>NC_090928.1:758889718-768889718 GCF_040938575.1 Ambystoma mexicanum | reverse complement strand
TCCCTTTTGTAGACTTACTTAGCAGGTTTTCCAATTTGCCTCCTGGGAGGTGAAAAGGTGGGATTTATGCATAACTGTCATTCTTCAAGTGTCTTGGCACCATGTACAGAACCCACATCACGCAGCTCTACATGTTAAGGAGTGTCTTCTCATCAAAACCATTTGATTGCGTCGAGAAACCATCTTGTGTAACAAGGCCTTATGCATATTAGAAAAGCACTTTGATCTTCTGCAGGAATCCTAGACACCAGCAATCACACAAAACCAGAGATCAGGGCAAAGTCAATGCACTCACTGGTCCTGGAAAGAGGCAGGGACAATCAGTCCAACCCAGGAAGACTCTTCTTTGCTCTAGCAAGAAAAGAACACATGTTCTCTGGTTTCATGCCACTAAAGACATACATGCCCCCCCTCCCGCCCGAATGCCTCATGCTCCGTTATCTCCCTCCTGGCCACACAGAACAAGTGGGCCTTCTTGATTCGTTACTTTCCAAGCTCCCCATATCGAAACCTCAAAACATAAATCACCTAACAGATCAGAATGCTCATTTGGAGAAGTCTGAAAATGGTTGGGAGCTATAGTGCATGGCTGATTTGTGCCCAAAATCAAGATGAATTACTAATCTAACTCCTGTATTCAGAACCCTTTAAATGTCTCCTGGCTAGAGCAAATGCATTTTGAACCTGCAGTAGGGTTTGGACATGGCTTACAACCCACAGGGCAGGAGGCAGATGATTCTGTTTTGCGTTTGATTTTAACAATGGGCAGCAGCACTCTTATTTCAGTTCAGACCTTATTACCAACAATGCAGATTCAGGGAGTGCACTGCATTTAAAAGAGATATTGTTTCCAAAAGAGATAAATGTGTTAAAATATCTCTAATGCCGGTAAAAAGTATGCCATGATAAGCATCCTTTGGAGGAGTTCAAACAAAAGGACAGGTCCACATTCATGTACATTTTAAAAAAATGAAAAATTTGTAGATCAAGCAGGCGTTGTAAACATCAGGTGCCACGGTAAAGTCCAGGCCAGCTCTGGGTCCCAAATGGGTTTGGAAAACTGTCACAGATGCAAACCTTTACCAGGTCACAAGAGATCACAATGTTCAGCTTCAGAGGAAATCCATACAATATCTTCTGTGTTCAGAGCCATAAGAAAGATGCTACTCCTCCCACTTCATTGACTTTAGAAGGGTAAAAAACTGCTTGCCCGCATTTGAACCTGTGATTGCACACTTGTGTCCAGGCAGCCCATTAACCCACTCAAATATCTTACTGGGTATTGGGACATTGAACATTTCTCAAACTTTGCTTTTTGGCCCTGTGATCACCTTGAATTTTCCTAGCTGGCTCAAATTTCAATTGAGTCTGCGACATGCGAATGGATTCCATGACCATCATAATGGTTTTCTGATCTCCCCAAGGCCCTTGAATTTCAGCGAATGCTCAAATCTTGGAAAGAAAGGTCGAGGAGATCTTGAATTTAGTTTTGGGACGGTTGCCCAAGAAAAGAAGAGAGACACAAAGTAGTGAATAGTCTGACTGATCATGTAGATACAATTGTGTATCAAGAGAGTAGTAGAAATGAAACTAGTGACAGCTGCTGAAGATTTAAAGGGCAGACTCTCGTTGCAGTCACACAGATTGTGACTAATCTGGAAACTTTGTTTCTTCGACTAATCTGGAAACTTTGTTTCTTCTTCTCTAGGCAGAGATACCCCCTTTGAGGCTGGGGAGATGTACCTGCTTAGCAAAACTCTCCCTCTGTGTTTGGGAAAGTGAGACCTCACTGGGAGTGACTCCCATTTAGGGGACAAGGACTCCCATTCTCATGGAGGATTCCCTATACCTAAGGTATTATCTGCCTATGTGGAAGTAAGAAATACTGACAATATCTCAATATATTTGGCTCAAGGTAATTCTGAACTTTCCACAGGCATGACAGCCGGTGGTGAACAATACGACCCTTGAATATTGGCACAAGAATAAAGGACCATCAACCCTCGAATGGAGGAGGAGAAACTCAATGCTGAGGCGCGCCTCGGACAAGAGAACGTCGGTGATGGCTCGAGCCGCGCAGACCACCAGAGCCAGCTGCAGCGTGGAAGGAAGCAGATATCCGAGGGAGATGCCATCTGCCCGACAAGGAAGCACGCAGGGCATGAGAGGCAGAGACTGTGCAAAGCGAACCTGACCTGGAGGAGCAACTACGTACAGGACGTGATGGACCCAGAGCCCGTAAACAGATGCCGAGTCCATGGACAAAGGGAGGAATGGGTCCTCCATTCTCAGCTCAATGCCAACCAGAGAGAGAAAAGTCGAGCCAAGCGGAATGCGAAGACCGGTAGTATATAGTACAGAAGAGCGGCAAGCCATGGCTAACGCTGCTGCTGCCTATGAGATGGACCCTCACTGGAGCAGCACCACAACACAGCAGGTACGAGGGTTGCACAGGTCAGCGGGAGAAGAAGAGAAGAAACAACGGGTGGGAAGAGGGAAAGACTACCCTAACACGAGACAAGGAGAAGGGTTATGGTAGCCCGAGAAACTCGAACAGCACAAACCTCCAGAAGGGTCCCAGGGACCCATGAGAACTAAGAGATGTGATTAATCCTATGGATCCCTCACTGAATCCCTGCCTGAAGTCTCATCCCTGACTGCCAAGCAAAGGCAGAGACTTCCTGATCCTGACCTTGGGGGTGGTGCTCTGAGGGAGGATCACCTGGGAGGAATAAAGGCTCAGGGAATAAGAGTTATCCGGTGGATGAGACACAGTATTTGCCTTTGAAGGAGAAATATTCCACTCCCACATTGTATAATGGCTTGTTGCCACCATAACCCTTCTGTTGCACGGGTTAACCCTCTTAGTGTGGGTGGAATTACCAGAAACCCTGCATGAATAAAACAGATAGACATCTCTCTCAAATTCAGGGAATTCAGACAATTGAAAATTCTCCTAACTCCCAAAAGTGTAATGGAAGGAGGTAGGCTTGTAAATGTTAACAGCATTTCATCTAAAAACCTATATTTCCTTTTACCAACCAGTCTGGTGACTGATTCGCAAAATATTCCCTTATTAAAGGTTATTGAAAGGAGAGATCAAAACTAAGTAGAAAACCAGTTAAGAAAACAAATTCTGTTATTCAGCACTTCAAGTCCCATAATTCCCTCAGTACTGGGACGTGGAAGAGGGATGCAGATGAACAAAGCTTTAGTGATCAGCTCATTAACCTAAATGACCCACAATTGTGGGAGATTAAATTGCCCCCTGAGGGGCAGGCTGTAGAAGGAGAGAAGCTGGAGAAGCAGAAGCAGAAGAAGCAGTGTATGCAGTGTGGGCAGTTGCAGCTAAAGGTTGTGCAGGAGGAGCGAGAAGATGCCTGTGGGTCCTGAGAGGATCTGTGTCTCTCATTACCCCCCTTGCAGAGATCATGCAGCAGAATGCATGAAAGAAGAACGCTTCACCCCAGAAAGCTCACTGTCCAGAGTTTGCGCAGCGGGAAGCAGGTGTTGCATAGAACACCAAGAGGTCTCAGGTGGCTGGGTCGCACCAGAGACTCTCAGGAGCACAACAGGTTACAAGTTTGCGTGGCGGCAGCGAGGGCCGACTAAAAGCACCTGTTCGTCAGATCAAGAAAAGCCAAGATTACTGGAGGTCAGCGAGCACTGAGTCCACCACTTGCAAGTACCTACTGAAAGCTCAGATGCTGATTGCGTGTGCCGAGCTAGCCGAGGCATTTGCATATGGATGAAAACGGTATTGCTGTTTAATACCGGACTAGCAGAAAACAACAAAAGTGGAGTTCAGTGAAACAAAGTAACTACCGTCAGAACTGAGGTGTGCAACCAATTCCCAAGGAAAAAGAAAGTAACACCTGGCCAATTTAAAGACAGCAAATATTGCCAAAGACCAAAAGGAAACGATCCCAAGGGTTGTAAAACTCACTGTTTGTGTTTTGGGAAAATAATAGCCGATTTAAACTCACATTTCCACAGTCATGGCAGAATCAGGAAAAGACTTTATCCGGACCACTATTTTGTTATTGATGCAGAAAGGAAAGAAAGTTGGTAGACAGGCTGCCATTCTGGAATGAGCTATCCGGAGGGAGATGAGCATGGTTTATAGATCAATGTGAATGTTCTATTCCCTGAAAACTGCTAATATTTTGATATCAAAGAAGACTATTGAAGTTGTTGTGATTCTATTTTTGAAATTCGCATTCCAGCACTTTTCTGGTCTGATTGTTGAAGAAGTAGACGGGCAGGCCAGCATACCCATACTGCAAGAAGAGGTTGCCCAGAAGAAACCTGGGGAAGGAATAAGCCATGTAGTAGAAGGTGCAAGTGCCGAAGAGTGGTACTAATAGAAAACAACATTTTGAGTTGTGACATTTGGGGAAGAGTTGGGGAAGAGTTGTGAAAGCTGGCTGAGAAAAGTTACATTTCTTCCAACAGTTAAAATTGTGGTTAACTATTGTGAGGGGTTAGTAATGCGAGGTGGAAAACTGCTTGTAGTTTTCTCAAAATATGACATTTTATTAAAGTAAATATTTTCAACCAAAGCCTTGCTTGTCCTACTCTACCGAGGAATTCCCTACCTAGTCTAAAGGCTAAGGGAACATTCTCTAGCATGGGTAAACTGGCCCTGACTCTAAACAACAAAACATACAAAGGAAATAATATATCAACACAAGGTAATAAGCAATATTAAACCATATCTGAATGACCTTCACCTGTCCTGGGTAAAATCTGTTCCCCAGGCTTTAATGTCAACTTCAAAATGTTCAAAGGAAAGGAAATGTCTTAAACCAGTTCTTGTCAGTTCCAAGTCTAGCAAAAGTTCATCAAACAAATATTTCCCTGGTAACAACTCTTTGTTCCTGGATGAAAAGATCATCTTCCAATTTCCAATAAGGAAAATAGCAACAATGGTAATCCTGGTTATGATGATACATTGGGCCTCATTATAAGTTTGCCAGTCCTGAAACAAGGGTGCCGGTAAGCTCACCGGCACCCTTGGTTCCGGACCGGCAAACTACAAGTCTGCCTGCCAGGGCCGATGTGCCCGACAGGTCTGACCCTGCCGGGCACAGCGGGGCACGGTAGGCAGACTTTTCATGGGAGCAAAGGTGCTGGTGCTCCCGTGTCCTCACTTCCATAGAGTTCCATAGGACTCCATGCAAAAGGGGACTTACAAATATAGGCAAAATCTGACCAGACACTTCAACCTCTTCAGGTCGGCAAGGCACTCTTCCTTTTAATAACTTTCTCAAAAGGGGCAGCCTCTTTGCTCTTCCATCTGTCTGACTGTCACAAGAATAACCTGCTTCTGCCCATAAGACTTACTTCCCTTTATCATCAGTAGTCTTTTGCACCACAGGTTATAATTTACTTCTGCATATTCTTCACAAGCATTGAACTCCCTATCCCCAGTTTTACCACACCTTTTCTGTCCAAGTAATTACTCAGAAGCCTTAGTGCCACTCTTTCAGCTTCAGTTAAAAATGCCACACTGGTATCTTAGGCCACTTGACAACTTCACAGTGCAGGTGTGCAGTTCTTTAACCCCCAACAAACTGGTTTCACTGTGAAAAGGGGTTGCCTCATGTCTTGGGTAAAGTTTGTTCTTCTCTTCAGTATTTTATATTGTTTACTTCTTGGAATTAAAAATAATGTCAATTCTGGATACAGTATAGGGTTCAGTCTTTAAAGTGAAAACATAATTGGGCACACGCAACCACTCTTTGGTAGATTTTCAAGTTTAAAGTTGTGAATAGAATTGTATTCCCGTATAATGGTAAAGGATCCAACTCTGACTTCCTTCAAGAATCACAATTGGTCACACATGACCTTCCTTTGATGTAGTTTTCACTTGAAATTACTTGTAACTTGTACAACGTCGATGTTAGGCATTTGGAAATCGCTTAGCATGCGTTCCTTCTTCACAATTAAGGACACGCAACCACTCCGTTAGTCAGAAAAGTGTTAAACAATGGATGTAATTGCTTTTTACTTTTCACTTGAGTGTTCAAGCTTTCGGAATAAGCACGAGTGCTACAATTCTATTGTTAACAGACAGTTAGTTATATTGAACAACTTTTACTCACTTTGCACAGTGCGCAAGTTACTTAGGAGCTGGCTACAGTTACCGGCAAGGCTTGTGAAGTGTATCTGAACACTGTGCTTCACTCAACAGCTTCAGGGACATTGCTTTTGCGGGTTGCTCTGCTTCCCCCCGACTTCCTCAACCACTGCTGCTACTTCTGGCTCACTTGGGAGACATACCCTTCTCCAGCACAGGTGTCTCCAATCCGGCCATTTCAATTAATAGTTTCTCTTTCTTCCGAGACCCTTTGCTTACCTTCTGATTCTGGCTTTGGGTTCCTGCACAGTCACGGCTTTGAAATCTCAGCTTCCAGCAAGTCTTCCTCTGCAATTCAGGTTTTGGGAGATCAGGACCCTCTCAGAACATGCATGTGAAATCTGCTGTCTCCACTTTCCAGCGTCCCTTCTGTGCTCCCACTTCCTTGTGACTTGCCAGCCTTGTTCTTCACCTCTGCTACTACTACTCCAGCCTTCCAACTCCGGTTTCAACTCCTTCTGCTCCTGCTTTCCTGCTCGTGCCTTTTATGCCCCACAGGTGGTATCTCTACATATTATCCCCACCAAAAATATAGCCGTATATATGGTTGTCTGGAACGCCATGGGCAATATTTTTGGGGGGGATAATTTGTGGGAGCGGGGGTTGCGACGGTGTCCCCTGCACATTTAAAAATAATACAGGGGTTGCAGGGGGTGTCCCCCGCAGGGTCCATGCCTCAATATTGCCGCGAAAATATGGCGATATTTTTGTATCGCTATATTTTGGTGGGGATATTAACACATGGAACCTCACAGGTTTGGCAAAGGTCTTCAGGTGCAGGCTGTTAGCCTTAATTCTCTGACTCCTATAATGGCTACTAGGCTTAATTGCCTTATTACTACATCTACATGCCTCTCCAGCCCTCTTCCTTGTCTCAGTACCTCTTGGATTCTGGGTCATGTAGTTCTTTCTTACAAAGTTAGTTTTTTCTACTTCTAAATTATTCATAAGGGAAGATTTAATTACCTTAAAGGTTTTAACAGAGGGACTGTGGGTTTTAGCTTTTACAGAGGAAGATGGTTTAGAGAAGAACAAGTTACTTACCTTATCTGGTAACGTTCTTTCGATGGGCTGTTCCTCCGACGTATTCCACATCTATGACAGGTAATGACCACAGCTGTGCTGCTTTGGAAATTTTTCAGCAGAGGGCGCCCAGCGTTGATGACGTCGATACGTTTTTCCTCGAAGGTCGACGTCACTGGATCTTATATATAGGACGCACGGTGCCCGTAGCCTCAGTTGTAGTTTTTTCCCAGAATGTGTGGCCCCAATCTCCTGCCAGTATGACTGCAGAAAGCCTTGCGGAAACATAAGCTGCAGTCGCATAAGAAATTCTGTAGAGGGGCAGGCTGGGACAGTGCGATGTGGAATACGTCGGAGTAACATCCCATCGAAAGAACGTTACCAGATAAGGTAAGTAACTTGTTCTTCGAGGGGATTGTGTCCTCTGACGTATTCAACATCTATGAAAGACTCCCAAAGCAGTACCAACGTATGGAGGTGGGAAAAGAATTTACAATTTCACAATTTTAGAATGCCCAATCAAATGGCTGAATAGAGGACTGCCTTACCAAAAGCCAAATCCTTGCCATGGATGGAGTCCAAGGAATAGTGTCTCACAAAAGTATAGACCGAGGCCCATGTGGCTGCTTTGCAAATATTGCGAATCGGAACACCCCTCTATAGAGCAGTTGAGGCAGCTACACCCCTAGTAGAGTGAGCCCGTAAGCCTACTGGAGGCTCCTTTCCCACCAAACGGTAACACTCAGAGATCGTCAAAATGATCCATCTGGACAAGGTCTGCTTGGAAACAGCTTGACCCAAGCATCTACCAGTATAACCAACAAAGAGCTGATTGTCCACTCTGACCGGGACATCCGTGAGAGATAGAAACTCAAAGCTCTCCTAGGATCCAACCTATGGAGCCTCTCCTCTTCCTTACCAGGATGTGGAGGAGGATAAAACGCCGGAAGAGTTACCTTCTGGCTCAAATGGAATTCCGGCACAACCTTCGGAAGAAAAGAAGGCCGTACCCGCAGGATAACCCTGTTCTTATGGAAAACTGTAAAGGGTGGCTTGGCGGAAAGTGCCTGCAACTCACTCTGCGTGCGGAAGTAACCACAAACAAAAACACAGTTTTAAAAGGTAACAGTCTCAATGGACAAGAATGTAAGGGCTCAAACGGAACTCCCATTAGGAACTTTAACACCAAATTCAAATCCCATCCCAACACCTGGAAAGGCGACGGTGGAAACACATTAGTTAGCCCTTTTTGAAACTGAGAAATCAAAGCAATCTTAAAATAAGAACATTCCTCAGACGAGCGCTTAAATATGGACAGCGCTGCCAGGTAACCCTTAATGGTACCCACTTGCAGGCAGGCCCTTCCCAAAACTAATGGAACATTGGAAAGGATCCACATTCTGTACCCTGCACCAGTCGCAGAACTTTCTCCAACGGCAACGGTACAGGGATTTTGTTGCGGGCCGTCTGGCCGAAAGCAGCACCTCCATCACGTCTTTGGGGAGATCCCAATCCTTATACCTCAACCTTGCAGATACCAAGCATGAATGAGACTTGACCTCTGGATGGAGAACCCGACCCCCCCTCCCGTGAGAGCAGATTGTCGCAGTAGGGAAGACGGCGTGGAGGGCAGATGGACATGTCGAGAAGGTCCAGGTACCACGCTCTTCTGGCTCATGCAAGAGAAATGAGGATCATTCAGGAACTGAACCTCTGTAACCTCTGCAACACTTGTGGAATGACGGGGAATGGAGGAAACGTGTACAGCAGTGGGGAGGACCACTCCACTACGAACGCGTCCCCTAAGGCTCCTCTTAGAGGAAATTCCTGCGAGCAGAATCTCCTGCACTTCCGGTTGACACTGGTGGCGAAGAGATCCACTTGTGGGGTTCCCCAAAGGGCAAAGATCTCCAAAAGAACTTCCTGAGCCGGCTCCCACTCATGAGAGACCGTGCTTTGCCTGCTCAGAGCATCCGCCGCCGCTTTTTCGTCTCCGGCCAGATGAACTGCAGAGATCGAAACTTCCTGCTGGATGGCCCAGAACCAGAGCTGCATCTCCTGCCTGCACAATGGGAGTGACCCTGCCCCCACTTTTTTGTTGTGGTAGTGCATGGCCACTGTATTGTCCGTCGTAATCAGGTCATTCTTCCCCCGCACAGATGGCAGAAAAGCCTTCAGGGCTAGCCTTACAGCCCGCAGCTCTAACAGATTGATGTGGAGTTTGGACTCCGACGGAGACCAACGGCCGCTGGCTGTCAACTCGTTGGCATGAGCTCCCCAACCCGTGAGGGATGCGTCCGTCACGATCATCACCTCTGGCCACGGTTGCCAAAAGGGAGCTCCCTTCATCAGATTGCCTTCGGCGGCCCACCACAGAAGATCCTGGGCGACCGAGGGTGCAATCGGAACGGGATCCGACATCCTGCCGGATAACTGCGGCCACTGCATCTTGAGAGCCCACTGCAGAGATCTCATCCGCAGTCTGGCCTCTGGCACCAGGAAAATGCAAGATGCCATGAGGCCGAGCAACCTCAAGAACTCGAATGCCGGGAGACTCTGGGCACGTTGAAATGTGTCCACCATCTGCAGAATGTGATGAGCCCTCACCTGGGGAGGCGAACACAGCCCCAGGGATGTGTCGAGCACTGCTCCGATGTATTGGAGCCGCTGGGTGGGTGTCAAATGGGACTTCTTTAAATTGAGGGAGAAGCCCAGCTTGTGAAGGGAGTGGCAGGTAACAGACAGATGATCCAGGGCTTGCTCAGGAGAGTGCGCCCTGATCAACCAATCATCCAGGTAGGGGTAGACGTGAATCCCCCCTTTCCTGAGATACGCTGCCACCACCACCATCAGCTTGGTGAAGACCCTCAGGTCGGAGGTCAATCCGAACAGCAGGACCTGAAACTGAAAATGCGAGTCGCCAATCGCGAACCTTAGGCACTTCCTGTGCTTGGGATGAATCGGCACAAGAAAGTAAGCATCGTTGAGTTCGAGAGACACCAACCAATCCTAAAGTTGAAGGGCCTGGAGGACTTGAGAAAGAGTTAGCATCTTGAACTTGTCCTTCCTGAGGAGCTTGTTCAGCCAATGCAAGTCCATGATGGGTCTCAATCTCCCGTCTTTATCTGGGATCAAAAAATAAGGAGAATACCATCCCTTGTTCCTCTCTGCTACAGGCACCAGTTCTATGGCGCCTTTCTCCAGCAGGGATAGGATTTCCTGCGCAAGGAGCAGATCCGGACGCTTGAAAGAGAGCTTCACCGGTGGATTGTCGTGAGGCCTCTGCCGGAAGGGAAGATAGTACCCGTGGGCTATGATCTCCAGAACCCACACATCTGAAGTAATGGCTTGCCATTCTCCAAGCTGCAGCGCAAGTCTGCCCCCAACTGGTGAACCATGGGACATGGCCTCATGACTGAGCGGACGCGGCTGCAGCAGTGCCTGAGGGCAAAGAGGCAACTGCCTGAGCGGCTTTCGCACCTCAAGTACCTTGCTTTCCACCTCTGGAAATCCTACGGTGGCCCTTTTGACTGGCAGCTCCTCTCGATCTACCAAAGGTAGAGTAGTACCGAAATTAACCTCCCCTCCATTACTGTCCCCTGGGACAAAAAGGCAGAGGTTGATGTACTGTAGCGCTCAAAGACTTTGCTGCAGCTTTAGAGGTCTGCAACCTTTTAAGGCTCTCTTCAGCTTTGCTGCCAAACAGATGGACACCATCAAAGGGCATGTTGAGAAGCTGGGACTGCATACAGGAGCAAACCCTGAATTCCGCAACCACGCAAACCTGTGTATCACGGTGCTCGCAGCCATGGACCGGCTGACACAGTCTGCCGTGTCCAAACCCGACTGAAGAAATTCACACATGGCATCATTGCCGTCTTGCACAAGGGCAAGAAAACCATCCCGTTCTTCCCCTTCGGGAATATGCTCAGCCGCCAAAGATACACAATTCCACTGAGTGTGAGTGAATCTCGCCAAGGCACAAACGGAGTTGGCTGCCTTCAAAGCCACACCCCCAGAAGAAAATACCTTCTTTGCCCAACCATCAAAGTGCTTATTTTCCCTATCAAGAGGGATGGTAGGGTACGCAGCCGCTTCGCGGGGGCCGTAGCCGCCTACACCACCAAACTCTCCGGAGTAGGGTGCGTCGACAATTAGCAGGGGTCACTACTGGCTGGGCGGTATTTTTTCAGAAGCGACTTATTCACTGCTGGGAGACTCTCCGGAGCAGTCCAAGCCGCCACCACCCTTCTTTGCAAAGCGACATGAAATGGCAACACCGGGTCAGTGGGTGGACCTTGGTCCAGGATGTCCGTCAGATCATCCTGATCAAAATCAACAGGTGATATGATATGATATTATAGGCAAGGGGGGAACAAAGGGAGGACAGACAACGATCCTACTACGCCAGGTGTCATTCAGATCGTGCAAGACCACCCCAAGTATTCAGTCACCCTTGACATGAGACGCCTATAGGAGGATTTGGCATGCGTGCCAGGCTCAGGCCTGCCAAACTCCACCTCCGGAGAGGTGTCAAGACCACCGGCGTCATGCAAGGACTGACGGAGTTCCTCCATCTGACTGTGCCCCGACAAAAGGTCATCAGGGACATCAGGAGGCACAACCATCTAATCATCAGACCCTTCCTCCACCTCTGAAATATACTCCAATGGTTGGAACAAATCCAATCTGGGAGGAGGAACAGAGTAGGGATCAAAAAATGGCCTCACAGATTTACTGAGAGCCTTCCTCAGAGCTTCCACAGCCCTCTGGGGCACCTCTGGCAAATCCTCCACAAAAGGCGTTGAGGGAATCAGCGTCGACGTCGAACGAGGCGCCTACAGCGTCGACAGCTTCTGTGAGGGCGGAGCCCCAAGAGCATCCCTCGACGGACACAGCGCCGATGGCGTCGACGACTTCTTTGAGGGCAGAGCCCGAGAGCGTAGTTCGACAGACACGGTGCCGATGGCTTCGACGCCTTCCTTGAAGGCTTCACAGGTTCCGACGGTCTCGATGGCATCGAGGACCGGGACCTGGATCTGGCACGGCTACGGCTATCTTCCTTGTCCGATCAGGACCTCGACGGCTCCCGATGATCGCTCCGACCGCCTGAGCTCGAAGGCGTGCGAGTGGTAGACTGAGCCCGTTCCCTGCCGGCTTCTTTCGAAGGCGCGGCTGGAACTGTGCCTTGCGATTCAAAAATCACCATCATCTGCTGGCGGAATGCATCCCATTCTGCCGCAATGAAGACTTGGTGGGACAAGTCAACCGTCTGGCGGAGTCCTCCGACAAGGAAGGGGAAGGCGACCAGTGACGACGCTTCCTAGAGTGCGTCGAAGAGGCAGAGGAATGGCGGGAACCACTCCGAGACCCCCTGGATTTTCGCCGATGCACAGAGTCACCCCTCGAATCATCGGTCTAAAGCCCAGCGGACTACGATTTATGGGGCTTAGACACCCTACCTACCTTTAATTTCTTCTTACGTTCCCGCAAGGCCTTAGATGTCAGGGACTGGCAATCATCGCAGTCGTCGGTGGCGTGACTTTCGCCGAGGCACCAGAGGCAGATGTCGTGCGGGTCCATGATGGACATCTTCGACCCGCAGTCCCAACATTTCTTAAAGCCCGACTTCGGGCTAGTAGAATAAGAAGACATCGCTATCGAAGAGAAGAATCGAGCGCGCCGAGATTTGAAGCAAACACGTTTGCGGAAAAAACTGAACTGAGGCTACGGGCGCCATGCATCTTATATATAACATCCGGTGACATCGACCCTCGAAGGAGGCCCTCGAAGAACAATTTATCAACGTCATCGATGCAGGACGCCCTCTGCCGAAAATGTTCCGAAGCAGCACAGCTGTGATCATTACCTGTCATAGATGTGGAATACGTCGGAGGACACAATCCCCTCGAAGACAACATTTCCGTAATCCTTTGCATTGCACCCTTGGGATGGAGAAGGGCATTTAGTTTTAGATACCAAAAAGGGTCTTTCTTTTGGTATAGTGTGCTTTGATGTCAAAACCTTAAGGTAACTTTAGATTTGATATGAGGTTGAAGAGACATTAAAATGAAAATAAGCCGAATCTTCCTATTAGAGGGAAAATACTTTGTCTCATCCCACGGAATCTACTCATCACCCTGGGACTTGTCTCCTCCTAGTTGATCTTCCTGCAGTACACCACCCCCAGTGGTGGGATCAAGAAGCATCTGCCTTCCCCAGGCCACATTGTAGGAGACTTTAGGCAGGGTTTCAGTGAGGGATCTGCAGGATTCAGGAAAAGTGAGAGCGTATAACTTCCTCAAGGCACTTTATTGAAGCAACTGAACTTTGTGAACTTCAATGCAAGAACTGAAGAACTGTTTTGGAACTTTGTTTTAAACCAGGTTTCCTTGTTTTTCCTTTGAACTGTGGAGAAAACCTTTATTTGGATCTGGGAAAGGGAAGTTCGCCCAGACTGTGAATAGAGACATTGATCATATTGTGAACCAGGTCCTATGTTCTATATTGTAAAAATGAATTGCCATATATTTCCTTTTTTCTTTGATTGTTGTATAAGTGTGAGGGTTAGATATTCCTTGGTAGAGTGTTTCCTTTACTTTATTTTAGGCAGAGAAATCCTTGTCACGGTAGGGATAGTGAGGCGTTTATCCAACAAGTTTATTTAATAAAATGGCTACAGTTTAAAACTTTTTACAAAGTTGACGCCCCACATTTTTAACCGCTCACATAGAGCTGTGATGAACTGCAGTTATTCGCCTCTTCTCCCCAAGAGGGAGCCTTCCCCTTTGAGGCTAGGAAGGTGAGCCCACTCCGCAAGATGCTCCCTATGGGTCGAGGTAAGTGGAATCTCACTGGGAGAGACTTCCACTTTGGTACAAGGAATACTATTCCTTTGAGAAACTCCCTAGACGGCCTAGCACAGCTGGATATAAGGCACTGTCTGCTATGAGGAACAACATGTCATCTTTAAATTTGGCTAAAGGCAATGCTACGAGAAACCAATATGAAAACAGAGATATCGCCTTAAGGAGAGCTCTGCATTTAACTGGAACAGTTCAGAGAAGGAGATTAGGCGAGTACTGTACGCAGATGAAGCCCCCTGACATCATCACGCTTGCTGGAGGTGGAGCTGAGACAGGTCACAGAGCCTGCGACTTTCGAGGGAATAAAGAATGCCAGTGCTGAACGCTGGAGGCCCGGGGTATGCAATAACATAGAAATAGTTGTAAAGAGGAAGAAAGGAACATGTCCCTGGTGGTGGCATGACCACATCTGCAGCAGTGGTGGGCAGGAAACCTGAACAACAACGCTGAGACCACTGATGCTAGAAGTGTGTACAGCTTCCTATCGCCAGCATCCGTGTACGACAATAACCCAATGAGAAGCTGAGAATGGGACGCTGCCGAGTGAAGATCGAGAAGCCAGATACTTAAGAGCGTTGCACATGCCAGAGCCAAACCCTACAACCTTCCCCTTCATATAGAGAGGTATCAAGGGAACCGAGAGATGTGGGAGGCCAGTGGGGCATCATTATATGTATGAATAAACTCATCCCAGTCCTAAGGAAGAGACATTAAACCTAAGACTGTATAATTGGAAGGGTGAAAACCAGAGAAAGCAAGTAACGAATAACCCTGTCGAAAAAGACCGGTACTATACGAAGAGAGAAACTAGTCATGGTGCTGAGGACGAGTTGTCACTAGAAAGATCAGTCAACAAGAGCCATGAAAAACCTATAAAAGAGTGATCTAACCATCCCAGCTGGGCAACAGAGACTGGAAACAAGTCCCACGGGGAGAAGGGAATATACCCTATTCCTTCAGAGTTGAAGACTAGAGAAAGCCCAACATAGAGTCACATAATGAGAGACAGGAAATAAGATTGTCAAGTGAACAAGATAAAAGAGGAGCCAACCTAAGAAAGAGAATCTATTGCAAAGAAGACCTAAAAAGGGACCAAGACAAGCCCAAATTAGGAAAGTCAGAACTAAAAGACTGGGAAGAGTCTGCCAGTTTAGACAAATGTGCGAGAACATATCTGAAGGAAAGATATTCCAAGTATAATACCACAGAAAGCACAAAATATCAGAGCATTTTATAAGAGCTCCATGAGTTCATCAAAGAGACTATCTAAGAAGAGTATGTTAAGAAATATCTGTACCAAGGATAAACCTGTTTATAAAAAGACTATCGGAAGAGTAGAAAAAACCAGGGGAAGAAAGATATTCTCTTGACCTGTTTAATTTAGTTATATATAGTGGTCGGGTCAGGTAGCATTAGTTTGGACGGAGGACATTTTTACTTTAAACTTCCTGACAACTGACAAGCACTTTTAGTTCCTTTAGCTAGGCAGGGTATTCCCTCAAGCAATAGGGAAACATAGGCAGCTTTATTTCTATAATTTCATGAAAGATAATTCAGAATGTTCTCAATATGTCCGACTTTTTCTTCCGACCGGCCACAGAGCCAGAAGGAGGGAGAGGTCACAGTTACCATAAAGAGTTAAGTGAGACATTGGGACAGGGGACCCCATAGGAGCCAGAGGGGCCTGATAAGCAGAGTGAACAGCAGATATCCGGGAAGCATGGATGCACTCTACGGTTGGTCAAAGTGGGTAGAGATCAACCAAGTTGGTGGAGAGGGATCTGGGAAATATCCCTTCACCTAAACAAATGCAGACATTTTGTTTTTCCAGGAACTTGAGACTTTTTGTTCAAACTTTGAGAAACCTTTGATAAACTGACAAGAACTGTTTCTTTCAGGAGACCTGTCATTTACTTCTACCAATTGCATCCAGACACAGGAGGGAATCCTGGGGCCACCTGAGATATCATGTTGAAGAGCCAAGAGTACAAGGCTCTCAACTTATTTTCTTTTACATTTGTGAAGTGGTAGGGCCAGGTTAGTGAATAGATTTGGCCCGAGGACTATTATCTATGTTGGACTATTGACAAGCACCTTAGGTTAGTTTTGTTAGGAAGGGCACTCCCTTTTAGTAATAGACACAGTGAGGGGGTTTCTTTTAATTTAAATAAACCTATGTTTAAAACATGTGTTCTGGTTCGAGTCCTCCTTCTGGCTTGCCACAAGATCAGATCGGTTCTCTGCTCACAATAGAGCCATGTTGTCAAGATTGGAGGCCTTATCCCCTTCCCCCTCACCTGAATCTTCTGTGGCGGATTCCTTTGGATTCGACTCCGTCTTCTTACGGTCCTTCCTCCTTAAAGGAGTCTTGTCCTTTGGTGTCTTGGCTTTCTTTTCGTGTAAATAGGGTCGGGCCCCTCCGGAGGTCACCGTGGCAGAGATGGAACCCTGTCCGCGGGGACACCCAGGGGACCAGACCTAGTTCAGGGAAAAAGCACGAAGACAGAAAAAACCTTGTTTCCAGATGGGTTCTAATAAGGAGTTGTGAATTCCTTTCACAAGTAATAGAAGTCTGGCTGCAACTGAAGGCTAAGGAAGTTGACCTCCAACTCCGGTGGAGAGAGCCAGTTAAGCTCTGCGGTGACAGTAGGAAGAGGCACACAGAGGAAAGAAACAGGAACCCAAATAAACCAATAAATAAATCTTAAGGAAAGACAGAACAGATAGAAATGCCCGTAAATAACAGTGATAAGATTGTCGAAAAGAGTAAGTATAAAAATAGTGTGCAGGTAAAACCATAAGCAGAAAAGTAATACTATGCCTGCAGAGCGCAGTAAGTTGCAAACGAGAAATTAGAGTGCAGAGAAGTCAAAAGGCAGAAAACGCTGAACAATTAAACTAAAATGCTTCGGCGGAAAACAAGAGGCGTAGAGGCAGAAGCTCAGGCGAGGCAGAGCCGTAGAACAGACGAGGAGAGGAAAGAAACACTAGATGAAGTAGCAAGACCCAGGAGACAGGTAACATGGGAGGAAATTTAGTTGAGCACAGAAGGTAGGCACAAGGAAGGCAAAGGGTAGCTGCAAATGAAGATCGGCAAGGAGGAAATTTTCACGAATGAAGTTCCACGCGAACCGGAGCGATGTGTACAGATACAACGCACCGGTTTGGGGGAGGAGCCAGAATTTAAAGGCACGGCCACCATATTGAGTAAGGACTAGAGCGCTCGCAAGTCAATGCTTCCAGCGCTTCCAAACCTTCCATTCACTGTTCCTGACAGTATACCCCCGTCTTCTCAGGGGCCTCCCCGGTTTGCCCGGATGAAGCCGATGGAACCTCTGCACTAGGCGTTTGGCATGTATATGGCTCACAGGTTCCCATGTCCTCTCTTCCACTGGATAACCCTTCCAATGAACCAAATAGTGCAACCGCCCCTTGCGGTATCTGGAATCAACAAGATGAGACACCTCATATTCTTCAGGTGTAGGGCTCACTTGAGCACGCATTCTGAACACAGGTCTCTTAAAAGGGTCCTCCTTATGTTCTTTGAGAAGGGAGACATGGAAGACTGGATGTACCTTTCTGAGATATTCTGGTAGCTTTTTTTTTTTTTTTTAAACTTTATTTATTGGTGCACACAAGCCAATCACATACATTTCACCATTCCAACGTTATTACACTTCAATAATGATACACAATCAGGTATTCTCCGATTCTGATTCTTCCGCTATAGCCTTGTCCGCAAGGTATTGCTTGTACCGGTTGTAACGCTCACCTGATTCTCGCAGAGGCGCCGGTCTTGACTGGGCGACTATCGTATCTTCAAAGGTGATGTGTAGCACCCGGTTGGCTCTTTGGGCTGGACCTCTGTGCACTGTATGCCTGACGTGTAGAGTAAGATGTCTGCAGATAGAAAATATGGGGTTAATGAACTGGGGTTATTGGGGTGTCCCTATCTCTTTCCTCTTCTCCTCTCCTGTAGACCCCCAAAGGTTAACGCTCTCACCTTAGGTAAGTGAATGCCAAGCTCTCCATCTGCCTCGGGGCAGGGTGCTGTAGCCAGTTTCTTCACTGGATAGGTAGCACAGGCCTCTTGACTTCAGAGGACTGCTGTCCGTCGTTTACTGCACGAACGGTAAGTTTGGAGTCATTCAAATGTCTTTTTAAAGTCTTTAGTAATGATGTCTCTTGTTTTGCAGGGTTCCGGCGATAGCGGATGACGGGCTGAAGTGAGTTGAAGATGGAGCCCGTGTGATGAATAGAAGCGCCTGGAAGCACGTGAGTAAGCGCTTGTTGCCTGTTTCACGATGCGCTCTAACTGTCTTTTTATTTTGCAGGTACGAGTTCGGAGCGGCTGCAGGGTGCCGGAATACCCACTGGATTAGATGTGGAAAGGAGTAATGGCACGTGAGTATTAAAGTTCCCCAATGTCTTTAAACGCACCTTGTTTTGTCTTTCAGATGCGGATGCAGCGCTGAAGGCCTCGGAGCGTGCGAAGAGTTGGTAAGCTTTTGTCTTTCAGATGCCGGAATGCAGTATGAAGACCTCCGGAGCGCACGAAGAGTAGGTAAGCCTTTGCCTTTCAGATGCCGGAATGCTAACCTGTTCTTTCTTGTCTTTATAGGTGTTGCTGAAGACTGGATTCAGGATGGTAAGCCTTTTTCCTTAGGCCCAGGACTGGATGCAGAAGACACGATGAGCGTCCTGCTGCAGAGGGTGCAGAATAACGCAAAGCAAGATTCATCCACCGGGTGTGGTTTAAATAGCCTCCTGTAGTGCTTAGGTGTCTCCTTCCACAGCCACGCCTAAGTAAGAAAAGAGTTCCTGGTAAGAAAAGAGTTCCTGCCTTCCAGAAGAGTTCCAGTGTTCTAAATCTAGGGAGTGGCTCCAGCCCCACCCAACAGGAAAAGTAGTTCCAAACAGAAGAGGATCAGAGGCTCAACTGGCAGGCAAGTAAGCAGCATGGTCTGCTGCAGGTAAGTCCACCCAAGCATTATGAGCCCGGCGCTTCCAGCGCTGGGACTGGGCATATTTATGAGCCTGGTGCCACTGGCGCCAGGACTGGGTCCAAAAGGTCCCAATTGGGACTGGTTGGCACTCGGAACCTGGGTTATGGATCTGCTTCCAAGGGAGTTGGGAAAACCCTGACCTTTTGGAAGCAGAGATCATGACACCGGTCCCATATATTTCTGGGTCTGGCTATGGGTAGTACAGAGTCTATATACATTTCTTCAGTGTCTTTAGTCCACAACATGTCTTTCTCCAAATCTGCCTTAGTTGGGGGGGTTACACTTTTCCATTTCGACAATATTGCCCTTTTGGCAATTAGCAAGCTCAAATTTAATAGTTTACGCCGCATTGGGTTCATCTTCCCCACCACACCCAGCAAACATAGCTTTGGTGTCCACAGGACAGGCAGATCCGCCATTTCATCAAGCGCAGCACAGACCTCCCTCCAGTACTCTTTCAATTTTAGACATTCCCAAAGCATATGGTAGATATTTGCGCCCTCGGCATGGCATCTCGGGCACAATCCCGAGGTGGAGGGGTAGATTCGCTGAAGCTTTGCAGGTGTGTAATGCAGCCTATGTATTATTTTATAGTGTATAAACTTATATCTGGAGTTGCATGAAATACTTTTGGTCAGCATACATATTTGCGTCCATTCGTGGTCTTCTATTTGTTGCCCCAAGTCTAGTTCCCAGTTAGTCCTGGACTGGTGGACCCCTTCCGGGCGTGTCTGGATTATGATTTTATAGAGTGCAGCAGCTGTGACTTTTTGGGTCCCACTCGTGAACATATAGCCCAGCCCCATATTTATTTCTGGTTCTTCCGGTAAGGAGGGGTAAGCCCTTTGCATGGTGTCTTTAATTTGGTGGTACTGCCATTTGTGTCTATTCGTGTTCCCCACTACTTCCTTTAGGTCGTCCCATGTGGCAAATAGCCCATCCCGGAACAGCTGTCCACACTGCGCAATCCCTCTGGAATTCCAGTGCATAGCCACCTCCCCATCAAGAGAGAATCGTGATCGCGGGTCCCCCCATATCGGCATACTCGGATGATACAGCCTGCCCTTGCCAAATATATCCGCTATCTTAGCCCATGCTGTGGTTGTCACCTTCGTGGGGTCTAAGGAATTATGGTGTTTAGGGGCCGGTTCCAGCATCTTATGCAGAGCCAGTATTGATTCTCTAGCTTGTTGGCCATGTGGCAGCGGCCCCGGGTCAATAAAGTTTGCGGCCCAGTTTGCAGCATAGTAAGCCTGCGCCGAGAGGTAATATAGCTCCAAATCCGGAGCCGCCAGCCCCCCCCATTGGTATGTGTTAGTTAATGTATTCCAGTTAAGCCTGGGGTGCCCGCCCCAGACGAACAATGTGCAGGCACTCTTCATCTTGGAAAACAGTGTGCGCCCCGGCCACACCGGGACTGTGTGGAACAGGTAGAAAAGTTTTGGCAGTATGATCATCTTAACAAGGGCTATTCTCCCCATTAATGATATAGGGAGGGCGCTCCAGCGTTTCATTTTTGCACACAGGGAGTCAGACAATGCATTATAGTTTAGCGCTCGTGTGAGCTGGGCCGTCCTCGCTATGTATGCTCCCAGATAGAGTATATGTGTGGGGCTCCATATGAGACCGCATAAGTCCCTGGGTTTCGTTGTATTTTTCGTGATTGGGAATACCTCCGATTTACTAGGGTTGAGTCTCAATCCAGAATACCCGCCAAACTTATTCACCTCCGCCAGCACCTTGCCCAGTGTGCGGTCCGGGTTCCTAAGATATAGTAAAATATCATCGGCATATAAAGTGATGATCTGCCTCCTGCCTTCCAACCATATTCCGTATGCGCTATAACGTGCCCTGAGTATGTCAGCCAGCGGTTCTATCACTAGGGCGAACAGTAATGGCGACAGGGGGCAACCCTGTCGAATGCCTCCCAACAGTTCCAGGACTTCCGTTAAAGCGCCATTGATTCTGATCTTGGCATAGGGATGAGCGTATAAAACATGAATCCACCTTATGATATTGGGGCCAAAGCCATAGTTGCGTATCACCCCAAATAAAAAGGGCCAAAAAACTGTATCGAACGCTTTTTGCATATCCAGTGAGACCGCTACTCCTTGGGTCTCTGGGGATATTGTTGCTAGTATCTTGTGGCATCGTCTGATGTTGGTTGCTGTGGATCTGCCCATAATAAACCCTGCCTGATCGTCATGTACCATGTATGGCATTAACGATGATAATCTGGTTGCCAGCATTTTAGCGAAAATCTTCGCATCTGTGTTTATTAGTGACAACGGCCTGTACGACCCACATTCCTCAGGTGGCTTCCCCTGCTTGAGCAATAGTGTGATCACTGCTTCCCTTGTTGTTTCAGGGAGTTCTCCTTTATTCAAGGCCTCTATCCACACAGTGTATAGCCTGGGCACAAGGAGGTCGCTGAATTCCTTGTAGAACTCTGCTCCCAAACCGTCTGTGCCTGGGGCTTTCCCGTTGGGCAGCGCATTTATCGCTTCGGCTATCTCTGCCTATGTGATCGGGGTCTCGAGGGACTCCCTGGTGGTGTCAGCCAGAAGCGTTGTCGGTATTTGGGATAGGTAGGTGTCTATCTCCTCATCAGTACTGTCACCCTGAGGGGAGTACAATTTCTTATAGAAATCATAAAATACCCTTTTCACCTTATCATCTTCAGTGGTCACTGTGCCATCCGGCAGATGTACGCATGGTATCGTTGTCATGCCTCTCTCACCCCTTACCATTCTCGCCAACAGCCTCCCTGGTCTTTCACCCTCCCCATACCTTCGTGCAGCCACTGGTTTGTCGAAATAGCGGATCTCCTGCTCCGCTGCTTCTTTGTATTCATCCAGTCTGGTTTTAATGTCAGCGCTTGTTTGCGCTGAAGGAGAGTGTGCATACTGAATTTGTAAGGTAGCTATCTGTGTTTCTAGTCGTGACAGTCTGCCCCTAATGTCCCTCAGGACTCCGCATTATATTCTGGTAGCTTGATATTATATGCAACAGGGTTGATCTGTTGAAGAATGGGAAATGGCCCAAGGAAACGAGAGGAGAACTTCCCCTTATGAACCCATCTGGGTAGAAATCTGGTGGACAACTAGACAAGCTGCCCCATCTTCCACCTCGGATTGGCAGTACAACCCTTGTCTGCCCATTTCTTGTGTGTAAGTTGACTCGCTTGGTGTGTTTCCTTAGCGAGTCTGTGTACCTCCTGTAGGTCCTGTAGAACCCCATCCAACGCCGGAATTTTGGTAGAAGGAGGATTGAGCCAGGGTAAATGTTGAGGATGATATCCGTAAGTACAATAGAAAGGACTCATCTGGATCGAGGTATGGAGAGAGTTATTGTAGGCAAATTCTGCCTGTGGGAGAAAACTATACCATTCTTCTTGTTGCGGACTGCAAAAACACCTGAGGTACTGTTCTAGACTCGCATTTAATCTTTTAGTTTGGCCATTGCTCTGAGGGTGGTATCTAGAAGAGAGTGCCTTGTGAATCCCTAGAACTTGGCAGAGAGAAGCCCAGAACTTGGAGGTGAATTGGGGTCCTCTGTCCGACACTATGGTCCTGGGCAACCCATGTAGACGGACTATATCCTGAAGAAAGGTTGCGGCCATTTCGGAGGCTGAAGGAACCTGTTTGAAGGCCGAAAAATGGGCGAGCTTGCTAAATGAGTCAACTGTCACCATAATCGCTGTCATGCCATATGACTGAGGGAGGTCTACTATAAAATCTGTATAGATGTGTTCCCAAGGATGGTCCGGTAAGGAGTATTGCTGCTGTAGCCCCAGAGTTCTTCCCGTTCGGTGTTTGTTAGAAGCACAAACCGAACAAGTGGAAACGTACTGGCTTACGTCTCTTCTTAAGGTCGGCCACCAGAAACCCCTCCGTATCAGATCCAATGTCTTCCTGATTCCGGAATGTCCAGTTAAAGGGGTGTCATGACACCAAGAAAGTATTTGATTCTGTAGCTTCTTAGTGGGAACATAGAGAGCTCCTTCATGATAATACAATCCGTCCTTATCCTGAATGGCAGTTGACGGAAGCTCGGTGCCCATCTGATACTGTGGAATTAGGTCTTGAAGAAATGAAACAGTTGAAGCCAACACTGTGAGATTAGGGAAATCCAAATCGTGTCCCGTGTAGGAGCCAGAAGTATCCCCAAGACTTCTTGACAAGGCGTCAGCCTTCATGTTCTCTGTACCAGGTAAGTATGTAATTACAAAATCATATTGTAAAAAAAAATATGCCCATCTGGCATGCCTGGCATTGGAACATTCCAACTGTTGTAAAACCCGAAGGTTACGATGGTCTGTTCTAATAGTAAACGGATGAGTAGCTCCCTGTAAAAGATGTCTCCACTCTTGGTAGGCCAGTTTGATAGCCAATAGCTCCTTTTCTATAACCAAGTAGTTGCGTTCACTACAGGTAAGTGTTTTGGAGTAATAAGCTACCGGATATTCATAGTCGTCTTCTGACCTTTGAAGCAAAACTGCTCCCACCGTCCCTGTAGAAGCGTCTGTTTCCAGAATGTAGGGTCGGTTCTGATCCGGTTGGACCAGGATGGGGGCTGTGGAAAAACATTCTTTTAGAAAACAGAAGGCTCTTTGGGGCCCTTGATCAAATACGAACTTGACTCCTTTCTTCAATAGAGAGGTCAGTGGAAGTACCTTGTTAGAAAAGTTGGGAATGAACCTCCGATAAAAATTGGCCAATCCTAGGAAGCTTTGGAGTTCTTTGACATTGACAGGATTTCACCATTCTCTGATCGCCCTTACTTTACTGGAGTCCATCTCAATACTTTCCTTGGATAAGATATATCTTAGGTAGGACACGGACGTAGCTTCAAATGAGCATTTCTCCGGCTTTACCAGTAGTTGATGGGATTGCAGACGCTGTAAGACTAGTCTGACCAGTGACCTGTGCTCCGATAGAGTCTTGGAAAAAATGAGGATGTCGTCCAGGTACACTACCACCGACACAAACAGCATATCTGTGAAAACTTTGACCATATACCTCTGGAAAATGGCCGGTGCGTTCACAAGAGCAAATGGCATCACTCGGTATTCAAAGAGTCCAAAAGGGTAGGGAACGCCGTCTTCCACTCGTCCCCTTGCCTGATTCTCAAGAGGTGATAAGCCCCTCTCAAGTCAAGCTTGGTAAAGAACACCGCCCCATGTACTGCCTCCAAGATGTCCCGGATCAAAGGCATAGGATACCTATCCCGAATGGTAACCTTGTTGAGCCCCCTGTTGTCTATACAAGGGCGCAGCTCTGCTGAGTCCTTTTTAGGAATGAAGAACAAGGAAGCCCCACAAGCGAATCTGGACTCTTGGATGAGTCCGTTTTGAAGATTTGCGTCGAGGTATTCTCTCAGAGCCTTCCTCTCTGGTAGAGACAAAGGGTACATCCTCCCAAAAGGAACCACCGCCTCAGGTATCAGGTCTATACCACAATCCTCGGTTCTATGAGGCGGGAGTTGACGGGGAACGGCATCCATGAACACCTCTGAGAATTCTTGATTTCATCACGAAGGCCACATCTGTAGATGATTTGCTGAGCGGAATCAGGCCAATCTGCCTTGGCTGCCAGCCTCTGGAAACGAGATAGATAGGTTTGTACATCAGTGTTTCCCTGGCTGACATCTAGGATAGCTTCTAGAGATGAATAGAAGACTTCTGGCCAGTCGAAACGTTCTTTAAACACCTCCGTAAAACGATCATAGTCACCCAAAATCGGGTCGTTTCCGGTGACAAATGGTGTAGCCCATGAGAGAGCATTACCCATTAGGTTGGCAATGATGAACCCGACCTTGGATCTAGCAGTCTCATAAGCATGAGGACGAAAGGCGAAATACACTTTACATGCGTCAAGAAAGTCCTTCAGCCCCCCCCAGGTGACCATCATATTTGCCAAAGGAGTGTGGCATCGTAGGCAGGTCTCCCCTGTCATCACGATGCAACACAACCTGTTGTCGGAGGGCTATGTTCTCTGTTCTCAAAGCCTGGACCTCCATAGTAAGGTTCTGCATCGCTGCTACCAATTCTTGATATTGTTCTAACGATGCTATGGTAGATATTGGGCGTTGTATGCTGTCAAGATTGGAGGCCTTATCCCCTTCCTCCTCACCTGAATCTTCTGTGGCGGATTCCTTTGGATTCCACTCCGTCTTCTTACGGTCCTTCCTCCTTAAAGGAGTCTTGTCCTTTGGTGTCTTGGCTTTCTTTTCGTGTAAATAGGGTCGGGCCCCTCCGGAGGCCACCGTGGCAGAGATGGAACCCTGTCCGTGGGGACACCCAGGGGGCCAGACCTAGTTCAGGGAAAAAGCACGAAGGCAGAAAAAACCCTGTTTCCAGATGGGTTCTAATAAGGAGTTGTGAATTCCTTTCACAAGTAATAGAAGTCTGGCTGCAGCTGAAGGCTAAGGAAGTTGACCTCCAACTCCGGTGGAGAGAGCCAGTTAAGCTCTGCGGTGGCAGTAGGAAGAGGCACACAGAGGAAAGAAACAGGAACCTAAATAAACCAATAAATAAATCTTAAGGAAAGACAGAACAGATAGAAATGCCGTAAATAACAGTGATAAGATTGTCGAAAAGAGTAAGTATAGAAATAGTGTGCAGGTAAAACCATAAGCAGAATAATATGCCTGCAGAGCGCAGTAAGTTGCAAACGAGAAATTAGAGTGCAGAGAAGTCGAAAGGCAGAAAACGCCGAACAATTAAACTAAAATTCTTCGGCGGAAAACAAGAGGCGTAGAGGCAGAAGCTCAGGCGAGGCGGACCGTAGAACAGACGAGGAGAGGAAAGAAACACTAGATGAAGTAGCAAGACCCAGGAGACAGGTAACCCGGGAGGAAATTTAGTTGAGCACAGAAGGTAGGCACAGGGAAGGCAAAGGGTAGCTGCAAATGAAGATCGGCAAGGAGGAAATTTTAACGAACGAAGTTCCACACGAACCGGAGGGATGTGTACAGATACAACGCACCGGTTTGGGGGAGGAGCCAGAATTTAAAGGCACGGCCACCATATTGAGTGAGGACTAGAGCGCTCGCAAGTCAATGCTTATAGCGCTTCCAAACCTTCCATTCACCGTTCCTGACACATATGCTTTAGTGATTGTCTTCTGCTTGTAATGAAAAGATGAATATGTACTTTGCATTAGAGCACTAGTGATAGAAACACAACAGTTAACGATGGGGCAGAAACATATGGATAAATAAACCAGAGATATCTAGAGTACAAGACAAACACGATTACAATAGGAGTGATATCATGGTTACTTTTGAAATCGAACCACGGAGGTAACTCAGCACTACTTCATCCCAATGCAAATAAAATCTCTCTTTTAAAAGGAAACATAATAACTACAGATCTGATTATCACGGTTTATAGCCAAAACGAACATATTTCTAAACACAGAAGTATGACAATTCTGGGAATGAGAGAGTGAGACAAAGAAAGAGATCAAGAAAGAGAGAAAGAAAGAGAACCAAAGTAAGAGAAAATGAGAAAGAGAGTGAGAGAAAAAGAGAAGGAGAGAGAGGCCATGCATTATACAAGCAAGAGAGTGGGATTCACTGACAGTAAATATCAATCAAGAGCAGGTTGGAAAGTGCACCTCTAGCTGGACAATCCACATGGGCCAGAAGAGCCACAAGAGCAAGCATGTGCTTCTTGCAGAAGGTAATTTTCTTCTTATGCTGGCGCCTGGACGCATTAAGTTATCAAATCATTTCTTCTGAGAATTGTACCAACACGGTGACAGGTACCCTGATAAAAAGGCAGAAGGAGCCAATTTTCCTAAAATATATATTGCATTCTGTATATGTAATGTAAAGTGTCCTTATATAGCGCCCCTCTCAAAATAATGTTGGCATCGCTGCACATAGCTCTGTAAGAAAGGAAGGCAGAGTGTGTTATTTCGATAGCAGGGAGGCAGATGGAGAAACATTTGGTGTTGATGGATGCAGGTTGTAAGTATCCAGTACCTGTGTGCTGATCTGAAAATCTCTGTTTTTTGTGGTTGGTAGCTACCAGCAGGTTGGCCCTAGGAGCAGCCAGTGGAGTGCAAAAATGTACAGCATGGATTTTTGATAGAAGATGGATAGGGTTCAAATCAATTAAGAACACTAGACCTGGTGGTCACCAAAAGGATTGTGGGAGATGTAAGGATGAAAGCTTTTAGTAGTGAGGAATTAGATGAGGGGGCTGAGAGGGATGAGGGTAGGGGAGTGAGGGCATTGCAGTAATTGTACAGGGAAAGCTTCCTGCCCTGCTGAAGAAATGTGCTATTTTGAGCTTCCTATAAGCTGACGTAGTTAACACATCTAATATATAATGCTGAGTGTGTGTGTGTATGTTTGTCCAGCTATACAAATCCACACCGTTGAACGCACTGCTACCAAATTTTGCATGGAGTCCTCATTTGTCTGGAGCAAGATTGTAGTCTATGTTTGGATGCAAAAGAAATTCACTCTGTAGAAACCCTCATTTACTGATGCTTATCCTGATTCACTACAGAAGATACTAGAAGGAGGCAAAATTAGGAAAAGTGTCTGAAGCAAAATGTTCTATGTGTTGGTTATTCCTTTGAAATGTATTACTACTGTATAGAGTTTGAAAGTGTTTATTAAAGCATTTTTAAAAGGAATTCAAAATAAATTAAACATATTTTTTATCAAGCCACTCCAAATGTGGGAAATGGCAAGGATACAGTTTACTTAAGTGCATTCACGAGAAGAGAGCACAATCAATTAATCTTTCTTGGACATTGTCTCAAATGTGCTGAAGCCATTGAGTGACTAAAACATAACGCACAAAAACAAACATCACTTGGAAAAGCTACATCTGATGCAAAGCTAAAATCAATATCAAGAGCTTCTGAAACACAACAACAAACAGCAGCACGACTTGCCGACCAGAGGACAAGAGCAACATCTTCCAGGGCAAATGAGAGACCACTTGACCGTGTACTCCAGCTAGTATCATATAAATGCTGCTGGGATCGATGGTTCATCATGGAATGGAAATTGTGGATACCGTGTCTCACCTGATGACATTCTCCTTTCACTCTCCAAGGTTCCTTCACCCAGGTGATCCCACTTTGCATAGCCATCCCTAGGGTTGGGATCCAGAAGCGATGGCCCTTCCCTGGCGACCTGAGAGGAAGACCCATGGGGAGTGTAGTAGAGGATGCCCTCAGGTTCCTCAAAGTAGGTACAAAAAATTGTTTTACTATGCTGATCAGCGAGAATTGGCACTACCAGGGAATATAGTTTACTTGGCTTCAGGAATATGTTATATACTTCTACAGGTTGCACAATGGCAATTTTACTTCAGTCAGCATATTTGGTAGGTTGAAAGTAACAATTATTTGTGACCTAGATTTAATATATTTTTCCTTTCCTAATCTGAAGCAGTTGCATAAGCAGCAATCAAGCAATGTTCGGACACCTAATTTAAACCTGTGCTTCCCAACAGTCATTACGATTTGCAACATCTAGCAATTGCAACCACAATGATCAAACTACAATGCTTTGCTTCTGAGATGTTCAGGCCTTCAGGTGAGCAAACTATATGAATACCTCTGTGCAGTATTCTCCTTAAGCAGTTAAGTAGGAAGCAGCAAGGGCCTGACGGGAATGCTTTCTTGGGCTCGGATCCTGATGACAATGGTATCAATGTACTCTATCATACAACACCTATACCTGAACTTCAGCTATTTTATCACGTGTGCACTTATTGTAGGCTTTATTGGACACTTGTGGTTTCATCAGGGCCAAAGGGCGTGCAATATAATGTACTTTGGCATAATCTGAGATAATGCACATGTTTCACTTCTGAAACTTATTAACTATATTTGGAAAAATTACACCAGCATTTGTGATTCCTAGTTCGACCTCACCAAGTATCTGGGCCAATATCTCAGATCCACTTTGAAACGATCTACAATTGGGGACGTGGTCACCCTTCCATCATTGTGATATTTCATATAGATATTATACAGTGAGTTTAGGGGTGTACCTAATAGTAAATTTACTATTCGGCTGAATACCGAATAGTTGGCCTAAGTATTCGGTCGGAGCCGAATAGTAGTTTACTACCAGAAATGTGTCAATATATTTTTTTTAATTTTTTTTATTTTTTTATTAACTTATTCACACAGCAAAACAATACAAACCAAACAAGCAGTGCAATGCAACCTTAGAAATGTGTCAATATATGTATAGAAATGTTCCTTTTGAAATATAGACAAATGAACATTGGGCACAGGTCTCTTTTAGGTGCAACCTGTTGTTTGAAGGGAATGCCCAGTGAGATTAAATGATGTGCCAACAAGCAAATCCAGTTCTTTTTTCTGCATAGTGTTGTCATATTTGCACAGCCAGCCTCTGGGAGCACTGAGACCCTAAGTAAATAATTAGTAATTTTCGGCAGCCTAAGCCACAAGAATGAAGCCTGTGTGAGTCTCAGTATCCCGATGAAATCTGGTGGGGGAGCAAAGAGAGTCCTTGCCTGGCCCCCTTTAACATGAAGTTCTGCTTTACGAGCACCAATGAGCCTCTCAAGGACATACTTCCAATCCCATAAGTCCCAGTGACATTTTAATTTATCCCTTGTGCACTTGTCAATTTGATTTATCTTGGGTGGTAAAGGCTATCACTGCTCAGGCCCCCACAGTCCCCGGGCCTATACCATTATGAAAATATAAGCAAACAAAGGCACAAGTGTCTGCATTTTTTTTAGATGTTGTGCTTGGAGATCTGCTCTTTTTCCGTGCCACTTAATGTCTCTTTGTTGTGTTAACGCAGCATGTTTATTCTCACTGGCTTGGCTGAAGACTGATGCCTTGATATTCCAGGCAGATATGTCCAGATATTGAGAGGGCTGAGTGAGCATTTGGCATTTCAGCTGGCCTACATTATCTGTGCCTCAGGCTCCCTCCCACCTCACCCTAGGAATTTACACATGATTCTGCCCATGGTACTACAGGAGATTGTAAAGGCAGCAGGAAACAAGGCCCTCCTTGGAAATCTGCAGAAAAACTAAAGTTAGATAATAGGCTTTTTCCATCCCTGCCTTCCCGCAATGCATCCTCCCCACCCCTCTCACCTTCATATCTCTCGGACAATAGCCTCCTTGAAGGGGCAATAGAAGGAACAGATGCAGCCAGTTGACAACTAACAGTCTTGCAATGCAAACACAAACGCATTAACATTTAGAGAGATGGACTACATGTATTTGTCTGTGCTCATTGTCATGCTTTGCAGTTACGAGTATATGTCTTCGTTGGTTGAAGAACAATGGGGCATTTCTCGAGGGTCTTTGGTATTTTGTGTGAGCAGTTTGATGTGTGCGTGTTTTCTCAAGGACTGGGCTGGTAACAGTGAGGATCTCTGCCTGTGTACTCACTTTATGTGTGTGTTTTCATGAATAGGAAATGATGTGTTTCAGTGTAAGCGAGGGGAACATTTTGAGGGTCGATGCAGCATGTGGGATAGTTGTATGTGTTTATGGGAAGGGAGTTCAATTTAGCACGCCAAGGGTGGCCGCCAAGTGAACGAAGCAGAGACTTTTAAGCAGCATTTAAGGTGGGCCATGGCTGACCGGCAGAGCTCTAGTAACCGTGATGTTTGGCCAACTGATAGTCAGTTGTAAATGACCTATAACCTTCGCCAATCTCAGAAAGTGTTGGAATCTCAAAATATCATGGTGTTGGAGCAGGGATCTCTTACGTGGAGTTACACAATGATTCAAGGGAAATTCTACTATGTCTTCTCTCAGAGAGCATGTAATTTGAGCGATTCCAGTTTCATAGGTTTTTTAAATTTGCCTCTGGGGTTAAGGTTTTCCTTCAAGTTTCTTTTTATTTATTTATTTAATTCTTGAATTGTGTTTTGTATTATTTCCTGATTTCGTAGATTAAGATAATTTGTTCATGATTTATGCGTCTCTGTTCCAACCTGTTCATTTGTATTTTTGTCTATGTCGGCCTGTTTTGTGCAGCACCCTGTTACATCTTCATATGACATGTCAGTCCTATAAACATTTCTTTACAAAGCATATCAATACGACAGGAAGCAGAGTAATGCATGGCCAGGCCGGCACCCACGTGGTGTACAGCCTTGACTTGCTGAGCTAATAAGTGGAAATGCATTAAAGAGTGGTAATTGGGCTGGTCCGGGAAGCTGCTTGGAGCAAAACACGCAATGCTGCTAGGCAGAGTTTACAATAAGTGGTGTGTTAGCTGAACTCTCCATGTTACTATGTGAAGGGGATGAGCTACTAGGGGCTGGGATTGCCCGGCTGCTACCCGATGTGCCTCCCAGAAGGTTGAAGGAGAGGGATCCTGCAAGCATTTCACCCACACCAAGGCGTGGTATTGCACAGTCCTGCTTAAAAGACACTCAGGAAACCATCACCAGGGATTTCTAATAGAACCTAGCTACCAAAGTCTTAGTCACCCATGTGTCACAATTCACCAAGATACACAGGATAAAGGGAACAGATTCAATCATCCATTCCTCATACTCAACCCCTTCCAAGCAATGTGCAACCGTGGGGCAACTAGAAAAGCATTTGGAAACTAAAGCATGAAGTATATACAACATGGACTGAGAAGGTCTTTAATTCACCACATGAAGGGTTCAAACAACAGCAGTCCCTGTGGCTGTGCAATGAAGCTGTGAGAGGAGGCTGCAGGCCATTGCTCAGAGCTGTAGAATGCAGCAGATGCCTGCTCACATATAAAAAGGATTCAAAGATGTCCGCAATGCTAGGAGCCACAGTTAGATGCAGAGCAAACAGATGAAAACAATCACCTAATTAGCCATACCCAGAGACCCAGGAACAGGGATTTGAATAGCCATTGGGGGAGATACCAACAAGCAGTACATTCAAAACCCTACAGCAAAGTTATACTGTGTCCAGCCAATCCTGAAGGCCAAGGGCGTTATCAAAACCACAAAGGAAGTATTAAAGTGGGGATGATGAGAGAGAAGCTTGAAATCCGTCCCTAGATACATGCAGAAACCTCTTGGTGGGAAGAGGTAGTGCACATTCTGGCAGCTCTGCAGCAGTTACTCTGGAGGGGTCTACACCAGAGAACCAACCCACAGAAGGCTCTGCTGCTGGGAGGATGGCAGACCTAAAGAGAGCTCCCTATGCCACGCAGAAAGAGGTCTGAAGTTGAAGGCTTCCTCAAAGCTTCATCAGAAGAGAGACCACTGGCAGAAGGGTGACATAATATTGTTTGCTTGAAAAAGACCCTGAACAAGCAGAGAGGGAAATACCAATTGTTGTCATATTTAATGAACAAGCCCAAGGCCTGAAAGAGCCGTGAAGTGAAGGCTGGGAGAGACGTCAAGGGAATACTGAATAAACTCTAGGTCTGGGATGGACCTTAAGTGAATGCTGAGAAACCCAATCCAGTCAGGAGTGTTGCAAGAAACAGTTGAAGCTGGAGAAATCGGAGATGTGGCAAAGGCAGTAGGACCAAAGAGAGGTTCATACTGAGAAGAGCCTTGAAGAGCCTTTCCAGGAACACGTATCTGTTTTGTTAGATTAGGGCTGGACATTAAAGGCAGTATTTGTGAAGTCTTTTGATGGCCATTCCTTGGAACATTTGTGTAAGAGCTTAGGGTAACCAGGAGGCTAAAGAGCCCTTTCGGGCTGAGGTTTGAAACCTTCTGTTGGCCACATCTTTTGGAAATTGTTTTGTAGAATAGGGTGGCCCAGGATGGACAGGAACTTCTAAGAATAGGTTGAGAACTTTATGATTTGGACGCTCGTCCTTGGAGGTGTTGGACACCTCGAGTAAACCGCAATTTGTATTGACCCATCCCAGACACTGGTTGCTTTAGATACGTCCTTATTGTTTGAAGACATTCCCATAGTCCTAGAGAGATTGATTTAACCCTTTCCCTGATCAATACTAAATAAATCCTTCCTTTTGAACTACAATTGTTTAGTGTCACATGTGTCATTGCTCGGTCTCATTAAAAATGGCACATGGTGCTAGCATGATGCAGCAGAAACCCGTAGTGTGTTTTAGGCCACAGGCAAGAGCTCTCCAAACCCCATTGTGCCTTTTCTGACAATCAAGCAAGGTCTGGTCCAGAGGCATCGCTGGGGGTCCTGGGGTGGCTATAACCCAAGGTCTTTTGGTTGTAGCCCCGGATAGAAGCTCAGGTGCTACAACCAAAAGGCTAGCTAGCCCTGCGTCTCGAGTCCTGACAGTAGCATAGCACTGGATCTTTTACAAACCTACCAACACCCTAAGTCTGGTCATCTGCAGAAGCTCCACCAGCGCCCTGCCAACGTTACTCATAGATCCCCAGAAAGCAGGCAGTGAATGTGCTGCGGCAATATATGCTTGCTGCTCAGTTCTCCGGTCCATGCTCTAACTCACGCAACAGTACTGGTGCTTACTTACTGTGTTCCCAAATTAAACTACCTGTCCTTTAATATCCACTTGGTCTTCTCTTTCACCCTCTCCTCATCGTGACCTCTACCTCTTTTTTTGTTTGTTGCAGAGCAGACCTGCACATTTGCTTTTGAGAGTTGATTATAGTGAGCTTGGGGCCCCGATCACCCACTACGCCCTTCATGTTCTGAATGCGGTACTCACATGGACAGAGCAGACTCTGCCACAGGAAGGATGCATGCCCATCACTCTGCTAGAAGCTGATTCTACTTGGGAGAGATTTGCCCTGCACTTTAAATAAGTGCTACCGTGTATCAATCAAACCGTGGTCCCCAAAGTCTTGCATTGTCCCGAGCCATGGCTATCATAATGCCTTCCCAAGACAAGGGTTGGGGAATGAATAAGAAAACGATGACGTACGGCGTAAAACACAATTTTAATTCTGTCCAAGATGCAGAATGTTAAACCATTATTTTCCAAAGGTTCCCCTTTTCTGGCATTAGGCGGGATAAGGTGAAAGGTTCTGTCTCTTGCAGTAATGCATTACTCTTGGCCCCATGCAAGGTGATGTCGGAGCGGAATGCATTGTTCTTCTTCTTGGGTAGACTGTCGCGCGCTCGCGAGAGTTCTGGGTACGGAAGTGGCAACACTAATGCAATAACTATATGCTAATGAGGTTATGATGAGGGAGCGGCTGTTGTGTGTGAACACATCTATTTCTCCCTGCGCTGACTGCTTTAATCTAAAAATGGAAGTGTAAACAAGTGAAAGGAAATTGTTTGAGAAGTGATAATAGAGCTAACAAGAATCAGAGAATTCACGCCCATCACCGCTTGGTTCGCAGGCTTTTTTCATACACTTCCGTATCAAAATGCTGCGTTTTTCAGTCTGCACTTGCATGCACTTTTGAAAGCAAAAGTTTGTTAATGAGCCCAATGCTTTCATATGTACGAAAATAATTTTAGGAAAAAAACACAATGGATCTTTTGTGAATCTGTTGTGATCCTGTGCCCAACCAGTGTTAATGTACCTCTCTTTTATGATGTTATGTCCATGGATACAGTGTCTTAAATCAGCAGTTTAAGATCTGCAGGACAACACCCCGTTCTCCCTCACACTTCTTGTTTCTGCACTTGCATAATCCGAATGTCACAAGGCATAGTTATTGTTATTTTCTGCCTTGTAGCCCCCCTTTTTTGTCTTTTGACGAAATGAAACACCTTTTGTTGTATAGGCGCCTTACAAATATCCAATAAATAAAATAAATACATCCTTGCTGAAAGGGTGGTACTTCACCAGCAATGTGACATCATAGCCACGGTCACTGGCACAGTTCAGGTTCTTCCCGCACTAATTGATGTTCTTGCATGCGGTCTTCTCTGTGCTCCTTTTGCTACACTTTGATTCACAGGGATGGAGTAGGTTGAGAAATCACAAGCTCTCCTAACCCCACTTTACCTCCACGGAATGAGCAGTATTCTTCTGGGGCAGTCAAAGCAACTGAATGCCACCGTTTGTACTTTCTCATTTTGCCTCTTGGGGTTCAAGAAGGAAGGCGGCCATTACTGACCAGCTCTACACTTGGAAGGCCGATGATCAGAGTTCCACCCCGGCTGCTGTCACAGAAATTTTGTCTGCACTGCATGTGTTTGCCCAATAAGGACCACCTCAAGTAAGCAGTCCCCCTTCATACTTTCTTTTCCCTGCTAGTGAGGAAAGCAGATGCCACAGGGCTGGACTTGTGTGCGGACTCAGATTCACATTTTATGAAGCCTTTGGACTGTAAACTTGAGAAAAAGGAGCACACGTTTGAAAGTCAAAGTATAGTTTCCTCTTCCTGCAGGTCGTTAAAATGAAGACAGTAACATTTATAAGAACGGTCAATATGTCATGAATTCACCTCAACTCTACAGAGAGGTAGGGGTGCTGTGGCCATGGGCGGTACCTCACAGGAATATCTTCGCAGCAGTTCCCATTGAAGACATAAGGAAAAAACGTGGCACACCAGTGTCCCCTGTTTTGGGAAACTGAAGTCAATAGCATAGGGCACCGTTTTTCCTCCTGGGATGTTCTTGCCCTTGACCTGCTTTCATGTTAGCTAAGTCTCTAGAGGATGGTTGTCTTCGCCATCCTTCTATTCCCGCTTACAGTGTACGGAAGAAACAGCACTGAACTTGGGGTCTCCATTGCTATCCATGATCTTAATATGTCCAATACCTCGGAAAAGTTTTAAAATTCCCATAAAGATGTCATTTTATCCTAGCTCAGGAGCAGAATCTAATTGTCCGAACCAAGGTGCTAGCGCTTGATTGGGTCTCTCTATTGCTACCATTGAAAGATTTAGTTCAACATAGCAGGAAGACAACCTCATAGCTGTAATGCAAGAGTCACATGACTGATAAAAGCTGGTTGTATTGTCAAACGGGAAATTATATCGTGCCTCCTATTGCAATCAAAAATATGTATATTGGCCTACGCCAAGCTGCTTGTAAGTCACTTGCGAAGAAATCTGTGTTGCAAGGTCTGTAAGCCGCCATTTTAGGTCAATCCGCCATTTTAGGTTCTCTCTGTAAAGTCACCCTGTGAGTTAAAATGGTGGATGATGTCATTCCGAAATACAACATGGCTGTCTTGACCTCTGTGTGCAATTAATATGTAACTTGCCTGTAGGCCACTTGTTGGGGTCGTGAACTGAGACCTTGTCCTTTGCTGACCTGTGTGTAAAGGATTACTCGCGCCAATTAAACTAATCCGCGAGCATATGTTAAGAACAATGTATTCAAATACTGAACTGAGAATACTTGTTTAACTACATTGTATTAATATTTGAAGAAGACTTTATGAGAAATCCTAAAATACACTGATACCATGTAGGCTTGTTGGCGAATGTATTAAAGGCAAACCCTATGCATATAGATGTGCGAACTCGGCATGAACCCTAGATCAGTAATGTATTAGAGGAATATTAACCCGCAGTAGCGTTGGATATCATGTTCGCAAACGTATATAAAGTGGGACTATTCTAATGTACGGTCCCACTCACTGAGCACACTGAACCACGCTGGAGTTCGTTGTGTTGTACTGAGGGCCGATAGCTATCTGTTACTTTTTGTCCTTTGAAACTGTTCAGTATGAAATAAAAGATCTTTGTATGTTCCTTTGTAACCCGTGTTCGGTGTATTTCCTTTTGGGGTACTCAGCCTCGATATTTTGACTTTGTTTTCACAGTATGACTTCAAGAAAACTTTTTTGTTCATCTAGTGCTAGAATAGTGCTCTGTATGTGGACTGGTTGATGCTTAAGAAAGGATGGTGAATGTACAGCTACTCACCAGACACTAGGGTAAATATTTAAATCTACAATGGTGCGAATTAATGGCCAGACATTGTATAAAGCATACAATATTTTTATGGATATTTGTAACAAACAATTTGCAATACCTCACCACAATGTATTCACATTTCGAACCAAGAGATATCCAAACGGCTATATCTCCTATATTTGTTTGTATTTTTAAGAGGCAAGTTGTGTCCAAACAGATTTGAAAAAAATGCTGATTTAAAACCGACACACAGTTTATTTCAATCTCCATTGTGATGTGGCATTTTCTTCAGGGGCGCGAGATGCACCAGGTGGGAAACCTGCTAAAGCAGTTTGGGAGATGTATTGTTAACACACAATGTGTGTTGCTTCTGCAGCAATACATGTGTAGTCAAAGTACTTAATCTGCTTGAAAACACACTGTTATCTCTCGGATTGAGATCCTTTTCACAAACGTGAATATTGAGTTATAGTTTACTCCTCATTACTTAATTTCACTGGCGAGTGGATCCATGGAGGAAAAAGGGGGCGGGGAAATAGATTTGCCCATTATCACACTCTTAGCCAATGATTAAATAACCAGGGCATAGATTCACCCATTATCACACTCTTAGCCAATGATTACTCAACCAGTGCATAGATTCACCCATTATCACACTCTTAGCCAATGATTAAGTAACCAGGGCATAGATTCACCCATTATCACACTCTTAGCCCATGATTAATCAACCAGGGCATAGATTCTCCCATTATCACACTCTTAGCCAATGATTAATCAACCAGGGCATAGATTCACCCATTATCACACTCTTAGCCCATGATTAATCAACCAGGGCTAAACACTTTTTGTATATAAGAGCTCGCTAACATCGAATAATCCTGCATTTTTATATAGATGTGAAACTACTATTGAACCTGGGAAATAATATGCGAACATGTATTTATTTTAGCATTGTCTCATGGTGACAAAGAATAATTAGGAAACGTGAAAAGCGATTTTGAAAAAAATAACACATTAGATGTACTTACTGGGTAAATTGGGGTGTCAAGCACGAGTGAAGAGCATGGTTCAAAAGCCTTAACATGGTCTCTCATGACTGTGGGCTACATCCTTTCGGCAGACCACTCTGTTACTCAGTGTCACTGACTTTACAGCTATTGTTACTTCAAGGGTAATTTCCATCTCTGCCTTTCTTCGCGTCTCATCCACACGCTTGCAGCCTTCAATTGTGCGATATTATGTTTATTTATTTATTGCATTTATTACACTCCCAAACCCAGGGGTAACAGCATTGGTTATTTGCGAATGTACTTGATACAGCCTTAGGATTTTGGTTGCATAAATTCATTAATTACAACATGTGCAAACATTGACGAAGCAATAGAGCGGGCTTAGTCGAATTTGTCAAAAAGCCACGTTTTAATCATTTTCTTGAAATGCTGGTGCGATTGCTCATTACTGATGTGTGTTGGTAAAGTCTTCCAGCGCGTTGGTGCAGCTACTGGGAAGCTAGAGCCTCCCACCCTTTTGCTCTTGTGCCGAGGAACATTCAGGTATGCGCTGGTACATGATCTTAAGGACCTACTTGACATCTTTTGGGTTACACAGTTGTTCAAATAGGAGGGGGCATCATTACGGATGCATCTATGAGCAGTGATGAGAGTCTGAAAGAGGATTCTCGCTTTAATACGAAGCCAATGCACTTATCTTCTAATATGTGGGATGTGATCATTCTGTTCTAAGCCCAAGGCAGCACGTAAGGCTTTATTCTGGAATAGCTGTAGTTTGGCAAGATTTTTTGTCGTGGTGCCCAGTTAAAAGGATGTTACAGTAATCTAGTTTTGAGAGGATGAGGGCGCGTGCTAGTGTGAGGCAGTTCTGGGATGTGAGGAATTGTCGGCTGAGTGAGATACGTTTTGTGGTATAGGCAGTGGAAGAGGACAGGGTGTTAATGTGCTTGGTCATGGACAGATTAGCATCTCGGTAGATGCCCAATGTTTTTACATGTTTCGACACTGGGATAGATGTAACATCAATAGTTATGGCAGAATAGCTATCATCTAGGGATTTAAGGCAGGCAGGAGAACCTACAATGAGGATCTGTTTTCTCATCATTAAGGTATAGGCTATGGGTGGCCATCCAGTTTTTGATGATTGCGTAAATCTTATTGATAGCGGTACTGTCATGTTTGTGGTCTCCAGGGATAGGAATCAGAATCTGATTGTCCTCTGCAAAATTAGTGTAGATGACTCCCATGGAGTCAAGTGCTGCAAATAGTAGTTTAGTGTAGGCATTGTAGAGTGTGGATGAGAGGCTGGAATCTTGCGGGACACCTAAAAGTACTGTGATGGGGTCAGCAGCCTCATCCACGATAAAGATTCTGGAGGTACGTTCTGACAGGAATGATTGGATCTAACGGGTAGATTCTGGGGAAAAGTGGAAGTTTTCGGCCAGTGCAAGGCACAGCTTGTCGTGATCTACTAGATCGAATGCAGCTGAAAGGTCGAGTAGGAGTAGAATGCCCATGTGGCTAGAATCTTGGAGGCTGTCCATCTGGATTTTTAAATCTAGTAGTGCTGTTTCGGTACTAGGTTTGGGACGAAAACTCGATTGTCTGGCTTCTAGCAGGTGGTTACTTTACAAGTAATATTGGATTTGAGTGTAGGCTACTCAGTCAATTATCTTCAGTAGAAAAGGAACGGTAGTGATGGGGCGATGATTCATATGGGTGGAGGCGTCAAGAGAGGGTTACTCAAGAAGTGGGGTAACCCAGGCTGATTTGATGTTGGACGGGACTGAGCTGGTGGTAAAGGAAGCATTGATAAAGTCAGTGATAATGGGCACTATGGCTGGTGCACAGAGTTTCACCAACCGGGCGGGGAAGCTATCACCTTTGCAGTTGGAAGGTTTAAGGGTAGCAATGGTGGCCAAGACTTGATCTTGGGATACATTAATGAATTTGAATGTGGGCGCATTGGTAACTGCATTTGCGCTAGGTGAGAGTGAGGGCATACTTTTGCCAGGTAATCATTTTCTCTTGTTCTTTATTTTCTCTTGTAAGGTGAGGATTTTGTGTGCCAGAGCATTTTGGATGGTAGTACACCAAGCTTTGTCTGTGTGGGCAAGAGTGGCTGTGGGGATGGGTGATTCTAATTCCCCAAGTATGGCAAATAGTTCTTTAGTACCTGAAGATACATTAGTGATGCGGGTGTGAGGGAAGTTGCTTTGTGAGCTATCAGTGATGATTTGTAGGTTTTATTTACTAGCGCATTATTTGTGTTGGTGGACGGGTTCTTCTTGTGAAGGAGTTCCAGTGCTCTTTTGTTGTGGTGTAAAAGTAAGAGTTCCTCATCAAACCAGAGGTTCACTCGCTTCGGTTTGTGTGGTGTTTTGGAGGTGAGTGGGGCCACTATGTCAATAGTGGATTTCAGGCATGTGTGATAAACGGTGGAAATGCCGTCCGGCTTAGTGTTGGCTGGGCAGTGAGTCTTGAGGGTGTCTGCAAGAATGGGGATGAGATTTCCTGCGGAAAGTTTGAGTGTTTCTGATGGAGATAAGGGTCTGACTGACGGGTTGTGGAGCCTGCGTCTTGGCAGTGTGGAGGTCAAAGCGTATTAGGAAATGGTCAGACCAAGTAACTTCAGAGATGGATTCTAAATTTATTGTTACGTTTAACGTCAAAATCCAGTCAAGGATGCTTACTTTAGTGTGAGTAGGAGAGTTGACAATTTGTGTAAAATGCACTTCATGGAGGGCAGAGGTGAGAGCAATGGCTTTGCAGTCTAATTTATCGTCAAAACCAAGGTTGATATCTCCTAGGATAATGCATTTGGTATGTGTTTTCAAGAAAGGAGTGATGAGCAGAGGGAAGTCGAGTTCGGGGTTGTGAAAGTTATTGGGATGTCTGTAGATGATGAGGAAATCGAATGTGGTTTTAGGGTCCGACGTGAGCTTCAAGAGCAGGAGTTCATATCCTGGAACCAGGTCAATGGGTCATGGCCTGAACTGCATAGTGGTTTTTGACATTACTGCTACTCCACCACCTATTGTATCCTGGCGTTCTGTCCTGAGGATTGTGTAGTCGGGGGGATGGCTAGTGCAAGAGATGGACCCGACGCTGCGTGAAGCTGTGACTCTGTGATGGCTAGGAAGTCTAGTTGTTGCTCAAGTAGTAGATTGTGGATGTAAATGGCATGCGCGCCTAAGGAGCAAGCATTAATCAGGGCACCTTTAAGACTGAAGTTGGAGGCTAATATGTGGGGCAAGGTGTCTGTGAAGTGAGTAGGGGGAGCGATAGGGATAGATTCCTTATGCGTTGTCATCCCCTGCTCCTGCTGTCGAGTCAGGGGTACACTATGTGCTATAATAGCGGGAGAACACACCAGTGTAGTGTTGGAAGTATGTGGAGGGGGGCCAGTTAAGTAACTGTGATGGTGGTTCTGGCATGAGCGTGAAGAGAGTCAAGTTAGTCTGGCTGGGCCCAGTACAGGTCAAGTACTATGCTGTGGGGGTGCTAGTGTTCTAGAGCTGAGGCACGCACAACGAGTTGTGTCTAAGCACGGGTTGGTAGGCTCTATCTGTGCTGTTGTACAGGGTGTTGTGTGTGCGCGGTGTGTGTGGCTAAGTGGATTGAATATTTGATGAGAGAATGTGAGAGTTTTGTGGGTGGCCTTGGAATTGCGCTTGGTGGGCATTTTAGAAAGCTTAGATGGGGGTTGCTGGAACTGTCCAAAGGGAGGTGGCTGATTAATTTGGGTAAGCGAAGGGAGCCCAGGACTAGTGCTTGTGGCTTGGGTCTCACAGGCGTGACTAGATGGGTGTTTGGGGACTGCTGTGAGGTTGGGCTTAATAACTGTTGTCTGAGCATCAGATGGCATTGTGTAGGGCAGTACGAATGGGGATACTTTTTGGAGGAAGGGTGTTGGGCATGGGCTGAGGAGGTGGTGTGGGGAGGACAGATGAGCAAGACCGTTTCCCACTTGCACATAGGTACCAGCAGTACAGGGTAGTACGCTCAGCTTACCTAAGTGCGTGTTGTGCCTATGGGCAGAGGTTTCCATCATGGTGAACTGCAGGGGACTGAGGAGAGGGGCGTTAGCCTTTCCTTCCTACCTTCACTTTCCGGCTCAGCCATGTTGTACGAGGCAGGCCTATTTATTGGTCGGGTCAAGGGCCAATCATGGTCCTGGAGGATGGGTGCTCCCGTCCTCGGTTTAGGTGTATCATAGGTGGCGGACATATTTGATTAGGGGGTCGGCATAAAGTTTCCAGAGGGGGAGGCATACTTCTCTAGTTGGCTAGGATATATTAAAAGCTCGCAGTTCGTGAGGTTTAGACTGCTAGCACAAACGTACAGTGCGGGCCTTGATACTGTGAGCTTTTTACCCCCTAAAGGAACATTGGAGGGCAGCTAGCGAACACATCTGCAAGAATTGAAGGACATGTGTGCATTTGGGCAATATACAGGTATGTCTAGATACTGTTTTGTTGGTCACAAAATTAGTATATTAGCGAGGCTGTATAGGATAAAGAGCTTAAGTGCATTTAGGCGTCATCTACCGGTATATGACATAGTTACTCAATATGGCCTAGCTAGAAGCTAAAAAGCTATAGCTAAGGTGATATGCAGCTTGGCTAGGGAGGCCACACACTTGTGGTTGCTCACAGGCACTACTAAAGCAAATAAATGACAGCAAGGCAAAATACAGATCAGCAAGGGGTGCAAGTCGGGTGGGAGAGCTTTGGGTCATTCCTAGGTGCTAATAATTAAAAAGGCATGTCAATATGCATTACAGCAATAGATGCTGCACAACAGCATTTACTCTAACAGCGCTATTATGAACAATAGACAGTGGTACAGCAGATACAGAATATCGGCAGGTTGCAGCAGGATGTAATGGAAGAAGGGGGCATAGCGAATGCAATGATAACGGTTCAGACTGAATATACCTCTCATCGAGACAGGGCTGGCTTCAAGGATAGCTCACGTAGGCTTGGGTATGTAGAGTTTGTAGCAGTCCACGTGGTGGGGCGTATTAGGATTCCAGTTATCGATGGAGTCTGGGTAGGACCAGATCTAGCCGTAGAAGGGAGAATTCGAGCGAGAGTTTTAGAATTCATTTTAGAGCAGATTGTTAGCTCTCAGCTCCTCCAGCCACAGACAGGGGCCTTAGAGAACGGGCCCTTGAGTAAAAGGGCCGGCTTCCGGCTGCCAGCATCGATGTTTGGCGATGTGATATTTGGAAGGCCAATTTGGATCAGCTGGTCCGGCTTCACCAGAGAGAGGGCTGATACTGGCAAAACAAAGCCGACAGCCATTTTGGAGTATGCAATGGTTGGTGTGATTAGGATTAAAATCACATTTTCATGCCTGATTGAATGTTACCACTTCAATCTTTCTTTGGCATACACTGGTCTCTCACGTCGCTTGCCAACTCACCAGCTGTGTGTGTTTCTTTTTTGTGTTTAGTGTCTTTCTGTTTGCGAGTCAAGGTTAATACCACAGTCTTGGCCTCACCTCCCCAGCTCTGTCGCTCACCCGGGAGGGTCATTGGCATCCTTGAAACACAATGCAGCTTTCTTGTTTGGGATTTGGCCTCCTCCACAAGTCCTTTGCTGCCTTTTGGAGGCAACAACCTTCTGCAGGGAACTCCTGGGGTTCTACACCGGTGGCTCTCATCCCGCAGTCCGTTTCTCTGATCCAGTAGGTTTGCCTTTGTCCCGGAAGTTCTGCTCTTACTCGTGTTCCACCTTGCTCAGAGTGTGTCTCTATGTTCTGCCTTTTATCGGTGTGGAGTTTTTGTATTAGTCAAATTGGAGTGTATTGTACCTTTATTAATTTTTTCACATCACTAAAAATGTTTAAATTGTGGTTTTAATTGAGCAGAAGAGTTTGGGACCCATGTGCATCAATTGATGTTTTCAGCAATATTTTCATGCGTAACAATCACACAGGAGGGAGGGGTAGTGGTCACTCTTGTTGTGTTAAATGGTTCGCTATCCTGCCAGACTTTACTACAGAGCTTAGAATTCCAGAAAATGTGTCTTCTTTTGGCAATGGGTCCTGAACCTCTTGTTTTAGCTTCTTGCGCCTTTCTTCCTCTCTTACATGTGTCCCAGACCCTTCTGGGCTTTCTAGACATCTCGCACGTTGTTCTGTAGCTTGTTTCTCTTTTGTGTGGGTCCCAGACCCCTTTAAATTATCTCAGAATCACCCTGACTTGCTCAGGGCCTCAGCCCACTGACTGTATGCTTCTACGGACTTGTGTGGGTCCTTCACCTCTATGTGCTTCTTTTGCGGGGCTAGCACGACTTCCTATGGGTCCCAGGTGCTGGTGTGCTGCTTTTGCAGGCCCTTTGCCTCTGCTTCACTCAATGTCCACTTGAACAGTCCTGGTGTTCTCTCCTTCCAGGTACTGTTCCACATAGGAAGTTTTGTAAAGTTCATTCCAGTTTTTACAGTTATTTCACTATCCCCTTCTGCCTCTCGGGATATTGATATGCTTCTCTGATCTATTTGGTCCTCTCTGCGTCTCACTGCCAGCCCAACCATTTCCCTACCTTCAGGAAATGTTGCGGTCTCCGTTCTGTCCTGGGAGTAGAATAGTGCTTCTGTACTGCTTCTTCGTTCGGCGTCCTACAATCGGTGGTTCTGCAGCCGTAGGCTCTCTCTCGTGTCCTCAGCTGCGTGCCTTCTCCTTTCTTTGTCTTCGCCGGATTGGCTTCATCTCACCGGAAAGGTCCCTGTTCCATGGTGCTACTGGAGACAGTCCCTCTTCGAAAGGCATCTTGTTCCCTTCTCAGGTGTCTCGCCACGGAACCAGCGTGAGGTTCCTGACTCCTCCAGGGCTGGCTTGACAAGTTACAAAGTAATTTGTTGCTTTTTATAGGTAGACTGTTCCACGTATGTTGGTTCCATGGTTGGCTTTTGCCTCCTTGCATGATCTTCTTCGTGTCAATGATTGTATGCACTCCACCAGGGTAAGCCTCACTCTTCCTCGTCTCAGTATGATCTGTATGAATGAAGTCCTTTACTCTACAGAGCTACAAAGACATGTGGGGGACCGAGTGGGCTGAGAGGAAAGAGGGGACAGAAATGGAGAGTGTATATACCGCGTTCTCCCAAGGCCATCCTGACTGGTTCCATTGTGGGCTTCCCTCCCAAAGAGATCCACCCACAGAGTACCTCCCCCCAGGGGGACTATCAGGTAGTGGCCTCACCTTCCTGGCCTCATGGGAAGGGGCTTCCCTCATGGGAGCAGTGACAATACCCTGGGATTTGTCACTATATAATTGTCAAAGCATGACTGTGCATAGGGGACTAATCATGTGCACAGCCATCCCTACCAGCTTCCCCTCTAAACACTCCCTATTCTAAATTTCTCTGAGGGGAGAGGAAACATTATCTTCAGCTATTTTGTCCTCGCATACAAATTCTAATGCTGTCAGATGTTTTATGTAGGGTTCATTGATACAAACAGTAATGTTGTGAAAAATGAATTGAACACCAAGCCCAGTGTGCATTATGTTATTAGTGATTGAAGCACAGAACCCTTTTTTGTCACCAACATTTTTGCAAATATAAATCTCTGTGGCCATTCCTATGGTCCCAGAATTCTTTTTTATTTTATGCAAAATGGACAGGAACCCTCATTGATGCTCCTTGTCCCAGTCCCCTTTCTCATAGGGGTATTTTGAAATAGCACAGTGGGAGTGTACCAGACTACCCAGTAAGACAAATGTATCATTATTAATATGACTTCAAACTACATTGAAAGGCATCGTTATAAACAAGCACTGTAAAGAGTTGTGTACAATGAAATGATGTCCTTTTTTCAGTAGCTTCTTTTGCAAACCCCCCAAACCACTCCTCCGTGGTTGCGCTTTTGTCAGCAACAAATCTAGCATGAGCACACCTTACAGCACAACAACCATCTGCACACAGAGTGCAGAAGGAGAGAGAGAACCCCTAGAACATTATAGATTGAAAGAATATGTACTGTAAAACTGATTTTATATGAAAAAAAAACTTGAATGTAAAATGTGTTTTTATGTTACACTGATATCTATGAACAGCCATTATTGTACCTTCATTCTATTTAATGGAAGGCATTGATTTCAATTGGCTGAAATGTTCCAATGCACCAGACCTACTGCCTATCCCATCCCTCAGATACTACTTACCAGACATTTTAGTTGTAGTAATTGCAAAATGTTTGGGTTTGTTCCACTCTCCCAACCCCTATAATGGAGAATGTTTCCAGGCCACCTACCCAAACCCCCAGGAACAGAAAGCACACATATGACTCACTACAGAATGTCGGTTTGACCTAATAAAACTCAAATTCTCTCGAACATAAACATAATTAGTACCCAGCGAGAGTCAAGCAGAATGTAACACACATTCTGATTGGCTCTCGCCGGGTCATTACCCGGCGAGAATCCCTTGATTCTCGGCTGGGATTCCAGCCGCTTTGTCCATGGTGGGGGGCATGGCAGCCCCTCAGCCAATGAGGAGGCTCGAAGCGGGGCCATCCCCGCTGCAAGTCTCCACAAGACTGGAGGTTGCCATCGTCCCCCGCCAGAGATTCAGGTACTTTTTAAAATGTATTTCTTTCTTTTCCTTCCCTCCCTCCCTGGCCTCCTCCCTCCCTGCTGCCCCTCCAACCCCACTTACCTTCTTTTCTGTTGTCTTTTGGGAGCGAACGCGCTGGGAACACTTCTTTTCCCAGCGTGTCTGCTCCCGATGGCCACCATGGAAAGGGAAAACGGACTCCGTTTTCCTTTCCCGGTGGCCATTTTCTCTGTAATTTTTTATTTTTATTTTTTCAGGCCCGAAATGCTGCAGCGTTTTGGGACAGAAAAAATGCCTTTAGTATTCCCCCTGGTCTTGGGCCGGGGTACTAATAGCAACATGCCCCTCATGGCGGGGGCATTATAGAGTCCGGTAATGCCCCGGGACCTTTGTTAAGACCCTCGCTTCACTCTGGCCTATTACTGCGGGACCTGGGGCATTACCTGACTCAGTAATGCCCCCGCCCCTCGGGGCGTATTGCTTAAATATACAATCAAAAATTGACACTTCCTAGTACACAAATGAATATTTGTATACCCACACGGAACATCCTTAGTACTGTAGAGGAGGTCCCAAATAAAGCCTGCACTCCAACCGCCCATTTTGAAGTACCAGGAACGTTCACACCGAAATATGTGACGTATGATGAGCAAATAAACCAGCAGAGACCCGCAGTGGGGCTCTTTCCAGTACCTATCAGAAGAACAGCACCTATTGAAGTACCCATACCCAGAAAAACATGGACAGTAAGGTATCCATTAAGAAAACTCTATCAACAAATAAAACAAAATGAAGATCGTATAAGTACAGTCCCTGAAGAAACCAAAAAGGTCTTAATGGAAGACGAATGGTCACATCATGAGAACCTGGACTGACTCATGTATAGAAGAAATGATGACCAGAGAATTACGCAAAGAGACGAAACGCCATAAACAAGGATATTGTGAACTTAAAGTGAAAGGGTGATGCCAAATATAAGAAGCTTAAGCTGTAAGCATGGCAAAGATATTTTACCAGTTTACATCTGTACATATGCTTGGAACCGCAAGAAAGCTAAGAAAACCGCCTGGCTTGCTATGCTTAGTAGAAAGATAGTGCAGCAAGCGCCACTATACATACCTACCTCAACGAAGCACATTATATAAATGTATTTCCACTTTTGCACGAAAAGCAGAATAAATCCCAGGATTACTAAAGGCCACATGACAAAAAGCTTCATATTTAGCAAAATGAAGAAGAGACGGCAAAAACGAAACTCAGCAGAGGCAACTTGTGCCAGGAAAGCCACGGTCGCACCAATAGAAGAGACGAACAGTAGCTACATTTAATTGAAACTAAGAACAGAATATCCTGCCTCTGAAAGGTCGAGATAAGAAGACGAAGGCAGGTGGCGGGTGAGGAGAGAATCAAATACACAAATTGATGGAAAAGAGACAAATTCACGGTGTCCGAATCACGTGACCAGCCGAGCTAGTAGAAGCGAGGGCTCACACCTATGCATGGCACCAGGCCAGGCGAAGATATCAGAACTTCTCCAGACAGAAGATGCAGTCTCGAGGCCAACCACAGTGAAATAATTGACACATGGCTACTAAAGTGATGATTGATTGTAACAAAAATTGGAGGAAGGCCGGGTAACTAAGGGGCACCCGCACCTGGCCGACAATTCTGCATGCTGCTAAGCAAAGTGGAAAAGTATGCATGGGGTTGGTGCCAACCCAATCACAATGGACCAAATAATCTAGGGTCCTATAGTTAGTAGAACCAATAAGATGTTGTACTTTTAGTGACGTCTGCAGAAGTCATTTTTGAAAGAAGGGCTTAGATGCCCACCTGACAGTGTTTACCCAATCCCCTCACTTTGTTACCATATGCAGATATAGTACCTATATTAAAGTTACCTTTCCCAAACCAATAGAATTGCATGTCAACTTTTGAGTGTTACACATCAAATGATGAGTTTTCAGTATAAATGTTATGATTTTTATGAAGTTCATTGGAGTTGAAGCGAGAAAGAAGATCACACCATTTGCTGATATTCATGAATCCCCGATTTTTGTACTTGTCATTAAACGGACTCCCTTTGCCAAACCGTTGAGTTGTCCTTATTGGTTGGTGTTGAAGTATATATCTGCACCCCCATCCATGTCACGGGTACTGCTATCTTGTCTTAAAGTGCTTCTGAGCAAACCCCGACTCTATGGGCCGGTTGGGGGTCTCGGAGCACACTACGTAGAGTAGATGACATGCTAGAATACCGTTACGTACTAAGGACATTCCGTGTGGGTAAACAAATATTAATAAGTGTACCGAGAAGTGACACTTTTTGATTGTGTATTTATGTCTATGTTAAGGAGAATTTGAGTTTTATTAGATTTTAGTCTCTGCTCTACTGTCCCTTTACAGGATGCCCTGGTGTTGTTTGGAATGTCAGTTTGACTGCATTTCAGTGTGTTATTCTAATATTAGTTAATAATTCTAAAAGTATTATTCAGTTGGAACTTTATTTGCAAGTTATTATATATATAGATCTGCAGTTGCTACCCTTTTATAAGCAGTGGTACTGTCAAAGTGCCACCCACTGCCACCACATCCACTTGGTCAGCCTTCTTGGCTATTTGTAGAACAGACCCCTGTGATTGAAGAGCCTTTTCCTGTAGACCTTCTAGAGAGGGTCTGTGTTTGCCTGTATTCTGCTGTCATACATGTCTGAGGCCTGTCCCCTTTGTGAGGAACCTGAAGGCGTCCTCACTTACTTTCCTCTGCTCAGGTGGCCATCGCTCTTGGATCCTGACCCTGGGGGTAGATATGCAAGGGATGATCACCTGGGTGGAGAAGTCGTGGAGAGTGGGGAGAGGACTTCCTTCGGTGAGACATGGTATTCCCCATTCCCTTTTCACAATGAACCTTCAGTCCCAACAGCATCTGTAGGTTATTGTCAATCTTTAACTTTTTCCTCCTTTCAAAGTGACCCTGAGAAATACCATTGTTATACTGGGACCAGGAAGAGATTAACTAGGATGGCACCAGGACCACCCAGCAATGAAAGAGCTGGCATGGAGAGAAGGAGCAGGTTCGACAGGAACCGGCTGGAAGGAAGTCCGGCTGAGCAAGAAAGAGACGCCGGGGTCAAGCCTGGCCGGGAGAGGGTCGACAAGCCTGCAGTCCCCATTGCGCAGTGTCCACAGCAGGAGCTGTGTGACACGGAGTTTGCCTGATCGCCGCAGGCCGCTGCTGGGAGCTTCCACAGTGGAAGAGCGGAAAACACAGCAAGATTCAAGGATGGCAAGCGTTGCTCGCTGGAGCTCCCACGAGGAACGAGTGGAGCGAAAGGAAGCCGGGAAGGAGAAACCTGATACCCACAGAAGTAGGAGCCTACTGGTGAGCGTAAGAAAGGGAACACTGATATCGGGGTGCACCAGGGGCTGGAAGCAGGCATATTTACCAAAATAACTGAAAGCAATCACAAGTACTATGAAAGACAAAATTAAGAGTTTTTGAGTGCCGAACAAGCTGCAAAGTGGTACAAGTACTTTTGAGAGTGCAAAAAGCTATTTTGAGTACCGAACTAAAGGAAAAATGTGATAAGCAGGTTAAAATACAGCGCAAGACAAAAGCAAGTATGAATAATGTGAAAAGCAAGTAATAAGCACTTATGAATAATGTGAAAGCAAGGTAGTAGAAAAAGGGTGAACACCGCGTAATGAGAATCTGGTTGGATTTCCCCCCCCCCCCTGCACTTGTCTTCCTCCCCCCTCCCCTCTCCTGTACTGTACTGTCTGTGCACTTGCACAACCTGAATGCACCATGCCTTGAAGATCGTCTATCTTCCCTGTCTTTCCTCCTTGCATGGTGGCACCTCTATGCACTTGGAAAAATGCAGAATCGTCATCAGACCTATTAGCTGTTATCTACACTGTTAATAGTATTATATGTAGTTACTCTGCCTGTGCAGACTTGTATCATTCAGAAATTCAAGGTCTCTGAACAACCTTTGCTTTTTCCCCTTGTTCCCTACCTCCTTGAGCGCTTTGAAACACTTGCCTTGTGTATATGCCCTTTACAAGTAAACATTACCATACCATACCATAGTATACCCGTTATGGCAAAGCCAAAAGACTGCTAATGAAAATGTTGTTGTGTGGGATACCATTTGTGGAAAAGCCCAAAAAACTGCCAAGGAGAGTATGGTTGTATGAGATACCAGTTGTGGCATAGCCAAAAGACTGCCAAGAAGAATCTAAAATAAGTGTGAGCCAAAGAGGTGTGGGAGACGCACGTTGTGGTAAAGCCAAGAGACTGCCAAAGAGAATCAGAAAGAATACAGAAGTATAACAAAGTGCCACGGGTTATCGGTTGCGTGACCTGTAATGGGTGGCCCATGTGGTCTGAAAACTCTGCCTAGACTTCTGCTTGAAAAGAGCCAAGGAAAGCAAATGTAAAGAGGCTGTAATTGTTAACAATTGTTGAAGTGAATGAGAAAGAGCAATTTACTTGAACTGTTTGAAAGCCGGGATGTTTGAAAAGTTTAACTAGACCTGTTTTGAAAGCCAGGAAATTTGAAATGACTGCTGTTTTGAAGCTGGAAGAGCTGACCTGTTGGGGAAGGGAATCTCTAGACTTTGTGAACTGTGTTGAACTCTTGCGGAAGAGTAACATGAGACCTTTTGGAACTGTTTTTGACCTCTTGGTGAAGAGTACCCCAAGGCCTTTTTGGAACTGTTCTGAACTTGGGGAAGCTGAAAACAAGCTAGAAGCTGCAAGAAGCTTGGAATTTCATTGTGAACACTATTTATTTTGCTGATGCCATCCCTACATATTGTATAGATTTAGTTTTGAGGGCAGGAATAGGTTTTGGATTTAGACTTTTGGGTTGAACTTACTGAAATAGACTATCCTTTGTTTTCTTTAGGTAGGGATTTCCCACCATAGCATAGGGCAAGTTAGGCCTTACACCAACCTGACATTTAAGAAAAATAAACCTTTGTTTAGAAAGTTGAATCTGTTGTCTGTGTCTTACTTCATGATGCCTTCACGCCCTGCTGATGGAGGCCTGGTCCACCTGCCAGGCCATGAGTGAACTGTGAAGGCATCATGAAGCATGACACAGATAACAGATGTAAAGTTCAAACAAAAGATATGTATTAACTTAAATCTCAGGATTGTAGAAGGCCTACCTTGCCCTATGCTAATGTGGAATTTCCCTACCTGAACGAAACAAAGGAAAGTCTGAGTCAAAGAGTTAAACGTAAAAGTCAGTATGTGTCCAGAACCTATACAACTAAAGTTAAACAGTGTGTGTGGATGTCAAAAATCAAAGAATTGATATTCTTCAGATCCCATTCCCCAAGTTCAAAACAGTTCCACAGAAAGTCTTAGGATTTACCCTGTTCAAGTTCAAATAGTCCACAAACTCTCAGGGCTCCCTTACCCAAGTACAAAGTAACACAGTTCAAACTAAAAGGGTCTTGAGGCCCTGCCCTCAAGACAGTACTTGTAGTTCATCAAGTCTCAGAGATCCCTTACCGAAGACTTAAACATAGCAACCAATGTGTAACCCAGCCTTTTAAATTTCAGCTTTAACACTGGGTCAACCTGACCCTCCCTCTGGTTTGCCTCACCAGTTCACTTGCAGTGCTCCTTCTTGGTTATTTTCACAATGTCTTTATCTTCACAATGTAGGGCTCACTGGTCTAGGCGCAGTTGTCAGACCACACGGTCCACCCATCACATGTTGTGCAACCAGGACCCATTTGCTATTCAGCTCACACAGGTTCCTCTGCATTTGCTCCTGTGTACACAGTCACATTCCTTTAGTATCTCCTTGTTGGCCTCGTGGATTTCTGTGCAGTATTTACAGTCCTCTGGCTTCTCCTGATTATCCTCTTAGGTCTGCCATAATGTGTCATACACCTCTTGCCAGTCTTTAGCCTTGCCGCACTGCATGTACTCACAAATTTCACTTGGTGGTGGTGTTGTTCATGCCCTACCTTTGGTTGCACTCCTTCATACTTGTTTCCTTCACCATAAATTGCTTTCATATGGGCATTTCCCTGTTTAGCCTTTATTAGCCATTTGCATTGCTCATAAAGTTTATATTTCCTCTCAATATTCAATATGGTTTTAATTGTAGGTTTTCAGTTAATTCAGTATTCAATCTGCGTGGTGTAGTACTGTTTTAAAACCTGCATTCTATTCAGCGTTCAATATGCGTTGTTTAACTCTGTTTTCAACTTCCATTCAGTTCAATATTAAATATGTATAGTTTAACGCTATTTTCAACTTTCATTCAGTTTGTTAGTCAATATGTATAGTGTAGCGCTATTTAAAAATGTCCATTCATTTCAGTATTCAATATGTAACTCATCTTGCTTTGAAGCTTTCATTCATACAGCACTTCATTTGTTGCACGCAGCCTGCCCAGAGCGCCCCGGTTTCCGAGTTTCTTTCCCCAACACTCACTGTTCTGCTGAGTCTTGCTCCGGTAGCTCTTGCTGCTGTCTCTGGCTTCCCAGGCTGGCACTCCGACCTCCGCGACGCCTGTTCGCATGCCGGTTTGACTTCTGCACGTGCCAGCAATCCTGTTGCCTCTGGGTGGACGCAGAGAGAGTCCACTCTCTCTCCTCTGCTCATCTCCATCAAGGATTTTCAGCCGGCATCCTGGTCACACTTCAGGTCCCACCATGGCTGCCTCCTCACGGAAAGGGTCCCCTGGTCTCTCCTACACAGGCCTTCCTGTTGCTCTCTCTCTTCAATGGTCTCCCTTTATACACCTGCAGCCCCTTGACAGGATGCAGGTGTGGATGTCTAATTAGACTTGCCTGACGACTTGCCTGACCATGATTAGGGGACATGCCTGACACTCACCATACTTTACAAGAATCTTCTTCGACTCAGTACCACAGTGGTAAAATGAAGGTGTAGTGTTCATTGCTCTTAGTCTCCTCATCCTCGTCTCAGTACTTTGAAGTGTGAAATGAGGGGAGAGGTCTTGCAACAACCCATAAAGGTCGGGAGAAGGGCTAGGTTATTCGAAATTAGGGAAAGGGAGATTCCATGTCTCGCCCATGGGTACCCCACTCCCAAACTCTGAGGACCCTCCACCCAGGTGATCTTCCCTGACTTCCCCACCCCCAGGGTTGAGATCCAAAAGCGATGGCCTTTACCTGGCCACCTGAGAATAGGATCCAGGGGGTGTAGGAGTGAGAATACACTCAGGTTTCTCATAGCAGCTGTGTGCTGCTATGCCGCTTCCCATCCTGCCATTTTAAGGACCTCTGCGGGTTCTATGGTCCCTGGCTTCATGGAAGTACCCCGCCCCAAGTGTAAGCTACACCCAGCTTCCAATAATCTATGCTTGTATCATCCAGGTCCTGGGCAGATCCTCTACTTTTGCAGCACCTGTGGGTTGTCTGCTGCCTGGGCTTGTCTTCGCCCTGCATTTCCCCCCTTGCCTCTGCTATAATGTATGTGCTTTGCTTAACCCTGGGTGTAATAACCTTTCCCTTTAATAAGTGGTGCTGCGCTCACTATTACAGATTCCCCTTTTTGTGCTGAGCAACGGTTTGGATAGTTTAGGCTGTTTCCTTGGGGGTTGGAACTGTTTAGTCATTTGAGCATTTTGTGACACTTTCTAAGAGTGTGAAATATACTGTAAATAAGTTTACTTCACCAGTAAAATGTGTTCATAAATGAAGAAAGGGAAAACATGTTGAAAATCCTCTGTGCAGCCCTGGTACAGAAAATGAAACTGCAAGTTCCTTTCTGTTGATGTATAACATACATTGCAAAGTAAAGTAAAGTGAAAAAGCCACTTGCTGTTTGTAGCCATGCTATACACTTGAATACAAACCAATCTAACCCTGTTCCAGTGTAGACCTTGTCTGGTTTTAGGTAAACCCATCACTTAAGTTGTGCTGATTTCCATTTAAATGTCAAGTTTGTTTTTCTGGGGTCCAGTACTAATTTTTGCATTCAGGTGTATTTGCCTGGATTGTGCATCCTGGCCAGAGTCCCTTCCAGTCAGTATCTGCTTCCCCATTCCCTGTCTGACCACGCTAGGCTGGCCTTACCCGTTCATGCCAAGAACTCGGAGGGGATCACTGCTAGCTCACAGACCCCTTTCCATAGAGTGGAGGCACGCCATCATCATCCTCCCGACACTCCTAGCTGTTACAACTGGAATCTAGACAGAGAACCATCCAATCACAAAATCAACGTCAAAGCTCAGAAGGTTGTCTTACTCTAAGTATTTATATGGGGGTGGAAAATCCAAAGTCTGAAATCGGTTTCCACAATTGGGAAGTCAGAGATATGCAGAGGGATCAAAGGGCTGACAAAAAGGTCTACGCAAAGAACATCGAAAAGAGAAGAATCTTAGAAAGTGATGACAGGCGAGGAAGCCACCTCCTTAAAGAGGCATCAGGTGTCCATGCTTGGCAACTTCCCAGAAACTAAAGGACGGCGTGCCAAAGCAGCTTCCATCCCTGAGTTGCGCTGGCACACGCCGACGTAAGCATGTGTAGACACGCAGCTCTCTTCCTCCGCTCATGTACATCGGCACAGGAGGCGTTCAAACTCAAGGAAAGGACAAAACAGGCTGAGCTTTACGCCTGTTAATTAAGTGCCTAGAAGGGTGTTACCAGAAAGCCTTCCACTCTTTTTCCTTACTGGCATTTAAACGTTGGAATGCCTTAACTATATACACCATATCTGCTTACGCTCTTTAGCTTTTTCATTCACATTTTAAAGCATATTTGTCTTTCCTGTTTATCATAATGATTTTGTTGCTGTTTTGTGATCCTTATTTTGGCACCAATTTTTGTATATTTTGGATCCCCTTGGCATTGAGAAAGGGCATCTCTATAGACAAACACAGAATCCACTTGCACCCATTAGAGACACCTTAAAACGATGTGATGTCACAGCTTCCTCAAGTTGAAATGGTTGAGCCACTTTGCCTGACATTTGCTCTGACCTAAAATACGTTTTCAAGCTGTGTGTTTCGACAGATTTATTTAGCGTATTTGTTCACAAATTCTCAAAACAGAACAAGATGATATTCTATTCCACACTGCCTAGCCAATATGCTTTTTATTTTGTTAAGTACTACAGAATGCTCAGCAAGGCCTTTTCCATGACCAGTTTCGACAAGTGGTGGCCCTTTCATCTGTATGCAGGTCATCACACCAAACCAGCATGTAACTTTCAAATACAAGAATATCAGTTTGAACACTGGATTCACAATTCAAACATACCATAAGTATTACTTTATTACAAAGCATCATGCACTAGTACTTACCACTCACCAAGGAGGAAATACTTTAAATCAGATATTGCAATCTGAACGTTCCAATAAAGTAGCCTTCTAGAACAGGGACGGGTTATTATGGAGGGATGATGACCGCCCATAAGCTCTGATTTTAAGCACAGCTGAGGGCCATTAAATAGGGAAGAGTCTTTATCACATATAGTAACACTCCTCTCAAGGGCTTTAAAGTTATAAGCACATACTGGTGGTAGCAATATAGGTTTTGGGTTGTGGTTGCAAAGTTAAAAATGTTTTATAGTGAATAAAAAACAATGCACACCATCTATTGGTAAATTAAATGTGCTTTTTGTTGAAACATTTGAATAACATGGTTATCTTTATAAGGTAAGGATTTTATAAAGCTGGTTAAAACAGAACAGTTTTAGCATGAGTTTGCATTAGGTAGAAAATACAAATAAACAGTTTATTGAAAAGTAAAAGCACTGCTCCCTGTTTTAGCTATCACTTTGGTGTGTTTCATTGGATTTTACTGTCACGTTTAAGAAGCAGTGACAAAAACAGTGTCTTGTTGAAGAAATATTGATGGAAAAATGCATTGCAGTTTCGTGAATGCAGTCAAACGCTTTCTGTTGTTTCCTTGTCTGCTTCTTAGGTGTCATGTTTGGAATGTAGTCAATAACAGTAGTTATTGACTGAATTCTAAGCATCCTGATTGGCAGAGACACGGTCAATACCAATCTCCGTGTGCTACAAATCAAGACGCTGTTGACCCATTTAAGTGTGGAATTATATTTCATTAGGGCAGAGTGCCAAGGGAATTTCAGCTCTTTGGGGCCATGGGAGACGGCGATGATGTTCTGCCTCGCTGTCCAAGTGAAGGGACGGGTCTGGTGAAATGTAACATTGCACAGATGGTGCTGCAGGAATGGGTCTATGTCCTCTTGCAAATTGTGCTCCACGTGCCTAAGATTAGTTGAGTGAAGGAATCCACCTTATTAGTGAATTCCAGAAGGAACGTAATTAATGGTGGATGCTCCCTGTGTTGAATCTCTGAAGACTAAGAATCTAATGGGAAAGCCAGGCCCCCAATAGGATTACCTGCAATTTCTGAACCTCCTCGCACACTACATTAAATGTAATGTCTCCTGTGGGGCCTTTGCAACCTCTTCTCTTAATGCTTCAAGAGATAACCATTCATCATGGTCTACTCTCTGGAGAACACCAGCTCCACTACTTGAATGTGTGCTTGGATCAAGACACCATGTCTGTAAGGGTGTTGTTGCCACGTGACAATAGGGACTGAAAGACAAGCAGCTTCAGAAGCCGAATTTAAACATGCCCCTCGGGAGCACCGACAAATGCTCAAAGTGTCCGAGCAACATTGTACTAAAGCAATTCAAATATTAAATATACATACTATCCACCCTCTTCTGTACTGATGCATGTTATATTTATATGTATATTACTATACGCAATTTATACATTAAGTATACATATGTATTAATAGATCTTAAACTACTCTTCTAAAATGGCTGTGCAGATACAGAAATCACATTCTAAAAATGACTCTATCCTGCTTATGCGCCTTTCAAAATATTCTCTATCAACCAGATCTCTCCAGAGTAAATAGTAGGACATTTCACACATTTAATATGCAGATTTCTCTAATCGCGTTGAAGACGATCCCAGAAGGCAACACTGTTAAATGCAAAACAGTTTACTAGAAATATCTCACAATTTGTATAGCCTGCAGGCTAACAGAAGCATGTACCTGACAGCGTTCATCAAAGCTCAATAGACAATAATCGTTAGTAAGACGGGAACAAAATTCTAAAGTGGCAAACGTATGTCTCTCAATTGGAATGCTATCAACAAAAGGTGCAATATATTTCATTAGTGACAAGTGCACAAGGCTTAATGGTTAACCATTTAGGAAATAAGAGAGAACTATGGGAACCCATTGCAGTTTGCCTTTCATTCCGAATCCATGTCAAAAGATTGACCCATTTTAGTTGATGGGTCTTTTGGTTAAACCCTACTGCCCACCATGCCCCTCGAAAGTGGCTGACCTTCCAATGAACAGTTGCATAATTGCCAAGCTCTGGTGGTCGACCTATTCATCTTTTCAGCTGGGGGAACTGTCCCCCCCTGTGCCCTCCCTCCTCCTTCCTTCCCTCACAGTTTTTTCCATCTCAGGGGGGTACCGCCTGCACCCCTCTTTCCCAACGCCCACCCAACATCGCTTGCCGTGCCACTTTCATCTCTCCTTCTCCATATCTCTACTCTTCACTCTCAAATAGTAGAGACCCCCCAGTGAACCCCACTTTCTGTGCCCTGCCCACTCTCCTGCTACTAACCTTTCCTATCCTCTCCCCCTTACCCCAGTATTCTACCACCAGCTACCACACTGCCTTCTACCCCCCACCTCACCCCCTTGTGAACCCTCCTCCTTCTCCCCCACTAAACACCACCCCATCTCAGCCTGCATCCTGCTCCCACTTCCCCCCCATGTTAGCCCTCCTTCTTTCACCCCATCATAAATGGGTTGATAAGGGAGATATGTCTACCACTTTACAAGATGACCAGTCTAGCCCGACAACCAATTTATGACAAACTGGTTGGCCCAACAGTAAGTTGTGAGTCAACCTACAGGCAGCAGTAACACTTTCAAGTTGCAAGCTTGTAGCCATAAATAAAAAGTCACTTGCCACCTCAATTTTATATATGTGGACATCACACCATTTCTTACTCACCAAGAGTCAATTACCACTAGCTAATATCGAGTGGTGAGTGCACATTTTGCATCTTGCTACAGGGAACCACAGAGTGATCCTTAGATCTTTGATTACTTCAGGGCTTGATTAGAAAAGGCGTTGTATGCACGCTTTCATATATAGTAGAAACAGTGGCTTCAGGCTGTGTCACAGACAGCTTTCGACAATCTTTGGCATTAAGATGCTTGACCTGGTCTTCCATGTGTGCCATCCATCACACTCCTTACTGTTAGAATATAAAGTGATATTTAAGATACTATGTCTTACCTGCAAGAGACTGCACAGAATCGCCCGCTAATACGTGGAAAATAAGTCACATCTCTATGTCCCCATATGGCCCAGAGATCATCTGGGAATACACAAAGAAGTCAGAAGATTCCCATTGTAAGGTCATCAAATGTAGAATGCACTTGGAGAGGGGGTGTCCCTGCAATGCAGAGGACTACATGGCCCACATCTCCCAAGGTGGCAATAAAAATACAAGGCCAACATGTTACATGTAGATCTGTTTTACTTTGTTTTCACTTAGTAAACTGCCAGACTTAACTTATCTAAACACTTGTTGTCCACTTACTATTCCGGTGGATTGGTGAACCATTTATTAGTAAAAGCAATTGACATGAAAAAAACAAACCAATGGCAGTACAAGACTTTGGCGCAAGTAAGTACTCCCCCTCCCTCCGAGCACTGTTCTATTATATCCAAAGAAACACATGCAGAAACACATAGCCGGTCAAGTGACACAGCGAGTAGAGCACTCGCTTTGACATCCGTGCAGAGCTTGCTAAGCAGGTTCGAATCCCGGCAGGGCCAAACCCAGCCTTTCATCCTTCCGAGACCCGTGGGTAATAATAAGCAGCGCTCAGATACCTGAGGGTTCGTAGCGCTATATTAATGCTAAAATAAAAAAAAATTGAAGGGGTGGTCCAGACAGGGCAAGGAATCATACTGAAACAATGTTGCAAGAAGGGAACAGCGCCCCACAATATAAGTCTTTCATACCAGCTGCGTTCCTACACATTAGACAGTGTTATTAGATAGGACAGCATAATATGATACATTTCGTAAAATATAATATACTCCTGAAAGATTCAAACATGCTCCGAGGCACGGAAAACGCTTACAGTATGATCACTTCCCGCTATTAACACTGCTTTTCCGAAGAAAGCGGAAGCCTAAAACCTGCTTACATTTGCCAAAAGGAAAACATGTCAGAAACAGGAGATATGACGGCAAGCATAGCTACACTCTAGGCGAAGAGCATTCATCGTTATGTCATGTGATGAAATTACACATTTTATGTACTCACCTTGCACATTACTGCATTATAATATTAGGTGATGTGCAGTAAAGCCAAAGCCTCACCTTGCACAACCAAGAAACAGTGTTTAAACATTGCAGTTTGCAGTATGTACTCAATATTGTAATGCAGTAATGTACAAAGGGAGTACAGAATATTTTCAATTCCAAACTTTCCCCAACAATATCAAGCAAAATGCTCTTTACTGAGATGTTTTACATGCTTTCTACAATTGAGACAAATGCTAATTTTCACTGAAATACTACTGTTTTTCTGCTGCATAAGGTGTTGTAAATTCAACAGGAACATATCATTTGCATTTTTCACACACTGCTCGTAAATACTCGTAAAACACCAGGTACTGGTGAAATGTCAAACTTTAGTGCATTCAATCCAAAAGATTACTGTGTTCACATAGTGCAACGTACATTGACTGAGAGTGTGGGTCTTTAACTCATGTAAGCAAAGCTGACTAGCATCTCACAGATAACTGCCTCTCCTATTTAGCTGACTCCAACTCCCAGCAGTCCTACTTGTCGCACTACATGCGCATCATCTTGACACGACCTGTAGGCTCAAAAGGCCTTCGTAGGCACGAAACACCTAATAATAAAAGGCCTATTTGAAGCCTTGAAATGCTGGTAGGCCGGAGACACTGCCCGTTTGAACCCAGACGTACTCCCCTCTTAACCTTCTTATTCTCCACCATGTCTCCCTTCTGTTTTTACACACGCCACCAGCTAATGCACTTGCACGCTCTGTCTTACTCTTTAAAAATAAATATGACCCTGCCCACAACACACATGTATGCAAATCTATTGCTAACACCTGCCTCGCCCACTCACCGACTTGTATTACCAGCAGCGTATCAATTCCATCCACACTGGCCCACGTACCCCCAGATTGGACATCCTGTACAAATTCCCTGGTGCCCCAATGTCTCGACCTAGCAGTTATGAATGGCTAATTGGCTAATTCACATGCCACAGACATTGCCCTTTACATTTCATAGAACAACATTGATGACCCTGAATGGGTCTCTGCTACAATCATACCCACTCAGCACTACTCCTCCTTTGATTGCCTCGCCTGCAGACTTGGTGTCTCTCCTATCCTCTCGCTGACTCTTGCCACCATCTACAGGACCTCTGGTCTTGTCTCCCTCTTCTTCTCAGAGTCGTCTGACCCGAGTCACCTCTTCTCTCCTGTCCTCCGCCTCCAAGCTTCTCCTCCTCGGAGACTTCAATATTCATCTTGACTCCGCTGATGCGGCCTCTGGACTGTTCCGCAACCTCTGTGACTCTCTTACCCTCCAGTCTGACGCACTCAGCCAGACACACCTTGGATGCTCTCATCTCAGCAGACATCTTCATCTCCAACCCTCTCACTACACCCCTCTCCTGGCCCGATCATGCTCTGCTGTCCTCTCACCTGGACCTCTTGGTTCCCCCCCCGGCTAAGACTCCGCCCCCATTGCCAGTTTTCATCTCTGTCATTTGACTAATGAAGCGTGTCTCAGTTGCTGCTTTTGTTGCCCTCCCACTCCTGCCACTGACTCTCACGCTGACACAGTCCTTGCTAACCTTCAACTCTCCAACTCAAACACTCTGGACATCCTTGTCCCTGTCACAAAGATCTGCATGAAATCATTGGACAATCACACCAACAATGCCAAATTTTCAAACATCCTAGACACTATTCAGGATTGGATGGACCCAACTGGCTGACCCTTAACCAGGGAACAACCAAACCTATGCTGGTGGGAAGTAAACATCAACTTTCAACATTAATAACATCCCGGTCATCTTACTTCCCAAAGTAAAACATGCTTGGATTCTATTTCAACCCTCCGATGGAATGCAAAGTTCAGATCAACCAAATTACAACATCTTGTACTTATTACACCAGACTCATTAAGAAAATAAGGTAATTCCATCACCCACAACAGCTTGCCATCATGTAGGGGCAAAGATAGACTATTGCAATGCACTTTTCACATGGATCACAAAAAAACAAAAAAGGTACGCCGTCAGACTCTACAGAACACAATTGTGAAAATCGCCACTGGTGGCTCAAGAACAGAAGCGTAGCCAGGATTGTCTGGAGAGACCTGAATGTAATATAGTTGGGTCCACCACAGTGACATTAACATCTGTAAATGCACACGTGGCACAGCTGAGTGGGCATTTAAAGATTTTGGGTGGGCCTTGCCCGCTCATGCCCTACCCTGTCTATGTCACTGCTTAAGATAAGATCATGGCACACCCCTCCTTAGTCAAGCCCAGTGGCTCCTAGTTAAGGACTGCATTATATTCAAAATACTCACCTTTGCACATTGTAGCTTCTATAGGGTACGCCCCTTTACCTACATTTGGTCTGGATGACAGATCCCCGGGAACTAGCAGGTGAGACACCTTCAGGTTTCTCACACTCCTACGAGACATCTTACTGTATCTTGATGTAACTACAATAAAGCAACTTACTGGTAACTAACCTGAAGTGCCTGCAGACCTGCTTTAAATCAAGAGGAAATATAATTTACAAAAAACCTACAGTAAATACTGTCATCGGCAAGATGTTGGCAGGCATTGTGTGCATATATGTATGTATGAGATATATAAACGCACAAACCTAGCTCCAAAAGCGGAAATAAAAAAAGAGAAAGCAAAATTGAGGTAAATTCATCGTAGAACCTTAAGTCCTGCATTATAAGGCCCCTTAATGTAATACACAAGTTTTTATTTTTTAGTTTTTTATAAAAGGGCCAGCGTGTCTGGCAAACAAAGATGACAAAAGGGTCTCCAGACAGTTACCAGCGCACGGCTGACTGGACACGCACAGGCCACCAAACGGCGTCAAAAGTGATGTAGACAAAGACAGTGCACAGTGAACAGAAAAGAGTTTAAAGAATGCAACCTGCAATAAGGCTTACTGCATGCTAAAGGTTTAACTCAGTTCAGTTAATTCCTGTTTTATTCTCAGTGGCCCTGTTGTTTTTCCAATGCAGGAGCACTAGCATACCTCGCTTGCTGAACGCTCTAGGGTGCATGTATGGAAATATGTGTACTAACTAGATCACCCTGCTTAGCCACTCACCCTGATAGGACAAAAGAGGCCTCCCTCAGTTTGGGCATGTGCTGCCCTGTCCACTTTGCCTTTAGTTACTATTATTGGGGACCGTAGAAGGAGGGGGGAACAAGTAAGCGCCCACGCCTGGTGATGGAGATTCCCAACTACCTGAGAAACATCTTGTGACATGCAGCACTTTACACAACAAAATGGTTGTTCGATACACATACAAAACACTCACGTACCATAAACTTCCCTGACATACAGGAAATGTACAACATGGGTAGCATCAGAGCAAGAGGCCCTCACACAAAGATCGGGCACAGCATAGATGATTTCTGTCACTGAAGCAACATGTTTCTTGTCCTTGGTTTTCATTAAACAAAGTAATTAATTATTAAATTTGCAGTGTTGGTTCACCCAATCAGGATACTGCATTTAATTTAAGCACCTGTTTTTGTTTGGCACTAATGGAAGCTGAAGACTGGGTATGTGTTTTCCCTGTGACAGGAGTCATCTGTTTCTCCTAGCAATGTAAGGTGAGGTGGATGGTTCCTGGGGTGTGGGTTGATTGCGTTTGTGTTGGCTGGTGGCACCAGTTGTGTGATGTCCCCGTTGGTGGTGATGGTGTCAGTGCACTGGTGGGAATGATATTGTGCTGGTGCAAGGTTTGTTTCACGATGCTCAAAGGTCTTGTGGGTGGTGGTTGATGGTAGTGATGTGGCTGAGGTGTGGTTGTAGACTGTGTGTTGGTCGGGGTGATGATGGATGGGGTGCTGGTGGTGAGTTGAAATGGGCATGAAACATTTAAGTGATCACCATTGATCATGAAACCCACTTAAAGAACCGTACTAGAAACTTCTGCCGGACCCAAGTACTACAGTGCCCAATCCTCCAGCACCGAAATGGCAGTAGAAGAGGCAAGGACAAAATATGCGCACATTTGCAAATGTTGAGATGCACTACTGCCTGTCAAGTCTCACGCATGATCTTTTACCCACCCTCAATGTACACCACTAGCCCTTGGGTGTCCTTTCTATATTTGTCTCTCATTGCCAATCCCAGTAATCTTACATTAAATGCAGTAGTAGTGGGCAAATTACTAGGTTGTTTACAAGTTAACAGCTTGGGCATGCATGCATGGCATCAACAGCTTCTGGACTTGCTAATAACCTGAACAGCTGCATTGTATCCACCAAAGAAATCTACATTGAGGGCCCTGAGATTGTAAAATGTGATTGACACTGCTCCAGACCTGCCGCCCTTTGATAGCTACTAGCCTGTTGGCAAGTTAGAGATGTTCACTTGACCTCAGTGTCAAAGTGGTACAGAAGGTTTATTATTTATTACAGTCGATGATCTGCATATAACAAGACGGGGGGCCAAGAGGGGGTAAGACTCGGGGCATTAGCAGGCTCTTGGCTAATGAACAGTATTATCTAGTCCCTGCCGAATATGTCAGAATGCGGCAGATATTTTAGGCCACACTGGATATTGAATAAGGTACTATATATATATATATATATATATATATTTTTTAGGGGTGTACTGAATAGTAAATGTACTATTCGGCCAGATACAGAATAGTTCACCTAAGTATTCGGCTGGGGCCAAATAATTACCAAATAGTAGATAACTACTGGAAATGTCAAGATATGCCTAACAAGCCAAAACTGTTGGCTTTGCAAATGCTTGTTTTAACAGCACTTCAGTGAAGGACGTGCTTATAAATAGATCACAGCTGTAACTAAGTTTTAGAAGGGGAGGGCCCTGAAGGAGAAACAAAAGAAAGAGAGAGAGAGAGAGAGAGAGAGAGAGAGAGAGAGAGAGAGAGAGAGCGAGAGAGAGAGAGAGAGAGAGAGAGAAAGAGAGAGAGAAAGAGAGAGAGAGAAAGAGAGAGAGAATTGGGATTTAATGTAGATAAATGCAACATAGTGACAATTCAGAAAAGTAGAATTGAACTACAAGATGGAAGAGAGGAAAGACTGGGATGGGAACGGCGGAGGGGCCACCCAATGAGTGCTTTTGTTATGGACCCACTTAAAGAGTAATGAGTCGCCTGCTGGGCTGGTGCCTGCTCAGACTGGCAAGAGGTCTGAGAACCCTTAAGATGTCACTCACAATAGTGCTGCTGTCCTAGACATATGCTAGCCATCGAAAGTAGCTCACACCAAGATGACAACAGTGCCCTAGGGCCTGCCTTCCTGCATGGCTCTTCTAGGCCACAAGTCGCTCAACAACACCCTCAGCGCCCCGCATGACATGAAACCACACCTTGTTACAGTGTGCCGTCCTCCAGGGATAGGATTAGAGAGCACATCACTGCCCTGCTTTCTCAAGCCATTAGAGCTCCTCTAGCAGTCTCTGCTTTGGGGCATTCGATGGCCCGTCAACAAAGCGCCCAAGCCCCGGGTACAACGGGAGGCCCTCTCTGCTCCGGAGGGTGCCTCCATGGAATACAGTAGCTGCTCTCGGCTGCAATCTCAGAGTTAATGGCAGTGAAACCAGGGAGCCTGGGAGACAGCTGCAAGCCCCGCCTCCGAAATTTAGCACTTACAAAGTATGTCTGGACAAGAAATCAGAGGCTACTCCCCCCCCCCTGTGACGCCGTGATGCTGGGTTCTTTCTTCCAGACACTGTTCATTGAACAAAGAGGGTGATGGGGGGCACAATCATTGTCTGCCCCATAATGGGCAAAACCTGTAATTGGTACTTTTAAGGGGCTCACCACCGCTGTATCTGGAATGTTTAAACGGTCAGTTGAGGCAATTATTTAAAACAAAAAAAAACTTATTGCAGTTTTTACTAATACGAAACAACTGGAAAAGTTGTATTTACTTGCATAGAATGCCGACATTGCCCTTCCTATTCTACGGCAGCAAAGTCACGTACCCAAAAGTTACCTATGAATACACTAAATGGTGCAAAGGTCTGTGGGTACAGACAGACACTAGATGCCTGGAGGGCCCTACGCTTATCAACTGCCCAAGGGTACTGCCAGTGGCCTAACTATGGAATAATTGACAGAGGACACATTATTATTAATAACAATCACAATTGTTATTAATAATTGCTTCGCTCGGGGCCTTACCTATGGGCCCCAGGGCATTACCTGAGTCGGTAATGCCCCCGTCGCTCAGGTTAAATTACTTAAATAGCGTTTGCATGCTCTTTGGGTTTTCGCTGTTTTAGAGCTAGTGCTCACCCGATCGGTTTGGGAAAGATGAAATGCTGATTCGCCCTGCTTGGATTTTAACATCTGATCTGGTCAGCAGCATGCACTTAACTTGTTGAGCTATCTGAGCTTGTCGGGCGGCCCTTTACTGCAGGTGGATACTAGGGGTTAACTTCGGCTTCGAGTAAGCATTCAATTAGATATTCTGCCGAAGCCGAATACCTAATTTTCAGCTGGAATTTGGCCGAATACTTACTCAAAGCGGAATTTCGGTACACCCCTAATATATATATATATATATATATATATATATATATATATATTGAGAAACCAATTTGGCTAAAAGATGGCGCTCTCCCTCATTCGGTGGCTGGTGCTAGAAAAACGAATTTAGCCAAATCCGTATATGTAGGGAAAACACACAGGCCCCTGAACGGTTGTAGCACTTCAAAAAACCGCTCTGGTAGGCATATGTAAAAAAATATTCCAGCACACAAGACTTTAGCTATTCTAAAATATCAATTTATTTAGGCATAATACAGCACAAATACAAAAACAGGGAGTAAGTAATACATCCCTGTGACAGACACAAAGTGCTACAAAGCACTCACCCCACGGGTGGATGTAAAGTCACGCGTTCCGCCTGAATGCTCAGGCTTCCTCAGACCTTCTAAAATCCAAATGCGGCTAACACATCATGAAATAAAAAACCACTAAGCAATTCCAGAGCACCTCCGTGCGTTACGCATCACGTGCCATGGGAGTCATATGACTACTAATAGAATAGGAGAAGTAGTCTCTTTGACACAATGACCTCCATATTGGAATGGTCAAGCGTCTATGTGGTCAATATATAAAGTCATAATTACCGAAGCATATCTAAATAGACATACTAGGACCAATGATAGGCTACTACAGTGCAAATCGCACGGAGGAGGTGCCCGGAACCGCTTCTAATTAAAACATTGTCAATGTAATCAGATGTGTAACATCTACGCACAAGTGTGCTCATGTATCATTCAGATGACTAACAGTGGCTCAAAATGGCCACTCCCAGACATCCGCCCCCCCAATAGGGTGAGTGTTCCTCAGCCTAGAGACTGCGAACTGAGCATCAGAAATATCCTAAATATTAGAGTAAATACCCTATTGTGTTATGTATATACATAAAATTATTATTATCATCGTGTACCAGGCAAATGCCTGTAGTCTAAATAAAGACCAGCTACAACTTAATAAGACATATACTCATATCTAACAAAGTGCAAGTGAACAATCAGCCTTTCCTATGTCAATACCTCAGTGTAAACAACAGCAATTCTATTTAGACTACTATAAAGTGGATATTATAGATGTTTCTGTTTCGAAAAAACTTCTAGCAATGAATAAAGCATGTAAACATTTGTTATAAAGTGCGAGTTAGCAAACAACATTTCTTATTTCGGAACCCCAATACAAAACCATAACTGCGCAATATGGACACTTCTTACATAGTGCAAAATAGCCAACAATATTTCCTATATCAATACCTCAGTGCAAATCAATAGCAGCTCAAAATAGATGGGAAACTATAAAATGGCGAATATAGATGTACCGATTCATATCTCTATCAACAAGTGAATAACAATTCTTCCATATAATCACAGTTGAATAAAGTGCAGTGCAATGAATGAAACCACTACTATTCCTGATCTAGAAACAACAAGTCTTCTGTAGAAATTTCATAGCTCATACAAAGAGTATAGTGATGCTGTAAAACAAATGAGAGTATAAGACAATATAAAATATCTTCTTCATGTTAACCTGTTCAAGATTGCAAAAACACATAAAGTTCAGCATCCACATTCAGTCCTTTAGGTTTCAAGGTGTCAAATTTGCATATGAGTGTGGCTTCCAACTGTCTCAATTTCAATTCACGGTTACCTAGTCTTTTATTCGGAGGTACATGTGCCAACCCCGTGAAAGATAAAAATTGAACATCACCATTATGCTTTTCTTGAAAATGACTTGTCAAGGGGTATGTTAGATCACCATTTTTTATGGCTCTGTAATGTTGAAAGATCCTCATCTTCAGGGGACCAATTGTAGAGCCTATATAGTGAAGACCACAGGCACAAGTGATGGCATATACGACATATTTGGTGATACAGGAAATTCTATGTTTGTATTTCCAACATTCACCATTGGCACTCCTAAAAGGAACCATCGATGGTTCCTTTTAGGAGTGCCAAAGGAGTGCCAATGGTGAATGTTGGAAATACAAACATAGAATTTCCTGTATCACCAAATATGTCGTATATGCCATCACTTGTGCCTGTGGTCTTCACTATATAGGCTCTACAATTGGTCCCCTGAAGATGAGGATCTTTCAACATTACAGAGCCATAAAAAATGGTGATCTAACATACCCCTTGACAAGTCATTTTCAAGAAAAGCATAATGGTGATGTTCAATTTTTATCTTTCACGGGGTTGGCACATGTACCTCCGAATAAAAGACTAGGTAACCGTGAATTGAAATTGAGACAGTTGGAAGCCACACTCATATGCAAATTTGACACCTTGAAACCTAAAGGACTGAATGTGGATGCTGAACTTTATGTGTTTTTGCAATCTTGAACAGGTTAACATGAAGAAGATATTTTATATTGTCTTATACTCTCATTTGTTTTACAGCATCACTATACTCTTTGTATGAGCTATGAAATTTCTACAGAAGACTTGTTGTTTCTAGATCAGGAATAGTAGTGGTTTCATTCATTGCACTGCACTTTATTCAACTGTGATTATATGGAAGAATTGTTATTCACTTGTTGATAGAGATATGAATCGGTACATCTATATTCGCCATTTTATAGTTTCCCATCTATTTTGAGCTGCTATTGATTTGCACTGAGGTATTGATATAGGAAATATTGTTGGCTATTTTGCACTATGTAAGAAGTGTCCATATTGCGCAGTTATGGTTTTGTATTGGGGTTCCGAAATAAGAAATGTTGTTTGCTAACTCGCACTTTATAACAAATGTTTACATGCTTTATTCATTGCTAGAAGTTTTTTCGAAACAGAAACATCTATAATATCCACTTTATAGTAGTCTAAATAGAATTGCTGTTGTTTACACTGAGGTATTGACATAGGAAAGGCTGATTGTTCACTTGCACTTTGTTAGATATGAGTATATGTCTTATTAAGTTGTAGCTGGTCTTTATTTAGACTACAGGCATTTGCCTGGTACACGATGATAATAATAATTTTATGTATATACATAACACAATAGGGTATTTACTCTAATATTTAGGATATTTCTGATGCTCAGTTCGCAGTCTCTAGGCTGAGGAACACTCACCCTATTGGGGGGGCGGATGTCTGGGAGTGGCCATTTTGAGCCACTGTTAGTCATCTGAATGATACATGAGCACACTTGTGCGTAGATGTTACACATCTGATTACATTGACAATGTTTTAATTAGAAGCGGTTCCGGGCACCTCCTCCGTGCGATTTGCACTGTAGTAGCCTATCATTGGTCCTAGTATGTCTATTTAGATATGCTTCGGTAATTATGACTTTATATATTGACCACATAGACGCTTGACCATTCCAATATGGAGGTCATTGTGTCAAAGAGACTACTTCTCCTATTCTATTAGTAGTCATATGACTCCCATGGCACGTGATGCGTAACGCACGGAGGTGCTCTGGAATTGCTTAGTGGTTTTTTATTTCATGATGTGTTAGCCGCATTTGGATTTTAGAAGGTCTGAGGAAGCCTGAGCATTCAGGCGGAACGCGTGACTTTACATCCACCCGTGGGGTGAGTGCTTTGTAGCACTTTGTGTCTGTCACAGGGATGTATTACTTACTCCCTGTTTTTGTATTTGTGCTGTATTATGCCTAAATAAATTGATATTTTAGAATAGCTAAAGTCTTGTGTGCTGGAATATTTTTTTACATATGCCTACCAGAGCGGTTTTTTGAAGTGCTACAACCGTTCAGGGGCCTGTGTGTTTTCCCTATATATATATATATATATATATATATATATATATATATATATATATATATATATATATATATATATATATATATGCATATATATATATATATATATATATTTCAAAACAGCTGTTTCAAGCCGATTGAGTAGCACTCTCCATAACAATTCTTTCAAAGAGAAAAAGAAAATTCGGATCAGCGTTCTGTCAACACACCATTTCTTCTTTTATTTGTATAACTTAGGGAAAACCACGGAAAGCAAATAGTAAAATCATAAAAGTATGGTACTTCCAAAGTGCAGTAATATATATTTTCACGTAAAAAAACTTTAGTTGTAAGGATGTTAAGGTGAGAATTTAATGCAACAAAACCCTTGAAATCCATCTTAACTTCGCACCCCATGTTGCGCAGACTATGACCTCAATAATAACATCACAGATCACATCACTGATGACATCACTAATTACATGTTGTATGAGAACAATGATGACATTACAAATCGCATTACTGATGCCATCACTAGTGACAACCCTAATTGCATTGTACATAACCGATTACATCAATAATGGAATTAGACATAACATAATTTATAAGTTAGCTCATGAAACCTTTGATTACCTTAATAACAATTTAGGCCGTGGACTTGACCATAACAAAGACTGGGATCACTGGCCAGCTCCAAAAGCCATAGCTAGTGGTCGGTTAGTGTTCAAGCCTACACGTGGCTTTTATGCCATCTGACGTAACCTGCGTGTGTGAAATGAGCCAATAGGATGTCGAACTCCTTTAACGCGTCTACCAAGCTTCGCACATGATCCACCAACCAATGAAATCACGCGCTGTGGCTCTGCACCTACACGTGACTTTATGCGCATCAACAAACGAGCCAATCAAACCTTGCAATATATTGACGCAGCAATGCCTACGCCGTTCAATGACATACGCACGTACGAGACTGTCCAGTCAGACGGCGCGGCAGTCTGTAGTCATGAATAATCCCCACACCCACAAAAAATAAGTTCACATTTATCATTGCTTTCTGTACTTGCTAATGAAAGGGTTTCTCAGTAACTGCAAGCACTTTCGGCACTTCACCCCTTAAATATCTGAGCCTTTTTACCCACCTTTCCCCTGATCCTATTTCCGTTTGTACTGTGATGTATTTTGTGTTTGACATTTTTTTTCTTTTTTTCAAAACATTTTTTGCAGGATTGTCTTTTTTGTCTTGCCTTTTTAAAAGTTTTACTTTTTCCTTCCCACTAAGACATTCCAACATGTCTGAACATGAGAGCACGAGTAGTGATGACATGATCATTTGGGTCGACAATCCATCACCCCCAAGGAAGAAGCACACAGGAATGAAACAAACAGATGACAGTTGGTGCTTCTTCAAAGTGAAGGAACACTGCTCCAGAAAGGAGGCAGAGGAGGTACTCTGCACCTCCTGTAATAAGACTACGCCGTAGGCCTTCTGATGTTCCAACTCCAAGCCTAAGAACATCAATAATGATCAACCATCTAGTGAGAGTCCATTGGGATGAGGTGGATGACTAATATCGAAAAGCACACAAACTCCATAAAAGGAAAATGCATGGGGTCCATTCCTTGCATAGAAGGTGATCAGCACCACCCGCGGTTCCAGCCACAACAAATAAAACGCATAATAATATTGACATGCCTACGCACGTGCTTTTCTTAGATGCGGTTATACAAAAAGCCTCTCCTGGACGTTTGCTGAATATCGCTGCTAATCCCAAAAACTACAGATTCAAAATTGAATTCCCACTCCACCAAACTCCGGAAACTGTCCATAACATGCCTACCTGCCCCCCCTCCAGTCCTCATAGTCCTCCTCCTCTCGCCTAGTCTCTTACAATCCCCCACTCAATTCATAAACGATGCCACCCGACCCAAACTTTCAGATAGCCTTGCTGTCACGACCCTCGACCAAAACCCCCTCTGGCAAACCCATTGGCTAGGTGGAGTCAGGACTCAGGCCTCTAGAGCCTGGCACCCTCTTCAAAAGCCTTCACGGGGCCAGTCCTGGCGCCTGCGGTGCCAGGCTCATACACCATGAACAACAATGTGCTTGGGAACTACTTTATTGTATTGTCAGCCAACATGGAGGCATCCACATAGCTTGGTTCCTAAGAACCAAGCTATGCGGTCTAGTGTTTTGGGTGTGGCAGGCCTGGAACTACTTTCCCTGGTACTACTTTACCTGGGCTACATAAACCACACCCTGACTGCAGAACATGCTTCGTGTTACTTTGCAGCTTGCAACGTGACGTTCACCGTGTCCAGCTATTCCCTCGAACCTCGGAGAAGCAGAACCTGCAAGGAGACAAAAGGAACATCATTAGCAGCAGCATCTTACCTGCAGTCTTCATCTTTAAACACTTGCAGCTACTGAGAACAGCTTCCTCGAAACTGCACGCCTCCCGGACAGAACGACCTGAAAGAGGAAGATAGAAGCAACATTAAAGAAAGCTGTAGAGACATTTACAAATTACGAACTGCTCAAAAAGCTTACCTGGCTGGTCGCCTCTCGGCTGGCGCCACTCCGCACATTCCACTCGCGCTGAAGAACACCGCGATTTACAAGGAAGGAAAACACAGGTTAGCAAAGGCAAGACTTTGCAGCGCTGCGCATAGCGCTTGCTTACCGCATCATAGCGCTCTTAATGCACCATCATTTACCAGCGGGGCTCAACCAAGCCAGTTCGCCGCGCTGAAGCTCTGCATACCCAAGGGAGAAAAAAGAGACATTTTAAACAAAGAAAGGCATGCAGTATAGCAACAAAACTAAAGAACAGCAATAAGACCTACCTGAACAATATCAAACGGGCCGGCGTCAGTGAAGTAACTGGACCGCACTCGCCCATGAAAGACAACGCGCCCCTGCAAAGAACGCAGGACGGAGAGCACGCCTAATTCTACCACAAGGTGAGGAGAGGGAGCCAGAGGGACTGAAACCATACGGGGGTGGAGGGAGGATACTTACCCCAGTCGGTCAGTCTTGAACACAGTCCTCCTGTATTTGCAGGCAGAACCTTCCCCGCAGACCACATCAGGGCAAAGCTGAGAAGCATACCAGCGAGTAACCCAGCTGGGTGGCGTCCCTGTGGATACCAGGTGAGCGTAACACGCGGCTACCACACGTCCACAATCACACAACGTGTCATTTGCCTGAATATAGCCACGGCTGCAGAGGGGTGGGGGACATGGGTATCTACCCACGAATAGCAATGCTGCGTGCTGGATGGCTGCTGTATAGCTGAAAATAATATCAACAGCACCATCAACCAATTAGAAACTACAAAACACACACACATCAAACATACCCTGCTCATACAAACTACTAGAAATTCAAACTAAGAATGATTTTCATAGAAACAGAGAAATACCACAGATATCATTGCTGGTTTGAAAACTGTGTGGGTGATTGGAGACAGTTGGCTGTTTTGGTTGCTGGCTTTTTGTGAGAAACTAAATATTAACATGGACCTAGATTTGAGAGATATTACAATTTAAGGGTTTGGATTCTTAAATCGGAGAAGTAGAGGATACCCAGACGTCGTACTAATTTGTTGTAGAGCCAATGATTTGGGTTATGTACGAGGGGTGTCCCTTACTTTAATGATGAAACAAGACATGGGAAAACTAATGGAACTATTTCCTCACACCATCTTTATCTTTTCCAATCTCACTCAAAGGCAAACATGGAGATGGACCACCAGATTTAGTAGTAAAATTGAGAAATCCCAGTGAACTGTTAATAAAGCAGTTTCAGCATTCATGATAGACCACAACCAATTATGGATTTCGAACAACATACAGTTCAACATGACCAATTTCTATAGACACGACGGAGTACACCTAACCAATTAAGGAAATGCTGTGTTCCTTCATAACATCAAAATAGCACTTGTGATGTGCTAATTTTCTACACTCACTGTACCCAAAAACAGTCCTTTTAAAGACTACTCATCATGCATAAATAAACAAATACAATAAATATCAAAATAACATTTTTTATTATACCCGCGGCTACAGTTCATTGGCTTTAGCCATAAACGCGGTTACAAAAAGTCAATTAAAATCCAATTTAAATGATCAATACAGTACAACAGTACTCATGTACTTATGTAAAGTAACTGAAAAATAAAGCATAGAAAAATACATAAACTAGATAGGCAAATATTTCACAGCCACAAAATATAAAACCATAAGTGAGAATACACAACCTAAAATATATTGTACGGCACATCTAAAACTAGACTACAATTGCTCCTTTTGATATTAATTTTGTTAAACTATTTTCTTCTATTTTTCTCCAAAGTTTCACATGCTCAAACATCTGAAAACACACATCCAAAATCAAAAAGACTCTCTAATAAGTACCAGGTCAATGATCATGGTCTTTGGCAATGGCCAGTGATTTTTTTACCCCCGACGTTACTATGCCTATACAAATAACTTTAGAAAATAAATGAAGCAAAGACACCCCCAAAAATATAGCCACGAAGACAGAACTACTCTTACCCGCGGTTATCTGTAGTCCTTCGTAACCCCCGTTATATTCGCAAATATCAGCAAAATGACCAGAAAAAGAAGTGCTTCCCTGCCCCACCAGGCCATCACCAAGTGCCCCCTCATCTGTGCCAGCACCCCCCCCACACCCCAGACGGTATCCTCACCTCCACTGCCCTCTCGCTTTCACCATAAAACACATGCTGCTTCTATGACGCAGTTTGCTATCAGACGGCGGCTATTTGCGGCTATAGCCGAGGCTACAGAAAGCTTTGTCTTGCAAACTCGGTCCCTGGACCCTCTCCAACTCCCAAATTTCACTTAGAGGCCTCTAGCCATCACCCCACCTTTACTGTATTGGCATTTGTATGTTTTATGACCTGCCTATAGCTTTTTACTGCATTTCATTTTCCCATAACCTCGGTTATAGCCACGAATATCTCTCGTATCGAGAGAATAACAAGATGGCGGTTGTTTCATTTCTGAAAACCATGATCCTGCAATATGCACCATGGGAGATATCTCTATTTTATCGGGCGAAGGGGGCACCCCCCTTCCCCATCAAATATTTAACTAACTACTGAACAGAATAACCCCAAACAATGCATGGTGTGCGCGTGAACACTTAGTGCCCAAGTTTTTTTGGACCTGGTCCAAACCCGTCCAGCTGTTTGGGCTGTGCACTTTGGCAAATATGTACCTTTTTTGACTATGGGAAAATGAATGGGAAGTAGGCCACACATTTGGAGAAATGTTTTTTTTTACAATTAATAACTTTTATTTTTTTAACAAATCTTTACGAAACTTTGCAGTCTGGGGGGGGAGCACAGACTTTTAAACGCTTTTGAAATTTCAGTGAAATCCGTTACTCGAAACAAAAGTTATTAACAATAGAATTTTGAGGGGTTCCTATGTGTCTCCGACTCACCTTAACTAAAGGGCGGTGATCGCCGCCCTATAATATATATGTATATATATATTTCATTTAGAATATTTTTTTGTCCACTAATGTATCAGAAACGTCTGGTAGCACTTCTGTTTTGAAGCTGTGTGTGACGAGGGAGCAGGGCTTTCTTGTACATGTTAAGGGGATATTTTAAGAAAGTCCCTGTCTTTGGGACAAATCTGCATTGGAGAATGTATGGTTTGTTTGTTTGTTTATTTATTTGTTTGGTAATGCGCACCAAGCCCTAAGGTAGACGGGCGCAATAGAAGCAAGAAATCTTAAAACTTAGTTACAGTGCAAAGGTAGCAATACATAGAGCAGTAATTGCGATAGGAACAAGATACAAGGTGGTCTAGTACATAGGGCCTCAGGAACTGCCTCTTTCGTTTTAGAATGATTTACGGAATCTTGCTTGTGACTTTGTTTTTAACTTACAGATAGGAATAAACTACCCCCAACAAGTCCCATTGTGAACAAAAAAATGCTTCTGATGTGTGCACCCATTTTTACTGCAATTAAATAATGTTAATGTTTTTCTGTCTTAAAAAATGCTTTTGCACAATTTTGACCAATTTCCCAGATTTTCTGACACACACTACACACCCATTGGTTCAAACAGCCAAGAAATGATGCACAGAAAGATTTCGGAGCTTGAGGCAGATGCATAATCGGTCTCCCTTCATGGCATTTTCCCTGTTCTTTTTTCGAAGGTTCATGCACTGAATTGCCTCCCAAGTATCCCGGCCCACAACACTGCACACTATGACATATAGATGTTTAACACGTTATCATATGGACACAAAATTCCATGTCAACCAAATCCGGATCCTTTCTGGAGCGTTGGTGGATGGGTGGGGGTAGCACAGCGTAAGGGGCCTCTTAAGAAGAATCAGGGGCCCTGGAACTTGCACAAATTAAGCACTGCCGAAAGCAACCCTGTTCAGGGGGCTTTCCTGAGCTGATGGGTTCACATCCGTTAAGCCCAGCCCAATAGGGGCTGCAGATGAGCCAGACAGACAACTTAGGGCCGCCCCCATCCTCTTGAGCAACTAGGCCCAATCACACAAAAGTAAATACACTCGGGTTTTTGTCCACCCCTGGACTTCACACCAGACATTGGAAGCCACTCAATTGATTGCCTGAACATTTCCCTCAAACAGGTGGACTCATTGCTGCGAAATGGCAAAAAGGGGGCATGGAGGCACTGTAAAAGAAATGTAGCACAGCAATCCCTGTGAGAAGGCGGCGTACAGCATTGGGAGTGGGCGCCGCGCACAGGTGCTACACAGGAAAGCGTCTCAAGACAACGTAATGGGGGCCTCACGCAGCATACTGGGAAGCCCATTTAAAACAAAGGGAGGCTACAAATATGTTGTGGCTGGAAAAAAGCGTAATCCATCAAAATATTCACTAGTCTAACAATTTTTGAAATGTACTTTCCATCACAACTGGCAAGAGGCACAGATCAAAGTGAAGGACTGCAGCTGGCAGAATAGGCCTTATAGAAAAATGAGAAAAAAGCTGAAATGAAAAATTCTATAAGGAAACAATCGTAAAAAGACGCCGGGTAGATGTCCCGGTCTGCACATGTCTGCTCTGACAAACCTGCGAACAATGAGCCGGTTTACATGGAGATGGCTAATCAACGCTGGGCCAGGGAAAACAAGCCCTGGAATTAGCACTGACTCCAAAACTAAGCATGCACACAGTTGTCGATAGTCAAAAGTGCATCTGTATTATTTATAGCGCCATACTGTTTCAACTGAATAGCAATTGACCTTAAAGATATGATAAACAGCCGTGAGACGTGCTTACGGTACCGCTTTATAAAATGTCAAATATCCTAGTAGCACACACGCTGAACAAATTTCACTACTAAAAAAATCTGTACTTCACAAGTAAACACATTATTAGCCACACGCTGAACAAATTTCACTACTAAAAAAAAATCTGTACTTCACAAGTAAACACCTGATTAGCCACACGCTGAACAAATTTCACTACTAAAAAAAAATCTGTACTTCACAAGTAAACACCTGATTAGCCAAGAATAATCCTTTTGTTCCGTTCCCCATGTGTTCCTATGAACCTTGTATGATGATAAACCTAAACAACAAAAGCGAGCTGGGAAGCAGAGGTGAGAAGCAGTGTGCAGCAGTCCAGCACGAGAGTCTTTCTACTGTCCCAACTGTGTGAGGTGGAGCCTATAACTACCCACACCTACCGCGGAGCTTGGAAGCAGAGGTGAGAAGCAGTCTGCAGCAGTCCGCTGCAGACGCGGAGTCAGAGTCGCATGGAACCGGGCGTAAGACCACAGAAATCTTTAAAAACCACATGGTTAATAGCGACCGGATTAAAGGAGAGGAGTAAGTCCGAATCCGCAGTGAGACAGGCAGTGAGACAGACAGTTAGCCCTGTTGAGGAAGAGGTCTCTGGCCGTCCGGGGGCCAAAACTACAGCCCCGACCTTTGAAGAGATAGGAGTTCCGAGAATCAAGCAAACACCTACGGGGGGGGGGTCGTCGGAGATTCTAAAACTATCGAGATCCCCAGGGGCAGTAGTGGGGCAGATGCGAGGAAACAAACAAAGAATAACAAGAGTGTTCTCGGAAAACAGATCACGTCAGAAGTGGAAGCACCCTTAGACGGTGAGATTCTGTGTCCATGGAGTGGAGCAGAATCTCGGGGGGATGAACTTACCAGCATGAGTACTGCGGTGTCTGAGGCCGATCCTACGGCTGGCTTCTCGCAGTCTCCGCTGGAGACGAGTGACGTCTGTGCGAGCGCGGTCAGAGGACGGCGCCCGCCTGACGCCAGGTGGAAGTTCAGGAGCGAAGGGCTAGGCCGGAGTCCAAACGACGAAGAAGGAAGGAGAGAGGAGGATGAGGAGGAGAAAGCGGAGGACGTGGAGGCCGCGGTCGTAGAGGCGGGGGTCTCGTTTCGGAACGAAAGGGCCCCCGTCAACAAAAGCTTCACAGGAAACAACGATGGGCCCGTGAAGGGACCAGGAGAGTCAGAGGCGGAGGCACTGAGGATCAACCCTCAGTGTCCAGTGCAAAACCAACCAAATAGCCCAGGAGGGAGCCGCGGAAAACCGTGGAGCCAGCAGACCACTACTCTGGAGTACGAACCAGGGGAGTGGTAGCCCAGAAGACGAGTAAAATAGAAATAAAAGCTATGATACACCAAAGGAGCAGTGAGAAAGAGAGCTGTACTAAAAAAAAAGTAAGACGGACTAAAAGAAGATCACATGAAAATAATACCACTAGGGGGGCTATTGCCAGCGAAACTGACTCCGAAGATGAATCGGATGTGGCGAGTCGCAAAGACTCGGAGGAGGGGCTGAGTGCAGTAGATTCAGACCTAGAGATCATCGAACCTGAGGGCCCAGGCGATATAATAAATGGATCAACGGAATTGGAAGCAAACCAGAAGAACCCGGCAAAGGGGCAAAAAGGGGAGAAAATGGGGGAAAACCACCAACTATGTTTGAAAATAAGAAAAAAAGGAATGAACCCAGGGACAAAAAAGGCAAGAACTGAAAGGAAAACGGGCAGAAAGGGAGGGAACGAACAGACAAGAACGAAAGAGACGAAAAGAAGAGGTTCCCAAAGGAAAGTTTTACCGGCTCCTATCATATCGCACCCATTAAAGAACGTCTTCATACAACATCATAAAAGAAAGTTACTAATTGATGACGAATTTTCCGATGCTGACTTGTTGGAAGCGGTCGGGGAAACGCCATCTGCGCCAAAGCAGCGAAGAACCGAAAGTGGTCCGTTTGTGTCCATCAGCCAAGACCAGGCGAAAGAGGCAATCTCGGAAAAGATGGCAACTCAGAGCGTAGCCCCTCCTAGGATTAGTGAGATGAGTGGTCAGGAGGCAGGTACGGAAAGAGAACAGCTACGTGTCCTCCCCCCTGGACCGCTAATGAAACCCCCAAAAAATGGGACCAAAGAGACGGAACAGAAAAGGACTGAGCAAGAGGGGGAGAACAACAAGGAGCAGGTTTCTGCAAACCCGCAACTTGGGAACACAACACAAAGACGGGTACCTCCATCGGACAGAGAACAGTCTACGGCATGGACTAAACCACATCTGACGACAGGCTCCCCCATGAAAGCAGCCATCGAAGCAAGGGATGCGTCGAAAGCAATCTGGGACCAAGTACTGTCGAACAAAGGGTCGGGTGGGTCAAATCAAAGAAAGGACAAAGTATATAGTCCTTGGGTGGACATAACACAGTCAGACCCTCACACGGCGACACGAAGACAAGAGAAAATTCAAGAATCTCCAAAAAAGAGAAGACTAAGTGACATCGCAGCCTCAATGCAGAAAGAGATGCCTAACAACAAACCAGACATGATCGCAATTATGTCAGCTATGTCAATCGTGCTGGCACCATTCTGCAAGCTATACGAGGCAATAAAGGAAGATGTAGAGGATAACACTGCAATCTTGGCAAATATAATAAGTAAACTAAGCCATGTAGAAAGTTATATCATCGTGGGTGAAAATCGGGCAACGCAGGAAGCATGCAAGTGGGAAACCAAAATCAAAACGCTTGAAAAGAAGATCGAAATAATGGAAGCCCTAAATAAGGATCAAATGGAAAAAAGGAGCTGTACAAAAGCTAAGATCCAGGAAATGGCAGCGCAGTCGAAGACAAAGGGAAATCCGCCCTCATCTCCCAGAGAGAAGAAAAAAGCACTGACTGGGGAGCAAATCGTTAAAAGAACAACCCAAGTATCACATCACACCCCGGAGGAAAAGAGAGGCATGACATTATCAGTGAGGCAAACGACTGAGCCGTCAGAAATAATCGACCTTGGGGCAGGGTGCGCAGAAGAGGAGAAAAACAACAAACCAACGGAAAGACGAACGAAGGAACCGGACGCTAGATCACCGAAAACCATAGAGGAGTTTATGGTGATGTCCGACTTAATGAACATCTCAACCCACGAACACAAGGAAGAAACCAAACAAAGTAAAGAAAAAAGAGAGGGTGAGATAAAAAGAAAAGGTGCAAGCCAAATAACGGACAAGGTGGATGGGAACGGAGTGGCGGAGAACGAGCAGGCGCCTAAAGTAGCCTCCGATCGACAGTTGGCAAATTTAGACGACCCGCAACAGAAAAAAGGCCCCCTGGGTACTCTGGGAAATACAAGGGAAAACCCAAACAATAATAGCAGAACAGAAACGCATTCGAACGAGAAAGAGGAAAGCCATGAAAAGGCCAGGCACGACAATAAGAAAGAAGAGACAAGAGTGTTTAAACGGGAACAGAGAGTAAAAGACGGAAGATTCTTGATCTTGAATAGACCTACAGTGCTGAATATAATGAAAAAAATGAAAACATTGAGAAAAATCAGAACAGAAGACCTGAAACTTGTGGAGCCTTATCATAGAGAAAAGAGGGCCAAGGCCTACCTCCATTTCAAGTCTGCAGGAATCGAACATATTGACCAACAAGCCTATGAAGAAATCGAACATTTGGGTTTCCACCTCACGGAGCTAACCAAGAAAAACGACAAAAATACCCTCGTAATGGAAAAGGCAGAAACCCAAAGAGTACAAACGCACTACAAATCAAGGACGGAAGAGCTCTATCGTCAAAACCGTTGGAAAGAACCACAGGAGAGGGTGGAAGCACGCAGAGAGCATTGTAACATAAGATGGGAAGATGCACGAAAGAGTGATAGGAACAAGAAAGAGACAGAAATCCAAGCATCAAGCCGGTCCTGCCTGTCTAGGGAGAACCGGGAGAGACCGAAGGAAGACTCAGAAGACTCCCTGGCAAAGGACAAAGACAGGGATTTACGGAGGGTAAGAGGGGACGAGCAAAGGAGACATGAGGATAAGAATAGAGCAACATCTAAAACAGAGAGGAAAGTGGCGGAGGAACAGAAAGCAGGCCCATGGAAATGGCTAACACAAAGCTGGAACAAAAATTCAAAAAAATAGCAACGATCTGGGTCCCCCGGCGTCCACGAGATAAATCAAAGCAGTGACGCGGTGAGGCCCGAAAAAGATCATTCTACTTTGGGGTCTTGGCACACAAGAGGCCACGCACATCTGACCACAGCTGGAGAGGTGGAACTGGATATTTATGACATAATATGCCTTCAAGAAACATGGTTGCTTGATAGGCCAGTGCTCGATGGCTACACCGTCGAAATCTCGCCGGCAGTAAAAGGTCTGCTAGGTAGACCTTCATCAGGTCTCCTAATAGCGATTAAAACAGGACAGGGGCTATCGGAACCAAAAAAATGGAAAGAAGCCTATGAGCTATTGGTGGTTTTGACGTCATGGAATCAGTGCGATGGTAAGAAGCAAAAATCTCAGATAAAGCCACCAGCGATAGTCAACTGCTATTGGAACCCGCAACGGACGTCCACCAAATCGTTCTGTTCAAACATGAGAGACACAATTGATAAGCTATACGAGGAGTTCGAAAGGATCGAAATCGTAGTATGCGGAGACTTCAACGCGAAATGTTCCAAGATAGAGTCGGTATACTCGGGGGCAAACAAGCAAGCGGAACATACGATCCAGCTGAAGAAAGAGGAAAGGCGTGGAATGAGGTCATCAAAGTCAGGAACATCCAAAACACAGCCGACCTCTTTCCCTCCCAACAAAACCTTCCAACGTGGGAACGCAATGCATCAAAAGCGACCCTGGACTACATCTTTATCTCTGATGGGTTGACAAGTGTAATGAGGAATTTTGAAGTTATAAAAACCCAACAAAGCGATCACAATCTGCTAACGTGCTCATGGCAAGGACACAGACCAAATAAGGAAGTAGATGATTCAGCAGTTGAAGCAAATGCCCAGAGAACCCGTCTAAGAATAACCGAAACCGACATAGCGAAAATCAACTTAGCGTGGTCCCAAAAGACAATCAAATCTCAAATGACATCTGATGAGGAGAGACCGAACTACCTACCATTTTTATTGGCATTGCGAAGAAAGGTGAATAAAAACAGCGAAAACCCAATAGCACCAAAACATGCTTTTGATAAAGAGTTGGTAGACAAAAGGAAAATTGTCCGTAGATTGAAAAGAGTGGCAAAAAAGACCAACGCGCTGGAAGACTGGAAGAAATGGAAGCAGGCAAAGAACGAGTATACAAACTGGAGAAAACAGCACAGAGCTGCCCAAATCCAAAAAGATGCTGAGGAGATGCTGTCAAAATTACAATCAAAAAAGGCAAGGGATTTCTGGGGCTTGATAGACGCACCAAATAATACACTCAAGAGCGTACAGAGTAACGCAGTCCCGGAAGCAAGTTGGATAGGTCACTTTACAACAGAATTCAAGTCCTCGGAACAAGATGAGGGCACAATGAATAAAATGAACAACACACCCTGCGTCGACGTATCAGATAAAGCTGACATCGAAAAAACAATCAACAAACTAAAAACATCCCGCGCACCAGGTCCGGATGGTTTATCAAACACAGACCTTAAAATGTGCCCGAAGGAATGGTCCAATCTGATCAGCAAGATATTTGAGGAGTGCGGCAGGAAAAAAATGATCCCGAAAACATGGCTAAAAGCGGTCATAATACCGATCTACAAGAAAGGAGCACGACATGAGCCTGAAAGCTATAGACCCATTGCCCTATTAGACATAATAGGAAAAATCTTTGCGACTCACCTGCTCACTCACCTTCGCACCTGGGAACAAAACGGCCCTTCAAGAGACGTCCTGCAAACAGGGTTCCAAAAAAACGGAAGTACGGGGATCAACATCTTTCTACTGAATATTCTGAAGGCAAAAGTAAAGGAGGGGGCCCCAAGGATCTTCCTGGCCTTTGTGGACCTATCAAAAGCATTCGACAGGATAAATCGAAGAATGCTATGGGACAAACTACAATCCTGGAAGTGCCCAGAGGAGGTGATGGACCCCATAAAAGCCCTACATACAAAGACGAAAATCAGAGTGAAATTAAACCTACAAGGCACCCTCTCTGAAGAGATCGAAGTAAACAGAGGTGTAAAACAGGGCTGTCCATTGGCCCCAGCACTATTTATAGCCTTCCTGGGAGATTACCAACACTCAGAAGAGAAAATAAGAGTGTTCCCTCCCAAAATTGGTAAAACAGAAATCCCACGCCTGCTATATGCTGAGGATGTAATCTTGATCGATCAAACAAAAATAGGCCTCCAACGGAAACTAACAAATCTGGCAAGATATATCAGCGAAAACAACCTCGAAATAAACAAGTCAAAAACGAAGGTTTTGATATTAGAAAAAGGTCAAAACCTAAGAAAGAAAAAGCAGACTTTGTTTATCGAGAACATGGAAATAGAAAACATAAAAAGTATCAAATACCTGGGGGTAATGATGGACAGCTCCGGAACAGACAGCGCTTGGCAAAGTCAACTATGGGAGAAAACAAAGCGCCTGACAGCACAAGCAAGAGCAGTGGAAAAAAATATGGAAAATTCTCGCTATCTCCAGCCATCATATTCTACAAATCTAAGGTAGTGCCGGCCTTAGTGTATGGAGCCGAAACTTCATTCAATATACCACTCCAGCTGTGGACAAAATTGGAGGGCTATATATGGAAAACGCTGTTAGGGGTCCCGAAATCGACAGCCATGCCGGCAATTAGGAGAGAACTGGGCCTGGTATCCTTGGCAGCCATGGTGGACCAAAGTGCGATGACTCTATTCAGAAAGATAATCATGTCGGACACGCTACCTACCTATGAGTTCATGAGAGATGAAATTGAAGCAGGAAAGTGCAGAGCCCTAAACAATTGGGTGATGGCTAGAAAAGAAGATCTGAAAAAAATTGCCTGCTCTGAAAAAGATCTAATGGAAAATCCTGAGAGAATCAAATGAAAAATGAAAGAGTGGGATTGGATGACCACAGTGGAGAAAGCGGCTGGCAATAAACTTCTAACGCATCTACCACCCACTTTCAATTGTTTGAATAAACCTCAAAATTACTGCCACAAATTCCCCGACAAAAAACTGAGAAACCTTTTTCTAAAAGCCAGATTAAACCTACTACCAACCCGAGAAATCATAGCCATTCGGGATTCGAATAGGATAAAGACATGCCGCCTATGTGACAATCAAGCGGAAATAGAAACACTGAAACATCTAGTGTTGAAATGCCCAGAAACTATGGAAATCCGAAAAATTTATCTTCAACCCCTGACAAAAAATGCATGGCACCTCGAACCCGATGACTGGTGGAACCGATTAATATCAGGTGAAAAAACAAACTGGACGGTGGCAATGGCAAAACTAACAGATATAGTGATGAAAAAGATCAACACACTTTCGAATGGACCACAACCTGCATCAAGACTGGAACCAACATAGGGAAGCAGACAAAGATGCAAAGCCCAGTGAGACAGAGACAACATCTTTGTGAGACGCGGAGAGGAAGGGGACGTGCGTGAAGTGCTTCCCTAATGAAGAGAAAGAAACTGTGAAGAAGTTTTGATAAAACTCTTTGTTTTACCACTTTGAGTAAATTTCAATAAAAAAAAAAAAGCGAGCTTGCAGTATTGCAAAGGGTACACCAGACACTTCAGCAAGTTGCTGTTTCCTAAGGGTAACGTGCCTTCACCTTCGTCCTTACAGGACAACCACGGGAAACCCTCGCCACACTGCAAACACTGCAAACCACAGCAGACAGACAGACACAGATATACACATAAACAAAATCATCAACAACAGGTTATGTTGCTCTTATATAGCTGTTCGGGCATGGAGGATCAGCAGGGCAACTGTTATCAATTCCTCTTTCCTTTGGGGGTAACTGGCCTCACAGAGCTCCTCTCTAGGGGGTCTCCTCATCCTACCTTCGGGGCTACAAACTGCAAATCCCAAAACTCGGTACGCTGAGTCCTGAGAACAGAGTAATGTAGGAAAATGGTCAGTGGTGGCTGGCGGACAAGGTGGACAAATTCTAAAACAAGCACACACACAACGCCAAACTGCGAAAACAAAGTATGCCTGGCAAAAAGCATTATGCTGGCAAATACCTGTCCATTCAAATTAATTCAGTGAATGCTCTCAGTATGAGCCAGGCACCACAAGGCATTTGGCTCCCACGGTCACAGCATGCAGTACCTGGGAGGGGAATCGTACCAAAATGTCGCCTCCATTACTGCGACCATCACGTTACTGCGTCTTTTTGTATCCACAAAATTCTGACTCCCATTACTGAGCCCAAGTGGAGCGAGGGTTGCGGGGGTGTCCCCGCTCCTCTTGGGTGCAGTAACGGCAGTCGGGGCTTGTGGGGGGTGTCCCCTGCTTACAATTATGGTAAGCAGGGAATAAGTTGGTATAAAAAAAGGACCCTGTGGCGTCAGTATCGACCCATGTAAGTGGGAGGAACTGACACAGCAGGGATACAAGGCACTCGATGGTGCACACAGAAGTGCGCCGCCATAAAGGTAAGTTGGGAGGGCTGCAGCCGGGAGATGCGGCCCAGGACATGTGGGCGAAAATGATCTATTTGATCACTGTGCTATGCCGTAATTGCAGTCGACATTTTTGTGGGCGCAGTTATGGGCGGCGCAGTGATCACATAGATTGCTGGCAGGTAGTCCTCTTGGAAGAAATAACTTCTGGAGGATCCTGTTCTCTCAACAATAAAGCTCATTCTGCATGGGGATGGGAGATTGCTTGCTGCGGCAGAAAACTTCACTCTGCATGGGGTTGGGAGATAGCTTGCTGCGGCAGGCTGCAGACCTGCTGTGGGTGTCATGCACAGCCTGATCAGAAGAGGGCAGTGCGTTTTAATTTTTGTGCTGCTTTCTTGTGGTAATATACCTCAACAGGTAGACATGACCAATGGATTGGCAGGAACCAGAGTTGTAGGTCTGGCACAATGAAGCTTTCAGAGATAGGATCTCTATACACCTGTGCTTTGCTTTAGCTTCTATTGTTGGCAATTCCATGCACACAAACTTACGGTGCCCTCTTGCTATAACTTCTCAGTCAGGTGGGCAGAGGAAAAGTCTACAATGCTTGACACCCCCGGGGAGCTGCTTTATGGAATAGTCTGTGCCCCATAGAGGATTATTCCAAGTAGGGTGAAAAGAAATGACCTCACTTTGAATAATTAATTCATATTACTATAATTCACCACTTGTACATGTTTTACCGAACAATACATCTGTATCAGGTACATGCGTCACTGCTGTTGAGAGACACAGCCCAGTGTGACAAGGTAACAACCTTGTCGCACTAAACTTGGACTCGCTCCAAGTCCAGGGGAGGTTTGAGGAGAAATGAGGAATCCAGAACCAACCCTGGCCCTAACAGAAAAGACAGCAAACCAAACCCTAATCCTTGATCGACCCCCCACACACCTCCCCTTGTGCAAGCATGCTTCTGTGTAGACCCATGTCTCTGTACTTGCCTCTGAGTGCCTATGCTTGTCATATTTATTGTACTACTGCAAAGAGACTTTGAAGCAAGGAGAAAAGGTGGAAGAGGTAGAAGCAGTCGTCAGATGGAACATAGCTCCATCGCCAAAGGGACCAGATCACTGTACCAAAACAGTTGCAGAGAGAGAACCAGACTCTAGCTGTGCAGCAGCACAATCTAGCCACGTCAATGCCCAGAGCAGCCGCGCAATGAACGGAATCGGCAAAGGCTGCCGGCCGTCCTGCAACAGAAAATCACAGACTCGACTAATATGGATTTTCTAAAAGAAGGTTCCCCTGACTTGCCCTACGGGTCCCTGCTAATGCTACCCCGGAGAAGAAATTTGCCATTGACTTTCCTTCACGACCAGATCTTCCGGGCAGCAAGCTTGCGTGGGGAAATTGCGCAGGGCTAAGCCAAACTTTTATTCATTTTTGTGTACACATACACACCTGGAGAGGTAGAGGAAGCCAGGATATTGGAACAACCCTCATCAGGGCCGGGGTATTGAAGCTAGGAGCGGGAAACAGATAATCTGGGTGAGTTGGGTGAAGGTCAGAAGAGGAGCTGGACGGCGACCAAGAGACCAGCAGGAGAAAGGAGGGAGTAGTGGATTGTGGACAAGAGTTATGGAGCAGGTGAGGCATTGGTTTAGGAGCAATAGTGGTTCTGTAGTGTGAATGTGTGTGTGTGTCTAGAGTGTAGAAAGGGGTAATATAAAATGGAAATGTGAGAAGACTGATACAAAGTGAAAGGAGAGTGGTTGAGTAGTGGTGTGGGAGGAGGAATAGTAGTGAGGAAGGAGTAAACATCAAAGGATGGAAGCAGGAGAGAGGAGGAGTGAAGCATGGGAGGAACAGTAAGATTGGTGGGGAGGAGCAGGTAGAGTAGAATGGAAAGATGGACATGAGTGGAACCAGGTAAATCTTTCTGAGTAGCTGCAGTGCACAAAATCCTAACCTTCACTAGAACTCTAACCTGTGGTGAGAGTACGGAAGGTTAGGAAGGAATTAGTGAGCCTGCTTTCAGCAAACTCCTTTAGTATAAAGCATCTAATAGTGGGACAACAATTGGGTAGAAATAACCATGGGCAATGGATGCCTGAGTTGATGAGGAGGTATGTGGGAAGGCGAAAGCGAGGGACTGCCATAGGCCCCACAAAGAACTGAATAAAAACCCTTGAATCATCCTTGAGACTCAGAGTGTTTTCTGTGCCATCTGTGACATGAGGGGCTGACACTGGGCAGCACATTACTAAATGCAGTGTTCTCATTGTATTTGACGCTACTGATCAATTGTACTTTGTACTCTGCAATTGGTGGTTGGAAAAAAAATGGGCGCCCATGGCTGCACCCTACTTATGCTCAGTGAGCTCTCGTGCCACATGGGAGTTACATCAGAAGGTAGAAGATACCTATTATTTCATTTAAAAATAAGGCGGTGGGCAAACCATTCGTATAATTTATCAATTAATGATGTGATGAGCTGCTAAGAAAAATAATTACGGATGAGTGCAATCGTCCCGATGAACACTGCCGCAGCCAAACTCAAATCCATTCACTGGCTTTAAAATGATAATGAAGGTTTAGAGTCCAATTCCAGATCTGCTCAGGCATTCTAACACCGTCAAACAACCAAACGTACATTGATAGCAAAGTAAAATGGCGCCCTGCTTTGTTCCCTTTTGCAACAGGTTGCCCAGCTTTACAAAGGCAATAACGTAGCCGCCATTTCAGAAAGAGCCCCTCCAATAACTAAAATAAGCAAACGAATCCCTGTGCAGCTCTAAGACTTGCTGGTCGCTTGCACGCGCGCCCACGAGCCCCGGACCTGGAGTCCTGCTTGCTTGGGTTTGATGATGTGCGATGGGGTCTGGAAGCGGTTAGGCCCGGCCTCGCGCGATTTTACTAGATTTAGCTTTCCCGAAATAATGAATGCCCTAGGAGCAGGCTCGATTTTTACTGTTGCACAAACTGATGACATTATTTACACAAACGATACTGGGCTCATTAAAGCACATCCATGTTCTCCAAGCTGCACTTAAAGGCACCGAGTTCCTTCCATTGTATTCTCCGCCATTCTTCAATTGGACTTTATTGCATCCGTCCGAGTTGGCATGAAATCAAACCGAGTCGTACTGAGCGCGTTCTGTACACCTTAATGGGCATTTCTAGGTGGTTTGCGGGTAATTAAGCTCCATCAGTTTTTTCTGTGGGTTCATTTCCAAGTAAGCCGACTTGTTGACATCTAGAAGCCAGGCCGCTATTTATACACAGAACGCTCCAGCAAATGCTGAACTCGGCTCAAATGCGTGCACACCTGTCCCATTAATGAGGTGCCGACGCATTTACAACCATCTTGGCGACAGCATTTCAACAGTGTGCCATTTATCAACACCAGCGGACGCAACGTCTATCAGGCTATAAGAGACTGCGGGCGCGCATATGACCATTCTTGCAGATGGTCAATCACTCAACTACGGTATGGATATTAAAGCTTTTAAAGAGTATGATAAATACTACATTTTAGTGTTCTTTCTTTCCTCAGATTTGTGGATGTACAAGTCCCAGTTACCCAAACCTTTCCCACAAACCTGGCATGTGATAATTAAGATGTTTCCTTCCAAAGGTATACAATCGGTTCTCCTATAGGATGGTCTGAGGTTTCCTACCAAAGGTATACTATCGGTTCAGTTCTCCTATAGGATGGCCTGATGTTTCCTACCAAAGGCATCGGGGAGGATAGCTCAGGGGCAACGCGCTTGTCTGGGAAGCAAGACGACACAGATCAACAAAGGTTCGATCCCCGAGTCCGCGCGTAGACATCTCTGGGTATTAAGCGCGTTATGAAAAACCAATCATACCATACCATACCATCGGTTCTCGTATAGTATGGTCTGTTTCCTACCAAAGGTATACGATTGGATCTCCTACAGGAGGAAATTATGTTTCTGATCCAAGATATACCATTGGTTCTCCAGGATCGTCCGATGTTCCCTATCCACATGATATCATTGCCCATCCACAGAAAAGTCTGACATTGCCTACCAAAGGTATACTAATGGCTGTCCTGCAACAGGAACTGATGTTCAGTACCAAACAGGTACTATTGGTTTTCCAAAAGGATAGCCTTATGTTTTGTACCAAAGGTAGAAGATTGGTTCTCCTACAGGATGGTCAGTGTTTCCCATCAAAAGTATAATGCTGGTTATTCTACAGGATGGTCTGACGTTGCCTATCACCCACACATATCCTTTTGGTTCTCCATCAGGATGATCTGATGGTTCAGATGAATGGATAGGCTGAAATGCACAAACTAAGATACTTCACTGCCAAATCCCAACAAAGATTCCTGTTAGGGCTAATGGAAAGTATATGGTGTAGAGTCAGGAAATTGCTATACCCAAGGGTACTCAAAGTTGGCTCGCAAATTCCAAAAACTTTGCGCTCTGGCACCTTAGCAGTGCTCCATTCTTCTGCCTTCTTTCAACCCAACTATTGCCCTAAACCCAGAGAGATTTTGGGGTGAAGCAAGCCATCCGAATCATACCATGCTAAAAAGCCAAAATCATAGCTGATTTTGGTTGAGAATGAGAAATGTAAGGAGAACAAAAAGTATTGATCGACCCCAAAGACCAGCTCTTTCTAAAAAAAAAAGAACAAAAGATGTTAGCGAGAGATCATACGTCAACAGAAACATCCCATTGCACACAATAAAACATTGAAAAAAGGTGGGAAACAATATAAATGGACGGCTCTTGAAAACTACTTTGGTCTAATTTGCCCTTAAAAGACCATTGAGTCAAGTAAGCTTGCAGTCAAAGTGATTGTTTTTGTCATGGTTAGAATTTTACCTCCACTTAGGAGTCCTATTTAAATCCACTTGGAATTTTACACTGACCAACTAAAAATGCCATGCACGTTAGTGGAGATCAACCATACATTTTTTGAAATACGTTCATTTTGACTATATCTCGAGTACATGACTGAACTGAATGTTAGGTTCATTGAAGGCCCCTTCCCATATTTAAACTAAAACAGTTTCAGGAGTGGTACCCATGTACGCCCGGTTGGGTTGCTCATGGATTAAGTGCTTGCTTGTTACGTGTGGCGGAGCACCTGCCTTTCTCAAGCACCAATGAATCGGGTGATACTAAATGCTATTGTAACACCACACTGAAGCATGAGGAACCTCGCATGAAGTGCTACATATAAACGTGTGCTTGATGGGAAAAACCTAGTCACACTTTTCAATGAATGATATGATATGCTTTGGCATTTATAACACACCTATACAAGTGTTTCAAGGCGCGAGGAGTAACAGAGGGAAGACAGAGGGAAGACAGAGACAATGATTTTACTAGGTCGGGTGACTTTGAGATCGCGCAAGGGGAGGGGGGAAGGGGGCAGTGCAGTACATAGGGTAACAGTAAAAATAATAAAAGACAATAAATAAAAAGTGCAGCCAGCTGGTGGCAAGTGCAGGGGTAAGTGCAGACATCAGGTGTCAAGTGCTGGTAGGGGGCTGTAGGGATACAGAAAACAGTCCCCGAGTGCAAGGGTGGCCAGGAGGCCAGTGCAGGTGTGCAACTGGCAGGGGGGGACCTGGGTCAGAGATTAGAGGATAGCTAGGTAGCCAGAGCAGTTTCAATTTCAGCCAGGAGATCAGCAGGGGAGCGGAGGAGAGAAATCAGAAGCAAAGAGGAAGGTCTTGAGGTGCTTCCGGAACCAGAGCTGGTTCTCCTCAAGTTTCAGAGAGGCAGGGAGGCTGTTCCAGAGGGAGGTCCCAGCAGAAGAAAGAGATCTACCACCAACTCTTTGCTTGGAGAAGCGGCTGACCCTGAGGGAGTTGAAGGCGGATGAGCAAAGAGCTCGAGAAGGAAGATATTTAGGTAGAGAGAGTTGAAGGTATTGAGACCCCAGGGCCCAGAAGGCCTTGTGGACGATGCAAAGGGTTTTGAACTTAATCCTCGCCGCCACTGGGAGCCAGTGCAGAGATGTCAGTTCGGGAGAAATACGATCCCTGGGCTTGAGGCCAAGGACAAGTCTCGCAGTCCTGTTTTGGATCAGTTGCAGAGGGCGGAGAGTAGAGGCAGGCAGATTTAGAAATAGACTGTTGCAGCAGTCCAGCTTAGAGAGAACCAGTGCTCTGGAGACAGTGAGCTTCTGGGGGAAGGAGAGGAAAGGAAGAATACCTCTGAGGAGGTGAGCTGGTAGTGTTACTTCTTAGAGACGTCAGAGATGTGAGGAGAGAAGGAAAGTGTGGAGTCGAAGATGACCCTGAGTTTTTTAGCCACGCATGTGGGAAGGGGGCCAAGAGAGGCCCGCCAGAGAGCTACAGGAATGGAGGGAGCATGTGTGCCGATGAGGAGAATCTCAGTCTTACTGGCATTAAGGGAGAGATCATTGGCGGCACACCACTCCTGGATAGCGGACAGACAGTCAAAGATGAAAGAAGTAGAAGAGGTGACAGAAGGGAGCCTGAAAATGAGTTGAGTGTCATCCGCATAGCACTGAAAGTTGGCACATTACTCAACAGACTAATGTACAGATATTCATTAAGTTATGGTTACGTCAATTTCTGTTTAAAATTGTTTCCTAAAGCATATTTTGCTTCTCGTGACAACACACAAAACAATTGGCAGTTATGGTTAGCTTCTGTGGTGCATTGCCATCATTAAGAAAACCCTTAAACTAGAAAAAACACATTTTATCTTCTTAGTCAAACGTGGTGTCAATAGAAAGAAGACACCTTTTCAGTGGGGACTCCATGTTTTGGCCTGGTTTCCTCAGTGCTTCTCAGTATTTAGATTGCTATTGGTCCTATCAGGCCACAGCTCATTATATGGTTTCACCAACCTACTGCTTTGTTCACAACTGTCTTTTAGAGGCACCGAGAAATCTCAGTACTTTATCCAACAATAGGGGCTGAAAAAGGGATTTGTTAGAAGAGCTCCTGGGTATTCAGCATCACCCAGTAAGCTTGAGTGAACGCTGGGCAATGACGAGCTACAGATAGCGAGTTGCAAATCTAACTTCCTCATAGGAGTTTAACTATATGTGTCCATGTTATATGTCCCATAATGGCTTCATCGTCTCCTAGATGTGTTCAAATGTTCCTCTAGACACCTTCCAAAACAGCCAGAGCTAATGTTACATAGATATGTATCTATGGAAACAGATGGTCTTTCTTGGGAGTTAAAAGATGCTGATGGAGTCAAGCAAACCAAGCAATTCTAGGCTGCAAGCAGGAGCTCAGTAGCTTCCCACTCCAGGTAATGTCGATACCTGAAACCACTGTGCGTTTCGACACTCTCAACAACCCCTTGGCTTTATTAGACTCTTCTCTTTAAAGGCTTTCACCATCCTCTTGTCTGTCTATGGTAACCTTGTCAGGCAAGCATTCTCAGGAGACTTTCACAAGCCTCTTGACTTGTCAGGCAAGTGCAAGTTCTGGAAAGGGTTTCCACCAGCTGAGTGCTCCAGTGTGTAGAGGAGGTGCCAAGCTCGATTCGCACTCCTGCCGCCCATTTTGAAGTACCAGGAACATTCACGCCGAAATATGTGGCGTATGATGAGCAAATAAACCTGCAGAGAGCTGCAGTCGGGCCCTGTCCAGTATATATCAGAATAAAAGCACCTATTGAAGTACCGACAACTAAGAAAACCTGGACAGTAAGGTACCCATTGAGAAAACCATATCGACAAATGAGACAGAATGAAGATTGTCAGAATGTAATACCCGAAGAAACTAAGAAGATACTGAAGGAAGATGAATGATGATGTAATAAAAACCCGAACTGACTCACATATAGAAGATATAACGACCTGAGAATATTGACAAACGAGACGAAACACCATGGATAAGTGACATCCTAAGCCTAAAGTGAAACAATTGATGTCAAGATGTCAGAAACTTATGTCATATGCACGATAAAGATATTCAGTTAGTTTAAATGTGTACATATGCAAAGTAACCGCAAGAAGCACAGAAATCATGAGGCTTGCTTAACCTTAGTAGTAAGATAGATTGCGGCAAGCACCATTTGTACATATCTACATCAAAAAGAGCACTTTATATAAGTATACTTCCACTACGCAAAAGAGCAGAATCAACCAAAGGTTACTAAAGGTCTCAAGAGGAGAGCTTCGCAGCAAACAAATCGAGAATTAAAGACAGAGAGACGAGACGAGGGTAACCATGCCAAGAAGCCAAGGTCGTATCGTCTGAAATAGGCCCACGATGGATACAATTAAAGAGAAGAAGAACAGAGTATCCTATTCAGAAAGGTCAAGATAAACCACAGATGGCAGACGACTGGCAGAATTAAATCAAATAAACAAAATGACACGAAGGAAAGGCCGATTTCACGGTGACCGAATCACGTGACCAGACCCGCAGGAAGGGATGAAACTTTCACACCTACGCATGGACCTTTGCCATGCCTAGATGCCTTACTTGATGCCTTAACTTTCCCAGGACCATGAAGCAGACTCAAGGCCAATCACAAAGAAATAATTGACACATGACCACTGAGGTGATGATTGATTGTAACAATAATTGGAAGGAGGCAGGGGGTGCAGACAAACTCCCTGCACCTGGCCGGCTATTCTGCACGCTGCTAAGCGCAAGTGAAAAAGTATGAGTGGGGTTGATGCTAACCCAATCATAGTGGACCATACAATCTAGGGTCCTATAGTAAATAGAACCAACGAGACGTCGTACTTTTAGTGACATTTAAAGTAGTCATTTTGAAGGAAGGGCTTAGTTGCCCCACCTGACATTGTTTATCCAATCCCTTTTCCCCGTTACCATATACAGATATAATACCTATAATACCTATATTAAAGTTATCTTCCTACAATCAATCAAATTGCATGCTAAGTTTTAAAGAGTTTTACGTAAGTGATGACAAGTTTTTGGTATATATGTTATGTTTTTTCTGAAATTAATTGGAGTTGAAGCGAGAAGGACGATCGAGCGATTGCTGATATTCATTGAACTCCCTGTTTTTTGTACTTGCCATTAAACGGACTCCCTTTGCCAAACCATTGAGTGGTCATTATTGATTTGGTGCAAGAGTATGAATCTGCATCCCCATCCATCTCAAGGGTGCTGCTACTCATCTTAAAGTGCTGTTTGGAAACCCCCAGTCCTATGGCTGGGGTCCATCGAACACAAGTGTTTTCTTTCACTAACAAGCGGTCTGACCCTGCTTCTGGATCATGCCAACAGTTTACAGCCCATGCTTTCTGAATACCACGCCCTTCATTTCATGCTCAATTTTCTGGCTTCCCAATGGCAGGGTGCATAATTTGCACTTGCCACCAGCCTTTGGCTACTGATAATTGACTCTTGGCGAGTAAGAAATGGTGTGCTGTCTGTATGTATAACATGGAGGTGACAGTGAATTCTTATAGCTGGCTAGTAGCTTGCAATTCCCACTTCTTCATTGGCTTTGGGGCTTTGAGCCTACCCTTTTCCCATAGTACCTTTTTTCATTTCTCTTCCATGTAAATGGGTAACACTCAAGCTTACAAAAGGAACTGAGGCCATTCTTAATCTCATTACACAAGTGTCAGGGCAAACATGCTGCAAAACCTACAGGTAGGTAATGGGACTTACTTAAGGATCATTTTTCCATGGGCATAATGGTGATTCATCACACTATGTTACCATAACTTGCATATGCCATGTTAGTCACTCATGTGATCATTGCTGACATCGCCGGGTGCGTGAGTAATAACATAGCTAAATACAGTTTGTGAATATCAGTGATTTATAGGTTATACAGAGTAACCATACAGTCCCAAATAGTTTGTCATGGAATATAAAAGGCTTTTCTTAAAAGAAAGGACGTACTATAACCAGACCAGAAAACCTAAATTGCCTTCACACAAGGATTTTTTGTTACTTTCTTTGTCCTAATGATGTAATTTACCCATGATATTTTAGCCGAATGCCTGAGGCCTAGGAACAGCGGGACTGCCTGCAGAGGCCTCAGAGCATGACCAGCGTCTATGCATTGAGAGTTCTGTGCATGGGGGTGTGGCCACCAGCCATGACACATGGACAGTGACACTGCCTGTTGTGAGATGTACTGACCCACTTCTCTATACTAGGCGGCATCACTGTGCTATTTATGTTGCAAGAAACGGCAACAATGGCGGCAAAACTCTTGTGCGCGGCAAAACCTCCAAAACCGCGTTTTCCAACACACAAAAAGATGGCTGCACAACCTGACACCCATGGTGCATGTGTCGTGGAATAGAGCACAAACTGTAGAAAAAGTGCCAGTAGGCTCCATGACAAGCAAACAGAGTACAGCGGGAGAAGCAGCGCTTTGCAAATGAAACTCAAAAAAGTGCCTTTAAATGACATTTATTTTGCTGTGAAAACTCCAAAAGGCCTGTACATAATACTGTTTCAACACTCAAAATCTTACTTCGCACTAAAATTAATTTAATCTAATGAAGCACTGTGAATTTTCTCAGAAAAACTGGATTGCCTGTGAATGACAGCCCCTGTCAAAATCTGTGTGCAGCACACTGGGCTACCTGTGAATGACAGCCCTGTCAGATGGGCTCTCCTGATGAAACTTCAAAGTTTTCTAAACTAAAAGTCTGTCGGATTAGCAAACATAAAAGTATTGGTGCTTAAAGGAATACAGATCTCAGTTGTTTTTGACACCACAGGTTTAAAGCTAAGAATGTAATTTATCTATGTCATTTGGTGCAACAAGTTTGGTTTCTGCTGGATTTTAAATCAAGAAATTAAGAATAAATTAGCCTGGCGTGGCCTGCAAGAAGTGGAAAAACAGGTTTCCCCTAAGGGTAGGGAAATCCTCTCAGCAGAAACTCGCTGACATATGATAATGGTGGGTTAGGCCAGATTTTTGTCTACAACCAAGGAATGAACAATGGCAGATCCTCCAGACGTGTGAAAAGGATGTAAACTGCTCCTTGAAGGAATTCCCCAAAGGAGGGTGCTACTCCTTGAACTCTAGGGAGAGATAAAAGGCGGACCATTTGCTGCTAAGAATAAATAATGAACAATTTTTAGAGACTCATAACTTGTTATCCAAATTGGTGAAAAATATAAAAAGGACAGATTTGTTAGTCTTATTTTTGGCTTTACGTTTCAAGAGGCGGTGGAACTGTGCAACATATTCTGGACAGGAATAGCAATACATGTGGTTTTGTGTGAACTGTATTAATGCCAGTAGTATTAAACTTTACACACACTTCCCTATGGTAAAAAATACATAATTGGGGAAATTTGCAGAAAGTTTGGAAAGTATGTTCATGGCGGAATGGACAAAATTCAGGAGAAAGGTGAAACAAGGTCTCACAGCTGCGAGATTTTGATGAAAAGATACTACATACAATATGGAATCTTTGCGTGTGATTTTTGTAGAGGTTACCAATGTATAAATATGTATTTAGGACAAAATTCGATGTCGATACTAGTGGCTAGCGGAGGTTTCTAAGGACTGTAAAAGCCAAACCATAAATGTGACATCATCCGTCCTTGATCCAATCACTCAGATGCAAGGCGGAGATGAGGCCCTGATCCAATCCCAGTTCACAGGGGCAAGCTTAGTTAAGACGGCCCATACACCCATTTTTGTGATGTCATTTGAAAGGATAAATAGAGACAGCTGACAACCCATAGGGACACACTGACTCTTCTGATTCCAGCGAATCACTTTGTTGCAGCATTCAACATCCACCCTTTAACATCCTCCCAGATCCAGATGCCAAGAATTAGGCCAAGCAGTAGCTGAAACATTTTCAGCAAGGCCTCCATCCTCAAACTTCTCCTCCCAACCCAGTTTAGTGCTGTGGTGTGGGAAAGCATCCTGAAACTTTCTGGCTTGCTACCATAAGGCTTGCCTGATGAACTCTCTATCCCACTGATTTGAAATACCCAGAAACAAGAAGGGCAGATCTTGTGCAGTTCCGGTGGACGGTCTAGCTGATCCAATCCCGTGCCTGATGTGCTGTCCGTCCTTGATAGACCTTATCCATTGACCAGAACCGTGACTGTCAAAAATCTTAAATCCCAGTGGATTGTGAGTATTAATAGGACACTAGAGAACTATTGTATACCTTGCATTATCTTGTTCCATTCCAATCTCTGAACTATCTTTACTTTCATAACCAGTAACCGTGTCAAAATCTTTAGTGCTATCTTATTCTGTTTAGTTACTAAAGTGCCATTTTCATAGTCATTTTATTTGTGTAACTCTGATCCATAAATCCCACTTTGAGTCTTTGGACTGGTGCTGCCGGATGGGGATCTGTTACTGAAGTCATGAATCAGTCTCAGAGCTTACTTTGTCCCGACTTGGTTACCTAGCCTAAACGCTCTAGCCTTGAGTAAAAGCATAAGCCACATTTTCTGATTCTAAACTAAAGTTCTTGTACAAAATTTGTGTCTTTATTTTCGAAATACACCTCTCACTAAAACCTCTATAGCTCCCTCAAGTTTTAAGATAGAAGCGACATTTCAACTCCCACTTTTACCTAACATCCTTAGCTATCTCTACAACCCAAAACCTATAACTGTGCGTTATATCAAAAACCGCATACGTAAAAGTTTGCTGCAAATTTACATTTAGAAAAGTTTTACACGTGTGAATTAGCTTTAAATTATTTCCCACTTTGACTTTGAGATTTCAAATGTTTTCTTTTGATTAAATCATTGCTCGTGATTACTTGCATCTGTTTAAAGTGGCTCCCATAGAAATGTATAATAATTTAAGTATTTTTTTTACCACATTTGGTATTTTTGCTCAGCCAATTTCAAAGCCATTCCGACAGTTGGAAAGTCAATTCCGTTTTTCTCTTGTGTTTAAAGGGGGAAGGTGGGAGTGATATTCTGTTTGATCTGTGTTATTCCTGAGTACCTATTCTCTCCTCACATCTATTTAAATTGCCTGTTGGTGGGTTGAGGGGTGTTGCAGGGGGAACCCCTAACCATAGTGCAATCTGTTCCAAACCAACCTAAAAGTATTAATTTCTGTGCTGCATTCATTTTGTGTTCATTACTTGATTCCCAGTACATTAAAGATATTATTCACTGTTCTGTCACCCCATTGGTGATTGTTGTTACCTATTAAAAATATATTGCGATTTAAATTCTAAATACTTCAATAAATATTTACCTTTGCAAACTAGCCTGATTCCTGGTTCAGTGTGACCATGGTGGGGGGGGGGGGGTTTCAGGAGAAGGGTGTGATATGAATGGTATTTCATTCAGAATATTCAACTCATAGATGAAAATAAATAAGGTTTTAATTTGCACACTACATGCTGGGCGAGACTTGGGTGTGTGCCAGATTGGGATCACTTACACTGTAGCCAGGTCTTTGGTCAGGTCTTAGGCATGGTGAAACGTTCTGCAGTGGCTGTAGAGCCTGGCTAGCACCCATTCCTTTTGTGCCCAGTATATCAACCCTACATTGCCGCTGGGTACCATCTGTCAGCGATTGACGTGCCCAAGGGTGAGCACATGCAAAAGGGCACCGATATATGCCCCTTCAAAAAGCGCATGCAGTCCAGAGATTGCAAACCCGAGGTTCCAGATTGTTGACCAAAGATGGTTGCATGGCTTGACATTTGCTGTCTGACTTCCATCAACCATGCATTGGGCTTGAATTTTCGAACACTTTGCAAACCAATAGAAGAAATCTCTATTTTGTCTGGGCTGCTTTTTGGTTGTTCTTTTACAAGCCACTAGGCGGATTTCCTCTAATTTATGGGTCCAATAAGTCCCTTCAAATGCTTCAAGAAGCTGCTTCTCTTAACAATGTACTGATGGAGACCACACCCTTATTTCTGATATATTCTGAGCTATGTTGACAATTTGAAGAAAAAGCTAAATATCTATTCGCGAGTATCCCCCAAGCCCACTTGACATTTAAAACTTAAATCTGTTTTTGCTAATTGACAGGGCAAAATCCCTTCTATTTCATTTGAGTCTTTCATCCAGTTACATCATGGGTGCACAACATACGGCCCGCGGGCCAGTTGCGGCTCGCCATGCTCTTTTGTCCGGCCCGCGAGGCACAAAGACTTTCCTAATGGAGGGCGGCCCGCAAGCAGCATCGGCCGCCCTCCATTAGGAAAGTCTTTGTTGTCTTCCGGGCCAGACAAAACACTGGCCCTCATTGGCTCAGCACACACGCACCACGTCGCTCCTACGAGCCATGTAGTGTGTGTGTGCTGCACCAATGGAGGGCCAGCACTACGGCTGGCGTGGTCCATAAGGCTTGTTGCCGGAAAGGCATTTCAGCCTTGGACCACGCCAGCCGTAGTACGATTCCAGCGACTTCCAGCACGTCTCCGGTAAGTGATCTGTTTGTGTTTGTGTGTCAGGTCTGTTTTGCTGTATGTTTGTGTGTGTATGCTGGGGGGGGGGGTGTCGGATGTGTATGAATATTTGGATTTTAATGTTTTTTGTGTGTATGTTGAGATGCAGGGGTGTCGGATGTGTATGAATGTTTGGATTTTAATGTTTTTTGTGTGTATGTTTAGATGCAGGGGTGGGGGGGTGTTGGATGTGTATGAATGTTTTGATTTTAATGTTTTTTGTGTGTATGTTGAGATGCGGGGGTGTTGGATGTGTATGAATGTTTGGATTTGAATGTTTTTTGTGTGTATGTTGAGATGCGGGGGGTGTCGGATGTGTATGAATGTTTTGATTTTAATGTTTTTTGTGTGTATGTTGAGATGCGGGGTGTTGGATGTGTATGAATGTTTGGATTTGAATGTTTTTTGTGTGTATGTTGAGATGCGGGGGGTGTCGGATGTGTATGAATGTTTGGATTTTAATGTTTTTTGTGTGTATGTTGAGATGCGGGGGTGTCGGATGTGTATGAATGTTTGGATTTGAATGTTTTTTGTGTGTATATTGAGATGCGTGGGTGAGGGTGTGTGGGGGGGTGTCGGATGTGTATGAATGTTTGGATTTGAATGTTTTTTGTGTGTATGTTGAGATGCAGGGTCTGTATGTGTGCATGCTTGCTAGTTTGTATGCTGATTTGGGGGGTGGGGGGTTCTGGTCTGTATGGGTGCTTGTTTGAGAGTGTGCTGATTTGGGGGTGGGGGTTCGGGTCTGTATGGGTGCATGTGTGAGAGTGTGCTGATTTGGGGGGTGGGGGGTTCGGGTCAGTATGGGTGCATGTTTGAGAGTGTGCTGATTTGGGGGGTGGGGGATTCAGATCTGTATGGGTGCATGCTTGAGAGTGTGTGTGCTGATTTGGGGCGTGGGGGGTTCAGGTCTGTATGGGTGCATGTTTGTGTGTGTGCTGAGTTGGGGCGTGGGGGGTTCGGGTCTGTATGGGTGCATGTTTGTGTGTGTGCTGAGTTGGGGGGTAGAGGTTTGGGTCTGTATGGGTGCTTGTTTGAGAGTGTGCTGATTTGGAGGGTGGGGGGTTCGGGTCTGTATCGGTGCATGTTTGTGTGTGTGCTGAGTTGGGGGGTCCAACTGTCATAGTGTTTGGTTGGGGGTGAGGGTGCCATGGGGCATAGTGTTTGGTTGAGGGGTGGGGGTGCCATGGGGCATAGTGTTTGGTTGAGGGGTGGGGGTGCCATGGGGCATAGTGTTTGGTTGAGGGGTGGGGGTGCCATGGGGCATAGTGTTTGGTTGGGGGTTGAGGGAGCCATGGGACATAGTGTTTGGTTGAGGGGTGAGGGAGCCATGGGGCATAGTGTTTGGTTGTGGGTGAGGGGGCCATGGGGCATAGTGTTTGGTTGAGGGGTGTGGGCCATGGGGCATAGTGTTTGGTTGGGGGATGAGGGAGCCATGAGGCATAGTGTTTGGTTGAGGGGTGGGGGCCATGGGACATAGTGTTTGGTTGGGGGTTGAGGGAGCCATGGGGCATAGTGTTTGGTTGGGGGTGGGGGCCATGGGGCATAGTGTTTGGTTGGGGGTTGAGGGAGCCTTGGGGCATAGTGTTTGGTTGGGGGTGAGGGGTCCATGGGGCATAGTGTTTGGTTGGGGGTGAGGGGCCATGGGGCATAGTGTTTGGTTGGGGTGGGAGCCATGGGGCATAGTGTTTGGTTGAGGGGTGGGGGTGCCATGGGGCATAGTGTTTGGTTGGGGGATGAGGGAGCCATGGGGCATAGTGTTTGGTTGAGGGGTGGGGGCCATGGGGCATAGTGTTTGGTTGGGGGTTGAGGGAGCCATGGGGCATAGTGTTTGGTTGGGGGTGGGGGCCATGGGGCATAGTGTTTGGTTGGGGGTTGAGGGAGCCTTGGGGCATAGTGTTTGGTTGGGGGTGAAGGGTCCATGGGGCATAGTGTTTGGTTGGGGGTGAGGGGCCATGGGGCATAGTGTTTGGTTGGGGGTGGGAGCCATGGGGCATGGTGTTGCACTCCAAGAGTGAACCCAATAATAAAGCTAAAACAAGCACAGTTAGGAGATGTACATCCTTTGCTTTTTGAGGAAACCTGACTGAACGAAGGCCATACTCCTCTTGGGCAACCCAAACAGCAAACTATAGCAGTCCAAAATAACGGAATGTCCAATCTAGGGTCAATAAAATATATATAAGTTAATTAAACAGACGAGATACAATAACTAAATAGAAATAAATTATAACAATGGAAAATGTGTAGTGCAAAACGTAAGTTTGAAATGCAAATAAAAATCGTTACCCCTCAAAAACATATTCTTTTTCCATGTGTTTAATACAAATTGGGGGTTTAAAAAGCCTCCTGCCACGCCCCGCCTACCGCCCTGGCCACATTTACTTTTCGGCCCACTATAGCCCTCATGTAAGGTACTTTCAGCCCTCTGTCAAAATCAGTTGTGCACCCCTGAGTTACATCAACATGAAGCAGACAAACCAAGGCTATTCCTGATAGGAACTTAACATTTGATCACTTATACGAGGACAGTACCTTGGATAGTTAATTTCCTTCCTGTATTGCTCTGTTTCGATGAGGACTATTGTGATCTAAATATACATGCATTTAAGAAACATGAAGCAAAACATCTGTGGAGCTGCACCACATGAACATATGGGCAAAGGTGAAATAAAAGAATCAATAAACAAACGCGTCATAGGCTTGCTGTCCCGACTGGGAGTTCATTATCCAGAGGTCCTAGCTTTGCACACAATTCATCTTTATCACTCCATATCTTCTGATGACTATTTAGCTAAAATGGTCACCCACACAATCTGCTTGGGCGCCATGCTGTTCGTTAATGAGGATGCCTGGCGTTATCTGATGGCCACAATTAATCATCATATTGCCAATTAAAAAGCCCATTAGAAATATGTGTGGATTCATCAATCCTGCACAGCTATTCTTATTTTTAGAGAACATAGTTTGCTATTATTCTAAATATAGAAGGAACCCAACGAGACAGGATTGTGCACATGTGAAATAATGCATGAAACTGTGAAAACGAGAAGTTGCAATATGGTTGTGATCTGGTTTTAAGAGTTGATAAGTCCATTAACCAGACTTCAACAGAAAGGTGTACATTGGAGGATTTACAGCAAAACCGAAAGATCTGGGGACCACCGGCATTGTAAATCGGTGGGCTTTGTGTATTGCAAGAGGCATTGCAGCTTCAACACACACATCCTTATAGGAGAAGTTACTCAATGTATTAATGAGAGGAGAAAGCATGACACATTACTTGGTAAGATTTAGGAGCACAAAAAGGTGAAATAGGTTTTATCAAGTAAGATCAACCGCCTCCAATGTTATATCGCTGGAACTGGCTTACAGTAACATTTGGTGTCTGACTACAGGAAACTACTGAACACAAAAAAAGTAGTGAGGAGAGTGTTTAACATGCATTATCCTCATGCCACCCACTTGCCTGATTACTGTAAAGTTGATAAGGAAATGTGGGCCCACAGGCCATCATAGACCAGTCAGCCTACACAGGGGCCTTAACGCCGCATTGACAGAGATAATACATGAACTCAAATAACCTGGATGAAACTGTAGGACCATTTTATCAAATGTTTACTAAAGAGGCAACATACAAGGAAACTGACCAATGTGGGAGGCCAAATTCCAAAACACTGCCATTGCTGCTCTGTGTTGTTAATATTGATCCCTGAGTCAGAACACCCTCCACCAGTCTTTACGAGCAATCAAGACACCTTCAGGTTCTGAAAAAATTGAAATCTCATCCTTTGCCAAACATGTTCCATGTAACCCGCTAAGGAAAAATAATGAAAAACATGACTCTTTACTGTCCTGTGCTGTTCGGCAATTTTAAAATAAAATGGCCCATTCGCCTAAACAAGCAAGCCTGAGATCTTGAGAAGTTCAGCAAGCTATCTCATGCGAAACACTGGATCTAAATTCTTGCAAGGACTTGGATAAGGGGAGATTTGCAATCAAAGCAAGCGGTACACAATAACACCTAAGCTGCCATGCTCTGCACGGACAGATATTTCTCAGCCAGCACACGTGGTTCTCCTCAGAAGTATGTTGGTATATTCTACCCTAGGTGTTTTGAGACAATCCTCTAAAAAGTACTAGAGATTTTACACATCTCACCCGTCGTGAAATTGTGCGCATCTGACGGATGTTCTGGTGGAACGCGGCTAACTGATGATGGGTGAGACAAATCCCAGTATGGCACCAGCCCGTATCTTAACTTACAATGTTTCAAAAGGGTGAGGCAAATGTATGCCTGGCTAGAGTGGACATTCCTCTTTTTCATTCTTCCAAGCATATCCCTAGATACTCCTTCCAGGCCATTAAAAACTTAATTTGGCCATCGGCTGACTACCAAGATGGCTTCCTCTGAAAGTACGGCTGCAGATAGAGATATCTACTATGTAAGAGAATGGGGGACATATGTAGGGGCCTGATGCTGGTCTTTCATTCTCAGATGAATACTGGCAGAAATTTTCAAAACGAAATTGACAGCATTAAATATACACCTTCTCATATGCTTTATAGTTGTTTGCCACGCTCATACCCTCCTTGCATTTCCATGTTGGCCCGCCCTCCCAAATCTTTTCTCAACTCTGCTCCCACGTGTTTTCCTCCAATTTCTTTTTTGAAATTGAGACGAATTTTTGTAGTTTTATGTTTATGTTTATTAAGTTTATAGAGCGCTTTAATCCAAAGCGCTTTACAATAAAACAACAAGATACAATAATGGAAGAAGCAAGTTAACAAACATGAGGCAAACCAGCTGTAGAACAGTTTCCTTGGATATTGGAGATGAGGGAAAAGTGAGAAGGAAGGGAGAGGGGGTAGAGAAGGGAAGGGGAACAAGTTTTCTCTAGTATATGTACATAGACTCATATTGCACCAGCACTATATAACTGAGAGAATGTACACAACACACTTAGATTCACAGAATTACAACTTTGCCCATTATTTTGCATATTGCATTCAGTGTATAATTACATTGCTCCATACAATTAATGAGCAAATAGCTCAGAGCACAGCAACAGCTTGTCACACAACACCCAGTCAGCCTTTTACTTGTGTTTAACATTTAAGATAGTACCTAATAAGCATTTAATTGCCATTTATCAGCCTCATTATTGCAAGTTAGCTCGCAAATTAATTAAAAGCTCATTAGTGACACGTTAATGTGTTACCACATTTTCAAACCTGAAAACACATGAAACCACAGAACTGGCTAGTTGCTCGACTTGATTATGTAAACATCGGATGCTAAGCTTTTGGCATTCTGGGTAAGTGTCTCGCTTTAGCAGCCTGTGAAAAACATGCAAAGACGTCTCTTTATAGCTTTCTCTGACCCCTATACCTACAAAATGCAAAGGTGTTCCCTTCTGTATCCAGAATCCGTTTGGCACCAATGTACAAAATGAAAGAAGGCAGCGGCTCATGGGGCAAAAGCTAGATTATACAGCACCAATGGGAACCCAATGGTACCAGATAATAATATTTGCTAGATAACCAGATGTCATTTACCTGGGCAGATTAGAGCCGGGAAATAGAGGAAAAATGGCTAATAGTGAAGCTTCAATGGCTTCTGTTCTGCCTGTGAGTGGAGTGTGGTGTATTGTGTCGATAAAATACACATGCCCACTGGAAGCGTTTTAGCAGCTGCATAAACAGCTGTACAATTTGTGTAATTCTCATGTACAACCCGAACACTGGACGCAGAATATACGCTCAAGTAAATGTATCGAGTCCACGAAGCTGTGGGCTCCTAAGACCATCACTGTGGCTTGTTTCTGTCCAGTATCGGATGCAAAGCCACTCCTCGACACACCGGAAGACCACGGAGTGTGTCCAAGCAAAGGACCTGCTGACCGTTTGCTGGAAGTCCGATCTAGCGCGCAGGGCCGTCCGAGCCTGACCAGGTAAGTCGGCCATTAGTGCTTTGCATGTTATATTGAAACCATGTGCAAATTCCGTGCTGTCTTTCCGCAGTACCTGTGAACGTTAAATGTACTAAGAGATTTGGATTCTCCGTGGCATTTCATATAAGTAAACGAATGTGGAGTAAAGGGCTGCCCGACACGCTCACGTAGCTCAACGAGTTAAGGGCATGCTGCTGACGTTTGCATGAGACCTACAGATCAGAAGGTATAATGCAAGCAGGGCCAATCCGCATTTCATCTTTCCTAAAACGATAGGGTGAGCACCAGCTCTAAAATAAACCCAAAGAACATGCAAACGCTATTACAATTAAATATCTGTACAATTGTGATTGTTATAAATAATAATGTCACCGCTGTCAATTATTCCATAGGTAGGCCACTGGCAGTACCCCTGGCAGTTGATAAGCGCAGGGCCCTCCAGGGATCTGGTGTCTGGCTCTGCACCCACAGACCTTTGCACCATTTAATGTATTCCTAGGTTACTTTTGGGCACGCGACTTTGCTGCCGTAAAATAGGGAGGGCAGTGTCGGCATTCTATGCAAGTAAAGAATAAGTTACTTACCAACTGGTAATGTTCTTTTGATTGGATGCTCCTCCAACGTATTCATCAACTTAGATAGACTCCCAAAGCAGTATGGAAAATTCTCTGGCAGAGGGAGTAGATTTTGGATACCCCTATATGGCTGAATATAGCACTGCTTTACCAAAATTCAGCTCCTTAGACTGGGAAGCATCCAGACTATAGAATTTTGAAAAAGTATGCAGCGATGACCAAGTTGCTGCTTCACAAATGGATTTTATGGGAACACCTCTTTGTAGGGCTGTCGAAGAGGCGATGCCTATGGTGGAATGGGCCCTTAAGCCTTCCGGCGGGTCTTTCTCCACCAATCTGTAGCATTCTGAAATGCAAAGCACAATCCAACGTGATATCGTTTGTTTTGACACCGAATGGCCCAATTTCCTTCCAGCGTAGCCAATGAAAAGTTGATTATCCACTCTAAGTTTGGAAAGCCTAGAAATGGAAAAGCTTAAAGCTCTTCTCGGGTCCAACCTGTGCAATCTTTCCTCTTCCTTACAAGAATGGGGTGGAGGATAGAATGCGGGTAGAACAATTTTCTGATTTAAATGAAAATCGGACACAACTTTAGGTAAAAATGAGGGTTTAACCCTTAATAACACTCTGTCCCTATGGAACACAGTATAGGGTGGCCCAGAAGACAGTGCCTGCAATTCGCTCACTCTTCTTGCAGATGTTAAAGCAACTAGGAAAGCAGTTTTCCATTGTAGTAATCTTAATGGACAAGTGTGCAAGGGTTCAAAAGGGGCACACATTAAGAACTTTAGAACCAGATTAAGAACCCAAATTGGTACTTGGAAAGGGTAAGGAGGAAACACATTGGTGAGTCCTTTTAAGAATTGTACTATTAAAGGAATTTTGAAATAGGAGCATTCTTCCAACGAGCGCTTGAAAATGGAAAGCACTGCAAGATAACCTTTAATAGTTCCAACATTTAGACCTCTATGTGCTAGTGACAGGAGGAAGGACAGTACTTCCGGAATAGAACATAGAAAAGGATCGACATTCTTTTCTCTGCACCAGTTGCAAAACTTTTTCCAACGGCAACGGCACAGAGATTTTGTTGCTGGCCTTCTTGCCGAAAGAAACACCTCCATGACGTCATCTGGAAGGCCCCAATCCTTTTATCTCAGCCTTTCAGATACCGAGCGTGAAGGTTGAGAATCTTGACCTCTGGATGGAGAACCTGGCCCTCCATTTGTGAGAGAAGGTCCTCTCTCTCAGGAAGACATACCGGGGGACAGATGGGCATGTCTAGAAGGTCCAGGTACAACGTTCTCCTGGCCCAATCCGGGGCAATTAGGATCATGTGGTTTCCGAACCATCTCAGTCTCCTGATGACCTGATGAATGACAGAGGGAACGCGTATAAGAGTGGGAAGTTCCACACCACCACAAACGCGTCTCCTAGGGCTCCTCTCGGGGGAAATTCCCTTGAGCAATACCTTTCACACTTCCGGTTGATTCTGGTCACAAACAGGTCTACTTGACGGGTTCCCCCAAGGGCGAAGATCTCTTGAATGACTTCCTGAGCCAGTTCCCACTCGTGGGACACCATGCTCGGCCTGCTCAGAGCGTCTGCCGTCATATTCTCCTCCCTGGCTAGATGAACTGCTGTTAAGCAGATTCCTTCTTGAATTGTCCAATACCAGAGCTGCATTGCCTCTCTGCACAGTGGTAGTGACCCTACACCTCCTCTTTTGTTTAGATAATGCATGGCCACTGTGTTGTCCTTCATTATCAGAACATTTTTTCCTCTGACAGAAGGTAGAAAAGCCTTCAGCGCTAGTCTGATTGCTCTCAGCTCTAAAAGGTTGATGTGTAGTTTGGACTCCGATGGAGACCAATGACCGCTGATTGTCAGATCGTTGGCATGAGCTCCCCACCCCATGAGTGAGGCGTCCATCACTACTGTAATCTCCAGCCATGGTTGCCAAAACTGTTCTCCTTTTAGGATATTTTCTGTGCAAGTCCACCACAGGAGATCCTGCCGAACCTTGTTCAGAATCTTAAGAAAATCCGTCATTTGACCTGAAAACTGGGACCATTCCGTCTTTAGAGCCCATTGAAGGGATCTCATCCTCAGGCGTGCCTCTGGCACTAGGAAGATGCAGGATGCCATGAGGCTGAGCAACCTTAAGAAGTCGTAGGAGATTTTGGGCATTTTGGAATTTGGAAACCATCTGAAGAATGTCTTGCGCCCTCAACTTGGGAGGCGAGCTCTTTCCCAAGGACGTGTCTAACATAGCCCCTATGTACTGGAGCTGTTGGGAAGGTGTCATTTGTGACTTCTTGAAATTGAGGGAGAAGCCCAGTCTGTGGAGGAAGTGGCAGGTGACTTTCAGATGATCCAGTGCTTGCTCGGCAGAAAGTGCCCTGATCAACCAATCATCCAGGTAGGGGTAGACGTGAATCCCCCCTCTCCTGAGGTACGCTGCCACCACTACCATTAACTTGGTGAAGACCCTCGGGCAGAGGTTAATCCAAATGGCAGGACTCAAAACTGATAGTGTGAGTCGCCAACTACAAACCTCAAGTATTTTCTGTGCTTGAGATGAATTGGCACATGAAAATAAGCATCCTGGAGGTCCAATGACACCAACCAATCCTGAGGTTGAAGGGCCAGGAGGAACTGAGAAAGAGTAACCATCTTGAACTTGTCCTTCCTGAGGATCTTGTTCAAGCCCCTTAAATCCAAGATGGGTCTCAGTCCTCCGTCCTTTTTGGGGATAAAAAAATAAGGGGATTACCATCCCTTGTTCCTTTCCGCTACAGGTACTGGCTCTATAGCACCTTTCTCCAGCAGGGTTAGAACTTCCTGTTGTAGGGGCGGGTCTGAAAACATCAAAGGGTGTTGTAGAGGAGGTCCCAGACATGGCCTGCACCCCATGCCCTCATTTTGAGGTACCAGGAGCGTACTTGCCAAGGTATGTGACGTATGAGGAGCAAATGAACCAACAAAGAGCTGCACTGGGACTCTGTCCAGTATACATCAGAAGATCCATACCTTTTGATGCGCCCATAACCAGACAACCCTGGGCAGCACGGTACCCTATCAGACAGCCATACCAGCCACTGATATGAAACAAAGACTACCTACAGACAGTCCATGAAGAGACCCAAAGAGCCCTAATGGAAGGCCAGTGGAAATGACAGAAGGGCCTGAACAGACCCGTGAATGAACAAAAGTGGCTATCAAAGGTAGCACGCCAGTGCAAGGAACTACGAAAATAAATGTAATGGACACAGAGAAGAGACGATGTTAAAACGTGAGGAAATGTTGCTACGAGACAAGATGGAAGCAACCGACCTGTCAAACGTGTGTAAATAGGCTTGGAACGCAAGAGGCAAAAGAAACAATACTGCTTGCAATGCTTAGTAGAAGATTAGAGCGGCAAGCGCCAACTATATATATCTACCTCAATAAGGCACATTATACAAGTGCGACTCCATTTTGTAAAAGCAGAAATGTACCCAGGCTGCCAGAGGCCTGACAGGCCAGGTTTCGTAACACAGCCAAGGCAAGAGAAGGAGCGGAATCGAAACTCAACAAAGAGCGGCTCATGCCTAGGAAATCGAGGTCAACCAGAGAAAGGGAGGAGAGCGTCAGCTAGCAAGACTCAAACTTCAGAGCATACCAGCCTGCCCCATGAAAGTCAAGATAAGGGGAGCCCATGCAGGTGGCGAGACTGAAACAGAATTAAATGCACTAAAAGCTGGAAACTGAAGCAGATTCATGGTGAACTAACAAATGCAGCCAGGCACAAAGAAGTACCACCGCCTGATGTCATCCGGGACCCGAGGATGCCATAACGTTTCTTGATAAGAGGCTACAGTTTCGAGGCCATACCCAGCCAACTAATTGACACATAGCCCTAAGATACTGATGATGGAAGGGAGGCGGGGTGAAACCTGGGACACCAGACACATGGGTGTCCATTCTGCATGCCGCTAATTAAAATGGGGATTTACGTCTAGGGGTGTAACCTGCCCAATCACAGTGGACCAAGTTATCTGGAGTCCTATAGATGGTAGAACCAACAAGATGTCATACTTACAGTGATGTCAATCATGTGTGGTGTATTGGGATGGGCGTTGACACCCACCCGATAAGAGTTATCCAATCCGCATGCCCTATTATCATATACAGATATAGCACCTATACTTAAGTTACCTTTCCTAACCAATTATATTGCATGTCGAATTTATGTAGAGTTAGACGTCAGTGATGACGAATATTGCCTATAAGAATTGCTGTTCAACTGAAGTTCGAGGAAGTCGGAGCGAGACAGGTGATCGCAATGCTTCTGATTTCCATTTGTTTCTCTGTTTGATGTACTTGTCATTAAACAGAGTCCTCATTATTGAGTCATGTTGGAGTAAGTGAATCCTGCACCCCCTGTTCTCACATGGTGCAGCTATCTTGTCTTACAAGTTCTAGAGGGTGAGCACTGACCTATGGGCCTGTCAGTGAATTCCTCTCCTCCTGAACAGTGTCTCCCTGGTGGATCGCTTTGAGGTTGCGTTACAAAAGGAAGGCAGTAACCTTGGGCTATTTTTTCTAGAGCCCAAACATCTGAAGTATTGGCTTGCCATTCTTGCAGATGCTGTGACAGCCTGCCTCCCACAGGTGCCTTGTGAGGCAAGTCCTCAAAGTGGTTTTGTAGCGGATGCTGCGGCCGCTGATGGCAAAGAGGCTGCATCTGGAGCTGGCTTTGCACTTTTTCCTCATCCACCGCGTATGGCCTTTCTCTGGCCCCTTTGACTGGCCATTCCTCTCGCCTTTTCACATGAGGAGTAGTAACGATAGGATCGTCCCCTCCAAGATTGACCTGGCGCATGAAAAGGCTAAGGTTGCCTAATAGCAGCTCCTAAAGACTTGGCAGCTGCCTTTGAGGTCTGCAACCTCTCAAGGCTCTCCTCAGCCTTGTTGCCAAAAAGGTGAGACCCGTCAAAAGGCATGTTCAGAAGACGGTTCTGCACGTCTGGTGCGAAGCCCGACTTCCGTAACCACGTAAATCTGTGCATTACTGTGCTAGTGCCCATGGACCTGCTCACACTATCCGCAGTGTCCAAACCAGATTGAAGGGATTCCTGCATGGCCTCCTTTCCATCTTTAACAATGGCTAGGAATCCTTCCCTTTCATCCCCTTCTGGTATGTGCTCCGCCGCCATTGCGATGCACTCCCACAGTGTGTACGAAAAGACTTGGCCGATTTTAATGCCATACTGCCAGCTGAAAATACATTGCGTGCCCAACCATCCACACGCTTGTCGTCCCTGTCCGAAGGGATAGAAGGCTACGCCATTTTATTTGAAGCTGTGGCTGCCTAGACCACCAGACTCTCGGGTGTGGGGTGTTTAGACAGATAGCCGTGGTCGCTACTGGAAGGGCGGTATTTTGAATTAAGGGATTTATTCACTGGAGGAATAGAATTCGGAGTCTCATAATTTTTGGCCACCCTATTTTGAAAGGCTACATGGAAGGGTAGGATTGGATCTTCGGTGGGACCATGATCCAATATATCTGTCAGATCATCCTGGATGAATTGGGTTGGTGGTCTAGCCCATCCTAAATAATCAACCACTTTTGTCATTAGTTGACGGTATGAGGGACTGGCATACTCCCCTGGTTCTGGCCTGCCAAAATCTGTTTCCGGCGATGTATCAATGCCACTTGCATTATGTAAGGTTTCCACCAGGTCCCTCATCCTGCTTTCCTCAGAAATCAGGCATTCTGGGACATTTGGGGTACCATATTCCATTCCAAAAGGAACATTCTCCTCATCGGATCTCTCCTGTTCTTAAAATATTGAAGTCAAGGATTTGAAATATTCCTTCCTTGGAAGAGGTTTAAAAACCTTTTCTGGCAGAGGTGTATTAGTGAAACCTGAAGGCATTACAGCCTTTGCAGCCTTCTCTTTTTCTTTTTCTGGCTGAGTTGGCTGAACTGGAGCCTTTGGATGACGTCAACAAAGGCGTTGATGGTGTCGACGAAATAGTGGTCGTCGACGAAGCCGGCTTCGTGGGCGTCGAGGCGCTCTTCCAAGACTTGCCCTTCGAGGTGCGTCGGGTTTCAGATGGCGTCGGTGACCTCCAACGGTCGACTCGACCGGTCTTTTTCGCTCGGCGTCCTGGAAGGTTCCCGATCCTTTCTCCTTCGATCATCCAGGCTCGAGGGCACGCGAGTGTCGGAGCGATAACGCTCCCGGCTGGCTTCCGAACACCTCCATCATTTTTACCCTGAATGCTTCCCACTCTTTGGAGGAAGAAAGTTTTGTGGGGCATTTCATCCTTTTTGGGGATTCATCCAAGGACGAGGTGGAAGGGGATCTGTGGCGTCTTTTCTTGGATTTTTTCGTCGAAGACGAAGAGTGATGGGAATCGCTTCGGGACCAGGACCGATGCCTTTCGCGTTGAGGAGACTTCTCCTCACGAGACCTCGACTCGACGCTAGAGGCTTTCCGGTCGGATTTACGACCTACCTGCAGTTTTCCCTTACTCTCTCGCAAGGCCTTCCCCGTCATCGCCTGACACTTCGCACAGGCCTCCATGTTGTTACCTTCCCCAAGACACCAGAGACATTCTCGATGCGGGTCCGTGATGGACATTTTCGAACTGCAAGATTTACACTTTTTGAAACCCGATCGCAGGCGCAGTCGGAGTCGATGACATATCGAATATTCTTCAGTATTAGCCGCGTCACAGAACTGGAGGCACGCCGAATCTCCGAAGGAATATGTACCGTGGAAAAACGGAACTGAGGCCAACGGGTGCCACGCGTGCTACTTGTATACCCGATGACATCACCCTCGACGGAGGCCTTCGAGGGACCATCGACTCAATGACATCGCAGCACGGCGCCCTCTGCCGAGAAAACATTTTCCGAAGCAGCTAAAGCTGGATGGAATACATCTAAGATGTGGAATACGTTGGAGGACAATCCATTCGAATACAACTTTTCCAGTTGTTTCTTATTAGTAAAGACTGCAAAGAGATTTTTTTTGTGTTATATAATTGCCTCGACTGACCGTTTAAACATTCCAGATACAGCGGTGGTGAGCCCCTTAAAGGTACTGCTGTGGGATGTGCCTAGCTAGCTTGCATAGCACCAAACTCATTTAATTTGTTTCTGTGGTTTTTTACGTTTGTTAACAAGTGTGTGTTGCTGAGGGGGCTGTGTGAGGGCAGACGGGCACCCGGTTACAGGTTTTGCCCATGACAATGGTTGTGCCCCCCTCACCCTCTTTGTTCAATCAACACTGTCTGGAAGAAAGACCCCAGCCTCACAGGAGGAGGTGGGGGGAGTAGCCTCTACTTTCTTGTCCAGACATACAGTGTAAGTGTTCAGCTTCGGGGCGGGGCCTGCAGCTGTCTCCCAGGCTCCCTGGTTTCACTGCCATTAACACTGAGATCGCAGCTGAGAGCAGCTATTTTATTCCACGGAGGCACACTCTGGAGCAGGAGAGCCTCCCGCTCTATCCAGGGCTTGGGCGCTTTGTTGAGGGGCTATTGAATACCCCAAAGCAAAGACTGCTAGAGAGGAGCTCTAATGGCTTGAGAAAGCACAGCAGTGATATGTTCTCTAATCCCATCACTGGAGGACGGCACACTGCAACAAGGTATGGTTTCATATCATGCGGGGTGCTGAGGCTGTTGTTGAGCGACTTGTGGCCTAGAAGAGCCATGCAGGAAGGCGGGCCTTAGGGCACTGTTGTCATTTTGGTGTGAGCTACTTTCGATGGCTAGCATATACTATATGTTGCTGTCTAGGACAGCAGCACTATTGTGAGTGACATTTTAAGGGTTCTCAGACCTCTCGCCAGTCTGAGCAGGCACCAGCCCAGCAGGCGACTCATTACTCTTTAAGTGGGTCCATAACAAAAGCACTCATTGGGCGGCCTCTCTGCCGCACACATGCAAAACGGTTACCATCCCAGTCTTTCCTCTCTTCAATCTTGCAGTTTAATTCTACATTTTTGAATTGTCACTATGTTGCATTTATCTACATTAAATGCCAATTATTTTGTTCTCTCTTTCTCTCTCTCTCTCTCTCTCGTTTGTTCTTTCTTTCTTTCTTTCTCCTTCAGGGCCCTCCCCTTCTAAAGCTTAGTTACAGCTATGATCTATTTATAAGCATGTCCTGCACTGAAGTGCTGTTAATACAAGCATTGGCAAAGCCAACAGTATTGGCTTGTTATGCATATCTTGACACATTTCCATTAGTAATCTACTATTCGGTAACCATTTGTCTCCAGTGGAATACTTAGGTCAACTATTCCGTATTTGGCCGAATGGTAAATTTCCTATTCGGTACATCACTAATTTTGAATACAATTTTGAATACCAATCACCTATAAGTATAAGAGAACTCTTGGAACTATTGGGACAGTTTACCTGGGGGGCCAGGAGCAGGAAAAGACTCAAAGAACTGAACTTTGAACCTTTTGATCAGGCAGGGGACTGAGAGAAAGAGGAGAACCAGAGAAAGAACTGGGTGGGGATCACAAATCAGCCACCAGGAGCCAAAGTAGAGTGAAGTCAACTTACTTGGGCCAGCTACATTGTTTTGCTTTTAGTGATAAGTCCAGCATAGGACAGAAAAGGTTTTGGACAGCGGTCATATTTTATGTGAGACAATCTGATCAGTACATGTACGGAAACTCATCGTAGACATAGTACTAGTGCAGGTTTTCTTTTCTTTAATAATCACCCTAGAAACATGTCTTCTTGTCTGTCTCCTATGTCTGACACACCAAAAGTGATTCAAGATTTAAACCCCTTAAGCGCTAAAGGTGTGTATGTTTTTCCTGAATTCCCATAAGGAATCATTCTAAGCTCTGCTCAAAGGGGCCCCACCAAGGAAAACTATAGGGAGTAACTAAGACAATCCGCTGGAATAGCATATAGATCCACTGTGGCTCACGGAGGCAGTGAGCCCTGATTGAAAAATATCCACAAAAATAAACACAACTATGGTGAAGGGAAAAACTTCAAGACTGTGACGCAACCTAGCACTGATGCGACCGATTCTGGAATTACTAGCCTTTCCAACAGTGAACACACAATATTTAACAGGTCAAAGAGGGGTCTGCAAAATAAGAAAACATAATTACCCACTATCTGCAATGGTAAAACATGTCCTAAATCAGAAACTGCATTAGGTTAAGAATACATTTTTTTCTGACTGGTTTAAAGACTTCCACGTGTTTTAACTTTAATCAGAATATCTGCACATGTTCAGTCACCTGAGATGTGTGCACCCTGCAGACTCCCAATTGGTTTTCACATGTCAGCCACCCGAGAGAGCTCCACCCTGTTGATTTCTGATTGGTTGCACTTGGCCCAATCCTTGACGGATTTACCCAGAGGGTACAAAAAGACAGAGCCTGGTAGATCAGGGATTGGCTTACTGAATTGCTCAATGGGTTGCGTTTTTTTCTGCCTTGTTCCAAAACATATGGGATTCCTGAAGACTCACACAAGGATTCACTTGCCTTTTGGAATTACGTTTTATGAGATATATTTCCAGTTTTGAATAGGTTACATCCTGGGCTTATTTCGGGAGGGATTATATTCTCTTTGCATCTGCATCAGGAACCCGGACTTGGATTTTAGTTGAAATTTGAGCTAAAGGATTAAAGCCTGGATTTGCAGGCAATGCCTGAGCTCGAGTCTAATGAGAACATATACGTGAAAAGTAACTGAACATTGTGGTTGATCCTATTGCAACTGAGGCCTTGGTCAACTCGGTTAGTTGGTTTCAACATGACAGAGTTTGGGATATTTGGTAGGAGAATTAGTTAAACCATTTATTGAGCACAAGGTAACCAAAAGCGATAGCAATTTCAAGGTACTAGTAGGATTTCCACTTACCAACAATGTTTTTGGTAATAACAAATGCTTGCTCTGAAAATGACAATGCAAAGTCAGAAATAGTACTGCTGCTTGTTGGGACCAGTAGTGGATTATCCTCCATGAGGGACTTGAGCCCTTATAATGATGATGGACCCGGGGGCAAATTGCAGGGTCATCGAAAGAGAGGTAATGACTTGAATCATCAAAGTACTGGAAAAGCTTACGTCAAGTCATAAGCCGTTATTTGCAGAGAGAGACTGATGCATGCTGGAGCCTGCGGTCCATGGCCGTGACAAGAAAGACTTGAATAGTAGAAACTATGGGAAAACCCAGGCCAAGTCAATGAGAGAGACAACACATGCATTATTAAGCTTGTTTTCCATCTGGTATAGAATGACAAGTCATTTATATGGCATTCTAATAAGGGGCAAACCATTTCAAGTGGCTGTTATAGTCTTTCCAAGAGAAACTTGAAACATTGTAATGTTGGGGAAGCCAGACCAAGTCAGAGAGTCTCGGAAGAGTGAACGCTGAATGAATGTTGCAATTCAACACTGATGGAGTGCACAGGTGTTGAAGTCAAAGAATAATTTAGAGTGTTGTGACGAATCCTTAGATGTCGTTACTTCTCCCTGAGGGGGAACTGCTTCCGATGAGGCTTGGGAGGTGAGGCCGCTACCCAATAGTCCCCGTGGGGGTGGTACTCTGTAGAAGAATCTCAGGGGGAGAGACTGCCCTTCTATGGACTAGGACGAACATCTAAGGGAAACGCGATATAAATCCCCTGCCCAACACCCAACACATCTCCCCACTATGAAACCCCCAGTCACACACCTAACCAAACATATGTACCTGTGTAGGTCCATAGACTTGACTTTCACTGAGACGAGGAAGAGCATGGACTACCCAAGGCAGAACGATGATAGACATACTGGGACGAGGAGGAGGTGCAGAGGAATAAAGGTCAAAGGACCAAAAACACTGAAAAGGGACTTAAAACACAATGCCCACAATTGCCAACCAGCAGATATAAAAATAGACTACAGGAAGACAGACAGTCAAACGGCAGGAGAGAGAGTCCAGCCCAGGAAGTTCAAGGAGAGGACGCCAAGGAAGCCGCAAACAACCCTCTCTCCACGTCCAGAGACTGGAGAGGGGAATCCTTGGTATGGTGGAGTGGAACGAGAGCAGAACTGGGAGCTCGAAGGTGAAGACGTAACTCGAAGCAGGTGGGCCGAATCGGCACCGAAGAATGCAGTGACCGCCAGTAACATCCTGAAGCAGAGCCACACAGGAGCGCACCGAACGGCAACAGACAGAGTGAAGCAAGACCCGCAAACCCATCAAGAACTGGCAAAGAGCTCCAGAGAAAAAAGTGGTAATCAGAGAATGAGAAAATTCAGTTGGGGATCGGGTGCGACAGCAATAGAGAAAGAAGCAAGAGAGTGTCTGAGAAGTTATCTTCCTCGGCACAGTGGTTGGTCGCATACCACTAATAAAGATAACCGGAATAGAGAGTGCCTCTGAAGTCCTCTTCCTCTGAACAGTGATTGTTCACATGCCACTACTGAAGATAACCAGGATAGGGAGTGCCTCAGGAGTTATCCTCCCCGGTGCAGTGGTTGGTTGCAAACCATAGTTGAAGCAGACAGTAAGAAAAAGTATATTGCAAGTCAATTCTCTCTTGGCAGTACCTGGCAGGAGAGTGAACCAGGTCTACAGAAAGCAAGTCACAAAGAAGGACCCGCACCCACAAGAAAAGGAGATTGCGATCCATTCCCTACATCGTAGTACTTGGCAGGAGAGTGTACCAAGTACTCCTAGGGAAAGAAGAGAAATCTGGGTCCGGGACCCTCACCACACTCGGATCTTTGCTTTATGAGAAAGACCGGGGGAAGGGATTAATTCTCCCTCATGTTGGGAACTGTGAAATAGAGTCTCAGAAATACAAGGGGAAGGGAGGCTTCTTTTGGGAACTTTGTTGGGAACTGGAAAAACAAAGCTGAAGGACAGGAGAAGGCAGTCATTCCCCTGGCAAATTAAACCTGCAAGGAGAATCAAACCAGTGATCATGGAGAAGGGAGTCATTTCCCCTGGGATACAAAGTATTGAATGTTCTAACGCAGAGTGTTTGAGAACGTGCAACCGTTTTGTTTGTTTGTGAAGTACTAAAACTAGGGGAAGGGAGTAATTCACCCTGGTAAATCACTGGAAACCACAACTGTGCCATCTAGTCCAGGCAGAGGGAGTAGTTCTTGTTGACCAAGAACCTTTGGCACAACTTATTAGTCTAGTTATAAGAGTAACGGACAGAGATAGGGACGTATTGACACAGGACACTGGACTCAAGTTTCTAAGACATGACACACCCATTAGCACTGCAGTTGAGGCAGGGAAACTCCCTCATAGAAATAGGGAAAGATAGGCTTACTCTTTATTGTTACATTTAATAAAAGTCTATAAAAATCATTGTGCCACTTGTGTGTCAGTCTCCTCTTTCTGCACCCTCACAGTGCCCATTGTTTAGTCTATGGAGTGCAAGGTTTTCCAAGTATAAGTAGTACTGAAACTATTCAACATTATGTAGGTAAAAGACTCAGTTTCCTAAGTCTAAGGATCATTGAAAGTGTTTGAAATTAACGTGTCTGACGAAAGTGCCAGTCTGAAATCCATGCCATGCACAGTTGTCTAAGTCGAAGAAACACTGAAATGTATGATGTGTGCCTTTGTCTAAAATGTATTAAATGTGCTCAACATAAAATCTTCTGAGTACTCTCAGATCGTAATCCAAGCATCATTGAAAATACTCATGTAATTCCGTTTTCTAAAGTCTAAAAACATTGAAAATACATTGAAAGAGTGTACAATCTGAAGAGAGATATTTAACCAAGAATCTGTGAAAACGTTCAATTGAATAGTGACACAATGAAGTCAACCTGTATGGAAGTGACCAAGAGACCGATACAAGATACACCTAAGGGGAACGCATCCTATGCTCTATGTAAAACCAAGCCCAAGTGGGAATATGGCATGTATTCTGGTAAGGAGCAGAACTTCGCCCAAAGAGAGAAAGCATAGCATATTCAGTAGGAATTCCAAGCAAATTATAAACCATGGAGCATATGAGGGAAACAGTGGGAGGGCCTAGCAACAAGTGGGGGTGAGTCAGCATACAAATGTTTGGGCACCACTGCATGATCTCTGTCTCTACATATCTATATCTATATTTGTGAAAGTGTGTTTGTATGTTCAAGGGTTGGCATCAGCCCCATAATAGTTGGTGGGTTGAAATGTTGACCCAAGGTCGGCATACCAGTCTGGGGTGTACTGGCAATAGTGAAATTTGACTAACCCCACCCATTCGCCCTGCACAGGGCAGGATCTGGCCCTCTGCTATTAGTTTAGACGATTTTGGGAGATTGCGACTTTTCCAATAATAAAAGCAAGTTAGGACACAAGGTCAGCATACCGGTCTGGGGTGTACTGGCGATAGTGACATTTGACCAACTCCACCCATTTGCGCTGTGCAGGGGTGGAGCGGGGTCCAGCCCTGTGCTATCAGTATATTATTGATTTAGGGAGATCGCTGATTTAGCGGTTTTTCAAAAATACGAAGTTATGACACAATAAAACATACACAAGGCTATAGCAGACACCCACGTGCATGTCAGCTACAGACGTGTGCAACGCCGGGTGGTACTGCTAATACAAATATATATATATATATATATATATATATATATATATACAAACATAAATTGAACACATTTAACGCAACAAAACCCTTCAAATTCAGTGAATGTGGGATGTCATGACCAGCTTAACTCGGCGCTCTCTCATTGCAAAGCCCATGATCACATATATATCATGAGAGGAGGGAGTCACAATGACTTACAAAATGGCATTATGGGGGACATAGTATTATAGGGGACATCAACGGGAACGTGCCGAGTTAAGCTGGTCATGACTTCCCACATCCACTGAATTTTAAGGGTTTTGTTGCGTTAAATCTGCTCAACTTAACGACACTTATACAAAAGTTGTTTTCTGTGAATTTCAAGGGTTTTGTTATACCAGAGTTATTTTGGCTGTGTCCACTGCACATGTCCCCCAATATCTTTTTTTTGGACCCGCTAGGTGACCACAGGATTTGGCTGTGGCCTTCAGCTCTGTGACAACCATTTTTTTGTTTTACAAATCTTAGCCAAATCCGTCACTCGAGTCAAAAGTTATTAGCAATTCATTTTTCAGGTTTCCTATGAACTTTATACTCAACTTAACTATAGTGCGGCGACTGCTGCACTATAATTGTATATATGTATAGAGAGAGAAGGGGGGTGCAAGCAGTTATATTTATATACACATATGAAATAAAAGGAGAAAAGAAACTCCAGGTGCCAACACACTCACAGGACTTCTTGATTACTTCAAAAGCAGTATGCGAAGTAAAAACACAGCATCCAATACGCTTTCTTCCAGTGCTGTTTATTTAATCATAGCATCTTTAAATGAAATTAAGAACAGTTCCCATATATATAAAACTTGTAGCTGAGAAGAAAATAAAATGTAAGTTCAGTTTATTATGAAAACGTGAAATCCACAACTATTGGGAATTATTACTCAGCACTCAATTTGAGGTGTCTGTGTGATGGGGTATGTGTGATGGTGTATATGTGCATATTTATTCCACTCATGTTGTCCATGTCCATCGTGGCTACTTGCATTACAAGCCGATTGTGGGTGCATGCATTCATTATGATCGTGTTATTCGTCGCTCGTATACAAACGCGCGTTGTACTGGTTGCTATGGACCTACGGAGTAGGAATTATTGATACATTTTGGGGATTTCAGAAAATGAATATCTCGAGTTTGGCTGATCTGATTTCCGAAATGTTTACAGTGTGCTCTAGATTTAGGCAGCCACTCTCCATTGAACTATGGAAACTGCCTGCAAAAAAAACCCCACAATGTTTACTGTTCTTCTTTTACCTGAAGAGGTTCATGAAAGTTCACCAAGTGTTGGGATGTGGCCTGCTCGATTGTTGATCAAATTGATATTTCTTGGACTGGAACAAAAGTTACATAGAAAAACACATTTTCTCTTTTTTCTCATGTAACCTTAACTCTAGTGTTGCCACTGCAAGCCTCCTTGAAGGAAACAGACTGCGGCCATCACGCGATCCTTCCTCTCAGCTGAAGTAATGCTTACTAAAGACCTTGAGAGGAGTTCAAAGCTCAGTACACTTGTGGAATTTCAAAAACAATCTTAAATGTATCCGGATCAATGGGAATTAGTTTAGGTTGAGCTTAGAAGGCAAAGCCAGGCGTAAATCAAGCCTCTTCTGAATGGACAATGGCATCGCCCGCCATGCCCCACACACATTACCACGGAAAATGGCGGCTTACTCAATTTTCACTTTATTTAACGTTCCTGCACATGAAGGCCTTTAAAGGATAGTTCCGGGACTTTTTTTTTATTGTTCCTATGGTTCGGCCATGTGTTTTTAAGCATAAATCGGTAGATCGTAGAAAACTTTCCTATGGACCTTACCCGACTTTTCGTCCATTAACGCACTCGAAAACATCTGCCATTTTATGATAATCCTCTCACTTGCCGCATCGCCCTGGCTCACCTGCTTTTGCGGCACTAAATCAAATCCCCCGCCCCTGAAACAGACTTGATCAAAACATTCATATTCCCCGCCTCTATCCGTGACGTGACTGAGCTGCGTAGGCAAACGCGCCCAGGCGTCTTCTACGCGACTCCACACAGAACCAGGAAATCAACACAGATGAGCTCAAACAACACAGCGCGCCACAATTGGGAATATGAAACTGTACTTTTAAATTAAACCGCAAGATTGTAAATTTGGTAAAGTACGTTTATTTGACATCAAATGTTTTGAGAATATTCAGCGATTTGCATTTTTATTTGCTCACGTTCCAAAAAGTTCGTTTCGAGGCACACGATGTTCCTTTGCTGTACACAGGGTCTTAGATCATCTCACAATACAGCGCCACAATTCGGAATATGAAACAGTGGTTTAAAAGCAAACGGCAAGATTGTACATTTGGCAAAGTACATTTATTTGACATCAAATGTTTTGAGAATATTCAGCGATTTGCATTTTTATTTGCTCACGTTCCGAAAAGTTCGTTTCGAGGCACACGATGTTCCTTTGCTGTACACAGGGTCTTAGATCATCTCACAATACAGCGCCACAATTCGGAATATGAAACAGTGGTTTAAAAGCAAACGGCAAGATTGTACATTTGGCAAAGTACATTTATTTGACATCAAATGTTTTGAGAATATTCAGCGATTTGCATTTTTATTTGCTCACGTTCCGAAAAGTTCGTTTCGAGGCACACGATGTTCCTTTGCTGTACACAGGGTCTTAGATAAATGAATTTTTATTTGCTCTCGATCCAAAATATTTCGTCTTGAGGCAAGCGATGTTCGTGTGCAGTAGACAGGGTGTTGGTTTACGATAAAATAAGCTCTTCGGTCGCACTGATAATCGCATGGCGATTCCAACAACGAGGCACTAGGGCACCACAACGGTCTGTATGTTGCATCTAGCCGTTAGTACCGCGTAAGGGCATACTTGTACTTGGCGATCGTCCCACAAAATGGTCAGGGTGCTAACGTTGTTCACGCGGAGAAGCAACTGGCGATTATAGAAGCCATCCGCCGGTGTCTGGTACTCGTGACACAGACAATAATGGACGATGTATCTATTTGAAAAACATAAAAAAAGGAAATTAGTCTCACCATCAGATCTTTATTAAAATTATTCATTTTATATATTAGGTCTGGAAATTATTTCATAGCTAGGACAGTGCAACTGGGTTTTATACGCCAAGGGGGGCTGTAGGATACTGAGACAGTCCCCCAGTGCAGGGGTTGACAGGGAGTGCAGGTGGAGAGTGGAAGGGCCCAGGACCGAGGTCGCAGACAGTGGACAAGTTGTAGCAGGGGAGAGGGAGAGAGAAAGCAGAAGCAAAGAGGAAGGTTTGGAGGTGCTTCCGTAAAAGGAGACGGTTCTCCCCAAGATAGTGCGCGGTACAAAACAATATGCCACATAGAATGAACAAGTACAACTTAACCCGTCTTTAAAGCTACTGTATAGTAATTAAATTGCGGTATAAACTCATCTAAAGAGTTACTTACATTATATTTGCATTTTCCATTGTGTCTGTGCGTAGGGCAGCCCCGAAATACCACTCCTTCTATGCCGACGTTTTATTTCTTCTAATGAACGAACATGAAATGGCTTTCGTTTCTGAAATTATATTCATTATCGTTTCTTACGTGGTCCCGGCCTGTCAAGGTCAAATAACAATAGAACCTTATACTGAGTCGTGGGCCATTCTGGCACCCGAGAAAAAATCAAAGCAGCTGACCTTCACTTTGAACGAACACACATTCCTAGTTAGCTACATTCAGTGTAAGGCCGTCTTACAGGCCTTGAAATTTACACTCCATCTTTGCATTTTGTCTGCGTGCTTTGCTGCCCCACAGAACCATAAATACGGAGACATTCTATATTTTTGGAAAAATCATTTATATTACTGTTTGGTTTAATTTAATGCGCAAATGAACAAGGTTGGATATATAAACATATTCAATGGGCCTGCGACATGAGGAGACTCGAGAGAACAGACAATCAAATTACAATCATTTAAACCGTGATGTGTATTTCTCAATGAGCTCTTCTTTAGGTGGACATGGAACAGAGGCAATGTTGGGTGGCAATGCAGTTGTCACCTGCACAGGTTCGTTCACAACTCCATTTATGTGCCTATCTAGGACGTCAACAATAAGTCTCTCAATAAACTCATATTGCATATCCTCAAACACTGGTTTGATCACCCATTGTTTACTTCTTTTAGTGAAGGCCTTATTGTAGCGAAGCGTCCCTAAAGTTCCAGTCGTCCTACTTTGTTGACGGCCGACATTATGGTTATGTGCCAAGACCGCTAAAAGAGTCCGATTTATCATGCCCTCCATGCCAAAATGCAATCGTTTTGGCCTGTACTTTAGGCACATATTGTGGAACACCTCCAAATCTCCTGTGTGGCAGAATTCCGTGAGTCCCCTCAAATCTCTTGTTATAGTTTTATCAAATACAATCTTTTCAATGGCTTTGTGAGTGGGTGATGAAGGAATCAACCACTTCTTCTTCCGTGCCTCCTCTGTGGACAAATGGCCATGTTCACAATTGTGGAAATGTTGGTTCGTGTTCCAGCTGTGCACGTTTGTACAGTGTAGCATTACTGACCGCCATTTTTCCAGTAGAATTTCCAACGACCCTCCACATGTTTTTGAGCTCCACCAAAGATGGTTGCTGATTGACTTGGACCACTGTGAAATACCTTGCATATCTTTTTTTTTTACCTGCAGCCGACAATTTGTTATTGATTGTTTTTGCAAGATGCCAAACGTCAAATTGGTGATTTATATTTTTGTACTCTTCTCTCATTGTCTTGGCAATTGAAACGTGTCTGTCCGTGGCTATCAGGTCGATCACCATTCCCCGCGATTGTAGTTCTTGCAATGATGCTACAAAGCCAACTTTCTCCATGGCCACTGAGGATGTACTTTGTGACACCTGCACAACCTCCGAACTCACAATTTTCTTACTTTCCATGTCCTGAAAGTGGTAGGTGCAGTACTTGGCTGAAAATCCTGGGCTGTCGCACTGTCCATCACCGGCTAGCCTGAACCGTTTGCCCGCGAATGTACTATCAATAGACATTTTTTCCATTCTCCAAGCTTCGCTAATGGCTGGAAATAGATAATCGGTTTGGTATTTGTAGAACTGAGTTTTCGCAATGAAACGGATTCCCACAAACTGAAAGAAAGACTCTAATTTTTTAAAACTTGAACCACTAAAAAGTGCAGCCGCTGCACAAAGTAGATTGCCTGCTGGCAGTTGTCCCAGCGTGGGTTGTGCAGACCATGAGAAAGGATGATATTTTGTACAGGTGGCATGTATTTTAAGGTTAGTGCCTCGAATTGCACGAGTCACATTAATCAATGGCTCCCCACATACTTCCCCACCTACCGAATGCCCACATTTCAACCGAATAATAATATCAATCAAACAACTATCGAATACAATGAATTTGGCCTCTTTCCTTATACTGTCACTCTGCATCCCAGCTGGTTCGGCCTGTAACGTTGAGGACATGTCACTCACATGAAAGGTAGAATCTCTGATATCGTCTTCCGCTATGTTCAGTGATATTGAAGGTGTTTCATTGTAGTCCACTTGATTCTCTTCCATTGCAACATCTGTTCCTTCTCCGGCAATGGGTGAATAGGACAATTTCTTCAACTTTCTCGCGGTCTTAGTTTTTGCGGGTGTGGATTCTGTGAATTTATCTCCAACTGCATCCGAACTACCAGGAGGACATTCACTATCAATGGCTGGTGGTGGTATAGCTCCGTTGTCAATCACTTCATATTCTTCCCATTGGCACGATGCATCTCCAGTCTCAAGTCCCTGCCAAAAGGTTTGACAAGCAACATCTCTCGTTCGCTTCACTGTCTGTGTAGATCTAGTTCGTACACCCACTCGCAACTAGAGGACAGATTGGAAAAGGGATGTTCAGTTTAAACACAACTTACAGTATTGAACTATTAACAGTGAAAAACAACATAATATGTGTGCATGTCTCCACTTCCTCTTGCGCTGCAACGACTATATTTTCATGATAAGCACATCCATCACGCACTGACGCTCCATCGACTCCCTGAAACATAGAACTTTCATTAGTATGTATAATAATATCGAAAACACAAAATGTACTTGGGGACCAATACCCACGTACATCTCAATAGCAAAACACGAATGAACGCTTTGTGTAGAACATTCAAACGACAATTATTCACGCATTGTTGATCTAGTTAGATGGAACTGTCAAGATCCATACCTCGGGCTCCTCATAGACTTCCATTGATGATATTATTGAAGATGACTCCCTGAAACACAGTAATTGCATTAGTATGGTTTTCTATTTTGATAAAAAGAACAGAAACTTTGTGCAGGCATGAACGGCTCATCTAAATAGACCTGCACAAATGATCAGTTGTCTAAAATAAATAATGGATATGTAAATATGATTCGATTTGCTTGATCGTTGGAAGTGTCACCACCCAGAGATCTGCATCAACTACTAGGGGTGATGTTCTTGTAGAAGAAGCTCCGTCATCTCCCTGAAACATAGTACTTGCGTTAATAAAGAAGGAAGTATAGCGGATGTAATCACGTCATATGATTTTGCTTGATCGAACTGTCAGTATCCATACCTCGAAATGCATAAGAACATCAAGGGACGATGTAACTGCGGTGCACACTTCTGCAAGCTGTTGCGCCGACCCGTAACTGCATGCTCCCCCTTCTTCTTGGACTAATGCTCCATCGACTCCCTGAAACATAGGACTTTCATTAGTAATGAACACAAAATTGAAAAAAGAAGACACATAGGAGGGCGACGGAACTGTCCTGAAACGTACCTCGAGCATCTGAGTGACATCAACGGTAGTCGTCAATACGTTGGACTCCTCAGCATCTCCCTGAAAGACAGTACTTGCATTATTTTGGATAACAATAATTATAACTGAAAACAAAGACTAGAGGACGAGTACAAGGGTGTACCATTAGGTAACATAATTACACGATAAATTAAAACTATTGATTTACATGCCTAAAACAAGTCAGTGGCAGAATAGCCAAGTAAGATTACCCGATAGGCGCTTGAAGTGGCTGATGACTGCAATAACGACACGGATGGAGAATCTTCCGCCTTCATATTGAGTGGATACATAAATGGGAAATTATTGTTAGCTAATGCTACACACTACCGCAAGGCCGAGAGATAAATACGTAAACTTGACTCACCAGTGGAGGGATGTGGACGAATAGAGTGGGAATAGCGGTTGAGAGCAATTTTCGCCTTGCTCGCGGTGTGTTCTTCTTTATTAGCAATGATGTGGAGTACATGTCAGAGGTAAGGTGCCTGCTGCAGATGCGGTATCGATCACCCCTCTTGTCCGCAAAGACCTCTAGGACTCTACTTTCAAGCTCAGACGGTGAATATCCGCAATATCGGACCCATTCTCTTATCTGATCTATTGTCTTAGGGAAAACATGCATTATAGTACCTTCAGATTTATTATGGGTCTTCGAAGGGCAACCGCCAATGGAACAGGCAGGCATTGTGGAAAGTTCTGAAAAGTAAAGATCAACAATTCTCTATGAATACCAATGTAAACTCAGAACATGTGACTAGTTCCTTGCATGTACTGTCTTGAATGAAAAGAAATTGGACGCAAAATGATTATGGTGCATGGCCTTACCTTGACGAACAAACAGTTAGATGCAGGGATCAGAGTAGTTTCTTGTCGTAGAACAGGGAGCAGTTCACAGGTTGCAAACTGACGAGTTTCCTCGAAGTGGTCACGGAAGTTCACAGAGACGAAGAGCAGATAACCAGCACCTTCACGGGTTGACTAGCAAAGCGCAAAGAAGTGCTCATTAGAAATATGAAGTGGGTTATAAAGAATTCGAAACAGGGGTGTGTTTGTGAATGAATGACGTGTATATGTCGTGGCATTATGTGGATTGCAGGGGGCCGTCCAGAGTGAGGGGGGATGCTTGGCAGGAGACACGGGGTCTGGAGGTAGACATGGGAACAACAACCCATGCTCTATAGACCACTTTGAAGTGTACATGGTCTTTGGCACCTCTTGGCCTTTATCGCTCCCTGACTGCTCCAGTTGCCAGCACAAGTACCCCGGTGCGAACTGCCTTTGATAGGGCGGGGGGTGGATTGGGGCGGTGGTCGTGCAGACAAGACACAGGAAGACTCGTGAATGGAGACACACTTATGTGGATTGCAGGGGGCCGTCCAGCGTGAGGGGGGATGCTTGGCAGGAGACACGGGGTCTGGAGGTAGACATGGGAACAACAACCCATGCTCTGTAGAGCACTTTGAAGTGTACATGGTCTTTGGCACCTCTTGGCCTTTATCGCTCCCTGACTGCTCCAGTTGCCAGCACAAGTACCCCGGTGCGAACTGCCTTTGATAGGGCGGGGGGTGGATTGGGGCGGTGGTCGTGCAGACAAGACTCGTTTGCCGCAGGGCCTCACCAAGGAGAGGCCATCTAACTGCATGTAAGAGGCTGGCTGCAGGATCTAGTACATGGAAGGCAGGGGGGTGAGTTTATAAATACCTCACCCTCCCAGGAGAATATATGGGTGCAGTTCACCCTGGAGACCCTGGATGCCTAGGCAGTTAGTCAGCAGCAGGCTGGCCTGTGGTGGCAAGGCGGCACGGGCCAGAGGTGGTCATCTCTGTACCCGGTGACCAAAAGGATGATTTATTATGATCAACCATATTTACCTATAACCATGTTTTGTATCAATAAAATACAACGGCCTTCCTTTTATTGCCAACGCTTGAACAAATCAAAACAACCATTGTTAAAATATATATTGGGTTTTATTTTGGATCTTAATTTCAATTGAACATAAATAATAAACATTACACATTGTAAATTTGCGGTTGCAGCACATCCAGGGAAAATCCGCGGTATTGTCCACTGTCGCTGGGGAAATGTTGTCTAATGGCAAGTACCGCACAGGCAGGTATTACTCTCCGAACGCGGTGTCCGAGCCTCCCGTGAAGCCACCAAGTGAAGCAACAATAGGCCACCAGCCTGTACCACCTGTGAAAATGAAAGATGCAAACTGTATTAAAATGACAAAACTTTCTTATCACTGTCGATTCAGGTAAAAAATGTCATTCTGCTTTGAAAAAAATTCTATCTAGAAAATGCACAATATGGAACCAATTTACATGCATTCGAATGATATGTAGATGTAATTTTATATGTGGGAGACGACCATGACATAGTAGTGGCATCACTGACATCACAACCAGAGTATACTTACTCGTTACTCGGATTACGCGGACGAACAGTGCCGCGAAGTTCGTGCATAAGCACCATCATCATCCTCAACACGGTCCGTGAGAGGCAGGCTTCCCTGAACTCTGGCAGCTCAGTGATGCATTGCGGACTTGGCTTGCCTTCCGAAATGTAGGCCAGGCATCCCGAGTTTTCTCGGCAGCAGCAGTTCTCCTCCTCAGTTGGCATTAGCTCGCACCGATTGCACGTGCACCAGGTGGAGACGCCGTCCATGCGACATGGTCCAGGCTCTTCATCCGTTGACTGGTCCTCCCAACTGCCGTCCGAATCCCCATCGTTTTCGCGTGCTTGCCTTTCCAGTAGTTCTTCCTCGGTGTACTCGGGCTCGTACATATACGGCATTATTGTAGCCATTATGTGGTAAAGAAAGTAAAATAATTTATAGCGGTGGTACTGGTATCTGTTCACACGGGCTACAATCAACGAAGGTAGCTGACCAGAGCACAGAAACGAGTCACAGAATACTCAAAGTAACACAGAGAGAGGAATGGATTCGAAAATCTGCTGCTGTGTGTTGTGAAACGGTCTGTTTATACTTATTGAGGAAAGAGGCGTCCTGCCATTTCCATGGCGACACTTCATTAGCTGAGGCGCAGCGATTGTTGACACGAAACGGGAAATGGGCGGTACGCGTCTGCTGATGTCAGGCTCAGGGGCGGGGGATTTGATTTAGTGCCGCAAAAGCAGGTGAGCCAGGGCGATGGGGGGAAATGATAGGATTATCATAAAATGGCGGATGTTTTCGAGTGCGTTAATGGACGAAAAGTCGGGTAAGGTCCATAGGAAAGTTTTCTACGATCTACCGATTTATGCTTAAAAACACATGGCCGAACCATAGGAACAATAAAAAAAAAGTCCCGGAACTATCCTTTAAGGATGGCATGAAAAAGGCAGATGCCGATTATAGACAGACGTTACCCCAGAATGCTCCTCCCAAAACTACCAACATCTCTCCTCTTCCCATGTAGTGCTTTGAAGTAACTTCTGGCCCCTAACCAGCTTGACACTGCTAATAGCTTTTCTGCTCCTGCTACCCCCTTCTCTTTGTCTAACCATGCCCTGAAATGATCTTTGGGTGGTGCTTCGCGCTTTTTAGGACGCCCCGATAATAGAAAGGGTATCGTACATACGTGGGAATTTTCAGATAGAATACAAATCATGAATCCCCAGCAGCAAAAAGAGAAAATACTGAAACAGTACAACTGCTCTCCTTTCAAAACTGAATTACTCCAAAATGTATGGTAACTTTCAACAACATGTGTCTTCATACCTTGCAGCAGCTCCTGTGTGGTTGGTGGAAAGCACAACAGTCTGATAAAAAGAGAAACTAATAACCATTGTTAAATTAGGGAAGAAGATTGTTAATGTGTGTTAATGCATGTGCTTCCATCAGATAAGTAGCAGAATTGCTCTCTAAAAAGGACAGCAGTCGACCCCAGAAACCGCACTGGTTCTCTGAGGCAGGCTCTATCTGCCCACTTAAAAGTACAGTGAATGTGTACATTGAAGCCTACTTCTTCACTGGTGCTAGACTGCGTTGTGATTTGTCCCACGCTTCATCTAGTCTTCTCTAATGGCACAGAACATATATTGCCTTACAAAGCGTTTCGGATTCCAGGATTGCGACTGTGGTTTGGCTAAAATGGCCCGCCCTGTTCCCCATCAGCCTCCTCCGTCTCCTTGCCCCCTCTTAGAATGTTCCAATGCGCATTGTTTACTGGGTCGCAGGACGTTTGAACAATCACACTTCACTGCGGGAGGTGCAAACATCTCAAGTGCAATCCTTTAGAATGTTCTCCCTCAAGTCCAGAAAATCCTGCATTCCTAACTGCTGCACTAAACTTTCAAACTGCATTCTGCTTCGGGGGCTTCCGTCATTGACGATGTTTCTCTGGAATGCATATTTCCGGGTCAATGCGATTGCCGTCGTCTGGATCTATAGCAAAGCACAGCATCAGAAACTTCTGTTCTCAATAACTTTCCAATAAAAGAGCGACAAGGTGACTGGTTACCCATACTGGAGGTTCCCGAGTTGTCCGGAGATTCTGGCGCCTGCTCCTGCAGCATGGTTAGGTGTATCTGCTTCTAGGGGGCTTCAGTTTGAGGCCGGACCTTTTTCAGCATCTCATTATTTGCTTAGGATCCAAACAACAAGGTACCTTATCAGGGGAAATCTGTTAGCCTTTGATGTTGTACCTTGGGTTATAAATCTGAAAGACTTAACAACATTCTTTCAATAGTTCTCCCATGAGGCCACCCACTTCAGGCTAAGCCTGGAATAGGTATGTCCCATGAGATCTGCAAGCAGCCAATACTGAGATAAAACGGCTTGGAAGTCTTTGGTCCTACTTAGTTAAGCCAGGTGTGCCTCCACATTCCAAAAGCATGTTTTGTATCAGATAAAAGATTGTAACACTGTATGGTCTTACGATATCTTGATCAAATTCTGTCACTGTAACAGCACCTCAATGCCTACGGGTTGCATGAGCGCTATACAAATGAAATAAATAAATAAAAGGGGCGGTAATTTGCCTCTCTAAATGCCAGTGTGCCTCCGGAAAACACCCTTTGGCCACCAGAGCCAATCTTTCACTTTCTTCATCGGTAGTCCCCTTGAAACTTCATCTGGAATCGGATGCCTTCCTTTTCACCAAGTGAAACGGATATCCTCTCCTTATGAATACTGGATGCAGATGTGAAGCTCCATGGTGTGTCCTATGTGTTAGTGGGGCGGCAGTCGTGGCAAGGATTAGCAGCCAACCATCTATTGAGGGACCTCCCTTAATATCAGCAGGTCAATCAAAGAGGCACTATTTTGATATGCATATTCAACTGCATGGCACCACTCGGGAATGATGACTGCAAACAATGCCAAATCTATCGGGAGTGACTGCCTACTTGTTCTACAGAAGGGAAAGGTGGAAACGATCCCAGTTGCCATTGTTTAAAGCTCCTCATCTCCTGGATACAGAGCCTGCTGTTCATCTACTGTTGGCGTCAATGCGCTATGTACCCAGGTGCATGCCTAGTCCTGACTACATCTCTAGAAGGGAGGGGAACACTGGTCCATAAGGCATTCATGAGGACTTTACTTCAATGCCTCTTGTTCAAAGGGGTATCTCAATGGTCCGACGTTGCTAAATCAACCTGCGTTTGGTCGATTTAATTTTGATCGACACTTTTCAATTGTAGTGATTTGGGATTAAGGAGTATTACAGGGTGGGGGCAGAGTGGAGCATGGGGAGAAACTCCCATGAAGGGGGGGTCGACCATGGCCGCCAGAAGTGGCTACCAAAACTACATCACTGAAACAGAGGGGGATGTAACAAAGTAGAACACATCTCAGTGTCAAATGAGTCAGAGATATAAAACAACATTGGAATCTCAAACTATGTCTTGACGTCATCAAATACTGCAATGGCGTTAAGTGCATTGAAGCCAACTTCCATGCCTCCAAGAGGGAAAGTGACATTGCAACCTACAAGAGTGTCATAACTCCCATAAAAATCGAGAGAGGGCAGTACTTGAAATTGTGGTCGGTGAGTGGAAGCACCTGGAACGCAGAGGAACAAAGCACCCTAAGTGTGCAAACAAGTGATTTAAGGGGTATGACAGAGAGAGCAGGGGCTTCAGGGGGAAATCGTAGACGTGACCTGACCGCTCCCTTTTTCTCTGGTTGTTCCGGTAGCTTCTTCTGTAAAGATGTGCAAACCATGTGGATTTCTCAGCAAGGAAGCTCTGAGAGGCTGATGAAAATTGAGAAAGGAGCCCTCTTCTGTCCGGGATAGGGCCTGATCTCTATTTGTCCATCCTGCAGAAGATGCCTTAACAATGATAGACGGTTTGCTGTGGGCTATGGGGGTGAACCGATGACAGAATCTTCACCGGTTGGGTGGGGTTTTGATCGAGTGCCCCTTTGCCAAGAGGAACAAGTTACTTTCTTACCTGGTAACGTTCTTTCGATGGGATGGTCCTCCAACGTATTCCATATCTATAACAGTAATCATGACAGCACAGCTGTCATAGATATGGGATACGTCGGAGGACCCAATCCCCTCGAGAGGTATGATCTGGCAAAGGCAAAACAATGTCATTGTAGAATTCTAAATGAAAATAAGCACAACTCCTCTGAGCAGAAAATTAGCCCATAAAGAAAAATGATAGAGACACAGTGAAATGAAATGAACCCTGTAGCAAGCACAAAGGGAAGTGCTGAGAGAATCAGCGGGACAGTGTCTAGAAAAGCTGAGGCCACAGCAACATGAAGGACCTTTCCTCCCCAGATTTCTGCGGCTCCATTAAAGGATTAAAAAGGCGTCTACTTGTGTGGGTAATTGTATTTGACTTCAACAGAATGAACCTGATTAACAAAAGTCAAACAAATTATTATTATTTTACGGGATCATACCCGGATTACTCAAAATAATTCGAAAGTGGATCTGGGATTCATGTTGGAGTGAGTCTATTTCCTGGGAAATACATTTTTATGAATGACAGATACTAACCTATTATTAAGAAATAACTCTGGACACGCTACTTAGTCCCAATCAGAGGGAAATGTTAGTATAGCCTCAATGCTTTCCTGTGGAGGGTCTGGTGTGGATTTTCCCCAGTGGATGGCTGTTCTGACAAAAGCTTGTAGGCACAATTTAGTCAATGACTAGTGATTAAGCCTCATGTAGGCCCACTTTGGCAATACAGACATAAGGTTACTGCAGAGGTGGTGGCCAAGTCACTGCAAGTAAAGTCACTGCCAGTAAACAAAAGGGTGCAATGCTGAGGTAGTGTACATAGTAAGGGGCGATTTTGTGTTCACAGGGCCAGGAAACTCACTTTGCCACAACTGATATGTTTACAGTTTTCAATTTCCGACTGTCCATCCAAAATGAGGCACTCTTGGTGATGAAATCATTTTGAGCTGTATCGGGGATAGACATCATTGTGGAATTCTTTGAAAGTTGAGTGACTAATCCTGAAACAGAAGGACTGTCACATAGGGGTAGCTCAACGGGTTGAGTGACTATTGCCGAGATGTTACATGTTCAAAGCTGCGTGAAAAGCCTGTGGATTACTTTCAATTGTAAAATGCACCGTTTCGCCCTGAGCAGGGGTCAGATTCCGGCACTTTGTTGGGTAATTTGCTATATCCAGTAGGGGAGTTGGGGAATTATCGCTCCCATGGTGAAAATCCAAAGTTGGCAACTGTGGAAGTGCAGCGCCATATCCAACTGTGCAGTTGGCTCGGATATTTGGTTTTCGGCTAACCCATGGGCCATCGTCCAACATCTTGGTACATTTCATGGACAAACCATCATCATCTGTGGCTGATTACGATGAAAAAAAGCAGATAACTACGATTTGCCAATGAACTTCCGCTATTTCCGAAGGCAGCTAAACCCAGTGGCCAGTTAATGCAGCGAACAGAACACTTGCAGAAGAGATACCTACGTGAAAGCTACCACGGTGCTCTGATCACCAGAAGGGCATGCTGATAACAACCGCACTCTCCTGGTTTATGACGGACAAAGAAGCCAGTGTGCATTAGTGCACAGCGGCAGTAGGAACGATGGCTTCTCTGTGTGAGTGCTGCTCATGTTCCATTATGCGCATCTGTTTTACGCAAGAGCTACAGCAAAGGCCTGGGCACCTCCTAGCCTTACCCCAAGTGTAATAGGAATGCATTATTAAATGCCAGACACAGACCGCAGGGCGGCCCGTGCTTTCCTTGGGCAAACAATTCCAAAGATGCCAGCTGCTGCCTAGGATTTGGGAGCAGAATGGCACCGTGTCCCGGCAGCTGATGTGAATGGCACGCAGCTGGAAGGCAGCTGGCCTCGGATGCGTTCCTGGAAGAGCGGCACCGTTGCATTCAGGGCTGCAATCACGCCGTGCAGCGCGGCTACCCACAGGCCAGGTTCACAAAGGCTCCCGAACAATGAGTGACACCAGGCGTGATGCTGCGTGACACACTTCAGCCAAATCACTTCCAAGAAACAGCGTATAGCACCTTCGGCGCCATTTTAAGTAGTCTCGAGAATAGCGGCTCGCGCCTGTGCGCTCGGAGCGGCAGGAGTGAGTAAGACGGGCCCGCGTTCACAAAGTAAAAGACGCTTCTTTCCTGGGGTTTTCAGCCGCCATGCCACTTCAGCAAATCCTGCCGGCTCCAAAGGGAGCGGGTTATTCTACCCCGCGGACACCGGGGAAGGTGCTCTCTGTGATAAAGGTTGCAGCAGACGGATGGGGGAGACGCGCCGAAACAGAGCCCGCGTCTCCGGAGACGCCAGGTGCAAATCCCCGGGGCGGGCGCATCGACTGAGGTGTGCGGCACGCCATCCACTATCCCGGCTGCTGGGAGCGACGCTTCCCGGGAAACAAGGGCAACAGCAACGTTCTGCCACTAGGGTAGCTCCATAAAGACTAGGGGGTGCTGCCATTGCCGCCAGCGAGAGGGAAAGCCTACCTAGCCCCTCACCCGCCACAGGTTGCCCATGCCCACACCCATGTGTTTCTCCCATGTGCCACGGCTGCTCAATGCTGTACATGAGAACATAATGGATCTTGCTGTCCATGGGCATATGATTTCTGTATCTGGCGAATAAGTCCTATTTCCTCTGATGTCATGCGGGCCAAAGGCCATGCGACTTTTCCTGGAAATGTCATCAGGGACTGGGTGTGCGCAGGTGTGAGAAATCACTTCAGCTGCATGTCTGTACACTTAAATGCTCACATGCCCTGAAAGTAGACCCAGGTGTGCCTCTCCTCAGAAACGGCTTCTCGGATGACCAATACAAACCTGCAAAAACCGCGGCACTCTTAATGTCATTATTCTGAGTCTGTCACGCGCACACTTCAAAATATTAAACACATGTGGTGGAAGCCATGAAAACGAGGTGCTTGCACATAAGACTCCTATGGCGCACTTAGAAGCGACTCTTATCTTCCGGCGTTATTTGTGAGCCTTCCTCTTCCAAAGCATACGTGGAAGATTTTTCATTCTTTACGATTAGAAATACCTTTAAAGCTAAAAACATATTCTTTCATGCATTTAAAAGTATTCCTTGTAACACAAATTGTGAAAATAAATAGTTAAACCCCGGGAAGGTGGCTATGTGGCCATTCAGCAAACGAAAGCCTCCAGGTGGGCCAGTAATGTCATCATGCCGTCTAGGCCTCAGTTTGTGTCACCTGTTAACATCCCAAATAAATGAGCGGATGTTAAAATGTGTTTGTGTGACCATGTACCATGCTGGAGGAGAAGCCTTACCAAAAACATGGTAATCCATCGTCGCTTTATTTGTCAGTAGAATCACAATTCCAGGGTCTAACACAATTCACGCAGCCATCAAAAAGAACAAATCGGAGGAATTATTTAAAGTTAAGCCGAGAGAAAGATGCCAGAGACCAGCTGGAAGAGAAAAGTTAATGTGTGCAGGAACATCCAAGCACAGGAATACTTCTGGTCTTTCTGAACCAGCCTATTTTATGCATTGTTCCATATTATTTTAGTGTTCCTCTAAAGCACATGCCACAACCAGGCCTGGAAATAAATAACAATGTTCATAAACTAGTCACATGACCCACGCACCAAAAACCTTAACTATCTGGGTATCATTACCCACAGAACGGCACTCCTTTCATCGACCTCACAAGCATACAAGGCTTCGTCAACCCTGCCTGGGTAGGAATCATAGATCTGAAGGTTGCACACACACCTCTCAAGTGGGATCACAGTCAACTGAGCTCTCCTACTTGAATCATAGATCTGATGGTTGCACACAAACCTCTGAAGTGGGATCACAGTCAACTGAGCTCTCCTATTTCATTCATAAACCCAAAAGTTGCACATAAACCTCTGAACTGGGATCACAAACAACTGAGCCTCCTATTTGAATCATGGACCTGAAGGTGTTGGGCAGCGGGGGCAATCATCCCAGGCCCCCAAGAGGTTCCAGATGAGGAGACATAAGAGAATGTTGTAGGTGCTTGGCGGGGTATCGGGGGGGGGTATAAGGGAAGGGGGTGCCACTAGAAGCTGCATTATGGGTCGTTTAGCAGATGTGTGGGTGTAGGTTGCGCTGGGAGTGAAATCCATTTTAGAAACTTGCAGCAATCTTGAAATCGAGGACTAGCGCTGCGACACAATAAAGGCATTAGGCCCAGGCCCGAACATAGAAATGAGTGTGTGCATGCAACTTCGGGTCACAGCGCAGGCAGCCACGTAGAAGCCCAAAGCCCTAGACATTCATAAGCCTCTCATTGTCTAATACTGTTAGCACATGTATCCTAGAAGGAATGCACCCTGCAAGGCCATGAGGGGACATAGAGCTCCCTGTTAGCAACTATCCCACTAGAAGGAGGGCACAAGCCTCTGACCTTCACCAGTCAAAACCTTAATTTACAGTGCCCAGATGTACCGTCCCAACACCCCTGCATTCTAGTGTACCAGCAAGCCCCAGCCAATGACCATAAAGCTGTTAACATATCAATCGATCAGGAAGACCACAGCAGTACCCAAACTAGGTCCCTGTGATTTGTCCTGCGAGGTGCCAGAGGGAAAGATGATAAATCTAAAACCCAGGTCGGGAGAGTTTGGACTGGCGCCTACGCTTCTGGGTTATAGCAGGAATTTTTAAGTTATTGCGACCCAGAAAGTATCCTTTGCGCCCATGTCTGCTGTACCAGGTGCACATTAGGCCACAGATAGGGGGAGCAATGATTTGTTCTCATAATTGGGACTTAGGAGCTTCACGCCTGATAACATACGGAAAAGCACCCAGCGTTGACGAAGGACAGCAGAAGTTGGGACCAATGGCCTGGCATCCCTTATGGAGCAGGCCGCCCTATATATAGGGCCGGGCCAACCAGCTACCTGGATTTGTAACCTGTGTGATTTACATCATAGATGACATGCTCTTATGACCTACTGTCTTGCTTGGATTTGTCACTGCGCTCTGTGTTAGCAGAGTTCTTTGTTGACATGTACTTGGTGTGATTAAACCTTGCTCTCCTTGCAAAAGGCCTGTTGGGTGTTTTTCCCTAGCAGGTTGTATTTTTTCTACGTGTGTGTTTTGGAGGTCTGCCAGACAAATTGGTGACACCGACGTGATACCCCAATTTTTTCCGCGGAGAAAGAGGCTTCCTAGCTACACATCTGGAGGGGCCGCGCCCACCACAGAGACCAGTCCCAAGTGCACAACCTTGTAATGGTATACAGGACCCGTTTTCACAGAATTCCTGTTTGCTCTTTGAAGTGGGACACAGCTCCTAGAATTGTGCATCCCATAATGGAGGAGCACGGGTGAACACACACATGAGTATGCCTTCTGCGGGTGAGAACAACGGGGGAGGGATTTGAGAGGGGTTTGGGGAAAGTGGGAAAAAGTATGGGAGTGTGAGGTGAGAAAGAAAAGGTGAAACGATAGTGGTGATGTGTGAAAGACCACGTGGCGCATATATTGTTTTTTATTATATAGAGAAGAGAAACAGAGAAAGGAATCCTTTCTGAGTTAGGGAAGAAGATGGCACCATATTTCGATTAAAGAGAAGAGAATACAAGAGTTGGGCCTCCTTATGTTTAGAGGACGCAAATTCCTGTGCCGAATATACCCGGGTGGGGGAATAAGGTGAGGTAGTGGTTGTTGTTTTAGCTTATTATTTTAGTTTATTGTTTTAGTGTTTTTAAATTTATGTGTTGTGGTAGGAGGCGGCCAAGGGAGGGCTTTTGAAAAGAGAGTGTAAGTGGTGTGTGCGTGTGTGTGGAGAGTGTGCATATGTGCGGAGTGAGGAGGTGAGCAGGAGAGGGAGGAATGTGAACAGGGGGCGACGAGGGAAGTGCAATCGACTGGTAGGACTGTGTAAGACCAATTGCATTTGGTATATGTCTTGACCTAATTTTGTACAGTTTTGTTTGACATGGGGGTGGTTACACCACTAAAGTACATGTGTAGTGCATTGCCGTTGTATAAAGAAAGAATTGAGAAGTACCACAAACAGTGGGTGGCAGTGACACAAGGGGGGGATGTTCCACCCGTGGCCGGAACAGGGTACAAACAATAGAGGGATCCTGGAGCACATGTACACATTTCTAGCTGCTAAATACAAAGGCAAAAAGCTTCAGAGAAGGAAAGAGTTTTTGGAATTATGGAAAATGGTAGAGGATTTAGAAGACAGTAATGAGTATAAATACCAAAAAGGTGATAACTCCAATCCAAACACGACACCACCACCCGAGGACATGACGTTACCTCCGCCCCCAGTAGGCTGTTATCCCACCCTTCCTGCCACAGATATACCAACCTCACATCTGTGCCACCACCAGCCACAGCACCATCCCCATACCACACAAGTGCTAATACTACTATACCAACGAAGGCAGAGGGCAATGGAGATAGGCAATCGCAGAAGGAATTGGAAGAGGCATTGCAAGCTGCAAAAGCAGAATTGACTCAGTTGAGGACCCATAGGTATGTGGGGAATAAACAGGGCTTTGGAATTGACTAGTTGAGAGCAAGAGACATCTTGTTTAGATTGGATAGTACTGCGATTAAGGACGTACACATTGAGAATGGGAGGTGCGAAAGAGTGAGGAGCTGAGAGCGCAGATTATGGGATGGTGAGGTCAGCGGGAGGCACAAATACAGAGTTGTGAGAGGAAGAGTGGAACACGATGGATTAACTAGAGGATGAAGGGGAATTGCCGACAATTACCCCAAGAGTAGAGAGTTTATGGGGCCTGCAGCTGAGGAACAGTTTTGGCCAGATAGCAGTAGTATGGAAGGGGGCAAATGATAGCTGGATAGGAAAAAGTGGGCTGGGGACTCAGCTGCCGCTACTGCATAAAGCCCCAGGATGAGTGCAGTATGTCCCATGGGTCCAGATGGATAAAACAATCTTATTAAGGTGCGCCCGCCCCTCACTGCAGGGGCTGTGAAGTGGATATACGCTGTTGAAACGCAAAAGGCTGGCATACCTTTAGCAGAAGGGGATGTGAAAAGCTTGCTAGTTGCGACTGTGGTGGAGGAGGCAGAAGATGTTTGGGTTAATTGGACGATTCACAAGATGGGGCAGATTTCAATGACATCAGAGCACAGGTGTGGGATGCATTGCGGCAGGCTTATCCTGACACGCCGGATTTGCAGTCCATAATGTAATATACAATGGGGGATGAGGAGGACCCCGCCCAATATACTTGGGTGAGCAGTGGAACCGTTCGGTTCAGCTTTTTTACTTTGTTATTAGGAGGGATTCCCAAGGAAGCACAGAACGCTCTTGACAAAATAGTGGGGATATAAGCAAAGGGGTGGGCCAAAATACAGACAATAATGGTACACCATTGTAAGCAAATTAAGGAGCGAGAAAAAGAAACAGCACAAAGGATGCATGCTGAGGAAGCAAAACGAGCGCAGAAAAAATGAGCTAAAATGAGCTAAAATGTCAATTGAAGGGGCAGTCATAGCAGTGACACAGACAGACCCAGCAGAGCAGGCGGCACTGCAAGCACATGCGAACATAGCAGCAGTGTGGCAGAACGTAAGGCAATGGAACGGTGGGTCCCACCCGCAGTACAATGAATGGTATTAGGGGGGCCAACAACGAGGACGGGGGAGATTTCAAGGGTGACAGGGATGCAGAGGTGGCTTCGGGGTATGGGACCGAGAGGAGGAACAGGACTGGTTCAGTGCTGGGAATGAAGTAAAAAGGGTCATTTTGTAAGGGAGTGCAGAAGTAGAGCTGGACCGGGATATAACTCTATATGCCACTGCGTTCCCAGTACCACAACAGCAACGCTCTCAAGCACCCACAATGCCTACATCCATACCATACGAAATACACCAAGCACACAAACAGTTACCGCCACAACCCCCTCACGTGCAGATGCCCGCCCCACCCAATAATGCGCAATAACCAACACTACTGCCCCAATCACATGTTGCTCAAGTACCCAACAGCAACACTGTTCCAAATGGGACAGTGGCACCTTACCAGGGCATGACCGTTCAAAGGGAGAAACTCTTTCACGTTGCCAGGTACAAATACATACCCTGATTAGGACAGCCCAAAGCTCTTGCGTGCCCAGTCCTGTCCATGACTACCCACCCAGAAAAGGAACCGTTGGTGGGTGCGGAGATAGGAAATAAACAATTTATCTTTATGGTAGACACAGGTGCCACAAATCAGTAAAGGCACGTTTCCATTATCAGATGAAACGCTCAACACGCCAGGGTTCTCTGCTGCTGTGGCAACAGTTCCTTATACAGAAGAATTACCCTTCAAAATAGGGGGAAGGACGGTGCGTGCACTGTTGCCATATTCAGAAAACCTCCCCAGTAAATCTGTTAGGTAGGGATCTCTTGAGCAAATTGAATATGACCATCTCCTTCACAAATCAGGGTATAGTGTGTGCCACCACGGATATGTGTGTGATCAGAGCTATGTTGATAATAAATGGCATTGGAAGGGAGGTTGCTGCCCGTGGTTTACTTATTGACCCCGATATGTTTGTGTACGGAATTACTGTGTTACTAAATACAGTGCTCCTAATGAGAAAGGTGTTCTGGCGAGTACCAGCTGATTTCATTTTTAGACCAGCAGTGTCCCCAGAGCTTGTTGCAGGAACAGTGGTTTCACTGGATTTGGAGGGGTTGGTGGTGTCGGAAAAGAGGATTGTGGTCATTGGGAGGGACCCAGATGGGCATCCGTGGCACACTGTATTGGGCCTAGTGCCAACCATACCTTTAAAGGAAGTGACAGAGGAGGAGCTGTTTGAAGATAGAAGGGATGAGGGAGAAATAGTGTTGGCAATTTGCATACCTTGTGACAATTTGGTGCAATATCGCAGAGTTCTGTGTCCCATGATGGTTTCCCTTACTGTACCACCTCATTTTTGGAGAATGACCTAGCACGTGTCTAGGAGAAATTATGGGCAACCAATGCCCACGATGTAGGGCTCTTTCAGGGAGTGACCACCATACAAATAACTCTCAAACCAGGCACAGTGCTACCCAGAGTGAGATAGTACTAGGGGTGTACCGGACTTCGGCTTCGACTAAGTATTCGGCCGAATTCCGGCTGAAAAAAAGCTATTTGGCTCCGAATACTCTGTCATTCTCTTTTGAATGCAATGTCACAAGAACTCCGAAAGGCAAATATAGACTTCAGTTTGCAGAACTGAATAGAATTAGGCCAGACACCAAGCCACAAAACCAGACAAATTGCTATCATGCAGCTGTAAAACATCTTATATTGTAATCTTCTCTTTAGGGCATGTTTTGTTACAGATTCTTAGGCATAAAAGATACTCACCTTTTATACTTAGCCAGTAACAATACAGGAAAATCCTTCCTTTTGGCAAATGTTTATATGCAATGTACACTTTCTTCAGTAGGACAAGACAAACTGAAAGATACATTCAGTTCTTGTCATGTCACTTCCCATTGCGTATGTCATAGTCCCCCTTTTCTTTTTTTAAGGACTTGAGTACTGAGTTTAACATCTTCAGTACTGAGTTTAACATCTTCTGATATTTTTCAGGAATGATAAGGTGCATATGTTTCTGTATTGGCGAGAAGGAGTGGCGAGGACAAGTGAAAAGTGAGCATGAGGATATGCCCACAGAGAAACATTAAGAAATCACATTAGGTAGTGGAAACTAGCAAGGCTCGGTTCTGTCAGGCAGAGTAATATGCCCCCACCTAATGGGCTTCTCAGAGGATTTTTTTTGGGTAATCTCTCCAGTATCAAAGTGGGCCAGTGTGTGACAGCGGGTAAGGATAGGTGTGAGGACACTGTATGAGACAATCAGAGAGCTATGCTCTGTTGGTGGAATTTGTAGGATGTCGAGTTAGGAGAGCCAGCGAATTCCTGGGATGGGTCAAGTCAGGGCCAAGCCTTGGAGTCCGGCTTGGCTCCAAGTGGCAAATGTGGGCTAAACCGGCAGAATCAGCATGTACGTTTTGGAACCAAAGGCACCATTGCTGGCACTCTGCAGGCATACAGTGCAAGCCCCTATTACTGGCATTCTGCCTCCCCAACACCCCACAAACTTCCTGCTTGGTGCCTGCCACCCCCTAACACAAATACCATATATGGCATTCCACCTCCCACCCCAACATCACAAATCCCCTACCTGGAATTCTACTTGCCCATCCCTACTAAACATAAATCCCTGCATGGCCTCCCACCTCCCCAGACCATGCAGAGAGACAACACCCTACACCAGGGGTGCACAACTGGCCGAAAGTACCCTACATGATGGCTATAGTGGGCCGAAAAGTAAATGTGGGTGGGGCGGTAGGCGTGCCGTGGCGTGGCAGGAGGCTTTTTCAACCCCTAATTTTTATTAAACACTATGCCCCATAGCCCCCACCCCTCAAGCAAACACTATGCCCCATGGCTCCCACCCCTCATGCAAACACTATGCCCCAAGGCCCCCACCCCTCAAGCAAACACTATGCCCCATGGCCCCCACTCTCCAACCAAACACTATGCCCCATGGCCCCCACCCCTCATGCAAACACTATGCCCCAAGACACCCCCCCTCAAGCAAACACTATGCCCCAAGATACCCACCCCTCATGCAAACACTATGCCGCATGATACCCCCCATGCAAACACTATGCCCCAAGTCCCCCACCCCTCAAGCAAACACTATGCCCCATGGCCCCCACTCCCCAACCAAACACTATGCCCCGTGGCCCCCACCCCTCATGCAAACACTATGCCCCAAGACACCCCCTCCTCATGCAAACACTATGCCCCAAGGCCCCCACCCCTCAAGCAAACACTATGCCCCATGGCACCCACCCCTCATGCAAACACTATGCCCCAAGACACCCACCCCTCATGCAAACACTATGCCCCAAGACACCCCCTCCTCATGCAAACACTATGCCCCAAGGCCCCCACCCCTCAAGCAAACACTATGCCCCATGGCACCCACCCCTCATGCAAACACTATGCCCCAAGACACCCACCCCTCATGCAAACACTATGCCCCAAGACACCCACCCCTCATGCAAACACTATGCCCCAAGTCCCCCACCCCTCAAGCAAACACTATGCCCCATAGCCCCCACTCCCCAACCAAACACTATGCCCCATGGCCCCCACCCCTCAAGCAAACACTATGCCCCATTACACCCCCTTCTCATGCAAACAATATGCCCCAAGACACCCACCCCTCATGCAAACACTATGCCGCAAGACACCCACCCCTCATGCAAACACTATGTCCCATGGCCCCCACTCCCCAACCAAACACTATGCTCCATGACACCCACCCCTCATGCACACACTATGCCCCAAGACACCCACCCCTCAAGCAAACACTATGCCCCATAGCCCCCACTCCCCGACCAAACACTATGCCCCATGACACCCCCTCCTCATGCAAACACTATGCCCCATGACACCCACCCCCTCATGCAAACACTATGCCCCAAGACACCCACCCCTCATGCAAACACTATGCCCCAAGACACCCACCCCTCATGCGAACACTATGCCCCAAGACACCCACCCCTCCTGCAAACACTATGCCCCAAGACACCCACCCCTGAAGCAAACACTATGCCCCATGCCACCAAGCATGCACCATGCATGCATACTCATACAGACCCCAACCCCCCCACCCCTGCATACAAACTAACAAGCATACACCATGCACCCATACAGACCCGAACCCTCCACCCCCAACTCAGCACACAAACCCACAAGCATACACCATTCACCCATACAGACCCGAACCCCCCCCACCCCCAACTCAGCACACAAACCCACAAGCATACACCATGCACCCATACAGACCCCACCCCCAACTCACCATATAAACTCACAAGTATACACCATGCACCCATACAGACCCAAACCCCCCACCCCCAACTCAGCACACAAACCCACAAGCATACACCATGCACCCATACAGACCCAAACCTCCCACCCCAGCTCAGCACACAAACCCACAAGCATACACCATGCACCCATACAGACCCGAACCCCCCCACCCCCAACTCACCATACAAACTCACAAGCATGCACGCATACAGACCCGGAACCCCACCCCCACATCTCAACATACACTTCACTTGCACACAAACACATTCAGGCAGACCCGACACACACCCCACCCCCGCATCTCAACACACACTGCACTTGCACACCAACACATTCAAGCAGACCCGACACACCACCCCCCGCATCTCAACATACACTTAACTTGCACACAAACACATTCAGGCAGACACGACCGCCCCCCCCCTCCGCATCTCAACATACAATCCACTTGCACACAAACACATTCAGGCAGACCCGACACACACCCCACCCCCGCATCTCAACATACACTGCAGAAATACAAATACAAACACACCCATACACACCCGACACCCCCCCCACCTCCGCATCTCAACATACATAAAAAAACAAAAAACACAGTCAGGACGGACCTGAGACAGACACACACACAAACATACAACACACACACACACAAATACCCCCCCAATGTACTTACCCAGACATGCTGGAACGCTGGCGAGGCTGCTGGCACTACGGCTGGCATGGCAAGCAAGGCTGAAATGCCTTCCAGCATCAAGCCTTTCTGGCCACGCCAGCCGTAGTGCTGGCACTCCATTGGTGCAGCACACACGCACTACGTGGCTCGTAGGAGCTGCGTGGTTCATGTGCACTGAACCAATGAGGGCCAGTGTTTTGTCCGGCCCGAAAGACAACAAAGACTTTCCTAATGGAGGGCTGCCGATGCTGCTTGCGGGCCGCCCTCCATTAGGAAAGTCTTTGTGCCTCGCGGGCTGGACAAAAGAGCATGGCGGGCCGCAACTGGCCCGCGGGCCGTATGTTGTGCACCCATGCCCTACACCTACTTGGAGCAATCAGACAATGAAGGATAAATCAGCTTTTTTCTGGCTTTTATACTTTAAATAAAGATGCTACATTGATTACAATGAAAATAAATGAAAATATTGAATGCATTTAAAATGATGCTTTATTGTTTGTTTAATAAGAGTGTTTTTTCAAGTTTGGAATATGATTTATAAAATAAAGCAACTATTCGGCTTCATATTCTGCTTCGGCCAAATAGTTCACAAACTATTCGGTATTCGGCCAAATACTAAATATGCTATTCGGCACAGCCCTAGATAGTACCCATTGTCCAGAGAGGCAGAGGTGGGGATAAGAGACACCATTGCTGTACTCTTACACCAAGGAATTATTGTACCCCCTAACTCACCCTGCAATACAGTGATATATCTTATAAAGAAGGCAAAAGGGTCCAGTTGGAGAATGATCCAAGACCTCTGCCCCTTAAATGACATTGTACAAGCAGAATTTCCAGTCGTCCTGAAACCTGCAACAATTTTGTGCAGTATTCCAAAGCAAGCAACACACTTCACTTTTGTCGACTTGAAAAACACCTTATTTTCCATACCCATTCATTCAGACTCCCAGTACCTCACTGTGTTTACGTACGCATGGGGTAATGCAGTGCAAACACACAAGATTGCTCCACGGGTACTGTGAGACCCCAGTATCTTTAACAGGATCTTACACTCAGACTTAGGGAACATACATGTACCCAGTACCATCATTCAATTTGTGGACGATCTGCTAGTGTGCAGTGATGATGAACAGTGCAGGTGAGATTCAATCATACTCCTTCAGTTGCTAGCGCACAAGGGGCACAAGGTGGATAAGGCGAAATTGCAGTACTGCCTCCAGGAAATTCTTTACCTAGGGCAGTTTATATCTGTTCACAGTAAGAAGATAACCCAGGAGCGTGCTGCATCAATACGCAGTATGGCTCAACCAAGAACTGTCAAAGAAATGCAAACATTTCTTGCCCTGTGCAATTACTGCATGCATAGAGCATGGATCCTTGGCCATGCTGCATACACCAGACCCCTATTTCAAGGCCTCAAAGAGGCACAGAAAACGGACAACAATATAGTATGGACTGAGAGCGTACCAGTTTCAATTACCTAAAAGAAGTAATGTCAACTGCCCCAGTGCTGGTGACCCCAGATTATACTCAGGAATTCTACTTGTTTTCCCCCTCCAATGGTCAAATGATGACAGCAGTACTTACGCAGAACAGCTCTAAGGGACACAATCCACTGGCCTATTACAGTGCAGTGCTCGATTCAGGGATGCAGGGTCAATTCTCTTGCAAACATGCGCTTGCCGCTGCTGCATTCGCAATAGAGAAGAGTTCAACCGTTACCATGGGGTGTTCCTAACATTGTATGTGGAGCACATAGTGTTCACCATACTAGAGCATTCCAAATCTACATTGACTATGCAGCGAGCATCTGAATATGAGATCATTTTATCCAGCCCAAGCATTCACCCAGCTACGTTTTTAACAGAACTGTGCACTGAAGAAGACCTTAATAAACATGAGTGACTTTACAGGAGGAGGATGAGGAGGACATACCTAAAGCGAAGGACAGCCCACTTGAGGGGGGATACTTTTCATTGATGGTTTAGCAATCATTGACCAGGGGACGGGCCTCAGACATGTGTATGGCAGTTGTCTACCTATTGGAAGGCGACTATAAATCTTGGTGCAGAAGAGGTTACCCATGCACTACTCAGTACAAGCAGCAGGACTCATTGCGCTCATCGAAGTGCTTTTAGCATCCCGGAGCTGCCATGTAACTATCTATTCTGATTCTGCCTAGGGCACCACTACAGTGCACTCTGGGCTTGCAAGTTGGAAAAGGAGGGGGTTTAGGAAAGCAGACATCTCTCCTGTTCAACATGCAGTGTTGTTAGACAAACTGATGCCAAACAGGCCACATATCTCCTGGTACACCCAACATTCTGAACACCCTGTGATCTCACAGGGGCGGGAGCAACTGCCCACACCTTACAATTTGCTACCAATTGCATACATTGAGCTACCAGGATGTGCCCAACAGGAAGAAAAGCACTTGTGGCTAAAAGGAGGGTGCAAACAGTCCCCCACAGACATATTATAGCGACAGGAAACGACATGCAAAGCAGTTTCGACCAGCTGCACCATCCGTCCCATGTACCAAAACAACATATTGCTGCAGATTTACAGGAGGACTGGTTTGTCCCCAATCTGCAAGAGGTGCTCACTAAAATGGTGATCGATTGTACCACGCGCCAAACCTGCAGTACTGGCCACGCCCACAGAACGATCCGAGGTGCCCTGCTCCACCCTTCAGGACTATTCCATCTGGACATCGACTATGCAGACATGGGGGAGAAGTTTAATGGATGCAGGTATATGATTGTGGTTGTTTGTGCCTTATCCCGTTGGGTGGCAGGTCCTTGTGCACATCCAGAGGCTAAGCGTGCTGCCAAATTTCTGGTGCAGGACGTTTTTCAGCTCTGGGGAGTGTCTGATATATAACGCTCCAACAATGGCATGCACTTCTTTAATGAGCTCTTTAAGGAAATTACATCATTATTGGGCATCAAGAATTGAATGTGCACAATTTACCACCCTCAGGCCAACGGGATTGTAGAACTGATAAACAGCCTACTTAAAAGCAAGCTTTCAAAGCTGTGTACCATGTTAAGGATAGGGAGGATAGCTCAGCGGCAACGTGCGCGCCTTGGAAGCAAGACGACACGAAGCAACGCAGGTTCGATCCCTGGGTCCGTGCTTAGAAACCTCTGGGTGTTTAAGCGCGTTATAAATACACAACTATGCCAAAAACAATTACGCAACTAAATAAACAAAAACAATTCCTGTAACAGCGCCTCCATGCCCAGCCGGCTGTGTGAGCGCTTTGAAAATGTAAAAATAAAAAAGAAAACTGGATACACTGCTTGCCCTGGTGCTGTTTAGTATGCGACCGCATCTCTGTAAGGATCATCATTTATCGTCCCATGAGGTGGTGACAGGTCAGCGAATGCACACGCCTTTATCTACAATACGAATATCTTCAGATGCTCACAGGGCTGCACCAATTCTGGAGATGAATTTAAGGAATATCATTCTGCCTTAACAATGCATCTCTCAACAGATAGCACCATCGCGGTCTGAAGATGCAATGAGCACTCCATCTGCTCCAGAGGTGTCACCACCTCTCCAGCTATTTCCAGCAGCCCTGAAATGTGTTAAGAACTTTGTCTGCAGGTGGAGCAAGCCTGGATACAACTGACCGTTTACGGTCATCTATGCTACTCCACCTGCGGTGAAGGTTTGGGGACACCGTTCTGATGTTTGAAGGGCTCCCCATCCCACACCTCCAACACTACAACAGTGTACAATCAACTGCAATAAAATCTGACATGTCACTTCAACAGACTCCTTTGTGCATATGTATATATGCTGTGGTACAACATTGCCAGTTTAAGATTTTGTGACCACGTTTTATGAACAGCATCTACCGCTGCAATATCTGAATGCTGCTATACACAATTTGAACTTTCTCCCCTTCCTCAATGCTAGTATCCTTTCCCTTCTCCCCTTTTCATCAACCCACATGTGTGTGATGCATTGTGTCACTAGATTGTTTGCATTATCCATGTTTAGATTAGGAATATATTTGGGGTGTAGTAGTAGTTTGATATGGGGAGGCCATATAAAAGGGTGGAACAGGGGAATGCTAATATTTCATCAATGAATGCTAATATTTTATCAATGAATGCCAATATGTCATCAATGAATGCCAATAGCCCATCAATAATTGCCAATCTCACATTGTTAGATGGGGAACTAGAAATAATAGCAAAACTGCTATTAATATTAATGCTGCTCAGGAAGAAATGGGAAATTTTACTAAACATGCCATGTCACTAGTATTCCGTAATGTGTTTCGTAGTATGATTACAAATTGTACTGCATCTAAATATTTAAAAAGACAATTAAAGAGATACAAGCATGACAAGTATAGAGGATTAGGTTTGGATGTGATAGAAGACATGCATCACCAATAATTGAGCAATAGTTGGTATGCAGACATAAGCTTGGTGGGGAAAAGAGGGTTAATGGGACTTCTTACATTTTCTCCTTGATACCACGTGTGTCGGGGGCACCCAAGGTGTTAGTGCTGCAAGAAACCTCGCTCTTGCAGGCTCAATGTTTGGTCCATCTGACATTGTGCAGAATGAGAAGAACCTTCCAGAAGCCCACAGTGTCTACGAAGACCATACATGAAACTGTCAGGCGTAAAGTTTGTGGCAAACAAATGGCAAGAGACAACAATGAGCTGTATGGCAGGTGGCCTCATGGGAGCTGGAGAACAAGTAATCCAAAGGGTGAATGACGTGTGCCAAGAGTATTGGAATGAGCATGTGGATAAGCTCACATGGATTGAAGCAATGGAAAAACCAGTGAAAGCGCAGAAGCAAGAAGAATATGAATTGTGTTTCTACAATGAGGGTAACATCTTTGTGGGGGTCAACAACAAGTGCAAGAAGACATTATATATCCCAGACCTCAAGAAAGGGACAGCAGCGGTAATGGACAGTTACTGGGTTTGTGGCCAGCAGGTGCTCTTGCATCTCCCGCCTCTATGGAGGGGCACCTGCTCGCTGGCCTCACTGCACTCCACTCTTCTTGTGGTTCCTAAAGCACACTTAATAGTGGGGCACGGTACACTGCCCGCCGCAAAGGTAGCACCAGTGTCAGATGCCTCCACCATGATTCTGCCGCCTTCCACCCTATTCCGTATCCTGCCTGTTAACGAAAAGAAGGACAAATTGCAAAGGAAACAGAAAGCTAACTATCTGTCTCAAGACTCATCACAATTGCTCAAAGAAATATCAGATCAATACCGACTGTATAGCAAGGAAGAGACGTTCTTTGCATCACTATTACTGCCAGGTGTACACGTGGCTGCCAACACCAAGTAGTTCACTGGGAAGTGATACAGCTGGCAAATGACACTGAACAAGGATTGAACTCAAGAAAAGCTGAGATGGCGAGCAATAAGGCTGATGACACTGCAGAACCGCTATACACTGGTTTTGCTCACAGCAATGGAGGGAGGCATCTGCAAGAAAATAGGCGATTCATGTTGCATGTACACACCCCCAAATGACACAGACAACGGGTCTTTTACACACATAATAGAGGCTTTGCACATCCACAGTACCCATATGCAAACAGAGGATGTGACTGGTTAGATTACCTTTATTTCCTGGGCACCATCGTGGATGGGGGCAATCGTGAAAATACTGGTACCCGTGATGGTGTTCGTGTTGGTGATCTTCTGCATGTGCCAGATGGGAAACCGATTCTGTGCCAAAGCAATGCTTAGCAGTGCAATGATGATGGTTTTGATTGGGGTACAAGGGGCACCTCGCGGAACAAAAGACAGCCAGGTACAAAGAGATGACCTCAGCAAGCCCTGCATGGCTAGATTAGAGCAACGTCTCCAACCCCAGGTATGACCGCCACCACCCCCACCAGACCCCGAGAATTATGACTAACACTGGGTGGACCTTGCAGCTGATGGAGGAATTTACATGACATGTACCCCAGAGCAATATGCGCAAAAATGGAGGAGGACCAAAAGAGGATGATGTGGGAGTTTGTTAATGTAGTATTAACGAAAGGGGGAATGTTGATGAGCACGGGCAATCGTCCTAGGCCCCAAGAGATTCCGGATGAGGCAGAGACATAAGAAGATGTTGTAGGTGCTTGGGGATGAGGCTATAGCAGGGAGGGTGGTGACACTGGAAGCTGCGTTATGGGTAGCGCAGCAGATGTGTGGGTGTAGGTTGTGCTGGGAGTGAAATGCAATTTTAGGAACTTGCAGCCATCTTGAAATCGAGGCATAGTGCTGCGATACAATAAAGGCATTAGGCCCAGGCCCGAACATAGAAATAAGTGTGTGCATGCAACTTCCGGGGTCACAGCGCACGCAGCCACGTAGAAGGTGCCAAAGCCCTGGAGATTCATAATCCTCTCATTGTCTAATACTGTTAGCACATATCCAAAAAGGAATGCAGCCTGTAAGGCCATGAGGAGGCCAAGAGCTCGCTGTGAACAGCTATCCCACGAGAAAGAGGGCATGAGCCTCTGACCTTCACCAGTCCAAACCTTAAGTTACAGTGCCCAGATGCCCCGTTCCAAGACCCCTGCATTCCAGTGTACCAGCCAGCCCCAGCCCACTGACCATGAAGCTGTTAACATACCAATCTATCAGGAAGATCACAGCAGTACCCAGACTAGGTCCCTGTGATTTGTACTGCGAGGTGCCGGGGGGGGGGGAGGTAACAAATGTAAAACCCAGGGTGGGAGAGTTTGGACCGGCCCTGATACGTCTGGGATCGAGCAGGGGTTTGCAAGGTATTGTGACCTTGAAAGTATCATTTGCGGCCATGTCTGCAGTACCAGGTGCACATTAGGCCAAAGATACGGTGTGCAATGATTTGTGCTCATAATTGCCAATTAGGAGCTTCACACTTGATGATGCATGGAGAAGCACTCCACGTGGATGAAGATGGACAGCAGAAGCTGGGACCAATGGCTTGGCATCGCTTATGGAGCAGGCCGCCTATGAATAAGGGCGTGTCAACCAGCTATCTAGATTTGTAACCTATGTGATTTACGTCATAGATGACATGTGCTCTTATAACCTACTGTGTCTTGCTACGATTAATCAGTGCGCTCTGTGTTAGCAGAGTTCTTTGCTGGCATGTACTTTTATTGGTGTGATTTAACTTTGTTCTACTTGCAAAAGGTGTGCTGGGTGTTTTTCGCTAGCAGGTTGTATTTTTTCTACGTGTGTGCGTTGAAGCTCTGCCAGACAAAGGTTGCACACAAACCTTTGAAGCGGGATCACGATCAACTGAGCACTCCTACCAGAGTGCAGAGCCATTTCCAAGACCCAATGTAGGACATCAATAGCATTTACAGTGAATTGTGGGAGCAGATCTGCCTTGAACTTACTTTTCGCTTGGACAATATTGTATAATCTGAAGCTTTGTTATCTCTCTCGCATAAACATAGTACCGTAATGGCCACTCGTGTTATGAATACAGTGTCTGATCTTTACCCATTCCCTTCATTACAGGCTATGGAGGCAGGGCTGTAGTTCTTTGGTATGATTCGCAAGTCATGTCATGGCTATGTCTTTGAATGATGGCCTTACGTGTAAACTTGAAGTTGCATCATATCTCGGCAGTGTTCCCATCTATTCTGTAATTTCTTTCAACACCCTTTAGCACGTTCCTAGCCTGTGCTAACTCTCCCAAGCATCCCTACATGCCACTGCCATTACCATCGCAACTTCCTCTGACTAGGCTTGGAGGACATGGATCATCATACTGTAGCTTCTCCAGCAATGCCTAGCAGCCGTGGTCCCTTGTAAAGTCAATGTTCTGCTACCCTCCAGTTGTACATTGTATGCTGCTGCAATGCTATCATATTCTATTATATGCTTGCCACTATAGTAGAGTCTTTTCCATGTATGACCCTGATGAGCCAACTCATTTGCATAGTACAAGCACTGCTAGCAGTCATTTCACTTGTTCATGCGAGGCGGTGTATGTTCCAATGTTGTTCAGCAAAAGCCTAATTCCTTCTATTTTTTCCATCACCCAATTAGTTTCAATGTTCAGGTATTCTTTCCCAGTGGGAGTGCCTTTTCTTAAAACTCAGTTTTCTGAACTAGGGTCCATCGCCTAAGGTGAAACAAAATCCAACTTTTGAACTCTGGATATTAGAGAAAATGCTGAACGGTATGTCATTGGTACCTTTTATGGATTGAAAAAGAAGCCCAGTTCTGGCTAAAACAAAGACCAGGTTTATCAATATGGAAACTGTCCATGGACATCCTCAATGGTACTGCATTCCTGTGGTGGCTGGGGCCTCTTTCTGTTCTGTGGGGCACAGTATATGACTTTTAATAAAGAAAGACACCTGGCTGCAGTTGCCTCCATCAGGAAGTCTCACAGCTTGAGGCTCTTAGCATTAATATTGCTGTAATTAATGCACTAAGTGACGCACGGTTTCAGAACTGAGCTCTTAAAAGAAAAGCTCACAGTCACTTCCAAGTGAGTGCACTACATTTAATACCCTAAATTGTCTGAAATTAGACTTGCAGATGGCACTGGGAAAGTGGGAAAATTAAGAGAGATTTAAATAAAAAAACATGAGGAGCAGCCCAGGAGGCAGCATCTATATTTAATGCAGCAGAGTGTAAATTTATTCAAGGAGAACGAACCAAAGCAGAGCAACAGGAGAGGACGAAATGTACAGATCTATCATCCACCAAGCCTTTCAATAAGGGGTTCTTAAATGACATCATCTCAAAGGGGCTAGCCAATGGAACACTAAGTCCGAGGCAGGAGGAATGGAGTTGTTCGACCAATTAAAAAACAGAACAGGTTTCTTGGTGGATCTCCTCAAGTTTAGTCCCCCTTTCACTAAGCTAAGGGAACTCTGGGACGGTGGTAGGGGGCAGGAACACTTTTACACTGGGACAAAAATACATTACGATATTAGCCCCAGGCCCACAGAATGAGTAACTTAATTAAATGGCAAGATCAATGACTTCCTGGGTTTTGTTTTGTAAGGTCAGACTAAAATCTAAATTCAATTTATGAATAGTTGTTGTTTAACAACCTGGGTAACCTAGCCTGCCAGAATTCTGTCCCAAATTAGATTATCCGACATGCGGTTAAGTCTGCCCTAACCTGCTTTACTCTCGGACGCAAGCCCGTTATGTGCCTAACTCAAACCCAGCCCCGCCCATGTGATCCACGGTGCTCCCTTCTGATTTATCCACCACTGGCCAGACACATCACTGGCTCTGCACCAGCCCTTCCGGCCTTTCAATGGGGAGCTCGCAATGGGATGGACTCTTCCCCAGCCATGCCTCCCTTTCAGACATGGCACACTGCCTTTAGAGGGCGATGTTCTTCTCCACTACTATATTAACAGGCTTCTAGCATTAAAAAAAACATAATGCCCTCTGCACTTTGGGCAAGTAAGTTATTATTCTCACTACAACTATCAAGATATAACTCGCCCCAACCTTTACGAGCCCGGACCTATGCAGCTCAGGTATTAGTTGATTTGTGAATCAGAAGCACACACGTGGCCTCGCCCGTGCCCAGGCCCTGCCCCCAACATCTCCCCAGCCTTCCAAAACTCCAGCCCTTTGATCTTTTAGAACAAAAGACTAAGACATAAAAAGTGAAAGTGGAGATGGCAGCTGTTGAGACTTCTGGACAATGTGGATTAGAAGTACGAGAGTCAATATGGGAAGTAGCCTTTACGTACACTCCCATCCAGCCAGCAGACTAGTGAGAGCTTGTCAGAGAATGTACACTCTAGATTGGGGGAGTGTTGTGATGTAGTCTGGCCTTGTTCTGCTTCTCTGGCCAGGAACGCCTGCTGATGGAATGTTGGTGAATGTATGATAGACAGCTCAGGAGAATGTTGGGTGTGTGTTGTGTGTGAGTGTTCCATGAGTGCCTGAGCTGGTGATGTGAGGATGGCCGGCGGGTGTACTCTGTGATCTGAGTCCTGTACAATATAACAATTAACTGGAACTGTATATCTGTAAATATGTGAATAAAGCTACTATGGAACTACTACAGAGGCTACCCGGCTGGTCTGTGAGTGAGCCTACAATACAGCTTCCACATTACACCAGGGAGGCATCGGATGACATCAACGTGGCTTAGTGGAAGATATTTCTCAGCGCGGCTTGGTCATACTTGGGGTGCAGTCTGCAACCTGCACAGCACACATAATGTTAACAATCGGTGTGTGTGTGGTTGCTCACGTGGCTGCTCCGCATCTCACATGGGGCAGTCCATGCTAGTGAAATCGCCACAATGTCACATATGCCCTAACAGCATGTGCACAAAGCCCTTTTAGAGGCGCAAGATCAAAGGGTGAATAATTCTTCGGAGCATTGCACAGGATGTAGCACCCAACAGAGACCCGCTTGTCTGGAGAACAGCCAAAATATACAAGGGAAAACTCATCAAAACCCATGCTAGCCTTCGCACAATCCAAATAAAATGACGACTACCCTCATTGCAATGCTCCCATTTGTGCAGCAGTTATGGTTCAGCCTATTTGCTTTGAATTCATGGATATTTGGAAAGACCCCCATGGCTCGGGGTCTACTGTCTCTGTGCCGCACCATCAAGTGTACAAACTGAGCACTTTCGGTTTGTCTACAGATATAGCTTGTGTGGGAAGCAACTCCACACTTTATGAATATAATCTGTCTTGCGGAAACAAAGATATTTTGCAAACTTCGGTTTCTCATTGTCCTTATGCCGTTTCCAAGGCTATTAGCATCTCCCCGATTATGTTACGATTCCTCGTCAGTACAGGATTTTACGGCGCTTTTCTCTATGGCACCACTGGCGTCGCGTTGTTGCTAATCTCTGTTTTGCTACACCCAAGATGGCCACTGTTTCAGAGGGTTTGGTCCAGAGGTTCGGGAGACGAGAGAACCGACTCTGCCGATCCTCAACGTGAAAGTATTTCCGGCACCCAACACAGGACGGCTTCGCGTTGCTTCTGTTTACAGAGACTGCGCTCCGTGAGTATCGCTCCTTGGGGCCTTTTATCCTTACGAACTCGCACTCCTCACAGACACATATTCTTACTTTCCATTTCTCCCTCTCAGGGTTACATCCAACGTGATCGCAAATCGCTCTTCACTCTCCCAGGAACTACGTGGCCCAGCATACCCACCAGATCCCGATCTCTTAGGTAAACATAGTACTTTCTCCGTCACCTTCCAAACATTTGTCTACCCCTGCATGCATTCAACCTGCTTTCCCCTTTTTCTCAGCACTCGCATGGTCCAGGCAGTATCGAACTACAATAACAACCCAACCCTTCTTCCCGAACGCGGATCCATTTCCCGAGTATTTCTTTCCTTTCTCTCTCTCCCTTTGGACTCCGAGCAAACTCATCTCAGATTCCGACTAGCCCTCCAGGGTAGAGTTTCTCACATTATTTCGCATTACCTGATTCCTTTTGTTTCTGTCTCCAAATCTAACTGTTGCTTCTCGTTACAGCTAAAAGACTTCTAGCATCCTACGGACGACTTGACTGAGAACTACCTACTCCAGGAGACGTCCACGGGAGACAGTACGCATCCGACTCTTCACCACCTCCATCGCTGGGTTTTCTTCCCCTTGAGGGTTTCCCCAGCATTTTCACGCAGTGCTGAAATTCTTCAGCACTGTGTGAGAGCGCTGGGTGAATCGCTGTTATCTACTGACGGTGATTGTTGAAGAACAGGTAGGATTTCGCTCTTTGTACCTGTGTGTAATTAGAGGAGGTGATTGATACGTATCTTAAGTAACGGGGCTAATACCTTTAATAGATTACTCATGTTCCCAGAAACACAGATATCGGGCAGGGTATTCGCCTCGTCACACCGGTCCAAATGTTGGTACTCATCCAACATGAATTACGTTTAAACCTGACATCAGCTGGCAACATGGAATCATGAACCACATCCGTCTCACACAAGGACTAACGTATGGAGCTCTGTGGCTTTCCTTGCTCTGACGTCATGCCCAATCAATGGCCGACAGCCAGATGTTCTTGGGAACCACACAATTACACAGGTTGACTGAGAGCTTGCAGTTTGTTGGTAAACTGGTAACTGATAACAAAAAACACCCAGCACATCTCAGAGACGAGCCATCTCACCACTGCTTCAAGAAATCCTTAAAAACTTGGCTATTTAACACATTTTAGACCTGAGACAAGCGCAGACATGACGAGGGCTGCACAACCCATCACCAATTTGTCCTTATCCTCCATTTCTGGTATTGACCTGCTATATAACGTAAACGGTTATGAAGGGCAAACTCTGTTCCCATGCACAAATGTATTGTTGTTTTTGATTTTTGTACTACTATGTTCATACATGCAAGATGTCTGTAACTACGCTGTGACACCTCCGGGTGTGGGCGTATTATAAATGCATTAAATAAATGAATAAATAAACTAACATGTCCTGGGCATCTTTCTCCAATTGCTGACATAATTAAATGAAGCGGGACTGGTTATTTAGCTGAACACACTTTTCATAGGTGCTGAGGTACGAACGACCACGAGAGTGAAAAAAGATCGCCTTTAACTCTCACGCATGTTGAATCGTCTGACTCTGAGCAGAGATGGAGCGAAGCTTCCTTTGGTGCCCCAGCCTTCTTTGGAGGAAGGAACATGCTCCACGCATCTGTGTCCAGCAGGGTTGCTATGATGGTCAGCCTCTCCGCTCGAGAGAGAGATGATTCGGCCAGAGTAACTGAAAATCCTCAGGTGTGCTTGAAGAGAGTTCAGGGAAACCGGTGGTGTAGAGGCTTAAACCAATCAACTGTTAGGGTGTTGGTAAATGTACACACCTGAACGCTGGAGTAAGACCAAAACCAGTGCTTGCATTACCATGAGGACAAGGCGAGGAACAGAGTTTAGGCCCATTTTGCATTGACAAACACAACCGTGACTGATCCTGTAAGGCCAGCCTTAGAAGTCTACGTCGGTGATCTTATTGGCCAATATCTTAGATTAGGCACATTCCCGCCCCCCTGCTCTCAAATATGCAGCTTTTTCCCCCAAAAAGGAGCTGACCCAGAGAGACAACACATTTACTTACGATCTGAAGACTTTCCATTTTTTGCTAAACTGACATATCGACTGCCTCTGCTCAATTTATGGATCATGTTAAATCGTGTAATTTTCTGCAGTGTAAGTCAGGCTGGCTCGCGTCCTGATTGTACTACCTACAGTAGGGGTATTTATGATAGCTGGCATCAGGAGGTTAGTGAATAATGGACTGCTTGTACTTTTAGATTTTTCAGTAGCCTTGAGCATTGTCTACCATCCCATCCTCTGGGCCGCATTGCATATTTTCGGATACGAGGAACCGATGGTGTTATCTTGGCCGGCTGACTTTAATATTCTGCTGTGTCCCTCAAGGGGCGATTTTCATCGCTCCTGTTCAACTGTTATTTGCAGCCACCGGCTAACCTACTATTTGCACTCAGCACGTGTTTTCACAAATGTGCCAATGGTACCCAAATCTTGTTACGTCTAGATGGGGTATCTTCTGCAACAAACCCAAATTAACCCAAATTTACCAAGTTATGTTATTAGTTACAAATAGCATCAACAGGGTGTGCAGTTAAAATGATGAATAATTTCGAATGCATTAATTTCGCAAAAAAAAATGTTGAAAAAAAATGTTGAATATTTATTTTTGTATTTTATATTTTTTTTGGGGTTTGGCTAGTAAAAAAAGGGCTATTTAAAAAAACGGGGGGATGGCGGGAAAGCCCCCACATTAAAAAAAAAAAAAATTCAACATTTTTTTTCGACATTATTGATTCAAAATGAATGCATTCGAAATTATTGAATTCGAAAATATCACTATCAACCCATCAACAGTTATCACATGAAAGTTGACGCTAACAAAATAATGTCTACCTTGCGACTGACAGTTAACCAGGGTTACTCTTTCTTGCCATTAGCTGTTGGGCCTCCAACCTCCCCTTCTGAAAATCGCAATTGGGGTGTCATAATTGATTTCCATTTATCATTCATCTCTCAGGTAATATGTTGTTAGTCTTATGGTGCAGACGTATTCTGCAATTAAAAAGCTCCCACACCTCTGGTCATCAGGTTCCATTAGTTCCGTCTTCTTGGATAGACTTCTGCAATGCCTTCTATTTAGGTCTTCCTAAGTTTCATATCCTAAGATTGCAAAGAGTTCAAAACTCATTTGCCAGAGGTTTCCTGAAGCTCCCACACTTCCTTATACATTCAGTCAGTTGCACTCGCTTAGTGTGCATATACCCTAAGCTTAAAGCCCAATGTATCGTTCAGTGTGCACTGTCTATAAACCAACATTCTGTCTCTGATCAGAACACCAGTATCCGTTTACAGTACCCAGGGCCCATAGATGAAAATAAGGCAGAACATCCTTTGCTGAAACCCAGTTGGAACAATGCAGATGGTACCAATGAAGATTTAGGGCTATGAAGCAAATCTGAAGCAAAGTCCCCTGCCTAACTCTGGGGAATCCAAAGGGAGTGACCACAGGGGTCATGTAACTCTCCAAAGGAGCAGACAATGGGCCTGGGGTGGTGTAGGGAAGATACCCTGGCCATCCTCCCTTCTCCACCTTTGTCCCCCGTTCCGCAACTTGTGTCCTCATCGTGTGGCATTGGACAGTCACAGAAGAAACCTATATGGACTCCCTGAGCCAAGAGAAAAAACTATAAGTCCCACAAGCTAGACCCAATATCCCCAAGAATGAAATCAAACAAACAGATTCATCTGCAATCAGTTTTTCATCCAAGATACTTTACAAACTGACACTGCTCCTTATAGAATAACCCAATTCAAAGGCCTAGATATATTCCTCCTAAAACCAGAGTTCCCGCATGAGTGAAACAATGCTACCCGTTTGAGGTTTTCCAGCAACATTTGTACATGCAAATTATCCAAGTTTACCAACCCATTGCCTACCAACTAAGTCTCCTTTCGCGGGCGATACAGAATTGCTATTCCACTGAGGGCAAGCATTCCACATGTGAAGACATTAAAAGCACTGTCAAAGGGTTATCAAGCATCAGGTTGACACTATGAAGCAGGTGAGGTGTATTCATGCCAGTCTCTGTAGTATCAGGGAAGGGAAAGTGGATATCAAGATAGCTGGCAGGTAAGAGAAAGACTTGGTCAGCCCCTAGTGGCCAGAATGATCTCAGGTGAACGTTTGAGTGTCAGGAGGATAGCCTGGTCCCTCCACAATTCCAGGCAGAGTTGCAGACCCTCACGCAGAGACCAGCATGGGGGAGAGGGTAAGCAAAAGGCTATTGGAATTGTGGGTGTTTGGAAGAAGGGGCTGAGGGCAGAGAAGAAGGTGGAGAAAATAATTCAGAGTAGTTTGGTCTACATAGAGAAGGTTGGAGGAGAAGCGCAAGACAGAAGGGGGTGAAGGTAATATTAGGACAGTGAGGAGGAGGTTTGGAAACATTAGGATGAGGCTAGTGGAGAAGAACAGGAAACATTTGAAGGCAAAAGGGAGGCGGGTAGAAAAGACCAGGAGGCGTGTGGAACATAACAGGAAATTGGTGGAAAAGAACAGGGGTTTGATGGAAATGAACAGGGGTTTGATGGAAATGAACAGAGGTTTCGTGGAAATGAACGGGGGGCTGATCGAAAATGAACAGGGGGGCTGATCGAAAATGAACAGGGGGGCTGATCGAAAATGAACAGGGGGGCTGATCGAAAATGAACAGGGGGGCTGATCGAAAATGAACAGGGGGGCTGATCGGAAATGAACAGGGGGGCTGATCGGAAATGAACAGGGGGGCTGATCGGAAATGAACAGGGGGGCTGATCGGAAATGAACAGGGGGGCTGATCGGAAATGAACAGGGGGGCTTATCGAAATGAACAGGGGGGCTGATCGAAATGAACAGGGGGCTGATCGAAATGAACAGGGGGGCTGATCGAAATGAACAGGGGGGCTGATCGAAATGAACCGGGGGTTGATTGATCGAAATGAACAGGGAGTTGATTGCTCGAAATGAACAGGGAGTTGATTGCTCGAAATGAACAGGGGGTGATCGAAATGAACAGCCTTGTTGATGGAAAAGAACAGGAGGATGATGGAGAAGAGCACCAGATAGTAGAGGAGGTTGCAGGAATAAAGCAGGGGGATGGTGGACCTCAGGAGGAGGTGATAGTAGAGAGGTAACATTGGGTGGAGTTGGTGAAGGAGATCAGGGGATTGTTTGGAAAGGCTAAAATGGAAAAATGGAAGAGATCAACAGTTTTAGAATGACCAAATGTGGAAGGAAGTGAACAGAAGGTGGTGGTGGACAGGGCTTGGAAGGGTTTGGAGAGTAGGTTGGAAGCAAGAGGGCAAGAAAGAATTTGTCAGAGAAGATGAAGAAGAGGGCAAAGGACATCATGTGGTGATGAAGGGGAAGGTGCCACAGGAAATCAGGAAGAATGGCAGCAATAAACCTTCCAACGGGCCAGGTTGTTAGCCCAGGCTCAGACTGGAGACAAGAGGAGGAACAGCCTTCCAGCAGGGAGAATAATGGAGGATCAGAGAGGTGAAGGGGGATCCTGAGTCAAGATCAAGGAACAAAAGGAAAGAGGGAGGACCCAGTCTTCCCCTCTGAGGCTTAGCCTGGAGGCCGGACGCTTACCACCTATGTAAATCGGGGAAACTGGGAGAAGGGAATACATCCAGAGATAATAGGGACACAGCAACAAAGTGTATTGAATACCAAACTAAATGAAACAAGTGAATGTAATCTTGCATACTGAATGAAGCAGACAATGTTACTTGCATGAAACAAACACTATTGATATTGAATACAGAACTGAATGACACAAGTAAAAGGTACTTAACCGTCTGAATGAAATGGACCAATTTGCTTCAATTGACCATCACACTGAATGAAAGAAACTTATGGTGAATAAAATTTGAATGAACTGAGCAAAAGCCACCTTTATTGAACATTGCCTAGGGTAAAACAAGTTAGCTGGCTTTATTGGAATACCGAATTAGAAAACGGAAGCCAAGACATATTGAAATACATTAAAGCAATCCCTGTAACCAGGTGAACCCTTTCTTAGAATATAATGATATAAGCTGAACACCATTAATTAACAATGGATCGAAACTTAACAGTCTTGAGGCACTATCTTCAAGTAGGAAAAGGGTGGCCACTTTCCTTTCCTCATCCTCTCCAGCCAGTCTTTACATAAAAAAAGAGTAGATATTAAGATGAGCAGATTATTAAATATGAATATGAGATTTCTTAAGTATCATGCAAATGCATTTTTGGCATATAATTTCAATTAGACACGCGTGTTTCTTGATTTATGGGTGATGTATTTGGCAAGTAGTATTGTCTTTTTATATGACAACCATGTCCTATTCATAATTGTGGGTTTTCATCTATAACAATTTATATCCTCTGGTTCTGAACATCTAGGTCATTTTATTGTTATCTATTCTATGCATGGTTTAATTTTTTTTAAAAATCATTACAACAGTGAAAATAATCAACCATGTAGGGGAAACCGGTCATTCCCCACGACTGCCCCTTGTCTGGAACTTTTAGTCACTTCATCTGAAAGTGGATCAGGACCTGTGCCCTTAACATTGCTTTTGTTTGCAGCCAATTGATATCACAAACATCAAGGAAGACATGCAATCTCTCCATAAAGAGAAAATCCTTTAGGTACACCCTGGAGGTAAAAAGAAAGAGGTGGCCGGGAGCAGACCACAGTAGAGTTTGAGAAACCGTTTAATGCATGTCTACCCTCCCATGGATTGCTTGCATCTCTTTCAATTGTGACCTTTTAAATAGTAGCCTTTTTGTGATTGTCTTTACTTTTTCAAATATTCTGCGTTCCCCGTTCTAAGCCCTTTCTACTGATGCTACCCCTTTTCCTCTCCGTTTTTGTATTATTTTGTTTCTGCTATGAAAAGAGAGAAAAGAAAAGATGAAAGCTAATGAAATGACTGGATGGCCAACAAACCTCTAGGTTCCTCGAAGAGGAAGCAGACCAAGGAGCAGGGCAGATGGAGCCAGTGAACCATCCTTCTTTCACCCTTTGTCTCCAAAAAATATAAAAGACTAAGCTTTTAAAAATAGAGGATGTCATCCAACATAGGAAGCATCAGAAAAGAGGAGAAGAGTGTACATTTTATGAAGGAGATGATCTGAAGTGAAAGAAGAGAGAAGCGAGCGTGGGCCCGCATCACTATCATGTTGGGGAAGCCAATTCTTCCCTTATTTTCCAGCTGGCAACCCCTGAGAACTTCTCTGCCATCCTGGTTATTTCACCAAACTTTGCCTGCAGCCTCTGCTAGGTTTATTCCTTTCTGACTGTTATCAGTCACTCTTTAACATCCCACTGCAGCGCCTGTTTTTCAATCACACTTGTGATAATGGCCTGTCCCCCGAGTCAAAGGTCATGAAATGCTACTTCTGGTGACATGATTGAGAAGTCACCGGGGTGTAATGTCACTTTTGTGACCCCTGCGTTGCTTCGTGAAATTACACCCCCCAGGAGGGCCGATTTATATCACTCGTTCTCTACTTTCCTCATAGAGCTATCGCTGAGCAACAAGGGGAGTCTTCTTGACCACAGATGTCAAGAGACTGGTTCTGAAGCACAGGACAGATTTGTCAACTAGGACATTATTTTCGAGCAATAAAGGTCAGCAGTTTAATCTTGCGGCTGGAACCACCATGAAACCCCTTCCTATGGCATTGGGCCGTCTGGGTTCCTGACCTCACTGCGCAACACCAGCATACAAGGCGCGTTGCCGTCCACTTCAAATTCATAGTTGGACTTTGCACTACTAGTCTCCTTCTTGGCTTCTTGCCATGTGTTACATATTCCATTGCACTTGCCAAAGAAAATATACACAGACAGGGAAATGTGAGCATATTGACACAACTGAGAGACTGCTTAATTCACAAGTTCCTTCCTTCCCATTCCCTGCTCTGTAGGCATGGCTGGGTTGAAAGCGACATCTTACTGATCATGACCTATCCGAAAGCTGCCTAATAATTGAACACAGCTGCAATTACTCCTGGGGGTAATACCATACCCGCATCCTTATTGACCTGCACTGCTTGACTCGGTTCAACCACGGCTACAAAAACAGCACGCCGTAACATTCAGCTGAAAGGCAGAACGAGAGACGGAAAATGGGCTTCTCGAGTCCAGGCAGAGTGTGCTTATGTGTACAGCCATGACCGTGCATTGCACACCCTGCAAACACTTGCCGATTGACAGCTCAGCGTGACATCCCAGAATGTTCTGGTAAGAGCCCAAGGGTGGACTGGCCCATAGGGAACTCTGGGCCTCTTCTGTGGTAACTTATTTTATTTCCACATTTTCTCATAGGAACCTGCTGAAAATGTGTAATATGGGGCCACTTTGAACAATATTTCCAGGGCCTCTTTTTTGTTCCCAGTCCAGCCCTGTTTTTGCCTCGTGTATACCAGCTCCTATGGACAGCTTGCATGCAATGGGGCTTAAATCGGGGCTCTAACCCTTTCCCACAACCTTTCCTTTTTCCTCGATTACCCATTCCCGTCAAGCTATAGATGACATAAAGAAGGGCAGTGATTAAGCTAAATAGATTATAGTATATAATTATAGTTTTTTAATGTATGATTACATTGAATGTTATAAAATATCAATAGGACACATGTTAACATTGTTTGATGAAAGGTAATATTATTGATTATATGTGGATGACACGCAGCTCTCCTTCAAGCTTCCCTCCTTGGCCTCATCCTCTGCCTCTCCCTCTCCCGCTCTCATTCCTGAATGCCTGTCTAGTATTCAGGCATGGTGCACTTCTAACGATCTCTGCCTTAATGCCAGTAAGACCGAGATCCTCCTCATTGGGAGCCCTGCTCCCTCATTCCCTCGCTCACTCTGGCCGCACTCCATGGGCCCCCTACCCACACCTTCCTGTGAGGCAAAAAATATTGGTGTCATCTTCGACTCCTCTCTCTCACCTTACTTCAAGGACGTTGCCAAGAAGGCCCACTTTCAGCTGCACCTCCTCAGAGGCATTCTCCCTTTCCTCACCTTCCCCCAGAAACTCAATGTGTCCAGAGCTCTGGTTCTCTCTAGGCTTGACTATTTCAACAGCCTCTTCTTCAATCTGCCTAATTCCTCCCTTCGCCCCTTCAACTTATTCAGAACAGGACTGCAAGACTTGTCCTTGGCCTCAAGCCCAAGAACCACATTTCTCCAGCCCTAAAATCTCTCCACTGGCTCGCAGTTGCTGCACTGATCAAGTTCAGGACCCTCTACATCATCCACAAGGCTTTCTGGGGCCTGGGACCCCGCTACATCCAACTGTCTCTCTCTAAGTACCTCCCTTCTAGAACCGTTCAGTCGTCTAACTCTAACTCTCTGCAGATAAGACGTTTCTCAAAGCAGAGAGTTGGGGTGCAGTCTCTCTCCTACGCAGGGGCCTCCCTCTGGATGTAGTGGCCTCCTTGCCCCTCTCAGACTTGAGCCGGATCTCCTTAAATTCAGGAAGCTTCTCAAGACTCTTCTTTTCTCTTCTTCCTTCCTTCTCCCCCTCCCCTGCTAATCTCCACATCAGCTCCTGACTGGCTGCCTGGTTCCTTCAGAGTCTTACAAGTCACCAGCCCCCCTAGTTCCAGTCTACACCTGCATTTGGGACCATCCCTGCACTTACTTGCCCTTCTGGGCCCTTTCTTACACACTTACCTGGCTGGGCCTGCACCTCCATACCTCACAATTAACTCCTGGACCAACCCGCCCCTGCATTTCTCTGCTTTGCCCTGGCTTGTCCACCAGGCCCTCCCTGGCACTCACCTTTCTGATGGGCCCTTCTGCCCTGGCACGCACTCCCCCCCCTTCCCCTCTCCCCTGCGCTTCTCGTTACTGCACTTGCATGATCTGAATGTCACAAGACCTAGTATGAATGTTTTCTTTGTACTTCGCTCCCTGTTCCCCTCTCTTGTTGCGCCTTGTAGTCCTTGTGTATAGGTGCATTATAAATAACCAATAAATCAAATTAAAATAAATTGATGATCTCAGTGTCAGCAAGTGAATTGTTTTATTGGAGGAGCATAAATGTGTTCCACAAATAGGTGGGGGCTACCGAGCAAATTAAGGGAACTCGAACGAATTAGAGGGCGCTGTGGGGCAGGGTTTTCTCCGAGAACATATTTTAAAACACAATGGGTTAAAATGGTGGTAACAGCACACTTGGTGGGTGTTACCATATATTTCCATATTGACTGCATCAATATCTGCCAGCATGCGCATATCAGAACATACCGATGTTTGCTTCGCACATGTCTGCATTGATACTACAAGAAAACATGCCCATCCTTGCTTTGCCAATATATGTCAGTATCCCCATGTAAAGTCGCACCCCTGCTAGCTTTGCCAGGAAAAATTCCATGCCACAATAAGAAAACATGTCAAGACTGGCCACACCAATATAGGCAACTCTAGCCACATAAGCACATTTGTCACACTGGCTTTCCCTCTGGTGCCAGAAAGAAATGCAGTGCCACGTCAGAAAAAGTATCCAGACTGATTGCACCAAAGTAGGTCACTCTAGCCACATAATAACACTTAGGTTTGCTTTGCACTTGATCTTCAAGTAAGAATATATGGCACTACCAAAGTAGGCCAGTCTAGCCACATAATAACATTTACCATGTTTGCTTTACTCTTGATGCCCATTAAAACGTAGCATTCCACACAATAAGAAAATATATCCAGACTGGTCCACCAACACACTCGAGTCTTTCCACGTATCATGTTTTCTGTACCTTCGATTGCCAGTAGAAATTGTAATTCCCTGGCTGCCGCTACACAACTAACCCTGATTTACCATACACAATCAGAATCCCGCTAACCGGCACACACGTATGTACGCATAAACATTAACACATTTTTCTCATTCACACACGCACACATACAACCAACACTTTCTCATTCTTTAAGGTCAGCAGGTCCTGCCAACTGGCAAAAGGTAAAAACCATAGCTCAGAACAGAGACGCTTGGATAAGTATATAGGAATTGCAGACTGAGAATGGGGATACAACTGCTTTTTGGGGCAACATTTTCTTCCATACACCGAAAGCTTAATGGAAAAGTTGTCAGCCTATATGACAGTGTTGGCGCCCTCTGGAGTTAGTCTGTGTGTGCGCAGAATTATAGTCAGAACAACAGTGATGCTGCAACTATGGGTTACCGCAGAGGCTGACCTGTGCAATGAAAAATTGAAATCTTAAACTCCCAAGGTTGCACTTCTCTGATAATCAGATTAATTGGTACAGGTTTTGTAAGGTAAATTTGAATTTTTAATATATAACAACAAAAAAAGAGCGAAGAACTTATTCTTCAGGAAAAACAATACTTATAACGAAACTGAATACAATGTAGTTAATTCACTAATCCGAAGGAAAAGAAAACTTGTCAAAGAACGGAGTAGTTGCATAAACTGGTCAGTTTGAAATAGTTTTATCAGGGTCCCACAATTGGAAAAGAAGAAAAAGAAAGGTACTTCGATGTACTAAGTGCTTTGGATACAGCTATTACGGTATGTGGGTACCAAAAGGCTCCTTATTTTCACGGAGTCCTTGATTCGATGTAGTTGGGTTGACTGATTTCTGTGGGAGGTCCTTGGATACGTTAATAGGTGATCCTTAGAAAGATTGCTGATTTATAATGAGAGATCCTTAAGTTGGTCCTTTAGATTAGTAGTTCCCAAAAACTCCTTATCCAGGATTGCAATATTTTAGGGTGAGATATACTCAATTGTTGAAAGTTCCTCTAAGATATTCTCATTTGTTGAGAGTTCCTCGACACGTGTTTCCCCACTCCAGATTTGGAGTGGTTCTTCAGGAGGAGAGTGGATATGCGTGGGCAGGTCTCCACGGAAAGTGGAAATCTTTAGGTTACAGTAGGGGTCTCTGTTGAGGTTTATGGTGGGTATTGCTGTTATGGATTACGTATAGTTTGTGACTTTATGATTCCAAAAATGTGTACACAAGGTGCTTCATCGTGTAGTCCTCAAATGTGTCGCTGATGTAATAGACATGATGTTTCTTCATGGGATCTGATGTTGCAGCTAGATGTATCTGGGCATCAGGATGGTCCGATTGCCAAAGCTACCAAAAACATTCCCTTATTATTTACAGATTTAGTGGATTTAGTAGAGCACGCTCCCCCTTATCAATATTTATTATTGGTGGAAAAGGACACCTCATCTCCTTGGTGAACTGGGGGGTGAATGCACCAGCACCTATGATCAAAAGAGGCCAAAAGGGAGCAAGTGAACGCACTCCAGATTGACTATTTTGAAGGGAGCAATCTTTGCTTATTTCCCAGCATATCATCACTGGGTAAAGAATTCAAGCGCAAGCTTCCTTCCGCACACATTCATAACTATGAGAAATCAGCAATGCATGAGAAGGGCACATGAAGACTGGAATTCAGCAACTTAGCCTAAATCAGAGGTATTCAAACTGTGGGGAGTGAGACCCCAGCCAGAAATTAAAAACAAGCATGTTTTTTAGGGAGGAATTAAAAAGCGGCTCAGGGGGGAGCCCTTGGCAGGTGCGGCTTGTCAATAATTGGCAACGGGGCGTCAACCCAGTGGCCCCCTCACAAATTATGGAGGAGCTGAGGAGCCAGCCCAGTGTATCACTTTGATTGTGTGCGTGTGTTAGGCACTGTGAGGCCAAGGGGGACAGGGATGGCATCTTTTTACTGGACATCTATCATAGGTGTCCAGTAAAAAATACCATATCTCACCCTGGGCCCCAAATTGCAAACTGTTTGGCTTTTGGCTTTTTTCCCAATGATTTTGAAAAGTATGCTCTAAAATGTATTTTAAAACATTTTCACCCATTATGTAAAAAAGTATTCCGGGGACAACTCCCCCAAACCCTTCTTAATTGGCTTGGGCTCCCTTGCTGCGCTCGGTTGCTGTGGCATATCTGGGAGAAGTATTTATGACCATCCACTTAAAAAAATTCACCAGTCGCCACTGGCCCTGGGACTGTGCTCAGTGGTATCACTAGAAATATTAGGGGGGTAAACCGGGCCGGGGGGGCAAAAATACATCATGGTGGGGTGGTGGCACACCAAGTAAGGCTCAATAGGCCAAACTGGTTTAAGTATACCTATATTTTACTAATCTGGTTAAAAAAACGTGTCATTAAGCATGTTCAGAGTAGGCTTAATGCAATAAATGTTTTGCATTTATATCAAGTTGATATACATCCTAAAAATTTACTAATTTTCAACAGTTGTAAAAATACTCTTGCAGTCAGCAAGAGACTTCATTCCTTTACTTCAAACAGACATCAGTCCCAGCACAGCTTCAAATAATGTGTAGTTTGAGGTGGTATTTAGCAGAAGAGATATCACTTCTGGCTCAGCTTTAAATAATAGCTAGTCAAAAATAGTCAATTTAACAGAAGAGCTAGCCCTCATACCTCAGTTTTAAATGATAGTCAAGGACAGTCTGTTTAATATATGAAATATCACATAAACGCACCTAGTACAGGGTTAAAGGAGGCAACTTCACCCTTGGTTCTTTATAATTATAATTGTTTGTTTATACCACGCTTAATAACAGAGACCAGTTTCTAAGCACAAGACTGGGATCCAAACAGGTGTTGCTAGACGCTGTGTTGCTTCCAAGACAAATGCGTTGTCACTAAGCTATTCTCCTGGCCTAAAATGCAATGGTTGCAGGAATCTCACTTTTCCCCAGTAGAATTGTTCATAGTTTACAGTTTCTGGCTCTACAACCCAGTGGTGGCTGGTGAATTTTTTAACTGGAGGGGCATAACTTCCCCCAAATATCCCAGAGTAGCGGAGCATAGCGAGGGAGCCCAAACCAATTAAGAGGTGTTGGGGGCTTCCCACCCAGAGAATTTATTTTTAGATAATGGCTTAAAATGGTGCAAAACGTGGGTAAAATGCCAAACAGTTTGCAATTGGTTTTGTACTGTAAAGCAGGAAAAAAATCCAATAGATGCAGGTCACCAACAGTGAAGAGGAGCATTTCGCCAACACATTTTCAGGTTGCTTTGGCCCACAATATATGCCATTATAAAAACATTTTCACACTGGCTGCACCCATACATTTCCATGCTGGCTGCACCAATATATGCCAGTATCCCCATTTAAGTCATATTCATGCCGGCTTCACGCATAATTCCAGTAATGATACTAAAAGAAATAATGTCCACACTTGTTCTGCCAAAGTACGGTGGTATCCCCATTTAAGAACATATTCCAGTTGACTTTACCATTAAAAATGCCCTGCCACAGTATGAAAATATGTAAAGACTGGCTGCATTAAAATGCCATTCTAGCTATATAATAAAACATATCATGCTTGCTTTATCAAAGATACCCAATACAAGATGTCATGCAACAGTAAGAAATGGCCAGACTGGCTGTACCAAAATGCTAGTCTAGCTATACAATAACATTCATCATGCTTGCTTTATCAAAAAAAGCCCAATACAAATGGCACACCACAATAAGAAACGGCTAGACTGGCTGTATCGAAATGCCAGTCTAGCCACATAATAGTACTTATCATGCTTACTTTATTAAAGATGCCCAATACAAAATATCATGCCACAAAAAGAAATGGCTAAACTGGGTGCGTTAAAATGCCAGTTTAGCTACATAATGACACTTACCATGTGTGCGTTATCAAAGATGCCCAATACAAAAAGGCATGCCACAGTAAGAATTGGCTAGACTGGCTGCATTCAAATACCAGTCTAGCTACATAATAACACTTATCATGCTTGCTTTATCATAAATGCCCAGTAAAAAATGCCATGCCTGCCCTCTGGTTCCCCCAGCACCTCCCACACACACAATCTGATTATGTGTGCATGCAAGGTGCTGTGGGTGGTTCCAAGGAGTAGGAATGGTATTTTTTTTACTAAGCACCTATCATAGATAGTCAGTAATAAAAATACCATGCCTGACCCCCTGAGCCTTTCCAGCGCCTCGCACGGGAAGCTGATTTGGCTGATGCACAATCCCCCTCCTGCCAAAATAAGCTCCACGTCCCAGTACAAACACACATGCACAGGAATTCACACAACCATCATACGCAGCATGCAGTCGCTCATTCACACGCACACCCATCATCATACACTCACTCATTACACACATACATACAAATATTTAAATGAACATACCTTCTGCCCTGGTCCTGATGTTCCCTCCCAACGCTCTTCCACGTAGCATGAACAGGAAGCAGGAAACAAAGAGCACTTACTGGCTCATGAACATGCACTCAAGAGCTGGAGCACTGATGACGAAGTGGCCAGCTCTGTTTGTATGTGTGTGGAGGCACAATAGCGCTTCCCATCGCACAAACAAACATGCAGTTCCTCAGCTAGCATCCCCATGGGCTCAGTGTTTACACTGGGCTGGCTCCTTGGCTCCTCCATAATGGGAGAGGGTGCCCATGGGTCGGCACCCCTCTCCCATTAAGGAGACTTTGAAGTCATGTACATAAACTGCACTGTTAATTCAGCAATTCTGAACACGTTAAGGGATCCATAGACATGTCCTACAATAGAAGGCTACCATGGTAGCTCATCAGGTTGAGTGACTGTTGCTAAGATGTTATATATTTAAAATTGCCTGTCAATTTTATGACAAACACGTGCTATAAAATGGGTTGAGGTGGTCGTTTGCTTATATTCTGGGTGAGGGAGGGGTAATTTTGCCCTCATAGTGAAAATCAAAAGCTGGCACCAATGAACCCACGTTTTAATTATTTCCTAATAACTGCTATCAGCACAATAGAAGCATTTATTTGTGAATAAGGAGGATGACAAAGTTCAAAAATGCACATTTGGAAAACATTTTTGTTTTTTTCTAGACAAGTTCAAAAATGCACATTTGGAAAACACTCTTGTGCCCAGCATGTAGTTAGCCTGCTTTTAGCAGTGATGCCCCCCACCCTAGTGATATTCATGGCCTGTTGATTCCCATGGTGTCCCTTTCAGGCCAAAAGAAAGAACTTGGGCTGGGCAAACAAGCCTGCAAACACGCAAATGACGGCCGAGCGAAGAAAGGTTCCTGGAAGAGTTATTTGCCAGAGGTGGTGGGGGATAGCAGGCCACCAGATGGGTGGGGGCAAGCAGCCAATAGCGGGGGGGTAATTGCCTGCCTATTCCCTCCTCTAGGGACGCCAATGACTGTTCTGGGAGCAGGGTGGGGCGAGCCCAGGGACTGTGGTGGGAGCTGGATGAGCGGGAGCCATAGGATAGTGGTGGGAGCAGGGTGGGGAGAGCCCATGGTCTCTGGTGGGTTGGGGAGAGCCCAGGGACTGGCATACGAGTGGGAAGAGGAAGCCCAGAGACTGTGATGGGAGCAGGTGGGGGAGCCCAGACACTATACTGGGAGTAGGGTGTGGTGAGGGAACTCAATAGTTCATAATCATTTGGACTTACTGTTCATTTGGCATTTTTGGGGGGGGCACAGCCCGCCCTCACTTTGCTCAGGGGGACCAGGCCAAAAAAGTTTGAATAACACTGGCCTAAACTATATGCAAGATGGAAAAGTAGCTCTAACCCAAAGAGCGCACCTAGTCCTCTGAAACAGCTTGCAAATCACAATGACAGCAAAGCATGAATTGAATAAATAGAAGGCAATCTGCTGAAATGTATCTGCAACTAACAGAGGTGTCCAGCTGTCAACAATATCTCAGCACATTAAACAAGCTCCCATTAAGGAACATGTTTGCCTAATTGAGACTGAACCCAGTGCATTTAGCCCTCATTGCCAGCAGATGGCCAGGTACTAAACTAGAACATCCGGCGCACCAGTGTGGCACGGCCAAAGCAGAGCTGGGATACTTTCTGGCCTGCTGGGTTCTTATCAGTGTGCATGTCAGGCTCATAAGAAGAAATGTTTTTTTTATCAATACTAATGTCATTTATATTTAGAAAGATGGGATACATGTTAAGGCAATATAGGGAGATGTATGTATTCTAAGGCTTATAAGTAAAACATTTGTATGAAAAATATTTATTTTATTTGATTTATATACAGGGAAGAACAATGCTCTTTGATCGCAAATGAACGCACACTAGATAAGAAATCAGACTTGAAGGGAAGCTACACCTAGGCCATCATGTCTCCCGTCGCACCACCTGACTCCCTAGACGCCCCCCACTCCTCTCCTCCCCGCCACCCTGCACCGCTGTACCCCTCCTCATTGGCCCTCTGTTTCCTACCACCCCGCTGTACATCTGCTCTGCTGTTACCTCTGATAAGTGCTCCGTTGTGCATCTGTAATGTTGTACACCTCTGTAAAGCGCTCCATTATGCATCTGTATTGGTGTATACCTCTGTAAAGTGCTCTGTTGCTTCTCGAAGCAAGGTCCGTGCTCAATAAATACCATCATCATAATAATAATAATAAGAAGAAGCAGTGAGCTTCTTACAATTGGGTGAGTTTGAGGGACATTCTGGGGATTAAATGGAGCAGGCACCGGGGAGAATACATGGGTGGACTTACATATGTTAAGGACAATCAATATCAGACATTTTTAAGCGCAGGTAGGTGGTATGGCCAGCAGTGTTATGGATGCGATGATGATGGAACAAGTGTTAGAGTGGAGGCAGTGAGAGTAAGGGACAGAGGCAAGTTAGAGGCGGGGGAAAAATGTTAGGCAGATGAGAGGTAGGTTAAGAGGATAACTCTGAGTAGAGGAGGTAGGTTTGCAATCTGGCTTCGAACAAATTGGTGTGAACAGTTTTTTGGATGTGTAGGGAATTATTTCCATGCAAGTGCAGCAAGAAGAGAGAAAGAGCAGATGCGAGAGGAGTCACAGGGAGGGCAAGGTGCCACAATTTTATGATTATAATTATACTTTTTTTTAATAAAATGCTTAATACCAAATCGATTTCTAAGCGCGGACCCGGGATTCGAACCTGCGTTGCTCTGCGTCGTCCTGCTTCCCAGACGTGTGTTGCCACTGAGCTATACTACCCGTGTCAATAGTAGTCGAGGAGTCAGAGCAGTGGTTACAAGAAGGTATTAGAGTTGTATAGATACAGTGTTGCCTTACTGTGTATATATTTGAGAATCAGTAGAAGAAATGTTAATCTCGCCCTGTTTTGCATCGCCAGTGATCCAGCCTGGTGACGGTAAGAGGAAGTAGATGTGAAGTGAGGTAGTTCAAAAGAGTCCTTGTAGCGAAGTTAATGATCTTGTCGAGAGGGCAGAAAGTATAGAGTGGTTATGAGATGCTTGGCGATGTTGTAAGGAAGGAGGTGCCTGATTTTCCTAAAATTTTGGAGATTGAGGCGAGCCATGTTACTGTTCTAGTTTTTGACGTTTTATGGCGCTCATGTAAAGAAAAGTTGTTACTCTTAACCAATGTGGCAGATTTAAGGTGCATTAATGATGGACTCCAGTTGTTAAGTTAAAGAGGACTTTATCAGATCTAGATTGGAGGTTGTCAGGATTGGCCTGCACACAACATTCTGGAATCCAGGCCTCGGTCTCCCAGCAAGCAGGGCTCCGGTCAATATCAGTTCTTTCACTTCCGTTAACTCTGAGACTCAGTATCCCAGGATGCAGTTCTTCAGTCAGAATTAGGCGTGGTAGCTTGATCTGGAAATTTGGACTCCATCTCCTAACAAGCAGCATCTTCACAAACAAGGGCAGATGAACTCCATGTCCACAAAATACACTTTCCCCAACAAATGATTTTCTTAACTTTGTTATACTAAATTGTACTTGATGTCCCAAGGAGCCGTGGTTGCTCCGCCAATGCCTTTCTCAGTTCTCTTTGGGATATTGCATTAAATATACCAACATGCAGCAGAGGTTTCATTCAGGGTGTTTAGGCTACATATCTCAAACTGCAGAATTTTCACAACAATGGGTTCCTTCAATTTGTGCTGGGAATGTGTACTATATATTCCAACTTGCAGCATTTTCACAATGGATTCTTTCTAGACAATCTCCTCCAAGATGGTTTAGGGCTCTGTCTCCCAGCCCTGTTATACAGCTTTTCTCCATTTTCTTCATCTCAGTTTCCCACCTTCACTTTTCTCACTCACTTTCTTAACCAAATATGGCAGTTTCAATCTCTCATTCTGAAGAGGCCACTTGTTCCTCAGGTCAGAGCATGTCACATTTCAATGCTTCTTTCCGCTGTACCGGTTTGCTTTCCTCTCAACTTCATACTCTGGTTAGCTGTCTGCATGTCATGCTCCGAAGCGGTTACTTCCTTCTCATCAAACATCTTCCCTGGGCAAGTGTCAGACACCAGCTAGGCCCTTGGGGGCCAACCTCATTCCTCTCCTACTTCCCAGTCCTCCATTCAATGCCTCCCCACGCTGGGAGTGCTCATCATGCATCCACTACGTCACACACAGCTCCTCCACACCTGGGACTTGTCCACCACGTCTGTTACGCCCAGCAGGATTGTTCAAGTGACTACGGTGAAGAGGGCAGGGGACTGTGACTGCTCCAATGGATAACAGACGGCTGAGAACACCTCTCCCAACCTGATATGTGACGTTATTCACCACACCAATGTTACTCAGTTTCTCAATCTTGGAAGGATTAAAGGTAGAGCTGGCCCCGATGGAATAAACACGATATCTCCCTTTGTGGCCAAGAGGGTACTGTGATCATTTGTATAATGTGCCTACGAGCCAAAAGGCCTACCCTACAGTATGCTGGGCTGCCTGCTCCGGAAGACTTTAGATCCATTTCTCATAGTGCCTGCGAAGCACATGGTTCTGGTCCGGCCTTTCTTATTGACCAGAAAACCCCAAATGGAGCTTACTGCCATTAGACCTAGGCAACTTTTACTTGTATTATCATTATGATTGTTGATTTATATTGTGCTTAATGCCAGAATCCTCCAGTTTATAAGTGCTGCACCAAGGATCAAACCCATGTAGCACAGCACTCTCTTGTTCCCAAGGCGAGCGCAGTTTCCCTGAGCTATCTTGTAGGTAAGATGTGGAGCCCATAAATTGTTGTGTACCACAAATGAAGCGATAAAGAAGGTCCCTCTCACTATTTTCCCCGGGCAATGAATTGTAAATTGTTTCTAAAGCTGACGTGTGAACAGCAAATGAAAAACTAGAACATTTGGGGAGGGATTTTGATTTTGGAGCCCAGGCGTGCAACTTATACGAGAAGACGAACGTATAGTGGAAATGCACCAGCTCAAGCTTTCGCAGGGAATCGGTTTCCTCCCAGAGACCAAACGCTAGATTACATTGACTATCCCCGGCATCTTCTGATTTCATTACAGTACCAAAATGTATATCGCACTACCAGCAACTAATTTACAACAGGCTCAAATAATACAGCTCAGCTCACCTTAGCCCTCAGCCTCTCGGCTCATAGCTACAAAGCGATGAAAATGTGTGTTTGCTGAATATAAAGCAACCGTTGGAATTCAAGGCCTTCTTCCTTGCACACAAGGCTTTCTAAGGCCCTGAGCCATGATCCTTAACCAGAGCATTCCCACCCTAACAGCCAACTAGATGCAGGCGATTGACATCAAAAGCCTGCTAGTCACAGGTGAGCCAAAGTACAAAGAACTGGGTGGTAAGTGAAGGCACTTTCAAGGTTCTTCCCTATGGAATGATCACCTCACCTCCCTACTCAAGACAGCTACTTGGTCAGATGAAGTTTCGCAAACTCCTAAAGACTCATCTTTCTTGATATGTGTAGCAGGAGTAACCACTAGCGCTGTCACCATTAACTACTAATCCAATGGGAACCAAGCATGGCATCAATCATCCTTCACAATCCTCATCTTTCTAAGAGGATACCTGCACTTCATCGCCACATTATCCAACGGCCACCTGGGTAAACCTCTCAGTCTCCTTCAAACCCTACATAAATGTGGCTTCTCAGTGTTATGTGCGCATTAAAAAAACAATTAAAAAAACACTTAAAATACTGAGGGAACCTCTATGTTATTTCATGCTAGGGGCATTGGGACCCTGAAGCACAGGGTCTGCACAGTCCCAAAGCACTGAAATGGGGAGATCCATTCCTCTACTATGTTCAGAATGTTAACCCCTCCTTAAGAACTTACTAGGAACCCCCTATGCAATGTTTAAGATATAAACCTGCTAGGTTTCTTTCAATTTGACCATACTCGTTTGACCACCCCATTCCCTTACCTTCTGTTACCAACATTGTGCATCTTTATATACAGTCTATCCTTGACTATGCGACTTTTGGCTCAGCCTTGGGGGCCCCAGAATTAACTTTTTGGAGCGTGACCTGGGGTACAAAGATAGAAATGACCTGGCCAATAAGCCACCAAACCGCCAGGATTGTCCAAACACACACAAGTCAATCATGCATTCAACATTACATTGTGTACTAAATAGCAAATCTATCTGGACACATAACCCAATGATCACCACGCTTCTGGATATGTCCACCGTATCCCTTTTGCATAACTAGGATGGACCAAATAGAACGGGCATGAACCTATATCATTAAGCAGTCTTCCACCGATATAACCGCACCGCCTCAGTCCTACCCCTTTATCTGCAGCATCCATTTCCCACGTTCCGATCCTCTCATCTTTGCCTGCCCCATTTTCTATCTGCAGCAGGTCTGGATACTCCTGGTGGGGGCACAGTATGCTACTCCACGGACAAGCATAGGCTCTCTAAAACTATTATGGTAGTGATTTGGAAAAGTATAAAAACCTATTAACACAGCATTACCAGCCTGAAGCACAGGATCAGTCAATTCCCACAGCAGCACCACTGGACGCAGCAATTCCTCCACAAAGGACTCCACAGAATGTTAGGAGGGGATGGTGATGCGCCCCCAGTGCTAAGTCGTCTGCTGCTTGTTGCCCCAGGATCCCCTTTCATCCAAGCAATGCTTGCCTACTAACCAACGCACAATCAAAAACATTTGGTTGTGCCATATTATTACAACCATTTGACTAAACATTTGTTTTTGGACGCCACAGTCCCATCATAAGAGTTACAATGTATTTATGTATGTATGTATTAGGCCTCACATGGTTTGAACTAGGCTGGGAAGTGTGGCGGGTGACAAGGAGGACGCGGACACTGGGATGATATTTCCACTAGTTATTTATTAAATAATAAGAAGGCCGATCTTTCCCTATTGCTATATGGGTGTTCCCTGCCTATATAAATAACTAAGGTGCTTGTCAGTTGTCAGTCGCAAATGAATCAGTCCACCATCCAAAACTAGTTCTCGCTGACCCTACCACTATTCTAACCAACTCAAATAAGATCAGGAGGATGCTTCCCTCCTCCTGATTATGTTATGGCAATGTCTCTACTTCTCTTTAGGACTCCTTGTTAGTAAGATTTAAATAGTCTCTTGTCACTTTCCGTATCAGTTCTTGCCACTCTTTCATAATGTCTTTGGGTCTTCCTCCCTCTTTAGGGTTATATTTTTACAATACACTGTTCAGGTTGCTATTCTCTTTTGAGTGCAGTAAATATAACTTCTTATCTGGGATATGCTGTCTTGGGGTTCTCACCTTATACTGTATTGTTAACTCCAAGTACCTTTTCTCCTTAAGTTGTTCACTTGACTTCTCTTTGTATTTATATTAGTCTCTCTCGTATTTACACAAGTCTCTCTGTGATATTCTCCTCTCTTTACTTATTGATTTATGGGGGGCTTTCCCCTCTTCCCAGGGTCTTTTGTGCCCCTGTTGTAGTGATTTCTCCTGTAGGTTTATGTGTGATTCATAAAAGTATCTCTCTTATACTCTCCACTCTTTACTTCTTGGCTGATGGGGTATTTTCCCCTCTTGCCTGGGTGTATGTGCCCCTGTCGTAGTGCTCTCTGGTTCATGTTTATTTGTGAGCCTCTTTCTCACAAATATACAGTTCCACTTTATCGACTTCAATGTCTCGTCAATTTCACTGGGATGAGTTTCTCTTGCTATATAACGATTCCACAATGGCCTCTTGGTTCTCACGTGCTCCCTGTTACCGCTGACTCTCCAGGAAAACATCGCCAGGTCCTGTAGTTGCTCGGGTTTGGTTTGTTTGCTCTGGTTCTCCACCTTATCAACTCTGTCTGTGTCTCCCTCTCAGTCCTCTCTCTCCCAAGGACCAGGCTGTGGTCGTTGGATGGGCGCACTACCAACTGTGCAGTCGTCATGGTCACGCCACCACTGGGATTCGAATTCCCGTCTCCCTCTCTCCTCAATGCATTTGAACGCTGAGTCTCCAGTATCTTACTCTTGCATTCAGGCCACTTCTGAAAGTCGTGGGCTCCGCGGCTCTCCTCGGCTCAAACTCTTGCAAGTCTCATGACGTCAGGGGCTTCCACTGCTTAGGCTCTCCACTCCCTCTCTGGAGTTTGCTCTATCTCTGCGAATCTTATTCTTCCTCCTTGTCCATCATTCTATTCATCTCAGTTATATGGAGGTCTCCTCTTAAAGAGGCAGATCTTCTTTCTTGCAGATGTCTATTTCAGTTTTGGCTCTTGCCCAATCTCTGGCTTTAATAGTGTTCTGCATATCTGCTAGTCTCCTATATGCCACAATAGGAAATGGCTAAGGGAGCTCCTCACAGGAGCAGGAGTCCTTGTCCCCAAAGGGGGAGTCTCTACCATTGAGGTCCCACTTGCTCGACCCCTAGAGAGGGTGTTGTGGAGCGGGCTCACATCCGTAGCTTCATGGGGGGGGGTATTTCCCTTGGGGAGAAGGGACAATTCCCTCGATTCGTCACAGAAGCCAGTGATACAATAATAAGATACAATAAAGATATTCCAGGTACACCACATGAACTTTAATGAGAAAGATTTGCCAGTGACTCCCAGAGTATTTTACCCTAAAAACAAGTGAACTGTTGTCAGTCTGTGAAGAATCGAGAAGAGCAGTATTTACTGCTTCCCTTTAAGCTCCTCAAACTAATCGGCTGCTTATCCACGTTTCCCGGGTTGGCAAAATTAGCTATAATTTTGCAACAATTCTCCAGAGGGAAGTGCACGAGAGGCAGATTTCATTGTCATTGTATTAGGAAAAGGTAGCTGCTCCGGCAAATAATTTACGGGCCAGACAATCTTTGTCTGGTTGTCCAAAACATCCCTCTTGACAGCACATTGGTGGAATGGAAGAGAGCACTGGGGCTCAAAGAAGCCGTGATCGCAAGTAACCTCCTGATTCCCCTCACCTTTTCTGTGGCATTTCTACTAGGGGCTAGGCTGTACACAGATCAATCCACTGCCCCAACCCGCTAATCTTCAGCCACGCACTTTCCAGAATAATGTTATCCTCTAGAGTATAGTGATTATAAGGCACCCGAGGCCTTTGTCCCATTTGACGTGTCATCCTTGTGGCATGAAGATGGTTGGAGAACAAGCTCATCTCAAGATGATGCCCCCATACAAGGCTATTCTTTTGCATCTTTGCTTCACATTTCTGACTATTCCACAAGGATATTTGCTTACTTTATACTGATTTCCGATTGTTGACCACCCAAAACAATACTTTTGCCACACACTGAACTGCCCAATCTGTGAGCCCAAAGACGACCCACATCATCTTCATGATTGCCACGCTCTTATGCTCTTATGCACCCCCCTAGGAAGATTTCTGAATATCCCCAACAATCAATCCCTTTTTTTCCCCTGTTGCCCATTTGGAAGATGGCATTGTCACCCATGAGTGCTCAAGAGAACTTTGTTATATTTCTCATTGTTATGACCTTAACATCCCTGCATCCCTCAAAGAGAATCCATGCTTCTGAAAATGCCCTTCTCGTCCTGTTATTCAGTGCCCTCCATACCATCACCAAGACAAGATAAGTATAACTTCCCTGACCATAGTTAGGTGATATATGCAAGTACACTGCAGTCATAAGAAAAGGCCAACGTAGCTGAAACAGAGAGTGGATCATTGGTGAGGTGTCTGACAGGAGCTGTGGTGCAGACATCAGCAGCAATACTGTGGTGAATGCAGACATCCCTGTAAGACAGAGCAAAGACAGCGAGAGATAGTGAATACCAGGCAACGAAACCACTCAGCAGCAGAGAAAACAAAAGCGGAAGCACAGCAAGACACAAAGAGAATCTCTCCTGGCCAGTCAAGTGGGTTATTCTTTACTGCAGATACTTTGGCAACAGTAACATTGTGTGTGTTTAAAGGTATCTTATGTAAAGCTGACAGCATTCTGATGTATGCTGACTTTATACTACTGAATGCCTTGTGGGCATCAAAAGCTAACAGGGGGTCCTCCTGGCTGATTGTTTCACTCAGTCCATCATATTAATCATTACCCAATATTGCCACAGGCTCTGAGATATATTAGGAATCCTGTCTGGTCAGGCGTTACTATTGAGAGTAGCATCTGCTTAAGTCATGAGTCCAACCGTTGGAGAAAAAGTTAGCACCGCAATAAGGAAGGCAAATTGGGTGGTAAGGGGGCATAATGTGAGCCCTCCTTCTCGGGCTTTATAAAGAGCGTCAATGTTGATTTGTCAATTGATTCTGAAACAGAACGTGTTATTCAGATAAAGTTGAATAGTTTAATCTGTGGGGAAATGCAGATGCCCATAGAAAGCTTGTAGTAGAGGTTAGAGAAGCTATCAGTGCCTGACACCTTAGTCTCTTGGTGAAGTATAGTTGCCTGCTCCACTGCTTCAGGGGAAATTGGATATTTACAATCCTCCCTATATGTCTGGGAAAGATGACTGCGGCAAAATATTTCTGCCGCAAGGGTTGGCCAAGAGCTCCTCCGCCATCCTTTTTTTTTACATCGGGATTCAATTTTCTCCTCCTCCGCAAAATGTTTGAACCTGTTTGTGTCTACATTTTCAGGAATGTAGTTATGTATTCTCTGCCTTCACATCTTGACTTCCAAAATGCGGTTTGATTTGTTCCCTCCTTTCTGTTTGGCCTGGAGAATAAACTGGGTTTATCGAACTGCCAGATCAAACTGGTATTGATCCCTAGCTGCTCTCAGCTTCACAGGGCCTTGTGGTTCTTGGAGTGCTTGTGGTTTCATTTTGCCTGCTTGCCTGAGGCCGCAAAGCATTTAAGCAGTGCCTCTCTAGCAGTCATTTTGCTGATAATGTATCCTCTCAAGCCAGCCTTTCCAGCATCTCAGATTGTTTCCCAGTCTAGCTTGCCAAATTCATTATCTAGGAAATATTTAAACGAACCCAAGATATTAGCCCTTTTAGCAAAATATCAGAGTCTCATATTGTTCAGCTTCTAGGAATTCCTCTCTGTGGAGGGCAAAGCAAATGCATGAAAACAGAGAGGATGGAGTGTGGTTTGAAAAATATCTTAGGCCAATCTAGATGTTCTAGACCTTAGGTACTAAAATGGAGGATATGAGCAGCATGCACATCCTTGAGAACCTTTTATGGGTGACTGAGCAAAGAGTACAGTCCCTCTCATCCTGATGGAATAAAATGTCCCATAAACATCCCTGAGAATTTTGGCCTAAGGCTGTATGTTCTGTCTGTACAACTGAGAAGGGGCCAGCATTTTGTCTGCCTCCAGGTCTAAGACACAATCTTGCCAACATATGTCAGTATCACCACATAAGAACATAATCCTTTTGGCTTTGCCAGTAAAATAAAAATACCATTACACAGTAAAAATACCTGTCCAGACTGGCTGTACCAATGTAGGCCAATATGGCCATGTACGAACACTCATCTTCTTGGCTTTACCCCTGATAACCAGTAAAAAATACCTGGCTGCAGTAAAAATATATAACCAGACTGGCTGCTGTTGCACAAATGTAGCTCCTCCCACCCCCAAATCAAAGTACTGTTCCCCGACGCACAAACATTCATACAGCATTCATACACCTTTCTATTCATTAGTGCAACCACATTGCATGCATACACTCTCATTCACCCACATACCCATCAAACATTCAGCCGGGGGTAACCCACCCAACATAAAAACAACATACACTCTTTCATACAGACGTGTATTCATAGACTCAAACCTTTGCATACATGCACACACACATTTTTCCCTACCTGAAGCCCTGGTCCAAACTCCGGACGACTATGCCTCATGCTGCCTGCAACTAAGGCCCTGCAGCTCCCGCGCAGTGTGCAACAGGAGCCAGGGAGCGCTTCCTGCTTCCTTCTGCATGCACAACGGAGCCAGAGCACCTTCATCTTGCCATTCGTGGGCTTTTTTAATGTGCGTGGGGGCACAAGAGTGCCCCATTCACATTCTGGACCGAAGTACCTCACCTGCATCCCCATTGGGCATGTACACTGGGGTACCGAAAACTTTCACAAAGGGATAAAGCAAGCGGAAAATCGCTCTATCAGCTGCTTGCTGCAGCCGAGGGAGCGCTCAGTGGTTTCACTGGGCTGGCATGGATCGTACATAATGGTTGGTCAGCCAGTGCCCTATTGCCCATTATGGACGAGCTGCTACTGCTGTAGGAGTATTCAATTTGGGATGGTTTCTGAGAATCAACAGGTGATGCAGCCAAGGATAGGTGAGCAGTTTTGACAGTCTGACTGACCAGGTTTTTTGGTAGGAGGGAAATCAGAAGAAGGAGGTGTTCTGGCAAGGGGTCCTATTAAAATGCAACAGACCAGGAGGTTTAATTTCTAATCTTCTGGGGTTCCCGCCTCTTAAGTGTGAGGACGGAGCCCCTTTACACTAACAGACAGAAATGGCTTGTATCTAAACTGGTCGTGCCTGTTAATCAGAATAGAACATGTTTCAGTAATATACTGAGCATAGTTCCTGGTGAGCTTTGGGTGCAAACTGCCAGTGGATGTGATTGACTTTGTTGACCAATAGGTGACTGTGCAACGTGCCGGTTTAAAATGTAAAGTGCAGGTGGGGTTGAGATGAGTATCACTGTTCATTTAATTCATTCATTATTCATTCTCAAACCATCATCTGGCAATGATTGTATTTATGGATTTGCTAGCGAGCTGCTGCATCCATCATACTGGGCTCCATTAGTGAAGCTGGTAGGGCTCGGATGCCTCGTGGCATTCCCAGGTGTTTGTGCAAGTGCCCTGGGAGCAGTACAGAGGTCCCTTCGTATAAGCGCCCTACATAGGTTTTGATGCAAGAGTACAGAATCAGTGGGAATGAGAGTGGACAGTTTCATCTGGAGCAGGTCACAGCTGTTCCATCAGTGGCGATTGTGGTAATAGTTTCAAATGCTAATACTTACATGCAACACAGATGTCAGGAGTAAAAAATACCATTTAGTCCACCACAATACAAGTCTCTCAATAGCCAAAAGGGTGGCACTTCGCTAAAAGGGAGCAATAATATAGCTTTATAGACCTGCAGCGCGGCCCGTACCGGGTGCTATGGGCCCTGAAGACCGAGTTAAAGTACTGAGGGCCTTTAACGAGGTATGGGGGACCATAACGCCCGGTACAGCCCGAAGTGTGGGTTTATAAAGCTATTAGAAAATCCTCAGTATTTCATAAAAATAGAAAAAAGACAAATGAGCATAATATTTAAATGGGCAGTAATTCACTAGTATTTAACTGGCAGGGGAATGCAAGGGGAAAGTTGGAAGTTAACAGTTTTAATATAGTGTTAAAAAATGTAGGCTTACCTTTCTTTGTAGCCGTTCTGCTGTGCCGCGGTATTGTAGCAGAGTGCAGTCTCATCTTGCCACCAATAAAGGAACCATCGCACACGCTTACATAAGGGGGCAGGGCCATGTAAGGCATGCGACAAACATCATCTGGTTCCGGTGCAAGTTTTGAGCGCGGGTGGCCCAGGTAAGCGGCTGCAATGTTTCCGGGCTATAATACATCTGCGAGCTATAACAATTCACATAGCCTGCAGATTGGCCAATCAGCTTTGCGGAAACACCACTAGGGTGTTCTAATTAAGCAATATGACCCGAGCATTGGGGGCATTACAGACTTTGGTAATGACTCCGCCGCGAGGGTCATATTGCTATTAGTTCCCCGGCCCTCATTATGTGCATGACGGGGGCACTAAAAGCATTTTTTTCTGTCCCGAAACTCTGCAGCGTTTCGGGACAGAAAAAAAAAAAGAAACGATGAAGAAAATGGCCGCCGGGAAAGGGAAAACAGAGTCCGTTTTCCCTTTCCATGGCAGCCATCGGGAGAGGACGCGCTGAGTGTTCCCAGCGCGTAGGCTCCCGAAAAAGGATCAAAACGAAGGTAAGTGGGGTTGCGAGAGCAGGAGTGGGACGGGGAAAAAAGTACCTGCTCCTGGTTCGGGCGAATTACCGCCGTCAAAATGAACCTGATCCCCAGATGGCTATACCATAGTGCGGCACTACCAATACAGATCCCAGGCCCCGCCATAAAGGCTCTACAAAAGAAAAGACTAGAATTTGTTTGGGGGGAAACCCCCGAATTAACAAACGAATTATGCTGAAGGGGAAACCACAGGGGGGGTTGGGAGTCCCTGACTTGGCCAGGTATTCTCTAGCTGCCCAATTGTCACACGCATTCTCCTGGGTGCAAGAAGTAGACCCCCCCGAAATGGCAACAAATCGAAGAGTCCTGGTGCCCGGTCCCACTACCCGATCTCCCGCACTTACCACCTATAAAGCCATAGGCAAACAGCGGGCCCCTATCAGCCTCCACCGTAACGACCCAATGCTGGAAAGCCACAGCTCGGAAATGGGGAGTTCGATGTGCCCTGGGACCCCTGATCCCCATCTGGAACAACCCTGAATTCTCACAAGGAAATCCCCCGTGGGACTTCCAAGCCTGGATAGCAGGGGGCCTGGCGAAAACTAGCGACTTTATAGAAGAGGGTTTGCCCATCACATTCGAAAGGTGCAAAATGAAATTCGGAGTGGGAGAGCGGGAAAGATTCCGCTACACCCAAATCAGGCACTGGTTGTCCCATAGAAAAAATAGAGAAAAATGCTCCAGAGAACCAACAGCACTGGAACTCACGCTATCAACACCAACCAGCAGAGGCAGGACGTCCACTATCTACCGGCTACTAGACCGGTCAGATCCTACAAAAAAAGAAAGATATATGACAGAGTGGGAAAAGGATCTTGTGCGAGAAATAGCAATAGAAGAATGGAGGAAAATATGGGCTAGATTGCACAAAAAGCTCACAATGCATCACGAACAGGGAAGGGGGGTATAAACTATGCTACAGATACTATATCACCCCCACTTAAATCCATAAAGCCAACCCAGATATCCCTGACACATGCTGGTGCGGTTGCCCGGTTCCCGGATCTCTATTCCACCTGCTGTGGTCCTGCCCAAAGGCTGAGGTATACTGGAAGGAAGTCCTAAAACACATCAAAGATATCTCCGGTCTCTCCATTCCTTGGGACCCAGGAATTGTTATCATAGGCGAAACCGGAGACAGAGCATTCCCGATCTCAGGACAAATTCCCCGCCTATGCAATCACCTGCTACTAACCGCAAAAATCGCAAATGGCCCGAGTATGGAAAGACGAAAGTGGCCTCTCGATTGCCCTATGGTGGGCCAAATGCTGGGACATAGCAGTAGCTGAAAAAATCACAGCAATATATGAACAGACTCCCTAAATAGAACCTTGAATATATGGGACCCATTTCTGGATTACGCTGCCAAATTCCCAGCCCTCACTAAGAGACCCCCACTCAACAGGTGGCTCCAATGTAGCCCACTTTACTGAACCCCGGAGATCCCCTAAACTCGCCAAGTCGGACACATATCCGCGACCAAGATGACCCGCGGACAATGGCCAGGAGACCAGCATCAACCTCGCCCCCAACCTACAAACATTCTGAGAGTCACTCAATCATGAATTAACTCATAATTACTGCATTGTTGTAATGAATATATTATTTTGTAAAAATCAATAAAATGTTGTTTTGAAAAAAAAAGTACCTGCGTATCCGGCGAGGGACGAGGGAAACATCCATCTGCGTAGAGGCGTGGACCGGGGATGGCCCGCTCTGAGTCTCCACACAGCTGGAGGTAACCATCGTCCCCCGCCGGGGATGCAGGAGTAAGAAGGTAAGTAGGGGGAAGGAGGGAGGAGGGAGGAAAAGTAATTTTAAAAAAAGCCTTACCCAAGTCCCTGGCGTGGGGCGAAGGCAGCCTCTCAGCCGCGGGGAGGCTCGGAGCAGGGATGGCCCCGCTTCCAGCCTCCTCATTGGTTGAGGGGCTTCCACGCCCCCCGCCGAGGACAAGGCGGGTGGAATTCCGGCCGAGAATCGAAGGATTCTCGGCCGGGTAAGGACCCGGCGAGAGCCAATCAGAATGCGTGTTGCATTCTGCTCGACTCTCGCTGGGTACTAATTAAGAATAATAATATATTTTTTCACCTAAAGCTACATTATCATTGGCCGTTCATTTGTTATCCTGAGCAGGATAAAAATCAGTGTCAATCCTGCTGGGATCCCAAGCAACATGTGCAAACTGTACATAGGAATCTGTCATACAAACCAACAAAGCAGAATGCCCCTCTCCCCCAACCAGATTGCGTCATTCTGGGCAAATCATCCTCGCCTGGTAATTTATTTGTCATCTGTACCAGTATATTAGATTTTAGTAGGTTCCCAGTAAGTGTAGGGTTCAGAGTTAATGCTTCTACTAGCTAAAGCTTTCCAATGCATACCTAAGTTAGTAGAATTCATCACCCATCACTTCTGTGTAAGAGGTTTTCTTGCTAGAAAATATATATGTGCATCGAAAAATCATTCCACCTTAGGAAATCGACCACACACCTGAATTAAAATGGAAACAGTGGCATGAAAACAGTTCCTGACATTACACATGTCTGTAATTTCCCATTTAAGACCCAATTTTGCTTGAATCGCACCTAAAAAAAATGAGCAAAAGGTACTACACGATTCTGTGATCGAAATCGGCCTACAATCCATTCGCATAACGGCCTTATCACTCACATTCGCCTGCTCATCTTGTCAAGCAAAGACAAATCTTATAATCAGTTTTAGCAGCCTGGAGCTTTTCCAATTCTCAAAGTAATATTCCGCGCCGCTCACGGAGGCGACAGTTTGGTGCACCTCTGCAGACGACCTGCTGTGGCACTGCACAAGAGCAGCCCCAGGGGACAGCCCCTGGGCCTCCAGGAGAGGCTTTAAAGGCACCCGTGCCCAGGCATGAAACGCAAACCTCCTCCTTATTTTTCTTAACCCCATGGATTTAGCAACGACCTACAGCTTGAAACGCGGGGTCAGAAGTGGTATAGGCTCACTGCATACATTTCAATTTTAGCACAAATTTATTTGTCCAAATAATGAGAAAAAAAATCTTTTTTTTTTTCGTTCATATCAATCTGCCCAGAAAACCACAATAAGCAGGTTACTTTGCGCCCTATTTTCTTTCGGGACAAAGCAGGATTTTCATTGGAAAAAGTTCCCAAATTTCAGGATAATGTTGATCCCGGATGTTATGTGATAAGTGCAGGTATAGGTTAAAGATGTGCAGGTATAGGTTATAGATTAAGTGTACCATGCAATCACACACTGAACGTGTGGCATTATAAACAACTAAGGCCAGGAGCTCTGCTGGTTATTTATCCCCTTGGATTAAGAATTAAATGGCACTAGATGGAGGCATGGTTTATTCAAAGAAACCAGTATCAGACAAGACCCTCTTGACAGACTCTTGAGGGCGATCACCCTCCCCCGAAGCATTAGGCAGCCCCCTGCGCTTTGCTGCAGCTTGATCGCAGACTTTCGCGAGTTGTTGGCTTTTGTAGGATACCCTCTTCACGGACACTTAAATAGGGATGCGTTCGGAGGTCTGACGTGGACCTCACTGTCACCATCACACTGAAACGATGTTTGCCGAAGTTTAGCGCATAGACAGAAGTTGGAAAGGCTGCGCCTCCTTTCCTAAGGGACTGAAACACGAGATGGACAAAAGGAGATTGTGTACAGAACCCTGATTTTGAGAAGGATGGTAATGGACCACACGTTAAAAGAAAAATGTGGGGTTGATCCACAAAAATAGAGGCCGGGCAAAAAGTTAGCAGGTAACCAATGAAAGGCAAGGAGGCTCAGGGTGATCTGACTAGACTACAACGATTGTTGGTAATCAACCGGACCGCAGATCTTTGGATCAGTTCGATGTTACCAGCAGGATGGCACAGGGCTTTAAGTGGGGTAAGAAATCGAGGGGGGGGTCATTGGGGGCGTGGCTTTTGGGATGGGCATGGCCTAAAAAAGTACACACACAATAGTAAGGAATGCCAACAAATATATAAATGCAAAGTAAACATTTATATATTTGTATGTGTACCTTACTGTGGTTTGTGTACTATGAAAGCAATTTTTTATAAACCTAGAAATATGTAAGATATTTCTAGGTTTATAAAAGATGGCTTGAAAAGTACACAAAGCATTGTAAGGTACATGGCCACGGACGAAAACGTGACTTCTATGTGCTCCTGCCGATCCTTCAGTGATCCTTACGAAAAGATACACTTTGAGCCTGCTCAGAGATGCTGTTTTGGATCTGCAGCAGTATGAATACTACAAGCTTGCAGAGGTTGGAAATCCGGTAGGAATTGTAGGAGGAGCATGAACTACAAGCCGGAGATGTTAGCGAGATCCAGCCGGCGAGGAAAACAAGATGGCGCCCGGCTGAGAACAAAGGGATGAGCCTCAGTACAGCTGCACCGAAGATTACAGAGTCGCACCATCTCCCAGCAAGAGTGGACTCTGTTCACCGACTGCGGGTCGGCAGGAAAGGGAAGTAGGAGCAGCAGTGAATCCAGCTGACGCTCTTATGAAGATTTCAGGAGCACGGTGAACATCTGAGCGGGCGATACAAAGTATCAACGAGTCACTGAAAGACTGGAAAGTCAAGAATTGAGCATCTGATACATACATATGCGCGGTAGCAAAACAGTAGAACACAGCATACGGCCTCCAAGACATCAGTAACGCCTGCAAGTGCATAAAATGAGCTATGATAGTGCGAGATGGGAAGCTTCACGTCAGATATCAAACGGGTAACCGGACGACCCTGTGGTAAAGCCCTACACACGCTGACAGATACATTGTTGCAATCATAGATCAAGAGACACAAAAGTCCGCGGAACCGACTTAATACTGAAACTGACACCCGTACGAGAGACGTGCACCTGTGTGTGTGGTGGAAATAAAATGGAAGGTGAGGAGGGCCAGAACCCGACCAACTACATAGAGGACATGCTCCTGCAGGAAATAGGAGCCGGAATACTCACCCAGGGTTCACTTTGGAGAGGGCGCATAGAGCCCTTACGAGGAGACCGCCACCTGGAGCCCCACACCGGCCGATAATAGCTAAGATTTTGAACTACAAAGACAGGGAGAGGATCCTGGGACACTTCCGTAAAGGTGGAACTATTGGCCGTGCATCAGCATTTATTACAGCATACCCTGATTACACGTTGACAGTGCAAAAGCAGAGAATGAGCTATGGGGCTGTCAAAAGAAGGTTACGAGTTGCCAATCTCAAATACATGTTACGGTATCCAGCGAAGATGAAGGTCCTGCATAAAGATGGGGCTTTTTTCTTCGAGACCCCCAAAGATGTGAGCAAATGAATGGACTCGCAAAACATGCCGACTGAGCAGCAAGATCACCTGGGATAAGGAAGTGATAAGTGAAGCTGCGATGAGCGTTTAATGTATCAGCTAACGTTAAAGGGGGTACATAAAGAGGCGAGAGTGACATTTGAACTGATAAGTAATTGCAATGTTTACAGATAGCAAAATGCAGGAGACACATGCGCTGCAATAGGGTAGGCCGCACTAAGAATCACTCTTTATCCACAGTAGGATAGTTTAGTTGGGATACTAGTAGTTCAGTATCCTCCTGCTGCACTCAGAGTACCAGCAAGGCCGAGAAAGGGGGAGATGTGGGAACGCCTGAGATTCAGTTATGGAGCTGGGCAAAAGTTGGGAACGGTTGCGGTGGGGGAGGGTGGTACAGTTGGGGGAGTTATAGAGGAGTTGGCCTATGGACATGCTCTAAGAAAGGGGAGTTGGGTCACCAAGGGAGGATGGGGGTGGATGTGATGGGGGAAAATAAAAATGGGTGATCTCAGAATAGCAACCCGGAACGTGAGAGGTTTGAATAGCTATATTAAGAGGAACCGAGTTATGACTTACTTGAAACGTCTGAAAATAGACTTAGTGCTTTTGCAGGAAACCCCCTTGACAAAAGAGAAACAATACACAATAATACAGAAGTGGAGTGGGACGACCCTGGGCTCGAGATACTTGTTGTATGCTAGAGGGGTCCTAATTTGGAAAGCACCACATGTCCCATATTAGATACTTCAGACCTTTCTAGACAAAGATGGTAGGATGGTAATTATTGAGGGTTTGCTGGACAAAGTAATGACAAAGAAATATGTGTCATTAATGTGTATGCCCCGAACCAGGACACTGCGACCTACTTTAGATCGCTATATTCTAAGATCAGCCCATTTAGAGATGGGTAGGAGATTTCAATTGCACTCTAGACCCGACAATAGATAGATCAGATAACAAGCTGGCCTAACCAACCCCTTCTGCCAAAGCTCTAGATATGCTGTTGCACACATTCAAGTTAGTTGATGTATGGAGGATGAAGTACCCACAAGACGGGGCATAATCACACTATTCTGCCCCACAGAACCTATATACTAGGTTAGACTATGTGTTCACTGGGGAAGAGATGCTTAGAGAGGTCACACTTGCTGAGTATAAAGCTAGGGACCTTTCCAATCATGCCCCTCTAGTCGTGACGTGGCAGGCTCTCCCTCCCCGAGCTAAAATCCCAAAATGGAGACTGAGGGCCTCCTTACGACCCAGGCGGTAAGGGGTTAACGGCGCCGTAAAAGGTTGCGGCGCCGTTAACCCCTTACCGCCTAATTACGAGGTCCCTTTGCGGGTCCCTACCTTAACGGCTGGTCCTGACCAGCCGTTAAGGATTGGACCCGCAAAGGGACCTTGGAGGTAATTACATTACCGCAATTTGCGGTACCGTACTTACCGCCTACCCCATTCCCATTGAGCCCTATGGGGGCAAAAATGGGAATAGGGAAGGGCCAATGGTGAATGGGGAATTACTGCCCCGCCAACCTTGGAATGGGGCGGTAATTCCGCCATCCACCATGGCGCAATCGTTAAAATACCGGCGTCAACCATGGCGCTAATAGTGCCAGGGTTAACGCCTGGGTCGTAATGACCCCCTAAGAGTCGAAGCATTGAAAGACACGGGGCTCCGGGAGGATTTAAGGATTGAGGTGAGAGAATATTTCGAACACAAGACCAGCAGTGACAATTCAGCGGGTATGCTGTGGGAAGCCTTTAAAGTGGTGGTTACATGGGCGGCTATAGCTAAGTCGAAAGGGATACAAGACGTCATAATGAGAGATTTACAAAAGACAAAGAAGAAATTGGAAACAAATATGCAAGAAGGTAGGAGGTCCGCGGAGGAGGCCACAGAAATATCCTGCCTACAGCAGGAATGTAGGGATCACTGGGAAATGCTAGGCAAACTGAGTTATAGGAACTACACTGAGAGACAACATGCAGAAGGGGATAAACCGGGCAGGCTTCTGGCTTGATTATATAAGAGCAAGACTACCCGGCAGACTATCAGGGCGGTGAAGGGGACGGATGGAACGTTGCAGGAGACACAAGAAGTTGTGAACAAATGTTTTTATGATTATTACACACACCTGAATCCGAAGAGGGGGAAGGGTTGGACATATTAGAGGCGTTGACAGAGATTAGTCTTCCCAAACTCAATAAGGAAGAGAGCAAAAGTCTAGAGATCCCCATCATGGTGGAAAAACTAGAGGGTGTGAGAAGGAAACTACCAACCAATAAAGTCTGAGAAGCAGATGGGCTCCCCAGTGAATTTGATAAGGAATATAGGGCTGAAATACTTCCCCCATTGTTAGCTATGCTAAATGAGGCATTGGACATAGGTAAATTGCCAGAGTCCCTGTGAGAGTCTGTAATTGTCCCACTTCTCAAACCAAACAAGCCGGATATAGAATGTGGATCTTACAGGCCCTTCTCGCTGTTAAACCAGAATGGGAAGATACTTACTGCAGTCATGGCGAATAGGCCAAGACCGGCCATAAGTAAACTGATACACCCAGATCAGACTGGATATGTCCCACACAGAAATATAACTTAACATGCAGAGATTGCACCATATAATCGATTATACTCGGAATGGGACACAGGAGGTAGCAGTAGTTTCACTAGATGCTGTGAAGGCGTTTGACTCAGTCCGATTGCCTTGGCTACTAGCAGTCCTGAAGGAATACGTTATTGGGCCCACATATATTGAATGGGTGCGGCTTCTGTACAATGCGCCGTTAGCAAGAGTCAAGACGGGCTCTGCTATCTCCAAGCAATGGCAGTTAAGTAAGGACACAAGATAGGGAGGCCCATGGTCTCCGATTCTCTTCATTTTAGTGCTGAAACCATTAGTGGTGTATTTAAGGGAGGAATATGGAGAGGCGGGTATCAGTACAGGTGGGGCCACACCTGATTTTGTTGTATGCAGATGACATGCTATTCTCCTTACAATACCCAGAGGACAATCTACAATATGTTTTAGATGTGATGGCACAATATGCTGCATTGCCGGGCATAACTATTAATCCACAGAAGTCGAGTCAATACCGCTTAGGAGCGTATGTAGGAAAGCCGATACAAAAAATACCGGCGCTACCAATCAAGTGGGAAATGGATACATTTAGGCACTTGGGTATAGACATATACCACGACCTGAAGCTGGAGCATATGCATAACACAGAAAAGGCGGTGAACAGAATTGGGAAATGTATGGTATTTTGGACTAAGCTACCACTGTCCATGATGGGGCGCACAGCATTACTGAAGATGGTGGTGCTGCCGAGATTACTACATTACTTTGGAAATGTCTCGTTTGCAATACCAAAGAAGTTCTTTACGAAATTACAGGGTACATGCAGAAGCTTCATATGGCATAATCTGAGGTGTAGAGTAGCATTGTGGAAGCTTCAAAACCTGTATGAGCTGGGAGGTATAAAATTACCCAATTTTGAAATATACTATTTAGCTAGTCAACTGCAATTTGTGGCCAAGTGGCTATCAGAGGAATAGACACCTGAATCAAGATTGTTGCGTGCAGAGAGCGCCTTGTTCTTTTTAAATTAAGTAATATGGTCACCCAATCGGCACGCGACCAGTGAGAATTTATTGTTACGCCTGAGAAGCGCGATGTGGCGTAAGGCATGCCAAATGATAGATAATCCTACTCCATATTCTCATGAGATACCACTGGTGGCGCTAGAAGGGGTGGATGAACAAGTTAGGCTAAATGTTAGGAGATGGTGGGAGCCTGTGCGGATAGCGACGGTGGGAGATGTACTTAAAGAGGGGAGGCCCCAAGATTTTAAGGAGTTGACTGAGGACATGCGGTTGCACCAGGGGCAATACATCACGCACTCCAGACTCATGAAGGCCATAAAGAGCAGGTGGCCAGAATACGAGCTGTCCCCACAACTGGACGAGACCATAGCAACATTTTATGATGTGTCGGAAAAGGGACATGAGGTCTCACCTATATAGGAGTTATTGATGTCCAAGGTGAGCAGGGAAGTAATAGGTACGAGGCAGGATTGAGAGACAGATATACAGGAGCCAATGTTAGATGGGATGTGGTGCAGAGCTATGGGGTACCATAAAAAGGTGTTGAGGAATGTGCACGTACAATAAATCCTCACAGAGCATACCTGACCCTGAACAAAATAGCTAAGTTCAATCAAGCAGGAATACATACGCGTCCGAAGTGCGGGGAGGTGAACGCAGAGTTGGTGCATATGTTTTAGGTTTGTGTGGTAGATTCTGGGGAGAGGTAGCACAAATCATGGCAAAAACGGAAATTACCCTAGATGTGGGATCCACTATGGGATGTCTTCTAGGAGGCTTCCCAAAACCTAAGAGAGCTAAGCATCTGAGTAAACTTAAGGATTTAGCATATGTACTTGCAAAGCGTAGAACTGCGATGGGATGGAAAGCACAAACAAGACCATCAGCGCAAGGATGGTGGAGTGATCTAGTAAAACTGGCTAATGCGGAGACACTGGTGTGGCAAGAAGCAAGAGAGAGGACAAGGACCTAGAGGGAGGGCTGGAGGCTTGGGGGCTATTGATAGCGGCCCTATCTATCTTGGAACAGGATGTACAGAATGCTTGACAGGCCTGGAGATGTGAGGACATGATACTGGAACGGGGGGGTTTGGAAGTAGGGTATAAGATGTGATGGCTTCAAGCCATCTTTTATAAACACAGAAATTGGCACAGAGTCCCCAGGTTTGCCGAGGGTCAAAGATGCCTCGATGACCTGGGGAGGGGGCGGGAAACAAAAGGACAGTAACTTCCTCTGGTGACCCAGCTGGCCTGACTTAATGGCCTGCTCATCTCCTATCACGGCTGCGGTCACTTCGGGATAATGTGTCCCACCGTGAGATTGTGGGACTGGGGGGGGACCGGCAGGGCCCCGGCTCAGCCCCACTTTTTGGATACTGCCAAGGCCTGGCCCCGGCTGTCCCGGGCCCACTTAAAGCACTAGGAAGGCCCTAGTTCAGTGAGTTTGCTTTATCCAAACTAGGTTGGACAAGGGTGGTGGTAGCCGAAATACAGGAAGAACCGGACAGGGGTGAAGGGAAGGCAAACTAAAGTTCAACTGAGGCATTCAACATATTTTTTTACATCTGTTGACAGTTAACAAACAAGAACACTGCACCCTCTTCAACAAGAGTAACAGGAGTGGATGGGCAACGGGAACCTTCATAAAGTGGTCTCATTTGACAATGTTTGTGCTAAACGAATAAGTTTAGCCTGCACATTTTTCAGCAAGCTACATTCCAAGAACACCTGCAATGAGGAGCATATTCACAGCCTTTTCCCCATGACCGCCAGGACAGATTGATATACAATTAACAGGCGAACATGCGAATGCAAAAACCAAAAGCATCATCCCAAGGGTATCCTGTGGTTTCAAAGTCGGAAATTACTTCAAAGTAATTTACTTCGAAGTGATTATTTCAAAATGACATCGAAATATATATGTAGTTGTGGGTTAAGGGGTAAAAAGGGTGGTGGGAGGGATTTGGGGTAGTAGTGAGAGGAGGGCCACAGGGGACCCCCCCAAATTATAATATAAAAAAAAAAATCAAACTACCATTTTCGAAGTAATCACTTCTAAGTAAATTACTGCAAAGTAATTTTCTATCGCCAAAATTACATGCAACTATCCCAGGGAAGTAGAGGATGCTAACCTACCTGTAATATAGGCATGACGCATTACTTGCATCCACCATTCATGCCGCTTTTGATATTTTTTTCTCATGAAAAAGGGAGAAGGTGATAATTGCTTTACAGACACGGACATTGGGCTGTACCAGGTGTTGTAATGTCAGGCCAGGAAGATTTTGGCTTTCCTGCATTTGTCTGTAGGATCGAAGGCATGGATCGTAATATCTGATTCTGCCACCCCCTTGACCCATCTGCTCCACCGTACAAATCCAACAGCATCTCTGCCTGCGTGCGATTTTGATGTGGGTGGAAATGATTTGTATTCCTATGGAATCCACCTGCTTATGGAATCTGCCTTATTTTTGCACCTGCAAACAGCAATACATGTAAATGCATTTCGGTACAACGAATCTCCGATGGGCTGCATTATGAGCAGTAATAATTCACTAAAGCTCAGCAGCACAGCACCCAGATTTCCGAGGAATTATTTGCACCTCGGAATGCAAAAATGTAAATTGCACAGAGCGGACTGCATGCAAAAAGTGCTGCAACATATGCTTCCCTTTGGGAAAATAGCAGGGACTTGGCCAATTACCCCCTTAATGTTCACACAAATACAATAGTTCTGTGTGATAATATCCCCACAAAAATGTTGCCATACAAGAATGGCACTCTTTTTCTCTGACGATATTACTCCATGGAACCTGTGGGGGACACCCCCACAAACGCTACATTTGTTTAAAGGTAGCGTGGGACGCCCCCGCTCCCATTTACCCCCATAAATAATGTTGCCTATGCCGTTTCCCGGTGACTATATGTATGGCGATATTATTCATGGGGATAATATTACCCGATACCAACACAACTATGCCCAGGCCACTTTGGGGGTACTAATCACATCCCTCACAGCTTGTACAGAGGAAATGAGGCTGGGTCCACAAATTGATTGCGCTTCATTAATATGTTAGGACATTCCCCTTGTCCACTCAAATTTAGTTTGTTAGAGAATATAGTGGTCACTGTACCACTAGTTTAGAATGACCACCTCGCCCACATTGTTTCTGTCAGTTACTAGAATGCACAAGAGGAACACCTCCCAAAGATCTCATAGCTGTTCAAACTGAACAGAAATTTACTTTTGACCATAGAGGGGGAAACTAATGTAATCAACGTGGAACATCCTTTTGGGAACAACCCCACTCATTTCACCTCTGTCCGCTTTTTTCGTTTCTTTTCTTAGAGGGTACAACGTTAAGGAACTCATGGTGGCAACAGTAAAGACAGATACAAGTGATCACAGTTCAAGGGTGTTTATTGAACTGTATATGGGTGAGGAAAACACCTAATCTAAACCTAAATCTAAGATGGGAGCAAGCTACGACCATCAAATAATAAGGCAGTCCTAGTGGAGTCTTGTCAAATAAACAGGGCCTATAATAAAAAAAAACTATTGGCAATCCTTACAACTAAGTTACAACAATAGTGTGGGATAATGTTCTCAAGAAAAGAAAGAAGTGTTCACCAAATGATACGTCAGGATGTTATAGCCGGGGTCTCCCTTCCCCACGTTTTTAGCACGGGACAAGGTAGGACCATTGAGCACAGCCCACTCCTGGGCCTTGCCAGCACGAGGTTACATTTCCTTTCAACGATACCAGGACCTTCTGGAGACAAGTCTATTTTCTGTAAAGTCTCTTGCCTTAGAAGTCCTGCTGTACCATAAACAATTAACAAACAAAGGTTCCTTTGGCAATCTTTCACGTTGGGCGATTGCTCTTTGCCCCTTGGATCCCCGTCAGCCAGACCATGATCCTTCTTGCAATGTTAACCTCCTGCTGTCTGGTTCAATACGGCCTTTCACTCAAAACGTAACATTCAAAAAAAGTATCAATGTCTTTGTAGGCCTCCCTCAGTCGGGTTCACATTTGCCCATATAAAAGTTCACAATCTCATCAGAAAGCGGGGGTTCTCTTCCCCTACCTTTCTCCTTGCAGTTCACAAGACCCCTTAGGTTCTTCCCTTTACCTAAGTTTGGGTCTCAGCACCCAGTCAGGTGGCTTTCCTTAAGGCCTCCAGCCAGGCTTCACACAGTTCTATTAATACCTTGTTCTCGGGTGTGTCACTGGTTACACTGATTCATAGGCATCCCTCAGTCGGGTTCACATTTTGCTAATTTCATAGTTCATTCAGTTTTCCTCAATGTGTCAAAGACTTTTGAATGTACGAGGGGTTTTGCTCAACCTTCGTAAGACCACTTCGACACATCACACCGGCCTCTCCCAAGGCCTCTTGGTTCTCGTAGTTTCAACAAAACAAAGCCAAAAGGCTCCAGTCAGAGTCCTTCGAATGAGCGCCCCCGCAGCATTGGACCACTGGAACTTTACTGTGGTTTCTATAAAGTTCAATTTCACAAGTTTTTTGTTCAACAATGTTGCCGCCTGCAACCTTGGGCCGAGCACAGTTTGGTTTACTATCAGTCTTCTCCGACTCACCGGCTGTGCTGTACTGTTAGAGCTTCTTGTCTCGGGAGTAAAGGATGGCGGACCAGGGTTGAAAGCCCGAGATCCAAATGTTTGAGGGAGAAAAGACTGAATATTATTTTTTCAAAATAACCTTTGGTCTTTTCTGCCCTGAACTTTTCCAACTTGGCCCTCACCACCACCCCCCTACTTACCTTGCGGCCACTGACTCGCAGTGTCCCCGTGATGTCTGTTTCCTTTCACTTCCGTGATCGGGAACTGGCACTGCAGGGTCATTTAATTTTTGTTTTCCCCGAGATGTCTGCGGGGGACACCCAGGCAACGCCTGCTCACAATATAGTGAGCAAGGATGCGGGGGACACCCCGACAGCCCTCAGCACTGAATTTGTGATCTGGTCAAACTTTTCAGCCGGCTGAAATTCGGCCAAATCACACATTCAGTAATGTTTTTTTCCGTCATTTTGGACCTTTCCAAGGACGGCACCACAGCGGCAAGCACTTCTATCCGCCTTGGCTACCAGCGCAGGAGGACCCTGTGTGCCGTTGACACCCATCACAGCACACGTCAGCTGGACTTCCCGGTCCTACGATTTCTTGTTCAGAGGCTTCGTGGGTCTGAGTTGAAAAAGGCAAGGGCAATTCCTTCCTCGTCGTCCCTCCAGGTCTCGTCGCCTTTCTCCTCTGCTTGAACTGCTGGTCCGGAATAGCTGTTTCCTCGTGCGTTTGGCCTTGCTCAAAGTGTGCTCTTGTGCTCCACCTTTTTTCCCTGTGGGGAAGGGAAAGGGCAGTCACATGTGCATAGTTACTGTCAGTTGCCTGACTCTGCCTGAACCTTGTGTTGTGCATTGGCAGGTAAACAGCTCTGGTGTTATTCCGCTGTCTGTCACAGTGTAGGAAAGTGTTTGTGTTGGAAAAGGGGGGGTAGAACTTCTAAGTATCCTACCGGGTAGGATAGGGAAAAGGTGTCATAAGGAAGGGATTGGTTGGTCAACTCGGAAAGGTGAGCTTTGAAGAGTTTGTGATTTGATTAAGGGAGGCTGTGGGAAGGGTAGTGTTTTGTCAAAACATACAGAGTTTAGGAAATAATAATCAGATGGACGGGGAGGAGAATGACCGAGTATTCAGGTAGGACACAGAAAAACAGGGATTCTGGGAGAGATAGTTTCCAAGTGCAACAGGGTTTGGGCTCCTAGGGGATTTGTCATATACGGAGGGGTCGTTGGATCTGGGCAAGAGAGATTCATTGGGAGGAAAGGAGGCAGATATGGTGCGGCCTATAAAGTTATCAGGGGTCCTTTTCTCCTTCTTCCCCGGTATAATTCCGCGACTCACCTGGGTTATTACCCCGAGCACAACACCGGGCTCCTGTATCCAGGTGATCCTCTCTCACACGTCCGCCTCCAGGGTTGGGATCTGAGACTGTCAGCCCTTCCCTGGCCACCTGAATAAGGGATTCTTGAGGTCTTCTTGGGAGAATACCCTCGGCTTTCTCACACCACCCACTAATTTATCTGCCCACCACCAATCCCTTAACACATGTGTTGCTCCATTCTCCTGTCCACTGAATCAGCAGTAGGGAGGGAAGTCACGTTTCCACTACTTTTTTGTTGTGGTTATTAGGTGGCACTGAAAGTGGTGCTATGAGCCTAAACTATTGTCGTGAGAAGTGAAGACAGAAGGGAGATGAGATGTTATGTTAATTAGCTTTTATACTGCCCACTTCACCATTGTAGTTGTCTTAGAGTGCCTAGACATTGTCTGTGTGGATGAATTGTGAACCCACCCAGGGTGAGAAGGAAATGTGGGTAAAAGGTAAGTGGGAATTAGGAACAGTAGGAAAAAGGTGGGAGAGAGATCAGAGGACAAAGGTGACAGGGAGAGGGAAGGATAACATGAGGATTGCGTGGTTGAGTTAACTGGGATGCAATTACAGTAGAATAGGTTTCGACAGAGCGATCATGAAGAGAGTCAAGGTGTTGTTCATAATTGGGCCCATCATTTAACGTGCCAGTTAAGGAGTGCAATGTGTTGTATGCATAATTATAAGTAGGTTATGCGTGTGGGATATCCTTGAGATGTGCTCAAAAGTTCCTGTATTTTGTGGAGGCATATACCCCAGATATTCGTATTGTATCCCTTATGAATCTTCAAGATACCCGGTACTACTGAGCCAGCTGACAGAGGTGTCAGTGCCAAGTGTTGGATTTTTGAAAGACAAGTTGGCAGACACAAGAGGGCGAGATGAAAAACGAATTTCCCCCACCTGGAGTCATACTATGATAGCATCCCGTGGTGGGAGAGGATGAGAATGCACACTTCATGTAATAGAAATACCTTATCCTATATTATAGGGGACCAAAAGGAAATCTAATGAAAGGTGATTGTACTGTGCTGAGATCAGCCGTTGCAAGGATAATTACATGGGATAGCCTGTGCGCCAACTGGATGCAGGAGCTTTCTCTCTGATAGGTCATAGTGCAATATCCACATATAGTGCGACAAAAGCATTAGTTGAACCGCAGTGTAAATAGTTTAGTGTGTTGCAGCAATTAACAGGCAGAATACATGGGACGGCCTTGCATCCAAAACACTGTGTCCTCCTTCTGTTTGGCTGTGGGCAATATGGAAACCAACACATTCTCTGAAAATAAAGGAGATGTCACTTTAAGATGAAATGAGTATGAAAAAAAGAAGAGGAGGCCCAAATGGAGGAGGGAGAACGGTACGCAATGGGAGCCCACTGACGTCAGAACACCAAAGAGAGGTAGAGCCAAGTACGGTCACAAGCCCACAGCAGTGGAGAAGCAGCGAAAGCAATTGGGGGACGCTGGGGGACTGGCTTAGCAGACAGCGGGAGAACTGTTGTCAGGACGGAATCAGAGGAGCCATCCAAAGAGGTCACTAGACCACAGAGGTGCCGTGGTGGGTATGGGGCCCTCCCAACTACATCAAAACCTGGATGATAGGAAGCAAGGAAAGCTTCCACCAGCCGCCGTTTAGGGGAACGCAGCGAGTTGCAGAAAAGCTGAGACTGGAGCAACCGAGAAAATGAGAGATGTAAGTGAAGAGAGGAAATTGACCTACCCGAGCGTGAGCCGAGCCCTACAAACTCACCCATGGCTGATGCAGGTACATGGGTGTGTTGTGGGAGTGGGCGGCCGCCTGGCAGAGCGAATACACAAGCAACGAGACTATTATTGGGATACATGTTGGTGCGAAATAATTAATGAGCAGAAACTGATATCTGAGGAGATATTCAAAAGCCTAAAGCAAGAGAAAGGTTGTGAATCGTTAATAGAGTGGCTACAACTATTGTAGGGAAAAAGAAAACCCCAGGAAGTGATTTCATGTGAGAAAATTGTTAAAGAGTGGGGAGATCCCTTTAAGAAAAGTTGTGATATGTATTGGTACTTGGGAGTACACAGTGAAGGATACCAAGACAGAAGGAACTTGATAAAGCCATCTCATAGTTGGGGAACTTTCAAAACTAAAAAGTGAGAGGAACAACTCAGAGCGAGAGGAATGTGTTTAAGAGACTTTACTCAAGATAACAATATTACGGGTCACTTGATCAGGAAAACAAGGCCCGCCACAGTTGGGAAGAGCTGCAGGAACTCATGAAAGCAACAGTACATTAAGAGAGGAGATCGTCCTAAGGAGTGGTTTTGGGATACCAGAGACATTTACATATTACAGACTTGTGTGAAACCAATAAATCCTGGAAGAAGCTGCAAGCCAAAAAGGCAAAGGTGAGGCCACCAGGAGAGAGAGATTCTCTTGGGCCTAGTTTAGTTAGTATTATTAGTGGTAGGGTCAGGTAGTTTTGGGTTTGCGGACTGTGGACATTTTTAATTTGCGACTTCCTGATGACAGACAAGCATCTTTGTTTCATTTAGTTCGGTAAGTAATTCCACTATAGCGATAGAGCAAGATAGTCCTTTTCTATTATTTCAAATAAAAGCACTTTATCTGTGTGGTGTCGACTCCTTCTTCCGACCCGCCACAAACAGCAAGGATGGAACAATCCCTCTGTGCAAAGCACAAGCGCAGAGGGGGTACCCAAAAACACCTAAACCCAAATATAGTCACAGGATTCCCAACACTATGCAGAAATGAGACACGGTCCCCAAAAACACCAAAGCCCAAATATAGCCCAAATATAGTCAGAGGATTCCCAAGCCTATGCAGAAATGGTCCCAGGTCCATGTTGTGTGTTACCCAAGCAGAAAGCTGCAATGAGAGTTTGAGTCCTTAGAAATTAAAATGCTTCAATGAGTGAGCACTAGAAGGTGTCAAATGTACATATAATACATTTAAAATACACTAAGTGCAACTTCGGTTTGAGCAATAAAACTTTGGAGTAGTAGCAATACTTACTTTATTTTGGCTTGCACCATTTACAAAATAAACTCTCAAAACAAACATACACAAAGTGTGAGACATTAAAACAAGCAATATTACAATTGTTTCCTTAAAATGTGCTAAAGGCACCTACACATTCCTGCTAGTAAAACTTAGTTAAAACATTTTTTCCAAACGATTAAAGGAGGCAAAAACATACTTGCATAAATCAATTACAAAATGGGCATCTACGCAAGACCAAACAAAAACCATTGCACCCGAAACTGACCTATTATTATTGCATATAAAAGGCCTTCTCTATCACTGCCTTCTTAACTCTAATAACTTTGTGCAAATAAGCAAATAAATGAGGTAGATCCTCGATCGCACCGCTACCGCAGGTGCAATACTTAGTCTTGAATTGTCACAACATCCGACCCCTTAATGGCAAAACATTTAATCTTACCATAGCCAGAATTCGTCTTTGAATAGGTGACCGAACAGAGCTCAGTGAGCCATTCGCATTGTGGGTACAGCGTGCAATCATTAAATGTCTCTGTGAGCAAAGGTTTGTCATGGTAGTCATAACTTCGTCGAATGCTAGCTTTCTTGCTATCATTTTCAGATGTCGCCTAGTGTTCAACCCCCCTAAGATGCTTAATATATAGGCCCACTTTCCGCATAGCATGGACCATTTCCTATGTCAAAGATAAATATCACAAGAGGAATGTTGTGCTAGTTCTTCCATTACATTCCTAATATTTGGATTTCATGAGTGGCTTGAATGCGAAAACCACTTTACGTATAATAAAATCTCATCAAGCTAACAAGGGCTGAGCGTAGTCGATTTTCAAGTTACTCCAAGTGCCCAGACCATGAGCAATTACTTGAGATATGCAATCCTAGGTAGCAATATGAATCATCTATTTTAAAACTGGCATTGGTTTATAGACCAGCTAGATTTCCTTTTATTGTTACCGAAGACCACTGTTTTTCTTTGGCTTAAATTCAGATTCAAGCCGTTGTCTTCAAAATAACCAGCTGTGTATCTCAGACTATGCTCAAGAACTCCCTTTGGTGTCAAATCAAGTAAAAAGTGTCAGATACTTAACACAGTTCAACGATGGTGGAATTGGTCCTACCTGCAACGAGCCTGGCATGAAATAAAGAAAAATAATAAAAAGCAACAGGGCCAAGGGACAGCCCTGGCCAGCACCTTTATTAGTGGCAAACTCCTTGGATGCCTCTCGACTACAGTGGCCAATAATTGAGGCCCTTGTATTAGAATAAAACCAAATAATGATCTGCAAAAAAGGAATTGGCACACCTAGTTTATGGATTTTACTCCACAAGAGCGCGTTCCAAGGAGTCGAAGGCCTTCGCAAAATCTAAGAAGCCGGCATATAGTATACCCACCTTATCCACACGTATTTGTCAATAATAGTTGTGAGGACAAATACGGGATCAACTGTTGTGACGCCTTTTCTAAAGTCTGCTTGACACAGTGGTAATATATTATCTTCCCTCACGCAAAGCTCAAGACTGACCGCCAGACAACTGGCAAAGATTTTAGAGCCATTGTCCAATAACTATATTGGATGGTAACGATGGGGATCTGCACGAGAGGCCTTCTTGAAGATTGGTTTAATGAGGCTCATCTCCCTAGAAGACGGGAGAGTCAAAGAAGAGGCAATACCATCAAACAGCTTCCACAACACTGGGGCCCACCACCACGGGAACCACTTAAAGATTTCTGCCCTAACACCATCTGGCCCGGGGCCTTGTCCAGCTTGGCGGAATTGATGGCTCAGAGGACCTTCAGATTGAAAAAATAACCCTTGAATCAGGGCAGCAAGATTCCTAAAAACACAGAGCGGGCAGTCTGTCAAAGTCATACCGAATAGCGTCCGGTGGGCCATTGAGAAAACCACTGGTTACAAGATTCCAAAATCTCTTGACATTCTTATCCTTTATTGTCTCTACCTGCTGCTCCCACTGTGTCTCAATGTAGGAGTTATATTTTTCTTTGCCTTTAGGAGCTTTTTTATAATCGTGCTTATGCAAAAGATCAGCTGTCATAGATTTGTTCTCAGTAGCAGACCACAGATTAAATTTAGCTCTGCGGCATTCCCCGTCGGATCAGGAGGCATCCATACGCACTCCTGGCTGACGACCAGGAAGAGGAGTGCAGGGACGCGTGCACAGTTCCGCAGTAGAGGCAGTTAATTCCACATATGACATTATAATCACACCCGGGTCCTCTGAGACAGCCTGACCAAAAAAGTTTAGCCTTTTTATCTCTAAAACCCCTAGCACACGTACTAATGTGTCCTTAGACAGCTTCATGACAGACAACACTGCAAATAGTTCCCCAGAATACTCAAAAGAAATTGGGTGGGAGTAAATCAAATCAGTATTCCAAAGAATAATTAATGGAATGTGGTTGCTTTGTTTGGACGAAGCAGGTACTGTAAGGAAGGTATGGTATCAAAGTAACACAGACACAATTGACCACAGTTCAAAGGTGTTTTTTAACTATATCAAGGGTGTGATAAACGCCTATCTAAACCTATATCTAAAGATGGGAGCAAGTTACGACCATCAAAAAATAATAACGCAGTCACACTGGAGTCTAGTCAAAAATAAAGGGCCTATACTAAAAATAAATATTGCCAATCCTTACCGCTGATTTACAAAAAGTGTACGGAAATGTTCATAAAAATGAAAGAAGTGTTCACAAAATGGTAAGTGAAGATGTTGGCCTCCCTTCCCCACGTTTTCAGCATGGGACAAGGCGGTTCACTCGAGCATAGCACACTCTTGGGCTTCTTCGGCACGATGACACAGTTCTATTACAAGCATACGGGCCTTCTAGGCCCAAGTCTCTTAAGTTATCAAAAGTCTCTTGATCCAGAGGGCCTGATGTATTAAACAAACAAAAAAAATCTTTCCAAGTGTTCAAGTAGGGCGATTCCAGTGGAGTAACTTTGTTAAAAATGTTGGGGGGGACATGACATCTGAAGAAAAGGTGCCCCAGCCAAATGAATGGGGACAACATGGTGTGCCATAAAAGTTGGGGGGGGGGACAAACACCACTGCCCCCCCCCTAAAATTACACCCATGGGTGATTCACTCTTCACCCTGGATCCCCCTCAGCCAGGCTCAGATCCCTTTTGTACCACAATCTTTCTAGGGTGACTCACGGTTCACCCTCAGTTGGTGCTCAGATCCTTTTTACACAATGAGTCTCCCTCAGCCAGGCTCGGACCAATTACAGTTTATATATCTATTGAAGGTCCTGGTTTCATGTTTCTTGTTCTCAAGGGCTCTTGAAAGTAGCAGATTCCCTCCAAAAAGGCCAAGGGCAATCTTCTCCTTGCAGCTCTTCTGGTCTTGCCGTCTTTCTCCTCGTATTAAATTGCCATCTTGGAACTGATGTTTCCTCATGTCTTTTGCCTTTCTCAGAGCGTGCTTTTCGTGCACCACCTTTTATCCAGGTGTGTGCAATTATCAGTAATTGCCTGACTCTGCCTGACCCCAGTGTTGGGACATGTCAGGTATCCGGCTCAGGTGTTAGTCTGTTTTCGTTCACAGAGAGCTCTCTGTGGGAAAGTGTTTGTGTCAGGAAAGGGGGTTTGAGTTCCTAGATGCCCTACTTGGTAGGATAGGGAAAAGGTGTTATATGGAAAGGGATGCCACGTCTCACCCTCCGGTGTGATACTTCCACTCCCCAAGGACCCCTCATCCAAGTGATCCTCCCGCACTGGTCCACCCCCAGGAATTGGATCCAAAAGCAATGGCTCTGTCCTAGCCACCTGGATAACAGATCCCCGGGGACTACCAGGTGAGACTTCTTCAGGTTGCTCACAGTATGCTACTTATAAATACAGTTGGGTGAGCTGGAAAACCATGCAGTCAGGAGTGAGAAGAGATGGGGTTACAGCAAAATATGATGGATATGATGTGATAGATATTATGGAAACGAAATAGTCTTGGAGGAGATTACTGGAGATATGATTTGGGGTGCGCAACAAATGAGTGTGCACGCTTGACATGAAAATAAATATATAGAGCAAGAGGGGTCCAAAGCAGACTAACCTTCCAGTTGATTGCTTGATCAGGAATACTTTCCATAGGGTAGTGAAAAGGAATGTAGGTGTGTAGATGAGGATGACGCATAACTTTTCACTTCCTGTTTTCATATGCCATATGGACGTGAGTGGTGGCTTCTGTGGCTCCTTGGATCGCTATTTGGGTGGGAGTGGTTTGAAGAATCGTCAAAGCTAATTGTAGTTGAAAAGCTAGGATTTGATGGCTCTTTCAAATTGGGGGTAATGTTGTAAGGTGTTCTAATCTCTTTGGGAAGAGTGTTCCAGAGTTGTGGTGCAAGAACTGAAATGGAGGATCCTCCCTTTTTCTTTCTCGCAATAGGAGGGCACCGCCAATGTCATGCATAGGGAGGATCAGAGATTGATCGATTGGGTTTTGCTTGGATAAATGTGTGTCCTTTTCCTTGAATTGCTTGGAATGTTATGAACAAGGTTTTGAAAGCAATTCTCCTACCTACCGATAGCCAATGTGGGGATTAAAGTGCCAGTGAGATATGGGGCCTCATTCCGAGGCTGGAGGTAAGGGTTAACGGTCACCGTTAATGGCAACGGTGACCGTTAACACTTACCACCATATTCTGAGTTCCCTTTTGCGGGTTGGCATTTAACGCCTGCTTTTAGCAGGCGTTAAAAATCCAACCCGCAAAGGGACCTTGGAGTAAATTACGGCACCGTAATTTACGGTGCCGTAATTTACTCCTTCCCCATTCCCATTGAGCCCTATGGGGGCAGGAATGGGGATGGGGAACCGGTATGGTGAATGGGGAATTACCGGTCCCTCCAACCTTGGAATGGACCGGTAATTACTCCATTCACCGTGCCGGATTTCCATGGAGTAAATGGCTCCATGGTTGCTTACCATGGTGCTATTTACTCCATGGATAGCGCCAGCCTCGGAACGAGGCCCATGGTCTCTGTATCCCAGGCGTAGTAGGGTATGCAGAGCTGCATTCTGGATTCATTGGAGTCTGGCAATGAGCTATGCTGTGGTCCCTATGTAAAGGCTAAAAGAGTGGTATAGTCTGTAATTACTATAGCTATAATAGCCAGCCGTATGTTTTGGATCAAAAGCTATATGTGGTAAGATATTTCTAAGGGCTTTCAGGTGAGCGAAACTTGCCGGGCGACAGATGTGAAAAGGGGTTCAAGTGAGTGGTTGGAATCCAGGGTCACTCCTAGATGTTTAACCGTCTGGGAATTGGATAGAGCTGGAGCAGTTGATTCTGTATATTTTAGGAGCAGAGTATTCAGTGATGCATTCCCAGCTGTAAGGATTTCTGTTTTTTTGGGTTTAGTAGGAGATGGTTGGGTGCTATACAGGTGTACATTTTATCAATGAATTCTGAGATGACAAATTGTTCTGTTTCTTGAGGATGAGTTGGATATCGTCTGTCTAGTTGTACCAGGAGAGATTGAGAGATTTTACGGAGGCAGGGAGGCCGCTGAGGTAGAGATTGTAAAGTAAGGGCGATCGCGAGGCCCCTTGAGGTACACCAAACAGACAATTTTGGAACTCTGAATGAAAAGGAGCGAGGTAGATACATTGTGATCGGGCAGTGAGAAAGGACATTAGCCGTTTGAGAGCGAAATCTCGAATCCTACAATCAAAAAGGTGCTAGCATAGAATATTCACATCAACCAGGTCAAAAGATGCAGATAAGCTGAAGATAAATCCAGGAGGATAAGGGCTGTGGCCTTGTTATACTCAATGCTGTTTCATCTCGTCCCAGATAGAGAGTAGAACTGATTCTGTACTGTGACCGGGTCTGAAACCCACTTGTGCTGATCCAAGATATCTAGGTCTTCAACGATTTTCATAAGCGATTTTTAGCAAGTTTATTTACCTGTTTAGTTAAGTAAAGACAGTCAGAAATAGCTTGGTAGTTATTGGGAATGTCATGGTAGAGTCCTGGTTTTTGTGATAAGAGACACACAGCGTGTGGGTGTTGTTTGATTATTAACCCACCCACTGACTGCCCATAGCAACGCTAGTCCCTATGGCCATTCACACCCACTGCCCACCATTTCCTCCTGCCCAAAATACATACCACAAGGATGTCTGAGTTTAGGTTTGTGTTTTTGGGGTGTGTTCTGAAAGGTAATGGCTAAATTGCAGCTATAAACAAGCTTTTGGTGTAATAAAACTGTCTTTACTGACATCTTCTCCTTGCACTAAATGCCTGTAAAAACAAGCATTGGGAAAGTCAACAGTTTCACCTTTTGTGTAGGCATTAGCAATGCACTGCCATAATACGTCCAGGTACTAGTGCCATTTGCTAGTGTTTGCCATCTTATGGCCTGCTAGTACCCTTATAGCAGGGTCTGGAAAATGCAGAATGCACCCAAACAAAAGCCAAAACTGTTGGCTTTGTCAGTGCTCGTTTTGTTACCCTTCTACCTCTCCTCCTTGGGAACTTGCTTTATAGTCTCATTATCAGGCACAGCTGCCGTGTTACATGGGAGCCGGTTATGAAGATGGCGGTGCAGCACCGTTTGCCAGCATGTGTTGGAGCACCCCAGTGGCGAGTGTGACTGGAGATGTTAGGATCGGATTAGAAGCCGGGCAAGGGGGCGGCAGGGGAGGGGAGGACAAGGGTCTGCCTAGCACGAGGCAAAAAAGGAACTCCCATAATAGCCTGCGGTCGTGATCCCATTTAGTCAGACTGTTTGAAATTAATCCAGCACAAAATTGGAATAATGAAAAAATAAAATATCACTTTCCACCGCATTTGCAAATACTGCTTGCCTGTTTCCTCATGCTACTTCCCTTGAGGTGGCACGCATATTTTACAAGTGTTTTCCTTAAGTATCCATTTTGGTGTCTTGACACTGAATGAATTCAAAAAAGCAGACTCTGCAAAAAAGTCATCCTATCCCACTTTGTTTTGGTTGGTCATGTGACGTGAATCAGTAGAAATAAAAAGGGGCAGGAGCCCCACAAGGAAAGCTGAAAGGCCACTGCTGACCCCGGCATAAAATGTGCAGATGACTACAAGATGGATATTGGCAATTCCAAATTTTTAAAAAAAGATAGATTGGCCATTAAACACGAAGGTGCTGTAAAACTGCCGGGAAAGGCCATGCAGGCAATAATTCTGGAACAGTTAAGGGGCCACTACACACCTTTCTGTGCAGTTAAACCAGCCGTTAAGTAAGGCGAGTCCCAGTCTTTATAATGCACCTTCTGTCCTTCCCGCCTTTGGAGGTATTTTCACGAAGGTGAGTCAAGACTGACACGCGGGAACTCGTGAAGAGGTGGCCATGGAAATGCAGTATTTTAAATGGCACGTGTTTTTAAAGGACCCTGGGACATTTACCTCACGTGGTATACAAAAGTACTGCAAGCTACATGTGTGTTATTTACCCACGCGGCTTTTTCTGTGCACCCCAGGTGGTAAAAGCGCCTTGTGATTCCAATTCAAGATTAGGTGTCATTTTAACAGGAAATATTTCAAATACCATGTTTTTACTATTGTTGCCATAAACATACGGAGGCCCTTTAGAGTAAAAGTGCATGCATTGGTCTTGTGTGAACTACGAAAAACAAATCCATCAAAGAGGTGCATTTCGATGGTCAAGGACAGTGCTTCCAAAATCAAATGGTGCAAACCCTTTTTGGGGGATTTAAAACACAGAGCCTTGTAATTTGAAATTCATCATTATTTATTTATTTATTTATTTATTTATTTATTTATTTTTTGTTTACAACCTCAAAGGTTTTAACAAATGGTTGCTGAAATTCATCATTATGAATGATTGATTGCACAATTGTGCACACTGAATAGGAACCTTGGATTTATGACTTGCGGTTTGGGGGGACGGGACAGACATACCCTGCAATGAACTGTGACGAATCCAGGGAATTCGTCCCTTCTCCCTGGGGGGGTGGGGGGGACCCCATTTTGAGAGTAGGGCGTTGAGCCCGCTACACAAAACACTCCGTAGGGGTTTGGGCAAGTGGGATCTCACTGTGGGTGAAGAACCCCCATTAGGGGACACAGACTCCCAAATGAAGCCCCTAATCCCCATGTCCGACAGGATTGTTGCATGCATGAAAGTTGATGACATTAACGAAGTGGGCCCTGTAAAAATGCTGGGTTCGACTGCTGACCCCTCCATGAAGCTGAAAGTCCCTGTTGCTTTCGAGAGAGGACTGGTCCATTGTGCCCCACACCTTTTCCCCTGATCCTCTGTCACCTAATCTTATCATTGAACTGGTTGACTTAAAAGTTCCCAGACATATAGGACTGTGGGACTGCAAATGTGCCCGACTTTGGCAGGTTTTGGTACTTGGATTGGAATTTCCTCATACTCGGCTGGTTTGTCAAAGAATTGTCTAGTCTTCGCATTGGATCCTCCTCTTCCTGCGGCCTTGCCTTCTGTGGACTTTGATGAAACGCTCTTCTATACCTTCTACTTTCACAGATAGACTCAAGTCCACAAAATGGTTTATTTCATTTGGTAATTTGATTATGCATGTTATGTTACATGGTGGTTTGATCGAGCACACATCACATGACGGCTCAGCACTATATTACCGTGAACCAAAACGTTGGTGTAGTCACTGTGTTAGAAGAACTAACTACTGAATGAAGATATAGGTCTTCAGTTTTTTTCCTGAAGGGTCAAAAATTGGATTCTTTATGCAATTCGGCAAGTCCGATTGCATGGATCAGAAAGATACGGCCACCCAGCCTGTCCCTCCTATAAACAGGCAGGGTTAGTCTATCTGTCCGATCTTAATCTAGAGCATCGCAATGATAGACAGGTATTGATTTTCAGAGACAAAGGGGTCAGTGACGGATGTTTGAGGCATTTAAAAACGGTATACAGAACCTTGAAAGAGATGCGACTCCTCAGCGGTAACCATTGGTGGGAAAATCTCTTGTATTTCAGTAAGAATCTGTAGGCAGTGTTCTGTACTCTCTGCTATCTGGATATCGAATAGTCTGGTAGACAGGGGTGTTGCTAGGGCTGGAAAAGATCCGCGGCTACGCTAATTTTGGCACTGTCAGGACTGGGGGCTTGGTTAGCCTTACCCCTCAGCTTCTATCCAGGCTACAATCAAAAGACCCGGGGCTATAGCCCCCACACCACCCTCCCTCGCAATGCCTTTGCTGGTAGACCTAGGTATATAGCGTTACTAAAACCAAGGTGAGAAAAAAAAAATTCATAACCAGAACCTGGTGCGGAAAGGACAGGTATGGGAGAAGTTTCTTTATTCTCCTTGGAGTGTAATAACAAGATCTTGTTACCGCTGATGTCTGTGTATTCAGTGTATGCTTATTATTCACAATGATGCCAAGGTTCTTAACTTCCGGACTAGGCAGAGGGCAATGGCCAAATTAATCGGGCCAGCAAGTGGGAGTCCATGTACTGATTTTTTCATTTATGATCAGTATTTCAGTATTATCTGGATTGATTTTTGAAAGGTTTCTGTCCTTCTAGGCCTTCACTGTCAACAATGTTTTACTTTGTCAGATAAAGCATTGTCATTCTCCTTAAGGTCTACCAGGATTTGGGTGCCATCAGCGTAATTACAAAATGTCACACCCGCTTCTTTCCATTCATCAAAGGGCAAGGATACAGATAAAAAGAAGAGGGGATAAGGCAGAACCCTGGGGGACTCCACATGCCAATGACTGGAGATGAAAAAAAAGATCCAATTGAAGCTTTGAGTCGGATCTTACAAGAAAGATTCTATCCATTCAAGCACGGTCTCCTGGATACCCAATTTATTTAACCTGTCCATCAGTAAATGGTGGTTGATGGTATAAAAAGCTGCTGACAGGTTGTTAGAACTAAGGCTCCACTTTCGTTGTCCATCTTGCTTCGTAGGTGGTCATGGACTAATATGGACACTAATTATATGCTGTGCATTGGTCTAAAACCCAGTTGGGCACTGCCCAATAAATTGGATTCAACGAGGTTCTGTAAGTGAGAAACAACTCTCTCAAGTTGCTTAAAGAGGAAAGGCAATTGGGAGATGGGTCTAAAGTTCGACAACTTCGAGGGATCAGCTGAGGGCTTTTTCAGTGAGGGTTCAACAACAGGCTGTTCTTTCTTTCTCCTTGCAGCTTTAGTTGGAGGTCTCGTCCATTCTGCACACAGCATTCGTCTGATGCATGGCGTAGTTGACTCAAGTATAGTTGGCCCGGCGTACACCACTACATGCCTTCCAACATTGCTACTTAGCAAGAGCACTACAAAGTTTGTTAAATGTGCATTCGATTTCTTGAAACTTCAGTAAAACGTCTTGAAAAAACGAAAAGGGCGGCCGTCAGAAGCGCAGAATAGTAGCAGGGGTCCATTAGGAGTTGTCAATTAAATGAAACGACTCTGTGAGCACAGCAGTCCTTATTTGCGTTCCTGTTCCTTTCTGGGCACCAAAACAGCAAACTCAATGGGGTGTGGAACTTTTTATAAATAGCAAGGAATGGGGCACGTCTGAAGATTGTTCTTGTTCTGTCCTCCTTAAAATCGATGAAGATGTTAAAATGAGATTGAAAACCACCATCCAAGAGAAGATGATCCATTTTATTTTATTGACCAATGTTCGGGTGTCAAAGCAGCATTTCCTAAGCGATTTGGTATTTCTGAAGTAAATGGCTTTGACGCAACCTAACGACGCACAGCCCACAAACCCGTCCCTTTCCGGAGTCACTTAGGAGAAAGCTGAAACTGGCATGCGGAAAGACGCTAGTGTCTGACTGACTCACACAATGAAACCTTATCTTTTTTATTCAATTAAAAAGAAGAAACAGCTTATTGCATCCCTTAAGCAAAGCTGAAAGGGGCTGGAATTCCAGGAAATGAAAGTTGCAATCAAAATATCCGCGGCTAGACCGCATGAAAATGCACTTTTCAGGAGGTGTTTGATTGGGTTATATCATTTGTATAACAGATGGAAAGGTCAGTTTGCCAAACGTATCTCCAATTCTTTGACATTGCAATCTTCCTGCTCGAGGTGTAGTATCGGAATGTATTTTCCCCAATATCTAATATCCCTGGGAGGATAGCTCGGGGGCAACGTGTTTGTCTTGGAAGCAAGACAACGCAGTAGACACTGGTCTCCGGTATTAAGTGTGTTATAAAAGATGAATTGTGTTATAAAAGATTAATTTATTTAGGAGGCCGAAACTATATGCCCCAGAATCTCCTACCTTCGAAGTCGTCTTAGTTGACCTCTCTGGTTGCCGATTTAACTGGTCCTTTCTGTTTTAGACGTATTTGTTTTGCTGTTAAGAGTTCTAGTAACTAATATCATAGCACTTGAGGTGCCATCCAATGAGGACCTGCAGAACGCATCCGTGACTTGCTGGTAAAAGCGCCCGTGCCTACTCCAGCTGGCCAGCATATTCCCTGCCTGGCACAGCTATCAGTCTAGCACTCGGCCTGCCACTAGTCTCACTGCAGTCCCCCGACGCCCAATCTGCCACTTACCCCCTTCCTTGCAGTCCCTAAACTTAAAGCAAGTATTGGGCTTTTGTATACGTGATTACTAGGCTTTCAAAAATGGCAGCTGTTGCATTTACTTGGATACTCAAATGATGTGACAGGTATGGCTACAGTATCAAATACCAGCTATTGCCACCCAAAACCAGGAGGACACACCCTTGGGACAGATTGTCATCAAAGGCCCAAGTGCTCATCATTGGTGAGGCATCTTAAAGCTTGGAAAGGAAGTGTAAGCATGCATCCATAACTGCTGCATACCACCATCTTTGAACATTGCTCGCCCTGCACTGGGCATCTTGTGCTTGACATCATACTGTGCAGGGGGACACATAAAACATTACATCTTGGGGACTCCAGCACTTAGACCAATTGGTTCTCGTCCAAGACAACAAGTTGCGTTTGGTCGCTGTGCCACCAGTTAGCCGAAATTTCGGGTGAATGCCACGAATACTTCACATGAACAGTCTACACCTGAAGTCAACGTAAGAGGGTCTTTGGGCGGAAAGGAGGCACCTGGCATTAAAAACAGAACCTTAAAACTGTTTACGTATTTCATGTAGTTGAAGATAATATCCGCCTTTCAGGCACAGTTTTTTTGATAGCCTTTTGGACGAAAGGTGACTCGTGGATTGCTGGAGTGCTTGCTTTCTCTAGTTGTCAGTACACTGCCATTTTTAGTTTGGGCTATTAGGTGACATTTAAGGGGTGGAAGTCCACTCCCCCCTGAGGAGTGGGAAGCCCGCTCCACACCGCATGGGGGAGTGGTGAGGAAAAAGTCATGAGCTGCCCTGTCGGGCAGCCTGAGGGAACAGAGGCCGGTGAAAATGAAGGCTGGTCAAGTCTTGGGCTGCCCTCTTGGGCAGCCCGGGTGAAGAAAGGTCCCGGGCTGCCAGCAGGGAGCTCCGGCATGCTGACTGGAGCCCCTCGAAGACCAGCGGCATGCCTCCTGTGTCCTTATAAAGCAATGCAGAGGGGGCAGGAACACGAGTGCGCCGCAAGCATGGTGGTGACAATGGCAGCCTCCACCTAGTCAATGGGGACGGCACCTGAATCCAAGATGTCGTTAGAGGGATGGGAAGTCCACCCATGGGCTGTCCCTGCGGGGTGTGCCCATTGACTGGACCAAGGGCAGAAATCAGGGGCTACCGTTCATCACCAGATGATAGGCAAAGGGCAGCAAATGTACAGGGAACAAAAATAGACGAGTAGACACTGAGGAGCATCTACAGAGAGATCTCAGCATATATACAATAAAAGTAAGGAAGGGCAGTTGGCAACAGTGTAATAGGAAAGAGTGGGTGACCCTTTGAGCTGTGACAGATGAGGTCTGAGGGCTGAATGAATGTTGTGTCATTGTTGGAGGTGTTTGTAGTTTCAATGGTTGGGTGGGCAATGATGGAGTGAGAAAAGAAGTGAGATGGTGCTTATGGGCGGGGGACAGAGCAATTGTAGACGGTGCCAGACAGAAAGGTGCAGGGAAGAGACCAGTGGCAAATAAAAGAAACCAAGCAGGATCATGGATGGATGTCAAGATCTATAGGAGGAATTTGAAAAGTGACATGTAGTCACCAGAGAGCCAGCCAGCACGCAGCTGATTTGGCGAGGTGGGTGATTACCGGGGGAGATTAGCAAGAGTGCAATTGAAAAAGTAGAAAATAGTGCCAAATGGGGAAAAGGTGTAAACTGAAACTCTAGAGAGTAGGCTCAAGCAAATGTCAAGATGCCGAGTATCAGAGTTAAGCAGAGCATTGGAGTGCTGTGGTAGAAGATGAAATGGCTGATCTTTCTGATGTAAAATAGATTGATACTGGCAGCATTAGCTGTAGAGGTGGTGGCACAGTGCAGCTTGAGATCAATACTGAACAGACCCCAACATGCCAAGCTTTACGGGAGGTGGGGGTGGTCGGGGAACATGATCATAGGGATATTAGGGCAGGGTCATTTGAGCCATGCGATAGATACCTGTGGTCAGAAAAAACAGGAGTATATGAAAGCAAAGTGTCCTCCAGTGATGGTTTGGTGTGGCACAGTCTGCCATCCTCGGGGAGAGGTCCAAGGTGAAGGCAGGAACAGACACGAAAATGTATGTCATCTGTAGGAGGTGATAGGAGAAGTCAAAGACGAGATTAACTTGAGTGTTGAGGAGAGTGGAGCCATGATGGACAACCTTTAGAAGAGGGGTGTGTGACAAATCAAGTGTATTCGCCCCTTCTCCCCAAGGGGGAGCCTCCATCTTTGAGGCTAGATAGGTGAGCCTGCTCTGCAAGACCCTCCCTAGGGGTCTAGGCAAGTGGGACCTCACTGGGAGAGACTCACCCTTAGGGGACAAGGATGCCAGTTCCTATGAGAAACTCCCGAAATATTCACACATAATGGGAAACATGGGACTCTCTAAAATATCAAGGACTTACATGTCCCAAGACTTGGGTGAAGAAAAAGCCAATCTATACCATTATCAAGAAAAAAGATAATGTATCCCTTTAAATACCAGTCTCCAATCAACTGAGACAAGTAAGTTGAATAGCGAGTACATGCCGAACAAAGTGGAGGGAGAGGCACGCATATGAAGACAAGGGAGGCCGAGCAGAAGTGAGCCATGGAGCCAGTGACATACAAGCTTGTGCTGGACAGAAAGGGGAAACGCCAGAGATATGCTGTATCCCAGATGCAAGAAGCCGAGAGTGCTGGACCACAAAACAAGGTGGTGGCGTGACCACGAATGATACGTGGTGGGCAGGTGGCCCTCAAACTAACAATGATCCCATCCCGAAAACGAAGTGGCAAACAACCCAGCCTAATGAGATGGTTGCTGGATCTACAACATTTCTGTTTCACTGTGGAACACCAGAAAGGAAAGTAACAAGGAAGGAAATATGGACTTTCTGAGTTGATTCACTATCAAGGGAGATGGGGAATCCACCAGCATAAGGGTAAGGGTACGTGACGAATTGAGTGTATTTGGCCCTTCTGTTTATGGGGGAGCCTCCCCCTTTGAGGCTATGGAGATGAGCCCACTCTGCAAGACCCTCCCTAGAGGTCTGGGCAAGTGGGACCTCACTGACTGAGACTCCTCCCTTAGGGAGAAAGACTCAGATTCCTGTGAGGAACTCCTTAGGCCACACACCATAGCAGCATATATGGGACTACCTGCAATGAAGAATAATGTGATCCCTGTATATTTGGCTGTAGCCAATTCTGAAATAAACCCCTTTGGAAAAGGAAAAGAAGAGGTTTAACTGAGACAAGTGGAGCAACAAGAGAGAGAGAGACTGTCGTATGCTGGGTAAGCCGCCTGACGTGATCATGCCTGGGAGAGGTGGAGCAGAGATGAGACGCGGAGACGGCAACTTTCGAGGAGGTGAGGAACGCCAGCGTGAGACGCTAGAGGCCCGAAGCATACAACAACGGGGAGACCGTTGTGAAGCAGAAACAGGAATCATGTACCATGTGATGGCATGGCCACGACCAGATTGTGGTGGGCACGATACCCGGCAAAGTATGCAGAGACCATCTCAGTGGGGAAACACAAGCAGATCCATATCACCAGTACCCATACATGTCAGCAGCCAGAAGGGAAGCCAATGAACCTGAAGCACGAGAAGCCGGATACCGAAGAGGACTGGCCAAGCGAGTGCCGAGCCTTGCAACGTTCTCCTGCATATATGCAGGTAACTGGGAGAACGGGAAAGATGGGAAACTGCTGGGGAGAGATTATGCTAAAATACAAGCTTGTCCCAGTCATAAGGATGAGATATTCACTAATAAACTGTTTAACTGGAAGTGTAGAAAACGAATACAGAGAATAACGAGCAACCCTTGAACGGGAAATAGTTACAGACTGGAAACGAACATCCTGGAAGGAAGGGAAATGCCCCTATGAGTTTAAAGATGAAGAGTGGAGAAAGCCTAACCTTAACTACTGTAATGAGGGATGTGAGATAAGACTAACAAGTGAACAAGATAAAGAAACAGACATTTATAAAGAGAGAACCCAGGAAAGGGGAATTGTCAAATTGGATCACGTCCAACCAAAGATAGGAAAGCCTGTTTTAAAAGACTGTGATAGATCTACCAGTGTAGACTAGACTGTGGGAAAGTATCTCAAGGACAATTATCAAGAAACAATAAGACCCAAGAACATTGTGGAAAAGCTACAAGAGCTCATGAAGGAGATAGATATTCAAAGACTATTCCAGAAGATGGTATTAAGAAACATATGGAGTGAAAGAGAGACTTTTAAAACACCAGAAGATAAAAGAAGGCTAGGGGAAGAAAGACATTCTCTTGGCCTCATTTGAGTTGGTTATATAAGTGGCAGGATCTAGTAGAGTTAGGTTTGCACTGAGGACATTTTACTTTGGGACTTACTGACGACCGATGAGCACCTTTAGTTCTTTTAGATCGCCAAGGAAATCCCCCTAGCAGTAGGGAAAGATAGCCCTTATTCATTTAATTTAATGAAAAACAAGTCATAATGACTTTAACGTGTCCGACTCCTCCTCCTGACCCATCACGGATGACACCAGATGTATCCATGTCCAGGGAGATTGAGAAGTACCAATCTGTGAGGTAGGAGGCAATCCAGACACGTGCAGAGGCTTGGATCGCAAGGTAGCAGAGAGATCAAGAACAATGGGAATGTGGGAGAGTTACAGATGATGAGCAAAGTAAGAAAGTTGGTGAAGTGAGTTTGTGCTGTTTCTAATGACAGTCACAGTGTTTTAGCTTGTTAGTGACCTACGATCCTACTGAGGACCAGGTATTGAAGAAGTTTTCAGTCGTGTGGGTGGAGGGAGAGATTTGATAGTTGGCAGGACTGTTCAGGTATGTAGATTGATTTTCTGAGGATAGGTAGAACAATTTAATACACCTTGAAGCAGGCAGTAAAGTTCCCGTTACAGAGGGAGAGGAAAAGGAGGGATGAGGGCAAGGAGCAGGTTATTGGTATTAGTTCTTCGTTAAATTGAGGGACAGAGAGATCCATGGGGGCACACAATATTTAGCTGTCCATATTATGGGCACACACACGGCGAGTGAGGTGAGAGAGAAGGAACTAAGGCAAGATAGGGTAGTAGTAGGCACTTATATAGGCGAGAGATGAGCCACGTTGAGCCGCCATGGGGAAAAATCAATTTCACAAAGGGTGTCAATGGTATCAACACTGCCTCTCAGTTTCACTGCCACAGAGCCCAGTGTCTGAGTTGCATCTATCTTATACATTTCCCTCTCCCCTACCACAAAGGTAAATTTGCAAGAGTCAAACGGTCTGATTTGCTCCTTCTCAAACATATGTGCAAGGAATTCACAACCCCCATCTATCCACTCTCGAAACATTTTATCTCTATAAGCGGGTGTAAATTCTAGGTTATGATGAATCAGGGTCACTGGGCCCCGCTACAAAATCAGCCCCAACATACTTGCGATTCCGTCCCACACCCGTAATGCTGTTCTTGATGAGGGTTAAGGGTAGTTCATACATGCTCAGCGGACTATGCCCCCTGTGGAATGCATGACATGTAGCGAAGAGGTTTGCCCGCTACCTGTTCTTCAATCCGACGCTAATCCTTTGACGAGCTCGGGTCCACCCCCTCTCACCTGTGATGCTTGATAATATCTCCAGACATGAGGCACCGCCAACCCCCCCAATCCCCGCTCCCTATCAGTATATGAAGTTGACGCAGCCACCCTGGCTGCCCTGTTTTGTCACATGAATATGAATAACTCCCGCTGTACCTTTTCTACTATCCATTTGGCAACTTCTATCGCTAACACCTGAAACAGTTACAGAAAACTGTGCAAGAACTTAATTTTGTATAGCTGCCACCCTACCTAGCAATGATATAGCCTGCAAACTCCATCTTCCCAACTCTTCACGAAAAGAGCTCAATATCCTGGGATAATTTGCCTCGTACAGACCCGAGAACCTCGCTGTTAGTGTATCCCTAGATACCTGTAATCCATGAAGCCCACTGAAAAGGAGATATAGCGTTCAACCCTTTCACCCTGACTGCTGCCATTTTTAGATTCAAGATCTCACATTTGTCTAGATTGATCTTAAAACCTGACACCTCTTGATATTTTTTGAGAAGCCCCATAACGCAAGGATGGGATGATTCTGGTTTCCGAGATCGGCCAACAGGATATCGTCCACGTAGAGAGCAATTTTATTTTCCTGCTCTGTATAGTTGATCCCCTGAACCCCCGGGTGAGCTTTCCACCTTGACCGCAAGAGGCTCTACTGAGTGAAAGGGGACACCCCTGCCTCCTCCCACTATAGAGCCTGAACCCACCAGAAAGATGCCCATTCACTGACATTCTTGCGTAAGCCCCTTGATAAAGGGAAAACACCCCCCTTGTAAAGTCCTCTCCTAACCCAAATCTCCACATCACCACGCACACAAAGGACCACTCTACGCCTCGAAATGCCTTTTTGGCATCTTAAACCAAGAACATCGCCTGCGATTTCGTCCTATGCGCTATATCTATCAGATCAATTATTCTGTGTATTATCAGCTGCCTGTTCCCCTGCCACATACCGACACTGATCCACCTCCACCAGGTCTGGCAGAACCCTGCCAGTTGCTCCATCAGTATCTTTGCATACAGCTTTCTATCAATATTTAAAACTACAAGTGGACAGTAAGAGGTGCAAGACTCTGTGTCCTTCCCTTCTGTATTAACAAAACTCTTGCCTCCTCGAATTAGCCTGGCACCACTCCCTCCTTCCACATCTCAGTGAAGAGGACACATAGTGGTTCCATTAGCTTCCCTAAAAATGCTTTGTAGAATGCCGGGATTAACCCATCCCGCCCATAGGATTTGCCACCATCAAAGATGCAATTGCGCGCCAAACTGTCTCCTTCATGATCTCCCCGTTCAGAATGTGTCGCTGAAGCCACGGGCAAGGTGCAATCCTCTAAGGAACCCTCAATCCCCTCCTGTAGTGGAGCATCCAAGGAATACAATTCCTTGTAGTACTTGTCGAAGGCCTCCCGTTTCTCTGCCTCACTCCTCATCGTCTCCCCGCTCGGGCCCTGTAGACCCCCATTCCTAGAATGCGTTATCCTCACCTTAGGTTTCCATGATACAAGTTTCCCAGCCTTATTCCCTTGTTCAGAATACTGCTGTCTGATTCTCATTAAGGAGTATTCGGCTCTATTCTCTTCAATAGTATTAATCTGGGGGGGCGAACCACTTGCAAGGCTCGGTACACTTTACGGCACCCTGTAGCCTGATATTTCCCCTCCAGGTCTTTCGTTTGGGCTATCAATCTCTCTAATTCCATCTTCCTGGTGCAATTCCGTCCTGCCCCCTTTGAGATCAGGACCGCCGCCCAAAAATAAGTGCCTTAAAGTCCTCCATAAATCTACTTCCCTCATACCCCCCCTGCGGATTGTCCTGAAAACAGTGCTTAATTTCCTCCTCTGTCTCCCCCTGTACCACTGTATGAGAGCCGCGTTCAGTTTCCAAGACCTAGATCTCCCTTCCTCTGCCCTCAAAGTTACTGAAGCATGATCTGAGAAGGTAAACACCCCATCTCTGCCTCCTCCATGTCCCATAATCCCCCTACCATTATATAATCAATTTGCGAATACTTTTTATGCACATGCGAGTAGAATGAAAATGCCTTCACCCCCAGATTTATATGCCACCAGAAGTCCACCGGCCCATCCTCCACCCACCCCCTCCTCAAGGCCCCCAAAGTCTGTCTAGTCTCCGCATATAACCCACCAGAGACATCCCAGTTGGCATCAAGGTCATATGAAGATCCCCGCCAGAATCATATGTCCTGTCGAGAATACTACAAACTCTCGTAAGACCCCAGTCCAAAAATAATTCTGCCCGCTGTTGGGACCATACACTAAGGCGATAGATAAAAGGGTGGCATTAAACCACCCCTCCATAAACACATACCTTCCTTCCTTGCCCACCTTAGATTTGACCTCACTAAAGGTGGCATTCCTCCCAATGAAAATGCCCACCCCTTTACTCTTCTTCTTGGTGGAGACAAAGAATTGGTGCGGGAAGTGCTTGGACTTCAACCTCCCACTATTCTTCCTAGCTAGATGTGCTTCCTAGAGGCATGCAACATCCACCTGCTCCCTCATCAGCTCCGAAAGTAGCTTCCACCTCTTCTGCGAAGAGTTAAGTCCCTTGAATAATCACTTTTACTTTGAGCTCGCTCATTACCCGTCTGGCCAGGCCAACCATCACCTCAGTGTGTACACCCCCAACTTCTGAATATGTATACTCTTGCCCCTCCCCGGGACTCCACCAGGAACCTACATGGAAACCCAATGATAACAATGTCCCCCCAAACTGAAGCCCCCCAAACCGTGCCGCATAACTCCCTCCACCCTCACATTTGGGCATTGTCCAGAGGTCAAGACCACACTTCATCGCCCTGGTTCATCATCCGAAAACCACTTTAGATGAACAAAAATGACCCTCCCATCCCATTCAACATCTCCCCCCTTGCCCACAACAACTTACCCTCTGCCCCCTTACAGATAGACATGCAATGGAGGTCCCGATCAACAACCTTAGATCCAACATAATGCCAGGCCATAATCAAGCAACACCCTCCCCTTTGTCACCCAGCAAAGCAACCGCCGCTTCACCAACACATGGACCCCTCCCTAGTTCATGTCGGCTGCTGTTGTTGCTTTGAGTCTTTCTCAGGGCCCCTGGGACCTGCCGCCCTCCTCCTTCCTGGACGGCAAACTGGGGATTATTGCAGATAAACTTTCAGAGAGAATGGACTTTTTTCCCAGGGGGACTGGTTGTTCCACAGTCCAAATGTAAGGGTGGAAGAGCCGAGCATTGGGGGCGTGGGGTGGAGGCCAGAATTTGGAAAGGGTGTCATTGGGGATAGGTGGGATTAGAGGCTGACTCACAAGCTGTAGTTTGGGGGTTCTACGAAGGACAGTGATGGCAATTGGGAGGTGCAGCAGTCATTAAGAAGTATTATATACTTAACTGCAGAGCCTTTTTATTGAACTGCATAAGAGTAACAAAAGGGGGATTTTTGTGTCATATCTCTTACATTCAGCTTGGAACAATTTGAAAATGTTGAGTTCAATGTGGCATGTTTCTAAAGCCTCACACAAATATGTATATTTCTTACATTGTGTTGATGGTTCTGACAATATAATATAGCGGAAGTACATCTTTTGGATTGTTGCCTTTATGAGAATAACTTTATGAACGAATTGATCCAAGAACAGTGTTTCACTGTGAATAAAGAAATGCCCACGTGGTTACGAGGCAACACTATCAAGTGGCCCAAATCCACAGCAAACAGTTATTGCACCGCAAGTAGCGAGCTGCGGTTGTGGTTTTCGCTTGAGCAATTGAAAACATTGCAATCCTTGTTGGAATAAATTAAATCATTTTGCAAGTTTATTTTGGTATGTGTGGGTGTTCATGACAAATATATGCCGACAATGTTTTATTAATTCAAGTCGACAATACGCCAATGGACAGTGTACATGTGTATGTAGGTTCCCCTCTGAATTCTGAAAGTAATGTGCGCCTGGGAGACTAAATTAAAATAATTTTTATCGGAATAATCTGACAGAGACTGCCTTTCTGACACACTCTCCTCAATGCAATGTTTGCATTTGCTTCATTGCAAATGCAAGGATTGGCACTTCTGACACCATGTGCTGTGCAGTCAGGAGTCGACACCACTGACACCTGCAGCACAGTGGCAGAGAGCTCAGGACTGCCAGACCATGATGGCATGAGAGCCATCCTGCGTGGAGTTGCCTGGCATGGCCCTCTACATAGAGAGATCGGCATCTTCACCTCATCCTTCATCTGCCCGTAACAGATCAAGGGGGGGGGGGGGGTTCTGTTTGCTGAACCCCTCACTCAGCCACAAGCAAGTACAGCGCTGAGTCAAAAAAAGTGCTTGGCAACTGCCAGCTGCACGGCGCTGTTCTGCCCAGGAGGACAGTGGCAGTCACAGGGTACTGTTTGACCATTAACTCAATTTACCATATGTATGCACCTGTGCCCATGGAGAGCGGGGCACAGACAGCTGCCATGGCTCAGGTAAGTGGAGAATGCGGCGCCTCCAGGTGTGGCATGGAGCAGTTCTGATGCCAGTGTGACGGGTACGAGGTTATTGCCGGGCAGTGTGAGTGCCCCAAGACAAATCGGGGGGCAATGGGATGGGGAATGGAGCAGTAATGTAGGCAATGTGAGTGCCATGGAGCAATTAAGGAGGAGATGGAACGCGATGACACCACTCTAGGGGCAATAGAATGACATGGGGCAATACAAGGGGGGCACAGAATGTGGCACTGGGCAATTCTAAGGGCCATGTGAATCCTGATGTCATTCAGGGTCAAGGACATGCCATGAATCAGATCATGGGGATATGTGGCTTTCGAGGGGCAGTCGGAAGGGGCAGATTTGGTGTCGTAGTACATGCTAGAGGCAGTGCTGGAATGCATGGTGTTGAAACTGACGTGGCATTGACAGTATGCGGTTAAATGGAGCATCTTGACATCGCCATGGTGATATTTAAACTGACCGTCTGGATATCCTCGCAGGATATTCTATTGTAATTCATGTTCTTGTGGTAGTGACTGTTCCTTATTAACTGGACCCGGAACAAAAATGTGAATGAAATGATGCAGAACTACACAAGCCTTCAAAGGTGTGCAGTTTCTACTGGACTGGGATTTATCATCAACATTTTCTCAGTGTCCTGGTGGCACGACCTATCGGGGAATGGTTGGGTCATGTGGCACACATATATTTTTCGGCTAGTCCTCCCGTGCCTTTGTGGGCCTACACAATGCCCTGGCGAGCACACAAGATTCCCAGCACGCAACATACTCCTGTGTACTGCCCTGTTGGTGACCCGGCACCTGAAGGACTGGAATATTTCTGGACTTCCCCCTCAGGCTGAATTATTGAATTCCCTCGAAAAGCTTAGATGCAAAATCCACCACACCTTTTCCCCTGCTATCCCAATCACTGATAATGCTGGGGGGAGGATAGGCGAGGGGGTGGCACCACTCCCTGTTTTCGGCATTCTCGATCCATATGCAAACGGCTGTCATTCAGGTACATTGCATGCACATGCGTGTTGTGAATATTAATTGTGGTGATTCTGAATGCCCAGCTGGACTAGGTCCCTGAAGATTGCGGAGAGTACCCACCCCATGCTGGAGCGGACACGAAGGTGGGGGTTGGGGGGAGAGGCGGGGAGGAGATTCCCTATCAAATCATGGCCTCTCAGAGCAAAGCTGAGACCAGGCCCACAGTCTCTGGGTGGGTAGTGCATGGGGCTCGGCCCCACGTATGCTGTAGAGTTCCGTTCATCTATTGCCATGCATCCTGACTGTCTGACTGACACACAATCAAATCCTTCTATATTCAGTTAAGCTGCTGCTGCTGCGATAATCAGGCAAGGAAATGCTTGGTGGGTTTGGCTTTAAGGCTGCCCATTATAGCCTGCACAAAACCGGCTTTGCATATCCGAAATCTGCTATGATAACCGGACATGGCCTGGGCTCAGAGGCAACACTTTTCACCTGAGAATCGAATGGCAAAACCCATTTTAGAATTCCTGACAGACAATGAAATTGGAGGGGTGGAGCATTAAAGGGTTAAAGCGGGCTTTGCCTAGCACAATTATGCATCAAGCGCTGAACATTCCAGTGAGGTCTGCTAAACATCTGCAGGATTAGAGCGCCCAAATCTGGGCAAACGTGGGGGACTTTCAGGGCTAAATCTGGGATTAAGCACCCGCCTGTTAATAAATGCTCCTCTCCTGTAGCACGAGGGATATGATGTGCTCATTATTGTTCCGGACCCTCAGCTTTGGCCTTTGAACTCAAAGATTTGACTCTGAAACGAAATCATTTGGGGACTTTCAGACTGGATCATTGCGTCAGCAGCCTGCGCGCTGAACGATTTAGGTGCAGGGCAGTGGAACGCGACCTTTTCACATCTCCTTAAAACTCGGTGTGATGCCGCACATTGGAAAATTACATTTGGAATAGGGCCCTCGTTTAATATAGAGACATTTGACATAGTGTTAAAAATGCCTGAAATGATTTTTAAGTGTTAAAGGGAAAACGAAAAGACTAATCATGTTCGAGAAAAATCTAACAACTTCCAATAATGGTTAATCCCCCTCACTAACGTGAGAGGGGGTTTAGATTCTATTAAAGACAAGGAGGCGAGTATTATGCAAATCTTCTTTACTTCTAACAACCACAGCAGCAAAGATAAAACTTTACAAACCGAAAAGTTTGAACCACAGAAAACTGAAAACAGAGTTTTAAAGTCCAAATAGGGGAACTCCCCAATCTAAGATGGAGGATAGGTCATGCCCTGCAGGTGACCAATGGGCAAAGACCCACCCCCATATGAGCCCTTTACTCTAAATTCAACTCCTCTTTCTTTGCTGCTGACGTCACAAGTTAAGTCACTTCTTCACAGTTGTGCATTATTGTGCTGTCAGTGCTTTTGGTTAGAGCTATTTATTGTTGTATACTGTTGGTGGTTACAGTGTTTCTACGTGCAGTTGCCTAGCTTTGTTAAGCTTGTATTTGGGGCTGTGGCACAGCCGCAAGTAATTTTTCATCATACTGAAGTGTTAATATTGGTTTAATTGCTTAAAGGAGCCTCGCCGTGTGCGACCAACGCAGGGCTTTTTCTTTTATAAGCCGCGGTCTCACAGGGGAAGCTCCGCCTCTGTGAGTAACAAGTCTCCTCAGGCCCGACTTAAGGGCCTTGCTGAATTGCGCGCATGGGGAAGGACTTCTCGCTTCGGGAAGCTTTCCCGTGTTAGAGTGCCCGCCCACACACAGCGCGGTGATAAGCCTGCTCAGCTGCCGTCACTATTGGAACCACTCAAAGCACTGCACAAAGACACTCGCTTCAGAGTAAGATTAAATGAGGAAGGATTGCTATCGAAAGCAATTCCAACTGCAAACGGGCTGAAACAGGGTTGCCTGTTGGCCCTGACACTTTTCAATCTCTTCCTGGCAGACTTAGAAGGTACACTTGGCCAGGCAAAATGCTTTCCACCTAAAATGGGCGGCATATTGGTCAGTAGGCTCTTATATTCAGATGACCTAGTATTGCTGAACCAAACGGAGGTGGGGCTGCAACGCCAGCTCAACAAGCTGGAGGAATATGTCAAGATAAATAATCTCCTGATAAATACTGGGAAGACCAAAAGCTTAACCCTGAAAAAGCTAAAGGGCAGACAATTAACAGAATTAATAGAATTGGGAACCGAAAAATAGAACAAGTAAAGGTATATAAATACCTGGGAGTCTAGATGAATACAAGGAAAGAAGAGACTGCAGTAGAGGAATCCCTCCATAGTAGAACCTTGATGCTAGCAAACCAAGCAGGTTTGACAGAAAGGAATTTTGGGAGATTCTTGTTACTCCAGTCTTACAATTGTATAAATCAAAGGTGGTCCCAACTGTTCCTTATGGGGCGGAATCACTGTTGGACATAAGGGAAAATCTTTGTTCACTTCTTGAGGGCTCTTCTGGAAATGGGTTTTGAGAGTTCGGAAGTCGATCCCAATTCAGGTCTTGCAACAGGAACTGGGCTTGACTTCCTTGGGGGCTTTCGCGCAGTGGGAAAAGCTATCATTGTACAGGAAATGCATCTTGGAAGACCCAGTGAAAATACACGAGATCTTAAAAAACAAAATGGACACCAGTAATAATAAAATGTTAAGATCATGGGTAGTATCATGTAAAGACAGTTTGGAAAGTTTGAATACATCAAAGGACGACCTAAAAAGAAATCTGGACAAAGTAAAAACCAAATTATGGGAACAAGACTGGATAACAGCCCTAGAGGAAACAAATACAAGATGTTCTACCACTTGAGGCATGAGACAAGGGTTGTGGGTAGTTTAAGTTTCCTAATAGTTACTCTAGAGGCCAGTTCATGAGAATTTGATTAAACTTGCTGCCACCGAACGAGATCACCTGTATAAGAAGGTTGTAGAATCCTACACCACATTATGCTTTTCTGCACAGGGCTAAGGCAAGCAAGAACAATGTTTTACAGAACATTTTCAGAGAACACAAGCACTTCAACGCCAGCCAAATGGTGGGAAGCCCTACTAAGTGGCGAAAGAACCTCACTGGCTTTACCGACAATAACATTCTTGAAGCTTTTCTTAGTAGAAGGAGATGGGACCCTGGTCAAAGGTTTTTAGAATTTTAACCCCTTTTGTAGAGTTACATTGATTGGAAATTAGTGGAAAACTGGGATATGAGAAGTGGGAGGCGAGGGTTAGAGGCCTCTTTTTATCAAGACAATTGAGTTTTATTTGATAGGATTGTGTTTTGAAAATGTATTGATTTAATGTTATGGATTATTTTATTGCTAAAACGTTCAAAATGAACTAAATGAAAATAAAATTAAAAAAAGAGTACAATGTGACAAGGCTACAGTTTGAAAAGGGGTGTGTGACACATGGTGGCAGAGCTACAAAGCGACTAAAGAGAAACCAAATGAGCCCAAGAGTGCACCCTAAGTCCAGAAACCAATACAGAGAATCAAATAAAGGTGACTTGGTGCACAGGAATAAGCACCAAGGAACTTGTGGGAGACATTGAAGTCTTGGGGGAGGGAACCCTGACACTGGGCTGCTGTATATGCTTTGTCTTGGGATTGGTGTCTCAAGACCCCTTTGTTTGGATTGCGTTATGTGAAACTTGGGGAAGAATCCCAGGAGTGATTTTGAACTATATTCCTTTGAACTGGATAAGGGTACACTTCAAGACTCTTTTTCATGGAACTTTCTTAAGTTTGGGGAAGTGGAGCTGAGAGAAAGCCATGAGCTGGAAGAAGCTCAGACCCTTGAGTTAAGCACCGTTTCTTTTGACTTTGATATCCCTACACATTTGTTTTTTCTAGTTGTGAGGGCAAGAATAGTTTTTGGACCCAGACGGACTATTAAATTGAACTCTTTGATTCAGACTTTCCTTAGTTTCGTTCAGGTAGGGAAATCCCACCTTAACATATGGCATACTAAAAGGCTTGCTTTGGGACTTGAACAGGAAATGTTTGAAACTCGCCCTGATAATGAAAGAATAATTAAACTCAAAACCCAGCAATGGAACTTGGCTTCTAACATCGAAAAACTCCATGACTATACCTATCGTGCCAGAATTGCCTCACCATTGCCAGGGCAATAATTGGTTCAAGGCTGGACTATTGCAATGCCCTTTTCGCTGGGACCTCCTGCAAACATCTCGCCAAACAGCAGGGACCTCCAGAAAAGATCACATTTCCGAAATTAGAAGGCAGGCCCACTGGCTCCCGGTTAAAGAGAGAATTGTGTTCAAAACCCTTGCACTCACCCACAAATGCCTCCATGACCTGGCACCCCCCTACTTGGCTCAAAGAATCACCATGCACACCGCCACAAGACCTCTTAGGAAGGGATACTGCAACATGATTCTCACCCCAGGACTTGTAAAGCCAGCGCGAGGGGCTCCAGCTTTCCCACACTGGCCGCTACCCATTGGAATGCACTACCCAGACACCTAAGAATGATAGAGTCTCACCAATTATTCTGCAAGCTTTTGGTTTGAAAATAAAATGTCAATGACTGCCTTACTATGATGTAACTGTATTAACTCTATGTATGTAACCCTTACCATTCCCGTACTGTATACAGTGTCCACCTGTAACCATGAGACCTCTGGTTGCCCGTCCTTCAAATTAATCACAACTTCTTACAATTTCTTGTAACAGCGCCTCAATGCCTCCGGGCTGCAAGTGCGCTATACAAATGTAAATAAATAAATAAATAAAAGATACAAAGAATATTCATATCAGAGTTTTAAGGGAGGTATCCTTCACGGTTATTTAACAAAATGTTCTAGTTCGGAATTAAGGCGATTTACTATGCAGCTCTGTCTCAATATCCTTCAAACTAAAGTATGCACTAGTTTTTGGAAAAACTCTACATTGTAAAACGATCTCTGTAGATGTTGCAGCCTTGAGGTTGAGACATGTCGACATGTGCTAACTTCTTGCACGGCTTTGAAGGATTATTATAAGAGGGGGTATGGAAGCTCCGTAAACGACATAGGTGGAGACCAATTTTGGTCCACATTGGAAGGGGCTCACTCTGTGGTGATTAACGCAGCTGCTCTTTACATTTGGAATCTTGTTATAGAGTCTTGATAATGTATATATGTATATTTATTGCGGTTAATTATAAAGATGAAATGACATATTTGACTGCGTGAGTTAATTTTAATTTTAAGATGAGATTTTGAAATGTTATATTTGATTGTATGATTCATCTGCTTGTTTTAACTTTGTGACTGATTTGTAACGGAGATTAAGAAATTAAGCTCCTTTTGTTTTTAGTTTTGTTATACATAAATGTGCTTAAAGTTTTTGTAATTAAAGTAATGCACAATAAATAAAAATAAAATAAATAAAACATAGGGCAAGTAAGGCCTTCAACCATCCTGACATTTAAGTTAATAAATATCTTTTGTTTGAGCTTTAAATCTATTGTCTGTGTCTTGCCTCATTATGCCTTCACAGCTCACAAACCATGTTTGGCTGTGGCAGCATTGGAAGAGACTGGAGGAAATTGACTCTCCCGAAGCGTTACAAGCACAGTTTTCACATCACGAGAAGTCGCATGTGAGACATTGTTTCCCCGAATACCTTAGAGGCTAGAAGCTGACCAAAGGTGGGAACGCGTAACTTTGATGTGGCAGTTCAAAGGTAAATGAAATTGGGTGTGCCTAATTTAGTTTTTATAGGAAAACTGATCTCTTCTAACATCCCGAACAATGGAGCAGAAGTTATAAAAGCAGTAGAAGCTGATCAGAAAATGATCTGCCAAAGCCAATAGCCCAAACCCTATCACAGCATATCCAGTGCATCCAAGAACTGAACAATATTGTTTAAGAGTTGTTGAAGCTGTGTTGCCTCTGAGACTTCCAACACTAGGGGGTGACAAAGGTTATCCAAGGCTGGAAATAGTGGCACTACCACTTTGGGATAACCGCTGAAGAAACAGTATCATTGAAGCTGGGGAACGGGACTGAATACTTGTTCAACATAACTGTAGTCTGTTACTACAAGATGGAAGGAAAGGCAAAGAGGCTGCCCAAACTTGCGACATAAGAGATAAGAGTGCCTTGCCAACCTGTAGAGGTCGAAAAAGTCTTGTTGAAGTTGCCTAAATATTTTAAAGTTGTAGCAGTAGCAGTATAATTATGGTTGGCAGCTACAAGGTGGAAGGAAAGGCAAAGAGGCTGCCCTCTCTTACCACATAAGAAAGAAGATTGAGGTCTAAGAAGTCTTGTGGACATTGCCTAACTTTATAAATTGCAGTAGAAGCAGAGCAGCATAACTGTGGTTGCAAATACAATTGTCAGAAGTGTAATAGTTGAATGTTGTAGAAGCCAACAGTCGACTGCGGGGCAAGGGAGTTGCTGGAGAGAGAACTCCTAAGTAGAGGCATCCTGACAAAACTGTATATTGCAGACACTGCAGAAGTTGCCAACAGAAGAGTTGTTAAGCAGAAGTGGTACTTTCATCTTCAACTTTGCTAATCTTTTCTTGGAGAGAGGCTGTCCAGAAATTCCACTGGTACTGTTGTTTCTTTGTGGAATTTGGACAGGAGAATCTTTTCATCCACGGAAGAAGAACTGCCATCAGTGGATTTCTATTTGTGTGAACTTTTGTTTCTTTGGAACTTTTCAAGACTTTTCTTTTCCTTGGAAGAATTGACTTTAGGACATTTCTGGGGGAGCAAGATCTGCCTGCCCGGGACAAATAGAAGTCATCCAAGACACTGGTCGTTTCATTAATGTTGTTTTCATGTTTATTTAAATGTTTATGTTGTTTAGTGTGAGGGTTAGTATTTTGAATGCTGGGAGGTTTTCCTTTAGATCCTAGACTAGGTAGGAAATCCCCTGATAGAGTAGTTTTTTAATTAGGGGTTATTGTGTGTTGGTTGAAAATAAAATGTTGAACCTTGAAAATACTAAACAAAGTCTTGAGTCTCGCATTGCGGACACCTCACATTAGTTATTCACACAATCACCTCCTCAGCCTCTCTCTCTGTCTTTCTCTCCCTCTCCTCCTTAGCTCCCCTCTACACCTCATCCTCTGCTCTTTTCTCCATCTCCTCCTGAACTTCTCTCTCCCTCTCTCTCTCCCCTGTCCCTCTTCCTGAGCTCCTCTGACCACTTCCTCCTCTGTTTATCTCTCGTCTTCCTTCATTCTCATCTCCTCCTTCTCAGCTATCTCCTTTCACCACCCCGTCCTCATCCCTACTACTTCTCTGAAACTGTAGTATATTTCCTCCTCTCAACCTCTTCCGTCTCCTACCTCCGGTCACCTATAAACACTTGCCACCTACAAATCCCCACACTTGTCCTATGTACTTCCTGACCGGTGTATCATGATTCTATGTGCCTGATTGTTCCCGGCAAGTAATTTGGTGGAGTGCAGGAAAGAGAGACATCCTTTTAACTGAATGCATCAGACAGCAGGTCCTCACAAGTGTGTGGACTGAGCCTACAAGAGGCTTGTCTGACATCTTGGATTCCATCTGTGGTGTGCACATGCAGAAGAACTGGCATCCGTCGGTGTATGCATTACTCACTGCTGCCTGCGATCCTCGTCTCACTGTATCCTTACCCTGTGGGAGCTGAGTCACTCTGGTGACATGGTAGGATAATGCTTGCCAAACTGTGTATTGGTACAATGTGAATTATCATTTACTGAAAAATGGTGTGGATGGTGGAATGTATTCAAGGTTTAGTCTGTATCTCTATTATTTCAAGCATTTTTTCTACTGGCACCACTTCTGTGGTCGCTAAAAGGACACGTTTTCTCTGATGGTCCCATATGTGGCGGTCATGGCATAGTGAGGATTTTATTTATTTATGTGTATGCATAGATACAGTCAGACAAGCTCTTTTGGTCACGAAGGAGCATACCAATTGTAATATAGCAGATATAATGGAGGCATTGAGCCTCTTATAATGGGGAGAGTTCAAGTGTTGTGATGACCGGGTTTGAAAAGGGGTATATTGGACAGATACTCAGAATAATACCATGGACAGACTTGGGGCAAGTAAGTGTCAGCGGGTAGGCAGTCTAGATATAAGCATGAGCTGTGACCTCAAACTATTAAGTGCTAGTGCGGTGGGGAAAAGAGAGGGAACTGTCCGGTTAGCAGTGAGGGAAGGTGTTACTAAACCCGGACAGCATAAGCCTCCACTGTGATGAAAATCCTTTCCTAAGCGGTCACATTCTGCATCGACCCAGTCCCAGAACCGCTAACCTTGCACTCAATCAATAGATGTACCACCATCAGGAAATTCTTCAGAAAACAAAACAGTCAAGATCAGACTCCATATTGATGATACCAATAAGCCACCCCTGTCTCAACCGTCTCGTAATGCAACAACTTGAGTTAATTCATCCCATGTGTACCTAACCAGCATCCCTACTGCCCCATGGGCTACTTCATTTGAAGACATGCTATCAAAAACCCTGATTGTTTTATTTTTACATCTGTAAAGCGTTCTAAACCTGTGGGCATCAGGACGCTGGTGGCAGATTAATAGCAGAAACCTGCCAAATGTCAGGTGGATTGGCTCAACCCAGGGCTGGACCTTGAGAGAAGAGCAGTGTCTTGAGGGGTTTACGAAAGGTCCAATAAGATTGCTCTGATCTTAGTGTAAGCGGTAGGGCATTCCAGTTCTTGCTGGCGATGACTGGGACGCTTGTCCCTCCGGTTCTAGATAGCCTGTATCTTGGTGTTATAAGGGGGTCAGCGTGAGAGGATCGGGTAGGTCTTGAATATTGCACTTTTTTCATTCTTTCAGACAGGTAGATAACATGCCTCTATGAGGACTTGGGCACTTTGAAACACAATTCCTTGTTGTATAAGCGCCTTACAAATGCACAATAAATAAATACAAACTCAAACCCCTCCTCAGCAAACCCAACTCAACCAAGGCATGGTCCTTGACGCACTCAAAACAGGACAGATCATTCCACTGCTGAAGAAGCCCAGATTACACCTTTCCCACCAAGCCCACAACAAACCCTGGTGACTTCACCAACTAACCCCAGATTACACCCTTCCCACCAAGCCCACAACAAACCCTGGTGACTTCACCAACTAACCCCAGATTACACACTTCCCACCAAGCCCACAACAAACCCCGGTGACTTCACCAACTAACCCCAGATTACACCCTTCCCACCAAGCCCACAGCAAACCCCGGTGACTTCACCAACTAACCCCAGATTACACCCTTCCCACCAAGCCCACAACAAACCCCGGTGACTTCACCAACTAACCCCAGATTACACCCTTCCCACCAAGCCCACAACAAACCCCGGTGACTTCACCAGCTAACCCCAGATTACACCCTTCCCACCAAGCCCACAACAAACCTTGGTGACTTCACCAACTAACCCCAGATTACACCCTTCCCACCAATCCCACAACAAACCCTGGTGACTTCACCAACTAACCCCAGATTACACCCTTCCCACCAGGCCCACAACAAACCCTGGTGACTTCACCAACTAACCCCAGATTACACCCTTCCCACCAAGCCCACAACAAACCCTGGTGACTTCACCAACTAACCACAGATTACACCCTTCCCACCAAGCCCACAACAAACCCTGGTGACTTCACCAACTAACCCTAGATTACACCCTTCCCACCAAGCCCACAACAACCCCCGGTGACTTCACCAACTAACCCCAGATTACACCCTTCCCACCAAGCACACAGCAAACCCCGGTGACTTCACCAACGAACCCCAGATTACACCCTTCCCACCAAGCCCACAACAAACCCTGGTGACTTCACCAACGAACCCCAGATTACACCCTTCCCACCAAGCCCACAACAAACCCTGGTGACTTCACCAACTAAACCCAGATTACACCCTTCCCACCAAGCCCACAACAAACCCTGGTGACTTCACCAACTAAACCCAGATTACACCCTTCCCACCAAGCCCACAACAACCCCCGGTGACTTCACCAACTAACCCCAGATTACACCCTTCCCACCAAGCCCACAACAAACCCTGGTGACTTCACCAACTAACCCTAGATTACACCCTTGCCACCAAGCCCACAACAAACCCCCGGTGACTTCACCAACTAACCCCAGATTACACCCTTCCCACCAAGCCCACAACAAACCCTGGTGACTTCACCAACTAACCACAGATTACACCCTTCCCACCAAGCCCACAACAACCCCCGGTGACTTCACCAACTAACCCCAGATTACACCCTTCCCACCAAGCACACAGCAAACCCCGGTGACTTCACCAACGAACCCCAGATTACACCCTTCCCACCAAGCCCACAACAAACCCCGGTGACTTCACCAACTAACCCCAGATTACACCCTTCCCACCAAGCCCACAACAAACCCTGGTGACTTCACCAACTAACCCCAGATTACACCCTTCCCACCAAGCCCACAACAAACCCTTGGGACTTCACCAACTAACCCCAGATTACACCCTTCCCACCAAGCCCACAGCAAACCCCGGTGACTTCACCAACTAACCCCAGATTACACCCTTCCCACCAAGCCCACAGCAAACCCCGGTGACTTCACCAACGAACCCCAGATTACACCCTTCCCACCAAGCCCACAACAAACCCCGGTGACTTCACCAACTAACCCCAGATTACACCCTTCCCACCAAGCCCACAACAAACCCTGGTGACTTCACAAACTAACCCCAGATTACACCCTTCCCACCAAGCCCACAACAAACCCTGGTGACTTCACAAACTAAACCCAGATTACACCCTTCCCACCAAGCCCACAACAAACCCTGGTGACTTCACCAACTAACCCCAGATTACACCCTTCCCACCAAGCCCACAACAAACCCTGGTGACTTCACCAACTAACCCCAGATTACACCCTTCCCACCAAGCCCACAACAAACCCTGGTGACTTCACAAACTAAACCCAGATTACACCCTTCCCACCAAGCTCACAACAAACCCTGGTGACTTCACAAACTAAACCCAGATTACACCCTTCCCACTATGGGAAAATAATCAAGAAAGCAGTTGCCAGTCAGAAAAAAGGAACCACCACCTACACTAACACCAAGCTGGCTTCAAACCAAGACATCTTTAACGGCGTTTCTGTGGCTAGTATTATATAAATGACTTACATATACAATTCAGCTCCTCTTCTACGCCCAAACCTTATATCCTCTCAATTACACATTTAATACAGTTTTTATATCTGTGGTATTTTATTTTACTTACTAAACTCTTTGCAGTGCCTCCAAAATATGGACATATTGTTGCTTCGCAATTAGAGTCGAAAATGTTAGCTAAAATATGCCTGCTCTGACTTAATTTATAGAATATCCATTGCCATTATTTTCTCCTGCACCATAATATATGTATTTTACTTTTAGTGATGGATCCTTCAGCCGACTGCCTTCTCCAGTGTTCCCAGCATGGTGGGTTCTGCGGCAGCATGTTTATCACAGTAGCATGCTGTCTGTAACTCTATGGTCCTTGGTGCCTTCTTTGTGAGGGGAAGCTTGTGTGTTGCTTCACCATAGCTAACAGTGCAAATGCTTGGTTACCGCAGATTGTTGGCAAATAATGAAAACGTCTAATGGTAATGATAACTCATTTTGATGGTACATGTTCCCTCATTAGCAATGGTATGAGATAAACTCTCTGATTATAACCTGATTACCAGAAACAACTAATTGCAAGAAATTATGTATGTTCTTAAAAGGGTACTTCAAATTGTAATTAACTAATATTTAGTTAAGTATTGGGTTTTATACATCAGGTTAGAGGAATGTACAGGGTCGGTATTGTAAATAATGCAGCATTAAGAGTATTCAACAGGTCACTGTTTTTTTCTTTATTGTTTAAAGCGCAGGCCTAGCTCGAGAAAGTTGGAGCACTGTAAAGTGTGTGGGTAGCCATCGTTTGGGCTGGCATCTTAACAGTGGGCAGTACTGCGGTGCTGCGGTCTGAATGTCAGTCTGTGCATCCATCGGGATTAGTCCTTGGTCAGTGTGACAAATCTGGGCTAGTTGTCCCTTCTCCCCAGAGGGAGCCACCCCCTTTGAGGCTAGGGAGGTGAGCCAACTGAGCAAGACCCTCGCTCGGGGTCTGGGAAAGTGGGACCTCACTGGGAATGACTCCCCTCTAGGGGACAAGGACTCCAGTTCCTATGAGGAACTCCCTATAAAGAACACATTGTCTGCATCTATAAGTATTAACAGAACTGATGTTACTTCTGTTTTGGATTCAAATAGCCGTGACATTACTTCAATCTTTTTGGCTTCAGGTAATACTGGATTCCCCTAAACCCATCAGTCAAAGAGAAACGGCACACGGCTTTCGTTATTGGTAATGAACATAAAAAGACGAAGAACCTTAAATGGAAGATACAGAATCCTACGCAGAGGCGAGCCTCTGACAGTGAGTTATCCTGAAGGGGCAGAGCCACACTAGACTGCAGAGCCAGCGGTAGCACAGAGAGTGAGTGGATTACTAGCAAGACGCTGGAAGGCTGGAGGCCCTAATGGCAACAAAGCCAGAGCCACAATGGAGGCAGAAGAGAAACTGTCTCTCCTGATGGCATGACCACCTTGGAGCTGTGGTGGGCCTGGGGGCGGTTAACTGTTGCAGAGAGCCGACCACCATGGAGGGATTGGGTCACCGACCGCTGCATAAGAAGTGTGCTGACTGTCGAGCCGGGCAGGAAAAGGGAAGCGGATGTTCCCAAGAAGGTAATACTGGGAGAGAGGGGCGAGTAGCTGTGTCCCCAAGTGTTAGAAAAGCCAAAAGGGTTACGGGAACCCGAGAAACCTGAACACTGAACAGGGCGGATGCTCAATAAAGGTCCTGCTCCATTCAATATATCAGCAGGCCCACGTGCTTTGGGGGAGCCCTAGAGAACTAAGTGGCATTTACAACCGAGACTGGGAAAGCTAAGAGGGTTACAGGAGCCTGAGAAACCCTAACACTGGGCACGGGCAGAGGCCCAATCAAGACCCTGCTGAAGTAAACATATCAAAGGGCAAGAGGGCTTCAGGGAACCTTAGAAATACAAACAATAAGGAAAAAGACCAGAGAGAGCCTGGAGGGTTTCATGGCATGAACTCTAAACAAGAACACTATCAAATAGCAGAGCAAGAATGGTGGAGTCGCACTAAAAAATTCTTCCCATTAATGTTGGATATGATTGAAGACTTTTGACTTGCCCTGAAAAACCTGCAAAGAAGCTGGAGAACTGTATTTTGAACTTTGGAAAAACCCTTCCTTGTATAAAAAAACAAGTTGTTTGGCCAAGCAAAGCTGGAGTGGAGAGGCGACTGTCCTGGCCAGTTTATGTTATTTTTATTCCTAGTGGTAGGGCCCGATAGCAAGTAGGTTTTGGACGGAGGACTATGTTCATTTGGACATTTGACGAGCACCCATAGTTTAGTTGTTAGGTAGGGAATTACCCTCAACGCAATAGGGCTAGAGAGGCGTTTTTCTTTATATTTAAAGAACACTCTGGAAGGCTTGAGACACATCCACAACCTGCGGAGAGGTAAAAGCACATTTACATCGTTGATGACAAATTTAGCGAACGTGCATAGTACCGGGTTTGCTCCTTGTGGAACATGGAACGGAAGAGCTTTTCACCCAGTCCATATCACATACATATGTTTGCAATGGAGTAAAATGGTTTTGCTGATATTTTCGGGCAGCGTGATAGGGAATAGGGTCTGTCCAAAGTTGAGGGGTCTCATTCCGAGTTTGAAGGTAGCCATGGCGCTATTTGCGCCATGGCTGCCTCCAAAACCGGTTCCGACTCCGACCTGGTTCAATGGGGATTTACCAGTCTATTCCGACCTTTCGGGACCGCTAAGTCCCCATTGAAAAAGGCAATCCTCATTCCCATTTGAGCCCCCATAGGGCTCAATGGGAAAGGCGAGGGAGCAAACAACGGTACCGCAGTTTTCGGTACCGTTATTTGCTCCCTGGTCCCTTTGCGGCTGCTGTTAAGGCTGCCTGGTAAAACCAGGTGCCCATAGCAGGACCCGTTAAGGGACCTCGGAATAGGGCGCAAAGGGATTACCACACCGGTGTCCTTACCGGTGCCCGGTATCCCTTTGCGCCCAACTCGTAATGAGGCCCAATATGTGTTAATATGGGCACTTTTAAGTAGAATTATGAACCAAACGATTAGCATTAAGCACACAAACTGATTTGGTTTTTTATCGTTTAAGGAACGAACGAAAATGCTGTGCCATTTCTCCAAAGTGAAAGATGGGAGTGTGAGGCAAAACCGCTGTCATGCAACAAGCACAATACAAACATCAGACTTCTCCAATTTTGCACCAGTGAAAAAACCAAAACCAATCCGCTCCAATAAGACACTCAGGAGGAACCGCCATTGAAATCTTTAAAAAAGCTATGAGGTTATGCAGTGAGCGCTCTTCAAGTCAATGAAGTAGGGGTATGCGCAAGGCAGGTGCAAATGCCAGCCTTTCCAAGGGGGGACAACGACCTGATGATAAAACATGGTCTATGGCGGAACACGAGGTTAAAGAAAGACGAGGTCAGGAAAAGGATGATGTGTCTCCGAACAAATGTTAAGTTTTTACACATATTTCTGTAGATGCATCCTTTTGATGCCTCGGGATGAGTCAATTACACCTACCCCAAAAGGCAGACGGTTGGAAGTTGCCAAACTGAAAGAGTCCTGGAAATGCTAGGTCTTGTCGAGGGTGCAATGAAGCGTTTTGGCAGTATGAGGTAGATCAGCATTTTGGTCGAGCCTCCCTAGCAACACGTCCCAAATTATTGTGGATTGTGGAGAGTGCGTTCAAGTTTAGGGGGAAGTCAATTACAAAAAGGTAAGAGTTTGAAACCCAACATGCCTTTTATTGGCAGTCCAGAGTCGGACTCGGGCTTACAATTGTCTCTGGCACCAATGAGAAAAGTGGCCAACAGTTGCAAATGGCAATTCATTCCTTATGTGACAGACTGTTTGAACATCACCGAAGGGGGAGTTTTTTGATCAAATGTGATGCAAATTGAGCAATTTAAAGAAAGGTATTGAGCAACAATGGTCAAATCTACTAGCCATATAGTGAAGTAACTCACCAAACTGTCCCACAATGGCCGAAAAAGTGGCCACTTTGAGCCAAAAAGCGGCCCCACACTAGCATTTTAGATTTTTGGTTCGGGCAGTCCAAGCCTGTGCAAGTCTATGCTTATTTCCGTTTGTTGGAATCACTAGTACTTGACGTCTTTAGCATATTTAGTTTGTGGGAGCAGAGCTATGTCCACTAATGGAGTGGACACCATAGATTTACAGACACAATGTATCCACCAAAAAACCCAGCAACGCTTCCTATTATTGGAAATGGGCGGTGTGCTCTCGACTGTACTGCGCGCCGCCTATCCGAGATAGTGTAGGCCAATGGAAGAAAGCTTTGGATATCATCGGCTTGCGAACTGCGCTTCATTAATCTTCACAGTCAATGTGCGGGTTCTGCTCCGGTGGCTGCCTCTGCATGCAGAGTGTTGCATATGTTTGCGAAAGATCAATCCAGCTGGGTTCACCTTGATGAGGTCTCCAGCATTCTGACTACGCTGATTAATCTGTCCTAATTTGACATATGATCCATGTAAAGATAATTAATAATGTAGATTTCATCTACTTTTCAAGGCACTAGTATTTGCATACCGACAACCCGTAGGCGCAGGGATTTAATGAGATATACAGTAGGTGAGCTACTCAAATGTAGTGCAGCATCTGGAGCCATGAGACTGTAGTGCTCATTATGCACAAAGCGTGTGCCACGAGGCACGGTCATGACTTTTCATTTAAAACATCGAATGGAGGAAAACGAACGTGAACATTGAATTTTAATAACACTGATTAATAAAAAAACACCATTGCTTAATGCCATTTTACTTTGACCTGGCAATAGCAGAAAGAAAAAAAAAGAAACGAAAAAGTAATATTCATTTTTGCACAATGAAATGTGGTGCATCCCCTTCTTTTGGTGCAGGAGGCCAATGGCTCTAGACTTGGGCTCCCGGTTGATCAGTCCTTGCTTTTTGTCTAAATCTTAAGAGTGTTTTCTATATGCTGGCCGCTGGGGTCTTGCGCCCCCTCTGAATAAAGGGATCCCAGTGATCCAGTTATCGCTACTCCCAACACTACACTTGACAGTGTTAATACATGACATTTGAACATTCATGGGATTAAATAAAATAGGCTGAATTCTACTTTCCGTCAGTATCAATCTAGGGTCTTTTCATTATTTTTATATCTACAAAAACGTTCTAGTTTTGAAAGAAATATAATCTAATGCTACTAAATTCGTAATGACTATATTCCAAATCATGTTATTTACGTATTCAATTTGCACAAAATTCTTTATTTAAATAAGTCTCCAAATGTATTCATGTCATTATACACGTCTTCTGATTTTGAGCAATACATGCAGTCCATATAACATTTTCTAAACCATAAAATGTAACTTTCCAACTGATCATCAGGTACCTCTTGCATAACACGTCTGACACGTTTTTGAATGTAGACTTCAAATCCATGCTTTATGGTCCATATTTTGTTGGTACATCACCATGTCAATTCTTTAAAGTCTTTTATTCAAGTTTAGTTTGCCGTGTCCTTCATTTTTGTGGTCTAGCACCTTGAAGCGTGTCTTTTGCTAGATGGAATTACCAATAAAAATCTCAGACCAAATAACCGGACAGACTCAGAGAAAATATTCTCAATTTAATAAAGCAGAACGACCTGATGAACAATCAGACTGATGCTTGCACACTCACAAAATTGATTACGCAGATGTTATATACCCCAATATGTATCATCTATGATGTAATCCAACGTGCTAAACTGCAAAACCTATTGATGGGAAGGATTGGTCAGGGGAACATATGTACCTATGGCATGCATTTGGGTTAGTACTTGCATTGGCTGCCCCTTATCTTCATGGAACGCCTTAAACTACCTTGAATTCGTATAATACTGATTATAGCAAAGATAATGGCACCGGTTTGGATTATGCAACATTGCATAGCACGTTGCCTCATAGACCCTCTGATTGGTTGGCATGCTCACCCAACCTTGGACTTTTGGCTCGCTACAGCACGTAAGCAAAACGAAAGCCAGGTGCTTGAGTCAAGTCAGCGTACTCCCCACTTTCCCAATAAGTCCATCATCTCTCATTAATAAACCAAAGTATCCGTCTGTAGTTGACCTTGTAGCCTGCTCTCTGTTCTGGGACATTCAAGGGTGTGTAAGCACATCACAATCTTCATTAGAGGCGTCATGAATGGCCCTTGCTATAGACTTCTGTATCAGGTGTTAGGTGACCACAAATTTGTTCATTTCGACCTCCTATTACTGCTATTTCTTAATTTATTTATTGCATTTAAATTGTACAACATTGTTTAGCAATTTACTTTGAATTAGTGTATAAAACAACATTTAAAACAGTTAAAGCAATTTGTTTCTTAATTCACGATAAAAAAAATCAATTCAGACTAAATTCTAATTCAGGTCACTGGGCCTGTCTCAAGAGGAATTTCGTCAAGGAATTGAACTAGTGCGATTACATTTTTAATTCGAGTTCTTTGGATTAGCAAATTCCACCATGCCAGAGTATCCGAAGATATAAATTCAGAAAACAGATGTCTGAAGTATTTAATGCATAAGTCTCTCAAGTCAGGGCATCCCATCACAATGTGAGCAAGGGTTTCAATCTCATTGGTGTTGTTGCAAAATCTGCAATGATTATCTTTAGCCAGACCCCCGATTATCTGGGTCTCGTTTGTAGGGTATAAATTCAGGCAAACTCACAGGAATTGGTCCCTTCTCTTTTGTCCGGGAATTGTTTCAGGTATGGACGGACAAAGTTCAATTTCCAACCTTCTGGAGGCAAATGCGTTACCAGTCGGTGACCACTGGTGGTATCCAAGGTTTGAATCCAATCATGAGTTTTTAGCTTGACTTTCACTCACGTAGGATTTGTCGCCAGTTGGTTGAGACAGCTCCCAATGTCATTCAGACATGTTATCATGTCCGCGGACCAAACCCGCAGAAATGGATTGTTAACCTGTTTTGTTTCATTATAGATTAGATCCAGTATTGGAGGTCTCGAAGTGGAAAAACATTTACCAAAAAGAGCCAGTTTGTTCCAGGTAATAGTAAATCTCAACCAGGGGAGACCCAATTCCCGACGAAGAATGGCAATCGGGGTAGATTGTCGGACACCCAACACCCGTTTCCAAAAGACACCCTCGAGGCACATCCACAGGAGCTCTAAAATGTTAAACATAGCATCGGCTCCGTAAGTAACTGCTGGGATGACTTTCGCCTTATAAAATCAAACAATGGGAAGAAGAGAAAAGCGCTCACATTTTCTATTTATTGCACAGGCCTGGCAAGTTAGTGATTTCATTTGTTCAAAAAGGTCGGATAAAATGGGAGTTTCAGATCTTAAGTTGCTTAACCAAGCACCCAAGTATTTGAAGGATTCAACATGATCAATCTTCTCATCACCAATATGCCATATTGGGCGATTCTTGGACTTACAGCCAAGCCAAAGCTCATAGTTTTTGTCTTTTCTTTGTTGATCTTGAGTCCATTTTGGACAATGTAAGTTTGGAGGGCGTCCAGTTGTCTCTGTAGGCCCACCGGGGTTTGATCGATGAGCACAACGTCATCGGCGTATAACAAACGAAATAGGTGAACGCCACCCACCTTAGGTGGGAAAGATCTTATGAACTAAAAGGCGTCAGGCATCTCTTCCAAGTAGAAGTTAAAAAGCACCAAAGCCATTGGACACCCCCTGTTTCACACCTCTCAAGATCTTAATTTCTTTGGACAAGAGCCCAGCTTGACTTGGTCTGACTCGCAGAAAGGTGTCTGAGTGCATGGCCATGATGGGATCCAAGATGGTCGTGTGGCAGTTCTTCATTTTTGACCAGAGCAGACCTCTGTCTACCTGGTCAAAAGCTTGTACCAAATCCATGAATACCATATGGGTTTTAGATTTCCGTCTTTGTGAGGTTTCCTTCAGGATTTGCAGCAGTAAGATGTTAACAGCCAAACCCTTCACAAACCCAGATTGAAAAGGGTCAAGGCTATCAGTGGATCGGCACCAACTGTGGAAATGGTCCAGAAGGATTGTGTCAAAGAGTTTCCTGATGACATTGAGGAGAGCGATAGGCCGATAGTTCTTTGGGTCATTCCAATCACCTTTTTTGTGAATCGGCACCACTATCGCTCTTCTCCATGAGCTGGGCACTTGATGACTTTTAGCAATTTGCCAAAAACAAAATGGCTATAAAGACAGCCAAGTCTTCTGGGTATTCCCTGAGCATGACATTTGTGAGCCTATAAGGGCCTTGTGCATGAGAGATCTTCAACTTCTTAATTCGTTCGATGATTTCGTTGATATTAGTGTTCGTAACCCATGGCCCGAGTTCTTAGAGTGGACCTGCATGGCTCCTGGAACCATAGTCAAAGTGTAAAGCCTGACAAAAGGGGCAATCCAAGTCTCCTCACTTATAGAGTTAGATTGGTCAGCCTTTGGAGAAGACACATCTGTTTTTATTAAGGACCAAAAAGCTAGCGGACTCTTGCCAGCTAAGGTTTTTAGCATGGACTCTGCATCATTCTGGTATCGTTGATATTTGGATGCGCAGAGTTTTTATAACCAGAATGAGCCAACCTGTCTTTGCAAGAATCCTTGGCTAGTTTCAATGTCTTTGGAATTCGCCACAATTTTTGAACTAGTCTTCTCTTCGCCACCAAGACTGGATCGAAAGCATGGTTACAGGTCTTAACCGGAGGACCATTAATTTTGCGTTTGTAGTTGAACTCCTCCAGTAGTGGTAAGTATTCGACCAAAGAAACGGTTTTCTCAAAATTACAGGTTACTGCTATTTGATTTACTTATGTTGGGTGTTCTTGCTCCTCTTGGCCTCCAGAGACTTGCTCACTCCATCTTGTATGACCCTTATTCATTGTTAATGGTCCAATACTTGGCTCTTGCAAATGTTTTCTTCTTCTTTAATCTAAGAGAAATATGTCTTACTTATACGGCTCATCCATCTGCCTCCCCTTGTGCCTTGCAATTATTCCTTGAAATAGCATCCTCGATCCCAGGCCAACACCCACACCTCTTTATTTTGCACACAAAGCTATTTCTCCAATGTCTCCTGACTCTGCACCCCTGGTCTGTTTCCGAGGTAGCTGGATTGAATCTTTGCACAAGCTGATGTCCACTTTCCTATCATGGCCGTCCTAGCCACTTTATATTTTCCTCTATAGCAAGCTTCTATATGTCTCATCCACCTTATGTTACTGTGTATTTACACCTCTTGGTCAACAAGTTACTTCATCTTCTTTGTATATGGTTATCATTTCACACATGTTTCTCTTGTCACTTCAGTTACATCAGCATTCTTAAGTATTTGCATAGTTTCTGCATGTCTTGTATATCTTCTTCATGACATCACTGTGCCCTCGTCAGATTTCACTCAGCGTTACATGATGTCCAAAGGTGCATGCCGAAATCCTTCCACTCTTTCAGTGCGAGTGTACATTTGGTATGTTTGCCTGAGTGCATATCGTCTCTCATACACTCAATGCGGTATAGGCATAACACATGGAGTCCCACATATAGCTCTTCTCTGGCTGTTCCATATGATGGCAGTGAGAGGGCGGGAGCTGGGGAAAATGCATCCACCTGCTCTTCTACATTTTGTTCTAAATATGTTCTATATTCTTACATTTCTAGAATCCTTCATCAATTTTGGTTAACACTGAGGATCTTGGTGTGAACAATATGAAAGTTCTGATAGAGACCTCACACTCAACCTAGTCCAGACCTTAAGCAACAGGAGAGGGAGGAGCAGCCATAGGAGAAGAACAAGTGAGATGGGATGGAGCTGCAACATCAGGCAAGAGCATTGAAATAATCGAGGTAAGTGGAAGGGGTTAAGAAACCGTAAAGCCTCAAGGAAAGGGAAACCAACTAGAGATTGAGAACCAGACACAGACACCAACCAAAATGCTGAGATAAGTAAAAGATTTTCCATTAATGAGGTGTAGTATTCTCTTTATCAGTCCATTTTTACCATTCCTACAGTTTCCCTTTAAAACGCAGCTCCCTCATCCCTCCTACATCATAGTTCCCCAAACTTCACTCATTTGGCCCCATGAGTCTGGACAGGGAAAGTGTGAATTTAGGTGGAGAGTAGAGCAGCGCCATGCCACATTTTTGTGTGCGGCCCAGTCGGAAGCTACCAATGTAGGGAAATAAAATGAGTCCTCTTTAACAGTTTGGCTCCTGTGCATCATTTGTATCCATGCAGACTGGCCACTGTATGGGGTTTGATCATGTTTGGAAGTGGGAGTTACCCCATTTAAATACCATGAACAACAAGGGCAGTACAGTGTTCGAGTAGCCGATGATTTATTTTCAAAACTAACATTGGATTGATCCATGCTTTAATAGCTTTTTGTTACCATGATGTTTACGCACAGAACCATGTACCACTGCTTCATGCATATAGTGCTGTGTTATGTTATCTTGCATTTGTATAGCACCTCCTGCCAAAGCTTATGGCTTCGAAGTGCTTTGTCGCTCAAAGAGCCAATGCAGGAGTATGATGGAACATTCAATAGTGGTAGGGATATGTGAAGTTGGTAGGTAGCTGGGATAGGCTGCACAGGAAGACATGAGAAGAAAAAGGTAGAGGAGCTATTCATCATCCACAAGGCTTTCTGGGGCCTGGGACTGTGGTACATCCAACTCTCTCTCCCTAAATACCCCCCTGCTTGAGCCCTTTGGTTTTCTAGCTCCAACTCTCGGAAGATCTGACACTTCTCTAAGCAGAGAGTGGGGGGGTAGATCTCTCTCCTCTGCAGGAGCCTCCCTCTGGAATGGGCTCCCTGCCCTTCTCAGGCTTGAGCCGGATTTCCTTATGTTTTGGAAGCTCCTCAACACCCTCCCTTTCTCTTCTTCCTTCTGTGAAAAACCATAGTGTGTTTCACATCTCAGTCCCTGGGGATCCTGTACTCAGGTGGCCAAGGAAAGGCCATCGCTTTTGAATTCCGACCCTGGGGGTGGGCAAGCGAGGGAGGATCACCTGGGTAGGGGTACCTCAGGGAGTGGGGATGAAGCACCTGATGGTGAGACATGGTATCCCCCATTTTCCCAAACCCATCTAACCCCTATCCCTGCTTATTTCTTGGGAAACTACAACTCACATAATTCCTCCCCATTTCACATTGACCAAACTACTGAGCCAATGAAGTTGAGGAATGAGGCCAGGAGGATTACTTCTAATGACTTGCAAATGACTTTGTCCCTCTAATGAGGTCAGGGAGAGTAAGGCACGTAATCCAAATCACATACACCTGCCACTTGTTAACACTCCCTGTCAGATTAAAAGGTGGCACGCACAGGCACACTCTGAGCGAGACTGGGTACGAGAAGGAACAGCTCTTTTGGGGCTGATGCAAACCAAGCTATGTACGTTGGCTGGGCAAGGGACTGATCGGCTTCTGCAGAGAATGAGAGAAAGCCAGGTGAGAATTCCATCCTTTTGGGAAGCCGAAAGCGTTCCACAACCGAAAAGGAATTAGCGGAAAAGGGACACCTTCAAAGTGCTACCGTGCCGGGTGAACAACCGAGTTGGGGAGGAGCAGAGTAGGTGTTGTTAACAGCCTTGACTGCTACGCAAACAGCATTAAAGACAAAAGTCTGATTGACATGACCGGTGTGTTATCGAGAGCAACAAAAGTCTGGTTTGTGTTAAATCCAGAAAGAAAGCATGTAGCAAGAGGTGAAGGTTGCACGTGTGCCGATAAAACGTGTATTGAAGAGAACAATGAATGATTGATGTGAAAAGTATAGAAAGTAACAGAGTGGTCCTGCGAAGTGGAATCACACATTCAAATGTCTCTGTTAAATGTTCTGAGTTATGGAAAGCAGGAAACAAAGGCAAGAAAGTAACCACGTTCCCGAATGAGAGTTGATTGAGAGAAAAGCAATCTGTTGAACTTTGAAAAGAGCTAAAAGGGCAATAGTAAAGAGGATGTGAACTGTGAAAGAGCACAAGAGGGCAAAAGCAAAGACTACAAGTACCAAGAGGCATTGGTGCTGTGTGTGAACTTTTAAAGTTGCCAAGAAGGCAAAAGCAAAGACTACAAGTACCAAGAGGCATTGGTGTTGCATATGAACTTTGAAAAGGTGCCAAGTGAGCAAAGGTGAAACTACAAGTACCAAGGAGCAGGGGTGTTGTGAAGTTTGTTGATTGTTAAATTGTCTAAAAGGAAGTTGAAGTGGCCATCCAGAGGTCTACGTAAAATCCTTGCAGTTTTGAAAGTCTTCAACAGTAAAAAGTGTGAAGGACAGAACGTGAGTAAGGGGAACCCCACAAAGAGAAAGACAGGGTTGATTCCGGCAGAGGGAAGCCTGTGTTGAATACTGGCAAAGTGAAACCAGGACATGAACTGTGCATCTGTGGTTAGGTGGACGACACCTAAATAATTGACTAGACTATCAAAAGCATGGAGCCCAAGCCTGAACTGTTGAATTGCACCAGCAAGCTAGAGTGTGCAAGACTGATAGAACTGTGCCATTCGCCTATCCCTTTTAAAGAACTCTCGAGACCCTGTGCTTCTGAACGTGGGGAAGGGAGTGGTTACTTAAGCCATTCTGACATTTCTTTTAAGACACAATTTTTCCTTTTTGTATTCCCTTTACACATTTGGCATTTTATTTAGTATAGGACTTTTTATTTTGACTAGACTGGCTTGGACACATTTGTAATTTATTTAATGGTCGAGACTATTCCTATTTTAGAGTTAGCGCCAGTTAGGAATTCCACCATCACCCAGTAAACTACAAAATAAAGGTTTTGAAACATGCATCCATGGTGTCTGCTTCTACTGTTGATACCATGCCTTCCTTACACTTCCCTCTCCCCCTCCCATATTAACAGCCCCGGCTGCTGCAGTGATGGGCTGCCTGGTTCCCTGTGAGTTCTACAGGGCACCAGGCCCACGCCCACTCAGTCCACCTCCCTACTTGCACTTAATATGTGGACCCTCACCCCCTGCAATCCCTAGCACCTGCCTTTCTGGCCTCCACTTAGCTCCCATCTAGCCCCTGTGGCCCTCCCCCTTCTCACATCCCCTTTTCACTTGCACTCTCTCGGCTTACCCTGCACTTTGCATTTCGTGCAGACCAACACTCTTGTTACTGCACTTGAACAATCCGAATGACACAAGGCCTAGTAGGACCATTATTGTTTTCTTTCTGCCTTGTTCCCACCTCCTTTTTTGTCTTGTGGCGCCTTGAAACACCATTTGTTGTAATAGCTCCATACAAATATCCAATCAATAAATAAATAACTGTATTCTATAGGGTGCAGTGTCAAGAGGAGAGATAGCTGGAGAGGAGGTGTTCTCTGCGCAAGGTGGGTATGTCTGGAAATTACTCACTGCATGGTGAGCCTGGGCCTGTTGAAGCCATGCCCAAGAAAACACATGCAGCAAAGCCCTTATACTTACTTCCCTAGGCCCCCGGCATCATTTGGGAGGAGTTATATATCAGAAATAGGATTTTGCCAAGTTTCCCTTCCCCAAGAGCAACACAGTTCCAGAATAACTCAGGGTCCCCTTACCCAAGATCAACACAGTTCCAGAATATCTTAGGGTTCCTTTCCCCAAGATCAACACAATTCCAAGTGTTTTCAGTTCCTTGGTTTTCAGCAGTATATCAATTTCCACTGGTACTCCTTTCCAAAAGGACCAAACATAAATGCTCTTTTCCACTTCAGCAAGTATAACGCACAGGCTTTGTCTTCAGGCTTTTCTTGACTAGGTTGGGGTTTCTCGGTCTAGACGCAGTTCACGGACCACACAGTCCACCCATTACAGGTCACGCAAACCACTCTTTAGGCTTTCTTGATTAACACCGCTTTCCACCCATTAAAAGTGTTAGCACTCAGATCTGTTGTGGTTTCTTTTCCTCGTTATGGCAATTTAGGGCGTCATCACTATTTGTCTATTGGCAGTCTTTTTGGCTTTGCCACCACCTGCATTCAACTTGATTGACTGTGAATATCTTATTCCACCACCTTGTATTCACTTCGCCTTTTTCAAGTTCCACAACTTGCCTTCTACACGTGCCTCTCATTCAGTTCATAATTACTCAAGCATCTCTCACTTTGTTCCTTATTGCTTGCAACATATTTCAACTCCTTGTAACACAGTGTATATTTGTCCTCCAGATGCTCCACACTTTTACCTGCTTTTCATATCTTTTCTGTAGTTCGGTATTCTATATTGGCCATAGTAATTTCCTTATTACTTGGCACCTTTTCCATGCTTCTTTCTTATTTTAAAAATCCCTTGATATATGTATTCACAGTTCCTTCTCTCTTCCATAGGGTTCCAAACCCTTTTGATTATGTGACTTTTGCCTGTGCAGCAACACAAAATATCTAACATGCACCCCAGACCACCCTGGTACGAGGATTCTCTCCCTCATGGTCACCAGAGCTGCTCTGCTTCATCAGGCAGCTTCGTACAGCTCTTTATTCACCTCTCTGCTCCGGCATAGGTGCTGGGAGCAGCGCTCGCTACCCAAGAACCTTTGGGCAGCGGTCCACGGCAGCCAGGAGCTCTCTGTGCTCCCCAGTTCCAGCTGGGAACATGCACCATCAGCTAGTGTTGGGTTTTGGTCTTCTAGCGGCCCGCTTGGCTCACGGCACCTCCTTCGCCTGGGAACACATAGTGTCCTCTCTGCCTGTCCTGCTCCAGCCTGCTCCTCGCCGCTCGTCAGCCCGCTTCTCTCCAGGCAGGTTCACTCTGAACTGGTGCTTGGGCCTGCCTTTAAGCAAATGCAGCCTCCCAATAGGTTGCATGTGTGAGTAATTGGCCTGACCCTCATTACAACAATTAACAGGAAATGCCTGACCCTTTCCAAGCATCTTCCTTGTCTCAGTACTATAGTGGTGAAACTGACACAGAGTGTGCATTACTCCTAGTCGCCTCTTCCTCATCCCAGTCTTAAAGGAGCCTGAATGGGATATAGTTGGAATATATATCAGTGGGGAAGAGTCACAACAACCTATAAAGGTTGGGGAAGAGTGGTATTTATTTGGACAAGGGAAAGGGGGATACTATGTCTCGCTTGTGAATATCCTCTCCTCAATCCTCAAGGACCCTCCACCCAGGTGATCCTCCCTCGCATCTCCACTCCCCAGGGTCAGGATACAAAAACGATGGCATTTCCCTGGTCACCTGAGAAGAGGATCCAAGGGGAGAGGGTGTGAGGACAAACTCAGGTTTCTCACAAGGGGTGCTACCTGGTATGACTGCTTCAAAAGCGGTTGAAAATGAGTGCATTGTAAATAGATGTTGCTTGTGATTCAGTAATACTTTGCCCACATAAGGAGGGGAAAGATGATTGTACACCTATAACGTGGACTTTATTTCCTGGAACCTTGACATGCCTTGGCTTAAAGGAGAATCCTTCTTCGCTACTCTTTATTAGGCTGGTGGTCTCAAAGCAGGTTGGGCCTCCTGAGCTCTGTGCTGGTGTGCATAGCACTGCACATTCCTTGACAGGAGCATAGGGATAGAGGACTTTACCTGAGTGTGTGCCAAATTGGCGAGCACACACCATCTACTCTAGCAGATTGTCATGGGATAGGCTAGATGAGAAAGGTTGACTGTGGTGTTAATACCATAAACTGCAAATGAACCTGATCTATAAACTATAATGTATTCACAGCACCTAAAAACTGAAAGATATGGCATGAATTGGGCACTGAAATAACTGAAATAAACCATTTACGTGTCACCAGAGCATAAAGTGGAGACATTTTTTAATGCCACTGTTCCTGCATTGCCACCAAACCCAACGTCTCTTCCCTTTATGTTCCAGTGTTTATGTCACTTTACCCAACATTGGTGGTGCAAAGAAGCGAGTTGCCCTCTATGGTGTGGCCCCTATACACAGTCAGCTTAAGCAAAGTGAGGAAACAGAGGGTTGGTCTGAGAATGCAGAGGGATGGATTTGCTACTTCCTAAATAATAGAAATCCAGAGGACAATGGGGAAATTCTGTGTCTGATCAAGTCATTGACTTGTGGAGTGGGTGCATGTTTATCGCCAGCTCTGTTTAATGTGGATATCAAACCACTTTGCGATCAACTCATTGGGATGAAATTCACAAACAATGCAGATGATATCCAGCTATTGATCGAGTTCAGTGGTAACTACGCCAAGGATGCTTACAGACTAATTTCCATCTACGACTCTGTAAGTCACTGGATGTTGGCACATTGGATGTGTTCACACAGTTCAAAAACTGAACTGATGATTTTTCTTTCAGCGAAGGCTAGAGCAAAGCTTGACCCGCGTTATTTGAGCTTCAATATCGAGAGAAGCAGAATCTCAGTCCGGAATACAGTAAACATATTGGGTGTTCATTTTGAGTCTTCCCTGTGTGTCGAAGCACATGTTGAAGGCATTGCTAGAAGCTCGCAATACCACCGGAGACTGTTGAGACAGATTGTGTCTCCAGCAAAAACTGTGAAACCATGGCGAGAGCAATAATCATGGCCAGAACTGATTATTGCAACACGCTTTTCAGTGGAGCCAGCAAAAGCAGTATTCAAAGGCTGCAGGTGCCAAGACTGGGAAAGCTGACAAGGTTACGGGAACCTGAGAAACCCGAGCAGGCAAGTGCCCATGTGAACCAGAACAAGAGTGTTACGTCTCTTTGAGCCAAGGCTGGTAAAGCCGACGAGATTATGGGAACCCGAGAAGCCGCAGTGGGCAAGCACCCTATGTGAATGACGTTGTTTGAGAGAAAGCAGGTCTGCCAGGAGGCTGTAGGACTTCAGGGAGTTAAAGAGCCACAAACCTGTTACAAACAGAACTGTGCTAAAGGGTAACCTGTAGAGGTTCTGAGAATAACCTTTGTTTTCCACAGGAAGAGGGAACTGTGATGAATCTGATGGAGTCATCACTGATTTCCCGGTGGTGACCTCCTCCCATGTGGCCAGGGGACGGCAGCTGCTACCTGATCCTAACCCTGGGGGCGGCTATATGAGGGTGGATCACATGGGGAGAGACAACCTCTGGGGAGATGTCATGGCTGCATCGGGTGAGACATGGTATCACCCATCTTCTCTTGAAGATAACCCTCCCATATCTAACACCCTCATGGCATATTGTCATACATCTACTCATCCTCCAATGAATAATAGGGAAGACCTTTCCCACAGACCTATAGGGCAGCTTTCCAACTTTGGTCTGCCTTGAGAAACCGCCTTCTCCAATTCCACCTATCAATCATCCAGGACTAACTTGCCATTGAAACCCATTGAGAATGTTTATCCATGTGTTTCTAGCTAGTTGTCAAAAATGGACTGCCTTTCCCAGAATTACCGAAATACTGAGACGAGGAAGAAGGATCGAGCAATGGAGAGCAAAGGAAGGCACAAGCCCAGCGAGTCCTCTAGTTGTTGCTCCCATACACCTGTGTCTGGGAAATTTTAAAAAGCAGAGAGTTGAGGGCTGCTGCTGGAAGAAGAGAGTGCGTCTCTCCATGAGGTTCAAGAGACTGAAAGGCTGAGCTAGGCACGGTGGAGATAGGCGGCTCACCGATCAACGAGAAAGAAGCTGCTGCACGAGAAGGACACGCTGCAGGAATGCCAGAAGACGATGAGAGACTTCTGGGCGTTTGCAGGTGACAGATCAGTGCTTCACTTACTGGAGTCTGGAACAAAGCAGACATGTCAAGTGTAAGCCACGAGAGACTGGAAAACCAAGAGGAAGTGGTGGCGAGAAGAAAGCAGGCGGAAACGATTCACCGGCTGTCTGCGGAAGAATCCAGGAATGCCAACAAGCCCACCCAGAGACAGCGGGATAATGAGGCTTATCGGTGGCCACACCAAATGCAAGTAATTGTAAATAAAGCCACTTAGTGAGAAAGAACAAAAGTACTTATTGTTAAAGGGTTAATTGAACTATGAGCAAAACCCTTCCAAATATGTGAATGTGTACAATGCAGGTATATGGGAAACCGGAATAGGATAATACATTAAGAAGATACATTATCAAAAAGTATATGTGCAACTCTGGGAGAGGGCAGAGGCCTATATGAACAGAAGACCTGGCAGGAGAGTATACCAGGCAACTACAAGTGTGTGAATACAAGAAGTCCTGGCAGAAGAGTATACCAGGCAATTACAAGTGTGCGATTACAAAGCCCTGGCCGGAGAACATACCAGGCAGTTATAAGAAATGTACAAGGGTTAAAGGGGTCCTGAGAAGTAATATCGGGACTAGGAAAGTGATCGCGTTAACCAGGAGAGAAGGAGCAAAATCCTGGCAGAAAAATATACCAGGTGTCCATGAAAGAGACAAAATTACAAAGCCAAACAATTTTATGTGTCAGTGTTGTTGTTGGCCAGGAAAGGCACAAGGAACTGTTTGTCAAACATTAAAGAGTAAAGACGAATCCAGGGGAAGGGAGCCATCCCCTGGAGCAAGGACCTTTATCCTTGAAGAACTTTTGTGTTGGAGCCATTTATTCTTCCTTTATGAAAACGTTTCTAAACCACCCAAGGTCAAAGACATTTCCATCTTCACCTTAGAATGTACTTTATAGTGTGAGTGTCCGAATAGAACTTTGGGCACAGGACGTATTTAGTTTTGGACATTCCGACACAGACAGAGCCTTAGTATGGTTTAGCTAGGGAAATTGCTCTTAGAGCAGCGTCAGAGAGGCATTTTCCCAACCCCTTTTATTTTCAATAAAAGTCTTTAACCCAAATCATGGCTACCTTGTGTCCGAGTTTCATTCCCGACTCCTCACAGAACCATACAGAGGATATTTTATTTTTGACCAACAAAGACTAAGAAAGTTGTGAACTGTCCTATCATTTCGACAAACCTGAAACTAACGACAAGTAATTGGGCCAGGCAGAAGCCAAAGTTTTAGAGGCCAATACTCCAGCCTATTTTCTTAGTTCCATTTTCAAAAGTGGTAGGGCTAGATTAGTTTGATAGGATTTTGGACCAAAAGCGGTTTTCTTTTGACAAGCACCATTCGTTTTTAGTTTCTAGGTAGGGAACTTCGCTCAGAGATAGGGAAAGTTAGGAGTTTTCCTTTACTTTTAAGAAAATCCCTTGAACCAGTCGTTGGCCTGAGTCCATCTTCTGGTTCACCACACAACAAGTTGGACGGGAAAGACAAAGGCAGATTGGCAAGGGCTAAAGGCCCAATCCTTTTTTAGTGCGGTAAGAGGTGGAGGACGACCAAGAGACTAGCGGAAAGATGGAGCAGTGGCTTGAGGAGAAGATTTGTGAAGCAGGTGAGGTTAGGAGTGAAAGTGGTTCTGCAGTGTGAGTGACTGTCTAGGGAAACTAGAGTGAGGAGTGGTTGTGAAGCAAGTGGCACCAGGTTAAAGGGGGTGTTTGAGTAGTGTGACAATTCACTACATGTCATCACTTCTCCCCAAGGGGGAGCCTTTTTCCATGAGGCCAGGGAGATGAGGCAGCTACATGATAGTCCCTCTGGGGGTGGTAAAATGCAGGAGGATCTTGTGTGGAGGAGCCTTTCCAGGGAGAAGGACGGCTATCTAGGTTAAAGCCCCGAAGAGAAGATCAGAATCCCACATACTCTAGCCTTTCCTTCTTCTGTTAACCTCTTTGCAGACAGTAGACCTATGTACTGTTGTAAAGTAGACTACCTCAAGGTCTTGAAAAGTATTGAGACGAAGAACAACACCAGGAACATAGGTAATCCAAGTACTGGGATGAGGTGGAACAAAGGAACAATGAAGAGCAACACCATGAAGGAACTGCAGCGGTATAGATGTCCGCGGAGGCGTGGTTCCTTTTATGCCAAAAAAGACCAAAGTTGGGCTGCCTATCGAGGAGAAAGCCAACCAGGACGAGACACAGTGAATCGCGAGATGCGTGAAGGAGACGCAAAGAATGCCAGGACGGAGCCAAGAGCAGTCCGCTCCTGTAGTCAAGGGAACTGCGGGACTAGTTTGCCCAGCGGCTTCCAGACGGTAACAGGAGGCTGGCAGATGGTGACACAAACGCAAGAACCAGCGTCCATACTGTCGGACCAAGTGTCACAGAAGATCCGCGAGGCAAAGGCACTGAGACATGGAGATGCGCATGCAGCACACAGAGTAGGAGAGAGACCCCAGGAAGAACCGACCGTGCATCCCAGAAACAAGCAAGGTAACGGAAGAGGTACAGGGACTGGTAGGGGGTGGAAAGTACAGAAGGGAAAAACCCTGTACGGACATAAAGAGGAGGACTATCTTTCTTTGTGGCAGTACTTGGCATGGAAGTGAACCAAGTGGACCAAACCAAAGAAGAGAAACCTGGCCCGGGACCCAAATCAAGAGAGTGATATGAGTCATCTTCCTCATGGCAGTTCTTGGCAAGGAAGAGGTGCAAGTGGGCCAAACCAAAGAAAAGGAGAGAAGTCAGGGTCAAGGACCCTCATAACACACAAAGGTGGGTGCTGTAAGTGTAAACACCTAACAAAGAGAAGACCAGGAGAAGGGAGTCATTCTCCTGGTACCTCTAACCAGGATGAAGGTCCAACAGGTCTGGGGAAGGAAAGCATTCCCCCAGGCTAATTTGAGACTGAGACTGAGACCAAACGCCAGGAGAAGGGAAGCATCTCCTGGCCCACCAAGGAAACATTGTGTGGAACTTTGAACGTAACCCAGGAGAAGGGAGGCATTCTTGTGGGATCAGAACAGTACTTCTTTATTCTTTAGTTTATACTGTAAGTTACAGAAGCAAGGTTTACTTGACACAGGACAGTGGACACTTTTTCTTTAACAGACATCCTGACAGTCACCTTAGATCTTTGTTGGAGGCTGGGAAACCCCTCTTGGGAATAGGGAAGGGTGGGTTTTCTCTTACTTCATTATATAATTTAATAAATGGCTTTAGCCCAAAACATGCCACCTTTTAGTCAGAGTCATTCTTCTGCAACCTTACAGTAGTTGGAGGAAGGAGGGGTGTAGTAGAGTGGAGGAGGGTAGTAGTAGAGTGGAGGAGGGGAGGGGAGGGGAGTAGTAGAGTGGAGGAGGGGGTAGTGAAGTGAAGTAGTGAAGTGGAGGAGGGGAGTAGTGAAGTGGAGGAGGGGAGTAGTGAAGTGGAGAAGGGGGTCAGAGTGGAAGAGATGAATCAGACTGGAGAAGGGAGTAGTAGTGGGGCAGAGGAGGAAATCATAATATCAAAGGGTAGAGGGGAGGATAGACTGTAAGACATCGGAGAAACGGGAGAGAGGAAAGAGAGTAAAAGCAGAAGGTAGGGCAATGGAGTATAGAGAGGGAGAAGGAAGATTTGTGAGCAAGCGTGACAGACTCAAAACAGCATAATTGCAAGTCACCATTCCAAATTCCTATTAAATCGATAACAATTGGATAGAGTAGGAACAGCTAGCAAATCCATGAGGACATTTAGAGAGCCAGCATCTTAAATTAGCATCCTAAGCGTAAGAAAGCTTCTAGACAGTGGGGTTTACCATTCAGTAGCACTGATGAGGGGTTATGGACGCCTGGGTTATGGAGGAGGGTCAAATCCAGATAAAAACGAGAGGGACAGCCGTAGGCCCTACTAATAAAATTAAAAACCCCACAAACTTTCTCTATGAATCAGGAGTGATTTATGTGCCATCTGTGACAAGATCTAGTTGGATAAATAATGAAAGGGGCTCTTTGTCAGCCTGAGCAAGAATGTCTTCCCAGTCGGTGAAAAGTGCTGTAACGTGGATGGGGGTAAACCAGATTGCAAATGATCCAATAAGGACGCTTGTCCAAATGGCCCTGTAACTGGTGAGTTACCACCTTCTTCAGGATCTCAGCTATCCAGGGGAGGACCAATATGGGTCGAGAATGGTTAACAATGTAGGATTCAGGGTCAGCTTTTTCAGCAGGGGGTCAGGGTGACCTGTTTTGTACCTGAGGGAACAAGAAACCAGCTAGATGAACATAGGTTTATACAGTTTGAGAACCACTGAGCCAAAACTCTTGCATGTTCTTAGGCTGCAACTGGGGAAGTAGCATAGGCAAGACTGGGTGTGGGCCATAGGGATAGGGGAAGAGGTAATATATCATCAGGAAAGGTATCTCTGAATACAACCTTTTGCTTCATTGATATCCTTTCAGTGGTAAAAGAAAAATGGTGCTGGCAGTGTGAGATTAAGCATTATGAAATGAGGGATGTGTCTTAATCTAGGGGCAATAACCCACCCCTATGTAATTGCCTGAGGCAAAGCCAGGGGCTACATTTTAGGGAATCATTATCCCAAGCGATAAAGCCCCCCCGCCCCCGACCCCCCCTGCTGTCTATAACACTAATAGCACATGCACTTGTGCAACTAAAAAGGAACATGTTTTTATTGTGGGGAAAACATTTTAACACACACAAGTAACTTGTAATGTTAATTTAAGGAACACGAAACTAGTAACAAAGTTTACACATTTTGTGCGCTATTGCTGTTTGTTAATTTGGGGAATCGAAATGCACATGTTCCTCTCTGCCTTCAAACAGCTGAAGACAATTGTTTCTCTGCTGTTTGTCAGGCTGCTGCTGAAGTGAGAAATTGTGGAATTATTTCTATACCAAAATTTATAGACCAAATTCTGATTGGCTGAATGGAGAACTATAATATGGTATGATGCTGGGGTTCACCATTTAGAATCGCAGTTTTCCAGAGATTTGTCTGTATTTCAGAGACACATTGTTCATATTATGTGGTTTCCTCACAGGCTTTCCTTAAGAATATACAGGCTCTTGCTGTTAATCGGGTGATATGCCCCGAGGCGGTGGGCCGACCATATTGGTAACAGCCGGCTGCCCAAGTTAAGGGCCCGAGCGAAGCAAGGGTCTTTTAACGAGGGCGGTGGTGCCATTACCGACAGGGTCAGCCCACCGCCTCGGGGCATACATCACCATTAGCACCCATGTAGTTTTCTATGTGGGTGTTAATAGTTTAAATTATTCATTAAAAAAATAATAAACTTACCTCGATGCGTGCCTAGCCTCTGCGCCATTGTTTTCTCAAGTGCGTTCTTACAGTAGATGACCATGATGTCATCATGATGGCAGTAACCGGGCTTCTCGGAACGCTGGCTTGTACTATACAATACAGCCGGGTTCCGAGCATCCTGATTGGCCAGCACCACCTTCCAGGGTGCTAATGTGGTATCCTAGTCAGCGGGCAGGATGGAGATTCTCTCCAGTTTGTTGTCCTTCTGAATGTTCTGTAATTTGCCTAGTATACACATCGTTGTTTCTGCACATAGTGCTCAGGATACCAAAAGATGACGTACAGTTTCTTTAACAAAAGGAACACAGAAACTCCCCTTTATATTGCGTGACTGTGTGTTCCCTTCTGTGGTGTCACATGCTGGAGAGTGGCCGGTCACGTGACAAGGGGAAAGAGGAAGAAAAATAAAGGTATCATTTGGGCTAGAATATATGTAACGGTAGGCCTTTTTGATGTCTTTATAAACATCACACCTTCCTTCAGTTATCTTTTATGGGAAGCCCATTCAGCCTGGCGTGCATGAACAGTCTAGATTTGCTGAGGATGGAAAGATTAGACAGCTATGTTGGTGGTGTATCACTTACTTCAAATAGGCAGGGCAAATGAGAGGACTTGCAATCAGCCAATTTGACAGTTAAGGTTTCCTTGGTCGCATTGTTAATCCCGACAATACCTTACTGATTGCTTATGTTGCCTTGGTTTGGCTGGATGCTGTTAGGCAGTTTGAGAAGAGTATATAGTTGTGAACCAGCAAGGGATATTGCAAAAGCCGAGTAGAGCGCAAGCAGTCAAGCTCTACTACACAGCTGGGAACATCTTTGAATAAGTGCACATCCTGTGCTTAGGTTCCCTAGATGATCTCCACTGCTCAAGACTGTCCCTAAATTTGGCTAGCCGATAAGTAAGTTGGGCGTGACGCATTTGCCACAAGGATGTCAAGGTCTACCCAGAAGACATTCCACAGTCATCACAGGTCACGGGCGGCAGATACTTACCATGTACCCTCTCTTACCACAACATGTCTGGTTGTGCAATTGAGCCCTAGGTTAATACATGAGTCATGGACCTCTCTATTAACTCTTGCAGTTCATGTGTCTACCCTGAGTGGGATAGGAATCCTGCACCATCTGCGCTGTGGCAAAGGGTATCTAACACCATCAGAAATAGGTCCCCCGATGTGACCGGCATCCAGGGAGCCTCATGAGCTGTCTTTCCATTCCCTCATCCCTCACCTGCTGAAGCTAGAGGAGTCGAGTTCAAAGACATTGGCTCTCATTAAAGGTATGTCCGTATCCTGGCGGTAAATCTGCCAGGATACCAGCCAACTGTATTACCGTTACCGGCACCGGCACTCGGTCTGGTGGATTTCCACCAGATTCCAAGTGACAGGTGACGGTATGACTCCCCATTCCATAGAGTACCATAGGACTCCATTGGGGAGTTTGCCGGTATTACTGACATCAGTAATACAGTTCATTTTTGGCGGTAAGGCGGCAGAAGTCCCTCCACCTTTTAGCTGGAGGTCATTCCGACCACCTCACCGGCAAACCCGCAGTTGACTAGTGCATTAATGTGCAGATACATGTTAATACCAGCCCGTTGATACTGCACCGGCCTACTTGTAATGAGGGCCATTCTGTGGAGCTAAGGTAGGTGGATGGATGGATGGAATCTGCAATGTTATGAGTGAAACCTGAATGTGTGAGGTCGTGGGATTCCATTCGAAGCTGTTGATAGGAGGACAGTTCGAGCAGGATCAAGGATACTTTTTTCTTTGCTCTTTAAAAGGGTGTTGAGGGTACTTTGTTCTTTCATTTGATAAACCATATTAATCAAATGCACTTACCTGTGGTCAGCGTTTTTCGTCACAACACTTTATCACCTGTGAATGGTGGTTAGGAAAGTTGGTTGGCAAATGGCCTGACTTCCTCTTGTTTCATGGCATACCGCACGGTAAGGAGTGACATGACATGCTCCCCAGCCCTGGCCTGGTGACTGGAAGATGGACCTGCATGAACGGACATGCTACACACAAGATGCACTTTCTTTATTTCGGATCTTTAACAGAAATCTTGTACATTACACAATCCATCAAACCCCCTCCAACAGGTGGTAACAACAGCAGGGATATTTGACTCTTGGCGGTTAAGAAATGGTGTGCTGTTTGTATGCATATAATTTCTGCCCCTTGATAACTGTATTGAGTTCTAAGGGTGTGCGCACAGCCCCCCAACATGAAACAACCCGACATACGTTGCAGGGATTCTCAAACAGAGTAAATCCTTGTGTTGCCAACACCAAAGTCCCACCAAACCACAAAAAGGAGGAGAAGGTAGAGGGGTAAGATGGGAAACATGGGAGGGTGTAAATGAGAGGAGGGAAAAGCAACAAACACCACGTCCCGTTTAAATATTCTGTACAGGAGCCAACTCCCAAACAGACTTGATTGCCTGTTTCTCTCCAAGGAGAAATCCTTGCTCTGGAAATGTGTAGGACGTCACATTGTTCCAAGTCCAGAATCCCAACTCAAAAAATATCATGAAACACAATAGGATCGCCGGTCTGGTCTCATCAGCATGGATTTAAAAATATTGGGCTGGAGCTTCCTGCTAAGCAAAGATGACCATCTTGCCTTTGTGAACTGCCTTCAGCTTGACACCGTATCCAATTGTAGCCCTGACCTTGAGCGATATTAACTCCTTCACACCAAAAAAAGCCTTCTTCTTGTGAAGTGCCTCACGGCTCGGATCAGGGAACATCAAAATTCAACAGCCCCGGAAACACACCTATTGGTGGTTAAATCCCTCCAGCAGTTTCACATCTCTTGTATCCCCTGATACCCACGATACGCAAGGAAGCTCCCCTGATAATGTCTCTATCCTGGTGTTCGTCTCAAAAAGGTGTTTGCCTCTCATGCTTGCAAATCCTTGCAAGATGGCGGGGCACTCTCAACTGTGGTTGCCTGTTCAAGAGCACCAATCTTTACGACTGCTACCCTTTCAGAACCAGCACAGACACTTCCTCCAGCATGGTTTTGACAGCCTGGACGGCCATCTTTAGGTTACTCATCTTGTGGTTCACCTCCACATGTGGTGCATGCAGAGATTTTAGGAGCACATGTTGCCTGCTCATGCACTCAGGAGCCTTAGGTAAGCACTCCCTTTTTTGATCCACCCGGCCTCTTTTCAATGTCATAGCCATAGGTTTAAAGAATTCCACCTTACTGTCCATTTTCCTCGACTCAAAGTGGCACACAAATCTGGGCCGGGGCGCACTGCTACTGATATAGTCCAATCACGCCAAGGTGTAAGGATGACAGCTGCAGTCTAGAGTCAAGTCTGTTTTTGCCACAGGGGAACACAAGCCTCTGCTCTTCATAGGCTGCTTCCCCACATCGGGAGGAGCAGGGCAATCAGCTGGATTGTTCTGCAGAAATATCTCCAAGCTGTTGCTTAGCATCGGCCAGTCTTGGTTCCCCAACAGCTGAGTCTTTACTCCTTGGGTCCAGTAATGCATACGTTTGTGCCATGCAATTTCCCACAATGTAAACATTGCTCCACTGCAGGATCGGGGGGTGGGGGGGCTTGCTTTCAGGCACTGAAACAAATGCACCAGTGCAGCTCTGTTCGTTCAGTGGTGATCATTCGAATTCCTCAGTTTTTGGTCTAGCAGAGGAACTGCACAGAGTGCCCAAAGCATGAAGCCCTTCTGAAATTGGAAGAATCTTGAGGCCTGGGCAGGTTGTGCCCCTGAGGAAGACCTTTTTTGGCAGGCCGCTATCTGTGCTCAGTGCCTGTGGGGCAGGATTCCATTAACAAAGCAGGGAAACATCAATACACCCCTCCATAGTGTGAATGCAGCTGCCTCAGCCCTGCTTCACGCATGCAGGCTGCAAGTAATAGAGCAGGCAACAGATTGGGATGCTGCACCATTGATCCACACAATGTGTCACCGATCGACTCACCATACTGTATATCCAGCACATGGATAGCCATAAAAGAGCCGACCGATGGACCAGACAGGATCAATGGCTCTCATTAAGTGTTTGCTGGTATCCCACCAGTATTACTGGCAGGATACCGGCAAACTGCCCTTACTGTCCCCGCCGCCCGATATCCCAGTAATACCAGGATATTATGGGTGGCGTAGAGCTGGTAAGTTCCCATCCTCATGCAGTCCCACAGGAATCTGTGGGATGGGATTGCTGGAATCACGGGCACCGGTAATACCAGTGCCGGTGATTCAGGCATTTCTTTGCTGGATTGGGCCTGATCTTCCAGCAGGTCAAGCCTGACTTGTGTTATGCCGGTCCGGACATAAAGCAGGTGCAGGAAAAACCTGCCTTTTCTCCAGCATTTTTTCCGGACCAGCAAAACCGTAGTGAGACCCAATGACTTTAGGTGGAAGCAGTTGACAGAGAGGGGAATATAACACGCCCACCATGGTCCCCTTCAGTGTTGAAAAGGTGCACCCCACTGAACTCCACAGCAGAAACCGGTGAGCTCAAAAGTCACTGCAAGTGCGTTGCTGTGTGAGAATTTCTTCCAGGCATTATTAAGCTTCAATACAGACCTTTAAGTATCTAAGAATCTCTGCTGAGGAGCTGAACATGGTAGAAGGGCTACAGTCGCACAGAAACATGTTACATGATTATTATAGCTTACCATTTCAAAGTTATATAAGATTGTGAGCTAATAATCAAGCAATATGTATGAATAATTCTAAATGCATAATTTGCTTCTGTTTGCTCTTAATTAAACTCCAGAGTGGTCCTTGCGAGCAGGTTCATCCACTGCTAGAGCCATCATTAGTATTCTGTGACTACGTTTTAGGATTAGAACATCTAAAAGAAAAGTTTTAGGACAGAATTTTAAGCAGCAAAGCTCTTAACGCAGAACTTAATTTATACTCCATGTTCCACTCCAGCCCTATCTTTATTAAGATCACTTTAATTGCAGTAAAGTAACAGGCTCGTCATCTTAATGCAGCTACAAATCAGATCAAAACTCTTTGTCAATGTTCATGGCAGAGGAACAGCAGCAGCCGCCAGGGCAGCTCCACGAGAGAAGTCGGTGCTCGCCTTATGAAATGTGCCAAAGGCCTTCAGAGGTGAAGACGACGTGATACCATTTGGTTGTGCGTGTTTGCGGTTTTCCTGCCAAAAAAGGATGATGCATGCCAACATTGCTGCGAAATGACTACACGCTACTGAAAACGATGTTATATAACATATTGATACTAGAAGCCATCTACAAAATTGTATGGGTGAGCGAAGAATACTGCACTTAAAGGTGAGGCGGACTTTTGAGGAGTGTCATGGTGATATAGACTCCACTCGAACCTGGGGGTTTGGTGAAACTCGAAGGACACTGTTGAAAGAGCGGGCAGAGAAGACGAGTGTGACATATTGGCCGGGTCATGGGAGGAGCTCCTCCCAAAGGAATGGCGACTTGCAACCTGGTCCCAGGTCCAGAAGGAACATGGTCTCATGAGTTAGTTAATCCAGGGTGACTTTGCCGTGAAGCTGGCCAGCACCATTAGGGGTTAATCTGACAGCTTCTCCCAATTAACAGCGGTTCGTCCACTCGGCAACTCCCAGCCGTTTGGGTCCCTTGAAGTGATGCCCAGTAGCCACATCAAGGACATGGGTTAAGTCTTCTAGGGCAGGGGACAAGTCTTCTTTTCCCATAGGACCTGGGGGCATGGGGTTTGCAGTCAGTTTACTTCACCCTTCTTTCTGGTAGAGGGACTTTGAACTGGGCTCTGAAGGTACTCTGTAGGCTGGTCTCACCCAATGGCCAGTGAGAGAGAGGTGGTGGCAGTCAAGTGGATTATTCCACCCTTCCTTCTGGTAGAGGGGCAGGGTTGGAACTGTGGTCCAAAAGGACACTGCAGACGGGTCTCACCCAATGCCTTGTGTGAAGAGTCTATGTTTTGTGGTTGATCTCCTTAATGTCAATCTCTCCATTGTGAATCTTTGCAGACAGAGTTAATTATTTTTAAGTTTTGTTTTTGGGGGGGGCAGTGCAGCTCCTTTTGCCCCCGTTGAATTGGTGGGAGCACATGACGAGTTAAGGAGAGGTCTTGCATTACCTCTTTCTACAACAATGTATGTCTAAAGGCTACAGGGAAACCAAACCTGATCTTTCACCCCGCAGCAGAGATGGCACGGACCTGCCACCCATTGCCAACCAATTTGCTTGCTTTTCCCCCCTTGAAACCTTGGCGAAGTGGACAAAATACGATAATATAGCCCACTGAATGAAATCCTAAATAATAGCTTAACAAACACACACACTAACCTGTGCATTCAATGTTCCCTTACACACACAGCTGCGGGTAGTTACACGCCTATAATTCACGTTTCATCACGGACGGACGGACAGACGGACGGACGGACGGACGCACGCACGCACACACACCCCCCCCACCCCCCCTCACTCACTCTGCAGACGAGCACAGAACTGTGCAGTTACTTACCAGCCCATTTAGCATGTCTAGATTTACTCTTACGTTACACACAAAGCCCTGTGCATGCTAGACTTCTATAACACACAGGTATCTGTTCAGTTACACTGCTATAACCAGTGGTGCAACTAGTCTAACATTTCAGGGGGTGCGGGTGTGGGGGGGGGGTAATCTTTCAAATGTTGGGAGAAGGGGTTAATTTCAGAGACTGTGGGGGAGGGGCAAAGGTTCTTGAGTGGGACATCTAACTTCTTTACACATTCAAATGAGACTCTTCTGGTGAAGCTTTAATGTTAAAAGCACCCCTTCACGCAGGAAACCACACATTTAAGGACTGCTGTGAGAATGAGCTGTCTCCTGTCACACCTCCCCTTCCAGTCACTCGCCTCACATGCAAATGCTAACAGCACATCCCAATTTTAATTGCCTACAACTGTATGCATACAAATGCAGCTGCTAACAATAAAATGCTTTACATTATTAATTGCCGAGCCTTTGTTAACAGTGTAGCCACTGGCACCGTTTATCGTCTGTGTCCTGTTCTGCCCTGCCACTGCTCTGTAGTCAGCCAGGTCAAGTCAAAATAACCCCAAATTTCCAGGGGGACTGAAGCCCATTTTGCCTACTGGTCATTGAGCCACTGCCTACAACATCATTTACATCCCTGTGCAGTGTGGCCTTGATATACCAAGCAAATGATATACGCATCTGATTTGCATTGATTCGAAGGCAATGTCATGTGCTCTTGGTTGAATTATAATGTCGTCAGGGGTGAGCCCCTCATATTCTGATTGGTTCATCCGCGAGCCCCCAAGCCTGGGACCATCGCCGTTCCCAGCTTGCGATGTACCTGGTGTTGGCAACAATGTATGACTATGTGTCAGTGGCGGACAATGGACAAGTCTTACTACTGGCTGTTGAGTGTCCCTTCCCCATCGCTGCCGGTGTCCAGCTAGTAACTTTGTTGTTGCAGTTTGGGTGCCAGACGTGAGATCCCAGAGCTTCTCTGGTCCTTGGAGCTTGGCAATGTATCAGGTTGGCCTGGCACGTGTTGAGAGACCATGGCTGAAGCAGAATTACGTGGATTTGTTTTGTATTTCTGCTCCGAGGAGTGTTTAGCAGTGGCAGGTGTAACCTTGGCGCTGGGAGCGCGGCGTGTAGATTGCAACTTTGTGGCCTTGGCTGTGGGGCTCCCGTCAGGGTTTGTTCTGCATGATCAGCACCTTGCAGCTCCGTCTGAGCTGCTCCGGGCCTGGGGACTCTGTTTTGCGGCCTACCTTAGCCTAGTCTATGGGTGGCGGCATACAGTCCATAACACTGGGGTCACGAGGGGCGACTTAGGTCCTTATACATTAGTCCATCTACAGGGTGACATCTTCATGGTTTTAGTTGCAAAGAAGCGTCTGTAAGCATATACACAAGCTCTTCTGGCGACTTGCGTTTCTGCGGTGCAGTAGTTAGCCTATGTGAAAAATAGCAACGATGCATGTCTGTGAGTGTGAGTGGTCCTCTGCGTCATAGCACTGACTATGTTCTTTGTGTGGGCTGGTGTGTGTCTGGTCCAGGTGCTTGGTGGCACATGTGTTCTTGTCCGTTAGCTAGGTCATCATGACATGTCTAAAGATGGTGATACTGGTGGGTGACGTCTAATCGAGTTGGTCCATATGCGCGGTCCCACCACGTGCTTTGGATGATGCACAGCTGGCCTAGGTGTGAGGGGCGTGGCCACGGTGGATCTTGACGTCCGGAGCAGAAGTCAGAGGGCTGAACTCATCCCGCATTGGGTGCTTAGGTCGTGACGTCATAGGCCATGGTCGGGATGGGAATCGGGGTGAAGGGATCGTCCCATTTTCCCTCTTCAACGCCTATGGCTTCGTCTTAAGTTTTTGGTTTTGGCGCTTGGGTAGCGTAAGCCACCCAATCACCAAGACATTGGTAAGGTACTGTAAAAAAGAAAAGGAGAAACAAGAGTTTGGGAGCAGTGCATGGCATTGGCATGGCAACTTGCTGACGCTTGGCGATGAAATGGCCAAAGTGCCAGCCGGGCCTTGACTCTCTCGCTCATGTCTGCCGGCCTGCTGCTGTTGCTGGTGAGCTGTGTGCGCTACCGAAGTAGGAGAAAAACGACTGCACTTAACTAGATGCCCGTTAGATTTTCATTTCCATGCACCCATGCTCTTTTTTAACTTTAACTCCTGTTGGACTATGTTTAAAGTCTGCCGCGGGGTAATCTGTTCCAGTTATCTGCGCATTCACCCTTGTCAGGTTTCATTGCCCAGTACTGCCTGGGCTCTGTTCTGCAAGCTTCCCCTGCTGCAGCTGCTTACACTGAGTGCCTCCAATGTAGCTTTTGTGGGTTGTTGGTGCCGCTGGTGTTTCACAGGCAAGGGGGCATTCACCTCACCGACGGTTTGGGAGGGATTATGGAGGTAAACTGTTCTGCAAATAGATTTATTTGAGGCCCAGTGGTAGATTAAACCTACATGTGTCAGTCATGTTGGCGGCGATAACACAGTTTCCTTCTTCACCGAATACAGCACCCATTGGTGTTGTCCTATAGTGGGACCCCACTCATTTCACCTCTGTCCGCTGTTTTCGTTTCTTTTCTTAGAGGGTACAACTTTAAGGAATTCATGGTGGCAACAGTAAAGACAGACACAAATGATCACAGTTCAAGGGTGTTTATTGAACTTTATAATGAGTGAGATAGACACCTAATCTAAACCTAAATCTAAGATGGGTGCAAGCTACGAATATTAAATAATAATAAGGCGTCCTAGTTGCATCTTGTCAATTAAAAAGGGCCTATACTAAAATAAACCTATTGCCAATTCCTTACTGCTAAATTACAAAAAGATTGTGGGATAATGTTCACCAGAAAAGAAAGAAGTGTTCACAAAATGAAAAGTCAAGATGGTATGGCTGGGTCTCCCTTCCCCACGTTTCAAGCACGGGACAAGGCGGGACTCTTGAGCAAAGCACACTCCTTGGCCTCATCAGCACGAGGTTCATAGTTCAGTTCAACAATATTAAAAAATACCTTCAGAAGCAAAGTCTCCTTCTTGCAAAAGTCTCTTAACTAGGAAGACTGGATGATTCAAAGAAACAAACAGACAAATAAAATGTTCCTTTGTTACGCTTGTACCATGGGCGATTGCTCTTCGCCCCTTGGATCTGCCTCCACCAGTCTCGGATCCTCCTCACAGTTTGGGCCTCCCTCCGTTGGGTACAGTATGGCCTTTCTTTAACACAGTTTATGTATTTCTAATACAGTTCATGTATTGCTCATTCTCATCAGAAAGCAGGTTCCCTTCCCCTGGCTTTCTTTCTGCATCCCTCTGTCGGGTTCACACTTGGCTGTACTCAAAAGAACATTCCTCTGTTGTATTCGCATGTCAGCGGGATGGTTTTTCACCCCTAGACCCACCTCTTCCGGGCTCAGACCCTTCTCGAATGTTTGCCTCCCTCCGTCAGGTTCACTACGTGCTTTGTCAACTAAATTTCACTTCAGGGATTCATAAATCTTAATGTCTTTTAAACAGTTTAGTGTGGACATCCCTCTATCGGGTTAACCTTTGTGACCACACTGTTCATTGGGACCGTAGATTTTGCCCCTTTCCATCGGCATCACTCTTGCCAACTTACATTTCCTTCTACTTTCTTATGAAGCAGGATTCACCTCCCTTCGGTTTTCACTGGTTTTCCGGTCAAAGACTTGCTACGGTACAGGGGTTTTTGCTGTACCCCTGTATGACCACTTCAACCTTTTCCTTGCAGCTCTCCTAGGGCCTTTTGGTTCGTGTAGTTTCCAAACAGGTCCCGGTCAGAGCCTTTCAAATGTGCATCCAAGTGGCGCTGCACCCCTCTGCATCTGGTCCTCAACTGGGATTTCTTTAAAGTGCAACACACACACACACACACAAGTTCTTTGTTTTGCGAATTCCTCGCGTTCATAAATGTTGCTACTTGCAATCTTGGGCTCAAGACAGTTAGGTTTGCTATCAGTTGCCTTCGACTCACCATCAGTACTGAACCCGTTGGCTTCGCTGTTCTCTGGAGTCGAGGATAGTACCAAGGTAGCCAGCTTGCCTCTCTGACTGTGTTATCAAAGTGGGAGGCCCCGTGTACCATTGACATCTGCTGCTCCGCATGCCAGCTATAATTACCGGTTTTAGGCTTTCCCTTTCGGAGGTTTCGCGGACATGAGTTGAAAAGGGAAAGGGCAACTCCCCTTTTGCCATCCTTCCAGGTCTCACTGCCTTTCTTCTCCATTTGTACTGCCAGTTTGGTGTAGCCGTCGCCTTGTGCCTTCGCCCTTGCTCCAAGTGCACTTTCGTGCTCTGCCTTTCATCCCTGCGGGAAATGTAAAGGGCTGTCAGGTGTGCACAATTATTGTCAATTTCCTGACTTTGCCTGACCTGTGGGTTCGGACATATCAGGCAAACAACTTTAGTATTAGTCTGTTGTTTGTCACAGAACAAGAAGGTACTCGTGTTGGGAAAAAGGGGGGTAGGGTTTCTAGATATCCTATGGGGTAGGATAGGGAAAAGGTGTCATAAGGAAAGGGGTGGTCGGTTAACTTGGAAAGGTGAGGTTTGTATGGTTGGCAAGATGAATAAGGGGGGATTATGGGAATTCGGAAAATAATAATAAAAGGGACGAGGATAAGAATGATGGGGATTAGTTGGGTAGAAAACAGGAAAATAGGGATTCTGGGAGATATGGCTCCTGAATGCAACATGGTTTGTGCTTCTAGGGGATTTATCAGATATGGAGGGGTCGTTGGATAAAGGGCATTCTTTGGGTGGAAAGGAGGTAGATGTAATCTGGCCTACAAAAACCTCAGAGACCTCGTCCTCCTCTCCCTCTTCCACAGTATAATACCACGTCTCACCTGGGCCATTCCCCCGTGCATAACCCTAGGCTCCTCTACCCAGGTGATTCTCCCTCACTCGTCCGCCCTCTGGGTTGGAATCTGAGAGCGCCAGCCCTTCCCTGGCCCCCTGAATAAGGGATTCTCGAGGTCTACTTGGGAGAATACCCTCAGGTTTCTCACACAACGTAGGATTGAACAGCAGGATGCACAATCGGTCAGAGATGAGGTAAATTGGCTGAGCTACTTGTGGGGGTCCCTGTGATGTCATAGCATATTTACTGCACTGCAAGAATGATTTACCTTGGCAGAGCTGTTTTCAAGATTATCAAAAGAGCCACGGCTGGTGCGTGACCGAAGAACACCAACAGAGATTTATGTGGGTTCAAATGCTTGAACAACAGGAGGTGCTGTGGGTCAGGGTTGACATACACTGTCTGAGCTGGTTAGGCGGTGCATTACTGAAAAAGCAGTGGTTGATGCAGGATAGGATTGAGGTACACTGGTTGAGTTGAATGTCGGACCCAGTACTTGATTATAGGATTCAAGTGCATTGACAGAGCTGTGGGTGGAGACCAGTACTGAAATAGCGGAGGGTGCTGGAGCCCGGGATTAAGAGCATGAGGTGCTGTAGTTCGGGCTTAAGGTGCGTTGCAGAGCACTGTGTAAACCTTAAACCCGGCGTAGCATGGCAGTTGCAAACACGAATAAATATGCATTGGCAGTGGTGCAGTTGGGCAGTACTACAATTGCAGGAGGTCCTGCAGGAAAAGAATAAAGCACCGCGACAGAGAGGTGTCTGGCTCCCTGCAATGCAATGGAAGGAATTTCTGGAAGTGAGCAGGGCGTGCTTTGGCGGAGATGTGCGCGGATCCCAGTAATGGAATGGCAGGAGGTGGTGCAGGTTAGGATTGCAGTGCATGATCTGCAGATGGGTGTGCGGGTCCCATTAATCGAATAGCAGCAGGTGCTGCAGGGCAGGGTGGTTTTGATCTGGACAAGCTGGGACTTGGTTTAAATCCAGGAATGCTAGTGGCTGGGTTACATCGGCAGAGCCCTTTTTCAGTGTATCAAAATAGCAGGGCCACACTGCTCGAACAGGGCATACTGCATGTGCAGATAGAGGTGAAGCTATTTCTCTGCCTAGGTGTGTCTAGAGACAGAATAGCCTTTCACTATTGAAAGCCTCAAACTATTGGTTGTGTTTATGCATGTACTGTTTTGCTGCCAATTGTATTCACTGCTTTAAAAGCAGAAGCTGCCAGAAGCACTGAGTGTTTGAGTGGTGGGGGTCAGAGACAAGTTTCCCTTCATTTTTCCATACGTTCACCATATGTGCTGTGGCCTGAACATCAATCTGCTTCGCCTCTCGTGGCTGGCTCTGCAATCGATGAGACTATCATGGCAGCAGGCCCCTCAGTGTCCTCTCGTCCCTATTGTCTCCCTCGCTGAAGACGCTTACTAGAATTTGCTTGAAGTTTGACATGAATGATTGTTTGTTATATCTGACACTGTGTAATCTCATATGTTCTGCGGTTGGCTCGTGCAGCCTTCAGAGTTGCAGTTCAACTGCACACTCTTCCTTCCATATTAATGTTGCTGACTGCAGAATGATACATGTGTGCCCGTACTGCACATATACCATCTTGGCCAGTGAAACCAGCCAAAGGTATTTGTGACTCCATCAGAAACTTTCCCAAAGGCGCCCTGAAGGAAGACCTCCTCACCCTGGCCTACGCACATTTCCTGCATTTATCGACACAAAGCCAAACGATGTCATTGAAACCTTGATGTCAAGTCCTTATCTGAATCTCAGCTTGCCATTTACATGAGAATTGATCAAAGGGCCCTCTGGGTCCCTGGATCCCCCGCCTATGTGGTTGGTGCAAAGTGCACAAATCCCTTTGGCGACTTTGTCCTTATTGTGCTGAAAAAGGCCTGTGCATTGCATCTCTGATCATGGGCCTACTCAGCAAGATTGCAATGCCGCAAGGCCCCGTCCCAGTAAGCTTGCAATGCCACGCTGGTCCACATGCTACAGTACAATCTCCTTGGGTGTTTGAATGGGTACGGCTGGGATGATAATGGGATGTGAATATGTGCTATGTACAGCACTTAAGAAGTGCCCTAACAATATTTGCTCCAATCAGCAGCTTTGTAAGAAGCAAGTCAGGTGCCTGGCTTTCCATTTCCCAGCTACAATTATTTCAAATTAGGCTATTGCTCATTTCTCCTTTCTTCTCATTCTCTTGCCAACTGTGCCCCTTATCGCATCCTCCTTTAAACCTTTGCACCTGCCTACTTACACCATGGTACCTATAAGTGCAAAATGCAAATAACTTCAGGAAACGCCAAAACTATTGGCATTGCCAATGCTTGTTTGTATATCGGCTGGGCATGCTTTTGTCCTAAGCCTCTGTCCATAGTGTTGCCACTTTAATAATGGTTTAAATGTAAATCCTCTGCTCCCTCAGGTGAGAAATGTAACAGGTCCTTGCGATAGAGCGGTGAAGTAATGGTGGTGACACAGGTAAGGGCATACAGCAACAACCTTTATATATGTATTTTTTATTTTTATTACTTGTATATAATCAAAAATAGAATTTTTACAAGAGCAAATTCCACTCACAGTAAATCTCGTTGACAGTATAGTTAGTATGGACCGCAGTCTCGAGGTTATGTAGGCGAGAGACCGACGTCCGTGCTCGCTTTTGTCCTTTCGATTGCCAGTTCCAGAACAACCTTTATTCAAGCTGCGGACCCCGTGGCCACACCACCACCGAGCCCGACCAACTGACAACAGAACCTGGCACCCTGGCCACAGAGCACAGGCCAGAGTTCCATTACAACAAACCGCTTTCCCACAGGGGCCCCGGGCTGAGCATAACAGCAGAGTGTTGCCATCTGATTGTAACCTCCTCAAAGTGTGGGGGGGGCGAATCCCACCAAAGCCAGGTGTTGGCACCACCCCTGTGCAACACACACAATCCATCATTTGGACCGTGGAAAGATCATATGCTCTGCAAAAACCATTGAAAATGGCCTGTTGAAACCTGCTTTCAAGTGTTAATCTAGACCCTGGGTGCTCTTGACCGGACACAATCTGCCCTGACCAACAGCTAAAAGAAGGTTGTTTCTCTTCATTGGTTTCTACTTTCCCATCTGTATTACAATTCCAAAATCCAGCCCGCTCGTTGTCTATGAAAAGGGACACTGACCCTACCACAAGGTGCCATGTCTGGCCCTCGACATGATGAACCTTGGCATTCAGCTCAAGCACGGCACATTCTTTGCCCACAGCGCAGCAGGTGAATGTCTTCCAGTTGAGTGGCCAGTATTCCGCTGAAAGAATGATGAATGGAGGCATGTGAGGGATTGCATTATTAATAGGATTCAAGCATTAGGTTACTCACATAAAAATAAATGCATGAAGCCATTCACTTCACTACACGAGTTGCTTCAGTAACACTTGCAGGTGTTTTGTGATGGGGCAGGATTGCTTTGCTCTTCTGACACCAGATTATGGCCGTGTAGGTCTAGAAAGCACTGACGCCGTCAAACTGTTTCCCTGGAGATCCCATGAAGCACCACTAGACCTGCTCCTACACATTCTAGCCTCTCCTTGACGTTAAGATGATTGGGGTAGTTCTCTTGCTCCGTACTAATCAGACAGACACTCCTTTCCACTTTCTCCAGGCACCCAAATTCCTGATAGGAACATCAAACTCTCAGACACAACTGCCACCAAAGTCACTCTTCGTAAAGAGGTAAAGGGTGTGCATTCATGCCTAACAGGTAGTTTGTAAATAAATGCCACCTGTAAAAAAGTCTAGCTCAAGTCTGCCACTCTATCATCCAGTGCAGCGTTACACGGACTACCACTGCCAGTCCTGCAACTCCCCAGTGTGTGCTCACTGAGGATTGGGGAGTTTTCTCCCCTCTCACAAAGGTTTGTTTGGGTTTGGGTGCCGCAGTACCAGCGTCAGATTCTTTATGGGAGAGAAGCGATCTCCCCATGCCTTCATAGGTAGAGAACAGACACATGCCTATTGAGTGGAGACAGATGCACTGGTCAATTTCATTCCGCATGCTTTGAAGCAGTTTTTGATGCAGCATATTTAGACCATCCACTAGGGATCCATTACATTTTAATGGACAGTCGTGATTGGACTGGTCAATCACTGCCTCCCCTAACTCTGTACCCCACACATTTCTTTTTTGCATAGTGATCTCAGACTCAGATTAATAGACCACATCCTCCTTTGCAGTTGTAGGATACATCCCTGGTGGATGGATTGGGGAAGGGAAAGCATATCCAATCCAACTGCACTCCAAGATACTCTAGACTGCTTGAGAACACTTCCAGCCCATCATGCAACAAGCCTCATTCCCTCCGAGTATATCTAACTGGTAGTACCAGATCTGCCATTTAAGACACGCACCTCAAAGTATTCACATCTCAGCCCTACACCGTTAATTCCTGTACATTTCCCCTTGTTCGAACTGGAGCAGTGAAGTCTGCATGCATCCAGCCATGAACAAACACAACCTCATCTAACCTTCCTGCCTTTCCTTACTTTCCTCCTCCAGTTTATTTCCTTCCCTGGTTTTCTACAACTTCCTCTCAGCCATCCCACCCCTCACCCAACCAAAGGCTAGGGCCTGAAAACCCAGGCTACGTAATACTTATTAGGGCAGGCCTTAGCACAAGAGATCACTATGGCGGTAATGGACGAGTTATAAAATACTGTGATCAAGTCCTCTGCCTAGCTCCGAGGACATCTTGTGAGAAAACCAAGAGGACCAGTTACCTTCCATTCTAGTGACTAATGGGCCCGTGGCAGGTCTCAACATTTACGTGAGGCTATTTGAGGACAGTCTCTCTTTAAATGAGTTAGCCCGTACACCTCAGGAGTTGAAACAATATCGAATCAGTATTACAAGCTGCTCTCCGTTCCCAAATTACAGAACGTCATGTATTACTGCAGATGGGGAGTTTGTTAACACTGCCACTTGAAGGGAGCCTAAATCAGCAAGCAATTGAAATCATGTAGCAAAGGGAGGGAATCCCTTCAACACAAGTAGCAAACATCCCCTGAGATATCAGAGGCACATATATGTGTCTTCAGCACATTAGAGGCACACTAGTTACATTACCCTCTGCATTCATTCAGCGAGTGCACTCAAGACATTAGAGGAATGTCAGATACTCTCATGACACTCACACTCCAAAATCATAGACATGCCATGCTCCACTTTAATGCTCACAGAGGGAGTCCACTGCAGGCAAGGACACTGTGTACATTTCTCTGAGGAATGAGCACAGAGAGCTCTGTCAGGTAATCAGTGGCATGTTTGAAATGGCGTTTACTCTGCTCACCACCAACTCATTTTTCCCATGGATCACGAGCACAGACTCTGTTTTGGAGGCATGATAATGCACACTCTGGACAGCCTGGGGTAGCAGAACACACCCAAGCACTGAGAGTACAGTCCATGATGGTGGACCATGATCTTGGCTCCAAAAATTCTGAAGAAGACATAGTTGAAGCTATTAAATCAAGCCAATAACAGCCCCTCGCTCATTCACATCCATATCATGGTGCAGACCATAATGGGAAGCCCCGCCTTGGGGGAGGTATCACAGGGCCATATAAATTCAGTCTCAGTCAGGTCATGTGGGTGTTGGAACATGTGCTGGTGGCAGCAGTTTGGAGCAAGTTGGAGAGCAGGGACAGAGTTTGGAGGGAGAGTGGAGGAGGTTCGAGATGAGACAGGTCAGGAGGAGGTTGAACGGAAAGACCAGAGGGGGTTGGCTTGAAACATTTGGAAGGACAGTAGCAAGGTCATAACTAGCAAGATCAAGGAGACACTATAAGGCACATTTGGCCCAAGGCAGGGGGGATAGGGATGAAACCACAATCTGAAAGGGTCAATCATACAATGGAAGTAGGAACAAGCATGTGGCATGGTGTTGAGGACGACCCGAGCAGGAGTAGGGAGGAAGTGAAAATGGAGGTCAGAACCCTGGGGGAGGGAGGTGATGTAATACTCAACCCCGCCTGTGGAAATTGGCGACAGAAACCTAGTTACCTCCGTTTCAACATTGAGAAGAAAGTCTACTACTACCTACAGTTTTTGATAGAGACTCAGCATGGCCTACTGGAACCCATGAGACTGGTTGACGGGGAAGTTCCCTGAACCTTGCCCAATTTATTTGGAATCTCTGATTATCCTGACCCTTTTGAGTTTGAACAGGAGAGAACGTGTGTGTTAAATAAAAATCAGTTTAACCTCAGAATTGTGTTCAGCCTCTTTGTGGAACCCACTCAGCTATATGGAAAAATCTACTAAATTACATTTCATTTCACACACTAAACCTCATAGGTGGGCTGCTACATGTCCTCAGGTTATCATAAAACACAACTGCACTTGTTCAACACTGACTCACTATATCGTTTGTTTACAACCTTCCCTTTTACTGCTTCCTCTAGTCATACATGTACTGTACATATCCGTGCTCTGTTTGTGTTGCTAATTATAGAGCAGGCCAAGACTAAGCCACTAAGACTATGCCACACCCAAAGGTGCTACCAGCAGAAGAGTGCTGGGCTGGACATACAAGCAGGAAATCTTGCTCTCCCAATGCTGGAGGTGATGATGGAGCAAATGGTCACTTTGTCTAGGTCGACCACATTCTTTGCGTTAGTCTTTTCTCCTTGCAGGAATGATCATCTGCCAATACATAAATATCTACATGCAATGAGGAAAGCATTAAGAGGGCCCTGGCGAGGGGCTGACTGGATGGGCTCTATCCGGAGTGTGTGCATTTAACAAGCTGTTGCTTAACTTCGGCCTCGTAGTTCTCCCCAAGCCTTCATTGTTGTCACTGTTCACTGGCATAGAAACTATATCAGGGGCTCAGGGGCTCACCAAATGGCCCCTACTCGAGGGATGTCCCTCCAGTTGCCAGGCTGCTTCCAGACTGCATGGTATTGCTGGTAATGGCTGAGGGTGCGGCTCCCGGACCAGAGACTGGAGAGCCCAATCTGGCCAGGCTCACTTAGGACAGCAGCATGGGGTAGAGGAAAGAGGGGATCTGGGCGGCCTTCAGTAGCAATAAATATCGATGACAGAAAGAGCCTCACTTAATGCTGCCACTATTTTCACTCACCCCCACCCCTCCCCTTGGGCTGTGGACAAGGATATGCTTGATTTTGACGTCCATTTGTATAGCGCACTGCCACCCAAGGGTATCCTGGCGTTTGTGAGAAGACGTATGTAGGAGAAAAGAGGAAAGTCTTAAGTTTCCAAAACTGCCATGGTCTTCTGTCATCTTCAGAGCTAAGGGAAGAGTATTCCAAAGCAGAGGTGCAGCCACAGAAAATGCTTTACCACCGATCAATGATTTTTTAAACCTAGGAATTGCTAAAGGCCAAGATTTGCAGTACGCAGGTTTCTCGAGTGGCAGTACAAGGTAATTTTCTCTTGAAGGAACAAGGCATCTTGTTTGAGTAACACGCAATGAGTCCAACAAAGGGCCTTGAATTTGATTCTACGGTCCATTGGAAGCCAGTGAGATAGGGCAAGGACAGGTGAAATGTGACTAAACTTTGGCAAGCTGAAAACCAAGCGGGCAACAGTATTTTAAAGAACTTGAAGTCTTTTTTATAAAATATTTAGGTTTAGCAAGGACAGTGGTGTTACAGTAGTCAGGAGTGCCCGAGATGGTTGAAGAACCAACTGCACCCCAAAGTGTCTGAGGTAAGAAAGGTAATGCTTTCTTCAAAATGTTTAACTTGTAGAAACCAGTCTTACACATGGAACTACCTTGCAGCTCAGGTGACCATGAAGCTGACATTTTGACACCAAGATTATTCACGGAGTCCACGGGTGAGGGGAGAGGCCCAAAGCTGTGAGGCCAAAAATCGAGGGGTCCAGACATTATGTATGTGATGAAACAACTTCCGGGGCACCAGTGGTCCAGGGGTGGATATCTGTTTCTAAACAATCAATCAGCCTCAAACCTCTAATACACCAGAAGGGATCTGAACAGATTGAAATAACAAGAACATTATAAACCTCCTTGTCCAATTTTGGTAACATGGACGGAATGGCAGGCTTATCTCCGAAAGGTCGTGGATCGTTGGTTAGTTGCAACACAGCCAAAATACAATTATTAGCCAGTGATAAAAAGGAGTGTCCAGTCAAGGTTGTATTATGCATCTCTACTTTATTAATCACAACGGACAATCAACACTACAAAATACAAGCCAACCTGTAAAGGAATGCAGAGGACAAACAGTTTCAGAGAGGGAAAAGGGATGCATTCTTGATTGTGACAAGAGGGTATTCGGTATGGTTAATAACCACAGCAGTTTTAGCATTAGCACAAAGGGAGCAATGGGTCTTAAAATGTCTCTAGGGGCCATCTGGGAAGGACCAGGGGGACAGAACCACAATGTAGCTTGTGCTTTAGATGGTCTTGGTGCTTGACAGGGTCGAGTCTGCTTCAGGGTGCTTTGCAGGCTTCTTTGAGAGAGTTTGAGATGGGAGTCGTTGCAGGTATCAGGTGGCACAAAAGTTCTGTGAGCGAAGCTGGACGATCGGCTGCAGGCTGGCATACACGGCGGCTCAGGATCAGGAATTGTTGTCTCAGTGCTGATCAGTGGTTCTGAAGCCCTGGTCAAAACATCTCTGGTTTCTTTTAGCGACTGCAGCTTGACAGCGGTCATTGTTGTAGTCAGTTGCGGATCGAGTCGACTGGCTTAAAAATTTCTTTTAAGGCGGATATCAGTAGATGCTTGCCGATGCACTTCTTCCAGCTTCTTCAATGGGCTTGTGTCATCCTTTACGGCGGACGCCCCAAAGCTGAGGAGTGTGTTACAAGTAGCTGCCTTGTCCTTGGTTGTAGGTTCAGAGACCTTCTGGCACTTTCTATCCAGGGCATGCTGTGTGCTGACTCGGTACTGGTTCTGGAGTGTCTGGAGGGTCCTCTGTGTTCTGTTTCTGCCTCTGTTCCCTGGGAGAAGTTTATGGGAGGGATCTTGCTTCCCTGTTTGCATATCCTGGTCTTCCTTCACTGGCAGAAGATGTAAGGCAGCCTGTACCTTCAGCCAGGGTCCAAGGTTGAGTTCTTCTTTGTTACTTCAAGTGAAGTCTTCAGATCTGCCAAACAAGGTTCTCAGCCCTCTTTTAAAGCCAAGAGGGCCACAGTGATTGGCGTAGGCTAGGCCTACCTAAATGAACCAATCCTTGAGTCCCTACCAACAATCTCCTGTATGTGTGAGGTCATAACCTGAGTGCTTTGCAACAGGAAAGATAAAGGGGTGAAAACATGTGATACTAAGTCCCACTCATCTTCCTGTCTATTGTTGATCAAAGAGTCTCTCTGTGGATCCTGATTAAAGAGGCAGGTCTCCCTTGAAGCTTCGGCGAGATCATACTCTCTGGCTCCTGCAAACCACATTCTTGCACCTTATGAATGGGGTCCCCCTACGGGAGTGGCCTACTGTAAACACCAGCCCCAGACATGACAGTTCACTGTCATTGATACGGAGGGCCAGAGCTGGCTTCAGTTTGACACAGTTACATATGAAAGATTGTTGGGTTTCCTGTCTCCTTTGTTAAACTCTGCAGCCAGGCCCCATGTGGGCCTGTTTGAAGTGCACTCAATTACCATGTTAATCATTGCCACCTGCTGCAGGGCCTAGCAAAAAAGCAGGGCGGGTCCATGGAGCCTTTGTTAGTTAATCACACTGACCATGGCAGGGGGAAGGATGGCCTTCACCCTTCCTGGAAATGATATGGCACACTCCTGGCTGTAACATTCCAACTCAATATGACAGGGCAGAATGTGCCTGTCGGTTGTGTCCACCCAGAGTACACGGGTCTATGAGTTTGTCATGGTGGAAGTATAGGAAAATGTGTGGGATTAGCCCCACACATTTTCTTGAGGTTGGTCTACCATCATTCCATTTATCTTAAAATTTCAAAAAGCCCAGGTGAGCGCAAGCCCACCATGCAGATGGTTGAATTCCTCACACATATGGTAGGTGTGTGGGATATTTTGACCCATTCCAATGTGCCCCACTGCATCACTTTACAAATGGGGAAAGAAACAGCCCAAAATGGATGTGTTGACTTCTGTACGCGCCAAAATCTTCAAAACTGCGTTGGGTCACAACCAGAAAAAAAAGCTTCACACCCTCCCACACACAGTCAAGGAGGGGGGGTGACAACAGAGTTCTCACTGCAGGAGCATGCCAGTGGGCTCTGCCACCTTCAACATGGAGCAAAACAGCAGAATTGTGCTGAAAACCAAAAATGCCTTTTAAAATGTTGGCTTTGCAACCTTCAAAAGTGCTGTTTTGGTGCTAGATCCATTTATTTCCATTGAGTCATTGAGATTAAAAAGGTACTGCAATGCCTAGAATCATCCAGTGTGGCTCAGAGGAACCGGGCATCATTGATTGACAGCTCTATAAAATGTATCTAATGAAAAGCAGCCAGGGGACTCTTGTTTTCATCTTCCACAGGAAAAACGCTGTGCAGAGAGAAATTCTAAATAAAGGCTGGATACATGTATCCAGATTGCAAACACCCCCAGCACTCAAGGGAGGAACTAATGCTGAATAATTTGTGTATGTGCTGCATAGGAAAATCGTATTTAAAGGGATCAGTTTGATGTGCTTTTTATGAATGAAGCGCAAAATCGCCTGTTGTGAAAGCATGTTTTTTTTTAAAGGCTTAATTCTTTGAGAAATGTCAAAGGATTGCTAATGTAAAAATCCACCTATAAACTGTGTTCATTTTATATGTTTAAATGAAAGATTTAGGTGAAACTTAAAGTTAAAACCCAGTCTTGAGTTAATTAACTATTTTTAAAAAACAATTCTGCCTTGACAGTCCTTAGCCTGGGAAAGGTTGACACTTCACTGCAGGTAGGAAAGGCTAATTGCTGTGGGGAGGCCTCGCATACTCATGGTCAAAGGACCTCATTAGACTTTCGTCTGGGCACCAGGCAAAGACAATAGAAGGCTTGGACACTCATCCTTCCAGGGGAGGGGCAGGATGCTCCGCTCTCCAGGACGAGGCATTTCATTGAACTTCAAAGGACTTGCCATTTGCTCCGACTTGGGAAGGATAAGAAAAAAAAAACTGGCATGTGATTTTTGGATTTAAAATGCTTATTTGCCACTGAACTTCAAGACATTTAACTTGGCAGCAAAAATAAGTAAACAAGTGAAAAATACATACATATAAATCTGAACTTATGCTAGCCATTTGAAGACTAGGTAGGATTTCTTACTGCGTAAGGAACTGAAGTTATGAAAAAGGACTAATTGCAAAGAAACTATTAATGCTGCAAACCTAATATTGTGAACCCATGTTCTAGGGGTGATTGATTGCACATATATGTACCGAATTAGGAAATGTTAGGAAAAACCTTTATGATTGAAATTGCCAAAATTCAATAGGTCCCACTGACTTGGGAGTTGGATGTAAATGTGACCCACGAAATATGTAATTTATGCTTCCGATTTTTAAGAGGGCATAATTATATAAAGATGGATTTGTGGGAAAGTTACATTTTGGTCCCAATAACTATGGGAGGTATCCAAGTCACATCATAAAACATGACAACTCTTTCTGTCATCCAACCTGCAAAAAGCAAGGCAGGAACTGTGCCATTGACCAATCATAGCCTTGTGGGTGTGGGTTGTAAGTCTGCCCCTACCATAAACTGAGTGATGTAATTTGGCAGGATAAATAAGGGAACCTCACAACACACAGAGCCTGATTCCTGACTCCATCCTGATTTCCGCGTGGCGCCCTGTTCCTGAATCCTCCATCTTGTTCCTGACTCCCGATTTCTTTGCAAAGCCAAGGCCTCAGCATTGCTGAACTCTTTTTCAGCTAGGCCCAATCCTGAAACCATCCCAAAACCAAAGGGAAACAATTTTGATCCAGTCTGGCTTGCTACCACTAAATGCTTGCCTGCTGAACCTCACCATCCCACTGATCTACAGTGTCCAGCAACCAGAAGGGCCAATCCAATCCAGTCTGAGGTGCCAGTCCAGTTGACCAGAACCGCCCAGCTGACCTATCCCGCCAGAAGTGCCCTGCTGTCCGTAGACCTGATCCGTCATGACCAGAGCCCTTGACGGTCCAAAATCTTAATTTAAAGTGGCCTGTAAGTATCAATAGGAATCATAGTAAACCATAGCATATATTGCCTTACTTGTCCTATCCCAATCTATAACCCATCCTATCTTTAACTTAAGAACTTTAATATTGTCACCCCAGTCTTGAAACCTTGCCTTTGATTCCCTGTGCTAGTGATAGCTGCTTTAAAATCCTTTTGTCTTGTGAAATCCCACACCCTGTATTTGACATGTTTTTCTTAAAACCGTTTAGTGAAAATTAGGCGTGAATTTGCATTTCTGCTAAAGTTTTACACATGTGATTTCCAATCTCATCTATTTCAAACTTCCATTCGGATTCAAAGTGTGTACTGTTGCTCATATTATAGCTTATGATTGTTAGGATCTTTACAGTGTTGCTCCCATGGGAATTTATATAAATGTAAGGATTTCTGCACACTTTCATTGTTTTGCTGAGCCATTTTCAAATGTCATTTTAAAAAGTGTAAAATGTCCAAAACGTTTTTCTCTCTTGTTTGGGGAGTGAAGATTGTATTCAAACCCTGTACTCTGATCTTTATTCCTGAATACCTGCTGCTTACTTACATCTATGTAGAATTGCTTCTTTGTGAGTTAAGAAATTTGAAGGGGGAAAACTTAACTTTAGTGCTATTTTTCAAATAAACCAAAACTGTTCTTTTCTCTGATATTTTATATTCTGTGTTGCTATAAGTGAATTCAACTGCCTAACCTACTTTCTAATTTGTATTGTCCCCACATTGGTGATTGCTGCCCCATATATTAAAACATTTGTTTGAATTTTAAATAAATAAATAAATATTACCTTTACAAACCAGCCTGATTCCTGGTCCATTGTGACTTGGGGCTATTTTGAGAAGGGGTGTGATATGAGTGGTATATCACTCAGAATATTGAACCTATAGACACAATAAATAAGTATTTCAATTGTGCATTGCATGCTATGCTGAGACCCGGGTGTATTGCCTGACTGAAATCCTTAACAGGTGGGCCGACACCCTAAACCTGTTATTTTAGCCATTACGCTTAAGCCAGTTAACATTCATCCACTTGCCTATGGGTCTCACACGTTCCCTCAAGCTCCCAGCTGCATCTTGATGATGGTGATCTAGTCGAAAGACAAGCTAGGTGTCATCGGCATAAGAGTAGAAACGACAGCCAAAGGTGTGGATCAGTGTGGCAAGAGGGCGCACATAGATATTAAAGAGCATGGGTGAGTCCTGCGGGATGCCACAAGCTAGAGAAGATGGCTAGAGAAGATGGTAAGATCTAAAAAGAGGCAGAGAGAGCGTCTGTGAGCAGTCAGACAAGATGGCGAGGAACCACTGGAGAACAGTGCCTAACACACCTGCTTCTTCAAGCCGCTGACAAGAAAATAGATGGTCGACAGTGTCAAAGCGGCTGATAGATCTAATAAGATCAATAGGCCAAGTCCAGCCTGATCCTTGATCATGGTGATGTCATCAATGGCCGAGGTGATAACCATCTCTGTCCCCATCAAAGGGCGAAAATCTGACTGAAATGGATCAGGGAATCTTCAAAGAAATCCCTGACTCAAGGTGTCACAGTGGCCTCCAAAACCTTCAATAAAAAATGAAGCAGTGAAATAGGACGAAGGATTGTCAGGAGCAAAGGGTCAAGAGTAGGTTTATTAAGGAGGGGGGCCACTAATGCATGCTTAAGAGCTGTAGGAACGACTCTTTGTGTTAAGGAGTGATTTATTGCTGGAACAAGAAATGAAACTAGATCAGTTTTCTTCAATGCTGTAACGGAATGGGATATAGTGGAGAGCAAGATTTAAGCCAGGAGATGACTTCTAGGAGGTGTCAGTAACCTCTGTGAACCGGGACAGTGACTTACCCTGAGATGGCAAAGGAACAGAAATAGTAGGAGCAGAATTTATGACAGTAGAAGACAGAGTGTGACTGTTAGCACTATCAGAATAAATAAATCAGCTAAGGAATCACAGAGGATCTGCATAGAGTGCACTGAGGTAGATATCACGTTCGGGGAAGATAATTCTTTAACTACTGAAAAAAGCTCCTTGGGTTTATTCAAGGCCATCGGAATCTTGTTAGCAAAAAACGTGGCTTTGTCCTCTCTGATGGCTGAATGGTATCTAAGGCGGCAAGTTAACATAGCAGCTTTATCTGCGTGAAGATAGGCAGAGCGCCATGTGCCTTCCGCCTGTCTATAGAGCAACTTAAGTGCTCTAAGTGCAGGTGTATACCATTGGGCGGATATCCTAAATGGTTTCGGATGCATTTTTAGAGGTTTAACAGAATTTGCTGCACTCTAAAAGGCACGCTGGAGTGAGGTAAGAGGATCATTCAAATAAACAGAAGGATCGACGTAAGAAAGAATGCACAAAGGCAAAATGGGAACATCCACTTTCCTCCAGTCACGGCGAGGACCAGTATCCGAGCAAGAAACTGTTTATGGATCCTGAGCCGTTTACAGACAACAGCACCAGAAAATGATCTGACCACGGCAGGGGCAGAGCTGCAAAAACATCAGCTATGCCAAGATCAGCAAAAATAAGGCCCAGAGTGTGGCCTTTGACGTGCGTGGGCCCGTTGACATACTGGGTTAGATGTAAATCAGCCAGTGAGGATAGACGTTTAGTAAGCTGGGCGACCAAGGTTATATCGGACCAGACATTAAAATCACCCAAAATCACTAGAGAGGGATATTTCAATTTAAGATCTACGGAAAAGCCAAAGTTATCCTAAAAGGCTCCCCTTTGCTGGCGGTGTCCTGGTTAGAGTTAAGGGGACGCTGGGAAAACCATTAATTGAATGGGTATATTTTGATGGAATGTTCATACTAGTACAATTCTGATGGCATCTTTAAGAGTAACCTGAACTAGAACAATCTTTTACTGGACAGTACTTCTTAGGTCACTGCACTTTTGTTGGGTGTTATTTATATTACCAGCGTTATTCTGTGGAGTAAAATATTCAATGGAATGAAAATCTGATCGACTGTGATTGCCGCAAGACCCTGTTCCTTACTATTTTTAGTACCCACAAACTTTACCCAGGCAAATCACAGTCTCCTCTGCAGGTAAAAGCCTTTAAAAATGTAAGGCAGTCATGTCCTTCATTTTGATGAAAGTTGCTAAAACAATATTTTTGCCAATGCATTTGGAAAAATGTGTTTTACAAGGGCATACTTTAAGCTTGTTTTAGCAATCAATGTATGTGCACATGAGTAGCTGTGTGCAGTGCTTTAAACTCTACACCGTGTTGCCCAATTCTGCACTTAATACCTCCAGGCCATACTTTGAGCCTTTTTACATGGCTCTTGCATCAGGGGTGTTCGTAGTTTGCCATCTTGGATACTTTGCCACCTCCTCCTCTGGCATTGGTGCTCCTGCTGGTGCTTGCAGATCAAATCTGGGGCGTCCACACTTGCGGAGGATGTGCCCAGTCTTGCCTTGGCCCAGAATCAGCTCCGCCTCACGGTCTTACCGAGGGATTTCGTATTCACACAGCAGCGGCCACATCCCTAGGTTGGCCAAGGGCTTATGTTTGCCATGAGCCCTCGATCTGACTTCCAAATTCTGCCATTTAACTTGTTTAAGCACCAATACATAAATATATCACTTGCGTAGAATGATGTATTCCCTCTCTCTCTTAAGTGGCAGGTGGGTACATTAGAAGCTGTTTGTTAAAGATTCAGATAAATTATGCTTTTCACTCCAGAGTGGGAACGTATACAGCACATTAACATTCATATCCCTAATTAAGAAGAGTGACGCAGTATCTCAGGTGAAAAGGATCGTGTAGGGGCGACGGGCCTTGCTCTTTGCAAGTGAATGCCAAAGCAACATCCTTACTTCCTGGATTTAATGCTTGTCAACACTGTAGAAACATGCCCTTTTTGATAAATAACGGCTACTGTCGGAAGTTGCTCAACTGCCTCGGTCAATTTCTTCCGTTTCGTCCCTTTCTTTGTTTGTTGGTAGCAGAGGCGTTGCTCGGGGATGGCTGAGGGGGCTATAGCCCCAGGTCTTTTGGTTGTAGCCCTAGATAGAAGCTCAGGGGCTACAACCAAAAGGCTAGCTAGCCCCGCGTCCCGACATTAGCATAGCCCCCGATCTTTTCCAGACCTAGCAACACCCCTGGTTGTTAGCATTGTCCTTCAAACCCCCATTTTCTGATTTGCAACTTTATTCTTCATATTTTTGCTCTCCATTTTTATCTGACCTTGATCTGCCTTCACTCTCTTGTTGACAGTGTGATACTTGGGTAGTGCCAACACATTTGGCAAATGCGTGAGCGCCATTTGGCAAATGCGTGAGCACCGCTCTGGTGAGAACAGACATTTCAGCTGCGTATGTTTTTTTAGTACAGGCCTCTCACACTTTTGGGGCTATCCCAGAGAACAGGTTCAGCTGCGTATGTTTTTTTAGTACAGGTCTCTCACACTTTTGGGGCTATCCCAGAGAACAGGGTTTTTGGCTTCATGAGGAGAATTGTCCAGAATGACGGTGCTGGTCTCCTCGCCGGCGTGACCAGACAGATCCATTTCTTCTCCGGTACGACACAGGGCTAAGATGTGAAGGTCAACCATCCTGAGCTGGCAATTATTCTAATTTAACATCATGGCTGGCCATGGAGTGCAATAAAAAGAACGTGTGAAGAATATTCCACGTAACAGTCATGGAAACTTTACTCGCATCACCAATTAACGTGTCAGAGTTAGTGTCGCCCATGCCAAGAATCGCTCTGCTGCTCTCGAGCTCGGGCTGTCCTTTAAACAATAAAATAAAAAAATAAAATGACGGGCAAGGGAAAACGGACTTACCATGATGGAAAAACGTCATCTCGTTCCACCAACAGAACCAGTAACCATGCACTGCAGTTAGGAAAACGCCATTTCCTAGGCCCCTTATTTGCCAAGCTGGCCTATGTCTATGACGCACCCTCGTCTCCTGCGGGTGGACTACAGTGGCTCTTCAGCAGTTGTAGCGAAATGGTGCGGGCGTCAGACAGAAAAGAGGCAGGCAGTGGAGAACGTGTGTAGGTTAATACGGGATAGCCCCATTGCATCAAAGACCACCACTGCGAATCTCATAACATCGAATTTTGGAACAGAATGTCTCTCCACTTATATATGTGTCTGTGGGGTGATGTCTCTCCACTTATATATGTGTCTGTGGGGTGATAATACACGTGGGGCTGGTTATGTGGTGCGGGCTGCGCGTGGAGTCTCCTCCTCCGCATATAAATGCGGTGAAATGGGATTTTAAAAAATAATCGATTTTATGGGATTCGCAGTGATTTCTTCAATGTGTTCACGTAAATCTGTTAATACACAGTTTTGGTTGCTTTGACCGATATATATTTCAGTGACACATTGGTCTGTCAAGAACATGCCTTTAGGAGCATTTGACGGCCTCAAAATGCGCCATTTTGTTTTGAGCAAGGAAGCAATGTACTTTGCGTTTTACATGTTGAAAGCAAATGCTAAACACCTCAAACGCAATCAAGCTGTGAAATGGCGCGCGGCTATTCCTGTGGATGAGTAGACTCCAGTCATGACGAGGCAAAGTGCTGGGCTTAACAAGAACATATTCTAGATGAAATCCAACTCTACATTTACCATGATTTGCCACTGCAAGCCCCAATTTACAACCGACTGCAAGCGATGTGAAATGTCAGTGAACGTGCAGTAAATGAAGACTTCACCCTTCCTTCCCAGGAGCAGGAGCCTCATTCCCAGCGATCCCTCAGCGGCGTGCAGCGCCGCCAGACCAGCCACTGGGCAATGCAACGATCCAGGAGAATTGCGTTGCGGTCCATGTTGATTTAAGGCCTTAATTACAGGACTTTTTGCCTTTTCAGTCAAACTGCGAGCCTGGAAACGCGACACGTTTTCCATAGGACAGCTTACATTAATCACATCGCACACAGTGCGGGCCCGCCTTCTCCAAACATTCCTCTCCGTGTAACATTAGACATCGCAATGTGCATTGCTCGCTACTCCGAAAACACGCTTTCTTGGGTTAAGGGAAAGAAACGAAATAAATTGCAAAATCAAAACTGCAACAACAAAATCATGTTCTGCACTGCAGTTTAAAAAGCCCTGGCGCTGCGAGCATTTATGATGAATTCAATTACTTGAGTAGCTACTTGAATAATGAGGTTTCCCAAATCTAACAGTTGATATCCCCCCTCTCCCAGGCCGTCTCGGTTATGCCAGAAAGGAGCTGGTATGTTAGTTTCAGACTTATTACGACCTTCACGCACTTCTGGAACTCTAGCCAGTTGTCAATTAGCACCTGGGGGGCGCAGCCAATCTGGTTCTGCAGATCGCAGACTGAAACCTCTAATCTCAGCCGGCGTTCCACGGAACCTGCCAGCTGCCTCCCCTACACCGCCATGTTCCCCCCACCCCATGCCTCCCGTTTAAAAAAAAAAATGCTATTCCCCCACTCCATGTCAATTTACCTGTTTGCGCAGGCGCGCAGCAGCTTCGCCTTTCCGGTCGCCATGGAGACAGAAGAGGGGCCAATGATGGACTCTCCACCAGGATGACTGAGATTTGTAAACGTTACATAGACTGGCAAAGTTGCCTGATAACGGCGCCGCCTTGGGCGTAATTTTAGGGGAAGGGGACAAGGGTGCTTGTCCCCCCCAACTTTTGTGGCCCACCATTTTGTCCCACTCATTTGGCAGGGGGGCACTTTCATTTTGATGTCATGTCTCCCCCAACAGTTTCAGCAAAGTTACTCTGCTGGGCGTCCTGTAGAAGTGTTTAATGAACTCGGAGTTCGCGATATAACACCTATGCTTTCTTGAGCAATCAACAGGCCCAAGCATACTGGCACGTTTCGCAGTGGGCTGATGGAGGCCTGACCCCCTAAACGCAAGATACTTTAAGTCAATGAAGAGGATGATGTATGGGAGTGATGAGAAGAAACATTTTAGGGCAGGGAGTGAGGATGGCAGGGCCAGAAAAAGGAACGTAACCAATGAGAAACAGAGTAGCACAATAGTACATATCATCTGATGTTTCACAATTGCAGTGTTCAAACTGTGTTGGCCGAGCATGGAGTGAGACAGCACGCTCGAAACATCCTGCGTATAGACCAGTGCCCAGGAAAGCGGTGATGCCTAACAGACGAATGCACACCCAGTGACAACGTAGAGGGGCCTAAACTCCTCCAAAATACGCTCCTGCTCCAGGTTGCCTAGACGTCAACCCACCGACAACTTCACACAAAGTCAAAAATGATTTAGAGAAAGCATAGCCGGGGTGGGCCTTCTGTGGATAGTGCCGATAGGATCAATGGCAGCTATTGAGTCTGTCAAATTCATATCCGGAAGGGGTAGTCTATTCTACCTTTGCTGTCTTTCTTTCGCAAAATGTCCATATGTGGCTCTTGTACACATGAAGGACAGGTATCACAAATACTAGGGGCCGTATAACAGAATCTTCGCAGGGGTTGAAGGGCAAGTAGCCTAGCCTAGACCACACAACATATTATTTCAATTCATTTTTTCCCCCAGGGCAAATTTGACACGAGTGGATTGTGCAGGTGCAAAAATCCATTGAAAGAACTTGTCACTAGGGCAATGCTTGCCTTAGTGCTGGCTGCCCTTGGACGGGTGAAATGTTTCTGTAAAAGTGCCGCAGATGCCTATTAGGGGTCATATAGGCTTGGCCTCCAGTCACTGGAGTAACTTTGTTAAAAATGTTGGCTGGGGGGAGACTCATGACATCTAAATGAAAAGGGCCCCTGCCAAATAAATGGGACAAAATGGTTGTCCCAAAAGTTGGGGGGACAAACACCCTTGTCCCCCCTACAATTACGTCCATGCTTCTAGTCCCCATGCAGGCAGGTGATGCTACAGGGGACAGTGTGGCAATCTAAAATTCAGAAGACCTTATAGCTAGTCCGATAAGAGGCCAACAGTATGCTGCGGGCCAGGGGCATTTGGAAATCCGGGGGAAAACATTGCACAGACCTTTCCACCTCTTTATTGTGGGGGCACAGAGAAGGCGATTTTCAGACAGCCTGAACAGCTACCAAGAAAGGATTTCTAAAGCCATGGGCTATAAAAATGGGGCTTGCAGTCTAGCGTCAGAAAGTCAAGTGCGCCAGGGATGATGCACTCAAGTGGCAGATAATGCCCACTTAGCCACTGTCTCCAATGCTTGGATTGTTGACAGGGTGGCATTTGTTTCATTATGTCCTTCTGGCCCAGGATGTCTCCCAGCTCGAGGACTTCCTTTCGAAGTCATGAAGGTCCGATTGGACACTTGGCGGGCGGCTACTTCAAAGTACACAGAGAACAAATAGATATCCTGTGGCTGATGAGCTGCCCTTTATCCAGGCCAGCAGCTACGGAGCTCACTCGCAGTTCCAACAGGCTATTTCTTGCCTTTGATGGACATTAGAACACACCGAGCGCTCGTCTTGAACAGGTCTATAGACTAACCGTTGCATTTACCATGTATTTTAGGCTTGATGATTATTAAACTCAAGTTTTATTTCTTTTTATTCAAATTTAGAGCCTCTCCAGGAGAGAATTTCTAATAGGTTCTTCGGGGCATTGCACTTAATTTGCACAGTTCTTTTCTAATAAAACCTCTCTGAGGCATCAGTGAAAATGGCAAAGGCTTTTCCCAGATTATGCTCGCCACCAAACCCACCCGTTTCTACGATGGTGCTTTTTCTGAATGCATCCTTGTTCTCTTTTTGCCAGCGCCTTATTATTGACCATCATTAACGACTCCTTCCGTCAAGGGATTTTCCTGTGTTTCTGAAGTGTGACCAGTGTTTCGTAACTTAAAGAAATCATCCCTGCACTTTTATTTTTTTGGCAAACCAATGTACCGGTCGTGCCATGACTGGAAAACCATGTGTCTCCTTACATTTTCCCCACAGCCTACCGGTTTGCCTTTCCGTCTCTTGGTATTGCTGGGTCTCTGAGCGGCTTGGCTATGATGAGCCTCTGTATTTTATGAACATCTTATGTCATTATGTGGGCGTCAGTGGTTGTGAGATGGACCGTTTCTTCTCTGTCCTGCCAAAGCGCAGTCAAGTTGCAGAGAAGCAGAGCCTGTCTACCTATCGATGACCTGCCTCTTGAAGGGATCCATCATGTCTGTTACCATTGAATCCTCATATGGTTCCTGTTTCATGAAAGTAGTGTTGCTGGAGCGCTGTCACTTTAAGGAAATTATTTAAGCTGGAAAAGAGGCGTGGAGCGCTGACGCGGGCGTCCGCTGGAGAGTCCAGTTGCTCTCCAGTCGAACGAGAGTCGGACAGGAGTCAGAGCAACCCTTGACCATCCACATGGAGTTGTGTAGCACCCGCCTGACACGAAGTTGCAAAGGGAGGATGGTTGCGGCTAAGGCAGCAGCCCCTGCAGATCCTTCTGCTGTGAAGGGGAAGGGCAGAGAAGGTAAGGCTAATGGTACTATGGTTGAGTGTGGGCCTGCGATTGTACAAACTGAAACAACCATGCAGTCTGTGCCAGCAACAGCTTTACTGGGAATCCAGACCCCCCCCCCCCCCCGCTCTCCTTTCCGATAAGCCCTATCCAGCTGAAGGGCTTGAACTCTCTGGCTCGTTTCCCTATGGTGAAAGCCCCCTTTATTACCATATTGGCATTAGCGCAGGTTGGAGTTTCCGAGCCGGATGGCGATACTACAACTACAGCCGTGGCACTCATGCAGGAGCAAGAGGCGTAAGGCAACACTTCAGTGTATGAGTGGGCAAAATGAGCCTGTCAGTGGCGGTGGCTCGGGAATTATGCCATCATCAATCCAGGCATCAAAACTGGCCTCTTTAGAGGAGCCATCTGTGAACGGGGTGGAGGCACCGGAGCGAATATCCAGCTGAACAAGGCAGGGGACAGTATTTCTAATTTCGGAGTACCCAATCATGCTGGTGAGAGTGATTGCCACGTCTTGTGATGCCTAACCTTGAGAGCAGTTTAGGCACCCCTGAGAACCATGTAACAGTGAAAGCACAAATCCACAACGTTCGCGAAGCTCACAAAATGGAAATCTGTGTACTATACGAAAACAGGGGAAACTAGACAAAAATGGGCTTGGACCAAGGGGACGGGCAATCTCCGGCTTCAGCATCACCTCCAACCTCGGCTATCATTGATATGACAAATGACATGGCGAAGCTTCCGGCTACTGTTTTAGCGGTGGGTGCAGAAAACTCACCGGACGAAACGGGGGAGAAGAAAATCACACCGCTCAAATGGGAGTAGCTGCAAAACTGACCTTTGTAGTGGAGATACTTCGGAGGGAAATTATAACTTTTGACAATCCCAACCCTAAGGTAGGAGGGTTACCCCCTCTGGGTGGGCGGATAACTTACTTCTTACCAAAAAAGACACAACTCTTGTAACACTGGCCAGAAGAACCTGGCGACCTAATTGACGTGGACATTGTGGAATGAGTACCCGAACCAGAAATTCAGTCCCAACCAAAAGGTACCAGATGTGGTATACATCCACCACTGGAGAATAGTCAAAGTAGGTGGGTTTACCAGGGATCGCCTCCCACCTTCCATATGGATTCTCAAGCTCCATTTCAAGCCTCTACAGCATTTGACCAGACGCCTCAAACTAATGCCCCAAATCAACAAGGCGGGGGCTAAACAAACTTTATACCAGCAGAGAAGCACTCCCGGTCAAGAAGCGTTTGTATCGTTTGCAGTGGCAAAGGCAGGTGACAAAGCCATGGAACGATCTCTGAGGAGGGATATAGAAAGACTTGAGAAAATGATAGAGTTGGTAGATACTGAAAGATCATCACCTTCAACAAGTCAAGCTGTTGCCCGCAGACACACCACCAAGAAGATAAGTTAGGTGGGATCAGTTGGGGCGGACTGGCTTGGCAGAAATCTATGATCAACTGGACAAAACATTAGGACACCTTGGCAAAGAGGTTCCATCTATTGGGCAGGCAGAGGGAAAATAACCTGTAGTAGAGGCAACAGAGGTACTGAACGTGACTAGCCTAGCCACGATTGGGATACAAGAATCAGTGGTCCTCACTTCCTCAAGATAGGGGGCTCAGAAATGTACTTGTAACACAGAAGTGGTGGAGCCCGGCAGAGACTTGGTGGCGGTGGACTTTAGTAGTGGAATGTCAATGTTGACTCTCGCCTTAGCGCCGTTCTTGAAGATGTTTGAATCAAGAAATGACAGCGTTAAAGATCAGGCGACTTTGCTCGCGATGATGCACAGTAAGATCCTCTTTATTGAGGGATATATTACAGCCTCCAGGACTCAAGGCAATAATGCCGAAACACCTTTTAGAGGATCAAATAATGAACCAACTCCGTGACTAATGGTCAAAGACTGGGCAGGCGGCCCACTCTGTGCAAGTGCCTGTGAGCAATTTAACAAGAAGACAGGTCCAACCCTGGGAAACTTCGACCAGGAAGAGGTGCAAGATGTCAGTGAACTAAACTTGAGAGAAGACCAGCACACAACAGAAAAGAGCCCCCCACTGGCTTGCAATAGAGCCTCAACCGTTGCTTTAAATGCTTCTGTTGCTGAGATCGTAATAGAAGAGGGGACAACGCCTCTAGGCGATTCTTTAATAACATCACTACCCCTCCTGCTAAAGTCACTAGGGTTGGGAAAGGAAAGAAGAAAACAAAGCCAAAAGGGGTATCTGTTAGAATAAATGGAAACCAAACTGAAGAAATGAAGGAAGAAGAAACCATTGAGAATTGTGAGGACTTAGACGAGACCCAAAATTGGTCTGTGTATTCCATGAACCTCGATATCACGGGCGAATGTCTTCCTCTTCAAAAAAAATAAGTTGCCACTTAAACGCCGGACTCACCCATGGTGCTAGACTCCCCTGATCCTGTAATTACTGAATGAAGATTTAAATCTTGTGACGGAAAACACACAACAGTAAACAAGGTTAATTTCACAGCTTAGAAATTTAAGGGAGTAGGCTCCATCACTAAGAGGCTGAGGTTGGCTGCCTAAATTACTGGGCCTGAGGAAACCGAAAAGTGGTGCAAAAACCTATGGAAAAATAATCATGGGGCACGATAGAGCCTTGGGATAGAAAAGCTCCAAACCCATCACAGTGTATATATAGATTTGCCTCAAGGAGTCTGGCCGATGGAAAAGACATATGAGGAAAACATGCTGACATGGAGGGAGGACCTGAGACGTATATATCAAACTAAAGAGAGAGTCCCGCGTAGAATAATACGAAAAGGGAAGAAAGAAGGGCATCAGTGTTTGCGCTTGGAACGACTGAAAGATCGAGAAGAGTGCTTAATATTGAACAGAAGAAACGTTTTGGCCTTGTTAACTGTATACCAACCTTGCGCCAAATACGTTCAGAAGATATGCAGGTGATTGAATTTGAGGACGAGGTTCGCATGGATGCTGTTTTCCTCCACATCTCAGCAGTAGTGAAACACACTTCGTTGGTGGCAAGTTGCAGCTTCCGTATGTTGGGTTTTGATTCAACCACACTGGTAGAAGCCAGGTTGGAAAAATCGGGGAACTATGAGTAATGCCATATCTCTACCCAAGTCTGTGGTCTGTGGCGTTATGGAAAACTAGGGGCTTCTCTCACCTATTCAAAGAGAGTGATATTAATTTGGGCAGCTTTGATTTAATTTGTGTCCAAGAGACTTGGCTTTGCAGTAAACCCACATTAGATGGCTTTACTGTGGTATTGAATCCGGCTGGCAGAGGTTTAAAAGGAAGGCCATCATCAGGCTTACTGGTGGCAGTAAGACATGGCATGGGCTGGAAATAACAGGGGCAGCAAAGCCAAATGTCCTAATACAGAGTTTATCCATGCAATGGGAATACCCAAGACCAGGATGTAAGAGGGATGGGGCCTGATTGTTGTCCGTAATAAATCTTTACTGCAACTCCAATGTCATTACAACTGAGAATTATGTGGGTCAGGCATTAATCCTCATAGATGAGGGAAGTAGTGAGGGTGGCTCTGTGATTATTTGTGGAGACTTGAATAACACATGCCTAGATAAAACGCGGTCCATCAACAGAGTCGATGGAACTAACTTGACAAAACCAGAGTTAGGGGGATTGGCATGGACTAGATTGATGGACTCAAGAGACTTTCATCTCCTCAATGCATGTTTCACAGGAGATGCTCCATGCAGGCCGACATGGAAGAGTGGAGCCCAGACGGCAACAATTGACTATATATATGTATGTTTCGCGGGATTTGCTCTGGAAGGTGAAGGATTTTGAGGTGGTGGAAAGTTCAGCTAGTGATGATAACTTGTTGAATGTGCAATGGTGAACAAGGACGGGAAAGTGGGTGGCTGTGGACATTGGTACAGTTAACGGTGGCTGCAGAGTTAAGATGTCCAAAGAGAACTTGGAGTCCCTCTTGAGCCAGTACCTAGTAGCAGTAAATCAACTAAAGCGGACTCTGTTGCAGTCCTTGTTGGACCACTTGCCGATCTAACGGTCTTTCGTGGTGAATAAGAACGGTCATATAAAAATTCAATTAAAACATCTCCACGCATATGACAAAATGGTGGTAGGGAAAAGAAGGGAATTAAAAAAGGACATTAAGAAACTTAAGTGTTCAGCCTCGGATACATCAGCCACAGAAGCATGCTCAATGAAAAACACTTATAAAAACTGGCAAATTGGATAGAAATCCACGATGTTGCAGTGAAATGCAGAAAAGATGCTGAGGATTATCAGCAAAAAGGACACAGGAGAAACCTGGAAGTGAATTAAATCTTGTTCCGAGACCCAAGACGCTTTACAGGCCATCGGGGTCTCGGAATCCTCCTGGGTCCGACACTTTGAAAATCTTTATTTGGTCAGAAGTGTTTTGGAACAGGAGGCTAGCCTCGAGGCTGCATCCGCATGGACAATACCACGATCCAGTAATGATATAGTCAAACTAATTAAAAGGGCAAGCTCCTCCGGTGCCCCAGGCCCAGATGGGCTCTCGAATGTAATCTTTAATCAAGAACCTGAGCTTTGGGTCCACATCCTGTGAATAGTATTCAAGAGGATTGAGCAAGATCGGGAAGTTCCCCCATCATGAACACAAGCAACTATTGTCCCGATTTTCAAGAGTGGCAGTAGGGATGATCCTGGCAACCAGCGCCCTATTGCCCTCTATGACAAATCAACTTCCGGGCACCTGTGGTCCAGGGATGAATATCGGTTTCCAAACCATCAATCAGCCCCACACCACTAGTACACCAGAAGGGATCCGAACAGATTGGAAACACAAGTCAATTATAAACCTCCCTTTTCCAATTTTCGTAACGTGGACGGAACGGCAGGCTTATCTCTGCAAGGTTGTGGATCATTGGTTGCAACACAGCAAAAATACAATTATTACCCAATGATAAAAGGGACTGTCCATTCAAGGTTGTATAAAAAGATCTATTTTATTATTATTCCAACAGACAGTTCTAGTACACTACAAAATACAGCCCACCCTGTAAGGGAACACAAAGGACAGACAGTTTCACGAAGGAAAGGGATGCACTCTGGATATTGACAGGAGGGTAGTCAGTAAAGCAATCAGTCTTAACTGTTCAAGGTTATTTGGTTTTAGCACTATGGGAGCAAGGGGTTGTAAATGTCACTAGGGGCCTTTGGAGAAGGACCAGGGGGACAGAACCACAATGTACCTGGTGCTTGAGAAGATCTTGACGCTCGACTCATTGAGTCAGTTCCAGGATGCTTTGCAACTCCTGTGACAGAGTTCAAGATGGGAGACAGCTGCGGGTATCCGGTGGTAGGCAGTTCAGCAAGCGAGGCTGGATGGACGGCTGCAGACTGGCCTACACGGTGGCTCAGGGTCAAGAATCGTTGTCTCTCTGCTGGTTGGTGGATCTGCAATGCTGGTCGAGGCATTTCAGACAGCTTTAGTGACTGCAGCGTGACAACAGTCAGTGGTACAGCCGGTCATGGTTCGAGGGCTTGACGGCCTCAAAAATGTCCTTAAAAGATGGACCCCGTTTGATGCTTGTTGTGGCACTCCTCCTAGCTTCTTCGCAGGGCTTGTGTCGTCCTTTAAGGTGGATGGCCCAAAGCTAAGGAGAGTGTTTGTAGGCAACAGCCTTGTCCTTTGTTCAGAGACTCTCTGGCATTTTCCACCTAGGAAGCTTGCTGGCAGAACCTAGCAGGGCACGCTGTGTACTGGCTGGGTACCGGTTCTGGAGATGCTGCACGGGTCCTCTGAGTCCAGTGTCTCCCTCTGTTCCCTGGGAGATGTTTAGGGGAGGGATCTTGCTTCTGTCTTGGAAATCCTTCCCTTCCTTCACTGGTGGAAGCTGTAAGGCAGACTGTACCTTCAGCCAGGGTCCAAATGTGTCCTCCTTTTTACTCCTTTTAAAGTCATCGGATGATCATCCAAAAGATGGACTCAACCCTCTTTTAAAGCCAAAGGGGTCCCAGTGATTGGTGCAGGCTAAGCCTACCTTAAGGAACCAATCCTGGGCCCCCACCAACAATCTTCTGTTATGTGTGAGGTCACAAACAGAGTGCTTTCCAACAGGAAAGATAAGGGGTGTCAACATGTACTAATTCCCACCCATCTTCCTGTCTGTTGTGGATCAAAGTGTCTCCCTGGTTAATTAAGCTCTCTTTGACTCTTGATCAAAGCCCAGGTCTTGTCATGATGCCTACCTCCAAGGAGCCAGGTCTGACCCAGCAACCCTAGAGGCAGGCAACATTCCCCCCAGGGAAGTGCCAGCGGGCCCAAGCTGGGGCCCTTTGGACACAGTCCTGGCGCCAGGCTCATGTTGGACCCCTGTCCTGGCGCCTTAGGCGCCAGGCTCATAAAGCTAGACATGTGTTCAAGTGTTTTAATGTGCACTTACCTGATGCAGACCATGCTGCTACATCCAGGCCCTCTTGAGGCCTGAATGGAACTACTTTACCTGTGGGACTACTTTCCACCTGGGTGTGGTCGGGGAAGGATACATACCTGATCGGTGGAAGGATACATAACTGGAACTTCTTCCAAAGCTATTTAAACCACGCCCGATCAGCAACTCACGCTTCGCGTTGTTCTGCTCCTCGCAGCTGGACGCTCACCGTGTCAGCTCCTGCATCTGGACTTCAGCCACGCCTGGGTCACCTGCAAAGGGAGATAAGAGAGAATTGGTGAGAAAGAAGACCTTACCTGCTAAAGCTGCATCACGGAGACATCACACTGACGATCCTGAAAGGGAAGACATCATTTTAAAAGCATTTCGCTTCGATCGCTGCAGCGCTGCATTTCACTCACCTTTCCTGGGCACCTCCATCTTCAGCAGCGATCATCCGGATCCGCACCCACTTCCCAGAGCCTAGAGAGAAAAAGACAAGAACACAAGGTGAGAGAAGGAAGGGAATAGGAAAAGCTCAGTTTCCTTCTAAGACTTACCTGTTGGGTCATTCCCATTTCATTTCGGGTCCTGCCGCTTCCTGGCATTCCGGACCCCGGCCCCTGTGGGGAAAAAAGACAAAGACATTGAATGAGCGAATGCAAAGACATTACCCGAACGCTCATCCAGAACTTACCTGTCATTTACTGGAACTGCACGTTTCACTTCGGGTCGGCGCCATATCTCCGGCATTCCGAACCCCGGCCCCTAAGGGGAAAAAGACATAAGCGTTAGCGCTTGCTGCAATAAGACAATGAACATTATTATTAAGCTTGAACTTTTGAACTTGCAACAGAACTCTTACAGCGCCTCACCTGAATAGTCAAGCTTATTTTGAACTCCCATCAAACCTCAATCCAGTGAAGTAACTGGGTTTCAACGCGCCCCTGCATCAGAAGCAGGATGGAGAACTCATCCTTCCAGACCCTAAGGTGAGACTTCACGGGGAATCGTGGAAGGGTATCGTGGAGGGTTGGAAGGGAGTGGGAGGCTTGAGCATTATTCCGTCAGTAGGTAATACTCCCTTTTCACGCACAGGGGAATATTCCTGCGAGCCAGAAAAGCCAGAGTAGAGGGGCCATACCTGTCCATCTTCAGAGTCCTGTGCTTCACCATTGAAGAAACATCAGCACTCGAAGCCAGACCTGCGCCTCCGTCGGAATCAGGTGAGCGTGATAGGTCTCCCTTGAAGTTTGTGGTGAGAACAGACTTTCTGTCTCCATCAATTCACATACTTCTGCCCTCTGGAAGGGGGTCTCTCTGCAGGGGTTGCCTACTGTAAACAGTTGTCCCAGACATGCCATTCACTGCCCTTCATACAGAGGGGTGCGAGCTAGCTTCAAGTTGACAGATTGCATATCAAAGAGGTGTTGATGTTTCCTGTCCCTGGTGTTCTGAGAACAAGCACCTTCGCAGGCCTGCTTCAATTAGCTCATCAGTATGTGCTGCCAACACACAGAGCTACAATAGAACAGGGCAGATCCATGGATCCTTTGATATTTTAATTGGGCTGACCACGGTCGGAGGGCGGTGTTGCCTTCCCAATTCCACAGATGCTTTGATGTACCTGAGGCTGTCAATTTCCAGCTGTACATGACAGGGAGGACTGCACCTGTAGGCTGAGTCCCCACGGAGTACACTTGACTGTGTGTTTGTTGTGCAGCGAGCATAGGAAAATGCGTGCAGATTAGCCTCACACATTTTCTGATTTTCAGATGGTCAAATTCCTCACACCCTCTTGGGCAAAATATATAGAGGCGGTCTACTGAAAAGGCTGAATGAGTGCATAGACGGGACAGGCTATCGGAATCCTTTTCAGACAGGTTTCGTGAAGTGCTTAGGTACTGGCCTTAATATAGCCCTGTTCTCTGTTCTCAAAAGCCGGTAGGGAAGAGGGAAGACATTTGAGGATTTTGTGGATTTGACCCAGGCTTTTGACAGCATAAGTAGGCCAAGGCTGTGGGTAAATAGAAGAAATTAGGCTGTCCTGAGGATTTATTGGAACAACTGCAAGCACTCCACACTCGAAGCATTTTGAGGGAGGGTGAGACTGAACAGGGCAGGTTTGCTAACTCAGAAGATTTCCACATTCACAGGCCTCAAGCAAGGCTGCCCCCTTGGCACCTGACCTGTTCAATCGTTACATCTCAGATCTGGTGATGACTCTGGAGCAAGCAGTCGTGTTTCCACCAAGACTAAACAGGATTTCAGTGGGCCATCTGCTCTATGCCGAGGACTTGGTACTTATGGACAAGAAAGCCATCGGCCTTCAGCGTAAAATGACTAAGTTGGAGGAGTATGTGGTAAAAAGAAATTGGTCAAAATCACCACCATGACAAAGATCCTGGTCCTAGATAAGCGAAAAACTAGAGCGGGAGCACAGTTCAGATGGTACCTTGGAGCAATAAGAGTCGAACAAGTGCAATCATTTAAATATTTGGGTGTTTGTATAAATGCAAGTAAGATCGAGGTTGGTTCAGTGGACCAATAGAGGAATAAGTCTCTAATGTTGGCAGCCCAAGCTGGCATCCTCAGCAGACAGTTTTGCCGCTTTTCGATTATTCACTTGTTGGACTTTTATAAATTAAAGGTTACAGCAGTCCTATCTTATGGTTCAGAGCCTTGTTTTTCATTCCCAAAACCATTTAGAGAACTGGGTCTAATCTTGCTAGGGGGCATCGTGGAGTGGAAGACCTCGTCATTGTTTAGGAAGTGTGCTTTGGAAAATCCTCCTTTAGTGTTCAAACTAATCAAAGATTAAATGACAATGGCACGGTCAAAGGCTCTTCAGAGATGGGAACTCCACTGTGTGGGGTTCCTGGAAAAAGCCTCTTTCACCATAGAAGACCTGAGAGTGAATCCACTAAAGGTCAAGGTAAAACTGTGGAGAACAGTTGGATTGAGATGGAGGAAGCAAGTGGCAAAAAGTTATTTTATAACTTAAAACATGAGCCAAGGGCTGCAGGCTCCCTCCCAAGATACCTCAATAAACATCTGAATAGTACATATAGAGCTCAATTGATGAGATTAAGATTAAATCTTTTTCCGTCTGGTGAGGTTTTAGCAATAGGGGCCGGCAAAGGACTTGAAAAAAGCAATATGTAGGTTCTGCTGACAGGGGGAGGGAGCAGTCGAATCGATTAGTCATGTATTCCTGTTTTGCAGGTGATTTAAGCACTTAAGAACTAGACTGTTTGCAAGCTACTTAGATAGAACAAAAAGCTTGACGCCTGAAGAATGGTGGAAGCATTTGTTAAGTGGGGAATGTTTCTCATTGACCTTTGCAGAGATTCAATTCTAAGAGAAAATGTTTGAGAAACCATGAAGGGTTTTATTGTGCTTGAGGATTTTAATGGGAGTTGAGAATGCTTATGATGTAATAGGGATAGTATGCCTGATGTGTTTGTTTAATGTGTTTGTATTGTTTGTTTTGGTAAAAGGTTTTGAAAAGCCATTACTGCCAATAAAAAAAAAGAAAATAAAAAAAAAGAAAATATATATATATATATATATGGTTCTGTTGTGAAAATCGACTGCTAACTGTGGGTACCGTGGCATCAGTAGACCGAGGTGCAAAAGAGGTGTCTTCGAGAGTTCAAGTATTAGAGGGCTTCTCATTTTCTACAGATCTATTCCCTGCAGACCACAAACAATGGCATTTTTTCACCTCTTTTTCAAAGAGCCTGCTTGCCTTACAAGACCCTACCTACTATCTCGTCTGGTTGCCTTGCCGAGCATTTGCAACTCTTTGGTGAGTCAGGATGGTTTTCGAGACAGGACACAATTAGGCATGTGAGTCAATAAATCACTACCATCAATGCTGCTTTCTACAGGAATCCACTAACTGTCTGCAACAGGTCCACCTCTTCTGTGAGACTGGCCTCTGGTTACTTTCCCATCAGAAAGAAGCCAAGGGGCTCACTATGGTCTATCTTCAAAAGCATTGAGTGCATGCTTTATGTTAAGTTGAGCACGTTGTTCATCTATAAAATCTCTCTCTCTCTCTCTCTCTCTCTCTCTCTCTCTCTCTCTCTCTCTCTCTCTCTATATATATATATATATATATCTCGTCCTTGTTGGAGTAAAAATAGTTTTGTGAAATTCACATAACGTGCCCATATTCTTTGTCTGGGGAGCCGCCAGATCTGACAGGATTGAATGAAGGCAAAAATAAATTCGGTGGAAGGAGTCGACGCAGACGCATTTTTGAAAAGATGATTTTCTTTCAATAGTGCCCTCCGGTGACATACAAATGCGAAACCTGTTATTTAGTATTATGGTCCCCGAGTGTCTCCGAACCATTTCAAACTGTCAATGCCATTTGGAAAGCAATGGCTACTAAGCATTTGAACTTTCGCAATGGACTCTGAACACATCCAGCGGGTAGACGGTGGGAGCAGAGATAAAAAATAAAATAGAAAATGACAAACGATATACAGATTCTTCAGATAGTAATTATAATATGAATAACGTAAAGAAAGAACTAGCTTTGTTGAAATTAAAATGTGTGAATGGAATAGAAGTAAATTACCCCGAGCCTTGCCAGAGTGGCATTATTTAGCTGATGAGAGGGAACTCGGCCTTCTGTGTGACATTTCATTTGGATCACTGTCACACCTATAAAATGTTTTATAGAGATTTCAAGCTCTAATACTTAAATTATATTACAGAGTCTAATGGAGTATATGTTGTAACTTGATAACCAGTTCAACTGACTAGAAAGCAAGAAATCAAATTTACAGCACAAAATAATCAGATGTTTTTGCCCAACATCAACACACATGCATAACAATGAGATGTGTAACACAGGTGTATATTCCGTTATTGGCTTAGAGACAAGTTAAGGCACTGCGACAAAAGTGTTCAATGATGAGGGGTAGGGACAGACAGTCATCAGTGGCCCGGTGTGCTGAGAAAATCGAGAGGAAGACTGGGGGGCTTGGGGAATCTGAGGGTGTCCTCACTTCTTTGCCCAAAATAGCCTGCCCCAGGTAGCCAGGGAAAGTCTGTCACTTTCTGATCCTGACCCTGGGGGAGGATATGCGAGTGAAGATCACCTGGGAGGAGATTTGGAGAGTGGGGATAAGGTAGCCTTGGATGAGACACATAATCCCCCATTTCCCTTTCATCAGGAATCAAATGCCCCCCAGGCTTTTATGGAATATTTGCAATCCCTTCCCTGTTGTGTTAGAAAACCATCTCCCAATACACACCACTATGGTACTGAGAAAAGGAAGAGACCACACAGGAACCTAAATCCATCCTTTATTAACTCAGACATACACAAACACCACTCTGGTACTGGGACGAAGAAGAGGGATACAGAGTACCAAGAATGTTGTGAAATCAATGTGAATGGCCTGCACCTGATGCCAAAGGGGCGATATAAATGGCCCGATCAGTGAGGCTAATGGGATCGGCTGTGGAATGCTTGCATACGGTTACATGCCTTTATAACAAATCATTTTATAACAAATGCACATATAACAAAAATGATATAACGATATATGATATACCGACAAAACATAACACTTTTCTTTTCTTTTTGGCCCCCCATACCCCTTAAAACCCACCTCAACTGTTTCCCCACAAGATTGAACCCTTTACCCCACCCCCACATACATTTTCGTTATGTTTTTCATTATATCATTTTCATTATATATTCATTTTATACAACATTTTCATTATAAAGACTGTATACCCCTGCAGATGGAGAAGCTGGACTTGAAGGCAGGGAGATGCGTGCCCGAGGTGCTGCCGAGTTGCTGCAACGGAAGCAGTTTGTGGCGGATGTTGTCGTAAGGTCTCTGGTTCAGGGCCTGGCTGCTGACCTCCTGGAGTCCAGAGGAATCCCTCTCTGGTAGCCCAAAGGGTCAGAAATCTAGGAAGAGAGGATTGCCAAGTCAGGAACAGCAGCAGCCACGAAGAGCCAACCGAAGCAGAGAAGGGCACACAAGGATAACGTACCCAGTGAGTCAAGTAAGACTGAATGACTCTGGGACGCTGTGGTGCGACCTGCGTAGTGAATGCCAGTCGGAGTGCTCGCTAGTGAGCGGAGGACAGCTGAGACAATTGGACTGCCGGTCCAAATGTAAAGCACAGATGCTTGATAATGTGAAGGTTGATGAACAGAGCGTTTTGTAAATACCGAACTGTATTGAAATTGGGAAGGCAGTGGAAGAGCCAGAAAAGCAGTAAACTTTCAATTAAATGAGGAGCCTGTGAGCATGGTGCAAATCCCCAGCAGAAGCATGAACTGGGAATTTGCAGTTACGTTGTTGTGATATGAAATGTTTTGAATACCGAACCAAAGCAAAGTAATAATGAGGGAATGCCACTTGAATGGGAAGCAGAGAAATGTGTTCCCTTGATACAAAGGAACTGTGAATCTTGGAAACTAAAGGAAGCAAGCATTGGTACTGAATGCAAAGAACTGTGAATTGTACAAGCTGAGATAAGGCAAAAATTGGCAAGAGCCATAAGGAAAAGAGGAACTGTGCAAATTGAAAGTTGAAAATGTGGCAATACTGTGAAAAGGTTGAATAATCCAACAAGTGAGTGGTGGAAAAACAAGAGTTAAGGACTGCAAGAATGCAAGTCCAATACCACTGTTGAGCTGAAGCAGTGGTGGTGTAACCGTGGAAAAGAAGCTAATCAGTTGTGTCAGTTGCGTGACCTGTAATGGGTGGACTTTGTGGTCTGACAACTGCGTTTAGACCGAATAGACCCCACTAATGAGAAGCCACTTTACTCATCTATAAGTTTATGGTTGAATATCCAGAGAAGCTGGTACATTGTGAACTTCTAGGGTTGAACTTTATGATATTGTTGAAAGAGCTAAAAGCCTGAAAGCTGTGAAGAATCCCGCGGAAGTGTGTTGTTGTGAAAACAGTGAGAGACTTGAAAGCATGGGAGAAGGGAACCCCTTTTGATTGAGAGTGAACTATGTGGAATTCTGGGGAAGGGAGAACCCCTTTTCTGACCAAGAGCTGGAAGAAGCTCAGAACTTTTCTTTGAACACTTTCATTTGATGCTGACATCCCTACACAGTTTGAACAAACAGATGTGAGGGCAAGTATTGGTTTTGGACACAGACGGACATTTAGTTTGGATTTCCTGACACAGACTATCATTAGTTTCAGTTCGGTAGGGAACTCCCAACTCAGCATGGGGCAAGATAGGCCTTATCATAATCCCTTTTGTGATTTTAATTAAAGTTTGTAACCAAACCTTTCTCTGTTGTCTGTGTCTACTTCCTGATCCCTTCACAGAGGGCCACAAGAGTTTGATCTCAGTCAAAACTCAAATACAAATGACTTTGCTTGCTAAGAGGCTGTTAGTTAAGTACCCAGTATGCCTATTTTCATGAAATATATTGAACTTTCATAGGATTCATAGCTTTGAATAACTGGAAACATGGAGGGATGAATGGAAAACAACCTTGAATTGTGGTTTAATGCAGGTTCATGTGCTTAAGGTATGAGCAGCGGTACACGATGTGTGATGGAGATTTGACAATCACTGAACATAAAACAGGACAAGGTGCATAGTCATCCAATATTACAAACTCAAAATGCTTGAAGTCTGTCACAAAGCATTCTGTGGAGAAAGAGTATCGGGTAATATTATCCCCACAAATAATGTTGCCACATATATGGTCGCCGGGATAGGCCATAGGTGACATTATTTGTGGGGATAATTTATGGGGTCAGTGGGAGCGGGCGTTCAGGGGTGTCCCCCAATCCCTTTAAAAAAATATGGGTTTGCGGGGGTTTCCCACGCTGGTTCCATGGGTTAATATCGCCCCACAAAAATGGCGCCATTCTTGTATGGCGATATTTTTGCAGGAATATTAACACATGGAAGCGGAGAAAGCCCTCTAAAGGCTGGCAAGCAAAAGGAGCTGCAACACCAACAGAAATGGAAAAATGTGTTACAACTGCAAACATCAGTAGAGAGAGCTTATCTGGAGTACCATGCGAGACATCATTAGCCCACGCACTTGAGTTCGATACCCTCCTTTCTGACCCCTGCCTTTCCTCCCTCCATAAACTTCCCAACCATGCACAAGGTATTTCCTTCTGTCTTCTCTTTCTCCCGTGCCGCCTCTACATGACCAACCACAATAATGATCCCTGCCCATTTGACCACTCTCACACACGCTGAGATCGCAAATCCTCATTACCCAACATTCCGACGAGCAGCAAACAAAATTTCAAACCCCACTCCATGGTGCCCCATTTTTCTGACCTTTAATCCTTCTTTATTGCTCTCTCCGCCCCTCAAGAAGACACCATCGACCAAGCATGTAATGACTAACATAGCTCTTAGCTCCTCTTCCAAACATCACTATCGTACCTGCACCTTCACTTCCTCCTCTCCTCGTCCCCAGCCTTGGGTTACTCCAGAGATAACGTTCACAAATAAGGGTCCCTTCTTTCTCTCCAAGAGTATACTTCATAACCGCACTACTGCGCCATGCCACTATTTTACCAACCACATGTCCTTTTTCCGCTCACATCCTTGAAAGTTATCCTCTACCCCCCAGACTATGCTGGCCCTCCCACTGTCCTCCATGCATCTCAGTTTCCCTCTTGGGTTAATGATTTCACTTTTCCCCTGAAATGTCTAAGATTTGTGACATCCTCTCACCACTTTCCTTTCCCTTAACACTCCTCCTTTACATCACCTACTCTCAACCCTCCACCCACCTTCCTTCCTTGCCAACTGAACTTACACCTACACCTGTGAATGTGTAGAGTTCAATAGAATCACTCACTATCTTGAATCAAATAATCTGTCTGACATATTCCAATCAGAGTTTTGCAGCTGCCACGCAACAGAAAACACACTTACCCATATCCAAAACGACCTCACTTTTGTTTAGCACGCTGGTACTTCTTCCATTCTCATTTCCTGTATCTTTCTGCAACCTCAACTTTGTTGAACCCCCAACTCTCACTCCTAGAAATTCAGAACACAATGCCACTCACGTTCTGTTGGATTCCCCCATCCACACAGGCTCACACTCTTGGGATCCGTTTTGACAGCAACCACAAACGTTATCAAGATATGACATTAACTGCCCTCAATATATAGAAGACAGAGTTAAATCCCACAGGGTGCACCAAATAATTTACTGACAATAACTAAAAACCATCATAAAAACAAAAAATTCATTTTAATCAAATATATGCCAAAGTGAGACACATAAAACATAGCACATCTTAAATTACATACAATGTATAATCATTACAATTTGGTATACATGTACACAAGACAAGTCCCTTGTGTACTATTTTCTTAATTTGTTCTTAATCTGATACAACAATTTAGTTTTTAATCCCTGTTTCAATCCAGTTAATTATTCCAACTTGTTTCTCTTCTTAAGCAGCTAGTCTTGAACATTCATCAGGAGAAGAAAAATTACAAAGATCCTAGTACACTCAACAAGAGTCCGATAAAGGAAAGCTGGATAGGGTGCAACCTGTGGGGTATCAATAAAAGAAAGGACAAAGTGTCAACTCTTAGTAGCTAGATATCTTTGTTGTAGTTGCATGAATGCAAACGAAAGGACCAGAAAAGACTCAAAATATACCTTAATTGGCGCTAGTGGGGGCTCTCAACTTCATCAATTAAGCTGTGGTTGGCTGGCAAATCGATCCTGCTGTGTATCTAATACATAAAAGAGCTAATTATAGCCTTTTTTTAAAGAACAAAAACCATGGACAACATTATCATAAGGTAAAATATCAAGATTCGGAAGGCTACTTGAATAATGTCGCTCTCACCTGGGTGCAGCCAAGTTAGCAGAGAAATGGCCTGCCACTGGGGGGGTTGTGGGGGGGTGGGACAAAACCGTAGAACTCCTCATTGTTGTATTTCGGCACTCGCCAAAGTTGAAGTCTCTGAAAATTCCCTAAAAGGAAAATGGTCAAGAGCCTAGTCAAATCTGCAACCAGCCCATGGAAACAATACTATTAAAGCTGTCACATAAGGAACTCCAGAATAGAATAAGACAAGTACCTTCTTAGATCACGGAGTAGAGGTGGTAGCGGCCTTCCTTCTAAAACACAGTCCCTGTAGTAATTAAACAAGGTCTGTAGGTTGGAGCGGTCCTAATAGCTGTAACAATATGGGGGTCACTGTGCACCGTATTAAAAACATAGTGTAAATAAAAATGTTGGAAAGGTAAGATATACAATAATATTAAATGGTCCATTACCTGGGATGTAGGGCAGTAGTCGTCTAATATTAAATAACGCTATTCAGATATCGGTGTGTGTCTACAGCTACTCGTTATCGGAGTCTGAGCGTTCTGTAAATAGAATTGGAACGGATGGTTACACTCATCGTAGCGGGCCTAATGGATGTAATCTAATCATTCACCACCGTAGTATGCCATAAAAAGGACTGCATTTACCAGGTGCTAGTTTAGTAAAGCAAAGTGGCTGGACAGGATTCGCACAGATGCAGCCGTGCCTGTCACGATCAGTGAAAGTAAGAGTCTCGTCCGATACGCGTCTCTAATCGAGCACACGCGGCTCTCAGTGTGTATATGTGAGTTACCAGGGTAACCTAGTCCTTTCCCTACTGTTTAAAGGCCTTCTATTGGGACGGCTGCGGGTTCGCCATCCTAGAATGGGAAAATATACATCGGAGTGGAAGAAAATCCCCAAAAAAATCAAAATTTGTGCGCTCGGTCTGAATAACGGTGACCAAATGACTATTTGACTCTTCAGAGACGGATCCCCGATATGGAAAATGTATATTTATATAAATATCGAATTCTAAATATGTGGAAAGGTTTGTAATTTAATCTTCTCACTGCGGCACGCAAGTGCATGAAATAAGCTCATGGTGGGGACCTTCAAGGTAACTGGCCTCAGGCACAAAAACAGAGGGCACCTTTGGTGGTGCACCGTAAAAATAGAGAGTGAGAGGTAGATGTCTTAGTAGGGCCTTCTACCATGCCATAATCCAGATGGCCATATCTGAACTACTAAACAAATGTAATGTGCCTAGATATACATGTATGAATGCAGGTCAAATGTTCTTAGTGGACCAGAGGGACTGGGGAGAATAGAACCAAATATCATACATAAGCACTAAAATGTAAAGATACATGCACAAGTATATGAACCTTCTGTCCTTAGTCATATTATTGTTAGGTTATGACATCTCTAAATATATATATATATATATATATATATATATATATATATATATATATATATATATATATGGAACAATATTTAGATTGTCTAGATTGTCTAGTGCATATAATATTATAAAGTTCTCATATTTCAATGCCCAAGGACTGCCATCTCATAAATAGACAGGACATTAAGTAGTATACCATCGGAATGGAGACAAGGGTTACAGCATATCTAGATGTTATCAAAAAACACCCCCTGTGTCCTGGATAGTGGTAATAAGTTTGGCCTTATAGAAAGAGAAGGTTTGGATGTAAAACCTCTTGGGTTTAGTGCTTAATTTTGTGCCACTCCACAGTCATTCATCCCCCTTGAATCACTTTGTAACATATACATCATTTGTTGTTCTTTTCTAAATAGTCTATTAGCCAGTGTTTGAGGGTTTCCACCTTTTAGAGCTAAAATTACTGACCAGGTGAACTCATCATGTCCATGTTTCAGCTCACAAAAATGTTTGACCATAGGGGCATTTCCAGTCTTATTTTTCAGACAACTACGATGTTCCATAATACGTGTATTAACTTTGCAGATAGTTTTACCCACATATAGAAGTCCACAGTTGCATTTAATGAGGTATACCACATGGTCGGTGTTACAATTTGTCAGGCTTCTTTGTGTCCATGGTTTTGCAAGTCCCAAATGTAGCTCCTTGCTTTTAGTAGTCAATTTACAGACGCCGCATTTTCCACAAGGATAGTGGGCCGTCGCGGGCGGTAGGCCCCTGGTGGTAGTCAAATTCGTAGTGTGGAAGGAGTTGGATTTTAGTTTACTGCTACTAACTCTCTTGCCAATGGTGGTACTTTTTAATACGCAAAAATAGGTGGAGGTAGCGGAATTTCAGATGTAGTGAATATTTTCCAATGTTTCATAATGATGCTTTTGATTTTCAGACTCTGGTCTGTGAACGTGTTTACACATACGATTCTCTCCTCTCTTGGCTTCTTGGGTTTACATTCCAATAGGGCCTCTCTGATATTGTTGAACGCATGTTTAGCTGCACGTTTAACCAACTTCTTGAGGTAGCCACTTTGTTGTAATTTCTTGTTGAGTAGGTTAGCTTCAACTTCGTAAGTAGCGTTGTCCGAGCTGTTGCTTTTAAGCTGTAAAAATTGACCAAATGGTAAATTGTCCCGTAAATGTTTAATGTGGTGACTGGTATAGTCTAGAAGAGAGTTCTTATCGGTCAGTTTATGATAGGGCTTGATTTTAAGGATCCCTTCATGGTGGTAAATTGTCAAATCCAGAAAGTTAGTTGTCTCATTGCTGGTAGTCATAGTGAACTGCAGGTGTTGTTTCCGAGTATTGAGCCAAGTAAAAAAGTAGTTAGCATTTTCCAAAGTACCTTCCCAAATCAACAGAATGTCATCAATAAAACTATTCCATTGTTTGAAAGGATTCGTTTCACTGTAAATATGGGCCTTTTCAAATGTTTCGACATATAAATTGGCGACACTGGGCGCCATAGCGGCTCCCATCGCTGTGCCCTCAACTTTCTGATAAAAAGTACCATTGAACTCAAAATAATTGTGTTTAAATGCTAGTTCCACACACCACACAATGAAAGATGTTGGTACTGGATCGTTGTCAAGCCTGGTGAGCACAGTCTCTTCTACGGTGTCCAGTGTTGCCTGTTGAGGTATATTGGTGTACAATGACACTATATCTAGTCCGATGAATAAGGAAGTTTCTGGATTGAAATGATGGTCTTCATATAGATTGATCACATCTCTAGAGTCTTGTAGGTATGATTTAATTCCTTCAACATAGACTTTTAAGTAGTGGTCTGCAAATGTTGAAAGAGGTTCAAGGACAGAGTTTATGCCCGCAACTATGGGTCTGCCTGGTGGTTTGGTAAGAGTCTTATGAACCTTCGGAAGGATGTAGAAGGTTGGGACTGTTAGGTGGTGTTATAAAGGAAGTCTGCCTCCGGTTTGGAGATCCATTCGTGTTCTTTAGCTTTTGATATTTTCTCTGCAATTAGAAATTGGAGCTCTTTTGTCAGGTCCTCTCTAAGGGGCATGTAATAGTGTCTATTACCCAATTGAGTTTCACATTCGCTAATGTAGTCTATCTTGTTCTGAATCACAATACTGCCGCCTTTGTCTGCTTTTTTAATTATGATGGAGGTATTAGCAGCCAGAGATTTTAAATCTCCTTGTTCCGATCTAGTCAGATCTGAAAGGGCCTACGTTGGTTAGCTTCGATGGCCGCGATGTCGGCATTGATTTTCTTCTCGGATCAACTGCCACCACTGCCAGAATCAATGTACTTAACATTATAAAAGGTCTGTCTAATTCTCACTTATCACTCAACTCTCACACTCTGTCTGTCACTTTGACCACTGCTCCAACTTAGTACTTGGCATCCTTCAGTATTCGTTCTAATTACACAGCAAAATCCTAAACTTCGTCACCCACAAACTCTATGACCTTCCTCTTTTCTCTCCCACTTCTGCCCACCATCTCCATTTGACTCGCTATGTGCAACTATTGCCTGTTTAAATAAATTCCAATCAATTCACCATCACCCCCCTGTGATCTCTCTTATTTTTCCGCGATTACTACTATTTGCAGCATTTAATTCTTGATCACTCTCACCTTAACATCTTGCCCCCCACTTGAGAATGTGCCATCCATCGCTGGGCTGGTCTTTCCTTTCCCTAACGTTTCCTTCCCATCCATTCCGTGGCACTACCCCCATTCAACTGGAGACTCCCCCGGCTCTGATATCAGACATGTTGCTGTCCTATGTTCCATCTGTTCCCCCCACGTCAGCGCTACTTGCTAATCACTGTTTAGTCACACTGAATTGTAAGGCACCTGGTTTCAGGATTGTCCGGTCTACTGTGGGCCACTTATATGAGGGTTTATTGTTAGAGGCCCACTGTTGTCAGTAAATAAAAAATAAATAAATAGGGATGGGTGGAATTTTAACAGCTGTAGCAGTATCCGTGGATTCCACTCTCCCCATCCCCTTGATCACGCCCCGATTTCCACTGGCATGGAAAGGGGTCTAAGGTGGGCTGAGATTGTGTGAAACATTCTGGCCACCTGATTGGCTAAAATGCTGGCCTCTCGGGTCAATCAGGGCATGTAGAATGTTCTGGCACTGTTACTAGCCTAAATATATGGCACTTTCATTGGTAGGAATTTTCGGTCTCTCAGATTGGATCAAACGCCACCCACTCGGGAATGCCACCCACTCTAAGAAATACCACCATCAGAATGGTGGAAGGGGTAGATGTTGCGCTCAATCCGCCTTTTAAAGCAGTTGTACAGAAAAGAGCCTTTTAAACACACAATAACAATATAAGAATACAGCCTTTGCGCAGGTTAAGTTACATTAGGGAATTATGTAGTGCAAATCTAGCTCAAAGCATGTTGAGCACGGGTCACATGGATTGGGGTCATGATTTCCTGTGTCCTTTTTCCGTGAATCATGCTTATGCAGTGAATGCTTTGTCTTCCCCCGGTGACTGGCTGCACTTCTTCTCCTGCCCTACTCCATCCCGTCTTTCCCCACTTTGCGTCTCCTCTCAGCGCTCTTTTCCCATTTTCTTTCCTAATCTTTTTTTTAATAATAAAATTCCTTTTTATCCCTTAGTACCCATTAACACAAATTAAGCGAAGCGTGTTCCATATTCCCATAATAAATATAGTTTCTCCCTTGTAAAAGAACATTGGATATTTTATAAACAAAACAGGATTGCATTAATATTAAAAAATCAAGCCCAAATTAGCAGGAATGTACACACACAGATGCGTAAATAATGTGGCAATAAGACCCGAGGCGGCGGGCCAATACCGCCTCAGGTAATGCCCCCGGGCCCGTAGTTACAGGCCCCCAGGGGCATTACCGTGGGCGGTATTGGCCCGCCGCTGAGGGTCTTATTGCCATTAGTACCCCGGCCCGTTAGACCGGGGTACTAATGGCATTTTTTTCTGTTTCGCACAGAAAAAAAGAAAAAAAAAAAGGAAAAAAATGGCCGCCGGGAAAGGGAAAACGTAGTCCGTTTTCCCTTTCCGTGGCGGCCATCGGGGAGCAGACGCACTGGGAACAGAAGTGTTCCCAGCAAGTTCGCACCCAAGACCAGAAGAAAAAAGAAGGTAAGTGGGGTTGGGAGGGCGGAAGGGAGGGGAAGGGGAAGAAAAAAAAGGAGGAGGGGATTGCCCCTTTTTCGAGCCTCCTCATTGGCTGAGGGGCTGCCACGCCCATCGCCGGGAACAGAGTACACGGCACGCACGGCGTACAAGGGAATACCGTGTGGTATGGCTCGCAAATGAGCCAATCACCACGCTGTATTCCCGTTGCGCCGCGTGTGCCGGGTACTAATGCACAATGCGATTTATGGAACACTTTATTCAGCAATGTTCACTTATAGGGAGGAACACTAATCAGGCCAACTTTAGGGGTCCAATCATTATACAGAAAACAAACATGCCACACACAAAACATAACTAACAGTAAAACAGAGCAAACACATAGATGGGCTACACTCTGGACACAGGCGTTCAGCCTACTGTAGCCGTCCAACCAATGTGTTCAATTTAGCAGAAGAGGTGGATGACGCATAAAAAAATATGGCGCCACATTTGATTGGCTCGGTTGTAAAAGGATATCCGTCTGCGCTCTCCACGGTCGCTCGAGGCACATCATTAGCCCTTTCACTCGTTGCTTGTGCCATTCCACTGGGTGCCTGCTCTTTAACGAGGGATACCCCTGTGAAAACCATCTTCCTTTTTTTCTGGTGGTCCCTCACTCTTTCCTTCCAACCACCCTCGCCTGCCTGTCGCCACATAAGCCTGCCCTGTGCCCATGAACTTGCGTTATTGAAGCACAAACCACAGCGGTAAAAACAACACCTGCGACCACACGACCTGGTACCGTTCAAATAACTCCTTTCATTACTGCACACTTACTTATCCCTCGCTCTTCATTAGGGAGGAGCATTGGAATCGTGCCCCCCCGCCCCCCACCCCTTGCTTCTGACCCTCCCAAGCCCCTGTCATTTTATACAGGCTTGTGTTACAGTATGGTGGTAAGAAATCACTTCTATCCTTCAAGAAGATTAACCGTTTCACAAATGTATTAATCGATTTTTACATTGCCATTGCACGTTTTTATCTTTTTAGTTCCAGGTTGGGAATCATTGGCTCAAAATACACTCCATCACCCAACAGCTGCTACTTATTTTCAGTTTAGACCATTAGGTGGAACTGACTCGCCACCTATAAGCTAAAACTATTGCATTAGAGTACAGCTAAGGAGAAATGGCAAATGAGGAGGGACACAAAGCTTGTAGGTGTTGTTTGGCATTTACGCACCCATTCCCTTCGCAGGGCCACGCTAATCCCTATGACCATTCCCACCCACTTCCTGACCATCCCCACCCAAAACATATCCTCTCGGGATCTCCGTGAGCTAGCTTTATGAAGCCTTACTTTCAAACTTTGTGCTCAGAGCACCTGCCAGTGTTTTCTCAAAGCAGTCTTGTGACAGTTATCAACTTAATTGGATCTGTAAACATGCTTCTGGTGTAATAAAAATGTCTTAACCAGGTCTGTGTTCAGCCACTCTGTGTGTGAGCGCTATGCGTTTCCTTCACCGAAGTCTTGTTAAAAACAAGCATTGGCATAGTCAACAGTTTTTGCCTGTATGTAAGTATTAGACATTTGCCAGGCACTGATGTAATATGCCCAGGTACTTGCCCCATTTTGCAGCAACTACCTTCGATGGCCAGTTAATGCCACTACGCCAGTGCCTGACAAATGCCTTTCCCACGCCTACACAAAAGCCCAAACTGTTGGCATTGCCAAGGCTCGTTTCTGAAAGTAACCGCAGTGTGATGCCTAAATAAGGATACCTTTTTACGGTGGGTGCTTTACTGCCCAGTGCCTTGATAAGTGAGCCGGTTGCACAGTGCGATGTAGGGAGCTAACGACTCCCATAGAGCCAAGGGTGAAGCAGAGAACATCCAGCGCAAACCACGGGCTTTGGGTAATCTCTGTCATTGTAGGCACTCCCAGGCTCTGCTCAAGTACCCAATTATTTGTGAGTTTCTGTATAACCGAAGACGATGTAAATGACGGCTGCCCTCCTCACCCACATTTGGATTCACTGTAGCTTCATCATTTACCTAGGCAACACTGTTCCAAATACAAAGTTAAGACATTCTAAAGGAATAAAGAAGGCTTACATAAAATGTGTAGAAAAGACACCTGCTCTGAGCAACAGGGGCACGCGGACTGATCTCATCTCATTTACATGAGGCCCACTTCAAAGCCTTGGCACTGGATACTGACCATTAACAGTCAGTGACACGTACAAAGAATGCGGTCAGTGGGCACAAAGCAGACACTCCTAAAAACACATCCAAGTATGGCATGCGTGCTACAGTCATCAAAGACTGGCAGCGAGGCTCTCCAACACAGCTGATGAATGTGGGTTCCCTGACCTACTTGTAGCGGGCACTGCCTGGTGTAAAAGCCGCCTCGATCCTATATCCCCCCCCCCCCCCCCGATTCTGCAAAGAGTTGTTGGATGGACTTAATTCTCAACATCGTCCTCATATATGCTTCCTCGGAAAGGCAATGAGATCCCTGGGGCGCACTCCTTCTCCAACCTCTGCCGTCACGAGGCGGTCTGGGCTGCACTTCAATGTCAAGCAGATCTCGCTTCCAAAGTAGAGGTCCCACAAGTAACACCAGGCATATTAAAGAATGGCGTTTTACATTTACACAAAGATAACATTATTCAAATTCAAAGGGTAATTATGCATAACACACTAAGGGCACTTACTGGGTTGGGCTAAATCTTAGAATGTCATCTAGTCGTGGATTTAAGAGGGGGAAAGGGAGGCGAGTGTCATCTTATGTAAACATGCTAATAACCCTGTTTTTTTAAGCTTGCCTTATTTCCATTACAAACATTATTGTGAAAAGGCAATATTGTGGTTTGGTCTGCTGCAATGTAGGGTTCTGATGAACATCCAACACGTCGCATCCACAGCTTGGGGACTAGGGGAATGGAAAAAACATCACTAAGATAACTTCAAATGACTTCTGAATTTTACTTTAATTTTACTCTTGGATAATGACACACACTGCGAAGCTTTCTTCGCCATTGTCATTCTAATGTCTACTCGCAGATTCCAAAATGCGTCCCCCAAAGACCCCGATGCATAAATATGCATCACTTTCATTTGCATAGCCATCACCACTGCTATGATTGCATAGCCATCATCACCATGGCTATGATTGCATAGCCATCGCCACGGCTATGATTGCATAGCCATCATCACCATGGCTATGATTGCATAGCCATCTCCACGGCTATGATTGCATAGCCATCACCACGGCTATGATTGCATAGCCATCTCCACGGCTATGATTGCATAGCCATCATCACCATGGCTATGATTGCATAGCCATCATCACCATGGCTATGATTGCATAGCCATCGCCACGGCTATGATTGCATAGCCATCATCACCATGGCTATGATTGCATAGCCATCTCCACGGCTATGATTGCATAGCCATCACCACGGCTATGATTGTTCATAAGCTCGTTTGTGTCCACCACGCGAACATCTCATTAAACTCACATTTGATCCGGGGGAAGCAAGTGTTTCTTTTTCAGTTTGCTGGGAACCCTCTGTGCATGGGGGAGTCAGGCGCACCCTTTTACAAAGAAAATTAAATATATTTAATCGATATATAAATTAAAGAAAATAAGCAAAAATAAAATGTCCTGCGTCAGCCCACAGAACACCACCCCCTGTTTTCTATGTGGTAATTGGAACAATTGTTTTGCTTAACGACGACTACTTTTTACAAGCAAAAACGGTTCTACAATCTATCTCAAGGATTGCTTTCTCTCGCCCTAAACAGTGGGTGTGACCGATGGCGACGCAATATGTTGACTAGAGTCTTCTTCCTTGCTCTGAACATCAGATCCAACAAGCATCAGTATAGAAAAACAATAAGAACACCACCAAGTATACAAGACAAAAAGAGATCCCACATTGTATTACAAGATTAACATTGATCACATAACCTTGAGAACAATAGCAAATGGGACCACTCCTCTTTCCCCATATTTCTCAGATCTCTGCGCTATTGGGCCTAATACAGGGAGGTCAGATATCATTTGTGAGAAGTGTCTGACCTTTTGCTAAGAGTGAGAATGGAATAGTACATTCAAGGGAATTCCTTGAACTAACCATTGTTCATCTCTTCTGGGCATTGGGTCCCAGTCAAACGGTGTTGTGTTACAGCTATAACGGGCATCCAAAGAGGTCTTTGGCATTATAATGGCTGAGCCAAAGAATAACCTTAATACACACCCCAAAAGGCCCCTTATAGGAGTCTGCTTTAAGGGCACATGGATAACCTGATAGAAGCAGAATCAAAACTCCACATAAAGAATCAAGAATTGGTGGATATTGTTTACAGCAAGATCCTCAGCACCCAGGAAGCATTTAACAAACACATAGGGAACATTGTAGAGATGGTTCGGCAGGTAAACCAGGTTATTGAAAGCTTACATGTACATCTCACAGGTCAAACATTCATTAACAACCCCGGCAATACCATAAGTGGAGCAGAAAGCCTTCTGGGTATTTGATTCAAATCTGTCTATGGAGGAAGCAGATCCACAACTAGATGACATGTCAAGCTGCTACCCACATTTCCAATGTTCAACCCTATCTGGAGTATAGCCAGTTTACATGGAAACCGAAATAAGACCGGACATTGCAGGAAGCCACCAGTGGCGCAACAAGGAGGCAAGGCAGCTCGAGCCTGTGAGATTGCGACTGAGATCTAAATAGACAAGAGCGTGGGAGCCCCTCTACTGAGTACGACGCATGGGTCATGGGTGATATTGGACTCCGTATTTACTTGGGTAGTTTTGTTGTCACACCTACTTTTGAGGATCATTACTATGTGACATAATAATTCTTTGATATGTTAATATGCCCTTTTACCTTTTGTTGAACCTGTTGTAGAATTATTCATGTTAAATGTTATTGTGAACACACTTATGTATATGCATTTTTCTAGCTCTATGACTTCATCAAGCAGACCCTTTTGTATCAATAGGGAGCATTTCTTCTGTTCAATCCGCTGGATGACCGTGTGTGGTTTTCTTTCTCCGATCGCAGCTGGACTGTTGCTGACACCCTTCAATGGCAGCAGCAATCTGCGGTCAGAGCAAACGCTGCTCCCACATAAAACATCAATCAGGGGAATTGGCCATTGCTGCTGTGTATGATTGATTGGACCACACTCTTTAGAGAAGCGCAATGTCAGAGGCCTGTAATCATCTGAAATCAATGGATATGTAAAATATTAGTTCGAGCGCTCTCTTTGTAACCATTATGGCGAATCTTGTATCAATATGCAGTGCTTCCTGGTACTATTCAGTGAGGATGCCTGTGTTTACTTGCTGCTTAAGGGTGGTAGCAGAACCTGCTAACTAAAGTTTGGACTTGGGAACCTCTCAATATTGAAATCAAGAATTAACTTAAGCAAATCACTATGTGCAAACCTTGATTCGGGGTACAAGGGTGCGTGGAGACTCTCCAAGCATACTAATAATAGTAAGGTCTCAGAAATACTGTCAGCTAGTGCCAGTGAGCTTAGCAATTTAGCAGTTTTTAAGATTGTTGGACAGAGGGGCACTCACAAAAAAGTGATGGTCAGTGTGTTACAGACAGCAGCAGTCCAAGTCCCTCCGAAGAGAACATCTAGAGCAAAGGCAGTGCCAGTACCCCTCCCACAGAGCAGAAAGCAGCAGTGACAACTTACACCACGCAGAAGAGGTACAGCCAAGACAGGGCTTGACTCCCAGGATCTAGTAGGTTTCCTCGATTTTGTTTGCTGAAAGGCACTTTGCAGATGTTTTTGCGCCAAGTTTCCCACCTTTTTTTTTACTGCAAAAAGCAGGGAGAGACCCCAACACACACCCTTGCACCCGAACCCCCCCCTTTTATATATCATACCCTAACTTACCACATATAGATTTTCAGTAAAAAAGGTGATAAACAATTAGGCGGAAATAAGTCGGCAAATTGTCATTCGGCCAAAGTCAGGAATTCCTACCCACGCAACATGCACAAACTCAGCTGTGCAGGGGGCCCTTGCACACTAAGAGCCGGCCCACTACAGTTAGAGCAGCTGAGCAAGTTTGACTGACACAGAAAATTCCATCTCAACCCTACATGCTGCCAATGGTAGAGGGGATGACTTTCCCATATCTTGTATATTTGAATGGTGAGTGGAGGCAGAGGAAATGGCTGAGAGACTTCAGCCACCAAACTCAGTTGCTTGGTCAATGCAGGGATCCAGGCCATGTCTGGGGTCTTTCTGTATTCAAACCTGAACATGGGTTGAGGCCGGGCATTGCCTGGCATGTCCCCTGCCTGCCAAGCTCAGTGTGCTTGGGGGTGCCTGCAGGTGCCCAGCCTGGGGCCTTTTATCTTGAATTAAAAGGTAGGTTACTTGATGGACGGGTGATGGGGCAAGAGTCGTGCCTGGAAGCTTTTTGCCACTGAAGCGAAGTGTGGGTACAGGATGCAGGCATCGAGGATAGGAGCCAACTGCCTATATGCGGGTGAGTGACAGGGTAGGTTGGAAGCCGTCTTTGGTGGTCTCTTCCCAACAAACTTCTGCGTGGCTGAGTCATGCATGGAGGGCCTTCAGACTGTACTGCTAGGTGATGTGGTTAGGAGCAACCCGTGTGTGCAGTCCTCTCTCTAAACTCAGTGTGGTTGGAGGTAGGTGGTGGCATGGACCCTCCTTGGGAACCTCCAAGTCCCAAACTTCTCTCTGGAGAGGGAAGAGCAAAGATTTGGGCACAGTACCCATGTGTAGGGACACCTGTCCCGGATGTTTATGTTCACAGAGTGGAAACATACTGGCAGGCAGCACGCTCCCGTGCATTTCCCACCTTTTCCTCTCCAGAATCCCTGTAGGAAGTTACGGGCAGGGAGGGGCTTCCTGCAGGAACCACATGCGTGTCCCCCGCAGGACCTCATAATTGACTTAAGAGGTTCACAGACTTGAAATATATAACACATGCCCCGAATAAGACTCATTGTCTGCTGAGCAACGTTTTCCTGTGTTGCCACACACGCATGCACCCCCTTGTGCCACAAAACGGTATTACCCCTTTGCAAATAGATATGGTGTATGACTCTCGTGGGATTAAATATATTGAAGCCATTTGTTTACTTTGCATTCGTGCACCTACTCCATGCAAGACTTTTTTGAACAGAGAATACAATTAAAAAAGTTCTGCGAAATACTTTGTGATTTTTGAACAGACACTAATAGAAGCATGGCTGGAAAGGCAGCCCTTGGACGTATCCGCGGTATTAAAAGCTCCGCATGAGACAAGTTGCCCATTTATTACATCGAATGCAATTTCTTTTACGGTTACTTTACTGCCACTTAAATGACAAGCCATTAGATAAAGCTCAGGCGCACTTACAATCGTGTCATCTCCCCTGGCCAGAGCATTACGGAAGGAGACAGGGCCGGAGATGGAAAACCGGGGCGGCCCAAGGATCATTGCTTTGTCTTTTCCATTTCACCTGTGTGTGTCCATGGAGGATGGCGAGTACAGCCGTGTCAATCAGAGCCTGCCCTCGCTCGCGCCAACAGCACTTTCTACTTATTAAAGTCTTAGCGCAGAAGGCTGGCTCATGCCGCCATCGGAAAAGCTACAAAACTGGCGCGCGCCCGACAAATGGAACCCAGCACCATATGGGTTGGGTCAGGGTTGTCCAAACCCAGGCTTCGAGGGCCGGATCCATCCTGGGTTTTCAGGAAACTCCTCAATAATATTCATGAGGCAAATGTGCATACAACGGGGCTCATTACGAGTCCGGCGGTAGCCATGCTGGTAAAGCCGGCAGGCTGCCGCCAGACCTGTAGTGCTTTACTGGCACCGGACTTGCTGGATTAACCGGGGCATTACAGCCCCGGTGGTCCGGTAAATGCGGTGCTGGCAATTCTGTTAATCCCCAATACCGTGGAGTCCTAGAGGGCTCCCCGGGAATGGGGAGGACGGAAGCAGAGGCACTGTATGCAACGGTGCCGGTGCTTCCGTTAAACTCTGCGGGTGGGTGCCGTTCCGCCCGCCCGCAGAATTCATAGTCTGCCGGTCCAGAAACAACGGTGCTGGTAAGTTTACCGGCACCGTTGTTTCCGGACCGGCAAACTTGTAATGAGGACCAATGATTCTAAATGTATGTACATTTTTCCTCATGAATATTCATGAGGGATATCCTGAAAACCTGTCATGATTCCAGCCCCCGGAGACCAGAGTTGGACAATAACATTTGTATTAATTTGCATTTTGTCTAGTGCTACAAACCTTGTGCGTGGTGTTGCTGTGCTTGACGGTAACCAGTCCTGCCTACAATTGAAAATCAAAAACTCTGAGATGAATGCGTCCCGTGGTCTGTGCACACCTTGCAGCACTTATAAGTACTATAAATTCTGCCCTCCCCACGCCATAGGCTATATATATATATATATATATATATGCTCACTGACTCCCAAGTACAGGTTCCTTATAGGCAGAACTCCCTACGCTAATTATGTTCTGTTGTTATCTGTGGTCGATAACTTTTGTTGCATCTTCATTTATATTTGAGCTGAGGCGCAAGGGCACTTAGCACCTTTTGCATTAAGCACTTTATTTTGCTTGCAGTACTTTTTTTGCATCTCCATTACTGAATGATACCTCAGAATATGAGATGGATATGTATGACCACCATTAATATTTGGTCAAGAAATGTGTTATCTAAATTGCTGTTAGATATGTAAATGTGTTTGATACAAGAATTGTTTATACTAATATCGACTTATAATGAATTTTTCAATGTTGATATTTCATTATTGTATTTTATGTAATTTTATAGTGTTTTTTGATAAATATGAAAATATGAAGTTGTTATGACTGGGCCTCTTATCTGTCCACCTCTTTTCCACGATTTGAGTACTTTCTACTAACCCAGTACTCACTCATCCATGTGACCCCCCCCTTCTTGGTTTTTGAAATGTAGACCTAACCTGTTAGAACTCCTATGAAAATGACACATCTATCACTAACATCACTATTGCGCCACCCATCAAGATCATTGGAATCCACCTAAATCTGTTAATCAAACTTAATAGCAATTATTTATAAAACAATTCAGTACCAATTTTGAACATAACACAAAAAATCTTTTTGGAGGTAGTATTCTCCTTGTCTGGTATTTTTTCATCCACTTGCATAACCACTTGATCCACATACACATTTTTTCCAAAGCCAACACGTGTGTTTCGCATAGTCCCCAACTTTACTTCAGTGGAGTCTAAGGAGCTTCTTCAAGGCTATTACGAGAAACATTTATCTACAAAAAATATAACATGACAAGGAGATAACCACCCAATCAGATATACCCTCATTTCCAACTTTCAATTAAGCGTGAAATGTACCTTTCCTCATCTCTTAACAAAACATAATAAGTGATCTTGTTTTCCACAAACCATTATATGTTGAATAGATCTACTCACAAACAAAAACACTCTTTCCCCTACAAAACAATAACATACATTTTTTAACATGTAATCAGTCACCCTGTTATTGGGGTGTGTATGCTACACCCTGAGCATACCAAAAGTATAAATCAATTGAAAACAAATTTAAGCATCTCGGTTTCTGTACCTCACTCACCCGTAATGGTGGTATTTTAGGCACAATTCGTGTCTAACATTTATTTAAATATATGTTGATCCATATTTCGTTATCTGTAAGCCAAAAATAGTCTAATTGTAACTCGATAAATAAAATTATCAGGGGGTTCTATCACAACTGTGCTCCCTATTTTACCTGACTACAGTGTTCGAATTGCAAGAGAAAGTACTCTTCTTTAATCAAGTACCACAGACTTCATTGCAGCTATTGTAGCAGAGATAAACCATATTGCATCAAAAACTTGGTAAAACGCTTACTATCTGTTGGGAAATAATCACTTCTAAAAGTCTGGCATCTTGATCACCTAGCCCCCAACAGGGTGTTGCCCATCCTGAAAGAACCAGCCTTTCGGCATCTATCAGTGTTTCCTTCACTCCAAGGGCTATAGCTATCTGACCCTCTTTTGCCAGAAAAGCTGGTGGCCAACTTTGAATAATTTTATGTGCAATAACATACATATGGTAATTGCAACTAATATCCTCGGCTATCATCTACTCTCATCACCAGAGTGAATCTTCATTGCTTGCTATTAATATATGCCCAAGAATTTGTCCACTGGCAACACATAGTATAATAATATGTGTATAGTAGTTATAGGTACTGTAGGGGAAGCATACCTTATTTGTAATATGCTGGAATTATATAATTGAAGTATATGTGCTATTTATGATAGTAGGACAATTGAGGATAGTGCACTTTGATTTTAGTCTCCTCCGCCTTTCACACGGTCAACCATTCTATCCTCATTAAACGGTCACATGATACCTTTAGCATCACGGACGAGCACTGGACTGGCTGACCCGTTTACCCCACTAACCACCCTTCCCACCTGCAACTGGGCAGTTTCTACTACACCACCTCATTGTCTACCTGCAGAGTACCCTAGGGTTCTATCCTATCATTGTGGCTCTTCAATATCTATTTGTACCTCTGGCTCACCTGATGTTGTCCTCCTTTTCTCATTTCCAGTGTTATGTTAAGGACACAGAGCTTTTCTTAAACTTCCCTCAACTAATTTCTTCTTCTCGTTATTTTCTCCGATTGTCTGACCTCCATTGAGGCATTGTGTGCGGCTAACAGTCTCCGTCTCAATGCCAGTAAGACGGAGATCCTTCTTATTTTGACACCTACCCTGTGGCTGCCCTATGTGGACCCTCTACTGTCACCATCCTGTGAAGCCAAACACCCTGGGGCCATCTTTAAGTCCTTTCTCTCCTTTACTCCTTACATTTTGGAGCTTGTAAAGAAATCCCACTTTCAAGCTTCACCTCCTTACAGGAAGTCTACCGTTCCTCACCTTCCCCCAGAAGCTTAACAAAAACCTGTGACCTCTTGCATTAAGCCGTTCAAATTCCAACCAGCTTATCATAAGGTAGCAGCCATAATGTAGTGCATTATTCTTCTCTTGACCAATATATCTGTCAAGTATCCACCGAAAATCTACAATATTCATCAGCTGTCTAACCAAATGGCGCTCCTTGTAAATATCATTCAGTGATGCATAAAATATCAAATGGAGCATTTTGCAGGACCCTTGGCACACACACGGCGGCAATGACGTCACCTTTGGTCTGCCCCCAATTGTTGTTTAAACAATTGGTGGATCGGTTTTAACGTTCTAACATCTGGCTTAATTGTAATGCTAATGTGTTGTCCTTGGGAGGTGATGGTCACGTTTTTTAACTGTAAACACAGAGAAATGAAGGCGATAAATAGAATACAGCATCAAAAATGGAGCCCCTGTGTTTTAATACAATTAAAAACCATTCATAATTGTGTTTGTCATCTGCAGAATGCTAGTTATCTTACATGAATGTATTTACTCAATTAAACATTTGTATTTTCTAAATCTTTGGGATCTGTTTCACTTCAATATCTACTCATTTTAAAATACCAAAACCAGTTTGATAATATCACCAGAGGACATACTGCATAAATTACCTTTACTTGCAAGATAAAGAGCATTCACAATGCCACTGAATTCAAAATGTCATGATGTGCTCCTCCACTGCCACACGATGTGGCCCAATTACGGCTAATAACAGGGCAGCCTCAGAAAACTCTGGAGAGGCCAAAGACTTAAGCACTGCTCTCCAAGTGATTCAGTGGTGAAGAGAGGCTTCCGTTTATTCCACTGCTAAAGGTTCTCCTACAGTAGCCGGGGCCAGTTTCCCCTGGGAAAGGAGAGTGACTTGTTCAAAAGGATACCCAAGTAATGTGTTAGTAAACTAATTTCAATGGAACCAATTGATGAAGAAACTTAAGTGGCGTGGTTCTAAAATGTCCCTTGAAGTGTGACAATGCATGAATTTGCATGTAATGCATGTGTGCATCAGAATATACATACGTGTGGACTCTGGCAGTTACTTTGTCCACTTTGGAGCCAGAAAAACTTGTTTCTAATCCCCGTTACCTCACTTGAGCAGTGTATGTGCTCCTGTACTAATCACCAATGAGATCTCTGTACATTTTACATTCCATTTATTTGTTATGTTTTTGTATTCAGCGTCTAAATTAACAATTTGAAGAATGAAGAAGACATCAACACATCAAATAAGCTATGCCGAAACATCTCTGAATAGGAGGCTTGTATACCTCATCTTTTTTACATTTCAGTTGTATAAAAATCACTCCTCCCCAATTAATTTGAGAAGTTGACCCTATACTACAGAATAAAGCATTTCTATTTTATTTTACATATTAATTGATTTTGATGTTAATTTAGGAGATTGACATTGATGTTAAGTTATGACAAATTACGCATTGTGTATATTCACTGCATGTTTGCACATATCGATCACTTAGCACTTTCACTTGATGTGTTTTACATGTAACATGTGTGGGTATTTGAGAAAAACATTTATTGAAAACATTTATTTGCTATGAAATAAAATGCAAAATTTATTTTTGATATTAACACGTTTCTATACTCCTTGGTGGCTATGGATCGCTCATTCAATGTGTTTTGTCATGTTACTACTGTTGGATTTAGATGTACAGAGTCCAGTTTAAATAATGTGATTTAATGTGTAGTTGACATTTTGTTGGGAACCACCCTTTGTATATTGCAAAAAAAATAAGGAATTCTTAGAAAAATAGCTGATCATGAGTGTTAGGCTTAATATAGAAAACTATATATGTTATATTGAAGGTGGATATGACTGCCTTTTTATGACATCATCAATGATGAGGAACATACATTTTCCTGAGTTGTCATCCCCACAAGGTAAGGAACTAAATATCAGTGTTAAGGACACCCTCACTCAACAGAAGGCTTCGGTTTGGTGTTCGATTTCTCCCTCATGCTGTACTTTGCCCAAATCCCAATCAAACATGGAGCCCTTAGTCAGCTGGCAGAGGGTAACTACCCTGGGAAATATGTACACAATATTTCAAAGGAAATGCTACACCCCTTCTTGCAAAGGAAGCGCACTGATTGAGGCCCAGTATGAACGACCGCGGAAGGGGAACAGATGACGGGATTGGGAATGGCGAGCAATTAGGGAACCTAATCTATCAGGGAAAGTGAGGACTGGATATGAGTGGAAATCCCAGTTGAGACATGAAACGAAACAATGATTACGCAAAACGAGAGGCTATACGCAGGAATTTGCAACCTTCACTTTAAGGATTTCAAGGATCATTATGGACCTATGTATGCGCGCTGCGGGCTAACCAAAACAAAATGTGTGTTTTATCACTGTTTACATTTTTGTTTATGGAAAATGAGCAATGACTATAAATGGAAGATTGAGTGTTCATACATGGAATACAAGTATGCAGAAGGGAAAAGTGTCACAGAAAGTGTAGTTGCCTTCTTTGTCCGACTCTATCAGGCAACGCATCGAGTCATAAAAGTGATTTCAGATAAATATAGCAGCACACTTCTTTTCCTTGATGATGTCACAAAAAACGTGTATAACTCTAGTTGCAAAAAATCTCTCAACTTTTACATTATTTGCCATTGCAGCTGCTTTCATCTGAAGCAGGAGCTTCTGTGACCATGGTAACAAATGACTTATGCCATAGTCGTCTTGCATACATTGGTCCTAGAAAAGGCATCATGAATTATAACATGCATATGGGACAGGATTCAAAAAGAATGCACTAGCGCAGACAAGTCTTGTAGATGCAGTTTAATTCACAAAGAATTCCATGCGAGCAGCGCAAAATGTGCACCTCCTACAAATTGTGTGGACTAATGCAGTTTGAGCCAAAAAAACGGAGGAAATTCTCATGAGCTCAGGAACAAGGGAGGGAATTCCCCTGAGCACAGGAGCAAGGGGGCACACTCCCATGAGCACGGGAACAAGGGAGGAAACTCCCACGAGTACTGGAACAAGGGAGGGAATTCCCACGAGCACGGGAACAAGGGAGGGAATTCCCATGAGCAAGGGAGGGAACTCACATGGTCAAAGGCAGAAATTCCCATGAGACAGGGCGAACATTCACAAGAGCAGATGAAAAGTTAAATATCTGCACGTCCACTTTTTCAGTGAACAAGTGGAGACGTGAAATAGTTTCAGGGAAAAATGATGAAAGAAAAGCTGTACAAGTCTTTGCAGATTTGCTTGGAACCCGTTTGAAACAGGCACAAACTGTGGTGAAGGAGAAAGGATCATCAAGGAAACATCAGGATGCCCTGCCATGGCCTCTATTTTGTGTTGCCTGTCCATAATCATTACTCCAAAGAAACCAATTTTGTATTTGCAACTTTCTCCATCCCATTTTGTCACAGACTTGTGTGGAAGTATTGTGCACTCAATGGCACAATCTGTGCAACTTGCGCTTCAATGATGCGGCCAGTCACAAATGGGAATATTTTTGGTTTTATCAACCATGCGCAATTTGCCTGGACACACCTTGTAATGACAAATACAGTAGTGACGGTAAAAAATGAGTTGTGATTTGCACCAATATTTGTGATCACTCATGACGTAGTAATGAAGAATTGTAGGGTGCTAAATAACATCTGCACCCCAACAGAGACTCCACGTCAAACACTTAGGAAGGCGGTGGGCGCCGCCTGCATAGAATTTCTCTTAACGCAGCATTTGAAATGTTCCATACAAACTTTATGCTCATTGTGAAAGCTACTATTGCTTACTAGCAATCATCATTACATGAAGTTGTACCCTTCTCTGCAAAGATCCTTTATTTAGGAGGGTGAGCTTGTGTATAGAAAACGAGCAGCCATGCTAGCCATAAATTCTGACACCTTTCGGTGGGCACTCAATTTTACCCACAGGAAATGTACACCCAACATCTCACCCGTCTGTGATGCCTTGCTGGTGCCACAGTGGCCACAGACACTGACCACGCGGCAAGTGAGAATTTCGATAAGCAAGTGTTTGATTTAGACTATTTAATGCATGAGGCCAAGCCTGCCAAAGCCACCAATATGGCCCACACGAGATTACAGGCCACAACAAACTACTCAGATACCAAATTGACAGTCAAGAGGACCAACAACTAAATAGTTAAAGAAAACCACTTTCCACTGTGGCAGAGTCAATGACAAAAGACAACGAAAATCAGGGATAACGTTTTGAGCCCAGTATGTTGGTCTGGATTGGATATCGTCAGAATCAGCGACTGTTCACCTGATATACACACACACACACACACACACACACACACACACACACACACACACACTTCGGGAATGCACATTTAAGGTTTGCCTCCCGATAGTGGAGTAAAAAAAACAGGTATCGTAGAAGGGCCACGGGCTGACATTCATTTTTTCTTCAATGATTGTATTTATTGAATTTGTACTATTCAACGAGGCATAATGAATACATATCCAAAAGAAATGGACCAATTCTCCCCTTCCAGCATACTCCTGCACAGCGCACCATCTGAGCATATATCAAGTATCGTATGAAAATGTTTCAAAGCCACCACTGCAAAGTAGCGTGTAGTCGTCACCATATACACATCGGGGTCACGCTTGGGTTGTACTTAACATAGGTACAATCAGAAATCAGCCCGAATATCCTTGGCTTGCCCCTAAGATTGAACAGGCTGGAATGGCTGAGTGGGAGTACTGGCAGAGGTTTGGCTGTGCAAACCCTTGGTTGGGTGGAGAATGGAGGAGATGACAACTATCATTTAATCGTTTCACTGTCCTCAGTTCATTCTTATTTACTTACATTTAATTATTCCTTCAATATATTTGACATTAAAAAAAACATATATACTTAGGACGTTCGTCCTTAGCCTTGGGCAGCCTATTTATCTGGACCTCTTAAAAGATATGGCCCATCCCTTTGAATGACCCTGGTGAACCATGACCACATTACACATAGGATAGCCACAGCGCATCTCGAGTCCATCTCAAACCTAGACCTTACACATACCTTAATGGGACATCAATCTCCAACTGTCTATATCACCTGTTGACACACCGTCTCATGCCCTGCACGTTATTTTACTTGAACACATTTCTCTCTTCTTATGTCACAGGATATTCTGGTCAATTTATCCTAAACAGATTAAGGTCCTGCTGTCTCTGCAGGATTTTAATCAGTGGTTGAAGTGGGCGGGAGCGGTCGGGAGCGGCGCTCCTCTACTTCTTTAATATACGTTTTACCGTTCCTATACTTTTATTTGAAAAAGAAACCGTTTCGGAAAGGTTTCGTTTTAAAATAAAGGTGAAGGAAGACGTTGAAACTTGCACTTTCAATGCACTGCATTGCCTTAAACATCAGGCTCATCTGTTTTGGGGTTTGTATTGTGCATATGAGGGGGTGCATCAATGGGGTTTGTGGGGAGCGGTGCAGGCCAGTAGGGAACATAGTTCCGCTACTTCTTTTCGTACACTTCCACCACTGATTTTAATGCACCTTAAGTGAGACAAGGTTTATGGGATTTGAGACTACTACCGAGGTGAGCTTGTGTCATATAAAAATACCTAATAGTCATAATCATAATAATTTTCTTTACATTATTCAACATTTCAGATAAGTCAAATATTCCACGTCATAGCAACACATACAAAAAAAATACAAATATTAAAAAAAGACAATATTCTAGCAATTCCAATTTTTCGAGGTCTAAAATATTAACGAGAAATTGTGTAATCGTGAAAATTGATTTTTTGTCTTGTCCGCTCAACATTTGCACCCATCTATTTGCAGAGTCGAGATCTTAAAAAAAGGTGCCAAAAAGAATTCTGTTATGGTCAAGTGCCGGGCAAACCATAATTAAATGGTGTAATGTTTCACGGGCATTCAAGTTCATACAGAAGCGACAATATTGTTCTGCCATTGGTAGTGGTCTGATTTCCGTTAGTCTTTCTCGTGTTGGGAGAGTACTCAGCCGGATTTTTAAGAACATTTTCACGAACTTTTGGATCTGGAAATAGTCTCAAATATTTGAGAAGTTCATTGATGGAGCGTATGTCAGCATCACAATGTATGTTCATGGAATATTTTGCTTTATCTTTAATGGTCTTGAGCCAGTCATTCTTCTGCAGTTTTGTGTTAGCATGTTGAGGTCTTTGTATTAACATATCAAGGGAAATGTCTGGTTTTATTAGTTTCTGTTTCAGATTGTTTATCCACATTTTCAAGGTAGTGTTGTTCATTGAGTTAGATGTAATCGTAATGATAATAAAAATGTTCATTGCAATGACCCCAGAGCAAAGGCATGGGCAGCAGATCAATGCGTTATTATGGGCTTGGACATTAAGACTTCCTTAATTCCCTAGGGATTGTGTGCGCACAACAAAACACGCAAATGATATAAAATAATAAACAAGCTATCTGCAACTATCTTAAAAGCCTCTCTGTCCACATGTACTCCTATCCCCACTCTTGTATTTATACTGGTCTTGTACATACTTATACACTGCAGAGGTGTAGTGCCGCTGGCTAAATCATACAGCATTTGTACATAATCCTCATCTTCTGCATTATTCTAAAGGCATCAAGAAAAGTAAATGGTTATGTTTTAGGAGCTTGACTGGCAAAATAAGCAGTATGGTGATTGTTCTGTGTTCCAGAACTCTATAAACTGTGAGGGAGGTCTGGTATAACAAGTAGACACTGATAAGAGCAGTACGTTTCAAAAACGTTATTGATGGTTTAAAAGGGGTTGGAAACCTCCTATCTTGCCCTAAAACTAAGATTGGAGTAATCTCGACCATCAAACACAAAGAAAATACAGTCCTAGTCAGTCCTTAGTCAAAATAAAATGGCCTATAATAATAAACCTAATGCCTGCCCTGTTTCTAATACAATACATTTGTAAAGGGAATGTGTAAGGCAAAAAGCAAAATCAGTGTTCAAAAGAAATGTTAGTATGGTTGAGTAAACTCCCTTCCCCACGTTTTGTAGCACGGGGTAAGGTGGCACACTTGGACCTTGCGGCACACTCTTGCTTCGAACACAAGGATGCAGTTAATTTCACGGACCAGGGCCCACATGGCCTTCCATGAAAAGTCACTAGCTTATCCGCTGGACCTCGCGACTTTCTCTCACTCCAGCCCAGGTCACATTTTAGCTTGTAATAAAGTTCAACAAAAGTTTGTTTCCGTCTGGTTACCACAATTCAGTACAGGTTTCCCTCCCCCGGGCTCAAACCTTTCAATCACAATTTGTGGGGGTTCCCTTCCCCAAGCTTCAACCACACCTTAATAGGCTTACCTATGTCACGCTCAAGTCTCCTTTCACTTTCCCTCCGCTGTCGAAGACTTTCGAAACTGCAAGGCTTTTGCTCCTACTTAGGCATGCATGACCACTTTGACCCTCTTTTCTCAAACGTCACTTTTTCTCCCCTACGCCTCTTGGTAAATGTAGTTTTGAGCAAAGTGCTTATTTTAAAGTTCAAAGACATCTCTCACATCCAGGTTTCTGCCGGGATCAAACCTAACACCAGTCGAAATCTTGCATTTCATTTTCTTTCTCTACGGCAGCAGACATTCTACAGAGACTTTCGATTGGGCAATCTTCTTTCGCCGTACCACTCTGTTACTTTGCATCTTTAATGTACAGTTCTTTTACAATGCTTTGCTTTCTTTTGCGCCTTGTCGGAACACGTGCAACTTTCATTCGTCGGATACTGTTTCATTTAACACAGACAGACTTTCATTGCTTTCATCAACTCACCGGCTGTTTTAATTCATTTTTGTCTTTCACAGTTTTGATGCTTAAGTCAAGGCTGATACCACAACTGCTGCTGTACCTCACCAACTCTGCCGTTCACCCAGGAGGGTGGCTGGTATCCTTGAAACACAAAAGAGGTTTGTCTTTTCTCTCTGGCTGGGCTTCCTTGTGCAACCTTCAAGGCCCTTTGGAGGTAACGATCTCTCGCCGGGGTGTCCAAGGTTTATCCGTACCTCAGTTCCGTCCCTCAGCCTGTCACTCTGCTCTGCCTGGTTCGCTGTTGCCCTGGAAGAACTGCTCCTTCTCGTGAATCGCCTTGCTCAGAGTGTATCTCAGTGTTCCACCTTTTAACCATGTGGGGAGAGATAATAGGTACAAGAGGTATGTAATTAAGATCAAGTGCCTGACCCTGTCTGATCTTATAAGTGGGGCACGTCCAATTTATTGCATGAGTGGTACTCCTTTCAGCCTCCGACCTCCTCTTCCTCAGCTCAGTGTTTGTGTAGGAAAAGGGGGATCTGGGAAGTTGGAATAACCTATAAAATAGAAATGGACAGGGGTATTTGGAAAGGGGGGATACCATCTCACGCCATCGGAATTTCCTCTCCCATTTCCCCGAGGACCCTTCACCCAGGTGATCCTCCCGCACTTGTCCACCCCCAGGGTCTGGATCCAAAGGTGATGGCCGTGCCCTGGCCACCTGAGTAAGGTATCCCTGGGGTCTAGGCAGTGAATCATCCTCTGGTTTTTCACAAAACACACACAGCACATATAAACACATCCAATTTATTATATTTCAGTTACTGTAGAGTTATGTGACATTTATACAGCGCTAAACAGCCTTTAGTAGGGATTCACAGCACTGGGTTCTGCATGTGCTGAAGGCTTTTGGGTATATTTTAGACCATTTTGTAGTGAGTGTATGGATCTAACGCACTAGGTGGGGAAACAGGTGTAGGTGGGAAGGGAAATACACTTTTTCTTACTTAAAAGAACTTCACTTTCCTCTTACCTGTCTTACGTGAGTTTCTGAATCACCCTGGGTGTGCCGCTCTAGGAAAAGCAATAGGTACAAGGTTTGCCCCAATCCCTTGGGAAGAAACAATAGCTTAGAAGAAAAAAGTACCACACAAGGAAAGGCAGAGTAAGAAAGGCTGGTTTAAGGGTTCTTTTAGTTATTGACTGGAATATATATAGCTATTAATGTCTACCCCAGTAGACCCGCAGTTTTCTATTTTTTATATAAAAGGGGGTAACACACACATTGACACATTATAACTATTCCTAAGCAGTTGCACTAAAGGAAACCAAAGAGAGAGTCCTTTAAAAATACATAAATGTCTTTATGAAGTACACTTTAAATTAGCTAAAAATAGTTACGAAAACCTTACCTGGGAGACAGCTTGGCCAAGGCTGTGTCAATGTACTTTGTGCTGTAGATAATATGTGCAGGTGCTCTTAGATGGTTCAGAAAGGGCAACAGAAGTGTGGAGTGTTAAGGCATCATGAAGCAAGATACAGACAACAGATTCAGAATTAAAAGTAAAACACTTTATTAACTTAAAGGTAAGGATGGAAGAAGACCTAACTTGCCTTATACTAAGGTTGGATGTCCCTACCTAAATGATACTAAGAAAAGTCTGAGTCAAAGAGTTCAAATGAAGAATCTGTCTGTGTCCAAAACCTATACTTGCCCTCACAACTAAATCTGTACAATGCGTAGGGATGTCAGCAACCAAATTAAAACAGTGTACAACACAAAGTTCTGAGCTTCTTCCAGCTCGCAGCTTCCTTTCAGCTACCTTCCCCAAATGTAAAACAGTTCCACAAAATTTCCCAAAATGATATTCCTTGGATTCAAGGTGATGTAGTCTTAACCAATACTCAGGGCCCCCTTCCCCAAGTTCTAAGCAACACAGTTCAAACAAAGGTGAATGTGGCGACTCCATATTCATGTCAGCAAATGTCTCAAATCTCAAAGTTTCCCTTCCCCAAGATTTAATTTTGTTAAACAACACACTTCCAAAAGAAAGTATCTTCTTAATTTTGATTTCCAAAGCTTATATTCGTTTTCAAATATTTGTTCCTGTAGTTTATAGCTTTCACACAAGTTGGTAGCAATACGTCATTCTCTTGTTTAATTTTAAAGTTCCATTTGTAAATCACGTTTCAGTGTCTTTTGTTTCGCTTATTCTTTCAAAGTTATATTCATTTCAGAACTCAGTATACAGTGGTTTGCTTGAATTTGAGGTTACGTTTCCTTTTTGCATTGAAAATGTCTTAATTCTGGTTTGTTTGCAAAATTTTGATTCAGTTCGGTATTCAACAATTAAGGGTTTTGCTCATAGCTCATTTTCACCTTATCTGTTTAATATTTGTTCGTTTTGCTTTAGATGTATTGCCCATTATTCAGAGCCCTTCGAAAACATGTTTCCTGGTACACGCGACCAATCCGATACAAAGTATTCCCGGCAGTTTAGTAATTGACAATGATAAAGACTGGAAACTTTCGAAAACGTGCTTGTTTAAGAGACACGACCACTCCGATACAAAGTCTTCCTTAGTAATAGAGTTCACACACTCGCACACCGGGTTTCTCATTCATCAGAAACTCACTGGTCCCATTAACAATTCTTGCTGCACCATCGCCTTCTGCTTTTAAGGTCAGGGTTCCACCTCCTGCCCCTCAGGCACTCCTGTGTTGACCTCTCGACACAGGGGAACAAGCACATAGAGCATAAGGGAAAGGGACAGGCATCCCACACAGCTCCCTTCACCAGGTTCAGTCTGCTCCATGGAGCCCCTGCTCCCATGCCACGCTTCCAGGGACTGGCTTTCTCTGCATTCCCCAGTGTCTCGGTGTCCTGCTCCAATAAGGTTCTCTGCGGCTTGCACCGGCCTCCTTGCTGCTTCTCCTTGTTTTGCTTTTCAGACAAATGTAATGACCTCAGAATTACTCACCCTATTACACGGACTAAAGGATTTTGCACTCAGGAAGGCAATAATACACAATTGGACCATTAGTTAGAAAATAATTGGCTCTTTATTCACACTTCATAAACATACATATAACTATAGAATAAATGCAACTGGTTATACATGAATACATGGACAAGAACGAACATAACAAGTATACATCACTGTTAGAGCAGTTGTAGGACAAAGCTTCATCTCAGCCACGACAACACTAGCCAGTCCCAAGGCAAGTAGGCAGAGAAATCACGCATCAATTAACAGAGTCTGGAGCGGAGTGTCGTCCCTCTCAGCGAGACTTCAACACCTAGGGTTCCAATTCTCTGTCTCCTCATTGGAATACCTCTCTTCTTAAGGGGGACAAATCCCCACCACTCATAGGTTACTGACTGCCCCTGGCCGAAGGACAGACAGCAAGAATGGGAGGCAAGAGTGGAAAAATCCAGACAGCGGAAAAACCCAGCTCGTCTCCCGCACTCTCGTTCCCAGAACCCCTTATCAATGCACCTACACATCTCTGACTCCCCTCTTGGCTCGTCCTTGAGCGAACAATAGGCAAACTATTCTATACAGTGAACTCATCTACTTTGTGCTAAAATATTGCAACCACTGCAAAAACCATGTCTGCCTTCTAACTGGGCTTGCAGAAATGTAGACTTTCATTGCAGTTTGGGAGTGAATGTCCAAAATAGCCACACACCGGTGCCATGTTATTTATCTCATTTTCACAAACGCACAACACTCCCGTCACCCTCTTCCCTGCTGGGCTGGTCTCCTTTTATACACCTATAGCCCCTTGACAGGCTGCAGCTGTGAATGTTCAATTAGCCCTGCTTGTTCATAATGAAAGGGACATCCCTGACCCTCACAGCTCTTAGCAGGTATCTTCCTTGTCACAGTACCAAAATGGTAAAAGAGCATAGTCTTCATTGCTATTAGTTGCATCTTCTTTGTTCCAGTACAGTCACTTGTCACATGTGGGGAAACAAGGGCAGCTGACTTACAATAACCTCTGAAGGTTGGGTTGGTCGTCAATAGGTAAAGGGGGATACCATGTCTCGCCCAAGGGCTCCCCACTCCCAGTCCCCAATGACCCTCCACTCAGGTGATCCTCCCTCGCTTCTCCACCCCCAGGGTTGGGACCCATGGTCGATGGCCTTTCCCTTGCCACCTGCATCGAGTATCCAAGGAGTCTACGAGTGAGAATACCCTTAGGTTTCTCACAGAAGGGGGCCCCACAGTTCTTTTATGCCAGGCCACTTATGACAGGGGCCGCCAAGCACGATAGCAGGAGCATAGGGGTCCCTGGCAGAGATTCCAGGCTGCCAGCTTTAATTGAAGGATCAGGGTCCCCAGTCAATTTCTTTCAACTGGGTCCGTGTCTGCCATCGGTGGTCCAGGGATTCAGTTCGGGCTCACTGTATCAGACGGTGGGCCCATCACCAGTCAAGCAGCGCACCCCTAACAGACGGGGAGCGCCGCACAGTTAAGGTAGTTCGGGGATGTGACTGTAATGTTGGTCGCTCTACAGACCCCTGGGGAGTGCAAAGAAGTGAGCCGTGGCGATAGGGGTGTGCACTAGGACCCCAACCGGCCCATAGAGCTGGGGGTTACCCAACAGCACTTTAAGATGAGGCTGCAGCACCCATGAGATGGACAGGGATGCAGATTAATACTCTCGCATCAAATCAATAATGACAACTCAATGGTTTGGCAAAGGGAGTCAGTTTAAAGACAAGTACAAAAAATGAGAGTTAATGAATATCAGTAATCGCTCGATCTTCCTTCTCGCTTCAACTCCAATTAATTTAATAATAAACACATAATTTATACAAAAAACTCGTCATCACTGACGTGTAACGCTTAAAATCTGGCATGCAATTCTATTGGTTCTAGGAAGGTAACTTTAATATAGGTGCTATATCTGTATATGGTAACGAAGTGAGGGGATTGGATAAACAGTGTCAGGTGGGGCATCTAAGCCCTTCCTTAAAAATTGCTACTGTAGATGTCACTAAAAGTACGACGTCTCATTGGTTCTACTAACTATAGGATCCTAGATTACTTGGTCCATTATGATTGGGTTGGAATCAACCCCACTCATACTTTTCCACTAGCCTAGCAGCATGCAGAATAGCCGGCCAGGTGCAGGGAGTTCGTCTTCACCCCCAGCCTCCCTCCAATTATTGCAACAATCAATCATCACTTCAGTGGTCATGTGCCAATTATTTCTTTGTATTTTGGCCTCGAGACTGCTTCTTGGTCTGGAAAAGTTAAGGCGCCTGGGCATGGCACAAAACTATGCGTAGGTGTGAAAGTTTCATCCCTTCCACTTGCTCGGTCACGTGAATTCGACATCGTGAAATCGTCTTGTTCTCTATGCAATTTGTGTATTTGATTTAATTGTACCAGCCATCAGCCTTCTGTGGCTTATCTTGACCTTTCAGAATAGGATACTCTCTTCTTCTCTTCATTAATTGTATCCACTGTTCGGCTATTTCAGCTGGTACGACCTTGGCTTCTTGGCATGACTTGCCTTCGTCTGTGTTTCTCTCTGTCCTTAATTCTCGATTTTCCTGCTGCAAAGCTCTCCTCTTGAGACCTTAAGTAACCTTTGGTCGGTTCTGCTCTTGTGCATAGTGGAGGTATACTTATATAAAGTGCTCCTTTTGAGGTAGATGTGTATAGGGGGCGCTTGCCGCAATCTATTTTACTACTAAGCTTAGCAAGCCTCACGATTTTCTTAGCTTCTTGCGGGTCCTTGCATATGTACACGTGTAAACTGGTTGAATATCTTCATCACGCTCATGGCATATGTTTCTTACATTTGACATCAACTGTTTTACTTTAAACTCAGGATGTCACTTATCCATGGTGTTTCGTCTCCTTCCATCATTCACAGGTCGTCATATCTTCTATATGAGTGTCAGTCCGGATTCTTGTGACGTCACCATTCATCTTCTTTTAGTACCGTGTTGGCTTCTTCAGGTATTGCATTTGTCGATATGGTTTTCTCAATGGGTACCTCACTGTCCAGGTTTTCTTAGGTGTTGGTACTTCAATAGGTGCTGTCAGTCCGATAGGTACTGGACAGAGGCCCACTGCGATTCTCTGTTGGTTTATTTTCTCATCATAGGTCACATATTTCGGCGTGAACGTTCCTGGTACTTCAAAATGGGTGGCAGGAGTGTGACTCGTGGTTGGGACCTCCTATACAGGAGAGTTGAAGTGCCCCCTCTGACAACAGGGCACTGCGTGAATTAGGCAGGATCAAACAGGTGTGAGCTCTTATGGCACTGAGCAGAGCGCTGTGCTCCACCCTCCGATGTGTGGGTCAGACAGTCTTCAACTGTCTGCAACAGTGTTCCGCTCAAGCTGAGTCCGAGGGGCCAGGTGCCTCCACAGACTGAAGGGACATGGGCACCATACCAATCATCTGCTGAGAAGGGCACCTTATCTTTGTCAAGTGCGAGAACAGGGAGAGAACGAGAGAACAGGGAGAGAACCAGACCCAGGGAGAAAACCGACACAGGGAGAGAACCAACCCTGAGAGGGAGACAGATCCAGGCTGAAAACCAGTCTCTGTGAGCGAGACAGAGGGGGAGCGCCCGAGCCACACAGAGAAAGCTGAAAACGTGCTGAGGACTGCCATTCAGCTACTGGTCAACAACCCAGGAAGGAGAATGAGCATCAGCCTAAAGGGGTTGAATTCGACCTTGACCCAGATCAGAAAGAAAAAGGGCCTGAGTGCTGAAAGCATAGTGGGGGCTATATGCAACCAGAGGTGAGAGACTGCAATAGGGTTAAACCATGTCAGTGGGTATGACATTCCTACTATTAAAGTATCCCCTTAAGTCACAGGGAGTAAGAAGTACTTGCTGGTAGGCGTTGATGACACAAAGAACCCTGGAATGAGACTTGCTGCCCAGAAGGTGACATTTTCTGGAACAAAAAGAAACTCAAGAGATATCAAGAAGTACTTTGAGTACTGGGGGAGGTGGGGAAGGAATTATTGTTATTGTATTATGATTATAAATTGTATTGACTGTATATGTTTGTTTAATGTATAGCATTTTGTATATAGTTCAAAATAAAATAAAATGTTCAACAAAAAAAAAAGAAGCATGCTGTTCTCTACATCCAAGAGAGTGTGAATAAACCAAAAAGTATGCTGTTCTCTACATCACAGTGGCTATGAGTAAACCAAAAAGCTTGCTGTGCTCTATATCCCAGAGACTATGAGCAAACCGAGAAGCATGGTGTGCTCTATATCCCAGAGACTATGAGCAAACCAAGAAGCTTGCTGTGCTCTATATCCCAGAGACTATGTAACGAGCTATTAAGAACTGAACACTGGGTTTTTTTAATCTGAAGGCCAGCACAAAGTATCAGTTTGCTGACCAAACCTATGCATTCTTCCAAGAAAATTAACGTGCCACACAGAAAATGTTTCAAACTATGTTCTTTATTTTCATGTCCTTTTATTAGACACAGCAAAACATTTGTTTGTATATTACTTTTTAGTTATTCAAGTGGCTGCTTTGGGACATTGACTAAATGGATCTGCTCAGCATCAAAGCTCTTTTCATTTTGTTAGCATGCCAACCACTACCTAGCGCACAGCAGATGGCACCTCAATGTGACTTGCCACCTTTATTAGGAAAGCAGGGTCCATTGTGCGTCACCATGCAGACAGTATTCCACGGCATGTTGGTTAATGACGTCTATGTGGTGCTCCTCTATGTAACAGCACAAATGCCTGTTTTTGTAAGATGTGTCCCATGTCCATACAACAGCACACTAGAACATTTTGTGTATGTGGCTCTGACGAGTATGCCATATTGTGCCCGCATTTAAACACATAAAGCAATCAAAGATGTTGCTTCAAGTTGTACATCCACTAGGCCAAACACCCTTTCTACACTGGGACACCATGATTTTGAACTAGCTTCAGGCCAACACTAATAAAATGCTAATGCCAGCTCTGTTGGATAAAGCATGGGCCTGCTCTTTTTGCAGGATAACCGATGAGCCCTGCGTAATGGTGAGCAGGTAGTGGCTGAGGAACTGTGAACCCTTTACCATGCATTAGAAGCCATTTTTGTTTAAAATGTTTCATCAGCCTATTACTGGTCACGCTAAAGCTTGTAAGAGGTACAATCCTTTTTGCGTATCCTTTCTCTGCATCGTGTGTCTCTTGTAGGGTATCCTTTCCTGTCTATAGATATAATTCCCTAAAGATGTTTCTGTATTGAGGCTGAGCATGATCACACTGAGACACAGCCCATCCTCATCTAAGATTCTCCAGAAACAAGAAGTAAAAGAGCCTTTGTACCCCATTTCAGTGGCTGATTTTCAGCCTTTTTATACTCGCATCACAAAATGTTAGCTGTCTGAAAGAGTATGTGTGGTTCATGGTTACAAACAGTGCTTTAAGTTGGGTAACTTCAGTTAGGGGTGTGGCGTGCATGACAGGCGTGGTGTAAGACTGATTGGGCGTGGCCTAAGGATGAAAATGTAAAAATGGTCTGGCTTACATAACTAAGTGCATATCCATACACAGTCTGTTTGATACAAACTAAATAGATAAATCAGCCTGTGCACCTGGCACACAATGCATAAATTAATAAATAAATCGGCTAGTGTATCTGATAAAAAAATGCATAAATAAATAAACTGGTTTTTTTATTTATGCATTGTTTGTTGGATACACCTCACAAACACCTACCGAAACTCTGAAGTAGTTGTTCAGGTAGCCCAGCAAGAGCAGCCATGTAGAACCTTGGAAGTGGGCCTACCTTACTGTATCAAATGACCATAGTGGAGGTAAACTGGAGCCAGAGGTTCATGGTGGTGACAGCATGGCTTGAGGACTGAGGATGGCCGTGCTGTGTCACACAACTCTCAATGTGTTGCCAGCAATCCCCCTGCCAGGGTGTTGCTCTGTGTCATGAATGATGTTGCCGTCGGAAGAGGAATCCACAGGTGGAACTTTTGGGAATGATAGGCTGTAGAGGAAATGAGTGGGACCAAACCCTTCAGCCTATCAAAATACTAACAAGGTTGCGGGGACAATCAAGATTCAAGTTGTTGAGTGCCTGTGCCATGAGTCTGTCTGCGCGTGTATGAGGTCAGGCTGCTGTTAGGTCCTTTTACATTATTACAAGAAGAGTCTTACAATGAGCGTTTTGTCAGTTAACTCTTCTCCAGGCTCACTGTCATCCCTTTCTTCTTGTCTTTCCTCTCATTGCTTCACCCCTCTGCTTCATTCTCATCCTGTCTTTCCTTTCCTCTCCTCTTTTCAATCCTTTGCCCCCCTTCACCAGTCTCACCCCTTTATTTCCTCTCCTTCTCTTCCATTACTTCAACCCTCTTTGTCATTCTCAGCCTTGTCTTTCCTCTCCTTGCATCGCTCCCCTCATCCTTCTCACATTCTTACCCATCTTTCCTTTCCTCTACTTTCAATCCTTCACCCCCCCTTCACCAGTCTCAACCCTATATTTCCTCTCCTTCCATGGCTCCTTGCCTCCTTCTCTTCCCCTTCTTCTCTATTCGCACCCATCTTTTCTTTCCTCGCCTCTCATTCCTTGATCCCTCTTCTCCATTTTAACCTTCGACTTTCCTCTCTTCCTTTTCTCTTACCTAATTTCTCTCAATCTTCCGTAACATCGTTTTTGTCACTTTCTTGTTTCTTTCCTCCTTTTCATTCTCTTTCCATAATTTTCTCCCTAGTGTATGAACCCCTCAACTTCTTTGTGTCCCTATCTTTCCTCCCCTTATTTTCTCTCTCACGTTTCCTTTTCTCTATTTCATTTGAATATTGCTCTCCTTTTTTTCCTCTCCGTCCCACATCCCACCGCCTCGCGCTTTTCTCCATACTTTGCTTCTCCCCTTTTTGCTCTCACCTTTCATCATTAATCTGCTCTTCTACTTCGTTAGTAATTCCTGTGCCCTTTTCTGCCTTGAGTATTTTCCATGCTCCTACTTTCTCTCACCCGTAGGTCCTCTCGTTCTTTCCCCTCCCTTTGCTCCTTCTCCTTTTTCATTCCTTGATTCCCCTTGCTCACCTTTCTTCCGCTCTGTTTTTCTTATCCTTTTCTGGTTCTCCACCCTACCTCCTTCTCCTCTTTTTTCTCTGCATGCCTCAGCTTTTCCTTATTTACCTCTCTTTTTCATCAATCGGCTTTTTTATCGCCTTCCCAGTTCCCTTTCCTCTTGTATCTCCCTCTCTCCGTTGTTCCCCTCTTTTCACCAATTGTCTTCCTCACTCTCTTGTCGTTTCCTGCTTTTCCCTCTGTTCTTCGGTCTCACTTGTTACTCTACTTCTTTTCCCACTTGCTCCCTCACCTTCCTTCACCGCAATCCCCTTCTTCCCCCTGCTGTGTTCTTTTCTCTTTTCTCGCACCTTTGGTTCCGCTTCTTCGCTTCCTGTCCTTTTTCTCTACCTCTTGTTTTTCTCTACCCGTTTCCTGCCTTGATTTTCTTGCTGCTGCTTTGTCATCTTGTGCTTTCGTCCCGATCCTTCTTTCCTTCCTTCGTTCTTCTCCTCCTTTGCCTGGCCACATCCTCGTCTCCCCCTGTGCAAAGCACTATTTGTCCCTCTCCACTTATCTTCATTTCTTTCTTGTCTCCATCTCGCACTCACCTTCCCTCAGAATCCACCATCGGACCCACTTCTCGCTCTCCTTGTCTTTCTCCCTTTGTTCTCCTCTTCCACTTCTGTGTCTCGTGGTGACATACCTCCCCTCCCGTGACCCCACTCTCTTTCCCCATACTCCTCCTGCCCCCACACTCTCGGTTTCCACATCCTTCGACTCGTCTCTCATAGCCTCGCATGTTTTTAGCTTTTGTAAATTATCCCAAGATCAGTCAACAGCGAGCCGAAAAACAGCAGAAAACCAAGAAAGAAAACACATTCAAATCGCCCATGATCAGATGCATTTGCAGTCAAGCCCTTACCTGCGATGCTACACACAATGCATACATGAATACATTAACCAGGTCATGCACAAAGCGGGGAACAGAGCATGACCCGGTTTATTTATTTATTTATGCATTGTTTGTCAGATACACGCATCCGACAAACACAGCATAAATAAATAAACCGGCTCTGTGGGCTCGGTGAGCGAATCTGCAGGGCACAGTCTCCAGACCCCAGGGTCGCTGTGGATAAAAGATGCCTCTGTGACCTGGGCAGGGGGTGCAAGCATGATTCTGCCCAAAGGTAACAAAGGGACTGAAACGTCCTCTTGTGACCCCTCATGAGGAGTCGCCAGAGGAAGTTACAGTTTGGAGACACTGTGTGTTTGCTGCAGGCAGCTGTGACTGACAGAAGTGTCAGCCAGACACAGCGTAGCTCAAACAGTTTGTGCAATGCTGTGCCTGGCACTTCTGTCAGTCACAGTTGCCTGACTCATTCATGGCAGCGGGCTCATCTCCCATCGAGGCTTCAGCCGTGGCAGGATAATGACCTGCACTTGCACGCTCAGCCTCACTTTTTGGAGACTGCCGCTTAAACCACTGGTTATAAACATGTTAAGGTTAGGGTGTGTGTTGTTAAAAGTGATGTGAGCACCAAGCCATGTGTCTGTTATATAATTACAGATTCACACATACAACCCTTTCATCAGACTTGTTTATCAAATATAGAGATTTATGATTACTGTTATAGTCCTGAAATGTTCTTGTTATTTAATGCAAAGCAGACAGGAACATTCATTGGTGCTATTTATCCCTTTTCCCACTGCCATAGAGGTATTTTGAAAGAGTATGAAAGGTGTGTACCAGATTGTCGATCTTGGAATGATAACCTATCAGAAAATAATTCATACGTTATGGCTAGTATTGCGACTTGCAAAATACAAGTGAGGTGGTACCAACAGAACAGCTGCAACACAGGGCCAGTGTTCAGTGGGCCCTCAGACCCCGACAGACTGCTTACACCGCAGTGAGCCAGTACATTTCTTCTGTAAAGAACTTGAATTACAATGTAATGAAACCAGCTTCATTGGTATAGCAATTATTTATTCATACTGAGGAGGGGTTTTGTTGCAGGACACAGAGGTGTAGTTTGGGAGTGGCGGGGCGCATTCTAGTGTTTTGCCCTGGGCGCTAAATTGGCTAGAAACGACCCTGCTCATGGTATAGAGCCCAAGAGTGACAGGGAGAAGGGTGGTTTCCAGTCTCTGCATAAAGCACAAGGAAAGGTTATTTTAGGCGGATTTAGGCCGCACGCCGCTTCTATGACACCGCAATAGCGACGCTATAATATACACCCATTCATACGCAGATGCATATATTATACATTGTCAACGTTGTACACATCCAGCTGCCATTCAAGTATCTCCACTGCCTCGCATTCCTTCTCGTGGATACACCCGGGTAAGACACACCGGTGTGTATTACTTTTCGCCCAATGCCCGCCTTCACTCTGCAACATGGGTAAAAGCGTTGGGGTAGACGTCGAGGAGTGACAGACAGCTCACAAAATACGTGTTTGTGATCATTATATTTATTGTTTATTTATTTTTCACTTGTTATGCGCTAATACAGGAAGCAAATACTGCAAATATGTAACTTGCATTTGTACACCCCCAACCGATGCAGTTTAATTAGGGTATTACGTCCGTTTTTTATTTTGGAATTCCGTCAAATGAAGCAGATCGATGGCGAGCCAAGAAAAGCCAAATCGGGTCACGACATCTCACCCGTATGGAGCGGGGCCTGTTCATTGTTTGCGGGCAGGCTGTTCCATGGGCACGGGCAGAAGCCTTCCCAATCTCGGCCTGATGGCGGCCTCTTGAGAGACGGCGCAGGCTCCGTGCCCCTGAGGTGGGGGCGATGGGGCGGCTGAAGTTTCCTGGGGTCGGGAGGCGAGGCTGATGGACTCTGCTGGCATCTGTTACAAGCAGAGCGCATGGCCCCGCAAACGCGCTGGCCTGCATCCCGAGCCCAGCCGCTAAATTGATGGCACGTCATCCGGACACTTCAGGTACCCGGGGAATTCAATACCTGTCACCGCCGATATGATATCGCCGCCTTTGTAACAAGCACCTTCCAACTGCTGTTTAATCTTTTTCATCCCGCAAAGACTTAACGGTCAAAAGGACAGCGAGCGGCACACTTCGGGATATTAGGTAACGTCTCACTCTGCAAAGGGCCACTTTACCCACTGGCAGCTGTACCATTCACTCGGGGTTATTCGAACACTACCGCAGCCGCCTCAAACCCGAAAATCATGAAATGGCGGCTTTTTGAAAAGAGATCTGTAAGGCACAAAAAAACGAACTGGGGCAAACGTATGTCCGGTCTTTTAGGGATTCTTCCCAACTTCATTGGAGCAGCTTTAAGCAGTTAGGATCGCTTGTTCGAGTTCCGACAACCTGGTCTGTACTTCTCATGCACAACATGCACATATAGACCCCACCTTAAAAAGGAAACAAGGGGCTTTGGCAACGTCGTGTAGTTAAGAGACAACATCGAATTAACTAGCAAATTAATCAAAAATGCGCAAGTTGCCGGCTAATCATCCAGGGGTGTTGCCAGGTCTGGCAAAGATCCGGGGCTATGCTGATGGCTGGACTGTTGCGCACTCGGGGCTAGCTAGCCTTTCGGTTGCACCCCCTAAACTTCTATCCAGGGCTATGGCTAGCCTTTCGGTTGCACCCCCTAAGCTTCTATCGGGGACTACAGCTAAGCCTTTGGTTGCAGCCCCTAAGCTTCTATCCGGGGCTACCACCTAAAGCCCCAGGGCTGTAGCCCCCTCAGGCCTCCCCCAACCCCCTAGCAACGCTTCTGTGATCTCCAAGCAAGAGGCAGCTGTCTGGGTTATATTTAGGGCCTGTGCTAGAGTTCTATAAGGGAAGTGGCACTTCCATGCCAGCTTGCCCGCAAAAGTCCACACACGCTGCTAATAGGGCAACTGCAATGCCCCCCTGCTGAGGGCACAATAGATGCTTGCAGCGCTGGAAATTGACATTTTTGACTGTGGGATCGTACCAGCCGCGGAGGGGGCTGGGGAGAGTTTTGGGGTGCGTTTAGGAGCACGTGCAGTGTTTGTAAGTTAAGGTGAGGGATATAACTCAGCAACACCCCCGCCCCTCCACCCTCCATAATTCAACATTTACATTTCAGGAGATGAATACATTATTAAATAAAGGAGTTGCCTGTAACGTTGCAAGCACATTAGATAAGGTGCACGTCTTTCCAAAGATATTTTCTGCACAGCACAGTCCTGACAGGAATATTCACACACGCTGTAACCGGAAGTTGCTGTAGCATAGTGCATAAGTCACTCGACTTTTTCGCATCCCAGTCAGGAACAAAAGCAGATCGTTACCTTAATGGGCACAAGTAGTTTTCCCGGATCCGAGACCGGGGGAGAAAATCTTTGCATATCTCGAATCCGGCAAAATCCGGCCCAATGACCAGAGCTGGATGTTCGCTTCGAATTGCCTTGCCCTCTGCGCTGGCCTAGTTTTATTGCATAACTCCATACTTCAGTAATGTAACCAGAGGGGGCTTTACCAGCTGGCAACCATGGGCCTGATTTAGAGGTCTGACTGAACGAGGGTCGTTGTTGAGGGGGAGCCTGCTATGGACATCCAGTTGGCTCCCATGCAGAGCTGGCCTTAGGGCAGGGCGTGCCAGGCGACCGCCCATGGCACTATTAGCCCCCACCCCCATGCAGAGCTGGCCTTAGGGCAGGGCGTGCTAGGCGACCGCCCATGGCACTATTAGCCCCCAGGGCGCCAGCTGGGGGGAGCCTTTCAAGGGCTACACCGAGCTAGCGTGGTTGGAAAAGTGTCATTTTGAAATTAAATGCGGTTGCAGGAGCGGGCGCATTTAACAATAGGGTGCAGGCACCCTATTGAGATAATTACCACGCTGTTCCTGTGCAGGAGTGGGGCGATAATCATCTTAATAGGGTGCCGCAGCACCCTATTGTTGGTAAATGTGCCGGCTCCTGCGAAAATGACACTTATCCCACCACAAAAAGACATTTGGCGCCTCCACTCCCCCTCCCCCAATTGACCAGGGAAGCGGCGAGAGGAAGGGGGGGCGCCAAATTGTTCTTTTTCTGCCCGGGGCGCTGCTGCCACTAAGGCCGGCACTGCCCCATTGGTGCTAGGGACATCAGGACTCTGGAGGCCCAGTGCCTCTGGGGGTTGGGGCCTGCTCCGGACATCCAGCAGGCCTCATGGTGCTATGGGACACCAGCACCATCTGGAGTGGGGGCAGGGCGACAGTGCCCTTCACCATGTGGACATCTGCCACTGTACTGGCACGAGGGTCCCACGGCATCATGGCCTGCAGGCCTACATGAATGAGACACAGACTCAGTCGTTCCTCTTTGGGAGTCTGCAGCCGTTCTGGTGCACGTGTCTGCAGAGGCGCCTTTTATTATCTTATGTCAAAAGGGCAATAGACAGGGGAGGGACACACACCACAGTCGTTTGCAGCCAGCCAAATGCCCCACCCCCAACCTCAACGAGGTGCCTATAACTATTAGCACTCTGGGCACGTGAGCTGGGGTGCAAGGGAATTAGGAGTCGCACGCGCAGAGTTCGCATTTAAAAACCTAGAAAGATGGACAGCATGGCCACAGAAAATAAGCCCCTGGGAGATGAGCGTACACTACATTCATTACATATATTGTCATCCTACCCACTTTGCTAATTTCATTGCGCCACAAGTTACCAGTGCCACTGGAGGCTGAATCAGGAAATATTATCCCCACCAATAATATCGCCATATATATAGTCATTGCGAAACGACATAGGCGATAATATTGGTGGGGTTAAGATTAGGTTTAAATGGGAGCGGGGGATGTAGGGGTGTCCCCGATCCCTTTAAAAAAAATACAGGGATTGCGGGGCTGTCTCCCGCAGATTCCATGGGGTAATATCACAGCAAAATAACGGCCGCCATTCTTGTATGGCGATATTTTTTCAGCAATATTAACACATGGAACCCTGGAGGCCTAGCGCCCGGCTTGCTGCGCCGATCAGGCTGTTCCACTAGGAGAAGGTCACCAAACTGGAAGCACCAAAATGTCCTGCGGCTCAATGGCCCATACACGGCCTGCAATGGATGCGAAAGTGATATTGCTATAAGCCGGATGGTGGGGGATGCAAGTGAGATGGGGCTGTGGGGGTCCCAGGGAAGCATTTGTGACAACCGGCAGAGACAGGGCTGGAGCAGGCTAGACAAAATGGCAACCTAGGGAAGAAGCATTGGTGTTCTTTTTGGAAAGGTGATTGGCAGCTGCCTCGCTTGCTGCTGATAACTATAGCATTGACGATCAATATTTAGTGCAAGTCTTGTGAAGTGGTGGTGTAGTTTAAGTTAAGGTTGAACATGTAGTGTTATTAAGTTTGTTTAGACTGAGCATTTGTAGTAAAATGAACACAGGCATTTCCAATGTTTTCAGACTTTTAGACTTTACTTTTGGAAGCAATAATACTAATCTCTTTTCGAAATGATATGTTTTCTTAGCATATCATCAAAACAACCAAAAATCAACAATGGACAGAGGAAAACACCTAAACCCCTATTCCAATGCCCAGATGCAGGATTCAGCAACTCTTTGCGAATCCTATGCAACGGTGCCAGAGACCTGACCCTGTCAAGAGGGGATGGGGACCCCACTCCACCTGCAGTGGGAGGCCTACCAGGACTTTCACCAGAGCCAGTCCTGCCCCCGAGGCAGGCTGTGGGAGTTGAGAGGGCCACAGTCTCTGGGCCTTTTACTTGTTCCAATATCCTTGAAATGAGTACCACCTTTTCTTATCCCATACCTGCTCTGCACAATGCTGTCCAATCCCTTCCTTGTTGTCCCTTAGGACTACCATTCCCAGAAGGCCTTGTGGTGAAGAAAAAAATTAGCAGACCCAGAGAAAGAGAGCCAGCGAAGTACTGTCAAAATGTGGACCAAACGGCACAGCAAAAACATCAGTCCAAACACACTACACAACACAGTCATGGGCAGTGGAATGAATTGCATCTTCAGCGAGACCGCAGGGTGGTTCACACAATAAACTGGCAATCCCAGCGTTCTATATGATATGCACAAGATAGTTCTCTTCCCTGCAGCAGGGTCGCAGAGCGGTACCCGTGTCAAACCGGCATACCGGATTCTCCAGCCCGCTCCAAAATGAACTGGGACATTGATTGCAGTTTGAGCAGGTCGCCATTCCCAATTGCAGGCAAACCCGTGTTAGAGAAGTGGGCAGAGCTTAAACCGCCTTTATGTGTTTGCTTACCTGTAGCACCTCCCCAGCGGAAAAGAGAGCCGTTGGTTGGCATGGGGAGCCAACTGAAGGAGTCTCTCAATGGAGCTGAAGGATGAGGAGAAAATGGAGCACAGGAAACAGGAAGGTGTGGGTTGTTCTGGTGAGGTCAAGGGAGAAGAAGGAGAACCAAAAGACCAAGCATAGGAAGGATGGGGCAGAGGAGTGTGGAGAATGAGTGCTGAAGGAGTGTGAAAAGTGAGGTAATAGTTGGTGGGAAAAAGTGGTACTTGGATGTGAAAGCGTGCAAGAAGTGAGGGTTGAGACTACTAGAGTAGGGCGTGAGTACGAATGAATTTGAAGGTGACTGGGAGAGTGTAAGGAAGGTGACAGAGGCAGTAGGTGTGGGTGCAGTGAAGGGTAGAGTAATAGGGAAGAGTAGTATGAGTGGCAAGGGTAGTGTAGTAGCAGAGAGGGGAGAGAACTAATAGTGGAGAGGAGAGAGTAGTAGTCATGGGAGAGTAGTAGTGTGGAGAGGAGAAGGTAGTAGTGTGGAGAGGGGGGAGTAGTAGTGTGGAGAGTAGGGGTGTCATGGTATTAGTTTTATGACGGTACAATAACCTTCTTGCCAAATTACGGTATATCATGGTTATCGCGGTACAGCAGGTGGAGTTAACTAATCTTAACAAATATTTTCTAAAAGGTCATACATTGTCAGATTTTTCATCACAAACAAAACCAGGCACCCAGGGCCAGAATTGGGCTTTTCAATATACTTTCCACTGAAATGCCACCCCTTGCTTCCACCAAACTCAAACACATGTGTGGAGAGGAGGAGGGGCGGGGGGAGCCCTGCTGCGACTGGCAAAGCAAACTAAATGGCTTTTCTTAAGTGGTCATTTAGGCTTTTAGCCCCCCCACTGGCTACTGGTGAACATGTTGCCATTTTGATAACCTGCATGCCACAGATCAATGGAGTCTGATGGTAGTATACGCTTGTGCGCATACACACGAACACGCACTCTCTCTTTACGATACAGCCTTTAGTTTACTTGCGGGCCAATTGGTGTTCAGTAATCACGGACATGTTACACCTTGGTATGGCAGCAGGGAATACCCACAGAGATGAGTAAATTTCGCAGTGTGACTTATTATATGTAAATTCAATGATGGAACCAGGGAAATCCCCCATTGTCATATGTTTAGAAAACTTTATCCATTATAAATATATAAACCTCAAAGCCGCCAACCCAAAATAAACCCTTTTCCTTCTTGGCACTGTATTTATTCTTCCTATTGCTAACCTATTGATTTTGTGTCAGGCACGTGTGGTTTATGGAATGGCATTTAAACATTGCTCCAACTGAAACTACTTGGCAGACAGCACATCCAACACTGCAAGACCAAGACTGCACAGCACTTGCTTACTGCAGCCTTTCCAAATCAGATTGAAAAGCACACCTAACGGTATGAACGGTATACCAGTATAAACAATGTGACGGTTATTATTGTGCAATTAAGTGGTTCACGGTATCTTTAACGGTATACTGTAATACCATTACATCCCTAGTGGAGAGGGGACCATAGTAGTGAATAGAGGGGAGAGTAGTGGTAGAGAGGAAAGGCGAGTACGAGTGGAGAAAGAACAACAGAGGGTCAGTAGGGAAATGTGAGAGAGGAAGGAGAGAGGAAGAAAGGGAGGAGAGTAGAAGTAGAGGAGAAGAAGGATAGAACATCAGGGCGAGGAGTGCAAGTATGTGACAGGAGGAGAACAAGAGAGATCAGAGTGCTTGGAAGGCACTTCTTCTTGTACGAATTATATGGTGGGAACTAGTCTAGGATTCACCGGGATTGTTTCCATAGGGAGATAGAAAGGGTGTTTACCCTTAAGACCTGTGATGAATAAACTTCTGCCAGTGGTCCAGGGTTAAATATCAGTTTCTAAACCATCAATGAGCCCCACACCTCTAGTACACCAGAAGGGATCCTAATAGATTGGAAAAATAAGCAAATTATAAACCTCCTTGTCCAATTTTGGTAACATGGATGGAATGGCAGGACTATCTTCGCAAGATTGTGGATCGTTGGTTAGTTGCAACACACGAAATATGTATAACAATATCTACTTTATTATTATTCAACAGACAGCTCTAGCACAATACAAAACACAAGCCACACTGTAAAGGAACGCAGGGACAGACAGTTTCAAGAAGGAAAAAGGATGCACTCTGGATACTGACAGGAGGGTAGTCGGTAAAGTAATCCATCGCAATAGTTCAAGGATACTTGATTTCAGCACAAAGGGAGCAATAGGTCATAAAAGATCACTAGGGGCCTTCAGAGAAGGACCAGGGGACAGAACCACAATGTACCTTGTACTTGTAGAAGTTCTTGGTGCTCAACAGGGTTGTGTCAGTTTCAGGGCACTTTGCAGCTCCTGCGATAGAGTTCAAGATGGGAGACAGCTGTGGGTATAAGGCGGCAGGCAGTTCAGCGCGCAAGGCTGGACGGATGGCTGCAGGCTGGCCTGCACAGCGGCTCGGGTCAGGAATCGTCTCAGTGCTGGTTGGTGGCCCTGAAGCACTGGCCGAGGTGTCTCGGACGACCTTAGCGACTGCAGCATGACAACAGTCAGCAGGACAGTCGGTTGCAGTTTGCCTTTAAGGCGGACGCGGGTTGATCCTTGTCGATGCACTCCTCCTAGCTTCTTCACTGGGCTTATGTCGTCCTTTAAGGCGGACGGCCCAAAGCTGAGGAGAGTGTTGCAGGCAACGGTCTTGTACTTGGTTTGTTTCAGAGACTTTCTGGCACTTCCCACCTAGGAAGCTTGCTTGTAGAGCCTAGCAGGGCACACTGTGTGTTGCAGATATATAAAGAAATGGGAACAAATACTCAAATGCGCCAACCTTATTTATGTAATATTCATTGGTGAGTAAAAAAATGAATTTTTGTTTTTGTTTTTCAGATAAACATAGTATAATGCAGTTAGCACTCTCAAAAAAACTTCAACTCAACAAATTGTTTTTTCTTATTTAAGAATCCTGTTTTATTTGACGCATAAGAAGTTTTGTTTTTTTAACTTTTTTACAGTGTTATCACACCCATAAGGACTGTTCTTTTCTCATTGGAGTTTCTTCGAAGAAATTCTTAAGTATGAGTTTCCTACAAAACTTATATAAGTCCAATTGTGTTTGGACATAGTCTTCTCTATGTGTCGGGCTGAAGGAAAGCCCTTTACTAAGAGCTGTTGTCAAAGCTGGGGTAACTTGAAAATCTGATAAGTTTATGAGTAAGTCCATCTCCTCCTCCTCCTCCTCCCTTGTTTTTGGGCTCTTGTTTCTACCCCTCGGTTTTCTTTTGTGCGTTTTGCTTCCTCCTCTCTTGCCTCTGAAGCGTTTTGGTGAGAAGTACTTAGAGGTTGTTGTTGATTTTGTGATGCACCACGATAAGTAGTTTTTGCTGTACGGCAGCTCTCATAACTTCCTCCAAAAAAGGACATGCTTTAGGTTGAGGTAGTTGAGTTGTTTGTTGGAGGTGATGATGCTGAAGTAGATTCAATCACAGGTAAATCCTAATCACTCGAAGTTTCTATGTCTGAAGAAGGTGGTTTAGAGGGGTTACTTTTTTCAATTGTGTTTTGACCTTTCATATATTGATGTTTAGCATTGGTGTCATATTTTTTCTGAAACTTAAAGATTCTGTTATTGATGTAGTCATTTTCGTCTCTGATAAATGTTCTTTGTTTTTTGATTTTCAGTACTTTTTCATAGTTTCCAATAAAGTTATCCAAAATGTAATAGTTTTTTAAAGTGATCTCTGGGCATTGTAGTTTGGTGATTGCATCCTTGATGTCTTCTATTTCTTTCAGTATTTTTTCATGTGTGAGTGCTGCTTGATTTATGATTCGCACCATCATCTCTTTTGATGTATTATTCAATAAATCAACCCATTCGTTTAAAGCTGTTGTATGACTTTCTTATTTCATTTGACCAATCTAGTCTCAACCTCAATTTCGATTAAATTAAGTAAGAGTTGGCGCCAAGGGAGAGCTTTGCTGGCTGCAACCAATCCTTTTTTTCCCACACTGTGTGTTGGCTCAGTACCGGTTCTGGAGCTGCTGGAGGGTCCTCTGGATTCAGTATCTCCATCTGTTACCTGGGAGATTATTAGGGGAGGGATCTTGCTTCCCTCTTTGGAAATCCTGGCCGTCCTTCACTGGCAGAAGCTGTAATGCAGACTGTACCAGCCAGGGCCCAAATTAGTAGATCTTGTTACTCCTTGCAAATTGTTCATATAATCTGCCAAAAGAGGGGCTTGACCATCTTTTAAAGCCAAATGTGCCCCAGTGATTCGTGTAGGCTTAGCCTACCTTAATGATATGATATGATAGGTTATTTGTAACGCGCTTAATACCCAGAGGTTTTTAAGCGTGGACCCGGGGATCAAACCTGTGTTGCTCTGTGTCGTCTTGCTTCCAAGGCAAGCATGTTTCCCCTGCGCTATCCTCCAATGAACCTATCCTGGGTCCCCACCAACAATCTCCTTTCAAAAAAGCACAGGCGAGCGCACACCCACCATGCGGATGGTCGAATTCCTCACAGGCCCTCATAACCAGCCAGTTGGCGATTAGACAGTAGCGGTTACCAATCTCTAGTGACCATCCTGGGGTTGGGGGATGCCTAGGTTAGAAATGTTACTGCCTGGCTTAGACGAGAGAGAGAGGGAACTGGCCTTAGCAAGCACCTTTTCTTCAATTTCTTTATGAAAATCCCTTGAACTGTCTTCAGTAGTTGGTGTGTTTTTGAGGCCTACTTATTCCATTTGCAGTGCATCACTGGCGAGCTGTACACATGCCTTTTGGTTGGGAAATATTTTCCCATCTTAGGTTTTTAACCTCAGTTGGAGATTCATGGATGCCCGAGGCCAGAGCCATAGTCCAAAGCATTAAGAAACACGTGTCGTATATATGTATGCCCTTTCGGTACCACTCTCAGCTCACTTTAGGCAAGTGGCCACTTTCTCGAATCATCAACAAAATCCCCAGGGACACAAATGTACTTGTCGATTGCCCCTTGCCAACGAGAAGCAATCCCAGCAAACAAAGCTTGCTCAATGAAGCAATGCTGAGAAAACAGTGAGAAACATCCTCATCACTTCTCGAGAAAATGTTATTTGAGTCAATCTCCCCCATGGATGGCATAGAAAGTCTGGCAAATGTCACCTAACAGCTATGAAGGCAATATTATGTCCACCTATGACATTAACCACTCACCTTCCTATTTATCATTTTCAGCAGAGGAGGTCAGACACACCCTCTATACACTTTTTTATTGCAAGGCCACCTAACCACGGATCCTCCAACGTAGTCTCAATATCAGCCACCCACTCCTCTTACAAAGCTGCCACTCTCTGGTGGGAGGCATGCTCTATATATATCGGTGACTGACCTCCTCCACCCTTTGCATTATGCTATTACCCTATTCACTCCATGCACCCCAAATCGCTAGCAAAATTGGGCCAAGCTTTCACTTTTCTAGCTCAAATTCCAGCATATGCAGGTACTGGCCTCCTACTGGCCTACCGCCCATTGCAGAAGGTTTTTAAGCCCATAATTCTGTAATTTACATACACGTCATCCTGTGTCTACCCTGCAAACACCCATCACTCCCCTTCTTGGTAAGAAACTGGGAGCGTATACTTAACTCTCCGGTCCTTCAGTTGTACCACTTGCCGCCAGAGGTACCTGTTCACCCTAACAGGCTCCGGGAGTCTGTAGCACTGCCCAGTACTCTTAATAGCTACACTTAGCAACAAAGTAGGCCTCCGCTCATAAGGCCCCTGGATAGGCTGGTAACCTGGCTCTGATGTGCACTGGAAGACACAGGCCAACATATTACCACTATTCCACTCTCTGGTAAAATGCAATTTGGTGCTCTGATTCCCTGAGATCATATAATAACTACAGGGGGGATTTGTATCTTGGTGGAATGGGCACCTATATCACCTCAGAAGCAGCAAACATTGGCTCGACTATGAACTCTGGGATAAACACTGTCATGCTCTCAAACAGATACAAGTCGATTGGGACCTTTATAAGGTTGGCCAATGTCCTGCTGCTCCCACTCAGCGAAACTCTCCCTAAAGAAGCAGCGCACCAGTTTTCAAGCTAAAGTGAAAATATGCTGCGCTAGTGGCTATCCTGGTCTAATGTCCCTTCAGATTTCACGGGCTGAGGACAAAGTCTTATTGGTTATGATCCTGCCTGTTGATGCAGTATAAGAAAGGAAACCCAGCTAATAAGATAAGAGGGCTATCTGCCAGCTATCAAACACATCTTGTCATGCCTCAAGGTCCAACAAGCCTTTCATAGCACTACATGCATGGTGTATGTCTGGGGCCATGCTTTGGTGTGTTCCATTATTACATATCCTCTCATAGATTATGCTTAGTGTTTCTCCATGGGATAAATCCCGCCTGGTCCTCCTGCAACACATCATCAATCATCTTGGTGAATCTGCCCACAGAAATCTTACTAGGAATTTGACTGTCAACATTAATCATGGACAGCAGAGGTTGGGTTCTGCAATCTGTCAAGTTCTTACAATCCTTTGGTAGAAACACAATGATGGCAAGAAGATCCCGATACTCACGGTAACACTCAACCCGCACAACATCCCCCCTGGGCTTTTACCTCTGCCCATGTTCTCTATTGCCCACGTTGCTTCCACTAATGCATTGAACTTCTGTCGGGCATCGTCATCGATGTTTGCACAGTTGCTTCATCCAAGAGACCGGCAACTTGCTCCAGGGCAACCCTACTTTTTTGGGTGTGCAACCTCTTGTAATACGCTTGAAAAGCATGATTGATTCCACCCTGATCCTGAACTATATCTTTCTCGAAAATCCTGACGGCTGAAATGGTCCTAGTCGGAGAGTTTACCAGTGATGTTAATGTGCAGTCAGCAGCGGTGTTGCTAGGGGGCCTGAGGGAGCGATAGCCCTGGGTCTTTTGGTTGTAGCCCCATATAGCAGCTCAGTGGTACATCCAATAGGCTAGCTAGCCCCGAGTCCCAACAGTCCCGACAGATAGCGTTGCCCGGGATCTTTTCTCCAGACCTAGCAACACCCCCGGTGGTCAGCCTCATCTCCCTCATTGTGCTATTTAACAATGCATGTTATATAATGATGATTGCTCAAGATTTCACAGGCCTCCAACACTTCTCTACATTCATCCGTCTCCTTTTTCTGCAAATCCTCGTCTAGTTACAACACTTTCATCCAATTCGCCCAACTGCTCCTCCAACTTTGTCATTCTATCAGAAAGTAGCTTCCTTGTGCCAAATAACATATCGAGGCAAGTGACCAATACAAATGGGATAAAGAGGACCAATGTGTTCCACTGTCCCAGGGTTCAGGTCAATGCCTTCCTCATATCGCTGCACCCACTATTGCTTTAACTGATCATCACCATGTCGGCGTGAGTTTAACATCCTCCCGAAATCTGAAAAGGATGAGGCACGTAGCATAAGGGTATCGGCAGAATGCTAGCGACTGCTGTCGGTCCACATTATTTCCAAGGGATCCTTCTAATTCTGCATAAAAATCGTACATGGCGTTTACTTTCTTTAGGTTGCAATTACTTCCCGGCTGTTGTAATTCAGGTGTGTATCCCAGTTTTCACAACCTGATTAGTTTCATGTGTTCGTTACAGCAGCAAAAGTGGTCTACTAAATTGCTCTTCAATTATTTTAGAAGATGTACTGCTGGTAGGAAGGCTGCCTTGCTTATTTTACTCTTATGATCGGGGCCATCTTGTACTACAGGACAGGAAGGAACTCTTCAGCGCAAAATACAAACCCTCAGGTGATTTCATCTGTAGCTGCCTCACAACAAAAATGAGCACTCGCTTGCCTACCACAGCTTGGTTAAGTTGCCTCTCTTACCGGGAAAGGGGAAAATAGTGGACCCCATGCAGCACGTTTTTGTATTCTTTAAATGAAATGAAAAAACCCTGAAGGTACTTCCATGATGCGGAATGTCTATGTCGGTTTAGGAACAACGGAGATAAGATTTCCAGTTGTGCAGGCCCAATATTCTGATGAGGATGGGGCCTAACTGACGTCCAGGAAGCTACGAGACACCTACTCCTCTCATACTAGCAGGCTGGATGGTCATGGTCCCAGCCTGTGATTGAGCAATCATTGTTCTGAAACGATGGTGTTTGTTCTGGGGCAAGGGAGATGCCTGCCAGGATTCGTCAGGAGACAGAAGGGTTATTCGTCAATTAGTATCCCTCTTCAAATGTTCTGCCTCCAAACGCAGCTTCTTAAACTATCATGCTATCTTTTAATTGGAGCTTCGCGGTTTGGTTAGGTCATCCTTCTTCACCGCAGAGCAGCAATGGGGTGCACCTTGGGGGAGAGAGTGTGCTCAATAAGCAAAACAAAATACATGCACTGGTAACTGAGCCATTGTTTTTAATTATCGATTAAGAAGGCTATCCTTCATAGAAACCTCAGAGTTCACTGCAGATATAGAGACCCTGGGCCTCATTACGAGTTTGGAGCTAGCCATGGAGCTCCATGGCTCCCTACAAACCGGGCTCCATTACCGGGTTCCTGCAATGGGGACTTACCAGGTCATTCCGACATAGGAGGACCCGGTAAGTCCTCCTTGCAGGAACCATTCCCCATTCCAATTTGAGCCCCCATAGGGCTCAATGGGAATGGGGAGGAAGGTAACAACGGGCACATTACAAGTGTCCCGTTGTTACCTCCCTCTTCCCCTCGCAGGACCCGGAAAAGACGTCTGGTTTCACCAGATGTCTGATCCGGGTCCCGCAAAGGGAACCTCGTAATCAGCCCTGACGGAATGAAGGGGGACGGTCCCATACCGCCCACCTTCATTCTGTCAGCGCAAGCCTCGTAAAGAGACCCCCTGTCTTGTACTATCGCCGTGGTGGGCAATCCGCGAAGAAGGGATAGTCATTCACCATTCTGGAGCTTGAGATACGCCACTAGTTGCAATGACTTGTTATGTTTTTGAGATGTATCGGAGATCAAACAGAAAAGTTCTGAACCGCAGATGTGACTTTCAAACCAGATCACATACTGTGCCTCATTATGACCCTGCCGGTCCAATAAAAAAGTGCCGTATTTACATATACCACCACTTTACCGGACCGGCAGAGTACATGTTTGCCAGTGGGGGTAGCCTGCCTCAGCTCCAGCCAAGAGCTGGATGTAACTTAGGCCCCCACCGGCATGAAACAGCCAGTATTTTCAGCACTGGTATTGCCAGTGCTGGAAATACTGGCAAAACCCCCATGGAGTCCTACCCGACTCCATGGAATGGGGATTTAGCAATGGTTCCACTGCCTGCATTATCCCGGTATCAGGTGGTGGAAGGGGTAGGTGTGTTTGCTGGTATCCTGGTGGATTTTCCGCTAGGATACTGGCGAACTTGGAATGAGGCCCACGGCATTTTCCTTGTGGGTGGTTTTCTGGTATTCAGAAAAAATATACATTTTTCAGGTGTAGAGTGCGCATTCATTCCCTCTGGGGCAGTGCATCGATTTCAGACAATGGTCTGAGATGTGAGCCACTGACAGAAGCCTATGAGAAGCATTCATCTTATTTGGGGGTTGGGTGGGGCACTTTCCTTTGCTCCCAACTGCACCATTTTGTTGTGATTTCGAGACCGATGTGTTCTTGGTCTTTAGCCAGAAATTGGGGCAGGAGCAAGATATGTGAAGGGGAATGAGAAGGTGTCTGATATCTCAAAGTGTAAGCAAAATAGATTGATCAACTAACTCAGTTTTACAAAAAAAAAGATGCTCTCACATTGCAGAAATGCAACATTGTACCAACACATGGCACAATGATCTAAAGAAGGATGGGGGCTTTAAGGTGTGGTGGGGGCTACAGGCAAATGACAGCCTGGAAGCTCCCACAACGGGCAGACTCCTAGTTTAGTCGCTCTCTTGTGTGTATCTCCTGGTAGACCCTGCAGTTGCATTTTTTTGGAAGGGGATATTGTTTTCCAGCAGAGGCAGGTGTACCTTGAGCAGAGGTCACCCTAGGATGACATTAAGTAGTCTTATAATGGGGCAAACCCTTACAGGGCAGCCTATTTTCTAAAATTACAGAATGCCTAACTGCAAAAGGTGAATGTGGTTGGAGCAAAAAGAACTGTACGGCAATTCTGGCGGATTGGGCATAAGTAAAGCGGTCTCTGAAGTGGGGGCAGCCTGCACTTCACAAGTTTGAAATCCACAGCAGGCCTGACTAAGCCGCCTCTCATCCTTCCGCGGTCAATAAACCGAGTACCGTTAAATGGTGAATACCTGTCACCGCCATAATGTAGAGAGAGAGGACAGAGCAACGCAGCACCAAATTAGAAGCTTGTGCAAGAGGTCACAGGTGACATTATCCTGACCGTAAACATCATGGCACAGAATATGGCAGCTCAGATATGGTTTGGGGTACAAACGATACTATACGGGGGCCTGCTATGGACATCCAGCAGACCCCAGGGTGCTATGGGGCATCAGTGCCGCAGAGGGGTGCCGGGGGACACCTGGTCTTTAGTGAGGGCAGAGCGAGCCATAGCCATGACCATGCGGCCCTCTGCCACCTTGCTGGCACGAGGGTCCCACGGCATCATGGCCTGAGGGCCCGTGCTCACACAGTGTGGGCCTGCAGGCCTGAATGAGAGACGGACCAGTCATTCCTCTTTGGGAGTCTGCAGCCGTTCTGGTGCACGTGCCTGCAGGGCTCCTTGTTAAAAGGGCCAGTAGGTCATTGAGCCGGGGCTCGGCAAGGTGCGTGGCCTAATCAGCCAGTAGGTGATCCCCGTCGTTAGGCCACGCCCCCTTGTTGACTCATGTTGTAGTGCCACTTAAGGCACTGGATATGGGAGTCTCCCTCATTAAGAAGGAGGTGAAGCAGAAACAAAAAGAGGAGAAATAGTCATGAAAATGTGCCAGTGTACGGAGGGTAGTGGCAGTATTCGGTGCTGTCATGGGGGGATGGCACTGTGCAAAACGTCCGACTGCAGAGGTGGGGATATATATGCAAGCACAAATATGGCAACTGCAGCACGAAGGGATTACTGACCTTGGCACATTTTAAAGGGATTTCTTAGAAAGCCACTATTCTCCAGCCTGTTAAATGTCTCGTTTTTTCTAAGTTGCTGCTTCTTTTCTGCTGATCACGACAGAAAACAAAGTAGGGGCTTGCAATGTTTTTCAAAATTATACTGAATTCCCAACATGTGCCACATGAACTAAGTTATAATATTGTTCGACTTATGCCACATGCACAGGTGAAAATAAGGCTGCTGGTGGCAATATCCCACAGCAGCCACAAATAAAGGCGCACAGTCGCCCATTGTTCCCATTTCTTGTCTGTAGGAATGATTCGCCAAACATGAAGTCTGGCTGTTTTATTCGCCATTTTGACGGTCTCTTCTTGGCGTGGCGCTCCTGTGCCTTTCTCTGCATCCCTCCATGAAGGCAAAGGGTAAGCCAGTGGTAGAGCGGGGCGAGGAGTTAGATGTGCGATCTGGGAAGTAGCACACAGGCCAGGTGTTCAGAACAGGGCATCCTCAGCAAAGGTCAGCGCAAGATGCCAGCATCCACGGTATTTGTCCGCTCCCCGCCCCCTCCTCTGGCCTCCCGCAGCAGTCTTGGGAGCATTAGCAAGCCTGGTTAACCTTTTCATCCACCCGCCAGACAGATGCTTTGTTCCAATACTTCTGAACGTCCATGAATTCTTTTCCTTTTCGGTGCTGTTTTCAGATGTAATACAATGGTAGCAGACCCCCGGGCACCCAGCGCCGACGAGACCTCGAGGGCTGTGCTCTGAGCTCGTGTCTGCAATAGCGATGAGCGGGCCCCGGGCCAGGCAGAGTCCCAGCGCAGCAGCCCCGTCTAGAGCCACGCGGCTGCTGCACACTTGCACGGTGTCTGTGGTTAACACGGAGAACAGTGGTTAGAGAGGGAGCCAACGCAACCAAAAATATAAAGCATACCAAAGGTGAATGTATAGCGGGAACAGAGCAAAAGCATAACAACTCGACTGCTAAAACCAAATCACTTAACCAATCTCTTGAGCAGGAGCGCCTAGTTACCTCCGGGTTTGGTGCTCTATATAAATAAATAAATAAATAAAAATAGGGCTGGCTTTCAAAAGGTATCCAAGATAGGCCAAAGCGTGTCGGTGGATATTTGTGACGATTCAAGCCCAAAGTGACATTAAAGTAAAACAAGCAGTAACAAAGCCAGTCGTTTGTGAGATGTTCACCGCTTGCCAGGCTGGGAGGGGAAGTGAAATACATGCCTTCCCATCAGCAGCAAGCCAGCACCTTTTTGCAGTAGGCGCACCCTGCCCTCATTGCCCTGCCACCTCTGGGAGCATGTTCTCGCTGCGTTCTGTGCCTCTGTGAATCATTTTCCAATGCAGTACTTGGCATGTAGAATGACACACACAAGGAAGGTTTGGCATGGAGAGAAGTTCCTTCATCGCCATAGCATTATTTCATGTACATGGTAACCAGGGACGTCATTTCACCAAAATGCCAGGGGTAGCGGAAGCGGCATAAAATGACCCATGACCTCTGATGACATCACAGGAGGTGATGTCATTTGACCCCACCCCAAAGTGACATCACGGGAAGCAATGGAACGTTACCGTTTACCCCTTGACAACACAGAAAGTGGCATCACATAGCATTGTTTCTAAGTACACTATGAAAAATATGTTTACAATATTACTGTAACGTGATATACATTTCATACAAGAATGGATCACCATATGTATCGGCAGAAAAAAACAGGCTTTAACTGCAACTTGCGAAAAGTAAAATACATAGTTCGAAATGGATGCTTATTCTACTCTAAATGCTTTTTGGAGGATTTTGGCTGCATTGTGAATTTGAGGTGTTTAAGAACAGACTAAATCAGTGACCCCCTGAAGTGTGCCTGAAACAAACCTTTAATGAGTATAGCAATTATTGTATAGAATTCCAGAAAGACAAATAGCTCAAATAGCCACATGGCATTGGTCACAGCCCAGGAGCTTCAATTTGTAATTTGTTTAGAGGTAGAAAGGGAGACCACAGGGGTAGCAAGGGAGACCACAGGGGTTGCACTTGCGATCCCTGGCAACCCCTAAATGGCGTCCCTGATGGTAACACTCTGTGACCAATCAGCCAATGGTACAAAGGCACACATTTCAAGAATTCCACAGTCCAGGGAGGGAATAGGGAATTAACCAAACATATCAGTAATCCCAGCATCCGTGAATACAATCCACATAACCAAAGCGCTTGGGAGAGCTATTGAAAAGCTGCGTTTGGTTATACCAAGCCATGTTGGAACATTGGGAGAATGAAGCCGTGTTCTCTCCTCCTAGGGAAAGCCACAAGGATGTGTTTCAGTACAGAATCATGGAAATAGGGATGCAACCAATGATCTCTCTGTTCATGAGAATACAGTGTCCATTTAAATACGCTGCAGTGTTACACTGTGAATGCGAACGTGAATTGCTCTGTCTATGTCGTCAAGTCCTCAAGCCAATCAACGGGTCTTACTTGAGTTCTAAACTGTTGAATGCCCCGATATCTATAGGATGATGGTTGAGAAAGTGGGGCTTGTCATTCCCTTCCCCTTGCAAAGGATTAGAACCCTTGCCTGGGAGATATTTCAACATAGACTTACCTTTGCCACCATATTAAAGCTAGAAACATGCTGGAAATGTCTACTCGCTGAAGCCACCTTACCAAACGGTTGGAAAACCAACTCCAACCTGTTGAAGATTTTACAAGTTGTTCACCTCCTACTAAAAAAGGCTGGTGCAGAACACATGCAGGAACATTTCAACGAAGGGAGACCAGAAGAAATACTGCTGCTGACAAGGAAGAATAATCAGAAGCCCCACATAAAGCTAACAAACAGCAAAGGAACTACATCATCAAAGAATTACGGAAGGACGAGCAACTGGAACGAAAGGCTGTAGCCAGATCGTAAATGAGTTATGACGAATCGCAGAAGAGGAGGTTTGGGGCTTCGGAAGCAATGGGAGTCAGGCTTGTTTCTGTTGTCTACCTCTTGAGGTAGTTGTTATCTGTCGTCTCTTTGGAGCCATCGTGTTCTCCTTTTGTTTGCAAGTATCAGATCTTCTATATCCTTGATAGTAGGTCTGAGAATAGGAAGACTGTCATTGGTAGGACTTGCCACCCCTGTTTGTAGCTGTTGAGCGTCCTGAAACTACTCGGGAATGAGCGAAACATGCACCGCATTGTCAGAGTAGTTAATGATCTTGCAGTATCGGTTTTAATCACTTTTAGTGCCTCGTCAATTTTGGGACCAAAAAGTTGGCCTCCCTCAGGGCATGTCTTATACCTTTGATTGTACGTCTGATCTGAAATCGGTGCATTTTAACCATGCTTTTCTTCGTACGACCACCCTGTTGCTGATTCTTTTAATCCAGTCTCCGCTATATCAACAGCAATGGTGATCACATGATTAGACCCGTCTTATCCCTCTCGTAGGATGTCCAAGGCTTGCTAGCATTCGTCCTCTTGCAAGTGCTCCAATAGTGGAGCCATTCTGTTCCACATCTCGTGGTCACATCTGGAGATTATGGTCAAGGAATTTGCCACCTTAACTGTAGTAGCACCTGTTGACAAAATCTTTTTGCCAAAAGCACCTTGTTTCCTGCTGTCATTATCTGGAGGTACAGCGCACTTGTGATCTTGTGTGTTAGACTTCCTACCTGCTACCACTGAGTCGGGGGTTGGTTGTGATGTCAGGCATTTCGCGGACACATCTGGCACTCTAAATTTCTTTTCTAAGAGGCCTTTTTATGCCAGCTTGGAGAAAGGTCTTTTCATTAACAGCAGTCCTTCTTCCCAGAATGGGGTCGGACATCACTGATTTTCTACGTTTCTGCATTAATCAAAAAGGAATTAATCCTTTTGTTCAGAGGGAATCAGACCAAATTCCTTGCATGCTTTTTGGACTGTAGTGCGGAAATCCCCTATTTCATCTGGTAGTGACTATCGAGCAGGTTCTTAGGATGCTTTGTCTAGGCCCAGGTCTGTGCCCTCCTAGTCATCTAGTAGTGAAGAGTGGGTGGTAGTACTGTCTGTTTTGCTATTATCCCCATCGTTGTCTGTGGTCGACTAGTGGAGTTCCCCCTCTTCATGGTCACGATTTGGCAATTGTATTGGTCATGGAGAAGAGCCTTGTGTTCTCAGCTGGCTTCCTGACCTATCTCTCTGCCGAGGCACCATTGTTTTGATAGGCGGCCCCTTGGGGTTGATCTTGTATGCCTAGTTGGTGCATCCTTGGTGTGATTGCTTCCTTCTCCTTGTAGTTTTTCTTTGGTATCATTTTGAGGGATCCCAGAGGGATCCGATATTTCCCGAGACATTTGTTGTTGCACCTGCACCGATGGTAGTCTTTGATCTAACTGTTGCACTAGAGATTGCAGTGTGGATAATATTTGCTTCGATAATAAAGATTGCAGGTTAAGTGGTTGTGCAGGATTGGGAAGGTCTATTGGCATTGGGAGACTTGGATCCGTATTTCCAGGTGAGCGCCTTAATATTGGAGATGTTAGGGGTGCCTCACCTGACGAATACGGGTCCTCGTCTGAGAACTGGGGTGAGTATCCCTAATCAAACTCTGAGTGAATATGGTGCTTCAATATTTTCTCCGGTGGTATTGAGGAGACTGGAGACAAGGATGGTTCCTTGCTTGTAGGTTTTATGGGCTGACTATCAGTTTTCTTGGATGACTACAAGTTTCTGAGTGGCAGTTTTTTAACTATAAGTCTTTCTACTGCATTTACAGTGCTTTCATCAGCCTCGCATTTCTTTTCATCCGACTTCAGTGGTTGTTTTCCAATGGATGCGTTTTATGTTGATCTGACTGTGATTTCTCCAATTTTGCTTCTCTAGTGTATTTTTCGTCTTTGACAATGTTCTGTGTGTCCATCGACAAGGAGTTTTTAGTAACCTTCTTCGCTGTAATGATTGTCGATGATGGCACTCCGATTGTGGACTGTAATGGTGTTGGGGATATTCCATGCACCATCAACGCTGTTGTTGTTTCCATTGCCTTAGTCTGATTAGTGGGTGGGTTTTTCGCCGACAGGGTCGCCCTTGACGGGGCCCATGCCGTTGATGCTGCCATCATCGAGGACTTGCTTGCAACTGGTCTGACCATCGACGTGGAGGTAGTCAATTTTGCCACAACAATGCTGTCGATGAGGGTTTCTTAACTACGATCGACGAGACGCTTATGACCGTCGACAAGGATTTTGATTTCGTCGTTGATGAAGATTCAGGCCCTTTTGACTCGCCTGCCATCGACAGGGTTTTCGTCCGCGCTGGTTCTGTCATAGTCGATGGACAGTGGGATTTTATACATTTTTCCTCCTTTTTCCTTTTTGAAAGAGATGGTAACCTTCCTTCTTACCTGGACCTTTTGGGGGGTTTGACGTCTGTCTGCCCTGTCATCCACCACACTTCTGGAGGATTCAGCCTCTGAAGGGGGTATTTTCCTTTGTTTAACCATCGGTCCAATCTTCTTTGCCTGTCGTTAAGAGTTTTGGTGCCAAAAGTAGCACACATCTCAAAGTCTTCCTGGATATGGTCAGGGTCGAGACAATATATACATTCAGCATGTCTATCCCCCTCATACACATTTGTAATGCCACATGTTCGGCATGCCTTAAAAACAGCTTTACATTTTTCTTCCATTCTCTTAGTAAAAAGCCACTTATCTGTTGAAAGATGATGGTGATGCTGGTTTTCTTTAAGAAAACAGGTTCATTGAAGTATTTTCAAAAATGTGAACTTTCTCTCAGGAGAATATGTTTCAAGGGCTCTTCAGCATGATGTGCGGTTAGAATCTGAAGATGGCCTCCTGGGTGGGGCTAGATAATCGGCGTTCCATTGGTTGGGGTACCATGCACCCAAAAAGACATGGAGGGGTTACAAAAGTGAGCCTAAAAGCTTTATTATAAGCTATAATATTAAAGTTATCGAGGATTCCCAGTCTGTCGGCAGGGCATATTCAAAGCATGTGAACCCATGAAAGATCCAATGCTGGTGAACAAATTGACCATAACTACTTGTATCAGACAAAATGGCAAGCAATGGTGAAAGTGATTTTTGGTGAATGATCTGTAGGAGAAACCATGAAAGGGCACTCTGTTGTCCGTTTTCCTTTGCTGTGATCATGGGACCAGGACTGTAGATTTGCAAAGCTTTTAAAGAGGTTGAATCTGTAAGGCGGATGCAACTCTGGGGTTTGAGTCTTCAGACTCAGCAAAAAAGAACAGAGCCACCAGTCCAAGCAGAACATTGGAGTCGAGAAAGGGATGAAGAGAACACAGGTGGAGAAAGTCAGTGTGAAGGTGAGCCGCGATAGAGCTTGTAAACTGAGCCACAATCCTGTGACTGAGAGGAGTGGAGACCCTGGAGGAATGCGTCATCCCTAAAGGAGATTCTACCAAGGAATATGGAAGACAGTGTCTGCGAAAGCAATTTGAGGGGACGGTGGAGGGGGGGAGAGGAACACAGGTGGAATGTATCGAAGAGAAGAGACATGGCCAAAGGCGCAGATGGGAAGGACAAAGCAAATGGGGAAGAAGAGGGTTAGGAGGAGTTGCCAGTGGTCCGCAGAGAAAAAATAATTGATGAGGGTTTATTTGTTGCTTGTTGTTCCAATACCCAGACTGATTCTAAGAAATAAAGAGAATATTGGAATCATGTTTTGCCTGCTGGTAATTAGGTCCAATACGTAGCCCATGCCTGAAATAGAACCAGACTGAGAAGCTGAATTATTTGGTGCATGCTGGGAAACAAAGTCCAATGCTCAAGTCGAACAAAGACTGTGGGAGAGAATCTGAATGTTTTTGTTGCATGCTGCATGTGAGGAATTCGACAATCTGCATGGTGGGCGTGCGCTCGCCTGGACTTTTTAATATAAAATGTTTCATTAAATGTATTGATGGTAGACTGACCTTTGGTGAAAATGTGTGGGGCTAATCCACCCACATTTCCCTAAGCTCACATTGCAACAAAAGCATAGACCTGCGTGCTCCGGGCTGGAAACCACCTACAGGCACAATCGGCCCCTGTCAGATTTAGTTGGAATGTGACAGCCAAGGAGGTCACAATGTCATCTGAGGAAGGCGGATGACCAACCTTCCCCAGCCATGGTCAGTCTGATTAGCTGACAAAGGCTTCATGGAACTGCCCTGCTCTTTAGTTATGCTCTGTAGCTGATGGCAGAAATTATCATACCAATTGGGGGTACTTCAAACAGGCCCACACTGGGCCTGACTGCAGAGGATAACAAAGGAGACAGGAAACCCAACAACTTTTCATATGCAACTGTGTCAACCTGAAGCCTGCTCCCGCCTCTCAGTATCGATGCCAGTGAACTGCCATGTCTGTGTCTGTTGTTACAGTAGGGCACCCCGCTAGGGGTACCCTAATCATAAGGTACAAGAATGAGGTTTGCAAAAGCCAGAGAGTCTGGTCTCTCATCAGCTTAAAGGGAGACCTGCTGCTTTAACAGCACCCACACAGGGAGGACCACTAACCAGAGAGACTCTTTGAACACAACAGAAAGGAAGATGGGTGGGACATAGTTGCACAAGGGAGTGAGCCTAGAGCACTTTCTGATGAGGGAAGGGTTCTGCCATATTAGTTCTGGGGCACACATTGTTCCTGTTTTCACCCCTTTACCTTTCCTTTGCAAAACAGTCTGGTTATGACCTTACACATACAGAAGATTGTTGGCAGGGATCCCAGGATTGGTTCACTAAAGTAGGCTCAGCCTACACCAATCACTGTGGCCCATTTGGGTTTAAAATAGGACTTCACAAGAAGTAAGAAAGAAGAACTCAGCTTTGGAACCTCGATGAAGTTACAGCCTGCCTTACATCTTCAACCAGTGAGGGAAGGCCAGGGTTTCCAAAGAGGGAAGCAAGATCCATCCCCAAAACATGTCCCAGGAAACAGAAGGAGATAGAGAACACAGCGGACCTTCCAGCCGCTCCAGAACCGGTACCCAGCCAGCACACAGTGTGCCCTGCTAGGCTCTGAAGCAGGTTTCCTGGATAGGGAGTGCTAGAAGGTCTCTGAACCTAATACCAAGGACAAGGCAGCTGCCTGCAACACACTCCTCAGCTTTGGCTTGTCTGCCTTAAAGGATGACACAAGACCATTGCAGAACCTGGGAGAAGCGCCTCGATGAGCATCTACTGACATCTGCCTTAAAGGACATTTTCAAAACAGTCGAGTTCCTCGAGTTGCAACTGACTGCAATGCTGACCGTTGTCAAGACGCAGTCGCTTAAAGATATTTGAGATGTCTCGACCAGTGCTTCAGAACCACCGATCAGCATTAAGATGATTCCTGTCCCAGAGCCGCTGTGTAGGTCAGACTGCAGCCGTTCGTCCACCTTCGCTTGCCGAACCGTCTTGACGCCCGATACTCGCCACGGACTCCCATCTTGAACTCTGTCACAGAAGCCTGCAAAGCACCCTGAAGCCGACTCGACCCTGTCAAGCATCAAGAAAACATACAGCACAAGTTACCTTGTGGTTCTGGCCCCCTGGTCCTTCACAGAAGGCCCCTAGAGACATTTTAAGACCATTTGCTCCCTTTGTCCTGAAGCCAAGAAACCTTAAAATGGTGTGGTTATTAACCATACCGACTACCCTCTGGTCAGTATAGTGCATCCCCTTTCCTTATTTAAAACTGTCTGTCCTCTGCATTCATTTACAGGGTGGTTTGTATTTTGTTGTGTTGCTAGAACTGTCGGCTGTGATATAAATAAATAAGATATTTTTGATACAATCATTACTTGACAGTCCCTTTTATCATTGGGTAATAATAGTATTTTGCTGTGTTGCAACTAACTAACGATCCATGTGCAACTAACCAATGATCCACGATGTTTCGGAGATAGGCCTGCCGTTCCATCCACGTTACCAAAATTGGAAAAGGCGGTATATAATTTACTTGTTATTCCAATCTGTTTGGATTCTTTCTGGTGTACTGGAGGTGTGGGGCTGATTGATGCTTAGAAACTGATGTTCACCACTGGTGCCCCGGAAGTTGATTTGTCACAGTGAGTGACAAAAATCTTGTAAATCAAGGTGGAGAATTTTCAGATAACATTGCCTAGATGGAGCATTATTCTGTCTCTCTGGAAATCACCATTTAAAACAAGAGTTTTTTTCAGAAATCATTTTAGCCATGAAATAATGTTGAGGAAAGTTTGGCAGGTATCGCATGAGTGTCTCGATTCGGTCAGATGAGTTGCATGCCACATTTGTTGACGTTTCATGGATGAGGACGAAAGGTAGAGGAAAAAAATTGTTGTGTATATTTTCCTCTTTCATTTTGACACGCATAAATGAAAGTGCAGCAAATCTGGCAAGCACCTGATCAGACCACACACAAAACCTCATGCTTAATGTGGTGATGAATCATGAACGTTTTCACACAGTAAGCAAAGTTCAATAAAAAGTTAGTTTTTGCACTGGGGGTTCCACAGGTCCACAAAACTATGCTTTTGGGGAGCATAACTCGAAATTGTCTGTTTCAATTTTTTTTTTTAGATGTTTTCTGCACACAACTAGCCCTCACCTTGAACTGCTGCACTTCCAACCTTATCAGACTTTGCATTTTGTTACCCTTAGACTCGGTGTTTGTATCATAAAGTTGGCATCCCCAAACAGTGTGGACTACATGCTTTTATAGGTACTAGCCTCAGCTGATTTTAAAGCATTAATATGTGATTTTTCTAATATGATCCTGAACGTTTTAGGTAGCCGCTTAGTCGAGCAACTCCATTGACCAAGTTCCTAAATCTCTGGGGACATACCAACAGGTGGGATGCGGCAAACCCTGTCGCCTACGAGGGTGCACGCGCAACAGCGGTGCTCCCCTTACGAGTCCCACAGTGGAGAGGGGGAAAAGGAGCAGATAAAAATACATTTACAATGGTAGCCAGACCAATCCATGGTTGGCGGAGTGCAGAGCAAGAGATCTTGTTTGCATATCTTCCATGTGCTTGGCTTCCTCCCTCAACTCATAATTTTCTATTTGGCATTATGGAAGGATGACCCGAAAGAACCCAGCACGGTTGAAAAAAACTCTAATCAGAGAAAAGATAATTGCTTTAGAGGAAGTCATATTTTCAAGTGTTTGTGCTGTTGTCAACCAAACATTAGCAGAAAAATCCTGCCTGTTGTTCTTATTGTCAAATCTACATGTGGAGAAGAATCCTTTTTGTTCAGTAATTATTTTTCTAGGTCCAAGCTATTAATTAAAATGCACATTTCAGACCATTACAAGTTGTATTCTCTTCAAGTTCCACATTAGCGTCACTTAATTTGAGATATTCCCGATTGAACAAAAAGAAAATACAGTTGGGTTACACGAGCCAAATAAAGCAGTACTTGCTGATTTAAATCAGACATATTGTAATGTAAAATAGCCCTAATTCAATTTCTATGTAAGTTGATCTCCAGCTCCTTATGTCTACGGTTTGTGTGGAGTTCCTGCCAATACATAATAAATACATCCCTGCCTTGTCAATTGAGTAAACATGAGTGAATACACTGGCCTATGAAGAACGACTGAAATCCGAGCTGCACTGAGCTCAGCTTTTCAGCAATCACTTGTCTTGTATACCTTGGCGGGGGTGAACAGAATTTTGTTCTTTGCCCTTAAATGTTTGGGAAAAAGTACCATTCCAAAAACATAATAATATTATTCCGGTGAAAGCCAGTATGCCACAGATATGGTTGAAAGTGCGAGGAAGAATTCTAGGAAGAGTTAATGTGCACATGCCTTGCTTGTCCCACGTGCTAGTTTAGTGGACATGCACGCTTCATGTCTACCCAACTGATGCTGTAATATGCACAGCCCCAGGGGTGCACTCTGAACCAAAAGAGGCTCTGGACATCAAAGTGGCCCCCTGTTACACATTTTCAGCAAGCCCAAGCCTTTTCCTATGAGAACATTTGGAAACAAAATGATTGCCACACAAAAGAGGCCCAGGGTGCAGAGGCTACTGGGAATTCTCCAGAGTTCCGTAAAGGTCAGTCCCGCCCTGCACAGACCACACCTATATATTCCTAGTACCCCGAATAAGTCTGACCGGGCCTGATCTAAAAGAATCAGCCTTTTATATTGCACTCTGTTTAGGAGGTAACCATTGCAATCACCTGTATCATTACTGTTTTACAGCGAGTTCTCCAAACAAGTAGCATAGGGTACACATGACGGATACCCGAAATCTGGCCAAACGCCTGTGTTGCTCCCCCTGAAGGCAGCAGAGGAATTAATGAAACTAAAATGGTCATAGAGCAAGCAACTGTTTCTATGAGTCTGGAGAAACATGTTTGTCACGCCTATTAATTCGAATCATGAGTCTGTGAAAATAATAAAAATCATAGGGAAAGAGTTCAAATGCTTATAGCCTGTCGTTACATTGTAAAAACTATACATTTGATTAATGTCGCTATTCATACCAATGGTTTTGAAATGATAGCATAATGTAGCTGCAGCGTGGTACAGGTTCAGAACGCTTCTCTCCTAACGGATATGGACGACTGTTCCCTTGGTAACAGAATGTTAGCATTTATATGCTTTGTGAAAATTGAAAAACCTGTTTAAATTAGTTCCTTCTGGGACACCCTTCATTTATAGATGATCTCAGGGGCTCTGCGGGGTCGGGTCTAGCTAGTACTTCATCAGACCATACTGAGGTGCATGCATCACCAATTCAAATGCGCACCCCATACAAGATCCTTGCCTGGGGAAAATGCAATGCTTTCTTTTCATTTAGGGAGGTGGTGGGTGTTCTGTTGTTGTAATATATGTTTATGCTGTTTCCTGTATTCTTGTAAATTACCTCTTAATTTGGCACTGGACTCATGTTATGTACACAAATGTAAATAAATAAATGAACAAAAATAAAAAGAAATCCTTGCATAGTATTCCGCTCTCTTATATCGATCCAAAATAACAGCTTCTGAGTGCCTAGAGCAGTGGAAATACGTCAACATAAACATCACTCGGGAGGATAGCTCAGTGGCAAGGTGCCCGCATTGTAATCAAGGCGGCAAGGAGCCACACAGGTTCGATCGCCGGGTCCGCGCCTGACCGCGCCTCTGGGTATTAAGCACGTTATAAATAACCTGTTATATCAGTCCTACCCTGGATTTCACTGCCTCAGAAAGAGACAAACATCTAGTAATGACATGAGTTTACATTCCATAACTTACACTTGGGGAAGTCCAACAAGGCCCAGCCTCAGTGTATTTTTGCTGTTCTAGGTGAAACATGAGGTGATTCTGCAAGAAGCCAGGGCGGCACCAACATATCACTTCCTGGGACTATACAGAGCACTTTGGGGCAATGTAAGAAGGCAGAAAGTGTTGTACACTACACACATACAGTATTACACCTATCTGTTATTAGATGCTGCAAATGGCCATGCTGTCAGAAGGCTCGTAGGTGAAAAGTAAAAAGTGAGGAGATTTCACCCTTGCTGCGGTAGCTTGTGACTTGTAGGGAGGGTTACATTAACATTCCACTGTTATCCATTCCAGAGTACCATCTAATTACTGTTGGTTATGTTGAATCTCAGGGAAGCATCCAGCCTCCTTGAGCATGCACAAAGCAGGGTTGTCTGTTAGTGTATTTACAATGGTAGCCAATGAGCAGCTCTAGCTAAATTAGCCATAGAGTAGCCTAGCCACCACTTGCTGGGGAGTGAGTCGATGATTGGCGTCTGCTCCCACCCGAGTTCAGAAAATACTTGCAGTTGCCAATTTAGGAAGAATATTTTCTTAAGGTACTCCAAGTAGTGTTGAGGAAAAAGGATCACTCACTAATGAGGTAGAGTGGTGAACACTTTATAAGTAGAAAGCAGTGACATCATGAGCCCAACAGCAATACGAGACACACATTCCGATCGTCCCTTTCCCTCCAAGCCCTGTGTCGTTATACCCAACTGGACACGTGCCTCCAATGTAAGGGATGGTCCCAACCGGTCAAGGTTGCATACTAAATTCATCCTGCTAGCAAAGAACAAAACCACATATTAGCCTTTGACACAAGCTGCGCTCTTTCCTTTAAGCCAGTGTGATCAGTGAGATCATCCTGTCATAACTTAGCCAAGGTGCACACACTCCTTAAGGATTCCCTTACGCTTTGAGGCAAGCAAGAACATTAGCGATGTGGGGACACCCGCTCCCCTGTGCTGGTTTTCTTAAGAAAGCAAGATCCTAGCTCCCCCATGAATATGCCAAAAGGAAACATGTCAGAAGTGAGAGATGAGAAAGCGAGCATTCCAATAACTAGATGAGAGCCTGCGCAGTACGTCCTACAGTGTCCACCTCGCGTAAAGAAGAAACACTGTTTGAACATGGTAGGTTACAGGGCCTAGTGACTATAATACTGCAATGCCCGGTACAGTGAGTATGTAACATTTTAATATCCCAATCTTCCTCCACAGTAGTTTGCAGACCCGAATATGGATGGGATTTATTTTCTTTGCAGCAGGCATTTGTATGGTGCGATGTTTCGGAAGAGAGCATGTTCAGAGCGACGATGTTGAAAAGAGCATGCTCCATGGAGAGGTTTTAGATTAGATACTCATTCATAATAAGACCTGGCCAATAAATCCTACCTTGGACTTGCAATCGGAATATCACACCTGAAGTCCCAGTCTTTCCTGACGATGCCCACCTCAGAGTAGGACATTTCAGATTTGTGGAGCTTCTGAAAGAAGGTAGTATTTCGAGTTTATGGAACAGCACAGAGGCTTTTTTGGATGATTGCTGCCAGTCAACCAGATCTAAAATACATTGGAACATTGTAAGTTCAAGACAAGGGCCTGAACTCGGTTGCCCAGCCCTTTAAGATGAGTAGCAATACCCTGGAGATGGATGGGGATGCAGTTTTTATTCATATATCAATAATCAAAATGACTCAGGTAGTTTGGCAAAAGGGCAGTACGTTTTTATTAACAAGTATATAAAACAGGGAGTACAACAAACATCAGCATTCGTTCGATCCTTACTCAACTCATTTTAGTAGAAAATGAGGTTATATTGCATAAAATCATCATCAGTGACGTATTGACCTGCGTCACTACCTATGTGGCAAACTACAAAACCTATTGGAGGGAGTGATTGGTCCTAAGTGAATATCTAGTATAAGTGCCATATCAGTATAGAACCGTGAAGGAGAGTGATAGGGTACTTAACATCAGGTGGGGCAACTAAGCCCTCCCCTCAAAATGGCCACTATGAACGTCACTAAATACACAATGTTCCATTGGCTACACAAACTATAGGACCCTAGATTACACGGTCCTCTACAATTGGACGGCTTCTAACCCCCGTCAGTACTTTTCCACCTACGTCTAGCAGCATGCAGACTGAACGTCCAGGTGCTGGTGGGTTTGTTATAGCACTAGCTTCCCACCAATTAATATCTCAATCCATCATCACCTCAATGGTCCAGTGCCAATCAGTGCTTTGAAGTTTGGCCTTGAGTTTGTACTGTGCTCTCAGAATTTTTAAGGAGTGAAGGCGCAGCCTGCCCTCTTGTGTAGGTGTGACCACCTCAATCGTCCAATTTCTTCCTTCCACGTGACTGGACACCATAAAATCGAGCCTTTTCGTGTATTTAATATTATTTTTTAATAGTCCTCTGACTTCTTTTGTTTTGCTCAAGCCTTCTGAACAGGAGCCTCTTGTTCCTTGACATAATTTGTATCCAATGTCAGCCAATTCCTGTTTGATAAGACCTTGGCTTCTTGGCTCATCCAACTCCTTCTGCTGAGATTCATTTGTGATTAAAATTGCCTTTAAATGCGACACACTGAAGTGAGGCCTTCTCGTTCATGTTCAGCACTGCTTTATAAAACGTGTTGGAAACATCCATCTTTTATTTGTCCATATGCATATATATAAATATTGGCGCTTGCCGCAATCTATTTACTTTAAAGCTTGAAGCTAGCTTTCAAGATTACTTTGCTGCTTGCGCTTCTGTGGCATCTGTACACCTATGAACTAGCATAATTTCTTCATCTGCGTCTGTGGCATAAGTTTCTTCACCTTGATCCCAAGATGTCACTTGTCCTTGGTACTTTCTTGATGCCGTATAGAATATCTACATTCTCTGGTCTCTGCATCTGCATCTCTTCTGTGTGCGTCATCTCTTTCTGTGTAACGTCACCATTAACCTTTGCCATTCATCTTCTCTGCTTCTTCAGGAATCTCATTCAAATGACCATCATAATGTCTTGCATGCAGGTACGGTTTTCTCAATGGGTACCTTGCCTACCAGATTCTCTTAGGTACTGGTACTCTTATGGGTACTGCACAGAGTCCACACTCTGCTCTTTGCTGGTTGAACTGTCCCGCATACGTCACATACTTTGGTTCCCACTCCATTGATTAAAAGGGCGGGTCATTTGGGGGGGGTACTTTGCGCCTCCTCTACAGGCCTGTAAACGCTGCAGATACTTTCTTGATGAAATAAGGTTTACTTGTGCATTTTAGTTATTTATTGGGATACAATACTAATTGTATGCCTTGTTTTTCTTTGCAATAACCATGCTACCAAGGCTCTGCACCCCAACAAAGTTGGACAATATTGAGGTGGAAGACCCTGGCCTGTGTATTAAAGTGCCCTGTGTGTCAAAGACCCAATACTGACCAGCGGTGCAGAGTAATTGGATGGACATGAAAAAATCATTTGTAGATTTGGGTGCTTCAGGCATTTTTTTACAAAACACTAGATGATGATGATGATGCTTTGTAGAAAAGAACCAAAGTCAGGCTCCTTTGCTTGTTGCCAACAAGAAACCAGATCGGCCACTAGCATGAAAACGAAGAGCTTGTGTCATGCGGCCGAAAACCTCTCCATTGGCTGCCACTGGAGCACAAAATCACATTCATAGCGGTGTGTGTCATACTCAAATCTTCTGGACCAAGGGGCCCAAATATTCATCTGACAGAATTACCAAATACAGACAGTGAAGGCACCTGGGATCAGCAGTAGAAAACAATATCCAAAAAACTTCTTTCAAAAGACTGTGCATTGGAGGCCGCGCTCTGGCGGTTATTGGCTCTGAAATGTGGTATGACACACCCGCCTGCCCAAGAACGAAGGAAAATTGCCTAAATGTAGGAAAGTGTTCAAAGGTAAATTGTGCAAGAAAGTGTTCATGGACTAACCTGCTAGGAACAGACAATGAGTATTTCCCTGTCACCTAAGTGCAGACAATCAATCATGCATGTACACCTCTGGCTAACCAGGAATGTAAATCTGTTGATTTGAATGGTTGCATGTGGTTCCTGTGTGCGCGTGATGACCCCCTCTCACTCTCCATTCACTCGTCGCTTCCCGTCTTTTAACATTAGTGCCCAGTATTGATGAATCCACAAATCTCATATATGAAATATAAATCGCAATTAGATGAAACATCTCATGCAGTAATATCTTCCAACTGCCACAAGTCCGGCAGAATAGGTATTATTTGTACTTTGCAGCCATCAAATTAGATCTTATGTTGTTGTGATAGCACAGCTACCACATTTTATGTACTGATGTTCCAAATGCTAAGCAATGAGGTTTGCTTTACTGTTGATTTGTAATATAACCCCACTCAGACCGAAGGTCTACACACAGATAAAAAGAAATCCACACTAATAATTCAGAGTTTCAGATTTTAGATTCACCATGTGTCCATATGTGGTAAAGCAAAAACAGAGACATCGGACGGGTATGCCCTGAAGTGGGTCCCGTGCCTGCTGGGCCTACAGATCCAAGCTACTCTTCACTGATGAGGCCCAGCAAGGCAGAAACATGTCTGGAGAAGCTTGTGGTCTCATGCAGAAGAGATGTGACCAAGCAGTTCGGGCTGGACTGCCCCTTTTGGGGTGGGACTAAGCTTGATTTGGATATGGGTTTTCCCCTTTTGTAATGGCTTGGCAGGCGAAGAACGATGGTCTGAAGGGATGCCCAGAGCAATGCCAGAGGTTAAGATTTATTCTAAACCTTCCGGCCATCACTTTTTTTGTTTTGCTATTGTCACGCCGAGTGGGACAGGTGTGCCCAGACGTGGGTGCCATGCCTGCTGGGCTTAGAGACCCAATCTACTCTTCACTGATGAGACCCAACAAGGCTGAAACATGCCTGATGATGCTTGTGGTCTTGTGCAGAAGGGATGTGACCAAGAAGTTCGGCTAGACTGCCCCTTTTGGGGTGGGACCAAGCTTGATTTGCATATGGCCTTTCCCCATTTGTAATGGCTTGGCAGGCGAAGAACGATGGTCTGGAACGTTGCCCAGAGCAATTCTAAACCTTCCAGCCATCACTTCTTTTGTTTTCCATATGTGGTGTCACAGCGAAGACTAAATGTTTTGCCAGCGGAATGTGGCAGGTTTCTTGTTGGGGGCATCTATTTCATCTTTATTTCTCCATCAGCTACAAACAGAATGTGATTTCCAGCTGCACGTACGTGTGATTATCAGGAGTACGCAAGTGGATGATGCACACATTTTGCTATGAATGGATAGAGACTGTGGGCGCACCTGTTTGGCCTCTTCCCGCCAGGCTAATCAAGCATGTATGAGCAGCAATTACCTGCAATTAAATCCTTCCTGATAGAGATACAGGTTTTAAATAATACAATATAGTTTGGACAAGACCTCAATAAGAGTACAAAATATAGAATTGTATTCAAAAGAAACGGGAGGGTTATTGTCGGGGGAAGAATGCATGAAGATATCTTGTTTGTCCCTCCGCCCCGTCATTGATTTATTTAATGTGTTTTCATTTTTCTAGAGGTTCCATTCATTCATTTATTGTTACCTAAAATGGTCTTCTGTAATAAAGTATTTAAATGTTTTTAGTCAATTTTTATAGAACGCTAATCTACATGTACGGTCAATTAAAAGAATAGGAGATTGATGGTGTTGCTTTGTGTATAATGTGCTTAATTTCACGGGAGGATAGCTGAGGGGCAACGTGCTCGCCTTGGAAGAAAGACGACACGGAGCATCACAGGTACGATCCCTGGGTCCGCGCTTAGAAACCTCTGGGTATTAAGAATGTTATAAATAACCTATCATATCAATAGGAAATCAATATTTGAGACTACATATTTTGTAGCTAGTAGTTTTGTTGACTTGGATTTTTAGTCGAGATGTTTTCGCATAGAATGGTTTTCGCAACCTGAAGAAGCTCGCACATGTTACCCAGTTGTGTCATTGCTTTATGTGGTGAACGCCGTCAACACTGTTTTGTCAAAGATCATGAAGAAAGTTGGTGGCATCACAGCCCAACTAATGAGCAGTTAAATAGACATAAGGACGTCATAAGTGCATTAACTATCTGATTACTCAGAATGCAACAAAAATCCCTTATCAGCCCATGGCTTCCATTCCATTGGTTACCCCACGAAAAAGCATTTAAAAGAAATCTTTCTGTATTTGCAGAGTGAAAGGACATGATTTGATAGTGAGAAATGAACCTAGTACAATCCCACACAAGCATCTAACTGAGCTCCTCCATAATCCTCACATATACGGAGCAAACATTAAGGGCAAAACCATCCATCTCTATGAAGCCAGTCCATCGAATTCTCAACCTGTGCAAATTCGCTTGAATTTGTAAAGTTGGAAAAGGTGGCTGCTCCCACAATAAGGTGCTACATATTAATGGCACATCGGATGAAAAAGTGTGCCATGAGAACACAAGAACCACATCATTGAGCTGCTTGAATAAAAATGTCTCAGTACTGTGAGGAATTGCAACATCCGCACGGGGAGAGTGCACTCGCCTGGGCTTTTTGATTTGTTTAATAAGGAAAATGAATGATGGGAGATCAGCCTCAGAGAAATGTGCGAGGCCATTCCGCGTGCATTTCATCTGCTTCTCGCACAAAACGCATAGTCATGTGTACTCCGGGAAGACACAGCCTATAGGCGCCATCTTCCCCATATTCAGTTGGAATGCGATAGTCCCGGGTACATCAAAGAATCTCAAGGAGGGGGAAGGCACACCTTACTTTAGCTATGGGCAGCCTAATTTAAATATTAAAGGCTCCATGGATCTGTATTCCTTTTGTCTAATCCGGCTGGTGGCAGTGAATACTAATGAGATAATTGAGGCAAAACTGAAGGGGCTTGGTTGCCGGATAGACAACAGTCAAGGTGGGGCTAATGCCCCTTTGGTATGCAATGTTTCAACTTGAAGCTAGTTCCCACCTCTCTGTATGAAAAGCAGTGAAAGACCTTTCTGAGTCCAGCAGTTACTACAGGTGTCCTTGCAGAGCAGACCCCTTTCAGAGGGGAGAAGTTGTGATTTGGGCGAGACAAGAAGTCTGCTCTCACCACATACTTCAAGGGAAACCTGCACTTGAATTAAGAGTCACAGAGGGTTCAGTTAACCAGAGAGATACTTTGATATCAACAGACAGGAAGATGGGTGGGACTTGGGTATATGTTGTCACCCCTCGTCTGTCCTGTTGCAGAGCACTCTGGTCCTGACCTCCTGCATAACAGAAGATTGTTGGTGAGGACCCAGGATTGGTTTGTTAAGGTAGGCATAGCCTGCACCAATCACTGGGGCCCATTTAGCTTTACAAGAGGGCTGAACCCCTCTCTTAGGAGACCATCCAACGACTTTGAAAGGAGTAAGAAGAAGGACTCATTTGGACCCGGGCTGAAGGTACATTCTACCTTACCTCTTCTGCCAGTGAAGGAAGGCCAGGACTTCCAAGAGGGAAGCAAGATCCCTGCCCTAATTATTTCCCAGGGTACAGAGGGCGAAACCAGACTCAGAGGACCCATCCAGCAGCTCCAGAACCGGTACCCAGCCAGCACAGAGCGTACCCTGCTACTTTCTGCAAGCAAGCTTCCTAGGTGGGAGGTGCCAGAGAGTCTCTCGACAAAGGGCAAGGCTGTTGCCTGCAACCACTCTTGAAAGGACACGAGCCCTGTGAAGAAGCTAGGAGGAGTGCCACACAAGCATCATCCAGCGTCCATCTTTTAAAGACATTTTCAAGACAGTTGAGTCCTCGCACTGCATCCGGCTGCACCACTGACTGTTGTCACGTCGCAGTCACCAGAGCTGTTGGAGCCACCTCGACCAACATTCCAGATCCGCCAACCAGCCCAGAGACAAGGATTCTTAGCCCAAGCCGCCACGCCGGACAGCCTGCAGACGTCTGTGCAGCCTCACTTTCCGAATTGCCTGCCGCGTGTTACCCACAGCTGTCTCCCACCACTAATTCTGTCTGACGAGGCGCGAAGAACCCTGCAACTGCCTTGACGCTGTTGAGCAGCAAGAACTTCTTCAGCACCAGGTACATTGTGGTTCTGCCCCCCTAGTCCTTCTCCGAAGGCCCCTAGAGACAGTTACGACCCTTTGCCCCCTTGGTGCGGTTGCGAATAACCTTGAACAGTAAGACTGATTACTTTACCAACTACTCTCCTGTCAGTATCCAGAGTGCATCCTTTTCCTTCGTGAAACTGTGTCCTCTGTGTTCCCATACAGGGTGGGTTGTATTTGTAGTGTGCTAGAACTGTCTGTTGTAGTAATAATAAAGTAGATATTTTTATACAACCTTGACTGGACAACACTGATTCTTGAACTACCATTTTCATTGAATGGGGGCCAGGATCAAAACATTATGACACATATTTAATGGGCTGGAGCAGAAGCTTGCCATAGGCAGTCATCTAGAAACACAGGGTATTAGCATTTGAGGCACGTGACACACGGCGGATGCAGGGTGCAAAACTCTATATGTTTGCTCCTTGATTTCGGGAGACCACTAAAATGATCTTAACTTCTAGAGCGTGGGCATGGGTGTAATTTTAGAGGGGGGGAGACACGAGTGTTACCCCCCCCACCCAACTTTTGTGACACAGCATTTTGTCCCATTCATTTGGCAGGGGCCCCTTTCATTTAGATGTCATGTCCACCTGCCCCCCAACATTTTCAGCAAAGTTACTCCACTGAGCCAGGGCCTTGATTCTGGAGTGCAGCTGGGACTGGGTGACAAAGAGTTGGACCAAAGGAGGGGTGATGCAGAAAGAGAACCTGAGAAACCAGGTCAAAAGCTGGGAGAACCAGCAACACTGCCGTGTGGGGAAAGCGGAGGAGACACAACTCGTGAGAACCAATGTGTGGAAAGCACTGCTCACCATATACTTGCTCACTGGCTGTGAAAGTAAAGCATCACACATCATATTCCCATACTGTGCAACACAACAAGTATCATCAGTGTACAGGAGTCAAACATTACCAGTGGTCGAAGTGCAAAGGAAAAGTAGTGGAACGATGTTCCCTCTGCCCCGCCCCCTTTTCTGCCCATTGCCCCATACTCACCATCACCCTCCCCCCCCACAATAAACCCCATACCTGGGTCCTTTCTTTCCTCTGCTCCACCCTGCAGCATTTTGTTTTACAACAGTTCTACTAAGACTGAAGAATGCAGGAAAGGAAAGGCATCTTTAAATAACCTCTATTATTGTCACTATCACCCTCTGCATGCACCTTTATGCAGCCTCCCCTTCATCACCCACCCTTCTCACCTCCTAAAGAACATGCCCGCTACACACACCCCTCTCATTGCCTGCAAACAATGCTGAGTCAACAGCCATGCATAGGCAGATTGTTCTAGTGCGTGCTTGTTGGCTGCCTGGGAATGGGTTCCACTTCCCAAGCCGTCTATTGAAGTACATAACCCAAAATCCAGCATCCATGAGATAGCTCAGTGCGATGTTACACTGGTTTCTTATCTGCAACGCTCAGGTTCAAGTCTCCTATGGGGGTGAATTTTAAAAAAAAAGTATTTCTTTTAAGGTTACATTCCTGGAACAGTATTCTCGGTCGCATAAAGTAAGGGAACATCGTACCCTTTAGTTCCCGCTCACTTCGACCCCTGAGTATTACAAAGCGCACAAAACCATTGGGCTAATTGGGCTTGAACCGCTCCCCCTGTGTCCCCCCCAGATATTATGGCCAATACCTGAAGGATCCTGCTGATCTTCAAAGCCTCATGAGCAAGATGAACTCCAGATGGAGTTCGGGGTCTGCAAGATCACTTTTCCTTTGTTCTCAGCTGAGCCTTTCTTAGGCGGGAATTGTTACGCAATTGGAAAGCCCCCCAGCCCCTCCCTTGCAGCTCCAATGAACAAGCAAATCTGTGTCTGCCTCCAAGAACGCGCAAAATAAAAAAGCAACCCTTTAAAGAGTAGTTTATTCCCATGATGTCCACTACTATGAAATGTAAAAAAAAAAAAGAAGGGCCTGCTTTTATGTGGATATGAAACGTTCTTAACATCAAGTATTACAGCTAGCTGTAAGTTTGTGACTTATACCAGGTAAACTTTTTTTTTTACACAATTTCGTTTAGAGTGGGGCCATGTTTATTATGCCATACCATAACAAGCATGTGTAAAATGTATGTGTAAAAGTTTTACACATTCTTTTTCTGCTTCACCATATATTTATTAATTTGTATGGTGGAGAGAGGGGCATGGAACGAAAATGCTGCAACCCCCCTCTCCTCTATCATGCAAAGGAACAAGCATTCACACCAGGATAAGATTTTCATGCTGGCGCAAATGCTTTGGGTTCTTATGGAATCCTTCCTGCTTTTTACACCATTTAAAAGCAGGCAGACACCAAAAGATTCCATTGAAAACACTGCACGCCATGCATTCATATCAGGTGGCATCTACTCAATTTGCACTACAAAGCGTAAAAATATGTATAGGTAATTACACATGCATTTACACTTTTGTTTTGCACTTCCTAGTGTAAATGACTAAAATTACATGCAGGGGATCTGTTTGCACGTAAGGGAAAACGTAAAAGGTGTCCGCCATGCAATTTGCATTTTTAGATAAAAGGAGCCCTGTATTTCTTAAAGGGCTGATAGCACAGTTTTGTACAGTAGGAGATTTTTCAGGCAATCAATATCTGTATTCTAAGACTTACAGTTTCCCATTCAAGATGTCGAAAATAAAAGTACAATAATATTATTTTGGCTTAACATATTTCTATAAATATGTGTATGTTGTCACATTGCTTTATTATGGGATTTGTGCATTTTTCAAGCAAACGCTATGGGGCAGTATTACTTTAGTTCTTGAACACCAACACTTACATATTTGTACCAAGTAGAGCTCAAAGGGTATTTGGTGAAGTGCCTAATTTGTAGAGGGATTGCAATTCCTGTGCTTACTGCTTAAACAAAGCAAACTCATTACAAACTCAGACGGTCAAGTCCTTAGAAGTGAGTAGTTCACAGTATAAAAAAAGAGACTGCTTTACAGTGGGGTAGATTTCTGTTTTTAGGGAGAAACTGTGTCTCCTTGAGCTCCTCGATTATTGGCCCAAGACGGCAGCCACCTAGAATTGTGTTATTGTTGCAGTGACCATCCTTTAATTTCCATATCACTTCCTTTGACAGGCAAAAATAGTCTCACCAGCCAGCCACTGCACTAAGGTTTATAGCATAGCAGACAGACATTAACTGCTTGCTCTGCTGCTGCATGTCTCCCAAGTTACCTGGCACGTTCAGAGGACTACCCCAAAGGAGAATGAGTGACACGCTTCACCATAACAGGCTTTGGTATGTTACTGAGTATTCCATGACACACCTCCCTTTTTCAATGTTTCTTGAAGCTTCAGAATCGGTAAGCAGTGGGATAGGTGACTAAAACAGGCAAGGATGCTTTTTTGCAATGCTGATGTGTCCAGATCTGAAAAGGTAAGGCTGTCTGTAGTGTGTCCGTTTACGCGATCTTGTGACCCGTCTAGAGCAGTGGTTAATTTGTGCTTGATGTTGCTAACATAAATTGCTTGTTTGTGATATATGTCAGAGCGGTGTTTGAGGAGTGTTGTGTTGGCGTACCTGTGGTGGGTTAGTGTGGTGTTTATAGAAATTTTGTGCAGCAATTTGTCTTCAATTGATGTACTTTCCATTGGGTAACCTATATGAATTTGCGTTGGAGTTGTGCGTGGAGATGTGTTGTTAGCCAAGGTGATGCTATGTCAGGTGACACTATGCCATGACTAGATACCACAGTATCTAGTCACTTTCCTGGGACCTCCCTTCTGACTGTACACCAATACACGGAAGACACTGCAACTGTGGCGCCATTCAGTTTTACATGGGTTTATGGTACAATGCATCTGGATATGCAATATGAACTACCAACCGACCAATCCAACCATGCACCACAACACAACCACAGTCCTACCATGCTGGCAGTTACCATCAAAGTGGGCATTTTGTATTTAAGAAATATCATATTTGTGTGCAATATCACTGACCCAATAGGCAATAATTTGCACCAATGGTTGCTAATTTGTCACTAGTTCCCAAAAATATTCCTTAGGGACAACGGCAATAGGGCACCAAACAAGGATATTTGCCCCACCCACACAAAGTGTCTGAAGGTAGCCTCTCCACTACCATGTGACGCGTTCATTAACACTCCCCTAAGTTACAGTCTTATTGCGACCCTGCAAGTGTCACTGGAATGTGGTGGCAGCACTGCATCTACTTCTTCCCAACCAGTGCCCAGCTTGCGTGTTAAATCAAGCCAACCCACTTCCAGAGCGATTCTTTTAGATCTATTAAATCAGAAATAGTGGAGGCGGGATAAACGTGAGGAGTAAAGCACTGGCTATTGTGTGGCTTCCCTTGAGTGCAATGATAGTGTCTGTGATAGGCATAGTGTTGAGACGTAATCTCGCGTGAACACGGCGCGCGCGTGATCTCGCAAGACCACTGTATGGATGTGTGCGGCTTGGCGCACAAAGGAGATATGTGAGCGGCCCAGTGGAATGAGCGGACGCTCCCTGGCTCTCCTCCCGTTACAGACTTGAGCATGATTAGAATAGCATAAGCCATGGAGGGACATGTATCGAAGTATGTTTTAAAACAATCGTTTGTCTAAAAAGATTGGGTGTATTGATATGCGTTTGACATACATTTCAGCAACCTCACTCGGAAAAGTGTATAATTGAAACGTACCCTGGCACATACCCTGTGGTGAGGGGATCCCACCTGGCTGATGAAAATAAGTCAAGGAGAACCCTCTCCAGTTCCGGAAGCACCTCAAAACCTTCCTCTTTGCTTCCGCCTTTGCTCTTTCTCTCCCCTGCTGATCTGTCTGCTTCGGCTCTGTGCGCCTGGTTACCCTCTGATTTGGGGCCCAGGTCCCTGCCCACCCAGCCACACACCCGCACTGCCTCCTGGCAGCCCTTGCACTTGGGGCTGTATCTGTAACCTTACAGTGCCCTTACCTGCGCTTAGCAGATACCCCTTGTCTGCGCCTTAAACCTCGCACTTGCCACCTTGCCGGCTGAACTACAAGTTGTTTTTATCTCTTGCTCAGCACTTTCCACCTCTGCCCTCTCCCTTTCCCCCCTTCGCTCTTCCCTGCACTTGCGCATCCTCAATGTCACTGGGCCTAGTAAGATCGTTGTTTTGTCCTCCCTTGTTCACCTTCCTTGCCTCGTCGCGCTCTGAAACACGTGTGTATGAGCACGATACAAATAAAATATCATATCATATCAAGGCACATTTTCTAAAAAACAGAAATACCATAAGCCGTGATTTTGTATAGCGCTCTGCTCAGGTTCTGAGTCTGCTGCCTGCCTCTTGTTGTCAACTATATACAGATCTGCTCACTTAAAAATAAAGCATGCTATGTTCCAATCCCTGCAGTGAGGATGGCATTTGAGCAGCAACTATGACAACTTGTGTAGCATTTTCACCGTTCTGCATTTTCGCGTGTAAGGGTGGTGTAAGGGACGTTACGGCTCCTTGTTTTCAGAAATAAGGGGAGGCTAAAATTAAGCTTCAAATCAAGGAAAAGAGGCGTGTTCAAAAAACGGGGACGAGCATGGGTATAAATTTATTGGGGTAGAGAGAAGGCTGGGCTCCATGAACACTCCTGTGCTGCGCTCGTTATTTGGTCTAATGATCGGGATATGTCTATGCAAGGTCACAGGTTGGTAGAGGTGAACCCACATCTCTAGTAAGGAAAACGTGGACAGTCCTGGTCGCCTTGCAATTTTTGGTTATTATTGAATCTCATACCAAGAAGAGATTCTCTTGAACGTAGTGTGTCGCTGAAGTGAATGATCTCCGTGACACACTACGCCCAAGAGCATCAGCTTTGGACAACGACAGACCCGATTCTGGGAGAGATATTTCCATACTCATACCATATGAGACATGTCCTGGGGCAACATCCCCACCCTTTCTACAATGAATCCTGCCTTGATAAGGACCCCCTCGGGCCGAAACACGTGTCGGCTGACCACCATTAAACCATGTGTCTGCTCTATAATAAATACAAACTCTCACTGGAAATACTGCACCTAGCGTGAGAATCTCTTTTTGGTATGAGATTCAATAATAACCAAAAATTGCAAGGTAACCAGGACTGTCTGCGTGGGTATAACTTTAGACTGAGAGTGCCACCACCAGGGCCTATTGGCAGTGAAGTAGCTGTAGGACATTAAAGAGGACTTCTGGGCGATCTATTGCCATGTTCAGGTTGATTTATACCTGTGAAATTAAACCTCCACCTTAAATTATCAATCTGTGCAGAGTTTGGTGCAAGGCCTCTACACATAGGAGTACAGCTCCTGTTCGGGATCCAATCGCATCATTCCATCTATTTAAGAAGCTGCACTGTGCAAGTACACTTTCCACAGGAGTAGATGCCCAACACTCTTTATGTCTGGTGAACCAAGTTACATTACTCTCTGTGATCCAACTTTCTGGAACATGTTTGGGATTTCCACTCTTGATCTTTGCAAATGTGTTGTGGCTACTGCATGTGTAGGCAACAGTATTATGGTGAAAGCCCAACCTAGCCCAAATTTCGTAGATCCTAAACCTGCATGGCCAGTGAGCAAAAGCACACACTTCTGAGGCATTCCTTTCCTGTGTGCAAAACAGTAACATTCGTAAAGGTCCTGGTCCCACATAATGAAAAGCTCCCATCGGAATGTTTCCAATTATTTCGAACATTTTCATAACCAGCTCCTTATTGAGTTTGTGAGACATGCACTTTGCAGGATCCCTCTGTGATTGTGACCCTTGACCCGCTGTGAAAGTCAAGGTCGCCCGTGTGCTTTGGTGTGTTCTCTGTCGTCTGCATGCCACTGTAAACAGACATGGCAGAGCAAAGGCTCTCTGGGTGACGGATTCAACGGCTACCTGTGCCTTTTCAAAGATGTCCTCCACTTTACGCCACGTTCTTGTCACCTGTTCACGGTAAAGAACTGTAATACGGGCGGGCAGCGGCGAACAGCGGAAGGGCGGCCCGGGAAGCGCAGTCACTTGAGGCCAGAGGCCAGCAGTCGCCGTTTCTGCTTAAAACAGCTCCATTTAAATGTAAATCCTGGCCTTTCTTTCTGACCTTTAAACAGTCATTTCGCCGACATGCAAAAGCAATTGTGAATGTTCTTTGTACATCTCAATGGCGTGGCCTTCCTTCACGTGCCACTCCACATCATGCAGCATCTGCGCTCACCCCATCACTGCATGTGCACAGACATCTGACACATGCATAATGGCGGCCATTTCTTATTATTGTACTTCCGAGCAGCAGACATTTCCTCTACTGTCAGTCTTACTAGTTCCACACTGTTTGTTTATCTGCTTATTGGGGAAAGCATGATTTTTAGAAAGTCTACCAATCAGCCTTCTTCTGGACGCGGTGTGTGGCACTACAAGCAAGCAGCCGAGCTTGTCCGATAATTGGTGAACTGATATTGTCCCAGCAAGCATCTCAATAGCTAGAAAGCCAATTGCTTGAGTTGAAGAGCAATGGCCGTCTCAGCGCCTGATTCTGAGCTTGTGCTATATATTATGATATGATAGTTTATTTATATAGCGCCTCTACACAATGTGTTTCAAAGCGCTTCAAGGCAAGGGAGGGAACAAGAGAAAATACAATGACATTCTTACAGGCCATGAACAGTAAGGATTTGAAATTAACTATCGGATTCGGCCTGACGACATTTCAGAAGGGAGGGGGAGAGTGGGAAGGAAATGGAAACAGACAAGTGACTACCATACTAGGCCTGATGACATTTCCGGTACAGCTGGAGAAAAACAAAAGGTGAGGGAGAGGGGTGCAGAAAGGGAGGGGAGGAACAAAACAAGCGACTATCGTACTAGGCCTGATGACATTTCAGATAGTGCTGGGGGGGGGGAGGGATGAAGTAACGGGAGGGGGGAGGAGACAGACAAGGTTGATATCATACTCTGATAGAGTAAGCGCATAGAAGAAAATAAGGGGAGGAGGGGAGCAGATAGGAAAAGGGAGAAGGTGAGAGGAGGAGAGAACAGAATAAGCAGTCAAAAAGAGTGGAGAAGCAAGAGGGGAGAGCGAATACAATTGCAGAAGTTAGTAGTAACACAATGTTGCAAGCCAGGATACAAGATGAGGATGGGAACAGCGTGATTCAGGACCACCATGAGTACAAGATGCAAAGGAAGTCCAGCATAAGAGTTGAGAAAGGGTGACGCACTGTGAATCAATGAAGTCTAAAAAAGTCCAATCCAGCATTGGCCTAAAACGGTGATGGTGAAACCAGAATATATCAGGACAGACACCTGCAGAAGTAGGCTGGTGGGCAGGGGGAGCAGGGTAGAAGAATCAAGCAAAACAGGCTACACCTGTGTGCGGGAAGGGGGGCATATAGCGAAGAAGGCCAACATTCTCCCCTCAAGTTTCCAGCACCATCATTCTGAGATGGGTCGAAATATTGTAGGGGAAACGTTCTTTCCAGCAGCAAATGCTGCTAAAATCTCTCTTTGTGGGGGAAATGTGTGGCATAGCGAGCATTTCTCAAAATACTGCCACCTTTCTAATTCATGAATGTTTTTTTAAAGGTCCATTACACTAGAAAAGTGGTGCTGCAGTCTGAGAAATGCTATGTTCACAATCAGGAAAAGTGTGTTGTGGAATCTAACGGCACGTTCCATGGTACCGTTAATGAACGTCTCTTTTGGCTGGTGCAGTAAGGGTGTTCTGGCTCCTGAATACAGTCCTTTCCAGCCCCCTAAGGTGTGAGGTGGTTGGCAAGGCTGTTGCCATGCCGTAAATCACAGCTTTGCAGGAGAGGCGAACTTCGTTTATTGCCGCCACTACAGTATTTCATCAGAATGCATGGATTCTTGGAAAAGCATCTTTCAACTCACACACAGCACGTTTACATTATAACACTCACCTCTGAATCAGGCCCTGAGTGGCAATACAAGAATAGCATAAAAGAAAATGATAGAACACTTTGTGGCCGCCGCCGCCACCTCCCCCTGTTCAAGCAACATATTCTGTTATGAGAGTTCGGCTTACCATGGGCATCTGAACGAATGAATAAATGAATGAATGAAAACATGAATGGAGTGGTGAAGCAAACAATAGGAAGGCACATTGAGATGATGTGGCTTTGATTAGAGGGATAACATTTCACCGGAAACAAAAGGTAGCACTGGGCGCCAATGCTTGCGGATAGAGCAGCAATGGAATCCCTCACTTTCCTACGCAGCCAACATTTTCAATGAAAAAGGGCTCTCGTCTGTGCTGTCCTGAATTTTAAGAGAAAATGTCGGTTGTGCACTTTTAAATTGTTTTTTGGGTCCGTTTGTGTTTTTTCTACTTAACAATTTTCAGAATTTGCTGTGTTCTTACATTACATAACTGTTAATAGTACTAGTAGCTTTTCAAATAGCACATATATACGTTTCATTATTAGATGGTAACTATGGTCTGTTTTATTTTAGAATCTGTATCTCTCTCTTTCTCTCTATATATATATATTTTTTATTTGCATTAGTTTAATTACAAAACTTTAAGCATACATGTATTTATCAAAATATAAAATCCTACATCACCATATTAAAATACAAAGTTAAAACAAACATTTAGATTAATACTACTTTGTCACATAAAATTAAAATCTTGCAATCAATTTTAACATTTCATCGTCTTATAAACCTAGCAAGTCATCAAGTGATTTATCCAGACTATTGCTCATTAATGACAAACTTCCAAATAGCAAGAGCAGCTGCATTTATCACGACTGATTGAGCCCTCACCAGTGTAGCCCAAAATTGATTCCCTCTTACGTTGTTTAAGGAGCTAACGAAGCTCCCGTATCATCTCCTATAGTAGTTCTCTAATGCAGTAAAAGAGGTTAACACATGCCGGCAAGTCTCCACTTCAACGCAACAACATCTGCAAATCTCATCTTGTGTTGAAGACTTTTTTCAATGAATAGTACATTCTTTAGTCTGCAAGATGTTGAAGCGAAGTTGTATTGCCTTTACTCTGGACTAGACCATTTTGTTAAATAACTATGGGAAGATCCACCCTTAAAGCATTGATACAAGTAGTCCCTATACTTTTATGATTGTGGAGTTTATCAATGTTAGAAACCAAATCCCATTGTCGGGTTTTGAGTATAATTATTCTTTCATAATCTGGATAATTTTCAAAAATATCCAATTGAAGACCCAAGACAGACAGATGCTCTACCGTGAAAGCTTTAAGTTCTGTAATGAAAGAATTATGACAATCTACATGCATCTCTCGACCCAGCAATTGTAGCAGAACATTTGAGCTGCAATCTGTTTTGCGCAGTTTGGCATATAATAAAACCTTTCTAACAGACCACAGTGAGTATAGGACTGAAGACCATATTTGAGCCTCAGAGCTTCCACTGGCACAGCTTTCGGGAGGTTAATAATCATTCGCAATAACTTTGCCTTGAGTATCTCCAACCATTTTACATATATTGATGGTAAAACCTCTAAAGCGTATAATATTGAGGGAATAATACTTGCTTTGCAGATCTCAACAAAGCCCTCAATATTATACCCCCCTTGGTGCTCTTTGTAGTTTTTGATAGCCAACCATTGTTACCAAATTGTTTAATGAGTAAAAGCCTCATAATAGGACGATGATGGTCTGATAGTTACAGGCGAGCTCAAGTGCAAGACCTCTTGTGCATTCACCAATACAGCATTTTTCACCTGCCATTTACATTTCTCAACGACTGTTTTGGTCCCTCCAAGGTGCATTGTTCTGGTCTTTAGTTTGTTTATAACCATTTTGTTTTCCCTACCATAGTTAGATAACGCTGTCAATGATCGCTGCAGATCGATTTGGGTCTGATTGAAAAGGATAAAATCGTCTGCATGTGACATGCAGCTGACCATGATGCCATTTATCCTTGGTGGAAAATTACGAATGTAATCAAGGGTGGGTTCCAGATCCGCTGTGTAGGCTTTATATAAAATGGGGACCAATACACAGCCCTGCTTCTAAACCCGATTTGTAGATGTAAATTTAGAGTAATGACCCTCGGAGCTAAGGTGTATAGCGATTGAAGTATTTGAATATATGGATTGTATGAAGTATAACAATTGTGGATCTATACCCCATTTATTCAATTTGGCCCATAGCTCAGGTCTTGAGACCAGATCAAACGCCTTGGAGAAGTAGTCATAGCAAAAAAACAACCTGTTTTTTTTCTCTTTTGCGCTAGTGACCGAGAGAAACTGAAGAGTAGCGATATTGGTAAGGTTTATAGTCATTGCATCAAAAACGATGCATCGAAATGCCAATGCATGGAAAAAGATGCATCGAAAATAAAAGCATCGGCATTCCATCTTTTTCATTAAAAGTACATATCCATCGAAACTTTTCCATCGAATGGATATGTACTTTTAAATGTAAAAGATAGCATTTCGATGCTTTTATTTTCTACATTAAAACGTTACATGGAGCTGTCCAGTGCTGAAATCTGGTGCTGGCCAGCTCCTTGTAACCTTTTTATTTATTTGTATATATTGGGTGGAGGGGTGGGATTCCCCTCCAGCATCCCAAACCCTCACGCCCACCCCCCTTAACCCTAACCCTAACCCCAACCCTTAACCCTAACCCTTAATCCAACCCTTAATCTAACCTTAGCCCCAACCCTAACCCAACAATTAATCCAACCCTAAATCTAAACCTAGCCCCAACCCTATCCATCGAAATTAACCATAAAAAATTATTCAATAATTTTTCGATGGTGTGGTATTCAATGGTATGGCTTTGGATGGATGGATAGTCAGGCAACAAGATGCATCGAAAATAAAAGCATCAACATTCTATACTCTCCAGGTCAAGGAGTACAAAGACTGTTTAAGACACTTCGCCCTAGAGATCCCTCGTATGCAGCTCTCACTGGAGTACTAAATGAGTACAATATGTCCATGATTAACATCGATTATGAGCAGGTCAGGCTAAGATCAGCAAGACATAACGAGGTTGAGAGCCTGGGGCATGCCATACAAGGCTGAGGCACCATGCACTTTCATGTACGTTAGGAAACAATGAGGATGAGTAGATCAGGCAGCAGGTCATCCTTGCCTGTAGCTCTGCCAAATTGAGGAGAGTATAGCAAGGTAGGACATTTTGCCCGATCACTGACCTCAACAGCTTCGAAATATTTCTCAAGCCGTTCAACTCATGAGGTCCGCCTAGGACCAAGGCTGGAAGGGGCCCCCCACTATGTCAAATTGACTCAACGGTGCCAGTTGTCCCTGTTGATGGTGCACTCTGCCAGCCTTTTGTGCTCCATCCCCGTCGTCTTCCATGGCGATTGCAGGTGGTTATCCCCGAAGCTGTAGGTGTATACCTCAGATTATTCAGATTACCTCTGAGAGCCCAGCACTACACTGGCAAGGATCCTGGAGATGGGGCATTCTCACGAACTGGCAGACTTCTGCGATGGATGTACCAATGCAGAGGGTGAAGCTGGAGGAGGTCTGTGCAGTGCGGAAAGCACAAGGAAGCAGGGCCTTCAGGAAAGGTGAATGGCCCAGAAAGCACGTCGGCGCAGGAGGTTTCACATTCTGCCACCAGTGTGGATGGGACTTAACGCACGCACATGAGTGTTCGGCCAAAAGGCACATGTGGGAGGTGCGGAAAGGCAGACCATTTTATGAGGGTCTGTCGAGCCCGATCACCAGCTACTCCCTCAAGGGAATATATGAGACCAAGAGCGGGGGGAACATAGCTCAGACCATTGGTGGTTCAGCTTGCACCAACAGAGGAAAGAAGGCCCATCTGGGAAGAAGAAGATGAGAATGCTTTCTTCTTGTTTAGTGCCTGGGAGGATGAGCACGAGCCCGGGAGGATAAGCAGAAGTGTTACCAGGATTAGCAGGAGTTTTACCATCAATCCAAGGGGAAGCTCCATCAGGAGACTGGGGGAAGACTCCATGACATGAGCAGAGTGAGATCTAGAATCACCAGCCAATGAAAGGACTGTTTTTCCCAGACACCAGAAGGGATTCACAGACTGGAATGCATGTGAAGTTGTAATTTTACTTCACATGTTTGATGTATATTGTTACTGTTGTTTTGTTTGTTATGAAAAAGGAGGAGTGCAGTGTTGGGCCGTTTAAGATGTTGTGTCATGACTCCCTGCCTGGCAAATCTGGCGTCCAACTCATCATTTGGCTTTACGGTGTGCTCATGGCCTGTGGGTCTTGTTGGCCTGTGTGCAACACGGACCCATCTGCTATGCCTGGGTGATCTCAGGCAAACCCCCTCAGCCGTGTGACCACGGATGCGATGGTCTGAGCAGGGTGCCCCCTGCAGCCGTACTTGCTGTGTGAACGCGGCAACACTGAACTCTGCTGCGTGCCCGCAGCAACTGTCTGGTGGCCCCGGGTGTCCCCGAGGCCCCCACAACAAACACTTAGCTTCTTCTTCTCCTTCATTCCACTCACTTGCACTCTCACACCTTTCTTTGAAGTGCTCTGTGCTACTCTAAAGTGAGCCGAGGGCTACACTAGCGAACAACATGTCACCTCTGTGGTTATGACAGATTTACCAAGCTGCACTAGGAGCCAAAGGTAGAGAAACCAAACATATCAGCTTGACGTCTGAAAATGACTTTCTAATAGCGCCCCTCAGGCAAAATATGGAAAAGTAATCATCTTCCACAAAAATATTTCCCTTCAATAAAGCATCAGCGATTTTATAAAAGACCAAAGGAAAGCTAGTGGAGTCATGAGTTATGAAAAGGAGCAACACCAAACAGCCCTCAAAAAAGTAATAATGACAAAAACAAATAATGAACACACGAAATTAAAAGTTGAGAAGTAATAATTGAGAAATATCCATTTATTGAAAGAAATGATCACGGGGAACTACTTTCAGATAGATCAGTATGAAACGTGGGTGAACCTGAGAAAGTGGCCGCTGTCCAAGGATACTGGGAACTGCTGTGATCCCCAAGACTCTGAGCCTACCCCTAAGAGGATGTAACTCTCTCCCTTTGCTGTCCACTTCACCATCATGTCTACTCCTGTAATAACGCTGCTGTTGCCCTGCAAGCCGTACCTGCTGCACCGATACGCAGCGCTCCTGGGACACACTAGAGTGGACTTCCATAATTTCAATACACTTCTGTTGTATTTTGAGGAAAGGAAAGGTGGCGCTGAGCAAATCACCCCGTCCCAGAGAGGCTGGACTTTGTTGCTCAATTTCCCAGTACCTGGAGACTAAACCAGACAGTTTTCACTCATGCATATCATGGATAGATAGGTAGAAGTCCCGCCACACCTGCCCCACCGCCGAGGTAGGTTCCATGCATTCGCCCTCTACAGTGTGCTCAGACTGGTGAAGTTCACTTGCTCTTTGGCTGCCCTGTCTAACAGGGGAGCCAACTTATGAATTTCTCGGGGGGGGGGGGGGGGGGGACCCAAATACAGGAAGTGACATCACTGGCAGTTATATGACCGCAAACTTGCATATAGTCGCCAACTTGGTGCAACGGCGAGCTCAGGGGGGCCGGTGGTGGCACGTGCAGCGCAGAACAGTGGAAACATTGGCTAGCATGCACTGCATATACTAAAGTCAAGAAATAAGGAGATTTAAGCCTTCGAGTTGCATTCCAGTAAGACATTACTGCCACTACTCCACCGCTCTATAATCGTCCAGCAACACAACTAGGATGGGAGAATGAAATGCTTGCTAAACAGAAGGTACAGCTGCAAGGTGGAGTACCACCACCACCACCACCAAAAAAAAAGTTCCCTATTCAAGGGAAACGAGAAGTAAAGACGTTTCCCGATTAAAAACTACCAAGCAAGACGTGTGTGGTGCCATAGTTCAGTAAAACATCAACAATTCAAACTTACAATAGTGCTGCTGTAGATTGGCCAGCCACAAGTGAAATTTGCTAAGATGTTACCTCTGGGTAACCGGATAGAGTTAGGGATGTAGCTTAATCTTAAACCTTTCAGTGGACACATCAGATGTGCTGCTGAAGTATAATGCAATCCTGGCTGAAGTATAATGCAATCGTTGATGAAGTATAATGCAATCAAGTGTGGTTTCAGACTTGGGGGGGAAGAGTGTTAACTGCTTTTAACATTGTAGTTTACCAGAAATTCGGGTAAAGTAGTTTACAATGTTAAGAAGCAGTTACCCAGGCTCACCCTGCACCCAGGTGATGTTTGGGACTGATGGAAGCACTTGCGTCTAAATGTTGTAGCCCTGGTTGTCTCCATGTTTTAAAAACTCCCACTTTGTGGGTTTTCAACATTCATTAGAAACACCCCTTATTCAAAAAATGAAGGAGTCAGTAAAAAAGCCAATGCTGAAAAGCCTATTTCGCACAAGTAGTAAGACCCAAAGGATAAGAGTGACTGTATAGCAGACCATGCCAATGTAGGATACTCCAGGATTACCTTCAGTCAAAATTCACCCACTGCAATGTTCCTAAATTCAGATTGCAGAGTAGTGTCCGACTGAACCTCAATCAGCTCTTCCTGGCCATCAAATGGAAGATGCACCACCTCCTCTGCCAGAAAAGTCTGCATCACTCAGTCATTAATGCCAGAATTTACTTCAGGGAGGTATTCATCAAAGCTGGACCTTAATGTTGCTAGGTGGCTTGCCCAGCTCCAACTGTTTTTTTGCAAAGGTCTAGCTTCCTCTTGAAGGCAAATACGTTTTTATTAATTCTTTCCTCTGTGTTCCCATGTCCACAGGAATGCCCCCAAAGGTGGGATTGGGAGTTTCTGGGGTGGTGAGTTCTAGTGGTCTTAGTTTCCTTTATAAAATACACAAATCACATAGTATGTCAACCAGACAATGTATCATTGTGTACAGCTTAATGGGGGGGCACCTGCCCAAAGCAGCACACTAGGAGATGTATTTTGGAACAATCAACATTGTAAACACACCTCTAGTTTAGATTGTAAAGAGTGCTTGTGCTGCAATTACAAGCACCTAGTTAATAAAGTCCAGACTTAAAACACTTGATCAGCATTCAGTGAGTAAAATAACCTTATAAACATAAAATGCAGCTTTGCATAAAATTACAGAGAATTTTGGGATTATCAGGCACTGGCAAGCGGGCTCTGCTGTTGCTGTGGGAGAGGTGAGACTTGCAATGGCGACAAATTTAAGGTTAATAGCTGCCGTTTATCACAAGATGGCAGGCCAGCATAGATCTTAACCAATGAATGCCCACTGAACAGCTAAAAACCCTTCTATGTCAGCAAGAGGCTGATGTAGAGGAACCAGTGATAGAAAGCAATGAGGTAATTATACTGTACCATATCCCGTGGGAGGTGATGCCCCCCCAAGACTCAGTGAAGGCCCCTCGTGTCAAAAGGTTGAAAAGTCCTGCCGTCTCAGTCCCCACAGTCCTAACTTCTCCCCCGCTTAGAGTGGAAGCAGTCTGCGGCACACAGCTTGTAATGCAAATCGCAACATTTTAAGCGTCAGGACAAAAAACAGAGAACTGAATACATTGCTGAGGTAAATGAGTTCTGACTGGCAACACTGGTAATACCGTATAGAGCCACATTATCGCACCGCCCAACTATGAGTTTGAGGGCAAAGGTGGAGGAAAATCCTCCAGCAAGAAGCTGGAGGTATTTCCTCCACCATACTGCCCAAAATAGAACAATTTGGGATATTACCACCAGCAAAAGGACTACCAGCAGTAATACCGCTGAAATCCACCATGGAGTCCTATGGACTCCAATTAATGAGGACTAACACTGCCTACCACCACTTGTAATCTGGCAGTAATACCGCCAGACCAAGTGGCAATAATGGTAGTACAGTTTGGTGGTATCACGGCAGATTTACAGGCCACACAGAGACATCACCTCTCTCCATGTTGTCTTTTATTGTAAAGTGGATTACCAGGTTTCAGACCTGTAAGATACCCCTGTCTCCTCAGGTGACTCAGACCCCCATCATTCCGTCCTACATATACTTGATGCCCCCTACCTGTTCAGTAGCACACCTGGGAGTGGGTAGTTGAACTGGCTTTGGGGTCCCCGTTTCTCTGTGATAGCATACTCTTGAGGGCATACTTTTTTAATGAACATTTAATTGCAACTGCATGTGTATACCAAGTGTTTAATTTGTAAAACAGTAGGTGCCTGTGCCCAAATATGTTCTAGCACTTCTGTGACACTTGGGCAGTTCCACACCACTGCTGCCACCCAGGGTCGGACTGGGACAAGAAATAGGCCCGGTCACCCAAAAAAAAGTGGCCCACCCCTCGCCTCAAAAGAGTGACCCACCCCTCGCCTCACGACACTTGACCTCTGATGATATCACCGCAAGTGATGTAATTTGACCCCACACCAAAGTGAAATCCCAGGAAGCGATGAAACACAACCTTTCACCCCTTGAAAAAATAGGAAGTGGCATCAAATAGCATTGTTCCTAAGTAAACTACACTATGAAAAATATGGTTATGATTTCACTAAGGTGATATACATTTCATGCAAGAATGGATCACCATACGTAGCATTAATATCTGTGTGTATAGATCCATATTGTCAAAATACTGTGACTCCAAGCAGACGTCCAAGACCACATGATAATATGGTATTATATAGCACTTACCCTTAAGCTCTTTTTTATAGAATAAATATGCATACAATATCACCCAACCCGTGTTGGTAGTCATGTCGACCCAAGAAGGATGAAAGGTTTTTGAAGAATAAAAAATAAAAAAATAAATTTTTCCGAATTTTTTTTTTTCAAACCGGCCCAAGCATGGCCTGAATCCGGCCCTTACTCCCCAGGGACGATTTCGGCCAGGCCAGGGGCCAATCCGACCCTGCTGCCACCACCCATAGTGCGACAGTGGCCGGGCCTTTGTGGGACCTCAGGCTCCATTAGGAGCCTATTCATGAAGACAAAAAAAAGCACACACCTTTTGCCGTGATGACCATCATCAAGGGAAAAGAAGGTGTGTGCTTTTTCTTTTGTCTTCATAAATAGGCTCCTAATGGAGCCTGAGACCTCACAAAGGCCCGGCCCCTGTCGCACTAAGCATGTGTGGCAGGGGCTGTGGATCGGGCTGCTGTTTGTTAATGAAGCAACAGCCCGACCCTTTGGTCATTTATCTTCTTTTCAAACTGTGGATGCGCGCCTCCCCTGGGAATGAGGCTGCGGCCCACCAGAGGGGCGCGCCCCACAGTTTGACTACTGCTGCGCCTAAGCCCTCCCCTCCAGGAGCATACACCAATGAGTCCTAGAGGGGAGGGCTTCATCGCACATTTTCGCGATTATACCCGGCCGGAGAGAAGTGATGCAGTATCGATGGAAAGGGCCATTCATGCTGCATCACTTCTCTCTGGCGGGGAGGAGGGGCTCAGCCCCGACTTGATTTTGCCAGGGGGGGGCCTCGGGCCCCGGAGCCCCCCATACTCGGCGCCCCTGCTGTCTAACTGTTCACCATGACAAAGACCTTTGCTAAAGATCAATCGGCCCTTCCCATTTCAGAATCGCCTTTTCCACAGACACGCCTTAAAAAGAGCCCCCTGCTCCCCTTCACTCTCTAACCTTGGGAGTGCACCTAGCTTCTCCGGGGTTGCATGGACTAGGACGCAAGAGCAAGACTGTTCCGTTAACAGAAGGGATACGAGGAGAGGCCTAGCAGAGATGGAAAGTAGGGTCCTTGAGGATGGAAAGGCATGGATAGAACATTGGCCAGGTTGGCCATGGCTGCTGTTTGGGCCTTGGTGCGAAACAAGCTATGATCTCCTCATTCCATGTATGAAAAATTCACACCTTTCAAAATGTTAATGATGGCCTTTTCACCGTGAAATGCTGGTGAATTATCCTGCAGGACAACACCTGCAGGATAACCTACCTACAACAATGCCACGCCCCAACCCCAGCCATCCCCAGTCCTGCCCACCCAGTTAGAGAGATACAAGCGTACTTGGAAACACACACACTTACTCGCACACCCACCCTTTCCCTTCCATGCAACAAACACTCCTCCACACAAACACACACCTGCTCCCCAGCCCTTCCGCTCCACCCTACAAACATTACCTAACAACATACACACGGACACAGCAGACTTCCGTCTTCCCCTGCCCGTCCTGGTCACGCCTGTCAGCCCCTGCGCGCACTCATGCGCAACAGCTAGATTGAGAAAGACCGCTCCGAGCAGTCTCAGAGTGGTCTTTCTAAATCGGTCTTTTTAATTATCAACAAAATTAAAACTACCTTTTCACGTAATACCGTCGTACTGTGCACTCTAAAAAGGCTCTAACTCACTTTAACAAGTAGTTAATTTTCCCCTGCCTTCATCGATTTTTCTTCCATCCCACACTCTGTATTCTGAACCCCTCCTTTTATCTATCCTATTCCCAAAACACCCATTGACTCCTCCCCTGCAGTACATGAACCAGTGTGAAGGTATGTTTGACACGGATGGGAAACTTTGGGGAAATGTAAACTGTGCTACAAAGGCATAGTAGTGTCTCCTTCAATAGAACTATGTGAACTGTGATACATTGGCAGTGTAGCCCCTTTGGCAACTCCTTCGCAAGGCAGGAATACGTTTCTGAGAATGCGCTCCACAGTGTGAGGTTGGAGTCCAGCACCCATGTGGAGCTGACCAATTGATATTCTATGCACAAACCTCAAACAAACTGCCACTCTGCCACTGCCATGGGAGATTCGAGTGTTGGAATCATCTGGGGAATCTAAATGAATGTCTTGAATTTAACATAGAAAAAACATTTCAATCCATATTTTGCAGTGTTCATAGTAAAATTATTTTTAAGGAGTAACAACTTAGTTCTCATTCAAAGATTTTAATTTAGCCAATCCAAAAGTACTTGAATTTTAAATAAACATTTTATAATATAGGGTGCCTTCACATCTAGCAGAGCCATCGAAGAGGGCCTGTGACAGAGGGCCATGCATTGAGAAGTCTTTCTACATTTTCAGTCATCATGGAATGGAGGCTTGCAGACCATGAAAGGGGCCTACATCATTGAACAGCACAGGAGTCCAGCAGACGCTTGCAGTAGAGGCCCTGACACAGTTGCTGCCCTGCACCAGAGGAGTATCCAAGTCACCACTCGAGAACACCAAACTGAAGAGAGCGCGAGTTGTGATACATGTTGAACAATGACCCCATAGAAGACAGTGAGCACAGTCCATCTATCAAGGAAGCAACTTGGACACTATCTTTAAACATGACAGAAACTCTCACACTGACCATAAGTTACATAGACCGCCATTTCCAAACACCGGCGGACCCACATATGAAAAGTAGGCAGATCCTACCACTGATTATATGCATTTGTGTACCTGTGACCCAGTCCCTGGTGATAGAAAAGCCAGTAGTTGCTCGGGGAACCAGCGGAGGGCGAGAACCATTAGAGGAGAAAACAAGAGGAGAAAAATGGGCACATGAAAGAGGAAGGTGTGGGTTGTTCGGGTGAGGTCTAGGGAGGAGGAGGATGACCAAAAGACCAAGCAGAGGAAGCATGGTATCGAGGAGCATCAAGGAGGATTGCTAAAGTCATGTGCAAGGTGAGGTATTGGTTGGCAGGTGAAAGTGCAACTTGGCCGTGGGTGGGTGGGCGTGCAAGGTAATTGCGTGAGACAAAGTAAGAGTGTAGGGAGGTGTGATTGAGAGTGGTTGAGAAAAGTGAGTGAGGGGGTGAAAGGAAGGTGACTGTGGGGTGGGAGAAGGTGAAGGTGTGGGTGGAGAGTAGAGGAGAATAGTGGGAGGAGAGAGTAGAGGGAAGAGTAGTAGTGGGGACAGGTAGAGTAGTAGGGAGGAGAGAGTAGTCCTAGGCAGAGGCTTTGTTAGGGGGGGCTAAGGGGGTTATAGCCCTGGGTCATTTGGTTGTAGCCCTGGATAGAAGCTCAGGGGTTACAACCAAAAAGGCTAGCTACCCCAGAGTCCCGACAGTCCCAAAATTAGCATAGCCCCAGATCTTTTCCACACCTAGCAACACCCCTGGTCATAGGGAAGGAAGGAGAGTAGGAGTATAGAGGAAACATCGAAGCAAAAGAGGGAAGACAAGGGTGAGTGGGAGGAAGAAAGGGGGAGAGTAGAAGGAAGCGAGAGAAAGGATAGAACATCAGGGTGAGGAGTACAAGAGCATGAAAGGAAAGGACGTGAGACCCGAGTGTATGGAAGGCACCTATTGTTGTACCATCATATCGTGTGACCTAGGTTAGGATTTACCTAGCTATTAGGGGCAGGGGGAGAGAGAGAGAGAAGGAGAGGTAGAGAGGGAAAGGGAGAGAGAAATCACCATTAAGCCATCAGGACCAGCCAATCAGTTGGTAGACTTTACGCGTTACCAATCTTTAGTGACCATCCTACAATTGAGGGACAACCAGGGACCCACCCAGGGTAGATGAGAAAGGATGGCCCTTAGGGAGCCCCTTTTGCAATCATCTCAATAAAGACCCTTGAACTGTCTTCGAGAGTTGGTGTGTTCTTGATCTGCGCCAGTCAGCATGGAAAATGTTGGTGACTAGAAATCCAGGAATGGATGAAGGAAAAGCTCATGACATGGGGCAATGAGATAGCTATGAATAACCCCTTAATAAGTCCAAAATACACGTTAACAAGATAGTGGGGAGGGAGGGATGCATAAACGAGACTCACAAAAAGTGTGTGGGTGTAAACAAAATATTTACTCCTTTATACACACAGGATTCGTGGAATGCAAAGAAAGTCAAAGAAAATATTTCTGGCACAGTTATTCTTGAGGTGGGCTCCATTGCCATACTCCAGTATCTTTTTTAAGGTACACGTGTCTTTGTCTCACCGTGGTGGGTTATAGGGGTCCTGAACCCTCTTCTTCTAGCCTCACTGTCAATGGTCTCCTGGCCAAGGCATGGCAGCAGCAAAGGCTCTCCTTCAGCAGTTCCAGTCAGTATGTGGTCCTTGCCTTGTCCCATCGGTTCTGAGATCCCTGTGCAACTTCCTGACTTAGGGTTTTGGTTTGGGGTTCACTTCCCTTGTTTGAGGTCATGTGCCAATCTCCCTGGTCTCCAGTGTGTCTACACTGCCTTGTGCCTTTTCCCACCTCTATAAACTGCTGTGAAACAACCTGGTCCGCCACAACCTTGCACGTTTCACTGACTATCCACCTGTACAGCTACCTCCTTCTTTGGCTGGTTGGGGACATTGGCTAGTCAGCTGGACAACTCCCCACTTCTCTTTGACCAGGCTCTCTCCATCAGGGGATAACGTTCCTCCCAATCAGATGGTAACAATACAACTCCAAATGATCCTCCAGATCAGGGGTCCTCAACCTTTTGTGCACAATGAGCACAATTTGCATATCAAATGAACATATCAAATGAACATATCAGCGCTCAGTTGGTGGGCAAAGGATTGCAACACAAATTAGAAATGCAATAAACTTAAGACTGCTTATCGAAAACATTTATTTGCTGTACTTAATAGTTATCTAGACCATGAGCAATTCTAGTAAAGGAAATGCGCAAAGCCATTAACTTCATTTGACATTAAGTGGTTGTTTACAGGATATGTTGAGGAAATTGAGTGGTCAGTAGTTCATTTATAGACACACAGGACCAGTCAAGTTGTTAATAAATATAGTAGGACTGAATAAACATTACCATGGGTTTCTGGTTCTCAAGCAGAATATTTTTAAGAAATGTTATGGTAATGTTTGGGCAGTAACATTGGTCGCAAACTGAGCACCGATTTGCAGGTGTACTTTGGGGTTCTGCCGAGGGATTTTCTGGGTTTGCTAGTGGCAAATGGTGCACTCCTAACCATACAACATCAGCAATACTGTTCCACAGTCATTGATTACTCTATTGTGGATAGTTATTTCTTGAGGAACATTATGAAATTTTACATTTCTGAATGAACAAAGAATGAACACTATCCTCTTGAGTTAATTTTCCAATGGCCAGGCTAGGCACCATGAAGAAGATACCCTACGGCCAGAGAGACTGGTTGACGATGTATAAGCTCGACAAGGAGACATTGGAAATAATTATTAATTCACAAGAAATTAAGATATTCTCTTAAAACTGTTACACCTTCCACAAAGGAAGGTGTCAGTTTGAGTCTTTCATTGAAACTATCAGGGACAGAGCTATTGACAAACAGCATCCCCAAATTCAAGAGGTCCAGGTTATAGAAAGGGATGCCTCGTGGTTCGATGTACAATGTAGAATCTTGGAAAGAAATTTGAGCCACGATTTAATGAGTGGTATGTACATGGCTGGTCAGATTTATAGTTTCAAAAAGAAATACTGTAAGTTTAAGGGAGGAGATTATTTTTTGCTTTTTTCAGATTTGACCTGACTGATAGAAACATAGTGTGGCGTAATTTACATTTTATTGGGGTCCCTAATGGTTTATTAAATCTTATCCAACTGTGACATCTCAGCATCTGTCCGCTATACAAGATCAGGGAATTAAACATTGTTTTCCTCCACCAAAAAAGGTGAAAAGCAGGGATGCCATTTGACCCAATGTATTCCTTTCAGACATTCTGAAAATTCGTGATTCTCGTACTCCTCTTAGGAAAGTTAATCCAACCTCTCTGAAGGGTACATTTCATTGCATGCTCCTTAATGCTGAAGACACATCTATTTCGGACTTAACCCCAGCAGGTCTTCAACGGGGCCTGCTAAACACAAATTACTATTTGGGGAACTATAATTTGAAATTAAATATGATAAAAACAAAAATGATGGTGTTCAGGAAAAGGATGAAACCTTGTAGGTAGTTTTTAAATGAAGGCAGAAATGAGGAGATGGTCTTATTTGTATTTGATACTGCTCTTCTCAAAGAGAGGTGCTTGGTTCAATCGTTTTAACAAGACAGCTGAAAAGGCATCATTAAGAATTAAAGGGCTTTTTAGATTTTGATTTCAAGTTTGGGGCATTCTGATTGGACGAGTGCCTTGAGGTATATAAGGCAAAGGTCTGTTACATGATTTATATGGCAGCAAAATCTAGGGTGGTTCAAACTGTCATGTTCTGGAGGGGTTGAAAAATAAATTAATGTGCCAAATAGCAGGTCTCCCTGCAGATATAACTGGTAGTGCCTTATGAGCTGAATTGGGGGTGTTCACTCTGAAGGTGTCTGGCAAGTTAAGATGTTTTACTTATTTTTTAAAAGCACATCTAGTATTTTCTGCTAATCAATGTGAATTTCAGTGTAAGTACGATTGTAGCCTCCTCTGCTAAAGAAAAATATGGCAATTGTAAGGCACTGTACATTTGGAGTGGGGGTGAGACATAACTAAATTTGGCACGTTAAGCCAACTCAGAAACGCTCCTAAGGCAAGAGCTTGTCCGATGGGGAGAGAATACACATAGGGCGCTCTCTTTAACTTTATATGGAGGATTACGTACACATATAAGATGGCAAGGAGAAATCTGTGAAATAATATCAAAAGAATGCAGGAGGCTGATGCTAATAGTACGTTTGAATTTACTCATTCCTCAATGAATTAAAAATGTGTGCAGGACAAAGCACAAAGTGTGCCTGCAAAATAAGAGTCAATGAAAATTTGGTGTATTTTCTGTTAATTTGTCGTTTCTCTGTTTTGTGAAAGCGTGGACATGCATGGGAGCTATATGTTTAATACAATTAATTGTAATGATCATGGTTTTATGTATAGCTAGCTTGTTTGAATATGTTAAAGCTGCTTTTTTATCTTGGACTTTTTCTATGTGAATTTTATGAAATATGATACATGTTTTTAAATGTTGCTTACTTTATGGAGAAATATGATTAAATACATGTTGATTGAGTAATACCGGTCATTACATGCTAAGCTTTAACAATCACTTCACTTGGGCTTTGGAGGTTATCTCCTAAGAATTATTTTTTCATTTAATGGCAAATAGAGCATTTTAAAGCTCCCAAGGCCTTTTACATTGGTGGAAAAGTCGTTAGGAATAAACATAATACTTTAATTAAGGATTTGGAGTCTCTTTTCTCTGCCTAAAAGGGATTTTGCATAAGACTTTGTGGAAAACATTGGTAAAAACTTTGAGCATTTGATGACCACCTCATAGACTGGTGTGGTGGTGTTAACTAAGTATTTGTATTAATTAAATGGCTTGTTCATTTAAACTTATCAACAGGACCTTAATTGGATTTAAATATAGGGCAAATTAATCATGAAAAATGTGGCATGCATTTACCTTATCTGTCCGTTATCCACGTGCCAGATGGGCAGAGTATCAAACAAAGATTTTTCCACGACGGCACTATGCAATAATATATCTAGGTGATACTAAAATTAATATTTCCGATAAGTATAATGCATGGTTGCATAAACCACAAACCTCACTTGTACGAAAAGCAGTGCATGCTAATTATTTAATAAAGGAAGGTTGGGCATGCATGCCACTTATGTGTCCACTATGCTCCTTCTAGCTGTACAAAGGAACAGAATATTTCTGCAGGACACAAACATGGTTCAATTATTTAGCTCATTAATACATTTGTCAGCTGGGCAAAGTATCTGAAGATGACAGGGTTCTAACAATGACACTACTATAATAAGTAAGGACATTTACTGAAAAATGATTTGCATGGTGGCAACAAACTCAAATCTTATATGCTGGTCAGATAGCACAGTGAGCTAAGCAATTGCCCTGATATTTGTGCGCAGCCTGCTGTGGCAGGCTTGAATTCCGGCAGGGCCAACTCAGCCTTTCATCCTTCTGAGGTCAATAAATTGAGTACCACTCTGTGGGATAATAATGTCTTCTGTTATTTCAGCGCTCTGAGACCTATGGGCGTGTAGTGCTATATAAGAAATACCTTATAACAATAAGCCAGCGGGAAGCACGTTAGGCTTACTGGCCAACTTTCTTGCACAGTCCAGGAATCTGGACTGGCTCTACTGCTGCTGCGCTCTAATTCATTCAGCACCTCCTTCTAGGCATCCACACCATGGCTCAAAGCAACTGGTGAGCAACAATTTAGGGTGCCACGAGCAACATATTGCTCCCGGGCTACACGTTAGGGCTCACTGCTCCAGATGATAACAGTTCCCTGTCCTCCAACAACAATCTCAGATGGTAACCCTAATCCAGTAACTCTCTGTTCATTCAGCCTAAACCAGGTGCCTACCTCCTTGCTCCTCTTAAAACACCTCCAACTGGCCAACCATCTCCAAACTCCTGACTTTAGCTCCTTCTTACGACCCACCCCACTTGTCAGACATTGTAGGCTTTCATAGGCATATTTCTCCTCTCCTGGAGTGGGATTTAGAGTCTTAGTTTGCACTTGTGTGGTGAGGGTCGGCTGGCTTGTGATTGGACCATGTGCCTCGGGCCATGTGGGATGAGGCAGACAAGTCCTACGGTTATATCAAGCCTGCCACCATTTGGATTTTACACTAGCTTTGAGTACGGGCTTTATGTCTTTCACCCGAAGAGCAACTATGGACTTGCCTGTCTTGAACTCTGTCCCTCTGTATGTGGTGCGTGCAAATTAGAGGCTGGAAAATCTTTGGATTAACCTGCACATTTGCTACATGGTGTCAGTTGGTGTTCGCTATGTGAGTTCTGCAACACTAATAGACATGGTGCTCTGTGGCGCAGAAGAACAACGAAACACGTGCGTATAGGCGCGTTATAATTGCCATATCATATCACTGTTTGTTTCTATCTTTGCATGGAAGATGCACATTTACTTCCTTTGCTGATGAAGACTGATGGGTGTGAACTTGGATCTGTGCTAATACCAGACCTAGTTTGTCAGGGTCTGTTGTACAATTACTTGCTTCAGCAAGGATGTCCAAGGAAATATGGATCCAACCATTTGTGGCTATAAACCGACTAGTGTAACTTTATTATTCGCTTAAAGAGACAGGTGTTCCTTTTTACACTGGAGGTTCTCAATGGGCTGGCGTGCTGGAATCACTATCCTTGTACCACAGGCTCGCGGGGAGGATGATCAGGAACGAGTTTCCGGTTCATACACTCCATATGAAGGGGAGGGGGGCATTATTGCTTCTGTGACTGTCAACTGCCTTTGTGTGGGGATGCTACTGGGGTGCATCCCCGGTATGCCCACTCCAGGCCCAGCATCCACTCGCTCAGTGTGGCACTCAGACCCTTTGACCACCCCTCGTGTCAGTCCCCACTGTAAGGCAGGGGGCTACGTCACAAATTCTAACAACAATGAATACAATTTCAGGTTATTCTGTGCGAAAGTGGAAGTTAACATGTGTTACTGTGTGCATGATTTTGCATGGACTTGGCAAGTGGATTCGAATTATAGAGGCAACTTGGTTGTTGTGCTACAATCTAGACACCAGCCCAAGAACCGACCCACAAGAGTCTTGTACAAAAATGTGTTTATATGGTATATTTAATCGGATAAGAGGGAGGTTCCCAGCAAACACTATAAAGCTGTCCTGCATCAACATAAAGGCATTGAAATATCTTAAAACCGGACACAGAGTTGAAGGAAACCATTATTTTCTATAAATAGAATTAGTAGAATGTAATTAATATAAGCTAGAGTCTTCAAACTTCTTAAGGCAGAACGGCCTGCATATTTCATCTACAAAGTGCTAAGCAGGCTAAAAAGTTTGAAATGCAAGGTGACATAAGGCCAGCATCTTTACATTCCAAATGTCCCCATTTCGATCCCTGTTACACAGATTAGTAACACGGCTGTCCTGAAACAATTAGAGGTGCTCTACATCCATTGAATTTGACATTTCAATTATCACTATAAAATTTTACATAGCTCCATTTTTATGCACATCTTGATAGCTAGCCTTCAAAGCGGGTAAGAATGATAGCAGAGACTGTCAGGACGCTCACTTAGGAAACGGAAACCTAATGAAAAGGTCAGCCATGAACAGGGGCTGACAAAGCACTGTTCCAGGAACGAAAGGCAACGAGGCACTGCAGGCCTTGCATCTGTTCCAGCAGGAGAGCAGGTGCAGAAACGCGTGGCCAGAAAAACAAATGTCCGCAATATAGGTTTCCAGAACTGGAAGCAGCCTGTAGGATCACTCAAATCAGCACATATATGTTGCTCTTTGTGGCATGTAATGAATCATCGAGGGAATTCGTACCTTCTCTCCAATGGGGAGACCCTTCCTGCGAGACTATGGAGGTGAGCCTGCTACGCAAAACCCTCCGTAGGGGTAGAAGCAAGTGGAACCTTGCCAGGAGAGGCTCTCACTTGTCCTCCCGTTCCCTTGAGGAACTCCCTCAGACTGGCTGTACCATGGCCCACATGGAATATGTTAAAACACAAGAGAATATTAATCATCAAAACGGGGATGAAGAAACTCCTAAGGGATACCATTATCTTGAGAGAAAGGGGTGTATCCCTTTAAATCAGGATGTCCGCTTTACTGGTACGAGTATGTTAAAGGACGTGATTCCAAAGAGGGAGGAGACAGTAGCAGGAGACGAGAGAGAGGATCGTAGTTGCAGGCTGTTGGAGGCCCCCAGCTGCACTACACTGCATAAAATAGGAGAGCAAGAAACCCGCGAGTTGAAAAAAACTCGCTTGCAGCTGCTTTCCGGGGCGCCAAAGTCACACAATCCCAGTACCCATGAAACCGACAGGGCAGGAGCACAGGCCCAAGCAGGGGTGGTTGCGAGGCGACAGACAGAGATCTGTGGTGACAGACACAGATCTGTGGTGGACCATCAGCCCAAAGAACGTTGCTGAGAGCACCAACAACGGGGGAAAAACATGTGTCCTTGAGTGCAATCAAGCGCAGCAGCGCTGCAAGGAGAGAGAGAGAGCAGAGCAACGATGCAATCACCGGAGAGGAGACTGTGTACCCGATAGACATCGGAAAGGAGAGACCACGGGACCAAAACCCTCTGAAATGTTCCCTGCCGTGAAAGAAGGTAACCAGGTCAAACGGGAGCTGGGGGAGACTCCAGGGAATCTATATGTTATACAGCCAACTCATCATAGCAGAAGACATGAAATAGAGTTCACTTTAAACTTAAATGGATACAAAGATTGTGCATCAAGGGAAATCATTATGATACACAGCTTACTCATCATAATAGAAGATATGAAATAGATTTAACTTTGAAAGCAAAAGGTCACAAAGACACAAAGATTATAAACCAAGAGAAAATCATTATAAAACACAATTAACTCATCACAGTGGAAGATATAGAACTGAGTTAATTTTGCAAAAAAATAGATACAAACATTGTGAAACAAGAGACAACATTGAGGAGAAACTGGATAATAAGAGAAAACCACTGGTACAAAATACCCTGAGAAAGGGGGAAAACAAAGCACTATCCTGCACACGTACAAAGCAGTATTAAAGAGAGAGAAAGGCAGGGCTCAGAGCCTACAGATATGCACCAGCCTCAAACCAGAGTGACTCAGGAAACCTACATTCCCTCTGAAAACCACAAGCAGGTGAATGACCAAAGGTATAAAGCAACTAAGACAGAAGGGATCCAAGGTGAAGAGAGAATATAATTACAGAGACTAGTACAAGAAGTCACAAGAGACTTATTTGCGAAGTGTATATTATAGACTGGTACTAGCAGTACCCTCAGGAGAAGGGAGTCATTCTCCTGACCTAAGTTAGTTTTCACTTAGTAGTAGGGTACGTTAGGGTAGCACCATAGTTATTAATATAGGCCGGGACCACCCGTAGACATACAGAAAGTTAGGCCTTTTACTTTTACTTTAATAACCAAGAGTATAGCATGTCCACTGAGAGTCTGTGTACTTCTTGTGATCTGCCACAGGCACCACAAAGAGGTATGCCTCTCACTACAGTCCATTCATGACCCACACCTAACTCACATTCATATCACAATGTCGGAGAAATAAATGGAAGTCCTATCTTCTCAAAAACAGCAGAAAGGGGGAAGAAGCAGCCGGTTTTACAGAAGGGAGAAACTTAGGGCCCTGTTATGTATTCGGGGATAAAATACCGCCCAGTGGTATGCACAGTTACTGCCTATTAAGAATGGGCTTCTGAAGTAGAACAGTGTTCTCCATCTACCATGCATATGTCCTACCCTCTTTCACTGTCAGCACTGGGATTACAATACTGGTGATGGGAGTGGAAACACTATGAAAAACAAGACTGGTGTTTAAATGGTCTTACTCTGCACATTTTCAACTGAGTCAAGGGTGGGATTTGGAGTTGCAGGACACCTACCCACGGGATGGCCCCCTTGGGGCTACAACCAATGCCCATGCCATGGTAGATATGATGCAAGCTCACAGAGTTTTGAAGAGTTATCAAAATCCCCATCTAATCAAAGCAAATTCAGTGGGGCATGGATCACACATTGAACCAAGATGAACCTTTTGAAAAACAAAGTTTTCTTTAAGGCTTTAAGGACAGGAGGACAATAACCACAACAAAAGATGGATTCAGGATAGTCAACAGAAAACCTTTGGGTCTCAACACAACCCAAAGAGTCCCTAACTTCAGGATGGGGGTCTGGTCTTTTCTTAAAATTAAGTAAACGTATGCTGTTTCTGGTTTCCTGCGCCTATTTTCTTTCCTCTAGTCTTGTAAGCTTTAGGGTTTGCTGCCCACTCTTTTTTCTCTGGCTGTCCCTCTAGCTCACAGGTTTCCTGCACCATCTTTTCTCTGAAGCCCAAACTTCTACTAAAATTTTGGGGTGAAACAGATCCTCTTGTAGGCAGTGGGGTCTTGTCCACAAACTTCAGTAAGAGTTGGGAAATCTTCTCCAGGAGTGTTAAGCAGAGGTGAGGAGCCTGGACTTTCTTCAGCTTTCTCAACAAAGACCGAAAGAAGGTTCCTTGAAACCCTGGCAGTCTTCCCTCTGAGAGGTATTTCTATGCTGCACAGGGCCAATAAAGCCACTGAACCATGCATGTGTAAATTCTCCTACAGTGGGTCTGGCCCCTTATGTTCACAGACTACTCCCTTCCCCTGTCAGTTGCCAAGACAACCTCCTTGCTCCTTCCTAGGTTTTCTCTCTAAGTGCTCCTGCTGGACATCTCCAAACTCATCCTGATCTCTACTGGCCTCTTCTTCTGGCCTCCACCTGCCTTCTTCTTCTGTGGTTTACCCCCTGTGTGTCTTCTCGTACCAGTGCCTCCTGCTGTTCATCAGTCCCCTCCAAATATTTACAATCCATTGTCTTTCCTTTCTTTGCATCTCCTGCCTCACTGTCACCAACCTCCTCCTTGTTATTCCTATCCACAACCTCCTGTGGTTCACAAACAGCCTCCTAATGTTGAGCTCTCCCTTCCACCTCCATGCATGTTGCTCTAATCCTTCTTTGGACTTCCTTTCAATCCCAGAACTTCTCCTTCTCTACTCCAGGCTCCTCTCGTTTCCAAGCACCTCCCTCTCTCCAACCATCTTTATAGACTCTCAAGTAGCTCCTTCGGAAAACGCTCATCCTGTCTGACTCAGAGCCTAGGCGTATATAGCTTTATATGCCCTCCCTGTGGGCTAAACACACTGTGCAGGTCTGCATCGGTGTTGCCAAATTGGTAAGGAGCTAGAATTGGCAGGGATAAATGAAGGCACCCAAGCATATTAAGTGTTTTGGAAAGGCACAGCAATCCTTCAAATAGCTGGTCTGACATCTTGGGTTTTAGACTCTGTGATGAGTTACAACTCAAACTCCGATATGGGGTGAGCGAGAAACAAAGGAAGAGGTTGACTCAGCCACTTATGAATGTGAACCCAGAGGGTAATTAAAGAGGGTGCTCAATTCATTCCCTGGGCCTGTGTCTCTGCACTCAGCTGCCTATGCTACAGTGGACTACACTTCCCAGCAGCCCACCAACTGTCAAGAATTGGTGATTTGGCCTACAGCATAGGGCACAGGATTGCTTATCTGCAGCAGAGTTGAAGGGGGGCACAGTAGCTTGGCCTCAAGAAACACTCTGCGCAGCCTTCATCACAAGGGAGTGGACAGGAAGATAGAAACAAGCAGTGTGGCACTCACATACCAGGTATTCTAATGGCCAAACTGGGGAAAAATCTGTACCCAGCATAATAGACTGAAAAAGGCTGTGGTACTGCTGTAATGCAGCATGGGAATTCCAAGGTGGCACTGCACACCTAAGAAACCTCTCTGTTGAAAATTCAAAGGGAGGAAATCAATACACCCACCGGGCAACGGCAGGAACAAATCGCTAGAGAGATGGTGAGGGGAAGTGAGGTTATCCCAGAGACTGGCTATTTGCAGGGATGGAGACCAAAGAAGGAACTAATCAGATCCCCTTGCACCAGAGCCTCATGGGCATAGAACAAACTGGAAAACTCATTCAGCATCTTAGCCCTGGAGGAAGCAGATGTAGCTGCTGTCACTGCCTTGATAAAGGGGAGGCTGATGGAGGGAGGATTCCTGGAAGGACTGCTGCCTGTAGAAATACTGAGCCAGCCTGGAGAGGTGGCGAGCTGCTGAGCCATGATTGCCCTGGAGGATGAAGGCTGGCCTGCAGGGCACAACATTCCCCCTCAGTGCTTTGGGTGGAACTGAAAAGCCAGAGCCTGAGATTTCCATCAATGACCTCAGGGGAAATATGATAAGGGTTTCAGGCCCTGGTCTGAGGGGCCAAGGCCTAGGAGAGGGGCCTGCTATGAACGCTATGAACCACAGGCCTATGGAAGAGGCCTACTATGAGTCCTGTAACTCGAGGTCTAAGAAAAAACAGGTGGTAAATGCTGAGGTCTAAGAAAGAGGTCAGCCGTGGATCCTGCAGTCAAGTTCCAGGAGGGACCTGTTGTGAATCCTGAAACCAGGGTCCAGGAGAGGCCCGTCATGAATCCTGAAGCCAAGATCCAGGAGGGACTTGTCGTGAATTCTGAAATCCACCGTCCATGAAGGGTCTGTGGTAAACCTTGAAGAAACAAAAGGAACACATCTGTTTTGTGGTAGTATATTAGAGATGGATTTTGAAGAGAAGGATTCTGAACAATTGGTTTTGTCCATTTCCTTAGAACTTTGTTATTAGCTAAGGGCAGCCAGCGAACTATGAGCTCAGGGGTTAGTTTACGGACTATTCTCTTCACCAGCCCTTTGGAGCTTTTCTTTATTAGAAGCAGGGCATCTCTGGAGGACTGAGGACTTATTAGACTAGGTTTTGGACATTTTATGTTTTCCACAAGGAGAGCACTAAGGAATCGCCAATTACTTTAACCCTTCCGGACACATTCTTATTCAGAAATCATTCTTTAGTTGTAGAATGTCCTCTAGTACCCGCTAAGCATTTATCTAACCCTAACCAAAGATGGTGACATGTATCATTACCTTGAGATCCTCACAACACGCCAGTGAAGCCGTCTGCAGGGAGCCACCAGAGCTGAACTGCAATGTTTAAATGAGTGCGGAGCTGTCAATGTTAATCACCATGGGGGACTTGGTTGGCATTGCCCTGCTCTCTGGATACTTGGTATGTTCATAGAGCAGAAGGTGTTGGTAATGCCCCCTGTGCTTTTGGTCTCCTGCGAACGTGCTCCGCTGGTCCCGCTTCTTCAAGTACTCCCGCATTCGAGGCCATGCAGGCATTTGCAGAGAACTCGCTCTGTCAGTGTGGGTTCCACCTCTTGGTAGTAACCTTTTGTGCTGGGTGCTCTCGGCTGTCTGTGGACCAGTCTGAGTCCTGCCACCTAAAAGGAATAGTGTTGCTGCACGGGTTTGGCCTAGAAGGGGGAGGTTGATTTGTTTTAGGGCAACAGGTTTCCAGGAATGGATTGGCTGTTGATTTTTTTCTGAGCCGGCTTGTTTCTTGCTTGTAAGGGCCAGTATTATCAGAGCATTACCTTTGCCCCCTGCCCTCGAGAGGGGGCTGAGTGAGGGTGACCAGGACACCTTCCCCATACCTTCATTACATTGTCTTAACATAAACACAAATTGATAGTTTGGTTCAAAAAGTCATAAACCCTTTACTTTGCAGTAAGGCTATTCTATCCCTAGTTATTCAAAGGATGACAGTTCAGACAGTTCAGAAAAGTATGCTTTGGTATTAAAACATGAACAGTTGCAGTTTACTTGAATGTCAGGAATACTCGGGGCCCAATATGGCTGGAAGTGCTGACCCCATGTACCGATTTTTTTTAAATGCGTACACAATTCTCTATAAGGGGGTACTTTCAAACCCAAAGAAGAGTGCCACCTGTTCATAATCACTGGCATTGTGCACCTCCTGTATTTAGTTTTGAAAGAAAAAAGACAGAACAAGCAGAAATGTCTGAAAGGTCCATTAGGAAGAGCGTGAGATGAGGCTGCAGCCTGTCTTAGGAAAGGGATAGATTCAGACAGTAGGGGTCAATCTCTACAGTGTTCCAATATTGGAGAATCATTGTGGGGAATAGGGAAGCTAGGTTAGGGAGGTGGGAGCCCACTTGTTTGTCGAGCTAAAATGCAGGGACCACCCTTAATCTGGGACCCCCAAACGATCCTCAAATACCCATTTCTTTTCTAATAAAAAGTTTAAAATGTGTCATTGTTGAGAGATTCCTGGAGCAAAGTGTCACACATCCTGCAGGATAAGGGGGCTGCATGAGGAGGCAGAGGGCTGAGATTAAGTAAAAAGCAAATTATCTATAGATATATAAAGCAGAAAATCTTTTAGTTTGTTCCTTTTACAAGTCCACTCCATTCCACCATTCTGCAGCAAATTTGGCGCAGTTAACTGTTAGGACCCTCCGGACATTACTGGCTACATGACATGTGGACACACACGAGACGGTTGCCTGAAAAACGGGAAACATCAATGTGGTCGTAGAAGTGCCAGAAAAAGCTTATTTTAAGTGTCTCAACATGAGGAACAAAACTCAAGGCAAAGCGACACTTCAAGGCCCCAGGACGCCCTGTTTCCGAGATATGTGCACCGGAACGCACCGGATACATTTCCATTTTGTGTAATTTGTATGATTTTCTCTTTCCAGATGCCTCGCAAAAAGCGAAAATCCATTGGACAATTGAATCCAAAAATCAAAGAAAGTGAGATGATACAGGGCCTGTTGACATTTTGCTAGTATTTTATAATTACAACTTGTTTAGAACCAAGACGAAGCCAGCACTGGATTTTACAGGGTTCTGCAGCAGATCAGTGCATGATTTTGCATACCTCCAGCCTGGTATGTTCGAGAAGATGGGAGGAGCGACCTAACCTAGGGGAGTGTCTTGGTCTGGGAAAGAAGATGCGAGCCCAAAGAGAGAAAAATCCTGCAACATAAGAGACTTTACTAAGCCTTAGATAGAGAGCCTCCTGATTAGAGATTGTCGGGCCCGTTCTTTGCCAGTGTAGGGTGGGTTCACCAATATAAGATATAAGAAACCTCTAGCATGAACTGGACAATAGTGGGTAGCACGAGAGAGTGCCACAAGAGAGAGAGAGAGAGTCATGAGAGAAAGAGCCACAAGAGAGAGGAAGAGAGCCACGAGAGCGAGGGAGAGACCGAAAGAGAGGGAGAGACCAATAGAGAGGGAAAGAGAAAGGGAGGGATAGAGTGATTGAGAGAGTGAGGCAGAGTGTGAGAGAGATGGATGGAGGATAGCCATGCCTGAGCCTCTGGACGGTCTCGAATGCCCAGGAGGATCAAGGGACTGAGGACTGGACAGATGACGCTATGTTGAATTTAATGAGAACTCTTGTGTTAGTGGGGAATGCCCGTCTACTTTTGCTCTAACCCAGTAGATCTGATAGGGCCAAAATCCTTTGCTCAAAGCCAGCTTGTCTACACCCAACCTGGATCCATGTGTGGCTACACCTGCCGCATGCACAGCCAGTTACTGGGCCCGCCCAGAGACGTCCATGTACTAGCTTGTATCTTCCTCCACACGGATAAGTCAGACCTCAAACTGAGATAGAAAGTACCTGTACCCTGCAATAATGGTCTCATGTGCCAAAAAAGTGCCAGAAATGTAAAGATCTTACAGAAAGGTCTTATGTTAAAGGGAATCTTATAGTAAACAACCACTTTCTCCTCATATCTCTTGCTTCTTAGTATGCAATTCTCTCTCAACCCCCTTGCAAGGTGGAAGGCTGGCTGACCGTGGCAGCTATACCCACGGTATTTTATTAATTATTTATTATATTGGAATTCGTGTTCAGCACGGGCCCCTAGCGCCTTACAAGGTACACATGTTGAACATGTAGAAGTGAAATTGAAGTTACAACATATTTGTAGGATCGGCTAGGAAGATTAGGATATACATGTAGTAGTAGGGTAGGTGCAGTTTCAGGGTTAAGTGTGGGGAAACAGGTATGTTTTGAGGCTCTTTCTGAAAGTGGGGAGGGAGGGTGCAGTGCAGATTTAAAGTGGTGGGGTGTTCCAGGCTCTAGGTGCCCACTTGGTAAATGGTTTTGTGTGAAAGTTGGTTTACATAGTGGAAGGTGTAGGAGATGCTGGCTTGCTTGACTGGTGTCTGTGTGGGTGATGGGTTCGAATTTGTCATGAAAGTAAGATGGGGTTTTGTGGTGAGTGGCTTTAAAAACAATATAGGGTCCAATTATCTGGGGTAGAGCGAGCTAGTGGAGCTGGGCAAGAGCTCAGGGGGTGCGTGAATATTTAGGTTGGTGGAGGATAAGCCTAACTGCTGCGTTTTGTATTTCTTTCAGGAGAGGATTGCTGTAGTCCAGTTTGGAGAGAACCAGTGCTTGAACTGCAGTGCAGAAGTTGTCAGGAGGAAGGATGTGTCTGACCGTTGTAAGCAGTGTAGTTATAGGTTGCATGTTTTGTTGGCAGCAGCTATGTGGTGTGTGAAGGACAGGTGGGGGTTGATGGTGAAGGCAAGAGATTTGGCAGGTGTGGCGAGGGATTAGTGTGGGTTGTCCATGGCGAGTTCTTTGATCCAGGGGGTGATTTGAGGTTTTTGTCTAGGCGCAGATGAGGAGGTATTCTGTTATGGAAGAGTTGAGCTTCAGGAAGTGGGTGGCCATCCAGGTGACATGGTGGAGTGACAGCTTTAAAATAAAGAAATTCTTTATTGGTATTTTTCAGAACGGTATCAACACTCTGCTCCACCCTCTACTCCCCGCCCCCTCTGCGCTACCCCCTTACCCTTCACCTCCCCCCTAGGGACCACAAGGGTAGCTGCGAAAAATTGGGATCCATAAGCACCATTGAAGGTGAGGGGGACCCTCCTGGGCCGTTACTTAGTCACTGTATGTCCAGTACCTGTATATTCTGTGGGCACCATTGCTGCACAAAATTGCTATTAAAAAAGGAGAGTATTGCTCCCCATTTTTTCCGGAATCTCTCAGAGTCCCCTTGTATCTCATAAGTGCTCCACTTCATTGCTATTGTGTCCCATATTTTGCGGAGCCAACATGTCACTGTGGGTGAGCTTTTCTGCTTCCAGTTTTTTGCGATGACCTGCCAAGCCAATATTAGTAACGTTACCATAGCTTGCTTTTGTGGTTTTTAGATTGTATGTTGCTCCAGGTCGAATAGACCACAAAAATTCTCACATAGAGAGAGGGGTTGGGCCTCCGAGACCATTTTCTGCAGGTGTTTGATAACTTCCTTCCAGAAACCCCTAATCTTGGGGCATCCCTACCAGATATGCCTCCAGTCCCCAATACCCCTGCATTCCCTCCAGCATACCTGTGGTGTAGAATCCAACATTTTGTGAAGTTTGTTCAGAGTGTAAAGCCATTGTAGCATCATTTTATAAAATTTTGATGTCATTTTTGGGATGTTCCACCACAGCCCTTCCTAGAAACCTTCAGGGACCCCTTCTCCCAGCGTATCCCCCACAGGCTGTTTGGTATGGCCATTTCTTTTTGTCCGATCAGTCTTGAAGTATCATATATATATCCGAAACAAAGTGTTTGTCCCCCGTGTGCGTGGTAATACATGTCTTGAATTTTGTTAACTGCCTAGTTGCTGCTTGACGAATCTCCCTTTGAGTAGCCAATGCCTCAGCTGTATGTATTCATACCCATCTCCCTCCGATAGCCTTGCATGTGTCTTACAGTCTTCGAAAGACGCTATTTCCCTTTCCCACACCAAGTCTCGAATTTCCACGCTGCCACTTTTCTTCCGCCGGCCGAACATGCCCTTCCCCAAACTTGGAGTGAAATAAGGATTGTCGAACATAGGGGTTAATGGGGAAGGGATAGTTGACAGGTATCCCCTTTTGATCCACCTATCCCATACATCACAGGTAGCCCGAAGAACCCTACTCTGCCTCGAAATAGGGGACCTATCTTTTCCCTGTAGCCACAGCAGCAGGCCAGCCAAAGGACACCCAGCCACCGCTCTGTCCATCCTAGCCCATATTTTGTCCTTGCTATCAGAGAACCATTCACGCACTACTCTCAATTGAGCGGTTTCATAGTCACGATTTAAGTTAGGCAAGCCCCGACCACCTCTCTGTCGTGGTGTCATCAGCAGATCTAAAGCTACTCCCTGACGTTTACCTTGCCAGAAGAATCTAAATATTGTTGCATTAATTGTTTGAAAGAATGCCTTTAGTACCGCTATGGGGACTGTTTGAAACTTGTATAGTAACCTTGGGAGGGTCACCATCTTTACCGTATTTGTGTGCCCCAAACAGATCTGCATCAGGGTCCATCTGGCTAAGTCTGCATGTGTCTTTTTTGAATAGGTCCGGGAACTTAGCTTTGTACAGTGCTGAAAGAGTGCTGGTTAAATGTATCCCTAGATATGTTATGCTTGCTCCTGTGGGATGAAAGGGTGAATAACTCTGCAGAGCGGAGCTCATCTCCCTGGGGAGGCCTACTTCCAGCATTTCCAAATTTCCCATATTTATCTTAAGTCCCGATAACCCTTCTTGGTCCCTTAAAATTCTGACCGGAGCAGGGATGGAGGAGGCCGGTTCCCTCAATGTTAGTAGCACATCGTCCAAATAAACAGCTGGTTTATGCCTCTCCCCTCCGAATGGGATCCCTTTGATTTCTTGATTCGGTCTAATTTCAGGCAATAGTGGTTCCAGGCATATCGCGTATAGATAGAGGGACAAAGGACAACCCTGCCTGGTTCCTCGTTCTACGCCTACAGTTTCAGAGATATGTGCATTAACTGCCAGCCTAATAGAGGGGATTTTGTAGTTCGCCTCCACCATTTGGATATAATCCAGATAAAACCCCATCCACTCCATCACCTGGAAGAGATAGGGCCACTCCACCCTGTCAGAAGCTTTTTCATCATCAAGGGAAATTAGGATGGCCGGAGTTGTTTTATTTCCAATTTCTCTAGCAGATGAACAACCCTTCTTGTATTGTCCCATGTTTGTCTCCCCGAGATAAAGCCTGATTGATCTTGTTTGTTTATTTATTTATATAGCGCACCTAACACGGAGGTAACTGGGCGCATCTTGTCCAATGACCCCGGGTAGGGACTCCCTTAACCCTTTCCGCTAGAATTCCAGTGTAGATTTTGGCATCCCTATTTAATAGTGCGATGGGCCTATATGATCCACAGTTTGTGAGGTCTTTATTTGGTTTCTCAAACAGAACCACCTTCGCATCGGACATTGTGCGGGTCACTCCTACCCCGCTCCGGAAATTATTATATAGTCTAGTAAGGACGTTTTTCAGCTTGTTGCAATACATTTTATAGAAGATCCCCGAGTAGCCATCAGTGCCGGGTGCCTTATTATTCGGGAGGCTCTTTATCATTCTTTCCACCTCTTCCTCATTTCCACCTCTTCCTCAGTAATTTCCCTATATAATTTTTCCGTGTTTCCTCCCATAATCTTGGTCAACTTCACCCCATCTAAGAAAGACTTTATCCTGAGTTCATTCGGGCCCCCTGACGAGTAAAGCTGCTTGTAGTAAGTTAAGAAGGCCTGTACTATCCCTTCCGAGATGGTGGTTATGGACCCATCTGGTTGCTTTATTCCCCCTACATGGTGCTGCCCAATCTGTTATTTCAACAGCCTTGCAAGCGTCTTATCTAACTTACTGGCCCGATATAGTTACGCTGCTTGAGGCTTAAAAGGGTACGGTCGTGCTTGGCAGACCTAAGCATCTTAAGTTGTCTCTGGGCTGCTTTCACCTTGTTATAGTGAGCGTTACAGCCCATTTGAGCATTACAGCCCTTTTGGTATGCAAAATAACTCTGAGACCAAATGTTAGAACCAACTCAGAAAGATGGCAAAGTACGTTTCTGTTTTAATATCAATTATCTAAAACAGGGAGCCACAATCGACATCCACGGATGTGGCACAAGCGACATCTACTGTCAGGTGGACCACTTATGCCCACCTCTAGTGCATGTCATTCCTCATTATTATGAAGTACAAGGTATATATGATTGGCTCTCAAACTATACAGCCCTTCGTTATATGGCCTTCTACAATTGGTTGGCACGCTCGTACCAATCTGGAACATTCGGTTCACTAGCAGCATGTAAGCATGTAAACTCCTACCCCAGGTCCCAGGAGGTGTACATGACTTTACCTCCCCACCCAATTAGACCAACATCTCTCATCACCCATGCCTTCGGCCATGAAGATTGTCTTTCAATTTGGCCGTGCAGTGTATTCTCGTCTCTGGGAATAGAAGGGACTGTGAGCACACGCTATTATAGTACTGGAACTGCCCAACTCGATTTCCCCCCTTGGCTCACGTGACAGGAGACCACAATTCAGCCCATTTTGCAGCATTTAATTGTCTTGAATGAATAAAACTTGGCACTTGTGGCGTTCTTTCTTTGCACGTTAACAAGTGATGATTCAGCGTCTCACGGTTACTGCCTAGAAGAATAGATAACCAGTCTTGGCTGCTTCAGCCTTGAAACTAGGCCAGACAGCTCTTCTCGTTTCTTCCACGATCTCAGCTAATTCTTTGCTGCGACACAGCTTTCGGTTCTTCTTCTGCATGGGTTTGAATTTACTATAGTTTGTGACACCGATGTCCAGCTTCTATATAATGGTGCCTCCACCTGCAGTCTATTCACTACGTATAGCCAGCTTCTATGGTCACTTACTGCATCTGTACAGGGTTTGAACTGGTTGCATTCCCTGCAGTGCTCTTCACACATGCAATCTTCTTTTTGCATACATATGCTCGCTCAATGCCTTATTTTGTGATCAGGTTATATAAGGTCCATACATTTTCTTCAGCCTATCTTCTCATTGTGCCACACTCATGTCTTGTGACGTCACCACCTCCTTTTCTCTCATTTTCATATCCCCTCGCGGAGCTCCTCCATTAGATTGTATTCTCTTCGGGAATGCATTTGGTACGGCTTTCTCGATATGTACCTTTTCTCGCGTATTCGCCGCGGAATTTCCACAACTGCTGGTGTCGAGCATGGCACAATTTCAGGCTCCCAGCATATAGGCAGAAGTGGGCTGGACTTCCTGCAGAGACATGTAGCTGCTCCTCTACAATAGTTCTCCCTGTTCTTAATCTCTGCTAATTCTTGTTGGGCCTTCCCCAATTCGGCTTCCAGGTCTTTTTCTAATTTACCCTTCTCTTTCCATCTCATAGCTTTTAGGGAGATTAGCTCCAACTCCAAACAGCCTTGAAGGCTTCCCATGCAGTGCCTAGAGGAATCCTCTTTGAATCGTTCACGCACTGTCCAGAGATGGATGGTGCCCTTTGTTAATAGCCCAGCTGCTCCTATCCCTCTCAGGGTACCAAGGTATATTGAAGTCCCCTGTGAGGAGGATCTCACATTCGACGAAGCTTTTTAATTTCCCCAGAGTCTGATGTAAAAAGGCATCTTATCCCGTATTGGGGGCATATATAGTGCCTACTGTTGTTACCTTCTGCTCAATCAAAACGTGCAGGAAAATGAACCTCTCATTTGCGTCCACCAATGTTTCCATACCTTAGCCCCCAAGGCATCCTTTATGCCCACTAACACCCCAGCCCTTTTATTCTGGGCATTTGCCTGATATTGGTGAGAACTGGTGAAAATTTAGCTTGTGGGCATCACCTTCTTTGATATGCGTTTCCTGTAGTGTTATCATATCTATCCACTCCTTTTCATCTGTGCAGCTACCTTCTTCCTCTTCACCAAGGTATTTAAGCCCTGTACATTATGTGACACAATTAGCAGTGTCTTCATCCTTGCTGCATCGTTTCCTCTCCCTAGCATGTTTTGTATCCCTTAATGGCTCCATCCCCTTTGTCGTTCTTGTACAGCCTCTAAATAGTCCCCCCGGCCTCCCTTTGTCTCCCCCCAGTCCCCTCCCCTATCCGATCTAGGCAGGATATCCAGGAATACTCTTTTGATATTTGGGAACTGGCCCACATTTCTACCCGGACCCCTAAGGTTGCACTAACCTTGTGCGAATTCAGAGCTGTGCCCCACTCCCTCCCTGCACAGGCCCGCTTAGTCCTGCTCGATAGCATACTCTGCTCCACATCTCTCCAGTAAATCACCCCCTCCAATTCTTCTCTGCCCTTCTACCTCTTCCGGTACATCTTGTATGTTTTTGAATGTAGGAACAGTGTTATTTTTCATTGTCTCTTCTTCCCCCTTGGGGGCCTTTCAATATGGCCCCTTTCTTTCCTTGTGCGGTCGACCATTCCCATGGCCCGTTTCTTTGTTGTTGGGCCCCACATCTTTGAACCCTGGGGTTGTCTTCTCCGTCCTCCATTCCCAGTATTGCCAAACCTTCGGCGCAGGTGGTAGCTCTTTGTTGTCTCCCATCCCAAGGGAATGTAAGACCAAAGGGCAAGGTCCATTGTAAGGGATGTTTTTCCCCACTAAGATTCTCGTTACTGGTCCCATGGCTCTTCCTTCCTGGAGTATGGTAGCAGCCAAGTCTTGAAACAGGCACACCTGTGAGCCATTAACCGAAATCCCAGTCTGGCCCCTGGCCACCCTGAGTATTTTCTCTTTATCTTTGTATGAGGTCAATGCAGCTAGTGCATCTCTTGGTCTGCTTCCCTCACCGCTCTTCTTGGGGCCCACTCTATGTATCCGGTTGATCTGGATCTCCTCAGGGGCGGTGTCTGCCACCAGCACTGCAAAGCACTGCTGCACTGTAGTTTTCAGATCCGTGTCAGAGTTAGATTCTGCTAGGTCTTTCATTCTAATGTTGGACCTTCTGGAGCGGTTCTCCAAGCCCTGCGCCTGAAATTTTAGGTTATGCATGGCAGTTGCGATTTGTTCTAGCAGTTCTCAGTTCTGCCGCACCTCCTTGTCCACTTCCAACAGGCCTTGTTCTGTTAAATACACTCTATTGTTAAAACTGATATAATATTGTTTCGTCCTCATTGTATATGTTGGCCGATGCCCAGTCGCTTTGCGAGGAAATCCGTATTGCAAGGTTGCAACCTTAAGTAAATCAAGTCTCCATTTTAGGTTAAAGCCGCCATCTTAATTTATCGTGCAAAGTCACCCTGTGGCCTAAAATGGCCGACCTGTGTTCTCTTGTTCTTACTTTAACCTCTTCAACCTTTGTAGGAGAGTTAATGTCCAACCTGACTGCAGGCTACATGTTAGGGTCATGTAGACCTTGTCCTTTGTTGACCTCGAGATCAGGGGATTACTTGAATTGGTGATGTTAACCTACAAGTATACAAGAACAATAACGCTATCTAAACACGACATGCGAAACATCTGTTTGACCTGAATAAAAGCAATGTGTAAAGAGTGTAAAGTTAAACCTAAAGAATAATAGTGTTTGTTAGCAAATGTATTAAAAAGTATACCGCATGCACGAGATATGTAAATTAGGAAATGAACCTGGCGCGACCCTAGCCCAGTACATGATTAACTTGTAGGAGGCTGGACATCGTTATAACGAAACTGTATAAATACGCTGATGTCCAGCTAGCAATTCCTGTTCACTGCTCACATTGAACCCTGCTGGTGGTCTCTGTGATGTACTGACGGCCAAATAGCTATTTGTGAACTTTGTTTTGTAAACTGTACAGAATTTCAATAAAGATTCTGGGAATCTTTACAAGCCCGTGTTGGTGTATTTCTCTTTGCATGGTGTAAAAGCCTTAATATTGTATTTTCTGATTCCACAGATGGCACCCGAATAGGGACCCTCAAGATTGACTTCGTCTCGTTGAAGGTTGGCTCGGCTATCGGACCGGGATCGGACGGTGCGAACAAAACGGCCCCTCTGGACGAGAAGTGAATTCCTCGGCGGAACAGCACGATCCGATCCCTGAACGGTCAGCTGAAGCCCGAGACGACGTCTCGACGAGGGTCCATATATCGAGGTGGGTAAATTTGCCGAAATCACCAGACACGTGGGTCCTTAGAACTGTTCTTAGTAACCCGATTGGGCTTCCCAATCCTTTGGTCCGGTGAATCGTGACCCGATTCTTAATTTAACCCTGACAATTTGAATTTGGCGCATTGTACTCGCGAGCACAATTATTTGACCAGGTAACACCAGAACTCTGATATGCCTGGGAAATTGTCTGCCTGCTTCAGGGCATTATTCTCCAGCGACAGAAAATCTTTGGAAGATAGCCGTCCCGCACCACAGTAGGGGTCGCCGGCATGTACTATGTACTGTAAGAAAGACTTTGGTAGTATAGCATTTAATGACATTTGGCACAGACAGACCAGACATAATTCTAATCTTCGGTGGCCAACCAATGGTAGCTTTGAAATCCCTCGTATAGAATATTTAGAGTCTGTATTGGTAAAGAAAAAGGCTAGACCTGCAGCATTTGATGCATTGCACAGGTGGAAAACAGAAGCTTTGCAGCAACAAAAGAGTAGAGAGAAGCGTATGCGTCGACATATGACGAGTGTCGAAAAGGCACGGTTATATGATCAAAATAAGCAATTGGAATCAGTCAGGAACGCGGACAGAGCGTATCAATTAGGCATTCAGAAAATCTACCCTTCGAAAGATTTTCATATGTCCGATGAATTGATTAACAAACTTCTGCATGAAGGAAGGCCGATGCGTCTGCACCACCCCCGTACGTCCCTCCTCCTGGTGCTTTGCCCCTTCCTGTTGTTATTCCTCCTCCTATAGTTCCTCCGGTCCTCCCTGTTGTTCTTCCTGTTGTTCCTCCAGCCGCCGCTCCTTTGCCTGCCCCCTTGCCTACACCTGTTGACATTCAGAATGTGCCTACTCTTCCTCTTCCAAGTGATTCCGTATCGCTTGTAGTAGACCAGGGAGCGGGATCAAGGGTTGTGACTCGTAATACCGTGTCCCCAGATAAAAAGAATTGATTGCTTGGGCTAAACATTGTATGGAGAAGGGTGAACAAGCTGATGTTTTTTCCACACTCAAAAATATAAAAGGTATTCCTGAGAAAAATGTTTTTATTGAAGGGTTAGGAATTCAATTGAGCATAATGTGGAATAGATTAAACGATGTAGATCTCCCACAAGGGTTACGGGATTTGAACGCCTTAGCGTTGTCTCGAGATACTGCGGAGAAAGTATATGAGCATGTCGAGAGGATTTTTGTGTATAGGAAGGAGTTGAAAGAGTTACAGAATGAGGAAGCAGATGGTGATAGTTTAGGTATTATGTTCTTACAGAAACGGTTTTCTCCTCGTCATGAATTAAAAGGTGAGGAAGCACGAATTTGTACAAAGGATGCGATAAGATGGATTTCGGATATGTCGATAACTCCAGATGAAGTATATGACACATATGGTCAGTATACGTTAGAAATGCAAAGGAAAATGATACAGGTTATGGTAGAATACCTGCAGAATGAGTGTGTAAAAAGAAAGATTTGTTGTCCCGCAGAATTGTTGAGTGTTTATAAGAGAGCCTTTTCGATTGATACTTCTTCGACTGCCTTAGCGCTTGATTTGGCTCTGTTGCTTAGTAAGCTTACGGAGCTGCCTACTTCTCAGCTGCCTATGAGAGAGGTCCCTCTGACATTTGTCCCGAAAGTTGAGATTGCGGCCAATGCTGCACAAGGAATACTCGCGGTGGACATTCCTGCACATTACGTTTCGCAGTTTGTTCACGTCCCGTTCTCAAGACAGGAAGTGAACACTATAAAGCAATCTATTCCTGATATAAGAAAGAATCCGACGGGGTTCTATAAAGAAATAGAGTCGGTCTTACAATCATCGGTATTCACCTTAAGTGATATTGATTTATTATTTCCCGTGCTCCTGCCAGTTGATTTGTGGAAACATATTAGGACTATAGATGATGTACCTGGGTTAGGAGATACATGGGATAAGATGGTTAGGCTCGACAGAGAAAGACCAGCTGGCGAGCGACCGCCTCAAGTGATATTAACTTTGCCTGATAGGATTATTGTAAAATTAAAAACTATAGTTCCTGAAAAAAGAATCATTTGGGACAAGCTTACGGCCTGTGTCCAAGGAAAGTCTGAGGGTGCTACCGATTTCTTCAATCGGTTTGAACAGGTATTTTCAGACTTCAGTGGACAAGACTTAGGCACAGAGTCAGGGAAAAGGCTGTTTGTCGACAAATTTGTACGTGGATTGTTGCCTGATATCCAGTTACAGATTATGTCCTCCAAAAGCGGTTGGCAGGCGAAGTCTCAATCAGAGGTACTGCACATGGCTCAGTACTATGAAAATCGTGTAAATAATGAAAAGGAAAAACTTGAGAAAAAAAAGGGTGACCTAAAACAAAAGTACTATTGCAACAGATTGTTAGAAACCCTAGAGGAGGTAATCAATTTAGAGGTCAGTACGTTCCACAGGGAAGTACGCCCCTGGCTCCGGTAACCATTAACCAGTGTGCCTATTGTCGACAGGAAGGTCACTGGCGCGCACAATGTCCGACGTTGCAGCAAAGGTCATTTGGGAACATGGGTAGACGATCCAGAGGTCGCCCAGGTGCAGGCGGCCCTGGCAGAGGTCAGTTTGCACCAGAATCACAGCAACCTCCTTCACAGGATAAGCAAGTTTCGAATGTGGATAATAGAAACATTTTTGATCACCCTTCTGCCGCGTACCTCTCTGAAGAGCTTCCTTTTGATGACATTCTGTTCCGTTAGGATTGCCCGAAACAGGATTTGGAACCAACGCCTATTCCCGTTCATCTGAAAGGCCCCTACGTTGAGATGGCGGTGGGAAATAGGAAGCATCTATTTTTAGTAGATACAGGAGCACAAAAGTGTTCCATTGACCATTCACGGGTCCCAAACATTCCCCCGTCAGGGCAGTTCAACGTTTCGGTAGGGTTTTCAGGCACACCTGTAGTTTTTCCGGTCTCTTTGCCGGTACCGATAACACTGGGTCCCTTCACAGAGCAGTGTCCATTTTTACTTACCACAAACTGTGGGGAGAATTTGCTGGGGTTAAATTTGTTGAAGGAATTGCATGCCGTAATACATTGCTCCCCGGAGTTCGGTTAACAATTTAACCTCAGCAATCACTCGCCTCTCAGTTTTTGACTCGACCTTTACCGCCAGAATTCAGTAACATTCCGGAATGCTTATGGGCAATTGATGATATTGATGTGGGCATTCTTCAAATTGAGCCTCTTAAAATTATTCTGAAACATGGAGTAAAATTGCCTCGCATCCCGCAATATAAGATCTCAATTGAAGGTGAACAGGCTTTGAAATGTATAATTTCTGATTTTGTACATCGTGGATTAATTGAGGAAATTACAGGTAGTGTGTGTAATGGCCCGATTTTGCCAGTATATAAAAAAGGTGATAATGCGATTCCTTTTCGATTTATAACTGATTTACGTGCTATTAACAAAATTGTGGCTCCTCAATTTCCCATTGTACCTGATGTTACCACGATACTAACTATGATTCCGGCTTCTGCCACTCACTTTAGCATTGTTGACCTTAAAAACGCATTTTTCAGTATTCCTATACATAAGGATAGTAGATATTTGTTTGCGTTTACCCTAGGTGGACGCTAGTTCACAATCACTCGTGCACCACAAGGGTACACTGAGAGTCCAAGTATTTATAGTAGAGCATTGAAAGAGCAACTCGATACTCTCGAGTTGCCTACTACTTGCACGTTACTACAGTATGTAGATGATCTCCTCTTGGCTGCTGATTCTGAGAGTGCCTGTAAAGAAGACACCGTGTTGTTGCTTTGTCATCTAGCAAATCATGGCCACAAAGCTTCACTCAAGAAATTTCAATATTGTTGTCAGGCGGTCGCCTATTTAGGCTATCTCCTGTCAAAGGAGGGAAGACGGTTGACATCTGAACAAATAAAAACTATTTCTGGCATTTCTGTCCCAAATACGCAGAAGGAAGTTAGAGCCCTGATAGGTATGGCTTCTTACTGCAGATTGTGGATCCTTAACTTTTCGTTAACGATTAAACCAATGCTGGCTTTGACAAAGAAGGGCATTTCTTTGCCATTACCATGGACTTTGGAACACCAGACAGCATTTGACTTGCTCAAAACCGTGCAGTGTTCGGCATCGGTTTAAGGAACTCCAAATTATGAAAAGGCCTTTGTGTTGTATGTGCATGAACGTGATGGATGTGCTTTGGCTGTGTTAACGCAGGAACATGGAGGGAAAAATAGCCCGTGCGGCTATTTCTCATCCATCCTTGATCCTGTTGCATGCGCTTTGCCGAGATGTTTGAGAGCTGTCACTGCTGCTGCTGCGTCTGTAAAACAGAGTGAGGGAATGGTCCTGGGTCATGCGTTAACCCTAAAGGTACCTCACTCTGTAGATATTTCATTGAATAGGACTCAAACGTAACACCTCACTTCCGCACGATTGACAAGATACGAATTGATCTTGTTTTCTCCCCACATTCAAATTCAGAGTTGTTGTGTATTAAATCCGGCTGAACTTTTACCTGTCCCGCAAGATACTGTTGATGGTGACGAAACGTTACACGATTGCCTTTATACGACAGAACAAGAGACTAAAGGTAGAATCGATTTGAAAGACACGCCTTTGAATAGCCCACAAGGAGAGCTATTTTGTGATGGCTCTTGTTTCAAACTTCCAAATGGTAAATCCACGGCTGCTTATGCCGTCACTACTTTAAGTACGATTGTGGAAACCAAAAGGATTATGCATAATTCCGCGCAGGCCGCAGAAATTATAGCGTTAACTCGAGCTTGTGAACTTTCTGAAGGGCTTACGGTAAATATATATACCGACAGTCAGTATGCCTTTGGGGTGGTTCACAACTTCGGTAGACTTTGGAAAGAACGAGGTTTCTTGACCTCACATGGCACGAAAATTCAGCATGGCACTTTAATAGTGCAATTACTTTCAGCACTCGCACTCCCTGTTCAGTTAGCTATTATAAAATGTGCAGCACATCAAAAGGTTACAGATGATATAGGAAAAGGGAATGCTTTTGCTGATCAGATAGCTAAGCAAACTGCCACTGATTTTAGTTCAGAAATGTATGCTGTAAGAGAAACTGTAAATGTTTGCACTTTTGGTGAAAGCATCGATTCTGTAAAAGACATTCAAGCAGATGCTACTGTAGAGGAGACCAAGAAATGGGTCGAGGTTGCAGGAAGATTGGATGATGATGGGTGTTGGGTGGACAATGTTGAAGGAAAATGGTTACTCCCCGACGCCTACATTACAATAATGGTCATTATGGCTCATGGTCCGACACATGTCTCTGCGCGTAAAATTGACTAAAATGCTACACAGTGTATGGGCCAATGATAACATTTTCAAAATTTCAAAGTGCTTTGTCCAAGGGTGCGTGGTCTGCTTGCAGCACAATGTAGCAAAAGGTACCTCGACTCCTAGAGGAAGTTTCGCTCCACCTTCTGTTCCGTTTGAGGTTATCCACTTTGATTTTATTGAAATGGAACGTTGCAACAATCTTAAATATGTGTTGGTTGTCATTTGTGCATTTAGCAAGTGGGTTGAGGCCTTCCCTGATAGAGATGCAACAGCCATAACCACGGCAAACACTCTGTTAAAGGAGTTCTTTCCTAGGTTCGGGCTGCCGAGAGTCATCTGGTCGGATAATGGGCCACACTTTATCGCTGCCGTAATCCTGCAAATATGCAAAGGATTGCAGAGTGATAAACGGTTTCATTCGGCCAGACATGCCCAAAGGGCCGGATTAGTGGAAAGGCACAACGGCATTATAAATAACAAGCTCGCTAAGACGTGTGCTGGCACCAAGTTAAAATGGCCAGACGCCTTACCGATCGTGTTGCTGTCGATGAGAACAACCCCTCAAACTAAGACTGGGCTCTCTCCCTTTGAGGTGGTAATGGGGAGGCCTGCTAATATTTGGGGTATGCCAAAAAGTCGCACGTTGCGGGATATAGAGAATGTGCTTCTTTCAGATTACTGTAACCAGTTGACTAAAAATCTATTTCCAATTTATCACCAGGTGCGAGGGGCATTACCTGTACAACACGAGGGTCCTGGTCACAGTCTACGACCGGGGGACTGGATCCTCAAGAAAGTTTTTGAGAGGTCGTCTTGCCTTGCACCTCGGTGGAGGGGTCCCTACCAGGTCCTGCTAGTCACTCAGACTGCTGTGCGGGTAGCGGGGCGTAAGAACTGGATCCACGCGACACACACCAAACGGATCCCACAGCCCGTGCCATACAATACAGAAGATACAGAATCCCTTTCCAATGCTGTAACCAACGTGCATGAAACAGCAACAGCCAACAAGAGAGTATCGGAGACCGTTCCAGAATTCATAAGGCCAGACAAAACGGCCATCTTGTCTCCACACTCTCCAACAGTGGTACTTCCGGATCAATCATTTTCTGATCCCATTTCCGTTCACTCGCCACCTCCAGTGGGAAGTGACGACATACTTTTCTCTGACCCTTCAGCACCGGAAATTGTGAAATATAATTTACGTCCAAGGAGATAGACGTACTGCACGGTTTAACTGTGCGATCGAGGAAATCATTTGAGGGCTTGCCTTTTGGCCCGACTGTACGAAAGTATTCTGTTGGCTAAATGTTGTGGGAAAGACATTAAGAAGACGCGCGACTGGAGTCGCCAGCAAATGAACAATTGGTGTTTTTTCGATTGAAGTCTACAATGCCTGCACCCGCTACCGCTCGCACTGAACTTTTAGATAAATATGTGGCTAGCAGAGTGAATGAACAAGCGTGTAAGGGGATCCCGAAAATGTATTGTTGCCTTTTTGTAATAATAACTGGGTTTTTAGTAACTATTGGTTTTGGGTTATGGTATCTGGAGGAAGCATATCCGCTAGAGAACTTTTTACCTGTTGAAAATGTATCTGTTTTCCCCACTCCTTCCGTGCAATTGCATACCTTGTCACCTAGAGATTCTTCGCATAGACGGAACTATCAGAATAATACTCTTTTGTTAATAATGAATGCCACTCATGCAATTTTGAATAGAACCAACTGCTGGATCTGCTCACATCTACCGCAACATGGGGATAAGGGGCTAGGTTGGTATATTCATCCTTTATCTTTGACAACTGCTTGTTATGCTTCTCTTAGAGCACTATTCTTTGGCCGATGGAATGATAGCATCTCAGGGAACTTTGATGGTACAAATTTGAATAGTTTTGAAAAATGTGTCTTGATGCCCCTGGGATGCTCGCTTTTTGCAAATAGGAGTAATCCAAACGTTGCTTCTGTTAGGCCCTCTGATAGATTGTCTCATCCTTTTCAGTCTTTGATCTCTTTCAAAATGGCTCCTATAGGCAATAAGGATTCCACGCCTCCATCTTATTCTGTTAACCATAGCCCCGATTCAGTATCCTTCTGTATACAGAGGAATGGAACACGGTCAATGGGTAATTTTAGAAAATGCGCCAACGTTGCAAATTTGACTAGTGAGAACAGACCTCTGTACGTAGGTGAACCTGTCTATTTTGTTTGCGGTAATGTGGCATTTCCATGGTTGCCCAGGGATTGGCAAGGAACCTGCTATTTAGGGATTCTATTACCTGGGGTATTTATTGCCAGTACTGCAGACATTTCGAAGACTCATCCACGACGAGGTGTGAAAGGGGATACTCCAGCGCAAACTCTAGGAGACATTATGAAATCCTTTGTACCATTTTTTGGGCAAATTACAAATTCAGAAGATATCGGGGGACTAGCGAGAGTACTGGAGAGAACCATCAACCAGACCACTGACATACTCTCTAATATGACGTTAGAACAGAAAACGATAAGATTAGTAGCTCTTCAGAACCGGATGGCATGAGATGTCATTCTGGCAGAGCGTGGAGTAGTATGTAAATTAGTGGGGTCCGCTTGCTGCGTTTACGTAACAGACTCCTCTCCAACAATCTTTAGGGTGATCCAAAATCTACATGTTCTTAGTTCAGAAGTACATGTTCCTGAGGGAAATTGGGAACTTAGTGCATGGTTTTGGGACCTCCCTACGGTCATGGGGGTGGAAGTTGTTTTCGGCCCTGCTGATTATCTTGGGTAGTTTTCTGTTCCTTTGATGTTGTATACAGTGTCTCCCTGGTATATGTTCAGTATTAGGGGGTTGTTGCGCACAAGCAACAAGTGTATTAGGGCATAAAATATACGCCCCAGATAAGGTTTCCAAGGAGTATGTGTTGAAAGAAACTCTAGTGTCCGATCTAATGGCAATAGATATGTCTGACAATGATTCGGGGTGTATAGACGTTGAAATGTGGAGTTAGTCGCAAAGTGATTGAAGGTAGTTTAGCGCTTGGCATAGGTCAAAAGGAGGGTTTGTTAAAACGGATATAATATTGTTTCGTCCTCATTGTATATGTTGGCCTATGCCCAGTCGCTTTGCGAGGAAATCCGTATTGCAAGGTCGCGACCTTAAGTAAATCAAGCCTCCATTTTAGGTTAAAGCCGTCATCTTAATTTATCATGCAAAGTCACCCTGTGGCCTAAAATGGCAGACCTGTGTTCTCTTGTTCTTACTTTAACCTCTTCAACCTCTGTAGGAGAGTTAATGTCCAACCTGCCTGCAGGCTACATGTTAGGCTCATGTAGACCTTGACCTTTGTTGACCTCGGGATCAGGGGATGACTTGAATCGGCGATGTTAACCTACAAGTATACAAGAACAATAACGCTATCTAAACACGACATGCGAAACATCTGTTTGACCTGTATTAAAGCAATGTGTAAAGAGTGTAAAGTTAAACCTAGAGAATAATAGTGTTTGTTAGCAAATGTATTAAAAAGTATACCGCATGCACGAGATATGTAAATTAGGAAACGAACCTGGCGCGACCCTAGCCCAGTACATGATTAACTTGTAGGAGGCTGGACATCGTTATAACGAAACTGAATAAATACACTGATGTCCAGCTAGCAATTCCTGTTCACTGCTCACATTGAACCCTGCTGGTGGTCTCTGTGATGTACTGACGGCCAAATAGCTATTGTGCACTTTGTTTTGTAAACTGTACAGAATTGCAATAAAGATTCTAGGAATCTTTACAAGCCTGTGTTGGTGTATTTCTCTTTGCATGGTGTAAAAGCCTTAATATTGTATTTTCTGATTCCACACTATTTCCCAGGGAGTTGATTTCTTCCTTGACTTCCTTCAGTGAGCTCTACAGCTCTTCCTTTAGATTGGCCATCTGCTCCTGGAATGATACTGCCAACCTCCCCTCCATGCCCTTTAAGCATGTCAGCAAATCTTCCTTACTAAGAGCCATTTCTTCCGGTGTGGTGGGTGGGCCTCACCTCCTTCTTGTTGTGCCAAATTGGCAAGGGCTGAACCAGCTGGGGGTCTTTGCCAGTACCTCTCTAATTGGCCCCCCTCGCACTCTTTCACATTCTGCATTGCTGGGGTCTGCTCCCCCCCCCTTAATTCCGGGCATCTGAGTGTGCACCAAAGATGTATGGCTCTGCCTGGGTTTGCCCGATTACCCACTCCTTCGCACGGGCTAGCTGCACTGTACGTGTTAGGTGGGCCCCTTCTGTTGTAGACCCCCCCATCCACTGTGATTTGCCAGTATTGTTCCTTTAATGGCCCCAGATCAGGCCTCAGCAACACTCTTTCACTAGCTAGGGCCTGGCGTGCCCTGGGGCCCTCACTTTGCTTACTTGTGTTTATAGGTGTGTAATTGCCTGGGGAGCTCGAACGTCGGCGCACCGGAGGAGCCTGTCCCTCTTCCGGGGCCCTTGATCAATGTGCTGTTTGCTGATAGCCCGGAAGGAGCCGGGCGCGTAATGTTTATTCCTCCCCATGGGGGAAGGGGTTGCTTGATGCCGAGCTGTTCGAGTATTCTGTGCCAGGCCCTTTTTCAGGGTCTGTCTGCCTCTCTTAGTGCTTTGAAACACACTGTGTATAGGCGCTATTAAATAAACTAGACTATAATATCATATCTAAGATCGGGATATTCACAATTAAACTGCCTCGCTCACCTTTACCTTCTTCACCGCAGTGCGTGTGGGCGAGGCTCTCCACTCACTTTGTCTGTCCTCTGCACTGCGCAACTGGACACCAGCGGTCTGCCTCCCCCTTCGTCTGGCAGATGTACGGTGCCTTAATCGGGCCGAGTCTCCCTTGTTGTCCCTCGGTCTCTCACGCCACCGGGGGTATGGGGGGTGCCTCCATAGGACTCTGATGCTGCAGGTTCTTCTCTGCTCCTCCAGTAGACCGATCATTTCCTCCCTGCAAACTCAGTGTACTTTTTCCTCCTTTCATAGGCCTGGCCGGAAGCTTGTGAGAGTGCGACTTCACTCTCCGGTGGCCATCTTGGAATCCTCAGAGACAGCTTTTGAGGTAGTGGAGTTGTGAATGAGATCAGGTTTGGAAGTATATTTGCATGTCATCTGCGTATTGGTGGAAATGGAACTGTGTTTGTTAAGGGTCTGCCCAAGGGATTCGACATATATAGGTTGAATATGAATGGACATATTGAGGATCCTTGCACTCACTATGGGGTCTGGGAAAGTGGGACGTCACTGGGAGTGACTCCCCTCTTGGGAACAAGGACTCCCATTCATGTAAGGAACTCCTTGTCCAAACATTGTCTCTCTATATGGGAATCAGAAAGACTTTTACCCCTGTTTTGGATTCACCAAATAGTAACATTTCTTCAACCTCTCTGGCTTCAGGTAATGCTGGATCCAACCTGAACTCCACGGTCAAAGAGGAAGAACACACACCTTTTGCTTGTGATGTGCATAAAACGATGAGGAACCTGGAATGGAGGAGAGAAAATCCTATGCCGATGTGAGCCTCTGACGGGAGGACCCCCTGGATGTGTGGAGCCACGCTAGATAGTGGAGCCAGCAGTATTGCGGAGAGTGAGCTGATCGTTAGTAAGATGCCGGAAGGGTGGCATCCTGATCAGCAATGAAGCTTAAGTCAAGAGAGAGATGGAGATGGTGAAGAGACTGTCTCGCCTGGTTTTGCGACAAGATGGAAGCCAAGGTTGGACTGGGCCAACGCCGAGACCAGACCGCAGGAGAGATTGGATCCCCAAGTGCAACAGCTGCTGAACCGGGCAGAGAAAGGGAAGCGACCACTCCCAACGAGTTAATGCCTCTGAGAGGGGCGAACAGTTGTATTCGAGGCTGTGGAAGTCAAAAGGGTTACGGGAGCCAGGAAAACACTGGATACGGGCAGACACCCAACCCAGGCCCTGCTAAAGTAAGCCTGCCAGTGGGCCAGAGGGCTTTGGGGAGCCCCAGAAAATGAAGAGACATTAATATCCGAGGCTGGGGAAGCCAGGAGGGTTACGGGAGCCTGTGAAAGCTGGGCACTGTAGGGGCCCAAAACGATCCCATGACAAATTAAGCATATGAGAGAGCTGGAGGAGTTCGGGGAGCCCTAGAAAACTATGGAATATTGATATACGATGGTGACAAAAGGGTTGCGGGAGCATGAGAAACCTGAACACTGAATACAGGCCAATGCCTAAGAGACACTCTGCTGAAATAACCCCATCAGAACACCAGAGGGCTTTGAGGAGCCTTACAGACTCAAACAATATTCCCGTAATAACGAGTGAAAGAAAGGGTTACAGGAGCCTGAAAAACCTGAACACTGAACAAGACCCTGCCGGATTAAACATATAAAAGGGCAAGAGGATTTTGGGAAGCTCTGGAAATACAAAACATAGCAAGCAAAACTGAAAATGGAGATCAACGGGAGGGTTCCCGTGCTCAAACCCAAAACAAGAACATTATCAAACACCAAGTCAGAAATGGTGGAATTGCATTAAGAAAACCCTTTTTCCATGTAAAGAAGGGAAAGTATTGGATGTTCGTGAAGACTTCAGACTTGCTATTGAAACCTGCAAAGAGGCTGGAGGGCTGAATTGTGAGAAATTGACAAACATTTAAAACCTTCTTTCGAAAGAGGTCCTAGTAGTTGGGCTAAGCAAAGCCCAAGGATAGAGGCTATTGCTTGATCAAGTTGTGTTACGCTTTTTTAAGTGGGCAAAATAGCAAGTAGCTTTTGGACTAAGGACTATTTCTTTTGGACATTTGACCAGCATCCTTAGTTTAGTTTGTTAGGTAGGGAATTGCCTTCATAGCAGTAAGACTAAATAGGCATTTTCTTAATTTTCAAATAAAGACCCTTGAACAAGTCACATCTTAGTCCGGCTCCTTCTTCTGGTTCGCCACAGGTGGAAGGTGGCCCATGCGCTGGTATGTGTGGGAGTGAGAGCAGAAGAGATGCTGTGCATTTTGGAGTTGAAGTAGTCCCTGGGAGAGTTGGATACTGCAGTGGATGGCCATTTGGATGGTGGTTTGGAGAGGGATTTGACAAAGTTGAATAGTTTCTGGGTAAGATTGACGATGGATTTAAGTTATTGGGGGTAATGGGCGACTTGGCATTGCATATGGCTGTTCTGTATTTGTTGCAGCAGTGTTTGAGTGGTGCTCTGGTGGCGGGGCATGGGTACTGCTCTTTCTAGGAATCTGGCTTCCTGCTTGAAGGAGAGCAGGTGACTAATAACCATGGTTGATTGTGGTGACTGCAGTGTTTTTGTGTTTTGAAGGGGGCAATTTTGCTGAGTGCTTGTGTGGTGATAGTGTTGTAATTTTGGGGGAGAATGGAGGAATGTGTGTTTGGAGAGGCAGGGTGGAATGGGTGGTGCTAAGGTTGTGTCTGTAATGTGCTTGATTTGTCTGGAAGCGGGTGGTAGGAGGATTTGTGGCAGGTGGATGGCGGGCGGGGGGGATCCTGCATGGGAGAGTGAGTGTGAAGGGGATTGCAAAGTTTTCCAACCACGACACCCAGATTGGATTTTCCACAGAGACATGATTTTTGCTTGGAAAGAAAAGGTCCAGGGTCCTTCTTAGTGCTGGCTGTGGTCATCCGATGCCGTGCACTACCAAGAGGTCCCGGCTGAAGCACACTTCATGCGAGAGGAGCTACAATGGCAGTTCTGCACAGATTCTGAGCCCCTCTATTTCTCAATTTCTATACAGGTGCGATATTCTATGTCATGGGATTCGCTTAGCAGACGTGAGAAATTATAGTGGGACGGCAGCGACTATGCAGTGCAACAGATTCTATTGACTTCAAAACCTGGTTGTGGTCCGTCAGCCCTTTTCTCCTGCCACCTGCCTTCTGGTCCTTTTTTCTGTCTATTCTCGGGGGTGCCCGGTCCTTCTTCCATTTTCTCTTCTGCTGGGTGATCCTCCATGCCTGGCGTTCCTATTCCTGGCCAACCTCCATCTTCTGTCCGGGGCCCCTCGCTCTGTGCCTCTGGTCCTGCGTTCCTTTTACCTGTACTCAGCCTTCCCCTACTTCGTTTGTCCATCCTTCCCTTGGTTATCTTTTTCTGTGCCTCGCTTTTTTCCTGCCTGATGTCCATCTTTGTACTGGGATCCACCAGGGCTGACATCTTGGATCCTAGATCTCTAAACCTAGCCCTCCACCCTTGACACTGTTTGCACTGTGTCCCTGCATCATGCTAATCTCAGGTAGAATTAGTTCTTGGTGTGGGGAATGCTGTATCCCTAGACTCGTGTTTCAATTAAGCGTCTGGGTGTTCTGGCATTCCTTCTCTACATTTCCCATGACCACCGATCCTGGTGTCACTCATACACCAATGGGCCCCAGGCCTGCTAACTCAGGAAGGATCACAAGTTGACAGGCTCAAAATATTACCGGAACCGCAAGGTAGGTAGGTAGGTCGGTCTCTCTCTCTCTCTCTCTTAGTTGCCTGTCCAAAAGATGGCAACAGCTGGATAAATGGTGCAAGTACCTGGGCATTTGATGTCAGTGCCTGGAAAATGCCTATCTGATAACTATACACAAGTTAAAACTATTGGCTTTGCCATTGTTGATTTAAACAGGACTTCAGAGCAAGGAACAGATGCGAGGACACACATTTCTTGGTTATAGGTCAAAGGTTCGAATGAAAAGGATCGAATGACAAAAGGGTCGAATCAAAAGGACCGAAAACAAAAGGGTTGATTTAAAAAAAAAATACATTTTTTGATTGATTTTTTTTTGGGGGGTCCACCCACCAAGCCCACTTTTCTGAGGTAAAAAACACTTTTTTTCCTATACGGAAACCCACAAAAAAAAATATATTTAAAAAAAAAAAATCAACCCTTTTGTTTTAGGTCCTATTGACTCGACCCTATGGCATTCGATCCTTTTGGATTCGAACCTTTGACCGGACACCACATTTTTTATAATTCAAGTGGCTTAAGGCATATTTGGTTACATTATTTTTGTCACAGTAGGAGCTCATTTACTGTGGCTATTAATCCATTAACTCTCAAGAGACTGCCTAGAAGTTGCACTAAAAGGCCATACACAACACAAAGTTGGCTCAAATAGATCCTGGGAGGGTGTATTTTGGGCAGGGAGGAGCAGCTGCCGGAATGAAATGGCCGCCGGCATTAGCATGGCTATGGGTGTTCCAACGGGTGGGAAAACAACTAAAAAAACACCCACTCACTGTGTGTCCCTGCTCACATCCCTTTCCTCCCCCATCTATACGTCAATATGGTAGTTTCGGCTCGTAGGTGTTGCTAAAGAGCCAACTGATAGACACAACTGAAGAGGGGTCTGTGACTCACTCTGCCACTCACTCTGCCACAGCACCCAGGAATAGACAGACGAGCACTAAATGCAGGGAATGGATTTGTGTTCAGTCTGGGTGTTGAGTTCATTAAATACTAATGTATCTAAATAAACATGGTTAACTTCTAAACCTGCTCAGCCAATAACACAGTGCTCTGCTTCAATTGTCTGCAGCACGTGCAACCGCGTCCGGGGCAGCTGGATCTTTTGCATCGGTTTTGAGAACTACAACATGCAAGGTAAAACAATATGCCACCACCAGGGAATGCAATCAAATAATTAGGCACCTTAAAACTTTCCTTTTTGTGGCATCCAGTGGAGTACTGTAACCCGAGGCCCCAGAAAATGCAATCAATCCAAAAGAGGCATGTACAAGACATTCAAGAAAAAGACATGAAACCAAAAGAAAGCAAAATACACCTTTAGGGTCTTAGTATCTGGGCATGAACAGAGCAGGAGGCTCGAGGGGTAACTACTGACAACGCTCTGCTGTACATTGAAAATGGACTCCACGGGGTAGACCACCATTTTATAAGTCTTTTCCCTTGAAATGTTTCCCTTTCGTTTTCAATGCATACAGATGGCTTCTGGCGTGTCTGTTCCCTGGCAGTTATTTTTACTTAACTGTTATTCCTCTAGCAGGTGTTCATTTAGTCGATGTGTTTCATCATTTTGTATCACTGAAGTCATCTGGCGAAAAAACAGATGTCGTGCCTTAATGGGTTTATACTCGCCATAGTCGGGAGGATTTGGACTTCGCTCATCCAGACTAGAACATGTATCCAATTGACAGCTCCAGTCCTTCGTTGGGTATTTATTTTCAGAACGAGACACTCTACAGGACTGGTACTAACCAAGGCTTAATATTTGATGAAATTGGCCTCACTTTGCAGAACTTAAAGCCTTCATGTGAATGACAGATTGATCGCATATTTGCGAAATTGTCTTGGCACGAGCATTCTACAGAACTAATTTCACACCGGGCATATCAAGGGAGGTGCATTAGCTGCGGTAGGCATTTAGCTTCCCGCTTTTTTCCTTTGCACATTCAGCTCCAAGCAGGATCATTTTAACAGGCTCCAGTCGGTGGGCGCAGTGTGGAAATCTCTCCGCTTGCATATTTTAGGTCCCGTTTCCAAATTGCAAAAGCTTTAAAGCTACAGCAAAAGACCAGTGGTTACAGCCTATTCAAGCGCACACACACACACATATGAACAGTCATACAATATCCCGTGCCTACAAATAAGAGCTTAGAATTTTGCAGCAATCAATGAAAGATCAGGAGGATATATGACTACATATTCATTGCTACGTCTGCTCATTTAACATTCCTAAATTAAATTTATCTTTAGGAAATTGGTATTGAATCAAAGACGTCAGCAATTAATTTACTGAACATTAAAATGTACTCGTAATAAGAATTTGTATATAGCGCTACACGCAAGATTCCTCCCACCTGTAGGTGCTGTAATAACAGATGTTGTTGTTAGCCACATTTATGCTACTGTATTTAGTGTCTTCACAAGAATGAAAGACTAAATGGGTCCTGTTTAGTTTATTTGTAGAGCGCCCCTAACCAGGAGGTATCTGGAGCTTTTTCTTGAATAGGAACAGTAGTTACAGAGACAATACATAAAGCAGTTAACTTGCGTTACATATCAAGTAAACATGCCTGACAGAATAGTGATAAAGTGGAAGTGATAAAGAAAGCCAAGGCCTAGTGTTACAGATCTAGGCATTTAATCAAAGGGTACGGATGATCAGAAATGAAGGGAATGATACGTGTTTAGTTTTGCTGGGCAAAGAGCCATTCCTTTACTTTTCTTCTGAAAATCCAAAAGGAGGGCTAAGCTCTAGGGTTTGTAGGCAAGGAGTTCCATAGCTTGGTTGCTAGCTCCGGGAAGCTGTACCCGCCAGCTTTTTGTAGCTTGTATTTTGAGGCAGTGTAGGTAATTTGCTCTAGTGGGTCTAGTAGATTGGTTCCTGATGAATTTGTCGACTATGAATTTTGGAGCAGTGTTGAATACTAGAGTTCAAAGTGTGATCCTGTCTCGCACTGGAAGCCACTGTGTGTCGCTCCTTATTGCTGAGATGTGGTTGGTACGTGCGTTATTTTGGAGCTCTTGTAATTTCTTCAGGTTACGTTTATTGGAGCCTAGATATAGAGTATTACAATAGTCTAGCTTAGCTAATATCAGAGCTCTGGCTAGGGTAGTGCAACTGTTGATAGATAGGAAGGGTTTGCATGCATTAATCAACTTAGAAGTGCATGCAGTTGCTGAGGCAGTTGCATTGATTTGCCTTGTGTGGAAGAGGGTGGAGTCTAGGTAAATGCCTAGAGTTTGGAACTCTCTGGATACATTGATGATGTTCTCATCAATGTTGAAAGATTTGTGGAGGGCATCCAGCTTGTTTAGTAGAGACTTTAAGCCTATAAGAAGTAGCTCGGTCTTGTCATCATTCAGGCAAAGGCCGTGGGTAGCCATGCATGCGTGAATTTGGAGATACATTTCGGGAGGAAAGCTCAGGGGCAACGTGCTCGCCTTGGAAGCAAGACGACGCAGAGCAACACAGGTTCGATCCCCGGGTCCGCGCTTGGAAACCTCTGGGTATTAAGCGCGTTATAAATAACCTATCCTATCATATCATTCAACATTTTAGTATCTTTGTCATAGCAGCCCATAAGGGTGATGAAGATCTGGGTGTCATCTGCATAGTTAGTGTAGGGTGACACCCAAGTCGTCCAGGTGGTCGAACAGGAGCTTCGTAAAGATATTGTATAAAGTGGGAGAGACACAGGAGCCCTGTGGGACTCCACAAAGAATTGGAACTGGTTCGGCTGAGGCGGTAGATGAGAATACCCTCATAGTCCTGTTTGCTAAGAAGGATTGAATCCAAGCCGTGGCATTAGGGGAGAAAGAGGCCGCTGTAGTCAGGTGCTTGGTGAGGATATTATGGTCAACTAAGTCGAAAGCTGCTGAGAGGTCCAGCAGCAGGAGTATGGCCAGCTTTCCTTTATCTTTTAATTCATCCATTTGGATTTTTAGATTGAGGAGGGCAGTCTCAGTGCCATGTCTGGGCCTGAATCCTGATTGACGCAAGCCTAGGAGATTGTTGTCTAAGTGCTTTTGAATTTGGAGATATGCCCCTCTATTAACAATTTTCAGGAGCAATGGTACTGTGGATATGGGTCTGTAGTTGGTCGGGGTATTTTGGATCAAGGTTTGTTTTTTTGTGAAGAGGCATGACCCATGTCCCCTTCAGATTGTTTGGCACTGTGCAGGTATCAAAGGATGTATTAATCAGTGAAGTGATGAATAGGGCAAGTTCCATTGCTCCTTCCTTTATGACAGTAGCTGGGCAGATGTCCCCCTGACATCTAGATGGTTTTAGGCTGGCTATGATGTCTTCTACCTCCTTAATGGATACCGAGGAGAATTGAAATGGGTGGCTCTGTATGGGCGGTGGGTATTGAGGCTTGCTAAAGTTGGAGTTTAGAGTCAGACTAAGCTTTTTGGCCTGTATTTTGGATTGCAACAGAGCTGTTTTGTCTAGTAAGGCTTTCTGGATATTGGCACACCAGGAAGCATCTTTAGTGCAGGAATCTGTAGGTGGAGCAGGAGTCTCCAACTCCCTGAGGATGGTAAATAGCTCTTTTGAGCCTGATTTGGCATTTTGTATTCTGAAATTGTAGCTCTCTCTTTTAGTTTTTAGTATGGCTGCTTTATATGTGGTAGCCGCGTTAGTGAATTTTTCCTTGCTCAGGTCAGAAGGTGTTTTTTCCCATGTAGCTTCAGAGATTCTTTTGTATCTACGTAAGGCTTTTAAGTCTGCAGTGAACCACTTGTTTAGGTGGGCTATTGGTTTAGCTTTTCTTGTTTTTAGAGGCGCGATTTTGTTTAATGCCTGTAGTAAGGTGTGGTTGTACAAGTCTACAAGAAGAGAAGGTTCCTTTTCTGAGCTATTGGGCTGGTCATTAATGGGTTGTAGAAGGGGCCGTAAGTAGTCTAAGGTGATGTTGAGTTTATTTCTTGACACGACCTGCAGGGCTTGGATGGCACTAGTATTTGGGCACAGGCTGTCCTGTATGGTGAAGGATATGCAGTCATGGTCTGACCAAGCACAAGGCGAATTGCCTAGGATCTTGGTCGTGCAATTTGGGCAGCCAGCCAATCCAAGGTGCTCCCCTTGTTGTGTGTGGGGCCGCAGTGAGAGCGTATTCTCTACGGCTGTAGCATTGATGTAATTTGCCTCATGAAGGCCTAAATTGAGGTCTCCCATTAATACAATTTGGGAACTCGGTTTGGTATTACGCGACAGGAGGAGGGTGGTGTCTTCCTCAAAGGAAGATATTCGACCTAGAGGTCGGTATAGGAGATGTAACAAGAGTGTACGAGAGGCTGATAATGGGAGTTTGACTGATAGAAGTTCTCCTGATGGGAAGGCCTAGTTGGTTTTTAGCAATGATTGCAACTTCACTGCCCCTGCCGGTGTCTCTGTCTGCTCTAATAATGGTGTCATTCTCTGGGATAGCTAGGGACAAAGATGGCCCTGCGGCAGGGTGTAACCACGTTTCGGTGACACTAGAAATTCAAGCTGATTTCAAAGAAATAAGTTCTGCTACGTCTAAGGCGTGCGCCAATAGGGATCTCGCATTGATGAGTGTTCCTTTGATGTGAGGTACCTCAGGGGTAGGTGTCGCAGTGCCTGAAGTTATGGTTGCTTGTGATGTTGGGGAGTTGCTAGAAGAGTTGTGTTCATTGATGACTCTGGCGGTGATTATGGGCGTGGGTTTACGCTTAGTAGAGGATGCCCGAGGCAGGTTGACCATCCAAGTAAGTTTGAAGCAAGATCCTAGTCTAGCATTTCTAGTACTTAAAGGGCAGGGTTGGTTAGGTGTAGGTCAGGATGCGCAGAGATTGACCTATTGTAGTGCAGTGATGGGGCATTGGCCCCATGTTGCGGTATTTCAACGTCCAAAACCTCTGTGGTTGAAAGTTGGATGAAGTGCAGATGAGAAACCAAGCAGAATATTTTCTGCTTTTTGCAATAACTCGATATGAATTGTATAGCTTATCTTTGTTAAACCTAGAAGACCTGGCATCCTTGGCCCGTGTAACACACACAATGGTAAGGGTTGCCTAGACTTAGAATCCCGGTCAGCGACTGTGATATAGGATATTATATTTATTCCCTGTATGTTTGAAGTCAAGGCCTGAGTGTTTCTGGGGAGGTGCAGGTGAGTGAGTGTGCGGTGAGCACAGATGTGCAGTAGGTGACCGGCAAAGCACAGGCTTTGCGAAAAGCTGGAAGTGTTTGTTGACTTGGGTGACATGATTGACAGGCGTACACAGGCAGAGCTGGAATGGGGGTTTGTTTCCCCAGGAAAGGATGAAAGACTGTACATCCCCAGGCTAGGGTCCTTGACTGGGGACAGATACACACGTGTGACCTAAGATCCTTACCATGTAGCAAGGGAGAGGGCCCTGCAATCATGGAACCTCTTTCGCTATGCAGCGGGACAAAGAATGTCAGGAGGACCCACGAGTACCATGGACAGAAGAAATAGAAGGGTAACTAACATGCAGATCTAGTTTCCCACAAGTGACAACAGTGAGAAGTAACGGCTGAATATAGAGGCTCCGAGATGGGGATTGCGACACACAAGTTGAGGCCTCTTGGTCTAGAGGTGTGTTGCCTGTACAATATGCTCTTTACAATTCCCTGGCACGTTATAATTGCTGTGTTGCAGTTATGTTGAGAATGCTCCAAATCTTAGAAACAAGGCATTTAGATGTGCCACAGTGCCTCACCATATAAACCTGTTGACCGTCCTTTCTATGAAGTGATCTCATAACCGAGAACCTGAAGCACACTCCTCCGTGCCTTGCGGCAGGTTCTAGCCGAGAGATCAACATTTTCATAATTGGTCATAATCTCCAGGGAAGCCCTTTTCTCTGCTGCTAGAACCAGATTATTCACTGCACTGTCTTCAGTTAGGCTGCAGCTGCTTAAACAGACTGTACAGTGATGCATAGAACATACAGACATAATTTAGCAGTATAGTGCTGCTTTGAGTCCTGAGAATGTAAAGGAATATATTAAATCAAATAATAACGGGAGTGTGTATATAGCACTTCCTGTTCTAAGTCTGTGATAGTAGCAGTCATTATTAGTTACAGGTACTCAATATATCGAATTTCAAAAGATAAAAGGCTGGCTTGGCCCTACAATAATTTAAACTTTAAAAGTTCTAGGTGGCCGATGTCAGGTACAAGCACTTAACCTGTGAGCTTTCAATCCACTCATGTTCAAAATGTAGAGGGCGTCGGATTTTTCCTATGGTTCCCAATAACTCAATAAGACATAGGTGCACACACTAATTTCCCCACACATAAATTCCCGGGAAGGGGAATTTAAAAACAGTAACCATGGTAGAGTAGTTTCATTATCTTAAACGTTCTCCTAACCAAATAGCTGCATTTTGAACCCGTTGGTGTACAAAATCATCATTTTAAGTCAACCCCATACAAAGGTAATTACAATAGTTCAGGTGTACATTAATGCAGGGCTAATATACAGAGGGGGTTCTGTATTAATTGCAAAACTAACTTCATCAGCTGAAAAAAACATGCCTTGATAACCGAAACAGTTTGCAAGCAGAGGCGCATAGCGATCCTTCCTTAGCTAGGCGGAGGGTGGCATTTTAGCCATGGGCTGGTGGTAGTAGGAGATAGTCCCCTTTCTATATTCCAGGCTTGACAGACCACACAAAAGATAATGAATGTGTTAAGATGCAGCCAGCTCACGTGTACATATGTTTGGAAATCTAGGAGTCAGGGTGAGAGCTGAACATCCTCTGCTTTGGGTGGCCCTCTTATGCTCAAATATAGTTCGCAGCATCAACATATGCTACAATGACCAACCATGGTGGCTGATTAAGCGAAACCGTGGGTCAAACAGACATCGAGGTTCTTGTTTCAAATGCTCTGTAACGATGCACTGGGGTCCAATTCTGCTTTTTAACCATCATAACAAAGGTCAAAGCTCTAACTACAAAAGAAATGCTGTTTTGAGAACCAGTTTCGTACAGAATGCAGAAATGGGTGAGGAAGTATATTGTCTTGCTCTATGCCATTACTTCCTGCAGCAGCAGAATTGTATAAAAGGTCGCCCCGATATAGCTTGTAGTAGGTCAACTCACCGCAGCTGTTTCTCGGCTTTTTTAGTGGCATTTTAATGGGGGAAGAAGCCCCCCCCCCATGTCCTCCCAACCCAAACCACCCTTAACTATTACAAAATAACAAATCTGTGATCCCATAAAAAAATGCCACAAAAAACACAGCAAAGTGGCTATGAAAAAAATGAGGGGAAAGAAATGGCACGCATGAGTTAGGCTGGTGCCAAAGGGTCAGGCTGACGGCTTAGAGGAGAAGGCAAGGAAGGGTTGCTCTCTACCCTTACATCTATTCAAAAGACACTCAGCACTGTTTTGGCTATTGCCTTTTCCTGGCGTTTACATTTACATTTTTCTTTCTGGCTTGATTAATAGTAACATGGGCAAATGTGCCCACTCAGCCCTCACACTTCTACAAAACAAGAGTGATCCCAGTCAGAAAGATGAAACAGGCGGTGGTCGGTCAAAATCTCGAAAAAAAAATCTCGAATGACAGTAAGGTCGAAAAAAAAATCTCGAAAAAAAAAGTCGAATTACTCTTTTTTTAATTATATATTTATTTTGGGGTCTGGGATTAAAAAAAATGGGTAAAAAAAAAACAAAAAAAGGGGGGTTGGGGAGGGAACTCCCCCATTTCGAATAAAAAACAGCATAAAAAAAAAATGCAACTTTTTTTTTTGACCTTTTTTTTCGAGATTTTATTTTTCGATTTTATCACTATATACGGAAACAGGCACAGTTCAAAGACATACCTCCTTTGCCTTTTGTAGTAACGTGGGCCGAGGGAAGACTATACTTTCAAGAGGAGTGTGAATGCGATCCAGTAGCAACCCATAACAGTCCAGAATAATGGGTATGTCCAATCAAGGTTCTAAAAAAATATATACTTTAAACCATCTGCAATAATAAAGAAATAGAATAACAGTACAGTACACAAAACCCACCCATGTAGAAAAAACAGGGGATGCAAAGGCAGAAAGATGCAGCATTCTTGGCAGTGAAAACGGGGAGACAGAGTTCAGATCAATGTTACTTTGCAACCGCTGTTATACTGCTTTTAAAAACTGCTTTTAAGAAATCGTTTTTAGATTACAGAATTGTTAATATTATTCTACAAATAGCCTGTTCATTTATTTTAGGCTCCTAGCACTGTTTTATTTCAGCATTTGTATTGGTTTACTAGGCTAAATTTACCTTTGGGGGAATTGCTGCCTGCCTAAAGAATTAGCTGCTTGGAACTACAGCTCCCATCAGCACTGTAGTTTCAGGGATATATTTTTGCAAACCAGGTGCATCAGAGCTAAGCCTGTCTGTGCAGCGTCGTGGACGCTCTGCCAGAGGTGAGCTACTTACATATTGTTTATATACATGATGGTTCAGACAAGGAAAACTAAGATTAGGATGGCTTTACTCAATACTAGATCCATAGTTAAACATGCTTCCGAAGTTGCAGATCTTATCATCGATCATGACTTTGATGCTATAGGTGTAACCGAAATGTGGATTTCCATGGTAACAAACCATACCGCAACTCTAGCGACACCCAATGTTTACAGCATTTATAGAGACGATAGAATCCAGGAGCGGGGTATTGGAGGGGGTGTTGCCATTATTCTTAAAGATGCCTTTTAAGCCCACATCTCACCCTCACCTTTATTAGAAGACTGTGAATCTCTATTGTTAATGAAATTGGTATCGACAATAGTACTACAATCAACATCTTAAATATATATCACATGGTATCCAGTAAAATAGTCGCATGCATATTTTCGAATGCCATTTTGTTCCCAAAAAAGTTGCCTAAAAAAAATTCTGAATGTTTTTAATTTTATTTTATGTTTTTTTCGGTTTAGTTAGTAAAAAAAAAGTGTAAATAAAAAAAAACAGGGGGCTGGAGGGGGTCCCCCCCCAAAAAAAAACATTCAACATTTATTTTTTCCGCCATATTTGTGTCGAGAAAAAGGCATTCGAATATGTGACTTTCGAAAAAAGCCACTATAAACAATATCACATGCCACCACGCACCGCTGCCTTTGAAGAACAATAACTTTGCTCATTAGTAACTTCTTCAAAACAACCTCACATATCTGTATCCTGGGTGATTTTAACCTGTGGGATAAGGATGATTCTGGCAACAAGGCTTTTTCATTGATGACTGCCCTTGATTCCCTTGGTTTTTCTCATGCCATTAGCACTGCTACCCATCAAGAAGGGCACATTCTTGATTGGGTCTTAACCCTTAATCTTACAGTATCTACACCTATAATAGAGCTGTGTCTATGGTCTGACAATTGTTGTATTTTTTTTTTAACTGATCTCACCATAGCCTCAACAAAGGTTTACCCCCCACAATACATGTCGAGGAACACAAGTAGGATGTCTCAGTCTGCATTTCAAGCTTTTATAATAAACCAGTTGAGCTCATGTACCTTGACTAGTGACACTAAACGTTAAATCACTGTTAACACGCTTGCCCCTCTTCGCTTGAAAAAAAGAAAATGTTTATCTCTAATCATGCTACATTTACCACAGAATTACACGATGCAAAGACACCGAATAGATATCTGGAAATAACATTGAAGACCCACCCATGTCCTGATACACATGCCAAATACAAAGCTACATCCCTCCACTATAAAAAAAGCTTTGCTCGCTAATAAGAAATTAGAATCGCTAATGGCAAATCCGACAAAAGAGAACTCTTTAAAGTTCTTAAAGAGACTGAAGGGAAAAAAGAGAGTAACAACTCGATTCAAGCTAGCGATTTATGGTGCACGGAATTACAATTAAGTTTCTTTAACTAAAATAAAAAGCAATCACATTAACATCATTAATAGGCAGAAGAATCTACTTTCAGTGCATCTGCACCCTACTAATAATTCCATCAGTCTATGTGACACAACCCACACTGTTCCTCTCCTTGATTTTACTGTCCATCGGAAGAGTACATAAAAAAGATGGTCTTAGAACCCAAACCTACATCTCAGATATTTGTCCTTCAAGTCTTATTCAAGATTCTATTCACTTGCTTGTCCCCCTTTTGTCTAAAATTGTTAGTTCATCCTTTAGAACATCTGTTGTTCCCTCCAGCTTGAAAAATGTATGGTAACACCTATTCTAAAAAAGCCTCCTTTAGATCCTGGAAATTTTGGTAACTATCGTCCCATTACCAACGTCCCATTTTTATTGAAGGTATTGGACAAGATTGCTCACCCAACTCAAAGAACATTTTTAACGGCACAGCCTTCTAAGTGCTCGCCAATCTGGATTCCACACCATGCATGGCACGGAGACAGCCCTGACTGATCTGCATGCAAACTTGGCGGAAATAGCAGAGAAGGGCAAGTTTGCTCTCCTGATTTTGCTAAATCTGTTGGATGCTTTTGACCTGGTGGGTCATTCTCTCCTTTTGGACAAGATGAGACACCAGGTCGGATGTTCTGTAGCTACAATCTCTTTGCTTGCATCATTTCTTGGCCCCAGAACAGCACGGGTGGCAATTGACAACTTTAAGGCCCCTCTGGAGCCCCTCTTATGTGGGGTTCCACAGGGTGCATGTCTGTCGCCTATTCTATATAACATTTATACGCGCCTGCTGTTTGATATGCTTGTTAGGGCTGGTGTTGTCTATACTAATTATACTGACGACACCCAGTTTATCCTGAAACTTGATGGAGAATATGATGCTGATATTTTCCATTTGAACAGCGTCTATGATATGATCCAGCACTGGATGACTCATAACTCGCTGGCGATGAATAACGATAAGACAGAACTCATGATTGTAGGTTCGCCTCCATAGCCTACATGTAGTCCAAAATAATGCGGTCAGAACAATCTGGGCCTGTGCGATCATGTCTCTCAGTCTAGATGAGAATTACACAGGCAGCCTATGTGCCCCTGCATTTCTCATAACTGTTGGACCTTGACATATAAATGCCTTAGCAACCAAGTAGCCAGCCATCTGGCTAATAGATTAAGAATTCATCTTTTTATTCATACCTTTAGGTCCAGCAAGCTACTTAAACTTTCTGTAGCCTGGCATAAGATGAGAAACTTTGGTGGTCAGTGCTTCTCCGTTGCCCCTATTCTTTGGAACTCCATATCTGTCAGCTTCTGCATCACATCCAGTCTTGCAGGCTTCAAAAAAGCTGTGAAGACATTCTTTCTTAATTCCATTGTAAAGACTGGAACTCTTTCGGTCTTGCTGTCCTGGTCCTGATCCCTTGTATTGAACCTCTTTCTTGCAGCACGCTGAGGCCTACGGGCATGTTGTGCCTTATAAGAATTCAATAGCATAACATAATTACCACAATGATTTAAAAAATAATATGTTCTGGTCAGTGTGAAAACAGATTAATGGTGACCTAGCCAGTCTCTCGGGCCCAAAGATGGACCAAGAAGTTAGTTACCAGTCAATAAAGCCTTTTGCTGGTCTTGGCGGTTTAACAATGGTGACTAGGTTTTTAGGTGCTGTTCATGCGGTTTGAAGCGGCTCGAATGCGATGGTTGCATTGTCCGAGCTGAAGTTTGTTGCAGTACGAAACGATGCTTGAAGAAAGGCAGATCATGTGGGGTTAACAGGGTCGGTGCGACAGCGAAGATGGTGGTGACTAGATGTGCAGTTCGAGGCGGACAGTTTGATGCAGCATTCGATGGCCGCTATTCGAAGAGGCCAATGGGGCTGGTTCCAAATGGAGATGTATATCGGCAATGAAAATGTTGACAGTCCAAAAGGCGATTCAAACGTAGGAGGTGCAACAAAGTTTGAGTCGAGGCAACGATGCACACTCAGGTGCGGTGTGGCGGTGAACGAGTTTGAGTGCGCGATATAGTGGCTTGGAATTGGTTGAGTGCCAAAGCTCCAGATGGTCCTGTTTGTAGTATGCGGTGAAAATAGATTGAATCATGGCTCAGCAGTTTGACAGTGAAAACATAGGAATCCTGGCTGTCTTGGCTCTCAGTTACACAGTGTTCCACTCCAGACAAGTATTGTCATTGTTCTCAGGAGCCCAATGCTGGGGAGGATAGCACACATTTTCAGGAGTCCTTCACCACGATGAGATCCTGTGCAGTAGTGCAGCTGGCAGAGATGCAGGTCTTGTTCCAGCAGCAGGTGACCACCCGTGTGCGCTGGGGATGGGTAGGGAACAGAGCTTGCCTCTACCTTGGACACTCAGTCTTCACCTCAATAGTGAATTCTTCCTCAGGTGTTTGTTCAAGAGTGAATCAAAGAAGGGGTGGGTGACATCTTCTTTAAAAGGCACATGTTTACAGGTTATTGGACTCAAGCAAACCTGCTTTAGTGGTCCCATCCCTATCCTTGACACAAGTGGTCTTTGCTAGAGATATCACACCCAAAATGCTAAGTGTTAAAGGAAGTGGCGGTGACAGGATGGAATTGAGATATAGAGAAAAACCAGGATGGTAGAATCTTCCTCCAACTATGCTGACCTCCCTCTGCCTATACTAACTCCGCCCCCTTCCCTTGTCAATCCCATCAAAGGCCCTTTTGGTGTGTCGCACTCTGGTGTGAGGCTTGTGTATTTGGGATGGGTGCCTTTGGATATCTGCTTCAAAGGACAGGCCCTCCTGGGAGGCTGGCATTCAAGAGAGAGGTGTTACAAGACCTCACAAAGGATCAAGGGATAGGCCCAGCCATTCAGTCTCCTTCCACAGAAACTTGCAGGGCCAGGCTGTCTGACCAGAAAACACACAACCCTTGTACAGCTGAGCTGGGCTCACAATGCTGAAACATGTATGATATCAATTTAATGTGGCTTTAAAAATGAGATACTAGTCACCGTACCTAAAACTCAGGTATGGCTTATATTAAAGGTTTCCAACAGCCACCAGGACAGAAACGGGAAGGGCGTCATCACGCCTTTCCGATTATATCAACAGGAGTGACTGAAACACACTTCTGCTGCCAGACCTCCGCGTGCACTCGCAAAGATTGGCTGCAGCGTTTCACGCACAGCTTTAACTCCTCCATTGTTGAGGGTAAGTGTATTTGTTCCGCAGATCTGATAAAAGGTTACGAGTATGTCCTAACTTCCATTGGACAGGCATCTCTTTCAGCTTATTTACATGCACTCGTATTACTGGATTTACGAGTACTACAAGCTTCAACGGAAAGGGCTTATCTTGCGTATTTTGGCAGATTCCTAGCTTGTTTGTATGCACTCGTGCAAATGTATTTCATTCATTACAAGTACTATCAGCTCTAATTGAAAGTGCTTCTTTTGTGTTTTCTTTGGCAGGTTTTCATTACCGCCAATGGAACTAACCATTGTTTACCTATGGGGAATCTGTAATTTGCAAAAGAACTAAGCAATTCTGGGCATCCATTTTCCAGCGAAGATTTAAAAGTTTCACTAAAGTAAGCATTTCTTCTTTATGTTTTATAAGGTGGTTGCCCTGGTAATGCACCACATTAAAAAACCTCCCCTTTTTCATGATTTTTTAATCAGCAGATATTACCCTCTCTATATGGATCTGGCACCTTATGCTTCAGGATTTCATCTTTTTCCAGAGCTGAAGGCAATGTCTTTACCCAGGTAAACACAGGCCTGCGAATATCCTCATACTTTGTTATAATATTACCTGAAGTTTAATAATTCGCCAATACAATTTGATCTATAGGTTTATGATTTGAGTGCGTGTCTCTGGTCCTCGACTAGATACTGTTGCCCATGCTTGACACTGAGGTGACTCTGACGTCTCGAAACCCTGTCTTTAAGAATTTCCCCCACATTCATTTGGGTAAGGTTCCTCTTCAAGGTAGAACTACTGAGTAGTCTTTATTAAATAAAACATTTTTTAAGTAGCAAGTGTTTAGATAACTTGGCAACCTGAGATTTTCATTTGAGAATCATACAGCAAGCTATATCCTATTTCATACATTATTTTGATCTTTTATGTTTTGTCTGCTTCCCTGCATGGATTATCATTACTTACTCTGCCCCGAGGAAGGCGTTTCTTTAACATCAGTGGCCTTACAGGTGGCCCGCCGAAACGTAAATGTGGTCTTTTTCTGTTGGAACATTACCTTCATTTCCAACTTAATTTCTTTGAGACCCTTTCTTTTCAACTTGAATATTGTGAAAAGTTTACGTTGGCAGACTTGTACAAGTGAATTTACACTTTTGCATAAATAAATTGAATTGAATTGTTTTTTCTTTTTATATAGATTTTTGTTCTCATTTAAATGTTAAACTATGGCAAATTTGTCAATGTACAGCCTGGTTCATATGTATTGAACATCTCATTGATGTGTTTTTTCGTATATTTGTTCTCCGAAGAAAATGAATCTTGGTGCTTCCATTCATTTGTTAAATGCACCCTATTTTTCACTGTAAATTTTATGTCAGCTTGATATCCCAATTTTCTTTTCTTGTTTTTGTGAAAAAAACTTTTTGAAAATGTCTTTTTAATTTGGCTTTGTATTGTGTTAGATTTCTCTCTGATTATCTCAGGTTGCTTCAAGGAAGAATAATTAGGATATCTTTCTTTGGATACCATGTAAATTAGGACTACAGTCTATTAATTTATTTTTTTCAGCGTTTGAATTTCTTTGTGCGACTATTTGAGACCCCCTCAATAGCTGTACCACTTTTTTGGGGCAATCCCCTATTTTGTAATTACCAGGACAGAAACGCTCATTGTAATGTGGTTTTGGCAACAGGGTTGCAAATCTTACATGTCGCTGCAGTTGTCAGCGGGCACCTGTGACCCCCTGAACCTGCTTTGCCACTGGAGGGCATACGTCTACTTTATGCTTTTGGCATGGAGTTGGCACAAAAGGGGGGGGGGAGGTTGTGGTCAGCAGACGACCCTTTCTGAGAATGTCCAGCATCATTTTACTATTGTTAGAAATAAAAAAAAAACTGGGCTTCTACATCCTTGCCAGATGGCAATTCTTCACATCTTAATTTTCATCATTAAAAGATAGGCATGTTATTTTGTTTACCTGCTTTCACTCCTTTAAGACCCTTTTCTCTAATAATCATGGAAGACATAATTCTCTCTTTTTGAACTTTTACTTAGCGGTACAATGCTGACCTCAAACAGAAAAACGTACAGACAAATAATAGTTGTTTTGCAGCAGTCCCTGACAAGAGTGCATAACTGTTCAGGCACAGAAACGTCCTCCCATGGCCCCTTGCTCGCTTAGATGGGAACCTGCACCAGTCTCAATTGTATTCACTCACAACATACTGCCAGATGTAATTAAAAATTTAATATTTAAATACATTTCTTCTTTACATTCTGGCTGGTATATGGTATCATGCAAAAGCTCTTAAAGACTAACCACAGAAAGGGAGTTCTTCAGTACCAACACTTCTTTTTTTATTTTATTTCATGCGTTTTTAATAATTTTCATTTTTTGTTGCCAGACATTCCTTACAATCATATTTCTTCAGAAGGCGAGCAAACTAAGTGTACAGGCTGTACATCGATAATTATATGATGCAATAAAGACTTGCGTGGTTTGTCCCCATATTTTGACACAGTGGACGATGCTGTGAATGTGTGGATATTGGCGGTCTCTCGTTTGCTTCTATTAGGCTTTGCCCAATGGCACGACATCCATCATCCTTCACTTGGAAGGCTTTTAACATGACCTTGAACATTCAGGTACAACAAGTCAAAGGAGACCAATTACAATCACAAAGCATTAAGGTCCACACCGGGACCTATTGACTTACACGGCACATACTGTTAACATATATTATATTGCTTGGAATTTCTTGAGCCCAAACCCCACAATGAAACACACCTTTTTCCATGTATGAATGAAGCATGCTTAATAAACTGAAATGTGATTCAAAAGTCACCACATGCACTGACACAGTGACCAGACGGGGGGGGGGGCGAAGGTGGGGAAAGCTCCCGAGCCAATAACCGGTAGTGACACCAACATGGGACAGAACGCACAACCGAGCATGCCTTTTCATTTCCAAGGCGCAAAATGCAATTCTCTTTTGGCACATGGTGTCAGGAGGGAGGGCCAGGTGGGCTGGCCTATAAATCATATCTGCATCACTAGCAGACATCCGGCGGCGTTCCATTTCTGTACAATATATACGAATACCCCATTGCCTCTACAGATAATGACCATGTCTGTGCCTCTGTGCGGAGGGGCGCATACCATCAAATCCCACAACATTCCTGCACCTACAGTTTCAGCTCGACAATATGTAGAACAGCGAAAGAAAATCATTAAAAGGCCAAAAGTGGCATCATTCACTCAAGCGCTAAAAGTAGTCCATTTTCATTGACAATCCTCGGATAGCCTTGGTTCGCCTCCGACATTTTTCTGCCCTTGCCAGTTTTGAATATTTATCTCGATAACATCCTGAGCATTGGAGAAATCTCTGCTATTGATGGTGATGGGACTGTTGGCCAACATTGCTCAAGTTCCAGTGATCAAAGTGGGCGGGAGTGGTTGGGAGCGGTGCTCCTCTACTTTTTTTGGTAAAAGTTGTACTGTTCCTATACGTTTATCATAGAAAGAAACCGTTCTGGAATGGTTTTGTTTTAAAATAAAAGTGTAGGAAGAAGTTGAAACTTGCACTTCAGTGCGCTGCACTGACCGTTCCCTTAACCAGCAAGTTTGCTCGTTTGGGGGTTTGGATTGCGCGTGGGAGTAGGCATGGCAAAGGGGTTTGCAGAGAGTGGGGGCAGGCCAGCATGGAACATAATTCCACTACTTCTTTTCGTACACTTCTATCACAATGTTGAACATACTAAGCTCAATGTTAGCCTTCACCAAGCCTTGGTGTGAAATATTTGGAAGAGAGATACAGTGCGAGTCCTGATCCTGCTACTCGCCATACAAGGCAGAAAAGTGTCAGATCCTTTTAATGGCCACACAAGATATAAAAGTGTAAGATCATTTTACTGACCACATTATCTGCAAGAACACCGATGTAAACTAAGCTCCACAAGCTATAGTGTCATTTTTCCCAGGGCAACAGCCGATATTTCTTTTTATGTAAACGCTATATCAATTCCAATTTTTAGCCAAGTAGAAATACGGAAAGCCAGTGCGGGTACGGCCAAACATGTCATATGCTTTTAAAATGTTTGTCCTTTAACCCATGCTCTTACATTTGCCATTAAAGCATGAAGGACCAGCTCTTAATATCTTTAACCCACAGACGGAAGTGTCAGTCTGAGCACGTGGCTCATCATTGTACGAGAAGGCCAGCGAAAGAAATGATTCCTGATTCAAAGCACAGCAATATGCCATCAACAATGAGGCCAGCGTCCACAGAGCTCCTTGGGCCCTAATTAAACATGAGCGGTGTGAGCAAGTAACCTGTGCACAATATGCAAAGTATGGGGTTAATGTGGTCATCTGGCCAAACATTTACTCGTGAAAGAAATGGATAAAAAATGACTAAAAAAACAACCCAGAATGGCAGAAAAAGAACGGGCTGCAGAAATATAACTGGCGACCTGTGAGCTGGTGAGTGCCTGATGCACCCCCTTTGCGTTTTATGAGATATAAAAAAAAAGAAAACCCACCAAAATCCTTGTTGCCGCTTTGCAGCATGCTATTCCCATTCCCCCAGCCTCCCAAACCCTCTTCCTGCCTTCCCTCCTCCCGCTCCACCCCAGTTCCCTGATTGGGCCTGCTGCCCACGGCAGTAACAGAGAAGGTGTAATCACCTTCCTTTTGCATTTTCTGGCATTTGGAGCTGCCGACCTGTGACCAGGCTGGTGAGAGCATGAACCCTGCCCTGCTGCACCCCCGCCCCCTACTGCCCGTTTTAGTGATATACAAAAACATAAAAAATCCTTGTTGCCACTTTGCAGCGTGCTATTCCCATTCCTCCAGACTCCCCAATACCATCTTCCTGCCTTCCCTCTTCACTCCCCACCTCCCGCTCCACCCCAGTTCCCTGATTGAGCCTGCTGCACTACTTAAGTGAACCTTCCAGGACAGCCCACTGCCCGTTGCAGCCCCTCCGGCTCAGGCCCCTGAGGAAAAGGGCAGCTCCGGAAGAAGCATCTACAAATCGTGTTGGACTGTGGAGAGTGTGGAGCCTGCAGCTGTCAACCAGCAGCGACTGGCAAGATAGGTGAGGTCTGGACAGGGCGAACAGCAATGACTGCTCCCCCCTAGACTGTCTGGCCCATCCTAGCATCTTATTATAATATTATCTAAGTGCCTGTAGTCTGATTGGGCCACCCTCCCTTTATCCACACTTAGCCTGACTGTAGGTAGTTAGCCATATCTCACATTCTAACTTTAATGTGTTTAACTAGCCAAACACCCCATTTAGCCTGATTGCTTTTGAGCCACCAGTTTCACTATTTCTGCATCTACTTTAAATACCATCTTGCGTCACAGCTAGACAAGATTGTGAATATTAGCCAGTGCCACATTTAGAGAGAATTGTGAATATTAGCTTGTGTCACATCTAGACAGGATTGTGAATATTAGCCAGTGCTACATCTAGATAGAATTGTGACTATTAGTCTGTGTCTCATTGAAATATAATTATGAATATTAGCCAGTGCCACATTTAGATAGAATTGTGAATATGCATCCCATTTAGATAGCATTGTGAATATTAGCCTGCGTCACATCTAGACAGGATAAGCTCGCAACACATCTAGACAGGATTGTGAATATTAGCTCGCATCACTTCCAGCTAGAATTGTGAATATTAGCTTGTGTCACATCTAGCTAGGATTGTGAATAATAGCTTGCGACACATCTAGACAGGATTGTGAATATTAGCCTGCGTCACATTTAGATAGAATTGTGAATAAGCCAGTGCCACATATAGATAGAAATGTGGAGATATTCACGCCCCATATCTAGAAAGACTTGGGAAATCAGCATGCACCACATCTAGACAGCGATGCCACTAACGAACCCACAAAACATCTCATCCTTCTGCATACACCTCAAACTAACCAAAGACAACCACACCTCTAAATAAGACCAAACCACACCAACCTCACTACAACTCAACAACCAAACAAATCACACCTATCCTCGCACAACAGAACAAGACGGCTACCAACTGACAACCACACCTAAACTCAGCGAACAGTGTTAACCGAACTGAAGCTGCCAGCAGAACATCAGCTCTTTGAAACACATTGTGTATAGGCGCTAAATAAAAAACTATCATATGACATCATTGCTCTCTTGCAGTCTTCCCGCTCCGTCCTATTAACTCACCCCACTCCCTTTCCTTTTCAGATCCGCTAGAGAGCCAGGGGACCACTCCAGTGGTGATAGTGTGCGGTACAAGTGTCCTTTAACATAACATAACATAACATGACATCCACCATTTTGGCGTCCTCTCTTGCAGTTAGTTGGAGGAGAGCACAAAGTAAAATGCAGAATCTGAGGTTGTTGATGCATGCCGATCGGAAGCACCAGCAATCTGTGTGCTAGTGAGCATCTAATTGACTTGCGTCAGGCATGTGTGATGTGTGTCACCATAAGGTAACCCCCAAGCTGTCTTATGCTTTGTGGTGTGCTAGCGAGTCTCGCCCATGTTGGCATGAGTGGTTCTAGGGTATTGTACTATGGTGTGGCTTTTGGGGATTGCTCAAGCAGCAGGACTGCTGATTTGTGTATGCTTGCTGCAAATGTGGAGAACGACGAGTAGGGTTAAGGGGTTTGGAAGGCGGATTGTTGGAGGCCCTATGGTGAATTACAGTGGCAGCTTTCAAAATGGACTTGACCAATATCATGTTTGTTGATTTGAAGTCTTCTCTTTAATGTCTCCAGATGAAGGGGCTCTATGTTAAAGGTGGTTTCCTGGCTTTGACTTGTTTTCCTGGCTTTGACTTTTCTTCTTTGATGAGAAATGTTTAACAGCTTTCTGCTTGTGCAGCTTTGTCGAAAAAGTAATTTAAGTTTATGGCATTACTGTTTTCACGAATGATCAGACAAAAGTGTGTCAGTAATTACGTCTTCAATGGGGGAGGGTGGCACGCCTGAACCCCTTTCCCAGCAACCTTCTCCCCCAGTAGTGGCTACATTTACCTGCCCCTTCCCCAACACTTAATGTTAGATTTAAGCAAAGATGTATTGGGGGTATTTACCATTCCAGGAAAATACTCATAAGTAATTTAAACTAAAGAACACGAGTGGGTGGCTTCTGATAATCTGAGATTGACTGAGGAAGACAAAATCCCTTCCACCGCCCTGATGGAATACCCACTCAGTTCCCTGAATAGTTCCCTGCAGTTAGGTACCTGCCTAAACTGTGTGCAGCTTTACTGTGCCTCATTCCACTGTACCAGCTGTGCCGCCCGTTATGCCAGCATCCTCATGGCTGTGAAGGCGCTTTAAGTGAATGAGCTGCAGTCCCCCTGAGGAACCGGTACTTGTATGCCTGCTTTCCCGGTGGGCCCTAGATGGCGTTTCTGTGAGTGTGCTTGGTGCGAGAATAACCTGCAGGCCACTCCCCTCTCTAGCCCGCCCACTGGCCACAGATACCTTATGACATCAGATCCAGGGCAAAGCGCAGGCAAAGTCCGGTAAACTCCGGGCGCAGGTTACTTTTGTGTTGTTAAAATCATTACTTATTTATTCTGATACTTGTACTACTCACCTTCCGGTTACTATGGTTTGTCCTTTTCCCACAGGCTGGACCTCTCAAAGTACCTCTTCCTCCTTGGCCTCCCGTAATCATGCCAATCTTGAACAAGGGGGGTCCTGGGAGTCCCTCTGCTAGACATTAGTCCTGGTTACGAGAGACTTCCCCAGAGTCTTTAGCTCACTATCTTTCACAGAGAAGAAATATACCAAGCATATCAGTCTTTATCAGTCTTTCTGCTGCCCTGGGGCAGTACAGCACCGAAATGCTAGGCAATTCTCTGAACAAGAGTACCAACAGCAACCCCAGACACGTGTTTCGGTCTGGTTGAACCACATCAGTAGGGTGGAGCTTTGCCTCTCTAAGAGTGAGCAAGGGGTCCACATCTGGATTCCCCTAGTAACTTAGGGTGCAACCTAAAGTTATTTAAATATGCAAATTAACAAGGGGGTCCTGGGAGTCCCTCTGCCAGACATTAGTCCTTGTTATGAGAGACATCCCCAGAGTCTTTAGTTCACTATCTTTCACTAGTCCTAATTTCTTCTGCACTAATATTGCTCTATGGAACGCTAGGTCTCTTACCAAAAATATTGCACTCTATTCTTGATATGTTGTAATGTACATTATATGTGTATTACGGAAACCTGACTCATCTTCCAATACTGCTATTCCTGCTTCTTTTTGTACATCCGACACTGCTTTCACACATACACCTTGCCCTGTTGGCTATGGTGGAGGCACCTGCATTCTTTACCAGTTGTCTTTTATTCTTCAGTCCTCCTCTGTTTCTCTTCCTACCTTTTCTACTTTTGAATATTCTCTCTCTACTTTCATTAAGCCTTATACTGTAACCTTTCTCTTTATTTACGTTCCTCCTGGTCCTCTTACCAATTTCTGTGATGATATTGATGCACTACTCAGTGCTGTTTTACCCACTTCTAATTCCTTTATATTGCTTGGTGATTTTAATCTTCACCTAACTTCTATTCATGCTTCCGTTCCATTCTTAGCCATTCTTGATTCTTACCATCTTTCTGCTCTTTCTACTCCTTCGTCCCATGATTCTGGTTCCTGCCTGGATCTTATTTTTACTTCATCTTTGTCTATGTCTCTAGTTTCTATTCATCCAGTCTATTCTTCCGACCACCATCTGCTTCTCTTTTACATTTATTTCCTATCCCCGCTATTTCTTCTTCTTTCTCTGTTCCTACTTCTTATTTTCGCGATGATCTTCATGTTTTTAATGTCCTTTGTCTTTATATTTTTGTCTTTCGTCTTCCTTCTCACTCAGCATTTCTTGCTCTTACTAAAGTCGAGGCTGTTTCTATCTTCTCCTTTTCTTCGCTTGATAATCCATATCCACTCTCCTCATTCTCTCCTTCTCAGAAGCCCCCAGAGCCCTGGCTCACTGTCCAACTTCGTTCAATGTTTAGAGCCTTCGTCGTCTTGAGAGGCATTGGTGTTGGTATAAGTCTCGCTCTGAGGTTGATCGAGTACTGTTTTCTTCCTACCACACTCTCTATGACAAATCTCTTCTTTCTTCAAAGCACTCATATTTTTCTAATCTCTTGCAAGCCCAATCCTCTCATTCTTGACGTCTCTTTCAAATACTTTCTCGTGTTCTTTTTCCTCCTTCTACGGACCACTCTCTCCAGTCGACTGACTGCTCTTGATTTCTCCACTTACTTTATTTCTAAAGTAGATACTCTTCGTACAGCTATTGCTGTTACTCCTCTTTCTTCCCATCTAACTCCTTTTTTGTCTGCAATGGTTATATCTTCTTTCTCTCTGGCTTCCAATTCTGATATTTCCATGCTTCTTTCCAAGGCCCACCCTACCGCTTCTTCTACTGAACCCCTACCTTTTGCCCTTACTTCACGAATACATCCTTCTCTTAAATCTTATGTCACTAGTCTTTTTAATATCTCTATTGTCACTTCTACTTTCCTTTGCCCTTTGAACATGCTGTTATTCTTACTATTCTGAAAAAACCCTCCTTAGACCCATCTTTTCTTTCTAGTTTTCATCCCATTTCTCTTCTTCCTTATCTCTCTAAACGTTTAGAACATTTTGTTTATTCAAAGGTTTTATCATTTATTCCTTCCTCACTTCGGATCTGGATTCCGACATGTTCACTGAACTGAAACTGCGCTTCTTTCTGTCTGTGATTCACTGCTCTCAGCTTGCTACTCTTAACGCTTCTATTCTTATACTTCTGGATCTTTCCGCTGCTTTTGACATGATGGACCATATGCTACTTCTCCAGTCTCCCTCCTCCTTTGGTCTTTCGGGTTCTGTACTATATTGGTCTCAGTCGTATGTACCGAATCATACTTATTCGGTCTCATGGGCTGGAACTGCTTGGTGCCTCTCTGCTTTCTCACGGTGTTCCACAGGGTTCTGTTCTTGGTCCTTTCCTTTTTTCTCTTTATACTTTTCTTCTTTTTTGTATTATTTCTTTCTTTGGGCTATATCATCACTTTTATGCTGATGATACCCAACTTTTCTTGTCTTTTTCTTCTTTTACTCCTACTATTCATATGAATCTCTCGGCTTCGCTTTCTGGCATTCAAACGTGGATGCCCGATCATATTCTTGTCCTTAATGCCTCTAAAACTTAGGGTCTTTGCTTCCAGCTTCCCTATCCCTTCTTTCTTTTGTCCTGCTTCCCCTTCTCGCCTTCCCATCTCTCTTACAGCCCATAATCTTGCTATTCATATTACTATCTTTTTCTCACCATATTTCTATTTCATGTCGTTCTAGTCAATTTCATTTGTTTAACATCCATAAGGTTAGGTCTTTTCTTACCTTCAATGCTACTAAACTCTTGATATCATCACTTATTTTCACAAGGTTATTCTATTGCTCTACAGTACTCTTTGGTCTTCCAATTTCCCGTCTTGCCAGTCTAAAGTCCATCTTCAACTCCTCAATTCGTCTTCTCCATTTGCTTTCCCCTCGTGATTCTATATCTACCTCTTTATCTTCTCTTGGATGGTTATTTTTCCATTCACAGCTTAAATTAAATTTTCTCTGTATGGTATTTAAATCTCTTCATGACCTTGTGCCAATCTGTCTTGTATCCCCTGTTTCCTTTTATGTTCCCCCTCAGACTCTTCGCTCTCAATCTATCTGTTATCTGTTCCACGTTGTCCTTGTGCTTTGCTTGCTCCCTTTCACTGGAATGCTCTTCCTTTCTCTCTTTGTTCTATTGATTCGTACTCTGCTTTTCATACTGCCTTAAAAAACGTTATATTACAATCTTAATTTTATCTCTACTATTTTGTTATTGCACTGTTTGCTTGCTGACTATGGGCCTCATTACGACCCAGGCGGACTTCGCGGTGCTAAATGCACCGCGAAGCATGGCGGAAAGCCGCCGATAGCGCCATGGGGGTTGGCGGATTTACCGCCCCATTCCGACCTCGGCGGAGCGGTAAATCCCCAATCCCCATTCTGCCCTTCCCCATTCCCATTTTCGCCCCATAGGGTATAATGGGAGTGGGGAAGGAGTTAATTACGCCACCGTAAAATACGGTGGCGTAATTAACAACGAGGTCCCGTAGCGCCATGGTTTTCTCCGGCTGGTAAAACCAGGCGGAGAAAACCTCCATGGCGCTACGGGAACTCGTAGTATGGCGGAGAGGTACGCCATGCACTACGCTGGCGTAACACCCTCTCCGCCAGGGTCCTAATGAGGCCCTATGTCTTTGATTAGGTCTCAAATGAATTTGTGCTGTGCTTTGGTTCTGTACAGCACCTTGGCTTAAGGCGCTATATGAATAATAAATAAATACAAAATACAAATAAATACACATAGCATATATAGTTGATCCCACCCTCAGAGGTTTTCCTTTTCTGGAAAGCAGGTGTGCTTGAGGTTACACACTCTGGAATTACACCGCAATGAATCCATTTTCTGTGCCATCCCCAGCTGGAATATGGTCTCAAACGTTTTCATGGCCACAGGGGCTTAAGTGTTGCCTGCCCTTCATTCCTTTTTCTGGAGATAAAAACCTTCCCCTCTCCTTGGCCTAGACATTTTCTTCACATTCGCCCTCCTTCACCCATGATGTTCCTCACATCCCCCTTTGCTACAACTTCACCTCCTATCTCCTCAATATTCCTTCCCATCTCCTCCTTACCAGCCTCTCCCCGCACCCATCTCCCTCCAACTGCCTCTCTCCAACTCCTCTCTGCCTGCAACTTCAATGTCCTGCTTGCAAACTCCACTATCTCACCACCCAGTGACATTTTCCATGCCTTTTATTGGGGTTTAGCACCTCCCCCTTGCCTGCCCTATATTTTAATGGATGCACCGGTACCTCATGATTGCTGCAGTAAGGGGGTTGGATCAACAACCCTTTGAGACCTTGATTATCTGTTTGCAAAAGTCTCCTACCATAGTACATGTCATCACTAACAAGTACATTTCTGGTCAGTCCATCATCTTGTTTATGACACCTGCATACAGGATGCCGGCGAGCGGAAAGCCCTTGTGTTATCTTCTCCAAACTGACTGCAGTAGAGTTCACATCTCCCTGCCAGCCACTGCCCAATCTATATTTCATTTTGTCGGTTCTAGTAAGACCTCCCTGCTTAATTCCCATCGCGAGTTGCTTTACCATAGGAGCAAAATACACAATGATTGGGCTTCTGCTGACTATGTAAGCATGTGCCTCCCTTTAAGGAGCAGCTACAGTCCCAAGTCTCATACCTGGGGAAAGTGTGGTGGTCCAGGGGTTCCCCAATTACATCCTCCTGGTCCAACTTCACGCCATGGGTGATAGCACCCCACCCCCACAACCACCTCTTCAACTGAGCCAAGGGATACGTTTTGGACTTTTTCACACCCTCCTTACTGTGGTTGGTGCTGTGTTGTGGACTGCAGCGGCTTCCTCGCACTCAGGGAGTGGGTGGTACTGCCCCGGGAGAAGCTGTCCATATAGCGGCACAGGCCCCCGATACTGGCATTTTCAACTGTATGGATACTACAAAATGACTTACGACACGAAACAGGATACCAAAAGCCTGGATATGATTGGGAGGAGTGTGGTGTTGAAGGACATGTAATGGAGTCAATACTTGACAGAATCGCACAATTTCTCATTTGGTCAAGTTTGGAAGCTTGAATTTTAAGCCGTTTTTTCAGATTCAATGGTCAACAATTTAGCTATGCAACCCACTATTTGCATAGTTTTACTCCAAATTTAATTTGCTTGTGACAAAAAGCAAACCCAGATGCTACACCTGGGCTGTCGTTGTGTGACTAGCAATGTCTGATCAGCCCCTGTGACCCATATTTCCAGAGGACACCTTTTGATATATTAAAGCAACTTCAGATTTGTGAAAAAAAAGCTCTTCTGCCCCAAGGCTGTGGAGAGAGCTGCTCTGCAGGTTTAGTGTTTCTCACCAAAAACGATTTCTTTAAACAATTCTTGCAGTGAGCCTTTCAGTGTCCAGGGTCCACACAAATTTAAAAATAAAACTGCCATATAATACCACAGGCGTGTTGCAACATACGTATTTCAAAGCTAAAAAACATTACTGTCAGCAGGGCCTCCAAGCTGCCGCGTTCCTGCCAACTTCTCCAAGCAAAGGCCATGTGACGTACATCCCTGCCATTTAGCTGCGCCGTGGCCATTTAAAAGGCGCCATGTTCACTATGTAAACAACGGGCAGATGGCGGGAAGGTGGCTTCCCTCACATGCAGCATTTCAAGTAACATCATGCTTTGGAAAATCTCCCATAAGCGCTGCTAGGCCCCTTCAGCAACAGGGGGCCTACGCAGCATTGTGGACAGAGAACTAACAGACTATCAGCCTGAGAAAAGCGAAGAGATGCTACGGGCAGGGCGGCATCAGACAATCCACAAGAACAGCATTCACAGTGGGGGCTCGCCCAAAGTGGGTGATAGGGGGGCGCCACCGCGTACGTTTCGGGACCCTCCAGCCCAAAAGAAATTCATTTAAATTATGGGGCTAGTGATTTTAACTTGCTCCTTGATTATGCAAATGGAGAAGTTGCAGTTTCAAAGAATCTAAAAACATTTAAATTCACTGCAGATGCAAAGACTTGTGGTGTTACACCCAGCACAGCACTCTACGTAGGCAAAGGCACACTAGTAAAACGTGCGTGCCTTCACTCATGTATAGCTCTGTGAATGGCATTAGGGAGCCCATGGGTGAAGCTTCAGGTGCACTGGAATCTGCTGCATGAAGCAGACTGAAAGCCTCTTCTCTCCTCCCTCTCTCTCTCTGTCTGAGGCTGAGGGTGGGTTCAGAATGCTGACCTGCCCTCTGCCTGATCCCAGAATACACTGGAGGAGAAGGACGCCTCCTGACCTCTGACGCTCTTCCCCCAGCGCGGTGGTGTCTGGAGGAAGAGGGAAGCCCAAGAGAAGATCACGTGCAGCCAAGGTATGTTCTTATAATGCAGAATTTTTTTTAAAGGGTGCATGTGTGTGAGTGACGGTCTATGTGTGTGAGTAAACGTCCTGGTGGTTGCTGTGTTATGATTAAGAGAAGCGGTATGGGTGCATGACTAGGTATGGGTGCATGACTACTTGTGTGCATGTGTATATAAATGTGTGTGTGTGTGTGTGTGTTGGAAAGCTGGGTCTTGGAATAAGCCTGTGGAAGTGTTAAATTCTTTTTCCTTTTTCGATTTCAGCCTCAGTTTCTGATGATGGCTCCCCAAAAAAAAGTCTGCTTCTCAGGTATTTCAAAAAGAAGCACTAATGTGCCCCTCAATTCTAGCTTGGATACAGTTTTAAAGGAAAATCAAACAGCTTCTGGATTTTCTTGACACACTGTTAGTGTTGAACTACAAACCTCCTGAGCAGGATTCTCATAGGTTAACAATATTTTATCAAACTCAAACATCCTTTCCTGTATGCAATTGTTATTCATCTTCTCTTCAAAGTTCTGGTTTTGCGAAGGCTCACCTGGGTTACTGGCTCTTGCTGGCCGTGTGTTTATTGCATTGGTTTCTCCCCTATCAGGGCTCTTGGTTCTTTCAGTCTCTCCTGGGTTGCTTAGCCTCGGTGGCCGTATTTGAATTGCAATGTCTCTGTCCCCTTTAGGGCTTTTGGTCCGCTCAACCTCTGGTAGGCTGTTTGGCTTTGGCGGCCATTTGTATGTGGCAGGATCTACAACCCCTTTAGGGCTTCTGACTCGTTCAGCCTCTTCTGGGCTGTTTGGTCTCATCTGCCATATGTGTGCCAGGGTCTCTAACCCCTGCAGAGGTTCCTCGGTCCAACTGCTGGCCTCCCCTTTCTGGCTACACTGGTATGATTTCTTACTGGTATGATTTCTTACTGTGGTATGGCATTTGTGTACTGATAATCAATGGTAAAGCAAGCGTGAGAAGTGCTACTAAGTGTCTAGACTGGTCTTCATTGGTGTAAAGACCGGAGGGGGGTGCCTGTACTTCTGCTCTCTATATGGTAGAGGAGCGGCACAGAGGACCCCACCCAAGATTCTCTATTACGGTAGCAATGGACGAGCAATCAAGCCCAAGCTTCTGAGGAGGTGATGCGGGCTGGTTCTTAAGTACTGTGTAGTCCCCAAGCACCCACAAAGTAATGTCCGCACACTGTATCGGTTAAAACACAGTCTTTATATAATTAATAGTCACGGTTATATACAATATCACGATAACGTACTTAGTACTCAGTTATCTATAATGGCAAATGTACAGTTCTACGTGGTACCACAATTACTATTAGATCTCTTTAAAGTGCATCAACTGTATGGTTAAATGGCACACAAATCAGTTCGTAAAGGAAACCAACAATAGAGGTAAGAGGGAAGCAGTTGGTAAGAACAATTGGCAGAAATACTGGTCACTACCGTTAAACACAGTTCTGTGTGGAGATCCCCCCACCTGGGCAACCTGTAGAATAAAGATACAATCCCAGTCCATATATTGTTCACAAGAGACTTCCCAATAGTTCTGCAACCCCAAAGTACCTGGCGTTGTAGCGTTCATCGTCAGGGAATCGATGGCCCTTCTTGAGTGTCCTCCCTTTAAGGCAGGAGTCACGGGTCGTCGATCGTCCGATGGAGAACAGGGTGAGCTACGACAGTTAAGTGGCAGCTTCTTTCCTAATGGTGCTCGTCAACGGGGAAGCGTAAACGTCCTGCAAGGAAGAGGCGTGCGGGGGACCTCGATGTCGATAGTTCAAAGAGTTTGAAGAACTGTGGCCCAGCAAGGGCATCGTGTCGTCGGCGTCTCTGTGGTCTTTGGGTGGCGGGAAACCCACCGGTGGATGCTCCTCGGCGCGTCGACGGTCAGGCCTTCTCCAGCAGGATAAGACGGCGGCGATGCGGACGAGAGCATCCTCGGATTCGAAAGTTCTTAGGCAAACGGGAGCATGGCGGCTCCGGTCGGCGACGGCGGTCGTCGACCGGAGCATGGCGGCACCGGTCGGCGACGGCGGTCGTCGACACTGGCGTACAACAGTCCGGGCTCTTCTCCTTAGGATTCTGCGGCAGTCCCCATCTCGGGTCGGCAGCCTATTGTAGGTCTGTCTAGCAGGGAACTTTGGCAAAGATCAGCTGATGGACGATGGTCCCTCGTAGCTCAGGAAGAGGGCGCCTTACCAGGTCCTCTCTAGGTCAGTCCTTGGAGACACAGCAGCTTTCTGATTGATGAAGAAGGGCAACAGCAATTCTTCTCGCCCAGCAGGGCTTCAAGGTCAAGCTTCAGTTTCACTCCAGTTACTCGTCGTAGTGGACTTCAGCTTCTGAACACGATTCCTAGCAGTGAGAGGTCCCCAAATATACTGTTGATCTCCCATTCATTCCGCTGGGTCATACTCAAGCGTCCAATCACGGCGAAAAGGGCATTCATGCAGGCAGGCAGCCAGCCAATCAGGCACACAGTGCATTCAAGCATTCAGGCCATTCACTTCTCTCCAGACACTCACAACAAGTTATGTGTATTGGGACAAGTATCCAGCCATTCAACACTCCACACTGCATTCATACTGGTTTCGGGCAGGGCTGTCTCAGTCATTGTGTCAACCACCAGATACTAGACATCCACAACATAGAATGCGTATTCGTCACACACTCCATTCACCCAGGTCCCACCCACAGGCGTACCCACAACATACAGTCGTTGGGAAGGCTCCAGCCAGTCTGGTCAGCACTTCCCCACAATACCATATATGGAACTTCCACCCAACAGCCAGTCAGGGGGAAGGGACAGAGTCAGGGCTTCCCGGGACTTCGGGAAGATCGTGGTAACAGGCAATGGAAGGCAAGAGGCCACGGGGGCCCATCTTGTCTCCATCAGGAATCTACAGATTCCAATGACAGGGCCTGGGCATCCCAAAATGGAGGACGCTCAGGGCACCAGTCAATTCAGCACAGAGCTGCCACCAGCCCCTACCCTGCTCTGTGGGCCACACACAGGTGCCCAAAAACATACACTAGGGGCACAGGGTTATACCCTCTACCCATGGGTGCCATAAGGGTATCCGATGGGGTCTGTTCACCAAAAGCAAAGGAGAGAGCTGCACCCCCAGGAGTCCCACATGAACTCCTGCGCAGAAAACACGTCAGAACACACGATAAAAAGCAGTAAAGGACAAGGATACGCAGGCCCTGTCCCTCCAATGCATTTCCAGCATCACAATTGGTGCAGCCAGTTTGGAGATTTTCTATTTTGGCATGGCGTTCTTAATAGCAAAGCCAACAGGAGTATGTTCTAGCGAGGTAATACTGGCATTATCCTCAAAACAGACTTGAGTATGTTCTTATATGAGAATACTGCCATATATTTGTGAAGCCTGCATTGAACTATATGGGCACAGCCAGAGTGAAAAATGTTTTTATTCTGGCATATATTGTTGGGGAAGGAACCATGAAAAAATGCAATGGCAAATGCTCCTGTGCACTGTTTGTGACTTGCATCTAGTGGATAGCTTTGTCAAACATAACTGATTGCAAGCTGCTTGGCCTTTTACCCAATTTTCCCCCAAATGTGTGCTCTAATATGCACCATATTAACCCATTATATAAAAAGATTTCTGGGTGGGGGCCTCCCCACAGCTACGTTTGACCCTTCTTGCAGATTTGTGGGAAATATTTACCTCCCCTCTTATTAAAGAATTCACCTTCCACAACTGAACTTGAGTCTTGTTCCGAGTTCAATAATGTACTTCTTTCATTATTTGTTATTATGATTTATACCACTTTCTGGTGTTGCTTCTCTTGGAACTTCTGTCTGCAATGCGTCTTTTTACTATTTACAAACACCTGAGCTTACCTACAGAATTAGTTCAAAGCCGCCTTTTTCAGGAAGCATGGGTTACCAAACCTACCTCTGTCAGTACACACAGCAGCAGAACCACGGAAAGCCAATGCGTCCTCTCAGAAGCTCGCCATCCGACACCAAAAGCAATCAGTTGCAGTAGGACGCCATTGGTGAGTAGAAAGGAGATGGCTGCATCTGTTGTGCGTGTTACTCCCTTGTGCGTCTCAGGCTTACTGGGCCTGAAGCTGTCTTTCCCAAACCCAAAACTAAACAGGGATTGAGAGTTCTCTATCCATGTTCTTTGGAGGATTTGGATTGCCATATTAGCTACAACCCTGCTGTCGTGCTATCACAGACCGAGATCAAGTGGCCTTCACGGAACGGTGATGCAGGCAGACGCCCTCATTAAATGTTAAGGGAAGAACCTCCCCATACACCAAAAGGCAAAAGGGCATTACACGGTAGGCGGTAAGGGATTACCGGCACCGGTGCCGGTAATCCCTTTTTGCCCTACTACGAGGTCCCTTAGCGGGGCCCTCCCCTAACGCCTGGTTTTCCCAGGCGTTATGGAAGGGACCCGCTAAGAGACTTCAGAGCTAATAACGGTACCGCAAATTGCGGTACCGTTATTAGCTCCTTCCCCATTCCCATTGAGCCCTATGGGGGCTCAAATGGGAATGGGGAATGGTTCCCGGAATGGGGACTTACCGGTCCCGCCAAGGGCGGAATTACCTGGTACGTCCTCATTCCGGGAACACAGACCCGGAATGCGGTCAGGGGGTAGCCATGGCGCTAATAGCGCCATGGCTACCGCCTACCGTGTAATGAGGCCCAAAATCTGCCATCCATATGTCAGGCTTTTCTACAGGCCAACCCACAACTGTAGTAGTTTCCTATCATCTAGACTTGTCTGTGAAGTGATGTAGTGTGCAGTTGCTAGGGGAATCCAGACCCGATGCCCTGGTCCTTCCAGTATTCCTATCCTCATCTTTACCCCTCACCTACCATACAGCACCCAAGACACTTCCCCACCTTCTATATCTCTCAGAAATGCACAATCTGCTTTAATAAGTCTTCCTACATCACTGACTGCTTCATATCTCCCCTTACTCTCAAATTTCAAGTCTTGCTATTACAGAAACCTGGATTCCCACATCATGACTTAATACACTAGCTCTCAAGACTGCCAGCTACTATCTCCCACCCTCCTGACATGTTGGGAAGGGTGGTGAAGTGGGCTTCCTTATCAATAAGGCCCTCTCTCCTGCCCCTCTGACATCACCTCCTCAGCTCCTGTGTAGGTCATTATTCAACGTCTCCCTTGTACTTCTCTCACTGTTCTCTATTGATCCCCTGAACTCCTCCTTCCCTGCCCTGAACATTCTCCTTGAGTCACTTCCTACCAACATCTTCATTGTCATGTTTGGGGACTTTAAGCTTCCCAAACCCTATGCAACAATCCGACTGAAACACAATTCCATCTTACCTTACAACTCCATCAACTTCTTCTACGACCAGCCCAAGCAAATTAGGGTCCCTGTTAACAGTATTAGCGCGGAATCTATATTTATGACCGACTGGGCCAGACAGAACATTCATGGTGCCTCTGCCACTGCTCCCCCGCTATTGTTCGTTCCACACTCCACCTGTCCTCACTTTCTACTCTGGGGGCTAGAATGACTCCTCTTCCAGCTCCATCAATGGATTGCCTCTCTGTATGGGTCAGAGATCAGCAGGCTGATCTCCCTTGCTTGCCGTGTTTTGAGCATGCAAAGGCTTGGTACACGCTGTTGCATGCTCCAGCCTGCCGATGAGGCACTCCCGAATGCTACCCTTCTGCTATTGCTGCTGTGAGGTGGGCGATGCAGCCATGCAAAATACATTTTTGTTTCGGGGGTGTATGCCCAATGCCCACAGGTGCCAAAAACCTTAGCACCAGCAGCCATGGTGGGAATCCCAGGCATTAGGTGCACAATGTTCTCCTTAATTGCCTTGATTTGCTCAGGATGTTTAGTCGGAATTTCCAAGCACGAATGCCCAGAATTCTAAACACCCTCAGGCGGTAAGGCTTAATCTCAGTTCCTCCACCCTCTACTTCTTGTTTCTCCTCTTCATTGACCAAAAGAGAATTCAAGCCAGACTTTCTTGCCCCTTACCTTGGTGCGAGGACCTTTTCTTTTTCCTCTCTCTCCCCTTTTCATGCCTCTTATTTTTCATGCTTTTTCTTACTCTGCACTTACGATTCCTTTTATCTTGCATGCATATTCACAGCGTTCTATACCGGTCTTCAGCCCTGGATCACATATTGATCCAGACCCTGAAAACAAACGTGTTCCATGACCTAGTACATTGGCACAAATCCCAGACCTCCACCACACACCTAGCCTAAACAAATGCCCTTGCTGCTCTCCTCTACACTTGACTCTGCATTGCCTCCTAGTCTCCTCTCTTTGCAATCACCCCCACAGACCAAGCTTTGCTCACACCTACCAAGCCAACATCCATTGCCTTCTCCCTCTTGGGTAATGACTTAGCTAATTACTTTTTCGTCTTATATCTTTGACACTCCCAGTGCCCTCCTCTCTCTTCCTCCCTGCCTCCTCCTGTCCACCACCTCTCCCCATGTGTTCTACTCTCTACTACTTCTCCCATAGCTCTCCTACTGAATTGGCACTCATCTTTCTCATCACCAACCCTTTTTGCTCTCCTATCGACCAATTTGCTCCTCAAAACATTAAACACCTATTCCCCATCAGCTGCCCTCTTCTATCTGAGCTTTGTAATCTCTCTCTTTCTCTTTCTCCCTCTCTGTCCCTCTCCCTTTCCCTCTCTCTATCGCCCTCTCTCTCTCCCAACCCCTCTCTGTCTCTCCCTCTCTCCTGCCTCCTTCCAATCTGAAACTCTCCTACACCTTTTGAAGAAACCTCTGCCAGAGAAACACCCTGAAAAACTACTGTCTGTTTTCCCTCCTACCGCATTATTCATTGAGAAGGGAGGTCTTCAAGAAGATCATTAAGTAATTTAAGGATAATGCCTTGGAGATCTACTTAAATCTGGCTTCTGTAGTAGAACTCGACTGAGACTACACTCACGCATGTCTTCTCCTTTCTCTCTGATGCTTACCACTCCAAACTCTCTTCTATACTCATCCTTGTGGACCTCACTGCCACTTTCAACACTCTGAAATACTTCTCTCCCTTTCTCACTCTAAAACCTTGGGTTTTGTAAATCTCATCTAGCTTTGGTTGCCCCCTACCTGGAGGGTCATGCCTTTAAAAGCACCTGGCACTTGCAAAGTTTCGATCCCCACCCCCTCCCTGTTGGTGTCCCTCAAGAATCAGTCCATGGACTCCCAATCTTCACCCTCTATACCTCGACCCTAGGCATACTTATCTCATTCTTTGGATTTCATTACCATCTCTTAGCTGAAGACACTAAATTTTGTTTTTTTTTTAAACAGAAGACACCTCTCAACTTCCAATGTCATCCCTCCCCTCTCCTCTCCTGTCTCCTTCCTACCTGACCTTCTTGCGCCATTCCCCAGGCTCACAAGGTTGCGGTCATCTTTGATAGCAACCCCTGACTGTAAAAACCCATCACTGCCACCATCTTTGAAACTTGTAGTAACCTTTTCAACATTTCTTCCTCACCAGTCCATGAAAACTCTAATCTCCACCCTCATGCTCAGCAAACTTGACTACTACTACTCATGCCGACTACTTGGACTTCCTGTCTACATCTTCCTCCCTTTAGACAAAGTCCTCACCTTAGATACTTGCACACTCTACAACCTACTCAGATCCTCTACCACCTCTAGCTACCAACACCATGCTGGTAGGTTTTCTATGCAAAACCTTTCCCTTTTCAAGTTCCTTCTCCCAGTATGAAAGGTTATCAAAGTGTTTTCTCATCAGTGCCTGGACCAAGTGGGTAGTATTGGAAGCCATGTTGTTGGATTGACATTCTTTAACTCTGGAAGGAAAGATGGACTCAAAATGTTCTTCATCGTTTTTGCACGTTTGTAGATCATGGATGGGCTGTCTTCAATGTACTTCTTCACATGTGGATCCAATTGTAGTAGTTGCCAATTTTTCTTCAGAATTCTTCTCAAGATCACATTGTCAGCACAGTAAGTGGTAATAAAGCTGATTTACCCTTTTTCAGCTCGCTCCGTTTTGTTGGTGGTTAGGGTGCTCTCCATATTGAGTTTTATAGCTTTCTCCTGTGCTTTCGCTATGGTTTTCTTCCCAAAGGAAAGCGTGCATGCGGGGCTCCCCAGGGAAACACTACTTACACGGACACACCTGGATTCACGCGGGGATCTGTTCGCAGCTAAACCGAACTAATAAGAACAGACTGGAACATCGAACTGTTAAAGGCCATTAATTTGCTGAGACAGAAGAGTACACACGCAGCGTATCCACGTTATATTAATTCAGGGGAAGACCGTCACTTTCATGATGAAAACTTTGTATGATTGTCTGAATACGGATTACTCTTATAACAGTTTGGAATTTTGAATAGAGGGTTATTTAATTCCGGATCTCTGAGACACCAAGCATTGAACCTTGAAAGCAGATTACAACAGATGAGGTGCAATTTACTTCTCTCTTTTTTTGTTTAAGAAAATAAGAGTCAGACGATATGTGGGCTAAAAACTTAGATTGCGGGCGTTTGTAACTCAGGCTCCAGTACAACACATATGTCCTTATTTATTTTTATTCTTCATCCTCGACTAGGCTGGGATTTAATCCGTGACTTGATACCAAAGACCTAAAGACGATCTAATCAAACAAGCACCATTGGGTAAGCAGATTTGGATTGAACCTAAATACCATACAAACCATGTTTTTCAAGAACCTAAAAGTAAACTTAAAGAAAGATGGAATGTGGTACTATTGCTGAATGTTTACTTTGAAACTAATTGGCCTTCTTTTACCATTTTATTTTATTTTTTGTTGTTCTCTCTACCACCCTCAAACACTCCTACCCTTAATCCCCTCCCTCAATGGCCAATCTTTTGAATGGGGATTTTTGTAATGAATGACATAATTACAAAATATACAAATATAGCTGTCTGTTAATATATATATATATATTTTTAAATGTGTATTATATCTAATGGTCAATGTGAATGCTTTTATGTCATATATAAAATATGACCTTTTGTTATATAAAAATTGAAATTATAATTTGCAAATGAAACACGACCAGCCCTGATTTGAGAAAGACGGGAATACCGTTGAAACACGTGTAATCACAAAGGGCACTGTCAAATGCGCAATACTTTTGAAGAAATCGAAAAAAGAAAAAAGATACCAAAAAAAATCACATTGGAACACGGAGAAAGGGGTCATTTGTCTTCTTTCTCGGTAAAACGTGGGCGCATGGGTCACATGTCAGTGTAACCGCATGAACTTTTGGTGTAAACAATGTTAGGTGTTTGACTTAGCATACAGTGAAATCCATGTGTAACCTCCCTAAATAGCATCTCACGATGCTGGAGGAACGGAACACAAACACTCAAAGTTTGTGGTGCAAGAAAGTTTATTCAGGGTTCAAAAAGAAAGGATAGGTCAAGGGAGTACCAGTTGTACACTTGGCTGTGCAAGGATGGTTTTTCTCAAAAGTGAGTCTCATGACTCAATGGAATCGACCACCTCCCAACCCCTCATTCCATGGGATTTCCCAGAACTAGGGTTCCTCTTCTGCTGAGTTTTAGGGTCTTTCCCCTTCTGTAATGGCTTGGCAGGCGAAGAACGGTGGTCTGGAGGGTTTCCCAGAGCAATGCCAGTGGTTAAGATTCATTCTAAACCTTCCAGCCATCACCTCTTTGTTTTTGCTTTGTCACCCCGAGTGGGACGGGTATGCCCAGACGTGGGTCCCGTGCCTGCTGGGCCTAGAGACCCAAGCTACTCCTCACTGATGAGCCCCAACAAGGGCGAAACATGCTTGGGGATGCTTGTGGTCTCGTGCAGAAGGGATGTGGCCTAGCAGTTCGGGCTGGACTGCCCCTTTTGGGGTGGGGCCAAGCCTGATTTGCATATAGTCTTTCCACTTCTGTAATGGCTTGGCAGGAGAAGAATGGTGGTCTGGAGGGTTGCCCAGAGCAATGCCAGTGGTTAATATTCATTCTAAACCTTCCAGCCATCACCTCTTTGTTTTTGCTTTGTCACCCCGAGTGGGACGGGTATGACCAGACGTGGGTCCCGTGCCTGCTGGGCCTAGAGACCCAGGCTACTCCTCACTGATGAGCCCCAACAAGGGCGAAACATGTTTGGGGATGCTTGTGGTCTCGTGCAGAAGGGATGTCACCTAGCAGTTCGGGCTGGACTGCCCCTTTTGGGGTGGGGCCAAGCCTGATTTGCATATAGTCTTTCCCCTTCTGTAATGGCTTGGCAGGTGAAGAACGGTGGTCTGGAGGGTTGCCCAGAGCAATGCCAGTGGTTATTATTCATTCTAATCCTTCCAACCATCACCTCTTTGTTTTTGAGTTCTAGGGTATGAACAGGGTTGAGAGACACCTATGGGTTTCAGGTTTAGCTCAAGAAAACAGCAACTGGAAGGGGAGGGCAACAGAAGGCTCTGGGGCCTATTCTAAAGGTCCTGATGTCCAAGTCTAATACCTACTCAACTTTCAACCTGCAGAAAGTCTGCCCACGAGCCAGTTTTCATGGCAATCATATTTACTGGTAGTTTTAAGTGCCTCAGCGCTCTTGTTTATTGTTGCTTTGGCTGAGGTGTTTGCCTTGGCCGTGAAACTGCTACGAGGGAGGCCCTGAATTGGACCCACAGCTCCCCCACCCCGACTTTCTGCTCGGGCAGTCACTGTAATAGCTGTCAGCTGAGGGCTTGGACAGCTGTTAAATCGTCATTCTGCAGCACTGACTGCAAAATCCCAAACCTTACTAACCTCCTCTGCTCCCTGCCTTCAAAGCTCACCTCTCAGTGAAGCAATCCCATTGGCCTCCTGCCACGGTCTTAGTCACTTCCATGGGTACATTGACCTTGACTTTAATTTCCTGACCACCATCATCCCGGGGTTCCACAGCAGGTTTCTCTGGGAGCCTTCTGCCAGTCACAGTTGCCATCTTCCCACTTATAGGGCTGCCCTCATTTGGTACTTGTACATCAACCACACTCAAAGGCAATCACTGCCCCTTCTTTGCTGGGGGCGGTTGTCACTTGCCCTTCATTCAGTTGATGCCTGTACACAGAATTCCCTATTATACATTGGACAACAGAATCATCAAAATGGCAAACCAGGTCGGCTGCCCCACTCAAGGGCTCACGTTATACATATGCGAAATGTATTGGGACGTCACCTGCTGATATTTATACGATACTTGGTTAAAAGAAAGGCTTTAGATTCCCGTAAACCTTACAGACGTCCTGCTGCTATATAGCCAAATAATGTACAGCTGGCTCAGAGCTCCCCATCAAAGCCAGGCTAGCATGTATCAGCATAATGACATGGCACAGTTATAGTGCTTAAAAGCAAATTAATAACCCTGCAGTAGTTGAAGTATTTGGAGATATAAAAACCTTGTGAATTTTGAAACTTGAGGTTCTATGGAAAGCTCTCAGTGGGGTACAAAACCCTGACGGCTAACACTTTCAAGTGACAGCCATCTTCCCATCAACAATGGAAGGGGAGAAGAAGTCATTGTTATTGGTTTTTGTTCAAATGATTGACAGTCAGCCCTTCACGGACACACTCTGCTGAAGCCCAATAGCCTGTGAGACGCGATTGATGTGTGATCAGATAAAAGTATGACTGGGTATCTACAATTCAGTGGGCTGGCAGCCGGTCACACTGATTGACTGCTATGTCACTTTTGATTTTACATTCCCTTATGCAGGCTTGTGACAATGGTATATGGCTGAATGTCTGGAGGGGCTGAATTTCTGCTGATTTTTGTGTACCTGGCGATTGGTTTGCATGGGTGCAGTGGGATTGCAAATGTGGGTGGTTGGGAGATGGAATGCGTCAACACTGTGGTTTTGATTGGCGCTTATGTTTATTTCCCAACCCGTGAAGAGGCGGCTCATTGACCATCTGCTATGACACATGAGTTATCAGGAACACCAGCCAAGGCCACAGTGTAAAGCCTCTTACACTACTTTATTGCCTTGAGAGCCTTGTTAAAAAATCAAAACTGTTGAAGTTGCCCTTGGATGTGCCTACATTAAAAGAATTAAGAGTTTTATTGCAAATAACCACTTCCCATTTTAAACTACATGGCAATTTCTAGCACGCATTCCCATTTCTCAACGTGATCCAGCGCAACAGTACTCATTGAACCAAACTCTGGCAAATAAAAGTCTTATACCTACTGGATGTTGATCCTGGATCGGCAGGCGAAGGGTTATAGGTCAAAGGTTCGAATCAAAAGGATCGAAATACAATAGGGTCGAATCAAAAGGATCGAAAACAAAAGGGTCGATTTATTTTAATTTTTTTACTTTTTTTGGGGCGCAGGGGGTTCCCCCCAAAAGCCTTTTTTGTGGTAAAAACCCCTTTTTTTCATATACGGAAACACCAAAAAATATATATATTTAAAAAAAGAAAAAAAAAATCGAACCTTTTGTTTTAGGTCCTATTGACTCGACCCTATGGCATTCGATCCTTTTGGATTCAAACCTTTGACCAGACACCCAGGCGAAGCACAAACCTCAGCAGAAAGTATTTAACTGATTGATCGTTCTTACATGTCTGTATTCCAAAACCTAAAGACTATTTGCTCAATCGGTCAAGTGTGCTCCATTGGGAGGTCCTGTGTCTGTGTTGACACTTTGTTAGTGCAGTCCTGAAGATATTGTGTCCCATGGAATTCACGCTTTAGAGATTATATCCTCACACCATATTCAGATGATGCTCATCTACTCCTGCATTTTTCTCTGCATTCTGGGACTTGGAGTCCTGAATTTATAATAGGAAAAAATATATGGTGTCGCAGAAAAACAAAAAAGGTACTGGATTAGTATCATCCGAATGAAAGGAACATGTTGCCATATGTAAATGTACGATTCCCTTTTGCATGTGTTCCTTACTCTATACTGCAAATAACCTTGTTTCCATGTCGACACCTTTGTCGATAATGTAAACAGTGTTCACAACCTGCTTTGAGAGATACACATAACCGGATTTGTTGACCCATATCTTGCTTCATCCACTCGGATGAACATTCAAACATCAAACCGGATGGGCATAATTACACATTTTTTAATGTATCTAATTCTTTCTCAGGATATTTCTTGATGAAGAGTCAGTTTTAATTTTAAATTTTTATTGAAACAGACAGAAAAAATGCTTCTGCATGAATATCAAACCAGTTTATGCATATATTATATTTTGCTACAACAGTGACTCTCTCAGTCACACTGAAAACCATGGGCGTAATTTTAGGGGGGGCAGGGGTGTTTGTCCCCCCCAACTTTCATGGCACACCATTCTGTCCCCATTCATTTGGCTGGGTCACCTTTTCTTCAGATGTCATGTCCCCCCCAACATTTTCAGCCAAGTTACTCCCCTGCTGAAAACTCTCAAGCTGTTTCCCAGACGCTATCTTTAAAAATGTCTTACTTTGCTTGGCAAAGACGGGGAACAGTAAAAGATAGATAATTATAGTGCTTAATTTGTAAATAATTAAGTACCGTGGCCCAGAAATCTTTTTAGCGTTTGCATTTGCGTCCTGTGTACTTACGACTGCAGAGGTGCAGCAAAGGCAGCGTCATACTGACACTGGCGCCTATGCATTTGCGTGCCCACCTGCTTGCTGGACTAGTGAGCTGCATCTGGTACCTTGGCTGACTGGCTGCTGCCCAAACCACACACCAGAACCGCTCACCCTGCTGCAGCAGTGCTGCCAGTCAGCCAGGATGTCTAGAACAGTTTGCTGGCAGGACCAGCACGAGCGCCCAACACTGCTACCTTCCATTTCACTCGGATTCAAAAGACTGGTAACCAGAACAGCAGGGACGGCGTGGATCACACTGTTGTTGCTTATTGTGTGACTAAGACGGGCAGTTAAAGAAAATAAGGTTGCCAAAACACAACATCATGAGTGTCCTGAGTTTGAGAAAGTAAGTGCCAGTGCTCAGAAATAAGGGCTGGGGCTCAGAACTGGCAAACACCCCCACAAATTAAGCACAGTGTTGTTACAGACTTGGTGTTGCTTAAGATCGAGAGCCACATTGTCTTTAAGTGCCTTTCAAGGAGCTATAGGATGTAGGGACATTCTGGCCGATGATTTACCCAGTAAAATAGTTGTAAAGGAATGCAGGCATGCTAAGCTTTTAGAGAAGATTTGCTGGTGCCTGAGGAAGTGTATGACGGGGTTATAATAAAGTAGTTATTTTGCTGCATGTGTGAGCGTTCGACTTTAGGCAGAACATTGGTGATAGGTGGATCTTCTGTGAAACTTGTCACCATTCACATTCTCCTGGCAAGATTGCCCATTGATCTCCCCGTCTGCTGGAGGCATAGATGTTGCTTGCAATTGTGCCATGTTCAGAAACTCCGGCCCTTACTGTCCCTGACCTCTGGTAAGATCTTACATTTGTCCCCCTGCAACCACTGCCTTATGTGCTAGGCCATCTGTACCATAAATCTCCAAAAGGGGCTTTAACAACTCAAGGGAATTTGTCCATTCTCCCCAAGAGGGTGTCTCCCCCTTTGAGGCTAGGGAGGTGAGCCCACACCGCAAGACCCTCCCTAGGGGGTCTACGCAAGTGGGACCTCAATGAAAGAGCCTCCCCCTTAGGGAACGGGGACTCCTGTTCCTGTCAGGAACTCTCTAAGCCGTTCCCCATGATGGCATACATGGGACTATCTGAGAGGCAAAAAACAACTATTCCACAGACTGGACTGAAGGCAAAGTTAACATATACCATGGTCATCAAGGAACAACATCTGTCTCTTTAAGAGGAAACTTCCAATCAACTGTGACAAGGAGGTTGAATATACAGGGCATGTTGAATCAGAGAGAGTACGAAAAACGCACTATACAGTTTCAAGTGTAATACTTTAACTATAGAAGTGCAGATATGATGATAGATTTCCTTTACTCTCCCAGGCTCCTCTCGAAACACATCAGCGAATTGCCCTATAGCCTCATATAAGTCTAGTTTCTGATTGTTATTGAGATCAGATGAAATTAGGGTCTTACTTTCTGTTAGAAAGAAGTAGAAGTCAAGATAACATTTTTTTGTTTAAATATATTTTATTAGTTTCATTACAAACAATAACGAAAAGTAAAACAGGTCTCAGTGGTGATGATTGAGCATATCAGAAGAAAAGATTAAATCCCCAACTGTCCCCCGCCCCTCCCTCCCCTCCCCCCCAAGACTGAAGTCAAGATAACATTATGGCCAGTGACTCTGAGGGATTTTCTTTCCATTCCTTTAATAGCTTTATGTGATAGACTTGCATTTTAATACGGCAGTCTGGTTGTGAGAACCTCTAATTATATGGGCCCGTTTGTTCTAGTTCTTAGTATGGTCCATGCCACTTGAACACAGGTTTATGTTCCGAAATAGGTAATAAGACAAGTACCTTTTGAAAATGACCTAAGAGAGACCTTTACATCGTAGGAAGTCTTTTGTTGTTCTTGAGCCTTAACCAAGTGAGTTTGTACTAAAGACTTTACTGCTGTCATATGTTCTTTCAACCTAGTCACAGTCTGGGAGAGGGGAATTGGAGCCTTCTCTCTCTCCTCCCAGGTTTCTCTCAACATGTCCACAACATCCTGAGATTATTGTGCATAAAGGAGTTCAAACAGGGATAATCCTGTTGAGGCCTGAGGAGTTTTCCGGACTGCAAAAACAAGGCCCAGGGTATCATTTGATCCCACTTTTTACCATCTTGTTCAACTGACTTTCTGAGCATGGTTTTAAGAGTTTTATTACATATTTCTACGAGGCCATTTTTTGGGGATGATACACCAATGTTCTAAGGGTGGCAATGTGTAACATCTCTTTAACTTCCCCCACAAACTTACTCATGAAAGTAGAACCCTGATCAGTCAATATCACCTCTGGAAACCCCACACAAGAGAAAAAAGGGAGCAGGTGTTTCAGGATTTGTTGCGTTGTGTTGGCTCTTAGGGGAAAGGCCTCGGGATAATGTGTGGCGTAATCTATGATAACTAGAATGTAGTTGTTCCCTAATTTAGAAGTTTCCAACGGTCCCACAATATTCATACCAATCTGGGAAAATGGGACCTCCATTATTGGTAACGATTTTAAGGGGGCTGGTGGTGGTATATGTGTACTAGTTTTCTGGCAGGCTTCCGGGCCAGTAGAACGTATTCGCTATGCGTGCTTGAGTCTTGGACTGCCCCAGATGCCTCCTGTTTGATGTGAATGGCCTATCTCCAAGACCACCCGTTTTTGACTATTAGGGACCACTAACTGGGTTTTTACCAGACCTTTGAAGGTGGTATCTGTGAGGAATTCGACCATCCTCACAGTGTGTGTGTGTGTGTTCAACTGGGCTTTTTTGAAATTTTAAATGAAATTGAATGATGGTAGATCAACCTCTGCAAAATGTGTGGGGCTAATTTGCACTCATTTTCCTATGCTCACCGTATGACAAACACATAGACCTGTGTTGTCTCGATGCACACAGCCTACAGGGGCCATGCCCCCTCTCATATTTAGTTGAGATATGACATCCAAGAGTACGTAATGTCATCTCAGAAGGGGGAGGGCAACACCTTCCTCCTGCCAAGGCCAGCCTAATTAACTATCAAAGTCTCCATGGATCCACACTGTCCTTTTGTTTAAGCACTGCAGATGGTGGTAGCAATTAACATACTAATAAAGTATACTTCAAACAGGCACACTTGAGCCCTGGCTCCAGAGGCTAAACAAAGGAGACCGGAAACCCCAACACACCTTTGATGTGCACTGTGTCAACCTGAAGCCAGCTCCCGCCTCTCAGTATCAAGGGCAGTGACCTGTCATGTCTGTGACTATGTGTTTACAAGAGACAATCCCTGCAGGGGAACTCCATTCAGAAGCTACTAGCCTGTGGTTTGATGGAGACAGAAAGTCTGTTCTCCCTGCAGCTTCAAGGAAGACCTGCCACATTAATCAGGAACCACAGAGACCTTCATTAATGAGAGACATCCTTTGATCCTCAACAGACAAGAAAATGGGTAGGACTTAGTATTACATGTTCCCACCCCTTTACCTTTTCTGTTGCCAAGCACTCCGGTTATGACCCCATGCATAAAAGAGATTGTTGGTGGGGACCCAGGATTTGTTGATTAAGGAAGGCTTAGCCTACACCAATCACAGTGGCCCATTTGGCTTTAAAAGAGGGCTAAGCCCCTCCTTTGGGCAGATCATCTGAAGACTTTGCAAGGAGTAACAAGAAGAACTCATATGGACCATGGCTGAAGGTACAGTCTGCTTTACAGTTTCCGACAGTGAAAGAAGGCCAGGATTTCCAAAGAGGAAAGCAAGATCCCTCCAATAAAAATCTCCCAGGGAACAGAGGGAGATACTGAATCCAGAGCTCTAGAACCAGTATCCAGCCAGCACACAGCGTGCCCTGCTAGGCTGTGTAATCAAGCTTCCTTGGTGGGAAGTGCCAGAGAGTCTCTGAACCAAACCAAGGACAAGGCTGTTGCCTGCAACACACTGCCCAGCTTTGGGCTTTTCCACCTTGAAGGACGACACAAGCACAGTGAAGAAGCTTGGAGGGGTGAATCAACAAGCATCAACCAGCATTTGCCTTAAACGACATTTTTCGAGCCAGTCGAGCCCCTCGAGCTGTAACGGACTGCACCACTGACTGTTGTTACGCCACAGTCACTCATGCGTCTGAGACACCTAAACCAGTGCTTCAGACCCGCCAACCAGCCTTGAGACGATTCCTGACCCAAGCCGCTGTGTAGGCCAGCCTGCAGGCATCCGTCCAGCCTCACTCGCCAAATTGCCTACCACCTGATACCCGCAGCTGTCTCAAGTCTTGAACTCTGTCGCAAAAGCTGCAACGTGCTCTGAAACCATCTTGACGCTGTCAAGCACCAATAACTTCTACAATCACGAGGTACACTGTGGTTCCGTCCCCCTGGTCCTTCTCCAAAGGCCCCTCGTGACATTGTATGACCCACTGCTCCCTTTGTGTTGAAAGCAAGTATCCTTGAACTATTGCGATTCATTACTTTACCAACTACCCTGCTGTCGGTATCCAGAGTGCATCCCATTTCTTTCTTGAAACTGTCTGTTTTGTGCATCCCTCTACAGGGTGAGTTGTATTTTGTAGTGTGCTAAAACTGTCTGTTGAATAATAATAAAGTAGATATTTTTACACAACCTTGACTGGACAGTCCCTTTTATCACTGGGTAATAATTGTATTTCCGCTGTGTTGCAAATAACGAACGATCCGCTTTCTTGCGCTGATAAGCCTTCTCTTCCGTCCACGTTACCAAAATTGGAAAAGGAGTTTTATCATTTGCTTTTGTTTCCAACCTGTTCGGATCCCTTCTGGTGTACTAGAGATGTGGGGCTGATGGATTGTTTAGAAAGCGATCTTCTTCCATGGACCACTGATGCCCTGAAAGTTGATTCGTCACAGTATCTCCTCGGTAAAGAAGTCTATGTTTCAAAAAGAAAAAAGGTCCCCCTTTCTCCAAACCTTTCATGCTCTGAAACCACTTGCAAAAATGCTTCTACTAACAAGGGGTTGTTTGTCTGAGCAAAGGCTAAATCCGGAAGGGTTTCAGGCACCTCCTCTGTAGGTTTTCTAGGTTCAGGTTGGGGAGGACCATCAAATGTCTTATAACTCTCCCCAAAATCTTTAGTTCCCCTATCTGTATTTTCTGTCTCTGATTTTTCCTTAAGCCTAGGGATCATTGCTCTCTCAAGTCCCCCTTGAGCAACCTGATCCCCCTGATGAATTTGAAATGGGTCCTTTCTGTGGTCTTGTAGCAATACCTTAACATCCACTCTAAAGTCTGGGTCTATCACTCCTGCTAATACATCAATTCCAAATCTCCATGCCAACCCTGATTTGGGTGCTAATCTGATGTATCGGGGTGGAATCAATATCAAATCAGTAGGTATCAATCTTCTTTCCTCTGGGGGAATTGTCTCATCCCTACTGCAACAGATATCAAACCCGATAGAGCTCTTGGTAGTTACTGAAGGGTTTGATGCTCTGGTACTTCGCTTTTCAAATGTCAGGGTCCCCCAACTCCTATCAGTTGAGCGGCATCCCACTCCTAACACCTTTTGTGAAGGTATGAAGACACAGACATAGACTTAAGTTAAAACAAACAATATTTATTAACTTAAATGGCAGGATGGTAGGCCTAACTTGCCCTATACTAAGGTGGGATTTCCCTACCTGAATAAAACGAAGTTTCTCTACCTGAATAAAACTAAGGTAAATCTGAGTCAAAGAGTCCAACTTAAAAGCCTGTCTTTGTCCAAAACCTATGCTTGCCCTCGCAACTAAAACTAAAACGTCTATAGGGATATCAACAGTCAAAGAAATGGTGATCAACAAATGAGATTTCTCCAGCTCCCAGTTCAAATTCCCTTCTCCGTCTTCCTCCAGTGGCTCTTGCTGCTTCTCTTGACTTCCCAGGTTGGCGCCCGACCTCAGTGAGCCCGCTCGCATGTCACTTTCGCTTCTGCAAGCGCTGGCAACTTCGTTGCCACGGGGTAGATGCGGACAGCATCCCTCGTTTCTCTGGTCCTCATTAGCAGCTCCCAGCTTCCCAGACTGCCACAGAGGCACCCACACCTCAGGATTCTCTACCGGCATACTGGTCACACTTCAGGTCCCACCACGGCTGCCTCCACAATGAAAGGGTCCCCTAATTTCTCCTCTCCAGGCCTCGCTGCTGCTGCTCATTTTGAATTTTGTCTCGTCAGTGGGTTTCCTTTATACACCTGCAGCCCCTTAACAGGCTGCCGGTAGGGACGTCTAATTAGACTTACTGGACCCTGTTTAAGAGGACAGGCCTGACCCTCACCATACTTTGTCTCAGTACCTAAGTGGTGAAAAGGCATAGTGTTTATTACTCATAGTCTTCTCTTCCTTGTCCCAGTACTTTCAGATGTTAAATGTGGGGAAATGAAGGTAGAGGTCCTACAGTACCCCATGAAGATTGGGGAAGGGTCAGGTTGGTCACAATTAGGGAAAGGGGGTACCATGTCTCACCTAAGGGCACCCTACAACCAAACTCTGAGGACCCTCCTTCCCAGATGATCCTCCTTCGCTTCTCCACCCCCAGGGTTGGGATCCAAGAGCAGTGGCCTTTCCCTGGCCACCTGAGAAGAGCATCCAGGGGGAGTAGGAGTGAGAATGCCCTTTGTATCTCACACATCACAGTGTCCATATCCTTCTTGTGACCCTCTGCGGGGCTTAAATGAAGCAATGCCCATAATAGCAGGCTTATAGGTGTGGGAACATTGAGCGGCAGAAGGTAGGTTTTAAGGCAGCATCCCAGAGCGTGAGTTGTGGTATCACTATTTTGTGAAGAAAAGAAATAGATGAATGTCAGAACCTGTGTTGACCAAGCAAGGGGGTTGGGGGGAGGGGGAGTTAATAGACAAACATTGGTTGAAATGGGAAGACTAGCCCTGATTGTGGTGGGAGGTGTAAAGCTGCCAGCCTAGCTAAAGAATCTTTCATCAACTTAGAACCCAGGCTGGGGGTGGGGCGGGGGGTGGCGAATATTAGCTATACAGGAGTACTCAAACTTGGGGGAGAATATCAACCTGCAATTGTCATGGTTGAACTGGGAGGAGAACAGGAGGTTATGCCAAGCCAAGAGGGTTACCTAAGTGAGAACACTGAGCTTCCTAAGGACATAGGTGCCCACTTTGAAGTCCCCCTCACATTGTCATCTTCAGGTAGGACGGAACAATGTTCTTCATGACAGAAAGCATTTCCCCATCAAAGGCTGCCATGAGAAAATGGATCAAGAGTGTATGTGGTACATCATTTGCTGTGCTTATTTTTCAGAATCTCTACCTGGGAGGGTTGAGCCAATGTTTGTGCAAATGGTTAAACTGTAAGCACAAACTGACATTTGGTCACGTGCTCTATTCTTCATCATATTCAAATTTCACAACCTTTCTCTTGCAACTCTTTAGGCTCCAGGGAGAGGACATCTTCATGCAAACGCTTGTCATTGTGAGTAATGACTCCAGAAAGTGTACAATACTGAATGACCTTCAGACCCTGTCACTGGAACACAGGCTTCATAGAGGTGGAGCCGCTGCATTAAATTACCACTACAGTCACCTACTCATCCATTCATTCTTTCTAAAATGATTAGCAGAGGTTGTCCAGTCGCAAGGTCTGGCGTGCCAGAGACCAGTCCCTTATCAGGAAATGTCAGAGAGATGTGGTCCTGGTTCGGTCTGGCAGAGAGGGAAGGTTATCTTAAAAGAAGCAATTGTCAGAGACCTGCTGACAGCACGAAGGTCAGGTTAGGCTTTTACTCCTGATTTAACCTGGGAGGAAAGAAAAGTAGGCAACGCTAAGTTGTCATATGGGCTGCTTCCTAAAAAGGTCACACCACTTCAGGGAATTTTGTTGATATATGAGTAAGCCTGTCCCTGTTCGGCCCACAGTTTAGAAATCTATGCAAGCAAGCTGGATGTTAGTGGACCTGGGAGAGATGTGGGTGATACATGCCCGCGGCGGGCACAGCTGTGCTGGTGCTGCCTAATTCATTGAAATGTGTGTCTTGAAAGGTTTCATTTGTGTGTGTGCTTGTGTGTGTGTATCTACAGACTGGTGTACGCTGCATGAAGCCATTTTTGCTGTTATGGGTGTGTCATCACAATTTTATTGGACTGAGTTCCTCCTGCAGGGAATTCTCAGCTCTTCTTAAATTAAGACTGAAAGCTGTGATTGGTTGCAATTACTGAGTAAACTCGTGGTGTCATTGGCCTGATAGCCTATGAAGATGTTCTGTGCAGATAGGCTGTTGGGTCTCAGAGAGAATGGCGGAGGATCGAATTGGTTTGTTTGAAAGGCCAGCCTGCTTGATGATTGGAGAGGGTGTCTGGAGTGATTTGACACCGGTAGGGTGGAGGGGGGAGGTGCATTTGAGGTCACTGTGCTTCTTATGCTCTACCCCAGGAGGGCACTTAGCAGGGTCTCCTCCGGGGATTGCGATTGCAAAAAGGGAGTCCCTTATGAGCTGGACACTGGAACAACGAGTCTTCAATGTGACACTCGTGGGTAATGCCTTCGTAGTTCCACAAATCCGAGTCATGTGGTGAATCTGTCCGAATTCTGCATGACAGTGGTCCCAAATTTATCTCAGTTCCTGTGCGCTTGTGGAGGATTAGCAGGGGGTGAATTCAAGGGGTGAATTCAGGGAGAACCCAAGGAGTGGGCTGCCCACTCACTCACACCATACGATGGGTCCCAGACAGAGTTTCCCATCCTTAGTGAGTGGGGTCTCTCTGATATCGCAACCTGGTCAGGTAGTCCACACAATTCATCCATCGTCCACATTAAGCAGGGAGGAGTATAATGAACACGGATTTGGGCTTTGGGAAAAGCAGGGAGGTAGACTATGCATCTCACCCTTTAAAGATTGCTTGGAAGAGGAAGAGGGTGGAGGGAGGTCACGGAGGCACCAAGTGTTGTGTTCCCGGGCACTTCTGGTGTATTCCATATTTCCTGTGTGGAATGCGGGTTATTGAGCGCGTGGGCGTATTAGCAAGCAGGGAAAATCACACAGTTATGGATTATGTTGGCGCAGCGTGACTACATATTCTATTTTACAGCCCCCCTCAACCCACACAGGGGGGGGTGCACCACAACTCAGTTTTCTCCTTCTCTCCCCCTGCTGACTTCCTGGCTGAAACCTAATCTGCATTGGTTACTAGGCCGCCCTCTGGTCTCGGGCCCAGGTCCCCCTTCCCCACCAGTCACACCCCTGCATGGCTTCCTGGCAACCCCAGCACTTGGGACTGTTTCTGTATCCCTACAGTCACACTACCTGCACTTGACACCTGCTGTCTGCACTTGCACTTGCGACCTGCTGGCTGTACTTTTACTTATTGTTATTTTAATTATCCCATGTACTGCACTGTGCACTCCCCCTTGCCACCGGGCTCTCCCCCTTCCCATGCACTTGCCCAATCTGAATGTCACCTGGCCTAGTAGGATCGTTCTTTGTCTTCCCTCTGTTCCTCCTCCCTTGCCTCGTTGCGCCTTGAAACACTTGTGTATAGGCGCGTTATAAATGCCATATCATATCATATCATATATACTTCTCCCATGAGATTGAGGAAGCTTGGGAGTGGTGTCTTGTTCACAGTTCAATACCAGAACTGCAGAACCACTAATGCAGATGGTTAACAAGGAGATAGCTCAGAGGGTGTATGCATCTGGTGCTACAGCCAAGAAGGGCCAGAAGATTCAAAGAGAGAAAAAGGCTGCTATATATGTGTTTTCGGAAACCATAACACAGTGCGCCAACACCGATACCTGCAAGCTCTCACCAGGTAACCCTTGTGCATGTTTTCATTTAACCTCAAAAGAACCTCGAATGCCAAAGCAAGAGGACACAAAGGAAGGAGCAAATCAAACACAGCCGGTGCATCTTGATGCAGTAAACAAATTAAGTTTATGGAAGAGAAATTATTCATCAGAAACCACGAAAAACAAGAACGAGGTTGCAAGCATTGCATAAAAGTCATCCGTGAAAGTCCTAATTAAAGTACACAGGCAAATGGCAGCATGGAGTACTGGGGAAAATCGAACAAATTCTCCCAGCACGCGATTATCCATTTTGAGATGATATCCAATATTACATTCATCCAAAAACATTGCTGCTCAAACACATATTAGAATGCAAAGGATCATCCGTTAGTTCAGAGGTTTATTTGGAAGTTATTGCCAATAAATGTTATGCTGTAGCACATTTATTTCATTTTCTTCATTAGATTTTCCAATATCAATAAATCACAGCTGGGGCAGCCCCAGGAGAAGCTACTGCATTGCTATAGTTACTGATGTAATAAAAAGAATTATGAACATGTGAGAAGCCTCGATTTAAACAAATGAAAGGATGTCTGTCATTCTGCAGGCTTACTGGAAAATCTGCATACATGCGATGATCGCTTAAGCAAAGTCTGAGAACAGTTGGGGTTTGCAAAGAGAGCAAAGTGGAAAAAACTGTGAAAGTTCAGAAAGGTTGATAGGTGTAAAAGGAAGATAACAAACATGAGCACATCCTACTGATTGAAGTATAGTTCAAATACATCGAAAACGTACAGAAACATCCATCTGCGTTTCCTGGCAACCAGTGCATAGGCAGCTGGAAGTTCATGGACCTTCTGCCTGAAAGAGGCTCCACAGTCAGGGTGCAGGTGTGACCACACCGCCCCTCCCACTCCTACCCTCCCCCCTAGGTTACTGTAGTATGCCACTATGGGTACTCTTGCTAATTGGCTCAAGCCACTTTGTCTCTTTTTTGTGCAAAAGTAGTGTACAGACCACATTTAGGACACATTCATTTGTTGAACATTAAAGTCTATGTTATTGCAGAAAAAACACACGGCAAAATAATAATGAAACATGGGAGACGAGCATAAAAGGAGAAAAGGTATTTCTTGTACCAATTAAGTCCTCTTGATTCGTTTTGGTATAGAGAAGCCACCCTGTGCAAACTGCAATGCTTGTTTAGACACTGTGACAGGGACCAGGATCAGGGTCTAATCCTGTCGGGGGGACCTGGGACCCCTGCCGACCTGTAACAGGGGGGCTACCTAAGCATGTCCCAGAGGCAGGGGGGAGGGTCCGATTGAGGCTCAGAACTTACCCCCCTCATGTACCATGCCTGTTAAGCCCAGTAAGACCCTCTGTTGCATGATACCTCCCAGGACTGTTCTGGCCAGTGATTTGCCTTTTCTTTTTCAGGACCACAAGACCCCAGCATGCACTGAAACGAAGGTGAAACAACCAAATGAATGGGAAAAAAGAAATGCTACAACTGACATGGATTAAGAAACATCACTACAACCAAGCACACCAGAAAAGCAAACAACCCACTGCAGTGGACATAAAATGTCCACACCAACAGCATGCCAGAGAGACAAAAACCTGCCAGAAAAGGGGGAGGGGCTTATCGTTTTTTTTAAAGCTTTCAAGACTGAACTTCTAATACTAGGAACTTCGGCCAACCTCAAAAAACTTAACAACGATTACTCCTCCTTCAACATTGATGGCAACTCTATCAAGGTTGTAAAGGAAGTAAAAACGCTTGGATTCTACCTTGACTCTACTCTAACCATGAGCAAACAAGTCAATTCCTTCAGCATATACATGCAAATTAATCAGGGCCTGCAGACCTTATCTATCCTCAACCAGCTGCATCATTTTAGCAAATGCCCTCATACTTTCAAGATTGGACTACTGTAATGCTCTTTACTTGGGGGCTACAAGTACATCTTAAACAAGATCCAACCGCTACAAAATAACGCCCTAAGAACGGCACTAAATATCCCAAATAAAGATCAGATATCTGTGATTAGAAGTCAAAACCACTGGCTGACAATCAAGGACAGAATCCTGCTAAAAACAACCTCCCTGACCCACAAATGCCTCAATAATGCTGCACGACGGTACCTCACCGATCGGTTAGTCAAGAAAACAACCACTCGCCTGACTAGGTCTTCCAACTCATGCTGCCTCAGCGTACCACGCTTCAATCTAGCCAAATCTGGCAGCAGAAGTTTCCCAGTAATGGCAGCCCAAACGTGGAACTCACTCCCCTACTCACTCCGGGTTGATCAAACCTACCATAGCTACAGGCGCACCATACAGAAATGGATCAGAACCAATGACGCTCACCCTAGGACCTAATGTTGAACAACATACTAAGCCAAGTATCTGTTATCATAAAATCATGCAACTGAAACCACATCCTATATTGCTCTTCGCAATGTAACTGTATATATCTGTAATGTAATTGTATATATCCTCAATGTTTACCTGCAATTTGTGAACCATAATTTGTGTACTGTGAATATCTCCATCTTTGTACTTGTAATACTATGACTGCAACTCTATGTATCTCAAGCCTAAAGCCTCCTTGTACTGCTTGCGCCCAGTTACCTTTGGGTTTGGTGCGCTGTACAAAAACAAATAAAAACAAACAGTGTAACCCAGCACTGGGGCAAAGAAAGGCATAGATTTTACCCCAGAGTCAGATGAGCACCGGATAGAAGGGGGGCAGGGTGAGTCAGAACCGGGAAGAGCACTGGGAGTGGGAGTGAATAAAAGACAGAGTGGCACGAGTTCAGGAGAGGCCAGACAGCATGAAGGTGAACCGAGAGATTAGCGGGAGGGAAGATAGATGGCAGAGCAGAGGGATGAGAAGTTGGTGGCAGAGTTGGTGCAGCGTGCAGGAGAGCTATTGGTAGTAGTGGTACCCATTTGTGAGAATGAAGTCGTTTGTGAGAGTGAAGGTAGTAGTGAGACAAGACCAGGAGACAGAAGTAGGGGAGTAAAGGTAGTAGGCAGAGTGAAAAGGAGTGGGTATTTGGACACAGCAAGGATAGTAGAAAGGGGTGTAGGAAAGGTGTGCAGGAGAGAAGCGAGCGGTGTGAGAATAGTGAGATTGAACAAGTGAGAGTGATTAGGACTCAATATCCCTGAGTTGGGTGTGAGAGGAGGGTGATGAGTAGTATAGAGAAGAGGGGTGTATTGAGAGGTGAGAAAGGTTTGCAGTGACTGCAGAGGAGATGGGCGTAGTGAGAGGTAAGGAGAGGGGTGTAGTGAGAGATGAGAGGGGCACAGTGAGAGGTGAGGATAAGGGCATAGTGAGAGGTAAGGAGTGGGTGTGAGGAATTCGACCATCCGCAAAGGGAGAGTGCGCTCGCCTGAGCTTTTTGATTTATTGTTAAATCAAAATGAATGATGGGAGACCAACCTCTGAGAAACTAGTGCGGCTATTCTGCACCCAGTTCATCTGCTTCCCGCAACAAAAGCATAGTCACATGGACTCCGGGAAGACACAGCCTACGGTGCCGTCTTCCTCCGTCATATTCAGCTGTAATGTGACAGCCCCGGGTACATCAAAGCATTCCAAGAAGGGGGAAGGCACACCTTCCTCCAGCCATGGACAACCTAATTTAAATATCAAAGGCTCCATGGATCTGCATTCCTTTTGTCCTCCGGCTGGTGGCAGTGCATACTAATGAGAGATAATTAAGGCAAGCCTGAAGGGGCTTGGTTGCCAGATAGACAACAGGAAGGCAGGACTAACAACCCTTTGGTATGCAATGTGTCAACTTGAAACTAGTTCCCACCTCTTTGTATGAAAAGCAGTTAAAGGCCTGTCTGGGTCCAGCAGTTACTGCAGGTGTCCCTGCAGAACAGACCCCTTTCAGAGGGGAGAAGTATGTGATTTGGGAGAAACAAGAAGTATGCTCTCACTACATACTTTAAAGGAAACCGTGTGCTTTAATCAAATGTCACAGAGGGCTCAGTTAACCAGAGAGACACTTTGATCTACAACAGACAGGAAGATGGGTGGGACTTAGGTATATGTTGTCACTCCTTGTCTGTTATGTTGCAGAGCACTCTGGTCCTGGCCTCATGCATAACAGAAGATTGTTGGTGGGGACCCAGGATTGGTTCATTAAGGTGGGCGAAGCCTGCACCAATCACCAGGGCCCATTTGGCTTTAGAAGAGGGCTGACCCACTCACTTAGCAGATAATCCGTATACTTTGAAAGGAGTAACAAGGACTCATTTGGACCCAAGCTGAAGGTACAGTCTATCTTACATCTTCCGCCAGTGAAGGAATTCCAGGAGTTCCAAGAGGGAAGTAAGATCACTCCCCTAAACATCTCCCAGGGAACAGAGGGAGATACCGTCCAGCAGCTACAGAACCGATACCCAGCCAACACACAGCGTGACTTGCTAGGTGCTGCCAGCAAGCTTCCTAGGTGGTAAGTGCCAGAGAGTATCTGAACTAAGGAAAAGCCTGTTGCCTGCACACACTCTCCTGAGCTTTGGGCCGCCCGCCTTGAAAGGACACGAGCCCTGCGAAGAAGCTAGGAGGAGTGCCACACAAGCATCATCCAGCATCCATCTTTTAAGGACATTTTTTTGAGACAGTCGAGTCATTGAACCGCATCCGGCTGCACCTCTAACTGCTGTCACGCTGCAGGTGCCAGAGCTGTCCGAGACACCTCGACCAGCATTCTTGATGCACCAACCAGCACAGAGAGAACAGACAATGGTTCTTGGCCCCCGAGCTGCCGCGTCAGACAACCTGCGAACGTCCGTCCAGCCTTGCTTGCTGAAATGCCTGCTACCTGGTACATGCAGCTGTCTCCCACCACTAACTCTGTATCAAAGGCTGGGAAGCACCCTGGAACGGTCTCAATGCTGTCGAGCACAAAGAACTTCTTCAGCACCAGGTACATTGTGGTTCCGCCCCCTGGTCCTTCTCTGAAAACCCCTAGAGACAGTTACGACCCTTTGCTCCTTTGGTGCTGAAACCAACTAATCTTGAACAGTAAGACTGATTACCACTACCCTCCTGTCAGTATCCAGAGTGCATCCCTTTCCTTTGTGAAACTGTCTATCCTCTGTGTTCCTTTACAGCGTGGGTTGTATTTTGTAGTGTACTAGAACTGTCTGTTATAGTAATAATGAAGTAGATATTTTTATGCAACCTTGACTGGACAGTTCCTTTTATCATTGGGTAATAATTGTATTTTCGCTGTGTTGCAACTAACCAACGATCTACGACCTTGCGGCGATAAGCCTGCCGTTCCATCCTTGTTACCAAAAAAAGGTGGTCTTATAATTCACTTGTAGTCCAATCTGTTCAGATACCTTCTGGTGTACTAGAGGTGTGGGGGTTGATTGATGGTTTAGAAGCTTATATTCATCGCTGGACCACTGGTGCTCCGGAGATTGATTTGTCACAGTGGGGCATAGAGAGAGATGATGAGAGGGGTAGGAGAAAGTTGAGAGGAGAAGAAGCGGAGAGTATGTAAAGAATGGCGGGACAGACGTGAAGAAAGAGCGAAAGCTACGAGGATGGGAATCAGAGAAGACAGGAAGAGAAACGAGAGTAAGAACACTGGAGGGAGTAGGAAGGCAGAGGAGACAGTGAGAGAAATAAAGGAGGGAGAAGACTGACCAGTGACATTAGAGCGAATGAGTGACAGGGAAAGAACCTGCAAGGAGAAGGGTATCTGTTTTGGCATAATTAAACTTTAAGACCTGACAAATACCTTTGCAAAGTCAGGGAACACCTGGTAAATCCCAGAGGGAGTATGACAGATAAGGCTGCAAGCTTTATGCCCTCGCCTTAGTCCGATTCTTAGATGGTAAGGGTTACCGATCACTAACCAAACTAGCCTGGGATTTAGGGACGCTTGAGCTAGGGAGGTGAAAGGCTACAGGAGACGAGAGAGGAACACCCAATGATGTCCAAACCCTGCTCCAGTGAATTGGTAAATAAGCCACTGAAATGCAATATGAGAAAATTAAATTAGAAATAAGTGTTGAATAACAAATGGCAAGCTAGCTAGGTCACATGAGACATTCATATTAAGGACAGCACTCTGAGTGGCCATCTCTCCATTTAAGGCCTGTAAGCAGTGGCTGTCTTCCATCTTAAGCACAGGCTCTGAGGCTTTTGTGCACAGCCTAGGTGTAATCAAGTGATGGCCACAGGAGCGCACACAGTTTTCCTCGCTCCCTAGTCTGTAAACCGTCATGTTCTATAGTGAGGAAAGCTAGGAGGAACTATGGACACTTTTAAAGGAGAGTGGCACTTGGTCTGTGGCTCCATTAGGCGCAAGAACCTGGACCAAGATAGTTGAAAGTACTTGAAGCCTGTGGCATGGAGATGGTAATGGTGGTATGGGAGGTTGGATTTCTCTTGGCTTGAAGATGGGCTCCTCTGGGATTTAATCTGTATAATAATATAATCTAGCCTGGTCACACCTTTTCAACCTGGGCTGCAGTTACATGATACTTTTAATAGAAGGCTGCAGGGTAATCCTAGGTGCAGATGGGTTGTAGACTGTCCTTTCACAGGTCTTCCTTGGGCGATGTGACCCTTTTCCTGGGCTGAGTGTCTTAATGTATATTATTCAACTATTTAGGGGTTTGTGGAGTGATTCCCACTGGTTGTCCGCCTTGTACAAAGCAAAATGCATTTGCAAATATGACATAACAAAACATGGCATAATATCGCATTACATAACAGATTATATAACATGTTTGTATAACAAAGGCACTGTAATCACCCTAAATTGAAGTAATTACACACATAGAAAAGATTTAAAAAAATAACAAGAGAGAGAGTGTGTGTGTGTTTGTGTGTATATGTGTGTGTGTGTGTGTGTGTGTGTGTGTGTGTGTGTGTGTGTGTGTGTGTGTGTGTGTGTGTGCGCGCGCGCGCGCAACCCAATCAACACAGACAGTGTACATTTATAAAACAAACTATTGGAGTGAAAAAGGTAGGGTCCTCACTCTATTTTTAAATGTATTTCTGCAAGCAGGTGGGATTGCATTAACACCTGCCAGAACACAAATTAATTTCCTGCAGAGCACACTCCCAGACCTGGGTACAACAGAATTAATGGGGAACTGAGCAGTACCTATGCTGGTAAATCCTTCACAAACACTTTCAAAATGAAGGCGCATAAAGAGGAAATTCTGAAAAACAGGGACACAGAGTTTTTTTTACTTTTAACTGTTAATTTGTACTGGCTGCGTCTCAAAGAATCCCTTCAACTAGTAAATACCTGGTTGAAACAGTCCAAATTAGCCCTTATAATCTTGCATTATTTAGGATTAAGTAAATGCTATGTTTCTTCCCTGGGCACAATGCATGGTTTCCCTTACATTGAAGCCGTCAGGGATAGGCCTTTCCACAGTCTCCTGAAAAGATCGTAATGGGTCCAGGAAGTCTGAAGCCATGGTCTTCAGCAAGCTGACCCTACTAGTTGTACCAAAATAGGAAGCCTATTAATCTGACAAGGTCATTTGGCACCAGGGCAGTTCTTTGGCCCTGTGTCTCCTGTTGGTTTCCTTCCATGTCTTCTCTTTGCATGTCCTTTGTTGGGAAGGATGGGCGGTTTTCCAGGAGCCCGTCCCAGACCTACCATCGCTTTCAGACGAAACAGAGGCCCGGGACGGTATAGTATGGGATAGGGGAGGTTACAGGGCGGAGGAGGGGGGGTATAGTCAGGAGCCATAATGCAGGGGGTTCACGTCTTGCTCTAGTATGCATGGAGAATCAAATGCCATTTAGAAGAGTAGCAGTCCTATTATAATCGATGCCTAGATTTGCGTTGAAGCCAGGTAGCAGACCTGAGTCATTCACATAGAATAATATGCAGGCAGCAATGGATTGTAGCTTGGGCACTGGGGAGGAAGGCCAGAGCTGCAGAGATTCATAGACCTGCCATTGTCTCATGTTGCCAACATTTTGTATCCCGGAAGAAATGTGCCCTGCAAGGCCACAAGGGGATTGAGAGCTCAATGTGAAAAGCGATCCCACGAGAAAGAGGGCACTACTTATCCACTCACCGCCTGCCCAGCCAGAGGATACACCAATCCATCATATGTGCCCCCACCTGCCACAGCTCCACCCCCATATTGACCAAACACGAATAGCATTACACAGCAGGAGACTAAATCACAGAAGCAGTTTGAGTAGGCATTGGAGCCAACGCACAACAGTTGGCCCGGTTGAGGGCAATAAAAGAAGGGAATAAACAAGGGTGTGGGTTGGATGAGTGGAAGGCCGGGCCATTTTGTTCAGGTGGGACAGCACGGCCATTAAAGATGTGCGTTTAGAGAAGCACAGGAGTAAGGATCGAGGGGCAGAAAGTGCAGGCTATGGGACAGTAATGTCGGACATGGAGGGGCACCAGGAGGGACAGGAAGGTGACTAGGACAGTGTGGAAGAATTTGAAAATGAAGGAGGTGAGGCGCAAGGGGCTCTAGAAATTGCACCAAGGGTAGAAAGGGGTGAACGATTGAGCAGCAGGTTTGGGCGGGTAGCAGAGGTAAGGAAAAGGGGAAGTGGCAAGCAGATAGCGGGGTGAGGACTAGGCAAGAAAATGCGAATTATACAAATGGGACATGGGAGGGCAAATTATGTGCCATGGGCGCAGATGGATACAAATTATCTGATCAAGGTGCTCCCCGCCTTTACTGCTGGGGCTGGGAAGTGGATATAAGCCTTTGAGAAACAGACCGCTGGGGTTCCTTTGGCGGTAGGAGACATAATAAGCCTACTTCTTGCAATTGAGGGGGGACCAGGCCGGGGACATGTGGGTCAGGGCTAGGTACCATGGAGTAAAATTAGATGATGATGCGCACAATAGGGCACCTTTTAATAATATTAGTTAATGCTAAAGGACATTTGTACCGCGCACTATCACCACTGGAGTGGTCCCCTGGCGCTCTGGCGGCTCTGAAAGAGGAGAGGAGGTTGAGTTAGTGGGAGGAGGCAGGAAAAGTGCAAGAGAGCAGTGATGTGCTGTTGGTGGCCTCAGCCCGGTGGGTCCGTTGGCTGGGCCTGGGGTGTTTGCGGCTGGTAGTTGTCGTGTAATGTTGTGCAAGACTATGCATGTTTTTGTTTTGTTGTTGCAATGTAGTGAAGTTTGTGCGGTTTGTTGTGCTGTAAATTTTGGTTGTGTTTGGTTTGGAGTTTGAGAGGTGTATGCAGAAAGGGAAATTGTTAGTAGGGTTGGTTAGTTTGCGTCTCTATGCTGAATTCAGGCGCTGGGCTTGCGCAGTTTCCCCTGGTGCGGCTCTGTCCTGATCTGGGTCCGACCGGCATACAAGGTTCCTTACTCCTCCGGCCCCCACCTCTAACATGCTCTCTCTTAGCTCCCCTTATCCTCCCTTCATACTCCTGTGGCCAGTGCCCCTGCCAATGTCAACCTCTCAGGTAGAGTGGTGATTGCCAATATCTCGACAACTCCACACCACTGTGGTACCTGGCGGTAACTAAGGGATGGGCGCAAGTGTTGGTGGGGGAGTTGGCTCAGTCTTCGTGCGTGCCGCCTGTGTTCCAGTCTATCCGGTGTCACCCGTCCAGGTGCCGTGGGAGCTACCCTCTCGGGTCGGGATGTCCGTGTCCTTTCCGGATTAGTCATGTTTTCCAGTTTCGGTTTCCAGATTTAGTCTGTGGTGTTGAAGAGCCAGGTTTTTAGTGATTTCCTGAATTTTAGGTGATCTTCAGTGTTTCTTATTTCTTTTGAGATGTTGTTCCAGGATTTTGTGGCTAAGTTGTAGAAGGAGGTGCCTCCAAGTTTTTTCTTAAGGTATGGTTTGAGTTCCAGGTGGATTTCGTTGCTTGATCGGAGGGGTCTCGTTGGTTTGTAGACTGTTATTTTCTTTTGTAGGAATTCTGCTCCTTGTCCGGTGTTTGCCCTGTGCGTTATGCACATTGTTTTGAAGGTGATGCGAAGTTTTACTGGGAGCCAGTGTAGTGTTTTTAGGGCTGGAGTGATGTGGTCTCTTCTCGATAGTTTGAGGAGTAGAAGGAATGGAATGTTTAAAGCTTTAAAGGGTTGGGTTTAAAGGAAAAAAAATTGACGATAGAGACACTTATTTTTCAAAGGAAACTCATTCAGTTTTATATTACAGGCGGGGAGAAAGAGAACCCTATATATACCCAGAGAATTGGCGGCACTCGAACCTATGAGCAGAGAGAAGCGTCAAGGGACCTAACCAGATGCCCATACACAAATGTGTCTGCTGTGCAGTTTTGACAGTGGACAAACTCCTGTGAAAACTGCCATATCGTTGAATGGACTAAGTGGCCTATGCAGTGAAAGTCCCAGGAACTTGCTGCAAAGCATGCCTATAAAGAGGACAAATACGACCGGACAGACGATCTATGGAGTCCAAACCAGGATGATTCGGGTGGAAGAAATACACAATGAATAAAGAAGAGAGGGAAAATCAACGTGTAAAAATACAAATGGGGAAACAGGAAATGTTATGGGATGGGAGCGATGGAACAAATGTGGAGTATAAGCCACACGTGAATAGAGTGTGACAAAAGGGCTGGTGGGTTACCTCAAAGCGTGATCTTCTTTCAAATTCTCATAGTGGCTGTAAAATTATCTGAGGCATATAGTTAGTTTAAAGTTAACTGGGTAATAGTGGTGGGATTTAGATAAAAGTAAACAAAGGTATTCTTTAGGGGAACATACATGTTTAGACTAGGAGAATATAATGTGTTAGTACTGACATTGTAGAAATGTTGTAGGATACCTCCAATATTAAAATAAATTATATCACAGAAAAGGGTGATTAGGTGATTATATGTTTATAATATAAAAAAGATAAAAAAAACAAAACGTAACATTTGTACGTTCAATTACAAATTACAAATGCATATGTCATCCATCATAAAAGTAAGAAAAATGACACCTAAAAACAAAATACAGTGATTCCAATGCATTTGTTCGATATCTGAACACCATGATTACAAGCTATTTCCTTAAACTGTATAAAGTATAAGACAGAGCACATAATTTGCCACCTGCAGCAGATCATGCCATTTTTCCCAATTTCAAAATTTCTAACAAAACATACTGATAGTTGTTTGGATCAATGCCACTGGAAGCCCATGATTTCGACTTAGTGGATCTTGCACATGTATAGGGAAAATGCAAATTATATCTACTTCAGTTCTAGTTCATTGGTGTTCTCCAAGGCCAGAGCAATCAAGAAGTTTGCAGTTGCAATTCTAATGCTGATGGAAGGTGAGGCACGCCTCAAGTGGAGTGTTGTTTTTTCCAAGACACGAGTAAATTGGGTGTTGCATTAATCGAGAGTCTATGGGCCTCATTACACGGTAGGTGGTGGACTAAGGTGTTAATAGCACCTTGGTCCATGCCGGTAAAATACCGGCACCGCCTTGGAGGAAAGGGGAATTACCGCCCTATTCCAAGGTTGGCGGGGCGGTAATTCCCCCTTCCCCCCTTGCCCTTCGCCATTCCCATTTTTGCCCCATAGGGCATAATGGGAATGGGGAAGGTGCTAATTACGGTACCGCAAATTGCGGTACCGTAATTAGCACCCTGGTCCCTTTGCGGGTTGGTTTTTAACGCCTGCTAAAAAGCAGGCGTTAAAGTCCCAACCCGCAAAGGGACCTCGTAGTTAGGCGGTAAGGGTTAACAGTCACCGGTATGATTACCGGTGTCCGTTAACCCTTACCGCCTTCCGTGTAATGAGGCCCTATGGGTCACTTTGTAGGGCATGGGGATTTCAGGAAATCACTCGATCTCCCAATATTTTTTATTTGTATGATACAAAGCAAAGCAAGGCTGTAGGCAGAGGGCTGACTTTGAAGGGCATTGGGGACAGTACACTGAGTATCCCTCCTCATTCCTCATTCCTTGTTTTGTACACACCTTACATCTTCTGTATGGTTGTGTCTTCCTGGGGGTGGCAGGCACATAATCAGCAAAGTGTCGTTCTTGCAATCTGGCTACATCCTCTACTTCTGCAAAGTTGGGAGTTGATACATGCACAACGGTCAGCGAATTAAAAACTGCTAATCCAAACTTCAAAAATGCCAGTTTGTTTTCTATAGCGGCTGCACGATATACAACATATGCATTGTATGTAGCTAGATGGATAAGGTAAACTGCCAACTTCTTGTACCACGTGCAAGTCTTACGCTCTACATGGTATAACTCAAGTAATTGGTCTATTTTGTCTACTCCTCCCATGTACCTGTTGTAGTCCAGAATACACTTGGGTTTTAGCACTTGCTGAGCCTGCCCGCGTACAGTGACAAGGGAAGTACTTTCATCATGAATAGTACTCAGCATGTGCACATCCCTTCGGTGGCAGAATTTTAGTGCCAACAGTTCATCATGCCGCAATGCCATTCGTGCTCCCTTGTCCAGTTTCTTACACACAAGTTGTCTGGGGAAGCCTTTGCGGTTACTGAGGATTCTACCGCATGCCAGTGTGCCCACGTTGTACAATTCCTTGAACAGTGGTATTCCGGTGTAGAAATTGTCCACATACAATTGGTGACCGTTGTAGAACAATGATGTGGCAAGATCCCACACAATCCTCTCACTGGTCCCTAAATGGGCTGGGCAGCCGGGAGGGTTTATGCTCAAGTCTTTTCCAGTGTAGACTTTCATGTTGTAGGCATACCCAGTGGTACTTTCATACAACATATAAACCTTGATTCCATAGTGTGCTCTCTTGCTTGAAATATACTGCTTGAGCAGTAGCTGGTTTTTGAACAATACCAAAGGTTTATCAATGAACATGTTCTGGCTAGGAACATACACCTCAGAAAATCGCTGTGCAAAGTGCTTCAGTAATAGCTGAATTTTGAATAACCTATCACAATTTGGGTCAGTTCTTGGCAATGCTGCAGAGTTGTCATTGAAATGCAGCATACGTTCTAGTGCTAGGAAGCGATCTTTACTCATTGTTGCTGGAAAAAAGGGCTTGCAAATACAGGTTCAGTAGACCAGTACAGAGAAATAGACGGCATCCTTGTTTGTCCCAAGAGCAGAGTGAGACCCCAAAATGTTCTCATCTCAACACTCGTAGTTGGAACCCAAAGGTGTGCTCGGGAATGGGGTTTCAGATTGGCACCGCTTTCCCTCAAGAACTGTTCAGCATACAGATTGGTTTGCTTAACCATATCTGAAATGAACCCATCATCCACAAAAAAGTTGAAAAAGTCATTAGGCTCAAAACCATCTGTATTTTCTGTGCATCCTGATACTCCAGTGAAAGGTGGCACAACAGGCTGAGCCATTGCTGGAGGCACCCAGTCAGACTCATCAGCCATGTGATGAACTGGTATATTCCTTGCATGTCCCCTCAACCTTGCAGGGGAACTTTGTGTGGGAAGTGCCACACGAGGTGCATGTACCCCTCCGTTCCCTTCCTCATCAGATGAGGAGGTTGAACTAGCCTCAACAGGAAACTCACTTCCCGAATCTACTTCATGCTCACCCTCAGAAGAAGATTCTGTTTCAGATTCTGCTTCTGGTTCTGTGCCTTGTTCCGTGTCAGACTGCATCAGTAAGTCGAGAGACTCCTCACCAGACATCTGACGTGAAGCCATGACAAAATGTTTACTGCCCAAAGAACAGATACAGACTGAAACACCAAACCAATGAACTTTGCTTTTCAAAGTAAGGGAACGTGTGTAGTAATTGGTCTTCAATGAAATAGACCAAGACCACACAATTATGCCAAATACTCCCAAATCTTCTTTCAAAATCTATCAGCGCTTTAAAATATAATCTACTCTCAACACGTCAAATAAAGAGGAGTACTACTTGGCTGGCACTCACATGAAAAACAAAAACATGGCTCACTGCTTACTTAGAAGTTAGGGTGCAAGTGTGGGACGCACTGCGACGAGCGTATCCCGACACACCTGATTTACACTCTATAATGTAGTATACTATGGGGAATGATGAAGATGCTGCTCAATACATTTTAAAAGTGCAGGAGAAGTGGCGAGCAGAGACGGGTGGCCAGTGGGACTGATCATTTCCTCTTTTTTATTTCGTTATCAAAAGGGGGTTGCCCAAAAAAGTTCAGAAGGCGCTTGACAAGATAGTGGGCATAGAGGTGAAGAGGTGGGCCGAGATTCAGACTATAATAATATACCATTGCAAAAGGATTAAAGAACGAGAAAGGAAAACGGCACAGAGGTTGCAGGCGGAGGAAGCAAAACTAGTGCAGAAAATGTTAGCCAAAATAGCAGTGGAAGGGGCGGGGACGGCAAACATACAAATTCAGCAGAATAAGCTGCAGGTCACGCAGACATACGGATAGCAGCATTTTGTCCAGGTGGAGGATAGGAGCAGTGGGGTGGTGGACCCCGGCATCAGTATCCTGAGTGGCATCAATGAGGTCAGCAGCAGGGAAGAGGAGGGTTCCAAGGGAAAAGAGGGGGAAGAGGGGGGTTTAGTGGGATGGGATCGTCTCAGTGTTGGAGCAGAGGGAAATGGGGATATTTTGCAAGATAATGCAGAAGCAGACAGGGGGCGGGGTATAACACATACAGTGAACATGCCCCAATACTATCACAGTCACCCAGGTTCATCTCCATACCTTACGAAATACACCAGACCTACACACAGTTGCTCCCAAACCCCCACACATGCAGGCCCATGCACCGTCTAGTGTGCAGCCGCAAGCAACCCAGCAGAATACTTTATACAGAGGTCAGATGCCCACACCCATTGCAATGCAGAATGGGACAGTAGCACCCTACCGGGGGTCAGTGTCATGGGAGGGAACTCCTTCACGTTTCCAGGTACCAACACATATCCTGATTAGAACAGCCAACAGAAAGCTCTTGCATGCCCAGTCCTGTCCATGACTACCTACACTGATGGGGAGCCCTTGGCGGGTGCTGAGATAGATAACAAGCAATTCATCTTTATGGTTGATACAGGTGCAACTAAATCATGCATCAGTTAAGTAAACATCCTGCTATCAGGTGAAACTCTCGACATGCAAAGGTCCTATGGGGGTGTCGCCATGGTTCCCTACATGGAAGAGGTAGCGAACAAAATAGGAGGGGAAAATGGTGTGTGCACCCTTACTATACTAGGAGGACTCCCCCATAAATCTGTTGGGACAGGATTTGTTGAGGAAGCTGAACATGACCATTTCCTTTAAGGACCCCGGGGTGGTATGCGCCACCTCAGGCATGCATGCTTTAAGGGCAATAGAAGTTGTTTAGTTAAGTCCTGCACCATGGCAAAAGAAAAAGTTGATCACAAATTAGTGTAAAACCAGGTGATTTATTTATGATATAAATTCTTATCCATGCCAACATTAACCTGATTGTGGCACGTGCTATGTTTTACCCTGTTCTGGGCTTTTTCAAGGCATAGAAATTTCAATAATTAGCGTTTAGAAACATTCAATAATGCATTTCAGAAATCCCTGTTCAAAGTCACAGGTGGTAGTGGGTTAGTAGCATAGAATGTGTCATTAAAACAGAATATCACATGCATTCATTAGTTAGTATTCCTAGACTTTTGTAGAACTACAGAATTATTGTTTCACAAATACATTGTTACAAATACAGGGGCTGTTACCCTTTAAAGAGTTTTCTGTAGGAGAGAAAGCAAGGAGAGGAGGAGGAAAGAAATGAAGAGGAGAGTTCAGGTCATTTGTAAAAGGATTCTCTGTTGATACCAGTGTGATCTTAGGTTGCCCAGGCATTCAGTGCCTGATTAAAAGTCACCTGGTGGTGGTGTCCTATGTGGGTGGGTCCATATTACCTTGATAGTTTGTTATTTTAATGCATGCTTGTTGCAGTACAAATATAGCTGCTATGGTGGCCCTTGTACACCTTTTTAATGGTGTGCAGTGTGAGAAACCAGAAGGTGTCTCACCAACTAGTCCCCGGGGATCTGTCATCCATGTGGCCAGGACACGGCCATCACTTTTGGATCCAGTTCCTGGGGGTGTACCACTGCGGGATGATCACCTGGGTGAGGGGTCTTCTGGAAGCGGGAGTGGGACGCCCGATGCCGAGACACAGTATTCCCTTCCCTGTAACACCTTTACCCCATCCTATCCCCCCTTTTCCTACATGAACACTTTCACATGGACAGCCCGCTCTAGGAGAAAACAGACTAATACCCGAGAAGTATACCTGACATGTCCCAATACAATGGTCAAACAATTGCTGACCATCACTCACACCTGACTTCCATTAAGCTGCCCCACATGGATAAAAGGAGGAGCACGAAAGCACACTCTGAGCGAGGCAAAGCACATGAGGACACAGCAGTTTCGAGATGGCAGCTGAACGAGAGAATAAAGACGGCAAACCAAAGGGGATCACAAGGAGGGAGGTTCCCTTGACCTTTCCGACAGGAAACCGTTACTTTCAAGAGCTTTCGAAATTAGAAAGCATAAGACCAGGAAACCAGGCTGAAGAATCCTGTATTGTGTGTCGGAGATGCCCGGGGCCCTCCTGCATCACTGATCAAGGCGGGGACAAGCAGCAGCCGCTGTGGTACCGTCCTGGCTCCAAGAACAAAGCAGTGTCAGTGAAATTAACACAGCCTATGAGGTGTTGAGACCGATACAAGACCGGTCTGTGTTCAAGTTTGCAAGCAGCAACATTGTATGGCTAGCGCTGGAATGAACATAGTTGAAACGTGTACGATTAAAGATGCAATTAAAGTTGAAGTAAAGTTGAACTGCTGATGAGTGTTCGAACTTCAAAGAGACTTTGATACGATACCTTTGAAAGAGTCGTCCGGAAATGCGTGGGTGCTCAATCGAAAGTCTCTGTAAGGTATCCAGCTGAGAAGTGGCATAAGTGAAAGTTAAAGGGTTATATTAAGAAGAGAACAAAGAATTGTGAATCGAAGTAGTCCAGCGATGGGTCAAGCAAAATCCTGCGCACAGTGGAAAGTCTTCGATTTTGATATAGTAAAGAAAGTTTGTAAAATGAGATAAATTTTGTCTGAGCCCGGCATAGGGGCCTCCGGGGTGCACAGTGGGTCACCAGAGAAGTTGTGCATATGAGAATCCTGAAGCAAAAAGGAACTTTGAATGAATGTTTGTCACATCAGACCCTCTGAAATAAGAGACTTTGAATGGCAAAGAGACTTTGGCACAGAAGGTCCTGATACTGAGATTTTGAACTGCATCCTCATGCTAGAAAAGCCAGAGTATGTGCTAAGCTCGAGTGTGCCGCCTAGTCCTTTGTTGAAAACTAAAGGCTCAACTGTCCTGACATATCATTTCTTTAACACTTTTCTTTTGTATAACATTGTTTCCCACACCATTTGTATTTAGAAGTAAGGATTGGCAATAGGTGTATCAGTATAGGGCCTTTTTATTTTGACCAGACTCTACTAGGACTGTGTTATTATTTGTTGGTCATAGCTTGCTCCCATCTTTAGATTTAGGATTAGATAGGTGATTTTCAGACCCAATTGAAGTTCAATAAACACCCTTGAACTGTAATCACTTGTTTCTGTCTTCACTGTTTGATACCATGCCCTCTTTACAGTAGCGATTGGGTCAGTGTAGTGGCCATGTGGTGCGGTCAGAGATGAAAAACAGATTATACCTGTATAGTGCAAGAGCCAGTTGACTTTAGCTGTTTTTGTAGTGAACGTGTAGAGTGGTCTAAAGGATGGTTTTCCTGTAACCTTTTTGGTTGCAGACTTGCTGTTAGGTATCCAGTATGAATAATTGCAGATTATATTACAGGTCGCAACGGTTGCTTTCTGTCTCTAATGGAGAATAGCTGAGCATATAATCAGTTTGTGCGTGAAGGTGAAGGGTGGATAGGTGGTTACCTTGTTAGGCCTTGGCATAAGTTCCTGGATGATTTGTGCACTAGAAATGAGTTACTAGGTAGCAGGAAGCTTTGATTCTGTCTTCTCCTGTGGGGAGAATGGATTGGTTAGGTTGCTTGAAAAGTGATTACCTGGAGCTCAAGGAGTAGAGGTGGAGGTCTGTGGTATCCATGTATACTCAGACATGTTTGTCTATGGAATTACAGTGTTGCTTGATGCAGCGCCCCAGATTGGCAAGGCGTGTTAGCAGGTAACATCAGATTTCATTTTCTGACCAGTGGTGACCCCAGAACTTGTGGGAGGCACAATATTGTCCCTAGATTTGCAGGGCCTGGTTTTGTTGGGACAGATACTCATGGGTGTGAGTCCGGACAGTGCTGTGCATTGACACAACTGGTCCCCCCAAGGAAGTAACATATGCAGAGTTGTTTGAGGACAGCGATGACGATGGAGAAATTGTGTTGGCAATTTGTATCCCTTGCGACTTATGGTTCACTTGTCATCGTGCTCACATTTACTAAGAGTGACTTAGAGCAAGTACCGGGTAGGTTATGGACAACCAGCGATCAGAATGGAGGGCTTTTGCAGGGAGTGACACTGGTTAACTTAACACTGAATCCAGGCGCAGTGCTTCCCTGAGTTAAACAGTACCCATTGTCCAAAAGTGGAGGAGGGCATAGGGGATACCACTGTGGCACTCCTAAACCAAGGGATAATAGTGTCCTCTACCTCCCCATGTAACACAGAGATCTATTCGATAAAAACGGCAAAAGGGGAGGAGAGGTTGGAGGATGATTCAGGACCTTCCTCCTCTAAACAATATTGTCCAGGCAGAATTTCCTGTAGTTCCAAACCCTGCAATGATACTATGCAGCATACCTAATGAGGCAACCAACTTCACTGTGGTAGATCTCAAAAACGCCTTCTCCATACCCCTGCACCCGATTCACAGTACCTCACCGCTTTTAAGCATGGGGGAATGTGTTTCGAGCACACAACACTGCCTCAGGGGTACTGTGAGTCGCCAGCTTCTTTAACAGGATTTTACATGCTGATTTAGGGACCATCCAGGTGCCCAGTACCATCATTCACTAGGTTGACGATTTGCTGGTGTATAGTGACAGTGAACAGCAGTGCAGGAAAGATTCCATCACCCTGCTGCAGCTACTGGCGTAAAAGGATTACTAGGTAGATAAGGCGAAGCTGCAATACTGCCTCCAAGAAGTACTCTATTTGGGCCAGCTAATATCTGTACATGGAAAAAGAATTATACCTGATCGGGCCACTTCCATGCGCAGTACTCCACAGCCCAAAACTGTCAAAGAGATCCAAACATTTTTGGGGTTATGTAATTACTGTAGGGCATGGATCCTAAACTATGCAGTGTACACCAGGCCCCTGCTCCAGGACCTCAAAGAGGCACAAAAGAATGACCATAAAATCGCATGGATGGAGGACATTCTCACCAATTTTAACCCTTTAAAAGAAGTGATCTCCACAGCCCTGGTGCTGGCTGCTCCTCATTACATCCAAGAGTTCTTTCTCTTTGCCCATTCAAATGGCCAATTGATGACTGCAGTTCTGATACAAAAAGCACAATGGGCCACAAGCCATTGGTGGCCCACTACAGGGGACTGCTAGATTCCGTAATGCAGGGCCAGTTCCCAGTGGACAGGCACTTGCTGCAGCTGCATTTGCAATCAGGAAAAGCTCCACAATTGTTATGGAGTGCTCTGTGACACTATGTGGAGTATGCTGTGTTCAATATTTTGGAGGGCTCTAAATCTACTCTGACCATGGAGTGGGCATCTGAGTATGAAATCATCGTGTCCAGCACCCAACATTCATATTGTGAGGTGTAAAACTGTAAATCCTGCCACCTTTTTAACAGAGCAGTGTACCGAGGAAGATCAGCAACTATCAACCAGAGTTCAGGTTTGAGGCATAATGAGGCAGCAGTAGTGCACCTGGTGGACGGGGTACACAAGGTATTGGTGCAGAAAAGATTACCTGCACACTCTTCGGCCCAAGCAGCAGAACTCATAGTGCTCATTGAGGTGCTTAGAGCGTCTCAAGGGTGCCGGTTTGCCATCTATTCCGATTCCACTTACGCCACCACCACAGTGCCCGCAGGCCTGGCATGGTGGAAGAGGAGGGGGTTTTTTGGAGAGCCAGCTCGTCCACAGTATAACATGTAGCACTGTTAGATTAACTAATTGACGCTCTATCCCAACCATCTTTAACAGAGGTGGTGAAATGCACCGCCCATACTAACAATACAGACAAGGTCAAAGTCGGCAACACTGCCATGGGTGTGGCAGCCTAGCAAGCAGCGTATTTACCAGTGCCGAGTGTGCTTGAGTATCAAGTGGTAGCGCAGAGCAGGGAGCAGTTGCCAGACTGCTACAATTCCCTACCGATTGCTGAAATAGAAGTAGTACAGGGACAAGCCCCACACAAAGAGAAGGAATTGTAGTTAAAAAGAGGAACTAAGCAATCCCCAACAGATTTAGTGTGGTGCCAAGAAACATCGGGCAAAGTAATTATGCTGTATGAGTTACTGGTGGTTGCATTTGACCAACTGCACCACCCTTCACATGTAACCAAACAACATATTGCCGCAGACATACAGGAGGACTGGTGAAGTGGGGCAATTATTGAGTAGAGAGCATGTTCAGGCTCAGCCCCCCTGCCTTCTTCAGAAGACTCAAAATTATAAGATAAGAAAGGACACATTTGAACAGCACTTTAAATTCTCCTGGAAATGTAGCTGATTCAAAGAACAGTTAGTTTTGTTACACAAGTAGGGAACAGATGAGGCATTAGCTTGCACAATTAGTGTGTTTTAAAATAGAATAGATTAGGTAACAGGAAGGCATGTGCACAAGATAGGGACTCACTACAAAAGTATGGCAGGAAATTGTAAGGCAGATAAGGTTGTTGATACACATAGCGAGAAATATAATATGACAGGCATGCACCAGGAACTTGGTAGATAGCAAAATAAATGCAAAATAAATGTGTCCTACAGAGGAAAATACCATGACAATCAGTTGCCATTTTAAAACTGCACCAGCACAGCAGAGTATTAAACACTGAAGCTTTACGAGAGGACACAGCTAAGCATGCTATTTGAACAAATACATTTAATTCAGGAAAATGGTGTGGTGGCTGGACATAACTGCCTCCAAGGAACGTGAAGGCCCAAGACTCCGTAGGGGAGCGTTACATAGTGGAAAAAGATACCATTGTGTGCATTCAACTGTCAAGGTAAATCAAGTTGCGATAACACGGCAGAATATTTGAAGTCTATGGGATGAACTGAACATCCCAGGAAATTTCCTAAGTGGCAGACAGATTAATGTCTCAGCGATTGGCTTGGCGTGACAGAGAAACGTGGATGCAGCTAAAATGACAAATAATTACTGCGCATGTGGTGAAAGCAGCAAGATTAATTATAATAGTTATTCATAAATGGGTCAAGAACAGAATGGTGGTTACTGTTGCGAGGATAGGAGGGTCAGAATTACTAGAACATGTCTTTGAAAACTCAGAGACATCTTGGCGGAGATAACATGGGCTGTTTTATTTAATTAAGAACAAAGGCAATACGCTTGTCCTCTCCTCCCATCTACAATAAAACCTGTTATCATGCCACCAGATCACAGAGAGTGTGACCGGATTATAACCAATAAGCACATGTCCTTTTCACTGCAGAAGTAATTTAGAGCCTACCAATAATATTCAAGCGTGATGATGTAGCACATTTTATGGGATGTTTTATGGGTGGGATCTCAGATTAAGGATTGTACAATCATTATTGTTGGACATATAGCAATATATATGTAGCTTAGTAGAGGGAACCAATGACCAGGAGTGATAGGTTTTCATAACTATGATATCAAAATGACTATAAAAACTGCTGTTTCCTGTTGAGATGTGGAGAAAATCTTGAGTGAGAGCTGGGTTATCTTGCATTTGGCATACCACAATCCACTCTGTGATATCTCTTTATTGGCAACTATCAGTTAGAGGGCTATATGGTATTTTTTACCTCTGTTTAATCTGTTAGCAGAGTACAGTTGGAATATGTGGACTTTGGGATGCCCTCACCACCCTCCTTTTTGGACAGCAGATCGGTCAGGAGAGCGTTTTTTTGGTGTTGTGCACAATTTAACAAGAGGACAACAGAAGCTGTCTTTGGAGTGAAACTCTGCCTGGTCTTCCACCGCCAGCTGGAAGCAACAGGAGGAGCAGGCAAATTGAGGGGACCCCGGCACCCACAATCCTCAAAGGTCCACAGAAAGTGAGTATGGTTTGTGCATGGTAACGTGGGGGTGGGACTTTTATTGTATGATATTTAAGAAACAGTGAAAGTGATTAAGGATATCCATAGAGAAGGTCTTGGAAGACTATGCAGTAGGGCACCTAAGGGCCCAACCTTCCTTTGAGGGTAGAGATAGAGAGATAAGGATACCCCGGGGCAAAAGAAAAAACAGAAGACAGCTGTATTTTATTGTGTTGTATTGTGTTTTAATTGATGGAATCATTGATTGCCGGCATTGTGTTGTGTTATAAGGAAGGTCCTGTAGAGATGTTTTTCTTTGTGTTTTGTGAGAGTAGCAGATAGTATTGTTTGGTAGAGGTTGATGGGGTAAGTCTGAAGATTTAGATTGTGAGCAGATTTTGTTGTGACCCAGAGGTAGGATTTGGATATTGGGTCGTGGCCCTAGACAATGAAAACGGATTTAATAGGTGGTGTATATTTGAAGTGGGGAGGAGGTGTGAGTAAAGGAAAATTGTGAGAGAATTGTGAAGACTATTTCTGTTCTAATTATTGGTCAGCTGACCACTATTTGTATTGTTTACTCTGTGTAAGTGCCAAGCTACATGCTGCTTAAAAGTTGTCACCATGTCAGATACCCATTTAATTCACCTATGCAAAGCGATGCCGAGATATAGTACCATCATCATTAAGTATCATGCTGAGTGGGTGAAAGGGACTGCTGGAAAAATGTACATGTCGTGGCCACTAGAGGGCACTCACTGCAAAGATGTACTCCAACATATGTGCACATACTTACACGCCATACACAAGGGTAGGAAGCTTAAGAACAGGCTAGGTATATTAGAGCTCTGGAAGGCCTTTGAGGAAGAGACCGAGGGGCCTAAAAAGGAATGGATGCTTAATATGTGTCAGGGGGAGAACGAGCAGCCCACAGCACCGCCGCCTCCTCCCTCTGAGGACACACAGCAAGCAGCCCCGCCATCACCAGCTGAGACAGGCATACACACACAATTCACAGTACCGTCTCCGTATGAGGAGAGCACACCAGCCCCAACCATCCCAGGAATATACCCAGTACAAGCAGCAGCAGTAGGGTATAGTAATCCCAGGTAAGAATCCCCTGATGAGGAAAGTGATGATAGTAGGACAAGGGGGAAATTGGTAATAGGAAAGAATGGCAAGAGAAAAGGAAGGAATTGAAATATTGAAATAATGAGGAAGGAGATGAGCCAAAAGGTGAGCAGAAATAGGATACCAGAGATGTGGGGAAAAGGGAGTGGAACAATAACCACAGAGACCAGGGGCAGAGATGTGTTGCCAGAGATAATGAGTGGAACATATGTAAGGGAGCCTGTGAAGGGAGTGAGTGTTTATCTCATACTTGAGAATGACGAGAGTGGAGAAAGTGACAGAGAGTCAGATTGGGTAGACCTTGAGGATGAAGAGGGGGAGAGGAGGCAGCGCAAGCCCCACAGATGGATACCACAGGACCAGGTGTAGGAGAGATAGCAGATTTGCTGGAGCCAAACCTAAGCCTATATCCTCCCCTCAAATCAGTACTCCCCACAAATGGAGACCATAAATCACCATATTTCTTAAGACACTTGCCAGAATGCTAGCGACACTGTGTAGCTGAGACATTGAAATCGAGAACTTGTGCAGCATCACCTTTGCGCAACACAGGGGTAACACAATTCCCACTGCTCCACAAGGGATTAGGGAAGCCCCACTATACTCCATGAAATCAGACAGACAAAAATAACTTGATGGATAAGCTGCCATCACTGACAGCATGGGCGGGCCAATGGATCTACAGGCTAAAGCGAGAGACAGCTGGGATAGCATTAGCTATAGGTGACATGAAAAGCCTATTTGTATCCATATTGGGTGACCAGGCAGAGGAAGTGTGGAAGCGAGCAGGCTATTTTGCAGTGACAGAACATAACACCTCTAAATATGAAGGGTCACCATTTAATAATTGTAGAGCTAATGTATGGAAGGCACTGAGGGTGCTATTTCTAGATCAGTCTGACATGAGCACCATAATGACTAGGAAGATGGGGCCTACTGAGGACCCCGCTGCTTATATTGAAGACATTAAAGAACGCTGCTGTTTGGAAACAAAAGACCATTTGGATAAAAATATACCAGTGTTGTATCATATTCTATGTCAGGGCCTAACGGAAGAAGTACAGAGACAATTGAAAAAAGATTGTGGGGATTGAAAGGAGACCATGGCCAAAGATACAATTGACGATTGTCCAAAAGCAGGAGAAGGATCAAAAGAAAATAGAGGAAAGGCAAAAAGAAGAGGCAAAAGTGGTGCAGAAGAAATTATCCAAAATGGCGGTAGAAGGAGCGGTATTGATAAATATAGGAGATGGGACTAATCGACAGCGAGCTGTCATGCCACATCAGGGCATGCGTGGTTATTTTGCAGGAAGAGGGGAAGAGTAGTTTTTACCCCAGAGAAGGAAGAGAATTTGTTCACAGAGGGAGAGGATTTGGGTTTGGTGGCGGAACAGTATCGCTTTGGAGGACCTGGGGGCACTGGAGCAGTATGATGGACTTGTGGGAAAGTAGGACACATTTCAAGAGTGTGTAGAAGTAGAGGAGCAATACAGCAAGGTGCAATGCAGTATGGGCCAAGAGGGGGAATGGCATATCCAGCACCATATGGTGCACCACAGCAAGATTATGGGTTTATGACTACACACCATATTCACCAGATCAGACACAAGCACGGCAGGTGCAGCAACCCCAGGGGCCACAAATACAGCCACAGATAGCGCCACAGCAGACATTGACACAACAACCACAGAATGCAGTGCAATTACAACAAGCAGTGACACAGTGGGATAAAAACATTTTGTCTCAGACACACTGGATCGGAGGAGTGACAGCGGTTGGGGGAACCCTTTTACAGGGACAGGTCTGAACATGTATCCCTAATAGGAGAGCCCACAGAATAGCTTGATGTGCCCTATCCTTTCAGTAACCACAGACCCTGAACAGGAAAAGAGGGTGGAGGTATCTATAGGCGTCCAGAATCTTTCATTGTTAGTTGACATTGGGACAACAACATCTTGTGACAGTAAGAGATCAGACAGTAGCTATCCCACCACAGTATTCCAGGAAGACACCTGTTAATATGTTGGGAAGAGATCTTCTGGCCAAACTCAATATGTAAATATCATTCCCAGAGGACAGCATAATATGCTCTACACCAAGAATACATTTCCAGAAAGCAAAGGAATACATGCAAGCCTTTCATGGGCAGAAGGTACAGAGGGGAGCACCACTGGAAAAATTAAGTATTTTTCTATGGTGTACAAGTGATGTTAGCAAGGCTTCCCCGCATTGAGGGGCAGTTATGGAGACTACCCACGGACATTTTATTCAGAACACAGATACCTGCAGATGTAACTGAAGGGGAACTGGTTACAATTGAGCTAGAGATGGCTGTAGTGAAGGAGGATAGAGTGATTTTACGTGGCCCTGATGAGGAAGGGGTGAGTTGGCACACAGTAATAGCACTTGACGTATTATACAGACTGACCCAGTTGACAGATGATGAGTTGTTTGACTGCAGTGATTCTGATGATGAGGTATTGTTTGAGATAAATATTCCATGTCAATTGAGAATAGAATATACAGAGGTGCCACAACAAATACTGCTAGCTAAAAAAAGTACCATCATTTATGGAAGAAGATTTGGCAAGGGTACCCGGCACACTATGGGCAACCAGTCCATATGATGCGGGGCTGTTAAAAGGGATTGGAGCAGTACAAATAAAATTAAAGAAAGGGGCAATTTTACCTTGAGTAAAACAGTACCCAATGTCCAAAGAAGCAGATTAGGGTATTTATGAAACAATACATTTGCTCATTAAGCAGGGAGTGATCATGCCATCAGGATCTCCTTGCAACGTTGCTGTATACATAGTGAACAAATCGCAAGGAGGGTCCTGGAGATGTATTTATTTTACATTTATAAAGCACACAAAACTCTTGGGCATCACAGGTTAGCAACGTTAGCAAGATTGCATGACACGCTGCATAAGGACTAGCTGTATTATGCGCACGCAGACAGATGCCCATAGCACTGTGACTGTGCTTGAAAAAGAGTTACATGACTATTTGATGTCCATGACTAAATACCTCTCTCTTTCATTTCTTGACAGAAAAGGAAAGGCAGGGAGGTATCGCTAAAGGCACAGAAAAAGACGATATAGAATTGAATAATACTGCAGTTGTTAACTTTTCTCTGTGTGTCAACATAGCCAACATAAAACGATACAAGAGTGCCGCCTCCCTTCCCAACTACCAGGATCCCGATGGAGAAGAGAACGAAAACAGACCCAGGACAAGAGCTCAAGTGCATGCTGAGAAAGAAGATAAAAGGAGTAAGGAATTTGAGAATCAAGGAGATATAAATTACGTTGCACCACTTGAGGAACACTGACGCTGAACTATCACTGCAACAGTAAGAAAGGAGTTGATGCTGAGAACATTTTGAATAAACCACCAGCACAGTATTAAGGACTATTTTTCGCAAGAGCATACATCTATAACAGACTATTCTTTCTACTTTTCTATCCTTCCATTTTTATTGGGACTATTTGTTATACTATTTTTCACAAGAGCATACATTTATAAGCCTATTTATTCTACTTTTCCATCTTTACGTTTTAATTCAGACTATTTTTTTTTTCATCTTCCACATTTTTATATTTTTATCAGCACTATTTTTATATTTTTATTTGTTTCAATGTACTACATAATAGCGGAACTGTTTTGAAGAAATAAAAGGAAATCATCAATCAAAATCCTGTATTATTGTCATTAAAAGTGGTTGTAAAATGTTTTGAAAAAGGTATATACAGCTCGCCTCACTCACCATTGAAAAATAATAACCCACTATTGCCCGGTACTAAGTAAACTGTATGAATGTTTTCATATCCTTATGTTCCTGATATCTTCATAATACCCTCATTAATATGCCGCAGGACACATCTAAAACAACTGACATTATGGCTACTTCAGTCCTTCTGTTTTCCTTTCTCTTTTGTTGTTTTTATTTCTTATTTTATCTCACACTGCATTTGACTGATTATGATAAGAAAAATGTGTCCCTATGGCATAATGTTAGTGAAGTAGTTAAAAAAAACAAGTAAATTTCCAGTTCGAGCAGGAAATATATTCCGCCCAGTTGTGGAGACATTAAGAGCTAGGAGAAGTATTGCAGAAATGAATATTACCTGAGACAGTATTTAGACAATCCTATAAATATTTAACGAAACTCATGGTATAGGTCAATGAAGAAGGTGGGGAGAGAGAGATCAAGGGAAAGGTGCTTTGTTTGCTCACTTATCTCCTATTCCACAACAGCCTCTCGAGTATTTATACCTCAGGACGTACCCGAGTACAGAGCACAGAGCTGGGTACATCTCGCAGTATGCCAGACCAGAGGACAACTTCAAGGACAATTGGCCATGATGAAGTATCCTACAGGATCAGAATTCCCATACGTAGACAACTATGTGAAAAAGGCACACATGATGGAGAATATAAGAATGAAAAGTAAGGTTCTCAAGTACATACTATCAGGTCCAAAAAGAGGAGATGTCCAAGTAGTGGATCACCACATATTAGGGTGTATAGATGCCCAGTTTAATTTGATACCTCATTGTGCCGACAGACCACAATTACAAATAAAAGGGAAAGTATATTCCTCGGGAGGATGGGTTGATGGAATAATGGGATGCAAAGCAGAGGCAGTATGGACTGCGCCAATAGAAGTGATAAAAACGCAGACAGAGTGTGCTGTGAGCAATGTAAAGAAACTGCAAAATATTTCACATGTGTGGAAGATGAAGCAGGACCACTACCCATAACCAAGCTACAAGCACCAACATTATGCTTTAGAAACAATGGTTCAGTAAAGCTTGCTAACAATGAATGGTGCAAAACACATTATGGATTTAGCCATTTAGGATTGAGGTATGAAAGTTGGCACAGCTGTATTAATGGACGATTACTGGGCCTGTGGTACAAGAGCTTATATGCAGCTTCCACCCAACTGGGGTGGCATATGTGCAATAGTGCTACTAAATGCACCAGCATTAGTAATACCACAAAATGAGGTTGACATTGGGACTTTTCCTTCAATTGCACACAACAGGAAGAAAAGATATGTAAACCTAAAAAGCACAAAAAGAACTAACTATTTTTCCAAAGAAGCCAATGCTGCATTTGATGAAATCCCAGAGAGTCATAAATTATTTGGTAAAACAACAATGATCTTCACATCCTTTCTAATGCCTGGCCTGCAAGCAGCAGCAAATGCACATTGGATCCAGACAACTAGGCGGAAACTGTTACAAACTATAAATGCCACAATAAAAGGCTTCAATGCCATCAAGAAGGAGTTAAGAGCCGTCAGATTGATGACCCTACAGAACAGGTATGTTCTGGACCTCCTCACAGCCATGGAGGGAGGAGTGTGCACAAAGATAGGGCCAAGTTGCTGTAACAAATGTACCTGCACATGATGGGGAGAATGGGACCTTGACAGAGGCCATATACTCCCTGAAAGAGCTGCATGATAAAATGGAGGAGGAAGTGGATGACATTGACGACGATAACTGGTTCAGTTATCTATTCTCCTGGATGCTTAACTGTCTGACAAATGCCTTCAAATTTCTGTTGGGAATTTTGGTACTGGTCCTAATGGCTTTTTGCATCTTGAGAATAGCAATAAGCCAATGTAAAAAGACTGTCAAGAAGACACTCAAAATGACAGTAATGGTTAATCTGGCTGATACCGTACATCAGTACACTCAAACTGATGATGAGGTTTACTGTCCCTTGTACCCATTGGGTCAGCCAGCTAGACAACCTGGAGCATTGTTTACATGCCCAAAAGATACCCATAACTACAATGAGCATTGGAGGAAATTGAAGCCAATGGCGAGTGGTGGTTTATGACATACAGTCCATCAGAATACGTAGCACAAGGAGGTAACTTGAGGGGGGATCACCAGAGTTTGGCTGCCCAAGGATGGCTATAATATGAGACAAAATGAAGGAGTGATCAATGACTTGACCAGAGGGGGGAATGAAGTGGGGCAATAATTGACTAGAGAGCATGTTCAGGCTCTGCCCCCCTGCCTCCTCAGAAGAAACAAAATTATAAGATAAGAAAGGACACATTTGAAAATGCACTTTAAATTCTCCTAGAAACGCAGCTGACACAAAGAATAGCTATCAATCACACAAGGTTTGGTTTTTCTTGAGGCTGGACTAGTCGGCAACTCCTTAGGTACCCCTTGGATTTACGATATTCGTGGTTGTGTGTACGTCCTAAATACACAATGTGTCGCGTCTCACTGTAGTTGGCGGATAAAGGCCAAAAACCACCAATCCAACAGAAAAAAAAGAAAACCTTCTGGAGAACTGGGCCAGTGATTTTTAGGATTCAAAATATATTAATGGTCTCATAACACGTAATGCCCTTGCTGATGACACATGTTTTGGCTAGAAATAGCCTTTTTCAAATCAGGGCAAAGTCATATTTCTTTAGGTGTCACTACAAATTCCTATCATGGTACGTCATGGGTCTAATCCCATTAATCACGTAAGCGAATTCTGAATCACATGCATCGGCTCCTTTCTAAACTCCATAGAAAGGAGCCGACGCATGCTTTTTTTTTTAAACCTAAAAATCACTGGTGCAGTTCTTCAGGAGTTTTTCTCTTTTTTCACAAAGAATAATTAGTTCCGCTACACAAGTAGGGAACAGATGAGGCATTAGCTTGCACAATTAGTGTGTTTTACAATAGAATAGATTAGGTGACAGGAAGGCGTGTACACAAGATAGGGAGTCACTACACAAGTAGGGCAGGAAATTGTAAGGCAGATAAGGTTGCTGCACCAGGAACCATGTAGGTAGCAAACCTAATGCAAAATAAATGTGTCCTGCAGAGGAAAATAATGTGACAAGCATTTTAAAACTACACCAGCACGGCAGAGAATTAAACACTGCAGCTTTAAGAGAGGACCCAGCTAAGCACGCTATTTGAAAAAACACATTCAATTCAGGAAAATGGCGTGGTGGCTGGTCAGAACTGCCTCCAAGGAATGTGAAGGTCAAAGACTTCGTAGGGGAGGATTACATAGCGGAACGAGATAAAATTGCCTGCCTTCAACTGTCAAGGTAAATCAAGTTGCGATAACACGGCAGACTATTTGAAGTCTATGGGACAAACTGAACATCTGAGGAAATTTCCTAAGTGGCAGACAGATTAATGCCTCAGCGATTGGCTAGGCATGACAGAGAAACGCGGATGCGGCTAAAATGACAATTACCACGCACGTGGTGAAAGCAGCAGGATTAATAATAATAGTTATTCATAAATGTGTCAAGAACAGAATGGCGGTTACTGTTGCAAGGATAGGAGGGCCGGAATAACTGGAACAGGTCCTTGAAAACTCAGAGACATCATGGCAGAGATAACATGAGCTGTTTTATTTAATTAAGAATAAAGGCGATACGCTTGTACTCTCTTCCCATCTACAATGAAACATGTCATCATGCCACCAGTTCATGGAGAGTGTGACCTCATGTTAACCGATAGGCACATGTCCTTTTCACTGCAGAAGTAAGACCCCTACCAATATTATTCAAGCATGATGATGTAGCACATTTTATGGTGTGTTTTATGGGTGGGATCTTAGATAAAGGATTTTCCAATCATTATTGTTGGACATATAGAATTATATATGTATCTTAGTAGAGGGAACCAATGACCAGGAGTGATAGGTTTTCATAACTATGACACCAAAATGACTATACAAACTGCTGTTTCCTGTTGAGATGTGGAGAACATCTTGAGTGAGAGCTTGGCTGTTAATCTTGTTTCCCCCCCAGTTTTACATTCCAATTAAAGCTGGGTTACCTTTCATTTAGCATGCCACAATCAACTCTGTGTTGTCTCTTTATTGGCGGATACCAGTTAAAGGGCTATATGTGTTTTTTTACCGCTGTTTCACTGGTTTGTCTCCAATCTAAAGGAGACAATTACTAAGATGGTCGTCAACTGTATCACATGTCAGAGTTATAGTATTGTTCTCATGTTACAAACTATCAGAGGCACACTGCCTGCTTTGCACCACCCTACAAAGAATTGGGTGCACTGCTTGCCTCTCGCTTTGTTCAGCATGTGCACACAGCCCTGTAAGGATCATCATCTATCGCCCCACGCAGTGGTATCGTGGTGCCGCATGCACACGCATCTATCTGTTACACGTATTGGCCGCTGGTCACTTTGGCATCGCAGTCGCCTATGTGGATCGACTAGGTTGAGCACATCCAATATGGCGGGCGGTCTGGTGGACTATGCGGATTGCAGCGGTACAGCTTTTTCACATCCGCAAGAGACGCCGGCGATTGCTCATGTGATTCCATATACTGAACCAGGATCGACTCTCCAATGCGTCGCTACTGGTGAAACGGGCGCTCTGTGAGTTCGCTTCTAGGTGCACTTCTAACATCTGCCTTTTCCTTGGACTTTCTTCCCTGCCTGTAACTTTATATCTGTTTCCCTTCTGTCCAGGTCTTCGCAGCGGCTCTCTCCCTTCGCCCTTATCTCTCTGTTGTTTCCCACGTCGGCCATCTATCAACCAAACCATCCTACTCAACCTCGCTCTAATTTGGCATTGTATAACCCTTTCCGTGAACTTCCTAAAGTGAGTTTCATCTTCCGATCGTTAGGAAATCCATCCAATTCCTGGTAGCATAATTTAAAGCGTAAGAAAATGTTTTCCTGCCAATTCGAGAGTGATTGAAGTGAGACGCGGCTACCGTGCGGAACGCAGTGAATGGGAAATCAGGCGTGCCATTTTCTTACGCTGCAGGCTGCAGTGGTAAAACAACGACAGTTTTCCTCAAGCTGTACCATGGGCACATGTTCAGTACTTGCACTGAGTCCAGTGGAGGATTAATATCTTATATTCCGTTCATCTTTCCTCGACTTGGAACTTGGGGATTGGTCACGGGCCCTTACATACTAAGAATTGGGGCAAATAACTTTTGCTTTGCCTCACGTCCTGAGGAAGGTCTCCGACCGAAACACGTGTCGACGTTTTTCTGTGTAACAAATATCTGACCTAAAAATCTGGTGTGAGACACACCATGACACCTAATCTTAGGGACTGGGTCTACTGTGTAATATAGGCAATGAAGTTGTATTCTCCAAACCCAATGAGAAATGAAATATTATGGGTGTTGGTATTTTGTGCGATTGTATGAATGAGTTTGGTATGTGGCTATGAATGTCGATATGAGATGTTTTTTATGAATTTTTTACCTGTGAAAAATGTTTTTCTGTATGCTAAATTTGGCTAATAAAATGTGAATATATACTAAGGAGTGTCATCCCACATTACTGATCCAATCTTGGATATTGCTGTATTATACCTGAAGGATCAGGGTTTAAGCGCAGGTCTACCCCCTTTATTTTTCCCTGGATATATACATATGACATGTACCCCTGACCAATATACGCAGGCAGAAGAAAGTTTGCGGGCCATATGTAAAGCATGGGTGCCCAAGGAAGGATCGCCTCAATATTTGGAAGCTGAAAGGTTGGAAAGGGAAAGAAGGGGTGGAAAGAAGGGGTGAAAAGGACGGGGGGCTTACATGGGAGTTTGTTAATGTAGTATTAACGAAAGGGGGAATGTTGCGAAGGTGGGGCGATCGTCCCGGACCTTGTCCCAGACCCCCCCCTCGTGCTTTTGGATGAAATAGAGGCCTGGGAAGGTACAGTAGGGACTAAGGGAGGTTACAGGGAGTGGGTTGTAGTTAGGGGCCATAATTCAGACAGGAGGTTGCGCGTCTTGCTCTAGTATGCATGGAGAAACAGACGCCATTTTGAAGAGTAGCAGCCATATTGTAATTGAGGCCTAGTTTTGCACTGAAGCCAGGGCGGCAGGCCTGATTCACACACACAGAAATAAAGTATATGCAGGCGGCAATTAATTATAACTTGGGCACCGGGGAGGCAGGCCAGAGCTGCAGAGATTCATAGACCCTTCATTCTCTCAAGTTACAAACATTTCATATTCCAGAAGGAATGCACCCTGCAAGGCCACAAGGGGGTTGAGAGCTCACTGTGAAAAGCGATCCCACGAGAAGAAAGGCATGAGCCTCTGACCCTTTCTGTCCCAGATCTAAGCAATAGCACCGTAAGCTCCAGCCCCAAGACTCCCAGCATTCCAAGGTACCAGTCAGTCCCAGACCACAGACCATAAAACTGTTAAACCCCCCCAATCGATCAGCAAAGTTCTGAGAACAGGGATCATCTGCCTTCACCATAGGTCGTGTGATTTGTGCTATGAGGTGCCGAGAGGAATAAAACACTATAAATAAAATGAGGGTGGGGAACTTTGGCTGGGTGTCAACGTGTCTGGAATCGAGCTGTAGTTTGCTAGAGGCGCTGGCCTCAAAGTATCCTCTTAGCCCATGTCTGCAGTACCAGGTGCGCATCCGGTTACTAATAGAGCCTGTATTGTTTTTCTTCACATAACTGCCAATTAGTGGTAACTTCATGCCAGATAATGCAAGAGGAGGAACCCACGTGGAAGAAGATGGACAGAAGGGGCTGGGACAAATAGCCTGGCATCCCTTATGGAGCAGGTATCCAATATATAGGGTCTCAACCAACCAGCCACCCGGGTTTGCCCACTATGCACCTTAAATCACTGATTACGATGTATGCCTTCATAAAATGTTGTTCGTACTCATTTTGGCTGAACGTTCCATGGCAGCAGAGTTCTTTGCTGCTACGTTTCTATTTTTGTGAAACAAAACTTTGTTTTCCTTGCAAGATGCGTGCTGGGCGTTTTTCCCTAGTGAGTTGTATTTTATTATGGTGTGAGCATTGAGGGGCTTCTCTACACCTTCAAGGGGTTATACCTCTTCACTTTGTCCATCAGTATGCTTTCCCTTTCCTACAGATTTCTCTCTGATCCCACTTGTTCCAACAGCCTTTCTTTTACCCGAGTTTGGGGTCTCTTCTCTCCCTGGTTTTAAGTGCCTCGTCCACTTCTCTTCATCTCAATCTATTTGCAAGACTTCCTGATCCCCTGAGATCCCCATCTCTCTGTGAAGCCACCTATACCTCTCCTCTTCACTTTGTCTCCCCACTGTCATTCACGTCTGCTCTTCGCCTATTTGTTTCCTTTTGCAACTTCAAAACCATCATAGGCTCTCCAGTTCTCTTGCTTCTCTACATTACTCCTCTTTTATCCTTCGAACCTAAATGAGCATAACTTATTTTCTCTATGGTCTTCCTTCACTCTCCTGCTTCGTTTATCGACCTCTACCTTCACATTGCTCTGCAACATTCAATCGCTTATCCTTCTCTTTTTATCCCCACATGTCCTTCTTTGGACATTTTCTTTCCTTTTGGCCTTCCACCTTTCTCCTTTTCTTCCCATACTAACTTTCTGGTGTGTTCTGCAGATGTCTCCCCTCCTCTGGAGCTTACTTCCTTCTGTTTTCTCTGAGGGGCAGCTCTCCCCTCCTTCTTTCCTCATCCACTGCCCCAAGGTCAGTGACTGACCACTTTCCCACTCTTCTCAGTTTTCTTTCAGCAACCTTCAATTCAATCCTCTTCCGTCACAGCACTCCTTTCTCCATCTCTCTCTTCCACCATCTTTGGCTTCTTCCTCTACCCTAAGTCACGTCCCTTCTATCTTCACTTCCTCTTCCTCTGCTGACTTTTCCTCTGCAGTCTTGATTCTTCAGTTTTGCCCCTTCTTCGAGTAACTCTCAATCCATGCTCCTACTCCTCTCACAGTTTGGACATTGGAATGTACGGGCTATTGATGTCTTTACTTGGAAAACCCAAGTCTTGAAGGTTATATTGAAAAGAGCAGTGCATACTTGTATATTAAAAGGGATGGGCTATCCATAGCATTACTGCAGGAAACAGGAAACCCACCAGACTCGAGAAGGTATGTTACTAAGGAGATTGAGGGTGTGCAGGGCTCGCGCGGTGGCTCAGTATACTCAGTATATTTGTAGTGGTTTCTGCATGGATAACCAGAAATGTTGCATGTAAGGTAGATAAAGCACATAAGGATACAGAGGAAAGAATGTGGTTCGTAATGGGCAGTCTGCCATTATATATAATCAACATATATGAACCAAGTACTTGCGGTAAGGTATTTAGAACAATAGCCCCATGGAGAGAGGCCCTGTGGGTTTGAGTTTAATTGTACTCTGAATCTGACCGTAGACCCATTAGTCTCAAAGTCCACTCAGCTCTCTCAAGACACAATGGCCCTACTTTTAAAGAGCTTAATATAGTGGATTTCTGGAAGGCACAGTACATGGCGGTTTCGTAGACACAAAATAGTGTTCATTTTGGTCAACCTAATTTTGGAAGTTTGACCTAAAATAGATATATGAAGGGCATGGGGGGTGTAGGCGAATTGCAGGGAGATGACTATTGGGGGCTGCCACCATTGAAAGAAGAAAAAAAGTTGAATAACCAAAATTAGGTCAACCAAAATTACAAATAACATTTTTTTCTATGGAACCACATAATTTGGATATCAGAAGCTACTGATTTTACTTACACATATCCACACGTGTATTGATTACTGTGATGATCCTATCCTCCAGATGACGTCACTTCTCCCCAGAGGGAACGCCTTTCTATTGGGCTAGAGAGGTGATGCCGCCAACCGATAGCACCCCTAGGGGTGGTAACATGCAGGAGGATCTGATGTGGAGGAACTTCCCTACTGGGGACAAGGATGTGCATCTGGGGCACAGCCCCACAAGGTAAAAACAACATCCAACCCTTCCTTACCTATGGTCAAGTCTCAGACAGTGTGTTACTGTAATGTGGCAGACAGTCCACTATGCTAGGTCCTGGGACAAAGAAGAATCCAAGAACGCTACTCTAAAGCATGAAGAGTGTTCGGCCAGCTGTTGTCAATCAAACTGACGTTACGCTGGGGTAGTCCCAGCGACTTATGCTAAACAGTAACAAAGAACAAGTAGAGCAAAATCTGGAAGTCGGCGAGCGAGCAGGCCGTCAAAGAGCCTGCCAGTTGGAAACCAGACATTTGAATGTTGTGTCGAAGCAGCAGCGCGGAGTGATGAGAATAAACCAAGGGATGCCAGGAAAGCGTGTTGTCTGTCGACTAGGGAGTCCAGAACCCTGAGGTTGAAAATCAATGTGGTGGTGGTGTGACCTGTGGTGGGTAGACAAGGTCTACGCGGAGACCTCTAACACTAGCCTACTGGGGAGCCACGTAGGCGGTTGCATGGGAAGTATGAGGAACTGTGGTGGTTGCGTGACCTGTAATGAGTGGATCGTTTGGACCGAAACTTGGGCCCAAACCACCAGTGGTAATGTGCCGCCAAGTCAAGTGGGCAGAAGAGGAGAGAGAAAGAACGAACCTGTGAGGCCCTCGCAAAATCAGTAAAGAATTCCTAGAAAGAAGGTAACGGGAATGGTAGCAAGTCCAGGAGGGGGCCGATAAAAGTTGAGAGGGCAAAACACGAAGATACGAGAGAAGTAGGCAACTCCCTGGTCAGTTGCATAAGACTTTGGTATTGAAGAGGCAAGAAGGACTCAGGAAGACTCTTCATCGTCCCAGTGGGGGCAGTTTGAAAAAGATTGGCAAAAAGTTGAGAATTCATGGAGAGCTCTGGGAATCTTACTCTCGTCCTGGTGGGGGCAAGTTGAAGGACAGTGTTGAAGTAGAGAGAGTACTACACCCGTGGAGAGAACCTAAAGAATTGATGAAGAATCTAAAATTGAAGTAGCTTAAGAAAACGTCCCTCTGGGAACAAATTGAATAACAGCATTTATGTAAAAAAGAGCCTGCTAAAAGCGGTTTGTAAACAAGGAGAAGGGAGCCATTCTCCTAGTACTGTGGCATCTCTGGAACCTTTGTGAAACAAACTGAGGGACTTTTTCCCAGGAGAAGGGAGACATAATCCTGGGTTGGAATAAGAAGTCTTCTGTTAGCTTAGTGATTTTTGTTTAAGTGACAGGGATAGAGTAGGAGTTTTGACTAGGACGGTACATTTGCTTTGGACATCACAGACTTCCTGATAGACCCGAGTTTTAGTTTTGTTGAGGTAGGTAAACCACCTCTAGTATTAAGGATTGATAGGATTGCATTTATGTGAATGTTAAAGGACATTTGTACCGCGCACTATCACCACCGGAGTGGTCCCCTGGTGCTCTGGCGGCTCTGAAAGAGGGAGGGAGGGTGAGTTACTGGGTGGAGGCTGGAAAAGTGCAAGAGTGCAGTGATATGCTGTTGGCAGCCTCAGCCCGGTGGGTCTGTCGGCTGGGCCTGGGGTGTATGCGGCCGGTAGTCGTCGTGTACTGATGTGCAAGTCTATGTGTGTTTATTGTTTTGTTGTTGCGGTGTAGTGAAGTTTGTGCGGTTTGTTGTGCTGGAGGTTTGTGGTTGTGTTTGGTTTGGAGTTTGAGAGGTGTATGCAGAGGAGGAAAATTATTAGTGGTATTGATTAGTTGGTATCTCTGTCCTGAATTGACAAGTTGGGCTCACGTAACCTTGGGTACCCTGTCCCTCTGAAGGTTCTTGCCCGTTTTGCATTCGAGGCCCCTTGAGCATCTCGCTGTCTCCTCCGCCTGTACCGTTAACAACCGTGCATGTTCCTCACCCCCACCCACATGGCTAGTGCACCTGCCAGTGTCCATACCTCAGTTAGTGCAGTGATTGATGGTATCTCACCAGTTCCACAATCCAGTGGTACCCAGTTGAAGCTGTACAGGCGGTTGGTGGTTGGTAAGGATTGGTTGGGATTTTGCCTCCGTCTCCATGGGTCTCGCATGTGAACCACTCTGTCCAGCGTCACCCCTCCCGGTGCCCTGAGTGCTTCTCAGTCGGTTCTGGGAGCCTGTCAGTGTCCTTTCCCGTTTAGTCAATTGTCTTAATGTTGTTTCGGTTTTAGTCTCTGGTATTGAAGAGCCAGGTTTTTAGTAATTTTCTGTGTTCCTTATTTCTTTTGGGATGTTGTTCCAGGTTTTTCCGGCTAGGTGGTAGAAGGCGGTGCCTCCGAGTTTTTTCTTGATGTAAGGTTTTAGTTCCAGGCGAATTTCGTTGGTTGACCTGAGGGGTCTCGTTGGTTTGTAGATTGTTATTTTCTTTTGTAGGAATTCTGCTCCTTGTCCGTAGATTGCCCTGTGCGTTATGCACATTGTTTTGAAGGTAATACAGTGTTTCACTGGGAGCCAGTGTAGTGTTTTTAGGGCAGGGGTGATGTGGTCACTTCTGGATAGTTTGAGTAGTAGTCTGGCTGCTGTGTTTTGGATCCGTTGTAGCTTCTTCAGTAGGGATTCCGGTATTCCGAGGTAGAGGCTGTTTGCATAGTCGATACTTGACATGATGAGGCCGACGATAGTGAGTGTTTTGTGTGTGAAAGAGAGGAAAGGTAGTATTTTTCTTGCCGTGTGGAGGAGGAAGAAGCATTTCTTGACTGTTGCGTTTATTTGCGGTTCCAAGGTTAGGGTGTTGTCCATCAGTACTCCCAGATTTTTTACTACCTTAGATGGTGATGGTGCGGTTCCCATTTCCGTTGGCCACAGGGTGGCGGTTTCCTTCTCTTGCTCTTTGGATATGATCATGATTTCTGTTTTTCCTGGGTTGATTTTCAGGTTGTTGGCATTCATCCAGTTGAAGACTTCTATTAGACAGTCGGTTAGGCTTGACTGATCGGCTTGGGCGTCTTTGATTTTGTAGATGCTTTGAGTATCGTCTGCGTAGTTGTAGCATGTGATGTTGTGTTTCTTGAAGATTCTGATAGCTGGGGTTTGGTAGATGTTGAAGTACAGTGGTGATAGTGAGGATCCTTGTGTCACTCCACAATCGTTAACTCATGGGGTGGATTTGAAGGGTTTAATCCAAACGGTTTCTGTTCTGTCTGTTAGGAATGATTTAGTCCAGCGTAGCGCTGTGTCTGTTATGCCTATGTCTTCTAGTCTTTTGGTTAGGGTGTCATGGCTAACTGTGTCGAAGGCTGCGGAAAGGTCGAGCAGGATAAAGGCTGATGTTGTGTTGGAGTCTGCATTTGATTTTAGGTCATCCCAGATGGATAGTAGTGCTGTTTCTGTACCTCTTGTGGGTCTGAAGCCTACTTGAGCTTGGTCTAGCAGGTGGTGTTTTTCAACGTATTCTTGGGTTAGTTTGTATACGTAGGTTTCGAGGAGTTTGGCCGGGTAGGGGATGTTGGAGATTGGTCTGTAGTTGGAGAGGTCATCTACGTCACCGCTTGTGTTTTTCAGAAGTGGTTTGATGTAAGCTGATTTGAAGATCCTTGGTACGGTTCCTGTTGCTAGTGATAGATTTAGAAGGTTTCTGTAGTATTCTGCTGGCGCTCCTTGTGCGAGGATTGATTTGTAGATGTCCAGGGGCAGGGCTTTCTTGTTGTGTTTTACCAGCATTGCGAATGCCTCTGCTGATATTTCAGGAAAGTTATTGAGTTTGTGCTGCGGTTCTGAATTAGGTTTGTTTGGTTGTATGTTGCTTTTTGTTGGCCTCTGTTGAATGGTTTGTCGGATGTCATTGATTTTTTTTGTTGTTGCAGTGATCTGCAAGGTCGTTGCAGAGTTTCTCCGAAGGGGTTGGGGTGTTGTCACATCCTGGTGGGTTTCTCATTTCTTTAATGATGTGAAACATTTATTTTTGTGTGTTGGTGGCCTTTGTGATTCTGTCATCATAATGCCTTCTCTTTGCCTTTTTAATTTCCTTCTTGTATGCACGGATTTGCTTCTGGAACAGTATTTTTTTGTCTAGGTTGTAGTCTTTCCACCATTCCACTTCCATCTTTTTGTGTTCCTTTTTCATGGTGCTTAATAGTGGGGTGAACCATTTTGCCATTGCTCTCTTTTTTGATGGTGTGAATGGTTTTTCTGGGGCCATCTTGTCACTTGTATCTGCAATCCATTTTTTTAGTATCTCTGCTTTCCCGTCTAGGTCAGCTAGGTCAAGTTCTGTTGTTGATGGCTTGGTTAACTCCAGATGTTCGAATAGGTTGCTTTCTTTGACGTCTTTCCAGTTTCTTTTTGTGGTGGTTGTGAGTTTGGGAGGTTGGATGCAGACTTGCATAGGCAGAGTGATTACAATGGGATGATGAGATGGTCGCTCCATAGTATTTGTATTGGCGGTGCCGTGGTGATGAGTTTTTCCTCGGTGAAAATTGCATCCAGGGTGTGTCCTGCCGAGTGATTTGCCCCTTTTACTAGTTGTCGTAGTTTCATGTTGGTGAGTTGTTCAGTCAGTAAGTTTCGGGAGTTGGCATGACTGTCTTCGAACCAGATGTTGAAGTCCCCCAGGATGATTAGGTGTTCGCGGTTGATGACTATGTTGTTGATGTCTTCTATGAAGTTGTCGACGAAGTATGCATCATAAATTGGAGGTCTGTACACCAGGATGAATGTGAGGTTAGTTTTTGGACCAGCTGTTAGGTGTATGACCATGGACTCGCAGTTGAGGATGTTGAGTGGTTTGTCTGTTCTTATTTTTAGGTGTTCTTTAAATGCTATTGCGATGCCTCCTCCTTTTTTGTTTTTTTCTGTTTAATTGAAGGCATTTAAAATTTGCTGGAAGGCAGCTTTGGAGTGTGATTTTGTAGTTGCCGTCCAGCCAAGTTTCTGTGATGAATAGGATGTCAATGCCATTGTCGTCGAGTAGGTCGAAGATCTCTGTAGAGTGTTTAGACATGGATCTTGCATTTATTAGATTGCAGTGGAGTTTGGAGGTTTAGTTTAGTTTGGGTTTTCTTGTTTTGATTGTCTTCTGATCTTGTTGAGGTGTAGGTTTCGGGTTGTCGGCGTCCTCGAATAGTTCTTTATTTCGATTAATAAAAGTTTGTAGCAACAAACATGCCTTCACTTGGTCAGACACCTCATTACAGGTCACCACATTACCTATTAATAGGGTTGGAAAGTTCTAATTTCATTTCTTATCTGAGGTACAATATTTAGACAGAACATTTTCAGATCATGTCCCATTAAAGGTGGGACTACAATTAACCCCACGAGACCCTTCTGAAGACTCCGGCTAGATGCTTTAAAGACTAATGAAGATAGTGTATCTGATCACAGGGTGGTCTGGGAGGACTTCGCGGTTGCAATAAGGGGAGACAGCATCTCGGCCATGGTAGGCTTCACAATGTTACTTACCAGGTGTTTGGAGGAAATGAAAGATCAGATTTAGTCATTGCAGGCCACATACAGAATATACACTTTATGGCCTTCAACAACAATGTATAAAGGCATGGGATAAACTTGGAAAACATAACTACACCACACATACCGAGAGACTGCACACTCGGAGATAGAAAACTGGCAGAATGCTGGCATCACTTCTCAAGAAAGAGACCTAATACAAAAATAATACAGCTAGTAGAGAGGGAAGGGCCGTTCAGAAAGAAAAGGGTCACTTGCAGATTACTTGCATGAAACTGCATTGCTCTCCATCCTCATTTTCCTTGTGGAAGATTTTAGAAACATTAGAAACAATGATCTACATAGGTTGTCCATTGAGCAAGTTCAAGAACTCGAGGCAGCCATAAATGAACCTGAACAAGAGATATTACAGGTGCTAAATAAGCTGGCCACTCAACACATGGAAGGAACGGCATACGGATTGAATTTCTCAAAACAAACAATCGGCCATGGTGCAAAAACTGCGTAGGCTGTTCCAGTCTTCATAAAACGAGAATATGCTCTCTCAATCTAAGTGAGAGAGTGGCTGTTACAGTTCCCATTTTTAAAAGGTCCAGTATATCAGGCACGAAATCAGCTGTAGAGGTGTAAATGTAGGCACTTTTGCATAAAAAATTCAAAAATAATTAAATCTCCAAATATTCCTCATTCCAATGTGCCAAAGAAATCTAAATGTAACATATCTAGTGGCACAGTATAAGATGTATATGCTTTTAAGTGCATGACCATATGTTCAGCAAGGTTGTTCCTCTTCAGTAGGCATTCAAAACACTGTGTGCTGAATAATTCATTGGCGCTATCATTTGGCGCAACGCATACACACTTTTATTTCATCAGAAGAAATTCAGTTAATAGAGAGATATTTTTAAGGCAGCACCCCATGTAATGTGATTTGGTTTCATTACCAATTTGCTGCAAGCATTTTGCCCAGGAGCAGTCAGTAATAAAAAGCACAGCCATCCATCACCCGCTTGACTTGCATTACTGTTCACAGCTGCGAATGTCAGTAAGCTCTGGTGTTGATTTGGAAACAAAACTTTGAGACATTTTTAAGAGGTGTTGAATTGGCAAATTACCCTAATTGGCCGCGATTACAGTGAGGAACTTGTCAAAGCACATACACATCAGAGTGTTTGGGAGGCTTCTAAATATTCACATTTACACAATGTGCAGTCGCTCACATTTTAGCAATGCCAAACTTTAGCACACAATACCTGGCAACCCACACAGTACGTGCAAAATAACTGCTTGAAAAGGGAGACAGATTTGCGGTTTTTGGTTCCTTAGACCAAACATTCGTATTTGTTTTAGTCTTGACTTTCATATTTTCCGATGATTTATCTCTGGAGTCTGAACAGTTCCTCTGGCTAAATAAGGCAATAAAGAAGCTGGCAACTATTAAAGTGAAAAAAAGAAACTGCACCCCAATACATGCGCATGTCCCTATGAGATCAATAGCTTGTTAGCTTAGAATTACAGTATAAGGGGGCGTGGCTACGCGGCAAGCCTGTGTTCGCCGTGAGCTCTGCAATGAGACGCCCAAATCAAGAGATGCGGCTGTCCTAATCCAGAACTTTTCGCCCGATTGTCACCTGGGGGGTCCGACTGAAGAAGCGGCGTCGACAGACGGCGGGCTGGGATGCCGTGTGCCTTATATGCAGAGATATCTCCTGATGAATGACACAAAGCGGCTGGGGGAAAAGATGGTGGCGTGAGCTGAAGAGCCCGACCGTTGGCATCCTGTATGATGCGCTGAGCTGCTGTGGCTCCTGGGCGGACTGGCCAGGGAGACGGGGCTTCGCTGCGGTGACCCGTCAGCTGCATCGTCGTCGGAGGACCGGCCTGGCGTTTCCGGCTTTGTGGAGGACGCATAACTCCATCCCTGGAGTTTCCCACCGGCTCAATAGAGGGTGGTGGAGGCGGGGCGCCCGGATCAGGGACACCTTGGTGGCGGTGGACTGCTCTCCCTTCCGCGCTGTGCCGGAGACAGGCGCTCCTGATGCCTGGCAGTGACCGTTGCCTGGCGGCACGGCCGGAGGGGAACGAACGCCGAAATCCACGCTGGAGCGTGACCGTGGAGTTGCTGGAGCGCCCGAAGGCTTTGCATCCGAATAGAGGTTAGTATGCCCGTGGGAGACATTGGAGGGGCGCCAGGGGCGAATGCCAGCCTTGGCGCACGCTCATTGTGCTCACAGGTACCGCTGAATGCCCTAACACGCAGAGGAAGACTGGCTGGGGAGTGCTGGTGGGCTTATAAGGAGCTCATGGGGAGGGCTGCCCGGGAGAGCCGAACTAATTCCTCAACCCTGAGCCTTCAGAGACGGGGGAATGGACGCCGTGAACCTTCTTAACTAAACACTGGCATAACTAATCTAAAAGCTCCAAATAACGATACAGGAAGCTACTCGCCGTCCTTTACACCCCAAACTGAGAGATTCGGCCAGTGCCTGTGGGTGAGATCTTGCTTTGCCCTCCCGCCTAAATGCCAACTCCTGCACTGGTGAAATATTGACGCAAACAGTACCAGTCCCTTTGGCAATGCCTAAAGCTGGCAGAAGGCACATGGTATTCAGGCCTTCCTGACACCGCAGCCTGCAACCCCGTCCTGTTCGCGCATAGTTACAGCAGACACTCATCCACCTCAGGTTTCAATGCAAGATTCAACCATGGCCCTCTCCAGAGAAGATTTTGAAGCACTGTTGAGGTCCTTTAAACAAGACATCACCCAAGAAATAAAAACGAAATCAAAACCTCTAAAGACGCTTTAGCCCGGTCAATAGCAGACCTGACAGGTCACCTAGGCGGTCTAGAAACCAGAGTTAATGAACTGGAAAACATTACCTGTGAGCACACGCACGACACTGAGGTTCTCACGGAAAGAGTGAGGACCATAGAAGAACATCTAGAGGACATATGGGCGAAACAAGCAGACCTTAAAAATAGGTTGAGGAGGAACAATGTGCGGATTCGTGGAATTCCCTGGCATGTCCCAGACCAGGACTTGCCCGAATATGTGGCAGCATTATTTAGAACACTCCTTGATATTTCTCCATCTGAAGACCTCCTACTGGACAGAACCCATCGAGTATACTCCTCAACACAGCTTAAAAGAAACCTATTGCCTGACGTCCTTACACGGGTGCATTTCTTCCGTCAGAAAGAGGAGATCATGCTGGCTGCTAGGAACTCAGCCTCAAAACACTTCCAAGGAGTGACCGTGCAGCTTTTCCAGGATCTCTCCCCATACACCCTAGCAAACAGAAGATGGTTGCAGAGGGTGACGGCCTGGCTGAGGGCTAAGCAGATTCGATACCGCTGGGGCTTCCCATGCAAGCTACTCTTTGATCTTTATAACCATCACTATGCAATCTCCTTGGAGGATGAAGCTAAAGGCTTGATGTCGGAAGCACCCAATGAAGATCCCTCGAGGCCCTGCACCCAGGAGTTATCTGAGCCCGCATTTAGCCCTACGCCAAAGGGCAAGTGAAAAAAGCCCCGAGGATGGTGCCGCTTGGAAGCAAGTCCTCACCAGGAAATGAATTCCATGGAAGCAGTCGAAAGGCGAGATGAATCTGGGTCTTCCCTGGCGGCAGAGGGAGACAACCCCACGGTCAGCTGAACCTGAAACTTATCTGAACTAATGACACCCAGCTGGAGGAAATTTGGACTCCTCGTTTACTAACATTTAGCAAATGGTGCACCCCAGGAGGTGTGGCTTTCCGGAAGGCTAATCTGGAGCACTTTGGGCTATTGACCTGCCTCCTCTCCCTCCTTTTTGTTTCCATGCATCGTTTGCCTGGCCCCTGATGGCTGATGAACACTTGTTGGAATCTGGGATTGGCCAGTTTATAAGTCGGGGGGCAATTCGAAGATTTGTAACTCCTGATGCTAGTCCCTGGTTATTGAAAGTTCTCCTTATTTAGCAGATTTGGGCATCCGAGTGGATGACGCCCGAGATGTCTACTGTTTGGTTAAAGGTAGTTTGGGAATTGAGGCTTGTGAGACCCTCAATGATGCTTTTTGACTTATTCTTTTTTGATTGTGTTAAAAGAAAAACAAGAAGCATGTAAAAAACAATGTCAATCGGCTTGAGTTATGAACCCATGCACCACACAACAGTTACAACCTACGCCACAGCACCGAGCCCCCTGGGGCACCTTTTCCAGGACCACCATTACCGGGCCATGCCAGGAACTGGCTGTGTCATACGAGGTCCTTCCCAAGGGGCTGAACGACTATTATCTGACAGAACACAGAGACCTGAACGAAGCGGACATGGCAACTCCAAATGTTAATTGTATCACTCTTAATGTTCAAGGCCCGAATTCCCCCCTGAAGCGTAAGGCGCTGTTCCATAGACTGCTGACCCTAGATGCAGCATTTTTATTCCTCCAGGATACTAATCTGCGTCCCGCTGATGAATTTTGCCTTAACAATAAACTATATCCTACGAAGTTCTTTTCTTCTAGTGGTAAATAAAAAAGAGGGGTCGCCATCCTGGTTCGCAAAGGTACCCCCCTTAAGGTATTGGAAGTGGTTCAGGATGAGGAGGGGAGATTCTTGTTAGTTGTAGCTATGGTAGACGCGCACAAAATCACCTTGGTCTCTATATATGCTCTGGACGCCAAACAAGATATATTTTTCGCAAAATTGTCTAAAGCTTTGTTCGGCCATGCAGAGGGGGAAGTAATCTTAGGAGGTGATTTTAATGCTGTAATTAACCACTTGCTGGATAAAACCTTGCCCCCAACAGTCAATGATGAAAGTAACTTTAGAGCACTCACCACACTGCTGCGGGAACATTCCCTCATTGTGATTTGGCAATACAGCCATAAAAATGAACGAGATTACACTTACTTCTCAGCGGTACACGGGGGGTTCTCTAGACTGGATATGTTTTTATCTCGGATTCACTAACATCATTGGTGATTAATGTAGAAATTCTCCCAGAAGCTCTTTCAGATCACGCCCCAGTGAGACTAACAATTTCCCCACTCCAGGCAACCCCGCTACGGAAGTCCCCCTGGAGACTGAACAATTTCATACTAGAAGACCCACTAATTCGAACTCATATAAGGGAGGCCATGGAATTGTATTACAGTGAAAATGACATAGGTAGCATGAACTGGGGCATGATATGGGACGCAAGCAAAGCAGTAATCAGGGGACATCTGATCGAGCAGGCGGCGCAGAGAGGAAGAGCTAGGAAATTAGCTAGAGTCTGAAGCTCGTAGATTAGAGGCGATATATAAAGACAAGGGTTTGTGGCGCTCCCTAAGAGATCTGCGAGTAGCTGGGAAGGCGCTTGAGGCCCATCACATGGGGAGGGCTGCTTATTCGATGATGCTCACCAAGCAATATTTTTACACAAGGGGGAACAAAGCCAACAAATTACTAGTGACCAAATTAAAAAAACAGACAAGACAAAATAGAATAGACATCTTGCGGGACGACAGAGGCAAATACGTCTCCTCGGAAGATGGTAAGCTTCAAATTATTGAGAAATTTTTCAGAAAACATGCATCTCCGCACGTGGGGACCCACAGGCTTCTAAAGACTTCATAGCAAAAACAAACATCCCACAAACCTCCCACAACTTTCACAGGCTCTGCGAGAACCTTTGGAAGACCCAATAACCGCGCAAGAAGTCGAATTGGCAATTAAGGCTCTCCCTCTTGGTAAGGCCCCTGGCCCCGACGGGTTTACAAATACATTCTACAAGATCCCTTCAACCGAGGTACGAGTTAACTCACAGTGGTCAGCTCTAATTGCCTTGGGTAAGGTAGCCCCCTTTCCCCATTGGTATTTGCATTAGCAATGGAACCCATAGCCCAGAGAATTTGCCTCCATCCGAGGATCCAGGGGTTTGAGATAGGAGAGCAGTGCCATAAAGTTGCGTTATACGCAGATTATGTCCTCTGCTTCCTGAGAGAAGCTCGGACCTCCATCCCTCCCCTTATGGACCTGCTCGCCCAATTTGCGAGGGTCTCTGGATTCACAATAAAAATGGCAAAATCGACAGGCCTAAATCTGTCGGAAGCCCCTGACACTCTGAACGCCTTGCCACCTATTATCTTAGCTCGAAAAACACAACCATTACATATCTTGGTGTGCACTTGACCCCAACCTTTACAGGGCTGACAAAGGCCAATATCCCCAGCTTACTGAAAGCGTCTAAAGAATCCTTACAGAGGTGGTCCTCACAAGAAATATCCTGGCTAGGACGCATCAGCGTAATTAAAATGGTCCTGCTTCCTAGGCTTCTATACACATTTCAGGCCCTCCCTATATCGATTCCTGACTGAGATCTCCTTGATTTGAAGAAAGAGGTGGGCCGCTTCATTTGGCAGCGAAAAACACCAAGAATCCAGCTTAAGCTCCTAACTCGGGGAAAGCTGCTAGGAGGTCTGGGACTCCCCTCTATCTCCCGATATTATCGGGCAGCCCAAATTGCTGCCATTTTGAGCTGGTGCAATCTAATAGAGCCCCCTAAATGGCAGGATATTGAACAACATTCTATCTGGGCCCCCCTTCGTCATCTGCCCTTCTCCCACGAGAGGCGCGCACTTATCGGGGTTCCCTTCTCCCCTTTACAGCAACTGTACTCCGCTGCTGGGATAGTTCCTGCTCGCAAAGAGGGGTCCTATCGGGTCTGGGCCCACTTTCTCCTATCACGCAGAATTCAGCCTTTATCCCTGGGCTCCAATTCAACTCATTCCAGCTCTGGTCACATGGGAACTCTTTGAGGCTGCAAGACCTCTATGTAGACAACTCGCCCCTGACTTTTGCTCAATGCAAAGAGAAATTGAATCTCCCAGAAACTGAAAGGTTTAGATACATACAGCTTAACTCAATTATAAGAAAGGCAGCCACTAGACCCCCTACGGGGCTGGAATTAACAGCTTCAGAGGTCAGCAGGCTCACAGAATAGCTGTTTGCTAACATCTCCTTGAGGAGGACCCAGAGGACGAGCAACTACCCTATATGATAGCGTGGGAGAGAGACCTGGGGATTGATATGCCCCATGATCATGGCAGAGGATTTGGGGTAGAGCCCATAGATCTTCAAGGTGCATGGCAGTAAGAGAATGTGCGTTTTAACTCTGTTTTCAATTATATTTTCCCCCCAAAAGCTACATGCGATGAACCCAGACTACACTGACACTTGTTGGCACGGATTCGGAGGGAGGGGGGATTTGGGCCATCTGTGGTGACATTGCCCCGTCATCCAATCTTTTTGGCTGGAGATCAGATCGAGGATCAAGGACATATGTGGGGTGCTGTTCCCCATGGACCCTCTTATAATGCTGTTAGGTGACACGCCAGATGACGGATCATACCCACAATCAGGTCCCAGAGGGGATTTGATCACTCAGCTACTTATGGCAGCCCGACTCACGAGGGCCCGATTTTGGAAAGAGGTAGAGGGCCCCCATATAGCCTATTGGTGGGTGAAGGTTTGGGAATTGCTTGGAATGGAAAAGCTAACGGCCTCAATAGAGGGCAAGACATTCAAATTCTCCAAAACTTGGGGCCCATTCCTGTTCTTTCAACCTAAATTGATTAAATACCTTCTTAAACCATGACAACCCCTGGTTATGGACTGTGCACTCTATTTGTGGTAATTTGAACTTATGCAGAATATACCTTTCACAAGGACAATGTTGGTGCTAATGTTGGTGGATGTGATGGGTATATATATATATATATATATATATATTTTTTTTTTTTTTTTAAAAATTCTCTCCCGCTTTCTATCCATTCTTCTCCTTCTCTCTTTCCTCTAAAGTATTGTTGTTCTAAGTAAAGCTTCCTCCCAGAGTTCAATGTCGATTTTATGAAGAATAGATGAATTGTAACTAAGTTAAAAGGAAATTTCGAAGCCTTGTTTAAGCGGTATGATTAATGATTTAATGGAATGGAAAAGCTAACGGCCTCAATAGAGGGCAAGACATTCAAATTCTCCAAAACTTGGGGCCCATTCCTGTTCTTTCAACCTAAATTGATTAAATACCTTCTTAAACCATGACAACCCCTGGTTATGGACTGTGCACTCTATTTGTGGTAATTTGAACTTATGCAGAATATACCTTTCACAAGGACAATGTTGGTGCTAATGTTGGTGGATGTGATGGGTATATATATATATATATATATATATATATATATATATATATATATATATATATATATATATATATGTATATATATATTTTAAAAAATTCTCTCCCGCTTTCTATCCATTCTCCTCCTTCTCTCTTTCCTCTAAAGTATTGTTGTTCTAAGTAAAGCTTCCTCCCAGAGTTCAATGTCGATTTTATGAAGAATAGATGAATTGTAACTAAGTTAAAAGGAAATTTCGAAGCCTTGATTAAGCGGTATGATTAATGATTTATCACTGCCTAGTGTTTCATGATGAATTTCATGTTTGATCGATGTTTCAATAAAAAATATTATGACCAACAAAAAAAAAGAATTACAGTAATACACAGTTGAGAGTGGCCAGCTGTAGTAGTTGATTCTAATTAGAACAAGTAAACAGAATCTATTATTATGCTCGGTTGAGTTTTTATGCCACGATTTGATGTCCATATGTTTAGTTTACAAAGTTCAGATGCCCATGTGCCATCACGTGTTTCGATCTTGCAATAGTCTTTATCAAGGCTGGGCTCACAAGATCAAACCTTTGATGCGCCTGGAAAGACTTGTGTACAGGCATGTTATAAATGACTTATCATATCATTATCATATCATGCATATCCAAGAAACAAACATATGTTTCAATTATATACATGTAAAAAAAATAAATGAAATGGCTGAGAGGGGGAAGAGATCGAAACAAGAGAAAAGACAGAACACATAGCATTTAGTATAAAAAAAACTAGCATACAGATAGGTCATAACTTGCATTCTGTTGTCCATATTCTGCAATAATGTTACCCGTATCGCCATATGGTGTTCTAAGTGTTTGTCATTTGAGGCTTACATTATCGTCCACCACTGCCGTGTATTGTGATGTCATGCCTGATATGTCTTTAGCACCCCGGCACGGGGAGCCAGCCAACATGTCTTTAGCACCCTCTCGGGGGATCCAACCAATGCAGTGGGTAGGAACGCAGGCTTGAACCACCAATGAAAGCCTGCGTTCCATCCCACCTGACGGCTTGCTCCCCCTGCTGCCATCTTCCCCCACCCTGCGTCCCATTTTTTTTTGTTTTTCTCGCCCTCCCCCTTACTGTATTTCTCTGGCTGCGGCACGCCCCACTGCTCCTGCAGGCCGCCATGGAACGGGAAGAGGGGCTCTGCACGGAGCCACACTTCCTTTTCTATGGTGGTCAACTTGGAAAAGTATTTTCCTTCATACAACGGGATGGCGCGCACGTCTCATTGTACAAAGGAAATACTTTTGTTTTAGCACCCTGGGTTACCGCTTTGGCAACCCAGGGTGCGAATGGCATCAATCCCCTGTTCCAAGGGCTGGAATGGTGGTTAATGGACCAGTGCCAGAGTTATCTCTCCTCACTTTGCTCGGCCCGGTAACTTGGGCTGTCAGGCCGTTACTCCCTGTTTCAGCTGCTGGAAAGAGAGATTAACGCCATAATATGCCAGCAAGCAGTGACTAATTTCTTCTAATAACGTGCTTGAGCAAGTCCAGTGCATGAAAAACCAAAGGGTGATTGTGTGATTTTAAAATGAATCACTCCATACTTTTGGGGCAACATTTTAGGAGCTGCTAATTTTCAGATTACTTCTGTTGGTGCCATAACCTAAGAAGCATTAGTGATTAATGTGGAGTAATGCCTAAATAGGCTCACCTCTTTAACCACGGTATCTTCTTCTGAATAACTAACATTGGGGTCCAATTCGAATGATTCGGATTTTATATAATGCAGTCCTGAAAGGAACGATTATCAATATAGTTGCATAATCGCATCAAAGCCGCTGCAACCCACTGATGGACAGGTAATAAGTAACTATAATTTAGATGAACCATCTCATACATACGGGTGGTCCTGCAACCCATCGATGCAACAATGCTACCATAATGATAAGTCTAATTTTCTGAAATTTGTGAGTAGTGATACAAGGCATGTTGGTTCTCAAATTTTACTCGGAGATTTCGCAAGAGTATTTGAAAAAGGACTGTGTGGCTAATAAACCCTAAACCACAAAGCTTAAGCAATTCTGATTATCTGCTAAGACACTGATGTTCACCGACCATGTGGTTTCATTTCACTCTGTTGAGGCATAGAAACAAATGACATGGAAAGAATTTCAAAATGGCAGGGAGGCCTTTATGCTTTTCAATACCCGGTCCGATGACTGGGAAAACAACTACTGAGCAAGTGCTGCAATTTGAGCAAGATGTTTATTTTGACCTGCCTAAATCTCACAGAACCTGCAGAGACTGGGAATACATGTCCATTCCGGTCCTGAAGTAGGAGAAGCGGCAGAGAGTTAGACAGACCATGGCAGCGTTTATAACTCCAGGAAGCATTCCCCAAAGTCAGAAGGCAAGGGAAGACTTTGTGAACATATTTACTGATACTGACAAAGTCAGGAGGAGGGGATGTTTCTGTGAAAGAATGTACAGATCCTGACAAAGCCAGGAGGTGCGGGATGCATCTGTGGAAACCCAAACCAGAAGGGGTAACAAAATAGTGAATATGTGGGGTGCATGACACTGCAGAACTCTAAACTAGAAGAATAAGGAAACATTGAATCTGAATGATGAAATAACTGATGATTCCTGCTTAGTCCTTACAAAAACCCTACCTAAAGTCTCATCCCATTTGGCCAGGGGCAGGCAGCCGCTACCTGATCCCGACCCTGGGGGTGGTATTAGCTGGGAGGATCACCTAGGAGGAGAAGGTCTCCAAGGAACGGGAGGGCTCAGTTGGGAGGGACGTAGAATTCGTCTTTCTCAGAGGAAGAAGTGTCAGTGAAGCCGGAGTCTGTAATGCCTTGTTATCAGAAGGAGCTTTACTTCCTTCAAGCTAATTATCTTGAAGATGGTGAAAACTGTTACAAGTCATGCGTTGGGAATACAAATCCCCCTTCAAAAATCATATCCATGCACAAAATTCCTATGATCAACAGGAGACGGATAAAAATGAATCTGAAAGTATTAACATCTTAGATTCTGAAAACTCAAAATGTTCTTTAAAGCAAAACCCTTTATTAGATCCTTCTAACAATCCTAAAATTCCTAAGAATAAAGAGGAATTTTGTAAACCTATTCTGAGTAGAAGAGGAGGGATGCAGAGGCACTGATCTGCAAGTTGCAGGTTAATAAGGCTAATGACCCACACCTGAGGGAGACTGAGAGGCACAAAAGACCCCCTTAGGTGCAGGCCATAGGGAGTAGCAGAGTTAGCAGTTCTGGGGGTGTAGTAGTTGCTGTAACTCCACATTGCAGCTGAAACTGGAGGAGAAGAGACCCGCCGGCATCGCCGTAGTTTGCAGTGCGGATGTCGACTCTGAGAGGGAATCTTCGTTCAGAGACTTTTGTTGCAGAGATCGTGCAGCGGGAAGCGTTATTAGTGAAAGCTTTCCCCCTGAAGATCGTGGTTGCAGAGGTAGCGTGGCGGGAAGCATAAAGCTGAGAAGCTTTCCCCACGGTAAGGCTTGCTCTGGTGGCAGGTGAGCACCAGAGAACCTTTGGAGCAAGGAAAGCTCTTTGTCTGCCTACCGTGGCCCGGGGAAGACAGAGCAAAGCAGTTTTCCTTAGTGTCCGGAGCAGAAGGCTAACCGAAGGCAGCGGAGCGTGCGGAAACGCAAGCCTAACTGGTAGAGCTCCTTAGCAATCTGTGACCAAGAGCGCTCTGTAACTGCCCGCTGGCCAAGCACAGGAGTTTTGAATATCGAACACATGAAAGAAAAGCAAAGTGGCAGAAATACCAATATTTTGTATGTCGAACTGATGTGAAACAGAAAGATAATTATTTTAAACACCAAGCTGATACTAAGTGGAGAAAGAGGCAATACAAAAACTTGGCAAACACATCAGCCAAGTGTTCTGGTGATTTTGAAGGTCAGAATAATTATCCACAATAGGAGAGGGCAATATTGTTAGAAACCAATATAAACAACTATCGCCAAAGGCAAGATAATACCATAGCCAATCCAGTTAAAAAGAACTTTCATTGCCAAAGCCAAGAGAAGGCCATTAAGAAACCAGTTGTTTGTGGACCATATTGTCAGAGGGAGAAAGACGCGATAGGGGAACTGACCTGAACAATCACTGCCTAAAACAAAGAAGAGCAGAAGTAAAAGAGAACCCTTATCAGTACTTGGTTGGTGCAAGAGTGGGAAAACAAGAGTGGTGGGAAGGCTGCCCTTCTGACAGAAGGTATTGAGGGGGAGAGGAGCATAACCTGCATTGTATGTGGCAATCAGAAGTATGGAACAAATAGCACCAATGTGTCTCCTGTTTTCCCAGAAGAAATAGTCAGACTTGTTGTTGATCAAATCATAAGACTTCCTGAGTATGCCAGGACAAGGGACCTTGTAGCATAGGCCTGGCAGGTGAGTTTACCAGGGAGAAGTCATTGGAGTACCGTGGTGTGGTTAAAAGTGTTGATGCAGAAGGAGAAGTGGAACGACCACAAAAACACAATGAATCGTTGTGGAATCACCCTGACAAACCAATATTGCTGATGCAAGGATTATGTGAACTGTTAAATAATTACCCTGACAAAAGCCCTTTTTGTTGATCTTGATGAACTGTGGAAGTATACTTATTTTCTGAAGAAAAGTTGTGTAGAACTCTCTGCCCCAAGTGGAGAGACAAAAGATTTGTTGAACATCTTGAACTGTTGGTCAAGTCCAATTGAGAGACTTATTGGAACTATACTGGAACTGTGTTGCAAGACGGGATTTCCTTATTCTTTCGAACTGTCAGTTAAAATCCTGATTTTATCTGGGGAAGGGGAACTCACACAGGTTACAAGGAGAAACAGTTACCTGGTCTTAAATATAGCTGCTAATTATGTTGTATTATCTGAATTGCCTTGTTGAGTTTGTGGTATGTACAAGTGTGAGGGACATAATCCTTTTGTTAGAGTGTTTCTTTTAGTTTATTTTAGGCAGGAAAATCCTCATCATGCTAGGGAGAGTGAGCCGTTTATCAAACCCTTTTGAGTTTAATGAAATATCTTTTGAAAAACCTTCACAAAGTTGTCAGCCTCACATTTCTGACCCATAACATATCCCTGAGAACATTTACACCCAAGATGTCTGAAACAAAGTGGTAAAGAAACTGTTCTGAATGTTTCTTCACCCCCACACTCATTCACCTGAGTTATGTGAAAGTCCTTAACTAGAGGGACACTCAGAGAACATCAGAAGTAGTGAATCTGAGGTGAGACACTTTGAACTTGTGGGGGAAAGGATTTCTGACCACTAAACCATTGATAAGTGAGAAGAAAAGAGGCATATGGAAAGCGGGGCACAAACCAAACCATGTTGGAAGTTGCAGGATCTAATAGCCTTAGGTAAAATACATGAATGAAGACTGAGAAATTTAAATCAAGTTGTAAATCAGAGACCGAGCTGTCCAGACTGGAAGGTCTTCAATTTTCGTACCAAGTGTGATGAATCGCAGGTATTCGTTCCTTCTTCCCAAGGGGCAGCCCCCCTGTGAGGCTAGGGAGGTGAGCCCACTTTGCGATACCCTCCCTAGGGGGAAAGGCAAGTAGGACCTTACCAGGAGAGACTCCCCCTTAGGGGACAGGGGTTCCCCTTCCTTTGAGGAACTCCCTAAACTATTTCAGGAAATGGCATACATGGGACTAGCTAATATGCCAAATGGTTTCAAGTCACAAGACTTGACTCAAGAGCAAACAAACTTACACCATTATAAGGAAGAGAAGGAAAGTGCCCCTTTAAATGAGGACCTCTGATTAATTGGGATGAGTAGGTAGAAGGAGTACACACCGAATGAAGGAGAGGGAGAGGAACACATACGCAGGCTGGGGGCAGGCTTGGAAGCATGACACCTGATGGCAGTGGAGCAAAAGAGAGACACAGAGCCCGCAACAAGCTGGCCGGCTCTGAATGGCAGAAGGAAAGCTGGAAGCACAGCGGGTGCAAGAAGGTAGAAACAGGGGCAATGGGAGCCCACACATCAGTTGTGGCATCGAGGAGCTTGTGGTGGGTAGGTTACCCATCCAACTACGCCGACACCACCAAGCACAAACCGCGGCAAATGGTCCGGTTACCCGTGAAGTACTGGGTCCCTGTGAAAGAGAAACGCAAGAAGTGGAGTACAGCAGTGAAACCAAACCAACTGTGCAGAGAAACAAAAGAGAAGGTCCCAAGTCAATACGGGTCCCGGAGCAGTGAAGTTAACGGGGAGAACAGTAAGACCGGGAGACCAAAAGGGACTCATGTACTCAGAGATACTCGTACCAGCATAAGTGGCAAACACCTGAAACAAAAGCTAATGAACTTTAACTGTATAAATGTGAGAAAGAAAATTACAGTAGGCACTTAGAGGGAAACTAGTAGTGCTGGGGAGCACTACCCTGGGTAGAGGGGAATCAATCCCATTATTCAACAAGGAAAGAATGGAATATAACAGAGAGAAAGCATTGTGAACTGAAAGACGAAGAACCCCCTATGATAAATAATATACAAAAAAGACCAGGCTGCAAGGAGCTAAACTATAATTCTACAGAGAGCCACACAAGGAAACATACTTTCCAAAGTCACTCAAAGCCCATCAACCCAGATCCAAAGGCGACAAAGGTTAAAGAAAGATACCTCTAAAGAAAAGAAAAAAGTCCACAATAGCTTGAGAGAATGATGTGAATTGATCAAGAAAATAACAAGAGACTATTTAAAAATTCCATATTGAAAAGATAAAGAAAGAAGACAATTATAAGAAGCCATCATCAGGCGAAGGGAGTCATTCTCCTGACCTTAGCTGCTTTAGAACAGTGGTATGTGGGATATTTTTACCCATGCAGGAGAGATAAAACCATGGAGACTGACCAAGGAGGACGACCGGGGACCGGGAGCAGAGACCCGAGGGGCCCGGGGTACCGCCCAATCCTCTCATCAGGACCAGCAAGGAGAACTGATTGATCGACTGGAGGGAGGAAAAGATGCTGAACTGTACCATCCATGGAATTGGAAGAAGAGGAGGCGAACATCCCAGATCTTGCGAGTTCCATCAGTGAAAGGACAGAATGGCCATTGCAAGAGGGGGGCTTGTAGGATGTTTTTACCCATGCATGCAAGCCCTACCATAAAACTGTGCAGTACTGGCATGGAAAACATCATGATGGCCAGAACTCCCCAGAGAGTGCACAGGGAAAACATGACGAATAGGCTGCCACCCATTTTTGCCTATGTTGTGAGCACAGGAGGCCACTGCCTAAAACCACCATTGGGCTACACACACAGTAGCCTGAAACCATTGGGAATGGCAATGCTGATTGCCAAAAAAACAACTCAGAACTGGGGAATTCATTTTCTTAATCCCAAAAATGGTTGCATTACCAGTACTCACCACTTTCAGAAAGCCGGCGTTTTAAAACCAGCAGACTTTTGTGTAAAACTGAACAAATGAAACAAAACCAGACCAAGGAAAGACTTGCTAAGAGGTGGATATAATGTAAAACTATATTCTGAAATGACTTGAAGGAAGTAATTATTTAATGTATATGTAAAAATTGTGATTTAAACTGGGAACAAAAAGTGACATTTAGCTGAAACCTGGCTTAATGAAACTGGATTCTGCCTGACAACTACCCCCGACAGGAGTTGAAACCTGCTCAGCCACTCTTCCCCTTGCCAAAAGGAGTTATCACCTCTCTGATTAGATTAGGGGTGGAGCAGCTGGGGACTACAGGGAGTTGGACAAAGGCCTGTCCTGGACTCAGTCAAATGTTATATTGGGGGCGTCGTAAAATAGCTTCCTCTTGGGAGAAACTGGGGGGCAGCTGTGCCTCTGTGAACAAGCTGGCTTGGGGGAAGTGGATAAACCAGTTATTCCACCCTGTGATGGGGGAAGCCACACCCCTTTTTGACCAGGGCATTATTTTAAAAAGATAGATAACTCATAGTGTGGACTTGTCAGAATTATATAAGTAATATCATTATTTTTGTGATTTTTCTGTGAACATTTTGAGAGGCGTTAGGACCCTGTGGTGTATTCTGGGGGGTTGCTAGCGGAAAATAGGGTCTCACTCCAAATGTATGCATGTTAAAAATCTGACACTTTATCATCTGTAACCCATCTCCCTGGTGCACATTTGTCTAAAAACTGGAAAGGTTTAGAGGTCGTTATCTGGATGAAAAGGGGAGAATTCTGTCATCAGTGCACACGACATCGTACAAAGACAGGGATCGGATGGTTTGGTGCTACAGAAAATATGTAAACTGGGCCTATAATATGAGAAAAATGGTACATAGATAAATATGTATTTGGGTCAGAAATAGATTTGTGTGCAATCTGACAAGGGGAGGTTCCTCTGACCATAAAACCTACAGCATCACTCTGACTCACATTTCCTTCCCCCAATCAAGGGAGAGAGGAGGAATTGGCCAATGATAAGTGAGAGGGGCAGGTTTAGTTATGACCAACGCACAAACCCACTTTCCAAAACACATAAAAAGAGACTGCTGGGACAGGTAGAGCCATTCAATTCCGTTTGCTGCAGAGCATGCTGACCGACGACTTCACATCCAGAGATCCATACTTCAAATCCATCAATCTCCAGAACCTGTAGCAGAAATTAACTCCAGAATTTGTAGCAGAGAGACCTGAATCCACCAGCTGAATCCTCTTCAGCAGGCCTCAAAACCAACCAAACTATTCAACAGCTGGGCGAGCTGTTTGAAGTTTTGCTGAGAATTTTTGCAAGAACCTGTAGCAGTACCCAGAAAGCAGTGTTACATCCAGAATCCAGAGAGGCTAGACCAGCAGAGCAGAGCTGACCCAGATCGCTGTGAGCAGAACCGGTGCCTGATTGACCCGCCGAGCAGACAGAACCGCAGCCGGACGTGTTGACCAGATCCGTGACGAGGCCTAGTTCAAATTTATATTGTGAGTACCTAGCAGAACTGTGCAGAACCAATCTCTTAGTTAAAATAATCTAATCCAAAGTATTTTAACCTAAGTAGGACTGCCTCCTAGAAATCGTGTCATCTGTCATTTTTAAAGCTGCACAACTGTCACCTGTCAATTCTGCAGCTGCAAGCTGTCACCTGTCATTTTGAGTTTACTTTAAATCCGAAAAACTACCTTTATTTAATCGTCCGTATCTCTGGAACCGTTTGGGCTAGGAACGAAATTTAACTTTCGCCTGAAAGCTTAGAATATAGGCTTTCAAACGGACCTAGAACCGACTTTGTACTCCTTATACATGTACCGCAATCACGTTATACGCACTCAGGAAATTTACCGCGGTTTGCGATTTTGGCTCAATTTCTCCACTTGTCAAAATAGCAGATCCATTCTTTCTTTTTTAAAATCCGTTTGCAACCTGGTAATAACTCAGAGCATTGCTAAAGTGAGCCTGAACTAATACCAACACGCATCTCCCACTCACCCTGAATCTCTAGAGCAGGGGTGCACAACTGATTTTGACAGAGGGCCGAAAGTACCTTACATGAGGGCTATGGTGGGCCGAAAAGTAAATGTGGGCGGGGCGGTAGGCGGGGCGTGGCAGGAGGCTTTTTAAACCCCCAAGTTGTACTAAACACATGGAAAAAGAATGTTTTTGAGGGTTAACGATTTTTATTTGCATTTCAAACTTACATTTTGTACTACACATTTTCCATTGTTATAATTTATTTCTATTTAGTTATTGTATCTCGCCTGTTTAACTTATATATATTTTATTGACCCTAGATTGGACATGCCGTTATTTTGGACTGCTACAGCTTGCTATTTGGGTTGCCCAAGAGGAGTATGGCCTTCGTTGAGTCAGGTTTCCTCAAAAAGCCAAAGATGAACATCTCCTAACTGTGCCTGTTTTAGCTTTATTATTGGGTTCACTCTTAGAGTGCAACACTATGCCCCATGGACCCCTCACCCCCAACCAAACACTATACCCCAGGGCACCCTTACCCCCAACCAAACACTATGCCCCATGTCCCCCTCACCCCCAACCAAACACTATGCCCCATGTCCCCCTCACCCCCAACCAAACACTTTGCCCCATGTCCCTCACCCCCAACCAAACACTATGCCCCATGGCCCCCTTACACCCAACCAAACACAATGCCCCATGCCACTCACCCCCAACCAAACACTATGCCCCATGTCCCCTTCACCCCCAACCAAACACTATGCCCCATGGCCTCCTCACCCCCAACCAAACCCCCCCACCCCATGGCCCCCTCACTCCCAACCAAACACTATGCCCCATGTCACTCACCCCCCAACCAAACACTATGCCCCATGTCCCCCTCACCCCCAACCAAACACTATGCCCATGTCCCTCACCCCCAACCAAACACTATGCCCCATGTAACCCTCACCCCCAACCAAACACATGCCCCATGTCCCTCACCCCCAACCAAACACTATGCCCAATGGCCCCCTTACACCCAACCAAACACAATGCCCCATGCCACTCACCCCCAACCAAACACTATGCTCCATGTCCCTCACCCCCAACCAAACACTATGCCCCATGTCCCTCACCCCCAACCAAACACTATGCCCCATGTCCCTCACCCCTAACCAAACACAATGCCCCATGGCCCCCTTACTCCCAAACCAAACACAATGCCCCATGGCCCCCTCACCCCAACCAAACACTATGCCCCATGGCCCCCTTACACCCAACCAAACACAATGCCCTATGTCCCCCTCACCCCCAACTAAACACTATGCCCCATGTCACTCACCCCCAACCAAACACTATGCCCCATGTCACTCACCCCCAACCAAACACTATGCCCCATGTCCCCCTCACCCCCAATCAAACACTATGCCCCATGTCCCCCTCACCCCCAACCAAACACTATGCCCCATGTCCCTCACCCCCAACCAAACACTATGCCCCATGGCCCCCTTACACCCAGCCAAACACAATGCCCCATGTCCCTCACCCCAACCAAACACTATGCCCCATGTCCCTCACCCCCAACCAAACACTATGCCCCATGGCCCCCTCACCCCCAACCAAACACTATGCCCCATGTCCCTCACCCCCAAACAAACACTATGCCCCATGTCCCCCTCACCCCCAACCAATCACTATGCCCCATGGCCTCCTCACCCCCAACCAAACCCCTACCCCATGGCCCCCTCACCGCAACCAAACCCCCACGCCCCAAAACAGCACACACAAACCAGCACCAATACAGACCCGAACCCCCACTCCCCAACTCAGCACACACACACAAACATGCACCCATAAAGACCCGAACCCCCCACCACCCCCCAACTCCAAACCCCCCACCCCCTAACTCAGCACACACTCTCTCAAGCATGCAGCCATACAGACCCGAACCCCCCAACTCAGCACACACACAAACATGCACCCATACAGACCCGAACCCCCACCCCCCAACTCAGCACACACACAAACATGCACCCATAAAGACCCGAACCCCCCAACTCCAAACCCCCAACTCAGCACACACTCTCAAGCATGCACCCATACAGTCCCGAACCCCCCACCCCCCAACTCAGCACACACACAAACATGCACCCATAAAGACCTGACCCCCCCAACTCCAAACCCCCCAACTCAGCACACACTCTCAAGCATGCACCCATACAGACCCGAACCCCCCACCCCCCAACTCAGCACACAAAAAACATTCAAATCAAAACATTCATACACATCCGACACACACCCCACCCCCGCATCCCAACATACACACAAAACACATTCAAATACAAACATTCATACACATCCGACACACCCCCCCACCCCCGCAACTCAACATACACACAAAATACATTCAAATACAAACATTCATACACATCCGACACACGCCCCCACCCCCGCATCTCAACATACACAAAAAATATATTCAAATACAAACATTCATACACATCCGACACACCCCCCACCCCCGCATCTCAACATACACACAAAATACATTCAAATACAAACATTCATACACATCCGACACCCCCCCACCCCCGCATCTCAACATACACACAAAATACATTCAAATACAAACATTCATACACATCCGACACACCCCCCCACCCCCCGCATCTCAACATACACACAAAATACATTCAAATACAAGCATTCATACACATCCAACACACCCCCCCACCCCCGCATCTCAACATACACACAAAATACATTCAAATACAAACATTCATACACATCCGACACACCCCCCCACCCCTGCATCTCAACATACACACAAAATACATTCAAATACAAACATTCATACACATCCGACACCCCCCCACCTCCGCATCTCAACATACAAACAAAATACATTCAAATACAAACATTCATACACCCCCCCACCCCCGCATCTCAACATACACACAAAATACATTCAAATACAAACATTCATACACATCCGACACACCCTCCCACCCCCGCCTCTCAACATATACACACACAAACATAAAGCAAAACAAACCCGACACACAAACACAAACAGAGCACTTACCCGAGACGTGCTGGAAGGCAGGTAAGCTGGAACGCTGGAATCGTACTACGGCTGGCGTGGTCCAAGGCTGAAATGCCTTCCGGCATCAAGCCTTATGGACCACGCCAGCCGTAGTGCTGGCCCTCCATTGGTGCAGCACACACGCATTACGTGGCTCGTAGGCGGGCCATGGCGGGCAGCAACTGGCCCGCGGGCCGTATGTTGTGCACCCATGCTCTAGAGGGAATTAAAATCAGTTGGCACATTTTCCCATCCATTGCCATCACATTTAAAAAGCATTTTGGGCCTGTGTTTCAAACTCCTACCTGTTTCCTCTAAGCTTGCTAGGGGGGAACTGAATTTCGTATTGTATTTGATTGCATTCCTGAGAACAGTGTGCTCCGCTTTCCACCTCTTTCCATTTCTTACATTGCATAGGGGAAGGGGTGAATTGCCAGAGAAAAAGTGATTATCTTATCTTTTGCTAAAATCATATCAAGTATTTCTGTACTGCATTTTATTCATCATTGCTTTTCCCTTGAAATCATAAAAGTATTTTTGCTACTTTATCCATCCTATACTAACTCCTCATTGATTGTAAAGTGGTGTGCTAGTGCCAGATTACCCATTGTTGATCAACATCATATGTCTAAGTGTACTATCAGATATTAATTTATTATAAAGTGTGATATATATATATATATTTTAAATTCTCAAATAAGCCTTTTAATTAGCAAAACAAACCTACTTCTTGGATCAGTGGGGTCAGGGGGATTCTCAGAGGGGGGTGTTATACAAGGGTGGTCATCCAGAGTACTGAACTAGACATAAAAATACATTAATAAGGGTTTTCCTCAGCATCCCAGACTAGGCATTGACTTGGCTGTAGTGTTGATTGAATATCGCTTACAGGTAGAATCAGTTAGGGCTAGTTTTGGACTGACAGACAAGCATCTTAGTTGGTAATATAGGTAGGGAGCACCCCATAGTCATAGGGAATGATAGGCCTTATCCTTATTCATTAATAAACACACGTTGGAAATGATGTGGGATGTATTCACCCACGCATCCAAGCCCTACAACATCGCTGGCAGCAGAAACATTAGAGTGGCCACTGGAAAACATGCTGCTCGCCAGAAATCATCCAAAAATGCACAGTACAAATCTGAAAAATAGGCTGCCACCCACTTTTGCCTATATTAGTGAGCACAGGAGGTCACTGCCTAAAACCACCATTGGGCTACACACACAGTAGCCTGAAATCATTTGGGAATAGCAATACAGATTGCCAAAAGCAACCCAGAGCTGTTGGAAATTCATTTTCTTGATCGTCAAAATTGCTAAAATCATGGCTCACAAAACCACCAAAAGGATACAACTTCTTGTTGGGTGTTCTACATTACTCTACTGCAAGGATCCACATCAGTACAATATCAGTGAGAATCAGCGAGAATCCTATGCTACCAAGCTAAATCCCTGTTTTAAAGACATTTAATTTAAGACAGCTGTCAAAAATGGGTGCAATACCGGTGCTCGCCACTGACCGGTGCTGGTGATCTAAATTCTGACAGCAGACCTGTATTTCAGAAGCTAAACAGTACCTTAGTTAGCTGAGACTTCAAAAGGCTTGCTTTTCTATGAGAAATCTTCACACCTAGTCTTCTCAGCAACAAGGCAGGAAATCGCATGGTCATGTCAATTAGATGGAGAGTGGCACCCTGGACTGATGCTCTGCTAGCAGGAATACAAGACAACAGACTCTTTCAATTGAATAGAATATGCTGATTTTGGGTGTAACTGTCCACACTGCTCTAGGAAAAACAAGACATGTGACCTCTGAGTCAAGCCAAGCTTCTAGGGGCGGGGACAAACCAATGGGTGTACTGAAGTGAAGGCAAATATATGTTTTTATAAGAATACTGATAACTAATTGTAACCTGCTGATAGAAATGTACAATTTTGAGAGTCTTAATATGAAAAATGCATTCAAAGTTCAAGACTAAGTTGGACACTGTGGGATGTTCTGAGGCCAAGCCCCGTATTTATTGATATTGTAGACACTGTGTTTATGCGAGAAAAATGAAAACTTACTGTAATATGCCCAGAGAGGTGGTGTACCTTTGTGTAGGATTTGGTGCAAAACCAATATTGCGAAACCCACTAAAATCGCGGATAAGTTGTCATTTCTGAACCCAAGCTTTTAGAAAGATCAGGGTTGAACAGAGACCTACCTTAATTAATTTGTGATGTACACATGTATTCTCAACAGCTTGTGTGTCTGGGAAGCATGTTTGATTATGAAAAATTGATTTTCTTGAGAAACTAAAGGGGAGTGTTCTTTCCTTCAGCCATAAAGATGATACCTGATGACTCATTCTGACTCACTACTCCCTTCTCCAATCAGAGGACAGTAAATCCTTTAACATATCAGGTTCCTCAGAGGGCTGGGCATAGAAAGTCAGCCTCCACACCCCCTTTGAGAACACATAAAAAGAGACTGCTGAGACCCAGATAGACACACTCATTTTTCCACTACTCATCGATTCCTGTGCAGCACGCTGCCCGACCAAATCCAGACAAAGACTCCGGACTCCTGAGGCTCCAGATTCCAGACAGACTCCAGAACCAAAAGTTCAGAACCCAAACTCTAGAACCTTGGAGAAGCTGAGGCCTAACTCACAAGCTGAACTCTTCTCAGCAGGCCTCAGAATCCAGCAACCTAACTAAACTATTCAACAGCCGGGCGAGCTGTTTTGCTTCTGTCTTGAACCCTGTGCCAGAACCAGACCCAGAAAGCAGAGCTGTATCCAGAACCCGTCAGTCCCAGACAAGATCGCTGTGCAGTGCCGATAGCAGACCAGAGGCCACGCTGTGAGCAGAACCAGTGCCTGACCGTCCGGTGGCGAGAGTGCAGTCCAAACCTGACCAGATCTGTGACGAGGTCCATTCCAGTCCAAAACTAGGAGTGAGTATCCAGTCTAAGAACTGTACAGAACCAATCTCTTAGTCTAAAATAATCTTATTTAAACCATTTCAACCTGACCAGAACTGCATAGAAATCGTGTGTCCATTCTGTGATTTCAAATCTGTAAAAGCGTCATCTGTCATTCTGAAATCTTAACTTTATTTTTGAAAATCTACCTCCACAAAAACATCTGTATCTTTTGAGCCGCACGTCCTAGAAGCGAGATTTAACTGTCATTTTTATAGCTAAGATCCTAAACTGTCCAATTAGCTTCATTTCACCACTTGTAAAAATAGCTGCTTCTTGCTTTCCACTGTTGAATTTCGTTTTCAACCTGATAATCACTCATGAATCATTGCTAGTGTTGACCTGTACCAATCTAACGTAACTATCACCTACCCTGAATCTCCTTTAGTGAAGTAAAAAGCATTTAGCATATTTTCTCATTCATTGCAACCACATTTCAAAGCATTTGGCCTCTGTTTTAAAATCATCCCGGTTTTCTCTAAGCTTGCTGGGGGGGAACTGGAACTGAGCTGCATTGATTGTATTCTGGAAACCTGTGTGCCCTCCTTTCCATCTCTCCATATTGCATATGGGGGGAATGAGTAGTCACAGGGGAAAAAGTGATTATAGTATCTTCTGATTGAATTCATATCAAGTTTATTTCTGTGTTGCATTCTTTCCCATCTTGCAATCCCTTGAAACCATACAAATCATTCTCTGCTACCTTATTCTTTCTATACCAACTCCTAAGTGATCAAAGAATTGTGCCATTGTAATATTATCCATTGTTGATCACTATTATATTCAGAAGTATGCTATCAAATATTAATTTATTCATAAAAGTGTGATATATATTGTTTTATTCCTCCAATAAATCTTTTAATTTGCAAAACAAACTTACTTCTTGGCTCAGTGAGGTCAGGGGGATTCAAAGAGAGGGGCGTTATATAAGGGTTTATCATCCAAATTCAAAGAATTTGACATAAAAATATATTAATAAGGGCTTCCATCGGGCATCCCAGACTAGGCATTGACTTAGTTGGATTGTGGGATTGAAGTCACTTACAATGTCCACAGAAGGTCCACATCCTCCCCCTGATCTCCAACATATGGTGTCAGAGTGGGATGTATACCAACTGATAAAGGTTGGGGACCTATACTGTTTGCTAAACCCCTATGGTAGCCACAGCTGAGTCAATAGGGTTTGACCTACAAAGGACTGAAGAAATTGTGAGATCGCATAGTGAGTGACGACCGATTCCCACTGGGCTGATATTAGCCCCTCCCCAAGGAATATATATTTGATTAGCTTCCAAATCCGGGTTGGCTTGGCAATATGGGTTGGATGTTATGGCAGGTGTCATTGATCAGGACTTCTCGGGAGATGGTAACATTCTCCTGCATAATCATGGAAATAATCCATTTACAGACAAAGAGGGGGGAATGTGGTCCAAGGGATACTTGAAAAAATTGTTCCCAGTACTCCAAGAGGTAGCAGTACAAAATAAAACAGACAGGGTATCAAAAGGATCCGATCTTCCCAAGAGAGAGAAGAGGTTGCCCACTCACGGAAGCCTTTAGTAGGGTAATGTGACGAATCAGGTAATCACGTCACTTCTCCCCATGGGGAAACCCTTCCCAGTGAAGCTGGGGAGGTGAGTCCGTTACCCGATATTCCCTTAGGGGTGGTAAAAAGCAGAATGACCTCAAAGGGAGGAATTTCCCTCATGGGGATGTTGACTCTCATTCCATGATGGAACTCCCTAACCTGGTTGCCCTTGAGGCCTTAAGATCCCCACAAACCACAGCTAACCAACATGAGAGTACTACTGTCATGTAGTGTGATACTCCCTCTTGTACTCATTTAGAGACTGACAGATATATGACCAGAAAAAGACAAGGGAATTTTCATACCTTTTCAAGTACTGAGGGATTGATGTTGATTACTACCGCCTCAAAGTTAGACAGTACTGAGAAGAGGAGGCCCAGAGGAGACAGGAAGATCACCAGAGAAAAACTTTGACAGTCCACTGGGGAGGGATTAGCTTCAGAATATAAAGTGAGAGAAAGGACTATGAAAAGAGAGAGAAGCCAGCATTAATGCTACAAACCCTGGGAAGTTGAAACCTGGGAGGGATTGGGGTTGAAAGACCGAACTAGAAATGTTCGAGGGAGAAAAGACCGAAGATAATTTTTTCAAAATAATCTTTGGTCTTTTCTCCCCTGAACATTACTGACTCAGCGGCCCACACCCCTGCCCACACCTCCAACCCCCACCCACCTACTTACCTTGCATTCCGACCTTGCTGTGTCCCTGTGACGCCTGTTCCCTTTTACTTCCATGGTCGGGAACTGCCGCGGCAGGGTGCTTTCCCTATTTTTCTTCTTTTATTTTTGGGACAGCTGTGGAGGTGTCCCCCACAACCCGTAAAGTGCTATATAAACTCAGTAAACATAAACATACCATAATATAGTGAGCAAGGGTGCGGGGGACACCCCTGCAGCCCCCAGCATGGAATGCGTGATCTGGTCGAACATTTCGGCCGTTCAGATTGTTCAAAGGGCCAAGCTTTGGCCAAATCACGCATTCAGTGGTTCTTTTGAACATTTTGGATGAAACGACCTGGGAGTGGAGAGACAAGCTGCAGAGGTTGGTCCTTGACAGAGAGAACACTGAGTCCAGGGGTGAGGGATGCTCCGAAGAAGGCAGGGGTGTCGAGGCAACCAGCATCTGTAAGAAGGTTATCAGTGGTGTGACCTCGCTGAGGTGGATATTCGGTCCCACAACTGCACCAGAACCGAACATCCAAGTACCCCGCAAGGCCAGTGTGGAGTGGTGGATAGCAGAGAACAGATAAGATTGAACAACAAAGCAGAGCGGCCGAATCCAAGATCCCGGGAAGAACCCACGACTTGGTTGCTCCAAGAAGAAGGTAACAGGGGCCATGGTAGACCCAGTAGGGGGATGGGGAGGATTAAGGAATGTATCAGGGTAATTTCCCTCATTACAGTAGCCACCTTAAGTTTACTGACCTTGAAGAGTGCATCAGGAGTAATCTCCCTTGTAAGAGTATTTACAAGGAAGAGTGCATTGGGAATAATCCCCCTCATTCCCCCTCAGGAGTGATCTCCCTCATTTCAATGGTTTCCAGAAAAGCAAGACTGACCAAGAGAGAACTAATACAAATGTGGAAACCCCGGGGGTGTGGGGGCAATCTCCCTGGCGCTAGTGACTTTGCAATCCAAATATTTGGCGATGAGCTTGGAAGGAGTTGCAGGAAAAGTCACAAGAACTGTGTAAAGTGTTTATGATACCAGGAGAAGGCAGCCATTCTCCTGGTTGGTAAATCAGACTCTAATTCATCAGACCAATGGGTAAAGCCTGGATAGACCCCATTATTATTTGGAATCTTCAATATTGGTGCAAGTTATGATATCTATCTGGAGAAGGGGAGTCATTCCCCCGATTCAATCTCAAGACTTTAACTAAATTGAGGAAAGGTCATTGTTGTCTGAAACTATTGATACTGCTGAAGACTGCTGATACCAGGAGGAAGGAGCCATCCTTCTGGATAACTTTATTTGGTTATATTTTAGTGGAAGGGCTAGAGTCAAGGAGAATTTGGGACAGAGGATGGCTATTTTGTGTTGGACTATCATCCTGACAACAAGCACCCAAGTTTCCTTAGTTAGGTAGGGAAGCCTCTTTTAGAATAGGGAGAGTTTATTTTATTTTTTTCTTATTACTTCCTCCTGGGCCGACCCTCCCAGGTCCAACTTGGGCCCTTTCTCTCCACCACCTCATTCGCCAGTTGTGGTGTTCCCGAGGGCTCTAACATCTCACCCTGGCTTTTCAATATCTACTTTGCCCCCTTGGCCCACCCAATTTCTACCTTCTTCTCTAACTTTCAGTGTTATTGTCATGAATAGACCGTACAGGAATTGCACCCTTTGGTCTAAGTGGAGATTTCCGTGTACTTCCATGACCATTAGACTCCGTTCCAAGATAGCGCCCCTTTTGCCTGCATCTTTCGAGGCTTCTACTCATCCAATATGGCACTTTGCTACTTGCGTGCGACGTGAACACTTTGCCGCTTTTGGATAAGAGGATGCTCCGGACCCGGTTCGGTGCGTCTCAACGCTAAGGCTTTCTTAGCTCAGCACTCCGGTAATTCAAATTACCCCTGTTTTGCTGTCTTCTCCTGGCTCTCTCCTCTCCTGGTTCCCAATGTTCCCTTCCTTGTCTTGCCTTCGTCTCCTCCAGCTTCCACTGCTCTGTGTCTTCTGCTTGCCGGGATTCTCCTTGCCTCTTGCCTTTATGGATGTTTTCCTTCAGGCTTCCCCGCTTGCTGTCTGGTAGCCTCCACATTCCTTGTACCTTCCTGGGGGAATTTCCATCGTCTGACCTGGAAACACATGTCTATCACCATACGCTCCAGCGCTCATTAAGTTTTTTGCCCTTTGGGGATTTTTTCTCCTGAACTGGCGGTTTGCTCTGGCTGTCCCCCTGATCCGTTTTCTCATTGGTCAAGGTGATGTCTGGCGATGCTTGGTCCATTTCTGCAGAAGTTCCGGATGACTCAAAGAAAACTCCAAACAAGAAAAAATGCGTCAGACCCTGGCTCTAAGTCACAGGTGAGAGTTAAGACCACCTTTTCTGAAAGCTCTATGTGTCCTTCCGACTCAGAACCTGACAGTTAAGGCGGATGGCACCCAGCTTTCGCTCAGGCGCCTCACTGCCTCCTTTCTCGTTCATTCCGGACTATCAATCCATGATCCAGGATTGGTGCACCTCCAAAGACCTCTGCCTTAATGCCAGTAAGACTGAGATCCTTCTTATTGGGAGCCCTCCTCCCGCCTTCCCTCTTTCACTCTGGCAGCACTCCTTGGGCCCTCTTCCTTCAGCTTCCTGTGAGACAAAAAACCTTGGTGTCATCTTCGACTCCACCCTCTCCTTCTCTCTGCACATCACAGACCTTGCCAAGAAGGACCACTACCAGCTGCACCTCCTCAGAGGTAATCTTCCTTTTCTCACTTTCCCCCACAAGCTCACTGTATCTTGAGTCCTACTTCTCTCTATGCTGGACTACTGCAACAGCCTCTCTCTCAATTTTCCTTCCTCTACTCTCTGCCTTCTGCAACTAATCCAGAACAGGACTGCAAGATTTATCCATGGCCTCAAGCCTAGGGATCGTACCTCTCCAGCCCTGAAATCTACCCACTGGCTCCCAGTGGCTACAAGGATCAAGTTCAAGACACTCTGCATCGTCCACAAGGCTTTCTGGGGCCAGGGCCCACACTAAATCCAACTCTCTCTTGCAAAATACCTTCCTTCTCAAGTCCTTGGCTCAGCTACCTCCAACTCTCGGAGGGTCAGAAGTTTCTCCAGACAGTGAGTAAAGGGTAGATCTCTCTCCTCTGCAGGTGCCTCCTTCTGGAATGGCCTCCCTGCCCCTTTCAAACTTGAGCCGGACCACCTGAAGTTCTGGAAGCAGCTCAAGACTTTCCTTTCTCCTCTGCTTTCTCTCTTTCCCTCCCCTGCTGACCAACTGTCCGTAGCACAGAGTGGCTGCTTGGCTACCCTCAGAGTCTCACTAGGTACCAGGCTCCAACATGATCAGTCTCCCCTGCACTGCCTCGAGGCCTACCACACACTTAAGGGCTGTCACTGTAACCTCTACAGTCCCCTGCCTCCTCGCACTTACCCAGAGCTGCGCTGCCCTGGCTGCACTTACTCAGAGCATTGCTGCCATGATTGCACTTCCTCCTTCCCTCTCCCTGACACTTCCCCTTCTCCCTTCCCCCTGCACTTGACGCTGTCACACTTGCATGAGCTGAATGACACAAGGCCTAGTAAAATCGCTTGTCTTGTCCTCCATCTGTCTTCCCTCCCTTGTCTTGTCGCACCTAGAAACACTTGTGGTGTACAGGCGTATTATAAATGACTTATATCATATTATTTTAATAAACGTTTGTATCCAAAATGCCACCTCTTTCTCCGACTCCTATCTCCAGCATGCCACAGTAACCATAGAAGAAACTGGATGTAGTCAGGCTAGTCCTTCCATTTTCTTGAAAAAGGGATTATTATATCGGGGCAATGTGACTACAGCGGTGGTATGTCAAACACAATTAGTGGTTCCCCAAAGTCATAGGCATAAGGTCTTGGAGTTAGCACACTCCCATCTGACCGCAGCCGATCAAGGAGTGGGGAAGACCCAAAGTCAGATCAACGCCAGGTTCTACTGGCCGGTAGTATTTACCGATTCAAAAATGTTGTACGGACTTGTGAGATCTTTCAGAAAAAAGCAATCACTCCAGTTCCGGCCGCCCCACAGCAACCATTACCCATCATCGATATCCCATTTTCAATTATAGCGATGGACATAGTTGGCCCACTTGAAACCTCTAAACTAGGAAATCATTTCATCCTAGTAATCATGGACTAGGCCATTCATTATCCCGAAGCATTTCCCCTACGTAACAACAGAACGCAACAAATATTAAAGCATCTACTACCTTTCCTTTCGAGAGCTGGATTTCCAAAGGAGATCCTTACAGACCAGGGCGCCACCTTTACATCTCGTTTGATGCAAAAGGTAAAAGAAATGCTTAATATTAAAACCCTGAGAACGTGGTTATACCATCCCCAGACCAACAGCTTAGTAGATCGTTTCAATCAAAGGTTAAAAAGAATACTGTCCAAGTTGGTGGAAACCGACGGGAATAACTGGGATATGATGATGCCCTGGCTATTATTTGCAGTTAGTAATACTCCCCAAGATACCATAGGATATTCTCCATTTGAACCACTATATGGAAGGCAACCCCAAGATGTGTTAGACTTGCTAAAAGAAACCTGGGAGGAAAGAGAGGAAGCCCTTTTACCAATTTCTCAAACTGAACAGAAACTAAGATCCCATACGAGAGCCGTGAGAGAAAATGTAAAAAACCATTTGGGACAGGCCCAAGAACAACAACAGGCTGCCTATGAAAGGCGTATCATTCCCTGTACCTCCTTAGTTGGACAGTCAGTATTGGTTCTCCTAACAAGATAATTTTGAAGTGGTATGGGCCCTTTCAAATCTTGGAAAAAAGGCTTTCTGAACTAATTCCCCAACCTGATAGATGGCAGAAGACGCAAGTCTATCATGTGACAGACCACAGTGAGAATACCACTGTTACTATGGCCGCCCTCCTTACTGACACCGATAAGGAAAATCCATTTGTTTCCCCTGATCTGTCACCCTTCCAACAGGCCGACATCCACGACTTAGGTTTCCCGAGGTGGTTCCAAAACAACAAGGCAGTGTTGCTAATTCTTTCATTATAATAAAACCCCAGCAGGGAAAACCATCAACTTAAAGGTCTATCGAATCCCTGAAGCCAGGAAGAAAATAATTGAAAAGGAGAGAGATAAAATACTCAAGGCGGATACAATCGGGCCCTCAGAGTCCTTGGTCCTCTCCTATTGTTTTAGTAGCAGAAAGCTAAACTCAATCTCGGTATTTGATAATTACCCAATGCGAGAATTGATGATTTGATCTAGAAGTTGGGCGTCGGCTAGATATAAATCAACCTTAGATCTAACCAAGGGTTATTGACAGGTCTTCTTGAATCCACCTGTCCAAGAGAAAACAGCCTTTTCAACACTGCAAGTCCTATTTCAATTCAAGGGCCTACCTTTTGGTCTTCGTAGCGCCCGAGCCACTTTCAAACATCTAATGCACAAAATGCTAAAGCCATGCTCAATGTTTTGTGGAGCATACTGTGAAGAATCTGGGGATGACCTCACATGTTCCCCTAAAATATCCTCCTCCCAGGTGCCCAGGGAAAGGCCATCACTTTTGGATCCTCACTCTAGGGGTGGATATGTGAGGGAGGATCACCCAGGGGGGTGAGGGGAGATGAGACATGGCATTCACCTTTTCCCATCGGCCTTGAAACCTCCCCTTCCCAAGCCTTAATGGGCTATTGTGAAGTGATGCCCTATAATATGAACAGGTTCTGTATAAAATACCATTCTAGTAATGGGACGAGAAAGAGGGTTGCAAAGACATGTCCATGGAACAGCCAGGCATGTCTAGCTAATTACTCTCATCAAAGTCAGGCAATTACATTCAAGGACACACACCTGGGGTCACTTAACCAGCATTCCAAGTATAAGAAGGCGGGCTGTGCAACACAGCGAGGTCGAGAAACCATCACTGAGCAGGATGCCAGCTGGGTCAGTGAGGAGAGCAGAGAGAATGGAGCGCGAGAACTAGAGGCGGGAAGCAGAAGCACGTGTGCAAGAGGGACATGGCCGTGAGAGTGTGTGGGAGCCCTGCGAGACTTCCCAGGCAGGTGCACATAGCCAGAGTAGTGATATACCAGAGTTTTCTCTCCCGCTGCTGCAGAAAGTGAGTGGCAATCTCGGGAGGCTTCATACCGGAGGAACAAAGCTACAGGAAGTCGATGGGAATTGCCATGGGAATCCAGTGAGTAACAACAAGGAAACACTCACAGCGGAACGCTCTGAAACTGAAAGCTACACACGAAAGAATAATTGAATAAAGTCATTTGAAGCTGAAGTGAAAGCTATAAGAGAAATATGTATAAAAGGAAAAGATGTGAACTTTGTATTGTGCAGAAAAGCAATGATGGAAAAGGAAAATAAGGTGCGACATAAAGAACTGTGGTGACAAGAGTAAAATACAGGCCAATGTGGCATGCTGAAAACTGCAAATCTGAAAGGAGACACCTATAGATAGTGTTCCTAGCAGGAGAGTGTACTGGGAATCTTCATTGACTTATAAGTGAATGGAATGAAAGAAGACAAAGAAGCCAAGATGTCTCTCGGATGGGTGGACTGTGTGGTCTGGCAACTGCGCCTAGACCGAAGGGACATCCCTGTGAAAAAGAATAATCAAGAATGTTTGTGATTTGTAAGACCCAGGAACCTTTGTGTTTGAATTGACCCCAACCGGAGCGGCTGGGATGCACCCCCTAACTGTTGGGAACTGGCACTTAGGGAAAAGACTTTTGAGCTGCATTGTGGAACATGGAGTCCTACGGGCAAAGAAGAAACCCCTCTTTTGTCTAATGAACAGTTTGAATTATGGGGAAGTGAGAAATCCTGATCGTTGCTCACTGAGCTGGAAGAAGCCTGTTAAAACTATGATTTTGAACACTTAACAGTTAAGATTAAGATCCTTGCACACTGTAGAACTTGAGGTGAGGGCAGGTATAGGTTTTGGACACAGACAGATATATACGTTGGACTTCCTGACACAGACTACCCTTAGTTTTAGTTAGGTAGGGAAATCCCACCTTAGCAAATGGCAAATTAGGCCTTCTTCCAACCCTTCATAATCTTTAATAAAGGTTTAGAGCCAAAACTTTACTTTTTGTTGTCTGTGTCTGCTTACTGATGCCTTCACAATACCTAGACGATATTGTGGTTCACAGTGATAGTTGGCCTGAACGCATTCAGCATTTAGATGAAAGCACCCATACTCTGCAAAAATCTGGCCTAACGGGCAACCCACAGAACGATCATCTCGCACAATCCACAGTGAAGTGCCACAGATTTTTCGTAGGCAATGGTCCAATTCAACCAAAAAGTGAAGGGCGTCCAACAAACTCCCACCGCCAAGACCAAGAAAGATCTTCAGGCCTTCCTAGGGATAACCAGCTATTATAGAAGGTTTATACCTAAATATTCCAGCATAGCCGCTGACTTAATGGACAAATTAAAGAACGCTCAACCTCAGAAACACCTATGAGGAAAAGATCAACCAAGTTTTGACGGATTGATAAACCTACTCTGTAACAAACCCGTCCTAAAGATGCCAGACTTCAATACAGAGTTTCTGTTACAAACAGATGCGTCTAAGGTGGGGTTAGGCACTGTGCTCTCCCAAGAGAACGACCATGTCCAACATCCAGTATTATATACCAGCAGGAAACTTTTTTCCCAGGAAACAATCATATGCTACTGTGGAACTTGAAGCTTTGGCTATTAATGGGCAATCCCACAATTAAGATATTATCTGGCTGCAAGGAAGTTCAGATTGATTACATGTCCTGAATCATGTCCCTTCATGGTCCATATGGCGCAAATGAAAATATATGGGAATCAGATCCTATTCCTCCAACATGGTGGACAAACGCTCCACAGAGAATGAACTCGGTCAACAGTCTAGTTGTTTTCAAAATGGCTCCATGCAAAAGTGGTGGCTCACGGTCTCAGCCAAGTTTATTTAACTAATCAGGACACCCAGCCTCACGCCTTGCTCCGACCTTGATCCAGTGCATTTGTAAGTATTCTTACTTCAAAAAATTCCTTCCTTGCTTCCTTCGTTCTTCCTTTCCCTTCCTTATTCCCGTCTTCCTTGACTCTTCTCTCTCTCTCTCTCTCTCTCTTACCCTGTCCCATCTTTCCTCCCCTTTTGTTACTTTGCTGCTGCCGAGAGACGTCTGTATATCAGATTCTTCCTACATATGCGCAAACCGTGCACCACTCCCTCTTGAACATCTTAGCGCAACACGTTCACCATTTCTCCGTGATTATTCCTTGCTCTCTCACTGTGCCCTGCGCCGTGAGGAAATTCCAACACAGTACTCTGTTATTTATGGTATTTAACTTCCGCTACTTGGGATGCTCGTATTTCCCTTCCATCTGTGTCCCAAGCAGAATTCCACCTTTCGTTCTGCCCCAAATGCTTTCTAGCACCTTATATTTTCTTTCAGGAATTCTCTCAGACTCATTTCCATTAAACAATTCTTCTCAGCAGGCTCACGCTGCTAACTCACGCATATTACTGTATAAGAAACTCGCTCCCTCGTTTTGTAAAGTATTTCTCCTTTACTCTCCTGTAGAAGAGTAAATATCTCTCCTGTATTATTCTATTGTCAATAATAGCACAGTTTGTTGCGTGTAGTGCTAATCTAACTTGAACTTTGTTTAGAAATTCCTTCTATTGCTTATTACCCTGGAAGATAAAAGAATAAACCTTCAACACTTTCTCATTTGGAATATGTTGGGTTTTATTCCCCAGGAGGGTTTCCCAGACCTTCACTCACTCTCTGTTACCATTTTACAGAGCGTGGAGGGAGTTGTGGAAGGCTTCCCACTCTCTTCAGACACAATCAACGCCGCAAAACAGGTGAGTCCATTGCGATTTCTGTAAAAATCTTTAAGTGATCATAACATTACAGACCACTCTCCCTTGACTTGGATGAGCTCATGAATACACCCTAATGCCAGAGTAACGAGGTGGTTCTTGGATTTACAACCTTTTTGTTTTACCATCAAACATAGAAAGGATCAAGAACAAGGGAATGCCATCTTCTTAAGTTGCTTTCCTCTCAGTCAAAAAGGGAAGCCATGAACATAAAGGGAAGTGTATGTGATGAATCAAGAGAATTTTGTCCATTGTCGCCAAAGGAGAAGCCCCCAACGCTCCCCAGGCTAGGGAGGTGAGTCCACTCCACAATACTCTCCCGAGGGGCAAAGGCAAGTGGGACCTCACTTGGTGAGACTCCCCCTCCGGGGACAAGGACTCCTGTTACTTTGAGCAACCCCCAAAACCATTTCAGGTGATGGCATACATGGGACTATTGAAAATGCCAAATGGTTTAAAGTCCAGAGGCTTGACTGAAGAGAAAACTAACTTACATCACTATAAGAAAGAGAAGGAAATTGCCCCTTTAAATGAGGATCTCCAATTAACTGGGACGAGTATGTTAAAGGAGAAGTGCATGCCGAATGAAGAAGAGAAGGAGGACGCCTACGCAGGGAGGGGAGGCCCCCTGAATGTGTAACACCTGACACAGGCGGAGCAGAAGGGAGACCTGGCTCTGAATGGCAGAAGGAGATGCTGGAAGTCCAACGTGTACAAGAAAGGAGAAACAGGGGTGACAGGAGCCCGAACCTCAGTGGTGACGTGACCACGAGGAGTTTGTGGTGGGTAGATTACCCATTCAACTACTCAAACCAACAGAAAACGGTCCGGTTACCTGTGGAAGCACAGAGACCCAGTGTAGGAGAAAGAGAACCCTAAGAGGAGGAGTATGGCGGCTGTGCAGAGGATGAAAAGAGAAGGACCTAAGGCAATACGGGTCCTACAAACGTTCCCCCGGAGCAGTGAAGGTACCGGGAGAACAGGAATGACTGGGAGGCCAAAAGGGACTTGTTATGTAATGAGAGATAACCATCCCAGTATAAGTGACAAACACTTGAAACAAAAGGGAATTAACTTGAACTGTATGAATGTGAGAAAGAGAATCACAGAAGACTACAAGAGTGAATCCAATAGTGCTTGGGGATCACTACCCTGGGACGAGAGGACACTATCCTATTATTCAACAAGGAAAGAGTGGACTATAACAGACTATAACAGAGAGTATTGTGAAATATTAAAGACAGAGAAACTGCTAAAATAAATAATATACAAAAGAGACCAGGCTGGAAAGAGCTGAACCATATTTATGCAGAGAGCAAGATCCACACAAGGAAATATAGTTTCCAAAGATTCGCTGAAGGTTAAAGATAGACATTTTTAAAGAGGAGAGACAAGTCCACAATAGCTTACCAGAACTATGTTGATTGATAAGAGACTATTGAAAAAGTGCCTGTCAACAAGAGAAAGAACAAAGACAACTATAAGAAGCAATCCTCAGGAAAAGGGAGTAATTCTCCTGACCTTAGTTTGTTTAGAATAGTGGTAGGGTCCGTTAGGGCAGCCGACTTATTCCTTTTGGACATTCACGAATGTTAGTTAGTAATATAGGTAGGGAACACTGAGTAGTCATAGGGAAAGATAGGCCTTATTCTTATTCTTTAATAAACAAACTTTGGAAGTGTCCTATGTCTGACAAGCCGCATTCATGGGACTGCCCATTATAACAAATAATGTGACATCTTTTCCTTTGGCTGAAGGTAATGCAAAGAGAAACCCATGTGGAAAAGAAAAGGAAGATGTTGCTTTAACAAAAGATGTAGATTTAACTAGGATGTGTCCGATGAGTGGAGGGGAGCCTTATGCGCAGGGGAATCCCCCTATCATCACGACTTGTAGAGGTAGAGTGAAGGCAAGTCACGCAGCCCGAAACTTTCAAACGAGGCAGAGAACGCCAGTAAGAAAGTCGGAGGCCCAGCGCGTGCAGATGCGAGGAAAGCATTGTGAGGAGGAAAGAAAGAAGTATCCAGTGGTGGCGTTATCACAAGTGCAGAGTGGTGTGTATGTCGCACGAACAATGATGCCGAGATCCCCAATGTGGGAAGCATCAATTGCTTCTGATGATCCGTGCCAGTGTACGACAGGGACCCAATGAGGAAATGAGAAGCCAATGACCGAGAAACCATCAACCGAGAAGTGTGAGAAAGCATACCCGAGCAAGAGCCGAGCTCCGCCACCGTCCCTTGAATAGAGAGGTAGTGGTAAGCCCCCGGGGCACCATTATAGATCAGAAGAAACACATCCCAATTCAAAGGATGAAAAAGTAAAGATAAGACTGTGTAATTTGAATTGCACAACTCAGAGAAAACAAGTAACAAATTACCCGGTTCGGGAAGAGGGTAATTATAAAAGAGAGAAACTCGTCCCATTCCTGAGGATGAGATATTAAAAATGAAACCAGTTAACAAGAGAAGTAAAAATAATATACAAAAGGGGTTTACCCAGTCCAGGTGGAGAACAAGCAAAGACAGGAAACAAATCCCTTAGGAGGAAGGGAAGATACCCCATGAACAGGATAAAAGAGGAGAGAGTTTAAGACAGAGAATTAATTACAAGGAAAGCCTAAAAAAGGATCCAGATAAATCCAACTCCGCAAAGCCTGAAATGAAAGACTGGGATGAGTCTACAAGGGATTACAGGAGTGTGAGGAACCACTGCCAGAGAGAAAACATAATAAATATAGGACCACACAAAGCACGAAAACCAAGAGTGTCTTTGAAGAACTACAAGAACTGATCTTAGAAACTATCCAAGGAGACTATGTTGAGAAATATGTGCACAACAGAGAAATGTTGTAGATAAACAGACTATGAAGAGAAGACCAGGTGAATATAAGACACTCCCCTGCCCTATTTAATTTTGTTAGAGCTAGTGGTAGGGTGTGTAAGGGTGTAGCTGTATAAGTCTGACACAGTGGTGGCCTGTTTGTTGGCAAAGACTTTTATTATAAAAGAAAAGGAAAAACCTATCTTTCCCTATTTCTATGAAGGGTTCCCCTGCCTAAACAAAACACTAAGGACCCTGCCAGGATGTCCTGTAAAGTAAAATGTCCACCGTCCTGTGTCCAAGCCTATTTCCATCCCTTACGCTAAACTAACTAAGGAAAAACTGTGTGTCTTCTTGATCCAGAGGGAGGCGTCTCACATTCTGGATACAGACATATAATCTTCCATTCTTAATGAGAAAACACAATCAGTGACTCTTTAAGCACAGTTCCCAAGTATCAAGGGGACATCTCTTTCCCCTTGTTCTTTTCTTCTCTTTAATTCACAAAACGTAGTGTTAAGTCTGGTTCACTATCCTGCCAGACTTAACTGTAGACCACCTTCTCAACAAACATATTTCTCAAGTATCAAGGCGGTATGTCCATTCCCCTTGTTCTTTCTCCAGCTCTAAGATTTTAGCATCATGTCTGGTGCACGGTCCTGCCAGACCCGACTATATATCTTGGAGTACCAAAAATGTATCTTTCTTGTAGTGGGCCCTTGACCGGTTTGTTCAGCTTCTTGCACCTCTCTTTCTCTCTTATTTGGGTCCCAGGTCCCTGTGGGTTGACTCAGGGTGTCCCTGACTGGCCCTACATCTTCTTTCTCTATTGTGTGTGCCCTTGACCCCTTTATCTTCTCTCAGGCACTCCCCGATTTGCTCTGGGTGCCAGCCCCTCGACTGTGGATTCCTTCGATCCTGTATGGGTCCTGGACCCATATATTTTGCCTCTGTGGAGGTTCGCTGACCTCATATGTGTCCCAGGCCCTCCTGTGCTGTGTTTGTGGGTTCTATCCCCTTGCTTCATTCAATGTCCAAATGAGCGGATCTGGTGTACTCTCCTGCCAGGTACGGTTCCACATAGGATATTTCTTAACATATGTTCCTGCTTCTACAGTTGGTTCAGTATCCCTTTCTGCCCCTCGGCATATTGGTATGTGCATTGTAATCTTATTCAGTGCCCTGCATGTCCCACCAGTCAGCCCAACCTTTTCCCCACCTTTGGGAAATGCTGTTGCGGTCTCCGATCCGGTCTGTTCCCGGAGTGGAGCAGGTCTTCCACAATGCTTATGCGTTTGGCATCCTGCTCTCTGCTGTTCCACAGTGACACGTTCTCTCTTGGGTCCTCGGCTGCACGTCTTTCTCTTGCTTTGGTTTCTCCAGTTGGGTTCCCTCTTGCCCTGTCACCAGACAGGTTCCTGCTCCACAGAACCTTAGGAGACACTGGTCCCTTCTCGGTAGCATCTCGTTCTCTTTCCCCCGGGTTTCTCGCCACAGAACCAGCATCTGGTTCCTCGATCCTCCGGGGCTGGTTTGACAATCTACACAGTCCTTCCTTGCTTGGACTGGAGTGGAGTGGATTTTAGCAGACTCTACCATGTATGTTTATTTATTAATGTTGGCTCCGCTGTGGGCTTTTGCCTCCTTGGCAGGTCTTTTTCGTGTCAGTGAAGGTATGCACACCACATGAGTAAGCCTCCCTCTTCCTCATCCCAGTATAATCTGTGTGAATGGCATTCTCTGCTCTACAGAGACACAGAGGTGTGGGGGAATTGGAAAATGGAACTGAGTGGGGTAAAAGGACAGAGGGGAAAGAGGTGAATGTGGTGAATACTGCATTCTCCCAAGGCTGTCACCGGTCCCAGGGAGGTTTTCCCTCACAATGAGATCTGCCCGCTGAGTACCACCCCCAGAGGGACTATCAGATAGTGACTTCAACTCACTGTCCTCAAGTGAAGGGGCTTACCCCACGGAAGCAGTGACAATACCCTGGGATTCGCCACAGGTCAGATAGAGATCGTTTGGATTGAGGACTCTTTTACTTTGGACTTGCTGACAACTGACGAGCCCCATTAGATGGGTCGGGTGTTCACTCTAGCAATAGAGAACTTTAGGCCTTTAATGTCCTCAGCGTGTCCGACTCCTCCTTCTGACGTGCCACAACAGTTAAGAAAGAAGAATACTCAGAACTCTTGTGTTGGAAACTCCTGGATAAGGAGAAAGTGGAAATCCTGATTCAGAAATATCAAGTGAAACATATGAGGAAAGATAGTGAACCATGAAGAGAAGAAGAGTTGTGGGATTAAGAACCTGGATATTCCTTTTAAACTGTTTTGTATATTTATTATTTTATGTTACTTACCCACAACAGTCTATTTTCTTGGACATTATACTGGAGAATGCTGACCTGTGAACAACAGGGTTAAACAAACCATGTCATTACCAGTATTGTTCTTTCAGAAAAGTCATTGATATATCTATCAAAAAATAAATCTTTCGTAGTTGATCCTTACTGCAAATAATTAATATCTAGGACTGTTGTGCGCTTTGTGGACAGATTCACGAATTGAAGCTGCATCACCATTATAAATGCTTTTTCTGAAAAGATGAAGGGGTTGTCTTGCGTTTTTTGCATAACATTTTTTTCAGACCTGTTAAGTCCCACACAGCCTTGGCACAAATGCACTTCTTGTTTTGAGAGACTTCAAACCGATTTCTGCTCATGCCATCATATAACTAAAAAGAAATTGGAATTTATATTAAACATTCAAAAATATGCATTTAGAATGCTGATGGGAAATGTAGCCGTAAATTGACATAATTTAATTATGAAATCTGTGTTCACTTGAAAAGACTAGGCCTCGATTTTGATGAGAAAGGGAATCCACCATGGGAAATGTGTATTCAGCACATCCCATACTACTTAGACCTTCCTCTTCACTGCAGCCTTAATGCTGTTAACTATACCCTTTATCTGCAGAGATTCTCCTACTCTGCCCTTCCTACACACAGCCCACTCTACACAGACCTACCTCCTTACTAGCAGCATTTATGTTGCTACCTTCGCTCTCCGACCGCAGTGTTGCTTCTGGTCTCAGCTATTCCTATGCAAAGCCCACATTTTACAGGTTTTATGTTGCTAACTTTACTCTCCATCCACACAGCTTCTCCTACTCTCTTGCCTCCCCTTGCATAGTTGTTCCTGCACACAACGTCCTCCTCATTGGGGGAATTTACATTGCTCACTGTACTTTCTGTCCTCACTAGTGCCTTTTGTATTGCTACCTTTACTATGCATCCACAGGGCTTCTCCCACTCTCTGTTTTTTCTCTAAAACAGCCCACACAGCACAGACCTTTTCAAATAGTGCTATTTATGTTGCTAATTATAATCTCCAGCCCCACAGCATCTCCTACTCTCTGTCCTTCCCATGCACAGCTCTTACTGCACAGAACGTCCTCCTTATTGTGGGCATTTATGTTGCGGACTGTAATCTCCATTTGCAGAGTTTCTCCTACTCTGTCCTTCCCGCGCGCAGGCCATATTGCACAGCACTCTCTCCTCCCTAGAGCCATTTATGTGGCTCATGGCTCGCAGGTCTCCATGCCTCTCTCTGAACCAGGCTCTTTCCTGAACACATGCCGCTGTGAAGCATTCCGCTTTCTTCCATTTCAGGTTCATGGCTACTTGACCTCCTAATCACCATCTTGGCCACTCTAGTGCTAACTTTCTGTGCTTGTCACACTGTCTCCTTGACTTATCCATTATCATCTTTGCCTCTTGAGAGTCTGAGCTTCTCTAAACAAGTACGCCCCTGACCTTCATGACATGCACTCAAACATTCCAACTTAATTCAGTTTATGTTGCTAGCCTTCCATGCCAAGTATGGATGATGGGGAATACATGATAAATGGGTACATCATTTGTACGTAGTACAATTATTAGTCATTTAAATCACTCGCCTGCCGGTTCCCTCTATTGCACAAGGAATCCATTAACTTGCACCTCATCTACAGACCACCTCACATGAGTGACTCTTTCAATGCATACATCTCCAACTTCCTCTCCTCTGCCAAATTAGCACATTCTAGTAATGTCTTTCTTGGTAATTTTAACGTCCCAGAGTCACAGGATGACAACCAGACTTTAAGCACCTGTTTCTTTCACACTGACTGCTTCCATCGACCTTAAGCAAATTGTGCTCTCCCCACGCACAATAAAAGGTAACATCCTATACATATTCTTTACATCATCCCCCTGCATCACCTATGCAGACCATATCCCACTTGACTTTTCTGACCATGCTGCCATCCCATTATCAGTCACGCACTCGACTAGGGCTCACAAAGGTCAGGCTAAATGCCATCTCACTCAATGTGACTCATTTAAAACATTCCCAGTCAATGACGTAGAAGGAAACTTTGCAGACTTCCCCACTCCAGGGAATGCCTCGGGCCTCCTGGAATTTTTCAGCAACTCTGCTATGGAACTGGTGGACACTCATGCCCCCTAAAATCCAGCTGGCCAAAGACCAAACCATCCGCTCCATTGTACACCCTGGGGTAGCCTCCCACAAATGCTCAATCAGAGCCCTATAGAAACAGTGGCGCAAAAACTATAACTCGGGAGACTTCCCCAACCTCAAATCTCTCAGTGTAAACTGTATGATTCTGATTACTGGGGCCAAAGCTGCTTACTACTCCACCACCATTGTGGCAGCCTCCAACAGGAGCAAAGCCCTCTTTGAAGTAGTAAAGCATTGTACCAAACACTTACCCAACGCCGAGGTACCAGCAACTCAGGAAAAATGCAATGGAATCAACACATTTCGCATTGATAAAATAGACCAAATCAGGGAGACCATTGAATCAACCTCTCACAGCATCAGCATCCTCTGTACCCCTGCATTCACACTAACCCACTGGGCTGAATTCTCTCTTCTTTCCCCCAGATCTTGTAAAAATGGTTGCCTCCCTCAAACCTACTTCTTACTCTGGCCTCCATCATTAAACAATTGACTTGCTCCTCAGCATCATCAATGCCTCCCTTGCAGAAAGATCATTCCCAGTCACCCACAAAACTGGTATCATATGACTTCTTTTGAAAAAAACAACTCTAGCTCAGGACGACCTAGCCAACTACCGGCCCATTATGAACCTGCCGTTTATTGGCAAAATCCTGAAAAGTAATTGCTAAACAACTACTCGCCAGAATCGAACAACTCCACCTCCTAAATGACTTTCAGTCAGGGTTCTGCCCAAAGTGTATCATCGAGACAGCCACCATCCAGGTGGTGAATGATGACCGCCAAATCATAGATAAGGGCGACTCATGCCTGCTCGTCCTCCTTGACCTCTCGGCTGCACTCAACACCGTCGACCACTGCATCCTTCTCTTCCTCCTTGCTGACTCTGGCACAGTCCTGAATTGGTTTACATCCAACCTCTCACGCAGACACCAACCTGTTCAAATAAACCTGTTGCATTCTAACCAACTCCAGATCTCCTGCGCAGTCCCCCAACACTCCATCCTCTCACCAATCCTTTATCACCTTTACATTGAGCCTTTGGGCACTCTCCTCAAAGATCCCAATATAGCCATCCACCAATACACAGACCATACTCAGTTGTACATGAGAGTAAATAGCACGCAGGACATCATGGTCTCTGCAATTACCTAGCCATGTTAATGTAAGAGGTATTTGTACAGCGCACCGTCACCATCAAAGTGGTCCAAAGGCACTCTGGCAGATCTGAAAAGGAGCGTTTGAAGAAAGGGTCGGCAGTGGGGGGGGAGGTGTAGGGTATAGTAGGAATAGGAAAGTAAGAGTTGTGATGTCCTGTTGGCAGCTTCAGTTTGGTTTGCACCGTTCGCTGAGCTTACGTGTTGTTTTCGGGTCAGTGCAAATTCCCATATGCTGTTGTGCCGGGATATGTGTTGTTAGTCCGTTGTTGCAATGTGCTGAATTTGTGGATTGCTGTGCAGAGAGGTGGTTTGGTGAGTTTCTACATGAGAAGTGTATGCAGAAAGTAGAGGTTTTAGATTTGGGTTAGCAGGTTTTTTGCTTCTTACCTTTGTCTTGTGTTTCTGTGCTCAACATCTATGATTATTCTGTGTGTTTGGTGTTGTAAATTGTTCACCTAGTTGGTGGGCCTGTTGCGGAGTGGCGGTTTTCCTCTGTGTTACCCTAGGGGTATGTGTACCTGCCTTTTGATGGCGTATTCCCCCACCCTGGGGTTGGCGATGTTTAGGTTGGAGGATTCTGGTCCCTTCCTGCCCATCCCATGTAGGGCCCTTACATGCCTAAGTTTCCTCTGTGGATTAGGATGTGTGGACATGGGTGATCTGGCCGCTCCCCCGCCTTATGGTTAGGGAAGATTAAGTTGGGTCATGGCGTTCTCCCTGGGAATCTTGCCTGTCCTTCCAGAAACTGTCACAGGTTTCACCCCTTCTCACCTGTCTGTGTTGTTTACTGGAGCTCTTTGAAGGAGTCTTCTTGTGCACAGTTCGGGCTTTGTATAACCCCGTGCGGACGTCGTCGGGTTCCAGCGTGCGAACAGCATTCGACTCCAGGAACGTTCAGGATGTCCGGGAAATCCAGGAAAATGAAGAAGCTTGTACTCGGAGACGGGTACACAGAGGTCCGGGAATCAGGAGCAATGAAAGAGGGGAATGAATGAGGAAGGGTATAGGGACCAGGAAACCAGGAATCAAGAAGTCAGCGAGAGCAAACTACGGCAACACATGTCTAGCGAAAGGAAGTGGTAGCGTTGAGACGTGCGGGGCCACGCGGCGTGGCTTATTTGTAGAACGTGCTGCGTCTGACGCAGACGCTGGTAAACAACGTTCTGAGTTTGACAGCCATGTTGTGAGTACTGCAGAATGCAAGCCCCGATGTGTCAGGGACCAGGAAGTCCAAAAGGGACGCGTCCGGCGGTTCATGACAGAAACACAAAGCCAAGAAGGCCCAAATAGCCTGGCTCAGAATTTCTACCCTTTGATAAATCAAACCCTTCATCCTGCCTCAGGACTTCTGGACTGTAGTGCATTCCCTTGTGGTCTCGCACACTGATGGGGGAAATGCTATCCTGACAGGGCTCCCAGCTGCTCACTTGGATCCCCTAAAAGCAGTCCACCACACTGCAACACACCCTATTACAGGAACATGGAAATTTGACTGAATCACCCCCATCCTTTGCGAACTAAATTGGCTTCCACTCCAAGCCAGGATACTGTTCAAGACTACATGTACCATCTACAAAGCAGTCCTGAGTAGCACACCAGCGTGCCTGACGGCTAGGATCCACATATCTGGTGGCACACTCTCCTCGCACAGCAAATCGACCAAATGGCTTGAATCACAACTCATCCACAAAGAGAGGATCTACACACAATCCTTCTTTAGTCATGTACCCACCCTCTGGAACTCGATCCCGGTGTCGACTCGGAATGCCACCACAATTCTCCAATTTCACAAATCTCTCAAAACATGGATCTTTCAACAACACCTGACCCATGGTCGAATCAGTTGGGAGCAGTGTTCCTCTACTTAAAAAAAAGAAAAAAAGAAAGGTTTTACTGTTCCTATACTTTTATTTTAAAAAGGAAACTTTCCAGAATGGTTTCGTTTTAAAATGAAAGTGTAGGAAGAAGTTGCAACTTGCAGCACAATGCACTGCACTCAACATTGCCTCAAACAGCAGATGTGTATGTTTGGGGGTTGGACAGCGCGTGGGAGGTGGAGTGGTGATGGAGTTTGTGGGGACCAGGGTCAGGCCAGAAAGGGACATAGTTCCACTACTTGTTTACATACACTTGGACCACTGCACCTGACCAAGGACTAATTCCAATGGATGCACATACCGACGTAGAGTCCTCCCACTACTGCACTACTGTTAAAAGATGGCAGCCCAAATGCTGGTTAGCCACACTCTGTACAGTGCTCTGCTAGGCCAGTACATTAAACAATATAAATAACAAATAAAACAGTCAGTGTGTGTGGCAAAGTACAAATAAATCATACATTTAAAAATAGTCTGGCTTTCTCCCCCGTCAAAACTATGAAGAATGACCTATGATATGATCATAGCATTTTAACATTGACAACAATTCTCGCAAGGCCACATACATTGTACAGCATTGATCACAGCAAATTGAGAATATTTCCATTTTCATTTTACCACTCTCATTTCCTTGCATAATTTAAAAAGTAGATAAGAGTTCATGGTTGCGAATGTTTGCTGGCAAAGAAGGTTGCATAAGGACACACTGTGAAGCAAAGCTGCCACAAACAAGGAAAGAGAGGATGGGATACTAGGCAACTTGCAAATATAATAGAAAGACAACTGCTAAGACAATGATCTGCTTTTAGCGTACGCTCTAGAATACGCAAATAAAATGTGAAAATGTGCCAATAATGAGCACAACTATGGCCTACACAATAAAAAAAACGTTCTAAAGAATTTCAGCAACAAATACTATGTGGGTTACTTAAGTGTTCCTAAAGCGATGAGGGAATGTAATGTTAATCTTACTTACTGAGTTCAAACTGTCATCACAGTCTAGTAGTCTCTTCACACTCAAGAACCACAACTAAAGTGACAATCAAGGGTATCAAAATCAAGGTACGAACAGATGGGTCTTTAGGTTTCTACTAAAAATGGAAGTGGGCTTTGGGTGTCTTTTTCATCACTTAGCAAGCCCAACCCAATTGGTGCCTTCCTGCTTGCCGCTCTTTTTCACCACTTAGCAAGCCCCGCCCACCTGGTGCCTTCCTGCTTCCCGCTCTTTTTCACCATTTAGCAAGCCATGCCCACCTGGTGCCTTCCTGCTTGCCGCTCTGTTTCCCTACTTAAGGAGCCCTCACGCTTCTTTTACTTTGCAGATGGGGAGCAGGTGCAAATGGATCTAGGTCACCTGGCCTAAGCCCCGCCCACTTGGTACCTTCCTGCCTGTTGCTCTTTTTCACCACTTAGCAAGCCCCGCCCACCTGGTGCCTTCCTTCACCATCACTGTCATGTGGCCAATGCTGGATTTGACTTTTATGGACTTCACGGTGTGTCGCTCTTTCTCAACTCTCATGCTGGACTTCCTTTGCATCTTGTACTCATGGTGGCCCTGAATCATGCTGTTCCCATCTTCATCTTGTATCATTGCTTGCAAAATTATGTGTTACTACTGACTTCTGCAATTGTATTCGCTCTCCACTCTTGCTTCTCCACTCTTTGACTGCTTACTCTCTTTTCTCACATTACAGTGTCCAAATTACTATTTGTTTTCTATTGACAAAAGCATAGAAAGCTATTAAATCCTCTACTGTGAAAATGTGCTCACCCGGAGTTTCTTCTTGTGCTCACCCAGAATTTCTTCTTGTGCCTGGACAAAGGGGTGATATTCAGCAACAAGGGGCTCGAGTGCATCTGCCTGCTGGAGTGTAGAACACTATGAGAAAGATCTCACATAAGGAAAGAACACTGCTTATAGTTACTGTGTTGCTTTCCCCTTCCCGCACAGAGGTGCAGAGGGGCTACAACTCACCATACCCAACTCATAAAGACTCCATGAACAAACATTATTTAGGTCATCCTCTACAGCTGGAGGCCCACTGAAGATGAATTACATTGAGGTGTCTACTACCCCATAGAGTGCGAGAGCAGCGAGGCAGCCTGTGGCATACCAGCTCCTCAATTCAACCAACAAACTGCTTTGTGACTGACTGCTACATTTCTGTGACTGCTTTCCCCTGCAACAGGGTTGCAGATGCTCCCTCCCAGGGGCTGATGTTGCATATCCTGAGGAGTTGGCACTCATATCACTCAGATGCTGCCTACATCAATCAATCACTTCACATGCACACTCTTCATACTCCCACCTAACAATAAGAGATGCCCACTGAAAGAGGCTGTAGAGTGATTAAACAGTCCATAATAGATATTTAGATATTAGACCCACCCAGAGGACATGGTTCTAGGTTTACATGAAGGGGATAGCAAAAGGAAGGTGTTCTACACTTCCACACCGAGGCCCCTAAATACCTGAAACACTAAACCCATGTCCATCAAAATATTCCCCTGCGCCAGTGAACTGACAACATCTGGAAAGCTGGACACACTTTGTATGCAGTCCAAGTGCCTCGGCTATATCATAATTAAGGCTTCCAGTTTTCTGTTTTTACTGATTTCTACACATAAATACAGATGGAAATGAATCTGCTTTCTGTTTATATTTATAAAAATTGAAAAAAACGGAAAAAGAGGTCTTGATGTTGTCACTCATACATCACGGGCAAATCACATTGCAGATTGGCACCATGGAGAGTGTAAAGGTTGTATAAAAATAGCATTAAAGTTCTTCAAATTGATGACAGCATATATCTTAAGAGAACGCAAGTCACAGGAGCAATTGTTTGTTGTTATGGAAAAAATTGAGCTAGCAGTTCTTTCCTATGTGGCTGCATGTGTGCTTGAATAAATGCAGAATAATAATACTGGTTGAGAGTTATCTTTTTATATGACAAAAAAATAAATGTGGATAAATACAGAAAAAAAGGCCCAACGATAAATATGGATAAATACAGACGGAAATGGCAGAAAAATAAATACCATAAACGGAAGCCTTAATTATAATACCAACAACAAGCACTCCATTTACCTTTAAAAAAAAAAAGATTAAAACTACTCATTTTAATTTGTCTGTCGGATTCACTCTTTTTTTAACCAGCAAGCGCCTTAAAGCCATTTGGTTTTTAGAGCCACACGTCACACGTGATTCATTCGATTAGAAACCACCAGGGAGAGATGCAAGGACTCAAATGTGTACATCGTGGGAGTGAGAGGGAAATTCTCAGAGACATTTCAAATTCTCAGCCGTATAAATATAGGAGACAGACCAAGTAAGCAAACGACAGCATAGCTGCTGCCCGAAACAATATATACAGTTTGTCTTGCTCTACTCACAAGGGAAGTTCATGTGGTTAGGAAATCAGTGACAACTCAAAAAGGTTTGTGAAAGATGCAGGGAAACACCAGTGTGCAAGCGAAGTTAGATTGGGAGACTAAATAGAGTCAGTTGGGCTTAGGTAGGAGGGAATGGGTGCATTTAAGATGAATCTGCATAGACCTAGGTCAACACGTGTGCAGCAAAGAAAGGCATATTGTCAGAGAAGTGGCCAACATATACTTATATAATGTTATCAGGATTTATACCCTGCACTGCAGCCATCTGCATTGTCTCCTGGTGATTCTAAAGCCTCCACAATCCCCCACCTCGCTTGTAAAGAACAGGATGTTGCTCCCTTGCAATGGTATTTTCATCCTCAAACATGAGGCTTCATTGAATTCACAGACTTGACCTGGCACTTATTCTGTGTACAACTGACACAAGGGCATCAGTTGCCAATGTTTCATTCACAGCTAAACCTATGCACTTACACAGGTGTAAGGCACAATTATGGTATCATATATGACACAATTACGTCTGGGGTCACTGGGCTGTTGCTCTGTTCTAGTAAAATAAGAAAAGGATTTTGAGGCAATGAATTTCCATGGGAGAGTAAAGGCTGGGCGATACCTCTTGTCTTGGATGATCTAATGGTTGTTGACTATTTGAATAAAGTCAGATGGAGAAAGAAAAAGTAAAATAACACTTATAAGGCCAGATTAGACATTCAGCAACATTAGATTTTAGGATGTGTCCTAACACCCCAAAATGCTTTTGACCAGTAGCATTAAAATATATGTGAAGTGAAAGGTAGACCCAGAACTACTAATAGGAGCCTCCTTAAGTGGGATGTGAAGGCATCATGAAGTAAGACACAGACAACAGATTCACTTTTCTAAATAAACTGGTTTATTTTTCTTAAATGTCAGGATGGAGCATGGCCTAACTTGCCCTATGCTAAGGTGGGATTTCCGTACCTAAAGAAACTGAGGATAGTCAGTGTCAGTAAATTCAACTCAAAGGTCTGTGTGTACAAAACCTATACTTGCCCTTACAACTAAAGATATACAATATGTAGGGATGTCAACAACAAACGTAAGCATGTTCTAAATAAAGTTCAGAGCTTCTTCCAGCTCATGGTTTAGTTTCCAGCCTCCCCTTCCCCAAGTTCAAAACAGTTTCGAAAATCTTTGGGGTTCCCTTCCCTAGGAGTTCAACAAAGCAGGGCAATTCTGTGAGACTAGTAATCATGTGTTAACTTGCTGCCGCTGCACTGTATAAACGTTGTGATTGGTTACCCTGTACTTGAACTTTGCAACCCTCATTTGTTTTCCATTCCCCAGGGGCTGTCAGCATGGCCACTCAACCAGATATTTCATAGCAGGGGATAGCCATCTTGCTTTCATTGTTGTTTCTGCTCTGCATCTGTTTGAAGATCTGTCGTCGTGCTCCTTCCCTCCAGGGCAAGTGCTTCCAAGACACCACTACCTCCCAACTTTCTTCCATGGCAGTTTGTGAACACACACGAGGACTGGCCAAGCATGAGAGCGCACAGGAAATCTCCTGGTAAACGAGGTATTGTCTTCCTCGCTGTTGGGTCCATTGATTTCTGCAATGGCGGTCCCACAAACAGACAAACGCTGTGACCCACCAACCATGAAAAAAACATTTTTCGTTGATTGTCCCAGTATGACGCTCCTGTTGGCAGCAAACAGCAGATACATCCACAGACGCTCAAGCAAAGAAAACAGACTATCATTCCTCTTTGCACTACACTGAGGGCAAACTTCTCCAGTCACGTTCTAAGGTTGTCTATATGTGGGGAGGAGGTTCTTCGTGGCTAATTCTAAAGCTGGCTTCCCTTTATGACCCCCAAGTCCACTAGGACTCTTGTTCCCGTTTCCCAGTGCCAAACTAAGCAGTGGGATCTTCTCATGTCCTCTACCCAGTCCTCTGGTAGGTGGTTATATTAGAACTTGGAGTTCTAGGAAAGATGGCACAGGATTTAGTTGGAAGTCTTTGGTATCACTCAGCAATTGGTAATCGGCTCCCACTTGGGTGGGTTTTGGACTAGGGAACCTGGGGGATCCCTGGTGTACCTTCTCTGGGCCCTGCATCACAGAGCAGGTGGTGTTAGTACCCAGTCGCCAGAGTCCTCCCAGACTCAATGCTCAGCCTTCAACAAGCCCATTCCAGACCAAGAAGGCAAGAACGAGCGCCAATTCTAGTGAAATCCACACATGAATCTGCCTCACACTCAAACTATGGCCCCTAGCTGTGGGGTTTATTTCAAGTGGTTCAGAAGACACCAAAAGCTGTACTTCTGGTACTGCAAATATCACAGTAATGGTATTAATGAGGAATGTGACGCGCATTGTATTCCGAATGACACTCTGGGGAAAAGCGAACTTTGCACTCCGAAGCTACCGTTACATAATTCTACACTAATAGATGATGAGATGACGGGCAAGCTGATGGGTTTGACACACACACACACACACAGTAACCAACATCATTTATTTGGCCAACCTAACCTCCAACAGTAAGTCTTGGATTATGCAATTCCAAGTATTTGAGCGCTTACTGACCACACTACTCACATTATGTGAAACTATTCAGCACAATACGACAGCACACTCAATTCTTCTTAAAAATATTCCCGAACATGTCACGCCTATTAGACCATGTTCTAATGTAGCATATGCTAAGGATACTGCTATTATTGAAGTCATTGACGTCCATACATCTCCACCAAGATCAAATAGATACCCTAATGAGAAGGGTGAACTACAGCCATATCAGATGGCAGATAACACATGTGGAGGAATCTTGAGAGTTACCAATAATAAAGATCTTGCAGAAGCGGTCCACCTTGGAGATTTGCCCACGCTGAGAGGGTTTGATTCCTCCTTAGTTGCAAACAAAGGAAAACAAAGAAGGCCCAAAAAGGCAAACAAACAGAAAAATAAGATATCGACCTCAATAAGAACAAATATGAAAGTTTCAGGTAAAAGACCGCTCATTGACTCTATGATGTCTTTGAAATGGAGGATAGTGTTCCTAAAAAAACAAAGAAGAGGAACAATAAGGAACCTTTGATGAAGAAAAAGAAATCTAAAGCTGCTACAGATAATAGCAATAAAGACATACACTACTACTCGGGAAGAGATGGTGCCACCTACACTAACAAATCGGCTAGCCATCTATTTGATCAAGCTAAAAAGAAGTGCATTAATGATGATTCAGACATTTTATAAGATATGCACTAGCTTTTTCACTCTGAACATTTACACTCTGTATCCCATGGAGATGTAGACATTACCCAATAACCACTGTAAGGCATAAGATTGTCATTAAGATCGCCATTGGGATACGTAGAGGAAGGACTACTAAACACTGCCCACATTGACATGGTAGACACAGCCATAAGAGTGCAAAACGTTTTTTGCCTCAACAAAAATTACTCCTTGAATAGATCAGCTTTGTTATAAATGTTCCATTGTATACCAACTATGTACTAGTTGGTATACAACAATGCGGATGACACCCAACTAATTTCCCGGCTCCCTTCCGCCACTACTTCTCCTTCTCTCATCTCTGACTGTCTTTCTGCTATCCAGGAATGGTGTGCAGCTAATGATCTTTGCCTTAATGCCATTAAGAATGAAATTCTCCTCATCGGCACACCTGCTCCCTCCTTTCCTGTCACTCTCTGGCTGGCCTCCCTGGGCCCTCTTCCCGCTCCCACCTTTGAGGATAAAAACCTCGAGGTCATCTTCAACTCCACACTTTCCTTCTCCCCTCACATCTGTGACGTCTCTAAGAAGTCACACTACCAGCTGCACCTCCTCAGAGGTATTCTTCCTTTCCTCTCCTTCCCCCAGAAGCTCACCGTCTGCAGAGCTCTGGTTCTCTCTAGGCTGGACAACTGCAACAGCCTCTTTCTAAATCTGCCTGCCTCTACTTTCTGCCCTCTGCAACTCATCCAAAACAGGACTGCAAGACTTTTCCTTGGCCTCAAGCCCAGGGATCGTATCTCTCCAGGACTGAAATCTCTGCACTGGCTCCCAGTGGTGTTGAGGATAAGGTTCAAAACCCTCTGCATTGTCCACGAGGTCTTCTGGGGTCTGGGACCTCAATACCTTCAACTCGCTCTTCCTAAATATCTTCCCTTTCAAGCTCTTTGCTCATTCACCTCCAACTCCCTCAGGGTCAGTCGCTTCTCCAAGCAGCGAGTTGGTGGCAGATCTCTTTCTTCTACTGGGGCATGCCTCTGGAACACCCTCCCGGCCCCTCTGAAACTTGAGGAGAACCATCTCCAGTTCTGGAAGCACCTCAAGACCTTCCTCTTTGCTGCTGCCTTCTCTCCCCCTCTCCCCTGCTGATCTCCTGACTGAATCTGAAACTGCACTGGTTACCTGGCTACCCTCTGATCTCGGGCCCAGGTCCCATCCCCACCAGTTGCACACCTGTACTGCCCCCCTGGTAACCCTGCACTCGGGGACTGTTCTGTATCCCTACAGCCCCGACTAACACTTAACACCTGATGGCTGCACTTACCCTTGCACTTGCCACCTGCTGGCCGCACTTTTATTTATTGTCTTTATTTATCTTACTGTTATCCTATGTACTGCACTATTCCCTCCCCTTTCCCTCCTCACTTTTCCCCTCCCCTACCTCCCTTACACTTGCACTATCTCAATGTCACCTGGCCTAGCAGGATCATTGTCTTTGTCTTCCCTCGGTTTCCCCTCCCAGGCCTCGTCGCGCATTGAAACACTTGTGTATAGGCACGTTATAAATGCCATATAATATCTTATCATATCATACTAGCTGCCATAATAAGTTGGGGAACACGGGAGGGCAAACCCACTGTGATACAATTAATTTATAATTTCCACCAACCAATCAAGACCACTCGACTATTGTATCCACGATCGTTAAGCTATTAAACCAATACGCAAATACTCCAACATTCATAGTTGGGGACATTAATGCACTTATTCCAGCTGATCTTGACATTCTGGATACGCGTGGTTCAGAGCCCTCCACTCTGTTTAATAAGCTCCAAAATAGTGAAAAACAAGGATTGGAATGGGCTAATTTACTTTATTCCTACGGTTTTACAAGGTGGAATGGGTTTACCACTAGTGATTCGCCAGCACACTACACACGGACGGGAGGGGAAGAGCCCTAACTTTATTGATTATGTATTTTTACATCACTCCCTAATCAATAATGTAACTGACATGAAAGAAGTCATACGGGAAGCGTGTGATCATTACCCTCTACTTACTTTTCTGGATGTGGTAAAACCTATTGATAAGTATGATAAGACTGGTATCATCACTCTTAATAATAGTTTCAACTGAATTAAATGGGGGAACACAATATAAATAAAAGCTAACCAGCTACTAAATACTTTAGAATGGGGAATCACTTCTGATCCGGAATTAAACAGAGAACAAATTACTCTGAGCACCTCTATTGCTTTTCAGTATATAAATCAATATGAAAAGATAATCTCTACCATTGTGGCTAGTATCACATACAATAATAGCTATAGTAAATCTAACTCAATTGCAGCCAAGCAATTGCAACATCGCCACTATTTTGATAACGAGGTCTGTGCAAAAAAAAAAATAATCTAAGGAGAGCTCTGAGGTACCTACACTGTTCTAATTTGCTATGAAGCTTTTAGAATCTTTGGTCTGTCCTTTGCTCACTACTTTTCTTGAAGAACCTTCTTTTTATCATTCCTCTCAGTCTGGTTTCTGTCTTGGGTGAGGCACTGAAAGTGTCTTGGTCTCTGCTGTGGACGGTCTTGCACAGGTCCATGACAAGGGTGGCATATGTGCACTCTTGCTGCTTGATTTATCGGCCACCTTTGACACCATCGATCATGGAGTCTTGCTGGGTCGCCTTGCAGGGACCAGTCTCTCAGTCACTGTACTTGCCTGGTTCACTTCTTTCCTCACATACTGCTGTCAAACTCAGTCTCTTCCTCCTTTTCTGACTCAGGCGGAATACTTCACCTGTCGTGTCCCTCAAGGGTCTGCTATCTCCCCGGTCCTTTTCAATGCTTGTGTTCCATCACTGACCAAACTGATCTTCACCCACGGCTTCCTCTGCTATTTGTATGCAGATGACACGCAGATCCTGGTCACCTGTGCATGTCTTGAAGCTGTGGGAGAATGGATGCAGAACAACTGGCTGAAGTTGAATGGGGACAAGACTGAGGTGTTGGTAGTAGGCCCCCTACGCCTCATCCATCTGGAATACTGATTTCTAGCCCCTTTCTCTCTGACCCTTCCCGATACATGTTATGTTATGTTAAAGGTACTTATAGAGTGCACTGTCACCAACAGAATTGGTTCCCAGGCACTCTGGCGGCTCTGTAAACAGGAGGATGGTGGCTAGGGTTAGTCGGGAGGAGGGGAGTAGGAGAGTGGGAGAGGTGGTGTGCTTTTGGCAGATTCAGCTCGGTATACACAGAGTGCTGGGCTTTGTTGCAAGTATTGGATCGGGCGAGGCCTCGTGTGCTGTAAGTGCTATGTGTTGTTGATGCTGTGTGGTAAAGTGCGTGCGGATTGCTGCAAGGGAAATGGTTGTGTGAGTTTTGTGTGGGTTGAGTATGCAGAAAAGCTGTATCCCTGTGGGTGGGTTGTTGCTGGTTCCTTATGGGCCGTCTCGCTGTGGCGGTGCTGCGCATATCCATCTGTAACATATTGGGCCTCATTCCAAGTTTGGAGGTTGCCATGGTGCTGTTAGCACCATGGCTATCCCCTTACCTCATACCGGGTCCGGGTTCCCTGAATGGGGACTTACCGGGTCATTCCAACCTTGGAGGACCCGGTATTTCCCCATTCAGGGAACCCATCCCCATTCCCATTCGAGCCCCCAAAGGACCACGGAATGCGGCGTAAGGGGTTAACGGCACCGGCATTCTTACCGGTACCAATTAACCCCTTACTGCCGCACTCGGAATGAGGCCCATTGAGTCTTGTATGGTGTGGTAGGTGTGTCTGAACCATTTCTTTGGGTGCGGAGCTGGTTGGTACAATCTATTCTCTTATTCTCTAATGTGACACTGGTCAGTTGAAGCTTTGAATGGTTCAGGGTCAGAAAGCTGTAGATTAGGCATCCTAGTGCGTCTGTCTTGGTCAACCTGTGTCTTCCGTCGTTAGTTTCCTCCTATCACGACTATCTTTCAGTTGGTTCTTTGGTTTCCATGGGGTGGCTTCATTAGGGCTATTGTTTAGTTATACTTTGTGTGTGATGGCGCATTGTGCTTCCCGCTATATCTTGATGAGCATTGTGTAGAGTGGGTGCTTATTCTATTTCTCACCCTCTGGATTGGAGCTAATGATACAGGGTTACCTATTCCCTAGCTGTCTGCTGTGATTAGGTTTGTTGGGAATGGCTATAGTTTAGGGTCAGGGTCCTGTTGGAGAGTTGTCCTGGTGTTTCTGTCTTCGTCTTGCTATGTATTCCGTCTTTGGCCCGATTACGGCTGCATCTCGGTTAGTCGTTTGGTATGTCCTGGGATTTTTCCTTAGGGTTTTCTGTAGATTGCTTGGTGTGGATCAGGGTCTGTCTCTTCGTTCATCAATGTTTTAGTTGTGAGTGTGCATCTGTGGCCCGTCTTTCTCATTATGACGTGAAGAGCCAGGTTTTGAGTAATTTCCTGAATAGTAAGTGGTTTCTTGTGTTACGTATGTGTTACGTATGTGTTTTGGAAGGTCGCATGTCACTACTGTTAAAAGATCTTGGGGTGAAGATTTCTTCCTCCCTCTCGATGGAGGCCCAGGTTAGTGAAGTCTGTCAACTGGGCCATTTCCAGCTTAAACTTCTTCGCCGGGTTCTTCACGCCTCGGTAGTTTCTGCACTGGCGTCTTCCTCTATTGATTACTGTAACTCCCATTTCCTGTCCCAACCTTCTTACATCCTACAGCGCCTACAGGTTCTTCAAAACTCTGCTGCATGGATGGTCACGTCCTCTCCTCGCTGCTGTCACATCTCCCCGATTCTGATTCAACTTCATTGACCCCCAGTGCTTAAGCCCATCCATTTCAAGTTCTTGTGCCTGGTTCATCGTGCCTTTTACGGACTTGGTGCTGAATATTTACATGCAAAATGTCAGCCCCATATCCCAAAACAGGCCTTGCGCTCTGCCTGTCTGCTGTTCCAGTGGTGATATACAGCCGCATTGGTGGCCGTTCTGTTTCCGTGGCAGAAGCTAGTCTTTGAACTGCCTTACCTCGTCCCCTCAGATAGATCTACAGTCACCTATTTCGCTTTTCGTAAAACTTTGCAGACTTTTCTCTTCAAGTTGGTTTCTCCACTTTCCTTTAATAGGTAGCGCCAAGATGCCCTTGGGCGAACACTGTGCTCTACAATTCAAATCAAAAGTATACGAAGGGAGTAAGAAACATTACTGAAGCTCTCAAACTCATCTGAGTAAAGACAAAGTCTCAAGAATATACGAAGAGAGTGAGAATCATTACTGAGACACACATACTCATCCCAGTAAAGATGAAGTGTTAATATACAAAGAGAGTGAGAATTATTACAAGAATGGTCATACTTATCCCAGTAAAGGCAAACTGTCAAAAGTATGCAAAGAGAGTGAGAATCATTCCTGGAACACTCACACTCGTCCCAGTCAGCACAAAGTATTAAGACTACATGATGAGACAAAAAAGTATTGCTTGAGGGCTCATATTAGACCTGATCAAGACACATTATTGAAAGTGAATGAAATTCAAAAGAATCAGTGTTTGAGTCCTCAAACGTGTCCCAGTCAAGGAAAGTAGTGGACATTGAATAAAGAGGGAATTGTTAGTTTAAATGAAGAGAAAAGAAAAGAGATATCTTGTGGAAGGAAAGAGACAGTTGAGACCTTGAAGAACCCAATAGCTGAACTGTATGATTTGATAGCTACAGTTGCCAAGAACTACCTAAGGATGTGCTGTTGAACTGAACTGGGTAAAAAAGCCCTCACACGGGATAAGGGTTCCATTATCCATTGCTTTAGTTGTTCTAATAGTGGCAGGGTCAGGATAGCTTAGTTTGGACAGTTGGTTCTATTTTGATTTGGACTATCACCGACGACTGACGAGCACCCTAGTTAGTTTTGTTGGGCTGGGAATACCCTAGTTTAGGGAACATTAGAAGTTTCACCTTTCTTTAACAAACTAAAATAGTGAGATGGAATCCAAGTTTGTGTTCTTCTTCTGACCCGCCACAGTACACAAGTTGAAGGTGAACAGAGTGTGCTGGCAAGCCTTGGTGAGCTCTGTGAGCCTACAAGACAGGTTGTTCTGGAAAATACTGAGGGTGGTTAAGACAGCCAATCATCAGATTAATGGGTCACTTTTATTACAGAGACAATAGGAATCAATACCTCACGCTCTGCCAATACCTATACTGTTACAAATGTATAGCACTATACTTCGCAGGTTCACCATATTGTAGAGGTTATTAAAATGAACAAGCAGACAAGCACCAGGGCCCGATGGACTATGTAACCTACTGCTTAAAAAGCAATCACTATGATGGGCCAACATACTCCATAAGTTATTCTCTGTAATTAACCCTACAGGTCAGATTCCTTTGATTTGGACTTCTAGCATAATCGTCCCTGTCTTCAAGAAGGATAATATAGATGACTAAAAAAACAATAGGATTCTGGCCATGCTAGATCCCCCAGCCAAAATCTTCACAAGTATTTTACCTTACTGAATTGATTACAGCTAACAACATCATCTCTATGAACAAAACTGGTTTTAGGAAGGGATCAAGTACTACTGATAACATCCTGACCTTGGTAACTGTTGTACAAACTGCTTGGGTCACTCGCAGGCAACCTGTATAAGCTGCATTTATAGATTTCAGTGTAGAGATTTATACTCTTTCCAGAGGATGGCTCTGGGCTAAACCTCCAAAATGGAACGTTCCCTAGGGACTTATGTACATTATTAAGTCTCTTCATGAGAACACCACAGTGAGAGGCAGGCTGGATATTGAGAGTAAAATCATACAGCGACTGTAGGTTAAATCCCCAGCAATCAGGCCAAGAAAATACAACCCACTAGGGAAAATGGCTAGGTGACCCCTTTTTTTCGAGAAGAACAAGAGTTTTATTTTGCATACCAAATAAAAATGGTGACAATGGTATTATAAATTCACTGCCACAGAGCTCTCTCGTCCTCCGTACAAGAAGACTCAGATTATAAACACAAAAGTCGTCACATATGACACACTCGATATACAGTGTTAATCCTCCACCCACATTAGCTACCGCCTATATACATGCTAATAATCACATACAGCCTATTTTCCAATTGGCTCTGCTGTCTTCCGTCGGCAGAGTCGCGCTAGTTTGCGTCGCGCTCCTGACTGCAGATCCTTCCCGCAGTCTCAGGTAGGAAGCGCATGCTTCTCAAAAGCACATTGAGTCGAGATTTCGGCTCGTGTGACACCATGAGTTTTTTCACCTTTCTTTATGTATAACCCTAGGTCGGCTCCTGGGTTTACATGAAGACGCCTGCATTTGGTTCCCCATATGATGCCACAGCAAGACATCCACTCCAGCTTTGGGTAAGCACTTTCAGCTTACCTACTGCACGGCCACATATAGATAGTTTGGGCCATGATTGTACATCTAATGACTATATATATACATTTTTATCTGCTTCCTCCACCATTCGAAATTCTTGTGAGGACAAAGCAGCCCCCGTTTTCCGATTTTTCAGACTCACGGCTACCATTGATTAGGTAAGATTCACAGATCAGCCATGTGTATACACACTTTTTTAGCTTCACAATACCAGATTAACACATAGGGTATTGTTTATTTTATCCTATTAGGTTACCTCTGTTACCTCCACCTGTGGCTTGACTCTCGTCCCCATAGGTAAGCAATGTCTTTCCAGTTCCTAGATAGACATTCAGTGATTTATGTCACACTCCATAGCTAATATGCTCTGAGCCTCCCCTTATCTTTCTCCTCCATTCCTGTTTCAGCACTTCCTGAACATCCTGACCACACAGTTCTCCTTTTGTCCTGATGAAGGTCCTAGGAAGAAATGGCTCACCTAGCCCCTTTATAGGGCTGAAACACGTGGTGTAGACGCATTTTTCACCAATACACAGTATCACCACTGTTAACCGTTTGTCTCCCTTCCAGATATGTACCATTGACCTGTTAGTTCATTTGTTCACTTTTTGTTTGACGCCTGTCATCTACCCTTAGTAAAGACAGTAGTGTTCGTATTACATTTATCTATCTATACCACTATGCAAGAACAGGATCTTGCCTCTGTTTTGTTCTGATTGTGCAGATTATGATTGTGTTTGTTGTCTTTTGCATGATGTTCAGTATGTATAAAAATCGAAACTCAAACTCTATCCAAATATAAAACTTTTGGAAAACAATGATGTGATTCATTACACTTCATTGTGCTGACACCTGGAATGAACTAGAAGGGAGCAGGCTCTTCAATAATTTTGTTCTCAACCCATTCAATTTTGTTCTAGTAACTTTAGCCTTCCTGGACAGAATAGGGTTGTATCTGCCAGGAGCCTTTCTATAAATTGTGTGGAGTTCAGACAGATAGCAATTCAAGCTAAGGTTTGTGAGAAAAGGGAGGGCTTGGACAAAAGCCAAGGTGCATGACCTAGCAAAATCAAATAGTAGAATATATTATTTTCAACAGTGTTGCTCACAAATGAAACTGGCATAAAGTCAGAAAAAGATATCTTAGAGAAAGAAAACCAATAAGAGACCAGACAGCTAATCTATGTCTTTGGTAGGCTGTCTGCAGCAATGTGTCATCTTCAAAACTACTTAAAAACCAGTTACTAAAGTTGCAAAATATGTGTCGTGTTTACTGAAATAAGGAATAGTCTGAGTCATTGTGACAAAAAATAATCATGTGTTTCTGGAAGCATTTATGTCCAATGAAAAGCAATCAATGTATTTTACCTTTAAGAAAATTGGCCTATCAAAATGTAAGGTTCCTATTAGCATAACATTATTGTGGATTTTTGCCAACATGTAAAGCCATGATGGATGCAGAAATGCAGTGACAATTTCTTTTTTCAGCTTGTAGACAGTTGATTAAACAAATACTTGCAGCCAGCTGCCTTATCTCTCTGTTTTACAAGATGTGGGTATTTCTAAGGGTGACTGGCTGCAAGTGGTATGTCTGAGAAATGACCTCTCTTTAATATATGGTGACCGACGATGGGACGCTTTAAATCTTTAGAGCGACAAGAGCCCATGATATTTGATATGCAACACTGGGGGGCACGAAGGATTTGCAGAAAAAGGATGAGAGGCGCGTTAAACAAAACTATAGTTTGACCCAATTTTTCCAAGCATGTCTTTGTGCCGATTAGCGCAGTGCAAATGGAAGCTAGCCGGATAAATGTATGGTGATGTATACATTGTGCAGGAGACAGAGATGAAGGGAAGAGTTATATTGTAAATTAATAAATATATATAGCAACAGGATTTGGGTTAAAAGAAAGATACCTCAGTTACAGGTTCCAAGGGGATCAAAGAATACGCATTCAATTATATGATAGGGATTCCTGAGGCAAATGCCAATTAAGTAGAATGTGTATTACACTCCAAAATGGAGTCAAGTTTGAGATGAGATACTCTATCAGGGGGATAAGACAAGACGGCCATAGAATTATTGTGTACGATTTGGGATTTATTTGTGCTAATTTGAAATATGTAAATATTCTTTAAGTGTTTATTGTGTTTGTCATGTGTTAGCCAGGGCTTTGTGTGTGGTCTGTGGTGCGCCATTGTAATTTGTGTGTTGAGCGCAAAGGCAGGGATTTCATTTACATTTTTTGAAGTTTGTTCATAAGCTGTGGGCTGTGTTTGCAGTGATAACAGCCACGTTATTTTTATTAAGTGAAGGCAGCTTCAGAAGATAAGCAACCATAACATGGCTTGATTTGCTTAAAAAGGGAAAGCAGAGCATTTGTTTTGACAGCTGTGAGCAAAAAAATCAAATTTTTAGAAATTGTATTTTATTTAGGCCTAAGCATGTGCACATCATATAATGTGCTATTTTAAGGAATAATTAAAGACTTTAGAAAAGGCACAGAGTGTTTTGATATGCATAGTGTGAGATTAATGGATGTCTCAAGAGACAGCATTCCTTTGCCTTGAAGACGGGTTTTGAGCAGTGGTGCGTGACAGAACAGATAATAGCTGCAGCTTCAGCAGAAAAGGAGAGGGGAGGGCTCAGAAAAAGAGCAAGGCTCCAGATAGCTCAGTGAGTGGAAGCACTGACGGTTGAGTTTCTCACAACCTGCAGTAAATATGCATTTGAAGGGTGGGACAGGTTGGTTGGAAAGGTTGTGTTAGAGACAGTTCAATGGTTGTGGAAAGAGTGGCGGTATGTTTTTAGTGTTTAAACGATCAGCAGAAGTATTTGATGAGTCATGAACACAGACATATGCTGACACAAAATTAGAAGTTGTTTTAATGTATGAAAAACATAGGCAATGTAAAGTGTCTTGAATGAAGGAGCTATGTAAATATCAGAAGTATATGTGCATTGAGTAATGTTGAAATGTAATGTAAGGGTGGGCCTTTTTATAAGGTGGGGAGTAAGTGGCACAGATGCATCTGATAGGATGTTTTTGTGAATGTATGAAGACAAAAGGGCTACAAAGTAGGTTCATATAAAAGGACGAATCCCTTTTCAGTAGTGTGATCTGAGGAACATAATAGTGCATATGTGAATAGATTGTAATAATATTGGATTTGTACTATGAGATATGAGAATGAATAGGGCTAGAGATTATATATATCTGTGCATTTATATAATTAGTGTAGATTGCTGGGCAAAGATAGGCTTTTAAGATTTGTACATTTTGTTATTTTCTATGATGAAGAAATTTGTATATAGTTTTGGACTAATATTGTCAGTAGAGAAAGTATTAGAATGGCTGTATTTATATATTTTGAACAAAAATGTATTTTTAATACAATGCTTTAAGTGGACAGGGGCTCGGTACCATTCTCATTAAAATAGTACTTTAGAGCAAGGACTCATTAAATTGACTTTCATTTTTAAGGTTTTTAATGAGATATATTGCTAAGAATGTTTTTTTAATTAGGGAATATCATTTTTAGATGAGAGAGAGCAACACCAGTTTAAGTGATTTGAGATTGGATGATTTTTAAAGATGAAAAGGATTTGATTTCTTGTTATATGTTATGTTGAGATGGTGTCCTTGGGGTGCTTTTGATTGGGATATTTGAGATTGTGGGATGCGTGAACCTCTGCTTTTTTATTGGGTGAGGGTCTATATTTTGGAATACTTTTGTTGAGGTCAAACTTTATGTAGGATTAACCATATTTTGAGCACATTTTTCTCACTAGAATTTGTCCCCTTTCATTACCCATACATGGATCAGATTGGCCCCATTAGATCATTTTTCAAATGTAACAAGCCACTTCCCATTTTAAGGTTTTATTAGCTATTTTGAATTTGTTGGGGCTATGCCAGGTACTTTTTTAGGACCTGATCATAGACATTATATTAGCACACATCAGAGCCCCCTACCTTCATTATTAATAGATGAGGCATTTTTAAAAGGCACATACTATAAGTGTGCACAGGGCAGTCACACAGATAAGATAGAAAGGCATGCTGAGCAATGGAAAGAAACCATTTTTAAAGTTTAGGCACATTGTTGAAAAGTAATTTGGAAAAGGGAAAGGTGCAATACCAAATCGCTTTCCAAAAGATAATGAATGACCATAGGGAGGTGTCTCACACCCTTGTTTTAAGTAGCAACCAACTGGAAGGGCTCTTAGATGTGTCAGTGCATTATCAAAAAGGAGAGCAGATGCGCACAGTTTATTTTCATAGAATGCATAACAATAAGTAAGTCAGAAGAGAGAAATGAGAAAGTGATTGAGGAAAGAGAGGGAGGGAAACGGTGGTGAGAAAAGAAACAGTCATGGGACAGCAAGAGTGAGATATAGATTGCATTAAAGGCACATCAGAGGGCTACAAATAACTAGACAGTGAGGACACTGGTCAGGAAAGTAACTGAAGACAGAAAGAGGAGGACAGCATATCCCCACTGCATAGAATAGAATCATTGAAATCATATGCCTGAGATCACACACGGTGCCCGGCATGCACAAAGAATAAAAGTACAATTATAACTGCAAATTACAACACAGAGAAGGTTAATGCAATAGTAAATGGCACCAGATCAGGCACGGCAAACACTTAAATGAGTACAGCAGGAATTAACAAAATGATAAGCACTTTTTGCAGTAGCACCATGAAGAAGTAGCACACTGATATAAAAACGTATATTCAGAATGGGGGGGGAGTAATAATAATGGGAGGAATCACTCTCACCAGCACAAGATTGAAGTTACACACACTATAGCATTGGGGAGCACAATCATTTTATACCTTTATTACATGTTTTGCAACATATCAACAGACATATTGTGGAGAGATTTGAGTAAGTGACCAGGGCATAATATGCACTATTTTAGGGGTTAATTATGTAAGTACACAAGAATTCCCATTAGCACTTTAAGGCCAGGATGTTGCGCGTACACACTGCTTAGCATGGCTTTCAAGAATAAAGGGTAGATTGTTAAGATTACCTATAGAGTTTTTATTTAGATACAATATACCCATGGATGAGAAAGAAGGACCAATGAGTGCAAGCAAGCTAGGACCTGCAAAATTGAGGGAATAAAACTGAATGAACAGTGGATGGCTTTTGGCAAAGAACACAGATAGATTAATTTGACAAACAAAGGATTGTTTAATGGACGTTTATTTAGCATTTAGGGATTGCAAAAAGAAACAAGGAGAATTTGGCACAAGAACTGAGCATTATGTGGATCAGTAGTACCTATGATGAGTGATTTATTAGAAGGAATGAAGAGAAGGGAACTTGGAGATGTGGAAAGAGAGGGCATTATTCATAAGATTTGGAAAAACATAGGGGTATTATGTTATGGGTTTGTCACGTTCTGGCCACATAGATGGGGGAGCAACACACACATACTGAACTTATATACCCCCCCACAATAGAAGACAATATTGCCACAATGCAAACATAGCATTAAGTAACATTTACCCCTTGTCTTGCTAACACAATATAAGAGAAGTGAGGCGAGAGTGTTTGATTTGTTGTTGCACTGAATCACGGCGTGTGTGCTACAGTCTGTCTACTGTTACCATTGCTGTGACTGAAGAGTCATTCCTATAAAGACCCTGACCTCTTGTGGAGTGAGACGGGAGTGTTTTGCCATGTTTTGCAGGGTACAGCGGGTGAGTGGATCTAGATTTTGAAGCCTGGAATTATAACGGACTGCGCGTCCTTACAGCAGATGATGTGTGAATTGCCTGCAAGCTGCTTTCCAGGAGCTACGTGTTCCGCTCCACGGAATGGAAGTCCTGGGTGAGTCACCCGATGATTAAAGTATGCATAAGGGAGAGTTGAGAACTGTCCCTAGCAAACCTAGTTGCCCGGTTATACTTGATAATGATGCTTTTGAAAGCAGTGAGCTCAGTGGGATAGGGAAACAATTAGTCATAACAACAAATTGCCTGATTCCCAACAGAGACCCCATACCCTGGCTCCTACCCCTTTTGACATAACAGTGGAGATAACGGCATTCGTCTCGGGAGGATAGCTCAGGGGCAACATGCACACCTTGGAAGCAAGACAACACAGAGCACCAGAGGTTCGATCCCCGTGTACGCACTTAGAAACCTCTGGGTATTAAGAGCATTATAAATAACCTATCATATCATATCTACTGCTGCATTCATAGACCTGCATAAAGAGGGGGTTACATCAACACCGGTGGAAAAAACTCTAAGGGAGTCCTGCTTAACAACAATCCTTGCTGGTGAATGACTCAATAAGCACCAGAGGGTGCAGAGACCGGAAACCCCTCTTCATCAAATGAGGAATACAATTGCAAAGAAATCAAAATAAAAATTGGTCTGGAAACTGCTAACTCTGGGCTCGGATGAATCATTAAAAAACCATAGATTCTTTTACTGAAAATCTTCTATTGAAGGAAGCCCAAATCTGCAAACGGTTCAGGTCCAGCAGAAAGATAGAACAAATGGGAGAAACATGAAAACGGACATCAATGATGAGGATTTGTTGGAAAGCTACAGATTGATGGAGGCCCCCTTATTTCCGTCGCTTGAGGTATCACTAACACCCAATAGGGAGGCCGGCCCTTCTGTCTCGTCCTGTGAACCCGTGAGTGAACTTATGGCCCCGATTGAGAGGCGTAAAGCCGAGCTTGCCACAGGGGTGGCCCCCGTACCTCGAGGTCTAACGGCATTTGAAGTTGCACCTTTTAAGCAAACACCTATGAAGGCAACTGAACCAACCCACCCGGTCGGGGGAAGAAGTACCCGGCTTTCCCCTATTAAACTTGTTGCTAAATCGGTTGAGCCAACAATAGTGGGGAAGGTTGACAAGCTGACTTCAGTTACACTAACTAACCAGCTCAATGCTGATCCCCCCCGCCTGGTCTGTTAAGAAAAGTAACAAAAGAGCAACAACTTCACCAGACTGCTATGTAGAGTCTGATTTTAGGGAGGAGTGTGATCAAAGCTCTCGCTGCCTCCCACATGTCTGGCCATGCTTGGGGAAGAATCACTGCCTTCGGGCGTCAAGTCAGCGGAAATTGATACCAACACAGTGGCATCCTTAGCTATAACCCTTGCCCCCATCACCAAGTTATATGAAAGCCTAAATTACCAACTTAAGGACCCCACTACGATGTTGGCAATGGTTCACACCAAGATGCTGTTCTTAAAAGATTTTGTGGTAGCTATACAATACTGCATAGATAACATTTCAGCACAGACCACCAACATACTCCCTAATATCTTGGCACCAATCATTCAAGACAAAAAAGATAGAAGAGCTTGGAGGAAGCTAGTGGTAACAGCCACTCAGATGGAAGAGGTCACGGTTCTGCTGGGGTGAATAAGGACAGAAGCCTCAAGGGTGCACTCTGAGGTTCTGGATCCGCAAGTGGCTGTGCCTGGAGCAAGCGAGAAACCATAATTGCGAATGAACTAGGAGAATAGGGCAATTTTATCCTGGAAAGCCAGCTTATTTGCTCCTCTGTTGAAGAGAAATTCTGTTGGTGGAGGAGCGAGACAATCAAGCTACTCAGACTGCGAAGGAATATACCATCTTTGCAAAAAAGGAACAGGATCCAACCTTGGAGGGGAATAAATGTCTCAGGAATTCCATGTCACAAAATCGAGAAAAAAACAAAAAATCAAAAACCGATGCACAGACAACGTTCAAATGGATACCAGCAATTTGTTAGAAATTTGACTCTTCCCGCTAACTCTAGGTTGGCAGCATCTCACAAAGCGACAATTGCCAGTGTGACCAAAAAAAAGATCATTTTAATGGAAAATCCATTTGTGATGTTTTGGAAACGGGGTATTCCACCAAAACCCCTTTGAAGAACTGATGAATCCGTCAACATATTCAATCTCTGATCTGGGCTCCCCTGAGTTGATGAAGGTGGTTCCCAATTTGGTTACCAGAAGACGCTGATGTTGGGAGCGGATGTTCTCTCAAATCAGTGTGAGTAGTCATGGATCTAACAAAATGGAGGAGTCAAACTGGACCCAGGGAAATGGCACCAACAATTTGGCGTTCCATGAACCTCCAGACTATCCAGTGTTTCAGAAGCTACAAGTGAGGCTAGATTCAACAATGAAACTCTCTACCAACTGGTGAGGGTCGAACAAGCAGCACAAAAGTACAGTTTGTTGTTACAGTATCGCACAAGAAAAAGTGGGACTTTCTGAAAATTTCATCACCATTGTCTCCAGCCCCTCGCTCCCTTGAAGACAAGTGGAACCTTCTGAGGTCCTGGCATGAGAAATCTGTAGCTAGATCCCCCCCCCCCCGAGAGGCACCGACAGAAGTGGCCAATCAGTCAAGAGTGTGTGGCGGACACTTAGAATGGCCAGCCGTCCCCTTAGGGCTCAACTGGAAGATCATCAGATAAAATGGCTGTGTGAGGCAGGCACTCGAAGAGAAAAAGCTTCAGTACAGTTGGCAAAGGTCACACCCAAATTAAAAAAGAGATCAGCTGACCCATCCTCTCTTCCCTTTATGACCATAGAAGATCGGCGAAAGGATTTGAAGTCTACTTCTACTAACAGAAAAGGTGTCAGCTAAAAGAAGGAAATGGACAGTAATAAGGTGGGTGGGAAGATGCAATCTGGCCCCCCTCCTGATGCCTCTATTAGACTACAATTGGAGAGGACATGGCGAGCCAATGACGGCCTAATTCTAAACAGAGGAAATGTACTTAGGCTGCTGCATCATATTCCCAAATTCCAGGTGATATCGTCAAAGGACATAAAAATCATCAAATTCTTGGATGAACAGCGGCTAGAAAGGGTGGCAATTCACCTCTCATCCACCCTGGTCAAGCAGGTCTTATTGACAGAGGTTCCCTCCCTACTACTATTGGGTTTTGATTTAACAGAGCTGCTGGAACTGCAGGGCACTATTGAATACCAACATCAGCCGAGGTGGAGGAAGTCCCTGAGAGACCAAGAGACTTCAGCTCCAAACAATGATACCACTGGGCCGTACTCTGCACCATGGGAGCGTTCCTTTTCCTCCACCAGAAGAGTGGTGGCAAATCTGGGGCCAGCAAGGCCAGAGGACAATAATAGTTGGGATTGGCTGTCGAAACTCTGAACTGCGGCAACCAAAGAGCATAAATATCTTGATTAGATAAGCAAAAATATTTTACTGTTGGATTCTGGAATTCCAGATTTCATTCGCATTTGATTGGTAGTAGGGATTTTACATTTGACTCATATGATGTGATCTGTTTACAAGAGACTTGGCAAAGCAAGCCTCCAATTCTGGATGGCTTTACCGTGTATCTGAATGTTGCCCTTAAGGGCTTGAAGGGAAGGCCAATGTCGGGGTTACTGACAGCAGTCAACAACTTCAGAGGGTTTGAATGTGTGCAAAAAGTTCCACCCAACCCCATATATTCAAATGTTGGTATTTGAGGTGGAAGGGGGGTGTTTGGGTGGCCACAGATGGTTGCTGATGGTCAACCTGTATTGGAGTACAAATGCTGAAGGGTTTAAAGCTTTTCAGCCATTGGTCATAGACTTGTTGGCTAGAGCGCTTAAAATGTGGGTAGATCCAGCGATAAGGTTTAGTGGTGATCTAAATACACACTTGTTTTGAGGGTTCAAAGGAAGCATTTACCATGATCGAGGTGGCCTCTACCCCTTCTGAAAGGCGAGGGCTAGCTTGGTGCAAAGAATTGACTAGCAGGAATATCCAAATGCTGAACGGGTACCTACGGGGCGATATTCCAGCTAAGGCTACCTGGCATAGGGACGACGGAAAGAGCATATTACATTATCTTTTTGTGTCAGGTAATATCCTTCCTAGATGCTCGAGACTAGAGATAATTTGCACTACCCAGAGCGATCATAATATCGTGAAACTCAAATGTAATGACTGGGAGTGCAAATCTGTAGAGGTCTACCACATTCAGGTGAAACTAGTGAGTGGCAGAAATAGATTGTATCTGACCAAATCTGGAATAGAGGAGTTAAGGGAGAGTTTCATAAAAGACTAAGTATTCTCTTGACCAAGCCAACAAGCCCTTGTTTTATACGATGCATCTGGTCAATTTTGTGATAAAAACTAAGGAAGTCTGTTGTCAGAAAATCACTCATCTGTATGATTTGGAGGTAAAAATGGCAAAAGGAAAACTAAAAACCGATCTAAGAAAACTCTAAAACAAAGTGGTGGGGGTGAGGGAGTCTATCTAAAAAGCTGAAATTACAGTATCAAAACTGGCTCAAAGCAAGAAAACATCTAATGCTGCGCCATGATTCAGAGTAAGGTGGAAGAAAAAAAAATGGTGAAATGGGGGAGCTTATAAACTCTATCCATATGCCCAGGACAGCATTGACCATCAGTGCCGTCTCAGAAAAATCATGGGTTGACCACTTTGAGTTTATTCTCTGCAGCTGTCGCGGGCGACATAGTGGCAACAACGCCTTTTAAGGGTAAATGGTCCTTTGCAATTGAGTTTGAAGATATTGTAGAACTAATTAAAAAGGCCAGTAACTCTTGTGCGCCTGGCCCGGATGGCATCACAAACGTGATGCTAAAAGAACACCCAGTGGAATGGGCTCAATTTCTAGGCAAGTTGTTTAAGTATATAGGAAACACAGGGATGGTTCCTAAGCCTTGGAGGACCTCTGTGGTAGTACCATATTTTTTAAAAGTTGACAGGTCCGACCTGAGAAATGAAAGGCCAATTGCTCTCTTAGATACAATAGGAAAGATCTATGCAGCCATAGTGCTGAGAGCTCCAACAGAGTGGGTTATTAGCTCAAGAAACTATGGCCCTCTGCAGTCAGGCTTTATAAAGGGGATGGGTACCTCGCTAAATGTGTTTTTAATTAACATCCTGAAAATATATGTTATCAGAAAGAGAACTAAACTTTATTTAGCATTCGTAGACAAGGCCCAAGTCTTTGATAATATAGACAGGCAAAAACTGTGGGGGAAACTGGAAGCCAAGAGATGCGCAAATGATGTCTTAGAGGCAATTAAATGCCTATACACTGACATGTCTTTCAGGGTGAGACTAGATCTGGGTGGGTCACTCTCAGACATCATTGTAACCGACAAGGGCCTAAAACAAGGATGCCCTTTGACAGTGTCTCTTTTTAATTTTTTTCATCTCAGACTTGGGAAAAAAAAAGGTCTGTAGCTTCCTGCCAAAGATAGACGGCATTTGTTTGGATAGACTGTTGTGCGCTTAATAGACCAAACTCCATTGAGCCTGCAAAGACAGTTAAACGCCTTGCAGACATACATCACAGAAAATGGCCTAACAATAAATGCAGTTTACCTTACAACCACCATGTGGGGAGGTAAATTCTAAGCAGAAATGGTATTTAGGAAAGGACATTTTTCTGAAAACAAACTCTTACGTTTACCAGGGGATGCACTTTGGAAGCAGTATCAGGAATGCCTCTAGAGATAAGGTCCCGCGATCGAAGGCAAGAAATTTAGCATCTCAGGGTAGGAGCATCCTGAAAAGATATGGAAGATTGTCCTTAATCCCAGTGATATTTTTCTATCGGTTGTAGGTGATCCCGATCCTTACTTATGGCGTGAAAGCCTTCTTTGTGCTCCCGGCTGGAGTGTGGGCAACCCTAGAGGATTTATTCTGGAAGAGAGTTCTATCGCTCCCGAAATGCATCCCTATTCAGGTGATAAGAGCAGAGTTGGGGCTAATATCCACGTACACTATGGAAGTATGGAAACACATAATGCTGTATAGGTAATGCATAGTATCTGAACCGGTGAAGGGTTCGCTATTATAAAGGGAGCCCTACTGAGTGGTTCTGACCAAACATTAAATGAATGGAGGTTTATAAGCAAAGACCTTTTGAATGATTTGAATGTTTCTGAGGAGACATTGGTTGCAAACCAGATTTCTGTGAAGAATAAACTATGGTCCAAGGACTGCATTGAGTCCCAGGATCAAAGGCAGTCTTAGACTGTACAGCCAACTGATTCCTGAGACTCGAAGATATAACAGCTTGCCCCAGTACCTAGTGAAATTTCCTGACAGCAAATACTGCATGCAAAATATGACATTCAGATTAAACCTTTACCCCACTAAAGAGAACCTGAACACACGCAGTAGAGACAAAAATCCTGATATTTCTTGCAGGTTGTGTAAATTGGTGAACGAGAACGAGGCCTTGAAACATCTGGTTTTGTTTTGTACATCACTGACCGACCTGAGAACGATGTTTCTGGCCAAATTCCTTCAGCGGAGTTTGAGATGTGCGAGCAATGGTGGATTGCATTAATCCAGGGAGAACGCTTAACTTTAAAACTGCCTCTGGTTGCATTTTTGTATTAGATATTCTCACTCTTGGAGTGGGGCTATTTATGAAATTAACTGTTTTTATACGTGTTTTTAATGAGGTTATGGAAAGAGAAAAGGGGTTGTACAGTGGGGTTCTTTTATTGAAACTGGAATGAAATGTATGTGTTTCTTTTAGGTCTTCCTTTCCAAAATGAGCTTTCCTTTCCTTTTCCTGTTTTTTCTGTTTTTGTTTTAATTGTTACGTTGAATTGGGTTTTGTATGTGTAAAGATTGGTAAAAGGTTTAAATTGTTAACCAAATGCCAAGCAAATAAAAATAAGTATAAAACAATATAAGAGAACATAGAGTTCATATAATTTTTGTAGTATATTTGGAGCATTTCTCAAATTATAGGGGAGGGATTACAAAGCATAAAAGCACACACAGTAACAGGCAACTGTGAGGGCCAAGAATGAGGGGCTGTGAGGAAAAACATAATGAGAGAACGACTGCCAGCATTATGGAGCAACGTATGAGCATAAGTAATAAGAACATTATTTTGTGTATATGTGTGACTAGAACATATTGATTTATGTTACAGTTGAAGACTGCCATTATTTTGAAGCACAAGAGGAATTTTTATATGGCCTTAGTAGAGTGTAAGTGTAGTGATACAGTTGGAAGGAATATCACAAGTGGATGAAAGAGGGAGATGAACAAAGGAAGGGAAGGTGGACACAAGAAGTATTTAAAAATTGGTGACAAGGCAGGCGCTCTGTTGCCAGTCAAGTTACAATGGAGAGCCACAACCATGGCTTTCCCCCTCCCTCCATCAAGGGGAAGATTTGCGCTTTGGAGGGAGTTGTTTCCAGCCACCTGCAAGTAAAAATAAGTGTGAAAAATACAAGTAGCAGAATCCTTAGAGTCAATTAACTTGCCACACCTGAAAAGGAAATGAAGACGCCTGAAAAAGCAAAGAAACACAGCCTCCCTGAAGATTGATGGAGTCATGAAAACGTGCGTTTGGAGGAGATGCTAATGCAGGAAAACTTGACTGGCACAGAGCGCCTGCCTTGTCACCAATTCTTAAACAATGGACACAAGAAGTGTGTCGATCTCCTCACTGATTATTATTAGAGGAAAGAGGATCCAGGTGAGTACAAGTGAACGATTGTGAGGGATACAGTGGTTTCAAACTGCTATCATTTCTCCTTAATAGAGTGTAGTAGGTATAGGTTATAGTATATGTTATAAGAATGGCCATGCCTATTGAAGAAGGTAGGGAAGACCCTTGGATATAAGAAGGTGAAGTAACCATTTTATCATTATGTCAATGTAAAGTATTGAAAGTATGTTTTATGTAGGTTATGCTTCAGTAAAGGAACAAAGAAATATTGGCTCATGAAATTGCAGTGATAGGCAAACATTGTATGCATATATGTGAAACCTGCCTGCACTTAAGTAGGACATGCGCTTACTTTTAGCTTCAAGCGTAGGCATATTAGAGTAGGAAGGGCAACACTAAGGACCTGATTCACAGAAGCATTTTATAATGGCGCAGTCCCATAGGAAAACGATCTGTGAATCGAGCCCTAAGTGTTAATTACATCTCGCCAGGATAAACACAGCAAAGAAAGAAGAGGCCGCGGCCCAACGCCATTGGAAGGAGGACTATGGAAAATAAAGAAAAAGAAGATGTGCATTGAGGGTGCCAAAAGCAGGCCTGCAATCATGTTACATCAAAAATAGTAAAGCACAGTGCACCCCCCCCCCGCTTTCACTTTAAAAAGATGAGATTGCGCTCTACCTGGTCATAGAAAAAACAGAGATGACCCCAGCATCATCACATTAAGGAAATATACAGCGGCAAGGCTAATGCCCAAAATGCAAAGACAGGAGAAGACGTTTTAAATGGGAAGTAAATTTTTCGCTTGTTAGTATATCATGACTTTTGCCTCCATTTGATCTCTACAGGAAGCAAAGGATATTTTATCTATGGCTGCTCCAAAAAGAAGGAAAAAGAGCGGCAGAAGATTGCTCCTTTTGTATTATTGTTGATTTGGTCTTGCTGTATGTTTCAGTTTTTATTTTTTGTTAACAAAAAAAAGGAACAAAAGGCGGACAATTTAACCCCAGTAGTGTTGATAATGACACAACAGTTTACAATAAGTAGTATCAAGAATATAGGAGAAACATTTCCTTTTTCAATTAGGAGATGCGTTTGGAGATGACATTTGAGCTCAGCACGTCACCAAGAAGGACAAAGTGGGGTGTGAACCTATGAAAAGGGTGGGGAAAGTGAGAGTAACCCACAAACGTGTGTGTATGTGTGTGTGCGTGTGCGTGTGTTTCTTCCCTCCCCCCCCCCAGCTCACAGGCACACCCAGATACAGCATAGATGAATACATGTGATGCTTCAAATAGGCACAGAATAGAAAAAGAGCAGCATCTTGATTACATTAAAAGAAGAATACATTTAGTACCAAGTTTTTAGATGGTAGCAACATTTTAAAGAAATTGAAGTAGTAATGTTTAGATTAGCAAGTGCTGATGACAAAATGCACTTATTTTTCAAGAAACTTACCCGTTTATTTATATCACAGATGAACAGAGGACACCTGCACTTCAAGTGACCTATGTACACAAGCCTACGAGCAGGGTGAAAGGTCCTCATTGTCATAAAAAAGGGCTTGGGGGACCCAGCCAGATGACCATTTGCTGCTGAACTGAAAGGAACAAAAAATAAGAAACACTCTTCCTTATGGGCTCCCCCATCCTGATGTCCCCAATTATGACAATGTTCCCTTGAATGACTATCTTGCTCAAAGAGGTTTTGAAGCATGGCCCTTGTATGAACTAAGAGACCCTGAATTTAAGAAATGATGTACCGGAGAAGAACAGCGAACCAGATGGAAGATGTTCTAACAGACGTTATGCAAGATGATGGCCAGGAAATGAACTTCAAGCAGCTGGCAAATGGGACAGGCACAAGGAAATGTTGTGGGATAGAGAACGAAGATGTGTACATATACATTTTCTTATGAACTACTAAGAGAAGAAGAAAGAGGAATGCCAGTAACAAATGAGCTAGTGGGTCCCGTCAAATAAAATATAAATGTCATCTAAACAATATATCCAGATTCTCGTAGTGGCAGGGTCACTCGTTGTGCATGTTAATTAACATTTAATTGGGTAACAGGGGTGGGAACAAGATGGAAGTAAACAATGTTACTTTCTGGGGATACATATATAAACACAAATGATATAAGAGGGCAAAATATGTGACGCCTTTGACAAAAAAGGATACATATACAATAGATTAGAAGAATACAATATGAGACACTATTGGTACTTTAGGAGTGTCTTCCACAATACCTCCCAACCGCTGTGTTGAGTGGAGTGACTAAGATAGGGCTAGGAATAGGGATGCACAAGTACATCTCATGTGGGGAGGGAAAAATTACTAGTATGTGGTTGAATATATCGACTGGAGGGTGGACTAAAAAGGAGTAGACACTCTCTCCCTCTGGTGACAGACAGATGAATATGGCATTTAGGGCCCATGCCCCGCCCTCCTGTCTAAACACTATAAAAGTAAGAAGCAGTGTCCATTGAGACAGCCAGGCTGCCCTTTTTCTATGCAGGTACATTAGAAAATAGGTACACGGTCAACTGAAGATGACAAGAATAGGTGACACTGCACACATTTATTTGGGAATACACAAAACAAAGAAATGCTTATATTGTGCACAAAATACATAAGACAGATTTCTGATATAGAATATAGATCAGCAAAAGGCAGCCATTCTTTCCAAACTGGATGCCCCATTCTGCATTTCAAAAGGCTCCAGGCCTTAAATCTCATGGAAATTCAAAAGTGCTGAATAAACAGGGCTCTGCGGAGTGCAGACAGATAGCAATTCAAGCTAAGGTTAGTGAGAAAAGGGAGTGCTTGGGCAAAACCCAAGGCGCAGGATTTAGCATAATCAACTAGAATAATATGTTATTTTCAACAGTGTTGCTCACAAATTAAACTGGCATAAAGTCAGAAAAGATACGGGAGGGAAAAGAAGCCAATAAGAAACCAAACATCTAATATATGCCCTTGGTAGGATGTCTGGAGCAATGTGTCATCCCCAAAACTGCTTCAAAACCATTTCTTAAACATGAAAAATATGTCTTGTGTTTACTGAAATAAAGGAAACTCTGAGTCATTGTGACAAAAAATAATCATGTGTTTCAGAAAGTGTTTATGTCCAATGAAAAACAAGCAATGTGTTTTACCTTTACAAATATTGGCCTATCAAAATATAAGGTTCATATTAGCATAACATTATTGTGTAATTTTTGCCATCTTATAACACCATGATGGATGCAGAAATGCAGTGAGACTTTCTTTTTTCAATTTATAAACAATTGATTAAACAAATACTTCCGCCAGCTGCCTTATCTCTCTGTCTTGCACGTTGTGTGTATTTCCAAGGGTAGCTGGCTGCATGGGGGTATGTCTGAGAAATTACCTCTCTTTAACACCAGTGTTCCAGGTAATTCTCAGGATCTGATGGGGACAATGTCTCCCTGGGGGATAGATAAGTCACTCTATTCTAACCATACATGGCTTATTTGGATCCTCAGTTGGAGCATGCCCATCCTTTGCACCCGAGAGAGCCATTCCTGCACCAATAGTAACCATCATTCTTGTGCTGTTCGAAATACTCTTGGCACAACATCGAAGCATCATCTGGCACGTGCAGAACACCACCAACAGGAACACCACAATCCAGACCAATGTCTTCACCAGTGCCCCTAGCCAGGATGGTGGCCAAGAAAACAATGTGTCAAACCAATCTTTGGCCTGCACACCTGCTTCATTCTCCATACCTTTCTTTAATCTGTGCAAGGCTCCTATGTGGTTCAATAATCCATTCTCTGCATAATGTGAGGGTATGCACATGCAACATGACAACCCAATCTTTTGCACAAGCCCCCTTCCATCGCTGACAGGAAATCCAAGACGTACCGGTTCTGAAGCATCATTAACTGGATTGCCGTCAACTCACTTTTGATAGCTTTGAGGCCTTGTTTGGTACCATTTGTCAACAGGATCACTTCCCACCGAACAATATGCACCACTTAGCATTCACAGCAACCTGGATTCCTGGAGTCAAGAATGATGCAAAGAAGACTTCAGTTTTAGTGTACAGCAGATATTTGTCTGGAATTTCTTTGAGCAATTTGGGCGCTTCTTCCGACAAACAGTTTGATCTTTTCCTTCTTAGCCTCACCGACCGCTTCCTCTTCTTCACCTGGGGGATTGGATGGAGAGTGGAATGGATTGTGATACCTCATGCTTGGAAGCTATTGGCAAGTGCACTTCCAGCATGATTAAGATAGCTGAGTGCAGAGTTGTGAGTGCACACAATCCTTACCAAAAAGGTGGAAGAAGCAGGTATGCTTGCTGGGCACACACCCAATCCATGTCCATTAATGCTGCTGTTCCTTTTACAAGATCTGGAGTGAACAATGTCTTGTTGCACTTGGTGTTAGTGCCTACTGGAACTGTTCCATGCTCTCGAAAACAGAACTGATATTCATCTACTTGTTGCACTTTTAATGCAGTTCCACGTGCTTCAATCCATATTAGTTTAGGTATATATGCAGTCATATCGCAAAACAGTTTGTATTGATGTTCCATATAACTTCTTCTCCAAATCCTGACAACCCTCCTGCTGCACAGTTCACCACTGCTTTCCCCACCTGTTTGAAATGAACATCACTCCTCCCTGTTTTAACATGGGGCGTGGCTTGCATTGATGGGCACTGTCATCCATGGCACATTTCTCTCTCCCCATTAACACCACTTATACCATGTGTCATTGGAATCAACTGTGAACCCGAATCAACTCTAAGTGCACCCAGCACTGGGGCTCTAGAGCAATATTTCTTGGGGGTACTAGCATTTTGGGTGCCCCAGATGCGTGGGGGATGAGGGAGCAGACATAACTCCCATTGTACCTCCGGTTCCCTACTGAGTTAATGTAACTATAGCACATATTGTTAATTCTGGGTGGAGCACATTAGAAATCATATCAAACACCACACCTTTTGTCTGGTCATATTCTTTTTCCTCCTCTAGATCCCTTCACAGTCTTCTATATGAGAGTATTGTGTATTTTCATTATTTTCATCCTTTTAAAATTAAGCGCTGTAGTTAAATATTCGTCACTTGGTGTTCTGGCTTCAAACAGTTTGTTAAAAAAAGTGGCCATGTGTGGCCTGCATGTATCCCTTTAAAGTACTACACCCGCACACACCTTTAATAAGGCCTACCCATATAACTACCCACCGTTTTCTTGAACTTTGTCTAGGCATTTTCAAGGTGGAGGCACACACTTTTTGGAAAAACACAACAATTTGAAGATAAAGTATGTCTTTTGCGGACATTGAAGGTTTAACAACAAATAGAGCAGATACATTAGGCTTTACAGCCGAGGAGGCAAATGAAATACTTGGGCTGATCACTGACAGCGGATTCAGTGCGTCTAGCACTAGTCAACAAGATCCGACATGACAGATTAAGCAATAGGAATACCTAATAAGGAAGGAGATCATCGCAAACTCCACGCGATTACTCTGGGGAGATACCATAAAAGCCAAAGGATTCCAAGAGGTTTACGAATACAGCTACGACCAACCTTATGTAAAGAGAGCAAAGCTTTTGTTAAGAAATGGGAAGCCATACTTAACAAGTGTTCCTTGGATTTAATACTACTCACCATACAAGAACTGGCCAAAAACCTGAAAGAACTAGGGGAAGAGATCCAAGAAATAGAAAAAGAATTGGTAGCTACTCTTAAAAGAGAAGAAGTGGATTCCATACTAGAAGATATCAACAACAAATTATCTAGATATAAAACAGAACTGGAGGCGAAGAAAATCCGATAATTTAAACGAGACACATACGACTATCTGAAGGATGAGGTATATAGTTGGATGGAGAAATTTGGTCCACAGTCGAAAAAACCAAAGACAAACTACACCAGCGAAACATCGAGCTCTGGTACTGACACAGAAAGGGAAACAAACCAAAGAGAAGAAATTACCCCAGGAACATCAAGAACAGCGGACACAACAGAAATCCCCAATAGAGGCAGAGTGCCTTTTTTAGGAGAAGGAAGAGGAGAACATGAAGGGGGAAAAGGAAAACAACGAGACAGACCCAACACGAGGCTACAATAGAAGAAAATATAGTGATCAATTTATCTTCAAGAATTCTGACCCCGAATGAAACTAAAACTTTACAAAAAGGACTCAGCTTCATTCCAATTTACGACAGAACCTTGTTTGATTCTAAGATTGAACTATACAAATTAGTCCGCAAGATTAAGCTAAAAGTGTTCTTTAGCGAACTCGAAGAAGACAACCAAAGGGTCGCGGACGAACTAGACCTTAAGGAATTTCGAGGAAAGAGCAACTTCATTCCACCTATAACTGTTCCATCTGCGGACATTTTCTAAAAACAGGTGACAAGGGACCTGGAGAAAGTTCAATTTAAACAATCCAGGAATCAGAACATGAAACCACATGAGCTGAAATTGATAAGAAATCTTTATGGAGATGAGTCCATCACGATCAGGTCTGCAGACAAAGGAGGGGGCCTAGTTCTATTAAACACTAATGATTACGAAGAAGAATGCAAAAGACAACTCAGTGACATTAATATTTACACCCCACTCGATTCCGACCCAACCGAAGAAATTCGATGTAACTTGGAGACACTTTTGGAAAAGGCGGAAGAACTGAAATGGATCAACCATCACAAAAAGAAATTCCTGACGAATGCGCACCCGAAGATTACCCACTTCTATACACTTCCTAAGATACATAAGGCTATGCAAAAACCACCGGGAAGACCTACAGTAGCAGGTATTAACAGTATATTGGAACCACTTGGCAAACATATTGACTACTTTTTACAACCCTTAATCCAGAAAACCAGCACGTACATTAAAGATTCTACACATTTTCTACAACATCTGAGAGCTATCCCATTTAACAATAACAACATTTTCTTCACAGTAGATGTCAAAAGTCTCTACACGTCTATCCCTCATGATCTCGGCAGAGAAGCAGTTGAATGGATACTTCTGGAAGAAGGTGAAATACCGGCACAACAAGAGTTCATTATAGCTCTTCTGGAATTTATCAGCAATAATTCCTACTTCCAATATAAGAATACATACGATCTACAAGTTGCAGGAACAGCTATGGGGCCACCATGGCCCCTCATATGCAAATGCGTTCATGCACAAATTTGAAACTCAACATATCCTCTCGAATCATCTATGGAATCAAGATCTGGTTATATGGATCCGATATATCGACGATATTTTCGGGATTTGGAACAGCACAGAAACTCGACTCCTTGAATTTTTTGGATATATTAACAACATAGATTCTCAAATACAGTTTACCTATGAATACTCACGGGAGTCCATACATTTCCTAGATGTGGAGATCGATATCTCAGAAACAGAATACCAAACAAAAATGTATCGGAAGAACACAGACAGAAACAGCTTACTGCATAGACTGAGTTTCCATCAACCCAGCCTGATCAAGAATTTACCCTATAGTCAAATGCTCAGAGTTAAGAGATTGGTCATTAACCAGGGAGACTATGAATCAGCAGTTAAAGAGATGGGTAAAAAATTCTTGGCAAGAGGTTACACAGAGGAAGAAGTTGCATCTGCAGAAATACGCACAGCTACACAAAACAGGGAAGATTTACTTAAGCCACAAAAAAACAAGAAAGAGGCTGCAACACTGCTGGTCCTTGTGTCAAAATATTCACGCCAAAGCAATCGGATTAAGTCCATTATAAAGAAAAACTGGAACACTGTCACATGTGACAAAAGAGTGGAGCACCTGTTTAAGGAAATTCCCACGTTTGCCTACCAATGAAGTACCAACCTTAAGGACAGGTTGATACATACCAGGCCACCACAGAAGAAGAAAATAACTAATCGCAGAGGAACATTCCCATGTTTAAACTGTAGTAAATGTGGGTATATCATGAAAGGAGACACAATAAATCATCCACACACTGGAGAGAAGATTAAACTGGCAGGTTATGCTACATGTGATACACCAGAGATCATCTATGGGATCAAATGCCCATGCGGGTTGTATTACGTCGGCCAAACACAGCGATCAGCTAAGAAAAGGTGGAATGAACACAGATCCTGCATCAGAAATAAAAACACAAACTCAGCAGTGGCCAGACATTGGCAAAGTAAACAGCACAATTTGGCACAAATCAAATTTGTAATTTTAGAAAAGATACAAAGAAGAGAGAAACATGAAGATCTGCAAAAGAGACTAGATCAACGAGAGACATAATGGATTGACAGACTGAGCTCCTTGACAATGAAAGGCATCAATGAAGAGATTAATTACATGTGTTTGCTCTGATTGGGGGGGAGCACAGATTGGTTACTCAAACCAGAACATTGAGAACTTTTTTGTAGACTCTAGATACATTTTTTGATGAAATGTTAATGACAGTACTATCTGGATATGTTGATGTATTTATTTAATTCTTCTACCATATGTTTGATTGATTGATTTTTTGCAATACAGGTATCCTCAAGCTAATAGGTAATTTTCACAATGTTACCTCAACTGTCATATATAGGACAATTATGGAGAGTACCCCGGTCACTGATGGTCATCATTATAGAGTAGGAACATATCTATTTACTGCACACTCATGCATACTCCCCCACGTCATGCACATTCAATGTTTACCGGTTCACACCACACTTCTCCCTCCGTTGCCAATATAGCGCATCATGATGTAAGGACGAGGAATTTGTTCCCCTTTTTCATGAGTATTCCTTTGAGAGAAAGCGATACAAGCAATACGATATAGAAAAAATACTTCGCACTCACACGAACACTACAGACGGCACTGACATAACCATGGCAACAACCCTGCCTCTACGTGCTTGCACGGAGAGGTGGGGCCTAAAGCGTACGAGCGGCAGTGTTCGCGCTGCTCCCCGGCGCCCCACCCCCATTGCCATGGGCATTAAGCGAAGCATCGTAGCTTGCGCGCATTTTGCTTACCCACGCGAATGCGTCCGCGTCTAGACCTCATCCTACAAGCACACAGGTAAGAGACTCTCACACACCAGATGCGTAAAACTGCCCATGCATTCAGCGGCACGCTGACAGTTTCTTTTTCTTATACCATACAGCAGCATTGGACGCTACGTGTACATCAGTCATCAGTGATGTCATCAATGATATTTGTGATGTCATCTTTGATGTCCTGGGTGTTAGTCTTAGTAGTGCACGGTTGTGCCGCGAGTTATGGTTGCTTAGCTTACCATAACTGGCAAATTTCAGGGGCTTTTCGGTTTTACTGTGAACCATAATGGCACGTTTGTATTATGTCACATTTGTCAAGTTTTTTTAGTTAATTTCACATATTTGTAGTAGCGCAACTTAACCATAACGTCCCCTTAACAAAGCTTTTTTAGTGAATATATATATATATATTATATATGGCTTAAAGTTGCTCTCAAATAATGATATCTAAAAAAGAAAAACGGAAAAAAGAAAAAACAAAGCACCACTTAATGATCACTAAATTGCAGTTCTTACTATAATCACCAAAACCCAGGTTCCGAGAGGATACAGTTGAATTAAAAACACACAGCTAAAATGCTCAATGTTGGTGGCAAAGTTGGGGGTGCTTTCCTAACGCCAGACAAATGCACCCAATACCGCAATTCATTTATTTTGACAGCAAGGGGAGTAGCATACACCACTGTTTATAGATCATTGTATCAGGGTTCACTCCACCATCTAATGAAATTCTTTACATAATCCTTATCATTGGGAAACAATTGCAATGGTGGCGAGCTCGCAGAGCCCATTGCATCACTGTTATTAGTGTCTTCTGATCGTCGTGGAGGAATCTGTTGAGAAAGGTATTTAATATACTTTGCTAACTGAGTTAAATACGATTGGAATTCATCCCCCAGAATCTAAACTACCACTATCAGATAGCTATAGGAGTTACCTCTTTGTCCCATATTGCCAAAATCTATGTGCAAATCACAGAATGGACATGGCAGGGTACCCCTCAAGGTTTTGAATGTCTGCCCAGTACAGTATGTTTGACACACTACATAATTAGACGTAAACACAGATAGTAATTCCTGAATATGAGGCACATACCAGTCCTCTTGGGGATCTGCTGCAATATGCTGTTTGGATAAATGGGAGGGGTAGTGAAGTTGATCAAATGTCATCATCACTACCTTCCCTATTATTGCTTGCCTCCATACCAAATCAGTAGTAGATTGCGCACACCCCCTCCTTTGCCACACACTTCTCACTCTGTGACGCCTGACCTTGGATCTCAATAATTTTGGCCACAGTGAGTGCTGTGTATGAAACTTGCACCTGCAACTACATGCTCACAAAAACATGATGTTCAGGAATTTATTGAAGCAGAACATATGCAGCCTGTTTGGCTGCTCTGTCTCCTGCTTGCTTGCAGAAAAACAAAATCTGCACCATTCGTATGGGTGGCGCATTTAACCACTGCAGTGAGCAAAGGCTCAGAGAGAACTGCAATTAATCGATCTATCAATGCTGCATGCTGCACTGGAGACCCATCCGCCCTACTGAATCCCCTCCTCACCCATCGTGACAATCCTGAATGAACAGTAGTGGTGACGTATGAGCAGTCAGAAGAAATTGTAACTCTGCATCCTTGTGCTGCCTCAAGTGCTTCAACAAGAGCAATTCATTCTGCTGCTTATACAGAGTAATGACCTGGAAGCCTCTGAGTCAGAAAATCTTCATATTCTATATCCAAAAACCGTACCACTACTTCCCCAGTAAGTCTCTCACCAGTCTCTTCATCAATAGTTGATGACCCACCAACAAAAATCACTTAACCATCATCCAAGGCACAGTCACGTACCTTGGGAATACCATCCTCTGGACCCTCATAGCCATGGAGTCATGCACCTCATCATCATCAGTTATAGTCAGAAAGGTGGCTGGATTCACTGTTTTGCAACAGAAAATATGAATGGATGGGCGTGACAAAATCACTTCATATGCAGAAGCCCTTTGGGTGGTCAAAATGGATTTAGACATCTCCAATTTTGCAAAAACAGCATGCTCCACATACAACGTTATGGTACACCCATGAAACTGTCCTTGCATAACAGAATCCAACATTCAACTGTAATAGGCCTGGGGTTTATTACCCATTGTACGGTGCTGTGTCAACACAACAGTCATCATCTGCCCATCAGAATTTTAGAAGAGGTAAATCCCCTTTGTGTAATCAGGTGTTGCCAGGATAGAAGCAGGATAAATGACGTCTTAATTCCTGAAATGTAGTAATCATCTCCTAAGTCCAAATTATAGTATTTTTTCTTCTCTACGCCTCCTTGAGGGCTTGGAGCAGTGGTTTGGTATATGAATTGTAGTCAATAATCCACCCCCTGCAATAATTACATAAACCGAGAAATGTTTGCATATCCTTAACTGCCACTGGTTGTGGCAGTGCGCACATCAGCTGCACGCTCTGGGGTTACTCTTTCACTGTTCACCGAAATCAACTGTCCCAAGTACAACATTTCTTTCTGACAGTATTGCAATTAAGCTCTGTCCCCCTAGTGCCCCTCCTCAGCCAACAATTTCAGCAGTACAATAGAATCCTCCCTACACTGATGCTCTGTAGTGCTACATACCAGCAAGTCATCCATATACTGAATTATAGTACTGGCAACAACTATATTGCACAAATCATCATCTACCACCCTATCAAAGATGCTCAGAGACTCACAGTAGCCCTGAGGCAGCCTAGTACGTTGGAACCGGCTCCCGGCAAACAAACACAGTAAGATACTGTGAATCAGGCTGCAAGGGTATTGAGAAGAAAGCATTCTTCAAGACCACCACAGTAAAATCGGTGGCCTCAACTGGTATGTTACATGATATAATAACAGGATTTGGAACCACTGGAAATTCTGCCTGTTAAATGTCATTAAGGGGGCGCAAATCCTGAATCATCCTCCAACTAGCCCCTTCACTTTATTCACCAGGTAAATAGCTGTAATACAGGGCGAATTAGATGGTACTATTATGCCCTGATGCAAAGGGGCCATAATGGTGTCATACATTCCCACATCTGCTGCCTTTGATAACGGGTATTGTTTCACTCGAGGTAGCACAGTGCCAGGTTTCAATGTAATACATATTGGCGCAACACTTCGTAACAGTCCCACATCATGTGTACTACTTGTCCACAATTTATCAGGTACTTGAGACAAATCTGTAGAAGTAAAAGAGGGAACATTCCCTACCAATAACATGGAATATGTGACATGTCGATACTGTATCATGATCTCACAGGGGATGCACAACTCTAATATTATTTCCCCTTCATTTTCTCTGTTCTCAAACAAATCCTCATTTGAGACATTGGGATGGTTAGATCGATGCACAAAACTGTACGCCACTCCCCTTTGTTTCAATCAACTGCTATCAATATGATTCGGTCTTCTGCCACTAGAGCCCCCTCTATGTCCAATTCAATGGGGTTCCTGCAAAAATCTCTGGTGTTGGGCGGGCCTGAACCGAAACTCAGATGGAACTCACCAATATCTGCCATATAAGAACAAATCTGGGGCCACTGGTATTCCTCTCACAGCAGATTCGGCTGCCCGATGCATGTAAGGTCCACATTACTCTCACGGCACACATGCCGGGTGTTGAGCAGACCACACCCCTTTCCATAAACGAGATGATCAGGTTGAGCTTAATCAATATGTCTCTCCCCAACAGGTTAATCACAGTTGCAGTGGAGTACAACACGGGGACCCACGCCTCTCTACCCCTATCTTGAAAGGTAAATTATTTGTGAAAGGAATTGATTGAACTGCTCCAGAGAAGCCCTGCATTTTCGTGACCTGACCTAAAAGAGGGAATCCTCCCTCACTGATACACGATTTGGTCGCACCTGTGTCTACCATGAAAATTAATGGTTTATTTGCAATCTCCATGGCCACTAAGGGTTCCTCTTCTAGTTCTGTGGTAACCGATAGGACTAGCCACACTAAGGCTCTCTGTGTCTGTCCTAGTCTGGATATGTATTTGTCCCTGAAATATACGAACGGGTTAACTCCAACCACTGCAGCTCTCTGATAATGTGTCACTGTACCACCTGGAATGGTGGTACTGTTTGGAATATGGAGGCCCAGCTGTTCCCCTTGATGTACTGCATAAAATGGTACATTACTTGCACCAGGCGCTGGAAGCTGTGGGAAGTATGGCAGGGGAGCAGGTGGGGACACAAGCACTGGCACACCGTAGTGGGCAGCCGGGGGTAACTTTTTGGGTGGGGGGTACGAGACTAGGTCTCCCTGAGGATACGGGTACATCTGTTGTTGAGAATACACACATGCATGTCTGCTCCTACATTCCCTTGAAAAATGACCCATTCGCCCACACGCCCAACATTGACCTGCTCCTCCTCCTTCTCCTTGCGGTCCCATCCCTCCAAACACCCCTTGACCTCCCTAGCACCTAAAAACACCCCTATACCCCACACCCCACTGAAATTCTCCTGGAAACCCTCTTTGATACCAGGGTTGATACCCACCTGCCCACTCGTTTTCTGCTCCCCACATAGGTACAGATGCTGCATGCAAATCAGCCTGAATCGCCCTGAAATCAGCTGACACTTCTGTCTATACTGTCGCTATAGCCCCTTCCAGCGCAACCTATGCTAACTTCTTTTGAACCAGTTTTGCTTCCTCTGCTTGCGCTTGCTGTGCAGTTTCCTTCTCTTTTTCTTTCAACCGTTTACAATGATGAATAATAAAAGACTGAATTTCTGCCCAATGCTTTGCCTCATTCCCAACTATCAAGTGAAGCGCCTTCTGAACCTTTTCGGGAGGCCTCTTTTAATCACAAAACAGAAAAATTGAATCGCTCGATCCACCAAATCTCTTGTCTCTGCCCGGCACATCTTGTCATGATCACATCCAGAGGTCATAGTCTAGATTCAGGAGTTCAGGCCAGGCAGGATTCATTTTATAGATCAGTAGGTTTAAACTGTTAGCCTGGCACACATGGCATTCTCACAATTCACAGCATTAAATAACCATAGACTTCCATAGAGATCCAATTGTTTTTCAATACCCATAAAATGGCCCCAGTGAGTCGTGGACAAGTTTCAGCAGAGATCTAGACTTTGGACACCGAGGGCTACTTAAGCCCTGCTGCCGCAATAACGGGCGCTTCACGTTTGGTCCGCTCTACAGCGGTGCAACACTACCGGCGCTTCTGCTCACAGAACCTGTAAATTCAAAGAAAAAGTAATATTAATACTTGGAATAACTCACAGAATATCTATTGACCAAAGACAAGAATTACCTGACTGAGAATCTGCAAAAGAAAGAAGAATAAATTAGATAGCAAGAGAGATCTCTCCAACTTAGAAAACCTTCATTCGTCAGAGACAACAGTTTCTTCTCCTTGGTTCTGTCAAGAGACTCATTTACTTTTAAAGACAATTGCCCCCAGAGTCTTCCTGAGTTCAACAGCATCCTAGTCTTCAGAGACTCAACATCAACGCGCCACTGTGTGATAGCAGGATGGAGAGCTCCCTAAACACAAAACACAGGTGAGGAGAGTGTGGGTCTTGGAATTAGAGGGGAGTTACTTCTGGGTGGAAGACAGGCAGATTTCTAGTAGTTTTCACCATTCTTATCAGTTACAGCGCCTCCCTTCTGGTTATATTTCTTTCTTGACAGGAAACACCTTTAAAGCTTCCGTTTTAGCGGTTCAACAGGTTTGCGAATCATTACGCTCCTGTGGAGTTGTAAGCGATATTCAATCAACACTACAGCTAAGTCAATGCCTAGTCTGGGATGCTGAGGAAAACCCTTATTGATGTATTTTTATGTCCAGTTCAGTACTCTGGATGACAACCCTTGTATAACACCCCCCTCTTAGAATCCCCTGACCCCACTGAGCCAAGAAGTAGGTTTGTTTTGCAAATTTAAAAGGTTTATTTGGACAATTCAACAATACATATATATCACACTTTATAAATAAATTGATAACTGATATCACACTTCAGAATATGACCGTGATCAACAATGGATAATGTTACAGGGGTACACTGATTTGGTTACTTAGGAGTAGTGTAGAGGATGAGGTAGCTGAAAATGCTTGATGGTTTCAAGGAAATGCAAGGTGGAATAAAATGCAGTACACAAAATAACTTGATATGGCTTCAACAAACGACAATGTAATCACTTTTCCTTGATAATTCACTCCCCCCCCTATGCAATGTAAGAAATGGAAGGAGGTGGAAAGAGGAGCACACAGTTCTCAGGAATGCAATCAAATACAATACGGAATTCAGTTCCCCCCCCCAGCAAGCTTAGACAACAGGTATGCTTTTTAAAACACAGGCCCAAAATGCTTTTAAATGTGATGGCAATGGATGGGAAAATGTGCTAACTGATTTTAACTCCCTCTAGAGATTCAGGGTGAGTGAGAGATGCTTGTTGGTATTAGTTCAGGCTCACTTTAGCAATGCTCTATGAGTTATTACCAGGTTGTAAACGGATTTTAACAAAGGAAAGAATGGATCTGCTATTTTGACTAGTGGAGAAATTGAGCCAAAATCACAAATTGCGGTACATTTCGCGAGTGCGTGAAACGCGATTGCTGTAAAAGTATAAGGAGTAGGAAGTGGTTCTAGGTTCGTTGGAAAGCCTAGAATCACAGCTTTAAAATTTCGTTCCTAGCCCAAACGGGAGAGATACGGACGATTTAATAAAGGTAGATTTTCGGATTTAAAGTAAAAATCAAAATGACAGGTGACAGCTTGCAGCTTGCAGCTTCAGAATTGACAAGTGACAGTTGTGCAGCTTTACATATGACAGATGACACGATTTCTAGGAGGCTGTTCTAATTAGGTTAAAATAGTTTGGATTAGATTATTTTAACTAAGAGATTGGGTTCTGCACAGTTCTGGTGGATACTCACTCCTAATTTTGAAATGAATGGGTCTGGTCAACTGGAATGGAATTTGGTTCTCTCTGCTCGGCGGGTCAATCAGGCACCGGTTCTGCTCACAGCGGTCTGGGTCTCTCTGGATCTCTGGTCTGGTCTCTGGCAATTGTTCTTGGCAAAGAATTCAAACAGCTCGCCTGGCTGTGGAATAGTTTGCAAATGATTTTAAGGATGCTGAGGCCTGCTGAGAAGAGTTCTCAGTTTGTGGGTTTAGGCCCTTGCTTTAAGTTCTGAAGTAAAGTTCTGGTCTTTGGAGATTGATGGATGTGAAGTCTGGAGTCTCCCGGCAGAGCGTCCCACAGAATATGGAATTGAATGTCCTCTACCTGGGTTTCTGTGGCCCTTTTTATGTGTTTTGAAAATGGTGTGTGCCTGGGCCTAGCTAAGCCTGCCCCTCTCACTTATCATTGGCCAAGCTTTCCTCTCTCCCTTGATTGGGGGGAAGAAATGGCGTGTCAGAGTGATGCTGTAGGTTTTATGGTCAGAGGAAGCTCCCCTTGTCAAATTGCACACACATCTATTTCTGATCCAAATACATATTTATCTATGTACCATTTTTCTCATATTATAGGTCCAGTTTACATATTTTCTGTAGCACCAAACCATCCGATCCCTGTCTTTGTACGATGTCGTGTCCACTGATGACAGAATTCTCCCCTTTTCATCCAGATAACGACCTCTAAACCTTTCCATATTTTACACAAATGTGCACCAGAGAGATGGGTTTCAGATGATAAAGTGTCAGATTTTTAACATGCATACAATTGGAGTGAGACCCCATTTTCCTCTAGCAACCTCCCAGAATACACCACAGGGTCCTAACGCCTCTTAAAACGTACACAGAAAAATCACAAGAACAATGATATTAATTATATAATTTTGACCAGTCCGCACTATGCGTTATCTATCTTTTTAAAATTATGCTCTGGTCAAAAAGGTCAAAAAGGGGTGTGGCTTCCCACATCACAGGGTGGAATAACTGGTTTATCCACTTCCCCCAAGCTCAGCTGCTAGCAGAGGCACTGCCCCTCCCAGTTTCCCCCAAGAGGAAGCCACTTTACGGCCCCCCCAATATAACATTTGCCTGAGCCAAAGAAGGCCCATTGTTCAGTTTCCTGCAGTCCCCAGCTGCCACTCCCCTTTCAATCAACAGGGCCATGTGACCTCCTTTTTGTGGGGCAGCAGAATGCAGCCAGGCCTGGGAACACAGCTGTTGATCCAGTTTCAACTCCTGTCTGGGGTAGTTGTCAGGCAGAATCCAGTTTCATTAAGCCAGGTTTCAGCTAAATGTCACTTTTTGTTCCCAGTTTTCTACATTCAAATCAAACTGATAATTTTTACACATGCAGCTAGAGTGCTGATTCTAAGTTCAAAACTATGACATTTCAACAGTTACAAACTATGTGACACTCAAAAGTAGGTCCCTCATTTAATTTAAACATTTCGATTTTAGTGGTTTTCAGTTCAGTTTAACTTAAGCTGCTGACCTCCACAGCTCAGCCAGTTTTGTTATGAACATAGTTTTGGGCTCTTTTTCCTTCCAGATTTTGTATGCACACAAAACTTCATTCTGCTAAACGTCTGCTGGTGTTCAGTGAGACTTTTGAATATCCTGCAATGTTTGACATAGACATTTTTAGCTTGCATTCAGAGAACCCAAGGTGATTTCAAAGGGCTTTTTAAGCTAACAGGCACTGCTGTTTTTCCTTTGGCACACATTCCACTCATGGCACCCCTGGGCCATCACGCTCGCACTGGTGGGTGGAAGGTTAGGCAACCATTTTCGTGTGCGCACAAACTGCGCGGTTCTCCTGGATTCTGGCGCACATGTGGGCTTTTTGGCCATCTTGGATTTTCCAAGCCCACAGCACCAAATGTTGCAGCTTAATGACTCAAACGTGGGTCAATACACCTGACAGAGTCCAGGTAAGTGCTACACATCTCTTGCACATGTAATATATATATTGGCAGGGTCCTTATTATCACTCATCGTTCTTTGCATAAACGAATGGAGATCTGGTGTATTGGGTTATGCGTGCCGTAATGCCACCAATCTGGAGGTCTGACATCATGATAATGCCCCATCATGGCTATCGTCACCCAACTTTATACCCTGCTTTAGCCCATAGGTCACCCTGAGCTCCCAAAATCGACACAAACTAGCTTTTCAAATCCCCTACAGCCAAGGTAGTACCAACTGTGTATTTTTCAAATGTGTATATACACTTACCCGCCCCAGATGTAAGGGACAGGAGTGCCTTGATAAGATTGTTTTTTTACCATATGTGCCCATGGTACATACTGTACTCCTCCTGGTCCCTTGTGTAGTAATGGAAACTATGCTACTATTGTAGCATACAACTTTCTTCTTTCCCATAACCAACCTCTTGTCTATTGCCATCCGTCCAAACCTATTCTGTAGCCTAGGTCCCCATAAGCTCTCTTCTCGTGGAGAAATCGCGGGTTGCTGGTCTTCCCCCTCCAACTCATCTACTGTATCCCACGCCTCTTCTCCTTTGTGTATATAATCATTCTCTTCCTCCGACCTCTCTGTGCCATAATCCATACTTACCTCTCGCCCCCTTCTGTCTTCCCTTTCTTTCTCTATGTGCACATACTTGATAGCTGTGGTATCTTTCAGAAATAAAATATCTCCTGCCCTCCATTCATCCACACCTACAGGCGTCCGCTGTATGCTCCTCTTCTCTATTTTTAATCATGCCAATTCACCCTCCACCTTTCTCATTGCATCTACCAATTATTTTTGTGGTTTTGTATTGTTTCCTATGATCCCTTACCTCACACATCAGTTGACGCAGTGGGGTTAGGAAGATTCTGATTTCATGCCGGCATGGGAGCTTTGATGGGAAAAGGGACATATTTGTGTATCCTGATGCAGCACGGGGGCATCAGTCTGTTTCAACAGGGGCCGCAGTGTGACTTAGGATGACAGCCCAATAGTAGCTGTATTACACAGAGTGATCAATTCACACATCGCATTTAAAGAATACACAGGCCTGACGTCCAAATCTTCCACCATTTCCCATAATTCTAACACTTTTCTATTTTTTTGTTTTTCGTTTTCTTCTTTTATATTTACCTGTCAGAAATGTATACATATTACTCAATATCTCTATATTATTTGTTCCCTGCCCTGGCCATGACTTGAATCTTATCTCGGTAAAAATGAAGGGATCTACACATGTAATCCAACAGGGTTATCGGCTCCATTGTAGCCACCCCTTCTGAGCAGTACTTTGCAATATGTTTCAACACCCCTATCCCGCCCAAACAAACAGTCCCCCAACCCAATACTCATGTGTTACACCCCTGCTTACCTTAATTCGCAATCCCCCTCACACACATGCGCACAAACACACTCCTCTATCACACGTCCTATGTCGCAACACAATTGGCTTTCCTAAGGCCACCACTAACCACCACAAAAACAAAAAGCTTTGAACATAATACATTTTACTTTATTTGTTCCAACATCCCCTTTACATTGGGTAAGGAGATCCCAGACGAGCAAGGGCCTCTACAACAACTACTTCCCACACCCCTTTGCACTGGATGGAGAGATCCCAAACTCACTAATTTTATGCAGCATCTAGCCATACCCTTTTTTCTCATCAATACTCTGCGCTGTCTTCTTCCCTATTACCTACAGAAAGGATCCTGTTTACTAGGCAATCCGTGATACAAAACGCATTAAAAGAAGAACATATGCAATACCATATAATTTTTTTAACCATCATTCCACTCTCTCCTCACCACTCACATATATCTACTCTCCCCTCACACTTCACTTGTTTCTCTCCGAAGAGGGTGCACTTACATCTGCGTTTTCACCCGAAGTCCTCTGTCACGGGGTCCCGTGGACGGCCTGCACAATCCGCAGAAAGCACCCTGCTCTAAAGAACAGACAGGAATTCTGTAAACCTCTAAACGGTTGTGCCCAAAACGGGACTGGTCGCTGCAGGTGGGTGCTGCCCCTCTGGATGTGCGGCCAGGAATCCTCCGTCCTCACGTGGGCTACTGGAATCACAAGGAAATACAGCCGTCTAGGGAAAAAGGCTAGGAGCACCCTTTTTTGAGAAGAGTTTTATTTTCTATACAAAAGAAAAATGGCGACAATGGTTATTATAAATCCACTCCCACAGAGCTCTCTTGTCCTCCGTACAAGACTCAGATTGAAAACAAAAAAAACCGTCACATATGATGCACGCAATATACAGTGTTAATCCCCCACCCGCATTGGAGACCGCCTATATACATGCTAATAATTACATATAGCCCATTTTCCTATTGTCTCTGCTGTCTTCTCGCCCACCTTCACCACACATGGATAGCGTCCTTGTCTATCCTGAGACCGTGCAAGGCAATTGGTTAAACTCAACTGCCACCACTCTACCTTCAATCCTAATCACATAATATACACCTGGTTATCTGCATAAACTCAGCCGTAAATTTTGAGTTCAGTCTTGTGCCAGCAAACGAAGCAGCCCTTTTCCCATCCCAAACACTTTGGTGCCCCCATCATGCCCTCCCACTGTTTGGGCATCATTCTTGGCTCTCCCTTGCACGAAGCATAGATCATGTTGCTTTTGATTTTCCCCTTTATCAGTTCCTCTCCCCAAGAGTAAACTTAGTATCCTAATAATCAATTCAGTTCACCTAGGATTTAAGACCAATTTCCCTTCACATTTGGTAGTTCAATTAGAATTGCCATCATTCTAGAGGGCGCCACTGTCTCATCTTGGTTCATGTTTTGGCACTCCAAGACCTCTGCATTACTTCCCAACAAAATGACCTTTGTGCTAGGCTGCAGCCCCTCGCCTGATCAGCTACACACATTCCTGCCTAATTGTTCAAAGGCCTAATTGGTGTAGGTCTACGTACATGTTCCTTGCCATGCCTGGGAATCAAAATGGAATGATCAGACAAGGAATGAGGCCTCGTTGTTCTGTGTTTTAAACACAGTCTGCGAGGATCGAGTCCAACTCCTGAATGCAACACTACTTTATGTCATAATTACCATGTTTATATGTATGTTATGTATCTTACTTAATTCTATTATTAAAAAGACTGGTTAGTTCCTGCTATGTGATTCCCAGCTCCCGCCAGTTAGTCCCACCCGTAATGTGTACCCCTGCCCCCTACACTGTCCTTCATGTTTTAATATAGTTTTTCGCAATCTGAATAGTCTGGGAGGGGCGACAATCTGCACATTCATCCTAACACAACTTCCATCCTATATGGAATTAAAATAGGGGTGTGTGTTAGCTCCAACTTTGTTTAATGTATATTTAGCAGATCTAGCAGAGGCAAAATGCACACAAAAACGCTTCCCGCTAAGCTAGAGAGAACACACATGCAATGGCTAGGGTACGCTGACGACATTGTATTGTTGAACAACAGAAGGCTTCAGAGCCAATTGAATCTCCTTAGAACTTACACACACAGGAATGGTTTTAGGATTAGCACCACTAAAACCAAGGTGATGGACTTTCGCCCCAGGAAACACCATGGTAGAGATTACTACATATGGGCTCTCAATGGCGAAAGGGTGGAATCTATATGTGGGCGTGGTAGTGAATGATAAGTTAGATTGGACACCACAATTAAAAAGAATAACTATACTAATCAATCAAAAACTAGGTGTTCTTTGATCTTTTGCTTCCAAAAATGGGTGTTGTTCTATGGAAGCAGTCCTCACTGTCTATAAAATAAAAATCGTGGCCATCATGACATAGGGGCTTGAAATTTAGCCTCATAACCATTGCCGAGTTTAGAACACCTGGATAGTAAATGTCTTAAAACCTTTTGCAAACTGTACTGTACTGTTCCGGTTGAGTACATATATGCAGAATATGCCATAAGGAAGATCAGCACATTTATTACCTCTCGATGTCTATGCCTATATCAGAAGCTTGTCAATGCCCCTTAAAATAATGTATTGGCTAAGGTACCTCAGGCTACACCAACCTACATTTACACCTGAAAGGTTGTGTGATCTGGATCTCTGCTGGGCGAACGTATAAGGTAAATTGCAGGTTACTACCTATACAATTCAGATGCTGTGCGAATATACGCTGGTGAGTTGAGGCAATGGAGTCTTACCACAAACTCACAGTGGAATTTGGGAACCCTAAGAATCTACCCAAACTCACTGTGGAAACAGAAAGGACACTATTTCCAGTGGGCGCCAGTCTGAGATAGAAATAGGTTTTCTTATGTTTCTATCTACTGCGATGACAGTCCATGCTAGAAACAGAAAACCACAACGTCCTGTGCGGGCAGGCCACTGGATAGAAACAGAGAAATGTGTTAGCTACACTGCCTCCTTTCTGAACAAAAAACACCAATAATGATATTATTTGAGTTAAAAATATGTTTTTAGACTGCCCTCTGGTCAAGAAGCTTCCAAGCCAATGTATGACTGTTGGTTCCATGAACACTGGAAGGTCCATCAATAGCTTTGTCTCAACTGAAACCTGTGCCATCCTCAGGCTCTGCCTATGTAACAATTAGCACAGTGGACAGATCACACATTTCCTTAAGGACACAATGGGCCTCATTACACGTTATGCGGTAAGGGATTACCGGCACCGGTAAGGGCACCGGTGCCGGTAATCCCTTACCGCCCTACTACGAGGTCCCTCAGCGGGTCCCGTCCTTAACTTGTGGTCAGACCACGCGTTGTGGACGGGACTCGCTGAGGGACTTCAGCACAAATAACGGTACCGCTAACAGCGGTACCGTTATTTGCTCCTTCCCCATTCCCATTGAGCCCTATCGGGGCTCAAATGGGAATGGGGAATGTAATTGGCATGGGGACTTACCGGGTCCTCCAGGGTCGGAATGACCCGGTAAATCCCCATACCGCCTACCCGGACCCAGAAGGCGGTAGGGGGTAGCCTCCTACCGTGTAATGAGGCCCAATCTCTTTTTGCTCTTAGTTCATTTCACTGTTGTCATAAAACTATAACGAACCTCCAGAAACATTTACTTCTAAATGGGATGAAGGGAATTTATTTCTAGCCATTAGTCCAGATAGTAGTTTCAATCGTGCCAGTCTTTAGTCTTCCAAGTGGGCCAGGTTAAGGACCGAGATCCAAAAACACTTAATGAGACATACTAATTCCCTTTTGTGGCATGAACGGCAAGTGGCTGCTGGCAGGCTGATTCTGCCTACTGCTGGCAAGCCCTGCTGCCCCTTGTGGCCCTGGAGAGCATATGGGACTGTGAAACTAGCAATGAACCGCGGACACAGTTTCCTAATAGGTGCCAGGGAAAATGGCCTTTCAGTAAAGGGATCATTTAAAAGAGGGCTCCATGGTAGACTCGCTGACATGGCAATCCATCGAGGAGACGAAAGCAGAATAGGACTTTCATTCATATCTTTCCAAGTTCGATTTGCTTCCTTTAAAGTGAACCATGGGAGAGGGTGCTAGCCAGTCAGGGGTGTTGGCAGGAAGACTGCACTAAAGAGTATAATAAACATACATTTCGTGTTGGCTGCCAGCACATTCTCCTGCTCCCTGCTTTCTACAGAAGACAAAAACATGCCAGACGTAGTGTTTTCTTACCCTTTCTCAGGGAGAAGGAAAACCATTGCCAGATAAGATTTTTTATTTGTAATTAATCGCAGTGGCACAGACATTTTCACTTGTGAGTGCTAATGGTGTTAACCGCTGGCGGGGGTGGACCATCCCAGCTGGTAATGGTGCTGCCAAGCCCCTGTTAAGCACCCTTCCTTCGCTCAGGTTTGTGAGACTCGGGGCCCCCATCATTTAAATTGATCCCTATAGTCTACTCAACCCTCTTTATTCCCTTAACTCTCACTTTCTCTTAAGTGCCTGTTTTCATCTAAACCTCGAAGGCAGGGCGAGACTTAACCATACTTGCTTCCACCCTTAGGAAGAAATTCTCCCATCATGGTAGCAACGCTGAGAATCATCTCAGGTTCTGCTGCGCTCTGAAAACCTTTTCCTCACTGGGTCTCTCCCTTCACTTCCTCCCCTCATGAAATCAGAACCAGTGTTCCTGTGTTAATGCGCTCTAAGCTTTATAGACATACCATTTTTAATGTGGGGGGCAGGCCCTTACCGGCCAGACAGCATATGCAGCAAGTCCTTGACCCTTCTCTGTTGATCAACGGGCTTCATTTCACCAGTACCATGAGGAGGAGAAGATTTGTCTGCCTCCGCTGTGTGACCCAGGCATTATGGTTGCAAAGGGGCCTAGGGACAAATGTATACACCCTCTTGGAAAGGCACCCTGCGTCCCCTCCAGGCCTCCTGTGCCACTTATTACCTTGTTGAGGGGTTCGACATGTCGCTGGGGGCTTCCTGGGATGGTGGACATTCCGTTTGGCTTCTCTAGCATCTTGCTTTCGCCTTGGCTCTGCGATGGCGTTCCCGGCTGTCTACTGCATTCCTTCCTCCTCTGGACACGGCTGTGCACTGGCCTGCTCTTGCAGACCTCCCAATCAACAGAGGTTGGAGGACTTACAGCGTCCTTGGAGTTCTCCTCCTTATGATCGGCGATGCAGGTTTGTATCCCCTGCGTTCGGTACGCAGCACACCTGCCGTCCTCTGCGGCTCCCCAAACCACGTGTTTAGTCTATTGTCGATTTATATACAATTGTGCCAGCAATGTCTGGGCCCATTCTATAAGTCCTCCTTCTCTGACATAGGTTTCACTGTTATTGCTCTGTAGTGCCAACTGGCCAAAGTACTTGAATTACCTAGGTTCCTGATGTTTTTCTTCATCTCAGTACTTTCCAGAACCTTGAGGTAGTCTGCCTTATAACAGTACATAGGACTACTGTATACAAAGAGGTTACTACAGGAAGAAGAGATTAGAGTATGTGGAGGCGTGATGTCACAAGGGCTGTACCATAGATGGTCATCCTTCACTCTAGGGGGAGGGGTGTAGGGGCAGGGGAGTCCCTCCCCATGAGATCCTCACACATCATACCACCCCTACAGGGACTATCGGGTAATGGCGTCACCTCCCTGGCCTCATGGGAAAGGGCTCACTCCTCAGGGAGAAGTGAAAACATCTAGTGAATCATCACAATACATACATACACATTTGGGAAGCAATTCATAAGTGCTGTTACACCATTGAGGATTTTGAGGTCAGTATAAATGCCAGTACCTTCAAATGGTCATTCCGACTGCCTGCCTCAGACACCTGAAAGCGGATCTAACTGAATAAGAAAAACAGAGATGAACCATATTCCTCGTCATTATCTGGGGATACCCCTGTGTACATCGATCATGCCCCTGACTGCCGTTCACTCCTTTTCCACCTCCGGGAGACCCAGTTTCATTTTACAGGGGACACACCCAGAATGTCTGCCAATCCCCCTCCTCTCAAACCCCGCCCACCTGCACTCAGAAAGCAATCAGCCCCCCCTACTCCTAGATCCCTCCATATCCTGTCTGACTGTTCGGCCCAGGCCATGTTTCAGTTTCTTCTTTGCGTAAAGGGACTTTTGCACAAGTTATGGAAAAAACGAAAGCTCACCGGAAAATATAAACAAACTGGAGAGAACATTGCTCGCCAATCAAATCTCTGCAGGTCTTCATTGGGGAAGACATACACTCCTGTACCATATCACCACCTACTCTCAAGTTTACATCTGCACCTATTTACACCAATTTGTTCAAGCCCAAACTTAAAGACTACCTCCTCACCTCCGAGTTACCCTCTAAACCTACCTCTCATCTGTCTTCTATCTAGCTCACATCTTTCCCTCACCACTAACCTGCCTCTGTCCCTCACTTTCTCTTCCTCCACTAGCACTTCATGCATCATGGTCACATCCCTAACACAGCTGGCTGTACTGCCTACTTGCACTTAAAAATGTCTAACGGTGGTTGTCCTTAATCTATGCATGTCTACCCATGTATTGTCCCCAGGGACTGTTCCATTTACTCCCCTCCACAACCTGGTCAGAATGCCACTCAAACTCACCCCATTATAAGAAGCTCACTGCTTCCCATCAAACCTGCTTTATTATCTGTTGTAAATTCTTCTGTGATCAAAAGAGCATTGTTCCTCTCTGTATATAAATAAATAAATGTAAAAATAAATATTTTCTCAAGAGCCTTGAATTTCCACAGGAACCACAGTGAACGATGACACTGCATCCTCAAAACCACACCAAAAAGGGTCATAATGTCTAGAACACTAGAAGTACACGCGGTCCGCACAGAGAGCCAGTGCTCACCCACCACCAGCTACTTTTTAGTGGTTTTGCAGCATTGTTTTGACTCAATTGCCATTGGTTGCAGATGACAATGTTTCCCTCATGTTAGGGAGGGCCTTGGTCTTGGAGGAATGCACACAGATACACGGATCTCTGCAACCTGTGGCTCTCCAGATGTTTTGGACTAAAACAGCCACGATACCTCACCGTTGACTAGTCTGGCTAAGGTCAACGCAGTACAAAACATCTGGAAAGTCAAAGGTTGCAGACCCCAGCACTACGAACTACTTGCCTTTGGATGTTACTGTAAGTGTTTTGTATCAAGACACTTAAAGCATTCCTATATGCAAGACCTTAGAAAAATGGAATTCTAAAGTTAACCTATCACCGAAGTGCTATAGAACTGTTCTCTTCATGTTCAACATTTTATGCTTGTAAAATGTTAAAGCAAAAATGAATGTCTATACGTAATGGTTTGCTACCACATAAAGCTTGCAACAACTATCAAGTGCACACTTTGATCTAAGTGCTCTTATGAAATCAGCTGAAATGCAACTTTTTTTCACACGGAAGAACTTAAGACATCCTTAAAATTATGGTTTTCAGAATGTAGAAAAAGGAGAAACTCATTTCTTGTTACATATTAGTCTAAATGATCATTATTCACACAATCACAGGAATACCGCGAGCTGGAGAGCCAATTACTTTGCTCAGAGTACAGTCCGTAACTATTAATAAAGTCTTTAGCTGAAGCTCTCATGAAAGACAATTGAAATGTGGAGGCAGGATAAAGAGATAGCTCTGGCAAAGCTACATTCTAATAATGTTAGCAACAATGGAGCCAGTCAAGAAGGCTAGTTAGTGCTCTTTTTGTGTGTCCACCTAGAGTCTGGGCTTAGTAAGGGCTAAACAGTAGCATTATTGACCAGCTTTGTGGTCAACAGTACAACACTGATTCATTCTTACCACTTCAAGCAACATGTTTCCACTTGTGTGTACATTTTCACATGAAAACAGTGCGAGAAACCCGAGGGAGTCCTCAAATCTACTCCCTTTGGATCCTCTTCTCAAGTGGCCAGGGAAAGGCCATCGCTTTTGGGTCCTGATCCTGGGGCTGGAAATGCGAGGGTGCATCACCTGGGTGGAGGGTCCCTGGGGAATGGGAGGAAGATGCCCACAGGCTAAACACTGTATTCCCCATTTCCCTTTCACGATGAACCAACTTCCAGGACAAGGAAGAAAACAAGGAGGAGAACTCCTCCTTATGTGGACAGTGTAGGCCCACATTTAACCCCTTCAATAAAATCTAGAACCTGTCAGAATACACTCTACCCTCCCCGACGTTTATAGTTTATAGGCTATCACTGTTCCCCTCTGTTAAATACACCCACTGTCTCACATTCATATCACCATAGTACTGGGACGAGGAAGAGGCCACTAGGAGTAGTACACACTAACTTGTTATTCCACCACTCTGGTACTGGGAGGAGGAAGAGGCCCGAGGACTGTTGTTAGGGCCAGGCATGTCCCAATAACTATGGCCAGGCAATTGGAGCGAAGGACTCACACCGGCAACCTGTTAAATGCTTACAGGTGTCTAAAAGGAGAAACCGGCAGATAGAGAAGGAGCAGAGGAGAGATCCAGCTGGGCATGAAAGCGCCCCAATACAAGGTGGAGCATGCAGAGTATGGGCCGGTGAAAAGGACGCCGACTACTGTAGAGAAGCCAGAAAGATGCTGAGGTCAGAGCGGGCCACGAGTGGGTCAGGAGCTGTGCAGAGTCCTATACCGTGTGTTCCCCGTTGGGATTGGGGAACACAGACTTCCCCAAAGCTGCCGACCGCTGCCGGGAAGTCTGGAGGAAGTGAGCGCTGCTCACTGGACCTCCCCGAGAGTGAGAACCTGAGAGCAAAACCAGAGCACCCGCAGAAGCTGCCGCACACCGGTGAGTGACAGGGAAGGATCACTTAGGCCGGGGGGCTCCAGGGGCATGGTGTGTGTGTGGTGTTGGATGCTGGTCAAGTAAAAGCACATGACAAATGGGTCTGGAGACAAAACGTGAACTATTGAATACCGAAGTTGCTAAGAATGTTATGAGTTTTGAATGCTGAACGGATGAAAGGATATCGAAAAGATATGAGAATATTGCATGAATGAAACAGAAGGTAATGTGCATTTGCGAATGAGATGAATTTAAAGAGACAGCATTTGCGAACATCGTGGAACAAGTAAAAAGCAAAACACTATTGTATAGTGTGCAAGCAAGGTGGTAACCAGGAGAAATACCATGAAGGAAAGTGTGTGAGAGGCACATGTTGGTAAAGGCAAGAAGCCTTTAAAGTGAAACAGAAGCAGATGTGGACATATGACACAGATACAGAACGGAAGCCTATGAGGAAGAATCAACTGTTGCAAAGTGCCAAGGGTTATCGGTTATGTGACCTGTGATGGGTGGACCGTGTGGTGCGACAACTGCGCCTAGACAGAGGAATCCTTACTTGGAGTAAAGCAAGGAAAATCAAGAGGCTGGGGCTGGTCGGCCTAAGATTGTTCAAGTGACAGAAAGAAAAGGCAAACTAAGCAAGTTGATTTAATTGTGAATTTGAAATCAGAAGAGCTGCCTTCTTGGGGAAGAGAACCCAAAAACCATTCTGTGGAACTGTGTATAACTTGGGGAAGGGAACCTGAGACCATTGAGTGTGGAACTGTGTTGAACTTGGGGAAGGGAACCCTGAGGCCATTTGGAGGAGCTGTCTTGAACTTGGGGAATGAAGCCAAGAGCAAACCAGGAGATGGAAGCAGCTCAGGTTTTTAGTTTGAACATGGTTTCTTTTGTTGCCGACATCCCTGCACATTGTTTAGCTTAAGTTGTGAGGGAAAGTATAGGTTTTGGACACAGACTTTTAAGTTGAACTTACTGACTCGGACTATCCTTTTATTTAGGTAGGAAAATCCCACCTTAGTATTGGGCAAGTTAGGCCTTACACCATGCTGACATTTGAGTTAATAAAGATCTTTTGTTTGAACTTTGAATCTGTTCTCTGTGTGTTGCTTCATGATGCCTTCACAACAGACACAAAAATATTGTTAATCTCAGAAGCATTTCTTTAAAAAAATTAATGTTGCTAAACGGTATGTTTTTTTGTAATCATTGTTTTATTGTGCCTTGCAAATTCACGCAGTTAACGATAAATCTGTAGCAGAGCAAAAAAATGTAGAGAGGAGGAAACAAAAATCTGTGTAGGCACCAACAGCAAAGCTATTGAGCCTTATGTTGTCATCTGCACGATTTTCTTCCCACACATGTGGAAATCCTCTCAGCCATTGGATTCAATGGGAACATCACAGCTGCTTTTGAATCCATTGGGGGGAAGAATTCCATTTGTGAGGCGTCAGTGTGCCGAGAGTGGAGACCAGTGGAGGAGCAGCTGTGTGCCCTGGACATCTTCAGGTAAGTAAGGCCTCTGTGAAGTGAGGGAGGCATGTGAACGTTACTGTTTTAGCACAATTACATTAAGCAGATATATTAAACATAATTGTGTAAATTGTGGTAATAGTGTGCAAGCCCTAATTTGTAAAGGTGTGTCAGCCCTCAAAGGGATTTGTTCAATATATTGGCATAAAACTACAGCACATTTTCAGATGGCGATGTCACCATCTCGGATCATGGAGAAATTTGACAAGGAATACTTAAATAAATACGCAGTAAATACCGTTTAAGTCTGAAAAACGTGCAAAAGTGGAGATTTGGAAACTATTACATTAAGCACAGACATGGTAAGTATAGACATGGTAAAAAGACTTCAGGTGTGTCCTAAAGGGACAAATGGTATTTTGGGGCAAACACGTCAAAGGTGTCCTTACACAAGCGAATGCTGGAAGTTTGCGACAAAGCCATCACACAGCTGTGCCCGTACAGGGGCATTATTTTATTTTTTGTTTTCTATACTGTAAAGCTACAAAACATTGAACTCAACAACCGGGGCATCTATTTGTTTTTCCACACATGTAGTTTGTGTGTAGTCCAGTGTGGAGTTACCGGTTTCTATTTGCAGAATTACTAGTAAGAACATGAACCAGCATTTAAAAGACAAATAGTTCGAAAATAGACGATTTTGTGTCTACTAGAGACACTGGTGATTCCATTTTATTGTAGTAGTCTGCAGAATGCCTCTACCTCTCAATTGAGAAAACCATACACTATAAGCATACGAAAATAACAGACGCACATTGTATTTAAAGCTCGCAGAAATTACATTACACTGTTGATGACAGCCAGTCTTGGTTTAACGAAGCTGAAAATAAGTATTCTGACAGCTGAAATTAGGCACTGCTGAAGCTTGAAAAATAATGTTACGCCAGTGTAAAGCAACACCTTAGGGTGTCTGAGCCAAAAAGTATAATGCAGAGGTCTATTTAAAAGTGAACACAAACACTCATAACGATATGCACAGTTCTGACTCTAAGTGCGATATAACATGTGTTAACATATCCGTAGGTTTAACAATATCATTATTAATTCATGTAGTTCTTTTAAACACCAAAGCATGCTGCTAAGCCGTCACTTCAGAGCATTTTGTGGTTGGGTGTGTGGGTCCAGAGCTACCTCCTAAGTGATGTATGCGGGTAGCAGTTGCGCGTGGGCGTCATTTGGGAGGCGAGACCATATGGGACAGTCGATGCAGGGTGCTGGCATGCCTTGGTTTACTGGGTGTTGAGGAGTTGCTGGAGTAGGCCAGGTTGTAGATGTTTTCCTAAGCGCATGCAATCAGGTTGCACTCCTGAGCGACTGCCATAGTGTGACTAGATCGGAGATGTCTGATGGGGAAGTAATGGTTCAGGGACAATTCCTCTAAGTAGCTTGGGATGAAGAGCAGAGGGCTTCAAGCACATTATTTTCATGCTCAAAGCCCAGGATGAGGAGGGAAAACCTGGCGGTATCCCAAAGGTCACTGGATTACTGCGGGCATTGGATCTGTGGAACGTGATTTAGGAGGAAGGACTGGATTCACATCAGTGTGAGACTTGTGACTCACATTTGGTTTTGTAGATGATTTTGAAAACCCAAAGGTCTACCATGTCATATGCTTTGGGCAGGTCAAGGAGAATCGACGCTGCCTGGTGACCAAACACCAAGTGTGGCGAGGAGGCCCGAGTGTTTGAAAGTGGAGGCATGCTCGCTTTGGCGTGCAGGGGAAACATGCAAGGAGGGTGCAAGTGACAAGCCACATTGCCATTTCTTTCATTCTTTGTTGGCCAAAACAGATTTGGTGAAACATTTGCTCCTAAGGGGATTGTGATTTTGCGCTCTATCAAATTACAAAAAAATTGAAACAAACATTCTCAAAAAGGGTCAACAGGTGCAGATATGCTTTCCTCGGAGTATGGCTTGTCACAAGTAAAATATAAAATTCTTCCTTCAACGGTACTTCTATGAGCAGTGACGTTTGTATTCATTAAACTATTGGACCTGAAAAGGTTTAATTGGAGAACCAATAGTTGTGGTCAATGTATGTTGGAGGGGTTTAGGCTTTTCTGAGAATGATACAGGAACTTGTTTACGTATCGATTTTATAATTATTTGAATCATCAGCATATTTATTTCTGGACATGGCCCCCAAATTGAAACATAGCTCACAACAGGGTGAAAGAAAAAAACGAGGCACTGTAATCGCACTTCATCATCTAAAAAGATACCCTTCTCATGCTTTGGCCAAGCAATGACGCCCAGTCATTTAGAGATGGCCGGTTAAAGGTTTCATGCATCCTTATTTCATGTCCTTCAGGGACAAATTGACATTCCCACAAACCGACCTCTACATATTACATCATGATGTCACATTTAATATTGTGGGGTGTATTGACCCACTCTACTATACTATGCGGCATTGCTCTGCTATCTATGGTGCAAGAAACAGAAGAAAATGGCGGCAAAACTTTTGCGCGTGCCAAATCCTCCAAAACCGCCTTTTTCAACACACAAAAAGATGGCTGCACAACCTGTCGCCCATGGTGCATGTGTGGTGGAAAAGAGCACACGCTGCAGAAAAAGGGACAGTGGGCTCCATGACAAATAAACAGAGTGCAGAGGGAGCAGCAGCGCTTTGCAAGTGAGACTCCATAATTTGCCTGTAAATGACATTTACTTTGCTGCTAAAATTCCAAAATGCCTGTACACAACACTTCTCAACACTCAAAATCTTGCTTGGCGCTAAAATTCATTGAACCTTAGGAAGCACTGGGAATGCACAAAGCCCTGAAAGGTTAAGAGCAAAACATTTTTCAGCAAAACTGGATTGCCTGTGAATGACAGTTCCTGTAAAAAATCTGAGTGCAGCACACTGTGCTACCTGTGAATGACAGTTCCTGTCAAATAGGCTCTCCTGATTACGCTTTAAAGTTATTTAAACTAAAGGTCTGCCTGATTAGCAAATATAAAAAGATTGTTGCTGAAAGAAACACAGATTTCAGTTGTTTTTGACCCCACAGGTTTAACTCTAAGAAAGTAATTTATCAATGTCATTTGATGCAACAAGTTTGTTTTCTGCTGGATTTTAAGTCAAGAAATCAAGAATAAATTAGGCTGGCTGGGCTGCAGGAAGTGGAAAAACAGGTTTCCCCTAAGGGGAGGGCATTCCTCTCAGCAGATACTCACTGACATATGATTATTGTGGGGTAGGACAGACGTTTGTCTGCAGCCAGAGACTGAACAATGGCAGATTCTCCAGGCCAGGAAATGGGCGTGTGAAGAGGTCGTAAACTTGGCTTACAGAAGGTTCCCAAAGGTGGGGGCTACTCCTTGAGCTCCAGGGAGAGACAAAAGGCAGACCATTTGCTGCTAAGAACATGTAATGAACAATGTTTAGAGACTCATAACTTTTTATCAGAAATGGTGAAAAATATCAAAAGGGCGGATTTGTTAGTCAAAATTTTGGCATGCCATTTCAAAATGTGGTGGAACTGTGTAGCATATTCTTAACAGGAATGGCTATATGTGATTTTATGGGAACTGTATTTATACTAGAATTGTTAAACTTTACACACACATCCCTCTAGTAAAAACACATATTTGTGGAAATTTGGAGAAAGGTTGGAAATTGTTTTCATGATGAAATGGACAAAATGCTGAAAAATGGCAAAACAAGATCTCACAGTTGCGGGATTTTGATGAACAGATACTCCATAACATATGGAATCCGTGTATGTAATTTTCATAGAGGTTACAAATGTATAAATATGTATTTAGGACAAATTTCAATTTTGATACTAGTGGCTAGGGGAGGATTGTAAAAACCAAACCATAAACTTGACATCACCTGTGTTTGAGCCAATCACTCAGATGCAAGGCGGAGATGAGGCTCTGATGCAATCCCAGTGCACAGGGGCGAGTTTAGTTAAGTCGGCCCATACACTAATTTTTGCGATGTCATTTGAAAGGATAAATAGAGACAGCACACAGCACATAGACACTCACTCGTCTGTTTCCAGAAAAGCACTTTGATCCAGCATTCAACATCCAGCATTCAACATCCTTCCAGATCCAGATGCCAAGGACCAGGCCAAGCAGTAGCAGAACCATTTTCAGCAAGACCTCAATCCTCAAACGTATCCTTACAACCCAGTGAAGCGCTGTGATGTGAGAAAGCATCCTGAAACTAGCATCCCGAAACTATCTGACTTGCTACCATAATGCTTGCCTGATGAACTCGCCATCCCACTTATTTGAAATACCCAGAAACAAGAAGGGCAGATCCTGTGCAGTTCCAGTGACCAGCCTAGCTGATCCAGTCCCACGCCTGATGTGCTGTCTTTCCTTGATAGATCCAACCCATTGACCAGAACTGTGACTGTCCAAAATCTTAAAATCCCAGTGGATTGTGAGTATTAATAGGACGCTAGAGAACTATTGTATACCTTGCATTATCTTGTTCCATTCTGATCTCTGAACTATCCCTACTTTCCCAGCCAGTAACAGTGTCAAAATCTTTAGTGCTATTTTATTCTGTCTAGTTGCTATAGCGCCATTTTCATAGTCATCTTTATTTGTGTAACTCTGATCCATAAATCCCACTTTGAGTGTTTGGACTGGTGCCACTGGGGAAGGTGATGAGGATCTGTTACTGAAGTCATGAATCAGTCTCATAGCTGACTTCGTCCTGACTTGGTCGCCTAGCCTGAACGCTCTAGCCTTGAATGAAAGCATAAGCCATATTTTCTGATTCTAAACTGAAGTCGTGTCCAAATTTGTGTCTTTATTTTCGAAAAACTTCTCCCACTAAAACCTCCATAACTCCCTCAGTTTTTAAGATAGAAGCAAAACAGTGCGATTGACCTGTTATATCTAAAACCGCATAAGTAAATGTTTGCCGCAAATTGACATTTTAAAAAGTTTTACACATGTGAATTACCTTTAAATGATTTCCTACCTTGCCTTTGAGATTTCAAATGTTTTCTTTCGATTAAATCATTGCTTGTGTTTGCTTGCATCTGTTTAAAGCGGCTCCCGTAGGAATTTATAATAATTTAAGCATTTAGAACATATTTTGTGTTTTTGCTCAGCCAATTTTGAAGCCATGCTGACAGTTGAAAAGTCAAATCCATTTTTCTCTTGTGTTTAAGGGGGGAAGGTGGGAGTGATATTCTGTTTGGTCTGCATTATTCCTGAATACCTGCTCTCTCCTCATATCTATTTAAATTGCCTATTGGTGGGTTGAGGGGTGTTGCAGGGGGAACCCCTAACCATAGTGCTATCTGTTCTAACCCAATCCAAAAGTAGTTTTCTTCGCTGCATTCTGCTTGTACTCATTACTTGATTCCCAGTGCATTAAAGATATTATTCATTGTTCTTGTCAGCCCTTGGTGATTGTTGTCACCTATTAAAAATATATTGTGATTTTAAATTCTAAATAAATAAACACATAATTACTTTTACAACTAGCCTGATTCCTGGTTCAGTGTAGCCTGGTGGGTATTTTGAGGAGGGTGATATCATGGGTATATGAGTGGTATATCATTCAGAATATTGAAGTTATAGATAAAAATAAATAAGAGTTGCATTTGCTTACTACATGCTGGGCGAGACTTGGGTGTGTGCCTGATTGAAATCACTTACAATATGCGCTGCTTTTCTCAGTAAAGCCATTTTCATCACTGTCCAGACAGTGGCAGTAAGATCACTATCATGGTGATGGGCGTATTATGAAAGCTTTTTAACATAACATGATAAGCGTCATCTTCAAATGTTTGCAAAAATTGTACACTGTAATTCCAGACACGCCGCACAGCTAACATACCATATTTTTATATATACTACAAGCATGTTATTAAAACATATCTTCGGGTTAATTAATTCTCTTCAATATAAGGGGAACAAGATTTCAGGACATATACCATTGGTCTCCTCTTCAGCAAACAGTCTAAAAAAAGATCCATTGCCCTCATCATCACATGATAAGAAGAGGATGTCTGATATTAGGGTGATAGGGTTTGCCATTCACACCACTAGGCCCATTTCAGAATGTTCTGTCATTTACTAAAATCCAACTGCAGTCCTGCTTCCCTTAAGAGAAAACCATGATGCCTGAGCACATGGTGGAGGGGCAGGGCCCGCACTGGCTACTGTTTCGAGAATTAGACCCAAACTGGTTTTTCTCATGAAACCTTTTCCAGGACATTTTGGCAGTTCACAAAGTAATCGTTTCTGTCCTTGGCACAGAGCAGATGAACACAAGAGTTACTAAAGGGCATTCTTTCAATATGAACAAAGATCCTGTGTAGAGATGGTTCCAGAACACTATTTAGGTCAAGTGGTTCTACTGCCCTCTATTGCGTCTTAGGACTGCTGGATACATGATAGGGAAGCTTAGAAACACACTGTATGAAGAATTAATTCTCCAAGAGCAGTGCTTTAATTGCACTTCTCATGAGCCACCTGCTTCCCAAGAGATATAAGGTTACATGAAGATAGTTGCAAAAAGTATGTTACAGAATGAGGTGCTGCAAGGCCCAAGAACGATTGGGAAGCCAAGATGTCAGGCCCATTGAGAGAGAAGCTCACCTTTCTAAGTTTGTTACCACAGGGAGTTGGTTTCAATTTTTCTGTTGATTATGCAATTCGGGCGTCTGCAGAGGGATGCACTCACTACATCACTGTGATTTCACTAACCAATGAAACTTGATAAGCTATGTTGTGTTTAAGTACTCATGTAGGTGGGAGCCAATGCAGATGAAGGAAATAGAATACACCTGATATTTTGCATTGTATGTTAATCTTGTGGTTTTTGCCTTTAAATTCTGTAACCCAATGTAGGCGGGTCGAGTTTTCAGTTTCACTGAGCTGACTGACTCTGCCGGCCGTTTAATTGCATGCATTAAAGCGGTTTTCCTTGCAACTCGTGCCTCTCATTATTGTTTCCTGGTTTGATTTGTTGGGTCTAAACCACAGGAAGTGGTGCTTTTATTGCACATTTTCTAATTCTTTGGGAAGAAATCTGTGCAGAAAGGATGCGTCCATGCGTCCAATAGTGGGTGATGTCTATAGCAGAGGTTTGTGTTGGATTACGGAATTGTATGTGGAATTTTTAGAATAAATCCAGTGACTCTAGCCCCTTACATGAAATAACGACCGCTAATCAAACCAGAACAACCTTTGCTGATAATGGTAGTGCTTAGCTTGCCAACCCACCAAAAAGTACAATCCAGTCAAGTTTTCAGAATGACCAAAAAATCTGGAAAACATCTGCCATTAAATGGATCTTCTGGACCATTTTCTCATACATCCCGGTGTGTGCAACCTTTGGCTCGTCAGATGTCTTAGACTACATCTCACATCAGCTGTAGCCATTGATTAGGGATCCTGGAAGATTTAGTCCAAAACAACTGGCGAGCCACAGGTTGCAGACCCCTGCCATACATATTGATTTTATGGATCCTAAAAACCGTACCAGGTTATACTCTTCGTTATGCTGACTAACCCAGTACCGGCAAAGGCGTGGTGAGGATATCATGTATGGAATCAATTAATATTGACAAGCAGAAAAGAGAATTTGGGAAAAGCATTCAAAACTACAGGGTTTAGTTGATGGAAATATGTGCAAAAATGAAGTGCGAGGCACATGATTTTTTAAAATTTTTTAAACTAACCTAGAAAACACAAAGCAAGCAGCCGTTCAGAGATATTTTCTTTAGCGCTGCTGGGAGTTGAGGATCCAGACCGCCCCTGCCAACTCCAAGTTCTCTGATCAGATTTCCAACTGTCCAACATGCCCCATTGTCAGTGATTGGACTTCCCAGATGCGCTGAAGCTCTTTCCTTCGCAATCACATCCAGTGTTTGCAAGAAAGCGCACAAGGCTTCCCCGCACGCTGAATATGTACAACTGAAACCCCCTACGCTTTGCGATGAAAGTTTCCTTTTTTTTTTGGTTCAATCTGAAGTAATGATGATCCCGAGAGATTAATTAAAAATGATGAGATGCATTTAAGAAGTAATAAAATCAGCTACCGAGGCCAACCTTGTTGATCACACCCAGCACCAGCTGTCGGAAACCAAATTACCAGCAGTTGAAAGCGAAAGGGTGGTACACGCTTCACTCTACAGAAGCGGTGATCTCGAATAGCCCAGAGACAGATTATACTCCAGAAAAGGTACTGCATTGCAGGCTTCCTCCTCCGGGCACTGGACTCCCCATAACCGGGTTAAGATTGTGCAGGTTACTGGTTTTTTTTCGCCACCATCAACAAAGTTCACTTCAGGAAATGGTGCCTTCTACTTCAATTCCTTGTATCTTATAATGAATTCACTTTGCTTGCACGGCAGACACTTTCAAAATCATAGTTTCAGTTTCCCGGTAATAGAAATCCGCCGAAGGCAATATGCCGTGCCATAACCTCAATTACAGTTTACAAAGGAGAGGGTTTCGCTTGCTTCCTGCTGGCGCCGACGCTTTGTCTTAAATGAAAATCTCCCGTGGGCTACCAGATGGCAAAGACGAGATGAAGCGAGGAGTCTGCAGCGCCAAGAAGCAATTCAGTTATGCAGTGGGCGCGCTACACATACAATCATTTCTTACACATTTGCTCGTTATCGCAGTGGCACATAGGAGACAGCAACGAGCATTAGACATATGCATGCAGGCCTCGCTCATTTACAGGACATGACTGCAGGCTTGATCGGACTGCCATGGACTTGCTTTAAAAGTAGCAATGATAACATGTGGAAAGAGGGCACTGGTTGATTCACAGCTGGGAGGCGTCATGAAATGCAACTAGCTTAGATGTGCCCTGCTTTGTGCCTTGAATAGAAACTGTACCGCAATTCCTCAAACACCACAACAGATAACATGTAGAAACTCAGAAGCGAAACGTTTGTGGTATTTGTTTACAGGTTGCTCATTATTAGAGTATATTTTCATAGTGCTAACGTAGCTTGTGATCTTGTGAAATAGAGGCAGGGGTCAAGTCCTAAAAAAAAAGTGGGGGGACTCATTAACATACCAATTGAATGTGGCGTCGCCAGAAATCAGCATATCAAGGTGCCCTTTGAAAAAAATGGGGGAGGGGACGCCTGAAAAAGTGTGGGACTCCGTCCACCCACATGTACCCTCAACTTGAACCCTGAACAGAGGCATCTGATAACAAGTGGTTTGAGACTTTTTTTGGGATGTGTTGCTGAAAGCAGATTTTGCTATCCACAAGGAAGGGAACATAGGGATTTTGCTGAGTGGGTGAGTTTAGGGTTTAACCGGTCTAATCGCATTTCGTCAAGCCACCTTGTATTGGGTTCCTGCTTGCAGGCGTGGCCGAGGAATGCAAATTCGCTGTTGATGCAGTTAGAAAATGTTACCATAGTGACTTCTGTACTCCTAGTCCATAGTCCTCTTTCCTTCATACTTATGGGGGCCCCATCCCCAGGAGGGAACCCCCATAAGTATGGATAAAAGGGAACGGAAACTAGGAGTAAAGCTTTAAGCAGGCACCTGTCACCCACATGTGAATGGCTTCAAGGCATGAGTGAAGCAGTGACGCCCCCAGACATTTGCTGGTGGGGGGCAGCATTTTTATAAGGGTAGCCGTGGCACCCATTGGCACGCTGCAATATTTGCCAGTGGGGGCCAGCATTTTTATAAGGGTGGCCGTGGCCACCTTGGTGGCGCCCCTAGAGTGAAGGCGAGTAATATCTTGTGGACCCTTGACCTTTCGATATAACTGTGTACCATCTGCATACTGGTGCATCGTGATGTTTGCGTCATCTAGGAGTGAGTCCGGTGCTTCAATAAAGACGTCAAAGATGACTGACGAGAGAATGAAACCCAAAGGGACTCTGCAAGTGGTGAGGCTGTGTTCAGACCTGTGGCAGCACATCTGGACAGCCTGGTGTATGCCAGACAGGTAGGATGTGAAACATTTCACGAGGGTGCTAGAGAAGACCATCCTGTGTGCAAGGAGGTTGAGCAGTGTGTGATGGTCATGTATCACATGCCGCCGAGAGGTCCTAGAGGACTACCAAGTATGAGTCTTTGTTGATAATCTGCAGGCATCGCCGACTACTGAGATGATTGTCGTTTCAGTACTGCATTTGGGGGGGTAACTGGATTGGTAATTTCAGAGCAGACTGAGCTGTTCGATTTTTTTAGTAGTTGGTTAACAACTACCTTCTCCATGAATGCCGATAAACATTAGTCTCGAGATAGGTTGCTAGTTTGCTAGGTTACATACTGGGAAAGTAACCCTGTTTACTAACAGTGCATTGCTATCTGTATTTGCTGCTGAAAGGATACAGCCTCAACACATTTCAATTTGTGGCCACAATGGGCTTTGTTTGGTGTCCAGTCATACTTTCGAAAAAATAGTTTCGATATACAAACGTTCCGAATACAAAGTTTCGAATAAAAAAATTTTGAATGCATTTTTCTCATTTTATGGGTTTTATTTTAGTTTTGTGTAAAAAAAAGTTTGTTTTAAAAAGAAAACGGGGGGGGGACCCCCCCCATTAAAAAAACAAAAAAAGCATTCAAAACTTTTTTTCGATGCTTTTGTGTCAGAACTTTTGTATGTCGAAACTTTCACTTTCGAAACTATCACTATGAACCGCTTTGTTCATGTGACCGAATGAAATGCCCAGGAATGGAAAAATTAGCTAGACAAGTGTGCATCTATGCATGGAGTGAATCATGTATGTGCCAAAGGTGAAACATTCTGCACCTGGACTGTAAGGACCATTTCACTTTTTAGTACACCCAGGATCAGGCGAGGACCTCATACTTCACCTTAAAGCACCCTTTGACCCCAAGAAGAGAGAGACCTGAGAAGACCACAGAGGAAGGGTGTGGGCCGCCCTTAGGTCCTAGACTGATACCCAAGTAGAAGACGCCATGAGAAGATCAGAGCAGAAGGGTGCAGATCCTCTCATCTGGAGACCAGTAGAGGGACCCCTTAAACCCAAGTCTGAGGGCAGAGAGAAAAGCCAAAGAAACCTCAGTAAGACTAGAGCAGAAGGGTGTGGGAAAATCTTAAACCTGACACTGGAAGCATACAAGTAACCTTCGTAACCTGCCGGGAAAGCCCTGGACCCAGAATTAGCAGGGAGTGTGATAACCTTTTATTTGGACACAATAGCTTCTGAGAACATTTATTTTTAAGTTGTGCTGAAGCATGGCGTGGAAAACAACAATCTTGACAACTTTAGTTCAGAGCCTACCAATGTGTTATTTTGGCCCTAATTTACACATATCTTTTAATAAACACTCAATGTCAACCACGTGATGCAGACAATATCTCATATTATGTTTTTTTAATCAAATTCACAGAATAATGGGTCTAATCCCATCCCTTGTCTCATCTCAGATCACTGCACTGGACCTTTTAAAACTAATCTGCCTCAAACTCTGCATAACTAATTGGTATCTGAGAATCTCTTCCTAGCATGCACGTCAGAAACTACTGAATTACATATCCCATCTTTGCCATGAGATTCAAGGGCCAGATAGCAGCCAATTCATTGGTATTGTAAATGGTTGAATACATAACGATTTCCAGTGAGCAACGCGAAGGACAGATATACTCAAATGAAACATGCAGATTAGTCTCAACTTTATGAAGATACAGCATTTGCACACAAAACGTCTGCATAATAATAAAAGGTTAAAAATGTGATATCCAAACAAACAAATGGATTAAGCATGTCAACAACAAATGTGTGACATGTGACTAGGTAGCTAAAGGCTACAACCTACTCAAAGAGTGTACACACACACATCCGCAGAGTCTCTCTCACTGTTGGTAAGGGGAATCGTACACAAAGGCTGGCGTTCGAAAATGCTGGGCGGTGGGAGATATTTAGATCCAGGTTATAGCATCAAACAGACTGGGCAGCTTGGCACCAAAAGCTACCACAAGCTGCTTTTAGCTCCCACGTGGACTGGTGCCCGCCAATATAAACCTATTGATTTTGACTCTGTGTCTGGGAATTTGGATAACATTTGAAAAGAAAACCTCTAGAAGATCAACAGAAATGAATCAACAGAAACAAGTCAGTAAGACAGTGAAGAAGAGCAAAATAGGTATAGAAAGAGGGGTTGATGGCGTCCACATTTATGGGTGCATGACACAGTTTGGAAAGAAGGCAAGTTCCACCACCTTTCAGGAGTTCCAGAGTGTCTCATCTCACATGAATGCATCAATTATAAATGGCTTCAATCTCTGTATTTTTTTAACTCTTCTTGCACTGCTAGTTTCTGAAGACTTGCACTAACCATGCGCTGTCCTGAGAACTCATTCCTGAGACTTTAATAGCTTCTGGGTCGCCATGATTAACTAACTGCTGGTCCGAGGAACATCCTGGCACTCATGACCTCCTTCCAGATCCTGCTCCAGGAATTCTAACTTCAACCACTGAGATCGAGCAGTTTAACCGAACAGGACAGCTTGCATCAAGAAAGTACACCAGTCCTTCCAATGGTTTGAAGAAAAGAGTGAAGATAAAAAGAATTATAAATACAGAAAAAATACCATTTTGCTGAGGGGGTTCACACTTAGGACGAGAGTATCCCGCACACATCTCAGAGCAAAAGTAACAACACGCAGTCAGACTAACCAAGACTATACAAACAAGCATACAAAAGTGTGTAACTTTTGAGAAAGTTAAAAATGCCTGTATTTTGGGCCCCTAGGGTTCCTTCTGGGCGGCCAGCTATCCTCAGTGACTTACATGTGAACACAAGCATAGCTTCATGCTTATTTCATATTAAAGATATTAAAGTGTGTATGCTTTTCCATTCCTCATGCCTCTCGAAGCAATACTGATGCAATGACCTCATTCCAAGTCGACTCTGGAAATAGTCGCGCTAATTCGACGTAACCGAATGGCTAAAACACTAGATCCTGCCAGGCCACTGGAGCCAATTGGGAGGGTGGGTGGGGCCAATTCAAAAAGAGGAACCGAGCAGAATGCAAGGGCCATGCTTTCCTCGTGCTGAACCATTTCCCTGTGTGTCAGTGCTCCTTATTCCAGGAGGCGTGTTATGCGCAGGTGGAAGTACCGCAGGTGTGCTCAAACGCCCATTCTGCTGTTTCATCAGTGGTCGAAATGGGCGGGAGTGGCGCACCTCTACTTTTTACTGTTCGTATACTTTTATTTTAAAAAGAAACACGTTCGTTCAGTGCACTGCACGTTCCCTTAAACAGCAGGCAGGCGCATGTGTTTGGAGGTTTGTATTGCGCGTGTGTTTGGCGGTTTGTATTGCTCGTGGGAGGGGGCGGGGTGGCAGGCCAACATCGTTCCACTGCTTCTTTTCGTACACTTAGGCCACTGCATTTCATGCATACGCTCCAGTTTTTCCCCTATTGCAGTCTTGATTGCAGTTCTCCTGCGCTTAGCCAAGGGCAGGAGAGACCAGGCGCAGGGGCAAACACCGTCGGGCACTGCAGCCTCATACAGCGCATCTCTTGGCGACTCTGGGGTGCAGCAGCACCCCAGCCACTCCTGCAATGGAGCCCCATCCGGCACGTACTGCAAGGGGGAGGACTCTGCCTCTGTAAACGCCTTCGTGCATTTTATGCCCACAGAATGTAATCGCATATGAGTCAAAAACTCAGCACCAAGGCGTCCAAGTGACCAGGATGTAAAACTGGCTCCCTCGTTCAAAAATGTCACTGCAAGACAAACTGGCCTTTTCCCCTTATCCTTGCAAACCTGCTTGTTCAGTGGGTAGAACACCAAACACTACAGTGGTTTCATTGGGTTTCTGTTTCTACAGAAGGAAAGCACATGCACAGCAAACAATGCTCCCCAAAAACATTGTGACAGATGGCACAAGAGTCACTCCAAATCTCAGAGGTGATTCAAGGGTTTTTATTGAAACCTGTGCGGGCCTTAGGGCCGTCCCTCTTCCTCTCACCTTGTGTTGTACTAATCCCTGATCCATGCGTCCCTGACCCCAGGTCATAGAATATCGGCAGAAAAGGCAGATAATCTTCACCGATAAATAACCGGTAATTTGCATCTATGCATAAATGCAGGCACTGTCGCTCACCGGAAGAATCAGAACCATACTATTCAAATGTTTTCATTCTGAATTAATATAATTATTTATAATCAAAAGCAAAACATTGACATCAATAGACGAATACTCTCTATGGAAACAGTTCTCAACATTATTTAATATATTTAATCACAATATCAAAATCACACTGTAAAGTTCATCTGTATAAATACACTCACTATATTTGAAGATATTTGACGCAAAAATACATTTTCAACATGCCATAGATTTCATTTATATGCATACGTGTGCAAATATTCTATGTGCAGCGTTGCATCATACCCGAAATTACGGTATTAGGTCAAAAAACCTTTTTCTAAAGAACGGAAAGAAAAAAGATGGATTTAGAAAGACCGTTCTGTGACCACACAGAGTGGCCTTTTTAAATGGAACTGTCCCGCCCCTGCCGCACACGAGTGCGTGCAGGGGCTGAGAGGCAGGGGAGTGTCTGGTGAGTGAATGTGGGGCTGTGGGTGTGTATGCGTTTATGCTCGTGTGTGTAGTAAGTGTGTGTTGTGCTGAGAAGGGGGTGCTGAAAAGGTGGGCTTGGCAGGGTTTAGCCCACCAATTTACAAAACAACTAGCAGGAGAGGGTGGGGAAGGGGTCAGCTTAGAAGGGGGAGGAGGACTATATCATGTTTCAGCATTTTAAAGCTGACACAAAAACGGCCAAAGGAAATCAGTCTTTTTTTTGTTCGGTCTTTAATATGCCGAAATATGACGTAGAACCGAAATTACATGTGGCGAACAGTTATTGTGTCTATTTGGCTCCTGGTATGAGAGCAATCCTAACCTTAACACAATGGAGGATTGATATTGAAACCATAATATACAACACCCCAAGAAAGCTTTGCAAATATTTCACTGGTGTAAAGGCCTTCTCATAATACCCAATACAAAATAATATCCCAACATTGCATTTTTCAGACCTCTACAAGCAGGTACAGCCAATGCAAGTCTCCCTGAGGCCATGGACTGAGCAGGTTATGTAAAAACGTCTGCTGTATCCTGTGCAGGTTTGTACTCTTTAAATCTCTGACAGCCATTATGCTAAAATGATCAACAAAATATGATTTGCGAGCAAGCAGACTATCCACCAATCTTTTCTTATTTATAGGTTTTTGGCTACGCAGCCTTTACCAAAATGTCTTGAATCAAATACCCGTGTGTCTACCTACTGTAGAGTCATTGTGATATAGGCACACCTTAAGAAACAGTTTTGACACTTTAATGTCTTCATGGAAAGGCATGTACTTTGGTTATTATGTAGTGAGAAACACATCTTCAGGAGCTTGTTCTAAGAAAGACAAAAGAGCACGAATGCACTTTGGCACAAGAGCCTTGGTGTTATCCATTGTGACCTGGGTACTTTCATCACCTTTGCTTTTGCTATCCAAAAAGGTCAGGCTTTTCAACCCTAAGAAGGAGTCAGTTAACATTTGCTGTCAGAAGCAAAGTACCTTCATAATCACAAAGGGTAGAAAGAGTAATCGTCTCTAGAGTAACTCTGCACATTCATCAGGAGTTTGACTGAAACATGAAGTTTCAACTGAGAACCTGAGAGCTTATGAGGCTTGAGCAGAGACTGCAATCGCGAGTTGTGCTCCTGCACTCAGCTGATCCTCTTCACTGACGCAGTCCGCTACATGAGCCTGCAACATGAGAATCATCATTTTAAGAGAAGGTTTGTCGCCAAACAGTGGCAGCTGTTTCGGAGCGTTGTTTTGTCCTGGCCTGGACCTCAGCAGTGTGTAAATTTAAGGGGCAAGACATTCATTGCAAATCATCTTCCTATGAGATTTATTTCTCTACAAATGAAGGGGTACCTTCCTCTAACTCCTCACCACCATTCAATTCTGACAATTCATTTGAATAAGGATCTGGCTGGTTTGGTCCACAAACATCACACATATATATGAGACACTATGTACATGCAGAGAACGTGGCCACTTTCTGGTCTCTATGGTTATCAAACCAGACAGATTTCCAGAAAACTGGCTGAGCGTGAACTGAAACGGTGCAAGCCTAATGGCTAATGCCAGGGACCACCCAAAGTTAGATGTGTTGCCTGAGATTCAACAGAATGGTGATGCTAGGCACACATAGTGGGTGTAGTCACCGCTTACAACAGCAAAACCAGTGGGCAGCAGCTGCATCATCCTGCACTGGAAATCACACCTGGGCGACAGCTAAAAATATGGGTTCAGGACTGAAATATAACTCAGGTAAAAATTCGACAAACTAAACAGTTAATTCATCAGAAAGATGGAAACTAAAAACACATTTTCTGTTTGTCTGGCGTAGACCCCTGTCTGTTATTCCTGTTGCTCTTTGGTGGGCCACACTATCCACTGTCTGCGACTCTTCAGAGCAACAGCCATTGGTCTCCGTACCACCGTACAAGCCACGCTGTACATCTCCAGCAATGCGTTTATGAGTCACAGAACATGTTTCAATAAAAAGGGGTAAACTCTGCAGTTAGTACTTCAGGTTGCCACTGAACTCCTCCCTCGTGTCCATCCACCATCAGTCAGCCCCAGCTTCTATTTCCACCATAGTACCATACAAACGCACCTCCTGGCCATTTGCGCTCTGGCATCTTTCCCCTCTTCTCTTCTCTCCCCGCTCTCTTTATACCTGTCCATTTTCTCGAACTTCCAGTTGCATTACATCTCAAATGTCTGTCTCATGACTTACTTCTTTTCTCATCATCTTCTAACAAGACATTGCAGTGTATTCAAAAGCTCAAAAGTACTAAAGACGTTCTCCCTAAAATCAACTGACACTGAAAAGGACAATATTGCTATTCGTTTTGATCCTTATACTGTCCATATGATATGATATGATAGTTTATTTATATAGCACCTATACACAATGTGTTTCAAAGCGCTTCAAGGCAAGGGAGGGAACAAGGGAAAATACAATGACATTCTTACAGGCCATGAACAGTAAGGATGTGAAATTAACTATCGTACTCGGCCTGACGACATTTGAGATAGTGCAAGAGCTAAGACATAGATAAGGAAGGGAGGGGGAGAGTGGGAAGGAAATGGAAACAGACAGGTGACTACCGTACTAGGCCTGACGACATTTCTGGTAGAGCTGTAAACAAACAAAAGATGAGGGGTGCAGAAAGGGAGGGGAGCAACAAAACAAGAGACTATCGTACTCGGCCTGACAACATTTCAGATAGTGCTGGAGGGGGTGGGGGGAAACAAGTAAGGGGAGGGGGAGGAGACAGACTAAGTTGCTATCATACTAGGTCCAGGGACTATTCTGATAGAGTAAGTGAATAGAAGAAAGTAAGGGGAGGAGAGGAGGACATAGGAAAAGAGAGAAAGGGAAGGGAGAGGAGGAGAGGACAAAGGAGTCAAGCAGTCAAAAAGAGGGGAGAAGCAAGAGGGGAGAGAAAATACAAGTGCAGAAGTCAGTAGTAATACATAATGTTGCAAGTCAGGATACAAGATGAACATGAGAACAGCATGATCCATATGTAAATACTTAATGTACTAAGCAATATCACAAAAACAGCAGATGATGTAAGTGTTCCATCGGGCTCTGTTAGTGTAAAACTATCTTGCATCTGGTGGTCAATGAAAGAAGTGACATGTTGAGAGAGGAAAACCGTATTAACACGTGCAGTAAGTTAACCAGCAGATTCTCGTATTACTGACACTTTTTTCTCCATTTGACTACGTATTGTTTACATGTCGTAAATGTCAACACATTCCTACATTATATTTTATTTCTGGGGCCTTTATTTGTCTGATACTTCTTATTAACTGAAGAATTATTGCATTTGAGCTAACTCAACCCAATAGAGCAGGGGGGGACAGAGGTTACACTAATCCAGCAACCCTTCCCAACCTTGCAGAAATCCCCTTCCCTCCACCTTCTTCCATATCTCCTAATTCTCTCTTACTCAACTGTTTGGACAAGACTTACCCGTTGCTCTTATGGCCTGGCTTCTCCAATCCATGCTTCACTCCTGATATGATGGGTTATTTGTGACGCACTAAATAGCCAGGTTTCTAAGCGCGGACCCGGGGATCGAACCTGTGTTGCTCCGTGTTGTCTTGCTTTCAAGGCGAGCACGTTGCCCCTGAGCTAGCCTCCCGAGGCCCATTTTCAATGAAAGTGAGAAAAGACTCCCGAGTGTACTCACTGAGCATAGATGGTGCACAGCTCGCTCGGAATCCATCCCTCTCTTTCCCATCATCCCACAGACAGACTGGGTTGTGTATCAATGACTGGTAGTATGAACGCCACACACTCTCTCCTCTGGTCGTGGCGGCATGTTTCATGCTATTTTTTACGCTGTTAATTTATTAAAATATTCATTGGGCAGCTTACACGTATAACACGAGCTACATTACTGCTTATATCATTATTTATATCATTTGTAAAATTAGTAAATTAGTAAATGCCTATCAGGAAAACGAACGATTTTGAAGAGACACTGACAGCATCTGCGCCAGCAGGACTCCCACTCTCTGGACTAAGTTGACTTTTCCCATAATGGAATGCAGACTTAACTACGCAACGGCAGACAACGCTTTGGCAATGAGATCAACAGATATGTGTGATTATCTTTTCTCCCCCAAAAATATTATTGAAAACAAGCCAAACAGAGTTCAAAAAGTGTCAAAGTGAGGTGACAAAAACAATCCACGTAGGACTTTCTGATGCAGTATTCTAGGTCACAAACCAACAGCCTCGTGGTAGATTCGACTAAAAGTAGAGAGAGTCACCCGAAAGCAAAAAATAAAAGGACAAAAACACTGACACAAAAGGGAGAAGAGAGCACAGATAGGACTTGACGCCCTGCGCTGGCGCCAACATAACACGGTCCCCTTTCCTCCTGTACTGAACAACCGTCAAGTCATCACTCCCACGGGGTCACCCATACAACACAGCCCAAGGAAATATGTACAGTATCTGTGTGACTGGCGTCCAATGGGAAGGCCCGTTACTGAGCAAAGTCCCCCCCAAAGACTCCACTGGCATCAGCATTCATTTTTAGTCACCAGGGTGGGAGGGAGAAATGAGGTCAGCTCTTGAGAAATGTCCAACAGGCGCTGGGAAAGTGTTATCTTTCTCCGAGTTCGGAGAGACCACTGCGAGATAATGGCGGCAGAGAATATTTCTTCCATTAACCCTCTGACCCTTCCAGTTAATGGCTTCTTGTTCTCTGCAGATCAACACACTGGGCTCCAGCTGAGCCCCTAAACTACAGGTAACCCTAGGAGTCAGGGCTGCACAATTACACGCAGAAGTTTCCTCGAGGTATACTCCGATATCCAATGCATTAAATGTTACAGCCAGTCTGTCTGCGAGCCGGCCCTGACGGATTCCTTTCCAATTCCCAGAACCATTCGCGACGAGAGCCGCGGCGGCGCGTGTGCCCGGAGAGGAAGCCTCTCGCCGATCAATGTTTACAGCACACCCCCACCCCCTCCTTCCCCACGGCGCAGACAGCGCATCTCTCTACCTTCTGTCACCAGGCTTTCCTGACGCCCGCGTTTCAGGAACCCTCATTGCCCAACGAGCATGTCAAACTGCATTTTAAATATGCACGTACATTCACATAAAGGTTTATACATTGTATGAGACACACAACATTCTTTTTTTGAATGCGATGAACAGACTTTTAACAAAAAATAATATGAAATGGAGTCTCGCGCCTCTGTGACTGTGCACACCATGTTACAGGTTAAACAAACACTGGATTCAATATTTAAACATACTGCATCAGCAACCCGCCGAGGCTGCTGATATCCAGCAAATGTACACATCTGGCCACCGACACTGCACCCCGAATAGACGCCTTATTTTAATCACCAAATGTAATGTCCTGTCCCATCCAAGCCCTCGACCCCCCTATATTCCACAGAAATCCTTGCCTTTTTTAATGCACCGTTTAAAGGCCGTAAAACGGTTTATACAGGGATATTATGTGAGTAGATACATTTCCATGGGGTGAGCCCATACTTTTATTCGCGTTTTTTAAAAAAAACCCTATAGGTCCGATCAGTAGGTGACTGCCACGCATAAGCAGCCAATGCAGACTGGACAATGTAGGGTAGGTTCACAGCATTTGGATATATGCATCAGATATCCGTGGTCTGTCAGTGAACCCTCCAGAAAAAGGTATACTGATTTATTTTTAAATACTACAACACATTTTTAAAGCTACTCTGGAGAGGCCGCATTTCTTTCCCCCAGCCAAAGCGATATTGACTTTAATTATTAAAAGCCAGTAAGATAGCTCAGCTAGTTAAGCATTTTCCTCAGACATTTGTTTTTTCAGCCTGCAGGACACAGGTTCCAAACCTGAGAGGGCTGACTCATTCTTTTATCCTTTGAAGCTCGATGCATTGAGGACCATTACATCGGAAATATCACCATATGATTACAGCGCTTATAAGAGGTAGGAATCCAGCATGATCAAAAATCATGGTATTGCAGTTATAAGGAACTGGGCCTCTTTCAGCGTAAGTTAAGAAGACTGAAGATGTTAACACAGCAGCTTGCCTATCGAAGATAGCTGCCCGGAATGATACTGCTCCAGCCCCCATCTCCTTGCACCAGTGACCTTGTATCCTAGGAGTAAAAGAAAGCATAATACATGCTGCTATCTAGTCCAAGGAACCAGTTAGTATCAAGGTGCCCTGAGATTTTTCTGACTCCGGAGTCCAGTTCTTGAAACTATTTCCTTGCTTTAGTTTCATGTGTTATCATCTACTGCAGTGTTAATGACCCTGTTCTGGGTTGCCCTTGGAAGTAACAAAACCTAGGTTGAGCCAATGCACATCAAAGTGAAGTTAAAGGGGAAGTTCTTTCAGAAATGTTATTGGCCCAATCCATCAGGCATGTAATTTTGAGCATACGTTGATTGATCATAAACAAAATGCCAATTCGTCTTAGCTTAGTTTTTTATCACATTTACATATGCAAAACTGATGGGTCGGGTACCGCCATCTTGTGCTAAACTTAGCCGTTGATCCATCGCCCTAAATTCAAGTGCCCTTGCAGCAGTAATTCAGATAACCCGCCCCTCAAGCTGACATCACTAGTCAAAACGATATGCTCCACCTATTCTCATGACGTTCGTGGGCAGCGTAGCCAAATGTACCCGGTCATCACCTACGTCATAACGTTACCTAACGCAAAACCAGGAACATCAACGGAACATCAACACACTCATCCACACACAGTGCGAAAGTTCTTTCTTTTCCCAAAAGGATAAAATAACGTATATTTTGAAGAAAATGGTAATAGTCGGGAATGTAACAAGTAGTTATATTTGTAAGATAACGCTCAAAATAGAAGATTACATCCATGAAAACATTGAGAACTTTTGCCAATAGAAGTGATAGCTAGGTGGATAGCTCAGTGGCAATGTGCTCGCCTTGGAAGCAAGATGACACAAAGCAGCACACGTTGGATCCCCGGGTCCGCGCTTAGGAACATCTGGGTATTTAAGCGCGTTATAAATATGCAACTAAAGCAACAACAACAAAATTCTGTACCAGTGCCTCGATGCCCCTGGGCTGTGTGAGCGCTTTATAAATGCAAATAAATAAATAAAACATTGCATGCTTCACAGTTTTTCTATACCTGTCAACCTCCATCAAATATTGCTGATTGCCTTGATTGATAGATTAATCCCTGCATTTGCATTGTGTAGTCAATGTTTTGCGTGGTTAAATCTAATGTGCTTCTGTATGATTTTTGATCAATGCACTTGGTGTTCTGTTAGTGGGAAGAAAGGGCTTGGTGTGCCTCCTTGGCTTGTCTCTTAAGTACCAAAAGCCAATAGCCATCGGTTTGAGCACATCAGGTATTTGTGCCTTCAGCGGACCACAAGATTTTAAACATCACCATTTCCAGGTTTGTAAGATGAGATAAAGCAGGGACGTCATTTAGGAGCCTGTGTCTTTCTGGTATTCTATGGAATAATTGCTAGACCTATTAAAGGTTTATTTCAGGCACACTTCAGGGGGTGAGTCATTGATTTAGTCTTTTCTTAAACACCTCAACTCCGCCTTTCATCCTTCTGAGGCCGATAAAGGAGTACCAAAAACAGGCTAGGTGATATTGTATGTATATTTGTTCTATATAAAGCGATTAAGCGTAAGTGCTATATTATAACACATCATTATCATTTGGCCATGGACGTCTGCTTGCATTCACAGTAATTTGGTAATATGGGCCTATACACACTCATTTTAAAGATACATATGGCAATCCATTCTTTTATGAAATGTATATCACATTATAGTAGATTTAACCACATGTTTCGTAGTGTACTTAGGAGCTATGTGGTGTCACTTCCTGTTTTGTCAAAGGGTGAAAGGTCATGTTCCATCACTTCCCGTGATATCAATTTGGGGTGGGGTCAAATGACATCACGTCCTGTGATGCCATCAGATGTCAAGGGTCGTGTGATGTCACTTCCGCTACCCCTGGCATTTTGGTGAAATTACGTCCCTGTTACAAAGGGTTCCAGTTAAGACTACACTTCCTGATGTAAATTAAATAATCAAAGATACCAAAACATCAGTGTTTAATGTGTTATTTTCAAGGTCGGACATCTTGCTGTCAGCACCATTTATTTTGGAATCCTCTACACGAGCACTTCCAAACTGGAACTGTACCTTTAACAGCTGTAAAGCTTGGGCTGGAGAGGAAGAAGTTTCCGATACCCGGGACAAAGGGTCTTTCTTGGTCTTTCTTGGTGGCTCCATGTAGTGTGAAGACGTGGCAGTGACTACACCTCCCCCAGTGGCGCCCCTCTCTCATTACCGTATTTTGAGTTGGGGAAGAACATAATCAACGTTCTGAAGTCAGAGCTCTGACACTTCCCCACTTCACGCCAGAGTAGTCATTCCAGTCCTGTTTTTTTCTTTGCATTACAGTGACTGTTATTGAAAGAGTGATTTAGGAACCTGGAAGAAAGACTAAAAACGTGTCCTGAATGCTTTGATCATTTGCATCCAACAAGAAGCATCATTTTACATTTTAGTTAATAAAAATGTCTTAAATGTCTTCAATGTTTATAAATAAAGAGAAGATGGTGTCAACATAGCGTTTTACACTTAGGCCTGCAAAAAACGCGCTATTTAGATATGTACTTCATAAAAAGCCATTCTACAGCCACTAAAGCCTTTTAAAAAAAGGCTTTAGTGCAGATTTTAGGAAGGTCAAATTAATTTGTTGCCTCGTGCATTAACAGAGTCAACTGCATATTTAACAAAACCTTGGAGACATTTGAATATTATTTGAAAGACGAACAAGTTACTTTCTTACCTGGTAACGTTCTTTCGATGGGATGTTCCGACGACGTATTTCACATCTATGACAGGTAGTCACCGCAGCACAGTTGCAATGATTACCTGTCTTTGATGTAGAATAGGTTGGAGTAACCAATCCCCCCGAAAGTGTTCTTGGTATAACTAAAACAAAACGTGATCTCGCTCGCAATGTTTGACAGAAAGGGGGGTAATACTGCCCTCCTTTAAATAAATTAGCCTGATCTTAAAGCCTTTCGAACAATAGGGGGGCTGGAGGAGCATGGCAGTGTGATAGTCATGTGGCCACAGAGATGGGAGTCAAATTCAAGGGGAAATGTTTAACTCTGTTCCGAAATATAAAGGCCAAAAGGTCATGCTGCTGTCTCTTTGCTGTTAAAAAAATTCCATCCAGGAGCATATACACGTGTAAAAAAGAAACAATATGTGGGCCAATGCCATGAGCAACAAGCTTACCAATAGCAATGAGCACACGTCCCTGAGTAGCCGCACTTGGCTGACAGGAGGCGGCAGAGAAGCACTTTCAGTCCAAGCAACAACAAAGAGAAATCAAGGTAAAGGCTCAGACTGTTAGGCAGGCCCTCACACCACCAACCTTGTCTTGATGGTTCTACGTTATTTTCCCGTGGGATTTTTCGTGGCGGGACTTTTCATCGCCGTTTTTTTATCGAAAAAAATTATTTTTTTTGGGGGGGGGGTTACCCCCCAAACCACGCTTTTTTAAAATTTAAATTATTCCCTTTCACCCACAAATATTTATTTAATTTTTAACCCGCCCCCAAAAAAAAAACAATGATTTTTTTTTCGATAAAAAAACAGCGATGACAAGAACCGCGACGAAAAATCCCGCGGCAAAAGAACAGTATACAGTCATTTATAACGCGCCTGTACAAACGTGTTTCTAGACTTGACAAAGGAGGGCAGGCAGAGGGGGGACAAGACAAACGATATTACTAGGCCTTGTGTCCTTCAGATCGTGCAAGTGCGACAATGCAAAGTGCAGGGGGAAGGGAGCGGGGGAGTGCCAGGGAGAGGAACGGGGAAGTGCAAGGAGGCAGGTGACTGTAGAGGTTACAGTTACAGTCGCTAGGTACGCGGTAGGCCTGGAGGCAGTGCAGCAGGGGATAGTGATCATGGAGGAGCATGGTACCCAGTGAGACCCTGGGGGTAGTCAAGCAACACAGCAGACAGGTAGGTTAGCAGGGGTGGGAGAGAGAGAAAGCAGAGGAGAAAAGGAAGTTCTTGAGCTGCTTCTGGAACTTCAGGCAGTCCGGCTCAAGTTTGGTTGGGGCAGGGAGGCCATTCCAGAGGGAGACACTTGCAGAGGAGAGATATCTACCCCCACTCTCTGCCTGGAGAAGTGTGTGACCCTCAGAGACTTGGAGGTAGCTGAGTGAAGGGCTCGAGAAGGAAGGTATTTTGGGAGAGAGAGTTGGATGTAGTGCGGGCACTGACCCCAGAAACCTTGTGGACAATGTAGATGGTCTTGAACTTGATACTTGCAGTCCCTGGGAGCCAGTGGAAAGATTTCAGGGCTGGAGAGATACAGTCCCTGGGCTTGAGGTCAAGGATAAGTCTTGCAGTCCTGTTCTGGATTTGTTGCAGAGGGCGGAGAGTAGAGGAAGTCAGATTGAGAAAGAGGTTGTTGCAGTAGTCCAGCCTAGAGAGAACCAGAGCTCTGTGGACAATTGTGCTTCTGGAAGAAAGTGAGAAAAGGAAGAATACCTAAGAGGAGGTGCAGCTCGTAGTGGGCCTTCTTGGCAAGGTCTGTGATGTGAGGAGAAAAGGAGTGTGTGGAATCGAAGATGACACCAAGGTTTTTGCCTGACAGGAAGGCAAAGGCAGAGGGCTCAACGAGGGCGGCCAGAGTGAGGTAGGGAAAGCTGGAGAAGGGGTCCCAATCAGAAGGATCTCCGTCTTACTGGCATTAAGGCAGAGATCGTTGGAGGCGCAACAATCCTGAATCACGGAAAGACAGTCAGAAATGAGCGATAGAGGAGAGGAGGCCGGGGGGAGCATGAAAGAGAGCTGAAAATAGAGGACAAGGTAGAGATCATGTGGGTCAAAGGTGCCTGCTAGACATTGAAGAGCCAGGGTGAGAGAATAGATCCCTGGGGAACACCACATGTGGAGAGAGGGGTGGTGAAGAGCAAAGAACTAAGTTGGACCTGGGAGGGTTAGTCCAGGAGGAAGGAGGTCAACTAATCCAGGGCCTGGTCCGTGATGCCCAGGTTCTCACAGATCGACTGATTAGGATGGCGTGATTGACTGTGTCAAAAGCAGAGGAAAAGTCAAGCAGGATGAAGACAGAAGGAAGGCTGGAGTCAAATTTAGAGAGCAGATCTTCACAGGTGTTCAGGAGAGCAATTTACATGCCTCTGGCTGCTGTGAAGCCAGACTGGTGGTCCTGGAGGCAACCAACAGATTAAGTGTGGAGAGTAAGCTGGGAGACATCCATCTTTTCCAGGAGTTCACCCACCAAAGGAGTGATAGAGGTCAGGCGATAGCTTGCCGGACAGGTAGGATCAGCAGAGGGCTTTTTAAGGCGGGGGTGCAAAAGGGAGTGCTTGAGGAGAGAGTGGAAAGATCCAGTGGCACAAGAGTGATTGCAGAAATTGGCCAAGACTGGAGAAAGGGTGTCAATGTGGTCCTTGATAGTTCTGGAGGAGTAGGGGTGCACCTGTTTGGACGACACTTTCTTGGATCGGGCTTGTCTTGAAACATCGACAGGTGTTGTCAGAGAAAATGAGGAGAAAGGAAGAGGAGAGGCAGCCAAAGTGGGGGGTGAGGGGGTGGGGCGATGAGGGATGTAGAGGGCGAGGAAGAGGAGAGCGAGAACAGGATTACCTGAGTTTTAGTGAAGTGACAAGCCAGACCCGTACAGAGGGCCCGGGAGGGAACAGGAGAGGTGGAGATTGCAGAAGGATTGGCCAGCTCCTTGCAGATTTTAAAGAGTTTGGCCCTGTTGTGAAGGCCGCAGAGACGCAGGCTTGGAAGTGGACTCTCTTCTTGGACAGGTCTAAGAGCCTGTATTGCCTTTGGAGCAGGCAGCGGGCCAGTTTGTCAGAAGAATGCTTGGCAGTCTTTACGTACACTACATTTTCATACATATTACTAGGTCCCAAGTTTTTCTTTAAAAAAAAAAGTTTTTGGCACTCGGTATGTATTCTATTTTTTTTAATCAAAATTATGTAACCATAAAGTGTTTTAACTAAGCCATTTTGGAGCTTGCAGCTTTGCTGTAGTACCTCAAACTCAATATTTGCAATTGCATCACGTGGCTAGCCTATGGCACAAGCAAGGTTGGTCCGGTTTTTGCAAAACTACACAACGTTTAAGTATCAATACATTTTTTAAGCTTTAATTTATAAAAAAAAAGCCAAATTAATAAAAACGAAGCCACAATTTTCTGCAAGGAAACCACATTACCACATTTACCGTCAAGTTGCAGGGGAAATATATCACTATAGGAAACAGCATTTTTAACAGAACAACACCTAAAATCAGACTATGTGGCACAATGGCACAGCTTAAGCAGAATACATTTCATACTTGGGAGACATTTTGCAACAGAACATGTGCTTGGCCCTGTGTGATGGTATGTTCGCTTAGCTATTAATAGAGCTAGGCTTCATGCAAAGCAAGCACTTTATTCTTCATCAGCATGTGGTTGGATGGGGCTGAGGTCTGCGGTGCATTAGCAAGCACTAAACAAACTCTGAAAGGGATAAGTCAGTTTGGTTTGGACAGCTGCTAATGGGCCCCTTATCAGATCTGCGATAGCTTAACCGTTCCTGGGACAATGAAACTGTATTGTGTAGCCGCTGTAGCAATGAGAAACACCTGCGCGAGACATCACGTCTCATAGCAGCAAATCAATTTTCCAGATTCTCATCTTTGAAAGGGGAGGAAAATGAAAAGTAGGCAAAACCCCGGTATGCACCATAGTGGTTGCACCATAATGGTTCATCCCTTAGATTTCATCACAACTGATTAAAACATGTGATTATACATGTTTACAATAGTGACCGAATGAAGCAATAACACGGTGTAATAGAGCGAGAGGTCAGTCTGGGCACTCAACTGAAATTACTATTTCCCCTGGAGTGTTTTTTTGTTGTTTAATTGGATTTAGTAGTTTAACTAGTTTCGCAATCAGCCACTCTTTTTCAAGATCCAGCATAAATTAATAAACTTGTAATTTATGGAAGACCGTAATCTCCATTATGAACTAAAAGTCAACTAAAAGCCACCCGTAATAGCGTATTACAGACGTAAATACACTCCTGACATTGTTGTACTACATAGACAGTGATAAGGGACTTGTGTGACTTCTTGGCTCACTCTATGAGTGAAGCAGGGCCCATGTGGAGCAGTAACAAGGCACCTCTACAGTCTTTCACTCTGCAGGACTAGGAACCCAAAACATGGTATTGGCAAAGGGAGGGGAAGGAGAGTAGACAAAGAAATGAGCGTTTGGGGAATATGTTGTATATATTTGAGACAATAGTGAGTGAACCACACACAACAAATACTTATTAAGAGCAGGTGCAGAACTCCCAAAAGACAGCTGCCAAAGTGGTGGGGAGAAAATGTGGAATTCCAGTAGCATGTGTAAGGAAGGCATGGTATCAAGAATAGACAGACACAAGTGATCACCGTTCTAGGGTGTTTATTATAAACTGTATAGGTAGGTGGGAAAAATGCCTAATCTAAATCTAAGATCGGAGCAAGCTACGACCATCAAATAATAATAAGGCAGTCCTAGTGGCGTCTAGTCAAAATAAAAGAGCCCATACTAAAAAAAACTATTGCCAATCCTTACAACCAAATACAATAAAGAAAGAAGTGTTCACAAATGATAAGTCAGGATGTGGTAGCCGGGGGTCTTCCTTCCGCACATTTTGAGATTGGGAAAAAGCGGGACACCGGAGCGCAGCACACGCTCAAGCTTACCCAGCATGAGACTACAGTTGCCGTCTCAGGTATCAAGACCTTTGGTGGTTAGGTCTATTTTCTACAAAAAGAAGTCTCTTGCCTCCAAGGACCTGATAGGTTCCAACAATAACAAACAAAAGGTTTGTTTCCAATGCACATTGGGTGATACCTTAATCCCATGGTCCCCCTCTTCCGGGCGCAGACCCTTCTCGAATATCAGTCTCCCTCTGTTGGGTTCACCATGGCTTGTATGGAAAGATATTTTCACCTTTCTTATTCACAAATTGTGATGTCCTTTTAAACAGTTCACCATGGACATCCCTCCGTTTGTTTCACTCTTTGTCCTCACAGTGTTCATCGGGCATCATGCTTCGCCCGTTATGTAGACATGGCTGCGTCGGGTTCACTCTTACCAATTTTACAGTTCTTTTGCTTCCTTTGGTTTCTATTCATTTGCTGGTCAAAGACTTTTGACTGTACAGAGGATTTTACAAGAACCCTGTATGACCACTTTGACCTTTCTTTGCGGCTCTCCACCTGCCTTCTGGTATCAATAGTTTCAATCAATGTGGGATCAACCAGAGTCTCTCGAGTGAGCACCCATGGGTGCCGGAGCCCTCTGCAGCTGGTTTTCCCTTAACAGTTTACAGTTCTTTGAACTTTTCTTAACTTGCCACTTTGCGACTTTCATTCAACACAATTTGGTTTCTTATCGGTTCTCCCCTCGACTCGCCGACTGTGATGAACCGCTTGGCTTTCCTCGTATCTGGAGTCAAGGACGGTACCACTGTAGGCGTCTTTCTTTGTCCTGCTTATCAGCATCTGCATGCTCCATGTACCGTTGACATCTGCTGCAACACATTCAGGCTATTGTTCGCGGTCTTAACATTCTTTCCACTGAGGCTTCGCTGGTTTGGGTCGGAAAGGGCAAGGTCACTTCTCTCCTCGTTACCATTTTGGTCCTCGATGCCTTTCTCCTCCTCTTGAACTGCTGTGCTTAGATAGCTCTCGCCTTGTGCGGTCTGCCTTGCTTGTCTTGTGCTTGCGTGCTCCACCTTTTATCCCTGTGGGAAAGGGAAAGGGCCATCAGGTGTGTGTGGTTCTGGTCAATTGCCTGACTCTGGTGTTGGGACATGTCAGGTAAACGGGTTTGGTGTTAGTCCATTGTCTTTCGTACTGTGCAAAAGTGTTTGTGTTGGAAAAAGGGGTGGGGTAGAGTTTCTGCGTATTCTACACAGCAGGATGGGGAAAAGGTGTCAGAAGAAGGGTGATACTGCATCTCACCCTTTGGTCTCCCACTTCCACTCACCAAGGACCCCCCATCCAAGTGATCCTCCCTCACTGGTCCACCACCATGAACTGGATCCAAGAGCGATGGCCATGTCCTGGCCACCTGGATGACAGATCCCTAGGGACTAGTCAGGGAGACACCTTCAGGTTTCTCTCACATGAGAGTTCCACCATCAGAATAGAATGTGAACCAGCTCCACAAGAGGGCAAGGTGAGCTCTGGGGCAGCATAGTGGATGAAGAGTTGTACTAATACTAGGGAATGTGTGCCAGACAGCCCCACTGAGGCAGTCCAAATCTGGTCACCAGACTCATAGTACATGCTCCTGTATTGCTTTTTGATAGAGAATGCAAGTTAAGAACGCAGGGCCTGTTTAACCAGTGAAGGTGCAGCATGAAATGGTTCCCGTCTTAGTGAACCACCTGAATGTGGCGGCTGCATGCCACCAGGGCAAGGGCGAGCAAACGTTTTAATGTTGAGCCCTCCTTGATAAAGAAAAACACAGTGTTTGTAGTGCCCCATCAGATGCCAGAACTGCCTGCAATTTTCATCAAAGGAAGTCAGCCCCTAATCCTGCAAACGATTCCTGCCCCCTCAACTGCACATTCACCCCCCCTCCTTCCCCCCCCGAGAGAGCAGCCCCACAGTGTGGAGACCACTCACCTAGGCACACCAGACACATCCCACTTGTGATGGGCACAATAAGGATGAAACATGCTTGGGGTCACTTCTGTCCTTGTGTGGAGGGGTGCAGGACACGCAGTTTGGCCTGGACTTCTCGCTGTGTGGGCAGGGTCAAGACTGAGTTACATGCGGTTGGTTCCCTTCTGTAACGGCACAGATAAGCTAAGGAATGATGGAATAAAAATCTATATTAAAGAATTCCCACAGGCTAAGAAGCGTTATGGAGAGAATGTCCGTTAATCGCATCTTGGTTTTCTTAGTTTCCATTCGTTCCTCAGTAGATCACCGGCACAGGCTCTAGAAGAGATGGAACATTCTTTAGAGGTGTGTCACTGCTTATCAGCACCTATCATGTGTAGGGGAAGCAGTAAGCAGACTCTTGCACATGTCAGTCCATAGCGTCACCCTATTTACCCTGTTGGCTGTCCAACGGCTACCGGAGGGAAACATGACATACAAAAAAAGCATTGTGGGGACGCAGACATACATAAGTGTGTTGCGCTTCAACCTAGGCGGCCACTAGTCTGCCACCACAGGTGAATGATGAAAGGGATGGGAACGGGATGGTTGGGGGTGGGCGGAGGTCAGAAAGCAAAGGTAGGGGGGAAACCCAGAAAATGGCAAACATCAATAACATGGCTTCTTCGAGGGCGACATTTTAACCTAAACAGCACGACCTTTGCAATGGATAAAAATAAGGAACAATAGGATAACTAGAAAACAGGACATGTTTTGTTTATCAACACATGAAACAACGTTTGCGTTTTGGGCACTCCACCTCATTTAGGCAAACGGAGGCATTTCCAAGAGGGAAGCATGAACACTTCACCTTGAAGTGCATGCTATTGCTATACCCCACGTGATGGAGGGAGGCAAATCAAACCTGTCCCGGGGCACTGCTGTTTCTTAATGAGAGAAGAGTTCAGCAGTTTCCTGCAGGTTTCACACATCACCCGCAGATGCGGCCATCTTTGGACGTTTCCCGCAGTTTCTCTCTTGGGGCCTACGGGGCTTCCCAATGAGCTTGCACTCCCAGGGAGAGAGGATTCCCACAGAATGATAAAGGAAGATTGAATGAATGGAGCCAGAGAGTTGGGACAGCAGTGGCAGCTATTATCTTAGGCCAGCAACACTACAGGCACTGACTTCTTAACATTGAGGCATGTAGAAAATAAATACAATGGTCGCAGTTTGAGGCCACTTACCTTAATATTTTTAGCATCACATTGAGAAATATGTATGTGTAAGCTGTTTGTTGTCTCTGCTGATTTTCCCCTGAACATTTTTTTCATGAAGAAATGTGAAAAATATTTCCGCAGATTTTCTATTTTTTTAAGCAAATTTAGACTGGGACCAGTAATCGCCTTTACATGTCCACAAACACGACACATCTGTTGCTAGTTGTGTACAATATGGGCAATGATGGGTTTTGGATGGGCAAAGCATGCAACACACTGGTTCTGGACTTCCTTTAAAATCAATATTCAACAGTTTTTATTACTAAGGCAAACAGACTCATAGCAGAGATGCAAATCGCCGCACAATCAACATCATCGGTTACGGTTTGGGTGCCAACTGACAGCAAAAAGGGGAGATTGTGACATGAAAATGATGCAGCCTTAAAGACCATAAGGGGGCCTATGCTCTGCGTCAACCCAAGGACCTTCTATGGGGTCTTTGGTGCATTAATCACCTGGTAATGCCTGAACTGGTGGGCTTTAAGGCTATTCGTACCATCTACCTGGGAGCTTTATTTGGAAAGAAGAGACTTTTGTTCCAACACCGAATTCAACATGAAGCATGAACAAGTTACACTCATTACAACAAACAGATAAAGATGGATGGCAAGGACAGCACAAGAACACTAGTTAAGATGGACTTTATAGCAAGGATTTCTTTTCTTTTTTCAAGCTCTAGCAATTGGAGAGCCAGACAGATTCTTAAGCGGTCCTCGGTCTTATGTTAACATGCTGTTATAGTCTTCCAACTGGAAACAGGGATAGATACCATGGCACAGATTGACTAGGCCCAAACTGTATGGGTAGTACCAGAACTCAAGTTAAATACTGGGCAAGTACAATGACATGAATGGATTAACTACAACAGCAAGAGAGTAATCAAACCCAATGAAGAGCGGTATACAGAGAGATAAGCAAACCAATGCCAAGAAAGTACTCGATCCAGAACGCAGGAGGACTCCGATGTGGGGCAAGCAATGCAAATCCCCAAGAAATGGAACATTCCCCTAGTAGGCACACACACCCGCCGCACCCAGCCCGCCTTTGGAATAACATAAACCCCCCCACTTACATTTGAACTAAGGAAAGGGGAACCCAGGGAGGACTACTGAGCACAAAAAACCACCAGATGTACACATCACTAGTAGAAGGACAACTTATCACAAGTACTAAATGCTAATTTCTGGCTTCCCTTCCACCGGTCCTAAAACATATCACTATAAATCAGCTTGCACAGAATAAAGGAATAATGGCGGCCAAGGTAGAGCAAACATTAGCCATACATATCATCCGGCATTAGACAAAGGAATATCACATTCTACTACAGACTACTTATGAAAACCATAAACCAAGCAACAAGTATGAATTAAAACTGGAGAAAGACATGACATGCACTTTCCCATTGGAAGACTTAAGGAAGGCACAGCGCCAAAAAAGAACAGATACTTGCTCCCCAATAACTGCACAAGGATACAAGCATCATACACTGTTTCACCAGTACTATACACATATGCAACTTCACAACACACTTCGAAATGGAATGCTTCAGATGGGGCTAAGACGAATCTCCATCTAGTGCACATAAGAGCAGCTTGCTAGGAAGTCCACACATTCTAAAGAATGATATTTAAACAATGACCAAATGCAACTGGCAGTTGTGCTGCTGTCCTATGCATGCTGTAAGAGGCAGGGTAGTCTGGGGGATGTGTGGTGTCACAGTCTGCAATGTGAAGTAGGGACCGGAAGGGGAATTGGGAGGGTCCCCTAGCTTCCCTAGCCTGTGGGGGCCATTACGAGATGGGCTGTAGCCATGGTGCTATTAGCACCATGGCTGCCTCCCATACCGTGTCAGAGTCCGGTCTTGTTCAATGGGGATTAACCGTTTCATTCCGACCCTGGAGGGACCGCTAAGTCCTCATTGAACAAACGATTCCCCATTCCCATTTGAGGCCTCATAGGGCTCAATGGGAATGGGGAGGGCGCTAATAACGGGCTCGTGACTAGCAAGCCCGTTATTAGCGCCCTGGTCCATTAGCGGGACCCGTAAGGGACGTGTGGTCAGACCACACGTCCCTTATGGGTCACGCTAAGGGACCTCGGAATTGGGTGGTAAGGGATTACCGGCACCGGTCTCCTTACCGGTGCCCGGTATCCCTTACCGCCCAACTTGGGAGAAGGCCCTATCTCTTAACTATAGTGTGTTTCCCGTTACCCTGAATCCCGCTGTTGAAAGTAGTGGCCCACTCGATCAATGGAATGCGCCAGTCACTGCGGGGCTGAGAGGAAGGTCTGTGACCACGAGATATCACTTTGTGAAATCCCTCAATATTGTGCCATCGTTCTGTTCTGGCGGACTAAGAATCTAGAAGAAGATGGCAGACTCCCTGGTTTAATGACTCATCTAGCGAACCCCCGTGGCCATTAGCAGCCCAACAAGTTCCACATGGGAACAAGAGTTGGAATCTGCCCAGTGAATCCTGGTGCGGAAAGGACTGAGCACAACTGAAAGGAGTGGTCTGTCCGCGGCCATAGCAACGGGTTTGCAGGGAAAAAAGGTGGGGGTGGCAACAAGTGATGTCCAGTAGCCAGTGGTGGCAGGCAGCGCAGAGAAAGCAGGCGAGTGGAGCCGACAGGAGAAAACTGCTGCGACAGAGAGAGAAAAGAGAAAGAGTATGGGGCAAACAGGAAAGGATAGGGGAGGTGGAGAGAAGGGGTGAGTGAGTAGACGAGAGAGTGAACAGGGGCGAAAGGAGAAGGCTGGAAGAGAGAGGGGAAGTGATGAGAGCCTGAGGGAACAAGAGGGGAAAGTAAGTAATTGGAGTAGGGCAAAGTAAACAACTGAGCTGGGAGAGGAGGAGAACAGACATTGTGGAAGGAGCAGTGGAGCAGAAAAGACCAAGTATTTCGGAACATGCAGGGAGAACAGGGAAAAAGGCCAGAAATAGGAAAGGGACCAGACATTTTGAGTGAGGAGTAGGAATCAGAAGGAGAAGATACAACATAACATAATGTAGGGAGGAAAGAATGTAAACGATGAGGGAAAGAGACTGCAGAGGCACCAGACAAGATAAGAACAATAAGAGAGAGAAACGTATCAGAAGAACTGCAGCATAGAGAAGGAAAGGGCCCAGAGGGGTGAAAGAAGCCAGAGACACCCAGAAAGCAAGACCAAAGGCTTGGAAGGAAGTTGAAGTGGACCAGACCACTGTTGGATGTTAAGGAAGAAGTGGCAGTGATAAGTGGCAGAGAGAAAGCCTTGGAGGAAGCTGATGAGAAGTAGGAGGAGCTAGCGACAGAGCACGCCTGGTGCACCTGTACTGGTGATGACTGTAGCAGAGCAGCTTGCCAGTCTTCCAGAGGGCAGCCCTAAAGCGGCCCTGGCCAAGTACAATCTACAAAGGCTTATCCCAGTGCAGCAAGACCTAAACGAAGTCCGGGTGCCAACAGTGGATAGGCCTGCCTAGCTAAAGCTCAGCATCCTGACTAGTGACAATGGCAGAAACCTCCATTGATCACGAGGGACCTTTGTTTCACTGTGGTCCTTAAGTGAGCTTGCATTGCTTCTTTTCAATTGAATGTTTGAAGACTCATAACTTTTTCCCATCCACTCTAACTCTGGGATGTTTGTGTTGTAGAATAAACTTGACTGAACCGTATTTTCTGAATCCAGATGCATTTGCTAGCAGTCACTCCACTCCTTATCATTGGCTAGGATCTCAGAGCCCAAAACCCAGATCCGAACAATATAGCACAGCAACATATAGGGAAAGTGGAAGAAATATTAACCATCCAAATATGAGCGTTAGTGGGAGGAAGTTCAGGGAGTAAAACAATTGAAAAAAGTATTTATAGGTCACAAATACTGCTGTGGTAACTCGCACAGTATAGAGCTAAATAACATAATATAACAAAACAGAAACAACAACGGGTAAAATGTATGAGAAAAAATGTAACTTTAATCGACAAGAAGGGACACAATGTTAGTATTCTTTATGGGCATTAGTTGCAAGAAAACTGGAAACTAACTCTACACAGACTAAAAACTATAATGTCCCTCAACACCCTCCCCCAAGAGACAGAGTCTGACATGTATTCCTTTTCAATAAGAAAGTGAGAAAAAAACATGACTGCCAAGTTAAATGAAAGGGAGCGCCTTCACAAACGTAGAAATCCTCTCTTATTTTCTTGAATGCCAAAAGGATATGATATATGATATGGCATTTATAACGCGCCTATACACAAGTGTTTCAAGCGCGACGAGGCAAGGGAGGGGGAAAAAGGGAAGACAGACAACAATCTTACTAGGCCAAGTTACATTGAGATCACGCAAGTGCAGGGGAAAGGGGTGAGGAAAAGTGTGAGGGGAAAGCGGAGGGAGCAGTGCAGTACATGGGATCAAACAATAACAAGAAGTGCGGCCAAAGGTTGGCAGGTGCAAGCTAAGTGCAGACAGCAGGTGTCCAAAGTGCAGGTAGGGGGACTGTAGAGTTACAGATACAGACCCAAGTGCAAGGGTTGCCGGGAAGGGGGAGGGCAGTCCAACTGTGTGGGAACGGGACCTGGGTGCGAGATCAGAGGGTGCCCAGGTTATCAGTGCAGTTTCAGCCAGGAATTCAGCAGGGAAGAGAGAAGGCAGAAGCAAAGAGGAAAGTCTTAAGGTGCTTCCAGAGGCTTCCAGAGGCAGAGAGGCTGTTTCAGTGGGAGGCCCCAGCTGAAGAAAGAGATCTACCACCAACTCGTTGCTTGGAGAAGCGGCTGGACCCTGAGGGAGTTGGAGGCAGAAGAGCGAAGAGCTGGAGTAGGAAGGCAGTTTGGAGGTATTGAGGCCCCAGGCTCCAGAAGGCCTTGTGGACAATGGAGAGGGTCTTGAACTTAATCCTCACAGCCACTGGGAGCCAGTGCAGAGATTTCAGTGCTGGAGAGATACGATCCCTGGTCTTTAGGCCAAGGACAAGTCTCGCAGTCCTGTTCTGGATGAGTTGCAGAGGGTGGAGAGTAGAGCCAGGCAGATTTAGAAAGAGGCTGTTGCAATAGTCCAGCATAGAGAGAACCAGAGCTCTGGAGATAGTGAGCTTCTGGGGGAGGAAAGGATTCTGGGGGAAGGAGAGAAAAGGATCAGTGGAAGACGAAGCCATTAATGGAAGAAAATGCAGCAGAGTGGCAAAAAAACAAATGAGAAGCAAGCGAGTCCTGAGGAGGCACTCCAAAGCAATATTGGCGGTTTTGTCCCAACTTCGAAACCACCGAACTGGTAGGCTAGCACTCCCCAGGTACTGATAAAACATATCTATTCATTTGCAGGTGAAGCCCCTATCCAAAAGCTAGGCGGTGAGCCGGTTGGTATGCCCAGAGTAAGTCAGAGATAGCTGACGGAGGCAGAAACTGACTGAAACTGGACCTCCTAGATAATATACAGTCACTAAATCTGAGGCCTGGATTACTGGCCTGATCCAATGAAGCTGAGCACTGAAGCAGAGGGGAAACGAGGAGCAGCAGGAGGCCACGGATCAGACCTGGAGAGAGCAACAGTGTAACTGGGACCGTTTTACTGTTACTCTAGGAGAACAAGGACTGCTGCACTGAAGGCGGTGAGTGGAAGATGAGTCAGGAAAGATTGGCAGCCCAGCAGGAACAAGAAGCCCCGAGTACAGGTAATTGGGGTGTACCCACAGAATGAGGCGCAACCGATGTGCAAGGGATTGGGGGAATAAAATCCAGAAAGCATGAACCAGCGTGGCACATTAACGGAAGAGGTTATTTTCTTATAGTAGCAGCCATCTTGAAGGGAAGATTACTAATGCCGATAGAGAGGGATACAACAGATGAAGTTATCACCACCTGAAATACGTCAGAGTTGAGGCAGAGGTAACTTTTACTACATCCTCCATAGGGGCCAGCGGCTCATCCTAGAGTCTTTTTAAGGATGTAAACTGAAATCTCAACCGAGTGGTAACAGTTCACCCTGGATAGGATGCGTTTCCCTCCTGGGATACACTCTTGGAAGCAGTAGAGGGGCGACGCCGGGTAACTGTGTGTTTTCTTAATGTGGTACAAATTATTTTGTCAGGGAAGTAGTCTCCCTTAAACCCAACCCGTGGCTCAGAGCTCAGATAGCAGTTGCATTGCACAGTGGTGGAAAGAAACAGTGATTCAGCAAAGGAAAGGAGATTTCCGGAGGGCAGGGTGAAGAGCTGCTAAAATGAAGCACAGAACCCTTAGACTACACAGTGCCCAGGATCAGAGGGATCTATTTGTTGGAGATGCAAGACGGAGGACTAGCAGTGAGTTCTGTTGAAACAAGACTATGTTGGGGGGCCAATTATACAGAAAAGGTTACTTGATTCTAGGGCTATGCTAATCAAAAAGGGGTAAAAAGTGTATGCTAGTACCTCGGAGGGCTGTCAATGGAGCCTTGTTTGGGGGTGAGTGGTGCATTTTCTTTCTTCACATATCAACATAGTCCAGTTACCTAAGGAAGTTGGGGGGGTCAATTTGCAGCCTAGATTCTAGCACAATAGTTCTGAGTATACTCTGAGTATATTTAGGCTTTTAATTTGTGATAAAAACAATAAAAAGATATTGAAAAAAATAATAATAACCAGTGTTGATATATTTTCTAACAGAATGCACCTTTTGAATCCATGACACATGATCTGAATGTTTTTTGAGTAGAGATCCTATAATTATCTTCTGAATTAACCGGAGTGTGTACAGTGCCTTACAGTGCACGGAAGGAGTCACACTGCATTGTAGCAGTGTGAAATTTAGGATTATAATGCCTGGACTAAAACCACCCAAGGCGTCTTCTGGAGAAGGTGTTAAGACTAATGGACAGGAACACACCAGTACTTTGCATTGTTGCAAGGGAGGGGGGACTGGTGCAACTTTTTCCGGGGAGGTGATGGCAGCCCTACTGGATGCACCACTAATGTGACCCCCATAGTTTAACCTGGGTTGGGGAACCCCCAGGTGAGACGCGGTATCATGCTGAGGAAGACGCAGAGGATAATTAGATCCTGGGAACCTTTGTAGGTTGTACCACAGCTATCTCCCTTCCTCCCAATGAAGCACGCCTATTAGAATACCACCATCCATACACCACTGGTAAACCAATCAAAACCCCAAATCCTGCCACAATATTAAATCGCCTCTCTCAGAATCCTTGTTTTCATGTTGCCCACCAGCATACGTTCAGTCATTATTCTCCACGTCCATCTGATAATTAATTCCCGAACACCCAATCTATCTTGACAAAACACCACCATTCCCACAATCCCTCTGTTGCGTTCACGATCCCCGCTATCCCAGTTTGCTTCCTAAACCCTATCAACACCGTCCTTTGGATTATCATTTTTCGAATTCCAAGTCGAATGTGACCAACAACTACCGTTCCCATAAACCCTCTTACCCATTTCACAAAGCCTACAAAACCCACCCTTCCGAGATTACCCCAAACCACTAGGACGAAACTACATTTCCATATAACACCTCTTTCCCTTCCGACCCTTGGAAACTCTACCATCTTCCTTTTCCCACACAAACACCTTCCCCTACAGTAAAAGACAACGGACTAAATTTAAAGCAGTTTACCTTGACATGTCTCAACTCAAGGGCCAGGCAGAGTCAGGCAATTGACCCAAATCACACACACCTGACGGCCCTTTCCTTTCCCCACAGGGATAAAAGGTGGAGCACAAGAGCACAAGACAAGCAAGGCAGACCGCACAACGTGAGAGCTAACTCAGCCTGGCAGTTCAAGAGGAGGCGAAAGACGGTGAATAACGAGAGGGCGACAAGGGGAGAAGTAACATTTCCCTTTCCTATCAAGGCCCATGAAACCTCAGCAGACCAAAACATAAGACCGCTAACAAAGGCCAGTGTGTGTCGCAGCAGATGTTGATGGTACACAAGACCCTCCTCCGCTGATAGCAAAGCCAGGGAGAGACGCCCGTCTCTGTGGTACCAACCTTGACTCAAAGGAGAAAAAAGCCAAGCGGTTCATCACAGCCGGTGAGTCAAGGGGGAGTCGATAAGAAACCAAGCTGTGTTCAATGAAAAGTGGCAACCAGCTCATTTGAACTTTGGAAAGCTTAAAGGAACTTTTGAGAAAGTGGGGGGAAAGCCTGTAACATAGGTGTCCGGCTCCACATGGGTGTTCATGCAGAAAACTCTCGCCGATTACCCGAAGGTAGAGACTACCAGAACCAGAAGGCCTTGGGAAGAGGCTAAAATAGGTCAAAGTAGTCATGCAGGGGTCGTGTAAAATCCTCTGTACTGTCCAAAGTTTTTGAATGCCAGATGATTGTGAAGAAGGGAAAGGGAATCCTGCATGGTGATATCAGTAATGGGAAGAGAATCCTGCATGGTGAATATTAGCAAGAGTGAACTAATGAAAATTAGCAGAGAGATACTAATGAAAAGGGGTGACCTCTAAAAGTCTTGTGAGGAATTGTTGGTAAGAGTCGCGAGGGTGAACCCGGCAGAGGGAAGCCGACAACCAAAGGCAAAGTCCAATGAACTGTGTTTCGTAAAGTTGGCAAGAGTGAACCCGGCGGAGGGATGCTAACGAAAAAAGGGACGAAGTCTAGAGTCCCATAGTGAACTGTTTGGTAATATTTGGCGAGAACGAACCCGGCAGAGGGAAGCCGACAACCAAGGGCAAAGCCCAATGAACTGTTTAAAATGACATTGACACTCATGAACACAAGAAAAGCCACAGTGAACCAGAAGAGGGGGACCCAGGGGTGAGTCCATCACCCAAGTTATACGTGAAGCAGAAATTTGTGTTTGTTTGTTTGTTGGATACATCAGGCCTCGAAGGCAAGAGACTTTTGAATGAAAAGAGACTTAGCCATCGTAGAACCTGGTAGCTGTCCCACATTGTCCCGTGCTGAAAACGTGCGGAAGGGAGACCCCTGGCAGTCACATCCTGACTTATTATTTGTGAACACTTCTTTCTTTATTGAATCCTTATCCCACCCCCTTTGTGTAATTAGTTGTAAGGAATTGGCAATAGGTTTTTCTTAGTTTAGGCCCTTTTATTTTGACAACGCCACAAGGACTGCCTTATTTTTCATTTGATGGTCGATGCTTGCTCCCATCTTAGATTTAGGTTAGGCGTTTTTCCACCCTGCATTTATAGTTCAATAAACACCCTTGAACTGTGATCACTTGTGCCTGTCTTTACTGTTGCCACCATGAGTTCCTTACAGTGGGGTGATCGTCAAACAGGGAGAGGACTCCTGCAAGTCCAAGCCGCAGTGGAGCACAGGAAGTCACACTGGCATGATCAATGGAGATGCGGATGTCATACACCCGGTGGCTGGGACCGCTCAGAAGCCTGTCCCGATTGTGGATCTTTTATTTCTTATTCATGATTCCCGGGACTTAAAATAATCCCCACGGACACAAAAACCTGATCAAAAGTTGTAAGTCGGACTTCCCAGATTATAGTGACATTGTTTTAGAATATGTTGCTTTTGTACTCTGGGGTTGCAATCGTTTCCATCTAGTCCTTCACACCGATGCTTCCACGTTTTTGGATATTACTGGTGGTTCAATTAAGACACTAGTACTTTGATCTGTTTGGGGAACTCAAGCGGGGGAAGCATCGTCTTTAGTGAATGTTGCCTCCTCCCTATCCCCAAGTTACTGTGCCATGGTGCCCTTCTCCTGTTCTTCTGGGGCACAGCTATACAGTGCCCCTACCTGCGGCTATATGCTTCCCCTTATGTATTGTAGAACTCAGGGGTGTCTGAGCTTGGGTATGGACATGCATCACCCAGACTTCTGATAGTATTATCTTCTGTCTGACTCTTGCCTGACAGAAAGGAACACAACCTTCATTAATATGTTCCTTAGATAACAGAGAGCAGCCGTTTACTACAGTATCAACAGTTTATTGTGAAATCAGACCCATAGAAAGCAAGCTCAATCAGTAAAGAGTGGATGCCAGCCATAAAAAGGAGCGCTTATGGTGCTTTTATATTGCTGTCTTTTTACGAACAACCTGGAACCATTCATCGATTGGTGTGCCTTTCTGAGAAATTCCACTATAGAGAAGCTGTCCCTTCATTATTTGTAATGGATCAGTCTGATCTATTGATCTGGAAAGGGAGATACAGCACTCAATCACCTGAGCTAAGCAACACAACAATTAAACCAACAAAGGGATTGAGATCCTGAGTTTAGTGGTATCAGGAATTGACTAAAGTCCTTTCCTTTCCATTTCTCAGAATGTTCAGGATTCTTACTCTTTACATGTGCCATGCAATGCTTCGGTTACTGGGTTAGTTTAGTCATTGATTTCATTTTATTACTGTACATATTTCATTAAAGTTTTCAGGAAAAGCAAACCAAGTCACGACACAGAATCACATACACTAGGTTTATTTCATGTGCATCCTGTGAGCAGCAACGCACACAGTTATTTCTAAAGGCAAAGTGATCCATTATAACCCTAACAAAAAAAATAAATGTAGTGCTCACAGAGTCAACACCATGCTGGTATGTCTAGTGAGCAGCACATAGAAAGAAAAAACAATTAAAGGAGGGGATGGACAGTGGGGGGCATGGAGTGGCAGGGGTATCGTCGTTCCTTTAACAGGGGAGCAGAGAAGGCCGAGGTAGGTGGAAATAAATCTTATCAAAATGGTGTCACAGAGTGCGCAGATTGGGGGACTCAGCAAAAGACCAATATTATCGAAATAAGGAATGTATCAGAGGCTTTGCAAGGGAAAACATGATTTGGACAGTGTATGTGTAGGAATATCTCAAAGTGAGAGTGCAATCACTAAGGAAACTAAAAATATGCTTGCTTCAGCAGTGGAACCCCCCGCCCCCTTTTCCCTTCTGAGCCCTCTTGGGTGTTTCAGTCTCTCACCCAAAATACAGTACAGCATATCTTATAATGTTCCAGGGACTGGTTTCTGTCTAGTCCCACTTGCTTGTTCAATCAATGACACGATCAACTTAGCTGCTCCCTTCTCTAGGTCATTGGTTCCCAAGATACCACTCTCTGGCCCCTGTCTACGACCCACTCCCTACCCCGCCCCCGTGAGATTGCACACCCCAACAAGTTCAAATTCTTCCCGCTAATGACCTGTTCCACTAGAACCTTACTGTTGTCTCTAGCTTAAAAGGGGTACCTGTTTGTCTCCTGCTTTCTCAGGTATGCTGATGGTATCTCCCACCTCTAGTTTCTGTCTCCTTCTCTGCCACTGAGGTTAAAGGCTACTACCTCCTTGCCCATCCCGGATGGTTGCTTTCCTGCTGGCATGTCTCTTCCAACCGTCCTGCCCTCTATCCCCAGATGGCCTCAATTCTTTTTCAGCCTATTTACACATTCTCACCCTCTGACAAAAAAAGAAATCTATTTTCCCTTGATGTTAACTTTTTCCTCCAGTCTCCGTGCGTTACTTCCTGCAAGCACCTCCCAACTCTCTCTATTCCTGTTCCGCTATTGGTCTGCCTCCTCCACTCTCCCACAACTCGTACCCTGATGATACCTATTTCTTGTTCCAACCACCATTGTTCTACCTGCTCTCCTTTCAGTACTCCTCTCTTGCCACACTGCGCCATATCCCTTCCTCCAACTACTACTTGATGAACCCACACTGCTGGACTGATCTGCCTTTTATAGGCTGATACCTCCTCCCCTCGGGTTGTGCTTAGTGCTATTGCGGGATGTGCTGTTCTGTGACTTGATCATTTTAGGTAGTCATGAGGCTGGAAGGACTTGGCACAGGGTTACATGAAGGGCTGCCACCATCATGGATTGCAATAGGGCCATGGTCTGGTATACGGGGTCGGTCTCTCGGTCTCTCGGTCTCTCGGTCTCTCTCTCTCTCTCCCCCCTCTCTCCCCCTTCCACCCTCCCCCCCCCATCTCCTCCTGGAAGCCCTGCTGTCATTTCCCATGTAGGTGTGGGTTACCCTATTCTCCTAACTTGGTGTCTGCAAATCATCCGGTAAGTATGGTATTGTGTCCACAGTATTTATGGCACATTTATCACAGGGGATTTGTACATCTGAAAACCCTGCAGTGCTGGGAGAATAGGAATTGGCTGGTTCAGCATTTTCATGTTCCACAGAAATAATATCTTCATTCTTACAGCATGATTCTGTAACCACAGGACTTCCGCAGGTAATGTGCATGGGAACGAAAATGGGAGAGGGTTTCTCCAGCATCCGTGTGAGGGAAGAAAATCTATGTCCCCACTCGTCGGGATCTTTGAAGTAGTGCAACATCAATTTCTTAAAGGGAGAGACTTAGTTCCCTATGCTAGATATTTGGGTCTAGCTAGGAATTTTTCTGTCGAGAAGGAGTCTTTTCAAGGATTATTTTCTAAAAAAAAACATTACATATTGTAGAAAGAAAAACAGTATCCCAAAAGTGGGGATACTCCCATCCCCTGCACTCTATCCAAGTCTAAAGTCGCCAAATATTTAACTCAAATTCACTCCAACATTCCAAAATATGCTTTATATGGTTATAGATAATAAGTCAAATTAAGTAAAGTAATATTCCATCCTTCATCCAGAATACAATATTCCTTCAACATACATTCATCCAAAATACAAGAATCCTTCATCATACATCCTAAATGATCAAGTCTAGCCCTCCAAAATAATTTATTGGAGATAATATATTGACACAACTACGCAACAGGTCAAGTATTCTCTGTAATTTCCTGATCAGAAAAACTGGGGTTAACCCACCCGTAGGGTAGACCTTGTATGACAACAAACTGGTCGACCAATGACATCACTGATATCCTTTTTTTTTAAAACATCCAGGGATACGTTGCTCGGAGCTGGCAGACCACATAGGGTGCTACTATGGCTCTGTGGCATGACTAGGTGGTGATTTTATAGTGGTGTTTGGGGATACAGGCACAAGTAAGTGGCAGAATAAAGGTCATAAACAGGACTTTGCTTGGTTCGATCTTTTTTTGAGAGCTACATTCTTAGGTGCAGTAAAGCACAAGCTTTTCAAGAAAATGAAAACAATTTTTAACATAAATATTTTTAGCATAGCTTATATGTATGGCATTTTCCTCCCTGCTATCCCTTTTAGATAGGCGGTACATCAGCGTGACCTAGGGGCAGCTGTTGACAGGGTCAGTAGAGTTCTTCCTTGATGAACTGACAGTTTAGAAATTGGGCTTTTTGTTCATTTTTATGGGCATATCTGCCCATTGTTGTGATATAAGATGATATATTGACTTCAAGTTTGGAATCTAGGAGGGCACGAAAGTTGAGATACTGAAATTTGTGGAATCGATATATAACATCCACCCTCGTACAAAATTCACACTAGAAGTGGGTGAGCCTCACTTACACTTTCTAGATGTGAAGGTGACATTGGTTAATAACACACTTGAAACCACAATATACAGAAATCCGACTGATGTCAACAATGCTCTGCAATACATGAGCTTTCACCCCCCCAGCACCTTAAAAACACCTTAAAAACAGTCTACCATATAGTTAGTTTCTGAGGCTGATAAAAATAATATCTGACACTGACTTCCTAAATAAAGACTATGAAATCAACCAAACGGTTCTCAGGGTGTCTGATAATGAACTTAAAGAAGTTATTGAGCAAGCTGAAGTACATGTTAGACAACAGTTGCTGGTGCCTAAATCCAAGAATGATAACCCTCCATTCATCCATATAATGAATTTCTCCCGCCAGAGCGATCAGATATTGCGTATCATTAGGAAAAATTGGACATACATTCAACTTGAACCACTTCTATGCGACTATTCCCAAAGCCCCGAATGATTGCTTATAAACGGGGTAGGAGTTTTAGAGACCATCCCATTAAAGCAGAAAGACCAGAACAGGACACACAAAGCTCCTACATAAACCTAAGTCTGGCACGTTTCCCTGTTTGAATTGCCAACACTGCAGCAAAATTATCATAGGGGACTCAATTAGACATCCAGATACTGGTAAAAAAAAGAAAGACTTCACCATCATGCTACATGCGATGCACAAAATGTTGTCTATGCTATCCAATGCCCGTGTAGAAAGTATTATGGGGAAAAGACTATTAGAAATGCGAAAGAACGCTAGACGGAGAATAAGTCTAACTTCTGTACGTATAATGAGAAGTCACCAGTATATAGGCACTTTCATGAACACCACCACAATATCTCACAGATGAGATGCTTGATATTGGAAGTAAAACACTCCCAAGGGGCAGTGATATTAACAGAATGTTACCACAGAGGGAGTTGTTCTGGATACATCAACTAGATTCCCTGAACCCACTAGTTATGAATGAGCAATTCTAGTTAGGTGCATTTCTGTAATTGTTAACATCATTCAATGCCCTGGTCTCAAGTTTTAACTAACAGTTAGAATACTATGCATAGAGACTGTATCCATTGAGCATACTCACATTGATCTACATGTCTGTTACGCTAGTGAATGTTTCTGAATCAATGTGGTCTACATTCCTTTTTAATTTAGTAACCAAGTTGATCTTCATGAGTTGTCCTCTATTGAGGAAACTTTACATTAACCAGTATGTCATCAAAGTTCTACCTGTTTCAATTTCAACATTTTATATCTCTCATTTTCGTAATTATTTGGTTTAACATGCTTGACATTAATGAGATCTTCTTGGGGTCCTTACAGAAGCATTATTGAGATATAATGATTTATGAATTACCTTGTGCCATCACCTTTGCCATCGACATCCTTGAACATGGCCACACCTGCCTCCTGGTTCTACTCGGCTGCTTTTGACACAGCAGACCACCCAGCACTTACAGACACCCTCATCAGTGCACGAGGAACAGCAACCTTGTCCTATGATGGTTCAAGTTCTATCTCCCTAACCGCCACCAGTTTGTTCAGATGGACTCCTCTAGATCGCCAATGCTACCGTCCCCTGTGGAGTCCTGCACGGTTCCGCCCTCTCCCCAGTGATCTTCAATCTATACATGGAGCTGTTGAGAGCTCTCCTAGCCCCACACAACATCCACATACACCAATAAGCTGATGACTCACTGCTATACCTCAAGATCGACTCCATCAAGGACATCCTGAGGCTCAAAACCTGCCTCTTGCTGATGCAGTCTTGGGATGTCCAATACATACTTGAAGCTCAACCCCTCCAAGACCGAATACCTACTCCTCAGCAACAACACTGAACACCCAGACATACAGACCTGGCTATCATCCAGGAACTCTGAAGGCTTCACACCCGAGCTCACCCCCTGCCCCAAGACTCTCTTGTTCCACATCGACAAACAACTCTCCTTCAAGACACACATAGCTAAGAATAATCACTTGGTATCAGCTCTCTCTGCTGTGGAAAGTCAAGCACTTCCTCCCTCTGGACAGCTTTAGATCCACCATTAAAGCACTGGTTCTATCCCACCTGTATGGGAGCAATGCACTCCTCGAAAGCCTCCTGTCGTCCTCCCTTAAGCCCCTGAAAGGTGTCCTACAAGCAGCTGCACGCCTAATCAAGGGTCTACACAGATACGACCGCATCACCGCGCCCATCATCGACCTTCACTGGCTCCTGCATGCACTAATCACCTTCATGTCTTACTGCATCATCTATAAGGCGGTCACCCTCAAGTCACCCAGCTACCTCACAGAGAAACTAAGCATCTCTGGCAGACAGCGCACCACTAGGAGCTAGGCAATGTGCAGACTTGAAATCTGCCACTGCGAAAAGGAAAGGACTAGAAAACCAGCCTTATCTGCCCATGCCCCAAGACTGTGGAACATCCTCCCCATCAGCCTCAGACTCGCCCCAATGCTCCTACAATTCAGAAAAGAACTCAAGACCCACCTCTTCAAGGAACCTCTCCTCAACACCTAGGCCCTCACAACACCCCTCGCGTCACCGAACTCACAAGATGCCACCCGCCCCTCTCCTCCCTGCCACTCGGTACAGCTGTACCCCTGCTCTGTGCCCCTCTGTATCCTATCCTCACTGTAGATCTGTTCTGTTGTTACCTCTGAAAAGGGCTAAATTATGCATCTGTAATGTTGTATACCTCTGTAAAGTGCTCTGTTATGTATCTATATTGTTGTATGCCTCTGTAAAGCGCTCCGTTGCTAGGTCCGTGCTCAGTAAATACCATAATAATAATAATCATGATTGGGAATCTGTAGATTGATGTTTATCCCTTTTACTGAAACTTCTACGACATAATGGCTTATGAACAATCTTGATCAATCATCAGTCAAAATCTGTAGATTGATGTGCATCTATGTTATCCAAGGAATTCGTATTGTGTCTGATGTCATCAACTTTGCGTATTTGTAAATTTACCTTCTATTTTACCATACTGTTTACTAAATATTGTTTTACTGCATTATGTGGAAATCGGTGGTAGGAACTGGTAAGGTCACCTGCATTGTGATTTTACAAACCCATAACACATTGAGCCACATTAGATGTATACAGTGGTTTAATTGTGAGCCACAGTTATGATTTTCTAAATCTTACGTTTGGCGGTTAGCGTGATAAACTTTCTTACGTCATTACGTGATTATGCATTATGAACATCTTTAACTACGGTGGCCATCTTGGTGCCAGGTATACATATAGTGGCATCCGGCAAATTAGATGTTACTTTGTCACATCGGAACCTGACCCCTCGTAGACAAGTAGATGAACTTTGGACTGACTTACTCTTTTTCCCTTGAGAGCAATGCTTCTTAGTAGAAAGACTGATATGTCCTGCTAATTCATTTTTGTCTTATTCTTTAGAGCCACTGTTTATTTGAACATTGGTTTATCCAATCCTGAATGAATCCTGCAATGTAATTTCGATAGTAGGACCTATGTTCTGCCCGGTTTGAGACTATTACTTATTTAACATAAATATGGGTGATTTTTCAGATACAAAAACATTTATTTACTTTTTAGATTTGATCTATATGCACACCATCCATGACTACTTCCCTCAATTTAATTGATTAATTTTTTTTTTTTTTTTTAAACTTTTATTTTTGCTGGCAGAGGAAAACAACATACAGACACGTCAGAGGCATATGGACGAGTATGTAACATATACATGCGCATACAGAACAAAAAGGCAAGTATACGGCGACAGCAGACAAGGGGCAGCATATCACAGGTGACCATAACACAGAGCCACCGACTGAGGGGCTAGGAGGATTCATCCGTTGAAGAAGTGTCACTTGAGTTAATTAAGTAACTGTTGAAAGCCGACCATATGTTCCGAGGTCGAGAGCTCACTGGGAGCATGCCCAGAAACTCCTCCTCGCAGTTTCGGGACCACGTAAGCAGATATAACCACTTCTGGAATGTAGGGGGCGTAGGGCTTTTCCAGTTTTGTAGAACACATTTCTTGGCTATGACACAGCTCACATTCAAGAACCTAACAATGTCTTTAGCCCCTCCAGTCTGCCACACCCCGAACAGATCACCCATTGGATCGGGATCAACAACAGTGTCAGTGATTGCGGACAATGTCTCTATGACTTTACTCCAAAATGTGACCAGTTCCGGGCAGTCCCAGAACATGTGCAGGTGGTCAGCACCCTCCGCACCGCAGCGGGGGCACAGTCGTGGGTCAGAATGAGCAAACTTCGTGATCCTACCTGGGGTATAATACAACCGGTTGAGTAATTTATACTGTATGGTGCGGTAGCGGAAGTTTAGGGACACCCTGCTAGTATGGGAACACATCTTCTCACACTGTTGATCCGTAAGATCCAGCTCCAGCTCGGAGGCCCAGCTGGCACGAGCCCTGGATGGAGGGGGAGAAGCAGCGGACAGGAGGAGCTTGTACAATGAAGAGACCGCCCCACTTGGTAAGCAATTCCAGGAGAGTCCTGGGGCTCAACGGGGAAAACAGGCCAGGCATTTCGAAAGGCAGCACGGAGTCTGTAGAACTGCAGAAGCTCCAGAACCGAGCCCGAGTGTCCCGGCCTCCACGTGTGCGGTGTTATGAACTGTCCCTCCGGATAAAAATCAGTGAGGGCGCGGTAACCCAGGGCCTCCCAGTGTCGCGCCAGGGTGGTATCGTGTGTGGGTTCCAGCCCGGGAAAGCTCCAGGCGGGGAGCCATTTGTAGTACGGGTTTTGCTCGTCGCAGGTTTTAAATATCTGGCCCCAAGCCTGCACCGTAGTCCGGATCGGGTCAATGGGCGAGTCCGGCACATACTGCCGGTCCAGAATCAGGGGCATTACATCGGTACCTGCTGCTGCCAGAGCCTCGAGTTTGACGTGGGGACGGGGTGTAGGCCCAGGATACCAGTAGGTTGCGAACTGCGCCTGTGAAGCAGTCCAGTTTCGCAACAGGTCCGGGGCTGTGAATCCCCCTTTGTCATAGGGTAATGACATATCCGACCACTTTTTACGCACAGCGCCAGAGTGCCACAGGAATTGAGCGAGCAGAGTGTGCAGGTTCGCAAAGTATCCCTTACCAGGCCAGACGGGGACATTACTAAATACATAAAGGAACTTAGGGAGCAATATCATCTTTACCAGCGAAAGTCTTCCGGCCAATGACAGTGGAAGAGCGCGCCAGCGTGCAACCTTGATCTCGGCCTGCTCTGCAGCAGTCCGGTAATTGTCTGCCAGTAGCGTGTCTTTGGAGAGGGACACCTGAACCCCCAAGTACTTAATCCCGTCCGGGGACCAGCGGAGCGGGTACTCGGTGGTGGGCTGCACCGTGGAGCTAGTGAGGGGAAAGATCTCAGACTTAGTATAATTTATAGTAAACCCAGAGTATGTACCAATGCGGGTGATGTCACGCAGAATTGGGTCTAGATGGGCCCTTGGGTCTCTTACAAAGAGCAATACATCGTCCGCATAAAGCGAGATAATTTCAGGGGAGTCTTTCAGCCGCACCCCTTTGCGCGCATGCCTTTCCCTGACATAATCGGCCATCGGCTCTATGGCCAAGGCAAACAGGATCGGGGAGAACGGGCAACCCTGTCGAGTGCCTCTGAGAAGAGGGAACAGACCGGACGTCTGGGAGTTAACTCGCACTCTGGCCACCGGGGAAGTGTACAGTAACCGAATGTAAGCTATCATGTTGGGCCCTATACCCATATTTTCTAAAACCAACCATGTATATTTCCAAGACACCATGTCGAACGCCTTCTGGGCATCCAGTGTGACCGCGACCGCACTCACCCCCTGGTCAGTGCGTGACATCACATTAAGCAGCCTTCTAATGTTGTGTGATGTTGACCTCCCGGTAACGAATCCCGACTGATCATCATGGACCATGTACGACATGACCGGGATGAAGCGATTAGCAATCACCTTGGCAAAGATTTTGGTGTCCAAATTCATTAGTGAGAGGGGCCTATATGATCCGCACTCATTAGCGGGTTTACCAGGTTTAAGCAGGACAGTGATGACTGCCTCTCGCAACGATGGGGGAAGGGCGCCCAGCCGGAGTGACTCGTTCCAAACCTCCAACAGTTTGGGGGCCAGAATGGCCACGTGCTCCTGATAAAACTCAGCTGTCAGCCCGTCCGGGCCAGGTGCTTTTCCTTTAGGGAATTTAGATATAGCCTCAACTATTTCATCCAACCGGATGGGGGATTCCAATTGGTCTCTGGTAGCGGGAGAGACAATAGTCGTGGGGATCTGCTCGAGGAGGTTGCTGAATATCCAGGCTTACCAATTTATTACATTTATGATTGACCTATTTTGACACAAAAAATCTACTTTAATTTCCAGGTCTGAATCTTTTGGCAACCTATTGGATCTTCTCATTATACTGGAAGTGTCCATTGTGTGAAATACAAGGTAAATGACCTTTACGAGTTCCTATTTGTGTTCTTCAATTCTATAATATCCTACTGATTTCTTTCTATCTATCTTGATCCTACAGATTTAATTTGAAATCCTCCAGTAGAAGGGACAAACTAGTCCCGAAATGCATTAATCTGGATCCTATTGTTGTTATGAATAAAGTCCTCTGTACTTAATTTGCCGTATTATCTATAACCAATTTAAGGCATATTCTGTAATGTTGCAGTGAATCAGAGTTAAATATTTAGCGACTTTAGCCTTAGATGGAGTGCAGGGGACGGGAGTAGCCCCACTTTTGGGATTCTGTTTTTCTTCATGCTGTTATACAATCCCTGTGCCAGGATTGTTCTTTCTCCCCCGCACCTAGAGTTCTACTATAGATGTTCAATTAGATAACCATTCTTCCTGAAATTTGCTTAATTGCAGAGTGCAGCGTAAGCATTCTTCTTTCTAACATTACATTCTGTCATCATGTTATGCTTTTTCTCATCTGCTGTAAAGGGATAGGGAGGGGGATATGGGATATATGGTGCATCATTACAACTCTGTCATTTGATTCCTCAATGCTTTCAATTAAGTTTGAAAAAATAATATAATCACGTGTTTAGGCAAAGTTTCCCTTTGATATGTGTCTCCTTTAATTTGAAGTGCAGGCTGCCACCCCATATAGGGAATGGCTGGACGCATTCAATCTTAATAAAAGCTGTGCCAGCACTCTTTCATGTGCTGCTATCCTGTCTAATAACACAGTGTAAGGACACTTAAGGAGTGACTTAAATGGCCAGTCAACAGTTGGATAAATGCTGAAAAGCTGATGGCATGCCTTCCGGATTCTAGGAATGGAATTCTACATCCCCTACACTATACTGCAGTTTTGGTGTGGGGGCAAAAACTCAGTTAATCCAAACCTTAAGATACCTACCATCTGCACTTACTGCAAGTGGTTCTGCCCCATTGATTTTGTCACGCTGAAACACCCTGATCTTAGCACTACTAATGGTCTCACTTCGGCCACTGCACAACCCTTTACCCCATGCTCTTGGCCACGACCATGAACAAGCTAAAAAGAGCCAAAAACATTTGCAAAGCCGGTCTCTCTTCTGGCCGGAAGCGTCTAAACCACTGCCTCTACCGTGAGATCTATGCAATGGCTCCTGATCAAGCAATTGATTGATTTCAAGGCCATAGTTAGAATGCAATCATTGGTGACTTCCTAATAGCTTAAGACAAGGTTCTATCAGCCTGTCTATCATTCTAGGCCCTATGGATGTGGGGGAAGCAGCCCCAAAGATCAGGTGTGTATTGGCCACTTTTATGCCCTAAAAATAGGCAAATAATCCACACAAATAGCAAGTAAAAATACACCCAACAAAATATGGTAAACAGACACATATGACACAGCTCCATGGATATGTTTGGACCAGCAGCGGACGTAATACCACAGGAAGAAATTGCTATTATTAATGCCTGATCGGAAGAAGTAAACGTGCATCTTTAAATGTGCATGAATAACTAAGTGCAAAGAAATAATGATTACAAAAACGTTTCCGTTTGCCAGTTAAAACATATCTTTACTCGCTTATAAAGGAACTATCTCCCTCTGCCTGATACTGACTGTCTGATGTTCCGAAAATTGCTAAAAAAACTCACCTGTTCCACTCTGTCTTCAGACCTTGAAATTCACAGACTACTCCTGCTCGTGGAAACTGCTGGTCTGTCATTCCCTACCTTTTTAATCCCACCCTCCTATTCTCAGGAATAACACATTTCAGATGACAGGAGGCGGTATTGAATGCCATGGAAATATGAACTCGACGATAAAAACAGCATTTTCATTGCAGTGGAATATAAAAGCAAAAACTGAACAGCCGTTGGGGAGCTAATTAACCCACAAATGGGGAGCAGATAAACATATGCACGTAGTGTAAATAAACGTAAAGCCATCCATGTGGTCCTCCGACACTGTTGTGAGTTTTCAGATAATAGCTACTTTTGCAGTCTATGCCTCATCTTCAACAAGTTGGGAACCGGAATATGGCTCAGTGCACAAGAAGGTGGACTCTACCGTTGAATCAGTACAGCAATGTCCTAAAGGGTGGGTAGAAAGGACACGTGCTCCAGGCTCCCACCTGGATGCCAGATGCAAAGAGGTCAGTGTAATGATTTCACAAAACATAAATAAGACATTGCCATGATACTGCAAAGTGGGCTGCTGGGACTCAAAATCATTAGAAGAACCTAGGAACGCTTCCTTGGTACTGGGTGCACCCTAATAGTAATCCAACACTACGTGTTCTAAACCATTAATACAAAATATTTGTCAATTTTTTAAAAAATATCTATCCAATGGAACTTGTTCATATAGTCATGTAATAAGTCCAAACGTTATTTTAAGATGCAAAGAAGGCAGATGTGGTATATTGACTTAATTGTCAATTGACATTTGACAGGAATTTGAGTTAAACTCCACAATTCACAAGGATCTTGCACATGTGTACACAGTGGTTTCTCAATGACAAGATGCAGAGCTTACAATGTTGGCATATTGAAGACAGATTTTACCCTAAAGGTGGACATATACGTCTGACATAACATTGGCTGTACTACATCTGCCTTCTTTGTATCGTGGGATAACGTTTGGACAAATTGAAAGATTATATGAGCAAGTTTCATTGCATAAATACATATTTTTAATGTGAAAAGATATTTTTATTCATAGTTTGGAACACATTGTGGTATTGGATTGCTATTAGGGTGAACAAAGTACCAAGGAAGTGTTCCTATGTTCTTCTAAGGATTTTGATTCTCCCCATTTTGTCCCTAGGGGATTTTCTGGTGTGCACCAAATACTTGTAAGAAAAACATTTTGGAAACTAAGGATTACCTTGGTGGTGCCCGCTTGGGGTCATTTCTGTTTGCTGAGTCTCTAAGCATGCTAACTGGCTGTTGCTGACAACTAAGCTCCTATCCGATAAACATTTTTTTGTTTGTATTTAGCAATTAATCCTGTAGTGTGTTCTCTTTTCGCTGTAGTGCATACAGTTTGTCTGTTCACTACAGCACAGCTTGTGTAGCGTGTTTGGCATTTGTTTGGGGGAAATGCATGCTGATAATTTTGAGTGCCACGATGGTTAGAAGATAGCTCAGTGTGTTAAGCACTTGTTGAAGAGATCTGTGTTCTATCTATGAACAAGTACTTTGCTACAAAACAAAGTAACTGCAACAGAAATCGCCACTTATAAAAACTGGCATTGCACCAGCGTGGTGGATCTCTAGAACTTGGTCCCATCAAACAAAAGTTGCGTGGTCCAGCATGGCAACATTTTCACCACCCCCAATAAAGAGCAGAATGCATTAGTCAGGAGACGTTATAAGGTAGCCAAATTGGAGACAGTGGACACGAAAGGCTCGAGGCAGATATCCTGGCTTGCCATCGCACAATAGTGTGATCCTGAAGAGGTCATCTTACCTCACTGTACTGTACTAGGTTGTCTGCGGTGTTTCTGGCCTTCTCATATTCCCAGTAGCATTCTTTAGCAAATGGCCTGCCTTTCTTTTTTTTGCAGACCATTTCAGCGGAAGGGGCCTTGAGGCAAGAAAAAGGTGACCAACGTCATAGGCATTCGGTGAGTATAATTTTTGGGTCTGCATGTTTGACACAAAAACAGTTTATTTTCTCCTACAATTTCTAATGTTCGTCCCATCATGAATAATAATCTGTAATCTTTGTCAAACAAGGAATAAAAGCAGGTGACCTTATGCCACAGTTTCATTTGTGGGCTGTATTTAAATCTTTAAAATACAGTAATGAATGCTTGACATATTTTTAATGGCTCACAAAAATTAGGATTCGGTATGTGTAGACCTCCATTTACGATGGCGAAAATAAAGCTAAAATCATGCTGCCTTTGCATAACTTGCATCTACAAGGATTTATTTTAAATACTGTCTTGTCGGGTTAGCATGTGATTTGAACACTTTCCAAGTCAGGAACACAGAACAGTTTGTTATTTTGGTTTCTGCAAGTCAAACATTTACAAATCATAGCACCTTGCTGGATGACCAGAACTGGGAAATTATTTGATCGAGTGCTGACATTGCAGACTAGCCTCAAAGTCCATCTCGACCATTTAATCAAAGTGTGTGATCCTGGGCTCCTCATTTAATCTCATATTGCCTAACCTGTCAAAATTGCCAGGGGTTAACTGGCTATATAGTGTGCTTCATGCATAGTAATTTCAACCAATCATACATATATTACACACTACAGTCATTTGTTTCTTGGCTCGCTCATGGCAACACCAATTAGAAACCTTGGCCGTCTGCTCCCCTAAATCTATGTTTGAATATGTCAACCTACTGGCAAACTCTGGTATATATTCTCTATCAGTCTCTGGAGGATAGCTCAGGGGCAACGCGCTCGCCTTGGAAGCAAGACGACACGAAGCACCACATGTTCGATCCACGGGTCCGTGCTTATAAACCTCTGGGTATTAAGCACGTTATAAATAACCTATCATATCATATGTTATGTGTGCCTGCCTCGCTGCTCCAGTCTGCCTCTTGTATACATGTGTCTGCATGTATACATTCTGCAAGACTGCCAATCTGTATCCTGCACCCATGAGGAGTCTATGCAACGCTCCTCATCATTTCTAATCCTGGTCCCCTATCTGTGTTATAGAGGGCAGCGATCTGTACCTTCCGCCAGGCTTCCCTACTACTAATGTTTACTCTGAGTTCTGCATCTCTGACATGTGGTTACTGATCTGTGTACCATCCTTGTGGCTGCTTTTGTTAAAATGTGTCCTGTACCTCTGTTTGAACACAGGAACTCTCAGTGTGGACTGTGCGTGCTAAAGTTCCCCTGAAATGCCACTTCTTTATTATTCTGATCCACGCATTGTGGGATGTTTTGACCCATTCCAATGTGCCCCACTGCATCATTTTACAAATGGGCAAAGAAATAGCCAAAAAATGGATGCGCTAACCCCTGTGCGTGCAAAATCTGCAAAACCGTGTTTGGGTCACAACCAAGGAAAGGCTGCACTCCTGCCACACATAGTCAAAGTGGGAGTGAAAACGGAGTAATCACTGCAGGAGCATGCCATTGGGCTTTATTACATTCAATATGGAGCAAGTTAGCAGAATTATCCTGAAAATCAAAAATGCCTTTTCAAATGTAGCTTTGCAAACTTCAAAGTGCTGTTTTTGGCGTTAGATCCATTAATTTCCAGTGAATCCTTGAGAGTAAAAAGGTTACAGATCATCCAGCCAGGCCTCATTGACTGACAGCAGCTAAGAAATGTATCTCATGAAAAACCAGCCCAGAAAAATTTGTTTTCATTTCCACATGAAAAATGGGGCTAAAATGGCAATATCTAACAATTTCAACTGTGCAGACAGAAACTCCAAACCAAGGCTGGATACATATATCCAGACTGCAAAACAACTCCCAGCACTTAAGGAAAGAACTGGTGCTGAATAAAATGTGTGTGCTGCAGAGGAAAAGCTGATGTAAAGGACTCCGTTTAAATGTGCTTTTTTAGGAAGAAAGTGCAAAATCGCCTGTTGAAAGCATGTTTTGTTGAAAGGCCTAATTCTGTAAGAAATGTCAAAGGATTGCTAATGTCAAACCCCACCTATGAACGGTGTTCATTTTATGTGTTGATGAAAGATGTAGGTAACTTAAAGTTAAAACCCAGTCCTGAGTTTATTAACTATTTAATTCTGATCTGACAGCCTTAGCCTGGGAATGGGTAACACCTCACTGCCGGGAGGAAAGGACTAATTGCTGCTGGGAGGTTTTCGCATACTCATGACAAAGCACTCATCAGACTTTTGTCTGGGCCCCAGCCAAAGACAATGGCAGGCTTGAACACTCATCCCCACAGGGGAGAGGCAGGAAACTTCCCTCTCAAGGAAGAGGACCCTCACCCTGATCAAAGGAATTTGACAGCTGTTGCCAGTTGAAAGAAATGTAAAACAAACTGCTAAGGACTTTTGGTGGTTAAATGCCTATTTGTAATTAAGCTTTAAAGACTTTTAACTTTGCCACAAGAAGGAGGATAAACCTAAACGTTGGTAGTTGTAAATCTAATTGTATGCTCTTTCTTTGAAGACGTGATTGAACCCTGTACTGCATACGGAACAAAAGTTACACAAAAACCCTAATTGCGCAGGGACTATTAATGCTGCAAATCTAATATTGTATTCCCGTGTTCTAGGGGTGATTGCACAGACATGTACCTAATTAGGAATTGTTAGGCCAAATCTTAATGATTAAAATTGGCAAAATTCCACAGAAAGACAAAGCCAGGTTTCACTGGCGTGGGAGTGGGATGTAAAGGTAACCCACAAAATATGTAATGTATGTGTGTTATTTTATTAGAGGGCATAATTATAGAAATGTGTATTTGTGGGCAAGTTAGAATTTTGTCCTAATAACTGTGGGAGTTCGCAAGTCACATCATAAAATATGATCGCTCTTTCTGTCTTCCAACCAGAAAAAGGCAAGTGCCTTTGACCTATCACAGCATTGTGGGTGTGGGTTGTAAGTCTGCCCCTACCATAAACTGAGTGATGTCACTTGGCATGATAAATAAGGGAAGCTCAAAACACACAGACACACCGATTCCTGACTACATCCTGATTTCCGCGTGGCGCCCTGTTCCGAATTCTTCATATTGTAGCTGATTCCAGACTTCTTTGAAAAGCCAAGGCCTCAGCTTTTGCTGAACTCTTTTCAGCTAGGCCCCAAATCCTGAACCATCCCAAACTTAAGGAATTAATTCTGATCCAGTCTGGCTTGCTACCATTAATGCTTGCCTGCTGAAACTCACTATCCCACTGATCTACAGTGTCCAGCAACCAGGAGGGCCAATCCAATCCAGTCCAATTGATCAGAACCGCCCAGCTGACCATCCCGCCAGAAGTGCCCTGCTGTCGGTAGACCTGATCTTTGATGACCAGAACCTGATGGTTCAATCTTAATTTACAGTGGACTGTAAGTATAAATAGGAATCATAGTAAACCATAGCATATCTTGTCTTACCTTGTCCTATTCCCATCTCTCAACCTATCCCATCTTTAATTTAAGAACTTCTAATATTGTTAGGACCATTCTTGCAACCCTGTTTATAATCCCTAGTGTTGGCGCTGATTTTCTCATTTGTTTTACTAGACCATAAGCCATTAGTGATTTTGATTAAAGTAATTCCCATAAAAGCAAAATGAAGTATCCGCCACGTGAAGGGTTACAATCGGCCGTGTGTAACTGTGGAGCTTCCCGGGTGGCATTCTTCTTTTTCTTAGCATTAATCTAGTTTAAATAAAACCAATCTGTCATTTTAAAACCGATTTTCTGTTGTTCTCTGTTCATTTTTCTAAAAACGCCTCTCATTCAACCTTGCATAACTTCTTCAATTTTATAGCTAGAGACTAACTGGCTGATTCATGGAATTTGTGCGCCAAAAAACGGGGATTTGTGCGCCATTCTGCCCAGAAATCCCTGTTTAACAGATGGGGATTCGCGTGTAGAATTTCGCACAAATCCCCATTTTTCGGCACACAAATTCCATGAATCAGCCCCTTAATTTCAACTCTGAGTTAAACCTAAGACCCTTAGCTACATCCCTAACTAAAAACCGCATCCATTTGACCCGTTTTAATTAAAAACTGCATAGTGAAATTTAGACGGGAATTCACAATTTTGCAAACGTTTTACACGTGTGTTTTCCGATTCAAAGTATTTCCAACCTTCCATTCTGATTCTAAGTGTGTATTGTTGCTCATATGATAACTTATGTTTGTTAGAATCTTTTCAGTGTTGCTCCCATAGGAATGTATATAAAATTAAGGGTTTTTGCACACTTTTCATTGTTTTTCTAAGCCATTTTCAACTGTCATTTTAAAGTGTAAAAGTTCCAAAATGTTTTTCTCTCTTGTTTGGTGAGGGAAGATTGTATTCAAACCCAATCCACTATTACATATTCCCGAATACCTGCTACTTAATTCATAAATAAGCAATTCTACACAGATGGAAGTAAGAACTTTGCAGGGGTAAATCTTAACCTAAGCGCTATCTTTTCAACAAGCCAAAACTGTTCTTTTCTCTGTGTTTTGCATTCTCTGTTGCTAAAAGTGAATTCAATTGCCTTACTTACTTTCATATTTGTATTGTCACCACATTGGTGATTGCTGCCCCTTATATATTCAAACATATGTCATTTGAATTTTAATTAATAAATAATACCTTTACCAACAAGCCTGATTCCTGGTCCAGTGTGACCTGGGGGGTATTTGGAGAAGAGTTGTGATATGAGTGGTATATCACTCAGAATATTGAACCTATAGACACAATAAGTATTTCATTTGTGCATTACATGCTAGGCGAGACCCGGGTATATTGCCTGATTGAAATCCTTAACAGCATTGAGGAAGGGGGTTCCCACACTAATTGTACAACATAGCAAGAGAAGCATTGTAATTGGCACGGAGGAAGACGGTGCAACCAGCGACTGTAGGTTCCCTTCATTTGTTGGGTTTGGGGTGGCCACATTTGTGTGCGCAGCAGCCCCCAGAACCCCTCGAAATGGCACTGAAGCCATAACCCTTCATAAAGCCAGGTGTTCTTGCTGACATTTCACATGAGCAGAGGCGTTTCTAGAGGGTGTAGGGGGTGAGGGTCGAGGGGGCTGTAGCCCCGGGTCTTTTGGTTGTAGCCCTGGATAGAAGCTCAAGGGCTGCAATCAAAAGGCTAACTAGCCAAGAGTCCGGACAGTCCCGACATTAGTGTAGCCGGGCCCTAGCCCTGGATCTTTTCCAGACCTAGCAACACCCCTGAACATGAGAACCCTTTAAACACACAGTCAAGAAAATGACAAACGCTGTTGTTATGAAGAGAGGACAAGATTTAATAAGAATATTTGTTATCCAAAACTGGTACTTGGCAGGGCTCACATTCACACGACCTAAAGCAAAAATTATACAATAATATAGACATGTTTAGGTTTTTGAGACCTGTGAGGCTCTCCTTATGTTCTCAATGGTAATCCTGTCATCGATTTGTGTGTATAGTCCCCTGTTTTATCGGGAAAAAAGACACGCTGAAAATATTGGGATTTAAGGGCCGAGGAGAGCCAATGCCCTGCTGCCATAATATTTCAGTTAACCCCTTAAGTGCCAAGAACGAGTATGCTCGTCCTTTTTGCATAGACTTTCATCATAGCCTGGCACTTTTAATAAACATAAAGGTGGTAGAAATAACAATGGGAACAGCTGCGAGAGTAATTTCAGTGCAAATGTCAATCACTGCTTTGATGGACGACACAAACGTTTTTATTTTGTAACTCACAGGAGAGAGATGAATAGGCGCCCTTGAAACCCTATGCGTCATTGTGGATGTGTGCCTACATGCAATGATGCGCTTTCTCCGAGCAACGTGCCTGGGGTTGAGTGATGGCTCCGTCCGCTCCTTTCCCAGGGACTTCCCAGCACTCGACATAAAAACCTCACTAACTGCGTCACAGCAGCGACTGCAGCGCTCCCACAGGATTGAGGCTGGGGCGCCGTTCATCAGCTAGAATGAAAACATACAAATAAGAGTATGCACTGGGTGTGAACATGTTGATAATGCAAAGGTGTTAACAACACCCTAAGGACTGAATGAAACTGCGCAATGTGCCAACGCTTGCTCGTGAGTCACGCCAGATAACGCAAATGGCGGTAGATGCCGGGCCCTAACTTAATCACGGTACGGAACGGAGATAGCTGCTTAGGAAATCCGTTTATCCGCGTGGCTCTCTGGGTGGACAGGAAAACCTCCCTCTGGAACAAGAGTGCTTTGGCAGATCACCAAAAGAAACTTCCTAGCCAGATACACAGGTTTATTCCTTAGAGGCTATTGGGGCTGCGTCGCAGCCAACACTAATGAAGCAATTAAAGATTTACGCTGCATTATTAAAGCAATAACCCGCCGTAGCTGAAAGTAAAGTCAGTTCAGTGGGGGGCGGCGGGAGGAGGGAGTACCTTCAACTTATAAGATATTTCAAAAGTAGAAATACTTCAGGATAGCACACCAAGGAACAGACCTTGCATGGCATACTGACCGATGCTATCGAAGAAGAGGGGCGTACAGCAAGGTCTGATTTAATTACACTTTTAATACATAGTGCCCAATATTTCCTTTTGCACCCCTGCGCACTCATTAAAAGTGAAAGCTGAATCATGTGCTGGGTGCCATAATGACAATATGCAAATACGGTTTGGGACCAGGATCAGCGCTGTAAGGTCATTTGAGCACGGGTCAAACAGCATAGACATTTGGAACTTTGACTGGCGACATACATCGATGCCAGCCTTACTTGATTGGACACAGTTTTTCTAGTGCCAAGCTCAAAAGTTTACAAATTGCGCACTTTGCCAATTCCTGGTTTAATGCCAAGGGTAACGCTTGACAATGAAGTATGACTTCAAGGGATTTCATCAAGGATGCCCGGACAGGTGTGTCTTTAACGCCTGTGGGTGCTAGGTGTCGATTTACAAATGAAAACTCTAAGCAAGAGATGTAGGACGAGAGTACACCATAGCCAGTCTAGGTTTGTTGTATACCAGTCATGCTGGTCGCTAGAAGCACTGCCTCCTCTCCTTATGCATGTCAGAGTATACACAAGCATCCTAAGCCATAAAGGTGGTCAGGTTGGGGGGGAACAGGATAAGCACACACAGAAGGATCCCCTCACTTCACTTCACGAATATTGAGAACCCCAGGATTCAGTGTCTCATTAAACACAAAGTGTTGATAAAAAATAGATCTTTATTATTTCATGAATGAAAGTTTTTTTAGTTCTCCTATGTTAGAAACATTTACACAGGAGTACCACATTCAGTGTGGCGCAACTCCTATTTTTGCCACACGTTACCTGTATACAAGCAGGTTATAACGAGATACGTGGACTAAGGATACAATCAGGCCTGCCACAAAACTCTTATAAGCAATTTACCCGTGAAGGGAGAAAATAAGTACACTGCGCTGCCCTCAGGACACTGGAGGGAACCCTAGTTCATTATTGGGAGGCACTTACGCATGGCGACCCAGCGTACAGTAGGGGGGTTATTTATATCCATTCATTTTGCATTTTGTCACAGGCAACTCGATATTAAGAAATGCTCCTTTCAAACAGCGCACCACATATGCTGTGAGTCTGATGGGCATCTGCAGGTAATTGGATATGCACTTATCAGGCGTACATAGTACAATTTACAAATGAGTGTGGCACTACATGACAATGCCCTTGGATAATACACTGCATGCATATTTATGGCATGTGTAACTCACATCACGCCACTTGCACACGCATCAAGATTGACTCTTCTTTACAATACTTTAGATGGGTGTAAAATCGGTCACCCTGAGGAATGTTCAGAGTCACAAGAACAGAAACATGTTGAGGTATATGAATCAGTAGGATACGTTCCACCAAACTGCAAGCATTAAAGAACTGACAATTGGATATATGTTGTTTCAGAGTTCATATTTACCACTGAGTCACAGGGTGAGGTGATGGGCATTTCTACATAGTTATTTTGAAGAATGTGGTATTATTTGTTTCAGTTGGGACAATTTATAGATATCTGCTTTCTGAAAATATGTTAACTTATCTATTTTGAGTCATCCTAATATTCTATTGTGTATATATGTGTATGTGGCAAAAATATGAGTTGTGCCACACTGAATGTGGTACTCATGTTTACATCTTTCTAATATAGGAGAACCAAAAAAACTAATGTTTTCAAAATAATTCATGAAATAATAAAGATGAACAAGTTACTTACCAACTGGTAACGTTCTTTCGACTGGATGTTCCTCCCACGTATTCCTCATCTTTGATATTTGTATCTCTCCAGCTTTACTGCTTCAGAAAACAAGAATTTCGTCAAAGGGCGCTGTGCACGATGTTGTAGCGTCGATGTCCCTCGAGGGTCGCTGTGGAGCGTCAACGTTATCAGTAGTATAAAAGGCTTGTGCAGCGCCCTTTGGCTTTAGTTCTTTTTTTTCGTTCCATCAATCGAGGAACTAACCAGGTGTATCCCAGACTGCAAGCTCTCAGGGAACGCAGAGTGTAATTCATGTAAATTGTACGGTGGGTAGGTTGGGAGGGGCGATGAGGAATACATGGGAGGAACATCCAGTCCAAAGAGTGTTACCAGTTGGTAAGTAACTTGTTCTTCGAATGGATTGTGTCCTCCCATGTATTCCTCATTGTAAAGACTGGTAGGGGGTGTCTGTACTTCCGCTCTCTATATGGTAGGAGAGGCACAGAGGACCCCAGCCAAGATTCTCCATTATTGGTACGTGGTCGAGCAATCAAGGCCTAGCTTCTCAGGAGGTGATGCAGGTTGGTTCTTAAGTACAGTGTAGTCCCCAAACCCCCACAAAGGAATGTCCACACACTGTATTACTGAAAACACAGTCTTTATATAATTAATATTCAAGGGTATGTACACGATCACAATAACGCACTTTGTACTCGGAAGTCGATAATGATAGATATATACAATTCTAAAGTGGTACCACCAATGTTATCAAATCTCATTAAAGTGCATCAACTGTACGGTTAAAATGTCACACAGATTAATAACGAGGAAACCAGCAATAGAGATAGGCAGGAACGTAAAATGGTTGAAACAATAGGCAGAATGCTGACCCCTACCAATATTTATAACTGGAGGGGTAGCCCTTAGAGAAGGACAGGATATAGTGGGCTAAATGAACAAAGTATGTACACATTGGGTGGTCCTATCCTCCCTGAGTTGTGTGTGCTACGCACAATTTGAGGCAGCAAATGATTCAACCTTCCTAGGAACCCCATGCAGAGGTGCAGGGATCCCGAGCATGGGATGAGAAAACAAACATTAACAATGTTTGGTTTTTTAAAGGTAGCCTTATTTTTATTTCTTTAAATGGCTTTTTCTTGTGATTTCTTTTGTAAAAACAAACATTCAATTAGAATCAAAGATATAGACAAAGAGTAAAGCATGGAAAGCACAGTCAAGCACCAGGGTTTTAACGTCACATAATTTCAATCAAAAACTGGTAAGGAACTGTGTTGTAGCAACGAAGAAGGAGTTTAACAGTTTTCTAAGTCAACTTATCACAAGTGTGCGTAGCTAATATGCAGAAACTCCTTATGTTTAGCAAGAGCATGGAATAGAGGTAAATGTCATATTACTTAATATTGAAACATAACATTTTAGTTACAATGCTGTCCAGTATTATATTTTGCAATTTGATTCTTTTGCATATAGTAGCCTGGATGGGTTATTGTCATTTCTATGTAGAAATAGTTTTAATGATAGTGGCCAGGGGGGGAGGTTAAAAAAGTAAATGCACTTTCCGCATTAAGGGGAGATCCCCTTAGGACTGTTACTATGGCCACCCTTTGCCCTCCCAAGAAACATCAGTTGCTAACCACGAGTGAGCACATATCCCTGATTGCCGCCTCCCTCCCTTTTGTCCTGCAAGACACTAACTGTATAATGCACCCCCATCAACCACTGGAAGCACAGGAGTTTCCACACAGCTTCCTGGGACAGGTCAGTGGCTAGACTGGCAGGGCTAACAGCCCTTCACTTATTGTTTTTAACAGCACTCTACCCAGTGCATTTACTTTTTTAACCTTACCCCTACACTATGTGATCCCCTAGGACAACAATTGGTACCCCACTCTAAGTGGATCTTTTTCTTTCTTTTTTTCCCCCAGGGAGACCTTCATATTTAAGGCCCCAGAAGAAGATTGAGAATAAACACCAATCGAAACGTCAGTGCTCCCCGTGGTTCCCCATTGCAAGACCACTTTCGAGGAACACACAGAACTATCTTTATTCCTTAAACAGACGTCGGACCAGTCTCTCTCGGTCTTGGACCAGCCTTGGCTGGCCACTATCATTAAAACTATTTCTACATAGAAATGACAATAACCCATCCAGGCTACTATATGCAAAAGAATCAAATTGCAAAATATAATACTGGACAGCATTGTAACTAAAATGTTATGTTTCAATATGAAGTAATATGACATTTACCTCTATTCCATGCTCTTGCTAAACATAAGGAGTTTCTGCATATTAGCTACGCAGACTTGTGATAAGTTGACTTAGAAAACTGTTAAACTCCTTCTTCGTTGCTACAACACAGTTCCTTACCAGTTATTGATTGAAATTATGTGACGTTAAAACCCTGGTGCTTGACTGTGCTTTCCATGCTTTACTCTTTGTCTATATCTTTGATTCTAATTGAATGTTTGTTTTTACAAAAAAATCACAAGAAAAAGCCATTTAAAGAAATAAAAATAAGGCTACCTTTAAAAAACCAAACATTGTTAATGGTTGTTTTCTCATTCCATGCTCGGGATTCCTGCACCTCTGCATGGGGTTCCTAGGAAGGTTGAATCATTTGCTGCCTCAAATTGTGCGTAGCACACACAACTCAGGGAGGATAGGACCACCCAATGTGTACAGACCCCTACCAATAGGCACAGCTCTGTGTGGAGATCCCCCCAACTGGTCAACCTGTAAATAAAAGATATATCGCACAAGCCCAGTCCATATGTTCAATAGTCTCACTTCTTCCTATAAGGTTTTACCCCCCCCCCCAATGTACCTGGTGGAGTAGATGTCTCCGACGATGCGTCGACCGATCCTTCTTGAGTGACTCCCTTTAAGGCAGGAGCCACAGATCGTCGAGAGGTGTCGGGGAATCGACGGCCCTTCTTGAGTGCCCTCCCTTTAAGGCGGGAGTCACGGGTCGTCGAACGTCCGACGGTGACCAGGTTGAACTATGGCTGTGAAGTGGCAGCTTCATTCCTAGCGGTGCTCGTCAACGACAGAGCGTTGGCGTCCTGCAAGGGAGAGGCATGCGGGGCACCTCGGTGATGATAGTTCTGGACCGCAAAGAGATGATGAAGAACTGTGGCCCAGCAAGGGCGTCGAGTCGTTGGCGTCTCTGTGGTCTTTAGGTGGTGGGAAACCCACCGGTGGATGCTCCTCGGCGCGTCGACGGTCGGGCCTTCTCCAGCGGGAGACAAGTGGGTGACGATGCAGACGAGAGCGTCCGATGATCAATGGAAGTTCTTAGGCAAACGGGAGCACGGCGGCTCCGGTCGGCGACGGCGGTCGTCGACAGTGGCGGACAACAGTCCGGGCGCTTCCCCTTGGAGTTCCACAGCAGTCCCCGTACCGGGTCGGCAGCCTGTCGAAGGTCTGTCTACCAGGGAGCTTTGGCAAAGATCAGCTGAGCACGATGGTCCCTCGTAGCTCGGGAAGAGAGCGCCTTACCAGGTCCTCTCTGGGTCAGTCCTTGGAAACACAGCAGCTTTCAGATTGCGAGGGAGAGCGACAGCACTCCTTCTCGTCCAGCGGGGCTTCAAGGTCTAGCGTCAGTTACTCCTGTTACTCGTCGTAGTGGACTTCAGCTGCTGAACACGATTCCTAGCAGCGAGAGGTCCCCAGATATACTGTTGATCTCCCATTCATTCCGCTGGGTCACACTCAAGCATCCAATCACGACTACGGGCATTCATGCAGGCAGGCAGCCAATCAGGCACACAAGGTATTCAGGCCATTCACTTCTCTCCAGACACTCACAACAAGTTATGTGTATTGGGACAATTACTGAGCCATTCAACACTCCAAGCTGCATTCATACCGGTTTCGGGCAGGGTTGTCTCAGTCATTGTGTCAACCACCAGATACTAGACACCCACAACACAGAATGCATATTCGTCACACACTCTATTCACCCAGGTCCCACCCACAGGAGGTACCCACAACATACATCACCGGGGAGGCTCCAGCTAGTCTGGCCGGGCCTTCACAAGAACACCATACATGGCATTTCCACCCAACAGCCAGTCAGGGTGAAGGGACAGAGTCAGGGCTTCCCAGGACTTTGGGAAAACAAGGTAATGGGTAATAGAAAGCAAGAGGCCACAAGGGCCATCTTGTTTTCCATCAAGAATCAACTGATCCCAATGGCAGGGCCGGGGTATCCCAAAATGGAGGATACTCCACGCACCTGTCAAATTCAGCATGGAGCTACCACCAGCTCATACCCTGCTGTGCGTGCCACCCAGAGGTGCCCAAAAACATACACTAGGGTATCCCACGGGTCCGTTCATCAAACCAAAAGAAAGAGAGCTGCACCGCCAGGAGTCCCACATGAACTCCTCCGCGGGAAACACGACAGAACACACAATAAAAAGCAGTAAAGGACAAGGATACGGAGGCCCTGTCCCTCCGACGCATTTCCAGCATCACACTCATCTTTGATAGTCTCCCAAAGCAGTGACAATTTTGAGGAGGGAGTACTATTTAGATTTATCGTGAATGGAATGAAGGACTGCTTTAGCAAAAAGGCCTTCTTGAGTGGAAGAGGAGTCTAAGCAGTAATGCTTAACAAAAGTATGAATTGCCGCCCAAGTTGCCGCTGAGCAGATGTCAGTTACAGGGACACCCCTTTGAAGAGCTGCAGAAGTTGCCATGCCGCTCGTGGAATGAGCTTGAAGCCCTTCCCACGGGTCCTTTCTAGCCAGTCTGTAGCACTCTCCAATAGCCAGTCTGATCCACCGGGATATGGATTGTTTATTTACTGCCAGGCTCAATTTAGGACCGCTATATCCCACAATCAGTTGATAATCATGGCAACATTTTGACATTCTTGTGATATAAAAGCCCAGAGCCCTTTTTGGGTCCAGCCTATGCAGTCTCTCTTCTTCTTTGCCCAATTGAGGAGGAGGGTAGAAAGTTGGGAATTTTATCTTCTGTGACATGTGGAAGTCAGAGCCTACTTTCGGCAGGAATGATGGTTTAACCCTAAGTACTACAAGAGCCTGCAACTCACTCACCCTGTGGGCTGATGTTAATGCCACAAGAAGTGCAGTTTACAGATTTAAGAGCCTTAACGGGCAGGAATGTAAAGGCTCAAAAGGTATACAAGTTAGACATTTGAACACAAGGTTTAAATCCCAAGCAGGGACATGAAATGGGACTGGAGGGTACACATTGGTGAGTCCCTTCAGAAATTGAACAAATAAAGGTATTTTGAAATGGGAGACCTCTTCAGAGGTGCGCTTAAAAATTGAAAGCGCCGCCAGGTATCCTTTTTTTGGTTCCAATTTGGAGCCCCACTTTAGCCAGATGTATCAGAAAAGAAAGCATCAAAGGAGATCCACATTGAAAAGAGTCCACATTCTTGTCCCTGCACCAGATACTGAATTTATTCCATCGACACCGGTACACGGATTTGGTTGCTGGCCTTATGGCCAAAAGCAAAACATCCATTACGTCATCCGGGGGGTCCCAATCCTTGTATCTCAACCTTTCAGGTACCATGCATGAAAGCTGAGTGTCTTGACCTCTGGATGGAGAACCCGCCCTTCCTCTTGCAAGATAAGATCCTCTCTTTGTGGAAGACATATTGGAGGGCAGATGGGTATGTCCAGAAGGTCTGGGTACTACGTCCTCCTGGCCCAATCTGGGGCAATTAGGATCATGGATTTCCTGAACTTTCTCAACCTCCTGATTACGTGAAGAATCACGGGGACTGGAGGAAACGCATATAGGAGTGGAAATTCCCAGTCCACTACAAACGCATTCCCTAGAGCTCCTCCTAGGGGAAATTCCCTTGAACAGTACCAGTTGCACTTGCGGTTGACACCGGTCGCAAACAGATCCACTTGAGGGGTTCCCCAAAGGGTGAAGATTGCTTGAAGGACTTCCTGAGCTAGTTCCCGTTCGTAGTATACTGTGCTCTGCCTGCTCATAGTGTCCGCCGCCGTGTTCTGCTCTCCGGCTAGGTGAACTGCCGACAGAGAGATTCCTTCTTGTATTGCCCAGACCTAGAGCTGCATTGCCTCTCTGCACAGTGGTAGTGACCCTACACCTCCTTTCTTGTTGAGGTAGTACATTGCCACTGTGTTGTCCGCCATTATCAGGACATTCTTTCCCCCTACAGAGGGCAGGCAGGCAGGCCTTCAGCTCTAGTCTGATTGCCCCCATCTCCAAAAGGTTGATGTGTAGTTTGGACTCCGATGGAGACCAACAACTGCTGATTGTCATTTCGTTGGTGTGGGCTCCCCACCCAGTGAGTGAGGCGTTCGTCACTGCCGTTATCTTCGGCCATGGTTGCCAAAAAGACTGACCCTTGAGACTGTTGTCCTTGCAAGCCCAACAAATCAGGTCTTGAGCAACTCTGCTCAGAATTTGCAGTTGATCCGACATATTCCCTGAAAATTAGGACCACTGCGTTCTGAGAGCCCATTGAAGAGATCTCATTCTCAACCGGGCCTCTGGCACCAGGAAAATGCAGGATGCCATGAGACAAAGCAACCTCAGAAAATCAAAGGCCGGAAGATGTTGGGCATTTTGGAATTTTGCTACCATCTGCTGAATGTGCTGAGCTCTCACCTCGGGAGGCGAGGCTTTCCCAGAGGAACTATCTAAGACCGCTCCGATGAATTTGAGTCTTTGGAATGGTATCACATGGGACTTCCTGTAATTGAGGGAGAAGCCCAGTCTGCGTAGGGAGTGGCAGGTGATACTGAGATGTTCCTGGGCTTGCTTGGGTGAACGAGGCCTGATAAACCAGTCGTCCAGGTAGGGGTAGATGTGAATCCACCCTCTCCTGAGACTTGCTGCCCCTACCGCCATCAGCTTGGTGAAAACCCTCAAGCGGAGGTCAGCCTGAATGGCAGAACTCAAAACTGATAGTGGGAACCACCAACCGCGAACCACAGGTACTTTCTGTGCCTGAGATGGATTGGCACATGAAAGTAATCATCCTAAAGGTCCATTGATACCAACTAGTCTTGGAGTTGGAGAGCCTGAAGGATCTGACAAAGGGTAACCATCTTGAACTTGTCCTTCCTGAGGAACTTGTTCAAGTTTCTTAAGTCCAAGACGGGTCTCAATCCTCCGTCCTTCTTGGGAATGAGAAAGTAGGGGGAATACCAACTTTTGTCCCTCTCAACTACAGGTACATGTTCTTTGCACCTTTCTGTAGCAGGGTTAAAATCTCCTGCACAAGGAGTGGATCTGGAATTTTGACAGAGTTGGTTCCCGGTGGCTGATCCATAGTCCTTTTTAGAAAAGGAAGGCTACCCTGAGCTACTGTTTGCAGTGCCCAAGCATCTGAACTAATGCCCCACCATTCGTTCAGATGCTGAGAGATTCTGCCTCCCACAGGGGTCTTGTGGGTCAAGGCCTCAGAGTGGCTTAGAGGCGGATGCAGCAGCAGCTGAGGGTAAAGATGCTGCTGCTGCTGGGTCTGATTTAGCACCCCTTCCTCGTCCACCATGAGGGAATCTTCTTTGCCCCCTTTGTCCGGCCTGTCATCTTCCTCTACCATCTGAGGAATAGAAGCAAAAGAACAACCCCTCCAGGAAGATGAGTCGAAGTAGGTGTGTTGAGGTTGCCGAGTGGAGGCGCTAAGGGACATACCTGCCGCCTTGGCGGTCTGCAGCTTCTCCATACTCTCATCTGCCTTGCTGCCGAATAACCTTGAGCTATCGAAGGGCATGTTGATCAGTCTGGCCTGCACGTCGGTCCAAACCTCGACTTTCTCACCACGCAAACCTGAGCAGTACGGTGCTTGCAGCCATGGATTTGCTGATGCTGTCAGCAGTATCCAATCCTGATTGGAGACATTCTCGCATCGCCTCCTTATCATCTTTAACTAAATTCAGGAAGCCGTCCCTTTCCCTCACCTTCCGGAACGTGATCAGCCGCCATGGCCACACAATCCCACAGGGTGTAAGATAATGTAGCTAATGTACATGTAACATTAGTAGACTTCAAGGCCATGCTTCCTGATGAGAAGACCTTACGAGCCCATGAATCAACTTTTTTATCGTCTCTATCCGGGGGGATAGAGGGATAGGCAGACTGTTTGGTCAAAGTATCAGCCTGTACTACTAAACTCCCGGGGTTGGATGCTTTGTGAGATAGTCTGGTTCACTGCTCGAGGGTCTATACTTCTTAGAGAAGGTCCTATTCACAGCAGGCCCAGATTCTGGAGCTTCCCAATTGGCCACAACCATCCTCTGAAGGGTTTATAGTGATAATGTAGAAAGACAAAATGTAGAAAGTCAAAATGTCGAAAAATAAATGTAGAAAACAAAAATGTCGAATTTTATTTTATGACGTTTTTTATTCGAAATGGGGGGGTTCCCTCCCAACCCCCCTTTCTTTTTTTTTTTTTGTTTTACCTATTTTTTTTAATTCCCGGGCCCCAAAATAAATATATGATTAAAAAAAAGGGAATTGGACATTTTTTTTTCCTACATTTATTTTTCGACGACATTATTGTCATTCTACATTTTATTTTCGACATTTTGACTGACCACCCCTCTGAAGGGCTTTGTGGAAGGGTATAAAATTGGGTCCTTCTGAGGTCCCTGATTTAGGATGTCTGTCATGTCATCCTGCTCATATGCCGGGGAAGCCCTACTCCACCCCATATACTCTGTGACTGTGTTCATTAAATTTCTGTAACCTGAGTCAGCATGCTCTGATGGGTCAGGCCTGCCAAACTCCAATTCTGGAGAAGTATCTAGTCCACTAGCAGACTGGTGGGAGTCACAGAAGTCCTTTATCTTTGACTGTGGATGAAATAGCTCTTCAGGTACATTTTTTGTGCCAAACTGTACCCCAAAAGATGAAGTCTCCTCATCAGAGGCACTTTCCTCTTCATATATGGAGGACATTGACTTGAAAAAGTCTTTTTTCGATACAGGTTTAAAGATTTTCTCCTCAACCAATATGGGCCTCGATGAAATCGAAGATTCAGTTGACAATGTCGAAGATGGCTTCGATAAAGCGGTCAATTTGTCATGAATCGCCTACGATTTTGGTGTCGAAGTAGTTGGTACCTGGCGTTGACACAATTGTGGAAGGCTTTGACGATTTAAACTTTTTTGCCAGTATCAGGGATGATACAGGGGGGATCCACTGTCGAGTCGATACCTTTGACGCCTTTTCGTCGGGTCGAGTTTCTCGACGAACAGCCGGCTTACTCGTTTTTGCCGAGGTAGCCTTTGACTTCCCTAAGTCGTCCGAAAGAGCGACCGGGGCATGGCTCTTGCGTGACTCTTTTGAGGAGGTCGAGGCAGCATTCTCAAAGATCCGCATCTCCACTCTGAAAGCGTCCCATTTACCAGGGGAATCTGACCTAGTTGGGCACCTGATAACCTCAGTAGAGGAGTCTGAGGAAGAAGAGGGAGACCTATGGTGTCTCTTTTTCACCTTCTTCGATGAAGAAGACGATGACTGCCTCGATCGGCTTCCCCATCGAGACCTCTTCGACCGTTTATGCCGAGTGGAGTCTCTAGTCTTCAAAGAAGACTTCAAAGTTTCCTTCCCCACTGCCAGCTTACCCCTGCGTTCCCGGAGAGCTTTTTCCATCATGGACTGACAGGATCTGCAGTCTTTGGTACGCTGCCCAGACCACAGACACCAAAGGCAGACACAGTGAGGGTTGGTTATGGACATTTTACCCCCACAGTCATGATATTTTTAAAATCCTGACTTTGGGGACGATGGTGTTGAAGATGACATTTTTCCACAAAAAAACAAAGCGTGCCGTTAGAGCTCGAAGCGAAAGCTTTCAGAAAAACAGAACTGAAGCCAACGGGCGCTACACAAGCTATTTGTACTACTGATGACGTTGACACTCCACGGCGGCCCTCGAGGGACATCGATACCACGACATCGTGCACAGCGCCCACTGGCGAGCATTTTTTTTTCCTAAGCAGTAAAGCTGCCGAGATATGAATATCAAAGATGAGGAATACGTGGGAGGACACAATCCATTCAAAATATATTTTTTCAACACTTTGTGTTTAATGAGAACTGCATTTTGGGGTTCTCAATGTTGGTGCTCCGAAGTGAGGGGATCCTTTTGTGTATAAATGTGTTATATTGCCCAGTGTATCCCCTTCCAATCATGGTCCCTCTGTTTCTATTTGTAATAGGGTAACAGGATAAACACCTATAGGTACTAGGACATTCTCTAAAAAATAGACTGGTATGCATGTGTTAGAATAATCTAAGCAAGAAAGTGGGAGGGGAATTGACTTGTGCATTCGGGTATACTACCCAATAGGGAGCCTTGCCCCCACTCTGGATCGCTGTTCGAAATACAGTCGAAAGGATATTGCACCCAGCTTGCTTCTGTACTCTCAAACAGCCCAGGGATTCAGCGCCTAGCTTGCTATTTTTAAGCCTTACAGGTGTATAATGCCTGGCTCACTTCATTCCCTCTAAACCACAGTCTCAGGGATATAGCAACTAGCTCCCTCCTTTAGGGATATAGTACCCACCTCACTTCTTGTAGGGCTATAGTGCCAGGCTAGATTCTCGTTGGGATATAGGGCTCAACTCACAGCTTGTAGGGGTGTGGTGCTCAGCTCACTTGTTTATGGATATTGTGCCCAGCTCACTTCTTGTAGAGATGTAATTTTCAGCTCACTTTTCGTAAGGTTAGGGTTTCTGGAGTCTCAGCTCTGTCAACTCTTGCAGATCCATTTAAGACAGTCTGCTTTGTAAGATCAACTAGTGGGCTCAACTATCCAAGGTTTACTTTCTGCTTGATGTTGCTAGTTCATGTGATTGCAGCTCTGTTTGTTCCCTCTGCTATGTATACATGCCACCCTGCCACTGACTTGCTCCAGCCTTCTATAGGTCTCATATTCCATGAGGTGTTTGACAAAGTCACATAGGATATTTTGCCTTTGGTGTTTAGAACAACCCTGCAGGCAGGGGATGCTGCCCCAGTGTGTGTGAAGAACTACCTGTAGGCAGTTCTTGGGTGAATTTCCAGAGCTCCTCCTAAGGACCCTATCCATCCAGTTCTATGGCCTTTTATGGTAATGTGCAGCAGGTTTCACACAAAAAAACACCTATCACTAGAGAGGTTGCACGCACATGTACCATTTAGGAATACCTCCTGCCCAAGCTTCACCCGACTACTTTGGCTCGCCATCCTTCTACTGAAAGAAGTAGACCGAAACCCAGAACATCATGCTTTCTGTCCATTGAGAGGAATATGGGGGTGAAGGGTTACATATATAAACACTGTCATGAAGCAATAGCATGCCAAGCCCCTGAACCATCAGTAGTGCTTCACTGTGTCCGTAATGACCCCCACTGGCATGTGGGTCTGAAAACAGCTGCAGCAGCTGAGGGTGACGTGGCACTGGCTTGCATGGACAATTCATCTTTGTGTGGAAGCTAGCATAAGAACAACACCAATAATTACTCCAATAATTAAGAATACCAGAGCTGCCCCAAATTGCTGGGGTTGTGCCAGATGGCATCCTCTGTGCACAGCAGTACCACGCAACATACATTATACTTCTGCCTGACTTGGAAATGGTGGACAGATCATTTTAGCCCTCGGCCACAGCAGAAGTATTATTAATTGCAAGCACAATCGCAGACGGGAAAATGAAGATCAAAGACACAGGGGGAACATCAGCAAAAGCCAGGGAACACAGATAATAGCTAATCACAACAAGAAAAAGAGGGAATAACCAATTAGGTCAATTAGTGAACAAACAAGAAAACCAGGATCATTATGAAAGCGCTCAATCTTTTGCAGTCACAGTCACAGATTGTGCTAATGACTAGGTCGCCAAATGTAGAACGGCAGAGACCAGACTATCAAGGGGACTTCAGAGTTTGATGGGAACTCTAACCCAGACTCTGGTGCCGTCCAGCGTAAATGTAGGACAGAATGGTGAAAGCCTGATGAGGGCTACATCTCAGACACTGGGCAAGAACATAGTGTGAGGGGTCATAAATGAAAGATGGACACAAAAGGTACAGTTTTCTCATTTATTGAAATAAAAAGGGGTGGGATTAAAGCCTATCTTTCCCTATCCTAATGAGGATGTCCCTACCTAGCAAACTAAACCAAAGAAAGAAGACCTAATGTCCAAAAAGGCTTTGACCCTCACACTAATACATACAACAAAAACAAACAAGGAATGTTAGGCTATTATTAGGTCCACAAAAACAGAATGAAAGTTCAGACTTATAGAAATGAGCAAGTACTCCTTGTGAACATGGTTGAACTCCTTTCCCCTGGATCAATTCAGGAATGTCCTTGACAAAGTTCAGATTCAACCAAGTTTGATTCAGTTCAATAGAAAATGTCTTTTTCTTTCAACTGCGTCCTCCCACTGAATAATTTTTACGCTCACCTGATATCCCCGGGGGCGTCTGGAGGCTCTGAGATCTGGAACCCTGGATGCATCGTTGCCCAGTGCTGAATAATGAATCTTAGTTATTTGTAGGCTGAGCTTTCTGCCCTGCGTTTCTTGTGCAGGGGTGCTTGACGTTTGTTGGCGAGCTGCCTGAGTTGCTTCACTGATGCAGTACACCTTCCTTGGGCACAGGCCTGCTGTGACCCCGAATCTGCTGGTAGGCAGGTATGTTTGTTAATTGTAAGTCTTTGTTCTGTTTATGGTGGTAATTCATTAATGTCTTTATCTCCTTCTTTTCAGGTGCGAAGGTCTTGATGCTGGCGTGCCGGATGGAGAGGCACATTTCTAGGTAAGAGAAAGTGCGAAGTGCAGCGCCTCTATTGTCTTTTAAAGCTAACCTGTGTTTTTCTTCTTCTTCTCCTCACAGGCCGCTGTGGTGCTGCGAGTGGATGAGAGCGCGATGAAAAACAGGCTCCCGGAATCCGTTAAGGTAAGTACAGCGCTGTGCGGTTGTTTAATATTGAAAGTGAACCTGAATATGTCTCTTTTCCTTTGCAGATGTTGCTGTGGTGCTCCGGATGGGAGCGTGGCGTAGCGCGATGGAATTCAGGTAAGACTGATGGACTTCGATGTTTTGGAAGCGCGCGTTCTAATATTGTTTTTCCCTTTCTCGTTATTGCAGGTCGCAATGTTCAAAAAGCAGCTGTGGTAGCGGTTCGCCGGAAGACCTTAAACTAGTCCTCACAGCTGAGTGATGTTTCTTCTTCTCTCGGTTTCCACAGATTGTAGCCCAGTTGAGATGCTGAGTGCTAGATGGTGTTTCCTCAGGTAAAACAGAACAATCTTGTTCTTGTTCTTGCAGGATTACAGAAAGATGCTGAAGACCAGGAGCTGGACATGGTGAGCGTCACGCTGCTGGTTGCAGAATAACACGAAGCGTGTTCTCCAGTTAGGGTGTGGTTTATATAGCCCAGGTAAAGTAGTACCAGGGAAAGTAGTTCCAGGCCTGCCACACCCAAAACACTAGACTGCTTGGCTTGGTTCTTAGAACTAGACTGTGTGGGTGCTTCCATGTTGGATTTAAAGGCCTATGTACATAAATGGGACCTGGTTTGAACAGCCCTTCCTTCCTACACATTAGCCTGGTGCCAAAGGCGCCAGGGCTGGCTCCAGGAGCCCTATTGCAGTGGTTTTAAGGCCCTCAGGGTTCTGGTGGGAGCCTGCTTGTGGCACAACTTGTGCCCCCTCACAGTGGTCATGACAATAATGCAAAAGTCTCTTTCACAAACTCTTGTTCAAAAATCAAACACGTGTTCCCATTCACAGTATCCTTCTTGATAAGCCAACATGTCTCTTCCACAAAACACAAGATCATAAACCAAGGCAATTGTTTTTTTTTTAAGTTCAAGGCAATTCTTAGCACATCTTACTTATTCTTCAGTTGAAATATATGTGTAAAAATAGCACAATAACTGCCTTTGGTGATGTAACAATTTGACAAATGTTAACACAAGTAATAACTTCTTTCCATGACACCTTTTTGTCACAACCACACTTCTTCAAAAATGTCTTCGTCTTTCCTGGTATACTTGCCTGCCAGGACTAACTACTAATGATCCCTTTCCTGGCTCACTCTCCTGCCAGGAAGATAAACTCCCGCAACTACAAGTAATTTCAGTGACAATAACTGTTCCAGAGTTCTCCCCACCAGAATCCCTTGTGAGAATGGCTACACACTGGTAGCCTATCTATTTTTATAGTCTCTGGGTTCTTGAAAATGTGGGTTACAAGTTCACCCAAACTGGGATCCTGAAAAAGGAGGACTGCGCCCAGGTTCCCGTCTTACATCTTCTTGATCACAACCTCTTGGCTGTTGGCAATACCAGTTACAGCTATCCCCAGATAGGTATCCGTTGAAAGGGGAGTTGTGCCCTTGCTGCCTCTTCACTTCTCCTTCACAACCATTTTGCTGGTGGCAATGTGGGTTACAGTTTCCCTAGAGAGGTGTGCCTTGAAAGGGGAGTTGTGCCCTTGCTGCCTCTTCACTTCTCCTTCACAACCATTTTGCTGGTGGCAATGAGGGTTACAGATTTCCCCAGCTAGGTGTCCCTTGAAAGGGGAATACGTCCTTATTGCCTCTTCACTTTCTATGTTCGGTATTCAAATCTATTGGGCATGGGCCAATGTCCTGTTCGGAGCGCCCCGGGATTACCTTTTATAGTAGGCCAACTCAATGGTCTTCTGTGGTTGCTTCTGCGTAGGACATCCTGCGTTCCGCTGCCAACTCCCACGTAATTGTAGCGGTCTGCGCACCTCTTCATTGGAGCTCTGACAGCTGCGTGGGCCCTCTGCTTCCACTTCTGCACCAGAGCGGGCTTCTTCTTCACCCACAGTTCACAACGCCGCTTCCTGCTGCAGGAACTCTGCAATGCTGTCTGCCTCTTCTGTCTGTGTCGGTTCCAGCTGGCTTTCTTCGGTCGGCAATCTCAGGGGTTTGGATTGCTTCTGCCTCTGCTACTACTTCCACACCTTCCTCCCGGTGCAATTCATTGTGGGATTTAAATGCCCCGCTCAAGTGCCTCACAGTACAACAACTAGACTGCTCATTATACTCAATGGGGCCTTTGATCTTCATTGCCTCGGAGTCCCTCTTGCTCATCCCAGTACCACATGCATTATTGGCAGTGAAGTCCATAGCGGTATTAATTCTTTGACATTTAATTGGTTATGAGTATTTCGTGAGCTGAGAGATGCTAGGGTCAAGGACTGTTATAAAAGGTGTTTGTGATTTACCATTGGTGTGAGGACCTTTACCGAAAACAAAATCATGACAATTCGAGGATAACAGATGTAATTCTTGAACTCCCAAAGTACACATTTTACTCCGATTAGATAACTTTTCATAGTGTGCTCTTCGGCCAGTTTCATGGGCGGGACGTGTAACATAACAGCAACCCATTAGGTATTTGGGGATTATAGGGCGTTCATCCTCATAAGAGATTGAATACTGCATCTCTCCCAAGGGAGTCATCACTTCCCCCTGACAGCCATTTCCTCCCACGTGATTCTCCCTCATGATACCACCCCCAGGTTTAGGATCGGGTAGTGGCTGCCTTCCCCTGACCACATGGGAGGAGACTTTAACCTGGAGTTCTGTAAGGACTCTGAAGTATTTATCATAATAGGGAGAGAAAGAGCTGACGAGATTGTCAAGGGACTCCAACCCATGAGAATGTGGGCAAGGAGGACAGCCTGCCAGTAGAGGGTGAGAATATTTGAGCTTGATCTGTACCCTAAAGCAAGGGGGAAGGCATTCTTGCTAGGAGGAGAACTCAATAATTGTTCTGGCCACAATATCCCTGAGACCGTGAAACCAAGAAGCATGCTGGGTGCTAGAACATTGAGACTAAGTGTGAGAAAGAGGCAGGCTGGATGATGCATCCATGAGATTGTATACTAATTAGAGAACCTTGGGCAGTATCAATATTCCTAAAGTTAGGTCTTTCGATCACAATGAGGTAATCCATTGTAGCACATTTAGTACAAATTTCCTATACTATTTCTAGACTGCTTATGTAGACCCTACGGGAGTTACACTCATGAATCATGTAATCTTTAATAAAAGTGTTGACATTCACTTGTGTGTATGAAGGTTGATCAGTGTGTTCTGTTAATCGTTCGTCACAACTGGTGTTGGGGTTTTGGCTATGGTCTTGTTTGGCACGCTCTAATAGCCTTTGGCTCCTCTGTGGCACTGCAGAGCTTTAAAGGCCCTGGCAGCCATCTTCAAAGCAGGCAAAAAAACCTTCTGCTCCAGGCACCACATCGGCTTCTTGTGGCTTCCTGGCTCCAGCTGCTACCCCTGCCTCGCTGTCTCATGTTTTTGCAAGGATCCCTTCTGGAATATGGAATCCCATGATGGGAGTGAACATGCTGCATCACCATTTGGCAGCACCCTAGCATCATTCTGGCAGATTTTCACAGGTGTTCCATCTAGCATATGCATGTCCATGGTAAAGACTTTGTTGGCAGCATTCAGGCCCCTTGAGCCATATTTCTGACTCTGGGGCTTCCCTTTGGGTTACATAATCCTGCATTAAGGAATGACAAGCTACTTTCCATTTCTCCACCACTCTGGGTTCTTGATTTTTCTTGGTACAAGGTACAACTCTGCAAGGGTTCCGTATGGCTTATGGAACTCTGCAGTTATGCTTGATACTGAGGTTCAACCTGTTCTTCAAGGGCAGAGTTATCTGTAAGGAGGAGACCCTGATCCTGCCTTCCATAACAGGGTGTCCCTCTCTCTGGCCACACATGCAGATGAAACACTGGACTAATGGAGAAGGGGTAATGTGTTTTATCATGGCCAGCATTTCAAGGGGCCTTTAAACCTGCCTCAGAGATGGGACACAGACTAAGAGGGGAACTTGACCCTTGTCCCCACAAAACAGGCAAGGGCCATCATTGAAATGAAACGGGAGCTGCAGATTCTGTTAATTCTCTTCATCGCGACCTTTGTGGGCTGATCGAAGGAGGAGGAGTAGGTGTGGGACTCTGGGCCTTTGTTACAGGAAGCAATCTACTTGTGACATTGCACTCCTCTCCCCCACCTATTGATTTCCAGGTTAATTCAGCTGATCTGGATGACTAGATGAGTGCTGCCTTCCTCCATTCCTGTTCTGTGCCTATCCCTGCTTAAGATGCCACCCAGTTGCAGAGAGTGATTTTCACAGTAATAGAGTAATGCTCATTGGCCATTTGTTTAAACTAGCGACGGTAGACTTGAAAGGGCTTTACTCAGTATATGAATTTTGCATGTGCCACTCCAAATCCTAAATGTGCAACTAAGCCAAATGCAATTTAAAAAATAAAACTACTGACGAAATAGCATGTAAGTGATTGAACTAATCAATCTCTTTACTTTGTCATTGTAACAGGGCATGATTCAGGAATGAAAGATTTGTAAGGCTCAAGGATGATTTTGCAAAGGGTGCCATCCTATTTTTTGCAATATCGTAGATAAGTCAATGAAGAACCAGCCGAGAAGACCGAGGGATGTTCAAGTGCTCCCCTGACTATGAAAACACTGAATCTTGATAAATCAGAAGCCCTCAGCATCCCCCGTATTTTATGAACAACTGGATTTATGATCAGAGTAAATGGGCCTAACATCTTTCCATGAACAGGAAATGTACACACATTCACCACCAGGCTGGAACTTATAGGGGTGCCATTGACAATATTCCCAATTTCAGGGATTCCATGATGATTAGAGCAGTTTCTTACTAACTTTTAAATGATGGGACCCCATTTACCATTTTAATCCAAGCCCAGCGGCTGTTAAATTAGCATCACTGCATAACTAAGTTGGTTGCGTCTTATAATGAACTGACCAGACCCGCTAAGCAAGCTCATGACAGCCTCCTCTGGAATTGACAGCACCCAAGCACGTAGCCCCCCCCCCCCACACACACACACAAAGGGAAAGACATGTTTATTTGGAACTAGGGTTTGGCGATGTGGACCAAACGTCATATCTCCAAATTTGTAGGGCTAAATGGCGATATACGATATATATCTCAATATTGTTTATGTGGGTTAAATGCTCAGCTGTAAGCCGCCAACAACATGTGAGATGTCATAAACACCTTTTATTTATAAGACATTGATCAAAATAAAATAAAGTGCAAATACAGGGCCTGCTTCCTGTTTGAGAATACACACGGCTGTGTAAATATCAAAATGTAAATAAAAATGTGTAGTATATCTAATAATGTTACACAGAGACGTCTTTATGGGAGGGCAAAAGGGACACTTGCCCAGGGCCCCCACCTTGGAGGGGGCCCCCACAAGGCTACCTGATCTAAAGTAATATTCCATTTTTCATCATACTTAAATAGCACACGCCAGGAGATTTTATGGCAGGCTGCTGAGGCGCTAAACCCATTGTCTGTCTGTTTTGATCAATTAATCATGTAATGCTTTCTATGTTCACTGTGGAATACAAAGTTTGTGTGTTTCATACGGCACAACTTCTGTAGCATTCTTTCCTTCTTGTGGGAATTATGTTATTCATGTGCAATAGCCAAAGTTGAAATCCATATTGATAAATTGAGTACCACAATGGTTCAGACGTTGGCTCAGTGTGTTAAGCATGCATTGCAGAGATGTGTGCTCATATGAAAGATTAGAAGAGCACATTCCAGCAAGGCTGGCTGAACCTTTCCTAGGTCTGAAGTTTATAAACCTACCTGCATATGTACTTGGTTTTGCAACATAAGAGGTGCTATTATCAGAAATGCTCCTGCACCAGATAGGGTTTGCTATAAAAACTAACATGTCATTCGTATGGTGATGGTCTAGAAATTGGTTTGTTCAGATGGGGCGTTCTAAAACCTAGGCAATCCCCTCGAGATAAGCATAAACTATTAGTCCAAAAGGTGAATAAAAGACTGTGGGACCAAAGCGTTCATGCTTGTATCCAGGCTTTGCCAGCAGATGATACAGTGATCCTGGTCAAATCATATATCTCTTGCATTACTGTGCTGTCTTCTGTGAGGTTTGCCTTCTTGCATGCTGGTGGCATCGTTTTGCTCATTACTTGATCTTTCTTCTTATGTAGGCCCTTTGAGTGGAAGGGGTGGTAGACAGGAGAGCGTGGACCAGATGTGGTAGGCATTGAGCAAGCATATTTTAAGGTCTATTCGTTTGACACAAACAACATTTTGCTTTTTGTATAAAAGTGAAAGGTTTTTCTGCACATTTATGAATGACAATTTCACAAGCCATTGTTTTGGAAGTATTTAAAGCTTAAAAGTACAAAAGACATACCTAGATTAAATCTGTTATATCACATCGATTGGTATGCTGGTACTTATATACTTCCCTTGATGATGGAGAGAATGTAGCTAGAATCATTCCCATTTTTGCGTAACACCCTTCTGTAATATTTTGGTTTTAAAAATTGTCAGGTTTGGAAATGTGATTTATGTACTTTGCAAGTCAGTTTTATAAAATTAGATTGTTTTAGTACATGGTAAGAGCTGGAAAAGAAAGTGTTCAAATGCAGAAATTGCAGAGTTGGCACAAATCCCAGCTTCACCCAGTAAAGCAATATGTGATCCTGGCCATCTCATTTAATCTTGTATTGCCTAACCTCTCAGTGTCGCCAGTCCCTAAACCTTTCTAAATTTTCAGCCCCTCAGTGTGATTTCTTTCTCAGGGTAATCTTCATAAAAGCCTCACTCATGGTTTCACTGGCTATAGGGTTGCTTCCACTATAATAGTGAGCATTGATATACTGCACACCACAGGCACTTGTTCCCTTGATCTCTAATGGCAACGCTATTTGAAAACCATGTCCCACTTCTAATCTCAGTCTGTCTGGATAGAGGCACCTTCCTGGTAGCTTCTAATCTGCCTCCACTACCCATGCTATGGTAGTGTAGCTTTCTCCTTCCTTACAATTGGTCTACTCTATCCATGCTTGAGCACTTTTGCATTCTCTGAGTCAGCTAATGTGTGCTCTCTGCCTATTCTGGGTTACATGTACCTTTCACATACAGTAAGGCATTAATATTACTGGCTGCATACCTTCCCGGAGGATATTGATAAAAAGTATCCTGTTTCTATACTAGAAGAGAAATAACCTCTTCATAGATTGCTAATGTTGGCCTTCAAATGCTACTTGTTTATCAATCTGATCAGAGCAAGAATGAAGAGGGTAAGGGGATTTAAAGGGAGTAAACATGCTTATTTTGAATGCTGTGAGGCGGCATGTCTACCTATGGGTTTTGCTCACAGTGGGGGGAGGGGTGCCACCAGATATACTTGATCACTTAATTCCTTTGTTTGATTGATGGGCCCCCAAAGATGTCCATGCCCAGGGCCCCATAAAAGCTTAAGATGGCCCTGATAATGTATATATCTCACTGTTAACAATATTGTCTCATCCTATTTCGATTTTAAACATATATCGATAGATCTCCAAAACACAATATATCGCCCAGCCCTATTTGGAACTACTGTAAATAAAAAAATGAAAAGTGAAAACATTTGTATTGTTACGTTTACTGGCAGGTATATTTCCTGCAATGGTAAAAATGAAATGGCTTCATTTTGTGCGGTCTCTTTGGCCTTTTCACAATAAATGCCTGCGTTTGGAAGAGTCACAATGCAAGGAGACACCTTAACATTTGACCTCAATGACAGGTCACCCACATAGCGACCCCCAAATATAGTATGGACTGCGGCATACATATCATTTGGTGCCAAGATTGATAGGGGAAGACTCCGAAAGGGAGTTCTCACTCGTAGGGGCGGCCATCTTGAGGCGGCTACATCAGGGGCTAGCAGGCCTGGCCTAGGCATGTGGACAACCACTGTGCACGCCACCCTGGATGCCTTTGCTTGGTTTACCCTTCAAATGGGAAGTCTCAGTACCGGCGACCCTCCGCCTCTTTCGGAGTTTCTCTTGGGGTAGAGAAAAAAGTGGACCAAGGAAAGAAATCGGGTGCCAGTCCTGGCCTTAGCATGCCTTCACGGAAAGTTGAAGACAGAGGGCTGGCTGAGCTCCAGTCGTAGTGTGCCCACTCCAGTGGAGGGTAAATTGTACCCTACGTCCCGGGCTCCTGCCCAGCAGCTCTACAGCAGCTGGTGTGAGTAGGAGCTGTGTCCCCCTTGCCTGGCACGTGGCAAAAGAAAAAAGAAAATGAACCAAACAGCTCTCATGGATCTGTGGAGCTCCATTAGTGAGGGGTACCACATCAGTCACTGCCATCCCAAGAGGTGAAGGATTGCCCTTGCTTTACTTTCTGGGCTCAATGTAGTTTTTTCAGGGTTTTGTTCTTTTTGCTAACCTAACATGGGGCCAGAGAGTGCCGTGTATATGTGTACACCAAAAACTGCCCACATATTTATTTTATTTGTTTATTTATATTACGCCGAAAGCCCGAGGCATCGGGGACACACAAAGACTCAGACTAACATATAAAACGGGACAGCCTGGTCTGCCTAGGGAGTTGACGGTTCTTCTAGTTCAAGAACTTTCACTTACATAGGTTTGTTGTCCGCGTTTTTCTGAATGTTGTGTGGTTCGTTTCTTGTCTTAGTTGCGTCGGTAGGTTATTCCATTTCTGGGCCTTTCACTGCAAATGCCCGGCCCAGGCCGTTTGACCGTTTAGAAGCAGGACATATAATCTGTCCCAATGTCTCTGATCTTAATGCGTGCCTTGGTACATACTGTGTGGTCATCTGTGAACTATAGTCATAGTCTTGAAATGTATCCTGTCCTCACGGCCAGCCAATAGAGAGCCTTTCTGTCAGCTGTAATATACCCTCTACTTGTTTTTCTTTTTACTATTCTGACGGCATTATTCTGAATAGTCTGACACTGTATTAAGCACCCCTTGCTTGAGACTAGAAAGAGTGCATTACCATAATCGAGCCGGGATAGTATAGTGGCCCTTGCTATGGGTGCACTATTTTCCTCGCTCAAGTAGGGTCTGATGGATTTAAGAAGACGTAGATGGTGTTGACAGTTCTTGTTAAGATACATAACCTGCGCTTCTGCCCCCATGGATGCTTCTAAAAATAGCCCCAGAGTTTTCACTTTCCCCGCCACTGGAATAATTCCGAATTATCTGCTGTCATATTTGTGTTGGCCAAGAAAGGGGAACGTATGAAAGGCAGAACTGAGCAAAGCTGTTGTCCAGTTGTAATTACTGCCACCGGGACTTCATTCACTTCCATGTGTATTTGCCTTAGGCAAAGCACTCAATATGTGACATTAGCCATTTCGCATACAATAGAGTATTTTATACACACTTCACATTCATGCCACTGCCAACAGGGAAAGATAGACCATGTGCAAAAGTAAGAATCAGAAGGAAAAGAAGCTTGCCACTTCCTGTGCTAGCCCGGTTGTGACTGTGAGAAATAAATACCCTTGCATGGGTTTACAACTGAAGCGAAAGTGTTTGTGCCCTTTCTCCAGCAGTGAAATATCTGGACATGTTATTTTGCAGATTACTGCCTTGCTAACGTCCTTTTTAATGTACATTAGGGAGCCTTCGTCTTGCGCATTCTCGCCATCTGGGTGCTGCACACAGGGGTGCTGCTAGGTCTGGAAAAGATCTGGGGGCTATGCTTATGCCGTGACTGTCGGGACTCGGGGCTAGCTAGCCTTTTCTTTGTAAACCCCTGAGCTTCTATCCGGGGCTACAACCAAAAGACCCGGGGCTATACCCAGTCAGGCCCCCCCTAGCAACGCCTCTGTGCCCCGGGGTCACAAAAGAGCTCAGGACACTCCCTACCTGGGAGGGGCGACGCCCACCTCCTGTTCAGATTCTTTTACCGGTTTCTGTAACCCCCAGATTTGCATTTGCAGGTGGCGCCTGGGCACTATTTCCATCCTTACGCTCCCTCACATTCCTGCCCCTGGCGCAGGGCACATCTCGAAATAGAGGGCACAGGTTGGAGGCACTTGCACCTCGCCCACAAAGTCAATCAGCCATTTCCAGAAGCTACACTTGCAAACCTTTTTGCATTTTATTTCTGTCCTTTGTTTTAAAACGGTTCCCCTGTGCATTAAAAGTGCATTTGATATTAAATAAAGCTATTTACAATAAATGTGGACTTTTCCAGCTCAACAAATACGACCCATTGTTCAGGGCGAAAGATGTGCAACAGGTTGAGTGTCTTCATGTTAAGTCAGTGCACCTCATAGTTGGACAGTGGTTTATCTGCGCGTTTCGCTAGGAGATGCCGTGGCCTGGTCAGTTGAGGGATAGGGCATGTTAATGTTGATTAAACACGTGATAAAACCTAGATCTTAACATTGACTTCCATGCAGTCAATAAAGCGTGCCTCAGATGCTCCCCAGGTGTAAACCTAAGATTATCTGGCCCCAGAGCTACACTAATCTCACACGAGTGAGTAAACACTTCCATTTATCACTGAATAATCAGCAAATGTACTGTATATCATTGCTTTCTTGGGCAGGGTCGGAGGGGGGCATAACACTGTCTCGGGCACCAATGAAAAATGGCCATGAATTCCTTTTGTGACAGACTGTTTGAACAGTACCCAAGGGGGAGCTTTTTTACAAAATGTGATACAAATTGTGCATTTTAAAGAATATTCAGTAAGTAACACTTGTGCAAAACTACTACCCACATGGTGAAGTAACTTATCAAACTGGCCCACATGGGCCAAAAAAGTGGCCCACACTATCATTTTGCGTTTCTAGTTCGGGCATTGCCCTACAGGCCAGTCCGAGTCTGATCTTGGGGATTAAAATCCCAACTCGGAAATGTTAGCCTCCTTACAATGATGTCTTGGGTTCTGCAACCAGGGCGGTAGTGGGAACCACAATTTCAGAACACCCAATTCATTTCACCAGATACATTCAGAGAAAAGGTATAGAGCCGTTTTAAGTGAGAATGATGAATTCACTCTGGCAAAGCCACTTTGATGATTTAACTGGTGCCCTTGATTAACAGCTCTCAATTTGGCTACCCTAAATTAACAGTTTCCTTATATTCATTACATTAACTGTTTGTTTGCCTCCTGGTTTGCGCCCTGGTTGCCCTACTTTAATTGTTGCCAAACATACCAATTGTCATAGCACTGCGTTTTGCCCCACGCTAAATATTCCTTACCCACACTTATTAATTATCCACACACTTTAGTCTATTCTCTGGTAGCCATACACATGCTGCCTCCAAGGGCATGAATTGCCACCTCACTATACCCTGCTCCCGGAACGCCCTAGACCGAATCTGACCAACGTACCCACTGCTTGTTCTCCTGATTCCGACAGGCCAATGTTGCCAAGTGTATTGATTGGGGGTCTCTATACATGCTCCCCAGTTACCCATCGTAATTTGCTCCCTGCGTACTATAGCCTGACTGTTACCAAAGGAAGTAATTGGTGCACCACCAGATTTGCTCCCTGGGTGCCACTGATTAACTGCTTTCCCGCTCTATGAAGCATTGCCCCACTGACCCTACTCCCTGTTTGCCCTAGATTAATTGGCACAAACTGCTGCTTCCTCAGTGTTCATACATTATTTGTTGCCCTTTACAACAATGATTACAGCTGGGGTAATTTCATAAAAATAAAGACCGCTTTGTGCAGCCAGATTAGATTATATAGCCAGATTAATTCATAGCATAGCTAGATGAGATGAATTCCATGTGGCAGATAGATTATATCTCTGTGCAGCTTGACTAGTTCGTCGTCATAAAGATTAACTTTGCAGACACCTAGATTGATTGTTCCAGCTAGATTAATTTTATTGGAAGCTAAATTAAGTCATTGTGTAACTGGATCAATTCATTTTGTGTGTAAATTAATTTTACACACAGCTAAATGGTAAAGTCTACGTGGCATCGTGATGGTCCATCATCAACCATCGATTATATCTTTATCTCGGAATCAATGCATGGCAGGATACATTCTTTGAAAGTTCGGGCAATGGAACACAGTGACCACGAATTATTAGAGTTGAAATTCCAAATCGTGGTAGTAGATCAACCTCGACAGTGGAGAACGAAAGTGGTGGTTGAATCTAACCGTTTAAGAGTGAGGCTGGAGGAACCTGAGGTGACCAAGCTATGTAACCAATTTAAGAGCAGTCCGGAGGAGGTTGCGTATGCCTCGTTACTGTGTCAATTCAAAGTAAAGAATACAGGATTAAAACATCCATCATTTCAAAACAAACATCGTTTTGACATAATAGTGATGAAGCGCAAAAGATTGATGCAAGCCGAAATTCGGAGAAACAACCAAGGGGCAAAGTGTGAAATAGCGTCAAAAAATAGAGTCACAAAACAAGCCTATAAAAACTGGCTAAAAAGCCATAAATCTTTATTACATCAGCAAGACGCGAAGGCCAGGCTGAAACCCTAATAACGAAGAATAGTGGAGAGTTTTGGCGTGTCATTAATCGTATGGAATCGCCACAGGAAGCTTTGCAAGTGTGTTTGGTAACCGAACTCGAGTGGGTGAAGCACTTTGCAACATTATACAACAAAAACTTGTTGTTACAGCCTCTAACAGTGCTTGATCCTACACCATGGGGCTTACAATTCCAGAGAGAAGACATTTGTGAGGTTATTAAGAAAGCCAAAAACTCTAGGGCACCCGGTCCTGACGAGTTGTCGAATGTTATGATTAAACAGTTTCCTGACCTCTGGGCTGATTTATGTGTTGACTTATTCGTAAGAATAAACAGGCTCCGTCAGTCGCCAAGTTCCTGGAAAACAGGGATAATTGTCCCAATTTTCAAAAAAGGTGACGGAACGTCACCTAAAAATTATCGGCCACTGGCATTGCTTGATGTCTTGGGTAAGATCTATGCCACATTGTTGCAAAAAAAACTGGTCAACTGGGCTCAAGCAGCGAAAAGGGTTGATGTAAGGCAAGCGGGTTTTGTTAAAAACGTTGGGTGTTCGCTGAACTTACTTGTCTTGAATTTATTGAAAATGGAAGCATTGCGCACAAACAGCAAAATCTATCTCGCATTTGTGGACTTTTCCTGCGCCTTTGATATGATTGACTGTGAGCGTCTCTGGCAAAAGCTAGGTCTATGGGGTTGCCCTGCTGGTCTATTAGAGGCTATCAAAGAACTACACACAGATACATCGATCACTATTCGTTTAGACCTGTCAGGTTCCCTATCAGCTCAGGTTAAGACACATAAGGGTGTTAAACAAGGTTGCCCGTTGGCAGCGGCAATTTTCAGCCTTTTCATCTCAGATATTGGTGACGCACTATCTTCAGTGAGGGCGTTTCCACCTAGGCTCAATTCATCGCCAATAAATTGGATGTTGTATGCTGACGATTTGGTTATCTTGGATTTGACCCCGATTGGCTTACAACGCAAACTAGAAGCTGTACAGAGGTACGTGAATTTAAACAACCTGAAAATCAATGTCACAAAGAGTGAAATACTGATATTTCATAACTCAAGTGCAACTCTGAGGTCAATGGAGACAAAGTTTATGTGCAAACTTGGCCAAGACAAATTACGATTATCGAAAAGCGTGAAGTACTTGGGCATGATAGTAAATTCCAGCATTTGTGACGACCCATGGACACACGCATCAAAGAGGAAATGTGGGCAATTAGCATGTCAGGGCCTTTTGCTACATAGAAAATTCGGCAGATTCTCGATGCAACCTCTGAGAAACTTCTTCGTGCACAAAGTGTCGCCGATCTTAATTTACGGAGCAGAAAACGCTTTTGGATGCTCATCAAATCATTGGGCATCGCTCGAGCATATGTTCTGGACTAAAGCCTTAAGTCTGCCAATCGGAATTTCGACAGCATGCATAAGATACGAATTGGCATTAATTTTGTTGCATGCTAGGATCACCTGGAACCAACTGGCCTTATATCGGAAATCCAGAGCTCAGGAAGGAATTCTGCAATTTCGTATATTTCACAACGCGCCGTCGAGTGGAACTGATATCGTCTCCTTACGGTCAAAACGTTGTGAAGATCTCCTACTTGTATATAACATTAGCTTGGACACCCTACATGAAAATCCCACGGCAGCAAAAGTAAAGATCTGGCGGGCAGATTGGGAAGCCACGTGTAGTGAGCGTCTTGGCGCTAGAGCGATGACAAACGCACCTGCAGAAGCAAGAGGCTACAATGTGCTACAAAAATATCTGCACTTATTTCCAAGTCCGAAAGCCTGCAGACTTTTTTTGCTGTTTCGCCTAAACGCCTTCAAAACCAAAGAGCGATACAGCCATTGGGCCTGCAACGCAGGAATGAATCCCTCCTGCCAGTGCTGTGACAAAGAAGTGGAATCACTTAAACATCTTGTGTTGTTCTCCCCGGAACTAAAAGATGTCCGATCAATTCACCTGGGCCGGTGGAATGATGGGCATCAGTTTGTGACTGCAGAATGATGTTGGATGAGAATGTGGAACGGCACTGACATGAAACTAATCTTGCCATGAACATCTTTTTTGGCTTAAATTGAAGAGAGGTTAAACATGGATGCTCAGCATCAGACTTATTAACCCCAAACATTAACCCCAAGTCACGGGGAGTCACTTAAGCTGACTAGACTGGAGTAGGATGACAATGGAGGATGGGAGGGAGGAGTTGTTTGGGGTTTTTGTATTGTGTATTGTTGCATTTTTGTATTTTGCAGTTGGGCTGATGGATTTGATTGGTTTTGTGTAATATTTTAAAGGTTTGAATTTAAACCAATGTAACATTTTAAATTTTATTTTTTTAAAAATGGCAAACTGAAGCTGGTTTAACTCATTATAGTTAGATTAACTCTGTTCGCAACTAAATTAATCCTTTGGCAGTTACATTAAGTCTATGAACATCTAGATTATGTGAGGAAGGCATGGTATCAAGCAGTAGACACAGACACAATGGATACATATTACCTTTCTTTACGAATTTGCCTGGGATGGTAGAATTCCCAACTGGCCCCAACTCCAAAATGGGAGTAATCTCAACCATTAAACAATAACAAATACGTCCAAGTCAGTCTAGTCAAAATAAAAAGGTCTATGCTAAGAAAACCTAACCTTGCCCTTCTCCTCTAGATGACAAATATGCTAAGGGAATACAAAAAGGAACATAATGTGTTAAAAAGAAATGTCAGAACGGCTTCAGCATCAACTCACTTCCCCCAGGTTCAACCCCGAGTCTATAGGGTACGAAATTGAGGAGAGCTGGGAGCTATTTAGCTCATGCTTCTAGCATAGTACGGCCTGGTTAGCTTGAAACCAACAGCTACCAGGAGCTACATTTGGCTCCTAGGGCCACAAGGTGCCTTCCAAACATGAAATTATGACATTAACTGAGTATTTGAGAATGTTAATCAAGAAGAATTAGAACATATCTAATATACATTTAATCCCAATGGTTCATACAAAATGGACAAAAAATTAAACAAGCATCTCTGGTAGCTCCTGGTTACCCTGCAGCAGTTCCTAACTACAGGGTGATGGGCGACACACAGGAGCTGGTTTTAGTTCCTGCTCATCGAATCTCAATTTCAAACCCTATAGTAGAGAGTCTCTTAATAAACAAAGGATACGTGGATGGCACAGTCCTGTCAGTCTTGCACACTTTGGCGTACTGGTACAGTTCCAGAGTTCAATCTTTAGGCTTTCAATTTCTGGCAGTTCAATCCTTTCCTCAGGCTTCACATGCCTTTTCGTCAATACTCAGCTCATATGCTCTCAATTTCTCTCTGCCGGGCTCCAGCCTGTCTCGTTTCACCTCATCACACAATTTCTTACAGTTCTGTAAGGCTTGCCTCTGCTGGGCTCGGGCCTGTCTGGTTTTTGGTGGGGGTTCCCTTCCCTAAGTTTGATCTTAGCTCCCTTTCACTGTCGAAGACATTCAAAACTGCAAGGAATTTACAAAGACCTCTGCATGACCACTTTGACCTCTCTTCTCATAACTACTTCGACCTCTCTTTCAATATTCCTTCAATTCATAAATAATCCAAACTCATCTTGTGACACCAATACTTCTTGGTTCTCATATTCTCGTTCTGTTTGATCTGCCCTATTCAAAATTTCATGTGTAACACCAAAACCTTTTGGTATTTATTTTCTCGCAATGCCTCCTGGCACTTGTAGTTCTTACTCTCATTTGTCTTTTCCAAAGTTCATATCAACACCAATACATCTTGATATTTATTTTCCACCAATGCTTATTGGTACTTGTAGTTCTTATATTTTTACTGTTTGCCCTCTTGGCATATTTCACAATTCACATCTTCTCTTGCAGCACCAATGCCTCTTGGTACTTGTGGTTCTTATATTCCTTCACTTGCCTTCTTGGCCCTTTTTCCAAATTTGTTATATCTCACTTGTATTTAACTTTCTTTCCTTTGATCTCTGCTTGAAATATCTTTCAAAAGTTCATAACATTTCAGAGAGACTTTCGAATGTGTGACTTCCTGTCACATGACCACTCTGCTACTCTGTATCCATTTCTTTTAACAATTGCTCTCTTCATCTGTGTTTTATCGGCTCACACGCAACCTTCAACTTTCAAATCACTGTCAGTGTGTCAGGAAACCTGTGATTAGGGGTCCCGCTTCCAGGACTTTATGTTCGGCCAAACAGCCCTGCTCCAGATCTAAGACACATGTGGAGCCCCGGTACTCAGTAAATCCATGTTTTCCCAAGACAGGATAGAAACGCTTCATTTTTTCACGCTCTCGATTCCTTCGACAACGCTGGGGGTTGACCTGGAAATGTTGGGGGTTGCCCTGGAAACGTTGGTTGCCAGAGCACCTACGTGCACGGCTACAGCGTTCACAGCGTCTTTCCTAATGGTCATGTGACTTGCTATAAAGCTCCGTCCTAACAGCAGAACTCTGCTTCTGATTTTCGTTCGGAGCTCTTCATGTTTTTGTTACCATGACTCTAGTGTTTTTCGACCTTGTATTAGCTTAATGGATTGTCCTTTGATTATACCCTTGGCTGCCTTACTTGAATATCCACGAAACTCTTGACTACGGAATGAATGACCACGCCTTTCAGCTCAACGTTTTCTGTTGTGTCGCTTCGGAACTTAACATCCTGCACTTCCTGAACCATCGTTTATCACGGAACCACAAAGCTGTTTTCCCACTTCTTTTGGCAAGCACGGAACTCTCCACTGCATATTAATTACGGCACTCATCTACACCCTGCTGCTACTTTCACCTAAGGAGCACTTCACGTACTGTCCGCATTTAACTCAAGACTTCCTTATCCATTTTAGGCGTCCGCGTGTCGGCGGGGAACAGGTTTAGGTCGGATTGTCCTTTTCTTCTGGAACTTCACTCCTCGGATGAACTTTTCTACACCTTTTGGGATCCTGGGACATTCACTGCTGGAACATTTCCTCTCGGACTACTGATCCTCTTCAGTCACCTCACCAAGACTTGCTTCCTAAATGTTTCTGGGTAAGGGATGAGTCTTTAGTTTTTCTTCTTCTGGAAGCATTTCGCATAATTATGCACTAAGGTCCATTCTCTTGGTTTACTTTGTTATAGGTTCCCGCCTCGTCCTTACCTGCAAATCTTGCTCAGAGGGTTTTTCCATTACGTGAGTTCATTCAGGATTACTTGGACACTGTCTATTGTTTTGTTGATTCTATGAACCTAAGTCCTGACACTGTGTTCTTTGTCTAGGCCGCTGTGTTCTGAGTCTTTCCGTCTTCCGGGCAATTCCCCTTCCAAACAGTCCATTTGTACTATTGGGAGTTGCATTGTCAGGAAGAATTCAACAGCTACACTACGCGCTCAACTGACTATTGGTCTCTTCGCCAGGTCTACTTGGGTGATTCCTTACACAGTGTCCCTTTAACATCAAACAGACTCTTGTTTTGCTCGATAACTCACCGGTTGTGCTAAATGAATGTCTGATCTTTTCCACACAGCTCAGGGCCGTTACCAACGCCTCCTCTGCTCCTCCACAACTTTGCCGTTCACCCGGGAGGGTCGCGGGCCGTTTCCTGGCCCCTTGAAGGTTTCTTTCCACCGCTCGCTCAGCTCTGCCTTTCAAACACTCACGGCTTCCCGAAAGTTTGGCAATCTTGCATTGCTTTCTCTCAATCCACTCACTTGCTGATCAGCCCATTAGCATTCCAGCTCCCACAGCCTGGTCTGCATCAGCCTTGGAAGAACTGCTCCTTCTCGTACCCAGCGTCGCTCAAAGTGTGTCTGTGTGCGCCACCTTTTATTTTCACAGGGAAACTTAATAACTGGCAGGTGTACATGATTAGAACTACGTGCCTGACTCTGCCTGGCCTCATTACAGAGGCATGGCCAATGCAAGTCAGGGGAGGTAATCCTTCTGTTCTCATTCCTCATCTTCCTTGGTGCAGTGACAAGGTGGGGAGGAATTATGGGAGTTGTAGTTTCCCATAAAATATACAGGGGTAGGGTTTAGATGGGTTGTGGAAAAAGGGGATACTATGTCTCGCCATTGGGTGCTTCTTCCACACTCTTCAAGGACCCTCTACCCAGGTGATCCTCCCTCGTTTGTCCACCCCCAGGGTCGGGTTCCAAAAGCGATGGCCTTTCCCTGGCCACCAGAGTATGGGATTCCTGGGGACTAAGTTGTGAAACACCCTCTGTTTTTACACAATTGGTACAGTCACATTATTTCCTGTGTAGCTAGATCCATCTTGTGTAGCTAGATGAACTCTCACTATGGCTAGATAAACTCTTGGCACAATTAGTTGGACTATTGCAGCTAGGCAATTCCTTGTGCAGCTAGATGAATTAAGTGTATGCACACCTGAATTGATTGTTGCAGCTAGATGATTTCCTTTTAACCTAGTTTTTTTCATTATATAGCCTGACTAAACCATTGTGTACAGCGAGTGATTCACTAATGCTGCTAGTTTAACTTCATTTGCAGCTTGCTTCATTATATGCATACCTACACCAACTGTTGTGGCTATATTAATTTGTCCTGTAATGGATTAATTCAGTACATAGCTAGATTAATTTATCGTTTCAGATACATTAGTGTTATGTACATTATTTAACCTACTTGATGCTAGATAAACTGATTGTATAGTTTGATCAATTTAATTAGATTGATGAAATAATTTGCAGATAGTTAATCTGGCTTGAAAATGAAAATGTTACTATTTTATGCCCCACTAGACAGATTGTTGCAATTAGATCACATCTTTTGGTGCCTTTGTTAAACCCACCCACTAACTTCTCAAGTCTGACCGGACACTCGCACACAGCTTTGAAATTACCCCTCCAGGGGACAGCAAAAGGAACACCATACCTCTGCAACCAATTCACATTTCACAATGCATCCTAGCACCAGGGCCACACGCGGCATCCTTTCTAAAAGCAAACAACCCATCGCTGATGACGTAAATGCAGATCTCACTGTTCTTCTAGTCTGTATACACCAAGACAACAACAATTTTGCATTTCCCCTCTTCCTCCCACCCCCACTAACCTCATCTGACCCCCTGTTTTTCTGGTCCGCCAGAGCTCCTGCAGACCATGCAAATGGCAGCAGTGCACAGAATGAATCCTATTAACATGATATAACATGAGAAGAACGTTGAAAAGGACAGGGAAAAATGAAGCAAGGTAGGCAGCTAGTGGAGTGGGATGGAGGCGACGCTGGATAGGAAATCCCCCCACACTCCGAACGAAAAAATAGACACAAACTGCAAAAAAATAAAAAAAGTAAAAAAAAGAACAATGTTGTCAATTTCGTTTAACTGAATAATTTTTCCTTTTGACAAAGAGCACATGTTCAAAGGCAGTTCTGAAGGGGAAATTCAGGCGCTATTCTAACACATTTGGACTAACAGTGCTGGTCATTGAGCTGGCTCATGCCGGATCCAAGATCCGGCACCAGATCTGTGGCCTGATCTCGGGATCTGGCCAGAGTCAGCCACTGCAAACCCCAAACCCATGCTCTGTGCTGGGTTACTTTGAAAAAAAAAAAAGAATTTGGGGGAAAAAAAACATTCGCAACGGCACAGAGTAGGGTGCTCTGCTAGCTCCACCCCCCTACGTGTACACAGCAGGACTTTGATACAGGTCACAGCTGCAGGAAAAGCAAACTAACTTCCTCTGGTGACCCTGTCTAAGGTGTCACAAGAGGAAGTTACAGTCCTCAGGCACGACCCGGTCCTCAGCCACAACCCAGTTTATGTATTTAATTATGCAATGTTTGTCGGATACATGGACCCACATTATTTATTTATGCAATGTTTGTCGGATACCTGTATCCGACAAACATTGCATAAATAAATAAATATACAGGTATCCAACAAACATTGCATGACCAAATAAATGCCCCTATTAACATTTAAATTCTCACACGATGCAGCCACCCAACTGCTTTCAGAGGGGAGCTGCAGGAGCTGTGCCGGTGTGGTTCAAGTAAAAGAAAATGTTGCTTATGGCGAACAGAAATCACTGTTTGAATAGTACCCAAGGTTTTTGTTTTGTTTTATAAAATGGTATGCAAATTGTGCATTTTAAATATTTACTCAGCAACACTGGTCAAAACTTTTATCTGCATAGTGAAGTACTTCATCACCAGTGCCCCCCCAAACTCCGCCCCAAGCCCCACCCTTGTGGGATCCCCCACCAATGTTTCTCCATTTCCACTACTGTGGACAGGCCACAATACATATAGTCAATTCCCTTCCGGAAGAGCCAATCCAACTGGAAAATGGTGTCCCCAAAAGCAACCCGAGATGTGCAGCAGGCGAAAATGTTTGCCGCAAAAGCAGCCGAGTCCGTCCGATACCGTGTGGCCCAATAGAAGAAATCTCCTTCACCATTATTCCTATGCCAAGTGGACTAACTATGGTTTTCTTTAGCATGTCCGGGGACATATTTCCAGTGCACAAAAAAAAGATTCAAATTGCTGTCAGACATTATATGCTAGGGTGTCCCCAATTTACACAAACGAGCTGATCCTAGATTTCAGGGGGCAGTTAATACTATGATGATTCTACTTAAATAAAACTGGGTGCTGCTCAAACATGTATGTGCTCAATGTGCCCATGGGGTGCCAGAACAGTACCGCTCGTTGTGCCCGCAGGATGCCCATTGTGATACAATGATGCTGGTTACAAATGGCCATCAGATTAGAGACGCAGGCAGTATCACTACCCCTCAGGTTATTCATACTGCCATGGTACCAGATTCCACTTTTTCCCAATTAAAACGCACATTAGCATGTTAGCTCCCTCGTTACTTCTTCAAAGCACATCTTGCTATGTCCATAATCTCACTGCCCCAGTAAAATATACACGCCCACGCAAACAAACAACCACAAACAAACAACCTCACGCAGAGACACAAACAAATACACCAGCTGGACCCCAACCACTGCACTCGCCTCCCATGTGTAGGAGAAGACGTTATCTCGACTTTCCATCGAAAATGTATTAATTAAATACATTTCCTTTGAAAAGCATATTCATTGAATACATTTCGATGGTGAATTTCCACAGATAATTAGTTAGGGGTTGGGTTAGATTTAGGGTTGGGGCTAGGGTTAGATTTAGGGTTAGATTAAGGGTTAGTTTTAGGGTTGGGGAACGGTTAGAGTCAGGGTTAGGGTTGGAGTTCGGGTAAGAGTTGGGTTAGGGTTAAGGGGGGGTGCGTGGGGGTTGCGGGGATGAGGGAACCTCCGAATATACTATAAACATTAAAACTTTACAAGGAGCTGGCCAGTGCCGAAATTTCAGCACTGGACAGTTCCATGTAACATTTTAACATGCAAAATAAATGCATCGAACATTTAAAAGTACATATCTAACTTGCCCATCCCTATATTCGATGTAGAAGTTTCGATGGATATGTACTTTTAATGTAAAACATAGCATTTTGATGCAATTATTTTCGATGCATTTGCTTCGATGGATTCACTGTTCGATGGATCTTTTTCGATGAAAAGACCATGAATCGAAGACGAAGGAGTGGTTGCAGGCAGCCCAGGAACTGATCCATGCCGGCCAGCACAACGCCCTGCAGCAGGGGTGAGCTTGGGCATGGCGGGAAGTGGCCAAGGAGGACAGTCCTGCACTGCTTGCAGGTGCACCGGGATCCGGCAAATCAACATCTGGATAATTTGTGGTGACGTGAGTTTTCGTTAGCTAGGTCTGGGCTGAGAGATGGCAAGACAATGTTCTTTCATAGTTTCCAGCCACACTGTCCTTCAAGGTGAGAGAAGAAAAGGGGCACCCCCACTGCATAGGAAGAGAGTGGCTCAGCAAAGGTCACCTGTCTTAAAGCTTACAGCTTCGCAACTCACTGGAAGTGAATGTATTGTATTTGGTTACGTTTAACAAATAATAATGCAGCACAGCAGAGGTGCGCAAGGAGATACCTTTCAAACCAAGATCAATGATTCTTGAGTCAGTTGCTTATGCAAGAAGGAATATATAAACCATGAGCCATATTACACTGACAGAAATAGTGCAACTGATCTGCCAACAGTATATTCAAATCGAAAAATACAAACTAGCGAAGAAAGATGGAGCAGTGAGCCCAGTAGCCCACTGAAATGAGTTCCTGTGAAAACTGTTTGACAGGTTCAACTCTGTGTGGTCAAGAGCAACATGAAAGCCACTCCTTCAATAAGCTTCTAAGAATGTCACTGGTTACTTGTCACTTTCAGCTGCTCAGCAGATACTTCCAAGGCAGATCAACTGTCCCTCCTAAACAGCATCCCCAAGCCAGGAGTCTGAGTACCCAATCATCGCTCCGTCCATGTAGGAACACACATTGCCTATTTAGAGCCATCTTAATAGGTTTTGGGACACGGGTCAAAGACAAAGCCCTGTTCCGATCCCACACCAAATTAATAAATGGATCCATGAATCTCTGTACTCCTTCCGCTAAGACACAACCCACAGATGGATATGCTATCCTGGCAGGGATCAAAACTGGCAGGAGAAGCCATGTTGAAGACCACCTTAATTCATGCTGCAAACAGAAAAAGTAACATTTCAAGGAAACCATTTGCAGTCCACGAGGAGGCTACTTGTGCAGTAGCACAGGTAAACCACACATTTTAACAGTACAAGCCACGTAGAAGAGGTGCGCAACACAAATCAGTAGCCAAATGAAAGATACACAAGGTAATTTTAAAACCCACATTGTTACTGTTGCCGAAGGCCCTGCAGTAAAGAAAGACCTTCTTCGAAGGACCAGAGAAGTTCTCTCTGAAATTCATATACCTGCGAGTGATACAATGTTGCCAGTTCACGGTTTACCAGCAACATTTCCACACATCAACGATACAATCTTAGTTTTCATTAGCGAGTGATACAAAGTGGCAATTTGATCAAAGACGAGCATTATTTTCATACTGAGATGAATTAAAGGGACATTTAAAGGATTTATCCCATCGGTTTGACACACTATGGGAGAATGGGAGGTGTGTCCCGCTCAGGCAAAGCTCTGCAGTAACATGAGAGTAGGAGTTAATGACAGCCCCTCACCACTTTAAGGACACAGGTACAGACCCTCACTAAGAGCGACTTCAAGGGGGAGGGAGCACTGGGCTATGAATGCTCATAAGCTTAGTCTGTCATGAACTACAGAACACGTCCCTTTTGGACTTCCTGGTCCTTGTCACAACGGGGCTTGCACTCCATAATACTCGCAACATGGTCGTCCAGCGTGAAACCCCTTTCTCGCTCCACACGCTGGACGTAACATATTCTATTAATAGACCACGCCTTCTCAATGCTATTGCAAAGTAGCGATCCGACGTGTGTCCCGTAGTTCGCGGTATTGTTTCCTTGTACCTGTCTATCTACCCATTCCTTGCCACTTCCTTTCCTCCTATTTCCTGGACTCGTGTGCTAGTTGCACCTTTCCTAGTTCCCCGGATACCTGGACCCGCGTCCCGGAAACTGAACGCACTCTGGAGTCGGAAGAGACTCAGGCAGCCTTGTCCAAAACCAGGTCTGTCCGCAAGAAGGCAGCGACCAAGGACTCCAGCAAAGAACTGACCCAGGTGAGAAGGGGGGGAACTCCTTGACAGTTTGAGACGCCACCCGACCGAACTCGATAACGACATGGAAGCCGCTGTTCAGGACCTGATGCATGGCATGCAAGAACTATCAACCGAGGTCCAAAATCTAAAGGCGGAAAACGCTGCACTCAAACAATTGGTCCTATCCCAGGATTCGCCCACAAAAGAAAGCGTCTTGTTGGGCGGCATTGTTGACAAATTACAATGCGTCGGCAAAAACCCTTCATGGATTCCTGGATTCATGTTTGGTCAACTTTACATTTAAGCCTTATTACTTTTTGACTCCCAGGGCTAAGGTGGGGTTCATAATTTCCCACCTTTCCGGGAATGCCTTAACCTGGGCTACACCCCTCGTTAACTCTGGCGATGCCCTCCTAGATGACTATGATGGGTTCATACAGGCCCTTAAAAACATGTTTGATCGCTCTGAGCAGGTCTTTAGTGCCCAGGAATGTCTGTTAGACTTTCAGCAGGGTTTCCCAGGATATGCTCACTTGTGTGCCCCGATTCAAACAATTGGCCAAGGAAGCTGATCGGTCCTCTGAGGCGAGTTTCACCCTGTTCTGTGGGATGTTTTTACCCATGCATCCAAGCCCTACCATAAAACTGTGCAGTACTGGCATGGAAAACATCATGATGGCCAGAACTCCCCAGAGAGTGCACAGGGAAAACATGAAGAATAGGCTGCCACCCATTTTTCCCCATGTTGTGAGCACAGGAGGGCACTGCTTAAAACCACCATTGGGCTACACACACAGTAGCCTGAAACCATTGGGAATGGCAATGCTGATTGCCAAAAAGCAACTCAGAACTGTGGGGAATTCATTTCTTAATCCCAAAAATGGTTGCAATACCGGTACTCACCACTATCAGAAAGCCGGCGTTTTAAAACCACCAGACATTTGTGTAAAACTGAACAGAGGAACCCAAACCAGACCAAGGAAAGACTTGCTAAGAGGTGGATACAATGTAAAACTATATTCTGAAATGACTTGAAGGAAGTCATTATTTAATGTATAGGTAAAAATTGTAAGTTTGATTTAAACTGGGAACTAAAGTGACATTTAGCTGAATTCTGCCTGACAACTACCCCCGACAGGAGAAACCTGCTCAGCCACTCTTCCCAGGCCTAGCTGCATCCTGCTTCCCCACCAAAAGGAGTTGACACCTCTCTGATTAGATTAGGGGAGGGGCACTGCAGGAGGTTGCACAAAGCCTTGTCCTGGACTCAGGCAAATGTTATATTGGGGGGGCCGTAAAGTGGCTTCCTCTTGGGAGAAGTGGGAGGAGAAGTGCCTGTGAGAGCCAGCTGAGCTTGGGGGAAGTGGATAACCCAGTTCTTCCACCATGTGATGTGGGAAGCCACACCCCTTTTTGACCGGGGCATAAGTTAAAAAGATAGATAACTCATAGTGCGGACTGGTCAAAATTATATAAGTAATATCATTATTCTTGTGATTTTTCTGTGCACGTTTTAAGAGGCGTTAGGACCCTGTGGTGTATTCTGGGGCGTTGCTAGCGGAAAATAGGGTCTCACTCCAAATGTCTGCATGTTAAAAATCTGACACTTCATCAATTAATGTCCATACTCCTTGCGCACATGTGTGTAATTTTTGGTAAATATCCGATATTGGTAAACCAGTCAAAAAGCGCAAAATGTTGTCATTTTTGAATGCAAACCCCCAGGAAGATCGGAGGCGGGCAAGCATGGACCATAAGGAATATATAATGTGTACATGTAATTTCAACAAATTGTGTATCTGGGACATATATATTTGAATCAAATATAGATTTGTGGGCAAAGTGACCAGGGGAGGATCCTCTGACCCATAAACAGACCTCATCATGATGACAATCCATTTCGTTCCCCCAATCATGGGAGAGGGGAGAATTGGGCCAATGACAAGTAGAGAGGGGCAGGCTCAGTTATGCCACGCACACACCCACTTCAAAAACACATAAAAAGAGACTGCTGGGACAGGTAGAGACATTCAATTCCATTTTCTGCGGGACGCTCTGCTGGGAGACTCCAGACTTCACATCCATCAATCTTCAGAGACCAGAAATTTACTTCAGAACTTAAAGCAAGGGCCTAAACCCACAAACTGAGAACTCTTCTCAGCAGGCCTCAGCATCCTTAAAATCATTTGCAAACTATTCCACAGCCAGGCGAGCTGTCTGAATTCTTTTGCCAAGAACTTTTGCCAGTACCCAGAAAGCAGTGTTACATCCAGAATCCACTTGATCCGGACAGGAAAGCAGAGCAGTATCCAGAACCAGAGGCCGCTGTATCCAGAGAGGCTAGACCAGCAGAGCAGAGCTGACCCAGATCGCTGTGAGCAGAACCAGAGATCCGGATCGCTGTGAGCAGAACCGGTGCCTGACTGACCCGCCGAGCAGACAGAACCGCCGCCGGACGTGTTGACCAGATCCGTGATGAGGCCTAGTTCAAATTTATATTGTGAGTACCTAGCAGAACTGTGCAGAACCAATCTCTTAGTTAAAATAATCTAATTCAAGCTATTTTAACCTAAGTAGAACTGCCTCCTAGAAATCGTGTCATCTGCCATTTTTAAAGCTGCACAACTGTCACCTGTCAATTCTGCAGCTGCAAGCTGTCACCTGTCATTTTGAGTTTTACTTTAAATCCGAAAATCTACCTTTATTAAATCGTCCGTATCTCTGGAACCGTTTGGGCTAGGAACGAAATTTCATTTTTTTTCATTTTAAAGCTGTGATTCTAGGCATTCCAACGAACCTAGAACCGACTTCCTACTCCCTATACTTTTTCCGCAATCGCGATTTACGCACTTGCGAATTTTACCGCGATTTGCGATTGGCTCAATTTCTCCACTTGTCAAAATAGCAGCTCCATTCTTTCCTTTGTTAAAATCCGTTTTCAACCTGGTAATAACTCATAGAGCATTGCTAAAGTGAGCCTGAACTAATACCAACAAGCATCTCTCACTCACCCTGAATCTCTAGAGGGAATTAAAATCAGTTAGCACATTTTCCCATCCATTGCCATCACATTTAAAAGCATTTTGGGCCTCTGTTTTAAAAAGCATACCTGTTATCTAAGCTTGCTGGGGGGGGGACTGAATTCCGTATTGTATTTGATTGTATTCCTGAAGACTGTGTGTGTTACTTCCATCTCCTTGCATTGCATATAGGAGGGGGGGTGAATTGCCACCGGGGGAAAAGTGAACATATTATCTCTTGTGAAACCATATCAGTTTATTTTCTGTACTGCATTTATTCCACCTTGCATTTCCTTGAAACCATAAAGCATTTCAGCAACCACATCCTCTATACTACTTCTAAGTAACCAAATCGGTTTACCAGTAGAGCCTTATCCATTGTTGATCACTGTCATATTTTAAGTGTGATATCCAATATTAATTTATTATAAAAGTGTGATAGATAGATATTGTTATATTTCTCAAATAAACCTTTTAAATTTGCAAAACAGACCTACTTCTTGGCTCAGTGGGGCCAGGGGGATTCTAAGAGAGGGGTGTTATATAAGGGTTGTCATCCAGAGTACATGAACTGGACCCTAAGAATATATCAATAAAGGTTTCCCTCAGCATCCCAGACTAGGCATTGACTTAGCTGTAGTGTTGAAGTGAAGCCACTTAACAGTTCAGGAGAGGACTGAATGATGAGATTAAGGATGAGTTGGCCAGAGTGGCTCGACCAAACTCATTCCAGGCACTAATGGACCTTGCCATGCAAACAGACTTCCGCATCCAGGAAAGAAAGGGTGAAAAGAAGAAATCCAGGGGAAATCCTTCCAAGGTGTCCTTTGAGAGCACCGTCAAAACGGACACAAACCCAGGCTCAGTCACAGAACCAGAACCCATGCAGGTAGGAGCCTTCCGTGGACCCATATCCCCACAAGAAAGGATGGGAAGGATTCATACAGGGTTGTGTATGTATTGTGCAGACAAACATTTGGTTAGGGAATGTCCTCTAGCCCCCCCCCTTGGCGTTCGGTAAACGCCAGCTCCCGATCCTAGATGGGGCAGAGATTCGGGAGAGAGATGTTTGCTCCACATCAATTCCATCCTTGAACTCTCCTGGACAAAACAAATTGGTCATACTACAGGCATTTCTATCACCCTCCAAGAGCAAGACCTATCTCATTTTGGCCTTGGTAGACTGCAGAGCTATGGGGATCTTCATTGATCATGATTGGGTTGCTAGACACCAGATTCCGTACGAGACACGAAGTACCTTGCAGCCTGTGGAAGCCATCGACGGAAGACCCCTCACTTCAGGGCCCATAAGCCTGCAGACCAAGGAGATCCAGCTCTCAATAAATCACCATCAAGAGCCGATTAGGTTCGACATCATTAAGTCAGCCCACTACCCCATGGTATTGGGTATGCCTTGGTTACAAAAACATAATACGTATATCAACTGGACAGCAGGATCACTATTCCTAGGCTCAGAGTTTTGTATGTCTCACTGCCAATTCCTGGAACCTTCATTAACACCCCCCAAGGAACCGCATAAAGACCAAGGGCCTCATTACACGGTAGGCGGTAAGGGTTTACTGGTACCGGTAAGGGCACCAGTACTGGTAAACCCTTACCGCCTTACTAAGAGTTCCCTTTGCGGGACCCGACCTTAACGGCTGGTTTTACCAGCCGTTAAAGTAGGGTGCCGCAAAGGGACCTCGGTGCCAATTATGGTACCGCAATTTGCAGTACCGTAATTAGCTCCTTCCCCAGTCCCATTATGCCCTATGGGGGCAAAAATGGGAATGGGGAAGTGCCTTGGTGAATGGGGAATTACCGCCCCCGTTCAACTTGGAGTAGGGCGGTAATTCCGCCATCCACCAAGGCGGACACAGTAAAATACCGGTGGCAACCATGGCGCTAATAGCGCCATGATTACCGCCTACCGTGTAATGAGGCCCCAAGAAACACCACTCGTGGTTTCCAATATCATACATGTCCCTGAGGCCTACCAAGGTTACGCTGATGTGTTTTCAACTGCCATAGTCCAGGCCTTACCCCTACACAGGCCTGAAGACTGCGCAATAGAAACAGAACCCTCAGCAGTGATTCCCTTCGGCAGGATGTTCATCCTTTCTGAACCCGAGAAAAAGGCCCTCAAAGAATACCTGGATACCAACCTTGAAAATGGCACCATAAGACCTTCAAAATCTCCAGCAGCTGCTTCGTTATTCTTTGTTCCCAAAAAGGATACCCAGGAACTCAGACCCTGCCTCTATTATCGTGGCCTAAATCAATGCACCCTCAAAGACCGATACCCACTACCCTTGATTTCAGATATCCTGGAAGCCGTAAGAGTCGTGGTAATATTCACCAAGTTGGATCTCTGGGGTGCCTATCATTTGATCCATATCCGGGAAGGAGATGAGTGGAAAACCGCCTTTAGAACACCCTTTGGCCATTACGAATACCTGGTCATGCCCTTTGGACTAGGTAATGCCCCGGCAGTCTTCCAACGTTTTATGGATAGGGTGTTCTCTGACATGTTGTTCCTCTTCATCATTGTATATCTGGATGACATATTGATCTTTTCCAAAGACCCTCAAAAGCATGAAGAACACGTAAAGGCAGTACTACAAAGACTCTCTGAACACCAACTCTTGGCCAAACCCGAAAAATGCTTGTTTCACATTATCTCTGTTCACTACCTATGATTTATCCTTAGCCCAGAGGGAATTGTTATGGACCCTTCAAAGGTAAAGGCCATTCTGGCATGGCCTGCTCCCACGTCCGTGAAACAAGTTCAATCCTTCCTGGGACTTGCCAATTTCTACCGAAAGTTCATATCCACCTTTTCCGAGATTGTTCAACCGATCGTTGCTCTCTTAAAGAAGGACACCCCTTTTATCTGGTCCACACAGCAAGACACAGCGTTCCAGCGTTTGAAGACCGAGTTTACACAAGCTCCTATCTTAGCCCAACCCGACATAAGCCGACCATTTCTAGTGGAAACGGATGCCTCTAATTACGCCATAGAAGCAGTGTTGAAACAGAAATTAGAAGATAAGCTGGAACACCCCATTGCTTATCTTTCACAAACCCTGACTCCGAGTGAAAAACACTACTCTGTCCTGGAAAAGGAATTGTTAGCCATCTGCCAAGCCTTCACTGAATGGCAGCATCTACTCCTGGGAGCTAGACATCCAGTCCAAGTCCGTACGGACCATCGGAATCTTCAGATTCTACAGTCATTGGAATGTAGAAATAGTCGTCAGGCGCGTTGGGCCTACTTTTTTGCCCAGTACCAGTTCCACATCACTCATGTCCCTGGATCACATAATCTGATTGCCGACGCCTTGTCTCGACTTCCTGACTACGTAACCACTGAAGATATGGCATATCCCAAGATGTTTTCCCCCACGATCTTCGTGGCTCAAGCAGTCAACCTCCTGGAAGAAATCAGAGCGCAAACCCAATACTCTGAGTTATGGAAGGATATGTCAAGGAAAAATCAATGGAGTCCAAGAGCCATGGTAGGATATTTATTCAAGGACAATGCACTGCTCATTCCTACACAGAAATTACAACAGAAAATAATAAACCTCTTGTCATGACACACTTCACTCCGGGCATCATGGCATCACCAATACCCTCCGTCCTCTACAGAGACAGTTCTGGTGGCCTAAGATGAAGACTGACGTACAGCACTACGTCCAAGCTTGCGTTGTCTGTGCTCAAAATAAGCATGATAACAAGAGACCGGCGGGTCTTCTCCTGCAACCAACACTGCCAACTAGGCCATGGGAATTCATCGGTAGAGGCTTCATTGTGGAACTACCACCATCTCAAGGATACACTACTATCATGGTTACCATAGACTTGTTCACTCATATGGCTCATTTTACTCCCTTCAGTAAACTACCATCCTCCTCCGAACTAGCTGGAATCTTTCTGGAACACATATTCCGCCTGCACGGACTTCCTTCCAAGATCATATCTGATAGAGGACCTCAATACGTCTCGCAATTCTGGAAGCATCTCTGTCGAATTCTGGGAATTCAACGTGCCCTCTCTTCAGGGTATCACCCCCAAACCAACAAAGACACAGAACGTGCAAATCAGACCCTGGAACAGTATCTTCGATGTTTTGCCACCAAGGTTCAGGATGACTGGTCACTCCTGATACCCGTTGCTGAATTTGCCTACAACAACTCCGAACATTCAGCGCTCAAAACCAGTCCTTTTTATTGTAGTCAAGGGTTCCATCCATTGGTTTTACCCTCTGTTCTTCTTCATTCTACACCGGTACCTACTGTTGACTCCTGGATCGAAACCCTCGTCAACATACACCAGGAGGCCAAGGAATACTTCGAGAAGGCCAGATCACGGGCCATGAGATATGCGGATTCCAAAAGAAGACCAGGCCCCACTTCTGCAGTCGGTGACCAAGTATGGTTGTCATCAAAATTACTACCCCGACATCTAAGACCAAACAAATTGGCCCCCCGGTACTATGGTCCATTTCCCATCAAGGAAATTATTAACCCCGTCTCATACCGGATCAAACTACCAGACTCCTGAAAGAAAATTCATCTAGTTTTTCATAACTCTTTATTGAAACCCTACATTCCATCCTTCCGGAAATCATGTAGACCTCCTCCTCTGCTGGTCGACAACCAACTGGAATATGAGGTATCAGGGATTTGCGATTCCAGGTATAAACGGGGCAAGCTTCAATACCTGATTGAATGGAAAGGATACCCTCCTAGTGAAAGAACCTGGGAACCCATTTCTACTATCAAGGCCCCTCGGTTGCTCAAAAGATTTCACCTCATACACCCGGGCAAACCTGGAGGAAAGGGTCTTCGGAGGAGGCATGCTGTTATGAACTACAGAACACGTCCCTTTTGGGGACGCGCGTCTCAATGCTATTGCAAAGTAGCGATCCGACGTGTGTCCCGTAGAACGCGGTATTGTTTCCTTGTACCTGTCTATCTACCCGTTCCTTGCCCCTTCCTTTCCTCCTATTTCCTGGACTCGTGTTGTAGTTGCACCTTTCCTAGTTCCCCGGATTCCTGGACCCACGTCCCAGAAACTGAACGCACTCTGGAGTCGGAAGAGACTCGGGCAGCCTTGTTCAAAACCAGGTCCGTCCGCAAGAAGGCAGCGACCAAGGACTCCAGCAAAGAACGGACCCAGGTGAGAAGGGGGGAACTCTTTGACATAGTCAGGCATTGCTGCAATTTGGAGAAGGCGCCGTGAGGAATTCGACCATCCTCATGGTGGGTGTGCGCTCACCTGGGCTTTTTTGAAATGTTATATGAAATTGAATGATGGTAGAGCAACCTCTGGAAAATGTGTGGGGCTAATCCGGACGCATTTTCCCATACTCACTGCACGACATACACATAGACCTCTGTACTCTGGGTGGACACAGCCTACAGGCGCAATCCTCCCTGTCATATTTAGTTGGGATTTGACTGGTAGAGGTCACGATGAAGGAGGAGGTTGGGGAAGAGCACAAGAAGGAGGTTGGAGTTAGTGGGCTGTGTGATGAATCCAATGGAGTCATCATGGATTCCCCGTCGGTGACCTCCTCCCATATGGCCAGGGGACGGCAGCCGCTACATGATCCTGACCCTTGGGCGGCTTTATGAGGGAAGATCACATGGGAAGACACAACTACCAAGGAGATGTCATAACTTCATTGGATGAGATGCAGTATCTCCCCCTGTCGCACGTGAAAGACCCTCTAATACCCAAGACCCTAATGGCCCGTTCTCAGCTACTTATTCCCCCTTGTAGAAAAAGTAAAGAAACCTGTTCTTCATATTTTTTGGTCAAACGCACACCTATGACAAACACGCAAAGCTCCAACACAACATCTTTTTCTTTTGAGGTACCTTTATGTGAAATCAATGAGAAGAACTATTTAAACACTTTGTGTTAAATGACACCTATCGACTTCAACTTCCCCAAGTACTGAGAGGAGGAAGATGAAGGCGTTTCAACAAGGTAACAAGAGCTCGAAGTACAACATTGGGGAAGCCACCAATGCCCAGACCGTAACAATTAACACTGCAAGGGAGCATTGGTGATACATCCAGGTGTTCAGTAAATTATTAAAATAGAAGACCACACATACTGTACATCGTTCCTCTTCTTTCCTTTTGCCGCCCTCTTCAGCAGTGTTCAATGTAAGTGTTTTGTCATTCTGCCATGTGTATTACCTAGTGTGCATCCGCTCCCTAACCCAGCATTTCTTGTTTTTACCACTTAACGGTTTGACAAGTGATCAGACGTAACATTTAAGAAATTGTGGGCTGTGTGCCTGTGGGCAATGCATATTCAGGCTACGGAGTGAGTTATTTGTGTGTCTGGCTAGTAGTTTTCAACTTTATTTATTTAGGTGTTTCTATAGTTCTGCAAGTGGCCTTGCGGCCAAGTAAAAGGCCCTGCCCACAGCATCATGGGAGAAGTCTGGCCTTGTCTTGATTGGCCATCATAAGTACAGCAACAATGAGGTGAACATACTAATTTTCAGAAACCCTCACAAAAACTAGTCATACAGGACACTGTATCCGACATGCTAGAAAGACACTCACAAAGACTGGCAGGAATAGAAGCATACCAGCCCACTCTCAAAGAAAAGCCGTCCCAGAGCCAAATACCCCTCACAAACTATCTCACAAACACACAACGCAAAGACAGACCACATCAGACATTTTACAATAGCCAAGGGCATCACAGAGCTGGATCCACTGCAACCTTCCTCAACGAACCACAAGAACAAAACATCTGAGCAAAGCAAAATGCAATGAACACAGGACCCTTCTGGGTTAGTCTCATCAACCCATGCAAATGAAAAAAACCTGGAGATCATACTCAGTTGGAGTCAGTCCCCTGTCTTTGCCTTAGACTGGAACCGGAAATCTGAAGAACTCTACGTACCATTGGAGAGCAACATGATAAACTCTAACGGTTCAGTCTAGTACAAAGACTTTATTACCGGAGACTCTAGTTCTCTCTAACTAACGGACTCATCTCTAAAACTCACACCACCTTACAATGGGAGTACACACAGGTTACCTCCCACACAGTAACTCCACGCCTACCAATACTGCATTACCTTGTCAGATTATGCTAAAGCTCACATCTCTTGCTCATCACAAAGACTCCAACCCCACCCCCCAAAGATAGCAGCTAACCCGGTGTTGCAGCACTGTGATTTATCAGATCTTGGGCTCCCCCTACCCCCCCAAGATAAAACACTCACCCAAGTGTCCCCGCCAAACCACAGGGATCTAGTCAAGCATCCAGGATGTGGCTACTTTCAAATTTGCACTCAACACCACCTCCATCCACCTGCCTCCCACTCAAATCCCAATCATCATCCACACACTTCATCTTTTTTTGCAGCGCCACGTGCAAAAGGGTAACCGGAATGTGATAAGTGCACTATAGTCCACCATACATCACATACTCTTTAAGGTCTCCCCTCAATCGTCCAAGGTGCTGGTTCCCAAGTGCCAGAAATCATTCATTAACTCAGATAGTCATCCATTTTTTCCCACGTGCTTGGAACATCAAGCTTCAAGCGCTCGTTCTTTTCCTTCATTCTTCCTTTCCAAAGCGAGAAAAACACTGGTGTCCTGGGAGAATATTAATACGCATATGTGCCTAGTCTCTGAACGTTTCAATTATCGAAAAAACAAACCTGTGGTAAACACTCCTAATTGGGCTGCGCGAACATATTGACACATTGCATCATTTCAAAATGGCGACGCTGTCCATATCAGTAACTCTGGCAGCTCCTGTCTCGAGCTCCCTTATGAATTCACCATTATTTATGAACAATGAACTTACAACTCAATGAAGCAATTAACTGACAGAAAAGATCCGACATGCCAGCTTTGCATGTTCACTTTTAATTATGCCGACTGCACTGGATGCTATTAACTGGCTAGTAGCATAAATACGAAAACAGTGCTCCCAATGTCCTATCAGAGTTTATTAATATTATACAATGTAGAGTTTATTAAAAAAAAAAAAAAGTTAAGATATGCCAGTAAAAAAGAGCTGCGGGCTTTATTTAAGATCAGTTGTGAATGTTTGCAGATATCTCGTACAAGAATGCAGAATTGCCACTGCTTCTCGCATAAAGTTTATTATTAAAAAGGCGTCGTTGACAAAATAAGAATGACAAATAACGCACAATTACACAACGAGACAATGAAGAAACAGAACACGAATAAAATAATGAGAGTCCGGGAAATGTCTCATATTTGAAAGAAAAGCAATTAGAGAGAAAACATGTTCTCATCTCAGAAAATAAACATTTGCGGAATAAAGGCAGTGCATAGTCGCTGCCATTTTACATGTTTAGTTTAATCGTTTTCTTTGCAAATACTAATTCCAATTAATTATCGAGTACTTTTGTTGTGGGTTACACTTTGCTCGGGAATGTCATTTAAATTATGGAACAAAACACAATCCGAACAAATATGGAAACAGAACGCAACAGAACGCAGTGCCCCTAGTTACTGGCGAGTTTACGATGACGTATACCTGGGACTGCTCTTTAAGGAGTGTCTCTGTCACTATGAGTTTACTTGCCAAGTATGGGGCAGAGAGAGGCCAAACGGGGAGAGGTCAATGCAGGGGATCGAGGTCAATTGGGGGGAAGATAGGTCAAATGGGGGGAGAGGTCAAATGGGGGGGGGAGAGGTCAAATGGGGGGGGAGAGGTCAAATGGGGGGGAGAGGTCAAATGGGGGGAAGAGAGGTCAAATGGGGGGGGAGAGGTCAAATGCGGTGGGGGAGGTCAAATGGGGGGGAGAGGTCAAATTGGGGGAATGGCCAGTGGAGGCAAACCACTTGTTTCCCCATTCAAGCCTCCATTGCCAGAACGTCATGACATTCCCCAAGCACTCAGTTCTCCTATCTCTTGCTATTTATGAAAGGAGGAATCATGTTTACTGATATATGATGGAGATATTACAGATAGATGATGTCCTATCAGAAAGCCGCCTCAGTGATTTCCTGCTCTCTGAACAATCATAAGCACAACAAATGGTAACATTGATCTATATAACAACATTATTGGCATATTACAGAACTATTTACAATAACTAAACATACTTACATGGAGAGGCTACATATGAATTATGGAAAATGTTCTCTGGCATAACAATTCCTGGACGTCTGCTAAACCACACCGTGTTTTACACATAGTTGGCTTGTTTTGGCGTCAGACTCTGTCAGGGTACCACATAACTGCCAGGCATTGCATTTTGGGGAGTAACCACTTTATAGGTGTGTGCTTGGCATAAAAGGGTCCAAAAAAGGACACATGCCTCTATAATCGCTACATCATTTCAACAGCAGGCCCACTAGCTTGCTCCCAAAGAATAGACAATCCACCAGCCCCACAAGTACATTACCAGATAAGAGGCCGCTCCTGAATGTGACCTTCATCTCCCTGTGAAAGGCACCTTAAAAGGTGTTCTGCAAACATCACGCATGCGTGCTGTCAAAAAAAAAAGATTTAGTCTGACGAAATGGGAATCTTGCCATAACCTACCACGAATACCAAAAACCTCACACTCTATATGGACAACGCCCTCACACTTTAACCCCTAAATTCAGGCCAAATAAACAAACTGCTTCTTCCAGTTCAGACCCATGCAAAGCTTCCTGCTATTCCTAAGCTTCCCCACAAAAACCCATGGCAATCACTGCCCTAGTCCTCTCTTACATCGATTACTCCAGCAGTCTGTACCCTGGCCTACAGAATATTGGTTTGGTCTTTGTGCCCCCCCTCTACTGTGAGCAACCCACGTACCTTCTTTGTAGCAGGTCATGCTGCAGCAAGGTGGCTTCAACCCGGTGATGGCGGCCATTACCCCAGCTTTTGGGCATCCTCTCCTGAACACAAGCTGTGTTGCTTAGTCTCTTGTTTATGTAGCGAGAGCAGGAGACTCGTTCCTCTCTTGCTCACTGGGTTCAGCATTGTTTCCTGGGCTCCAGGCCCACCACGTCCTCTGCGTGGTCACGTCTTTGTTTGGGACCAGCTCTGCTTGGTCTCACCGACTCCACACAGCCCTATGCCTCGTCTGCCACGTTTCTCGTTCTCTCGGGCTTCTCTGCAAATATTACTCCGAACATCCTTCTGGGTATTTCTCCACGCCACTGCCGGCTCCGCTCGACAATGACATTGGTATGTCAGAGGCTCGCCTTTGCATATCACTTCTTCTCCTCCATTCAAGAGTTAAAGTCCTTTTATTTCTGCTACCAGATACCAAATGAGTGTGTTTAACTGCCCATTGAGAGGCCAGCATTGCCTTGAGCCAACTGTTCAATTCTACTTCCTACATTATTCTTAAATGTTTTCTCAGTGATCCCCATCATAACACGTTGTCTCATCTTCTTCAGTTGATTGACTCACTGTCATTCTTTGGGACTTTGGCAACCCATTCTTAGGTGTTGACTCTGCTTGCTCCCCTTTTGCCTGGAGCCATGTGCAGGGCCAAGAGCTACTGTGCTGTAACTGGACAAATCACTAGTTCTACTCTTGCTGCTCGCCTGCCATTCAGGACCAGTGCCTGGCAATACCAAATATCACGTGGGTTTGACTTGGTTCTCATGGCTTGGCATCTCACAAAGTGTTCCCATTTCGGAGGATGAATGCTCTCTGTGGGTCCTACCAGTGTGGATGGCATCACAGGTCTCCCGCTACTACCTAGTGACAATATCTGTGTCTGGTGTACCATGGACCTTTGGATCCCTCATGCGCATCCCCTTGGACTATTGTCTCTTGGGAATCAGCCTCTGAGGGTCTGGTTTCTTCCTTGTATCTCCAAGCTCCTACCTCATCTGCTTCCACATGGTCACACATATAGGCTGTGTACCACCAGTTCAAGACTCCTCACATTTTTCCACAAAATCATTTTTAACCCTAGTTCGGCCCGTGGGCCAGGTCACTTGAACATTGGTTTTATCACATCTAATAAAAGGCGCATACGTCAAAATGCCATTGCAATATGCCACCCTGTTCTAGTTAACATGTTTGCGTTTCCAATTCTTGGTGTAAAGTACATTTGTGTGGGTTGCATTATCATTTGTATTGCACTTTTTACCCCTGGCCATCTATAGATTTTAGGATGATTAAAAGAAAGAGCCAGGAAAGGTGCCTGTAAGCCATAGTCACTAAGAGTTAGGATAGCTGTGGGCCAAGTACAAATACATGTCTACGTGATAACCTCTGGCACACTAAAATACCCACAGTAAATCAAAATATGGCTATAGACATCATCATAGTGTCTGCTCCACATCCTGAAGCAGCAAAATAGTAAACCCTGAGTGCAAGGATTCCGAAACATGTACACATATTACTGCCATCATTGACTGTGGCCCGAGGAAGAAACCTGTGCCCCGAAATGCTAGGAAGCAGCCTAGGGCCCCTCTGCATTCGTCCAGAATCCAGGTTTTTAAGCCAAATTGCCCTCGGCCTGTAGAGTATTGAAACTGCTATAGGAACATTTGCGCGGTCATATGAAGGCAAGTCCTTAGAGTATGTATATTGATACCCTCCTATTGGCCTTCCGGTTCTATTACTCGTCCTGCCTACTATCAGTGTGATATATTCCACCAGCGGACACCTACTCCTAGCGTCCAACACTTGGAGGTAGACGACACATGCAGGCGGTGCAGCCTCCAAAGCAAGGATGTGACCCCAAAAAACTCTGCATTTGTGAGGGACATGCTAAATGTCCTAAAGGTCCAGGGACTCCAACTCAAGGAGAAATGGGCACAATGTTTAAGTTAAATGCAGGTGTTGGCGGTGCCTGTCAATGCTTCAGGTGGTCAGATGCAGACTAAAGGGGCACACATTTCTGCACACATGGCCCCAATATCCCAGGTCTAGATTTGGACGGCTATTTAAGGAGTGACTGGAACAGCCAGAAACATTTCAACTCCAGGTTTGTATTAGGCATACATTTGGGCTCGGAGGTTAACTTTCTCTTTTCTTTCCATCAATCAAGAGTTCATCTTTTACAGAATACTGCATGAATATTTCATAGCATTTGAATGATTTCAATTGGTCCTCAGAGCGGTTAACCTTTAAACTTCACTTGCATTCGGTTTGCTTTTCTGCCACTAATAGATTCTGATCTATCTCAGCCTAACCGTACTTGACCGTGACTTGGGGAAAATGCGTCCAAGTTCAAGGCAGAAATCCCTCCCTTTACACCAAAATCCCACAAGCTGCGCAGTCAGGGACTGCATTAGGAAGACGTGATCGGCCTTCGTGTGCCTATAAAGTATAATGAAGTCAATGAATATTAATGTAAGGTATTCGGGTTAAACAGCAGTCCCATTAGCCTGTCTCTGAATAGTTTGGCACAGAATGCAAATCACGTTTACATGCATGTCACACAATCCTTCTTGTACTTTAACATTCTATTTCCTTCCATTTTTTCCTAGTTACACATATCAAATGCAACGGTAGACACAGAATAGCGTCACGTGGTAACCGAATAAAGAGAGCCGAGCAAGAGATGAACAGTCTTCAGAGAAAGTTGGCACACGAGTAACATGCAATGCATATTATCCTTACATAACAATAGCCTAATGCTGATTGAAGCCAGTTTGCTTTCTTTTAAAGGGAGCCAATACATTAAGCACAAAAAAGAACCTTCAGTAGTTTTTACATGAATACCTGTCGCCTAGGTACAATCATGCCAAGCTTTGGAAATTACAAACAAAAAGAAGCCTTTTTCACGGTTTCAAAAAATAAATAGGGCTTTTTCTTTGGAATTAAAATCCCATGAAAATCCACTGCAATTGTAAAAAGTTGCCTTGAGAGCCAATAAAAGTCGGATCAATAACCCTGGTTGATGAAGCAGCCCAATGACAAATTTATCGGTCAATTATGATCAATCAGAACCCTTAATTTGTGGGCAATTCACGCATTACAAAACCAGACCGCTTATAGGGTTCCAAATGTAACACATATGTCTAGATTGCACCAGATAAGTGTAAAGCTGGCCCTCGGTTGCAATGGTGCACCAACTTCGGCTGCTATCATGCCGGTTGGGTTCATGGTTAGGGTCTTATTCATTACCTGTGGCATCTAGTCAGGTACTAGGCCAGGCATGCCTCCTGTCCAGTCGCTCCATGCTTTATTATCCTTATTTAACCACTGGGATCGGTTCGGCATAAACACGTGTACATGTCTGCAAACATGCAGATACATCAAAATATATACGTTCATGTCATACAAGGGCAGACAAGTGCATCCAATTGGCCCATTTTCTTGTGCAGACATATACATGTTGTATATATTCATGGAAAAAGAAACGTGCTTCACCAAGAAGCACTGTACAAAGGGCATATTGATGGCTGGAGTAGTCCCGTTGTTGTGTGCTGTGACGATCCTTCAGAACCCCTCTCCACGAGGCTAGGGAGATGAGGCTGTTAACTAATAGTCACCCTATGGGTGGTAACATGTGAGGAGATCTCATGGAGAGAGACTTCTTCCCTGGAGATAAGGATGGGATCGGGAGAAAGATCCCCTTTAAGCCCCAAACCGGTAGGCTGAAGATAGGACCGGAGCCGCATGGGTCTAAACTCATGTCTAAAACCATGTTACTGTGAAACATCAAACTACCCTGGTGGTTTAGGTAAGGACACGAAGAAGCTCCCAAAAACGCTACAAGTGAGATGGGAAAAACACCAGAACAGCTCTAGTCAATAGAATGGACATTACATCAGGGCTGACCCTGCTATATCAGGGCGTCAGAAATAAACAAAGGCAGAAGGGTACCAGGAAGGATAATACGGAGAGAGTACTAGAGAGGGAGCCAAGCGAGTCGAGGCTGGGGAAACCGACTTGGTGATGAGAACGGAGCCCGAGGAGTATGCTGAGGTTGAGAGAGTGAAAGAAAGAGAAGGGCTTGGCAATAGAGGCCAAGCATATCGCAGAAGGAAGAACAGGACGACCCAAGAAAGGGGCGTAGAGGGTGTTGTGAGAAACTTGCAGGTGTCTCACTTGCTAGTCCCCGGGATCTGTCATCCAGGTGGCCCGTGACATGGCCATTGCTTTTGGATCCAGTTCCTGGGGGTGGACCAGTGCGGGAGGATCACCTGGGTGAGGGGTCTTCTGGGAGTGGAGGTGGGACACTGAAGGATTAGATGCAGTATCCCCTATCTTATAATACCTTTTCCCCATCCTACCAGGTAGGATACCTAGGAAATCACCCCCCCCCCTTTCCCTACATGAACACTTTCTCATGGACAGCCTACCATGAGCGACAACGGACTAACACCAGAGCCGTAAACCTGACCTGTCCCAACACCATGGTCAGGCAATTACGGATCATTACACACACCTGTCTTCCATTACACTTTCCCAAACGAATAAAAGGCAGAGCACGCAAGCACACTCTGAGCGAGGCAATCACACGAGGAGACAGCAGTTCCAAGATGGAAAGGAGAAAGAAGGCCAGACGACAGAAGGTCGCAAGAAGGGAAGTACCCTTGAATTCTAAAGACCGTTACTTTTGTGAACCTTGGAAAGTAAGAAACCAAAGACCAGGAACAAAGGCTGATCAAACCTGTACTGTGTGTCGGAGGTACCCGGAGCTCTTCCGCATTGATAATCCAGGCGGGGAGGAGGGATTGCCGCTGTGGAACTGTCCTTGGCTCCTGCAACAACGCAGCGCAAAAAGAAACAGCACAGCCAGTGAGTCGGAGAGACTGATATCAAACCAGCTTGTGTTTCGAACCTAGGTTGCAAGCAGCAACTTGTATAAAGATAACTGTGTGAGAGGCGCTGGCGATGAGCAACGTAAATATAATTGGAAGCTATTGAGACTGATTGAACTTTTGGAAGGTCAAGCAAAGATACCATATACAGAGTGGTCTAGCTCGATGTGGGTGCTCATTCGAAAGTCTCTGTTAGGTATTCAACTGATGCTTTATGTTAAGAAAGGAAGATTGAGATCAAAGTGGTCATACAACGGGTCAAGATAAATCCTGTGTACATTCAAAAGTCTTGGATCGTGTAAAGGGCATCAACATTGGTCCGAGCCCGGTTGTGGGAGACTAATTGATGTGAAAAGTATCTGAGCCCGATTCAGGATGAACCGTGAGTCACCCGGTCTATGATATTGCAGTGAAAGCGATCTGAGCCCGGAAGAGGGAGATCCAGGGTGTACACCCTACTGTGGATACCAGTGCAAGGAAAAGAAAATTTGTTTTGCACAGCAGGCCCTTTGAGTCAAGAGACTTGCAAGAGGTAATAACCTGAACACTGAAGGCCCAGACGTATGGAAAATTGAACTGTGTCCTCATGTTGGAGAAGCAAGAGTGTGTGCTTTGCTCGTGTATCCTGCCTTGCCCCATGCTGAAAACGTGAGGAATGGAGGTCAACAGCCCGAGCATCTTTACATATAATTTGTGAACACTTCTTTCTTTTTCATGAACATTACCCCATATTATTTTTAAATTAGAGGTAAGGATTGGTAATAGCTTTTTGTTAGTATCGGCCCTTTTTATGTGACAAGACTCCACTAGGACTGCATTATTATGATTTCATGGTCGTAGCTTGCTCCCATCTGTAGATTTAGGTTTAGATAGGCGTTTATCGCACCCCTGAAAAAGTTCAATAAACACCCATCAACTGTGGTCATTTATGTCTGTCCTACTATTGTAAGAAAGGCATGGCATCAAAGGAAGACAGACACAAGTGATCACAGTTCAAGGTTGTTTATTAAACTGTAAAATGGGTGAGATAAACGCCTAATCTAAACCTAAGTCTAAAATGGGAGCAAGCTACGACCATCAAATAATAATGTTACCGTCCAAGTGGAGTCTAGTCAAATAAAAAGGCCTATACTAAGAAACCTATTGCCAAGCCTTACTGCGATGTTACAGAATAGTGTGGGATAATGTTCACAAGCAAAGAAAAAAGTGTTCACAAAATGATAATTCAGGATGTTACGGCTGGTGTCTCCCTTACCCACGTTTTTAGCATGGGACAAGGCGGGACTCTCGAGCACAGCACACTCATGGGCTTCTCTGGCACAAGCTTACAGTTCCTTCTCTCAGTATCTGGCCCTTCTGTGCTTAAGTCTCTTCTCATGCAAAGTCTCTTGCATCTGAGGGCTGGGTACGCCAAAACAAAAGTTCCTTCAGGTAATCTTTACGTGGAGTAAATACCGGTCACCCTTGGATCCCCCTCAACCGGACTCTGATCCTTCTCTCAATCTTCAGCCTCCCTCAGTCGGGTTCAGACCAACCACTCACTGTGGACATCCCTCAGTCGTGTTCACACTTGTCATCACAATGTTCATGAGTGTTCAACACTGTGCAGGATTCACTTCCCTTGGTTTTCCAGCCCCCAGTCCGGCTTTCTCTTAGCCCTCAGTCAGGCTTCACATAGTTCTAGCATCACTGTGATTTCGCAGTCATCCCTTGGTCGGGTTCACATTTGCCCTAATAAGACAGTTCGCTTTTTTATCTTTTCTCTTCTCCTATAATAATCTTAAGTCTTAATGTCTTTTTAAACAATCGCTCAATGTTCACAGTAGGTCCCCCTCACCCGGGCTCAGACCAACCAGAGCGCTTGCAACTGTATACAGAAACTTCCGAGGAGCGATCTTGTCTCGCTAGGTCACTCTGTTGGCTTGCGGTAAGCGCAGGCTTTACACCATCACAGTTCACACAGCGTTCCCCTCAACCGGGTGCAAACGCCAGTTCCACAATAACATAACTTATGAAACATGTCAAGGACTCACAAGCGTACAAGAGATATGGCTCGACCCCCGTAACACCTCATACCGGCCTTCCCTATGGCCCCTTGTACTTGTACTTTCCTCTACTCGTAATTCTCAACACAGTCTCTTTGTTCAGGTGAAGGGCACCAGCCTTCAACTGAGTGCCCATGTGGTGCTGGACTACTCTGCCTCTTGTACCCAGTTTGATCATAAAAGACCTTTTGCCTATTTTATCTTCTTACTGTTGCAACTTTGCAACCTTGAGGCTAACAGAAGCCGGTTGACTATCAGGCTCATCCGAATCACCGGCTGTATTAAACTCGTTGGTGGTTTCTCTTCCTGCTGGAGTCAAGGACGGTACCTCGATGACCACCACGTCTCCCCTCCCTGGCAATCAGAGCGGGAGGGTACCATATAACACTGACATCATCATACCACCTATCAGCTGCGATTCCCAGTATGTATCTTTTGTCGGAGGCTTTGCGGGTCTGGGTTGGAAAGGGGAAGGGCAACTCCCTCCTTGTCCTTCTCTCAAGTCTCGCCGCCTTTCTCCTCCATTTGAACTGCCTTCCTGGAATGGCTGCTTCCTTGTGCGTTCGGCCTTGCTTGGACTGTGCTCTTGTGCTCCGCCTTTTATCCCTATGGGAAAGAGAAAGGATCATCAGGTGTGTGTAGTTGATGGTAATTGCCTGACTCTGCCTGACCCTTGTGTTGGGACATGTCAGGTAAACGGCTCGGGTGTTAGTCCATTGTCGTTCACGCTGTGAGAAAGTGTTTATGTTGGAATGGGGGGTAGAGATTCTGCGTATCATACTAGGCAGGATGGGGAAAAGGTGTCACGAGGAAGGGGGTACCGTGTCTCAACCTTCGGTGCCCCACTTCCACTCCCCGAGGACCCCTCATCCAGGTGATCCTCCCGCGTTAGTCCACTCCCAGGAACTAGATCCAATAGCGATGGCCGTGTCCTGCCCACCTGGATGACAGCTCCCCGGGGACTAGTAAGCGAGACAGCTTCAGGTTTCTCACACTATTGCCACCATGCGTTTCTTACTGTGTGGTTCAGGAGAATGCACAAGGACGCCCAGTAGGCCTCTCCGATGTTGGGAGGAGAAGTAGAAGACGGTAATCAAGAACGAGGGGCCTTTCACCCCGGCGAGACGAATTCCTCTTACGAGAGGAAAGCATCTCCTTGGAGGGCCAACCCGAGGGTCCAAAAAGAAGGACAGAGTATATGGCGGTGGTGTGACCTGCAGTGATTGGACTGTCGGGTCCGACAATTACACAAAGACTGCTACACCAGGCTTGCTACAGAGAAGTTAGAACAAGCTGCGGAAAACTATGGAGTACTGGTCCATCAAACCAAACCCCAATCATCTTCTGTCATCAGACTGTTCTACTTTGCTGACCCTGCCAAGAGTCCCGTCTTTGCAGCTCATGACTTAACCTTGCCTTCCTCAATATACAAAGAAAACCCTTATTGTTATTTTCTTTGCGCTTGAAAAAAACAGAAATATTAAGAACCCTTTGAGTATATAAGCCATAAAGAAACAGAGAAGACAGTAAACCATTTTTGTGATACAGTTCCCTAGCCAGCCCCACATGAGGACAGTACTGGGGAGTCATGAGGAACTCCAGCAACAGCATCATCAACGCAGTGGGGCGTATCAAGAACTGTACAGAACTTAAAGACTGTGAAAACCTCTCTAAGGGAGCTACGAACCTTATTAAAAACTGTGAAAGACATCAGGGAACGAGCTAAGAGAAGGGAGTCATTCTCCTAGTCCCACGAGACCTTTGGGACGGTTTGTTTTCAGTTGGATTATGGAGAACTCAGACTTTTGTGGAACTTTTGCTTTGAACAACCTAAGAGGTGCTTGTATGCTTTACATCCAGGGTAAGGTAGTAATTCTCCTGGATTACGAACAGTAGCTGGACTTTATGGTGTTTTGTTGTAGTGACAGGGATAGAGTAGGAGCCTTTCTGACCGTGATGGTGCCTTTTTGTTTTGATTCACACAGACTGTGAATCTGATGAGCACCTAAGTTTCTTTAGTTTAGGTTGGTGTGACGATTCACATGGTGCCATCACTTCTCCCCTAGGGTGAGCCCTTTCCCATGAGGCTATGGAGTCGCAGCAGCTACCCAATAATCCCCCTACAGGTGGTTTAATGCGGGAGGACCTCATGGGGAGGAACTCCCCCTGTGGGGACAAGGACAATCATGTGGGGCACAGCCCATTGAATGTTGTCACTCGCCAACATTCCCTTGCCTTCCCCACTGTTCAGAACCATTTTGTGGAAAGTAAACCTATGTACTTTTGTAATACAAGGGATAAAGCTCAAACCAAAAGTACTAGGATGAAGAAGCGCACAGGAGACATGAAGGTCATTGTTCTAGTACTGGGACGAAGTGACCCCAAAGAGGCGTGTAGATTAAGTTATCACCAAGAACAAAGGACTTTTACAATCCGCCAGGACTGAACTCGCAACATTGAATAAGTATTGACAACGGACTAATCAAACTGTCAAACCCAGCCAGGAGAGCCAACATGCAGGGAAACCAGCTGGAGTTTTGAACACTATGGGCAGACCAGAGTCAGAGTAGAGCAGAGGACACCGGCGAGGCAAGGTAGATGTTCTCAGTGGGTCCGGCTGACTCAGACCTGAACACGAAATAAGAATGAAGAGCCGAGCAGCAGATCGGAGCACGGAGCTGCCACAGTGCTGTGGAGACCGAAGAGAGAAGACTGGTACGGCAAAGAGAAGAGCCCCAGTCCCAGGAAGTCCTGGTGGCATGCCAAAATCCCTTAAAAAGTAGGTGCGAGAGACCCAGAGGGGACACAGGGGTGGAACCTAACAGTGACATACCAAGCTATGTGAGAAAGCTGAAGGTGTCTCACGCGCTAGTCCCCTGGGATCGGTCATCCAAGTGCCAGGACACGGCCATCAATACTAGAACCAGTTTCTGGGGGTGTACCAGTGGGGGAGGATCACCCGGATGGGGGGACTTCGGTGAGTGGAAGTGGGGCACCAAAGGGTGAGATGCGGTATCTCCTTCCTACTAGTTAGGATACCTAGAAACTCAACAGTCCCCCACCCCCTTTTCCGATACAAACACTTTCTCATGGACGATTAATCATGAGCAACAATGGACTAAAATCAGAGCCATATACCTGACATGTCCCAACACAAGGGTCAGGCAGAGTCAGGAAATTACTGATTATTACACACACCTGATTTCCATTACACTTCCCACACGGATAAAAGGCGGAGCACAAAAGCACACTCTGAGCAAGGCAAAACACCCAAGGAAGCAGCAATTCCACGACAGCAGTCTAAATTGTGGAGAAAGGTGATGAGACTGGAGAGGATAACAAGGACTGCGACTTTCAAGAAGCCTCAAGGAAAAGAAGCAGAAGACTGGGAATTGCAGCTGATGAATGATGCAGTGTGTCTCAAAGGTACACAGGGCCCTCCCGCTTTGAGAGCCAAGGTGGAGAGCAACGGTTGCCGCCGTGGTACTATCATTGACTACGATAGCCAAGCAACGCCAGTGAGTCCAGCACAGTTGTTGAGTCGGAGGAACTGAAAACAGACCAGACTGTGTTATGCTCAAGGTTGCAAGCGGCAACAGTGTATGAACAAAGAGAACTTGTATACGATTGAACCTTTATTAAACCGAAATAGGTACCAGATACAGACTAGTCCGACACCACGTCGGTGCTCTGTCGAAGGTCTCTGTTTGGTACTCCACTGAGCGAATGAGAATTATTGAACTGTAAATCGAAGTAGTCCTGCAGCGGGTTAGGTTGAATCCCGTGCAAATTCAAAAGTCTTTGATTGCTTGTGAACTGAAAAATGGTCTGAGACCGGAAGAGGGGAACTCACTGTAGAAAAGGAGTCGTGGCCCAAAATAGCCAGATCCTGGGGTGAACAGTAACGACTGAGGGATGCCTGTAAATTGAAGCTCGTCTGAACACGACTGAGGGAGGCAGATTGTAAATGAAGGATCGGAGCCCGGCTGAGGGGGATCCAGGGTGAATAGTAAATCGCCCAACTTGAACATTAGAAAAGGAACTTTTCCTTTGTTGTTTATAGTACATCAGGTCCTCTGAAGCAAGAGACTTTGAACAAGAGAGACTTGGGCACAGAAGGCCCTGATGATGGTAAAAGGAACTGTGACCTTGTGCCAAATAAGCCCAGGAGTCTGCTGTGCTCGAATGACACGCATTGTCCTGTGCTAAAAATGTGGGTAAGGGGGGCCCATGGCCTAACCATCCTGACTTATCATTTTGTGAACACTTCTTTCTTTTGTGAATGTTATCCCACACTATTTTGTAGCATAGCAGTAAGGATTGGCAATCTTTTTTTTTTTTTAATATAGGCCCTTTTTATTTGACTGGACTCCACCAGGACTGCATTATTATTATTTGTTGATCGTAGCTTGCTCCCATCTTAGATTTTGGTTTAGTTAGGCGTTTTTCGCAACCCTGATAAAGTTCAACACACCCTTGAACTGTGATCACTTGTGTCGGTCTTACTTTGATACCATGCCTTCCTCGTCACAGTGGTGACCATAAGCCCACTGACCACCAGAGACGGGTCAGAGACCCCAACAAGTACAACCCAAGCATCCAAGGAGAGCTTGCTCATTGCAGTGGCAGTAATAACCCCACAGACCACCAGAGAAGGGTCTAGGGCCCCAGCAAAAGGGAATGGAGCAAGCAAGGAGAACTTCCTCTTCACAGTGGTGGCACTGAACCCAATGATCAGCAAAGGAGGATTTACTAAGAGTGGAAAAGTGGGACGCCAGGGGAAAGGTGTCATTCCACCTGATTTGATTGAAAACTGTATCAATCTACACCAGGAGAAGGGTGCCATTCTCCTGGATTTGGAAAGACTGTGGAACCTACAAGCCAAGGGAAGAGAGTCATTTCCCTGGCATATTTTTGTTGCAAGAGAACATTCTTTTTAACATGATCCAAGCATCAGGAGAAGGGAGACCTTCTCTTGGAGAAATAACTTTGTTAGATTATCCTTTTGTGAGTGATAGAAGTAGGTTATGGCACAGGATAGTGGTATTTGATTTGACAGACCTTATGACGGACCCTTTAGTATTTGTTTTGAGGCAGGGAAATCCCTCCTAGAAGTAAAGATAGGGAGGGATCTTTCTCATACAAATAAAAGTCTGTAAGCAAAACCACGCCACCTTTGTGTCAGTTTCCTTCTTCGTCACCCTTACATAGGGAACCCCCCTTAGAGTTAGGGACAGATAGGTTTGGTTTTCAGTATTAAAAGTCTATTGCAACCATTATTGCACCACTTGGCCAGTCTCTACATTCCTTGTTGCCACAGTGCTTTATACAGCTTTACAAAATCATATAATAGTAGTTAATGCATTACATTGTATGCTGATGGGAAGGAGCTAGGAAAGGATATTGGGGACAGCATAAAACAGACTTAATACATCTTCTGTAATACAATACTTAAAGATATTTACAGATACACAATCCTGTGGTAGCTGTGTTTGGGGGTGATTATGACAGCACACTATAGGAGAGAAGGTGGTTCTTATGAACGATTTTGATGACAATCAAAGTTAGAATGCCCTTGAATGTTAGAATGTAGGGTGTTCCAATGATGGGACACCGGGGGGGGGGGGGTAAAGGAGCAAGAGATACTCTCCCTGCTCCCACCTGTGAGGCTAAAAACCTCAGGGTCATGTTCGACTCCACACTCTCCTTCTCTCCTCACATCTCTGATGTCTCTAAGAAGTCACACTAACAGCTGTACCTCCTCAGATGTATTCTTTCTTTCCTCTCCTTACCCCAGAAGCTCACTGTCCCCAGAGCTCTGATTCTCTCTCGGCTGTACTACTGCAACAGCCTCTTTCTAAATCTGCCTGCCTCTACTCTCCGCCCTCTGCAACTCATCCAAAACAGAACTGCAAGACTTGTCCTTGGCCTCAAGCCCAGGGATCGTATTTCTCCAGGACTGAAATCCCGGCACTGGCTCCCAGTGGCGGCAAGGATTAAGTTAAAAACCCTCTGTATTGTCCACAAGGCTTTCTGGGGCCTGGGACCTCAATACCTTCAACTCTCACTTCCTAAATATCTTCCTTCTCGAGCTCTTCGCTCATCCACCTCCAACTCCCTCAGGGTCAGTTGATTCTCCAAGCAGCGAGTTGGTGGTAGATCTCTTTCTTCGGCTGGTGCCTCCCTCTGGAACAGCCTCTCTGAAACTTGAGGAGAACGATCTCCTGTTCCGAAAGCACTTCAAGACCTTCCTCTTTGCCTCTGCTTTCTCTCAACCTCTCCCGTGCTGATCTCCTGGCTGAAACTGCACTGGTTACCTGGCTACCATCTGATCTTGGGCCAGGTCCCCTCCCCACCAGTTGCACACCTGCACTGCCCCCGTAGGAGCCCTTGCACTCAGGGACTGTTTCTGTATCCCTACAGCCCCCTACCAGCACTTGGCACATGATGTCTGCACTTACCCTTGCACTTGCCACCAGCTGGCCGCACTTTTTTATTGTCCTAATTTATCTTCCTGCTATCATATGTACTGCATGCCCCCTTCCCCCCACCACTTCGCCCTTCCCCAATCCCCTACACTTGCGCTATCTCAATGTCACCTGGCCTAGTAAGATCGTTGTCTCCGGTATCCCTCCCTTGCCTTGTCGCGCCTTGAAACACTTGTGTATAGGCGCATAATAAATGCCATATCATATCATATAGTCTGTGGAAGGTTAGGTTGATGGAGCAGACTTACTGCCCTACACGTCTTGCACGAAGCCCACTCCAATGAGTGTTCTGTACCAATGCCCCTTGCCTCCACCCCAAACATTTTGCAATTGCTTTACATTTAATGTGTTTGCTCCACTTGGAGGTTTTTTCGTGCATTAACTGTCCATTGTTTTTCCAAAATCGATTTCATGATATTGTTCCAGAGCCTTACAAAGTTATGATGTGTAGTTCTATACACCTTCTTTTTGTTCTGTGTTGATTACTTTTAAAACCTGAATGTCGGTTTAATGAACTAAGGGCTTATTGAGGATAATGTATGGATTTAATCTATTTAATAGTGATTTTAAAGGTGCCAAGTGTGAATAGGCAACTTCCTAGCTCTGCAAGCAAAAGGGGTAGAACAAAACTCATCTTCAATGTTGTGCAACATTTGGATCGATTAAGTACGAGTGAAGGCTAGGGAAAAAGGGCAGACGATAACAGTCGAAACAAATGCAGTAGCTCAAAGTTTGACCATTAAGCCCCAAAGACCAACATAACAAAATCTTCAGGTGCCAGAGAACATGTTAATCATGTGGAGACACAGAGGCAAGTTGCTTATGCCAGTTCAGCAAAGGAATGGTAGGAGACCAGTAGCCAACACCGGGCTTGCAAAATCTACTAGGCCACTCGCATTGACAAGGAGGTTTTATGAAGGGCGAGTACCATTTGCATGGTACATGGCTGTGCTGGTGAGTATGGGGATAAATGAAACTTTTAATAACCATTTACTGCAAGCAAACCTTTAACGGTTTCACTGCACATGACTGGGCTTTGGGTAGCAGCACTGTACCAAATATAAAAGTGTGCTAATGGTGACATGCACCATTTTATAAAAAGCACTCGTACATATGTTGTCACCCGTCACTATGGGCTGAGTGCATTTCTCTTAGATCGAGTATGTAAACTAAGGAACTTGCCCTGCATGCCTAGTGGGATTTTAAGAATTTGCAAGGCTGCACCAAGAGAAACAGGGGCTACTGGCCAAAGTTTTTCTTTTTAAATATTAAAGTCTTGGGGCTTTTCAAACAAAAATATGATCCTCTCCAGATCTGATGTGGGTCAGAAACTCATTCCTAGCTAGCTCCCACAGTACTCAATGCTCTGCCAATGATCTTCCTCCACTTTGGCTGGTAGAAAATCAGGGATCCAGAGGAAGCAGATCTCAAGGTCCTGGTGGGACTGTATATAGACACTTTCTTCTGAATCTACACAGGTTCCACTGTACATGCTTAGATGGCAACCTATGCCTTCAGGTGGGCAATAGGGCCTTGGTTTGGGTTGCTCCAGAGGCACTTGGTTTGTTCAATCCATTTGCCATGTTGCTACAGCTCGACTGTGGCCGTGTGGGCCTGTAGTGCTTTAGTTAAACAATACTACAGTTTGGTGAACTGAGGTGGACACTGAGATACCGCACGGGGGAAACTTCTCCTAGGTGTCATGCGCAAATGTCACTTTCTTCTCTGTCGTGTTTGCCCACTGGAGGTATTGAACCTAAACAATTTTTTTTAAAACAAAAACCCTTAGAAAGATGTAACTCACAGCAGTGGCAGATTTAAGACAAAAGTCCCCATTGGCATGACTCACAGAGGGTCCTGAGTAAGCAAAATGTGGAGTCAGAGTTTAGGGAAGGAGGAGTTATTGGCTCTTACAAGTGCGACAATGTAGAATTTTAGGGCACACGTTTTTCCTATTTTTGAAGGTTTTTTTTTGTTGAAACTATTGAAGTTGTGTTTGGGGGTCTGACTCTGGCTGGAAACAGCTAGGCCACCTCACCAGGTTTTGCTGACTAAGTGATGTGCCCGGGATCACTCAATTTGTTGAAGTGGGAAATCTACTCTCTTTTCCATCCGGTTATCCCATCCAAAATCATATGCTCTACCATACCCCTTCCGGATCTTCTGCTCTCCTCTTTGTCTTCCAACGGCTCCCTGTTCTACTTCCATAAGCCCCTACTCCTTTCACCTTTCATTTGTCACTCTCTTTATCTGGTATGCAGTGATAAAATCGCAGCAGAAATGTTGCCTGTACAAACAATTACAGCAAAAATGCTGTGGTTTGACCCGTTAAAGGTATACCCCATTACACCATTTAAAGGGAGCAGGGGTTGCGGGGGTGTCCCCCCGCTCCCCTTAAATGGTATAATGGGTATGGGCTCTGCAGGGTGTCCCCTGCATCCTTTACATGGATTGCGGTGGCAAAACCACAGCCTTTTTGCCGCAATATTTTGGGTCCACAGCCATTTTTGCCGCAATTTTAACACATGGAACCCTTTATCTTCCATAAAGTCCCATCACCCTCACGTTCCATATGCCACTTTTCATCTTCCATTAGTCCCCCGACCCTTCCATCCACTACTCACTTCCCTGCAAGAAAAACTGCCTATGCCACAGCATGAAAAATGAAAACCGTATAGCGCAGAACCCTGTACATAACCTTGAGAGATGAATCTGTTGTGTGGAATTAGATTTGTTAGTATTGTAGGGGAGGCATGGTATCATAAGTATGACAGTGACACAATGGATACAATTTGTAAAACCTTTATTGAAAATGTTGGGGCTGGAGAAACACCTATTTTGCCCGATAACTAAGATGGAGGAAGTCTTGAACATCAAACAAACAAAACATCAAATCAAAATGGCTTATACTAACAAAACCTAATGCCTGCCCTATCTCTTGAACAAAAGTGTAAAAAGGAGAAATGTATGCAAAGAAATTCAGTGTTAAAAAAGAAATGCAGATGAACCAGCTCTCCTACCCACGTTAGAACTCATGGAGTAAGGCTGCAAGACTGCCCCTGTAGGCAGGATGACACACTCTGGCTCAGTTTCCAACACTATAAACAGTTCCAAACTTGTAGATTGTGGCCTGTCTGTCCTTACACGTTAAAGTCTCTTTTCTCGATGTCCAAAAATAATACTTCAACACAAAGTTCACAAATGTCCCCCTCTGTCGGGTTCAGACCTATCACATAGTTCATTTAGGTCCCCCACTGTCAGGCTCAGATCTCTCACGTCAAAGTTCAACACAAACTTGGAAGGGGCACCCTTCCCCAAGCTTATTACACTTCGGGTCTCCCTCAATCGGGCTCGGACCACTTTCGGATGTCAAAGGCTTTTGAATGTGCGTGGCTCTCTTTGCAGACCACTGCATGACCACTTCAACTCAAAGTTCACATTTACTCTTGCCTACTTCATTTTTGCTGTTCATTCATTTTTGCTGTTCATTCACTTTATTGCTTCAAACATTGTACCTTTCATGGAGACCGTCGAGTGGGCTACTTCCTTTCACCGGACCACTCTTTTACTTCGTATCGCTGATCTCACAGCTGTCTTTACTTCAAAGTTCATTCCCAGGTCTGCCTTTCTTCGTGTCTCATCCACATGCGTGCAGCCTTCACTTGCGATATAAGGTTGCTATTTCATTCGCTTTTACACACACCGGTCTCTCAGGTCGCTTGTGAACTCACCGGCTGTGTGCATCTCTCATGTTTTTGCGATTTCCAATCCACGAGTCAAGGTTAGTAGCACAGGCTTGGCCTCGCCTCCCCAACTCTGCCGTTCACCCGGGAGGGTCGCTGGCGTCCTTGAAACACAATGCAGTCTTCACTTGTGGGATCTGGCCTTCTCCATGTGCCTTTCGCAGCCTGTTTCAGGCAACAACCTCCCGTAGGGAACCCTGGGGTTTTCAGCCCGCTGCTCTTGTCCCTTGGTCCGTTGCTCTGCTCAAGTAGGTGTGCCCTCGTCCCAGAAGTTCTGCTCATACTCGTGTTCCGGCTTGCTCAGAATGTGTCTTTAGGTGTTGCCATTTATTCTTGTGAGGAGAGCTAATTGGTATTAGGTGTATGCACTTAGTGTAAAGTGCCTGACTTTGCCTGACCCGATTAAAGGAACATGTCCAGTACGATGCGAGAGAGTTAGTCTGGTTACTTTCAGTCACGCTCTTCCTCGGCCCAGTGTTTGTGTAAAAAGGAGTCTGGGGGGAGTTGGGACTTCGGCAGATCCTGAAAATAATAGGATGGGGTAGATGAACAAAAAAGGGGGGAATACCACGTCTCACCATCGGTTAGCTCACCCCCACTGCCTGAAGACAACTCACCCAGGTGATCCTCTCGCACTGGTCCACCCTCAGGGTCTGGATCCAAAGGCGATGCCCGTGCCCTGGTCACCTGACAGATCCCTGGGAACTAGCGGGTGAGACACCCTCTTGTTTGTCACAGTACTTGCATGTTATTAGTAACTGTAGTCAACATAGTTATTCATGTTGTATATAGTTAAGTGATATGATATGTCATTTATAACCTGACTGTACATAAGTGTTTCTAGGTGCAACAAGACAAGGCAGGGAAGACAGAGGCATGGCAAGACAAACAATCTTCCTAGGCCTTGTGTCATTCATATTGTGCAAGTGCGATGATGTAAAGTGCAGGGGGGGGCAGGACGGGGAAGTGGCAGGTAGAGGCAAGTGTTGCTGTCATTCCATCTTGAAATGTCTCTGTTTGAAATGTCTGTAAGCTTTGTTTGTAAAAGAGTCAGTTGGTGTTTGGAGAGCGCCATCAGAGGATGTCCATCGTTGGGGCTTCAAGTAAACTGTTACCTGTCCTCCTTAATTCCACTTAATCATGCCCTAAGAATTATTCAGCATACATTTGTGATTTATGATGGGTATTTAAAACGCGCCACTGACAAACTAAGTTGCATCAAGACACAGCGGTATTTGCATAATTTGGGCCATTAAAAAACAGTACAATCCCAGAACAAGAAAGGTAGTGTGGAAAGATCAATTAACTGATCTTCCCATCAGCTCTCCCTTTCGATCCCCCTTCACCCACCCTCCTTTCACCTTCCATCTACTCCCCCATACAACCATTCCTGTTTACCACCACTACCACACAGTACACAAACCCCCACCATGTCTTCTTGACCTTGCTGCAGAAAATCGTTGATGATGCCTCCTCTCTTTTGTGAGGGCTGAGCAACGAGGACCCCAACCCTTACTCAATCTCAGTACGTCCAACAATTATTCCTTAAACACTGTGTGTCACGACTACGGCTCCTCTAACCCCTCCTGTCTCACAAAACTCATTAACAGTCCGATGTGGTCGGAAAGTGGCTAAACACCGTAGTATGGCCCGTCCTTTATTCGGGGCTGGGAAAGCATCCTGGCGGTTACCATGGAGACGGTGGGCCTCCGGCACACGCTATCCGCCTTCCCTGCATGTTGCCAACGCTTCTGGTCACGTGATCCCTGTTACGCATCTGCTGCGCAAGCGCAGTGTTCCATTGGCCCATAAATGAAGCAGTGAGTTACGCACCGGCACTTCTGATTGATTTCTTTTCCAAAGCTTTGGTTCCTAGCACCGCTGTACTTGCTCTTTGATCTGTATCCTGAAAATCTTTATTGCTGACCTCGCACACGCCCACGGAATAAGTCTTCATCTCCTCCCTGGCCTGCTACCTTCCATGTTGCCGAACTCTGCCTGATTTACGGATTGTCTCTTGTTGCCTCTTGGTTTCTATGTTGACTGCACGGCTTGACTCCTGCAACGTATCCCGGACTTCCTTGCCTTCTGTTATTGTCCTTGTCTTCTGACCGCAAGTATACCGACCCGGACTGCTATTGGTTCCCTCAGCTCTATCCTTCTCCTCTGACATAGAGCTCCCTTGCTGTACTCCATCCACGTTACGAGAGCCTCTCCCCTTCTTCTGCAGTCCTTCTACTGGACTACTAGTCCCTTTCCTTCATCCCTGCTACTGCTTCGCGGTATAACCAGCACAAGTACTGTTGGACGCCATGATGTATTCAAGTGCTGCAACCCGACTCTAGTGCGTCCCTCGTGCCGCTGGGGTAGCCCCTTACTAACCTTCCCTTTTCTTTAGTTGCCTCCTTCCTTCCCATATGGGACCAGGACTGCCTCATCTACCCTAAACACCACTACATGGTAAGAACTTGTCTCACTCTTCTCTGTCCTTCTAGATAGTTTTGGCCTTCGTTCGTTGTTCTGATTAGCGGGCACTTGTCGTTTCCTCACCAGGGGAACCATTACCGCAGGAATCCCAGAATCGCTGTACAAGGAACACGTCACTCTGTCTGCCAGGTTAGTGACGTTGTGTTACATTATTGTTCTAGTCCTAGTCCCTTATGCACACCTAGCCAGGAATCTCATTTGTGTCCTTAGGCTCCTGTCACTTCTCGGGCGCTAGGGTCATACACCCTTTCAGGTGCTTCACCCATCTGACCTATGATTATAGGTGGGCAGTAGGGTGCATTGTCGGGAAGGTCTCCTTCACGTGGAGGGGGCCCTTGATCGTTCTGGCGAGGGGGCCACAATCAGACATGGTTCGTGGCTGAAGCTAGAGGCGATACAGTTTGGTGAGTGCTCCTTTTCCGATAACTTCACTTAGTGTGTGTTCAGCTTTGTGATACTGTGGCTAAATGCAGCAGACCTTGCAGGAGGGGGCTGCATTTTGTTGTGAAAGACAGCCCTCCCCCAGAATACAGCAGAGTGGAATGGGACATTTTGTGGCTTAAAAAGTGACATTTTGCGTCACAAAATGTTTATTTTCTGTGGCACCTTTTAAATTGAGCTTTTGGTGCTAGGATGCAGGAAATAGAGACAGGGAAATAGTAATTGGAAATGTAACCAATATCCTCAGGGCAAAATACACATTTGGAAGCAGCATCTGTTACTTTGGTGAATATGAATGGTCACTGTTATTATATATGGAGAACCAATATTCTAGTAAACCATGAGTGAGGCTTTATCGGTAATGCGTAAACTACGGACTGATTGGTTTCCAGGCTCTCCTAATTTTGGCAGATGAGGCACAGTGTTTAAATGATTTGCCCAGGAAACACACTGTAGTTATATATTGAAGCCTGGATTTGAGCCTACTCTGAAATGTAGGAATTTGACCACGCATCTTGCTTGCCAGCTCAAGTTGGTAAAAATACCTGTCAATGTTTGGGTATAAAGACTGAAAATAATACTCTGGTTTTATACAGATACCTTTAAAAGTACACAAGTTAAAGGATAAATCAAATCATTGGGCCTCATTATGAGACCGGCGGTAGCCGTGCCTGTTAATTCAGCTGCGACCGGAATCATTTTATTTTTTTCCAGCGCCTGTGAATGGACAATTCCCGGGGCATTACAGCCCCGCCGGACCAGGAAATTGGCCGTTCCCGGGCGCTGCAAAAAATTATTCCCCATTCCCATTTGAGACCCATTGGACTCAATGGGAATGGGAAGGCCGGATGGACCGGCACCATTCGTGAATGGTGCCGGTGTATCAGACATGGTCTGCTCGCGGGTGCCGGTCTGCCCGCCAGGTCAGACCTGGCGGGCGAAAAGGCACCCGCGAGCACCCCTCGTAGTTTGCCGGTCCGGTAACAACGGTACCGGCAATCTTACCCTTACCCTTACCGTTATTACTGTACCGGCGAACTCATGATAAGGCCCATTGTAGAAACATGCCTATCAAAAAGAGCATGGGCTTATTTTCTTTTGAATCCTAAATTGCATAGCAGGGGCAACCTCAAGTTTACCCATTTCTACCATGTAGCACAACAATAAAGGCAAAATCACCTTTACACTTCACTTTTCCACTTAATGTCTGGAAAAGCGTAAATGCCTGCTGCATTTTACGATTGTGGGGAGGCACCTACAGTTTTTCCCATGAAATCATCCTTCTTTTACCAGTTGTAAAAGTCAGGCGGATTTATTTCAATGGAATCCTTTTATTTTCTAACAGAATGAAATATATGCTGGTGGAAACTAAGGGAATTTTGTAGACGCACCTGAACGATCAGGCAAACGTTTTAAGTTCACTCTTCTTTTCAACTCCACCTGCCAAATCATACAACATCCTGCAGTTCAAAAGGTGTTGGGAAATGCTTTTACTGCAATTTTACGCTACCTGGGGCTTTGGATATGACCCCTTATCATTGTAGCTTTCTTTTCCACGTCCTGAATGAAAGACAAAGAGTTCCAGCATGCACAGTAATAAGAACCTGCACAAAGTTTTCCTACAGGTGCAAAGTGAAGTGCAATTCGTGGCAAGATCATTAATCACACAGCTTACAGCTTGTTTTGTACCCACTGAATTTCTAATCACCCAACAATTGCTATTACGTAGCTTATTGAAAACGACTACAATTTCTCTACCAGTTAACTGTTCCCATCACGGATTACTTCATTTTAAATGGTCCGCTGTGCAGAGGTGTTAAAAAGATCATTAAGAGCTCTCCTGGAGGCTTGTCCTGCCCTGGTTGTTTATCTTTGGGGCGAGAGAGGCAGAGCAGAGGGGCTGTGTTGGCATCTGCTCCTTCTCCAACTGTTACGTATACCTCTACTTCAGTCACCCAAATAGACACAACAGCTGTCAAGAAAACTAGCATGCCAGAAATATCTAAGACCTCTTCACTAACGAACTCACTGCACATCCGGCCTTTCAGGTCATAATACAACATCCGACTGAGCTTAAAGAAGACAGTCTGATCTCAATCCTGAAAATCAAATGACCTCTGAACAGCCTCTAAATCCAGTCTAATCCAGCAACTGGAGAACTTCCAGGAAAGTTCAGGCACCATGACAGCCACAATACACTCCCTTAGATGAGACGAACAACAAACTCAATCACTCTATCCTCAATCAGAAATCAGCAAGAACCCAGGAATAAATCATGCATCCAGCCTTGCATACCGCTGCCCACAAGGAATCAGCTCATCAAAAGCCAATACTATATGATGCCCACAATCCAGTATGCAAATAACCAGTGACTACCAACCCACTGAATAAACAAGAAGCTGCTGCTCTGCGGTTTCTGAAGGCAAATATCACCTCTGTTCCACTACAATACTCCACCAGCAGAGACAGGTCATGCCTATGTCACCTACCTGACAAAAGAAACAGAAACCTGCGCCTGTCAGATTCTACATATTACAACCTCCTCTTGGTCATGACTGCCCCCACGGCACATTCCGGAGGCCAAAAAAAGATGGTCAAGACAACTAAAGACAGCACACCAGTTTCTTAACAATACCCATTGTGCCGAAAAGGAAAGTTAAAATGTACATTATACAACTAATGTCTCCCCTCCTACAAGAAAGGAAAACATGAGACACAAAAGAGATTGTACTAGTCCTGCCATGACCAAATAGAGTTCATAAACATTAAATATGAATCTTAAAAACACACATTAAAATATGATATGGTAGAATTGAGAAACATATTGGACTTCGTGTTCATCCTTACAACCTTAACCACGACCTTGCATGACACAGGGAAGCATAATGAGGACAAACGAAAATCTGAAAATGACTCAAAATGAACAAATAAACTCGAAGAATATCCCCATCAACATGAGAACCGCAACACAAATGTTAAGCAGAAACTAAGAACATCACAACACTTTTGGCACGCGATCTGGTCATTGGAAGTCTATTGTCAGGGGACCCAGTCTAGCTATCCGGCTCCCATACTGGAGGCAGGAGGACTGGCATCTACTGTGGCAGCTATACTGCTGCGCTGTGTTCCAGACTCTGTTTCCTGTGAGTCACGGTGGCAAAGCACGGCCTTGGCGCACGCATTGATGGTTCAGCACGCAGCCCGCTGCCAGTCTTCCGGGATCAAACGGCTTATAAGCTTCAATGTTCTCATTACCCAGGGTCACTTTCTTCTTGGTTTCTTTTGGTATTATATTTTCTTGGATTTGACCCAGACTGCCTTTGTTTCGCTCTTTTTGATTTCCCCTGGATTTGGTTGCCTTGGATTTGAACCTGAACTGCCTTTGGTTTTCCCTTTTGGATTTCCCCTGTAGTCAGGTTGCCTTGGATACATTTCTAGATTCCTTCCTTTATACACGTGCTCCTAGTGATCCCTGCTGAACTCCCGCTGGAACCAACTTACCTTTCCTTCTCAGGTACGCCTGATTCAGGGTATGGGTGGGCTGATTTGGTGCAAGTATGGGAACCCTTCTGACTGTTTCTCCTTCTTTTGCAGCTTCTTGTAGAGGGTCCTTTTGGCACCCCTCTCTCGAACTTTCAGGGCACAATGTCAACCCAGTTTTGTTATGACCTGGGGGCGATTGTGTGGTCAGGAAGGTTTGTTATTGCCCAGTAGACTCATCCTTACACTCTCACAGCACCCGCTGTGACACCTACAACATCAAACACCAATCCCACACAAAAGGACCAAATTATCTGCCTCAAAGCTAAAGTCAGACAGCTGCTTTAGAACCAATTTAGAATTAACAGCACAAGAGTCAGGCTGAAATTGCTGTAATCCCAACAGATCACAATCTGAGCAATCGGATGAAACCTAATGACATAATGCATTGTCCCACACTTTTTTTGTTAAGATCCCCAGCTTCACCAATCGTAGATCAACACATAAAGCCATGATTGCTGGATCACCCCTAAACATGTCTTATGCACACCCGTTTACTGGCAATTTAAACTTGCCAATTCCACTACTGCACATCTGTAATCGAATCCATACCTCCTTGTGCACATGGCGACCTGGTTCAATTAAAATTCTAGTTATTGAAATGTTGATTACAGAATCGCTACCAATAGGTTTCCAAATCTTTTGACACTAGTTAATGAGAAAGGCAACCTCCCTTATGGACACACATGCACAAGGATAATCAATCTCACAAAGCTTAGTTTTGGAAATAAAAGCCTATCACCGGGCCTCAAGATCTTCATGAAACTGGGCAGCAGTAATATGAACTTCCAACTAGTCCACCCAGTTCACAGCTTTCTGGAGGATTTTAACTTCTGTTGTGGGAGAGTTCACCACCATTGTCTGTATCCAACTGCTAGTCCTATTTAAGAAACAATGGCCTGGCCTAACACTGCAACAGCCCAATCTATATTCCTTTACCAGTCTGTGAGATTTTCTTATTAAAATACTTTGGCCTCCTGTTCCAGGACCCGATTCTAGTCAATGGCTCTGTTCACCACCACACAGCTGATCCTGTCCAAGGGTCAGTGGCAAACACAGAGAGGCTTAGTGATGTGAAAGCTATAAGGGTAAAGGAGAGAGACGCTGACAAGGGGGTGACATTTTTCACAAATATTTATTGAGATTGTAAGAGGATTCAATTCAGCACTACAGCCAAGTCAACGCCTAGTCTAGAATACTGAATGAAAACCCTTATTGATATATCTTTATGTCCAGTTCATGCGTTCTGGATGACTACCCCTATATAACACCCCTCTCTTGGAATCCTCCTGACCCCACTGAGCCAAGAAGTAGTTCTGTTTTGCAAGTTAAAAGGTTTAATTGATAATTTAAACAATATAGATATATATATCACACTTTAGAATAAATTAATAATTGAATATCACACTTAATCTGATCAGTAATCAATAATGGATAGTCTGGCACTAGCACACTTCTTTATAATCAATGATGAGTGGTTATAGGATGGATAAGATAGCAACAATACTTTTATGGTTTCAAATGGATGCAATGTGGAATGAAATGCAGTACAGAAAATAACTTGATAGGATTTCAGCAAAAGACAATGTAATCACTTTCTTGGACAATTCACCCCCCCCCTTTTATGCAATGCAAGGAAATTGAAGGAAGGCACACAGTTCTCAGAAATGCAATTAAATGTGATTCAGTTAACCCCAGCAAGCTTAGACTACAGAAGTTGGAAACACAGGCAAAATGCTTTGATATGTGCTGGCAATGGAGTGAAAATATGTTAAAATGCTTTTAATTCCCTCTAGAGGTTCAGGTGAGTGGTATCTAGTTAATATTAGTCCAGGCTCACACTAGCAATGATTCAGGGATAATTAGCAGGTTAAACGAATTTCTGGCAAATGGAAGGCAAGCAGCAGCAGATTTTTACACGTGAAGAAATTTGCAAATCGCGGCATAATTCGTGAATGCGTCTGGTGCGATTACAGAGGAACTACAAGGGCTAGCAATATCATTTTGGGGTCCTAGGAAAGCCTAGGATTTCAGCTTCCAGATGAAAGTTACTGCAAGTCTCTAAGACAAACGGTCGCGGAGATATGAGCGATTAAATAAAGGTCGTTTTTCAGATTTGAAATTTTAAAGTTCAAAAAGACAAGTGCAGCTTGCAACTAGAAAATGACAAGTGACAGCTTTACAAATGACAGTTGACAGTTAGGAGGCAGTTCTACTTAGATTAAAATAGAATTGATTATATTATTTTAACTAAGAGATTGGTTCTGCACAGTTTTCTAGGTACTCACACTATATTCTTGAGTTAAATGGGCCACGCCACGGATCTGGTCAGGTTTTAGACTGGACTCTGGTCTCTGCACTTCACAGTGATCTGGGTCAGCTCTCTCTGGTTCTGCTAACAGGTCAGCTCTACTCTGCTGGTCTGGTCTGGGTCTCTGAAGGTTGATGGAGGTAAAGTATGGATTTTCCCGGCAGAGCTTCCAGCTGCAAATGGATTTGAAGGTCCCTATCTGTCCTGTCTCTCTGCTTTTATGTGTTTTGAAAATGGGTGTGTGTGAGCAGCATCACTAGCCAGCCCCTCTCCACTTATCATTGGCCAAGCTTTCATTTCTCCCCTGATTGGGGGAGCTAAGTTGTGTCAGAGTGATGTCATTTTACAGCCTGCAGAAAGTCCACTCCTCCTGTCAACTTGCACACAAATCTAGATTTGAACCAAATACATATTTCATAGCTACACAGTGGTTTGAAATTACATGCACCCATCACATATCACAGGAGGTATCCCCTGTTCCAACTCTGCTCTTCCTGGGGGCTTGCATTCAGAAATGGCAATATTTTGCACTTTTTAACTGGTTTGCAATATCGGACATTAACCCAAATTTACACACATGTGCGCAAGGAGTATGGACATTAGTTGATGAAGTGTCAGATTTTTCACATGCACACATTTTGAGTAATATCCTCTTTTCCGCTAAAACCCCCCTGAACATGCCACCGGTTCTAAAAACCTCTTAAAATGTGGGCAGAAAAATCACAAGAATTATGGTATCATTTATAAAATTTTCACATGTCCGCTCTATGAGTTATTCATCTTTTTAGAGTTATGTTCTGGCCCCAAAGGGGTGTGGTTTTCCCCCAGCACAAGGTTGAATTTCTGGTTTTTCCAGTTCTGCCAAGCCAGCTTGCTCTCACAGGCAGTGCTCCTCCCCTTTACTTCCAGGAGGAAGCTACATTTACGACATCTGCAATAAACCATCTGCCTGGGTCAGGACAAGGCTTTGTTCAGAGCTCCTGTATTCTGTGGGGGCTCCCCTTAATTCAATTATCAGAGAGATGGCATATCCTTAGTGTGGCCAGCAAAAGGAAGATAGGCCTGGGAACACAGCTGTGACTCAAGTTTCACTCCTGATGGGGGGTAGTTGCCAGGCAAAATTGGAATCTCTTTAAGCCAGTTTTTAGCTACATGTCATTTCTGTTCCCCAGTTTAAGTCAAGACATTTTTTTACATATGCAGCTAGGATGCTGATTCTAAGTTTAAAACTATGACATTTAAACAATTGCAACCTATGTGACACACAAAAGTAGGTCACTCAGTCAATTTAAACATTTAGATTGTTTTAGTGTCTTTCAGTCCAAATTTACTTAAACTGCTGAAATCCACAGCTCAGCCAGTCTTGTTATAAACCTTCAAGTCACTTCAGAATATAACTTTACATTGGATCCACCTCTCAGTAAGTCTTTCTTTGGCTTGCTTTGGGTTCATTTATTCAGTTTTCTACAAAAAAGTAAAATCTGGTGTTGTTTTAAAACGCCGGCTTTTGGATAGTGGTGAGTACTGGTACTGCACCCCTTTTTGGGATTTAAGAAAATGAATTCCCAACAGTTATGGGTTTGCTTTTGGCAATCAGCATTGCCATTCCCAATGGTTTCAGGCTACTGTGTGGGTAGTCCAATGGGGTTTTTAGGCAGTGCCCTTCTGTGCCCATAACATCGGCAAAAATGGGTGGCAGCCTATTCTTCATGCATTTCCCTGGGCATTTTCTGGGAAGCTCTGGCCATCATGATGTTTTCATGTCAGTACTGCACAGTTTTGAGGTAGGGCTCGGATGCATGGGTAAATACATCCCACAAGCTGTTAAAGAAAAACCTATCTGGCCCTATTACTGTGAGGGGTTTCCCTGCCTCAATCAAAACTAAAGGAACTGTCAGAATGTCTGCCAAACAAATAGTCACCATCCTGTGTGCAAATATGTCTCTAGCCCTTACACTCTACAACTAAGGAGATCTAATAATACAAATGTTCTCCCACCAGGGAAATGATCCCCTTCTCCTGGTGGATGTCGAGAGTTTTTCTTGACAACTGTCCAAAAAGTTCTCAAGACAGGGGGAAAAGACTCCCTTCCCCTGACATCCATCTCTTATTCCACAAAAGTGAACACAAAGTAAATAGATCTTGATCCAGGAGAATAACTCCCTTCTCCTGGATTGGGTATGCCCTTTCATGGGGTATAAGGAACTCATGGTGACAACAGTAAAGACAGACACAAGTGATCACAGTTCAAGGGTTTTTATTAAACTGCAACAGTAGGTTGGAAAAACACCTAATCTAAACCTAAATCTAAGATGGAGCAAGCTACGACCATCAAATAATAATAATGCAGTCCTAGTAGCATCATGTCAAATAAAAGGGCCTTTACTAATAAACCTATTGCCAAATCCTTACTCTATATACAAAAGAAGTGTGGGATAATGTTCTTAAGAAAGAAGGAAGCGTTCACAAATAATAAGTCAGGATGCGGTACTTGAAGGCTCCCTTCTCCACGTTTTTAGCACAGGACAAGGCAGAACTTTGGAGCACAGTACACGCTCGAGCTTTCCAAACACGAGCAAACAGTTCTGGTTTCATCAATCAGGGCTTTCAGTGGTTAAGTCTCTTCTTCTCTTGCTGCCGTTGGCCTGATGCATTCAATTAACGAACTAAGAGTTTCTTTTCACATATACATGGGGTGATGCTTTTCACCCGTGAGTCGTCCTCTTCCGGGATTGGACCCTTCTCAATTGTTAGCCTCCCTCTGCCAGGTTCACTATGGCTTTGAACTGTTGCTGGGCGTCGAGTTCACCACTGTTCTTGCTCGCACGTTTTCTTCTTTCACATTCATAAATCTTCGGGTGATTGCTGTTCACCCCTTGGATCTCCCTCGTTCGGGGTCGGACCCCTTTGGCATTCACAAAGCTTAATGTCTTTTTAGACAGTTCATTGTGGACATCCCTCTGCCAGGTTCACTTTTGTCAACACACTGTATTCCGGGACTTAAGACGTCGCCCCCTTTTCTCGGCATCCCTCTTTCGGGTTCACTCCTGCCAACTTTGTCAATTGCACATTCAACTTTTACGATGCAGGATTCACTTCCCTTCGCTTCACAATCCTCTGTCGGTCAAAGACTTTTGACTGTACAGAGGATTTTACAAGACCCCTGAATGACCACTTTGACCCTCTTCGCGCCTTTCCCAAGGCCTTCTGGTTCTGGTAGTTTGAACAATCGGGTAATCGCCAAGCTTTTCTTGAGTGAGCACCCACGTGGTGCCGGACTCTCCTGCTGCTGGTTTCCCCCTTCTTAGTATCAGTAGTTCTTTGTTATTTTGCAGTTAAATTAGCAGTTTACTACTTTCATTCAACACAGTTCGGTTTCTTATCGGCTCTCCCCTCGACTCACCTGTTGTGATTAACCGCTTTGCTTTTCTTCTCTCTAGAGTCAAGGTTGGTACCCCCAGAGGCCAGCGTCTCTCCCCGGCTTGCTCATCTGCAGAGGAAGGACTTGTGTATCATTGACACCTGATGCAACACACACTGGCTATTGTTCGCGGTCTTGCACTTCCTTCTGCTGAGGTTTCACTGGCCTTGGTTGGAAAGGGCAAAGTTGCTTCTCTCCTCGTCACCCTCTTGATTTGTGCCATCTTTCTCATCCTCTTGAACTGCTGTGCTGAGTTAGCCCTCTAGTTATGCAGTCTGCCTTGCTCGTATTGCGTTTCCTGTGCTCCACCTTTTATCCCTTTGGGGAAGGTAAAGGGCCGTCAGGTGTGTGAGGGGCTTGTCAATTGCCTGACTTTGCCTGACCCTGGTGTTGGGATATGTCTGGTAAATGGATCGAGTGTTAGTCCATCGTCCTTTGTAATATGCAAAAGTGTTCGCGTCAGAAAAGGGGGGGTAAAGTGTTTGTGTATCCTACGTGGTAGGTTTAGGAAAAGGTGTCATAGTAAAGGGGATACCATGTCTGACCCGTCGGTGTCCCACCTCCACTCCCCAAGAACCCCCCCATCCAGGTGATCCTCCCTCACTGGTCCAACCCCAGGAACTGGATCCAATAAAAATGGCCGTGTTCTGGCCACCTGGATGACAGATCCTCGGGGACCAGTAAGTGAGACACCCTCGAGTTTCTCACTGGGGTCAGGGGGAATATCTCTCTTCCTCTGGTTCCCTCCAGTTCCCCTGGTATGTTAAACAGTCATTCAACAGAGTTTGCCATTCCTTCCAAGTATAGGAAAACTTCCACCCTTTGTTACTAGTATTCTCTTTGTCTGGGTTCCAGACCCTTTTCACACTTCCTTCGTCTGGGTGCCAGACCCGTCTATTGCATTCAGTGCGCTTCACCTCCCCACTGAATTGAGGAAGATTTTCTCCTTGACTCAGTTCTTTGTTGTTGGGGTCCTTGGCTCTTCTCTGGTGGTCAGTGGCTGTGGGTTTGTCACTGGTGCAAAGAAGCTTTTCTCAGATGCAGTTTGTACACTTCACTTCGCTTCCCTTAACATTGGGGTCCTTGATGAGTAGTGTGCATATGCCTGCCACCATGATGAGGATGGCCTCCTCTGTTGCTTATCCTAACTTAGTTGGGGTCCTCAACCCTTCCCTTGTGGTCAATGGACTTATTGGTACGGCCACTGGGACGAGAAAGAATTCCTCGGATGCAGTATTCTTGATGGTAGGGGTCCTCGACCCGACCCTGGTGGTCAGTGGGCTTATTGGTACAGCCACTGAGACAGGGAAGAGGAGCTGTCCTATGTGTTGGGCCTTTCGAGGTCCCCTGAGCACTGTGGTTACCAAGGGGTTGAGAGGAGTTAGCCTTAGCCTGCTTTACTTGTGCTTCCCCTTTGGGTCTCCCTCACCACCCGTTACCTTAATTTGGGTGCAGTTGCATTGCCAGGGCTTCCAGGGACAGTGGTCCTCCAGCTTGCGTCTGCAGGCTCACCAGGCTGCCTTCTGCTGTCGGGTGGCTATTCCACCAACAGCTTTTCTCCGCTCACATTCTGTATGGCCCGTTGCACAGGCCCGGTCCTGCCAGGAAGCTCACCTGGCCGACTGCCGGCATCCTCTGTACTCTCCTTCCTCGGGTCTGCCAAAAGAGTTTGAAACTCCTGCGTCAGATGAGCTACGCACTCCCAGCCGATCTCGGCTGGACTTGACCCATTACTTAGTCCATTGTCCGTTTTTATACAATGTCGCAAGATCTCATTCGACCCATTGTGTAAGTCCTTTTTCTTTCTCCTGGTCTTAATCATCAGGCCTCCTCTGGGCCACCTCGTCCCAGTACTTCTATAATTAGTGATCTTCATGGTTCCCATGTTCTTCGTTGTCGTGGTACTTGTGGTCACACTGATGTCTTCTGTATTATAATAGTACATGGGTCTCCTGTCTAAAACGAGGTTTGCAGAGGAAAGAGGAGCTAGAGTATGTGTTGGTGCAATGGTGTTTACCAGGCCATAACCCAGGCGGTCGTCCTTGTCCCCAGGAGGGGAGTTTCTCCCCATGAGGTCCTCCCCCATTAAACCACCCCTACGGGGAATATTGGGGGAAAGGCTGCACCTCCCTAGCCTCATGGGAAAGTTCTCCCTCCTGGGGAGAAGTGAGGACACCTAGTGACTCGTCACAAAACCCTTAATGTCAGCATTAATAAATGAGCTGGCCCCACGCAGGCAAAACACAAAATCTTCAGGTCTTCATCCCGAAAGGAAAGGCTTTCCATGTGATGATGATGATGGTAATGGTGTGTTATTTATATATGATGTGGACATAAATGCCTGCCCCCAGAGTTAATAGACAGCATGTGCTTTATGAGGAAAGGTCGAAAGAATATCCGAGTTCCTCGAGTCCTAAACACATGTGATAATCATCCACAGAAAGAAGTGATTCGAAATGGCAGCCACAGGGGAAACCCACTTATCGCCACCACGTTCTCCCCTGCAGAAGAGAACATTACTGACATTCCCTGAACTCTCTACAAACATATTTCAGAAACATAAAAGTAGCCACGAAACATCAGCTTAACTCTCCCCCCCCTTGAAAAGCTAATACATTAGGCCCTCTCTCTCACAATAAGACCTATAAGAAGGCTTCACTTCACTAAAATCATTTAGCTGTCTCACAAACCCAGATGGTTAAAGACTACCCTCCAAATACTGTAGGTTCATTTTCAATCCTAGTGCCAGCACTGGGAAGGTCTGTTTTATGTGTCCCTTGCAGTGTTATTAGGATGGATATATATGTCCAAGGAATGTGGGCCAGTTTTGCCACAAAGAATATATACATATCCAGATGTGGAGCGGCAGTAAGTCGTGTGCCCCTCCTCCCCCCACCGAGCCCCAATGACTTGTTCCCCCGCATTCTTATGCACTCGTGTGGCGGGGCAGCGGCGTCCAAAAGGTTCATCTGTTTTGTTGGCACACCATAAACCTATGAATCCCCTTAAACATATATTGCAATATCTCGCCCAAAGACTATCCAGTAAAAGCATCAAAATAATATTCCTGAGGGTGAATTGAAAGGTCATTCCATGAAAATGAAGCATCACAAAGGGATTAAAAACATTTAACTGAAAATGAGACATCTGAAATATTTTGCATGCAGCTCGTGAGATGAAGGCTCTTCTTTATTCCTCAGTTCTGCGAATGAATCTATGTTGTTTTTTCTGCTTCCTTTGAACAGACCTTTAGTGTGTGACCAAACAGTTTCTTCCTGCACTTCAAGGCAGTGGCTCTGCCCTCATCAGCAGTGATATTCAGAGGTCAAAGATATGAAAATGCATCCCATTCCCCTTCAGCCCTTGTACTTTCCTTCCACTTGTGGTCTTATTAAGAGGAAATAAGATGGCCGTCTGAGAGGAGCACGCCATTTACTGTGAAGTGGTTAATAATAACACAAATGCACAGCATCTCAAGAGGCGCAGGGCAGCCAGCATTACTACCAGCTGCTTCAGTCAAATCACATACTCTGCAGGTGGCATGGCGTTTGTTGCTCCTATGCAAACCAAACCAAAAAAATGTATTTATAAAATAACTCCGCTCAGTGACCCCATTCCCCACCAGCGCATTGGCCGAATGTATTTTCCGTATTTCTTCCCGGCAGATGAGCGCTTTGCTCAATAGGCTATAGAATAACCCTTTTCTATCTTACAAATGGGAAGAGCTCATTGATATGAGCCAAAGTGGCAAACGTGTAAAGTGTACGCACTCACTATGTCCAGTGTATCTTATGTGCTATGGAATATGGAGTTAGGCATGGGTGGCAGATTTGTTAAAATATGTGTGCCTAAAAAACAGTGCACCCGTCTTTTCCTTCCACAGTACTTGGCTTCTTCTCTCCAGGGAGCAGTATCTGGCAGCCCCAATGGTGTGCATATTCGGATTCTGGCAAACCAGTCGATATGGGCAAGAGAGCCATGAAGCACCTACATACAGTCCGTCAGACAAGGCCGGCATGAATGCTGCATCAGATCAGATACTTCCGAAGATGGTGGAGTAGGATACCAGCATGTCATCAAGCGCTAAACCTTATCCGGCCTGCAAACGAACCAAGAAACCTATTGTTAGGCGAGCGTATCGCATCCCTGGCAATGAACTCCTGGCAACCTCTGAACTTTCTCTGCAAGGGACCAAGGCTGGTCTCTTGGCGGATCAAATGTTGCCTGTCGAGGCAGCTGTTGCCTCCCGTGACAGCCTATAAACCATGAGGCATGCCAGCAACGAGGCTTTCCATTCACATATGTGCTCGAGTTACTGTATATCAAAGCCGAGCAGCAAGCGCCTTTGGAAAACACGCAGTGATCTTCAGCAACTAACCATTGAAATATGGCACTCAAAAATGTTTTAGAGCAAAGATCGGATTTCCACAGTTCGTCCCTAGTGCACATTACAGCTTCTTCTTGGATTGCAATTATATTCTCAGCCCTTGAAGTACAGCACATTCCTGAGTCTTTTCTGTTCACACTGTAGCCGACTAAGTACTCGCTCATTGCATTCAATACATGAGACGCCGTCTTACATGCGATGTTCACATGCCTGATGACAACGTAGAAAGGGTCTTGTGACAAATATCAACAGTTAGACTAAAAACAGGAACAACATCCTCGTATACACAATCCTGGATGCCCGGGAGAGCACACAATAATAATTGCAAAACTCCCACACCATACTCGTATATTTTTTTTCATTTTATTGGTGTATGTTCAGCGCATAATTGAAACAAGTCGTTTCAAAGCCAATAGTAAGAGGAAAAGAATTAAGAGGGGATAGAGGTGGAGGGAGGGGTACAACTAAGGGACCTACAGGTGGTACATGCTAATGCGGTTTTTTGACCGTTAGAGGGTGCAAGTGCAGCAATGTTCATGCATAACAAAAAATATCAAACAATGAGGGGGGGAGGGGAGGGTTATCAAAAGTGGTACCATAACATAGTAAATACACTCCAATGACCCTTTCAGCTTGCTCTACAAGGCTGTCACACTCAAGTCCCCAAGCTACCGCACTGAAAAACCCTGCATCTCCGAAGGCCTACGACTGACCAGAAGTAAGGACGTGTTCAAACTTGAACTCCGCTGTTGTAGGAAGGAAAGAACCAGAAGACAGGTCTTCTCTGTCTATGCCCCAAGACTCTGGAACCGCCTCCTCATCAACATCACTTGAACCCTTGCTTCTACAGTTCCAGAAGGAGATCAAGACCCTGCTCTTCAATGAATGACTCCTCTCTAACACCTAGGTCCACACACCCTCCACTCCCCACCCTAACTGAGACTGGCTGATCTGCTCCCCGCTATTTCCTCCCAAATGCTTGTTGATTCCTTGTTACCTAACTGCCCCGCCTCCCCCTCCCCTATCAGTTCCCTGCTCCCTGGTTTATCTGCTTCCCTCACCATGTTCTTTCTCCTGAGATTGAAAAGTGCTCTGTTGCTTCCCGGAACTAGGCCCATGCTCTATGAATGTCCACGTAATAATAATTAAGTTGCACACAGTAGCCAAATGTCGTCGTAGATGACAAGACGCTTCTGGCAGTACATACCTTAAACATACTCCACACTTACAAGCTGGAGCTGTGTAAGGAAATATGCAAAAGACTGTTAGTGACTTACAGAACTCTATGGCTGGTGAAATTATGCAGCCTGAGAACATAGTAGGACATCTGGCCAACCTTACCAGGGCAGCTAAAGTATGGGTGGTGGGGAGGACCCGCAGTGACTGTCCGAAAGGAGCGTCTGTTCTTAAAGGATCATATGAAGAGAAACCTAGTGGCACTAATGTATCGGGCATGGCCTTCCCCATTAAAAAAAAAAAAAGTGCAGCATTTTATCTAGGGCCAAAAGAAAACCCAAGGGAAATTCGGCACAGCCATGATGGTTCTACAATAGGGGCAGTATGCCGAATGAAGCTGCAACAGAATAGGGACTTGCACTTTGAGGGCCACAGAATTCTTCTCTTCCCATAACCATAGACAACTAGATGAAGCAATGGTGAAACCACGAGGCAGACCTTAGGAGATATGAACACATCTTATATTTATGTATTTAGTGTGTTATAGTTTTTTTTTTTTACAAACTTTTTTCACATCCCAGAGAGTAAAACTGCAAATCGTCAAAAGTACAAACATGTTAAAACATATGCTCATCCATTCTTAATGTTAAAAGTTTCATCAGCCTGAACTCTCTACTATTAAAATTTCCAATAAAATTAAATCAGGTTGTAAAAAAAAAAGACAAAGTAGTATTTCTAGAACGGCTACAATTGTTTTCCATAGGATAGTAAAAAATAGGAGGCAGGCCTGGTGAATCCCACTCATGAGCAGGTCCCATACGTCATCCAGGACCCAGGGCTCTTGCAGGCCCACTGCTTGCAGGGCCTCCAGCCTCCTTTTCTGTAGTGACATGCAGTGGAACAGAAGAGGATTAACCCACTCCAGCGTCCCTGCTCCACTCCATCTACAGTCCCTATGTTCCCTGGGGACCAGGGGAGTTGCTAGTTCTGGAAAAGACCCGGGGCTATGCTGATGTCGGAACTGTTGGGACTGGGGGCTAGCTAGTCTTTTGGCTGTAGCTCCTGAGATTCTATCCGGGGCTACAACCAAAGGATCAGGGGCTATAGCCCCTTTAGCCCCCTCCTAGCAACGTCCCTGCTGGGGACAATATACCGGACACCCTCTGTCAGCGAGTGACGAGTGAGTACAATTTAGCTACAACCCAGAGTCCAAGTTGTGTCTTGGTTTTCGATGTCCTTCTACCACCCTTCAAGAGAGGACACATAGGTGGTGAATGGTGACTGGCATACCCGTGTCAGTGAATTCTGGACAGTAAAGCTAGGTGATGCTTTATCAAACATGATATAGTAGGGGGCAAGGCTTGCGGGAAGAAATGCCCGTAGAAAGTTCGGATGCATGTTTCACGTCTGGTGGTCCACATACTGTCGCTGGGTATGGGTTACCCGCCCAGATTAGGGACCTGTTAGAGGGGGTTTATGAAAGGCTTGGAACCTTGGGCATTCTCCCAATTTTGAGTCACTGGTCTGAGGAGAAAAGCAGTTCCTTCTCGGAGTGCGTGTCAGAAGATATTATGTAATCCCACATGTAGAGCCTGGTCTCTGGTGTTAAGTGCGTAATAAAAGATTAATTAATACTACTGCTGTTAAATTAACCCTGCTCTGTATTTTCCTATTTGGGAGATGTACATTCAGAGCAATCCTCGCTTTTAAAAGGGATGTTTCTCGCCTCCTGCTTCTGGGCTGTTAACTCATTGATGAGTCAACATTGTTCAAGAGATCTGCATATTTTCGAAGCTCTCTGTGCTTTCATTGTAACGGCAACGCAAAGATATATGTGTACACACCAAATACACCTATTCATCCATGGAAATTACTTATGAAACTACCAGTGTGGAAAAAATTCGCTTAGCTACGTTTGAAACGCCATTTTCTATCTATTTCAATAGTGCATACTATTTTGAGGAGAGAAACCTACTGTTTGTCCAGGGAAGGCCAGTGTCAGATGCAGGATGAAAGGTATAAGGCCCACAGCCCACTCACTTCCCGTGTGGACCAGAAACAGCTAATTGGTATGATGTACCGAGCGGTAACATGTTAACGAATTTACACCTATTTTCACACCATCTTTTTCTCGGACTATAGCCATGATGCTTCGCTTTACATGCTGGTTTATTAAAGAAGAGAAAAGAAAGGCTACGATGAAAAATGGCAAACGCTGCGTTTCATGATCCCAATATTTTTCCAGAAATAAACCGGTCTCATGTCTGACCTCATGGCATGTTACCAACACTATTATGCCGGAGGGGTGGGGGAGGGCGGGGTCATAATCCTCTGACACGATGCTGCCTGTCGGCAAGGTCACTGCCCCTTGTACAAGCTGTCGAACGCGTGTCTGCTTCGGCTAGTGAGGCTGCTTCCATGAGGAGATCTGAGCAATTAATGCGTGACTACTGTCCCACGGTTGTGGTTTGTGGGGCGCTTTCATGTCTGGCGCCACCTCGGTTCACAGGCCTGTCATGCAATCTGACGCGCCTTGTGTGGCCGCAGTAAATCGAGCCTCCTTGCTAATTTCTGGCTGCCACAGTTTCTAAGTACACAGCTGTTCCAGAAGAGCAGCCCCGCGTGAACCTTAAGACAACACACGGTGCTCGAGCTGCACGCAGAAGGTCATCCTTCTTCCGCAAGTTCCTGCGGGCTGCGCGCATGCGTCACCTTCCGCAGTGCACTCCCCATTTCTTTCAAACGTGGAAAGGTCGCTACACGACTGCTTATGTGATTTCGACGATTATTGCGCTCTGGCAACTGCTTATCAACTAAGTTAGGAGTTTAAATTGTGACGTTGACTCGAAGCCCCAAATTAAAACGTACAAATGTGTTAAATATGATGAAAAATGTAACCACGTTTTGCTCCCATTCACGACTGCACCTCACCAACGAGCATTACATAATGGTGCGCGCGCGCGCGCGGCGGCGAAACAATCTAAATACATATCGCAGCTCTACCAGAAATTGACCCTCGTGGTGCTTTAGCTGTCGCTACAATTCGCTTGTCCTCTTTTCTTTCTCGCAGCTCACGTTACTTTGGAAGAAATTCGAGTAAGCCAGCATAGCTCTTCGTAAATGGCAGTGACAGACTGTGGGAAACAGGCCGCCGAGTTAGGCCTATACTTAACTGCGGTGTCTCTAGCGTTTGCCATCAACCACACATAATACTTCTTACATTTTTACTTATGGTTTTTGATCCTCGAATGAAGAGTGTCCAGCGTTGTACATTCAAAAAGTATCGAAGGTTAAAATTACACCCACTCATGGCTTTTTAATTTCGCATCTTCACTGTGTCTGAACTTTTATTTGTTCTCCAGTGTAGGTTCTGTCACAGAAATTTGGGGGGCAGATTTAAAGCAACTCCATTTGCACTTCATGTCGCGATTGAAGGATGATGTCTGGACTGGTAACGGCCAACAGGGTTCCTATCTGGTCTCACACAGTGCAGTAAGGGACTCACAGCACTCGCCGCTCTCTTTTACTGAAGGCGGGCTAGGTTTCCAAACAATCAGTAACTATGCTACTCTTTTACTTACAACAGGGAGCTTTTCTGACCCCGAGCATCTGGGCCAAAAAGGGCCGCCCTGACAGTTAATGTGTGAGGTGGAACACCTGTTACCATGCAGCACATCCCTCTCACGCTCCCCTGTCTCTGCAGCTCTTACATTCCCCATAGACCTCAGCCGTTACCAGACACAGCACTATGGCAAATACAATGTTCAGATCAAAATGAGAATGAATGTGGTTCCTTGTCAGAGGACAGACAATGTCAGTCAAATTATGTCCTTGCCATTGGTTTAGAGAAAGAAAATAGACCTATTCCTGTGTAAAACACAATGGATAGCAGTAACAGAACGCATCTATGAGTGAGAAATAGTCTAAGCTTGTTTGATGATTTTTAAAAGAAAATGACGTGTTTAAATCTGTCTGTTAAAGTGAGGTCTGCTAGGCAGACCCCACTTTCATAAATAATCCATGCTGAAAAGCATATTAACTGCTGAGCCTGTCTACTGAAACCTTGGAGCAGCTACCTTGCAGTTTGCCAACATGGCATTCAAAAAGTGACGTGCATACACCTTCTGGAACCCAATATTCCAGCAGCCAGGGACTGCCTATAACCGTGGGCAGCCTTGAACCAATATTCTGTAACTCTGTACTACCAGATGCTGGTGTCAGATTAAACTCTAAATATAAGCCATGTCTAGTTTTAACATGGGTCTCTGGGAATCTACCATTACACAGGGCAACACCTATTGTATGGGCATCTAAAACTGGGGTTCAGCCAAGACAATCATCTGGGCCCAGCTGGGGGAAACCCACAGGTTGGGAAACCCACAGGTTTGATATCTTTGGTATCGCTGGTCACCTTCGGTTGAGCACAGTGAATCACTACAGGTTAGGTGGGAACCACTCCTTTAAAGGGGAGTCCTGCCATGACAATAGAGACCTCAGACCCTGGTGGTAATTACCAGGGACTCTTTGATGGTTTGCAAAAAGAAGAGATGGTGGAGTTAGAGCAGTCAAGAGAGAAGCATCAGTCCACAGACGGGTCCCGCCATCCTCGATTCTCCCAGGGCTCCCACACCTGCTGTTCCCCCATTCCCACTTCCTGCAAGCAAACCATCCTGGGATTGACATCAACAGACAAAAGACTCAACACAACATCCAGAATCGGACCCCTAACAGAAGGCTAGAATGGGGTAATCTGCTGTGGCAGATTCCCTTTTTGGGGAGCTAGACTGTTGTATCATCTTTAGACTGCAGAAGTAGTATTACCTGGAACTTCGTTAGGGGTACAGTCTGCCACAAAGTCCTCTTCTACAGAGGAGAAGACAGACTTCAGAGAAAGGAGCAAGACCTTTCCATCAACCATCCCAGAGGAACATTTGGAGTGATTTGCTGGCTGGACAAAGCCTAGTGTAAGCCGATATTACTGGTATCCAGGAACCTGCTCACTAGAGGCAACAGCCCCTTCCAGTGCTTTCTGGAAACTTTCCTGGCTAGAAAGTGCAGAACAAGGATGGAGTGGCGAGCCGAGACAGGGTCCCTAGCAACCACAAGTCAAGAACCAGTTACTGGCACTGTTTGCACACTTCAATCTGTTTTTGAGCGTCTTAACCATTTTAAGATGCTTTTCGAGCATATGCAAGGACCTAAAGCTGCCTTGGACAATTGCTTTTTCGATTCGTTGTTGAGCAGCTGAATCTACCCAAGTTTGCCATTTTGAAAAGACATCTTCAGTAATCTTGATTTTGCTGCTGAAGTTATTGTCTGTGCACCTTGATCTTCAAACCCACAGTGCCCCCTTTCATTAGAAAGTATGCATATCCTGTATCTTCTCTTACAGACGTGAATTAGTGTGTTTGTTTAGTGTGTTTGTAGATTTGCTTTAGTTAATGTTTCCTATTTTTATGAAACCTTGGATGGACATACTGTTTTGTTATCACGGTACTATTGTTTGGAAACTTCTTTGTTAGCTCACACCCCTCCTGAAGCCTTTTAACAACAGCCTGGGTCACCTTTATGATTGGGATCACTGCTGATTTAGTAGTAGTGTGGGGCCCAGGACGAGATTTACTCACTTCCCATGCAGAGCACTAGTCAGTCACAATAGTAATGCACTGCGTCGACCACACAAACGAGAAAGGCATGCAGGCTGCCATGAGCCCTTTGTGACCAAAAGCTTGTTTGCTTTAATAGATTTCTGTGTGTGATTTAAAATAACCCTTTTAGCATTTTTCTTGGGCACCCTCCACTGTCTGGGCGGTACAACGTCCTTTCATTGCAAGATTTTTTTCACTGGGTTTTTTACCACAGATTTTTTGACGAAAAAATAAGAATTTAAATGTTTAGGGGGGTTAAAAAAATATATGTTTGGGGTGTGGGTGTTCGGGAATATATAAAAAAATAAAGGGGATGGGGCTCGAGGGAGAGCCCCCCAAAATAAAAAATTTGATGAGTTTTTTCGTTAAAAAATCTGCAGTAAAAAAACAGTGAAAAAACATCCCACGACTAAATGACATGGAACCGTCTGGGCATATGCCGGTATGACGATACAGTACTTTACTTAAGTACAAGTAGATGGACGGCGCAGGAGGGTACACCTTTTCTGTTACCTTAATGGCCAAACAACAGAAGCATAACAGGGATTCAGGCTGGACACTAATAGTGATCAATCAGTGAAACCACCCACACAAGCAAAATAGCAATTCTGGGATCCCAAAAGTCAGCTTTATAAACCAAATCTAGTTTTTCAATCTCAATTAAGAAGTGCTGTTCTGCTAGGTGTGCAACCTGTCCTGCTGCAGCAACCATGAGACTAAGTTCTTGAAGGTATCAATTTATTATCCCTGCTTGTGTCCTCAAGAGAATTGGCAGGGAAGAAGTTATTCATTTTGCGATATACTTTCTCTCACCAAGTTCCCTGGAAATTACCATGCCCTAACCCCTTTAAAAATACTAAAACTGCCCATCCATAGATGCACAGGAATCTGGGTATACCGCCTATTCATGAGATGAACACCTTGTCCATTAGGTGGGAGCTAATACATATAGGACTTCCCGTGGAGTGGATACGATGAATATTGCAACAAAAGCTGTACAAGAGGACTTCCTCCATACAGCTGCATCCTCCAGTTTAAGCCTAAAATCATTTGGCACTGCGCTGCTATGAGGTGAACCATAGTAAGACCTGTCCAGTTCAGGATTCATAATCACGTTTAAACCCCCCAAGAGAATAACTTCTACAACAAAATATTTTGCAATCTTATCCAGTAGGCCACAAATGAAGGTGTCTCAGTGCATATTGGGGGCCTACAAAGTAGCATTCATCATGAGATTGCCTTCCAGTTGACACATCTTTATACAGTTCTTGAATTTGAATTTCAAAATGATTGACTGGAGTAGAACAAGACAACTCCACACTTTTTAGACTTGGACGAGGCATCACTAATTTGAGGATATCTCCTGTGCATGAAACTGAATAGATGCGGCCCCAGCAAATAAGTTATCCGTCGCCTCCCACAGCAGAATTGCCACGCATTTCACCTCTCAGAAGAGGATTTTTGTCCCTGCATATGTTGAGGTAGAAGTTTCAGCATCCATTCAGCTATCATTAGAGGCAAGGTAATAATCAAGGGTTTTCCCCACCGTTCACTTACAAAAATCCCTGCCCCTGTCACGTCCACAGAACCCAAATGCATACGAGACCTGCTGAAAAAACACAGTACAGGCAAGTGAAATACATCTCAGTAGACCCGTTTCCCCCAGAATTTCCCCACACCAACATTATACATCATAATTCAACAAACCTAAGCCAACAACCAAAAGAAGCACAACCCAAGCAACAGAAGTGTAGAAGAGCCATGGCACTCAGACTGCAACTAAGAGCAGAAAGACTCTTCCTTGATGAGATGCCAGAAGAATGAGGGCGAGACCGGAACCCATGACCATGACAAATTATTAAAAAGGGAATTCTTTGTATTCATAGTTGATGAAACATACGTCTCATTATAGCAGGACATAACATGACAAAGTCGACAGGGAATGACGGTTAATTTACTGGAGTGGCTACCATGTCCTATTCACTGCATTATTCTAGATCCATCTCGATCTTCTCACTTCTCACCAGATGAGGGTGATAATTTGCAGTTTTCAAAGCACCTTCCTTTGATATCCAAAACCAACGGATGTGCCCAGCAAGAGTAAATGTCATCCCAAATAGAACGAGAAATGTGTATTTTACTTGCTTGTTAAGCTCTTCGTTTACTGATTGGAAGGCTCTATTTTTAGCAAGCTACTCTGAGCCAAATCGTGATGGACCTCAAAGACATGATGGCAAAAGGGGTGCTTTCCCCCCTCACTTCCTGCATAATTCTTTCCTTAACCTTGAAAGAAAGGAGTTTCACCATAATGTCTTGTGGCCTTGCCTGCTGCTCCGTCTGCATCATAGCCACCCAAAAAGGCCCTGATAGTTTCGTTTGGAGCTATGGTGGGTGCACCCGAGTTTCCTGAAAAATGTGCTGCACACATAATATTGTTTCACCGTCTTCCACTCCCTCTTTAAGATTTTTAATTCTCATGTTTTCTCTACTTGATCTCCAAGGATTGACTCCAAATCCCAGCAGTGTAGTTTCACATTGTGGGCTAGCGGGTACAACCCCTTAAAGGGTTGATCATGAGTGTCGGACCCTGTGGAAACATATTTTAAGAATTTCTCAGCAACTGGTTGTTGGAGTGTTGTATTGAGCATCCTTAGGCCATGGAACCTTTGGCTGCAGAATGTTATGGAGGAATGTTTACTTTGGAATCTAGTCAGTTAGGAGTCTGAGTGAAGCTGACTAGAGCTGGGAGTCACTGTGACTAATCTTCTTGTGAATAAATAAGCAAAGTTATCACTTACTCCGGGGTCTGGATGTGCATCTTTTCACTGGTGACGAGGATTGTGGACCCCATTGATGCCCAGCAGAGGCTGCTGCTGCCAGGTCCACAGGAGCTCAATCGCTGCTCGTCCTTCCCTGTCCGGCCCGGATCGAGTGCTGAGACGAGGACACCTGGATGTGTGAAGCATCCCTGGCCTGGAGGCTCATCCTGGCCTGGGTACCCTTGGTGAAGCGCGCGGGCCCGCTCGCCGTGTGACAAATGGGTGGCAAATGGCAGCATCACTGCATCGCCCTACACTGGTGGATGTGGCGCGTAGTATATAGGGCAAAGTGAGGAGCGACAGACTGCCCCAAAAGTAAGAAGGGGGATTGGATTTGGGTGTGCGTGCACTGCTTTGAGCTGCGTGCCCAATCTGCGTGCCAAGCATCCAACTGTACGGTGCTCCATGGGCATCGCTTAGTGCGCTGCTAAGAGACCACACCTACGCAATCATCCCATATTAGAAAAGAGGACCCTCCTGCACACTGAACGTGCAGCGGCCATCTTAGTTTATACTGGTTGCCTAGGAATCCACCGGTATTAAGTAACATTACAGAGCTCATTGTCTTTGCAGCAGTGTGCTGAACAGGAGCGCTCTCACCTACTGTAGGTTTGGAAGAATTTTACAAGAGAGTGCTGCGGCTTAACAGTCAGATTGAAGGAAGTATTTCACAACAGCACTACAGTGATTGATATGATGTCATTTATTACGCGCCTGTACACAAGTGTATCTAGGCACGAAATTCACTACAATATTTCCGTTTTTGGTAGAAAAAAATGAGGATAGGAGGTATTAAACATTGTGTGCATATCAGTGGAGGTCAATTAAGCTGAGGAGTGGTGCCTAGGAGAATAGTACTGTGATCAAAGCCAGGAATCTCACTGCAGAATGGCTTTGCCTAGTGTGCCTGGTCCTCCCACATTTATGCCTAACCGTGGCCCAGGAAAAAGAAATGGGCCCATGGAAAAAGGGGTTTCTTCACTATACACGTGTATCACTGTGTTCCCTGCTTTCCTGTTCCCTATGCTGTTGCTATATATCCGTATCCCCCCTCCTGTCGCTGTAAGCCCAGCCCCCTGTCTCTTTGTCCGTGTGTCGTTCTGCCATCCTGTTCACTTGCCCGATCTCAGACGCTTTAAAGAGAACCATCACATCACTACGCTTACTCTCTACTATACATCATCATTCAACTAGAACACAGCTATACGCCTGATAAATTCGGCCTAGCTGTTTACATACGAATACGACCCCATGAACACCTCATCACCCTAATAGAACACAGCTAGCCAAGCACATTCCGGCCTAGTTGCTCACATATGCATCCTTTCAGGCCTAAGGCAGCCAGAGGCCAGTCTGGGTGACCACCCACCAGGCTGCACACATCCAACTGATATCGTCAGCACCACACCTAACGCTAGGATGCAGCTACCATCCGGCAATTACATCAACTGCACACATATCTGGTGCACCCACGCACCCTGACACACTATCTCTCTCTCTACCGACCAGAACTACGGTTCCCAAGGGCGTTCAACCTACCATTGCTTTGAGGTCATACCAATGATATATAGAGCGCTATATAAATGGCAAGTAACATAACATAACATATGAGAGCTGCGTGTTGCAATACCATTTCCACAGACCATAAGGTTTCTCTTTTAACGTATTTCCTGTGTTCTGAAGGACAGCACATATATGAAACATTGCCAGAACTGTATCAGTTGGATGAGGGAACAGTATTTTTTGGATGAGGGAACAGTATCAAATGAATTTGACGCTGCTTTACAAAAGTTGGATATGCATTTTAATCCAAAAACCAGCACGATAGATACTAGAGCGATATCATTTTCGTGTTAGAGTGCAGGAAGTTGGGGAACCTGTAGAAGAGCATTTGACTGCTCTCTGCCATTTATCTTTGTCGTGCAAATTTGGTGACAAATTGGATGAGTAGATAAGGGATCGATTTATGATTCATTGTAGTGATGACAAAATAAGGGAGGAATTGTGGCTCAAGGATGAGCCTAGCTTGGATGAGGTTATATGTACTGCAAAAAGGGTTGAGCATTCAATGGCGTGTGTGGCTAAATTAACAAAGAAGAAGATTAAGCGGCCAACAAATCAAATTTTGAGAGTGGGTGAAGCAGGAAAGGGGAAGAACAAGAAACAGAAGGGGAGTGGTGAGCGCCTCTGAGAGGGTGTTTACCCTAAAGGTGTCAAGCCTAAGGGACAGAAAACAGAAGAACACTTGTGTTTTAGAAGTGTTGGTGCAACTCATTTTGCTGGGTCCCCAGCACGTCCGGCAAGGAAGGTCACATGCTCTAAATGTAAAATATGGGGTCACTACGCGAACTGCTGCAAAAACATTGTACTTGGGGGAGGGTGAAGAGTACTGTATGTCTCAGAGGAGACGCAGCAATCATCAGAAGATGAGGATGAGGATCACGTAGAAGTGATTTCCATCAATATGGTGAAGTGTGCATGTGATGAGGAATGTGAAAGTCCATATGCGGAAGTCAGAGTTGATGGTAAATATGTGAGAATGATGCCAAATTCCGTTGCCAAGGTTTTGCTGATGTCACAGGAAGTGTTTCAGAGGGAGGTAGGTGGACAGGTGAAAGACCTATTGCATCCCAATATCAAGCCGGGAGGGTATAATCTCGGAAAAAGTGATGTACTTGGTTATTTTTTGCAAAATTACATTCCAATAGTAGAGATGCACACGGAAAAATGTATGTCACTAAGAGTGGTGAAACACTACTAGGATGAGGGAGCAGAAAAGACGGCATGAGAATTGATTCCAACACGGTAGAGCAAGTGTTACACGTGAAGGAGAGTGGAAATATTTTCGAGTGCTACCCTAGTGTGTTCTCAAAAAATATTGGATGGGTGAAAGGGATGGGGCACAAGATAGTGCTTAAGGCGGGAAGTGTTCCAGTTGCAGAAAAATTGCGTTTAGTCCCTTTGGTGATGAGGGATGGAGTGAGGACAGAACTTGAAAAACAGAGGTTGTCTGGAGTGATAGAGAAAGCGGGAAGTGTGGAGTGGGTGTCACCTTTGGTGATGGTGAAGAAGTCTAATGGACAGTTGAGACTTTATGTAGACTTGCGAGAACTCAATAAATGTGCTGCCATGGAGAGACATCCCCTGCCAAATATAGCAGAGATGTTGGTGATGGTGGGCAAGGCAACGTTTTTCTTAGCTTGATTTGGTGTCGGCGTACCACCAAATAGAATTGGATTAAGAGTCAAGAAAGTTGAATGCCTTTATCACTCATGAAGGAGTATTTCAGTTTCACAGGATGCCATTTGGGCTGGTCTCAGCTCCATCTGTCTTTCAAAAGATGATGGACATCCTTTTGAGAGGATTGCATTGAGTACATTGTTTCCAGGATGATGGTCTTGTATGTGGAGTGTGAGAAACCAGGAGGTGTCTCACCCGCTAGTCCACAGATCTCTCTCTCTCAGGTGTCCAGGGCATGGCCATCACCTTTGGATCCAGACCCTGGGGGTGGACTGGTATGGTAGGACCTCCTGGGTGAAGGGTCTTCGGGGAGTGGGACACCTGGTGGCGTAACGCGGTTTCCCTCCCCCATAGCACCTTTACCCCATCCTACCAAGTAGGATATGTGGGAACTTTACCCCCACCCTTTCCCTCCACAAACACTTCCACACAGATAGCCTGCTCTGGTAGAAAACAAACCCGCACCCGAGCAGTATACCTGACATGCCCCACTACTGTAGTCAGGAGAAGTCAGGCAATTACTGACAATCACTCACACCTGACTTCCAATAAACGTCCACACCCAAACAAAAGGCAGAGCACGAGAGCAGACCGTAAGCGAAGCGCAGAACACAAAGGAGTATCAGTTTCAAGAAGGCAGCTGAACAAGGAGAGAAAGACGGCACACTGAGAAGGGTTTGCAAGGCAGAATTACCCTTGACCTTTCCGACAGGAAACCGTTACTTTAAAAAAACTTGTAGATCTGAAAATGTGATGCCAGGAAACCAGGCTAAAGAATCTGCATTGCGTGTCAGAGATACCAGAGGTAGTCCTGCATAGCTGACCAAGTCGGTAAGGAGCAGCCACCACCGTGGTATCCTCCTTGGCTCCAAGAACAAAATAGCGACAAGGCATCAACACAGCCAGTGAGTTGGGGAGGCTGATGCAAGACCGGTCTGTGTTGAAGTCAAGGTTGCACGCAGCAACATTGTATAATGAAAGCAGGAACGAACATTGTTAAATGCGTGTGATGAAAGACGCAAGTAAAGCTGAATAGCTGATGAATGTTTGAACTTTGAGAAGGAAATATATGATACCAGTGACAGAGTTGTCCGGTGCGAGGTGGTTGCTCAATCAAAGGTCTCTGTAAATGTATCCAGCCAAGAGGTGGCAGAAACTAAAGTACCAATATTGTATGAAGTGAATCTAAGTGGTCCTGCGACAGTTAAGCCAAAGCCATTGCACATTCAAAAGTCTTCAAAGATGAAAACATAGAAAGTGAGATTGCATGGTCCGAGCCTTATCGAGGGAGACCAATAGGGAATATTGTACTAAAAGGATCAGAGCCCAAATGAGGGAGATCCATGATCTGAGCCTGAACGAGGGAGATCTATGATCCGGGCCTGAAAGAGGGAGATCCATGGTCTGAGCCCAAACGAGGGAGACCAGTTGTGAACCTTGGGGTAAAAGGGTTCCAAACCTGAAGGAGAGAGACCCGTAATAAATATTGAAAACACGAACATGTCCATGTGAAAACGCCGAAAAGAAAGGAACTTTGGTGTTTAAACATTGCGAAAGGCCATCTACAGTAAGAGACTGTTATTTGAAAAGAAGCTTTGGCAAAATGCCCTAATACCTTTGCTTTGGAACTGTACCCTCGTGGCAAAGGTGCCAGAGTGTGTGCAAATCTCAAGTGTGCCGCCTTGCCCTGTGCTGAAAACATGGGGAAGGGAAGCCAACTGCTCATCCAACCGGACATATTGTTTCTTGAACACATTTCTTTTTTTTTGCATACACTATTGTCCCACGCCATTTTTTATTTAGAAGGATTGGCAATAGGTTTATTAGTGTAGGCCCTTATATTTTGACAGACTTGACTAGGACAGCGTTATTATTTGATCGTCGTAGCTTCCTCCCATCCTTAGATTTAGGTTTAGATAGGCGTTCAACCAACCCATTGAAGTTCAATAAACATCCTTGAACTGTGATCACTTGTGTCTGTCTTCACTGTTTAATACCATGCCTTCCTCACAGAACAGATCCTTGAGAAGCATGAGGAAACATCAATGAAGGTGTTACATATTTTGAGAGAAATGAGCATAACCCTAAAACAGGAAAAGTGCCTGTTTAGAAAGGATGCAGTATAGTATTTGGGGCACAAAATATCTGCTGAAGGTTTGAGGCCCAAGAATGACATGCTTTATGCGATAATCTCCATCTCCAAAGGATAAAGGAGAGCTGAGGTCGTTTTTAGGAATGATCCAATTTCATCAGAAATGTGTGCAGATCTTTGCAAATAATGTAATTAAAATGAGAAGCAAGATAAAAAATGTGGTGGAGTTTCTTTGGGATGCCGAGTGTGAAAGAGAATTTGTTAAAATTAAGAGCAAGATTGATTTGCGCAGTTTGATACTCAGATGAGGTGTGTTATCACTGTGGATGCCAGTGATAGCGGTATTGGCGCGGTTCTGTCACAAGTAGATGAGGATGGTTTGATATGTGTGATTAACCATGGTTCAAGATTGTTGAGGGGTGCAGACAGAAACTACTCGGTCCTAGAGAAAGAAGCCCTTGCTTGTCACTGGGTTGTAGAGAAAAGGAGGAAGTTTACCTTAAAGACAGATCATAAACCCCTGAAAGTGATATTTGAAGAAAAGGGGTTGGACAAGGTGTCAAGAAGAGTTGCGAATCGATTGCCTGAATGAATATACACAAGTTTGTCATGGTGGTGATTCTAGGGATAGAAAATGTATTGTTGGACTATTTGTCGGGGTTGAGTGGTGTCGATGAAGGTGAAGTATCGGAAATTACGTATACTGTGCTTGCGATGCACGATGGGGCAGTGTCTCGAGAAGATTGGGGTAGAACTGTGAGGGAGGAAACCATTATGGGAGAGTGATTACATTTGTAGGCCATGGTTGACCGGAGAAGAGATTGTCGAATGATGAAGAGGGCTTTTTTTGTAAGTACGTTCTGAATTAAGTACCACAGGTGGAATTCTGTACCGGGGGACCATGCAGTTGTTGCAAAGAGCTTACGAAGGGGAATGCTGGAGATTGTCCATAAAGGACACATGGGGATTACCATGTTGAGGAGTGAGTACTGGGGGTCTGGGTTTGACCACGATATAGAAATATATCTGCGGGAATGTGTCGAGTGTGAGAAATCAGGTAAAGGTGCAGTGGCTCATTTACAGGCAATGGTGAAGGTGGAGATCCCAGAAAAAGTATGGAGTGATTTGGCCTTGGATATTTTGGGTCTGGTCAACTTTGGTGGATGGCGTGGAAAAAAAGGTTTTAGTGGACTTGTTATCTCAGTGGACTGATTTTTGGCTTGTTAGAGACTACAGGAAGTGCGGTGGTTGAGTTTCTACAGAGCGTGTTCAAGAGAGAGTATTTACCCTTTTCCGTGTTAGACAATGGCAGGCAGTTTGTAGGATGGTATTTTGAAGAGTATTTGGTCCACTATGGCGTGAAGCATAAGAGGATGGTGGTTTGTTCATGGGGAATGGTGCTGTGGAGAAAGGAAATGGTGCTATTCCCCCCACACCACATTGCATGGCCATGGTCCTGCTCTAACCCTCCCCACCAAATGGCATATCCCATGTCGCTTGAGCCCCCGCCAAACTGCATGTCCCCCACCCACCAGTAAACAGCATGCCATGTGTCATCCCACCAAACTTCATGGCCATGATCCCCTCTAGGAACTCCCACCGCCCGCCAATAGAATGTCCTTGGTCCCTCATATCCCCACAGCCCTCACCAATGGCATGGCCCTGGTCCCTCATATCCCCCACACCCACAAAACTTCATGACCCCTGCCCCCCTATTCACTTTCTCCCCACCAATGGCATGGCCCTGGTCCCCACCCTCTTCCTCTCGCCAATGGCATGGCGGCCCTGGTTCCTCGTATCCCCACACACCCACCAAACTGCAAGGCCCTCGTCCCACTATTCTCTCCCACCCCCACCAAACACTAAGTCCAATGTCCTCCTCCCCCAGCCAAATACTATGCCCCATGACCCCAAACCCAAGCAAACACTATGCTCCATGAACTGACCCCCAGCCAAATACTATGCCCCATGACCCCAAACCCAAGCAAACACTATACTCCATAATCTAATCACCAGACACTATGCCCCATGACCCCCATATCCCCAACAAAAGGGCCATCCCCATGACCCCCAAAGAAAAGGCCATCCCCATGAGCTCCGCCCCCAAACAAAAGGCCATCCCTTTCACCCCCCCGAAAGAAAAGGCCTTCCCCATGATGCCCCAACAAAACACCATGCCCATGACCCTCACCCCCAAACAAAAGGCCATCCCCATTATCCCCAAAGAAAAAGCCATCCCCATAACCCGCAAACCCCAACAAAAGGCCAACCTCATGACTCTCCAAAGAAAAAGCCATCCCCATAACCCGCAAACCCCAACAAAAAGCCATCCTCATGATCCCCCCAAAGAAAAGGCCATCCCCATGATGCCCCAACCCCAACAAAAGGGCCATCCCCGTGACCCCCACTCCCAAGAAAAGGCCATCCCCATGACTTCCCACCGCAACAAAAGGGCCATCCCCATGATCCCCACCAACAGGCCACCCCGATGATCCCCCCACCAAAACACTGTCCCCATGAACCCCCAACAAAACGCTATCACCATGAGCCTCACCACCCCAACTATAATGCACTTACCTGGGCAGCAGGTTGGCGAGCAAGAGGAGGAGCGAGCTTGAAGGCAGGCTGGCTGGCGAGGTAGCGTGCAGGCTCGCCTCTTTTGAACTTGTACTGTAGCTGGCGTGGCAAGGCTGAAATGCCTTCCGACAACAAGTCTTTAGCCACGCCAGCTGCAGGGCTGGCCCTCCATTGGTGCAGCACAAGCACTACGTGATTTGGAAGAGCCATGTAGTGCATGCACTGAACCAATGGAGAGTCATTATTTTTCCTGACTTGGCAAGAAAAACACTTTCCTAATGGAGGGTGGCTATTGCTGTTTGAGGGCCACCCTCCATTTGGAAAGTGTTTGACCCTGGCGGGCCGGAAACACCAACATGCCTGGCCGCACTTGTCCCACGACAGTATGTGGTGCACCCGTGAGTTAAATGAATGGTGGGGGGAGAAGGTCCTGCAGATTTGAACCCTGAACGTCAAGGGACTGAATTACCCTATGAAGAGGGCTTTGATGGCTAGGGAAGTCAAGAGGGTGGGAGTCAATATTTTACTATTGCAGGAGACTAGACTAAAGGCGGGGATGAAAAGGCTTGTTAAAGAGGGCTGGGTATTGCCCAGTCATTGTGTATCTCCGGGGAGGTGAAGAAAGAAGTGGTTGGGATTCTGATACATAAAAGGGTGAGGTTTTAACTGGTGGAGGTCACGAGAGCTATGGATGGCAGGCTGCTTGTGGTGCAGGGCGTCTGGGGAGTTGTGAAAGTGGCGGTGGTCTCAGTGTATGGTCCGAACCAAGGACAGACTTGCTTCTGTAAGGGCGCTCTCAATTTGCTCTTGAGGATCTCAATAGACTTGTTGATCGTGGGCAGTGATTTTAACATGTGGGCAGACCCTAGCCTGGATAGATGGGTGGTGGGGGGTGCAGGGTATTACATCGAATGGTGAGGGGTTTCACTGTATTTTGGATTCGAGAGGACTGGTTGATGTGTGGCGACATGTGCACCATCAGGGGAAGGAGTTTACTTTATTTTCGGCTCCCCATGGCACCTATACATGGATTGACTACCTGTATCTGGACAGGAAAGTGGTGGATAGGGTCTTGGGCTATGAGATGAGAGCAGTCAGTTGGTCACACCACGACATGGCAGTTATGGATACCTACACAGGGGGGAATGATGAGGAGTCACTCCAGTTGGATCTGCAATTTATTTTCTGTGGAGGAGTAGCATTTCTGCAGAGGAACTTGGAACAGAAATTGAAGAGTTTTGTTAAGGAGAATACGGGCGAGGTGGATGTAGGCATGGTATGGGATTCAGGGAAAGCTACTTGCAACGGTCTTCTCAGGAGAGAAGGGGCACTTCGGATGAGGGAAAGAGGGGTTATAGACAAGCGACTGCGAACGGACATCAGGGACATGGAGGAGAGGCTACAGGGGAACCCACAAGGTAAGGAGGGTGTCTTGGAAGAGTTAAGGGTAAAGAGGGCTGCGCTAAAGACCTTGGACGTCAATGAAAGGAAATAAGGCAGAGTCAATCCTCGCAAAAAGATTGAGGGCACAGAGGTAGGCTGAGTAGATCCAGGATCCTGACACGGGGCGCACGACACTCGGGGGGTAGTTGTGGGGAGTTTTACCATGTTTTATGCAGAGCTTTATAGGAGAGGACTGGAACTGCAGTAGGGAATGCCTCAGGGATATTTGGACTGGGTTACCCTCCCAAAATTGACAGAGGAGGCAGTGGAAGTTTTGCAGTTTCCGGTGACTGCAGCAATTCGACGTATGCCGTCGAGCAAGGCTCCAGGGGAAGAAGGTTTAACAGTGGGTTTTTATAAGCAGTTCTCGGGGGTCCTTGTGCCACATTTGGTGAAAATATTTCACTATATACTGGAAACGGGCCAGGATCTTCCATAATTCTGTGAGGCGATGACCTCGGTCATACATAAAGAGGGAAGGGACCAAAGGAATTGTGGTTCCTATAGGCCGATTCTTTTCTGAATGTGGATGAGAACATCTTCACAAGGACCTTGGCCACTAGGGTTGAGGTTCATATGTCGAATTGGGGCACTCGGACCAGATAGGAGGGATGAACGAAGCGGTGCTGATCTCGTTTGATGCAGAGAAAGCCTTTGATTGGGTGGAATGAGGCCTTTTCCACTTAGTGTTTGTCAAATTTGGTATTGGGATAGATTCCAGAGGGGAATTAGGGCTCTGTATTTCAAACCTAGAGCCGGGTCGTGGTTAATGGCAAAACTTCAGATCCCTTTGTATTGCAGAGGGGTGTCCGCTGTCTCCGCTCTTATTTGCCTTGACTATGAGCCATTGGCTGCAACTATATGGAGGTCAGAATGGATTTGTGGACTTTGTGTGCGTAAAGAGGAATAGAAGTTGGGTTTATATGCGTATGGTATACTCTTGCACCTACGTAACTCTGGTGAGTCAATACCTGTGGCCATGTTGGGACATTGTCAGGCCTTAAGGTCCATTTGAGCAATTTGGTTCTCTTCCCTTTTATGAGGGAACTGGGGGACGATTTGAGTAACCTGACCCCCTTACGGTTTATAATCCAGGCAAAGGGGTTAACATATTTGGGGGGGTGATCTCTAGACCACTGGAGGGTCTGTATGAGGCCAACTACCCTGCGTTACTGAATACATTGTACCAGAATCTACATGTGTGGGAAGGGTTGACGCTCTCTTGGCTGGGCAACCTGAATGCATTGAAGATTACTTTGTTGTTTAAAGACTGGTACCTATTGCAGATCCTACCATTTAAAGTACCATGTGGGGTGTTGAGGGAGGCCAAGTATGACAGGGGACACCATGCTTCTATCGTTTGGCCACGTAGAGGAGGATGGTGAATGGAGGGCTTCACTCATATGGCACACTTTGCACTCTTAGTAGCCAGGGCATGCTTTATGACTCATTGGAAAAGGAGGGGTTTACCAGCGGAAAGGGAGTGGTCAACAAAGATGAGGGAATGGTTTGAGATGGAAAATATTACAGGAATGCTCCATGATGTTCTTCCCACCAGGGAGGTGGAATGGGCCCCCTTCCTAAGTACCCGATACGGGGTGACCGGGTATATACCTGAAAAGTGGTTGAAGGAAACTCTTTTGGGGTGCTCTGGAAGGTTTGGAAGTGATTATGGGATTCCCCCTTGCTGGCAAGTGTGTTGGATATATAATTGTAATGTTTGGGATTGTGAATCTGTTTGAGATTATACTGGTGAGGGGGGTGGGAATGCAAGTGGGGGTGGGTTGGTTATATGGGTTTACGGCAGCTGTGACATGTGGGGTCATAGGGTGATTGTGTCTTTCCGATTTTCAAAAATCTTTAACAGAAACTTAATTTGGAAGAAAAAAAACGAGAAAGTTCTAATTGTGCTCCATCTGGTGGCCACTTTGCCATGCAAAAACTACAGCTTCTGTCTCCATGTGGTGCACTTTCTGAGTCTCTTACCCCTGTCACCATCAACTCCCTTTCATGGCCACCATGTTTTAACAGCAGCTGTGGTGTGAAGGGTAATTACCACTCCCCAGTGTGCCCACTTAATCACAGTGGTCACCCTGGTGCAGCATCTGCGATGTATTTGCAAGCGCGATGTGCAATGTCACTGCCCCAAATACTGTCACATTCACCAGATTACAACAGGCTCATCAAATGTGCTATTCAAACTCAAATCAATGAGCTTTCAGATTCACCAACCTTTCTCATTGCAGCACAGACCAGTTTGAGTGAGGTCATGTTTTCAAATGCATAGTGTGAGGAAGTTCACTGGCGGCAATAGGACGACAACTGGTCTTCCAATTTTATTGTGACCTGAGTGAGGGAGTGGGATGATTTATATATCGCAAGTTGCAAACTAAATCGCCTCTTGACCACTGGCCAGAGCATGAACAAATATGAATGGGTAATTATTTAGTTGATTGTCAGTAAGAATAAAGTATTCACATGTAATGCAAGAACCCTCCACGCATAATTCTCCCAATCTAACAGCTCTACCAGAATACTCTCAACAATTTCTTATAACCAGGGGATCGCAAAGTGCTTTAAATAGGTGACTGACTGAAGGAGAAGACCAGAGTCTCTGCATGTCCATAGTTATGTGGCTGTTCTGGACCTTGAATAAGTTTCAGATTTTTGAGCCAAAATCATAATCAGATATGAGGTAGATCTGTAGCAGGACTACAAGTAATTCACTCATTCTCCATGCCCTCGAGGTTCACTGCATAAATGCCTTCAACAGTAAATTTGAGGGAATCACTCTATGCATGGGGGCTATCATGCAGCAGAGTGGCTACAATGAGAAAATGACCCAGACGATAGGGATTTAGAACTGATGCAGGTGTATTAAGGGGTTGATAAAAGCTCTGAATAACTGATGGAAATGCAACACAACAACACCCTGGCTTCTCCTTGAGTTCCCAACAAAGTCTTTGGGTTCAACAGAAAGTCTGTCAGTCGCTACCTGGAAGTTATTGTCAACTTGTAGCACTCATACTCGGGGGGATTCAACTGTCTTGTTGTTTGGTTGGATGTCTCTCCTCCCCTCCTTTTCCTTCTATTTCCAACCTCCTCCATATATCACCCCACCTCTCGTGGCCTGAGGTCTTTCCAAATCTTCTCTTTTCTACCTATGTTGTTGGAGACACAGCCAGCAAACCATGGTGCCTTAATCACAATTGAATATGTTCAGCCTGGCCAGAAAAAACTGTCCATGTCATAAGGTGTGAACACTTTGTGAGTGGCGAAGTCCAGCAACATGGCACTGTCACAAACTGGACATTTGGAGCAAGAAGTACACCAAGACCATGTACTCAAAGTTAACCAACTTTATTAGGGATTGTGTACAGGGGAGGGCCAATTGAAATACAAACAGGATCTTTCCCAATGAAAATATCAAAATAACAGTGTCTCTGCAATGGTTTTCTCAATGTCAGGATGTGAGTTCAAACTGTCAGATCTCGGCTCCTGTTTCCAAATGTGTCAGGGAAGTTACCTCTCTCCCCATTCCAGTATGTTGCAAACTTTTCTTCTGCTCCTCTGAGACTAGTTATGGGCTTTCTGGGGTCCTGTATCCCATTTATAAACCAGTCCTCAACCTTCTGTCAGGTCTTCGGGGGTGGTTTAGGGATCTTGTTGGGGTCAGCAAGGACCACCGCTTTGGGATATTACCAAGCTCCTTGTCCCTTGATGGAACCCCCTGCCCCTTTGTAAACCCACCTAGGGCCTGATCTGGCCCTCTCAAACCTCCTACTTCTAAATGACTAGTCAGTCTCTGACTCCTTGCCTCTCCTTTGCATATTTTGATAAACTCTCTCTTCCAAAGCTCATCAGCCTTTAAATCATCTTCCCCACTCTGGTTAACCGAAGCTGTATCACTCTCAGCTTACTCACTTTCGCCTAAACCCTCTTCCTGCTGATTTCTCAGTGTCTCCTTACTACTATTCTGACCTTTTGTTAGTGCCTCCCACTCCACTTAGAGTATTACTTTCTCCTGCCAATCTTCTAATATTATTCCATCCTTCAACTCCACCTCAAGTTTTATTTCCTTTTATACTGTTCCTACTTCCCTCTTTAACTCCAATGCAGGTTTTCCTTTTCCCTGAAGGCCTGCAGTTCTGCTATGGCACAATCTCCGTCTTGCCTTCTTGTGAAGTTTGTGTCTCTCCACCTTCCGTACCTGATCAAGTCTTGCACCCTCTTTAGCATGACATCTTGTCTTGTGTGATCCAAGATTGTTGTTGACGTAATGCCTCTTGGGGGCCCGTGGTGAGTGAGGAAGTTGACATACTCCTCTGCCATTGAGTCATTGGTGGACGTGTCTAATGGTGGGTGTCGAGACATGAAGTCCGCTCGGTTGTATTCCCTTCCCGGTTTGTGAACAATCGTATCAAAGTCCTGTAGTCGCAGGCCCCAGCTTTCTATCCGTGATGGCATCTTGCATTGAGAGTTGCCCTAGATGTTCACCAGGGCTTGGTGATCCGTCATGATTATGAATGGCTTGCCGGAAGGAACATTTGAAAGTGCTTGTAAGCCCATACAATGGCAAGTCCTTCTTTTTCAGTTTGCGAGTATCGTCTCTACTTCCCATAGGCTCTTGCTAGCATAGGCAGTCACTGTCCTGGGAGATTCTCGCTCTGGTCGATGTTGCGCAAAATCATTTACATTTACGCAGAATCTAAAAAAAATCACAAGCAATTTAAGTACACAACTAATTACATTAGTACCAAAATCTCTTTGAAAAAATTGATTGCTGCCATCAGCCAGTGATTATTACCTTGAGAACTCATAACTCGCTGCCAGACCATGCCCACTCCTCCCGTAGACAGTTTTTCTACCAAGTGATCAAAGGGAACCCGAAACAATCAAGGGAGGTTTGGGGGGTTTCCCCCGTGAATTTATTTAAAATAATGGGTTAAAATGTTGCATAGGCTGTATGGATTAATTGATATCAAGTGTCACGGGGTCTCCTTTGAGGCATCCGATGCACTCAAACAGAGTTGGGAAGGCTTGTGTGACTGACAGTCCATGTTGCATGGTATAGGTCACTGCCGCAATCTCCATCCTGAGGGCATTGGAGCGGCCCAGCAGGTTGCTCACAGCAACTTCCTCTTACAGTACATGAAGTTCGGCTCATGCACATTTTTCCTTGTAACATATTGTTGTGAGGAAATTCCTGTGGTTCTAAAATGGCCCTCTAGCTGCCCACTGAAAGACCTTCAGGTCAGACAGTCTTAACTGCAGAGGAGAAGTAATCCTGAAATATTCCGACACGCACATGATGTTTAGGGTGGCACCTGTGTCAATGAGAAATTTCGCCGGTGATCTCCTATTAGTAGGGTGATGTCGCCCTCAGAGGAAGTTGTCATTCCGTTCATCATGTAAGCATAATCATGTTGGGTGATCCCCGTAGAGGGTGAGGGTGAAAGAGACCTTCCTGTCACTTGCCTGACGTGTCTTACGAGGTCCCTCCTTGCACCAGCATCTCTCCTTGGATCAGTGCTGCGCATGGCAGGCTCCTGTTTGTAGGGTGTGGAGTTGTATCCCTGGGACGGTCCAGGTGGAAAGTTGCAGACGACAACCAGATCATTCTCTCTGCCGCACTTGGCGAAAGTTTGTCCAAAGGCGGGACATTTCACACCTTCCCGATGAAGGAATAGGAGGCTACATCGATAGCATCTCACTGATGAAGCAGGCCCTCTGGATGCATTTCCACTTGTAGGCCTGCCTCGAGTCACTGGCAAGACCTGATATATCTGTTCCTTTCCAGGGGTCTTGGTGGTTTCAATTTGCAAGGCTTGCGTGTCTGCTCGGGACTCCGTCCTAGCCATTTGTAGTATGAAGTAGTTTCTTTCTAAATGATGATTACAGACATCCTCCTATGATCCTGAGTGTAGTGGCCTCCTCACTCGTGAATTTGTGGAATTCACAGTGTGCCACCAGTTTACGAATGCGGGTCACAGAGACATCCATGGATTCACCTGCTATCTGGCATGCCATATTAAATGTGTGTCTCTCATGATCAATGTTGCGCTGCGGGTCGAAGTATGCGCTCAGCGCTTCTTTGAGGCCTGCATAGGTCTTGACGTAGTCTGGAAGGAAGGTAGGTAGGAGATCCTCTACCTCATCTCCAACCAGATTCACCAGCAGCCGCCTGGCAAACTTGTCAGGCACGGTTTCATCGTGTGCATGCAGATAGTTTTCAAATCTCCTAATCCATCTCTCCCATCATGGTCGCTGGGCTTGCTGGTCAACTATATCAAATGGCCCAGGCCAGCGAAAGTCTGCTGCGCTGCATGCATCTTCACCAACTGGCTCACCTTATGACATCTCAGTGGTTGGGTGACTTAAGCTGCACCTCATGACCACATTTTATATTTTGTGTCTCATTAGGGGCCTTCTTCATCAAAGAGGACACCCCATCCTCGTCGTCATTGTCTAGTTTTTCTTCGGTTCTCTATGAGTGCCCCCTGCTCAGGGAAAGTGTGCAGTGGGAAGGCCACTGTGTGTGCTCATACATGCAACAACATACATTCAATAATTACAGCAGCCACGTATTATCTGGACTGCCTTTATTCACAGCGACAGCGAATGGCTTGACAGAGCTTCATGGCTCCTTTAGTTAACTGTATCCTTTCCAAGACACAACATCAATTTATTTCAAAATATTTTTATTGGCATTTTGAGATATACATTACATCAGTGACAATTTCCCTTCCAACTGATTATCTCCGCCATTCTGCAATTGTAATACATATTCGATTATTTCCTGGAAGGAAACATCCCTCAGGACAAAATAACAACATTAACTAAACATAAACTGTCTTCATGTTCAACGATTATGGAGTCTGTAGCACCTTATGTCAAGTTGGTGGCCTGTCCATGTCCCTGTAGGTGGGAGACGGGTGGGGTTGGCATTCTTTCCCTTTGAGACCCGTCATCCCCTTCTCTTTATTGTGAGCTATGCATTTCTTGCGGCTGAGCGCCGTTCATCACATTTCTAGGCCTCATGGGGGCATGTCGTCGGATGGTAGGAACATGTCTCTCACCACAGCTTTCCATGCCTCAAATTTAGTAGCGTTGGTGTCCCCATCACCCCCCACAGTCCCCGATCCCCAGGCTTCTGTCTCTGCAGCCGTCCATCGCTCCATTTCCCTTTTCCACCTCATGTATTGGGGGCCTTTTTTGGACTTCCATGACATTGCCACCTCCCTTTTTGCTAGTATGCATGCCATGTCCATCACCCGGACAATATGTTTTATTTTGCTTAACCTGGGTTATGTGCCCAGCAGACATTCCTTCATTGTCCATTCATATCGGGTTACTCCGCCCTTCTCACATGCTTGTTTAACGTTGGCCCAAAAACTGCCCGCTTTTGCACACTCCCAAAACATGTGCATTAGGCCTGCTTCATCACTAGTGCACCATGGGCAGCGTGCCTCTGCCTGCCGTTTGAAGCTTGCTACCCTTTTTGGGGTCATGTACGTTCTGTGTAGCACGTTTGCTTGGATTAGCCTGAACCTGGCGTTTCTGGACACTGACTTTGAGAATTTCAGTGCTCTCTCCCATTCATTGTCGGATAACCCCTCACCGATGTCCGTCTCCCATTTGGTCCTTAACGTGGCTGCGCGGGGGTTGGGCCTGTCATTTAGCTGCGCATAGATCCTCAACACTGGCCTCCACCCGTCGCTCAGGTTGTACATTTCTGTCACTAGGGGGGTCGTTGCTGGTTCCTCTGGCCAGCCATCCCATCTCTCCTTAGCCTCGTGTCTGAGTTTCTGATACCATAAGAACTGTCCCATTGGTATACCCTCCATCTCGTGCAGTGATTCCAGATCCCTAAATTCTCCCTCCTTGTACATGTCTCCCCAGGCGTATATACCCCATCCCTCCCATTGCCTTAGTATGTTAACCACGGCTGGAGTCGTTCTCATGCTCGCCATTATTGGCAGACCAGGGGAGTAGGGGTTCTTTAGATGTGTGATGGTCTTGACTCTTTTCCCATACCAGTCTGCCCAGTTTGGCCAGTAAGGGAGCTCCTCCGGCACGATCCGGGGGCGCCCATATTATCTCCTTGAGATACATGGGTTTGACAAGCTCACTCAGTAGGCCAGTTTCATTGGTGACCTCATCTGATAGCCATTTAGTGACGTGGCTGAGTTGGGCCGCCAAGTAGTACCTTTCAAAATCTGGGAGTTGTATGCCCCCCTTATCATAGGGGAGGGTTAAAACATTCAATGTGAGTTTATGGCGTGTTTTTCCCCATATGAAGTCTCTGATCTGAGCTTCTAGCTTTCGGAAGAAAGGTGGCCTGATGTAGTGGCAGATGGTTTGGAAGAAATATAGGTAACGTGGCAATATAATCATTTTTGCTATCGAAGCCCTTCCCATCATTGAGAGCGGTAACCTTGACCAAAATTTCATTGAGTTGTGAAGACCTTGAGATACCGCCTGTGTATTCTGCTCGTGTGTGAGTTCAGGCGTGTGTCGGATCTTGACCCCCAAGTATTTAAATATGTCCTGCTGCCACCTTATCCCAACCTGCGGTAGGCTGTCTATTTCTACCCCCCTCAGGCCTGCCAGTGGGAACATATAGGATTTTTGTCTGCTAAAGTGTATCCCCGAGTACCGTGCAAAGTTATCCAGTACTTCCAGAATTGTAGGGGCATTATTTTTTGGGTCTGTTAGGTAAATTAGGACATCATCTGCATATAGCGAGATGACGTGGAACCCCCCACCTACGCTTATTCCAGCATCCCAGAATTGTTTCCTTATATAGATAGCGATTGGCTCCAACCCCAGTATATAGAGCATGGGGGAGAGGGGACAGCCCTGTCTGGTGCCTCTTTGTATTTCCCAGGCTTCCGATACCCACTTGCCCGTTTTCACTCTAGCTGTGGGATTGTTATATAATATCTTGACCCAGCGCACAAATCCCTCCCCGAATCCGAACTCCCTTAGCACCTCTATCAACCACTCCCAGTAGATGGAGTCGAATGCCTTTATGGCATCCAATGACATCACTGCCATCTGTTCCTGGCCTTCCGCTGTGTGTGCTAAGATGTGCTGTAGCCGTCGCAAATTGGCAGTTGTGTTGCGGCCAGGCACAAAACCATTCTGGTCCTCGTGAACCAGACTGCCTATCACTTTGGACAATTTGTTGGCCAGGATGGTGGTCAGTATCTTACTGTCATAATTCAGCATTGCTATTGGTCTATAAGAGTCGCAATCTTCGGTTGGTTTTTGTGGTTTGGGTATTGGGACTATAAGAGTCTCCCTCATTGTCTTGGGTAAGGTTCCTGTCTCATAAGCTTCTTGAAATACCTAGTGTAGTAATGGGACCAGTGTTGTCTCGTATGTTTTGTAGAACTCCGGGGGGAGCCCGTCTGTCCCTGGGGTCTTGCATGCGGACAGGGCTCTAATTGCTACTGAAATGTCCTCTGGGGTGAGGGCCTCTTCCAGTGAGTCGCGCTGTTGATCGTTCAGTTTAGGGAGTCCTATCTCTTCTAGGGTGTCTTTTATATCTGTCAGCGGGACTTGGGTGCCATGTGCGTATAATGTGGAGTAAAAGTCCGCAAATGTGGTGTTGATCGAATGCTGGGTTGTTCTCCTTAGACCTGCCTTGTCTTTTATCGTGGTCACTGGGTGTTGTGGGTGTTCTCGCCTGCAAAGCCAAGCCAGCAACCTGCCTGGCTTGTCGCCTTGTATGTGTGCCCTGGTAGTGCGTGCTGTGTAGTCAAACTTTGCTAGCCGTCCCCACGCCTGCTGACAGTTTGCCCGTGCCTCCTGCAAATGTTCCTCCTCCTCCCTAGTGCCAGAGCTGTTAGTTTCTCCCAGCCTTATTTCTTCCTCCATTTCCTCCAGCTCCCTCCTCAGCATTTTCATGACACCTGCTGTCCCGGCTATAACCTCTCCCCTCGTTACCACCTTTAGGGCCTCCCATACCGTGCTCCAGCGCTTCATACTACCACTGTTGTTGGTGACATATTCTACCAGTTTGTCTCCCAGCTCCTCCTTAAATATTGGGTCCGTCAGAGCCTCTGTGGGCATTCGCCATAGCGGAATAGGGGGTCTAGGGCCCTTCAAAGCCCAGTGCATTAACAGGGGGGAGTGGTCCGAAATTCGTCTACCCAAGTATTGTATTGATTCCACCTGAGCCAGGTGCATTTTGTCTATAAACATGTAATCGATTCTCGTGTAGAGATTGTGTGGGGAGGAATAATGTGAGTATCCTCTGTCTGTGGGATGGTGTTCCCTCCAGACATCTGCCAGGTCTAGTTGTTCCAGCAGATTGTTTAGCACCCTAGAGGTACTATCCGATTGCTTCTGAGGGGGTTCAGATCTGTCTAGGTCCACGTCCCTCACACAGTTAAGATCCCCTCCCCATATGTACAGGCCATCCCTGTGCCCCGCCAGTTTCATCTGCAACTTAGCTAGGTAAGACGGAATGCCCTGGTTTGGAAAATATGTGTTGACTATGCAGATCTCTACCTGCTCCAGCACTCCCCATAGGATCAAATACCTTCCCTCCGGATCTACTTCAGTTCTTGTCATCTGGAAGGGCACCGCTGGGTTGATCCAAGTATACACCCCCCTAGCAAATTTGGAATATGGGTCCCCCTGACCTTGTCCTCCCCAGTGCTCCTTCACCTTTGCCTGGTCCTCCACCGAGAGATGAGTCTCTTGGAGCAGTGCAATGTCTACTTTTTTCCTGCGCAGGTATGACCTGATCCTGTTCCGGCGTAGATATGACCCCAACCCTCTCACGTTCCAGGTTAGTATTCTAAGTTGCATTGCCATATTTAGGGCACTTCCTCCCGGGGCTTCGTTCCCCCCCCCCGCCTCCTCACCTTCCGTCTTGCATCTTGAATGTCTAGGCCACCCCTCCTTATTCCTCGTTCTGCATGAAGATTGTGGTGTTGAACTAGAACTGCTGCAACAACGAATGCAGCTTAAACAAACAACTCTGTGAACTGGCAGTCCGACGAACAAGCAGTTCGGACTGCATAACTGCAAACTGCCCCCAGCAGTTACAGTGAGCCTGTAGCACTCAGGGGCTCCCACGCTTTCAGAGTCTCTCCTGGCTTTCCGGCGTGGCCGGTGTGCAGGAGTGTGACCTGCAAGTGTCTCGTAGGGGTGGGCCGTTGGCCTGTTTGCCATTGACTTGGTCGTGTGTGGTGTCTTGCTCTTCTGCCCAGTATTGCTATCCGAGTATTACGGTCGTAGCTGCCGGTTGATCAACCAATTCATGCCTCATGTGCAAGATCAGCGGTTAATGTTGCCGGTTGATGCTTCTTGTTACATCTATTATTCAGCTTGAGACAATTTTTCGCCATCGTCCGCTATGTTATTTTGTTCAAGCCACGTATTTGCCGCGGCCGGAGTTTCCAAGAAAATTGCTTTCCCTTTATAAAGGACCTTGAGGCGAGAAGGGTAAAGCAACATATATTTGAGGTTAAGTTTGCGCAGCCTCGCCTTAATCGGTATAAATGAGTTCCTGGCATATTGTACTGCAGGGGTGTAATCCGGGTATATGGCAATTGTAGAATCCTGCCTCTTTATTTCTCCACCCTCTCTGTAATATCTCAGTATTATCTCCCTGTCGCGGAAGTTTAGGATTTTGGCAATAATCGGTCTTGGGTATGAGCCTGGAGGTGGACGCTTCTGAAGAGACCTGTGGGCGCGATCCACTGAAAACCCTTGCGAAAGCCTCCCTGCCCCAATTTCTTGTTGTAACAATGTTTCTATGAATTCTGTAGGGTTCGGGCCTTCCATGTCCTTGGGAACTCCTAGAATCCTGATGTTGTTGCGCCGAGCCTGACCTTCTGCATCCTCGGATCGTGCTTCCAGCCTCCACACTTTTTGTTCCAATTCCTGGACTCGCTTCTTCAGATCTGCGGTGTTTTCGACATTAACCTGTAGAGTGGTCTCATTGACATTTACTCTTTCCGTCAAGTTGCGTGCGTCTTGGTACATGAGTTGCATGTCCACTTTTATTTCATCAAACCTGCTTTCAATGGAGGTGCGGAGCTCTGCGATGGCTTGAAGGACTTGCGTGTTATCAGGTGCCACACCTGGGTGTGCTGGCTCACCCGTAATTGTGGGTCCGGGCAGCTGCGGCTGTTTAGATCTGACCGTTGTGTAAGTGTCCATTGTTGTGTTTTTGAGTTTAGTTTTAGATGGAGACATCACGTCTCGCAGGTCCAGGGTGCCTGCCGCCTTGTTCCGCGGGTATCTGTGTGAATGCTGGACAGCTGTGTTGGGCCGGCTATAAAACCTCTCCTCGAGTGCGTCCCCCGTAGAACAGACCTCCGTCCGCCAGCTAGGCCAACTAAGGCAGTCCGGGGCCTGACCCAGCCGTTGGGCCCTCTGCCCGTCCGCCACAAAAAGGGAACAGGGGTGCTTCCTCTTCGTTTTATATTTTCTCCTGTGGCTATCCTTGCCGCCGCGGGGGGGGGGGAGGGAAGATGTGGGGCCGTTACTCACGGGTTACTGACATCGGAGTCTGTCGACATGCTCCACAGTGCGGGGTCTCTCCTGGCTCCTCCAGTCTCTCGCACGGAGCCCGTGCCCCGTTCCCTAAGACCCAGCCCTACACCGCAGTGGAAGGGCGGTGGAAGGGGACTCTCCCTCTCCGTCCCCAGGTCACTGCTCTCTGGGTCCTCCGGTGTCCCTCGAAGGGCTACGGGTGATGTTCCGATGGCGATACGCGGGTCCCAACGCCGCTCGGCCCCACAGGTCCCCCCCAGACAACAAGCTGTCCTCAGTGCGGGATCCTTTCCCCCCGCTTCCTCCGTATCAGGCGCACGACGCCGGCACCAGAGGCTCTGCGCTGGGGTCGCTCAGAGACCCGGTCCGCCGGTTCTCTGTGTTTCGCGCTCAGTTGAGTTCAGCACCGGAGGCCGCCATCTTGGGCCCGCCGGGGGGGAGCCTCTTCCAACAGTTCGTTTTTCCCTTTGCAGGCTCCGATTTCTCCCGAAAATGAGGTCGAGTGCAGCAAATGGGTTCCCCTGCACTCGACCAGGTTTGTAGCCTCGTACGTTCTCGATTAAGCACCGTAACTTCTGTCGATTCAGGATCATGGGCAGGAGCTCAGGCGAACACCGACCTCACTCCATGCGCGTAGCCACGCCCCTCCCAAGACACAACATCAATAAGCAGGAAAACCTCAACCTTTCAAAAATATGTGAAAATATATATAAATCTGGACAAGCCTCTGATGAGTGGAGAGCAAATTTAAAAATAAACAAGTCCAACAGGCATCCAGAAAATGGACCAAAGCCTGTGGGAGATGGTCATATTTTTGCACACTGAAAACCAGATGAGCTGCTGCGTTTCAAACGAACTGAAGTGCCAGAATATGTTATTTAGGCAAGACTAAGTACAGTAATTTATTGCAGTCCTTTCATGGCAACAACAGCTGTTCTGTTCCAATCAAGAGCAAGACTTGATACACTTACCCCCTGAATCCTCAAAGAGGTGTAGCAGGATGCAAAAGCGCATTGATTTGTGTGGGGAGGGACCTGTCACAGCCAAGTCTAAAGGCAAGATTCTGAATAAAAGGTGTTGACTGAAGGAATTAACCACCATTATCTGACCAACCTTCCAGTACCACTTACTGATCATACACCAATTAAAGAGGGCACCTACAACATCCACTCACCACAATGATCTTGGTGTAATCAGCATAGGTGCACAAGAAAGGAGCACAATACCAGATGAGCTTTGTCAGAGGCTACGCGTAGATGGGGAAAGAAGAGGACCCTGTGGATCTCCACAGGTAATTGCACACAAACTCATGGTTCATTAATATGGGCATCTGGACAAAATGGTCCCCAATCAAACCTGGCATGACGGTCTAGGGCTCTGGATAAAACACCTGCTGCTTTTGCAATCAGATGTTTGATAACGTGACAAAATCTAAGAAACTTCCCAGAGCTGACAATAGAAGTCGGGTTTATGTAGTTTTCCCTGGCCAGACCACTTACACACAATCCAGTGTCAGGGTATTGCCAATGATCAGGGTCCTGTTTCCACAGAACTTTGCTCTGCGGTACATGTCCCCATGCCCTTTGGTTCTGCACCCTCCCATCCCCTTACCTTGCGCTTCATGGCCCTGCGACTGGGGTTGCTGTCTACCCCACTCCTCCCTTTGCCCCGCTCTAGCTCCGTTCTCCTGTTTTTTTCAGGCAGTTTGTGCCCCTCAACAGCCTCGTATCTTCGTACCTCCAGGCCACACCATTCACTCTTAGGCTCAGGAAGCTGTGGCATCTGGATGGTGCTCTCATGGGGCGACACCACTAGGACACCTGGATTTAAAAAAAAAAATGTATTCCCAACAGAGACACCCGTGACCCCCACCCCTCAGGTTCCCTCTACTGTTTCCAGTCCCAACCCCCCTCTCCTTTTGGCATGCCCCATTCCCTTTTTCCACCTATCTGCGTTGAAAAAACAATCTACCACGGAAAAGCATATGCAGAATAATGACCAGCTCACGTTGATAATGGATTAGGATATGTCCAGTCCTTTGGAGATTGATAGGTCGAGTTTTTATGCATTCAAATTATGCCTAATAATGGCAAAGCACAAGGGTCCGGGTTCTAACATTACAGGATAATGAGGCTGACATTTAGAGGAGAATGAAGTTCCATATCATCCTTCAACAGCTTCTATGTGCAAACAACAAATAGCAACTTTGCAAAGTATGCAAACAATCTGATGGATCGTACTATAGAGGTTGTCCCTCGCCCTTATATGAGTAAAAACTATGACGCTAATTGCCAATTGAGCTCGTAAACTACAGTTCATGTATTCTTATCTGGCTTTGCACACTCAAAGTTAAGCTATCTTCTTAAAGGGGAGATATCCTCCAGGGATAATCCACATAATTGCTCGGCAGGATTCAATACAAAAAGAATATTAATAAAGTAGATCAAATCTAGGTACCACCAGGGCAAATTATCTACCGATACCTTCAGGGCACATCATCCTAAGGTACATTCAGGGCACATTAAACAATAGAGCCTTCAGGGCATATCAATCTCAAATAACTTCAAGGCACACTGCTAATTAGCATGTTCAGGGCACGTCAATCAGTGCTTGTGTTTAATTCAACAGTCTGTCAGCACAACAGCATCCCAGCTGGTGTGAGCAGGGAATCGATGTCCATGAGCCAACTTTTACTGGAGCAACAGAGCCCACTGCAAAATGGCTACTGCCAATTGTCAGCAACAATGAACTGCTGAGCCTTAGTAAAAGACGGAGAATCTGGAAAATCGCAGAGGCCTTGCCTGTGACCTTGCCACTTCAGAAGCTTCCTTAGAAGCTGGCCTACTGCATGTTTGCATTAAACACAGAGTATTGTACCTTGCTATCCTGGACGCTGTGCAGTTGATATATATATGTATATATATATACACATATATATATATTCAGTGAAAAAACTTTGTCAAAGGGACGTTATGGTTCCAAGTAAAACCGAAAAACCCTTGAAATTCGCCAGTTATGGTAAGCTAAGCAACCATAACTCGCGCCACCACCGTGCACTGCTAAGACTAACACCCAGGACATCAAAGATGACATCACAAATGTCATTGATGACATCACTGATGACATCACATGTCTGGCTCACTCTTTTTTCTTTTGCTGACATATCTAGGCCACATGGTTTTCTTCAGTAGCAGTCAGAAACAAAATGTTTTATTTTATTTGTAGACGTATCCTTCAAGTAGGTTCTTACAGTAATTCTCTTAGAGTCCAGTCACATCATATGAAACATATGCATACGGGTGGGGGGAACAGAAGACAGACACGGGGCATGAGCGGGTGGGTGGGGGGCAACAGGAGTCAGACACGGGGTATGAGCGGGGGTGGGGGGGTACAGGAGACAGACACGGGGCATGAGCGGGGGGTGGGGGGCAACAGGAGAGAGACACGGGGCATGAGCGGGGGGTGGGGGGAACAGGAGACAGACATGGGGCATGAGCGGGGGGGTGGGGAAAACAACAGAGAGACACAGGGCATGAGCGGGGGGTGGGGGGCAACAGGAGACAGACATGGGGCATGAGCGGGGGGGTGTGGGGCAACAGGAGAGAGACACGGGGCATGAGCGCGGAGTGGGGGGTACAGGAGCCAGACACGGGGCATGGGTGGGGGCAACAGGAGAGAGACACGGGCATGAGCGGGGTCGGGGGGGTACAGGAGACAGGGCATGAGCGGGGGGCAACAGGAGAGACACGGGGCATGAGCGGGTGGGGGGAACAGGAGACAGACATGGGGCATGAGCTGGGGGAACAGGAGACAGACATGGGGCATGAGCGGGGGGGCAACATGAGAGAGACACGGGGCATGAGCGGGGGGGAACAGGAGACAAACACGGGGCATGAGCGGGGGGTGGGGGGTACAGGAGACAGACACGGGGCATGAGCAGGGGGTGGGGGGCAACAGGAGACAGACGCGGGGCAAGAGCAGGGGGTGGGGGGCAACAGGAGACAGACACGGGGCATGAGCGGGGGTGGGGGGAACAGGAGACAGACACGGAGCATGAGCGGGGGTGGGGAGAACAGGAGACAGACACGGGGCATGAGCGGGGGGTGGGGGGCAACAGGAGAGACACGGGGCATGAGCGAGGGGTGGGGGGAACAGGAGACAGACACGGGGCATGAGCAAGGGGTGGGGGGATCAACAGACATGGGGCATGAGCGGGGGGTGGGGAGAACATACACGGGGCATGAGCGGGGGAGTGGGGGGCAACAGGAGACAGACACGGGCATGAGCGGGGGGTGGGAGGAACAGGAGACAGACACGGGGCATGAGCGGGGGGTGAGGGGCAACAAGAGAGACACGGGGCATGAGCGGGTGGGGGAACAGGAGACAGACATGGGGCATGAGCGGGTGGGGGGAACAGGAGACAGACACGGGTCATGAGCAGGGGGTGGGGGGCAACAGGAGATGGACAGGGGCATGAGCAGGGGTTGGGGGAACAGGACACAGACACGGGGCATGAGCTGGGGGTGGGGGGAACAACAGACACGGGGCATGAGCGGGGGGTGGGGAGACCAGACATGGGGCATGAGCGGGGGGGTGGGGGCAACAGGAGACAGACACGGGGCATGAGCGGTGGGTGGGAGGAACAGGAGACAGACACGGGGCATGAGCGGGGGGTGGGGAGAACAGGAGACAGACACGGGGCATGAGCGGGGTGTGGTGGTCAACAAGAGAGAGACACGGGGCATGAGCGGGTGGGGGAACAGGAGACAGACACGGGGCATGAGCGGGGTGTGGGGGAACAAGAGACAGACACGGGGCATGAGCGGGGGGTGGGGGGAACAGGACACAGACACGGGGCATGAGCGGGGGGTGGGGAGAACAGGAGACAGACACGGGGCATGAGCGGGGGGTGTGGGGGGCAACAGGAGACAGACACGGTACATGAGGGGAACAGGGGACGGATACGGGGCATGAGCGGGGGGTGGGGAGAACAGGAGACAGACACGGGGCATGAGCGGGGGGTGGGGAGAACAGGAGACAGACACGGGGCATGAGCGGGGGGAACAGAACACAGACATGGGGCATGAGCAGGGGTGGGGGAGGGAGAGAGACACACGAGGCATGAGTGGGGGCTGGGGGTAGGAAGAGAGACACACGGTGCATGAGCAGGGGGTGGAGGGAGGGAGAGAGACACACGGGGCATGAGCGGGGGCGGGGGGAGGGAGAGAGACACACGGGGCATGAGCGGGGGGTGGGGAGGAGGGAGTGAGACACACGGGGCATGAGCGGGGGTGGGCGGGAGGGGGAGAGACACACGGGGCATGAGCGGGGGGTGGGCGGGAGGGGGAGAGACACACGGGGCATGAGCAGGGGGGTGGGCGGGAGGGGGAGAGACACACGGGGCATGAGCGGGGGTGGGCGGGAGGGGGAGAGACACACGGGGCATGAGCGGGGGTGGGGGGAGGGAGAGAGACACACGGGGCATGAGCGGGGGTGGGGGGGAGGGAGAGAGACACACCGGGCATGAGCGGGGGTGGGGGGGAGGGAGAGAGACACACGGGGCATGAGCGGGGGTGGGGGGGAGGGAGAGAGACACACGGGGCATGAGCGGGGGTGGGGGAAGGGGAGAGAGACACACGGGACATGAGCGGGGGGTGGGGGGAGGGAGAGAGACACACGGGGCATGAGCGGGGGGTGGGGGGGAGGGAGAGAGACACATGGCGTTCGTGTGCAGGCGGCAGATACCGCTCCTCGGCTCTCCGCTGGCCACCGTGTGCCGATGGCGTGAGCGGGGGGCTGGAGGAACAGGGGAGACATGGAGAATGAGTGGGGGTGGGGGGGACAAGAAGGACACACGGGGCATGAGCTGGGGTGGGAGGAACAGGAGACAGACACAAGACTTACTGTGCAGGCGGCGAGGAATAAAGATGGCGGGTGTCTCTGAAGCCAGGTGCACTGCGCGCTTTCACCGCATCCAATGAGAGAGCACGACAGATGTCCGCGGACATCACGCAAGCTGCTTGCCCAATCACTGTCCTGTTCGCGGAGCGAACAGGGAAGTGTGTCCGCGAAGGAGGTGAGGATTCGTCCAGGGAGAGCGAAGTTATAAGCTGCCCAAAAAGTGCTCTTCCTATGGAAACACCAACTTAACCATAACTACATGGCCACTACCGTGGCCATGTAATATATATATATATCTCAATGAAACAACTTTGTTAAAGGGATGTTATGGTTAAGTTGAACTAATAAAAACCTATGAAATTCAATCAAGTATTAAGTAAGTTTGAAATTGTTAGCTATTTATTCCATGTTTAACATTACATTACATTGCGCAAAACTTTGATAAAGTAGCATTTATTATTTTACTATCAGAATTTGCCAGAATATTAATATTGTACTTTTTGGTACATGATGCAGCCATTGCCTATGTGTATGTATGAAAAAGTTCCTGTATTAAGAACAACAATCGAATATAATGTTTTCTTTAGATGAGAACATTCTTAAATACATGAAGTAGTACCCCTTTTAGGGACTGTTCATGAAAATTATTTTAATATATGATGTTATAGGTGATGTCATCAATGACATTTGTTATGTCACCTTTCATGTACTGGGTGTTTGTTTTAGCAGTGCACATTGGTGATGCGAGTTATGGTTGCTTAGGTTACCATAACTGGCGAATTTCTGGGGGTTTTCGGTTTTACTTGTAGCAATAACTTGCTTTTAACAACGTTTTTTCATAGAATTGCATGGATTTTTATTAGTGAAACTTAGCCATAATGTTTCTTTAGCAAAGTTTTTCCAGTGAATTTGATGGCTTTTTACCAGTGCACCATAATTTGCTACAACTTATTAATATCATACTTAGCCAATATAGCAACATTTTTCTTCAATTTAGAAAGTTTCACCTTCTGCCATTCCCCAGCTTCTAGCATCATTTTTAACACTTCTATACACTTTTCGCAACTTTTTCCACTGTTTTTATGTTTGCAAACGTCTGACGTCATCGCAGAATTTTCGGACAGTGTCACGTGGCCACGCGCTAGTGCGCGGTATGATGACGTGTCCAAGAACGGGTCTGTGCTTCGCAAACAGTTTTAAACTGCATTTTTCAGCTCCTCTAGGAATATTGAAGCTCAAAATGTACCCTTGCACAGCTCCTACACCTATTCTTACTCATTATCCATTAACAATCTAGCACACAGCACATACTTGGAAGAATATTTGCAAAACTGCTATTTATCTTTAAAATGGTATCAACTATTACCACCCCTCCTCCCCAAGACCCACCAACACCACCAGCTGGAGAACCTACACAATAAAAGAAGCACAGTACTTCAAAAGACAATCAAAAAGACCAGGAAGATGAGGTAGAAGAAGTGCCTACCTCTAGCACCCGGAGAGAATCATGGGTGTGGTAGTTCTTTACCATTGTTGGAAATGTATCACTGGCTAAAGCTACCAAAGTGAAATGCACTGAGTGCAACAGTCGCAGACAACTTGGCCAGTGCTCCTACGGGACCAGCGCCATGCACCGCCACACCAAATCCAACCACTGCAATGCTCTCAGAAAGGCTGTTCCTTTCTTAGGAAGTAGAAGGTTGTCTTCCTCTATCTCATCTTCCTCCACGAATGCAGTAACCACACAGCCTACTTCTGTGGGACACAAAATCCCACTAGTGACCTTGTAAGCAATAAAAGAGGCTTTGATCCATATCTTTTGAAAACAACAGTACTCTGTATATACTGCAACAAACCACTCTGCAGTGGGGAGCAATTTCAAAGTGCTTTTGAAGCTGTAATTAAGTAGCATGAGAAACACTGCCCTCTACCTTAGAGGTAACACACGCGCAACCTCTTCCCCTGTTCACCTGCCCCTCTATATGGGTGGTTGGTGCCCCTTTCCTCATTTCTCCCCCTTACATTTCCCAATAACTGTACACAGTGCTCCTAAACATGCACATATGCATTCTGCAGTGACAGAAGTGCATTAATAAAAGGGGCAGTAAGTATAGACAAGTGATCAGGGAAGCCCAGGAGGGAAGTGCCAAAGGATGCCAAGGTGTGAGGCCATTAGCTAACTGCTAGGACGGAGGAGTCACAAGGGTGGGGTACATCTTAACCATAACTTCCCTTTAACAAAGTTTTTTCTGTCAATTGAATACATTTTTATAAGTGAAAATGTTTCATAATGTTACATCACTGTACATCAAGTTATTAATAATTCCTCTTTTAACATATATGAAACAACTGTAAACCTCCTTTAACAAACATATTTTTTGCAACACATACTTATGTGAGTCGTTATCAGCAGCGCATAGCCCAATAGGCAAATCAGAGTAGGCATTTGCCCTTGCCGAAGGCTAGGCAATCTGCCCACGGCAGAAAAGTTATAGCACTATTTTTTGTATTTGCGTTTCGACAATTTCAAAAAAGTAAAATACAGGACAGATTCCCAAAAGCATCCTTTCAGGTCCTTGCTGATGCGCCTCCCACAACTTTGCTGCAATCTTGTCCAGCACTCCGGGCTGCAGCTGCAAGCAGATTTATTTTCCCATTTGAAACTACAGCTTCGGCCATGCTGCATGCCTCAATAGGTAAATCGGAGTATGCATTCATCCTTGCCAAGGGCCAGGCCCATTGCCCATGCACTAAACATATCACTATTATTTGTGCTTACATTTGGACACTTTAGAGAAATAAAACACAAAACAGATTTACAAATCCATGCTTTCAGGTCTTTGCTGAAGCTCCTTGTGCAGGTTTGTTGACAATCAGTACAGCACTTCAGGCTGTAGCTGCAAGCAAAATATTTCTTCCCATTCAAACCTAGGGTTCGGCCAAGCTGCATGCCCCAATAATCAAATAAGAGTACACGATTATCAAGTAATTGCAGGGTGGTAGAATGGGTAGATCACTGCGCTTCACCTAGTACTTTAAAGAGATTACCCTGCTGCTGGTGATGGGGTTCTTTTGTGAAGGTGCCCTTCCTTCTTCAATTGTTAGGTTTCGAATAGGAAAGTGAGCCCTGTTCACCTCAGCACTGGGTTATTCAATAAATAGCTGTTGTCGTAATGAAGCAGTCTTCAAAAGTATTCTTGATGCTATGTTTATTGTTAGAACTCAGCCGACACGTAATTCGACTCTCTAGAGTGTTTCTCAAGGCATGTGGATTGTGGGCCAGTCATTGCTGTGAGGTTGTTAAAATGAGTCCAGCATCCAATCCCAATATCTTGTCCTACAAAATAAGGGTAGGTAATGATTTCGAGGGGTGGCCTGGTGACCACATGGGTACCTAGTTCGGCGTGCTTATCTGCTAATTAGCATTGTCTCCGAGTGTATAGCGATAGTCACAGCGATCTGTTCAAGCAATCCTGTGCAGCACTTCGGGCTGTAGCCACGGACAGAATTTTAGCCACATGCAGAATTTATTTTCCCATTCAGACCTATCCCGATTTTGAAAAATATCACCACATAGCCAGTCTCTGGTGGCTATGCCCACTTTAACCCCATTGACAATCCTTCATGGTCATGGCCAGTAGCCAGATTATCCGAGTATCTGCCCATGACCACCAGCTATACCTCAGCCACCAAAGGTATACCACTATTTTTATATCACTATATTATCTCTACATTATGACACTTTTCCAAAAATAAAACACAGACACAATTGCAAACCCATTGTCATGATCTCTGCTTCCAAAAGGTCAGGGTTTTCCCAACTCCCTTGGAAGCAGATCCATAACCCAGGTTCCGAGTGCCAACCAGTCCCAATTGGGACCTTTTGGACCCAGTCCTGGCGCCAGTGGCACCAGGCTCATAAATATGCCCAGTCCCAGCGCTGGAAGCGCCGGGCTCATAATGCTTGGGTGGACTTACCTGCAGCAGACCATGCTGCTTACTTGCCTGCCAGTTGAGCCTCTGATCCTCTTCTGTTTGGAACTACTTTTCCTGTTGGGTGGGGCAGGAACCACTCCCTAGGTTCAGAACACTGGAACTCTTCTGGAAAGCAGGAACTCTTTTGTTACCTAGGCGTGGCTGTGGAAGGAGACACCTAAGCACTACAGGAGGCTATTTAAACCACACCCGATGGATGAATCTTGCTTTGCGTTATTCTGCATCCTCTGCAGCAGAACGCTCATCGTGTCTTCTGCATCTGATCCTGGTCCTAAGGAAAAAGGCTTACCATCCTGAATCCAGTCTTCAGCAACACCTATAAAGACAAGAAAGAACAGGTTAGCATTACGGTCTTCAGTGACAGCGCTTCACTTACCTGGTCCATCGGCTGTCACCAACGCCTCGCGCTGCATTCCCGCATCTGAAAGACAAAGGCTTACCTACTCTTCGTGCGCTCCGGAGGTCTTCGCACTGCATTCCGGCATCTGAAAGACAAAAGCTTACCAGCTCTTTGCACGCTCCGGAGGCCTTCGGCGCTGCATCCCGCATCTGAAAGACAAAACAAGGTGCGTTTAAAGACATTGGAGAACTTTAATACTCACGTGCCATTACTCCTTTCCACATCTAACCCAGTGGGTATTCCGGCACCCTGCAGCCGCTCCGAACTTGTACCTGCAAAATAAAAAGACAGTTAGAGCGCATCGTGAAGCAGACAACAAGCGCTTACTTACGTGCTTCCAGGCGCTTCCATTCATCACACGGGCTCCATCTTCAACTCACTTCAGCCCGTCATCTGCCATCGCCGGAACCCTGCAAAAACAAGAGACATCATTACTAAAGACTTTTAAAGACATTAGAATTACTCGAAACTTACCGTTCGTGCAGTAAAAGACGGACAGCAGTCCTCTGAAGTCAAGAGGCCTGCTCCCCTTATCCAGTGAAGAAACTGGTTACAGCACCCTGCCCCGAGGCAGATGGAGAGCACGGCGTTCACTTACCTAAGGTGAGAGCGTTAACCTTTGGGGTTCTACAGGAGAAGAGAAAGGGAAGAAGAGAGAGACATTCAATAACCCAGTTCATTAATCCCATATTTTCTATCGGCAGACATCTTATCCTTCGAGTCAGACATACAGTGCACAGAGGTCCAGCCCAAAGAGCCAGCCGTGTGTTACACATCACCTTTGAAGATACGGTATACGCCCAGTCAAGACCGGCGCCTCTACGGGAATCAGGTGAGCGTTACACCCATGCTTTCAGGTCCTTTCCAGTGCTCCTTGCACAACTTTCTTGCAAATCCATCCATGCTTCATTTTTTGAAAAGTGTCAAAATGTTCATACATAATGTAGTCATATAACTGAGCTCCCAGTTGATCAAATCCATTCAGACTTTGCAGAAAAATTCAAGGTTGGGTCTATAATCTAAAATCTTTTGTGCAGATTCGTGATACAGCACCAAATGTATAAGTCTTTCAAATATTTTGGTACCCTCCTTTAATTTTGTTTTCTCTTGGCAAAACAGCACCAAACATTGTAGAACCATTCAGGCTCATGTCTAGAATAATATCACACATTTCAGGCAGTTTCATTGAGTGGCACCAAAGTTATACCCCATCCAACAACTGCTTTTCACCAACCCTGTAACACAAAAATATGTATGGTTGTCCCCAAACATTGCAGATGTTCTTCAACATTACAGGGATGTCCCCAGACTGTTCGCAGATTTCTGAGATGAAAAACGTTAGTTTTTGGATTTCTGTTTCATTAGTTTTTATTGCGATGTCCTCGGACAACGGCGGCTGTCCAATCCAACATGGCGTCAGTTTCAAAGGTTTTGACGAACCTCACGTTTCTCACCATCCAATCAGCTGGTGGGTCCGGTGACAGCCCCTAGACTAATGAGAGGCCTGTTTGCGAACCGAACAGGGAAGTGAGTCTGCGGACCGAACCCAGATATCACAAAAAAAAAATGTTTACCTACTCTTTAGCTGTGAAAAAAATGAATAAATACTGGACCGATTTACACCAAATTTACAAAAGCACGCTTTTGGGACCAAGCCACCACTCCTGCCGCAAATCTGGTGAAAATCCATCCAGCGGGTTGGGCTATAGGCATAAGCAAATTATTTTTCCATTGGGTCTATGAGGAAAAGCACATATTTTGGGACCCCGATAAATAACTTTGCCCCGCCGGACGAAACCTCACCAAACTTTGCAGAATCAATCCGAGGGGGCCAAATACTTGTTTTGCACAGTTTGGTGAAGATTCGTCTGGGTGGGGGAAAAGTTATAAGCCTCCCAAAAATTGCTCTTCCTATGGGTTGAGCAACTTAATCATAACTACACGGGTGCTAACGCAGGCTGTGTAATATACATATATATTTAAAGTACATATATATATATAGATATATAGTTATTTCATAATGTGTTTCATGACAGACTCCTCCTGCTTTGAAGCACTTTATTAAGAGCTGTTATTACCAAATTTAAAAGTACTCAATGTATCACCCTGAAGGATGAAGGGCTGGGTCATCCCTTCTTGGATAAAAAAATGTGCGAAGTGCAGGTTATTAACACAAGTCAAAGGAGAGTGCTTCACCCATGAGCTCTCCCCATCCATGTAAGGGCTAAAATGTTACACATATTTCCAATTGCTTGTATATGGAGATGAACTGATTTGCCCAAGGACCCAAAACTGGGCAAGTGCCAAAGCCAGGATTAAAGCCTGGGTCTCCTGCTTCCAAGGTCAGCAATTTGGTGACTATTTCACAGCGAATTCTCCAAACTGCTTAAATTGGGCCCCCACTGACTGGCACGCGATAGAGAGAAAAGATGAGAGCATACAGGGATCACAGGTCCGAATTTACATGGTGAATTATTAGGTGGAGGGTTTGAAAAGTTTCATGGGTGCAAGGGACGTGTGGGTTAGTGTGTTACCACTGCGTTGCGTATTTAAGTAGATGTGGCATTCCATCAATTAAAGAGGTGAGGGTAATTTGTATGTGGTAGGATGGGAGAGCATACTTAAATAAAGAGAACATGGGAGGATAGCATGAGCCAGAGTTATAAGCTTGGACATGAATTATATTTGTACATATAAAGAAAGAGCCCATATGTGCATGAGAAAGCCCTCTGGGTACTGATTCGGGCACCAATAGCTGTGTGCCCTCAGGGATGAAGCAAGTGGGCAGTGGCGAACCACATCAGAAAAATCTAACATTCGTCACGGAGAGATGCACGTTTCCCCTCTGTTGGGTGACATGGTGCAACCAATTATTAAGATGTTTTGGGGCAAGAATTGATGGGCTTGTAAAACATATTAAATGTAATAAGTGCAAAATAGGAATACTTTTCATGGAAACTCTGCAACGTTGCGAACACTTGCTGAGTGATGTATACAGTAAACATGCATATCTGTCACTTTAGCAAGCTTTAAATGGACTTGTTACAATAACATGTTTCCTTTCTCGCTATTCCTTTCTATTTTACTCATATAATCTAACACACAGACATACACCCGCCCCAGTCCCCTCCCGCCCCCCTTTTTTTAGGATGACTGGGCATTGGGAATGGAGAATGTGCACAACCATCGTTGATCCATTCTAAGCAGGGAAAGAAAACATGGTCGGGACGTGTACAGACATTTCAATTTCTCACCCAAATCCTGAGGCGGAGAGGGCCCTAAAGTGGCATATGATAGGCTGGGTGAGAGGGAGAGAAAATAAGTGCAAGAGAAAGTGAGGGAGCAAGACAATAAGGGAGAGAGCCCTAGATCAGCTTATGATATGCAGGTTGAAAGAGAGATAGTAAGGATGCATGCGGAAAAGGAGAGCGAGAGAACGTGAGCGAGCAATAGAAGCGGGAAGACTGCACCCTAGATTGGCTTAGTATATGCAGGCTAAGTGAAATGCGGGAGAGAAAGTGACAGAGCAATAGAAGTGGGTAGACAGCCCTAGATCGGCTTATGATATGCAGGGTTAGAGAGAGAAAGTAAGGGAAAGTGCAGGCAAGAGAAGCGGCGAGAGTGCCCTTGATTGGCTTAGGCAAGGTATGCCGGGTAGAGCTAGGTTATGGGAGATTTTGGGTCAAGCACACCTTCAGGCACGCCATTTCACCAAAATGCCAGCGGATGTGACATCACAGGACCCTTGGCCTTTGATGACATCCCAGGAAGTGATGTCATTTCACCCCACCCCGAAGTGACATCACAGGAAGAAATGGAACACAACCTTTCACCCCTTGACAAAACAAGAAGTGGTATCACATAGAATTGTGCCCAAGTACACTATGAAAAATATGGTTACAATATCACTGTAATGTGATATACATGTCATACAAGAATTGATCACAATATGTATCGTTAATATCAGTGTGTATAGGCCCATACTACCAAATTACTGTGAATGCAAGCAGACATACAAAACAAATGATAATGATGTGTTATATAGCACTTACGCTTACGGGCTTTATATAGAACAAATACACACACAATACCACCCAAACTGTGTTGGTACTCATGTATTGACCTCAAAAGAATGAGAGGCTGTGTTGGCCTGGTCTGGATTCGAACCTGCAACCTCCAGATCACACACACACCTCACAGCGGCGAGCGCTCAACCCAGCAAGTTATCTTACTGGCTATAGATCTGTACCGGTAAAGTAAAATGAGCAATTACTTGTCTGAATGTTCTCAAAGTCAGAAAGCAAATTACACATTGTAGTGGATACCATTACACTGGTAATTGAAATTTAACAGCAGGCCAGTTTATCTGCAGGTCTGGTGCAAAGTTGGCCTCATGTCAAGCCTGCGTGGATCTACTTTTCAGGCTTCAGAGATGGGCAAAATATATACCACTGGCAGGGTTCATAACTGTGTATTAAAAAATTTAGAGTAGCGCAGGGAAAGCAGCACACTCGCATGGCATTCCATACTCTGGGCACTCATTGCCTCATTCATGCAAACAAACATCCCGAACAGCATGCCATGGAGATAGGAAAAAGATACACATTACAAAAATACATGAATTGTGGCACAATGAAATCAAGGGCCACTTCATGTTCTAAGGTCAAACATTTAAACACTATACACAAGCTTTTACGCACAAGGACTTTGTCAAGTGACCGAGGACACTGAGATAGAATGCCTTGTGATGATCATAACAGAGACAAAGGCAGGAAAAAACATGCTATAACTGCACCGTGCATAAAGCAAAATACATAGTCCAAAATGTATGCTTATTCTACTCTAAATGCTTTTTGGACATTCTTGTTTACATTGTGAATTTGAGGTGTTTAAGAACAGACTAAATCAGTGACTCCACCCAGGGCTGGACTGGGAACCAAAAGTGGCCCTGGACATTTTTTTCAAAGTGGCCCCATATTTTGCCGAAGGAGTGAGCACAGCGTGTGAGCCCAACCCTTCTATGAGGAGATTGCGAGTATCCGCTAAGAAGATGTTGAATAGAATGTGTTAAAATTAGTGAATTTAAACCATGTTCAAATCATATATGGATTTAAAAAAATCATTTTTTAAATAAGTTCATGATCTCGCAAAGTAGTTCTTCAATCGACTAGATGGTTGCCATTAGTGGCGGCTGCTATCATAGGGCGGCCGGGCACCACCCCCCCCTCCCACCAGGACCCCCACCAGTGACTCAGTGTGTTAAACAGATTCAGAAGATGTTAAAGTTCTTCTGAATCTGTAGCAGCGCAGGGGCGCTGTGGAGACAACCTTCTATTGTCGCAACCGAACCAGCCCATGAATAGGATTCCTATTCATGGGCCGGCTGCAACAGCGGGCGCGTCCCTTTTTACATTGCTCTTGCCCATAGTAAAGTGTGTATAGCTCGTAGCCATCTCTGTGTATCTATCTTTCTATCTATCCATCTTTTTCTGTATACCTCTTGTGCCTATGTGGAGTAAACATGGGCATTTTTTGTCAGTACGTTTATATCGTAAGCTCACCTGCATTTTGAGCTACATGCTGTGACAGATTCACTCATAAGGGGCTAGCAGAGTGAGACAGAGGAACTGAGAGGGTACCTTCCCCATGTCCTATTGTGATACATGTGTGATCATCCAGCCTCCCCACCTCAGAACCTGCAGCGAGAATGATAAAGGAGGTAGGGAAGGAATCTCTAGAGCGTAAGGGGTGGAATTTACGGAGGGCAAAAACACATAATGGAGGGAGTGATTCCTGGCATGGTCATTCATTGAATCATTAGCCTTTCATCCTTCTGAGGTCGATAATGGAGTACCACTCTGTGGAATAATAATGTCTTCTGTTATTTCAGCACTCTGAGACCTATGGGTGTGTAGCGCTATATAAGAAATGTATTATTATTACTATTATGTTGAGGCTTGATTAAAGTGAGCTGCAAGAGTTCCCATGAGGAGGTGTTTTGGGCGGGGAAGGACAGCAACTGGGTGGGAATGGCCATAGGGATTAACATGGCCATAGGCAGTCAATGGGTGGGTAAATAACCATAACATTTAAGTCGTTCTGTTCTGTTTTTGTTTTATAAATAAGGCAACACATTTCGGTGGGGTGGAGGGGCTAATCCTTCAAATGTAGGGAAGGTAACTTCAGGGACTTTGGGGACAGGGCAAACTCAGTGGTATGGGGGCATCTAAGTTCTTTACCCATTGTAATGAGACTTTTCTGGTGCAGCTTCAATGTTACAAGCAGTTAACTCCCTAATTCACGTCTGAAACCATTTTAGTACTACTCTGAGCCTATGTTGCCCTTTCTCAGACCAGTCTCTGTACACCATAGTACCAGCTATTCTCAATACAAGCTGCTGTAAAATACACCATCACACATAAGAATAATTTACCACCATTAGTATATTAAACCTAATGCTTTTTGTCATATTTCAGTGGGTTTTTTGGACAGTAAATTGCACATTTTGGAGGCCATGTTTCAAATAATTCCACCCCTGGAGTGGTGAAGGCTTGCGCACTGCGCGCGCATGCTCACAAATTGCCCCGGGGAAATTTACGCCCCACCAGGTTTCAAACTCACCAGCCGCCACTGGTTGGCATATACCCAGGAGTAGCAGGTCCTAAGCGGTCTCCAGCTATTCTCTGAAGAGCAGGATCTTGAGTCCTGTGTTGAAATGCAGGCGCATTGAAGCCCTCAGTATGGTGTTCCAGTAGGCCGGGGGCGGGCACAGCAATAGAAGGCCTGTCTCCTGGTCTAATCTCGAATCGTGCAATGGTCTAGCATTACACCTGAGGCACGAGTAGACATGTTTACAGGCAATGGTTGCCTTATGTGTCATGCAGGCAGTTTTGATGAATGTCCAGGATGGCTGGGAAGTCTCCTGTGTGATTAATACATGCAGCAAAAACAGCACAGATGTCTGAATGGCACACACCCCCATGTCTCATTAGTACACTCTTTGACCACTTGCGTTCACTGAATACAGACAAGTCTTGCATTCAATACTACACAGACATGGCTTTGTGCACGGCAGTGTATATTCGAATGGTACACATTGGACACGACTGGAGGACCCCCACTGTGTGAGCCATATACTCATACATTGAACTGTACATGTCCAAATTATACAGATCATAGCACGAGTATGCGCTCAACAAAAACTGTGCATGCATCTGAGCTCCCCAAACAGTGCATTGCTACAGAACATGCAGTGTGTACCATGTGCATGCACTGACATGTTACTCCATGTCTGAGTGAAGGAATATGCGTGTCATTTAACACAGGCTGCATACTTGATTGGGACACTCGTTACAAGGACCCAGGCCATGTGCTGCATGTGCTATCATGCCATGACATGCCACAAACAAGAGCCCAGCTGAAGGCTGTGATGCGTGCTTCCTCGAGTCATATGGATATGCTCTGTCATGAGACCACATCACACACTCAGCTCAATTCAGTAAAAAGAATACTGTTGCTTAGTCATGCTGAGGTTTTCTACTAAGCAGAAGCACCGGCTTATGTTAATGCAACATAACATTCCCAGTTCTAGGGACGTCGAGGTTACAATGCAAATCCTAAAAAGGATAATGATTTGTTATTTATATGGCGCTTTCGCCAAAGAACATATTTACACACAATCATCATAGAAACTGAAATTGGTACTCATTTATGGACCTCAGATGAAAGGCTGAGCTGGCCTTGCCGGGATTTGAACCTGCGGCCTGCAGATCGCACATAGATCACAGCAGCAAGCTCTCAACCCACTGAGCTATCTTCAGGTTAAAACAAGCCAATGATAGGATGAGGTTCAGGGAAGGAAGTCAGGCCCTCCAGTCAACGTGCATAATAGGGTAGCCCGCTTGCTAAGGTCGTTGGGGGATAAATAAAAAAGCCAATCACTGCGGGGAGTATATCATATGCGACTGGCAACATGAGCCAATCACTGCCCCAAAGCCAGTCACCTGATGTCAGTATCTCTGTACCTCCATGCACCAAACCCAGCCAAATAGTCACACCAGGAACCTCACAGTGGCGTCTGAGCCTCTCGGTGCACAAAAAACAAACCAAACGCGATGGCAAGTCCTTGGTATAAATTGCTCGAAAACATGGGAAGAAGATCCAGCTCGCATATATGCATAATTATAGCCAAAAACAGCAGCAACAAAGCAATGTCTTCTGCAAAGCATACAAATTAGAAGTGCTTACATTTTGGTCAAAGCGCTATAGACAGAAGTAATTAGCTTAAACACCAGAGAATCTCACTGCAGCAAATGACGGAACGTCGCCTTGCATCAAGCCTAGCCTTGCCATAATAAAGGAATGTCCAATATTCCCCTGCACCAATCATAGCCACATGGATCAATTTCTTGGCCTCTCGTTGAACTACCCACTCAGAAGTACAGGTGCGCAATTCCCGTAAGGTGCTGCAGTGAAACATAAAATGTATGAGAACAGGAGGCAAATCACTCGGCGACCAACTATGAAAGAGCTACTGTAGATTAACGGAGCACAGACAGTAGAGGGATGTCAAAGCGTAACAAGGGGAGGCACGGCTGCTAAGCATGGGCTTGGGAATGGGGTTTCTGGTGGAGACTTATCGGAGCCCTGTGAGAAGCCGGAACTGTGTGTCGGTATGTTCTACAAGAAAGGTGGTACAAACAGTGTGCTTGGGGCTCAAATGGAGCCCTTCATTTGTAAGGGTGGTGAAGTGTGTAACGGGGTTGCACTTGCCACTGGAGCAGTATCCTGGGATGCCAGCAGGCTGTAGTCGAATTTATAAGATATGGGGAAATGGGTAAGAGGGAGTCCAGGTTTCCCGAAACGTAAGGCAGTCCACAATGGTTGGCGCCATTAGTCGGTAACTGACACTTTATCATGTAATTTACAAGGAACAGCAACTAAATACGACTGTGACAGCAGGGCTAAGACAGGCAGTATAGCCTGCTGTGCTATGACGCCGGGAGAGGGCAAAGCCCAGAATGCAATTGGCCGGACCTGCACCAGGGCATGCATGGTGCAGGAAGAAGGGGACATAACATCTTGGGACCTGCTTACCGAAATCACGCCATTGCGAAGAAGGCCTCGCCGCCGCTGCCCTGGCAGTGGCACCGGACACCAAACACTTCTTTGCCCGCATTGTCGGCCCGGCTGCAGCAGCCGGCCCTGCACCTGACCTGTGTGCTGTGACGCAATGTGTGTGCAGGGGCGGGCGGGCAGGCAGGGCACGTGCGGTTTCGGTTTCCTGGTGCCATCGCAGGCAGCCCTCATGCGCAGGCGTGCAGGCGCACAGACCAGCCCTGGAAAGAAAAAAGAAATGCGCAGGCAGCGCCAGCGTCAGCGTGCTGTGGGTGGTGGCAGACGGCAGGCAGCCAATTCATGCAAACCACCCAGGTGGATTCACGCGACGCACATATCCATATCCTTCCACGTCAAAGAGGCCCTATCCACAGAGGCCTACCGGGGGATGTCCCGGTGTCCCGGTGGGACAGTCCAGCCCTGACTCCACCCCTGAAGTGTGCCCGAAATAAACCTTTAATGAGTTTAGCAATTACTGAATAGAATTCCAGAAAGACATTATTTATTATTCCTATTCTTTCTTATTTAGGGTCAGTGCTCAGTGTTACACTTATGGAACCCTCTGTTTGTTTTTTTTAAGAGGCCCAATCAAGAAATCCGCCCACTCCAGAAACAAAGAGCTACATGGCTCTGGCCACAGGCCAGGAGCTTCGATTAAAGAAAAAAAAGGTTTTTTAAAAAAACAAGTTTTGTTTTTGCGAAAGCAAGGGAGACTGCAGACCCCCGGCGACCCCCGATTGCCGTCCATGCACGCCTTCTATTGACCGTGTAATCATTCTCTCATGCAATTGTCATTCAACATGAAACATGACATGGGATACAACGTATGAGGCAGCTTCCCATTTTACACGCCAATACGACTCATATGAGGTACAGGGACTCCTCGTTTGTATGTCAGGTGTATAGATGTATTTGTAGCATGGGGCTTTATTTTAAGCATGTTGGATATACAGCCTTATTTTGGCATGCTAGGTCCATGCACATATTTTTGGTGCCTTATTGCAGACTTATTTTGGCATGTTCGGTGCGTAGATTCATTTCTGGTGTATCGGGTAAGATTTATTTTAAGCATGTTGGGTATGTAGACACCGTTTGGCATGTTAGGTATACGGATACACGTCGGTGCGAGGGCGCATGCGCAGGCACGTATTTGCGGTCTCGAGTATGCAGACTCATGTTGGCAAATCCTGCACTTTGTCAATGGCAGCATATCCCATTATCGCTACCTTGAGGACGAAGCCCAACTGCCTGCCAGTGTGCCGGGCAATTCTTGAAACGATAGTAGTTATGCGCAATTGGATATAGCTTGCTAACTAAACTACTACTAAACGGTGTGAGCCGTCCATCGCCGTGCTGCCCAGCTCCCACGCTCCTGCTTGATGCATTCAAAACATCAATGGCAAGAAGTCCGCAATAAACACAAAGGGTCACTTCGTGGAAAGCAGTATGGTAATTGGCCTGGAGTCAATTGACAGAGCTTGAACACCTAAGTGAGAAAACAGCCATTATCTCCCGTGCGATGGTGAATAGTATCTACAGAACAATTAGGCCTTGTATAGAAGGCGGCGCAGCTTCCTGTCCCGCCAATTGAGCTCTGACCATGGTCAATACAGATCAGGGCGCCAGGCTGCGGGGCCCGGTGTCTGGCAAACACAGGCCTCTGCAGCTCTGCAAACACGAGGGGGGGAGGGGGGGAGGGGACCTCACTTGAGACCTCTGTTCCGGACATAAGAAGGCACTTGGAGGTAAAATGGGTGGCTTTGCTTTCCCAGGCTTTCACTGTAGGGTCATTTACCTGCTGCATGCCTCGATTGCACCCTCTCAGCCAGAGCAGTCAGTGTGATTATCCAGCTCTGGAAGAAAGCGGTGCTTTAGCCTGGCACTGTAAGACATGCTACTTCTGCTTAAATGTGTTTTTTGTAACTGTGGAATATAAACGTTTTCTGTAATTAAGGGCTCTTAACACCGACCTCTTAGCCAATGAGGTCTAAGGGCCCTTCCTTGAGGGGTCCCCAGTTCAGTACAAAGCGTTTGCAGGTCTCTGGGGGGTGGGAATCACAAGAGCCCCTAACCATAACTTGCAAGACACCCCATTTATTTATGTGCCTCAGTCAGGGCTAGCCCAGTCTCCAAAGAGGGCAACCTCGACTAGCCCCAAATATGCCTACCCATCAAGCAGCCATTTAGCCAAAGCACTGCATGGTTAAAGGGCTGCCTACCCTGGCAGGCAGCCTTTTACCCTAACCATGGGGCTCCTTGAATGAAAGGACTGCCAGCAGGGGGGTATGCTCCTCTCGTTAATAAACAAAAGGAGAGCTGGGGGCGCACTGGTATCATATCTTTGGTGCACCCAGCCTCTCCTTTTGTGTTTCTTAATCACAGGCACCGAACCCCCCCCACCCCCCAGGCAGCCTGCCAGTGGGGCTCGGAGACTGGTTTGGAACAAAAAGGAGAGGCTGGGCGCACTAAAGGTATGATACCAGTGCACCCCAGAGCTACCTGGGAGCCAAGCAATTACCAGCCCACTAAATCCCATAGGCGAGGGGGGGCTCTAGTTAGGTTGTGCGGCATAAGTACACCCACCTGTACTTAGGTCACGCCCCCTAACTAGAGCCCCCACCTCGGATCAGCCTCCCATTTAAAGCACTGGTGTGTCCCTCCATGATCATTTATGCCTATCACTGGCCCTATCTTGTCCTTCCGCTGTCTTATCAGGGATTGGTTTCTCCTCTATGGCTAGTTATGGTGAATATTGGGTTACATTAGTGCACACTAAAACATTGTCTTCGTAACTGCTAAAATAATAGTGATAAAGAGTTATATAACTTTAGGGCATAGACAGTGGGCCTGGCCCTCAGCTAGGACAAATGTCTATTCCAGTTTGGTTATTGGGACTGAGAAAAACAATTCTGCTTGCGGCTGGAGCCCGTAGTGCGGGACGGGGTTGCAATTAACATGCACAAAGAAAGAGCATCAACAAGCACCTGAAAGCATGCTTGTGCAAATCTGCCCTGTTTTTTACTTTTCCAACGTGTCAAAATGCAAGGACAAAAACTAGTGATATAACTTTGGTGCCTGGGCAGTGGCACTGGCCCTCGGCAAGGACAAATGCCTAATGTCTACTCGGATTTGCTTATTGGGACATGCAGCATAGCTGAAGCCAATGCCCCATGGATTGTGGAGACTGGCCATGGCTGCAAGCCATGAGCATTGGTCATATTATGAGGGTATAATGGACACTGAACTAGGATGCAGGGTAGGTGCAGTGGATAATGGGGTGGGGGGCCAGGGGTTTGGTGGGGCTGCAGTCATGATCGAGTCTTATGCCCTAGGCAACTCAAACATGACTTGCATCCCCAGCATGTGCTGCTGATAACCTCATTATACGCTGAATACAATATGTTTGTTAAAGGAGGTTTATAGCTCTTTCATATATGTTAAGAGGAATCATTAATAGTTTATATACAGTGATTTAATATCATGAAACATTTTCACTAATAAAAACCTTTGAAATTCAGTGAAAACCCCAAGAAATTTGCCAGTTATGATAAGCAATGCAAACATAACTCGCGCCACCACCATGCACTGCTAAGACTAACACCCAGGACATCACAGATGACATCACAAATGGCATGATTGATGACATCACCTATCATATAAATTCTGATGAAAGTCCCTACAAGGAGTTCTGTTTAGAATGGTGCTAGCAACCTATCCAGGGTGATCGGAAGAACTCTCAAACTACTCCATGTATCAAAAAATGTACTAATTTAAACTGAAACGTTATATTGAAGTGTTGTTGTTACACAGCAATGTAATAATACATACACATAGGCAATGCAATGGCTGCAGCATGGACCATTGCAGTACAGTATTGTTTATCCGGCAAGTAGAATCATAAATCCAAGCCTATCAGAATCTTGACTAATGTTGAACGTAGAATTATCTGCTAACAATACAAGAATTACGACACATGTGTTAGTACAAAAAATACATATGAAGAGCATCCATGCATACACATCTGAGGCATACACAGGGAAACTCTAGTAAGGAGGAGAGAAACACCATAGCTAGACAATGATAATACGATTAGAGTTAATCATCATGCATGAAAATGAATTGTCTGTTAGGGACCTGCTTATTGTCCCATGTATGTACACATTTGCTCAGACCAAACCCTAAGCAAATTACCATAAAAACATAACGTCTGGATATACAGCACTTTTAGAATTTAAACATTCTCACGGCCACTGAACAAAAACAACCAGCCTGGATGAGTGATGTCATCTTTGATGTCCTGGGTCTTAGTCTTAGCAGTGCATGGTGGTGGCGCGAGTTGTGATTGCAGAACACTAACACACACACACTAACACACACACACACTAACACACACACACGCCCCACCCCCGTATCCTTCTCAAGAGGGAATGGGAGCCTTTTTCAGCTTGATTGGAATGCCCACTATGGAAGAATCCAGCGCCAGTCCTACCCCAGAGGTGGTCGTGGCAGTTTGGAGGGACACAATCCTTTCCCCTAACCATGTGCCAGTATGTTTTTGGGCAGTGCACATTTGCATCACCTCATGCCTATGACTCCAAATGTTGGCCAAGATTTTCCTTTTCTCTGAAGAACCCACTCCACAGCATTAGACACCATGCCAAAGAGGGAAAAGCCGAGGGTAGGGAACTGGAGGCTCTGTTTGCTAACTCCGAGTCCTGCATTATCAGCAAAAACCCACTGGAGGAAAGCAAACAGCCGAATGAGGAGCCAGTGCTTCCAGGCGGCTGCTTTCAAGGCCACACACCACATGCCACCCCAAGCCTGCCTGGGAAGGTGACTGGTGCAGGCCCCCTAGACCACAAGGACATAAAAAGGAAAAACACCAATTGAAACCAGGACTTGGGCAGGATCGAGGATGGTGGGTAGGGACCACGCGCTCACGTTTACACAATTAGTAAATAAATAACCAAAAATAATCTCATAAATGGAAATTTCCACAGATGCATATATTCTCTTGTGAAAAACTTGAATTTATTAAATGATTGGACAGCCGACAAGTGTTTCGACCTACAGGTCGTCCTCAAGGCTTCAATGTATTGTATTGTTTATAATTTTTTCAATTTGTATCATCTAACATCCAACTAAATAACTCTTTATTTTTGTATTTTAAATTGTGGTAACTCGTGATTTGTCAATATGTATAATATTGGACCTATACAGCCTTGAGGACGACCCGTTGGTCGAAACACGTGTCGGCTGTACAATCTTTGTTTTTCACAAGAGAATATATGCATCTGTGGAAATTTCCATTTTGAGATTATTTTTGGTTATTTATTTACTAATTGTGTAAACGTGAGCGCATGGTCCCTACCCACCATCCTCGATCCTGCCTGACTTTTCCAGCCCTTGGTGGATGAGCTGGAGGGTTTTTCGAGATCACGCTGCCCGTTAAACGGAATCTATCAACAACTTGTGCATATATTTAAAGAGTGGTCAAGAGCACACAGCATACTCTTTTCGAATCAACAACATTCGAAACCAGGACTTACCCTAGGGGCAACCCAGCCAGATCCCCCTAACACAAGCTGGAACATTGGACCAAACAAGTCTGCACAGCCAAATGGGGCAGGGCTTAAAGGTCTACATGAAGACTTTCTTGTATGTAAGCCCTCCCGGCTTGGGAAGGCAAGGGCCAGATTGGCTAGGAGCATCAGACCAACTATAGGAAAGGTTTAGAGAGATTGCAGGAAGCAGGAAGTCGTGGGCTGTTAGGTGAGGTAATTGGAGGAGAAGGTGGCAGACCAAAGACCAGCAGGAGGAAGGATGGTGAAGTGGAATGTGGAGGCGATATTTGGAGCAGGTGAGGCATTGCTTAATGAGTGCAAGTGTTACTGCGTTGTGAGTTTGTGTGAAAGAGTGACAAGTGTGTTTAGGAGAGTGAGTGTGAAGTGATTGTCCGAGTGAAAGGAGGGTTTTTGAGTAGGAGGTGGAGTGGAGTAGTAGTGTGTAGGGGGAGTAGTAGTGTGGAGGAGGGAGTAGTAGTGGAGAGAAGGGAGCAGTTATGTGCAGCAAAAAAGTAGTAGTGTCTGGGAAGGAGTAGTGGCATCAAAGGGTGGAGGCCAGGCTTTGAACGGGTGAGTGACATCGGAGGTACAGAGGAAGATATGTTATGAGAGGTGTTTGGTGGAGTTGAAGGGAGGAGAGTAGTCAGAGGAGGAGATCAGGAAGGGAGAGGAAAACCTGGGTGTGATATGAAGGAGACCCAATCAGGTACAGTGTCTGAAAGGGACAATCCAATACCCATTTTTAGATGGAGACCCAATCAGGTACAGTGTCTGAAAGGGACAATCCAATACCCATTTTTAGATCACTAACCACTGGATAGTGTAGGCTCAATTTAGGAAGTCCCGAGGGAGGTTAGGTAGACAAGGCATTCTGCCTTCAGGTCTTCCTCTGCAGTTTAAGAACCTAGCCGTTAGCGGGTCAATAATAGGTATATGCTAACCAGGGAAGTAGGGAGGCCTGGGCTAAGGAGGATTGGTGCTTTCTCTGCCAGAAAGAAGGGGCCCTCAACTGTCTTTGAGACTCCGAGTAATTCTTGAACCATCTGTGGCAATATATATGCCATTGTATTATGTGGTTTATTATAAACCTCCAATACAGATAGCATTAAAAATAATGAATTACTACATTGCTGTACAAAAACACAGTCCAAAAGGTAACAAAATGTAAAGTCCACTAAAGTTTGGAATGCCAACTTTAAGGAACAATGAGTCCAAATGAATTATTTCCCTAATACAAAGTGCATTACACGGAAAAGTGAACCTTTGCTCAGGATAAAGCACTATTTTCTAACGGTAGAAACGTCCACTCTTAAGAACTTGATTTTTCCACGAATCTTCACTGTTTATTCCGAATGTATGTTCTTATTGTGTTATGGGTGCAAATGCAGGTTAGGCACATATTTGATACTTCCCGCTTGAGATGCATGCATCCTTATTTTCATTCCGAGTATCAGGTATGTACACATTGCTGCCATGTGTGATCCGTGCTTGCCTTCATTCTGAAAATAATGTTTGTTTGTGTTGCATATTGTGTGTGCATATGAAGGGTATTATTGTTATTAAGGTATGTATATGTTGCACTTTGATAACGATGCGATTGAGATCCCCGTTTACATTTGTTCTGAGGTTGCGTGTTGTCAGTGTTGCTTCCTTGCGTGATCAGTGCTTACGTTCATTCTTAATGAAATGTGGTCGGGCGTATCGTTTATCGGTTGTGTATGTTGTCTGTGGCGATTAGGCCTAATTGTACTGATCTATCATGCACAGACGCATTCTGCATGTATGGCATGTGTTTCTTCATGCCTCTTGCGACTATTGTGCTCCCTGTTATTCTGCGCAGTGTGTATCCATATATATGCTTATTGTTGCTTGCAGTGTTCTGTGCACATGGTGGGTGCGCTGCGTAGGTTAGTTTGACATGCCTCCTCCCAGTGTTGCTGTCTGCAGGCATAGTGCACTTGTATACATTCATCATCATCATCTCAGGAGTTGCAAAATACTTGCAGTGTGCCCATGCTCAAGGTAAGGGATCGGTGTATGCCAAAAATCGCGAAAAGCGGATTCTATCCTACATGCATCCCAAACCATACATTTTGGCGGTACTGGGTCTATGGGAAACGCACTACAAAAATACATTTTATTCACCACTCTTTCTACATGAAAACGTTCATGGAACTTCATACACTCTGATGAATCTTGCACGCCAAATTTGGTTAACTTCCATTCCCAGGGTCAAGATTCTGATTTTTCTATGTAAAGTGTCATGTAATCTGAAATATACTGCAGCCGAATAACATACATGTGTAACAGTCTCCGAGGCAACAGCATGTGTATGAACGGTGAATGACTGCATTGGCATTGATTGATAACAGGCAGTAAACATTATTAAAAAGCCAAAGGCACATTTACTCATTCAGTTAAATCCTTCTCAGATCGGATACGTCAAAGGAAATGCACGGCATTCCACAAGGTTTGTACACAACAACATGAGGGTCCGGACACCAAGTAAGGAGCGGGTGTGGGTCGGATGCTGGAATCAGAAGGGCTCCCACTGTTGGTGTCTTACTTAGTTGTATTGCTGGTAGAGGAGTTGAGAAGTGACTAACAGTGACACTGTCCACACATCTTGAGCTTTTACTGCTTATTAGCAAGCCTTACCCCACTACTAGCACTGTCTCTTATGTACTTTGAAAGGTTGCAATTGTAAATACATAGTTACCTGTTACAACCACAAACATCATAAATTACAATTTCAGGGAAAGAACACCAACACCATTAAGATTAAGCGTAGTTCACAAGAGGACTGCATAGGCTAAAACTGAAAAAACAAAACAAGAGTTCACTTAGTGAATAATTTTCACATATTGTGTGTTGACATCATATGGCAACTTACTGTGAGGGGTCAGTAATGCGAGACAGACAACTGCTTGTGGTTTTCTCAGTTAGACATTTCATTAATAACAAAAAGTGCAAAGAAAACCTAATTAAACCTATTGTACCAGGGAGTTCCCTACCTAGTCCTAGGTTGTTAGGGACATTATCCTTCCATACACAAAACCGGCCCTCACACTAAACAACAAACATTTAATGTAAACCACAAACAACATAAATAAGTGATTACCAAACAACCAATGACTTGGATGACCTTCACCTGTCCTGGGTAGATCCCCTTTCCCAGGATTGTTCAAAGTCAATCTCCGCAAGGGTTCATAAAGAAAACTAAAGTCTCAAATCAGTTCTTGAGAGTTCCCAAAGAAACAAAAGTTCACCCAAACAAAAATGCACTGGTTCTTTATCCATCTGTTGAAAAGTTTCCCTTTCAATGTCAGCAAAGAAAACAGCACCAATGGGAATCCTGGATACCCTCCTTCAACAACTGATATTATATTTGTAACCTCTGCAGCGTCTTGTAGTATAGTTTGTCAAGATGCGTCTTCTAATTGTGTTGCTTTCCTCTTGACAACCCCGTTCTACTACTGTTAGTGTGGAGGCAAGCTCCTTTTCTCCGCAGTAGGCTGCTTCACCCACCCTTAATACAACATTCACTGACAGTATTATAGACAAGCACAGTTCTGTTAGTTCTGCTTCAGCTTGATACTTTATGATTGTTAGGCAACTTAAAGACAAGACTCTTTGACCTCCACAGGTAGGCAAGGCACTCTTCGTTCCTATGTTATGAGATAAGGGCAGCCTCTTTGCATCTTCTGTCTGTTTTACGGCCACCTTCATTATCGGTCTTTGCTTCCAGACTGCTTCTTTCTCAACTTTAACAGTCTCAGTACTGACTTAATCTACTTACAAGCACTCACCTCCCTTTTCCAGCGTTATTCACATCTTCTTGTTCCAGTAGCTACCACAAATCTGTATTGCCACTCTTCCAGCTTTGGATAACCTTGTCACACTTGTATTAGAGTACACTGAAACTTTAACAACCTTAACAACTTCAAAGTACAGGTGGTTAGATTTCAATTGGGCTGGTTTCACTATAGAAAGGATTCGCCCACTGACTTGGGTAATGCTTGTGCTTTTTAATTCAGCAACTTCTACCTTTAATGAATACTTTTTCTGGATGTTATAAGGTTCAAGCTTCACAAAAAAGAACAGAAATAAGTACACATGACTACTCTGTGATGGAGATTTTTAACTTCAAAGAACTGTAAGGACTTGCATTCCCTTTCATTCATACGGAATGATACTTTGACTCTGGTCGAGAATCACAATAGTCCACACACAACCTCTGTTTGATGTAATGTTCCTTGTAACAATTTGTGAAAGTCCGCTTTTAACATTCCGAGTGATTTAGAACAGTGTTCTGCTTCTTAATTGGGGACACGTGACCTCTGCGATAAAGTTACACTGTTCAACAATGGGAAATGGAAAGCTTTTCATTTACGCGTGCACTCTGACTTGCATAGATGTGCGCATGATACATTTCATTTGTTATTCAGACTTTTCAACTTTACTTTACTTGATATATCGCAACAATGGACCCATAGGCATAAAGGCGCTGACAAACAAATAAATGGCTGGCAGGAATCCATAGGAGGAGGGGTCCATAGCAGACTCAAAAAGAAATTAAGCAAACAACCAGATCTTTAGTTTCTTTGTAAAGGGCTCTAGCTTAGTCTGTAGCCTTAAGTCAAGAGGTAGCATATTCCAGGCCCGGGGGGCTGCCACAGGGAAAGCCCCCTTTTCTGCCTTCTTGGTTTTGCATCTGGGCACAACTAAAAGATTTTGGTTGTCGGATCGAAGGACTCTACTGACATCTCTCTTCACAACAAGGTCCACCAAATAGCCTTGCATGCTACAGAGAATACAGTTGAATGTAATCGTGAGGAGGTGTAAACAAATTCTCGACTCCACCGGCAGCAACTGCAAAGCTCTTCTGGCCTCAGTAACGTGATTACGTTTGGATAGGCCCTTGACAACCCTAACAGCCCCATTTCGTATGACCTGGAGTCTGTTGGATTCTACTTTCGTAAGGCCTGAAAGAAGGCTACAACAGTAGTCCAGTTTGGAACCCACTATCGCTCTTGCCAATATCTCAGCATTCGCATGGGTTATGCAGGGGCATAGATGGGCGAACAATGTAATATAGTAGGCTGCAGATGCAACCAGACTCCCCACTTAGCACTTCATAGAAATATTTTGATCGAAGAGCACGCCTAATGACTTAACTTTCTTCAATGGGGAGATCTTAACATAACCCAGTTGGAAAGCCTCATAGTCTGAGCTGAACTTGGAATGGGGGGTACCCAAAATAAGGAGTTTGGTCTTGGACCTATTGAATGATAGTCCATTTATGGCCATCCAATAGTCAATACTGGCATAGGCTTTGTTCAGGCATTCTTCATCAGGTTTGTGACATCGACCTAGGGGGATGACACACTGAGTGTCGCCAGCAAAATTAGTGAAACAAATACCTTCCTGATCCAGCTTTCTGAAGAAAGGAGCTGTGAAATTATTGTGTAGGCAGGGGGAGAGTCTTGCCACCTGTGGGAGCCCGAATTCCATGGATACAGAGGCAGCCTCTATCAACTCAGAGCAAACTCTGCTTTTTCTATTCCTTAAAAAAGACAAAACCCAGCAAAATGCAGCTGTAGAGAAATTAGCCACTTCTTTAAGCCTGGAGATAAGCAATGAATGGTCAACCAGGTTGAACACAGCTGTGAGATCCAATAGCATGAGCATTGAAGGCAGACCCTTATCGATACGATCATGAAGCGTGGATTTCAGTTCGAGAAGGGCTGTTTCAGTACTATGACCTGCCCTAAATCCAGATTGCCCGTTACTTAAAACAGGGAAGTTGTTGAGATATTGAGTCATTTGCTTGTATGCTACGCAGTCTATAATCTTGAGGAGAAATGCGGTGTTGGTCATGGGTCTATAGTTATAGGGGTCAACCACGGGAAGACCCGTTTTTTCCAGAAGAGGCGTCACCAAGATTGTTTATGGTCATCTGGCACGAAATCTTCCCAGAGTGAGGTATTAACAAAGTTGCCTTTTGCTGCCAGAAGGTTCGGGGGGCAGGTCTTAATGATGGCCGCAGAGTAAGGATCATCTTTGCAACTTGTGGTTTTAAGATGGACCACCACCACTGAAAGCTCTTCAGAGTAATGGGTGTAAAGTTAAATTGAGGTATAGTGGGGCACCTTTTAAAACTTTAAGGGAGAATCTTACTTCGGTTTAAAAGAGCTTCATCTCTCTTAATTTGTATATTAGCTTTTATGTCCTGTAATTATTTTAGGCATGGCGTCCTGAATGCTCTGACACCAGACAGTGTCTTTCACCACTGAGCCCATATCTAGGCGATGGGTAGACTCCTGCTCTTTGAGGATTTTGAAGAGTTCTTTAGATTCTGATTTAGCATTCAAAATCCTGTAATTGAAAAAATACTTTTTTGGCGACCTGAATAGCAGATTTATAGCCTCTGGCTGCATCTTTGAACCTTGCCAGATGGCCAAACTCTGGGTTGCATTTCCAGATGTGATAGGACTTCAGCATCTTTGATTTTATCTTTTGCAAATCTGGGGAATACCAAGATTTATTTTGAACTATAAACCTAGCATTTCTACTTTTCTTGTGGGCTAGGGTGTTAGTGATATTTTTCAGGTTAAGCAATAATGCTTCGGACATCTCAGGCAAGGTAGAAGAGGGTGTGAAATTGATGTCAGAACTCAGCAGTAGAGTGAGGAGCCTGGGATGTCTACCGATAGAAACCAACCTACGTTGGCTTCTTGATTTGACCAGGAAGTCTGCCAAGATGGAAAAGTGTTTAAAGAAGTGATAGGACCATGGACAAGGTGATACCAAAAGGTCCCTGGTGACCATGTTGATGGTAGAAATCCAGTCTAAAGAACACCCAGTCAAAAAACGCCCACTCTTACGCGAGTTATAATTGAGCTGGTTAGAGTTAGCAGCAAGGGTTTTTCAGTAAATGTGAATACAGAGCTTCAGCCACCGGCTCCACAAACACTGCAGTTGTGGGCTGCTTTCACTTTCCCAATTTTCTTCCTGCTACTACTACTTTAGGCACTCTCAGGACCCACACCCCTCTGCAGCATTTGTATCTCTGTTCCGACCTCGACCACAGGGAGTCTCCATCACTCCTCTGTCCCTTGGCCTGCTTCTGCATATGGGCCTCAGGTTGCAGCACAATCTCGGGTCTGAAATTACAGCTACTAGGCGTACTTGGGAAGACCTTCAATCTCGGCACGTCTCACTCGGTGCAGCCATGGCAAGGCAGGGTTTGTGAACACATGACCAACTCAGAACCTGGCTTCTCTCATCCCGGAATCCCTTAAGTGATCACACTTCCTCATGAACTGCCAGCTTTGTGCTCTTTTCCTTCTGCTACTGCTGCCAGCCTTTCAGCTCCTGCTCCAACTCCTCCCAGCTTATTCCTGCTGCAGCCTTTTATGCCTCTCAGGTGGGGTAATTGACTATATGGTGCAGGCACTTAATGTTGATTGCCTGACCCTGAAAAAGGCTGTTAGGCCTACTTGCCTGTCCTTTACTTCTATATGCCTCCTCAGCCCTCGTCTTCGTCTCAGTCCCAGTGGGATTCTGGGACATTTAGTTCACTTCAGTGAAATTAGATTTTCCCACTCTTTTTATGCTTATAAGGGTACGTCTAATTCCCATAGTATTTTTAGAATAGGGATTGAGAGTTTCAAGCTTATTAGAGACGGATGGTTTAGAAAAGGCTACATTTCTGCCATTCCTTGTGGTATACCATTGCCATTGAGGAAGATGTTTATTTTTAGGGACACAAAAGACCTGTTCTTTTGATGTAATATGTTGCGAGGTTACAACCTTCACATTCACCATTTCAGTCTTTCTAGAAGGATGAGATATATTAAAGTGACAATAAGCCAGAGCCTCCTCTGACATGGTGGTAAGAGTATCTGTCTCAGAGGGAAAATACTGTGTCTCATCCCACGGAATCTCCTCACTACTCTGGGGCTGTCTCCACCCAGGTGATCCTCCCGCAATGCACCACCCCCATGATTGGGATCAAGAAGCGTCTGCCCTCTCCTGGCCACCTGGGAGGAGACTTTAGGCAGGGCTTTGGTGAGGGATTCGCAGGATTCCCTACATTACTCACAATATTTTCCAGGCATTGCCACTGGATGTCCAGTTACCATTGTTTAATGAACTAAGTATTGCAAGGATTGTGTGCATGTGCACCAGACTGGAACATTCAAAGAATACAACTTCTAATAGGTAACGGGATTCTGTGTTATTTGTTGTCAACAGTCAAATTAAATAGAATACCGACACATGTTTCGACCAAAAGGTCCCTTTCAAGGCACCGATTAACAAACATAAGATGAATTTCTATATGTGTCATCAAGTATAAAAAAGAGGTACATTCGATAATAATGATGCCAAAGGAAAAATAAACTTAAAATGATATAAAAAGCACTCACATTATTTAACATATTGGTATGATACATATATCAAAAACATTTAAATAAAAGAAGGAAAGAGGGAAAAACAAAAGAGAAAAGAAAGTGATTACTGAATTAGAAACAAAATGGTAGTATGTTGTATCATATTAGTTTTCCCACATATATGTAAGACAGAGATTGTTACCCCATAGTAGTCAGGTACTTATAGTTATTGGTCTTGTAAACATCTGGTATTATCATGCAGTCATGTATCTGTGTCATGTATCCATACTGGTAGTTTTGTTATAAAAAATCAAACTTGAGGCAACAATCTTTAATATATTCTAGCAACTCACCCTTTTCCAAGAGTTATTTCTGATAATTATGAAGTATTGGGACCAAGGGTGATCAGCCAATCAGGTCCCTTGGATTGTGTGCTGAAACTGCTAATCTCAGCCTGCATTCCATGGAACCTGGAGGCTGCTTCCTCTGCCTGCAGCGCCATCTTCCCCCACCCTCTCTTACCTTCTTACCTTTCATTTTTCCGTTCCCCCAACCCACTTACCTCTTTCTGGCAGCGGACCCTCCTCTGCCGTGCTGCTGCTAACGCTCCCTGGCTGCCATGGAAATGGAAGAGTGGCTCTGTATAAAGTCCCGCCTTACACATCCATGCTGGCCATCTTACCACAGTATTTTTATTCAATGAAAATAAATGTTTCTTACCAACCCGGGTTTCTGGATTGGAAACCTGGGGTGCTAATAGTCTTAAAACCCTCTCTGATGGGCTGGATCAGATCTTATTGACCAGGGTACCCTTATTAAAATCTATTGCTTTGCTCGAGCCTTTAACTCAGGCCCCAGGCTGAAAAGACCCGATCAGGCCCGCCAGATCGGATCTTAATGCTATATTCTTACCTTCTTATTAAGTTATTTGTCCAATTATCTAAAGGGAATATAGTCTAGTTGTCCAAATTGCTAATAGTTTGAGCAGGGTATGCTAATTTATTTAGAAAACTGGATTTTCTAAATGTCCAAAAAAACAGAAGATGTCATAGAAAGCAATGCTAAAAAGAATGACTGTCTAAAGAAAGAAGAATACAAGGTAGGTATGGATATCGTGTTTCTGTCTAAGTCACTCACGAAGATGGATGGGTGTGGTGCATCCAAAATGTAATTCAGCAGTCAAATTGGCTTGCGGCTGCCATTTAGTGTGTATATGGACACGGATGACATCATCGCATTACGCGTGACATTATCCTGCTGTGTCATTGTTGTCATTCTGTTGTGCCATAGCTCTACTTGTGTGATAGTATACTCGTTTGGGCAGAGACATGCTGAAAATGGCAGGAGAAGGATAAGATAAAATAATTAAGAAAAGAGGAGAGGGTAAATAAACATTAGCTCAATATCTATCTGAAGAGAATAACAAAAAACAAAATAGGGTTTCAAAATGGGCAAAATGATCACGTAGGCACAAAACGTAAATGACAGTACATTGATTGATCAGATTATAATAGTATCATCATGAATCTCAAATTCTTCTCATAAAGCATCCCCAAACAAGTGTATGTCAGATTGCAGAGAAACTGAGTGTTCATAATTCATACTGGTTTCATAATTAGTGTAACAAAAGGGACTGTTTATACAGTATGGACAGCCCGTAAACTTAAGTTAAAGACATGTCGTAAAGGTATTGTCATGGATCCCAATTTTCCTACATAAGTAATTCCGCAAACATGTTTGTGCAGGGTTAGAGAAAGACTGAAAGTTAATAAAACGTATTGAGTCCATTAATGGCGGGCTTCTTCTTGTTCTCAATCACCTCCCCTTGGTACTATCTTAATGTGCTTCAGTCCCATGAATTTCAGATGTTCTTTATGTCCATCTGTGTGTTCTCTAGTCCAAGGTGCAGCTAGAGGCATCTTTGAGTCCTGGCTGCCAATCATGCCTATACGTTCTCTCATTCAGAATCGAAGTTCCCTGATAGTACTACCGATATACATTGTGGATGCCCGTGTGAAGGTAGCAGTAGGTTTGTCTGCAATTAACTCTCTTTAATCTTCATTTAGCCTTAATAAGTGCCAATATTTGAAGTATTCAAGGTACAACGTGGTTCTCTTGTATTCTTCTATAGGTATGTTATTCACTGTGTTCCGTCTATGGCAGCTTGTTGAATTTGCATCTGTAGGTTTTCTATATGTTTTAGCCTGCAATCTATTATTTTCTACATACATTTGGAGATATCAAAGAAATTAATCTCAATGGTACTGTAGGTATGGCTAAATTTTATGTCAAAGTTGATCAGGTTCATATGTATAAGATATGTATATAGTTCCGCTGTTGTGCTCTGCCAGATAGCAAAAATCTTCTCATCGATGTATCGATACCAACATTTGAGTTTGCCCTATATCTCGTTTCTTTGATAAATGCGTTGCTTCAAAGAACCCCATAAAGAGATTAGTTAATGGGGTTGCAACAGATTCTCCCTTTGCAATACCTTTAGTTTGTCTGTAATATTCTCTGTCAAAGAGGAAAAGGTTGTTTTTAAAAGTAAAGTCCAGTAATTCTCTGGGCATTTGATACGACAGGAACAATTATACATTTCTTACACATATGAACCAGAACAACTTTGACATTGAATTTAGACATACCTACACTACAATACCAGTGAGATTAATTTCTTTGATCTCAAAATAGATGTAGAAAATAATAGATCGCATACTAAGAGACTTATGAACAAGATACTGCGACCATAGACCAGCTTTTGCAACGCGTATCTTGATGACACCGTGTCTTGCTTTTCAGAGAGTGCACTGACATATATACATATATCTTTTCTCTCACCAATACACTGAATGATAAACCTTGAACGCAGGGAAGAAAGGATTCACACACACACTAAGCTGAATGATACATTGGCTCTTACATGGCTGTTTATTCATCAACAGCACACAAACGAATAAATGCAACACAGAATAAATGAAACAAGGAAGTCTAAAGAATATACATCATCATTGGTGCAGCTTTAAATAATGCCCTCATCTCGCCGGAATCTGCTGAAAAGCCCAGAAACAGCGAGGCAAGAAACCACAGCAGCCAACAGGCCCAGAGTGAGGGATCCCCCCTCCAAGATGAAGCTTTCTGCCTGACCCTTTAAGTGCCCCACATTTTAAGCCCTCCGCAAAGGCGGGCTGGCACCTTCTAGAATCTTCTGGCCTAAGTCTCTGCTCGTTAACAGTTCACGGTGTAAGTGATTACAATCCGGCATACACCCAAGTCAAGCCCAGCATGTAGTGCACCATTGAAACCCTTACTTATTTTGGTCTATAAGTCCAATATTCTGAACGATATTCCAACCACTCATATCACATCCTTCTCCTGGAACACCCTCCCACCGGTCACAATGAACCAGGAATCAGGCTAGTTGGCAAAGGTAAATATTTCTTTATGTATTTCAAATGTAATCACAATATATTTTAATAGGTAAACAACAATCACCAAATGGGTGACAGAACACAGAATAATATATTTTAATACACTAGGAATCAAGTCATGAGCACCAAAAACATATGTAGCACAGAAAATAATACTTTTGTGTTGGTTTGCACAGATGGTACTGTGGTTAGAGGTTCCCCCTGCAACACCCCTCAACCCCCAAATAGGCAATTAAATAGATGTGAGGAGAGAGCAGGTATTCAGGAATAGCACAAATCAAACAGAAGGTCAGTCCCACCTTCCCCCTTCAAACGCAAGAGAAAAACGGAGTTCACTTTTCAGCTGTCAGAATGGCTTTAAAATTGTCTTTAGAATTGACTGAGCAGAAACACCAAATATGGTAAAAAATACTTAAATTGTTGTAAATTCCTATGGGAGCCGCTTTGAACAGTTGCATACAATCACAAACAATGATTTAGTCCAAAGAAAGCATTTGAAATCTCAAAGTCCAAGTCAGAAACAATTTAAAGCTATTTCACACGTGTTAAACTTCTCTGAATTGTAATTCGCAGCAAACCTTTCCTTGCACAATATTCGCGATAATGGGAGAATCGCACTGTTTTGCAATGCAGTTTTGGGTTCCATGTATAGCTATGGATGTTAGGTACAAGTAGGAGGTGATTGTTTCTATCAAAAAACTGAGGGAGTTATAGAGGTTTTAGTAAAGGTTGTTTTTGTAAAATAGGAGCGAGAATGGAAAACAGAAATGCACTTTGAAAATGAAAGATGGGTTTGCTTACAATAAATTATGACTATGAAAAAGAGAATGTCACACGTGAATTTCCAAAGTTACGTGGCCAGCTTAACCCTTGACGTGTGATACCCTAGTTTCCGTTCTGGGATTTACTTTTTTTTACTCAAAATCACCAATGACTTATGATTTTAAAAACCAAATGAGAAAGATCAGCACAGGAAAGGTTCTGACATGACTATGATTCTGAATTAAAAGATAGGATGGGTTGACATTGGGATAAGGCAATGCAAAGATACTAGGTCAATTTTCTTCCTATTAATACTCACAAAATAAGTTATTAAATTGAACCGTCAGTTCTGGTCATGGATTGGATCTGGTCTAGGAAGAACAGCACATCAGGCACGGGATTGGATCAGCTAGGCCAGTCACCGGTTTTGCACAGGATCTGTCCTTCTTGTTTGTGGATATTTCAATCAGCTGGATAGGGAGTTCCTCAGGCAAGCCTAGAGGTGGCAAGCCAGAGAATTTCAGGATACTGGTTCAAAAGGCCTTCTCACACCACAGCGCTCTGCTGGGTTGCAAGAATAAGTTTGAAGATTTAGGCCTTGCAGAAAGTCAATAGTTCTATACTGCTTGCAAGAGTCTTGGCATCTGGATCTGGAAGAAAATTAAAGCTGGATGTAGAATGCTGGATCAGAGTGCTTCGCCGGAATCAGGAAAGTGGGTGGATCTGTGTGTCCCTATGTGCTGTCAGCTGTCTCTATTTATGCTTTAAACTGACATCACAAAGTGGGTGTATGGGCCGGCTTAGCTAAGCTTTCCCCTGTGAGCTGGGATAGGATCAAAATTAATCTCCTCCTTGCAATTTGAGTGATTGGATCAAGGCCAGATGATCTCACATTTTATGGTTTGCTTTACAGTCCTCAGAGACCTCCCTTTAGCCACTGGTCTCAAAATCTGATTTGATACTAAATGTACATTTCTACATTGGTCACCTTTATACAAATCACACCCAAAGATACCATATTTTATGAAGCATCTATTCCTCAAAACCCTGCAGCGGTGGGATCTTGTCTCAACTTTCTACAGAATGGTGTCCTTTTTGCTATGAACACAATTTCCAAATTGTATGTAAGTTTCCACAAATGTGTGTGTTTAACATAGGGATGTGTGTGTAAATTTTCACAATTCTAACATTAATATAATTCGCATAAAACCACATATATTGCCATTCCTTTCCAGAACATGTCACAAAGTTCTACCGCCTCTTCACACGTGCAGCCAAAATTTTAATTAACAACTCTGTCCTTTTTATATTTTTCACCGCTTTGATTAACAAGTTATGAGTCTTTTAAAAATTGTTAATTGTTCATTCTTAACAGCAGATGGTCACTTGGCTCCGCCCCTTTGTCTCTCCTGGGAGTCCAGTGTATCCCCCTCGTTGGGGAAGTGACTTCCAAGAGCAAATTTACGACCACCTTCACACCTCCGCTTCCTGGGCTGAAAGGCTTGTCATTGTTCCTTCTCTTTCTGTAGACAAGAGTCTGTTCTAACCCACAATTAGCATCTCCCAGTGAGTTTCTACTGAGAGGAAGGCCCTTCTTCGAGGAGAAAAAACTGCCTTTCCAGTTCTTGCAGCTCAGCCAGGCTAATTAACTTCTTAAATCCAGCAAAAACCAAATTTGTTGCATCAAACATAAATACATTAAATTCCTAGCCTTAACATCTGTAGAATCAAAAACACAACTAAAATCTGTATTCCTTTTTGGCAACAATCCTTTTTATATTTGTTTATCCAGCAGACTTAGTTTTAGCTCACTTTAAAGTTTCATCAGTGACTCATCTGACAGCTGTCATTCAGGTAGCCCAGGGTACTGCACCCAGATTTTGGCATATGCTGTCAGTTTTCAGACAATCCAGTTTGTCTGAAGAATGTTTTGCTCTTCACATTAGGACTTTGTATGTTCACAATACTTCATTAGATACATGAATTTTGGCACCAGGCAAGGTTGTGAATGTTGAGGAGTGTTGTGTTATAGGTATTTTGAGGTTTTTAGCAACAAAGCAAATGTCATTTGTAGGCACATTTTGGCGTTTCACTTGCAAAGTGCTGCTTCTCTCTCTGCACTCTGTTTGCTGGTCATGGGGCCCACTGGCACATTTCTGCAGGGTGTGCTCTATTCCACCGCACATGCACCATGGGTGGCTGGTTGTGCATCCCTCTTTTTGTGTGCTGAAGCACACGGTTTTCATAGGTTTTTGGCACGCACAAGGGTTTGGCGCCCTTGTTGCCATTTCTTTCACATGACTGGCAGGGTGATGCCGCATAGCATAGCGGAGTGGGTCAATACATCCCACAACGGTTGCCCCCAGCCTGAATGACCCACGGTAACCGCACGGAGCAGAACTGTTCCCTTTCTCAAGAAACAAAATTCCCAGCCTTTTCACATACAGTGTCCTTGGCTGAGCAATGCAAACCAACATAAGCAACGAATAACGTTGAAAACATGTTTTTCATTGAAATAGTGCAAACAATGCTGAAAATATGTTTACAGTTCACTGCAAGTGCAGATTCCACTGAGGCATGAAGCAAATGTCCATTATGGCTCAGAGCGCACCAGAGTGCACTGCGCACCAGCGCCATATGTTAGCTCAAAGCATTACACACTGTATTACATAGCAAAACCTGGAAAGAACACTTAAGACAACTGTATGAAATTGTAAGAGCCCTGAGAAGAGCCGGCCTGATATCAAATCCCAAAAATTGCCATCTGGCCCAGTCAGACATAAAATATCTTGGGTTCTTTGTCGGGAATTTTGTTGTAAAACCCCAGTCAGAAAAGGTATGAGCAGTCATTTAGACACCACCTCCAAAGACCAAGAGAGATTTAAGAGCATTCCCTTACAAGCTATTATCATAGGTTCATCCCGATCTAATCTACCATCATAGCCTGTCTCACTGACAATCTCAGAAATGCTGAGCCCCAAAAGATCCAATGTGGAATAGAGGACCAACCTAGTTTTGATGCTTTCAATCACATTGTGTAGCAAACCAGTGTTGAAGGTGCCCAACTTCAGCAAAGAACTTGTATTACAGACTAATGCGTGTAAGGTAGGCTTGGGAGATATACACTGTTAAAATGTACATAAGCACTTACCACCCACTGCAGGTATTAGCATCATATGTCAGACATTGGTAATGTACATCCAGGAATGACTCGCTTACACAAGCGACACAGCCAGGGAGAGCTAGGACACGGTGCACATGATATAATTATTTTTATAATTTTCTTCCTCTCCCACCTCGACCCTGACACACATATATATATATATATATATATATATATATATATATCTCTCTCTCTCCCTCTTTTTCTCTCTCTTTCTCTCTCTCTCTCTCATCTCTCTCATCTCTCTCATCTCTCTCATCTCTTGCTTTCCCCGTACATGCCAACAAACCCTTTCTTGGCAATTTGGAAAAGTGATTAAGTAATTTGGTAACTGTGGTCTCAAATTACCTTAGATTTAATTCTGGCTACCTACTTGACTGCATTATGCAACCCTGGGAAAATCCCAGTAGACTAAATGCCAATATAGACGTATCAATCAATAAATGACAATTAACTGGAACAGAAAACAGAGCAATGCTGGTAGAAATAAGGATGGTTTAGCCCTGTAGTGATCAAAAGAACTGTATTAATATTGCCCATGTTCTGCATATATGCTCATGTAAAAGAATTGCCAATAAAATTCACATGTGATACTAAAATACCCATGTACAATATGTGCTCACAAGTGTTCCAACAGCCATTAAAGATGGCCTTTCACATATTTAACTTATATATATATCGGACATGGGGGATGTTCTTAATTCTTGCCATCATTTCCCCCAAAGAATGGGCTCCAACCCCATCTCTTAAATTTGGTACGACAATGATACAGTGTTGCTCATTCGTACTCGTATGGGCTTGCAATGGTCCCTTGAAGCAGTTTACAATTATGCTACTGCTAATAGATTGAAAATGAATCTCACGAAAGCTAAGATTATGATTACGGGCAAAAGGCATCACAGCGATAACTATGCCTAGAAACTGGGAGGTTAAGCCATAGAGGTAATGGACACCTATGTATATTTGGGAATGCCTACAAAGACTCATCCTGCAATCTCATATTATGGGAATGTCCTTCCTCTGAAGACCATTCAGGGTCTGTTGGAGACTTATAAGATCTGTGCCATTATTGGGATACTTTACGGCCTTGGGGTCTTGTCCTAGCACCATGTTGCATGGCTTGAGGTAGTTTTAGGTAAGCTCCTCTGTTCACTCCTGGGACTACCGGTGAGGGTCCCAGTGGAAGCTCTGAGCTGTGAACTTGGTTTTACCTCTTTATTGGCACTTTGGAGAATTGCCCAATGTAAACTGTAGGTAAGAATGCTTGGGGCAAAAGGAAAAGTGGATTCCCTTTTGGGACTAATTGCAGAAAGCACCCACACTAACGCCCACAATTTTTCATTTTGTGATTTGAAGAACACTTGCACGGTGCAACTTGAGGCTATTAATATTGGTCTCTCAGTGGAGGAATCTTGTCTTGAATTTTATAAATGGTAACAAATCATAACTAAAGACTGGTACCATTTGCAAAAATTGTCTAAGCTATTGCTGAAGAAGAGATATACACAATATATCAGGCAGAGCTTTGCACCTGGTAAGCCATGTAGCTATTTAACTAAACTATGCGATACAGATCTTAGACGATATATATATCTCAGACTTAACATCCTCCTGGTATCTTAGACGATATATATATCTCAGACTTAACATCCTCCTGGTATTAGTATACAGGGGTGCCTGGTTAGATATTCCTCGCAAAGCCATATTGTGTAAGGCTGATGTAGAAAATGCACGCCATATTTAAGGATTGTCCACAGCGTACTGAGCAGTATTGTAAAGGGTATGTGAGAATGGTCTGCTCTCTGCATAGCATTACCACTGACAAAATTTGGTTGGCGATATGTGCTGCAGAATCACTGGTCATTATAGTAGCTTCTTACCATATCTGGAAAGTGGCCTTATTACGCCTCACATGTGTCCAATGAAGTACTTGTAACTTGTATTTGAATGTTGAAGCCTATAGTTTTAATACATGTACGTATGTGTATTTTATTTTATTTTGCTTGAAATTTATTTGTTCTTTTATTTAACTTGTTAATTATTTCTTTTATATTGTCTGTAAACTAACAGTAAAAGGTTTATTTCTAAACCATAAACACTTAATAATACAAATACATAAGGCCAGTAGTGTGCTGCGCCGCTAACCACGTCAGTCAGGATTGTGAGAATTGCTCCCCTCCACTTCTAAAGGCCTCTATGGCATACTGGCATGTTGAGAGGAATACATCATTCATCCCTGATAATGTTCTTTCAACTGGATGTTCCTCCCATGTATTCCTCCCATTAAGTTTTATCTCAACAAGTGACACTGTAATGGAGCGGCAGGGGCACTCGATTAAAAGCAAGAGGACACAGTGGCCTTGGAAATTCCCCTGCAGCAAGAATTGAAGACTCAACCATAAGGCAATGTTTACTGTCTTTATTAACAATCAAAACGCCAGGGATTCTAGCTTGAACAACAAAGTTTCCAAAAGCGCTCACTCTCCAGGTGCCTGGCATTGCCTTTTATCGAACAGTGACATCACAAAACAAAGCTACATCTCAAAACCCTAACAGGGGTGAGGATTGGTTAATTGAGTAAACTATATATGCAATATATAGGGGATTAGTACGATCAATGGGTAGCCATATCTGGTGGCTCCAACCGAGACCACCTCTAAGTGTCATGAATATAAAGTTACAAGTTAGTCCAAGGATGATTGGCCAGTTCAACGTAGTGTGCTTAACGTGGAAGGTAGTTGGGGATTGGACAGAATGGGTCTTCTCAGACTTGGGACCTTGGACACAGCTACCAGGCCAAGTGCAACTATCCAATGTAGTGGGAACGATCCCGAAGGCGCTGTGTGTTCCCAGCAAGTAGCCACCTCCAATCTCCAAGACCCTGATACAGAAAATTCGACTTTGAGCTTGTATAATTGTTGTATCTTTCTACCTTTGGTTAGATTGGAACCACTTTCCCACGTCTGCTTTGAATGAATAGGCTCTGTCTCGCATATTCATGTCACATGTGTAGGGATAATGAAACATAGCTCTCCTGCTTGTAATTAAGAGGATTTTAGACTGTATCCCTCGCAAGTGCCTTATCGCTTCAGTTAACTGGAAACTTTATATCTCTGCTCACCCTTGGCGAGGCTTTGCAAGTCTCTTTGCTTGAAGCCTTGTCTGTGTGCTTCAGCAGGATCAGTTTGTCAGCCTTTCCATGTATTCTGGGTTTTGCCTTGATTTCCCCATTCAATCCAACACACCTATGGCTTCCATCTTTGTTCTCATGGTCGTCCATGTTAGTCGCAAGCTAGGTGTATGTATTCTAAGGCGTCTTGCTGTTTCTGCGTAGCAAAAGGTATACATGTGTACGTAAGTCATAAGCGTGTGTTTCGTGTCTAAGAGAAATGTGGCCTAAGTGTCTACGTAGCTACGTGCATGGATGCCTATATGCTTCAAGTCCAACACATCTCTGTCATGATGCCAGTAGTGACGCCATCAACTTGTTCGAGGTTGTAGTCAGGAAACTTGTTCGATTGATGACAACTGTATATCTTCACCATTGTCAGCCAGGCATTGTCTGAAAGGATGTCTGAGTGAAAAGCGCTTCTCGCATCTGCGATACATCAACAATGGTGAGGAAGGGTATAGAAGCGAGGTGCATCTCTCGTTTCTCTGTCTCCTGGTTGTCTGCAATTGTATGCTTTGTGTGAATCTTTGTCTGTTTGATCTAAATTGTTACGACTCGGCTAGGTTTATTTTAGCTTGAAAACTAGTTGTGCTGAACTTCTTTAATATAATTCAATTGTGAGTAACTTTCAGTTGAACAAGAGCGAGGGATGATGCTATTTTAGCCCAAACCTATTTGTTCTGTTTGACCCACACCTAATGTTCACATGTCTCAGGCCACGTTCTCCTTAGGAATCAATACTCAAAGTAAACAACTGATTGATTGTACTACTCCCTCCCAGACGGGTCAGAGTTTGAATAACAATATTAAAATGTTCCCATAGGAAAATATACTTACCATTTCTCTTCTCCCTACACAGTCCCTAGTCCAACCTGGGACGGAGGTCGCAGACCATGTCTCTATGCACACACCAGATTTGCTTACAGATACTGAGACATGGGTACACGAGACTGCCCAGCTATCTGTGGATGAGTCAGTTCCAACTGGAAACAAAATGTATCGAACAGATCATACTGGACAACGAGGAGGTGGGGTGGCATTCATGGTGAAAGATCACTTGGATTGCCACACCATAATCCCTCAGCACATCCACGGAAGTGTAAATGTACTTATAAAATTGAAAATTAACGCAAATCTCCCTTTGCCTATACTCACCTTGTACAAACCTCCACATAACTTGCCCATGTTTGAGGAAAAAGCTTATTACCTTATTAAACAGTGTGACAAAGTCTAACTCACCAATGATTGGAGTAGGAGACTTTAATCTTTGGGCAGAAGATCCATCCGATCCGTAAGCCAAATCATTATCATCTTCCCTTGAAACCATTGGCTTTACCCAAATGATAAAAATCCCACTCACCAAGGTGGTCACACAGATGGGAGGCTGACTCACCACTTACATTGCACGCCCACAAACACCCAGCCTTGCCCTTGGTCGGATCATTGTTGGGTGAACATGACCATTTTGTTACCTAATGCCCTAGTCAAACTTACCTAACATTAGGACTGAGAAAAAATGTAGAAAACGTAAAAACATCTCATCTCTTAATTTTTCCACATTACGGTCCACTAAACTGGATAATACTGCAACATTTGATAATACATCTGACCTGGTGCTCCCCCTCTCATCAGCCATCAAAACCACTATGGATATACTAGCCCCTGAAAAAGCAAAAAAGATAAAAATAGAAACTATAAAAAAAAGTGAGTTCAATGATAGTATTATAGAAGCGAGAAAAATCAAAAGAATGCTTGAACGTGAGTGGCGTAAACATCCTGGCTGGCCCACTCACAATGAGCAAATACAAAGAATCTGTGCATGCCTTCAAAAAAGCTACTATTAAAGCAAAAATTGAAAAATAAAACTTGCGCATTGATAATACCAAATCCAGTTCCAATGAACTGTTTACAATTCTTAAAGAATTTGAGAATCATACATCTTCATTTCCGCCCATCATTAAAGATTCTGCATGGTGTCTGACCATACAAAAACACATTTCTGAGCAAAACAACTGCCCATCAACTGAACATTGCCTATCAGCAGGTTTTTTCAACATCTAACAAAAGGCAATAGGTTATCACCACTACCACTGGGAAAAATACTGACTCCTCGAGTCCCTAATTTGGCTTTTGCGATTGCACAGAGGCAGAAGTTGCTGACATAATTACGAGGCTCAAAGCCACATCATGCCTAGGAGACTCATGTCCTCCCGACATCCTGAAAGATTCTCTGGATGTCCTTACTCTATGCATCACCAAGATGATCAACATGTCCTTCAGGGATAGTACTGTGCCAGCCTCCTTGAGGATGTTGGGATAACTCCCTTGATTAAAAAAAAGCCACCCTTGATCCAGCATTAGCTAAGAACTATCAGGCAATTACATATGTCCCTTATATGTTAAGCAGTGACAAAGTGGCCTACCTGCAGCTCCAGAGGTATATAGAAGAGAATAAAATCTTAAATTTCCACCAATCCGGGTTCACAGCCCAACATGGAACCGAGAGGGCACTATTAAACCTCAAATGAAACATCACAGGGATTATAGAACCGGGTCAACCAGCTCTGCTCAGGCTTTTGGACTGCTTGAAGAACATCACCAACTGTTCTGAGATGGCCACGAAATGGATTACATCATTCTTATGCCCTAGAACATCTAGAGTGGTGATCGAGAACGCCCAGGCACCTTCCATCCTCTCAACCTGTGGAGTGCCACAGGGATCGTGCCCATCTCCAATTCGAATCATTATCTATGTAAGGTCTCTTCTCAATCTTCTTAATACACTAGGTGTCAAATACGCCAACTATGCAAATGGTACCCTGGCATTGTTCGAAAATTCATTGGCTACCTGTTAAGGAAAGAATTAAGCATAACATTGTATCTCTTACATACAAATGCCAGAACCAGGCCCCTGCCCAGTATTTAATTGACAGACTCTCCTTAAGACAATCTGTTTGGACCCTGCGCTCCAATCAGAATTATGCCTTAATTCAACCTCGATATCTTCACCGGTTTCCTTTTTCCATGCGCTCTGAGGCCTAAGGGCGTGTAGGGCTTTACAAGAATTAAAATAAATAAATAATATGGTGGGGGTCACAAGGGCCACACTTTGCTCTCCCTCTTCAACACATTTCGGTGGGAGAGCATAGTACATCGATCACCATATCATAGAACCTTTACGGGGTGTTTACAACCACATGCCCTTCTACTAATTAGTCATTTGTGGGTTGTGAATAATTTTATGCCCAATATTGTGCAACAGCACACCTTTTGAACAAGCAAAGGACTTGATTTCACTGCCAGTGTTTGCAGGTAACGGGGTACATCACCTATTTTCACCTTTTAGCCTCTCTTTTGTCGCAGGATTCTGCAAATTTACAGCAGAGAAAATTGAGTTTATGATCTTGCGTGGAGAATGGGTCGCGAGAGAGCGCCTGTCTGCTGTTTGACCTGCCCAAGAGAAGGATTCATTGTTCAGGTTTGTTGATGTTTTAATGAGTTCAGAATCTCACTTTCCCATCTGTGATATTCACACCCCCACCCCCAATCCGGATGACCACGCATACCTTTGCAATGCATGAGACCATTTCTTTCCAGAAACACTCTAAGAAAGCACTCTCTTCTGCCAACTTGCAAATAATTAAGTGTGAAAGATAAGAAGAGAAATGCGTTGGTAGCCGTCATGAGGGCATACCGTACTTCTCAAGTTAACCCTCCATCCTGCCATAGTCGATAAACGTAGTACCATTTCAAATGGGGTAATAACACCAGTTATTACAGAGCTTAGAAACTGGGGTAGTCTGGCATGTAGCGCTATATGCAAACACTATTATTATTACATAAATGAATGAGACCTGCAGGATAAACGGACAGCTGAAAGGGCAGGGATCTTACATCTACCTTGCTTTTATGAGGTATTGTTGACCATATATACAAACATTCTACATTGGTGGTGGCACAATAATTAAGGTTACATTGCACTTAACATGCTCGTCCATGAAAGTTCACCAATTTTGACATGCTCCGATTTACTCAATTCCAAACACTCACAGCAAGTTCGGCAAAGTGTTATCAACATTTTCATGCCCAAAGGGATTGCTCGAAAAACATGGTTTTGCATTGAGATTTGGACAAATGCTGACAAATCACCCTTTGACCCACCAATTCCCTAAACTGTCCACAGCGATTTTCAAACTTTTTTGGCACACCTTTTAAGCAAAAGTAAAACAAAGTATTGCTATTTCCATGAATGCACAGAAGGTACGGAAGAAAAAACACCATCAGAAGCGGGCGGGTGGAGGGAGGGAGGGCACATGACCTGGCCATGGAGTAAAGGAGCTGCCTCGCGACTAATCAAGGAGGTGCATTCAGGTGCAGCTTGTTCCGGGCCCTAATGCGCAATTCCTGGGCCGCTCGTGCAGGAGCGCAGCCGGTGAACATGTCGAGTGCTCCAACGAGGCCGTGCCGTTCCAGCACCTTTACCTGGACCTGTGGCACTGTATGCTTGCCAGTTGTAAGTTGTAGAGATATACCTGTCTGCTGATGTTATATTATTATTTGGAGAGGTTAAGTTAAGGTTCCAACAATGTTGATTTTATTGATAAAGTTTCGCAATTTATCTGCGCTTACACCCCCATTTTCTTACTCTGTGTCCCATCACACATGGTTGATGCCATTAGGAAATGTTAGCCAATAGGTGAAGTCCTCGAATGACGCTTACCTCGTTCCACCTTGTGTCTCCGTCCAACTGTACTGCTTCCCAGGGCCTGCAGCCTGAGCTGAGCTGGTGTCACCAGAGTGTGGGATCTATGACTGTCCTTGATTTTGTAGAGGTGTATACACGTGTTGAAAGGTCCCCTTCAAAGGAGCTTTTATTAAAGTAATCTCAGCAGACCTCTCTTCTTGCTAATTGCATAGCACAGTGTAGTAATTAAGGTAAGGATACACCGTAGTATTTCCAGGGTTCTTCATTAAGATAACAGCAGATAAATAGGCCCCAAGGCAATAGTAGAAGGAAAAACCTTGGAATGGCAGTTATAATACAAGCGTTAGCCCCAGTGCGCAAGGTAAGACGAGGGCATGGATCCGCCTCACGCACCCAGGCAGATACAAATTACGTTCCCCTTTATGGGTAGCACATAACGAAATACAATTACATTAACAAAGACATGTGCATATATGTAACCGGAGGAATGAATCTAGAACAGAATGCTCAGTTATACATCTCAAAATCATCAAATAGGGCTTGTCTTCTCCTCATGGAACTTGAAATACCCACCCCTTCAGCATGTTCCAACCTGTTACTTATATACTCTTCCAATTCAATAGGCTGAAACCCAACACACAGATTCATTTAAAGTGGTTTCCTGTTCAGCAGAGTTTAGGTTTCCCTCTACTTCCTGACTAAACTGATAAGAATCCGATAGTGATCCCTCCATGAGCCACTCATCCTCCTCATTATTGTGGCTCATTCCTTCTTTAACACTTCCTCTCACTTCAGGATTTTTCATCACTGCCACACGGTTCATACTCCAACATTTACCATCACTGGTTATCACATGTTTCTCACCCACTTTTACAACTTTTGTTGGGTCATAGAATTGTGAACACCATTTTGATACTCTGAAATGTTTTTTGATTCTTACCACATCACCCACATTTACACCATGCTGCCTTCTTAAATATTCACCATTCATCTCCCCAACATGATCCACCACCCAATCTGGATAATCGGAACACGTAGGCTTACCTCTCAGAAGGAGAAATTCCTGTCAACAATGTGGGGTGTCACGATGAGCTATCATCATATCATGCAAACCTTTTTTCCAATCCAGCCCACTCCCTTTAGACAACTGTATAGAATCCTTGATTATGTGATTGGTGCGTTCAACTAACCCATTTTCTCTTGGGTTATATAATGCTGTGCGATGATTTACCATACCGTCTTGATCTAAATACTTCCTCATTTTGTTAGATGCCATACCTGTACATTGTCGTCTGTACAATACCTTTTGGATAGCCTTCCCTAGCAAACAGGTTTTCCAAAAAATCAATTACGCCAGTTGATAAAGAATCGACAAAATCCACATCAAACCATCTCAACAACCACTATTACAAACCTGTTCTCCCAGCCAAGAGATGACATAGTTCCCATGAAATCAATGGCAATCTTATTCCTCTCATCTCCCTCTGGCCCCCCTGCGGTCTCCTCCCTCCCTTCTCTTCCTTTCATCTCTTCCCCCCCCCCCAATGAGTTTTCTAGACAAGTCTGATCTATGAAAACCTCATCTAAACAGGTTCTTCCATCTCCTTCCAAAACCATCAAGGCCCACATTGACATCCTCACCCCAGCCCTGGCTGACCTCTGCAACCACTCCTTCGCCTCTGGTACCTTCCCCACCCCTGAAGCACTCTCTTGTGCACCCTTTTCTCAAGAAGCCCTCATCCAACCCCTCCCTTTTAGCTAATTATTGCCCAATCTCTATCACTCCTTTCCTGGGCAAACTCCTGGCAAAGCTGGCCATCTCCCAGCCTAATCTTCACACTGAATCTGTTGGTTGTCTCCATGACCATCAGTTTGTTTTCAGAGCAACCAGAAGCACGGAAACTGCTCTCCAGAACATCCGTGAAGACCTGCTCTCTAACCTTGATTCTAAGCTCCCCTCTGCCCTCATCCTACTTGATCTTTACTCTGCCTTTGACATGGTTAACAATGCCGTCCTGCTCAACCGGCTCTGTGATAATCTGCGTATCGCTGATTGGGCTCTGGCCAACCCTCCCAGGCCCAACTTGGGTCCTTCCTCTCCTCTATCTCTCTCTCCACCTGCAGTGTTCCCCAGGGGTCTAACCTCTCTCGCTGGTCGTTCAACCAATACCTGGCACCTCTCGCCCACTGCATTGCTGCTTTCTGCGCCAATTTCCAATGCTATGCAGATGACACCCAGCTCGTTTTCAGGCTTCCCACTGCCGCCTCTTCTCCTTCTCTCATCCCAGATGGTCTCTCAGCAATCCAAGAGTGGTGCGCCTGAAATGATCTCTGCCTAAATGCCAGCAAGACGAAGATCTTCCTCATTGGCACACTAGCACCCATCTTTCCCCTCACTCTCTGGCCGGCCTCCCTTGGCCCTGCTCCTGCTCCTACCTGCGATGCTAAGAACCTCAGGGTTATCTTCAACTCCTCACTCTCCTTCTCTCCTCACATCTCCGACATCTTTAAGAAGTCAAACTATCATCTGCACCTCCTCAGAAGTATTCTCCCTCTCCTCTCCTTCCACCAGAAGCTCGCTGTTTCTAGAGCCCTGGTTCTCTCGAAATCTACCCGACTCTACTCTCTGCCCTCTGCAACTCATCCAAAACAGGACTGCAAGGGCCACAAGTCCAGGGATCATATCTCTCCAGCACTGTAATCCCTCCATTGGCTGCCTGCGGCTGCATAGTTAAAATTCGAGACCTTTGAATTGTCCCCAAGGCCTTCTGGGGCCTGGGACCAAAATATCTCCACCTTTCTCTTCTGAAGTATATTCCTACTCGAGCCCTTCGCTCCTCTACCTCCAACTCCTTCAGGGTCAGGTGCTTTTCCAAGCAACAAGCTGGGGGCAGATCTCTCTCTTCTGCGGGTGCCTCCCCCTGGAACAGCCTCCCTGCCTCTCTGAAACTTGAGCAGAACCATCTCTGGTTCTGGAAGCAGCTCAAGACACTCATCTTTGCTTCTGCCTTCTCTCTTCCTCTTCAGTGTTGATCTCCTGACTGATACTGCACTGGTTACCTGGCTACCTTCTGAACCACAGGCCCAGGTCCCTGCCCCCCAGCTGCACACCTGCACTTCCTCCGGGCAACCCTGCACTTGGGGCTGTATCTGTAACCCTACCGTCCCCCTACCTGCACTATCGATCACTTGCGGCCCTTAACCTTGAACTGCCATCTGTTGACTGCACTTCTTGTTTCTTGATGTTTAGATCCTATGTTCTGCACTTGCTCCTTCTACCCTCAACACTTTTCCTCTTTCCTCTCCCTGCACTTGCGCGATCTCACTGGGCCTAGTAAGATAGTTGTCTTGTCTCCCCCTTGCTCCCCTCCCCTGCCTCGGCGCGCTATGAAACTCTTGAGTATGGGCGCACTATAGATAACATAAATCATATCCCACACTCTATCAAGGATATCCACTCTACCTGTTTACATCTTCTGCGTTTTGAGTGATTTGTCACTTACAGAACAGGGAATGTGTTGCCCCACTTCTGCCTCGACCATCATGTCCATTCCGGACCACCAATATCTAGACCTCAGTCTCCTTTTTGTTAAACCTTTACCCAAATGACCATTGTGGGCCCGCCTGATCAACTCGCCTGTAGAGCAAACAGAGGTACCATTCTCTTCCCACGGAATAAACCCCATTCAGAGCTACTCAATTCGTCTTTCATATTGTGGTAAGGCAATTTCCTGGACTCAACCGACTTCCGACCTAGCTCCATATGTACAATAGCCTCTCTTATTTCCTGATCTTCATTAACTGCATCCACCCATACTTTTTTTCGAAAAACCTTACCCACAGTACTCTCAATCTGAGCAATCCACTCCTCTGATATATCTTTTACTGATACCCCGCCCTCCAATGGAGCTCTGGATAGACCATCAGCTATGGGATTGCATGCCCCAGGAACATATTCAACAGTGAAATTGTAGCTTCGTAAAGCAGCCAACCACCTGGCAATCCTGGGGGTCGCTAAACCCAAACCCTTTGTGGTGAACAAATGAGCCAAAGGCTTATGATCACTCCTAACCTTGTAAGGAATACCACAAATGTATGTTTTGAAATACAAAGAGGCCGAGTAGCATGCAAGACCTTCCAGTTTGATTGAGGAATACCTGGATTCAGTGTCTGATAGTGTTCTGGATTGAAATGCCACAGGAACTTCTTTGAGCTGTTTTTAATCAGATTAGGAATGGCAGAGACCATACAATCATGCATCTACTGATACAATTGTTTGAGCTACGGGATCAGACCTGCACAATGTGGGAGGATTCACTATTTCTTCCTTTAGACTCCAAAATGCCCCCTCCTCTGCCTGGCCCCAACAAAACTGCTTCCTATCCTTCAACAAGAGGCGTAAAGGTTGGCTTTATATGGCAAGGTTATCCACAAACTTAGAATAGAATTTTATAAGACCTAATAATCATTTTAACTCATCTTTGTTAGCAGGTGCTTTCACTTCCACAATGACACCCAACATTACTGATCTAAGTAGCATTCCCTCTTTTGTGAGCCTATGACCTAAATAGGATACCTGGTGCACTTTCAACTGTCACTTGGCTATTTTATCAGTTAATCCTGCCGTTTCCAATCTCCGTAACACCTCATACACTCTGGCATTGTGTTCACACTCATTTTTGGCTCCAAAAAGAATTTCATCCTGGAAACAGTTTACGTAAGGAACGTCGCCCCAAAAAATCTTCCATTAGTTTCTGGAAAACGGCGGATGCCAATGCCAACCTAAATGGCATTCTTTTAAACTGGTAAGCACCCATCGGAGTAATAAAAGCTGTTAAGGCACGTGATAAGGGGTGCAAATCTTCCTGGTAATATGCAGATGATAAATTCAGGGTACTATTCCATTCAGCATCTTCCATGGTCATGAGCATCTCACTGCTCTTGGACAAGGGGTGTCTGTCTGCCCAAATCAACCTATTGAGATCCCTTAAGTCGACACATAATCTGACCCGCCCATCAGGGCATTGTGCGATCACAATGGGGGATAACCATTCACTGCTCTCTATGGGTTCAATTATACCCTGTTCACATAATCTCTAAAATTCTTCTCTCGTCTTTTTTCTTACTCTTTACGCACACATGGTTTAGCTTGTGAAGACAATTGAATGTTATGGCAGTATCCCTTAAGTTTCCCAATGCCTTGCTTAAAAATATTCTTAAATCTAGTCCCCGCTTCTTTAGAGAATTTCTCTTACCTGTCCACCCCCACCGATCTAACTTGTAGTTCTTTTCCTGGGTGTAATTCAAGACCTAATTTACCTTGGTGATGCCATCTCAAGAGACAATCCCATTTGACAGCCAAGTACATTTTAGCTCTTATTATTCTGTTGCAGTAAACTATGTCTCCCCACACAAAACCCACTATGTCTAGTTTCCCACCTCTGTATGCCCTTGGCCTTATGTCTGTTTTGTGTAACATATGTTTCTTACCCCACAAATGTCCTGGTATTTGTCTTCAGATATGATGGTGTAAGGGGACCCCGAGTCAGCTAATGATTTTAAAAGAACACACTGCAACCACGATTTGAACTTCCGGAGGAATGTATTCCTCCTCCTCCTCATCCTCCCCTATCTCTCCAGCAATGTGCACAACTTCGTTACCCCACTCTCCCTTCTCCCACACAAACTGCACAATTCTGTCTCCATCCTGAATCTTGTTATTGAATTTGCACAACCTTGCTAAATGACCCATCTTGCCACACCTCCTACATTTAACTCTGCATTGCGAGGTATTCTTTGGGATTCATGGCGTGTCTTCCGAACCCACACCTGGAACATTGACCCTTACGATTGTCATATGCCGGGGTATTGTTCCCATTTGGTGGCAAAGAACAACCACCACCCTTAATTAGCCCTGCCATGTCTGAAGTTCGGTTTCACAGCACAAACAGTTGTTTCTTCAGCCCCACTTACATTTTCGCCCGCATTATCCACTATGGCATGCACTTACTCTTTATTCACTCTAGAGTTAACCTCCTTGAGACACATACGTGTCAGTTCCATACCCTTGGCTATAGTCAAGGCATCTTGTAGCAGAGGATTCTTCACTTGCCACAAGCATTCCTGAATTTTAGGATTAGATGTGCCCATCATTAGCTGGTCTCTAATATATTCTTCATTCTCAGTGAACTCACAAGATGCCAATAGTACCCCGTAAGTCTGCCACAACAGAATCCACTGCTTCCCCCACACCTTGTTTCCTTGAAAAAAATGTGTACCTCTCCAATACTATATTAATCTGTTTTCAAAACTGCAGCTGTAACTTTTAAATTACTATACCATGTAAACACTCTCCACCAAACCCCCCCCCCCCCCGTCCCCATCTGCTGCTCCCTCATCCACCACATCAGGAAGTTTTTTATTTATCCTCACAGCTTCTGCACCCGAACAACACATTAACATGGAAAATTACCACTCGTCAGAATATCTTTCCGCCACAAAGTAGAATTTTAATAAATCTCTCCAATCCTCCCACAGAATTGGTGGTTCCCTTGGTGTGGCCAAAAACTTGGCAGGGGCTGCAAATTCTGCATGTTGATACCACTACCCCTGAAGAATCTTCTTTTTCCAAGTAATCTTCAGACAGGAGTGTCTCCCACTGTCCCTTCCAGATGGAGCTGGGACAGTTCCTGAGATAATGTCAACTGTAGTATATCAACACCACTATGATGACAGATTAAATAGTTCCAAAAGGGAAAAAGATAAAATCCTTCCAAAATGACCTAGCCCAGATGTGAGCTGTACACCCCTCTGTGATGATGGTTGAACTGGATTGAGCAATGAAAATCCTGCCAAACTATGCACACTAAATTGTGTACTATACGCTACAAAAATGTACTTGAGTGCTTTTCATCGCATTCTGTGAGAAAAGCAGCGGCCATTCTGTTTAAAAAATACAAATTCTGCCGTATTTCCTTAGGCCGCCAGACGGGGGGGCAAGCACGCGGAATCACATGGGAAAGTGCCTCCCTCCAATCTTCCATCACAAAACTGTGAGGCTATGCTGCGACATCCAAGGAGTAAAGCAGGCCTGTTGCGCACTGTCACAGTTTAAGGAGAGGTCCGACATATCTCTCAACTCGCACGCTTTTGGCGGGTGTCATCCACCTTGTAAAGGGCTGACTCACCCTCCAATCCTCCTGCACGCCCTTTCATGCCAATGGGCGTCTCAACCGCCAAAAACAAAATCGGTTATTTCACCCGCCTTTGTAACACAAATGGTTGAGAGCTATGGGTGCGTTGGCCTTCCTCGTCGCCAAATGTAGTATAAGGTAACGTTACAGCATAGTATTTCCAGGGTTCTTTATGATTACAGGAGAAAAATAGACCCCAAGACAATAGAAAGCAAAACCTCTAAATGGCAGTTGGAATACAAGCGTTGCCTACGTCATAACCTCGGTGCGTGAGGCGAGACCAGGGGATGGATCTGTCTCGCGCACAGAGACAGATACAACACACAGGCCTGCGTATGGGGGGAAATAGCTGTGCAGCAGCAAATCGGGGTATTGTATGTTAACAGGAGGGAGACAAAACCGACAGGCCAAAGTCATTTGGAGCAGGGACTAGCTTGGTGAGATCAACAGGTGCTCTGGTTCATCATGGCAGAGAGCGTGAGCAAAAGTCCCAGTGCGGCGAGCTGCTTCCAGAGCACTCAACATATCCAACGGTTCTGAAAATAAGAACTTCCATCTTCGACTGCAAACTGCTGGCAATCCTCCTGTTTATGTTCTCCGAATGCAGCCGGAATAAGGACTTTGCTTGCTGTATCATTCAGAAATAATGAAGAAGCTGTCGTGAACAAAAACGATTTCAAAATTAAACATACAATTTTCCAGATACAAATTAAACACTTGCTTTTAATTCTCCGGAATGTATGGTTCAGTTCGATTTCAGTCACCTAAAAAATGAATTTAGAGGAAGGCATTCGGCGACCCACGGTCGGGTGAGAACCACCAGGCTTCTTAATGTGACCTGCTTCCTAAAGCCCTTTCAAACTTCAGACGAAAAGTGGAATGTAGTCGAAAGAATGCTCCTGGAATTCACGGCTCTTCCTCCTTTTCTCCAGCTGCGCCAGGCACTTGAAAATGTAATTTTGTCACAAGTAGACTGCACAACGGTAATCACCACACGCGCTCCTCAAGAGCGGCTCTGCAGCGTTAATTAAAAGAAAAAGAGGGTGATTACATCGAAGACGTATGGCTGCATTACTGTATCATCTCCTGCTGCTATTATTCATTTAAGCCAAGCAATCTTTAATACGTGTTGGGCAATTTTCAAGTTTCACATAATCTGCGGTTGGGTTATTTGGCAAAACTGGTTTATTTTATGAAAGCAAACATTAAATACCAAATACACAGTCACCCAAAAAATACAAGGCAACATGATATACAATGCCAGTGGAGAGAACATAAATACTAAATATAACAATGACTGAGAAAAGCACATGAGCAGTGTAAACAACAATTGAGAGAAGTACTGCACAATTGCTGCAATGCACCCAAACATGTTGGACAGCAAAGCTGCAAATACATTAAAAAAAAACAAAAACACTAGGATAAATCCTTCTAAATATGGAACCAGGCTTGCTCGCACACAGTGGCCAGAATGTACACATTTGCCATAAGATCAGAAAGTCTGGTGTGATGATCTAGCACATCAGGTTCTAGTCATTAAAAGTACCTACACTCCAAACCCTCTCTAAATGCACCTACTCATCTGGCACCTAATGCGCAATGCAGCCACCCCACCACGCTGTGCTCCCAGTTACCCTGTTGCACTGTAGGTGATCAAGCCCTTGTGCCCATTACTTGATCGTACCAATCCGCTTGTAAGAAACCCTCTGGCTGGTGCCAGAATCCCTCACAGCTACAACGCAGAAATTGTCTTTGCCAGTGGTAGAAGAGTACCGAAAAAAGTAGTGGAACTCTGGTCTCGGCAAGGAAGAGGCTAGGCGGAAGCACAGTGCAACATGTGACAAGGAGTTGCGGCGGGGACATTGCAATAGTCTAAGTGGCTAGTAACTGAGGCTCCTATTACAACTTTACACTGGCGCAGGGACATGAATGCAAACACCCCCTACATAGAATGGTCGTAAAAAGTAGAGGAATGATAAACAGAAAAAAATAAAAGTAGTGGAACACCACTGCCGACCGTTCCCGCTCACTTCGATCACTGGTCTTTGCTATTCAAAAAGCCATATGCGGACGCCAACAACCCCCACCTAATTTTGGCCCGCCTCCCTTCTTGAGGTCAACATAATTACTGACTCGGATACGAATGGCAACAGCAACACAAGGGAAACAGCACTGAAACATGCTGACAATGTACTCCCACGAAGGAAATACTAAACACTGGCTCACACCACAGAAAGAAGTGGCAGGACCCACAAAGATTGAGGTAGTGAGGAGCCAACTAATCTTGGCCCATAAACACAAGCATATCACACACCTGCGACCCATTAGCCCATATGGAGGCTAGAGGGGCGGTGCTTGTTTCCTATACATTCCATCGGGGGAATTGGGCATTTTGGAAACACAGGCCTAAGGCCTAGAACTAAATAAAAAGCCAACATTTGGCAATAATAGGAAAGGAAGGGCCATTAATTTTGATAAAAAAAATTGTGGAAGTGTTTCCTTCAAAACAATAGTTTTCACTCACATATTAGACAAGAAAAATCAACATTTGTATTGCTTTCGTGCAGAATCGACTTCCGAATATGGTTCTTGTTTCCCAATTCAGGTTTGGACCTTCCACGTGACTCATAAATGAATGCCTCGTTTTATTGCGTTCTCTACAGAGAAAGGTCGTTACCTTTGGATCACCTTTTGCAGTGTAATACAAATGACTCTTCAGTCCTCTTTAGAAGTAGCCCGGCGCCCTTTATGGCATCCCGAGTCCAGCCTGGCAGTGTGCTGCCGTTAAGGAGGATAGTGTTGTAAATTGTCTCCCAGTTTTTTGGCTGTAAAACTCAACTTAACAGTCGTATTTAAGCTTTAGTCGATAGCAAATGTCAGCCGTTTTGGTTGTGTGTTTTAAAACAATAAAATAATGCCTAACACGTGTGGCAATTCCTACATTTGTTATTTCAGGTACAGTATCTAATAATTAAAAACATTAAATAAAGTAATATTTTGAAAGGACAACATTATGTAAGCCTTTTATCGCACATGGTAGTATAGTGCATTCAATCTTTGGTCGAGAGGAGAGTAAAGGTGCGGGCGGGAAAATGTAGGTAATCACGGATTTGAAAAACAATGTAGTATATTTGGCAATGTTAGGTGTATTTATGGCAATGTTAGCTACCTAGAATGCTTTAAATGGGTTTCTGACTACATTATTATATAAGAATGTTTGTATTTTTATGTTTTGAGTTATATTCAAATTTCGGTGACAGGGCATACTTTTTCACAGCCACTAATTCGTACCCCAACTGCTTAAGATAGTTTGATCTTTGGATTTACAGGCTGAAAAGAATGGCTGAAACACCCTTAAACCCGATTTTAAAAAGCCAGCCTTTTAATTGATTACTTTGTAAGACTTTAATTCTGTGTGAGACAAAGACAACTGGATTAGTGCTGAGTCTCCGATTCATGACACGTTTCCTGTTCAACCATCACAAGTTGCCTAATCTAGTTGAGTTTTTTTGTACTTCTTACTTACATTATAAAACAATACAAGGGATCCAGCCAAAGTGTTAAGCCAGTAAAAAGGCTATCAGGAACAGGATTGTGAAAAAATGCAATCTCGTCTTAAAAGCTGCCCCATGATCATCTCACAAGGTTCGATTTCGAGAGGAGGAGATATCGCAGAGGTGGAAAATCATCGGCAGCAGTGAATTGCCGAAGTTACATGATCGACTTCTGGTCCCTGTTTCGTTCCCTAGCGCTGCGGATGCCAGAGGAAGTGGCAAAAGGTGAAATCCCCAATACACTGATAATGTGTTCCCTCCTGGCACAGGGCATTTTTCATGGGGTATTTTAACACAGTACCATTTGGAGAGTATCAGCGGCAGCATACAGATTACAGGCGAGGGAGTGTGGCACGTGCAGGACGACAGGATCAAGGCTCTTTTTTTAATATCATACTACAGGAAGCTTAATTTTAAGGAAGCCTTCATTAAAACAGATGCAATCATCTAGCATGGTTCTCCCTGCAAAAGAACATTTGCCTGCTGCCCCTACCTTGTCTCAGTGCCGCACTCGTAAGCTTCTTTGGAAAAGTGACAACAAATCTGAAATCCTAAATTGCAAATTGGTCTCCTCTAATGGAGCAATCCACCTTAAACGTTGAGGGAAGCTCTTGCACCCGGTATAATATATAATGGTTTATTAGAGTTTTATGCCACACTCTGAAATTCTGCTGGTCTTAAGGGCCTCCTGGAAGACACGTGAGCGGGTCCCATTTTTCAACCAGGTATAGCAGCCCTAAAATATACCTTTATTATAGAAAAGTAATGTAAAACCTATTAGAAAAAACAGCTTATTTTTACCCTGGCGTTGTTTATGACCCAAGTCCTGGGCATTTTTATTTTTGTATTTTTTTGTATTTCATTTGTAATTCATATAGCGCTTTACGCCAAAACATTGAATGAGACACACTTGCAGTACCATCAAATGTAAAATCACAAGCTATTCAACATTTCCTTTAATACTAAAGAAGATAGTTCTTAGGAGAAGTACGAAATAGAGAGTAAGAAGTGATAGAACAAAGAGAAAGAGGGAGAGGTTTCCAGCAATGCGGGACAAGCAAGGGAAAATAACAAAATGCTTTCCCGTGCTTGCCCTTGGTTAGGCACCGAGAGGGAGAGGAACTGATAACAATTGAGAGTGGGAGCATAAAGCCTGCAGGGGAACATAAAAAGAAATAAGAGATGAAAGATACAAAGGCGCAAGACCGTAGAGAGATTTACAAACAATACAAAACAAAATACATTTTAAGACATGAATGAAAAGGTAACCATCCAAGAGAGGGTAGTGAAAGAGAAACAGAATCATGAGAAGAAAGTAAATATAACAAAGGAATGGAAGCATTAAAAACAGGCTTTAAAAGAGCCAGACGAGAAACAGGGAGACCAAAGAGTAGAGTGGAACAATAAAATAGGCGTGAGGAAATAATTGAGCAAATCAAGAGTTTGATGGAATTAAACGTAAGAAACGGACCAGCTTTACGATATTGAAAAGGTTCTAATGACAGGAATGGGATATAGTTGAAATATGATAAGAGAAAGATAAATCAGTATCAATGTATGGAACAAGATTACGAGCAGACCTAGAAATAGGGAGAAAAGAAAGCAGAAACAAAAGGGGGAGGAGAATGGGGAGGACTAGTATTAGCAAGGGAAAAAAAGAACTTCAGTTTTAGTTACATTCAAAGCAAGAAAATAGTCCGACATCCAAGTTTTGATCGCTGAAAGACAGGAAGTAAGATTATCGTGAATAGAAGACGTGAAAGAAGAAAAGGACAGAAAGAGTTGGGTATCATCCACACAGAAGTGATTATAGTGTGAGGAATCCATGGGTAACCTCACTTCTTTCCCTAACATATCCTCCTCCCAGGCCAGGGCAAGGCTGTTTGCCATCGAATCCTGACCCCGGGGGTGGATATGCAAGCATGGCTTTAAGTGGGCCGGGGCCTGCCGGGGCTGGGCCCCGGCAGGCTCCGAAATTTCGTTTTGAGGCGGGGCCCTGCCGGGGCCCACTAATCTCCCCTGGCAGCCCCAGCCACTCCACGAAAAGGCATTTTTTTCTACAGCCTGAAGCTCTCGCTCGTGTGCGAGAGCTTCAGGCTTCAGAAAAAAATGCCTTTCAGCCATAATGGTGGCGCCTCACCTACGAAGCATCCCTTTAATCAAGTGATGCACGTGGGCCGGCGCCACCATTATGAAGAAAACGTGAGGCCGCTGGAAGCAGAGGCCTTGCTTTCTAAATACTGAAGCTCCCGCGGATTCGCGGGAGTTTCAGTCTTAAGGGACAGGGCCTCTGCTTCCAGTGGCCTCACCCTTTCAGCCTTAATGGTGACGCTGCCCCTCCCCAGCTGGCGAGGGGCAGCACCACCATTAAGGCTGAATAGGGAGGCGCTGTCCCTTGCCAGGCAAGCCTATAGAATATAAATGCAGAGATTATCACCCTCTCCCCCATAGGGGAGAGGGTGCTAATCTCTACAACAGGCTGCCTGGCAGGGGTGCCAGTAGCCCATTGAGCCGAGGCTCGTCAAGTGGGCGTGGCCTAACGGGTCATCAAGGCCCCTGCTGTTAGGCCACGCCCCCTCGATGAGCCCCGGCTCGATTTGTAGTGCCACTTAAGGCACTGTATGCAAGGAAGGATCACCTGGGTGGAGGAGACTTGGGGAGTTGGGGTGAGGCATTTCCCTTTTCTAACGAATAATATCCTCCAGCCCTTTGTAGGGTATTACCAGTCCCTTCCCTATCTTTTACATAAATCATCTCCCAGTAACAGTCAGGGACAAGGAAGAGACACACCAGAGCCATACATCGTTCTCATTATTGATTCTTACACACACAAACACCACTTTAGTACTGGGACGAGGAAGATGCAACAAAGACTGACAACAGGCTACAGAACAAACCCCATGCAGTCTAGTTGTCGAGAACCTAATCAAGCTGGCAGGATATGTAAAGGCCAGTATTGGGAGAAGAAGAGAGATGTGAATGAGAGAGCAGCCGCATGGAAGCAAAACCCTGAGAAGTCCACAGAAACGGGAGAGGGATGCAGAGCAAGCGCAGCAGGAGGCAAGGTGGAAAGCAAGCCGGTGCGAGAAAGCTCTGCAGAGGAAAACTGGGGCTTCCCTCTGAACCAGAGAGGCATTTGGAGAAGCTGGGTGAGAACTGAAGGAGAACTGCCGAGCGAACCGCAGCAGAGAAGGTGCTGGTGGAGTGACAGAGCCAGTGAGGTGCATTGGCTATTCCGGCGGGTGAGAGAGAAGCTGTCCAATAAGCAGTGGTAGTACCAGCAGGACAGGGAACGCTTCCCGGTGATGCAACCAGTGCTGCAGCTCCACACCATATGTCGGAAATGCCAAGCGACACCAGTAGTCTGCGCAGGAGCGCTGGGAGCCCCTGGGCATACTGATACAGGTCTAAGTGTGAAATGTGCCATATATGACAAGCTGAGGAAAGCTAAGAAACTGTATTTATGTTAACTCCCTTACTTAAAATTATTTGGGGAAGTGAAGTGAATTGGTTATGAACTGACATGAAGAGTAATGCTAACAAACAAAGCCAAATAAGCAAGCATAAGTGAATGAGTGTGATGAATATTGTTAAGAGGCAAACAAGCATTGGCAAGAGTCAAGCAGATCATTTTCATATTACTGAAAGAAATAAATGGTTGAGAAACGAAAACCGGTATGCAAGAGAAACCTGGAAAAGGGATGCCAGATGCTTTGATCAAGAGACCTGAAACAGAGAACAAGTGTCCTATCAAGATAGTGTACTGGGAAACCTATGTTGGTTTTTGCAAGTGAAAGCTACAAAACAAGTGAATGGTGACAAAACAAGCATTAATAACGCTTCAAAGTCAATTCAAAGGATAGGTCCAGCCTCACTGTAAGCTGGAACTGTGGCAAGATAACTATGAAGCAGATACAAATAAGGTGTGTCGGTTGTGTGACCTGCAATGGGTGGACCGTGTGGTCTGACAACTGCGCCTAGACGGATTACACGCACCCAAGGAAAAACCATGTTGTGACTGAATATAAGAAAACCGGTGTGAACTTAAATTGAAGAACTGAAATTTATAAATTGGTGAAAGGTAACCAAACCAGTAGAGCTGGGAAGTATCCCAAGGAATTGTGTTATTTAGACTCTTTTGTAATGTGAACTATTTGAACCTTGGGGAAGGGAAATCCCTTTTCCACCCAAGAGCTGGAAGAAGCTCTGAACGTTTATTTCCAGCACTTATCATTTGATGCTGACATCCCTACACATTGCATACAATTAGATGCGAGGGCAAGTATAGGTTTTGGACACAGACAGACATTTGCTTTGGACTTCCTGACACAGACTATCAGTTGTTTAATTTAGGTAGGGAAATCCCACCTTAGCCTAGGGCCAGATAGGCCCTTTTCCAACCCCCCTGTGTTTGGTACTAAACGTTTATAGCCTAAATTGTATGGCATTGTCTGTGTTTCCTTTGTGATGCCTTTACAGTAGATACCAAAAAGACGAGATGGTAGCTGCTAGGGGAGATGTGTAAAGGGACAAAAAGATAAGGTCCAAGAACAGAGCCTTGAGGAACACCGTGTAGAAGAGATAAGGTATTGGAGGAGGGGCCAGCCCAAGTTACTTAGTATGTGTGATTAGACCGATAAGAACGAAATTATGATAAGGCAAAACCAGAAAACCCCAAAAGTAAGATAAGTTAAAAGTAATGTGTGATCCACCTTGTCAAAAGCAGTCATTCTTTGCTGGACTATGTTGAGTTATATGTGTTTTTTCTCGTCACCTCTGGCAGGAGAGATATGCATGTCTATGTTGTATATGCCTATGTCCTATGTCCTAGCACATAGTATTGGGATTGTATGCGTTTCTTATGGGGTCATATGATGCAGTGGCAATGTGGAAACAGACCAGACGATTTTAGAGTAGCTACAAGAATGTATAGATTGAATGCCATGGGCCAATTGGTAAACAGATTAGTGCTGCCTAGTATTTCTGTAGAACCTTGTTAGGTATGTGTTCAAAAGAATGATATAAGCTTAATAGTGTATGTTATGTTTTGTCTTACGTCTTTGGGTTTATATTGCAGATATTCTGCTATTTGGATATCTTCCTAGTGCGTTTGTCCTTTTTTAGAGTAGGCTGTGGTAGTTGGTGTGGCAAAAGGAAGAAAGCAAGACTGATATGGCTAAATATTGGTGGGAGGTAGATCAGAGAACATGGGATCTGCATGCATCTACACAACATAAATGTGTAATAATGTGTGTTTTGCAGGGTGACATTTCAGTGTGGTTGAATGCCATTGTGTCAAATTGAGAGATATCATCCTGGGACGTGTCAGCATAATCACAGGGAGGCAGTTGGCTTGTTGGTCAGTGTGTGTGTGGTGTGAATGTCAAGCAGAGGGTGAGGGTGTTGGGTATGGAGGGTGAAATAAATATTGGTTCAATGCAGGGTGTTTATGTGGAAAAATGTAGATGTTGGCAAGGGCTTGAGGTGGAGAGTAAGTTGTTAGTGTTGGATAAAGTGTTTCAGCAGAGCTCAGAAAGGATCCTGTGAGGTGGGATTTCACATCTATCATTGTGCCCGCTGGTGTGTTGTGGTCCTAAAGCCTAAGCCTGGCAGGGCAGTCATGGGTGCTAAGGGGTACTCTAGTTCGTTGGTGGTTGCCTCAACCTGGTTAGGGTTTCTGGGTCCATGTGTTTGCTTTTGATTGAACTAGCTGGTCCTATACGGTTGGGTGGTGGTTGCGGATTGTCATGATTGAATGGGCATGCTATGTGATCACAGAGTTCTGGACAGCGGGGGATTTATTTAGTGGCTAAGTCTGGCAAAGCAGTTGGCACCACCAACCTGCCCCTCCCAAGTCCCTGTAGCTTCATGTTCTCTTTCTTTAGTGCATGATGTTGGGCCCCTTTGATTGATCGTCAGTGACATAAAGCTACAAGAAATGATTCCAACTCGGTGAGCATTTGTTTAACAGGTTATCATCCACTTCTAACCTGAGAGCAGGGTCTTTGAGTAAATACTCCCATTGTTTTGCAAATGTAGTAGTAGTTCATCAACTCTATGTTTCTAAGCATTGTTCTTATATATACTATCAGGTTGATTTGTTAAGTGATGTGGATGCTTTGTAGGTAAACTTTATTCAATTCTAATTTAGCTACTGAAATAGAGCTGGATATAAAGCTTTGTTTTTGCTGCAAAACTAAAGAGGGAATGTGAGGAGATGTGGCCTACTTGATAAAGTGCAAACTCTGGAACCAGGAAACCTTGGCTAAAATGCCAGCCTCTCCAGTTAGCTATCTCGTGGGAATCACTCATCACTATTCCCGATTTCGCCTAATTACCCAATTGCCAATACTGAGTTGTCTAGAAGTGATTTAGTTCAGTTTCTGCTGTAGAAGCAGCCACACTCACACATGGTTTCATAAAATACAGGGCTGTGCAATATAAAATAATAGTAATAGGATTGTCCATTTATTGGGTGTAATGCCACCTGCGAGCCTTAGTTTAGTGGCATACATTCCAAAAGTAGATATGCGTACAACTAGGGCATCAATGCCATACCTCATCTAGTTTTCTTTCTGCCCACCCTAACAATGGCCTCTAGAGAGAGTTCTGAGTGTAGACCATACCCAGAGAGCTTTGGATTTTTCTTGCTCTTCTCATCAACTTCACTGCCATTTCTGTTAACATGTAGCTCATGTTTTGTGTTTAAAATGCAAACTCCCATCCAAAGACAGTAAGTACTCAGTAAAGTGTCCCTCAAGATTAGGAAATGAAAACATAGGAATAGTGAGGTTGAAATGTGTCATTTTAGTAATGTAAAAGACGGTCATGTTTCTCTGTTGTTTTCATTTGAGGCTTAAAATGTGAAAACCTGCGGGGGTGCCACTTCAAATCACTTGGGTGAAACAAAACAGTACGTCGGGTACAATAAAAAGGTGTGACATATATATGAAGAAGAGAAAGGATGGCATGTGCTTACATGCCCATGTAGTCTCCTTAGTTACAGTCGGTATGAGCGAGCCATCTGAGCAGACAGTTGCGTTACATGTTGTGGTTGATACTTTTGCTAAGGTGACAAATCTGGACAATTCGTCCCTTCATCCCAGAGAAGAGCCACCTCCTTTGAGGCTAGGGAGGTGAACCCGAGAAGCAAGACCCTCCCCTAGGGGTCTGGGCCAGTGGGACCTCAGTGGGAGTGACTCCTCTCTAGGGGACAAGGACTCTCAACTAGCGATGGAACTCCCAGGCCAAACCACCTTGTCCGCTTATATGGATATTGGAAATACGTTGGCTCATCCTGTAAAGACTATAGTCAACAACAATTCTTTTTTTGTGTCTATTGGCTTCAGGTAATGCTGAACACCACCTGAATACTATCATCAAAGAAGACGTTCACAATTCTTGAGATCTGTAGAGAAGCCCCTCAATCCTCACACCAGAAAAAATACAACCCTCTAGGGAAAAAGGCCCAGCACACCTCTTGCAAGAAGAACACTGTTTTTTCTCGTAAATAAACAAGTACACGATAGCAAAGGACTCTGCTACCACAGAGTGCTCGGCGAAATCAACATGGGTGGTAGTTTATAAAGGGAAAAGGCGTCACAATTGACGTGCATCATATAGTTTACAAATCCATGTGGCTGGTTGATGCAACCCTATACATAGGTGGCCTGCTCCATAGGGGATGCCAGGTCATTGGTCTCAACTTCTCCTGTCCGTCATCTTCCACGTGGGGTTCTTCTTAGCCCATCATCGGGCACAAAGTTCTTAATTGGCAATTAAAGGTTACAAATCATAACATGCCTCATCTCTTGGCATGATGTGCGTGCACCTGGTAATGCAGACATGGGTTCAGAGGCTACTTTCGAGGTCACACTATCTTAAAAACCCCAGCTCAATCCCATACGCGGCAGCACCGTTCCAGTTCTTTCCACCCTGGACTTACGTTTGTTACTTTCCCTCCCTGGCGCCTTGCAGCACAAATCAGAGGGGCCTAGGGTATTTTGCTATGATCACTCTGATAGATTGACAATCTAACAGCTTTATAGCCAGTGGGACGACTGACCTGTACTATGGAATGTTCGGGTTTTGGGACAGGGCATCCGGACACTATAATTTAGGGTCTGGGCTGGGGTAGGTCAGAGGCTCGTGCCCTCCTTCTCGTGGGATAAGTGCTTGCAGGGAGCTCTCGCCCCACTCATGGCCTTGCAGGGCGCATTCCCTCTGAGTTACATGTGCTGTTAGTATAATACAATGACAGGTTTATGAATCCCAGTGGATTTAGCCTTCCCCACTTCAGCCCAAGCTGTAACCAGCTCCTGCTATCACAGACACATTTCTTAGCTTCGTGCCTGGGCCTACTGCCCTGGCTTGCAGTGCCGTGCCAAGCCTCGATTTAAAGATGGCAGTTGGTTTCTTAAGGCGGTGTTCTCTTCATGGAGCCAGATTTTCAAATTCAAATTGAACCTCTCGATGTTATATTCTGTTTTACGGGTTGTGGGGGAGGAGGAGTGTTGTTTCAGAATTGTAGACCTAATACTGAAAGGTATCTCCCTCCCTGTTTCAGTTCTAAGAACCAGGCTAGTTAGGGTGCTAACCTGCGTTATCCCAGCAGTCTTGATGGTTGATACTTGTTTAAGTAAGAATTCAGATATACACCAATGTTATGGAGCATTCTGAAAGTTATACAGTTGATGTTGAGTGTTCTTCTCTTTGCATGGCCTAGTGAGATATGATGCTAGGGCTTGAGTGCCAAAATAAGTCGGTTTAGTCCTAGATAGATATTATTAAAATTGTCTAGGCAAGAGAGGACACATGCTCTGGGAGGTGGACATTTGACAGGTACTTGGTGGGATTGGGATCCCAAAGAAGATGGTCTCTGTTTTAGAGGCATTAATGCAGATATTGTCATCCATTGTCCAATCGTGGATTTTCTGGAGGAGTTTGGATATATGCTGATAGTGGTTATCAGATTCAGTAACACCTGTGAACCATCTGCATATAATTTAAAAGGTTTTGATTAGAGTTTGTTAATTTCAGCTACGGTTTTAATGCAAACATTAAATATCTTATTTTATAATACTTGGCATTTATATAGCGCTCTATATATCATTGGTATGACCTCAAAGCGCTGGTAGGTTGAACGCCCTCAGGAACTGTAGTTCTGGTCGGTAGAGATAGTGTCATAGGGTGCATGGGTGCACCAGATATGTGTGCAGCTGATGTAATTGCTGAGTGGTAGCTGCATCCTAGCGCTAGGTGGGGTGCTGAAGATATCAGTTGGATGTGTGCAGTCTGGTGGGTGGACATCCAGACTGGGCTCTGGCTACGTTAGGCCTGAAGGACGCATATGTGAGCAACTAGGCCGGAAGGGCTCGGCTAGCTGCATTTTATTAGGGTGATGAGGTGTTCATGGGGTCGTATTCGTATGTGAACAGCTAGGCCGAATTAATCAGGGGTATAGCTGTGTTCTAGTTGAATGATGGTGTATAGTAGAGAGTAAGCGTAGTGATGTGATATGATGGTTATCTTTAAAGCGCCTGAGACCAGGCACATGAACAGGATGGCATCGAAAAGGGAGACAGACGGACACAGAGACATGGGGCTGGGCATTACAGTGACAGGAGGGGGGATACGGATATATGGCAACAGCATTAGAAGCAGGGATGCAGGGTACACAATCTTATCTATCTATTTCATCCGATTCTTCCATTTTATCCGTTCTGTCTGTGCTATCCATCCCGCCTATCCATTTATCTATCCATCCATCACATCACTACTTCTCTTACATCCAGCCGTTCATCTCTTCCATCTGTCCACCTATTTCACTCATTGCTTCCCATCGATCCATCCAACCATCGCTTCCCATCCATCTATTGCTTCCCATCCATCCGTCCATCCATCCATTCCCTTCCTTCCATCCATCCATCCGTTCCTTCCATCTGTTGGTCACCATCCATCCATTCCCTTCCATCCAGTCCCTTTTCATCTATCGGTCCATTCCCTTCCATCCATTCTTCCATCCATCCATTCGTTTCCTCCATCTGTCTATTCCCATCTATCCGTCTATTCCCATCCATCCACCCATCCATCCATCCATTCCATCCATCCAATTCCCTTCCATCCATCAATTCTCTTCCATACATCCATTCCCATCCATCCATCCATTCCCTTATATCCATCCATTTCCTTAAATCGATCCGTTCCCTTACTTCCATCCATTTGTTCAGTCATTCATTCTTTCCATCTGTCCATTCTCTGCCATTCATCTGTCCTTTCCCTTCTATCCGTCCATTCCCTTCAATCCATCTATTCCTTTCCATTCATCTGTCCATTCCCTTCCATTTTATCCACCAGTTTCATTCCTTCTGTCCATTCCCTTCCATCCATCCATCCTCCAACCATCCATTCCCTTCCATCCACCTATCCATTCCTTTCCATCCACCTATCCATTCCTTTCCATCCATCTATCTATCAATTTCCTTCCATCCATCCCTATCCATCTATCCCCATTCCCATCCACCCATTCCCATCCTTCCATCCAATTCCCTTCCATCCACTTCCCTTCCTTTCCATCCGTCCATCCATTCCCATCCACCCATCTATTCCCATCCATCCATGCATTCCCATCCATCCATCCTTTCCCTTCTATCCATCAATCCTTTCCCTTCCATACACCCATTCCCCCATGTGGATAAGATAGAGCCCTGGAGAGCACCACATTTTAAGGGGAAATTATTAAGTTGAAGTTTCCCATTTTATCCTGGTATGCTATTGTGAAGGTAGTTGGTGTCCACGCTAAGGCGGTACTAACCATTTCCATCTGAACATTTAATCTTTGTACTGGTGTCTGATGGCTGGCTGTATGCAGGCAATAGATCAATGATGACAAGAACTGTTGGTGTATTCTAGTCAAGTGTGTTTAAACTTTCCTTTTCCGTGAAAGGGAGAATAGTTCTGTACTCAATTATCTTTTATAGGATTTTAGCAAAGAAATAAAAGTTAGATATGTGTCTGTAGTTGTTGGTCTGTACTCAGCTATTGTAGGAGGAGTGTTATGATGATAGCCTTTAGTGGTGTCAGGATACTGCCTTCTGTTATTGACGTGATACAAAATTAATTCAGTGCTCCACCAGGTTAGCTATGTTTTTCTTGAGTCGGAGTGTTCAGCTGAGGCATTTATTTTCTTAGTGGTATTTGTAAGGTCTTCAGCTGTAATGGAGATGTGGTTGACCCTAGTTTATGGTGGCTACTCCATCTGATCTTTTCTGGTGCTCAATGTTGGCTTGAGCATTCAAAATGTTATCCTGAAAGGCGCTATCAAGAAAGTTGATACAGCCCCCTCTCCTCTCTCGCTCATTCCTGACTGTCTATCTGTGATTCAAGATTGGTGCACCTCCAACCATCTCTGCCTTAATGCCAGTAAGACAAAGATCCTTCTCATTGAGACTCTGGCCCTGCTTTCCCTCTCTCACTCTGGCTGCCCGCCTTGGGACCTCTTCCTTCACCTTCCTGCAAGGCAAAAAACCTTGGTGTCATCTTTCGACTTCACACTCTCTTTCCTCACATCTCGGACGTTGCCAAGAAGTCCCACTACCAGCTACATCTCCTCAAAGGCACTCTTCCCTTTCTCACTTTCCCTAGAAGCACACTGTCTCCAGAGCCCTGGTTCTCTCTAGGCTGGACTACTGCAACAGCCTATTTGTCAATCTACCTCCCTCTGCAACTAATCCAGAACAGGACTGCAAGTCTTGTCCTTGGCCTCAAGCCCAGGGACCCTATCTCTCCAGCCCTGAAATCTCTCCACTGGCTCCCGTTGGCTGAAAGGCTCAAGTTCAAGATCCTTTGCATTGTCCACAAGCCTTTCTGGGGCCATGGCCCGCACTATATCCAACGATCTCTTCCAAAATACCTTCCTTCTCGAGCCCTTCGCTCATCTACCTCCAACTCTCTAAAGGTGAGACGCTTCTCCAGGCAGAGAGTGGGGGGTAGATCTCTCTCCTTTGCAGGTGCCTCCCTTTGGAGTGGCCTTCCTGCCCCTCTCAACTTGAGCCGGGCCACCTGAAGTTCCGAAAGCAGCTCAAAACCTTCCTCTTCTCTGCTTTCTCTCTCTCTCCCTCGTCTGCTGACCTACCTGTCTGCTGTACTGACTGGTTGCTTGGCTACCCACAGAGTCTCACTGGGTACCAGGCTCTTTCTTGGTCAGTCACCATTGCACTGCCTCGCACTTAGGGGCTGTAACTTTAACCCTACAGTCCCTTGTTCTCCTTGCACTACCCAGAGCCGCGCTGCCCTGGCTGTAGTTTCTCAGAGCATTGCTGCCCTGGTTTCCCCTCTCCCTTGCACTTCCCCCCTCCCTTTCGCCTTGAACTTCTCCTTCTCGCACTTGCACGATCTGAATGACACAAGGCCTAGTAAGATTGTTTGTCTTGTCCTCCCTCTGTCTTCCCTCCCTTGTCTTGTCGCACCTAGAAACACTTGTGTACAGGCGCGTTGTGATGACTTACCATATCATATCGCCATGTGTGTTCCAGATTGTGGACTGTCCTTATACGGGAGGCCAGTTTGACAAACCAGTTGCTGATGATTTTGGGTATAGGTTTTATTCTTTTATCCAGTGTCTTAGTGAGTTCTGTGTTCAGTTATTTTCTAGTAAGAGGGAGGGGTTTCTTTCCGGCATTAATATCCTTCTTGGTTGGTGCAAAATATTTTTCAAAGGTGTGTTGACTTTGTTCACGTGTTTGATAAGGATATGGGGTTTTTGGTTGTGCCGTTTGGGTATTTATGTAACGGTTATGGATCTCCAATTCGTTTTGTAGCAGATGGTGATCAGACCATGACAGCTTGGAATTTGGATTATTTCTTTGGTCAGGCCATCGGATAATTTGCCCATTTGCAAGGAGTGCATTTCAGGTGGATTGCATGCCAGCCAGTATCTCTGACCATTGGTAATCAAAAGAGGGGTTGGTACAGGCAGGGCGGTAATCCAGAACCACTGTCATGGAATTGTAATTGTTGATGTAGCATTTACACACACATTTCTTTTAAACTATAAAAGTGAGGTGGGTCCACCTGGGAAAACCTTAGTCTCTCTGGGAAGGCGAGGGCGGCGGCAACTCCTCTTTTATTAGTTGTATTTGAGACACTCATTGTATAGCCAGATTGTATTATGGAGTCAATTACTATTTGGTAATTGTCAGTGTACCATGTTTCTGTGATTCCAAGTAACTCTGCATAGAACTCTTTTATGCCTGGGTTATCACATTGCAAAACTCAAATAAATCAAACCAATTAAAATAAAGATGACTTTTGTTTAATGCTAAAATGACAAAAGGAAATGGCAGTGAAGTTGAAAAGAAGAGCAAAAAAAATGCAAAGCCCTCTAGGTATGGTCTACCAGTGGGACTGTCTCTAGAAACCATTGTTAGGGTGGGCACAAACAAAACTAGAGAAGCTATGGCACTGATGCCCAAGAGTACAGCAAGTCTCCAGTTGTAAGCATACATACAATTAGAATGCATGCCACTAAACATTACAATATACAATTAATTGCACTTTTCCGCGAGGAGAGGACTACAGCTTACAAGTGGTATTGCACTCATAAATTGGACAATACTATTGTCATCATTATTTTATATTGCATAATAATATAGTCAATGATCCTGTGTGTGAGTGAGGCTTTTCTACAGCACAAACTGAACTAAATCACTTATAGGAGACTCAAGTTTGGGAATTAGGGAAAATCAGGCAGGTTTTGATAGCTGATCTGCTGTTACCTGTGCCCACTTTTAGGGTTGTGATTTCCGACTCCTTGGATGGGGGAGAATGTGCAGGGTTTGCAGGGGTTTAGCCTAGCTGGAGTAGGGTCTTGTATAGTAGGTAAGGCTACCCTCGAATTCTTGGGGGGGGGAATGGTGGGGTGGGGTTGGAACCTTAGTAGCGTTCTTGAGGTTACGTACATTTTTCAATTGAGCTTTCGACTCGTTAAATGTCAATGATTTATGAAGGGAAACGAAAAGGGAAAAAACATTTGTACACGTCAGGCACATTTGGTCATATCTTAATCACCTTAGGGTATTTAAACCCATTTTGTTGCAGCCGTGTTTACAAAGCGCTTAATAATGGGCTAGGAGACCAATCTTTACTTCCTGGAAATAAATTATACAACTTGAATCTTTTCATTATTTGCTGGTTTGATAGGCAGACCGGGCTAGACATACATTCCTTTATTTCCCCCAAGAATTGGTAGTAAGACAAAGTGGTTTGCAGCTAAACAATCATGCATCAAACCATTCAATTCCAAAAGGGATGATTACAAAAAAAAAAAACAGATGGTGAAATGTACCTCTACAATGCACCATTGCCAGACCACACCCCAATAATTCCCCCATTACCAACCGGTCAAACCTCCCTTCCCTTCCACCCCTGAGGCCCATTTGTTATTCTTGATGATGGGAGCCCTGTCCATTAACTTGGGCACCTGTGGTGGGTGGCTCTTTGAAATTGGGATGCTACATCTGTGTGCAGGGTCTGAGAGCCTTGCTGTTGGTTTTGTTGATTGAGATGGGTTTCGAGCAGCTCTTTGGTAGGTATTTGGAACTTTCCCAGAATGCTAAGTGGTCGTGTAATGTGCAGATCACTCTAGGATGTTTCAAGGCTCACAGTTTGGTGGACAAGACTGCGTGGGAGACTTCTCCTGGATGTTGCTTTTTGTAATGCGCAACCATCCTTTTAGGTTCGACTGGTATGGTTTTCTTTGAATTAAGGGCGCCCTGTGCCCTGCTGTGTTTTTTGGGCCAGTAGGTGATGCAGCATGCCTACGCGTGAATCTTGCGCCTCACTGACAATCCATCTGTAGAGCTTGCAGTGCTGGTGGGATGCGCTGCCTCTTGTCAGACTGAAGTAGTAGTCTGGCAGCAGAGTTTTGGATTCTCTGTAGCCTTCTCGTAATGTTGTGTATGCAGCAAATGGCTACCCTTCGGCGCAAATAAGGCAATAACTGACTGATGAGAAGGTGAGAACGAAAATCTGAAATTTGAAAATGTGGCATAAGTAAACTTCACGGGAAACTGTGCAGAACGCAGGAACAGGGGTTCTGGCAGAGAAGAGGCACAGCAAAACAAAGGAATTCATAAAAGCCCAGGCCACACAAAGGGTGTGAAAGACGGGTGGGAAAACAAAGAGAAATATGACAGATAAGCAGGGTTATGCCATAGGGAGAGACACGGGCCGCATCTTATTCGTGCATGCACGTGCATGATGTTCGATGCGAGTACCTACTTTAGTTTCAGAATGTGCACCTGCCAACAGCAAAGACCTTCCACCTTTGGGAGATGCATGAATCGCACCAAGTGCCAACAAGCGATGACGGAAGCAGTCCCAATCTGCTTTCTATACCAAGACATCCCTGAAGGGATATCCCAATCCTCATATCAAATGCAGCCCGTAACCCCCACCTCGGCCTCACCCAAGTGTTACCCATCTATCAGGTGACATGCTGCACTCTTGAATATGTGGAACCACCAACATTCAAAAGGGGGGCAGTCCCAACACTGTGCTATGGGCAGGGAAATGAGGGTGGGCCTCAGAGAAGCATGATGTGCCACACACACTGAATCAAACACAGAAAGGTTCCCTCGAGGACAGAGGACACTCTGTGACACCCCAGAACAAGCTGTAAATAAGACACGTGAAGAGGTCAACAGGAACGTTTCTCACCGCTTCATCCCCAGGCATGCTGGGTATTGTAGTTTATCGTGATATGTCCAGTTCACTAAGGAAAGTGCTTGAAGAAAGGTGCAACTTGAGCTCCACAATGCTGAGTAAATAAAGAGAAGCATAATGCTCGCCTCGGGGCTTGACATAGACTTCATACAAAACATGGGAAACAATTGGCCTGTGCAATGTTCATTCAACTGTATGTCAACACACATATCAATAAGGCAATCTGAACAGGTGACACATAGCTCAATTAAACAGAGCTACTGTAATTAAGACTATACACAAAAAACACTCAGTATTATTGACCCCTATCTATTCTGGCTGCTATCTGACTTCGGATGTGACCTACCTGGTCATGATCCATCAGGACCCAAGCAATCCTGGTGTGGCAGGGTGACTGCAATGTCCTAATGCGTTAAAGGTGCAATGGAGGATGCAAAGGGAAGTGCTGCCTTGCTAATTCCTGGTACACAGTAATGCCATTACTTAACCATGTGCATAGTTAACTGGCTAGACAAAGAGCCAGATCAGAAATCGGCAGCCTCATTGCCCTTGCAGCACCAAGAGCATTGGATGGTGGGATGATCTAAGTAATGAATATCACTGCCTTAGTTGTGCACTCCAGTCAGTGATGTTTATTTGAACATTCGTAAAGATTTGGTGAAAAACACTGACCAGGTCATTTCCTGTATATCTGGATATGGGTCCCTTTTGGAACCCCTTGCTAAATTCTTGGCTTTTGTCATCCAGGCTTTAGCCAAGAACACCACCTCCTATTTACACAAGATCCATGAAATCATCCATATAATTGAACGGGAGGATTTTCACCCATCGGCAGATTGGTTGGTTGCAGTCGATACAGAGGCTAAAGTACCGAGAGATCACTTCAGATCTGCTGTGACAACAGCACGGCCAGAAAAAAGTGTACCAAACGATTTGCCTACACACTGCATTAAGCAATTGAATTCAAATTGCCCTATAGTATGTTTATGTCTCTTGTAGTGACATTCCATTTCAAGACACAGGGAGCAGCAATGGAAGCCACACGTAATGTAGCGAGATTATCTATGGCAGGTTTTGAAAACAGATACATTTTTCAGAATAATCCACAGCAACAGCTATTGTGTTTGATCTTCTGCGTGCACTGATCTTCCCTTGATCTCTTTGGCCAAATCTCCTCGGTTTAGTTTAGATTCTGCACTGTCATTTCTACCTGCTCTAATATAAATGGTTACATCAGCTAATCCCAGTATACCTACACCCAGTAACCATGCGTTAACCATAACCATTTATGAATTATACTTTGTAATACTGGTGCAGAGTTTGGGAAGAAGCTTTGAAAAAAACTTAAAACCTAGGTCTCAGTACAGGTCTTTGTCGAACCTTCGGCATTGGTGCATCATGTACTGCTTTTATGGACCTGATAATGATTTCACAGTTTGTATTTGCACAGTCCCCTCATTCAGCTTGGTGTCCCATATGCTGTTTATGAAGAATACAAGAAAATAAATAATAATTACATATACGCCCTCACACACCCAGCACTAATCGATATTTAACTTCCTTGGAATCAAATTACGTATACCATCTCTACACATATATCTAGACTCTAAATTTCTCCAGAAGACAATCCACCTACAATGGAGTGACGCACATCCATCCTTACACAAAGCACTCCCCTTTTCCCCAAATATCCTGCTCCTCTTCCAAGCCTCGCCTCTTGAATTCCTCAGTTTTGCTCACTATTCCCCAAGCAGCCTAAGGTCTGGAGCACCCCGTGTGCGGGCACAATCCGCCACAATCAAGGGCCAGGCGCTTGGAAACTACTATGGCAGTGATTTGGCACAGTATCAAAGCAGAGTTACATAACATAATGCAAGGATCGCTTCATGTCTCAGAGAGCAGGGAACCAGAGTACCTTAAACAGCGAGGCAGGCAACCATGCTATTCATATTCAGCTTTGACCGTGAGATGGCACAGGAATCAAATAACCCAGCCATTTCAAACATCATAAAATTCAACATGGTCACCCTGAGTCGAATGTATGCATGCATCAATAAATACAATAAAATGTTGCTGTGATAGTGATATGTCTTATATCAGTAAGCGCTTGGTACCTAATATAATATTTCATCTATTTGTGTACAAAAAAAATACTCTTTTTGTGCAAATCATCTTAATTGTCTGTGATAAATCAATAGAATTGCTAACTTAGTGCTCAGCTCATCAGTAACTTGACTAAATAAACAAAGGGATTAATCGTTGTTACCCCTTCCCCACCGAGCCACAATCGGCTTTGCAATGTGCTTCGTAATGTGTTAAGTACGTCAATGGTGTCTGTTAACGACTATTGAAACTTGTTAAGGTGTATCCTCTGCTTGGAACACACAAATAAATGCTGTGTTATGGAAAACGCACAAGCCCTGGCAACTGGCCACAATACCATGATGGTGTGGACCAAACCTACACTCAGCAATTTCTCCTTACAGATGGCCAGACATGTTCCCTCGGCTGCAGAACAGTCAATCCACGGAGGAGGGGACGGTGGGACGCGTTCCTCACTTTGAGCACGCATCCCATCGCTATGATTGGCAGCTCCTGGGGCCGCTGCTTTTCTGCCCTCCCAGTGGAGACATGGAGCCACAACGGCTCCTCGCTAGAAGGCAAACAAAGCTAAACAAGGACACTGAATGGGGGCAATTAACGAGTGATCTAAAAATTAAAAGGGGGAGGTTCCAAAACTGAATAGATGGATGGGAAGGAACCACAGAAGGTTGGCCAAGACAATAAAGCACAAGGTGTAATTTGTATGAGAAAATCACACCACCGCAGGACCCTGTTCTTTCTAGGCATCGAATCATTCCTGAGTGAATAGGCCTTCAGAGGGATTAGCAGAGTTGGCATACAGTCAGGGCACCTCATTCTTCGTATTAACTCAAGAATGTGCTCTTCTTGGCATGGCTGGGCCTCCCAATTCCCCCTGTTGTGCCATGTTACTTAATTAGACATTGCCCATGCTCCTTCATATTAAATTATAGAGGCATAGCATCAAAAGCCAACATTTATTTTGCAAAAGAATTAACGCACCCATTCGTATGAATATCATTTCTTCTGCACAGAAGCTCAGATAATTAACTGCATGTTCTCTTCCGTCTACCATTTAAAAATACTTAATTGAAATTGCAATGGTCTGGGAAAATAACGTTTTAAAATTCTATCGAGAGATAACATCTGCTGTATCAGTTGAACACGTTTTTCTGTAATAATGCACCAGTGTATTTCTGGTTTAAAATTCCAAATCTGTTCGGCCACCGGTTCGCTGGCACTTTGCCCGCTAAGGCTTCTCCTAACCCCTCTTCAACCTTAGTGCTTTACTACCGCTTAAATATCTGCCGTGTTGAAATTCGATGAACAAAAGCGTGCTGTGAATAATGAGTGCTGCAAGTGCTTGCCTATTCCTCCACTACAGCAAAATGCCACTTGCACTGGACAACACATCGGAATGTGCCTGGATGCGGAAAAAGCCGGAACTGCATCCGTGGTTGAAGAACAAATTCATGCTGTTTTCAAAATCAAATACTTTATGAAACAGCTCTGAAAGTTGCCCAGTTAGATCTGGTACCACCCTGCATCTCAATGTGATTACTATATAAAAGTTAGTATCATGAGCTATGGTGACTAATCTTCTGATTGAAGGATCACGGTTGTAATGCGGCAACTGATGACGTGATATCGCATGATCGTTAATGGGAGCATTCAACCGCAAAAGGAAAATAACCAATCAAAAGCTACATGATTTTTTTGTATTTTTCTTGACCCCTGCACTTCAACCTATCAAATCACTGTTCTTAGGACTGCCATTGCGTACTTCTTGGATTACTGTAATACCGTTTGCTCCTGACCTCCGGAGAAGGATATGGCGGACTGAAAAATGTCCCGAACCTTACAGCCAAACTCATTGTTAGCCCGACTTGGGAGGACCATATGAGGCATACAAGGTCTCTTCCCACCTTAGTTTTCCACATGCACACAGCACACAATTTCTTTCTCATCAAAACTTAAATATTTCTCACCACTGTCTAGTGCAAATTTCTCTGTTCAGCCCCCTAACCCCATTAGGATTATCTCCATTAAATACTATTAGTACCATGGTAGAGCTCCTTCCCCCACCTATGCAATGGGCACAAACGAGGTACCCTTGCATTTCAAAACAGAATAAAAACATGTTTTTAAAAATAATTGCTCGTCATTGTTGGATGAGGAAGCCAGTATTTTATTTGAAAAGTGAATATATGTTCTATATTGTTACATTTTTGAACTGCCAGTAAAATGTTGCAAAACTGACATTTGGCAGCAAGAGGGGCGGAGAGAGAAGGTACTATACAAATCAACATGCACCACGTTCATCACATGATCATTGGCTAATTTTACAGATACAATACGTTTAATAATGCCAGCCAATTACATTAATGGACGCCATCCAAATGTTTAGCGGCTTAACTAAACATACGCAGTTCATGAAATTAGTTGCATTAAAATTCAGTCAACCAGACCATAGAGGACCCGTAAGGAGAGCCACCCCCTTTAGGGAGGTGAGCCCGCTAAGCAAGACCCTTGCTAGGTGTCAGGGAAAGTGGGACCTCACTGGGAGTGAATCCCCTCTTGGGGACAATGACTCACATTCCACATTGGAACTCCCAGGGCAAACCACCTTGTGTGCATATATGGATGTGGAAAAGCCTTTAGTAGCTCCCGCAACGATTGTAAATTGCAAAAATCCTTCTTTACATGTATTGGCTAAAGGCAATGCTGAACACAGCCTGAACCCCATGATCAGCGAAGAAAGACGCTGTTCTTTTTAGTCATGCGACGAGTGTAAGAGAGGAAACCCCTATGAAAAAGGGAGAAACACTATGCAGAGGTGAACCTCTGTATCATTTACATCCTGGAGTGGCGCAGCCACGCTGGGCCGCGGAGCCAGTGGCAGCAAGGAGGGTGAGCAAGCGGCGGGCCGAACACCTAAGAGTTGGCATTCTCCCCTACCACAGAATCGAGGTCAGAGAGGGAACCGACACAGGAATCCCTGCGTCTCATCTGGTGGCACGACCACTAGCAAGCAGTGGTGGGCCGTGAGGCCGAGACCGTATGCTGAGACCAGAACATATGAGGGAGCCCGAGTGCACAAGCTCCACACACGGACCGTAGCTACAGAGCCAAGTAACAGGGAAAGCTGATGAGCTACGGGATACCGCTACAAGGTATGAACATTGTGAGTGATGGCTATGAAAGCGATCCATGTTGCGGGAGCCTGAGATACCCACATATATAAATATCCTATGTCAGATTATCATTTTTATACAATCAGAAATAAACAAGCTTCATAAAATTACAAACCTAGTCACAAGATTGAGTCCAAAAGAGAAGAAAAAGAACAAAAAATCCTCTAATAATGCATAACACAACATAAATAAGAAGGAAAAGTAGAAGAAAGAAAATTGAAAAGAGACCAGAAAAGGAGAAGAGAAAGAAGCATTTGGTAGTACAATTTATAAATAATCAAAAAACACATCCCCACGTAACATGGCATGGTCTTGGCTAGCATAAGAGCAAATCAGAATACATTTCAGGGTAATAGTACATTTGGACAAAACACACCAGTATATTGAGTCACCATGAGACTTTAACCATACACATTGAGAAAGATTGTCCAAATGTCCATAAACTTTTCAGTCTCTCCTTTCAATTTGCAAATTGCCTTTTCATAGGTGGAGATCGTAAGCAACTCATCCACCCACTCATTGATGCAAAAAGAGCTGGACGACTTCCAAGCCCTAAGAATCATCTTTTTCACAATCATACAGGCCCTGAGGAACCATTTTTTCTTTTTAAACTCAACATCATCTAACAATGACACATCACCCAGTACTAAGAGAGACGCAACCATTGGAATGGTGCAGCTGAACACCAAACCTAATCTCTCACAAACTCCCTCCCGGAATACCTTAGTCTTGGGACAGAACCAGATCTGATGACTTAAAGTACCTCTTGCTTGTTTGCATTTCCAGCACAGATCATTTTCCAACAAATGTCTCTTAAACAGATGCACTGGTGTCCAAAAGGCCCTAAATAGAAGCTTGGTTTGCGACGCTCTTAAATCCCAGTCCATGCTCTTAAGCCCCAGTCCATGCTCACATGTTCTCAGGACCTTGTACATAGTTGCGGCTGGGTGAGCAGCACGTTTGCATGTCTCCAAAGCTGCCCAAGCTTTGCACTGGACCGCCAATTGTGCAGGGTCCTATGTCAAGGGGATTGAGAGGCATACAAATATTATGAGTGACAGCTATGAAAGCTATCTAGGTTATGGGATCCTGAGAAACACAAATATATAAATATCCTATGCAAAGGGGATTGAGAGAGATACAAACATTATGAGTGACAGCTATGAAAGCTATCCAGGTTATGGAAGTCTGAGAAACCCGAACATACAAATACCATAAAGGCTGGTTGGTTGGTTGTCAGATTGTGCTGGACTACGCCACTAATCCATCATACATCAAAAACAATTTGTCGTTGAGAGCTACTTTGCTAAGGGAAGGCTCATGACCAAAGGCCTTTCAAATTAACCATCCTTACTCTGTATCCCTAAATGCAAAAGCATCTCATGTTCAAAGAGATAAAGGAAAACATAAAACAATTTGAGCCCAACAATTTGTGTTATCATTAGTAATTCAAAATACATTCGGCCATAATTGTTCTGGTGTGTTAGTAAAAGTTGACTTAGTTTACAAAGAATGTGCCAACTGTATGTCCATCAGTTTTGCCCCTCTGGGCTTCCTCAAGGCAAACACATCCGATAGCTGCCAATAACAAATTAAACAGCAGCCTCCAAGGCGAAAGAAAGTAAATCCATATGTACCAAAAGAAAAACATTGTTTTCATTACACATTTGTAGAACAAATTGGACAACACATAATAAAATAATCCAAAAAGCGTGAAAAAGGAAGAAAAACAGAAATACTATGAGAAATTATATTTTGTATGAATTGCAAATTTAAAAAAAATCATAATGAAAGTGAGAAACATCAACCGGTGTTAGCTGTGAAGAATCCTATGGATCCCACACTGATACCCTGATTCTTCTCTCAGGTGGCCAGGGGAAGGCAGACGCTTCTTATCACAACCCAGGGGGTGGTGTACTGCGGGAGGATGACCTGGGAGGAGACAAGGCCCAGGGAAGTGAGGAGATTGCTTGGGATGATTGTAAAGCCTGGAGGGGGGTATCCGTACTCCTGCTCTCTATATGGCAGAGTAGAGGCACAGAGTGCCCCAGCCAAGATTCTCCATTTGGTATCTTGGACGAGCAATCAAGGCGTAAGCTCTCAGGAGGTGATGCAGGCTGGTTCCTAAGTACAGTGTAGTCCCCAAGCACCCACAAAGGAATGTCCACACACTATGTTAGTGAAAACACAGTTCTTTATATAAATAGGCTCAAGTTATGTACACAATTACAATAACACACTTTGTGCTCAAGTTAATCTAAAATGGTAAATATATACTGTTTCTATGTGGTACCACAATTGCTCTTTGATTCCATTAAAATGCATCAACTGTGTTCAGTTCCTTGAAGGCATGCAGCTTTCAGATTGGCGAAGGACAGCAGCAGCAATCCTTCTTCTTCTAGTGGACTTCAAGGTTAAGCATCAAGTATCAACTTCAGCTTCTGAATAATTTCCATCAGTGAAAGGCCCCCAGCCATACTGGTAATCTCCCATTCACTCTGCAGGGTCACTCTCAGGCAACCTATCACTCAGAAGGGCAGCCAATCAGGCTCAAAGTGCATTCAGCACACTGAAAGGCGCAGGAAAACCCCACCTACTGGACTAGGGTATTAGTGTAACACAATATACTGAAAAAATGTCCAGAGGTTGTTTATTTATTTTTAGAGGTATCAACATTTTTTATTTATTGAGATACATTATTTTCAAAATTGAATTCATCATTAATTAATCCACACACATTAAATTACATTAGCATTGCAGGAGAGAACAGGACACCAGATAATAAAACTTAACACAACCATCATTCATCAACAATCGAACCATCATTTGCAACTCAAATCAATCAACCTCATTCACTCACAGTAAAAAATTTGGACCAAACCTTTTAGTACAATCCATATGTGGTAGCGTTTCATAAATTAGCTCCACATAGTCTTAAATATTTCATTTCATCCACATAGAATGTGTATCAGCACAACCAGTAACCAGAAATGTGCTCTATTCCACAGAGTGGGTACATTCAACAGAAAATGGTAAATCCCATCCCCGGATGCTCTTCTCTACCGGTTTCGATGTTTTGGAAATAATTGAAATAACGTCTTCGTCAGGAGACACAATTGATACAATACTACCACTGTAAAAAACACAAAGATACAACAATTGTAGGTTCCATGTAATAATGTCACCACACAAATCTCGCCATGCAAAAATCTCGCCGAAAAATGGCAGTTTTTTGTGGCGACATTATTGCATGGAACATGCGGGGGACACCCCCGCAACCCCCAAACTTTTTTTTTTTTGTTCAACATTTTTTATTTTTTTTGCCCCTGTCCCCATATATATGGTCACCCAAATAATATTGCCACGACATTTTCCCGGCGATATTATTTACGGCGACCATATATATGGGGATATTATTACCTGATACCCAATTACATGCAGTAATCCACTTGCCTAGACTAGCTGGCTCAAGCTTACAACATGCAATTGTTTTGACCATCAGTTACATTTAAAATATATTAGAGGCACCAGGTAGTGGTAAATCCCAAGGTGTCCCTATTGTTCCAGAGTATCAAAAAAGGGGGTATGTGAAGCCCTAAAACCAAAACAGACCACTGTGTCTCGAGTGGAGTTACACCACCACCATGTGAAGAACCAGAGGCACCAAAACCTAACACAGAGGTCAAAAGCGGCCAAACTGACCTGACTCCCAATGTTGTATGTTCTAAATAGTCAGACCCGTTAAGTGTGACTCAAGGGGATTCCACAGGATTTCTAAATCTGAAATGACATGTTAGACATCAAGAGTTAAAGAGCCATAAGTGCATTTAGGCCATTCTTCTCCATCCAGACACTCACAACATGCAATGTGGATTCGGACAAGCATTCTGCACTCCACACTGCATTCATACCAGTTTTGGGCAGGGCCGGCCCAGTCATTGTGTCAAACACCAGATACTAGACCCCCATAACTTGAAATGCGTATTGTCACACACTCCATTCACCCAGGTCCCACCCCACGGGTGTACCCACAACATACAGTCATTGGGAAGGCTCCAGCCAGTCTGGGTGGGACTTCCCACACTACCATATATGGAACTTCCACCCAACAACCAGTCAGGGGTAAGGGACAAAGTCAGGGCTTCCCGGGACTCCAGGAAAACGAGGTAACAGGCAATAGAAAGCAAGACGCAACAGGGGCCATCTTGTCTCCAATCAGGAATCAACTGATTCCAATGGCAGGGCCTGGATATCCCAAAATTGAGGATACTCAGAGCACCTGTCAAATTCAGCATGGAGCTGCCACCAGCCCATAACCTGCTCTCTGGGCCACACATGGGTGCCCAAAAACATATATCCCAAGGTTCTGTACACCAAACAAAAAAGAGGAAGAGCTGTACTGTCAGGAGTCCCACATGGCCTCCTGGGCAGAAAACAATACAGAACACACATGCAAAGGGACTACAGGACAAGGACAAGGAGGCCCTGTCCCTCCAATGCATTTCCAGCATCACAATGAGACGCAGTATTTTTCATCTGATAAAAAGGCTCCACTAAATGTACCAAAAGAGGCTATGGCCTATTGTCATTTTAATGTCTCTAAACCTCACATTAGGTCTAAGGTTGTGAAACCCAAGGTTATAAAATCAGAACCTAATATACTGAAATAAAGATACTTTTTGGTATCCCAAACTAAATACCCTCCTCAATCCCAAGGGTACAATGTAAAGGATTATGGAAATGTTGTGTAGAGGAGGAGCCGAGTGCCTCTACCGAAAGCCCTGCCCCAATTTTACCTTAATATTGGAAATGGGAAATTGTGAAATGTGCAACATCAGTGATGGTACCTATACCGCAAAGAGTCCTTGAAACTAGTTATCCATTGAGGAAACCTTCGATGATGTACCCGTGGAGAAATGACGGTCATCTGAAGGAAGTTCCGGAAGAAGTCTGAAGATGAATGAAAGAGAAGACTGGTGACATCATATAAAGTAGAAATGGTGCATCCAGTAGAGATGCCAATGAAGAGAGTACATAGACCTTATAGAATCTGATGGCAAAGTAAAGAATTGAGCAACATTTCATGAGCAAAATGAAGATTGCACGTGCAGAGATCGCTAAAGAAATTCAAAATCATTTTATAATTGTGCAGATGCAGTAATGCAAGTAGACTAAATAATCATAAGGCTGGCTATATGTAGTGACTATACTGCAGTCGGTGCCGCCAATATATATACAAGTGTGTAGAGAATCTGGATGTTCCACAACGTATTTTAGCAAACTAGGACCCCATGAACAGAAGGGCTGAAAGTGTGGCGCAGTTAAAGAAAACAGCTGACGCCGAAGGAAGATTCGAGAAGGCTTGTCTGGCCCAGTATCAAGGGTTGGGGCAGCCAAGAAACTAGTTAGCTATTTGAGCAGATACAATGAACGCGGAAAGCAAGACGGGCTCCTGTTGAGGTGTAATGGAAAAACACTAGAAGTCCCAGGTTTTATTCATTTAATAGTGTTAAATGCAAAAAAGGAGCTCAAGACGTGGTCTCCTGTCACAAGGTCAGATGAAAATAGACTTTGGGCGAGCTACACTGAGACCAGAAGATAAGGCCATGCTCCCTTTTATTCTCAGGCACAGTGATCCTTTCCGAGGCCGAGTTCAAAGGACTAATTGAATGGCAGACAGTAGGAGTGATGGTGGATGTTGGGCTAATTGGGTGGGGAGATATGTCAAGTCCAACCCTGGAGCCCCTGGGGTACCGACTTGTGTGCTGCTAGCGAGTGGAATATTCCAGAAGGGTACAAGCATGCCAACACATTGTAGAGGGCCACGTAGCAAAGAGCCCTATAGTTTGAAAGCCAATGAAATGTTGTGTCTTTTTATGACACAGAAGATGACTCGCACTAGGGGTGGGCATAGCTGTCTACTTGACTGTAGAGACCCAATCACAATCCTATACCCCATAGAAAGTATACTTAGATGTTCCCCTTAAGCCCATCATAAACCCCGTAGGTTTTCTTACTTTGCCACTTAGTATGATGTCACGTATGATGTGTTTTTTTATATATAAAGTGTGTTTTTTCATATGTTGTTTCGAGAGATCATGCTGTGAGTTGTCCGTTGACGCCCGTTGTACTCCCTGTTTTATGCAACTGCAATTAAAAACAGTTGTGTTTTGGCAACTTCCTGAGTTGGTCTGGTTATTGGTGTGAGAGTAAGATCTGCATCCCCATCCATCCTATAGAGTGCCACCTCTCTTAAAGGGCCTATGGTTTCAGTTGTCTTCTCTAAGCCTTCTTCCTCTGTAAAACGATTAATCTCATAGCCCCTCTGCTAAACGTTTTAAGGGAATTAAGTCTACCCTTAAAATAATTCTGAAGTAGAAAAAACTAAATTTGTTGGAAAGAACTACAAGTCCCAGAATCCTAGCGGTAGTGAGACGAGTAAGAGGGCTGAAGAGGCATGCAGATGTAGTAGTCAGGCAATGAAGATTAGTAGCATGTGCAGCAGTCAGGCAACTAAAGCTAATAGCCCACAGTTGAATCCAATTACTAAACCTGGGAGGCATAAAAGGCTCCACCAGTGAAGCAGGGGTAGAAGGAGCTGGAAAAAGAGCTGGAAGGCTAGCAGTAGCAGCAGAGGAAAAGCATGAGGCTGGCAAGTCACACGGAAGTGGGAGCACAGAAGGGGAGCAGGAACTTGGCGACAGAAGATTTCACCTGCAAGTTCTGAGAGGGTCTGGTTCTCCCAAAACCTGAAGTGCAGAGGCTGTGCAGCGGAAGAGGTGCAGGAGGGTGACTTTTACTCATGTGAGCCTTGTTGCTGTGATTGCAGAGCTGTGAATGTGCAGGAGACTAAGGCCAGGAGCAGAAGGCAAGCCGAGGGTCTTGGGAGAAAAAGGAACTCCCAGTTCGAGTGGCCGGACCGAAGAAATCTGTGCCGGAGAAGGGTGTGTCCCCCAAGCGAGTCAGTAGAAGTAGTTGAGGAAATCGGGAAAGCAGTGCAACCCACAAAAGCAGTGTCAATGAAGCCGGTGAGTGAAGCACAACATTCAGATACACTGCGCAGCCTTGACGGTAACTGTAGCCAGCTCCCAAGTGACTCGCGTATTGCTTAAAGTAAGTAAAAGCTGTTTGGTATAGTTGAAGTCTTGTTAACACTGGAACTGTCTCTCTTGCGCTTATCGTGAAAGTTTGAACATGTGTGTGAGAAGCTAAAGGCACTTAAACCCATTGTTGATCTCTTTTAACTTTGTTATAGATATGGCAATTGTATTACTAATTGTTTTAGTCATAGAAACCTATTTGTGCAATATGTACAAACGCTGTGGCCACTAGTCATACCCAAAAGGCCATGGGCCCCATAGAAAGCTATTGGTGGCACATGAATAGGGGCCTAGGTTGAAGTCTGTGGCTTGTGGACTCCAAAGAAATCTATTGGTACAACATGTATCATGGCCAAAGTCCATGGCTAGTGGTGCAACATGGACAGTTGCCAAGAACGAAGGTCGTGGCCACTTGCCATCACCAAAGGCCATGGCCAGAGGGTCCCAAAAAAACGTATTGTTGCAACACGTGTAGTGGCCGGGGTCAAAGGCCTTGGCCACTGGTCATGAATGAAGGCCAAGGCTAGTGGGCCCCAAAGAAAGCTATTGGTGCAACATGGACAGTGGCCAAAGCCAAACGCCTTGGCTAGTGGGCCCCAAAGAAACACATTGGTTCAACATGGAACAGTGGCCACGACCAGAGGCTGTTATCACTTGTCATGACCAAAGGCCATGGCTATGGTGCAACATGTACAGTAACCATGGTCGAAGGCCACGGCTAGTTGGCCCCAAAGAAACTATAATATAACAAAACTCTTGAAATTCAGTGAAAAAGCTTTAGTTAAGTTAGAGGTAAGGTGATCAGATTTAACGTGAAAAATACACATCAGCAAAACCTTTCAAATTCAGTGAGTAAACTATAGTCAAATAAGTGTTATGGTGAAAATTGAACAGAACAATAATCCAGAAATTCGGCAGACAATTCAGGAAAAGCCACTTTAACTACTTGCCACCTGTTGCTCAGAGGATGACTGTAATGATGACATCAGAGATTATATCACTGGTGACATCACTAATTACATCATGGGTAAGGTTATCCACGCTCACAGTCTGCACCGCTACCTCATCACCGCCAAACACCTGCGTCGCTCAACACTGCAGCCTTCTCCTGCGAGTGCTTTGTTGTAGAAGATCCGTACCTCGGTTGTTATACGAACGGGAGCGTGGACGTAGCGAAGCGTGCTAGGTATAATCAGGCAGCGTCTCTTGTGCACCTGTGTCGCTCAACACTGTTCCCTTGTCCTGCAAGGGCTTTGCCGCAGAGGATGTGAAAACACCCAGATTCGACTTTCCCAGAAGGCACTCCAACAAGGCACTTTGCTCTTCCCTAGAGATAATCCTCCTCACTTAACCCGGCCCTCCTGGACCAGGCGCACTTCTCTTCACTTTTCCCTCGCACTTCCAGTCTGGCACTTACATGATCTGAATACACCTTACCCAGTTAGTTCGCTGTCTGTCTGTTTCTTGGTCTCCCCTTGGCCCCACCCCACCAGCATTGTGCACCTGAATCACTTGTTGTAGTGGCACATAATAAATGCACAATAACCTGCTCATATCACCTCCTAGCTTCACTGTGTTCACGCACTTGCATTATTGTCAGTTTGTCATGACTGTACCCCCTCTCGTCCCCCTCCCTCCCTGCCCCCCTACGACCTGTTACGCACTTATGTTGAAATTCACGGTCTTGCTCACCGACGGTGCCTCTCCCAGGTTATGCAATGTGTTGCAAATTGCACATTTTAAAAGAATATTTGTTCAATAAAACTGGCCTCAACTACTACCTGCACTGTGTACTAACTTATCAAACTGTCCCATTTTGTCCAAAAGAACTGGCGGCCCATTTTGACTACAAAAACAGGCCCCCACTAAAAAGAGGCGTCTGCAATTCAGGCATTTACCTATGGCCCTACAGGCCAGTCTGAGCATGGTTAAAAGAGTGCTGGTGGATACTGGTGAATTGCTTTTCACAGACAAATGCTGAATCAATCTATAGTTGAAAAACGAGGATGGCTCCTCCAGACTAAACTGGTTTCCAAAGGACTACGGGTCATAGAACCAACAGGCTCATCCTATTCAAGGAGCACGTTCCAAATAAGAAGACACATGTAGTCACTCCAATGTGAGGAACTGGATGGTGCAAGCTACCGAGGCCGATATTCACACATTGCCAGAGAACATGCTAGAAAATGTTGCTGATTAACTGGTGTATTCAGTGATCGACACATACCTTGCACCCCCTTCTCTGCAGTGGGCAGACATTTCAAAGTAAGAGCCCAAATCACCTCTGCCTCGAGTCAACATGACAATCCCACCCAAGAAAGAAAGATTAACCAATCAGAACCAGTCTTTCCCAGGCGTGACATGTATTCACTGCCCAAAAATGCAGCATAAAATAGAAAAGGGACTATATCCCTTTTTAAATGGCGGTGGCCATTTTTTTCAATTTTTTTTTTATGGCTGCCGTCATCTGTAAAGGGACCTAGTCCCTTTTCCATTTTAATGGCGGCAGGCATTTTTTACTTTTTTTTCCTTTCACCCAGGAGATGGGTTCACACACTCCACGCTGAGCTCGTCTCCTGATGAAAAAAATAAAAAAAAAAAAAATTTACACCCCCGTTAAATCCTGGGGTGCAAATGGCTTTCACCCCCATGGTAGGGCCTAGAGGGTGAAAGCCATATTCACCATCAGATTGAAGAGAAACATAAAAGCATATTATCAAAGGTTGGGGCACGCATGCACTGACCGTGGCAACAGGGGAAGCAGAGCGACTACATAGTTTATCCATCTCACCCCCGCAAGATACAGTAACATTGATTTCCAACAGGAAAATGGAAATATGGCTGCTCCAATATGTACACTGTGCACCATTTCTGCTTAGTTAAAAAACGAACAGGTAGGCACTGAATATACAGAACTCCACAGCTGGTATGCTTCTTATTCTGTCATGGCAGAAAACAAGCTCTTCTGTTTGTCAAAACTATGGGAACACTGTGGCTTTCGGCTTCATATCATAGATTCAGGGTTGGATTGGCCCCTCTGCCTTTCGGCCCATGACCAGGCTGAAATCGTCCCTTAGGTGTGGGAGCCGGTTTCTGGCCATGCCTGGGCCGGTGTGGAAGAAAAATAAATGTGGAAAAAAATGTTCTTTTCACATTTTTTTTCATTTTCAAAAAGCCTTTCATCTTTCTTAGGTCGATAAATGAGTACCAACACAGGTTGGGTGATATTGTATGCATATTTGTTCTATAAAAAAAGAGCTTAAGCGTAAGTGCTATACGGTGCTATACAATGACATATCATTTGGCTTTGGAAGTCTGCTTGGATTCACAGTAATTTAGCGTACTTAGGAACAATGCTGTTTGAGGCCACTTCCTGTTTTGTCAAGGGGTGAAAGGTCGTGTTTCATCGCTTCCTGGGATGTCACTGTGGGGTGGGATCAAATGACATCACTTCCAGTGATGTCATCAGAGGACAATGGTCGTGAGGCGATGGGTGGGCCACTTTTTTTTGGTGACCAGGTCTATTTCATGCCCCAGTCTGACCCTGCATAGATTGCTGTTGATTTGTCCAACAGACCAATTAAAAAGAGTGTCAGATGGGTAAAATAATCACTTGTGATGAACATTTAAAAAGGACAAATATTTATTTTTTCTGATTAGGGTAAACGCTCTATAATCTAGATGATCTGTTTAAAAACAGACAAAATTTACAATTGGAGCCACTGGGTGCGTCAATTGGGCTGCTTATTTAAACATAGTTATACAAGTATTTCCAAATAATTTCTCACCAAAACCACAATGAACATGAAAAAAGGTAATGCTCAAATCATGGTTTTGTTTAGTAATGTCTTATTTGAATGACTATTAAAACATAAAGGACAACATGACATGAACCATAAGCATTAAGGCTTAATTTTAATTACAATGATGTCACAATAAACAGTTTATTAGCAGCAATGATTTCTCTCAACCCCTTAAAGTAAATGAGCTCTTCTTGATCAACCTACGTCAGCCTTAATTAATTATTAGTCAGCCAGCGAGTCATAAATGAGTGAGCCAATCAGCCTTGATGTGCCTGAACGAGTCAGCCACTCAGTCTTAATACGAGTTTAAAAGAGGAGGTTTTAAAAAGGAAATATGCATAACCCAATGGCCTTTGCAGGATGACAGCAATTAGGCCACCTAATTGTTAATGTGTCACATAGTGCACGTACCTCTGAAGCCTTGCAAGGCTGAGCCTGCATTGCCAGAACTGTGCTCTATAAACTTGGGCATAAACATTGCAATGCTATGATTAACCCCTCGCCTCCTGCACCCTCTCCCTGCTCGGCTAGCCATTAACCTTTGTGATGAATTGAGAGAATTTGTCTTTTCTCCCCAAAAGGGAGCCCTTGTGAGGCTTGGGAGCTCAGGGGCTCCACAACACCCTCCATAGCAGTCGAGGCAAGTGGGACCACACTGGGAGAGACTCCCTGTTTGGGGACAAGGACTCCCGTTCCAGAGAGGAACACTGTGATGGCTTATATAGACCCATACAATAAACCAAACTGTTATCAAACTCATGAAGATAACTGGAAGTTATAGACATAGAAGACATCCCTTTAAATTCAAGTCTCCAATGGACTGCGTCAAGGAGGCTGAAAAAGAGACAGAAGGGCGAGAGCAGAGAGAAGACCAAGAGCAGAGAGAAGGCCAAGAGCAAAGAGAAGGCCGCGAGTAAAGCAGAGGTCGAGAAAGAGCAAGGACCCGAGAGACGCAGGATAAGCTCCCTGCGCGTAACAGCAGAAGGAGGCGGTCCTCTGGGAGAACGTGGAGCTGGCGTGCAACCAGTGGTCCAAGTGTATGAAAAGAAGTAGTGGAACGATGTTTCCTGCTGGCCTGCACCCACTCCCCACAAAACCCATCACCACGTCCCCTCCCACACACAATACACACCCCCAAACACATGCGCCTGCCTGCTGTTTAAGGGAACGTTCAGTGCAGTGCACTGAAAGTGCAAGTTTCAACTTCTTCTGACACTTTTATTTTAAAACGAAACCATTCCGGAACAGTTTCTTTTTAAAATAAAAGTATAGGAGCTGTAAAAGGTAATTTAAAAAAGTACAGGAGCACCGCTCCCATTCACTTCGACCACTGCGTGCAACAGAGCCGCTCCAGCGCAGGACCACAACCACAGAGCAACCGGCCTGCAAGAGCGAATGAAAGACAAGTAGGGCAGAGGAGAAAGAGCACTGGTGGCGTGACCACAGAATCAGAGTGCTGGGCAGTCATTGCTGATTTCATCCAGGAGAGTAAGCATCTCTCAGTCCGAGTCACAATCCCTGTGCCGTCGCAAAGACAAGAACGGCACATCCAGGAGGGAGACACCCTGGAAAGCAAGCTGCAGAGAGGCAAGAAAAGGGAAGAGAATACAATGGCCTGCAGGTACTACCGACGTTCCCACGGAATTAAGAAGGTAAAACAGGGAATAGGAATACCGGCAAGTCAAGCAGGACTCGTTATGCAAAACTCATCCTAGTACTAATGTGAACACTACTCGACAGAATCCAGTGAAACAGTACTGTTTGAATGAGATCAGAAGAAATAAGAAAACCATAGAATGGGAAAGAAATGAAATTGGAGGCTTATCACTTTGGGGGGAAAGGGAAGGCCCACCCACGTCTCAAAGACAAGAAAGAGAGCACAGAAAAGAGAGACACGTGGGGAGAACAAACCTATGAGGCCAGGAAGCACAAACTCATACATGAAACTGCACCCTGGGAATGGAGAAATTGCAGTCTTTCTCCTGACCTTAGATAGTTATAGTGGTAGGGTCAAATAGCTTAGATTTGAACAAAGGACAGATTTGTTTTTGGACATTCATCCTGACCGGCGAGCACTTTAGTTAGAAGTATAGGCAGGGAACACGCCATAGTTATAAGGAGAGGTAGTCCTTATTTTGCTTTAAATAAACTTCCCAGTAAGAACATACCGTTAGCGCACCCGTGTCCCCCTTCGGATCCCCCACATCCTACATGTGGTTTCTTTCTCCATAATGTCCCCAGTGCCCTGCTGCAGGAAGATAACGTACACTAGTGATAAGCTGTTCTCTATTTAATGTCCAAATCCGTCTGACAATAGTCAGGCATGCCCTCACCTCCCACTGCTCGCAGAGCCTGACAACACGGAAGCGCTTTTAGGCAGAAAATACTGCTTATCTGAAACAAAGAAAGACTAATCAAAGAAACAAAAGGACAAAATAAACCGAGAGAGAGCAGGATCCTTTTATGAATTCATGAATATTTATTGAAAAGACGAGCTTTTAAAATGTATCTCTAAATGTCGCTTTCAAAAAATAATCCATAATATTGAGACAAGGCATTTAAAAATATAATGTGTCTATAAAACATCAGGCATACAAGATGCACAGCTTTCAAGACGAGCCGACTTCCAATACGAGCATCTGCATTTCGAGCAACATTTGCACAAATTACCATATCTTATCTACACGAGACACAAAGCGACTCATAGAAGCCATAGGTTTTAGATCAGAATTTGCATGACGGAAAACATTGCGCGTGCTGCCAGAAGCGAGCATGCATGGAGGAAGAGCAGAGCGAGGAGCCATTCCACCAGAATGTTCGGCCAGCAGATCCCTTCGCCCTAATTCAATGAGTCTGTTACTTATGCACGCGAGTGTCTCAGAGTGGCGGGAACGCAATCACCTGAAACTGCAGCAAAGACAGAGGCAAGACAATCTTAGAATCAACGTCTGGTCAATCCGGGTACCTGGGCCTTTAAGTTGGTGCATTTAAATGACCACATCTAGGGAGCACACAGGTGAGGTGCAAAGGCATCGTGGCCAGTAAATAAGCTTACATTTCAACAGGTATGGGGTTGGCAACCTATGGGTCTCCAGGTGTTTTAGACTGACTCCCATCATCTCTCACCATTGACTATGCGCTGGCAAGGGCTGACGGGAGTTTTAGTTCAAAGCATCTGGAGAGCCAAAGGTTGTAGTCCCTGGTCGACCTACATGGCTTGTCAGTCTATATCATAACAATGAACATATTCCAACATCAATGTGCATGTGAAATAATGAGGTACCACATAGGTCTGTGCTTCTACAAAATTGCCTGGTCTTTTCACGAATCGGTCCTTGAAGTATTGCTATGCTTTGTGAAAGGTTTTGCAATGCAGAGGACTTGGTCTTAAACCTTACAGATGGGAACCATATTGCGATGGGGAATGGAAGAGGATCATGCTATGCTGATAAGGACCTACATCCAGTCGGGCGCCAGTGAAAACTGGGTGTGCCATGGGAATGAATAAAGGCGAGCACTTTACCCGAGTGGTGAGTGCAACTTAGTACAATCCTAGCAAGGGACTCGGGAACGCTGGCCTCGGGTGAGATCTCGTCAGGACTTGGATTATAGTGAAGTAAATGCTATAGCAGAAACCATATGACCACCAAGTGCAGTGCTGGATTCAGACCTGATGTAGTTAAGGACATGCCGCCAGCAAGGATGGCAAAGGGGCACGGATTCCTTTGGTGCGCGTGCATACTCTTGGCCCCTTTGGGGCTTGCCGTGTGGAGGGAGCTTAGAAAGGTGTGAGTGCCTCAGCAGGGGCTGACGATTTGACTTTCTACACCAAGCCCTCCCCAGCCTCCTTAACCAGCCGCCTCATATGAACAGTTGCTGTTTGCCCTTCACCGCGAGGCAGTAGGCAGCTGCGCTCGGCACAATGGCACACCTTTGCCCATTTTCTGGGGGTCTTTGGCATCATTCAACAACACTTGTGATTGAATGAGTTTCATTTATTTTAAACAGGCAGCAGTTACTGTCTCTCCAAGTCTCCCAACTTCTCACTGCCCACTCTGCCTCCTCCCACTCTCTCTCACCCTCTTCCTGGCTGCCTCCCTTCTCTATTTATCAACTCTCTGTTGCTTTTCTGTTTATCCTTTCTTGCTCTCCCCCACTTTCCCACTCACTCCTCCCGGTTCAGACTTCAAAACTGTACTAGAATTATGTATTTAAGTTTATGGGGTTGGAATGACTTGAGAGACCAGCTTAAATGTCATGCCAGTGCGGCACCATCCAGCATCTGGGAATCAGTCTAAACCTGATGTGAAAGTTAAGTGAGAAGTGGTGTGAGGCACAAATCTGGAAAGGTATCTTAGCAAGTTGAGTGGGTGTTGCTGAGATCTGTACCTAACCTTCATGGCACTGTGCCTATTTGTGACGGCAACTCTGCCCCTTTCTTGTCATTCACATGTGCTTTTGCACACCTGTCAGGTTGCTTTATCATGTAGTTTGGTGCTTTGCTATTCAGATTTAACAGTTTGTAAGTCAGAGGTATTCTAAAATATACTAGTGTAGCCCTTGACAAACAACAAATATGAAGTATTTTTTTAAAAAATGGTATTGTGCATTTGATCAGAAATATCTTACACACAGATACTACATTTGTACAATTATAAACAAGACAAAGAAATAAAAATTACATCGCATCCAACTTAAAAGACTAAAGTCCATAAAATATACTAAAATACATGTCATAGCTACTATCGAAGTAAACCTAACTCATCTATCATTTGTACAATTGCATGCGTCCAAAATAATTCGGATCCTGCCAACGTGATTCCACAATTCATGCAAGTTTACAAATTCATTTATAGTACAGAAAAATCGGCCCAAAAATGTTGTTCTAATGCCAAGGTTGGACATTCCACCAGTATATGCCGCACCATTTCTGATTTTCCTACAGAATTACACTGTGGGCAGATGTTATGCCCCTCGTCCTTTTGTTCTCTACGTGCATGTAATAGTTTCCCAGTCGGCAAAAGGTTCAATCGGAATCTTAGAAACTGGAGTCTTGTGACGGGGCACGGATCTTGACGGAGGTTCTTTGCTAAGTGTCCAATCGGTTTATCTATTATCGGAAACGGTGAGTGCAGTTTTTATCCTCCAGTACGAGTGATCGTGACAATCCAGTCCCTCTCCTTCAGTGCCTGCTTTACACTCAGTGGGTTACCCACCAAGTCTGAACGATCTTTATCTATATCGGCTAAGAGTCCGTCAGCCAAAAGATAACATCTTATTAAAAAATGGTGATGCATTTCCCTTCATACAGGCAAAGAGATTCACATAAAGGGAATTTTGCATAGGTGAGAACATTTTACCAACCAAAGACAACACCCGCCAATTCAACCAATACTGTAGTGATAGCAGTCCCAATTCAAAACTTAATGAGGCCATGGGGAGAGAGGATGGCAGTCCTAAGACCTTCTTCCAGAGTCTGTCCTCCAGTCACTCCCAGGAGATATCATATGCAGCACAATCTATCTCCATGCCATACATGATCTTAGGTATGACTTTACATGAATAAAAAGGATAAGAGGTTTGATAGAGAATTTGCACAATTTCATTTGGAGCTGCTTCACCTGAAAGGGCAGTTTGCCCAATTTTATTTTCAATGTTGTTAATAACAAGTCATTTATTCAAGAGTTTATACAAGTTGAAACCCTAATATGTTACTCTCTCCTTGGTCTCAATCCTGGTTTCATTGATGGTCCAAGAAACACTTCTAAATTTCTTTCTGATATCACCAAACATAATGATGTTACTTTCTTTTGGGTTAATAATCAAATCGTTAGCCTTTGCACATTCAGTCAAAGCTCCCAACAGCCTCTGAAGCCCTATGGGCGAGCCGTCCAAGAGTGCCACGTCATCAGCATATGACAACCAGCTAAGGGGTTGACCCCACCCCCCCCACTTTGGTACTTATTAAGGCAGCTTTCCCCAAAACATCATTCAGGTCCGCCAGGTATAAATTATATAAACATGAAGAACGAACGTATTGTGGGTTTGTATACTGAAGATAGAACAGGCGAAGACCAAGTCTACCATGGTATGCTATCCAAATTGTAAACTGGAACCAGGAATCCTAGGGGCAAATCTAGGCATCCCACATGATACATTATATGTGAGGATAGCTCTGGCTCAATGTGCTTGACTTGGAGAGGAGAGAAGACAACACTGAGCAGCATGGGTTCGATACCCGGTCAGCGATAAAAAAAAGCCCAATTTAATCATTTTTTATATGGTCCTGAGCACATCACCATGCCCACTGTTCCTTAATTCCTTAACTACCGTAAGGCCAATTATCCAGCAGTAATTATGTTCAGTCTGCGTGACAGAGAACGTCTCACTCATGTTTAAATAATATAATCTATAGTGCCCCTAAGTACTTTATCCTGGTGTACTTTTTGTAACAAAGGCTCTGGAAAACACTTACTGTAAAAACAAATGCTTGGGGATATATATATATTTTTTAAAACAGTGCGCCTTGAAAGCAAGCCATTTGACTTTTTTTTTAAATTAGAATTTATGGAAATGTTTAAAGTCATACAATAGGGCATTATAAAACAGTATTCAAGGAAAGAACAGATCCAGTGAAACATATTCAGCCCCCCAAAAAAAGAAAGCCCATACTTTATTCAAAAAGAGAACTTCTTCTCCACCCCCTGACCCCGTAGAACCTTGTTTCCCCACCTTCCTTATGTCAATAACATATATATTCAAGAAATGGTGGGAGGAGACTTGTTTGGTGCACATTATAACATATCCGGTATGTACACTAACATGGATTGTTTAGATGTAGGGTCCTCTGAGTCCACTGTATGTCTTTTCCTTCGAAACAGGTTAGAGTGTTCTCCCCAGATGGAGGGGTGCGACACTTCATTTAGACCTCACCATTTACTGATGGTTCCCGGCATGTAATTAGAAACAAAGTCTCCCCATAATGTATCACATTGGGCTGATTTTTCGTGCAGGGTTGCAGAGATTTTATCCATAACACATGTTTTATGTGACCTTAAGCCATTTGCTCTTGCTTGGTGTTTGGTCGGACTTCCATCTGATGACTAGGGTGGCGCGGGCCGCTAATAATAGGTGGGCTGCTAGGCCCCTGATTCTCTCCCTTTCGTCTTCGCACTGCTTGAATCCGAAGAGAACTAAAAAGGGATCTGCGGATTTTGGGACTCCATCAAGGTCTTTGATCCACCCTAGGACCTCACTCCAGCAGATCTTAATTCTGGGGCAGTCCCACTGCATATGCCAGTAGTCTGCTATTGTTGCACATTTACGCCAGCATAGTGGGCTCAGTGCTTGAAACATTCTCGAGAGCCTGAGGGGGTCATATTGCCACCTGTGTAATAATTTAATCGCATGGAGCTTGTATTGGCTAGCTATAGAGACTTTAGGGGCAGCTCTGCATATCCTAACCCACATACTCAGTTGAATCTCCTCTCCCAAATCCCTCTCCCATCTATTCTTCAAGTGTGACGTGGTGCCCTTTCCTGCCTCAACCAATTCCCTGTACATGGCGGATATTAAGCCCTTCATTTCAGTTCTGGAGTTCAGGATCTTCTCGAAGGGGGTGAGCTCTCCATCTACCATACATTTCCATTCTGCTTTTGTCAGAACACCCTTAATCTGTAAAAAGTGGAATACAGGGAGGGGGTTCAGCCCGAGGTTCTCTCCCAGTTCAGAAATCGTAAGAAAGGACCCATTCTTCCAGAGTTGTCCTGCCCTGTCCAGACCTGCTTCAAACCAGGGTTGAAATCTATCTAAATTAGGAATATTCTCTCTAATGCCGGGTGCCCATAGATGACTAAGCGGGGACGGCCATGAGGTTATTCCCATCATTTCCCTCTCTCCCTCCAAATTTTCCAAATGTTTCCCAGTATTGGATGATTTCTCCGCACTCATTTGTTTCTTGGGACCCATAGCCACTCGGAGACCGTTGCCGGGGACAAATAGTGTTGTCCATCGCAACCCATTGAGGTTCTTCACAGTTTCATAGGTCGGGACTCAAAATTCGAAGTTGGGCCGCTCCATAGTACTTCTTCATGTCTGGGAGTCCCACTCGGCCCTTATCTTTCGGTAGTGTTAATGTGTCATAGGACACTCTCGCCCTTTTACCATCCCATAGGAACTTTACTACGGCTCTTTTAGCCTCATCAAAGGCGGAGTTCGGCATTCATATGGGGAGCATTTGGAAAGGGTAGAGAAAGCGAGGGAGACACACCATTTTTATTGCATTAAGTCTACCCATCCAGGGTATTGTCAGTTTCTTCCATTTGGCTAGATTCACTTGGAACTTTAAGAGGAGGGATGGCAAATTGGCTTCATAAAGCTTGGTAACATCTCTCGTTACCTGTATGCCCAGGTATTTAAACTTGACATTTTCTAGGTTAAGGCCCAGAGGGGGGAGTCTGTCTACATCTGCTTGTGTTGTTTCATGCAGGGGAAATAAGATTGATTCGAGAGGGTACCGTATTCTCTAATCAGGTCAAGTGCTCTGGGGATCGAGGAGGTGGGGTTCGAAATGTGCGGGAGTAGGTCGTCTGCGTACTTTATACTCTGTGGTTCCCAAGTTGAGTCCCTCGACCTGGGGATCGTCTCTCAGTTTCTGGGCTAGGGGTTCCACAGAGAGAGCAAATAGGATAGCTGAGAGAGGGCATCCCTGTCGTGATCCTCTACAAAACTCTACTTCCTTAAAAAAATAAAATACATTTCTTGTTTCAATTATATCATTATGGGACATGTAGCTAATGCAAAGGAATGCAGTGCATCAAGGATGGTATGCAGTCAGTGTACTAAAATAGGGCACTATGCAACATGGTGCCAATGCAAGGAGTTTGGGAGCATACCAATAGCGTGATGTAAAGATGTTACCTGCCTGGCACTATGCGTCTTAGTGTGAAGGCCTCAGGGGCTGAGACCCATCATGCAAGGGTTGTATATGGAGGATTCCCAGGTGTCACCAACAACACTGGAGGTTTGGGACAGGGGATTGCCACAGTGGACTAACTCTGTTTACTAGTCCTTTAAGTGTTGCAGTTGTCCAATTTACTGTTTATAGACAAAAATCATCCAGGTGTAAGGTAACAGTGTGGATTACCTATTGAAAGTTCCAGGCGATTTTCTATTCCATAGGCACCCCAGCTCACAAGCAAGAAGTAAAACAGTTGTCAAGACAGCCATCCCTCGATATCTGCATCTGTGAGTCAGCATTCCAAGATGGTGGATCAGCATATTAAAGGATCTGTCTGAGGGGTTCCCATCAAGAAAACAATTAGACATATCTGAACATATAATATACTGCATGCTCAAACCCTAACGTGAGGCAATTTCCAAACACTGCTGCAAAGCACAGATTACAGCCCTACCTAGGGGAGGCCCATGAAAGCAGGAACAGATGGTGTAGGTCTCTTTCACCTTTTGTAGAGGCGAAGAACGATGGGCTGGAGGGTTGCCCAGAACAATGCTAGAGGTTAAGATTCATTCTAAACCTTCCAGTCATTGCCTCTTTTGTTTTGCTGTCAGTGTATGTAGTACCAGAGTGGCAAGGTGTGTAGGAAGTAAAAGGCGGGGCGAGAAATGAAGTTTCAGGAAGAGACAGGGAGACAGACATAATTACTGAAGATGGAATACTGGAGAGATTGGAGTAGGACAACAAGGGATAGAGAAGAATAGTGAAGAGGTGGGAGGAGAACCACAAGGAACTCACTCACGGTAAGGATGGCACAAGGAGCGGGACCAAAGCACTTTAACACTGGCATGAAGTTTGGCAGTCCTCAAGCAAGTTACAGAGGTTGTTGGAGATGTGGAGAGGAGACAGTCAGAGAGGAGAGGTGAAGGCAGTGAGGATAGAGGTGTCTGGAGGAAGAAGGAGATCGGAATGAAGTGAGCGATGCAAGGGAAGTTTGGAGGAAGCTCTTTAAAGGGGTTGGGAACAGAAAGGAGGTGGACAGAGCAAGGAGAGAAGTGGCTGGAGTAAAGAGGAGAGAGGAAGGAGAAGAGAGAAATGCAAGGGAGATTGAAAGGTAGATCTTGGAAGGAGCTGCAGAAAGAAGATCGAGAGAGAAGCATCAAATAGGCGGGGGAGTAACATCAAATAGGTGGAAGGGAGGAAAGCCAGGAAGAAGGTGGGGGTGAACACTAAGGGAGAGAGAATACTTATAAGGAGGTGAGGAGAGACATCCAAGGAGAGGATAGAGATAATATTCAGGGGGCGGCTGAGGGAAAGAACACGCAGAGTAGAAAAGAATATGGAAGAGGTTGGAGAAAACATCAAGTGAGCAGAAAAGGGGAGGCACAAGCTGGAGAAGATAGTATGGAAGCAGTTTAAGAGAACATTGAGGAGGAGAGGAGGAATAACAGAAAGTAGGTTGGATGAGGAGTTGGGGAGCAGTTAAAAGGGGGAGTAAGCCTGCAAAGAGAGAGTGGTGAGTGGAGTGGTGGAGGTACGAGGACATGAAAAGGTGTTGCAGAGGCCCAGGAGGAGGAGAGACCGAATGGCGAGGCTAAGGCAAGAGACTGTTGCAACTCATATCGGAGCTAGACAAGGACAAGGAGAGAGGGAGGTGGTGAGAGTTTTCGAAAACCAGACTGCAGTAAGAGTAACTGACAGCCTCTGTGTGGCTTGTAATCACTCTGGGGATTTAGTCTGCTATTTGACCCCGGTCACTGCCCTTGCTAAGGCTTAGAGTGGGATCACCCACAGAGGGCCCTGTAGACTAAAGAGAGTGGTCTTTCCCCAATATCATGGTTGAGAAACAGAGGACCCATGTCATCCTTGAGTCCCAAAAGAAGTGTAGAGTGTACGACAAACCCCCAAGACTGCAAGTGATTGATAGATATAGCATTTAAATTCAGAAAGGGAATCCTGATTGTGAACTGTTAAACCTCTGAAACGGAATGAGCTGAAAAAGTATGAGAAGACATCCTGTTGTTCCTAGCTTTGTGTTTTCACTCTTCCCGCTGCTTCAGCTAACCCCAATATACCCTTTGTCGCATGAGAACCAGTTTTTCATGTCTGTATCACATTGGTCTTACTCTGCTTCATGCCACAGGGATATGAAAGGATAGGTTATTTATAACGCACTTAATACCCAGAGGTTTCTAAGTGCCGACCCGGAGATCAAACCTATGTTGCTCCATTGCACATTGCCTCTGAGCTATCCTCCCGAGACTCCCGAGGGATTGTTACACGTTTGTCCCAAAATAAGAAAAATGCAACATAAAGCTATTTGGAAAGGTCAATGTGCTATGACCACGTCAGCATTTAAGCACTATTCCTGAGGCGCACATGAATAAGAAAGTGAAAATAATAGGAGGTGGGTTTTCAGTAGCACCAGGATTGCTTCTCCTGTAGGCCAATATTCAGAGTCTTTGGTTTATAGATTAGAATCTGGAGTCCCCTCCAGGAGAGGTTCATAAATTGATAGTCATTCAGTCCTGGGGGGCGAGGCGGATGTGTGTTCCCCACACTTTCCTTCCTTTGCATCTCGATTAGTAGACCCCTGTCATATGCTTTTCGTCCTTGACCAAAGGGAAGAAGCTTTGCAACAGGTCTCCGGAGTCCATGTGCACCTATATGCTAGACCCATTCACCATAAGAAGCTGGATTTGCACAGTGGTTAACAAACCTCCAGAGTTTTCTCCAGGTGTTTGGTAAGCTTAGGTGGTCTACAAGCTTGATTTCAGGGTTCTTGCCACCTCATGGTCTCATGGTCCTGGCTCTGATTCCATCAGCCATGTCCTCATTCTTCTCCTTGACAGTGCACAACTGTCTAATACCAAAGGGGGCCTCTGCTGCACCCCCTATCCTCTCCTCCTTTGCTTCCTCAATGTCCCATCACGTGCTTGTACATTCACCCCTCCGAGACTCACACTTGTCAGGATTCGGACTTGCACGCACCTTCCACCTCCCAATGAGGTGTGTCCTGAACTAACTACAACCTCCTTGTCTGTTTCCGGTCGACCTGTCTTTTGGATATAATTTTTTGTTCTTTCCTTCAATATTCTTCCCAGCCTCCTCTTTGAGGTTCTCTTTTTTTACATCCATAGGGTACCCTCCCGATATCTCGGAAACTCCTTAATTTACCTGTCTTCTGAATAGAGCCTTCATTCTTTACTCAGCATCCTTCTTGATGTTGTTTCTCTCCTTTGTGTTTTCTCCCACTGCCTCTCTGAATCTCATCCTTCTATCAGGCTCCCAAGTACAACTTACAATTCCCTTTGATCGTTCTCCCAACCACGACCTTGAGGTTCACTTTCTCTCTTAGCTTTCTGCCAGAAATGTTTTATATCTGTGCTGCTGACAAAGGACACTGTTGTTTGGCTTTAGTGGAGGTGAAAGGCTTGTTTGGGCTGATTTTTGGATGATATATACTTTGCTATGTGCCCGGGTGAATGTACAGACACAGGCTGCACTACTGCGCATTGTGTGTCTGGCCAGAACGTCTGCATGCACTGTGTACCAATTACAGTCTGTCTTTTGCATGTTTGGAAACACTTATTAATTCGTAAATAGTGTCCACAACTTAAATAATGCACAGATTCAGGCAGGGCTACACAATTGCCCAAAAAAATACCAAATCAAAGCCTATTGCCATAAGTGGTCAATTGTATTTTGGTTGAGATGAAACATGTTCTTTTGTACAGTCATTCACATCATTATATGTTGTGTTTCAATTGTAGGCCATAACAGTGTACATACAAGACAAATCTGTGAAATAAATAAGTGACCAATGCAATACAAATAGTGAATGGTCCTTCGTTGTGCATAACGCAAATCGAGCTCCACTTTCCAATGCTTTGGCGCCTTACATATCTGTTCCAATCCGCTTCGGTTACACTCCTATCCAGTTCTTTCCCCCATATTATCTTACTTTATATCAGTGCTATGTCAATCTCTTGAGCTATTTTAGAGCCAGAAAAAAAGTCAAAGTATTGGTGCCAGGAGGCCCAATGCTCCCTATTTTTTATTGTGTATAAAATAGCACCTTTTTTTAGCTTACAGCAATTCTGCCACATACAACAGAGAGCCAAATGAAGAGCAAGCGCAAAAATGCACTTTGGCAAAGTATGAAATACTGCTAGTCGAAATACTTATGCATCTCATCCAGAACCCAGAATGCAGCACAATATACAAACATGATTTTATCATGAATCAATGTAAAGCCGACTAAATGCATACTTCAATTTAAGCAACTTCAAAGCTTGATCGGAGTATTGGTATATTGTTGCTGATCGGTGATTAAGCGGTGGAACGAGCAACATTTATTTTGTGTCTCCTTCCTCTTAATTCCTCCGTTTTCTGCTCTGATAGGAGATTTGAAATTCATGGGAACAGGAAACACAGGAAACAGAATGATATTCAATGAACCATGCTCATCCCCCTGGGCTGATCTCTCCTCAGACCACATGATCAAATGGCCTGGTAATGTAGGTTTGTGTGGGATTCAGCAACAATCTAAACATGATTAGTGTTCAAAGCCTCAGGGGTATGCTACAATATCGGAGTACTTGGCCCCCAACAATGTGATTCACTAAAGAATCTGCGCCTCCTGTTCCCAAGACCAAAAGGACCAGCCATGGAATATCTCCCAATTCTGTTCCCGAGATCTGGACTATTGCCATGTATGCCTGCAAATCTCTGTGAAGCTTAACTGCTACGCGATCCCTGGAGCACCCTGGTGGGAGAAAGGGACTCTATCGTCATTGCAAGGACTCTGGATTCATCTGTGGTCACCAGGGTAGGACATGTGCGAATCATGTGCACTGGGAAGACTCTGAAGTGGCGGGCAAGAAAAAAGAAGCAGCTCAGGAGCTATCTGTAGCTGAGGCTCCAGGAGGGAAAGTGGCAGAGAGACATTGCAGAGGGATATTCTATCATCAAACACCAAGAGAGAACTAGAGGCCCCCTGGATTCACATCTCAGCACCAGACTCCAAGAGATAAGGTGCCAGATGACTCTGGAGGGTTGCTGCAGAGGAACATCTCACCACACTTTAAGTACCTGGTATTAAGTTAACATAAGAAATGCTTTATGGTCAGGTTTGGATGTTCCCAGATAATTACTAAGGATGAGCAACACAAAACAGTATGCATACGGTTGATTCATTTAAGTTTGGTAGCCATTTCAATATTCTAGTTGTTACCTAAAGCATCTCTGCAGGGCTTGGTTTGCTTGTTATTCCATAAATCAGTCCAAACGTTTCACAAGTCTCAATGCGTTATGCTAATGTTGACCTCTTACTCCTGGCTCTAGAAGGGTCTTCTAAAAATAGTTTTCTTTAGAGAATAAGGTGTTCGGTGTGGGCTCACAATTAAATGTCATAGAAAGTCTTACAAGCTTCAACGGAGGAACAGATCCACTAACAAGTGAAGTAAGGCCACGTCTGACTTTCCCGCTGTAACCGTATCACTGACAAGCGTACCCTTCGAATTCCATCCACCCAAGTGTAGCCAAATGATTGTTCCCCATTACTTTATTCCCATGTTGTTCAGTACACAGTTCTTTCAAAGCAAAATGTGTTCTATATGAAAGCCAGCACATGGATCCATAGAGCACACAGTACAATTACTGCTAAATTGACTGATGAAGACTGTTGCAAAAGGTTCATATCCTTCTAAAAGAAAAATGCACGGCACCCCGTTATTGGTCCAAGATAGGTGTACCCTGTTACATGACTTTGTTGCCCATTATACAATTAAATATCAGTTGTTTCTCTGTGCTAATGGACAGGACTTTAGTTTTGCTTTGTTTATCATGAGTTCCTTAAAATCCCAATGATCATAAAATAACTGTATTTGTGTAAATCTATTCCATTACATCTCATATTAATATCCTAGTCTTTAATTCATTATTTCCAAACCTTACTTTTCCATCTGCGATCGCTAATTTTGAATTATATTTGAAGTTTATTTTAATGTTTCGCCTCCAGCTTCTGCTTCATCAGGATGCTGATGAACTGCATGGCAGCTACAAGAATGGGGAAACAAGGTTTCCGAGCAGGCCCGGGCCCAACTTGTATGTGCAACGTGTCACATTGGCCAGATGATGTGAAAGCACTGAAGCACTGGAATGAACGCCGGAGGAATAAGAGATGCGGGCGATGATCACAGCCCTTTACAAAGCAGTTCCTGTGAGGCTTTGACGGTGTGTTTCCAAAGTTTCCGCTGTACAGTTTGTGGTTGCTGCTTGCCCCTTTCCTTGTATTGTGTGTGCATTTGCCCCTGGTTCCCGCACCAGCATTCTGGTTTCCCCTCCTTCAGACTCTCCTGGTGTTTTTGAATCTGCTTCTCCACCTTTTTGGACCTGCCATGTATCAGACACTGCATTCCACCCTAGCCTGCTTTGGATACGGCGTGCTGGTGTTTTGATGACTTCTCTGTGGGGGTAGGTAAATGCGTCTCACTGCTAGTGGACCTAGTGAATTGTACCGCTTCCGCCTTGGACTTCAGTTGAGAACTATTGACTCTGTATGGACTTGCCTATTCGATCTGGAATTGCTTATCGGACTTTGGTGACTTTCCTTCCTACCCTACCTAGTAACTCTGCCGTGGCGTCGGGCCAGGACCCTGTGTAGTTGTATTTTTGATGCACCTTATGCTGTCACACATATTTCTCGCCTATGGACTCAGGTCCTCAAGCAGGTCTGGTGCCCGAGTAGGCTTCCCACTGCTTATGCCTATGCCCTGGGTAGGGTATGCTGTTCATATTCACTAGTGCATATGTACATTGGTTATTTATCATTGGTGTGCATTACTCACCCATGTACCCTTTCCTTTTACAGCCTGTGGGCCCTCCTGTTGGCGACCTAACCCTCCACAGCTCACTCACCCCTCAGCCAGTAAGTGCAGTTCTGCTGGCCGTTCAGTGTTGATGGAGCAATACTTGTGGACATACAGCAGCAGCCTGACATTTATGATCACAATTTGCTCATAACCACCATGTTTGACTTGACCAAGCACTTATCAATTGCAACATATTAGGCTGCAAAATGGTTCACAGAAGAACTGAAAGAACTAAAAAAAATCAACTGCAAAATGCAAATAAATGGAGAGAACAATACAACTGACAAGAGAAAATAAAATACCAAAGTCAGTTCAGACTATATAAATCAACAGTCCTCAAAGCAAAAAAATACTATTAAACCACAAGAATAGAATCGGCAAACAATACACAGAAAGAATTTGTCAAAATCATCAAAGAGATACAAAAAACCTCATCCTGCAAGAATTCCATCATCCCGACACAAGCACTTTGTGACAACATCCCCAACCACTGTTGATCAAAAAAAGATACAATCCAACAAACTATCAACACAACCCAGTCTAATACAACCACAACCATGGAACCACAGACACGGGGCATAACACACGCCACAGCAAAACTCACCTTCCTAGAACTAATCACAGAAGGATCCTTCGCCACACTGATCAAGGTGACCAACCTTGCAAGATCCCCAAGCGACCTCTGCCCCACTGACATCTTCAAAGGAATTCTCAACCACAGAACCCCGGCGACACACTTCTGGAACCTAATGAACCTATCACTCAAAAGAGGAATTGTACCTTCCGTCTTAAAATCAGCATACATCAAACCAATGATGAAAAAGGATTCAGAAAGCGTAGACAACCAGAGCAACTGCAGACCGATATCTAATGAGCCCTACCTAGAGAAGATCCTGGAGAACCATGTGTACAAGATCCCACTTAAATACATCGAAACAAGTGAAATACTCAACCAGTCACAAGTTGGCTTCAGACCAATGCGAGGAACAGAATCAGATCTCCTATTGATATGGGACGATGTGAAAATAAATAAAGACTAGAAGGCCCAATCGGCCCTCATACTATTAAATATATGAGCGGATTTTGATACAATCAGCCACAAAACACTAATACAAAGAATGATGTAATGTGGCATACAGGAATCTGCATTAAAGTGGCTTACCTCATTCCTAACAAACCGAACCAAAAGAACCTACCTACCCCCGTTCACATCAAACACCACAAATATATTGTGCAGAGTTGGACAGAGATCCAGCATCCCTCTCTGCTTTTCAACATCTACATTTGTGCCCACTGATGACAATCATTCGAACCCATGGACTAACCGTCTTTAACTATGCAGACTACTCTCAACTAATTGCGAAAAAGAACACAACCCAGGACACAACTGCCTCACAGACATCTACAGTTGGATGACCAGCAACAACCTTAAACTGAACCCGGCAAAAACAGAAATAATGCTCTCACCAGCAAAAATCAACGCAGGTAATCTACACCTGGACTGACCGGCCAGCATGGGAATGCAACCGGAGACTACTGACGTAGTAAATAACCTAGGAATACTCCTGGACAAGGGACTATACCTGGAATGCCGGAAAGACTCGCCAAGAAACTCCCAAAGGTACAATATACTGCAGCCAGAATTCTATTAAGACTAAATAGAAGAAACCACATGACTCCAACACTGAAAAATCAACAATCTTTAGCAGTAAAAAGTGCATTAAATTCAAAGTACTCTGCATCGCCCACAAAGCCTTGCACAGACAAGGAGCAGAATTCCTCCAAGACCAGATCAGCCAGTACCATCCAAGAAGGGACCAAAGATCCATTAACGATCTACAAACAGAGACCAAACATTACATAAAAAGGAAATTCGGCAGAAAAGCGTTCTCACGTCTAATTGCAAACCTTTGGAACATCATGCCCAAAGAAATCAGAACCACAGAAAACCACATCACCTTCAGGAAACGACTGACCACCTGGCTATTCAACAGAGAATGACAATCGCAAAGCGAATCCGGCAGCAATACTTGTTCTTTTAATTGACCAAAAGAAATACAGCAAGGGACATGGTTTCACAGATAACAGCGCATATAGCTTAGAGGACCAGAACACGTCACCACTCCACCTCCAGCTCAGCCCCTTCCATGTCCCAACTAGACAGGGCAACAAAAGACTGCAGACCAACCAAAGTAAAGATTGTGGGGATAGCACCAAGCCCAATTATACACATAGGAAATTCAGACAGGTAAACCACAAAATCTTAGTACCCCCCCCACCGGTCCCCCCACAACTAGGTGAACCGTAACTCATAACGAGGGGCCGCCTGACAGAGCACACTCCCCACTATACTTAGAACTCCTGCTACACACCCCTCCGGGAACCGACCAGACATCAATTCTGCCGCCTATTACCATAACTAACCTGAATGAACAACAAAGAACACACTAGTTTCAACCACCAACCTGCGGGCTTAACCGTAAGAGAAGTCAGCCCAGACCTTGAGAGGAGGTAAGAGGAGCCGACAAACCACAACCAAGAACGTGGGTTGAGACCATCAAGTGGCAACCAAAGAGTCACAACAGGGCCTCCACCAAACTGACCGACCTACTAACCCATTTTCCCTTCCCTTCCCACCACTACACTAGAACTTGGGCTAGCCACATTACACATAAACAGACCAAAAATCAATTCAATGTTCACACCCCACCATCTCCCCGAGATTCTGGAAGCACACCTAGAGTGAACCACCCGCCATATAGTCCATAAATCTTTCAACGGCACAAGTACACACCAAGACACCAGATAGTCATACAGCAACAGCCAGCTGTGACTCTGGACTCCTTATGGATACAATCTAACCAGTGCGCACAACCACAATCCACCCAACATCACAAGGCATACTAACACCAATACAAACACTGGCACACACCCGAGCCACTGTGTCTTACCCTTACGGTCACAATGCAAGGGGCCTCCCGTACCAACTCCCACATGTAAACAACACTCACAGATTCCAGTTCCTCCTGGTTTTGAACCCATCCTATCTTCCGTAACACCCCCCCGCCCCTACCCTCCTCTCTTGCAGAACCCCACAAGCACCTGGAGACTGCCTGTGCGTGCTAGCAGTGTGTGGTATAAATCAACATAACAATGCAATGTAAAAACAAAGCTCATTTGCTTAGTTGGAGAAGGTGCCCGACAAATGGGGTGCAGTTTCAGTAACATGAAATCACTTCTCATTTCCTTCCAGAAAACAGACCCAATGCTCCTCCCTACGCACGCTAATACAAAAAGCTACGTTATTTGAAAGCTACATTTAGGTATAGAAAAGAAAACAAAAATAATTGGGACCACTACTGTGGAACAACATACAACACACATCTGCACAGCTCCCTCCGTCCTTCGTATTTATGTGCATTTGCATTTATTTGACTAGTTGGTGTCACAGAGGGCCACGAAAATACACAATTTTTTTTTAACAAGATTCAAGGGTTTTTATGTTCCATTTAAAGTGGGTTCACCCAAAGGCCGCCACCCACTCTCTCGCCTCCCTGCGGGCACCCTCTACCCTAGTCCATGTAAGGGTCGGTAATAGGTTAATTTCAAGATAGGTCTAACAGCTCTTTGATCATTTGGGGGGGTAAAGGGCTCAGCAGGAGTGCAGAATAGGTCAGCTGAGTCGAGGATCGGTGTTAGTATGGGACGATAGTGGCCAAGAGAAAGGAGCGTGAGGTGGAAGCGAGAGAGAAAGATGGAGAAGATATGGGGTAGAAGGGTGGACCGGTGTCCCATAGTTTGGTGATTTTAGAGCACTGAAAAAGGAGGCAAAGTCAAAAGCAGAGAGGGAGGAGGAAATGGAGGAAGGTCTTGGGGGGCATGCATGGCCTGAGGATCATGGACTGCTTGCACGGGTGCAAGTGGAGCGAGCACGTACGGTCAATGTAGTTGAAGGATTTGGCAGAGTAAAGAGCTACGGGTAAGGAGAGAGTCATTGCAGGCCGCAAGGAGCGCAGGGGAGTGAGCTTTGAGCCAGTCGTACAAGCGAAGATAAATCGTAATCGTCAGCTGGTGGTTGGCTGGGGAGATCCACGATTGAGGGCGTTAGGGGATGAAGGAGCAGCCTGGATGTTAATGGTCAAAAGGCTTTGCCAGGGCAGGGTTGCATTCAGTAAAGGCAAGTTCGACAGAGTGAGCAGTAAGGGAGAGAGCTTGGAGGAAGGTCCAGACAGGGGACCGTGCAGTCTGGTTTCAAGTTTCTTTTAGTGATCCATGAGTGAGGAAGGAGGGATGCAGATAGCGAGTGGTCGGAGTGGGAGGATACACCTGAGGGAGACGAGAAGTGACGTGAGAATGGTGGAAAGATGTTGTCTAGCGAGTTGCGGTGCTGCGCGTGGGTAGGAAGGACATGTAAGCTTACCAGAGTAGCCGAGGGAGTAGCAACTGCTAAACGCAAGCTCCCGCCCACTCGCCCGTGCCCCCACATGTCTCTTCGCCTTATATTTTTACTCCCCCTAATATTGTACAGTACACTGCAGCTCTCTGCCTGGGTTGGCACTTTACAAAACCCCTTACCATGCATATACACAAACGATTCCCGAAATATCTAAACATTCTAGTACACAGGCCCTCTAATTCATACTCAATCTATGCTGCCTTTCAATATCGACACTTAAACCTTAAAGTAGAGGCACGTATATGCCAGCTGCGAGGTGGCACCATTCCAAATATGCTCCTTTAATTTTAGACACCAAACCATTTTTAGCTATCATCTTTCACAAAATAGAATGACATTTTTAATAACCCACTGTGCAGCTTTATGTTGCAGTACAGTTAACGGCTTTCAAAATATTCCGTTTTGCTCGCGGGAAAGGGCTCCAAGTACTCGGGGTGTTACCTATGGCAAATCACTTCTTCCCCACCCATAGTAGGGGTGAAAGCTAATCACCGCTAATTACGGTGTCACAAGAGTTATTATCAAGCTCCCGCCGTGCCGTTCCATGAATATCAAAAGATGGAAGCGCTGCCTAGTGAGATTGGGGGCGCAGTACAGAATGTGTCACTAACTGTACAAGCATGTTACCACAAGCAGCTTTCCAGCTACGCAGTTTGCAAAACTTGCTAATTAAAATGCAACAGTTCCATCTAAATATACCTTCTCACAGCTTTCAGGAATACTGGAGACAAAGCGGTCCCGCTCATTTCGTCTACATGCTCTCAAAGCTAGTGAGCGCCAATTGGAACATGGATACAAAAGAACACAATAGCATGAGCACAGACGCAATACACAGCCCCATTGCTCGAGCGAATAAAATGTGTATTTAGTACAGAACTGCATGGCCTCGGTGCCAGTGCAATACTTTGGGCCACAATGGCAAAGTTAGATATTACTGTCTCTCCTCATCAGCGGTGTCGATGCAAAATGTGTTCCTCTGCTAGACAATCAGGGAGCCTTTTGCTGAAGAGCCTTATGCTGGTGACTTTCTCTTTACCCATAGACCAGTGTGACATTGGAAGGTCGTACTTCGCGAGGGAGAGTCCAGAGGAAACGAGATACAACAGCGATCGCCACCTAGCGCCGTGATCCTGCGCAAACCACACAACAGACCAGCCGCCGCCCACATGGAAGAGTTCCATGCCACCATTATCTGGTTTTCAGTAAGTCATTGAACACCTTCGCAGCACAGTAGACCCCAGGTCTTGTCCAGCCCTTCTTTCCTTTAGGCAAAGCGTCAAGGTACGAACTCTGTAGTGAACATTGTACCTTGTTAGTGCTGATAATAAGGATGGACGGAAAATAAGGGGAAGAACGACAAGAAGACGACTACCAACCACCAGCACTACCACCACCTGGTCAGGCAAAGAAGTAATACAAAAAGGAATGCAGTGTCTTATGAAAAACTCGTGCAATCCTGCAAAGCAACCAAATGATACGTACGTAAACATTAAAAATGCTACATTAAGTACTTTTTTGTGTTACACAAAGTAGTAGAAAATGTATATGTGAAAATAAAAGAAGACGTTGAGAGTTCGAGAAAAGCAGGAAGAGCATTTTATAAACGGGTAGTTGGCACAGCAAGAAGCACCATCTAGATGAAAGCGTCCCCGCTTCTGTGAAACGACGGAGAGGTTGACCGGAGAAAACATGACGGTTGCTAGGTCGAAATATTGTTTAAAAAAAGAAGGGGTGTCCACAGAGTCACATGCAAAACAGAGAACGTTTAACTGCATGGGATAGATGGGGAGAGAGAGGAACAGATGAAGGTTCATAGGGAAAACAAACGGATGTAAAATAGACCAGAAAGGAAGGGCGGTAAAGGTCAAAGTTCAGAAGTAAGGCCAGACGCAGGCAAAGAGTTAGGTCCTGGCAAAAAAGTAGCTACAGTGACAAGGCAAGATTATAATTTAAGGGGTGGTTGTTTCTGAATATATTTGGCAAACTGTGCATTTGAAAAGCAGATTTGGCACGTAACATGTCCAAATAAGGCTGCATAGTGAACTAGGTTCTATGTCTAAATGGTGCTGTCAAAAGCGTGACATTGCAGAAGGCCGTCAACATTATGCCACTCCACGGTAAAGTCACTTTATTGCTGCGCCATTTTCAGGGGGGATACCCCTGCTTGGTCTGTCCCCACTTAGAGGCACCCCTGCCTGCCTCCCCACATTCCTCACCCACCTCCCTGACACTTACTGTGTCTTCCGTTTGCAGTCTGGTGACCACAAGGGTCGGCCCATGAACAATGCTTTTTTGTGTTTTTGTTTACACTTGCGGCCTCCAGACCACAAAAGAAAAGGTTACTCACACCGTAGTGACTTCTATACACTTAGGCCATTGTCCCCCTTCCTCCTTACTTATGGGTGTCCGTCCTATCTGACAGGACCCATACACTTTTGGCATAGCACAAAATTGATTTCCCTTTTAAAAATGTTTTTGTTGCTCTGGAGGCACAGAGGCGAGGGCATGGCCAGCCCTGCCAACTCCGCCCACTGGCAACACCAGTCAGTCCTTGGATCTGCAAGACCGGAAACCTGACAAACTAATTTGTATGGGGGTGAGGCGGGCAGGCCGAATGGACAAAGGGGGCTATGGACTAAGAGTACAGGAGTCACTACAAGTAACTTTTTCTTGCTCCTATGGCCCATCTCCTTTCTTCCATACTTATGGGAGATTACAAAGCATTAATCTGTCAGGGTGACCGCAAAATTATTTCAAGCAAACAGGTTGTGCAGAACTGCCTGACCAAATCTAGCATCCGGTCTGGCTGCAGTATCCTTACAGTAATGTTTGCAGAACGCAGAAGGGGAAGATCAAGTTGCTGCTTTACTAATGACTTCCCATGCAATGTTTCTTTGGAATGCCACTGCCATTGCCTTAGCTCAAACTGTGTGAGCATGTAAGCCCTTAGATACTGTTCTTTAGTGAAGCTTGCCTCCACATTAGAAGAGACGATCTACTGAACTACGGTGACTTGTGAAGCTTCGAAGCCAGCCTCTTGACCTCCAAAAGTTATGCACAAGTTGTCTGATTCCCTGCATTCCTTGGAGTGGTCTAGATAGAATTGCAGTGCCAGCAGAACATCAAGAGAATGAAGTACTCCCTCACCCTCAGTCTGTGGTGAGGGAAAAAACGTGGTTAGAGTTACTTCTTGGTTCAAGTGAAAAGCAGACACCACCTTGAGTAAGAACTTAGGATGTGTTTTAAAAACAACCATATCTTTATGAAATACCATTTATGGCTCGGACGCAGACGGCGCCTGAATTTCGACAATCCTTCTAGCCAAAGTTATGGCTACCAAAAAGGCCGTCTTCCATGAGCCCAGTTTTATGTCAGCCGTTGACATGGGTTCGAACGGCTTATGGGATATTGCTGACAATACTAAATTGAGATCCCAGACTCCATGGGGCTTGGACACTGATGGGTAAAGACCAGGTAGACTGTCAAAGTGCCTTTTGATAAAAGGATTAGATGAAGATATTGTAAGGTCTGGAGAACTAAAATAAGCTCTAATAGCCGATAGATATGTACGACACTTTAAGGGCTCAGGTGTCGGAAAAGACAGAGGGTGGGAGTCACCCGAAGTGGATTGCTGGGACCCTCCTAGTTCAGTAGAAAGCAGAGCGGCTGCAATAGCAGCAGAAGCAGTATTACCAATATGGGCTGACATTAATGGAGGAGCAGCCAGGCATGAGAAAACAAAAGTAAAAAATCAACGAGAAGAGACGGATGTATTCCCGCCAGGGGCACAAGGAGTTCCGTGGCCATAAGGGATTGGCGAACAAATGGAGAGGGGCAGATGTCCGGCAGGGAAACCTGGGGCTCCGCGGTCAACAATGGCTGCCAATCGGCGCTCCGCACAGGAAACGCCAGAGACCAGCAGGGTTGCAGCAGAGTCACCTTTTCAGGAATTGGCACCCGCGGCACTAGAGTTACATACACAATTCCCCATAACAAAACAAACTTACCGTCAAGATGGTTGTGCAATTGAGCAAGGGAACACAAGCATTCATACTCGAACTCCACAAGGCGAGACACTACGGTGGACTGGGTCAGGGAAAGAAAGGGGCTGGGCTTGGGGAGTTTTTATAACTTTTGTGAAATACTTGATTGTGATTGGCTTATAAGACACCAGCCCCTATTTAAGAGTGAGACCAAGGAAGGACTAACTAACATGTTCTTTTCCCTACCTTTCCAGAGAAGAGAGGAATCCGAAGAGAGAGCACCTGCGCTGTGTTGGGCTTATGAAGACTAGGAAGAAGAGGAGCCCTAGAGTGCACCCTTATACTGGAAAGATCCAGAAGAGACTCTGAGCATTTTCTATTTTTGAACAGGAGTTTATTTTTTAAGACTTGAGTTTTCTTATTCTTAAAGTCCCTGTTTTTTCTTTAATAAAGACAAGAATTCTGCAAAGCATTCAGTGGTCCTGCACCTCCTTACATAATTGATTGAATGTTAACTCCTGTCGATGCTAAGCAAGACCAAACAGATAGGATATTGTTCAAAGAAGGATGAAGAGAGTTCAGAGAGTGCTCCAACATAAAAAACATCAAGGAGTCAATTTGCCTTTATTCTGGGATCTTGTTGACTGTTTCCTTGCAGCTTGCATAATAGCCATGTTATCATTTCACAGGCCCAACCCAGCAAATTCTAACTGCTCAGGTAACAGATGCTAATCTGAGCGATATCAGGAAGGGGCTGGAACACCTTCCCCTCCTTCTTCGACAGTAGGTCCTGAGTCACAGGGAGTAGACACGGGCCGTGAGCATTGAGGAGTAGCATGTCAGAGCACCAAATTCAGGTCACCCAGTTTGGTGCTATCAATATCAATCAATATACTTTCTGTATTTTGAAAGGATTCTCGCAATCAGAGGAATTGGGGGACATGCATAGCACGCTCCATTGTACCAAAGGATTTGGAGAGTATCCCCTAAAGATTCTGGACTCTGATCCAGGAGAGCTGCAAAATGTTTAAAGTTGCGGTTTTAAGAAGTTGCAAAAAGATCTATCCGAGTGTGATGTCATTTTGGGAAAATCTGGTGGAGAACTGAGTCGTTTAGCTCCCATTGTGATTGCAGTGTGAGAGGGCTCAATGTGTCTGATCTCATGTTGAGGTATCCCGCTAAATGAACAGTGTGGGGATATAGCTGTCATACTGCCGGTTTTTATAAGGACTGTGGAGCTCTGAATCAAGGGACTAAAATAATTTAGAGTTTAGAAAATTGCCAGAAGCGCCTGCATATTTATGTGCCATTGGGATTCCTCTGGAGACCAAAGTGCATGAGTTTGGAAGTGCCCCAAAGTGGCTCCCCATCCCGTCATTGAGGAGGAGCGTCCTGAAAGGGAACTCCTAACTGTAGATTCATTTAGTCCATCCACCACAGTAGATCAGGTCTCCAGCTAGGGTGAATTGGAATTATTTTTGATTTTGACTCATTCTTTTGAATCTAGGAGTTTGCTAAATGCAACTGAAGATGCCTCATCTTGAGGCGGGCCAGAGACAGGACCCGAATAGGTGCTTCCATGAAGCAGAGAAGGTGATGAAACCACCACACAGAAGTGGCTTTCCACACTAGAATGTGTGAAATCGACTGCTGTATGTCTTCTATCCTATCTGCCCGCTCTTGTATCCCATCTGAATCCTATACAAGTGATGTTCTGTGTTGGGACCAGACAAGACTTCGTGTGGTTGGCAGAGAGCCCCAGACTGAACAGTAACTGTATTAGCTGCTCCAGGGAGGCTTCTGTTGTCCGGTATGTCTCATGTGGTGAGCCAGTCGTCCAAGTAGTGATAAATGAGTATACCCTTCATCCTTAGATGTGCCGCTATGGGATCCATCAGTTTTGTATATACTCTGGTGGCGGCATTGAGCCCAAACCGGAGAACCCGATACTGAAAATGCTGTTGTTCGAGGGAAATCTGAGGAATTTCTTGTGCGCCTCATATATTGGAACATGAAGATATGTGTCCTTTAGATCCACTGCCCACAACCAATTTCCCTGATTGAGTGTATTCCAAATATGAGCTGGTTTAACCATCTTGAACTTTTCTAGGGGAAGATATTGGTTTAGATTGGACGGGTCCAATACTGTCCGGAGGCCTGCCTTGTCTATCTTGGGTACTGTAAAAAGTGGAAGCCACTGCCTCTTTCCTGGATCACACTGATCGTCAAAAGGTTGGCAATTTCTAGAAGGAGAGTGGCACATCCTATTTGAATTTGAGGAGGAGAGGAAGGAGTACTGGAGGGCATGGGTAATCTGTCTGTACCCTCTCCTGACCACTGACATGGCCCAGGAATTCTCCAAGATGGTGCGCAAGTGTCATGCATGCTGGACGCTACGCTCGTAGAACAGCTAGACCGTTCTATTCCAAATGGAGGTTATTCGATACGTTACCGGGAAAACGACGTTTGCACTTTTCACGTCGCTAACTTCACGTGACTTTTGCTTCGTCACGTGAACTACGGTATTACGTATTTAAGCAGCGTAGAAACTTCACTCACTGCTTCTGATCGAATCTATTGGCGTTGTGTAGCTGAACCTCTGATCTGCATCCTGGCATAATTCTACAGCTACTTTTGGGCCTTCAATAGCGTGTGTTCCGCCACACGCTGATTCCTGGAGCTATTCCTTCGCGTGATAATTCACACGCGTTCTCTGTCTTCAAGCGTGGCTGGTCCGGACTGCGGGAATCCTGCCCGCGTGTACATCCACACGTACACTCTGTCTTCATACGCGGCTGGCCCGGACTGCGTAAATCCTGCCCGCGTGTAATCCCACACGCGCACGTTGTCTCTAAACGCGGCTGTTCCGGACTGCGGGAACACCGCCCGCGTGTAATTCCACACGCGCTCTCTGTCTTCAAACGCGCCTGGCCAAGGCTGCGTAAATCCTGCCCGCGTGTAAAATCCACACGCGCTCTCTGTCTTCAAGTGCGGCTGGCCATGGCTGCGTAAGTCCTGCCCGCGTGTAAAATCCACACGCGCACGTTGTCTTCACTCGCGGCTGGCCCAGACTGCGTGAATCCTGCCCGCGTGTAATATCCACACGCGCTCTCTGTCTTCACACGCGGCTGGCCCAGACTGCGTAAATCCTGCCCGCGTGTAAAATCCACACGCGCACGTTGTCTTCACACGCGGCTGGCCCAGACTGCGCGAATCCTGCCCGCGTGTAAAATCCACACGCGCACGTTGTCTTCAAACGTTATTTTCTTCGCGGCTGTTTATAACCGCGTGTACTTTGTTTTTCCTTAAAAAGTGCGCTATTTCTAACTCCTGCATCTGTGGAATTAACAGAAGGATTGACCCCTATAAGTGGGAAGGAAGCTTTTCAAGGATTATTGGAAGGTGACATTGAACTGAACTTTTGGACGCTATCCTGTGGTGAATTCAACCCGTATCTAGCGTGAGCCTCGTTCCGTTCGGGATAAGTCTCCCTTACTAATTTCCCCTTCCTTGTCGTTTGTTCTTCATTCAAATCCATCAAGAGACTTCTGGATTATTCTACCCTAAACTAAAGGTCAGTGTGAACATTCCTGTCATTATCTAATTCATCATACTCAGGTTGGAGCAGTTATTCATGATACTTTAATTTGTCCTAGGCTGGCTTTCTATACCTTACCCACGCCCTTTCCAGTGATCCATCGCTCTGCCTGTTTTATCAGCCAGAGGGTTGTATCATTTGGAAGGTCTTCAATTGACTTCACAACTATCAAATCGTGTGAACAGGGATCCGGAAGACCCTACCTCCTGTATCCTTTTGAGTATTGTATCCTTTTCAGTTAATACTTTGGTACATTCTGACAGAAAGTCGTGATTAAACTTGAAATTCTGTCCCCGATCGGGAATGAGTGGATCTGAAGGCACAAATCATTTTTTCTTTACATCGGAAGAACATGTTGGGGAGGAAGAGAAAGCTCGGCTCTTGGAGATGTTTTGCTGCTTTCTTCTCTGAAAACTGGGTGACCTATCCGGTTGCCTGCCTTTCCTCTGCTGGTAACCTCGAAACTGACCAAAGCTTTTACTTTTGAACTCAGATTGTGGTTGCCTGGATGTTTGAAAAGGTTTTTGGGGTCCTTTTGTAAGAACGTTGAGGGATTCAGCCGTAGCTGTGGAATTTGTTGTTTTTTTGATAAGCTCCTCATCAACTCATTCTCCTCAAAATGTATGTCCATAATCTTAACTGGAATGTTCTTATTGAAATGGGTAGCTCTCGCACAAGCTGACCGTCTTAGATCGACACCAATAGCTAATGGTCTAGTGGCTTGTATCACTGTGGTGAGCAGCTGACTCTCTAAGGTCTTGTGCAGTGAGCTTAGCTTTAGCCAGTCCAGATTTAAAAGCAGCTATCCCCTCTTGTGGTAAATATTGCTTAGAGTGTGCAATTTCTAGCCATAAGCCGTGATTAGCCGCTGACAACAGTGCATCAGAGTTAGCATGTTGCAGATGAAGAGATGTGTTAGCGTATACCTTTTTGCCATATGTCTCTAAAATGTTGTCTTCTTTAGAGAGTGAGCTGCAGTCTGGAGCAGCAAATGAAGTCGACGCAGACTTTGAGAACATTGTTGCTAATGCCTCCGATGACTGAGGTTGTGGACTTGAAGATAAACTTTGTGAATCTGAATACAATTGCCGTTATTGGTCCTCACAAGGTAGCCGTGACTGAGTGAGGATTGTTCCAGATAAACTTGGCCTCGGCCAACACATCCTTCTGTGAAGGAGTTCCGAATCTGTCAGACTTGGTTAGTGACAGTACACCTGAAAGTACTACGTGTTCTGAATCAGCCTTTTCTAGCACCAGGAACCCTAAAAAGTAATGAACCACTACCATCCTATCATAAAAAGCATTTGCTGATAACAAGGCTTCTTCGTCATTACCTGTGCCTGTGTCTGTTTGTGTATTCAGGTCTTTGAGTGGTTCATGTAACCCTGTTACTCAACCCTAATGCACATCCTGCAAAGGTGTAGGTTGCGATGGATCTGAGACCATGGCAACTGGAGGCGTAACAACTGGAGGAACTAGGGGAGGAACAGGTGGTTGAGGTGCTGGTACAGTTTGAGGGATTACTTCCTTTATCAAGTTTTTGAAATAAGCCTTCAAAGTTGGTTCAGAGTGCCTGATCCTTTGACATTTCTTTTTTTAAACTATCTTCCAAGGATGCCGAAGGTGCCACAGTTGAGGGAGTCCAAGATGAGGAGGCAGATAGAGACCAAGATGAGGGTGGCCTAGGGTACCAAGTTGGCTAGCTGACTGGATGAGGTACCCCGATTCTGAGGGATGAGGATGGCCAGGTTGACCAGGTTGACATCAGAGACCATTCCACTCTTAGAAAATCCTTCCTGCTAACACTTGGAGGAAGAGGGATCTCGGGTGGTCTTGAGGGAACCAAAAGTCCAGACTCTGGTGATGACATTTCTGAAATATCCTCCACTCATCGGGAAACCAGGATAGAGGATTTTGTACATCTGACCTGGTCCATGGAAGTCATTTTTAGGAGAGTTGTTTGCTGATCCTGTGATGGCGTTCCCTCCTTGGAAGGTTGTAATTGTTTTGGAACCTTTAACTGAATGCAGGCTAGAGAAACAGACAGTCTTGCTTAATGTAGAGCTCTGCTTCTTCAGAGGACCTCTCGGACCCTCCGGCGAGCCCCAGTACATTTTAAAGAAAGAGAATCCACAGAGCTTGCTCCGGTAGGTTGATGACCCTCAGGCTTCTGTTTAAGCCTGGTTGATTTTGGACGCTGAGGTGTCACCTTGGATCGCAATGACCCGGTACTAGACCTCAGAAGGTCCAAAGTGCTTGCACCGGTATGAGCCACAAGGGCCTCGGAGACCACTCCGGTCAAAGTTCCTGAAGAAACCTCACTGCTCCTGACACCGGATCGCACTCCAGTAAAGTGGTGGCTAAGCACTCAGCACTCTCGGCCATCCCGCTTGAGCGGTGTGCCTGACTTACGTGATGTCTCGACGAATGTGAAGAAATGCACTCCTCTATATGCCTGGGAGGTGAAGCATTGAATTCTTCCATCCACCACAATAATCTTCGCCGAAGAGCCCTCAGTAAAAGCGTGTGACAAGAGGAACAGACCACCCAGCTGTGTTCGGGGCTAGACACTAAAACAGCGCGCATTGGAATCTGCTGCCACAAAATGCCTGCCGCATGAAGCACACACTGTAAAATCTTTGAGGCCCGTCATGAAAGACCAACTGGAGTTGCCGGGGGGCCAAGTAAACTATTGAAAATGCCTCATAAATGGCCAAGGAAAACCGATGTGCAGTAAAAAACTGCATGCTATGCAAAGCGTTCAGCCCCGTCGATGTGGGAAAAAAAGACTGATGGGAGTTGCCGGTGGGTGCAGTCAGTGAGGCTGGCCACGCCCACACCCTCGCCTCCGAAGCAACACAAACATTTGTTAAAGGGAAATTCATTTTGTGCTATGCCACAAGTGTACTGGTCCCGTCCAATAGGACACCCACCCATAAGTATGGTGGAAAGGGGGCGCGATGTAAGACTACAAGTGTGCAAACAGGCCTGCTTGGGTGGCCGTTTAGACACTGGTGCATTGACACACAGGGCAGTCCGAGTTAAGTGTAGGAAGGACCACAGTGGCAAGGCGAAGCTTGTCTGAAGAGTCTTTTCTGTATTTAATAGCGGCATCAACAGGTTTGTGTGACTGAAGTAAGATCATCCAACTTAATTGAACTTCAAGACTGCATGCAGCACAAGTGGAGGAAGCAGGCGATGATGCTGAGGAAAGTGATGATGAAGGGGAACAACATGAAAGATTAAGGTGTTATCAATGTCTCTATTGCAAATAGACAAGTTGATAGTGCACTATTATTTTTCATGGCAAAGTACAGTTTTTCCATGTCTCGGAAGTGAGACAAAAAAACATCATGCCATGGTCTTACTTCAATGATTTTGTGTTTCTGCGCTGCAATATTTTTAAGGTTGCTTTTGGAGCATCTGTCCTCTTGAATCAGAATGCAATTGGTAAAAGTCTAGTTCAGGGATTCCAACCTGGTTGACTAATACCAAGAGCAGCAACACGGCTAGCCATGTGTATGTGAGCAGGATTAACAGTGGAGTTGCATGCATGGGATATATCCATCAAAACATATAACATATGTGAAGGGACCAAACCATTACTGAAGTCTAAGATGATTTTTTGTAAATATGCAACCACTTAACAGCATAACTATTACATGGCTGAACTGATGCACATTAATGTTTTGTGTCAGATGTCATCTAAATGCCTCTCTCTTCTACCCCATAACCCTCACATTGTAATGAAGTGTTCCAATGATGGCTTATACAATGCTCTCCATCAGAGCAATCACTTCGCAACAAAACCTGAAAAAAATATGTATTTGTATGACAGGTTTGGCTATATTCTTGTCTTTAAACAACATGGCGATCAGCAGGGGACAAACTACTGCAAAGTAGGATCTTGATGAGGCTGATAAAACAACTAGTCTGAGATCAAATTGTGACAGCAACATCATCTCAAAAGCAAATAACTCAGCTGCAATTTTGGTTCTTGCAATAAATGAATGTCTTTACTGATTACGCCTTTTGAAATGTAATCCTCGCAAGCCACCGCAGAATCGATTATAGGAAGAACAGCAATGCCCTTCTCAAAGCATGATAACCTCCGAGGTGCAGGCACCCCAGTTCACCTGATTACTGTTTCACCACGGTCTTCCCCCCAATACAAATGAACTATGGAGGCTATCAATGCTATAGAAACATTTAGGAAACCAGTGGCCCTTTGGTATTGTGAAAGTCTTACACCTCTGAAGCCCAGTGTCACAGCCTCACAGCCTCGGGATGGGTCCAACATGTTCGTTTGTTTTAGCAAGCCAGACAAAATCCGTGGCTCAATGAAGACCAGAAGGGCAAATCAACTCACACCCATCAAAAGGTCCCAAAGGCATTACACTTGCAAACATCCAATATAGCACCTGTGCCTGACTGCATTGCAGTCAATATGTAAAACGACAACCTTACAGAAGGGAATCCATTTTCAATTACAGTCTATATAATTGCATGCTAATGCAAACTTGGAAAATGTACATAAAAGTTCTCAGTTTAAAGAGGAATAGGATGAACCCTATGGCGATTATCTAGATTCTAGACCCATCCTAAAAGGCACAATGAGAAGCCTAGCTGACATTCTGAGATGAACAGGTGGCTTTTTAGGCGGGCACTAGTAAGCCCAGGCAAGATGGCTGCGAGCTTGTGAGCTCCTGTGCACCCAAAGTAATCCAGAACAGATCCGGATGCTTTTCGACCCGTATTTATGTCGGTTAATAGGGCATCTGCTGTGTGAATGCTTCGTGCTCACTCCGCGGCTGAGATATATGTGGGGAAAGCTGTGCGATGCCTGCAGCAGAAAAGTGAGGCGAGGTGGAGAGGGAGCACCTCTGCCAAGAGGAGGCCTGGCCAATGGGGAAATAAGGAGGACGCTAGATGGGAGGTTACTTCTGCAGGACCAATGGTGGCCTACCAAACAACCCATTTTACACCCGGTCTACAGCCTTTCAAATGCAAGCCTGATAGGTGAAAGTGACTTTCCAAAGGTGCCAATCTCCTGGAAAACTCCAGTGTTGTCTATTTGGCAGTCCACCTCTGACAGCAAGATATATGGCTGCCCAGCTGGAAGTACCTTTGGAATGGTGATGCAACAGGCCACATCTCTACCTTGCTCATCACTTGGCCTCTCGATAAACCTAAGTGAAACAGACACACAGCAGAGAGAACAGTGACAGCAGCAGTGTGCCGACATTGCAAAATCATGCACGTCTTTAATGCCTGGCCCTTGTGCGAAAAGTTGGCATATTGTGACCCCACCAGACTGGCGCTAGATTAGTCTATGGAAAAAAAAGAGTAGCCATAATGGAGGGTAATAGTAAATGGGGATTAGATAGAACGGCCCGATTAAGAGGATGAAAACATTTGGAAAGAGGTCGATGGGATACGATTGGTGTGTAATAGGGATGCGTGTTTCATTCCTGTGGTTAGTTATTGGTATGTATGAGTAAAAAGGTCTAAGAAATGTGCCGCTCATTTTAGAGCAGAACTTATTGTGATGGCAATATCCAGACCCGGTGAAGCACGGTACGAGATGTAGTTGATGAGTGGTGGTGTGAAGGACTTAAGAGGTGCTCAAGCTCACATCATCAAAAAAGTTTATTTATAGATTGCAAATCTTAAAGATTTGTTTGTAAAAGTGCTTTGTGGGGGGCATGGCCAAGATGGTGGGCTGAGTGGACGTGCATCGGGGTAGCTCCGCCCAGGCCCGGTGAAATAAATGCAAATCCGACATCAAGCATGACAAAAAACACACAGAGCAGCAGCGACGTAGCGGGAAGGATCACACATGAGAATACTATCAGGGATATAACGCTGGCAAGCGGAGGGAGAGAGGAGCCTCCGGAGCCACGGCAGGGTGGGAGAACTGAAAGCAAAAAATGACGGCTGGCTCCGACTGGGAGTAGAGAGCGCCAACGGTCCCTGGCCTGCAGGTCCAGGAGCAGTGAGGGAGAAGAGATCGGGCAAGGTGCACGCACTGCGGGGAGCGGAACACAGTAAGAGCGAGACAAGCCCTCTTCGGTGAAGCCAAGTGACTGTGCAAAAGTGAGGAGCTGCGCAGTGATCGGCTCGAGAAAGGCGGGAGGATGAGAGGAGCAAAGGACCCAGCACCCCGCAGGAGCCCGGCAAGTGAAGAGCGGGACGGACGAGAACCAAGAAGGTACGGAGCGTTGAAGTGGAGGTTGTGTGGGGACCGCAGAGAAATTGTCCAGCAAGAAGAGCAGGAAGCGGAGCCAGGAGTCGACAGCCCCGGCAGAAGGCGGAGAAGCCGCTGAGGAGAATGGACTGCATGGCAGAGCACGGGAGGAGCGGAGACCCATTTTGCAAGGTACGCAGGTGAGGTCAAGGCAACGAGAGGACCCACGGGACAGAGGGAAAGAGGGAGAGCCACCAGAGCACCAAGAATTGGTTGCCCATGAGAGGAGCGGCCGTGAAGAGTCCCGGTAAGCAAAGGCTGGCTCCCGACTGACCGGGAGAGGCAGAAGCGCTCTAGGAAGCCGCGACACTGCTGAGGCCGACAGGCAGGGAGCTGGGAATCAAAGAGGGGCACGCAAATGAAAGCCCAACTACTCGGGGTGGGGGGACGGTGAAGGGGCCCCAAGGAAGCGGTGGCAATGCTGGCGGGCAGGGGCAAGGGACCTCTGCAGATCATAGCACCCACGGGGAGCAGGCACGCCAGAAAAAAAGCCCAGCCCCAAGTAACAAATAACGTGGGAGAAGCAAGGCGAAACGGAGGCATGAACTTGGGCACCCCCCCAGAAAACCAGAGGAGTGGGGGGGAAACAGGAGAGCAAAACCGGCAGAACTGCACACAAGACCTCCAAGGGGGAGAAGCCTCAGGACCTAGAGAGGGTGAAGGTGATCCAGCACAAAGAGTAAAGGGGTGTCCCCGAGGGCCCCAGACGCAGGCAAAGAAGGCCCCAGGGCACTGAGAGCCACAGAAATACTACATCAGATGCAGTGGTGGGAAAAGGAGCATCGGCCTGTTAAGAGAGGACGGCAGAGGAGGGGGCAACAGCACAGACAGGAAAACAGCGGAGGTACACGAACGGGGAGGGGGGGTGACGTGCTGAGAGGAAGCCAGGACAGTTGGGGCAGAGAGGCAACGTGCAGAGAGAATAGCAGCAGTGGAGTAATGAGAAGCTGATGGGACCAAAAAAGAAGAATCTTAATCTGGGTGAGCAGGAAGGGCGCAGCAAGGGTCAAGTACAAACACAGCTTCCCTTTGGCAATCCAGCAGAACAGAACGCTGGCGCTATGGCACTCACCAAGGAAGTTCTGCTTGCAGCGCTGGCCAAATTCAAAGGCGAGCTAACAGACATTGTTAAGGTGGAGGGCGCGAGCATAAGAGAAGAGCTCTCTCAAGCTATCACTAGCAACAGGATGGATGTTGATTTATTGGGAGAGAGAGTGATGGTGATGAAAGAGCACCTAACAAAGCTAGGTGTAAAAGAGCCCGAATGGTCGCGACAAGCAAAGGAAACAGAGGAGAGGCTAAGGGCACTTGAAGAGAAGTTCGAGGACCTGGAACCTGGAAAACAGGTCAAGAAGGGACAACATTTGGATCAAGAACCTGGGGGAAGGAGCGGAGGACTGCGACCTTGAGGCACGTTTAAGGGAAATATTCAAGGAACTAGTGGATTGAGAGGCAGCTCGAAACATGGGGATAGAGAGAGCCCACAGAGTGGGGAATAGGAGAATGGACCCAAGGGAGAGACTCCGAGACATCTTAGTTAAGATGCACAACTACAAGGACAAGGCACAGTTAATAGAGACGGCCCGAACAAAGGGCAAGATCTGAGTGAGAGGGCACGAAGTGCTGATATATTAAACCCTATCCCAAATCACACTGGAAAGGAGAAGCACCTTCACACCACTGACAGAGGAACTTAAGAGGAAGCTAAGATATAGATGGCTCCTCATGACGCGGATCCAATTCCTCATGGGCAACGAAGAAAGGACAGTCACCCAGGTTGAGGACAGGCTGAGGGCCCTGGGGATGAACTCGAAGGAGATGGGAAGCAATAATATGGAAGCCCATCAAGAAGCATCAACGTCTGTAATTCGACCCGGTCCACAGGGCTGGACTACAAAAAAGGCGAGGAAGACCTGAGGAGGAGCAGTAAAAAAGGAACCAACGCTCACAGTAAAAGTACACACAGACTAGAATATAGCCTGATGTTCGGTAAGAAATGGGGGGGGGGAGGGTGGAGGGGAGTGATACCATACACGGTCCACCAAGGAGGACCACGTTGAGAACCTGGATGAGTATCCAAGGATAGTTACAGGAGGGGAATTCATAACCAGGCCGACGGGCGGGAAGGCGATGGCTCAACAACTCAAATGGAACTGACAGTGCCAGAGTACACAAGGGGGCATTTAATTAAAGCGGGATGTATAAACTGAGAACATGGAATGTGAGGGGACTAAACAGCCCCAACAAGAGGGTAGCAGTCCTGAGAGAACTAGATAAGGAGGGACCGGAAATAGTCTGTCTACAGGAGACGCACCTAGTGAGGGGAGGATGAGGCAAGAACCACGCGAACAGGGGTGGCAATCCTAATCCATAAAAGCATAAAAATTGAAGGAACCAAGGTTAAGCGGGACATGGAAGGGAGGTATGTGATGGTGAAAGGGAAAGTAAGGGGCCAGTTATATACATGGGCATCAGTATACGCCCGCAATAAGGGACAAGAAGCCTTCCTGGGAGGATTCTTGGAGGGGCTTGGCAAATTTGGAGAAGGGGAAATGATTATAGCCGGCTATTTTAACCTAGCAGCACACCCCGTATGGGATAGGTCGGGGGGGGATCAGGGGGCATGCGACGGGGATGATGCCCAGACAACTAGTGGGCAGGCTTCGGGAGGAGGGTCTCTGCGACATGTGGAGGGCAAGGCATCCTCAGGAAAGAGATTACTCTTACTATTCCCATGTTCACAAGACCTATTCCAGAATAGATTATGTAATGGCAATCCAAGGTATAGTCCAGGTGACCAGTAATATAGAAATGGGACACATGACACTCTCAGATCACACGCCGGTCACACTAGAGTGGGAACGAGGTAACACCCGGAGAGGTACGGGGGGCTGGAGACTGAAGGAATACCTGCTCAGGGACCACGAGGTGAGGCAACGAGACTGAATGAAATACGGGAATTTGAGGGGGAGGAGCAAAGGGGGACAGCCCAGGGGAGAGATGGGATGCGTTTAAGCAGCATATAAAGAGGTTCTTCATAGAGGTGTTCAAGAAGATTCGAGAGAAGCGGAGGGAAGTGGGGGAAAACCTGGAGAGAGAGATAAAGGCACTTGAGGAAAGACACAAAGGGAAAGCTACAAATAAAGTGGCCAAGGAATTAGCTCACGTGAGAGGCCAGCTGAGGCAAATAACGAATAAGGCGGTAGAGAGCACTCTATTAAGGAGCAGACAGAGGTTTTACTAACAGGGCAATAAAGTTGGAACAGCGCTAGTGAGTCAACTGCGAGCTAAAGAACAAAAGGCATTTATATACACGCTGGAGGATAAGGATGGAAATCGAGTGGGGGTGGAGGGGACCATGAGAAGCATTGTAAGGGATTTCTATGCAGATTTATATTGGGAGGACCCAGTGGAGAGGGGGAAGCAAGCGGCATACTTGGAGCGCTGGGAAGGGTCGAGGCTAGCACCTGAGCAAAAGGAACAGTTGGAAGAGCCCATAGGGTTGGAAGAGGTGCAAAGGGCAGTATCCCAACTAGAGATGAACAAAAGCCCAGGGGAGGATGGACTAACAGCAATATCTCATACAACATTTATAAACCTATTGGCAGGAACTCTCACAGACCTATTTAACCACTTCAGAGAGACAGGTGAGGTCACGACATCCATGAACATGGCGCATATCACCCTGATTCCAAAAGCGGGGAAGAACCCTTATGCGTGCACCTCATATCGGCCCATAGCACTTATCAGCGTGGATGCAAAGATTTACACAAGTGTGCTAGCGGCAAGGCTAGAGGGGATACTGCCAGGGCTGGAGATGCAGGACCAAACAGGGTATATACAGGGCCGTAAACATTTGATAACATAAGGAGGGTACTACATGTGATAGACAAATCGGGGAGGGGGGCACCCATACATGCCTAATGATGTTAGACACCGAGAAGGCATTTGATTTGGTCAATTGGGCCTTCATGGAACAAATACTACAGAAGGTGGGACTGGGACCAGAATTCGTGAGAATGATAAAGGCTAACTACCAACACCCGCAAGCTAAAGTGAAAGTCAATGGGTGCCTAACCGACCCATTTTCAAAGCAGGGGGATGAAGCAGGGGTGTCCGCTGTCCCCGCTTCTCTTCGCTCTAGTGATGGAGCCCTTTGCGCACCAGATAAGGGGAAATTAGGAGACTCGAGGGGTTAGCTGGGCAGGGACGCAACACATGATAGGGCTGGTTGCAGATGATGTGATCCTAATAATCCCTGGGAAGTCACTGCCAGCGATATTGGGGGAGATAAGAGCATATTCAGAGGTATCAGGGTTTAAAGTCAATCTTGGGAAGTCAGAAATCTTGAACTTGTCCGTAGGGGAATCCGAAAAGACGCAATTGGAAAGAGGTAACCCTTTTAGGTGAGCGTTGGACCAGTTAAATACCTGGGGGTGAATCTAACTGCTTCCATTAAACAAAGAGTAGGGACCAACTACCATCCGCTGCTCAAATAATTTAAAGCAGATCTAGCAAGGTGGAGGAGTCTATACATATCCTGGTTCGGAAGGGTAGCTGCGATTAAGATGAAAATGCTATCTAGATTTCTGTACATATTCCAGGCAATTCCCCTAGCAATACCTGGGAAGCTTAAGAAGGAGATCCAAGAATGCATTAAGAACTTCATATGGGGAGGGAGGAAGCCGAGGATTGGAAGGAAGACGCTGTTCAGGATTAAGGCACCGGGGGGAGTCGCTTGTCCAAGCATAATTAAATATTACCAGGCGACGCAGCTGAGGGCGCTTGCAAAGTGGGGAAGGCTAGAGAACCAGAAGCACTGGGTAGGTATGGAACGAGCAGTGGTGGGAGGGCACCTGTGGAAGGTGATGGGAGAGAGAAAGGGAGACAGGCCGGTGGGTTTATATGGGAATCCAATCACGAGCAATACCCTGAAAATCTGGGGAAAGTTCAATTGTAGGCTTAATCTGTCGCCATGGCCGTCCCCGCAGACACCTGTATTCGGAAACCCTGCCTTCCCACCAGGTAAAGAGTATGGCAGGTCCAGGAAATGGATGGGGGGTGTCAGGGTGATTAGCGACCTCTATGAAGGAATGCGGTTCCGGACATTTGCAGACTGTAAAAGGGAGCTGGGTCTGAAGGACGAGGACCGGTTTGCATTATCAACAGCTGAGGCACTGGGCTGGGACACCCACAGTGATGGAAGGGGCCACGAGGGAAGATACAAAGTAGGAAAAACTGATGACATCTACAGAGAAATATAGGGGGCTGATCTCAGCAATATACACGATCTTAATGAAGGGGGAGAATGAAGAAGGAGGAGCATTGAGGGATAAGTGGGAAAGCATAAAAGGGAAGGCGTTCACTGACCAAGAGTGGGACAGGGTGTTAAGAGGCTGGAAAACCTCATACATGTCGGTACAACACCAGGAATTGCAATACAAGCTCCTCCATCACTGGCATTACACACCAGAAAGGCTTCATAAAATGTTCTCCACAAGGTCAGAGCAGTGCTGGAGGGGTGTGGGGGAAAAGGGTACGATGGTGCACATATGGTGGGGTTGCCAGCGATTGAAACACTTCTGGCATGAGGTAAAGTCCAAGGTGCTGGAGATAATGGAAATAGAAAGGGATTTTGAGGGGTCGGAGATACTCCTGGGCACCTTGTTTGACCAGCAACAATGCGTAGGGAGAAAAGCAGGAAGGCTATGGGCGAATCTCATGATGGCTTCTAAGCGATGCATAGTGAGACAGTGGAATGAGAAGGAACCACCATCCCTCATACAGTGGTACTACGCGATCTGGGACACTATAGATGTGGAGAAAATGACAGTGATAGCACGAGGGGCGTTGAAGACTTTTAGTAAAGTTTGGTCTCCTTTTATACAGTATGCAATCAGGGACACGTTGCATTTATATATCCAGAAGAGACTCCAGACACTGGGAATTTTGGAGGAAGAAGAGGAGTGAGCCAGAACCTGAGCGATACTACTATAAGGCTGCCCGTGAGGACTGGGGAGGAGGGGGGAGAGAGGGGAAGTTATTGACTATTGAAGTTGGAGTTTAAGACTTTGATGGAAATTAAACATACACTGGGGCAAAAGGATGTAAGTTATCCATGTATGTGAACTGAGATGTTAAATAAAGTTTTGGTTGGAAAAAAAGTGCTTTGTGGCAAAATACTACACCACAGTTAACACTATCTTGGCCTCTTCGGTGCAACCTACATGCTTTCATCCAAAGCCTAGATATGTCCCACCACACTATATGCGAGTCAAAGAAGAAAATACCAACATACCACATTGCACTGTCCATCTCACACTATTCCCAGCAGCAGCACAAGACCTTTCCAACCAGGACAAGAAGAACAAGTCAATCACAAGAGCGATCCAGCTGTGATTACCTTCTAGCGCACAGCGATTCCTGCCGGTGAGAGTCATTTGCTTCACAGCCGAGTAAATGCATGCTTTGTGCCCCCAGGAGATCAGGAAAATAAGGCATGGTTCCCATGCCATGAAATTAAATAAAAGGTAGTACAATTTAACAGCCAGCGATTCCTTTATTGTACAATTTCTAATGCCAAACTTCTGAAATAATAGAAGCAGATGTTTACTCATGGGGCAAATGTGTATTGGGCAGAACGACGATAATTGCTGTAATGCTTCATTTGCTATACAATATGCATACTTTCTCTGTTCCATTTATCTGCAAAATCATACATCATGCATAAAACCTCCCCGCTCCATTTCATGTAGAGTGACCGTAACTCCTGCATTCTAGGGACAGAGATGTACTCTTCCTGCAGCCAGTCCTCCTTGGTTTTAAAATAACCCGCCAACACCTTTTGACTTGGAACCGGAAGGAGGAATTCCAGTCGGGGGACTCAGACAGAATTCCAGTCCCAATAGTTACATATTATCTGAGTTAGTCAGTTTAGTTGGTTTCTGGCATCAGGCCTGTAGCAATGTCTTCACATACAGACACAGAGGAATGGATAAATAGTTGGCCTAGCAATAATCATCTGCATTGCAGTTAAGTATATTAAAGCTCCTCATTAAGCCATAGCCTGACTTTAGGGCAGCTTCCGCAGAGGTCACCCCAAAGCCTTATTTCTGCTCTCAGTGGTTTATTTGGGGCGGACCTCTGTAGATTAAACACATTTTCAATTGAATTATGTTCAATTGTTTCCAGCAACCAATTCCTTGCATGGCCCCAGATTGCAGTTCCAGATGAGGCTACTGGTACTGCTGTAGCATTGAGAGGCCGTAGGTCCAACTGTGAAATTGTATGCTTTTCTCTATCTCTGGAGTACCAATAAATGTCAGATAAAAGGCAGACCCCTGGATATTCAAATTATTTGACAAACTATAGTCGATTAACACTTATTTTGAGACGTCTCCATGATGACTTCAATGTTCCCATAATCATAGCCTTTATTTTCTGCTCATCAATCTTCTGAGATGTTCTCTATCGTTCAGGACATGTCAAGTGCCGAGCTAGAATTATGTACATTGCGATTTCAGTTAACATTAGCAATGGGAAGTGCTGCGCTTGCCAACCAAGCTGGGAAGATAATTAGCCTAATCATTTAAAAAGCTTGCCAGATCATTTATGAACAAGATGAATAGGGTTAGTGATAGCATGCCACATTTCCTGACTCGATTTTCTATTGGGGGATTCCTGGGACGACATCTCATTATTCCCTATTCGCACAGCAGAACATCTGTTAGTGTTGGAGTATTCGGGGACTGAAGTATGTGAATTATAGCTCCATCCTGCTCTAGGGGTCTCCACTGTAAAGTGATAGTCGCTACGCTTAACTCTGCCTTGCAGGCAACAAATGCCACATAGAACTTCATCTTCTTTATCAGGCACACTAGTCTACCATCTCTATTTTGAGTCTAACACTAGCTTCTGCATCAGATCTGATGGGCTGCAACGCAATCCAGTCCTTTATACAATTCCAAAGCAGTTTTCAAAGATTTTACCAGTCCAACTAACAAGGAAATTGGTGAACATTTTCCTGGGAGCACTTAGGGGGTCTTATTAAAGGATGGCTAGTATCTCAGCCAGTTTCAAGGAACCTGGTGTATGGCATGGTCTAAGGACGACTGCTATAATAGGAACTAAAATTAATGTTTCTGCCTTGAGCAGATCAATCGTTAATTAATCGGAGGCTGGAGCAAGGGGCATTAAGGTCACACTAAATTGTCCTAGGTCACCTTTTCAAAAATCGAGCAATGAAAACAAACCAGGCAAAATTGCAGTAATGTAGTGCTGTGAATAATCATTGTTTATTGAACTGTAAAAAGAGGATGCACAAGAAAAGGCATGGGCAGGAATGGGTGTGGATCTTAATGAAATGGCGGACAATGGCAGGGAAGCTTCAAAAGAATAGCATTGGATTTAGCAAGGAAGATTGGCAGACCTTACAACAAATAGCACTGGATTTAAGTGAGGAACACTGAGGAGTGAGCAGCTTGACCCATTTGATGGTGTATTAGAGCACGGGACAGCGGCAGACCCATCCCTGCAGATAAGCGGCACATGAGACACTTTAATTTCCTACAAACAATGAAAAATAGGAAACTACGGACATGCAAGAGCTTGCTCAATGAATCCTCCCACACAGATATTTGGATCAGTAGTACCAGAAGAGCAGTGCCATAGGAAAGAGCACTAATGCTATTTTCATGGTGTTAATAATAGTGTTAATCCCTGGGTTCTGTTTTACTGCAACAAAAAAAAAAACTTTCTTGGAGGGAATCCTACGCCAGTAACTGTGGATTAGCTCTTTATAAGCCAATCTAGCTAAGCTTAAAGCTTTAAGGTTTAAAATTCCTCCTTTGTGGACATCATACTTAATACTAAAAGTGTTGTCCTTTGTAGACCTACAGTTTCTAACCAAACCACCCATTGGGTGCTTTTCCCTCTTGTCACACTTGTCTTCTTATTAAAAAATAGGCTTCAACCCAGTAAACAATGTTTCAAAGAGAATTAAGGCAATTTTTATTGATTGAATAACATTCTTTTTATGAACCTGGGAACCCCAATTCAAAAATATTGATATTATGAAAGGGAACTTTTTAAACGTATACATTTGAATTATCCTGAGCACACATCCCCCATGCAATGAACAGTGGATGAGGGCGTAGGATAAAATTATCATTTTATACAAAATCAAATTTAATCAGAACATCCCTAGTTATTTCAATCTCTCTGCTTCGTATTCATGGACAATAAACCCCCCCACCCCGCTCAATGAACCTTTCAGAAACTCAAACTGCGTCGTAGAAAAGTCAATTACAAGACAAGCTATGTAAGATTCATGCATGTGAATCCCTTACAATATGAAATAAACAAATATATGTTTGCTAAATTTCCTTCAGTAGCGTTTCTATTGCATTGCCATGTGAAAGTGTTCATTTGTCATCTTCAATGGAAACTTAAAGACAAGAATATAGGTGACAGTTAATCACCCTTTTCCCATACGCTTGAATGGATCAGCACCAGTAACAGAGCTCTGTATGGTGATGTAACCAGGAAATGACTTAAAATACTTTTTTTTCTATGTATGCACCCAGTGAGATATCCTTTGCTCTTCTGTGCTTCTACATTGTACAGAAAAAGATTAAGGGGATGCCCCAGCATACACACCATAGGCTCCATTACATCAAATCTAGAATTCCAGAAGCACATGCACTTCTGACATGTTTGCTTATTTACCCCTACCCCTCATTAATTATACATGGCAGGGACCAGGGTTTAATCTATTTCCCTTTAGAGTATTGCTTCCCTCAGGATTACTTCCTCTTTATATTATACTTGCATCTGAGTTTCTTTTGGATGTCTCACAGACAGATGGGCACCCCTTAAGGGCTGGTTCAATTCTCCCCCTCTAGAAAGAGGTGGGCATCAGTCAGCAAGATGGGGTAAGCTTCCATCCACAGCCTGTTCTCCCTCTTTCTGTATTGGGACATCGCTGCTGTCTCTTCCACTGAAGAAGGTCTGGGTCTTTAACTCCAAGTGGGCCTCTCTTACCGTGCTCTGCTGGTAATCCATAAAATGGGTCCAAAAAGAAAGGCAATCTATTCCATTATCTTGTCTGTGTTGTCAATTCTCCTTTCTCTACTTCCTTTCCATCAGGCACTGAGTGAGCCAGTGTCCCAGGATCGATGGGTTTGAACTTCTTTAGAGGAGAAATCACACCATTTAAAGGTGTGTCCTCTTTCTCTAATCTAATTGGCCAATGTATGTGATTGGACAATATTCCAAAAGTGACATCACACTGAACCGACCCCTGCATGGTCATGGGGCAAATTAATGAAGGGGGCAGTCTGATGGGAGTAACTTCTAAACCCAGTATCCCTCCCATTTGATGTGATGTAATCTTGGAACATTTGATATGAAACAATAGTAGCTTTCTGAAACAGCATATGCCACATATATAAATCAAGTCACTAATCGGTTCATCAAATTGCTCTCACTCACATGAATTAAATGATGCTAGTCTGATCTCATCACGATATGGGATATGTGTGCTACAAACTTCTGTCTTTTTCATTCTGATACTTTCACACACACATTGTTTTTCCCTCTCAAAGTAAAATGCTCCGGCACGGACGCCAGGATATATGAATTACTGACATGTGCCGCTCCCATGCACATCTATCCACATTTGCCTAATTTGCATAGTTATCATCATATGAAAATAAATTGTTTTTCTATCCACTTGATAGGACTTTTTAATAAAATATTACCTCAATATGACCTTTCGATCAAAGGTTATAAGCAATAAAGTGAATCCAATGTAATTTAAAGGGTTTCTTTTTTTTCTTATTTACAAATCTTGTATGGCAGCTCCATTTAATCTGCCCAGCAACCGAACATCTGGTGACCCATCCTGTTGGTTCAGAGCAGAGAAATGTTAGGACTCCTGTGAATGCTTGGTCATGTTGAAAGTTCTTTGTAGTTAAGCTGGCAGGGCTTTTTTATGGCCCTCCGTTCCGCCTCCTTGGGCAATTCCTGGACCTGGCTTCCCCGCCAAGGTAGACATCCAATGCAGAAAGGTGTTACATTCCTTATTTCAGGAAAGTCCTGGCTGATTGAAATATCAATGTGAGGAGGCTGTGATGAATTCAAGGATGTCATTACTTCTTTCCCTGGGCGATCCCCCTCCTATGTGGCTAAGGGGCAGCAGCCGCTACCTGGTCCTGATCGTGGGGGCTGCTATATGAGAAGGGGCCACCTGGGGGGAGATCGTTCTCAGGTAAACCCGATGACATCAAGTGAGGAAATGAAATATCCTCCTTTTCCCATAAAGGGTGCTTCCCCAGTTCCCCATGCCTTAATAGCATGTTGCTACCCTCACATTTCATCTCGGTGTAAGGATGAAATGTCTGGCCATCATAATCCCAGTAGGGAGACTATGTTGGCCACTGGAATGAGGAAGATGCATGGGGTGCGGAGGATTACTCCTCAGGTAACCCGTTGTTCTTCACCTTCAAGTTATTTAAAACCTGATTTGCCATCTGAGACTATAGGAAATGCTTTTCCCACTCTATAAATAACTTGTCAAATGCCACTTCTAAAATTACTGTAAACATCACTTCAACCCCTAAACATTGAAGGTGAAACTTGCCCTAAGACTCCCAAAAGGCATATGAAAACTCTGCCTGTAACATAACATCAGCTAACTTTCTTTTTTTCTAATACTGAAACCACTGCAACAAGGAAGATGAGCTGAGTAAATAGGATAATGAAAGTCCAGGAATGCACGTTGCATTCTAGTTGTTGTGAGCACCTGACTGCAGGTGGCACATTTAGACTGAGAGATCAGCTGTGTAGGAGAGCTTGCATAGAGGACGAGATTCCACTCAGGACCAACCAAGGGACTACCAGCAAGAAGCAAGGTCTGTGGAGCCAGGCAGCTCAGAAGAGGAACCGGAGGAGGAAGACTGCTCAGCTCAGCAAGCTGCGAGAATGCCAAAGTGAGGAAGTCAGCGTCCCCGATGAGCAGCTGTACTGAAGAGCATCCTCCGTGCTCTGGAGTCCAGGAAGGCAAACAACAAGTGAGCTAGACACACAGGAAGGACAGAAACTGCAGAGCAGAGACGGTGAGCTCCAGACAAGATACTGTGACGACTGCAGGCTATTTGCGGGTTACCTCAAGAGATGCAATGCCCATTGCAAAAACCTCTGGAGTCCGCCCGAGGCAACCGGAGACATCAGTTCATGCAAACAACGGTCTTGAAAGGAAACCAATGTAAATATAATGAATTCAACAGAGAGGAAGGTGCCATATCATTTAAAGAAACCAAAACATATAATATCAAATGACTGTCAAAGTTGCAAGAGTGTGCATTTGTTTAAACAATGGTGCGGAAAGGAACATAAAGCAAATGAGCTGAATGAGATGGAACAAAAGACACCAAAATACTTAAAGAAACCAAACAGTGTTACAACAACAGGTTGGCAAGTTAACAAGTGTGCACAGTACAAGTATAGGAAGTCCTGGCAGGCGAGTATACCAGGCAGTGCAAATCACAAGTGTTTAAGAATATGAGAACAAGTGTATGAGAACATGTGGTTTACATGGAACGAAGCCCTGGCAGGAGAGTATACAAGGCATTTGCAAGCAAGAGGTGTTTAAGCAAAGGCAAGTCCTGTCAAGAGGACTTTCCAGGCAAGGTCAGATTGGACAATGTTATATATGAGAATCCTGACAGAAAGAAGTGTCAATAAAACATATCCCGGAGTAAGAGGAAGTCTGGCAGGAGAGTACACCAGGCAATACTTTGTATACTCATGCTATTGCTATAAAGGCATTCAGTGCTGCGAAATCCAGGGAAAGGTAATTGCCCTTTGGAGTTGTGAGCCATATCTATTTTGTAATTTTTGCATTGGAGTTAACATTCTCTTCTTTTGAAGTTATACAATTTTCAGGGCCAGAGGCATATCCCTTTCACTTTACAGTTAATTTTAGAACGTGAGGGTGAGAATAGTACTTTGGACACATGTCTTATTGTTTTGGATGTTCTGTCAAAGAACCAACCCATTAGTTTTGTGTTGCTAGGGAAAATACCTCTTAGAGCAGGGGCAGAGAGGCATTTTTCCAACCCATTTTGCTTAATAAAAGTTTATAGCCAAAAACATGAATCCATTGTGTCTGAATTTCATTCACAGGAACATTACTGAATGCTGCTCAGAATCAATTCAATGTATATTTAAGGATTTAAGTCCAGGCATAGAGGCAGGTGTAAGTTGTAAATGGGTACCATTTGTTATATTTGTATGACCTGAATCATGTGAAGTAACTCCAGGCACAGTCATGAAATGTTATGGTTGAGACAGGTGTAAGTTGTAAATGGGTACCATTTGTTTTATTTGTAGGGCCTGAATCATGTGAAGCAACTCCAGGCACAGTCATGAAATTGTATGGTTCAGCTTCGTAAGCCTTAAGTTTAATTTCTTTCATCGGAAGGCAAACCTCCACACTCAGTCCTGTTCTTGCTGTGTTTCTATGGGTTGGAAGAAGGAAGGAATACCATTTGGGGGTACAGTCTAGTTTCATTCAGGTTGGTTTCATTCACAATTGCAGCCTTGAAAAGGTCCTTTTATCCTCCATGTTGCAATTGTCACCTTAAAACCAAACATTTGAGCTGTTTCTTTGTAATCAAATTTCTATTAAAAAGTCCCCATTCTCAACAATGACGATTTCAAAATGCACATTCTTAATCCTGTAAAGGAAATCAAAACAAACACCAGTGGAAAATGCAAGATCAATTCTATTTCTCTGTCATTTTAAATGCTGTGCTTTTTATCTCAGATTGGACTGTTTTTCATTTTAATAAACGGTGTTGGATACTTTCTGGTAACTGGTAGGACTTGTTTTCTTGGCGTTATCAGATACTTTGGGCATATAGTCTTTTAGATGGGCTGCTTATGTCACACATTTCCTCACACATGTTTTTCAGATGATGTGCACAGCCTGCAGCTCATATGATTGTCTTTAAAATGGCACTTATTTTTCTTTGCATGAGCTCATTTCTGTGTAGATGTACGGAATCTAGTTTTGTACTGGTACGCTTAACTGTCAAAATTCATGAACAGAGTGCATGCCTTCCACATAAGCGGCGCCGTCCCTCGCATTACACCCTGCACTCCTGGCAGTTGCCATGGCGCTTATACCAATGCCGTGATTTCACGCCGATCATCGCACGTCGGCTTCCGAGCATCTCCCCTGTTGTCATGACTATGCGGCGCAAAGCGAATACACGGCGCACGTCTGTACCAGTATGTGATACAGAAACAACACAGAAGTATAAAGAAGTGAACCTCCATGGCGCCAGTGCTTCTGATCACAGTAAGTCCTCCTTGTCACCTTTTCCTGTAAACTTAAACGTTCCTTGTTTACCTTTGCCGACTCCTGCCTTGTGATTATCTGACTTCCCTTGGATCATGTTTGTTGGTACTTTACTGACATCTCGGATTGCCTACTGGATTTCCCTTGCTGAATTTTTGTTTGCTTTGGACTGGGCTGCACGAGTATTGTGCAACCTACCAGCCTTTTGCTCGACATTGTGCACTGAACTTTGAGTGCTACGCTGTGGCATTAGAGTGCATTTGTCTATCGTTAGTGTCTCCTTGTGCCGCCAGGGAAACAGGTCCCTACTAACCCTATTAAGTTCCTCTCCTTTTGCACCTAGACTTTTTTCCCTTCCTTTCTTTTTTCTGTTTGAAAATCCCCTACATGAATCCTCAACCAAGTTTGGAGTTTTTTTTCCACCAGCCAGTCTCCTTTATATTGAAGTCCATTCCAGTGCGACTCTGGTTAGCGCTATATAATCCGGTGTAATTTTCTCTTCATTGTACTCAAATACTAAACATGGTTCCTCGTTTTCTCATAGCCTGTCGAATACCTGGTGGTATTTGTGCTCTTTCATCTGAACCTTAGTCCTGTCCATAAAATCGAACGGACAGGGCAGTGTTTCACAGGGAAGGTCTCCCTTTCTGAGGAGGCCCAAAGTGGGCTGGCCAGCTGTAGCATTATCAATGACAGGTCTTCCCTTCCCTTTGAGGATTCGCTGTACTCACGCATTAGTCACGCGAGTACTGGCATTGACAAATATACTTTCTACTACTACTACGACTACTAGTGCACCTACTACTTTTCTTTCAAACAGAGCCAAATTTGCCTTGCAAAGGGAAAGAAAGACTTATTACAAGAGTGGGTAACAGTCCGATAGACTGCTATATTGAAGAAATAAGAACCACAATGACATTAAGTATATTTAGGGCAAAGGGCAAATTGGAGGATTTCTGTGAATTTCGTCTAAGGCTTATGCATATTACAGTCACAGGGATTCAGAGCTAGAGGAACACTTTATAGAATTTGTTTATACTCAATCACGAAGGAGAAGAATGAATCATTCTGACATGTTACCAAGGAAGAATTAATATGCTGATTATAGGGTCAGTAAAGACTAATAAGGAATGATATTCCCTTGCCAACCCTCAAAGACAAAGCCCTTTAAAAGGCAGGGAATGTGGCAGAGGAAGGGGGAGGTTAGGAATTAATTTGGATCCACATGGTGGAAGGGGCAGAAGCAGAGACTGACGCTTAACCTGAACAAGGAGACTAAAGACTGGAGGAGATGCCAAGGAGGCTGGGGATCCCGGAGACCCAAAGTTGAGGAAGAGGACCAGGATATCCCATTTGGAAGATTTTATTTTGAAAGTTTGCACTTTAGTCAAACACTTTTGGTCGATTTGCATGGATATGTTATGTAGGAGAAAGGAAGTGGGGCCATGGGGTCAGGATATAGGATAGGGATGGGAGGCATAAGAACAAAAAAAAAAATGGAAGTCGGGTTGACCAAAACTAGTGAACCAAACTGCAGATTTTCAAAACAAAGTCTTTTAAAAACACGTAGAACTAAAGACCAGGAGACTCAGGAAACAAGCAAGCCAGATTTTCACCAAAGGAAAGTGGGGGGATACAGGTGGCTTAAAATGAAGAATAGGGATTTTGAAAGGCTAAGAGAGTGGTTATCAGGAAGAGAAAAAGGGATAAAATTAGGGGGCGGACAGAGGTGATTTTGCGATGGTGGTAGGACATAATTATCAGGAGGCCAAAAGCCGGGAGCATCAGGAAGTAGAAAGGTTAGGTTTCAGGAGATGACGAACAAGAGGTTGAGGGAAGTGAAGATGAGGATTTTGAAGGAGGGAAATATGAGGGGGACGAGGTAAATTGTCTGGAGTAAGAAGAAGTTGAACCAGAGAAGATAGACACTAGCCTGTCAGACAATGGAGATTGGGAAGAAGAAAGTGGCCAGAGGGGTTAAGAATGAGGTGCCCATAGGGGCAAAGAAGGAGTTGTCCAAACATTAGAAGGAGTAAGCATAGAAGGTAGCAAAGTGGGCAAGAACGAAGTGGAGAAGGAAGGAGTGGAAGATCGAGGTGCGTGAGGAAGAATTCATTTAGAACCTGATAAGAGAGGCCTAGACTAGTCAGAAGGGAAAGTGGAGCTAACGGTAAAGCCTAAGGTTATGGACAATCCTGGTAAGAGGTAAGCTAAGCTCAGTTGGTAGCCTCTTATCCTGCCTCCCTCTCATGGCCTGTATCAGAGGTACTAAGAACTGCCCCTACCCTTTCCCATTACCTAAGGTCTGGAACAGTTCTGTTCTTCAAAGAGCCAGGAAAGACACTAGAGCCAGGCCCTGTGAAACCAGAGAGACTTGAGCTATCTTTGAAAGCATGGCAATTGAAGAGATCTATGAAAAAGGGTCTGAGCCATGCTCAAATGAGAGTTGTAGAATACAGGTGAGGCAATCTAACAGAAATGGTGTGGGTAACCCTGAAGCTAGAATCTGTAAATACTTGGTCAGACCCTGATCTAACACAAGGAACCGCAGCCTGTGTGCTGACTTTGCTCACATCCTTCCCAGGGTGGAGAACCCTAAAACAAGCTTGTACAAAGGGAACGCTACCTAGACTTTTAGTTTACTTTGAGTTGGGACCTTTAGTTTTCCTTGTACAGTCAGTTGATCGCAACACTTAGTTGAGTTTATTCTACTCTTGTTTATGTATTGATCATCCCCTGTAACATTTTCCAAATTAACACTTTAAACTCGAGTTCAAGAGTTTGTCTGCTCTGAAAACTGTTGGGACTGGACCTGTGATCACACAGGCTAGCCCAATCAGTGCTGGGGGCACCCAGCGGGTACAGATGGTGTTGTGGTCCCACAGCAGGGGCAATTGCAGGGATTACCCTTATTGCCTTAGTGGCACGCCAAGACATCAGCTATCAGGGACTCCCATGCTCGCAGCTGTCCTGTGGTTACACAGCAAGACAGTCGCCTGAGGGCTACCAGGTTACACATGCTGATCTGGAGGCAACCAGGTCAGCAGGGCTGCAGTACTGTGATCACAAATCCTCAGCCGAAAGGCCAGTGTAGCAGGGCCATGTTCATACGGCATCGGCCTGCAGGCCCAATAATGAGATACAGAGACTAAAGTGCCATTCATGGAGTCTGCCGCTGTTCTGGCGCATGTGCCAGCTGAGGCTTCGTTTAGTGGCTGGCTTATAACTTTGGCACCTAGGATATTTTGGGGAAGGTTTTATGTAACTTCATGCATAAAACAGTTGTTCGCCCATTCATTCTCCTTCCTGAGGTGGGTTTTTGGTCTGACCTACATTGGTTTGGTGCAAAACTATCCAGTGTTGTATATAAATACACTCAAAAGTGGCTAAAAATCAATTACCTGTACCGTGGTTTGTGCAGTACAATCTTCCAACCCAAACAGCTATTTTGGACATCTTCATTGGATACCTGGGTCCAGATCCACGGCCTTCTACCATGAGCCATTCTGGTTGGTGGTCAGGGGTCAACACATTTTATGGTGCCTCCATTGAGGCTTGTGTTTTTTTTTGTGTTGCCGGTCCGACAACTCACATTTCTTTGACAAGAGGCATACTTTAGCACTGTGGGGGTTGCCTTGACTCTAGGGAAGGTAGGTTGGAGGAGGGTCAGAGGGATACAACATACCCCCACATTTAGAATATTGGTCCACCATCCATTGGGTGGTTCACCAGGTTACCACTGGGTCATCAGGCTTTATCCAGATGTCATTCCTCATTACATGAGCCATGCCACACTAGTGGAGTTATTCTGACCACCGGGCATGGACAGGTTCAGGAGGCTACTCACAGAGATTTTGAAAGAACCCTGGCATGAACAAAGGGAGGGCCATTTCTGTACGGTTGGGTGTGCCAGACGCATTGTCAAATGCCATGCCCTGTGTGCAACTGGCTGGGACTGTGGGCCATGACCAGTAGCCACTTCATGGATCAAATTGGCCACTGGTAATGGCTACTGTACCATTTGCTGGTAAATCAATGAAGAGTCACATGGTCGGTTGACAATTTTATGACAAGAGCATTTTGTATGTACATATGTCTGTTTGTCTCCTCTCCATTCTCCTCGAATCCCATAATGGTATGTAGCATTGAGCTTTTTCTACGCTGGCAAACATCCGGTGCATTTTTTCACAATCTATTTCTGTTTAAAAACTAATTGGAAATTACCATATGGTAATCACATGAAATGAAATCAATTGTTGTGCTAACAGCCTTGAAAAGGACAGAAAGTCGAACCAAGTGTTGGCTGTTGAACACATGTCTCGGGAGGATAGCTCAGGGGGGTAACGTGCTCGCCTTGGAAGCAAGATGACACAAAGCAATACAGGCAACACAGGTTCGATCCCTGGGTCTGCGCTTAGAAACCTCTGGGTATTAAGCGCGTTATAAATAACCTATCATATCATATCATGAATTGAGAGTGAATAAAGTCACAGATCAAAAATACCACAAACTTGAACATTTTCTTTTAAAACTAGTTTACAACTGCAATTCTGTACATAATTTGTGGCTATCATTGTATATATGACACCCTTTTCAAGAGTGAGCAATTAGAGTCTTCTAATTTCAGGCTAAGCGCGCAGAGATATTAGTACACACACACTTTTTATATGCTCTAGGGTTTGCCACAGACCATTAGCAACGCGTCTGGCCATTTCTTTTTGAAATTTGCATCTCAGTGCAATTAGACACGGAATACCCCACCTTCCATTAACATAACTTTGTGTCTGGCTTTCATTTCTGGCTCCTCACACAGAGGACCTTGAAGAATTGGGCCTGTGCAAGTTTGTGTAACCTCTCTAACACAGGTCCCTTTCCTACATGATGACAAGCTCTGTCTTTGTTACAACAACTTGCAAAACCGTCCCTTTCAATCCAACTCGCTTGACCCCTTCAGGCACCAATGATGAGAACTCGAACAACAGAACATGTTCGGATCTACTCAGCCTGCTCCCCTTCAGGTTGGTTTTAACTCCACACCTAGCAAGAACCAGCAATAAGCAGATATCAGAAAAATGGGGATGAAAAACAAATCACAGCTAATGATATTTTCAACATCAGACTTTCTGTCCAAGAAAACCTGAATACAATGCCACCTGCTGAACACTCAATTAGAGGTCTACATCCCTAGCTCTACCAGCCCTCAAAATACACCACGCAAATCTTAAGATCAACTCTCAGGGTGAAATAACATTCACTCCTGTGTTCTAAACAGAATCATGACTTTCCAAAACACTAAGGAAAGAACAGAGACTCCTATTATGTTACGTTATGGCAATAGTATGGGCTACACCGGGAAGTAATGGCCAGGCAGCCCGAGTTAAAGGCCAGAGCGAAGCAAGGGAGTAAACACAGTATACGCGAGTGTAACCTTTCAATTGTTAGTAAGACTTTGTATATAACAAACAGCTTTCACTCGTATAAAGCAATACGTGAGTCACTTAGGAGCTGGCTACTGTTAATGGCAAGGCTCGTTCAGTGTATTTGTTTTCGAACACTGCTTCACTCACCGGCTTCACTGACACTGATTTTTTGGTTTCCCCAACTTCCTCTACCACTTCTACTGCATCTGGCTTGCTGGGGACCGACACCCTTCTTGAGGACTGGTGACTTCGGTCCGGCCACTTGATTTGGAGTGCCTTTTCCTGCCGAGACCCTTGGCTTGCCTTCTGCTTCTGGCCTTAGTCTCCAGCACGTTCACAGCTCTAAAATCACAGCAACATTGCTCACATGGGGAAAACACCTGCACTTTTTGCGCTGCACAGCCTCTGCACTTGAGGTTTTGGGAGGACAGGATTCACTCCGAACTTGTAGGTGAGACATGCTGTCTCCATGTTCCAGCATCCCTTCTGTGCTCCCACTTCCTTGTGATTTACCAGCCTTGTTCCAGCTCCTTCTGCCCTTCCTTTCTTGATGGGGCCTTTTATGCCTCACCGGTTTAATTATTGTCTTCAGGTGTGGGCTGTTAGCCTTAATTGCCAGCTACTGCAATGGCTACTAGGCTCAATTGCCTGACTACTACATCGACATGCCTCTTCTGCCCTATTCCTCATCTCAGTGCCCCTAGGATTCTGGCACTTGTAGTTTCTTGTACCAAAGGTAGGTTTTTCAACTTCAGAATTCTTTGTAAGGGTAGATTTAATTCTCTTAAGGTTTTTAACAGAAGGGCTGTGAGCATTAGCTATTTCAGAGGAAGATAGTTTAGTGAAGAGAAGGTTTGCATGATACTTCATATTGTACCCTTGGGATTGAGGAAGGTATTTAGTTTGAGATACCAAAAAGGATCTTTTTTTCGGTATAGGTTGCTCTGATTTTATAATCTTAGGGTTCACACCTCTAGATCTGATATGAGGTTTGGATACATTGAAATCACAATATGCCATATCCTTTTAGGTACATTGGGAATAGTCTTCCTGTCAGAAGAAAAATACTGTGTCTCATCCGATTGGAATCTCCTCACCACCCTGGGCCCCGTCTCCTCCCAGGTGATCCTCCCGCCATACACCACCCCCAGGATTGAAATCAGAAAGCGTCTGCCTTCCCCCAGCCACCTGGGAGGAGACTTTAGGCAGGGTTTCAGTGAGGGATTCGCAGGATTCTTCACAGGATGCATATCTAAGAATGATCCAGGTCCCATCTATGAAGGCATATTTCACATGTTATTCAATCAGAATTGGGTGTGCTGAACACTGATCCCACAAGTGAATAGAAACTATGACCAGGGTATTGAAAAATGACCAATAATCCAGGACACAGATCCCAAGCATTCTTCTGCTGCTGTATTTATAGATGGGATATTTTGGAGGTTTGCACTCTGCCCGAGTCCCATATCTTAAGCCTGATTGAGATGGTATGGGCAAACCTCAAGAAACATCTAAAGCAGGTTTGTACATCCATGAACAAGGCAGGCAGAGCTCATTGAGGCCATCTACATGTTACAGAAGACGATATTAAAAAGGTGCTACCAGTGGCCATCAAAAGAAATGAGGAAGTGGCTAATATGTAATGTTTGTGTGTTTTGTTTATATTTTAATGCATGTCCTATTTATGATTTTTCTCAACCCACAATTTTCAAAAACTAAAAACTAAAACAAATATGTGACACTGTATCATTCTCATTTTGGACATTATTTCTTGGTTTTGCTCCCAAATGTGCACTCCAAACTCAGTTAGATGGGAACAGATGGGGGTCAATGAGTGGAGGTAAGGAAGTGAAGAGAGAGCTGACCTACCCAAAATTGACTTCGAACAAACTGTTGAGATGTCACACAAATCTCTGCCAGCTTAAACATTAAACATTCAATGTCAACTGGTACATTCCCCCTAAATAAGCACATTTAAAGACTACACTACACATTTCACACAACTGTAGTGCAAAATGAACTGAGTCGTGAATTCTGAGAAGAAAAGGGATGAAAGCACTGGAGCCTGATTCCCAAATAATAAAACAAGGATTTACACTGTGTGACGAATCCTTGGATATTGTCCCTTCTCCTCTACGAGGAGCCCCTTCCCATGAGGCCAGGGGTGTGAGGCTGTTACCAGATAGTCCACCTGGGGGTGGTACTCAGCTGGTGGATCTCATGGGGAGCGATCCCCTTTACTGGATTAGGAATGACTATCTGGGGAGAATGCCGTATACCCATACTTTACCACAACTTCGCTCATCCTTTTGCCCTGTGCAGGGTGTCATAATTGCCCATATTTCCATGTATGTATGTAAAGTAGATAATTGAACCTCCTTAAAAAGCACTGAGATGAGGAAGAGTAGGGACTACCTATGTGAGCCATGTAGGAAGACTGGGATGAAGAAGAACCCAAGTAACTCAGTTTAGAATAATAACATCAGCACTAAAACGAAGAAGAGGCACAGAATAATAAAGAACACTCTGCACAACCAAACACAGCATTCTAGTCAATATAGGCAATCTTTGCGTAACTGGAACATAAAAAGGGAAGAAGCACTGAGAGTGGCGTTCAGCCCTCAGCCCTCCATTGAGGAGCCGCAAGCAAGTCAGCGGTGCGGCGAAGGGAAACCTGGGGAGCCGAGACGCAAGGCGAGAAGGTGAAGCCTATGAAAAGGGTCGAAAAGAAAGGACCCTTCACCTGACTGGATGTAGGCTGCCGATGCTGATAGAAGGAAAGGGACCACGCATTCCACATCGGAAAGGCAGGCCAGGGGGTAGCAGCAGCAGCTATGGAGATGCTGCAGCTGTAGCAGACCATGCAGGGAGCGTGGGACGAAAGAGAGAGAGTCCTGGAACTAGCCAGAGCCCGAATGGGAGCTCCCTGGAGGTAGGGGCTTGATGGGCTAGCTGGTGGGGACAGAAGGAGGGCCTGGGGCCATACATAGAAGGGTAGAAGTACCCTAGATAGCAGGGCTGAGAAGGGAGCCTGGGAAATAGATATTGAACGAGTAATTACACCTAAAGTAAGGTTCTGGGACCCCCCCACCCCCAAGTACAGAAAAGAAGGTATAACAGTTATATGAACAATAGCAGTACATGGCAGGATAGTGTACCAGTTCTCCTATACGATCAGCAGAGAAGCCTGGGAAAGACGAAGTAAAGGGAGCAATTACCCCTGGTGTCTCAAGAAGCTGGAGAAAAGCCAGGGGAAAAGGAATTATTTCCTCTGGCACCGTGAGAAGCCTGAGAAAGACCAGGTGAAGGGAGCCATTCCCTCTGGCATTGTGAGAAGCCCCTGAAAAGAGCCAGGGGAAGAGAGGCATACCCCCTGAGATAGATGCAGTCCACCTGGAGAGGGGACAAACTCTCCAGGGATCCAGCAGTTAAGCCTGTGATCATGGTCAATAAGGAGTGCTGATGTTTTGGGACTTTTAGCTTTGAGCTGATGTTTTTGGACTGAGATGAACCAAGAACTTGTAGTTGTGAGGAACTCATGGTGGTAACAGTAAAGAAACACAAGTGATCACAGTTCAAGGGTGTTTATTAAACTGTATATGTAGTTTGGAAAAATGCCTATTCTAGACCTAAATTTAAGATAGGAGCAAGCTAGTGCCATCAAATAACAATAAGGCAGTCCTACTGGCATCTTGTCAAATAAAAGGACATATACTTAAAAAAACAAATGCCAATCCTTGGAGCTAAATACAAAAGAGCGTGGCATAGGGTTCACAAGAAACAAAGAAGTGTTCACAAATGATAAGTCAGGATGTTATAGCCGGGGGTCTCTCTTCCCCACAGGACAAGGCGGGACTCCTGACCAGAGCACACTCTCAGGCTTTCCCAGTATGAGACTACAGTTCTGTTCTCAGGTATCAGGATCTTCGGTGGTTAAATCTCTTTTTCTACAAAAAAGTTTCTTGCCTACGAGGACCTGATGTGTTCAAAATAACAAAACAAAAGTTCCTCTTCCGGATGTACGTTGGGTTATGGCTTTCACCACTGGGTCCCCCTCTTCTGGGCTTAGACCCCTCTCGTATGGCAGCCTCCCTCCATCGGGTTCACTACAGTTTTTATTCAAAAGATTTCACATGTTGCATTCACAAGTCTCAATGTCTTTTTAAACAATCAACTGTGGACATCCCTCCGCCGGGTTCACTCGTGTCAACACAATGTTCATTGGGCCATCATGCTCCACCACGTTCTGCAGGCATCCTTCAGCCGGGTTCACGTTTGCCGGTCACACAGTTCCTTCTACTTTATCACAATATGTGATTTTCCCTTAGCTTTCCAATTACTTGACGGTCAAAGACTTTCGACTGTACAGGGGGTTTTAACCGACCCCTGTAGGACCACTTTGACCTTTTCTTTGCGGCTCTCCTAAGGCCTTCTGGTATCAGTAGTTTCAACAATAAGGGGGATCAGACAGTGTCTTTCAAGAGCACCCATGTGGCGATGGACAACTCTGCAGCTGGTTTTCCCCTGCAGTTTTAACAGTTCTTTGATTTCACTTAATTTGCCATTTGCAACTTTCGCTCAACACAGTTCGGTTTCTTATCGGTTCTCCCTCATGATTCCTTCTACGGAGGCTTCACAGGTCTGGGTCCAAAAAAGACAAGGCCACTTCTCTCCATGTCGCCCCTTCGGGTCACGCTGCTTTTCTCCTTCTCTTGAACTGCTGTCCTGGAATCGCTGTCTTGTCGTGCAGTCTGCCTTGCTCGTAGTGTGCTCTCGTGCTCCACCTTTTATCCCTGTGAGGAAGGGAAAGGGCTGTAGGGTGTGTGTGGTTATTAATTGCCTGACTCTGACTGACCCTTGTGTTGGGACAGATCAGGTAAATGGCTCTGGAGTTAGTCTGTTGTCTTTCATGGTGTAGCAAAGTGTTCATGTCGAAAAGGTGGTGTAGAGTTTCTGAGCATCCTACATGGTAGGATGAGGAAAAGGTGTTGTAAGAAAGGGGATACTGCATCTCAGCCGTCGGTGTCCCACTTCCACTCCTGAGGACACCCCATGCAGGTGATCCTCCCACACTTGTACACCCCCAGGAACTGGATCCAATAGCGATGGCCGTGTCCTGGCTACCTGGGTGACAGATCCCCGGGGACTAGTCAGGGAGACACCTTCAGGTTTCTCACTTACTCTAGATTATTTATTTGGAACTTTGTCTTCACTATGGAAAAGGATTGTGACCTGGGGAATGGAGTCATTCCCTCTGGGAACAGTCCTTGTTTCACTTGAACCATGGTCCACTCTTCAGAAGAAGGGAGCCACTCTTATGCACCAAGAAGACTCACCAGTCCTTTAGCTTAGTTATAAGTGTAAGCGAAGGAAATAGGTTTCTGACTCCGGACGGTGGACTTTTTATTTTCCTGGATATCTTGACAGTCTCCTTAGAGTTTTGGATGAGGCAGGGAAACCCCTTGTAGAAGATAGGGAAGTTAGGGTTTTCTCTTTTATTTTAAACAAATACACGTGTATAGCCAAAAGAAAGCCACCTGTGTGTCAGTCACCTCCTTCCACACCCTTACAACGGGGACAAAGCTACAGTGAGGTTTTACTAAATTAAATGCTCATTAAGGTCTAAAAGGGTGGGAGAGGTGATGGCAGCAAGGAAAGGGCAGGTTCAGGAAAGGTGCTTTTTGAAAGAGATGGAGCTGGTGGTGGCGAGGAGGGAGGTTGATTGCCAAGTGCAGCTTGTGTGTGCGTCACAAAGAAAAAGTTAGGGATTGTCTGATGTGACAGTGGTCTGTGTACTTACTGTCTAAAATAGAGCACCCATTCCCTCCGGCTCAAACTTGAACACAGTATTACAAAGCACAAATTAGTTTCCAAAAATTGATTAGCAGATTTCGCTAATTAAAATGTTCTTGATTAGCAAACAAACCCATTTAAAGAACAACGTTGTACTGATATAATGTCACGATAAGTTACTTGTACCCAAGACACAAAATGAGCAACAAAACATCAGTTCAGTGTACCACTGAAGTAAGACATTAGTAAGAGCAGTCAGGCCAAATTCTCTAAAATTCTGCCAGGATTGCAAATTCAGTAAATTAGTTTACCAACTCAACCTAAGAGAAGTGCACTCGGCCCATGAACATATTTAAATGCGCCTTCTCTAAAACGGTGCATGCCACAACAAACACACTTTATTTCTGCATCACTGCTTCCACCCAGAGACAAGCCATGCACAGTGAAACTTGTATTTTACATTTACTGCCAAGTAAATGGTAATTAAAGGTTTCAAACACCCCCTGCAAATGGAACTCGCTCTTCTTAAAATCTACACAACTATGGAAGTGAGCAAAAAGACTACGAGCGCTGGATGAGTGTCTATAAAACGTAAAAGGTTAGCTGCATGAATGGACACAAATAACCAGCTCTCTCCTGCAGGTGCATTCATAGAGGAAAGTGAGCTCTGGAAGCTAACTACCGTGAATGGTACTGCAGTAGATCTGCATATGTAAAGACTGAATTGAACTACTAATCAATACTTTGCGTAAAAATCTAGTTAGCTTTGTGTATTCATTATGTAAGCAGAAAGAAGGTAAGACTAAGAGTGGCTGGCTTAGCAAGCCGAGAAGTGGGCAAACTAGGGTGAATATTGTAGTTTGCTGACCCTCTCATTTTCAGGATAGCTGGTATAAAACAACAGGGTGATACGACAGAAGGTCAAGGAGTATTGGATCAGCTCATGGGTTGAGCACCAGTTGCACAAAGGCATGCAACCATCAAGGTACAGAATTAGGTTTGCCATCGAAAGCATCTGGCCATGTGATCATGTACAGTTTCAAAAGTGTTCACTCGTCAACATGATGCATCTTCCCCAACAAAATAAAATCTAGTTGGCACCATGGGTTTTGGACACACTAAGCTAAGTTTTACTGTAAAGCATGGATGATGCAGTGTTTTGCAGTATCAATACTGTCATTATGCACAATCTAACAACTTACATTTTAAGGGATGGAATTGCATGCCTGTCAAATTAACACATACCAGACAGGATATAGTTACCTTAATACAATTATCATCCTGATTATTTCTGGTTTGCATACATTCTTGCCTACCACACCCATTGGCACTTAAGAGTGGAGGAAATTATTACTGCTGCACTCTCTCCTCTCTCTCTCTCTCTCTCTCTCTCTCTCTCTCTCTCTCTCTCCCCCCCCATTAGCCCCTTTTACTGCTGCACTCTCTCTCCCCTCTCTCTCTCTCTCTCTCTCTCTCTCTCTCTCCCCATTAGCCCCTTTGAACTTACAGTGAATAGAGAAAAGAAGGTGAAGAGAGCGTCAAGGGCAAAAGAGGAATGCAGGGCAAGCGCTGCTTTCATTGAACAGGGTAACTTAAATATCTAGCTTTGCTACAGAAGTGTCAATTTGATTAACAAACCTACATATTTGCATAGCAAATTGCTATGGGACACTGCTTATTTTATTCCTTGAGTATTTGGTCAGACCTGATCTGGCAATGGCATTGATCTATGAACGGAGACCAAATAGCTGAAGACGAACCAAGTGCACTTAAAGGCCAAGGCTAAAAGTAAGAACAAGGTCCTCTTCATCAGCACAAAATGAACCTTAAAGAGTGTGTGTGTATATATATTTCTCTCTCATCACCAAGCCTCGCAGCAAAACGGCTCCACAGTGAGAATGATAGACAGCATTCTATTCAATGGGCACTGGCAGGAAACGAGGAAACCACAAACGAGTACCAACAAATACTAAACACATTGCTTATGTCACACTCTCGAGAGGATGGTATTGCCATGCCAAAGAGTAGGCCTTGGCACTCATTCAGGAATGAACATGTTGGAGATGTGAGGTATGAATTACACTTTTGAATTGGGGGTTCATCGCGAAGTGGAGCAGGCAAGCTCAGCATGCATATTCTGTGTAGTGCGTACATAGCAATATATTCCATGCATTCTGGGACATGTAGTCATCAAATGGTAAAGAAAATGCATCTGTGAGTCTGCATTACAATAAAGCAAGAAAGAAACCACTAATTCTATGTACTGAAAAAAAAGAAGAAAGAAAAACAAAAACATGTACAAGCAGAAGGCGAATTTAAACACTAAACAAATGAAGAACATGTGTAAATAGTACTGTTTAATAAAACAGTTCAAAATAGTAATACTGGATTAGATCAAAACCTGGGACCCATGTTAATTTAAGGGTCAACCAGTTAACGAGCCATTCGCCTAGTCAATGAGGTGCACACCGTATTTGATCCCCAGTCCTAAATCTATCGCAGGTACATTAGGTAGGCGAACAACTCCGCCTCCACCACAGTTACAAAGAACAGAGGCCTGAACACTTATGTGCTGGAAAGGACAAATACATCACACACCCCCCTTCCTCTTTAAGGGGCATTTGTGGGCAGGATCATCGAACTCAGGTACTAGAGACTTCACCCCCCAATTAATTTGGCGTTCACCCCTTCACCCCTGCTGTTGGGGGGGGATTATATGCATAGACGTCTTTATGGGAGAGCAAAAGGGGCACTTGCCGCGGGCACCCACCTTATAGGGGGGGCCCACAAGGCTGCCTGAGCTAAAGAAGTCAGTTTCCTTTGTTCACCAAACTTAAATAGCACACGTTAGGATATTTTATGGCATGCTGCTGAGGGTCTAAACCTATTGCCTCTCGTGTTGACAAATACATTCTGCTCTTATCAATTCATCCTGTAATGCTTTCTGTGTTCACCTTGGTATACATAGTTTGTGCATTCAACCCCGCTCATTTTCATTTCTATGAGGCAGCATATCAAGCTATGGGTTGTGAAGGTGACGAGGGGGTGTGTGATCAGATATTCTGGATCTCTTCATTCATTCGGTTCGGTGGAGGCCCCAAAAGTGCTTAAGATGGCCCTGATTACATGGCCTTTAACGGCCCTCTGCCCGAACCAAGAAAGCCCTTAAGGTTCTCTGCGAGGGCTGGGGTCGTTAAAGGCCATGTCGCCCCTCACAGCAGTGGTTAAAGCCATTTACACCACAGGTCACATAGTCACCATCATAGGGTAAAGGGAATAAGTCCCCTTTTCCATTACTGTGGCGGTGGCCAGGAGATTGGGGGTGCGTCAGGACCGGAGCACAAAGCTCCAGTCCAGCAGGTAAGTAGGGAGCGAGGGGATGGAGCGAGGGGATGGGGCGAGGGTTTGATTGTTTTTGGGGGTGGGGAGACAACAGGGAGAGGCTCCCTGTTGCCTCCCACATTAAAAAAAGATGGCAACACCAGAGAAAGGGCCTCGGGTGGCTGTAACAGAGGGTGGAGAATGTGTATTCTCCCCCACTGTCCCAGCCACCTGATTGGCTGAGCACCCTTCCCTGGGCGCGAATGGCAAGGAGCGGCCTAGTGGTGTAATGGTAAACAGTGTCTTCTATGTCCAGCAAGTTTTAAAGATACATTGGGCTCAAAATAGTGCTGAGATGTGTAGGTGTGGTGGCGAGTCCCTGGATTACAAAAAACTATATGTGTGGATGTCGCTTTCGAGCACTGTAGATGGGCTAAGTTATTTTATATCGCACAATGGTGTTTGTATAGAGGCTCTAAAATGTTTTGGGATCATCAAAAAAATCATTACACCAGTAATGCATCAACCAGATGTGTGCCCAATGTACAGTGCCGCATTGTGTATGATGAGTAAGGACAGAGATCTCGATTGTGATCTTCTCACAAATGAAAGTGAGATATTATGTAAACAAAACAAACACCATTACGGGTTTGTTTTGTAGAAGCTAAATCCATCTCATATTGGAATAGAAAGTGAATATAATCTTCATCCGATGTGAGGGAGAATGCGCAATGCCGAATCGACGCACAGAAGGATATTATTCTCCAACATGTCGGCGAAAGTTATTTGTCTGCAGTACATTTTTAAGTAGTGATGTCAAAGGTCTACGCAGCTATTATGGAGCGGGCCTGGGAAATAAATGACTACGTGCCTTTGAAAAAGCTCAGGTGCAGAGGTTAGTTGCAGCGAGACATGATTCTCGCAAAACCTCTGCCACAGTCCCTATAATTCAGCACATCTGAACGCCGCTGCGGCGCGCATCTGAGACTGAGCAAGGCAGGAAGAAAAGAGACAAATGTGCCCTGGTTTCCCTTTGCTGTGCTCCCAGGCTGCACAAGCTCTGCTACAGTCCCTATAATTCAGCACATCTGAACGCCGCTTCGGCGCGCATCTGAGACTGAGCAAGGCAGGAAGAAAAGAGACAAATGTGCCCTGGTTTCCCTTTGCTGTGTTCCCAGGCTGCACAAGCTCTGCTACAGTCCCTATAATTCAGCACATCTGAACGCCGCTTCGGCGCGCATCTGAGACTGAGCAAAGCAGGAAGAAAAGAGACAAATGTGCCCTGGTTTCCCTTTGCTGTGTTCCCAGGCTGCACAAGCTCTGCCACAGTCCCTATAATTCAGCACATCTGAGCGCCGCTGCGGCACGCATCTGAGACTGAGCAAGGGAGGAAGAAAAGAGACAAATGTGCACTGGTTTCCCTTTGCTGTGTTCCCAGGCTGCACAAGCTCTGCCACAGTCCCTATAATTCAGCACATCTGAGCGCCGCTGCGGCACGCATCTGAGACTGAGCAAGGGAGGAAGAAAAGAGACAAATGTGCCCTGGTTTCCCTTTGCTGTGTTCCCAGGCTACACAAGCTCTGCTACAGTCCCTATAATTCAGCACATCTTGTTAGGCAGAATCCTGTGCAGTGCCCTTAGGGACCACTACACACAATTAAGACTACAGGTGGCAATACAAGTTTTACCTTTGGTACAAGCCTATACTACTATGTCAGAGTGGTAGCAGTGGCGGAGCAGCCAGGCTTATCTCAAGAGTATATGAGCAGTAGCAGAGATTACACAAAGGGACCACAGTTACTGTGACTCAAGCAAACACTGACTCGAGGTTTCAGGTAGAAAAATATAAGTACATTTATTTTTAAACCATTTGTTATAAACACAACACTTCTATTAAACTTAAACACAAACCACACGTCAATTATACTACAACTAACCAATTCACTTTGTACAGTATGTCTCAAGGTAAGTACCCTGTGTTACGAACAAAACACGTTACCGCGAATACGATTGCAATCACTTTTTGACAGTTCGGTCTACTAATTAACCGCGTATCCGTGACATGAAATGCTACTGGGGCAAAAACACAATTAGCACCTGAGATACGCAGAGGGAGTTGGAGGCAAAAATCACAGGCAATATTTTGGTTAGGCAGACAGAATCGAGAAACACTCAGAGACAGGAGTTCAAGAGTGAAAGGGCCAGAGCCAGGGTCAAGTGACACCGGGGGCCTGTTGCCGAAGATCACACAGTCAGACAGTTCACGATTCAACGTAGCCAAGAGTACTTCGATTTTGTCAATGTTCGTAAGCAAAAGTTATAAGAAGGAGGGAAGACAAGGACAAGCCTTGGAGATGAAGAAAAGGGGTGCACCCAGTTTCCTTGAGCAGAACACAGTACATTATTCTAATGGTGCAGCTGGTGCCCTGGCAGTTGTTCCTGTTGGTTTCCCGCAGACCCACGATTCCTGGAGCTTCGTTGTGAAGGAGGACGTCTGAAGGGGGTCTGCACCACACAGGGATGAAGCCGGCAGCAGCGACAATGAATAAAAGGTGCGCTCCTTAAAAACAGGAGAGGCTCTTCAAATGGCTATCCGGACCACTACAGAGGTGTGCAGCGATTTCGACCAAGGAAGAGGATCCTCTGGCTGTGGAAGATGAGCTGGTTATCCCCACCAGGCTCAAGGGAAGAAGACTCCGGAGTGGATCTTCTCTTAGTCGTTGAAGGGTAGATAGTTCAGGACTGCAGCAGGGCTTCACCAGGACGGGGTAGTTGCAGCAGTCATCGTTCTCTCCGCTTCTCTTCGGTTCCTTGTAGTTCCAGTGGCGACTCTCTGACTTGTAGCCCAAGAGACCTGCCTTTTATGCGCAAAAACCCCCATTCACACAGCCTGGCTGTCAATCACCCAGCAGGGGGGTTGTCCAGCCTGGACAAGCACCTCAGCCAATCATGGCAAAGTGCGACTTGATACCCTGTGCAGGGGGTGACTACACCCCTACCTGGTGGAGGGCTTCTGAGCAGAAGCCCGCCAAAAGACGGTGAACAAAGAAGGCGAACCTAGTTTGCAGCGCAAAGTAAAACACAAGAAGGACTTTAACAAAAAGAAATGGCGAAATAAACCCAACCGCAGCCAAAAGAAAGACCATTTGGTCAAGCCGGTTTATGTTCGAGGCTAATATAATAGCCAAGAACAATACCACGTTTATCTAAGATAATCGCGGTAGAAATGTTAGGGTAGATACCACTGCCACCAGCCAAGCCTAAATGTTAAAAGAGCGAAACAATGCTCTAGGATGTACAGATAAAAAGGGATATGAATTAACCCTTTCCGGTACTCCATGGAAGATGGGGTGTACTGGATCTGTGGTAGATTGACTAAGTAAAGTTAATGGCAACGTTACCCTTTTCTTGGGGACTGTAGTCAGCCTCAGAAATGGAGTTGGGGGGAAGTCTCGAAGACAACCCTGTGCCACGGCACTGAAAGTGCTGGGTGACACACAAAAGAAGGGTGCTACTGAAGTGGTGTACTTCAGAGTCCACAATCACAAAAACAGAAAAATACACATGGCAAAACACAGGTAAGAGTGGGGTAAAAGCTCACACTCTTGCCAAGTGGAAAAAAATAAACTCCAGAAGTCCAGCAAAGCTGCTGGGGGACTCACTAGGTGAGGGAAATTAGCCATAAATGAGAATTCTTCCTAACACATCTGAACGCCGCTGCGGCGCGCATCTGAGACTGAGCAAGGGAGGAAGAAAAGAGACACATGTGGCCTGGTTTCCCTTTGCTGTGTTCCCAGGCTGCACAAGCTCTGCTACAGTCCCTATAATTCAGCACATCTGAAAGCTGCTGCGGTGCGCATCTGAGACTTAGCAAGGGAGGAAGAAAAGAGACAAATGTGGCCTGGTTTCCCTTTGCTGCGTTCCCAGGCTGCACACGCGCGCACTCTCAGTGATCTCCATGTACAGCCCTCTGCAGTGTGCAGTAGACATCTGAGTGATCGCTCTTAAGAACCAAAGAAGAACATGATGTTGTCTACCTAATGCCAGGGTGACTGAGTTTAGCACAAATAATGAGGTGCCACACACCACATGCAGCTTAGTGGATTGTTTGGTTTGATCCACAAGGGACAATCCATTTTGTGGTATTCAGTGCTACATGAGAGGCAAAAGTTCCAAATAAGTGTGTGAGGTGTCAAGCAATGATACAATAGATACCATCCAATCACATCTGGTGATGAACAACTTTCTTATTCAAAGTTTGTGACAAGGGTGGAGTTTAATCAAATGCTTATAGAATCTATGGACTGCTCTCAAAAGCACATGGTCATTTATAGTATTAAACGTGTCAGGGTTAGAGTAACACACACACATATGCTTTACAGGTTTCTAGCTCCTCCAACAAGGATTTTCAAATCATATAACTCTTAATCCTGCAAGTCCTTGTCCTTTCAGGGACAACCTATTGCAAAAAAACAAATCAGAATCTGTGGCCAACAAAAATGTCCGAACCTATTGTTCCCTGGCCTCCTTGCTACACTGCTCTATAACACAACAGTTGAAAGATGTGTCCAACAGAAAAGTCTACAAAATCCGATCTGAAAAGTACAGGCCTAATCGGATGTTATAAAAGGAAGGTTCACCTGGGAAGCCTGTTGCAGGGTCTCTCTAACAGACTGACTCTTCCTCAGTTGTCCTGCTTTCACAGGGCCTTGCCAGACCTCCCTCGGCTCATCTCGTCTCAGTCACTTACCCTCACCAGCTCCAACTAGTGGCTCCAACTGCCGTTTCAGTAGATTCTGTTTTCTCAGGCTTTACCTCAGCTCTCTTTCAATGATTCTCACCAGCTCCACCTGGTGGTGCAACCCCAGCTCCAACTGCCGTTTCAGTAGATTCTGTTTTCTCAGGCTTTACCTCAGCTCTCTTTCAATGATTCTCACCAGCTCCACCTGGTGGTGCAACCCCAGCTCCAACTGCCGTTTCAGTAGATTCTGTTTTCTCAGGCTTTACCTCAGCCTCTGTTCTTAGCAATGGCCACTGGCAGCTTCACAATTGGTCAGCAATGGGTATCCGGTCCCCCTTACAGCGTCCTTTTCAGGCAGACCATATTTTTTTTACTTTCCTGCCAGAGGTATTCTTTCTGTGATTTATCAAGGAACAACCCAACCCATAGGTCTTGATTATTGATGAATCTTTCCAGAAACTCTTGCAAGCGTCTTCTTCCAAAGCGCCACTTTGCCCATTTGTAATATTAGTGGCATTTCTTAACCATACAATCCTCTGTGCCATCTGAAGAATCTGAGCTACCTCTGTCCAGATAGCGGTTTCCCCAGGTATCCAGGAATTGGTATGAAGCACATCTGCTTCTTTCCAGTCTTTACTGCCCCCTTTGAGGTCTTCCCAACCTCATGTATACTTCTGGGCTGGAGAGGGATCGTGTGGGCAGCCCCGGTACTGGTGTTTAAGATCTGTGTTCAGTGTGATTATTTAAACTATTACAGCATTCCTATTCAGACTGCTTAATTTGTTATTGTTGATTCACCCAACTAATGGTCAGTTCTGAGGCCTTAAGGGTCGACCAGTGCTTGGGCACCTTCTTGGTATTCCACTTGGACTTAGGCATGGCCCTGCAGTATTATGTGTTGCTTCATCGGTGAATAAATCACTGGAGCTTGCTGTTGATCTTGACCCCAAATGATTTGCTTTCTCTGTGATAAATAATAACTCTCCCTGGTCCCCCCGCGGTTCACGCTGCATCCACACCTGCTGGTCCTCACTTGCTAGTCCGCGGACCACAATAGGCGAAGGTTCGCCAACTTTCAAGTCAGAAGAGCTTTCTGTTTAACCTGTGCATTCTAAGAGCATTTATTCCTGTTTTGGGTGTTACTTGTATGTGGGATATCATAACTTTGAAAGCATTTATACTTACTTACTCCTTTATTATTAAGAAAAGGGCTTGCTGAGGCATGCCGAGACTGGTTAGGCTTTACCTTTTCTGGTATTGACCTGCTTGGCTGGACCAAACAAACAATGCATATCCATGATTGTCAGACCCCACAGGCAGACCCATGCTGCCTGTTCTCTGTATGCTCATTGGAGATGCAGACCAACAACTGTCATGACCGTCATGCAGATTCCCACTTACTGGCACCCATCACACATTTGTGATTTTACCACAATTGTGATGGCAACCACAGATCAAGTTGCCAGCTCCTCTAGGGAGATTGTACGCATCACCAAACCTTCAATGCCCACTTCTGCTGCTACACCTCTTGCCTTCTTACAAAGGCAACCATTCCAACGAGCCCAACATGGGTGCCCAGTCCAAGAAGAGTTTTGGAGGAGTTCAGAGAGGGGTGGGAGAGGTTGAGGTTAAGTGGATGCTCCTTTTGTTTTTTCGATTCCAAAACAGTGTGCTCTGATGAACAATATTGTGAGCTTCAAACCAAAATGGCTGGCCGTTTTCCAACTTTATGACCCCCCTTTCACTTCCAGGACACTACTCACTATGTAAGAAGCCCTGAGTAACATCCTAGTGAATCTCAAAGAGTTGTGACATACCAAATATTATAGGCAGCTGTGATGAAACCAGTAGGATCCCCCCTAAGGCTCTCCTCCCATGTGGCCAGGGGAAGGCTGCCGCTACCTGATCCTGACCCTGGGGCGGCTTTATGATGAAGGACCCCATGGGAGGAGACGACTATCAGGGAGATGTTATGACTTCATTGGATGAAGTACAGTATCCCCTCTTTCCCCCAAGGAAGACTCTCTGACACCCAACACATTAATGGCCTATTGTAATTTAACAGTTCCCCCTTTTAGAGAAAATAAAGTAACATTACCTTTACAGTGTTCAAGTCAGGCCCCCATCTTTAACCCAAACACCCACTACTCACACATACCACCCTCTGTTTCTAATATGCCCTATTGTAGACATCCTGAGAACGACATTTGAGAAGTAGAAGCCCAAAGACATTCATGGACTCCAACTCCCATAATCACTCTGGTACTGAGATGAGGAGGAGGATGAGGGAGTTTGTGCAAAGTAATATATGCCTAAAGTATAACGTGCAGGCTAGTTGTTTTTCAAAGCCTACATTGCACGAGACATTTAAACTGGCGATGGCACTCAGAAGTCGAGCAGTGCAGGAGAGGACGGTGAACTCCAGGCGGAGGCTTGCAAGCGTGAGACACACGAAGGTTGCAAGGACAGAAGGAGGGAAACTGCAGACGAGCACGAAAAGCCCTGGAGATGCGAAGAGCTGCGCAGAAGTTCCTGCGTGTCAGGCCGCTCATGGAAGCAGTGTTCATCCATCCAGAATGAGAGTAAGCCAGCGTGTGACTGAAGTGCCTGCTGCACAGAACGCAGGAGAGACCTCTGCTGACTCCAGAGTGGAAAGTGAACAAAGCAGCTGCTCCACAAAGGCACGGGCAGAGTCAGAGATGTAGGGAGAGACCAGTAAGTCTTATCAAAGCAGCTGGGGACCCCAGGGCATTCTGACAAGTGTGTCAGCCCATATTTGATAAATATGAGATTGTTAACGATGAAAGGCGCATAAGAAGAATGTTTGAATGCAGTCAAGACACAGTACTATTGCAACACCCAATAAGAAGAATGTTTGTATGCGGACAAGACAGAGTTCAAAGAAAAACCCCAAACCGATCCAGGTGCATGAGAAGCCAGCGTGAGGGAAAGGTTTGAACAGGTGTTACCATAAGCAACTATACCAAGTACCTCATGGTAGAGGCCACTTTGGTATAACCGAGGAACTGTGAATCAATTAAGAGAAGACCTGGCAAACAACTACACCAGGCAGTTGAATTTAGGTAAAGATCCCTGGCGGAGAGTATACCAAGTGATCTGAAATTGACTATATAAGAAACCCTGGAAGGCAAGTATACCAGTTAATTCAGATTGATTGAAGATTCCTGGCAAGCGAATATACCAGGTGGCTGAGATTGATTTAACTATAAAGGAAATCCTGGCAGGCGAATATATCGGATGGATGAGATTGAATAAAAATTCCTGGCAGGGGAGTACACACGGCATTCGACAGATTTAAAGGAAATCATACACAAAGACTGTTGCAAAACTTGTGATTTAAAAAAGAACTTTGTGATTCCAGTGAAGAAACAAAGGAACTGTTAATTAAAGTGAACTTTTGTCATCCTATTTAAGAAACCAGGGGAAGGGGACCATCCTCAGGATCCAATGGTATCTACCTTGGAGAAAATTTTTGTTGGTGTTATTACATTTTGGTTTTGAACACCTTTTGCTAACATCAAGAAAAAGACATTTCCTTGCAACCTTTATTGTTTTGTTTTAGTGTGAGGGTCAGAATACGATGTTTTGGACACAAGGACGGCTTTTCAGTTACAGACTTCCAGACATAGACTGATCATTAGTTTGGATTTTTAGGTAGTTAAAATCTTTTGGGAATAGGGTCAGCTAGGCAGTTTCCCAGCCTGTTTTTGTTTTAATAAATGTCTTTATTTGAGAATATGAATACCTTGCGCCCAACTTATTTCTGACCCCTCACACAGCACCCCCTTGCATTTATGTCCCTTGTTTCTCAACTTTACTGGGTTCGACAGGGTTAGATGTAGGGATTCCTGTGGGGATTCCTGTGTTTGTTTTTTTCCACTGGAAGTGTTTATCTACATATTTTTGTTCACATCATGGGAGACACATTTTTTCCATTGTGGTTTTCTTCTCTGAGATCTTCCCCAAACTGCCAGTGTTCCAGCATTTGTTTACTCCAGTGGCGCGTAGACACTTACTGATGGATAGGTAAACCGCAGTCACATAAGGGAAAGAAGGAGTTAAAGCAGCGTTCAGTTAATCTTTATAACGGATTTCCATCTGCAAGGGTCTGAGTTTTTTTTAATCTTTATTGATATAAAATGATGCAGGTAATTCTGTTTCTGAACGGTGCACTTTCAAAATGATCAATGTCAAAATGACAAAGCACAGAGGTGCCTTGCTGTAGGCAGTCTACTGACAATTAAAGTGCCAGCTTTGCTGTGTAAGAGAATCAAAGGTCACATGTGCATCCCTGACAACTGCTGGGACACAAAGTCACTGCAGGCAGAGGTAGCAATTTAACCTCTTTACCTTTGATCTAAATTATAATAGTTTTCTGCCTTAATCGGTCTAATGGCGGGTAGACCTCTAATTATAAGCCATTCCATCTTATTTTGGCATGGTAATTTATATGAGCACACCATTATAAACCACAGCAACTTGTCCACTCTGATCAGGTCTCAGATCGAACAGGGTTGATGTGTATTGGAGTTTAGGCTAAATGTCTCTACAGCTGCCTTGTAGAACACTAGCCATGATGCTGCTTCCTTTGATTCACAAGTAGGAAGGGAAACACCTTCCCCAGGGTACAGAAACATCTCCAGGAGAACTCCTTTAACCAGTCCTTCAGAGGCATCACTGACATAACAAAACATGCCTCAAACCAGGGTGCTGAACATTGGAATGCCTTTAAACCAAGTAGGCATGGGAAGGAGACACAGAGTAGTCAGAGAGTTAAGGCAGGCCTGGAGAGGGGTCCAACATCTTGGTTTCTGTTAGGGCTCTCTTCCTTGTTCCTGTCCCCTCCAATTCCTACAGCAAACACACTTTGGATGTGATGTGATATGAGGCAAAAAGCACTTGTCACAACACCAGGGTTCGACCCTTTACAGCAGGCTTACTTTGGACCAATCCCATGTGGCATTTCGGCTATAAAAGAAGATCATACCTTCTCATTATTTCATTCATTTTTGGACCATCAAGAGAAGAAGACGGCTATAGTTTTATAGTGTATTCCATTCTAAAGTCCCCTACAATAATGGTGAGGACAAACGGCATTCAGGGAAGAGGAGGGTTGTGTCTCTAACCATCCCCAGGGAACAGTGGGGGTGGCTGCTGGCTACACTGGAACCCAGACTTTGTTTACTGGGGGTGGAAGAAACCCTGTAGCTGCCAGCCAAGCTCCATGAAATAGGAAGGCAGAACAGCAGGACCCCCTTAAGTCTAGATTTTTATAGAACCTAAATGGATATGGTTTCTTTTTGGAACCGTTGTATTTAGGTTGTTTGGTTTGCTACGGTTATGAGCTATAACAGGGCCAGGGGTGTGGCCCTGTCAGGGGGAGGGAATGACCCATGGAGACCGACAGCCATGCCACCAGCACTAACACCACGGGACGTCAGGAGAAGCGGAGTGCATCCTGCTGCAGAGGGCAAGAGCAACACAACACCGGCTGCCCAACGTCGGAGGACGCAGCAATAGGATGGGCATCACTCCTTTCCTGGGCCAACTCTTAAAAAAGATGGCCATATTCCAGCTTAATCTACATACTGAATCTGTTGGTTGCCTCCATGACCACCAGTCTGACTTCAGATCTTCCAGAAGCATAGAAACTGCTCTCCTGAACACCCGTGAAGACTTGCTCTCGAATCTTGACTCTAATCTCCCTTCTGTCCTCATTCTCCTTGATCTATCCTCTGCTTTTGACATGGTCAACCATGCCATCCTGCTCAATTGTCTCCCAGACAAACTTGGTATTGCTGATCAGGCCCTGGCCTGTTTGACCTCCTTTCTCACCGACCTACCCTCCCAGGTCCAACTGGGGTCTTCCCTCTCTTCTATCCCTCTCTCTACTTGTGGTGTTCCCTAGGGGTCTAAGCTCTCTCCCTGGCTCTTCAACCACTACCTGGCACCTCTCGCCCACCACATTGCTACTTTCTGCTCCAATTTTCAATGTTATGCGGATGACACTCAGCTCTCTTTTAGGATCCCCCCAGTCACCTCTGTTTCTTCTCTCATACCAGACTGTCTGGCCACATTCAGGAATGGTGTGCCACCAATGATCTGTGCCTTAATGCCAGTAAGACTGAGATCCTCCTCATTGGGACACCCGCTCCCTCCTTTCTCTCTCTCTGGCCACCCGTTCTGGGCCCTCTTCCTGCTCCTTTCTGTGAGGCTGAGAATCTTGGTGTCATCTTCGACTCCACCCTATCCTTCTCTCCTCACATCTCTGACGTCTCTAAGAAGTCAAACTATCAGCTGCACCTCCTCAGAGGTATTCTTCCTTTTCTCACTTTCACCCAGAAGCTTACTGTCACCAGAGCTCTGCTCCTCTCTAGGCTGGACTATTGCAACAGCCTCTTTCTAAATCTTCCTGCCTCTATTCTTCAGCCTTTACAACTTATCCAGAACAGGCCTGCGAGACTTGTTCTTGGCGTCAAGCCAGGGATCGTATCTTTCCAGCTCTGAATTCTCTTCAATGGCTCCCCGTGACTGCAAGGATCAACTTCAAGACCCTCTGCATTGTCCACAAGGCTTTCTGGGGCCTGGGTCCGCTCTACCTCCAGCTTTCTCTTCCAAAACATCTTCCTTCTCGACCTCTCGGCTCATCACCTCCAACTCTCTGCGGGTCAGACGCTTCTCCACGCAGCCAGTTGGGGGCATATCTACCTACTGGGCTGGGGACTGCATCGGGAACAGCCTCCCTGCCTCCCTCAAACTTGAGCAGAACCACTTCCGTTTCTGCAAGCAACTCAAGACCTTCCTTTTTGCTTCCGCTTTATCTCTTCCTTCTCCCCTGCTGATGCACCCGACTGCTCCGCGCACTGGCCACCTGGTCACCCTCTGAACGTGGGCCCAGGCTGCTGCATGTCCTGTTGCCCTCACACTGTCTCCAGGCTCCCCAGAACTTATGGGTCTGTATCTACAACCCTACAGTACCTTCTCTCTGCACTTATGAGCCACCCGCTGGCTGCACTTGTGAGTTAACTGCACTTCCCCCCTTCCCCTCCCCCTGCCACTTCTCCCCTTCCCTCTTCCTCACACTTGTGCGATCTGAATGACACAAGGGCTAGTAAGTTCGATATTTTGTCCTCCCTTTATTTCCCCCTCCTTGTCTTGTCGTGCCTATAAACGCTTGTGTACAGGCGCGTTATAAATGCCACATCATATCATATAAGGGGTGCCGTGACACCCACAACACCGGCCATGAAAGGAGTGTGGCTCCAGCAGACAATGAAAGCTGAAGCCAGCGCTGGGACAAGTCTCTACTAAACCACCAGGGAAATATTGTTTAAATAAAGGCCCCAATGAAGGCCTTCACCCCACTAAACCATGAGTGATTGTATAATATTAAAAGGCCCCTTGGAAGCCTTTCACACCCCACGTCCATGCACCCAATCAGGCTCCATGTTGGAAAAGGGGTGGGATTTACCAGCCCTTTTGAAGCCTCCCAAGCACCACCCGCGACACAAGCCTGGAGCCAAATAAGCTATTGGTTAGGGAAAGTAATCAATCCTGAGAGGATGTGGGGTATTTAAGTAGGTGCGTGTGAATGATTCAGTGTGGGTTAGTTGGGTGAGGACGTCAAAGAGAACAGAAGCAGTGAGAGTGAAAGGAGGGCAGAGGCTATTAAAAGGAGGGGGTCTGTGGAGTGTCTGTGTATGAGAGTTAGAATAGAGGTAGAGTAGTGGAGTGGTAGTAGTGGCAGAAGTAGTAGTAGTTGGGAGTAGAGATAGTAGGAGTAATGAGTGAGAGAAACCGGCAGTGGAGTGGTAGTTAGTAGTAGAGAGCGATAGTGTGCACTAGTGAGTAGAAAGATAAATAGATTTACAGTAGTAGTAGAAGGAGGAAGTACAGGGATAGTGTTAGTAACAGAGTAAGAACAGTAGTACAGTAAGAGTAGTAGGAGTGACAGGGAATGGAAGAATAGGAGTAGCTAGTCTTAAGAGTAGAGAGAGAAAATAGAAGAATAGCAAGAGGCAAGGAAGTGAAGTGGTAGGATAGGAAAGGAACAATGGTAGTAGCCGTAGGTAGCGACAGTAAGAAAGGATAGAATTGAGAAGTAAGAGGTGAAGTCAGATCAAAGGGTGGAGGTGGAAAGGCACAGTGAGAGATTGGAGGGACAGTAGTGCAGTGGGAGGAGAGTATCTTGGGACATAGTGCAGGAAGGGTCAGGCAAGAATGTGTGTGCAAGACGAGCAGGTGGACCTGGGTGGAAAGAGACACCATTCTATAACACCCATAGACCACTAAGCGGGTCAAGGAGAGGGAGAATTAGAAGATCCCTAGGGAGTCAGGTAGCTAATGCCTTAGGGAAGCCACACTTAGTCTTAAACATGAACAAGAGACATTAGGGGTCACCAGGCACTAGCTATTAACCTCCCGTTACGGATGCATGGGTTAGAGAGGTGGGAAAGATTGGGGAAGCAAAGAGAGAGAAGGATGGCCCTAGCGTCAAACTTCCCCGGAACCTGTTAGGTCCAGAAAGACCTTGGATAAACCGAAGCCACTCTGACTACCTGAAATTTTAATAAACACCCTTAGAATGTGTTCAGTCTGCAGAGTGGTTATTTGGTGGCTGCCCCATCACACACCTCACACCTCTCCTGAAGATTAAGCTGACCAGGGTTTGTTTTACCACATAAGGTGAAGGAGATAAACTTTTTGGACTGTCCATGTTTTGCTTATATGATTGGTATAACTGCTGGTTTAGTAGTATTGTGGGGATGAGTAAGTGGTTTAGCAACCACTCATCCCTAAACTCGTGAAGAGCAGTAATCTTTTTGTCACATATCTGCTATTTACATTGAGGGTTATGTGCAAGTGGGATCACGCTCCTTCCACCCTCTGGGAGACGCATTGGATACCGGCTGGTCAAAACCATTTCATGAGGCTCGATCCCCTTAACAAAAGTAGTGGAGAGTTCCTCCATCTCATCATAGTTGTTAAAGTGTATAAAATAGAGTAGGGGAAAGTGAATTCAAATGTGGGCAGCCTCGATAGAGATTAATGGTGAATGCACAGAAATGTCACTCCCACCCTGCAGGAAACATGCTTCAACTGGATCTGCTGCTTTGTGGAATTGAGAGTTCTCGCTATAATTGTACAGTTGAGGGGCACAGGTTTCCTGTAAACTTTTTAATGTAGTTTGTCACTGGGCACAAATTCAGAAAGCCCATGCTTTCCCTACTGCTAGTGACATTGTACTTCAGATTATAGTTATTGTTAAGATGACGGACAGACGTGGTCAATGCTTCTTCGGTTTCCTCCCAAATAATCTATATGTCATTTATCTAGCGGGCCCATAGTGCACCATCCAAGATGCTGTCTTTCAAAATGCCATTCTAAGCATTATTCAGTTAAAATGCCCACATGAATGAAGTTGGGAACGTGGGAATATGTGGCCTCCACCACAGAGGATGTAGTTGTTTTTGTTGAAGAGAAAGCTTTCTTTGTAGTGTAAACTCTACTATTTCAGTATGCTGGAGAATACTGACAGAATAGGTGAGGAGAAAGAACTTGACTGCCTTAATCCCTTGTACATGGCCTATCCATTTTTACAAATATTTGACATCCAAGGTAATCAATATCAAATCTATATGTCAATGGCTGTGGGAGAGTCTATCCAGCAGGCTCATGATGTCCTGGATGTATGAGGGGAGAACTGTAACATCATATCCTTCTTGAAGTTCATACGTTCTTTCATGTCTCCCATCGGTTTGGAAATCATTCTATTTGCTTGAGAATCACCACTGAAAGCTCACCTTAGTAAATTACATTAGTACTTTCAGAATGGCCTTTGTGGCGTTGCTTCGTAAGTGGAAGGGTTTCGGATGTCTGGTTGCATAATCCATAATAACCATTCTGTACTTGTTCCCAGTGAACATGCTTGGGGGTACACAATATCCATACCAAGGCGATGAATGGGTACCTCTGTAATGGTTAGTGGTTGCAATGGTCATCTTGGTACATCTGGTGACGTTTTGTGGCACAGGGTATAGGTTGCACAGAACTGCCTGATATGTGTGTATACTCTCCCCTGCTCTACTCGCCTCTCTCCAATCTCCCTCTTACATTCACTTCGTTCACTCCCCCAATCACCCTCTTTGCTCTGTCACTCATGTGTCCTGCTTCACTAAACCCAACACGCTCCAACAAACATCTACTCACTCATAGCAACACTCTGAGGTAACACTCTCTCTCACAACTAACACCTGACTTTTAACATGCACCTCCAAAATCTCCAAATCACTCTGCTCCACCATCCTCCAGCATCCTTCCTTGGCTTGGTGGCTTGGTCCACCACTGCTCCACCTGACCTCATCCAAACACCTCTAACCATGTCTAATTCTCGTGGGGTTTCTATACCAGACTGCCTTTGTCTGTTGTGCTTTCCTTTCCCCATTGGTTCCCTAGATCACCTGTTGAATTGAGCTAATCTAGATTACTGGTCACCCCAGGGGTTGTGCCAGAGCAGCGCAAGGTTTCAGAAACGTTTAGTGGGCCACTACCCTTCATGCGCGTAACATGTAATGCAGGCTCTTTGTTACATGTTCCTGGGTGTATGCTGCCAACAGAGAGATGCAGGGAGTCTGGAATAGGTGGTGAAATGCCTCGCTGAACTAGTGAAAATGTTTTTCTTTCCTCTCCTGAGCTTGAGCTTTTGTTCCCCAGAACACAGTTTCTATAGTGTTGCCTGTTGGCAGTACAGATGTAAATACAGGATGTGTTTCAGGTGGTTGCCTAGGCTTCTTCTGGTATCTCTGTACATATCTCTGCAACGTGCCTCCAAACTGGCCTACATTCTGACGGGATGGATTAGTTTCACAAAATGGACGTACTGTAATTCTTGGGTTGTTCATATGAGAAATATCTTATCGTAGTATTTGATTCTTATTTTTAGAATGTCTAGTTGCAAAAATCCAAACTTTTGAAGAGATTGACATCTTTTCTGTGAGGGAGAAGATGAACGATCTTTATTCAGAACTCTATTTTCTAGCTCTCAGAGGTTATACTGGATTATATTTCGAACTATTCTCGGTTGTGGTTTCGTTCCAGGCTAGTGTTTACTCTGAACAGACAACTTTCTTCTCAAAAATGCTTATTGTAGGAGGTGCTGTATCTGAACTGTGGACACTGGAATGCATGTCTGAGCAGGACACATGGGAACTTTCAAAACGTTAGACTTGCTAAAATAATCCTATAGGAAGCGGCATCAAACCTCTTGACAAAACCTTTTTGGTAAACAAGGTCATCTTTCCTAAATTGACCACTGTGGTTGTGTCCACAGGAGGATATTTTGACTTTGCCCTCGTATTAAGTAGCCCTGTTCGCCGTAGACAGGGAGGAAACTTTTTCTTTCTTTCTTGCTTTTGAGCACATGCCGCTGCGAGCGGAGTTGCTGGTTGTCAGGATGTTATAGGACAAGCAGTAGAGTGCCGTGCTGGGGAAAGTTGAACATACATGATGGGAAAGCTGTAGCAGTGCTAAGATGCTGAAGATTTCCAACACCACTCGAGCAACAAAATACCAACATGCTCTAGAATTGCCAATGGAAACGAGCCCAACATGGGTGCCCAGTCCAAGAAGAGTTTTGGAGGAGTTCAGAGAGGGGTGGAAGAGGTTGAGATACTGGTTAGGAGCTGGGGAAGTGGAGCTTTTACAACAGTGAGCCTGAAGGACAGTGCAGGGACTATGCTGACAGAGGCCCAGGAGAAGAATCAGATTTTGACGTGTACTAGTAGTGGCTCTGGTAAAGTCAATTGAACCAGAGAAGAATTGCTTATTGAGAGTTGGGATTGTAACACTCCTTCAACGTAGCACAGGAACACTAATAAAGCCACTAAAACCAAGGAAGAGCTGCACTCTATGCGTTCTGGTTCTTTCACTCCATCATCCAAGTACAGAAGAGCAGATCAACCCAGAATTACCATGGAAGAAATGGACGTGGCTCCCAGAATTATCATGGAAGAAATGGATGTGGCTCCCAGAATTACCATGGAAGAAATGGTTGTGGCTCCGAGAATTACCATGGAAGAAATTGATGTGGCTCCCAGAATTACCATGGAAGAAATGGATGTGGCTCCCAGAATTACCATGGAAGAAAAGGATGTGGCTCTGAGAATTAACATGGAAGAAATGGATGTGGCTCCCAGAATTACCATGGAAGAAATGGATGTGGCTCCCAGAATTACCATGGAAGAAATGGATGTGGCTCGCACATTACAAGTGCCAAACTGAGAGACGCGAACTGCTGAAGAAAAGTAGCATCTGATCTGAGACTAATAGCGCCAAAGTAAACGTTAAAGTGCAAATACAGTAAAGGAAAGGAAGAGTTGAATGTTGAAGTCGTGGTCCCTAATGACACAGACCATGGCCTTAAGAAACCCAGAGGAAACAGGGAGGCCACTGATTTAACACAAGTACAAAGACAAATGTGCAATGGCTCAGATTCAAAAGAGATCAAGGTAGACAGACAATGATTTAAGACTGTTTTCCACAAGGACAACACACAAGACAATGATCCTGGCAAACCTTGAAGATAAAGGTTGAGTTGGCAATCCATGGGACAAAATACAAAAGTTCTTTATAAAGCCTAATAAAAGGTTGACTGCTATATATGATAATACATTGTATTATACACCAAAATTGACACTTTAATACATATATGAATACAAAAACATCAAAAGAACAATAACTACAAATATCTATATAAAATGTACACCCATTACCTACTCCATCACCCCACCTCTGGGGCAGAACGGGCTCTGGCAAGCTACCCTGTTTGTCCTCCTGCCCCACATTGAGTGGGGTCACTATCCCCACTTGACAGAGCCAAGATCCTGTTACAGTAGCTTGACAAATGTGTGCATATGTGTTCATAGTACCGTATTGAAACAGTATCTCATTACACCAAAAAAGCAAGGACATATTAATCTCATGGATTCACCAGAAATCTCATTTAATATGTATAAACTACCGTATAATAAGTCAAATTAACATCTCAAAGATGTGGTGGCCTATCACCCTGAAGAAGGCCCTTTACTTTCTTGAGGTACCCAAACATCTATGCCAGGTCTGTTGTACTGGAAACAGGCTATTTCTATTTGATCATGACCGAATTTTGCACAGTTTGTGGTGTGTTGTGCAAGTAATACATAACAGATTCTGCGTGTTAGAATCTTTTGAAACATTTTTAATACGTTTCTCCTTTGGGGTCTATGTGGTTGCATAAATATTGTAAACGTATTTGTAGTAATTGTTAGTTTAATATTTTTGCATGTGTGTATGAGAGTGTCCATAATGGTGTGTAATATAATTAATTATAATCCATAGCAGCCCATCTGCTTTATGCTTGGTAGAGAGCGTTTATATTTTGTTTGTATATTTGAAGCATAGCTGAAGCCCTCTGCTAACAGATCCCCAGGAATCCCTCTGTGTTGTTGGTGCTGATAATTCATCCACTACACACATCTTTGTGTCCAAGAAACATAAGGAAAGATTTCTTACTTTTTTAAAGTTAAAGTCAACACCTTTATCTGACAAATGTTGCAGCTCTTGAGGCCACTCTTTTCTCGTTTTGTGTCCCCCGGTGAATCAGCAATCACCTTAGCATGTTGAACCCACACGATGCACCTTCCTGTGTGGCAAACACCGGTTGTGCTCCAACTTCCACTTGAAAGGATCTTTGGGTTCTCCTCTCCCACTGTGGCTGACGTCTGGTGCACTTCTGAGCCCCATCCAGTGCGCCAGCATTGTCTTAGGTGGCACCCCCTTCCATGCACCTGGTCAGGTGTTTGGGATCTCCAGTCCCACTGTGGCCGAAGTCTGGTGCACTTCTGAGCCCCATCTAGTGTGCCAGCATTGTCTTAGGTGGCACCCCCTTCCATGCACCTGGTCAGGTGTTTGGGATCTCCAGTCCCACTGTGGCCGAAGTCTGGTGCACTTCTGAGCCCCATCCAGTGCGCCAGCATTGTCTTAGGTGGCACCCCCTTCCATGCACCCGGTCAGGTGTTTGGGATCTCCAGTCCCACTGTGGCCGAAGTCTGGTGCACTTCTGAGCCCCATCTAGTGTGCCAGCATTGTCTTAGGTGGCACCCCCTTCCATGCACCTGGTCAGGTGTTTGGGATCTCCTCTCCCACTGTGGCCGAAGCCTGGTGCACTTCTGAGCCCCATCCAGTGTGCCAGCATTGTCTTAGGTGGCACCCCCTTCCATGCACCTGGTCAGGTGTTTGGGATCTCCTCTCCCACTGTGGCGGTAAATCGGTTGCACTTCGTAGGTGCAGTGCTAGAACTCCCTCCTGCCTTCAAAGCAGCTCACTTACATTTCCCAGTGGTCTAGATTGGTAATGCGATTTCTCTCTCGAGGAGTGTTTTGTGCCCCTTGCCCTTATTTCACTTGGCAGCACTGCAGCAATTCTATCTGGTGTTTAGAATTCAGCCCCTTGCACTGCATCCCATTCTACTCTGGAAGTGCACCCTTTCCCCTCCTTTGAGTGCATTCACCTTTCCTGTCGATCAATAGACCAACGCATATTGGGCCTTGGCATCCTGAAGCAAGGTTGCATGCACGGTTACATGCACATAGAGCGCTCTAAAACTCCAAGTAAATAAACTATTTATGACAACTCATTCGTTTTCACTTACTTCTTTTGACAAATTCACTTCTTACACACAGACATGTTGAGCTATTGGCCCAGAAGATACACCCAATATCAGAAAATTGCATTGGCCTTTAAGGATTATTCAGCCAAAACATCCTTTATTGAAGCTGGGTGCAGTGTGTGGTTCCTTATTACTGCTATTATTTCTCTTGGCAAATCCCGAGCCAGCACCAGGGTTCTCTCCCTGACATGCATTGCTCATCCCGGCAGAGCGGGCACCTGACACTGCTCCTGCTAGTTTATGGGAATGATTGAAATGCAAACCATGGAAGCAGAAATTGGGTGATTTCTTGTTCTTTTTGGAGGCAAATGTGTTCCTTGGTATTTATTCATGTCTTTCAGTTACCCCCATATGGTATAAATAATAGAAAGGCCAAGTAGTTATTAGCCAGGCTGCAAATAACATTGTATTAAAACTATACAAATCATGACTTATTCCATGAATCGTCATGGAAAAAGCGCTTTGTTATTCTGTCCTCTTAGTTTGTACCACACCTTCTATCACCCATTTTCTGGCAGGTGTCTCTTTTGCAGCCAGCCTGGGCCTTTGAAAAGTGGGCTTCGCTTCCTCTTCTACTGACTCCTAATCCTTGAGGTCCTATGCACTTGCGACCCCTTCCCACGTGCATGGCGCAGGATCTGGAGGCTCGTAGCACTTGCGGTATCCGCCAGATGCAGGAGTGGTAGTGGGGCCCCACAGTGCGCCTTCATGGCCACCATCTTGATATCCTTCTGAGCAGTGGCAGTGATCCTACCTAGAGTGTCATCTGGTAAGTGTATCAATGATGTCCAGATTAATACCGTATGATTGTACACTACGTTTCAACAGCTGTTCTTCAAGGGATTGGTTATGCGTCAGGGCTGTTAATGACGGCACGTTGAACATATTAAAAGATAGGACACCAGAAAGGACGCAAAATTAAAATGCTTAGAGCTGAGATATTTGTTTCTTTAAACATTGTTATTTGTATAGCCACAAACAGCCCATGGGCATCGCGGCGCTGTTACATAGATAGGCAAGTTACTTTGTTACAGAGGTGAGACATAACATCGATGATGTACATAGTTCGTAGGGTTACAGAGAACATGCTACATGAAGAGTAACTTAGCATAAAAGGCGTATATAGGTCTTAAGGTTACAGAGAGCGAGCACACCTATATGAGAAAAGAGAGGCGGGTGTGTGCGGTTAAAAAGCCTGGTTTTGAGGGCTTTACGGAATGCAATCTGTGAGGGTTCATTTCTGAGGGTGAGTGGCAATGCGTTCCATTGCCTAGCAGCAATGAAGGGAAAGCTGGTTCCGCCTGCTTTGGCAGCATTAAAGTTGTACCAAAACTTGTATTTTGGATTACGCCATTTCTGATCATATTCAGCATGGCCGATAAGGACCTCAAAAGAGTCGTCAGGCCCTAAAAATATTGCTCAACTTGAAGAAGCAAAAGGAGAGCCTCAGAGCAATGTATGTCCATCGCTGTCAATGGCCAATTAAAATGTATTTGTTACACCAAAAAGCTGCTTCGTCTACTTTAAAAAATATATATTTAACGCATTATCCCAATAGAAGTTATTCTAAACACACTAATAGTATAATTTAAATCATTATAATAAACAAATGAATTACAATCAACCAGAACTACAAACAAAACATCTTTGGGTGGCACCTCTCTCAAACAATAAAGAAAACACATGAATGAAGCCAAACAGTTTTGAATTGAAAAAAAGGTTTTAAAAAAGGGAGTAAAATACAGTTTCTGAAGTGCTGCTTTATTAATTACAATGACTATTGACAACAATACTCAAAATGTATGTGGAACAGTATACATATCACACATTATTTCCATAAACAAATAACATTACCCATCTACAAAACAGATATCAGGACATACAACAAAACATTAATCAAAAATAGATAATCTTTCTTTTTCTCATTAAATTAAGTTTAACCCCCTTTGTAACTAGGTACAATTTTAGACATGATGTATCCACAATTTTAGATAAGAACTCAAGACCCAATCAAAATGTAAGTTTCAGACGAACAAAAGCTTAACGGGTGATGATGCATGTTTCGGCATGATGGAAATAATGATTTAAAAGCCACACCTTCGTCAGGACCAATGTTTGAGCTGCAGAGAATATATACATTAATTCACAATTGCTGCAATTATATCAGTGTCCTTTACTAACGCCACGATAATGGATAGCTTGAATCAACGTAATATAAAGGTGCAATATAATTTAAAGTGCATAGACACAGAGTAACAAGAGTAAGTGTGAGCACTGCTTGAGTTTAGTTCAGCCAAGGGGTGTCAGGAGCGTTTTAAACCCCAGTAATTAAGGATGCATACAGTTTTTCAAAATATTCTTCAGGAATCCATTGGAGGATAATAAACCAAGACAGGTGTGCGTAAGTGTAAAATTGTGCCATTAATCTGGAGCATAGAATGAAAACACTAAAAAGGGGTGTTAACTTTACCATCAGAATAGAAAATCTTTGAAACTTTGCTTCATAATTTGTAAATTTAGAGGACTTTCCTTAATCTTTATGTGGAGGAAGAAGCAGGTCATATAGGGAGACTATACTGATTGACTGTGGTATCATTCCTAAGAATATTATGCACAAAGTTAGCAATTAAAGAGATCGAGGTCAAGTAATCAACTACATAAAAACAGGACTTGCTTAAAACCAAGCCACTTTATCACAACGTATGAAAAGGCAGCCCATGCCTACATTATCAGCAGACACTTAGATGAGTCTCAGGCTTTTCATTTGCCTGTAAAAGGGCACAGTTATAATTTCCTATTTGAGGAGGAAATGCCAACCTGTCACGATCTCTCATCATGTGGTCCCCAAAGCACTCCCCCATCCCCCGTCTCGCCCTTCCCTCTCTTTCCCCCTTCCCAGGGACTCACGTGGACTCTCGCACGTCTTGCGAGCGCACCCGCGCCTGGTCCGTAACAGGACGGCTGTCAGGTTACGGCCGTTCCTACATTGGCAATTGCCTTGGCGCTTTGGATCGCGAAGGGCTAGCCCTGAGCTTCCGCGTCGCGGGACTGTAAGGTCACGTGATGCTCTTGCCGGATCACGTGACTCAGCCGCTCATCACGTGACCAGAAGCGCGAGTACTTAAACTCAGAAACCCGGGTACTCGTTGCTTCACAGCTGTGCTCTGCATTCTGTTTGGCGCTACAAACTTTGAATCATCTTTGAATCACCTTTGGATCACTCACGTGATCGACCTGGCTTGCTGTACTGGACTCCTCTTGGATTTTGCCCCTTTGGATTTGTTTGCACATTGATACACGGCTCTCGACCACAGACTGTTATTGGACTGCCTCTTGGATCACCCTCTTGCACCTTGGCTCTTTGGACTTCTTGCCTCACAGCTCCACAGCTCCTGCTAACAGGTGAACTACTGAGGTTTACTCCTCTTGGGGTACCTCCGTCCACGTGGGTCCCGCACCTCTCCATTAGGTTCACTACCTCTTCCTTGACCCCGATTGGTAAGACCTTTTCTGTTTTATTCGAAACACTGTTGGTACTGTTTCTTGCTTGGTACTTAATCCGCATTTTCTTGCAGCAGTGTGGGGTCCCAGAGGTTCGCGGTCTTGAACATCTTCGCCTGTGGCCTCAACGGCTGCACAGAGAGTGGCTTTAAGTTCTCTCTGTGCGGCATTTGGGGACGGAGGCCTCTTCTGCCTACACGACACTCAAGTCTCAACACAACCAGCAGCAGAGGATTTTATGGGGATTAGGTAGCCAGTGAATAAACAAGCAGTCATCTTTCCATGACCATTAAGGTGCATCAATGCAAAGCGGTTGAGTGGGAGATGCCAATTTGCTCCTTTTACTTGACCAAACAGACAATGAGCAAAGCCTATCAGATGGAATGCTGCACCGAAGTCTGGTAATGCAACCAGTCTGTACTCACAAGGACTGATGCAGAACAGTTTGGTGGCTATGAAAAAAGCCAAACGGAGACCAACAAGTGTTCTAATTCAACTAGTATTCAATCATGGGAAGAAACACAAACAGGTTAGGCATTCATGTGTAAGGTAGGAATGTCAGTAAAAAACAATTATAGACATGTATACTGCACCTCATGGTATCTTGGGGAGACATCTCTAGTTTTCTTCCAGCAGTTGCAGGTATAAAATAAACCCCTCAACAAGGCTTAGGTAGAACTCTGGGGAATTCTGACCCCACTGCCTCAGGCGGCTTCAGTAGAGCTTGTCACCTCCCTTTCCCGGGCCAGAGTCCTGCCCTTTACCTGGCTCACTCCATCTCTGTTCTGTGCCTTTGCCTACACGATGTTTGCCCATTTGCTCGTGCTTCCGTCCACCATGGATCAATCCCCTTCAGAGTGTTGTCTTTCGTGACCACCTCCTTGGGACTCAACTGGCCTCCTTCTACTTATGTATGCGATCCATCAGTTTGCTCCTGCTGTTCTTCTCCCACCTCCTCGTTTTTGTTCTTGATCAACACCTCCAGATGTTCACTCACCTACCTCTCATCTTGTCCTTTCAGCATTTTCTCCTGTTCACCAACCTCCTTCTGTTCACCCACCTCCTCATTTTCGCCTTGTGCCTCCTTATGCTTCTCTAGTCTACCACCTCCTCACTGCACTCCTGTGCTCCAGCACCTTGAAGTGTCTGTGTGCTGGATGGAATTACCAATAAAATATCTCAGACCAAATAACCGCACAGACTCAAAGGAGATTGTAAAATACTGCTTTAATCTCAAAGAGGTAAAGCATGGCAAATACAAACTCATCAAATCGATTCATGCAGGATCACAATGTATTTTTCATTATACTTAATGTATATGATGCTAGATGCGCCATCTGTTATGTCATTCTATGTGACACACTGTAAAACCTTTCGAGGGGTTGGTTAGGGGAACATGTCTACTGGTGGTGTGATATACTGGTCATGGCAGTGGAATAATACTTGCAACATTGTATGTAAAAGTGCATGGCAGGCTTTCGATAGTCTTCATGCCAGTGTCTTTTGTTTGAAGGATGACCTTGCCAGTCTGCACTGTCTCGGAACATCCGAGGGAGTGTAGGCACACCATTATCTTAGCTTCAAGCCTAATGAATAGCACTTGTTTGCAAGCTCTTTCTCACATGTTACAAGACCATGAAATGGTCCATTTCAACAGTGTATTCAACACTATTTGATTCAATTATGCTGGCTGCAGTTGCTCCTCTTGGCCTTTAGAGACTTGCTCACTTTATCCCATATGAACTTCATGCCCTTTTAATTGTCCAATATTTAGCATCCATAAATGTTCTTGTTACTCCTAATCTTTGGGAAATATGTCCTCGCATATGGTCTGCTCGTTAGACTCACCTTGTGTTTTTCTTTCATCTCTCAAAATAGCATCCTTGTTTCCAAGCCAATGTACTCCTCTATTTTCCACTGGAAAACAACTTATTCATCATCTTTCCACTTTAAGATCTTGGGCTCGTATTTTAAGGTAGCTGGGTTGATTGACATAAGCCGTCGTCCATCTTCTAATGGCCATCCTAAACGTTGAATAAATACCTCTTATATAGCAAGCTTCTATGTATTCTTTCTATGTTGCGTTTCAGCGTACTTACAATTATTGACCAGTGAGTCACTTCATTCTTCTTTGTGTTCATAAGTACTGCATCATTGGAGTACAGGTTTCTCTTAGTGCTTCAGTTACATTGCAATTCTGAAGTATTTTCATATCGTTTCAGCACAGATTCTTAAATCTTCTTTGTGATATTTGCTTGCTGTCATCTGACCTTGTTTTAATGCACATCCATTCTGTTCATGTCTGCATTTCAGCAGCTCTGCAAAGTGCATCCTTCTTGGTAACTTTCCTCCAATATGTCAGCTTGTGGGTACACTCTGAAGGGTTGTCAGAGGGCATATCGTCTCTCATATACTGAACGGGGTGCAGGATCATTGCAAGGATTCAGGCATGGGTTCCCCATCGTTACTCTTTGTCTTTCATCCCAATATGATGGTGGCAAGGGGGTGGGGACTAAGCAGAAGACATGTACCTCCTCCTCTGCACTCCTATCACCAACTTTTTCCAATTCTACCAACACCCACCAACCACTTGCCACAACCAGCTCCAAACACTCACTGACTGCCTTGGCTGTGGAGTTTATATAGCAGGGTGATACAGCCCCTGGGCAGGGCTCCGGGCGAAGGTTTGTTCCGGTGTTTGAGAATTAGTGGAAGCTTGTGATCGCCTGCGTCTAAATGCCTCACCTGGGCTTAATGAAATGGCCTGAGGGCTGACCAATCTGTAAATGGCTGGTCTGCCATCTTGGATGATAATTTTGTAATCTTTACATGCTCTACAAACTCTGCAGGTTCTAATAGGCGGTTTCAACATTTCAGAATGCCTGTGGGTAGCTAAGCACAACTGCAGTAATTTTCGCTCCACTGTAGTTCCCTTCCACTGGACAGGGGGCTGGTTGGTGGCTGATAGACCATTCTGCTGACACAGTTGGCCCTTGTTTATTCGACTGTTGTCTCTGCCCCACTTGTGGACTGGGATTAGAGGACAGATTATTTTGCACCAGGATAAAAAGACGGGCTCATTACAGGAAGTGAGGTCATAAAAGTCCAGCAGTTACTGGATTGGTTTGAAAGATCATGCAATATCAAGTGTTCACACATTTGGAAAACACTAGAGGGAAGGTACACTGCCACAATTGCTCGGACATGCAGTTTATATGACAAACAACGCTTTTGCTGCTGAAGGAAAGTAAAAAAAAGTTGCAATGAGAATCTATATTATGCTTAGCTCACCTTCGAGTGATTGTGTCCTCCTGAGGGGCTATCCCATTGACTTGCCTCTTGTGTGCGCGCCACTGGCACTACCAGGAAAGAACAACTCAAACATGTGCAAAAGAAGCAACCTTGCTATATTGGGGAGACTGATGTACGTTTTATTCTGGCATTCCCAATGCAATTCACAGCACACTCTAGGTATGTTTGTGGTTGCAGAATAAAATGTAAGGACGTAAGGCAGCACAGGTGAAACCTGATCTGCACGATGATAGCATCAGACTGTTGGATCAAAACCGAAAGCGCTTTGCAGAGTTGCCAGACAGGTGAGTGTGAAGGGTTAAATCCCCCCCATGCCACTGCACCCACTTCACCCGCCATCTACTCCCCAGCTCATCCTGTTCTCCCTCCCTCTGTATCCTACTGTTTTGTACAGCACACTGTTGCTTTCAAGCTAGGTTTGTGATATATAAACCCCAAAATATAGCTTGCACTATATAATTTTGAATCATTTTCAAACTGTAAATGGTTATAACTACGCTGTCTGTCACCCTTTTAGCTCACTTTAGTCATGTGGCTATTTTTCGCCTACGGCCACCCTGCATCTGTCTTTCCTGCTGCATCTTGAAGCGGTCCGAACTGTTCCGCAGTTGAGCGCAGTACAAGTGAAACACAAATAAATACATACAAGAAACATTGGTGTACCATGAATGCCACAGCAGAGCACAATGCCCTTTCCTCTCCATCACAGTAAAGCCAGAGTAGACCTCCCTTTGAAGAGTTAGTGTAATGTGAGTGCATTTATGCTTGGGTAGAAGCATTTGCCAGGTAAACTAATCACCATACTCGCATACCACAAACCGTGCATAAGGATGCCTACCAACTGAGGAGACCCATGGCCCATGACCCCCCGCATACTACAACACTCGCCTTATTGCACCCGCTCCTTCGGCGCAGCAGCTCAACCTGCTGGTATGGTCACAGAAGTTCACCCCACTGCCAATAGATGATTGGAAAGGACCGATCGGGCCCACTCCTCCTGTGAAATGGTCTCAGTGACCAAGACCAAACCCAAGGAAGACTGGCCTTGCCTTTTGGGAACGTGACTGAATGTCCTTCAAAATCCATGCGGTCCACTACATGATAGAGCACAAAAGCTGGCATAATGGTCTATTCTGCAATGTCTAGTGTGCAGGCAGTACGTTTTCTGCAAAGGTAAGGAGGCATATGGAAAAACTGCAGAACTTCATTATGAGTTAGGGCCTTGAAGGCAGTGTCTTGCTGTAAACAGGAGTGAAATAACCAAATGATTGATTACACCTTGCCATGGTGTTAGAACTGATATAATATTGTTTCGTCCTCATTGTATATGTTGGCCTATGCCCAGTCGCTTTGCGAGGAAATCCGTATTGCAAGGTCGTGACCTTAAGTAAATCAAGCCTCCATTTTAGGTTAAAGCCGCCATTTTAGTTATTTGTGCAAAGTCACCCTGCAGTCTAAAATGCCCGTCTCGTGTGCTCTTGTTCTTGCTTTAACCTCTCCAACCTCTGTAGGGGAGTTAATGTCCAACCTGCCTTCAGGCTACATGTTAGGGTCATGTAGACCTTGTCCTTCGTTGACCTCGGGATCAGGAGATTACTTGAATCAGCAATGTTATCCTACAAGTATACAAGAACAATAATGCTATCCAAATACGACATGCTAAACATTTGTTTGATCTGTATTAAAACGATGTGTAAAGAGTGTAAACGTTAAACTAAAGAATAATAGTGTGTGTTAGTAAATATGTTGAAAAGTAAATCGCATGCATGAGATATGTAAATTAGGAAACGAAACATGCGCGACCCTAGCCCAGTGTATAATTAACTTGTAAGAGGCTGGACATCATTATAACAAACTGTATAAATACGCTGATGTCCAGCTAGCAAACCCTGCTCACTGCTCACATTGAACCCTGCTGGTGGTCTCTGTGATGTATTGACAGCCAAATAGCTATTTGTGTACTTGGTTTGATACTGTTCAGTTTTGTAATAAAGATTCTGGGAATCTTTACAAGCCTGTGTCGGTGTATTTTCCTTTGCATGGTGTAAAAGCCTTAATATTGTATTTTTCTGATTCCACAATGGAAACAAGAACAAGCGAATACAAGGAAACCGGCATAACTAATCCATGCTTTTTGTAGTTTATGAAATAACTTTTTGTTGTTGCTTTATTTAACATCCAGCTCATACTGACCTCTTTGGTAAAAAAAAGAATATGACTGTTGTATTTCCAAAGCAGCAAACTAGGTCCATGCAATATAGACACAGAGATCGGTTTGTTATTCAGGCACACAGCCCCAAAGGGAACTAACCCTTAGAGACTGATGTGCCAATGCGAAGGAAGGGGAGATTAATACTGCTACTTGGCAGCAACAAAACAGGATTATACTAATAGTTTTGCTCAATGTATTGCTGGGATATTTTTACACAAAGGAACTTTCCCAGCAGTGGAGTGGATTTAAGGGTCAGCCTCAGTGGTTTCAGTTCATGTACTTAAGTAATCATGCAGGTCAGTTCTTGCCCCTACAGTTTCACCGTGACGCACGAGGAGAAGCATCACCTAGTTCAGACTACCTCACCTTCTCAAGTCCATGCTGAGTGGCCTTGGGCTTTCTAGGCTTCAGAACTCTGGGTTGAGCATGGTCCCGCTGTTTATTGTTCTGGTGTGGACATGCCATTGTTACGTGGGAAGAAGTGTATTCATTGGAAAGGAGCTTCTCAGGTCTACCAGATAAAACAATGTGAAAATGATAGAGGAACAAGTGTCAAAACAAAATCAAGAGAAGTGGGTCATAGTGATATAAAACATGGTAATGCATTTTATAAAACAAAGTGAGTGGGGGCAGGGGAGGGGGCAGGCTAGGGCCAGAGCACCAAATCAGAGTTGCTTGGATTGTGGACATGCACCAGCAGATACTGTCCGCAATCTGGGCATCACAATTGGGTGACAACCAACTGCTGGGTGCTAATAAAGGTATGGCCAGTTGAAGATCCTGAGAATAAACTCCACAAAGGTTCTAAGATGATCATTTGTAGGCTTGCTGGGAACCTACTGGGGAAGAAGAAATATGATGACCTAATTGAACCCCAGAAGCTGTTGGTACTCTTGTTCAGAGGAGAATTTCCTAGTATTGCAGTGATGGACTGCCCCAGAGCAGGACAAAGACTGATATGTTTTGGATATTTCTCCTCCGTGAAAGATAGTGTGCTAAAGTATCTGGGTAAGGCTCTCGTAACCAGGACTAATGTCTGGCACAGGTGGACAGACAGTGCTTACTAGAAGCATTCCCATATGAAACAGCTCTGAAGTATTTGCCTTCTACCCTATGCACTTGGAGACCTTCACACAGAAGGGTTCTGGGGGAGAAGATAAGCAAACTGCGTCTTCAGAGTACACAACGGCTGAAGTATGTTACACTGAGGGGGTGAAACAAGGGCAGCACATCTTGTTGCGCTTCTTATGTGGTGGGACTTAAGAAACCATAATCTGCTTAGCTGGGCTACTGCAATCTTAGACATGTTGCTTATGAGGGATGAGCCAAGGGATCAATGAAATCGAGCCATTGCTGGATTGAATTCCATCAGGCTTTTCTTTGAATGTTCGAATAAAAAAAATCCCAATCCCGTTTGCACTTTTTGGAGCCATTACACACTTTACACCATGACAAGGCATTTATGCAACCCAAATCCTTTATGACTGGAGAAGGGGTTCTTGCATTGCTGTTCATGAAAGATGTACCTATTTTGATCATTAACACCTGCTCTTATTTGTATCATAGAACGGCTAAGCTTGTGAACAAAAAAAAGAGCCGAGTTCCAGTGCTTGAACTTATGGATTCCTAAAGGAAGAGAGTACAACGAGGGCCACCATGTGGACCAAGCAACGCCCCTATATAGGGACCTGTTAGGGAAGACTGCATGAACCCCAGTGTTCACTAGATGGGCACCTCCCGGCCATGCCTATTTTGGGAACCTCCCCTGGTGTTTGCCCTTGGTCCAACTGATGGATCATTCAATGATTGTGCAATTCCTTCGCTGGAAGATGGATCTGGAAAGTGTAGAACTCTGATACCAAGGGCCTGCATAAGATTACGTATACTTGCCATCAACATCAGCCTGAGATATTCCCGCAGAGTCTGAACTTTGGCTCACCCAGACAACCATTCTTGGGGGATCCAGACACTGCAAACCATACTCATAGAAATCATCCACCATCCGGGCGTGTTCAGGTGAGCGTGGGTGAGACCCCAACCCTCTTGGGCCTCGTGATCCGGGCCTTGTCTTCGTGCTTGAGCCCCCCGGGCCCTGCCTGCAGCGTTGTCCGCCCCGTGTCCCTGCTTCCCCTCTCCTCCCTCCTCCCGCCCCCAGCCGTCCCCCGTGATTGGCTGCTCTAAGGCAGCCGGCGAACCTAGTCGCCGTCCCAGCTCCCGACCGCCTTTCCATCCGGGCGTTTTCAGGTGAGCGTGGGTGAGACCCCGACCCTCTTGGGCCTCGTGATCCGGGCCTTGTCTTCGTGCTTGAGCCCCCCGGGCCCTGCCTGCAGCGTTGTCCGCCCCGTGTCCCTGCTTTCCCCTCTCCTCCCTCCTCCCGCCCCCAGCCGTCCCCCGTGATGTGATTGGCTGCTCTAAGGCAGCCGGCGAACCTAGTCGCCGTCCCAGCTCCCGACCGCCTTTCCATCCGGGCGTGTTCAGGTGAGCGTGGGTGAGACCCCGACCCTCTTGGGCCTCGTGATCCGGGCCTTGTCTTCGTGCTTGAGCCCCCCGGGCCCTGCCTGCAGCGTTGTCCGCCCCGTGTCCCTGCTTCCCCTCTCCTCCCTCCTCCCGCCCCCAGCCGTCCCCCGTGATGTGATTGGCTGCTCTAAGGCAGCCGGCGAACCTAGTCGCCGTCCCAGCTCCCGACCGCCTTTCCATCCGGGCGTGTTCAGGTGAGCGTGGGTGAGACCCCGACCCTCTTGGGCCTCGTGATCCGGGCCTTGTCTTCGTGCTTGAGCCCCCCGGGCCCTGCCTGCAGCGTTGTGCGCCCCGTGTCCCTGCTTCCCCTCACCTCCCTCCTCCCGCCCCCAGCCGTCCCCCATGATGTGATTGGCTGCTCTAAGGCAGCCGGCGAACCTAGTCGCCGTCCCAGCTCCCGACCGCCTTTCCATCCGGGCGTGTTCAGGTGAGCGTGGGTGAGACCCCGACCCTCTTGGGCCTCGTGATCCGGGCCTTGTCTTCGTGCTTGAGCCCCCCGGGCCCTGCCTGCAGCGTTGTCCGCCCCGTGTCCCTGCTTCCCCTCTCCTCCCTCCTCCCGCCCCCAGCCGTCCCTCGTGATGTGATTGGCTGCTCTAAGGCAGCCGGCGAACCTAGTCGCCGTCCCAGCTCCCGACCGCCTTTCCATCCGGGCGTGTTCAGGTGAGCGTGGGTGAGACCCCGACCCTCTTGGGCCTCGTGATCCGGGCCTTGTCTTCGTGCTTGAGCCCCCCGGGCCCTGCCTGCAGTGTTGTCCGCCCCGTGTCCCTGCTTCCCCTCTCCTCCCTCCTCCCGCCCCCAGCCGTCCCCCGTGATGTGATTGGCTGCTCTAAGGCAGCCGGCGAACCTAGTCGCCGTCCCAGCTCCCGACCGCCTTTCCATCCGGGTGTGTTCAGGTGAGCGTGGGTGAGACCCCGACCCTCTTGGGCCTCGTGATCCGGGCCTTGTCTTCGTGCTTGAGCCCCCCGGGCCCTGCCTGCAGCGTTGTCCGCCCCGTGTCCCTGCTTCCCCTCTCCTCCCTCCTCCCGCCCCCAGCCGTCCCCCGTGGACTGATTGGCTTGCTGGCCCCTTTTGTCTGACCCTTCCAGGGCAGCCCCCTGCCCGGGAGCCCTTGCGGCTAAGGGCCCGGGGCAAAGGGCGGCTCCTACATTGGCGGCTCCAGGACGTGTCTGCAGGTGTCCGCAGGGGAAGCTAAGGAAGCCAGACACCAACAAAACTGTGAGTATGGCATGGGTGGGGTGTAGAGCAATCACTCTACTCCAGAAAGCCCCGGTCACTCTACCTTACCTTCCATAGCATAGACTGCCATAGACTTAAATCAAGACATACCTTGGAAGACTTGCGACCACTGTAAATGGATTGTAAATACTGCCTTACGATGCACATGAACTTACTTGCCAACTTTAGCTAGTGCCACACGTGTAGGGAACTGAGCTTTAGCTTGCACCGCATCTAGATAAAAATTGGTATTCTTAACATGCACCACACCTAGAATTCTTAACTCTAGCTTGCGTCGCATCTAGATAGAAATAGGATCATTAGCATGTTAGAAGTGTCCTCAATAGCCTCTGTGAAAAGTCGATTTTAGAAGTGTGCCCAATAGCCTCTCTGCTAAAGTTGAACCTAGAAGTGTCCCCAATAGCCTTCTGTGAAAACCGAATTTAGAAGTGTCCTCAATAGCCTCTTTGTTAAAGTTGAATCTAGAAGTGTCCTCTATAGCCTCTTTGTTAAAGTTGAATTTAGAAGTGTCCCCAATAGCCTCTCCGAGAAAGCAGAATTTAGAAGTGTCCCCAATAGCCTTTTGTGAAAACTGAATTTAGAAGTGTCCTCTATAGCCTCTTTGTTAAAGTTGAAGTGAGAAGTGTGCCCAATAGCCTCTGTGAAAGTAGAATTTAGAAGTGTCCCCAATAGCCTCTTTGTTAAAGTTGAAGTTAGAAGTGTGCCCAATAGCCTTTGTGAAAAGTTGAATTTAGAAGTGTGCCCAATAGCGTCTGTGAAAAGTAGAATTTAGAAGTGCGCCCAATAGCCTCTCTGAGAAAGTTGAATTTAGTTGTGTGCCCAATACCCCCTGTGAAAGTAGAATTTAGAAGTGTCCCCAATAGCCTTTTGTGAAAACTGAATTTAGAAGTGTCCTCAATAGCATCTTTGTTAAAGTTGGATTTAGAAGTGTCCCCAATAGCCTCTCCGAGAAAGTAGAATTTAGAAGTGTCCCCAATAGCCTTTTGTGAAAACTGAATTTAGAAGTGTCCTCAATAGCCTCTTTGTTAAAGTTGAATTTAGAAGTGTCCCCAATAGCCTCTCCGAGAAAGTAGAATTTAGAAGTGTCCCCAATAGCCTTTTGTGAAAACTGAATTTAGAAGTGTCCTCAATAGCCTCTTTGTTAAAGTTGAATTTAGAAGTGTCCCCAATAGCCTCTCTGTGAAAGTAGAATTTAGAAGTGTCCCCAATAGCCTTTTGTGAAAACTGAATTTAGAAGTGTCCTCAATAGCCTCTTTGTTAAAGCTGAATTTAGAAGTGTCCCCAATAGCCTCTGTGAAAGTAGAATTTAGAAGTGTCCCCAATAGCCTCTTTGTTAAAGTTGAAGTTAGAAGTGTGCCCAATAGCCTTTGTGAAAAGTTGAATTTAGAAGTGTGCCCAATAGCGTCTGTGAAAAGTAGAATTTAGAAGTGCGCCCAATAGCCTCTCTGAGAAAGTTGAATTTAGATGTGTGCCCAATACCCCCTGTGAAAGTAGAATTTAGAAGTGTGCCCAATAGCCTCTGTGAAAGTTGAATTTGGAAGTGTGCCCAATAGCCTCTGTGAAAGTTGAATTTAGAAGTGTCCTCAATAGCCGCTGTGAAAAGTCGATTTTAGAAGTGTACCCAATAGCCTCTCTGTTAAAGTTAAATTTAGAAATGTGCCCAATAGCCTCTGTGAAAAGTTGAACCTAGAAGTGTTCCCAATAGCCTCCCTGTGAAAAGTAGAATTTAGAAGTGTCCCCTATAGCCTCTCTGTGAAAGTAGAATTTAGAAATGTGCCCAATAGCCTCTGTGAAAAGTTGAACCTAGAAGTGTTCCCAATAGCCTCTCTGTGAAAAGTAGAATTTAGAAGTGTCCCCAATAGCTTCTCTGTGAAAGTAGAATTTAGAAATGTGCCCAATAGCCTCTGTGGAAAGTTGAACCTAGAAGTGTCCCCAATAGCCTTTTGTGAAAACTGACTATAGAAGTGTGCCCAATAGCCTCATAGTGAAAGTTGAATTTAGAAGTGTTCCCAATAGCCTCCTTAGAACATTTTAGAAAACACTTGAATGACCATATAACCCACCATATGCTTACTCTCTCCTTTACACCACCACTCAACTAGAACACAGAGATACTATGACACCATTCGGTATAACTGTTCTCATACCAACATTCCGTCTCATACTCCACATCACTCTATGTAAACACTGCTGGTTACACACCCCCAGCCAGGCGTTCTCCTCAGGCCTAACGCAGCCACATCCGGTCTGGATTAATCCTGCCAGAACGAACACATACTCCTGACCCCTCAACCACCACACCTACCGCTAAGAAGCAGCTATTACACGAATACCGCACAAGCTGCACACATACATGGTGCCCACACGCACCTTTGACTCTCTACTCCCTCTACTGATCTGAACTTCGGTTCCCCAAGGGCGTTCAACCTACCAGCGCCTTCAGACCATACCAATGGTATATAAGGCGCTATATAAATGCAAAATAACAACAAAATAACAATAAAAATGGGAGGGGAAGAATTTACATTGATTAAAGCCTTGGACATATGTCATAAGCAGGAAAACCTGAGGCGAAGGAAGTCAATGGAAGGATTGAACTCCAGGTTGTCAAATCTAAGTGCTAAATGTTTGAAAGCGTGAGTGATATTGCCTGTGAACCAGGATTAATTGAGGGTGTCTTCGTATTACCTGGCTAGAGTGTCTAACATGGGTCACGAGCGTATGTGATGTCCGATCGAGCATGCAAATATAAACTGAAAAGAAGCAGTGGGAGGGGTCCCCGGGCTACTTGAAACTTTGTTGTTGGATAATTAAAAAAAAAGATTCTTTCTTGATCCCAATAGGACTCTCCTTATAAAAGACTCCAAGGATTGTGGGAGCTCAATGCTAAATGCTGAACCTCTGCCATATAATTTAAGATGCTTTGATCGCATTAAATGGTTCTAATGGATCCAAAAAATTATAACGCTGTGTCTACCATCATCCACGCTCATGAGAAGTTAATCTGGAGTATCCATTATGGCCGTTTTGATATCGTAAGCCAATTGAACTCGTATTGTCTCTTGTTTAACAGACAGTGATATGCAGGAGAGCTATGCATGTGGGCTAACACTACCAGTACAATCATCTCAGTTAGCAAGGGAAGATTAGACATTGGGTAAAACTGCTCGATTTATTCAAGTCCTACTTTGAGTTGTTCACAATCCCAACACACTAATAGACGGCTGGAATAATATGATCAATGAGATCCCTGCTAATTATCTCAGTAAACATCAGCCAAGCTATACCATTTCCTAACTTGAAGAGAATGGTTTCCACTGATCCTGGGAGGAAATGGATAGATGTAGTGTGTTCATTATCCGAATTACGGTTCCCAATGTTAACAGCTCAAAATGCGGCTTCCGTGTCCTATTTTGAGTTGGCAGAAAAAGACAGAGATGGTATCAGGTGCTTTAAGTGTGAGCAATTTACTGCAGACTGGAAACTACTACAAAAGTCGATTTGGTAACTGCTTGTATTCAGTGCTTCAATTAAACGTGTGGGACACAAGCTGGAAAATCCCAGTGGCATTCAAGGACCTATGCATCGTTTTGAAAGCTATATTCTGAATAGTGATACTGATTTCTGAAGCTGGGCCCAATTTGTGGTGGGGTTGGAGGTCTACTGAATACAAAGCGTCTAATGACCATTCTCTAAAAAATGACCACCACTGTTTTGAAATAATTATCAGCCAATTATAATAGCAGCATCTCTACTTCAAGAGTTTGTTGAGTGAAATGTCCCATTGATTCCAACGCTACCTGTCACAATGGCCTTAATTTACAAAAAAAGGAGTTACAGGAATACAACATGATAATGTGGCCCTGGATGAATATATTTGTCAGAGGGCATCATGCGGTTGTGCCAAAGAACCTTAGCAGGAAGATAGACATTTATGTTTCCTATGACATTCATTGTTGGTTTTGGGCACGTTTCCATGGCAACCTAAAATCCTACCATCTGTGAGAGTAATTTTTTAGAATGGCCGCAGTAGAGTAATCATCGGATGAATATGAAGTACATCAAAAAAAATAAAGAAACCTCTCTCGTTAATGCACAACACGACTGCCATGAATATCTTTTTGTCCGCCTCGCTCTAATTATCAGACGATAATCTTACCTCTTTGTGCACTGCCTGTACCCTGTGACCATCTCTATAGACCGACGCAATTAGATGATCCCCTTCAAGTGTAACAAGGTCCACGTTGTCAGAACACCTGATGGGAAACTCATATAGTGCTCCTTCCTTCTGCCGCAGCGTTTCCTCTGCTTGGAAAGATTGAGACTATCCCAGCGCCATCGAGTCTGCCAATTGCCAATCTTTTCTTAAGACACAGACCAACATGGCAGCCAGCGTAACCCTTCATTGCGCAGTATTAATGCTTCCCCGTGTCTTTCCATTCAGTGTAGAGCCACTGAATCATATTGCCAACCCCGTTTGAGAGAACATATTTGTATATCTAATGCCCTGGCCCATGAGTGACAGCTAACAGCAAGGTATGTATGCCTTGATAAGAGGGAAAGACAGTGAATGCATAATCACAATGAGAAATACAGCGGCCACAGGGAGAGATACCCAACTGAGTGGGGTTACTCGCGAGAGGTGAAGCGAGGGACTACGAATGCACATACAGAGACAACGTAGAACAATCAGAAAAGGAGCACTACAATGACTCATGGTAAACGTGGTGGAACAATTAGCCGATTGTTCAGTCGCCAAGGTGTTCAGAAGTGACCCGAAAAAGATTGCACCCCTCAAACCCTTTCTGTAGTCATTTTGATCTTGAACGCTGGGTGAAATACTAACATCCGGAAAGTGTATGTGAGTTCAAATCAACCTCCTCATCCAGGTCTGAACCGACGTGGCCACCATTTTATCACACTACCAAGCCCACATGTCACCTGCTCGTCCAACCGGGACTCCTGAACACTCCCTCTGACTCTTCACACAGCCCTAGACCCGCTCTCCAAAACCACCCATTGCAGCACCAAACTTCTCCACGGAACTGCAATGGATATACCTGTACCGGTAACAGCACTGATGTTGCTATTTATAGCGCTACTGAAGAAGTTATCAAATAAAAATAGTATAGGCTATTCAAGTCACTGTTGAAAGTTAGGTTGCATCCTTTTGTTATCTTCTTGTTATTCTTTTGTTAATAAATCTCACTGTACCCTCCTTGCATTCTACTTTCTAATGTGACATAGTAAAGTTCTCTGATATAACGCGCAGGAAATATGTTGGTAGACTGTTAGAGGAGCACCTGTATACAAAAGGCGAAATATATATATATAAATATATATATATATATATATATATATATATACACAGACATGTATATATATACACATATGGAAGGACAATTGTTAGGAAAGATTTCATAATTGTATGTAAGTTTCCCTCATATGTACACCCCCAAACTACTTGCTGCAGTTCAGACACCAATGACTGACTTTGCCAAAGAAGCACAGCCTTCAGCTGCACTCCTCTGGGCATTCGCTAAATTTTGTGGGGAAACTGACATGCCCTTATAACAGTCAGTACTGGGAGACTTTGTTTACCTTAGTCCTTTTCCCATGTTGCAACTTTTGTGCAACATGTAACATGTGTGCAATGTATTTTACCATACAGCACACTTGGCTTCTATAGACATTTTCCCAAGGCCCTGGAGGCCTAGATAATCTCGGTGGACTTTTTATGAACTGTGTAGATGTGTCATGGACAGGAATGGTGGCAGCTATCTTTTCACATTATATTTAACCCTTTCCTGCCATGTTAACCATGTTTGGCACAAACCGGTGGTCTGGCTCCAAAATGGCCATGCCACGAGGTTCTGTGTCCTGTCCTTTGGCCATCTTGCCCCTTCAGCTTCCCCAGGTCGAGTCGACCCGGGTGAGTCCTTATTTGGTCATGCACTTTTCGGTCCTTATTTGGTCATGCACTTTTTCCCACGAAACCCAATGCTTTTGCGGGCTTCTGCATGCCTTGTGTGTGTGCCTCCAGAATGTGGGCTGGAACCTCTGAGTCCAATACACATCCTGGGTGCCAGAGAGTCTGGTGTGCCCTGAATGACTGGGACCACCGTGGTCCGCGATTGCTCCAAGTATGGAGTGTGTGTTTGTGAGCAGATCTCCCATTGGGTCCTCTTCGTTTTGGCACAAAGGGAACTTTGGATAAGAGGAGGCCAAATACACCTCTACCATGTCGATCTCCTGAGTTCTCACTGAAAAAAAAAACAGGATCCAAGTATCCTGCAACTATGAAGCCGAGTCGAGGAACCGCTGGTGACCCGCTGGAAGGTTTGGCACCCTAAGCCTGCTCTCGTCCCGTGGGACCCCTCTGCATCTGGTCGTCCTAGAAGGTCTGCGAAGACGCTTCAACCCATTGGAATAGTGGGACCAACTATTCTCGCACCTTCATCAAAACCTGCAAGTAAGCTTTGTCGGCAGTGTCCCTGGGCCAACCAGTGGGCTGACCATCTTATGCAGGACCTTTGCTCTGTCTCAGCCACCGTTTCGAGGAGGCCCTCGAAACTTGGTATACTGCTAGCTCTGCTAGCACCCTCACACCGAATTTCATACACTTGGCATTCCCAGGTCTGAAGTCAGATGAGTGCGCCAGGACCAGAGTAAACGCGTGTTGCCCTGCCACGGCAACGTCTTTTGCAAGTACGCTGCATTTGTGACCCTCGTGCCCCTGAAGCCTTCTGCAGTGAAACTGGGTCGATTCATCCACCCGGAGTGGAGAAATCGCCACTGTCCCATTTGGGAATCAGCACTGTATCTCAGGAACTGAAAGCCACAGAGACGTCATTTTTGCCGCATTCGAACCTGCAACCCGAGTGGACTGAACGGGCGAAGTTTGGGTCCAAGTGTGCCTGGGACCGGTGAGTACTTACAACACTAACAGGTGGTCCCTGGCACCAAGGGCCCCTTTTACGCATGAGTGGCCCCTGGGGGCCCCTCTCCTTTCCACTGCTAGTGCGACCTAGCGACTCCATCCCGCACTCTGGAATGGCCTCTGCCTTCAAGTGGAGGTCCTGCCTGAATAGTGGGAATTTGTTCTTCATCGCCTCATCCACCTTCCCGAGCTGCTAGAGATCCCTAAAGAGACCCTCTTTTGCCCATTGGAACAACCGCGTGCGCTTGCATTGCATGTACTATTGAGCACAAGGCTCCTCTCTTCTTAGGGCTTGGACTGCCTCTTAGGTGTGTTGTTAATATCGAAGGGGCCTAAAGACTATCTGCATTGCCCGCTTCCTTCCCATCTAGGTTGTTGACATATTTTGCGCATTTAACCCTTTAGACCCCAATGGTCTTGTATATACATTGTATTGATAGTGTTGTGTTGGTTTACTTAGTGTTACTGTGATTCTTTTGCTATGGTCTATGTTACAAAGGCCTTGTAATAAATTGTCTATATTTTTGATATAACACCTGTCTGGAGTAATTTGTAAGTGTCCTTGCTTTACATGCTCATTGAGGTCCTTCAGTGACCCTCACCCCTCTCCTGAGACCTAGTCTTGACTGCCTGCCATAGCTACCCTGATTGATCTGACTTGTCCAGAGGTTACCCTGTTCCAAGAAACTAGGCTGGCCTTCTAAACCTCTGCCCTCCAGGTCAGAGTTCAGAAATCCATCTTAACAACAATCAAAATTATGAATGCATAAGGCTGTGGACACTAGCACCTTCAGTGTACTTTTTATTTATTTATTTATTTTTTTATTTGTATTTAATCAATTTAGATTTTTACAAATGAAGGAATCTTTCTTTACTAACTTGAGAAACAGAGAAGGGTCATTTCCTAAGTACACGATACTTTCACAAACAAGTGCTTGGCGGAATATCATTTTGCTGGGTTTGAAGAGTTTTTTCCATAGCAATGGTTATTAGTTTGGTAGCCGCTATTAGCCATCTTGTTTTGGCACCGTAATCAGGCGATTCCACCAGATGTTTTTGTCGACTATGTAGGAAGACTCTTATACAGGGCCGAGAAAGGCCTTTCTTTCATGATCGAGTGACGGGCGTATCATCAGAAGATGTCTAATGGTTTCTGTGGCTTGCGGGTCTCTACAGAGTCTGCAAGATTTTTCTTTCGAAGCGTCCCGGATTGCCAAGACTTCCTGGGTGGGTAGGAGGTTTAGGCGGGCTTTCAGGAGAGTTCTCATGAGGCACTTGTTTGGATATTTCGTGCAATATTCCATCGGTTGCTTTAGTTTGTTGAACACAGGTGGAAGGTGGGTTAATAGCTTGTTCAAGACAGAGTTATCGTTTGTTTTTATCCAGTCAAGCCATTCCATTTTTGTTTTTATTCATGTGGGGTTCTGGATTAGTTCCTCTTCTGAGCAGGCTATTTCTTGCAACGTAAGCTTTTGTTTCCCCGCCCAGTTGTTTAGGGACTTGTTATTCCCCTTAGATATTTCTTCGGAGATCATCTTATATATTTCCAAGCTGTCTTGATTGCATATTTTCCCGTATAATTGGATCGAGCTCTGCGCAATCACTGCCTCCATTGACAGAAGCCCAAGTTCGCGTCTTATAGGTGCCACAGCTGTCGATTTAGGCAAGCCTAATGTTGACCTCCAGATGAAGCCTTCTAGTTTAGGCCATACGGTCGTTGGAATTGAAAGATTGGCATCCGTGCCGTATGTCAGTGCTGGGATTATTTTGGACTTGTAGAACTGAATTGCAGGAAGAATTCTGAATTTGCCGTATTTTCTATCTACTGCACGTAGCTGGGCTGTTAGGTTTTTTGTTTTGGACCATAGAAATTTCTGCATGCTTAAAGATTTTTTTGTGCTATCAATTTCGACTCCCAAGTATTTGAATGATGAGACGATTTCAATTTTTGATTGGTCCAGATGCCACTTCAGCACTTCTTTTTTTACTTTTTCCCCTTGCTTTTGGAGAATTAGTATTTTCGTTTTAGAGTGATTGATCTCCAAATTGTTCTCCTTTGTGTAATTCTGCAGATTGTCCAGCTGACATTGCAGACCCACTTGGGTGTGGTCCAGAATAATGAGATCGTCTGCGTATAGGAGTCTTTTAACTGTTGTGGCTCCAATTTTGGGAGGGAACGATCTTATCAGTTCTTGGGAGGCTTTGAAATCGCCGAGAAAGGAAATAAAAAGAGCTGGAGCCAAAGGGCAGCCTTGTTTGACTCCTCGGTGAGACGGAATAGGTTTGGAGAGTAGACCATTGTTGTTTAGTCTAACTGATATCTGTGTGTCCGTATGGAGAGCAATGATTGGGTCGAGAATCTGATTTGGACAGTTCCAGTTTTTCAGCTTGGTCCATAGTTTCGATCTGTCCACTTTATCAAAAGCTTGGGATAGATCCACGAAGGCGAGGAAGATTCGAGGAGCCCCAAGTAATGCCTTTTCTTTTAAGATGTTTAGGATCATTATGTTGGCAGTAGTGCCAGCGTTTTTTTGGAAACCTGATTGGAGAGGATCCCTGGCTGGAGAAGTAGTAAACCAGTTCCGGAAATGGGTCAGGAGTAAAGTAGCAAAAACTTTGCCAATAACGTCCAGTACGGCAATGGGACGATAGTTGGAGGGGTCTTCTCTCATGCCTTTTTTAAAAATTGGGACGATAATGGCTTGGCTCCAGGAGCTCGGGATTATCATTCGTTCCTTGCAATGTTTGAAAATCAGATTCAAGGTTGCTGACCAGGCCTCTGGATGTTCCTGCAAGTCAGTATTTGCTAGGCCGTCAGGTCCAGGTGCACGTGAGAGCTTCAATTTCATGATAATGGACTTTATGCCCTATGTGTCAGATAGATCAATCCAGGAGGATTTAGTTGGTAGGTTTACCCTCTCGTTGTCTGTGGTAGGGTGATCAAATAGTTTAGAAAAGTGATTGAACCAGCATTCTTCAGAAACTGCATTTATCATCACTGATTTTGGATGAGACTTCATGTCGTTGATCAGTTTCCAGAATTCTCTGGTTTTTTTGTTGGCTATAGTTTTAATCATGTTTTCTGCATCTGCTTGGTAAAGCGCCGATCTATTGTTTCTAAGCCACTGTTTGTATGAAGTGAGTTCCAGACGGTAGGATTCCCATATGTTTGCGGAGTTCACAATAGTTGCCTCTTTTTTTAGTTTTCTTAGATGGCGGCATCTGATCACTAGGTTCCAGTTATAAGAATAATTAGGGTTATCTGTCTTCATGTCAGGCCCCTTTCGAGGATTTTTATATTTGAGGAGCAGTGGAATGTAACTGGTCCTAAATATTTCATCATTCACTTCTGTATCCGTAATGAGGTTATTGTATTCTTCTGTTAGAGACTTGATGTCTTTAGCACTCAAACGCAAGCGGGAAAGCTGAGTGTTCACCTTAACTGCAACGTTGTAGAATTGTTGATCACGTCTATTGGTTCTGCATGTGAGGTTTAACAAGTTGTGATCGCTGAATTCCGTTCTGATTACCTCAAAAGAGGCTATGCTCAAGTAGATTGTTTCCGCGACAAAGATATAATCGAGGTTTGCTGTTGATTGGTCTCGCTCCCAAGTAGGGATAGTCGGATTATTGTTGGATTTAGCGGCGTTATGAAGGTTCTTAGAGTTCATTAGTGAAACCCACTGTTTTCCTCTTTCTGTCGCTGGAGCATTATCTGTTGGCTGCAGGCAGTTACAATTCAAATCTCCACAGATGAGAATATTTGAAGTTTTGTGTTTGATCATTATTTCGTCGATGATGTTGGCTGCTTCCTCACAGAATTTGTCGGATGAGATTCTTTGAGGGTTCCAGTAAGTGTTAATAATAGCCCAAACTTCGGAGTCTTTTTCATCGCTTGTTCTTATAAGCACTGCCAGGAAAGCATAGGTGGCTACAATTGTTTTGATGGTATGTAAATTCGTCCCTGTTCGAATGGCAATCAGTAGGCCAGAAGACGGTCTGCTGAAAGGACCCTTAATTGCTGGAGAGATCTCGACGGTGTAACCGTCAAGTGCAGGTTTCTTCACTAGCCACGTTTCCTGAAGACATAGAATGTCATGTGTTCCAAGATTGTAGCTGCCAGTTTTGGTTAAATGTACATGGCCTCTAGTGTTCCATGACGTTATGGATATTGTGGCATCTCGTTGGACTACTTTTTTTTGTTCGGGTCGCCGTGATGGAGAGTTGGCTCCCCTAGTTTGCTGCTATCTCTTAAATCCCAGAGTGAAGGCATCTCTCAGCCAGGACCATGTGTCCTTTGTTGTTTTAAGATGAACGCTGGTCGTCGGCTGGTCCGCATTTTGTTTTGGTCGTATGTGGTGTAGTGGGGACAGAGATCTACGTTCAAAACGGCGCGCTGTTGGAGGAGTTCATCTGAGGATGTTGGAGTTTCTCAAATCGTTTCTATCTTCATATTTATCATTAATGTCCCGATAATATTTTGAGTGAGACTTTCCCTGAGATTCTGGAGTCGTGATAGATGGGTTTTTCCCATCGGTACGGTGATCTTCCCCGTCTTCTCGATCTATTCAGGGCTTCCGTCTGTGATTTAAATCTGTAATTCTTCACTGCCGGAATTTTGTTGTTTTCCATCCGAGTCTTGGTGTTTTTCTGTATCTGGATCTCCGTCAGGATGAAGCCCTCACGGGCGACTTTTGCGTAAGCATCTTGAGGGATCTCCCGAAGCACCGAATTTTTGATATGGAGATATGCCTTAGCTTGGTTATTTCTGTGGTATGGCTCTATGAGCGTGAAGTCGTCAGATTTTAGTGTGTTGAGTAGATCGACCTGTTTGAGTATTTTGAGAACTGTTCTTATATTCAGGATCATGTAATGGTCTTCTGGAGATTTTTGTTTGATCTTGAATAAGCGCACTGCATCGGTCGTTTTGTCAAAGGTTCTTGTCGTAGATTCGTGCAGCTGTTTAGGTTCAGCCCTTTTTTCTTTATTAGGTGAAGATTTACTTTGAGCAGTTGATCTGGAGGTTTTTAGTTTTTTGTATAGTTGTTCAATACTCAGGTCATCTGACCGGTCTGAGTTAGAGAGATCCTTGCTCTGGTTAGTTGGTAGAAATTTACTAGCAGCTTCTTTAGGCGTCTGTAATTGAGCTTCAGTTTAGTTTGCAAGGCTGTCTCCCATTTTGCTATCAAGATCGATGATTTCTGCTGAGTCCTCGTATTGTGATATATCGATCAGCGAGCTTTGACAGATAAATTCGTCGGCCGATCGTGGTGATTGAGTTGTCTGATTGGTGACGATAGTACCATTTTCTTGTTCTGTCGCTTCACCCGCGAGGGGTAATCTGGTTTCTTTAAGGTTTCCCTTTGCAGAGGGCAATAAGTCTGCTATAGGTTCTTTGCACCTTGTGCTCGATCCGTGTTGAGGGCTTCTTGTTAGCTTTAGTAAGGGTTGTTTTGGCGTTGGAATTGATGGTTTTTTCAAAGTGGTTTTTGTAGGTGTCGTTTTCGCAGATTCTATCGTTTGAGAGAGTAATTTGTTTTTTTGGGTGGCAAAGAGCGGCGCCGTTTTTGTAGGTTGTGTTTGAGGTGTGGTTTGAGTTTCTTTGTCGCCTGTAGATTTTTTTTTCCAGACTTACGCTTTGTATCAGCCGTAGTTTTTCTTCCAGTACCGATAGTTTCAGATCCCAGGCTTCTCTGTGTTTCTTGTTTGTTTGTTCTAGAGCAGTGATGAAACCTTCAACAAATATCAACTTGGTATGCATCATTGCCGTTACTGTGATGCTGTCCTTTATTGAGTCATTGATGCTTTCGTAAAGCTTTCCAAACGGTGCTAGAGATATTGTAATTGCCGACATGATGGGGGTCAAGTCGTTTTTTTTATGGAGAGTCCCTTGGATCTGGAGGAGCTATTTCACTTAGCCTCCTGTTCTTTGGTGGTGAACGTGAGCGTGGTGTTGAATTCATCAAATGTTCTGGGAGATGCAGACTATCATCTGTTTGAGTTGGTCGGTCTTGATTTATAGCTTTCCCCGTTTGTTGATCCTGGGGAAGTTGGATCGAAGGTTGAGTCCCAAATGATTGTTGATTATTCGGGACTGGGGAAGATATTGTTACGTTTTTGTCAACATGTTTCTCTATGTGGTGCAGTTCAGCGCTTTGAGGCAGCGGTATGTCAATTTGATCTTCCACTTGTGGAAGTTTTGAAAGTCCGATGTTGGTTGCAGGCTCTGTTGTTCCCAGACTACTAGCTTTAGATGTAAGGAAAAGCACGGGATTCAAGGCGGTGGGGTTAGAGTCTGTAACACTTTCTTTCACGGTTGGTGAAGTTGTTTCGGGTAAAGTTTTCATAGAAGGTCTTCCTCTTTTTAGAGCAGCGTTTGGTTCAGGTTCATTTTTGTCTGTGGTTGATGGTTCCAGTAGTTTTTTAACGAACAAAGACGTTTTCCTTGCTTTGGTGGCGGGTGGGAGATACTGGATTGCTTCCAGAATTTCCGCATCCGGAAGTTCATTAACCTCGTCCAACTTTCTTTTGCATTGTTTTTTAAAGAAATCTTTTAGTGCTGATGAAAGCAAAGGGCACGGGAGGTTTTGTTTTCCTGTGTCTTTTTTCTTATATTTTCTTTTAGTATTTTGCGATTTTTTTGGTTGAGTATTTTGTTGTACGTTCTTTGCCAATTTTTGGGGAGCAGCAGATTCCGGGGCCGGATCTTCCGATAGTTCTTCAATGAGTTCGCAGGATGTATTGGCATTGCAGAGTTTGCTTGTTCTTGGGATGGAAGAGTCTTTCGTACTTAGAAGGTTTCCATAATTTAATTCCAAGGAGTCTTGCCGAGCCTGTTCGCCTGTTTGAGATTCCTCGCTGGTTAGTCTACTCGCCGATTTTACCAGCACTGTGTGTTAGGCAGAGTTTTGATGTGAATACTGGCATTTTTTTTTGTTTGCAGACATGTTGAATCGGGTTGTTCTTTGTCTACGTGAATTTGGGCCAGAGTTGTAGATGGCACTGTTAGTGAATTTTCTTTTTTTAAACTTGTTTTTATTGTTTGACTTGACAACACACTTGGGAAGACAGAGCAAGGGGCGGCCACATGGCTGCTAAAACAACAAAAGTAAATATGCATACATATACATCAACAGCAACACACGACTGTTCGATTGTGGGACAGTGGAGCGGGAACTCATAGATCCAACTAGATATCAGCATTTGAAACAATCAGACGTAACAGATGAACTTGTTAAACACTTCGTTATACATTTTAAGGGGAGACATCTGCTGAGCATGAAGGAGAAGGCAAGGAGGCCATGTAATCACGGAAGCTTTGCCAGACATCCATTGGCCGACAGTGCGGATGTTGCATTGCACTCCAGGTTTCCTCAGTGTCATGAGCCCAAGTAACTGATCTAAGCCATTGTGAATATACAGGCGGTCTGGCACGGAGCCAGCATAGCAGAATGCAGCGGACCGCCAGCAGCATACAGAGACCCGCCAGCCTCCTAGACTTCCGGCCCAGCCGGGGGAATTCATGAAAGAGACAATGTAGTGGGGTAGGGGCAATGGGGTGTTGCAGTATGTCTGATAGCGTGGAGCATACCTCGGTCCAGAATTGAGATAGGCGTGGGCAGTGCCAAAGCATATGGATGTAGGTTGCCTGCTCCGTGCCGCATCTGGGGCAACTGGAGGGGGAATCTGGGAACATGCGGTGCAGTCTCTTAGGTGTATGATGGTATCTATGCAGGATCTTAAACTGTATAAGCTTAAATTTTGAGTTATAGGAGACATCTTGGGTGCGGGCACACATTCGAGACCACCTCTCCTCATTGATCTCCACCCCAAGGTCGACCTCCCAGCTGTGCTTCAGCCCAGTGAAGGCCGGGGCTGCTCTAGATTGTACCAGTGCATATAGTCTTGACACTTTACCCCTAAAGGATAGGTAAGAGCAGAGTTCCGCAACTATGGAGTCATCAGGCGGTATTGTGGGGAAATCAGGGTATCTGAATTTAAGATTCCTACGAAGGGAGGAAAATTGTAGCCATGCAGTGGGCCGGCGCTTGAGGGATGGGGGGAGGTCCGCCCACTCAACGAAGTTGCCCTGTTCGTAAATATCGCGGAGCGACAGGAAGCCGGCTTCAGCCCAACGGGTCACAGTGGATAGCGGGGTAGGTGAGACATCCGGGAGGAAGTTCCAAAGCGGTAGGTCTCCATGGAATGGTCGTGGTGTAGTAACCAGGGCCCAAAGTTTAGTAAGCGCTAGAGAGGTGCATGTCACTGGGTCTGCCGAGTCGGAGTCAGGTGGTATAGGCTTAAGAATGAGGGAACCCAGCACTCGGTCAGCAGCAGATAGCCTCTCGAGTCGGACATGCGGGGGGGGGGTCGGTTGCATTAAACCAATGGGAGGCGAATTGTGATTGAGCCACCACCCAATACCTCAAGAAATCCGGTGCGCCAAAACCCCCAAGTTCTTTCGGGGTGGTGAGCGTGGAAAGTTTAAACCGAACCGCCCCAGAGTGCCAAAGGAAGGAATTCGTAATGTGACGTAGTGACTTAAAGAATGTATCGCCTGGCCATACGGGTAGATTGGTGAAGCGGTATAAAAGTTGGGGTAATACTACCATTTTAAGGATGCTGATCCTACCTGCTAATGAAATGGGGAGCTTGGTCCAGTTAGACGTCTTACCGGACAGGGCCGTTAGATAATTCGAGTAGTTGTCCTCGCGCAGTCTTTTTACGGATCGGGACACCTCAACCCCCAAGTATGTGAAACTAGTTTGAGACCAGGAGAAACCCAACAGGTCCGGGGGGGGGACACGTGCAATCAGTGAGTGGGAACAGTGTGGATTTGGAACAGTTCACTTTTAATCCTGATATGTCACCAAATCTGGCGACGTCAGCAAGGATGGGAGCGAGGTTAATTTCTGGCGAACGAATGTACAGCAGAGCCTCGTCTGCGTACAGAGAAACTATGTCAGCCTGACCGGCCGTGCGTAATCCCCTATGGGCATGTGCCTGGCGAATCATGTCAGCAAATGGTTTGATGGCGATGGCAAAAATTAGTGGAGAGAAAGGACATCCCTGGCGAGTTCCTCTGGCTATCTGGAATGGGGCGGAGCATCTGTCCTCCGTACGGACTCTAGCTGAAGGGGAAGTGTAAAGCAGCTTAACCCAAGTTCGGAAATTGTGACCAAACTTGCATCTCACAAGGACTCGCCACAAGTATTTCCAAGAGACCGAGTCGAAGGCCTTCTGCATGTCCAGAGTGGCTGCTACCGCCTGCGTGGTGGGCCTGACCCAGCTAATCACATTAAAGAGTCTTCTTAAATTTAAGGATGTGGACCTTCCTGGGACAAACCCTGCCTGATCAGGATGAATAATGTGGGGCAGAATAGGGGCTAGACGGTTGGCTAACATTTTAGCGTAAATTTTAACATCGCTGTTAATCAAGGAGAGGGGGCAGTATGAGCCGTATTGGGAGGGGGGCTTGCCCGGTTTGGGGAGAACCATTATCAATGCCTCCTGAAGCGAGGGGGGGAGTATACCCTGTTCGCAAGATTCCCCCCAGAGGCATAACATATGCGGGACCAATAGTGTCTTGTATTGCTTATAAAATTCAATGGGCAATCCATCCGGGCCAGGGGCCTTACCAGACGCCAGTGATTCGATTGCCTTGGTAATCTCCTCAGACGTGATCGGTCTCTCCAGAGAGGCACCAGCCTCGGAAGATAAAACGGACAGAGGGAGAGAGTCTAGGAAGGAATCCATTTCCGAAATGGGGGGGTCATTGGTCTCGGAGTATAGAGATGTGTAGAATGCTAGAAATTCGGAGTTGATGTCCTGTGGGGACAGAGCCATGGAACCGTCCGATCTTGCTATGGCCGGAATATTGGGAGCACCGAGTTCGCGACGGAGCAGCCTGGCTAGCATACGGCCGGGGCGTTCACCTTCGCCGTATCTCCTCGCCAAACATGGGGACTCTAGGAATACGACCTCTCGCTCTGCCAGGGCACGAAAGTTATCTAGTTCCGATCCCAAGGCCGAAAGAGTGCTTGAAGAGTGATTAAACGCGTATTGAGCCTCGAGACCGGCAAGGGTTGATTCGCTAACGGAGAGATCAGCGCGGATCCCCTTAAGAATGCCACTTCCCTTGGATATAACCACACCCCTCGTATATGCCTTGAATGATTCCCAGAGCACGGCGTAAGTTGTCACCGACCCAGTGTTGATTTCAAAGAACTCTTCAATGGACGTTTCGAGTTCGGCTGCAAAGGTCTGGTCAAGGAGCGTGCGGGAGCTTAACCTCCACTGCCTAGGTCTGTTGGCGTCAGGACCCCAATCCAGGGAGATGACGACAGGTGAGTGATCAGATAATGTTCTAGGAAGGATAACCTGGTGAGACAGTGCCCTAACTAACCTGTCGGTAATGAGCCATCTATCTATTCTAGAGTGGGAATCATGGACTGTGGAATAGAATGAGTATTCTCGGGCATCAGGGTTTGTTAACCGCCAAGAATCTACCAGTGTCAGACGTGGGAGAATAATAAGTATAGCGTTGGCCGCTCTGGAGAGTTGGCGAGGCCTCGTGCCCGATCTGTCCAGGGTAACATCCAATATAGTATTAAAGTCTCCTCCCCATATGATCGGGATCAAGGGATATCCTTCCAGGAGTGAGGCTAGGTGTAAATAGAAGTCCGGATCGTCAACGTTGGGACCGTAGACGTTCAGGATGGCTACCTCTTGGCACTGTAGTGTGCCAATGAGCAAGACATATCTGCCAAGGTGGTCTATATGTGAGTGGTTGCACACAAATTTCAAACTACTGTGTATCAGAGTGAGTGTGCCCCGGATCTGGGTAGAATAGTTAGTATAATATCTTTGGGGACCCCACTGTTTTGCGAACCAGTCACATTGTTCAGATCGGGCGTGGGTTTCTTGTAAACAGAGAATTTTGACCCCATGGCGTTCTGCGTATAATTGTATCTGGCGCATTTTTTTATGATTGCCTAATCCACGAACGTTCCAGCTCATGAACGTCAGGACTTCACTTGCCATTTAATTGGGAATATTGATTCAGTAACAGGAGTGTGTCATCTAAAAGGGGATAGTCCGTGGATCCAGACGTGGAGGGATCTCCAGACGTGTGTGTGTGATGTAGTGCTGTACAGCATGTGGTGCCCCTGGTGGCTGCCAAGTCATTTTCAACAATAACTACCCCTCCCCCCAATTCCCCCTCCCACATCCCTCCCAGAACACGAGGGAAGAAACCCAAACCCGTTAACAACAATACCAACAAAATACTAGGCATCTACACCTGGGGGGCTGCCAGTCAGCCTAGCGATGTCATGCTAATCCGGAGAGAGCATAAGGATATTACACAGTGCAATAGTGATAGGTAAGAAAACATAGTGGTGGCTCACGGAAGCCGTATGGGTACAACATATCAGGATCGGAACGGTTAAAGGACTACAGTGCCGAGTAAACAAGCGGATCAAACAGCAAATCAAGGCAAATGCAACAGTTAAGGGTCCCCAGCAGCCAGACCGAGGTCACCCGAGCAAAGCAAAAGCCGTTTATAAACAAATGATGGACCCTCAAGGGGGGGCACTGGAGACAGCAAGAGCAAACCCGGTGGTCAAGGGTTAGCTGAGGTCATGAATGTCATAGGGGATCTGGCGGTGGTGACCCCCCAATTGCCAACGTCTTGTGCCGGGGGGGGCCGCCCCGGGGCGCACCATGCCACAAGAGTAAAAAAAAAAAACAATCATCAACCGGGAAAGTGTTCATCAATGAATTTCGATGCCTCCTCTGGGATGGTAAAGAAGAAGGTCTGATTCGAGTGTTCAATCCTTAATTTCGCCGGGAAGAGCATGGAGTATTTGCCCCCCAGGTCGCGCAGTCTCTTTTTTACAGCAAGAAAGGTTCTTCGCTCCTGTTGAACTGTGACCGAGAAGTCGGGGTAGAGATGAATTCTTGCCGGGCCAAAGCGCAGCTCACCCTTGGCCCTGGCTGCACGAAGCAATGTGTCTCGATCCCGAAAGTTTAGGATCCTGGCGATGATGGGGCGGGGAGGCGCGCCCGGCTTAGGCTTAGCAATGAGAGAGCGGTGTGCCCTCTCGACCGCAGAGTGTGAGGAGAGCTGCGGGGCATCAAGTACAGTTAAAAGGATACGCTCTACATAGTCCTCCATGGGCTCTTTAACATTATCCTCCGGAATGCCAATGATACGCAGGTTATTACGCCTAGAGCGAGATTCTAGGTCATCATTCTTCCTCTCTACCGCTGTGACACGATTAGTAAGTGTAGATACCGCCGCCCGCAGCGACAGCAGGTCATCCTCCGCGACCCCCACCCTGGTCTCAACCTCGGCGACCCGGCCGCCCGTTCTTTCCATGTGAGCTTTAATACACGAGATGGTACCACTCATATCGTCCAGTTTGGTGTGCAGTGCGGTAAATCCCTCCTTCATGTACTCAAGCATCCTCTGTGAGTCATCCGAGGTTGAGGGTGTCGAGACCATGGGTGTCTCCTCAGGCGGATCGGGGGAAGCCTTGGACGGGGTTTTTGCAAACATGTTGAGCGAAATTTGTTTCTTTCCAGCTCCAGCCCCCTTGGTCATGGTGATGACAGAACCACAAGTAGCGCCACCAGGGGAGCGCGTGTCCGTACCCGCAAGGACTGGGGGGGGGGGGGCCCTGCGTGGGAGGAAGTTACAACGGGAGATGTAGAATGGAGTTGGGACCGGTCCACCCAGACAGGGCCGGCTACTATGGGTCGGGTCCGTGTCACTATCCAGAAGGGAGGCGCAGCCCGTCGGCGATAAGGATATTTACGTGGGTGTGCAGGGGGGGGTCAGAGGGTCCCAAGTAACCGGCTGTAGTATTAAAACCTCAGGCACCGGCGGAGAACAGCTGCCAGAATGATAAGTCTGAACTTGTAGAGTCCCGCATGCACACCATCACTGCAGGTATATGAGCCAGGGTCCGGGCCTCCAAGATTTATGTTAATCCCAGGGACAGCTGAATTGATGCAAATATGGGGGAGCTCAGGGGCAAGGGATCATCATCCCCTGGACGGGTGATGCGTGACCAAGCAGGGGGGTGGATGCCAAGTGTGCCCTCACCGAGTCACGAGGAGGAGGAGGGGCAGCATGTGAGGAGATTCCACAACGCCGGGTTATAGTGCAAGACTAGGTCAGTGCAATCCGGCCACCAAAGGTCCAGCTCCAATGTCACTGAATAAGGCAAGTGCCTCACATATACCTCGGGGAGATGAATTTGCTGAAAGTGTAATCACTGCAGGTTCATGTGTTCCCTTGTCGCATGAAAGCCGGGACGGCAGAGCCGAGTTAGGCCCCGCAGCCGCGCCGCCGGCGCGGCCCAAGTGGAGTCAGGAGAGGAAAACAGAGGAGGTGGGCGAGCCAGCCAGGGTGACTCACGGGGCCAACGACGGCACATGGAAGTCCTCAGGGGCCGGCCACGAAGGGCCGCTGCAACACCAGGGCCCGGCTCAATAGGCCCTCCACAGCAGGGCAACGGGCGGACCAGCAGAGCCGGCCGCCGCAGCACCTTGCCCCTAGCCAGAGAGGAGAGCCGGGCCAGGAAGATCAGGCACCCGGTGGGTCACAGTGTAGAGCCCCCCCCGTGCCCCCCTACCTGGTCCTCGAAGCAGCCAGCGTGGCGTTAGGAGGGGGGCAGCAGAGGAAGGGTGGTCATGCGGCGGCAGCACCGGGATCAACAGCGGCGGCAGGAGCTCCACTAGAGGCCGGGACCAGAGGTCCCGACGCCGCCCGGCATCTCAGAGTTCCGCAGATGGAAGGCGCGGCGGTAGCAGCCGGACGAAGCGACCGAGGGGTCCAGAGAGACTGTCCGTGGCCGCGCAGGGCCCGATCCCAGAGGAGGACAGAGGAAACCACAGCGCCCCTCCCCCCGCAGGGGCCCATCGCGTCGCGCTCAAAGTTACGTGAGCGAGTCGGAGGCGCCGGAGCCGCGGGCCGGGGAGACCAAGCGCCGGCGGCCGCCTTCGTTGCCGGGCGCCGCGTCAGGATCAAGCCGCAACGCCAGGGCACCAGACTCAGCCAAGGGATAGCGGAAGGTTTCACACGTCCGCTCCGCGAGCGTGGGTTTGCACAGTTGCACTGGAAGGGTGCTGGGACGGGATCTTCAACTCTCTCGGCTCAGAGCTCTGACATCAGGCGGCCATCTTCGTTCGGCGCAACAGCGCCCCCCCTGTTAGTGAATTTTCGAAGTGGCTGCTAGGCTCCTGAACGGGTGGCGGTACGTCAGCCAAGCACTCTTCTGGTGCGGAAATTGATCCTTTCGCAGGACTTGGAGCCTTGTTAGGAGCGGCATCCCCCCTGCCAAGAGAGCCGAGCTCCAGCGCCAATGGACGCTGCTGCGTCTTTACGCTTGCACGGACTCCTCCCTCGCCGACCGGGGCGTCCGGTATGTCCGCCGGTGCTTCCTCCTCAACCCAGGTTTCCGCCCAGGCTGCCGGCGCAGGGGCAGACGCCGACAGTCCTCCGATGGGCAAATCGGCCGCACCTCTCGCCACCATAGGGGCCTGGCGGGAAGGCTGTGTAGACTGGGCGTAAGTGCAGGGAGAAGAGTTGGTCAAAGATTTCAGTGCATATTCCATTGCGGCGGGCTGAAGTGTTGACGGGGGCTCCGCCACAGCTTTGGAGTTCGATAAGTCCGGTTGATCCTTTGCACTCCGGCCCTCTCCGATGCTGGGGGCGAGAGATTCCAAGGTAAGAGAATTTATGATATTTGTGGTTTTTGCAGCGCATGGAGAGTCGAGTGGAATGTCCTCCGTGTCTGTGTCACCAAGTGGCGGCTCCATAGGGGTCGAACAAGACACAGAGGGCGTGCGCTGGTTTCTGTCAAAAGGATTCTCAAAGTCAAAGCGGCTTGCTGTTGTCAAGGCACTATCACAGACCACAGGGGTCAGGGAGACCAACCTTGGAGCCTTCATTTTATGTGTTGATGTTTTCATTTGTGCCACATCTACAGGTTTAAAGTTGCTTCTTAGGAAACGTTGCTCTGCGGCGCGTTCAGCACATTCTGCTTGAAGTTCTTGCGGGCCAGGAGAAGTCGCTCTGCTTTCAGGCATGGGGGTTTGACAAAGTCCACGAGGTTTCATTGTAAGGGGTCGCAGACCACGGGAGCCGCGGACTGCCGTAGACTGCCTCAATTTAGCCTCAAGCTCCGCTCACCGCTCCGCGGTACACAGTGGTTTTTCAGTAGTTCAGTGACGATAGAAAGGGTAGAGAGACTGCCGTAGACTGCCTCAACATCGCCTCAAGCTCCGCTCACCGCTCTTTCAATTCCTAGAAGCAGCTTTGGATTTGCTAAAAGGCACACAGAGGTTTCTGCAAAGCTTTGGCAAACTTAGATATGAAAATAATTAGTGTCCACCAATGATAGGTGGAGGGGCAATGATCTGCCAATATAGAAAGTCTGTCGCAGTCTGTCATGAAGAGCATGCCCATCAGTAAACCTACCTGCTGCATGACAGCACCACCTAACATAGTGCATACAGAGACAGGAACACTGAAGGCCCCTAAATACGACTGTGTGCTGTCCTACACTAGGTCCTGTGTGTGTAGCTGCAGGGTGGGTGTGTGTGTTGTAAGGGAGGCATGGTATTACAAGTATAACACTGACACAATGGGTACAATTTGTAAAACTTTTATTGAAATGGTTGGGGTTGGAGAAACTCCTACTCTGCCCTATTGCTAAGATGGTAGCAGTCTTGATCATCCAATAATAAATAACACAGTCCTAGTGGAGTCTGTCAAATCAAAATGGCCTATGGTAACAAAACTTAATTCCTGCCATATCTCTTGTACAAAAAAGTGTAAAAAGGAGAAATGTATGCAAAAGGAAAGATCAGTGTTCAAATGAGAAAGTGTGGTTGAACCAGCTCTCCGCCGCACATTACACCTCGCAGAGTAAGGCATTTGCAGGCAGGATGACACACTCTGGTTCGGCTTCCAACACAATAGACAGTTCCTAGAACGTGAATAGAGGTCCGTCTGGCCTTCCATGTTTAAGTCTCTTTTCTCGACTTCCAAAAATAATGTTTTAAACAAAAAGTTCAAAAAGGTCCCCCTCTGTTGGGCTCAGACCTTTCACCACTTTTCACCACACAGTTCCACACAGTTCTCGTAGGTCTCCCTCTGCCAGGCTCAGCCCCTTCACGATAAAGTTCACCACAAACTTGCAAGGGGGGACTCCCTTCCCCAAGCTTACTTCACTTCAGGTCTCCCTCTGTTGGGCTCGGACAACTTTCGGATGTCGAAGGCTTTCGAATGTGCATGGCTTACTTTTCAGACCACTGCAGGACCACTTTGACTCAAAATGCACAATTCAACTTCGACTTATCCCTTCGCTAGGAGTTAAGCTCCTTTTTATCACTTCTGCTCTAGATTCGCTTTCTTACTTCGAACAATTCACCTTTCACAGAGACTTTTGAGTGGGCTACTTCCTTTTGCCGGACTACTCCGTTACTTAGTATATCTGAACTTACCTTTCCTGACATCTTATTCACACGCATGCAGCCTTCATTCATGATAAAATGTTGCTATTTCAAACGATAATGCACACCGGTCTTTCAGGTCGCTTGCCAACTCACCGGCTGTATGTGTCTTTTCTTTGCCTTACAATTTCCAATTCACGAGTCAAGGTTAGTACCACAGGCTTGGCCTCGCCTCCACAACTCTTCCGTTCAACCGGGAGGGTCTCTTGCATCCATGGAACACAATGCCATTTTCACTTGTGGGATCTGGCCTTCTCTACGGGTCTCTTGTGGCCTGTCGGAGGCTAGGGTTTTCCGACCCACTGCTCTCGTCCCTTGGTCCATCACTCTGCTCCAATATGTTTGCCTTCGTCCCGGAAGCCCTGCCTGTTCTCATGTGTCTCTTTGGGTTGTGCCTTCCATTCATGTGAGGAGAGCTAATTGGTATCAGCTGAATGCACATGACTTTGCCTGGCCCGATTAGTGGGGCATGGCCAGTACGATGTGTGAAAGTTAATGTTGTTACTCTTAGTCACCCTCTTCGTGGGACCAGTTTTGTGGAAACCGGGGTGGGGTGGGTTGGGGGGTGAATTGGGACCTCGGAGCATCCTAAAACAAAGGATGGTTTGGATAAACAAAAAAGGCGGCAATACTGCATCTCACCATCAGCTGTCTCACCCCCATTACCCGAAGAGCCCTCAGCCAGGTGATCCTCCTGCACTGGTTCACCCCAAGGGTCTGCATCCAAAGGCAATGGCCGTGCCCTGACGACCCGAGAGAGAGATCCCCGGGGACTAGAGGTTGAGACACGCTCTGGTTTCCCACAGTGTGTAGACTGAGAGAGGCAGTTCCTCAGGGCTCAATTATTAGATATACACGGACAGCATCCACCCACTTTTTTCAGAGGGTGGATGGCGTCGTCCCTGGGTATTTTAAAAGCTGCAGGAAAAATGAGATCCTTTGCACTGTGTTCTAGGTATTTTAAGAGAGTAATAATTTGAACCATGCTTGGTGTCCAAGGTTGGGCACTTCAACACTACACCATAGGACCAGATGATAGAACAGAAACCTGTATTGGGTTATATTTGTGTGTTTTTTTCGGAAAGGAAAATGCTTATTAACTTTGTTCCGTTATGCAAAGCCAATTAAGTTAAATGTGCATATTTCACGTATATGCTAATTTCTGGTGACATCACTCCCCATTTGTCATATTAAAGAGTCCTGCCACTTTCATTTTTTTAAAGACTTGAGCACTGGGCTGTGTACAGATGGGAAGATTGCATAGGGCAAATTCCAGGGTGGGGCAGCACGTCTGAGGGCAGTAAAGACTGCAAGGGGCAGAGGTTTGGAACTAAGAGCAGAACTTGGCGCCACATGAGAGAGCCACATAGCGGGCAGACGTGAGAGCCAAGAGCTAAGTGTAAAACAAATTGAGCGCCGAGAACCACACGAGGGAAGACCTCGGTCCTGAGAGCCACAGGCGGACACAACATGGCACTGAGGGTCGCAAAGGGAGACAGACGTGGGAGCTGCACAACATGGCAAATATATCCACTTGCTGGTCAGAATTGTGCACTAAGAGCAGCATGAGTACAGAAATGGGGGCGGAGAGCCACATGGGGCAGAACTGGGTGCTTTGAAACAGAATTGACTTACTGTATAAGCGCCTAAGAAATGCAAAATAAATAAATAAGCAACAAGCAGCATGCAGATGGGCTTTATAATGCACCGCTGGCAGATGTTGTGGGGGAAGGCCATGTGAATATTAAATTTCCACCTCGCAGAACCGATTGCAAAATCTATGCCTTTTTACCCACTTTTTCTGAAATCGGTTTTCATAAAAATTACCATTTCAATGCAATATTTTCAAAAGAATATTCTTGCTGGTGATCATGCCTGAACGCCCCTTAAGTTTGGGGCACTCGGGCGATTTCGGGGAAAACATGAATGCATCCCCACTTTTAAAATTCACCAGGTGCCCCTGAGGAAACGCAGACAATACTGTGTCCATTACATATGACGACATTTGTTTAAAGGGCCTACATGTGTCCTTGTGTTCCTTTATACACATTTAGAAACACACAGTTAAAGCCTGTATGTAATAGGCCTGTGTGTATGGAAGCAGATGGCCTGGCAAATCAAAGGTAGCTTCGGGTAATTGCTAGTGTCAAGCTTACCAGCCTAGCCCAGGATGAAAACATTTTAGAGCCCTGCTTTGTCCAAGTTAAACATCCTACCAGACCATTATGTTGACTGCCACCAACAGATTTCTGCTCAGGTGCAAAGAGCCGGTGAAGTCGCACTTGCTCCTCTCATTTTTAATATCGGTTTGTTCACTGCAATCTCATATCACCAAGTATACAATCGTTATCATGCCCAAGAGACTCTGACGCGTGTTCATCTATCTGTGCCTGTCCAAATATGAAGGTCTTCAATCAAATAAGGCAAATATACAAGTACAGAAAATGCACCCGATATCCACTGCCTCCCATTTTACTGGTCAATATCTCCATTGTGGCACAGATCACAAATGTGGGGATCCTCTTTAATTTGGACCTAAAGCTTACAACCCCAAAATCAACACACTCGTCAAGGGTGCCTTTTTCTAACAGCATCTGTTAAAAAGCATCCTAATGTATTCATATTGTGATGGGGCATAGAGTAATTCTTGCATACATTCTTCCTACTCAGTAAATGCCGGCCTTCTGGAGAAATAAAATCGTAGCTCGTCTTGAAAATGCACAGAGTGCATCTGCGTGCCTCGCCCTAGGTGTGTCACCATCACCATTGTGGCCACTCACCACGCAAGTGAACATTTCAATTCTTACGTTTTGAATACAAGCTGTCTACAGAACATTCCACACATCCTGACATGGCCACGGTCACATTAAAAATGCACAGCTTGTGGAGGACCTTTCTTTGAAACCAGAATGAGCCACACGCAGTAATTACTTGAGTAGCTACATATCCTACCAATTCTTGATTTGATGAGGCCTTTTGTCTGGCAAAACCTTAAGATCCACTACTAAAAAATTGCTGTCTATTGTTTCCTTATGTAGGAAATCAGTGGGAGAAAAGCTCATCATTGGGGGAGATAAAATGTGAAACAACCTCCCTGAATAGAAGAGACATCAAATGTCTTCCCTGCAATTCCAAAAACATCTTCCATTTGATATTTTCTGTTACTGATCCAGCGCCAAGAGGCGGCCCAGGGAGCGATCAGTGCTATAGAAAGGATGTCACTTGTAAGACAGAAATCTAGGCATCGAGTTCCCATTCCAGGAAAGCAGAGGCTCCGATCTGCTTTTCATCTACATGATGCGTAATCTTGAGAGGTTTGATTGAAATGAGCAGCAGGTTTTTCCAGGAGGCGGTTGCTTGCGAGCAGATTTTCAGCGCAGCATGATCGCCTTTATTTATTTACATCAGATGGCTTCAGAAACTGTTCAGATGATGAACGCGTGGGCAAGTACGTGTGTGTTATCGTGGTCCTCTTTTTCCCACTCCAGGCTTGATCACTCCTGACTGTGAAGGTAGGTAGGCAGCCCGCCTGCTCGTTAGTATTCTGCGAGTGCTTTCTGAGGCCATGGCGTTCCAGAACAAGAGGAGGCGAGTCGGACAGTGGAGGCAGGGTGTTGAGTTTATTATGGGTGCCTGCTTGTTGTGTTGCTTCCTTAAGTGATCCCTGAAGAAGGGGCATCAGATGTGAAACTAGAGTTGGAGCAAGCTCCCGCACCCTCCACCATGGCTCTTTCCGTGTAATCTTCCCACAAATTGCCTTTTGTATGCAGACCTGCCACTTGTCACGCATCTAGAGTGCCACTCAGGTATTTTAATGCACTCCAGCACATTCCAGCAAACCAAGACAAATGTGCCACATAGGAGCAGTTGGGTGCCCGGGCATTAACTCGTAAAATAAGCTGTACATCTGTGAGTGCTGCGTGGCACCATGCCAAAGTCTGGTTGGCGCAGTCCAATATTTTGAAGGGTTTTCTTTAACGAGTCACCATTTATTGTGTCACTTGAGTGGTTTTCAACCACAGACCTCCCGCTGCTCTTGGGACATATTCCAATGAGACTCATTTCAGTGACAAGTTTTCTTTGGGCGTGTCGGAGCATGATGGTAAAGTGGGAGGAAGGCAGAGCACACATGTGGTTATTTCATACCAAGTATGTCCAAGATCTGCATGTGTGATGCAACCTGCAGCCCTGTGAGGATTAGCCAGGGAAGGTGAAGGAGCTGGAGGGAAAAGTGCGGGAGAAGTAGAAAAGTCATGGGTGTACTGCCCTGCAGAACTGGGGAGGTCAGCTGTGGAGAGGCAGACTGGGTTGACTATGAGGCGGAAAATTGCCACATGGCTGCCACACAAGTCCTGTGCAATACAGAGAGGAAGAGCTGGCACAGAGAGAAACAAAATGGAATGCCATGGGAAAAGGGTCAAATACGAGAAGTGTTGAGGGAACGCCAGACGCGGGATCCCTGTGCTGCCAGCAACAGATTGTTGACGTGAGATTGGCTAAGAGACTGGGGAGGACATAATGCTGTACCAGGAGAGAAGCTACTGGAGTAAAGGAACTGGCAGAGGCCCCAACATGGGGAGGAAAGCCCAAGGCCGGACGCCAGCAGGACACAAGGAGAGAGAAAGAAGTCTACAGCAGAGAAGCAAGACACAGCTCATGGAGCCATTATAAAGCAGCACAATAAGAAGTGTGGCTGCTGGACCTTGATTTCTGAAATTCCCCGAGATGACATATAAAGAGATGTGCTGAATGATGGAACTTGAGGTACATGTGTCTAAGAGTAAAGGGAAACAGGTTGCAGATTGGCACTTCGTTGTAAGTGCCAAGATTTATTGCGAAATTGAGCACACATGGAACTTGACACAGCGGGACTTAAGGTCCAAAGTGCCAAGGGAGATTGAGGTATTGAAATCCCCATATGCCGGGAGTGTAAGTCAAACGCTCCCAAAGACAGGAATATATCTATGACAATCAGGGGACAGGATTAGAGTTCCAGGCCCCCTGACAAACCCTTCAAACTACTGATGAATACAATTTGTTTAAGTCTATCCTGTGCTAACTCGCCCTTTGTCAAAACCATCACAACAGGCAGATGTAATGCAATGATCAAAGATGGTCTTGTTTCTTTCCAGTACCCACCTTGAGTACACATATTTCTTATGCTTTAGTTTTTATGTTACCGTCATAGACCCAAAACATCTGAGTATCCCTCTTGCACGTACTACTCTTTCCACAAACCTACAACACTCAAAGTGACAACAGGGATATACGCTTTCAATCCCAAATCCCCTCTCAAAATGCATGCACGTCTCTGGCATTAATGAGGCACAAAACGTTAACACAGGTAAAGGGAGCAATGTGTCATCCCATGGAGAGGCACTCTTGGTAGGTAGACTTTTCCCTGTGGCGCGACAACCAAATGCGCAAGAGCTGCTCCAGTTTACCACCCGTGCTGGCATGGCACGTGGTCTGCTACGGACCACGGGCAAGCTCACAGCTCTGGGATACAGCTTGACCTCTACTTGCCTGTGCTCCCTGCACCAAGCCTGACAAAATAACAGGAGTGGACCCCAGCAAAAGGATCACCCATGACTTCCCTTGGAGGCGGCCATCTGCAGAAGAGATTCTTTTTTCATACCACATTCAAAGCCTATCAAGTAACGCTGACAGCCATACATTTACATTACCTGGAGCCTTTGTATCATAATGATTGCGCAATCATACGATATGTTATCTTATAATCACATTATACATCAGTGATAAGACATTGGCTTTATATGAACATGTATGGACGACCCGTGTGTCACGTTACCCCAATGCATGTGCCGACTTGAAATCTGCTGCTGCAAAAAGGACCAGAAAACAAGCCTTCTCTGCCTACGCCCCAAGACTATGGAACCTCCTCCCCGTCAGCATCAGACTCGTGCCCACCCCCCTAAAATTCAGAAACGAACTGAAGACCCACCTCTCCAAGGAATCTCTCCTACTCAACAGCTAGGCCAACACGTTACCCGCACGCGCCTCCTGACTCGCTAGACATGTCCCCCCCTCTTCTCCCTGCCACCCTGCACAGCTGTACCCCTCCTCTTTGTCCCTCTGTATCCTACCTCCGCTGTATATCTTTTCTATTGTTACCTCTGTAAAGTGCTCCGTTGCTTCTGGAAGCTCGGTCCACACTCAATAAATAGCATAATAATAATAATTGCACTGAATGGGAGAATTCTCTCCTTACTAGGTAACCTTTGAGAGTTCCTATTTTGTTTAAATTGCCTGAAAACCTTTGTTCTTCACTTCCCTTTGGGCTGCCTATTTTAGCATGAGAGTATTGGTGATGTATAAAAGTTGGTCCTCTAGAAAAGACCACTCATGAGACAACGCCTTGCTGGCATATTGGGTACAGTGAAGGTGGATTAGGAATTAGGAAGAGGAAGCATGTAATCTTAGAGGGCAGGGATGGAAGGGCAGATGCCCAGCCCAGATGAAATATGCAGGTTTGCCCCGAACTGCTGTGCCCATGTGATTTCTGCCTCCGAGTGCCCACCAGGAACCCGCTGTATATTCTCCAGTCGCCCTGTTGTGCCTGGCAATGAATTTGGGGTCTGCAGGCTGCTTTTCTGCTCCTACACTGTTCCTGGGAACCAGCCAGTGCTCCCTACCTTTCCAGGTCCCTACGTTGAAGCATGCATGCAAATGTGGCCCTCTTGGTTCTCCTGATAGCATTTGGACCGAGGAATGATGGCCTGCCATGCCTTTGTGCGCATACGCTTGGAGCTTGAGGTTAGACCGAGGTTGCAGTGCCCATTTGGTGGTGTTTGTGCAAGACTGGATAAAAATCAGTCGGTGGCTGATGACTGCATTAGGATGACGGAATCAAATTTCAAGCGAATGCCTTAAAGTTACACCATTATACTGAGCTTTTGGTTGGAATCACCAATTGTAATGTTTCAGCGTGCCAGGCTCCAAAGGGTCCTAAACATTGTGAAAGAGAGAGTGAAAATACGATTGGAGCTGGGGTGAGAGGCAAATATAATGGGATACAAATAGATCATGAACCATAAAGAGCATGAGACACATAGAAAGTGAGATGTATAGAGAACTATGTGGCTGGATGGGCAGACTGGGCAAATTGAGGGGGGAAAAAGTGTAAATCTTTCATGGTTTTTAACACCTTATTTACTGATCTAGGAGATAAGAAAATGACCACCTAAATCTGATGTATTGTTAGGGGGGATTTTTTCTCGGGACACTGAATGCTTTCAGGTAATGCACATTGACATTAATTGATTGGCCCAGGATCACACACTTACCTTAAGTAGTGAAACCAGGATTTCTGCCCAATCTGCAATTCAAGTCCACCTCTTCCCCATCCATAGTTCATATAAATATTTGTTAAGGGTTGAGTTTGAAAAGAATCTAATCGTTTTATAGCAATGCATTTAAAGGTACAGAAATTACATAAAACACTAACCTAGCATATACATCGTTTTAGAAACATGGTCATGCAAAAATAGGACTATGGGCCTCATTACAAGTCTGGCGGTAACCCTGCCGGTGCTGCCGGCGGGTTGCCGCCAGACTTGCAATATTTACCGGCACCTAGATTGCTGGAAACACCGGGGGATTATGACCCCGGCGTTCTGGGAAGTCAGACACTGGTAAATGTTAATCCCCATTCCTGTCATGATCCGTCGATTACGCCCTTTCTGGTCTTCCTGGTTCCTGGCACATCAAGGGTTACTTGCTGCATTACACCCAACATGGCCGTATACACGGAACGCGGTCTATCAACCTTTACGTCCTATGTAGCACGTTCTATAAATTAGCCACTCCCCTGCGGTTCCGCGCGTCTCAACGCTACTGATAGCTGTGGCCTGACATGCTCTGTAGTTCGTTCTCCTGAACTGTGTTGTTTCCTGGTTCCCGGACCTTCATCCTTCTCCTTTCCTTCCACTTTCCTTGATCCTCTTCTTCCGCGTTCCACGCAGACCACCTCCGCGTGTTGCCTCCATTCCTAGCTTCCTGGAGTTTCTTATATCCCGGACGAAGAAGCTGAACGAATCCTGGAATCCGAAGAAGGCCGAGCGGGCTTGTACAAGACCCGAACTGCTCGGAAGAAAACCCTGACAAAGGACTCCGCAAAACAGAGAAAACAGGTGAGAAAAGGGGAAACCTGTGACAGATTGAGACGCCACCTGACCGATCTCGATACAGACATGGAGGGCCGTCCAGGATCTTATGGGTGGCATGCAAGAGCTGACGACCAAAGTGCAAAACTTAAAGGCGGAAAACGCTGCGTTAAAACAATTGGTGTTATCCCGTGATTCCGCCACAAAGGAGAGTATAATTCTGGGCAGCATCGTTGACAAGTACGACGGTTCAGCCAAGAGCCTTCGTGGATTCCTAGATTCTTGTTTGGTCCACTTTACATTTAAGCCTTATTATTTTTCTACGCCCAGGGCTAAAGTGGTCTTTATTATTTCGCATCTTTCCGGGAATGCCTCGACCTGGGCCACCCCATTGGTTAACACTGGTGATGCTCTCCTGGATGACTATGACGGCTTTATAGAGGCCCTCAAGACCATGTTCGAATGCCCAGAACAAGTTTACAGTGCCCAGGAACGTTTACTCGACTTTCATCAAGGTACCCAGGACTTACTCACGTATGTCACACGCTTCAAACAGCTGGCTAAGGAAGCGGATTGGTCCTCTGAAGCTCGTTTTACTTTATTTCGAAGAGGGCTAAACGAAGAGATCAAGGTCGAACTAGCCAGAGTGGCACGCCCGGGTTCCTTTGAAGCCCTAATGGATCTCGCTCTACAGATTGACTTTCGCATTCAGGAGAGAAAGGCAGAAAAAAAGAAGACCAAGTTACCACTCCAGAAAAACCCCATTGGAACCCCTTTGAGTTCAGAAGGCATTTCTACTCCAAGCAATGAGCCTGAACCTATCCAATTAGGGGACTTCCATGGACCCATTACACCTCAAGAGAGGATGCGAAGGATTCATACTGGATTATGTATGTATTGTGCATCTGACAAACATTTAGTAGGAGAACGTCCGATTGCCCCCCCACGTCGCTCGGGAAATGCCAGCTCCCGATCCTAAACAGAGCGCAGGTTCGGGAGAGAGATGTCTGCTCCACCTCTATTCGATCCTTGAACTCTCCTGTACAAAATTCCTTGGTAATCTTACAGGCCTTCTTGACAACATCCAAGAATGAAATATACCCCATCATGGCAATGGTCGATTGTGGAGCTATGGGGGTATTCATAGATCATGAATGGGTCTTAAAACATCTTATTCCTTACGAATCCCGGACTATCATGCAACCTGTGGAAGCAATTGATGGAAAACCCCTTTCTTCTGGACCTATAACCCTGCAGACCAAGGAGATCGAGCTTGCTATAAATCAACATCGAGAAAGGATAAGATTTGACATCATCAAGTCAGCCCATTACCCCATGGTTTTGGGAATGCCCCGGCTTCAAAGAGACAACCCCTATATCAATTGGGCAGTGGGATCCTTGTTCCTGGGTTCTGAGTTTTGTATGTCCCACTGCTTACATCCAGACCTTGATTCTAACCCATCGAAGGGATTTTCTACAACTCATCAGAACACAATCTCAGTCTCAAACATCATCCCGGTCCCGGAGGCTTACCAGGAATATTCCGATGTTTTCTCCTCTCCCATTGTTCAGGCCTTACCTCCCCACAGACCTGAAGATTGTGCTATTGAAACGGAACCTTCCGCGGTGATTCCCTTTGGAAGGATGTTCATCCTATCAGAACCTGAAAAGAAAGCCCTTCGTGAATACCTGGATACAAATCTCGCAAATGGCACCATACGACCATCTAAATCTCCTTCAGGGGCCTCCCTGTTCTTCGTTCCTAAAAAAGACACTAAAGAACTCAGACCGTGTCTGGATTATCGAGGTCTAAATCAATGTACTCTCAAGGACCGCTATCTGTTTCCCTTAATCTCAGACATCCTGGAAGCAGTAAGAGGTGCAGTTGTGTTCACCAAGCTGGATCTCAGGGGCGCCTATCATTTGATTCGTATCAGGGCAGGTGACGAGTGGAAGACAGCCTTTAGAACACCCTTTGGGCATTTTGTATACTTAGTCATGCCCTTTGGACTTGCTAATGCCCCAGCAATGTTCCAACGTTTCATGGATCGAGTGTTCTCGGACATGCTGTTCCTTTTTGTGATTGTCTATCTGGACAATATTCTAATATTTTCGAAGGACCCTCTCAAGCACGAAGAACATGTGAAAGCAGTATTACAACACTTACGTGAAAATAAACTCCTGGCAAAGCCTGAGAAATGCATCTTCCATACTTCTACTGTTCACTACCTAGGGTTTGTCCTTACTCCCGATGGTATCGGTATGGATCAATCCAAGGTTAAGGCTATTTTATCCTGGCCTAGCCCTGCCTCGGTGAAACAGATACAATCCTTCCTGGGCTTGGCTAATTTCTATAGGAAATTCATACCTTCCTTTTCCGAGATTGTCCAACCAATAATTGCCTTATTGAAAAAAGACGTTCCGTTTCGTTGGACCTTGACCCAAGAGAAAGCCTTCCAACAGCTAACGTCTGCATTTACACAAGCTCCCATTCTTGCTCGGCCTGATGTTAATCGACCATTCATAGTGGAGACAGACGCCTCCAATTACGCCATTGGAGCCGTCCTAAAACAGCAATTCGAGGACAACTTGGAACATCCCATCGCCTTTCTTTCTCTGACATTAACCCCTAGTGAAACCCATTACTCTGTCCTAGAGAAAGAGCTGCTAGCCATCCGTCAAGCCTTCACAGAATGGCGTCATTTACTTCTAGGAGCCAAATTTCCGGTCCATGTCGGCATGGACCATCGAAACCTACAAGTATTGCAAGCCCTGGAATGTAGGGATAGTCGCCAAGCTCGGTGGGCCTTCTTTTTTGCCCAATATCAGTTTCAGATTCACCACGTCCCTGGAACCCAAAATGTAATAGCTGATGCACTTTCTCGTCGTCCAGACTATGAACCTCCGGAGGATCGGACGTATCCCAAGATGTTTCCTCATACCATATTCGTAGCTCAAGCAAACAACCTCCTGGAAGAGATTTGTATGCAAACTCAGACTTCGGAGCTTTTAAAAGGAATTTCAGAAAGAGCCAAGGACGGATACTTGTTCAAAGATACCAAACTGGTTATCCCTACTCAAAAATTACAACAAAGAATAATAAACCTCTGCCATGATACTCTTCATTCCGGACATCGTGGTATTTCCAACACCCTCCGTCTAATACAAAGACAATTTTGGTGGCCCAAGATGAAGACCGATGTACAACTGTATATTCAGTCTTGCTCCGTCTGTAATCAGAACAAACATGATAACCAGAAACCAGCAGGTCTCTTATTACAGCCTACACCACCAACCAGACCTTGGGAGATCATTGCTACAGACTTCATTGTGGAATTGCCGCCTTCTAGAGGTTATACCACTATCATGGTCACCATTGATCTATTCACGCATATGGCTCACTTTACCCCTCTGTATAAATTACCATCCTCCTCAGAACTTGCTGGTATTTTCCTAGAACACGTCTTCTGACTGCATGGACTCCCTTCCAAGATCATATCGGACAGAGGACCCCAGTATATATCTCAATTCTGGAAATACCTCTGCAGGATACTAGGGATTCAACGAGCTCTCTCCTCGGGATATCCTCCCCAAACCAACGGTGTCACAGAACAGGTAAACCAAACCCTTGAACAATATCTTCGTTGTTTCTCTACTAAAGTCCAGGATGATTGGTCACTTTTAGTACCAGTAGCCGAACCGAATTCGCTTACAATAATTCAGACCATTTGGCTGTTAAGACCAGCCCCTTTTTCTGCAGCCAAGGATTTCACCCTTCAGTCTTACCCTCTATTCTTCCACACCCTACACCTGTTCCTACTGTCGATTCCTGGATCGAAACACTCATTAATGTGCAGAGAGAAGCCAAGGAACATCTCGAAAGAGCGCAAATCCAAACCAAACACTATGCAGATTCAAGGAGAAGACCAGGGCCTTCATACTCCATTGGGGATAAAGTATGGCTATCCTCGAAACTTCTACCCCGACATCTCAGACTGAATAAGTTGGCTCCCCGGTATTATGGACCCTTCTCTATAAAAGAGATCATCAATCCTGTGGCCTTTCGACTTCAACTCCTGGATTCCTGGAAGAAGATACATCCAGTTTTTCACAAATCCCTGTTGAAGCCCTTCATCCAAACTACCCGGACTACTCTTAGACCTAGTCCTGTGCTTGTCAATGACCAGCTGGAATACGAAATTTCTCGTATTCGTGATTCCCGATATAGACGAGGCAAACTTCAATACCTGGTGGAATGGAAATGTTATCCACCCAGCGAACGTACCTGGGAACCAGGGAACCAAATTTGAACTCCCCCAGATTGCTCAGAAGGTTCCACCGAATTCATCCAGGTAAACCTGGTGGAACGGGTTTTAGAAGGGGCCATGCTGTCATGAGGATCATGCCCTTTCTGGTCTTCCTGGTCCCTGCCACATCGGGGGTTACTCGCTGCAGTACACCCAACATGGCCGTATACACAGAACGCGGTCTATCGACCTTTACGTCCTATGCAGCACGTTCTATAAATTAGCCACTCCCCTGAGGTTCCACGCATCTCAACGCTACCGATAGCTGTGGCCTGACGTGCTCTGTAGTTTGTTCTCCTGAACTGTGTTGTTTCCTGGTTCCCGGACCTTCCTACTTCTCCTTTCCTTCTACCTTCCTTGATCCTGTTATTCCGCGTTCCGCGCAGACCGCCTCCGCGTGCTGCCTCCATTCCTAGCTTCCTGGAGTTTCCTAGATCCCGGACGAAGAAGCTGAACGAATCCTGGAATTCGAAGACGGCCGAGCGGGCTTGTACAAGACCCGAACTGCTCGGAAGAAAACCCTGATAAAGGACTCCGCAAAACAGAGAAAACAGGTGAGAAAAGGGGAAACCTGTGACAATTCCCATTTGAGTCCCAATGCTAACAGTGCCTCCATGAAACTCTGCGGGCGGGTGCCGTTCTGCCCGCCAGGTCAGACCCTGGCGGGCGGGTTGGCACCCGCCCGCAGAGTCGTACTATGCCAGTCTGGTAACAACAGTGCCGGTAGGCTTACCGGCACAGATGTTACTGGACCGGCATGGTCGTAATGAGGCCTCATTTCTTTATTTTACCCATCATGACTAGGAGATCCCCTAAACAGCCTACAAAAGTGTGTATTTCAAAAATTGTTTTCACAGTGAAAGAAAATGCAACGACATGTCGTCTGCTTGAGTCTTTATTTCATACAACATGCAGCGTTATACCCACATATTTATTTTCACCCACCATCCACACCCCTTAACCGACAATAGTCCTTACCCAGATACCACTGTGTCTAGGCCAGCAACCTATCTCACCAATAATTTTGCTTGTTGACAGAAAGAAAACCATCTGGGCGAGCAGCTGGGCTTTTCAAAACATCTGGCCGAGCAGCTGGGCTTTTCTGACAGAAAGCAAAACATCTGGGCGAGCAGCTGGGCTTTTCTGCACTTTGACTTTTCACAGGAAAAAGTGTGAAGGCTGAGCTGGAAAGGGTTCAGACAGCTTGTACAGATTGGCAACGTGATTGAGTACCGGTACTCATCTCAGGCTTGGAGAAGGCCCGGCCCTCAATAAGGCCAAACAAACGAAGTTCCGTTCCTGACGGAAGGTTTGAGCAGGCCCATTTAAATCTTCACAGTCATTATGGACCCTCAAGCCCTCACGAGCATCCATGGACATGGAAAGGCTAAGGATGCTTCCGCAGAGAGCCAGAATGGGTCTGTGCTTTCAAGAACACATATTATAAAAGATTGGAAAGGAAGAACATCTTGCTGAGCAAACTGGTCATTGCTGGCAAATGAAACAAAAACATCACTTGTGGGAACAGCATGTGGAGTTCCTCGTATCATTAAAACTGACAATGGACGACCTTTCTGTGTAGTAAAGACTTCAGACTGTTTTCAGGAAATATCGTTTTTCACCATCGTTGGAAAAGTCCCAAGTGGCCTCAGGCAAATGGCTCAGTCAAATGCTTAACAGGCAACCGCTAGAGATCCCTCCAAGAATGTCACATCACTAGAGGTTCAGTGGAACCAGACTCATGTCATTTATTCAGAGATTATTGAAATACACCAGAGTGCATGGCGAGGTGCCCGTCAGAACTAATGCTTGGTATAGTTATGAGAACTTGAATCCCTTGCATCAGGGTGCCAAATGTGTACTCTTGGCGAGTAAGAAATGGTGTGCTGTCTGTATGTATAGAATTGAGGTGGCAAGTGACTTTTTTTTTTTTTATAGCTGGCTAGTCGCTTGAAACCCTGATCCTATCACACGCGAGAGGGTCTCAGAACAGAGACAGGCTCCTCAAGAAGAAAGACACATAGCGTAAAAGCAACATCAAGTATGCAGATCGATACAGGGCTGAACTTCCAGACTTCAAAATTGAGATTTGGTGCTCATTAGGTAGCAACAAGATCATGGCAGCGTTCGACCCTGAACTCTTGATGATCACTGAAGGAAAAGGCTCTATGCTCTCCGCACAGTAACAAGAGAACAGCATTACTCAAGACTCGTCATATTTTAGAACGGCAAATCAAGTCAATGACATTCCACAGGACGCTCCCACTACTGACATGACTACCAGAAGACACACATGCATTAGTGGATAACCAACGGTGTGAATCAGGAATAAGTGAGGTGTGCTGATGGACGGTGCAGGATCATGATAATCTGGACTTCAGAGATATGCACTAGCAATACTGCTATGGTATCAGAGTGCATTTAGTATAATGTAGTGAAATACATAATGTACATATGAATTGTGTGTTAATATATACTGTGCCATAGCGTGTCCCTTAGCACATAGGCATCTGTGACCTGTGTCGAACATTGGTGCAAGCGTCCTCCCTGTCTGCCAAGTGTCGCAAAGTTGCATTGGGGGAGCCCCCAAATGTAGTCTGGGGAACTATGTTGGCCTGGAGAAGCCACAGGCCACCTGATGCAACCCCTGGAGTTGGTATCCCCCACATTGTTCCCTCAGGCGCCCCATGAGTGCCCCATTGCAGACCCTACAGACAGCCCTTCAGATAAAGTTCCAATTTGTATCCCACCCGGGAACACACTTCATGAGAAATAAGGGAAAATACCCATTACCACAGCAATCTGGGGGATGGGTGCGGGAGGGGGGGTATTATCGGGAAGAACCCTGGAGATAATCAGCCTCAGGAAGGGTTTTCACTTTATATATTAGGCACTGGAACTCTGCTGCTTGCTCCAGGCTCCATGGGCAAACACAGCGAGCAATTTCTTAACCAGCAAATCTCAGACGCACAATCCCAGAGTGGAGAACCAGGTTGAACTCATAGTGAAGCGGGCACCAGCCAAAAACGGATAACAGATAAAGCCTTAGCTACATGACTACTCTGGTAGGTAGCAAGCAAGCACACTTACTGAGAGTCTCAGCAGCCTGTGCCTGATCCCAAGCGGGCTATTATAGCCCTTGCCGCAGAGCCCAGGGCATTAGCTGACCTGTATTATTGTTTGGGTAGGTGGAGGATGAGTCTGGTTGCTGCCTTCTGTATGGCTGGCTAGAGGGAAAGGCTGCTGTTGTGGAGTCCATGGAGGCGAGTGTAGCCGTATTCCAGCATGGAGAGAACCAGTGCTTGGACTGCAGTGCGGAAGTCAACAGGAGGAAGGATGCACCTGATCTTTCATTAGGAGGTGAAGTTGTAGATTGCATGTTTTGGTGATAGCAGCTATGTGGTGTGTGAAGGAAAGGGAGGTGGTGAAGCCACGGAATTGACAGGTATGGAGAGGTGTATGTGTGGGTTGTCTGTGGCGAGTTCTTTCATCCACGAGGGAGAGGGTTTGAGTATGTGTCGAGGAGGGGGGGCAGAAGAGGAGGTATTCCGTTTTTGAAGGGATGAGCTTGAGGAAGTGGATGGCCATCCAGCTGGTGATGGTGGAGAGAAATCTTTAAAGGATATGTAGTTGTTAGGGGGATGAGATTTGGCAGTGTATTTGTGTTCCATCTGCATATTTGTGGAAATGGATGTGGTGTTTGCTAAGGGTCTGTCTAAGGGATTAAACTTAAAGGTTGAAGAGGAGTGGAGATAGGGAACTGCCTTGTGGGACGCCGCACTTGACTGGGGTCCGATCGAAAAGGGGCGATGGAGGTAAAGTGTCTATTGTCAGTAAGGAATGAGGAGAACCAGTTGAGGATGGTACCTGGGAGTTTCCTTGTGGGACAGGATGTTGGCTATAGTGGTATGGTTGATGGTGTCAAATGATGCAGAGAGAGGGAGGAATAGGAGTAGTGCTCTGTGTCCTTTGTCAGAGATGTTATGGAGGTCATCAAGGATGTGAAGTGTAGTGGTCTCTGTGCTGTGTCCAGTTCGAAAGCCAGATTGGAAGAGGGTGAGTAGGTTGAAATGGTGATGTGTTGTTGCAGTTGGGTAGTGAGAAAGCAATTCATGATTCTGGTGAGGTATGGCAGGATAGTGATGTAGTGGTGATTTTCAGGGAGTGTGAGGTTGAGGGCTGGATTTTTGAGAAGGGGTGAGATTTGTACAGTTTTGAGAGCAGAGGGGAGTGCATCGACAAGGAAGGAACATGGTGCCTGTCACCAAGAAATTGTTTGTTGCAGTGACAAAGAGTATATTTGCCTTTGGCGCTTTATCCGAAAGAACATTGTCGGGCTAGTTCACCCACTTGTAAGTTTAGGGAAAAGTCAGCATCTCCAATGATCCTCTGGCCCCTAACCTTTGACTTTAAAGTAAGGAAGAATGAGGTTTCTGGCCAGAACATGTCTGATTTCTTTCAGCATTTGAGTGGGGACTGTGATGAGGTTGTCTCCTTGTCTTCAGCCATGAAGGGCTCGGAGGTGCTGTGGACTAGGAAAGTTGACACAGGAGAATCTCTCATCAGTGCTGTAAGATCAAGAAGTGGCTAGAACTCCATCACATGACCCAGCCCCATCATTTTGGAGACCTTTCTCCTTCTATACTTGACTTATGGACACTTGGTTTGTGGTGCCGCAGGAAGCATCAGCATGGAACATGTACAGAAAAAGAGAATGGTATATATGGAAACCGAGTGGTCTGTGAATGCTCTGCCAGAAGGATCCCCACTCATCAAGCTTGGGGGACAGTTTAAGTGTCCCAGACATGGAGCCCACATACTGCAGCGTGGAACGCCGGAGGATGGCCAGACCGTCTGCTTGACTTTAAAATGGCTGGCAGGCTTTACGATGCCACAGGAGCAACACAGAACCAACAGCTGCAGGTAATGCCAATCAGGAAATGCAGGTAAAGCCCCACGTATCAGAGAGGAAAAGGAAGAAATGGTGAAGGAGAAGAAAACAGGTTAAGGGAAAGGACTGAGAGCACTCAAGACTTGAGAGGAGAAAGCTGCAGAGTGAACTGAGCCCTATATCCCTGGAGGTACTTTACAAGCTCAACAGTGAGATGGGCACTATATCCCTTCAGGCTAGTAGAAGGACGCTGGGTGCCATATCACTGGAGTCAGGAACATCTGGGTGCGATAGCCCTGGAGGCAGAGTGCTAGTTGTAGCACCTGCAGGGCACAATGAGGAGTGGGCTAGGTGCTATATCAATGGATGCAGAGGAAGGAGCGCACTGGGCACTATATCCCTGCAGGTATCTTTTGGAGCATTTTGGTCACTACGCCCCTGGTGGCATAGCGAGCATGGTGGTGTACAAATGGATGCAGATCAAGAAGTCCTATATTCTAGCAAAAGAGCTGTGGGTCACTAAGGTAGAAGGGAATTAGCACAGAAATGAGAATCCTCTCTAACAGGCTGTCTTGGCAGTCAGTAAGCAGTTGTCAGAAAAATGCAACCATTGTGTGTCATCTGTTTGACTCATGAGAGATTATTTTCTGATGAAGAGCGTCAGCTTTTGTATCTTCTCCACTTCCCCTGTTTGCAGCCAACTGTTGATTGTTGCTATTTCAGGTTTTGACAGGATCTCTTCAAACATTGCGATGACGACTGCCCCAGAGTCGTGTCTTGTCGGAGGACTTTGAGAAGAGGTAGTGCCACTTATGAGAAGCTGAACTGAAGGTTTGATGTTTGGGGATGGTCTGAGGGTACATGTAGCAGTAAACGAGTGACAACATGAATAGGACACAAACTCTTATGAAACCACCTCTCTCTGAAAGCCTACATCAATCACACTCATAACCGCATTAGCAGAGAGGAACAATGGGTCAAAGGAACCGCATTTCTAGAAACTGTGTCTCTGGAGGTGATTTCTGAAGGTAAAGGGGTTTGTTTTAAGATGCAGTTGAAGCTGTAGTCTATTCCACAGTCTCGTATCTTGCCCATGAAAGTCTCTGAACCCTAGCATGGCTTTGTTTTAGGGGTGGAGAAAGGCAACAGGCCCGCCATCAGTATACAGAGAACTCAAACCTGGTGATATTTACTAAGTTTAGCCAAAAGGTATTTGGAAGCCTTTCCTCTCATGATTTTCTATGTAAGACAACCACTAGTGGATTACTAGGCCCAGAAACACTGCACGTTTATGTTCTCCGTCCAGGACAGACTGATGGTGCCGTTCACAGGACGTTGTAGTTAAATGGGAGTCCTGTTGGGAGGGAAGCATAGAGGCTGTTGCAAAGGCCCAGCCAGGAAGTGTCTTCCTCCTGCACCAACACCCTGGCTCTATCTTTTCTGATATTACAATGAAGAAAGCCTTTTAACCAGCAGAGATGAAATAAAGCACACTTTACCATAGTGTGATCCGGTATATTGTAAAGCGCTTTGGTGTAAAGTGCTATATAAACCCAATAAACATAAACATATTATAGCAACATCTTCGAATCTCAACAAAGTAGAAAGGTGTTCACCGTAGTTTAAAATGAGTAGTGAGATGCAAAGCAAATTGTAAGATTCTGGCTTGAAAGGCAGAAAGGACCAGGCACCCTTTAAGGCATGGAGGAGATAAGACATGTCTGTATTTCCCATTTTGAAATCTAAAGCAAACGGGATCAACATGCATCACAAGAAAACATGAGGGCCAACAGCCAAGCAGTATGTAATGTCACTGGCACACACTTGTGCCAACGGGTACAGACGTGCACATTGTTCTCCTTTCTCTCTGTGCACTTCCTGGGTGAGCCTGACACGAATGCAGCAAGAGGGTGACCTTCCATTGTGTGTCACAGTGTCGTAAACCCTCTACCTGATGCAAGGCTGCCTGAATGAGGAGTGCAGGTCCTGGTAGCACCTAATGACTGCTTGGAAATTGCATTTGCCATGTCAGTAGCCTTTTATACACTTAAAAAGAAGGCTGAATTGGATTCCAGACTGATAAATGTGGATGTGTGACATGTCCAGTGTAGCCAACGACAGAACCTCACTTTTCTGCGCTGTGATGCCCGCTCCCCTACAGAGATTGAACCAAAGGATGTGAGGGTGGGTGGGTGTTCCTGAAGGTTAAGGGGGAGGAGTCTCACCAGCATCTCAAACATGCAGTTGGCTGTGGCCGCAGTCTTAATATGCCTATCGGGGACAACTCATCCCATGAAAGATTTATCGACGGAGTAGCTATAACTCTGCAAAATGGCTAGCTACAAAGACCAAAAAGGGATCCTCTGACCTACAAGGAGGCCACAGAGCTTTAAGCAGAGGAAGTGTATCCATCGCAGAGACCCATTTAAAATAAGAAGAGGAAGAACGAGCAGGAGGACTATGTCTAATCTAATGTGACCGTCCAGATTCAGTTTGCGACTGGAAATCTGTTGCAAAAACAGAGCCATTTATTTTAAAGAGAAATGAGCTCACAGTATCGGCATGCTCAAGAGATGAGGCGAGCAGTGATTGTCCCCATAACGGATTAAGAAAAGAATGAACATTTGACACTAGTTTCACAAGGTTTCTTGATGGCTTGTTCAAGCTTTGAATGCAAAAAAGATTTCTTGGCATTCAAAATTGCTATTTTGTAAGCCTTTATAGATACGTTAGATACGGCCAGGTTTTCTACGGATTTTGATGTTCTCTGAATACCACTTGAGCGACGATTTCTCAGCTTAGGTATTCCTCAAAGTGGCTACAGTGTTACTCAAGTTTAGAAACTATGCTTGAAGAATGTTTAGAGAAGCTTCACAAGTTAGAGCATCATTAAGGATCAGGCAATCGGATACATTATAAACTATTTTTAAATTCAGAAGACAAACGTTTCTTCTGGCTTGTACTCCTCGCCTGCTTCTGTTTTTTTTGCTAGCTGCCCTCAAGCTTGTGGCAGTTCTGGTTGAGCTGTTTGAGAATGTCCATGAACCAGCAACTGACCTTGTCTTTCGTCTCTTGGCAGGGCTGTAGAATGCTATGGTATAAAAATATGCCAGTTGTCACTCCCTTTTCGTCCGCAGCGTGTCATTACAAATGTTTCAGAGGGGTCCGTTACACAGAGCTGGAGGCTAATGGGTGGTAGTGGGGTGACCTTGGGAACTGCGGACAGCCATATGCTCTCGGATGCAGGCACCGGAGGAGGTATAAGACTGATAGCGTGAGTTCCCTAGTCCATCCCTAACCTTGTGGATCCACCTAGCTATGTTGTCCCTAGAAGCCCTGTGATGTATAGGAAGCAGCCACGCTGTGGGCGGTGTAGCTGAAGTTGGGTAAAGAAACATGCAGTTTGCAGAGCTGCTAGACCAGCCCTCTGCGAGCCCCAGGGTAGAGAGAATAAGCGCTGGTCCAATGAAAAACCAAGGCTTATGAGGAAGGCTCACCTTGCGGTTCTGGGACGCTCCCACTCGTTCAAAACCAGATGTGTCAGAAACCTCAAACTTCACCCAAAGGCCTGAGACACCAATCTGCACAACCCACGGTAAAATCAGCTACTGGGGAATGAATCTAAGATAGGACCAGATTTATTATAATGGCAGCTAGCAGCACCACGGCATGGGCTGCTTACCGATCACTAACATCTGACAAATCTGCAGTGCCCCCAACAGTGCACAGTCGTCAAGCACACACACACACATGACAATCAGACCAGAAAACATTTGAGCAATAAAATATCTCAAGCCCAATCCCGCGTGGGGATAAAAGGAGGGTGGTGTCGAGTCTGTGGAAGTCAGAGAGAAAAGTGCAGGATAGAGGGTTGTTACAAATTGTTCGAACTACAATTGTTCGAATCACAATTGACCTTTGCACAATTGACAGAATTGTGAAGGTCAATTGTTACATATATGTGGGGGGAAACCCCCGCAACTCCCCATTATATTTATATTTATAAAACCAATGTATATATATATATATATATATGTAAAGAAAAAGAGGAGAGGGGAGGGACCGCACTCTCCGTGCACCCAACAAAGTTTGAAAAAGTTCCAACAAAGTTTCCAAAAAAAGGGAAAGCGCAGCTCACACAAGGTAGAAAAAAAGGTAAATATTTAATTAATTCTTAGCTGTACAAAATGCACAGAACAAAAGGCTGGGGAAACAGCATAAACAAACAGAGGCAGGACGCCTGTGGGCACGGCCCGCTTACAACGCGTTTCACGCTCAACTGAGCGCTTGATCACGTGAATATATATATACACACACACACACACACACACACACACACACATATATATATATATGCAGTCAATTGTGCAAAGGTCAATTCGGACCCTTGACTTTCGGTCAATTAGGTCATTCGAACAATTGTGTTTGAACAATTTGGGTAATACCGGATAGAGCAAGGTGGTGTGGTGAGGAGGAGAGGAAGGAGAAGGAGAATGGAGAGGCTAGGGATGAGTGAGAAAGGAGAGCAGAGGGGAAGGAGAATGAATCAAGGACGAGAGAAAGTGAGGAGGTGGTTGAAAGGGGACAGGAGAATGGAAGAGGTGGAGGAGAGTGCAAGAGGAATGGAGGAGAGAAAGGAGAGTGGAGGTAGAAGGGAGAAATATAAAGAGGTAGAGGGGAAATAGCAGAAAGGAGGAGGAGTGGCCAAAAATAAGCACCACAAAGAGAACAGCTCAAAGCTTGGGGCCCTGTGGAAACCCAGAGTGGGCCAAGGGTGAGCCAGACCAGACTTTAATGGATGGTTAAACTTGACAACCCTCAGTGTCTAACCTTTGTGAAAGAGTATGATGCCAGACACCCGTACAGATGACCAGGGCACATTATTGTGATGACCTTTTTGTGCCCTTGTGCTGAGGCAGCATTACTATGTCCTCCAGTTTTACAATTGCAAGGTATGTTGCACTTCACTCATTTTGACCAATCTTTTTCTAGCCCTTTTTCTGTACTTATGTGATATTTTACTTTTGTCCTTTTTCCAGAATTGATGCTTTTTGATTGTGGATACTCACTTGCAGGCCAGGTGTGGCTATTTTGTGTTCACCCAATAGCTCCTCTGCACTTTACATCTTTTTGCTTCTTTCACTCTGAGGGTCATTCTTGTTATTCTTCTATTTTTTTGCAGACATTGCCCTGAAGAAGGATCCTGTGCGATACGAAAGCATTGGCCATTGGTGTCTGCCCGATTATGGATTAAATATTACCACCTCATATCTTTTCTCATAGGCTGTTTGGATGAATCTTGCAATTGTTATGAGACTTTACATTTAATACGCTGAATTAACTATTTCAGTTTACACAAGAGAGCAGCCATCGCTCTGGATTTCCTCTGCAGTATTCTTTTAGTGGTTGTTCAGTTCCACCCAAGTGTGTGGGTGGTTTGTGGGCTTGCCCTTGAAGTATTTTATCATTATATTTGATTTTTTGTATTTTCTGTGTCTGAAAGTGGTGCCCACTCTTAACTTGGTTCTTGCAAGCATTAGGCTAAACATTCTTTACTTCCTGTTTTCAGAAGCAATGAAAAACAAGCATTTATCTCAAAGCACTATGGAGGTGGGCCCCTCCCCCAGTGGAGGGGCCCCAGGGTGGGCAGGGAGGCAGGCACCAATAGGTCTGGGGAGTCAAGCAGCTGCATTGGCAGCCACCGGAAACTGGCCGAGGGACACACGCCCTCAGCAAGAACAATGTGACGAGCCACGGGGGCCACAGCGCCAATTGACGCCGTTAAGAAGGGTCGGAAGAGTGGGTAAAAAGCAGCAGCTCTTCCACTTTGCATACCGACCCTGCCGGAGTACATTGTGGATCTCCTTGGTCCCTTTGCCTGTGGACGTCACTGGGGGAACTGACGTCGCTGGGGGAACTTCTGACGCTCTCCTTGGTTTTTGTGTTTTACTTTGCCTATCATTGCCGTGCAGCCGCCGTTGGAGGATTGCTGCCAGGAGGGGGCCACACTACTGAGCCGCTTTGTCTGCGCCGGGTGACTCCTATGGGTCGGGAGTGGATCTACGAGACATACAGTAAGCTTTGATTCTGGCTGTGGGCTCGTCAGACGGCTCAAGGGCAGTTAAGGAGCTGGGTGCGTTCGAGTTGGCTCTCTCTCGGTTTAGTGGTGGTCCTGCGGGGTCAGGCGGTGGGGGTAGCAGAGGAGGGCAGAGGATTCTCCCGGGATGCAGCAGGCAGGGGAAGAGGAGGCGAAGGGAGCGGATAGTGTGCCGGTTATCTTCTCATGGGGATAAGGAGAGCGAGTGGATGGCTGTTGGCAGGATTAAGGGGAATGGGTCCGCCCGGGTGAAAACGTATTCTAAAAACAGAAATGAAGTGAATGGCCAAGGCGAGCAATAAAGTTTGTTAAGGCGAGCATATAGCAGGCCGCCTAGACTGAGTGTTAAAGTTGGGGGTCTGGCAGCACGGCGAGAAGAAAAGTGATTCTTGAGGGGCGAGCAGATAGCAGGCCTTGGATTAAGAGCAAAGCTACACAAAATAAAAAGCACACATATAGCGGGCGGCCTGGGTGAAAGAGTACAAAATAAATATCGAATACAAGGTGAAGGTTGGAAGGAGCAAAAACGAGGGGCCACGAGTAAGGAAAAAGAGACTATTGCAAGTCATAAAATAGGATGGACCCTACAAAAGTGGCGGCACTGTTTGCATTACTGCAAGATAAGGGGATTGACTCTGTGATGGCACAACTGAATGGGAGCAACTCAGGAAACACAAAGGATCAGCAGCTGAGAGCAGAGGGTGGTGACAGTGGGAAAGGCAGACCCAGGAGAATTAATGTAGCCCCAAGGACTGCATTTCCACCAGCAAAGAAGAGGAGGGGAGCAAAGCAGCCAGGGAAGACGTGGCAGTGAATAGCACAGAGCAGCTGCAAGCACAGGATCAAGGGGTAGCAAGTGCCTCCATTGGAGAGAGCACAACAACAGTGGACCCCACAAGGATCACAGCGGGAACAGTAGCAAGTAGCAGAGGAGCAGTAATGGCACTGGAGATATCAGTGAACCGGCAGGATGGAAATGGGGGGGCATAGACAATGGGTGGAGAGGACCAGAGGGGTTGGGGATCTGCAAGCTCCAGCGCAGACAGAGCACAGGCACCTAACCAGCCCAAATTATTGGGGGGCCTCAGTCAGGGGAGCCTATCTGTACCAGTTCAGGCGTACCAGGGGGTACAAGCCAGGAATGATTTGAGTGCATGGGTGTGCCCCTGTGCAAAGGTCAAGGGACCTCAGGGGTACAAAAGGAGCAAGGGTTCATAGGCAGGAAAATGGGCATCAGGATTCGGGAGTGTCCGCCTGGCAGTGGGACTAGGGTCCAGCCACCTGGAGGACAGCAGGGGCAAACACAGTCCCCAGACAATATCGGTGGGCAGCACAGGGCATGGGACCAGCAGTGAGCAAGACAGGCCAAGGGGAGGCACAAAGTATTACAAGGATGATGCCAACATGCACAGCGGTAGGAGATGTGACTTCACAAGCAGCCCCCATCAATTACCCGTCAGGTGTGCTCACTTGGCACGTAACACCCAAATTAAAAAGATTTGGAACATTTATAGATATGTTTTCCTTTCAAATTATACTGGATCGGATGAAGTAAGTGTAGCAAAAGGGGAAGGAAAAGAGAAAAAGATACAGGTGGAAAGACCAATTGTGAGTTAGACAACAGGGTTTGCAATATTCACGGCAGTAAATGCAGAGAAGTAACCGGAGTTGCATCACATGTTTTTCTCATATTTACACCTAATAATGATCATGTATCGCAAATGTGCATTTGGGACTTGGTTAAACTATGACGAGAGGTTAAGGGCCTAGAAGGCAGGGAGCGTACAGCTGGACTGGCGGACCAGGTTTATGGATTTGTGGGCCAGTTGCACTATGGCCCACCAACAAGGGGGAAGGTCCTAGGGGGGGTTGGTCACAAAGGCCTGGGCACCAAGGCAGGGACAGTTCTTTCGGACCCCTCCCCCACAAGAGGGGTTAAAAAGGGAACATGTTGGGCATTCAACACAAAAAATGCACCACGGCAGTATTCAGGTTTAATCATGCATGCTCATGCTGCGGGTTACCACGACACCCGGAACAGAGATGTGCAAAGTACAGAGAGTACAAAAAGAACGAGTAGAGGGACAGCACACATGTCCCAGTTGCCCACACCAGTCAGAGTAGATATACTCCGAGTATGGGCAAACAGTTACCCCAGAAAGGCAGAGGTGCAACTGTTAGTGGGGGTCTTCTCTGAGGGGTTTTGCATTACAGTGAAAGGGATGGTGCCATCTGAAGTGCCAAAGAACCTGTCAGGTGTAACAAGCAACAATGCATTAATGAGGGACAGAACTGCCACAGAGATGAGATTGGCGAGAATAGGGTGACCATTTGCACCCCTCCATTCCTGCTGTTTTTTTGCTACCCTGTGGGCATTGTGCCCCAAAAGGAGGAAGGAAAGTTCAGAATGATTCACAATCTGTTATGTTATCTCCAAAAGAGGCCTCAGTAAACGATGTAATCGAGGATGAAATATTCTCTGTAAAGTACGCATCTTTTGATGACGCTGTGGGCCAGGGAACTGGGAAAGGGTGCTTTGCTAGCAAAAGCGGATATTGAGTCAGCATTCAGACTACTACCGGTCCACCCAACTGATTACCGACTACTGGGTTTCCAGGTGCAGGGAAAAACTTTACTTTGACAAGTGCATGCCAATGGGGTGCTCTATTTCATGCAGCTCCTTTGAGCCATTTTGCTCATTCTTAGAATCGGTCATGAAGAGGAAAATAAATGGGCAAGAGTGGTGCACTATCTGGATGACCTCCCCAATCAGGGCAGTGTGCAGACACATTGGGGGCATTTCAGGGGATAACAAGGGATTTGGGGGTGCCGTGGGCACTAGAGAAAACGGAGGGTCCAGTGACCGTCATTTCATTTTTGGGTATTGAAATAGATTCAGTGCACGGAACATACCGCCTTCCGGCCAGGAAGGTTGCAGAGTTACGAGAAACAGTGTACATATGCCTGCAGTCCCAGAAAGTGACCTTGGCTCAGTTGCAGCACTTGGTGGGACAACTCAACTTTGCTCTGAGGATCATCCCGATGGGGCGCCCATTCTCACGAGCCATAGCGATGGCAATGTCGGGTCTCACAGAGAAACATCACCGCACTAGACTGTCTGCCTCAATTAAAGGGGATCTCAGGGTCTGGGACAATTTCTTGACACATTTTAATGGGCCTCAGTGTTGCCCAGAAAAGGCACGGCCCAACCAGGAGATCGGGCTATAAACAGATGCCGCAGGCAGTGTGAGGTTTGGGGCAATTTGGGAAAACAACTGGTGTGGTGAAAGGTAGCCAAAAGAGTGGGCCAGCAAGGGGCTGCCCAGGAACATTACATTTTTGGAACTATTCCCTGTTGTGGTAGCATTGACAGTCTGGGGGGAGGTTCTGCGGGGGAAGCACGTGGTATTTTGGTCGGACAGCATGTCAGTGGTGATGACAATTAACACCAGAGAGCATCATGCCCCATGGTACTCAGATTGTTGAAGCATATGGTCTTGATTTGTTTAAGAAAAGGAGTGCTTTTTTAATCTAAACACGTCTCAGGAGATCTCAATAACACTGCTGATGCATTACCTCGTCTTTAGATGCAGGAGTTCTACAGATGGTTGCAGCAGGAAGAAATAAAGATGGAGTTTTGGTGCCCCTAATTAGCACACCTGATCACTGGATCGCTAACCAGGAAGACCAAGGGAGCTTATAAGAAAGCATTTCAGAAATATTGGGAATTGTGTGGACAAAGGGAGATATTCCATAGAGACACTTTCATGGCCTCCTTGGGGCATTTAAATAGCACAGGAGTGTCCGCTGGGGTGGCAAAAGGAAAAGTGGCGGCTATCAGGTTTGTGACAGGGTTGCAGGGGGTAGTAAATTCTGACTTTGCAGTAAAAAAGGCTTTGGCAGGTTGGCAAAGGATGGGGGTAAAGCGAACAAAGGCAAGGCGGTGGCTGGACCCTAAAAAAATGGGAAAATATTTTACTATCTCTGGAAGGGATGTGCAGGGAAGGTTACGAGTGTTCTCTTTTTAGGGCCCCGTTCGTCACGGCTTTCTTTGGGGCTTTCGCATTGGGGGAAGTAGTGGGGGGTCGCCAAGATGGACTTGACAGGGGGACTAGCCTTCACCGACATATGTTTTAGGGGACTTCTCGGTGTGCAAATATATGTGAGAAAAACTAAGACAAATCAAGAGGGGAAAGGGGTGATAGTGGACTGAGCCAGCAACCTGAACAGGATAATAATTTTTCCGGTAGCAACTCTGGGGGATTTCATCAAATTCAGAGGGAACTAAGGGGGGTACGGGTTGCGTTGTTCAGACACCAGGATGGTTCCAGTACATCAAAATTCCAATTCAGCGTGATTTTTCAGAGGTGTATTGTGGCAGCAGGTTTCGAGGGGCTATGATTTGCCCCACATTCCTTCCAGATCGGAGCGCCCACCACGGCATCAGGCTAGAGGATGAAGGAGGCGGATATCATGAAGCTGGGGAGATGAAAATCTGGGGCATACAAGGGGTACATAAGGCACCACTTGGCCTGCCAAAGGCCAGGGGAATGCAGTGACAAGACAAAAAGATGATGGGGAAGAAGAGAGTATGGGGGCAGAAAAAAGAGGAACTTCAATGCGGTTGATGAAAAGCAAATGTCAGTGGTACCATGAATAATATATCCATCTATTCCGTTATCCATAGAGGATGCCACTGATGTGGGTAGTATGGGTGATCGGCCACTCTTTCATTGGACAGTTGGAAAGGAGAGTAAGAGATCGGCATAGGGTGCACAAGCACACAGAGGCAGCGATACACTGGATCGGAAAGGGGGGGATTGGTAATAGGACAGTTGTGCAACACCATGACCAAGCATAAGGAGAAACATTGTCTGGCCGAGTTGGATCTGGTGATCTTGCACATTGAGGGAAATTACTTGGTGCCTATTGGGCGGACGGAACTTCGACTGTCACTGGTCTCACTGTTCGGTTGGTTGGGCAACTTTTTCCCACAGATGGTGATTGACTGGTCTCAAATCATCCCAAGGACAAGGTGGGGTATTCTAGGGTCAGTAAGGCCCCTCAACATCTCGGGAAGCAAATTGAACTATGAGCTAGCCTGGCTAGCTGGAGGGTGACTGTGGTTAGTGGGCAATGGATTGGTAAGGGGATGAGAAAATGTGCATCTCGATGGAGTACATTTGTCAGACCAAGGAACATACTTGCTTTTTGAAAACATTTTGGCTGTGATACGCACAAACCAAGTGGGGTTGGGGGAGTTCCCCCGACCGGTTGGCCGAAAGTCCTGTGGCAGGTGGCGTTGGACAACGTGGTCAGTGATTTCCCCCTCCGGGGGAGGCCCTGAGGCTGTTAGGTGCAGTGGCGCGGGCACAGCCTCCCTCTCACTGGAATGGCTTTGGCCCAGCGGGGGCGAGAGTTCAGATGAGCCAGGAGGCAGAAAGTGTAGGACAAGGAAGGGTGCCTTCTGGGCTCACCCCCAACATAAAGTATGGCAGGGAAGTCCGCAACAGCATAGGGGGAACCTCACTACTGTACAATGACAAAAGGGGCGGAGTTAGCAGTTCCACCTGGTCTGCCTGTCACAAGGAGGAACCATTGTAAATATATGTGTATGATGTTGTTTGAAATGTACCTAGTATGGTTATGCTTTTTTGTGTATTCTTAGGGTTATGTTTAATAATTGGATGAATTGAAAGAAAAACCTGGTTTGTCTCCGGTTGACTACTTAACAGTGCCTAGCGCATATTCTTCGTGGGTGACACCAATGGGACTACTTGTCAGAGCAAGGCTGGGCAGAGAGGCTGTGCACTAAGGTACGCAGCAACACGTCTTCGCTTTGGTATATCATTGTGGACCTGTCTGATGCATGGACCCGAGCGGCTTAACGCAGGCGGAGGCTACTCCGGCAGCAGAGTGAGGCCTAGTGACGTTGAGAGGCAAAGTATCAGTACTTGGTTATGTTGTGTCCCATTAATTGAATATTTATTTATTTAATTGCCCCGCTCCGACAAGTAGGAAAACTGAAGCAGCTCATTTCATTTTAATCCGATGACCGTTTACAATAAATTGCTTGTAACTGACAGCTAATTAACTCTTTTGGCCTGTACTTAAACATTCAATACAAACTATTTAAAAGAAACAAGTCACTAGCGTTCTATACAATTAACTCGAAGCGGCATAGAGTCAAACTGTTTAAATAGGATAGTCAATGTTCCTAATAATTGGCTCGCACTTGACACAATCTGCCAAACGGTGCATATTTTTCATCAAACAGTCCCTTGTTAAAAGGATTTTTAAAAGTATGTCAGGCAATTTTTTTTAAATAAATGTAAATCTATTCTCAAAGGATGGCGGTGGTTTCTATCATAAAAGGCATGTTCTATTATTTGCATAGGTCCCAGTGGTCAATGAAGTCTAGGCTAGAAAGACGTGTATGCAGTTCCGCTCCTTTTTCGATGCTATTTAACAGAGTGTGCACTTGCTCCTGGATTTTTGCGTTCAGTTTAGTCACAAATTCGATGGCGCACATTAGACATACTGCATTGGACATAAAAGCCGAGCCAAATATTCGTACACAGGCTAGACGATTAATTATTTCCACGGATAAATCCATTACCTCAAGGCGCAAAAGAATAATTAAGCAAGAAATAACACACTGGGTCAGTGGCATGGCTTATTATTCTTGATCAATTTTGAAGCTTGACGGAACTCTGAACGTTAACCGTTTAGGAGCGACCAACAGCAAGATCTCCGAAAGCTTGACTAGCACATTTGTAATCAATCACTCAATCGTCCATGATAAACACTATCATTTATTACTTACAAATATCCAGCATGATATCTGGAAGGATCTCAATGCCCCTTTATGAAACCTTGTGGAGCTTAAAGAGCCAGTGTGGTCATATCCATTCTTTCACAAATCATTTGAAAGGTCCTGACGCGTGTGCGTGCGTCTGCGCGCGTGTGTGTGTGTGTGCGCGCAAGTGTGTGCACGTGTGTGTGTGCACGCGTGTGTGTGCACGCATGCGTGTGCGTGTGTGTGTGTGTGTGTGTGTGTGTGTCTTGGACATTTACTGAATCCCCCTCAGCAATTTATGGTACTGAAGGGCTGCTTCATATATCTTAAGAGAAAGAAGCACTGCACCCCTTATCTGGAAATGCTATCTTCAAGCATCTGTCCCTTTGGGTTTTTAAGAACCTTTGAAGACATTTCCAAAATGTATGCCACAGCCACGTTTATCCTACAACATGGTTACTTGCTGATTGATGGTTGTCAAGAGTCATGCATGCCCATAAATCAGTTACAGCATAGTAACAAGAAATGTTCGTGGAGCCAAGGCGTCCGGGCATGACAGAGCCAATTTCCCAGCTCTGCAGCACCGGGGTCAGAATGGTGCTAGGGGGAAAGTTCTCAGCAGGCTGCCATTAGGAATCATGGCAATGCCAATGATCCCCACCATAACAATAAAGACACTTACTGGTGGTGAACGTGGTCCATGTTATACTGGGCTTTGTTAGGTGGCAAATAGGGACTTGGCTCTTTATGTTTCAAGATGTTTGCCAATTTTCTTTTCTATTCGACATTTTCAGATGGCCAACTTGGGGAATATTCCTTACACTTAAAGGTCCCACTATGATTTCCTGTACATGACCTCTGTGAGGAATCAAGTGGTTCAGTCATTTTCCCCAAGAGGGGACCCTTCCTGTGAGGCTAGGGAGGTGAGCCTGTTACGCATGATTCCCCCTAGGGGTGGCGGTAAGCAGAACCTCACAGGGAGAGACTGCCTTCTTGGGGATAGGTACTCCCTTTCCGCTGATGAACTCCCTTCCCGTTATCCTCCAGAACCTAATGTAGCATCATTCCTTTTTCATATGTTATTGTGATATAATGACAGAAGAAAAGTATTAGTTCAGTACTGTGAAGAGTAAGAACCAAGGAGTCAAGAATACATATTTCACAAATACTGAGACGAAGAAGCCAAGAGTAGTTATGAAGAACGTGGCCCAAACACAAAGGAAAGACTTTCCTGAGAAGACGAAAAAGCCCCAACACTGCGTCACAAAAAGAGGCGGACCAGGAGAACTAGGTAGTGAGGCACAGAGATTCAAACCGGCTGGTACAAGGAAGCTGGGAAACCTTGGAAGATGCTGCTTCACACGTCGAGGAACAGCAGCCAAAGAGGAGCCAGCATTATGTGACACATCAGACAGACTGGAGGAAGCCTGTCAAAGTCCCAGGAGGAACGGGCAAAGAGGGCTGGAACGGAGCCCAGGAGTTGGTGTGCTAAACCGGTGAGATGCCCAGAACAAACAGAAGGCGGCTGGTGGTGGCCTAGAAGGGAAGCAAGTGAAGAACCCCTCCATTGCCGATACCATCATCAGGCACAGTAGAGTGTCAGAAGAAAGCCAGAGAGCAGCTATGACGGAGCATAAAGAGGAAAACGAGAACAATGACCCAGTGGTGCAGACCCCTTACACAGAAGGTAACAGGGAGAGCGGGAGACCCAGAAAAGAGGGCTTATATGTAAAAAGGGACAGAGATTTCACAAGCTATAAGCAAACTGAACATAATGATTGGAGACGGCCCCCTCGTCCCAGTGAGAAGTACAACGACCAAAAGGGGAAGAATCGCTTAAGGGTTAATCATACTCATCCCAGTGAGGGAAAGAACTGAGTAGTTTATTGCAAGAAATAGAAAAAGACTATTTAAGAATCTCACATTGAGCAAAACTTTGCCGAGAAGCAATCCAGGAGAAGGGAGTCATTCTTCTGGTACTTTTAAATGTAGCAAGAGTGGTAGGGTCAGTTAGACTAGATTCAGATGGACGACTACTTTACATTTGGACTTTAATTCTGATGATGAGCACCCTAGTTTAGTTGTGTTGGGTAGGGAAACCCTTAGAATAGGGAAAGTTAGGCCTTTCCATATTATTTTGAAATAAAAGCATTGAAAATGCACCACCTATTGGTCTTTCTTCTCCTTCTGCCCTACCACACCTCTCTCCCATTCTTGTCTACACTCTGTTCTTAATTTGAGGTGGTTTCCCTGAATGCAGGCTTGCTAACTCGCTCAGGGACTTCCTAACTGTCCATGCTCCAACGAAGGTTAGTATTTTTGAAGCTTGGGAAAAAGTGTTTGCGCTCTCACTCTGTCGGATTCACCTACGTCACTCCCAAATACTCTTGCTCTTCTTCTACTCTTACTGTCTTCCCACCATCTTAGTCCTACTTCGCCCCCTCTAATCTTACCACAGTTCACTCTTACCTCTGCCCTTGGATGTTACCACTCCTCCCCCTCTCCTCTCCTTGTCCTCACACTACTAGCCTCTCCTCCCACTAGTATACCCCTCCTTTCACTACTGCACCCCTCTCTTCTCACTGCTACACCACTCTTCCCACTACTATAGTACATAGTGTAAGGGTGCAGAAGTAGACGCGGGACGCAGAGGTGACATTCCTCTGGTCATGAACTTTTATTGAAAGGAAATAAAGTGGAAACCCTATCTGTCTCTATAACTAAGAGAAGTTTCCATGCCTCAAACAAAAATAAGGATAGTGTCAGAATGTCAGTCAAAAGAAACCTAATTCCGTCCCTCACACTTCAAAAGACTAGCTTCACCCTGATTGCAGAAAGGTGGTTCCTTCCTTCTGGATGTGTTTGGGCAGTTTGTGACAATTGGGGAGATCTCCTTCTTCCCTTAGCCGTCACTAGGCCTTCCAAAGTAGTTTCACACAGAAGGAAGGAGAGGTCTCCCTTCCTCAGGTCTTAGACAACCCTTTACAGTTCCACTAAAATGGGGGAATATGTCTCTCTTCCACAAACCTTTTTCTCAGATACTCTTTTAGTATTCCCAATGATGTGCATGGTTTTGGGAAAGGATATCTTCCTCCTCCTCTGGTCTTCTCTTGTCTTTTACAAAAGGGTATCTCTTTCCCTTTGGTCTTCTCCTCAACTTTTGGGGTCCCAGACTCCTTTCTCAGGCTATAATGCCAATCACTCAGGCCTGGTTCACACTACTGCCAGGCATTGTTTTGCAGATACAATTCAGTAATCCTTTCAACATTCGGGTACCAGACCCCTCTCTCAGGGTTATAATGTCTCTCATTCAGGCCCGGGTCACTAGCCTGGCAGAAGCTGTTTGACACACAACGTTCTCTGGGATTTGTCCAAGTACTGGTACAAGGAAGATGACGACTGTTGTACTCAGCTTGATTGTTTCAACAGTTGGTTTTATCCCAGGGATCTCTCTTTACCCCAACTTGGATCAACTCCACCTCTCAGGGTCTCAATAGAGTTGAAAAGACAGTTCTCTTTATAGTTTCTTTCAACCCCAGGGGCTTGCTCCTTACCCCTGCTCTGTGGGCTGCCTCTCTCCCTGGCTCTCACCGTCTAGGGGTTTCTGTCACCAGCTCTCGGCTTCTCCAGGCTTCTCTTGCCCCTGAAAGTTGTGCAGCGGTTCCACAGCCCTGGGTCCCTCACAGGTACAGCGGTCCCTTCTCCCGCTCTCTGGTTCGCCGCTGCATACCTGCTTATCCCGCTGTGGTCTGCTTCTGTCAGCGGCATGCTCTGCTGGGACACGTATGCTGGCTGATCAGCATCCCAGTCTCCTTCGGTCCCTGTTCCCCTCACAGCAGCTCCCTACAGCTCGCGGTTCCTCCAGGGAGGGCCAGACCACAAGAGAAGCCCGTCCTCTCTTTTTATCTTTGGCCGGCTTGTGTGAGAGATAGTATATTCGCTTTGGTTCCGCGAAGGACTCCTCATCCGTATTTTCTTCTTCCACAGGTTAGTATCTACAGTATGGTTTTCCTCATACTTTATGCAGAATAGACCTCCCTATGAGTAACTAGGAGCAGAAAGAGGGGGTACAGAGGATGGGAGTGTTGTGCCCTAACAGTGTGTGGGGATGTGGTTTTGGGGGTAGAGTGGTAATTGTCATACCATGCGCTCCCTCGATAGACTTCATCACTCCCACAGAGGGGGTCCCCTCCCATGGGATACTCCCACTGAGTAACACCCTAGGTGGACTATCGGGTAGCAGCCTCCCCCCCTGGCTCCATGGGAAGGATCCCCCTCTGGGGGAGAAGTGACGATACCGAGAAATTCGTCACAACAGCCACTCTGCTTTCACTCAGTACTATTTGCATCATAGTCACTCCCTATATAGATCGCTCTTCAGCACCCACCACAAAATCACGCTCACACCTTCTGCAGAACACTCTTCACTCTTAATAAACACCTCACCTCTTTTAACAAACTCCTCCATGAACCGCCATTTCCTTCTTCCGCGGGTTGGTGTCTTGGTCCTCCTCCTCCACTGCTGACCTCACCTGGATAACCCACGCCTTCCTGTTTACTGTCTCCTCCTTTATACTTCCCCTCTTCCTGCCATTGGCCAGCTTTCCCTACCCAATCTGCTTCCTTCTTTTCTTCTCAGGGCATGTGTGTGTGTGATGCAAATATTTAAAAGAGTTCCCAGCATCGTCCACGTCTTCTGTGTGGCTTTGTCGTGTCAGTTATCCGACGGCGGTGCAAGTTCTTTCGTAGTGTGGCTTCTTCTTGCCTCTGCTGGGGACGCTTCTGCTCTTGGCGGTATCAGATTTTCTCTTTGGTGATTAGCTGTAGCGAATGTTTCTGGCGATGCCGAGAGTGAAGGAGACTTGCTTTTCATTTTCATCACGATCTGACATGCCAAATGAAGACTGGCAAGTCACTGTACATTAAGGCATGGAAAGAGTGACAGTTCTGCCTTCAGAAATACAGGGACATAGGATGGTGGTCACCTTCCCCTTGAGGGCTAGGGTTGGTACTGGCTTTCCCCCTGGGTAAACCCCCTCACCCTGCTGTGAGGGGTCCCTACCCACTCATTACATGGTCAGATTACTGGCCCTGTTACAGTGACTATAGGTGTGGGGTGTTTTTATGTGCTCAGAAAAGAAGCCTTTGATGGGAAAAAAGGACCAATAGTACAGTACCCTTCTTGATTTGACGTGACCAGGACTCTAACAAGTGGAGGCGTATATAAGGAACTGAATAACAAAAAGAATCGAAAAGCGAGAAAAAAGTGCTGCTTGCTGTGTTATATATGTTGTCTTATATATGTTACTATGTGCACTTCATAAATTGTTGTCAACCTATGTATTTAATGGCTTAGGCTTATTAAAATGTTCGACTATTTATTGATGTCAGCTTGCCTTTCTCTTACTGCAAAGCATCGGTTGCATTCGATTTACTCCATTTACAGTTATTTGCAGTAAAACGTGTTGCTTAAGTGCCCCTATATTACTGCTTGTTTTCACTTTCATCTATGAAGAAAAAAAGGTACGTGGGTTCATATGTTTCACATTTCAACTGCTTCTCTGTTTATTGCCATGTTGGTACCAAAATACGCAATTTGAACATGTGTTGAGATTATGAATGTAAACCTGAGGCAATGCATCAAAAAGGACCCAGTGCATCCCTGCTCTCCTTGCCCCCGTCCCAGCCCTCGAGCGAGACCCCAGAGGGTGTCTCATAGCGGTTCTATGTGATTTCATCGATGGACTTTTCATCGCGGGGTTTTTTGCTGCGGATTTTTTTCGGAAAAAAAACATGGATTTTTTTTGGGGGGGGGTTACCCCCCCAACCCCTCATCCATTTAATTATTTTAATATTCCCCTAGACACACACCAAATGTAAACCCCCAAAAAAATCAATGTTTTTTTTCGAAAAAAAAAAAATTGCGGCAAAAAACCCCGCGATGAAAAGCCCGTCGATGAAATGACGGTATACCCTCATAGCTACTGGTAAAATGCACTGTGCACCATATTTTAAAATGTGTAATAAGAATGGGGTAATATCCTGGTGGATTTTGAGGAGAGCAGGACACAGTTTATTTACATTGTAACAAGTCTACACTGTTGTACAGTTGTTTGACTATGGTTTGTTCCAATGCTGTATGGGAAAGGGCTCAAGCCAGGGTTTATACCTTCAAAATTGTCATTAATGGAATATTCCAAACTGTCTGATAGGAAAAGTGACTGGAGGAGAGGACAACAGATGGCGAGGGAGGATGTCTGAATGTGAGAGCGGGCACTGGCAAACCCTTTTAGGATTCTAATCTCCCTACTGGGCTCCCAATCTGAGCTAGCCACCATCTGCCATACACCCTCTCGAAGTAGATCTTTGAGGAGTCACGGGCGGTATGGCGGGTGAGTTACTTGTGTGGTGGTGAGAGAATGCTGCACCTGAAGTGAAGCTCAAGGAGCTGACACCAGCGAGCTGTGCCTGCCTGAGTTAATCCACAATGTGCAATCACTTCGGTCCACCTGAGGAGGACAGACCTGGCGTGTGGTAAAGCTAGAGTAAAGACCAAAACTTCTACTAAGTCAAGTAAGATGAAATGGGTCACCTCTTTATGTAACACAAATCAACTGAAACTGCGCGCCACTATTTTAAGACTGCCTGGATGCCTGAATAACTGTATCGCCTTAGGCTGAAGCTGAGTACCCGCTTTACTTGTATGGGCAGAGACCTCAGTTTTATTTCTCACTTCCTTGCCATCAGTTTCTTGATGCAGGTTGGAGTGAGAAAGTCCTCCTGATATAAGGATCCAAACCCTCATTCCCCTCACTGGATTTAAAACTCAAAGGAACTAAAGGATCTGTAGCACTGGAAGTGGTCTGTAAAAAGCAGAATCTGAGTGTAGCTTGAGGGATGGGGCTTTCCAGACGCAATGTCGTAGTAAAGGGAACCATGTAGCTGCCATAGTAATTCCCCACCTTGCCTATTGTTTGTGGTTGTGATAAAAAATAAGCAAATAAGAAAAGGTTTTAATACCATCATACTGTGTGAGTGTTTGTGAGTCACGGTGTCTTGAAGAAGGAATGCTTGGAGAGCACCTTGCTAATCCAAGAAGAGGCAGACAGTACATAAACCATCAGGTTTCTGATGTACCAAAAGGATTCAGGTGGTATACCATAATTGGTAACAATGGACCCCTCACCTGTACAGGTTCGTTCTCTCTCTCATATATATATATATATATATATATATACACACACACAAGAGGTTGGGGTGCAAATATATTCTTGCTTTGTACACAGGAGGATTTTAGCGTTTGATCCTTATTTCACTCTGCGTGGAGGCAACATGATGTTACAGGTACCAATTGTAATCCCTAATTTGTCAACAACTAGGGACACTCCTGCCCGTTAATCATAGAGGTTGCTTTTATTCTACACTTGCAGGTGGAGCAGACCCTTCATCCTCTCTCCCCCAGGTTCCACATCACACCTGACACTAGGTGCCCACCTTACTTAGCATACCACAAACCAAGAACTAAACAACAAGAAGGGGGTTTTAAGACTGTAATAAGGTATCTTCTCTTCCTACTGATCATCAATAGCTGTTACAAAATGAGTGCTCCCTGATGTGCCATCTTAACATGACCACGTAATTGAATTGCGACCACATTATTAATGTAAATTCCACCAGTTTTTCGTTAGTGTCCCATATCATGTTATGATTATATTGAGTGAGCATTCGGATGAATTAGCATAAAATGAATATTCAAAGCATGTGTCACATGGGAAGTCACATTGGCTCCCACAAGGTCCAACCCCCAAAAAAACATGTATTAACTAGACCATGAAACATTGCAGATGAGCACAGAGAAAAGGTACAGCCTTCCACAGCTGCAGCCATCAATCCAGGGACACGGGTGCCCCATTTGGCAGGGGCAGCAGGGAGTATTTGCAAGATTTTCGGACTCATCACATGGACGTCAAGCACTGCAGTACTATTAAGTAACCTAATTCTTTCCCCATTTATTAGCCACGGATAGGTCCATTCTTGTTTGGGGTTAGACATATAGAAAGGGGGAGACAAGGGCGTGGGATCTTCCACCACTTTTGGCGGTAGATAAAATAGGCAAAAAAGCAGTAAAACAATAACTCAACCAGTTTAAATGTAAGCAAATCCCATAGAAACCTTAGCAGCAGGAAAAGTTCACAACACACAGTCCAGGTTTATATAGTACAATTAATAGTATCCTTTGGTTGGACAAGAGAATATATATTGTTTAAAGGGTCACACATACGAGACATTTTCCTAAAACAATACTTAAGTTTTCTTAGAACAAGAATGACTCAATTTAGGAGGATGGTTTCAGGTGGCTCTCAAAAATAAAAAGGGAGTATATTGTGCTGCCTTGGAAGAGCACACCTGGTTGCTAGCTCAAACAAAAGAATCAAAATAATTTCTCAATAGTGTCACTTCTGTATCTGCCTCCCTCCCAGTGCTTTGCATTGATGTGGTAGTATGTGTTAATGATCAGCGTAGGGAGAAGTTAGGAGTCTTCATTTGACACACTTAAAAGGGAGACTCATTTTTTGAGGCCCTGGCCTTTTTATTTTTTAGGTTTATTGCATTTTTCATAGCAAAAAAAGGCAATTGATACAAGATGAAAGGGCCCTATAACACAGAATCTCCAGAATCAAATGTGGCCTCCCTTACTCCATCTTCCGATTCTGTCCATATGAAGTCTCTCATGGAAGTCTACTTTATCCTACATATTCCTCTGTATATTATTGGATATTCTGAAGCTGTTACACTAATGTCGCCTGAATGCTTGAAAATCACTCTTTAATTCCGTGGCCTAAAGACAGAACAAAGTGGACGGGAACTAAAGGGTACACTATTCTCTTACTATTCAGAGAAACACGCTATTGTTCCCTTACTTTAGGTCACATTGTGAGAAATGCGACCATCCGCATGGCGGGTGTGTGCTCACCTGGCCTTTTTTTGAAATATTTAAATGATGGAAGATCACCCTCCGGAAAATGTATCGGGCTAATCCACACACATTTTCCTATGTTCACTGCATCGACATGTGCGTAGACCTGTGTACTCTGGGTGGACACAGTCTACATGCGCAGTCCCCCTATCATATTTAGTTGGGATATGACAGGAAGAGTACATGATGCATCTCCAGAAGGAGGAGGCCAGCCTGATTAACTAACAAAGGCTTCATGGAGCTGCCCTGTCTTTTTGTTGGGCGCTGCAGATGGTGACAGCGATTCACATACCATCCATAGGGTAATTCAAACAGGCCCACATAGGGCCTGGCTGCAGAGGCTAACAAAGGATACAGGAAACCCCCAACAACCTTTCATATGCAACTGCATCCACCTGAAGCCAGCTTCCGCCCTCAGTAGCAATTGACAGTGAATTATCATGTCTGGGACTGTGTGTTTACAGTAGTCCTCCCTGCAGGGGGACCCCATTCATAAAGGTACGAGAATGTGGTTTGCCAGAGAGTCTGGTCTCACCGCAGCTTCAGGGGGTATCTGCGGAGACCAGAGCCCCATTAACCAGAGAAACTCTTTGATGCACAACAGACAGGAAGATAGGTGGGACTTAGTAATACACATTTTTTTTACCCCTTTACTTTTTCTGTTACAAAGCACTCTGGTTATGACCTCACAAATACAGGAGATTGTTGGTGGGGACCCAGGATTGGTTAATTTAGGCTTAGTCTACACCAATCACTGTGGCCCATTTGGCTTTAAAAGAGGGCTGAGCACCTCTTTTGGCAGATCATCTGAAGGCTTTGCAAGGAGTAGCAAAAATAACTCCTCATTGGACCCTGGCTGAAGGTACAGTCTGCCTTACATCTTCTACCAGTGAAGGAAGGCCCATACCCCCAAAGAGGGAAGCAAAATCCCTCCCCTAAACATCACCCTTGGAATAGTGGGAGATAAAGACCTCAGAGGACCATCTGGCCACTCCAGACCCAGTACCCAGCCAGCACACAGTATGCCCTGCTAGGCCCTGTAGCAAGCAATCTAGGTGGGAAGAGCCCCAACGTCTCCGAACCTACAACAAAGGACAAGGCAGCTGCCTGCAACACAATCCTCAGCTTTGGGCCGTCCACCTTAAAGGATGACATCAGCCCATTGAAGAAGCTGGGAGAAGTGCCTGGACGAGCATGCACTGACTTCTGCCTTAAAGGACATTTTCGAGCCAGTCGAGTTCCTCGAGCTGCAACTGACTGCAATGCTGACCGTTGGTAATCCGCAATTGCTTAAAGACATCTGAGATGTCTTGACCAGTGCAACAGAACCGCCGACCAGCACTGAGACAATGATTCCTGACCATGAGTTGCTATGTAGGGGCGCCTGCAGCCATTCATCCAGCTTTGCTTGCCGAACCGTCTTGCCGCCCGATACCCGCAGCTGACTCCCATCTTGAACTCTGTCACAGAAGCCTGCAAAGCGCTCTGAAGCCGACTCGTATCTGTCAAGCATCAAGAACTACAGCCCAAGGTACATTGTGTTTGTCCCCCGGTTCTTCCGAGAAGGCCCCTAGAAACATTTTAAGACCCATTGCTCCCTCTGTGCTAAAGCCAAGAAATCTTAAACTGTTGTGGTTATTAACTATACTGACTACCCTGCAAATCAGTATCCAGAGTGCATACCTTTTCCTTCTTTGAAACAGTCTGTCCTCCGCATTCCTTTACAGGGTGGGTTATATTTTGTAGTGTTGCTAGAACTGTCTGTTGTGATAAAAATAAAGTAGATAGGTTTTGTACAACCTTGACTGGACAGTCCCTTTTATCATTTGGTAATAACTGTATTTTCTCTGTTGCAACCAACCAGCAATCCACAACCTTTCGGAGATAATCCCGCCGTTCCATCCACGTTACCAAAATCGGACACAGAGGTTTAAAATGTGCTTGTCTTTCCAATCTGTTCGGATTCCTTCTGGTGTATTAGAGGAGTAGGGCTGATTAATGGTTTAGAAACCGATATTCCTCCCTGGACCACTGATGCCCCGGAGGTCGATTTGTCACACACAGAGAACTGTTCCCGGACGGGCATATTTTTCTTTTTGTATACATCTGCCCTACTGGAGATTTGAACCAGGAACCTGCCAGTAGCAATTGTGATGAATTGCTGGATTCACTCACTTCTCCCCAGGCTGGAGCCTTTCCCTATGAGTCTAGAGGGGTGAGCCCACTACGAGATACCCTCTCTAGGAGTAGAGGCAAGGCAGGACCTCACCAGGAAACACTCACCCCTTGGGGTCAAGGACTCCCATTTCGAAGAGGAGTTCCCTAAATTACTCACTCACAACCCACCATTAACAGCTACAACACAAAGGAAACAAGAAGAATGAGCTACTGTTTGTTACTGAGAAGAAGAAGAACAACAAGAACAAGAAGAAGAACAAGAACAGGAAGAAGAGGGGGAGGAGGAGGAGCAGAAGGAGGAGGAGGAAAAGAAGAAAAAGAGTGCCGAGTAATACAGAACACTCTGACAACAAAGAGAAAGGACTATGCAGCTCCGTTGGGGGAAGACCCAGCAATTTGTCATGAAAGCAGAAGGGGGAGTCCTATTGGAGAGAGAAGCCCAGGGGTTTTGAGCTGAGAGAGACCGGGATGCGCAGCGTTTGAGCATCGATGAAGGCTGGCGTATGAAGCCGACACGAGAAAAGCTGGAAGCAAAAGAAGCTGGGCAAAGGGAACCCCACCAAAGATGCCGATCCTTAAGTGGTGTCCGAGAGTCGGTGGACTGTTGAGTCTTGCAATGACGCCAAGACAACAGACCTGTTTTTAATCATGGAGCAGACACCGAGCAAGAGAAAGAGAAACCGAGAAACGCAAAGCCAACCTGATGAATCTTCCTGCCCTGAGTGCAGGCCCGGTGAGGCTAACCCCAGTGAAAGGAGGTAACAGGGATAATGTATATAACAAGTGTATGCATCATGCTAGTCTCAGTGCAAATGAGATGACAGATAACATTGAGAAATGCTATGTGGACCCTGATACAAGTATTGATGGGTAGAGAGCCGTAAAGAATCATGGGAATCATTACTGGAACATTCATATTCGTCCCAGTAAGAATAAAAAGTGGAAAACAAGTGAAAATCACTAATGGAAGATTCATACTTATCCCAGTGAAACCAAAGAAACTGAGAAAAGTGAGAATCCATTTGAGAGGGTTTTTAACTGGCCCAGCCAGGGAAAACAGACATTGTGTCAAGAGAAAGTAAGAAATCTAATAAATCAAGTGAGCGAGAAGAACCTCAGAATGGGAAAGCAAGGTGTCAAGGTCATGAAAAAGAAGCTGAAGAGTCCCATTTCTGAACTGTATGAACTGACAAAAGTGGTTATTAAGAACTACCTGTGAATAAGTTACTAAAGTGACGGGTGCTGGCAAGCAGATGGATCTATTTGATTACTGCGACTCAAACACTGCAAAGCCGAAAATGTTGACTTTTCTTTTTTCTTTACACCCATTTCTCTGAATATATATGCAGGTGGAGACCCCCGCACCCCAGCAACTTGCCCATGCTCCCCCACTATTATTCTCACCCTAAACTCCCACATATATATATATATATATGCAGTGAAATGCGGAATGAAATATGTGAAATGTTCGGCTTTGCAGTGTTTGTATGCGCAGTAATTGGGGTATCCCCAAGTAGACCACAGGAGAAGGGAGTCAATTCTGCTGTGCCTTAGTTTCTTTTGATAGTGGTAGGGACAAAATAGCTTATTTTTGGACAGAGGACAGATCTTCCCTTTGGACGCACCGACGATTGACAAGCACTCTGGTTAGTTGTGTGTTAGGCATGGAAAACCCATAGCTTAGAGAAATGGAGGATTTTGCACCATTTAGTTTAATCAATAAAATACTTGTAAATGGAAGATATCAGTCTCTGTCCTTTTTCTGACCTGCCACATAATCCAGTGGTCACCTCACTATCTCGCAGAGGCTGGTTTGAGTTGGTTTATGTGAAAAGACTGCTAGGGCCATAACGCCCATTGCCAAACGAAAAGCCCTGCTTGGCACTGATATTCCTTTGTCTTCTGCAGTTACGCATTAATTGTTCCACACAGGGGTCTGTGCAGCTAAGGGGAGGGGGTGTGTGGATATAGTCCTGGGCATGTCCCTTTAGTAGTGCGAATGGTGGTTGATTGGAAACAGAAGGGTGCCCAAATCTGCATGCTGTGGGGACAATGACTGACACTAATGGTGGACATTTAAATGGCTTTTATTTCACTGTGTGGAATATAGAGAAGGTAGGAACTAAGTATAGGGTTTGAGCTGAGGGGTTAGGGTGTGTATGGGGACGGTGTGGAGCAGTGAAGGGACCGGGGCAGATGGGAACATAGTTCCACTACATTTTTATTTACACTTTGACCACTGCCTAAAGGGTTAATTACAACCAAGCTTTTACCACGGTCTGTTTTACATGACCCACTTCCCTTGTAACAAATAACTGGAATAACTTTGGTCACCAATGATTTCATTCTCCCATGAAAAATAAAATGCTGGTAATCCCGCTCATCAAAGGTAAGGTGCATACAGTCATCAAAAGGGTTCTGCTCGTGCAATGTGGAAAGCCCCAAAACTTACAATTGATGAAAAACCTTGAATAACTTAGTGGAACCATTTACAGAAACATTAAAAAGAAGCTGAACGGCCTATTTCAGCACATATCACTGGCATACAATATGTGTCCTTGACTTAAGGTACTGCAGCGAAGTCATTTTGCAAATGAAGTTGACAAAACGGAAGAAGGCAGACAATGTGAGAGAACGGACAGAAAAACTGCAAAGCATTGCTTTAATCAAGTTGATCTGTCTCTTAGAAAATATCCATATCTTAAAGCATAATTTCACAAGTGTGAGAAGAAGACTTGTTCATACAGGATAGAGATGAACATTGGTGTTTAGAAGAAATGTGCACATGAAAACGGGTTTAGAATTTCAAACATTAAGTTTGATACAATGATGTAAGTTGACCGTAATGGAATGTACCGATCAATTTGCTGCTAAACCTCTATTCTCTTAGGGGCGATTCACCAAGAACAACCTATTGGTGTAAGGTGAGCTTGTCATAATGTATGCTAATGACTGGTTGGAGCCTGCAAGAACAGGGAGAGTGGTATGAGGGGCCAGCAATGCAAGGCGGGCAACTGTTTGATGATTGTTCAAAACATGCCATTTTATTTGAACAGAAATTATACCAAAATGCCTTCCTAACCAAACTAAAGGGAAACCCTCTAACACAGGGAATCCGTCCCTCCACTAAGCATTAAATATAAACAAAAATATATGGAATTTCAATTCAACATCAATAATAATGTTCGCAGTCGTGCCAACATTCAAACCAACTGGGTGAACTCCCTTCCCAGGTTTCAAGGAATGTTCAGTTTCAATGTCCATACGTAATTCCATATGGGAAGCAACGTCTTAGTTCAGTTCTGAAAAGTCTCAATGTTAAGGTAAAGATCTGTCAACCACAGTTCCGACAAAAGTTCCTCTTCGTGGTGAAATATAGACTTTCCACTTCATTCAAATAGCATCAATGTTATTCTCTTCCACAATGCCCTTTTACCACTTCCAGTTATCCAAGAAGACTTGGCACAATTCAAAAAGGAAAACGTCTCGAATGTCAGTAGAACACAAACCTTGGTTACTAGTGATTATTTGTCTATTCAGGTTAATTTTCAGAATAGGTATATTTGTTAGGATGACTTCACAGTTCTGCTGCTTCTACTTTAAAGACTACACTTCTATTAAAGATTACCATGAGGACATTCTCCTTGCCTCCATCTTCCACTTCAATTGAACCACTGAAGTCTTGCAATCTACTGACAACCAAATATACAACAGTACTTTGTATTTCAAGACAGTTTTGGACAGGAGTCACGTTAAGGCGCTGCAACACCTTCAACCAGGCAAGGCACTCTTCCTCTGAATATATCTGTTCAAAAGGGGAAGCCTCTTTGCCTCTCTTGTATGTATGCCACCACAATAATAACCCAAGACTGCCTTTTGGACCCACCTCCTCTTTCTACACCAGTCTCTGGCAATAAAGGTTCTGTCAAATTCAAATAATGCTCCTACACCACAAGGTTTCCCTTCCCCAGTTTAGCCTTCACCTCTGTGCCAATTGTAAGCCAATAAGTTACCCAGAAGCCTTGGTGCCACTCTCTTGGCTTCAGGTAATGCGTGCACATGTGTAACTTGGACAAGGTTGAACTTCTATTGGGCTGACTGTTTGTTTATTTATAATGCACTCCTCACCCGAAAGTATCTGGGCGCAACAAGGTTATGCACATTTTTATATACAGTACCAGGTAATTACAGATAAGATACTATTTACAGTACAGGCAAATTACAGGTAAGGTGCAAATACAAAAGTAGTACAAAGAAGAGAATTTATAGAACAACCAGTTACATTTAGGTGTCGTTAGAGATGAGCCAGGTTTTCATATTTTTTTTATTTATACAGTATTTGTTATATTGTTTTCTGGTTCTTTGAAAAGTGGTTTTGGATCTAAATGAAGGAACACTCTTGGCTTGGGCAATGCTTGCGCTCTCTCCCACGGAAGTAACATTATTTAAACACTTAGCTTCTGTTGAGAGTAATGATTGTTCTTAATAAAGACACTCTCCACTCACTCAGTTCACTCTCCACTCAGAATTAGGCACACACAACCACTTCTTGTCAAGATTTTTAAGCTTAAAGTGTTTCAATAATGCTTCTGCAATGTTCGTTTGCTTTAATGAGAGTCAGGCGACCACTTCTGCACAGTTTAAGGGGCATTAACAAAGGTTTTTTAGCAGCGTTTGTTCTTACGCGAGTAGAAGTAATGCTTCTGCTTACACATGAGTGCTACTTTCCATTGTCCCCTTGATATAAACTTACACTCGCTTCTACTTCTCTGCGACTTACATTTAAGCTGGATACCGTTACCGGCAGTGCTTGCGCAAGGAACTGGAACACCAGGTTTGACTCACCGGCTTCTGCAATCCTGTTCCCACGTGTGGCATAACTTCTACTGCTTCTGGTTCACTCATTACCCGCTCCTTTCCTCTGCCAAGCTGTTTTTGGTCCTGCCACTCTAATAAGTAGGCCCTTTCGCTCCTTGGCTCAGTCTCCGACACGGCTCCTACACAGCAATCACAGCAATCAGGCTCACATGGGGTAAGACAGCCACTCTGCATGTCTTGTGCAGCGCAGTCTCTGCACTTCAGATTTTAGAGGAAAAGTACCCTCTCAGAACAAGCAGGTGAAATCTGCTGTATCCCCATTCCGGCATTCTTCTGGTTCTCCCACTTCTGCTTGATTTGCCAGCACTGTTTCTTCTGCTTTTTACGTCTGCTGCTACTGCACGCACTCCATTTCACAGTTCCAGATCCTTCTCACTGACTGCACCTGAGGGGGCCTTTTATGCCTCCAAGGTTCCTTTAGGTGCGAGCTGTTAGTCATGATTGGCTGACTGTTACAACATGCTTCTTCAGCCATCTTCCTTGTCCCCGTACTCATGGGATTATGGGAATTGTAGTTCCTATTAACAAAATTAGTTATTTTATTAATTAGTTTGATTTCAAGGGTAGCTTTTTTCCCCTTACAATCATTTAAAGATGGAGTTGTACAATTTGTTATAATAGAGGAAGAAATTTGACTGAAGGCAATTTTTCTAGATCCCTTTAACATAATACCTTTGGGAGGAAGGAGGGTTTTTATCCTGAATTACCTCGAAGGGTCTTTTCTGTGGGTAAGGCTTGCTCAGAATCACATTACTTGTACCCAGAATCACAGATTGTATATGTAGGTTAGGCAGAATGTGTGGTGGTGTTACTTGTGGCCAGGATTCTGCGAGCTGAACTGTGCTTGTGACTAAGGATATCTTCTCTTTCCATTGGAAAAGCTCGAACGCTTAAAATACCACCTCTGGATGCGGAGCATTACGGAGTGTGTGGCAGTGTTCGTTGTGTTCGCTGTGTCTGCGGTGGGAGCCCGGAAACGAGGAACAGTATGTCGGACATGAAGCATGTCTCCTGGAAATACACGAGATGAAGAAGAAGATGATAAGAGCCATTTTTTTTTAGCTTTACTTTAAGTTTCTTTTGGACAGTCCGACTGTACCCGTTGCATTCCACCAACTAAGACCTACGGGCACAAATAAACATGTTTGCACTTAGTTTGGAATCCACAGAGTAAACAAGGTCCCCAGGTTGCCCACATGCAGAAATGCCTGTGACAGAATCTAATCCCCAGTTCTGTCATTTGTTGCAACAGCCAGTCATATATGTTCTGAATTATTGTTACAGTGTTCGAACAGGTCCATGCCACCACTTTAGAAGATTAGGGACAGTTCTCTCTTCTATCCCTCTTAGATAGGCGTTGCACCACATGCCACCTACGGTGAGGCACCCCCAATAGGGTCTAGGGTGTTCTTTCCCAGGGCTAGCTGTTAGCTTGGTTGTCTCTCCCGTTTGCATTACTATGTGACTATGTAAGATTATGCTATACACTGTATTTTTCAAATAACTATTGTCCTACTGAACCGTTGTTTTGTGCTACCACATTGTACCAGGTTAACGGTCAAGGACGGGAACGGCTTGTCCGTCCCGCCTCATGTTTTTCCCACGAACTTACCATGTTTGTTCATACACTTATTACAAATAGAGACAGGCAAAGTGGCGCCGATGAAACAAGTGGTAAAGAAGATTCACTCACAAGTTGCGGAAAATAGTACAGCAATTGAGAAAATGGAGAAATCAAAGACAACAGTTGAACAAAATGAAGAAGACATGAGAGTAATTGAGCTTTTTGCGAATCTATCAACACATGAACCAGACGCATGAGGAAGTGGAAGATTGGGCGAGTATAGCGGAAGAAGGAGACCAAAATCTTCCCGTTTTGGAATCAGAATCTACATCTAAACGAGTTGTGGAAAAGAAAACTTTGAACAAAAAATTTCCCAAAAGAATATGTGTAATTATGAACACATCGAAAAAGGCAACACATGAGTCCTCCGGACAAGAGGAAGAAAATGCGAAACATAGCAGATTTCTTACGTTGGATGAACGTAGAACCCTACTGGAAAATAAAATGGCTCCAACAAAGAAAAAGATGAGTGAAACCCTGAAACGAACCACTCTTGATACTGACAGTTATAAAGAGGTGAATGTTCGTAATATAATTGAGAGCTGTAGGAACCCAAAGAGGAAAGCAGGCTATCAACAAATAGCGGAGGATGAAGCCAAAGAAGACAGGAGAAAATAATTCATGTCAAATACAAAAATCTCGACAAAAAGACAGAAAATTGGTTCGAATTACTGTCTAATGCTGGAAAGAATCTCCCGATCTAAAGACGTCTTAATACTGAATAGGCACAGTGTGCTACAACTCTTTAAACATTTGCCACAATTTCGTTCTATAGCAACCAAGGACATGAAAATGGTTGAATTTCTAAATGAAAATGCCACTGATAGAGAATTGCTACACATATAGTCCAGAATCGTTAGAGACCTTATATTAAATAATAGTTCAGACCTGAACTCATTTCGATACGGCTGAGCAGGGTGAGTGCAGCTCCACTTTATTGAATTTACTGGCTGCCCTCCTGGGCTTTGTGTGCATCTGGTGCCCGGCAAATTGCTTTTTGTGAATTATTACTACTGTTGTTGTGTCCCGTGTGTCCCGTGTCCCTGCCTCCCTCCTCCTGCTCTTGTTCCTCTTTCCCGCCCACCTCCCAAGATTGGGCTTCCCCTCCCTCATCACTAGCCCTCCCCGGGCAGCCTCTGCCCGGCAGCCCCTCGGCTAAGGGCCCCAGGCAAAGGGTGACTCCCCTGTTGGTGTCTGCAGGTGTCCGCTGGGGACGCCACCGCCAGTCACCACCCCTCTGACCTCCTGTGTACCCTCCTTCCACTCACTCCTCTGCAGTTCTTCTTGCTTAAACCGCTTGCCTTAGTACCGCACTGTGATACGCAGGCCTTCTCTCCCTCTTTAGGATTCTCAAAGCTATGTGGCTTTCCACTGGTTTAAATTTTCCTGTATCTGCCACACCAAAATTTGCATTGTTTATATTGCTGTACCTGCCCCACTAAAATAGCATTGTGAAACCTAGGCCTTTTCTCCCTCTTTAAGATTCTCAAATTTAGGTATCTCTTCTCTCCTGTCTTAGAATGTCCTGTGTTGTTCTGCGCTTGCATCCTGTGTGCCGTCATCTTGTCCCATAGCTCTTCTCACTTGCCTCCCACTTTCTTGTCTGTCTACCCCTGGTACCGCCTCTCCTACCTACTCTATGGTGCTCTCTGTCTCCCCTATCTTTTCTAACTGCTTCTCTATTGACTATCCTGCTCTCCTCACTAAGTCTGGTAGGAAGAAGTTTAAAAAGGGCATCCTGGTCTCCAACCCAGGCCTCCCTTTCGCCGACACCTACACCAGCCACCTCCAAGGAAACTCTCACCGACATCCTCTTTGTCGTTCCTTCACCAGCTCTCTGGACCCCTCATATGGTCTCTGTACTCTCTCCTTTCTCGCCTTCTCCCATTAATGGTGGCACCCATTGGGATGCCCTCTTGGCCTCCTTCCTATCCTCTAAGGTAATCATTAATGTCTACTCCAATGGGACCGTCTTGGTCCAAGGCCCTCAGGCCAACCTTCATCTCTTTGATAGACGCTGTCCGCTCCTCATCAACCTCCTTTCTTCTCCTGCTATCCCCTCTCCCCTTTCCCTGGCTCCCTTGCCTTCCCCCTCCCTCTCTGCCCCATCTCGGGCACTTTCTACACTTCCGCAGGGTGTACCTCTGATCTGTACCCCTCCCCAGAAGTCCTTCAAGGAGGGCAACCTTCTCCACATTGCCACTCTTAAGTCCCGCTCCTCTGTCAAACACTCCTCTGATATCTGCCGCCTTCTTGAAGAACTTGACCTTGATGTCCTTGGACTCACTGAGACATGGTTCACGGCCAGCTCTGTCACCAGCTTTGACTCGCTCCTACCCAATGGCTACAAGATCCTCTCCGCGCCCAGGCCCAACCGCTCTGGTGGGGGTGTAGACCTCATCTTCCCTGAGTGGATTCCTGCCTCTGTCACTCCTACGCAGGCTTACTCCTCTTTTGAATGCCTTGTCTGCAGGCTCTCTCTCTCCCCTAGCTATTCCCTTACTGTGGCTACTATCTATCAGCCACCTGGTCAGATTTCTTCCTTCCTCTCTGAGTGGGCCAACCTCTCCTCCTCACTCCTGGCCTCAACCACTCAACTCCTCCTTCTTGGAGACTTCACCATCCACCTGGATGCCTCCTGTCCCCCCCGGACTCTTTTGCGACCTCTGCGACTCTCTCTCACTCACTATTCTCCCCTCTGGCCCAACTCATTCTGCAGGGCACACTCTTGATGCTCTGATCTCTTCAGACCTTGCCCTGTCTGTCCCTCTCTCCACTCCTCTCTCCTGGAGTGACCACTTTCTCCTATCCTCCCACCTCACCCTCCCTACCCCACAGGCCAAGCCACCTCTGTCACTGCCACCCACCTTCTCGGTCATCCGACCCATGAAGCGCGTGTCAGTTGAGGCTTTCACTGCCACCTTCTCACCCCTTCCTCCCCCCCCTGGCAGACTCTCACCCTGACACAGCCCTCTCCACGCTCCACTCTTCTATCTCCAATACTCTTGATATCCTTGCCCCTGTCATGAGGTTCCGCCTGAAACCCAAAGTCAAGTGTAACTCCTGGTATGACTCTGATCTTGTCACCCTTAAACGCAAGTGTAGGATGGCCGAGCGGAAATGGCGTGTTTCAAGCTCATCCTCTGACAAACTGCTGCAAAGGCAATACTGGCTCTCCGTCCTCACCAAGAAGAGAGCTCATATCCAAGCCTGTGTCTCTGCGGCATCTAATAACTCGGCTGAACTCTTTAAAATCTGCAAGGAACTGGCCAATCCTGCTGCAGTCTCTACCTCTCCTGTCCCTTCCCAGGCCCTCTGCAGGGCACTGGCTTCTCACTTCACTTCTAAAACTCAGGACATCCTGTCCTCACTCTCCTCCTTTCGCCCCCCTCCCGCTATTCTCTGTTTTTCCTCTGGCCCCTCTGCAGCCACTCCTTCTCCCCCCTTCTCTGCCTTTCCCCTTTTCTCTCCTGATGAGGTTTCTAGACAAGTCCGATCTATGAAAGTCTCGTCGAAACAGGTTCACCTCTGTTCCTCCAAAACTATCAAGGACCACATCGACTCCCTGGCTCCTGCCCTGGCTGTTTTCTGCAATCACTCCTTCGCCACTGGAGTCTTCCCTTCCCCCCTAAGCACTTCCTTGTGCATCCTCTTCTGACCCCTCCTGCCCGGCTAACTATCACCCAATCTCCATCACTCCATTCCTGGGCAAGCTCCTGGAGAAACTGCCCATCTCCCAGCTCAATCTCCACACTGAATCTGTTGGCTGTCTTTATGACCATCAGTCTGGCTTTAGAGATGCCAGAAGCACGGAAACTGCTCTCCTGAACATCCGTGAAGACCTGCTCACCAACCTTGATTCTAACACCCCGTCCATTCTTATCCTGCTTGATCTCTCTTCTGCCTTTGAAACTTTCAACCATGCCATCCTGCTCATGATCACCGTCTCCGTGATAACCTGGGCATTACTGGTCAGGCGCTGGCCTGGCTGACTTATTTCCTCTCCGACTGACCCTCCCAGGTCCAAGTTGGGTCCTTCCTCTCCTACAACTTTTTCTCTACCTGTGGTGTCCCCCAGGGATCCAACCTCTTGCCCTGGCTGTTCAACCATATCTGGCACTCCTTGCCCACTGCATCGCCGCTCTCTGTCCCAACTTTCAGTGCTATGTGGATGATACCCAGCTCATTTTCAGGCTACCCTCGGCCTCCTCCTCCTCTCCTTCCCTCATCTCTGACTGTCTGCCATCCAGGAATGGTGCGCCGTCAACAACCTCTGCCTTAATGCCAGTAAGACTGAGATTCTACTTATCAGCACACCCACTCCTTCCTTCCCTGCAGCTCTCTGGCCGGCCTCTCTTGGCCCTCCTCCCACTCCCACCTGCAAGGCTAAATACCTCGGGGTCATCTTCGACTCTGCACTCTCCTTCTCCTCTCACATCTCTGACGTCTCTAAGAAGTCACACTACCAGCTGCACCTCCTTAAAGGTATTCTTTCTTTCCTCTCCCTCCCCCAGAAGCTCACTGTCTCCAGAGCCCTGGTCCTCTCTAAGCTGGACTATTGTAACAGCCTCTATCTAAATCTGCCTGCCTCCACTCTCTGCCCTCTGCAACTTATCCAGAACAGGACTGCGAGACTTGTCCTTGGCCTCAAGCCCAGGGACCGTATCTCTCCAGGACTGAAATCCCTGCACTGGCTCCCAGTGGCTGCGAGGATTAAGTTCAAAACCCTCTGCATTGTACACAAGGCCTTCTGGGGTCTGGGACTGCAATACCTTCAACTCTCTCTTCCGAAATATCTTCCTTCTCGTGCTCTTCGCTCATCTGCCTCCAACTCCCTCAGGGTCAGTCGCTTCTCCAAGCACCGAGTTGGTGGCAGATCACTCTCTTCGGCAGGGGCCTCTCTCTAGTACAGCCTTCCTGCCTCCCTCAAACTCGAGGAGAACCATCTCCGGTTCCGGAAGCACCTCAAAACCTTCCTCTTTGCTTCTGCTTTCTCTCCTCCCCTCCCCTGCTGAATTCCTGTCTGAATTTGCACTGGTTACCTCGCCAACCTTTTTCTGATCTCTGGCCCAGGCCCCATCAATCGCCCACCTGCACTGCCTCCCTGGCAACCCCTGCACTTGTGGACCGTTTTTCTGTATTCGTACAGTCCCCCTACCAGCACTTCTGTCTGCACTTCCTTGCACTTGCCACTAGCTGGCTGTTTTATTTGTTTTATTTATCTTATTTATTCCACTTTCCCATGTACTGCACTTTCCCCTCTCCCTTCCCCCTGGCACTTTCCTCTCCCCTCTTCCCATGCACTTGCGCGATCTGAATGACACCTGGCCTAGTAAGATTGTTGTCTGTCCTCCCTTGTTTCCCCTCCCTTGCCTCGTCGCGCCTTGAAACACTTGTGTATAGGTGCATTATAAATGCGAAATCATATCATTGGGATTTGATATAATAGAATTATCTGAGGAAGATCTCCGATACAAAGAAGGCCATGAGACAACTCCACCCAACGAAGAACTATCTGTCAGGAGAGAAGCCAAATTGAAATGAGATCAAATACACGGAGGTGACTTTAGTAAAAGGCACATAGACCACATGAAGAGAAATACTGAAAAATGTACATGGTCAGAGAGAACACCTTTACCAATAGAGTCCCCAAAGGACGAAATTAAGATCACAATTCACTGTACAGAGAAATCAAGAAATGTCATCAAGAAGGATAATATAGGTGACAAGGATACGAATGAACAAGAGAGATGGAGCTGGCTAGCTGGGTCCTTGAATACTAGCTCGCAAAGTTAATGCCAAAACAACGAGAGAAGAAAGTATAAGGATGGGGTCGTGGAACACAAGAGTATTTACTCATTTGTTTAGTAAGGCCCCGGAAGAGATGAAAAACAGACATTATTTGGCAAAAGGAAGACCCATGGCAGGAATATTAACTATGGTAAAAACCAAAAAAACAAGCACATAGTAACGTCAACAAATCCATCGCTGTACATTCAAGTCACAACGATAGAACAGAGAGATGAAATCGATCGGATCACAAAATGGATCTATATTATTAATATCTACTGGCAGCATAAGGCTACTGATGAAGCAGATTTCTTAGACTTGATTTGTGAGACAATAGACTCAATTAAGGCAAATGGTAAAGACGCAGAAATTATACTATGTGGGGACTGTGATGCTGGAAATGCATCGGAGGGACAGGGCCTCCGTATCCTTGTCCTTTACTGCTATTTATTGTGTGTTCTGTCGTGTTTTCCGTGCAGGAGTTCATGTGGGACTGCTGGTGGTGCAGCTCTCTCTTTTGGTTTGGTGTACAGACCCATGGGATACCCTTATGGCACCCATGGGTGGGGGTACAACCCTGTGCCACTAGTGTATGTTTTTGGGCACCTGTGGGTGGCCCACAGAGCAGGGTATGGGCTGGTGGCAGCTCCATGCTGAATTTGACAGGTGCTCTGAGTATCCTCCATTTTGGGATACCCAGGCCCTGCCATTGGAATCAGTTGATTCCTGATAGGAAACAAGATGGCCCCCGTGGCCTCTTGCTTTCTATTGCCTGTTACCTTGTTTTCCTATAGTCCTGAGAAGCCCTGACTCTGTCCCTTCCCCCTGGCCTGCTGTTGAGTGGAAGTTCCATATATGGTGTTGTTTTGAAGTCCAGGCCAGAATGGCTGGAGCCTTCCCAGTGACTGTATGTTGTGGGTACACCCTCTGGGTGGGACCTGGGTGAATGGAGTGTGTAATGAATACGCATTCTGTGTTGTGGGTGTCTAGTATCTGGTGTTTGACAGTGACTGAGACAGCCCTGCCCGAAACTGGTATAAATGCAGTGTGGAGTGTTGAATGGCTGGGTACTTGTCCCAATACACATAACTTGTTGTGAGTGTCTGGAGAGGAGTGAATGGCCTGAATGCACTATGCACCTGATTGGATGCCTGCCTGCATGAATACCCTTCTGACCGATTGGTTGCCTGAGTGTGACCCAGCAGAATGAATGGGAGATCAACTAGTATATCTGGGGGCCTCTCACTGCTAGAATTCGTGTTGAGAAGCTGAAGTCCACTACGACGAGTAACTGGAGTAACTGAAGCTTGACCTTGAAGCCCTGCTGGATGAGAAGAATTGCTGTTGCTCTCCTTCACAATCTGAAAGCTGCTGTGCCTCCAAGGACTGACCCAGAGAGGACCTGGTAAGGCACCCTCTTCCCGAGCTACGAGGGACCATCGTGCACCAGCTGATCTTTGCCAAAGCTCCCTGATACACAGACCTTTGACAGGCTGCCGACCCGAGATGGGGACTGCTGAGGAATCCCAAGGAGAAGCGGCCGGTGTCAGGCTTCAGCTCCACCTCCCCCTTCTCCTCACGTGATTCTTCGGATGTTAGGTACTTGAGAGCAGCCTTAGCCCTTAGACGGTTCTTCTCCTTGTTGGAAGTATTGTCCTTATGAGTCCAGACCTTCCGCTCGTGTAAATAAGGTCTGGCCCCTCCGGAGGCCACCTTGACAGTGATCTGAACCTGCCCTCGGGGGCTCCCAGGGGGCCAGCCTCAACTCCCAGGGAAAAAGCCGGAAGGCAGAAAAAACCCTGGAGATCTTGTTTGAAGGAGATGTGGTAAGAGGATTTTCAGAACCAATGAGTAGTGAAAAAACTCTTCAAATCAGCTGAGTTGCCAAAGGAACACTGGGTGGATGGCTGATGGTTGCTCAGTCAGAGGCACAGATAAAGTGGAAGAGGCAGTCTCCTCTACAAAACAAGAAGCACTAAAAGGATATACAGAAGAACTGGACACAGTAGGATGAACATCCACAAAGAGAGGAAGTATTCGGAATGCTGGTAAGTCTCAACAGATAGAAAGATTATATATAGAGGCAACAGGTCAAAGGAAAAAGAAAGGAGGAAAGTCCAAGAAAAAGGGTGACAACTAGCAGAAGGCAGAATCCGAGGCGGAAGAGAGGAACGGCCAGACGCCGCAGTACAGTAAGTAAGAATAAGTAGAAGGAGAAGGGTAGCGCCGCACGCAGTCAAGACGACCGCAGGCGGCGGAGCCTGGAACGGCGAGAGACGCCGAAGCGAGAGGTAAGCTACCCGGTTCCAGGAGCCGAAGCAGAGAAAAGTAAACAAACAAAGGTAGGAGCGAACAGATGAGGAGAAATAACAGACAGGCTCTAAGTAGATAAAGAAAAATACACAACAAAAACGACTACAAGGAGCCGAAGGAGAGAAGCGAGTACTATGGAGTAAACGGAGCGTCGGAATGAAGGTACACAGATACAGCGCACCGAACCAGGGGGCGGAGTCGGATCTTTTAGGACACTCCGCCATGTTTGGTGAGGACTAGAGCGTACCTATGCAGTACGCTAGTGCCTCCAGTGATTCCAAATCTTCCACCCTCGGTTCCCGCACCCAGACTGTTTTCCGCCACTGTCGACAACCGCCGTCACCAACCGGAGCCGCCGTGCTCCCGTTTGCCTAAGAACATTCGAATCCAAGGACACTCTCGTCCGCATCGCCGCCGTTTCATCCCGCTGGAGAAGGCCTGACCGTCAACGCGCCGAGGAGCATCCACCGGTGGGTTTCCCGCCACCCAAAGACCACAGAGATGCCGACGACTCAATGCCCTTGCCGGGCCACAGTTCTTCAAATTCTTTGCCACCCAGAACTATCAACACCGAGGTGCCCTGCACGCATCTTCCTTGCAGGACGTTTACGCTTCCCCACCAACGAGCACCGCTAGGAACGAAGCTGCCACTTCACCGTCGTAGTTCGCGCAGTTCTCCCTCGGACGTTCGATGACCCGTGACTTCTGCCTTAAAGGGAGGACATTCAAGAAGGGCTGTCTATTCCCCGACGAGGAATGCTACAATGCCAGGTACTTTGGGGTTGCAGAGCTATTGGGAAATTTCTTGTGAACAATTTATGGACTGGGCTTGTATCTTTATTCTACAGGTTGCCCAGGTGATGGGATCTCCACACAGAGCTGTGTTTAACGGTAGTGACCAGTATTCCTGCCAATTGTTCTTATCAACTGCTTTCCTCTTTTCTCTACTATTGGTTTCCTTTACAACTTGATTTGTGTGCCATTTTAACCGTACAGTTGATGCACTTTAAAGAGATCTAATAGTAATTGTGGTACCACATTGAACTGTATATATTTGCCATTATAGATAACCGAGTACAAAGTGTGTTATCGTGATATTGTATATAACCTTGAATATTAATTATATAAAGACTGTGTTTTAACTAATACAGTGTGTGGACATTTCTTTGTGGGGGCTTGGGGACTACACTGTACTTAAGAACCAGCCTGCATCACCTCCTGAGAAGCTAGGCCTTGATTGCTCGACCACATACCAATAATAGAGAATCTTGGCTGTGGTCCTCTGTGCCTCTCCTCTACCATATAGAGAGCAGACATACAGACACCCACTCCAGTCTTTACAGGGACCTCAAAATGGAATGGATCCAATTGAATAAAGAAGTTAAGAAAAAAAACGAAGAAACCCGCAGAGACCCATACCAAATAAAATAGGCTTGGGCCAAAGAGATGGAAGTAAGAGAAATGACGCGATTAAATGAAAACACCAGAGGAGACATCCCTCCTAAACAAACATGGGAACGGGGATTGAGTAAATCTATATTAGACTACTTCTATGTCTCTGAAGCGGTTGTGGGTCAAATAACAAAACCTAGTGTGCTACCAATGACTCAGTGACCATAATCTAGTTGAAATACAAATGACGAACCCAAGAGCCATTGAGAAAGAGTCATGGAGGGTCAGAATAAATGTCATGCCGAGGAGAAATAGAATACGGATGGAGGATGAAAACATATATGATATAGCAAAACTGCTTGAAGAGACCAGGTACAATGAAACAAGAGATGCAATCGAATACGCCACACTCTTCAAACAATACACTGAACACCAAAAGGGGAGTAACAAACTAGTGTTCAAACATCAACACGTGTATGACCCCAGGGTAGTGGCTAAGAAACAAGAATTAAGAAGAGCAATTAGGGTGATCAAGAAAAGCGGAAACTTGGAACATTGGGCAGAAATTAAGAGATGTAAATCCCGCTATAAATCTTGGTTATCATCCCACAAACATAACATCTTACAACAAGATGTAGAGGCAATGCTAAAAATCATGATGAATAGAAATCTGAGGAGATTCTGCACAATCATAAATTATGCAGATGCTCGCCAAGGAGCTTTCCAATCTAGTATGGTAACGGAAAATCAATGGATTAAACATTATACCGACCTATTTAAGAAACATGGCCAAGTAAAATATGAGAATATAGACGTCCTGGCTACATGGGATCTTGAAATCACAAAGGACGATATATTGAATAACATCAAGAAAATAAGTTCTTCTAGGGCCTCCGGTCCTGATGGCCTGACTAATGCGACCCTGAAACAGCACCCGGAAGCATGGGCGAAGTTCTGTTATATATTATTTCAAAATATACAGAAAGAAAAGAGGGTGCCACGATCCTGGAAAACCACATTGATTGTACCAGTGTTTAAAAAGGGTGAAAGATCAGACCCAAAGAATTTCGGACCTATGGCATTGCTTGATGTTGTCGGGAAGATCTTCGCAACTCAGCTGCTAAATCGATTACTCAGATGGAGTAAGGAAGTGGAAATAATTGATATCCACCAAACGGGTTTCATAAAAGGAATAGTCTGTGCCCTCAATCTACTCATGATTAATTTATTAAAAATGGAGGCGATAAGAAGAAAAACGCAAAAATATACTCAGCCTTCTGCGATTTGGCACAAGCCTTCGACAGTGTTGACCAGGAACAACTTTGGATCAAGATGACTACAAGAAATGGTCCAAAAAATCTAATGAGGGCAATACAGGAGTTCTACTGGGACACTGAAATTAAAATCAGGTTGAGCCAAACAGGCTCCATATCCTCTGCAATAAAAACAGCAAGAGGAGTCGAGCAGGGGTGTCCCTTGAGAGCAATGCTATTCAACCTATTCATCTCCGGTGTAGGAACCGAGTTGGACGAAGTAAGAGCGTTCCCTCCCAAGATAAATTGGAACCAGCTGGGGCATATGCTATATGCGGATGGTATGGTGTTGCTCGATGTGACTCCAGTAGGTTTGCAGCGCAAATTGACGGCATTAAAGGCATATACTGACAGAAACGGTCTGGTGATCAATGCTGATAAAACAGAAATCTTGGTCTTACAAAATCTAGCCGGATCCAAACTGAGTAAAAAGAAGAAGTTCAAATGGTCAATTGGTGGAGAACCAATCACCAGAACAAATCAGACACAATATCTAGGAGTGCTGATAAACTCGCACATAACGGATGAACCCATGGTACAGATAATCAAAAGAAAATGTAAGCTCCTAGCAGCGCAAGGCGCTATAATAAATAAGAAATACAGAACATTCAGTTTAAATTCCGTTATGGAATTTTACAGAGCAATGGTGATTCCATCCTTGATGTTTCGCAGCGAAACCATGTTGGGCTGTCCATATAAAACCTGGTCCTGATGTGAGAGCACATACTGGTGCAAAGTCCTACAACTACCTAAAGGTATTCCTACTGCTTCAATACAATATGAATTAGGGCTGCTATCGATCAATGCAAGGGTGTTGTGGAACACCTTGTAGCTATACAGAAAAGTAAGTGGGGCTGAGAAACTTGTACAATTCAAGATACTGAATACACCGGTAGGAGCAAGATCAGACTCCATTCTTGACCAATGGAAACAAAACTGCGAGAATTTGCTTGTACAATTGTACACGAACAAAGAGAATCTGATCCAAAACCCAAATAAGATGAAGAAAAAATTGTGGGAACTGGATTGGTGTGAAACATCGGAAGAAAGAGCTAAACATAGGTGTATGATTCAAGCACTGCCAGAAGCAAGAGCTCAAAACACCTTACCTAAATACCTGGAACTATTTCCTTGTAATAACAAAAAGAAATTATTCATGAAATTTCGATTTAACTTATTGCAAACAAAAGAAGTTGTAAACTTCAGAAAGAGAGGAATCGTAAAAAAAAGATGAGCTATGTAGATTTTGTGGAACGACAAAGGAAACATTGAAACCTCACCTTATACTGTGACAAATTGAGAGAATTAAGAACTGTCTACCTGGGGAAAGTGAAGATAGTAATCATCGCTAAGTGGAGAAGAGTTGTGGTGCTTGATGAGCGAAGGAACTGATAAGAAACAAACATTTGCTTTATTATTCTATCTAGATGAATTAGGAAAGAGACTAATTGACAAGGTTTGAGTGATGAATCAGTAAGAGATCCTCTAAAAATAATAGAAAAATTAAGATGTAGAGGTAGAATAATGAATGTTTGTTTAGAAATTACTGTATAGAAATAATTTGTGAAACTGTTTTGAAATATTTTAAAAGTTTGTAATGAACTGATAAAATTAAATAAAATAAATAAATAAAAAATACGTACGTTAGGGACATCATAATGACAAAACACCATTACCTGTATTTCTTTCAAGGGACAAATATTGTGTCTCATCTCACGGGATCTCCTCACCACCCTGGGCATTGTCTCCTCCCAGTTGGTCCTCTGGCAGTACACCACCCCCAAGGTCATGATCAGGAAGTGTCTGCATTTCCCTGGCCACCTGGCAGGAGACTTTAGACAGGATTTCAGTGCGCACTACAAATAATTAGTAGCGATTAAATTGAGTATAGTCATTATGTGGTCCTGTCCTGTAGCCAAAAGTAACCCTTCTCGCACTACGTGCCAAAAACACAGATTTTGACAATGTAGTCAAGAAGTTTGGAAGCACCTAACGTGCGTAAGTCATATAATTCGTAAAATAGTTTCACGTGATTCTCCAGTCCTAAATTTGAAGCTATTCAAAGCCCATAGTTATTATGTGTAACAATAGATTTCCATGAATGTAAAAAACACTGATTAATTTATTGAAAAGACAGAGGCAAATAGTCAGGTCCAAGGCATTATCGGACTAGTGTCCATCCTCAGGGACCCAAATTTAAAAGGATATATAAACACAGAACAAGTAACCAAGTCTAAGCACAAGAACCATATGCCAGTAAATGTAAAAATAATTAATAAAATATGCCTGTCTATAGTCATCTAAAAGTGTATCTTCATGGCAAACTATGGATATGCAGCATTATAATAAATATGTCCAAGACTATAGTGTCACAAAATAATTAAAACAAAGCATCATAATTGAGTGCATACCTGCAGTTGCAGTCTTGCTCCCTAATCCAGTAAAGCCCAGTGTTGCCAAAGAACAATGTGTAGATCTGAAATACGTGAGGATGTCATTTCCTTTTTTCCTCACATCTCTGACGTCTCTAAGAAGTCAAACTACCAGCTGCACCTCCTCAGATGTATTCTTCCTTTCCTCTTCTTCCCCCAGAAGCTCACTGTCTCTAGAGCTCTGGTTCTCTCTAGGCCGGACTACTTCAACAGCCTCTTTTTAAATCTGCCTGCTTCTACTCTCTGCCCTCTGCAACTCCTCCAGAACAGGACTGCGAGACTTGTCCTTGGCCTCAAGCCCTGGGATCGTATCTCTCCAGCCCTGAAATCTCTTCATTGGTTCGCAGTGGCTGCAAGGATTACATTGAAGACCCTTTTCATTATCCACAAGGCTTTCCGGGGCCTGGGACCTCAATACCTTCAACTCTCCCTCTGTAAATACCTTCCTACTCAAGCTCTTCACTCCTCCAAATCCCTCGGGTTCAGTCGCTTCTCCAAGCAACGAGTTGGGGGTAGATCTCTTTCCTTGGCTGGGGCCTCCCTCTGGAGCAGCCTCCCTGAAACTTGAGTACCACCATCTTCGGTTCTGGAAGCACCTTAAGGCCTTCCTCTTTGCTTCTGCTTCCTCTCCCCTGCTGATATGTCTGCTTCAGCACCGGGCACCTGGTTACCCTCTGATTTCCGGAACCAGGTCACTGCCCAGCTAGCTATACACCTGCACTGCCTCCGGGCAACCCTTGCCCTTGGTCTGTATCTGTAACCCTACAATCCCCTTACCTGCACTCATCAGACACCCCTTGTCTGTGCTTTAACCTTGCACTTGACCTTGCTGGCAGCACTACCAGTTGTTGCTTTATCCCTTTCTCAGCACTTTCCACTCCTCCCCTCTCCCTTGCATTCTCCCCCTTCCCTCTCCCCTGCACTTGCATGTTCTCAATGTCACTGGGCCTAATAAGATCGTTATTATTGTCCTCCCTTGTTCCCCTCCCTTGCCACGTAGCGCTCTGAAACACTTGTGTATGAGCGCTAAACAAATAAAATATCATATCATATCATACCCATTAGTCGTCACCCTCAGCGGTTCGAGAACATAAACAATGTAAATCGGCCCGTGGGCAAATTCAAAATGACTTTCTTATCAACAACATTTAAATCTAGTAAAGATGGAGCGTAAGAACGCCAAAGAACTTAATGCATGAAGTGCTGCTAAAACAGAGTTAATGGCATGTGTCCTAGGTGCAAATTATCCGTCCCTTCAGATGCCACACATTGCCTTACCACACAAGGCACCCTCCAGCGATGGGTCTGACTGGGCGGTCCACTCGACCCACCTGGGATTGGAGGAGAGAGCGCACAGACATCTTGCTATGAAATAAATACCTTTTTACAACTCTCCTCCCACAATTGCTCCTATTAGAACCGGTGCAACTGCCTTTACATAATTTTTAAAACAACAAAGTTTTGTGAATACGTGTTGAGTTACGCTTTTGTAAGCGCATGCCGCTTTCCAATTGACACACCCTCTTCGCACATACACAATTCCCAAAGAGGCCAGGCTTATGCTAAATGCACGCCTGTACGAGGGGGGAGAGGGGGGTGTTTGGTGAATCCGGAGTGAACTTTGTGTCGAGTGGTGATTTCTCAGTGAGATACATGGATACCTTTGCAGGCCGAGTCTTACTTAATTCTGAAAAAAAGCTTTGTGAATGGGCCTCATCAAGCATTGCAGCGCCACCCAATACGTTACCGCGTGGCCACATTGCTTCACAAAAACCTCCTTCCTTGTTCCACGGATCTCCGAGGCCTTTAAACGCGAGATTATCCTCACAAAGGTCAAGCACCAGTTTGGGATGAAAGAATAATAATAATTACCAATGACAATACGGAAATGAAAAGGACATTTTCATGGAGAATTCTAGGGCTTGCGTATCGGGATACACCAGAGCCCCGTCTCGGAATGGTGATTTCGAAGATTACGTGGTGGTATATTTGATGGGTATTGCTAGTAAGAAGGTCATATTTTCCATTCCACAATCTTTACCCAGGGAAACAGTATAATCTAAAAAGAAGACATGGCGACGAAGCTACGCACCACTCAACACATCTACAATCCATTCACGTGCCGCCCCAGGCTCCTTCAGTGAACCCCGCACTCTTTCCAGGACACTCTACAGCGCTGCGTATGGCAGGAGCGCCTGAAGTACCCAGGCTCCTTCGGTGAACCCTGCACTCTTTCCAGGACACTCTACAGCGCTGCGTATGGCAGGAGCGCCTGAAGTACCCAGGCTCCTTCGGTGAACCCTGCACTCTTTCCAGGCCATTCTACACCGCTGCGTATGGCCTGAGCGCCTGAAGTACCCAGGCTCCTTCAGTGAACCCTGCACTCTTTCCAGGCCATTCTACAGTGCTGCGTATGGCCTGAGCGCTTTCCAGGCCATTCTACAGTGCTGCATATGGCCTGAGCGGCTGAAGTACCCAGGCTCCTTCAGTGAACCCCGCACTCTTTCCAGGCCATTCTACACCGCTGCGTATGGCCTGAGCGCCTGAAGTACCCAGGCTCCTTCAGTGTACACTGCACTCTTTCTAGGCCATTCTACAGCTCTGCGTACAGCCTGAGCGCCTGAAGTACCCAGGCTCCTTCAGTGAACCCTGCAATCTTTCCAGGCCATGCTACAGACTGCGTATGGCCTGAGGGCCTGAAGTACCGGGGCTCCTTCAGTGAACCCCGCACACTTTCCGGGCCATTCTACACCGCTGCGTATGGCCTGAGCGCCTGAAGTACCTGGGCTCCTTCAGTGAACCCCGCACTCTTTCTAGGCCATTCTACAGTGCTGCGTATGGCCTGAGCGCCTGAAGGAATCGCATCCATGTTAAAGAATATACACAAAACATCCCAAATACTATTTTAAAGAGATTCCATAGGCTCAATTGTTTTAGGTTAGAACACACTATAGATACAGAAACAGAAAAGGAACTTCTGCTGGCAATCACTATCTGAATTTAAGTTTCTTAATTAAACATTGTTTTATGAATGTACGTTGTATTTCACTGGGCGCTTGTGAATGAGATTACCTATGCACTAGGGAGTTGTAAACATCACTGAGATCAGTGCAAAATTGCCTTAATTATTTATCACATAAGCTGATTACATACTGCATAACAGAAAAACGCACTGGTGTCAGGTTAACAAAATTAAAAGGGTACCAGCAGTGGCATTACACGGCCTTTGACACCTGTGACGTGTCAGGAAGCCCACTAGATTACTTTGGATCATGATAACGTCATAGAAGGACGTGGCGTCATCCAAGCAGATGACACATCTTACAATAAGTGTACAGTTAATGTAAGCCAACTCCAAAAATCCCTCAGTTATACTCCGCTGTTTTGCTTCATCCCTAACCATGTGTTATGTTTCACCCACATCACCCCCACACACATCAAAGTGCACCTGCTTCTGCTGCATGTATGCATCACTTTCAAATCCTGCTGCATCATCTACAAGGCCATTGCACTCAAGTCCCTAAGCTACCTCGCTGAGAGGTTCAGCATCTCCAGGGGCCTACAATCCACCAGAAGTAAGGACATGTGCAGGCGTGAACTCCGCCGTTGCAGCAAAAGAAGAACCAGAAGACAGGACTCATCTATCTATATCCAGAGACTCCGGAACCTCTGCACTGTCAATACCAGACTCGCCCCCCACTCCTACATTTCAGGAAGGCGCTCAAGTCCCCTCGTCAAGCTATGGATCCTCTCGCGCGCCAAGGCCCACACACCCTCCACTACGTACCTAACTTGCGGCTAGGCAATCTGCTCCCCTGGTAACTCGTCGATCGCTTGCTGCCAAATTGTCTGCTCTTCCCATCCCCCGTTGTTTGCTCCCCACTCCACTGCATTGATCCCTTGCTAGCTGCTTCTCTCACTGTGTACTTGCCCCTATGATTTGTTAAAGTGCTCCATTGCTTCACAAAGCTAGGCCCACACTCAATAAATAGTTAAAAGAATAACAATAATTATACTGTTAACTAGGGTAACTACTAGCCAACTACTAAACCAGGGTACTGCCAGCAAAGGCCTGAGTGCGAAAAAAATAATAATGACCATATAGTGCTCCTCACAAACTGATTTGATGATACTGAGGCGGCCCCGAAATGGCACTGGGCCAAGTGAAATATTGTACCACCTATCATGTGCCAGGATACTGGAATCACATAAATGGATAGGTGCAGCAGGACATGCCAGAGTGTGCCACCAGACGCTATCACATGCCACGGGTGCACTGATAGACAGCTGAGGTGCGCGGCCATCACCAGTCATAGGAGTGCTATCATCACAAAACAGGGGGCAATGCCATCTTCCAGTGATGTGCTGTTATCTCCTGCAAGGAACACACTGCCCTCACATGACAGATCTGTCCCATCATATATATTGAGTGTAATGACATTTAATGGTAGGCAAGGTAGGAAACACATTCCGTGCGGTGCACTTCAGTCAATGCCAGCCCTGCAAATACTGCATTCTAGGAGTCAACACGTGCCAGAGGTGTCTGTGAAAATATGCCAGGGGTGCAGTCATGGGAATAGCCTTCAGGCACCAGGACTGTTCTGCAATGTAAGGCCAGAGAGATTTAACAACCTTGCAAATGGAAGCCCAGTTTACAGCGTTTCAAGTGCTGATTACTAAAAAGCGGTAGACTGCAGAATTCAAGGGGCTTCAAGAAAATAAGAGGGGAAGACATGCTTGAAAGGTATGCAAGGCTTGAAGCCACTTAGATAATAACTTGGTGCCACTCAAGAAGAGCTCATTGCGGGTGACAGGTTTCCAGATTCAAGAAATGCAGATGTTAAGTCTTCCTCCTACTCGAGAGGGAGAATGGAAGGGACAACTGTAAGAAGGAACAGTGCGATTACAATTGGCGAATAAACAGCACTGTATTGCTTACTTTTAATTCCTAAATGGCAACTCGAACAGAGTGGCCTTCAGAACTGCCACTTTCATCTGCGGCAGCAGCAGCCATCTTGGAATGAGATATACATACGACAATGCTTGTGGTCTTGTGCATTCAAACAGGAAATTCAGATAGGAATCAGTAGCGCTGGTGAGCTGCTGAAGCTCGTCTACCGCCCCCTCCACTCCACTGGCCAATGAAAAGTGTAGTGCGTAAACCATTTGCAGGCTAAGTTCTCTTGTGACCACTGCCATTCCTGAGAATTGATTACGAGGTACCAGGTAAATGTGTCAAAGCTACACAGAAACTAAGTAGAAAACTATGAGGTAAAGCCTTCACAACAAGAGTACTTTTTACTGGGCCCCTGAAATGCAATGACGGAAAAAGAGATAGTCGATGTGTCCATGTGGGAGCAACCCACCGTCGTACGGAATGTGTGTAATTGGTGGGGCGACATCACAGAGACGGTACATCCAGCACATGTACTATTCCGAAAAGCTTTCCTTCTCTGGCAGCAGAGTCCCCTGCTAATACCATTAGTCCGCCAGTGTCTCCTAGAGGCCTGCAGTTGTCGGTTTACAAATGGGGGCCCTCAAACTCTGTATATCGGAGAGGGACCGGGCCTGTTGATCTTAGGCAATTTCTGCATTTCTTGACTGGCCCAGACGTTGGTGGATCCTAACTTGTGATGGACATATCAGCTAGACAATTTAGGTACTAACTCTTAGCTTTCGTTCTCCAATTAGGTGTTTATTGAACATGTTATCAAACATTTGTACTTCCCATCTCAATTCCGACCTCTCCCCTCTCTGAAGCAAACCCTAGTCATTCCGAGTCTGGCCCATCGCAATCCTTCTGTACTTTATTTGTTCCTGAAGGCATACCACTCGCATTCAGCATCACTAGTCCCATCATGCAGGCTCGCTTCGAGTACCTCCATATCCATAATGTCTCCCCTCTTCAGTGCACATTCTTTTTCAGTTGGCAGCCTCTTCTCTTCCAATAAGTAGCTAAGCTTGCCCTCGCCGCCAAGAGTAGAAAATGGACTATGTGTGGTACCCGGGCCCATTCTTCCTCCGTCTTCTGGATCCTGAACAGTACCAACACCGGGTCAAGGTCTCTACAGACTTTCTCTATGTTCTTAATCCAACCCAGCACTTCTTTCAGTACTCCTGAATCTTTTCACATGACCACCACGTGTGCCAATAGGGGCCTATATCTCCACAATTCTTCCAACACCCCGTGCTAACACTGGGGAACATCCTAGCAAGCGTCTGGCTATTGCCACCTGTGTAGCAGCTTTATCCCATCTAACTTGGGTTGACACACTATCAAAGTTTTAAAAGCGTTTTTAGCAAAGCCCATATGGCATCCGTTATCTCAACCCCGAGATCATCCCTTTTCCCACCTCTTTCTCAGGCCGCTCATCTCTACATCAGTATTCTCTATTACAGCTCTGTATAACCAGGAAATCAGCCCCTTTTATGTGGATTGGATGTCCAGCACTTTTTCAAAAGGGGGGAGAAGCCGCTGAATCTCCTTCTCCCACTTGGGGTCCAGCAGTACCCGTTTTAGTTGTACATACATACCGAGACTCACCCCACCTGCATGTCTTCCTCCAGATGTTCAAGGGTTTTAAATGCCCCGTCTTTGCATAAATTGCCGACCTGCTCCAGTCTGCCTCAAACCATCCCTGGAACCTTAAGGGTTTAACAATCACACCTTTGATTGAGGCGCCAATATATGGCTGAGAGGGTAGAGACGGGTCATGATTCCCCTCTTCCCTTTCTCCACCTCTCCCACAGCTGTCCCAGAATGCACTGGTTCCTAATCCTCCTTGGTAGAGATTCCCTCAGCACGCATGCTCATTCCCCCAACGTTGCCAACACCAATTATTGATTACCCAGGAACACCCATTTTTTTCCTTATCGTTCCTAACGTGTGGCAACTAAGATCTCAGTTGCAAAATCATATAGTATTTCCCCATATCTGGGAAGCCTACCCTCCCACTCTTTTCTTTAGGGAGGATCAGGGTTTGGTACCTGATTCGTGGCCTTATACCATGCCACTGAAAGTTCAGCAATCTCTCCTTGAGCTCTTTGAGCATCGTGGGTGGCACCGCCATTGGCAGCATCTGGAGTAGGAATCGAATTTTGGGCAATTATATTAATTTTATTTGGAGATGATTTGCCCCAGCCAGGTGAGCTTCAACGTGGACCACACTATGGAGTCCTTATATATTTTGTATAGGAGAGGTGGGTAATTCACTGTAAAAAGTTCACTTCTTTTCCTAGTGAGGTTAAACCCCTGGTACCTCAGGCCTTTCCTTTGCATTGTAAAATGTGTGGCCTCAAGGTCCTCCACGCATTCCTCCGGAGCGCTCCTTTATGGGAATATAACCGATTTGTGGGTGTTTACTTGCCATACTCCTCCATTTCCAACACCACTGCCCTAATGGCAGATATCGGATTTATCAAATAAAGAAGTATGTTGTCTGCAAATAGACTCATCTTAAATTCCCTGCTGCAATTCGGTTTGTCTGCTTCCTGTTCACCACCACCCAGGTCCCAGGAGAGATCTATACCACCTCAAGGGCACCCCTTAAGTACTGACTGAATTCCACATGCTCTAGGACCGCAAACAAGAACCTCCAATTCATCCGCTCAAAATCCTTCTCGGCATCCAGAGACAAGAGCACCAATTATTCCCCTCCATCCTTCCCCAGGGCCATTATGTATGATCATATCATAACTGCGTTCAACCCGTGACACTCCATCATGAATCCCACTTGGTCCGTACTGATCCACTTTGGAAGCACTGATTCGATTCTGGATGCTAGGACCCTAGGAAAGATCTTTGCGTCCACATTTACTAGGGATATCGGACGGTTAGAGGCACACTCTTGGGACTCTTTGGAATCCTTCGGATTTCACTTCTATTATATTATCGCACTACGGAACGAAGCAAGGGTATCCTTTTTAGTCAGTATTTTGTTGAATAGAGGTGGGCGACCAGAGTGTCCCCAAAATGCTTGTAAAACGTGATCGTAAAGTCATCCGCCCCCGTGGCTTTCCCAGTCATACCCTTTATTGCCCTTGTCACTCCCTCAGTTGTGATTGGTTCCTTAAGCCACAACTTCTCTTCCTGTCTTAGTGTGGGGAGTCCCAAGTCAGGTAGATATGCCAAGGTTGCCTCCTTCAAGGAGATAGCCTCATCCCTATAGAGGTTCCTGTACAATTCAGCGAAGCATTCTGTTATTTAATATTGTACATTTTTAATGGTATTCGTATGGTTTTGCGCTTCTTACTGTCTATTGCCCATCTGATAATATTGTCAAAATGAACGCACATTCTCTCAGTTCCATGATGCTTCTGAGCAAACGTGAGCTCCAACTAAAAATAAAATGGAAATTCACTAAGAAAAACAGAAACACATCCTTCCACTACTTAAGGTGATTCATGTTAAAGTTATTTTTAGGATAAATTCAGAGATACAAAAAGGGAAAGGAGAGTTGGGTCCCAAGCAATAATGTATATTTCATTGTGCAGCAGAACCCTGCCAGTATAGGAGAATCCTGTTTTTTTCTCTACACCATTTCCCTCATTTTAACTCCTTTCTTTCCGAAGAATATATTAAAACAAAGGGAAAAAAGATTATTACTGGTCTCACATAAAGCAGTAAGGTAATATAAAATACTTCAAAGGAAATTCTTCCATTTCATACAATAAATACACACATCAACTAAGACACAGAACATTCGATATGTTGTACATTGACTCTAGTATACCAAATCATGAAGTATTAGTTGTACAAAGAATGAATTTGGTTATTAATCCAGACAAACAAACAAATTGCCTTAAGAGTAGAAATAACTTTCTCGACAGGGAGTTATTAAGTAAATTAGTGTAGGCTAACAATGTACAAAGTGCACACGTTTCAACATTAAATTGCCTAAGGGACAAGCACAAGTAATTCAGAAAGTAGCAAGGATACTGTTCAAGATTACATATATCATCTACAAAGCAGTTACGAATAGCACACCAGCGTACCTTGCGGCTAAGCTACACATATCTGGTGGCACGCGCTACTCGCAAAGCAAATTGACCAACCGGCTTGAATCACAACTCGTCTGCAAAGAGAGGACCCATAATCAATTCTTCTCTTATCATGCATCACCCTCTGGAACTCAATTCTGGTCTCAGCTCGGAAAGCACCCAAAATTCTCCAATTTTCGCAAATCTCTCAAAACATGGCTTTTTAAACAACACCTGACCAAGGACTAATTACAATCAGCGCACATACGGATGCACAGTCCTCAACTCACAATGCTGTGCTATTGTTAATAGATGCGAGCCCAAATACTGGCTACCCAGAATCTGTACAGCGCTTCGCTACTTTCGGGCTCGGTCTGCTTTAACAAAAAAATTACAAATAAAAGCATTACAAATAAATATGACTGATAAAGAGCCTGGGTTGTGCTACAGCTTAAAGGGAAGAGGGATGTGGAAGTCTGCACTGACTGGACAAGGCAATATGGGTACTTTGAAAAAGAATTAACCAACGAGGCAGAGTACACATACCTGCATAATACGCTTGCAGGCAATCCTATGTCCTGTATGCTGATTGGCCTTCATTTAGAACTGGTGGAGAGTGTCCTTAGAAGCTGGTTAGAAGCAAAACATTTGAACATTTGCTCGCTGCCAAAAGATGACCTTAATTTTACATCAAGAATTAGACGGCATTCTACTAGAAAAATGGTTTAATCTTTGCTTTAAACATAGAAAATACATCTAAAAATAGATCAGGTAAAATATATCAAGACCTCTTCACATTTGTTTTCTTACGCTGTAGTAGCTGGGCTCGCTGTGCTTGTGCGTAGGGGTTGCTGGAGAGCCATGCACACAGAGATAATGGCTGAGGTTAAAGTGGCGACTCTCAATGCCAAAGGCCTGACGTCCCAACGTAAGAGATCCCCGTTAGGCAATATGTTCCACAAGGCCGGCCTGTCAGTTCTTTTGCTCCAAGAGACCCATTATAGGCGGGGCGAGAAACGATGGTTGAAAAGTAAGGGACTGGGTCAGTTTTTTTTTAGCTTTGCACAAGAAGACCAAAAAACAAGGGGTTGGAATAGTGCTTGTGCAGCTGTTCTGCATGTAAATGCCTCTTCCCTAGAGACATGTGCCGGCCCCAAGGGTATCTGAGGGTCAGGTGGTGAGACCCTGACCTCAACCCAAATCCATTTCACTTGCTTGTCGGCAGCACACATGGTGAGTTTCACGAGACAGAGAGAAACTCAGTAGTGTATGGGTGGCTGGAGTGGGAGCAGGAGCATTGTTGAAAGAAGAGCCCGGTGAACGAAAGCAGGACGAGAGCGAAGCAAGAGAAAGGTAAAAGCAAAGCGAAGCAAGCAAAAGATGGAAAGCAGTTAACAAAAGCAATTTGGAATGACAGAAAAGTGCGCTAGAGGCATTGAAGTAATGAAAGAGAGCGGGTTGCGCTGGCGTGTGGAAACAGTCAAGAGTGGGTGCGAGAGAGACCTGAAAGTACGGAGAGGAGTGAAAGCGACCCAAAACCGAGAGAGACAGCTGAGACAGTGAGAAGGCAAACGGACAGTCAAGAGAGGGTGCAAGCAACCCATAAGTGAGAAAGAGGGTACAAGTGACCCGCAGGAAATACAGAGTGCATCAGGCACGTTACATAAGTGTGAAAGTGGCACAGAAAGGTGGAAAGAAGGTGCAAGTGTGCACAACACAAAAAGAAGGTGTGCATGAAGCACAGTAAAGTGGAAAAGGACATCGTGAAAGAGGCACAGAAGAGGGAAAGATGCCAGAGAATAAGGAGAGGGGTTAGAGGTCAGAGTGGTCACGCCTGGGAGGAGCAAAGAACCCAGCGTTCTCGAAAGTCTCTGATACTACCCGCATGAAAGAACTGTTCAATGAAAGGTACATCCTGACAAGAGGAATGTTTTGTATCCTGATAAGAGGAACATTTTGTTTGTATGTTGAACTTCATAAAGAGGGGCCAAGACTTGGTGAAGGGAACCCAACAGGAACTGTGTCTTTTTGTTTGGAACTGGAAGAATAAAAGCTTGGGGAAGTGAATCCCAAGAGGCCCCGAGACATTGTGAACTCTATTGACTTACGGCAAGTACCCTGTGTGGAAGGTTCCAAGGGCAACCCTTTTCAGTTGAACTATTTTGAACTGGCAGAACTACACCTATTGGTAAGACTACCTGAAACCAGCTGTAGTTTACATTTCCTTTGAGTCATAATTTTCCTTTTAAGAAGATTCCCCATCACATTTGGTTTAAGAGTGAGGGCAAGCATAGTTTGGACACAGACAAACTTTGGTTTTGGACTTAGGGGCATTGACAGGCCTTAGAAGCATCAGTTGAGGGAACAATCCCCTTAGAGTTAGGGCCAGATGGGCATTACAGCAACCCCACAACGTTTGATAATAAAGGTTTTCAAACTGTTATTTTTGAGTCTGTGTCTCTCATGATACGATGCCTGCCACACATTTGCAAGAAAGGTGTTTGAGTTGCTAAAGCAGTGTGGAGAGGGGCAGATGCTACTAGGTGGGGACTAAAACATGATTGCAGACCCTGGGGTTGATTGGTGGTCTTTGAGGGTGGGGACCTGACAAAGACCCTACAGCTGAAAACAGAGCCTTTACAAGCTGATGTGTGAAGGGTGCAAATTGCACAAGCCAGGGGTTATACCTTTTTCCTCCCCTCTTCATGGCACGAATATGTGGATAGATTTGTTGCTGGCGCCCCAGGAAGAGGGCCACAATGCCTCTGAGCCTATGGGCCAGGCTATCACCTGGTTGGACCATGACATGGATGCGATGAAGTGCATTTGGAGGCCCCTTGAAGAGGTCGCCCACAGTGGCAGTCTAACAATACCCCCCTCAGGGATCCGTTGTTTAAGGAACTTCTTGGCAAAGAATTGTGCACTTATTCTGACACCAATGACATGGGGGAAGTGCATCAAAAATATGTCTGGGAAGCGGCCAAAGCCATGATAAGGGGTCATCTGATCACGAAAAGGGGCACGGAAGTAGAGGGAAGCTAATATCGCAGTGGCGGAGGTGGCCCAAGTTAAAAGGTGCTTAAAGGTGGGGAAGGCCCGGGTGGGGGTGGCTACACAGCGTATTTGTATAAACAGTCTGAGACGCAGTTGGCGGGCCGATTGGCTAAAGTTTATAATGAGATTAATAAGGGGGTGACAACCCGGCCACTTTTTTAGAAGCACTTATAGCCGTCATACTGAAACCAGGGAGGGACCCCACGCAGTGCTCGGACTGTAGACCGATTTCACTACTAAATGTGGACGCAAAGCTTTTTGCTAGAGACCTAGCGACTAGGCTGGAGGTGTACCTGCAGAGGTTGGTCCACCATGACCAGACAGGATTTGTCAAAAATAGGCAGGGTGCAGACAACCTTTGGAAGATCCTGCCTGTAGTGGCATAGGAGAAGGTTATGCAGATAGGGGCTTTATTGCTCTCTCTGGACAAGGAAAAGGGCTTTGACAGGGTCAGGGTCAGTTGGGGGGGGGTTCATGAGACAGGGTCTCCTGGAGATGGGTATGGGACAGAAGTGATTGGGTGGATGGGTGGATTTATTTATTTATTTATTTATTTTTAAATGTTATAGTTTTATTCAAAACTTTTCATTTATCCATACAGCCATACAATTCCAAAAGTTACAATAAAAAAAAAATCAACACAAGCATTCTTTCATTAACCATACTCTCCATACCATCTTATTTCATTTTCCTTACTACTTTAAATACTGCTCTAAGTCCACCATTTCAAATGCTTATGTGCTCTTCATCATAATAATATGATTCCAAAATTGAATTATGACAGTAGTAAGACTCCGATTATTCCCTGACAGTATTAGATTCCATCTGTCCTGGCAATTGAGTTCATGCCCGGATGTTGATATCATTTCTCGAAACCAGTCAACTAATGCAGGGCAAATCATGATGATATGATAGATAGTTTCGAGCATCTGTTTGTTCTCACAGAATCGACAAAAATGCTTCCTCTTTCAAGATTTGCCTGTTATTTGCCATGAGTTCCCGTGTTGGCAGTTGATTCAATCGTAGTCTATTAAATTGATCCCTGATCTGCCTATCCGGAAATTGCTTCAGATACGCAGCTAAATCATTGAGTGCACGGCTGTCCAATTCACAGTTCAGGTTAATCTGGTATCGCGATTTATCTGTTAGAGTACATATCCAATCATTTCGCTGTAGTCTTCGTTTAGCGCATTGAGGGCGATTCACAAGCATCTCTGTTGTTATGCCATTTGCTGCCATCATGCCTTTCATTACGTTCTTCCATAGTGCTAATGCCGTTTTAGCCAATGTATTATTTCTTTGTTAGAATAGTTTATATGCTGGGATTTCGTTCTCATTAATCATCTTTCTATACAAGGCGATTTTTTTCCACTCGACTATTGATCTTAATGATTGGGTCGCAATCTCATGTCCGATTCTTTTGATCGGGAATGATTTCGATTACCCAAGGATTTTCCTCCAAAAGAGGCCTTCCAAGATATCCCAAATTGATTGGTCGAGATTTATCATAGTCTCACTCCCGTAACTAAGGATCGCAGTCACTTTTTGTCGATGAAATATGAGGATCAGTTGTAAAATGTATTTTCCAAATTTTCTATGTATAAATAGCCCTTGTCTCGCCAGTGAAGCTGTTTTTGTTCTCAAGTGATTTATCCAGGGTGTTTCTACTTCTGATTGATTCACTAGGACTCCCAGGTATTTGATTACTGTTACCGTGGTCAATTTTTGTTCATTCATGTAGAATCGAAAGGGTTGTTGATTTCTTTTTTGTCCTTTCTTTGCTGAGAATGGCATGATTCTTGTTTTGGCAGTGTTTAGCTCTAAGCCATTTTCCAACATGTAAGTTTCCAACTCCCGTAGACTTCTTTGTAGCCCTAACTCTGTTTTATCTAAAATGACAAAGTCATCTGCATACATCAAGTGCTGAATCTGCTGGTTGTTTATTTTAGGTGGATTTGCCTTCTGAAAACGAGGAGGCTCAGGGAGATCCATGGTATACAACTTAAACAACGTTGCTGCAAGAGGACAGCCCTGTTTAAGACCATTTTCCGCTTCAATAGGTGCTGACAATTGACCTGGTTGTGAGAGTCTAATTCTGAGAGTGGTATTGCTATATAGTTACTTGATTGGTTCCAATAGCGTCAATGGAAAATTCCACTTCTTTAGTTTTCCCCACAGTGTTGTCCTATTTACCATATCAAAGGCCATATATGCAGGTCTATAAATGCTGCACATGTGGTATGTTTATTAACCAATGCCTCCTGTTTCAATAGATTCAAGATCATAAGATTTACATGAGTACCAGTACTCTTTGTAAATCCAGTCTGCCTGATATCAAATTGCTTGTTTTCTTTGATCCATATATTAAGTTTGTTAAGTAGAAGTATTGCGGAAATCTCCCCAATCGGATCCAAGAGTGCGATTGGTCTGTAGTTTATATGCAGTTGCGTATCACCTGCTTTATATATTGGGATCAAAATTGCTGTTGTCGAGGTAATCCAGATTTATTTCCCTTCCTCAATCGCAGCAAACAGATGGGACGCACATTTTAGCCCAATCCTCTGGATGTTTCTTTATGAGCATATTACTTAGGCCATCTGGACCTGGTGCCCTTGATGAATTGAGCTTCTTTATGATTGTTAAGATGTCCTCCAATGTCCAGGAATTTGTCCAAACAGTCGATTCATTCTGCTCCATTCTGATGGGTTGATTTTTCGCTGCGCGTTTATAGATGGCCTTAAAATGTTTAATCCATACAGATTCTGCAATCCCTTGGATTAGTTTATGTTGGTTATCCATTTGCGGATTTAATAGGTGCCACAATCCTCGCGTATTGTTGTTTTTCAAGAGAGCTAGGATTGCTTCTGCATCTTGTTGTGAGAGCAGTGCTTTTGTATTCTTTGTCCAATTTCTGTAACTTTGTTTTGCTTGTCGAATAACGTTCCATGAATTGGCCTCAGTCTTTCTTTTTATTTCCATGACCGTTCTCCGCAGTTCTTTTTTTTTGTTTACTACTTGTTAGTTGTATGCGTGGGTATGGCTTTTCTTAGAGGACTCTTGTTTATGGATCTTTCGTAGAAATGGTGAGAGTATCCATTCATAGTTTATTTGTTCCATGCCAGATACCTCCGGACTGGTGTATGTACTTACTAGTTTCTTCATTTGATTGTCGTTGATACGCAGTCGGTGACTGCAGTATTGGTTTCCATATGAGGTAAATGAACTTTGCTACTTTCACTATACGGTGCTTTCCATGTAATGCTGATAATATGATGATCACTATTATCTGATCTTGTATTGTCTTGGGCCGTTACTTTGGAGATTAGAGTTGGCGACATATAGATGTAGTCTAAAGTCGCTGAGACTTTTCCATTTGTTCAAGTAGTACTTTTTGGACTGTGGTTCATTTGATTGGTAAAGTAGAACTGTCGCCATGTGGTTTCTGTAATCCATATTTTCGCCCTTGCTGAGAGTTGCGTTTTCTCGATCGCTTGTCCTTGTTGGTCGAATAAATGAATATTAAGGTCGCCACATAAAATTATTTCAGTGTCGTTTGAATCCAGCACAACTTTAGTCTACTCTCGTTAATTGAATCCACAGTGATATGTTAGTAAAGTCTGCCACTTGGATATTCTCTTCCATTTTAATCAAAGTTAAGAGTCCTGCTGATGGACGTCCTTTTTTACGGGATATTGCAGGATACATGACCACTGTGTATCCGTCACATCCGGGCATGATGTCAATCCATGTTTCTTGTAAACATATAAACTTCTATTTATAGAGATCATCCATATTTAAACGAAAGAGATGAGAAAATCCTCTGGTGTTCCAAGTACACAGAGTCAGTGTAGTATTAGATCTTTTGATTGATGGTTATGAATTGTTTTTGCTCATTGATGTCATCGTCCTATTTGAGGTTTCCTCCTCTCTCCCGAATGGCATGTTAGTAAAGTTTACTCGCGTATATTTATTTATCACTCTTTCTGCTGAGCTCACCATTCTGCTTTTTATAGTGATCCCCGGAGAATGTGAACCATCATTCCCCCCTATCTCCTGTTTTATTGATCTCTTCACATAATGCTGATGTTCCCGTATTGGTTTCCTCGTATTTGTTGTTACAGCGATACATGAAAACCCCAATTTCAAAAAGAGGTGTGCCTCATTAATAATCTTTCCAATATTCTCTGTATTATAAAAATGTACGAGAATCACATCTGGATTCCATCATCCATGAATTTCACCACTTTTATGTGTCCTGTTTTGACCCATCTCAGAGCAGGGATTGCGTGTATCAGTCGCAAAGTATTTGTTCGATTTAAGATCAGCTCAAGTTGGTAGTTATCACTTTCCACTTGCTCAATTTTTAATTTTATATTTTGAAGAGTGTCCATAGGATTAATAAACAAAGGTTGCCGCAATTTAGATCTAGTACCTGTGTCTACACTATTTTCTGATTTTTGGTTCTTTGACTCCTCTCCGAATATAGTGATGTAAAATCTTCGCTGTCTGAAATTGATTCCACACCAAGTCCCGACGTCTCCAGCTCTAAATCAGAAATGTCTTCACAGCTAAGGTCTGTGTAGATGGACTCTATGGTGTAGCCTTCTTCATAACAGTCAACAATAATTAAGGATTGATCATTGGTTGAAGCTTGCGAGTCCCAGTTGCTGTCTTGCTCTTCTTTAGAATAAGTAGAGAGGTTCAACAATGCTTCTTGACTAGGTGCATCTCTTCGCTGTCTATCTATGTTTGGTTCAGGTGTCACATCATCCATCATAGTAATATCTATTTGTATAATTTCGGTTGTATTAGATCTTTGTGACTCCACTGTCCTACTTTCCATTGCAACTTTTTTTCCTCCTTATTGTGTAGTTTTGTTCTCTTTAGGAGTTGTCAAATTGCGTAGGAAGGCTCCAGAACCATTTATTTTCTTTTTCTTTGTTGATTTATTGTTTTTTTTCTGTGTTTGTTGTGGAATATTGGCGATGTTCTTATTGTTGTCAGAAATAGCAAAGTTTTCCATTAGCTTTTCGGTTAAAGAGGCTAGAACCTCAGTGACTTTGGTCTCATTCCCACCTTGTTGGGTAGTGTCCAAGGTCAATGTATCAATTATACCCTGCACAATTTCTAACTGTGCATGCGCTATTGCTTGTGACATGGGTTCCTTTTGTCCAATTTCATTTTGCAATTTTACACTCGGCGGCTGGTGCCCCTTTGCTATGATTTCCATCATACCTGCTGTCAATGTTGCCTTCTCTTCATGTTCTCTTCTCGCTATTTCAAATAGCCTGGACTGCCATGGGGCACTTGTTTCAGCCTCTTGATTAAGTCGGTTGTGTATCGTATTTGTAAAAGACTCCACAAAGATCTGTTTCGAGTGGATGAGAGCCAGCAAAGTAGCTTGATCTTTTTGCGCATCGCGATTACTTTCTAATAGCTTCATGAATGGTATCATCGCCTGTGAGGTTACAGCTAACAGCAAGTTTTGTAAGTCTAACATTGTTGTAGGTATCGCTTCTGTTATTTTAGTCGATGGTGCATTTGGTTGACATTGACAGAAGTACTTGTTATTCGGGGTATGATCTTTTGTTGGGGAGATGTCTCCAGGTTGCCTGCTGTTATTTACTGTGGTATATGTTTGATACTCCTTTGTCATCACGGGAGGGATTAGGACTCGTTGAGGCTAACCAGGACGGCTCTCCCTTTATGTTTGTCTGCAGGTTAAATACTTGCTTTCTTTTAACCTGGTTCGTCATCAAGTCCTCAATTTCTGTAATATCCATCGAAAGTTGAGCTTGCCTGTTTTTCCTCTGGAGGCTCATGTGTCCGACATCTTCCATCATCTTGGCATTTTTTTGCCGCAATAGCTTTTTCCTTTCGTGATAGTAACGGCTCGCGTATCTCTGTCTGGATCCTGTGTACGTGAATTGGGAGCAGGCCTATCATTGATGGGTCTTTATCTAGGTATATCAGATCCTTACTAGTCTCGGATTGATTATTACTTTCTTGATTATAGTCATCCAAGGTATTCACTGGTATCGCTGTATCTCCTTTCATAATCAGTACTTGTGAGGTCTCGCCTGGTATGGTTTCACCAGGATGACTGATTCCAGGGGACAACGGTTCAACCGTAGTACCAAGTTTATTCTTAGATCTAATTGCAAGTCTCGTTCCAGTCGCCATCAATGAGGGTGTTTACAAGCAAGTTGTGTCAATTTCAAGTGTAACTTTTCACTCAGCTTGGCTACCACCAAGTTGAACTGTTGTAACGGGCTTTGCTAAACACCGTTCCCAGACGCACTCTGCAAATAGTTGATAGCACACAGCAGCAGAGTGCCTGTTGTGATATAATATGGACCAACTCACCCGCAGGATCAAAGGATCAAAGGACAAGGTCCCGCAGTCTCCTGCTTCTGATGCCCCACTCCCACCACAGTTAATCCACTGAATTTTGTCAATCAAACACTGGTAGAGTTAAGGAGTCCACTCCCACAATCTCCTCCTTTCTTTGATGCGTATCAAAAGGTTGCTACTATTTACCTCGGCTCATTTTTCAAATCAAGTGTGGCAACAAAAAAAAATAAATAAATAAGTTACCCCTTTTTCGTATTCCAGGAAATGAACGTTTCCTGAAATGCTCTTGATGAGCGAAGAATCTCACACTTTCAGCCTGGTTGCACCATAAGGGGTCTCACACAGTCAGTTTCCCACAGGCAGGAGCAGGGGGAGCGACCGCGGAGTAATCAGAGGCGGGACACAGCTCCCGTGTCTGCAGTCTCCTCGGCGTCTCCTCAGTGTGCCCGTCCTGCAAGCTGCAAACTCCGCGTGTGTCCCGGACGAAGAAAAGGTAGGAGAGGGGAGTCTGGGATGGGAGGGGGGTGTACTCACGTTGCACCGCAGCGGTCCGGCGGCGAAAGTCGCAACAGATGTACCGGATGCCGATACCTGAAGCAAAATTTAGTGTACTGGTACCAGGTGGGCGATTTCTCATGGACTTCCCATGGAATCGTGCCTCTCACGGGCAGAAACAAGCGATCGCACTTGCAATACCAACACCCAGCTTGATCACGCTGTAAATGTTTAACAGTTTACAGTTGCTCACTGCAACAAGCAATTGTTAGACAACAACAATTGGTTTCCTGGGTTCCACCATCAATGCAGTTTTGAATAGCGTTTTACCATCAGCCCAGAAGACCAGAGACAAGAGACTCTGCAACCCAACTCCGCAGCCCGCTCCGCGGCCAACTCAGGGTTTTAAAGAGTCAGCTGGTGCTGTGGAGAATAGTAAACAGACTGCAGCTCCTCTCAGGAAACAGGAATCCAATGCAGACAAGAAACTCTGCAACCCGACTCTGCATTTTTAAAGTGCTCATCGGCCCTTGGGCATCGTGGCGCTGTTACAGGATACTTGCTTCGACGAACAACAGTTAGTGTGCATTTCACATATAGTTCACAGCAGTTTACAGAGTGCGTTCTTACTCATACAAAGGTGAGATGCGTTGCAAATCAGCCACATTGAGGTGCTGTATTCCTAACCTAGTGTCAGGGTGGCAGTAAATGGGGAAGAGTCTGATAGAATCCCCTTCAGAGGGGTACAAGGCAGGGCAGTCCTCTTCCCCACCCCCTTTACGTCATGGTTACGGAGTCCTGGATGGCAGAGGTTCGGAAATATAAGGAAATCCAAGGGGTGCGGCTTGGACGCCATAAATACAAACTGAGCCTATTTGAGTACGATGCACTTATCTATATTTCAGCACCCAGGGTCACCATCCTGTGACTGGTTGAGGGGGTTGCCAGGTATGGTGAGATGTCTGGGTTTAAGATAAACCTTGGTGTTTTCAGTCGGGTGGTTGGGTCAGGTGGACCTGGAGTATGTGGAGAAACTACCATTCAGGGTACAGTGGGATGGGCTCAGGTACTTGGGAGTCTGAATACCCCACAATTTGGACATACTCTACCAGGCCAATTTTCCCACCCTTATGGGCACAGATACAGTTGAATTTTAAATCTGGTGGGGCAGGTTGACATCTCGTGGATGGACAGACTTAACTGTATTAAATAAAATGATGGTGCTCCTGAGGCTTCTTTTTCTATTTCAGATGGTGCCGGTGGTGGTCACCCAAGCCTTCTTTAAAATAGCCCAGTGGGCTGTGTTACGGTTTTTGTGGGTGGGGGCCAGGGCCAGAATTGCATACAGGTTTCTGACATGGCCCAGGGCAGAGGGGGATGTGGTCCAATTTTGAGTTATATTATAAGGCTGTGCAGCTCTGCATTATGGTTGACCACTTTGACCCGAGGTTAGAAAAGCAGTGGGTGGAGTTGGACAATGTGTTTATGGCACCGGTTCCACTGGCAGAGCAGTTCTGGGTTCCTGTGACACAGGTATGGGATCAAGAGAGACACATACTCAAAAGGGTTAGTTTGCAAAACTTTATTTACTAAGGTTCTTGGCTTGGTGTAATGCCTGACTGGCCCTAACTCTAAAGGTGTAATTCCCTTAACTGATGTGCCGAAAGGCTGTCATTGTCTAAGAGTCCAAAATAAAAGTCTGCCTGTGTCTAAACATATGCTTGCCCTCACTCTGTACAAAAATCTGATAGGAAGACTTTTCAAAATAAAGAAAAATAATGGTTCAACAATGGAAACCAGAGTTGGTTTCAGGTGGTCTTCTTACCAGTTGCTGCTTCGTCAGTATCAAACAAATAAATTCAATGCACAGGGTTACTCGTAGGACCTTCTCCACAGCTCCCTTGTAGTTATTCAAACTACCTGCAGTGTCATTGCGTTCCTTGGGGTTCCCTTTTCCCCAAGCTTCAGCTTAATCAAGTTTTAAAAACAGCAGGACAAATTGTAACAGAGTTCCTTTTGCAAGCTTGTCGGAGTTCCCTTCGCCATGCTTCAATCCTTTCAACAGTACTAAAAAAAAGAACATGTCTCTTAAATTGGCTAGGCCTCTTAGGGTTCCCTTCCCCAAGCTCAGGCCCCTTTCAGCCTTTAAACACAAAGTCTTTTATCAGGATGCTTTCTTTGATAGGCTTCTCAGGGTCCTTTTCTTCCGCCAAGCCTTAGACCTCCTCCAGCTTTCAGAGTTCACAGGGTGCACTTCCCAAGGTTTAGGCTCCTTCAATGCACAACACAAAATAATTCTGCTGGTCAGGATGCACCTTTTCTGACTAACAGGTCTTTTCCACATACCATCCTTTCATGGGGTAGAATCAGAGGCTTTTGAAAATGCCAGGCTCCTTCCTTTTCCTAGGCGTGACCACTTGAACCCTTTTGCCCCTCGCCTTGGTTTCTTACTCTCACTTTTCTGACACTTCTTTATTTCTTTCAGATGCCTCTTGCACCCCTTTTCCTCTGCTTTCCTTCCGTGCACACTGTCACTGTCTGCTTCCAGATCCGTGTACACTTGCATCCTTTTTAACATGCCCCTGTCACCTTTCTTTATCCTTTTGTCTGCTTTCCTTTTCGTGCACACCTGCACCCTCTTTAGTGTGGCCCTGGCACCCTTCCTTGCCTTTTCATCTGTGCCCCTCTCGTTTTGCAGGCCACTCACTGTTTCTCTTCACTTTCTCTCGCTTTCTACCCAGATCTGTCTTTTCCTTGTTTTTTGCTCCGATCAGCTTTTCGGGCTGCTTTTCTGGCTGGTATTCTTCTGGTTTCCGCAATGCTTTTAGTCTTTTCTGTTTTCTGCTTCACCCCTGCTTCTTAGCCGTGCTTTCTTTGCTGCGCTTTCATGCTTTTTGCTTCTTACTTTCAACTTTCACACGTTCCTTTTCTTTCCTATTCTGTGCCTCTTTCCTGTCCGTGCCTTTCTCCCGCTTCGCTCTCATTTAAACGCACGCGCCCGAGTTTCTCTCACATTCGCTAGAAACTCACCAGGCAGCGTCCTGTTGAGAGGTGATTGCTCCTGGTATTGCTGGATTGAGGTCAGGGTCTCACCACCTGCCCCTCGAGCACCCTGTGGGGTCGGCACTGGTCCAAAGGGCACAAGCAATTTGCTGGTCCAAACCTGCAGGATGCAGGAAGCGCTTCTCTTTCTCTGGCTCCCTGGAGGCATGGCTCCCTCACCACGCTGCAGCCCACACACACCTGGCCAGTGTTTCTGCACACCATCTTCCTCCTGTCTGCAGCTCCTGCTTCTCTCTGCTCCTGGGCTCCATCGGTCCGGACTGCATCCCCAACTCGTTCCTCTGTTTGTGAATGACCACACCTTTTATAGCTGAACAGAGAGTCAAATTGAGTCAGGTGTGAATGGCTACCTAAAAATACTTGGCTCTATTCGTGGGACAGTAGTTTTCTCTAAAGTGGGTTGCCCTTAATTTCCCCATGTTATTCCTATGGGTAATCTGTATTGATCTTAGTGGTGGTCTCCTCGTCTCAGTATTTTTTGGAAATGGGGAGGAGGAGATGAGATGAGATAGTAAGCACCCCACAAATGCTGCAGGACAGTAGTGTAGGGTGTTTTCAGGATTGGGGAAATACCATGTCTTGCCCTCGGGTATCCTCCTCCCAATCCACCTGTGACCCTCCACTCAGGTGATTCTCCCTTGCTTGTCCAGCCCCAGGGTCGGGATCGAAAAGCGATGGGCCTTCCCAGGCCACCTGCATGGAAGATCCCGAGGGGGGAGGGTCAGATAATATCGTCAGGTTTCTCACAGTTCCCCAGAAGGCAATCCCAGGAAGTGTCTTTCAGCAACCGGTCTTGAAAGTTTTTTGGTCTATATGGAAGGAGGGTGGTGGCACTCGCTGGTTGACATCCTGGCACTCCCTCTTTAGCTGCGTTTGGACCCTCCCCCATTGAGAAACTTAGTTGTAGAAACGCTTCAATTCCAGAGTTGGTATGAGGCTGGTCTTTGTAGAGCGGGACAGATGTGGGAGGAGGGCAGATGCATAACGCTGGAGAGGCTCGACGAATGCCTGGCGATAGGGAAGATCTCACCATTCCGATACCTACAGCTCAAAGTGGTCCTCACGGACTGTAGGTGGGGAGAGAACCTGGGCAGAACCCTGACAACGTTTGAGCAGTTGTTAATCAGGAATGTGGGGACTAAGGGGCTTGTTGTGAGGCTATACAGGGAAATGAGGATGGTGGAGCCCACAGACCAGTTAGCAGCTAGGGACAGATGGGCCAAGAATATAGGCATGGAGATTATGGAGGGGGTCTGGGCAAAAATATTCAGGAAGGTATCCCACTTAACACTCTCACTACAACACAGGATGCAAGCACTGAAGTTGTTGCACAGGTGGCACCTTTCACCAGATAAGCTAGCAAAGATGTATCCAGGGATCAACCCTAGGTGTTGGAAGTGTCAAGCAGTAGAGGGGGTTTACTACCATATGTGGTGAGAATGCCCACACACTCAGCGCTATTGGAGCGAGGTATTTTCGTGGATGAGGGAGATAGACGGCATCGATAAGAAACCCACACTCGTGGCCATTTATGGGGTGAAAGATGAGGGAGATGGAGGGGAGGGTCTGGGCCACATGGGGAGGGTTCTACTGGCAGTTGCCAGGAGCTGGCTTGCCCGGTTTTGGTAGCAGCCCAGAGCCCCCATGGAAAAACAGTGGGTTCAGAAAGTTCAGGCAATATATGAGATGAAATTCTTGACACATGTCCTGGACGATTCCCGGACGAATATTGAAGGAGCATGGATTTCATTCTTTGACAAGTATGGGAAGTAACTTCTCAAGTGTCAATTGGAATGTGGTGGATTGTTACTACAAACATTGGGCTGTTAATACTGTTTGGGAGGTGTGGGTGTGTTGGGGGAGGGGTTGGGTTTGGAGGGTGGCGAGGGAATTAATGCAAACTGGTTGCTTTCTTTTTGTTCCAAATGCTGTTATGTCCTACTTTTGCAAAAATGACAATAAAACTTTGATTATCAAAAAATAGATCCGTTGATTGAATATGATAGAAAAAATTACTTGTTCATCTTGAAAAACAGACGTGTAGCTGGCCATAATTCCATAATTACTGATATGCATTGGTTAAAAAGAAGAGGCATATATGGCTATTTATGCTAACGTTCATCAAGAACAGTATTGAAGTACATTTAGTCCACATGCCAGGAAGTAAGAGTGCAGCAGCCACCCCTCCCCACACACACACACAAAACAGACTGTTTTCATTTGTCGTGAAGATGAAGAGTGCTCCTAGCGTGGAGCCATTAATCAGAACAGTAACTGCAAGGCAAAGAGAAACGCAGCAGAGGGACTGCAGCATCCCGGTGGCAGAACCCCCGAGTGACTCTCAGAGAAAGCAAACTAATGCACAGGTCGCCACCGGCTTCCCCTACTCATCTGCTCTTCTCCAGATTTATTTACGTGTCAAAAGACGGTATTCAAGGAACAGCTGAAAAAGTAGTGGGGTTTGCAAAGAACTAGTAAGACCTTCAAGCTCATCATATTGAAGTTATTAGACAAGATACACCACCAGACAATAGGGACTTAAACATTGTGAAGGGCCTGGAGGTGTATGTATGAGCTCTAAAAAGCAACTTTGATTCACCACGGGATTTAGACATACGTCCCAAATAGTAATCGAAGTCCTGTGGCCCAAGTTTGGGAACCCCAGGCAAAACTGGGTTTTTTACTTTGACACTTTCAGTCGCCCTCACAAGGGTCGGGACTCAAAAAGGTTACATACCATTTAGTACAGTGCTGAGTTATGTTTTTATATAGAGCTTCGTGACAGACTGCCCCAGCATCTAAGCACCGTACTGCCAGGTGTACTTATCACACCTAAGTTACAAGAGTAATCCAGACGTGGAACCCTTGCTCACTGTTCTTAGAGGGGCGCAGCTCCACCTCACTGACAAGGCCCAACCAGGCCGAAACAAGTGTCTGGGGTTGCTGTTGGTACTCTTGTGCAGTAGAGAATTGCCAGGCATTTCAGTGCTGGACTGCCCTGGGGCAGGACAAAGACTGATATGTAGTGGAAATTTCTCTTCTGTTAAAGGATGGTGAGCTAAAGAGACTGGTTGAGACTCTAACCCGGCATATAGGCTGGTAGTAGAGAAACTCCCAGAACCCCCCTCCTTATTTGTACTTATTACCCGACTTTGAATGGTACTTTATTTATTGACCTCAAAAGTACAAAAGAGCTCAATCGTCCCTCTAACGTCAGAAACCAATGCCAGTGAATCTACTCTTTGCTTTTAGAAGAAGCAACACTACAGGGTGTATTTTCTGACACCTTTAGCCATGCTTCTGCACCGTCAAGAGAACCACTCGGTGCTCTAGTATTGTCGTTATGCCCCTTTCCTTGTTAACAGGGTGTCCCTGCTCCCCACCATACACCTCCACATGGGAGACTGGTTTCCTGCTCTTGTTCTAATTAGAGAAAGGAACATTAAACTCAACAGTCCGTAGTGATAACAAAAACAGACCCCTACTTCTCCATATCTGAAATAAAGGGCACTTGGTCTGCCTGCCCACCTCTCTACTGTTTCCTTTCTTCCCTCCATCCCACAATCTACTCTCTATCTCGCTTCTCTCTGACATTACCCACTGAACCTTTACCCATCCTTTGCTTTGCAAACCCTGCTCTACATTTGACCCCTTTGTACCACAAATTAAAAAAGGTGTGCCTGTCACCCCCACACACCTTCCCGCCTTACTCAACCTATCACTCTCAGTTGTTAGCATCCCAACTTGTTACAAATGAGCCACCCTCCCAGTCAGACCTCCCTAAAAGAAACCAACCGCTGTACCCAACAACCCCGCATTTTAGGTACCTGTCCCTCTCAATTACTACCACTCTAAACTGCATAGTGAAATATTTTAAGATCAATTCACTTGCTGACTCCCTCTGGATTCCTGTCCAAACACTCTACCAAGGCTGTACCCATCCGTGCCACCAATTATTTAACCTCCCTCCACTCTCACTTCTCCATTCTCAGTCTTGTAGAACTTTCAGCTGCGTTTGACACTGTGGTTCATCCCTCTCTCCTTCAAATACTTGCCCTAATTGGCTTCATGGATACCGCACGCAACTGTGTGTCCTCCTATCTCTCGGACCGTTCGTTAATTCATGTCTCCAAACCATCAGAACTAGGCCCACTTCTCTTCCCCTTACAAACACACACATTTTCTTCTTTGGCTTTATCTATCAGCGCTTCGCTGGCAATATTCAGATATTCTACTCCTCTCCCACCTTCACCCTTTACATTTCTGAAGGCATAACCAGCTGCTTAGCCCCCATCCGCCACTGGATGGCTCTGTGCTGCCTCATGCAAAACTCTTCAAAGACAAAAGCCATTACTCTCTGCCTCTGATGCCAACCCACTATTCCCTATGCTTCCTCCTAACCTCCTCCACACACTCGCCCATGTCTCGCAACCTTTAGGTTTTCTTTGACAGCGACCTGAAAACCTACCAGGCTCAGCCTCATGAACATTAGAAAAATCTGCTCACACCTCATACACCACTCAACTGAAACCCTAAACGTTATCTTGTACTCATCAGACTGGTCTACAGAGACTACTCTTTTCTCCCCTCAACAAAGTCCTTAACTTTGTAACACATCCAGATCCTCCCCCCACTGTACCTATCATCCCCATGCTGCATGGAACTCCAAGCAAAACCACTCGCTCTTCACATTTCTGTCCTCTTCTATAAATCACCCATGGTCTTTCCCCTCACTATCTCACTGAATACAACTTGCTGTACTCGTCCCCTCAAAATCACCACTCCTCTACTCTTCACAACCCATCAGACCCCTGCCTGTGTCACCTCCCGCTTTTGCTCCTTTTACCCACTTGCCTCACCCCATTGGACTGCTCTTCCCCCAACCACCAACGCCATTTCTTACGTGGGATTCCTCAAAACGAGGCTCAAACTCTTCCACCTTCCTATCCAGACCCCCCTCATACATTCTGCAATTATATTGTATGTAATTTGTAAATATGTATATACGAGTATCAGGCTCGCGATGTTAAAAGTGTTGTAATGTCCTCCAGTCCCTGTTCCGGGTTTATGTTTATATTTAACCCCTTCACGACCCTGGTATAAGTCATTAAATCCAGCGCTGCTCTTATGCAACTGGTACCTTACTCTAAAACTGCCTCTGATCTCGTTGACTGCCTACTTATAGGGTATTTCTGTTCGAAATTACACCCAGTTCTGAAAAAATACAAATATGTATGGCATCAGAAAAGAAAAGGTTAAAACAAAAACTTGACAGGGTGAAATCCATGAAAGTATTGTTGGAAGCTGACTGGAGACAACTCAAGCTTGCAGGAGAGATGTTTCTTGGAATACAGGCAGTTTTCTACCTGTGTGCCTTTCATGGAAAGCCTCCTTGTCAAACAGGCTCCAAGTCCACAATGGTTGAATGGCATGGAAAGCTGTATAATATGCCTGGGGCAACGGACCCATTACAGTCACGTGTGGGCTGTGTGCACCACGAGCATCTACGTAACTCTCCACAAAGGAAGACATTTGGTAAAGACCTACAGCAAGACCAAGCTTATTTCATGGTCACCTTAGCCTCTAATTTACTATAGGAATTAGAATGTGGGGACAATGAAATCAAAGACTTGACCAAAACGGATGGAATGCTGTAAAAGAAATGAACATCCCATTCAATGTCTAAGCATAGAAAATGTTGGGAATCGTACATTTCTTCCTTTAATTAAATTGCACAAGAGTAATGTCTTTCAAATGTTTTAGGCAGCACTTGGAAAACGTCTCGCGGGCACCGTTATCCTCTTGTCACGTGAGAGGTAAATGGTCTGTTTTATATTTAAGAGCACTATGACAATTAGCATCTCAGGTAAATGATTCGCTTGTTGATGAAGAGAAGCATAAACCATAACCGAAATCATAGGCGAAGTGACATCCACGACCACTGGCCTGTGAGGATATTTCAGGAAATGACATCACATGCACTCTGTCCTCCAATGACAGCAACCATTTAAAAGAGAAGTCGGATTCGTTATATTGCAGAGGTTGCAGATGCATCTAGAGAGGCTGCAAGCATCCACTCAGGGGCAGCAATTCACCCAAATAATATCATGAAAAGTGAGAAAAGTGTCAACATCAATATGGCGTAAAGAGGGAACCCAGTCCATTTGTATCTTTATACCCTCGCAGGACACTTTCCTCGGTTACATGTGATTTTATTGAATCCAGAATAACTAATCCCATTACAACTAATACCAAAATAACGAATTCCAAAATAAATTACTTTTATGTTGTTTTTAGGGGTTCTCCTCCCGAATCTCCCCCTTTTTTCCCCCATTACTTTTCTCCCACCCCAAAAACCACTATTCCCATTCCCAACCCCTTTTTTTCGTTTTTTCCAAATTCGTTATTTTGGAATTAGTTAGTTTTGATGTGTTGTAATGGGATTAGTTATTTTTTTTACTTTGTGATTCGTTATATTCACTGCATAACCTTTCCTCACATGGGTCATTTAGTGGCCGACTCGGGAGGATAGCTCAGGGGCAACGTGCTCGACTTGGAAGCAAGACGGCACAGAGCAACACAGGTTCGAACCCCAGGTCCGCACTTATAAACCTCTGGGTATTAAGCGTGTTATAAATAACCTATCATATCATACACTGATAAATGTTCAGGTCATGGAGATACTCGCCACATTTCTCCTTTGGGTGGTACCTGTTGCCTGACCGCCACAACAGGAATGCACTGAATGAAGCAATACCCCCTGCTAGAAGCCTACCCACTAAATTAGGGATCATTTTATTACAGGCATGTACGTTGCCACTCCGAGGGTGAGTGCAGTCTGGAATGTTACATTATGTTAGGCGATATTTGTATGACACAATGCTTGCATGGCTACTTGATGCGGACAGGAGTCTGATAGAGCTGGACATTAACCTGCCCAGATCCCGCAGGCGAAAGTTCCACGAGACGGGGCCAGCCCTACGTCTACCACCAACACCCTCAGGGGGTTTGTGAGTGTAGGTTTCATTATATTACCCTAGGGCTACTACACACAATGGAAACTAGGTGCTAGGGAAAGTAGTGGTGGGCAAGGACAGTTGAAGCAACCATGTGTTAACTTTGTGCCAGTCAGCTAGCATGGCGGTTGTTTGGCAAACCGTTACAGAAAAAGTTCAGTAGGGTAGTCACTTGAACTTGAAGGGACCTTCCAATCAGGTGCTGGAGTGCACTTTAAACCCAACCATAGCCTTTCCCTAGGGTTCCAGACGTTCCACAATACCCAAGTGCCGCTGTCTGTTTGCATCTGATTCCCCATTAATTGTCAGGTGTTTCCAACATTCCACGAAAAGCGGGTGTGATGTCAGTGTGCGTCTCTTCCCCACAGTGGCTGGGTTTTGAAACCATCCACCGCACCGGAATGTGGTTATCAGCATGGGGTAGCAGGAGGGTCGACAGATGGATATCCATGAATCCTGAGCGTAACTGTGTGTCCAGCAGTTTCTCAGGATGGCTGGGCATGTAGTCGTCTGAGCCCCCTTGTGTGGGGTTGTCAGGGGGGTATGTGCTAACTCAAGGAGCCACAGCTATAAATATGTTCAAAGATCATCATGACAGACACTATGATGCTTAAGTTCCCACTAAAGGATACACTTCTGGTGCATGGTTCCTTAGATGCGCACAGGTGCAAAAACACATTGCAGCTAATAAATCGTATATTGCAAAATAAAGAGTAACTAAAAAATGGGACCATTTGGCTTTTTTTTTAATTTAAATCAAAAGCATTATTATTTTTATTTTTCAAGAACCACAATAAACAGCAAGATCTCTTTTCTTCTTTTCCCAAAAGTATATTGCTTAGAGCCGGATAAATTAACTTTTACATTGCAACTTTAACTCACTTTAAGACAAAATCAACAGTATTTAAATACATTCAGGGTATAGAAAAAAACGAAAAAAGAGACGCGAACAACAAAATGTCAGACAGTTCTGTCAATAAAAGGCATAATTGCAGTCCATCTTCCTATCGCACTGTATGAAGCTATATAAATTGACCAAATGTTCAAATATGAGGGAAATTTGCCCTCAGCTCAGGCAGTAACTTGCTATTAATGTGAAACATTTCTGATTTCAACCACTGAAAAATAACCAAATGTCAACGTTACTCTCCAATGCCTTTAATTTGCATGTTTATGATTGTGCATTCCAAATGTCATATGTAGTCAGCCACAGTCCGGTTGTTGTCTTTAAAAAAATAGGAAGGGTGAGTTGCTGAATGATATATATGATAGGACATATGGCATTTATAACGCGCCTATACACATGTGTTTCAAGGGTAACAAAGCATTAGCCTGCCCTAATTCAGAGACCTATGAGTGTGACATCACGCCTTCCTGGGCTTCTTATTTGTAGCTGGCAGTGGTGGGCTAACAGGGAAAGGACCCCTTGCTGGGAGACAGAGGAGTGACAGCAAATAGGAACAATGACTGGTCTGATGGACTTGACAGCTGAGAACTGATAGTTGGTGACTGGAGATTGAAGGGAGTTGTTTTAGCAAAGGCGATTTTAACAGGTGTTAGCGCTAGATGGTCCTCATTGATTGACTGGGTATCCTATCCACACACAACTGATTAGCTGACCTGCGTAGCTTCCAGGCCCTCTAAACTAAGCCACTACCTATGAGCTAGCCAGGCTTGAGCCCAGAGGCCTGTAGGTTGCTGCCGGACAGACTTTCCAGCAGGATGATACGTAGTGCATATTTCATGAAAAGCACTGCTAAAAAGCCCACAAAACAGGTAGCCAGATGTGAAAACCAGTATTGCGTAACTCAGCCACACCAGAGATTGCCTCCTTGTTCAGGGGAATTTTTTTAAAAAGTGTCACAATAGTCTGCTGTCCTTTCAATTAATGTGGGCGCCCCACAGGTGTTTTTACACGGTGGCCACGTAGCATTATTAGGTGCATCTGCAAAGCGCTTGCCTAGTAACTTAGAAGAGGTGGGGAGCAAGTGTTGCTCAGCTTTTCATACATTAATTCAAGTTGTGCCTGCCTCTCCCATATTTGAGAACCTAGTGGTAGTGGGTTCACATTAAGAGAAACTAAATGAATACATTATGCTAATTTTTATTTGGACCAATATACATAGATAGTAGCATGCAATATTTTTCGAAAGACCCTGCCTAGTCTACATATGCAAAAGTAAAAAAAATAATGGTTTGTGGCTTGGCAAAGCGTTGGCGTATGGGAGGCGAAGGCGTATGAGAGGCGAAAGGCGAAGGCATATGGGAGTCGAATGGACCTAAGAGGCGAAGGCACAGGCAGGCAGCTTTCCAGAGGTTTCCAAATTGTTTCTATATAAAGAGGTGCAACAGGCATTCCTGTTACTCTCTTACGAATAGTGCTGAAGTGCAATTGGAGCCTCTGTTGAACATTTAAATAGTGCTTTGAGATTCAGTGTTGAGTATATTGTAGTAGTGCTTAGTGATTCAGTCTGTTGCATTTTTAGTAGTGTTTTTTATCCGCACATGGCTGTGCGTTAAAAATGTGCTGTTCAACGTAATTGAAGTGACAGTGTTGACCAGGAAGGAAAAGGAGACGATGTATTCATCTCCCGGAATTCCGCTCATTCTGGAGACATGGCGTTCAGTTTCAAGAGCCTACAGTTCCCGGTGAGGCTGGCATTCAGTATCACGATCAACAAGGCACAGGGCCAGTCAATTCTGTGCACTGGTATCAACTTGTAGTCTCCATGTTTCTCCCACGGTCAGTTATATGTTTTCTAGAGTGGGTTCCTCGAATCAGTTTTATATTTTTGCTCAGACTGGAAAAACACAATTTTTTGTTTATAAACAAGCCTTACACTGAACATGTACTTTGGTAATATTTAACTTTAGGTCCATATTTGTTGGCACCGTCGGCATCATGTCACCCATCATGCTGCTCAGAAATATCCATGTTGTTCTCACATATGGTTATAAGTTTCAGAATTCGTTTTTAAGAAGAACAAAAAATGGTGTTGTGTAATCTTAATGAGAAAACATTTTTTAAATATTAAATATTCGAAAAATGTTGTGAATCTTTCTTTTCACCTTTCCTGTGAAGCCTTTCCGAAAAGCGTAAAGCCACCTTAAGGTATTTCTAACAAATAGTGCCTATCAGAAAATGAAATCCTGGGCAACGCCGGGTATACAAGCTAGTAAATTATAATTTCTGACATGCAGAAGAATATTACAATTTGTATTTACTGTTTACTCCTGATGTTACTATCATGGAAGGCTTTATTATACAGTTCCTTAAGTGGAGTGACTGACTCCACCCTCTCCATGACACGCCAAGTTCGCATCATTGCATCCTCGGCTGCTTTCACAACAAAACTGATTAATGCAGTCAAACCCTACCTATCCACACAAAATTGCCTCTCCACAGCCAGAGCCACCATTGGGGCAAAATTGGACTACTGTAACGTCCTCTTTCCTGGTACCTCAGCAATAAAATCTCAACAGACTGCAGATCATTCAAAATAATGCTCTCAGGGCAGCGTTTAGCATTCCCAAAAGGGAGCACATCTCCCACGCAAGGCGTGATGCCCACTGGCTCCCGGTCAAAGAATGTATCCTGTTCAAGACCCTAGCCATAACCCATAAGTGCCTCTCACTCTCAGCCCCCTCATATCTCTCTGAAAAGATAGTCCGAGCCACTTCATCCAGACCCAAACGCTCCAACCACTCTAATAAGCTGAACATCACTACCTTCAAAAAGGGCCAAACCCAGAGGTTCCAGCTTCCTATTCCTAGCTCCCAAACACTGGAATGCCCTCCCTACGACCATCAGGAATGAGACCTCTCACGTTTCTTACCATAAAACACTCAAAACAAAGCTCTTCAACTAGCTCACCCTACTGCATAAGGCAAACGCAGACAGCGGCTCCAGGAATTGGAGAGATCACTGTGTTCCCCCATAACCATGGAACAGTCAAGACCATTGGGTTTCTCCTTGCCTTGTAAACTCTACCACTATGTCAATGTCAATTTAACCATCAGCTGCCTCTTATCTGGTTCACTGCAACTAAGAACCACAGACAGGTGATACTGCTGTTTTCATATAACTAAGTAAGCTTGCTGTAACAGCACCACGATGCCCCCAGGCCGCTTCATAAATGTAAAAAAATTAAATAAAAAAATTAAATGGACATATGGTTTGTTCTTCTCCAACACAACCAGCAATTCTGTTCCATGAACTGCAGAATATGTCAATCCTAGAACTCTGCAATGGTCTCACTGTTCAATTGGGAATCAGAGGGTGGGAATGAATTGGGGGATACATGTTCATGCTTGGAGAGTCATCATGCAGACAAACATATTCTGGGTCAGTTGCAACTGTCACATTGAGCACATTGTTAAACAGACGGAACCATTCTAGATGTAAAGTTCATGTCATGCTAAAGACACAGTTCACTATTTCCAGATGGCACCTGCTTAACTGGTCCAGGGTTGGTACTTCTATTGTTGCTCCACCTACTGAGAAGATAAGGGCACATGTTGATCAGACTTCCTTCTGAATTCTTCTTCAGGTTCAAAATGTATAAACCACCAACTCTTCATCGAGATTTTAAAAGTTTATGTACATCATATTTATATTTACTATGAATTTCATCAATGTGTACAGATGATGTTGTAATACATTATAATCAACATACATACATGTAGACATAGTAGTAATTTTGCTAAACCTCTTGAGAATTACCTTTTCATCTTTAGCAGATTTCCAAAAAACACTGATACCAATATTTCGACCTTTACTAATATATACTCACACAATATTACCCTTAAAAAGGAGGAACATACTTTTTTCCTAAACTCGTTTTAATTTGCAGCACAGTTAAAGGTCAACATTCTCAGCACAAAACGATAATTCTGTGGACTGATGGATACAGGGAGGGTCCCGCAAGTGTATCTCAAATGTTGCTTCATTTCTGGCAGGAAGAACTACTAATAGGTGGTGGCGGACTACTCCACGTGCAAAGCACCATCTTTGTAGTTCCAAGATGGAAATATGGAGTACACTGTTTTGGAGATTCGTAACCTAGTACTAAACAAAGAAGAAAAACTATGGGTGAGAACAAGTTGTGATTGGTGTGGCCAGCAACATCTTTGTAGTTTTCTCTTTCTGTTGTAGCTTCCTAACTAACCAATAACCCATAATGTGCATCATTCACTACGAAGACACAAAAGAAGCTAGAGCAAAAACATGTTTATAGCACATTACACACCTCTACGCTTTGTGAGGGGTCAGTAATGCGAGGCGGATAACTGTTTGAGGATTTGTCAAAACATGCCATTTTATTCTTAAAATAAATATGATCAAACTGTCTCCATATCCCTACTCTGCTGAAGATTTCCCTGCCTAACCAAAACTAAGGGGAAACACTAACAGAGGCTAACTGGCCCTCACACTAAGTAACAAATATATTTAAAAAAACATATGGGAATATAACATAACAAGAACAACATTCACAGATTCTGAATACATTTCTAATGTCCTGGTTAATGCCCCTTCCCCAGGATTCAAGGTAAATTCTGCTAATGTTCAACCAAAGAAAGACAGCCTCAAAACAGTTCTTGATGTTTCAAAGTCAAAGTACAAGTTTGATAACCAAGGTTCCAATGATAGGAAGTCTCTTCCTATGGTGAAATATCCACTTTCCAATTCACCAAATAGTACCAATGGTAATTCTAACCACAATGACTTCTCACCTCTTCAAGAAGACTTGCCACAATTCAGAAGAGATGATATCCACAAATGTCAGCGATACACAGTTCTTGGTTAACAGTTAGTATTTTCTTAGGTACAATTTTAGAGTTCACAATGGTATATTTGTCGGGATGGCTTCTCACTGCTGCTGCTTCCACTTCAACAACTTAACTTCTACTTGATTCACCATGAGAACAGTCACCTTTGTCTCACGGTACTGCACTTTGTTTAGACTACTACAATGTTGTATCTACTGACCACCACAGCTTGAGTACTTTGGTCTACTGCCACAGCATCAGTGATGTGTACTGGCAGACAAGCTTCGACAAGATATACTTTAAAGTACTTCAACAACTTCAAGTAAGCAAGGCACTCTGCCTCTGAATAGCTCTCTTCAAAAGGGGCTGCCTCTTTGCCTTGTTTGTTTGTTAGCCATAATAACAACCTAGGTTTGCCTTTAAGACTCATTTCTCACTGTCCTCCACAGTCTTTGGCACTAGAGATTGTGTCAACTTCAAAATAATGTTTACAAGCAGCCAGTTTCCCATCCCCATCCCCAACTTTACCTGCACCTTTCCAGTTAATAGCCCAAGTAATTACGTAATTACCTAGAAGCATTGACAGCACTCGCTTAGCTTCAGGCAATGCTTACACACTTGTATCTTAGGCCAATTAATTTCACAGTACAGTTATATTGCGTTTTAACTCTGAGAAGGGCTAGTTTCACTGTTAATATGGGGAGACTGCCTGGCCAATGCTTGTTCTTGAATTCAATAGTATATACACTTTGACTTCATACATAAGAAAGGTATGTCAGATTAAAGTAAATAATAGAGTTCAGTCCTCCTTTGGGAATCACAATTAGGAACACACGACCACTTCTTGAGGTAGTTTTCACAAGTTCAAGGTTCCAATAGTTTTATTATCAGTGTAAGGTATTTGGTAATGGTCTTAGCAGCGTTCACGCTTCTTAATTAGTGACACACAACCACTCCTTAAGACAGTAACAGAGATTTAAAGGTTGAACAATGGATTTAAGCAGTGTTAGCTTTGTACACGAGTAAAAGGACTTTAATTTAACATGAGAGTGCTAGATTTCCATTATTCAGGTATTTCATCTTCAACTAACAACTTCTACTTGCTTTAAACCATACCCAAGTGAATAGGGAACTGGATACTGTTGCCGGCAATGCTCGCACAAGGTATTAGAACGCTGTGCTTCACTCATCGCCTTCTTTATATTTACCCTGTGGTTCGAAGTGCTTCTACGACTTTTGCTACAACTTCTGCTGCTTCTGGCTTCTTAGGGACCTACACCCTTCCTCAGTCCGGCCACACGTTTATGGAGCCCCTCTCAATTCTGAGACCCATGTCTGGACAACTGCTCCTCGCCTCGTTCTGCAGCACATTCGCTGCACAGCATCTACAGCAATCAGGCTCACACTGGGAAAGACATCTCTCCTGCAAGCCTTCCCCTGCACAGCCTCTGCACTTCAGAGTTTGGGGGAACAGGACCTTCACAAAACAAGCAGGGGAAATCTGCTGTCTTCACGTTCCAGCGTCCCTCATGTTCTTCCACTTCTGCTTGGTTTGCCAGCCTTGTGCCTTCTCCCTTCTGCTATATCTTGCATTCCAGTCACAGTTCCTGCTCCTTCCAATTGTCTGCACCCGAGAGGGCCTTTTATGCCTCAGGGGTTCCTTCAGGTGTGGGCTGTTAGGCTTAATTGCCTGACTAATGCAACTGAATGCCACTTCAGCCCTCTTCCTTGTCCCAGTATTCCTGGGATTATGGGATTTGTAGTTCCCTTCAGCAAAGTTAACTCTTTCAACTTCTGTAATTTGGCAAACAGCCATCAAAGGTTTGGGATTATGGGGAAAGTTAAACAGGGGTGTTTCCCAGTCCTCCTGGTCTGTTTCCCCCCACCCCCCATGAGATCCTCCCATAGTACACCACCATGAGGAGGGCCCCAGACCAGATTTATGGGAGGAATCATTACTGATTCATCACAGCTTGTAGTAAGATATGTACAGTACCCGCCATTGTTATGACAACACCTACATGCCAATGTAAAGAAAATGTGCACTATGAGACTATCAGTCATTAAATAGTCAAAAATACAGTAAAGAAAGTTTTCTGAACTATATTTTCCAACTGTCACTAGTATGACTAGCCAACACCTGCAATTGGCACTTAATTATCACTGATGTGTGTATGGCATTTATATGTCTGGTACACAGCTGGTACCACCTTTGTGCAAGATAAGCACATCAGAACCATTATTGATTTGTGAGAAACCAAAGGGTGTCTCACCTGCTAGTCCCTGTGGATCTCTCTCACTCAGGTGGCCAGGGAATGGCCATCGCCTTTGGATCCAGATACTGCGGGTGGACCAGTGCAAGAGGATCACCTGGATGAGGGGTCTTCGGGGAGTGGGGGTGCGGCAGCCGGTGGCAAGACGCTGTATTCCTCCCTTTCCATACCCATGATCCCTCCTATTTCATGGGATTCTCTGATGTCCCAATTCCACCCCCCTTTTCCACACAAAGACTGGACTGAGGAAGAGAACGACACAGTAAACATGCTAACTTCTACACATCATATCAGGAGTCCGGGGGTATTCCGGAGCAATTTTCGCAGGGTGCTAATAGCGTTACCAAAGGGTCGTGTAGCGGTATTAACTCCACATCACAACCTGGCATGAACACACCTCCAACACCGGCGCCAACGCTATTAGCGCCTGGCGGAAACTGCACCAAAATAAGGGTTACATCCGGAAAAGCAGCGCTAATAGCGCTATTAACGCCAGTGGAAATTGCTTCATTGCGGGAATGGGAAGCATTGCAGCAAGCATTTTGGAACACACAATCCATTATATATCTTCACTTCCTTCAGCCATCGGGGCCTGGAAGTCATCAAAAATGTCACAGGAGAGGAACCGAGGCAAGATGGCAGAAAATCGACTCAGTAAACCCAAGTTCAGTGAGAGAGAATTGGTGGCCCTGATGAGGTTGTGGCACACTGCGACGAACTGTACGGCAGCAGGCAGTGGAAGACACCAGCCAAGCGCAGAACAGCCATCTGACCTACCATTAGCCAGAAGGTGACTGCGGTGTCTAGCGTTCCCTTTGATGGCGAGTACTGCAGGAAGCGCTGGGACTGGCAACTGGAGGTGGTAATGTCGAACCACTGGTCCTGCCTACCTGGGAGGAGAAGTGCAGCAGGGTCCTTGGCATGGAGGGCATTGAGGGAGTCGAAGGTGCGGAGGTGGGGGCCAGCAGCCAGGAAGCATTAGTGTGTCAACCCCCACATACACCCCACTCCTCCCCCACCCAGCACAAGTCCATGCACAAATGTCAGCCTAGCACAAGACGCCCCAGTGGACAGGGACACATGTCAGCAGAACCAGCAGCTGGTCAGGCCAATCCGGGTGAAGTGACAGGGTGCCACATCAGCCACTCTCCACAGCAGTCATGGGGCAGGGCACGAAAGGCACCCCTGAGTGTCACAGCAGTGTGAAGGGGTGCCAAGTGACCAATCCAAGTGCCATGCTCACTCACCCCTGCTGTTGCACCCTGTGCCGGAGGGAATGCGGTGCGTGAGTAACCATGACACAGTGCAGCAGTCACACCAACATGTTGTGGTCCCAGTTGGCCTGCCCCATGTTGGTATGACAGAGGAGCCACATGGAAGTACATGTCCCCCTACACTGACATGGGCAGAGCTAGCCAATCACTGTACACCACAGCACAACACAGATGGCTGCACAGCAGCACCCCATAGAGCTATGGCAACACCCCACACCCACAAGGTGTGTGCCATCCCGGGGGGAGGATGAGGGGGCATGAAGTGAATGCCTGCAAGGGGCCACCCGCAGGATTGTGCAAGCCATGGGAGGAAACCGTTAAGAGGCAGCTGCCAGTACTGCCGCCCTGACTGTGTATGGGCAGAGAGTCAGGGAGAGGACGGAAGGGGTCTCAGTCCTTGCAGAGGTCATCCGCCAGAGCACAGAGGTCACACTGTAGCTGACTTAGCACAATGACACAGAGATGAAACAGCCTTATCATGCTGAAACCTGACCACCGAAAGGAAGACAACCTTGCTAAATCACGAAGACAGAATAGGAGTGTGCATTTCTACTAACAACAAGGCTACTAACCAACCCCAAAAACTACAAAGAAAACCCTCCACTCATCACACACCTCTCACACTCTAACCAAACCCAACCACACCTCTTAAAATTGCAGCACCCGCACGCACTTCACCTCACCGCAACAACGAACACAGCACACAGACCAACACACGATGGACTTGGAACCAAATACCACATCATGATAGTGCGCGGTCCAAAAAAATATCCTTTAACATTAACATAAAATAACATTGGGCAAGTCCCGCTAATTGGGCCAGGAAAAGTCAGGCACTTGACTCGAAGTGCATACATCTGATACCAATTAGCTCACCTCACATGGCGGAACATAGAGACACACTCTGAGCAAGGTGGAACACGAATAGGAGCAGAACTACCGGGGCAAAGGCAAACCTACTGGAGCAGAGCAATGGACAGAGGAACAAGAGCCAAGGGTGGAGAACCCCAGGAGTTCCCTGCAGGAGGTTGTTGCCTCCAAAAGGCCATGAAAGGCACGTGGAGAAGGCAGAGTTCCAAACAAGAAAGCTGCATTGTGTTTCAAGGATGCTAGCGACCCTCCCGAGTGAATGGCAGAGTTGGGGAGGCAAGGTCAAGCCTGTGGTACTAACCTTTACTCGAGAATCAAAGCAGCACAGAACAGAAAAGAAACACACACAACCGTTGAGATGGCAAGCATTGTGATAGACCAGTGTGTGCTAAAGAAAGATTGAAATAGCAACATATCGCACAATTGAAGGCTGCATGGATGTAGATGAGACGTGAAGAAAGGCAGACCTGCGAGTGAACCTTGAAGTAACGATAGCTGTAAAGTCAGCAATACTGAGTAAGGGAGTGGTCTGGTGAAAGGAAGTAGCCCACTCGAAAGTCTCAGTGAAAGGTGAAAACCTTTGTAGCAATAAAGTGAATGAACTGTAAAAGCAAGGTGATTGAAGTTGAACCCGAGAAAAGGGGAGAGTAAAAAGTTGAACTTTGGTACATAATACAGTCAACTATCCAGACCCGGAAGCACTGGGTCAAATTATATAGAAGTGTGAGTTACAAGTTGGAAAGTCAAAGTGGTCCAACAGAGGTCTGAAGAAAAAGGCACGCACATTAGAAAGTCTTTGACTTCAGGAAACGGTCTGAGCCTGACAGAGGGAGACCAAAGGTGTAATAAGTTAGGGGAAGGGAACCCCTAAAGGAAGTGAATGAAGCTTGGTGAAGGGAACCCCAGCAAGTATTTTGTTTTGCTGTGAATGGTCTGAGCCCAATTGAGGGAGACCAATGTTAACTTTGCTCTAAGAGGTCTGAACCTGACAGAGGGGTAATGACGTGCATTGTTTGGGTAATTGTGTTTGAAAATTGAAAAGAAAGACTTTAACGTGGAAGGCCATGCAGGCCTCGATCCACGTATTGAAATACCTTTGTGTTAAGAGCCTGAGCCAGAGTGTATCAAATTGTCTATAGCGACCGCCTTACTCTGTGCTGTCCAACGTGGAGAGGAGAGCTGACTCAGCCACATTTATTCTTTATATTTGAACACTGACTTCCCTTTTCACACTTTTTGTACAAGATATAGGGCAGGCATTAGTTTTTGTTATTATAGGCCATTTTGGTTTGACAGACTCAACTAGGACTGTTTTGTTTATTATTTGATGGTCGAGACTACTCCCATTTTAGCTATAGGGCAAAGTCGAAGTTTCTCCAATCCCATTGAAACTGTAATAAAGGTTTTACAACTTGTATCTTTTCTCTCTGTGTCATACTTGTGATACCATGCCTTCCTTACAGAGTAACGCTGACGATCACAATTATTAATTTCATTCCGACTGGCATGAATGCGTTAAAATAAGAGTCTCTCTATTATAATCTATTTTCCATATCTCTGCCCTGTGAAGTCTTTATTGCCTTAGGTTCAGGTGATATTATATTTGCTGTCGATATGTTTTGCCCACTTAGTGAGTGTCAAGTTGCATTAGTATGGTCACATTTGTTCGTAGTTATAAAGGTCTGACTTTATATGGATGTATTTTACTTAACTGATAATGCTATTGTAGTGCATCGTGTTCCCTCTATCCATCTAGATAGGAGGTTCTGGGTCTGTGGTATCTGTCTTAACATATCTCTTAGATTAACCTTTCATTTGTAAACATATATTGGCTGCTTAGAAATTGATTTTTCATTTTGTTTGGCTCAGAATAAAAATCCAGATTTGATAGTCATCACAGCATGCTCTCAACAATTCTCAAGTTAACGAAATCATGGAAAATAATTGCCGTACGGATTTCTAACAAAATAAAGATGGGAATAACTCAAAGTTACAGAAAATGGTCACCAGAATGCTGATTAGGCCTCTAGCGACTTGAAAGTTTAGAAAGCCTCTGGTGCGCCTGGAGGAGATGTGAAGATCAAGTGAAGATGAGGACAGGCCCTGTCATTCAGCTGATGGGGCTCGAGTCTCTGATGTCTGGTGATCAGCAAGATGGGTTTGGAGCCTAGTTACCTGCTCACAAGCAACAGCGCGCCATTTGTTTCAGAGTCTCAGCAAAGCAGCAGACACCAGAGCCCATGTTACGGAATTGCCGGAATTGCCAGTTACTTCTTCAGACATTTCAACTGAAATGTGTTTGTTCACCGTGCTGGTAGGGTTCTCTTACATAATGAAAACTCTGAAGATCCAGGTCTATACTTTAAAAAAACAACCTGTATCTTAAAATTGCATCTGACTACCATATTCAATTTAACACCAGACCGCTAAAACGTACCCAAGAACACATCTTTAAGTGTAGACTTCTAAGGAAATCAAGCTACACTGACCACTGAATAACTCATCCTTCCGTTGCCTCTTGCATGGCATGGCAGCTCAAATACATTAGCTCGAAGACCTGTAAATTGAAGCCTAAAGTAAGTAATAAAGCCCGGGTGGGGATAGGCCAGTCTTCAGCATTTTCTCCTCTGCTCTACTACCGGGTTTCCTTATTCCTCATTTAACAGCGGTTCTGCTCCTAAGTCTTATTAATGCACCAAAATGTAAAGGTATCCCTATGCTTGGAGCACACAAATAATGATCAGTTCATACATGACCAGCTTATGGTAGCCGCCATTGCCACCCCGTTTCCAGCACTTCATTTAATAAGTAAAATAGCATATTACATTGTTGTTGTTCTAAAAGCAATGCACCTCTGCACTGCACTACCAACCTGCAAAGGCAGGTTTATGGTTGCTCTTATCACAGCTATGCTCAGATTCCAGCAATGCACATCACTGGTGCTAAATACACATCATGTGGACTTCACAAGACGCATCAAAACACACTGTCATATACAAGGGCCTAAGAGCAACAACTTCTGCCTGATGCTCACAGTTTTTAACACAACACAGGCACAAGATATTCTATTCTTTGTTTCTACATCTATAGTGGTTTGCAGCTCACTAAATTTCCCTGTTGGAAAGTCTAACTGCCCCCAGGTGATGATAACTCTCCCTAGTTCACGCTGAAGACAACCATTTTAGAGAGCTCCCTGCGTTCCCAACACTTTCCACTTCTTTGCAGCAAAGCAGTGCCCATTACAAGCAACAGTCCAGAGTGATTACTTCGAATAACAGCAGACAGGAAATACTGGAACCCCAACCAACGAACAACCACCTGAGACATGATCCCGACGGGTGACTTTCTAAGTAAACTCCTATGCATGCTTATCCCCATCAGGGGATATGGACATATAATCCGCATGAAGGCATAGCAAAGTGTGGCTATCCCTGTCCTTGCTGAAATTGATGCTTGCAACTGATGTAGTAACTGATGGCGGGCAACTGGAGGTCAACATAATTAGACAATTATATCCTCTGACGGTTTTGCAACCTGGGGGTGGCGTTTTGCTGTAACATCATTATGCAATTTTCTGAATTATAACCTTTGCCAATTTACAGTATTATCACTGCTTTACAAAATATTGAAAGGTTTAGCCAGCTATCTTTCTGAAGAACCTACTTTCCTTTCAAACCTCAGGTCAATGCAACACATATTCCTAAGGATCGGTAACACACCTCTGGTCCTGCACACGAAGTAATGGGTTCCTGCTTCTACTGCCATCAATACATGTAAGGCATACCCACACCTCACCAGCCCTCTAACCTACACAAGCACCATCTACCCTTCCCACCCCACCGCCTTACACTGAACTATTATCCCACCTTGTCAACACTGCTTCCCCTTCACACACTTGCACATATCACCACTCCCATCGTGTTCAGCACCTCTGAACACTACCTCCACCCTCTCACACACCCCCTTGCCTACCCCCTTCATTCCAACTCTACCCACCCACCTTACTTCTCATCTCAAATAAGCTGCACAACCTAACCCAGATGAATCAGCTATCTTGATCTCAAACTACATCTCAACTAACTCCCAACTACTCTGTCATTGCCTATCACTCCTAATTGCTCCACCCACTCATTTACCTCTGCCACTACCTCTCCGCCCCACCTCCTTCCACCCCCCAGCCCTCCTACTGACAAATCGTACACCATGCACCAATCTCACCTACCTCTTCATACCTTCTCCCTATCATCTGCTTTACTTTCCCTCACCCCTACCCCTCTGACTTACATCTGCCCCTATGTTTACTCCTGCCGCCCACACTAACATCTTTCCCACCCCTACTCTATCCACTCCCACAAGTCCCGCTCACCTACATTTCCCACTCCCTCTCCCCATAGCCTCTTTTCTACCTGGATCTGCCCTACCTCCCCCTACCACCCCCACACCTGCTCTTATACAGACTCCATCTCCAACCTCAATCCTCACCTCCCCAACCCTTCTATTCAAAGCCCACCCACACCTAAACCATAAGCCACTGTCACCAACTCTGTGACATATCCCACCTTTACCGCTAACACCTACCCATCCCTCTTACCCACTCATCTTCCCATTCATGACCAACCTCCTCTTTATACCTCTCAGCAATCCTAAAGCTCACCCCTTTGTCGAAGAGTCACAACCCATAGCTCAAATTCTGCCCTGAAGGCAATAAAGAATAAGCCAGATAACTACTTTATCCTTGCTGAAATCAGATTAGTTTTAAAAAAAGTGGCATTTCAAGGGCAACCACAGAAATCCATGCTGAGGGTACTTGTGTTCTAACATAGCTGGCAACCTCAGCAAAGGTGTACATGCTCATGTATGGATGCAGGTGGACTCAGATCAGTAATCCTAGTAAAAAAAGTAAGCATCATCCAGCATAGGTACAGAACACAGACTAAACACCACGAGGAAGGCAAAAATACCAAACCATATGTTTGAGTTTCCATATTAGAAGCCATGTGAAAGGTATATGTTCCATTGAGTGGACTATGGGCACAGATTTCGCCCCATGTCAAAGATACACAAAGACCTATCATAAATGCAGGACACACATTAGCAGCAGTCTCAAGCATTGCTACAGGAGAAGGATAGGAAACAGCGAGGAAGGTACACATACCATACAACAGACAGGGGGCACAGATTAGAAGTTACCAGGTTGGTGAAAGTAACTTAACATAGACTGAGTTTAGAAGATGGCCATTGTTTTACAGTGATGTTGCCATGGGAGGGCCAAGAAATAAATTACTTGGTAGTGTGTAATATATGAATGGTCACTATTATTACTTATAAAGGCACATATTTAACACTTAATCCATATGCAAGACTTTTTTGAGGATCGTACTTTGAGAACACAATCACTCTTAGCTGTTCAAAATCTTGACATATGTTGGGACTGGAGGTGTTAAGAGATTAGGCATTATGAGTTGAAATACATTGCCCAAGATCACGCACTTTAGCTAAGTAGTGAAGCTGGGATCTGAGCCTGGTTAATTTCAGCACGTGACCACGTTGTTTCCCAGTTCCCATCACTTAGCTAGGTGCAATGATTTGTGGATGTTTTATTTTTAATAACTTATATTTCATAGGTTATTTCAATATTTCAACTTTTTCATAGACATGACTTGGAAAGATCACAAATCACATGATAAACTAACATCTCCTGTGTAGTGCCCCATCTATTTACATCGTCTACATAAAAGGACAGAGCAGGCAATGTGCTAAGGAATGACTCCAGAAAATGAGACGGCAAAATGTGTCACCAAACACAGCACTGGACAGCAGGATAAGAGCATCACAGTATCGCCCAGTGACAAAGCCGGGATATGAGCCTCAATACTCTTGGTTCCACTGCATCCAATATCGATATCTTAGCAGCTCTCCCGAATAGCGCTTTATGCTCGTCATTAGGGCGGTAAATTTTTACAATCCTTGCTTGGTGGGAATGAGCTCTGTCAACCCCCCTTTCACGTTTGTTGTTCACTGGGTTAAACACCACTGTGGCACACTTTGAAGGTAGCACCCACGTTTCTACACACTAACACTTTAAGACTATGTCTTTCTCGCGGATCAAGAAACTCACAGACAAACGCGCCACAACACTAGCATTTGGTGCTGATGAAGCAAAGCGCATACTGTCCCCGATTAAGGACAGAGAAATCTCTACAGATTTCAACTAGAAAAGCTTATTAGGAGAGAAAGTTCACAAAAAGTACATGCCACCACATTGGTGGAATATATATATATCACAAAAAATACCTAGAGGTCTAAGGGTATACTTGCGACCCACATTGTGCAGTGAAAATAAACAAACAATTTGTGGAAAAATTGGATCAGATTTTGACTAAATGTTCCCTAGATTTAATTTAATTGAAAATTGAAGAACTCTCGAAGTCCTTAACATCAATAGACACAGAAATCACTGCCCTCAAGACACAACTGAGTGAGTTCAAAACATTAGAAGAACTCTCTGATCTGCTATTAGATATCAACTCGAAACTAACAGGATATAAGTCAGAAACTGAGCAAAGGAAACTCAGGAAGTTTAAAAGAGATACTTTCGATTGCCTGAATGAAATTGCGAAAACATGGCAAGAGTACTGCCATCACCGCAACTTGAATAAGAGCAAATCTCACCACCCAAATGCAGCTAATTCGGGTAGCGACAGTAGCAACAGCAGCATTGGGGATCTCATTCAACCAGTGGAAAAACGCAGATAAGAGCAGTGAAAACACTGAAACAACAGACTCTATTCCAAGCAGCCCAGTGGCTCCACCATCAACAACAAGTCCAAGTTCAACAGGTGTTTTTTTAGGAACACGGGACAAACCAAGAGAAAAACTAGGAGAGGGAACAGGAACGCAGAAAAGAAAAAACAAATGATTGAAAATTTGGTAGTCAATATATCTAGGAAAAACCTCACAAGTGGCCAACTTGATATGCTAAACCGATGATCATCTTTTGTACCAACAGGTAACACAACACTGTTTGAAGAAAAGGTCTGTCTCCACAGACTATTGAGGAAATTAAGACTTCAAATCTTTTTTGAAACAGAAACAGACATGGAACTGACATCGTCAGGCAATGGGTCTCTACAATTTCGCCCTAAGAGTAATTTTGACCCTTACACACAGAACTCAATGCTTAACTTGTTCTTAGAAACGGTCATATCCGACTTAGGTCGAATCAATTTCCAGAAGACTACGCCACTCAATGTGAAGAAATGCCAGCTAGAGCACATAAAGACGCTAGCTAAAGATGAGGAACTGACCATTAAACCCGCGGACAAGGGCGGTGCAATTGTAGTCATGGACACAAAGGACTATGTAAAGAAATGTCTTGAACTCCTCAATGAAGAAACCACCTATACCAAATTGGACAGTGATCCAATACATAAAATCAAGTCACTGATCAAAAGGACTATCGAAGAAGCTTTGGATCACAATTGGATCAATGAAAAAACAAGTGAATTTCTTACAAACAACCGCCCCATTAACCCAATCTTTTACGGTCTCCCCAAGAGCCACAAAAATCCCACCCCCCTCCGTTGAGACCTATAGTGGCTGGTTCTAATAGCATTTTTGAACATCTATCAGTTTATGTTAACAGATCACTACAACCACTAGTCCAAGATACCCCTATATATCTCAGAGACACAACTGATTTCTTGAACTGCATCAAAGATGTCACAGCTCTTAGTACTGAGTGTATTCTGTTCAGTATGGATGTGTGTAGTCTATATATGTCCATACCACACAAGGAAGGCATCAATGCAGTAGAATGGCTACTTTCCAATTCATCAGCCACAAGGGACAATACAAATTGAATCTTAACATTTCTTGATCTTATACTCTTCAATAGCTATTTCAGGTTCCAAGGCAAATATCTGCAAATCACTGGAACATCTATTGACTCCTCCATGGCTCCAGCATATGCGAATACATTTATGTATAGATTTGAGCATCAACATGTCTTGGACCATCCCAAATGGTCCTGCAGGATACTAATGTGGAAACGCTACATAGATGATATTTTGGCATCTGGTGTGGCACCAGTGAGGAACTTGTTTCATTTTTCAACTATCTAAACTCAGTGCATGACAACATCAAATTAACCATGGACATTGGAGAACCATCACTACATTTCCTAGACATCAGTCTAGAGATTCAAGACAACCAGATCACCACTACTGTATATCATAAACCGACCGACGTGAACAATTTGTTACACTTTACAAGTTTCCACCCTAAATCAATGTTAAGGAGTCTTCCGTTCAGTCAAATTCTAAACGTTAGACGCATCATTTCAGATCCAGCGGGATTAGACACATAATGCTCTATACTACTGGACAAGTTTGAGTCAAGCCACAGTTCTCCAGGAAGATAAACAAAGATCAAATTTGATCAGTAAAGAGCACCTCTTAACCCCAAGAGAGAAAGCTAAAGACACACCTTTACTGTATGTATCAAAATACTCTAGACAAAGAAGTGGGAAAAACCATCAGAAAACACTGGAAAGTCTTGCAGAATGATCCTATTCTACACAAATTATTTCCAAGAGCACCCATGATGACCTTTAGACGCGGTCGTAACCTTAGAGATACACTCGTTGAAGCTGAGAGACCACCTAAAGATAAAAGTTTTGGAAAACAAGGAAAACTAGGACATTCCCCTGGTTATGTTGCACACATTGCAACAATGTGATGAAAGGAGAAACAATCTCACACCCACGGACAGGGAAGAAAACCAAACTTAGAGAGTATGCAACCTGTATGTCCACAGGAGTAATCTATGCCATCAAATGCCCCTGCGGTAAACTCTATGTGGGCCAAACTATGAGATCAGTTAAAGAAAGACTAACTGAGCATAAAACTAACATCAGATGCAAGAATACGAAATCAACACTAGCAAGACAGTTTGCTGAAAACAACCACACTGTGGCACAATTCAAATTTCTGGTCCTATAAGTAGTTAAAAAAAACCATAGGGGTGGTAACTATCAAGCTATTTTATCCTGTAGAGAAAAGTACTGGATATATTATCTTGATACATTGATCCCGAGAGGGCTCAACGAATAATTTTCACTAAAATGCTTTGTGTGAAGTGTATCTAGGGCATCAATAGATGCTTGATCAACTCGCATCCCCAAATCGCTTAGTCTTTTGACACTTCACTTAACCACGTCCACTGTGATAATGAAAAGATGTGTGTGGTTGTTCGTACCCGACATCAACATTAGACTGACATCTGGTCATTGGTGTGATTCCTTGATTTTATTTGCATTATGTTTGAAACAGATGGGACTATCCACTGTATTACCACTACCCTTGGCTCTGTAGAGTGAGCGAGTGATCACAGACCAATGCCAATATTTCTTTTGAGATGTAGATCTTTCTGCATCAATGTACATAATATGTATTTTTGACATTTGTTTTTTATCGTAGTCTGGTGACGACTATGCATCTTTCCCTAATGTGGACTTTATGTAAATTCTAGGCCACTATTAACACATAACGGGTTCCTCACAGGATGACTGGTCAATTTTTTCAGTACTCAATCACTTAAGGAATAGCAGCACCTCAATCAAGTACAATAATTGGTTCTTCCCGTTTATTTGTTTATTTTAATACAATCATTCTCTTCATTGCACTTCATACATTCACCTTCCGTACAATCTTTTATCCGCATTGGAATGCTCATTTGCCAATCTTCCTTGAGCACTTTCATGTACTCCATTGAGTCACCCTCCACTTCTATTCATTCCAACATGGATGACGCTGTCTACAGATATGGAGCAACCCATGACCTCTTATCCATGTAGTCCGTCTTCTACCTCCACTGACCTCGAGGTCTCTGATGCACTGAAAGACAGGGTCGTGCACCGTGAGCTTGGCGTCCTTCCTGTACCAACTGTCTCCAGCAGCAAACTATACGGCAGGCTCTAGACACAGCCCACCTCACCGGAACTACTGTCCATGTCATTTTGGACCACACGTACAACAAGTGAGCATTGGTAACCGCTCACCTTCTAATAACATTTACTGCTCTTAAATACTATTTCACTTACTCCTTACACAAATTATCATTTCATTTGCAGTTCTAACATTCTGATATGAAATGATCTTTGATTCACTCAGCTTTTACAGCCCTTCCACGGCACCCATGCACTCACCATAAAAGATTAGGCTTTGGTTATTGCGTGCAAACAGTATAGGCGAAGAGATTAAACATGTTGCTTTATAGTGAATGGGCAAACTGGATGTTCTGCAGTGAACCAAGAATGCATTACATGATTATTTAATCAGATCAGTTAATAGTTGTCACCGACGGCCAAGCCACAGGCCCAGAGCCTCAACAGTGCACTATACAATATTATCACATGTATTATTTATATTTTATAAAAATGTGCATAGATGTAGTTGCATCAGGTAGCCGGGTGGGAACTTCTCCCATTGTGGGGGGCCGGGGCATGTGCCCTGTTTTCTCACGCATTACATGCTTCTGTCCTGCCATATCTTTCCCACTTATGGGGGTCCTGTCACTGCCCCCATCTGACCCACCTTCGCGCCGGCTCTCCAACATTTCACCCCTCATCTCCCTCATCCTTCTCATTATCCTCACCAAACATTTTCATCGGTCTCATTGACCTATCTAACTTTTGTTGACATCTCTTGCACAGTTATCACCTACCAGCACACTCCTGACTAATACACAAAACACTCCCTGAAGCCCAGCATCAACTAACCCCACAATCACTGACTTAAACTCGTAGCCAACATTCCACTTGTCCTCACTTCAACCACACTTCTTAATAAAATCCAGAAGTCTCCCCATACCCACTCTGCCCAACAGTGGTGGACTGGCCTATAGGGAACTCTGGAGATTTTCTGGTAGGCCTCTGCACCATGGGCATCTTTTGTGTGGCATTTCCACACTCAAAGAAAAGGTGTTGGGCTTGCTGAAATGGTGTAATTTGGGGGCACTTTGAAAATTATTTCCAGGGCCTCTTTTGTTATACAGTCCACCCCTGCTGCCCAAACTCCCTTTAAATACCAAAAGGGGAACAGATCCAGACCACCTTCAGACAAACACACAGAGCATCACCTAATCTGCCGGATTGGTCCAAAGAGCAATCTCTCCACTTTGATGCAAAATACCAAACACACTGCAAAAGACCATGCCTTGCACAGACCCAGTATCTGGGCTCACATCCCTCCATGCCAACCTCTCACAAACCACTTGCAAGAGATCACCTCTTACAAGCAGGCATGCTAAGCTTAACCAACTATATTCACACATCACTCACTTTGGGAGGATATCAGCCCCCTTAAAACACAACATGGAGACATTCCCCTCTGCCTCGAATACACTATGTTCACTGACACAACCTTAGCATAAACTCAACATGGACCACATTGCTCTTATCACAACCCCCACACGTTAAGTTGTCACTGACAAGAAACCCATACCTGCATCACATTACCCTCAAATTGATCTTCACCTACCCTAGCTATACCCCACTCAAAGCCACACTACAGATGTGGCAGCCTCCAGGAAGCCTGCTGGGACAAGATATATCACCAAGAATCCCACCGTCCATATTGACAAAACTCTGCACACGTAAAGCATCCCGCTATGCACAACATCCGCCCACAAGACACCAGGATTACACCCCAAACAGACAACACACATAGCACGTCTGCCAACAAAGATTTCACCACCTCAATGCACCAAATCCCAGCTGCATTACAGATATAAAATGAGTAGGCACAACTAGCAGTTTCAATGCAGAATATGCTCATTCCCCCACCAACCTCCAGAGCCAGGGTTTAAAACTTGTCAAGACCCAACAATTCTGCTCCATCATTCTCAGACCATCCTGCACAACAGAAGAGGAACACCCATGAAGCACATGTTTCCCACCTACAGCACACCATCACAACTATTCTCTCCTTACACCACAACCCTCTGATCCCTTCTCTGCAAAATCATCCACACTATTTACACCCTTAATCCTAACATCCTCCTAGAATCAATAGGCCACAAACTCATTTGGAGAACACTCTGGCCCACTGCTAATGTCTTCCATACATCTCGGCCCACCCTTTCAAGAAGGCCACACGTCGTCCGTCATCAGCCCTGGCCAAGAACATGTGCCCAGCAATATCCTTTACAGCCCTTGGGTCTCCACAATCTACCCGATGCACGCCCAAATCCTCACACTAATCCACGCACTCCGCCCCAATTGCCCGTCTGATATTTAACATGCCCATCAACTCCACATTAAGAATGCCCCACCAAGACCCATAGATCACATTACACCTTGCAATAACCTTCCCAAACATAGAGACCAGCAACATTGTGAAAACACTGGTCAACGCCAACAATCTGCAACACCCTACAATTCAGCCAGCCCATTTCTCTCCGACACCCCCCAGTACCCAGATTAAAGACCATAGCAGGTTAACATCCTGTAACAAGCCCATTTATTGAAGTAGCATATAACACTAGCCTCCCTCTATCCCACTTGTAGTCCTTGAGACCATCAAGACTCCTTGCATACTCCCCATTACCACCATGTGTCTCTCATTCACCAAACTGAACCATGCCCCACATTCACCTATGCCTAAAACCATATCCTACCCCTCAAGCACCCAATTATAACAACCCCACTCCAGATTAAACAAAAACAGACACATCTACCTCACCCCTCCTCCAGCTCCCAAAACTATCCTCGCTGACTGCTACTAAATCTCAGACCATCGTTCCCCAGTGCTATCTTGCAACGCATCTGGTGACTTCTTGCAATCCCTCAGGACCGCTTCTGTTTCCTGATCCCCACACACACACTTATCCAGTCACCACATCTCACTTCTCTTCTCCTTCTCCACAACCAGCTTAACCCCCTCCCTCTCCAACCTCGTACACTACCAAACCAAAAATTCCAACAAATTCACCATCACACCTCACTCTCACACACAGCCTGGCCAACCCAATTCCCCCCATCCCTGCCCTCAACCTGTATCCCCCTCTTTACCTCATGAATCTCCGGCAGCTGCTTCCTGGTTGCTCTGCAAATTGCGCAGGTGCTAAACCCAACAGGCCACTGTTCAGCAAAGGCAGCCTCTCGGAGAAAATATATGTGCATATACTGGGCAAAATGAAAAAGATGAATTTCAAACGCCGTCAGGATTAGGAAGATGGGTTTCTCACTCATCTGTAGTGTTCAGAAAAGCTACAAGTCCACCATCTAATCTACTGTCATCTGTGGAAGACATGGTGAAGGTGAAGGATGAGAGACACATCTTATGTTCAGACCCCACACAGGCATTCAGCCGGATGAAAAACAACACAGCAATGTTTTTTCAAGTCCAACATTAGCAAATGAAGTGTTCAAAGAGAGAAAATGGTGTTCGTCAGGGGGACCGAGGATATCAGGCATAGAGTGAAGTGTGACATTGCTTCCATGATGGGGAAAAACCAATATAGTATTTCCTCTGTCTTGTCTTTAAATCTCTCCATGATCTTACTCCCCCTAATCTCTCCTCTCTCCTCTCTTTCTACACCCCTGCCCGCTCCCTTCATTCTGCTGATATCTTCCTTCTCACCGTCCCCCCCTTACCCATGTGCCTCCTCCCGTTTCTGCTCCTTTCAGCTCCTAGCCCCTCTGCACTGGAACTCCCTACCTCTCTCTATCCACTCCATACCTACCCTTTCCTCCTTCCGTGCTTCCCTGAAATCTCTCATTCTCCATCCCCCCACCCTGATACCTTTACCTTCTCCCATTTCTCTCTCCTTCCCTCACATCTCCCCCTATGCACCTCTCCCTGCCTGCCCCTTTCCCGCTACCCTCCTTGCATCTTCACCCTAATGCCCTTTCTGTTCCCCCCTCCTTTCCCTTCCTCACCCCCTTTCCCTCTTACCCTCACAAATTAATTGCTCTACTTACTGTTTTATTGGTTTGATTCAGGTTTGTAAATTGCTTCTACTGTTATAAATGTTTCTGTACCTTGTTGTTATAATGTAAAGTGCTTTGGATTAAAGCGCTATATAAACACAATAAATACAAATACAATGCAAAAAAAACATTTTTCAGAGAATGGGGGAAGGGCTCGGATGGGAATGGGGGTTTGACACTCTATTTGCTACCTAACAACAAAACTGTAAATGGCAATGGCCACCATCTAATCTTCTGAAAGACACCAATGTGCAAGGGCCATGCAAGAGTAGAGACCCATGAAACAACACACTTATAATTTCCTGTGAAAAGTAAGATCAGTGGATAATGGTATTCGTGAGGAGCACAGAGGAGAACATCAGTAAGTACTAAACACCAGAAAGTGCGACTGGGTTGCTGGATTGGGCATTCAAAAGGACTATAGATCAATGTTCTGTAACTAATGGTAAACACACTGCTGCAGATACACTTTCAAGCATTACTAAATGTGCTTCAGTAATTGCTCGCCTCGGACCAGATTTTGTGCAAATAATGATCAACAGATTAAACAAGCAGACGGCATCAAATAAATAATAGCAGCTGCCTGATAAGATATACATTTTGGGCAAGAATTTACACGTTGAAACCTAAAGTGTTTAATCATGCAGCATGAGCTGCTACAAATCCTGTTGTCTTTAATCTTCGTTTGATCACGGGATAAGCTTTGACTGGCTCCTTAACACTTACATTAAATTGGAGCAAATCCCTTCGATGCTGTTGCACTGAATATGATATATGGTATTTATAATGCGCCTGTACACACATGTTTCTAGGCGCCACAAGACAAGGAAGGGAGACAGTGGGATGACGAGTCGAATGATCTTACTAGGCCTCGTATCATTTGGATTGTGCAAGTGTGACAAAGAGAAGTGCATAGGGAAGGAAGTGCAGGGACGAGGGAAGTGTGGTCAGAGCAACATGGCTCTGGGTAAGTGCAAGGAGGCAAGGCGGCTGTAGGAGTTGCAGTTCCAGCCCCTAAATATGCATGGTGGGCCAGGAAGAAGTGCAAGGATGACTGGTCATGGAGGAGCCTGGTACCCAGTGAGGCTCTGAGGGTACCAAGCAACCAGTCATGGCAGCAGACAGGTAGGTTGGCAAGGCAGCGAGAAAGAGAAGGCAGAGGAGAAAAGTAAGGTCTTGAGCAGCTTCCGTAATTTCAGGTGGTCCGGCTCAAGTCTGAGAAAGGCAGGGAGGTCGTTCCAGAGGGAGGCACTTGCAGAGGGGAGAGATTTACCCCTAACTTTCTGCTTGGAGAAGCGCCTGGCCCTCAGAGGGTTGGAGGTAGCTGAGCAAAAGGCTCTGGAGGGAAGTTATTTAGGCAGAGAAAGATGCATATAGTGAGGACCCCAGCCCCAGAAAGCTTTGTGGACGATGCAGAGGGTCTTGAACTTGATGCCAGCAGCCACCAGGAGCCAATGGAGAGATTTCAGGGCTGGAGAGATGCGGTCCCTGGGCTTGAGGCCAAGGATAAGTCTTGCAGTCCTGTTCTGGTTTAATTGCAGGGGGTGAAGAGTAGGGTTAGGTAGATTGAGAAAGAGGCTGTTGCAGTAGTGCAGCCTGGAGAGAAGCAGAGCTATGGAGACAGCGATCATCTGGGGGAAGGTGAGAAAAGATAGAATGCCTTTGAGGAGGTGCGCTGGAAGTCGCCCTTCTTGGCAAGGTCTGTAATATGAGGAGAGAAGGAAAGAGTGGAGTCGAAGGTGACACCAAGGTTTTTTGCCTTATCGGAAGGTGAGGGTAGAGGGCCCAAGGAAGGTAGCCAGAGCGAGAGATGGAGAGCAGGAGCAGGGGTCCCAATGAGAAGGATCTCAGTCTTACTGGCATTGAGGCAGAGATCGCTGGAGGTGCACCATTCCTGAATTGCGGATAGACAGTCAGGAATGAGCGAGGAAGGAGAAGAGGCTGAGGAAAGCCTGAAGGAGAGCAGAGTGTCCTCCTCATAACACTGAAAGTTAAGAGAGAAAGTGGAGATCAGGTGGGTCAAAGGAGCCAGATAGATATTGAAATGCCAGGGTGAGAGGATAGAGCCCTGAGGGACACCACATGTGGAGTGGGGGGTGGTGGAGAGAAAGGACCCAAGTTGGACATGGGATGGTCGGTCCAGGAGGAAGGTCATCAGCCATGCCAGGGCCTGATCCGTGATGCATGGGGTTGACTGATCAGGATGGCATGATTTGCCGTGTCAAAAGCAGAGCAAAGGTCAAGGAGGATAAGGACAGAGGGAGAGCTGGAATCAAGATTAGAGAGCAGATCTTTACGGGTGTTCAGACGAGCTGTTCCTGTGCCTCTGGCTACTCTGAAGCAAGACTGGTGGTCATGAAGACAACCAACAGATTCTTTGTGGTTTTAAATTGGGAGCTGGCCAGCTTTTCCATGAGTTTGCCCAGGAATGGAGTGATAGAAATTGGACGATAGTTTGCTGGAGAGGTAGTATCAGCAGAAGGCTTTTTTTTAGGGGGGGGGGTGCACAAGGGAGTGCTTGAGGAGAGAGGAGAAAGATCCAGTGGCAAAAGAATAATTACAGAAATCAGCCAAGGCTGGAGCAAGGGTGGCAATGTGGTCCTTAATTGTTCTGGAAGAGCAACAGAGCACCTGTTTGAACGACACTTTCATAGATTGGACTTGCCTAGAAACATTGTCAGGTGTTATCGGAGAGTGGGAGGAAAGAGGTAGACGAGAGGGAGAGGTGGGCAGAGGGGGTCTGGGAGGGGTAAAGGGAGAGAGAGAAAAAGGAAAGCAAGGTTTTTGTGTTGAAATATCAAGCCAGAGGCGTACAGAGGGCCTGGGAGGGAACAGGAGACTGCAGTAGGATTGGCCAGTACCTTGCAGATTTTAAAGAGTTTGGCCATGTTATTAGAAGCCGCAGAGGCGTGGGCTTCAATATGGACACTCTTCTTGGAAAAGACAGAGTCTGTATTGCCTTTGGAGCAGGCCAGTTTGTCAGAGGATGCGCCTGATGCCCTCCACTTTCTCTCAGCCACTATGCACTTAAGTTTCAGGGCAGCAAGGTCGGAGTCATACCAAGAGTTGCACTTGGAGGTAGGCTTCAGATAGATCCTCATGACAGGGGCAAGGATGTCCATGGTGTCGGAGATAGAAAGATGTAGTTTAGAGAGGGCTGTGTCAGAATGGGTGTCAGCCCTAGGAGTAGGAGGCACAGAGAAAGTAGAGGCAAAGGCAGCCACTGACACTCACTTCAAGGGCCGAATAACCGAGAATGGAAGGTGGAAGTGCTGGGGTGGGTTTGCCTGAGGGACAAGGAGTTTCAGGTGGGAGGAGAGCAGAAAATGGTCAGTCCAAAAGAGAGGAGTAGTAGGAGGGTAAGAGAGGGGGGGTGTCTGAGGAGATGAGAACATCCAAAGCGTGTATGTTGAGATTTCTGAGGAGAAGGAGTTGAGAGGTAGAGGCAAGGAGAGAAGAGGAGAGGTCAGCCCATTCTGAGAAGAAGGCGGCGACCTGGCCAGGTGGCCTATAGATGGTGGCCACAGTCAGAGAGAGGCCAGGAGAGACAGAGAGCCTGAAGACCAGGCATTCAAAGGAGGAATAGTCTTGCATAGGAATGACAGAAGCAGGGACCCACTCTGGAAAGATCAGGGCCACTCCACCCACAGGTTGGATGGTTCTGGGCTCGGAGAGTGTCTTTTAGCCCTCAGGGAGGAGAGTTTCAAAACATGTGACAGAGCTGGCTGTGAACTATGTCTCAGTGAGAGCGAGGACATCCAGGTCAAGGTTTTCGAGGAGGTGGCAGATGTCTGAAGAGTGTTTGACAGCAGAGCAAGAGTTGAGAGGACCTACGTGGAGCAGATTGTCACATTTGAAAGACTTCCGCAGTGAGGTACAGGAGTGAGGTACACCCAACAGAAGCCGCAGAGGGGCCCGAGAGTGGGCAGAGGCAGTAGATGGAGCTGGAATAGGGGCCAGAGAGGAGGAGGAGGAGGCAGAGGATGGAGGTGGAAGAGGAGCCAGAGAGGTGGTAGAAGGGGTAGCAAAAGAAGAGAGGAAGTTGATAAGATGTGGTAGATGCCTATAAAGAAGGGGGAGATTGGGCTGAGAGCCCTGGACCATCAGTGTACCATTAAGGTAGATATTTATGATGGATTTGGAGGAATGGAAGGAGGCCAAGAGGACCTTTCATCGCGTGCCACCATTAATGGGAGAGGAGGAGAAAGGAGAGAGAACCGAGACCATATGAGGGGTCCATCGGTTTGGAGAGGGAACGCTGGCTGCATTCACTAAGGAAAGCCTGTGTTCCGAGCAGTTTCATTGGTGTCATGTATTTTTCATGTGAAGCCTATTATTTATTTTAATAACTTTCATCTTGCTATCACTGTTCAAGGCCCTTTTTAATGATATGTGCATTTTAGCAAGGGAACATTTTTCTCCTTGTCTATATTTCCCACTCTCGAAATGCACATGCAATGCCCTTTTGAATCAGCTTCTCTTGCATGCAGCATGTGTTTCCTAATGGGGCAACTGAAAGTGAAACACTGCTGTTCGTTTTGTCATTCACAATGTGCATTCTCAGTTCCTTTCAGCAGTCTGGTTTTACTTTTCAGCCTACTCCTTGTTTAAACTCCAGAAAACACACTATCTGCATTCACTAGGCACCTTGGCTGGCTTTTCATTCTGCCAGTGTGCCTTTCCATAAGGAGAATGTATTTCGCATTAGAGGTCTAACCTAGCTTTTCTGTTCATTTTCCTGGGCTGAAAATACCTCACTGATATGCCTCTCGGTGGTGGGCCAGCCCTGAAGGTAACAGCCCGTCACCCTCGTTAAGGGACCCTCACTGTGCTTGGGCCCTTAACTTTGGCAGCAGGACATTACCTACAGGGTCAGCCTGCCACCCCAGGGCATATTGTCTCAATATGCAAAGTAATGTAAGCCTACAATAATTACCTTTGGGTTTTACAATTGTACTATTGAGACAGAGAAAAAATGTGAAAGAACATGCATGATAAGCACAGCAAGCAGCTTTATGCACCCCTCCCATCTCTACTCAACCATAATTCACACATCTGGGGGACATACCACAGACTACAGCCACTCACTAGTACCTGTTCACAAACCATGTCAAACCTTTTTACACACTTCAAAGTTAGCCAATGAGCATTGGGAACACCTGATCACTTTGGGTGCAATGTGCTATGGCAGGCCGGGCCTTTGCTTTTGGTTTCCCTGGGTCCACGATCTAGGTAATCAATTTTTGCAGATTCCAGGTGGAATCAGCGTCCCAAAGACAGAAACCGTAAGAGTGCCGGATAAAGCACTAGATACTACCTCCACAGTTACTGATATATACGTGTAATGTTTGAAATGATACAACACTAGCTCGAAAAAGGCTCCCCAAGAACTGCGAAAACTGTGAACAGAAATTAAATAGTGACTTTACTGCCACACAGAGTGAAATGGAGCGCTGCAAGAAGACATGGACATTAGTTGGCAGAGCAGACCACATAGTGTGTGGAACTTGAGGTTGTCCTTACTTCCTTCTCCCCGATATCCTCTACTCAAATGGCTAGGGAAGGGCCATCGCTTTAGGATCCCGACCCTGGGGGTGGATATGCAAGGGAGGATCACCTGGGTAGAGGAGACTTGGGGAATGGAAGGGGTAAGTCCTTGCGTGAGGCACAGTATCCCCCATTTCCATTCCATGATGAACTCTCAATCCGAGCAGCCTTTATGGGATATGGTCATCCTCTTCCCTTTTCTTCCTTCCAGGATAACCCTGGAAAACGCCATGAAGGTAGTGACAACAGGACAAGGTTTAATAGGAGGATGTGTTTAGGCGAGACATTGTATCCCCCTTTCCGTTGTCAGAGCACACCTTACCCCCCCCCCCCACTTATATAGGTTGTTGCCAATCACTTCTTTTTATTTCCCCTCAGTCATACCATTCTAGTACTGGGACAAGGAAGAGGAGACTAGGAGTTGTACACCCTAACATACAGTTACGAGGAAGGGGCCTGGAACTTATTGTGAGGGTCAGGCATGTCCAGAGAACACCAGTAATTGTAGTCAGGCAATTAAACACAAGGGCTTGCACCTGCAACCTGTGAATAGGTCACAGATGCATAAAAGGTGGAGCCAACAACAAGGAAGGGGAAACCAGCAGGCGAGACACCGGGCGGGGTGAGATGGGCTCGAGAGGGGTGAATTCCTGCAACAAAGGGGGCTGCCGAGGAGGGTCAGGACGCTGGCTTTTGTCAGAAAGAAACTGACAGCAGGGCCTGAGCAGGCTATGAAAGGATCAAGGTTGACAGAGTCCCCTCTGCCCGGTGCCCACAGCCGGCGCAGTGGGACGCAGAGGACTCACAGGTTCTGCAAGCTACTGGCAACCCACAGTGGGATTCAGATCAGGCGAGCGCTGCTCACAGACACGCAGAGAAGTGCATACTGAGCCAAGAAGAGAGAAAGAGACCGCCCGGAGGAGCCACCGAGTACCGATGAGTGAATCCGAGGGAACACTCATACCAGGCGCTCCTGGGGCTACTGCAAGGCATATGGTGATGCTGGTTGAACGGAAACGAATGTGCAAGTGACCCTGAACCCAAACAAAGAGGTGTTTTTTTTAATACTACGAACAAACGCTGAATTTAAAAAGTGAAGGAACTTAAAAGAGAAGCGTGTATTACTGATTACCAAATTAAAGGAACGCTTTACAAGCATTATTGAATACCGAACTGAAGGAATGCTTTAAGAAGTGCATGAATTAAATGAGAAGAGGTGTGAAACACACGTAATGAAGGTTGGTTTAAATGCAAAGAATGAAACGCTGTGAATAAAATGAAAATCAAATGATGAACACTTATGAAGTTTGTGAAAGCAAGGTGTTGGAAGAAAGTGAGCATCAGAGAGTACGTGTGTAGAAGAACACACTGTGGCACAGCCAAAAGACTGGCCAGAAGAATTCAGAGTGAATGCAAACTACAGGACAGATGTGATGAAAGAATAACCTGTGTGTGCAAGAAACCTAGGGCTATCAGTTGAGTGGCCTGTAATGGGAAGACTGTGTGGTCCGACAACTGCGCCTAGACCGAGGATACTCTGTCTGGAAAAGCCAAGTAAAGTCCAGATAAAGAATCTTCACTTGTCACTAAGATTGCGGAAGTTAATGGGAAAGATAGCAATCTGTATCAACTGAACCTGAAGAATTACAAAGGTGACCTAGAACTGGCCATGAGAAGCAAGAGACTCGAACTGATTGTTCATTGGCAAGCCGGAATAGCTGATTTCTTGGGGAAAAGAACACTAAAAGGTTGCTTTAATCTTGGGGAAGGGAACCCTGAGGCTTTTTAGAACTGCTTTGAACTTGGGCAAGGGGAGCTGAAAAGTAAGCCTAGAGCTGGACGAAGCTCAGAACTTTATTTGAAACACAATATTGTTTGTTGCTGACATCCCCACACATTGTTTAGCTTTAGTTGTGAGGGCAAGTATAGGTTTTGGACACAGACAGATCTTTAAGTTGAACTTACTGCCTCAGACTGTTCTTAGTTTCTTTAGGTAGGGAAATCACATCTTAGAATAGGGCAAGTTACGCCTTACACCATCCTGACATTTATGTTAATAAGCCTACTTTGTTTGAACTTTAAATCTGTCGTCTGTGTCTTACTTCATGATGTCTTCGCAAAGGGAAGGACAAGTATTGAAAAAGATAATATTTTTGGTTGTTGGTTGATGAAAACATTTTCTGAGTTCAAGCAAACAGACATACATAAGGAGATAGGGGCATATTGAGAGGAAATCAGACAAAGAAGGGGGACAGGGCACAGAATGGGTGTTTAAATTAACATAAATGTGTGGTTTGGTGAATAAACAAGATGGAGGACATGCATATTAATGTTTATGAGGATACACAAATGTGGAAAGGCACGGTGCTGAAGTGATGAATGAAAGATTCTGAAGATAGATTTTGAATAAAGGTTTAAGGGCATGCGATAGCATGAGGATGGGTGAATGATAGAGTGAGGATAACAGTGTGAAGCCCAGAGCAAGGCCGTATCACGTGCCACCATTGTTTACTATGCAGAAGCCAGGATGTTTGAGAGAATGCAACAAAGCACAGAAGCCCAGAATTCAACAGGATGCATATAGGTCCTTCAGCAGCAGCCTGCCTTCCCTCTTTACACAGTTTGAATATGTGGGAGAGTGATGCGGGGGTGGGCACTTCAGCGGCTCATTCTACCAGCAGATCATTTTTAGGATGTACAAAGCTAACACTATAGCGTCTTACCCACACCGTGGCATAGGCAGTTTTGGTGCCGGGAGTGCTTGGGAGGCATCAGCATTCTTAACAATTACAGGTACTTATGGCTGGAAAATATTTGCAGTGGAGGGTCATTAATATTTCCCCCAAATGAATGTGAGTGACCAGGCGTAGCGGGCGAGTTCTAATAAAAGTTGGGGGTTTTCGGGACAGATCGTTCTTATATTTTTTCTTAAACAAATGGATTGGAATGGTGCATTATAGAGCACAATGTTTGGAAAAAGGGGAAAACATAATTTATAATCATTTTAGTAGGGTAACATGAAAAATTCAATAGATGCCAGGTCATCAACAGTATGAAGGTGCTTTTTACAATATTTTTCATGATGCCTGTGCTCGAAATAAATGCAAGCATTGCTATTGTCAAGCATGTTTTGTTATCAAACCACAATAAATGCAGCATTCCCAGTGCAAAACTCCCACAAATGTGCACACGCTCAAATATTGTGCACACACAGACAATCTGTTAAGGATTTCAATCAGGCAATACACCCTGGTCTCAGCCTAATATGCAGTGTGCAAATGAAATACTTATTTTATTGTGTCTATAGGTTCAATATTCTGAGTGATATACCACTCATAACAAAACTCTTCTCAAAATACCCCCAGGTCACAATGGACCAGGAATCAGGCTAGTTGGTAAAGGTAATATTTAATGATTTATTTATTCAAATCAAACATATGTTTTAATATATGGGGCAGCAATCACCAATGTGGTGACAATACAAATAGGCAAGTAGGTAAAGCAGTTGAATTCACTTGTAGCAACACAGAATATAAACACAGAGAAAAGAACAGTTTTGGCTTGTTTGAAAGATAGCGCTTAAATTAAGATTTCCTCCTGCAACTTTCTCAACTCACAAATAAGCCATTCTACACAGATGTAAGTAAGCAGCAGGTATTCAGGAATAAAGAACGGTGTACAGGATTTAGATACAGCCTTCCCTTCCCAAACAAGACAGAAAACCGTTTTGGAAATCTGACACTTTTAAAATGACATTCGAAAATGGCCATGTGAAACAATGAAAAGTGTGCAAAAGTCCTTAAATTAATATAAAACTCTATGGGACCAACAGGGGAAAGATGCTAACAATCATACGCTATAGTATGAGGAACAGCAAACACTTTGAATCTTTATGGAAGTTTGGAAATAATTGAAATTGAAAATCACATGTGTAAAACTTTGCAGAAATGCGAATTCCTGCCTAAATTTCACTAAACGGTTTTTAAGAACAACGGGTGTGGTTTTTGTGTTGGGATGTAGCTACAGGTCTTATGTTTAAGTCCGAGTTGAAATGAAGTCTCTAGCTATTACATTGAGGAAGTTATGCAAGGTTGAATGAGAGGTGTTTTTAGAAAAATCGGGCAGTGAAAACAGAAAAGAACTCGATTTGGACAAGAAAATATTTACTATAGTTTACTCTATGACTAGAGCATTCAGGCTAGAATACCAAGGAGGGACAAAGTAAGCTCTGGAGTCGATTCATGACTTGAACCCCAAATCCCTAGCGTCCTCTCCCAGCGGAACCTGTCGGATCACTTGAAGTAGGATGGATGGGTTAAGATTTACACAAGATGAAAATGACTAAAGAAATGGCGCTTAGCAAGATAGATCAAAGACAGGATTGCAATAATGGTTCTGACAGTATTATAGGTTCTGAAGGTAAAGATAGGATGGTTGTGAGATTGGGATAGGACAAGGCAAAATATGTTGTGGTTTACTATGATTCCTATTGATACTTACAGTCCACTTTAAGATTTGGACCGTCAAGGGCTCTGGTCATCCATGGATCGGGTCTAAAGGACAGCAGGGCACCTCTGGCAGAATTGGGTCAGCTTGGTGGTTCTGGTCACCTGGACTGGCACCTCAGACTGGACTGGATTGGATTGGCCCTTCTGGTCACTGGACACTGTAGATCAGTGGGTTGGCGAGTTTGGAGCAGGCAAGCATTTATGGTAGCAAGCCAGACTGGATGAAATTGCTTCCCTTAAGTTTTGGGATGGTTTCAGAATTTGGGCCTAGCTGAAAAGGAGTTCAGCAATGCAGAGGCCTTGGCTTTGCAAAGAAATCTGGAATCAGGAACAAAGATGGAGAATTCAGGAACAGGGTGCCACACAGAAATCAGGATGGAGTGAGGAATCAGTGTGTTTGCGTGCTATGAGGTTCCCTTATTTATCATGCCAAATGACACCACTAAGGTTTATGGTAGGGGCAGACATACAACCCACACTTACAATGCTGTGATTCGTCAAAGGCATAGTTTCTGCCTTGTTTCTTTTCAGATTGGATGACCGAAAGGGATGTCATGGTTTATGATTTGACCAGGAAACCTCCCATAGCTATTGGGACCAAAATCTAACTTTCCCACAAATACATATTTATGCACTTATGCCCTCTAAGAAAATCGCATACATAAATTACATATTTTGGGGGTCACATTCTAATCCAACTCACAGGTCGGAGGGACTTGGCTTAGTCTTTTTGTGGAATTTTGGCAGTTTTGACAATGAAAGGTTTGGCCTAACATTTCCCAATTCTGTACATATAGGCGCAATCACCCTAGAATATGGGTACACAATATTATATTTGCAACATTAATAGTTTCTGCGCAATTGGTCATTCTTTGTAACTTCTGTTCCTTACGCAGTAAGACATTCTACCAAGTTTTCAATGAGTAGCAGAAATTCAGATTTAGATGTATGTACTTTTTACTCTTTTTCTTATTCTTGCTGTCTTGAAGTTCAGTGGCAAAATAAGCATTTTAAACCCAAAAATCACATGTCCGTTTTTTTCTTTCTTCCCAAGTGTGAGCAAATGGCAAATCCTTTGAAGTTGAATAGGGGTCTCTCCCTGGGGAATGGAGCTTCCTGCCCCTCCCCTGGAAGGGTGAGTGTCCAGGCCTGCCATTGTCTTGCTTGGGGCCCAGACGAATATCTAAAGGTCCTTTGTCATGAGTATGCAAGGCCCCCCAGCAGTGGAGGTGTCAACCTTTCCCAGGCTAAGAACTATATATATATTTCATTAACTCAAACTAGGCTTAGCTTTAAGTTTCACCTAACTGTTTCATTTAAACATATACAATTAACACAGTTTATAGGTGGATTTTTAAGCAATCCTTTGACATTCTTAAAGAACATACTTTAAAACAGCGATTTTGCCTTTCATTCATGAAAAAGCTCATTAAACTGATCTCTTTAAATCCGATTTTCCTCTGCAGCAAATACACCTTTTAGTCAGCATTATTTCTTCCCTTGAGTGCTGGGATTGTTTGCAGCCTGGATACATGTATCATGCTTTGGTTTAGAGTTTCTCTCTGCACAGCTGATTCTGATGCTTGTTGCAAAGTTTAGCCGCTTTTTCCTGTGGAAAATTAAAACAAGGGCTCCTGGGTTGCTTTTTCAAAGATACATTTTGTAGCAGCTGTCATTAAATGAGGCCGGGTTCCTCTGGCCACACTGGATGGTCCTGGGCATTGTCAGTCCCTTTTAATCTCAATGATTCAGTAGAAATGAATGGATCTAGCACCAAAACCAACACTTTTTAAGGTTGAAAAGCTAACATTTTAAAAGGCATTTTCGGTTTTCAGCACCATTCATTCCCTTTGCTCCATGTTAAATGTGGCAGAGCCCACTGGCATGCGCCTGCATTGAGGACTCTGTTTTCACCCCCCTGAATATGTGTGGCAGGGTGTGCAGACTTTTTCTGGTTGTGCCACAAATGCAGTTTTGAAGATTTGGGTGCGCACAGGAGCGAGCGCGGTCATTTTGGGCTATTTCCTTCACCAATTCAGTACAGTGATGTAGTGGGGCGCATTGGAATGGGTCAAAATATCCCACAACACGCAGCATAAAATTCAAAACATACACGTACAAAAACATTACTTTTTTAAAGTAAATAATGTACCCTTCTATGCGATGATCAGACTGAGTTTTATGCTAGTCGTATGAACGTTACAGAGTTCAATTCTAAATACACAGTAAACATGGACATGTTTGCTTTGTCTTTAGAATTGAAAAGACCAACTGTAGTGTTATAACTTTCAGAAGACTGATGTGTCTTTAGAATAGTAGACTAAAGACATGCATGCCTTCTGAACGTTAGAACACTTCAGTTGTTCTTTACGATTCAATTCTAAAGACACATCAGTCTTCTGAAAGTTTTAATACTTGTGAGTAACCCGAGGGCGTCCTCCCTTCTTTTCCCCCCAGGGGCATCCTCTAAGGTGGCCAGGGAAAGGGCATCACTTTTGGGTCCTGACCCTGGGGTGGATATGCGAGTGAGGATCACCTTGGTGATGGGAATTTGGGGAGTGGGAAGAGGACGACCTTAGGTGACACATGGTATCCCCCATTTCATTTTCATAATGAACCCTCTATTCCTCAAGCCTTTGTGGGATACTGTCAGCCTTTTCCCTTTTCTCCCCCCCCACAATGTCCCCCAGAAACACCATCTCAACACTGGGATGAGGAAGAGAGCAACTACGGAGACACATCCTCATTTGGGTGAGACGAACACATATCAGCCCTATATTTATCTGTTGGTTATTTATAATGAGCCTATACACAAGTGTTTTGAGGCGCAACAAGGCAAATGGGAGGGGAGACAGGGAAGACAAAACAGGGTTAGCAATCTACTAGGCCTTGTGACATTCAGATTGTGCAAGGACAGAAGGGCTTGTGAGAAGGAGAGTGCGAGGGGAGACCAGGTGGACAGAGAAAGGGGGGTCCAGAAGCTAATTGCGAGGTAAAGGGCTGGTTGGGCTCAAAGGGAGCAGGCCAGCCAGACAAATGCAGGGGGACATAAGGGCAAGTGTAGGGTGAGTGGGTTAGGGGATGGTGGGGAAGACTGGACAAAGGGGGGGGCAGGTGCCCTGTAAGACTCTTGGAGGAACCAGGCCACCAGTCTAGGGCAATGGAGGACATTACAAGTGGAGTGGGAGAGGGAAGAGAAAGGTCTTGAGGAGTTTATGGAACTTAAGGAGATCCGGCTCAGGTCCGAGAGGGGCAGGGACCCCATCCCAGATGGAGGCACCTGCGAAGGAGAGAAATCTACCCCCACTCTCTGCATGGCAAAGCATCTGATCTGCAGGGAGTTAGAGCTAGAAGACTGAAGGGCTCTAGCAGGGAGATATTTAGGGAGAGTGTGTTGAATGTAGCTGGGTCCCAGCCCCCAAAAGGCCTTTTGGATGATGCAGAGGGTCTTCAAGTTGATCCTCGCAGCAACTGGGATTCAATGGAGAGATTTAAGGGCTGTAGAGATGCATACCCTGGGCTTGCTGCCAATTATATGTCTTGCAGTCCTATTCTCGATTAGTTGAAGGGACGAAGGGAGGGGTTAGGCAGATTGAGGAAGAGGTTGTTGCAGTAGTCCAGCCTGGAAAGAACCAGAGCTCTGGAGACATTGCGTTTAAGGGGAAGGTGATGAAAGGGAGAATGCCTCTGAGAAGGTTCAGCTGAAAGTGGGCCCTCTTGGCCAGGTCCATGATGTGAGGAGAGAATGAGAGAGAGGAATCAAAGATGACACCAAGGTTTTTTACTTCATAGGAGGGTGAGGGAAGGGGGCCCATGGAGGGTGGCCAGAGTGTGGGAGGGAAAGAGGGAGCAGGGTTCCTGATGAGAAGGATCACTGTCTAACTGGCATTAAGGCAGAGATCATTAGTAGTGCACCATGCCTGAATAGCGGATAGGCAGACAGTAATGAGAGAGGAAGAACAGGAGGCTGAGGACGGTAGTTTGAATGAGAGCTGCGCATCAACTGCATAACACTGGAAGTTAGGAGAGATGGTAGAGATCAAATGGCCTAGACGGACCAGGTAAATATTGAAAAGCTGGGCGAGGGGATAGAGCCCTGAGGGACGCCACAGGTGCAGAGTGAGATGGCGGAGAGAAAAGGGCCCGGATGCAACTGGGAAGGACGGTCCGAGAGGAAGGAGGTCAACCGATCTAGAGCCAGGTCTGTGATGCCAAGGGTGTCCCTGAGCTTCTTTAGGGTGGCATGATTGACTGTATCGAAAACAGAGGAAAGGTCACAAAGGATGAGAATGTAAGGAGAGATGTAATCAAGATTAGATAGCAAGTCTTTACAGGTGTTCAGGAGAGCAGTTTCCATGCTGCTGGCAGCTGTGAAGCTAGACTGGTGGTCCTGGAGGCAACCATCAAATTCAGTGTGGCGGGTAAGCTGGGAGATGGCCAGCTTCTCTAAGAGTTTGCCCAGAAAGGGGGTAATGGAGATAGGGTGGTAGTTAGCTGGACAGGAAGGGTCGGCACAAGGCTCTTTTAGGAGAGGGTGTACACGGGTGTGCTCGAGGAGTGAGGGGGAAGGATCCAGCGACAACAGAGTGATTGCAGAAATCGGGCAAGGCTGGAGCAAAGGAGACAATGTTGTCCTTTATAGTTCTGAAGGAGCAAAGGAGCACCTGTTGTGATGAAACTTTCATAGAGTGGACTAGTCTAGAAACCTCATCAGGTATGATGGGAGAGAAGGAGGGGAGTAGGCGGGGAGGGGATGGGGGCCAAGGTAGGCCAGAGAGAAGGTGAGTGGGATGGGTGTTGAGTAGAGGAGAGGGAGGAGAGGATGCAGGAGTCTTGGAAATGAAGTGAGAGGCCAGAGAAGACAGAGGGGCAGGCAGGTCAGGGGGGGAAGTGGAGACTGCAGTATGGTTGGCGAGTTCCTTGCAGTTTTTGAAAAGGTCAGCCATGTTTTTAGTGGCTGCAGAGATGCAGGGTTGGATACAGGCCCTCTTCTTTGAGCAGATGGAGAGTCTGTATTGCCTTTGGAGGGTTCCATGTGATATAATCGCAGCAAAAATTGCTGTGGTAACAAATATCACGGCAAAAATGCTGCCGTTTTTGCGCCGCAGTCCATGTAAAACATGCGGGGGACACCCCCGCAACCCCTGGACCAATTATGCCATTTAAGGGGAACAGGGGACACCCACGCAACCCTAGCTCTCCTTAAATGGTATAATGGGGCACACTTTTACCGGGTCAAACGGCAGCATTTTTGCCTCAATATTTTTTTACCGCAACATTTTTGCCGCAATTATATTACCTGATACCCTTTGCAGCAGGCGGCAGGCCAGTTTGTCAGAGGATGTGCTTGAGCCTGCCACTTCTGCTCAGTTTCTCTGCACTTGTGTTTCAGAGTGGTCAAGTCGAAGTCAAACAAACAGTTGGACTTGGAGGCAGGTTTCATGCGGATCCTCATAGCAGGGGAAAGGATGCCCCGAGTGTTGGAATTGGAGAGTTGAAGGTTAGTGAAGGCTGTGTCAGGGTGAGAGCCAGTGGCAGGAGTAGGAATGGGTCTTCAGAGGAGGGGTACAGGAGTGTGGTACACCTGTTGGTGGGGGAAGAGGAGCCAGAGGGAAGACAGCAGGAGGAGCGGCAGGGTAGGAGGTTGATGAGAGACAAAGAGGCGCCTTTCAAAAAGGAGGAGGTTGGGTTGAGAGCCTTGGGCCATGGCATGGTCATTTAAGTAGACATTAATGATGAACCAAGAGGAAGGATGCCAAGAGTACCTTCCAACGGGTGCCACCATTAATGGGAGAGAAAGAGAAAGGGGAGAGTGCAGGGACCATGTGGGGAGTCCAAAGGTCCGGAGAGGGAACGACAAAGAGGATGTCGGTGACAGTGTACCTGGAAGAAGCATTGACATAGGTGTCAGCGATGGGGAGACCAGGAGATCCCTCTTGGCCTTTTTCCTTCCCTACCTAGACAGAGGAATAGGATAGATGATAGAATAGCAATTAGAGAAGATAGGGGAGATTGAAAGCACTATTGAGGAGAATGCAGAGAGAAGGTTGGGGAGAGGAAGGAACTGCAGAGCACGACCCAGCTAGCACACAGCAATGCATGATCAAGCCAGTGGGAAAGGAAGAGGCCTAGATTACAGTATACAGCAGAACAACATGACAACTAGAGGCGAGTAACAAGGAAATGGGACAAGAAAGAGGGATAAAAAGTAAGAGGTAAGCACAGCCAGCAATTACAATCAGATTTGGCTTTCCCAGAGAGGAGGGAACATTCCAACTTTTTAGCACTGCCAACAATTACAAAACAAGCAGCTTTGAATTTCATAGGGAAGAAGGAAAAGCTACCTTTTAAGCACAGCCAGCAAATACAAAACAAGCAGATTTGAATTTCACAGGGAAGAAGGAAAAGGACAACTTTTAGGCAAAGCCAGCAATTACAAAACAAGTAGATTTGGCTATCCTAGAGAGGAGGGAAAAGGCCAACATTTTAGCACAGACAGCAATTACAAAACAAGCAGATGTGAATTTCATAGGTGTGAGAAACCTAGGAGTATTCTCCCATGTGGAACCCGGAATCCTCTATTCCGGTGGCCAAGGGAGGGCCATCACTTCTGGATCCCAACCCTGTGGGTGGACAAGTGAGGGAGAATCACCTAGGTAGGGGACACCATGGTTGCACTGAGGGGAAAACCCCAGGCAAGACACAGTAACCCAACGAGATAGTAAGCGAATGAGAAGAAGTCCCAGAATCCTTTGTGGGATAAACAGGTCCCTAACCCAAGAGAGAGGCAAACATATCACCTCAGAAAACCACACTCGGCAAGGGGAGGAAACAATATGACAAAGACATAACTCTAATCCCAACACTTCTTTGACTTCCCCTGGGTTAGATCATGGGAAGTACTATGAAGACCAGTACCATCATGTCAGGGTGTTTGGGGTAGAGAGTAATCTAACACAAAGAGAATCACATGTATTATATAAAAACAGGGCCAGGGGATTCCCCTCTCTCTTTTGTCAATGGCCTTATAATAATGTCATCTAAAGACACAAATCCCCACCTTGTCTTGTATCCCCCTCCCCATTTCCAACATGTACTGGGACAAGGAAGAGGCAACCAAGAGCAATAAAGATTTCTCCTAAGGTTAACACAGGAAGGCAGGGAGAGGCCTACTACTATAGTCCACTGGTAGACGGTCCCACTGATAGAGTCAGGCATGGTCAGGCAATCAACCCAAACCATTTACACCTGACTCCTCTTGACAATTACTTCAGGCATACAATGTGTGATTCTGTCAAGAAATAAGAGCGAGCTGGGATTTTTGGCTGGAATGTGAAGGCAGCAACACATGGAGCCTGGGAGGACCGGAGGAGAACGGGATGCCGAGATGCTTGGCCGGTGTACCAGAGGGGTCGCAGCATGGTGAAGGAGCCATGTCTCTGTGAAGCTGGAGGAAGGCGAGGTGCTGCTTATTGGCCCTGTCCAGGCCAGTGTTCGTTCCCCTGGGGCATGCCTCGGTCCCAGGGGTATCTGAGGGGCAGGAGGTGAGACCCGGACCTCACGCCTTGTATCCGGCGTCGCGCTCTCTGGGTGAGTCTCGCTAGGTGAATGAGAGGAACCCAGGCACGTGAGGATGGCGGGAGCAGCAGCTTCAACACAGAAAGTAAAGCAGTAAGCGGAAAGGAAAAGAAAGCAAAGAAAAAACATTGATTTTTTATTTTTTATTTGGGGGGGTTCCCCCTGAAAGTATCTTACCTATTATCTAGTCCCTATTCCCCATGACCCCTACCCCTTATGTCGCCATATTTTTCAGCCTACTCAGCAAAATAAAGCCTAGCGATGTAATATCGTACCTCAATGACTATCCACAGAGCCAGCTAAAGAAATTCCAGATGCCTCTGCAAACATCCTGGGATTGAATCTTAAGTTCCTCCAGGCTCCCTTCACAATCAGTTTGTAGGAAATGCCAGTCAAGATCCTGTTTCCAAGACAATGCTGCAGTCCGTGCTAAGCTGAAAGACTATGTATGATCTGAGTCACTAAATACTGTTCGCATAAGCAGAAGATGTTAATTTCCACTTTGAAGATGTTAAGTGCAAAGGTTGCTGTACTCTGTGACCCCCATGAATGTACCCATACAATTTCTTATAAATTTTCTTATAAGGATCTTAACAGAATCTTGTACGATCTTACATAAATCCTACTTCAAACGTATACGATTTCTAATAATTCAATAAGTATTTGGGTGTTATATAAGTTCTTATAATATTATTAATGTTTCCACAATCCCACTGGTTTCCCACAAGTTCTTATAAACTGCTTTTAAGAATCATCGCATAAGGCATATTTGTATTGGAACTACACTGGGGGTGTGACATGGCCATCACAGGTGAGTCCAAGTGCCTGTCTTCACGCTCTAGTGGTTGATGCAGAGTGGGAAGCGACAATAATCAATGCCTGTGTAGCATGCAATTTTCTTCAGAGACCGGTACAGAGAGACAACACCCACCATTTTGACTGCTTCATACATTGCACTGTTTTTATTACTTAATCTTCTCTGTTGCTGCACTGCTGTATGTGATGATGTCCCCTTTAAGAGTGAGTCATAACTGTGTCATGACTGACTCCCAATAAAAGAAGACTCAGTAAGCACGTGCATTAGTAGGGCGTCAGACTCCATGACTGGCACTGCTATCTCTGTGTCTCATTTGGCCTGCAGGCTGACGCCCTGTAATCATGGTACTGCAGCCCCCCTGCCGATCTGGGTGATCCCAGATCTGCGTGTGTAGTCTGGGTACCCCCAGGCCGCTATCCAGTCATGTGGTCACAGCCACATTGGAAGTCTGGGTGCCCCGGCGACTTTGCACGCCGTGTGAACCCAGCAACTGAAGAACCTGCTGGGTGCCACCAGCATTGATTGGGATGCCCGTGCATCCACGGAACCACCCCAAAACACTGCACTTCTGCATTGCCCCAATGCTAATGTGGGATGATTCAACCCACTTGTTGCTCTGCCATGCGCAATCACTGTGTTCTGATGGTGCCAGAAAATCCCAAAATGGCCGCAAAACCCTTGTGCGTGCCAAAACCTCTGAAAACCGCGTTTTGCAAAGCACAAAAAGATGGCTGCCCAATCTGCTATGCATGTTGTCAGTGGTGGAACAGAGATCTCACTCCTGAAACATGTCACAGGGCTCCACAACATGTGAAGATGGAGTACAAAAGGAAAAGCAGTGCTTTGCTAGATGAAACCCAAAATCTTGCTTTAAATCTTTTTTCTTTGTTGCTGAAACTGCAGAATATCGGTAAAAAACACCCTCAAACATCCAAAATTCTTGCTGGGTGCTACAATTCACTTAGTGCAAGAATCCATTGTGAACTTACAATGTCCTGAAAAGCTGAAAGCATCAAGGGATTTCCACAGCAAAAGTGGCTCTGTGGATCTGTCAAAATCTGGGCGCAGTACCCTCGGCCGCCTGAATGACAGCTGTCAGGGGCCTGCAGGATTAAAACTTTAAACATGTCTAAACTAAAATCAAATGTTTGTAAGCTAAGAGGCCTGTTATTGAGAGTAACCCATCTTCTAATTGTTTAAAATCTTGAAGTATTTAGCTGTGATTTGATCCCACAAGTTTGTTGTATGCTAAGGGAAAATTCAACAGAATTAGCAATTAAAATAAAGCTTGACTAAAGTTACCAAACCAGAATAACAGCTTTCCTCACAGAGGCAAGGCCTCTCCCTCCACCAGGAAATCACACCTAAATTAAGTGATAAATATAAGGTGGGGGAAGAACCTGGTCTGCAGTGGGGAAGGAAACAATGCAGGAAAGGCTAGGTGTGAGGACCGTCGTAAAATGGCCTCTGCCAAGAGAACAGGGAGGAGACTGCCCCTGAACTGCAGGAAGACAGAAGGAGGCGGAGACAAACAGCCATCTGTGGCTGGACATTCACAAAGAACATTTTGTTTAAATACATATAACTTGCCACTGTAAATTGTCAAAAACACAAAAGTAACAATTGGTGGACTCTAAGCCTCATAAACCCACACCATAAAGGGGACACCCTGTTTTTCTCCTATCAGGGCAGAGAGGAGATTCTGACCAATCCCTGTCAAAGGGAAAGCTTAGGATAAACCAGCACACACACACCCTGCATCATAGCATAAATAGAGACTGCAGAGGGCAGAAAAAGACAGACAGATTCACCCACTCTCCGAATGCTGGCGGAGCACCCTGTTGCAGACCTCCCCATATTCCTTGCTCCAGACTCCAGAAACGTGGCAAAGCAGAACCCATTGCATAGCTGAACCACTTTCGACTAGGCCTCAATTTCCAGAACCAGAACCAACCCCACAAACCTAAGGGGAACTAAAATACAGCCAGGCTGCGCTGTACTGCTTGCCTGCTGAAATAATTATCAGAACAAAAAGGGCAGATCCAATCCAGTCCTGTGCCGTGCTGTGACCAGAGTGCCTTGCAGATCCAATCCAGTCCTGTGCCGTGCGGTGTCCAGAGCGCCTTGACACTGCCCAAATCCGATGTGCCCAGCAGTCTGTCCTGACCCGAATCCCTGACGGTTCCGTTTGAAACATATCTAGTGAGTATCTATAGATAGAACTGTGTCATATCATATGTAACTTGCTTAGTCCAATCCCCATCTTAAATCCATCCTATCTTGTCTTCAGAACCTGCATTGTTAGAAATAGTTTTTTAATGCCTGAACTCTCTATCCTATCCCTCCTATCTTCCTCCGGTGCTAGTTTTGTTAAAACTATCTCTGCGCTGATCTTTTCTCATCTGAAGAAGGCGGGACCGCTGCAGGCAGTTGTCCTGATCAAGTGGCTGTGTTCCGGTGTGGTATTCGTTGTCTTCATAGTTATCCTCTAGTGTAAGAAATCCTTTTTGTCATTTTAAAAGTGCATTCCTGTTCTCCATTCTTGAAAAAAAACCGACCTCCACTAAAATGTCCATAACTTTCTTTGTTTTGGTGCTAGAAACAAAATCCCAAATCCTTACAGTTATCCCGTTATCGCGATTATCGCGCAGTGAAAAGTTTGCTGTGAATTTCATTTTAGGCAAATTCTTACATGTGTAAAACAGCTGATTGCTCCCGATCTTAATTTTAGGATTTCAAATTGTTTCTTGGTATTAAATCATGGCTAGTGTTTGTGTGCAACTATTCAAAGTGGCTCCCACAAGAATTATAACCATTTCAGCAATTTAAACCATAATTGGTGTTTCTGCCCCATCCATTCTCAAGATAACTTTAAAAGCCATTCAGACAGCTTGACAGTCAATTCTGTTTTCTCTTGTGTTTGCTGGGGGAACGTGGGATTGTTATGTTGTTTGAATTCTGCCATTCCTGAATACCTGATTTCTCTTCCTATCTCTTTACATTGCCTATTGGGGGGTTGAGGGGTGTGCAGGGGCAATCTTTAACCACAGTGCTATTTGATCTGCTCACACACACAAAAATATTATTTCTGTGCTGAATTGTTTTGATCATTATTACTCCTTGTGTATTAAAGAGATCATTCTGTGTTACATCACCCCATTGGTGATTATTGTATACCCATTAAAACATAGTGTGATTAAATTGTAAATACATAAATACATATTTTAACTTTGAAAACCAGCCTGATTCCTGGTTCAGTGTGATCCAGGTGAGGGGCGTCATATGAGTGGTACAACGTTCAGAATAAAAGAACTTTTAGACAAAAATAAATAAGGATTTCAGTTGTGCATTACACGCTAGGCATTTGACTTGGCTGTGTGCCGTATTGAAATCACTTACACTAATTACTGCAAAGTATTGTAGGGCCTTGTGACGAATCAATTCCCGGGGCACCATCAATTAGCCCCACACCTCTAGTATACCGGAGGGATCTGAACAGATTGGAATAACAAGCAAATTATTATATATTTTTTTTAATTATTTGTATTTGGTTAAAAAAACATTTACAAAAGAGATACATAAATACACAATCAAAGAATTTCATTCATAGTAAAACAATACAATATCTAATTAATTACTTTACATAAAATAATGTCAAACATCCTTTACAAATTCATTCAGTTTATCTAAATGGGACAAAGAGATAAAAGTAAACATCTAATGCACAATGTGTATACATTCCCATCATTGCAATCTCCAGAATGTGTTGGATTAACATCTTTCCTATACTTAATTTTTTTAAACATGTTGCTTCTTTTATATTCACCAGTAATTGTTAGTATGTCACAGAATCAATTCATACAGTTGTCAAAATGAAACCTGCATGATTAAATGTTACTTCTTTTACATTCATCCGTTGTTACGGATACAATGCCAAATCACATTCAATGATTCTTAATAAGCGTCCTAGGGCAAAAGTTAGTGGATTGTAATTACCAGGCATCATCCTTTCCCAAAGGAATTCTATACAATCCACAAATTTAGGGTCAACAAATTGTATCAGAAGATTAGTGTGAGCTGTTTTAAAATGAGGACATTCAAGAACCAAATGTTTAAGGGTTTCAATTGGCTCTTTGCAAGAAGAAAATCTGCAGGTCATAAATTGCAGACTAAATGGGCAAACAGCCCAATGTTTACAGCGTTCCCTCGTTCGAAACTGATTTTGAAGCACATAAAATACATTCTTATATGCATGCAAGGAAAAATACGGATGTACTGACAACAAGGCAATTTATAAACCTCCTTGTGCAATTTTGGTAACGAGGACGGAACGGCAGGCTTATCTCCAAAAGGTTAATGATCGTTGGTTAGTTGCAACACAGCGAAAATACAAGTACCAAATGATAAAAGGGGCTGTCCAGTCAAGGTTGTATCAAAAATATCCACTTTATTTATATCATACCAGACAGTTCTAGCAACACTACGAGATACAACCCACCCTGTAAAGGAACGCAGAGGACAGACAGTTTAAAAGAAGGAAAAGGGATGCACTCTGGATACTGACAGGAGGGTAGTAGGTATGGTTAATAACCACAACAGTTTAAGGTTACTTGGCTTCAGCACAAAGGGAGGAACGGGTCGTAATAGATCTCTAGGGGCCTTTTGTGAAGGACCAGTGGGACAGAACCATAATGTACCTTGTGCCGTAGGTGTTCCAGATGCTCGACAGGGTTGAGTTGGCTTCATGGTGCTCTGCTGGCCTCTGTGAAAGAGCTGAAGATAGGAGTCAGCTGCGGGTATTAGGCAGCAGGACGGTTTATTAAAAGAAGTTGGATGAACCGCTGCAAGCTAGCCTACACAGCGGTTTGGTGTCAGGAATAGTCTCAGTGCTGATCGGCAGAGCTGAAGCACTGGTGGATACGTTTCGGATGTCTTTAGGTGACAGCAGCTTGACAACGGTCAGTGCTGCAGTCGGTTGCAGCTTGAGGAACTCTACTGGCTCGAAAATGTTCTTTAGGGCAGACGTTGGAAGATGCTTGCTGAGGCACTTCTCCCAGCTTCTTCTATGGACTTGTGTCCTTTAAGGAGGATTGCCCAAAGCTGAGGAGTTTGTTGCTGGCAGCTGCCTTTTCCTTTGTTGTAGGTTCAGAGACCTTCTGGTGCTTCCTATCTAGGAAACTCGCTGAGAGTCTAGCAGGGGACGCCGTGTGCTGGCTTGCTACTGGTTCTGGAGCGACTGGATGATCCTCTGAGGTCTTTATCTACCTCTGTTCCCTGGCAGATGTTTAGTGGAGGGATCTTCCTTTCCTCTTTGGAGGTCCTGGCCTTCCTTCACTGACGGAAGATGTAAGGCAGACTATACCTTCAGCCAGAGTCTAATGATGAGTTCTTCTTGCTAGTCCTTGCAAACTCTTCAGATGGTCTGCCAAAAGAGGGGATCAGCCATCTTAAGTCAAGTGGCCCACAGTGATTGGTGTAGGCCATGCCTATCTTAATTAACCATTCCTGGAGTCCCTACCAACAATCTCCTTTATGTATGAGGTCATAACCAGAGTGCTTTGCAACAGGAAAGGTAAAGGGGTGAAAACGTGTGATACTAAATCCCATCTTCCTTTATGTTTCTGATCAAAGAGTCTCTCTGGTTAATAAATCTCTCTGTGGTTCCTGATTAAAGCGGCAGGTCTCGCTTGAAGCTGCGGCAAGACTCTCTGGCTTCTGCAACCAACATTTTCATACCATATGAATGTGGTCCCCCTACTGGAGTGGACTACTGTAAACACAGAGACCCAGACATGATAGCTCACCATCAGTGATACTGAGGGTGGGAGCTGGCGTCAGGTTGACACTGACACATATAAAAGATTGTTGGGATTGACTGTCTCCTTTGTTAACCTCTGCAGCCAGGACCAGTGTGAGCCAGTTTGAAGTACACTCTATTGGTATGTGAATTGCTGCCACCAGCTGCATGACCAACCCAAATAGCAGGGCGGATCCATGGAGCCTTTGTTAATCAGGTTGGCCATGCAGTGGGAAGCTTGGTCCTCATCATTCTTGGAGAGTACAGAGTGTACTCCTGCCTGTCACATTCCAACTAAATATGATAGGGCAGACTGTGCCTGTAGTCTGTGTCCACCCAAAGCACACAGGTCTATGCATTTGCCGTGGTGTGAGCATAGGAAAATGTGTGTGTATTAGCCCCACACATTTTCCAGAGGTTGGTCTACCATCATTACATTTAATTAAACATTTAAAAAGAGCCCAGGCGAGCGCTCACCCACCTTTGGGATGGTCGAATTCCTCACAAGCTTCAACCGCATGTCTGAGAAAAAACCTACAATGTGGTTGCAACGCAGTCTTCGAAGGCGTAGGCATTAAAATATATGTAGGTGTGCTTGGGCATAATGCTAATTAGCTCTCCGACTTCTCATCAGCAATATTCTTAATCCTTTACCACTGTTACGAATGCTCATTTCCCTCCCAAATATATACCCAAAGATTGACTCGCGTGTGATTTGCTGGAAGGGAAATGTTTCATCTCGTACGACACGAGACGATAAACAGGCTCCCTTGGTTCGACATGGTCACCGGCATTCTCTTTCTGGGAAAACACGCCGTAAAGCTTTACGGCTACGCATAAAACTCCTCCGCCGTCGCAGCCGCGCTTTACTGCTAAAGCTACAGCCATCAATATCGCCCACAAGCCCGCGTTCACAGGAGGCGCCCAGCCCGCACGAGCCACTGCCTGGGCAGCAGGGGTCGCTCGGGTCACTGTACCCAATTAGACCACATTAAAACACAATAATGCTCTTGCGGTATTTCATTTCAGCCAGGTCGTAAAACACATACACTATTTGCATAAAACAGGTTTACAGCTGCCTATAAATCAAAAGGAAGCACACTTAATTAAACAAGAATAATTATGCATTGGTTTTATTGGCTGTAAAATGTTTGCGGTGCCTTGTGAATCCTACACATTAAATAATATTCAGAAAAAGGTGATTCTGAAAACTTGCTCCCGTTAGTACTTTTTTGTGTGCTTTATTTAAATGGATGCATTATGATGTATGCCAAGGTATAGCGGGGAGTTTATTTAAAGTTCACTAACCTTCACCCTTTTACCACTGCCGACCTGCAGCGCGTCACAGGGGTGCTTTAATTCCAGCACTAGCTTTTTAGTACACACTGCTTTGCATGCTGGGACATGTTTTTCGTTTATCCATTGAAAGCATGGGGCCTCCCAAGTCAACTAAAGTGCTGCTGGCTAAAATGCCACACCTCTCTGGAGGCGACCCGCATGACACAGGGCCATGGCCATTGCACAACAATGCTGTTTGGCCCTGGCAGTACAGTCGATAGGTTACAGTTCACAGGTGTGGGCACGCCAGGAGTGCTGAATATGCAAGGCTAATGCTGGAAGGAACAAAACAGAAACCAGACCTAATAAGCGCCTTCTCGTTCACGTGTAGGATCGGTACTGCAGGGACGTCATTTCACCAAAATGCTAGGACTAGTATAAGTGACATCACACGGATCTCGACCTCTGATGACATCACAGAAAGTGATGTTATTTGACCCCACCCAGAAGCGACCTCACAGGAAGTGATGAAACGCAACCTTTGATTCCTTGGAAAAAAAAACAGGAAGTGGCATCACATAGCATTGTACCTAAGTACACTACGAAAAATATGCTTACAATATCAGTCTAATGTGATATACATTTCATACAAGAACCGATCACCATATGTACAGTTAATATCAGTGTGTATAGGCGCATATTACCAAATTACTTTGAATGCAAGCAGATGTCCAAGGCCAAATGATAATAATATGTTATTATAACACTTAGACTTAAGCACTTTATAGAACAAATATACATACAATATCACCCACCCGTGTTGGTACTCAACTCATTTCTCAACGTCAGAAGGATGAAAGGCTGTTGGCCTTGCCAGGATTTGAACCTGCAACCTGTAGCTATCACACACATCACAGCAGCAAGCGCTCAACCCACTGAGCTATCTTACTGGTTATAGCTATTTTACCGGCTATAGTAAAATGAGCAATTACATGTCTGAATGTTCTCAAAGCCAGAAAGCAAATTACACTCTGTAGTGGATACCATTAAACTGGTAATTGAGATTTAACAGCAGGCCAGTTCATCTGCAGATCTGGAGTAAAGTTGGCCACATGTCAAGCCTGCGTGGATCTACTTTTCAGGCTTCAGAGGTTGGCAAAATACATACCATTGGGAGGGTTCATAACTGTGTATTAAAGAATTTAGAGTAGCGCAGGGAAAGCAGCACACTCACGGCATCCCGTACTCTGGGCACCCGTTACCTTATACATGCAAACAAACCTCCTGAACAGCATGGCATGGAGATAGGAGACACATTACAACAAAGCAGTAATTATGGCACAATGAAATCAAGGGCCACTTTATGTGCTATGGTTAAACATTTTTCTACACTTTACAGAAGCTTTTAGGCACAAGGATTCTGTGCAGTGACCAAGGACATTGAGATGGAATATCTTGTGATGATCATAACGGAGACAATAGCAGAAAAAACATGCTATAACTGCAACTTGCGAACAGCAAAATACATAGTCTGACATTAATGCTTATTCTACTCTAAAAGTGTGTCTGCCTTGTGAATTTGAGGTGTTTAAGAAGAATTTGGACTATTTGTCCGTAACGGAAAAGATTGCGGCCGAAAAGACCGTAGCTAACTTGACTGTTATGGTCAAACAACCCAAAGTAAATCCCCCCCAAGCATCCTCTACAAATACACCCCCCTTACCTTTTTGCGGCACACGTGTGCCGCCGACTCCCTGTGACTCCGGTTCCCTTCACTTACATGCTTGGCAACCAGCACCGCAGGGTCCTTTCCTTTTTTCCCCTTAACTTTATTCCTCTTTGCGGGGGACAAACCCGCAATCCCTGTTGCCATTATAGCGAGCAAGTGGAGCTGGGTACAACCCCGCAACCCCCGTTCCTCTTGTTAGCTATAATAGTTATGTATGGCATAGTTGATTGAATTGTTGGTTGTATAGGATTTTCGTACAGCCTAAATTCGGTCAAATTTACCATAGAGGTTTTTTTCTCAATCTTTTCTGGTATTTCCGTTTAAGAATAGACTAAAATCAGTGACTCACCCCGTGAAGTAATGAGTCTAGCAATTAGTGTATTGCATTCCAAAAAGAGACATTTTTTGTTATTTCTCTTCTTTCTTGTTTAGGGTCACTGCTCAAAGTGTTACACTTGTGGAACCCCCTGTTATTTTTTAAGAGGCCTGCACAAGAAAGCCAGCCACTCCAGAAACAAAGAGGTGCATGGCTCTGGCGACAGCCCCGGAGCGTTTCAAAAAAGGCATTTTATTTTATTAGGGGGTAGCAAGGGAGAGCACAGGGGTAGTGAGGGAGAACTCAGGGGCGACCCCCAAATGACGTCCCTGTGTACTGAAAAGGGAACTAGTGGTATTCAGTTAAATTATTTTTCTGGAGTAGCTCATGTGTTACTTGACAACACGAGTTTCATGTTGTAACGCTTTTTTTTTTTTAAGGGTGCACACAGAAACCTGCATTACTCGATACTGCTCCTGGAATTGGCTGTCAGGTCTTATGACGCCTGTACCCTCCTCATCACCCGGTGTGTATTATCTGGTTGACAGGTTATGTAACGAGGTGCAAACATGGCAGGGTGGTCTTTTACAGGGTTCTAAAAAGTAATTAAAAAAATGTAGCATTCTTGTTATATAAAATATCATTTGTACAAACCCCAACTACCCTTTCATTTGACGACTATTTTTAGGTTTTACGTCAAAGTGGCACCTAATGATGCAGAAACATTTAGTGTGGTATGTGGCAAATGTGGGTGCCTAATCCACACTAGTGCTCTCCTGAGAGATTGCTATCTTAAGCAAGGTCCTTAATATATTCAGCTGAAGTCCTCAGAGTATCCAAGAGAAAGGACCTCAGGCCTCAAGGGGAATTGCCAAGGCCAAAGATCAGGATGGCAACTGACAGAAACCTGCAGAAGAGATCCTTCACCATTCAGAGATGTTCACCATTCACCATGCATGTGTTTACACATTCGTGCTTAAAGATGGATAATATAACACATGTATGTATACACTATAATCAGACGATTCGATCTTCGAGTCGCAGACAAGGAACTTAGCTGAAATAGTGAACAACAGGGGTGTAACACAAAATAAAGGGGACTCCCCTGCAAACTCTGCTGAGGTGTTCCCCCGCCCCAAGCACCTTAAAGAGGCGCAGGCTGCACCACAAACTCTTGGGCCTGCTTGGCCCGCCTCTCGTGCCTAATGATTATGATGATCACACTTCTGCTGCGGCGTGGCGCAGACTGCACTAGACGAAAGATGGAATCTTTGGCCATGGCACCAAAAGGTTCCATCCGCCATTGTGTTAAACCAGAAACATTGTTATGCAAATGCTAGTAGAGGAGGCAGCCTTTCTTGCCAGGGAGTCAGGTGTCTGATGAGTGGGCACTGGCATTGTCAATGATTCAAGGTCTGTGGTGGTAGTTAAATATCTTTAGTGCAGTGGCATTAACATCTTACTCAAATTAGCGTAAGCGAGTAAGCACAGCAAGTGAGCCCTACGTAATCTTGGGAAAATTGGGTGTTTCTATTCAGAGCATTTTAAAAATATTTTGTTGAAATTGTACTTTAAAGCTTTTTTCGATAAACCATTTTTATAAAATCATACAATTTACAAAGCGTTCTCTATTGTAATGCCAGAATAAAATTAGTATATCCCATGTCACCAACAGTACACAGAAGCATTTGACAACATTTTCATGATGCCTGAGCTCACAATTTACGGGAGCATTGCAATTCTAAGTATATTTTATGCAGTTGAGCTCATGGCATATGCCAGCATTACCGGTGTAAATGATTTCATGAAGCTGAGTCCATACACAATGGCAGCATTCCTAGTGTAAAGACCTTTAATTTATTTTTGTGGCCATTGTTGTCACTGTAAATAACTTGTATGAAGTGCAGAACACAATCTAGGCTTGTATGGTCACGGCAAATAACGTTGAAGAAGTTTCAGCCACAATCTGTTCCAAAATTCTCAATATACAAATTGGATGATGTGGTACAAACACTAAAAACCAGCATGTCACTATCAATAACGTCCACGGTGCAGCCCACTGCTGCCAAACATATGGGCCAAGCATTGTACACACCCACACATCACCCACACCCCCAACACACAAACATCACTCGCCCCAAAAATCAGAAGAAACAAGCAAGGACATGTGCAGACTTGAACTCTGCCAGTGCAGGAAAGAAAGAACCACAAGCCAGGCCTTCTCTGTCTAGGCCTGAGACTCTGTAACCTCCTCCCGTCAACACCAGATGTGCCCCCTCGCTTTTACATATCAGGGCAGAGCTCAAGACCCTCCTCTTCAAGCAATGGCTTCTCCTTAAAGCCTAGGTCCACATCCTCTCCACTCTCCGCCTAACCGGAGAATGGGAGATCTGCTCCCTTCTGTTTCCTCCCCTGGTTACTTGTAGATTCCTTGGTGCCAAATTGCCTGCACTCCGCTCCCGTTGTTAGCTCCCCACTGCGTTGCATTGAACCCCAGTGATCTGCTTCCCTCACCATGTACTCCCCCTCCTATGACTTGTAAAGCGTTCTGTTGCTTCCTGAAGCCAAGTCCAATGAATATGCTCAAATAAGTAGTTTCATAATAACAATAGAAATAATACAAATAATATTAATAAAAAACATGAGACACTGCAATTGTATTTTGGGTCATCCAGCATGGTTGTGGGTGGTCTTTGCATCAAGATTGCACATTGTAAAGACATTTCTCAGGCTCAGTTTGTAAATAAAATCACTGTTTCAAAATAAAACGTTCTCTCTTTCAGTATATAATCAATTCATTAAGTGAGTACATCTCCCTCCTTCTGTAAATGAATCTCCTATTGGACAGGGCATAGGTATAAATGGCACAACCGCTCCTGGAGGCTTTGCATACAATCAAAGAGCATTTTGGGAACATAAAAATGGACATAGATTTTTATATTTAACACATACGTCTATAATAATGACTGCATGCAACTATTTTGACCACACAATGCAGAGTGGGCTTGGTGTTCATTTGTCGCAATACTCACTCTAACAGTAAAATGTCTGCAAAGTCCAAGTCATCTATACCAAATTGGACATGTTTTTCTTTTCGGCGCAAGGCTTTCAATGAGCAGAGAACGAATTTTCGTTTCGCTCACTGAATCCACTTTATATGGACGATTAGTTGGTGCAAAATAATTTCTGCAGCACCGGGGGGGCATCAAGACGCAAATAAAGGACTACAAAATTATGTAAACAGCAATGGGAAAATGCTCAGAACAAATATGACAAATTGATAACTTATCTTGGATTCACACAGCTGGGCACCAAATCTCCTTATCTTCTGGAACGGGGAAGAAAACAAGCATGGCGCCATTTTCCGGTTTGCTCTCAGAGCCATTCATCGCATCTATCAAAATTGCACCAACGCTAATTCCTACGTAATTATCTTTCAGTTAGTAACGCAAGCGATCTAAAAGCTGATACGTGCAAGATTTTAAATGATCACCCGATGCCCTTATCTATGGTGCCCTCCACCATCGTCTATAAAATTCAGCAAATTATGCTGCCTGCACAACAGTGGCACACACTTTAATCATGGCAGATAATTCTGATTAAACAAATTCGCAGTCTGATTACATCCTGCGCGGTTAATGCTAGTGTTGCTTGCAACTGCCACATGCACAGCGGGAGTCGCCTGAGAGAAGATTTACATTAGTGCTCCCGATTGAGTTAAACCCTTATTTCGGAATTATCAGACCAAGTGCAGTCTTAGATCGAACATTTGGGTAAGGGGCTTGATTGTGGTTAGAGAGCAATCAGGAATAAATATTGTTTTAAAAACTGGATTTAATTAACATATATTATCACTGGATAGATACCCTTGGAAAGATTCTTGGGAATGAAAAATGACCAGCGGGAAAATAAAGCATTGCTTATCCGAAATCAGATGATTATTGAACTGGATACTTGCAGGCAATAATTCCGAATGGACACGAGCGCAAACGCGTCCCTAAGTAAGGACATTGCTGCGAGAATGAGGCCTCAAGAAATCAATGGGGCTCGTTACGAGCCCGGCGGTAGCTTTCTGGTAAAACCGGCAGGCTGCCGCCAGACACATAGGGATTTACCGGCGCCGAACTTCCCGGATTTACTGGATCATTACAGCCCTGGTGGTCCGGTACATCCGGCACCGGCAATTCTGTTAATCCCCATTCCCATGGAGTCCCATAGCACTCCACAGGAATGGGGATCCACAGAAGCACCGGCAGCGTTACTAACTGACATCCGCCCGCCGAACTCAGTTTGTCGGTCCGGAAACAACGGTGGAGAGCCAGTGAAGAGCCACAGGAGAAGGAGAGGTGTGTGTGAGGGGTGTACAAGACAGAGAAGGTGAATAGCAGACTTAAAAGGTACACTGAGGAGCGGAATAGAGCATATGCTGTTAGGGTGTGTGGACAGTAAAACTTTAACAGACTCCCCCTATAATCCACCCCTCAATGTTCAATCATTTATGATTGGCTTGTGCCTGCGGTGAGTTTTACTCTATTGATGGGTGGGAGAGGAGCGAGGAAGGTGACGAAAGAGATAGAGAATGAGAGAGCTTGTGTGGGAGAGCGAGAGAGACCAGCCCAAATAGAGACACAGGCAGGTCGTCCTGTGTACACTTAAACACTAGAGCGCCAACCAACAACTACACACTGCCAACCTCGAGTGCAATCAACTTCAGGGGCATATTTAAAGGTGTATCTATGGGGGAGGGGGAAATGAGTAGCCACAATAAACTACAGATTTGCAATTAATGTTTCTACTGAGTATTCTCCTATTGGAGCATCACTCAAGGAAGGAACCTGTAAATGCAATAATGAAGCACATTTGTCACTAGAGGGAGCATATCATGAACTCTGATGCAAGCAATGGGGATGCCCACAAGATGAATTATTCTTAAAGCACCAAGTTTAAATACTGCATCAGGATCTTGGAAAGTAGCTGGGTTGTTCAAGCTAAGACTAAGAGAAAAGAAACCAGATGCATAAAGAAAGTGACAGCCTTTCCTCTTCACTGAGCAAGGGAATTTGTGTACGTCCAAGCCCAAAATGACCATTAAACCACGAGTCTCATTCCTTCGTCACTGGGAGGTTTAATAAGCAAACAGACATGTTTAGATAAAGACATTAAAGTGCAATTTCTGAAATGAGTTGAGGAACTCCAGTATTATTTTGAGAAAGGCTAGGCGTCCTGTTTTTTGCATGGGATTTGGAAACCCAGTACTGCACTGGGTTCTCCAACTGGCCCTCCAACAGGAATCAACTCGCCCCAACAGGCACTTGCAAATCCTAGTGCCTCTCACTTCCTGGCAAGTATACAAAGGATCCATCAACCTCCCCACCCCCACACCCCCATTATCTTCAGCACATGCTTTCAACAACTCAGGGGAGTCATCTCTAACCATGGGGTCTAGAGTCATCAGTGTGCCCACAACACTCAACTATATTCAAAAATTATCCCTAGAAACAAAATAAGGTGAATTAAAGAATGCCCGATACACTCATCCAAACACGGATGTCAAGTGCCTCCCTAAAGCTGAACCCTACAAAGAAACAGTGCATTGTCATCATCATCATCACCATCAATCGTTCCAGAAAAACAAAGACTTAGAACTGGCTTGCCCACATGAAGCTCAAAAGACCAGCACCCCAACTCTCTGCAAATACACAATGTCACTCTGATTCATGCCGCGAAGACCAACAGCCTGTTAACAGTGGCCTCTCCTAAAGTCCCACCTTTCAGACTTGGACTTCAGAAAATAGTTCAAGCGCTAAGGGTCTAGCAAACACTTGGTAGGTGCAATGTCCTTCTTACCAGAGTCCGCAACACCATCTTGACCTAACTAAAGAGCAGCCTGCACAGTGCCACCAGATTCATCAAGGCAATGAACAAGTACAACCTCCGTCTGACAGTCTGACATCCTCCCTGACAGACCTGCACTGTCTGCTCCATGAAGATTGTATCATCTTTAAGACTTGCTAAATATCCTGTAGGGCTATGACAGCTGACACACCTTCCTAGCTGACTATTAAACTGAACATTTTTGGAGGCAAATGCAATACAAGATGACACAATATCACCAGTGAATCTTTCCACTAAAACTGCTACTAGTGACTGTTACATGATTTTATAATTATAATAGTTACAGAATTATTTAGCTCGACTCGTTTATGGATTTTTATTATGTTGTATTTTCTAGATCAACTCTTAACTGATTTACCTGGTTTTTATACTTATTTGAGGGGCTTTCTTGATTATGTATTAATGTTTTTATTCATTTCTTTATCTTTTTCTTTCTTTGATGATCATTTTGCTTGCATTTTAGCTCATATAGTAAATCTTGATTATATACTTATGAATGTTTTAAACACTTTCTTTCCCCTGTCAATTTACTTTTGAATGGATTTACCATGCACAAAAAGTTTTTAGAAAACTGTAATGTACTTTTAATTAAATAAATATATAAAATATCGCCAGAACCCAAATCAAAAATTGTGAAAAGGAAAAGACCAGGAAATAAGAATCCTCAAGCCACACACACAGATTACGGAACAACATTACACCCCATTTCAGATTAGCCCCACCAGTCATGCACTCAGAATGGCAGTGAAAATGTACTACTTCACTGAAAACCTTGCCAGTGTCAGATAGGAGACTATCCAACCACAGCATACTATATCTACCACTTGCATACAGAATCACCCCAAGAACACAATGTTGAATCTTGATTTGTAATCTATTAATACCAATACATGCATACATTGCCAATGCATACATTGTTTATTTTATATTCATTATATTTCATGGATTTGTGTAGAACTATATGCCACCAGGTGGTAGACCTTAAACATTGTAAGGTGTTGGCAATGGCAGAAACACAGAAGACAGAATGATCTGAGTTTAGATCGGAGTTGACATTCTTCAAAAAGGAGATGGTTGGATCTTTGAGGTGGGTCATTTCACCCATAACCAACACCTGCACTTGTGGTGTTGGAGCCAGTCTCTGGTGTCTGGACTGTGGGAAACATTTACCCACTCAGCAGTACTTCCCCACATCACCAAGCTGCACTTCAGCAGTTAACAGCAGAATGGCTGTGCTGGCTCCTTTAAGCACCATTGCCCCGCATCAACACTGCGTTTGCAGCTACAAAATTATGGATGCACTGTCTTGCCAAGCACTTATTGGGCAGGATGGAACAAGGGGGCACACTGAGAAAGCTTGGCAGTGTGTTTCTTACATGCACCAAGAAGAAAATTGAGAAGAAGCACTGCTTTGCTGCTAGATCCACATTTCCCCTTGAAAAAGGAAATATTTGGCCTTTATTAATATGGCGCACTGATGCTCTTTCTCATCTGTTCAACCTTACACAGTTCCCGGGAGATCTAGCTGTGCCCATCCACATTCAGATTGTGCCAGCAAAAGAGAGCACTGTCACAGAATGGCAGGCTGCGTCAGGCATGGTCTGGGAAGTCACCAGAAACTTTACTTACAGCCGTACCGAAATGTGCGTGACTTTTGGCTACAAACTGACACAAATAAATCCTGCAAAAAGAAACCCTAGCTCTCTGTGCATATGTCAATTTAAAGGGACCTTTGCCTTGTACAGACTGTTGTGTAGAGAAAATGGCTAGGGCTGCAAACAATGTTGAAGTTCAGACGGGAGAGAAAACTGAATTTGAAAGGGAAATCCCAGCAGCATTCGCCACGTGTCAAAATGTGTTTTTGCAAAACAAGAAAAATGCCTGTTTTAAAAGTGTAATGTTGAAAGAAGGCCCTGTCTTGGCCTAGCAATGTGCATACTGACCTTTATATCCAAGCGTTAGTGCCACTTTTCTCCTCATTTCTGTCTTGCATAGATCATGAGTCCTTACCAATATTTTTATTAACTATTAACTATTATTTTTCTAGCCATTAAATCTAGTGTAAGTGAAATTTGTCTTTTCTTTAAAACTGATTTTCTCTCCTTAATTGCTTTCTTTTACCAAAACCGAACCTCCTTTCACCTTGAAAATCTCATCCAATTATCCAGCTATAGTCACTCTTTCACTTCCATATTGTCCCTGTGATCACCCACCCTAAAAACCGCATTCCGATTTTATGTATTTCACTGTTTAAAAAAAAAAAAACATTTGTACATTTAAAACTGTAAACGTGTAAATTGCAACTTTTCAACGTGTGAATTTGGCTGCACTGTGTTTTCATTTCAAGTTGTTTTTTTGAACTGTATGCCTTTTGTGATCCCTTACCTTATAGTTGCTAGTGATATAACATCAGTGATACTGTAATAAAACATGTGTACATCATTATTTAAACACACATATAATACATTATTTGTCAAACTCTGAGTGTCATTTATGCCATTGCAAAGGGTTTTTGCCTCGTCTTTTGTGAGGGAAGGTTTTTGATTCTGTTTGCTGCCTCATATCCCTGATTCCATGCTGCTTCTTTCTATCCACTCAGAATTCGATTTGAACTTCGATTTGAACTTGAACTTGGGTTTGAACATTGCAGGGGGAAATCTTAACTCGGGTGCTATCTATCCTAATTGAAAAAGTGCTCCAATTCATTTGTGCTTTGGATATGTTCTTGTAGATGTTTACCCAAGTGTGTTTCAGTAGTTTTAATTGTAATTATCACCCCATTGGTGATTGCTGCCCAATATCAAAATTGTGTGACTTCCTTTGAAATTAAAATAAATAAATATTGCATTCCCACCAACGGGCCTGGTTCATGGTCCATTGTGACCCAGGGTATTTGTAAAGGGGGGTGTAAGACGGGTTGGCTATTGACTCCATTCAAATTCGTAGAAACTAAAGAGAAAGTATTCTAAGTAAACGCTACATCTTAGGCTAAGGGCAAGAGTCCTGATCCGGTGTGTGACGCCCAGTTAGAATCCTTCACAGGACAGATGGTAGCAGCTGTGAGGATGTGGTAGACACAAGTTAGAACAGATGCAATGGTCAGTGTGGGACATTAGATAGGGGTTTTGGCACCATACGCCACTCTGAAAAGTATGGTCTTTAATGCCTCTCTGGAATTTGAGTAAAGTAGTCTCACCTTTCAGATATGTCGCGAGGAAATGCCAAAGGACATAGTTCTACACAGAGCTCTACGTCGAGGTTTTTGTACCTGGTAGAGCAGATTCAGTTTTGTTGATCTCAGAGCCACACACCCTAGAGCTCTACCGTAGGAAGATTGACAACTTGTTTTATATATTCTCTTATTGAAAAAGGACAAAAGTATGTATGCTTTCCTAAAAGAGACTACAGCTTCTCATCACACAAATATATTTAAGAACCTTTGAGAATTAACACTTCAATGGAGTCTTAGGACCTCATCATGGGTTGCGCCTTAGCCCTTAAATGCGGCTCTAACGCTATTTAAGCTTTATCTGCTGGAGGTAAAAAGGACCCCTTTCCGGCTGTTTTCGGTGCTATTGCCGCCAGCGCAATTACTGCTGGTGGTAATAGTGCCCCCAACCCCTTTCCTTTGGGTCCATTGGACCCAATGGAGAATGGGAACTTACCGCTGTAACGCTACTCGTGATCCAGCACTATTATGGCCGGACCAAGTAGCAGTAACGGTATTTTGCGCTGGCGGTTTCCTGCCGGTATTACCGCCAGGATACCGCCAGACTCCTGATGAGGCCCTTAGTCTTTTACATCAAGAAATGTCCAGCCTCCTTCTTGTACACCAGGGGACTAGAATCAGATTGTTGGGCAAGAGAAGGATTGCCTAAGAGCACCCAATTGAAGTAAGAAGTAGTAGTAAACTCCCTGTCTTCTGTGGTCCGAGATCCATGCACTTCAGGCAATAGTAACGCAATATGCGGTCAGTGAAACTCTGGCCACAGCAAATCCAATTTAAAGACAGCACAACATGCATTAAAAGTCTAGAGAAACCATGTAGTCAGTATTTATTATCAGAAGCCTTCAAACTACAAAGGCAATGCATAGCTCAATCAAACCCACCCATACAAAACATTTTGATATAATTCACAGGACCACAGCAAACGTAAGTGAGTGAATCTGAGTTTTGCAAGTCTGATCTTTTTAGAGCAAACTGAACAAGCCATTACTTATGAATGCCAAATGCAAACCGTATCATTTGGCGTTTGTTTCACAATTTCTAGTCAAATTTTTACAGCCGAATCCAGGAGAATGGGTGCTTGCAGAGACTAGTTTTTATGGTCCACTCACACCGAAAGCTATGTTGATGACAGTGTGTAGAGCAGGTGATATAACGGGTCCTATAACTAAGAATAAAAGGATTGCTTGGGAAAAACGGAATACTTACCTTGGAAAAGATGTGATGAGAGACCCAGGTACATCAATCTGAAAGAATCCAAAAATCAAAATTGAGGGTAAGGTTATTTTCTGGCATGAGCGGTTCCTTAGTGGTGTGAAATGGCTCAGTGACCTTTACAAGAATGGACGATGGATGACAGGCAAAGAAATTCAAGCTATATGTAGCATTCCCATTTTCAGGGTATCAGATTATCGAAAAATTTGAAATGCCATTGGAGAGATTGAGATGAAAGATGGATTGAACTTGGATCTATTCAAGAAAACTCAAAAAATGCGAGAGGGTGGATTGGCCAGCCGTGTGTATGGAACGGTTGTGGCTGCATATAAAAGAAATGATTTATTAAGAGAAGAATGGAGCAGAAGAATCGGAAGTGAGATCAATGAGAGTGAATGATCTCGAATGTGTGAAAATATCAAACTGTGTTCGCTGGGGTTAACAGAGAGATCGCATCAGATCAAGATCTTGAACTGGGTTTTTTGGACGCCAGAGCGATTGCAAAAGAGAGGTATGAGTGATAATTCAGACTGTTGGGCCTGTGCACAGGAACCCGGAACCCTATGACATATGTTATGGGACTGCACTCGTGTTAGAGGTTTTTGGTCAGAATATGATAGCATATGTGCAAAGGTTATAGGAGAGGGACTACAATATGATTTCAAAACTCTGATATTGGGTAGTGATTTGATTTTAGAAGAGCTAACTACAAGTCAGAAAAAATGGATTTTCCGAAGCGCAATGATAGCCAAAAAAACTACTTTGAGAGGGTGGGAGACAACAGAAGCTGTTGACATTGCAGTGCGGCTTGCAGAGATGTATAATCTGGCTGAGATTGAAAGAGTTCTATATCGCAGGGAAAAAGGTGACACTGTTTGAAAAGATTTGGGGTAGATTTCTTACTATATATTAGCTGAAAGAATACAAATGTGAACTCTGAGTTTGGGGGGATGGATTTTATTGTATGTATGTGTTTGTTTAATGTATAGCACTTTGTATATAGTTCAAAATAAATTTTTAAAAAAATTTAAAAAAAGGAAAAAATGTTTTAAAATGTAATATCTACATTAATAGGTGAATCGTACCATTCAAGACATCATAGATTGAGGGTAAAGGAAACACAAAACTCTGCTTGACTGTCTTACTAATATAATGCAGTGTGTGGTTCAAATCTATGTCATTACTGCGACCCCCCCATTACTGTGACCTCGAAAATGCTGACTTTTTTTTAATCTTGACCCCTTTTACACCACATATAAATGCAGGGGAGACCCCCGCAGCCACCCCTACTTGTATTATATACCAACCCCCCCTCCCATATATATAGGTGGTGTAAAGTGGGGGTCAGCATTTTCGGCAGTCGCAGTTCTGGGGGCGCAGTAATAGTATTATTCTGTGTGGTTCTAGCCATATGTGGAAATGCTGATGTTAGGGTACATACACTCATCCAAATGAATGATTTCACTAATACAGAGTGATTCTGCAACAAAGTCAACCTCATCTCCCCATAGAGCATTACCTCACAACTCTCCCTTTCCCTGTAGTAGTGGTGGTACTCCTTTATGGTATTGAATAAAGCGAGTGTTGTGAAGTAGTCGGACAGAGCGAGTTATGGTTTCATTTGTAGTGAGATGGACTTTGCATTAGGAAAGTGTTTGTGTAATATGACTGCCACACGTAACGTTTGTAGACTTTAATTTATATAGTTATTAACCTTAATCCCTTGCAAAAGTGTGTTTTTCTACACCTTCTGTGTCAACGGGAACACGTTTCACCCATTTTCCACGTGTGTTTTTCATGGGCTTTCGTGGGCGACATTAAGAGATGGAAGTATTTTCTTCATGTTTTCCTGTGTGGAGGCGTCCTGTTATCTGAACTCTTTTCTTTTCGACGTCAAGATTGTCACCTCCTCCACCAAGGCTTCTAGGATTAACATAAGGAAGATTTGTCCCAATCTTACTTAACACTCCACTAAAACCCTGATTTCTACCTTTGTTCTCAGCTGGTGCTCAACTATTGTTCTAGCCTCGTCCTCCTCAGCCTCCCCCCTTTACTCTTTTGCTCTGCTCCTAAAAGTCCTGAACTTTGCTACTCGCAACGTCTTCATCCTTTGTCAATCCTTTCCCCGTCGCCCCTATCCCGGATAGCTGTCCATGTGCAAAAGGTCAGTTTCAACTCCTGGTCTATAATTCCATTCGAAGATTTCACCACTGCCTGCTATGGAACCTTGCTAGTCTCTTTTAAATGTGTAGTGTACCCTAGTAATATTTAATCTCTCTATACCTATCTGTCAGTGCCTCTGGTTTCGGATCCTTTCCTCCTGGCACTCTACCAGTGCAACTTAATACCCATAAAAAAATCAATAAAAAAAAGAAATTCAGCACAGTCCAGGCATTAAATTGTCTCTAAAGAAACCACTGCCTGGCAGGGCCTCCCCTGCTGCCATGTGGCATCACTAACCACCCCGTTGATCCCAATGGCACATCACTGTGAATATTGCACATAAATCTAAATACTACTTAATGTATCCGTTTGTCTCTATTATCCCACCCAATTCAATGGGCCAATGTATCTCCTTCCTCCCCAGGTATTCCTTCGGAAAATAAAATCATTTTTAGAAATTAATTTGGCCCAAGAGTACATTTGGTTTGGTCTGTGTGACATGGAGGCCTGGTCACTTCTAGTAGATGACTGTGTGACAGCCTGGAAGATCAAGGCCGCACCAGGCTCCCTTTCTATTTTGATACATAAACTGAGAACAGGCACAGAGCGAGAGAGGCATTGAACAAAAAGAGTTTGTTTTGTGTAGGAGACTTTATCAGGGTAAAGAAAGTGCCCCTGCAAAATGCGAAAAGTCGTCTGTGCACCCGAGAGACATTTTCGACAAAGTAAAAGAATTCCACATGCTGCAACCATGTCTTATGCCCTTTTAAAATACATGGATTCCAGAAACTGGGTTGTTGATGCTAAGGACATACAGCGAAATATCCCTATGGAAGTTGGAACTGATGCTACATGTAAAAAGATACCAGACATTTGGACATTCCTTCAAATAATAAAATCTTTTTTCTAAATTAATTTGACCGAAGAGTACATTTGGTTTGGTCTGTGTGACATGGAGGCCTTGGCCATTTTCTACTCTAGGGGAAATGTCTTTTGTTCCACTGTAAATCCATGGAATAAAAGGGGCTAGGAGCACAAGGGGATACTAGTTTGAACAGGGTTACAGAGGCAGTGTAAGATAGTAAGGCACTGTGATGTCTATTGGAAATTTAATGAAAGCGACATGCAATTTCCTTAAAGCCCAATGCATGTTTTTATTGAGATTTTAAAACGGACAGCATTATATGCAACTTAAATGCAGATTGTTTTTGTAAAATGAAGCACCATTTAAAACAGAATCTGCAAATCCTATCTGCTTAGAATGAAGAGGATCGCAGTGTTGTCATGAAACTCTCATCTTTGATGGACTATCATTTGTCGCTGGTGGGAGACGTAGTAAAAAAGGTGTTGGGTGTGAGAGGTAGCTTTTAGATTTCATTCTCTTCACAGAAAATCATGCAAAGTGTAAAGCCCATGCAATCCCGTATCCTGAAATGCAGAGGCAAACCTGTGTAATGGAATCAAAGTTGATTGAAAGCTACACACTCACACATATATTAAATGTTTCCCACCAATATGAATTGAAAGCTACAGATACATTATATAATATTTTCCTAATTCAGACCTGTAGGAGTCGGATGCAGTTTACTCTAGTCTACATTGAAATCACCTACACGTAGCTTATTCATTCACAAACGTGCAGTCATATAGCGGCACAGAGTGAAGTAAATATGTGCATATAAATGTCATTTATCCAAGTACCTTTTCTCTAATACCAGACTTGTTGATACTGTAGAAAATCAAGTGTTTGTGAAAATGATTGCATATAAATACATGTGACCACACTGGCTGATAAGTGGCGATGCTACCAATGATGTATTCTGTGTTGCTTAGTCTAAGGATGTAGAAGTAGGAGATTGACACACAGGTGGCATGCTTTTGGCTATAGACCTTTATTAATGAGGAAATAGAACAGAAAACCCTGTCTGACTGTTAGGGAGAATTCTCCAGAATGGCTAATCCCCCTTACCTACTGAGTCCCTCAGCAGCTTTGCTGGATTTCTAGTATTTATTTTTTCACCTGGTAAGAGTGTGAGCCTTTTTTCACACATGTGTTTTGCTGTGTGTGTTTAATAGGCACAAGTTGTTGTTCTGTGCTTCCCCTGGGTTCACGTTGTCAGGGACGCCTATCCTGGATTACACATTGCTGTGTGTGTTTAACATTTTTGTGTTCTTAGACGGTGGAGCTTCACCTACTCCATAGTTATTTTTTTACTGTGTGTTACACAGCACCTTTAGTGCAGTGACACAGGGTTCCCACTTTAAACTCCATTTTCTGGGCTGACTACTGTCTCCCAGAACATGTAAAGTTGCCATTGACTTTATTAGTCTTTTTAAACTCACATACCCAGTACAAACTATCTTACATAAAGTTCTGGAATGGGTTAATAGTTATCACTTTTTGTCCGTTTCTCGCAGAACATTATTTCGTTCCCCTTTCTTTAAGATTTGGCTGGTGGCAGTGGTATCTACCCTATTTATCCTACCGCAGTCTATTTAAATAGCCCTCATACTGTTTTAGGCTAAGTTAGTAGCCTCGAACTTAAATCTGCTGGACCCCATTTACTTTTATTTGGTTCCGGCTGGGTTTATTCGCCATTTCTTTTTGTAAAGGGCTTTTTCGTGTTTTACTCTGCGTGCCAAACCAGGTTTGGTTCCTTTTTTCGCCGTCCTTTGGCGGGCTTCTGCACAGAAGCCCTCCTTAGGCGCCTGAATGTCTGAGGGGGACAGGATGTGAGGGAGGGGTTTGGGACTCCCTGCACAGGGTCTCCTTGGAGACCCATGTCGCACTCTGTATGATTGGCTGTGGTGACTGACCCGCGGGGACAGCCGCGCTGCTGTGTGATTGACTGCCAGGCTGTGCAAATGGGGGAAAACTGCTTAAAAAGCAGGTCTCTGGGACTGAGAAGGCAGAGCCGCCACTGGATCAAAAGAGCCGAAGAGAAGCTGACAGAAGAGGACCTCTACCACGACTGAACCTCCGGGTGAAGCCCTGCTGCGGGTCCGGATCTGCACTCTACGACGACATGGAAGATCTGCAAGGAATCTTCTCCCCTTGAGCTGGTGGGGCCAACCAGTTTGCCAAACTGCAAGCCAGGTCTCCCTCCTCTGGTAGAATTTGCTGTGCACAGCTACGGTGAACGGGATAGCCAAGAGGACCAGACCCTGCTTGGGGTTTAAGGAGCGCACCTTTTATTTGTTGCTTTGCTCTGCTGCTGGTTTCTTCCCTGGGCAGTGCAGGACCCTCCAGTCTTCCTACTTCGTGTGAGTCCAACAGTCACTTCAGGAACCGTGAGCCTGCAGGACCTGCCAGGAAACGTGTGCCTCAGCTACAGCCTTTCTCTTCACTTACGGTACTGTTCAAACCCGGTTGTTCGTTCCGTCCGATCGCAGTGAAAGTGTTCGAAATCTTTCACCAATCCGAGGGCTTGTCCTTCTCTATTCTTTAAAGTAACTTTTCTTTCAATCAACTTCGTTCCGAACTCTTGGCTAAGACTTAACCACGAACTACTATGAACTGTGTGATCCTCTGCAAAGACTCTGGTCCACTGACTTTGGCTCCGGCCTCTTGATTCGATTTCCTCACCGTAGTTGCCTTTTCTAGATTGCCCTGCTTACTTACTTGTTGGTGCTGCTCAACTTTTGTCTAACGTTGTCTTTCCCTCCCTTTTAAATTGCTGGAGTGCCATTTTGCTCACACTTCATTTTGAGCTTAACTTGTCCAGAATCTATTGGGTGATGTGTAGTGTATTAAGAGTGTGATTTTTCTACTGCTTTACTTTGTTGAATTGTTTTACAACCTTTGTGTAAATAAATGTATATTCTTTTACTCAGAAACCTTGAGTCAGTGTTTGTTTGAACCATAATAATTGCTGTCCTTTGTGTAACTATTTGATACTGCTCACTTTACTCTTGAGATAAGTCTGGCTGCTCAGCCATCGCTAGCACTTTACTGTGTAGTACAGGCTTGTACCAAAGGTGAATTTCTACTGTCACTTGTAGTCTTAATTGTGTGTGGTGTTCCTAAAGGGTACTGCATACGATTCTGCCCAACACTGACCCTGGTTCTAAAAGGGGTTTCCCTGCCTCAATCCATACTAAGGAATCTGTCGGGTGTGTTAGGGTTAGATGGGCTATGTGGATACCATGTTCTCCCCAGGTTATCACTTATCCCATAGGGGGTGTCCTGCCCCATGAGATCCATCCACTGAGTATCAGCCCCAGGGAGACTATCGGGTAGCGGCCTCACCTCCCTGGCCTCATTTGAAGGGGCTCCCCTAAGGGGAGAAGTGACGAACTCTGGGGATTCGTCACATCATATAGAAGCAATCATAGTAAGCGTGCATTTAAAATGCCCAGTATCTTAAGAACATAATATATAATGTTGAATTATCTTTGGATACGGTTATTTCTGAATTCTGATAGGGCAACATACGTGAATTGAATACCCCTTGGTGTTCAATCTCACCCGACAATTCTGGGAAAGAAGAACAGACTGTGTATCTCAAAATTCTAAATGTATTTAAAAGAGTGAATTAACTTCAGCTAAGATGGTATCTAGATTTAAACCCTGTTATAGGCTCAATTATAATGTGTCATACAAACTTATTTTAGCTGCCTTTAAGAACCTCACTACTGGCTCTCACGCAAGCATTCAAAGCCACTTCATATAAATATATATAAAAGGGTACTAGCCATTCTATAGATTTCTATTGCTTCCATCTAAACAACACTATACATTTCAATGGTATCATTGCCGCCTTTCAGCCAGTGTGTTCACGTATTTTAACCTCTTGAAAACATAGTTTTCTCAAGTATCAAAATAAGTATAGCATCAGAGAAAATGTACTTGAACATTCAACTTGCCCCCCCTGTACAAGCGTGAGGTAGTGGATGTAGGCTATGTGCAGCTCATATGATTGTAGACAATGGCCAGCCTGCATTTGGCTGCTGCATGTTTATGTTGAGACAAAATACCCTCTGGGATACTTGCACTCTGATCTAAACACATCTAAACATATCTGTGCAATCTTCTCAGAATATGGATGTACAACTTTCTCTGAACACATGTGTGGGAAATTTCCAATAAACATGTGGGTGCTGCTTTCAATTTATAGATGTCTTATGTCTGCCTGCACAGCCATCAATGTGCATGTGTGTAGTTTTCAAAATGCATTAGATATTGAACTGGAGTTCTAAGTTTCTCAAGTAAAAAGTACAGTATTACCTTCCACCTGCCCTTTCACATTACACAATGTCTGCATGTGCATACAAACAAAAAGGGACTGCAGAGGTTTTAACACTTTCACCCTTTTCAGTTTATAGAACAAATTCTCTATATACATTTCTGTTGCACAAACATCGAATTTATGGCTAAGCCTCCCCTGGCTGCTTAAATGCATGCGATCCCTTAGACAATAGTGTGTCAAGAATACACTACGATGCAAATGATTCCACACCAGCGTAAGCCACATATTCTAATTTGAATAGTGCTTAATTTTACAAAAGCAATTTTGCATTTTAGTGGCCTCTCAATATAAAATGCATTGGGCTTTAAGGAAATGACAAGTTACATTATAGTCAATGGAAAAGAGAAAACACAGGGCATTATATTCAACACCTGTGTTATTGTAATCAAATAGCATTCCCCTGAACTCCCAGGGACTGTTTGGAGTTACATGGGGTTTTGTTTACCTTTCTAGATGTGGCTTCTCATTTGCGGAGAAGCAACAATGAGCCAGTCGATCTGCAATCACTCCAATCATCAAGCCCTAACTCAGTAGACTATATAGAAATCAATGTCCAAGATGAGCTTGTTTTCTCTCTCTCTCTCGCTCCCTCTCTCTCTGTCTCTCTCTCCACCCCCCACCCCCTCTCTCCAGTTGTATCCCCCAATTGTCAATGTTCATCTCCCCATATAAATCTTCTGTCTCCTCTAGCTTTTATGAGGATGTTCATTACACATTGTTCAACTCCTCTCAGATCTTGTGACAGAGGTGTGGTTTCTACCAGTCTCATGTCACAGAAAAGAAGGGTAAGCTAACTAAAAATGAAAAATTGCACTTTCTTTCTTTTATATAACTTTGGAATTCAATGTGCAAGCTTAATTAAATAAAATAATATCATCTGATTCTGTTTATCAGTGTACCATCACATGTGTGAACGATTGTGCTCTAATAAACACTGGAGGAGATAAGTGTTTTTCATAATTATCTCCTATCTTTACATGACACCCTATATAATTTCTAGCAACAAAATGTAATTTGCTTTGTGTTGATCGGACATCACATTACAGATATAACATTTTTTAAATAATTTAAGTTTAGGGTTTGAGCAGGTAACATGTATTTTCCTATCCATTGTGGAAATGAGAACTGTTGGCTTCACTCTATAGAGGGCACCATTGATGCATCTCCTGCAAACTCCTTTTTCATGATCTCAATATGTGTCCAGTCAGAATTTTTCTGGCCTCTGTGACGAACCCAGGGACTATATCCCCTCTCCCCAAGGCGGAGCCACCTCCTTTAGGACTAGGAAGGCGAGGCTGCCAAGTTCAACACCCCCTAGCGGACACGGTTAGCAGGATCTCACTCGGTGACCCTCTAAACCTCTTGGATGACAGACCATCATTTGACAGAGTAATGTGTTATCCTCTTTTGTCCCAGGAAGCTAGTGTTTTTATTGGCTATATGGGGGTTACACCAGACAACTATGGGAATGTTCTTAAAGACGTAGCTGGGATGGTTTGACCATTTATTGGTGTCCTCATTCAATGAAATGTTGAACCAATTGGCTGTTCTGTCTCCTCCCAAGAAAGAACATAAGGGGCCTGTAAAACTGATGAAAAGAGGGAGAGCAGGCCAGAGGCAAGTAAGCCTGCAGAGCTGAGGCAGCACACAGAAGGTTGTTACCCGGAACCAGGCGTGGAGCTGGAGAAACTCAGCCGCAGCCTATGCCAAAGTCCCGTCACGAACCAGCGGGAAGCCAAAACTGACGCGGAAGACCTTAGAGAAGCTGGAACCACACTGCTAAGGAACGCCACTGCAGAAATCCAGGTATGCGATGCATTTGGGGAGTCAGGCAGGTGGGCCCACGAATAGTCCAAGAGAGGCTAGAATGTGAGAATCCACATACCCCAAAGCAGAGTGGGAAGGCGAATATCCCAAGTGGGGCTGTGGCACCAGAGAGGTTGAAACAGGGCAGGATTCCATATACCACTGGCTGAGTTAAGAAAGAGAACAACCCAAGAAGGGCTTAGAGACCTAACAGCCCAAGCGTAGTTGAGCGACCACAAGGGTGTGAAACCTGAAATCTCTGGGTAGGGAGAGAATCCATCCGGCCCAGAGTAAGCTGCCATCATATTAACCCAAAGAGGGTGTGTGCAACCTGAAACCCTATGGAGGGTAGGAACTAGATGAGTTCCAAACCAAGCTCGACGAGGCATGCTATTTAAGCAAATTTGAGAGGTCTTTGCTTTGTACAAAACTGGATAGCAGGCTAGGAGGCCTAGAGGCATTCACTACTTCATTGTATACTGAGGAGTAAGCCCCAAGAAGACTTATTGAACATTTGTGCTGGAACTGTGGATTCCGTGAAAGACCCAGAAACGTTGGCTAGTGATAATATTGGAATCCTGCGTAGGGCATGACACCCTTGTCTAATCCTGAAACCAGCCAACCTTATACTATTTCTGCAAATTTGTGTTCTAAATTGAATTATTTTCCTTTGTAGTGGTAACACCAGGGGTGAGGATAGTTGGGTTTCTATATGGCGGACAGACGTTATTTTGTACGACAGCCTTATGTGCACCCTTTTAACTCTTTTCCTTAGCATAGGGGCCTGAGATGTTGGGCTAGTACAGGGTTTTGGGATTGAAATAAAACTAATCATTTTAACCACAGTGAGTTGTCTCCAAATTCTAACTTACCACACCTCTGATAAAGATCAGTTAAACTGCTGCATGGAATCTGCTAATGGATCTTTATGAGGCCTATGTTTTGACAAATGGTGACAGGTCTCTTTGAAGCTCAAGCCCATTAGCCGGCATCTGGCAGTGGGTTTATTGGGCTGTCTCCTTCGAAACCATATTCAGCATAATAGTTCATGGTTCTGTGTGGGCTCAAGTCTCGTGATATTACATTCCTTAACAGGGGTTTCTAGTGTGATGTGTATTTTCCGACAGTCCCCCCCAAACCCCAAGGTCCAACGCAAATATATCTTGGCAAGGTTTTTCGAGTTTTAAATACACAAAGTGATTCCAAGTGAAATGAAATATAAACAATGCAGAATAAAAATGGACTTTAAATGCCGATTTTTCTTTATGACCTTTTATGCTACTTTATTTTAGTTAAAATTCAAAACAAGCAAAATATGATCATTGGAACACAAGACATATTTATAACAGAAGTGGTTTTTGAGCTCCAAACTTGTGTCCTTAGGCCTTCTGAATTCTGTTGGGATGCAAATACATACACTCCTAAGTACTGGGCCTTGTCTTTTGAACATATTTTTAACATTGATTCAGGCAATAGTTTAAGAAGTGTGCAAATTCCAGTTGTGCATTTGAAGAATAAAATCAGGCCTCAGAAATTATTGCAATCCAAAAGTCACTTTCACACTATTAAAACGTTGTTGGGGTATGCATTTGTTCACACCTCACACTTTATACAGGCATACTTTTTACCACGACAGCAGGTAAGATGCACATTACAATAGGGAGTGTACTTTCACGAATGGCGCCTCTCTCGCTCTTTCAGAAAGGCTTTTCTTTGTTCACTTTATTTTTACCCATCATCCTTTGCTGTATTCTCCCTTGCAATACATAGAATTGATTATGGAAATGAATGTTTCTGTGTGAAATAGGTAGATTCATGCAGGCAGGCGCAATTTCGTGTTGCGGACAAATGTATTTTGTATCTATATCGTTGTGATTGCCTTCGTATAAGGCTGGAGACCACATTTGTTAAGAATGTATTTTAAATTTTGATTAAATAAATACGAGTTTTGTGAAAACTGTGTTTTCTTACCCAGAATTCTGGGATGGGACTGTATAGGTGATACCGCACTTGTGAAACCTATGAATCATTTCAAATATATTTCGACATGGTAAAAGGGTCAGCCCAAAAGCCCTATTGGCTAATCACAGGAGGGAGACCTCCCACCTACATGCATCCCTTTGACATCTATGGTGATCGGAACAACTAGGAGACCCCAAGTGGCAGACACCATTGTACAGGCAGTCAGGAAGACACTCACAGTTCAGCCACCCCCACTGACCACAAAGGATGGAGCAACAACCTTGACCCACTTGTGGACTGCTGTAAAAAATAGTTCTGGTAAGTCTATTCCAGAAACAAACCAGACCCAAAACATCCACATAGGAGTCCAAGCCTCTCTCTTTAAGTTAATGAAAATTCATTATCCGGAGTTCCCCAAAGGGTGTTGTGGACCATTGCTCCCCTTGACAGCTCTGCAAAGAGAACCCTTTATTAAAATTCGAGACTCCTACAGCACGCTCGAGAAGCCAAACACAGACAGAGGCTCATCATACAAGAGAACCATCAAACATAAAATGCTGCGTGCACGCCACGTGAAATACAGAAGTGCAATTTCCCTGAAACAAACATGCACTGGTAACTGCTGGATTTCCAAAGAGTTTCCGGATCATAGTATCACATGCTGAGGCGACAGACAGACATGATTCATTACATCATACACTGCAAGACACGTCAGCAAACCTCCAGAGGGGAGGGGCATAGAAGGTCCAGAAGCTCAAGGTCAGTATGCAATCCAAAATGGTGGTCGGTCTAAACTACCGTTAGCTCTTACCACCCTCAGCCCACATGATCTCTGCCACATGGCCCAATTCTAGCAATTCTAGGCTAATTCAGCCCATACTACACAGCTGCAACTCGTTATTCAAAACATAGCCCAGAGGGAAGAGGGCATTCCATACAAAGCAGTCTGTTCCGTCTGGTTCAGTTTGGCAAGGGTGCTGGAGGAAGGGGTTTTGGTGGACAAGGCATTGGTTGAGGAGAGAAGAAGTTGGTGAAGAAACTTTGAGGCTGGGAGAAGAGTTTTTCTGGTGAATATGGGCCAATATCTCAATAGAAAAGTTGTATTGGTGGAGGAAAGGGGTCAGGAGTGAGGGGGAACTGTGTGGATAGGAGGGTTGGCTTGAGGGAAGATACCAAGACAGAGACCAAAGGCAGTGGTTCACAGACCGGTCCTGCCAGTCTTAGAGAGACAGATCAGCTAGAGGGAGAGTGGGAGACGGAGACATTGTCTGGCCAAGACTATCAAGTGCTGGAAGCAAGAGGGAGCCTACAGGAGGAGCTGAAATGAATTCTTAATAATCAGAGGTCTCTGGCAGGTAGGACGGCGTAAAGGTTGGAGGAGAATTTTGTGAGGAGGCTGCAGGGAAGAAATGTTTGGAAGGATCCTCTGGCATCGAGAAATTATGGGTGGTAGGCTGGGAGGGGGCGATATCCACACTCAGCATAAACATAAATTAATGTAAAGTGTACAGAACACTAGAAATGGCAACATTCAGCTTCCTTCAATCATTGCAAAAGATCAATTTCCAAAATGTGGACACAATCCATTGGGCTTCAAATCAAACAGCTCATGGTACACCGCTGTTGTTCTTCACAACACTAACATTACATATATTACTGAAGTAAGCTATCTAATATTTAAAGTGCATATTGCTATTTAGTGCGAGTTAAAATATGATTTGCATATGGATGGTCACCTTTTATGTTGGGGAAACAACTTCAATTTGGACTGTTTGTAGTACCTTATCCTTACCATTTTCAATGTTTGCAGGCTTTCCTTTTTACAGTTTGTAGCCTTAACTACATTTTAGGTTGTTTTGTGTGTGTGTAATACTGTAGATACAATGCTTAAACATTTCACTTCTTTTATGTATATCGTGTCACTAAAGATGTAAATGTCACTCTTTCCGTGGAAAGTGAAATTAGGCACACACACGATCACTTCTTCATACAGTTCTCAAAGATTAAATAAATTAATAATGGGTTTCTGCAGCATTTGCTCTTCACGCAACTGAAGGAGAAATTACTGATCACATGCAAGTGCTACTTTCCCATTGTCCAATTGTCAAAAGTTCAACTAACAACTTCAGCTCATGCTGGTTATACGGGAGTGAAGATTGGACTGGATTATGTTGCCGGCATTGCTTGCGCAACGAATAGGAACGCCAGGTTTGACTCACCGGCCTCTGTTATCCTTGTTCTGTGGGATGCACAACTTTCAATGCTTCTGACACAGCTTCCACTGCTTCTGGTTTCACAGGGACCCACACCCTTTCTCGCTAAAAGGTGTCTCTGGTCCGGCCACGCAATTAAGGAGCACCTCTTGCTCCCGAGACCCACGGCTTTACAGCAGCTCCTTGCCTCAGTCTTTAACACACTTCTCCCTGCACACAATTAGGCTCACATGGGGAAAGGAAGTCTTCCTGCATGCCTTCTGCTGCACAGCCTCTGCAACTCAGAGTTTCAGGAGACAGGACCCACTCAGAACAAGCAGGTGAAATCTGCTGCATCAATGTTCTGGCGTCCCTCTAGTTCTCACACTTCTGCCTGACTTGCCAATGTGTCGTCTTCTTTCTAGTTTTGCTACTACAGCACAACACCAGCCAGTTTTAGCTCCTTCATATTGCCTCACCTAAGGGGGCCTTTTATGCCTCTCAGGTACCTTCAGGTGTGGGCTGTTCGGCTTAATTGCATGACTACTGATACATTATGCCTTTTAGCCCTCTTCCTCATCCCACTGCTTATGGGATTTGTATTTTATATAGCGCTTTAAGACAAGGCGCTGTACAGAGAATTAAAATGGTACAATAAAAATGAAAACCGATAAAAAGTAATCTGTCATGTTAACCAGGGTGAAGAAAATGGGACATCAGTGACTTACGAAATAAGGGATAGACAGAGATAGAGTGAAGAGAATAAGATAATTGCCATTTGGTCATACCTATGTTAGCTTGTACTTGTATGTAACTATGTCTGTATCACACTAGCTTGACTAGTACTTTATACCTGCAACAGCGCCTCAATAACTACAGGTTGTATGCACACTATATAAATGAAATAAATAAATAAGGATGAGCATTCCAATGTAGGGGAGCCAAGAGACCAAAGGACTGAAAGCGGGACCGGGCACAGGGAGGACCTGGAACTATGAGAAGAAACTGTGAAGAAGAATGGAGAGATTGGGAAGGAGCATCAAATGAAACCAGGGAGGAAAGGTAGTCAGGTGCAGGACCATAGAGAGACTTGAAAACAAGACATAAAAAGTTATATTTAAGTTGCGATTGGAACGATAGCCAGCCAAGAGAAGAAAGGGAAGAAAAAATATAGTCAGGAAAGGAAAGAAGACAGATGGAGCATTAAAAACAGATTTCAGGGGTGCAAGACGAGTAAGTGACAGACCAAAGAGAGCAGTAGAGCAATAGAAGAGTTGGGAGAAGATCAGAGAGGATATCAACAATTGGGTAGCTTGAAAAGTCAGAAAGGGGCAAGCTTTTAGCAAGTATTCTGATAGGTCAACACAAACCGACCATATTTGCAGTGCTACTATTCTGGGTGGACTTATCTAGACTTTGGAAGGATTCGTCTTTATGGATATTGGATAAATGGAAGTGACAGTCACGCAGGACAGTGAGATGTGGTGGGTAAAGGATAAAGCAGAATCAAGGTAGAGCCCCGGATTGCGAGCAGTGGAAGAAATAAGAAGCTGGGGTGGGGGAAATGAAAAAAAAAAAGAAATAGGAGAAGGAAGAGTGTTGGCAGGAAATATAAGAACCTCCGTTTTAGCAGCGTTAAGTGCAAGAGAATGAGCCGACATCCAAGATTAGAGAGCAAATATAGTCTGTGTTGGTTATCGGAAGAAAAAGAAGAAAAAGACAGGAATAGCTGAGTATCATTAGCGTAAAAAGGATGTGATAGACCAAACAAAGAAATAACCACAGTAAAATGAGAAGTATAAAGGGAAAACAGAAAAGGACCCAGAACAGACCCTTGTGGGACACCATGGACAAGCGAGAAAGTGTCAGATGTGTGACCAGCCCAAAAAACAGAAAAGGTTCTTTGGGACAGGTATGAGTGAAACCAAGATAGGACAGAGCCGGAAAAACCGAAGGGGAAGAGAGAGGCCAGTAGAAGAGAGTGATCAATAGTGTCGAATGCAGCTGAGAGATCCAACAGAACAGAAAGAGATGAGCGTTTAGTATAGCGCTCAGTGAGTAAAGAATTCAGAACAGAGAGGAGGGTTGTTTCAGTAGAGGGACACAGGTGAATGCTTGACTGAAATCACAGAAGAATAGAAGAATTAAAAACAAAAGTAGAAACTTGAGAATACACTAGCCGTTCAAGTAGTTTAGAGAGATAAGGCAATAAAGAAGTAGGACGTACATTAGAAACAGGCTAGGGGATCAGTAGTGGGTTTCTTTATAATTGGAATAATTGAAGTGTGTTTAAAGGTTGAAGGAAAAGTTGATTTCAAGAGGCAGATGTGAATTTAGGAATAAGTGCTGAAGGAATAGGATCAGTAGGGTAGGTAGTTGAATGGGCTTGAGCCAATAGGAAAGAAGACTCTTCATTGGTAGTAGGATTTGAAACAGGAAATAGAAGCTGACGGTACTGGAATAGAAAAGAAAGGTGGTGTTGGCAAGGAGGAGGCTTCCATATCAGAGCGAAGAGAAGCCACCTTTGGAGAAAAGAAATGAGCCAAGTCAGAAGTGGAAAGAGTGGAGCTAACTGAATAGTCAGGAGTAGGAAGAGAGCTGAGTCATGAGAGAATTTGAAAGAGACGCCTAGGTTGGGTTGATTGCATATGTAGAAAATCCACACTTGTAATCCCCAACAACAAAGTTAGCTCTTTTTAACTTCTGCTGTTTGGCAAACAGCCTTCAAAAGTGTGGGATTGCGGGGAAATTTAAACAGGGCGGTTCCAGTCCTGTTCACCCCCACACCCCTGCATGTGATCCTCCCGCAATACACCACCCCCAGGGTCGGGATCAGGAAGTGTCTACCTTTCCCTGGCCACATTAGAAGGGTCCCAGGCCAGGCTCCAGGGAGAAATCATTACTGATTCATCACAGTGCCCATAAGGAGAGCATTGCAGTACTCCATTTTGCAGAGGATAAGAGCATGTGCGAGCTTGAGGCAATTGTTTGTAGGTAGGAATTGCCTACTCAAGGAGATGGGCCCAGCTGTGTAGCCGTGGATGATGCTAAGACATGAATGTCTCTAGTCATGGTTAGCTCTACTTCCAGGTGGACACCCAGAGTTTTGACTTGTTTCAGGACCAGGATGGAGGTGTCATTGATGCAGAAGGTGGCGAGAGCAGAGCCCACGTTTTTGAGCCGGTATGGGGAGCCAAGAATGAACAGTTCCATTTTGTCGTCATTTAGGAATAGGTTATGGGTGGCAATCCGGTTTTGTATGGTGCTGTATACTAATTAGATTGTGGCAGTGTCCCGGAAGTAGTCAACAGTGATAGGGATGAGTATTTGGGTGTCATCTGCAAAGTTGGAATATATGATCCCCAGTGAGTCAAGGTCGTCAAATAACAGCTTGGTATATGTATCGTAGAGTGTGAATGATAGGCAGGAGCCTTGTGGAACTACTAGTGGGACTGAGACGGGGTCAGCCGCTGCTTCACCAATGAATACTCTTGTGGTACGTTCACTGAGGAAAGATTTTATCCATGAAGAGGCCCCACGAGAGAAGTGGAAGTGCTGGCTGAGGTGTTGGCAAAGGGTGGCATTGTTTACTAGGTCAAACGCTGCAGAAAGATCTAGTAGGAGGAGGATAGCGAGGTTGCCTGAATCATGGATATTATCCATCTGGATTTCCAAGTCAAGCAGTGCAGTTTCTGTGCTATGTTTTGGGCAGAAGCCTGATTGTATCTTGCCGAGCAAATGGTTTTGCTCTAGGAATTATTGGACTTGTGCGTAGGGTAGGCGGTCTACAATTTTTTAGCAGGAAAGGGACTGTGGTAATGGGGTGGTAATTTGTGGGGATGGAAGTATCTAGGGAGGTTTTGTTTTTTTAGGAGTGGTGTGATCCCTGCTGCTTTGATACTGGAGGGCACATTGCTGGGCATGAAGGATGTGTTGGTAAAGTCACTAATGACAGGAGCTAGTGTTAATGGGGCATAAATGCCCTGGGCAATTAGAGGGTTTTAGTGATAGGATGGTAGCTAGAACCTGCTGTTGTGAGACTTGGCAGAATGGGATGGAGGGGTTGACTGAAACCCACTGGAGTGGTCGCATTTGTCCTGCGTGAGGGCTTTGACTACAAGCAGGGCTTTTTTGCATACATTTTATTAAAAAGTGTCTCCATTTTGTGTGATAGTGCATCTTGTATAGTGGTACACCAGGCTTTGTCCGAATGAGTAGCAACACTGATAGGAATGGGGGTTTCAAGTTCTCTCAGGATGTAGAATAGCTCTTTAGTGTAGGGGCACACATTGGAAATGACTGAAATTGGCTTTGCAGGAGACTACTGCTTTCTAAGTGGTGGTGGTGAGGGCTGAGCAGTTGCTTGAGGAAGGGCGCTTTTCATATAGGTGTTGGAGGGCCCTTTTATTCCTTCGTAAGGTGACAAGTTCCTCAATAAACCAAATGTTGTTAGATTTGTGAGGTTTGAGTGTTTTGGTTTTAATCGGGGCATGCAAGTCCAGAGTGTGGCACAGACAGGCATGCTAGTGATTGGCCAGGTCCTGTGGATTCTTATTTATGGCCTGGGAGCATGAACTAAGGGAGTCCAGGAGTGTGCACTTCAGTGCTTAATGTGTCAATTTGCGGGTATTGCGGAATCGTTTTGGAGTAGTAACAAATGTATATGCTATGTGGCGATTGGCTATGGAGAGATGGAACAGTATGAGGTGGTGGTCTTACCGCTGATCAGTACTGATGGCTGTAATATCAATTGGAGCATTGGCTGTGAGGATCCAGTCCAGTGTGCAGCCTTTGGCGTGGGTAGGAGCTTTTATCAATTGGGCAAAGTTCATGTCTTTTAGTGTTAGAGCTAGTGCAGTGATTTTGGGATGCGTCATAGTATCGGAGATTGAGGTCACCCAAGAAAATGAATTTGGTCATAGGTTTCATGAGGAGAGTGATCAATCAGGGGGATGACGTGGTTTGGGCAGCCAGGTCTGTTGGGTTTTTCGATAGATCAGGAGCAAGTTATACGTGGTTTGGGGATTAGTAGTAAGCTTGAGTAGCAGCATTGCAAACACAGAGGTGGTGATTGGGGGAGGATCTAGTCTGTAAAGAGAATTTGGCTATGACGGCTACACCCCATCCTATGGCATTAAGGCAGCCAGCCCTAATAATTGCATGGTTAGGCGGGGTGGCTAAGGAGAGCAGTGGGCCTGAAACATTGTGAAGTCAAGACTCTGTGATGGCTAGGATAGCAAGGTGGTGTTCCAGTATGAGATCATGAACCTCAATAGCGTGTGCTCCGAGGGAGCGTACGCTAATTAGCACACAATATATAGTAGATGACTGCTTGGCTGGAGATGCAGGACTAGTGAGTGTGGGTGTCTGTTGATCATCATTGGTGGGCAGAGGGGGGAGGTGGTGCAAGAGCTAGGTTTTGCCAATCGAGAAGCCCCTAAGAGTAGATTCAGGGAGTGGGAGTACCTAGGAGGAAGCAGACGGGGTGAGCCCTTGCAGGGCTGGGTCACTTCTATTTTGTGAGGTGGCTATTGTAGGGTAGGCAGCTGGCTAGTGGCGTATATATCTGGTAATCAGATCACAGCGATGTCCAAAGGTTGCATGCTGAATGAGGATCCAGGGCCATAGTGTGCTGGGTGTTGTATCTTTGGCTGGTGGCGCCTCAGGGCTGACCTGAGGTGTTTGGGATTGTTCCCCTTGGCAAGGGGAGAGCTAGCCCTTGGAATGGAGTGAAGCAGTGGCATCCTAGGAGAGCAGGTCACTGCTGGGATAGCCATCAGGCGGCATGAGGGCTGATGCTTGGCTGGAATGAAAGTGCTGGGCAGAGGGACGGATCTGCCAATAGCCTACCTCTCTTTCTACCTTACGCTAGGATTCATGGGGGTGGAGTTATTCTTTTATTAAGGCATTTCCAAAAGGTAATCCTTCATTTTTCCTGCAGTTTTCTTATTTACCCTTGGACTTAGAACCTGAACTGTCTTCCTCGTGTCCCCACATACCATACATTTTAGCACTACCCCCACAGAAAGCAAATACACAACAAGAAATGGGCAACCATTTGCACATGCTATTTAAGTGCAAAGCGCCACGTTTGTATAAAGAAGTGAAACGTTCACAAATCTAAAATATAAAGAATAGAATGTCACATAGCAGGACTCTGCAACTTTATTCAGCCTTATTTGATTTAATCAATGAACAAAACAGTGAATATAGATCAAGCGTTTGTGAATTATTGATGGGTCGAATCAGCTGGTTCTTTCAAAATATGAAACTAGGCTGAAACTGCTCCCCTGTTTTGCAAAGCACTACTATAGTTTAAGGAAACCGCTGATCCACGAAGATATTATCAGTCTGTGCTGTAACTGGATGAGGGGCACAGGCATTCCAGCTTGGCTGCAGTGCAGGTGGGAGCAGCCACGTGACCCAAGCTGAATTTAGAAACTCGGGATATTTACAGGACAAAGAGTCACTTGGAAGCCAAAACGCCTGCTAGACTTCGATTTCATCTGACGAATTCGGAAAATAACTATTAAAACCCATTCCCATAAATGTGAAGTGAAGCCACATTAGAACACCCAACACAACTAATTAAGACATTATTGGGAAAAAGGGAATACATCGTGAAAGTGGGATGAGTACATGATCACGGGGAATTGTCTAACTTTCTAATGCAAAGATCTTGGCCAACCCCCTGTCCCGATTCAGTTGTCTCGTCAACTTCAGAATTAAAAGAAACTGGGAGCTCGATTCTCAACGAGGTGTTAATTACCGAAAAAGTGATGTAAAGGCTTTCCGACATTTTCGGTAATTAACACCTATGCTGCCGTATGCGCATTTTGAAGAGGGGGCACAGAAAGCGCCACTTTTGGAACCTTTGCGCCGGTTGCTAGGATTGGCTGGAAATCAACCTAGCAACCGTCATTTTCGGCAAATGTTTCTTTGCATGGCTATTCTGGTGGCATTCCTCCACAACAGCGACAGGATGAGACTAGCGCAGAAATATAGTACCTCTTTGGTGCCGGTCTGCATCGCTGTTGTGGAGGAAGGACACCGGAGGACTGCATTAACCATTAAAGTTATGGAGGGTTTAAAAAAGGTTTGTAAAAAAGAAAAAACGTTCTCCTGAAATGTGAAAGTAAGAAAGTCCATTTAAGCCAAGTCACACATTCCAAATTCACCTCCACTTCTGAGCCACATCAGCAAGGCATTGTGGGTATACAAATTAGCTACATACTTGGAGAATGTGGGGCTTGGCTCACATTGGCTTTCCTACTTTCACATTTCAGGTGAAAGGTTTTTTTTCAAACCTTTTTAAACCCATTATAACAACCACACGGCTGTCAGGACTATACTGCACTGATGATCCCCAGTTAGGGTGAAACCAGGTATGTAGTTGTCCTGGCAGCCTTGCAAATGTCTGTCTTGTGTTGAATAAGCTATGTATAAAGTAACACTGCCCTCTAGACAAAGACAATTTCCAGGAGAAAAAGGTGTGCATTTGAGCTAATTTGCATACCCACCCACAATGCCTTGCTGTTGTGGCTCAGAAATGGAGGTGAACTTCCAGCGATGGCTACTAAGTGGCATTGTGGAATGTGTGACTTGGCTCAATCGGACTTTCCCACATACATATATATATACCAAGGAAACATATTATGTTACGAGGCACTACTGGTGTCATGGTATTACTGTACCAATGACAGACATGATCGTTTATTTCATTGTTAGAGTTGGAAACGTTTTTTCTCAGCCCATAACCAATAGGAGGCATTCGGTGTTGTGCAATATTACTCTCAAGTGCCTCTGGAAATACTGGCCTGTTTGACATCTCAAGTTGCCGAATGGGAGCAGTTCATGCAGCTTTTCCATTGCTATACATCCTATTACGTTCACTCTCGCATTTATACATGTGGAAAAACAAAACCACAATTTGTAACGGAAAGTATGCACACCATGACTGAACCAATGCTGTGGACTTTTCCATAGTGAATCTTTTTCGTTTAAATTCTTTACACTCCTTAAGTTATACCATCAATATACAAAAACGTATTAGGGCGAGGGCGACAACTTCCCCACAGCAGAGCCGGGGCATTACTGACGACCCCCCAGCCCCCTGCACTACTGAAATGATTTCAAACAGGCAATATAGAAATTTAAGATGCAGGTAATCTTAACCCACTGATGGCCATGCTAATCCCTATGGCCATTCCGTTCTCGGCAGCACTTTCGTTAAATTGCTATTGCCGTGCAATTTAACGAAAATGCTGCCGACACCGCAATCCGCCCGTTTTCTCAGAATAAGGGGGGTGCCTGGGTGTCAGGAAAAGGTGCAGTGGAGCATGTTCATTAGCATGCTCACTGCGCCCCAATGAGAATCAGGACCCCAGAGGCACCAACACGTTCCTTGGTTAATACTGACACTTTAGTACAAAATCTTGTCTGAATAACATATCTAAAATGTGTATTCTTAAATTTCAGATCCTTCAAACTCCACTTCCCTTCAAAGGAACTATCCACAAAGGGATGTCACCCACGCAGGATTGTGACTGTGACTAAGCTGTACTGTACCCAAGCTCCTGCTGCCGAAGGGCTGCCTCTATCTGGACAAGGAACTTGACTCTCTCATGAGGAGCGTTTCTTCATGCCAGGTGGGGGTATAATATGCCATGAACTAGGATCAGTGCTTTGAGACTACTATGTGGCGATTCGCCGCAATACATAACATGGGTATAACTTTAGCGGGGGCAAGGGTGTTTGTCCGCCCCAACTTTTGTGGCACACCATTTTGTCCCACTCATTTGGCAGGGGCCCCCTTCATTTAGATGTCATGTCCCCCCCAACATTTTCAGCAAAGTTGCTCCACTGGTACCTAACATAACTTGCAACTGCTTCAGCCAGTGAATTTCGATTTATCGCAGTGAAGAGCGGAACGATGCAGACTAGTCACAAAGCCCCCAGACAGTAGAGGCAGCAGTAGCAGTGTCAGATTGCCTCTCACAGTGTACGCTAGGTAGCACAGGCTAAGCGTGCTCGTAAAACAGCGCACAGCAAACGTATCTGCTGGACACAAAATGAAAAACAGCCATGCGAAGGAGAGGACCAGGAGAAAGAAAGTGCATGGGGTACCCGCCACATAACCATATCTTCCCTATAGTACAGCGATCTCTCTCATTGGTGAAAAGAAAGGATCATGAAAGAGTTAAAAACATGCTATAGGAAATATACAACAGTGGCTTTTTGGCATGTATGTAGGATACAACGTTTATTTTGCTCTGCACACAGTTATGATGTGATCCGGGTGTTCAGTCCAGACGGTTGGGAAATCCTTTCCGATTTCTATGGTTTCTGAGGGGCCACCTTTTTTGTTTCCACCCTCTTTCTTTTAAATATATCTGGAATAGCAGAGCTGGACTGGGGTGATGAGGATGTTTAAGTCCAGTTTAGATTGCTCAGAGTAATGGGTCCCAAGTCTCATCACACTGCCTGCCATTACATGCCGTGGAGTGTAAAGGCATGTCTTGTGTTGATTCACTTTGAGCTGTGCCCTCAGGGATTTCTCCAGTACCAAATTCATGACATTTGGGGCTGTTTTGGAATTGTTGAGTGCAATATGCTGGTACTGACACAATTGTAGTATACAGTAAATAGCTTGATTATCTGGCACAATTGGTAACCCAGTGGTACTGGATAATCAAAAACTGACCGAATGCTGATTGTCCTAGCCAGATGATAAAGCAAACAAGCGGGATAAGCAAGCTTCTAGGCCGGTTTACTCTGTTTCCTGGGACCGAAACGGTTAGCCAGCATTTTCTTAACCAGAATTGTAACTACAACTGGTAAAGGAGGTGCCGCTTCACTGAGCATTCGGGCTAATAGGGTGCCGGATAACAAAGAGTTAACTCTACTTCAGGTTTACCCAAACCACGTATATTCCCACTTGTCTCGGAAGTAGATTAGGATTGTCAAAACTGCATCATAATGGATTGCAGCAGAATTGGAAAAATACTACTGGCATTTAGCAAATTGGAATGATGATGGAATTGTTTAAGATGGTAATAGCTATATACTGTCAGCCCTACAGATAAGGGGTCTATTAGCCACTTGTACTCCCTAAAATATGCAAATACCCACAAAGAAGGAGTACAAATACGCACTACAAAAAATAGGAAAGAGATACAAAGGAGATTGTACCCCTGCTGTCACCCACCCACACACCACCAAGGATATGTTTGGACCAATAGTACAAGTAGTGCCAGAGGAAGAAATACTAAAATGATTACTTCCTGATCTGAAGAAGGCACAATATATCTTTTAATGTGCATAAATAATTTGGTGTAAACAAATAGTTATTTCAACGTTATTTTTGTTTTACCGTTAAAACATTTGTACCGACTTATAAAATACACCAATTGGGAATGGGATTTACTGTTTTACTCCCTAAATAATTATTTTACTCCTGAATTTGAAAAGTAAAAAGTAAACTACTCCCACTTCAAAATACTGTCTGGAGCACTGCAAATAGTAATTGAATAATCCAGCAATAAACTGGGATCCTGAAAACTGAATTGTAAAATTGGAAATACCCCAGAATTTGCAATCTTGGGAGTAGACCCAGATTGTTAAAGTGGAACTATACTGGGATTGTAAAAGGTAATTTTCTGAATTTGTCAAACTGGGGTATATTGGGTTAGTTAAACTGTAATTATAATGTTATTGTGGAAACCGAGTTTGCAAACTGAAAGTATATTACTACTGTGCCGACTGGGGATATGTAACTTGGAATATAGTGTTCTTGTCAAACTGTGTGTATTGGGAATTGTCAAAATGAACACACTTTGGTTACACAAGCTGGGAAATAATGAGATTGTCAAACTGGGAATATGTTCGGATTGTGACCACTGGAAATAATCTGGAATTATGTGCACTGAGATACTATGCACAAGTTGTTACCATGCAAAAATTCAGCTAACTATAAACATACTGACGCAGTGGCTAGTAAAACTAGGAATATATGGGATTGGTGCAAATGTTTTACAGTGGTCGACGTGAGTGGGAGCGGCGCTCCTCTACTTTTTTAAATTACGTTTTATGGCTCCTATACTTTTATTTTAAAAAGAAACCGTTCCGGAATGGTTTCGTTTTAAAATAAAAGTGTAGGAAGAAGTTGAAACTTGCACTTTCATTGCACTGCACTGAACGTTCCCTTAAACAGCAGGTGCACGTGTTTGGGTGTGTGTATTGTGTGTGGTAGGGGGCGTGGTGATGGGGTTTGTGGGGAGTGGGTGCAGGCCAGCAGGAAACATAGTTCGACTACTTCTTTTCGTACACTTTGACCACTTTTTGAGTATAATGAGACTTGCCAACTGGGAATATACCAAATTTTTTTAATTGGATTATTACCAGATGGGAACCTTAAGAAAACACAGAAAATCTGCAAACTGGGAGTTTATTGGAATGTTTAACCTTTGAATATACTGCAATTATCGCACTGGGATTGCATTAGAATTATCAAAAAAACTGGGTTTATACTGGGTTGTCAATATGAAGGTGTACTAGGTTAGTCAAGCAGGGAGTATAATTGTTTTGTCTAAGAGGAAGTGCACCGATTAGTCAAATTTGGAACTTGGAAAATTGTGTTTGTAGCAGGACTGCCAGAATGGCAATATACTAAACTTTGAGTATGAAATGAGTGCCAAATTGGGAGAATAATTGGGTTGAGAAACACAAACTAATGGTATTGTAAAAATTCGAAGTGACAATATGGAAGTGTGCAGTGACTGGTCAGTCATGACAGACTAACTGTAAATATACATACGTTGCAAAACTGGGAGTTTACTGGTATTGGCAAAATGGAAATATATACCAGTTTGTACATAAAAGTCTGACAGTGGACTGAAGGTTCTTCTGTTGGGTAAACTAGAAAAATATAGGGATTGTCACATTGAGAGTATAATTCAAGTACGTAAACCAGGGGCATGCTTTAATTGCGAGTACTTGCGTTGTTGGTTTTGTGAACACTGGGCTACTGTTCAAAATGTGAACACTCTGGAATAGGAACAGCTGATATATATTTGCATTCCGTTAATTGGAAACATGTCCAGACTGCAAAACAAAAGATTTTGTAAAAGTGGTAATATATTGGAAGTGCAACCCTTGGATTAGACTGGGATTGTTCATTTTGAGTGTGTTGAGATTACCTCGTTTTGAGTTTACCGGGAATGTGGTATGTAGGAATATCCTGGGGTTATCAGACTGGAAGTCCACTGGTGTAGCCAAACATGGAGGATATGGGGATTGTACAATAAGAGGTACACTGGTGCAGTGCAATCTGGGATTATACCGAGATTGTTAAATGAGGCGGACACAGGGATAGCGCATACTGAGATTATACTGAATTGTCAAATAAGGTACATATTTGTATTGTAAAAAGTAAGATTACACCAGGGTTGTTAAGAGGGGAAAATACATGGGTTTTGCATACTAGTATGTTGAACTGGGAATGTATGTTTCATTGTGCAAACTGGGGTTGTCAAACTGGGATAATATTGTGGCTGTCTACAGGGTTTGTCAGACGAGGACTACACTGCTATTCTGCACACTGGGATTATACTGGAGTTGTCAAACTGGTAATATACAGGGGAGTTCAAACTGGGCACTGTGCAAACTGGCTTTATGATGGAGCATTTAAACTGGAATTATACTGGCACTGTCAAACTGGGATTTACTAAGTGGATGTAAAATGGGATTGTCAAAGTTGTAATATATTGGGTTTGTGCAAACAAGGAATATACTGGTTTAGTCAAACTGGAAATATGGTGGGATTGTAAAAACTGGGAATGTCAATCTGGAAGCATGCTGGGTTTGTGCAGACGAACACAAATTGTACAAGGGTTATAAAGATGGGATTACATTTTGATTTGAAACCTCAGCATGTACTGGGATTCTCAAGAAAGGAATGTACTGACATTATTTAAAATGTAAAAATACTGGAGGATTCTAAACTATGAGTGTGCTGGGTTTGTCAGTGTGGTATCTTACTGGGGTACTGGAAATAAGACAAGGGATATACTGAGAATGTCAAACTTGCAATAGAATGGGTTTACAGAGGTTTTGCCGACAGGTTTTGTTTAGATTACTTTTTTAATGAAAAATTATCATCGAAAAACTCGTTGAAAAACAAAGTGGGTGTGGGTAAGGGGATAAAAAGGGTGGGGGGCTGGGATATGGATCAAATAATAGGTAAAGGGACTTGGGTGACCCACCCAAATCTAAAAAGAAACTCAATGGGGCTCATGCCAAGTATGCCGGTCCCGAAACAACAGTGGCTGTAAGCTTACCAGCAACATTGTTGCCGGACCGGCATACTACGAGTTTGCGTGCCGGAGCCGCTGTGCCCCACGGGGCAGACCCTGTCAGACACAGCGGCCACGGTAGGCAGACCGTCATGGATGTACTGGCACAGTTAAGAACGGTGCCGGTGCTTCCGTGGTCCCCATTCCCATGGAGTCCAATGGGACAATATAGGAATGGGTACTTACAATTTACCAGCGCCTGACTTTCCGGAACGCTGGGGTTGTAATACTCTGGTGTTTCCGGCAAGTCCGGCACTGGTAAATATTTAGGGGTCTGGCGGCAACCTGCCGGTAGTATCGGCATGGTTACCGCCGGACTTGTAATGAGCCCCAATTAGTTTTTTCGATTCAACATTTTTGTTAAAACATAAAACCATATCATGAGACTGTCAAACTGGAAATATGCCAAGACTGAAAAACCAGTATACTGAGGAATTACAAATTGGGAAGCTACTCAACATGACAGACAAAGAATGTAATGACATTATGCAAACTAGGATGTCACATTGGAGTTCTAAAAATTTGGAGTTGACTGGGATTTTACAATCTGATGGAATACTGGTATTCTTAATCTGAGACTATACTTGGAGTGTGCAATCAGGGATCTATCATGTTTGTCAAATAAGAGTATAGCAGAGTTTAGTTTTATGGCAACCTGGTCCCTGGAGAATGAAGTTATCAGCCATGAATACACCTTTTGACCAGGAAGCACTGATGTGCCACATTTCGAATTGTAATATGTCGTCTCCCAAGCTCACTTTTGGCTTTGAGGCATGAGCCAGCTTCGATCCTTCCACATCTAAAAAGGTAGAAAAATGTGGATCTTGCCTCCCACAGGATCTGAGAACAGTAACTAGTGCCCAAAACAAATGCACGTGCCCATGATTACTCTACTAGAGCTCTCGGAGCTACTTGCACGGCGGACATCACACTCTGGGAATGTCCTGGTTGATCACAAACCAACAATGGACTCTGTAATATAAACTATATGGAAATATGTAGGGCTCAAGACTGTGGGTAATATGTTCCCAGAAGGGAGATGTGTGTTGCTTTCTGAATTGTGTCCTGTAGCGGGTCTAATGAGCATAACAGACTTTTAATAATGCCATAGCCTCAGAGAGGCTTTTAAAACTAAAGGCCACACATCTCATTGAACCTTAAACACATGTGTTTATCCAATACATTGCACTTCATGCAGACTGCAGGCATGTTGTTTCTTCTTTGCAAATTCGAGATCAGCAACACAGACATGTTAAACCATCGAAAATCCATGATAAATCAAGTGTACATTTCAGCTGCAAATTTCTTAATGAGCAAAATTCTCTGGTCATGTGCTACACGGCGCACGTCTAAAGTGTATGATAAACGTTGTGCTTATGACAAGTATTGTGTTGCACTTTGAACCTGTGAAATATCTTAGTAAAATGGCAGTACATACATGTAGATATATCAATCTTGCTTTTTTGGTCCAAGGGGCCGGTTGCTACCCCAAGTAAGTGGATGCAAGAGCAGGAAATTGTGTTTGGGTGTTCTCTAGACCACCCTGACTCAGTCCCTGCCCTAAGGCGGGGGGCAGTTAGAGGAGCCTTCACACCTTACCCACCCAATGAGTTATCTAAAAGAATGGAACAGACCAAACCCTCTTGGAGAGTTCTATTACCCCTACTGTCCAGACCCACAAAGACCATCAGAACTGCCAATGCTGTGCCTTTGTGGCACTGGTGGAATGCTGCTGACCTTGGCACCATGGCGGGAAGAGATTTTTGTTTAGGTTTGCTAGGATCATGGAGCACGAGAAACACCAGCAGATGACATGCAGATCAATGATAAAGCTACACAAGCCCCTCGCATGCGGAGACAACCTACAGACAGGGCACACAAGCTTGTACTCACATTGCAGTGAAGCCATGACTCTCGATTCCCCACAACCAAATGCCTGCATACTTCCATACCTTTCTGCAAACTTCCTGAGACACACAAACACATGCAGGGAAGCTGGGAGTACCTAGGATTGGACAACTGTATGATAAGGATCCCCGGAAGGGGGGATGAGAAGACCTCCATCAAAGCAGGAATCATATGCAATCCAAAATGATGACCAGCCCTCAAATAGCCCTACGTTATTCCCACAACAGCCCCCGTGACTAAAGACACAGAGTCCAACAAGTAGAACCAGTGAGAACAAGTACCAGCCAAGTTGAAGAGAACCAACATATCAGTTTAGTGGTGTGGAGGGGTTTGAAGACAAAATGGACGAAGGAGTTGAAGCGATTGGCAAGCAAGAGGAGTTTTATGAGTTTTGAAAGGGGATTGTTAAAGGTAGTAAAGGGAAGATTGTAGGAGGTGGGGTGTTATTGAAGGGAAGAGTTATTGGTGAAGAGAGAGTGGAGGAGGGATACCGTCTGGTAGAAGAGTTGGTGAGCGAGGAGGAAGGATGCCTTCAGGAAAAGAACACTGGGGCTGATGGAATAGATACCCAGCAAGAAAGAGCAGAGGATCCACAGCCTAATGAGAAGATGCACCCACTTGCGCTGAGCATGGGGGCAGAGAGCAAGGGCCAACCCTTATACCAGTGCCTAGGAAGGTTCCAGTGGGCCATAGTAGGTGGTAGAGGGGAGTGGAGGTTTGAGTCAGTGCTTCAGCACTGAGGGTCAAGGAGCCTATTGCAGGGATGGCTTTGTGGAGAGTGTCCCATGGAACAAGCCTCTAGTACTGGGAGGACCCCTACAACTCTGATATCACCTAGACTGACCCTGGCTCCTTGGCTCAGTGACTCCATTATCGATAAACTCCTGCAACACCTGGCTCACTTGGAGAAGGGTCTCAGCCTGTGGACATCACTAAAAGTGCGAAGAGGATTTGTTAACTCCTTGGCCTGCAGCCCAAAGACAAAGACCAGGATTACCTCTGTGGTTTGTGAACCAGGTCCACGATGCGCCCAATCCTAAAACACTCTTATTATTTGATTTGGTTTGGAGGGTTTTCCTTGCTTTTTGGTTTTGATTAAGAATTAATCCTAAACCCTTCAGGAATGCATCTCTGTATTAACCTCGTCTGTGTATCCCACTTAGACCTACATGCAACACACTGTATCTTGAAACTGTGACCCGTGAGCCAAAGCCCTCCCTTGGAATAGCAGATGGAATGGTAGCTCTGGGATAATGTCTGTAAGGAACTGTAATTTACATGTCCATGATTGCCTCTAAGCAGCATCCAAAGAATATTTGGGCTGATTTCAGAGTGCATCTCCTGACCTAATCCAACTATCAATGATTGGATCATGTCAGGACAAGCGCTACAATAGCATGTATTTCTCTACCATAACCTGTATTAACATACATACTAAAGAGTAAACAAGATTCCAGTAATTCATTTGATTGATGAGTGCCGCCATTGTATCCTGGTTATATCACCACCATGTGTACTGGTCTCCTATTCTATCTTCACAATGCAGTCAGTGCCATGCTAGCTAAGACACTTCATTTCCAACAACGAGTCTTTAAAGGTTTAAAAAACTAACAACAAAAAACAGGCGCCTACCAGGGTTGTCAAACTGATAGCGTATTGACTTTGTCAAAGTGAGAAGGTACTGGGTTTCTTCAGGCAGTGGTTGTCAAAATAGAAAATGCTAAGGGTGTCATACTGGGAGTATACATATACATAGTCAAATGGTCCAACTGTGGATATGCTGGAATTCGAAATCTATAAACTCGGAAATCTGCTGACTGGAAATAAATAACAGGATTTTCCAAAGTGGGAATTTACTAGAACATTTTAATGGAACTGCGTAATAGCACAACAAGTAGAGTATGCCAAAAAGCATAAATTGGAAAACTGAGGCTATGCTGGAACTTTGCTGGAAATACTATATAATATGCACAATATGTCTGATTCTCCAAACCGAAAAAAACAGAATTGCAAATTTGGAATTATACTTGGGCAGAGCAAACTAGAGATATACTCGGGGTAAACGGGGCTATTCTGGGGCTGCACAAACTTGGATTATACAGGGTTGGTCTACCTCAGAATATACTAGTATTATGCAAACTGGGAGTTTTAAATTATCGTCAAGTTGGGAATTTGCTAGGACTGAAGAAATTGCTATCTCCTTGGGATGAGATAACTGGAAATGTATAAGGATGATCAAATTAGAAACATACTGGAATGTTCATAACTGGGCATTTTAAACTCTAAATATACTGGGATTTTGCAAAATACCACTAAACAGGCTTCTGTCAAAATGGAACTACAAAGGGACTGTAAATCACCAGCCCCCATTGAGTACTGTCTGCGTTTGGTTTGCTGGCTAGCTTGTGCAGGCTTACTTTCGCAGTCTAGTTTATCCTCAATGGCCTACAAGCCAATAGCAGACACTGCCTGTGGGCAGAGACTTTTCTGCAGTTTTCAAAGCTTGCTGTAGTTTTGCTGCATGTCCCTGCCTTAAGCTGCTGCCAAGAAAATTAACCGCCTTTTGGCACATGCAATAGAAGGTAAAGACTGTTGGGAGCGGGCATTCAAGGTCAGATAATGACAGTTTGACTTAACATAATAAAACGCACCAGGATATGCTAACGGGGCATAACAGAAACAGACAATATACATAAATATTTTTTATAACTACTAGTTTAAATCAAAAAATTATACAACCAACAGATTTATAAAATACATTATAATACAATTAGAAACCATTTCATAAAACACCTAAAAATAAACATATCATTAGATTTCATTTACCATCTTCCACTCATAACACAAATTGGAAAAAGAAAAAAGCAATTTTGGCCTAAATGTATAAAAATTCATCAGTCAATTTCAAAACATTTAAAAAGGAGACAACCTTGATTAATAAGGATGATGGTTGGCCACTTGGTTTCCGGGACCAAAATGTTGATTTGTTCAGATACATCAGAACCCACACAGATAATTCACACTTACCCCTCTAACAAATATAATTTCTCTAGTGTTAATGAGATTTAATCTGATGCTTGAAAAAGTCCTCAGAACTCGACCATCTGGACACTGGATAATGTAAAGAGGCAGAGTTCCTCTCCATTTATGTTCTGTGGACAGCTGTCTAAACAGTTATTTAAACATCTCCTATCACACTTTTCAATCCAGTCCAAGTCGTACATTTAATTCTTTACTTCAACTGGGTTGTTAATAAGAGGTTCCATAGTGATTTCCCTTTTAGCCAAAGCATCAAGACATGTTCCTTTCAAATTAGCAAAACACTGTGGATTGATATTGTCCATTTGCTTACCCATCAAATAATACAGAGTATTAGAAGGAGCCATTATAATTTTCCTGTACAATGAACAACTTTCCAGGTGATTACAGCAGACATGGAGGTTAGTCCCAACTCCTATCTTATAAGTGCAGTGGGAATACAATTTGGAAGCTCCACTGCTTTATGCCATATACTCCCCTCAAGTTTCCCAAAAATAAAACTCTTCTGAAAACGAGGACGCTTCATGGCCATACAAGGCAGCTAGCTAGTAGCACTTTCAAATTATAATAAGAAACGAGGAGAGTAAGAGTAAACCGACAATACTTCTTGGCGATAAGGAGCCTCTGTAGTCCAAATTGTGTTCCTTTCTCCATCAGCCTATTCAATGTAGACTGATGTGACACTATCGTTAGATTATAACCCAAGTATTTACTAGACTCCACCCCACACAAAAAATGTCCCCCTAAAGACCAAGTACATTTCCATGGTTCATTCTCACGCCATTAAAACATTATATATTTGACTTTGTAGGACTTGCTTTTAATGTATTTGGAATGGTATACTCAAAATCGTGTAAGGAGGCGTTGGAATCCTATTTGAGTTCTGCCCATGAGAAGGACCTCTGCATGGCTCAGCCATGAACATTTTTCATTGCCAATCAACAAATGAGGCCAACTCTATATTAGATCCTAAATCTGATATATAATAATTAAAAAGGCAGGGGGCCAAGACGCATCCCTGCCTAAGTCCTCTTGCAGTAGAAATCGCTTCCAACACCGATCTCCGAGCATTCAATCTTTAGGTTTAGTGTTAGAATGCATATGTACTAGAATATCCAGAAGATACTCTGGAAAATTCTAACTCTTAAGTTTTGACCAGAGCCTGGTTCTATCCAACATATCGAATGCCAGGCTCAGATCTACACAAGCAACGTCCAAGGGCTCTGCACCCTTCCTTCCTGCGCCTTCTATTAGCGCATTAATTACAAACCCACTTGCACCAGTCTCGAGCCCCCGCCTAAAACCGGTCTGGAACTTTGATAGCTTGTTCATTTTTAACATCTAATCTTCAATTTATTTTACTAGGCAAGCCGAAAAATCCTTACAATCAGCATCGAGCAGGGCGATCGGATGAAAACTTCTGGGGCTAAGTCGATCACCTCTCTTAATAATAGGAACGATAATTGATATCTTCAAGAATACAAAATGATCCTGGTCTCTACGATATCTTCAAACAATAGGAGCAAAATCAAGGCCCAAATCCTAGTTACTGATTTCATAACTCTGTTACAGAGACCATTGGGCCCTGTGGCTCATGAGTCAGAGGAAGCTCGAAGGATTTTATAATGTGTTCTTCTGAAACCTTCAAATCCCAGGAGGGTTCACTGTCTGACTCAAATGCTGCTACGGAGTTGTCTCTATATAGTTCTAAGAAATTACTACTACGTTGATTCTCTACAACAGGATTGATTAGTGACTCCATACTACTAGACCCCCCTACTCTGCAAAAGGGAGCAAACATGTTTAGCATTGTGTTCCAATACTGCCTAAAGCATATATTCTCTGTCCTGTTGGGCTAATCGATATCTATGAGCCTTTAGCCAGTGTTCATAGCAATGTTTCACTTTCTTAATCTTATCTACTTTAGTCCTAAGACAAAGTTTAGCAACTTGTATTATGTTAATATCTGGCCTCATTTGATTTTTCTTCATTTGAACACAATGGCTGTATTTATGTACACTACTCAAGGGAGGCCAAGTCGGTTTCCTTCCACACACATCTGTAATTTGTTGTGTGATAAATGTGGAAAATGCATCTGCAGGCAATACTGTGCTAAGTGGTCATTATGTAAATTAGCCATGATGTGTTCAGTGGGTATGGTGGAAAGCGGCCAGGATATGCCAACTATGCAGAATAGCTGGCAATGGTCTGCTAAGTGGACGCAATATCATTTGAGTACTGGGCATAATGTAAACTGGCAATGATGTACTGGTAAGATATTTTACCAATTAGTATTGTAAATGAAAAAGATCAAACAAAAATATGTTGTTGCATATAATATATAAAATAATTAGACATATTTGCACCGTTTAGAAAAACGTGAACCTAAATACAACCTTAGAAACATATATACGAATGTTGACCTAAAATCAGGATAGTAAAACATTAAACTCCATTTTGTTCTGGTGCATTAGATTTGGAGTACTAACATGCTACAGCATCCAAAGTGCATCGATTAATACTTCCGATCAGTGCAGATCGATAATCTCAAAGCATACAGGGTGGCCATGTCTTACAAGGATCTGTCAAACACATTGGCTAATTTCAGGTTGCTTGTTCCATGGTTTTTTAACTGTGTTTTCACCTCGGCTGCCCCAATATTTCTACAATAAATACATAACAAAACAAAAAGGATCATCATTTCCGGCTGGGCCAGAGCACAGAGACAGCCTCTGCCTTTCACCACTTGTTCTGCAGGGCCAGCACGGGCATAATCTGAAACCGGAAGTTCAAATACAGAGACCATACTTAAACAGTATACATTCTTTCGGAATATGGCACAACTTCATACTAAGATAGTCTAAAATTGATCTGTAACACGTTATCCATCATTAGCCCCTGATGAATGGAAGGGTTCGTAGCATGTGACGCTGAATACTGTTTTATTACTGTGCTGTTCGTACTGGTGAAATTCTGTGTTTGGTTGATTTCGCCTACAGATCATTATTTGTAGGCCTAATATTTTAGTTGAACTACACCTTCTAGTGTCATTAGGAATTTTGACCAGTGGGTGAAAGCCAGGGTTCATCTTCGTGGAAAAAAGAAAACGTACTTCTGTGGGTATTGTTAGAATTACTGAGCTATTCCCGCAGTGGGACTTTGTTTAGCAGCCTACGGTGAGCGGTGCCTGTATGAAGCGTCATCTTTTATCATCCGCATAGCAGGAAAGACTTGCATCAGTTCCTGTTTATGCCGGTTCGTGCCAGTACAGGGCTGGACTCCCTACGAGAATGTACACAGTAAGTCCCCTAGCTAGATGTGATGTGGCAAGATTCGCCACATACATTAACAAATACTTGGTGCACTCGCTTGCAGATCTTGCCGGTGTTTCCAATGGCGGTGAATTGAGCTAGTCTACAGACCCATCATCATTGGGCAAGGCTCGTGACCTAGGAAGTATAACTCCAGTACAGAGCCACATCAGCAAGGCAAATTAGCCCAAATGCATGCAAATTAGCCCAAATGCATAGACCTGGAAGAACCAGGGAATGTATGGCTAGTGCTGAGCCAGAGCTGAGTCTAGCTGGAGGGTCTGGCCTGGCTCTTCATGGCAAACACAAGCTGAGCTAGGGAAATAGAGGAGTGAAATGGGGGAGGGACCTGTGTCGGGGGGCGGGGGATAAAAAGAGCTAAAGTGGTATGCAAAGGGGCTGGAAGGCCTGATTGGGGCAAGTGCAAAGGCTAGGGCCAATAAAAGGGTCTAAAAGAGACTGGGGGCAAGGAAAGAAGATAAAACTCTCGAGGGGCAAAGAGGCTAAACAAGGCCAGGGGGCAAGAAAAGGTGCTAAACCGGCTTGGGAGCAAAAGAGCATGGGGCAAGAAAATGAGCTAAAGGGAGCTGGGGCAACAGAAGGGGATGGAGGGCAACAAAGGGGCTGAGGGCGAGAAAAGGGGTAGTGGTACGTGGGGGGATAGGGGTCACTGGTATTTAGTGGATAGAGAAACAGTAAAGGGGACTGGCGGCACTCGGGTGAGTTATGAATGATGGCGCTGGGATGTGTTTTTTCTCAGGAAAGGGGGATTCAGATGCTGGGAGAGCGGATTGGGCGCAGTATAAAATCAGATTAACATAACATAATATAAGGACAACACCAGTGGGGGTGATGGGTTAGTTCTACAAATGCAAGCCTTTTGCTCCAGAAAATTGCTTTATATTCGCACACCTGATCAAGCTCCCATCATTCTTCACTACACTGCCCACCTTACCTTTTCTTTCATCTCACTCCATTTTCTGGTAACTGCCTGCAAAAAGATCAAGATCCTTTGAACCTTGGGGCAGGAACACAATATGCCTTGTAAAGCGCTTATACACAAGCGCAGTGCTTCACTTTACTAGTGTTGGACTGTCGTCTAACAAAGAAATGTATTCTGGTAGCCGTACCCGTGATGAAGAAATTGGACTGAGGCACCTGAAATCAATTATTTGTAAACAAATAAAAAAAATAAAAAGGCAAAGTTGTGTTCAGGTGCATATCTGGCCAGCACATTTAAATTTAAATATTGAAAGTTTCAAATACGGTAAAAGTAGTTTAAAGTCCAAGCATCGTAAAAAAACAACATGAAATGTCAAATATCTTAAAGCGTTTTCTTGCTTGTATGTTGAAATGTAAGACTTATAAACACGTGCCACTAGTACCGGACAGAAAATGGATACAAGTCAAACAACTCGAGAAAGTCACTTACGCTAGACAACGTTATAAAGTCTGAGAATCACTTTGACTAGTGCAGGCTGCATTATGTTTTCTGCTACCGAAACATGATTTTCCTCAATCAATGGCCACGCACCAGAACACACCCAGGAACCATTACGTTCCGTCCAGCCCACATTCCCGATAATACCCCGGCCGCTTCTTAATACAATTAGACTCGAAAATGCAGCGCTCTGGCTGAAAATCCGCGCGCGCTCATCTTTGCTTTCACTTCAATAATTAGGAGCGATAATTGCCCGGCGGCAGCGCGGGCTTGAAAGGCCCCCTAAGTGCACGCGCCTTCCAGCCACTGCCAGAGACGTTATCTCAGCCTTTGCTAACGCCACCCCTAATTGATTTGCAAGTGTCCCTGCGATGGCACAGCGCTGGGCGGGCTACTGACAGGCACGGCGGAAGGTGTGCGCGTGACATATCACCGGTGCCTGCCGCCTCGCGAGGCTGCACCGATGAAGACGTCAACTGCAAGCCTCCTCGCCGCCATTGCAACGAAGTTAAACATTGGAACTATTCTGGGAGACGCAACACATTCCAGTCCCAGAAAAATGTCCAGCCCCTTTCACTAAAAGCTAAAGTGTGACAGATGCCTTCACAGTAATTGGCAATCAGCCCTTGCCCAGCAGCTGAAAACACAATACATCACTCTGATCTCCCGTGGGCCTGCAATTCATTCGCAATCCCGAAATCTGCATGGAAAAGACGGAACAACTCGCCTTTCACAACAAGTGCCCGCGCGGCCCTCGCCCGCCACAGAGGGCATATTGTTCAGGCAGCGGCCATATTATGTCAGGGCGCAGGCATCTCCGCGCCAGTGAAACACAGGGCAGTAGAAAGTGACGCCCTAAGTTACTCATGTTCAATTCTGCAATTGGCCTTGTACTTACATTTCGCTGGCAGATCATAGCCACACGTGATCTTGGCTTCGCCGGTCTCGCAGCCACTCAGGCTGCGACACTCTGCGAGGAGACACGCCCCAGCCGCTCTGTGTATACAGCCATCCACTGCAAGGAAGCATAAAAAAAGGGTCAACTATTAGTTCAGAACCATATCACGTGCACATAGAATTTTATTAAACGCCTGGAATGTGAGCCTGCCATTCGTCTATTCATGAAACTAGAGCATATTTGCTATTTGCCAGTTGTGCACTGGGCACTCTGTCCCTACAGTACAATGGTGGGAAGCAGTTGTGATGGGCCACACATGGAACAGGGACTTGACATGCGGTGGCTTGAGGGAAGGGAATGATTTTGGGGAAGACTGGCCTTGAGGAAGCGATGTGCCTCGAAGCAGGATGGCAGTGACAACAATAATGGCCATAATGCAGGAAATCACCCCTTGATTCATAGCTACAAATACATGCCAACATTCTATGACCAAAAATCAGTAGGAATCTTAAAGTTTCAAAAATATTGGAAAAAAATCGCTATTTGTTGCCACTAAATCGGTAGGTGGTAGGACTGCTTAAAAAGCAGTATCCTACCGCCTAAATCGGTAAGGTTGGCAAGTATGTAGCAGGTGCCAGAGAGGGGCGCTGCGTTGTGCAGCTACGCTGAAGATATAGCATTTTGCACTTGCGGGCGGGGCTGAAACGTGCGGTTCCCCCCAGCTCCTGGCGCAAGCTCACACCTGCTAGAACTCATTAGGAGGAATGGCTCGCCATTGCTTCAGCGGCTTGCCACAGCATGTAGATGACTGGCACCGGGGAGCTGAGGTACGGTGAACCATGTGGCTGTTGATATCCAGAAGTGCTGGAGGATCTCACAGGCGTCTCTGACAGTCTCGGGAGGTTGCACTAACGCACTGGTCTGTTAACTGCTGCCAGTAAGAACACACCATTATAAAAGCAGCAGCTTGGACACATCCCCACTGAAGAAGGTTCCTCGGATTCTGTGCACTTGCGCAACCATGGCTGAACAGGCTGCTACATGCAGCCCCAAAAAAAAGAAGAAAAAAAAAGTCGGTATTTGTTGCCACTAAATCGGTAGGCGGTAGGACTGCTTAAAAAGCGGTATCCTACCACCTAAATCAGTACGGTTGGCAAGTATGGCTACAGAGCTTTTATTAATCACATCTTGATTACGGTTTCAGTCTTTGACCCCCCCTAGGGAGTTCACTGTGAGAACACGCCCTGGGAACACACATCTAGGGTTTGTTTGTTTGTTTGTTTATTTATTTATATAGCGCTCTTGACCCGGGGGTATATATGCGCTTTGAGCATCAGGTTACAGGTAAAAGACAATAGTACAGTATTAATAGGGCATAGATAATAGTATTCAAACAATATACATACAATTGGACATTCAGGGTGCATACATATGTAGTAGGACGGTTATTTGTTGGTTAACCAGGAGATGACCTTAGTTCTGAAGGGTTGGAAAGTAGGTGTAGATTTAATATCCAGTGGGATGGAGTTCCAGAGTTGTGATGCCAAAGTTGGGAAGCTGGATCCTCCGGCTCTTTTAAGGGAGAATTTGGGAACTGTTAGTTGTAATGAGTTGGACGATCTGGTGGTTCTAGTGTTCTGTCTTAGTGTAAATTTGTTCGAGAGGTAGGGTGGGGCAAGATGATTAAGGGCTTTGTAAGTAAGGCATATGGTTTTCAAGTCTATTTTCTGTTGGATGGACAACCATTTGCAGGCAGTTCTGGTGGCGGAGATGTGTTCCCTTCTAGGAATATTGAGGGCGGCACGTAGTGCGTTGTTTTGTAGAACTTGCAATTTATTGATTACTGTTTTGTTGGCACCTACATAGAGGCTATTACAGTAATCCAGTTTAGATTGGATGAGTGCTCTGGCTAGGATGAGACAGTTGCTAGGGGAGATCAGTGGTCTGCAGGCCCTGATTAGTTTACCAGTGTAGGCAGTGGCTGAGGCGGTCATATTGATTTGTTTAATTAGGTTAATGTTCGTGTCTAGGTAGAAACCGAGGGTTTTTACACTCTTGGCGATGGGTATGGTGTTACCGTCAATAGTGAAGCTAGTGTAGCCGGGACAGAGTTTACTGATAGTGTTAGGTGAGCCGACAAGAAGCAATTCAGTCTTGTCATCATTCAGGCATAGGCCATGTGTGGCCATCCATGCCTGAATGATGGAAAAGACTTCATTGATCCATTTGGCGTCCTTGTTGTAGTTGCCTGATAGGGTGAGGAGTATCTGGGTGTCATCTGCATAGTTAGTGTAGGTGACACCCAGATTGTCCAGCTTGTCGAATAAAGGCTTGGTGAAAATATTGTAAAGGGTGGGTGAGACACAGGATCCTTGTGGGACACCGCAGGTGATGGGGATGGGGTCAGCCGCTGCTAGGGGGGAGAAGACCCGCATGGTTCTGTTGTCCAGGAAAGATTGGATCCATGTGACTGCAGAGTGGGAGAAGTGTGCTGCCAGAGACAAATGGTTGCACATGATTTTATGGTCGACCAGGTCAAAGGCAGCGGAGAGGTCAAGGAGAAGAAGGATGGCTGCCTTATTTTTGTCTTTGAGTTCGTCTATCTGGCATTTGAGATCAACAAGGGCCGTTTCTGTCCCGTGTTGTGGTCGAAAGCCAGATTGGCGAGTTCCTAGTAGGTGATTGGCCTCGAGGTAGTCCTGAATTTGTAAATAAGCCACTCTATCCAAGATTTTTAGTAGGAATGGGACGGTGGTAATAGGTCTGTAATTCGTGGGGATGTCAGGGTTGAGAGTAGTTTTTTTTAGTAGAGGTAGGACCCAGGACTGTTTCAGATTGCTGGGGACCATGTTGTTGGCGAAGGACAGGTTTATTAATTTAGTGATAAATGGGGAGAGATCCCTAGCTGCATCTTTTATGATTTGTGCGGGGCAGCTGTCCCCCTTGCAATTCGATGGTTTAAGGGATGCTATAATTTTCTGAACCTCCAATATAGATACCTTTTTGAAGGTGAAGCCTGAACTAGTGGCAGTAGGTGGAAGGGGTGTGGGGATGGAGGTGGGATCGAGAGTAAGTTGTTGTCGTTTGTTGTTGATTTTGGTTTGGAGCCCTGAGATTTTGTTGGCTAGGGCATTCTGGATCCCTGTGCACCAAGGTTTATCCTTAGTGCAAGAGTCAGTGGGGGTAATGGGGGTTACCATGTTTGTTTGAATATTGTACTTGAAGACCTGCCCACAATTGTCGAAGCCATGCCCCTTTCATAGTTTTGAAATCTCTAATACAATAGCAGGAGGAGGGAAAAAAATCATGCTTGCAGGTTTTTTGAAACATACTATATTCGGTTTTTTTTAACAATCTGCATTAGCTCCCAGTGGCTAAGTGTGTTTTTGAAATCCCTTTGTTTAGTGCATAGGGCTTTCTATGCTGCTGGTCCGGAATATCTGCAGTTGAAATTTCGACCCTATGGTCCTGCTCGCGCACTGTGCTTTGTGGACCGCTCCCTCCTGGCTGTCCCTAGAGTCCGTCGGGCAAGAATGGGAGGCCGCTCTTTCTTGATCAGAGCTGCCATGTTGTGGAATGCCCTTCAGATTGCCCTTTGTGCCTGTCCGATTCATATACACCTTAGGAAAGCTTTGAAAACTCTACTCTTCTAGTCCCTCGCTTCTGCTGTATTTCTGTTTCCAGTCATAGCGCAAGGTTGCCTTTTTGGTGTTGGTTGCGCTGTACCTCGGTACGAAAAACTTTAATATAACAACATTATTCAAATAAAAATAATTATGTAAGGTTGAACATGACATTTTAACTAAATATTATAACATACATTTGTTTGCCCATGGAGCAAGAAAAAGCTGACCTAATTCTGTCAAAATTCTATCCAGTGACTGTCCAGATGCTTATATTTTAACAACATGTGAATTAACCAACTTGGCCCATCATGCCAGATGAATAAATTACACTGATCATTTAATTTCTGAAAATGTTACTAGTTTTAAAAACTGCCGCAAAAGCCTCCTAGACGTGTAATTTTAACGCTAAAACGCTAGTGAATCATATGAATAGCTCCGTGAGTTAAGAACCTGCAGCACAGATCTAGCTGCAGGTTTCACATACATCACTGTAGCAGGCGCGTTAACCCACCGAGCAAACATTCCAAAATGAAGTCACATGGCTAAAAGGTTAGAGTGCTTCTCTGGCCATTTTATAAAGCACACACTAATAACAGAATAGTATGTTTCAATTTTTTAGAGGCAAAGCCGGTTACACTGAGTTGTGACTGATTTTTCCCGTTCCAACTAGCCTTTTGCAGAAACGGACCTGTCATTCAATATCCCTATTTTATCTTTGTTGCTGTACTTGTTAGGCATATCATAAAGCACTATTATAGACATCTCGCTCCCACACACAACAGTGAAGTTTAAGTTTCCAGAAATGCAGATCCACATGTAACAGGCTTGACATTTGAGGCATAGAGGCCATTAGTGCAAGTAATATAGCTCAGCAGGCTGAGTTCTCTCTGCTGCAATTTGTGCCAGATCTGCAGGTCGCAGGTTAGAATCCCAGGAAGGCCAAATCAGCCTCTCATTCCTTTGAGGTCAATAAATGAGTACCAATTTCAGTTGGGTGATATTGTATGTAAATATGTTCTATGTAAAGCTCTATATAAATAACCTATTTCCTAGATAGCAACTAATAAACTGTGACCAGAAATGGTGTAACTCTCACTTGAAGTTGTTTAGCTTTATAGATATGCAGAGCGGGGAAGCCTAAAAAATGGAGAAGTGGCCCCATAATATGGCTGACACCTCTCATCCAGCACTGGCTGTTCATTCAACAGCGGTTTGGATTCTGGGACTTGTTGTTTAGCTTTTCTTAAATGTTTGTACCACACATCAAAAGCAAATTGGAATTGGCTTAAAAGGAAACACGGACCACTTAGCTTCTTTCCCTCCACTGTCTGCTTAGTCTACATGGGGGTTGTGAAACAGAGATGTTTATTAATACACGTTGCTTGCTTTTTTCATTATTCAAAACAGGCATCCAACATATTGTCTCGCATATCTGTAAATAAAATATGCAGTTCTGAAATAAACGTTTTTTTTTGCTTTCAAACAAGCAGGCAGCTTTGTAGATTTGTTTAAATATAAAGTGGCCATTTTCTTTCACAACTCAAGAGACAGATACAATATGGATTTATTGTCTCTTAACCGGAAAACTGGACAAAGATCTCAAAATACGGTCAGTCCAAACTAAATCCGTGTAGGTGGCAAACCTACACTCATCAGCCTTGGGTTATATAATTCCTGTGAACTACTTTGGAGAAGTAGACACTCTGCCTAAAATAAAGTCAATGTTTTGTGTATAAAGAGATTTGTAGTATAGTGTAGTATTTGTAATAACAGAAATAAGGTTTCAAGACACTTCACATCGCAACATGACAAACATTTTCTTCTGCAACTTTCACCTTGTCCATTAAAGTTCCGTTCTATGTCATTTCGACAGCTGTTTTTACGATGGGTGTTATACCATAGAATCTTTGCAGAAAAACCTTTTCGAAATTTGTAAAAATTATTTTTGGGGCCTTTGCCCACAACCCCCGGTCATTTACCTATTTTAAAATCAACAATTTGTTGTTCCCGACCCCACAACCCTTTAAATGCCCATGCTCACCCCCAATAACATGTTGAAAAGTGTTTTCGGCAAAAATGCTTGCAACGGGTGTCGATGAAAGGCCGCAATACCGAGAGTTCACCTGCTTTAAAATGCAACTGATCTGCCTTCATCCTGACACACATCCCCCATTCAATAACCTTTCATGGAGGAATTCATATGAAAAAGAATGGTGAAAAATATTTGATATTTACATTGGGCCTTCCGTAAACCACAGAAAGGTGTGCAGAAATATGCAATTCTGTGTATTATGCATGCAAAACAAATACACATACAATACTCCCTTAGCACAGCAGCTACAGATCTATACAGAAAAACAACATGCAATGTGCACATACAAGAGCAACAATAGTCTCGGGAGGATAGCTTAACGGCAACACGCTCGCCTTGGAAGCAAGACGCCGTAGAGCAACACAGGTTCGATCCCCGGGTCCGCGTTTAGAAACCTATGGGTATTGTAAGGACATATATGGGATTTGATTGCAAGCATACAATATGCAGCATAGAAATACAGCCAGGCCCAGTTTTTTCAAATTGCAGGCATTATTTCAGTAACAGCCAGCAGGCAAGTTTTCAGAATACCTTTTAGCATAGTGTGCTGCCAGGTTAAAACAAAGAGGTGCACAATTTTATATTGGATGTTTCATGTGTGGAAACTGCATTAGAAAACATAACTGATTAACTCTTTACTAATTGCCTTACTAAACTACTAACTTCAACCTCTCTATCATTATAATGCAGTTTTCTGTACACAATGAAATGCAGGCTATGTTTTATGTGCACAATTTGAAATTCATTTTTCTATGAAGAGGTGCACACTAGCGTTTTTTTCTTCATCTTGTGGAGAACAGAAATATGTAAAATGCAGGAAGGAAAATGAAACAGTTGCTTTACAAATTAAGTCTTCATTGTCTTGAAAAACGAAGGCTGGGACAGGGCACATTCTTGTTGTTCTGATTGGTAGAGATTGTAGGTAGATAAGCCACGCCAAGAGAGAGCTGAATTAGAGTTTTCTTAAGGAATGAAGAGAAGGGAGGTGGCTGTTCGTGCTGGGACCAGGGGATGGACGGTGCCATATCTGTTGAACTCCATGTGGGTTGAGCGCTGGCTACGAATCTAATCAGCTGGCTGCTCTCCACACATACAAAAGAGTTTTGCACTGGGTCATGGTCTACGAAGACTGCAAGGTCGTGCGGGGACTTCAGATCTCACTGGCCTTGGTAAGATTAGTGCCAAGTGAGGAAAAAGAGATTGTTGAATGTGTGTTGATAACATTTACTAATAGTACAGGGAGTTTAGAGAAAAAATACTGTATGTTTATTTTTCTCTCTATGTTCAAGGTTTGTAAAACTAAAATCGTTTTGCAATGTGCCTGCTTGTTTCTGTTTTTATTTTATATCTTGCAGTTGATGCTGTAAAAATCATGTGGTAAGATGTTTTGCTGTTTATAATTGTCATTTAATAGAGTGCATCAAAAACAAAAACTGAGGCTTTGGCGTCATTCATGCATCTGTGAATCATTTATATAGGGGAGGCACAGAGGTGATGTTTATATCAGAGCAATAGTGCATTTACCAATTTACCACTGTAGAGAAAATAGCAAGCAAGGTAGAAAGATGTGTTTAAGCATTGCGTGTGATTCCTTCTTTGCATGCTAAAAAGAAGGAGTGTCAGATTAGACACATAGATTACTGGATGTACATAAGCCAGTAATACCAGCCACAAACTATAGGTGGCGCTCTGAATAAACTCTTTGGGTTCTCTGAAGTGTCATAAGTCTGGGGGCTCTCTACGGGCAACTAAACTACATTCTAATAGAAGGGAAAGGTTTGTTTTATGATGGGGTTGTAGTATAAAAAAAACATGCTCACCACTATACCACAAGAATGAGATAATTCTGAAAATACCACAAAGTAAGATACCACTAAAATTACCACCTATACAAGCTTACAATATATAATCACCAAAATAGACACTACCAAACCCACTCTAAATGTAAGGCCAGTTTACCACCAATTTACCACCAACATTTTACAGTAAGAAAAATACTGCCAAATCCCAAATTTACCCCAAAAAGACAAAATCTCTTACAGTATTAAGCACGCTATACATAACCAATTACATTATATTACACACAAAACAAAAATAAGGACTCTTTGGACAAAAATTCTCTTTTAAAAAAAAAGTTAATGTGTTAGTTCACTCAAATATTCTATTGGCTCAAAAGATGGGCCATAATCAAATATATATATATATATATATATATATATATATATATATATATATATATATATATATATAAAACCAAGTTTTGCTATGCAAAGTTTTGAGCAAATGAGGCTCAAACTCAAAGATTTCAAGCACTAGGAGACATCCATTTTGTGAAATGAATGAGCCTCATGTGCTTGTGTTAAGCTCTGCCCTTGCGGCAATAATGAAGCAAAAGCCAGCCAGCTGTAATAAACAAAAGCTACCAGGTGGCTTTTGCTTCATTATTGCCGGAGAGCAGAGAATTCAGTCAGGATCCTGTCTGCTTTAGATTTTTGAATTTATATCTAAAATCACTGTAATCATAAATACAACTGTGTTGTATTTATGATGGCAGTGGCTTTCGCTTTGAGTCTCTCGGGCTCCACCGATTAGGGAGCTTTTGCTGCTTGATTATTGCCATCAGAGCAGAGCTTAACATGCACAGAGGAGACTGCTTCAAATCACAAAATGGATGCCCCCATGTAAACACTTTGAGCCTCATTTGCTCAAAACTTTACATAGGATCTTTCTTTAAAAATATGTTTTATATATTTTTGATTATTGCCCATCTTTTGGGACAATACAATTTTTGAGCACACTTCCCCTTTCAGTTTACCATCCACAAAAAGGTGAAGTTTACAAGCACTGGGAATGCCAATACTAAGGCTAATATTATGACTGCAAATTAAACATTTCTCTAGCATTAACAAACCCTGTCACCCAACAAATGAAACCTTTACTCACACTACATCACTAACTTTAAATATTAGGAAAGTTAGATCTCCTGGTCATCCTGGTCGTTTGTACGTTGAATGAATACATGTCTTAATTTATGGGTCACCAAGATCGGTGATGAAGTTATACTCAAGCGTCCATTTTTGTAGATTCCCTTCATCATTTAATCACAGGGTAGACGTATATGTTATTAAGTCCATTGCTTGTTTCGACTGACTGCAACTCTCTGCTTTCAGCACCAACCTACTGCCATTGGTCTGTTCACCCAGCAGCAAGATAGGAGTCTCTGTTGACAGATAAGGGAAACCCTTCTCTCCAATTCACTTCTCCTTCTGAGAGATTACTAAGCCCTCCCTAAATATATCTATCTCTCGCTACCCCTGCCTCACTTGATGTAAGGAGACAGCATGTACCACTATTTTGTATTTTTATTTTGTTTATAACGTGAACCTAGCTCAAGAGCAGCGGAGGGCTTTACAACATGAGGGTGCCAGGATTGGGCTAGGCATTTTATACAGAAGTGCAGTACTATTGGTGAAGGGAGAGAAAGATTTTTCATCATCCAGTAGATATTGTTGAAAGAGACACATTTTTGCGTTTTGCAGAACTGGAGAATAATGGTGGCATTTCCAACCTCTGCCGGGATTGAGTTCCACATGGTCGACCGTGGCAGGAGAAGGACTGCACATTTTCTCTTTATGAGCTAACAGATGCCAAACCTTTCATAGATCTATGTGAGATGCAAGACCATCAAGAGGTGTATAGTTTATCCGCCAAGTATGTTGGTGTTTCATTGGGAGTGCTTTGTAGGTGATGCATGCCATTTTGACTATAATCCTGGGAGGGAGGGGAAGCCAGTGGAGCTCACACAGTGTTGGAGAAAGACATTCAAATTTGTAGGCTCCTGTAATGATAGGGGCTGTGGCATGGTGTGCTGCCTTGAGGCGGTCCAGGTGTGTGGCTGGAAGCACAGTAAGCAGGATGTTTCACCTGTCCATGTGTGGGATCACAAGGGAATGAACCGCTGTGTGGAAGCCATACAGGGGGATCAATGGTTTGAATTATGGAGTGTCAAGATCTGTAGCCATGGGGATTGTGCCTTTTTGGCTATTTGTTTTTGGAAGGTAAAGCTACTGTCAGCAATGAAGCCTAGGGATTTAGTTGAGTTTAAATGCTGAGGGGTGACTCCTTCAGGCATTTGTCGTCCAGGCATTGCTGCATAAGTTGTTGTTTGCTGATGGGGGGGGATGGGAAATCAATGACAACAAATTCGGTCTTGGTGGGCTTCAGTTTAAGGTAGATGTTTGACATCAATGTCTTGATGGCAACTAGGCATTCGCAGAGGAGAGCGATGCCCTAGGGGCCCCCAACCTTAAGGTACTGCTACTGTTGTCAGCATACTGATAAATGGTTATATTGGAGTAATTTAGGAGAGCTCTCAAGAATTGCATGTATAGATTAAAGACAACTGGGTAGAGGATGGAATCTTATGGGACCCGCACACATGACCGTGAGTCGGTTGGATCTGAATTAGCACATCTGTATAGCCAGGTGTCTGCCAGATAGATAGGACACAAGCCATTTTAGGACGATTTCATAGAAGTCCATCCTGTCGGCAAGAAGAGAAAGGTGTCTTAGGTGGTCAACTGTGTCAAAAGGCAACCTAGAGGTCTAAGAGGACTAGAAGTCACAAGTCCCCAGTGTCAGTGATTCACAGCACATTGTCAACCACTTGTATGGTTGCAGTCTCAGTGCTGCATTTGAGTACATGTCAACATTCAGAAGCACCTGGGAGGGAGCTTTCATCAGAGAAAGCGGGAGAAATAAATGTTCCCATAGGAATGCATCGAGGTTAGAATTATTTTAGGCAGGAGGAAGTAATAAATAGCTATATTTTCAATAGAAAAATCGGGAGTCTGCTGTCTAAATCAGGAGGGTTGTCATGCATGCATTTGGGGTAGAAGTTGAACTGACAATCAAAGAGGAGGCCAGCAGGGTGGATTTTGGCGAGTAGGTGGGACACAACTACTTTCTCAATAAGCTTCCCAATGAACGGGTGGCTTGTGATTGATCTGTAGTTGGCTAGGTCCCGTGGTAGGTCAGAGGGAGGACAAAGTCTCTGATTAGACATTTCACTGTTAAGTTTATTAAAGAAAAGAAGGAATGCCTAGCTTTCCCTATAGTACAAGGCGTCCCTCCCTAACTAGCTTAGGTGCTTGTCAGTCGCCATGAATGTCGAAAAATTCAACTGTCCACTGTCCAACTTTAAGCCTGTCTCACCCTACCACTATCTCAATAATTTAACGTCAGTAAATGTCTCTCTTCTCCTGAGGTTTTTCAGTTTCTCACCAACTTTTCAATGGTTGATCTTAAGGTAGTCTCTGGTGACTGCTTATATCAGTTTGTGCAGTTTATTCACTGTTGTATTGGGCTTTTGTTTCTTTTGTTTTCCTCGACAAAGACTTATTCTCCCCTCTTCCTCTGTTAAAGTTTTCCAACAAGTAACATTTCCATCTGCACTAATTCTGGACAGCACACAATCTTTGCCATCAAACATATTCATAATGTCCACCTGGTTCTCGGGCTTCTCTTATCAGTTGGCCCTTTATTTTGATTAGGCTTTCTTGGCCTTGACTGATTCACATTTTATCACTCTGAGTATTTCTCATTTACACTTCTTTGCACTGGTTTTACAATATTTTTCTCTTGACTGTGACGAGTATGAGCATCCAATAATGATTCTCGTTCACTCTTCTTTCTGATATCATATTATCATCTTTCTCTTGACTATGATGACTATAAGCATTCCACTAACGATTCTCATTCAGACCCCCCCCCATCCAGAGTCTCCTGTTATCCCTATTACCTTCTCTTCTTGGGGCTGACATCACCAGGGTTTTTGGCCTTTGAAGGTTGGTTTGCTTTCCCTCCAACTTGGTTTCTCGTGGCCTTTCACCACATTCTCTTCCATCTTTGTCATCTCGGATGGCCATTTGGTATTAAGTATATTGGTTCCTTAGATATCCGCTGTGGTAGAATGTTTTTGGTATTGTTGAAAGGACCCTATGTCACCATGAACCTCCCGTGGTCACGCCACAAATCTCAGGTCCTTCCTCTCTCTCTGATTCGAGATGCCACGCATCCAGCTCTCATTCTCCTGGCCTCTTCACTACCAACTGTAGCGCGTCTGTCAGCTCTCGCCACCCTACGATTGCAGGATGCTGCGCGTCTTGCCTTTGCTTCTCTCTGTTGTTTGTAACTAGCAGGATCTTTTTTGCGCCTCCAGGATCCTCCCCTTTTGGGACATACGTAAGCGCGGAGTTTCCCCAGCGCAAGCCTTTGTTCCTTCTCTGTCTCCTACGGATTCTCCTCTCCTATGCACGTCCTCCTCTTCATCCCAGTTTAAAGGGAATTTAAAGGAAAGTCTTCTGTTTCCTGTTAGCAATAATACATACTGGTTTTCTCTTCAGATATTTTCACCAGCAAGGTTTGAAGATTTTATTGTATAATGCAAACTAGGGATTTTCTCAATGGAATGGGAGTCTTTTTCCCAAAAGAGGGAATCTCTCCCGGTGAGGTCCCACTTGCCCCTACCCCTAGACAGGGTATTGTGGAGCAGACTCACCTCCCTAGCCTCACACAGGGGACTCCACCCTGGAGAGAAGGGATGAATTCTTGTGATTCGTCACAGTCCTCCATCATGGAAGTCTCTCTCACCACGGCTTGGGACCCTTTTTCTCTCACCCTGGCTCTTTCTCCCTCACCCCAACATGGGGCTCTTTTTCCCTCACCCAGGCTTGGGGCTCTTTCTCCCTCACCCCGGCTTGGGGCTGGGCGGATCCTCCCTGCCCTCAACCCCGTTCCCTGGAACAACCACGTGCTGCAGTGGCGATCCTCTGGTTAGGCTGTCTCTAGTATGGATGCCGAACTGCAGCGTGGTTTCCTCCTTAACCAAGCGTATATTCTTGTCAGATTTGTTTAGTCCCATCTGCGCTCGACAAGTCCTCTGGCTCTTTAGTTGCAGCTGCTGGTTAACCACTGTTGTCATGGTCGGTTCCCCTCTTCGGGCACGCCCGAGTCTCCCGGTCTGGGAACCTGTAGGGAAGGCAGCATTACACAGGCCATGGAGCTTTTCTGCTCTGCATGCCGGGTGTGTGGAGTGGTCTCCAGACTCTGCCCGCCAGGAAGACATCTCTTCCTGCTTCTCCATCTGCAGGAACTCCTTCCTCCAGCTGGTTGCTCTCACAAGTCCTTAAACACCCGGCTGTCATAAGATTGGATAACTTCCAGTTGCTGCAATTCAGAAATCTTTGTGATCATAAAGGGGGCAGAAATCCTGGCAGCCATGTCTAAAGGAATTTTTATACAATTGTCCTCTTTGATTCCCATATAACCAACAAATAAATCAGACTTCTAAGGTAAGGGAGGACAGAATAAAAATAATGTCTGGGGATTCATTGCCCCCTTAGTGGGGGTCTCACCCCCAGTGGGATCTTGCTTGCTGTGTCCCGGAGGCTTGTTAAGCATAGCAGGCTCACCTACCTAGTCCAAAAGGGGCTGGCTCTCCCTTTGAGAAAAGGGACCAATTCCCTGGGTTTGTCACAATGACAAATAGCATTGTCCTAATTTTGGCTTTGCTGACACTTGTTCTTATCTGTTCTTCAATCTCATTCAAAGTTACTTCAGTCCAAGTTACATGGGAAAACAAAGCAGTGCAGGGGGTCGGGGGTGGGGGGGGCAGTGGATTACGAGGTAGCCATCTGGCGAAAAATGCCTCTAATCCAGCATTCAAAAGAACACATTAAGCCCAGTACAATAAAAGGATTGTGTGCTCAAGACCTAGGAAAATACCTTATATATACATCTTTTGCATGCTGAATAATGTCAAAATGTGATGAGTTGGTCACATAGTGGGACGATTTGGCACTAGATTATATAATTAACTCATGGTGGCAACAGTAAAGACAGACACAAGTGATCACAGTTCAAGGGCGTTTATTAAACTGTATGATGTGTGAGAAAAACAGCTAATCTAAACCTAAATCTAAGATGGGAGCAAGCTACAGCCATCAAATAATAATAAAGCAGTCCTAGTGGCGTCTCTTCAAATAAAATGGGTCTATACTAAAAGAAAACTATTGGCAATCCTTACCGTTAAATTACAAAATAGTGTGGCATAATGTTCACCAGAAAAGAAAGAAGTGTTCACAAAATGATAAATCAGGATGGTATACCTGGAGACTCCAATCCCCACATTTTTAGCACTGGACAAGGCGGAACTCCTGAGCACAATACACCACTGGGCTTCTTCAGCACAAGCATACCGTTTTTTTCAGCGATATCAGGACCTTTGGCCAAGTCTCTTTCATACAAACCTATTGCCTCTGAGGACCTGATGTGTCAAAAATAATAAACCAAAAGTTCCTTTCTGTAATCTTTTACCTTTGTTGATGACTCTTCACCCCGGGATCGCCCTCAATGGGCTCCGATCCTTCTTGAATTTTAGTCTCCCTTTGTCGGGTTCACTACGGCCTTTTGTTCAAAAATGTTCACTTGCAGTTTTCTCGAGTCTCAATGTCTTTTTAAACAACCTTTCACTATGGACATCCCTCAGCCAGGTTCACTCTCATCAACATGATGTTCACAGGGCTATTATGCTTCACCCCAAATTGCAGGCATCCCTCAGCCAGGTTCACATTTGCCAGATTCACAATTCACTTTTGCTTTATCACAAATGCAGGATTCACTTGCCTTAGCTTTCATCTTGGTTACAGGTGAAAGACCTTTGATTGTAGAAGGGGTTTTTACTCGACCCTTGTATGACCACTTTGACCTCTTACGTCAGACTCTCCTAGGGCCTCCTGGTATTTGTAGTTTCAACAAAAGGGGACCATCCAGAGTGTTTTGAATGAGCACCCACGTGGCGCCGCCCCACTCTGCAGCTGGTGTTTAACTGGGCTTTAAAAGTTCAGTAACACACAAGTTCTTTGTTCATAAGTTATTTCAATTCATATCATGTTGCCGTTTGCAACCTTCATTCAACACAGCCTGGTTTACTATCGGTTCTCCCTGCGACTCACCGGCTGTGCTGAATTCATAAGCGTTTCTTGTCTCTGGAGTCAAGGATGGTACACAGTAGCAGGTACGTCTCCCTGCCTTTCTTATCAGTGCGGAAGGGACCCGTGCACCGTTGACTTCTGTTACACAACACGCCAGCTGCAGTTCCAGGTTTTATGATTCCTTTCACAGAGGCTTTGCGGGTCTGGGCCGAAAAGGCCCAGGGCACTTCCCTCTTTATCGTCCTTTCAGGTCTTGCCGCCTTTCTCCTCCTTTTGAACTGCCATCCTGGAATAGCTGTTTCCTCGTGCAGTTTGCCTTGGTCAATGTGTACTCTCCTGGGGAAGGGAAAGGGGGGATCTTCGGGGAGTGGAGTTGGGACACCGACAAGTGAGGCATGCCTCACTTGTCGGTGTCCCAACTCCACTCCCCGAAGATCCCCCCATCCAGGTGATCCTCCCCCACTGGTCCACCCCCAGGAACTGGATCCAATAGTGATGGCCATGTCCTTGCCACCTGGATGACAGATATCCGAGGACTAGCGGGTGAGACACCTTCAGATTTCTCACAATACACCCAAAGTTTCAACTTTGACATGGGTGCCTTGAGCTAACTGAGCTTCAATACAGGCGCTCTGTCAGCTGATCACACGAGTCAGCCCTTTGCTAGTTAATGATTCAACCTGTGAGTGCTGAAAATAAACAAATATGTACCTATATATGCATAAAATGGAGAACACCATTTTTGATGCAACTCTGCACTGATATAACAAAGCAAAAGAAAACATGTGCTGTATCTACCCTACAAAAGGAGACCAAACAATATTTTGCTAGTTATCAAATATTAATAAAATCATATAATTTAATAACTTTCTCATATTCTCTCACAAACTCATGTCACATGTTCCTGAATTCAGCATGATCATAAGGGTTTACACATCCATATCGGGAAAAGTCCTACCGGAAGATATAGAAGAAAATATAAGTCCAAAAGTGTCAAGGACCACCCTGTCACATGTTCAGAATTGTTTAGACCTATTAAAAGAAGGAGTGTACTATCTAGGAGTGTGATTTTCCTTATAAAACCAATAAGATTCTTCCACCAAAGCAACATTTTTATGTTGTAGACACTGTGGGAAAAATTAGATCCTATATAAGAAGGAACCACAGGAAGTAGAAATAAAGCTCTAGGCTGTTGAAGGTTTGCAGATGGAAATCTTTGTTCAAATGGAGGAGTGCTGCAATGGGATAACATCTTCAATGGGAGGGGCCCTGGGCCTTGTCCAAGAGGAAGCCTGGGGCAGATTTTCCCTGAAGTGAGACCTGATTTCCTTGAGGCAGAGATAGCAGACAGTGGCCTAGCATACTGGGGAGATTACCTGGAAGCTGTGAGGATCGATGTTGTCTCTGTACCTTAAAAGAATAATCCTGAAATAATATTAAAAAAGCCCCAATGTAATTAGATACATGTCCTCTAGAGACTTTTCTCTGATTCAGAGTAGAGGAAATAGCATCTTTCCATATGCAGAGTGTGCAGTCGGTTGCAACCATAGCCAAGTAAATTCAAGCCAGTTTTTTCACAGGTATAGTCAACAACTGGGGCTATGAACCAATGCTCAACACTCCATAGCCTGAGACAAGATTTATACATCAATACCTCTGAACGCCTAGCCACTTAAAAAGAGACATTTTGGGATGTAAAAGAGGCTACCTGGGCCATTTCCATTCCATACAAAATGATGCAAATTTAAATGAACATTCAATCTCACTCATGACATATTGCAGAGAGGGGAGGACCCTGTACTAGGTAAACCCAACCTGCAAAGTGAAATGGAGAAGATATTTATTATGCTTTCAGACAATCACAAAATCGTGTTCCTAGGCTGTGTAAATAAACCAATTTGCTGCCCATTCTAAATTGATAGCACAGCTTCCCCACACTCACAAATGTAGATTTCTATGCGATCTTCCATAGCTTGTATTTTGCTTGCATGCATATGCTAGAAACCAACAACATCATATTTGTACAGTGGAACAGATTACTAATGGGTAATGGTTATCAAATACAATAAAAGTGCAATGTCATTTTTGTGTGCAATCTTTCTCTGAAACCAAAACTTGTCGTGGACATTGTAGAAAATAAGTAATTTTGAAAAGCTAACCCACTGGCGGACAAGCAGCAATGCCGACTTTCAATTGTGTACAATGCTTAGAAATAGCTCTACAGAGATATAGATGCATTTTATTCTGGAATGATTGTGTGTGTTCTGTATCTAAGTGAGATTTTCACAGGCAGCTAAATTCTTTTTTGTAAACAAGCTGGCTATGCTGGCATCATATTCTGGTGACGTCCCCAGCATAAAGTTAGGGGACCACTTTGGGTTCAATCTTTCATTGAAATAAAATAAAAGTTCTAACTCGGAATTCAGACGGTATCTTGTCCCAGAATGGTGGGGTGGGACTATATGACTGGGCTGTTAAATCAAAGGGTGCAATTTAGCAGAGTGAAAACATGCATTCACAATAAATCCGACAGGGCTTTCATCCTGACAACGCCTTTTTTGAGTTTTGGCAGGATACTGTCATAGTATTTCTTTGAACGTGTGTTTAATAAACACCCTTGGAAATAGTCTTTGCTTTGAAAGTCTGATTTCTGCTAACAAAGTGTCAGGAAGGCATTTTAACAACCCTCCACTGATTGCACACATTCTCTGTGAGGCTGGAGGGGCAAGGAAACCAGTCTCAGATTTTGGCAAGAGAGGCAAGATATGATAAGAGTTGCAGGGGAGTCAACTATTGTTTGCAGCTTAGATAGAATGGTCAAGAATATTTTTGATTTGGGTAGGTTTATGTTTTCATTCAACACATGCATAGCAGCACTATGGGGTGAACAGAGGAAATGTGTCAAGTAGATACTGTTGCTAGGCTCAGTTTTCCTTTTGGAGTTGCACGACAGACTGCTGACATTTTAGTACTTTATTTTAACGTTGCACAACAGTTTTCCTGCTACTTTATTATTTATGAAACACTAATTTTGAATGTAACATTGTTGTATTTCTTATCTGACCAATACATGTTGCCACTGCAAAACGCGGTTCAACATTCATAGGAGAAAAAGGCAATTAGTCCTTTTTATTCCATTTTATAAGCATGTTTGCCCTGGTGACTCATATACATTATTTTGAATAGCTTAAAATAAATATGGCCCTTTGAAGAAAATCCTATTTTCCCTAAAAAGGATACCATTCAGAAGTACTGCATTCTAAATGCGATTTCTCTGCACCCTGAGCACAGAAACCGGTCTGTGGTACATGTTCACTGGTGTGCAATCTGAAAGAGGAAAGGATCTTATTAAATTAAGTAGGTAACATGCATGGCTGCATCTTGGCAACGTTTAGAAATGAAATAAGTCTGGTGTAAAATCAGGTGTGAAACTATTGTCTAAAATGACTAGAACGCATTGAATTTGCAGTTGAATAAACGGGATCAAAATAAGGTGAATGGGAATTTCAAGGGTTCCCATTCTGAAGAAGAAGTGAACAGTAAATCGTTTTTTATGCAATATGCCAACAAAACCTACTTCCGGTCTGCATGCAGCGCAGAGCCAGAGGTCTGGAGAGAAGACGAAGCGTCGTGCACAACAGGTAAGGAAACATTTTTTTTTTAAAGAAATATGAGAGCGCATTTCGGATACGATTGTGAATGCAAGTATGTAATGTTATGCATTTATGTTTCTAGGTTTATACGTGCATTTATGTGAATGGTGCATGTATGTTTGGGTGGTGGGTGTGCCTGTCGTGTGATTGATAATGCAATGCGTGTCTGTTCTGGGTGCTTGTGTGGAGAATTAAGTGTGAGTGGATGTGAACGGGTGAGAGAGAGAGAGAATTCATGTTCTGGGTGGGCACTAGTGTGTATAATGTAGTGTGAGTGGATGAGAAGGCGAATGGGTAAATGACTGGTGGGTGAAAGGGTCTGAATGTGATTGTGTATGTGTGTGAATGTTCTGGGTGTTTTGTGGAGAATGTAGTGCGAGTGGATGCGAGAGAAGGTGTGTGTGCGTGTGTGTGTTTGTAAATGGATACAACAGAAAGTGTGTGTGTGTGAACGGATGCGGGAGAGGGAAGAGAAGAGGTGACGGGTCGATGAGAGAAGAAGATAGAGAGAAGAAGAGAGTAAGAAGGGAGAGAGGAGGAGAGAGAGAAGAGGAGAAAGAAAGATCAAGCAAAGAGGAGAGTGTGCGCAGAGAGAGAATACAAAGAGTAGAAAGAGTGTGAACGGTAGAGAGAGAGAGTGAGGATGAATATGTTCTGAGTGGGTGCCCCTGTGTATAGAATGCAATGAGAATGAATGTGAAAGCTGTATGCATGAGTGACAGCTGAGTGAATGAGTATGAATGTGACTGAATGCTTTGGGTGGGGGGGCGCATATGTGGAGAATGCAGTGTGACTGAATGTAAGAGGTGTATGGGTAAGTGAGTGATGGATGAATGGGTATGTGTGTGTGCACGCGAGTCGCTAGGGGCACAGGTGGCAGAGAGGAGCACTGCAGCATTGTTGTCCTTTCCTTAAGTGGCATGGCATGTTTTACTGGAATTTTTGGGCAAAGTCAACTTGGTGTGTTTATGACATCGCTAGACTGGAATTTTGGTGCAGCCAGCCCATCTATTTCTTACTGTGGAAATACTGCTTTATTATAGATGTGCCATAAAAAAACAATCATGATCATTGTACAAATGTGTCCAGACTGGCCTACATTGGAGTCAGTTTGGACATGTTTTCTTATGGTAACATGGCATTTTGATGGCAAAGCCAACAGGAGTATGTTCTTAAATGGGGGTACTGGCATATATTGGCAGAGCCAGCTTGACATGTTTTCTTATAGTATCATTACTGGCATTACACGCAAAGCAAACATGAGCATGTTCTTATATGGGAATACAGGCATATATTGGTGCAACCAACATGCACATGTATGATGGGCACAGCGAGTGTGAAAATGTTTTAAATAAAAGCATATATAGTGGGCAAAGGCATGAAAATGCTTTGAGAAAAGTTCTTGTGCACTGTTGGTTACTTGCATCTATTGGATGTTTTGATGAGTTACCCCACAAAACTGATTGCAAACTGTCTGACATTTAACCAATTTATCATAGAACGTCTGCTGTATGATGCACTCTTTTCACCCGTTATTACAAGCAATTGATCAGGGAGAGAACCACTGTAGCTTTCTCCTACCCATGTGGCAGTTAACACCTTCAATAAACGAATTCACCAGCCACCACAGGTGGAAGCTTCGATTAGGGGCCAGGTAGCGCACCTTGTTTCTATGCTACGTGAAAGAATTAAGCTTTGATTAAAAAACATACATCTTTCACATAGCGCAGTTGCAGTGTGTGCCCCTGCAGCAGCGTGATCCTCATGGACATTGCGTGCGCATTGTGGTTCAGGGAGGACCAGAGTGTGGCACATCTTGTGAGAAGCCAGGGGGTTGCGGGCACAGCATGGCTCGCAGGGGGCTCCCCAAATTTTGTGTTAAGCCACTGGTTCCAGGTCGTCAGTGGCCAAGTGGTATGCCTACTGTCGCCATTCCACTGGCCACTGACATTCTGTCTAGGGGAAAACAGGGAGGGATGGGCCAAGTTGAAAGGAAACTAGGAGCAGGAGCACAGAATCGTCCCCAAATGGTGTGAGGGGGGCAGAAGCCAAAAGCAATGAAAATTGGCACCCCAGCAGGTAGAGTATGATATATTTCCTTGTATCACAGCAGGTCTGTTGGGAGCAGGCTCAATCACCCAAAGGAAGTCTAGGAACATGCAGATATTCAAAATGAATGAGATGTGTGTGTAGAAATATAAGTATACATAAAATCGTAATTTTGAGACCTAATTTTGTATTTCTTTGTCATAAAAAAAGCAGCCTGTAGTGTGTTCCAAAACGGACATACCCTTCGCATTTTTTACTGGGGACACGCGCCACGGGTGCTGCTCCTCGACATCCTATAGCAAAAACATTTATAAGCTGAAACTATTGCATTGGCGTGAAGGAGGGAGATGACATGCGAGGAGGGATACAGAGCTTGTGGTGTTTGGTTATTTACCCATCCATTCACTGGCCAGTGACATGTTAATCCCTATAGCCATTCCCACCCACTACTTGCCTCTGCCCACACAAAACACATCCTCCTGGGATCTCTTTGAGCTAGCCCGATCAAGAAGTAACATCAAACCTTAGCCTGCACGTGTTATTCATAAGCAGTCTGCTGAGAGCTATTGGCTTAATTGCAGTTTTAAATGGCCACTGGTGTTATACAAAATTCTTAACCATGTGTGACTTCAGCCCCTTCATTCATATCTCTTCCATGCAATGAAGTCTTGTTACAGACAAGCAACGACTAAGACAACAGTTTTGGCTTGAGGTATGAGACCGGCATTTGCAAAGTACTGCCTTCATATGCCCAGGTAATCACTCCACTGTCCCACTGTTACAGTCTTCCGGCCAGGTAATACCAGGGCTTTAAATGGGCCGGGGCTAGCCAGGACGGCCCCGGCCAAAAGGTTTTTTCTGCAGCATGAAGCTCACGCTAATTTGCAGTAGCTAAAGGCTGTAGGGGAAAAAGGCTTCATCGTCCAGCGGCCTCACCTTTTCAGTCTTAATTGTGATGCTGCCCCTCGCCAATCATCCCTTTAAGAGAAGCAGCGATCACCTGAGGAGCTAAAGGAATGCCTGGCCAGGGAAAGCAGTACCATTAAGGTTGAAAACATATGGCGCTGTCCCCTGCCAGGCATCCTTTTAGTTAATAGCTGCAGAGAGCAGCACCCTCCCCACGAAGGGAGAAGGTGCTAATGTCTGCAAAGGGCTGCCTGGTGGGATTACCTGTAGCCCATTAAGCATGTCCACACCCCCTTGATGAGCCCCGGCTCGTTTTTCCTTGCCACGTAAGGCACGGGGTAGTACCATTATATCAGTGCCTAGCTAATGCCTATCTCATACCTACACAAAAGCCCAAACTGTTGTGTTTGACAATGCTTTTTTTGTTATGGGTGTAATATGCTTTATGTTCTTAGGTGCCACCTTCAGTGTGTTGGATAACATTGAGAAGTTGACTGGCAAACACGGGATGAAAGAATTTGTGTTTATTACCAGCCAAAATATTTACTAGTAAAGCACTTCAGAACTGCATCTGTTATAGCACATTACAAGGCAGTGGCATATAAATAGATCAGATTTTTTAAATGAGCTCGATTGTAACATTAGAACAACAAACAATATATGTTAAAGTAAAGGCGCATGAACAAGTTTTAAGCCCATGTAGACCAGAATACCATGAATAATTAAGCATGCTTAATTTTCAGAGAAATGCTGGCAGCATTTGAGTTGAATGCAAACAAGCCTGGATATAATTCAATAAAGAAAGAATTAAATGCAAATCAAAAAATTCAATATAAACACACAGCAAGCATGTTGTTATTATTGACTGTAAGGAACTCATGGTGGCAACAGTAAAGACAGAAGAAAAATCACAGTTAAAGGGTGTTTATTAAACTCTATAGGTAGGTTGGAAAAACGCCTAATCTAAACCTAAATCTAAGATGCGAGCAAGCTTTGACCATCAAACAATAATAAGGCAGTTCGAGTGGCGTCTTGTCAAAAATAAAAAGGCCTATATTAAAAAAAACTATTGCCAATCCTTAGGCTAAATACAAAAAGAAGTGTTCAAAAATAATAAGTCAGGATGCAGTACTTGAGGTCTCCCTTCCCTGTGTTTTCAGCACAGGACAAAGTAGGATTCTGGAGCACAGCACATGCTTGAGCTTTCCCAGCACAAGCCAACAGTTCCACTCTCAGCAATCAGAGTCTTCAGTGGTTAAGCATCTTTTCTACAAAAAGTTTCTTGCCACCGTGGGCCCGACGTATTCAAAATAATAAACAAAAGTTATTTCTGCTTGCACGTTGGGTGATGTCTTTCACCCTTGGATCGCCCTCTTCCATGCGCAGATCCCTAGAAAATTCCTTAATGACACCAGGACCTGCAATAGCTATGTTCTCATGCTTTCGAGGGCCTGACAGGTTCAAAGTACTAGAACAAAGATTCAACAAAAAGTTCTAGAGTTCTTCTCTGGTTTTATTTGGGTGATAGTTCTTCACCCCTGGGTTCCCCTTCTTCCGGGCTCAGACACCTCTCGAATATCAGCTTCTCTTTGTCGCGTTCACTCTGGCATGTCATGCATTCAAAGGCTTTCCCTCTTGTACTTTTCTTTGTTGAATTCACGGGTCAGTGGGTGTTGACTTCTCACCCATGGATCCCCTCTTCCGGGCTCAGATCCAACTCGACTGTTCGCCTCCCCATCGGGTTCACCGTGGCCTTCAATGCAATTTTGCAGGTGACATTCATGAATATTAATGTCTTCATCTACTTCATTGTGGACATGGTATTTCGGGACTTTAGACTTTGCCCCCTCTTTATTGGCATCCCTCTTTCGGGTTCACTCTTGCCAGTCTTGTCAATTGTGTCTTTTCCGTTCAACTCTTACAATGCGGGATTCACTTGCCTTAGCTTTACAATCACCTGTCGGTCAAAGACTTTCGACTGTAGAGAGGATTTTACAAGACCCTGTATGAATACATTGTCTCTTTTTTGCCCTTCCCAATGCCTTCTGGTACAGGTAGTTTTAAGTATCGGGTAATCGCCCAGTGTTTTCCTGAGTGAGCACCCACATGGTGCTTGACTCCTCTGTTGCTGGCTTTCTCCCTTTAAGCATCACTAGCTTGTTATGCTTTCACAGTTCAATTAGCAGTTTGCGGGTTTTCGTTCAACACAGTTCGGTTTCTCATTGACTCCCCCCTCGACTCACCGGCTGTGATTTACCGCTTGGCTTTCTTTCTTTGGAGTCAAGGTTGGTACCACGGAGACAAGCGTCTCTCCCCGGCTTAGTTATCAGCGGAGAAGGGTCTTGTGTACCGTTGACATCTGCTGCAACACACGCTGGCTATTGTTCGCTGTCTTATGATTCCTCTGCAGAGGTTTCAGAGGCCTTAGTCGGAAAGGGCAAGGTCGCTTTTCTCCTCGTCACCCTCTCGGTTTGTGCCGTCTTTCTCCTCCTTTTGAACTGCAGTGCTGAGTTAGCTCTAACATTGTGCGGTCTTCCTTGCTCGTATTGCGCTCTTGTGCTCAACCTTTTGTCCCTGTGGAGGAGGAAAAGGGCCGTGAAATGTCTGCGATTCTCATCAAGTGCCTGACCTTGTCTGACCCTTGTGTCAGGCCATGTCAGGTTAACAGCTCAATGGTTAGACTGCTGTCTTCCATGGGGTAAGACCGTGTTTGTGTCAAAAAGGGAGGGTTTGAGAAGCAAACAGTAATGATCAGGATTATTATCATGAATTAAACAAGGGAGATTGATTATTTCCCACACTCCCAACCTGTTCAGATAAAACACTACTGCTCCCACAGAGGGACGGGAAGGCGATTGACTGGGAGTATTTTGGTCAAAACCCATCAGGAAACAGGGAATCAGGGTTTCGCGGTTTTCGATTTTAACAGGGTTTTGGATCGAAGGGGTTTAGCATGGGGAAGATTCTTTGGGAGGAAGGGTGTCAAGCTGGGATGTACGTGAAGACTGTGTACCTGTTTTCTTTGATGTGGATCTTGTTGGGGCTGCAAGGCTGTAGCCAGCTGAACGACGAGTGTGTGACTCGAGGAACCCGCCTCTCCACCACCCAAATGGTACAGGGTGGAGGATGGACAGACTCCCAGCGTCACGGAAGGCACTCTCCTGATTAACGTGACGGTGGGACTGTGCAAGCACAGACAGGAGAGGCAGCAGTCAGGTTACAAGGTGAAGTCCAAGGTGAACGCGGGATCACACCAAACAAAGACTAAGTCGGGGCACCAACCCGCAGGAAGACACTTTCAGGCGAACTTCAGGTAGCTGGTTTGGAGATGGCTGACTAGCCCGATGGTCTGTAGATCCAAAAAGGACGAGGCACCAGGCAGGACCAGACAGGAAAAGGGGAACCAGATAGGGAAGGGAAACCAACAAGGGAGAGCCCAAGGAATAGGGAAAAAGACAAAGGCCCAATTGGTCCCAGGAGAGTCAGAGGGGAAACTGGAGCCAAGGGAACCCAGGGCGAGAACAAGGAACCCAGGCGACTGGAGGTCAAGTAGGGCAAGTGGGACCAAAGAGACCCTTGGGCAAAACTGGGCACCCAGGCAGGCAGAAGGCAAGCAGGACAAAAAGGACCCAGGGTTGAGCAGGGCACCCAGGCAGGCTGGAGGCAAGGCAAGGCAAAAGGGCCCAGGAGGACCCAGGGTTGAGCAGGGCACCCAGGCAGGCTGGGGGCAAGGCAAGGTGGAAGCAGGAACCACAGGAAACCAGGAGCGAGCAACACGAACAAAGCTTCCACGTTGAGACGTGGTTAGCTTCTGCTTGCGGTTCGCTTTTATGGGCCGCCGGCACCCGCGAGGCCTGAAACGCAAGCCGTTTCGTCTCCTGGTGCCGGCGGACCAGAAACGAGGCTTGGAAGGCAAGCCCTTGCCAAAGCGCAGGCCCAATCTACGGCGCATGCGCGGAACCGAGACAGCGGTTTCCCGCGCATGCGCCGCAACCCTCCAGCAGCAGTTCCAGAAGCTCTCCTCCTGGTGGCTCCCCAGGCGCGAAAGCGTGGGTAGATCCGCCAGGGGGGAGAAGGGAGAGCGATCGCAATGGACCTCGGTCTCCCCAAAAGTGGCGTGACAAAGAGAGATCGAGTTGGTGGAGCTCATCAAATCCTCAAAGACCTCGTCTCCCTCGTCCCTTTCTCCGGTATAATACAGCACCTCACCTGGAGTATTCCCCCGAGCACAACCCTGGGTTCCCCTAGGGTTGGGATAAGAGATGGCTAGTTTGTCTCTGGCCACCTGAATAATGGATTGCTTGGATCTATTTGGGAGAAAACCCTCAGGTTTCTCACACGACAAAGGAAGAAACAGGTTATCCATTCTGGACAGAAACAAAGATAATTTCACGGTTAAGGATCCTGTCACAAATTAACTTCTGGGGTACCAGTGATCCAGGGGTGAAGATTGGTTTCTAAACCAATCAGCCCCACACCTCTAATACACCAGAAGGGATCCGAACAGATTGGAATAACAAGCAAATTATAAACCTCCTTGTCCAATTTTGGCATCGTGGACAGAATGGCAGGCTTATCTCGGAAAGGTCATGGATTGTTGGTTAGTTGCAACATAGCAAAAATACAATTATTACCCATTTATAAAAGGGACTGTCCAGTCAACGTTGTATCAAAAATATCTACTTTATTTGTATGACAACAGACAGTTATAGCAGCACTAAGAAATGCAACCCACCCTGTTAAGGAATGCAAAGGACAGACAGTTTCAAAGAAGGAAAAGGGATGCACTCTGGATACTGAAATGAGTGTAGTTGGCATGGTTAATAACCACACCAGTTTAAGGTTTCTTGGCTCCAGCACAAAGGGAGCAATGGGTCTTAAAATGTCTCTATAGGCCTTCCGGGAAGGACCAGGCGTACAGAACCACAATGTACCTTGTGCTGTAGGTGTTCCTGGTTCTCGACAGGGTCAAGTCGGCTTCAGAGTGCTTTGCAGGCTTCTGTGTCAGAGTTCAAAACATGAATCAGCTGTGGGTACCAGGCGGCAAGATGGTTCGGTGAGTGTAGCAGGACGAACTGCTGTAGCCTAGCCTACACAGCACCTCAGGGGTCCGGAATCATTGTCTCAGTGATGATAGGCAGTTCTGAAGCACTTGTCGAGATGTCTTTAAATGATGAAGCTTGACAGCGGTCAGTGTTGCCGTTGGTTGCAGATTGTGGAACTTGACTGGTTCGAAAATGTCCTTTAAGACAGATGGCGGTAGGCGCTTGTCGAGGCACTTTCCCCAGCTTCTTCATTGGGTTTGTGTCATCCTTTCCAGGAAGGTTGCTTCAGAGCCTAGCACGACACGCTGTGTGCTGGTTGGGTAATGGTTCTGGAGCATATGGAGGGTCCTGCGAGTTCTGTATCTCCCTCTGTTCCCAGCAAGATGTTTAGGGAAGCGATCTTGCTTCCCTCTTTAGATGTCCTGTCCTTCCTTCACTGGCGGAAGCTGTAAGGCACACTGTAACTTCAGTCAGGGTCCAAGTTTAAGTTCTTTGTTGCTACTTTAAGTGAAGTCTTCAGATGGTCTGTTTAAAAAGGGGCTCCAGCCCTCTTTTAAAGACAAGTGGGCTGAAGGGATTGGTGTAGGCTAAACCTTCTTTAGGGAAACAATCCTTGGGTCCCTACCAACAATCTCCTGTATGCGTAAGGTCATAACAAGAGTGCATTGCAACAGGAAAGTTAAGGGGGTGAAAACAGGAACAAGGTGTCCCCCAGAGCTAAAATGGTTGAAACCTTCCGTCAGCAGAAAGATCTCTGGCCACAATCCCTTGTAATATTAAGTCCCACTCATCTTCCTGTCTGTTGTTGTTCAAAGAGTCTCTCTGGTTAATGATGCTCTCTATGTGGTCCCTGTTAAACCGGCAGGTCTCCTTTGAAGCTGCGGCAAGACCAAACTCTCGTATTTTATGAATGGGGTCACCCTAGCAGGGTGGCTTACTGTAAACAGCAGTCCGAGACAAGATAGCTCACGGTCATTGATACTCAGTGCGGGCACTGGCTTCAGTTTGACACAGTTACATATAAAAGGTTGTTGGGTTTCAGTCTCCTTTGTTAACCTCTGCAGCCAGGCCCTATGGTGGCCTATTTGAAGTACCCTCTATTGGTATGTTAATCGCTGCCACCAGCTGCAGGATCTAACAAAAGAGCAGGGCGTTCCATGGAGCCTTTGTTAGTTAATCAAGCTGGCAATGGAAGGAGAAAGCTTGGTCCTCCCCCTTTCTGGAGATGACATAGTGTACTCCTGTCTGTCACATTTCAACTAAATATGACAGGGCTTTCTGTGACTGTAGGCTGTGACCACCCAGAATACACAGGTCTATGCGTTTGTCAGGGTGTAAGCATAGGGAAATGTGTGTGGATTAGCCCCACACATTTTCCTGAGGTGGGTCTACGATCATTACATTCAATTACAAATTTCAAAAAGCCCAGGCGAGCGCACGTCCACCATGCGGATGGTTGAATTCCTCACAGATAGCTTTCTGCCAAACTCTGTTTCTCGGTCTAGACCTGCTGGATTCCTTCAGCTTTCTATGATTCTTAGTTTGATGAAGATTAAAGGAATCCACACAAATGCTTCCTTCCAGCTCGAATTGCACTCCTGAAGTGTTGCCAATGCTCCTGGCCATACAGGGATCAACACTTTGTTCATTTAAAATTAAGCACATGTGTGCGTTAAGAGTACAGTCATCTGCAGCTCTGCTGACCTCTTGCTGCAATGTCTAGATTGGAGAGAGGACTTATTTGGGCATTACACACAGCTACAAAAGCTCACTCTCTGCGTGAAGCGCACGCAAGAGTGCTTTAAGAGTGTAGTTTTCTGAAGCCAGCTGAAGCGGCAAGCGGCTCATCAACAAACACTCGGCAGGCGGTAAGCTCGTAACGTTCATAACCATGACCTCGACTTATAAATTACACATTAAAAATATTCCTACATCTTCCAATATGGGAACTTAACCCCTAAATGTGATTGCCACAGAGACTATATTGGAGCGTGAATCCCCTCTAACTGTTTCAGAGGTGTTGGCGTCGACTCCCAAACCCCCTCAAACATCATTGACACAGACAAATGGTTTGCTTAAATGTATGTCCGTAACATACTATGCTAAAATTATTGCATTCTTTGTAAACAAACAAAATGAGGAGTTAGGGCTCTCAAAACGCCCATTTTGCCAAACGTGAGGCGTATGCAGACACAAGAAATCTCAGAGGTGGAAATTAATAATCATTGTGAGGTGAATCTGTCCTCACAAGCTGTTAACACTGTTACAGGAAATAATAATGAGGTGCTATTAGAAAACAAGCCATTGGATGGTACCACTCCAAGTTCTACTATAAGTGATAACTTGGCTATCCCACTGTGTGATCCAAGTGCTGAACACTTGCGGAATCTTACAGGGAAATACTAATTCTTCTTCGCATCTCTCTTTTCACATACCTCTCCTACTCCATGTATTAATCCTCCATTGGTGCAATGACTAGCTCTGCCCTGAACTTTGTATTAAATTCTCTTGTAAAATTGTACGAGAACATAAATACAAACATAAATGAGCAGCGAGCAATGATTATCCACTCTAATTCTAAGCTGGTGTTTATTGAAGGGTATATTGCAGCACGAAATGGGTAGAATGTGATCACCCCTACACCTGTGATACACTTGGACGCATGCTCAACACCTTAGTCGCCACAAAATGCTATCATTGCTCATGCAGGAGACGCTGATTTTCAAGCTCAACAACGTACACAACAAGAAGAGACAATTTGAAAACGGAGCCTAACCACCAACAGTGGTTTGAGAAATCTTGACAAGGATCTGATGGAGCCTGTTGAGCTGGATTACTCTATCCAATAGGAATTGAGAGAGATGCATTTGATACCCCCGTATAACTATTCCATTTTTTAGCAACGGAAAAGGAAAAGATCGAAAATGGTGGCACTGGTCAAAACAAAGAAATTGAACAAATAATAAACAGGAAAAAACTGATATTAAATGAGGTTCTCGTAAATTCTTACGCAACCTTAACTTCTCTTCAAAAGATTAAATAAAACAGAGGAAACTAACAACAAACCAGTTAAGAGAAGACAAAAAACAAGAAAAGAAAGCCTCCCAGTGTCAACGGGTGACCAACATTCAGTGATTTTAGAGGAACCAACAGATCTTAACAGGGTTAGTTCTTCTCCATCGACGAAGCTTTATCACCTCACCAACCTGCAGAAGTCCAACCTTTGGAAACAAGACCAGTGCAGCATACTGCTTTGAAAACATCTTCCCATTACGTTCTCGTGTCAAAGGAAGCACTCTCCTTTCAGCCTACTGTTGGACCTGTGCCTTTTATCACATTGGAGAATAGGAGGCTAGTGATACTGGAAAATCTTCAAACAAGGCAAGACCAATCTGAGCGGGAAGAACAACCTGAGGGGGCAAAACGCCATCAAGAGCCCTGTGCATATAAGTTGATATTGGAGAAATTGCCAATTGTAAAATAATCAACTATTTTAAACAGATTCAATGTCTTGCAATTAATAAAGGGCCTTGCTCCTTTTGAGAACATTAGCTCATGTGATATTGAACAGGTGCAATTCTGCAGTGATTATTGTTTGGATTGTGTGATTCTGCACATAAACTCTGAATTTATTGTAGATCTTCTACTTGTGGTGGCAGATGAACTATTATCATATGGCTATGAACTATCAGAGTTTGTGTCAAAAAAAGAGAAGTCTCCACGTTGTTGAACAAGCCAATATGAATGGGATAAGTCAGCAAAAGAATATTCCCACAATGCATGCAACGTGTTTTAGGAAGCCTGAAGAGCAAAGACGAGTCTTGATGATGGTATACAACTCGCAGGATGGTAAGGGAGAGGAAAACTGGAGCTGGTTAGTTTGTGCGCCTCAAGTGTAACCTACCTTTACATCTTAACAATCCATCCCAGAGACCAAGAGAGAGCGTGTCTCTGTAAAAAAGATTCTGCAGGAAACTCGGATGCGAAAGGAACCTGTTTTGGACAGCTTTTCATTGTTTCCAAACCTGGCTTCAAGAGGTGCCAATGGGTGTACTTCTGCAGGTTTACTAATGGGTATTCACAATAGTCTAGTGATCTCTGCTAAAGTATGAGCTAACCAAACTCCTTTGTACAGGCTATTGAACTGGTATGGGATTAGGGGGAGGTTCCCACTTAAGCAGTTCTCATTATTGATCAATATATACTGGAATCACGCTAGCAACTCCCAATCCGATTTGTTTTACTGTTTAAAAGATGTCATGCTTTAGTGGCAGACTACTCGATGTGCAAATAGCATTATATTATGATATGCAGAGATCATAATTCTGTTTGTGAAATGCTGATAGCGACCTCCTCCGACCTCAAAAGTTCCAAGAAGGCCACACGGAAGAGAGGGATAGCTTGGCTGGCCCTAATGGAAACTTGGTGTCTGTGGGGAATGTGATCATCTGCGTGGTGGGCATGTGCTTGTCTGGGCTTTTTTGACATTTTTAAATAAATGGAATGGTAGTAGACCGACCTGTGAAAAATGGGACTAATCCACACACATTTTCCTACGCTCACACCACAACAAACGCATAGACCTGTGCACTCTGGTATGGGCACAGCCTACAGGAGCAGTACACCCTGTCATATTTTGTTGGAATGTGACAGCAGAGGAGGGTGCAATGTCAACTTCCCCTTGCCATGGATAGCTTGATTAACTGCCAACGGCTCCATGGAACTGCCCTGATCTTTTGTTAGACCGTGCAGCTGGTGGCAGCGATTAACATACCACCAGAGGGTACTTCAAACAGGCCTGCAAGGGGCCTGGCTGCAGAGGGTAACAAAGGAGACAGGAAGCCCAACAACCTTTCATATGTAACCGAATCAACCTAAAGCCAGCTTCCGCCCATGACAAGTGAACTGACATGTGTGGGTCTTTGGTTGCAGTAGCCCACCCCTGCTAGGGGGACCCCATTCATACAATACCAGAATGTGGGTTGTGGAAGCCAGAGAGTCTGGTCTCTCAACATCTTTAAGGAAGAGCAGCCACTTTAATCAGGAACCACAGGGATAACCATTAACCAGAGAGACTCTTTGTTCACAGCAGACAGGCAGATGGGTGGTACTTCGTACCACAAGGAAATGAGCCTAGAGCCCTTTCTCTTGAGAGGAGGCTTCTGCCATATTGGTTCTGGGACAACCCTTGTTCCTGTTTCACACCTTTACCTTTTCCTGTTGCAAAGCACTCTGGTTATGACCTCACGTATGTAGAATATTGTTGGTAGGATCTCAGGATTGGCTCATTAAGGTAGGTTTAGCCTAGACCAATCACTGTGGCACACTTGGCTCTAAAGGAGGACTGAGTACCTCTTTAGGCAGATCAACCTTGGACTCTTGCTGAAGATACAGTCTGCCTTACATCTTCCGCTAGTTAAGGAAGGTCAGGATATCCAAAGATGTAAGCAAGATCCCTCCCCTAAACTTCTCTCAGGGAACAGAGGCAAAAACAGAACTCGGTGGACCCTTCAGCCGGCCCAGAACCAGTACCCAGCCAGCACGCAGAGTGCCCTGCTAGGCTCTACAGCAAGCTTCCTGGATAGGAAGTACCAGAAGGTCTCTGAACCTACAACCAAGGACAAGGCAGCTTCCTGCAACACACTCCACAGCTGTGGGCCATCCCCTTAAACGATAACACAAGCCCATTGAAGAAGCTGGGAGAAGAGCCTCGACAAGCATATACTGACATCTGCCTTAAATGACATTTTTGAGCCAGTCGAGTTCCTCGATCCACAACCAAAGGCAACGTTGACTGTGGTGTAGCCGCCGTCGCTTAAAGACATCCGAGACATCTCGACGACTGCTTCAGAACTGTTGAACAGCACTGATACAATGATTCCTGACCCTGAGCTGCCGTGTAGGCCAGCATGCAGCCGTTTGTTCAGATTTGTGTGCCGAACCGTCTTGACCCTTGACACCCGTCTCGAACTCGGTCAGAGAAGCTTGCAAAGCGCCCTAAAGCCGACTTGACCCTGTCAAGCAACAAGAACACCTACAGCACAGGATACATTGAGGTTCTGTCCCCCTGGTCCTTCTCAGACGGCCCCTAGAGAAACATTAAGATCCATTACTCACTTTATGCTGAAGCCAAAAAAAACATACCGACAACTCTCATGTCAGTATCCAGAATGCATTCCTTTTCCTTCTTTGAAACGGTCTGTCCTCGGTATTCCTTTATATGGTGGGTTATATTTAGTAAAGTTGTTAGACTGTTGTGATTAATAAAGTAGATATTTTTAATACACCTTTGACTGGACGCTCCTTTTATCATTGGGTAATAATTGTATTTTTGCTGTGTTGCAACTAACCAAGGATCTACGACCTTTCAGAGATCAACCTAAAGTTCCGTCCACATTACCAAAATTGGACAAGGAGATTAATAATGTTCTTGTTAATCCAATCTGTTTGCATCCCTTCTAGTGTATTAGAGGCGTGTGGATAGTTTAGAAACCAATATTCGCCCCTGGACCACTAGTACCCTGGAAGATGATTTATCACAGGGTCTTACGCAATTAAATGGTAATACACAGGGGACATGTCAGTTAAGCGTACGTAGGTCAGGGGCCAGCACAAAAGTACATTATAGCACTTTTTTGGAATGGATGAGATATTTTAATATGTCACTTCCTTATTGATTTTTGAGACGCATGAGTGATCATTTCCCCCTGACTGTAATTTGGAGCATTCTTTCCTTTCAAGAGGGATCATCTTACTATCATGTCGACCTAATAATAAATAATGGAAGAAACAAATGTTTTGCAACGCCCGTAACATTAACATCTTTAATACGGGTCTAGGCAAACTGCTAATAATATCAATATTGATTCCCACCTTAAAAATAGCTTTTACAAAGAATTGGTGAAGGAACGCTATATAAAAATAGCAAATCTTTCAAAACAGGTTTTTACTAATGGCACCGATATGACCCATTAGTACATATGGAAAAAAGAAAAGTGCACTCCAAATTACGCAATCTGTTCCTTGTGGCGATTGTGATAATTTACAAATGTGTAAGTCTTTAAAATCCACAATGGGTGTGAGTAAACAGAATACAAAGTGATGTGGTCCTGCTGACAATCCTACACTAACTCGATTGCTCTTTAAGGATGGAAATGAAAAGCTTCTGCACCTGGTACCGAGTATTACAATATGCAACCAGTGTCACCAAAACACTCTTGCTGCTAACAAGTTCTGGCTCATGGCTATTTTGGACTAGGAGCCTGAGGTGTTGACAATTCTATATACACATTCAGACTAACACTGCAGCTTCCCTCACTCATCTTTCTCACCGGCTTCTGTGGTGTGCTGGAGGAAGAGTCAGACAAAAAGGTGGGATTTTGGATATAAACATCTATTAAATAATGTTAAAGGTATTTGTACCGTGCACCATCACCAATGGAATTCTAATAAGGAAAGAAACCTAACTCCCCCTAGTTTTAAGAAAGTATTCCCTACCTAAGGAAACTCGGGTGCTTGCTGTCAAGATGATTGTCCAATACCGAATAACCGTCCTCTCTCCAAAATTCTCCCATGCTCTAGCTCTACCACTAAAACATAACCAACTAATGTTATCCAGGAGGATGACTCACTCTTCCTGGTTCATTATAGGAATCAGTCACAGCCTTTGTAACACAAAAGCATAAGTTCAAAGCGAACCAGAAGAATGGGTCCCTTCTTCTGATATCACCAGTCTGCAACAGTTTTGACCGTTCCATGAAAACAAATGGGCTCCTTTTGGGTTTTAACCCATTGTTTTGATGAGATACAGTCTGATTTGCCAACCAGGTGATTGGATCCCTTCGTTTGTCATAAATGTCTTACACAGTTCTTGTGACTTTTCTTAAGAGTTCCTGCAACTCCTTCCAAGCTCTTCTCCAGGTATTCAGATTGGGTTCTTTTCGGGTTTAACCAGTTGATCTGATGAAGATAGATTATGATTTGCCAACCAGGCGAATACCTCCCTTATGCTGGTGTCAAATATTTTACACAGGTCTAGTGACTATTCCTAAGAATTCCTACAGCTACTTCCAAACTCTTCTCCAGGCATTTGGATTGCAAACCTTAGAAAGTCACTATAGTCAGGGAATTTGCTCCCAAAGCTTTCCAATCTGTCCTTAGTTTTCTCTTGGTCGGTTTTGCTTTTCTGATATCCACCGATATGAGGGAGATGACTCCTGAGGCACTCTTCCTTATAAATACTATGACAAGGGAGATGACCCCCAATGCACTCTTCAGGGTCTTTAGCTTTAGGGTGGCTACTATGACGAGGGAGGTAATTCCTAATACAATCTTCAATCCTCCCTTGGCCCCTGTTACCTTCTTGCTGGAGCAACCATCTCACCGGCCTGGGGTCTTGGGTTTGGCTGATCTGCTTGGCCGTTCCTCCTCTGCTGTTGATCGCTCTGCACTGGTCCTGCGGGGTCCTCGGTCTTTCAGTTTTGGGGCAGTTGTAGAACTGACCGGTTCATCTCAGCAAGGACATGCCACCAATGACATTATTTCAGCTGCTGGTTGCCTCGTCACTCCTGCCTTCCCCGGAGCGCCCCTTCAACCTGGATTCGGTGTCCTCTCTCTCAAGGATGGACCTCTGCAGCTTGCTTCTCCACGCCCAGATTTGAACTTCCCTGAGTTTCCAGCACTCATGCCAGCTTCTCCTCCTCTTCCATAGTCCTTTCTCGCTCTTTATATTCTGAAGCTGATCCCTCCCCAGCAGACTGTCAAAGTCTTTCTCTGATTCCATGGGGTGAGCTCCATGAGTCGTGGGCCCTTTGACGAGGGAGTAATCAACATCACACCTTCGATGTTCTTCTCAGTATTTGGAGAAAAGGTATGCAAATGGCCTTGTCTTTTCCTGGTCATGTTTTGGTCAGTCTCTGAGTACAAGAGGGAGTACTACCTTAGTTAGCTGGGGTTTGTGGACATCTCAGGGTCTCAAGGGCACACGGGTTAGGGAGTTCCATCATGGAAGGATAGTCCTCATCCCCATCCCCATCCCCATTCTCGCGCCTTGAAACACTTCTGTATAGGCACGTTACAAATGCCATATCATATCATAAGTGAAATCCCTCCCTGTGCCGCCCTCCCGTTTTTTACCACCACAAGGGAAAATATCAGGTAGCAGAATCGCCTCCTTAGCCTCGCAAAGATGGGTTCCCCCATGGGGATACGTGATGTGATCCCATGATTTATCACACTTCTGACACATGTCATGGGATGCTGGATCCTTGCACAGCGCTTATATCACCCAAACACTTCTTCACAGCATGAAAGTGAAGTAGGAACAAGATAGGGTACCTAAAAATGAATGAGGAGAGAATAGTGAAGAAGAAAGGGCGTAAGAAGAGACCATGATATTATTGCATGACGGTTGCTTCTATACTGCTACTACAACCTTTAGGCCACCGGGACCCGCTTCAGGGAAGAAGAAAAAAGAAGCATGAGAGAGAAACGGGGAATCAAAGAGTTCTCATTGCTAAACTTGATTTAGAAAGTATTTAGATAGTAGGCATAACAGAGCAGAAAAGGCAAACACTTTATAGTATGCAGCTCTTATTATTCATAGCATTGATTTTGTTTGGCTTGCTCCGTAAGGCAAAATAGAAAACCGTAAAGTTACAATGGTAGCGTCACTGTGAAAGCTACATTAGGTAAATATAGATTTTCTCTATAAATCGATTTTCAAAGCAGAGTGTACAATGACCAGAATAATCCATCACTTGAGCTAAGGTACTGACTTGGCTATTTACAAAAGCGTTGGTACTACTAAACTTTGAAAGATCTCCCTAGTGGTGAAAGGGACATCATAGCAAAACGAGTGTGCAATAATGCACGAAAAACATGGGTTCAAAAGATTACATAATTCTTGGTGGGGTCAGAAATCAATCATTATTTGTGGGGCCCAGATCAAATGGGCAATCCTAGAATTAATGGTGTAAAAGCTACAGCGCCTGTACATGCCGGACTGCTCCCATGCCTGACTAATTATTACAATTCATGTTCCCCATGTGCCCACATCCTTAGTCATGCATGCTCTGGACGGCCGGCTCCAACGGGCAGGTTTAGAATGCCCGAACTAAAAACACAAAATGCTAGTGTGGGACAGATTTTTGGGTCAAAGTGGGGCTTGGCCAGTGGGGGCCAGTTTGACGAGTTACTTCACTATGTGGCTAGTAGTTTTGGCCGTTGTACGTTGTATTCAGAAAGGAGGACCCAGAATAAATCAGGCAATCAGAGCTACAGTGCTGGGTTACCTGCTGGCGTGGGAAGGTTCGAGAGGCCTGGAAAAGTGAGCAGTTGGGTTGTTCCGTGTAAGCGCGGGCAAAAACACGGCTAGGAAATCTGCAACACGCCAGAGATGCAAACCAGCAGATCATTGTAAATCCCCCGAGTGGAAGGTTGCATACTTTCTGGAGGCGATTACAGCCTGGTAATTCATTATCAGGTTTTCAGTCCAAGAAACAGGAGCACGTTGGGAGCAGAGGGTGTTTTTGTGACTTGTATTTGTCACCTTTTCAAGCTTGTAGATTAGACACATATATGATGTTCTTCACAGCAAGCCAGGAATGTGTAATTTTGGTGAGGTGGTGATTTGATATCAATCTGAGTGATTGTGCTTTTTCGTACTTTCATACTCCTTCAACGAATGTTATTTTAAGCTACATTATTAGAATTGCGCAACCATTTAGCGGCATAAGGGAGGCAAGTAACGTCTTCCATTGATGCACCTGCCCCAAGGCCCCCTGAGGTGTTCAACGGTGACTGTTTTATTGTGAGAAAAGCAGGAAACGCATAAAGCAACAAACCTGCATACTTTTTAAATATGAAGAGGGCTATGTATGTGTTGCAAATTGTGCAATTTAAAGACTATTTATTAAGCAACTAGCAAAAGACTCTGCCACTAAGCATGTAATGACCACAAAGCTTCATACCGCCACCCAGGCCTTGACCTACATGTACCAACACTGCCACCTGCTTTCTCCTCTAGCCTATTGACAACGAACCCCGCCCCTTCTCTTGCAGGTTCACACACAACGAGGTTGCCAAAATGGCAGGTGTGCGCGAGTCCAACACCACAAAAGACATGCCTTTTAGGTGTCTTTAGCTAATGAGCAAGGCCCAGAATGTAAGATGCCAATCAGAGGTTAATTATAAAAGCCTACATTGCTGGCAGTTTCCCAAAAGCAGTGCAGTAATCTGAGAGGCACGCTTTGAGGCATGGGACATGGATTCAAAATATTAGAAATGCTTTGGAGCCCATTTTCACCACGAGTAATGAGGCTAAAGTTAACATGTCTCGCGCGCATGTGGACACACACACACACGCTGAACAAAGGTAAACAGCAACAACAGCGAGTTATCAAAGATGCAGGGGCTACAGCTACGACAAACCATTTTCCCAAGATCTGGAGATCAAACAACAAATGCAAGAGGATGTAGTGAAGATATAGGAAAAAACGGAAACATGCAAACATGTCCCCAGAAGACACTGCTGCAGCCAGTCAGGCAAGTACTTCAAACGACTCAAGGCTCTCTGCTTTGTGCCTCATGCAATGTACTTTCAAGATGTGTCATTTCCATACAGTACATCCACATATTGTACACTAGGGTGCCTCCTCGATGTCTCAAGTGGCCTTTTACTGCTGATCCCAGTACACCCAGAGCCAAAACAAGTGGTTAGGCTTTTAACAACTCACTCTTCCAAACTATTAACACATTGCAGTCAAATTATATCCATAGGGGTTTAGCCCATTGTTTGACAGCAAGGTGTTTCAATTTGCAAATGGAGAGTGATAAAGTCTAAAACTATTCTAAGTCCCTCGTGAAGGCTATTAGATCTCTCCATACATAGGTCATTGTAAGCACTGCTGAAAATAGATACAGGACCCTGCCCTTCTCTCCAACCAGGGGACTGGGTGCATCTATCTGTGAGTGCACTAAAGGACGTGTGACAAGGTCATGAGGTGGCCCTGGTCACTCTACCCCCTGTACTCCTACTAACCTGTAGTGGGTAGCCTACCAGGGCATTACCAGTACCCAATATAACCTGGGGAAGGTGGGGCAGCATGACTAGCCACCTCATTCATGGAGCCCCCTGACCTCATGGATGCTTGGTCTTTAATTAGTGCCTTTTTCTCTATGACATACCTAGCAGCCTTTGTCCAGCTGTCGAAGATATTCATTAATATATTGGTCTTTTCACTAAGTGGGCATCAACGATTTAACATTCACTGATACACAGTCCGACCCCAGAATTCTGGGCCAAGAAACATGCTGTGCTTTATGTTTACAACTCAAATGTATGCAAGCAAAATTGAATCAAAGGTGGTCCCACTGCTTTATGCAGGAGAAGACATCACAATCCAATATATAAATATGGGAAATGATATACACAATTAGAGTAGACTTGCCTGTCACACTCTTGCAATGAGATAGCACACACGCTATCACACTATATTGTCAAATAGATCTTTTTTTCTAACATTCTTATGCTGAATATTATGAGGCCCCTTTTACACAGCATCCTCAGCGCTATGATAACAGTTTAAGTTTGCTTTAGTTAACATGCATGCAAAATCAACTTAAGCCAATATATGGCAAGTCCAGAACATGCTATTTTCATCAGTATCGTTGGTATCAGAGAAAAGTTGCTAAAAATTACATTTATGTAAACTTATCTACATTAATTCGCCCCCTCCCCATGTGATTGTGGGGTTGTGGATTTCTGGCATGTACATTCAGTTTAAATGTAGGCCATAATGAGTTTCATCTAGTTCTGTAGTTTGGAGTTAGAAAAAACATTGCTATCAATTTAGAACACATTGTATCATGGTTCACCTACCCTACTTAGGAGAATGTTTTTTTCTGATGCAGGGACAAGTACCCCTCCCGTTTCACTTCGCAAACCGAGTCATACCGTGCAAAGTCAAGAGCAAGGGGTGAAAGGAATTTGCATTTGCATCATTTTCGTATCTACGGCTTTCACAAACCACACTGTCAGGACCCCCACTGCCTCAGCTGTGTCCAGCGTGGGGATTAGGTCCAGCAGGAGCCATAAAGTACCATATTTCAGAACACTGTTGTGTCCTCGTTGCAGAACATTGGCTGCAAATGGCAGAAAACGCCATCCGGTAGCCAGAACTACAAGTCCCAGCAAGCTCGCGTGCTCGCAAGCAGTGGAACTCCGTGGGACAACGCCCGACGGTCCGCGCATGCGCGCGACGAGCGCACGGATCCCCGCTTGCGCTAACAGACTCGGATGGGAGCGGACGTGTAAGCTGAGGGCTCCTGCAGGCAGCGACCCGCGGGGCCATTCCCCGCCTGCGATCTCTGCAGGCCCCGCGCCTCCGGCAAGATAAGTGCATTTCTCTGCTTTTACGAACCGCTGGTTCATAGACAAAAACAATAGTGCATGCAACGTTGTGGGATTCTAGCCGGTATGAGCGCCGGGCTGAGGAAAGCTCCGGTGATACTAGTTAAGGCCTTGTGGCCACCTCGTAACTCAGTTTAACTGTTTCGTTGCCGTGTGAAGCAACACGGCCTTGGCAGATTCTTGGGGCGATCGTAACCCAGTTTGCACTATTTGTTGCCGTGTGAAGCAACACGGCCCTTGCAGATTCTTGGGGGAACACATCAGCGTGTGAGAGCACGGTGACGGGCCCAGTTTGCGACCTGAGCTCACTCTTGTTTTTGATTTCCTTGTAGCGGCATCCCACTGTATCAGTGGCCAGAACCCGCTGCGCCGCCGTAGTCTAACGGCACGAACTCTGGCAGTCACCTGGCACGCCACCCGGTACCATCAAACGAAGCTAAGTGCTCATTTGGTTACTTTTAAGGTGTTATAGATAATGCTAACCTTGTGGGTTGGTAGACGAACTGCCAACTCTATATCAGAAATTGTAGCGTGTTCATGATGTCCTTTCCCATGATGTTTCCATACTGTAAGTGAACCGTGTATAGAAGTCACAGAGTTTTGGGGGCAAGTTAGTTGTGAGTGTGGAAGCGTGCATGGGCGGAGTACCGTCGATCTCAGGAGTCCCAGGCAGAACACCAAGGCGGACCTTTCCTAATCCCTTCTTATCCATAACCCATTCCTACCCTTCCTCCCCTTTTACCCGGTTAACCAACAACCCTCTACCTATCCAATTCAACGGACCCTAACCCTCTTTCCCCGGCGGGTCGCGGTGACCCGTGTTGTCTACCTAACCGGGTGCCAAGACCCAACGGGGAGGTAGGTGTACGTGCTGCCCCTGCGCAAGGTTGAGTTCTTGACACACACATTATCAAGCAATTTTTTGCTAGACCTTGGTGTGGGCCACCTTTGCACCAGAGCCCAATGTTGATGATATTTGTGAAAAGCAGAAGAATTCAGTTTATTTTAGATATAATTTAACACATGCTGCACTGTCGGTGCTGGCAAATGTCCCTCTTTTACACAGACTTTGTACAGAGAAAAGGATTTTCGTTCTCATTTAAATGTAACCTCTCTCTGCTTCAATATGGAGAAAGCAGAATATGAATCACACTAGCAAACTACAATATCCTATATCCATTCTGTGAAAAACAATTTGTCAGCCCCTGCACTCTGTGCACAGAGAATGCTAAGATTTCTACAAGAAGTCAAATCTCACTGTGGAAGCAATTTTGTGTGTCACACAAAAATACAAACATTTTCTATGTGGAATGTGTGCCCCCCTGGAATTGTCCTTCCCATGTCATTCCTTCTGTTAAGATGAGAATCACGGGAATGCTGCGTACCTGTATTTCTGGATGGTCTCGACGGGGCAGCCAGACTGACGAGAAGACTTGGTAACACAAGCAACCAGCCCTTCCTCCACCCTGAATGGGAACTGGGTGGAAGATGGACCGATTCCCAATGCCACAACCAGGTTCCAGAGATGGCAGTTCTGCACAGCGTTGACAGAAGAAGTGGTTGGAGGGAATCCTTGAAGAGGAGTTAAGAGTCCCAAGGTGTGGGAGGCCACACCCGTAGCTGGCAATGGGTGCCGAGGAGTTGAGAGTCCAAAGGTGTGGGAGGCCACACTTGTAGCAGGCAATGGGTGCTGAGGAGTAGAGAGTCCAAAGGTGTGTGAAGCCACCCCCGTAGCTGGCAATGGGTGCTGAGGAGTAGAGTCCAATGGTGTGGGAGGCCACACCCGTAGCAGGCAGTGGGTGTGGAAGAGTAGAGTCCAATGGTGTGGAAGGCCACACCCGTAGCAGGCAATGGAAGCTGAGAGGTTGTGAATCCAAAATGGCTCAGGAGAAACTTAGGAAGTTGGCCAGGCCAAAGGAGGGAGAAAGGATGCAGGCAGAGAACCAAGGCAGACAAGAAGGAGAACCAGGAGGAAAGAAGCAGGACCGGAGAATAATGCCAGGAAGGACCCAGGCAACAGGAGGGAAGACCGGCAACGGAGAAGGTAAGGTCTAGAGGAACAAGGGACAAGGTAAGCACTAACTAGTAGCGCGGGAGCAGGCGAGGACACGATCCGGAACAGAACGCGTTGAGACGCGATCTGCTCCCGACCGCGTCTCTTCCTTTATGGGCCGCCGGCGCCTGCGAGGCCTGGAGCGCAAGCCTGATGGTTGCCAGGCGCCGGCGGCCCAAGAATGAGGCTTGAGCAGCAAGCTGCTCCACGCCTCGGCTGCCGCCCCCACGGCGCATGCGCGGAACCGTAATCGCGGTTCCCGACGCAAGCGCCGCGGAGCTGGCGCCCCTGTCCCTGGAGCTCTTCCCCCGGCGCCTCCCCAAACGCGGAAACGCGGGTAGAGGCGCCGGGGAGGGGGAGCGCGAACAGTGAACCCCGGTCTCCTGGTAAGCGTGACACTATACCCCCTCCCAGGAAGATCCGGAGCCCCAGGTTTCCAGGGAAACCGCCGATAGAACTCGCGCACAAGGCGCGGAGCGTGCACATGCCGAGAGGGTTCCCAAGTGCGATCACAGGCCGGGTACCCCTTCCAGTCAACCAGGAAATGGAGCACCCCCCTGCGATAGCGGGCATCACAGATCTCCTGAACCTCGAATTCCGGAACCCCCTGTACCAGGACTGGGGCCGGACAAACACTGGAACGACCATAAGGATCTGCCACATAGGGTTTCAGGAGGGAGACATGAAAAACAGGATGAATGTGCCATGAACGAGGCAGCTGGAGACGAAAAGCTACAGAGGATAGGCGTTTGACAATCCTAAATGGGCCAAAGTATCGGGGAGCCAATTTAACTGGTAGGTTGCGGAGAGGCAGATTCCTAGAGGACAGCCAAACCCTATCACCAACCTGGAAATCGGGTTCCATCCGCCTCCCACGGTCAGCCTGAACCTTCATGCGGTCACGAGCGGCCGCCAAAGATGTACGTGCCAATTCATGCTTCTGTTGGATTGTAGAGACCAAGGCGTCAGCGGAAGGAACCGTACTGGTTGGTACAGGGTGGAAAGGGATCAGCTTGGGATGTTGTCCCATAGAACAATGAAAGGGGCTGGTTCCAATGGAAGAATGAAAAGAATTATTGTAGGAGACCTCAGCTAGGTCTAAATAGGTACTCCAATTGGTTTGTGTGGCATTAGCAAAACTACGGAGATAGGTTTCCAAGGTCTGATTAGTCCTCTCCGTGAGACCATTGGTTTGTGGATGATAACCCGAGCTTAAAGCTCTATGAATGCCGAGATGACCACAAACCTTACCCCAAAAGGAAGAGAGAAACTGAGTCCCTCGATCTGAAATGATCTTCTCAGGAAGACCATGTAAACGGTAGATTTCATGAAGAAAAGCAGTGGCCATCTGGACCGCAGTGGGTATCTTCTTAAAGGGAATGAAATGGGCATACTTTGTAAAACAGTCCACTACGACCATTATACAAGTATGTCCTGCAGAAGGGGGAAGATCGACAATAAAGTCGGTAGCAATGGAGTGCCAAGGGTATGGCGGCAATTCAGTAGGAGAAAGTAGCCCTAAAGGATGTTGTCTGGGAACCTTGGATTGGGCACAGATGGGACAGGCCTGTACATACTTCCGAACCTCCTCAGCCCAGCCAGGCCACCAAAACTGTTGTGATAGTAACTCTTGTGTTGCACGAATCCCACGATGCCCTCCAATGGGGGAATCATGAACTCCGTGCAGGATGCCATCGCGAATATCCCCTTTAGGGATGTATAGTCTTTTCCGAAGGAATAAAAGGCCATGACTTTCAGATATAGAGGGTCGTTGAAGCAAGACCGACCTCCAAGGATCTGACCGGGTGGCATCAGATATCGACTTTAAGAGTGGCGATACAGTCGACAGAAAACGATGAGAAGGAATCAGAGGTTGAATCTGACTGGGGCTGTCTTCGTTCTTCTCTCTCTCCAAAGACCGAGACAAGGCATCTGCTCTTACATTCGAGGATCCGGAGATGTAAGTAATATGGAACACAAACGGAGAAAAGAAGAAGGCCCACCGAGCCTGTCTGGGTGTCCGGCATTGTAAAGAGCGTAAATACTGTAGGTTACGGTGATCTGTACGGACCTCAACCGAAAAACGGGCTCCCAACAGATGGTGTCTCCATTCCTCGAAGGCTATCTTGATGGCCAATAGCTCCTTCTCAATTACTGCATAATTCCTCTCACTAGGATTCAGCTTGCGAGAGAAGTAAGCCACGGGATGTTCGACTGACGTAGCAGGATCCTCTTGCAACAATACAGCTCCAACAGCAAAGTCCGAAGCGTCTGCTTCCACGATGAAGGGCAAGTCATCCTGTGGGTGGCGTAAGATCGGGGCAGCCATAAAGGCTGACTTCAGGGCATCAAAGGCTTGCGAAGCGGAATAATCCCACAGAAAAGTCATCTTGCTGCTTGTCAATCTCGTAAGAGGTGCTGAGATTTCAGAGAAGCGTGGAATAAATTGCCTGTAAAAATTGGCAAATCCCAGAAAGCGTTGCAGAGACCTTACGTCATGTGGCTGTTGCCATTCTTGAATTGCCTTTACCTTCTTGGAATCCATCTCAATACCGGACTGACTTATTACAAACCCTAGGAATTCGATCCTGGATTGATGGAAGGAACACTTCTCCACCTTGACAAACAGGTGATTATGGAGCAGCCGATCGAGGACCTCTCGTACATGACTTACGTGTTCCTCCTTAGATCGGGAAAAGATCAAGATGTCATCCAGATAGATCCAGACAGAGATTCCAATTATGTCCCCAAAGATATGATCCATGAGCCGTTGGAAAATCGCAGGGGCATTGCACAGACCAAAAGGCATAACCCTATATTCGAAATGCCCAAAAGGAGTCTTGAATGCCATCTTCCATTCGTCTCCACTCTTGATTCGAACCAGATGATATGCCCCTCGAAGATCTAGCTTAGTAAAAATCTGAGCCTGATGTAAGGTCTCTAGGATACTTCGAATCAGCGGTAGAGGGTACCGATCCTTGATGGTGATATCATTTAAGAGCCGGTAATCCACACAGGGTCTTAAGGAACCTTCCTTCTTCTTTACAAAAAACAGAGGGAACCCAGCGGGAGACTTGGATGGTACGATGTACCCCTTACTCAAGCAGTCCGATAAGTACTCCTGTAATACTCGTCTCTCTTCCCGAGACAATGCGTACAGCCTGCCATGCGGAATCTCAACTCCCGGAGACAGTTCTATGGCACAATCAAATGATCGATGAGGTGGCAGGGGTATATTACTCGGTTCGGCAAACACTTGTTCGAAGTCAGCATACTCAGGAGGAATCAGCAATGCAGAACAAAGGTGAGTCCCCTTGTCTCGGAGTTCCAGATTAGTTGAAGAAGCCTGAGTCTGGACAGGCAAGCTGCATCCCGAAGTACAAGAGGTGGAGGAGAAGGTCAAGGTATGAGCCCTCCAATTAATGACTGGATTGTGATGCTGGAGCCAAGGCAACCCCAAGACCAACTTGTAGGTAGGTGACCTGATGACGTCCAAAGCAAGCCTCTCCACGTGATTGGCGATCCTGAGTCTTAGTCCGACAGTGTGCAGACGAACTGGTCCAGAGGATAAGGGAGTACCATCAATAACCTCCACAGGAAGGGCTGAGTGTCTGGGCAAAAGAGGGATCTTATGAGTGCTAGCAAACTCCTCATCAATGTAATTGCCCGATGCTCCACTATCCAATAACCCAAATACTTCAAGTGTCCGGCCGGGTAGTTGAATCTGAATCTTCAAGGTTAATAGAACAGCTGGTTGCATGGGAAGAAGAATCGAGCAAAAGGCGGAAAGGTCTGAAAAAGGGGTGAGACCTGTCGTTGCCTCTCCTCCACACGACAGGTCCTCTAGTTTCCCGACTTCTTCTTCTGTGGCCGTAAAGGACACATTCCCAAATAGTGTCCAGCGGCTCCACAATACAGACATAATCGTAATGTTCTTCTCCTCCTTCTTTCTTCCTCTGATAATGGCCCTCTCACGGCACCCAACTGCATGGGTTCTGGTCCAGATTCTGTCGAACCAAAGGCGCCGGCGGGAAGACTGGCCGTTCTGGGAGCGACTCTCTCCAGTCGACGTCTCTCGGTCTTTCGTTCGGTTAGTCTCTGGTCTATGCGAAGCACCTGGTTTATTAAGAGTTGGAGACTTTCAGGTTCAGGGATGTGAAGTAGTTCGTCCTTGTATTACTCCCTCAACCCCCGGCGAAACAGGGTCTTCTGAGTAACTTCGGGCCATTGCGAATCCGTAGCCAACAGGCGGAAGCGACTGATATATGTTATTATGTCTGAGCTGCCCTGTTTGATGTCCATTAACTGATTCTGCGCTGCGGCAGCCAGGTTTGGTGTCTGAAAGACCTCCAGAAACGCCTTCTCGAAAGCAGCAAAATCGTTAAGAATGGGACTGTTGGTAGCCACAAAAGGTGTCGCCCAAGCTAGGGCGTTTCCAGTTAAGTTTCCCAAGATATAACCGATCTTGGCCTTATCATTATTGAAATAGGTTGACCTGAAAAGGAAATGGATACGACAGTGGTTGCAAAATTCCGCCACTCGACGCGGGTCTCCATCAAACCTGATTGGGGCAGTATGGGCCAATGAACTTTCGGCCTATGGAACACCTCCTGTCCCCTGAGTTACCATCTGTCGTAGGACTTGATTTTCTTGATGAAGGGTAGACATCTCTGCCCTGAGGGCTTGCAACTCACTCCGCAGGTCCTGCGTGTCCTCCATATCCAAATCGGAAGGAAGGCGTCTCAATCTGTTAAGATGAGAATCACGGGAATGCTGCGTACCTGTATTTCTGGATGGTCTCGACGGGGCAGCCAGACTGACGAGAAGACTTGGTAACACAAGCAACCAGCCCTTCCTCCACCCTGAATGGGAACTGGGTGGAAGATGGACCGATTCCCAATGCCACAACCAGGTTCCAGAGATGGCAGTTCTGCACAGCGTTGACAGAAGAAGTGGTTGGAGGGAATCCTTGAAGAGGAGTTAAGAGTCCCAAGGTGTGGGAGGCCACACCCGTAGCTGGCAATGGGTGCCGAGGAGTTGAGAGTCCAAAGGTGTGGGAGGCCACACTTGTAGCAGGCAATGGGTGCTGAGGAGTAGAGAGTCCAAAGGTGTGGGAAGCCACACCCGTAGCTGGCAATGGGTGCTGAGAAGTAGGGAGTCCAAAGGTGTGGGAGGCCACCCCCGTAGCTGGCAATGGGTGCTGAGGAGTAGAGTCCAATGGTGTGGAAGGCCACACCCGTAGCAGGCAATGGAAGCTGAGAGGTTGTGAATCCAAAATGGCTCAGGAGAAACTTAGGAAGTTGGCCAGGCCAAAGGAGGGAGAAAGGATGCAGGCAGAGAACCAAGGCAGACAAGAAGGAGAACCAGGAGGAAAGAAGCAGGACCGGAGAATAATGCCAGGAAGGACCCAGGCAACAGGAGGGAAGACCGGCAACGGAGAAGGTAAGGTCTAGAGGAACAAGGGACAAGGTAAGCACTAACTAGTAGCGCGGGAGCAGGCGAGGACACGATCCGGAACAGAACGCGTTGAGACGCGATCTGCTCCCGACCGCGTCTCTCCCTTTATGGGCCGCCGGCGCCTGCGAGGCCTGGAGCGCAAGCCTGATGGTTGCCAGGCGCCGGCGGCCCCAGAATGAGGCTTGAGCAGCAAGCTGCTCCACGCCTCGGCTGCCGCCCCCACGGCGCATGCGCGGAACCGTAATCGCGGTTCCCGACGCAAGCGCGGCGGAGCTGGCGCCCCTGTCCCTGGAGCTCTTCCCCCGGCGCCTCCCCAAACGCGGAAACGCGGGTAGAGGCGCCAGGGAGGGGGAGCGCGAACAGTGAACCCCGGTCTCCTGGTAAGCGTGACACCTTCCCAATTCTCTTGCAACCCAAGAATGTAGCAGAGCAATGATTCTGGGGGATTGTCTTATTACATTTGGGGCATTTTCATATTGACGTTGAATAATTCTTTAAGGCACAAAGCCAACAGAGACCCACAGCGGTTCCCAAGGAATTTTCGGCTAGGCTAGCAGGTCTCTCCAGGTGCCTTCCCTCCTTGTTCAGGAATGCCAGTCTGCCTCTGGTTTAAGTTGGTTCCGACTCCCTCATGGACAAGGCCTTGTCACCTCCAGATATGATCCCAGTTCAGAACTTTGAAACTGGTGTTTTCCTTCCCCACAGTTTGTAAATCCAGACTTGCATCAGAATCCTATTCCCTGTGTGATTCTGCTTTTTGTAATGTGCAATATTCCCACACTTACGTCACACTATTTGATTAGTCAAATCTTTCCATTGGCTTACTCAATATTCAAACACCCCTCTAGAATACACACCTCAATTCTTCATTGGCTAATCATAAATTCTCTACATGTGACCAGAAAACAAAGTGGGGGCTTAATACGTCTGAGTTCAAAGTGAATGTTATACTATATTCTCTTGTAGAAACATGCCACATCTATGAATTGTGTATTTATGGAATCAGTTATCATAGATGGATGTCTATGTATGTGGCATAACTATTTCAGACATGTATTCATAAACACTGTAGAGGATTCAGATTTAGTGTCATATGATATAGGAGATTCTGAGCTTTATGTTTGTAAGTGGTATGACTTTATAAAGAAAACAAATGTTCTATGTTTTAACATGCAATTGCAAAATGTGATATACTTTTGAATTAATAAAAGGCTTACATATACAGGCCTTCCTTCGGCTAATTATTAGAAAGGATTCTGCCTTAAGTAATGTGAAAGATAGCACATTAAGGGCAACAAAATCTGAAGAGTGGCACTAGGAAAACAGAGTGGGTTGTCATGGGGGCTGATATGATGGTTATTAGCGAGCACACCAGGAAATATAGCTTGGAGGAATGTTATCAAATGTATTTTCAATTATTTATCCTTAAACCAGGCAACTGTGGGATGGCCTATTCAAGATAGCTATTTGTCCTTGCGAGAGATTACAGTGTGTCCATTACAACTGACAATATAGTTTTTCACTCCAAAAGGCACAGGCTAGTCTCATCAGAACATAAGCCGATCCCATTAGAATCTGTAACGAGAGGAGAAGTGAAGTTTTTACTTTTGGCCAGGGCAACATGAGGACAACGAAACAAAAATCGTGAAAGCCAGCTTAGTACCTCTATTGAGGCTATGTGCATGAAAGGCTTGCTTACGTTTATTGTATTGACAAAATGCAAACCATTCTGATTAAATATTCTTTATACTTAACTCCTTTGTCTTCAACATAACATGACTAAAAATGACATTAAAATATAAACACCGTCAATAAAATGAAAGGTGATACACAATGTGGTGGTTCATTTTAAACAGATACCAACATTCTGATTTATAGTATTACCGTTGAATACATAGACTAATATTATTTTCAAAATTACAATGTTTTGCTGGTTTGCGACTGGTGGAAGTTTTCTTTAGTGGTCTATACCTTGATCACATGTGAAAAACTCTGTCATTTGCCTTGTGCCGTCTCTCGTAGAAGCAAGTAACTGGTGAGAAATGTTAATAAATAAAGCAAAGCATTATTTTGGTGCCTTTTGCTTTACATTGAGGCCATCTCCATGTTTTATATTAGGTGTATTACAGTAGGGGGCACCTATCTCCTTACTTTATCAAAGTAATATTTTTCTATACATTTCACCATGTATACCAGACTTGAAAGTAGCAGGGCAGTTTCATTGTCTTGTGTTATAGAGGAATAGTTTGGGTTCCATTCATCCCCACACATCCCTTAGAGAGTCCTGTGTTCCCCTTTTGTCTTTGTGTGTAGATGTCCCACCATGTGGTACTGAGGAGGTGGTACTGCACCCAAAAAGAACTATATAACTCAACATGCAGCATATCACCCAGGAGACACACCAGACTGGATAAGCACTGCAGGAATACATAGTAACTCAGGAGTGTGAAGGCATCATGAAGTAAGACACAGACAATAGATTCGTTTTTCTAAAATAAATTAGTTTATTTGCTTTATGTCAGGATGGGGTAAGGCCTAACTTGTCCTATGCTAAGGTGGGATTTCCCTACCTAAATAAATTAAGGATAGTCTGTGTCATAAAGTTCAACTCAAAAGTCTGCCTGTGTCCAAAACGCTCGCCCTCACAACTAAAGATATACAATGTGTAGGGATGTCAGCAACAAAAGAAACAGTGTTCCAAAATAAAGTTATGAGCTTCTTCCAGCTCCTGGTTTGATTTTCAGCTTCTCCTTCCCCAAGTTCCAAAAAGGCCTCAGGGTTCCCTTCTGCAAGAGTTCAACACAGTTCACAAAGTCTCTGGGTTCCCTTCCCCAAGAACGCAGCTCTTCCAGTTTCAAAACTACAATCAGTTCCAAATCGCTTGACTTTCAAGAATACATCCAGTTCAACTTTGTAACCATCTAGACTTTTCAATAGTTCATATAGATTGTTCTTTCCTTAAATCACGTCAGCATTTGTTATACAATACAGCTTCGTTATCTTGGTTTTTCTTGGATATTTCCAAGTAGGGAAGCAGGGCAGTTTAAATGTCTTGTGTGATAGTTGAATAGTTTGGGTTACATTTATGCCCACACATCCCTTAGAGAGCCCTGTGTTCCCCTTTTGTCTTTATGTGTAGATGTCCCACCATGTGGTACTCAGGAGGTGGTACTGCACCCAAAAAGAACCACATAACTCAACATGCAGCACATCACCCAGGAGACACACCAGAGCCGAAGAAGCACTGCGGGAATACATAGTAACTCAGGGGTGTGAAGGCATCTTGAGGTAAGACAGAGACAACAGATTCATTTTTCGAAAATAAATTAGTTTATTTGCTTTATGTCAGGATGGGGTAAGGCCTAACTTGCCCTGTGCTAAGGTGAGATTTCCCTACCTAAAGAAATTAAGGATATTCTGTGTTGTAAAGTTCAACTCAAAAGTCTGTCTGTGTCCAAAACCTATACTTGCCCTCACAACTACAGATATACAATGTGTAGGGATGTCAACAACAAAAGAAACAGTGTTCCAAAATAATGTTCTGAGCTTCTTCCAGTTCCTGGTTTACTTTTCAGCTTCCCCTTTCCCAAGTTCCAAAAAGGTCTCGGGTTCCCTTACGCAAGAGCGCAGCTCTTCCAGTTTCAAAACGACAATCAGTACCAAATCTCTTGTGTTTCAATAACACATCCAGTTCAACTTTGTAACCATCTAGGCTTTTTAATAGTTCACACAGATTGTTATTTCTTTCAATCACTTCAGCACTTGTTATACAATACTGTTTTGGTATCTTGGGTCTCCTTGGAGCTTTCCAAGTAGGGTTAACACAGTCTAGGTGTAGTTGTAGGATCACACGGTCCACCCATTACAAGTCATGCAAGCGGAAAACCCTGCACTTAGTTGCCAAATTCTGGTTTCTCTTCATACACTTGTATCATTAGTTGGCACTTAATTCTGCATTTCTTTAACGGTATCCTGCTTCGCCACAACGTGTTTTCCATACCTTTTGTAGCTCTGGGCTCACCCTTATTTCAGCTTCTTCTGAGCATAACTTATATCTCATGCAATCCTTCAGGCTTTTTGGCCAACACGCGTTTCTCTCTAAACCTGTGTCCTCGGTCCACATGCAATGCTGTCTCTCCTTGACAGTCTCTTTACTTTATCACAATGTGAATTTCACAAAAACCACGTTGCAGTGTTCATCCCTCACCACCACCTTGCTTTCACATTGCCCATTAGTGCTCATCACTTGCTTTTCACTCTGTTCATACGTATTCATTACATGCTTTCACTTTGCTCATAAGTGCTGTGAAGGTATCATGAAGCAAGACATAGACAACAGATTCAAAATTCAGAATAAAATACTTTATTCAATCAAATGTCAGGATGGTAGAATACCTAATTTGCCCTATGCTAAGGTGGGATTTCCCTACCTAAACAAAACTAAGGAAAGTCTGTGTGAAAGAGTCTGACTTAAAAGTCTGTCTGTGTCCAAACCCTATCCTTGCTCTCACAACTAAAGTTAACCAATGTGTAGGGATGTGAATAATGAAAGAAATAGTGATTAACACAAAGTTCTGAAATTCTTCCAGCTCTTAGCTTCCATTTCAGCTCCCCTTCCCCAAGTTCAAGAAAGTTCCACAAAAGTCTCAAAAAGACCTTTCTCACGTTCAGGATAATACAGTTGAACACAATCCTTGGGGTTCACTTCCACAAGTTCCAAGCAACACAGTTCAAAAGAAAAGGAGGCTTTGTTCTCAAGACAATACTTGTAGTTCCTCAAGTCTCAGTGTTCCCTTCCCCAAGACTTTAACTCAGCCACTTGTACTTGTTTCAATCTTTTCAAAAGTTTTAACACAAATTGAGGTGAACCTGATCCTCCTTCTGGATTGCATCACCAGTTCACTTGCAGTGTTTCTCCTTGGTTTATTTCACCATGCCTCTGGTTCGCATAATGCAGGGCTCACTGGTCTAGGCACAGTTGTCAGACCACACGGTCCACCCATCACATGTGGTGCAACCAGGATCCCTAGGCTCTTCAGCCCACACAGGTTCTTCTGTACTTTTCCCTGTGTACAGAGTCACGTTCCCTTAGTTTCTCTTTGTTGGCCTCTTAGCCCTTATGTGCGGGGTTTACGCTCCTCTTGGATATCCACTTGGCCCTGCCATAACTTGCCACACAACTCTTGCCAGTTGTTTGCCTTGCCACACTGCATCTACTCAAAAAGGCCACTTTATGTTGGTCTTGTTCATGTCCCACCTTTCTTTGGCACTCTCACATTTCCGCTCTTTTCCATGGGTTGCTTTCCTATGGGCACTTTCCCTTCGGCTGTCCTCTGCAATTTCATTTGCCCATAAAGTTTTACTCAATTCTGTATTCAAGAAGCTTAATTGCAAGGTTTCATTCAGTTCGATATTCAACAGATATTTAATATGCTTAATGTCACGTTTCCATTCAGTTTGGTATTCAATATGCATTCCATATACTTAATTTCAAGTTTCCCTTCAGTTTGGTATTCAACATGCATTCGATATGCTTACTTTCAAGATTCCATTCAGTTTGGTAATTCATTACCTATTCGCAGCCCGCTAGAAATGCCCCAGCTGTCTAATGGCTATCCTCGACACAAATTATTTTGCACGGTCAGGCTCAAAACTTTTTTTCAGGATCAAGACACACTGGCGCCTGAGAGCGATACAGGGCTCCGTCCACCTTCTACCTTTACATCTCAAGACAACCTCATGCCCAGTGACGTGCTTACCTTCCAGAAATGTATTCTCAGAGAGCTGAGGAAACATCAAAATACACATTTACCCATGAGATTCAACTTATCTAATGAAGAAAGAAGCACACTTTGTTTCCTAGCCAATAATAGACGGATTGTCATTAAACAAGCAGACAAGGGAGGAGGGATAGTTGTCATGAGTCCAGACCAATCATCAAATGGTTATGGACCTTCTGAATATTCCCGGCAGCTACGTATGACTGCGCAGAGATCCTACTAATGCACTAAAAAAACAATAATGGCTCTCAGACAAGGAAGCACAGTTCCTTGATATTAACCAATGCTCCACTCCCACATTCCATGCCATTCCAAAAATCCACAAGGATGCACAAAATACTTCAGGTAGAGCCATTGTGGCAGGATGTGGGACTATCTTGGAACCCATTTGTCAATACATTGACACGTTTTTGCAACCCATCAGCCAGACCACCGCCACATATCTGTAGACAGCACATCTGTCATTGAAATTTTTGAAGGAAAGCGTTTTCACCCTTTGATTGGTTTCTTGGTGACCATGGACATAGTAGCATTGTGCACAAGCATTCCCCAGTACGAACAAATTGAATGCATTCGGGCAGCACTTGTCCAGGCATCACAAAGATTCACAGCCCCTGTTAAAACCAACATTCAACGTCTTACATTGGCACTGAAGCAAAATGTCTTCACATATCAGGACACAGCCTTTGCCTCCAGCTTTGCCATTAGTTTTATGGCATCTTTTGAAAACATTCATATTTTCAGATATGAACCCGTTTCGTCAATATATTGAGAGTTGGTTTCAGTATATTGACAATATCATTTTGATCTGGCATGGTTCATTTGAGAGTCTCAACGGGTTTCTCGCATGGCTAAACCAATGTCATACTGCAAATCAGTTCACCATGACAGCCAATATTCAACAAATTCCATTCCTTGCCTTACTTACGAAACATCAGGAAAATAAACATATTTGTTCATCATACAAGAAACCAACTGACCGCAATACCTTATTACACTTTACAGGTTTTCACTGGCGCAGCCAGAAGTAGAGCCTTCTGTGTGCTCAATTCCTCTGATTAAGACAGAATTGCACTCTCCTTCCTGACTTTCATTCCCATGCGGCAAAATTGGCATCAAAACTCAGGGAGTGTGGGTACCCCAGGAAACTGGTATCACATTCAGTAAAATGAGCTAGGTTCACCCCACAGGAGGTTCTTTTCCAAACCAAACCTAAGACTACAAAGGACAAAATTAGTTGTGCCCTTCCTTACAGACCCGATATTTTTTTGGTGAAAGAAATCATTTAAAAGTTCTGGCCCCTTGTCCAGCTTACGCTGCCTATTGAACCCCTTCCTTAATTTGCGTTCAAACGGTAGCAGAATCTAAGAGACCAGTTAGTTCACCCTACCCCTAAGCAAACTAATAGGTCCATGACTAGTAGTTGGAATCTCAGACCGCTTACAGGTCATTTTCCCTGTGAATAAACGATATCGCAAGAAGAAACTGGCTCCTCAGACAACACACCTACTGCAAAACATCTTAGGCCATATATTGTATCATGTGCCAGTGTGGTCTGAAATACACAGGGAAGGCATCCTGCACAGTCCACACTAGGGTCGCTTGAACATTGATCACGGATCAGAGGTAAAATTGTAACATCTCCACTAGTGAGCCATTACATGGAACACGGCCACTCCACAGAGGACATCCTCTGGTGGGTGGTAGACATTGTCAAATATTTACCTAACCCTCATATTCTGTTTTCCAAAAAAGAAGCTCATTGGATTTTCCACCTGAATATGAAAGAGCACGGCATGAATGAGGCACCGCCTATGTGGGAGTAAGAATATCCCTCACATTGGCTTCCAGACTAGCCCAGCATTGATTCTCCTTTAATTTGCACTTTCTTTCATCTGCGTAGTGCTGCGCAGATATGGCTTTTTCACTTATTTTCACATTTTTTACTCTTCTCTTATATCCTTGCCCTAATAGGCTTGCACGTAGTGACATATACCCCCTCTTAGTTATGCAGTCATAGGATTTTCCAGGTGGCCACTACTAGTATGATGTTCCACCTTTCAGTTAGTGCTCCATTCCGGTTCCACATCACAGCCTGGTTCAATTTCGTAGTCCTCTTTCTTTGTTCATTAACTGGGCCGCTGACACTATTACGGCTCGAGACTCACTGATCAACATCACGGTGTTCCAGCAATATGTGCCGAACTTTGACCGACAGACTACAGGGCCTGAATTGAAACCTGCTTGGACAAGCTCTGAAGGAATGGAGCTCACTCTCCGGACCAGAGACTCATTAAGGTGAGCCTATCTATATTTGGCAACCGTACCATTTACTGGGCGAGTCCCATTTCCAGTTTGTTATTGTTATTATTATATCTTCTTATGCAGTTACAGCAAATCACTGTGACCCGCTTGTAAACATTGCCTTAACCTGCTACTAGTATTGACAAGCCTACCGGTACCAGTGGAGGCACGTTACCCATGAGCGAGTGGCGTCATTCAGGTGAGCCATGTGTTGCCCATCTGCTGTAACTTTACTGCTATTCGGCAAGTCCCAGGTCCAGATGACAATAACCTTTATGTCTTTAAAAAAAAAACACCCTGATGCGGGTGATTATCCTAATGGTCTGCAGCTAAGCTACATTTATTTCTGTTGCAGCTACAGCCCTTACTTTGCAGTTAAAGTCATCCTGAAACTGCTGTGTGTACAGATGCTGCACGACAAAACCTGTACAGCCGGAGAGCATTCAGATTCTGCTTAGCCCTTACCAGACGGGACTGCGCACCGGCTCTCTTCTTTAGAAATTCTCTTCCACTCCATGGAGTGTTGTTGAGCCAGAGGTAGAATTAGTGGCAGCATTTGCGCACGAAAGGCATCCGCCCTTATGTTTCACTTGGGCATTGATGGTTGCTTTTCTTACCTTTTAAACAGCTCCCCGCCCATCACGTTTCCTGTTCCAAGCCACCGAGGAGATTATCTCCCTATGAGGATCGTCGTCCCACTCCTTTGTGATCGGTGGGCTTAGATACGGCCCTAAAAGGATGCTACATGTTAGAACATAGGTAATACTGCTTCTGCTGTCTGCTCTCCTAACACATCAGGCTTTCAGCACAGTAGTTACATAGGGTGCACCCTGAACAAGTGCCTATTTTCCTTTACACATTACTTTTTTATTATTCTGAGTCGTTTTTCACTCTTCTTTGTGACAGAGTCTCTCCTGGTGATGGGACACTGGCAGACTCTAGGTACTATGACAGTGGTAATTGGGTGGTTGCACACTTTTGAGATACTCCTTGTCACGAGGTGAATTGAGAACCCTCCCCCCCCCTTTTTGGCACTGTACATGATATTGGTAATATGATCTTTGGAGATTGGAGGTCCATTTTGCCTCCTCATTATTTAGCAATCAATCTGTATACTTGATTCTATTGTCCTAGGGGCTGATAAGAGACATTTCATCCTGAAGAAGGCGGTTGCTCACTGAACATTCCACCGAAACGCCATTTCTGCTGTTCACGCTGAGTTCGAACCACATGTAAATTTATGTCATTGCAATGGCGGATGGCGTTGACCCAATTCTGGTTAAGTTTCTATTCTAGTTCCAATAGACTCATTTCAAATCACATCTGTACTCCAGTTCCAATAAATGAACATTGGTTGAATGTCGGTTATCTGAAAAACTAAGTGTCTATAAATGTATATAGTAACACCAATCTTGTGATTCGAACTTACTTTAGTTTGGGACAAGTCTGTTTTTATGCAAGATTAATTGCTCCACTCAAATTTGTTTCCTGACAACCCTTCCCTGTTTTTCATCTTTTACATTTGCTTCGGTCCCAGTACGCATAAGCTTTTATTAGTTTCATTGTTATCATGTCTACATACACACCTTTGTATGAACTTAGTTTGTTTTCCTCCTGTATTTGTGATGCTATGTCATGCTCATTCTCTGGCCTTGCTTTTTTAAGAATTGTGTCAAGTACCCATTTTTGACTTTATGAATAAAAACAAAAAACTGTTTCCATCCCATGGTTAATTTTTTGCACCATTTATTGTACTATGTATTCACACACATATCATGTACACTAGGAACTAGATGATTACATTATTTGCATGCTTCTATGCCGACTGCGTTGTGAGTTGTACTTAAACTGTATCCAACGGGAACACCCTTGGGTTTGTCTATTTCCCCAACACTCACCTGTCCTCAGTGTCCTCAGTGTTGTTCCTCGACGGCTCCTGCTGCTTCCTTCCGGCTTTGTAGTTCGATGGGCCAGCTTCTGCAAGCCCCGCTCGCACACAGGGAGCCTGTCTTGCACACGCCAGTAGCTCCATTGCCTTTGCACAGATGCAGGCAGCATCAATCTTTCTCTTGCTTGCAACACAGAGGCTCCCACACCTGTGACAGCCAACGACCCAACTCGCCTTTGGTTTTACAGGTTCTCTGGGCTGCTGGCCGGCGTCCTGGCTCCTCCACAGGTCCCACCACGGCTGCCTCCTTTGAAAAAAGGTCCCCTGCTGGACTCTCCCCAGCAGGGCTCCCTGTTTCTCCCTATGCTCTTCTCTGGCTCTCTCTTTATACATCTGCAACCTCTTAACAGGTTGCAAGTGTGGATCTTCAATTGGGCTTGCCTGACTATGATTAAGGGGACATGCCTGCCTCTCACAATACTCTGCAGGCATCTTCCTCGTCCCAGTACCAGAGTGGTAAAATGAAGGTGTAGTGTTCATTCCTCTCAGTCTCCTCTTCCTCGTCCCAATACTTTCAGAGGTTCAATGTTGGGAAATGAGGGGGGAAGGTTTGCAGTAGCCCATAAAGGCACCCCACTCCCCATCCCCAAGGACCCTCCACCAGGGTCTAGATCCAAGAGTGATGACCTTTCCCTGGCCACCTGAGAAGAGTATCCAGGGAGAGTAGGAGTAAGGACACCATTAGGTTTCTCACACCACTTGCTTTCTAACTGTAACATCCGCTTTTCCTCATCTAAAAGCCGTTGTCTAGCCCAGTGAGAGCTGACCTTACGTCAAAGAGAAAGTTGATAGAAGTTTATACATTTAATTGGAATGCTAGGGCACAACTGCGCTGTTATCTTTAGGAGGTGTATGGAATATTACACAAGTGTCCGGAGCTCGACTGCTTATCCATAAGGGCAACATTGTGCTAAGTGAAAGGTGTAAAAACCCCCTTAATGAAATCATACATTATTTTGCTCATTGGGTGCAAAGTAGTCAAAAGACTATATAAGATGATACACTGGGGAGGGAAGTACCAAGGATCGGGATTGTTAAGAGTTATGTATGTGTGCGTTTCTGTGTCCACCTCACAGTGGTTATTAAATGTTTATCAAACTAACCTCACCTAAATTGGAGTCTTAAGCCTAATTTCTCCATCGACAGCAGGGAGAGGAAGCAGCCACAGAGGGAAGCAGTCAACGCAGGAAACAGTCACAGGAGCAGGTAAAGAAAAAACTATCAACAAAAAAACTGAAAAAAAGATAGCCAAAATGAAGACTAATGAGCACAACACAAAACACGACTTTTAGAGGCAATGGGGAGGAGCTACAGAGGGGGGCTAAAAGTAGTCACAGGAGATGGGCAACAAAAAAAATTGAGATAAAAAATGGCCAAAAAACGACCTTGCGTGTATTTCACTGAGCAAATATTTGTATTGCTGTGTCTAAATATACATAATGCGTGTTCGCTGCTGTAGTCTAGTGTACATATTGTGTTACTGTTAGGAGGTTCCCATTGAAGCCTTTTTGGGGAGGCACGTTGCCATCTCCACTAGCCACGAGTACTGCTCCTTTGCTACTATTTTATTGGGTACACTTAGGAACCCTTAACCATATGCCATCTGGGAAGTAAAGGGGGGGGGCGGGTCAAACAACCGTTGAAGTGCCATTTGGGGAAAAACACAATAGTGGAGATAAACTTGCAGTTTTTGTAAAACAGGTCTGGAAATCATTCCTCTTTTGGAATTAACAGGCCTCCAGAGATCGAGAAAGGGCGTTTCTGAGAAATCAAATACAGCTCATCCAAAAAACAAGCTAAAGTTGGGCCGATTAAAGGTCCCCAGCCCTTTTGAGAAGGGTCGCTTTTGAAGACAACGTTTCTCATCGCCCCCTTTGAAGCCTTCAGAGCCAACAGGTCTTCGCTGTCAATTAAGTAATCGAATGCTCAACCCCAGTAACCAGAGACTGCTGCCCAGGCCTCAGACTCAGAAAGCCTGCACACAGCAGGCAATATTGGGAAGGGAAGGCCACCGCGAACGAGATTAAAGGAAAGTTCGAGAATCTCCCGGCTGTTAAAATAGCAACATGCCCCTTTCTGTTTACCAATGGAGTAGTTCGCCCCCCTGCGGGGACGTAATGTGTGGTCAGGCAAAGCAGTGCGAGCATGCGCAGTGAGAAACCTGCATGCCGGCGCCCCCCACATTCCAGTAATCGTTTCTGATGAAATCTAAGCCACCATTCCAGGCTAATGAACTCCAGGTGCGAATCCATGCCATCATATTCATCTCGCAGGCATGTAACACTTCTCTCAAACTCTTGGCCTCCGAGTGAGCCATGGTTAATTTACCATAGCATGCTGTCAATATTTCATACGCTTATGTGTTCACAGCAGTGCCGAAAAACAAGGCCTGTGGAGCTGCAGAAAGAGGCCGCTTGATAATGAACTGAAACCATACAATTTGCCACTTCCGCCGTATTTTATTTGCACATTTCTTTTCTTGATGAGCGAGCTTCTTCTTGGATGAGCTGCTTGGCTAACTGGATTTAAAATGGTTTCTGCATTTAGCCACACTTCCATTTGTAAGTCACGCGCGGCCTACATTTTGGGAACTAGAGCACGACCAATGTGAAGACTGAACAGTGGGGTGACGGCTCACAGAAGACACCCGGTGTTAGCAAGAGACACTTCAGTCACAATGTAAGACAGCAACATCATCCAATCCACACTTGAAAGACGTGGCTTTGGGGGTTCTTTTGAATTAAAGAGTAGATTGCACGGAGGAGCCATGATTCGTTTGTACCTAAGTTTATTTTTTTTAAAAAAGCCCCCCTCCGTGCAGTTTTCCCTTATTTCTACCGCATAGTGGAGCAGTGAGGAGAAAAACATACGAGAAATGTGCTTCCTGCTTCACTTTTCGACTACTTTGGAAGAAAGGTGTACATGCCTCCTAAAATGAACACTTGTGGCAGCCATTTTATATGGATTCCGGTGGAGTGCACCTGCTGTTAGCAGGTGGTAATATCAGGATGATTCCTTATGAATCCACTGGCATTGCTACAGGAATGCTGTGTAACAGCGTATGCATTTTCATGCTGGTGGAAACCCTGACGGATTTGTCAGGCAGAGCCTGAAAAGCAAGGGGACATGTAAAGTCGGCCCTGCCCTCAAACGCCACCTAACAAACTGATGGAAATCCTGCCGATCGGTAAACATAGCAGTAAAAGTGTACCGCCATTTTTACTGATCCACAGGACTTGGAAGTTGACCCCCTTGTTTTGCTAAATCTTTAACAATTGTGAGCTGGTCAACAAGTGCCCCATATTCTTCTGAGGGTATATGTAAAACCTATATTAATTTCAACAAATTCCAGCTTGCTCCCACATTCTTACCTTCCCGTTCAAAAATCACCTCCATGTAAACACCTCGGATCACATATAACAGACATGATGCTGCCCACCTTGGCAGTGGATCTAGGTGAAGATGGATTTGTAATGTAATAGGAGTGGTCTTATATAGCGCCCTTATGCCACTATTTGTGGCCTTGCTGCTATTCTCTTTCTGCCCAGACAAGTACCATTGCCAGCTGATGGATCGGCATGAGCACCTCCCCTGTGGAGTAAGCCTCTTAGGCCACCATTTTGAAGCTTTGGGCTAGGCTGGGCTAGGCCCATGCCGTGCGCTGGGGTGTGGATGGAAAACTGCACTCTTAATAGCCCCCAAAAGGTATCCAGACATATTAGTAGGACACTCTCCGATACATCCTTGCCTTGGTCATGACCCCGATATAAGTGGGAGGTTCAATGACCCTTGAGAGAGAGTGCCTATGGTGATCATCAAGTTCACTATATTGATCCAGAATACAAACTGCACAAGTACTCGAAGCAAAGGTATTGTATTACAGCATGATCTCTTGTTCTTAAAGTACTGCCTTTATACGCCACAGATATTATGTATCCATCAGGTACACTATTACACTACACAGCATTCCTACAACAACGCCATAGCGCTTGCACCATTTTGCGAAGGAATCCTATGGCAGTGTTGTAGAAATGCTCAGGAAATGAGTGTGTAATACGAACATCTCTGGGCTCTATTTGTGAGCTGGGTGGTCAGATGACAACATTTAGGTGTGATCAGCTATCCCTGCCTTTCAGGGCTACTCAAGACAACATTTTCAGCTTTCGGTGGGCTCAGGCACACAAAGTGGAGCAGTTCTCAAGGCATAAGCAGCGGCTCTAACTTGTGACACGCAATCAAGGGCTGAGATATGATTGCTCACAGCGGTTGGAGCACAAAACAAAATGTATATTTTATTGAATTTTTGAGCGCTCGATGCCTAAGCGCTGAACAGAGTAGCAACGGTACAATAATAAATGAACATGTAAGAGAAACAAAACCAACAGATCAGTGGGAGAGAAGATGAGCTTTGAGGTGGGACTTAAAAAGGGGAAATTATATGGAGCGTAGACAAAGGGACAGATCCAATTTTGCAGAGCAAAGGAGCAGAAACGGGATGGCGCACAGGCAGTACAGGGTACGAGAAAAAGAGATTGGGAGAGGAGCGATTGGGCAGAAGAATAGAAAGAGATTAAGGGAGAGAGAGAGGAGCAGCAAGGCCATAGAGACACTAAAGGTAAAGTGTAAACGAATTTCGAAAGAAAGCCAGTGTAGAGCAAGTGGAGCAGAAGCACGAGGGGAAAGAGTGCAGAGTACCCCAATAGATTAATTATATATTGAACAAAGAGGAACTAGGTGAGATGCCTACAAGAAGGGAGGAGCAGGTAAATAGTCTAGAGAAAAGTAGTGAGGAAATTAGGAGTTTGGTAGAAGAGAATTTAAGACACTGGCGAGCTTTATGGATATTGAACAGTTGATAGTGGGAGGAAAGGGAAATGTAAGATATGGGAGCAGAACAGAAGACTGAAGAATAGAAAATAACACCAAGATTACAAGCTGACAGTCGAGGTGCAAGAGATTGAAGGGGGAAGCAAGACTGAAGGAGGAGGCAATGGAGGGGGAATAGTAAGAGCACGGAAGGGATTAAGGTACAGGTAGTGAGAGGACATCCATGGCTGACTAGCAAGAAAACAGGCTGTCAGAATAGAGTCTGTGAAGGAATTGAAGGAAAGAAAGATTTGCGACTCATCTGCATTGAGGTGATAAGAAAAGACAAAATAAGGTATGATAGAGGTGAAAGGAGAGGTATAGAGGGAAAAAAGGAGAAGGCCAAGGACTGAGCCTTGGGGACACTGTGTGGGAGAGGCAATGTGGCGGAAGAGTGACCAGTCCAGGAGACAGAAAAAGCGTGTCCCGAGAGGTAAGAATGAAACCAGTTGAGTCTCGAAAGCCCAGTTCCACAAGGGAAGAAAGAAATATAGTATGGACGACCATGTAAAACGCGGCAGTGATCAAGAAGTACAAGAAGAGAGGAAAGTTTAGAGTGGCGAGAGGTGAGAAGTGAATTAGTGACAGACATGAGAGCAGTTTCAGTGGAGTGGCGTGGCCTAAATCCCGACTGAAAAGGAGGTAAGAGAGTCCAGGTTGATAAAAAACGAAATGCCCAAGAAGCTTTGAGAGAAAAGGGAGAGGAGAAATGGGGCAGTAGTTAGAGGCAAGGCGGGATCAAGTGTACGCTTTTTCAATATAGGAAGGATGTCTTAATTAGGCCATGTAGCTTGAAGGCTTACGCCTTTTATACGTAACATTTTTTAGAGAGCTAAATGTTGTTATCATTACTGTATTTTAAGATGTATATGCATAATTTATCTTATATCATATTTGGGTTGTGAAAAGTATACATATATATGTTATAACACGCCTAATAAAAAATATATATATATTCAGTCTTCTCAAGACGCAAAAGGCCACTATATTGGGAATCCAGTGATTGTTGTGCTTAAGACATTAGACAAATAGATTATGTAGTAAACTGTGTGTATTTTGCAATCATGTTATGGTAAGGCAAATATACAAAAGATTATGAGCAGTTTGAGAACATACTCCCAAAAGACACACTGAGTGTCAAACTGTGATATCTCCCCACACACATTATTTTCTATTCGTATGTCATGTGCCCCTTAAGCACTTACTGGATATATCGCTGTTAAAATACAAAATACCACCTCTGCTACATACCAGATATTCAGGTTATCACACGTCTGACAATGGATTTATAATGAGGCTATGACACAATCAGCGATAGACAATGGACAACCAATATTGAAAAAGTTGTCAGGGAGAAATCTAAACCCAAATATGTATTCATCTATATGGTTTGAGAGCACAGACACGGCCCCAAGGATGTCTGTGCTTTACATTAAATTTGTACCAATTTATTGAGAAGCCACCCTCAACACGGGGAGTTCCTTCCCTACTCACTCAAGGTGTCACACAACAAACTGTTTAACAGATTATTTTCTTTAGCCCTAATTCAGACGCATATCATGCCCCTTGGATCCTTCACTGAGCTTACAATGAGGCAAGAACCAGGCTGTGTACAGGAAATGTATTGGAATTTATTTAAAGAAAAAGTAATGGAAATTCACACGAAAATGTCAAACACCACTTTATCTGTCGCACAACAAAATCAACTTCTCTCAAAATAAATAAATCACACAAGTGAGTTGAAAAGAACACAATCAAAATTCTTCACTTTCAACTAATTTCACTTCAAGAAATAATTAAACTGATCAATAATGAAAACTATAAATGTAGTGTTGTCCGATTTTTATTATCCTGCTGGCTTAAAAGGCTAGTAGTAGTATTTCAACATTGCTACAAATACATATGGCAATTATGATTTCGCGCACACTTTTGGTTTTTGTTGTAACTTAGTGGTTTGTTTTTCAGCCCCCACCCCCTACATTGGTCTGTGTTGGGTAAGCCGGACAGAAAATCCGGAATGATTTGGGGAATTTTGGATTTCAGACCCCCCACCCCCCAGACCCCCCCACTGATAGGCCTGTGTTGGGGAAGCTGGATAAAAAGTTTGGACTAATTTAAGAATAAAGACATCCCTCTTCCTTAAAGAAGTTGGGGTCAGCAAGACAAAAAGGATTACCCAATTAAAATATAGGCTATAGTTTTGAGCACACACTGGGAAGTGAGCTTTGTTCATTTCTAATTTTAACAAAATTCACCCTGTAGTGTTCTGCCAGATGGGGAATTAATATTTTTAGTTAAACAGGCTAAGTATCTACAAACTTTTGCTCCTCCCCAGCCACTATAAAGGGAAAGGATTTAAAGCAAGCAGACTCCCACACCTTTTGGTTTCCCAGGGCTCAGTTCTTCTTACATAGATAGCCCCGGTTTAAAGTTTAGGAAAGCCAGCTGCATCTCAGGACACTCTGGAAAGATAGAACATGGGTCTGGTCACTCCACTCTAAAAGATGGCCTCCCGCTCTCCACCATAGGACCCAGTCACTTTTGAGGCCTTCCTAGAAATAGACAGCTCCACCCAGATGCGCTCTCAGCAATCTCCTCTGGTGTTTCCTTAGATCTGTCAGATGGTAGTTTTCAGCAGCCCTACTGATGGTACATTTCACCAGCTTTCTCTCTTCCTCCAAGTGCAGGCCCTCTTATATAGGAGCGATGACACCACCAATTTTACAATCTTGGGGAATAACCCTGCCAGAGTTCTCGCACCTAGGATTGGACAGTTACCCTTCTCTCTCCTCCCAAACCCAGCCTCCCAGGGAGGATTGGTTTAGGGGTCTGGAGCAACAAATGGCAATTCCCATTTGTAATCGTCATTTGTTCTCCTTTCAAATGTTTGGCAACAACTAGTTATGTATCAAAAACCTTCTGATTTACTAGTAACTACCATAATATATAAATTTTCCTTTTCAGTGAATCGTGGGGCATTTAATCAAATAACAGCCATGGTCGCATCATGTTTCCTGCCATTTTCACAAAAAGCATCATAATTGTGAATATGTGATGTACACCGATATTCCTAATTTTTCCCTCCACCCATTCACCAACTCTCATATTTGGAACCTTTTCAGACCAGACAGAAACATATCTTAGATGGCCATTACAGTTCCCAGAGTCGCAGGTAGATTAATTTTATATCTCCAAAATCACCTGGAAATTACATCAAAAATAACACATACATGCAATCAGTATGACTTATGGTTGCTGAGAAAAAAGGCCTACATGATAATAGTCCTTTTAAATTAATTGTGAATCTTCATGTGGGACAAATGGCCATAATTCTGCCTTCAGGCCATATGGACTCACTGGGCCAGCCTGTGACCAGGGTTTTTATTATTCTCTTTGTGCCTGCAGCTTGCTCTTCAAAGTGGGTTGCCTCCATTTTCACACCTTTTGGTCATCCTTCAGCCAAGGGCAACTTGTCCTGCAATAACTGCCTTCAGAGCCAGCCAGTCTGGGGAAACACTGGTTTCCCACACCTTTATCAGGATACTCTATTGTAGTTGATAATTAGATGGGAGATGCAACATCCAGACTGGCAGTAGGCGATTTCCTTGTGAAGTTTGGCCGCAGCCAGCAAAAAGGGTTTGCTTTGGGCTGACATTTTTCCATGAAAACAAAGTGGCTTTTCAAATGTCACTGGTATTTTGTATGTGAAACATAATATACATTACTTTTTGTCAACATGCACCATGTCTTTTTCCCTAACATTTTCACGTTAACAGTGAGATATTTTCACATTTAAACTGAAAATACACATTTCAAGACATTTCTTGGGGTCAGTGTTTAAAATCCGGCTTTTTAGGTGAACTGGACCTTCAGTTTTCACTTGCAGTCACAAGCAAAGTGTTTTTTTGTTTCAGTGTTGAAAACCCCAATTTTCATGTGAAAGGGACTTATGGTTGGGGCCTTTGAATGCACCCCACAAAGTGCATTGAACTTTTCTTTTAAATCGTTTTAGCAATTAAAACATAAGGAGATCCCCCAAGTCTGGTTAAAATGTGAAAGACAAAACCTCGACAGACTCCCCAGGAGTTGGAATTCCAGGAGGAGGCTTCTGCAGTCAAGAGGGCAAAGGGGAAAAAGCAGATGGTAGGGTGACACGGTTTCACCAACAATAAGACTGGACAGTGAGATTAGTGACAGTTGTGCCGTGAATTAAAAATAGATGCAGGCAATGCACTTCCTAATGCAGAAGTATGCAAAGGATTATGGGTGTCAAAGTAAAATACAGGCAGATATTGAGAATATCAAGAGCTGTCATTGGCAAGAATGTAAAGTAAGGAAACAGTTTGCGGTAAGGAAATAGTGGAAGGGTTACTTGCACCCTAGATATTTTAGGAGTTATGTGTGACACCAGCATGATACTAATGGTTAGGTTAACATGCAAATATTAGGTTATGGTAGATAGGGAAATAATATATATTTCAGGGCCATCTTCATGGAAATTAGAAACATTATTCCCCGGGCAAAGAAGTTTAACCAGAGGAATGGCATTGACTTAAAAAGGTGTGGGGGGCGGGGACACAACCCTGGTGGACACTATATTGCATAGAGGAATGCGCTATGGCAGAACCTGACTAGAAGAGATGTAACCAGAGCATTAAAAGGAGAACTAGATACACTTAGTACTCCTGTTAAAAAATGATGATCTATTGTGTAAAAGTAATTACTCAAATTTTCGGAAGAGTAGTAGTGAACATTGTGTTGGGTGGCGGTACCAGAGGGAGTGACAGAATTGCAACTTCCATCTAGATTTACTCTGTGAACTCGATCAGAGTTTGGTGCCAAGAAATCTGTTTGGAAAAAGAAAATGTTACAAGGGGATAAATGATTCAAGAAGTTTAGATAAGAAGTGTGGAAGAATGTTCCTTTTCAAGTGCCAGGTAGGTGTTGCAGCCAGAACCCACTTTTTGCCAAGAAGAGACTACAAATACAAAGACAGGGAAAGAATGGAAATAAAGTACAAGATTGTAAAGGCATCATGAAGCAAGACACAGACAACAGATTCAATATTTACTTAAAACACTTATTATCTTAAAGGTCAGGATGGAAAAAAGCCTAACATGCCCTATGCTAAGGTGGCATTTCCCAACCTAAATTAAACTAAGGAAGTCTGATTCAAAGAGTTCAACTTAAGAATATGTCTGTGCCCAAAACCTATGCTTGCCCTCACAACTAATCTATACAATGTGTAGGGATGTCCGCATCCAAAAGAAACAGTAGTGCCCAATATAAATGTCTGATCCTCTTCCAGCTTGCAGCTTCCTTTCAGCTCCTGTCCCCCAAGTATAAAGCAGTTCCAACAAAAATTCTCAAAGTTACCTCTCTTGAGTTCAGGATAATACAGTTTTAACCAGTACTCGTGGTTCCCTTCCCCAAGATCCAAGTAACACAGTTCCAAGCACGATAGAACCTTGGCCTCAAGTCAAATAAATGGCTCATGTCTCAGGGTTCCCTTCCTAAAGACTTAATTAAAGCACAAAAATATCCTTTGTCTCTTTAAAGGTTGTTGTTACTCTGGTGCCTTCTTTGTATGTATAAATTGTGACTATATTGAAATGATCTTCAAGCTTTAAAGTTCCTTTCACTTTAGGATACAGCACAATTGATTTAACTTAGATTTAAAGTATCATTCATTTTAGTATGCAGCATTTAATGGTTTTACTTGAATTTTAGGTTCTGCTTTACTTCTGAACTTAGTATGTAACATTTCAGCTCTTTTGTGAGGTTTTCACTAAATTAGTTATTAAAAAAACAAATTGTAATCAGTTTGGTCTTTGCACAGCTATGTCTACTTTCTATAAAGGGCTACACTAATTTTGTTACTGGTGAATGGAATAGAGAAGGCGATCAGTTCTGAAGTACGCTAGTAGGAGTAGAATCGGTCGTTATTACGGTAGCTGCTTTCTGTATATAGAAAAAAGCCTGTGAATTAATTAAGGAAATTAAAGATGTTTAGATATTTTAGACCTCATTGGAATTTTAGGGATTTAGTTTTTTTAATAATATGCGCCATGAAAACTTAATGAATTCACTGATCTTTCTTAATGAAGTAAAATTCTGGTTTTAGTATTATGATGTGATTACATACAATCTTATAGGTGTATTTTATGTGTTTTTAATATGTATGGTTTAACTTATTGTCTGAAAGGTTTGTCTTATGGCACTGCCTGACCACAATCAATGGAACATGCCTGACCTTTAATGTTCCTAGCAACCATCTTCCTCGTCCCAGTACTGTCAAGTGTAAAATGCGGAGAAACGGGGGGAACAGGCTTATAACATCCCATGAAGATGGGGGAAGGGTTTGGATGGTCACTAAAAGGAAAAGGGGATACCATGTCTCGCCCAAGGGCACCCCACTCTATTCCCCCAATGACCCTCCACCAAGGTCATCCTCCCTCACTTCTCCCCCCTAGGGTCATGATCCAATAGTGATGCCTTTTCCTGACCACCTGCGTAAAAGATTGAAAGGGTCCAATAGTGAGAACACCCTCAGGCTTCTCACAAGATGCAATCAGACACCAATGCAGGGTAGATAGAGCAGGTAATAGCCAGGGGTAAGGTGTCAGACAGAATCAACATTGGAGAGATATGTGGCAGAATCAACAGAAGTGTGTGAATAATCTGATGGTGGTATCACTCCTTTCCCAGTGGTGACCTCACCCCATATGTCCTGATCCTGACCCTGGGGTGGCTATATGAGGGAGGATCACGTGGGGGGAGGCAAAACTCATGGGAGTGACACGACATCGGGCATTCATGCGTAGCAGAAGGGGCATTGGACTGCTATCCCAGAGATGTGAAGGGGGAACCCTTGCACCCCAACAGCTTAGTGAGATCTGGTGGCCGCTGGCCGAACCCCAGGAACCGCTTGGGCCCCAAAAAAAGGGAGTGAACACCTGGGCACCAGCAGTGTGACAGAGGGAAGCTGGAGCCTCTCTCAGTGGGGAAGTGCAGCTGAAATCAGGAGGAGTTCTCCAGCCTACGGCAGAGCAAGGTACCAGCAGTGGCGCAGGAGTCCAGACAGATACAAGGGGCGAAAGGACAGCCCGGTGAGCAACACACTATGGAGAGGTTTGCGAAAAGCAGGTGCGAGTGCGAGGAAGCAAGTCATGCTGTCTGAAGGCGGCAGAGGCTGGGAGGCCATCCAGACCACAGACGCTAACCAAAGATGCAGAGAAGCCATAAAGAGAAAGCTGGTGAACCCAAGGAAAGGGGTGGAACGCCAAAGCACTGTCGGGCAGTGTCAACAAAAGCCGTAGACAGTGGGACTGCAGCCTAGGACCCACAGTATGAACTTGGAGAAGACCAAGAAGGGTCTGGGGCCCACAATACTAGCTTGGGGAAGCACAACACGAGAGAGGTCAATGGGAGAATTGGAGAAACCCTTACCAGGTGAAGTTTGCAAATTCACCAGTAACAAGTCTGGAACTCGCATCCAAGGGAAGCAAAACCAGAGATGGGCCAAGGGGAGAGAAGGATAACCTCTCACCTTGTGAAATTTGTGAAGCTATTACAAGTGTTCAAAAATCCGTGGCAAGAGGTTATACCAGGCACAAGTCAAGTGTGTGTAAAGCTGCATAAGAGAATCCCAAGGAAGATCTATGCCTCTGGAATTTTGACTTGCATGGCATTTAGAAAGAGAGATCTTTTTTTTTATAAAGTCCTGACAGGAGAGTAAACCAAGTGAAGAGCGAATCTGGGATTCACATCCATAAGGAGTGGTACAAGAAAACCTGGCAGGGGAACATGCCAGGTGTTTTATGAGTTTGACAATCACACCCAAACGGTGCTTCTATGAAAAGAGAATTCTAAGGAAGATAAATGATCTTGAGAATTGAACTGTATTGAATGTGAGATCCTGGGGAAGGGAACCATATCCCCTGGGATGAGTTCCAGTACAGGAGGAGAGAGCTATCCTCTTAATCAGCAGAGCATGATTAATTTTACCCTTTTCTTTGTATAGAAAGTCTCCTAAGGAAGGGAGTAATAGGGGCGTCAGGACAGGTCCCAGGAAGAAAGAGGGGTTCACGTTGTGCATGCCATATTGTTGACTGTGGGGGCGGTGAAGTTGGCACAATGTTGTAACTTGACATGTATCTAGCGTAATGAATGAGAATGGGATACGTGTTACTTTAGTGTTACTTTGTGTTTAAGTTGATACATTTAGTTTTGCACGCAAGCAGCAAGATAAATGTCAAAATCCCCATGGAAATATAAATACAATCTGGGTATGATGTGCCACGAAGTGCATAGAAGCTAGGCAACAAGGAGCTTTATAATGCGCATGTGAGAAAGGGAATTTGTCATGAAGAAACCACTGTGAAGAGCACACAGTAGTTTTAAAACATGCATGTAGCGACATACATACATGGGTCTCAAAGGACATATGTTTGGGGTACATGGTGGGAATATACAAATCTGTATGCCGTGTGCTTTTTTCATAGTCTGGCCAGACCCTATGAAAAAAGCACACGGCATACACGCAGGGCTTTGCGAGGAGAACTCTGTGTGACTTGGAAAACTGGTTTTGCAAGGTTTGGAGGCCGAGGAGAAGGCAATGAGTAGCTTGGCATTATTAAAATGGTCAGCCAAAGGCAGGCCCACTGTTTTCATGAGTTGGCAGTATCGCATAAAGAAGATGCAATCTTTTTAAGTGCATGGTAGCTCATTACTTATTGTTCAGGGGAATCTGGCCATCTGTTCACGACTGAGTAATAAACCTGGGTTGAAGAGATGCCTGGGGGCAGAGTTGACCGATACTTCATGGGTTTCGATTATTTTCTCAGATTATGTCCGGAGGCCATGCATGTTGAATCAGACATTTTGATTAGTGTGTTCCAAGGACGGCAGCAAGTTGGGTGATAGTTATCACCATTTCAAAGGGAACCTGTTTATTCTCCACCTTATCATATTGTTTGAAGTGTCCTTGAAAACATGTGCAATCACGTCTGGGGTTTGAGGTCTCAGGTCAGCTGGAACTTGTAATGAATTATTTTTATATATGAATGTGTAACTATGTGATGATGTCATGACCTACCACAGAAAAGGGATGTGCTACGAATATGAGCTGATGATGGTCGTTCGATAAATGAGACCAATTACAATGTGAGAATTAGAGATTTCATTTCTTCTGAATAGGTTTGACCAATCATGTGGGGGGGTGATTTGTAACAGAATATATTTGAGTATTTTAATTGTTGCAAAATGTATATAATGTGAAACGTTTGTGTGGTTCAGAGACACTCGGGCTAGTTTGACCCTGTAGAATCATATAGCCGCTCCCGGCCGATTGCACAATAAACTTGCTTTACGTACAAAGTGCACTCGCTTTTTAAGTGGTGGGCCTACTTTGGGTTAAGGTGATTAATGGCCCATCCGCACAGGGGCCATCCCCAGTTAAACTGTGAACATCAACCACTGGAATCCTTGGTTGGAGTTAGTTTTAAAATGTTTGTTTTGGTGGAAAGATTGCTGAGGAAGAGAGTCACCCCCATTGGAAATGTGAGCATTGACCATTTGGAAATTTTGTGTTGGAGTTTGAACCTTTGTGTTGGATTTTAACATTTGTGCACTTCAAGAAGCACAGACTGTTCCCTTTACATCCTAGAGTTCGTTATTTAGAGTGTGAGGGTGAGGATAGGGCTTTGGACACAGGACGTACATTTATTTTAGACATCTTGACACTGGACAGACCTTTAGTTTTAGTTGAGGTAGGGAAATACCTCCTAGAGTAGAGACAGCAAGGCATTTTCCAATCCCCTTTCACTTTGAATAAACGTTTGTAACCATACACATGACTCCTCTGTGTACACATCTCATTCCTGGCTCCTCACAATTGATATGAAAAAAGTTATCACTAGTTTAGTGAGCAAAGGAAGTGGTAGAAAACCAGTTAATCTGTCCATAGTCCAACTTCCCAGAACCTTTCAGGCTCTTGCCCTGTCACAATCAGGCAGAGCACAATGCTCCACTCTAATTCTACTTTTAGGAAACACTGGGCTCAATAGGGAGAACAATGAGGGACCAAGAAGCTGTTAAGGTTTGTGGATGCAAAAGTTCAAACCCTTCTTCGTATGGTCTACAGTTTGTGTGATGCTGTATATTGATCTATTTATGCACTGAATCATATTTTATTTTATTTTGATAAGTAAACAATGAAAAATCTCACTGACTTTCAAAATTCATCTCCATATTTAGAATAACAATCCACTCTCTATGTAAGCTTCTACCCTATTGAATGCCTTACACATGACTTATAAAACCTGGAGTCCTTCCTTTCTATCTACCAAAGCACAAATCCCACACCCAGTGACCTAACTACCATGACCCAAAATCCATACCTGGTATCCCAAATTTGGCAGATGCGGCACAAAGAGATAGCGATTTGCCCAGGATCACACACTTTAGTTAATGAGCGAAGACAGAATTTGAGCCCAGTCTGCACTCTTATCACTTGACCACATCTTCTAAGCTTTAGCTGCTACAAACATTTGTTACTACTTGGCTTTAATGAGCAAAATAATGCCCTGTTTTATAGAGAGATAACTTGAAAAGTCAACAATGTGCCCACAGTAGTTATTGGATGGTCTGCCGGTTCAAGTATGAAAACTAACACTAACCACTTCTAAATTATCCTTCCTCATCCCTTAACCAAAATGCCCCTTCAACACACAACTCCAATACCAAAATCATATAAGCCAATAAAAGTAATAACACCCCAGACACATGCCCATCACACTTAATCTTCCTAAACATCACACATATTCACCACAGATGCACCAACCTAACCTGTCAAACACTCCATAGTGACTATTCAGCAACAACACAGACAACCACACAAACAATGTACATTACCAGCTGTCCTTTAAGAGTTGGGGGATTTCAGGTATAAATACGCCCAGTCGGTTCTAATTAGCTAGCATTCACAGATGGGCTCTTGCAGACACAAATCGATTCCCTGTTCACAGTCTTGCGAAGTGCACCTAAGCAGCTTCCCATTTAAGTGTGCTGCTAATAGCTCTGTGCTGGGGAATGGAGAGCTGCCATATGTTAGTCAAGAAAGCCCTGCCCACCCCGAGCCAGGCAAGAATTTCCTTTTGTTTTTGGCATGAGCATGCACAGCTTGACTGGCGTTCTTTAGCCAGTGGCTTGAAATTTGAGTCAAGAGTGTGCCAGCCAGTTCACCGAAGCTCTGCCTAGCTCTCTCCCACCCTGTATATAGATTGATGTAAAGCATTGCACAAACAGGAGACCATAAGTAGGAGGGATTGAACTTTTGTAAACTTAAAGGCAATGTCCTACCCTACTCACATGCATTCTGGGCAAACCTCTGGCCCCCACAATATCCATCCTCAAGGGCCAGGCAGCAGCAGGACTCCTCAAAGGATAGCACATTTATTTAAACAGTAGTGTCCCAACTTTGATCACACTGAACTGGCTTGTGTGATAATGGACCAACAGAACATGCATGGGAGGAGTTGAAGTTTAAATCCTTTATTAGCTTGTTAAACGGGAAATCATATTGTACCTCCTTTCTAATATATATATTGGCCTAAACCTAGTCGCTCTGCGAAGAAAACCGCGTAGCAAAGTTCCGATTTTAGATCGACTTCTCCGCCATTTTGGGATCATCCGCCATTTTGATTTCTGTTCACATGTGATTCTGTGTTCTAAAATGGTGGACTGTGTTTCCAACTTGTAACCGAGCCTTCCCGACCTCTGTGCCTATTTAATGGTTAGACTGTCCGAGGGCCGAATGTTTAGACTTGGTAATGAGACCTTGTCCCGAACATGACTTGTGGTCTAAGCATTGTCTGCGCTAACAAGCCCCATCCACGAATATACGTCGAACACAATACTGTGTAAATATCGAGCATGGACACTGGCAGAACTGCATTGTGAAGGGATATGTGCTAAGGCTTACTGCTAAATCCAGGAATACACTTTGCCATTGTAACTTGTTTGTAATGCAAACCGAAGTAATCTGTGTGCATATTGTTGTATGAGCCATAAGTGAACTCGGCACAAATTCTAGACCACAGGAGCTGGAGATTATTACTAAATTGTATAAATATGCCAGTGTCTAGATGTCCAGTATCTCTCACTCCTCACACTGAAGGCTGGTACTCATTGTGATGTACTGAGTGCCAGATAGCTATCTGAATTTGTTCCTTTGTAAATGCGCAGTGGAATAAAGATCTGTGAATCTTTATAGCCCGTGTTTGGTGTATTTCCTTTTGTGGTACTCAGCCTCGATATTTCCTTTTGCTTTTACAGATGTCGCCCGAATAGGGACCCTCAAGATTGATGCCATCTCGTTGAAGGTTGACGTGCTATCGGACCGGGATCGGACAGTGAAAAAGGGGGCCCCTTTCTAGGATGAGATGCGATACCTCAACAGTACTGCATGACCCGATCCCTGGACGGTGAGCCGGCGGTCCGAGACGGCATCTTGACGAGGGTCCATATATCGAGGCAGGCAGTTTTGCCGAAATCACCAACCACATGGGTCCTTTGTTGCCCTTAGATATCCGATTGGATCTCCTTTGTCCTTTGATCAGGTGAGTCATGATACGATTCTTAAGTATCCTGATAATTTGTTTTGGCGCATTGTTCTTGCAAGTACAATTATTGACCAGGTAATACCAGGAATCTGATATGCCTGAGAAATTGTTTGCCTGCTTCAGGGCGTTATTTCGCAGTGACAGACAATCTTTGGAATTTAGCCGTCCGGCGCCACAGGAGGGGTCTCCGGCGTGTACTATGTACTATAAGCACGGCATTGGTAGTATAGTGTTTAATGATATTTGGCACAGACAAACTAGACATGCTTCCGAACTTCAGTGGCCAACCAATGGTAGTTTTGAAATTCCTCATAAAGAATATTTAGAGTCTATATCATTAAAGAAAAAGGCTAGAACTGCAGCATTTGATGTATTACAGAATTGGAAAAAAGAAGCTATGCAGCAACTTAAAAGTAGCGAAAAACATACGCGCCGTCATAAGTCCAATGCCGAAAAAGAGTTGTTATATGATCAAAATAACAGTGTGAGTCAGTTAGAAATATGGATAGGGCCTTTCAACTTGGTATTCAGAAAATGTATCCGTCTAAAGACTCATGTGTCTCATGAGTTAATTGACAAACTTCTAAATGAACGAAGGCCTGGTGCCACTGCGCCACCTCCGTATGTACCTATTCCTGCTGCTTTACCTCTTCCTGCTGTCGTTCCTCCTCCCATAGTAATTCATGCTCCTCCTATCGTTCCTCTTCCTCCCGTTGTTGTTCCTCCTCTTATCGCTACTCCTCCACCTGCACCTCCGCCTATGCCTACTATTACGGGTCTGGTGGATCTGTCTTCTGCACCAGTGATAGCACCTTTGTTACTGATTGTACAAGATTTATCTACTTTTCCTCTTCCGAGTGGTTCTGTTTCGCTTACAGTTGATAAAGGAGCGGGATCGAAAATTGTAACTCGTAATACAGTTTCTAAAGAAAGAAAGCGAGATCTGAATGCATGGGCTAGACAGTGCATGGAGAAAGGTGAACAATCTGATGTTTTTGCTACACTCTCTAATCTAGAAGGTTTTCCTGAGAAAACTGTTTTTATTGAAGGGCTGGTAATTCATTTATCTGTAATGTGGAACCAACTGAATAATGAAGATATCCCACAAGGTTGAGGGATCTTAATGTTTTAGCATATTCATGAGATACTGCGGCAAAAGTATATGAGCACGTCGAGAGGGTTTTTGAGTATAGAAGGGAGTTGGAAAGTTACAGAATGAATAACTTGATGGTGGTAGTTTGAACGCTATTTTTGTACAGAAACGGTTCCTTCCTTCTTGTAAGTCGATTAGTGAGGAAACACGAATTTGTAAAAAAGATGCGATAAGATGGATTTCAGACATGTCGATATCTCCCGTAGAAGTATATGACACGTACAGTCAGTATACGCCAGAAATGCAAAGGAAAGTGATACAGGTTATGGTAAAATACCTGCAGGATGAATGCATAAAGAGAAAGATTTGTCGTCCCGCAGAATTATTGAATATCTATAAGAGAGCTTTTTCGTTGGACACTCCTTCAGCTGCTTTTAGTGCTCAATTTAGCCCTGTTCCTCAGTAAGCTTTCGGAGTTTCCTATCTCTCAGTTGCCTATGAGAGAGGTTCTGCCGACATGTGTCCCAAAAGTCGAGGTTCCAGTTGATGCTGGAACAGTTGCAGCTGCCTATGACATTCCTGCTCATTATGTCTCGCAGTTTGTTCACGTCCCTTTCTCAAGACAGGAAGTGAACACCATTAAACAATCCATTCCTGATATTAGAAAGAATCCGACAGGGTTCTATAAAGAGATAGAATCTGTCTTGCAGTCATTAGTATTTACCCTGAGTGATATAGATTTGTTATTTCCCGTGCTCGTACCTATTGATTTGTGGAAACAGATTAGGACTGTGGACGATGTACCTGGGTTTGGGGACACTTGGGATACTATAGCTAGACAACATAGAGAATGACCAGCTGGCGAGAGACCTCCACAGGTAATACTGACTTAGAATGCCTGATAGAATAGTCACGAAATTAAAAACTAAAATTCCTGAGAGAAGGATTATTTGGGACAAATTTACTGCTTGTTTCCAAGGGAAGTCTGAGGGTGCTACCAAATTCTTTAATCGGTTTGAACAAGTGTTTTCAGATTTCAGTGGACAAGATTTGAGCACAAAGTCTGGAAAAAGATTATTCGTAGACACATTTGTACGTGCATTGTTGCCAGACATGCAGTCGCAAATTATGTCTTTTGAGAGCGCTTGGCAAGCTAAGTCTCAGTCTGAAGTACTGCATATGGCTCAGTACTATGAAAACCGAGTCAATAATCAAAAAGAGAGAATTGAAAAGAGAAAGGGAGACCTGAAAACTAAAGTTCTATTGCAACAGATTGTTAGAGGCCCTAGAGGAGGTGATACACAATTTAGAGGACAATACGCTCCACAGGGATGCACTGTTGGGTCCTGTACATGTGAACCAATGTGCTTATTGCAGACAAAAGGGTCATTGGCGGGCACAATGCCTGATCCTCCAGCAGAGGTCGAAAACACATTTGGTGCCATGGGTAGACGATCCAGAGGCCGCCCTGGGGCAGGGGGTCAAGGTAGAAGTCAGTTTTCTCAAAATTCACAACCTTTTTTGCAGGATAATCAGTCACCAAGTATGGATAATAGAAACATTTTTGATCATCTTTCTGCTGCATATTTCTCTGAAGACCTTCCTTTTGATGACATTTTGTTTTGCTAGGATTGCCCGAAGCAGGGTTTGGAACCAACGCCTATTCCCGTTAATCAGAAAGGTCCCTACGTTGAATTGATAGTGGGAAATAGGAAACATCTATTCTTGATAGATACAGGAGCACAGAAGTATTCCATTGACCATTCACGGGTTCCAAACATTCCACTGTCAGGTCAAACCAATGTTTCTGTAGGGTTTTCTGGTACACCAGTAGTCTGTCCAGTTTCTTTGCTGGTACCAATTACATTGGGTCCATTCACGGACCACTGTCCATTTCTTTTGACAACGAACTGTGGAGAGAATTTGTTGGGGTTGAATCTGTTGAAAGAATTAAATGCGGTAATTCATTGTTCTTCGGATGGAGTGCGTTTGACGATTTCACCACAGCAACTTTCTGTCTCTCAGTTCTGGACTAGACCTTCGCTGCCGGAATTTAGTGATGTTCCGGAGTGTTTATGGGCCATTGATGACAATGATGTTGGTGTTGTACAAATTGAGCCTGTTAAGATCATTTTAAAACACGGAGTAAAGTTGCCACGTATTCCTCAGTATAAGATTTCGGTTGATGGTGAGCAAGCTTTGAAATGCATAGTCTCCGATTTTGTACACCGTGGGGTAATTGAGGAAATTGCAGGTAGTTTGTGCAATAGTCCGATTTTGCCTGTGTATAAGAAAGGAGATAATGCAATTCCTTTTCGTTTTCTCATTGACTTACACGCTATCAATAAGATTGTTGCTCCACAATTTCCTATTGTGCCTGATGTAACAACAATATTAACTATGATCCCAGCTTCTGCTACTCATTTTAGTGTCGTAGATCTTAAGAATGCTTTCTTTAGTATTCATATACACAAGGATAGCAGATACCTGTTCGCGTTCACCTTAGGCGGACACTCGTTTACATTCACCCGTGCACCGCAAGGTTACACGGAAAGTCCGAACATCTATAGTAGGGCTTTGAAAGAGCAGCTTGACACACTCGAGTTGCCTACCACTTGTACATTGCTTCAATATGTAGATGATCTTCTTTTAGCTGCTGACTCAGAAATTGCTTGTAAGGAGGGCACCGTATTGTTGCTTAATTACCTAGCAAAACATGGACACAAAGCTTCACTCAAAAGGTTTCAATATTGTCGACAGGAGATCGCCTATTTAGGCTATCTCCTGTCAAAGGAGGGAAGAAGGTTGACGCCTGAACGGATTAAAATCATTTCTAGCATGTCTATCCCAAATACACTGAAGGAAGTCAGAGCCTTGATAGGAATGGCTTCTTACTGTAGGCAGTGGATCCCGAACTTCTCGTTAACAATTAAACCAATGTTGGCTTTGACAAAGAAGGGCATTTCTTTGCCATTGCCGTGGAACTTGGAACACCAGCAAGCGTTTGATCTGCTCAAGACTGCACTGTGTTCAGCACCCGTTTTGGGCACACCAAATTATGAAAAGGCCTTCGTGTTGTATGTGCATGAACGTGATGGATGTGCTTTGGCTGTATTAACGCAGGAACATGGAGGGAAGAATAGGCCGTGCGGCTACTTTTCTTCTGCCCTTGATCCTGTCGCATGCCCTTTGCCAAGATGTTTGAGAGCTGTTGCTGCTGCTGCTGCGTCTAGAAAACAGAGAAAGGGTATTGTCCTAGGCCATGCTTTAACCCTGATGGTACCTCACTCTGTAGATGTTCTATTAAACAAAACACAAACGCAACACCTCACCTCCGCACGATTAACGAGATATGAATTGATCTTGTTCGCACTGCACATCAAAATTCAGAGGTGTTGTGTATTGAATCCGGCTGTACTTTTACCTTTCCCGCAAGATACTGCTTGCAGTGACGAAGCGTCACATGACTGCCTCTACACCACAGAGCAAGAGACTAAAGGCAGAATCAATTTGAAAGATACTCCTTTGAATAACCCACAAGGGGAGCTGTTTTGTGATGGCTCCTGTTTCAAACTTCCAGATGGCACATCCACAGCTGCTTATGCAATCACCACATTGAGAACGATTGTGGATACCAAGAGAATCACGCATAACTCCACGCAGGCCACAGAGATTATTGCATTGACTCGAGCTTGTGAACTTTCCGAAGGGCTTAGAGTAAATATATATAATGATAGCCAGTATGCCTTTGGGGTGGTTCACAACTTCGGTAGACTTTGGGCAGAACAAGGTTTCTTGACCTCACATGGAACAAAGATCCAATATGGCTCCTTGATAGTATGGTTACTCTCAGCGCTTGCACTCCCCACTCAGTTAGCGATCATGAAATGCGCAGCGCATCAGAAAATTATATATGATGTAGGAAAAGAGAACACTTTCGCTGAACAGATAGCCAAACAGACTGCCACTGATCTCTATTCAGAAATGTATACTTCAAGGGAAGCCACAAATGTTTGTACTATGGATGAGGGAATTGAATCTATAAAGAATATCCAAGCCGATGCCACAATAGAAGAAACTAAACAATGGGCTGAGAGTTTGTCAAAATTGGATGATGACGGGTGTTGGGTGGACAAGTTAGAAGGAAAATGGTTGCTGTCAGATGCGTACATTACAATGATGGTCGCAATGGCTCATGGGCCCACCCACATCTGTGCACGGAAGGTTTCCAAAATGTTACAAAATGTCTGTGTGAATGATAAAATCTCAAAAACAGCTGAACGTTTTGTTCAGGGTTGTATGATCTGTCTACAGCATAATATGGGAAAGGGCACATCGACTCCTAGGGGTAGTTTTGGCCCACCTTCTGTCCGCTTTGAAGTCATCCACTTTGATTTCATTGAAATGAAGCGTTGCAACAACTAAGTACGTTTTGAATGTTATTTGCGCCTTTAGTAGATGGGTCAAAGCCTTTCCTGTTAAAGATGCCACAGCAATGACAACGGCGAAAACCATGCTTAAGGAATATTTTCCTAGGTTTGGTTTGCCAAGGGTCATCTGGTCGGACAACGGTCCACATTTTATCGCTGCTGTAATCCTGCGTGGGATTACAATTCGATAAACGGTTCCATTCGGCTAGACATGCTCAAAGTGCTGGATTGGTAGAGAAACACAACGGAATTATAAAGAACAAGCTCGCTAAGACGTGTGCCGGCAGCAAACTTTTATGCCCGGACGCTTTACCGATCGTGTTATTGTCGATGAGAACAACCCCACAGACTAGGACTGGGCTCTCCCTTTTTGAGGTGGTTATGGGTAGGCCAGCTAACATTTGGCCTACCCATAGGTCCTTTGCCTAAGCCAAAGGTCCTTCGGGATATTGAACATGTACTTCTTTCTGATTAATGTGACCGGTTAACTAAAAATCTGTATTTGATTTGTCAACAGGTGCGAGAAGCCCTCCCAGTTAAAAACGAGGGGCCAGTTCACAGTATTCGGCCTAGTAGCTTGGTGCTAGTAAAAGCATTCGAAAGAACATCCTGTCTCGCACCGCGTTGGAGGTGCCCTCATCAGGTCCTACTGGCCACACAGACCGCAGTACGAGCGACTGGACGAAAGCACTGGATCCACGCATCGCATGTCAAGAGGATTCCCTTCCCTTTGCCACACGATACAGAATATACAGAAAATACTACCTGCTCTGCTCCCAACGATCATTCAGCATTGAGGAGCATCGAGAGTGCTTGGGAGACTCTCCCTGAGCTTGTGGGTCCTGGGAAACAGCCGCTTTATCTCCACACTCTCCTACAGATCCTTTTTCATCTCTGTTAGGTTCTGTTACAAATCCACCACTTCCATCAGGAAGCAACGACACGTTGTTCGCAGATCACGCCGTACCAGGAGTCACAAGGTTGTTCGCTAGGGATAGGGAAGGACTAAAAAACGCGCGATCAGGGGATCGCCAGCAAATAAACTCTGCAGTATTTCGTTTGAAGAAACAATGCCTGCAATCGCTCTCACTTGTACGGAACAAATAAGTGACTGTGTGGCCAATCGAAACAATGGACAATCAAATGAATGGTCTCTTAAAACGTATTGTTGTTTTGTAATTATGTTAACCGGCTTCACAATAGTAATTGCTTTGGGATTTTGGTATTAGGAAGAAATACATCCGCTTGAAATTCTTTTGCCCACTGAAAATGTACCAACTGTTTCTAAACCTTTCGTGCATCTGCACACTCTATCTCCTAGAGACTCTCAGCACAGACATAGTTACAACAATAACACGTTACTACTCACCATGAATGCAACACATGCCATTTTGAACAAGTCTAATTGTTGGGTCTGCTCACATTTACCGTAACATGGAGATAAGGGGTTGGGCTGGTTTATACATCCTTTGTCTCCGACTACTGCATGTTATGCTTCTTTAAGGGCACTATTCTTTTGCCGATGGAATGATAGCATCTCGGGGAACTTTGATGGAACAAATGTCAATGAATTTGAGAAACGGGTTCCAACGCCCCTGGGATGCTCACTTTTCGCAAATAGGAGCAAGCTTAATGTTGCCACCATTAGGCCTTCTGATAGACTGCCCCGACCTTTTCAATCTTTGATCTCTTACAAGATGGCTCCTATAGGCAATAGGCATGCCACGCCACCTTCCTACACTGTTAACCACAGCCCCGATTCAGTTTCTTTCTGCATACAGAGGAATGGTACTCAGTCAGTGGGCGATTTCAAGGGCTGCACCAATGTTGCGAACTAGCTTTCCCATGGCTACCTAGGGATTGGCAGGGAACTTGTTATTCAGGAATTCTGTTATCAGGGGTATTCAATTGAAAGATAACTTTTTGTTTACTTTTAAGTATATATTTTTCAAAAAAGTTTTGGACTACTCATATACCCGGATAGCGGCTGTGTGACCCTGCATTTCACTTGGTCTTCTGCCTCACATGTATTTTGACTTTGGGTGTCTCCAAATTCGTCTCAGCCAGCTCCCTTCTGAATATCTAGACACGAACTATTGGAACAAACGTATTTCTTTGTTTAAAAATTTCAAATATTTAAAACACGTGGACTTCTTCACAAGTTCTGGGTGACGTAGCAAAATCTTTTGTACCTTTTTGGGGACAAATATTGAACTCTGAAGATATCAGAAGACTAGCGAGAGTACTGGAGAGGACCATCAACCGGACCACTGACATACTCTATAACATGACTTTAGAACATAAAGCGATAAGGTTAGTGGCCCTACAAAACCGGATGGCATTAGACGTCATCCTGGTTGAGCGTGGTGGAGTATGTAAATTAGTGGGGTCCGCTTGTTGCGTTTTCGTGACAGATTCCTCCCCAAGCATCTTTAAGGCTACACAAAATCTGCACGTCCTTAGTTCAAAAGTGCACGTTCCTGAGAGAAACTGGGATCTTAACGCTTGGTTCTGGGACTTCTCACGATCCTGGGGATGGAAGCTACTTTCAGTCTTATTGATTATTCTGGGTATTCTGTTGTTCTGCTGTTGCTGTATGCAATGTCTTCCTGTCATATGTTCAGTGTTAGGAGGATGTTGTGCACAGACTATGGGAACATTAGGACAAAAGGTACGAGCACCGGAAAGAATGACTAATGAATTTGTGTTGAAAGAAATTTCTGTTACAGACCTCATGGCCATCAATATCTCTAATGATTGTGATTCAGGGTGTATGGACATTGAGATGTGGAGTTACTCGTAAAGTGACTAGAAGTAGTTTAGCGCTTGGCTTAGGCCAAAAGGAGGGTTTGTTAAACGGGAAATCATATTGTGCCTCCTTTCTAATATATATATTGGCCTAAGCCTAGTTGCTCTGCGTAGAAAACCAAGTAGCAAAGTTCCGATTTTGGAGAGACTTCTCCGCCATTTTGGGATCATACGCCATTTTGATTTCTGTTCACATGTGATTCTGTGTTCTAAAATGGTGGACTGTGTTTCCAACTTGTAACCGAGCCTTCCCGACCTCTGTGCCTAGTTAATGGTTAGACTGTCCGAGGGCCGAATGTTTAGACTAGGTAATGAGACCTTGTCCCGAACATGACTTGTGGTCTAAGGATTGTCTGCGCTAACAAGCCTCATCCACGAATACACATCGAAGACAATACTGTGTAAATATCGAGCATGGACACTGGCAGAACTGCATTGTGAAGGGATATGTGCTAAGGCTTACTGCTAAATCCAAGAATACACTTTGCCATTGTAACTTGTTTGTAATGGAAACCAAAGTAATCCGTGTGCATATTGTTGTATGAGCCATAAGTGAACTCGGCACAAAATCTAGACCACAGATTATTAACCTGCAGAGGGGCTGGACATTATTACTAAATTGTATAAATATGCGAGTGTCTAGATGTCTAGTACCTCTCACTCCTAACACTGAAGGGCTGGTACTCATTGTGATATACTGAGTGCCAGATAGCTATCTGAATTTGTTTCTTTGTAACTGCGCAGTAGAATAAAGATCTGTGAATCTTTATAGCCCATGTTTGGTGTATTTCCTTTTATGGTACTCAGCCTCGATATTTCCTTTTGCTTTTACAAGCTTTGTCAGGATGTGTGGGTTTAATGACTATAGACTCAGGGGGAATTCATCAAGATCAGAAATCTAGATCTAGAGAACAGTATGGCAATGGGCCTGTGAAGGCCCAAGGTGCTGCATATACAATGTTTTCCTGGTGGGTGGTCCCCAATACACCGCGAAGGATTGACTTCATCCTGAAGAGAGAGAATTACAATAGGACACCAGCACGTGCTGCCTTGCACTTACCGGCGGCCTGGCTGTAGTGCTGCGATTAATGGGATGGCACCGAAGCAGCATCATGGACAGTAGAGAGGGAGACAGAGGCAATTGGAGAGAGATGAGGAGCTACAAAGAACCAGACCTGTTGCATCAGATGGGACAGTGAGAGGTGGGGTGGTAACGGTGGGTGCATAAGAGGATTATGCCCGAGTTCAATGCAGGAGTGGACGAAAACTCAAACAACAACTGGCTCAAGCTACAGAAAGGATGCATATTATTTCCCCTGTCAGGAAGGACAAGCAATGTAACAAGTTCTACTTTTTTATGTTTACATTTGGGGTACTGGTTATATTATCTGTGGTTCCCCTTTTAAATCTGAAATAGCTAAAAAAAACAAAAAATACCCAGAGACAAGGTCACTAAAGGCTTGGTTAAATCCTTGTCAGGGGTGAAATCTCCTCCTCTGAGATCTGTGATTATGGACAATGTATATAAGGTTCTAACCCCTGGGGAACAGATCCTTCTTCCTTCCATGGAGGATTTCACAATCTGAGAATGCCCTTTTGTATATAGCACAAAAGTTAACAAAGGTGGAGGGATGCTTACACAAGTGGAGAATTTGCTAGACACCACAGAAGGATGCCAAGTGTGTGCAGCACAGAGAATACTGGAAGACGACCATAGAAAGCAATAGCTTGAAGATGGTGTGAGGGGATCAGATTTCGTAGTCCTGGGGTTTCTGCTCCAGGTTGGTGATGATGACTACGAACTTCAAGGCATATTTCCTCCATTTGGAACTTCCCATGTGAATGGAGGGCAAGCAGTGGGATTTTGCAAGGCGTTTCAACTATGCGGGAAGAGCTCTGTAGATGGAAAATGCATGGGGGGACTATCATGGTGGTTCTCACTGATCCCTATGCCAGGTAATGTTTATTGAAAGCAGAAGCTGCAGAGATTAGGTTTGAGGGGAAGAGGCTGTTACTGTTCTCGATCTTAAGAGGAGATTGGGTCCTGCGAGCCGTGACTTGCTGGTGGTCAGGGAAGAGTAATCTAAAAGGTGAGGCAGAGCCTCTGTTTTATACTCAGACAGGCTTAAAGTGGTTCATGAAGGGAAGATAAAGAGTTTGCAGAAGTGGGAGGTGCCCCAGATGAGAGGGCAACTTTGGATATATGAGCTTGTTGGTCCCTCTGCTCACCTTGCTGAGGTTTCATATGTCGGGAATGATGTGCCTGATGGTTTGAGTATGAGGTGATGATGCACTATTTTGTCTATGATGTGTTTAGCTGTCTGAGAGTAATTTCTGCTATTTGGGTGTCTCCTAATCATTTCCCCCTTTTTTCTCTCTCCCACCAAAACTCTTTGTACTGGATAACGAGCCACAGCAATCAGTATGCAGGTGTCAGTTGATGCTACGGCGTGACTATAACAACAAAAGGAGTGTTGGCCAGAAGGCTATTGGGGCATGGCATTATCAAATGCTGGTACAAGCTCTGGAATGTGATTTCTTTAATACATATTGTCCTTAGTTTATATGCTTAAACAAACTGTATTTGATAATACCAGTAAGTATTACTTTTCTGCTGCTTAGGGTTATTGCCAATCTGCTATTCTCACCGTTCTGCCAGAGATTGCCATCCTGTGAATCTGGTTCCTATCAGACTAGTATTTGCCAGGGACTCTCCTTCTGGTAAGGTTGCCAGCCTAGACCAGTAAGGTAGCATTTATTTGGTATGCTTTCATGGAGTCACAAGTTTAAGTGTTGTAAGAGTTATCTGGTCATTCTTCTTCAAACCACATCTATCCTGGTAAGCTTTGCATCTCGTTTGCACCTACTTGCGCTCATGGTCTTCCAGATATTAGTCTTGCTCTGCAATGCCACCCGTGCCCTTGGCTACATATACCTGTGCACAATAGTGCACTTCTCTAGACAGGTTCCTCAATACAAGGTTTCCATTTGCTTTTCTGTTTCATTTCAATCCCTGAAAGAGACAGTTTTTTCCTATTTTCCGCTGCTTTCTTCTCATGTGGTTCCTCGCTTTTCCTAAAGATTTGCAGCTCTGGTTGACTATCCTAACACTCTTGGTGTTTGCTCCCTTTTAGCGTAATGTGGCAGGGGCAGAGGGCTTAAAGGGCCACTCTTCTATTTAAAAGTAAGTTCAAAGTTGAATGGTGGCCTTTCATCTCCTCAGTGCGGCCCATGCCTCTCTATCGATTCTGTGTGTCAGCTTAGAAGCTCACTGGAGAAGTGAGCGTGGTTGTTTCTAAACCTCAAGCCAGCACAGGAGACTGCTGTGCTTGCAAGGGGCACACTGCCACAACAGGGTTATGTGAAGAGAAAATCACATGCATTACAGATCACAGGTCTGGAACGCTGCCCAGCATAATAACCATTTATGCAGGAAGCTGTGGTCAACATCTACTCTGATAGCAAGCACGGCACTAAGGACTGAGACATGACCAGGGCCACTGGGGAATGACCCATTCATGTACTCAAGGTAGCACAATACTTATGGGGGGCCACCATCCCTGGTCCTCAGAATACCTCCAAGCCTACATTGTAGGGATGTCATATGGGACTTTCTCACACTTTTCCTAAAGCCAACATCAGCTTCAAATTCTATTGTATCGCATACAAAGAAATTATTTAAGAAGAATTCACTAGGGACCATTGAGACGTCAAAAGCAAGCCCCTGCCAGACAAGAACTTAAAGATTGCAACACCTTAAATACACAGAAGTAAGCTTCTCATTCTATGCCCGAGGACTGTGGAATACCAGTTGAGTCCAAATTAGAGACTCATCCTCCCAGAGTAGAGTTCAAGGTCTACCATCTACCCCAGCACACATAAGAACTAAGTGTTGTTATTCAACTGAGAATAGAGTGTAACTGAACATCCCCCATCATTCTCTACTCACTTCCTTTGAACACTGACTCCTATGCCTTTCCTTCCCCGAGAGTACTCTTGCACTGTCTCCAGCTTCTTTACTCAGTCATTGCTTTTTAACCGCCTGGTGTGCAAAAAGTGTTCTGCTGCTTTTTTAAGCTAGTTTAGTCGTTTATAAATACCCCAAATAGATTTAAAAATAAACTTACGAGAGTAACAAGTTAGGCACCATGTAAGATTAGCTTTAGGGCTTGAGTATGCAATGTGAAACTGAGTCAAAGCAATAATGGAAAAGGACAAAAGGAGAACAGCAGCAGTGGTTAAGAGTAGAAGAGAGATCATGCAGCATTCTGTGCTGGCACATACAGAGAGGCTTCTGGAACTTTCAAGGCCTGTGTTGTGTTTCTCGAAGTCGGGATCCATTGAAATTATGACAGCATTTAAGGCAGCATTCTGCTTGGGTTGGAAGGTACTGTGGTGTATTTGGTAAAGTTATCACTTCTTTCATGGGGGAATCCCCCCCTGACATGGCCGGCGTGAGGCGGGCTCTCTCAGACCCAAACCCTGACGGCGGGAACGTGAAGGAGAATAATGGAGGGGGAGACAACCCTGATGGAGGTACGGGTGACTTACCGGAGAAGACAAGCCATTTGCCCTTCTTTCCAGAACCGCTAATGGTCTAATTATGCCACAAACACAATCTACCAGGCCAAATACCAACCAGTTGGTTTGTTCCTCGTTCTAACAGAAAGTACTGAGTTGAGGAAGGAGACATGAATAATAAAGATAGCTGGAGTCTGGAACCCAACGTGCCACTCTAGTTGTTGGGGAAAACGGTGTACTATCAGGACATTTAAATTGGCTACAGCTGCTATAGGCAAAACGGACAATGGTGGAGAAAGACTTCCTCCTAGAGCCAATTGGGAGTGTGGTAGGCTGGTGAGTAAGGTGGAAGAGGCAGACAGATGAGGGACGGTGTCCGGACCGAAGAGAGTTCTCGAAAGGCCTGAAGCTGTGGGGGTGAATTAAAAAGTCAGAGTGAAGACTTTTCACTAGTGTGCAAAGCTGTGCGCCGGTAAAGCACTGTGTAGTTACAGAAAGGTGCTGTTTGCACCTAGCGACGCTGCATAGACCAAAGAAGAAGAATCAGACAAAAGGAGAGTGCGGTGGAGGAACACACCTTCACCAGCGAGAAAAAAAAGCAGCAACAAAAAAACAACAGTGCTACGAGGGGAAGTGTGTCGGATATAGCCCGGGGAGGGTGACATTCAGAGGGGAGAAGTAAAGCAACTTCCCAACAGCAGGACGAGGAAGGTGCACCAACCAAACAATGCTGGTTGGCAGAGGAGAACAGAGCCATTGAAACAAAGCTGCAAGGAAGAGGAAAATGTCTTGGCAAAGGCAGGGGAGGCCTGGAAGCCTAGTCACGGAATTGGTGATCCCACCGGAGAGGGACGGGCTGCTGAGGCATGGGTGGGAGAAGTTGAAGAGACTCTGCTCTTTTGATGAGGCAGATACACATGTAAATAGGAAAAGTTGTATGCAATTGGGACACACATAGTATGAATGAAACTCAGAGCTACTAAGCCTAATTAGAGAAGTGCCTGAGAGATGGGTTAGGAACACCGAAGGGAGAAGCCATTGGGATGAGAATAAGGTTAGTTCTGGCAAGAGGAAGAGCCAGGCAATAGGCAATTCTAAGACCCATATTCATGTACTTTGTCAACACTATAAAAAAGAGTCCTGACAGAAAAGAATACTGGACATATTAAAAGTGTGAGGACATAAGGAAAACTCTCACACCCTATTGTGAATACAAGAAGTTATGTGAAGGCACAGCCCTGGCAGTATAGCATGCCAGACAATTGCAAGTGTGCTAGAGAAAACCTGGCAGGAGAGTAAACCAGGTATCCCGATAAGATGAAGACAGTAGACCAAACAGTTTTGTGGATTATTTTTGCGGTTAATTCTAGAATTTACAAAAAGGGTCCTGAGAAGGATATATCAGGACTATCCAAAAGCCGCATTGATACAGAGAAAAGTAGCACACTCTTGAAAGGGGAGAGTACCAGATATCCTGAGAAGGAGGTGGAGAGAAATCCAGGAATAAGACCCAGCCCCTTGAATAAGGGTCTCTATCCTTGATAAACATTTGTGTCCAAGAAAGCGGAAGGAATCAAGGGGAAGAAAATCACCATTTGGCGCATGGATACTCATCCGTGGGAATCTTTTGCATTGAAAGAAGTTTTCTTGTTGGAAAAGAAAAGTTCAAGAAAATGTTATTTGGGAAGCTTCAAGGAAGTGAAGAGAAATTCAGAGGAAAGGGAACCCCCTCTGCAACAAGAAACCCTATCCTTGAAAGTCTTTTTCTTGAAGTTACATTTTTCTTTTTTTGAACATTTCTAAAGCATTGAAGACCAAAGACATTACCCTTTTCACCTTAGAATTCGTTTTTTTAGAATGTGAGGGTCAGAATAGTACTTTGAACATGGGACGGTTTTGTTTTGGACTTTGACACTGACAGATCCTTACTTTTGGTTTAAGTAGGGAAACACCTCTAGAGCAGGGACAGCGAGGCATTTCCCCATCCCCTTTTCTTTTAAATAAAAGTCTTCAGCCAAAACCATGTCTTACTTCTGTCCGCAATTCATTCCTGACCCAGCACAGTACCCTCACAGAACACCAATGAATTGGCTCATAGACTCTGGGGCGGATGCAGGTGGTGGCCCTGTTCCAGGTAGTGTGCTGCTTTTTAAGAAAGGAAACGTTTTGCCTTTCAAGATGCCTGCCATGTTTGGTTTGGATGGAGGCGTCAGGCTGCAGTTCTAGTACTTCCTATTTAGTAAGGATGCGGTTGTGTGCTTCCTTCCTCTTGAGAGCCACCCCAAATCTACGACTTTCCCTTGTAGGTCCTCTGCTCCTTCCTGTATGCGAACCAGTATGCATCAACACACAAAATTGCGAAGAGCTGGTAAACAAGTATACATTTCCTTGTAACAATAGAATTAGATTATCTCTATTGTAAATCATTTGGTGGTCAATGAAGGTCTGTTTGTTAAAAGGAAATGCATACTTGTTAACCATCTCTCGACTATTATGTGTGTTTATGCATAGGGTCCCCTGGAAGGTCAAAGCGGAGGTACCAGGCCCAACAGGAATGAATGCTAACCAGGATGACCAGTGAAGATTCAGGGAAAGGTCATTTCTTTCTGCAGAGATTCAGGAAAGCATTAAACACAGTGCACCCTGGCACCTGTTAAGGTCAATGGGAAGTTATCGAGAGTACAGATATTGTTTCATTAGCAGATTGGAAGGCAGGAAAATAGCATGAATGAAGCAGCGACATGGATGACACAACAGAAGTAGTCTGTCTTTTTCCATCACCTCTCTCTGATGCACAGAGTGGCAGAAAACAAGGGAGTTTTTTTTGCAGTTGAAGGTGAAGTATGAGAATTTAGGTGGCGTTCAGCAGTTCCCCACAGAACTTACCTGTTAGCAACTAGCATAGGCTGCTACCAAGTAGTCTAAAACAGGGGTCTGCAACTCTTGGCTCAACAAATGTTTTGGACTATGACTACCATGTCCCTCACTATTAACCATGCAAACAAGGATCAAAAGGGATTGTAATGCCTAACATATGGAGAGTCAAAGATTTTCGATGTTCAGAATGATACAGTTTTAACAGTACTCGGATTTCAAGTAACACAGTTCCAAGCACAAAGCATCTTGGTCTCAAGCCAATAAATATTTCAAGTCTCAGGGTTCCCTTCCCCAAGACCTAATTTCAGCACAAAAATATCCTTTGTCTGTTTAAAGTTAATTGTCACACGTGTGCCTTATTTGTATGTAGAAAGTGTGACTGTGTTGAAATAATCTTCAAAGCTTTCGTAGATTCTGCTCTCAATGTAATTTTCAATTAGATGTAGTTTTCATGTAGTCTGGCATTCAATATGCCTTTCCTTGTTTCAATATTTGAACGGTCCATTCACTTTAGGATACAGCACATATTGGTTTCACTTGGATTTAAGGTATCATTCATTTTAGTATGCAGCATCTAATCGTTTTTTTTATTTTAAGTTCTGTATTTAACAATTGTGTTCATTAGTGAGGTTTTCACTCGGTATTCAAGAAACATAGATTGTACTCAGTTTGGTCTTCAATAGGCATGGTTTGCACTTCTATTCAAAGAAACATGGCTTGTATTCAGAACACCTTTCATTCAGCCACTGGTGTCATATTTCCTTAGTTCACTTTAAATGTAATGTAGAACCTTTGGAGACTTTGGAAAATGTGTTTTCTCCCACACGCGACCACTCTGATACAAAGTATTCCTGGAACAAGCAAGTTTAAACCCTAGTCAACAGGTTTCTCAATGGATAGAAACTAAAGGTCGCTTTCAAGGGCTTCACTACAGCATGGATCGTACGGCCTCCTGCTCCTCATGTCAGGGGTCTCACTCCTGCCCCGTGTCCATACCTCAACACAGGGGAACAAGCATCTTGAATGCATATAAAAGGGACAGCCTCTCCACATGGCTCCCTTCTTAACTTTCGGTTGGCTCCGCGGCACCCCAGCTCCCACGCCACACTTTCACTGGCCTTCCTGCTGCTGCTCCTGCTGCTTCTCCACGCACATTGTTCACTGTTGTCTCCCATACTGCTGGGCTGGTCTCCTTTTATTCACCTGCAGCCCCTTGACAGGCTGCAGGTGCTGATGTCCAATCAACCCTGCCTGACAACAATTAATGGGACATATCTGACCTTTACAGCTCCTAACAGGCATCTTCCTTGTCCCAGTACCAGAGTGGTAAAAGAGTGCGGTCTCCATTATTATTAGATGCCTCTTCTTCGTCTCAGTACTGTCAAGTGTCAAATGGGGAGGAATGAGAGTCAGAGGCTTATAACAGCCCATGAAGTTGGGGGATGGGTTGGAATGGTCACTAAGAGGAAAAGGGGGATACCATGTCTCGTGCAAGGGCACCCCACTTCCAGTCCCCAAGGACCCTCCACCCAGGTGATCCTCCCTCACATCTCCACCCCCAGGGTTAGGATGCAAGACCAATGGCCTTTCTCTGGCCACCTGTGCAGAGGATCCAAGAGGTTTAGGCCTGAGAATACCTTCAGGTTTCTCACATACAGTAAGCATGGGATTCAGGGGTCAAGTCCTAAAAGAAAAAAAAGGGGGGGACTCATTAACATACACAATGGGATATGATGTCACCAGAAATTAGCATATTATGGTGACATTTATCATAATTTTTTTTTATTGGCTATTTTGTGGTTATACAAAAAGAAAACCTTTCAGTCATTTTATCCAACATCTATGAGTCACAGTAAAATCAAACCAAATGTCCACTTAATACGTGTTCCATGTACAGTAAGTCTTTTCAGTTACTACCATTCTGGTCTTGAAATGCACACTTTAGTACTTCCAATTTCTTAAAAATGACAATAATCAACTTAACAAAAGCCAAAGTGATTGAAACTCGCTCTCCGGCTAGTAAGATTTTCCACCATGCTTGTTTAGTTCTGTTACCATATTTCTGAACTACTTCAGTCATGAGGGTGTCCAGTCAACTCGTCGAAAAAAAACTGGTCGACTGCAATTTGGTCGACGCAATTTGGTCGAAAACCAAATGGTCGAATTTTCTTTTTTATTTATATATTTATTTTTCGGGTTTTCGTTTAGTTAAAAAAGGGGTTTTTAGAGAAAAAAAGAGAGTTGGGGGGGACCCCCCCCAAAAAAAAGGGTTAAAATAAAAAAAAAAGAAAATTTCGACCATTTGGTTTTTGACCAAATTGGTTCGACCATTTGTCTGGTCGACCAATTTTTTTCGACGAAATGTCTGGCAACCGTCATGAGTTTGACCCTTAGATCTTTTGTTACAGGGCATGTCATTACTAAATGGTTAAAAGATTCTGGCGATGAGTCTAATTTGCATAGTCAACAGGTCAATGAATCCCCACCATTTTTAAGTGGTTTCAGGATTTCCCTCGTCGGGAACAAGTTCAAGCGAATTCTCAAAAATGGAGACCTAAAGAACCAATTGGGAAAGAGCTGTAGGTATTGTGGCAGGCAATTCAACTTTTTTTCCTCATCCAGCATCCTTCCATAAAGTTTGAAAACCTGTCTTTCATCATGGGTTTGAATCCAATCCCGTCTATACATTTTTTTTCCAGAATATACCTTCGATGACGTGCCCGTTTTTAACATCAAAGTTCGAGGAAGTCTCGGCACTGTATGTTAATGTAGGTATAGCTTTCGTCCTATAGAAGTCGACCACCGGAGTCATTGAATAGCCACAGAACTTTTTCAGAAGTACTCGACCTTATGATGCCAAGTTCTTAGCTTTGTTTCTGTGGGTAACAATTCTGGGAGCATCACAGGCTCTGGTATTAAATTATACTCCCAGATAGGTAAGGGACTTTACCTCCGGTATTTTTACTCCCTGCAAATACCATGCATTTGCTCTGATTTTTTTTCTTTTTGCTGGTTCTCCAAAGGCCACAATTTTCGACTTTGCGGGGTTTATCAGCAAACCATTTGATGAGATATATATTTGCAAAGCGTCTAGTTTCCTCTGAAGGCCCACCAGCGTTTGAGCAGCCAGGACGATGTCATCAGAAAATAACAATCGGCTGACTTCCTCAACTTCCAGCTTCAGTGGGAAGCATCTTATAACGAGGAAAGCCTGGTCAATATCCGATATAAATAGTTTGAATAATTCAGGAGCTAATGGTCACCCTTGTTTCAATCCTTTGGTCATATGAATCGGTCTTGAGAATGCGTCCATGGTGTTAATTCTTACCCTTAGCGTTGTGTCTGAATAGAAGTATTTAATTGGCTCCATGATAGTTCCAGGACAGCCCCATTGGTTCATCTTTTTGCACAGGGCCGGGTGCATGATGGTGTCAAAAGCTTGGGTTAAATCGGCAAAAGCCAGGTACGTCTTTTTAGCTCTATTTCTCTCAGATCGTGACTTTAAGATATTTATTATGAAGATGTTCAGGGATGTCCCTACCCCCTTCACGAAGCCAGATTGACACTTGTCCCTGTGCAGAGATGTTATTGTCCACTGGGATAAGTTCTTCAATAATAGAATGGCAAATATTTTTCCAGCCACGTCCAGCAACACTATCGGACGATCGTTTGCTGGATCCGACCTCTGGCCTTTTTTTATAAATAGGGACAATTATCAATGTCTTCCATGATGAAGGAATCATCCATACCTCAGCGATGTATAAGAACAAAACAGACACAAATTTAGCCCATAGGTCTGAGTTTTGCCTTAACATCACATTCGTCAACCCATCGGGCCCTGGGGCTCATGAATTACTGAGTTTGTCAATGATCACAAGAATCGATTCTGGAGTAAGGTCAACACCATCCTACTTTGATTCTTTCTCGTGGTCGACTGAAATATATGGAGGCATGATATCCGAGAATTTCTTGAAGTGTTCCATCCATGCTGCTACTTTCATGGGATTCGTCAGTAAAGCCTCCTGAGATGCATCTAGCCGATTTATTATTGACCAGATTTCCCCACTATTACAGGATTTTATCTTATCTAACATAAGTTCAGCATCTTTTCAGAGCAATTATTTTTTTAACATTTAGCCCAATTTCTGTACTGCTGTTTCATTTTAAGAATTTGATCGTCTTTATCATTTGATGGGCCTTTTATTCGTTTGTTAATTTCCTGTCTCAAGATCTTTTTTTCTCACTACAACCGCTTGATCATACACATGGGTATGATGAAATGCCTGTCGGGTGACCTTTCCTTTATTAACTTCAAAGTTGTTAGACAGGAGTCTAATTGCACCTTTCCTCTTGTGGATTTAAGTTTGTTGATAATTGAGTTATTTTTTTTAAGGGATTCTAAGCCTGTTTCGGCCTGGAGTTATTTCTAAATCTTTGTGTATATTTTGACCCCTTTCATGACAGGCTGATAACCAAGTTACGCTTAACAGGTTGTGATCGCTTGAATGTGTCCCGACTACTGACATTTTTTGTATAGCTGTGAACATGTTCTTAGATGTGCAAATATAGTCAAAAATCGTGCCCTTCCTTGGGTCTTTTCTGGTTGCCCCACCCGGGATGTCTCCCTCGATGCAGCCATTAAGAATTGCAAGATCTCTTAAAGCTATAATTTGCTGCCAGCATAGGCCCCATTTTTCTGCTGCCCTTGTTTGAACTAGATTGGCGCTGTGTAGTTCTCCTTTGACATCAAAGCATATACAATTCAAGTCTCCACATAGGATAAACTGGCCGGATTCCAATAAATGTTCATAAGGACTAATGTCTTTTTGGCCCTCGCCTGGCCCATGGTTAGGTTGCCCACCAATATTTGAATATTTGAATATAGGGACTCGGCGAAAGCAACTCAAGGTGTTGAAAACAAAGATGGTCTTTAATCACGATCAAGAAACCTGACAATGGCCTTCCCTTGGGGCCCTTAGCAGCAGGATTTAAATAGACTTCATATCCATCTAGTACCGACTCTTCCCTTAACCATGTCTCTTGGAGACAAATTATGTCATGTTCACCAAGCGTTACGCCCCCCCCCAAACAAATAGATGGGCAAAGCCCCTCGTGTTCCAGCAGGCGAGGGACACCGGATCCTCTTCTACCGACTGTTGACATTATGTCATCTTGAATTTGTTTGCCAGGAGGCCCCACAGCCATTTCCAGTTGTCATTGGTCCCCTTGTGATCCATTGGGTTTTCTCCACTCTTTCTGATAGTTCTAAATGTAACAACCCTTGGCCTTTCCATTCTCCTTATCGTTCCGTAACTGGAATCTTTCTCTTTCTGATCGGGAGTTTCATACCTCCTTCCTTTAATATGTGGATAGGCTAATTGTGGTGATGCTAATTCACTTTGTTCCTTAAAAACACTGTGATTAATAAGCCGTACCAAGCCCTGTGGGTCTCACTGTGCCTCAGCAAAACCAGGCATTATTCTGAATTGACAAGCCCTCTCAAACCAACTTAAAAAAATAAAAATAATAATCAAGCAGGAACTTTAGTTTTACCTAAACGGGAAACACTGTCATTTTCTTTGCAAAAGTATCTAAAACTCAGCTGTTCAGAGAGAGAGACTAACTAGCTGAGCCATGCCTGTTTCAATGTATCCGTGCTTTAGACCAATTCCAACATTTCAAAAGAATAACGATAGCTGCAATCTGCTGGAGATGAAAAGTTGAATTTAAGAAGGAAGGCCAGCAGCACCACGTGTAAAAAAAATGGGCCTTTGCAAATTAAAGAAAACCAAATGCCTGTGTGTTGGAACAGTAGAAAGCCTGCCAGTTTTTAGCAATCTGAAGGGGTTTGTTGTTTGGTTATTTTATGCAACAGGCTTGCTTTAATTCTAGATCTAAGATCAAAAATCTAAGATTAAAACTATGGTGTCTGGAGTTCCAAGATGAAAAACAGGTTTTCTGCTTGGAGGGGTGGCACCAAAAGGAGGGCTCTCTCTCAGCAGATACTGACAACCCCCTGATAATTACGGGGTTGAACAGACTTTCGTCTCTGCAGCTCCCAGGAAAGGAAGCCTGAGGTGTGAAGGGGAAATATAACTTCAATCAAGGGAGAAACCCCCACCATGCTCTGTAGGAAATGACAGTTGGCAGCAGTTGAAGGAAAGAAAAAAAATGACCCAGGAACAAAGAGACTGCCATTTGTTCCCAAATACCATTTCAGGAATAAACTTTAAAGACTTCTATCCCTGCAGCAAGACTTTGAAAAATTGTAAAAATGTTGCAGCTTAAAAGTGATTTTGTGTGTGTTCTTTTGGGACATGGTAGAACTTACTGACCCCTTGAGGACAGAAAGGGCAAAGTAGTGAGGATAAATAGAAAAGAATCAATGTTGCAAACATACATTTTTGTACATAAATTCCTTGGGATAATTTGCATCAGTGTACAAAGTTATGGAATTTTAGGCTGAATCTTTCATGCTAAAAATTACCAAAATGTATCAGAAGAGCGAAACAAAGTCCCACAGACTGGAGGATTGGACTGATATGTGCTGCACACAATATGTAACCTGTGTATATAATTTGCAAAGAGATTGCAATTGTATAAATGTATGTTTTTGGCAAAATCGTATTTTAAGTAAAGTAATTGTGGGAGTTTTTGGACATTGTAAAACTCACCTCATAAATCTGACATCATTCCCTTGGAAATTCAACCAGTTGAGAGCAAGACAGAGACTAGCACCCCTGTCCAATCCAAGTAGTTTAGAGGCGAGCTTAGTTAACCCTGCCCAGCCTATACATTGATGATATCATTATGCATTATAAATAAGGGTCCCTGACAAGACACTACAAACACTCTTCCTGATTTCCTGCACTGCGTTCCTGTTCCCGTCATCTTCCAGATCCAGACTCCAACTACAAGGCCAAGCATTGCTGATCCTACTCCAGGGCTCACTGCAAAACCCAAGCAGTGCTGATCCCATTCCCACCAACGCCTCCAAAATTAAAAAAAAAAAAAACCACTAAATTTCCCATTAACAAGGGGAAAGCTGTGGTACCTTTGGCATCCTGATCCAGCCTGGCTTGCTTCCACTCACTGCATGCTGCTGCAATCCTGCTACCCTGATGACCTTTAGTATCCAGTGACCAGAATTGTCAGTCTAGTCTCTGCCAGCCGGTGACCAGAACCGCACAGTTGTTTGCCAGGTGCCCTGCCGTGTAGTGACCAGACCTGACTGACTGTCCAAAAAGCCCAAAACTAAAAAGTGGATTGTGAGTATTTCATCACTCCATAGAAATCCCTAGTATACCTTGCCTTGCATTGTCCTCATCCCCCTCTATGTCATCCTATCCATATCCTGATAACTTGCCTGACTGTCAGAATTCTCTGTGCATTTTGTCATTAATCTCCCAGCATCAGCGTTATTTTTCTCTTCATTTCTGTCGTGCATAGATCATATGTTATTTGCGATATTCTGATTAAATGAAGTAAATTTCCTTAAAGAAAAGGGGTACACTGCGTGAATGGGGTTACATCTGCAGCGTAACCTAGAGAATTCACGGGTGGCGTTCCTCTTTTCTTAGTCCTTAAATCTAGTTTAAAGTAAAACTGTTCTTTTCTCGAACTGATTTCCTTTCCAATTTCAACCTTCATTTTACTCAAAGCGCGCTTCCTTCTATATTGCATAACTCTTTCAATTTACCAGCTAGAGACTTACTTTCAATTCCTTTTTGTACCTGTGATATATAGCTATCCCCCAACATAAAAACTCCAAATCAGTGTATTTCACACGTTTTTATTAAAAACCGTTTGGGTAATTCTAGGCGGGAATTGCAAAAGTGTAAATTTTAAATGTGTTATTTCACTACAATCTGTTTTAAACTTTCCACTCATTTCTGAACTGTATGCTTTTGGTAATCCATTCTTTGTGAATGTTGGTATCTTTGCATTGTTGCTTTAGTAAGGAATCATATTTGCTTCAAGGTTTTTAACACACATTCTTTATTGATTTATCCATTTCCGAGTGTCATTTCACCACATTCAAGGGGTTTAAAATCCTTTTTCTCTCTGATTTGGCGAGTGAAGGTCAGATTTAGATTCCGTTTTCAGTTTCTTATTCCTGAGTACCTGTTGCCTCTTTGTATCCACTCAGAATTGATCATTGGTGGGTTGAGGGTACATTGCAGGGGGAAATTCTAACTTGGGTGCTATCTGTCCTAAATCAAAAGTGCTCCTATTCTGCTGTGCTGTGTATATGCTCCACTAAAAAGTCAAACCCAGTGCATTGCTCACATTCTCATTTTAACTATCACCCGATTGGTGATTGCTGCCCCATATTAAAAAGTGTGTGATTTCTTTTGAATTTTAAATAAATAAATATTGCATTTGACCAACCAGCCTGGTTCATGGTCTATTGTGACCCGGGGTATTTGAAAAGGGGGTGTGATATGAGTGGTGTATCATCCCAAAATTAAATCCACATAATTAAGGAGAAAAGCACCTCAGTTAGGCGCTACATACTAGGCCGAGACCAGGGTGTGCACGTCGCCTGATTGAAATCCTTAACATCCTCCACCAAGTGCTGGCTGATCAGGGGCGTAGATGGATACAAAGCGACTCTGTTCGGGCTTCGTCAAAAAATTCCACTATCACTAGATCTTCTGAGGACAGGAGACGTAGGCTTGGGACTTGATGAAACAAACAAACCACATTGGAGCTATTTAGTATCAGACCGTCGCTTGATGGTTCCATCCTTTCTAGCAACTTCCCATCCTCGTATGTAGGATTCAGTTGATGCAATCGCCCATCTTGTGTGTTCTTTTCACTGCAGGGTTTCCTATATTGTGAATCTTTATTATGTTATCCTTCAGCAAGTGCTTCCTTTATTTGCAGGAGCTTTAGTGGAGAAGTTGAATAAGATTCTTGATTGTGCCAGAGAGATTTGATGTTAAGTTCAGGCACCTCCCTCCGCTTGTCCCTTAAGTCAAGGCCTTCACTTGTCGTTAGTGGTTATTTGGGACCATATTTGTCGGGTGTTTTCAATCTTGTATCTATTTCGACTGATTTTTTTGATCTGCTTTTGGCAAGTACTTATTTCCTTGTAGCTGGTCCTGGATAACTTGGTTATTCCCATCTTCAATTTTGCTAGACCTTTTGCACACCGCAGCGGGCAACAAACATCTGCCTGCTTGAAGAATTCCCCTCTTCGCCATCAGATAGGTCATCTTTTTGCCAACTGATACAGGGGTTCCTAATTTCTGGTCTAGATGAACCTGTTTGGCCTATGCTTTGGGCTGTACCTCCCGTATCAGGATAGGGCGGATTAGGTCCATTCGGCCTTTTGCCCCAATTCGGTTTCTCTGACAGATCCTCAGTAGACGCTATGTTGCCCATAGTGCCCACCTCAATATCAAATTCTTCTTCGCCATCCTCATTGTCGTCTCGCTCATGATCAGATATAGAATATGTAGATAAATCACACTTGTCAACCGAAGCAGTTTCCTCGAGGTCTTCAGTACTCATCCGAGCTTCATAGATGGTCAGTAGTTGTTTTGTTGTTAATTTCATAGTTGACCTACTGGTCTCTTGTGAGGTTTTGGAAATCTCTGATTGAGTCTGTGTTGGTTGATTTGGGACATTAATTCTTTTTATAAAGGCGTGACTTTCAGAAGAACTGGGTTTTGAGGGCGCTTTCATGTTCTTGGTCTTTATTGTGGGGTTCTTCTCACAAAACTTCATCCTGACACTCACTGATTTCTGTTTTGGGTCGTTAGCAGCCCCTCTAGGCTGAGGTAAGTGAGAGCCTCCTTTTTCTAGTTTTTTTTTTTTGCAAAAATTGGGCAGATTTTGTGTTGCAATAGCAAGGTTTCGATTTCTGGGTTGAAAACTTGGTCGTTGATAATCGTCATTTCATCAGTATTCGGTTTCTGGGTCAGGTCAGATCCTTGATCTTGATTTAATTTGGCTATTGGGGTGGCGTTCTTGTAGTCTTTTGTTGTGGATTCTTTTTGTATAAGGCCCACCATACCCAAGTCTTGAGTTCTCAGTCGAGAAGTGAGTTGTGCGCCATCTTTCTTCAAAATTAGATGGAACATCCAATTGTGTGGGCAGTTTAGGCAGCCTTGCCGAGAATTAATTCATACTTGAAAGCAAGGTCTCCCTGAGCTCAATATTGGGTCCATCAAAATTCTGCAATGCTCTGCTGCTCTGCTTCTCTTTAATGATGGGGTCTAATATAGTATGTAAAAGTTCTGCTACTTTCGCTATACTATTCTCCATACTACTTTGGATCCCTGTGACGAATCCTTCCACAAATATTGCCTTTGAATGTAACATTGCCAGCATAGTTGTCTGATCCCTTAGTTGTTCTCCAATATGCTCATAGAGCTTCATAAATGGATTCATTATAGATGTCAAGGTTGCGATTGTTTGAAAGTCTGATTCTCTTGGACATCTACGACACCATTCACCTTAACCCGGGGTAATTTCTACCATATCTGAGTAGAGATTTGGTTAGTAGTCCATCTTTCTTTTTCCCCCAAGGAGTCGACCGATTCCATTCTTGATCTTTTATAGTGGCCAATTTCCTTCTCCCTGGTTGACCTAGAGGGTAGAGTGATCGCTGTCAATGTAATTTCTGGAGTAGTGTAATTTCCTCTATGATGTTGATGAGCGGAAATGTCTAAAGGTAGCTGGTTGCTCTACCTGCTCAACTCCAAATGTGCTTTGTAGCAGCAGATAGTCAGGAATTTCTTGTGTTAGTCGTAGTTTGTTTAAGACACCAATTAAGGGAGGGACCATGTTTTTTCTATATGAGAAAACAGTTTGCTCATGGTCAAGATTAAGGACAAGACCCATAGGCTTCCAAATGTTATTTACGATGTGGCTGGGGGAGGCCGGCGTCTTCCATTGAAAATTGGAGCCTTTGTTCTTAGTGGGCTCATAGTCGCTTCCCACCTTAAGTCGCTCCCTAAATTTCATGTCGTTCACTTCAAAAACCCAGTTAGTAGCAGGTTAGGTGGGTTCCAACAAAACTTTGTTAAGTTCATTAAGTTCAGACATATAGTGCTCGGTAGCAGCTTTCGTCTGTTGATTTGTATCAAGCTTTGTCACAGTCTTTGTCAGGGTCTTTGTTAACATGTTTGTAGCTCTTTCACATTAACCTGTCCAGCGACATCACAGGATGGCATGTCCACAAACCACCCAGAGGACCCCTCCCTTCCAGTTACACAAGGTGCATCGGAGCATTCAAGGGTCTCTAGGTCTAGCTCTCCCAAAAAACAAAGTAAAACATTGTTGGCGGTCTCCCCATTCCACTGCAACAGCCGCATCTGCCATGCCCTTCATGAATGCTGCTGTGCTGGTGCCAATTCTTACTTCCACACTGAATGGTGGGAAGATGTCACGGCATCTTCTCTAAGCATCATATGGTCTCCCTTGCCTTGCCCTATGCTCGTATCCATGGGATGAGCTGCTCGGCCCACTCAGAGCCCACACCTCCTGCTCCAAGGCAAAACAGGGATCCGGCACGTTTGGTCCAACACCTGACAGCATGGTTTCCTCAGCAACCGAGTTCACCGTTTGATCGCTTTCGTGTCTGACGGCGCGTCCGCCAACCCCTCCCTCATTCACAGACCACCTCGGTTTGAAGTTGGGCTCCTCGATGCAGGTGAAATAAATGACGAGAATAAAAAATAGAGTGATTTTACCGTGGCCTGTGCACAGTCACACAGTCACTCTACCTCACTCTGCCTCGGCTCCACCGTGCGGAGTGATTTTGATGGCTTTCAGGAACACGTGAAAATTAGGAATGGTAGATGGACTGTTGCAGCTCCTCCAGTAACACAGGCACTCTACCTCACTCCTTTATGGTGAAATATAAACATTTCATTAAATTGGCTTTGCAAACCCATACAAATGGCACAGGACGTGTGGCATTTGCCTTTCATAAAATCAATACACACACAAAACCAATAGAGTATATTTTCTTTAAATAGTGTTTTGAAAACGTTAAAAGGTGTGCCTGTTTTAAACCCCAAGAATCAATAACAATGCAGTCCCAAAATGTGACATTTCACCTTTGTTTGCTATTTTTCATCAGCTTATCTGGTGCAGTGCCCAGACTGCGAACCTGGCGACTGCGGGCGGTCCAGAGGAAGGCATAAAATCAAAAGTTCAAAAAAAGACAGTTACTTTTTCTCCTTTTATACATGGCCTCTAAAATAGCCAGGGGGACTGCGTCCGCCCTCTGAAAAAAGTGGGTGGACGCCATCCACCCTGTACCGTTGACTTGAACCCTGGTCAGATATGGATAAAAATAGGATATGGGTGAGGACAGGAACCTCACCGACTGTAGTATTCTAGGCTACGGTTAGATAGGATTAGGATCTGTGCAGGGATTCTGTGCCAATGTCAAATATGTCCATGGATGCGGGTGGGGATACGAAAGGATCAGAAACGTAGGGATTTGGGAGTATAGACTTTTCGCAACAAATGTCACAAATCACACGTATGATTCCTTGCAGCTCTGGAAGCAATGAGGAAACTTTCAATTGCTTTCAAATGATTATTCCCCAGGGTGCAATTGCTGCTAATACACAGCTCAGAATTAAGAGGCAATATGTGTCCTTGAACCAGCGCGCCCAGTGCATGGAAAGTAGGATTTTATTCTTTCGAAAGAAAAATTATTCTGGCAAACGATGGATTCGTTGGAAATGAAACCCACTGACATAAGGCGAACACAGATTCCGGAGCCAGCGACCTTATGCACAAGTAGGGCTATGTCAGATGGCTGCACACACTTAATGAGTGCAGTCGCATTTTCATTTCAAATAGGATATGGCGACACTGGGAGAGAGGTGAAGATGGGGTTATCCGAGGGGTGGGGACGTGCTTGGCAACGGCGACTGAGATGAACAGGTCTGTATATATTAGTGTTGGGGAATCTGCTATAAATGTTGCCTCATTACAAAGGAAAGTATAATTTATGTATTTAATATTGTTTTGCCTTAAGGCTAGAGGCGTCTCCAATATCACAAACGAGGATTCAAGTAAAACATGACTGGACCCGAGGCAGGCGAGGGTAACCATATTTTATGAAGTACCTGCATACGTACACCTTTAATCACATAAAGCAGTAGCGAGGGATCTCGTGTAGCAGTACCTGCAGACTTACACCTTTAGTCACATAAAGCAGTAGCGAGGGATCTCGTGTAGCAGTACCTGCAGACTTACACCTTTAGTCACATAAAGCAGTAGCGAGGGATCTCGTGTAGCAGTACCTGCAGACTTACACCTTTAGTCACATAAAGCAGTAGCGAGGGATCTCGTGTAGCAGTACCTGCAGACTTACACCTTTAGTCACATAAAGCAGTAGCGAGGGATCTCGTGTAGCAGTACCTGCAGACTTACACCTTTAGTCACATAAAGCAGTAGCGAGGGATCTCGTGTAGCAGTACCTGCAGACTTACACCTTTAGTCACATAAAGCAGTAGCGAGGGATCTCGTGTAGCAGTACCTGCAGACTTACACCTTTAGTCACATAAAGCAGTAGCGAGGGATCTCGTGTAGCAGTACCTGCAGACTTACACCTTTAGTCACATAAAGCAGTAGCGAGGGATCTCGTGTAGCAGTACCTGCAGACTTACACCTTTAGTCACATAAAGCAGTAGCGAGGGATTTCGTGTAGCAGTACCTGCAGACTTACACCTTTAGTCACATAAAGCAGGAGCGAGGGATCTCGTGTAGCAGTACCTGCAGACTTACACCTTTAGTCACATAAAGCAGTAGCGAGGGATCTCGTGTAGCAGTACCTGCAGACTTACACCTTTAGTCACATAAAGCAGTGGCGAGGGATCTCGTGTAGCAGTACCTGCATACTTACACCTTTAATCACATAAAGCAGTGGCGAGGGATTTCGTGTAGCAGTACCTGCATACTTACACCTTTAGTCACATAAAGCAGTGGCGAGGGATCTCGTGTAGCAGTACCTGCAGACTTACACCTTTAGTCACATAAAGCAGTGGCGAGGGATTTTGTGTAGCAGTACCTGCATACGTACACCTTTAATCACATAAAGCAGTGGCGAGGGATTTTGTGTAGCAGTACCTGCATACGTACACCTTTAGTCACATAAAGCAGTGGCGAGGGATTTTGTGTAGCAGTACCTGCATACGTACACCTTTAGTCACATAAAGCAGTAGCGAGGGATTTTGTGTAGCAGTACCTGCAGACTTACACCTTTAGTCACATAAAGCAGTGGCGAGGGATCTCGTGTAGCAGTACCTGCAGACTTACACCTTTAATCACATAAAGCAGTAGCGAGGGATTTTGTGTAGCACACCATGCTGTAGCGAGGGATTTTGTGTAGCACACCATGCTGTAGTAAGAACAGATCAGGATGACTTTAGTAAGAACCCCTGAGAGCATTCACAGAGTTAGGAAAACAAGGCATAATAATATCAGATTTTTATACAGGCTTCAAGACTCTTTCCTCTTGCTTCTAAATTCGAATTCATCTATTTATTTATTTATTTGAATTTGTAAAGCGCACGAACAGCCCGCAGACATCGAGGCGCTGAAGCAGAGCTTAAGGATGCTTACTTGAGGGTTACAGTGAAGTCGCCCTAGAAAAAACTTGAATACATTTCGGTAGTAGTTCTACCTCGGGAGGAGGAATGCCCAAGTTCGCCCCGTAGGGATTCGACCTGTGTCATGTGTCTTGGGCGAGCACTTACCATGCTGCTCTAGCTTACAGGCCATTCAGTAAAATCTGATGATTAGGCTGGGTTTGATGAAGTCAGGCTAGAAGAAGAGGCGGCCAGGTAGTCGTCGTGCTAAACCCTTGAACAGCTCAATCGTTATGTTTTCTAAAGCAGCCAATGAAAAAAATAGCACAACCTCTTATTTTAAAGTGAAGCTTTGTTTCTGAAGTACTTACCTAACTTGGCCTGTCGACTTACAAACTCGGCTTGTCTGAAAAGTGGTCTCATTATTAAAGGTCCTTTTGTAGGAAAACGCACACATGAATTCTTTCCCCTACCCACCTCAAATTCCCAGTACTGGAGTTAACACTGCATGATTTCTTGAGAGGAGAGGTAACGCTTTAAGATCGCTAGCAAAAGGAGACGCCCACGAACAATATCCGCTAAGCAGAGGCATATCTTTTCACCCTGTTGGATGTCCCCTGGGCACAAAACCCTCTCTCTTTCTCATCTCACATTTCCAGCACACCCCCTGTCTGTCGCTTACATCTTTATAATCTTAGTCATTCCTATCCCTTTCTTTCCATGCAATCAAACTTCTCTCCTCCTATATTTTATCTAGCCTTGCCTACTGTTCTGCACGGGTAGACGGACCCTCGCCCCTCTCTCCTCTCTACTCAAAACTCTGCCATGCGCCTACTCTTTGTCTATCTACTCGCTCCCCCATTTCCCCTTCTCTTCGCTCCTCTGAAACCATCCCACCTTTTGGCTCAGGACTCCTCTTTCACTTCCTCGGCATCGTCTTTAAATGTCTGCATGATCTTGCTCCACCCATCTATCTTCTCTCATCTCTTTCTCCAACCCCCTCTTCCTCCACCTTCCCAATCCCTTTTCCTCCTTTCATTCACCAAACCTCTATATGCTCCCTCCTAATTCTGCACATGTACAGCCCTCGCTCCAAAACACTGGAACGCTCTTCACCTCACTATCTGCTCGTCCTCCTCTTGCTATATATATCTTTTGCACTAGTCTGAAGGACCAGCTGCTTTCTGCTCTGACACCTAATTTTCTCTTGTTTCCATCAGATTTATTCATTCCTAATTTTGTCATTATTTCTGTACTATATAAACAGACCTATAAATAAGAGGTGTATTGGCCACTTGTGCTCCCTAAAATTAGGCAAATACTCCCCAAAAATAAAAATAGGGAGTAAGAATACTCTGAAAGTACTGTGCACATAGTTACAGAGAAAGAAACTGCTATTATTACTGCCTGATACGCAGAGGTAAAAGTGTATCTTTTTGTGTGCATAAATAACTAGGTAAAAATAAACTATAATTATTGCAAAACATTTCGTTTTCCAGTTAAAACATTTTTGTACTCCCTTACAAAATACTACATTTGGGAATTGGACTTTCTTTTTTAGTCTCTAAACAATTATTTTATTGCCAACAAAAAACAGGGAGTAATTATACTGCCAGTTCAAAAGCCCTCTATACATTTCAATGAATACAAATATCGCAAGCCTCCTCTTGATGCCACCACGTGGCATGGTCAAGCCAGGTAATGTCAGCCATGTTTAAAGCAGATCTACTTGCCAAGTACCCAGACTCTAGACGGCCATATTTTCAAAGCCTTTTGTTTATCCATATCCTTTGTTTTAAGGATTTATAGTTTTGTGTAGGATCACCAAATATCAAGCAGGCTGTATCATTCCTGACAGAGGAAAGTTTGAAGGCTTGTTGGTACCCTAGGAACAAAGGAGAGCATAAATTGGTCTCTCAGAGACTGGCGCATGCCAGTGACGTTGCCTTAAAACAAGAAGGGAAGCATCCCCAGAAGGAGCGACTCTAATAACCAGTAGACCGTGTGCGGCATGGAATGAGGAGTCTGACCAAACAGAGGCATAGTGATTGCTATCAACATTTATTAACAACCAACAAAACATATATATCCCTAACTAGAGGTGGTGTCCCTACCTCAAACAAACTAAAACTTGGGCAGTCAGGAAGTCTGTGTAGTCCAAATCAAAAGTTCACCGTCCTAATCCTAATGTACGAAAAGTTATTTTACAGTCCAGGATGAATGATTCCCTTCTCATGGTTACGAGTCTCTCATGGTGCAGAATTCTCGACTTCTGGAAATGTTCCACATTTCACAATCAAAGACGACAAAGTTCCACAATGCTCCCATGGGGCTAGGAGAATGACTGCCTTCTGCTAGCTTGTTGCCCATTCTTTCTAAGCCTCTTCTGGGCTATCTTAATTCTAACTTCTTCACACTTCTTGTAGTTCCCTCCAAAGGTTTGCTTGCCTCTCTACTTTCTTTTATCGCACCTAAATGGGACGAGGAAGAGGCTCGTCGAAGGCTCTTTGGTGCTCCAACGCTAGTGTCAGTGTTGGGGAGAATTCTCAGAAAGGTGCCAATTCCTTGCTGCCTGAGAGACACCCAGCTCTTTTGCTGGACTTCAGGACTTTTAATTAATAACCTGGAGAGAGTGAGACATTTTTCTCACCTTCTCATGTATTTTTTAATGTGACTTGGACAATGTGTTTCTTTTAACTTTGGAGTCTGGCAAACTCCATAGGCATCATCTTCACATTGTGACACCCAGAACCTTCAGTGCAGTGGCACAGGGAAGTCTCTTAGACTTCCCACAGCTTTAAATACCTTCTCTTGGATAAACTACTGTTTCCAAGAGCAGTGAAGTGAAATTGAATTTACTTACACTGTGTAACTTTCGAGACCCAGCACACACTATCTTACCATAGGGTGCTGGAGGGGTTACTTAGTATCCCCTTTTGTCTAGTTTCTCATGTAACATTTTTATGTTACCCTTTCTACAATTAATGGCTGGTGGCAGTGGTCTACTTTTTACTACCATTGTGTGTTTTTACCACGGGCTGCAATTGCACCAAATGCACCAAAATGGCCCTGGTCGTCTTTTATCGCCAATTCTTGTTGGAAAGGTCCTTCCTGAGATTTACTCTGCGTGCCAACCCAGGTTTGGTCCCTTTGTTCGTTTTGTCTGTGGCAGGATCCACAAGTGAAGCCCGCCTCTGGCTCCAGTATGTCTAGCAGGGGCAGGAAGTAAGGGAGGTGCCTGAAATTCCCTGTGCCTAATACCCTTAGTTACAGGAATGCACCCAAAGGTAATTGGTCGGCTGGTTGTCCGGCAAGGACAGCCACCCTGCTGTGTGATTGACAGCTAGCCTGGAATGAATGGGAGAAATCTGCATAAAGGGTGAGGCTTTTTGGCTTGGAAGGCAGAGTCGACCACTGGGAGAAGGAATCCGAAGAAGAACTTGGAAGAGACGCCTGCTGCAACTCCTGGACCGTTGGTTTGCTCGGTGAAGCCCTGCTGCTGTGCTGAAGCTCCGAATTTGCCTCGATTGGAGAAGCCCTGCAAGGACGACTTCTCCCTTTGAGTTGGTGGTTGGTGGAACCAATCAACTCCAAAGTAAGCCCGTCTGGACATCCTCTCCACCTCAACAGAGTGCTGGACCCCAGATGCGAGGAAAGTCTAGAGTGGTATCCGGGAACCACAGTGTTGCTATTTGCTTTCAGACGCAAGGAGCTGAAACACTGAAGAACCGTTGAATTGAAGTTTGCCCATTGCTTCCGCTGACATTCCCATTGCAGAGCAGGAGTCCCCAGACGTCCTTGCTCTTGTCCCGATGACTGAGGCTCAAGAACAACAGGATCTGCAGAGCTGTACAGGAACAGAAACCAGCTGAAACCATTTCTTCTAACCGGAGGTACTGTAAAGTATAAGAGAACTTGCCTCTTGCTGTGTAGCCTTACTTGCTCTCAGTTGAGACCTGTCTTGGTTACTTGACAGAGTTGCTATAGCTTTGCCCCTCACAAACCTCCCAGCCCAGCGTGTGGCCCTTCAAGTGTTATATATATATATTCTACAAACATTTCTAAAAACATTGTGCAAGACTTTTTACCTACCTGCCAAGAAGATCTCCAGCTCCCTTAGACATTGTCCCTGAGAGACTCTTCTTCCCTTTGACTCTGTACTTTGCCATTTCCTCAGGAAAGGGTTACAATTATTTGACATTGGAAGGTGTTTAAAAGTACTTACCTGTTTGTGAATTATTTGCTAACCTTTGTTTTATTCCTCTTTTCTATCTTTTACACCAAACTCAGTATTGCTCTAAATGTACCAGTGATACGTCAATGTCCACAGTGTCCTAGATATTTAAGTCACCTGAGGGTGTAGGGAGAGTCTGTGTTCCATCCCCAATGGGTATCGTCTGATTTAGAGAAACTAAGAGTGTGCTTTGAAGTGTATTATAAGTGTTACATATGTTGCTCCATTCTGAAGAAGGCTTATACAAGTGACTGTGACATAAATTAATAATTGTTTTATCAAGAAACCTTGAGTATAAGAGCTTATTTGAATAACTTTATTGTGAAACTCAGTGTTACAACATTACTGCTCACATTGATCCTTCTTGAGAGAAGCCTGGCTGCTCAGCCACACTACCAACCTGTGTAGTTTAGACTTATGTTATGTTATTTGGCATTTATATAGTCCTCTATATATCATTGGTATGACCTCAAAAGGCTGGTAGGTCGAACGCCCTCGGGGACCGCAGTCCAGGTCAGTTGAACGAGTGGGGTATCGAAGGGTGCTTGGGTGAACCAGTTAAGTGTGCATCTGTTGTAATTTATTGGTGATAGCTACATTCTAGCTTTAGGTGTGGTGGTATTGGCATCAGTACAATGTGTGCAGTCTGGCGGGTGGACACCAAGACTGGGTTCTGGCTGTGTTAGGCCTGTAGGGCGCTTATGTGTGCAGCTAGGCAGGAGTTTGTCATGGGGTATAGCTGCATTTGATTAGAATGATGAGGTGTTACTATTGCCAGGATGTCAGGATTATTGTAGTGCACCCAACGGGTACTGCATACACTCTTGCCTAACAGTCTCTAGTACGGGGTTGGGACAGTTAATTCTGTTCTTCGTTTTTATTTAGAAGACGTGTGTCTCATTGGTTTCAAAGGGGCACTTACTCTTGGCGGGATCTGGTGTTGACGGAATAACATAAAAAAGAAGACAGTATCTCACGCCACAATTGTATGTCACAAAAGGTATCTTCTGGTCCACGGGCCCACGACCAGGGGGCTGGCAGTTTCTGGGCTGTACCCCAGGAGGATACTGTTCTCGTCAATGTTGCTCTCGAAGACCCCATTCAGGAGGTGATCTCTTCGAGGAAAAGTTCCAACATATTCACATCTTTGACCTTTGGGGAAAAGGGGGGCAAGGTTTTCAAGTGCTAGTCCTGCGTGCAAACTAAGTCTCTTTATAATATCTTTAACTTGCCCCAATGTACTGCATTATGACTCTTCTTGCCTTTTCTTCAACTCCATAGATGTTTCAAGTTTCACTTACAGATCCCACGGCTCCCTCCCGGACGTTCTCCCATTACCCATTCTGGGTGGGGAACATTTCACTGGTTCTGCCTGGGGCTGTTCCGTTTCTTCCTTCTTCTTTTGTTGGGGCCTGCTTGGTTTCGCAGCCCTTCAAATATTCGTTACGGACTCAACCACCCAGCCTTTCCAGGTAGGATGTTGTTCACACTTCTGGATGTTTGTCATACAGTCGCCTACACGGCTCTGCGGTAGGCCAGTGCTGTAGTTTCCGATGCCATTCTCGTACTGCATCGTCCACCCACCACAGGTCATGCCACCACCATACTTTCTGGTGGTTTTCACTGTCTTGGCCCTCGGGCAACTATCAAGATACTGTCTAGGTGTCCCATGCTCAGTTTCTTCCGATTCACTCAACCTCTTCTCAATAGGTTCACCTTCATATCCCCCGATCTCTGTTCGCATGGGCTGGCTGGACCGGTTTCGCATTTCCCCAGTCTCTCACTTGTCGGGTTGTCCTTCCGGTGTACACTTTCCTCTTTTACAACTACTACTACTGTAGAAATCCGGCTGACTTGCAAGACCCCATTTCCACTTTCTATTGCTGCTGCTACTGATGACACCTTGCTTGCCTTCTCCACGTGCTTGTGTATTCCAATAAACTACACCCTGCACGTCGGTCGTCTTCTTAGGACTTTCTCATCCGTTCCTTCGGTTTCTCTCTCGATATCTACTCTGGTCTCTCGTTCTTTCTCCATCTGGATTCACAACAGGACCAAGTCCTTCTTTACTGTTTAGTTTACATAATGGGGATGGCCCCAGCGTAACGTTGGCTCGATTGGCAATAGCTGGTCAAACACATTTGATGGCTGGGTGCTCACGTTCTTCTTTGTCCATGTCCTCATCCCAGCGAGATTGTCTGACAGTTCAAAATAACCATGGTTTCAGACTGTATCGTAGATAGAGAAGATTTTGGTGTTGGTATTGCCCTATGGGATAGGGAGCTAAAAGGGGTGTGTCTCAGACTCGCGTCCTTATCCCCAGGAGGGGAGTTCCTCCCCATGAGTTCCTCCTGCATGTTACTACCCCTAGGGGGGCTCTTGGTTAGCAGCCGCACCTCCCTAGTCTCACAGAAAGGGGCTCCCCTCTGGGGAGAAGTGACACCATCTGGAGGATCGCCACAACAGATTTGATTTGCTAAACTAGCCTTCCAGTCCTCCTGCTAATTTAACTGATATACTGTACACAACAATTTCTTGCAGGTGGTAAAAGATCTTTTTATAAAAAAAGAGAGGCCTTTCCTAAAGTGCAGCATGGTACTTGGCTGGAGCAAAAAAGCAGTGGCCCAGACAGATAAGATGACAGAAAAGTAGCCAGGCAAAAAGGCAGCACATGAAAGGAGAATTTTACTGACCCCTTACAAACAAGCATTGACAAAGCAAAGAGCTTTGGCTTTTGTGTAGTCATGTGATAGTACCATTATGACAGTGCCTGACAAATGCCTAACTGGCCATAAGAGGGCAACAGCTGGCCAATGATGTGAGTATGTGGGTATATGTGAGTGCCTGGCAAATTGTCATCCAATAGCTTTACACATTAAGTGTTGGTCTTTGGGTGAATAGGCATTTATGTTGTTGGCTAAACGCCTACACGATTCCCTCCCTGTGGCTCATTTCTGTGAAGGGGCATTACTGTAGCAAAAAGCACTGTACAAGCAACAAAGCATACCATAGCCTATGTTAACAGTCAAAGCATAATAACAAAGTTGACAGACTGGCACTGCATACATAAGGATACACATCTGTCTCTTCTCTCTCTGCCTACCCTCGTTGTTCATCCATCTACCCATCCATCTCTACCTTTCCAACAGTGTAATGAACACAGAACACAAAGAACTTGGGGTATATTTTCTCAATATAGATGACTACATATTACTATACATGGCTAGCCTACTCTCAAGTAAGGCACCACCCTGTCTCACAGTTAAGATCAAGTTTAGCCTAAAATGACATGGAACAAACTCTTAATAATAATTATCCTTACGTCAAGGTGCAAGGCTATTTCAATTTTAACATCTATTTTGACGACTCTTCCCCTTACCATCTGTTAACAATATTCACCTTTATAGGCAGTATATTCTTGGCTACATCACACCTGCCTCATGTGTGGTAGTTACAGAATGACCATTATGGAGATTGACCTGTGGTACAATATATAGAGATGCCCAGAGAAAGGTGACAATGTCAATAATCTGGCCTTGTCAAGAGGGCACAGGAACCACTCTCATCCAGTGGTGGGGGGTGTAGCAGGGAGAAATCCAGACCCATTCCCACTCCTGATGTGGATGGTGGCAGTTTAGAGGACCCTAATTCCAGCCTCCACTTGTGTCACATGTTTCTGTGCAGACCACTGTTATTCCTAGCCTTGCCTCCAATTTTAGAAACTTTCCAGGACCTTTCTGTTGCTTTCAGAGCTCCAGCACCTGAACCAGAAAGCAAGAAAAACTATTGAACCAAAACACCAGAGGAGAGATCTGAATTGTCGCCGGACTGCTGCAGGGAACAGCTGCATAGAGTGAGACAGCCGTCAAAAAAGAAGGTAAGCAGAGACACCAGGACAAACGCTCACCAGTGGCTGCAGTGCTCCTTGAAGGGAAGAAAAAGAGATACATAGAGAGGCAGACTTCATATGCGGCAGACAAGAGGACCTCATAGATCCACCAAGCAACACTTTCAAGCCCACACATTAAACCAGAGGACACCTAAGTAAAGTAAGGGGTCAAGAGTAAGACTCAGACACAGTGGCATGTTTGTTGGTTGCTATAGAGTTTTATTTCCAGAAAATAATAAGGGTTGGAGAAAATCCTATCTATCCATAATCCTAAAAGGGCTTTTCCCTGCCTCAACAGAACTAAGGGCTGTCTGTGTCAGGATGTTAAATAAAAGAGTGTCACCACCCTGTGTTCAAAAAGTCCTGATCTGACCTTTACACGCTAAACTCAATATGTGTACAAGGAGGCTCTGGTAAGCTATATACTCATAGCTTGCTTCAAATATTCTCAACAAAAAAAGTTTAAGGTGCAGAACATAAAAGAATACAGGCTTCTGCCAGGAAAGGGGTATCCATTCCCCTAGAGTCCGTCTGTCAGTTTAAAGTGACTCTTTCTCACATTTTAACAGTATTCACAAGGGCACAAGTCTTTCTTTGGATTTCCTTCATGCATGCAGTTTCTTTACAATGTTACACTTTGTCCACTTTCTACCCCTGGTCTACTCACCGGCCAGGGTATTTGTCACTTCCTCTTCATTCCTTAAAAAGGGGTACGAGTTTTCCCTTTTGGTTCTACGACTTCAAGTTTATTTGTCTACACGCTCCTGGTTTACTCTCTAGCCAGGATATCACTTTACTTCTCCTCTCACTCCCGGTTTGTTCCCTTGCCAGGATATTGTTTCACTTCTTACTCCTGGTGTACGCCCTTGTCAGGATATCACTTTGATTCTCGCTCCTGGTTTACTCTCCTAACATGATATCACTTTGTTTCTGCCTCCTGGTTTACTCTCTTGCCAGGATATCACATCACTTCTTTTCTTCTCCTCCTACGTATGAGTCTCAGACTCCCTGTTGGCCTGGTGCACTAACCTTCCAGGGCTTTGTCTTTCTTTAGTCACTCTTTCTTTCATCCACGTTACAATAGCTTTCCACAGTTGGGTCACTGATACCTTTCCAATAGAGGTTGCCTTTCTGTTGACTCCTTTTCAACTCTGTCTGTATGTATAACAGTTGCTCTTTTACAGTTGTATGCTTCCATCTCACTTTCAACAATGTTCTCATACACAGAATTCCCTCATTTGGAATACTGGGTCAACAACCAGTCTTTAAAAATGTTCTAATTTCTATTAGTTCATTTACTATTTTCAATGACTTTCTCTCTCTTGATCAGTGTGATGCGCCATTCGCTGTTAGGTGCCGCAGTTACCCAATCCGTCTGCCTGGGCTTAGCGGGCGTCTCTGTAGGTCCTCGCTTCTCCTCTTTGGCTTCTTGTTCAATCCGCTGGCTAGGCATATGTCCTTTCAGTCGGTCAGTGTCTGCTCTGGTTGCTCTCATTCCGGGCGGCTCCTGCTGCTTCAGGTCATCAGGCGGCAGGCTGCTTTCAGTTCGGTTTCTCTTCACACCGCCCGTTTGAGCCTCTGCGGTTTGACTCACAATCTCCTGGTTTCTGGCATCTTTGTCGGTGCTCCCACCAGTTGCCGACAACCTTGGACTCTGCCACACTCTCTCATTGCTATCAGCTGTCATACTTTTAAACATCCCGGCACCAGTCAAAAGTTTTAAAATACTAGAACGGGGCACTGGCTTACCGCTTCTAGGCATCTTCATTGCTCCATCCCCCTTCCTCATTTCAGTACTTAAAGGGGGGGGGGCAAGGCATTTGGCTGAGAAAACCTGGGATTTGTTCTTCTATGTCACATTAAGTCATATAAGTATGTTGTACAGGTCTATGGGTGTCATGTGAAATTAAGGTTGCAAGGTTATTTTGCTGTATGGTTTTCCTATCTCTTCCCCTATATGGTCCTCCTACAGGCCACCAGCCACAGGGTCATAGTCAGGCAGCGTGTGCCTTTCCTATGCCACATAAGAGAAGCTTCCCTCCAGAGAATTAGCAGCGATATTGCTAGATTTGCCACAGTACTTACCTTGGGAAGACCTGGAACAGGGTCCTGGGACATGAACATTAACACCTGTGTCCCCAGGCCTCTATCATCAGTAGGTGGCAGGTCTGTGCTGAAAAAGTGGGCAGGGATTAACCCGCAACCTATGGCTTTTTACTTTACACACTCACCCCGAGGGGGGGGGGAGACAGGGCCAAATTGGCCAGGGAAAGGGAGCCAATCCTTGCAGAGAGAGGGGAGCTGGAGGTATAAGGTATTTGTGCGAGATTGGAGGATGAAAGTGGAGGACGAAGAAACCAGTTGGAAGGAGGAAGGTGCATCAGACTGTGTTGCCGATTAGTGGAGCAGGTGGGTATTGGCTGAAGAATGAAAGTGGTGCTGCGATGTGAGTGTGCGTGTTTGTGTGGCGAGTGTGTTTAGAAGGATTGGTGTAAGGAGCAGTTGTGAAGCGGGTGTTGCTGTATGAAAGGCGGGTATTTGAATAGTTTTGAGGGAGTAGTGGTTTGGATGGAGGAGTAGTAATTTGGAGGTGGAATTAGTAGAGTGAAGGGGGAGTAGTAGTATTTAGGAGAGAGTAGTAGTGTTGATAAGAGAGTAATAAAGCAGAGGAGGGGAAATGTAGTTTGCAGGAGGGAGTAGCAGTGTGGAGAAGGGAGTAGTGGCAGGCAGAGTAAAATCAAAAGGTGGAGGCAAGACCTAGAAGGAGTGAGAACATCCAAGGGACAGAAGATTGATGGAAGTAGTGAGGTGGAGTAGATTAGAGGGGAAAATAGAAAAGGGAGAAGTGAGTGAGTTAGACGGAGCTTGAATCAAACAGGGTATTTGTACGATTTCATGCCAAGTCCCATTAGAACACTAACCACTGGATGGTGTAGTGAGAGTTGGGAAGTCCCAGAGGAAGTTTTGTGAGATAAGGCATTCTGCCTTTATGTCCACACCACTAACAGAAGAAATAATTAGACAGTAAGGAACAATCTTCCGTATCTAGTAACCTGGGTCAGGGTGGAGGTTCTACACCAGACGAGAGAGAGCCAGGGACGGCCACAAAGTCCTCAAAATCTTTTTTTAAATCTTTGAACCGCCTCTGAGACTGGGAGTGATTCTTGGGCCAACTCTGACACAATTAAGACACCACATTTCGAGGATTGACGACCACACTCTATGCCTCTCACACATCCATCATTGCATTGTGTACTAGCTTACAAGTCTCCAAATTTGCCATGGGCATACAATCCAATTATTTGAACACGGTAGGGCACATCAGCCTCCTTGTTTTTGCAGAACTATGGTCCACCTAACTGGGTTGGCAAGCACCAATGTTACCACAAACAATTCTTTGAGCAATGCATCCCACCCCACTCCACTCCCTGCATGTGTAGCATTTATTTCTTGATTTCACAGCCTTTGGTCTTCCCCATGCTAATTTACTTTCCTCCAGCAGGCTTGGATCTGGATGCGCCTGGCAGGGGCACAGTACACCACTTACAAACAAGCCTAGGTGCTTTGAAACTACTACGGCTGTGATTTGATGTGGTATAAATGCACATTAATGTAATATAGCCTAACAAGCCAAAATTATTGGTTTCATCAATGCTTGTTTTTAACAGGATTTCAGTGCAAGGAACAGGTGTGAGGAAACCTACTGCTTAGAAATCAACTGGCTGATGGTATACTTGGTCAAGACATTTTGTGTGCGACTTGAAGACAGGTGTTCTTTTTCACACACCCCCGGACCCTGTAGCCCCCCCAAGAGGAGCTGTAGCCAACCTCACGCATTAAGTGGTGGGTGTGGAACGATCTGCACCCTGGAACCTTCACTGTCTTTGGTGGTGTTTCTTTTCGGGGAGGGAGCTTATCATAGATTGAGAACTTGGCAATACAGAGTGCCAAAGTGAGGTAAGTGAGTTGGGGGCAGTGATCCTCCCTAGAGTCCGACCTGGAGGGTGGAACAGGGGCCCCTCTCTGGTGGATTGCTGAGGACATGGTGCTGAGGGGATCCTTGCCTTCCCCCATTCGGTTAGCCTACTTTACCTTCCTTCTATTGACTGCTGATTTGACCCCAGCTGTCATCCAGAGGGGGTGTTGTGATATGAATTCCCTCTCATTTCTATTAAGGGGAAAAAGCATGGCTAAAGCACCTAAGGGAGAGAAGCATGCAGCCATTGCCAGAATGCTTCAGCAACCTCAGGATAGTCTACCAGGGTGGACAAGGTGGTGGCTATGGTACATGCATCTGAGAACCCCCAAGGATTGCACACTCAGGCAACCACTGAAGCTGATCTCCAAATGCTCCTTTGTGAGATCAGGAAGGAAATCCAAAATAGTACGGCCAAACTCTCTCTGAAAATAACCACTCTCGAAAGGCGATTGGATGAGGCAGAGAGCAGGGTTGATGAGAAGGAAGCAACAGTCTGCGTGCAATCTTCTGAAATCAGTGAGTGGGCATGCAAGATAGAGGCACTGGAAGCTTGGTGTGAAGCCCTGGATGAGAAGCAGGACGACTCAGAGAATCGCTCCAGAAGGAATAATGTGTGCATAAGAGGGATTCCCACTGCAGTTCTGAGGAGGAATTCTCTGACTTTGTGTGACAGATCTTTTCTGTCACCTACTTAAAATGCCTGATGACACAGATAGAGTTGGATAGAACCCATTGTACTCAAACCAGAGCTCAACCACGTCAAGTGGGCCCTCTGGATTTTAACCAGAGTCCATTCCTTTTTAGTTAAGGAACATACAATGAGGGCAGCGAGGGATGTATCAGACATTTTCTTCAGGGATGCTAAGTATCCTTGTTTCAGGAGCTTGCCACTGCTACTTTGATGAAAAGGAGAGCCCTGCTTTCAATGACTGAATGGTTGAGAAAGAAGATCTTGTATAAATGGGAACTTCCTACCATACTACTTTTCATTGATAATGGTGTGGAGCAGTCATTACAGTCGATGGAGAGGGAGCGGCTTAAGAATGAAGCAGTGGGTGAGGAGTGCAGAGAACTTTTTTCTGGTTATTCCACACCCTCTGTTCTGTGCGACCGGGTCAGGAGATCCAGGAGCCTCAATCACTCTTACGAATCATCCTGCTGAAACCAGAACTTTTATTTCAATATCTAGTGAATACAACTAAGGATATTACAATTTGGAATCGAATTGGACCTTAACATCGCATCAGTGAACTCAGTGACGATAACTGAGCACACTTCAAGTTTCAGCCAATGAGCACAACATTTTTTTTTTCAAAGTCTTTACGCCAGCAACTTTTTGATACCAAGATCTTTACCTTAATATTTAATACTTAGTGCATTCAACTAAGGACATCACAATTTGAAAATTAACTGGATTTTGCCCAAGCACCAGTACAAAAAATCACTTTTTTTGATTTTGTTTCTACATTTAGATTTGTTCATTCCATCTATGCTTAAATCCAATGACTTGAAAATAAAAAATCTTTTTGTTGTAATTCACCATTAGTGTCATTATTCTACTTTGAGAAGCGCGACAGGAGGGCTTTTTCCCTTTTCAGGAAATCCAGGAGGACTAGTGTAATTACTTTGAAGGTCAGGAAAGGGAACAAGCGATTGAATTGCTGACTTAGACTGGCCTACACCAATCAAGCATGTTGACTTATTAGAAACCACATTATGCTGAGGTCATATATCTAGATACTTGCTAGTTTACATTTTGAGTGATTAAGGGAAGGCTTTAGCAGGGGTTGCTAGACCTCCTCACCTTCAAAGTTTGGAAGTCCATAGAAGTTGTATATCTTGCATATTGCAAGGAACTCCTGATGGCAACAGTAAAGCCAGACACATGTGATCACAGTTTAAGGGTGTTTGTTGAACTTTATAATGGGTGAGATAAACCCCTAATCTAAACCTAAATCTACGATGGGAGCAAGCTATGCCCATCAACAAATAATAAGGCAGTCCTAGTGGTGCCTTGTCAAATAAAAAGGGCCTATACTAAAAATAAAAAACTACTGCCAAGCCTTACTAGTAAATTACAAAAAGAGTGTGAGATAATGTTCACCAGAAAAGAAAGAAGTGTTCACGAAACGGAAGTCAGGATGGTGAGGCTGTGTCTCCCTTCACCACGTTTGAAGCACAGCACAAGGCGGGACTCTCGAGCACAGCATACTCCTTGGCCTCGTCAGCACGAGGTTCACATTCCAGTTCAGCGATATCAAAACCTGCTGAGGCTAAATCTCCTTCTTGCAAAAGGCTCTTGCCTTAGAAGGCTGGCTGATTCAAAGAAACAAAACAAATAAACAAAAAGTTACTTTGGTACTCTTGTACATTGGGTGATTGCTCTTAGCCCCTAGTATCTCCCTCTGCCGGGCTCAGATCCTCTTCACAGTTTGGGCCTCCCTCTGTCAGATTCATTACAGCCTTTCAACGATTCCTTGTATTAGTCAAATGTCATTTTAAACAATTCTCCACTCCGGACAACCCCCGATCGGTTTACTCTTGTCGACACAATGTTCACATGTGTATGACCCTTGATACAAAATAATCAAGCAAACAAATGTTCTCTCAGTGATCTTCTACCTTGGGCGATTACATTTTGCCCCAGGATCTCCCTCTGTCGGGCTGAGAACCGTCTCACAGTTTTGGGCCTCCCTCCATCGGGTTCATTACAGCCTTTCTTTAACACTGTTCATGTATTGATAATTTTCACTAGAAAGCAGGGTTTTTCCTTCTAGCTTTCTCATGGCATCCCCCTGTTGGGTTCCCACTTGCCTTATTGCATAGTTCACAAACGTCTCGGAAAGCAATGTTCGCTTCACCTAGCTTTCCTCTGGCCACAGGTCAGAGACTTTCATTTGTATATGGGATTTGACCTAACCCCTATAGGACCACTCTGCTGCCTCACGTCACCCTTTCGTAGGGCTTCTGGTTATTTTAGTTGCAAAGAATAGTTCCCGGTCATAGACTTTCGAATGAGCGCCCATGTGGCGCCGGACCCCTCTGCACCTGGACCTCAACGGGGCTTTTTCTACAGTTCAACCACATACACAAGTTCTTTGTCTTTCTGATTCCTTGCGTTCAGAAATGTTGCCACTTGCAACCCTGGGTTCAACACAGTTTCGGTTTACTATCAGTTTCCTCCGACTCACCAGCTGTGCTGAACCCGTTGGCTTCTTTGTTCTCTGCAGTCAAGGATAGTACCATGGTATCCAGATTGCCTCTACACCTGCGTTATCGAAGCAGTAGGCCCCTGTGTACCATTGATGTCTGCTGTTTCTTACGCCAGCTATGTCTCCCTGTCTTATGCTTTCCCTTTCGGAGTCTTTGCGGTTCTGATGTGAAAAGGGCAATGGCAATTCCCCCTTCGTCGTCCTTCCAGATCTCACTGCCTTTCTTCTCCTCTTCAACTGCCGGTTTGGTGTAGCGTCTCCTTGTGCGTTCGGCCTTGCTCAAAGCGTGCTTTCGTGCTCTGCCTTTCTTCATGTGGGGAAGGTAAAGATCCGTCAGGTGTGTGATTATTGTGAATAGCCTGACTCACGTATTGGGACATGTCAGGTAAATGGCTCTGGTGTTAGTCCGTTGTCTGTTATCGTGTAAGAAAGTGTTCATGTGGGAAAGGGGGGTTAGAGCTTCTAAATAACCTACAGGGTAGGATGGGGAAAAGGTGTTACAGGGAAGGGGATACCTTGTCTCAACCCTCAGTGTCCCACTTCCACTCCTCGAGGACCCCTTGCCCAGGCGATCCTCCCCCATTGGTCCACCCCCAGAACTAGATCCAATAGCGATGGCTGTGTCCTGGCCACCTGGACAACAGGACCCCCCAGGGATTACTTAGTAAGACACCCTAGGGTTTTTCACAATATGTTTCCTTGTACTAGTTTGTTTTGTTATGGATATGGGTTTGGGGAAATGTGAAGGGAGGGGAACATGGGTATTTCGTGTTTCAGTTGGTTTTTATTGTTGAAAAGTTGTTGCAATGCAATGGGAACCATACTGGCTGAATAGGGACAAGACTCCTTATATAAAGGTGCTGTAAGGGGAAACGCTCATGTTTGCAATGTCTAGTTCACCTGATAATGTGAAGATGAGTGCCAAGCCATTACAAAGGGGAAATACCATATGCAAATCAGGCATGGTCGCATCCCTTCTGCACACGATTGCAAGCATCCCAACACAGTTTCAGCCTTGTTGGGCTTCGAAGGATGAAACATGTCTGGGGTTGCTTGTGCAGAATGGTTGTGGCCTAGCAGTTTGTGTGAAGAATGATGGTTTGGAGGGTTGCCCAGAGTAATTGCCAGAAGTTTAAGATTAGACCTTCCATCCATCACCTCTTTGTTTAGATTTACAAGGAAAAACAACCTGACATCCTCTCTGTACTCTGGTTTCTCAAAGACAGGTACAGATACAATATTTCACCATATCTGTTTCTTTCGCAAATTCTCTCTCACACATACACAATCATACTCTCTCTCTCTTTCATTGTACCCCACATTCAAAAATAATTGGGAAGTTGGCAGATGAGGTAAGGCAGCAGTCTGGAGTCTCCAGAACATAATCTAAATGCCAAGGGCTATGGGAGGCAAGAACCTTTGATTCTGATTTAATTGAAAACGCTTTGTTGGGTAAGTTTCTCTAATAAGAACTAGTCGCTACAGCAAAACTGGACATATCAATCCTGAACCATGTAGTGCAAAGTTATTCACAAATATGTGGTATATGCAAAAATCAAAATTGGCAGATTGCAATACAGAAAAATAATCAGAATGAAGGGAAGCATTCAAAGAAAAGTGGTAAGGATAATGTTCTACCTTGGATAGAAAAAGTGCTGGGGAGAAACCACAACATTGATCCATTACATGTAATTCCAGCTGAATAGTCCTAGTCAAACACAAAAACTTCCAAAAAGCACCACAAAGCATACCACTGAATCTGAAAGATACATTGAAATTATTCACCTGGGAAGAGTGGCAAAAGAGGATTATGCAGTGTACCTCTTGAGACCAAGCAGCATAGTCTCAACAAAAATTCATATTTAATTCACGCTCTTAAACTGTTTGTCGGTAAGGATGGTGTGATGAATCTGATGATGCCATCACTCCTTTCCCAGAGGTAGCTTCTCATGTGGCCAGGGGACAGCAGCTGCTACCTCATCCTGACCCTGGGGTTGGCTATATGAGGTGGGACCACATGAGGGGGAGGCAACACTCAGGGTATGACATGACATCATCGGAGGAAGTCCCATAACCCCCATTCCGTGTTAGGGGTGTTCCCTCCCTTCCTCATGCCTTGATGGCATATTGTCACACACTCTCTCAACCACATGCCAAGTCTACTTCAAATATTCCCCAATATCACCTAGAGAATAGTTTGTCAACAATTGAGATGAGGAAGAGGCAGGAAGCAGTAATGATTACTCAAAATGAGATCCAACATCAGCTTCCCCATCATCAAATGAGGACCAGTATGACAACAACTGAGACGAGGAGGAGTAAGGATAATTACTCCTAATGAGAATCACTTTCAGCGGTCTAGTCGCTTTTGAAATTCAAATGGCCCAACGTGGTTTAAAACCATGCCCGAAGAGAAGCATGGAGTTCTCCAGCTCAGGACAGAGTGAGGTACCGATGGCGATGTGGAAGTCCAAGTAGCTACACAGAGTGAGAGGGCAGCCCGGTGAGTGATACGCTTCTGGAGGCTGCGCAGAACCAGGAACGAAGCGCAAGGAAGCAAGTGGTGCTTCCTGACCGTGCAGCGGCTGGAAAGTCAACCAAAGCCCAAGCTCGTACTGGAGGTGCCAGCAAGGGCAGAGAGAGACACGTGAGATGCGAGGGACTCCAAAGACACTGCAGAGGACCAGTGAGACCAATCAGAGGGACGGTGCCACCGGGGCGCTTTGGAGGGTTTTCCAAGTACCGAAGAACCACAATGTGAGAGCTGGGGAACCCCGAGCAGGGTAATAGGGCCTGTTGGTCATTTTAATTGCAAGATGCAAAGTCTATGAGAAAGGGTCTGAGACCCGTAGACACATTGGAAAATACACATGGGGAAAACAGTGTGGCAGAAAGAAGGAAGTGAAGTGAATGTTAAAAGACCTGGCAGGAGAGTATACCAGGCAAAGCCAAGTGTTTGAAAGAAACTGTAGACAAGTCCTGGTAGGAGAATATACCAGGCAAAGCCAACTGTGTGTGATAGACTACAGTGAGACGAGAATCTCAAGGAAGATCACTGCCCTTAACATTGTGAATCATTGTAAACATGGAAAAGAGCCTGCCAGCGAAGTACACCAGGTGACCTGCGAGTCTGGGACCTGCACCCAAATTGTAATACAGCAAAAAGAGATTCCCAAGGAAGACATATGCCCCTAGGCTTTTGAACAGATTTTAATGTGAAGAGAACCCTGGGGAAAGGAGCCATTTCCCCAGGAACCGTGAACCCACCAAGAGGAGGGAGTAATCCTCTTGGTTTACAAGGAGCTTGGTTATTCTTTGTTTGAACTTTTCATTTTCCCTGTAACTGTGAACGTTGTCCACTTGAATCTTTTTGGTTGGATTTATACTTTTGTGTTGGGTTTGAACATTTGTGCACTTTGGGAATCATAGAAAATATCCTTCACACTTACGAGCTAGTTTTAGTTTGAGGGCCAGCATAGGATTTCAGACACAGGATATATTTTTGCTTTGGACATCTTGAAAAAGGACAGGCCCATTAGTTTTGATTGAGGTAGGAAAATCCTCCTAGATTAAGGATAGTGAGGCATTTATCCAAACCCCTTCTCATTTAATAACATTTTACAACCAAAACATCAGTCTGCGTCTCATTCCTGGCTCCTCACAGTGGACAGTGATGAGATGCAGGCTCAAGCCTTCTGAGAATACCTGTTTCATCGCACTGTTCATTAAGTTATTAAAATTATTATTTGAATCCCATTAAACCATTGCAAAGGCCATGATTCAAATACAGAAATGCAAAACTAGGCTACATAGCCAAGTCCTGATTTATCCAAAGGTAGATACGTGTGCACACATTAGGACAGTACTATAACATATGGATTGTTGCACAGCTGCACATTTTGAAGAATCTGTAAACACCAGAATGGCATGAATAATTCAAATTTAATCATACATTTTAAGTTGGGTGTAATAGAATTCATCCTCATATGAGATTTACTGTCAAGAAGTATTATTGAGAATTTTCGAAATGCTGGCAAAAGCTGGGACACGCTTTCCAAATCAATGAAACAGCCTGTTTTATTAGTATATTCATGATCTCTAAAAAGGGAAACCAACTCACATAAATTATGTATCACTAAAATACATTGATATTAAGGCCATTTGAAGTGAGAATCGAGGCAATCTGAGATGTGTGGTTTGCAACCGGCTGAAGAAATGGCAGCAGCTTGGGTGTGCTGTATATTTATCAGAATGGGAGGTTAAAAGGGTTTATGTATAGCGAGGTGGGAGATGCACAATGTTGGGAGCGAGCAGTCAAAAGCAAGGAGTACGTTGCTTAACTAACTCCTGTTCTCCAGCATTGGTATCTTTCATGGATTCACATGCTTTGAATATTCCCTGTCACCATTCTGGGAATCCTCGGTTACACACTTACTTTATAACATAAAGAAAAAAAAGAGTTGTTTAGTAGTCTGTCGCTGTTCTTTTGGGTGCATTTGGCCCCAGCCAATGGGAGGTCGAGTATCTAGCCACACCCCTCAAGGTCCTCTTCAGGTTCTAAGCCCGGATTGACTATCTGTTTGAAGCCTTTAGACCGGAGGTGGACGGAGGGCGCATGTGAATCCATGAAAGATACCAATGCTAGAGAACAGGAGTTACAGGTAAGCAACGTACTCCTTTCTCCAGCATTTGATCTTCCATGAATTCACATGAATAGAATACATAGCAGTTGTCATAACATGTCAGTGGTGTAAAGGATAAAGGCCTACCTTACTGGAATAGGCACTACAGAATGGCCCATCCGACTCTGGATTCTGCTGCGTCCACTCCCTCCAGGCAGTAGTGACTTGCAAATGTGTGCAGCACTGCCCAGGAAGCTGCCCAACATATGTTGGTTAGTGGCACTCCCGCACACATGGCCACCAATGCTCCCGTTGCTCTGGCTGAATGGGTGCGTGCTGGCTCTCTGAGTCCTTTTAGCTTCCACATGGCATCTTGTAATTGCTGATGTGACCCATCTGGCTATCCCCTGTTAAGAGATGCCTTTACCATTGTTGGATGGACCAAAGGTCACAAACAGGTGAAACGTGAGCCTCAACAAACTTATTCTATTCAAGTAAAACTTCATGGCCCTCTTGAGCTCTAGGAAGTGTAGAGCTACCTCTGCTTGCAACAATGGCGTCGGGAGGAAACCGGGTAGAACAATCATGGAATGTATGTGGAAGTCTATGGGAACATTAGGGATGAAGTGTGGGTTCTCCTTAGGAGGACTTTTCCGCTGGTAAATTGTAGCTACGGCTCCTCGACAGAGAGCTTGCAGTTCTGAAATTATTCAGAAAGAAGTGACTGCTACTAGAAACACCACTTTCCAGAAGACATATTTAATGAGTGTTTTTAGCCATTGGTTCAAAAGGTGGTTTCATGAGCGCAGTCAAGAATGTATTAAGACTTCACTGTGGTGGTACTTTTTGACCGGAAGGTACGTCCAAAACAAACCCTTCATGAAATGTTTCAGAATTCTTGCGCTGACTAGAGGAGCGTGGCGCTTTCTTCTGAATATCTAGAAAGTACTGCTAGATGCACTCAGATCGATGCATGGGACAAAACTCCCCTTTGCGAGGCTTAGGGGATATGGTCAAATGTGGTGAGATTGTATCTGAAGTGGGTTCAGTGTCTGCTGATGACACTATTTGCATAACTGGGTACATTTATGGTTATAGGATTTATTCGTTGATCCCGCCCTTGCCGTCTGAAGGATTCCATGCAGTCATCTGGCATTTTCATCCGTCCAAACTCAGGGAAGTCAGGAGCCATGCCTTGAGTTTTAGCAATTCTGGATTGTGGTGTATTACAACATTGCATGTTGTTCTGCGACAGCAAGTGGGGATCTGCCCCGAGTGGAATTGGGAGTTTCGCTGGCAGGTGTAGGAGATCTGTGTACCATGTCTGTCTGGACCATGCTGGAGTAATGAGTATGATCTGGCAGGGATACATTGAAATCATCTGGACAACCCTGCATACCACAGGGATTGTAGAAAAAGCATATGCAAACATCCCCTTCAATTAAAGTGCGAACGTGTCCCGCAGTGATTCCGCCTGGGAATTTCTGCTGACAAAGGTCCAGCATTTCTTGCTCTTCTGGGTTCCAAAAAGATCTATGGTGGAGGTGCCCCACAGTCTGAATACTCTTTTCAGCTATTTGTTGCAAAATTCCCACTCGTGCCATTGATTGTTTCGCCCTGCGGAGATGGTCCCAGATTGTGTTTTGCATCCCCAGCAGGTGAAAGGGTTGTAGCTTGAACTGGTTGATGTTTGCCCAGTGCCACAGCTTTTGCACTTCCTTTGACAGAGTTCTGTATCGGGGTCCCCCTTGCTTTCTTATGTAGTACACAGTGGTTGTGTTGTCTGTCAATATTCTCACAGTGCAACCCCCTTAGTACTGAGAGAAAGGGGCCGAGTGCCAGGGCTATGGCTTTCAGATCTAGTATGTTGATGTGTAGGCTTGCTTCCTGATTTGTCCACTGGCCTTTCACGCATAACTTGCTTATGTGTGTGCCCCTTCCCCTCAGGGACACATACGTTATCAGAGCTTTTTGATGGGGGGTTTCCTGTAGGGACATTCCTTTGGATATGTGGTGAGGGGTTTGCCACCAACACGACCACCTTTCAGTCAGAAACTCCTGCAGTGGCCTCATGTGCAGCCCGCAATCTGGAATTAGGGGTATGCATGATGACATCTTGCCCAACAGTTCCATGCACCATTTGACAAAGAGCCACTGGCTGGAATGTGACGGCTATTAACAGGAGAGAGTCTGCTCTCGTCTGTGACAGTCGGACTAGCGATTTCCTGGTGGAAAATTCTGACCCCAAGAAAGCTATCTTGTTGGAGGGTTGTATTCATAATTTCATGTAGTTGATTGTTTGCACAGTCTGCTGTATCGTATGAGACGCTTCCTGCCTTGTGACTCCCCTTACTAACCAATCATCTAGGCAGGGACATATGTGATGATATTTCTTTCTCAGGCACCCTGACACCGGTGCGAGGCACTTCATGAAAGTTCTTGGAGCAAATGAGAGTCCAAATGGCAGCACTCTGAACTGGTAGTGGCTGCTTCCGACCACGAACATTACGAATTTTCTGTGGACCTTATGTTCCAGGACATGAATGGGGGATTCGGCTGTGGCCTGTGGACGGGGGCTGCACATGGAGACAGGAGGCTGTGACAGGGCGTATCAACATAGAGTACCCAATAAGGATACTTGGCAGGATACAACAACTGCTGCGGCCCACCCTTGGCTGATTGGAGGTCAAGGGAGGTGCCAGGGTTGGTGCAACCTCCGCTGTGTGCACTGGTAAATGAGATCCAACATCACATGCTGAACTCATTTGGGAAATCAGAAGAGAAAGGTACTGTAACACGGAATCAGCAGTGAGACCATTTTGGATATGCAGTGGGAAGTGGTGTACAATTATCTGCACCAGAGACACTAAATGGACAGTGTAAGGGTGTTGAAATAGGAAACGGACACAAACATGGCATGTTTTTGATTATAGACTTATTTCTGTGTGAAAAAAGGTCTGTACTATCTTTAACTTCTAAGAGGGGTTTCCCTGCCTAAAAACTAATACTAAAAGGATCTGTCAGAATGTCCTTCAATGTAAATTCCACCGTCCTGTGTCCAAACCTATTTCTATCCCTCACACTATACAACTAAAAGGTAAGCTAACAAAAAGTTCCTTCTTCAAGGGGAATGGCTCCCTTCTTCTTCTTGGGTAATGTTCAAATGATTATCCCCTCAAATCAAAGTTACCGGGGGGAATTATTCCCTTCTCCTGTCTTGCAGGTTTCACCCAGTCCTTGCGCATTACCTCCAGGAGAATGGCTCCCTTCTCCCAGTATGATTTGGTACACTGGCTTCTTGATCTTCTATCTTAGTTCAGGACAAAGAGGACCGCCTCTTGGTATGCTTTTGGCACAGTTCAACACAAGGCCAAGGGGAATGACTCCCTTTCCCTGGTGTCTTTGGCTTGAGTCTCAGTTCAAGACCAAGAGAATGACTCCCTTCTCTCTTCATGCTTTGGCACAGTTCAACACAAGGCCAGGGGGAATAACTCCCTTCCCCTGGCTTCTTAATCAGAGCTCCTGATTTGGTACCAGGACAATGACCACATTCTCCTGGTATGCCTTGATATTTTTCTTTCTCAATGCTTTCAACTTCACTCACACTTTGCCACTTTGACTGGTTCTCAACAAAGTCCTAGATCTTGTCTGGGCCCCAGACCCTTCTCTGTTGGTCAGTGGTTTTCCTTCTCCTACTATAACAAGGATGATTTCCTCTGATGCTTTAGTTTTCTAGTTTTGGGTAACAGACCCTTCTCTGTTATTCAGTGGTTTTATGAGCACCACTATGATGAGGAAGCCTTCCCCAGATGCTGCCTGCATCAGCGGTTCCATTCATGTCCCCGCCGGGCCTCCTGTGCCCCTTTTTACCTTCACGTAGGGTTAGGCACTGCGTTGGTTCTTCTGCATCCACGCACCTTCACATTCGACCGGCGGTGCGTTCTCACGGATCTACCACCTTTGCGGTCTCAGTGGCTCTGTGGGGCCCGTTGGTCCACATGGCCATGGTGATGACACCACTCTTATTTCCAGGATGGGCAGAGGGGTCTGCTCCTGCAAAGTCCCCAGTTGACTCTTGCAGCATCTCGCCGGCGTCTGCTGCTCTGCATGTTTCTGTCGGGATTGAAATCTGCTGGGTTCCTCGCTCTTCAAAGACAGTGTTGAGTCTGTCAAAAGTTTCCTTTATGTAAGTCTGGTCCCGCCTCCGCTTATCAACACCTGCAGTGCATGATCGCAGGGCGCTCTTCATGATTTGGGTGAGCAACCTCATGGCAGTACTTGACGGTGTCATCTTCATTCTTCTGAAGTTCTTCCTCGTCCTAATCCATCCTACTTGGTTGGTTTCATCACTATGTCAATAATACATATGTTTGCGCTCTAAGTAAGGATTGGAGGTAGGATGTAGGACTAGCGAAGGTGTGGGGGTAATGGGATTCTCAGGGCTGCACTACAGGTGGTTGTCCTTCTCCCAAGAGGGGGTGTTCCTCCCCATTGGATTCTTCCGCATTACACCACCCCTCGGGGGACTATTGGGCAGCAGCCTCACTTCCCTAGCTTCATGAGCAGGGTCTCTGCTTTGGGGAGAAGTGACAACACCTTGTGAATCGTCACAACAGGTAACTGAGGAATAGACAGGAAGTTATTTAAGAGGTCAGATAGAGAAGCATTTGGATCCTTATGTAAACACAAACTTAAAAGGCATATGTGATAAAGGCTCATGGCCATTTGAAGTCGGGAAGTGGGAGGAGAGACTGGGATCCCCTAGATCAGGGTCAACTCAGACTTTATGAGATGGGGAGGGGAAAGAACGACACATTTTGTAAATGTGAAGAGAGAAGTTGCAGGTTTTAGCACATGGTCACATGGTCTTTAAGGACAGGCATTCCCAGAAGTAATAACAGGACAACATGGCTGGGAAAGAACCCTGTACCAACACCACCAGAGACAATATTCAAAGTCAGCACGAGAAGATAAACGACCAGGAGCAAATCTGCGAACACAATGAGGTCTGCACTCTGCCCTATCAGGAGTGCTTGAACATGATTTACAGAGGCACTGCCAACCCTCCATTCACAACAGATTTTAATCCTGATCACTTCAGCTTTTGTGAACCTTTCTTTAGACAATGTTACATACATCATCTATGTATTTCTACTGCTTGTAATGCGCAATCTGCCCAAGTGACCACCCATGCTTAGTGAAGCATATTCCCCGTCAGTGTGTTACAATTTGACATCCAATAGCCCTGGTATGCACGCAGTTGAAGTCATAATAAAGAAATTGATACATTTATTGGTTTACTTTGAGGAGTGTAAATTAGCTATGTGTTTTGGCTGATTATAAATGAAAAACATAACTTCATGTGCATTGAACGGATAATTATTATTCTAGGTTTTGCTTCAACTGCCTTGTGCATTCAAATGTGACAGTACCCAACAATTGTCGATTTTAAAGTGCGAGTGGCTTGTGAAAAAATAATGGTTTTACAAATCAGAGAAGGCCATAACATAACCCTCTTATCTGGCTGTTTTAATGTGAAAGCAGATCATTTTGAGGCAAACCCTAAGCTACCTCTGTGATTTACAGTGAAACAAGCTTCATTCTCTAGAATGAAATTTCATATTTTATTTCTCGAAATCTCAAATACCAATAATCTAGAACATGTCAAAAATGTTAAAATGTATATCTACATTTTTCGCTGCTATAAAATTCTAGGGGAGTTTCTAAATCAATTTGAAATGTCACTCATTTTATGCACTTGATTGACAAGAAAAAGGTGTGAAAGAGCGGCAGATGTACACTACAGTCAGGAGAAAGAAAGGCGAGGGAGATTAGGGTAAAGATGTGCAAAAGGGAGCACGGCAAGATATTTATTTACCAAAAGGAGAAACATAACAGACAGGGAGTGTTCCCCACAGCTTAGCTTCTAACATTTGTTTTTGAAAGAGTTGGGCTCCGTTGTAATTTACTCCCTAGCCACGATCAATAGCAACTGAAATGGCGGCCAAAATGATTTAGTGGTGAACGTAACAGCTATAATTATGTTTAATCAAGTTTAACGATGTATTAAGAACATGCATTGTTCAAGTAGGCACACTTAACTCCCTCAAGGCACTTCCTGGCTGTAGGAACAGACGCATAAATTGTTCAGAAAAGAAAGGCTGTTTTTCTGTTTTCCTTAAGGGAGGTTTGTTTCATAAGTAGGGTCTGTGGACTGCTGTACGTATCTCTCGCTCTCTCTTAGACCCCCCACACTAATTCTGTGAAGTGGTTTCTCCGATTGGCTAAGCAGAGAGGTGTAGTGTAATTTGTAATTTTGGGGGATGTCCAAGGACGATTTTCTGGGTGCGCTATAGGGTTTTTATAGATGTCAAGGCTTCTGTGTAGAGCAGTAGAGTGATCTAAGAGTTGAAGAGGTTGTTTCGCTACCACTCTAGGGAATGGTGGACCACTTTTAGCATGTTTGATGTTGCGGCAGACCAAGTAGTAGTCATAAAAAGTTTGAATGTTTGTTTCTAGTACGAGAAACTACTCTGATGGGGAATAAGAGGATATATGGTGGTAGAACAGTGGTGAGATGCTCTGAGCAATTCAAGCAAAACCTTTGGCCTTCGGACTAGGGGTGATTCATATTGTCAGGTTGGGGGGATATCAAAAATTGTTAGAGGAATTAGCAATGAAGAACAGTAGGTTTCTTTGGAGCAGATTAGCTATAGGAAGCTCATGGCTGTCCATGATATAATTCAATGGGAGACACGTAGGTTTCTATGACTTGGCAGTAGTAGAGCTTCTAACCGGGATTCAACATGATTCTTGAAAAATGTTTGTATATGATGGAAGGGCAATTCAGGGTCTGTGGTTGTCAGGGTATTTTTTGTTCTAGGAGTGTGTGTGGGTCACTCCGCTATTCCCCCTGAGCTACTGATGTATGAAGAATGTGTAGTGTAGAGCTAGGGTATTCTAGAGCATTGTGGTGGGTATGATGGCCCTGCGTGATGTGGATTTGAAGAGGGAAAATCCGAATGTCCCTTCCCTCTCGATGGGTCACCCAACCGGAAGAAGCACCCCGACAGAATAACCACTGACCGTATGAGGTTGCACCAATCCCCACCACTCCCAACATGAGCAAGCACCACAAACAGTACCCAGCCACCCGACCATATAACCCTGCTATGGTACGGACTCTATCCAAACCAAGCGATGACAGTCAAGACTGAGTTGGAGAGGATTATATGGACCGAATCGACTGAATCTCCCACAAACCATGCTGCAGGTCGTTAGAGACACCATGACGACCCAGCTGCGTTAGACAGGAAGCACACGTGCAAACTGCACATTCGGGACACTCACACACCAATCCACATGAAGAACACACGCGTACAGTTCTATGAATTAGAGGACGGTGACATATATATGCATGTTTATTATTTTGCCACTTAGGCTTGCTACAGCACCGCAGAAACGCAAGATGCCAGAAGAGCTTGTGTATATGCTTGCAGATGGTACACACTATTAACCCTATGTATGGACAGGAGAATTCAAGGGACCTGACTGACCATGACATGCCTTAAACCTATGGATAATTACGCTGAAACATAACCAGAGACGAAGTAGGCCTTAGGAAAATCCAGCAAGCCAGAATCGTCTCACAGACATCCCAAGCCTGCAAGATGCTGTGCAAGCAGAATAGCCCTGGCAGGGACTGCAAGTGACATTCTGCACCCACCGTGCCACGGTGAGGCAGCTACAGGGGCGAATATTCCAAGCCAAAATATAAATTAAATTGAAGTAAGTCGGCCTCACCGACGGTCGACTCACACATGACTTGGTCGAACTGACATGATGCCAAGTTCTGGAAGATGGGAAGGCACGGCTGTCTCATGACGGGGACCGTGCTTGCAACAAATTGTAACAATCCACCTACAGCATGTACTGGGAATGGACCGCTCTCATGGCATTAGCAGAAGCACACCATTGTTACACACTGTCACATAGTCACACCTTATCGATACACACTGTACGTAAGCAGGTGTCTTGTGGGCTGGGAACAACGGTAGTCCCAGGCTTGGGGGCCCGCTGCCTGACCAATGAGGACACTAGGGGCTGGCAGCAGGAATCCCCAGCCAACCATTGGGCACCCTAATGTAACACTTTTCTGGTAGCAATGTGTAGGGATGACCCAAGTGTACGACCTGACACATTGTTCACAAGTAACAACATGCACTATATGTTCCTATACTGGACCTACTACTCAGGGGGCCAACCCGGAGTGGCTGTAGGTTCGGGCAAGAATTTTGGTAAGTGAGGTTGATTGTGACGTCACGAGTGTACAAAAGTGGCCGGCGAGCCCAAAATCTGCGAGATGTGCCTGGACTGGATTTTGCTCCATGCGTGTGATCCCTGCTTGTTTGCTATAATAAAACATCAGTAACCCTTTGCTCCTTGTGTGGACCTCGACTTCTTTGGGACATTGGAAGGAGTTAGGGCCTTCCGAGAGCTGGAGGTCTGCAGACCCTAGGTACGGCTCTGCTGACCCCAGAATTTACCCTAACAAGTTGGAGGCCCCAGCGAGATAGTTTGTGACGTCGACTCGCCATGGTGCTGCCCCCTCGGTCATGGGACCTCGGAAGACTGCAGGAGCCTTGCGAATTGCGACACAACCGGACTGCACAACCGGAGATTGGCCGTCGGGAGCAGACTTAAAAAATCATCCCGCCCGGGGTTGGCCAGTGTCCAGGCACGCTCCAGAGGAGGCGAGACGAGCCGAGTGGGAGGTGAGCCAGCAGCCGAGCACTGCCAGCAGACTTGCACCTAAAGTGAGTGTAGTCCACACAACTAGCAACAACCTATCATGTGAGTGGGGGTGAGGATGTGTAACTAGGGCGGAGGGTGGTGCAACATTGTCAAAACATTTGGTACCGAGGCATTGGTTGGTACGTGTATGATTGTAGGAAACGGAGCAGAGGTAATCTCTTCTTGTGTAGTGAACGTTTCGGGGGTGGGGCAGCAGGTCCCCATGTGACAAAAGGATTGTTGCGCCGATAGGTCCGGACAGTGAACACATGTGTAGGTGCGTGGTTTTCCTATGAATCGACATTGTAGTTTAGTGAATAGATGTCGTTTTCCTATGAATTGAGCCTTGTAGTTCGATGAGTAGACATCGGATTCCCGTAAGATGTAGCTGCACTATCTTAGATTGCGGAAGGCAGTTGGATGGTTAAGTTTCTATGGTAAGAAACGTATCACATGTCAGGCGGTGCGACGGGTGCAGTTAAATTATAAGATGAGTTGATTGATGACGTATACTCCACTCCGGGGGAAGTGGGAAGACAGCTGTGGGGATTGTGGATTTTTACATGTGGAATTAAAACGGCGGGATTGTTGATTGTAATACGTGCACAAACTGTTTGGTTGTGAAGCATTAGCTTGGTGACGTCACCCATAGGTCATTGCATAGGACACTGTGCTATCAATGAGCGCAGGGCTCGCAGCTCGGCGCCAAAACTACAGGACAGGTGAACAGACGGCCGTGCGCGGAGAGCGCCAGCACATGATCAAAAGTGTGTGGCAAGCAGCGGCAGCTCTAGTGAAGGCGGGGCAGTATGAGAATCTGCCACCAGGTGTAAGGCCGAGAGAGGCCACAGGCGTTGCTAACTAAATATTGAACTGTACAACAAAATACATTTTTACCCTTGCACGGACAGCGGAACGTCGTAATCCTCAACTCGAGGTCAGGTAAAATTAAAAACAAAGAATCATACGGTGAACACGGGACCCTAATGACCCCAATTAAACACATCTGTAAAACGCTGCCTATTTATAAAGATAGAATAGTAAAATACAGTGTAGAATGATCTAAGGGTACAGATGGAAAGACAACAGTACCATGACCGCCTAACGGTAGTTTCTCCAAGGACGTGCTGCAGTCACTACTCACCTACCTAGACAACACGTACAAGGGGAAGAATCTAGCTAAATGTATGGAAATATTTGAGCTGTGGTGTACGTTTCAGGGGTATTACCCTGGGAGGGGGATGAGTGTACAGGAGGTAAAAAAAGGAGGAGGGGATGCCTGTGTTCCGCCTCCTGCACCTCCCAGCATTGTCTCAGACGATGCGGAGGAGGAGGGGGGGAGGATCAGGGATTATACCCGATTAGAGAATTGAGAGAAGCTACAGAACCCCGAGAATTAGCTGCGGCAGAGGGCTACTCAAATCCCACATACAAACCACCCCTGTATGCCCCAAACGCGCACACCCCCAACGCCCCGCAAGGAGGGGGACGGGCAGAGGCAGACAGCGCAGGTATTGATGGGGGCGGGCTGCTGCAGGTGAAGAACGAGTTTGCTGGAACTGGCCTGGATGAATGGGTAGCAGCACAGGTGCTCTTGAAGTTACAAGGGACTACTAAGGGAGAGGCAAAAGGGGCAACTAAGGCCATAGAGGAATTCGAGCTGTGCAAGGGATGCAGAGGAAAGTCAATGCATGACATGAGAGTAGGTGAAGTGCGGGAAGAAGAGGAAGCGAAGTTAGAAGCAAAAATAGCAGAATTGAAAGAGAAAAGGAACGCGTTAGTGAAACAACTAGAGCAAAAGTAACGGGAAAGGCAAGAGCAGTTGGAGCTAGAAAGGAAGAGAAAGGTGGAGCAGGAAAGTAGGGAACGTGAGGCATTAATGGAAAGGGAGCGGAGAGATGTAATGGAGAGAAATACAATGAGAGGAAGAAGCCAGGTGAGTACAGAGGCGAGGGGAGGTAGAATAGAAGAAGAGGGAAGAGATGAAGCCGAACGTGAAATGGCATTTTGGAGGAGGAAGTTATTCTTAGAAAACACACGCAAGTACGAGGAAGAAAGTTTGAAGGAGCTAAGGCTAGCAAGGGCAGAGGAAGCACGAAATCAGAGAGATGAAGATGAGAGAGTGCTATGAAAAGTAAACCAAGAAATAATGGAAGAACTGGATCAGGCAAGGTGGGACGAGATGGAATGGGAAGAGCAATAGAGCCGACTGGTATCGAAGGGGTACACAAGGAGAAGCACGAGAACGGCAGGGGTGCACCAGAAGGGGGCCGGAGCACAGAGTACGGAGGAGGGGCAGAGGAAGAGAAAGCAACTAACTTTACAAATATTGATCTTGAAAGTGTAACGGTGCGTTACCCACTCCCACGCAAACGAACGTTCTCAGGCGGATTCCGTAGTGAGGAAGAGGAAGACAGTAACGAAGTAGAAAAGGAAGGGCTTAACAAATTTTACATTACATGAATAGGCTCCGAGACCTCCCCAGACGCAGAAGTGATGGGGAAGCGTTAACACACAATAGGGGACACACCTGTCAGCAGGGCAGGCATACAGGAACACGGGACATCCCACGCGGGTCACATAATATAGACATTACAGACATCGGGGCAGACATGGAAGATGATATAGGACCCATCCAGATAGGACAGCATAGAAGGCCACCTGAAGAAAGGGCTGAATATTCACAGATGCCACTATTGGAGAGAGGGGGGACGAGGCCACAATATGTACTGTGGAAACACACCGACAAGGAAAACATTAGGTACAGGTTACCATCTTTAAGTGGAGGAGCAGGAAAATGGATATACGAAATTGAAAAATTGACGGCGGGGCACAGGCTGGCAGTGGGGGATGTAAAGGGGTTGCTAGTATCCATATTGGGTAATGCAGCAGATGACATCTGGAAGAGGGCGGGGTTCCCGAGGGTGACCACACAAAACACAACACATGACTGATCTCCATTTGCAAATTGCAGGCATGCGGTGTGGCAGGCACTAAGGACGCAATACCCTGACACATCAGACATTGGGGCAATTGCGGCATGATGAGGATCCTGTTAGCTACATTCAAGAGATTCAGAAGCTTTGGCGCCTTAAAACTCGAGAGCCGTGGGATAAAACAATAGTTATCTTCTATCACATCTTAATACAAGGGTTACCAGAGCCAGTGCAAAGACAACTGAAGAATTTGGTGAGGATGGAAGCAAAGGCATGGTCAGAAATAAAACTCACAATAGTGCACTGTTGCAGACTTTGGCAGGATAAGATGAAACAAAAGGCGGAGGATAGAAAAGCAGATGAAGCTAAATTAGTGTAAAAGAAATGATGAAACTACACTCTAGAAGGGGCCGTAATCACTAGCCCTGCACCACAGACTCAGACAGCAGTGCCTCAACCCCAACCTCAGCTCCAGCAGCAGCTGTCAAAAATATAACACAGCCCAGCAATACCAAGAACCAATGGGGGGATACATGGGTATGGGCAGATACCCAACAAATATTACATTAGAGGAAGGGGAGGGTTAATTAGGGGCAGGGTTTCGGGCCACAAGCACACCATCCCGGAGGTGGGTTCCGAGGCTACCCACAGCAGGGATGGTAGCCTTGAGAACCACCCCAATGCTGGACATGTGGGCAGTTGGGTCACATTTCTCGCACATGCAGATACAGAGCCATACAACAAGGATCGGGTGAGCAAGGGCAACAAAACTACCAGGGATACCGGAATGGGTATTACCCAGAGGCAGGGCAGCACCGATTATACAAAAGCAAAGCATACCCCAGCCACAGGCACAACACCAAGCGGTGCCAGGGACATTACAAACACAACCACAAACATACACAACAAAAACCATCACAACACATACAAACAGCGCAGCAACTGACGCAATTATAGGATGACTTACCGCAACCAATGGAAACAACGGCGGTGGTGCCAGTAACGAAAACGGGGGGGGGGTTACAATAATGGGACACAACCCGTACACTGGGAATGGGCACTCCCTATACCCACATTAGGACAACCCACAGACTAACCTGCTGTTTCCCATCCTATAGGTAACACCTAACCCTGCGGAGGAACCTTGCATAAAGGTTGCGATAGGTGACAAAACCTTTTCCTTTCTGGTCGACACGGGGGCCACTAGGTCATGCGCATGGGCGGGTAAATACACATTGTCAGGCGATGCCATAAACACTCAAGGATTTTCAGGGGCTCGAGAAATGGTTCCATTTACTGATAAGATCTCCTTATCCATAAGGGATCACGACTTATCACTACCATTACTTTAGTCTAAGCAGACACCTGTAAACATCTTGGGACGTGACATAATGAGTAGAGTGAACAGGAATATCTCCTTCACAGACAATAGTATAGTGTGTTCCACACCAGGCATACACATGCTCACAGCCAGGCAAATATTTCAGGCTTACTGTGGCAAAAGCGTTCAGAGGGGGGAGCCAGTAGACTTCAAAATATTTCAATATGGGACAGACATGGTGATTGCATGGCTACCTGGGATTGCAGGGAAAGTGTGGAGAAGGCCAGATGAGTACCTCTTTAGGCCAGAGACACTAACAGATGAGAAGGAGGGAACGGTTGTACCAATAGATATAGAAGGAATAGTGGCAATGGAAGATTGGATTGCAGAACACACTCTAGATGACGAAGGAAAGGCATGGAGGAGAGTAATAGCATTACCACAAGGGTGACGATTGACTCAGGTATCAGATGAGGAACTTTTCTTACAAGATAAAGGAGAGAGTGAGATGATGCTAGGGATGAGTGTGTACTTTTGGCTATGATTAACATACAGAGAAGTGGCCCAGAAAATGGCAATAGTATTTGAAGCACCCCTCCCTGCACCACCCCCCTTCTGCGAGGAAGACTTAGCAAAGGTACCCAAAACACTATGGACAACAAGTCCCTATGATGTAGGGTGCATCAAAAGCATAGGAGGAGTGAAAATAAAACTGAAAAAAGGAGGAATTCTGCCCAGAGTTAGACAATACCCACTGTCAAAGGAAGCATATGAGAGCATTTACGAGATAATAAATGCCCTCACAGAAAGAGGCATCCTGGTCTCATCAGAATCCCCCTGCAACACTGCTGTGTACCCCATCCAGAAGGCAAACAGAGGTTCATGGAGTTTCATACAAGATTTGAGACCTCTAAACCACATTGTGGAAGCAGAATACCCAGTAGTGGCTAACCCGGCCACAATACTCTGCGTCATTCCAGCTGAGACTACACGGTTCACTGTGATTGACCTCAAAAATGCCTCTTTCTCAATACCACTGCACCCGGACTCACAAGATCTAACAAGCTTTGTGTACCGCAACACAAAGTGGAAACACACCAAGGGTACTGCGAGTCACCATCCATTTCTAACAGGGTGATCCAGATGGACCTAGCCAATATTGAGACTGAGTACGGGTTTGCAATATGTGGATGATATCCTCATCTGCAGCACCACAGAAGTAGAGTGCCAGAAGGATTTGGTTAAAATGCTAACTGTATTAGCAGGGAAAGGATACAAATTAGACATGGCAAAGCTACAATACTGCCAGGAGGAGGTACTGTACATAGGCCAACTAATATCCCAAAAGGGCAGGCACATAGCCCCACCGAGGGCACAAGCAATACTCAACACACCCCAACCAAAAACAGTAGAATGACAACAGTTCCTCGGTCTATGCAATTATTATAGAGCATGGGTCTTCGACAAGAGCACATGCACAGGTCCTCTGCTTACAGCCCTCAAGGAAGCACAAAGGGGAGGGAAGAAGCTTGGGTGGGCACAGGAAATGACAGACACGTTCAATGAACTAAAGGAAGCAATATCAACAGCCCCAGTCCTGGGTAGCCCTGACTATAAAAAAGAATTATTTATATTCTCACACTCTGATGGAGTGGTAATGAAGATGGTGCTCACACAAAAGACAAGCCTGGGCCACAAACCAATTGCATACTACAGCGGGCAACTAGACCCAGGAATGACAGGACACTTCCCTTGCGAACAACACTTGGCTGCTGCAGCTTTTGCTGTAGAAAAAGCATCATCAATAACTATGGGATGTTCCAGAACACTATGTGGAGCATGCCCTCTTCGTGATTCTGCACAAGCCAAAAAGCACACTGACAACACAGAGAGCAACAGGATATGAAATTATCCTCTCACGAACCGAACTAAAAATAGTGAGGTGTAAGAATGTCAACCCAGCACACTTCCTGGCAGAAGAATTTGAAGAAGTAGAATATATCCATGATTGCACAAAAGCTATTGAATACTAGACGGATTCACGCAAGGTAGAGGAAGATGCGCTTGAGGGGGGGAGGTGCTCTACATTGACGGGTCTTTGACAATTGATCAAGGTGATGGGTGAGAAGAACTGGGGCAGCAGTGGTAAGATTAAGAGAGGATTGGACAAGCAAGGCAGTAAAATGTGTTAAATTCCCCCACCCCAATATTCAGCGCAAGCAGCAGAACTAGTGGCCTTGATATTAGCCCTCCGAGAAAGCGAAGCGAAAATGGTCACTATCTATTCAGATAGTGCCTTCATAACCTCAACAGTACATTCTGGCCTAGCAGGATGGTTAAGAAGGGGGTTCAGAAGAGCAGATGGCACACCAGTACAACACGCTCTCCTACTAGGGGAACTAATAGAGGTTATAACATACCCAACAGAACTCGCATTAGTGAAGTGCCAAGCACACACTAACGAGGAAGACCCGATATCAAAAGGGAATGAAGCAGCAGACTTCTACGCAAAACACGCCTCCTATTTTGGGGGAAGTGTGGGACCTCAAATAAAAACAAAAAGTGAAGGGAGGGGCAAGACAGATGCTAATGAAAGAAGGTTATAACCACTTACCACAGACTCAGATAATGGAACTGCTGGCAGCATCCCCAATGACGGAAAAAACTGTGTGTAAAAAGAGGACGCTCAATGTTCTCTACAAATGCCTTGTGGAGGCAGAACAACACTGGGAAAGTAATCATGTCCCTTGCACTATTGCAAATAGCATTAACACAGCTACACCATCCTACACACACAGGGAAGGAGGTGATCGTGGCACGCATTGGAGAATCATGGTTCTGCCCTAAGTTAAATGCCCATGTATCCAACTTCATCAGCAATTGCCTGACTTGCCAGCAATTTACTGCTGGCCACACCGTAAGGGTGATCAACGAGTAATACCCCGCCCAAAGGCCCCTTCTTACACCTCCACATCGACTATGTTGATATGATCAATGTGTGTCAAGGCTACCGCTACATGATTGTGGTGGTCTGCTCATTCTCAAGGTGGATAGAGGCAGGGCTGTGCTCTCATGCTGACACGATGAGGGCAGCCAAATTTCTGACCAGAGAGGTATTCCCTCAGTGGGGCGTCTGCGAGGTCCTGCGGTCTGACAATGGCCCTCACTTTGCAAATGAATTATTCCAGCATATCGTCACATTGTTAGGGATAAAACATAAGTTCTTGTTTGCATATCACCCACAAGCCAATGGTGTCTACAAACGCCTCAATGGACTTCTTAAAGAGAGTATCGCCAAAACACAGCAAAGTACCAAGAAAAATGGGATTTACTTCCTGCCCCTGGCTCTGTTTGAGCTGCGGAACAAACCAGGTTCAGATCACCACCTCACACCACACAAGGTGGTGACCGGATGCCAAATGCACCTCCTGTTAGCTCCACCCACACGGGCACTCAGAGATTGTGAAGGGGCAGCTGAAATATTTGGCACAGAAATGCATAATTATGCCAATTCACTTGTTTCTAGCGCCTCTCATCTCTCAACAGATCCGGCAGGCACAGTGGAGGTTGGAAAATGATATACAAGAAACAGACAACACTAAGCAGCCAACAACAGAACTGCCAATTAAAAAAGGAGACAAAGTGCTCCTTAAGAAGCATTTGAGGAAGTGGAATTCACCCAGATTTACCGGGCCGCACATAGTTGAGGCAGTCGTGGAAAGGGCAGTAAAACTTGAAAATAAAACTGTTTGGTATCAACTCCACGACGTCAATCCCTACAAAGCATCAGCCTCGCCACAACACGCCATCGACAGGGCCAACGATACAACAACGACAGAAACACAAGACAGCAGTAGTATTCCATTAGCAATAACTTCAAGTGTAGATACTTCCCTGAACACAAGTGAGCAAGAGCTTATCAATCACTCTATTGTCAGACGCTCACAAGCACTTGAGATCCCCATAGCTTTAGTGAGACAACTCAATTAATAAACTGAACATCGCTGTTAACCCCTTGAGTGCCAAGGGCGAGGTATCTCATCCTTGGGATTACCTCCCTGTTGCCAAGGACGAGATTCCTTGGCACTTAAGGGGTTAATGAAACAGAAAGCGTTACAAGGAATTAAATGGTGAAATACCAAAATCACAAAAAAGGGGCCTTGGCAATGTGGGGGAAAACCCATGGCAGTTAAAAGGTCAAAAGATAGAGTTCTACAGGAGATGCACACAGGAAAGATTAACATGATCCTGGTGTAGATATGAACATACAGCACGCACAATCTCATTCGAATTATACTGTGTTAACACTGTGTTAGCATTTTCTCTTTTTTATCCACCCATGCAGGGTTTTGTGTTTAACAAATGTATGTGAATGACTGTTAGAGGTTGGTTGAAAATGTGATTTAAATGCTACCCCCCATTGAACACCCTGAAGACTGTCTCACCAATATATACATGCTCTACGAAGGCCCACACACTCCAGAACAATGTTCCCTCTAATGTCTTTGGGCTGTGTGCGCCAAAGAATAGTTGTGTGCGGGCTGTTTTTCAGTCATGTGCGCAACTGAGTGATACGCTGTCAGACCGAGGGTGGTCGGCAGCGGCGGTGGTGCAGCGCCTTACCAGTAGCAAGGCTTAGTGATCAGATTCCGCAGTGTGCAAGCGAGGAATGCGAATTTGCGGCACAACAAGCTCTACTTCAAGGGACATTTGGGTGCTCTATTCTCAAGACTTTAGCTCATCTGAAATTGTGTCCTTTTACATCTCTAAACATTAGCAAGATCATTCGTTTTATGATGGGTTGGTACAAGAACAGAGTGGTTCTTGTAGTGGAACACAGATTCTGCCTCAAATTAATATAAGCACAGCATTAGCTTCTCCATTCTCAGTTCACTAAATGTATGGAATATAAAGGAAATGCTTTCTATTGGTTTAATGAAATAAACAGTACATGAACATGATTAATGACAAAGATGACTAGAAGGGGGGTTATGAATGGACATTGGACTATTATCATATCATATCATAGTCCCCATTCCCAAAATGGGAAATGGGGATTTACCATTTACTGGTGCCTGACTTCCCAGAACCGCAGGGGCTATAATGCCCCGGTGTTTCCGGCAAGCTAGCCGCCAGTAAAATTCCCAAATCTGTCATGGTTACCACCAGACTTGTAATGAGGCCCTATGTCTCGCATTTATATTGTTTATTTTCGATCCTCATTTAAAATGAGAGTGGTAGTCTGACAACAAGTGTTTTAAAACAGAAAAAAAATCAGTATCTTTCAAGGTCAAGTGTGGCACATTAGTAAATGCAGCACCCTAAAATGCAGCGGGTGCCCTAACTTTCAAATGCAGCCCAATAGCCACCTATAAGTGGAAGCCCTAGGGTCCCATTCTGGATGGATGCGCGAAGGCTCGGAGTGGGCTTGAGGTTTCGCCATCTATTTCACTTATATGGAATCGAACGCTTGCCACTGTGCCAGTAGAGAGCTGGTTCTAGCAGGGGTGGACCGGGAACAAAAAGAGGCTCTGGAAAAACGTTCTAAGTGGCCCCATTTCCCCAAATTACACATTTTCAGCAAGCCCAAGCCCTTTCCTATGAGAAACTGTGGAAATAAAATACCAGTTACCTTACCACACAAAAGACGACCATGGCGCAGAGGCCTGCCAGGAAATCTACAGAGTTCCCTATAGTCGGACCGGCCCTGAGTTCTAGTCATTTACTGGGGGTCGGGGGATAGTGACTTTTCAAGGATGACACACACTACATGCTGAAACGGAGGTGCTGAGACTCAAACTCGGGTCGCAACTCAAACAACAGAAAGTAAACCAGTCATCATTACAACAGTCCTTACATTGCTTGCTAGCGTCTCCCACTATGAGCATATTTCAAGGTCAAGTGTGGCACATAGGTAAATGCAGAAGCACCCTAAAATGCAGCACCGTGGATGCCCTAACTTTTGAATGCAGCCCAATAGCCAGCGGTCAAGTCCTAAGAATTAAAGTGGGGGGACTCATCCACAAACACAATCAGATGTGATACTACCAGAAGTTAGCATATCAAGGTGAAATATGCGCATTTCATTAAATTGCCTTTGCATAACCACCAAAATTGCACAGGACGAATGGCATTTGCCATAAAATCAACACACACACAAAACTAAGAGGATATTTTCTTCTAATAGTGTATTTGAAATCGTTAAAAGGTGTGCATGCTTTAAACTCCAAGAACCAATACAAATGTTTTCCCTGGGACTTTCAGCATCGAAATGAAACATTTCACCATTAGTTGTTTGTTATTTGTCATCAGGTTATATAGTGCATTGGTGAAGGGTCCAGCCTGGAAACCGGACAACTGCTTTTCGCAATAATCACATAGATCCATCCTAAGAATATTCATTAGTCTGTAGCACCCTATTTCCCCTGGACAACCTTTGTGATGTATACAGCACAGTGTAAATGTCACTATTGTGTCAATTTTAGACCCAGTATAGGTAAGGCAGAGATGACCATTGTGTGCTGCTGCTCATGTTTGAAATGTGCATAAATTACACAGAAGGGCCCTATTACGTTTGCACTTTGGTGTAAACACGTCTCCTCTGTGGACTGTTCAACATTAGCACATCAGAGTTGAAAGTGGAGTGTAAAATGGTGGCATAATCGCCTTTACGCCGCTCTGCCTGCCATTTACGCACGACAGGCAGCATTTGCAATGGATTACTATGGCACCACAGCATTTACAGCAGCATGTACATGTCATGCTGTCATAAATGCGGGAGTATTTGTATGGCGGAGAGGAAGAGGGAGGCAGAGTCATAACTTACGATCCATGCCTCCCCTCCGCCATAGAAATGGATGAAAATGAGGTGTAACGTGAATTCAATGCATTACATTGACATATGCCTCCACAAAGATGAGCCCCTATGTGTTCAACATCAGGAGGACATGGAAAGCGGACCCACCACCCATCGAGATTATGCAGAATGAAATGCAGACGGTTCAACAACAGGGTTTCTTCTGTCGCAGGCTCGGACTGGCCTAAAGGTCAATAGAGCAATGCCCGCGCCAAAAATGCAAAATGCTAGTGTGGGCCAGTTTTTTGGGTCAAAGTGGGTCACTTTTTGGCCCATGTGGGCCAGTTTGATGAATTACTTCACCATGTGGCTAGTCGTTTTAACCAGTGTTTCTGAATAAATATTCTTGAAATTGCACAATTTGCATCGCATTTTATCAAAAACCTCCCCCTTGGGTACTACTCAAACTGTCCGTCACAAGAGGAATGAATTGCCATTCGCAACTGTGAGCCACTTTTTTATTGGTGCCCGAGACAATGTTATGACCCAGTCCGTCCCTGCTTTTGTGTCGCATGAGACGTCCATTAGATGTTTAGACTTTTTCAGTGCACTTGTGTTGATTTTCAACCCATAAGAAGACAATGTGGATTATTGAAGCGGAGGAAAACTTTGAAAGGAAGAAAACATTGCAACCCCTGTCCCTTCCCATGCGCACATGTTAATTAATCCCCATGGGAGCAATGAACGATGTGAGGGTTCAGATCTGTCGGAGAGGTTGCTCTGTTCGTAATTGCTATGTGAGCTATTTGTTGTTGTTGTGGTGTTTTTTTGCTTAGACTCTCCAAGGGTGCCACAGCAAAGGCTGGGGCTTTGAGGATGCTTTATCATGGCACCTCGTGAAAGCGCTTGCCGCCAACTGGAAGGGAAGCGTCATTGCTTGCTAGCGTTCTCCCACTATCAGCATTTTAAAAGTAATGTCTTTTTGAACAGCCCGTCATGTTGGCATTATCCAGGTTACATGTCCTAGAACCTGGAGAATTCCAACATGACGGGCTGTGCAAAAAGACATTACTTTTAAAACGCTGAGTAGTGTGTCTTGATCCTCTTGAATTCGGAGGGTGCAATGTTCGGGTACAGGCCACTCATACGCCTAGACATTATCAAGAAGGCTCTTCAGTCTTCAGCGCGGCCCGCAGAGTGTTTTTAAAGCTGGCCTGGGAGGGGCATTCCTTGGGTGCGGTCTGGAGGAAGGCGGGGGGGGATACGGTGTAGAATGCCGGTGTAAGCGCCGAGTCCACGGGGGTACAGGCAGGTTGGGCCTGCTGTCATGGTGGCGATAAGAGACGGTCCCCTGCTGATGAAATCCGACAGATAGTTGAAGTCTCATCTTAAATGGACTTCCAAATCCAAACTTAGGCTGCCCGCCCTGCCACCCACCCATATAACTATTTTTGTACCTACCTTAGGTTAGGTGGCACGTGGCTGTGCGCAGCTTTCTTCACAGGGGTGGGGTCACACAAGCTGCAGCAGGTGCCTGTGGCGTCGTCCGTCGTGGCACTGGCAGCTCGAGTTCCTCAGGCTCAGCCAGTGTCTGCATGCATGCTTGGGGTCTCTCGCACTTGCTACTGGCAGACAGTGCCTAGTGCGCAAGGCAAGGAAAGACCCAGCAGCAGGGCACGTGCATTCCCGCGACAGGGCGGTGGCTAGGCTCCCTGCGCAAGTGCAAAGTGCAGCCCTGAGCCAAGCACAGTCAGCACGAGTAGCAGCCCAGGAGGCTGCAGCAAAGTTCGTGTCACCGCACGAAGGTGTGTTTTCTAGCAATCACGAACGTTGCTGCTGCCTCCTGGCCTGCATCTAGGCTGGCCGCCAACCCGCCAGTATTTATATTTGGTGGCCAGCCTTAAAAAATGTTTTAAAAAAAATATATATTTTTTGTCTTCATGAAATGATGATTGGAGCACAAGTGCGCGGCAGAAAAAGCACTATACGTGGCTCAGAATTAAAAGGTGCGCTGCCGCACAGGCGCGCACCTTACAGGGAACATTGCTCCAGACCAAGACCACCACGTGTATATTATATTGTATTCATAGAATATATAGCTCAAATGTACCCACAACTCTACCGCGCCCTCCCAATCCTTGGAAAAAGATCCATATGAAAAATCTGGGAATAACTATTTGCATGGGCACTGAACGATTATTTTGTGAACCAGGCATGAAGTACTTACAAATACTAACATAATAATGCTTTTTATTGTGATTTTCAGGTGGGCAACTTTATCATCTCATCAACGGCTGGGCAGGGTGATAAGCAATATATATATACTAATGGCTTTGATAATAACATTTGTTCTGACAACCGTATGGCTAATGCTGTCCACTGTGCTGCTAGCTGCTGTCATTTGACAATTGTACACCGCTGTGCTTGTCTCTGCAACCCCTGATACTAACACTTCCCCTACCCAAGCTGCAAGGAGCACTGTGTCAGGTGGTACGACCAGCACGGCTGAAAAGTTAAGGAGAGTTAAGCGTAGCACTGGTACTGATGTTAATGGGGTTCACACATATCTCACTGGTACTGCACACATAACAAACAACATGTGGTATAAACACATGTCAAAAATTGGTAAGGACACCACACGGGACAGCTGCTATGTCTGCTCATTAATCCCGTATGCCATGAGCGCATCCAGGACCTTCGCAGCTACAGAAATACCAGCAACGACGGCACAGTGCCTCCTATATTCCACCTGTTCCAGACAGGAGGGAGATTCCAAGGGAAACCAGCAACACTCAGATGGATATCAAAAGCAACATACCCGTACGAGGATAATTTTATAAAAACACTGCCTATATTCGATAACTGTTGGCAACACACATGCACTACGGTACATAACCGACAGACCAGAAAAAGGAGAAACGAAGGAAGTAACATTAGACTACCTGCCGTGCAAATGGAACGCTAGGGAGACAGACGGAGAACACGGCTGCTGGAACGGCCTCAGATGTTGGTATTTGGAAAAGTATACACTAAAGAAAGGTGGGTAGATGGAGTGGTGGGAAGCAAACCACTAACATTGACAAAGGCTGCAGTAAACAAGGTTCAGGAAGAAAATGCAAGAGTCTCAAGCAAGGGGCCAGGAGCGCAAGCTTGCCGACATGGTTGGATAAGGAAGATGGACCGCTAACAATTATTCCCTTAACAACACGAACATTGTGCTACCAACACGACGGGGATATTGAAGTAGGAACAAATGAGGGATGCAGGCAGATAGAGAAGATGGGGGAGATGTTATCAGGTATGGCAGTACTCATGGATCATTATTGGGCCTGTGGGTCAAAAGTATACGACAGACTAAAACCAAACTGGGTAGGGATCTGTTCACTGGCATATGTCAACGTACCCTCACAAGTAGTGCCTAAGAAACATGTCAAAATAAATGACTTCCCGAAAATGGATGTAGGCAACAGAAGAAGGAAGAGGTTGTTATCACCAGCCATACTACCACCAGGCAACATCACCACCAAAGATGGTAAATTACAGAGAGTAAAACGACAAGGGAACTACTTCTGGGGCATATCGGAAACTGCTCTCGACGAAGTACCACCATCACATTGCTTGTTCAGCAGGACTGCCATGTTCTTCTCGGCAATAATAAATCCTGGATTCCAAAGGTACGCAAATGCAAAATGGCTCCAGATAACAAGAAAGAAGCTAATGATGACAATTGTTCTCACCACTCCGAAGTAGGCCCAAGACGTGGATGAGTAACCTTGGAGATGATGGTTGTACAAGAACCAATATTCAGCCTTCCATCCCAGCTCCCCTGAGTACAAGACTCAGGCGTCCTCAAAGAGGAGCTCTTTTCTACAATGTACCTCTCTGCTGTTTGGATTGGGACAGACAGAGGTGTCAATTGAATAAAAGAGCGGGGAGAACACACACCGCCAATACCAATGCTGCAAAGGAATACAAAGGTATTATACAGTGTTGAGAATAAACCAATCAATCAGAACAGCAGTATAGTACAGGAAAATACCTAGCTAAGTATTGGAGTGGAGCTTCCCCGGGGTGAATCTACAAAATATGAATAAGCACAGTGAGTGGAAATAATTCTAAAGAAACTTCCTAAAGTATTGAACCAATGACAACCAACCTGAATATGGGTATTTTGAGGATGGATAATAGTCCAGGAAACAGAAGACAACGATAGGAGAAAACAACACACAGGAATGTTAGTATAGGGAAATAAACCCGAGCGGCACGAGGGTCGCACTAGTGCCGGGTTGGTGCAGAATCAGCAATGCGTTTATATGCACTTGAAGACAAGTTCACAAGACAGTCACTCAATGTCCTAAAATCCAACAAAAGGAAAATCCAATCAAGGCCGTGGAGAAAATTATTACAAATAGCAGAGATGGAGTTGCCAACTACAAATATGTACCTGAGCACACACACATCCAGATAAGGCATAAAAGAGTTCCGGATGGTTGATAGCAAGTCACCTGCGAGGAGGGCAAAGTCGTACCGAGTCTGCTAGCAGCTAGCTGGGATGAGGTACCGCAAGAGACAGCAGGAAGCAGGAAGAATAATCCGATAACGTTCCGGGTCAAAAGCCAGGCGAGCACGACAGGAATGAAGGAGGAGGCAATCCAATCCAGAAGCCAGGCAAGGGTCAGAACCAGGTAAGCAGATTAGGAATTTGTGTGGAGGAAACACGAAGGAGTAAACGGACATAACCGCTGTAGCTTGTAACACTAATTAGCAGCAACGAGCCCCTTGAAAGACAGTGGTTTTAAAGCCATATGGGAGCGTGTCTTGCTGTACATCTTCCACGTACAGGATGTGTCAGCTGACACGGACTCCGTCGTAGTTTGTACAGTCGCCATGGCAACCTGTATCTGCTCCACAGAGGAGCTTGTAAAGGAGTCGTATTCTGCAAGGAAGCCCGCAGGGAAGCCCGAAGTGTAACAACAATAAACTCAACAGTGAACGGATTCAATGCAATAAAAGAAGTGCTCCGAGCTATACGATTGGTAGCCTTACAAAATAGGTATGTCTTGGACCTCCTCACAGCAATGGAGGGAGGAGTCTGCGCATAGATTGGAAGTTCCTGTTGCATGTTCATACCAGCAAATGATGAAGACAACAGGACATTATCAGAAGCAGTAACACAATTAGCGATAATGCACGCTAAAATGGAAGAAGAATCCAGGCACAAAGCAGGATGGAAGGTGATTTTCATAACTTTGGTCCTGGATGCCATCCTGGCTATAGGATGGTCTAAAAATACTGGCAGGAGGCATGAGACTGGGGATCACCTCACTACTTGGGGCAAAAGCATGCATGGCAAAATCTAAGACGACTGCAGAAGAAATGATCGAAATGAAGCTACTCCTGCCTGCAGAGGATGACCAGCAGACAGATATCATACGTATGGAATGAGAGAGACTGCGGCAGCAGCTAATTCATGTATCCACCATCAATGAAACTAGAGAATCCAAGGAATCCAAAGATGTATGTTGGAAAATCTGTTTACTGCAAGACTGGAGGAGGATGTGTGTATATGTATTGGTCATTTAAAGCTCATGTTAATCACTACAGACATCTGGGTGGGATCACAAAGGTGTGGTGCCTGGAAGATGACAAACAGAGCAATAATTTTGTGGTCGACAAGTTGACCAGAGGGGGGACTGAAGAGGGAAAATCTGAATGTCTCTTCCCTCCCGACGGGCCTCCCAACCGGAAGAAGCACCCCTGACAGAATAACCACTGACAGTATGAGTTTGCACCAATCCCCACCACTCCCAGCAGAAGCACGCACCATAAACGGTACCCAGCCGCCCAACCATATAACCCTGCGATGGTACGGACTCTATCCAAACAAAGCGACGATAGTCAAGACGGAGCTGGAGATGATTATATGGACCGACTCGACTGAATCTACCGTAAAAACCATGCTGCAGGTCTTTAGAGATACCATGACGAGCTAGTTGCGTTAGACAGGAAGCCCACGTGCAACCTGCACATTCGGGACACTCACACACCAATCCACATGAAGAACATGCGCGTACAGTTCTATGAGTTAGAGGACGGTGACATATACATACTGTCTGCATGTTTATTATTTTGCCACTTAGGCTTGCTACAGCACTGAAGAAACTTTACTTTATTACATTTATATAGCGTGGCCATAGACCCTAAGGCGTGAGGGCGCTACAAGACCCATATGACAAATAACAAAGATCATAGAAAAACTGTTGTAAAAGCTAAAAAGAGGTAGTACTCAGATAAAAACTATTCATACATTAATTAAAAAGGTAAGTCTTCAGTCTTTTCTTAAAGATCTCAAGTGACTTGATGCATCTCATGTCCAGTGGTAGGGCGTTCCAGACCTTCGGTTCACTAGAGAAGAAAGCTGAGTTGGCCACTCTGGTAGTCTGGCATTTTGGTTCTAATAAAAGGTTCTGATTATTAGACCTTAGTGTTCTAGTGTTGTTTCTCATGATAAGGAGCTGTTGTAGATATTCAGGCATGTTGCCAAATCTACATTTTTGTACTATAGTCAGAGTCCTGAATAAGATTCTGGGCTCTACGGGCAGCCTGTGGAGTTAACCTCTTGCCGTTGTGACGTGATCTCTGTATTTAAGTTTCATAACTGTTTTGATTGCCCCATTTTGGCATACTTGCAGTCTGTTACAATCAGACTTATTAAGTCGCATAAGGAGACTAGAACAGTAGTCTATTTTTGATCCTATTATCGCTCTGGCGATGGTCTCTGCATTATCTTGAGATATAAGGGGCCTTAAGTGCGCTAAGAGTTTGATATAATAGGCACATGATGATACCAGACTACTAACATGTTGCTTCATAGTCAGATGTTGGTCAACGGTCACTGCCAATGTTTTCACCTTTTTTAGTGGCATGATAGTTTCTTCTGCCAGCTGAAAACCATCATACTGTGGGCCGAGTTTATTTAGAGTGTATGGGGATCCTATGATGAGCAACTCAGTTTTTGATTTATTCAGGGCCAACTTGTTGTGGACCATCCAGGTTTCAATTAAGGTAAAAACTCTATTGATGGCAAATTTGTCTACGCTATGAGAACCAGAAAGCGGGTTGACACATTGATTGTCATCCGCGTAGTTGGTAAATGTTATGTTCTCATGGTCAAGCATTGCGAAAAGAGGAGCTGTGAAAATATTATAAAAACAAGGTGAGGTGCAAGCACCCTGGGGAACAGCGGAGGTGATTGTGATGGATTCAGATTCTGCCATGCCGCAAAAGAACCTGCTATCAAGGTTGTTAAGGAATGATGAGACCCATTTACATGCAAGCAGGGAGAAATTAGCTTCTTCACACAACCTGGTGGCTATGATGTCATGGTCCACCAGGTCGAAAACTGCCGAAAGATCAAGTAGCATAAGTAATGAGGCTTAATTACGATCCATACAGGACATTAGCTTGGACTTGAGTTCTAAGAGTGCAGTCTCGGTTCCAAAGCCGACCCGGAATCCCGACTGGTGGTCATTTAGAACGGGATATTTCTTTAGGTGATCTGCAATTTGTATATAGGACACACAATCAAGGATTTTAAGGAGGAACTTTGTATTAGTAATAGGCATATTGACTGAGAGGCCAGGCTTTTTCAGGATGGGCATAACCCATGCCTTCTTGAGATTCTGAGGGACCGTGCCAGTGTTTATAGAGGTATTAACAAATTTACAGATAGAGGTGATTAAGGAGGGGGCACATGTTTTAATCAGCATGGTGGTATAAATATCATTTTTACATTTCGTGGGCTTGAGTTGGTTAATAATAATTTCTAATTCCTTTTCCGTTACAGGGGATAAGTTAAATGTAGGAATTAGCGGTGACCTTTGAAAGGACCAATCCGCAGGCTTAGGCTTGGTACATTTTAAGTTGTTAATCTTTTCCAGGATATTTTCCTTGACAGTATCTAGTTTCTTATGCATAGCTTGTTGCATTACCACATTACGCCAAGAGACATCATCCGTGATGGATCTCTCTGGGGTGGTGTGATTAGTTCTTTCTTGTTCTTTCAATATGCGAAAGAGCTCTTTTGTGTTGTGCTGAGCATTTTGGATTCTGTTATTGAAGGAGCTATATTTGGCCTTTTTAATGGCCTTTTTATAGATGGAAGCCGTGGCTTTATATTTACTGAGAAGCAATGGTGTGTTACAATTCTTCCATGTATGTTAGGATTTAAGGGTCAGTGACTTCAAGGATTGAAGCTCTGATGTGAACCATGGGTTGTGTTTAATTTCCGGTTTTGTCGACTTCATTTTGATGGGTGCCAGAATATTAGCTACATTTTCTATGTTAGTAGAGATCAGTTTTGCTAGGTCTTCCGGAGTGTCAGTTTTAGGAGTGGGTATGGTATCAAGTGATGAAAGCAGAAAGCTATTTCACAAAGTCTGCAATTATGCTAGGTGGTTTATATATAAGGAGTATGTTTAGGGTGCTCTCTGCATTCAGACTAGTTTTGATGCAAAGAGAGTCAATGCCTTCCATTACAAATTCACTGCTTTCCCAAATATTAAAAGTTAGCTTGTGTATAAAGGCAACACCCACTCCCCTACCGTCTTTCCTGTCACATCTAATCATTCCATAGCCTGATGGAATGGCTAAATTAAGAGTGGGGCTAGCTGCTGTGTTGGCCCACGTTTCAGTGATAGAACATATATCTTTATCATGCTCTTCAATATGAGTGGCAATCTCTACTGCATGTTTTACTAGAGATCTAGTGTTAATGAGAAGGAATTTAATGACGGTGTGATGAGTGGGGGGTTTATTAGATTCAGAGTTAGGGACCTTTAAGTAAAAAATGATTCTCTATGACCAAAGGAGGGTCAGGTGGGAGATAGACGTTAATAATGGGTAGACATTAGCAGTTAAGCTATGTTGGGTGGGGATAGCGGACTTGTGCTTGTGTGCGTACCGTGAGTTAATTTCATCACCAATATTTTCATTTGCAAGCATATTATTTATATCAGCTAGCGCTATTTCCACTCGGTTCGTTTTTATGCTAATATGTTCAGTTATGATCTGTTGTTTATTTAACATACCTTTGGTTGCCTCAAGTGCAGCAAGGACCTCCTGTAATCCCAAAGGCAAGATGACAGAAGAGCTCAAGTATATGCTTGCAGATGCTACACGCTATTAACCTTATGGATGGACAGGAGCATTCAAGGGGCCTCACGGACCATGACATGCCTTAAACCTATGGATAATTACGCCAAATGCATAACCGGAGCCAAAGTAGGCCTTAGGAAAATCCAGCAAGCCAAAATCGCCTCACAGACATCCCAACCCTGCAAGATGCTGTGCAAGCAGAATAGCCCTGGCAGGGACTGCAGCCATCAAGGACATGATGTTGCAAGTAACATTCCTCATCCACCGCACCACGGTAAGACCGGCTACAGGGGAGAATATTCCAAGAAAATACAAATTAAATCGAAGTAATTCAGCCTCACTGATGGTCTCCTCACACGTGACTTCGCCGAACTGACACAATGCCAAGGCCTGGAAGCTGGGAAGGCGCAGTGTAATAAGGGATTTCAATCAAGCACATACCCAAGTCTCACCTAGCATGTAGTGTGCAAATGAAACCCTTATTTATTTTTGTCTATAAGTTCAATATTCTGAATGGTATACCACTCATGTCACACCCTTCTCAAAATACCCCCCCAGGTCACACTGAACAAGGAATCAGGCTAGTTTGTAAAAGTAAAGATTTATTTATTTATTTTAATATTCAAATCACACATAGGTTTACTATAGATATAGATATGAGGCAGCAATCACCCAAAGGGTGACAATACAATTCAGAAATAAGCAAAGCAATTGAATTTACTTATAAGGCAGCAAAATAGAAAACACAGAAAAAGAACAGTTTGTTTTGCACACAGATAGCGCTTAGGTTAATGTTCCCCCTGCAAAGTTGTGTTTAAATACAAATGAGCAATTCTACACCAATATGAGTAATCAGCAGTTTTACGGGAATTAAATACAATGTCTAGAGTTATGGGCAATCCTCCCTCCCACACAAGAGAGAAAACCTTATTTTGGCAAAGGACACTTTGAAATGACATGTGAAAATGGCTTGGTGAAATACTGCAAAATGGTCAAAATGCTAAAATGGAGACAAATTCTAAAGAAAGCAACACTAATCAGGTCCTAACATGCATGGGCTATAATATGAACCACAATATACGCTTCAGATCATGATGGGATGGAAAAGCACTTTGAATTGGGCAAAAGACACACAGGTCAAATACACTGTTCTGTGATGCAGTGGTGGGGATAGCTAAGGATGTTAGGTATCAGTGAGAGTTGAAATTTCGATTCTATCTTTAAAACTGAGGGAGTTATAGAGGTTTTAGTGAGAGGTGTTTCTTGAAAATAAAGACGCAAATTTGGACAAGGACTTCAGTTTAAAACCAGAAAATATGGATTATGCTTTTACTCAAGACTAGAGCCTTCAAACCAGAAAACCAGGTTGGGACGAAGTAAGCTCTGAGACTGTTTCATGACTTCAGTAGACAGGATAGGATAGCACTAAAGATTTTGACACGGTTACTGGTTATGAAAGTAGTGATAGTTCAGAGATTAGGGTGGAACAAGATAAGGCAAGGTATACAATAGTTCTCTAGCGTCCTGTTAATACTCACAATCCAATGGGATTTAAGGTTTTTGGACCGTCAAAGTCGTGGTCAATTGGGTCTTTCTATCAAGGAAGGACAGCACATCAGCTAGGCCGGTCGCCGGAACTGCACACGATCTGCCCTTCTTGTCTCTGGATATTTCAGATCAGCGGGATGTTGAGTTCAGCAGGAAAGCATTTATGGTAGCAAGCCAGATAGTTTCAGGATGCTTCCTCCCACCACAGTGCTTCACTGGGTTGTGAGGATTAGCTGAGGCTTGAGGCCTAGCTGAAAGTGGTTCAGCTACTGCTTGGCCTGGTAGTTGGCATCTGGATCCAGGAGGAAGTTAAAGGCTGGATGTTGAATGCTGGATCAAAATGCTTTGCTGGAATCAGAAGAGAGAGTGTGTCCGTGTAGTCAGATGTCCCTATTTATCCAGTTAAATGACATCACCAAATGGGTGTATGGGCCGGCTTAACTAAACCTGCCCCTGTGAAATGGGATTGGATCAGAGCCTCATCTCCGCCTTGCATCTGGGTGATTGGATCAAAGACAGATGATGTCAGGTTTATGGCTTGATTTTTACAATCTTTAGAAACCTCCCCTAGCCCCTAGTATCAAAATCAAATTTTGTCCTAAATACATATTTATACATTTGCAACCTCTACGAAAATCACATACAAGGATTACATATTTTATGGAGTATCAGTTCATCAAAATCCCACAGCTGTGAGACCTTGTATCGCCTTCCTGCAGCATTTTGTCCATTTCGCCCTGAAAACATTATCCAAAATTGTTCCAAATTTCCACAAATATGCACGTTTACCATAGGAATGTGTGTGCAAAGTTTAACAATTCTAGCATGAATACACTTCCCATAAAACCACATATATTGCCATTCCTGTTCAGAATATACTACACAGTTCCACCAAGTTTTCAACTGTAGGGCCAAAAATTAGATTAACAAATCTGCCCGTTTTATATTTTTCACCACTGCTGATAGCGAGTTATAAATCTCTAAAAGATGTTCATTACATATTCTTTAGCAGCAAATGGTGAGCCTTTCGTCTGTCTCTGGAGGCAAGGAGCAGCCCCCACCTTTGGTATTTCCTTCTGCAACCCTATTTTATGACCTCTTCACACGTCCATTTCCTGGCCTGGATAATCTGTTCCACCCCACATGCACCATGGGTGGCAGGTTGTGCAGCCATCTTTTTGTGTGTTGAAAAACGAAGTTTTGGCATGCACAAGGGTTTTGCTGCCATTTTACTGTTTCTCGCACCATAGATAGCAGAGTGAAACCGCATAGTATAGCAGAGTGGGTCAATACATCCCACAGCGGCTGTCACAACGTGGACCGAGCTTGCAACACATTGTACCAATCCACCTACAGCATACTCTGGGAATGGACCGCTCTATGGCATTAGCAGAAGCACACCATTGTTACACACTATCACATAGTCACACCTTATCGATACACACTGTACGTAAGCAGGTGTCTTGCGGGCTGGGAACAACGGTAGTCCCAGGCTTGGGGGCCTCCGGCCTGACTAATGAGGATACTGGGGGCTAGAGGCTGACGGCGGGAATCCCCAGCCAACCATCGGGCTTCCTCATGTAACACTTTTCAGGTAGCAATTTGTAGGGATGACCCCAGTGTACCACCTGACACAGTGTTCACCAGTAACAACGTGCACTATATGTTCCTATACTGGACATACTACTCAGGAGCCAACCCGGAGTGGTGTTAGGTTAGGGGAAGGATTTTGGTAAGTGACGCTGATTGTGACGTTGCAAGTGTACACAAGTTGCATGCGAGCCCAAAATCGGCGAGATGTGCCTGCACTGGATTTTGCTCCATGCGTGTGATCCCTGCTTGTTAGCTATAATAAAACAGCAGTACCCCTTTGCTCCTTGTATGGACCTCGACTTCTTTGGGACATTGGAAGGAGTTAGGGCCTTCCAAGAGCTGGAGGTATGCAGACCCTAGGTACGGCTCTGCCGACCCCAGAATTTACCCTAACAGATTCAAAAAGATTCTGAAGTGAAGTGGTGAATCTTGGGGGATGATGCACATTGGGAATTAAGCCAAAACGCTCATTGCATATTGACACATTTACTGAGCTGATGAATTAGATTTAACCAGAATAGCCTGGGGCAAAAGGGATAATTATGTGTAGTGATAAGGAAACTCTCTGCACAGATGTGTCTGTAGGCAAATTATCTGAAAAGGGACTGGATTGTTGGGAGCAAAAAACCCAACAGATTGAGGTTTGGTTTCAAGACCGGAGTTGATTCAGGAGCATGGCCTTCGAAATTTAATTGGATCTCTTTGCAGATATTTATAGATTTGTTTATTAATAAGTGGGGCAGTTTGTCACAGAGATTAGATTCAGTATTTGTGAGGCCCAAGCACATGGGTTCCATGAAGTGATCAATGCCTAAAGAGGCACATTTTTATAGCTCATATCAAGTGGGATAGTTCTATCCTTGGAGGATGAGTTTGTGGCTTTCTATTGCGTTGGCATTATTATATTTTAGGTTTATGCTTCAGTTACAATCAATTTCTGTATATCTACCTCGAAATATGTCACACAAAAGCCACTTAGAATTTACAACTGCATTGTATTGAATTGAATTCTTATATTCAATACGTTCAAGGCCATCATCTGTTTAGTATGCAAGTACTTTATCAAGGCAGCATTGAAATACTGGTCTGTTTTGACGCACCATTCATGCCAGTGTTTTAGCAGCCATTTCTGTGTGTGTTAGAGGACCTCAACATTCTTAACCAATGGAGGCTGATACATTTTGCCAGGACAATCCTGCACGTCAGCATTTTCACTCGAGACACAGCTACCACTGGCTTTCCTGCAGAAGGTTGATTGTTCTACTCAAAGACAGTGATTTACAGAGGGCACATGTCAGGATTGGAGGCACAAAGAATAGAACTAGTTGGGATTTCAGAATTGATAAGATACGAGTACTGGGAGGAAGGAGGTGGTGGCCATTAGATGTAATAGTAAAAGTTACTGGTCCACAGTAGCTGTTCTATTTGCCAAGACTACAAAGGAAGTACTAAAGCACTTTTGGGGTAGCAGCCTTTGTGGAACTTTAGTGGCATTCTTGCGCCCTGAGAATGGTGCATAACAACATATCTAGGCAAGCTCTACTGTTGGTGTCATTTTGTTCCTGGCCTTTCATGGGTCGTTAGTTTTTCCCTTTTGACCGTCTTCCTCCAGCTTGCCCTTGTGTTCCTTGCGCTGACTCCCTTGTGCTTTCCTCGCATGGCGAGTAGTTCCCTTCTGTTGGGTTATTTTTTGGTCCGCTCGCACATGCTTTATCCGTCTTCCAGTCCTCCCTCAGCTCCTGTGTAGAAGACCCATATGGCCTGCTGGAGTGATGACGCCCCTCACCTCACACTGGGTAAGTATTGTCTATCTCCGGGCTGAACAAAACGAACAAATAGCAGGAAAGGTGGTAACCCGGTTCATAAGTGTTTCAGGAGTACAGCAAGCAACAGCTCTGCAGTGGAAGTCATCCCATCTTCCGGGCAGGTCAGCACCAATGCCAGTGAGGCTACTCCAGCACACTTGGAATGGACCCCATTCCAAGTGTGCTGGAGTAGCCAGTCCTCCCTTGTGCATTTATCTTTAGAGAGCAGGACCAAGAAGCTCTAGGAGTTGTGTAGTAACTGGCTTTTGCTGCAAGGCTGTCTACAGGGGAGACATTTTGATGGTTTAGTCTGAGAAACAGTTAATTTGGGTCATCTGAAATACAGTATTTGAAGCATGTTCTGTGGGTACCTTCAGAATTGTAGGGAAAGATGTAAGGGTAGTGTAGTTGGCAGGGAAGATTCAGAGGCATGGGTATCTTGTATTTGACTGCAAACCATCAACCAGTTTGCATTTGGTACGGCAGAGTCGTTTCCTGGTACTAGGTCTGCTACGATAGTGGTAGTGCTCAGCATAAGCCAGGTTTCCGCAATGAAGATAGTCATTGTTAAATTATGTTTCTTGCACCAATGTTTGGCTGCTGGTCTGGTGCACAACAGAATGTTCGATTTTATTGATGGGAGGGAATCTTTAGAATTAGTGATGAGTAGATTTCATAAATAAAAAATATTGTTACTAATTGCAGAGGTGTGGGTGTCTGAGATTAGATAGGTGCTGCAGTGCAGTATTTGGAGTGGTCATCAAAGCACTACAGCAGCTGAAGCTAAATGAGGATGGGATGATAAACTAGTCTGGGGGGGCGTATTTGAGGATGTGTGGTAGAATTTAGGCAGATCAGTGAGGTTGCAGAGTTTTGTGTTGCTGTAGGTGACTAAGCAGAGTGGAGCCTGCAAAGCAGAATTATACAGGGGGTAGCAAAGAGGTGCTGACAAAAGAAACGCTGGCATCAGTGGAGGCTGGGTGGAGTAGTGTTGGCAGGAGATGAGTGAAAAAGATAGCGGAAATGTAGTGATGCTGTAGTAGGACCGACACAACAGCAATGCAGTGTTGCATTCAGTGTTGGAGCCTGTGGCAGAAGTAGTGGTGGCAGACACAAGGGATTGGTGCAGACGTCATGGTGTTAGTAACTCACTCTGAATCTTCATAAGAAAGAGGCAGAGAGAGACATAGTTGATGATCCTCGGCAGGTGGGCAGAGTTTAAAAGCAGGGCCAAGACACAGTCGGCTCCATTCAGTGCTGGATGCAGAGTCGCAGAGTCATAGTCCTGCAGTTCATGTTACCACTGAAGGGAGGGGGTGAAAGGCCTACCATGGTGGAAGCCAGAGCCATTCCCTAACCCAGAGGGGGAGGTGGCAGTTGGAAGCTGGCCAGTTGTTCTCTTGTTTTTTCCAGAGAACTACCAGCACCAGTAGACTCACAGTGAACCAGACCGAGAGCAGCCCATCAGAGACACTGCATGGACTCTCAATATCAGCACACCCCAACCGGATCTATAATTCAAGAGAACTTCTAAATGACTTGTGAGCAAGAACCAGCACGGATATGGAATGGTGCCATCTACTTGCCTCAGCAGCAAAACTCTCCTGCTTCATAGCCAAGGACTACTAGCGACACGTGCGCCTCCCCAAAAACAGTGGCTCTGATTGCATTTGGCCATCCTCATCAATCTGCGTCAGGGCCAGTATGAGAGAAAGGTCTGGGGCTTAAACCCCCTTTTATGTGTTAAATTGTTTGTAACACGTTCTGGGCAGGGAAGGCAAGAAATGATTGACCTGGTGAACCAGAAGGGGAGAGGCAATGGGGACGGAATGTGGAAGCTATAAAGGACCACAGGAAAGAGAAAACTGGGGGTTGTTCAGGTGAAATCAAAGGAGGAGATAGTGGCAGAGGTAGAGGCAGACCAAGGGACCAAAGGGAAAGATGACGGTGTGGAGACACCTCGATGTATTTTCTATAAAAGGTGTGGTGTGGGCTGGTGAGAGAAAGTGGTATTGTGTCCTGAATGTGTGTGAAAGTTGTGTGAGTAAGAGGAGTGTAAGAAAGTGGGTGAGACCATGACAGAGTAGAAGTAGTGTGGAAGAAGGAGTGATAATAGTGTTGAGGGAGGAGTATAGTATGGAGGGAGGAGTGGTAGTGTAGAAGGAGGAGTGGTAGTCCAGAGGTGGTAGTAGTAGAGCAGTGGGAAGACTGATAGTGTGGAAGGAGGAGCAGCAGTAGTGTGCGGAAGGAGGAGCAGCAGTAGTGTGTGGTGGGCTAAGCAGCAGTAGTGTAGAGGGAGGAGCAGGTGTAGTTTGGAGAGGAGTAAAGTTGTTTTACATAGCAGCCTTCTGCCAATAATGTTGGCATTGCAGCGCATCAAAGGGGTGGAGGTAGATCGTAAAGAGAGGAAAATCGGAGGGGCAGAGACGGACGAACTAGCGAGAGAGGAGAAACGGATGGCAGTGTAGGAGGGAGGAGAGTAGAAGAAGGTAAGGGCAGAGATAGATACAGGGAGAGGAATATCAGAGTGCAAACGGACCAGAGAGGGTGAAGATCTATGGGTTTGGATGGCATAACCTGGGGAAAGTTTTTGGATAGGAACCCCAGACTGTTCACTGAGGGAGGCTATATAGAAGAAGCATTTGCCTTAAGGTCATCACCAAAAAAGAGAAAACAAATATTCGTCCACCATAAAATCACAAAAAAGCAACACCCTCACCCACGCAGACACCCCCTCATGTTGATAGTTGTTTGCTCAGCAGTTGCTCACGCTGCAGAGAATACCGACTTCATCTCATACAACAACCTTGACGCCCTCTTCATTACCGAAACATGGCTTACCCCGTCCTCCCCCATGTATCTGATGTCCTCCTCCTCTCAGGCTACTGCATCCAGCATGTGACCTGTCATATGTTGACAGGTAGTCCCAAGATGCACTCCTAAGGGATAGATCGATCCCAAGTTGTTGTAGTTATGAGGTCAATTCAATCTACAAATAATTTGCTGTGGCCTGTGTCAAATGAGTATGTAAAATTGAGCAATAAAGAAGCTAAAGTCTTTTCAAATTCAATTGCTAATTATTAACAAAATCTAGTGAAAGGAAGCAAATATTCAAAAAGAAATCACAATTTTCACAGAAAGAAAACAAATGAAAAGTAAAGGAGTACAGGTGTTTACAAGCACTCAATATATGTTCTCCATTTGTAAAATGTGTCACATCTCAGAGTTCCATCACAGAGTTGTGTTTATAGTCTCACACTGTAAGGTTGCATATAGTCCTGTACACAATTGTTCCAGATGGGTAGGCTGTATCAAAAGGTGTTGAAAAGTGCTGACGCGTTTCGGAAATAATCCTTCTTCAGGGCTAGTACAGCCTAACTAGATTCATGTATTTCAATTGTCCATCACCCGATGTGTATCTAGAAGAAACACATAGAGACTACATTTTAGGGGTCGTTTGTCACTCTATGATTATAGCTAAAGTATTAACAAGTAATTATAAAAGGACCAACCTTGTGTCCTCTTGTAAGGTACTTCACGGCTGCATTCAAACTTCATACAGCTGTGTAGAAGGTGAGGATTAACGCTGCTCAGAGAAGCATCTGTAGGTGTGTCGGGTCCAGGGTGGGCTGTTTGTGATGTATATCAGGGCAGGAGAATCCTCCCGTTAGTCATGTGTAAGACCGATCCAATGACAAACAACGTTGTCCAGACCTACCAGGAAAATAATGAATTTCTTAAAACTGTAGTTCAGTCAATAAGGTATAGAACATGCTGTTAGTACTGTGTGGAGGTACCCGTAGCGCCACCCATGGTGAGGGGGCCTATGCTGCATACCAAAATCGTGCCGTTAAAAGTGACACTCAAATTGATTCTCTGGGCGTTCATGTCAGTATTCATTGGGCAAATTGCACTGAGCTATGGTGCATGCCGTGTAAGTATTGGATACAGTGATACTGCCTGCAATTCTTCCAACTAGGACCGCAACAACATACATATTGTCCGGGGGTTCGTCTCAGTGTTCATGATACATGTTGGACTTAACGACAGTTCATGCCATGATACTAATATACTGGATCCTGCAGAACCCCACTGTTGGGGCCTGCTGCAGAGTCTAGAAGATTATCCTAACCGCTTACCTGAAAACAGCGACGCTCCCCGCCGTTCCTCTGTCTCCTCACTAGGCGAGGCGCAACTGGTTCTGCAGTATTATGGTTGCAGAGTGATGGGAGCGCAAGTGCATCTCGTCACTCGGGAGCCATCTTAGTGTGGGCATTAGTGTGTTGTCAAGGCAACGCTTACCGATGTCCTATCTAGATACCACACTGTCTAGGATTATACAGCAACCCATAGTGTCAATGAACGGGTCTCTAAGCAATCGCACTTGAGATCCTTTGTAGTGAAGTTGGAAGGTGTGTAGTACATCAGAGTTGCAGATGGACAGGCAGAGGGGCATGCCGCCGAAAAAAATCATCTGGGTGCCCCTCCCACTGTCCCGATACGAAGTACACAATATATTAATGGTGGCTAGTTTGTCTAGATGGTAAACTACAGATACTATACTGCCTAGGGTTATATAGCTACCCCAAGCGTAAATGTTAGAGTCTAGAAGCTATTCCACTTTAGATCCTTGGTTGTGCAGTTGGGAGGTGTTGAAGTGGATCGTACGTCAGAGTTTCTGATTGACAGGTAGAGGGGCATTCCACTGAAAATAGTCGGCTGGGTGCCCCTCCTGCTGTCCAGATTCAAATTACACCATGTATAAATGGTGGCTGGGGTTATTTAAATGGTAAACTGGTCTAATATGTCCTAGTGGGCCGTGTCACCATGTACCTTCCTGTGCAGATAACACTTAATGTGGCATATGGTTTTAAAAACCTTCGAGTCTGGGGGATCCCTCGTCAAAAGTCCAGAACTTTAAGTGATACAGATGTGTTATATGTTCGATAGGTCTGAATCATACCTCGTTAAATATCATAACCATGTACTTAACATTGGAATTCTTGGTATTCACGAGAGCAGCAGGTTCTAAAGAGGATAACCAACCCCTGGAAAGCAATTAACAATGTCATGTTGCAATCTAATACCTCATACCTTACAACACTTTGACACCCCAATAAATAGGTATTCCACATTCAAATCATTGGTATTGACTAGGACTGCCCAATCCAAAGCGGATAAGCCACCATGCAAAGCAAAGCAATTACCAACAGCTTGTAGCAATATAATACTTCATTCCTACCATCATATTGACATTCAAGTTGTTAATTAAATCTATGAATACATCATAGGCATAAATACATGAGACATTCAAACAAAACACATCAAATCTGTTTCGCAGTTCATTCCCATGGGCTGCATCACGTCTAATAGTTCGATCCATAGGACCTCTCTTTGTAACTGTTTTCTGCCGATGTCACCACCTCTACTTCCCAAGGTCACTTTTTCTAAGATGATGCATTTTAACTGTGCTATTGTGTGCCTTGCCTCCAGAAAATATGTTGTCACTGGAGATTTCAAATTTCTTGTGCGTATGTTGGACTTGCGTTCCGACCAACAGAGCCTGGATTTCCGTGTCGTCACGTCCACATAATAAAATCCACAGGGGCATTTCAGGGTGTAGATCACATTATTTGTATCACAAGTAAAGGAATGTTTGAGTGAGATGGTCTTGCCTGAACGGGGGTGCATGATGGTGTTGCCTTTGATGATGTTGCTGCAGTGTTGGCAATTATGGCATGGTTGTGTCCCTTTGTGTTTGTTGTTGTTTATGGGTGTTGCTTGCATCTCTGCTTTAATAGGGATTTTACACAGGGCTCTACTATTGCAATAAGCAAAGGTTGGTGGTTCTCTGAACAATGGTTTTAGTGTTGGGTCCATCTGTAGCATGGCCCAGTTCTCTTGATGATGCCCTTGATTCTCCTGCTTTGCAATGACTGTGTAGTAACATACACTAGTGGTTGCCCCACTTTGGGAGGTTTTGGTGTGAGTAGAGTGTCCCTTTCTATAGTTTCCACTTTCATTGCGATTTCCGAAATGAGGGTTGGATTATAACCCTGTTTGTGAAACTTTGTGCATAATACATTGGACTGCATTGTCTTTTCTTCTGGTTAAGAGGTATTCCGTCTGTAACTTAAGAACTTACTCAAAGGTACGCGCGCTCAATCATGCGTTTGGGGTGGAAACTTGTGGCCACTAACAAGCTGTTATGGTCAGTAGCTTTGGTGTAAATCATTGTGGCTAACTTATTGTCTTTAATGTACACTTCGACATCTAGAAAGTTAATCCTGATCCTGCAGGTTGCGTTGGTGAATTTAATTTCGGGTGCATGTTGTTCATGGCTTCAAAGAGGTTGTGTAACATCGGTAAGCGTTGCCTTGACAATGCACTAATGCCCACACTAAGATTGCTACCGAGCGTAGAGATGCTCTTGCACACCCGTCGCTCGGCAACCATAATACTACAGAACCAGTTGCGCCTTGCCTACCGAGGAGACGGACGAACGGTGGGGAGCGTCGCTGTTTTCAGGTAAGCGGTTAGGAAAATCTTCTAGATGCTGCACAGGCCCCAACAGAGGGGTTCTGCAGGATCCAATGTATATTAGTATCATAGCATGAACTGCCGTTAAATCCAACATGTATCATGAACACCGAGACGAACATCCACGGACAATATGTATGTTGTTGCGGTCCCAGTTGGAAGAATCGCATGCAGTATCATTGTATCCAATACTTACACGGCATGCACCATAGCTCAGTGCAATTTGCACAATGAATACTGACACATACGCCCAGAGAATCAAGTTGAGTGTCACTTTTAATGGCACGATTTTGGTATGCAGCATAGGCACTCTCACCATGGGAGGCACTAGGGTTACCTCCACACAGTACCAACAGCATGTTCTATACCTTATTGACTGGACTACAGTTTTAAGCAATTCATTATTTTCCTGGTAGGTCTGGACAACTTTGTTTGTCATTGGACCGGTTTTACACATGACTAACGGGAGGATTCTCCCGCCTTCATATACATCACTAACAGCCCGTCCTGAACCCGACACACCTACAGATGCTTCAGATCTCTGAGCAGCGTTTATCCTCACCTCCTAAACATCTGTATGAAGTTTGAATACAGCCATGAAGTACCTTACAATAGGACACAAGGTTGGTCCTTTTACATTTACTCGTTAATACTTTAGCTATAATCAGAGTGACAAACCACCCCTAAAATGTGTTACTTCTAGATACACATCGGGTGATGGACAATTGAAATACATTAATCTAGTTCGGCTGTACTAGCCCTGAAGGATTATTTCCGAAACGTGTTGGCACTTTTCAACTCCTTTTGATACAGCCTACCATATGAGCAAGAATCTACATATCTGGAACAAAAGTGTACAGGACTATATGTAACATTACAGTGTGAGCCTATAAACACAACTCTGTGATGGAACTCTGAGATGTGACACATTGTACAAATGGAAACCATATAGTGAGTGCTTGTAAACACCTGTACTAATTTACTTATCATTTGTTGTTTTTTTTTCTGTGAAAATTGTGAAAACAGTAATTTCTTTTTGAATATTTGCTTCCTTTCACTAGATTTTATTAATAATTACTAATTGAATTTGAAAAGACTGTAGCTTCCTTATTGCTCAGTTTTAAATAGTCATTTGAAAAGATGTAATGCCCGTACGGGCCACAGAAAAATATTTGCAGATTGAATTGACCTTATAACTACAACTACTTGGGATCGCTATATCCCCTAGGAGTGCATCTTGGGACTACCTGTCAACATATGACAGGTCACGCTTTGATTTTCTCTCTCTGTCTCCAGTGGCCTCCAGACAATTCCCGTCCCTTTGAACCTGAAGTCTATACACACATACATCTAAACCACACTCACTGGACACACAAATACACTTCCTTGTTAAAAGGTAGTGCCCCTCTACCCTTCAATTTTTCCCGTACTGCATACAACATGCCAACTGGACAGAAAGGACAGGAGGCGGAGTGGCAATCATCCACAGGAGTGATTTGCCATTCTCCATCATGCTCTCTCTCAGAACAAGCTTGTACGAATCACTTGACTGTAGATTCCCTTTATTTCACAAGGAACCCATCACCTTTCACCTCATCTACAGATCACCTCACAGTAGTGATTATTTCACTGCTGACATCTACAACTTACTCTCTTCTGTCAAACTAGCCCAGACTAATGGTGTCTTTCTCATAGATTTTAGCATCCCTCAGTCTCATGACAACCACCACACTCTAAGCAGGCTTTCTGCACTTACTGGATCCATCTCTCTGCGACAACCATAGGATTTGGATTACCAAGGGCAAAACTTCTTACTACTCGCCCACCATTGCAGCAGACTCTAACAGAAACAAAGTCCTCTTTGAAGTAGTAAAGCATTGTACCAAACCCTTACCCAAACCCGAATTGCAAGCAATTCAGGGAAAATGCAATGAAATTAACTATTTTATCGAGAAAAAAAGACAATATTTGACAGATCATCAAATCAACCTCCCACAACATTAGTCTCAACCCTGCACTCCAGCATGCACACTGCCCCTCAGGACTGAATTCTCTCCTCTCTCTACCCCAGACCTTTAATAACAATTCACTAAAACCTACTTCCTAGTCTGTTTTTATCTTCCTGGCCTTCATCATTAAACAACTGATGGGCCTGATGCTCAATGCAGTACTCTGCATCATTAATGCCCCCCTCAATGAAGGGTCATTCCCAGACACCCTCAAGACTGGTCTCATACAATCTCTTTTGAAAATAAACAACCCTAGACCCAGACTACCTGGCCAACTGCTGACCAATTTACTAGCAAAATCTTGGAAAAAGCAGTCCCTACTCAGCTGCTCACCAGGACCAATCAACCACATCTCCTAAACGACGATCAGTAGCGATTCCGTCCCAAGTGTAGCATCGAGACAGTCAACATTCAGGTGGTGAATGATACCCTCCAAATCATGAATAAGGCGACTCGTGCCTCCTTGACCTTTTGGCTGCATTTGACAGAGTAGTCTACTGTATCCTCCTCTCCTCATTCGCGGACAGGATGGGATTCTCTGGAACTCTCCTGATTCTGTTTACCTCCAACCTCTCAGGAAAACACCAACCATCCAGATAAACACGTTGCATTCTAACCAACTCCAAGTGTCCAACAGAGAACCCAAGGCTCCACCCTCTCACTGCTCCTTTTTAACCTTTAGATGGAGCCTCTGGGTACACTTCTCAAAGACTCTGATATAGACATCGACCAATATGCGGATGAAACTCATTTGTTCATGAGATTAAAAAGCCCACACAGCATCAGTAATCACTATGATTGCCTAGTGTGAGAAACCAGAAGGGGCCTCATGGACTAGTCCCTGAGGATCTGTCATCCAGGTGGCCAAGACACGGCCATTGCTTTTGGATCCAGTTCCTGGGAGTGGACCAGTGCAGGAGGATTGCCTGGGTGAGGGGTCTTCAGGGAGTGGGACTGGGACACCAGATGACGAGATGCAGTATCCCTCCCCCTTTAACACCTTTACCCCATCCTACCCGGTAGGATATTTAGGAACTTTACCCCCCCTTTCCCTACACAAACAGCCACACGAACAGCCCGCTCTGGGAGAGTACAGACTAACACCTGAGTATTACACCTGATATGTCCCAATACTGTGGTCAGGCAGAGTCAGGCCATTACTGTTAATGACTCACACCTGACTTAAATTAAGCTTCCCCACACAGATAAAAGGTGGATCATGAGAGCATTTTGAGTGAGGAAAAGCACAGGAAGGAACAGCGTTTTCCAGACGGCAGCTGAACGAGGGGAGAAAGGCAGCAAACTGAGAAAGGAAAACAAGGAGGGAAATGACCTTGACCTTTCTGCTGAGAAAACTTTACTTTCCAGAAACCTTCAGATCGAAAGGCATAAGGGCAGGAAACCAGACTGTAGAATCCTGCATTGTGTGTCGGAGATACCCAGGGCCCTCCTGCATGGCTAATCGAGTTGGGAGGAACAGCAGCTGCTGTGGTACCGTCCTTGGCGCCAAGATCAAAGCAGCACCAGACAGATCAACACAGCCAATGAGTTGGGGAGACCGATGCAAGACCGGCCTGTGTTGAAGTCAAGGTTGCAAGCAGCAACATTATATAAAGAGTGCAAGAACGAAGATTGGGAACGCGTGTGATGAAAGACACGAGGAACGCCTTATTGCTGATGTATGTTTGAACTTTACAAAGAAAGATACAATACCAGCGACAGAGTGGTCCAGCACCGCACGTCTGCTCAATCGAAGGTCTCTGTGAGGTATTCGGCCAAGAAGTGATAGAAACAAAAGTGAAAGATGAAAATAAGAATTGGAGTGAATCAAAGTGGTCCTGCGACGATTTAAGCAAAAGCCATTGCACAATCTAAAGTCTTTGTTTTTTTGGTGTAAACGAGGTCCGAGCCCGAACAAGGGGTGCCTGTGGTACGAGCCCGAATAAGGGAGACCAATTGTGAACCTGTGAATGTGAAAAAACCGATAAGAAAGGAACTTTTGTGGTTGTTTGTTACGTCAAGCCCTCTGCAATAAGAGAAGCCAGAGTGTGTGCGAAGCTTGAGCGTGCATCCTTGTCCCGTGCTGAACATTGTTATCCCACACCATCTGTATTAGAAGGATTGGCAATAGGTTAATTAGTATAGGACCTCTTTATTTTGATACATATTCCACTAGGACTGCGCTATTATTATTTGATGGTCGTAGCTTGCTCCCATCCTTAGATTTAGGATTAGATATGTGTTCATACAACCCATTGAAGTTTAATAAACACCTTTGAACTGTGATCGCTTGTGTCTGTCTTCACTATTTGATACCATGTCTTCCTTACACTAGCCATCATCCAGTCCTGGATGTCGGCTGCCTCCCTCAAACTTAATCCAGACAAGACACAATTCCTCCCCATTGTTGCCCTGCTAAACAACGACTTCTCCAACAATGGCCCAATGATGTGCGCTATTAGAATTTCACCTGCAACTCTGGGACACAGAAAGATCTTTAGGCTTCACTATTGTCAGCAGCCTGTCCTTCCAGAAACAAACAGCTAGGAAGGCCCAAACAGCTTGGTTCCAAACCCCCCTTTGCAAAATCGAACCCTTCCTCACACAGCAGGACTTCCAGATCATAGTACAGGCCTTTTTGGTCTTGCAACTCAAGTAACGAAATGCCCTCCTGACAGGGCACCCAGCCGCTCACTTAGCGCCCCTAAAAGTAGTCTACCATGCTGCAGCACATCCTATTACGGGTGCATGGAAATTAGACTGAATCACCCGTCCTATGCAAACTACATTGGCTTTCTCTCCAGGCCAGGTTAGTGTTCAAGACTGCACATACCATCTACAAAGTAGTCATGAGTAGCACACCAGCGTATCTGGCAGCTAAGCTCAACATATCTGGTGGTACACGCTCCCTGGGCAGCAAATTGACTAACCACTTGAATCACAATTAGTCTGCAAAGAGGATCTGTAAACAAGCCTTCTCTTGTCACGCACCCACCCTCTGGAATTCGATCTCAGTATTAACTTGGAATGCCCCCACAATTCTCCAATTTTGCAAATCTCTCAAAACCTGGCTTTTTCAACAGCACCTGAACATGGACTAATCGCAATGGATGCACAGAACCGAACTCACAGTACTGCTCTACTGTTAAAAGACTGGCTACCCAAACCTTGTACAGAGCTCTGCTGCTTTCGAGCTCAGTGTGTTTTAAACAATAAAATAAAGAGGAAAGTGTGGGTGTTGTAAGGGTGCAGTAGTATGAGTCTGACACAGTGGTTAAGAGTTTCATCTATATAAAAGTAAAAGAAAAGGAAAAACCTATCTTGCCCGATTACCATGAGGAGTTGCCCTACCTCAACAAAAAAACTAAGGATGTCCGTTAAGTAAAAATGTCCACTGTCCTGTGTCTAATCCCATTTCCGTCCCTTACACTCTAAACTAACTAAGGAAAAACTGGGTGCCTTCTTGATCCAGAAGAAGTTCCCTCTCATTCTGGATTCAGACTCAAATGTTAATTTCTTGATAAGAAAATCTAGTGTAAAAATCTTTAATTTAAAAGTTCTTGATCTTGGATGCTCCTCGACAAGTATTAAAAAAAACCACAAGATTTAATGGAGAATCGTCTCCCCTCTTCTTTCACCCATCCATATTAAGTCTGTTTTTTCTCCTGCCAGACTTGACTGTAGGCTCTTCTTCCAACAAAACACATTTTACAAAAATAATAAGGGGGTGCGGGGGGGAGTAACTTCCCCTTTCTTCTTCCAGTTCACCAGTGTAGTGCCCAATCTGGTTTACTATTTTGCCAGACTTGCACTGTGGACCACAAATAGCATGTCCTGAGTCTCAGGGAGAGTCTCATCCCCCTCTCTCTCTCCAGCTCACCAAGTCTGGTTCATTATTCTGCCAGATTTGACTGTAGACTTTCTATTACAAAACAAAGCTCCCAGGTATTGGTGGGGGGAGCCACATCCCCTGTCCTATCTTCATCTTATACACCTAGCATCAGGTCTGGTTCACTATCCTTCCAGAGCCGACGGTAGATTTTCTGTTCACAAAACACAATGTCCAAATATTTCCAGGTCACCAATGTGGCATCAAGTCTGGTTCACTATCCTGTCATACTTGTTTGCAATATTCTTAGAGTTCCAAAAAGTGTTTTTCTCTCTTTGACAGAGGGTCCCCAACCCCTTGATCTGGTTTCTTGCTCCTTTCTTTCTCTTTACATGGGCCCCAGGTCCCTCTGGGCTGTTTCGGGATCTCCCCGATTTGTTCTGCCATTGGTTTATCCTTTCTGTGGGTCCCAGACCCCTCACTATTCTTTTGGGGTCTCGACAATTTATTTTGGGCCCCAGCCCACTGATTATGTGTTTCTTCACGCTGGTGTGGGTCATTGACCCCTGTGTACTTCTTTTGTGGGCTTTGATATGGGCCGCAGACCCTGCTATGTGCTGCTAGCGGGGGTTTCCCCGTCTACATGTGGGTTCCAGACCCTGGTATCCTCTTTCCGTGGGACCTCTGCCCCTACTTCACTCACTGTCCAATTGAACAGACTGGGTGTACTTTTCTGCCAGGTACTGTTCCACTTAGGATGCTCCGCAAAGTTTGTTGAAAACTGTATAATTCTTCCATTATCCCTTTTTGCCTCCCTGGACATTAGTGTGTGCTTTTTAATCTATTTAACTGCCTCTGTGACCCATTAGCCGGTCTAACCCTTTCCCTACCTTCAGGTACTGTTGTTATGGGCTCCAGTCTACCCTGGCAGCGGGGCTTCTGAGCTGCTAACGCATTTGGCTTCCTGCCTTCGGCAGCTCCACAGCATTGGGCTCTCTGTTGTGTCCTCGGCTGCGTGCCTTCTCCTTCTCCGTCTGGCTTTGCTGGTCAGGTTTACTCTCTCCCCGCCACTGGCCAGGTCCCTGTTGCATGGACCTCCTGGAGAGACTTGTCCTGCCTCAAAGGGTCTCTGCTTCTTTTCTTTGGGTGCTTCGCCACAGAACCAGCATCTGGTTCCTCGCTTCTCCAGGGCTGGCGTGACAAAATATGCAGTCCTTCCTAGCTTTTTGATCATTGAGGTTGCCTCTAGTAAGCTGTACCGGATATGTTGGTTCTGCGGTGGACTTTTGTCTCCTTGCCCAATCTTCTTAATGTCAGTGTTGCTTTGTATTCTACCTGAATAAGCAGCCGTTTTCCTCGTTTCAATAGTATTGATGAAGCCCTCTTCTCTACTGAAGTACATAGGAGTGTGGGGGACCAGAGGTGACTGAGTGGGGTGCAAGGAAAGTGGGGACAGTAATGGAGGGGTTGAATACTGCATTCTCCCAAGGCTATCACCAATGGTCCCATGCACCACCCCAGCTGGATAATCGGGTAGCAGACTCACCTCCCATGCCTCATGTGAAGGGGCTTCCCCCATGGGAGCAGTGACCGTACCCTGGGATTCATCACAGCGTGCATTGACTCAGCAAAGAGAAACCTGGCGTACAGGTCAGGGAAGCATTGGCTATGGAATGAGATTTGAAGCCAGGCAACCCTTTGCAAAAAGCTGTGCTCGCCTTCAGGTTTTATCTCCAGATATTGATTGGTTCTATAGCTTGGGATATCTCACCCATTTCTTCCCTACCGCAGGCATTAATAAATAAATAATACATTATTACACACAGGATAATAAGCCAAGATTAAACTAAAAAAACATTTCAAAAAAGTAGGATATAAAAAGGCAAAGTGGATATGCGAACATTTGCAGATGGGACAGTGCTCCAGAGAGGAAGACAGGTCACAACGGGCCAATAGCACATAATGTGCTGCAGCTTTGCAGGGTAGTAAAGAAAAATAAACAGTCTTATGCAAGTGATTGATCCAGTCAGTCAACAATAAGGCTTGAATCTGTGAGCAAAAGCAACGTATTCCTGAATCTAACCATTGGGTGGGTATCTCAGGCAATATATCCCAGGTTCATCGTCCATAGTTGAATGCAATGTACTGTGTTAAGTCAGAATCAGGAGACGGACACTTTGTCATTTTCTTAAGGATTCTTAATTGTTAAGGGTTTCAAATCCTACTCTGTCACTCACGTGTGGAGCCCTACCCCAGAGAAAAGAAGTTTTATAGGTGCTCATCCACATGTGCTATAAAGAAAAAAACAAAGTCAGTTCTCCAGAAAAAACTCGATTCTGTCCCTTACAAAACACAAGAATGTTTCTTCCCCAACCCAGGAATGGTGACTGACCACTAAATCCCCCGTGATCTCTCCCAGTTACAGGTAGCATGGGCTCTGTGCCCTTTTCAGAGTTCCAGTCAGTACAACAAGTCTTCTCTTTTCCTTTCCTTGCTCCTCGGGTTGTATCATAGTATTATAGTCATTGATTTGTTTCTTACGTATTACACTTTATCAGAAAGCATGTCTCTGTCTTTGGTTGACGAACCAACCTGGGTTGTTCTTCGATTCGCTACTCGGTACCAGTTACTTTGCCTGGATTCCCCACCCAGGAGTCTTGCTCAGTTCTTGTCAGCGATCGTTACCCTTTTTTGGGTTGTTGGATTTCTCAGCCGACCTTGGATTTTGGTCTCTTATGTCCCATCTTGGGTTTGGGTGTCTCTCACCCTGTCTTTGCTGAAGGTCTCCCATACCCCGCACTGGGTTTTGGTTTCTCATTCCCCGCCTTGGGGTGAAGTCGTTCTCACCCCACTCTTGGTCTGGTATCTGACCCCCCCCTCTTGGGGTGGGTTCTTGTAACCCACCTTGGGCTCTGGCTTCTCTAACCCTGCCTTGGGGAATACTAGTTTTCACCCTATCATGGGATATATTTTCAGGCATCCCACTCTGGTGTATGGATTCTGGTAGCCCGCCTTCACTTTTCTTGCCTCACCCTGAGGTATGCTCGTGGCACCCCCCTGGGGTATAGTTGGCCTTCCCCTCCCACGTCTACCAGAGCCACCGTGTACTTGGTTCTCTGTTGCAGTCCTCCTTGGAATGACAGGGAGCTTTGGGTTCAGCATCGTTGGTTTCGCAGCGGCTTCTCTGATATCGGCCGCTGTTAGCGTGGAGCGTCACTCTCGCATGTCTTTCAAAACTCTGTGGTTATTGTACTCCATCAGTGCTTCATCAATTCCTCTGTTTCTGACCCTGTGGGTGTCCACGGCTTCCCCCTCCGTCTGTGTCTCAGCATACTGAGGGCTTGGTCGAACTGCTTCCTCCTGGGAGGCTTGGACACACCTCCCAGGAGGAGATATTCGTGCATCTGCCGCTCCCCAGGCAGCGTGCTCTCCTCAGCGCAGATTTCTTTTTTTTGTTCTGCCCCAAAAAAGGGCGCGTTTGTTCTCAATTCAGGCATGGAAAGTGCCTGAAAGGGGTCAGAAGACAAGTAGACTACATGTGTATGAAGTTGCGAGTCAGTGCACCATTCAATTCCCAAGTAACCAACAAATGTGTTATCTTTTTGGGATAAGGGAGGATAACAAATATCCCCATCTTGGGGTTGCTTGTCCTCTAAAGTGGGAGTCACACCTAGTGAGATCCTGCTTGTCCTGACTTCTAAAGGGTGTTAAGCTTAGCTGGCTCACCTGCCTAGTCAAAAAGGGGGTAGCTCCCAGTCGGGGAGAAGGGACAAGCCCTGGATTCATCACAAAACCAACAGGCACGAACTGGGCATGAAAGCATAGTGACGAAATCCTGGATCGAGGTTCACCCACGTATTTTAAGGCAATCGCCATCACCTCTTTCTGTAAACAGACAAAACAACAGAAAAAACATTGAACGTATTTTGTTTAATTCTATTGGAGAGAACCTAGTGTAGGAAAAGAAAGAAAAAAACGGAAGTTTTCAGTCCTAGGTTAAACCTAACATTGGACTATGTTTAACTGTGCATTCATTCCTTTCAGGAAGGTGAAATGTTTTCTGCAGTTACAACATATTTCAGGCCAAATAATGGTCCCAGTTGGCAAAAGTCCTCTTAATGATAAGTGTACCACGCAGACTGTACATTGCAGTCCATTAGATCCCGCCCCAAGACCAACCTTTAGGTCTTTGGTTAGAGGAGTCCAAATGCGTTCATCCTTTATGTACTGAAGGAAAGCACAGCACTGCATTCTGTGCCAAACAGGACGCCTCTGTGTGTGGAACACACACGCGCTTTACGCCCCTGGAGTTTCCATCAACACTGTTTTCTGTTTCCCAACAGAAGACATCAAGTAGGAACTAGCCCCACATCCAATTAAAATTTGAAAACCAGTAAATTAATGTTTGGCTTAATCTAAACAAATCACATTTGTCTTAGTTATTTGCGAATGCAGATTAATTGAAAGCATATAGCATGCTGGTGGTGAATAGAGCCAAGCAGTGGGTGGCATCAGCAGTGCGAAAAAAGCTAAGGCCCAGTGTCTTTGATATGAGCGTAAACATTCTTCAAACAGAAATCCCTCAACACAAAGAAGCGAAGCAGTGTGGAGTTTTTTTGTAAAAGTGAAATCCTTCTTGGTTGCATCTCTCCCTCCCAAACCAGCATCAAGTCTGCATCAAAGAAATCTAGATTCAAAATGAATTTAAATCTGATGGTAGGTGTAATACATAGGGGTGGAGTTTACACTACAGATGAAGCCTGTTAAAAGGAGCCAACAGGCCATATTACACACTAATCACTAATAGGTGGGGTACCAGAATAGCATATTTACTATTCTGCTGACTACCGAAAAGTATGCCGAAATATCTATCAGAAGCTGAACTTCAGTGCACACCACCTCACCACAGCAACTGGCCCACGATGAGAAGACATGATGCGTCTCTGCACCCTCCATCATCCCATGCATGAAATGAGCTCTCAGTATGTACTAGAACCGCGGCCTAGCACCCTCGCCAGTCAGTGCTCGTGCCAGGGTCACCTTGAGTTGGGGTGCATGGCGCTGTAATCGTAATTGTTTATATAGCGCGTATACACAAATGGAGTGCTTCAAAGCGCTTCAAGGTGGGAAGGCAGTAAGGCAATACAGTAATCATTTTTAGGCCTTGAAGTTTCCAGAGCATGAGACATAAAAACTAGCATACAAGGCCGGACGACATTTCTGCTAATGCAAGTTCATGAAGTGTTACAGTCGCTAACATGCTAGGTAGGGGAGACAAAAAGGTGGGGGACAGGACAAACAAACCTACTAGTCCAAGTACCTTCAGGTCATGCATGCATGCGTGCATGCAGACGGGATGCGAGGAATGGGGGTAGCGGAGAGGGGATAAGTGTGCTCAGTCCAGCGGGGCTGTGGGTGAAGTGCAGAGCGTGCAGGCTGAAAGGGCAGGAATGATGTACATAGTGCAACGTCCCAGAGGCAAGTGCAAGAGACTGGTGGGGGGAGCCTGGGACCTGTAAGGCTCTGGAGGTGAACCAGGCAACCAGTCAGCAGAACTGAGCTGAGTTAGGGAGGAGAAGGAGGAAGGAGGCTGAATAGAGAGAACGTAGGTTAGCAGGGGAGAGGGAGAGAGAAGGAGGAAGAGAAGAAGAAGGTCTAGAGGAGTTTCCAGAACTTAAAGTGCTCAGGCTCAAGACAGAAAGAGGCACGGAGGCTGTTCTAGAGGGAGGCACCATGAGAGAATAAAGATCTACTCCCAATCTCTGTTTGGAGAAAAGGCTCACCCGCAGAGAGTTGAAAGAGGATGAGCGGAGGGCTCCAGAAGTGGGAGTATTTAGGAAGAGAGAATTGTAGATAGTGTGCGCCCCAGAAAGCCTTGTGGATTATGCAGATGGTCTTGAACTTGATCCTAGCAGCCACGGGAGCCAGTGGAAGGATTACAGCACCGAAGAGATGCGGTTCCTGGCCTTGAGGCCCAGGATAAGTCTTGCAGTTCTGTTCTGGATGAGTTATAGAGGACGGAGAGTAGAAATAGGATGATTGAGGAAGAGGCTGTTGCAATAGTCCAGCCTAGAGAGAACCAGGGCTCTCGAGATGGTGAGCCTCTGGAGGAAGTGAGAAAAGGTAGAGTGCCTCTGAGGAGGTGCAGCAGGTAGTGGGACTTGATGGAGATGTCTTAGATGTGAGATGAGAAGGAGAGAGTGGAGTCAAAGATGATCCCTAGATTTTTTGGCTCGTTAGTAAGTGTGAGCACCGGGCCAAGGGAGGCCAGCCAGAGTGAAAGTGGGAAAGCGGGAGCAGGGGTCCCAATGAGGACAATCTCCGTCTTACTGACATTAAGGCAGAGGTTGTTAGCAGTACACCAAGACTGAATTGAGGACAGACAGTCAGGGATGAGAGAGGAGGAGGCCGAGGGTAGCCTGAAAGAGAGCTGCATGTCACCCATATAACACAAAGTTAGAGGTAAAGGAAGAGATCCTGTGGGCCAAGGGGGCCATGTAGGTATTGTATAACCAGGGGGATAGGTTAGATGTCTTTGTACTTGCGGTGTCTCTGGGGGACACAAGTAGAGAGAGTGATAGGGGAGAGAAAAGGCCCAAGATCCACCTGGGATGGACGGTCAGAGAGAAAGGAGGTGAGCCACGCCAGGGCCTGGTCTGTGATGCACATTGTATCCCGTAGACAGGAGATCATGATGTTGTGGTTTACCATATCGGAAGCAGAAGAGAGGTTGAGGAGAATGAGGACAGAAGGAGAGTTCAAGATTTGAGAGCAGGTCTTCACAGGTGTTCAGAAGAGCAGTTTCCATGCCCATGGATGCTCTAAAGCCAGACTGATGGTCATGGAGACAACCAAAATATTCAGTGTGTAGTGTAAGCTGAGTGATAGCGAGCTTCTCCAAGAGTTTTGCCCAGTAGTGGAGTGATGGAGATCGGGCGATAGTTTGCTGGAATAGATGAGTCGGCGAAGGGGGTTTTGAGCAGATGGTGCACAAGAGTGCATGGGAGGGGAGGGGAAAACTCCAGTGGTGAAGGAGAGGTTACAGAGATCGGCCAAAGCTGGAGAGAGAGTGTCAATATTGTCCTTTATGGTTATGGAAGGGCAGGGATCCACCTGTTTGGAAGAGGCTTTCATGAACCAGACTTGTCTAGAAACCTCATCTGGAGTGACAGGAGAAAGGAAGGAGAGAAGAGGGGTTCGGTGGGGTTGTCCGAGGGGGGCCCAAGAGATGTTGGTGCATGAGTGGGTGCAGAAGAGAGAGAGGACAGGATGTCTTGTGCCAAGGTATGGCGTGTATTTTCTGGACTATCACTGTGAGGGTTTCTGGGCAAAGCAGTGAGTCAAGGGTTTGTCCTGGACAAGGACACAGACAAAAAGGAGATAGTTACAGTGCAAGGGGAGAGGTATTTCTATTAAGCAGACAGCTTCACAAGCTCACGCAAGTTCAGACTTCTGCCAGCTCTTGATATTTGAGGCCTCACTCGCCCTCGTCAAAACCTGCAAGAAGGAACGGTTGCAATATAGAGCATATTGTACTGTGAATCACCTGATGCATACAGTAGACTGCACAGCCTACATCTTCCTTATTTTAGGTTGGAAGAAGGAGCAAAAAGTAACTTGCTATCTACACCTGTACTCTGTTAGTATAAGCCGACATCTAGAGGTACTGCATCCCATGTGTTCATTAATGGGCCAGCTCCAGTTGGTTTGGATCTAGTTCAGAAAAGCATGATTTTGAGGGCATGTGTGGGTAATAAAGCCTGGTAAAAAATAGTCTACTTAATCGAAGACAGCTTAAGCGACAACTCCCATGGTCAAAACACAAAGAATCTCAACCACTCACCCAGCCTCCCCAAAATCAGTGTTTAGATATGTCAATGCTCTGGGAAGGTGAACCAAATTTTTGAAACCCCTGGCAAGCATGCCCGCCCTGAAACCATCTGGTTTCCAGGCACTGGGAGCTTCATCATGGATGACTGATATTTCCCTAGATTTGCATGGCAATTGGTTCATGCAGGCAGGCCTGAGCAGTGATTTTTATTTTTAACAACTAGGTCCCCTTTTAAAAGTCATGTCGTGATCCTCTTGCTCCTGCAGATCCGGAATAATCCTAGCCTAAGGATGTATTTACTTCACGTGAAAATAGAATAAGCAGATTGGTGAATATGTGCGGAATGGAGGGCACCGACTAACGGAAGGAATCATTCAGCTCCTGAAGACTTAGATGCGGGAGAAGATTTGCAGCATCCGGATCGCAGCCAGAAAAAAAATGGCGTCCGGAGCAGAACAAAGGACTTCAGCAGCAGAGCGAGTGTGAGGAGTCCGCCGGGATACAAAGTGGCAACAAAATGATCTCAGGAGACCTGAAGATAGCAATCTGGAATGTCAGGGGGCTCAATAGTTACTTGAAGAGGAATAAGATCATGATGTATCTAAAGAGGCAGAGGATAGATATCACCCTATCACAAGAAACGCACCGTACAAAAGAAAAACAGGATGTGATAATAAAGAAATGGAAGGGGACAACCATAGGGGCAATGTATTCTGCATACGCCCGTGGGGTGATTACTTGGATAGCACCACATGTTCCCTTTCAGGTACTACGGTCCACCGTTGAATCAGATGGGAGGATGGTGGCGATCCGAGGACTGATAGAGAATAGAGAGTTGTGTGTCATTAACACATATGCCCAAACCAAGATACTGTGGCCTATTTCAAGGCCTTATATAGTAAAGTTAGTCCACACCTTGGGGGGCCGGTGATATGGGGAGGTGACTTTAATTGCACGCTGGACCCCAGGGTAGACAGATCAGACAAGCAACTAGACAAACCTACCCCTGCAGCCAAGACCTTAAGGGCCCTGTTGGGAGACTCATCTGGAAGACATATGGAGGCTACACCATCCACATGAAAGACATTATTCTCATTACTCAGCCCCACAACAAATGTACACACGGCTAGATTATATGTTTGCTACTCCGGAGCTGACGGAGGAGCTAGTGCGGTCGGAATACAAGGCGAGGGGCCTCTCAGACCACTCGCCACTGATCTTAACTTGACAATATTTGCCTCTCAGAGCTAGGATCCCAACGTGGCGGCTTAGAGCCGAAGCATTGAAAGACACAGTGTTCAGAGGACCGGAGAAAGGAAATTGTAGAATACTTCGAGAATAACACTGGAAGCGTAGAATCAGCTGGCCTTTATGGTAGGCATTTAAGGTGGTGGTGAGGGGAGCAGCTATATCCAAATCCAAAGGGGTACAAGGAGGCATAACACAGGAGCTGCAAGAGGCAGAGGCAAAATTGGAAGCAATTATACAGAGAGGAGATAACTCCCTTGAGGGGGACGAAACCATAAGCCAATTGCAGCTAGAGTGTGGAGGGCACTGGGAGAGATTATGCAACTTAAATTACAAAAAATACATAGAGGCGCAGCACGTCTGGCAGGGACAAGCCGGGGAGGTGGCTAGCATAGTTATATAAAAATGAGATACCCAGATCAACGATCAGAGCAATAGAGGGGGAGAACGGACAGATACTGGATACCCAAGGGGGCGTGAACAGGGGGTTCCTTGAGTTCTATCAACAACTGTATGGAAACGTTGAAGGGGGTGAATGGAGCGAGATGATGGAAACACTAGAGGATACTGGTTTACCTAAACTGAGTAGCAAAGAGAGAGGCCCCAATCACATTAGAGGAACTAGAAGCAGTATTTAAGCTATTACCTACTAGCAAGGCCCTGGGAATGGACGGACTCCCCAGTGAGTTCCATAAAACATATAAGATGGAAGTGCTCCCCCCGCTACTGGCAATGTTGAATGAAGCGTTGGAAATAGGGATACTGCCAGAATCCCAGAGAGAGGCCACTATTATCCCACTTCTCAAACCTAACAAGCCGAGTACGGACTGCGGGTCGTACAGACCGCTATCCATGCTGGACCAGGACAGCAAGATACTCACGGCTGTGTTGGCAAATAGACTGAGACAGGTTATTAACAAACTTATACATCCTGATAAAACCGGAAATGTTCCGCACAGAAGCATATCCGACAATCTCAGAAGGCTCCACCGAGTCATAGAGCAGACGGAAGGGGGCTCACAAGAAGTTGCAATTGTCTCATTAAATGCGTTGAAGGCCTTTGATTCAGTCAAATGGCCTTGGCTGATGGCAGCCCTAAAGGAATATGGTATAGGGCCCGGGTACCTGAAGTGTGTGAAACCACTGTACAGTATGGCACTAGCTAGAGTCAAGACAGGAGCAATCATTTCAGAGAGGTGGCAACTCAGTAGGGGCACCAGACAGGGCTGCCCTTGGTCCCCGATGCCGTTTATCCTCGCACTAGAACCCATAGCAATATATCGGAGGCAGCAATACGAGGAGGTGGGAATCTACATGAAAGGAGGGCCACACCTAATATCGATATTTGCCGACGATATGCGGTTATACTTGAGGCATCCGGAGGAAAACCTGCAATACATCTTAAAAGTAATGGAGCGATTCGCGTTGCTCTCTGGCTTCACAGTTAACCCCAAGAAGTCGTGTATATTTCCCTTGGGGACATACAAGGGGATTCTGCAAGAACATCTACCAGTATTACAAATACCCTGGGAGACTAGAAGCTTCAGATACCTGGGGATTGATATCTATCACACGGTGGAGGCTGAATATAACCATAACACAGAGAAGGCAGTGGGAAAGGTTGAGAATAGCATGAGATTCTGGGCCAAGGTCCCTCTAGCCATGATAGGGAGGGTGGCACTGTTGAAGAGGGTAGTATTGCAGAGATTGCTACATTTCTTTGGGAATATACCGTACATGATACCCAAGTGATTCTTTGTTAAACTTCAGAGCATATATAGAGGGTTCATATGGTAAAATACCAGGAATAGAATAGCCCTGTGGAAACTGCAGAATATGTATGACAAAGGGGGCATAAAATTGCCCAACTTTGAGATTTATTATCTGGCCAGCCAATTACAATATGTGGCTAAGTGGTTAACGGAAGACTCAACATTGGAGTCCAGATTGTTGAGGTCTGATGTGCTCCGTTCTTTTTGAAAGAATGGATATGGCTGCCAAAACCAGAGCTCAAATGGTGCACGAGGATGTTACAACTGGGATGGAAGATGTGGCGTAAGGCTTGCCAGGCCATGGAGAACCCGACCCTGTGTTCTCCGCAAGTGCCGTTAGTGGCACTGACCGGAGGGGACGAGCAACTAAGGAAGACGATTCGGATGCACTGGGAACGGGTGGGCATTGCAACGCTGGGAGATGTATGGCAGGATGGGAAGGTAATGGAATTTCACAAACTGGTAGAAACGGGCCTACACTTAGGACAGTATATTACCTACACCAGATTAGTACGGCGGGTGAAAGATATGGTCCGAAATAGTGCTGGGAGACCAACCCGACACGGCCACAGAAATAATCTATGATATCTCAAAGGGGGGCACGAGGTCTCTCGAATCTATGAACTACTGATGTACAGGATGTCCAGGGTGGGAAAAGAAGTGACCCAGCTGAGAATGGACTGGGAAGATTAAGCCGGAGAACGCATAAATGATTGGTTGTGGGAGAGGGTCCAGAGATACCATAAGAAAGTATCTAGGAATGCGAGGCTGCAGCAGATCCAGCTATATGTTACCCACAGATCGTACATGACCCCTCCAGAGGATTGTTCCATTCAAGAGCGCAGAAATACAAATGCGTCCCAAATGTGGGGAAGTGAACGCAGGGATGATGCATATGTTCTGGGCATACCCGGAAATTGGAAAATTCTGGGGAGAAGTAGCCCACTGCTTAACGAGAAGGGGATCACGCTAGATGTGGAATCGGTGTGAGCATGCATGGTAGGGGGATTCTCTAGACTGTGCAAACTGAAACACGCGAGTAAACTTAAGGACTTGGCCTACATACTTGCCAAGTGCAGAATTGCCATGGGGTGGAAAGCAAACAACAGGCCAAAGGTAGAGGTCTGGTGGCACCATCTCCAGAAGTGGGCAGAAGCGGAAACGGTGGTATGGAATGAAGCAGCCAATAAGGGGGAGGGCGGGACGAGGAAGCGGAAACTCTGATTGCCTGGAGACAACTGGTAGCCATACTCTCTGGGTCCACCCAGGCCTGTCTAAGTGATCATGATTCCTCTGGGAATACAGAGGGGGAGGTACCCCTAGAGGAAACAACGGCAGAGGGCGAAGTGGAGTAGGCTTGAGTTAAGGGGGAGGGGAATGGGGAGGCAGCGGAAGTTGTACAATACTGTATATGATGCTTGAAGTTATCACTGTTGGGTTTGTTTTTGTTGATTGGCTGTTGTAAAAATGTATAAAAAATGTTTTTAAAAAAACAAAAAAAGGAATTCAAGTGGATCTTGCTGTGGGTTTATGGTGAATTTAACCATTCCTACACAGTAGTCGAATTCCTGCCTTATACCTGAGACACTGTAGGTAGTGTCAGGGCTATTAGTGGCATTTGTGTGTAGGACGAGCATTTGCAAACACAACTGGTCCAAACTGTTTAAGTAAATGTTCTCAACAATTGGTGGCAATTGGAAGAGAAGACTGATTACTACATTTGCATAGCCATTGCCTCCAGTTGTGTTTAAACGACCCAGAGCATTTTGTCTCAATTTTATTTGATGGTCCTGCATTTGATTTTTCTTCTTTTGCTGGGAATGTGGAAAGACTGGGGTTGTGGGGAGGTCTGCTATGGTTTCTGATTGTACTAGTTGTCTTTTCAAAGGTTTTCTTTTTTTGAGGAACAGGGTACATATCCAGCTGTGGTCTGTACAGAGGACACAGCCTGTTGTATAATAGGATGCAAGTAATGTCAGTGGTGACTTTGTTTGCTTTAAAGTTAAATAAGAATAAACCATTGAGTGTACAAATAGGTGATAGTGCTATGCAACTCATACCTTCTTTGAAGATTGTGCTGCCAATGTCCATAAGTGCGTGGTTGAGGGTTAGACCTTGTGAATAGTGACTGCATAGGCAAGAGAGAGTCTACTGTTGAAAGTAAATTTTGTTTTTTAATTAAGCAGACCAGTTCCATTGCTTTTTAAAAATGGGAACATATGTTAGATCTGCAGCCTGTCGCATGTTTTCTGTAAGTTCTCTATAGCGTAAATGATGCTGCAGATTTGCATTGCCAATGCTGGAGAGTGTATTACAGGATTGTTTGTGTCCTAATGTTTTGAATATGGGTTGGCCTTTCACTGGTGTTAATTGTAGAAGGTCTCCAAAACCAATAACATGTTTTCCTCCAAAGAGTTCTTCTTAGTCCGTTTTTAGAACTTCCTGCATTCTTACATGGTTTAAAGCAAGCATGAGGTTGCAAATTATGCTTACTTCATCTACTATGAGGACATTCATTTGTCATAGACTTCTGCGCACTTCAGTCACAGCTTCTGCTGAAAATGTGTAATATTCTAATGTGTTTTGGTGTTCTACTGGGAGGAGAAGTAGACTGTGTAAAGTCGCACATCCTATATTATAAGCTGCTAGACCTGTGGGGCTGTAACAACAGCTGAAAGATTGTTCTTTGTTTTGTTTTCTACACATGCCCTGATTTTTTTTATTAAGAAGCTTTTGCCAGAACCAGCTTCACTCCCTACATGCAAGAGCAGAGATTTGTAATGTTTACAAGTTCAAGTTTTATTTAATTTCCTCAGTGACTTTGAGCTAAATGGTGTGTTGTTCATCTGTTAGCTGTGATTTGAGCACTGACAAATCTTCAGATTGTTTGGATTGAAACATGGTGTTTTTTCCCTCATTCATTGCTATTTCTCCTTCATTTTGAATGAGTGGTTCTTGGCTTCGTGTGATAGATGGTTGACGCCCTGCCGGAGTGTTTTTATCTAGTATTGTTTCTATTTCATCTTTTTGTTGACGTTCATTGTCGAACACTGAGCATATGCCAGCTGTCTCATCTGGCATAACATTATTTTTGTAGCTATAGTTCTGGGCTATGTCTGAGGCGTGTCTTGCCATGGTGCCGTAAGGAGTACCTGAAGCGAGCTCCCGAGGCTGATCCGAAAATAGATCCTTAATGCCTATGTTCAACAAGGACCCGATCCAGAAACGGGTGCCGGAGGGTCTAGGGAGCACCCACACAAAATGTGGCTTGTATCGGTGGCCAAGGACGGATGCCACTCATAGAAGTTAGCTCCCGGACAAGAGGCAAGATGGAGACCGCTAGTGCAGTGAGGAGTCTCCGGATGCGGTGAAGAGTGCGCTGTGGAGGAGGAAAGGAGCACTCCTGCCCTGAGATAACTAGAGACGGTGGCCGCAGATCAGTGCCAATCCAAGGACGAGGCAGGCAGTCATGGAAGACCCCAGAGGCTGGACAGAGGTCGGCGGGGACTATGCGGGTGGTGCTTCCAAAATTGCAGAAAGGTCTGAGGCACAACAGGAAGATCGAGGCCGGTGGCTGGGCTGCCGTAGCTAAAGTGTGCATGCAGAGCTGTAGCTCAGATCCTGGCTGGGCTACAGAAACAAGAGGCTGGGATAGGGATGGAGTAGGGAGGCAAGAAATGACAAAGCAGGCTGTGCTGCAGCAGAGTGGAGTGGGGATAACCAGTGAAGTGTGCGGCCCGCTTCGAGGATCTGCGAGGAGGGCCACCGCTTGTAGCAGCATTGGAACGACTGGAGGCAGTGCAGTGGAGGTTGCCTGTACCCTGCCTCGCTGACCACGGGGAAGCAGGTTCTATATGTGCAGAGATCACAGAGGCATTGAAACCCATTGAAACCCCTCTTCGATTTAGAGACAGAGAGGCATCTGCCAGAAAACATACCACCTTTGCGTCCAAGCCTTATTTATGCATCCTCACATATGGTGTCAGAGTGGGATCTGACCTGGTTGACACAAACTGGAGGACCCCAATGTTTCTCTTTTTTTATTGCCATTAATTCAAAACAATCAGGGCATACATATACAACATAAACAAATATATAGCCCACATAGGCCCTCCTACCCCCCAGCTCTCCAGAATAAACGCCAGACTGGGCTCTAACATGACATCTACTATCCCAGCTAGGCTATCCCCATCCACCCCTCCCACCCCTTGAACTAACAGTTCTAACTTGAAAGCTCCGCTGTGTATTGCAGGATCTCATTACTGAAGGTTTCTGGTGCTTAGTCTTTGGTAGAGGCAACATCTGTAAATCGCAACCCACCTTCACCTCTATCCTTATTGGTTATCTATATGTCTGTGCCCTTGCTTACAAACTTGATATTTTCTGGTTGTTACGATCAAACCTGTTAGGCAAGATTGTATGCAGTACCCTGTGGGAGGCTGCACCAGCCTTGTCCTCTTGGCAATAGTTAACCCAACCTTTGGTATAAGCATGTACTACACAATTTGGTAGAGTGGCTGAGCAGCCAGGCTCATTTCAAGAGGGGTCAATGTGAGCTGTAGTGTTGTAACACAGACTTTCACAGTGACAAGTATCCAAATAAAACTTATACTCAAGGTTTCTTGATTAAACAATTATGTATGCATTTAACAGTCAATTTGAATAAGCCTTCTTTAGAAGGGAGCAAATATGTAACACTTAAAATATACTTCAAACATACAGACTCTCTGTTTCAATAAATCAGTAGATACCCATTTGGGATGGCACACAGCCACATCATAAACCCTGAGGAGACTTAAGTAACTAGAACACTGTGGACATAGAGCAATATTGAATGTAGTGTCAAAAGGAAATGGTTAGAGGGAAGAAACCATGGTTAACAAATATTCTTAAGCAGGTAAGTACTTTTGAACCACCCAATGCAATGTAGATGAACCCTTTCCCTGCTACACAAGTTATAGAATGTGTGATGTTTTGGAGGGATAGTTAAAGCACAAAGTCAAAGGTTAGAAGAGTCTTTCAGGGAACCAGGACAGCCAATGTCAATTGAGCAAAAAGGCTAGGAGAGCTGAAGGAATTCTTGAAGGTAAGGAAAAAGTCTTGCACAATGTTTTAGAACTATTTGTAGAAAAGGAAATTACTTTTGGGCCACGAGCTCAGAGGCTTGTGAAGGGCAAAGCTGCAAGAAACTCTGTAAAGGCAAGCAAGGCAAGTCTCAACTGAGAGCTAGCAAGGCTACACAACAGGAGGTAAGTACCCCTTAGTTTTACAGCAACTTAGGTCTGAAGAAATTGGTTCCATCTGGCTTCTGTTCCTGTTGTAGTCTGCAGATCATGTTGTTCCTGTGCCTCAGTCGTGGGGACAAGAGGACGGACATCTGGTGACTCCTGCACTACGGTTTGAAGGTCGGCGGCAACAATGGGCAAACTTCAGATCAGCGGCACTTCGCGGTTTCAGCTTCTCGAGAATAGCACCACTGCGGTTCTCGTATACCTTATGGACTTTCCTCTCATCTGGGGTCCAGCACTCTGTTGAGGTGGCCTCGGCTTGGTCAGTCCTGCTTCATGGGAGTCCAGAGGATCTTCCTTGGAGCTCGGGTCTGACTTAAAGACGACACACTTGATTCTGGTATTCCTTTCCCTGGCAATCGGTTCCTGCAGCAGAAATGGAAGTACAGCCATCTCTGAGAGGATTTCCAGATGAGTTTGTCTTGGGGGTCGATTGGTCCCACCAACCCAAGAGAAGGAGTCGTCCTTTGCAGGGCTTCTCTAGTCGAGGCAATTCGGAGCGTTAGCACTGCAGCGGGGCTTTACCGGGCAAACCAACGTTCCAGGAGTTGCAGCAAGCGTCCCTTCCAAGTTCTTCTTCAGATTCCTTTGTCCAGTGGTCAATTCTGCCTTCCAAGCAAAAGACCTTGCCTTTTATGCAGGTTTCTCTCATTCATTTGCAACTTAGCTGTCAATCACACAACAGGGTGGCTGCCCTCTAAGGACAGCCAGCTGGCCAATCACCTTTAGGTGCATTCCTGTAACCAAGGAGACCAAGCACAGGGAGTTTTGGGCACCTCCCTCACTTCCTGGCTTCCAGACACGCTGGAGCCAGAGGCGGGCTTCGCCAGTGAATCCCGCCAAAGACAAAACGAACAAAGGGACCAAACCTGGTTAGGCGCGCAGAGTAAATCTCAATAAGGACCTTTCCAACAAGAAATGGCGACAAAAAACGACCAGGGCCATTTTGACAAAATGGGCACCCATGGATGCTTTACTGCAGCTGCAATTGCAGCCCACGGTAGAAACACTCAATGGTAGTAGAAAGTAAACCACTGGCACTAGCCATTAATTGTAGAAAGGGTAACAAACATGTTACGTGAGAAACTAGACAATGGATATAGGAAGTAACCCCTCCAGCACCCTTTTGTAAGATAGTGTGCGCTGGGTCTAGAAAGTTACAATGTAAGTAAAGTCAGTTTCACTTCACTGTTCTTGGAAAAAGTAGTTTAACCAAGAAAAGATATTTAAACCTTTGGGAAATATGAAAGACTTCCCTGGGCCACTGCACTGAAGGTGCTGTGTGTCATAATGTAAAAATATGATGCCTATGGAGTGGAGTTTGTCAGACTCCACAGGAAAAACAGAAAACACATAGGGCCTCATTACACGGATGGCGGAGAACCATGGCGCTATTAGCGCCATGGTTCATGCCGTAAAATACCGGCACCGCCTTCGCGGAAAGGGGAATTACCGCCCCATTCCAAGGTTGGCGGGGCGGTAATTCCCCCTTCCACCATTGCCCTTCCCCATTCCCATTTTTGCCCCATAGGGCGTAATGTGAATGGGGAAGGCGGTACCGTAATTAGCTCCCTGGGTCCCTTTGCGGGTTGGTTTTTAACACCTGCAAAAAGCAGGCGTTAAATTCCCCAACCCGCAAAGGGACCTCGTAGTAAGGCGGTAAGGATTTACCGGTACCGGTATTTTACCGGTACCGGTAAATCCTTACTGCCTTCCGTGTAATGAGGCCCATAGGATTGAAAGTACAATGTCCCAAAGTTCAGCAAAAGAGCTAGGGCTCTCTAAGGTGGGAGGAATTTAGCACTAAGATGAAAATTCTCCCTAACAAAACAGCTCCCTTCCCATGTAAGAGCGGAAACCATTCCTGTGTGAATGCGTTCTCGTTAATTATGGCCGTTAATCGATCCATAGTCATAATGGGGTGCACTTTCTGTTCCCACATCTCCTTCGACAGGAGATTTTCAGTCTTCCAAACTTGGGCGATGGCCATCCGCCCTGCCATTGACATCACCTCCCACGTTCTAGGAAGTCTCTGCACGATGCTCTGCCTAGCTGGAAGCCCCAGGAGCACCTGCAGTGGATCTAATTCTAGCTGAATCCCAATCGTATCTTTCATCCAGCTCAGCAATTCTTTCCAAATTATGTGGACCTTGTGTCAGTACCACCACATATGTGAAAGAGAACCCACCTCCAAACATCTCTTGGGGCAAAGGGGAGAGGCACCCAGACACATGCTAAATATATTCAGGGGGTCCCTATGCAATCCCATTAACATCTTATAGTTATGCTCCATAGTGGAGGTAAACAGATTGCTGTGGAACGTGATCTTATAAATTGTAGCCCAGTCCTCCTCTGATATTTTCCTTACCTGCCATGGTTAACCAGAATCTATGAAACGTCTGTCTCCCTACTTGTGCCGAAGAGTTCATAACTTTATATAATTTAGATAGGATAACCTTTCTAATGTCTGCTGAGTCTAGGCTTTTTTCAAAATCAGTGAGGTCCTTGCAAGAGTGTTTTCTCATCTTGGCTCGGTAAGTATGCCTTTCACCTGCATGTATTCAAAGACCGAAATTGAGTCCTTCCCCAGCCACACCCTAATTGAGTCCAGATCAAGAAATGTCCCATTTTCAAACAATTGTCTGACCCTTTCCAGGCCCATGTCTGACCACATCTGTGAATGTCGCAAACCCAACTTTCCCAGATTAAATGGGGGACCCCATATCGAGGATAGCATCGAGTGCAATGATGAAAGGGCCCAGTTGAGCCCTGTGTCGTGCCAGAGTGACCAGGTGATTCCCAACGTAGGGTGAGCGTGCAAACTCTCTGGAACTGCCTTCCGTGGGTACCACAGGAAGTCCCTTATCTTTAATGGGTGAATGGGTGGGCGGATCGATTCTCTAGGTATACCCAGTAGGCTTTAGTGTCATCTCTCATATGGTCACTTAGGACCCGCAATTGGCCTGCTTTGTAATATAGCCTAATGTCTGGGAAACCGAAGCCCCTCTCATCTCTCAGAAGAGTAAGAGTTGACATTTTCACCCTAGGGGTCTTATTACTCCATATGAATATGTGGACACTGCTCAGCAAGTCTAGGAAGAACCTCTCTGGAGGGTGGCCTAGGATGGAGGTAAACAGAGCATGTGAGGGAGAATATTCATTTTGACTGAGATCATGCATCCGTACCAGGGGGGGTCCACCTCTTCAAGCCCTCTTTAAGTTGCACTAATAAAGGGTTGTAGTTCAATTGCACTAACTCCCCCAAGTCTCTCGTTATCTGGATCCCCAGATATGGCATTTTAACATGATCGACTCTCATTCCCAGGTATTCCCTCTTTGGGTCCAATAAGGGACTTTGCTTACAAATTGGCATGATGCATGATTTTTGTCTGTTGATTCTAAGGCCAGAGAGATGGCCACATTTCAACTTCTGCTCCATTAGGGCCGGGAGTGATTGTGGTATATTGGTGAGGTAGCCCAAGATATCGTCCGCAGAAAGCGAGAATTTGCATTCAATGTCCCCCTCTCGTATCCCTTGTATGCTCCGATTCTCTCATATGACCACAGCTAGCAGTTCCATGTCCAGTGCATATAGCAGGGTGGAGAGCAGGCAACCATGTCTCATACCATGTGTCAATTTAAATACCTCTGAGAGCCCCCCATTCACTTGAACCCATGCTCTAGGACCAGCATACAGTGCCCGCACCCATTTAGGAAAGTTCACCCCGAGTTCCATCCTCTCCAAAACCTTAGTCATGAAGGGCCACTGCACTATCGAAGGCTTTTTCCGATTCCAGGGAGACCAGGCAGCTCTCCAGTTCCCTTGCCTGAATACAGTGGATTAAGTTCAGGGTTTTACCTGAAGTTGTCTGCCCCTTGTCTCCCCCGGATGAAACCCACTTGGTCGCAGTGAACTAATGTTGGTAGGACCGGCTCCAATCTGCTCCCTAATATTTTTGCAAGAATCTTCACGTCATTATTTAGGAGGGAGATGGGCCTGTAGGATGAGCACTTTGAGGAGTCTTTGCCTTCTTCGTGGATCACGATTATCTTTGCCATAAACATTGTGTGGCGGAGGGCTTCCCCCTCAAGGCAATCATTGAAAACTCTAACCAGATGGCGGGCAAGAAGGGATCTAAAGAGTTTGTAAAACTTCATCGTAAGCCATCCTAGCCAGGTTCTGTACCCCCCTTCATACTTTTAATGGCTTGAATCACCTCCTGAACTGTAATGGGAGTGTGAAGGCTCTCAGCACCAGATTACATTAAACCCGGGAGTCATAAGCCCTCCAAGAATGTGTCTATGTGCTCCTCTTGGCCCGTCCATTCCAAAGAATACAACTTCCATAGTATTTTGAAAACTCCCCCACTATGCCTGTCTGGTCCCGTATGGCAGCCCCCTCTTCTGATTCGATGTAACCTATCGTCCGTCTCTTCTTCTTCTCTCTCAGGCGCCAGGCTGGGTCTTATCTGCCTTTTCGCCCTGCTCTTGATAGTTCTGTCTCAGAAACATATGTTCTTTTCTCTGTATCCTGGATCAGAATTGCATTCAGTTGCGTTTCATATCGACTGGGTGCACTCGAGTTAGCTTGAGACATGTAGGTTTCCTGGCTTCCTCCCGGTTGTAACCTTTCGATTTTTTGATGCAGCCTTGCCTCTGTTTCACCCTCTCTTTTTGTTTTGGGAACCTATCCTCATCAATACCCCCATGATTCTTGCTTTGAACCCCTCCCACAAAGACTGGAGCCCCACTTCTTCTGTGTCATTACAGATAAAGCACTCTTTGATTGCATCCACTAGCTCCAGGGAAACTTCCTTATCCTTCAAGAGAAAATCATTGCACCTCCAGGATCCCAGAGTGGGTGGGTCATGCTTTATCTCCATAACCACTCTCAGTGGTCATATCATGATCTAATTAATCAGGGCAATGTGGGTCTTATGGTGTCAGTTAAATCTATCCTCGAATAGCGGTTATGTACTGCAAAGAATAGTAGAACAGTCTGTCACCTTCTGTAGGGGGAGAGAGTGAATCCACAACCCTGAGGGTGTCATTTATATTTCAAAATCGGGTGGATTCCCCCTCATTACACTGTGTCTCTGCTGCCTTGCCCAGTCTCTTGCGGTCTTTCATAAGGTCAAGCACCATGTTAAAATCTCCACCTATTGTTAGACAGACTTCCACATACAGCATCAACTTATCTCTCAACTCCCAGAAGTCACACCGACCTGTATTCGGAGCATAGATTGAGGCCATGGTAATCCGTATAAAATCAATTTCCCCCTTAACAAAGACATAGCGCCCATCCACATTGGCTATGACATCGGCCTTCTGAAATCCTAAGCGGGCTGAGACCAATACGGCCACCCCTTTTTATTTTTTGTGTCCGAGGCTGTACATATATTCCCCAATTCTCTAGATCTCAAGCGGGGTTCCTTATACCTTACCCAGTGGGTCTCTTACAGGCATATCAGGTCCAAGCCTGCTCTCTTAAATTCGCGAAGAACCAGTGATCTTTTGCTTGGGTAGTTCAGACCACGTGCATTGAGGGAGCTGCCCTACCTCTTGCGAGCACCAGCCTCCTCCCACACCAGAAACCTTCCTTTTGTTCTAAAGTTAACATTTGATCCTGCTGAACTCACCGACTTGGCAAAACACTCTTAACATTGAACTTAAAATCACCTCTTTGATTCTTTCCCCTCCCTTTGGTCCATCCAGGCATCCAAACCCACTCTGAGGCATTGCCTGCCTGAGGCAGACTCAGATCACCAGCGGTCCTCCCAAACATAGGACCCAGCACTTAAAGCTTGATTCCCTGAGCACCCCCTCAACATCAGCACTGCAAAGCCCACTCCTCCCTTTCCCCTCTGCTTTTCGTATCTAGTCTTGTCTGGCCCCCGCTAATGGAGCAACAATTCTACTCATCAATTTCTCAAATGTGGTCTCCCAGTTCCCCACAACACTCTACGATCCAGCCAAAGATCGTGGGGGTCCGATCATCTGTTCCACTGCCCCCATGGGCGGTGTTAAGTTTCTTGAATTTACGAGACCTTGGAATTGTGTGTCTGTCTAGACGTGGGCTCTGATCTGCAGATCCTTCTACCACCCGCTCTAGGTTCCGTTGCCTGGGCTCGGAGATCTCCTTAACTTCCCCTGAGACTCGTTGGATATCCTCATCCGTTACCCTCATGTTCGAAGGAAAGTGAGAACGGGAACACCCAGCGATATCTAACTCCTTTTTCAGTAAGGCATTTCGTGAGGGGCCACACTGCATTCTCCTAGCCAACGTAAAGGCTGACAAGTCCTGGAAGATAGTTATTTTGGCAGAGCCATAGTTGAGTGGGCCCAACTTCCGAGCCCTTTCCAGGATCTTAACTTTTTCAGAGTGATAATGAAATCTCACCAGATCGTTCTCGGGCCTCTGACGCTTCCTTTTGCTTGGTGGGCTTGATCGAGGTCTTATTCATCCAGGACGTCCGTGCCAAATAAAGCCGCAGGACCTCCGTTAGGAAGTGCCGGATGTCGCTCTCAGTTTCTCCCTCCTTTTCTGGACAGCCAAAGAATCAGAGATTATTCATCCGATTCCTATTTCCGAAGTCATCCATTTTCAATTGAGTTACCGCCTCCGTATGCGCCAGTTCTGAGATTCTCATGTCCACCTGTGTTTCTAGCATGTCCAGGGACGATTGGTTGGTTTCAATGCCCTGGACTCTGTTGTCAAGCAAGGCCATACTTTGATCCATTTTATCAAGCCGTTTTTCCAGCACTGTGGGGATTCCCTTGATTTCCTCCATTAGTGCGACTATGTCCTTCCTGGTGGCAGCTGGATCCTCAGCCATGACTGCGTCCTGGGCTGTGTCGGTGTTAACACCCCTGGGTGGGGGAGGCTGGAACAGAAATTTCAGCAAGGTCCGCCTCCAGGCCATAAAGAGTGTAACCCTGCTGTTGACCCCACTAGTCATGGCAATGTCTTGTGTGCCAGCCCCACACTAGGAGTCACTAGATGGAGTTGAACTTCAGCTACACTCTGTGGGCCGGCATTACCAGGATTGCCCCCATGGGTGAGACCCCCCAGACACCCGACTGGGACCGAGGGAGGGCTCGATAAATTCTATACCTCTCCCAATTTGTAGACCCTCCAGGAGAGGGCATTGTCTCCTGGGAGCCCCCTGCCACCCCAGTAGCTCTGTCCCAGCAGAACCTCACCACTTATGAGGAAGTGTCACGGGGGTGCTCCACCAAAATTGTTCTCCCGGGTCCCTAGGATTTCCTGTGGAGCCCCAGTCCAATCAGTCTTTCAGAAGGGGGTTGCCGGGTATGCTATTCCACCAAACGCACACGTTTGGTGGGCTCCTCTATGTTTTTCACGGGGGAGGGTCCCTCTCTCAAGCCCGTATCCCCTCATCACACAGTCATTGTGGGTGCCAAAACCATATACTCATTCACCATCTGATGCCCTTGTTGTGGCGAGGTGTTCTGTTTTCCCACCCTAGAGGTTCAGTGGTGGCCCTCCTCTGTTAAGGGGGCCGCGGGTATAGCGGTTCTCAGCACGTGTCCTTCTCTGGCTCCTGGCTCCTATCAGTCTCTATGGTGCCGCCATCACTCCCCACATCTCTGCACCTTCATGCTGGAAGATTGAGGGACATAAGAGTGTAGGATGCGTTGCTCGTTGTGCCTTGCTGCAACTTCTATTCACCTGTGATCAAGGAAGGGGGCACCAGCCTGGGGTTCTGCAGCGCTCCAATCCCGGGTCTCCTCCACTTCTCACTGAGTCTCTGGGGCTGCTTCCCTCATCCTGGCTGGGTGTGCTGTGTGAAGTCTGTCCCCCGCAGCAGTTTTTCCTTTCCCTCTCCGCTGGTGGGGAGCCATGGTGTTAATGGCTGGTCGCTGGGGCCCGGCCCTTCAGCGGAGGCAAGGGTGGGATGTGGAGTGCTCCTTCCCACTAAGCCTAACGAGGCCCAGATCTCACTGTCGGGTCTCTCTGTAATGCTCTCTCTGTCTCTACCGCGGGCCGGGTTCTCCCTCTCTCCGGCAAGGATTTTACACATTGCTATTTCAGCCGTCCGAGTCTCATTCAGCACCAAACTCGGACCAGGTGCTCTTTACAGGCTTCTCTTGCGGGGCAGCATCAGGTTAGCAGATTGGGAGGGTAAAGGGGGAAGTTGGGGGGGGGGGCAGGGGGAGTTCAGGGTCCCTTTCCGTCCCACTGCTCAGGAGCTTGAGGAAAAATTAGCTCTCCTCCATGCACCCCCTGGTGGCCCTTCCCAATTTTTAAACGGCTTAGACTTATTCCAGTACCACAAGTTACACATGGATAATATTTCCCACCAGTGGGCTGTGTCCCATAGAGCGAACTCAAGAGCCTACTCACCAGCTGGGCCAAAGAATGGGAGTCCGGTTTTTCCCCTTGACTTCACAAGCCATTTTACCCACTAGGAAAAATGTGGAGGGGAAATACTTATAATCTTTTCTTTCCCCACGAGTGCCGAGTTCCCAGTAGGGACAAAATGATCATCTCTTTAGCACTTCGGGTAGAGATTCCTACCAACTCTATCTCATGCCTCTAGGTGAAAGTAGGCGGAAGAGGAGATTAAGAATGTTGCCTCTCCTATCTAGCAAAGAGGAGATACACATTGCCCTCTTAAATGATAACAGATTAAGAAGGGTGAGCTGGTAGGACTCTTAGTGTATGAAGCACTCTGGGAATCTGTGTCCCAACCCAATGCCAGGAGGAGAGATGGAGAAAACCCAGAGAAACAACCCGGTGGGAGGTGTGAGAAACCAAAGGGTGTCTCACCTACTAGTCCCCAGGGACCTCTCTGTCAGGTGGCCATGTCATGACCATCACCTTTGGATCCAGACCCTCTGGTGGACCAGTGCGGGAGGATCAACTGGGTGAGGAGTGTTCGGGGAGTGGGGGTGAGATCAACCAATGGTGAGACACGGTATTCCCCCTTTTCCCGTTCCCATGACCCATCCTATTTCATAGGGTTCCCCGATGTCCCAACTCCCCGCCCCCACTTTCTACACAAACAATGAGCTGAGGAAGAGGGCGGCAGAGTAAAGAGGCTAACCCTTACATATTGCATTGGACATGTCCCGCTAATCGGGTCAGGCAAAGTCAGGCACTTGACTTTAAGTGACTACATCTGATACCAGTTAGCTCTCCCCACACGGATAAAAGTCGGAACATAGAGACACACACAACACCAGCCATCCCTGAGTGGCTTCGAACCACCATACACAGCATCCGTAAATACAGAAACCGATTGTGCACAGAGGCTGTAGGGAAATAACTTTGCAGCTAGACCTGGAAACTCAATCAGAGAAAATGGTCCTTTGTGCTTAGTATGCTTAGTGTCACAGGTAGTTTATGTCCAGCGGTAATGTTTTGAATTCTCCCAGTCTTGCCCCCTCCCACCACTTCACACACTTCTGAAACGTAGTCCTGGCAGTCACTATCACATTTTAGTCCCACTTTTATGTTGGTGACCTGTCCCGGTTTTTTATTTCGATAATCTGGTTGCCCTACCCTTTCCAGTCTTATTGCACTTATCTACTATAAGAGGTGAATAATTGTGTATACCTGCTCTGATCCACTGAGCTCATGCTGCACTGAAAGTGAAATGGGTTGTGTCCTTTGGATAACCAATTTAGCCCATCCTGTCTTGGAGGGGGAACCTTAGTATCCCGGTGGCAGTACTTTGGACCATCGAGTCTGAGAAATGTGAAGCTTTGGCCCTCTGTGGTAATTCCAGAGGTCTATACTGTTTGACAGGTTCTCTGCCACTAGATTCAAAATCATCTTTTTAAATAGCAATTCTCTGCTGGTCCCCTCCTGCCTCTATGCCCTGTAATGAGAGGTGTTGGTATTAGCCAATGTAATGGTACTCAATATACAGACCTTAGCCTGTATGTGACCAGTTATATTTACTAGGCACGAATCCTCAGATGCCCATCCTTCCTATAAGCAAATCTTGACAGAGAGAATTCCCAGACCCATTATTTCTGCAGATGTCAGATTCTCCTTCCGTGCAGGAACCCATCCTTTCTAGGGTCAAGAGCGTTCCCTTCCGTATGATCCCTTAGCACCCACCTTTGCTACAGTTGCCCAGTTTTTCTTATCCCTGGAGCATGTCCTCGCTACAGGTGATATATTGTCTGTCCTTAGTCAAAGACACAGAACAAGTTTTTCCTCTGAGTTACACGTTTTATATCCCTGTATAATTTAAGCCCAGAATCCATCATTCCTGCAGATAACAGAATGTATTCACTGTGATAATGGTGTTACACAGAATATGTGCTTATATTATATATTTATTTAGTCGATTTAATCAATTCAATGATTTTTACAAAACTTTGTAGAAGTAGAAAGAAAACTGAAAATGAGCAATGATGTAGGTAGAAGTAGATTCGAAGAAGAGAAGAAGGAAAAGAAGGAAGAGAAGAGAGGAGAAACAAGCAGAAGAGGAAAGCAGAAGTGCTTATATTTAACAGTGTTTACATTCACAACTCTGTTTGGTTTAATGTTTAAAAAATGATGTAATTATGTATGAGGATTTGTTAGTATTAGAAGTGTCTGAGTACGAGTGGTATTTTTAAGAATACATGACAGATGAATATGTTGTCATGATTTCTATATATAGAATTTCGTATTATTGTATTAGAATTTTTTTAATAAAGATATTTTTATGATGGAAGTTTGAAGCCATATATTTTGTTCCGCTCTGCATAGTCAATAGGGGTACAGGGCTTTTATAGATTATTTTCACTGTGATCATCACATGAATCCATACTTGATACATATGTTGTATGTCTTAACTGTATTGTAATTGTGGGTCATTAATAACCGAATTGTGGGTCATTATTAACTGGAACATCTGGCAGAGATAAGTCTTGAGGTTGGCCTCTGATACCCATGTCTAAGCTAAGGGTACTTTGCAGACGAGCGGGCCTGTCTTTGGCTACGGTTGTTTCATAGGGTGTTTTGGGAGTTTAGCTGGAGTCATTACGCTACTCACAGTGGACCAATTTATTTTTATCTTCGAATCCCGAAAATGCACCCCTCTTACAAGTAACTAGATTATCCTGGACCCACTCTCCAAAACCAATTCTTCCTATAGGGGACTAGCTCACCACCTCTTTGCCAATCATCAGAACCCATTCTTCCAAAATAACAACAAATTGTAATTTGTATTGTGCTTACTGGCGCAATTTCAAATTTGAATGACACACTATCTGTTCTTGCACTAATCCCCAGAGCCCATTCTTTTTACAAGTATCCAGTTCTTTGCTCATGGGCAAATCCCCAAACCCTTCTTTCCTACAGTCGAAAGGCTCTTTGTCCATTGGTGAATTCCCAGAGCCTCTACATTCTTTAACAGAAAGATTGTTTTTGTCCCTGAGCAAATTCCCAGAATCTACAGAGTCGCTATCCTCTCTGAATCCAAAGAGCTATGTATCCTTCTGCTAATAAGGCATGCTTTGTTCCTGGGAAATATCAATACCTATGAACCCATTATTTCAATGGGTAAATGCATGTTACTTATGCTTCCAGTGGGTGAGCCAATGCCCAGAATCTAACAAGTGAAACCAGTGTTATGTCCCTGAGATAATGGGCACTATACCTCTTAAGAGGTGAAATGTACTGTTTTGCCGGGTGACAATGCCCAGAATCCATCAGCCCCTAAGGGTGAAAGATAGTTTGTCCATGGCCCAATCTCCAGAATCCATACACTAGAAGTGACAATTCTGTATCCATACACAAACTCCCGGATTCCATCAATCTTTTCGGTTATAGTTCTCACTAAATCCATCCTTTCTACAGGTGATTTGTCCTTTGTTCCTTCCTGCAGGCTGCAACCGTATTGTGAGTGTATATGGCTAATTTTGCGAAGTAGTGCTGCTAAACCACTTCATTTTTGCAATCCTAAATGTACATTTTGGTCCCCTTCAACATTTCAAAAGTGGTTGCTCCCCTGGTGCCTTGAATGTGTACAATGCTTAGAATTATTTACATACTCAGTGGTCTGATATGTACAACACAATTTATTATGATTCACAACAGCCTGATATATTGGTAATAATTCATTACCGAAGTCCTAATCTACCATTACCAATGTCCTAATCTACCATGACCAATCAGACTTTACAAAAGATCTCCTTGCAACATATACTTTATCGGCATACCTAAAAGGTGTATAGAATTTAAGAAACTCTAACAAGCAGCTTTACAAACGATACAAATGGTCAGAAATAGAGTCCCCTACGATATTGCTAGACAAGTGTTCAACTGTTTGCCAGCTAACATACTCCTAGCAGACAATTCAAACACAAAGTTAACAAGAATGGAAAACCAACTTGCAGGACCTAGGTGTCAAAATGAGTCGTCATTCTCACCAATCTTAGTTGAATGTTTTTGGTGCTGAAAGCATCTGTACAACAAGTGGTGTAAACAGATTAGGAAACAGAACACAAAATAAATGGTTGGGAAAATATTTAAATAAAGACGATGGGCAGAAGGTGATAGAAATCTATGTTTCAGACAATGTGCACCAATGAAAGTTGGCAAAAGGGACCAGGCCTACACACCAAAACGGATTTACAGAGGGATACAAAACAAATAGTTTGGGTAGGCACCACTTAATTTTCTGAATCAATGGGCCTCATTACAACTCACCCGTTATGGAAAGAACGGTGGCAGTAAACCCGCCGCCACTGTTGTTTCCATACCGGGTGATCATGACTCCTGCAGGTGGAGGCGTCAATCCCGCCAGGTCTGACTTGGCGAGTTTAACACCACCCGCCTGCAGGCGGACGAGGAAACACTGGCACCATCACGAGATGGTGTCGGTGTTTCCATGATCCCCATTCCCATTGAGTCCTATAGGACTCAATGGGAATGGGGATTTACACCATTCCGCCTCCGGAATTCCCGGGTCACCGGGGTTGTAATGCCCCAGTAATTCCAGGAATCACAGAGGCGGAATGGTAATACGGGTCCGGCGGTAACCAGGCGGTTGTACCGCCTCGGATACCGCCGGACTCGTAATGAGGCCCAATGTGTGTAGATAACATTCAATTTATAGGTGTCCTCCATAAACCTGATGCACACTCAATCGGGGCTAAACTAAACGATACCAAATGCCTTATGATAGAATCGCCAGATCTGGGTAAGCCTTTGGTCTAGTAAATACTACTGCACATCAGATCGAGTAAATAATCCAGGGAAGAATATCTTTCAGAATTCTTTGATTGGTGCCCTTCTTTTTATATTCCCAATAAGGATGCAGAGACCAGTGCCGAAACATTTCGGATCTAACAATCCATCTTCAGGGCAGGTTCTAAAAAAATACACAATGTGGACAATACTCTGTGACAAACCCTAGTGTGTACAACTGTCAATTAGAAATAAAATAATAAAATAACATACTGTGTAGGTAAACCATGTCGTACCTGTCCTAGAAATGTCTTGCACCTAAAAAAAACGGTAGGTACCATGTGACAGAGAAAACCATAAATATAGCACTCATATAATGTCAATTTCACTCAATTCTATTTTCAAATATATGTGTAACTCGGAATAGTACCCTATCTGTCACTAAAGGTAGAAAAACGAATGGTCAGGAGGCTGCTCTACATATGTATTGATAAGACATCATGGTGTACTGCCTGTTAGGCTTCCCCAGCTGATATACAGTTTTTGGGATGGAAGGCCAGGCACTCTTTTTGACTTCATGGTCCCAGGGATAGAGCACTCAACTTGCGTCCTGGCTCCCCTACCAGCAGGTACTTCAACCACTAGTACTTCACTGCTAACCACGTGGCTCACACTCTCTTTTGGGCATGTTCCTTTGTAAACAAGTGGTACATAGTTTTTAACTTCTGTGGCAAATAGCACATTTTAATGTACACATTAGTCAAAACTACGTGCTGTGCAGGGCACTAACTCACCAAACTGCCCACACAAGCCTGTTGGGTCATCCCGTAAAGCAATGCCCTATAAACCAGTGGGTGGGACAGGGACAACACTGAATAGGGCATGCTGCACCAAAACACACTATCACATAGGCCACTAGAAAGCCTGCCCACCAGCAGCCCATGCTCCTTGGGCTGCAATTAGGAAGGATGAGTTCTCATCGAGCATGCTGGTGACTTTCAACAAATAGCCTTATGTACAAGCAGGAAGGGACACTTTATTGTATTAACATGCAAATGCCGTCATTAGCGCTGCAGCTACTTCCCACCTACACGGGTGAGAACAAAGCAAACCTGTTTGCCTCACATGCTAAGTAGGAGTTCCTGACACTTAATATCTCAACAAAGCTACATTGCAATACAAATGTTAACGTGGAAAATGTGCTCGCAACCCACTCCAGCTGGTTACAACATTACTAGAAAAGAGAACACTTTTAAAGCAACCAGAAGTAAACCTTGACATTTCAAAGTTCATACATAGCAACACCTTTTTTAAATTTAATTTACGACAACAGGAATGCCTTCAACAGTTTACTGAAAGTTAAACTTTCAATAAAAAGCCGCTTGAACAAAAAAAAGGAAAACTTTGTAAAATCGCATATTTACAAAATAGCTATTATTGAAATGGTGCCTATGTCTGTTACATTCTCCCGTAATGTTTTTTTTTTTAAAACATTACTTTATTCGAGTTTCAGAGTACACAAGGAAATGCAGCATAGTATACATGACTTTCAGTAACATTACAGTTTCAAAGAGTAACATCAGTGTACAGTGGACTATGAAACAACCCCCCTCCCTATCCCTCAGGAATCCCCAAAACCTGTCTGTCCTCCCCCCTCGTGAGCCTCTCTACGGATACCCTGCCCACCCATTCCTCCTTCTCAAAGGGTTTTCAAATCTGCAGACAATCTTAACTCATCCAGCAGCTGTCCCCATTCCACCATCACCCCTTCTTCCACCTCAGGATCCTTGGATTTTTTTAAATATATCCAACTCTGCCATTCCCCACCTGCGTGTTGTACGAAAAGGTAGGGTAGCCCCTGAAGTGTTAAATGTGGATTTGGGGCAAAGTACAAAACAAACCAAGAGGAGTAATTCCCCACCTGCGGACGTACTGCTTCCAATGTATCACTGACAGACCCTGGGTTCTCCTTCAGGCAATGGCCACCCATCTTTTTGCTAGTACCAGCATGAACTGGGCCATTCGATTTCTCAGTTTCTTTTACTCCCCTACCCCCCGGAGTAAACCCCACAAACACCTTTGGACAGTACTTTGTAACTAGAGCCCAGCAGTTCATTCATTTTTGCAATCACTGCCCGCCAGTAGCTTGCCACAACCGGGCATCCCCAAAGCATGTGCCATATCCCTGCTGGACCTGTCACACAATGGGAGCAATCGGAACTCATCACTATTTATTATGTGCAGCTTCGCGGGGTCACCTATACTGTGTAAAATATTCAATTGTGTAAGCTGGAACCTAGCGTTCCGGGAAACCCTACGGACTTGCTCTCAAACATTTGTCCATCTCCCTCCGAAATCGAGCCTCCCAGGTCCCTCTTCCATTTACTCTGAACCAACAGTGCCTTTGTGGGGAACCTACTCCGCAGTGCCTGGTAAATTCGAGAAATCCTGCCCCCCCCCCGCCACCCTCTCATGTAAGGAGCACCTTCATCAGCATCTGGTCACAGTACCATATTTCAGGAAGTGCCCCTTCGGCACCCCATAGTGGGCATTCCATTCCTCAAATGCCATCAGCGTCCCACCCTCAACTAGATCCCCTATTGTCTTGCAACCGGTATCTCTCAAGCCAGATATCCCTACCCTCCTCAACACCAAGCAAAGTCCCGGGTCGACATCCCACAGTAGGTCAGCCTTATAGAAGCGGGTCGAATTTGGGTTGTTTTACCGTAACAGAACAAACTGCAGCCAAAAAGACTGTTGTGGTTTTGGCCGAAAATACTGTTTGCCCATTACGGTAAAAAAAAACAAATGAAATACATTACCCACTTCCACCCCCTACCCCTTACTTACCTTGCAGCGGCACACTTCGCTGTGTGCCACTGACTCGCTAAGTCCCTGCAACGCCTGTTTCCATTCAATTCGTGATCAGAAACTGGCCCAGCAGGGCCCTTTCCTTTTTTTTTTTTTTTTTTTTTACTTTATGCGAACAGCTGCATGGGAGTCCCCCACAACCCATGCGGACATTGTAGCGAACAAGAGTGTGTGGGACTCCCCCACAGTCCCCGCATCCCTTGTTCATTATAATGTCACCGAATGTGGGATTTGGTCAACATCTTCGGCCGTGCGAACATTTGGTACGGTCAAAATTCGACCAAATTTCCTATTTGGCCATTTCTTTTTGGTCATTTTGGCTACTCCGGAGGCAGGGCACTTGTAGTTTCCTCAAAGGCTTCTTCCAAAGAATTCTCACCACCTGGAATACATTGGTGGCCCACTTTCCTCCCATAGTGCCCCACAACAGCTCTATCCCCTGCCTGTGAGCCAGAAGAGCTCCCAGCAACCCCGCCAGCAATTCAGCCCTTGTGTCTGTCCACGCCAATATCGCTTGCAGTTGTGCTTCCATGAAATAAAGCTCATCATTTGGTAGGTTAAGGACCCCCTCCAACCGCGGACGTCTCAGATTCGCCAGCAGAACCCTCCTCCTCCCTGTATCCCATAGCAGCTCCCCAATCCTCTCATCCAACATTTTAAAATATACTTTCTTGATGCCATACAGCATATTAGTGAAATAGTAGAGACGCCTTGGGAGTATAACCATTTTGCAAAGTGTCACTCTTCCCATCAATATAGATATCGGCAACTTTTTCCAGAATTAGACAGACTCTCCTATCGCTGACAACGCTCTGCCAGTATTATATACAAATGACTCCTCCATGTCGTGGAACATTTTAATTCCCAAGTATTTAAACGCTTCTCCCTCCCATCTTATCCCCCGATCCAGGAGGGTAGCCACATCGGGGTCATGCCTGGCGCCCAGCAAGAACAGCAATTATTTATCTTTGTTGGTACGAAATCCAGACAACACACGAAAATTACCCAATATCTCTAACAGCACTGGCATGTTCGCTCACGGGTTCCCCACATACAATAACAGGACATATAAAGAGACAATATGCTGAACCAACCCCCCTCCACCTGTATTCCTGCCTCTCCCATCTACATTCTTAGAAGCCTTGCTGAGCATATGAGTTGGGGAAAACCCTGGCCTGAAAGGCCTCATTGTATATTCTTTTAAGGTGAGGGACCAAAAGATCTGCATACTTGCAGTACAACTGCACCAGAAAACCATCGCTCCTGGGGGCTCTACCTTTTTTCATTGCCTGAAACGCATAGCTGAAATCAGTTTCCTCAATAGGCCCCTCCAGCCCTTCTCTTAAATAGTCATCTAGAGTCAAAATCGTTATCAAGTCCAGCAACTCACCCGTCTCTATCTCAGAGTAAGTTCCCTTGCGAGTATATAGGGATTGATAAAATAGCCGTAAAGTCTCATTAATCCTCTCCTGGGTACTAATCAAGTCTCCCGATTTCCATCTGACCTGCGTGATGGTGCTACAGGGCTGCTCCCACCGCATCAGCCAGGACAGCAGCCATCCAGCCTTATCCCCGTCCCCATGGATTCGCACATCCTGCCTACTCCCATTAAAGTGTGAGAGCGAAGTCTGCCTTTCGCGATGAGAAGCCAGTGCGTTTGCCAGTTCTTCCTCCATCTGCCTGAACCTTTTCTAGTGCTGACACCACCCTCTCCATCTCCCGCAGCTTATCCTGCAGCACCCGTTGCACTCCCTTCACCTTTTTGTTCGCACAAACACCACATCCCCCAGGGACTCAGTGGGCAGTCGGCATAGCCTTACAGGAGATGTCACTGTAACCCCTGTAGCTGCACCACTAGGGGCGAATGATCTGAAATGACTCTCCCCAAATATTCCACACCACCAAAGAAATTAAAGTCTTCCACCCCCGTGAACATGTAGTCTAGCTAGGAATAAGACCCATGGACACGAGAAAAATAGGGGTAGCATCACTCTTGTCCTGCCCTCCCCCTATTGGATGCCTGTGCCTTCTTTGCCCAATAAGGGCTGCCGGGAGGCGGTAGCCGGCACCACGTCTAAGGCCCACGATAAAGGCCCTGTCTACCCCTGTCCACCACGGTGCACCAGGTCACCCCCACGAGTGTCTGTGTGCCCCCATGCCCCGCCCGTGAGTGTCTGTGTGCCCCCATGCCCCGCCCGTGAGTGTCTGTGTGCCCCTATGCCCCCTGTGAGTGTCTGTGTGCCCCCATGCCCCTCTGTGAGTGTCTGTGTGTCCCCATGCCCCCTCGTGTCTGTGCGCCCCCATGCCCCCCGTGAGTGTATGTGTGCCCCCATGCCCCTCCGTGTCTGTGTGCCCCCATGCCCCCCATGAGTGTTCTGTGTGCCCCCATGCCCCCTCGTGTCTGTGTGCCCCCATGCCCCCCGTGAGTGTCTGTGTGCCCCCATGCCCCCCGTGAGTGTTCTGTGTGCCCCCATGGCCCCCTGTGAGTGTCTGTGTGCCCCCCGTGAGTATCTGTTGCCCCCATGCCCCCTCCATAACTCCCTCCTCTTCTACCATCCTCCTTCCCACTTCTCCCTCCTCTTAGCCTTCCCCCTCTTAGCACTTACTCTTATCATCTGTTCCCTGGACTTTTGATAGCAGCTTGTCTGTCTCCCCTCCTCCCCTCCTTGTTTTCTCCCTCCTCCCCCCACCCCTCCTCTTTAATTTGTCTTTGACCAATTTGCACAGCAGCGTGCCTTGTTCACCTCCTTCTCCCCTCTCTTATCCCCCCGTACTCCCCCTCCCACTCCTCCTCTTGTATACCACCTGCACTACATCAATTGTCATCAGACATAGTAATGTTACTGCTTGCTTTGTTCTCCTTTTCTTTCCCTTCCCTCTTGCCTTACTTGTTCTATGCACTTGCACTATCAGAAATGTCGACAGGCCTAGTACGATAGTCATTTTTCACATTCTGTATTGTTTCAAGAACTTTAACTGAATGTAACTGTATTTTCCTATGTTCCCTCCCTCCTTGAAGCGCTTTGAAACACATTGTGTATAGGCGCTATATAAATAAACAATCAATCATGTGACCCTCACCACAATTCCACCAGGTCTAGGTCCCCCGCTACCTCCCTCAAGGGCGTTGCTGCCTGTAGCTTAGGGTGACAAGCTTTCTCTGTACTATCCAAGTGTGGGTCCAAAATACAATTAAAATCCCTCCCCTCCCAGATAAACAGAGCTTCCCTATATCCCCCTGCCGGGCTCAACATTGATGGGGAAGTATTCTTTATCATCCACATGTAGAGGAGGAGCCAAGTACCCCCACTCCACCAGCCCCGCCTACATTACCTGAAGCGTAGGAACCAAAATATGTGACGTATACTGAACAGGTGAACCAACAAAGAGAAGAGCGCAGGCTCTGTGGAGTACCCATAAGAATACCTGTGTAACGCTCACCTGGTTCCCACGGAGGCGCAGATCCTGGCTGGACAGTTACCGTGTCTTCAATTGAGAAGCGCAGGACTCGGATGGTTCTCTGGACCGGACCTCCTCTTATGGAATGTCTGACTTGTAGAGTAAGGTGTCTGCAGGCGGAATATAAAGGGATTAATGGCTGGTTGTTGGTTGGGCTTCTCCTCCCTATTCGTTTTTTCCCTGAGGCCGCCCAAAGTCTGAATGAGCTCTCACCTTAGATATGTAAATGCTGGGCTCTCCATCCTGCGACTGATGCAGGGGCGCTGGGTTCCAGTTACTTCACTGGGATTGCTTTAAGTCTCTTGTAGCCTCAGAGGGTTTAAAGCTGCTGAAGAAGCGATGCCGTCGTTTTCTGCACGAGCGGATGCTGGTTGGTTTGTAAAGTTCGAGAGCACCTTTTTAATGAAGTCTTTGCCTTTGTTTCTTAGGTGCCGAAATGCTATATGCTGAGCATACGGATGCACGTAAGTATGAAGGTCCGTGCACGTGGAGGAGCACGTAAGTAATGTGCTTGCTGACAGGTTTATTCGCAACTCTTAATGTCTTTTTCTTGATTTGCAGGTGCGGAGATGCAGCGGAAAAGGAGATGGCGAGGAGCGCACAGCTCAGGTAAGTGAAAATATAATTGCGTCCAATTTTCCCCTTTTTGCACTAACCGGAGTTCTTTGTCTTGCAGGTAAAGGCCGCAGGATTCGGAAAATGCCGTGGTTTCAGGTAAGTAAGCGCGGCTGCTAAAGCGTTGCCTTTTGCTAACCTGATGTTCCTTTGCTGGCAGGTGCAGCCGGAGGCTGGATCCCTGGATGGTAAGTGAAGATCTGACTTGTTTTCACAGGCTGGAGCAGAAGATATCACTAGAAGACTGGAGCTGACTCGGTGAGCGTCCTGCTGCAGATGCAGAATAACGCGAAGCACATTCTTCGAATCGGGTGTGGTTTAAATAGTGTTGAGGTGATTAGGTGTCTTCCTCCTCAGCCTCGCCCAAGAGAAAAAGAGTTCCTGTGTTCCAGAGTCAAGGAGTGATGCCAGCCCCACCCAGGTAAGAAAGTAGTTCCAGATTCGGAAAAATAGTCCCACCCAGCAGAAGGCTGGGGCTTCATTTTGCCAGGACTTGTGAAGGTGAGTATGCAGCATGGTCTGCTACAGGTAAGTCCACCCAAGCACCTTTATCCAAAGTATGAGCCCGGCACCTCTGGCGCCGGGACTGGTGATTCTTATGAGCCTGGCGCCAACGGCGCCAGGACATGGTCCAGAGGGCCCCGATAGGGGTCGGTTGGGACCAGGGGCGGGGGTTGTGAGCTTGCTTCCGGGGATGTTGGGCTTGTCCTGACTCCTCGGAAACAGTGCTCATGACAACCTGTACCTAAGAGAATATGGGAGATGAAGTACCCATTGAGAAAACCATACTTGCATCCAAGACAATATGATGCCATTTGAACGATATTTCTGAAGAAGCAAAGACACTGAATGACCAGGATGAATGGTGACGTCATACAAAGTTGAATCGACACCCATATAGAAAGATAACCAGACCAGAGAGGCAGACGATTTATAAAGAACAAAGAAATATCAAGGATAAGTGACATCTTGGGATCAAGATAAAAAAACGTATGCCACAAACCTGATGAAGAAACTTAGTTAATTTAAACGTGTACAGATGCAATGTAACACAAACAGCAAAGTAATCATGAAGCTAGCAACCTACTTTTAAAATAGTTAGATCGCGGCAAGCGCCAACATATACATATATACCTCATAGATACATATGCACAAATAAAGGATGGCTGTTTCCACTACATATAAAGCAGTACTGAACAACGAGGAAGGCCTCATTCTAGTGTCACAGTTGAGAAAAGCAATTGAATTAAACAGAATAAAAGTGCAGCTAAGGAGTTCAATAAGCCAAGATGGCCAAGGTCTTATCAAACTGGAGTTGGCTGACATTAGATACAATTATTGTGAAAGAACAGAAGCTCCTGTTCGAAGACGTCAAGCAAAAACAAAAGACGTCAGAGTACTATTGAAGGATAAAATCAAATACATGAAAAGGCTCAATTCATGATGTCCAGTTACGTGATGGAAGAAAGTTGGACGAGCAAGATGATCACACCTACGCACGGAAGCCAGATAATGCCCATACTCCTTAACAATTCTCAGAGACAACAGTATAAACTCAAGGCCAACTTCAAAGCACTAAATGACACTGTACCATTGAGATGATGATGGATGATATTTTAATTGGTGGGAAGCTGGTATCAGGAAAAGCTTATCCGCACCTGGTTGTTCAGTCTGCGTGCTGCTAACGTAGGTAGGAAAATTACTGATGGGGGTTAAAGCCAACCAATTGTAGGGTACCACGTAATTGGGTGTCCTATAGAATGTGTAGCCAATGGGACATCGTACATTTAGCGTCGTTCATAGTGGCCATTTTAAAGGGAGGGCTTAGTCACCCCACCTGATGTTGACTATCCAATTACCTCTTTTTGTTGCTCTCCGCAGATAACCTATGCTTAGTTATTCACTTAGAACCAATCCCACTTCCCGATAGGTTTTAGTAGTTTGCCACATAGGATGACATTGGTAATGACGCAGGTCAGCATGTCAGCTATGACCAATTATAGGTATAAGAACCCAACTTTTTTATGAAGTAGTTAGAGTCAGAGTATCGAGCGATTGCTGATGTTCGTTGTACTCCCTGTTTTAAGATACTTGACATTAAAACAGACATTCGTTGCCTAACTATTTGTGTCATCTTGATTATTGACAAATTAATAAAATCTGCATCCCCGTATATCTCCAGGGTCCCGCTACTCATCTTAAAGGGCTGGAAGTCTCCAGTTCACACATTTGGTGCATAAGAATTAATCACACAGATGTCTCTCCCTTCAATTGCATCCATGAGCACCACGGTCCTCCCCCCATCATCTGTCAAAACCTTGTCCACCTGAACTGGGACCCTTACTGCAACCCAAATCAAGACTCCTGTAGCGTACAAGTATGATCTTCCCACCACTGCCCCCCACTGTCTCCTAAGTGAATCTAAATCTTTCCATACCATATGTGTCTCCTGGAGCATAGCCACTGGACCCATGCCTGCCCAGGAATCTCCTCACCTGCTGGTGTTTCAACTGCTTACCTAACCCACGGATGTTCCAGATCCCCATCTTCAACCCATCCCTCCCCATAGTAGAATATCCCTGCATCGCCCCCCTGCAACCTGTATCCACACTGCTCAAGAATGTACAACGCGATCTAAACCTTCAACTCAAACGTATAATTCAACAAATTGAACCCATATGTCCCAACTGTTTACCCTGACCTTCCCCCCAAACATAACTCCGGACCACAAGCTAACTGTTCCAGTGGCCCTAAACCCTGCCCACCCAATTCCCCAATCCATGACCCCCTCCCTACCCCACCCTGCTGTCCCTCCACCTCCCATACCCAACACCAGCCACCCGTCCCCCCCATGACCCATCCAGATCTGCATCCTCTCAACCCACCACCCCCGCATCCCTCCCTCCTTCCACACTGCCCACCACCAAACCCCTACCCACCAACCTCCACCCTCCCTCCTCTTCCTGCCCCATCCCCCATAAGATTGACCCGCTGGTCATACCATTTGCCATACTCTTCCCCCTTGCAAACAGAAAACCGTACGTCTGGGAGCTCGCCCCATCAGGCTCGCTCCGCCTGCTTAAACAATCGCATCGCTTTTCCACTCAAGCGCCCGCTCCCTGCCAACTGCCAAGACCTTGGCACAGGTCACCCTCCTCGACTTACAGGCTCCTCGCACCACATACTGCCCTCAGTCCCCCAGTTGTGAGGCTCTTTCCTCCGCCTTGCCGTCGATGTCAACCAGGCCCACACTTCCTGAGGTGATGTAAAAAACCATGACCTGCCCTCTGCAAGGATGTTCAGTTTTGTTGTGTGGAAAATCATGTACTTAGCATTCAGCGCCTGGAGGCGTCGTCCCACTGCATCAAAATTCCTCCGCTGTCGCTGTACCTCTAAGGTGAAGTCTGGGAAGGAGCGTAACTCATGTTGCCCACCTCATAGCAGCCTGCTTTCTGGGACTCCTGCTGGATAGAGACTCTGTTCCTGAAATGTATTTTTGCCACAATCACCTGTGGTGGACCCCCCAGCGGCGGGTCCCTCCCAGGTACCCTGGGTGCCCGCTCCACAGTGAATAACTTCAAGAGACCCCTCACTTGTAACTTCTCCAGAATCAGGCGCTCCACAAATAGCTCCACATTGGGGCCTTCCTCTCCATCCGGGATCCCCACCAGACGTATGTTGCATCTTCGAGAGCATCCCTCTGTGTCCTCTGCCCTCGACGCCACGGTTCTTGTCACCCCTTTCAGTCCCGGCATGTGATTCTTGAGTTGCAGCAGGTCATCCTCCACCATACTCACTCTTTGCTCCACTTCCGTTTACCTCTCACACACTTTGTGCAGGTCTGCCCGCACCAGGGACACATCAACTCCCACCTTCTTGATTCTCCCCTCCAGCGATGACCTGGGGCCAGATTACAGAAACTTTGCACTGGTGCAAGTGCAAAGTTGCACGGTATTAGCACTAGGGCAAAGTTTGCCCTATTTTTAAAAACAGTGGCACACACTAGAAAACTACTACACCATGACAAGGGCAGTTTGGCATATTAAAAGCACCAGGAAAATAATTGCCCTAGTGCAAAAAAGATGCATTTCTACTGCATGTTTGCACCAGGGCAAAGTTTGCCCTAGTGCTAATACAGAATGGTATTAGCACTAGGGCAAACTTTGCCATGATGCAAAAATGCATTAAAAATGTATCTTTTTTGCACGAGGGCAATGTTTTCCCTGGTGCTTTTAATATGTCAAACTGCACTGGTCATGGTGCAATAGTGTCCCAGTGTATTTAAAAATAGGGCAAACTTTGCCCTAGTGCTAATAACGTGCAACATATCACTTGCACCGGTGCAAAGTTTCTGTAATTGCCTCCATAAGAGCGTCCAGAGTAACTCACCAGGACACTACTAGCCATCTCTGCCCCCTCTTGTGTCACCATCTCTGCCCCCTCTTGTGTCATTGTCTCTGGCTTTAGCGGTCTTCATTTGGGGTCTGTGTATTTGTCCATCCTCTGCTGCCCCTTTACCATGCCCCGCTTGGCCCAGGCCTCTGACATACCAGCCTCTACAACCCCAACCCCAGGTGAACAAGTATGTCCAGGCCACAATGCAAGTCAAGTCCTAGGATCGTTGCCTCCCCTCCTCCACAGCGTCAAAGTTCCAGGAGCAGACAGTCCCTGTGACTACAGATCTTCCTCCCGCTCTATCCAGGCCAGGGGTGCCCTCAGGTGAGACCCCCACTCAAGATGAATTCCTGAGGGGGTCACCCGCGTGCCTCTGCCTTATATCAGGTGAAATCCAACTTAGTAAGGCCAACCTTGGAGAGGTGCTAGACTCCCCCGCTATTCAGCAAGGTCGGCGCCGCCCTCACCACTCTGTTCACGCAGGGCCATTCTATCTCAAGCCCCATCACCATTGCCTGCTCCGATTATTATTTCGAGACATGTCCATCAGATCCCTCGGTCTTCCTGGATATTAATGCCCCATGTTCTGCTCCGACAATATGCAATGGGCTCAGTCTCTTGTTCCCAGCACTAGGTGCTCCAGTCTCCACTCCATGCCATGTGAGGTGATCAGGAGTCTGACACTCCTGGTTCCAAACCGGGACTCGCCACTCACTGGTTTCTCCAACCTTGGAGCTGGCTGCTTCAACCTCTGCCTATTCTATTGTGGAGGGTCGGCCACTCACTGCTCGCCGCTCGGGCTCGGCCCCGGAGAGAACAGCCCCACTATCATCAATCTCCTGGTGCACATTCCTTCACCGCTGAACTTTGCAACCTTGTCCTGCAGCGAAGCCCTTGTCCCCCATATCCTGCGGTATAAGCTTTAAGGTTCAGATCTCGACTGGAAAGTGCCTATAGCCCACCAAAAATATCTGCCTCAGGGTCTCTGGGCATTCCTATCGCCCCTGCACCTGCAGTGTGTCAGCAGTTGATGCAGTTCAGCCGCTATTATTTCACAATATATGCAGGCGGCCACAGAAGCACCGAAGGATCAGCACTGCATGTTGTGCCCGCAGGCCACGCCCTATCTCCCGTAATGGTTTGAACACCAAATACACATTTCATTGTTTGACCAAAGACCTTTGTTATCATCATCCTCTTTTCTACTGTGCCAATCACTGCCCTAGTTTTTGGTACTTATTGGGAAGAACGAGAATTAATCATTGAATGGTTGTGTGATGTGCTCATGTTTGTCAGGGTGTACGCTAAACCTTCTTAAGCAGCATAATAGATGCCCCCATTTTTGCCATCAAATGAAGTTGCTTCATGTTAACACATAAAAAAGTCTTAATATTATGAATGACATACGGACAAGTATTATCAGAAAGTATTATCTCCAGCTATGATTCAAATTTATAATTTAATTTAAACGTTAATTGCAATAAAGTTAAATCCTCCCATGGTTTGAATTGATCGTTTTCATTTAATGCCATATACTGGGAGATTGGGGGCATTTTGTGATGCACAAACCTGCCTCTAACAGGAGCAGAGGGGAGTTCTACTGAGGACGTGCTGTTGCAGTAGTAGTATCTCGAACATTAGATATTATACATAGAAGAGCAAAGTGGGTGTGGAGTCCATTACAAAAAGCAGTATGTAATGGGTAGGGCATGCGGCAATGTATGTATGTGTGTGTGCATAGCTATAAGATCAAATATAAAGGATTATTCTAGACAAAATGGGATCTAATATATCACAATATAGACACTGATTGAGACTGATTTTCTTAAAAGATGATTCACTGTGGAGAATTCGATCTGAAACCTACCTCCTCCTAAAATCAAAAAGTGAAGCCGGCATCGAGAATGAAGTTGAAACTAAACAATTTTCAAAAAAGTCATCAATAAGGATTGGCATTCGAGAAAAATATTGGGTCAACAAACGGTTCTCTCATTCAAGGACTAATTCAAATCGAACACTATCTGTGACACACTATTGGTCCTAGCTAGGGAATAGATATAAAAATGTTGGACACTATCATTGTTGTGTTGAACTGTTTGCAATTTTTCAATGAATTAAAATACTTGAGTTCTGGAATTCTGTTTCTTTTAGGGCTCTACTGAAATTCGTCTTTGAGTAAGTATTTGACCGAATTTCCGCTGAAAATGAGAACTGCAGCTTCAGCCAAATACTTACTTAATCATCCCTTGAAATCAACTAGATTCCACTGCAAAATACATGAAGTACTGCTTTGACTGTGTGCCTGGAAACATTCAGGCAAGCCATGTTTAATATTTAAAAGCATCATTAAACAAATGCTGCAATCACCTTCTTGATTGAGAGCAGGCAAAGGACAGGGGTAAAAGTGCAAACAAAGTCTCTGCCCTTCATGTGCTGGATAGACAGATTTTCATCTGGTGGTTTACTGGGGAGGGCTCAGCTCAAGCATAACTCTCAATATTTTGAATGTGCAATGAGATGTTTCTGGTTTCCCCTGTATTTTGTAGTTTAAAACCATTGAGCAGTAACAATAGTTTACAAAGTTGCCATTGGAGCCAGAAGGCCTTGTGGACAATGCAGAGGGTTTTGAACATAATCCTCGCCGCCACTGGGAGCCAGTGCAGAGATTTCAGTCCTGGAGGGATACGATTCCTGGGCTTGAGACCAAGGACAACTCTTGCAGTCCTGTTTTGGATGAGTTGCAGAGGGCGGAGAGTAGAGGCAGGCAGATTTAGAAAGAGGCTGTTGCAGTAGTCCAGCCTAGAGAGAACCAGAGCTCTGGATACAGTGAGCTTCTGGGGGGAAAGAGAGGAAATGAAGAATACCTCTGAGGAGGTGCAGCTGGTAGTGTGACTTCTTAGAGACGTCAGAGATGTGAGGAGAGAGGGAAAGTGTGGAGTCGAAGATGACCCTGAGGTTTTTAGCCTCACAGGTGGGAGAAGGAAGAGGACCAAGAGAGGCTGGCGAGAGACCAACAGGAAAGGAGGGAGCAGGTGTGCCGATGAGGAGAATCTCGGTCTTACTGGCATTAAGGCAGAGATATTTATGGCACACCACTACTGGATGGCTGGCAGACAGACAGACAGAGATGAGAGAAGGAGAGGAGGTGGCGGAAGTGAGGAGGAATAGGCCTGAAAATCAGTTGAGTGTCACCCGCATAGCACTGAAAGTTGGGGCAGAGAGCAGCAATGCAGTGGGCAAGACGTTCCAGGTATTGGTTGAACAGCAGGGAGAGAGGTTAGACCCCTGGGGAACACCACAGGTAGAGATAGAGATAGAGGAGAGGAAGGACCCAAGTTGGACCTGGGAGGGTTGATCAGAGAGGAAGGAGGTCAGCCAAGTCAGGGCCAGATTGGCGATACCCAGGTTATCACGGAGACGGTTTAGCAGGATGGCATGGGTGACCGTGTCAAAGGCAGAGGAGAGATCAAGCAAGATGAGGACACAGGGGGTGTTGGAATCAAGGTTGGAGAGCAGGTCTTCACGGATGTTCAGGAGAGCAGTGTCCGTGCTTCTGGCAGCTCTGAAGCCAGACTGATGGTCAGGGAGACAACCAACAGATTCAGTGTGAAGATTAAGCTGGGAAATGGCCAGCTTTTCCAGAGGTTTGCCCAGGAAAGGAGTGATGGAGATTGGACGATAGTTAGCTGGGCAGGCAGGGTCGGCGGAGGTTTTCTTAAGAATAGGGTGCACAAGAGAGTGATTCAGGGGGAAGGGAAGACTCCAGTGGTGAAGGAGTGGTTGCAGAAATCGTCCAGAGCAGGAGCCAGGGTGTCAATGTGGTCCTTAATGGTTTTGGAGGAACAGGGGTGAACCTGTTTTGACATACCTTTCATAGATCAGGCAGGTCTAGAAACCTTGTCTGGGGAGAACAGAGGAAAGGCAGAGAAGGATGGAGGAGGGGTGGCCAAAGAAGTGCCAGAGGAAGAGCAGCAGGGAGGAGAGGAAGAGAGAGAGGACAGGATGTCCTGAGTTTTAAAGATGAAATGAGAAGCCAGGGCTGTGCAAAGGTCCTGGGTGGGGACAGGAGAGGTAGAGACTGCAGCAGTATTGGCCAGCTCCTTGCAGATTTTAAAGAGTTCAGCCGAGTTGTTCGATGCCGCGGAGACGCAGGCTTGGATGTGGGCTCTTTTCTTGGTGCGGACAGGGAGCCGGTATTGCCTTTTGAGCAGGCAGCAGGCCAGTTTGTCAGAGGATGTACCGGAAGTGCGCCATTTTCTCTCAGCCACCATGCACTTGCGTTTAAGGGTGATGAGGTCTGAGTCGTACCAAGAGTTGCACTTGGCTTTGGGTATCAGGCGGATCCTCATGACAGGGGCGAGAACGTCGATAGTATCAGATATAGCAGAGTGGAGCATGGAAAGAGCTGTGTCAGGGTGTGAGTCAGCCAAAGGGGCAGGGGGGAGTGAGAAAGCAGCGGCAAAAGCCTCAACTGACACACGCTTCATGGGTTGGATAACTGAAAAGGTAGGTGGCAGTACTGGAGGAGGCTTGGCCTGAGGGGTAAAGAGGGTGAGGTGGAAGGAAAGGAGAAAGTGATCACTCCAGGAGAGAGGAGTGGTGAGAGGGGTAGAAAGGGGAAGATCTGAAGATATCAGAACATCTAAAATGTGCCCTGCAGTGTGAGTCGGGCCAGAGGGGGAGAATAGAGACAGAGAGAGAGTCGCAGAGGTCACGAAAGAGTCCAGTAGAGGGACAGTAAGCATCCAGGTGGATGTTGAAGTCTCCAAGGAGGAGGAGTTGAGTGGTTGAGAACAGGAGGGAAGAGGAGAGGTCCACTCCATTAAGAGAGGAAGGAGGAGATTTGACCAGGTGGCCGATAGATGGTAGCCACGGTAAGGGAATGGCTAGGAGAGAGAGAGAACCTGCAGACGAGGAATTCGAAAGAGGAATAGGCCTGCATAGGAATGACATAGGCAGGAATCCACTCAGGGAAGATCAGGGCTATACCCCCTCCTGAATGGTTGGGCCTTGTAGCCATGAGGGAGGAGAGTGTCAAAGCTTGTGACAGAGCTGGCCGTGAACCATGTCTCAGTGAGACCGAGGACGTCAAGTTCCTCCAGGAGGCGACAGATGTCCGAGGAGTGAGACAGCTGAGCGAGAGTTTCGAGTGGCAATGTGGAGAAGGTTGCCACCCTTGAAAGACTTCTGGGGAGGGTTACAAATCAGAGGTACGCCTTGCGTAGGTGTAGAAGCAGCCTGAGGCAGGGCAGAAGAAGAAGGAGGCGAGGGCAATGTAGCCAAGGAGGAGACAGCAGGGGGAGGCAAGGAAGCCATGGAGGGAGAGGGGATAGCAGGAGAAGAAAGGAAATTGATGAGGCGCGAGAAGCGTCTATCAAAGAGGAGAAGGTTGGCTTGAGGGCCTTGGACCAAGACGGTACCATTCAAGGAAACATTAATGATGACCTTAAGGAATGGAAGGAAGCCAAGAGGGCCTCCCACGGGGTGCCACAGTTAATGGGAGAGGAAGAGAATGGAGAAAGCACAGAGATCATATGAAGAGTCAATAGGTCTGGCGAAGGAACAACAAAGAGGATGTCAGTGAAAGTTTGCCTGGATGAGGCACTGGTATAGGTGTCGGCGATAGGGAGGACTAGGTTGGATACCAGGATGTCCTTTTTAAACTTCTTCGTACCATATCAATGATATTTGTGATGTCATCTTTGATGTCCTGGTTGTTAGTCTTAGCAATGCACGTAAATGGTGCGAGTTATGGTTGCTTAGCTTACTATAATGTGGGAATGTGCAGTGGTATTTGGTTGTACTGTGAAGTATAACATTCCTTCAGTGAAATGTTTTCACTGAATGCACATATATATGTATGGCAGGGAAGGAAAAGAGAGTGGCTAAACAAGTGATGTCATCATTGACATTTGAGATGACATCTTTCATGGTCTGGGTGTTAGTGGTGCACAGGGGTGGTGGCAGGGATGGGGGCTTACTTTACCAGTGGAGAGTGCTGATGGGAAAAATTGGTGCTTAGCCTACCATAACTGCCAAATTTCAGGGGTTTTTAGATTTTACTTGTAATCATAACATCCTTTTACACATTTTTTGTACAGAATGGCATACGTTTTTAATAGGGCAACTTAACCATAACATCCCTTTAACAACGTTTTTTTTGTAGTGAATTTTCAACGTTTTTAGTAGGGCAACGTAACCATAATGTCCCTTTCACAAACGCATTTTGAATGATTTGCATAGATTGGCATTACTGTAAGTGATTCATAACATGCGTTGACCAAAATTTTTTTTTTAAGATAGCAAAGGATGCCAATAGTAACACATAAGCATACTCTAAAGGAACATGTGACTGCACTGGCCATCTTTCTACGAATTGCACAGTAGCATATGCTCTTGCACAGCATGGCCACATGGTGCAGAACTCATACACACTTCACAATAAGTTGTGCGAGTCGTTGACAGTGCGGAATGACATTGTATGTTGTTATACGAACTTGTAACTGCAACACTTCCCGTGCACAACTCAACAGGGCAAGTTGCACCACAATAGAAGCAAGAGTGCATACAGAGATCTTTCAATCAGTAAACCCCATTCCACCCTAAAAAAGGGGGGATAAATTCCACTACCAAGAGAGATTTTACGGCACTAACCCATGTGATAAAAAAAAGGATTTTTTATCTCCAACCGGAATGCCTTCGGCGTTCCTGTTTGAAGAGAACAAATCCTTTTCCAAGATGGCCACCATGGAAAGGGAAGGCGGGCGTTCCATAGAAAGTCTTTTTGCGCTTTCCATTTCAGCTGCCAGAAAATGAAAAAGGAAAACCTGGGACCGTAGTGGGTGAACAACATTTGTATTAGTTCCAAAATGTGTGGTTATCAGCAACACCTTTAACAGAAAGCCAGTGCCTGGTGGACATGGCGACTTCAATATAATGTTTTATCCCAACCAGTAAATGGGAGTATTTACCTCTGCGACATTGGGGTCATTAAGCATACCTACAGGCTACCGCTCAGAGACGAAAGGCGTACCGTTCATTTGTTATGTGCATGACGACACTTGTAAAGTATGAAAACAGTACAAAATGTGAAACACAATGGCGTTTGGTCATGGACAATGAACTTTACATAAATGTGTGGAACATACAATAAATACGTTTGGCAAAAATGTGCATACAGAAGTCAAAGTATTAGTCTTCTAACGTCTGGACAAAATCACAACAAACTCTGTGAAGAGAAATGAAGTGCACTAATGGCAGAAAGATGGCAAGCAACACCCTTGCCACTGACCAGTGCACACATTTTTGTATAACTGCCGCAAGGTGAAAAGGGTGAAGAAATGTGTAGTGCGAAGGTATAATGAAGCATTGCTTTTGAAACGTTTCTATAAAGCAAACACTTTCAGTGCACCTGATCTAATTTTTCCACTTTTAGAAAGATACCAAATCTGACAACATAGCGTCTTCATGCAGAAGTAATCTTTGTAACTGGGGCAGCTGGGTAACAGAAAGTACCCTCACGGCACGAAAGCATAATAGATGGGCCTGAGCCTTACGTTGCCAAAGCAAGTGGTGTGCAATAGCGTTCTGGATAACGGACCTTTGCAGAGTAAACAAATGCTTTCTTAAAGGCTTATGCACCGTGATACGGCACCTATTAAAGAACATACTACAACCTGCAACGTACCATAGCAGATTGTGAAGGGCAACATGAAATGAATAAAAAACACTCACATGTAAAAAGTAGTACTGTACTTTTATTTCACAATGCACAGCGCTAAATCATCGCCCTTTTCTCAGTTGCAAAGAAATTTGAAGTTTGTGTCTCTGCCGCACAATGAAAATGTTAATTTTGACGGTCACGTTGATATGTTCCCACACAGTCACCATGCGTTGGTGCCACAGTTTTTATCACGCACACAGTGTGCAGTGGCGACACAGTAGTTGGTTTCCTCTCACATTCATTGCCAAGATGCCGTCAATCGCTGTGATGTAGTCCATCACAAAGTATAATGTTAGTGGCAATGGTGACATTGTTGGGTAACCACACATACATTATGCGTTGTTGACACAGTAGGCGTATTCCTGTCACACTGATTTACAAGGCGACGTGAATGGCAGTGAACTATGACACCATAAAGGAGGGTATGTTGCTTCTTACTGCTACAACTGCGTAGGGACATAGAGGTCTGATGCGGTCATCCCATTCAATGCTGACGCACATACAACCGGTGACGAATAGCTGCAATTGACGATTGAAAAACCCGTCACTCAGACGCTGCAATCATTGACACTGGCAATACGGAATGAAGTAGCTGAGAGAAAATTACAAAAAAGATCTATCAATATGAAGCCTTTGGCGTACTACATAGCATCTTTATAAATATAGAATGTTATATGGGGAAATATACTGACTCCCTACAAATGGCGATAATGTGCAATAGAGATGCTAGGTAAAAAAGTATCAGTGCCACATAAATTTCGTAGGTCATAGCGGAAATTGTAGTGACATCGTACAGACGGCGGTAATGTGCAATCTGAAATTTCATCGCCACACAAACTATTTTTTTTTTCACACTAAATATATAATGGCAATTTGGTGTAAAGGCTTGAAAAATAAGCTTACATTATGTGCACCGGCTCCATTTCGGCCTCTGCAGTCACACAGTAGTTGTTTGCAGTAAGACGTCTTCGGGAACTGATATATCATGAGCTTCACAAACCTTTTTTGAAGCATAATTTATCAAAGGGAATGTTTCATAAACTGTGACTCCCTACAATCTTTCTGTCTCTGTTCCGTGTACGTCAAAGTCGAAAAACAATTGACCCTTACGAGGTTTGCTACATGTGCGCCCATACCGAGCGCCTACTAAAAAAATGAAACGAAATGAACTGACCTTCACTCCGAACACAAATACATTCTCATTTTGCAACAACATATCAGCAGTCAATAATGCGAACCGTTACTCCCGACCACGTGCAAACGCGCTGTGTTGACTAATCCGTGCAGGTGGCTGCCTCAGATTCCAAAACATAGGACGCCAGTCTAACCGCACTACTTCTGGTGGTGGCTTCTTACATAGACGCATTAACGGCTTGTCGTACGTTGCCTACCAAGTTTCAATGTACGGGACGATATTGGTAACAAGAATAAAGCACTGTTTCACTTTGTACTACCACATATAACTAATGCTTACCTTTCGACACAGTGTTTCATGAAGGTATGTTTGCGGGAATTTCGGCGTTCAACACAAAAACTAAATGACCATGCCGGCCGTATCAAAAGAAGGCTACGCACTTGACGCTGAGGCAGAACCAATCGGTGAAAGCGCTACATCTTGATGTACAGCATGCCATAGATTAGCCAATAGAAATCTGCTCCACTGAGCGAACAGGGAAGTGGGACCGCGGAGCAGACATAGATATCACTAATTCTTAGACTGCTACGTTTTGATCGTTTTAAAGGAAAGTACAGTATGATTTCTCAAGAAAGTGGATGCAGGGGAGGGAGGGAGGAGGGGAAAACAAAAACAGCGCTGGGAAGCGCAAGAGTATAGGCAGAACATTAAACAAAATTAACCCCACGAGAGGCACAGGCAAACGCTGCAGCTGTACAATCAAATGGAAACCCTGGAAGGGCTCTGGCAGTGCTGTGTTTACCCCAGTGCAGCATCGGAAAGAAGTGAGTCGAGGACTCAGCAGGCCAGGAGGCCTGAGGCACTGCACAAGGCAGCCAATCATGGGAGAGGGGCAGGCAGGGAGGCGGGAGGGAAGGGATCAAGGAAATGGATGCAGGGGAGGGATGGAGGAGGGGAAAACGACAACGGCGCTGGGAAGCGCAAGAGCAAGTATGAGTTTCCACATCCCAGTCTCCCTCACAGCGATTACATACATACATACTTAGTTACTCTGGCGCTGCTCAACAAGTGACAACTATGAATGCAAAAAATACAAACTGTGCTGTTATTGAACTGTTTATTATTTGATAATGTATTCCTCTTCATGGTTTATACAAACATCTTCTCTAGACAACAAAGAAGAGAAATGCCATAAAGAATGGATATACACATTTTAAAGTGTGTTTTTAATGTATGCAGTGTTTGCTTTGTCTACATAACCTTATTTATTAAAAAGGCAACTATTCGGCTTCGAACAAATACTTGTCCTTGTTCCCTCTGCCGCTGCAACTGGGCCTGGTCCCTTCAGTGTCTTACAGGGGCCAGACCACCCCCTGCCAGTCCCCCCAGCATCCATACCAGCACTTGCCCTCGGGCTATCTTGCCCGGACTAGCCCAAGTTGGTCTGCCCTGTCCACCCCACTCATCCTCCCTTTCCCCTGCCACTTGCCAACTTAGTCTGCCAAGTTCTTGCCCACCCTGTCACAGTTTATTACACGGTACACACCAGCCAGGGAACTCCTTCCCCTACAATGAATGCGGCGCACAATAAAATGCTTTTTATTTATAGTATACTATATATACTATATTTGGGGCCTCAAACACGTCTCGCACCCAACCTCCATCAACATCCCTTGTCGCCATAGACCAGGTACCAGGCCGGTGTGTGGTCAATGAATACTTTATTAATTTATTATTTTAATATCAAATCAGAACAAATAGATGACAGCAGCCACTAATGTTCTGGCAACACAAATGCACAGACTTCTAGAAAGTAACCAGGATAAGAGATTCTTTGATGCCACTCCTATTTTGTTTTATGAAAAGCAACACAGCACAATACAACTCAAATGGTTGCAGGAAGGTTAAGCACTCCCCCAGCGACACTCCATGCCCCCCTCCCCAAACAACAATTGGATTGAATCCTTTTGAATGGAAGGCAGTGGCATGGGTATGAATACAAGGAAGAAATCGGTTTTGGGGTGGTGCCCACAGACTCAAGATTTAGTTTTGGAGTGCAATGGAAAAATGGGTTTTCAATGATTTACTACTGTTGCTACGGGACAGCCACAAGGGACTTCAAAACAGACTAGCTAGCACAAATAGGAAATTCAATATTAACACAGGCAAAACATGAAAAATATAAAAATAAAAGGTAATGCAATTCAAAATCTGTGATCAGAGTATAGTATGGGAAGAGATATAAAGTAGGAAAAACAGGTTTAAACAGGTGAAGTGAAATTGTTTGAAAAATGAAAATGGAAATCACCCTAATTTTTGCTGGGGCAGCAAATGACAGGCAAGCGCTAAGCCATGAAAAACGAAGGCAATGCAATTCAAAATCTGTGCTCAGAATATGGAATACTCTAGGAAAAACACTTTTTCAAAGGTGAAGCAACATTTTTAGAAAAACGAAAATGCAAATCACACAAATTCTACTGGGGCAGAAAATGACAGGCACGCTTTCAACAATGAGGAATTCACATAGGAAAATCATTTTGTTTGTGAAAATGACAGGCGCACCTAACAGGTAGGCTTTGGGCAAAGAGATTACTCACAATGGGAACAACGGTTTGGGTTTACTAGGACAGATGCAAATATGAATGACACTGGCAAATGAAAACTCGCTTAGCAGGGCATCATTTAGACACAGACAAATTCGGTTTTCAGCTCACAAGGGGATTAATTCTTTTGGGCAACACTTTAATGACTATAACAATTAACAACAACACTGGGAAAAAGATTGTTGGTTTTGAACGTCAACAATCTCGAATCCTGTGAAATTCAAGAGGGAATTAATTGATTTACGTACATAAATACTGAATTGAGAGGTTTTTCAATGGGGTTATGCTAACATGTACAGGAAAACAAGAGATTCTTCTATAGGGAGATGGCTGAACTACACTGGCAATTTGGGGTTTTCTATTGAGAAATATTGGATGCACTGCTACAAAAAAAATTAAAAGGGCTTATGCAATTTAGGGCTGGGGTGATTGCTACTTACATAGAAAGCCTTTGTTAATGTTTCAGGAAAGCCAGCTGCAATCTCAGGACACTCTGGAAAGATAGGTCAGGGGGTCTGCTCACTCCACTCTCAAAGATGGTAAGTTTCAGTAGCCTTCTCTCCATCCTCTTCCTGTCTTTGCTGGTTGTTGTGTGTGTCCTGAGTCCTAGTACAGTCACCTTTATATAGCAGAAATGACAACACTAATTTTACAATCTAGGGGAAGTACCGTGCAATAATCCCTGCACTAGGATTGGTCAGAGTCTCAGTCTCTCTCAGCCTCTCTCCCTCTCCCTCCCACTCCCCCTCTCTACCTCTCCCCCTCTTCCCCCCCAGTCAGTCAGGATTGGTTTAGGGATTTTGAAGCAACCCCTGTTTTTTCCAATTTATCACCATCCTTTGTTCCCCTTTCAACTTTTTGTCAAAACCGAGTTATGTATCATGACTTCATAATTGTACTAGCAACTGCCATATGAAACATATATTCTGTTTTAGCTGATCATGGGGAATTAGATAAGCCGACCGCTAAATCTGTATGATGCAGCATGGCCATGTGTCACATTTCTGTCATTTTCATAAAATGTACAACAGTGATGATTATGTACGTTATCAAGCATATTCCTAACTTCATTTTCCATCTTTTTATCAACTCTCACAAATGTCACACATTCAGATCAGCCAGAAACCTAGTCTAACTGGCCATTACAGTTCCCAGAGTAGGTAGATGCATTTTATACCCTCAAAGCTGCCTGGAAACAACATGAAAAATGGCATAAGAAATCAATCCTCAGCCTGATTGCTGCGCAAAATGCCTAAAGTAAAAATATTTTTTTTAATTTAATTGGGAGTGTCTGTTCAGCAATTGGGAGGACAGCTTCATCCCCCACAGCCATCTGTCTCCCTGGGCTCACCTGTCACCAGAGCTTTTTAATGAGTCTCATTGAAGTCAGCGAGGGCTCTTTTGAAGTGGGTGCAACAAGGACACCTTTTTGTCACGATTCAGCCAGGGATGACTTTGGCTGGCCCTGAAGGCAGTTAAAGCAGGGACTACAAGGAAGTCTGGGGAAAAGTGGGCTTTCAACACCTTCAGCAGCAGATTCTATTGCAGGGCATCATTAGATGGGAGATGTGACATCCAGGGCTGTGTCAGGATTAGTCAGGCGAGTACAAAGGCAGCGAATATGGCAAGGGAAATGTGCACCCAGGAACAACGACTCAGGTATGCTAGAACCCAGGAGTGCAAATAGAGTGTGACATCAAAACCAATATATGAAAAGGGATGTGGGGTAAGCACCTGACCGCGAGGAAAGTCGGCAAGCACCTTACCCCCAATTGCTGTTACAGGTACTGACAGCGCTAAACCCACGTGGAGGGCCAGCAATGACAGGATCTGTGTACTAACACTCTTGATGGTATTACATAAGGGAACTTAAGAACTGTACTCACGAGGACGAGATACACCTCTTGAATGTCAGCTAGCCCACGAATCCTGTTGATGAATCTGGGACCCAGAAAAGGCTATAACAGCAATGGGAGAAGTAGGGAGGTCCAGAGGACAAGGGCTGAAGGCAGCCGGAATGAGGCAGGCTGCCGGGCAGGGAGCCCAGAGGACAAGGGCTGAGGCTGGGAATCAGCAGAGCGAGATCCGCTGCAATGTAGAGAGCCCGGCAGGGCAAGGGCGGAGACTGGAAGGCAGCAGAGCGTGATCCGCTGCTATGTGGAGAGCCCGCAGGGCAAGGGCGGAGACTGGAAGGCAGCGGAGCGTGATCCGCTGCAGAAAACTAAATACCTAAGTTGGAATAGGGATTACAAATTAGTGGGGAAAACATAAGCATTCACACAGGAGCTAGCTACCACCGCACACCACACCTAATGATCAAATGGGAAATGGATGCAGAAGTGCAATGGAAAACATGGAATGGATCCTCTAGAAAGTAAGGATCAGGAGCAGGGAAAAACAAAATAACCTATGCAAACTTCTCCCTACCCCTCCAAGGAAAAGACAGGAAACTAAACTAAGAGGGAGGCTAAGGCAAATGGGTAACAGCAGCAAAGGACAGAGTCAAAGAAATATAGAACACAGACAAACTGGGCTGCATCTAAAAGGGGAAAGCACTGAGAATTGCTGCCTGCAAACAGGGGAAGACAAAAAGGGAAATCAAGGGAGCAGAAATCAATTAGCGCATGAATCCGAAATTCAGGGCGGAGGAAACAAGAAAACAGGAACAAGGAAGTAGGTACAGAGGCAAGGAACCAGGAACCAGGGACTAGTCAAAAACAGGAACACTGCAAACGATGACCAGCGCTGGACTGAAGTAAGACTGAGGCTTTTAAAGCTGCTTAACGAGCACACGCCTCGGGTGTGCTGATTGCTGCACCTGCAGCCACAGCTGTTACCTATCCTCCACCCAACCTTGTCCTGCAAGGGTGGAGGTGGAGCAGTGGGCCAGGCATTCTGGGAAGCATAGTCATTTGGTTAAAGAAGCATGCTGGCTGCCAAAAACCTGGAATGGATCCGGAAGGGAAGTAGCCTGGAAAATAGGGATTTAGCGCTCCCACTTCATCACTGCACTGTAGCATAATGTTCGAAGGAAAAGTCCAGTAGGGAATGAACCCCAAATCATGCCCCCAAGTGGTGGGAACGGGAGCGAAGGGAGCGAGTCGTGACAGGCTGGAAGTGGGGCTTTTCATTGTGAAGTTTTCACCTCAGCCAGAACATGCTTTTCCTGAAGTGTCTCTTCACATGCTACTGGAGTTTTGGAGGTGAAACATAATATACATTTGCTTTGGTCACCCCACACATCATGTTTTGCTTTCCAGACATTTTTCTGTGAGCAGTGATATCTTTATCCATTGTGGCTTTTAAGTCTGTTTTTATTTGCAAACACATGTGCAGGCCGTTTCTGCTTTTAATGTTTAAAAATCCTGTTTTCCATGTCACAGGATTCTTTGATTCCTCCTTCATGGGTGGATTACGCTCCTGCTTGTCCATTGATAATGATAGGTAGGCCCCTTTCCACATGGCTCTCAAACTTTACATGAAACAAAAGAAAAAGCCAGGCCATTTTTGTTGCAATGTTTAAATGCCTGCCATTCATGCAAAACGTACTTCTGTTTGGGGCCTTTAAATTCACCCCACATCCCCCCTTCCCTGAGGGCACCCCACTCCGACACTTCTCCCTATATCCCCTACCCCCTTGCACTTACCACCTTGTCAAGGGCATGCTCGGTAGGATTGTCACAAGTCCAATATAACAATGTTTTGTTGTTCTACTTTTGAGATTCCCATGTCCCCCATCTTGTCTTGTGGCGCCTGGAAAAATGTGTGTATAAGCGCCATACAAATGTCCAATAAATAAACTAATCCGGTATTTGGCCGAATACTGAAATCTACTATTCGCGTACACCCCTATTTTCTTGTTTGTAATCCAGGGACAGCAATGCATAACCCTCTCACTGTTCTCAAGGAATCAAGTTCACCCCCATGCTAACCTCAGTTCTATATGGTAATTAGGAAATAGACATCAAGTGCATTATTGCCTATTACAGACACCAATCACAAAGGTGCATCATTCCACATTTCAATTTAGGATGTCTAAGATTTACTGAGACCTCACATTGTTGAAAGAAATCCTTATAATGTTAAGGCTATGCAGGGATTCAATTTTAGTTTTCAATCACAAACCACATACACCTTGTACTATAGTACCATTTTCAGTGGCATAGCTTATAAACAAAGCCCCCCAAATACTGAAAAACTACTTGGAAATTAATACATTATACATTTGTCTATATAACTTGGGGTCATTGTACTCACTTTTAATTTGCCTTCCAAATGCCAAGGGCAGGTAGGGACATCAACCGGCCTCAGGCATCACCCCTAGATAAGTTCTTTCTTTCTGCTCAAGTAATCTGGTTACGTCTTGGGAGAGGACACTACATTTAGTCCCATCTGGAAAAGGCCCACTTAAGGAGAATTTCCATCGGCTGCTTCCAGTTGAAGCTCCAATCAACTTGTCTCCTTCTGAACAGGCTGCTCTTCTTTTTTGCTTTCCCAAAATCTCTCCCTCATACTATGTTTTTGCGTTTTAGTACACTCCACCCATTATTTGTCAATTATGTGTTGGAGAGAGTCTGTCATAGCTTCCCTTCACTTACTCACACCCCCCAGGATGGCCCTCTTTGCTTCCATTGGCCCATTAAAATTATTTGAGTCAAAAAACGACGAGTTAGCAAAGAGGTAGCCCTCCCCTCAGGAAGGTGAAATCAAAATTATGAACTTGAATATGTATTTCCCTTGTAATTCCCTGTATGGACATGCAATGTTAATAAGAATTATATATTCAGAGCCACAAGAATGTTTTGAATTTGGGGACATCATTTAGTTTTTCTTTTAACTGCTGTGAGACAGGCATAGTATCGAGAGAGAGACAGACTCAAAAGATAACAGTTTCAACACCTTTATTTAATAAAGTTCCCGGGTTGGTGTAATACCTAACTGCCCCTAACTCTGAAGGGATTGTTCCCTCAACTGATGTTTCTAAGAGCTGTCAACATCTGCAAGTCTAAAACAAAACTCTGTCTGTCTCTAAACTCATGTTTGCCCTCACTCTTTGACAACTCTTTGACAACATGTGGTAGGAAGTCTTCTTAAAAGAAAATCAGTGGTTCCAAAACGAAATATAAACCAAGGCTGGTTTCAGGTGGTTTTCCCACCGGGTGTAGTTCTGTCAATGTCATAAGAATGAGTGCAATCAAAACGGGTTGTTCATGAATTCTTCTCCACAGGGTTCTTGCAACATTTTCAAACAACGTTCAAGGTCTCTGGTTCCTTGGGATTCCCTTCCCCAAGCTTCAATTCTTCCAAGTTTCAAACAGAATACAACACAGTTCCTCGAAGGCTTCTCAGGTTTGCCTTCCCCAAGTTCAGGCCCTTTTAATGCAACACACAAAATTCAGCTTCCAATAACTCTGTAGGTCTCTCAGGGTTCCCTTCACCAAGCTTAGGCCCCTTTCATGTAACACAAAAGTTCTGCTGGTCAGGATGCACCCTTCGTTAATCACAGTTCTTTCAGAGGCAATATCAGGCACGTTCGAGAATGCCAGGCTCTTTGCTCCTCCTTAGCGCCCACTCTGATGAATAGCCCCTCTCTTTTTCTTCTACTTTCATGAGTCTCTTAAGTTTCCTGTGTTGGGGTTTCCTGCACCCCTTTTCACACTTTCCATACTTTCTTCCAGCTTTACTGTGCAACTGTGCACACTTGCACCTGTTTCTTGCTCCTTTTCACTTTACTGTGCCTCTTGCACACTTCTCACTTTGGTGTGCACACTGGCACCTTTCCCTTTTTGCTTTTTGGGTTGTTTGCACCCCATTCTTGATTTCGGGTCGCCCACACCCTCTCTTGCACCCTTTCCTTGCTTTCGGGTGTCTTGCAACCTTTCCTAGCTTTTTGGTTGCTTGCACCCTTTCTTTGCTTTCAGGATGCTTGCACCCTTTCCCTGCTTTCAGGTCGCTCGCACCCTCACTGTGTTTCTTTTGCTTTACAATTTCCTTCTTGTCGCTGCGCCTCTAACGCCTTTCACTTTTAAAGTTAATTTCTCCTTTTAACTCCACGCCTCTAGCAAATTAAACCTTACTCCCATTCTGTCTTCCCTCCTTTCGCACCACTTGCAATAAACATTTCTTTAAACTTTCTTTACTTTCAACCTGCTTGCAACAATGCTTCAATTCTGCTCCAGCCACCCACACGCTACAGAGTTTCTCACCTCCTTTGCTCAAGAAACTCACCGGTAAGAGCAGCGCTGGCAAGCGGTCTTCCTCTAGTTGCTTGGGTCGAGGTCAGGGTCTCACCACCTGCCCCCCTGACATCCTTGGGACAGCACACATCCCAAGGGAACAAGCAGTTCCTTAAACATGGCCAGCAGCTTGCGGTCGAGTACCTCACTCTGGCTCCTTGGAAACATGCCTCTTAGCCACGTGGCACCCGCACTGACATACAAGGTCAGCGTATCGGCACTCTGTTCTGCTCCAGTTTCTGCCGGCCTTCCTCACTGCTTCCTTCTGCTGCTTGGCTACCATGCTCCACACTGCATCTCCAGATCGTTCATTCACCTGTGCAGAACCACACTGTTTATAGTCCTCAGTGGAGTCAGGTGTGCACAATTGGAGAAAAGTGCCTGAATTTGCCAGACTCTATTAGTGGGACAATTCAAAGGTCTTACATGGTAGGTCTCACTTTGTATCCTATGTTGTTTCTATGGGTAATCCTCATTGCTCCTGATTGCCTCTTCTTCATGCCAGTACCTATTATAAATGGGGAGGGGAGATGGGGTGTGATTAGAAATATCCGAATAAGACTGAGGGAGAGTGGGTTGGTGTATAATTGGGAAAGGGGGAATGCCATGTCTTGCCCACGGGTATTCTCCACCCAATCCCCCGTAACCCTCCACTCAGGTGATCCTCCCTCACTTGTCCAGCCCCAGGGTTGGGGTCCACAGTTGATGGCCCTTCCCTAGCCACCTGAAAGGAAGATCCCGGGGGAGTAGGTGAGAGAAGACCATCTGGTTTCGCACACTACATGCATCATAAAGTAACACTTTGCATAATTCATATATTTTAATATATAGATTGGTGGTTTTCTGCTGAATTTATATCCATTTCTTATGTTTGAAATTGGACAGTTCTAAAGTTATAACTAGCAATGTATTTCCCACATCATTTTGTGCAGCAGGTTTTTAAATGGGCTTCTGTTATATGTATTCACTGACTTCCATTTCAATTACTCATTGGCTTGCCCCTTATATCAGCAGAGACAACTGCTTATGAAAAGAACATCATTTTAATAGACTGGAACAAACACAAATTGCCCACATGGCTTTATTGCTTTGCCAGGTCAGTGGTCAGGGTCTGTGTAGACATATGCTTATTTGAAGTCACAATTACTGATTGACAATGCATTCGTCAATCTTTGAACTGGGTAGACCTTCATATAAGCTTACAAAAATAAGACCATGAATGTTCTGATTTTGGAATTAATTTGGACTTTTTTTATATTTTGAAAACAAGCATTTGTCATGGGTAAACACCTCCATGCCATTAGCCCTTTTAATGCCTTGATAAAAGCCTTGGATAATATGGCCTTTGCATTCCTTGTTTTGAAGAAAGCTGATACTTGCACAAAAAACTCTTTAAGAGTTCAAACTAAGATGAACATTTTGCAAAAAGAAAATGGTTGCGTATATAATTGTTACTGTTCAAGACAATCTAATAAAGTGTATGGCTATCAACAGATTTAACTCTATCAGATGATTGTGTAATACCCATTCTGTCTATCATTTCCTTGTAGAATACTAAAATAAAAGTTGCACCGTTTATCAGTTTCTCCAAGCATCTTGGCAGCACTTACGGAAAAGCACATTTTAAATCACATTTTCTTTTTCATGAAAGCCTGCATCATCATGTGTTTTCCTGTATCTTTGTGTCATCTGTTTAACGTGAATTACTTGATATTTCAGTGTAAAGCCATTTTGAGTTTGCATTATTTATTGGAGAGCACTGCATTAATTCAAATAATTTCTACAGTATATAAATATATGTGCTCTCCTCCCTTGATTCTGATCTCATTGTGATTTAAATGTTCTGCTTTGCCAGAGCTCAGAGAATTTCAGCTAGGTATTATGAATGGGGATGCTGTCTTGGGTGAGTACAAATCCACCTTTTATTCAGGATTAACAGCAAAGATTTGTGTAACAATGCTAGCAGCCCGGCCTCTTGCTTCATCAACTGCCTCTCTTTTAAAACTCTACATTCTCCGACATCAGAGGTTCCAGGTGTCAGGTCTAGCACAAGAGGAATCCTGGATGAATATTTATTTGTAGGAGCGTGTTTTGAAAGTTATTTTGTTGTTTATTTGGATTTGGTCCTTAATAATTCCATTGCAGAGGGAAGCCTTCCCAAGCCATCACGGCCAAGAGGAATCAGGCAGCTGATTGGAGAGAATTGAACCAGGCAGCGAATTGGTGGGTTTGGCAACCTGAGTCTGGAAAAAACATTCAAAACTGCCTTTCATTGTCCTTCCTTGAATATGAAGGTCCTATGTCCAGTAACTCTAGATTTAGGCCTAAGTAAGAAGATATTGTTTGAATCAGGAGCAAGAAATCTATTGAAAATGTACAGCACAGCGTGGGACAAGAAAAGAGTGAGTGGTGGGAGCACAGCAAGCCTGTGAATGTTTTTAAGGCAAGTGTCTCTAGTCATGCAGGAATATAGACTTTAAATCTATTAGTTTATTTTAGTTTAGGTATTAAGTTAGGGTCAGCAGTAGTCAGATCGAGTTTTGTTTCTTTGGTAGAACCAGCAGTTCAAATTAAGTCTTTCAATGCGCTCCTAGTGCGGGCCGGTGTGAAGGAAAACATCAGTTTATGTGCACATGTGTAAATGAGCAGCGCAACGCTAACGTGCTTCAATTTCATACAAGAACTTAACTTGGAAGGCTTTTGAGTGGCGCATGTGTAAAGGAGCAGTGCAATGCTAACGCTACTCCAATTTCATTTGAGAGGCGTTTGGGCTAGTGCACATGTTCAGAAGGACAGCGTAGCGCTAGCGTTATTTCATTTAAAAGAAATTGTCAACTTGTGAATTAGCAGTGAAAGCAGCCCACTTTGTGAATAGTGTTCTCTGCAAAATAACCCAACGCTCAGTGCGCGCATGCTCAACAGTTAATGCAAATCTTTCAGCACTGAATAGTGTTGCCTGTAGAAGACTAGCGCTCAGGCTGGGACAACCGAGCACACGGCATGAGCGTTAATGAGTAGTGTCTCAATTTTCTCAGAAGAGTTGGGCAAATGTGATTCAAGTGAATTCAAAGTCATTTCAGCGCTCCGTTCAGTCAAGTGGAACTATTTAAGTATAAAACAATGTTGTAGTCAGAGACTAACAGAATTCTTTCCTTTTAACGAGAGAAGTTCAGTCAAATTAGTGATTCAAGTGCACACATAAAACTGCAGTTCAGTTCAATAGGAGAAACGTACAAACTTGAAGAAAGGTTAGTTTGAACATTACAGCAGGAGTTCCTCAAAGTAGTCTACTACAGTCATTCGTTAAAGACATTTTAAAGGAGGAATCTAAGAAAAGTTCATAGTCTCTCAGGCTTTCTAAAGATCCTTCAAATTCCTCTAAGCATCTGTGAAGGAATGCACAGGTATTCATTAATGTATTGGGGGAGAGGGAGAAGCTGGAGGTTTGATTGTGTTGTGTCGTTATAATTTGTTATTTTCTCATCCTTGCAGATAAGTTACTGATGGAAGACTGAAAATCTGTTACCTTTTTTATGTTATCCACTTTCCCTTTCCCCCGGGGGTGTTTGGATTTCAGCTGTTACTCTAATCGGTTGTTGACAATACATCTCAGGGGGTCTGTGGGCTTCAGCAGTGTGGGATACATTGACCCACTCAGCAGAATTCACACGCTTAACCAAGCTGCACTTCAGCAGTTACCATCAAAATGGCTGCGCTGGCTCCTGGGAGCACCATTGCCCCGCATCAAAACTGTGTTTTGCAGCTACAAAATGATGGCTGCACTGTTTTGCCAAGCACCATTGGGCAAGTTGGAAAGAGGACACACCGAGAAAGGCTGCCAGGGTGTGTTCTTGTGTGTACTAAAGAAGCAAAGTGAAAAGCAGCGCTGCTCTGCTGCTTGTGAAAACTTCCCATTGAAAAGGGAATATTTCACATTGAAACTGATGCTGCCCTGACGCTCTTTTCATCTGTTCTACATTACACGTGCTTTTATCAGTGAGACCTGGCCATGCCCATCCATATTCAGATTGTGCTCCAGCAGAAGGGAGCATTATCCATGAATGACAGGTTGTGTCAAACCAGATCTGGGAAATCAACAGAACTTTCAAACGCACAGAAAAACGCTTGACTTTTGGGCTACAAAATGACAGAAATCAATGCTTCAATAGAAACCCTAGCTCTAACGGCATATGTCAATTTCAGTGCACCTGTATCTTGAACAGATTGCTTTATAAGAGAAACTGACTAGGGCTGCAAAACAATGTTGGGAAGTCAAATGGAAGAGAAAACCTTTTGAAAGGACACCCCAGCAGGCTTCACCACATGTTAAAATGTGCTTTTGCAAATAAGGAAAAATATCTGTTTTAAAAGTGTAATTTTGAATAAGCCCTGAATTGGCCTAGCAATGGAAAGGGTTTTTTGCTGGGAAATCTATATGGAATGTTTTATTTCAACAGGCTTGCTTCTGATTCAAAACAAAACAAAATGAAATAAAATAAAGAAATACATGTTTTGGCTGTACTGGGAAATCAGCCCAAACAGGGTTTCTACTATGGCTAAAGGGACATGTCGGGGCTGACAACAGGAATGCCTTATCCCCAAGCAAAGCCACAAGGGATTTCTGGGACGCCTACATATTAATTAGGCCCTGTGAAACTGTGCATGGACCAGGAGGCAGCATATCACACGCTCGTCAGACTTTTGTCTGTGCTCCAGGTTGAGACAAAAGATTCTGGGACACATACGTGAGGCTGTCATGACCACTGTGAGGGGGCACAAGTTGTGCCACAAGCAGGCTCCCACCAGACCTCTGAGGGCCTTAAAACCACTGCAAAGGGCTTCTGGAGCCAGTCCTGGCGCCTTTGGCACCAGGCTAATATGTAGGAAGGAAGGGTGGTTCAAACGAGGTCCCATTTATGTACATGGGCCTTTAAATCTAACATGGAAGCACCCACACAGTCTAGTTCTAAGAACCACGCCATGCAGTCTAGTGTTTTGGGTGTGGAAGGTCTGGAACTACTTTCCCTGGTACTAATCTACCTGGGCTATATAAACCAGACCCTGACTGCAGAACATGCTTCGAGTTATTCTGCAACCCGCAGCGTGACGCTCACCATGTCCAGCTCCTGGTCTTCAGCATCTTCCTGTAATCCTGCAAGGACAAGAACAAGATTATTCTGTTTTACCTGAGAAAACACCATCCAGCACTCAGCATCTCAACTGGGCTGAAATCTGTGGAAACGTAGTGTTACGCTCATCTGGTATCAACAGGGATGCCACCCAGCCGGGTTACTCACTGGTATGCTTCTCGGCTTTGCCCTGATGTGGTCTGCGGGGAAGGTTCTGCCTGACAATACAGGAGGACTGTGTTCAAGACTGACTGACTGGGGTAAGTATCCTTCCTCCACCCATGTATGATTTCAGTCCCTCTGGCGCCCTCTCCTCACCTTGTGGTAGAATTAAGCATGCTCTCCATCCTGCCTTCTTTGCAGGGGCTCGTTGTCTTTCATGGGCGACAGTGGTCCAGTTACTTCACTGACGCCAGCCCGTTTGATATTGTTCAGGTAGGTCTTATTGCTGTTCTTTAGTTTTGTTGCTATCCTGCATGCCTTTCTTTGTTTAAAATGTCTCTTTTTTCTCCCTTAGGTATGCAGAGCTTCAGTGCGGCGAACTGGCTTGATTGAGCCCCGCTGGTAAATGATGGCGCATTAAGAGCACTATGATGCGGTAAGTGAGCGCTATGCGCAGCGCTGCAAAGTCTTGCCTTTGCTAACCTGTGTTTTCCTTCCTTGTAGGTCGCGGTGTTCTTCAGCGTGGGTGGAATGTCCAGAGTGGTGCCAGCCGAGAGGCGACCAGCCAGGTAAGCCTTTTGAACAGTTTGTAATTTGTAAATGTCTCTACTGCTTTCTTTAATGTTGCCTCTATCTTCCTCTTTCAGGTCGTTCTGTCCGGGAGGTGTGCAGATTCGAGGAAGCTCTTCTCAGTAGCTGCGAGTGTTTAAAGATGAAGACTGCAGGTAAGATGCTGCTGCTAATGATGTTCCTTTTGTCTCCTTGCAGGTTCTGCTTCACTGAGGTTCGAGGGAATAGCTGGACACGGTGAGCGTCACGTTGCAAGCTGCAAAGTAACGCGAAGCTTGTTGTCTTGCTCGGGTGTGGTTTAAATAGCCCCAACAAAATAGTCCAGGTAAAGTAGTCCCTAGGCTGCCACACCCAAAACACTAGACTGCATAGCTTGGTTCTTAGGACCCAAGCTATGTAGATGCTCCATGTTGGCTGACAATACAATAAAGTAGTTCCCAAGCACATTGTTTTCCATGGTGTATGAGCCTGGCGCCATAGGTGCCAGGACTGGCCCCATGAGGGCTTTTGAAGAGGATTCCAGGCTCTAGAGGCCCGAGTACTGACTGCACCTGGCCAATGGGTTTGCCAGAGGGGGTTTTGGGCGAGGGTCGTGACACCGAGAGAAGAAGAAACATCACTCACCTGTGAGTACTAGCTTAAGGACTTCCGGCGAACCGCTACCACAGCTGCTGTTCGAACATTGCGACCTGCAATAACGAGAAAGGGAAAAACAATATTAGAACGCGTGCTTACAAAACATCGAATGCCATTGCGCTACGCCACGCTTCCATCCGGAGCACCACAGCAACATCTGCAAAGGAAAAGAGACATATTCAGGTTCGCTTTCAATATTAAACAACCGCACAGTGCTGTACTTACCTTAACGGATTCCAGGGGCCTGTTTTTCATCATGCTCTCATCCACTCGCAGCACCACAGCGGCCTGTGACGTGAAGAAGAAGAAAACACAGGTTAGCTTTAAAAGACAATAAAAGACGCTGCGCTTCGCGCTTTCTCTTACCTAGAAAACGTGCCTCTCCATCCGGCACGCCAGCATCAAGACCTTTGCACCTGAAAAGAAGGAGATCAAGACATTAACGAATTCCCACCGTAAACAGAACAAAGTCTAACAATTAACAAACCTACCTGCCTACCAGTAGATTCGGGGTCACAGCAGGGCTGGGCCCAAGGAAGGCAAACTGCACCAGTGAAGCAACTTGGGCAGCTCGCCAACAAACATCAAGCGCCCCTGCACAAGAAACGCAGGACAGATAGCTCACCCTACAAATAACTAACGTGAGAAAAGAACCGAGTGGGAAGGGAATCAGTCAGAGAGAGGTGGGAGATTCACCCATTAGAGACAGTTATCACAAATCCTCCCTTCTGTAATTGCAGATTCATTATTCAGCACTGGGCAACTACGCATCCAGGGTTCCAGATCTCAGAGCCTTCCAGACGCCCCCAGGAATATCAGGTGAGCGTAACAGCGACTTTTGGAAAATCACCTCCCATCAACTTCTACTGGGGAGCTTCAAAGCCAACTCCAGAGCAGCCTTGTAAGGTATGCACTTATTTGGAAGACAATGCTGGCCATCTGGCTTCAAAGGCTATTTTATTAATACATTTTAAGACTTTTTATCTCTGAAGTTGGACAATGCATTAATGCGAAAGTTTCACAATATGGATGCAATTTTGGTGACTTTCATTTAAGACGTGGTAGCCTTCACTGGCATATTAGGGACAGAAATGGCAGAGAATTGGATATTCTGAGGAAAGTGTACATGATGCAACTTTGAAATTTAGTATTCACATGCCTTATAATAATCTATACACATGTATAAAGTTATAGAATTTTAGGTAAAATAATTTCATTGAAAATGATGAAAAACTATTAGACGGATGAAACAAAGTCCTACAAACTGGAGAGTTGGACTGCCATGCTCTGTGTGAAAAGTGTAATCTGCTTAATTTGCAGCAACTGTATAAATGTGTGATTTATGTTAAGATGGATTTTTGGCAAAAAGGACTGTGGGGTGGCTTTGCACCTCATAAAACACAACCCCCTAAGCTGCGTCCCCTTCTGGAGGAGGCGACCACCATGGGCTGACCTATCCGATTTTTTGGGGGTAGGTCTAGCTTAGTTCTGCCGAACAATAAACCTGGTGATGTCACCCGCTTTTATATAATGGATGGGAGCTCACAGGGACAGGACACTCTCTCCTGAATTTCCAGCGCCTGCATACCCAGACATTCCAGATCCACCTTTGTAAGATTCCAGACTCTACTGCCAGGTCAAAGCATAGCTGACCCTACCCCAGCAAGGCCATTGATCCAGAAACCCCACTAAAATCCCAATAACAAAGGGGAAAAGCTGTGGTACCCTTTTGGGGAGCATCCTGTGACCAGACTGGCTTTTTGCCCTACCTGCATGCCCGCTGCACCCTTGCCATCCAGTAACCCGACTTGCCCTGCTGTTTGCTGTAAGGGGCCCCAGCCGTGCCGTGACCAGAGCCCTTTAAGTCCAGATCCTGGTTGGCTGTCCCAAATCCCAAACTCAAGTGCGGATTGTGAGTATTTCCCCCTCCCATAGCAACACAGAGCCTATCCCATTTTGACCCTTTGTCTTTGTCCTATTTTCTAAGTAATCCTATCCATACCCTGGTAACTTGTTTAAGACTTTTAGAATTTTCTGTGCACCCTGTCCTTGATTTCCTAGTGTTAGCACCATCCTTCCATTCACCTCATCTTGTAACTCCTTAGCAATATTTTGAATAATTTAATTCATTTCCACATAAAGAGACACGCGGCATGAAGGGGGTTAATGCGGCCGCTTAACCTGTTTTCATGATAATCTAGTTTAAGTAAAACTGTCCTTTCTTTCGAAACCGAGTTTCTCTTTTTAACTGTTTTCTTTCACCTTGAAAATCTCATTCAATTATTTAGCTAGTCACTCTTTCACTTCTATATCGTCTCTGTGATGTACATCTATTCCCCAGCCTAAAAACCGCATTTTGATTATGTTTATTTCATCCGTTTAAAAAAAATAACGTTTTTGACATTTAAAACTAAAAAAAGGGTAAATTGCAACTTTTCCACGTGTGATTTGACTGCACTGTGTTCTCACTTTCAAGTTGCTTTTGAACTGTATGCTTTTTGTTATACATTGCCTTATGGTTGCTAGTGATATAACATCACTGATACTTTGATAAAACATATGTACATCCTTATTTCACCACACATATCATTAATTATTTGTCAAAATCCGAGTGTCATTTTATGCAATTGCAAAGGGTTTTAAAATCATAAATCTCCAGATACATAGTCCCCTAATTAGTAAATTGTTATTTCTATTTTCGATATTTTGAAACTTTTCTTTTAACTCTGCAACAATGCCAAAGAGGAAGTCTAACAGTACTATTTCTCCAGCAGGAAGGCCCAAGAAACGATGTCAACTTTTTAAGCCCATTAAAGATGTCAATGTTTTAATAACAGAGGTCAAAGACCAGCTGTTTTATATTGATGGTATAAACGACCATTAACAGGCGTGGGGCAGAGCGTTGCCCAACTGTGTCACTAGCACTTCTGATGTGATCGAACAGGGCGAGGGTTGCACTGAGGGTGAATGCAGTAAAGCTAGCACTTCTACAAACCCCTGGGGCAGCACCAAGCCTGTTCTTGACCCCCTAGCTCCTTATGACGTAAACAAAAGAGATTATCAGGCAGGAGTTAAGAACTAACATATCCCAGCAGAGGGTCCAGGGATAACCAGGACTACTGGGGATGGTACGATTGTAGTACATGTGTCGGTGCAATCACGTCCTGCCCTGGAGACTACAGCAGGTTCCCAGAGTGTCCCTGGCCCACCACCAGTAGCAGAACAGGGCCATGGCGCAACATTGGCTTCAGATGAGTCTGAACGTGATCATGACCCTTGTGAGGAACTCATGGTGGCAACAGTAAAGACAGGCACAAGTGATCAGATTTCAAGGGTGTTTATTAAACTGTATAGGTAGGTTTGAAAAATGCCTACTATAAACCTAATTCTAAGATGTGAGCAAGATTCAACCATCAAACAATAATAAGGCATTCTTAGTGGTGTCTTTGCCACATAAAAGGGACTATACTAAGAAAAACCTATTGCCAATCCTTACGCTAAATACAAAAAGAATTGTGGAATAATGCTCATAAGAAAGAACAAAGTGTTCACTTATAATAAGTCACAATGTGGTAGTTGGGGTCTCCCTACCCCACATTTTCAGCACGGGATAAGGTAAGATTTTGGAGCACAGCACACACTCGAGCTTTCCCAGCACAACCCAACAGTTCTGCACTCAGGGCCTTCGGTGGTTAAGTCTCATTTCTATCAAAAAGTCTCTTGCCTCCATGGACCTGATGTATCCAAAATAACAAAGAGTTATTTTCCACATGCACATTGGGTGATGCTTTTTCCACCCCTGGGTCCCCCCTCTTCCGGGCTCGGACCCTTCTCAATATTAGCTTCCCTCAGCCGGATTCAGTACGGCGTCTCAAAACAATCTATTCTGTGATATTCAAGAATCTTAATGTCTTTTTGAACAGTTCACTATGGACATCACTCTACCGGGTTCACTCTTGTCAACATACTGTATATCAGGACTTTTGACTGCTATCGGCATCCTTCCTTTGGGTTCACTCTTGCCAACTTTGTCAATCACACATTCTCTCAAGCAGTTCTTATGATGTAGGATTCACTTCCCTTAGCTTCAGAATCTTGTATCGGTCAAAGACTTTCGACTGTACACAAGATTTTACTGGACCCCCGTAGGACCACTTTGACCCCCTTTCTTGCCTTTCCCAAGGCCTTCTGGTACTGGTAGTTTCAACAATCGGGTAATTTCCAAGAGTTTTCCTGAGTGAGCACCCACGTGGTGCCGGACTCTTCTGTTGCTGGTTTTCCCCCTTTTGCATCAATAGTTCTTTATGCTTTCATAGTTCAATTAGCCGTTTACTACCTTTCGTTCATCACAGTTTGGTTTCTTATCGACTCTCCCCTCGACTCACCGGCTGTGATGAACTGCTTGTATTTGTATTTGTATTATTGTGTAGCGCAGCCAGGCCCTGAGGCAACTGGGCGCATATCTTCAAACAGTAATTACAGAAATGGCATATCTTCAAATAGTAATTACAAGAGTGGCAGAGTTACAGTTAAGGTTACAATATGTCATTTGCATAAGCAAGAGCATTCGAGTACAAGAACATTAAAGTACAAGATCAATGCAGATATAATCAGGCATACATAGAGTTGTGATGTTCGAGTGTTCAAGAAGACAATTGGTCATGTGTGGTGGCTAGCCAAAGTTTTGCTTTGTGTTTGAATAGGTTCAGTGACGATAGATTTGCTTGGTTTTCCTTCTCTTTGGAGTCAAGGTTGGTACCATGGAGACAAGCATCTCTCCCCGGCTTGGTTATCAGCGGAGGAGGGTCTTGTGTACCGTTGACATCTATTGTACCACACGCTCGCTATTGTTCGCGGTGTTACGATTCCTTTCGCTGAGGTTTCATGGGCCTTGGTTGGAAAGGGCAAGGTCGCTTCTCTCCTTGTCACCCTCTCGCTCCGTGCCACCTTTCTCCTCCTCTTGAACTGCTCTGCTGGGTTAGCTCTCTCACCGTGCGGTCTGCCTTCCTCGTATTGCACTCTCGTCCTCCACCTTTTATCCCTATGGGGAAGCAAAAGGGCCGTCAGGTGTGTGTGGTTCTGGTCAATTGTCTGACTTTGCCTGGCCCTGTTGTTGGGGCTTGTCAGGTAACTGGCTCGAGTGTTAGTCTGTCGTCCTTCGTAATATGTGAAAGTGTTCGCGTCAGAAAAGGGGGGGTAAACTGTTTGCGTATCCTACATGGTAGGTTGGGGAAAAGGTGTAATAAGAAGGGGACTACCATGTCTCACCCATCAGTTCCCCATTTCCACTCCCCGAGGACTCCCATCCAGGTGATTCTCCCTCACTCATACACCCACAGGAACTGGATCCAATAGCGATAGCCGTGTCCTGGCCACCTGGATGACAGACCTCAAGGGACTAGTCAGGGAGACACCTTCAGGTTTCTCACAACCTACTGAGGCAATATTGGAGGTTGCCCCCCCGATATTCAACTTATAAATAGTTCTGCCCCATTGCCTGACTATAACGGTACGGTTGTTAGAGCGAACGATGGTCCCAGGTTAAATACATTACTGGACAAGGCTCAACCAACGGATAAACTCACATATAAGGAAAGCTGGGAAAGGAAATGGGAGAAGCAATTACGGAATTCGAATGTTATCAGATCTGGGCCAGAGCGCATACATTGTCCATGTGCACAGCAATCAAGGAATCCGCATATAAGCTTTGTTACAGGTGGTATATGTCACCCCACCGCCTGCACAAAATAAATGCCAAATATCCCCCAGGATGCTGGAGGCAATGCGGGGCGAGGGGAGACCTGTACCATATGTGGTGGACGTGCCAGAGAGCGGTAACATACTGGAAAGAAATCTTAGGGCACATCAAGGACATAACAGGTGTGGAACTGCCATTGTCGCCTAAAACAATCTTATTGGGTGCAGTGTCAGAGGGGAGATATGCCGCATCCGGAAACAAAGCTGCACTAATAACACATCTCCTGACGGCAGCAAGAATGACACTAGCCCAAAGATGGAAAACTAAGGAGGGGCCAACAGCGCCATGGTGGTGGATTAAGGTTTGGGGAGTAATGGCGATGAAAAAAGCCTGTGCCCTAAAAACAGGTAAATATCTGAAATTTCTGTTGGTTGCGACACTTTTCAAGACTACATGGAAGACAGAGAAGATCACTACTTTAAGCCTCATATGCTTAGAAACATCCATGTTCGATGAAGAACGGGGAGTGGTCAGGGCCTCACAATGCAGACCCAAGAGAAGATATGGAGAAATGTTCGGGGACTCTGCTTGAAATAGGGAATAAGGAAGGGTGGAAGGGGGGTCGGGAGGTTGGAGGGATAACAGTTTTCAGTACATAAAAAGGAGGCAATTTACACTGCAAAGGGTGACATTAACCCTGAAAAAAAAGTTTGGTTTATGTGTTGAGATAACAAAGTGTAATGGTTGTATGTTGTAATTGCTTATGCCTCTATTGAAAATAAACATGGTTACAAAAAAAAGAAAAAAGATAAAAAGCATTTACTCCCCGGTGTTTGACTGCATGTGCACAACAGGGCTGGACCAGCTAAAGATAACGGGTGAACTACAGAGGCTGAGAACTATAATAAAAACCTTGGTCGACAAAATAGATTCAATCGCAACCACTGTTCCACTGCTGTGTTCTATTACCTCTAATGGCACTCATTTTTGTAATAACTGTACCAACTGCAGATGTGTCCCTAGAGGGCAATCAACCACTGGTGGTTGCTAGGGGTCGCAGCTGCGACCCCAGTGATTCCCTTGCAACCCCTGACACGGCCTCTGTGAACCCTGGTGAAAACAAACCTTTTCTTTTTCTTTTTTAAATGCATGCTTTATGCCTGCCTGGATGGTGGGCGCAACTGTGTCTTGTACTTTCAAGTGTCCTATAACTGTTCAGTGGTTGCTTAGCAACCATGATCACGTCCGTGCTTTCACCCAGCCTGACTAGTTCTGGGGCCAAGGAGCAGTTTGGCCGGAGCACACCAACACCAAGCTGCTTCTTTTACGTTGTCCGGAACCTTGGATGAGATGACTAACTGCAGCATAGGCAAGCCAAAATAAGTTCAAATAAAAATAAAGTTTGTTTGCGTGGCATGTATTGTATGCAGTTTTGAGTACTTTGTAAAATAATGTGTTGTAATGTGTGTGAGCGAGTGTGTGTACAAGATATGGATTAGGAATATCTGGATTTTGCTGAAAGTGATAAAGATGTGGAGTGTTTAGTGCAAACTGATAGGTAAAAAACACTGTGTTTATGGTCCCTCAACAAAATGCATGCACTTAAAAAACGGGCTATAAAAGATAATCCTCAGGGCACAAGAATACTATACGAGTACTATAATTCCATAATAATACCATAGATCTAGGGGCATAAGAACGAGGAATCATAATAGTACTATGTTGTCTCCTTCACTCTGCTGTTCCTGCCACTCTTCACTTTACACTCAGTGCCTTGAAACGTTGTGGTAGCAAGTACAGAGCTAAGCCAGTAACCAACATAACATTATGTTGTCTGCGCAACTTGCTTCTTCCCCTCTCTACCTCCCATTCCCGCCCCTATCCTCTTTACCCTCAGTGCCTTGAAACGGCCCAACAGCAGTGTTAAAGCACTATACAAGCCACCAATATAACAATTTTGTCCACTAGCCTCTGTCAGTTCCCATCTCCCCAGGGATTGAAATTAAGATTAAATAAACAGGCGCAAAACACAGCTCCTGGGTATCCAGCATTAACCAGTGACTAGTGTGAGAAACCAGAAGGTGTCTCACCCGCTAGTCCCAGGGGATCTGTCATCCAGGTGACCAGGACACAGCCATCACTTTGGATCCATTTCCTGGGGGTGGGACAGTGCGGGAGGATCACCTGGATGGGGGTCTTCGGTGAGTGGGTGTGGGACACCGATTGGTGAGACGCGCTAACACCTTTTCCCCACCCTACCAGGTAGGATACTTAGGAACTCAACCCTCCCTTTTTCTGACACAAACACTTTCTCAGGGACAGCTCACTGGGAGAGAAAATTTACTAACACCCGATCCGTTTACCTGACATGTGCCAATAAAAGGGCCAGCCAGAGTGAGGCAATTACTGATCATTACACACACCTGACTTCCATCACACTTTCCCACATGGATAAAAAGCGGAGCATGAAAGTATACTCTGAGCAAGGCAAAAACACACGAAAAAGCTGCAGCACCGGACTGATGAATAAAGATGTTAGTAATGTGCTCAACAGGGCTTGGGACCCAGGATCTCGAATAGGTGTCTGGACTGAACTAAGCCAAAGTAGAACATTGCCAATCGGGTTGTAGTTCTGGTTAAATGTTTAGCTGCATGGTCGGGCAAGGGGTCCCCAGATAGCAGCCCTAGGTTCTTAGGGCATCTCTGTTTATTGGGAAATGATTTGTTTGTCTTTTCCCAATTTGGAGGGGGAAGGGGACAGGGAAGGGAGAGAGGGAGGGAAATGGCATTCACACATAAACCTGCCCCTAAGCATCTGAGGCAGAGGAGGGGAAAGCCAGGACAAATCTCACAATGCAGCACATACAATGCTCCAACACTGCACCAAACGGTTGAGCAACTGCACAAGTCGTGACACAGAGATACCACATGCAGTGCGATGCCGGTTAGCGGCACAGTGCACTTTGGGACGCACAATGTGAAAGGGCTCAACTCTACACATGAAACGCACCATGCCCCTCAGAGAATTTAAGTTATCGGGGCTAGATATATTATTTGTGCAAGAGACTATAGTATAAGAATGGGAAAGAATATGCACTTAGGGGGAAGTACATGGGGGGTCACCATTTCAGCTTCGGGCCCCGCAAACAGAGCATGCATATTATGGGCATATTATGTTGCGCCTTGCATGGCCTCAAAGTGACACACGTTCACAAGCACCTGAATGGAAGTTGCTGGGTGTTGAAAGGTATTGTAGGACAGACAGCAGTTACCGTCTGCCCTATCTATGCACCCAACCAGCAACAGATCCCCTTTTTAAGACTGTGTGAGTTTCTGGGGGAATGGGGAGAAGGAATGCTCGGGGGGGTGGGGTCTAAACACAATCGCAGATCCCACTCTAGATTGGAGTTTGCAGAGGGGGGGTGCGCACCCACCGCAAGTTGCCAGCAGAGGTTGCCTGACTGATCTTGTGAGGGATGCATACTTGCTAGACGCCTGGTGGGCAACACATCCAACCACAAAAGCATACACATTTTGCTCCCTGCCCCAGCAAAACTATTCTCGTATTGACTATATACTGATAGACACAGCGCAGGAATTCAGGATAGGAATCACAGCGATTGCAATAGTAGTCTGGGAATGCCAAGTGTACGAAATTTGGTTCAAGGGTGCCGGGGACACAGAGCTAGCAGTCTACCAAGTTTCGAGGGCCTCCTCGAAATGGCGGTGGTGACAGAGCAAAGCAACTGGTTAAGCTGGGCAGCCCACTGGTTGGCCCAGGGACACTTCCAAGAAAGTGCATGACCAAATAAGGACTGACCAGGGTCGACTCGACCTGGGGAAGGTGAAGGGGCAAGATGGCCAAAGGACAGGACAAAGAACCTCGTGGCATGGCCATTTTGGAGCCAGGGCACTTATACATGCCAAACGCGGTTAATGCAGTTAACATGGCAGGAAAGGGTTATAAATCATGTGAAAAGATAATTGCCACCAGTCCTGTCCATGACACATCTGCACAGTTCATAAAAAGTCCAGTGAGAGTATCTAGGGCGTTGGGAAATGACCATAGACCCAAGTGCGCTTTATGGTAAGATACATTGCACACTTGTTACATGTTGCACAAAAGTTGCAACATGAGGAAAGGACTAAGGGAAAAAAAGTCTCCCAGTACTGACTGTCTTAAGGGCATGTCAGTTCCCCATAAAAAGTGAAGGAAAGCCCAGAGGAGTGCAGCTGAAGGCTGTGCTTCTCTGGCAAAGTCGGTCAATGGTGTCTAAACAGCAGCAAAAGGTTTGGGGGTGTACACACGGAGGTAAAATTACATACAATTATGAAATCTTTCCTAACAGATGGCCAGCACACGTTATCCAGCATTCGTTTTTGCGGATGATGCTGTGTTGCTGTATACTAGCCCGATGGGTATTAAACACACCTTGGCCACCTTCGTCAGCAAGCATGGGGAACTTCGTCGTCTGGAAATAAACAAGGCCAAAACCAAAGTTCTGGTCTTTAGGCACAAGACATTGAAACACACTAATTTGCCTACTGCGATGGACGGTGAACCATTTGAACAGGTCACAGAATACGACTATTTGGGCCTTCAGTTTTCTAAAAATAGTCTTTGGACCGAACAAGTGACTAAAGCCACCTTGACTTTGGAGAAACAGCAGCAGGAGCAGGACGTTTTTGAATGTCTTTGAATGTTCCATGGCAGGGGTGCACTGACCCTCGCTTTGCAACTTTACCAGCAGACGTTTCCGGTGCAGAAATCTGGGGGAAAAGCAAGAGCAATTGAAATGGGAATAGTGGACTGCTCGGAGTTTATCCCAGGTACAGAAATGTACAGTCCCACTTCATGACCTTGGAAGGTAGCCGTTCACTTCTAGGGTTCAAACACGTTAGTCTATTGCTGCTTTTTGGGACCAACCGCTTGGTATGTAGAAAGGGTCCATTGATTAGGCTAAGAAGGCAGGTGCCCAGGTATGCAGACCATCTTTGGAAACTGCATGTGTCAAACTCTCATCTGGTAGATCGTACCCGAGAATAAAGCTCAATATGGGTTTTCAAACAGTATCTAGACTGAATTACTCCGGGCTTTGCACAGTCACTCTTCCCCGATTTAAGAGCCAACACATTGTGGATTGCTGCTTTTACAAAGAACTGGAATATGTAGAAAAGTGCAGAGGGCCCGACTTGTGGAGCTCATTTTGAAACTGGTATTCATTTTCTGTTCATGTGCCCTAGAAATAAAGATTTCAGAGCCAGATATCTGCTCCCTATTTTTAGATTCGAGGGTATCTGAAGGCCCACAGACGCCCTGGACTATTGTAAAAACGCAGGTGACTTTAATATGGCAATAAGACCCGAGGCGACGGGCCAATACCGCCCTAGGTAACGCCCCCGGGGCCGTAGTTACAGGCCCGAGCGTAGCGAAGTGAAAAAAATGGCCGCCGGGAAAGGGAAAACGTTTAATGATGCATTATCTGTACTATTGAGGTGTTACTGGTATCCTGATTCAAATTAATATTAACAGTGCGTCTCATCTTGCATTTTAAATCATTTTAAAAATGTTCATTAATGAGCATTAATATGCTCCTAGCTTGTACTGTGTTTTTGAAATGTTGTATCTCTAGTCTCATGGTATGTGCTTTGATTGTATGTATGCCGAATAAAGCTGACAAACAGTTAAATATAGATTATGTGCTGAATAGCTGCATTTTCTACTCGGGCAGTTATGCTTATGGGCTTTACCCCCAAAACACAAAACCTTTTTTGCTATTCCCAAACCTGTGGTTTATGCACACCGCCAACGGTGCTTCAAAGGGGCAGCCCTGAATATTGAGACTAAATGTATCCCTTTTTAGTCACCATTTAGTTCTAAAAGGCATTCCAGTCCATTCAGCTAAATGGTCTGTTTGAATCTGTCTCTCTTGCATGACAACAATCACATCTCAGCGTTCTGTTTTGTGAGGCCTACTTCATGTGTTCACTTTGTGTATAAGCAACAGAGCTGGTGGCAATGTGTTTGCGTGAGCAGCCTGCTAATGTGACCTATGCAAACTCGCCTGCCTACACCAATTGTAGAAAGTTAAGTATTACCTGGCTCACAAACCAAAAAAATTAGGAAAAAAAAGCATTTGACAGTAAAGTGATTTAACATGAACGCTTGCTCTTCCAAGCACAACATGCTGTGTGCCAAAAGTGGATGCCAAGAGTGGAGCAAGCTATGCTTTATCAGCCTGTCGCCATCATTCGCTCTAAGAAGCCGGGCTAGAAGGCATACAAGCAGATGTATTCATTTTTACAAAACATTACCTCCACTAGCGCAACTGTGTAGGAGAACCGCAAAACCAGTGTCGCATGGCTGATACGCAGCAACTGTCACAGCGCCAAGGTTAGAGGCACATCCTGCATTAAAGCATGGATATATAATAAGATATATCATGTGCATGCCAGGCCTGGCTCCAGCAAGGAGGGGGAGGAGGGCAGGTCTCCTCAAGGCCACCCCTGCCCGCCGTAGAAAGCAGCCCTTGCCAGTGGTGTTAAACCCCACCGGGACGGGGCACCCGGGGCAAGGCACGACGGACTTCACTCTAAACATGCTGCAGCAACTTCAGTGCGATTAGAATCCTGAAGGGCTGCACTGCAGGAGGCCTGGCCAGGTTTCGTTAGCTTGGTCTGGGCAGTGATGTATGCCCTACAGCCATGAAAGCACAAATGACCGAGGAGGTGGAGGACCATTTACAACCCTACGTGAGGTAGCACACTTGCTCAAGTAGGCTTCCTACAACTATCTAGCATGTAGCTTTTGTTTTAACTGCACTGATCATTTCCAGCATCTCAGTTACAAGGTAGCTATTTTCTCAAACCTAAAATCACAAGATGATTTCTGTAATTTAAAGTATTTATATTTTCTGTGCGAATTGTGAGGGGTCAGAAATGTAAGACAGATACAAAGGTAACGTTTTCTGAAGGTTTCCCATTTATTCAAAGTAAAAAGGGGTTTGGATAAATGCCTAACTTTCCCTAACCTAGTAGAGGGGTCCCTGCCTAGCAAACTAAAGCTAAAGAAAAATTACCTAGTGTCCAAAATATCTCAGAGCCTCACACTAATGCACACAAAAAACTATACAAGGACAATACGACTATATTTAGTTCAACAAAGCAGTTTTGTAATTCAAACTCAAATGTTCTTGAAGACACTCCTTGCATCCAGGGTTGTATTCCTTTCCCCTGGATGAATACAGGAATACTTTGATGACAGTTCTGACTCCAAAGTTCTGTTCAAAGTAATAGAAAAGTATTTTCCAATCACTTTGTCTTTCTTGAAGAAACAACAAATGTCTTTTCCGCCACAACTGATTGATTAAACAAATCAGTGTCTTCCACAATATCCCTCTTGAAACAATGATTGATTTTCTTTCCAAAACACAGGTTCAAATCCAAATGCAATTGTTCTGTTATCATGCAATATTTCTTCAAAGGAACTACTTATTGCCGAGATAGCACTTCAATATTTCTTAATGTTTTTTCTTGAAGTAAAACACTTGTAGGATAGCAAAAAGAAATTGTCTCAGTGATGCTACTTGTGAGAAACCTGAAGGTGTCTCACTTACTAGTCCCTGGGGATCTGTCATCCAGGTGGCAAGGACATGGCCATCGCTATTGGATCCAGTTCCTGGGGGTGAACCAGTGCAGGGGGATCATCTGGGTGAGGGGGTCCTCGGGGAGTGGAAGTGGGACACTCACGGGTGAGATGAGGTATCCCCCTTAACACCTTTTCCCCATTGTATTCCATAGGGTACTCATACACTGTATCCCCCCTTTTCTGACACGAACACTTTCGCACACCAAAAAAGATGACAGAAACACCAGAGCCATTTACCAGACACGTCCCACCACAAGTGTCGGGCAAAGTCAGGCAATTGACCAGAATCACACACACCTGACGGCCCTTTTTCTTCCCCACAGTGATAAAAGTGGAGCACGAAGCACAATACGAGCAAGGCAGACCTCACGACGAGAGAGCTAACTCAGCACGGCAGTTCAAGTGGAGGCGAAAGACAGAGCAAATTGAGAGATTGACAAGGAGAAAAGCAACCTTGCCCTTTCCGAGTTAGACCCGTGCGACTACCCTGTTGAAAACTACCGTTACCAGCAGGCCTTGGGAAAGGCGTGAAGGGTGTTAAAGTGGTCATACAGGAGTCTAGTAAAATCCTCTGTACAGTTGAGTCTTTGACCGCCAGAGGATTGTGAAGCTAAGGGAAGTGAAACCTGTCAAGACTGGGTTGAGGGCTCACCCTTTTAGGCTTGGTAAGCTTCTTTCTTGTTGGAACTGGCTTCCCGCGTTTCCTGGAGGTGCGAGTCTCATGGAGGTAAGGACGGGCTTCTTCAGACGCCACACTGTCTATGGCAGGTAACCCAGAGTTCAGCGTTCAATTGATAAATTGTCTGGGCCGATGTGGCGGTCCGAAGGCTACTGCAGAAGCCCTGGATGGAGAACCGCGGATGGCGGTGAGTTGCAGCCGCAGTCAAGGTCCGGAAGATTCTGGGAATCCTGGGTATGAGGTAAAGCGGTCCGAGGGCAACTGCGAGAGCAGTCCTGGATGGGGAGCCGTGGAACGCAGTGAGTCGCAGCCGCAGTCGAGGTCTGGAAGATTCTGGAATCCAGGGTAGAGGTAAGGCGGTCGTAGGGCAACCGCGTGAGCGGTCCTGGATGGACAGCCAGGGAAGCACGGTCACTGAAAACCAGGAAGGCACGAAGAGGTGAAGGAAATTCCTAGGAGCGAGCGCGAGGAATTACACTCGAAGAAGGAATTGTGAGTGCTTTGACACGCGCAGAACCGCCGGGGCGTGGCGCTTATCTAGGCGCACTAGGAACTATACCGCTGATCAAGGAGCGGCGTCCACCATGTTGAGAGGGTGTGGGGAGCATTCTGGCACGTTGTTGAATGGACCAGGAGGTCCAAAGGGGGCGTTAGTGTGATTTCATGACAGTATGCCCCCTCCGAAGCCTCGTACCCCCTGGTTTGCCAGGATGTAATTGATGGAATTGCTGCACCAGTCTGGGGGTGTTGAGGTTGGAGACCGGTTCCCAGGTACGATCACTGGGTGGATAACCCTTCCATTCGACCAAGTATTGTAATCGTCCCCTTCTGTACCTGGAATAGCAAATTCGGGAGACTTCATACTCCATTTGACCCTGGACTAGTAGAGGAGGAGGACGGGGGGCATTCTTGGTAGAACAGAGATAAGATTTTAGCAGGGAAGTATGGAAGACAGGATGGATTATTTTCCAAGTTGTAGGCAATCGTAGTGATAGGCCACTCGATTGATTTTCTTAGATGCAACGAAGGGGCCGTAGTAGCAGGGTGCCAGCTTGTTTGGTCTTAAATGTCTGGGTAAATATCAGGAGGATAACCAGACCTTGTCCCCAACCTAATAGTCTGGAGCAGGGCGTCTCTTGGAGTCTGCAAATCTTCTAATGTTTTCCCTAGCCTGAGATAGTTGGTTCAGTGCTTCTTGATGAACTGAAACCAACTGAGCAGATCAGGAATCAACAGAAGGAACAGGACTAGGAGAAGGCAGCACTGAAGGAAGTACGGTAGGATGAAAACTGAGGTTGCAAAAGAATGGGCTGGTCTTTATTGAAGAGTGCTCAGAGTTATTGTAGGCGAATTCTGCGACTGGTATGAGAACCGACCAGTCGTCCTGAACCTTGGTGGAAAAACAGCATAGGTACTGTTAAAGGGTCTGGTTTACCCTTTTTTGTAATTTCGTTGGTCTGTGGGTGGTATCCGGATGAAAGCGCTTGTTGAATTCCTAAAAGCTTACAGAGGTTTTTCCAAAACTTGGAAATGTACTGAGGTGCACGATCAGTGATGATTTTGGATGGTAGCCCGTGAAGACGGAAAATGTGTTTTACAAAGAGTCCAGCGATTTCTGGAGGCAATTTAGATAATGGCGTAAAGTGAGTCATGTGAGAAAAGAGATCGATGGTTACCATTATAACTGTATATCCCCTGGAAGCGAGAAGATCAACAATGAAATCCGTAGCTATGGCTTCCCTGGGTCAGGAAGGAGGAGCTGATTGGAGAAGTAGTCCTGCAGGTGTTTTGCTATCAGTCTTGTTCTGGTTGCAGACAGCACATGCCCGGACATACATCTGAACATCTTTCAGCATCTTGGGCCACCAGAAGTTTCTTTGAATGGAAAGAAGGGTACCACTGACCCCACGCTGTCCAGAGTAATAGGTGTCATGGCATAGGTGTAAAATGCGCTCCTGTAGCGACTGGGTAGGTCCAACTAGTTGGGATTCCTGAAAAAGGAATCCGTTCTTGAACTTAAGACCCCAGGGATTGTGTCCTTGGAAGTCCTTCCAAAGGTCCGAGGTTGTAGTCTTGTTCTTAATGGACTCCAAGATGTCAGATGCTTGAGCGATGAACACAGTGCTAGGAAACATTTTAGGCAGGGTGGGCTTTTCCTGAGTAGAGTAGTCAGGACATCTGGACAAGGAATCTGCAATGACATTTGAGCTCCCTGGAATGTGAGATATCTGGAATTGATATTGAGCAAAGAAAAAGGCCCATCGTGCTTGTCGACTGTTCCGGCACTCCATGGATTGAAGGACTTGTAGATTTCTGTGATCTGTTCGCACTTGTACGGGATGAGTAGCACCCAGGAGGAGATGACGCCAGTCTTTAAAGGCTTGGGGAATGGCAAGCATTTCTTTTTCTAGAACTGAATAGTGTGTTTCACATGGGAGCAAGGTCTGAGATACGTAAGCCACAGGATGTTCGAGGCCATCTTGGGCTTGTTGTTTCAACACCGTGCCTATCGCATATTCAGAGGCGTCTGTCTCCACCAGAAAGGGCCTTGTAACGTCATGCTGTATCAAGATGGGTTCATGAGTGAACATTTCCTTCAGTTTTACAAAGGCGGCTTCTTGAGAAGAGGTCCATAAAAAGGGGTGTTCTTCTTAAGTAGACTCACGGTTGGTTGAACAATGGCTGAAAAGGAAGGTATAAACTTCCTGTAAAAGTTTGCAAGGCCCAGGAAGGATTGGACTTGTTTTACTGAGCAGGGGACTGGCCAGGATGTGATGGCTTCGATTTTGGCAGGGTCCATAGCCACCCCTTGGGCGTTCAAAACAAATCCTAGGTAACGTACCGTTGAAACATGGAATGTGCATTTCTCGGGTTTGGCTAACAAGTGATGTTCCCTGAGTCGTCGTAGCACGGTAGTGACATGATCTTGATGCTGTGTAGGGTTCCTGGAGTACACCAGAATGTCATCCAAATACACAATAACAGAGAGGAATAGCATATCTGAAAAACCCGATCCATAAACCGCTGGAACTCTGCCGGGGGCGTTGGCTAGTCCAAAGGGCATGACCAAATACTCAAAGTGCCAAAATGGTGTTCGAAAGGCGGTCTTCCATTCATCGCCTTCCTTTATTCGTACCAGATGGTAGGCTCCTCTCAAGTCTAACTTGGTGAAAATCACAGCGCCTCCGAGTGCTTCCAAGATATCTGATATCAGTGGCAAAGGGTATCTGTCCTTCCGGGTACATTGGTTTAAACCCCTTTAATCTAGACAGGGTTGTAGCTCCTTTGTGTCTTTCTTGGGTACAAAAAATCAGGATGCCCCTGTGGGGGACTTGGAAGGACGGATGGTGCCGTTCGCAAGGTTGGTATCCAAATATTCTCTTGGGGCCTTATTTTCAGGTTCTGATAGAATAAACATCCTGCCAAAGGGAATTATAGCACTCTCCTCGGTATCGATGGCGCAGTCTTCTGGGCGATGTGGAGGCAGGGTTTGAACAATGGCAGAGGAAAAAAGTCAGAGAACTTCTGGTAGATCTCAGGTACATGATTGATATTGGAGATGGAGAGCAGCATTAGGTCTTTGGTCGACCTTGGATACATCTGGATTGTTGACAGAAGTCAAACAGTGTGATAGGTAATATTCAGAGCCCAAAAATAAAGAGCCGGCAGACCAGTTGATGTATGGATTATGCTTCTTTAACCAGGGCATGCCTAGGACCACTGGATAATGTGCGGCTCTGATTATGTCGAACTGTATGCTTTCTTGGTGGTTGTGGATTGAAAGTGTGATTTTCCTGGTTTGTTGGGTTACAAGTCCCGAGGACAGGGGGGAGCCATCAATCCCCTCTACTTTTTTCTCTGGGTATATCATGCCTGAATGCCCATTGGTCGTCCATAAATATACCCATAGCGCCACAGTCAACCAAGGCCAGAACAGTCTGTGGTGTTCCGATGGAGGGGAGTAGAGTAACCTCAAGGACTACCGGGTTGCATCTTGATGAAGGAACCAGGATCGGAGAGGTGGAGCGGTCTTTGGTCTCCCGTAACTGAGCTCCATTCAGGATCGGGAGCTGGAGATTCCCGAACGCCTGGGTGGTGCTATGGGGCAATTCCTGACCAGATGTTTGTCTGAGGCAGAGTACATGTCGAATCTGCGGTTTCTCTCCTGGCTTGAAATAGGGCCTCTCATTGCTCCCAATTGCATGGGTTTGGGCTCAGCAAGAGTTTTCCTTTGTGGTAGGAGCGAACGGAGAGATCTTGGGAGGGGAGTTTCGCGTTTTTTCTGCCTTTCTGTCTTGGATTCTGAAGTCAATTTGTAGGGACAAATCCATAAGGGCCTGGAAGGAACTTGGACGGGCAATTCTGGCGAGCTCATCCTTTACTTCATTGGTTAGGCCATGACAAAACAGGGTAAAGCACACCTCGTTAGACCAATCAGCTTCCTTGGCAAGTTGTTTAAATCTGGTAACATAGGATAACATATCCTGAGATCCTTGGCAGAACTCCAGCAGCTTTTCCTGTGCAGTATAGACCTGGTCAGGGCGGTCAAACATCTCCTTAAAGGCCTTGATAAACCCGTCATAATAGTCCAACAAGGGATCTCCTGTTGAGACCAGTGATGTAGCCCAGGCCAGGGCATTGCCAATAAAATGGGCTATAACAAACCCTACCTTAGTTCTGGGGGTGGAAAAGTAGTATGGCTTAAACGTGAAGTGCACCAGACAGGAGTCCAGGAATGAACAGAGCATTTTAGGGGAACCGTCGTATTTATCCACTACTCCACTCGTGGAAGCGCTATCCTGATAGGCCGAATCTCGGGATAGGACCAGTTGCTTCAGGTCGGCGTTCTCTGCCTTAAGATTCTGTACCTCCTTGGAGAGTTCTTGCATGCCTCGCAAGAGATCCTGCATGGTAGGATCCATCTCTGCTGCCTTGTCAGATGGGCGCCGTGTCAAACTGTCACGACTGGGTTGAGGGCTCACCTGTTTAGGCCTGGTAAGCTTCTTTCTTGTTGGATCTGGCTGCCCGCATTTCCTGGAGGTGCGGGTCCCGTGGAGGTAAGGACGGGCTTCTTCAGACTCCACACTGTCTATGGCAGGTAACCCAGAGTTCAGCGTTCAATTGATGAATTGTCTGGGCCAATGTGGCGGTCCGAAGGCTACTGCAGAAGCCCTGGATGGAGAACCGCGGATGGCGGTGAGTTGCAGCTGCAGTCGAGGTCTGGAAGCTCTGGGAATCCTGGTTATGAGGTAAAGTGGTCCGAGGGCAACCGCGAGAGCAGTCCCGGATGGGGATCCACAGAACACGGTCGCAGTCGCATTCGAGGTCCAGAAGATTCCGGAAATCCTGGATAGAGGTAAGGCGGTCCGAGGGCAACCGCGAGAGCGGTCCCGGATCGGGAGCCGCAGAAAGCGATGAGTCGCAGCCTCAGTCGAGGTCTGGAAGATTCTGGGTATCCAGGGTAGAGGTAAGGCGGTCCGAGGGCAACTGCGAGAGCGGTCCTGGATGGACAGCCAGGGAAGACACGGTCGCTGAAAACCAGGAAGGCACGAAGAGGTGAAGGAAATTCGTCGGAGCGAGCGTGATGAACTACACTCGAACAAGGAATCGTGAGCGCATTGACACGCGCAGAACCGCAGGGGCGTGGCGCTTATCTAGGCGCGCTAGGAACTATACCGCTGATCAAGGAGCGGCGTCCAGCATGTTGAGAGGGTGTGGGGAGAATTCTGGCACGTTGTTGAACAGACCTGGAGGTTCAAAGGGAGCGGTAGTGCGATTTCATGACAAAACCTGCATCATGAGAACTGTTCAAGAAACTGTGTAACTGGCAAAGTTGCCGAGAGTGAACCCGATAGAGGGATGCCAATAAACAAGGGGCGAAGCCAAAAGTCCCAATGAATACTGTGTTGACAAGAGTGAACCCGGCAGAGGGATGTCCACAGTGAACTCTTTAAAAAGACACTAAGATTCTTGAATCTCACAAATGAGATTGTGTTGAGAGCTGTAGTGAACCCGACAGAGGCAAGGCAAACAGTTGAGAAGGGTCTGAGCCCAGAAGAGTGGGATCCAGGTGTGAGAAGCCATCACCCCACTGACATGTGAATGTAACAGAGAAATCTTTTGAATACAAGCCAGAGTGAACCCGACAGAGGGAGGCTGGTATTCGAGAGGGGCCTGAGCCCAGAAGATGGAGATCCAGGGGTGAAGAGATATCACCTCCAGTACAATCAGGAAATAACTTTTGTTTATTTTTTTGAACCCATCAGACCCTCACAAGTAAGAAACTGAACTAGCCAAGGTCCAGATATTGCAAATAACTTTTTGGCGGATTTGAGCCTAGAAGAGGAGGTTCCAGGGGTGAAAAGGCATCATGAAAACGTACAAGCAGAAAGGAACTTTTGTTTATTATTTTGTAATACATCAGGTCCTCGGAGGCAAGAGACATTTTGTAGAAAAGAGACTTAACCACTGAATGCTCTGATAGCTGAGAGCGGACGTGTTAGGTCATGCTGGGAAAGCTCGAGCGTGTGCTGTGCCCCGGAGTCCCGCCTTGTCCCGTGCTCAAAACGTGGGGAAGGGAGACCCGGAAAACCGCATCCTGACTTTGTGAACACTTCTTTCTTATGAACCTCATCCCCACACTCTGTTTGTATTTAGCGTAAGGATTGGCAATAGGTTTTTCTTAGAATAGGCCCTTTTATTTTGACAGACCCCACTCGGACTGCCTTATTATTGTTTGATGGTCGAAGCTTGCTCACATCTTAGATTTAGGTTTAGATTAGGCGTTTTTCCAACCTGCATATACAGTTTAATAAACACCCTTGATCTGTGATCACTTGTGTGTGTCCTTACTGTTGCCACTATGAGTTTCCTACATACTGCCTGACAAACAAATGATAAAGTACATGAATTCTCTTAATTCAACAAAGGTTTGTTCCACACATCTTTTGGTCACAAAGTTATCAAAACACCATCTTCTTTCCTGGTCCACTCACCTGCTAGGACTAACCACTATAAGGCCGTACCTGGTATACTTGCCTGCCAGGAAGAAAACTCCTACAAGTAACTTCAAACTTGCTGGCAGTATTGATCGCAAGATTCTCCACACCAATCTCTCTTGGAAGGCAGTTCAACCAAGAACTGCTTTTTCTTATAATCTCTGGACTCTTGACACCTTGTGTTCCAGTTTCCCCCAAACTGAGAACTAAATGTGCAATAATTATTCGCAAAGGGTCTCACAATGACTTCTAGACAGCCTTTTGACTGATAGCAGTTTGGGTTACAAGCTTCCTCCAATTGAAATACCAACAAGGAAAAGTTGTGCTCTTGTCACCTTAGTATGGTTTCACAATCACTTGGCTGTTGGCAATGTGAGATATAAGCTTTCCCAAATGTATAACTCGCAAAAGGGGATTAATGACGTGTTTGCTGTGTTAAGACTTTCTCACACCTTCTTGGCTGATGGTAATATTAGTTATGAGATTTTCCCAGTGGTTGTCTTGAAAAGGATTTCTCGTAACTTCTTGGCTGTAGGTAGTATTGGTTAGAGGCTTCCCCCACTGATAGTTCACCCAATGTCTTTTCACAGCCTCTCGGTTGTGGGTAGTACTGGTTATTAACTTTTCCCTCTTGTAGTCCCTTATAAGGGAACATTCTTATTTGCCACTTAGCTTAGTATTCTTTAACTTTTTGTTTTCAACAAATAAGTTCTGGTTTAATTTATTAAATGTTCGGTATTCAAAATTACTGCACTTTAGCAGCTTTCATGTAAGGAGCAACCCAGTGTCAGGCTTTACACTCTGCCAACTCACCGGTTCTCTGCAGCGACTCCCTCTTGCTGTCGGGCTTTGCAGCAGTTCTTCAGCATTCCATCTGCTTTCTCTCCTGCTTCTGCGAGCCTCAGGTAAGTTGTGCATTGGTCTTCAGGAGCAATGACAGCTCTGTGGATATACTGTGGCTTCACCAGTTTGCCACGTGCTGCTCTGGAAGCATGTCTCCTTCTCAGCTGGGCTTCGTCTTAGTACGCCGCTTTCCGCTGTGCGTACTTTACAGTTCTGCTCAATTTCACCCTTCGTGGTGATTTTTGTTGGCAGGCTTCTTTCTGTGGCTGCTCCTTCACATCGGATAGTTTCAGCTTTCTGAGCTATGCCTTCTGCACAGTCATTCAAATTTCTCGGCTAGCTTCCTTGGCTTCACCTTCATGTCCTTGATTCTTCAGCTGGGCCTCATCTTGAGTTTTAAATATCCCGCTCATGTGCTTTAATTGGCAATAACTAGATCTCACCTTTGAATATTTACCCTTCTGAGTCCCCATTGCCTCTAATTTCCTCTTCTTCGTCTCAGTACTTTTAGCATTATGGGAACTGAAGTCCATAGAAGAATGTGTAACATTAAGGTGTTCCGTGTTATTTTGCATTAATTCAGAATGTTAGAACTTAGAGTTATTAGAGTCAGAGGAGGTTGTGGAAAGAGTTTGTAATTCCACATTAGAGTGAGGATTTCTCATTAAGCCATCCTAATTCCTGAGTCTTTGAGGCACCAACTTTGTTCTGTTTGACTGACTTTTTATAACAGGTTCTTTGGACATTGACATTAGAGGGATTGGTACATTAATAGCATGTCATTAAATATCTGTCAATGATTTCACTTTCATCCTCAGAAGAAGATGATGATTACCCTGTTTTTTCTTGGTGGAGTCACCACTTCCCCCTGATAGCTGTCACCTCCCATGTGATCCTTCCCCTTGATACGAGCCACAGGGTTAGGATCAGGTAGTGGCTGCCTTTCCCTAGACACATGGGATGAGACTTTAGGCTGCGGTTCCGTGATGCCTCACAGGATTCATCAAAGAATATTACAGTTATTCCAATCATGCCTAATAAAATGGTTAACTGTATCAAACAATACATGACAGGTGATGTTGCTTGCAGACAGAGATTTCTGTAGCAGGAGCATTAACCGACTGAGGGTCCTTACAAATTACATTCAATATATATACAACTATCTATATATCTATATATCTACAGTATGTAGTTTTAATAGGAAGACTCCACAAGGGATTGTTATTGTAATGGTGGCAGAAAACTATGAAAGATGCTTTAGCATAGTGCATTTATAAATGATGCTAGCTTTGTAGTCCCACAGCTACACCATAACGTCCCTTTAGCAATATTTTTTGTGGCCGATTACGATATAAAGCTCCTTGTAGAGTGTCACAATGAAAGTGGCAATGAACGGAGGCAGTGCAACGTGCATCGTATACCCTCCACACAATTGTGTACTAAATGGAAGGAACCGTGGTACTGTGGATAACACTGCAGTGCAAACAGGTAGAAATGGGTGGCTGTTGAAACAGATGGCTGGGCTTGTTGCAGTGCGTTTTCAAGAGTGCAAGTGCGCAACAGCAATCACAAAAATTATTCCTATACTCCAAAAAGAGCAGCAAGGCAATGCGTATAGTGCGTGCAGAGTACGGAAATGCAGTAATAGCAACAAGAACGCCATTTGTGTGGGAAACTGCTTGTGATGTGAAACGATAGATTCCCATTTCTACAGTGCGACAATGGCACAAGTTGTAAAAAGACACAAATACAGTTCTTCACAATGTGCCACGCTTTCTCCATTTCCGGACCAAATAAAAAATAACGCGCCTATATGGGTGTCTGCATATTGGGATTCAAAATTATGCAGAAGATCTGAAACAGAAGCATTATCTGGCCTACTACCTCTCTCAGCACAATCAGCACTGAAAATCGTGTTACATGGAAAGTGAAATAATCAAGAAAACAACAGCAATAGCAGAAAGTGTTCATAACCTAACTAATTATCTTTTTGTAGAGAAATGATTATTCTGTTTCAAAGGTTCAATTTACCCTATGTATCACATGATGTGACTGCACCCTAAAGAAAGTAGTGTGAGTAAAATGTGTACAAATATGAATATATACAGGGAAAGTATAGTACTAAAAAAAAGAAATAACAAAATTCTGATAACCCTAATGATTATCTTAATGCACAGAAACAATTGCTGGCTTTCAAGCCTATGTCTCCCATTATGTATATGTTTCATATGATATGACTGGACCCTAAGAGAATTACTGTAAAAAGAAACTTGAGGAATAACTCTACTATACCTTTTCAATTGTTATTTCCTGCCTCCTACTGAAGAAAACCATGTGCCCTAGATATGTCAGTAAAGGAATAAAGGGGGAGCCAGACATGTGATGTCATCAGTGATGTCATCAATGACATTTGTGATGTCATCTTTGATGTCCTGGGTGTTAGTCTTAGCAGTGCATAGTGGTGGCGCGAGTTATGGTCATTTAACTTACCGTAACTGGCGAATTTCAGGGGGTTTTCGGTTTTACTTGGAACCATGACGTCCCTTTAACAAAGGGTTTTCACTGAATTTCATAGGTTTTTAGTAGCACAGCTTAACAATAATATCTCTGACTTTATGTACATGTAACATGGAACATACTGAACACCCTCTACTGAATTTGATGTCCGCGAACGCTTCTAATGTCCGAGGACATGTGCGAACAGCAGCAGCACTACCCAAAAAGTCTGTGGGGTATCTTTAATTGTCATATCATAACATATGAACACTGCACAAATTCACAAACCAGCACACATAATATGTAGTAATAAATAAGAAGTGCAAACCATATATATAACACATCAACCATTCATTTAAATACAATATGTTCTAAAATGGAATATACCAAAAGAAGAAAGATAGGCTTCTAACATGATTACCTCACAGAAACTCCACAACTAAGAGCAACAGGAGATCTACAGACCACTAAGAACACACCTTACCAGAAGCTAGTAAGTGTACTTCATTTTACTTCATATATTTCTAAATTTCTGTATTAGATACAAAAAAAAGTGATATTTGTTTTTTCTCACAGAAATGTCTAGTACTCTGGAGTGACTAGAGGAGCATTTCCCACGTGAGGAAATGTCTGAAGATAGTGAACCTAATGGTATACACTTTTCTATATAAACCAATTAATACATTTTATTTTATATAAATTTAACATATACATTTTTTTTTGTACAGACCATACAAACATTGAAAATAGTAAACAAAAAGAAATATTGGATAAGACTCTCCAGCACATGGAAGAAAAAATGGACCTAATCATGGATAATTTCAACAATTTAAAAAACTTTGTGGAGGATCACTTGAAACAAAACAATAGATACCATTGTCCCACATGTACCTGTCCCCCCCTCACCATATCCCAGTCAATTATCCCCAAACCCTCTCCATGAACAAAAACGTTTTGATGAGACTTCCATCCCTTCTTCACCTCATATGAATCCTCTTCAAACCCCCAATTCTCCTGTGTTTGTCTCAGTTTCTGCTTCACCTTCTCTGTCATAAATGTAACATCCATATATAATAAAGTAAAATTATTATATTGTGTCCTAATTCATTTTTTAAAAAGCAGTTGAGGTGTCTGCGGACAGCGCGGGTGTCTTGCATGTCCGTGAAGAAACGAAAATGGAAGTGTCCTAAGCACACTATACCTGTCCGTACTGTTCACTAGCAAGTTGAAACTGTTCTAAGAACACACGAGATGTCCGGGATATCAGCAGTTAACCAAAATGGAGATGTTCTAAGAACATTATGCCTGTCTGTAATGTTCGCAAACAAGTCCAAACTGTTCTAAGAACACATTCGGTGTCCGGGATGTCCGTAATCAAACTAACACACCCGGTGTCCTGAAAAGTTTGTAAATGAACAAAATGGGGGTGTCCTGAGGACACTAGACCTGTCCATGCTGTTCGTAGGCAGGTTGAAACTGTTCTAAGAACACATCAAGTGTTTCAGGATGTTCCTAAATAAACAGAATAGGGGTGTCTTCAGGACACTATGTCTGTCCGTATTGTTCGCAGACGAGTTGAAAGTGTTCTAAGAACACAGGCAATATCCTGAAATGTTCGTAAATAATCAAAATGGGGGTGTCCTGAGGACGCTGTCCATATTGTTCGCAGGCGAGTTGAAAGTGTTCTAAGAACACAGGCAATATCCTGAAATGTTCGTAAATAATCAAAATGGGGGTGTCCTCAGGACGCTGTCCATATTGTTCGCAAGCGAGTTGAAACTATTCTAAGAACACAAGCTCTGTCCTGACATGTTCGTAAATAAACAAAATGGGGGTGTCCTGAGGACGCTATGCCTGTCCGTAACTGTTCTAAGAACAAACACCTGTTCATAACTGTTCGTTTCGCTTTTGTCACACTTTTAATTAGTTTCAGGACCCGAACAGTGTCCGTAGAACACCAACGCGCATGCGCAAAACAGTTCCCGTGCATTTGGTGTCCTGCAAACACTGGTTCCCTTTGCGGACATGTTCGCAAAACTATCATGTGACCACGCCCACGCTGAGCGTGTGTTCTGACTGCGGACACTCTTTGTGTCCTCGAACAATTTAAACCAAACTTTTCAGGCAATCCACAATGTTTTTCAATAATAAATCACCATAGCACAAGTCCCAGACAGTAATCCTGACTTTCTACATACTTTTTGGGACTTTTTGAACCTTTTTTTGGTGTTCGATCTGTCCGCGGACAGTGCGGGTGTCCGCGAACCGCGCACAAGCACCCCTATAAAAGGCCACACCTCAGAGCTCACCTTCATTTTATTCTGGCTATTTTACAGAACACAGTGCATTTCTGCTGCCAATTTTCCAGATTTATTTCTGAAACCTGATGGCATCTATGGCTGCACTACTGCCACCTGGTGCTACATCTGCCTCAGCACCACCCCCACCCCCTCCACCAACACCACCTTCCCAAGGGCCTGAAGAGGGGAACAGGAGTGAAGATGCAGAGGAGGATGAAGAGGATGACGAGAATGAGGTAGTGGAAGTCCCTACTACCAGCACTCGCCGTGAGTCTTGGGTGTGGCGGTTATTTACCATTCATGGTAACGGACCTAAGGCGCGTGCGAACCAAGTCACCTGCAAAGAGTGCAAAATGGTGCTCAGTTGCAGGAGGCTTGGTTCGTACAGCTTTGGTACGACTACTATGAAGCGACATCTAAGGTCGTTCCACGCTGGGGCCCTTCGCAAGGTTGTACCTTGCGAAGAGTGTAGTAGGTTGACTTTCTCTACTACATCCTCCGTTTCCGATCCTGTCACCACAAGGAATACTCCTGTGGGACAGCGTATCTCTCCAGCTGCCTCACAGGCCATTCGCAATGCTGATGACCCTTACCTTTGGAGGGTCACCTTTGTGTGTATGTACTGTGACGCAGTACTCTGCAGGGGGGAGAGACTTCAAAGTGCTTTTGAGACTCTGGTCTCAGAGCACGAGAAGATCTGTTCACTACCTAAGTAGGGCCCACCCTACATCTTCCTCTATCCACCCACCCTTTCTAAATACCCGTGGTTGGTGTCCCCCTTACCCTTCTTTTCCCTCCTCTCCTAGTTTGTCGTGTGTAAAACCCCCCCAAAAAAAAAATAATAGTAATAAAAAAAGGCTCTTTTCAGAGCCGCCTTTCACAGTTTAAAAATAGAAGTGGAAAATAAATGGAGCAGGGCCTTGTGTATTTTTTAGAAGTCCGCGGACAGTCCGCGATCATCTAAAATTTTGGTGGGCTAACCTATCATAACCATTGCAGTTTTGTCTGGGAGGAAGTGGTGGCTCTGAAAAGAGCCTTTTGGTGGTGTTTGTTTGTGTTTGAAGCACCTACTACAAAATGGATGCTGTAATTCCAAAAAAGGTTGCAATGCATTTTGTACATTTCTCAGAAAAATCTAATTGCCAGCATGAGTAAGATGGACTCCATCTCTGCGAAAAATGTATGTGCTACGAAACATAATATTTTCATTGTGAAAAGAGGACATGCCAACATCTCTTAGAAAGTCACAAACAGCCTTATTGACATTGCGCCTTGCGTTCTCCATGTGTGGACCAAATGAAGAAGAACGCAGCCACATTTGTCTCTGCGCAATCTGAGAAAAAATTACTTGAGAATTTGGAAACATGTCCATGACCTTCCCAAGTCCTTCTTTCATTGCAAATTGCAAAGAAATTCCAGACACATGTCCTAAACTGTTCCCTCCACAATGAATTACAATTATGTCTGGATGATGCTCTGTCTCCAAGTAGCACAGAGAGGTAGCAAGTCCAACCACTTCATTCCACGTACTCCATGCCAGTGCACTTCCACATGTGGGAATCCTAGATCTACAGCTACTCCATAGCTTTCTGCATGCACCTTCAACCAATGTATCCACGAGTCTCCCAAAATCCAAACAATCTGTTTTCTGAAACACACAGCCATAGCTATCTGTTCTTCTCTCAGGAAAAAGAGTATCTGACAAACTCTCTCCTGGCACAACACACCCACTAAACTTTACTGACCAATCCCTTGCTCTGCTAATTCTCATTGGCATGCCTTCCCACACCAAAATCCCCAGATGTAACACGCGATGAACCGCGGACTACAGCCATGTATGGGGACATATCGTAACATGGACAGTCCTTCTACCATTTCCATTTCACTCTCTGTGCCATTCCCTCATTGGATATAGCTAAGCAATCACACAACCATCCACCAATCACATCCAAGACCTCTACATCTAACTCCATCATCATAGATCAGCACTTCAAATGTACTGTTAAGCACCTTCTACAAGAAATACTGTACAAGTCTCCAAGATTTCTACTTGCAGCTGCATACATATCCATATGCATGAACACAAACTACAGGTATGCATATTTTCTGTATAGTACATGTACAATTTGTATACATTCATATAAACAGATTAACTGACCTTTAGCTTGTATAACCTATAAAATGAACTTACTGCCATTTTTCCCATCTGCTATACTCAACTGTCACTTCCAAACCTATCTGCTATTTAATTTCTTATTACACACACATTTGCAAAGCATGTTGAACATATTTAAAGCAAAATATAAAGAGTGCACATAGTCAAACAAAATTGCATGCACACACTATGTTCAAATATCAAACAACAATACTTGTACAAAAACATAAAAATCAATGTCTAAATTAACATCCGTGCTATATGCAAACAAAATTACTAATTTGTTTCCTTTACAATTGCAGTGAATGCCACTCTCCTAAAAAGCAGCAGCAGAATTTTAAGTACAAACAACTAAGAAGAAACCTGCTCATTCCACAAAGAAAGTAAGTGAAATACCACCATTATATTTGTACTATTACTCAAACACACTGTAGGGTTAATTCATGCTATTTCTGCGCCTAAAAACAGAGATTGTGCACCATTCTGTCCACAAATCCCCATTTGTAAAACAGAGATTTAAAGGCAGAATGGCGCACAAATTCCTATTTTTCGGCGCACAAATGACATAACTCATCCCCTAGAATTTTAATATTATACAACAAACTACGGTTTTAATTGTATACCATTAGATTTACTATTTGTGCTTCTCCTCACCACTAGCTTACTTTCTACTGTCATCTGAACCCCAGTTTAGTAGCACATAAATTCAGGAAGACCCATCCCAACTAGTTGTAGTTGCCCAATGCACAATCACACACCATCACATACATCTTTATCATCATACTCAGACACTCATGCATACAGCACACATACATTGCAGAACACCCCAACCCATACCTTCTTTATTTTTTTCAACAGACCCTAAAGAATGCCTACCAAAAATCAAGTCCGTAGAAAGCAATGCAGAAGTAGAGCAAATGAAAATAAAAGTGTCCAAAATAAGCATCCATCTCTAGCAGAATTTGTAAAATAAAGTTCAAACAAAACAGCTAATATAGTCATTTAGCGAAACAAAACAAGCTTCAAGTACAGAAACGTTGCCTCCTCTATCAAAATGTAAAACGAAACAGAAAACAATTAACAAGAATTCAGCTCCCACTACTGATAAAACTGCTCCTATAAATCTTGATATAGTGACAAGTAAGCATACCAAAAAAAGTATTTTAGCAAAAATGTTATGCCACAGAGTCCTTCAAAATCTTATATAAACAGGAGAGAAATCGTGCACAACCCTTAAAACCTACCGTAGGAAATTAATCTTAGAAGCTCTGATAGAGAGTGCAATCCTTCTCAAAGAAAGTTATTTATTTTAGTGTTAAACAAAATGAAACCACTAACAAAACTAATGACTAAATTACAAAAAAGACTTCTCAATAAACGAAATGTCAACAAAAATAACTTCTTAAATTTCTGTGGAGGTGAGTGGAGTCACACAACAAGCACAGAACCATATTTTAATGCAGAAGCATACAAACAAAAGCCAACAAATACAATTGCCATACATAGCAATGGACGAGGTTATGAAAAAGTTAATAATACCATAATGGAACAAGAAATACTGCTTACATAAATAGCCCCAGAAAACTTAGAATTACCTCTCCATTCAACTGAATCAGAACGTCTAGTATACAAATGGCCATGCACGTCAATGTGTAACATTCCCAAAAAATCTTTCAAGTCTTTACACCAATTCCTCAATCAGTATGTGAAAGGCAAAGACAAAATCAAAATTAAACTACTGCAAAACATGGATACCTGTCCAGTGCGCAAGTACACAGGACTACAAGGACATTCATTGGCCTGCATTTCAGGACCTACTTGCAAAACCACCTTCCATCATATCAAAATGATATCAACACATCATTCAACTATAAGAAATCTAGTCTATAAACTGTATTATGCTAAAAGTCCTGCTTTAGCATTGGCCAATTTAAATAACATTCTTCTACATGGTACAGCAAAAGACCTACTTGAAGAAATCGACAATATCCAGAAAAAATATTTTGGAAGTGAAAGCCACTTACAGAATGAAATAGCTTTAAAACAAATTAGCAACAATTCTATGCATGGCAACCTTCTACTACAAACATACAAAAAAGAAATACTGAAATTTAAAAGTACATCTGTTGAAGTACCAAACCATGTGTGTGTATGTTTCCGCAGAACTTTTTATAAAAGTAACACAAAAACTGTAGACCTAACATACAAAATAGAAGACAATGAAGATTCTAAATGGTTTGAATTAGCTCTCTACCTTATAGCAGAAAACAAATACGAAATAACTGACCCCTTAATACTTTGCAGTTACCGCACTATAAAACTTGACAACAACCAAACACTTACACATGCTATCACAAATAATTTGGAATTATTTCCACTACCAAAACCCTTACAACAACTCAATTTATATGAGAGCATCATAATTCAAACAGTGCACCCCTTTCAAGCAATAATGTGCCTTCAAACAAAAACAGCAAAATTACCTCCCTCTGAATTGGTGAAAGGCATTTGTGGAAAAGTAGCGTATTTACCATTAGATCTAAAACAAAATGTGCACGCTCTGGGAGTGCAACGTCCAATGGAGCAATCTTTAATTATATTAGTAAATGGTGTGCCTACAAAAGACAAACAAATTTGGCAACAACTGATAGATTTAAATAAAGTTAAACAAGCCTTGCAATATCTAAAAGACAATAATGAATACTACAAAGAAATTAATATTGAAGAAAACTTGAAGGAAACCACTGAAATAATTCAAGAGTCAACAGAAGCTGGTCAATTTGAGCTTCTAGATCCTGCTACAGTATCCAATACTTTAGACCATTATACAATTCATCCATTGCACTCTAATGACACCGTAGAAGATGCACTAGAAACGTACCAAATGCGACAAACAAAAGGACACCAATCAGCATATGGGAATAAAGTATAGAAGCACATGCTTTTCCTCTACTCTTTCCTACTGGCAAAGGAGGAAGGTACCATGATAGACCTATTCAAATAACAGCATGAGAATACCGGCCGTTACGGATGTATTCTGAAGATCCACATTTTGTCTAAATCTGGGAATACATATTCCACCTACTCTTTGAAAGTGAACTAGCAACTCTATGTTACGGAATTGCACACATTAAAATCAGGAACCCACTTTCAAAATATGTCAGCTACACAATTATTACAAAAAGTGCAACAAAATGATGAGGGTTTACAATCAAGAATTACAAATCTATTAGCAAACATGCGTGGTACTAAGGAGTACTGGTTCCGACGTCATGGAGATATACGTTGTATGATAAGAAACCTTGGCCCACCTACTTGGTTTGTTACATTAAGTTGTGCAGAATATGCATGGGAAGATTTACATGATTTCCTACGCATATCAAACAAAAAAAAACATATACTAACACCTGGAGAACTTTGTTCTCTAGATCCTGTTAATGTTTCAAGATATTTTCACCATTGCTTCATTGCTATTCTACACTTTATTTGTAATAAAACTGTTCCTCCCCTCGGAGAAGTGCAACACTTCTTTTGGAGAAAAAAATACCAAGCCAGAGGAGCACCACATATTCACATGCTTTTATGGATTAAAGATGCTCCTAAATTTGGTCAAGACAATGATGCCACTGTGTTACAGTTTATCGAAAAATATGTCACTTGTGAAATTCCATCGGAAGCAACAAATAGTGATCTTCATGCACAAATTTTACAATTTCAAAGACTCAAATGTGGCAAATATTGTCGTCGCAAATACAAAAACAAAGGGAAATAACTACACCAAATGCCGCTTTGGTTTCCCTAGACCAGTTACAAAAACAGGTCAAGTAAATAACTTCATGTCTTCAGTTAGACATAGTGTTAAAGGTAAATCACCTAAAAATACATATTACATAAAAAGAACAGAAGAAGGAAAATATATCAATGATTACAATGCAATCATTGCCCACTTATGGAATGCAAACATAGATGTGCAGTACATTGCAGACAATTCCACTGCAGTTGCACGATATGTTACAGCATACTTAACCAAAGCAGAAAAAACAGAGCTCCAAGACCTCTGGAATGACCTGTCATCAGACAAAACACTGTCTGAGAAATTACACAGCTTGGGCATAAAAATGCTCTCCCATAGAGAATGTGGCTACTATGAAGCAGCAGATCGTTTAACCAGTACTGCTTTGTATGGAAAATCTGAAAATACAGTATGATATGATATGACATTTGTAACGCGCCTATACACAGGTGTTTCAAGGCGCGACGAGGCAGGGAGGGGAGGAAACAAGGGGAGACAGACAACGATCCTACTAGGCCAGGTGTCATTCAGATCGCGCAAGTGCAGGGGTGGGGGAGGGGGAAAAGTGCAAGGGGAAGGGGAGGGGGGGGAAGTGCAGTACAAGGTAAGTGGCATAAAGTAATAAATAAATAGGGCCAGCTGGTGGCAAGTGCAAGGTAAGTGCAGAACAAGTGCTGGAAAAGGGGGGGGGGCTGTAGGGATACAGAGACAGTCCCAGGGCATCAGTGCAAGTGGAGAGTGGCTGGGCCCAGGACCGAGGCCGTTAAGAGTGGTCCAGTTGCAGAATCAGTGCAGTTTCAGTGAAGAATATTAGCTGTTCAGCAGGGGAGAGGGAGAGAGAAAGCAGAGGCAAAGAGGAAGGTTTTGAGGTGCTTCCGGAACCGGAGATGGTTCTCCTCAAGTTTCAGGGAGGCAGGAAGGCTGTTCCAGAGGGAGACCCCTGCCGCGGAGAGAGATCTACCCCCAACTCGTTGCTTCGAGAAGCGGCTGACCCTGAGGGAGTTGGAGGCGGATGAGCGAAGGGCTCGGGAAGGAAGATATTTGGGAAGACAGAGTTGAAGGTATTTAGGACCAAGCCCCCAGAAGGCCTTGTGGACAATGCAGAGGGTTTTGAAGTGTATCCTCGCAGCCACTGGGAGCCAGTGTAGAGATTTCAGTCCTGGAGAGATACGGTCCCTGGGCTTGAGGCCAAGGACAAGTCTCGCAGTTCTGTTCTGTATGAGTTGCAGAGGGCGGAGAGTGGAGGCAGGCAGATTAAGGTAGAGGCTGTTACAGTAATCCAGCTTCGAGAGAACCAGGGCTCGGGAGACAGTGAGCTTCTGGGGGAAGGAGAGGAAGGGAAGAATACCTCTGAGGAGGTGCAGCTGGTAGTGTGACTTCTTAGCGACGTCAGAAATATGAGGAGAGAAGGAGAGTGTGGAGTCGAAGATGACCCCAAGGTTTTTTGCATTGCAGGTAGGAGCAGGGAGGGGGCCAAGGGAGGCAGGCCAGAGAGCTGCAGGGAAGGAGGGAGTGGGTGTACCGATGAGTAGAATCTCAGTCTTACTGGCATTAAGGCAGAGGTCATTGGCGGCACACCATTCCTGGATAGCAGACAGACAGTCAGAGATGAGGGAAGGAGAGGGGGAGGCTGAGGGTAGCCTGAAAATGAGCTGGGTATCGTCCGCGTAGCACTGGAAATTAGGGCAGAGAGCGGCGATGCGGTGGGCAAGGAGTGCCAGATACTGGTTGAACAGCCAGGGAGAGAGATTAGATCCCTGGGGGACACCACAGGTGGAGAAAAAGATGTCGGAGAGGAAGGACCCCAGTTGGACCTGGGAGGGTCGATTTGAAAGGAAAGAGGTCAGCCACGCCAGAGCCTGACCAGTGATACCCAGGTTTTCACGGAGACGGTTGAGCAGGATGGCATGGTTGACAGTGTCAAAGGCAGAGGAGAGATTGAGCAGAATGAGAACACACGGAGTGTTGGAATCGAGGTTCAAGAGCAGGTCTTCACGGATGTTCAGGAGAGCAGTTTCCGTGCTTCTGGCAGCTCTGAAACCAGATTGATGGTCATGAAGACTACCAACAGATTCAGCATGGAGGTTAAGCTGGGAGATGGCCAGCTTCTCCAGGAGCTTGCCCAGGAAGGGAGTGATGGAGATAGGGCGATAGTTAGCCGGGCAGGAGGGGTTGGAAGAGGGTTTCTTGAGAAGAGGGTGCACAAGGGAGTGCTTGAGGGGGGAAGGGAAGACTCCAGAGGCGAAGGAGTGGTTGCAAAAGTCAGCCAGGGCAGGAGCCAGGGAGTCGATGTGGTCCTTGATAGTTTTGGAGGAACAGGGGTGAACCTGTTTAGACGAGACTTTCATAGATCGGACTTGTCTGGAAACCTCGTCAGCAGAGAAAAGTGGAAAGGCAGAGAAAGAGGGAGGAGGGGTGACTGCAGAAGGGCCAGAGGAAGAGCCGGGAAGGGAGGGAGGGAGGTGAGAGGAGGAGAGTGAGGACAGGATGTCCTGAGTTTTAGAGATGAAGTGAGAGGCCAATGCAGTGCAGAGGGCCTGGGAGGGGACAGGAGAGGTAGAGACTGCAACAGGGTTGGCCAGCTCCTTGCAGATTTTAAAGAGTTCGGCGGAGTTGTTAGATGCCGCAGAGATGCGGGCTTGGATAAGGGCTCTCTTCTTGGTGACGAAAGAGAGCAGTGGGGGGACTGGAGGCATCAAGGTGGATGTTGAAGTCACCAAGAAAGAGGAGTTGAGTGGTTGAGGATAGGAGTGAGGAGGAGAGGTCAGCCCACTCAGAGAGGAAGGAGGAAATTTGACCAGGTGGACGATAGATAGTAGCCACGGTAAGGGAATGGCTAGGAGAGAGAGAGAGTCGGCAGACAAGACATTCAAAAGAGGAGTAGGTCTGCGTAGGAGTGACAGTGGCAGGAATCCACTCAGGGAAGATAAGGGCAACACCACCCCCTGCACGGTTAGGCCTGGGCATGGAGAGGATCTTGTAACCGTCAGGTAGGAATGTGTCAAAGCTGGTGGCAGAGCTGGCTGTGAACCATGTCTCAGTGAGACAGAGGACGTCGAGGTCCAGTTCCTCAAGAAGGTGACAGATATCAGAGGAGTGTTTGATGGCAGAGCGAGAATTTAGAGTGGCAAAGTGGAGAAGGTTGCCCTCCTTGAAGAACCTCTGGGGAGGGGTACAGATCAGAGGTACGCCCTGCGGAGGTGTTGAAGAAGGAGGTGAAGAGGCAGCACGAGAGGGGGCAGGGAGGGAGGGTAGAGGCAAGGTAGCCAAGGATAGAGGAGGGGGGACAGCAGGAGAGGAGAGGAAGTTGATGAGGTGTGCGAAGCGTCTATCAAAGAGGAGAAGGTTGGCCTGAGGGCCTTGGACCAAGATGGTTCCATTAGCGTAGACATTAATGATGGCCTTAGAGGAGCGGAAGGGGGCCAAGAGGACATCCCAACGGGTGCCACCATTAATGGGAGAGGAGGAGAAAGGAGAGAGCACAGAGACCATATGAAGGGTCCATAGGTCAGGCGAAGGCACGAAAAGAGGATGTCAGTGAGAGTTTCCTTAGAGCAGGCACTAGTGTAGGTGTCAGCGATAGGGAGGCCTGGGTTGGAGACCAGGATGTCCTTTTTAAACTTTTTCCTACCAGATTTAGTGAGGAGAGCAGAATAGTCAATGGAGAAGCAGTTAAAGAAGATAGGCGAGACAGAGAGCACCATGGAGTAGGAGGGGGGGGAGACAGACGAAACGAGAGCACGCGGACAGGAAGTGAGCGGCAAGCACAAGTTACCACAATTAGAGCAAACAAACAGTAAAGTGTATTAGGTACCGGGCCACCTAAGTTTGAGAATCCTGCGAGGGGAGAAAAACACCTTAGTTTACCACAGTTCAGAGCAAACAGTAAAGCGTATTAGGTACCGGGCCACCTAAGTTTGAGTATAGCTAAGTCTTGGTCCTGCTAAATCTAGAAAAAGAGTTCTGAAATCATACAACATAGAAACAATAGCCAAACATGATCCCAACAGCCAAGACATTTTAGAAAACAATTTGCTGGACACATACTAACCAAACAGAAGTACCACTTTGGAAACCATGTGTCTATACCACATAGCCGAAACTTCACATACAACAATAATATAAAACCCAATCAAAAAAAAGGAAGCTACAGAGTGTCAAATTGTGAAGGCAACTTGATAAAACTCACCAAATCAAATTTAATTAATCATATCAAATTGTCATTAAAGACTCCTCAACATAAAGAACTATATTACATGTCCCTGCTACAACTCTTTAAACCATGGAGAAAAGAAGAAGAAATACTAGATAACTATGACTCCTACGAAGACGCTTTCAAAGCAAATGAAAGCACTATTACCGATGTAAACTTTACACACTACAAAACAATGTTGCACAATGAACAGCAACACGAAGAATAACTCCAAGCCCAACTAAATAAGGATACTCCTGACAGTAGTCAACCTTCTGTAACAGGAAGCCAAGAACCACTGGGACAGCCACTAATAACAAATGAGGCAGAATTAGCTATGACGGAAGTAGAAAACACCATGTGTCAGTATGAAGATATAGAAGACTTAACTATACTACAATCAAAACTAAACAATGAGCAACATAGCATTTTTCAAGAAGTAACAAAAGAAATTGCACATGGTGTACAACATGAAAACAAAGAATGCACCTGCCAAAATTACAAACCTATACTACTGTACGTCAGTGGTGAAGCTGGTTCTGGCAAAATATTCTTAATCAAAATCAGCAGCAAATTCCTTCAACAATTGACAAACAACAAGCTGTCAGCTGTTGTCAACATAGGCGGTGTCACTTTACACAGGTTACTACTCCTGCCAGTAGAACACCAAAACAAATTAGACTATTCCAAACTTTCTACAGGAGCTGCAATGGAACTACGCAGAGTATTAAAACAAATGAAAATGCTACTAATAGATGAAGTGAGCATGGTCTCCAGTCTAATGTTGACTTTGATTCACCTCAGATTATAAGAAGTACTCAAAACAAACTACGAAGAGCTCTTTGGAGGAAAACACATTATTGTTTTCAGAGATCTTCTTTAATTGACACCAGTGAAAGGTGAGCCTATTTTTAAAACCTTAGGACACAAACTCTGCCGTAAAACTGTTGGCAGTATAGGAAATGTCAACCTTTGGCAACATTTCCAATACAGACAATTAACAGAAATCTGCAGATCTCACTTATGCCAACATCTTAAAAAGTATTAGAGTTACTATACTATGTCAAGGAGCACAAACAATATTGAAAACCCGGCACATTCATGCACTTTATGGCAATAATGCATGTGCTACAGATGTTATGGAACAATTAGCCCACAAAAATGTCAATCGTATGGCCTTAATGCCAACTCTTGCAAGCTGTTTCAAATTCAATGAAACAATGTTAAAAAAAGAAATGCAACCAATAATTGAAATTAGCGCCACAGACAAACTAGACATAGATGGTATGACACTACCCATATGTGAACAAGCCACAACAAGACTAAATAGTTAAGAAAATTCAATCTCCAACATAGCTGGATTGGAAAAAATATTAAAATTATCCTTAAATTGCAGAGTAATGCTTAAACGTAACCTTGACGTGGATCAAGGACTAGTTAATGGAGCACTGGGTACAGTTGTTGGCTTTCAAACATACCCACGTGAGAGCATTCAGTTTGTCAATATTCTCTTTGACACACTTTCAGAAGTGAAAAGGATAGGACTCTCAACAGCTCGATTCCTTCTCTTCAAAGACATGTATGTACGCAGAGAACAATTGTCTCTAACTCTTGCATACGTAGTCACCATTCATAAATCACAAGGTCTTACCCTAGACAAAGCATTGATAGACATTGGTAACACAGTCTTTAAAGAAGGCATGAGCTATGTAGCACAATCACGCTTTCGTACACTTGACGGTCTATTTCTAATCAACTTTGATGCAAGTAAAGTAAATGCTGATATTCCTTGCATTTTAGAATACAATAGACTTCGTTCACTATACACCCCCCTTATAAAAACATATCCTGTTCCACAAAAAGTAAAATGTTGTAAAAGAAAACTAAATCAAACAGAAATGCAACAGGATGTCACTGCAAAACCTCCAAAGAGAGTAAAAAAAACAAATACTTCATCAAGTACCACAAACAAAAAAGAAACTATTAGGGAAAGTAAACTAGGTACTTCTTCAAAGAAGGAAGACAAACTAAAAAAAAAGCACTCAGACACAGAACTACCTAGTTCATTTAAACTTTCAAATATAATTGGTGTAAGTTGCTACGCAAATGTAGCAATGAATATTCTATTTCAATTACCACCAATTGTTGACAACATTTACTTACACAGTACAGACCAATTGTGTTTACAAATGTTAGTCCTTCATAGAAACGCAACAAACAATCCTGACAACACGTATAGTGTTTATGGAATAAGACAACAATTGGACTACTGTGCTGGAATGGTGAAATTCACTATAAACTCACAGGAAGATCCACAAGAATTTCTAATGTACTTACTACAAGTACTGGAAAACAAAAACATATCTATAAATGAAATCTTCCAGATTTCATACATGTGGAAACATACATGCACTCTCTGCAACAATGTGACACAAGAACAAATTGTCACGCTCACCTGGTCTCCACGGGGGCATAGCATGTAGTCGTATGACCGATATCTGTACTGGTGCAGTTTTAATGGTATGTTGGTGTCTCTCCCTTTTAACCTCCCCAGGAGGCGTTAGCCTGCAATGGCGAAACAAGATGTTAGCTGTGAGTGGGTTGGATTGGTCCCACTACTTGCCACCACCTGTGGCACGACTCCTCTCCTCCCCACCTTTGACTTGGATGAGGCTGGCTCTCCGTCCTGCTTAACCTTCAGCAGGGGCGCGGTAGGCACAGTCTTTTTCTGGGTGCAGTTACCTCACTGTTCCAGAGTGCTGTTACTGTACATTTCGGAATGCTGGGATTATCGGGTGAGTATCTACCTCAATAGCAGCTTGGAATAGAAGCTCAAAGTCTTATTGTCCCAATGTTTAAACTTATTTGTTTTCTCTTGTAGATGCAGTTTTGGTACAGAAATCAAGTAGAAGATTCGACTCTCCCAGGATGCTAAATAGTTGCCTCCAGGTGAGTATAACGCAGATGAAAGCCGCTGAGTGACTGGAATAAATGTTCGTCCAGTACTGAGCGCGACTAACCTGCTGTTCTTTTCCTGTTCCCTTTTGCAGGTGCGGCACCGTCCCTAGATGAAGAATGGAAGAACCGCTCCAATGAAACCGGGAGGAACGCGGAATCCCGGGTGAGTATCGGCACCTGCTTGGACGTCCTTTCAACAGGGGTGGCGATCAGGAAACCAGCTGGAGATGCGACCGATGGACCAGATTGCAGGTAAGTGTTTGGTCGCTGAAGAAACATCTGTTCTTCTCTTTTTCTATTTCCAGGCTCCGTGGCTGTAGAAGCTTGAGGACAGAGCAGACACGGTGAGCGTTACGCTGCAGGAGTGCAGAATAACGCAAAGCGTGTTCTGCATGCAGGGTGTGGCTTATGTAGCCTTGTAAGTAGTTCCAGGCAAAGTAGTCCCTTTGCCACACCCTGTCTTCCCAAGAAAAATAGTCCCTCTGCCCTTCCCTGGATTATACCAAGGCCCAGCCTCACTAGGCAGGTTAAGTAGTTCCATGAGTTCAGCCCATTTCATGAGCCTGGCTCCAACGGCGCCAGGACTGAGTCCATGAGGCTCTGGGGTGCTTCCTTGGGACCTGACAAGCTCTTCTGGGTGCTGGGGACTGGGATGGGCCCAACAGCTCCAGGGATTTCGGAGCTCGCACCATGGCACAAATCCCCAATGAGCGCTTCGTGTATGTATCAATACCTAATTGTGAATCCGTTCCATTTCAGCAACTTGTACAAAATGCAAACCATGGTAGATTATGTACTACCTGCAATTCGGTTAATCGCTCCATCTTACTAATACAAACACCTAGTAAATACGTAATACTAATGCTTCTACGTTACAATGCAGATTGTACCAAAAACAACTGCAAGCTGACTGGATTCACACATGGTCAAGTATCACTTGGTAAGAAAACCTTCACAGCAATAGGTATAATCTACCACACAGGAGCCACAACCAATGCAGGTCATTATACTGCATATATAAAAAAAAAATGGATGGTTCGAATGTAATGATAGTAACATTACTCTAAAGCAGAGATTACGAGCAAACCCAAGACTCTAGGCCCCGGCCACAACCACCGCAGCATACCACACCCATAATAGCTTATAACTTCGTTGCTTATAAATTTGGTCTTGTCCATGCATCCAAGACTGGATAGGCCACTATGGGTGTGATATGCTGCGGTGGTTGTGGCCAGGGCACAGAGTCTTGGGTGCATGGCCATACAGCCATGCTTTCAAGACTCTGTGGCTTGGCCACAACCACTGCAGCATATCACACCCATAGAGTCAAACATTTTAACTATGCCATATGGGCACTTTTAATGTGCGCGAAAATGATGAGTGTTCTTAGAACAGTTTCAACTTGCCCACGAACACTACGGACAGGTATAGTGTCCTCAGGACACCCCCATTTCGTTTACATATGAACATTTCAGAACACTACACGTGTTCTTAGAACAGTTTCAGCTTGCTTGTGAACAATTCGGACAGGTCTAGCGTCCTCAGAACACCCCCATTTTGTTTATTTATGAACATCCCAGGACACTTGATGTGTTCTTATTTATGAACATCCCAGGACACTTGATCTGTTCTTAGAACAGTTTCAACTTGCCTACAAACAGTAAGGACAGGTATAGCGTCCTCAGGACACCCCCATTTTGTTTATTTACGAACATCCCAGGACACATAATGTGTTCTTAGAACAATTTCAACTTACCGACGGACAATACGGACAGCGTCCTCAGGACAACCCAATTTCATTTATTTATGAACATTTCAGGACACCACGTGTGTTCTTAGAACAGTTTCAACTTGCCTGCGAACAAAACGGACAGGCATACCATCCTCAGGACACACCCATTTAATTTATTTACGAACATTTCAGGCCATCGCGTGTGTTCTTAGGACAGTTTCAGCTAGCTTGCGAACAATTCGGACAGGTCTAGCGTCCTCAGAACACCCCCATTTTGTTTATTTACGAACATCCCAGGACACTTGATGTATTCTAAGAACAGTTTCAACTTGCCTTCGAACCATACGGACAGGCGTAGTGTCCTCAGACCCCCATTTTGTTTATTTACCAACATTTCAGGACACCCGTATTGTCTGCTATCAGAATGAACACAACAGGGGTGCCTGCCACCTAAGTAAATACAACATTTAACCCATCTCTTACTCCCCACCCTCCCCAAACAGTCTTACACAGCAAAAAACTTTACTAAATAGTATTTTTCCACCAAGTTTCACCACGCTGTCCGCGGACGTCCGCGAATCCAAGATGGCGGGCGTTTCCAAAAATCTGACGCACTTCACGCTCTTCACCGTCCAATCAGCGAACTTGTTGCATGTCCGCGGACATGACGCAAGCCGATTGGCCAATCAGGACACTCTCCGCGGAGCGAACAGGGAAGTGTGTCCGCTTACCGAACATAGATATCACTAATTTTTTGTGACCTACTTTTTGGTCATTTTTTTAAAAACTACTGGACGGATTTTCGGGACCAAGCCGCAGCTCCTGGTCCAAATCTGGTGAAAATCTGCCCAGCGGATTGGGCTGTAGGCGTGAGCAAAGTTTTTTCCCCATTCAGTCTATGGGACAAAAAAAGATGTTTTGGGACCCCCCCTATAACTTTGCCCCCCCTCGACCAAACCTCACCAAACTTTGCAAAAGAATTCAGAGTGACCCATATACTTTCTTTGCAAAGTTCAGTGAGGATTCGACCAGGGAAAGTGGAGTTATAAGTCGCACAAAAAGGGCTCTTCCCATGGAAATAGCAACTTAACCATAACTACACAGCCACTACCATGGCTGTGTAATATCTATATATCTATAGTATGAAGTTTTAATAGGAAGACTCCACAAGGGATTGTTATTGTAATGGTGGCAGAAAACTATGAAAGATGCTTTAGCATAGTGCATTTATGAATGATGCTAGATTTGTAGTCCCGCAGCTACACCATAACGTCCCTTTAGCAATATTTTTTGTGGCCGATTACGATATAAAGCTCCTTGTAGAGTGTCACAATGAAAGTGGCAATGAACGGAGGCAGTGCAACGTGCATCGTATACCCTCCACAGAATTGTGTGCTAAATGAAAGGAACCATGGTACTGTGGAAAACACTGCAGTGTAAACAGGTGGAAATGGGTGGCTGTTGAAACAGACGGCTGTGTGTGTTGCAGTGCATTTTCAAGAGTGCAAGTGCGCAACAGCAAGCACAAAATTATTCCTATACTCTAAAAAGAGCAGCAAGGCAATGCGTATAGAGCGTGCAGAGTACGGAAATGCAGTAATAGCAACAAGATCGCCATTTGTGGGGGAAACTGCTTGTGATGTGAAACGATAGATTTCCATTTCTACAGTGCAACAATGGCACAAGTTGTAAAAAGACACAAATACAGTTCTTCACAATATGCTGCACTTTCTCCATTTCCGGACCAAATAAAAAATAACGCGCCTACATGGGTGTCTGCATAATGGGATACAAAATGATGCAGAAGATCGGAAACAGAAGCATTATCTGGCCTGCTACCTCTCTCAGCACAAACGGCACTGAAAATCGTGTTACATGGTGTGCATTTGTCCCTCCACAATCAACAACAATAATATTGTTGAGATCGAGTATCATAAAAGTCTCACACACACAAACGAAAAGCAATCACTACAGTGTAGGTGCTCCATACTTGTACAAACCCACATGATACACTCCACACAACTCCCACTGGACTCTGTTTTCCATTCACTGTCAAGTAATGTACATACAATTCACCCACAAAGCATATGCTGTGGCGCGTACAACACACAGCCATAAGCTTACCCTCTGCATGAAGGTCGAAAGATATACTGTATACCACAGTCTGTGCATGTACTCCACACCCAGAAAGCTTATTGCGCAATCCTGTATCCTCCACAATCCCAAATATAAGATGGCCATGTGCAAAAGGGGCGAATGTTACACGTACAACCCTCCAACTGTCGCGATTGTCTGCTGACTTTTGCAGGTGTGCAGGAGTAGAGGGATAAATGTCACCTAGGGTAGGGGATGTCCTTTGTAGTTGTGGCTCTTAAAAAAGCCATTAAAAAAAAAAAGTAAAACAGCTCCCACAGTAACAACTCTTTTTTTAGGCTTTTATAATTGTTTTTATTTGTTGCACGGCGCCTCACATTCTTAAAATAGCGTCTTCAGTGCAGCCTGTAGATTGGAAAACCAAATGTCATTGCCACTGGGTGATAATGAAATGCCATTTCCATTGAGAAGGTTCACATATCGATTATCAATGTTGTCATTCTCACAGGAGTACAATCCAGCAGCACGCAAAAAGTTACACATGCTTCTGCTAATAAGACGCCTTCCCACCTACGGCTGGTGACAACATTCATTGGAATAGTTATATTAGTTATATACTGGACTTGGTAATATACATGAGAAAAGCACATTCGCATTGGCAAAAATGCACTGCACTTCTTTTATCATCTTTTTGAGTTGACGGTACACACTTGCATAAGCTATGGAACCCAAAAGCAATGCTCCATAGTGCACTATCACAACGTGTACAGTACCTAAAGTAGCCACTCGTCGACATTCTGCAAGCAAATGGTCGAAATTATGGACACGGACTCTGCACCACAAAGCATCCACTTTATCCAAATTCAAATTGCCATTAAGGCCTCCTTCCACGGCATACTGGAGCAGATCTAGCACAAAGCGATCACCCACTATGAAAACTGCATCTTGCCATCTCTGCCAGCCTCACTACACACAGTAATGAAACCAAATATGGCCACCCTTTCCTGTGATGCAAACCACCTGATTGGACAATTGCAACAATCGCATTTCCATTGGTCAGCATGTTCAAAAGCGCAGAATGTAGCACGTGTGCCTCGCAAAGTATTGTGAGAGCCGCGCCCCAGTAAATCATGAACAGTCCTTCTTCCCTTTCCACTATCCGATTGGACAATTGCAACAATCGCATTTCCATTGGTCAGCATGTTCAAAAGCGCAGAATGTAGCACGTGTGCCTCGCAAAGTATTGTGAGAGCCGCGCCCCAGTAAATCATCAACAGTCCTTCTTCCTTTTCCACTATCCTCTTCCCACCACGCCCTAATTAGATATTGGTAAGTACTCACACACGCATCCACAAATGTCCTCCAAGACTTCACCATCTTACAATGACAGTTCTCCACAAGACTTTATATGTACCGTTACAAAATCAGCCTGCACGTGTGCTGTTATTGGGAAGCACGTCCAGTGGAAAGTTCAGTGAAACATTCCAGGAGTTATACATGCACATTCATCCACATAAGCACCCATGACCACAGAACATTTTTTTGGCAGTATGGTCATACGTGTTTAAAACGCATACTGAAGTTCCTCCCAACTCCTACCATGAAGTGGCAATTTGTTGGTATGTGCTTGCAATGTTTTCATTTATCCATATCATACACTATGTTAGCGAAACAGGAACTCTGTTCTTTCCTTCCCACAATGGTACGCAAATTGTTCCCCACTAACCCACCTACTACATAACTCGTAAAAAATAAGTTACTAAAGCCACCACTAAATGTATTTTAGCAACCTACAGTCACTTTCCAAAAGGTCAGTGTCTGCACGGGTGTGGTGCTTTGTACACTGTACTGTTGCCATGGGCTCTTTTTAAATCTGCCAGCTTCCACTCTGCGCCCTCAGCAACTCATCCATAAGAGGAGTGCGCAACTTGTCCTTCCCCTGAACGGTAGGGATCGTATCTCGGCTCGACTAAAATGGCAGCAGTGGCTGCAAACAATCAAATAAAATCCCTGTGCATTATGCAGAATGCCTTCTAGTCCCTGGGACCTCAATACCTTCCATTCTCACAACCTAAATATCTACTTCCTCCAGGTCTTCCCTCATTCGCCTGCTACTCCCTCCGGGTCAATTACTTCTACACACAACCAGATGGTGGTAGATGTGTTTGTTCTGCTGGGGCCTCCTTGTGCAACACCCTCTGTCTCCCTGGATCTTGAGGAGAAGCATTGTAGGCTCTGAAAGCACCTGAAAACCTTTCCATGTGCTTCTTCTTTTTCCCCTTCTCTCCCCTGCTCACTTCCTGGCTAAAAAGTGTTCTGCATTGGTTTCCTACCCACCATCTGTGCCCCGGGCCACCTGCCTCCCTACAGTTCCACCTGTGCACTGGCTTTCTGCCAACCCCCGCACTTGGGGACTGTTTTCTAGAACTCTAAGAGTCCAGCCACCACTTGATGTTTACACTTAGCCTTGCACTTGCCAGCACCGGGCATAGTTGAATGTATTTCTATTTTTCATTGTTCCCATGTACTGCACTTTGCCCTCCCCCTTCCCATTCACTTGCGCACTCTCAATGTCAGCTGGTCTAGAGGAATCAATGTCTCTGTGTGGCCTCTGTACCGCCTCCCTTTCCTCGGCGCACCTTCACACTCTTGAAGGTGTTTAGGTGCCTATTTACAGCTCCACGCTGCCTGAAAACGAAATTCTCCATTGAAGTACATGAGGTACTTCATTACTTAAAAATGGCCGACCGATTCCTGATGCCAACCTGCATCACCTACTGAGGCCTGAGCAAGCCCGCCTGATTGGCTGCCCCTGCCTACTTGTCCTCTGATTGGGCGCCGGCAGGCGAAGCCAGCCCACTTCATTCAAGGCCCACTGCTAACAAGGCCATCTCCTGTTTCCATGCCTGTTACCTGCCTACTCTGCCCTCTGCCAGAAGCCCTGGTTCTCCCACACACGACTGCCAAGGTAACTCTGCTTTACAGCTTACTGTACCACATTGACATTATCTGCTTAGTCCCTGCTACAAATTTAAATGAACTTCGCTGCAAATGACTCCTTGCACCAAGCTATCTCAACTTTGCAGTGTACTTTAAACCCACTCGTGCACTGCCACCTTTCTGGTGCCCCACTTGAGTACCTTTAGCCCACCTTTGTTACCTAAACCTAGATGGGTACCCATGCACTCTAGCTCTACTGTTATGCCTTGTGATGATTCGAATTTAGGTGCTGCCATGTGTACTGTAGCCTGCCTCTGATGCCCAAGGCTAGATACTGCCCTGTGCATATTAGTTTAATTGTGCTGCCTTGTGATGCCCTGTGATGATTCGAATTTAGGTGCTGCCTTGTGTATTGTAGCCTGCCTCTTGCCTGTAATGTAGACGCCTAAACTTAGATGTCGCCCTGTGTATTCCAGCTTAATTGTGCCTTGTGACGCCCCTCTGAAGTATATAGACATACTAGCCCTGACTAAAACTGTCAAACCGTGGTGCTAAAGCATCAGCATAATTGTATCTCAGGCCCTACTGGGTCAGCGCAATATACTTGTCATTGTGTACTCTTACCAAACATGCGTACCATCCAGACCTGCCTTCTATTTACATCCTGGTCCTTAGCCTGGACTGTTCTAACCATCACCACAATAATGGCCCTCACCAACCTCACCCCCTGCAACCTGCAAGAGAGAAACTTGCGACTTAGAGCTAGGCTACCACGACTTTATGACATCAAAAATAAAAGAACTACTCCACCTGTACCTACACGTACCTCTACCGCCATTAAGCCCAATCTCCTCAGCGATGATAAATCGTCACGAACCACAAGATGACCTATACTACAAACAGAGGAGACCCAACCACCTTAATCCCGGATCTGCTAAAGATACCATCACTACTCCTACATTATCAGGAGCCCTTATTAATGCTAGGTCTCTTATAGCAGACAATACTGAAATAGCTGATATACTGGCTATGGATAACTTAGATATCCTCGCTGTTTCTGAAACTTGGCTCCATGATGCAGCCGGCCCGGCCCTCATGACTGCCATACCGGACAATTACAACATCTTAATAGTCGACCGGCCGAACACTAGAGTAGGCGGCCTGGCCATCATAACCAAAACACAGCTAGCTGCTAGACTCACCCCACACCCAGCAATCACATTGTGCGAACTTCTCTCAGCTAAAATACCCATCTCAAACAATAGCACACTAACAATACTTCTAGTGTACAGACCACCAGGCCCTCTAGGCAATTTTGAGGAAGACCTATCTAGTCTCCTCACGAATACCATTAAAGACACCACCAAGCTCCTTTTACTAGGTGACTTTAACCTGGGCTTTAATGACGTTGAAGACAAACAAGCCCAATCTATCCAATCCATTTTAGTCAATCATGACATTACCCAAAATGTCCTAGCTCCTACACACACAAAAGGTCGCACACTAGACTGGATAGCTAACCATAACTGCGACATCACCATCTCTAGTATTCTACCTCAAATATGGACGGACCACTATCTCATATGCATTACAGCCAGCATCGAGCCTCCCAAACCTAACAAGAATAAAATAGCACCCTCCATTCCAACGAGAAGCAAAAAAGAAATCACGGCTGAAAAACTACTCCCACTACTCCTACCAGCTCTCACCGCCAGCTCCATTGAAGCCAACCCTAGCGAGTTAGTTGAGTCATTTAACAATTCTATGGCCAAAGCGCTAGACTTGATTGCCCCTATCAAACTTCATAAAAGTAAACGTGAAGCTCACCTTAACTCCTGGTTCACTCCCCAACTCAAATAAATGTGCATCCAAAAACGCAAACTTCAAGCTATCTGGAGGCATACCCCTTCTGCTGACAATAAAACTACACTTGCCAACTTTGCCAAAAGTTACAAGAAGGAAATAATTCAAACTAAAAAAGATTCATTTAATGATAGAATCAGTAAAGCCAATTCGAATTCCAAAGAGCTCTTCACTATTCTCCGAGAATTGGAAAATCCAATTGCCCCTACAGACAATGTCCCCAAGGACAAATCCTGGTGCACTAGCATCCAAAATGCCCTAGCAAATAAAATTACAACCCTTCAATCTAAAATTGCTAAGAAAAAAGCCTCCTTGAGCCCTAGCGAAACTCATACCACCCCACGGAAAGAAATACCAAGCACATCCATCCAAACTAACTGTAAACCCTTCAGATTCACCAATATCTCCATATTGGAAACTGAAAAGGTCATTCTATCCCTTAAACCATCGAACTGCCAAGGCGACAGCTGCCCTGCGCAAATCATCAAGGACGCAGCCAGAGATTTAGCACCCTTCATCTCGAAACGTATTAACGCCTCCTTCAATACGAGTACTGTACCTACCAACCTTAAAGAATCCAGGGTACTGCCCCTACTCAAAAAACAGACACTTGACCCAGCAATCCCCACTAATTATAGGCCCATTACTACGGTCCCATTTCTCCTTAAAATCATCGATAGAGTAGCCTACCTCCAAATCCAAAATTACTTGGAGACACACCAACTATTAGGCTCACGGCAATCTGGCTTCAGACCACTTCACGGTACTGAAACGGCCCTTATTGACCTCAAGACACAAATCGACGAGTTGAAGGATAAAGGTACTACAGCTATGCTCCTCCTCCTTGACCTATAAGCGGCCTTTGACCTGGTGGATCATGCAGTATTATGCAACCACTTAGCGTCTGCCGCCCATTTCTCAAGTGAAGCTATAGCATGGGTACAATCCTTCCTAGCTAACCGTACGATGAGAGTGTCCTCCCCCGTAGCGGCAGCGGCCCCAATCCATATCACTTGTGGTGTCCCACAAGGCTCATGTGTCTCCCCGACAATGTATAATATATTTCCTAAGCCACTCTTCGACAAACTTGACAGATTAGGGGTAACCTACACTAATTATGCGGACGATACGCAGATTCTCATACCACTATCTGGCAACTTTGTTGAAGACGCAGCTCTAGTAAACAAAATTTACCTCCTCATTCAGGCATGGATGGCCTCCCACGGCCTCTGTCTAAATGACGACAAAACTGAGATACTGATCTTGGGTTCCGACTCCAACCTAAAAAAACTGAGTCCCAATTATAGCAACTTCAACATAGATGGCAACATAATCAAGGTGGCAAATGAGGAAAAAACTCTAGGCTTTTCCCTTGATTCCACTCTATCCCTCAAAAAACAAGTTAACTCCTTGGCATCGTCTACAGCGTACACCTGTAAATTAATCAGGACCTGCAGACCGTGCCTTTCCAAAACTATCTGCATCACACTAGCTAACGCATTAGTAATGTCCAAGCTGGACTATTGCAATGCCCTCTATGCAGGAGCCAATAAAACCATCATAAATAAAAGGCAAATCCTTCAAAATAACGCTCTTAGAGCAGCTCTTGACATACCCCGCAGACAACATATATCCAACATCAGGAAAGACCACTATTGGCTCAAAATTAGCGACAGAATCCTTCTCAAGACACTATCGCTCACCCACAAAGGGCTCAACAACTCAGCACCCCCCTACATCTCGGCCAAACTGACCAGAAAATCGTCCAGACACCACACTAGGGCTACTAACCACCTCCTGCTTGAAACCCCTAAATTTAGACGATCCAAAGCGGGCGGAGCTAGCTTCCCGGTCAGAGCTGCCCAGGCGTGGAACGCACTGCCTACAGCACTAAGGGCTAACCTACCCTATACCAACTTCCGATCTAAGGTAAAAAACTGGCTCTGGTCCAACAACTAATATGGCCACGATACTCCTGAAACCTAGTCCATGACTTTTCTGCGCTTACCCTTTTACCTTTTTGTATACTCCTTCAACACTGTAATATGTTAGCTTTTCATCTCCAATTGTTTGTATTGACATGTATGTACTGTATTGATATGCTTCTTATTCCCTGTATGCAACCCAAGCTTAAGTAACCTTGTACTTGCTGCGCCCGGCTACCCCTGGGTTTTTTGTGCGCATTATCAAATAATAAACATAAACATAGTATGGTGGCACGATACAAATGGCACAAAATACCGTAGCACATCATATCATATGATGCACACACTGCACTGATAACAACATGATGCCTGCCACATACCTTGTACACTTCACAATATGGTCTTCCCATTGAAATGCATGTACTACAAATGTCGGAAAAGGGATCCCACAAAACCAGCAGGGAATGTATATTGCAACCTTAAGCAAGTGCATGCAGTGCATGCATACAAACAGGATGCATGCCCCTTACCTTGCACACTTTCACCATAGCCTCCTGCATTTATCTGTACAAACAGACCTTCTGTCACGGTGTTTGTGTACACACCACAACCAGCAACCACATTGCCCAATGGCTTAGACTCCACAGTGCCAATGCTATAGGTGCCATCCTAAAAAAGCAGGATCTGCCACGCCTAATCCTCAAAGTCACGCGGTATCCGCGGCATTACAGTGCTAGAAACTGGAAGGGGAGGAGGTTTAGGGGTTGTTGTGTGGGGGGGATGTAAGACAGGGGTGGGGATTGTGTCTTTAGGATTGTCTCTAAAAACACTTTTTTTTTGTTTTGTTTTTGTTGTGTGTTTTTTATGTGTGTGCATTCATACATTTCGTTTCTTGTTTTTCTCTCTATTGCTCACTGTCTATTTGCTTCTCCTCCTGACATTTTTCTTGAATGAACATGAACGGTTATCTTACATTGCTACAGGATTCTCTGCAACGCTTTGTGCAGAGTGGCAAACACAACAGCATTGCCAATAGAAGTAAAACAAATCCCATTTTCTTGGAACCACTGGAAATCTTGCTGGTTATTAATGCTTTCATAGTTGGTGCAGAACATCCCAGCACTGCACATTAAGTCGCACATGCTTCTGTTTATCCAACGTCTCCCAATCTCTGGCTGTGGATAAATTACACCGGCATGCTCCCAATGTCCTCTTGGTGTCATCGATGAGAAAATGGAATTTACAGTAGGAAATATCTGCACCACAGCGGTCATCAACTTTTTTAAGTAAACAAGGAAACGTGAGCACGACATGTGCCCCAAATATAGTCCTCCAAAAAGAACGACCACCACATCTACAGTACCAACAGAGGCCACACATTTGCAAAGGAGATCCATGCACCCGAAACCCCACTCAAACTGTGCCCCAAAAAGCCTGCACTCCTTCCAACTGAAAGTATCGAAGCCTCTTTCCACAGCATATCTGTGCAGACTGTGCACAAAGGTATCACTGACTATAAGCACACGCCGTCTGTCCATCTCTGCCAACTTCACTGCATCGAACTTTGGGTAAATATGTCACCGCCCCTTCCAGTGAACCACACCTTCGAATCCTCATTGAAGAATCCCCACAGTTCCATTTGTGAAGGCTCCATGCTCAGAAGGCCAAGATGGGGCATGTGTGCTTTCACTGCTACAGCTTGGGCCATGGCCCAGTAAAGCAGGCACAATACTTCTTCCCTTTGCGCTCGAATTTTTCCAACACTCCCTTACTGGCGGCTATTGGCGACTATGACATTTTCAAAAACACCAGCACCAATCACTTACTGAACCTCGGCATTGCACACTATCATTTCTCTACACAACTCCATACTGCAAACAATGGACTGGCCAAGGCAATATCAGTGGTTATGATTGATTCATAGACTTACATCCATACTTTTTAGTGTTGTCTGTTAGGTGTAAGCCAGAACTCTTGCAATGGAGCACAGATTGGATGGAGATGGGATGTGAGGTAGGACACATGTTAATCGCTATGGCATTCCCACCAACTACCTGCCCCTCCCTGTTGAAACATACCCTCCTGGGAACTCTTTGAACAAGCTCTATCACAAAGTAACACCAACATGTGTGTTGTGTAGCAAGTGTTATATCTATGCATTCTTTTGAGTGTTAAATGACTTAAATGGCACTTTAATCGAGCTCCTGGTGTAATACAAATCTCCTAGAAATGTGTTCCTGTAGCCTGTTCATTTAATAGCAATATCTGTGTCGTGCATCTGTTCCTTGCACTGGAGTCCTGTCTAAAACAAGTAATCCCAAAGCTCAACATGTTGGCTTGTATATAGGTATTAGACAGACATTTGCCAGGCAATGACATCATATGGCCACGTACTTGCACCAGTTTCCAGCTTCTCCAATCTCATGGCCAACCCTTATGGCGGTGCCTGGCAAATGCCTATCCCATGCCTACTCAAATGCCCAGGCTTTTGGCTTTGTCATTGTATGTTGGTTTTAGTAAGTGAAAGTGTATATGCCCAGATGTGGGTGCCTTGCTTGCTATGTCAATCATCACTGTGCTAATCCAACAAGGTCCTACGTGACTATGTCAAGGCTAGGATGTCAAGTATGGCCCCGTTTCACATCCTCTTCTCATGCATACTTACTAGTGGTGTTCTGACCATAAAACAATGCATCTTTGTCCGTGAGGAAGCCTAGCCTGCCCTGACAGAACTTTTCATGATTCAATCTAAGTACTCACTTGATAACCTCATACTGTTTGAATAACTATTAACAGAGTTTGCATGCACCTAGAAGACATGTTTATTGTGGATCGTGTTTATAAGGTATTATGTGCGGTAGCTAAGTGTTCAGGCAGTGCCGTAAATGGACATTATTTACTGTGGGATGCCAGCAGTGAAAGGGGGGCAGGGGGCGAGATGGGAGGATTGATCCCCTCCCCCCAATAAACATTTGCCTTTCAAACGGTTATTCAAGAATAAATGGAAAATAAAACGAGAGAGGAGCGTTCCTATAATGTTGCTGGTAAAGTATAAAATGGGCACATTTTTTAAACCTAAAAAGCAGCATTTAAATGGATGAACAGTCAGACAAGGGAAAAATGCCCAAGGTGGTCCCGTTGCTCAGCAGCAGATTATTTACAATAGGAAGTGATTCGAGATGGGAAAAAGAACTGGTAGTAACAATTGCTGTGGTACTTTTTTCTTAACATTATATCAAATTTGAATAAGCTATTTAAGTGTGATTGTTGAGTGGTTAGAAATTATGGGGTACAGAACAAGCTGTGTGAAACAATGACCTTGTCATGCATTTCATGTCACTTTGTGTCTTTATGAGATTTTTTTTAAGTTCTCCTTAACTTGCATGCTGGGACTTGTAGGCTTCCATTCAGAATGGGGGAAATAAAGTTACGTTGGTCATTTTCCAAGTTAAGCGGAGTGGAAAAGAGGTGTTAAAAGCATTTACCGACAATTTTAATGTGGTCCAGGATTTTGTATTATTTGGCAGTCGAAGTTGGAGAGGAGAGCTGACTTAACACGTTTGCCTGCTCTTACATGTCCATCCCCACCATCCAATTCAAGTTTCAAAACAAAATGACCCCATTGCTCTTTTTCATCAACTCGTTTCTAAAGTGATGTTTACATTGTCAGGTTGATTTATCATGTCACTTGCACATTTTTAAAGTATCGTATAAAATTGAGAAGGCGTGTGGGACCCCCTCTCCTGAGAATTAATGTATGGAATTTCTTCCACTCAGGAGGTTCTACAACCACATTTTAGCTCACTGCACCCTTTAAAGAGGATAAATATGCATTTGCATATCAGACTTTGTCCCACCCACAAGTACAATCCAGCACCGAAATGCTAGGCAATTCTCCTCTGAACAAGAGTACCATCAATAACCACAGACACTTATTTGGGCTTTGTTGGGCCTCCTCAGTGAGATGAAGCTGAGCCTCTCTAAGGCACACGCCCTTGTTTAATTTGTAAAACCTAAGGCGTTGCCTTAAGTAACCCAGGGAAATCCAGACGTGAACCCCTTGTTCACTGTACCTTAGAGAGGCTCACTTCTCCTCATTGATGAGGCACGACTAGGCCAAAACACGTTCTCAGTAGAGGGGTTGCCACACCCTTGTTTCATTTGTATAAAAATAAGTATTATTGTATGTATTCAAAACCAAAATTCAACACTTATTTGTACCAACTTGAGCTGGGCTGATGCGTGGTGAAGTACCTAAATGAAAGGCTGTGCTCAAATTCTGGCTTTTCCACTTAAAGTGTGTGATCCTTGGCCAATCATGGAATCCCGTTGTGCCTTACGTGCTAAAATGTGGTGCCCCTAAAAGGGATTCAGTTTGTCGTAAAATCTATTCCAAAAACCTCACTCATGGTTAGTGATGGTTAGTGATGGTTAGATGGGCAGTGCAGCTGTCAGGGGCTGCCAAGGAAACACACGCATCTTTCTGCATTTATAGGACAAAATTGCGACATTCAACAGAAAATCAAAGCAAACACGTCAAACAAGAAATCATCATGGGCAATTGCACATTATAAACAGTATGTATCAGACAATTTCATATAGGCTCCCTGCCACGACGCACCTGAAGCTGCTCCAAGAGGCCAGAAACCTCTCAACTTGCACCATGTACCTCCTGATCCCGCACCCCCTGGCCACCTAGAAGCAGCCACAGTGTTCAGTGAGGCATTGTAGAGCGTACATAGTTTGAGATTGAATAAGTACTGGGGGCAGCGTTGCTGAGCCGCCACGGAGGAGGAAGTGGCATCCTCCTCGATTCTCCGAACCTGGCCAATAAGGCATGGGGTGAAGGTGGGAGTAGAGGTAGTTAGGAATGGTGGTTAGGGTGAGCTCATGGAATGTAGATGGGGGCGGAAAGGGAGAGCAGATGGTAAAGGAAGGGAAGATGGGTAAATTGATGTTGCCACACTAGTTTGTTTGCTTCTCATTCTCTGTGTACTGTTTTTATATCTCCTTTATAGAATTGTTTTTTTTTTTTAAAGATCCATAACTTTTATTCTTAGGGTATGAGTAATTGTGACTCACCTATCCGGCTCTTGTTCAGGGGTCTGCAGTATACAGTTTCTAATGTGTTATGCTTTGACAGCAGCTTTCCTTATGGAGAATGGGGAGTGGAGGGAAGCTGAAGTAGCAAATGGAAAGTCAAAGAAGCATGGGAGTTTATGGAAGGGAATAAGGGAGTGAATGGAAGAGGAGAGAAGAACACTTTGTAAAATGTAAGGGACAGCATGTGCTTTTGGAAGGGAAGCACGCATAGAGCGGGAGTGCAGATTTCCCACTTGAACAAATTGAGTGATCCTGGGGAAATCACTTTTCAGAAGAACCACTTAAAAGCATGGAACATGTGTTGCACTAGTGACATCCCTTACCTACTCCCACCCTAAGCTCTACACTCAGACACAGCCTACCCAGGGCCCTCTGTCAGTCTTGCTCATGAATCCCTTTGCCTTAATTCTGACACTGAGTGCAATCCTAAAAAGCAGCATCCCAATCAGATAATCAAGTAGTGTTAGGGGTAAGTGCCTCGCTCTTGGTCCTAACACCATGGGTTTGAATAGAGTCTGCTTAAAGTAGCCCAACACAGCAAACCAATTGAAGGGTGTGAACGGCTTGATTAGGAAAGACGTTTAGGGTACTCATACACCCACACCCTATGGAAATTGGGCCCTCCTGATTACAAACAGGGCCCACCCAGATGAAAACTTTTGGAGCCCGGGCTTGGTGCATGCCAACCAACCCTACCGCGCCCACGGGCAAGACCATTCGGATAGTTCAATACTGCGCAACGTTTCACAGATTTGCACGCAGTTCCAAATGTATGCTCAGAACATGGGATTTGGTAGGAACGAAAAGGGGGAAAAATCAATACATAGCCGGAAATAGTTTTTCCTGCCAATATAACCGAACATTAACTAAATGTAGTTGGACAATGCCTCATGTATACAAGTAAAGGGATTTGGTGAAGCCTTCGTAAATGTGTGCTATTTGGTGTTTGAAAAGCACTACATCGCCACAGGTGTGGTCTCATAGCCCTTTGCTGCACTTAACTGGGTTTCCAGCAGAACAGTCAGACAGTGCATTCAGAAAATAACTGCAGCATTTAGGCACAGCCCAAAGGCTGGCCAGTACTTTAAGAATTAGGCCACAGCCGGAAGCCATGTGTGTTTTTGGGGAGCACTGTGTGAGATTAATGGCTGTTGGATGCGCAAGTATACTTGCCAACCCTACAGATTTAGGCAGAGGGCTACTGCTTTTGAAGCAGCCCTACCGGCTACAGATTTCAGTGACAAATCCTACTGCTTTTTACATTGTTTTAAAAAATGTAGAAAGAACATGGCATGGTAGCCTGTTCTGTGGTTTTTTTCCCACTCTGAAAGTTTGCAGCCATCGCTTTTTGCTCACTGTACCTTTCACAAATGGGAAATATCCATTTGCATATCAGTATTTGTCCCGCCCAATCGATTTTGCGAAAGGTACAGTGAGCAAAAAGCAGATGGCTGCGAATTCTCAAAGTGGTTACAAACCACTGAACAGGTTATCATGCCGTGTTCTTTCGAGAGAGGGGCGCCTGCTACCTTTTTGTATTTTTGGAAGGAACTTGGGGTTGGTCACCCTAATTTACCTGGGGGCAACCAGACGTGGACTCCCCGCTCACTGTGCTCAGAGAGGCATAGCTCCACCTCACTGATGAGGCCCAACAAGGCTGAAACACGCCTATGGGGTTGCTGTTGGCACTCTTGTTCAGAGGGGAATTGCCATAGCATTTCGGTACTGGACAAAGACTGATATGCAAATGGATATTTCCCAACTGTGAAAGGTACAGTGAGCAAAAACCAAATGGCTGCGGACTCTCAAAGTGGTTACAAACCACTGAACAGGTGATCATGCCGTGTTCTTTCTCGAGAGGGGCGCCTGCTACCTTTTTTGTGCTTTTTACAGTGGCAGGTAATTTATGTGATTCTAAGGCAGGCTCCAGGACAGAGCGTGCAACACATTAATTAGTCTGTCTTTACAGTGGACTGGTAGGTGATTGCTTTGATTGCACTCAGACTAATACACTGACATGACAGCTGCGTGACTCTATCCTGCACTCTTGTCGCTACAACCCTTAGGTGAACCACCAGTGAAAGCAAGTGGCAGAGTGTAACACCATCACACAGCATCTGCCGACAATTTGGTGTAAGCATTCAGAATTATACATTTTTAACATTTCAACATCTTTCCATGTTATGCTGTTTGTATGTTTTTACTTTCCTGTGATGTCATTGTTATGGGAATTACTATTTTCCAAATTTGAAAAATCCTACATCTTTTTGGTCACAGAATGTTACCGCAAGGGATCAAAATGGTGTGTGATGCCTGTGAGAATCTAGGTGCACACAGCTTAGTCGATATGGCCCATCAATGAAACTGCCGAGATCCACAACACAATATTGATACAGTAGTGTAGTAAGGAATACTGAAAAATGCGGCGAGAACGCCGTAAGGAACCCACCACACATATAGAGGTGGCCTAGCGCGGGACGCCTGCACCCCCAGGAGTTTTTGTCATGGTACTTGTTGAACCTCGTTCATGCGTTCGTTCTCGGGCCTACAAATGACACGGAGCCGAATTCACTAGCAACCAACTTTATTCCTTTCTCAACCCTAACTGCCTTTCCCTCTCCCTCGCCCCTCCCTTTCCGTCTCTCCTCCCGCTCTTTCTCCTTGGCTGCCCTTAAAGGGGCAGTGTCCTTTTTCCATGTATAACACCTCCCCCGTGCTTATCATAGCAGTTCGGCTACATCTGTTCGATGAGCCGCATTGGTTTCTTTATCGTCCTTGGGGGTCTCCCTGGTGATTCTCTGCTCTCGCCGCTTGACTCTATTGGGGGTTCCGTTTCCTCTTCCTCATTGAGGCTCTCGTCGGGTATCTCTGGTGGTTCAGGTTCTTCCAGATACAGCTTCTTGAAGAATGAGGAGTTACGGGTAATGTCCCCTAGTTCTCCGGTTGCCGTGACCATGGGCCCTTTGATAGCTGTGATGATTCTTGGCTCTGGATGGTATCGAGTGTCCGTTTTCTTGCGCTGTGTTTGTCGGACCAGTACTGTTTGTCCAACTTCCAGCTGTTGTTCCTTTGCTCTCCTTCTTGTGTCAGCCCAGTGCTTGGCTTTCCTTCGTTTCTCAGCGTCACGTTCCCTGATGGCTAGGTCTTCTTCCGGTGTATAGTCCTCCCATCGTGGGATACGTGTCCTGGGTTGGTATCTCACCATGAGTTCAGCGGGTGGCTTTGCAGTTGCGTCATGTTGAGTGTTCCGATAGCTTCGGAGCATGCTACAGATGGCTTTCGGATGGGGTGTCTGTTCCGCTACTGCCTTTTGTCGGGTCAATTTGATCGTGGCCATAAACCGTTCAACCATCCCATTGGCTTGGGGCCAGAGTGGTGTGATCTTTTGATGGGAGAAGCCTAGGTGTTTTGCGAAGTTTGCGAATTCCCGTCCCTGGAAAGGGGACCCGTTGTCGGTCTTCACGATGTTGGGGATGCCCCATTCGCTGAAGAGTTCGTCCACTATGGGCGCATTGTCAGCGAAGGATGTCGAGGGTGTTTGTTTCACAAACGGGAATCTCGAGTACTCGTCTATTATTACTAATAGGTACCCTCCCTCTTCTACGGGTCCATAAAAGTCCATTGCGACCTTTTGCCAGGGTCTCGTTGGCAGCGTGGTGAGTTGGAGGGGGTTTGGGTTTTGTCCTTGGGCTGCCAGTTGGCAGGGTCTGCAGTGTCTGAGCATGTCCTCCACTATCATGTCCATGTATGGGAACCAGACATAGTTCCTGAGGAACCTTTTGGTGTTGTCCATTCCCCTGTGCCCTTCGTGCGCCAGCATTGCTAGTGTCTTCCTTAGGTCTCTTGGTGCTACTAGCCTCTTTCCTCGTAGTAGTAGCCCTTGGTCTGTTGCTATAAGTTCATCTTTTACTTTGGCTAGCCGGTCTAATTCTTTCTGGTCCACGTCTCCTTCTTCAGTTCTATTTGAGTGGCGTTCCCTCCATTTGTTGGAGCGGGTGAGGGTGATAGCGGCCCTGATCGTTGGGTCGGCTTTGCTCCTTTCTTCGAACGTCGTGGTCGAGATGGTGGGCGGCATGGCATTTGATGATAGGTACAAGACATATTCAGTGGCTTCATGTGCCAAAGTGTCATCTTTGTCGGGCAGAGGATGTCTGGACAAGTAGTCCGCTGGGTTTGCGTCTCCTCCTGGTTTATGGATGATGGTGTAATCGTATTCCTGTAGTCTTATCCCCCATCGCTCTATGCGGGGTGGCATCTTCGTCCTGGGGTTCCCAAAGATGGATAGGAGGGCTTGGTGGTCTGTCACTAGGGTAAATTTCCGGCCAATGATGAAGTGGTGGTATTTTTCGCACGCCCATACCGCGGCCAGGCTTTCTCTCTCTGCTTGAGAGTAGGCCTTTTCCGTGTGTGACAGGGCTCGGCTGGCGTAGGCGACTATTACGTGGTGGCTGTTGTCTGCGGAGTCAGTTTGTGCTAGGATGGCTCCCAGCCCCACCGGGCTCGCATCAACTGTGATGATTGTGTGCCAGTTGGGATCGAAATATGCCAGTTGTTTGTTGTTGGTGAGTCCCTCTTTTATCGCTGTGAATGCCTCCTGGCAGGGTGCGTCCCATGTGAATGGTTGGTTCTTCTTCAGGAGGTTGCGGAGCGGGTCAGTCGTTGTGGCGTAGTTTGGAAGGTATCGCGCACAATATCCCGCCATTCCCAATAGCGAGCGTAGCTCTGCTGTGTTCGTCGGTGCTCGAAGGTCAGTGATGGCCTTTATTTTGTCAGGGTCTGCCGATATGCCGTTGTTGGAGAATGTGTGTCCGAAGAACTTGAGACTTGTTCTGTTAATGACGCACTTGCACTCATTTAATGTTAGCCCTGCATCTTGTAGGATGGAGCAGATGTTCCTGAGAGCCTTATCATGCTGGTCTTGATCTTTCCCAAATATGAGGATGTCATCACTGTAATTTAATGCATTTGTCTCTGATGCTATGAGACGCCTGATGGTCTCTTGGAATATTTCTGCGGCGGATGAAATGCCGAAGTTTAGCCTTTTGTATCGGAACAGGCCGTCATGCGTTGCAAATGTGGTTATGGGCCGTGATTCTGGATCCAGGACGAGTTGATGGTAGCCCTGGTTGAGGTCAAGTTTTGAGAAAAATCTCGCCTGGTTTAACCTGATTAGCATGTCCTCCAATCCTGGTCCTGGGTGCCTTTCTCTCTGGATGGCAGTATTCGGGATGCGCATGTCTACGCATATGCGAAGGCGACCATTGTCCTTGGGGACAATTACTATCGGCGACACCCAGGGTGTTGGCCCTTCCGCTTTCTCTATGATGTCGTTCTGGAGGAGAAGTTGTATTTCCTTCGACACTTGTTCCTGGAGGTGGAAACCCACTTTCCGTGGGTGTTGTGGAACTGGCCTGACGTTTTTGTCTATGTGTAGTTTGATGCATGGCCCTTTTAGCATCCCTACCCCTTCGAATAGTTTGGGGAAGTTGTTCTTGAGGTCTCTTTTTGCCAATGGTCTGTCTATGATTGCCCTGACGGATTCACATGGTAGTGGCAGTCCTTCGATGACCTCTGACTGGTCATAGTGTAGGTCAATCAGGGCAAGTGCGTTAGCTGTCCTGTAACTGAGAAGGCAGCGGCCAATAGCTGGGCTTCTTATCACATGTATCGTGGCGGTTACTGTGATGCCTCTGTGTCGTAGGTCGCATTGAAATTTCCCTTTTGATGTCATGGGTTGGGTCGCTCCCCATTGGAAGATGTGTGTCCTAGACTCCTGGATGGGGTATGTTGAGGCTATTTCACGATAGATGTCTTCATTCATGACGTTGACCGTCGCTCCTGTATCAACAATAAATCTGTTTTGGGTTCTTCCCATCTGAATTGTTACTCTGGGAGCCGCGGTGTCCTCCTCCTCCACGCTGAGAAGGCATACATACTCTCGGTCGTAGCCATCCTGCAGGTATTGAGGCTGTTCGTTTCCACTTGGTGGATGGTGTGGTGGGGGGTAAGGGTATGGCTCCCTGTCACGTTCCCGGTTGTCTGGTGCTTCCGCTCTGCGGGTGTCTTCGCGTTCCAGTTCCCGCATGAAGTCATCCTGATAGGCATCGTATAATTCGTGGTCTTTCCTGTCTGGTTCAATCTGAAGTCCTTCCAAGGCTCTCACTGTGTTTGGGCGTTGATATGATGGCGCGAGAGGTGCGTTCCTGTCCACATGGTGATGCTGTTCTTTATGTGCGTCCATCGTGCGAGGGGTAGATCGTGGGCGTGCTGATCCTCCTTCCGGTAGTAGTTCTTTGCACATCACTTGGAAGTGGTTCTCCATTCCGCACCTCATGCATCGTTGCCCAATGGCGGGGCATGGTCCTCTGTGTGGATATTCGAATCCGCAGCGATAGCATTGGCGGTCACCCTGTGCTCGTTGTGTCGGGTACCTCTGGTTGGTCCTTGGTTGAGTGTTTGGCTGGCGGGCGTAGGGATGAATTGCGGCTATGGTTTCTCCCTTTTTGGGGTTCTCAATGGCTGCTGCTTGAATGTCCACTCTTTCGTATACCCTGGCTAGGTCTAGTACCTCTTTTAGGGATAGGGGTTTCTTGAGGAGGTGCTTCCGGAACATCGAGGATACGCACCCTTCTATGATGCGTAATCTAATGGCTTCTTCGTCATTAAAGTTAGCAAAGTCACATTTTGATATTTTCCTCTGAAGACGTATTACGAACTCCCCTATCGATTCATGAGGTAGCTGGCCGCATTGGTTGAAAGTGTACCTTTCATAGTCCCGGTTCGGTGAGATGACTAGTTTTTCGTTAATGGCTTGCAGGAGTCTTGCATATGTGGTGCGGTCTTGTGGAGGGATCGTGCGTATAATATTTTTGATTTCTCTCCCTGCGACATTTGCAAATATGCTCAGTATGTTGGGAGGTTCTTGTGTGCCAATGGCACCCACGAAATCGTCAAATTCCTCCATCCATTCTTCCCATCTCTGTCCCTGGTCATGGTGTGGGTTTAGCGTGAACGGGGCAGGTCTCCTCATTAGGCTTGCATGAGAGGAGGGGGCTCCCGGTGGTGGTGGTGGTGCATTAGGATCTGCCGCGTCTGCAGATGACATGGCGGTGTCTTGGTGTGTAGCGTGGGGTGCTGCGTCGCGGGTGCTCTGATCGGCTTTTGCACCGTGGTTCTCTTGAACTGCTGCTGTATATATTCGCTCACTGGGGCACGTTGTTCACCCTCTGCTGTTTGTGTGCAGAGTGGCGTCCTGGCAATGTCACCTTCGGGTTCTCGCAGAATTTTTTTTTGGTGATTATACCAATGTCACATAGGTGGGAGACTCGGGGTTCCCCTTTGCAAATGTTACCTTTGCAGAATTTGTTTGGTGTTTTTATCAATGTCACATAGGTGGGAGACACGGGGTTTCCCTTTTCAGGTGTCACCTTCGGGTGTCTCTACAGATGTGTCACGTGGGTGGGAGACTCGGGGTTCCTTTTTGCAGGTGTCACCTTCGGGTGATTTCACTAGTTCCCTGATGTCACGTGGGTGGGAGACTCGGGGTTCCCTTCTCGCTACCCTTTTCCGACTCCTTACTTGAGGGTGGATGCCGCGAGCCTGCGGGTCTCCTCTTCCGTGACGTGTGGGCCTCTTCTGGTCCGCGGGCTCCGCTCGTTGTTGGCGTTCGCGGTCCTCTTCTTGTCGAGGCGCGCGGGACGTCTTCTGCTGGGCTCTGCGGTCCTGGTCGGCTAGCCGCTGTCGGCGGGCTTCCGCTGCTGGGCTCTTCGCTGCTGGGCTCTTCAGCTGGGGCGCACGGGCCTCTCGATCTTCCGGTCGGCTGGGCACTTCAGTCTCGGGCGCACGGGCCCCTCGATCACCTGGTCGGCTGGGCCAGCTGCCGGTGGGCCTCCGCTGCTGGGCTCTTCGCTGCTGGGCTCTGCAGTTGGGGCGCACGGGCCTCTCGATCTTCCGGTCGGCTGGGCGCTTCAGTCTCGGGCGCACGGGCCCTTCAATTGCTTGGTCGGCTGGTTAGCTGGCAGTCCTCCGCTGTCGGGTTCCTTGCCACCGGGCTCTCCAGTCTTGGGCGCACGGTCCTCTCCGATCTTCTGGTCGGTTGGTCTGCTGCTGGCCACCACTGCCGGGCTCTCTGGTCCTGATGCTGCAAGGCACACGGGCCTACCTGGTCTGCTGGGCTCACGAGCCCTCCTTGACTGCTGGGCACACGGGCCCTCCCTGAACGCTGCTGGGCTCACAGGCCCTCCTCGCACTGCTGGGCTCACAGGCCCTCCAAACTGCTGCCGGCACGCGACGGGTCGTATCGGCTTCGTCGCCAGTGTTGAACCTCGTTCATGCGTTCGTTCTCGGGCCTACAAATGACACGGAGCCGAATTCACTAGCAACCAACTTTATTCCTTTCTCAACCCTAACTGCCTTTCCCTCTCCCTCGCCCCTCCCTTTCCGTCTCTCCTCCCGCTCTTTCTCCTTGGCTGCCCTTAAAGGGGCAGTGTCCTTTTTCCATGTATAACAGTACTGATCAGGGGCGTTGCTAGGGGGGGGGCTAAGGGGGCTATAGCCCCTGATCTTTTGGTTGTAGCCCCGGATAGAATCTCAGGAGCCACAGCCAAAAGACTAGCTAGCCCCCAGTCCCAACAGTTCCGACATCAGCGTAGCCCCAGGTTTTTTCCAGACCTAGCAACTCCCCTGGTACTGATCTAACCGTTTGAAGATTGATAGAAAGGTTAAGACGACTGAAAACCCAACTGAACATCCTTGTTTCACTGCAGGCTGCATGGTGCAATATCCGTCCCAAGCGTGTGACCCCGGCTGGTTCTACTTCCTGGAGCACAGATTTCTCTGAACACGAGATGTGGTTTCCCTGTTTCTGCAGCACGACACCTTTAGGCAAGTCGTGTTGTGGCAGCCGCTCCAAAACACGACCAGCTTCCTGACAGGCCTGGGGTGAGCTGGTAAGAAAACAGTAAATGATATGCAGGATGAGAGTTAACCCACAACAAAGGCCTTTGTGCTGAAATCCCGCTTCGCGTCGAGTGCCTTCAGGGTTCAATTAATGGCTGGCAGCTCCATAGAGAGCCATCTGCAGTCTGACACTTTCCATGTCTTTAATGCAAAAGTTAATGCTTGACTAAAGGGGCAAAAAGCCAATCGAGTTCGTTTTTAGCAGAGCTTGACATTTTTCAAAAATGGCATTCTAAATGAAGTGGGCCGATCATTGCCACCAATCACTCTTGTCCTCGCGAAAGTTGATTTCCGTCTGCCGCTGGATACAGGCCGTCACTGATCAAGCAGGGTGGCCACGACTGCCAGAACCTGGGTCACACCATCTTCTTTCAACCACTGACTGACGGAAGGACATTGGCGTAGTATTTGGTGGACTATGTGCAGTCACAAAACTGCTGCACAGTGTACTGGGGCCGAGAAGGCTCCTCCTAACGATTTAAACATCTTTCGGCTTTGGGGTTTGACAAATAGTCCTGAGTACCAGCAGATCAGTGGGGTCTTTGGCTTGCGAAAATATCAGTGCACTCAGTTTGTCCTGAAATGGTGCACTCAGGTGGTCTGTGCAGGATATTCCGTCACCATGACGTGAGTAGGAAGCCATTCCTAAAGCCACCAATTGTAGCCATATCGAGGTGCGCAATACTAATCCAGTCTAGTTAGGCATGGGGAGTCCATCTGACTGGGACCAATCAAACCCTAGTCATGTATGTTATGCCTGCCTGATATTTGAAAGCACCACATAATGTGCAGGGAATGAATGAATTAATGTTTACTTGTAAAGTCATAATACACACATGTGTTTCAAAGCGCTTCAAGGCAAGGGAGGGAGTAAGTGAAAAATACAATGACATTCTTACAAGGCCTTGAGACATTTAGAATGGGAAATTAATTATCATTCTGCGCCTGGCGACATTTCAGATAGTGCAAGAGCTTTGACAATGATAAAGAGGGGAGGGAGGGAGGTGATGGGAACAGACAAGAGACTATCGTACTAGGCCCAACAACATTTCTGGTAGTGCTGGAGGGGCAGGGGGAGGAACAAATAAGTGCGGGAGGGGGAGGAACAAACAAGCTACTAACGTACTAGGTCTGACGACATTTCTGATAGAGTAAGTGCATAGAACATAATAAGGGGGGGGAGAGGAGAGAGGGAAAAGGATAGGGAGAGTAAGAGAAGACTGAGGAGCGATGAGTGTGGTGAAAGAAGAGGCAAAGCCGGCGAAATACAGTGTTATAAAAAAGCAGGTGGAGAGAGCACATCAAGTTGCAGAGGTAAATACTGAACACAACATGTTGCAGAAGAACAGCAAGTGCAAGCCAAGATTCAAGTCGTAGATGGGCACAACATGATTCAAGGCCACCATGAGTTACGTGATGGTAAACGAAGTCCAGCATGAGGATGTGATTCGAGATGGGTGAACTAGCATGTGTCACATGAGTCCAAAAAGTAAAATCAAAGAATCAGCAACAAGGCAGTGATGACGTCACAATAATGTGCCAAACCAAACTCCCACAATGGGCAGGGAGGGATTGATTGATGTAGGGGGGGTAGCAGGAGAGGGCAACCATGAGGGGAGGGGATAGCAAGATGAAGGATTCAAGCGTAAAGGCATTACATTAATACAACGGGGGGGAGCGAAATACAAGAAGCAGGCATACAGGCATCACATGCATACATCCGGGTGGTGGGGGGAAGCGAAATACAAGAGGCAGGCATACAGGCATCACATGCATACAACGGGGGGTGAAATACAAGAGGCAGGCATACAGGCATCACATGCATGCAACAGGGGGGAGCAAAATACAAGAGGCAGGCACAAAGGCATACCATGCATTCAACAGGGCGGTTCGAAATGCAAGAGGCAGGCAGTGTTACAGTAGTGGACAGGGAGCAGGCAGGGGCCTTAGGAAGTGGGCTCTGGAAGAAAGGGTCCGGCTAAAGCCTGCCAGCTCCTGGTTGGCCAATAAGTTGGTCCTGCGGGCCAATCAGCAAGCGGACGAAGGTGGAGATGCCCAGATAGGCAGCCTCTGCACTGAAAATATGGCGGCAGCCATGTTTAAAATAGCCGTGAAAAACGGCAAACAAAGGCAAACAGGGCATCAAAGATGTAAATCAGCCAAAATACATTGACCAAGCAAGGCAATTCTTACACAAATGTTTTACAGTCAGAGCGAGGGTCTTACGTTGTGAAAATAAGAAATGTCCAGAACAAAGATCTGTGATTCTTTTTTTTTCTTCTAAAATTGCAGATTGTACATCAGATATTGCAAAAAAACATCCCCAATTGCACCCTTATACCTTCATCCTGCATGTAGATTCAGCAGGGCCAACCAGTAGGTGCAGCTAGCAGCCAAGCTCCGGTGGGAAGGGAGCAACAGCTGATTGTAACATTGCAGAGGGAAAAGAGCAGGGAGTGGATGGTGGGCAGCATTTCTTTTATATGGCACATGCATAGGGTCTGCTATAGGCACGAGAGAGTCCTCTCTCCAGCACAGCACATAATGAGCCAGTTGTCTGACAAGTGGCCAGGTGGATGGTGCAAACTCGGTCCGAGATTAGGCCATGCTATCTGCTGTGGGGTGCATTTAAAGGCACCAAACAGAAGTCCCTTTCACATGAATGGCAGGCATTTAAACACTGCAACAAAAACGGCCTGGCTTTTACTTTTGTTTCCTGTAAAGTTAAAGAGTCTGTGGAAAGAGGCCTACCTGTCATTATCAATGGACAAGCAGCAGTATAATACACAAAAGATGGAGGAATCAAATAATCCTGTGCAGGATTTTTAAACATTGCAAGCAAAAACGGCCTGCACATGTGTTTGCAAAATAAATGCAGCTTTAAAAAGCCACAATGAAAAAAGATATCCCTGCTCAAAGAAAAATGTCAGGAAAGAGGAACAGGATGTGTGGGTTGCCAAAAGCAATGTATATACGTTCAACCGCAAAACCCCAGTGACATTTGAAGAGACACTTACTTCAGGAAAAACTTGTTCTGGCTGGTGCAAAAACTTCACAATGAAAAGCCCCACTCCAGCTGGATGTCACATCTCCCATCTAATAACCCCGCAATAAATTTGATGCTGCTGAAGCAGTCGAAATTCCCTATTCTATAGACTTACAGGCAGGAAAGCAGAGACTAAAAAAGAAGGCCATCCGTGGCTGAAGCATGACTAAAAGGTGTGAATCCTTGTTGCACCCACTTCAAGAGCCCACGCTAACTTCAAAGAAGACTCATAAGAATTTCTGGTCACACGCTGATCCAGGGGAACAGATGGCTGTGGGAGATGAAGTGGCCATCCTATTTGTTGACAGAAACACTCATTAATATAAAAGATTATTCATTTTTGGACATTTTGCGCACCAATCGGACTGAGGATTAATTTAATTTTTATGCCAGTTTCCATGTAATTTCCTGGTGGTTTTAGGGATATACAATGCATCTACCTTTGATTCTGGGAACTGTTATGGCCAGTTAGAATGGGTTTCTGGTGGCTGATCTGAACATGTGACAAATCTTTGAGTTGATGAAAGGTGGAAAATGAAATTAGGAATATGCTTGATAACTTACATGTTCATAACTGTTGTACATTTTATGAAAACGACAAAAATGTGATACGTGGCCATGCTACATCGTACGGATTTGGCGGTAGGCTTATCTAATTCCCCATGATCATCTAAAACAGAATATATGTTTCGTATGGCAGTTGCTAGTTTTTGCCAAAAAGTTGAAAGTAGAACAAAGGGATGGTGATAAATGGGAAAAGAATGATGTTGCTCCAAAACCCCTAAACCAATCCTGACTGAGGGCAGAGAGAGAGAGAGAGAGAGAGAGAGAGAGAGAGAGAGAGAGAGAGAGAGAGAGAGAGAGAGAGAGAGAGAGAGAGAGAGAGAGAGGAGAGAGAGAGAGAGAGAGAGAGAGAGAGAGAGAGAGAGAGAGAGAGAGAGAGAGAGAGAGAGAGAGAGAGAGAGAGAGAGAGAGAGAGAGAGAGAGAGAGAGAGAGAGAGAGAGAGAGAGAGAGAGGAGAGAGAGAGAGAGAGAGAGAGAGAGAGAGAGAGAGAAAACTGTCCAATCCTGGCAGCAGGGATTAAGGCAGGGTACTTACCCTAGATTGTAAAATTAGTCATGCCATTTCTGCAATATAAGGGGGACTGTACCAGGACTCAGGACAGATACAAAAACCGGGGAGACAGGAGGAGGACGGAGAGAAGGCTGCTGAATCTTACAATCTTTGAAAGTGGAGTGACCAGACCCCCTTACCTTTCTTTCCAGAGTGTCCTGAGATGCAGCTGGCTTTCCTAAAACTTAAACAAAGGCTTGCTATGTAAGTAGCAATAACCCCAACCCTAATTGCATCAGCCCCTTCATTCTTGTAGCAGTGCATCCAATATTTCCCCATTGAAAACCCCAATTGTGATTGTAGTTCAGCCATCTCCCCATAGAAGAATCTCTTGTTTGCCTTTGTATGTTAGCATATCCCATTGAAGAGCCTTCCGTCATTTGAATAAATCCCTAATCTATTATGTTCAGTAAATTAATTAATTTCCCCATTATTTCACGGGATTGAGAAAGTTAGCATTTGAAACTAACTCTCTCTCTTCCTGTGTTTTGCTAGTCATTATAAGTATAAATTGTTCCCCAAGAAGTCATTTCATTAAGAGCTGAAAAACCAATTCTTCCATGTGTTAAATTGTGTGTTTAAAAACAAATTCCCATTTGCACCTGTCATATTAAACCCAAACCATTGTTCCCATTGTGAGTAATCCCTTTGCCCCAAAGCCTACCAAAGTTGCCCCTTTCATTTTCACTGAAGACCGTGGTTCCCGTGTGTCAGCTGGGCTCGTCTCCATGGGGTGAAGGTCAGGCTCACAAGATGCAACAGCACTAACTAATCTATCTGAGAGAACAGGGACTAGATGCATGAGACAAACAATCACCATAAAAGCTGACATTCATGGCGGTGCTGAGAAGTTCACTTTTGACAAGTATATGGTTAATCTACCCTTTACACCTAAGGACCCATAAACCGCAGTACCCCAAGCCAGGTGTCCATCTTGGGGGCTATTGATCTGCCTGATGCCTCATGATATAAATCGAGATACATGTGTTCTTTCTACAACGGGTATATGGTGTGGGGGGCTTAAGAATGGTGGGCACTCAGATTGGTCACTACATGAGGTGAGATGTTTATCTGGATCAAAGAGGTGGAGAATGTGGGCAGGGCCCTGTAAACTGTAACTTCTAAAGGCGGCGGTTCGAAGGAGCAAAAGCAGATTTGTGGAGACAGATGGGCACACATGTCATAGTTTGCTCCGGGCAGAGAGCTTATGGGACGAAGGAGGATACTGTTGATTTGCAACAATACATGGCTGGATTTCCGTAAGCAATAGGTTTGCGCGGAGCTGGGCTTGCTGTGCACGGCACTAGACACAGGGAGAGATGGTTTTTAGAGATCCTTGTGTGGCCTAGCAAAAGACGGCGTTCAGGTGGCACAAAATGTAGTCTGTATGTTTCACCAAAATACGGACATGAATTTGAGATGGCGTGTGATGTGAACATGAACAACCAACAAGAATAACTCTCTGCTGGTGAAACCACAGTCGAGCCAAGTCCTAGAGAGAGAAACAATTATCAATTCTTTCAACCTGGCAGCTCCAGATAGGATATTGCATTTGTGTTGCAGGCCATTCCTGGGCCACTCCTGGGCCACTCCTGGGCCACAGAGCTCCTTCCCCTACAATGAATGTTGCGCACAATAAAATGCTTTTTATTTTTAGTATACCACGGATTCTCGCACCCAACCTCCACCAGCACCCGGTGTCACAATGGACTAAGAACCAGGCCGGTGTGTATTAATAAGATATGTTATTAATGTATTATTGAATGTAAATGAGGATAACCAAAATACAACAGCCACCAAAATTGTGGCAACACAAATGCAATATCCTATATAGAGTGACCAGGTTGAAATAGACTGTTACCCTCACTTTTGTTTTAATGACAAAAGAGGAAAATAACAACTCCACACAAAGTGATAGCACCTACAGTTAAGCACTCGCCCCGCAACACTCGCCCCAAACATCAATTGGACTTGATTCCTTTGAATTGAAGGCAGTGGCAAAGAGTAGAAATATTGGAGGGGGAAATCGGTTTTGGGGTGAAGCCCACCACCACAATATGGGAAGCCAGCAAAGAAAGGGAAAATACATTTTTGGAACAAAATGGAAGAATGGGGTTTTTATTATTTCTCAGAACTGCTGGTGGACAGAATAGAACAAAATTCGTACTGCTTACATTTAGGAGACAAGCAAAGTTTAGAGAATACTAATAAGCACACCAGGGAAAATAGAAATGAAGTAGGAAAATCGTTTTTTGGAAGAAAGCAAATGCAAAGGAAAAATACAGTGACAAATGGAAATTCGTTTACACTGAGGCTTACAATGGGAAAGGGGTTTAGCTCACAAAAATAAAATCGGTGTTGGTTCAGGCTGACAGATGCAAAGAGGAACGACACTGGCAAATGAAAATTCACTTAGCAGGGCATCATTTAAACACAGGGACAAATATGTTTTTCAGCTCACCAGGGGATTGATTCTTTTGGACAACACTTTAATGACCATAACAATTAACAAAAACACTGGGAAAAATATTGTTGGTTTCAGACTCCACCAATCCCGATTCTATGGAATTCAATGGTGGAATTAATTGATTTACTTACATAAATACTAAGGATTTACACAGACAAATGAGGTTTTTTTCAATGGGGATATGTTAACAAACAGGCAAACAAGAGATTCTTCTACGGGGAGATATCTGAACTACACTGGCAATTGGAGTTTTCAATGGGGAAATATTGGATGCACTGCTACAAAATGAAGGGCTTATGCAATTTAAGTCCGGGGTTAGTGCTACTTACATAGCAAGCCTTTGTTTAAGGATCAGGAAAGCTAGCTACATCTCAGGAAACTCTGGAAAGATAGGGCAGGGGTCTGGTCACTGCACTCTCAAAGATGGTAAGTTTCAGAAGCCTTCTCTCCGTCCTCCTTTTTCTGTCTCTCTGGTTTTTGTGCATCTGTCCTAGTACAGTCCCACTTTTATAGCAGAAATGACATCACTAATTTTACAATCTAGAGGAAGTACTCTGCAATAATCCGTGCTGCTAGGATTGGAGAGTTACCCTCTCTCTCTCTCTCTCTCTCTCTCCCCCAGTCAGGATTGGTTTAGGGGTTGGGAGCACCATTTCTCTCCTTTGTTCTCTTTTCAACTTTTTGTCAAAAACTAGTTATGTATCACAGCTTCTCAGTTGTACTAGCAACTGCCATATGAACAATATATTCTGTTTTAGCTGATCATGGGGAATTAGATAATCCAAACGCCAAATCTGCATGATGTAGCATGGCCATGTTTCACATATTTGTTGTTTTCATAAAATGTACAACAGTTATGAATATGTGAGTTATCAAGAATATTCCTAATTTCATTTTCCACCCTTTCACTCATTCTCACATTTTTAACATGTTCAGATCAGCCAGGAACATAGTCTAACGGGCCATTACAGTTCCCAGAGTCACAGGTAGTGGAAATTACATGAAAAATTGCATAAAATGAAATCAATCCTCAGTCTGATTGCTGCACAAAATACCTAAAATGAAATAGTCTTTTAAATTAATGACTGTGTCTGTCAGCAAATGGGATGGCTGTTTCATCCCTCACAGCCATCTGTTCCCCTGGGTCAGCCTGTGACCAGAGATTTTTATGACTCTCTTTGAAGTTAGAGGGGGCTCTTTGGAGTGGGTGCAACAAGGACTCACACCTTTTAGTCATGCTTCAGCCAAGGATTGCTGTCTGTTGAAGTCCCTGCTTTCCTGCTAGCCGGTCTGTAGAATGGTGAATTTTGATGCCTTCAGTAGCATCACATTTTATTGTGGGGTTGTTAGGTGGGAGCTATGGCATCCAGCTGGAGTGGGGCTTTTCATTGTGAAGTTTTGCACCCACCCATACCGGGTTTTTCCTGAAGTAAGTGTCTCTTCAAACGTCATTGGAGTTTTGCGGGCGCACCATAATATACATTGCTTTGGTCAACCCACACATTCTGTTCTGCTTTCCTGATATTTTTCTGTGAGCAGTGATATCTTTTTCGATTGTGGCTTTTTAAAGTCGCTTTTATTTGCAAACACATGTGCAGGCAGTTTTTGTTTCCGATGTTTAGAAATCCTGTTTTCCATATCACAGGATTATTTGATTCCTCCTCCTTTTGTAAATTAAAATGCTGTTTGTCCATGGGTAATGACAGGTAGGCCACTTTCCCCATGGTTCTTTAATGTTTCATGAACAACAAAAGAAAACAACAGGCCGTTTTTGTTGTCTTGTTTAAATTCCTCCATTCATGCGGCAGAGAAAGCAAAAGCCAGGCGGTTTTTGGTTGCAGTGTTTAATTTGCTGCTATTCATGTGAAAGCGACTTCTGTTTGGGGCCTTTAAATGCACCCCACATTAAAAAGGATCAGCAACAGAGAGGAACACTAATGTACACCACAGCCAAAAACAAAAGCGGTCCAAGAAAACATGGTCGAAACAACAACCTCATGGGTGACGTCAACCAGTCCCATATGTACCCTGATAAAGGCGGCTAATAATAAAAGCATGTCCCACGGGGTCATAAGCAGCAGAGCTGATAGAATCTGTACACATACACCACCAGCATGCTCAGTCTCCATGGGTAGGTCAAATAATGGAAAATGTGATTGTCAAATCTATCCTCCTGATTGGAAGAAATCCCATCTGTAATCCATTTAAAGTTAGTAAATTCAGCAAATGTTTGTATCTGTCTAGCTGCTGCTCTACACAGAAGCTAAATTACAAAGGCAAATGTAGACATTGGCTGGCAAATTAAGGAATGGAAAGATTTCCAAGCAGGTTTCTTTAGAAACTGGCGTACAGTTCTTTGCTTTAATGCAACAAGATCAGTGCTTGAAGTGGGAGAAATCGGAAGTACACTTTGGAAACAACAACAGATAATTTGGGCAACAATCTTCATTAGTACTCTGGAAGAGGGTGCAGGCCAATCAAAGCTCAGAACCAGGGGTTGTATTCTCCGGGAGAAGCCTTGGTTCATCCTGAGTGCTGCTGGCCAGCATCTCTTCCCTTCCCCGCTCTTCCTTCACTTTGCCACTCTACCCTAAACTCTTAGCTTAGCACCTGTGTAGTTTCTATACGGTTGATAATAGTGTTTAATAAAATTTCAAAAATTAAAAACGTACCATGTGGTGCGGCGCCCTGCTGTAGTTTACAAGCCAGGTTCCTTGTTGATAATTTCACGGGCATCAACATAGAAAACAGACTTGGAAACTACGGCGTGACGCTGCAAGGTAAGTTTATTTTTTAATTAAACACATTTAGCACCTCTCTAGAAATTTTAGCACCTGTGTAGGAAACTAAATGGATGCTAATGGTGACATGACCCTCGGCGGAGGGCTTCGCTCATGCTCTTAACTTGGGCACTGGGCCGTTACCGACAAGGTCGGCCTGCCTCCTCTGGTCATATCACCTCATTAGTTGAGGAAAGCAAAAACAAAATGGGGAGCCACCAAAACTCTGTTCTTCTGATAACAAGGAAAATGCATTAATTTGTGGGGATTTTTAACAAGAAGTTGAATCAACAAAAAAGAGACACATGAAAATCATCACCTAGCATTATATAAAATATTTTTAGCTGGATGAGTAATAGTTGTGCCTGCAGGCATCAGGTTGTCCTATTTAGCAATTAACTTGATGTGCTATATTTTTAAGTAGCCTGAATCAGAATTAATTTATTTCTGAGTTTTTCTGTACCATGGCCCAGGCCTGAACAGGGATAAGAGCACTATTTCAATTTCTTTATTATTAAACTTTAAATTATACTTATTTAAATACATGATTTGATCATGCCTACAATTCTTGAGAAAATAATCTACTTTCCCACAATACCAATTTGAACATATTTCTTAATATATAATTATATATACATTATTGAAACATTCACATCTTTCGGCATCACGCTTGAGTATGTATTTGTAAGCTTACAGGAAGAGTATACACCTATTACAGATACAGATATAAGGTGAAGACGTGGTCAAGGTGTCTTCACTTCAAGACACCAACACGTAGATCATTCTTATAAGGCATGGGCAAAACTAGGCTCTTGAATTGTAGAACATTTAAGAAAGGGGAGCATTTTCAGACTCGGCAGGCACACTAAATGAAAGCAAAAGGCAGGTGGAATCAAACATTTGTGTGCTCTTCCAACATATATATATATATATTACATGGCCACGGTAGTGGCCATGTAGTTATGGTTAAGTTGCTGTTTCCATAGGAAGAGCACTTTTTGGGTGGCTTATAACTTCGCTCTCCCTGGACGGATCCTCACCAAACTTTGCAAAAAAAATAGTTGGGTCACTCTGAATTTTTTTGCAAAGTTTGGTGAGGATTCGTCCAGGGGGGCAAAGTTATAGGGGGGGTCCCAAAACTTTTTTTTTTCCCATAGACATAATGGGAAAAAACTTTGCTCACGCCTATAGCCCAAACCGCTGGACGGATTTACACCAAATTAGCGGCAGGAGCGGCGGCTTGGTCCCGAAAGTGTGCTTTGCTTTATTTGGTGTAAATCCGTCCAGTAGTTTTTAAAAAAATGACAAAAATGTAAGTGAAAAAAATTAGTGATATCTGTGTTCGCTTCGCGGACACACTTCCCTGCTCGCTCCGCGGACAGGACGGTGATTGGGCCAACAGCTTGCGTGATGTCCGCAGACATCTGACGTGCTCTCTCATTGGATGCGTGGAAGCGTGCAGTGCGTCTGGCTTCAGAGACGCCCGCCATCTTTGTTCCTCGCATGAGAGGCTTTGTATCCCGCCTGCACAGTAAGTCCTCCACCCCCGCTCATGCCCGTGTCTGTCTCCTGTTCCTCCCACCTCTTGCCCCGTGTGTCTTTCTCCCTTACGCCCACCCCCCGCTCATGTCCGTGTTGTCTCTCCCCACCCGCCGCCCGCTCATGTCCGTGTTGTCTCTCCCCACCCGCCCCCCGCTCATGTCCGTGTTGTCTCTCCCCACCCGCCGCCCGCTCATGTCCGTGTTGTCTCTCCCCCTCCCGCCCACCCCCCGCTCATGCCTCGTGTGTGTCTCCCTCCCCCCCACCCCCGCTCTTGCCCCGTGTGTCTTTCCCCCTCCCGCCCACCCCCGCTCTTGCCCCGTGTGTCTTTCCCGCTCTTGCCCCGTGTGTCTTTCCCGCTCTTGCCCCGTGTGTCTTTTCCCCTCCCGCCCACCCCCGCTCTTTCCCCGTGTGTCTTTCCCCCTCCCGCCCACCCCCGCTCTTGCCCCGTGTGTCTTTCCCCCTCCCGCCCACCCCCGCTCTTGCCCCGTGTGTCTTTCCCCCGCTCTTGCCCCGTGTGTCTTTCCCCCGCTCTTGCCCCGTGTGTCTATCCCCCGCTCTTGCCCCGTGCGTCTTTCCCCTGCTCTTGCCCCGTGTGTCTTTCCCCCGCTCTTGCCCCGTGTGTCTATCCCCCGCTCTTGCCCCGTGTGTCTTTCCCCCGCTCTTGCCCCGTGTGTCTTTCCCCCGCTCTTGCCCCGTGTGTCTTTCCCCCGCTCTTGCCCCGTGTGTCTTTCCCCCGCTCTTGCCCCGTGTGTCTTTCCCCCTCTCCCGCCCACCCCCGCTCTTGGCCCCGTGTGTCTTTCCCCCTCCCGCCCACCCCGCTCTTGGCCCCGTGTCTCTTTCCCCCTCCCGCCCACCCCCGCTCTTGACCCCGTGTCTCTTGCCCCATCCCGCATACCCCCGCTCTTGGCCCTGTGTCTCTTGCCCCCTCCCGCCCACCCCCGCTCTTGGCCCCGTGTCTCTTGCCCCCTCCCGCCCACCCCCGCTCTTGGCCCCGTGTCTCTTGCCCCCTCCCGCCCACCCCCGCTCTTGCCCCTTGTGTCTTGCCCCCTCCCGCCCACCCCCGCTCTTGCCCCTTGTGTCTCTCCCCCTCCCGCCCACCCCCGCTCTTGCCCCTTGTGTCTCTCCCCCTCCCACCCACCCCCCGTGTGTCTCTCTCCCTCCCCCCACCCCCGCTCATGCCCCGTGTGTCTCTCCCGTTTCCCCCACCCCCCGCTCATGCCCCGTGTCTGTCTCCTGTTCCCCTCCACACCCCGCTCATGCCCCGTGTCTGTGTCCTGTTCCCCCCCACCCCCCGCTCATGCCCCGTGTCTATTTCCTGTTGCCCCCCACCCTCCCGCTCATGCCCTGTGTCTGTCTTCTGTTCCCCCCAACCGCTCATGCCCCGTGTCTCTCTCTTGTTGCCCCCCACCCCCCCTGCTCATGCCCCGTGTCTTTTTCCTGTTCCTCCCACCCCCCGCTCATGCCCCGTGTCTGTTCTCCCCACCCCTCGCTCATGCCCCGTGTCTGTCTCCTGTTCCCCCCACCCCCCGCTCATGCCCGGTGTCTGTCTCCTGTTGCCCCCACCCCCCGCTCATGCCCCGTGTCTGTCTCCTGCTGCCCCCCACCCCCCGCTCATGCCCCGTGTCTGTCTCCTGTTGCCCCTCACCCCCCGCTCATGCCCCGTGTCTCTCCTGTTGCCCCCACCCCCACTCATGCCCCGTGTTTGTCTCCTGCTGCCCCCCACCCCCCCGCTCATGCCCCGTGTCTGTCTCCTGTTGCCCCCCACCCCCCGCTCATGCCCCGTGTCTGTCTCCTGTTGCTCCTCACCCCCCGCTCATGCCCCGTGTCTGTCTCCGGTTCCCCCCACCCGCTCATGTCCCGTGTCTCTCTCCTGTTGCCCCCCCACCCCCCGCTCATGCCCCGTGTCTGTCTCCTGTTGCCCCCCACGCCCCTCTCATGCCCCGTGTCTGTCTCCTGTTGCCCCCACCCCCCGCTCATGCCCCGTGTCTGTCTCTGGTTCCCCCCACCCGCTCATGTCCCATGTCTCTCTCCTGTTGCCCCCCACCCCCCGCTCATGCCCCGTGTCTGTCTCCTGTTGCCCCCCACCCCCCTCTCATGCCCCGTGTCTGTCTCCTGTTCCCCCCCACCCCATGCTCATGCCCCGTGTCTGTCTCCTGTTGCCCTCACCCCACGCTCATGCCCTGTGTGTCTCCTGTTGCCCCCCACCCCCCGCTCCTGCCCCGTGTCTCTCTCCTGTTGCCCCCCACCCCCCGCTCATGCCCCGTGTCTGTCTCCTGTTGCCCCCCACCCCCCGCTCCTACCCCGTGTCTCTCTCCTGTACCCCCCACCCCCCGCTCATGCTCGTGTCTGTCTCCTGTACCCCCCCACCCCCAGCTCATGCTCGTGTCTGTCTCCTGTACCCCCCCACCCCCCCGCTCATGCCCCATGTCTGTCTCCTGTTGCCCCCCCTGCTCATGTCCCGTGTCTGTCTCCTGTTCCCCCCACCCGCTCATGTCCCGTGTCTCTCTCCTGTTGCCCCCCACCCCCCGCTCATGCCCCGTGTCTGTCTCCTGTACCCCCCCACCCCTCCGCTCATGTCCCGTGTCTCTCTCCTGTTGCCCCCCACCCCCCGCTCATGCCCCGTGTCTGTCTCCTGTACCCCCCCACCCCCCGCTCATGCCCCATGTCTCTCTCCTGTTGCCCCCCACTACCCCGCTCATGCCCGTGTCTGTCTTCTGTACCCCCCCCCCGCTCATGCCCCGTGTCTGTCTCCTGTTCCCCCCATCCCCCGCTCATGCCCCGTGTCTGGCTCCTCTTGCTCCCACCCATGCCCCGTGTCTGTCTCCTGTTGCTCCCCCACCCCCCGCTCATGCCCTGTGTCTCCCTTGTGTACCCCCCACCCCCGCTCATGCCCCGTGTTTCCCTCGTGTTACCCCCCGCCCCCCGCTCATGCTCCGTGTCTCCCTCGTGTTCCCCCCACCCCCTGCTCATGCCCCTTGTCTCTCTCCTTTCCTCCCCACCCCCGCTCATGTCCCGTATGTGCCCTGTACCCCCCCGCTCATGCCCTGTGTCTCCCTCGTGTTCCTCCCCACCCCCTGCTCATACCCCGTGTCTCCCTCATGTTCCTCCCCACCCGCTGCTCATGCCCCGTGTCTCTCTCGTGTTCCCCCCACCACCGCTCATGCCCTGTGTTTCCTTCCTTTTCCCCCCCACCCCCTGCTCATGCCCCGTTTGTACCCTGTTCCCTCTCACCCCCCGCTCATGCCCATGTGTCTCCCCTGTGCCCCCCCAACCCCGCTCATGCGCCGTTGTGTTCTTTATACACCCCGCCTTCCCTTTCCATGGTGGCCATCTTGGTAAAAGATTTTCCTTCCTACACCGAGACGCCGCAGGCGTCCCGGCGTAGGAAAAAAAATCTTTTTGTTTTTTTTACCACCCGGCATTCCCACTTTGAGGACATAAGATGTTAGTGGTCTTCATCTATTGAAAAGGATGTTATGGTCACGTTGTACTAATAAAAACCTTTAAAATTTAGTTAAAAAAAAATGTTACAGGGACGTTATGGTTAAGTTGCGCTACTAAAAACCTATGAAATTCAGGGAAAAAACTTTGTTAAAGGGACGTTATGGTAAAGTTGCGCTACTAAAAACCTATGAAATTCAGTGAAAAAACTTTGTCAAAGGAACGTTATGGTTCCAAGTAAAACCGAAAAACCCTTGAAATTTGCCAGTTATGGTAAGCTAAGCAACCATAACTCGCGTCACCACCATGCACTGCTAAGACTAACACCCAGGACATCAAAGATGACATCACAAATGTCATTGATGACATCACTGATGACATCACATGTCTGGCTCACTCTTTTTTCTTTTGCTGACATATCTAGGCCACATGGTTTTCTTCAGTAACAGTCAGAAACTAAACATTTTATTTTATTTGTAGATGTATCCTTCAAGTAGGTTCTTACAGTAATTCTGTTAGAGTCCAGTCACATCATATGAAACATATACATACGGGAAGACACAAGCTTGAAAGACAGCAATCCTTTTTGTGCATAAAGATAATCAATAGACTTATGAACACTTTCTGATAGTTCTGTTTTTTTTTTTTTATGGCTGTACTTTCCCTGTGGGTCCAATCACATCAAGTGATACATATACATAGGGTGAATAGCAGCTTTGAAACAGAGCAATCATTTATTTGCATGAAATTAATCAGTTAAGTTATGAATTGTTTCTGCTACTACTTGTGCTTTTTTGCTAACTTCACTTTCCCTGTATATACCCATATTGGTATGTGTTCTTGTGTCTTTGTGTTTTGTCTATAGTAATGTTTTATTAGCTACGTATTACATAGTTCACAATCCACAAAAATCTATTAAGAAAACAATTATTTCATTATTCAACATATTAACATTACGAATATTATACCTTCATCTTGTACACTGCACACCATGTTATGTTTCTGTATCAGTAGCTTAGTATACTAGATAGAATTCCATAATAGAATGCTATTTATATCAATGCATCGTTCAATGCACTAATTAGGGTATATTTATTGCAATGATCCTTGACACTTGTTTCGCAACATTATAATAAGAATCCCTTGTACACATATTTCATGAAAAGTACATACACATGTGATGTCATCAGTGATGTCATCAATGACATTTGTGATGTCATCTTTGATGTCCTGGGTGTTAGTCTTAGCAGTGCACGGTGGTGGCGCGAGTTATGGTTGCTTAGCTTACCATAACTGGCGAATTTCAAGGGTTTTTCGGTTTTACTTGGAACCATAACGTTCCTTTGACAAAGTTTTTTCACTGAATTTCATAGGTTTTTAGTAGCGCAACTTTACCATAACGTCCCTTTAACAAAGTTTTTTCCCTGAATATATATATATATATACACAATGATGCCTTTTTTTGACAAGGTCTACGTGTAGGTCCTAATGTGGTGGGTGCACTAAGCCCTCTCCCCCATCCCGAATCCTGCGTTCCAGGGATCGACTGGGGCAAAACTGCTTTGTTCCGACAATCTTGGCCTCCACCAGGCCGGGCGCTTCTCAGAAGGTTCAAGGTCCTTGAAGGGAGTATCAGTGAAAGAGTTTGTAGTTACTTATAATGCATAAGGTGGATGCAACAAAGCAGGAGGACACAGCAAAGAGGCATATGCATTTTGAATGTGTATGGATTGCTTGATATATACTTGCTCTATGAATGTGGCAGCGTATCATATAAATGCACACATAATATCAGAATGATTTTACAAATCAAGAAATAAAAGTTAGTGCTGATAAATCCAAAAGAATCCTTATGGTGTTTAAATTAATGTCCACACATATTTAAATACAGGCCGGAATTCGGGAACTTCTCCACCCTCTCATAATAAGAGATTACCCTTCAGAAAAGGATGAACATGACAGTGTTGATAGGGAAGCACAAGCAGTGCCTGGCTGTCAGTAGTACTCCTAATAAAAGTGAGGGCCTACTCTATGCCAGCTGAATAGCTTAACCCTATGGGCCAGATTGTCTGTAAGGTGCATCTGTTTTATACTGTCCAAGGACATTAGTGGCCCTGCGCACATGTTACAAAGAGAGGCTAGCCACCTCTCCTAAAATATAACAGGTGAGTTTCTTTGTTTATTTATTTGTAGTGCGTGCCAGACCCAAGGGTTTCAGGGTGCAAGAGATACAAGATAACGTTCAGCTTGGTTACACAATAATATACAGAAGTACAGTGGGGGGTATACAGTACAGAAAATACAAATAATGGTAGAAACATAAATACTGAGGGAAGACACTGTACAGCAGAGAATAATTTACAGATCATAGGTTTACAGAGACAACATTAACAGCAAGAACATGTTTTAAGATCGATTTTGGGGACTATTTACATAGCGGGGTGTAGTAGGACATGGCTATATTATCTTTGAACCACTTGATAAGATTCAGTCTGAAGTTCAGATAGGTTTGAGTTAGTAAGCCTGGAGAGAGTGAAGACAGGTTTCAGGCTTCCATTCAGCCCAGCATTGCTCGATGGCATAACCTTGGGTTCAAGAAGTTACTTCACGTGGTTTCCCTTGCATCAAGCAAACCAGTTAGGACAGACCCTGCGCCAATTGCCTATCTGGCCTGAGGCATCGCACTCCCTCCAAGAAGTACATAGGATGTTGCGGTGCTGGCACGCTTTGTGGTCTTTAACAAGTCATGGTCTCCTTTGATCTGACGCTTGGTTGCAGCCGGCCCGTAGGTACCTAAGACGCCCAGCCGTGGTAGAGCCAAAGGAAAAGGAAACCTAAGATTGCTCTCATAAAGGCCCAAGCAGTCAGCCGGATGATGGTGCTCTCCTGAGCAAGACTGAGCCGGTGTCTTAAGGCCACTGGGCTGCACGAATAGGTATCGATGAAATGGCTGGGTGAGGTCTACAGCGATTCTGTGATGGGGAAGGGACAGTCCGACAGGGATGCGGAGGAGGAAAATACCTAGGCAGGCTGCAGATTATCTGGAAGAAGGCACAGCATGGAGGGTGCACAAGGAAAACAGCCAGAAAGGGGGCGGAGAGGAGAGGAATATATACACTGGTGATACGATTAGTTATTTATAACGTGCTTAATACCGAGAGGTTTCCAAGTGCGGACCCGGGGATCGAACCTCTGTTGCTCCGTGTCGTCTTGCTTCCAAGGCGAGCACGTTGCCTCTGTGCTATCCTCCCGAGACAGCACAGTGAGAGAGCTGCGCTGTGTGCAAATCCTGTGGAGCTGCACTGCACTTCATAGAAACCTAGAGGGTAAACAGTTCACAGAGAGCTGCATCGAGTGCAGCTAGTGGATACCTGCCTTAAACACAGTTCATAGCAAACTGCACTGTACAGGGTTCCTGGAAAGATGCAGTTTATGTAACTCGTGGCGAGTTGCATTGCGAAGGTTTCACAGAGCTGCAGCATGCACGGTCCGTGCATAACTCCTTTACAAACAGTTCATAGCTACCACTCCTAGTGACCTGCATGGTATGCAGTTCATAGAGAGGGCCCTTCTGGGCAGCTCATGGAGAGCTGCATTATATACAATCCCTGCAAAGCGGCATCGAACGATAAACCGCAGATCCTGGGAAGCTGCCTCACATTCAAGTTGCAGAGAGCAGCACTGCATAGAATTCACCCACAGCCGCATCATATTCAATGTACAGCGAGTTGCATTGTGTAATGCGCACTTCACAGAGAGTTGCAGTGCATGCAGTTCACTCACGCGCCAGGTCCACGCACGAGAGGGCGAGCGGGCTTGTATTCAATGCATGGAGATGTGCAACGTTTGCGCATTCCCTAAAGCTGCAATGTATCAACATTAGAGAGGTCCGCTCTATACAATTCACTGAGCGCATCATTACACACACTGAGATGACAACAGCATTGCAGAAGGTGAAACCCATGCCATACGGGCAACACACTGCAAACGAGCTGTCAAAAACTAGCTACGGGAGACACAAATAAATATGAGCGGATATCACAGGCAGCTGCACTTCCGCAAGCTAGGAAATGGCAGCGAGTGACTACACTTAATTTGGGCACCAGGTTGCCTCGCATTTGCACAAAATCAAAGAATGCAACCTTGGCCGCAGCTGCCCACACTTCTTATCGTTCTACCAAAGCTAGGCCTAGAGGAGAAAGAATCCGAAGGCGGCCATGTTGTAGCACACCAGTCGCATGTACCTTCACAGTGACATCACATCTCATCTAAACATTAGCTCACCTTTAAGGATTCTATTGTCACAATCATTTTACAATTAAAAAGCCAAGCGACATGGCACGCGATCTTCACGCTGAATATTTGCGTTCACACCCTGCCAGGGATCGTGCCGCTGCTGCTGTGAAGAGGGAGAGTTGGTGCTATAGTAATGAGGCTGAAATAAAGCACGCCAGCACCCTGCTGAAGGAATGAACGCTTCCCGGGGCTACCAAGGCACCCACACTGTTCGACTTGATGGCATTCATTTGTCTCAATTTAATTAAAAATTGATGTAGCGCGGCGGCCTGGCATTGGAGGGATACGCTGAATTTAGGGTGGAAGAGAGAGATCATGCAAATGAGCTCTGCTCCATCTGAGGCGGGAAATTGCTTTGCTTTCACTGCTCTGCCGCAGTGGGGCAAGGCCTAGCTTCAAGGGTGGGTGGCCTCCACCCTGGAGTCACTCTCTATGGCACGTCCGGACCGGGTATGGGTCAGCAGGCACGGCAGGGCTCCTCATGCTAGGGAACAGAGCCCAGTCACAATCTTCAGCCACTGCAGGTCTCTTTTCTAATATTTACAGGGATGTTAAGCTTCAGTCAAGCTAAATGAAGTGATGGCTCTAAACCACGGGAGCGAGCTTCCTCAAGACCCTCGCACTCCATTTGTGTCTGCTTTTCCGGGCATACCTTTTCATGGCAGCATTGTAAATGTGTTAACATTATTGCCTGGCGCATTAGCCCGACCCAGTTTCCCTAACACCTCTTCATTGATACGTACTGTTACCACTCTACCTTGGTTGCTATTGCAATCTGCTCTTCTGCTTTGATTTCTTTCCCTGCTCTCACTCCACTATAGCAACTTTTTCTTTGAGTATTCCCCTTTCATGTTCCATCTTTCATTTTTACTTGGACTTTTTAGTCTTCAGTTTTCTTTATTTGTTGAATTCCTAGATGCTGGGATTGGTGCCTCGTTTTCTGGTCTGTTTCTACGGATCCTTCAGTGACCAGTTGTATTTTGATCGTTTCCCGTTCTCATTCATTTTCTCATTTGCTTCTAGCCGCCACTTCCTGTTCCTCATCTCTGAACTCTTTTCTCTAACTTGCCTCTAAAGGTTTGTCTCATTCGACTATAACAATAAGTCTCATGCGCCCAACGTAGCTCCCTCTCTCTGACCTGGTTTCTCTCTCTTCTCATTTCTAGTAATCTTACTCCATGTTTGTCTGTCACTCTCTCTTTCTGTCGCTTTAATTCTTTGGAGCAGTCCCTCTCTTGCTCCATCTCCTCCTCTCATTCTCTAGATTCCAGAAGTTTCTTTCATTGTCCCGAACTCGGTTTCGGTCACTGACTTGCTATCCTCCTGGGTTTCTGGTCATTATGTCGAAAACATTTTTTCGACATACAAATATGTCGAATCAAAAGTGCCAACATTTTTTTTCTTCGAATTTCTTGTTTTTTATTTTTAAGGGTTTAGTTTTGTTTAGTTGGCCAAAAAAAAGATGTTTTTAAAAATAAAAAAAACCGGGGTTGGGGGGGAATCCGCCCCCCAAAAAGAAAAAATATAAAAAAAGGCATTCGAAAAAAAATTATTCTGCAATTTTGAGTCGACATATTTGTATTTTGAAATAGTGACTGTCGAAAAAGTCACTATAAACCATCCTCCTGTCGGTCACTCTTCTGATGCCGTCTGCTTTGCTCTCTCTTGCCCTTTAAAGCTCTTCTCGTGTGTCTCTTGGTGCCAGTATCCATCTAATGTGAGTCGGTTGATGTCAGTGGCAGGTGGGTCCGCTGATCATTCTGTGAAGCAGATGTCTACAGAGCAGAGCTTCAGTGGCAGGAATTCCATCCAGATCAAGTGATGGAGCAAGCAGCACACGAGCCATGATACAACAGGCAGCACTTTCTTTGGTAAAACGCACTGATTAGGCTACCCTGTTCTTTCGCTGCAAGTCCCGTCCACATCCATGTGCTGGTATTACATTTATTTTGCCTTCCATCCAAGGCTAACATGTGCTTTTTAAAGGCCTTGCCTCCAGTGTAGTAGCTGGTTTCTATGTATGTGCAAGATCTATCCTATTCCATCCTAAGATCTGTCTCCAGCCCTAGCCCGAAGGCTGCATCAGCGATGTCCTTTTCATTGGCTGAGGCTGCGTGAAGGATGTCAAACACACACACACACACACGCGCATTCACTCATTTTGGAAGAGAATGTACACATAATCTAAAGTACTTATATTTTGCGTGTTTAATTGGCTCGTGGGCATTCCTCAGGTCAACATGGTAAAGCACTGTAATTAAGAGACTGCCCAAGTTATATTCAGCAACTACATAAAACACACCGAGTTGTGAACAGAGAGATGCTTTGTTTGATGAAACTCCAGCAAAACCCAGAATGCACTTGTGATACTCTTCAATGGGCATCATACACAGCAATATAATGTTCTGTTGCAGATCAATGACAACTGCAAAGAACACACAAAGCGAGCACGTACAAATTCAGCAAGGTAAAAACAACGGGAAGGCATACCTTTCAAATAAGTCAACTTTTATTGTGGAATTACAAATGCTGTTCTGAAATCAGGTACCTGACTTTGTCCCGAGGCATGAGGGACTCTGTAACCCAGGAAAGTCAGGCTACCACAATCTAAGTGGCAGAGTTGTGTGCTGTCTAGAGACAGTAGAAGGTAGAAGTTGCAGTACCGCCGTCCCGAGTCCATGCCACCTCGCTGAGTGTTACACCGCCGCTTCTGAAGACCTACACATAACTATGCACTGTCCGCAGAGTCCTATTCCCCATGGGCATCTGCACTCAGGAGAAGAAGGAGCCAACCCCAACCGTATTCCTGTAATGGCAGATCCTCAGAGTAGGGCTAAAGCCGGATGACAAAAACCACCCATGAGTTTTTCTTCCCACAGGATCCCTTCTGTCTCTGGGCTTCTTGTGGGAGTTACCAGTTCATAAACCGAAATCCCGATCAGGTATTCTGCAGAGAAGGTGAGAGTGCCTTACGATACAGTTTGCCAGCTGCGGTCGCTGTGTTGAAAATGCCAAACTGGTTTCGAACCCACTAGCCGCAGCTGAAGAGAGTATGTTATACTTTGCAATGCAGAAGGATTCTGTATGCCAACAGGGATCCCTGTGGACTCTTAAACTTAACCAAAGCACAGACAGCCCAATCAAGGCTAGCGTTGCAGAGAGCAGTATTCCAGAAACCACAGAGGAGCTGCGGCCCAGCAGAGCCGCTGCAAGGGGCAAAGCTTTGGCCTGGACCCAAGATGGCTTCGGCACCTGTTCTTGTTCATAACAAAACATACACTTAAAGTGAAATATGGAAATAAAACACATGGGTCTGTATCACTCTTAAGATACGTTCACTGGCTGTGACGCGACTTCCCATTGCATATGTTAATGACCAGGCTCGGACTGGCCTATCGGCCAATAGGCTCATGGCCAAACCAAAAACACAAAAGGCTGGTGTGGGCCACTTTTTTTTTGGTCAAAGTGGGCTGCTTTTCTTGCCCAACTTGGGTCAGTTTGATGAGTTAAGTCACTCTGTGGCTAGTAGCTTTGACCGGTGTTGCTTAATAAATATTCTTCAAAATGCACAATTTGCATCACACTTTATCAAAAAAACTCCCCCTTAGTTACTATTCCAACAGTGTCACAAAAGGAATGAATTCCCATTTGCAACTGTGGCCTGCTTTTTCATTGGTGCTCGAGACCATTTTATGGCCCAGGCCGACCCTGTTAATGACACACCCTAAATAACGTGTGCCCTGTTTAGCAGCAGTCAGTCTGCACCTACCACACGGCTGTATGGCCAAGGAGTTGGTTATTTAAGTAACCGAATGTCAGAAAATGTTTCTACCGCCCATCCACTGCTTCCTAAGTTTCCCTTGGGCATCTCCCGGCCAATGGCATCCATGGGACGTGGCAGGCCCTTTGTCTGTCCGACCACCAGCAGTTTTCCTTCAGCGACCCGGCTGTCCAGCAAAGGTTTTGGCAACTGACTGAAGCATGCGTTGACCCCGATTCCACACAACTGGACTCCATGAGCAGAGCTGCCCATTAGAGCGCATGTTTCATGGCAGAAGGAACTCTGGGATGGGAACACTAACCTTGCACAGTCAGTGGGCTAAGAAAGGCTTGGGAGAGAAACTGTCTCGCAGCAATACACAGCTTACTGCAGAAATACTAAGGGATAGAATCGTTGCGCAAAGTCTTTAGCATGCTACATTTAATTTCATGAGCACAGCTTTGGCTGGCACGAGAAATGATGGCAGCCACAATAAATACTAAATAGTCCAGAAATCAAAGGGAGAAACAGAGAAGCGCTAGAATGCGCCAAGCAGCATGATGTTCCAGCTTTGCGGGTGGGGGGTGGACTGGAGTTTCTGCTGTGGGCGGGGCGGGGGTATCCCGAAGCGTTCCTGCCCGCCTGCCTGCTACGGGGTCTCCTTGCTAGAGTGGGCCCTGTCCTGCTTGTTGGGGGCTGTCATCACGGAAAGGACCTCTTCCATACTGAATGCCAGGGAGATGACAGAGGGGTTTCTTCCCTGTAACGTAGAGCGCGTGAGAATGCTCCAGGAACAGGGGAGATGGCAGACAAGGAAGTCCTGCCACTTCGTGACCCGAGGTCCGTGTGTTTAGTAAACCTGTGCTGGTAATTAATCTTGCGGCCCCTCTGGAGGCTCCTGGCGAGCACCCAAAGCTTCGCAGGAGGTCAGGCGATCGCGAGACGTTACGCAGGTGTGTGCTGGGAACCTCTTCTCTGTGCGCGACTGCGCGGGTGTTTTGTGTTCCACGCTGGCTAGTAGCTTTACGAGCCCTTGGCGGCTGGGGGCTAGCTCCAGGTCAAACACCTCGAGCTGGTCTATTGGCAACATTGTTCACGGCATAGAGGACACCGGCAAAATCATGGCATTCTGGAAAATCACCCGCTCTTTCGGTGCCTCAAATTACAAACAAGAATATATAAGAAACGAAATCACTGCACAGTGCGTTCAAGTGTATTCCTGCTACGCGATGCCAGCCCCACCGCCCCCAGACCCCCATTACATTTTGGGTTAAGTGATTTGCACTGGGCCCAACTATTAAAGATGCTTCTGTGACAGTGAAATGTTCTCTATAATGTGCCCAGCTGCCACTTGGAGTAATGTCTGGGCTGTATAATTCACAATTTACATCACATTTGATCAAAAACCTCCCCCTTGGGTACTACTCAAACAGTCGGCCACAAAATAAATGAATAGCCATTTGTAACTGTGGGCCACTTTTTCATTGGTGCCCAGGGCCCAGACAATTTTATGCCACAGTCCGACCCTGTGGGTATACAATATTGCTGGTGTTTGGTAAACATGCCACAACACTCCAATCGCAAGCATACCACACAACACCACACCACACTGTCGACCCTCCCCAGCGAGGGTTAAACGCTTATATGGTTGTTGCATCTTAGACCCTTACTTGGACTGATAGAGCTATGCATAAAATAGCCCTGACCTATAAGACGACATTCATCTCTCACTGCCAGCATTTCAATCTAATGGCTGCATTCCCATTAGGGCCTTCCTCGTGATTTTAAACTGGATGTGGAATTCTGAATCCGAGAAGGTGCTCTCACTTTTTTAACTCTCAAGTTTACAGAGCTAAACTCACTAATGCTCGATTTCCATGTAGTTAACTTTTGTGAAGGAACAAGCTTGGGAGGATAGCCCAGGGGCAGCATGCTGTTGCCTTGGAAGCAAGATGACAAAAAGCAACACAGGTTTGATCCCTGGTCTGCGCTTAGAAATATCCCCGGTCCGCGCTTGGAAATCTCTGGGTATTAAACGTGTTATAAATAACCAATCATATCATACCATAACATAACATGACCATAATGGATAAAAGTCCATTGAGATGCTTATGCAAGTTCTAAAGGAATAAGAGGACTGTTAAGGACACACATGTTCAGCAGATACTATGTCTGTGTCCACACACAGACTGTGGTTTATAGCTCCACACCCCAGATGGGATGACACTTTACTCCCACAATACATGTCAAATGACATCCATCTTACTTAATGCCAATGGTGGAAGAGGATTTGCATTAGAAGTTGGTAAACACTGAGTCGTAGGCTTCACAGTATGCACCTTTCCCTCGCTACATGCAAGCTAGCAAGTTTAGTGGGTTAATGCATGTGCTGCAGAGATATGTGTGGGTAACCTGCAGGTCGTTCTTGCATCCGTCAATGTTGATCACATTGTTGGCTAGTAGTAGTTCCGTTACAAACCTCAGGGATAGATCTTCCCACTCGGCAAGTTTAGCGAGTTTTATCAGTATCCACAATATAAATGCAACTTAACTGTATTGTAGAACATGAATCACAAATATTTTATCTCCCATTGCTAAAAAAAACACAAAAAAAGAACTAGATGTACCCTTGTTCCTGCCAAGAAGGGGTACTAGGTGATAGGACAACTGCTGAGAACACACCATCTAAGATAGCAAGTTTGCAGCTGGGAACATGCCAAGTAAGGTCAGAGAAATCAACCAAGGTGGTACCATGGATTAAACATACCGAATATTTTTCTCTGTCAAAGACTGTGTTGTTGCAACTTGTCCTTCATCCATTTGATTGTTCCATTCTGGTTCGATTCTTACTTTAAATGTGTACACATCCTCTCGGTTTTAGGAGTTATACGACGCTTAGCATTCAGAGAGTAACTATGATTAAGAAGCCTTTGGGTAATACTACGTTTAGTCCAAAAGCCCCGAAAAATACCTGACATTCTGGAGATGAATTTTTCCAATTTCTGCGTGTTAGAAAAGTCAAATTTACAGAAATAGCTAAAAACAATGGATTATGCTACATCAAACTACACTTAATATATTAATTTGTAACCTTCCAAAACATTTAGAAAACCGTGCCCAACGTCCCACTATCCTACGTTTACAGCTGTTCTGCCATTTATACCAGGTACCATTGAGTTTATACCTTCAGGGCTTCTGTCATTCTACCTTCCTTTCCGATTCCCTGGGCTCTCTCTCGGCCTGGAAGTGCAGGCAAAGCAAGAAATGTCATTGGCATGGAGAAATAATCTGACGAAAACTTTAAAAATCTACTAAATCTGTGGAGAAGTTTTAAAATCTGATCTCATTAATAAATCTGCATTCTCTGCCAAAGTATCTGCGCAGGGCTCTCCTTAATACCCTTACCTGTTCGGTCCAACCCATTCACACCTCTTTGGTTGCCCTTGTCAACGGCTTCTTTAAAATTGGAAGGATCCCGACTTGTGCGGAGAAAGTGAGCATATCCCCAAGTCTTAAAAAAGCTTACTAAAGAACATTCCAGCAAATTAACATCCTGTTGATAATACTTCTTTCATTGGCAAAATTTTGGAAAAAAGCACCACACAATACCTTGAAGTATAAGACCTTCTTCCCGAGCATCAAGCGAGATTCATACTGATCTAAGGGGTGGAATCCACCCCTCTGACCATAAAAGAAGTCCAGTCAACCCTCAACAGAAACAATTCCGGAGTCCTGATACATCTGGACTTATCCAGAGCGGTCAATAAGGTAAACCATCCTACTCTGCTTAAAATACTTAAAAATAGAATGCTGGCCTTGCCATAATATAGTTGTCCTTCATGCAACATAGGAAATCCCCAGTGAGATCTGGCAACTTCCTATTAGCTATGATAACCAAGGACTCTGGACTACATTAAATGTTAGGATTCCCCTCACACTTCCTGGGTTTTAAGGCTTATGTGAAATCTCTGGATCACCTCAAAGATCATTTTTAAACTCAGGAGTCACATACAAACAAATCACAACATGTATGAGTCACACCCAAGACTGGAAGATTAGCTTCTGCTTGAATGTTGCAAAATCCAAAATCATCTTCAAGGTTATGGAAACCCCTCCTACTGATCTGTTTTTGTGACCTTCCACCATGGACCAGCCACCCACCCTGGAAAAAGAAGCACGAAACCGAAGAATTGTATTCAATGAAAAGCTGTACTTTGCTAAGCATTTGCAGAAACTAACCAAGAAATCTTGCCCAAACACTTCCGCTATTAAACATGCCCCATAAAGTAAGAGGACCAGATATAACAGCCTCTACTTAGACCACCATCCCCAAATACTTCAGCACGTGGCACCTAGGATGATCATGGCCCTGAATCCTGGAGATCATATGACAACATTTCTGAAAACTCTCCACCCGCTCATAGTGAATTAAAGAATCAACTTCAAAACGGTCTGCATTCTGCCTTGAGCTTAATGTACTACGCACTTCTCCTTCCACAGAATTCTGTTCTGGAACGCTACGAGGACTTTGAGTGATCTGCTCTGTTAATATTTTGTTGTTGCTGTAACCTCATTCCCCTATACATGCCATAACCTTCTGTGCAACATTACTTCTCCCTCTTCACCCACCCTTTTGACTTGGGAGTACCACAAAGAGGATGTTTCTGCAGTGGGAGCCTTATAAATCAATACATCAATAAATTGGCTATCATTAGTGCAGTCCCATTTAGTGCAGCACACAATGTAGTCCTACCAATGGTTCTGCTATTTTTTCCACTATGTTTGCAAAATTGTAGTGGTGAAAGGCAGAGCCATACATTTGCCTCTGGGGGGCATTCAAAGGCCCCAAACTGAAGTCCCTTTCACATGAAAAGCCGGATTTTTAAACACTGACCCCAGAAACGGCTTGACATGTGTATTTGCAGTTTTAAGATGAAATATGTACCCCTGCTAAGATTTGTAAAGAAAAGCCCACTTTGTTTCCATTTAAAGGTTTGTGGTGGCAAAGTCAAACTCTTTTGGCTTATGTTTGGGCAAACTTCACAAAGAAATCCCCCACTGCAAGTCTGGATGTTACATCCCCCATCTAATTACAACTGCAATAAAGTGCGTCCTGCTGAAGGTGTGGAAAACTCACTGTTCCCCAGACTTGCTGGCTCTGAAGGCAGTGAGAGCAGGACAGTTGCCCTTGGCTGGAGCATGACCAACATGTGTGAAAATGGCAGCTACAACTTCAAAGAGCAAACAGCCAACTTCAAAGAGACTCATAAAAAACTCTGGTCACAGTCTGGCCCAGGGAGATAGATAGCTGGATGAAGCAGATCTCCCATTTAATGGACATACAGATTTATAATTAGGACTATTATAAATTAGGCCTTTTCCCCAGCAACGATAAGGCATATTTTCCTCATTTATGTATAATTTTTTAGGTAATTTCCAGGCAATTTTGGAGATGTAAAATTCATGCACCTACCAGGTAGGGACTGTAATCGCCAGTTAAACTAGGTTCCTGGCTGATCTGAAAATGTCCTGAATGTAAGAGTTGGCGAACTGGTGAAGGGTAAAATTAGGAATATGGGTAGGAAATTACATGTTCATAACTGTTATGCTTTTTTGTGAAGATGGCAGAAAATTGCCAAATGGCCATGCAACATGGTGCAAACCTGGCTGTTGTCTTATTTAGTTCTCCATAAATAACTGAAAAGGAAAATATGAATATTATGGCAGTTATTAGTACATTTATGAAGTGTTGCCACATAACTAGATGTTTGGAAAAATGTGGCATGAGAACAAATAGTGCTTGTAAATTAAGCTGCCGTATGTCTGCGCCAGACTCCTAACCCAATACTGACTGGGAGGCTGGATTTGGGAGGAGACAGAAGGATAACTGTCCAATCCCATTTGGTATCACAAGTATGACAGTTACACAATAGGTATGATTTCAAAACCTTTATTCAATTTTTGGGGTTTGGAAAAACTCCTACTTTGCTCTATAGCTATGATGGAAGTAGTCTCTACCATCAAATATGAAATAATGCAGTCCTAGGAGTGTCTGTCAAATAGAAATGGCCTATACCAACAAAACCCAATGCCTGCCCTATGTTTTATACAAAAAGTGTGTAAAGGGGACCGTGTATGCAAAGGAAAATCAGCGTCATAACAAAGGATCAGAATGGCTGAGTCAGATCTCCTCCCCACGTTGGACAGGACGGAGTAAGGAAGCCCCGTAGACAGGATGACACACTCGGGCTAAGGGTCTCAAAACAAAGGCAGTTCAAAATGTGGATCGAGGCCCGCCTGCCCTTAGACGTTAAAGTCTTTAATTCTCGCTTTCAAAAGTTCTTTCACAGTTCAAAAAAAGTTTGCCCAGTCCTACTGTCAGGATTAGGGGCTGTTCGGGTTTGAAGAGATGCCAGAAACTGAACAAATAGGGCACATACTACAATTCCCATGAGCACTTGCGGAAACTGGTAGTTCCCCGCCGTGTGCGTCTGTGGCCAGCTGAGTTGGATTAGGAACGGTTTATTAAGGCCACAAGGCGAATGGCAGGTGTGGCTTATTGTGGGTGTGTGCGGAGCTCCATGTCGGAGTGTATTTCCACGGCGACCGTGGCTGGCGGTGACCGGGCGGTTTGAGTTGCATGCAAGGCTGCCGCTGTGAAGTGCTGTTTCATCCAGTGTCCGGGACGGCTTCCGAGCCTCTCGGATTTCAGATAAGTGCCTCATGAGTATTTTTCCCACGTGTGAATGAGTTCTGTGTACCACGGACATTTGGTTATTGAAGGGCTGGGGGGCGGAGGGGCGACAATGTACTCCACTGGTCCGGTACTGAGTCTGAATTGTGGCTGCATTGTACACAAACATTGTTAGGGACTACGCCCTGGTATGCAAGGCCTTCTCGAGGACATTCAGACACCAGTCCTTAATCAACAGGCATATAGGGTTACTTTTCTGATAAGAGGAATTACTGCACTAAAGAGTTCTGTCTGGCATAAGGAAATGAGTACCAGAAGTCAGTACTCATGTGTACATGTGTTTTCATGTCATTGTGATCACTATTACTATTTGCTAGCCCAAATGGGCCATGTGTTATGTCCTTCATGAGGAGAGTAAGTTTCTCCATGGTATGTTCCATCCTGCTTGCTTTATGTAGTGTTTTATGTCAATGTGTATTGTGGTACATGTCTTAAGATGTGCTGTGGTGTTGTCAAGGGAGTTACAAGTATGTCATGCTCAGGAACTATGCAGGTTTAGTAGTGTAGGGTTTTTTCCTGTTGCTTCCCTCGACCTATCCACACTAGGGTTTCCTTCAACCTCTTCCCGGTTTCCCTATAATTCCCCACCCTGTCCACAACCTCTTCTTAACCCTGTTCCCCCCACTGGCTGCCACGTGGTGTCCTGTTCACTATACCAGGCACCTCCATGGTGGGAGGGTCGACTTCATTCGGCTTCTGTGGTTCGGGGGAGAGTGTCGACCGCTCCTCCCTATTTGGTTGTGTATCTTGACACCTACCTCGATCGGGCTCGGACATCTCAAAGCACAGCAATTGCAGGGGTCCCCTTCCCCAAGTTTAATTCCCTTTCTTTAGAGGTTCCTTTCCCCTAACTTATCACACTTACGGTCTCCCTCAGTCAGGTTCAGACCTTTTCCTGATGTCAGAGTCTTTCGACTGTGCAAGACTTTTACTACAGACTTCTAAAGCACCACTTCGACTTTCCCTTCAGATCACAGTTATTTGCCCCAGTGGCTCCTGTCCTGTGTAGTTCAGTATCATAAGCACAAAAGTTCAACATTCACCTTTTCACCTGCCGTATTTGCTGGGGTTACTCTTGATTATTAAGTATTTTAGAGTTCCTTCACTTTGTTGCTGCATAACAAAAACCTTTCACAGAGACTTTCGAGTGGCATACTTCTTTTCATCGGACCACTCCGCTACTCTGTATCACTGGCTTCATGGTTATTGGTAATTTAAAGTTCACCACAGGTCTGCCTTCCTTTGCGTCTCTCATCCACACGCGTGCAACCTTCAATTGTGAGATATACTGTTGAAACTTCAGTCTTTCGTGAACACACACCAGCCTTTCATGTCGCTTGCCAACTCACTGGCTTGTGTGCATTCTTTTCTTGCCTTTGCGGTTTTAATTCACTAGCAAAGTTTAATACCACTGGCTTAGCCTCGCCTCCCCAACTCTGTCGTTCTCCACGGAGGGCACTGGTGTCCTTCAAACACAATGCAGTCCTCTTGTCTGGGATTTGGCCTTCTACGCGTATCTTTCATGGCTCTTAAGAGGCAAACCCTCCTGCAGGGATCTCCTGTGTTTCTCTACCATTTGCTCTCGTCCCTCTGTCGGCCGCTCTGCTCCAGTAGGTTCGCCTTCACCCCGGATGTTCTGCTCTTTCTCACATTTCACCTTGCTCAGAGTGTGTTTCTATGTTCCACCTAATATCCATGTGGGGAGAGTAAACCGGTATCAGAAGTATGTGATTAAAATCAGAGTATGTCTTTACTCAGGGCGCGCTGTCCATGTGAAAGTGTTTGTGTAGGAAAGGGGAGGGGAGTTGAAATCTCAAGATATCCCATTTTATAGGAAGGGGTATGGGTACGGGAATGGGGGGGGATACCAATTCTCACCATCGGTTGCCTCACCCCCACTCCCTAAAGACCCCTCACCCAGGTGATCCTCCCGCACTGATCCACTGCCAGGAACTGGATCCAAAAACGATGGCCGTGTCCTGGCCACCTGTAAGACAAGACCCGAGGACTAGCGGGTGAGACAGCGTTTGGTTTCTCACACAGTAATTGGTGGTGTCATCGCTGCTATATAAGGGGGACTGCCATAGGAGGAAAGGACAGAGCTGCTGAAATTTACCATCAAAAGAGTGCTGCTGCAACTTACAATCTGACAGGAGATTGCAGAGAGTGCATCTGGGTGGAGCTATTGCTAGGAAGGCCTAAACGTTGACTGGGTCCTATGGTGGAGAGCAGGAGGCCAGCCTTGAGAGTGGAGTGACTAGACCCCAGCCCTCTCTTTACTGAGGGTCCCGACATGCAACTGGCTGTCCTGAACCTTAAACAGAGGCTTTCTATGCAAGTAGAACTGAGCCCTGGGAAACCCAAATGTGGGGAGTCTGCTTGCTTAAATCCTTTCCCTTTATAGGAGTCCGAAGGGGTGGGGGCAGTGGCAAAACTGTGTATATCCGTATCCTGCGTAACTAAAAAGGTGAATTTAATGAATTCCCCATTTGGAACACTACGGTGCGATTTCTGTTAAAATTAAACAATTTACACAGCTCTCTTCCCAAGGTGCACTGAAAAACTGTAGCCTTCAATTTTGTCCTGTTGACACCGACTTCTTTAAGGAAGAGGGGTGTTTTTGTTCTTAAATCAGTCCAATCTTTTTGTCCAACTTTCCCCTAACACAGGCCTTTCAGTGGATGGGGGTCTGAAATCCAAAATTCCTAGAATCATTCCAATTTTTCTGTCCGACTTCCCCAACACAGACCAAAGTAGGGGGTTGAGGGGTCTGAAAAACAAACCGCTAAATCACCCTGTGTTTATTTTAAACCAAAAGTGTGGGTGAAATCATAATTGACATATGTATTTGTACTAATCTTGAAATCCTACTCATAGCCTTTTAAGCCCTCAGGAAAATCAGAATTGCACATTACTACATCTATAAATGTGTTCACTGACCAACGTAAATTATTTCTTGAAGGGAAATTTGTAGAAAGTAAAGAATTGTGGTTTGTGTTGTTTTCAACTCACTTTTGTTATTTGTTTACATTGAGAGAAGTTTAGTGTGTTATGCTACAGATAAAGTGTTGTTTGACATTTTGTGTGTACATTTATATTACTTTTAATTTAAATAAATACAAATATATTTCCTGTACACTGGCATTGTTCTTGGGTCATTGTTAACTCAGGAAGGTGGGGGGATCCAAGGGGCATGATATGTGTCTGAAGTAGGACTGAATAACTTAATCTGTTAAACAGTTTGTTGCGTCACACTTTGAATGTGGAGGGAAGGAACGCCCTGTGTTGAGGGTGGCTTCTCAATAAACCATCAGATACCTAAAAAAATGAATGGGAGTCCCAAGACCAATTCAACCAAGTTCACTCCCTCAGCTCCCACTCGCCCATCTACTACTCACCAGGCGATGTAGTTAATGGTCTTACCACAGATCCTTTTTGTCTCTCTACTCATGGTCGCCAATACCATGGATTATGCTGACTACAGCGATAAGCACAGCAGAAGAAAAAGTACAGTTTTGGAAGGGGATCACCAAATAAGTCTGCTGTGTGAGTTAACACACAAGGTTAAAGTAAAAGTAAAAGTTGGCGGTAGCGGCAAAACATTGTTTTAACACACCACCAAACTAGGGGTTTCATTATCAAACCTCTTGTTGAATATGTTTGTGTGTGGTAATAATTATCACATGCAGTAAATACCATACCGCATGGAGTTCTATGGGACTCCGAATTGGGGAGTAACAGAAAGGTCTTTCTGAGGAACATAACAGCCCCCACAAAAACATTCTCAGACTAGTCACGGGCAGGGGTCAGCCAAGCGATTTAACAGCAACTAAAACAAATGTCACTGGCCAGATGCACGACTTGCTGAACATATACTATAACGAGTCATACCTACCAAAAAATGAAGTGTCCAGTAGTAGGCATCAAGTATCTGTGTGGCTGACAGTCTACTGTCTGTTCTTCTCGATGACCCGTCTAAAATGCGTAAGTCTCTAAGGAGGCTGTCCCAAAGATGTCCCTCCCATTAGGCTGCACGCACACAGCTCTCAAAGCTTTCAACAGGTGTCAGTTATGCACTGGCCGTTGATGCAGTCAATCCTGTGCTTGACGTTTCTGGTGCACTGGGCAAAATTTGGGCTGGTTGGTTTTCGTCCCGATTCCTTAATTCTTCTAAAGATGTATGCTGCAAGCACTTCAGCAAAGCCTCTTTCTCACAGTGTCTCCTGCTTGTGAGGCTTGCCGGGTGTCATCTTCCCCGAGACATATGGATGGTAAGCAAATTATTTTACTTTGAAACATGGGTCCCTAAAGGAAGCCAGCAGGTGCTAATTTTTACCTTTAAATCCAATTACCAGTGGATCCCCACACAAGGTTGAAAGCAGGTCCCTCACTAGCTGTACCACATCGGCATCAGCTGCCAAGGAATTGTCTCGCACCATGTTGGTCAGGTTAAGCTCAAGCAGGTACAATACAGGGAGAACTGCATTCAAAATTGCATTTTGATAACTCACGCTCTTGATGGCTTCCTCGAAAGTTTGTACCACACAGCAGACAGTGAGAAGCTGCCACTGCCCCAACTAGAGGTCTGCTTTGCTATGAGAGTTGCAGTTATCTGTGAGTTGCAGTTATGTGTGATGGGACTGCACAGCTCATGTAGCCTGTCCAACATGTGGAAAGCAGAGTTCCATCAGGTGACTGATGAGGTCTAAAGATTGTGCAGTGGCAACTTGTTGCACACCTGCAGTTGGAGCAGTATATATTTGGCACGACATAGTAAGCCTGACTGAACTCTGAGCTTATCTTCTAGGCCACAGCAATCATTTCTTTGACAGCCAGACAATGGCTGATAAAGCATGGGACCACACGGTCAAGGTAATGCGCAAAGCAGGGGGCATGCATTGTCTTCCCAATTCCTTAAAAAGTAAGGACATCTGAGCCATTGCCTCCTGTAACAAAACCCAAATCCAAACTACAGGGCCTGAGCTGCAGTGCTTCCACCTTTTCTCAGATGTCAACCCCCCGATGATTGATGAACTGAAACCTTTGCATGGACAACATTGCCTAGTGCTGAGTTGCATACACCTGCTGCCCCCTTACATTACTCCAGAACCCCTCTTGACTGTTAGAGGAAGCAAAGGCCACTCAGCATGCCATGTAGTCCGTACTCTGGACCAATGGCCCACGGACTGATGTAGTACTCACCCCACCATAGCTGTAACCTTGTTGTACTATTCCGGCATAGCTTGGCAAGAGAAAAAACATTGGCCGGGAACTTCCCAGCAGTGACTGACTTTGTTCCATAAGGAGTCGGTACCCAGGGTTTGACACAAAAAAAAAAGAGTACGGCAATAGCTCTATTGGCCAAATTATAGCGAGGTTAGCATTGAGAGTGGCGATCTTGAATCAAGGTTATTACTGTGTCACAAAGTTTGCAATAAGCTTGCATATCACTGTCCTGATATTAGAGAGATCAATGCAATGCAATTCTGAGGTACAGGGGGCTAGAGCTTGGTGTCCACCTCCAAAGCACTAAAACAGCTGCAGTATTTTCAAGACTTACTGTATACTGGAGCTGATATGATGGTTGTCTGATGGTTTGGGAGGAAAGTATCTTAGATCTTTTGGCTTCATCCCATGTCTCTGTATGCTGATGCACCATATGAGACAGCATAGATGTGGTACCCATGTTGGTTTCTGCCCTCCCTCGGTGCACCATTTTCTGGCAGATTGTACAAGTGGCCATATTCGATTGCTGTAAGTTCTGTGAGAAGTACCGCCACACCTTTGACTTCACTGTGGGCTAGATCATAGGCTGAACTTATGTGGGCGCACTGGTGCTGATGGTAGTGCTGCTGGTGGTGTTCTGGATGTGACATAATGATTTGATGTGCTTCAAGATCTGCAAAAGGAAGGGTGTTTCTCAAAGACACTGTAAACAAGTGGGGGCAAGCTTCCAGTAACAGAACAGCTTCTGCATCTGTTGTGTCAATCTCCTTCTCCTTAGTATCGCCGCTTCACACCAGCAACACTCATTACTGTCTGGACTCTGATGGATCATTACCTTTGTCTTGATCATCAGCCATCTTGTCATTGTCATTATTATCTGACTTATCAGTCTATGAAGGAGCCAGAGATTGAGACCTGAGCTTTTTCAACTCCTCCTGCTGTTCAACTACACTGGGTGGTGTTCTTTGCTGATTTTCTCAAGCTAATATCTACACACCTTCCCATGAGTTGGAGGACGGAACAGAATGTGCAACACCCTCTGTCAGCTTCAGTGATAATTCATTGCTGTGGTGCAGTACTCATGCATTTACCAGTAGTGGTGCATATATCCCAAAGCTACAGGTCACAGGGGTGTGGAACTAGAGTTGGATGATACCTCCACTTGACCACATGCAATTTTGGAATTCCACAGTGCACACAGCAAGTGCTGCTGCGAGAGTGAAAAATAAGAGCAGCACAAATCCCCCTGCCTCTGGATTATTTGGATGCTGCAGACACTTTGTTCCAAAAATGTGTTGTGAACTCACTGACTGCTGTGTCAACCACCCTCCAGAATACCAGGTGCTCACTCCCAGTAAAATCAGTCAAGCACGTCTGTTCCACAATCTGCCCTCAGGAAATCACAGCTCCTCACCCTATCCCTCCCTGGTGTTAGCTGATGGCACAGGTCTCATCCACTCACTTCAAGAGACAGACAATGATTTGGGTGCCACCACTCTCCATGAATCTCTGGTGATTGCACTTGTGTTGTTCACCCACTTCAAAACACTGAATGTGTCACACATCCACTACATCTAACTCTCGGCTAGGTAAACAGTCACTCCCTCCCTCTCCCTACACTTCTTCCTACTAAACCACTCTAAATGCACTAATGTATTAACCCTTCCATACATTTTATAGGTCTGACTCCAGCGATGTCCTCCTGACTCACTACAAGCTTCCAGAGACTGAAAAGGAGCTACAATCATGCGCCCCACGTTAATCTATGTGGTCAAACCTCAGACAAACCCTTCCAACAGTTGTGTCTGAGGTTTGACCGGGTTTATCACCCGATATTCTGGTCAGCCAAGGTTCAGCGGGAACGTTCAACTAGGCATCCTTATTGCCTGCATCTCTGTAATTCTCACTCCTTTAACGGCGTGGGGCCATTATACATGTTAGTCCTGTAGTGAGGTGGTGGGATGTATATTATAGGGTATTCTTTTGTACTCTTTGACGGAGGCTTGTCTTTCTGGCCTTTTTCTCCCATTAGCACTCAAAGCAATTCTCTTATACTATGTAAATCAGTGGGCATGTGTCCACCTTTGGGCAACTTGTTTATGCTGTATTTGTTCTAGCCTTCATGTCATTTTCTTTTGCCCCTTCTGTTTCTCCTTGTTTATAATTGGCATGTAAAATTATAATTGGCTATTCATAATGTGCTTAATACCCAGAGGTTTCTAAGCGTGGACCGGTGGATCGAACCTGTCTTGGTCAGCAAAGAGGTGATTGTTAAAGGCAAAGAACAAAATTAGTTTGGTATGAGTAGTATAGCTCAGTGGCAATGCGCTCGTCTTGGAAGCAAGATGACGCAGACCAATCCCGGTCCGCGCTTAGAAACCGCTTTGGTTTTAAGCGCATTATAAAAAACAATTATAATTATCATCATTCGTTTTCTAAGGGGGATATTTAAAAGGGTGAAGAGAAGCGGCCACAGGACTGATCTTTGAGGAACACTCATTGGAGAGGAGTAAAAGGTCCTGGAGTCCCGTGAGATGGCGAAGTGGCAGTCAGAGGTGTGAGGACACCAAATTGAGTAAAGTGTCCTTGAAGCCAAGGAGGGAAAGAGTTTGAAGAAGGGAAGCATGATCCACAGGGTTGAATGAAGGAGAGAGTCTAGAAGGATGAGAATGGAGGAGTGGGGGAGGTAGTGGTGGAGATAATGGTAAAGGGATGGGTGGCATGAATAAGAGCAGCATCAGTTGAGTGTTTGGACCAGAATCCAGATAAGAGAGGGTCAGCAAGTGAGTGCAACTCATGATAGTGTTTGAAGACAACCCTCTCAAGGAGTTTAGAGTGGTAATAATGGAGAGGGACAAGACTGTCGAATGAGGAGGTTTGGGGGACAGCACTTGGTTTCTTTAGAAAAGGAAAGACTGTGGCTGATTTGCAACAGGCAAGGGAAGAGAACAGTTGATAGGGAGAAGTTGAATAAGATGAAAAGGTGTGCAAAAGTCCTTTATAAATGCGTGGTGCAAAAGCATCACTTGGAGTGCAGGTTGGGTTGCCAGAGCCAAGGATGTGTAGAAGTGCGTAGAAGTTCAGTGGTGAAGGAGAAATGGGAAAACTAGGAGAGTGTTGGGAAGATGGGAGAAGGGGATTATAAGGTATAGAATGGTGGAAAGGGTAAACCCTGGTTATTTTAGTGGAGAAGTATGTAGCAGTTACCGGCAGAGAGCAAGAGAAGACAACAGGGTGTTTTGGGAGTGGGGGAATTAGTGGGGGAATTAGCATTAGGGTCCTGGATAGTTTGTGAAGGTACAAGTAGAAAGAGGAAACAGGGCAAGTGCAATAGGAGGATATGGCTGTGCCAAGAGCTGTAGTCATGGTCAGTAGAGTCCTTCTCGTAAGCAGCAAGGAAAGTCAAGGATAGGGTCTTTCGGTACTCAGTCCTTTTGCTGTCAGTTTTTTTAAATGGAATTTTTACTGAAAAAATTCCATCGAAAAGAAAATCTATCGAAATATATATGGGTTGGGTAAGAGGGTAAAAGAGGTGGGTAGGGGGTTGGGTGGAGTTAATAACATAGGGAAATGAAGCGCTTGGAGGAACCCTCCACATTTTTTATGTCAAGTTTTTTTGATGCATTTCTTTCGGTAAAAGAAATCAATCGAAAAACCTACTGTCTGTAAAACGACATAGAACCGTTTTTTCTGCCAGAGGATAATCGGAGATAGATGGTTTCCTCAGCAGGTGAATATTGGGGAAGATGCACGGTTGAAGATGCAGTAAAGAGGAGGCAAAGGTGTGGGCAGTGTAGTGATCAGGGTTGGGGTGGACAGTGCAGAGCTACATTCTGTAAAGGTGAGATTAATGTGTGGGCAAGTACAGTAGAGAGAACTTTAGATGTTGACTTGTTTGAGGTAGGGGACCATGGCATTGGGCTTGAATTTACATTTTGTGATACTTAAAGGAGGGAATGGGGAGTAAGGAGAAATGGAGATGGTGAAAGGAATAAGAGTGGTCAGAAGGGAGGGGTCAATTTTGGGAGCAGAGGAGACCAGAGTGGAAGATGGGCATATGACATTGAGAGAGTTGCCTTGGGGGGAGGTTGCAATGTTATGCAGGTTCGCTAGCGAGGTGTCAGAGAGAGTGGAGTGAAGTTGGAGCTGCTGGGCCTTAGATATGTTGTCGAGGTTGTGGGGGCGTTTTGAGAATGAGGTCAAGATCACTGAAGTAGAGGTTGAGGCTGCCCAATGGGTGGTAAATGCGGAGAATAGCAAGAGGGGTGTAAGCAAGGAGTTGGACCGAAATATGCTCAGGGAGTGAAATGAGAGAGGAAGAATGGTGCCGATGACGAGTCCTTACTAATCATAAGACCACCACTGCTGCTGTTTGTTAGCAGACAAGAGGAAAGTCAGTGTGAAGGCCTGCCCAGGTGGTGGGGTGGGGGGAAATTCAGAATTCTGTGATAGCCTTGGGGTGATGGGAATCAAACGATTAGTGAGAAAGTTTTTTTTGCAGAGAGATTGGTAATTCCAAAGATCCAGTGTGAGGTCAAAGGGGGGGAGGGGGGTCAGAGTTAGTGGAAGCAAATGTCGAGGAGGTAGATGGATGGAGGTGACTAGGGTAGATGTGGGAGGGATCAGGCAGAGATAAGCATCCTAAGTGACTTTTGGGAGGAGACTGAAGAATGGGGAGACAAGTGGAGGGGAGAAGTTTGGGGAGGGAGTATGGGCAGAGCCCATAGGAAAGGGAGAACGGTAAGAAAAAGTAGGATTGGTACAAGCCTGGTAGTCCATGAGTGATTAGGGAAGTTGCCGGGGGTCCACATAGTCCTATGTAACCAAAAATGCAATTTTTAAGAACAACATTGGGTGGCAGGCGACCAAGCACTGCATTTTAAATACACAGGGTTCGAGGATACCTACAAATTAGAAAACAAACACAGGGTCCTAGGCTAGCAACCACTGCATGTTAATTAGGCTGAGTCCTATGGGACCAAAAATGCAATTTAAAAGGTGCAGGGGATATGTGAATTCGTGCCAGTGATCACCAGGTGTAGGAAGTTTGGTTTCATGCTAGCTCTGCACAGATGTGAAACTGGATGGATGGAGGGAGGGAGGGAGAAATAGGGAAGAATGGGCGACTTAATGCATGTATAGGCATACGTGCTTGCAATGTGCATAAGATGTCTTTTGGAAATGCATACATGTTCATCTGATCTATGGAATGAATCTGAATAACTCTCATCCCAATGTGGCCCCTGCAGCAAGTCGTGGCAGCCTAGACTTTGGAATGTTGACTGACGAGAAAATATGACCATTAAGGTTCTGAGGGCACTATTGAGTCGCAAACAGCATTAACACCTTTGCTATTGAGAGGGACCCAACTATACGAAAGGCTTTTCTTAGCTTCAAGAAACTGTTACCACCTCACTGGTGGTAGCCTCTGAAACTGCAGACGCCAAATTCAGAGGCTCTGTCTTACACATCAGCATTTCACAGGATGGAGATTGGAAGTGCGGCTCAGCATTTCAGCCACTCTTGGGGCTTATGAAGTGAAGCTGCTTTGAGCAGCCCTAGAAGAAAGAAAAACGCCTCGCCGCTCCAGGATATGCAGCTACACCGAGATGCGCCACCCGCGTAGCAGAGATAGCGAAAAGTGACACCTGTGGGCTCCACACGAGCTTCCAGTTTCTCCATTCCTTGCATAGTGCCTGAGCCAAGCAGATAGGTAAGCAGTCAACTTTTCAGCAAATTGATGGGTCAACATTTTTGGGCAGTCTCCAACTGCCGGTGGGAATTTTTCTTTCACCATGCCCAATTACACCTCTGTGTAGTTTTCCTATACGTTATGCTACCAAGAACAGTGGAGTGAGGTGGGTTAGTAGTGTCATTGACCTTGAAGTTCGATAACACAGCTGAATTGTTTAAACCTACATGTCTTTGCTTCAATTATTAGATTCCTTGGGTATTACTACTAGACTGGGACAACTAGTGTATTTGGAAAAACATTTTATTTAACAGGGTTTCTGGACTATTGCTGCTATAGTTGATCTTATTGACCCTGCTCCCCTCCATTCATCTGTGTATTCTCAGACCGACTTCATGAGAGTACTCAACATGGTTTACGGTACCAAGTCTCCACCGGGAGCAGGTTAGCACTCATCACTATCAGCTTCATTACGGGTTTTGTGGTATATCTGCGGTAATACCACTGAGACACCACCAAACGGTATTACCGCTACCACCACTTGGTCGGGTGGTATTACCACCGGATTACAAGTGTTGGTAGGCCCTATTGACTTCATGGGGATTTCAGCTGTATTACCACCAATTTGGCCGGTTTTGGAAGATAAAACAGAGAATTACCAATCTGCTAGAGGTGTTTCCACTGCCTTACCTCCAAATCTGTAGTTCAGCGGTGTGGTAATGTGGTGGTAATGCAGCGGTAACTCTGTAAGAAACCACTGGTTCTTACCACACTGCCAAACTCGTAATGAGGCCCTACGTTCCTTCCATTATTTAATTGCATAGAGTCAGGCTACAGGCACGGTGGTTTTGAGGATCAGGTTCCCGTTTTTTTGGGTCTTCAATACGCGAGCCGGGCGCTATACTTCCGGCTCCTCTCAATTCTTTTCCTTGGCGTCTGCTGCCTGATGCGGTTCCCGCCACTCACCTGCTTATGTGCCTACCGTCTCGGCCCCCTCTACACCTTCATTTTTTAATCCTTCTTTGACTGCAATCCTCTTCTGCTTTTGCTGTCTTGGACCCAGCCATTCTCTTACTGGCATGGGGGTGTCCTCATGCTGCACTCCTGTGGGGTGCCGTTACATGAGCTCTTGTCACAGTGACTGAGTCTCTGCACCCATCGTCTGCATCTTCAGCAGGGAGTAGCCTTCATTTCGACTTCTTTTCAAAAACAACTGCAGCTTTCGGGCGATCTATTGACTCTCTTGATTGTAGGTACAGATGCTCTTGATCCACAAAATGAGGCCATTATTTTCTTTGCTGTCATTATGTAATTTGCTTGCAAACATTGTTCCATTTGCTGCTTGTGCGATCACAAATTTCTCCTTATGTATTAGGGTGCAATATGTAATTGCCCACACGCTGGGTTTTCATTTGTTCTTGGTGCTGCCTTTTTTTTATCTTTCGCAAAGTCATTTTCCTCCATTTAGTTTGCAGGGCTCGGATGCTAGGTTAAAGTTGTTTCAGTTCATCTGAAAAGCGGGGGATGGGGGGATCCCTCTTCTTAGTTTTCCAGATTCTGTCTGGTGTTGGGATCATGTAGGTGTTTTGTACCGTGTCACTGTTTTGAAGCGTAGTGCCATTGGCGTTAATGGCCTTGGTCGTGTCTATGTAGAAGGGGGCAAGGAGTGATGCCTGTGGCTCCCTGGTGATTTGTCTAGAAGGGGAAGTCTATTTCCTCCTGGGAATCCGGAGATCAGAGGGTTTGTACTTGGTGCTCTCCATAGAGAATGGAAGATGATTGTGGTCCATCCAGGTGGATGATGTGAGTGAAAGAATGCTACCAGTAAATACATCCACATATTCCAAATTGCATAAGCCCCCCCTACTAAGAACGAACAGGGCCAAAAACAAACTGTTTACCTGGATGGATCCCACTCAAGGGGCTATAAAACCACGTTTTATGTCACTGTACCTTTCACAGAGGAAAAACAGCAATTTTCAGATCAGTCTGGTCCCACCTTCAAGGACAGTCAACCACTGAAATGCTCGGCAACTGTCGTCTGAGCAAGAATGCAACCAGAGCCTCAGACATATGTTTCTGCCTTCTTGGGCATCATGATTGAGGTGAAGATGTGTCTCCCGACTAGGCCCAATGAGCAAGGGTGCACAGCTGGATTACCCTTAATAACTTAGGGTGAAACCCAAAGTCTTCCAAATTAGCCAAACATGTGCCCTACCGGAGGAGAAATATAATTTTGCACATCATTTGCACCTTGGGGGAAACCCCAAGCATGTAATTGTTTCAAAATTGTGGGAGCCCCTCTACACTAATATGCAAATGGTAAATTCTCCTCTGGCAAGACACATTGTGCTAAACAGGATTGTAAAGCACTGTGGGTGCCTTCCCATAGAGCAGGCTATTTAAGCCATGTTCATTCTTGTAGAGAGACATTCACATTTTTGGCTAATCTTATCCAGGGTATTTTTTTTAAATTGTATATAGTTTAAAGAAAAAATAAGTTTAAACCTTTACAAAGCCTTTCAACAAACATTAATTCCATACTCAAAAATAACTTCTTTCCAATTAAAAACTTTCATTAAAAAACGTACACTGGAGAGATCCACCAGAGGGCGCAGAGATGGACTGACGCATCTCCGCTCGTCTCCTCGACAGGACACAGATTGCGGGACCTGAGCCCCCCCCCTGACGCCCCAGGAGAGAGGAGCTGACACCACCCAAGCCCGTAGGAAGGTGTCGGGCACCCCTGGCCCAAATTTGAGTCCCGGAGGTGGAACCGATCCAGAGTTCTGAGCATTCAAACCCCCGCGGGCCAGAGGCCCCTCCTCCCCGCGGCGCCGCGGCTCCGCGGAAGACTACGGCGAGGCCGGACCTGAGCGAGGCCTGTAGAGGGCCTCACACGGTGGCTCCCTCCCCCTGCCCGGTGCTATCTGGTGGGGGCGACTCAGGATTCGCACCGGGGGGCAGACGCGGCTGGCCTGGCCGTTGGAAGGGAAGACAGCAGCACAGTGAAACGGAAGCCCGGGACAAGGCCCGCGCCTAAAGGAACAGGGAGTCGGCAGACCCTGGTGAGCCCCGGCGGAGCACAGGAGGTGGGCCTCTCACAGCCCTGAAGGGGTAACACACGGACTCCCACAAGTCGAGCGACGCCGAGCGACGCACCTGGGCCTAGGAGGTTGGGAGTACTGGGCCTGGGCTGGGCAAATGATTATCGAGGCTGGAGGCAGGTGAGCCCCCGTCAGACGCTTGGGCAACGGGGCACTCATCGAACCGTACAGGCCCCGGTCAAACTGAGGTAGCACACGGAACCCTGCGGAAGGTGAAGCCGCGTAAAGGGAATCGCAAACAGTACCACCGATCCGGCGGAACGGTAGTTGAGCGGCTTGGGAAGCGCGAGGCGGGGGAGGCTACCGGGCATAAGAGGAATCTTCATTTGCAGAGGGGAACTGGTGGAGCCCCGGCCCTCCCGGAGCTGAGTCGCTGCGTTCTGCCCTGGGGCGGACACCGGCCCCCCCCCTCCGGCCGCTGTCGGTGGCTCGAGTATGCTGGGGTAGGGCCCTATGAACTGGAGAGAATCCCTGCAGAAGTTTCGTCGCACGCCTCCTGGGCCCCAGACGCCCCCCGAAATGGCAGCCCAGATGCAACAAGAATCGGCGGATGCAAACATAGTCACCAGGGGTATGGCGGCTTTATTGGAAGAAATTAAAGGCTTCAGGGCGGACATTACTTTGCGACTGGACTCCTTAGACAAAAAAGTGGACAATATCGACGATAGGGTCCAGGCACTGGAGAACAACACAGCCTCGAGCGACGTCTTCGAGACTCAATTTGACATGCGCCTGTCGGAGCTCGAGAGAAGAGAAGAGAAGTGCGCCCTAAAAATGGACGATTTGGAGAATCGGGAACGCCGCTGCAACTTACGTTTTCTAGGTTTTCCGGAACATGACGGTGAAACGCAAGCAGACATAATCAGGGCCATCAATGCGGTAATAGGAGTGCTATTTGTGGGGGCTAATACCAACGAACCCACCATTGACAGGGCCCACAGAGCGGGGGCGTCCTCCAGAGGCCCCAGATCGGTGTTAGTCCGCTTTCACTACTTTTCCGAAAAAAACAGGATCCTCGAACTGGCTCGCAAGAGGGGGCCGGTGGAGTGGGAAGGAGCCCGAATCTCGATTTACCAAGACTTGTCGGCCTTCACCCTCGCAAGACGCCGCCTCTGCTCTCCGCTGACGAAGATGCTCCACTCCAAGGGAGTCAGTATAGGTGGGGGTATCCTTTTTCACTCTCTTTCGAGTTCGAGGGTTACAAATACGCCCTGGTCACCGAGGATGACATCCAGAGAGTGTCGGGTGAACTATTAGACAATCCAGGCATGGAGATGGGGGACCAGGACCAAGCGCGAGCCCCGACAGGTCCGAAAGGGAATAAAGCCCCGAAGGAAAGGCGCAGAGTCCGAGGCCAAAGAAAATTCAGGAGAGTGGCTCCAACATCACCGGCCCCCTCGAATGGCTGAGGCGAGTCACTGGTGCACCACGAAGAAAGGGACATTTGAACTTGTGAGCGAAGGGTGATGTAGCAGTTTTTTAATTGCATTGAATCCGGGAATAGGGGGGGGCTCGAGTTATGATTCACGAAGAGATAATGAGCCCGGAGGGGGGAGGCATCGGTGGCCTGGTTTGGGTTTTTGGTCAATGCCACGAATCAGCCAGGCGATAAGGGGGGAGGGGGGAGGGGTGGGATGAGGGGGGGTTGGGTGTTGGGGTTACAGTTATAGCGCGCCAAGTTTGCGGGTTACTCTTGCGCCCCGGGGGCTCTTTCGAGCCAACTGTGGGTCGCAAAGGCAAGGTGGGAGCTACAACGCTTGCGTCTTTTGAGAGTGGAGTCATGAGCCTTGACAAGTCCTCTGATGGATGACTCACTCCAATCTTTGACAGTGGGGTCTTTGAATGTCCGTGGGCTTAATTCGCCTACAAAGAGGTTGCTAATTATGAGGGAATTTGCGAGGCAACGTCTACATTTCCTCTTTGTACAAGAGACCCATTGGGTTCGGGGTAAAGAGCCTAAGCTCAAGGCCAAAACCATAGACCAGTTGTTCACGGCCTCCTCACAAACAAAGAAGCGGGGAGTTGCCCTGTTGGTGTCCCCCGGGGCCCACTTTGGATACAAAGCATCAAGGGCGGACCCGGATGGTCGGTATCTCATGGTAAAGGGGGATGTGCGGGGCCGCTTATTCACAATGGTTTGCATATACGCCCCGAACGAAGCGCAGGACACCTTCTGGGAGGGTATGAAAGAGACGATAATGGCTTTCTCCGAGGGCACTCTTCTGGTGGGGGGGGGGGACTTCAACATGGTACTTTGTCCCGAGCGGGACAGGAAATCTGTAAAACCTTGCCCCAACACCCGTCTCCATAGCAAGCTGGCGATGGCCTTTCAGGAAGTGAATGGGGTATTGGGGTTATGCGACACATATGTCCCTGTGCAGGGCCGGAACCCCAACTACACATTCTACTCTAAGCCACATGATGTTTTTTCGCGCATAGATTACATTCTGGTGGACACCTTATTGCAGGGAGAGGTCACAAGCTCAGCAGTAGTGACCGTCCCCTGGACAGAGCATGGCATGGTAAAGATAAGGATCGGCCTCCCCCCCGCACCGGCAGCTGAATCCCGGTGGAGGTGCAATGACCTCCTCTTGCAGGACAAGGAGATACGACAATCCCTCCTGGTAGCCATAGAAGATTACTTCACCCTTAATGATAATGGGGAGGTCGGTACCATGGGAGTATGGGAGGCTTTTAAGGCAACTATCAGGGGAACACTTATTGGCATTGGGTCCGGGAGAAAAAGGGAGAGGGAGCGTGAAGAGAAACAGTTGAAAGACAAGATAGTGGCTATCCAACCAGGGGGAAAGCTGAAAACACAGATGTTCCCTGGGCAGTGGGAGGAACGGCAGGGGTTGCGAGCTAAGCTAGCTGACCTTCAAGTGGGACAAACGGAAAGGAAGCTCTCTTTCCTAAAACAAAAGTATATGGAAAAGGGGGAAAAGGCGGACAGGATATTGGCCTGGAGACTTCGGGAACTTAGGAATAGCAGGAGGGTCAATTCGATTCGCACTCCAGAAGGGGATTCTACCGCAAGGGACGCCAAGATCGCAGAACAATTTAGGCTGTATTATGAAAAACTGTATTGCTCAGAATATTCGGGGAATGGGAAAGACGTTGATAGATTCTTGGACTCACTCTCCATCCCAGGCCTTCTCCCCGAGAAGGCCGAGGTATTAGAACAACCCATCTCCCCAGAGGAAATAATTGACACTATAGCCTCCTTAAAGAGCAGCACCGCCCCGGGAGACGATGGCTTCACAGTCAAGTTTTATAAGACCTATGATATGATATGATATGGTATTTGTAACGCGCCTATACACAAGTGTTTCAAGGCGCGACGAGGCAGGGAGGGAGGGAAACAAGGGGAAGACAGACAAACGATCCTACTAGGCCAGGTGTCATTCAGATCGCGCAAGTGCAGAGGTAGGGGGAAAAAGGGGAAAGTGCAGGGGGAGGAGGTGGGGGGGAAGTGCAGTACAAGGTAAGTAGCGTAATAAAATAATAAATAATAAATAATAAATAAAAAGGGCCAGCTGGTGGCAAGTGCGAGGTAAGTGCAGAGCAAGTGCTAGGAAGGGGGCTGTAGGGATACAGTGACAGTCCCACAGTGTAGGGGGAGCCAGGGAGGCAGTGCAAGTGGAGAGTGGCTGGGCCCTGGAAAGAGGTCGCTGAGAGTGGCCCAGATGCAGGTTTAGTGCAGAATTCAGAGGGGAGTTAAGCAGGTTTAGCAGGGGAGAGGGAGAGAGAAGGCAGAAGCGAAGAGGAAGGTTTTGAGGTGCTTCCGGAACCGGAGATGGTTCTCCTCAAGTTTCAGGGAGGCAGGAAGGCTGTTCCAGAGGGAGGCCCCTGCTGCGGAGAGAGATCTACCCCCAGCTCGTTGCTTCGAGAAGCGGCTGACCATGAGGGAGTTGGAGACGGATGAGCGAAGGGCTCGTGAAGGAAGATATTTAGGAAGAGAGAGTTGAAGGTATTTAGGCCCCAGGCCCCAGAAGGCCTTGTGGACAATGCAGAGGGTTTTGAACTTAATCCTCGCAGCCACTGGGAGCCAGTGAAGAGATTTCAATCCTGGAGAGATACGGTCCCTGGGCTTGAGGCCAAGGATAAGTCTCGCAGTTCTGTTCTGGATAAGTTGCAGAGGGCGGAGAGTGGAGGCAGGGAGATTAAGATAGAGGCTGTTACAGTAGTCCAGCCTTGAGAGAACCAGGGCTCGGGAGACAGTGAGCTTCTGGGGGAAGGAGAGGAAGGGAAGAATACCTCTGAGGAGGTGCAGCTGGTAGTGAGATTTCTTAGAGACATCAGATATATGAGGAGAGAAGGAGAGTGTGGAATCGAAGATGACCCCGAGGTTTTTAGCCTTGCAGGTAGGGGCAGGAAGGGGGCCAAGGGAGGCCGGCCAGAGAGCTGCAGGGAAGGAGGGAGTGGGTGTGCCGATGAGTAGAATCTCAGTCTTACTGGCGTTAAGGCAGAGGTCATTGGCGGCACACCATTCCTGGATAGCAGACAGACAGTCGGAGATGAGGGAAGGAGAGGAGGAGGCCGAGGGTAGCCTGAAAATGAGCTGGGTATCGTCCGCATAGCACTGGAAGTGGGGGCAGAGAGCGGCGATGCGGTGGGCAAGGAGTGCCAGATACTGGTTGAAAAGCCAGGGAGAGAGGTTGGATCCCTGGGGGACACCACAGGTGGAGAAAAAGATGTCAGAGAGGAAGGAGCCCATTTGGACCTGGGAGGGTCGACCGGAGAGGAAAGAGGTCAGCCATACCCAGGTTATCACGGAGACGGTTGAGCAGGATGGCATGGTTGACAGTGTCAAAGGCAGAGGAGAGATCGAGAAGAATGAGAACACAGGGAGTGTTGGAATCGAGGTTCAGGAGCAGGTCCTCACGGATGTTCAGGAGAGCAGTTTCCGTGCTTCTGGCCGCTCTGAAGCCGGATTGATGGTCATGAAGATTACCAACAGATTCAGCATGGAGGTTAAGCTGGGAGATGGCCAGTTTCTCCAGGAGCTTGCCCAGGAAGGGAGTAATGGAGATTGGGCGATAGTTGGCCGGGCAGGAGGGGTCGGAAGAGGGTTTCTTGAGGAGGGGGTGCACAAGGGAGTGCTTGAGGGGGGATGGGAAGACTCCAGAGGCGAATGAGTGGTTGCAAAAGTCAGCCAGGTCCTTGATGGTTTTGGAGGAACAGGGGTGAAGCTGTTTAGACGAGGCTTTCATAGATCGGACTTGTCTGGAAACCTCATCAGCAGAAAAAGGTGGAAATGCAGAGAAGGAGGGCGGAGGGGCGGCTACAAGAGAGCAAGAGGAAGAGCCGGGAAGAGAGGGAGGGAGGAGAGAGGAGGAGAGTGAGGACAGGATGTTCTGAGTTTTTGAGATGAAGTGCGAGGCCAGTGCAGTGCAGAGGGCCTGGGAGGGGACAGGAGAGGTAGAGACTGCAGCAGGGTTGGCCAGCTCCTTGCAGATTTTAAAGAGTTCGGCCGAGTTGTTATAGGACCGCACTTGCCCCATTCATGGCCAAGATGTTCAATGCCGCGTTAGTCCAAGGCTCCCTCCCATCCTCGATGATGTCAGCTCTAATTGTAGTCCTGCCTAAAGAGGGCAAGGATCCCACACGTTGCCAATCCTACCGCCCTATATCTCTCCTCAATACTGACGTTAAAATTCTGGCTAAGCTCTTAGCGAATAGACTGGCAAAGTTCCTCCCTACCCTGGTGCACGGGGATCAGGTGGGCTTCATCCCGGGGCGCCAGGGGTCCGATAACATTAGAAAAACCCTCGACCTTATGCACGAGGCATCCAGGCAAGGAGTGGAAGGGTATCTCCTTTCTCTCGATTCAGAAAAGGCGTTTGACCGTGTCGAGTGGCCTTACATGGGCAGAGTTCTCCGAAAGATGGGCCTAGGAGACAATTTCTGTGGGTGGGTAGCGGCGCTTTATAATGCTCCCTCAGCGAGAGTGTTGGTTAACGGAGGCACTTTGGAGCCCTTTTCCCTTACTAGAGGCACCCGGCAAGGATGCCCCCTGTCGCCCCTATCGTATGCCTTGGCAATGGAACCCCTAGCCATAGCGGTCAGGAACGACCCGGCAATCACGGGAATACGATGCGGAGAGTGCGACTTCAAACTCTCCCTATTTGCAGACGACATATTGAGTTACCTAACCAATATTCAAGAATCCCTGCCCCGTCTGCTCGACCTCATACACATCTTTGGTTCTTTCTCAGGGTTGAAGATAAACACTTCAAAATCAAGCATTATGCCCATGGGCCAGAGCGACCGAGACATCCGGAGCAACTCCGACGTACTGGGGGTCAGAATTGAAAGAGAATCCACTAGGTACCTGGGCACCACCATCCCCAGAGACCTGTCACAGCTATACCAATGTAATTTCCCGGGGATCCTTGCTCAGATCAGCAGCGACCTCAAAAGATGGGCTCCCCTCACGCTTTCCTGGCTGGGTCGAATGGTCACAGTCAAGATGAATGTTTTGCCGCGCCTCCTTTACCTCTTCGCAGCGCTCCCTACTGTGATACCCGAAACCTTTTTCGAGGTACTTCAGTCCCGTATCCTCCATTTTATTTGGAGCGGGAAGAGGCCCAGAATCAAAACCTCCACCCTAACCCTCCCGAAGACACACGGTGGTTTTGGACTCCCCGACCTCCGACTCTATTATAAAGCAGCTCAGCTCAGGGTGATGCTGGAGCATATGCGAGACGACATGGGCACATACTGGGCATATGTTGAGGACATCCACGTCCACCCGAAAAAAGTTAGAGATTTTTTTTGGGCCTCTCCTAAGGTTCTCCCACCCCAGCTGCAAGCGCACCCCACTTTGGGAGCCCTATGGGCGCTATGGAAACCTAGCAAAGCTAACAAACACCTATCCACTTGGCCTTCCCCACTGTCCTCACTCTGGGGACCCCCCATCGACCTGGAAACAAGGGGTTTCCGCGACACGCAAGCCTGGTCAGACTTGGGCTTGGAAAGAGTATCCCAGCTGTCACGTGAAGAGGGCTTCATAGAGTATGGTAACCTGATTGAGGCCCTGGTAGATAGACCCCCCACGATTTTCGAATACTTACGATTGAAGGGGATATTGTCCCAACCCCGGTGGTCCGAACAGCTGATTCGCCCCCTCACCCCATTCAAATCTATCCTGGCCAAAAGTACATCACGTAAAGGTGCGTTGTCCAAGTTTTACAGTGTCTTGATAACATCCGATCTGGAGGGTAGACAACCCTTCAAGCACATATGGGAAGAAAGGTTGGGAATGCCATTGGATGACCATACCTGGAGGGCCGTTTTTAAAAGTATCTTCATATGTTCTCTTCATATACCGCCGCCATGGAACATAGTTTTAAAATCCTTCACTCTTGGCATCGCCCCCCCGTCCCTGCTGTCTAAAATGTTTTGAGACGTGTCTCCTTACTGCCCCCGGGGTTGCCACCAGAGGGGAACCTGGTTTCACATGTGGTGGAGTTGTCCGGCTATACAGGTTTACTGGTCGGAACTGCTCAGTTGGATCAAAGATATTGAGGGGTTCGGTCCATCCCTGCATCCCTTAGAAATCTTGCTGGGCACCCCCCTGCCGGAGACGGAAACAAATGTATACCCCAAGGTCATTGGTGCCATGCTGCGAGCAGGGAGGTTGGAGCTCGCTCAAAAATGGAAGAGCGGCCTGGCCCCCTCTAAGGAGGAACGGCTCCGCAAGCTCAGGGTGATATTCTCGTACGAAAAACTTACTGCAGTAGCAAATGATACCATGACGAACTTTGTACAAGAATGGGCTGCAGTTCTATTGCACAATGACTGTGTCTCCATGCGCTTGTAGGGGGGGCATCGAACTGGCCATGTACGGGGTAAACCTGAGCTGTTAAGTTTTTACTATATTCACCCCACCACACCCTGCAGAGTTCACTATTGTGGCCAATGGTGCTAGTCTCTCACGCCTACGCTGTATATATGTTTGGAAAGTGAGGGGTCAGGTCGTATGCATCAGACCCGCCCTGCGGCCACCTGTAGCCGGAGAAAGTGGGTGAAATGTTGTATTTCTGATCTACAGTTCGATATGCAGCCGAATGTAACTGCAGATCTGGCAGGCCTCCTCACACCCCTCTCAGACCCGCCCTAGCCTTTGCCCAGCTGTCTCTTAGATGGATCCCACTGTCACGTGTGCTAATTTTATTTACCGTATGGCTTGCAAGTGTTCTCCCCGGAACCTTAATACCTTTGCAACACCTCTAAACTTGGCTTGTTAATCGTTTAGGGGGGTGGGGGTAAATGGGAAAGGGTGTTAAGGTAGAAATATCAGAAAATGTTACTGACAATGTGACTCATTGTGATGCTTTTGCAGAGCGGGTCGATTTTCCGGCCCGACCTCATTTCTGTTTATTGTCAATAAAAACAAATTTGAAAAAAAAAAACGTACACTGAGTTCATAAATGCTACAAACGAAAGTTATTTCAGCTTCTATTCTAGAACAATCATGATTTTTCATTTCCTCTAGTAACTGTCCCCTCCGACCCCCCCCTGATGGCATCATGCAGTCTCTTCTTTTCATGCTAGTACCGAGGTCCCTCGACCTCAGAAAGGTATTACATTATTTTTAAATGAATAACGAAAACTTACCCAAATGCTGTCCGCTTCCCAGCAAATCTAGGAAAGAAACTTTAGCACCTTAAGTAGTTCTACCACTGCTTCTATTAGCAGTACTTTGTGTCCTGAAATCATTCTGTCCCAAAGGTGCTTGGATAGGATTCCCTCCTCCCTGAAGACAAATCTTCCTAGCTTGTCTAACCTCAGGGCCCACGTCCCTTCACACTCCATTAGTAAGTGACGAAGTGACTGATTTGTTGGGGTTGCGCATATGTTACACAGTTTAACTGCTTTCTCCCCCTGCTTACGTATGTCTAAGATCTCGTCCGTAGGTAGGAAGTTCAATTTTATCCTTAGGAAATTATTCCTCATCTTATGATCAGGAAAGTTTTCCAAGTAGCGAGAGAGGTAGCCTAGATTTTTTTCAGCTGTCAAAAATGCATTATGTTGGATAGAACTTCACACCTTGGTTATAGTTTCGATCCAATCTAAGCGTTCTAAATCACGTTTTACCTTCAAGGGGTTGGTAATTAAGGTTTCTGCGTCTAATACTGTCCTAGCTAGGATAGATATTACTCTCTCTTCTAACCCTGCCAAGATATGGGATTTCGAGATGGTTAGATGCGCTCTTATATCCTCATACAGAGAACCTGGCATTGGGCTTAATCTCTCTATATTGAGAAACTAGTTTCCACTTCACTATACTCTTGAATGAATTTAGGCCTAGTTCGAACCGCAGGTTTCAACCCGGGGTGCTCAAAGGCAGATTTAAGGATTCTTTCTATATTCTGTCTTCTATGTTGGACCAGTTTATACTCCAAAGATGTGTTTTAGCCTCTAGGCCGTACAGAATAACGGCACTATTTTAACTGTCTAGTACTTTATCATGGGCACGATGGAAAATGTACAATACCTAATCTTGATCTTTTTCATGTGCGGTATCAATGTCTGAGCTTCATTTAGGATGTCAAGCTCCATATTAGTTATTCGCGGGCTTGCATATATCTTGTAGCCCAAGTATAGCAATTCTTCTACTCGTGGTATGATCTGACCGTTCAAAGACCAGTTTTCAAACCTGATTTTTTTTACTTGGATGCTTAAAGACTAAAATCTTTGATTTTGAGGGGTTAATAACCAACCCATTAGAGGTGGAATCTCCCAGTTTGCTCAACAGTGTTTGCAAGCCTATGGCCGTTCTGTCTAATAGGGTGATATCGTCCGCATAAACTAGCCAAAATACCTTTTTTCCATTTAAATATCGGCTGGCCAATGCAGATGGTTCTAGCTCCTCCCCCAAATGTGATAGAAACAGATTGAAAAGTGGCGCTCCAAGGCACCCCTGCCTTACTCCTCTCTCTACTTCCACTGTTTCAGACAGATGCCCCTTATCGTCTAACCACACCCTCACCAAAATGTCTCTATGTAACTCCATCAGCATAGCTAAGAAAGTTTCTGGAGTGCCCTTTGACCCGAGTTTGGTCCACAATTTGGATCCATCTACCTGATCAAATGCTTTATATAGATCGATCAAAGCGCCGTATAGGGGCGATCCTCCCTTCCACATAGTCTATTGGCTCACCAAATTCAGGATCAGCCCATTTAGCGCAGTAGACAGCCCACGCCTAAACCTTGTTTGAAAGCGGGACAACGCTCCCACCTGATCCACCCAAGTTGTGAGCTCTTTAACTAACAGCTTCATAAAGATCTTACTCTCTATGTCCAGGAGGGCGATAGGATGGTAGTTTACTGGATCCGTCATATCGCCCCCATTGAAGAATGGGATAACCAAAGCTGTTTTCCAAGAGGGAAGAAATTGTTTTTACCCTTAGGATCTCCTCAAAAAGTTGCCTCAAAAACCTTGTCCAAAACTCTGTTAGTTCTTGAGAACCTGATGTATTAGGCCACTAGGGCCAGCAGCGTTAGATGCTGAGGAATTTAAGATTATGTCCATGATTTTTTCTTCATCCAGGGCAGGGGTCAAGTCCTAAAAAATAAAGTGGGGGACTCAACAAACGCAGTGGGATGTGATGTCACCAGAAATTAGCATATCAAGGTAAATGTGCACATTTCTTTAAATTGGCTTCGCCTAAGCACCCAAATTGAACAGGATGAATGACATTTGCCTTTCATAAAATCAACACACGCACAAAACCAAGAGAGGATATTTTCTTCTAATTGTGTTTTTGAAAACTGTAAAAGGTGTGCATGTTTTTAAACTCCAAGAACCAATATAAATGGTTTCCCTGGGACTTGCAGTACGAAATGGGACATTTCACCTTTAGTTGTCGCTTATTTTTCATCAGGTTATATAGTTTAGTGCTGAAGTGTCCGGCCTACAAATCTGCCGACTGCGTTTGATCCCAGAGGATGGCTTTAATTCATAAATTCAAAGAGGACATTTAATGTTTCTCATTTTAGCTGGGGGGGACTAAGTCCCCCCTCTGAAAAAAGTGGGTGGACTCCGTCCCCCTTTGTGTACCCTCGACTTCAGCCCTGATCCAGGGACAATTTTCAGTCACTGTATGATGCTATAATTGTCCCGTCCCTTCAAGGCTTCTTGTCCGGTAATAAGTTGCACAAAGAGTTATTCATCTGTAAATCGAGTTGGTCCATGAACGACCAGAAGCTTCTCGAGTTCGATTCCGCTTTAAGCTTTAGCATTAGCTCCCCATCATTTTTCAACTGGGCCATCTTATGGTTTCTAGATCAATGCTTCTAATTGTTCATTATGCCTTTTGCTTCCCTTTTATACACCTCTTGGCTCAGATCTAACGATTTTAATCTACGTAAATCTCTTCTTACAACTCGTTTTTTGATCTCGATTCCTCATCAAATCTGTGTAGATGTTTTTGCCTAACTCCCATAGATGGCATTTTGGGGGTGGGGGGAATGGTTAACCATATGAAGTTAACATAGTTGCCTGGCCGACACAGTTCTAATATGGTAGAGCTTGATATTCCTTTTAATTCTCTGTTTAACCTCATCCCACCCTGCCCATAGTTTGCTAATCTAATTCTTCCATTGTCTCCCGTCAGCTCCTGCTTGTGCAGCACCTGAACGGATATTGGTAGATCTAAAAAGGAAAACTCCAAGCGGGAGTGGTCACAGCCGCCCTCATGTTTGACCTCCAATATGGACGCTTTAGAGAACAGGCCTGGACTAACAAAAATATAATCCAAAATGGACGATGAATTACCTCGCCTCCATGTCATGATAGGCCCTGTGTCCCCCTCGGAACTCTCGTTTAGCATTGTTAAATCCCAAGAGTTCATGAAAGCCAACCATTTTTTAACTCTTTTTGATCATTGCCTTGTTACAGATTTCTCTCTCTTATTTGGTCGCAGACCACATTCTGAGTTAATGTCCCCAGCCAGAATTATGTTGGCCCTTCCCATTTGATATTTTACTGTTGTCAATAGTGTATCAAGGATGGCCAAGAATGCTTCGAGTGAGGAAGATGCGGGTTCCAGTAAATATCTATAATTACTACTATTGGGTTACAGATCTCTAAGTAAAGATGGATTTTACAGGCCAGAACACCCACTTCAATTTTAAATATCGGTGCAACTGCCTTTACTGGGCTGTTTTTAAATGCTAACAAAAGTCCTCCAGCCAGTCTACCAAGTGTTTTTTGGCTGGCTGGCAAACCATGTGTGGTAAAGCCCTCGATCCCTATTGGGTTTACCAGCCAGGTCTCTGGAAATACCAGGATGTCCATTTTCCCAAATAAGTAATCTCTTACTTTTCTCGATCTAAAAGTACTGGAGCCTCGTGTATTCCAACCCGCCACCTGAAAGCCTTTTTGTCTAAAGTCGCTGCAAGCCCAACCCTATATTCATCAGGACTTGGGATAAGATAAGATTTCAGGCAAAGCAACTAACATTTCTTCTTCCATTGAGCTTTCTCCCGCTTTCAAAAGTTCCTAATTTCTTGGCCCACCCCTTCCCTTACTCTGAGAACAGTTCTCTACGAACTCCTGGCGCTGACTGGGTTCGGCTAGATTTACCCCAAAATGGTTCATTGGCCACTTTGAGTCCTTGTTGCTCTAATGCGCTAGGAACCTTTAGAATTGCTTGATGGGCCTTTTTAGAACTGAGCCCTATCTCCACCATTAATACGTTTTTGCGTTCTGGAAATCTCACATATTCTAGATCCGAGGAAGCAAATAAAAAGAGGCTTCTAACTTTCTTATTTCAAAAAAGGTAGCAGGATCTCCTCTCAAGAAAAAACATGCGGAGTATGACTCCGCAACAGTATATCTGTGTGCATGTCTGGGACTGGAGCAGAAAATTGAGAGGTTAAGTAGGGAGAGCCTGAAAAGCTCTGGAAAGATGGTCTGCGATTACGTCCAAACGAATGCTGAACTCCCCTAATAGGAGAATAAGGTCATGTTTGATACCCAACAGGCCAAGAACGTTTAAGGGTGTATGTTTGGATGTCGGAGGAGAGGGGAGATACAACAATCCTGCAGTCAGGGAGGGATTCAGAACACAGGATACTGTATGCGTCTGTTAGACTGGAGCAGGATTCTTGCTGCAGCTAAGGAATATGTTTAACACGCTGAAACAAAAAAAAGGCCAGGAGGTTCAAGAGACGAGACTACATTGAATTAAATTTAAACTCTGAAGCTGCATGACCTTTTGCTAGGCAAAATAACAATGATGGGGCTGTCCTGAAGGAGCATCAATAAACTGCGAGCCACCTAAGGTCTACAGCGATGCCATGAAAAGCCGCCTAAGCCAGGGCATGCCACGTGGAAAAGTGGGGCTGCCAGAAATCTGAACAGGCACAACATAGGTAATTGGATGGATAGATAAAAGTCAGCGGATTGGTAAGAGATATGTTGAAAAACTGATTTTCTCATCAGAAGATCGTCTCACCATCAACGTTACAAATCATTTTCTTCACCGGCCGTAATTGGCAATCACAATTTCTCTTGCAATGTTTAATAACGTACTGCTCCTGTGCAAACAACTCTCATCCGGCTGTATTATATTCTTATCAACTTGCCACTAATTGTTTAACACAAATAAGACCTTGCAAACAAGTGCAAATATGAGCCCCACAAATAGCTGCGGGTTGTTATATTGAATCTCCGTGCGCGCCCAGTTGTAGACGGCTGCATAAACAGCTACACGTGCTCAAGATCAAAAATCGCACCTTTCTATCTTGCCGGAAAAGTCAATCTGTGCCTGAATAATGGAAAGCTCCTACTAATTCCCCAAGGCAAACTAAACATGAAATAAATTGACAAACACATAAATCTACATATTGGTTCACATACTAATGGAAGTGTGGCTACAAGCTTAGAAGGGACATAACGGTGTGAAATTCCAGGTTTATATTTAGCAGTAGATCATATGTTTGAACTATTTCTTCTGACAATTTTAGGGATTTGCTAATCAATTTTCTCACAAATGAATTGTCCTATACCGAGACAGCCATCTCTTATACTGCTCTCTAAGGGCGCACTCCAAAGGCTGAATGGACTTTCTTTCAGCTTTATGTGGAATGTGCATGCAAACTCGTACGTTCTGCCACTTTTCAGCGTGTAGTGGCCTTTGCGCTGCTTGTGGGACGTCAGGCCTACTTTTTAGTTCCTCTCATCACCATTGCAAGAAAAAAACGATCACATCAAATCAACAACAGAAGCCATTTTATAACAAAGTAAGATGAATCGGCATTTGAAAAACGGTACAACGTCCTTTCATCGCCTGCCTTTTCATCCCCAGGCTTTTCAAAGTGCACATTCCATCGAATGTGCTCATCGAATTTTTTAAGGGGGGGGGGTGGGAAAGGGCAGATAAGGGTTTGGGCGGGTTGGCAAAGGCAAAAAATAAGTGTGGGAGGGGGGGTACCCCCCAACGATGAGCACATTCGATAGAATGTGCACGTTAAAAAGCCTGGGGATGAAAAGGCAGGCGATGAAATGACATGGAACCATTTGAACTAGGCAATGCAAAATGCTGGAGGCCATTCAAGTGCATGTGTCCAGGCCACCAGGACAGAACAATATCAAAGGTAGAGCACTGCAGCCGGGGAAAGCAGGCACGTTCGATCTAATGCATCTGTTGCAGGTGCAACATACGGTTCACAAGGTCGAATGTTGGCATGGCATGCAGAGCCTTTCAACAATCCAATGTCAATTACGCGTAGCCGTCATTGACTAAGAAGCCACCAGACTGAGTTGGAGCCACATAAAATATTTCGTTTCGTGTGTTTTGTATTGTATTGTGCCAACAAGTCCTTATTGGCTACTTCAAAGCAGATGACCTTAAATATGTGAATGAAGGAGAGGAGTGCATGGAAGTAAAGTGGAGAGTGTGAAAATGCCAGTATATTGAGATGTGGGCTGGAATCAGAGCGAATGTGCAGGGGAGAAATAGAAGCGTGTTTACAACATGGGATGGGTAAACGAGAAAAGGCTAGGGTGGAGGACATGGAGGCAACAACGAGAGAGTTCAGCCACAGGGCAGTGGAAATAAAGAGGGATTTATTTATTCTCTGTTTGCTTGCATGCATGCTGGCAGGACGTCTACTTTGTAAGCACTTTAGAGCATGTTCAGATATAAGGGGCAGAGGGGCAAATAAAATGGTAGACTGTCGGAGGAAAAGACAGGATTTTGGAAGATGCGACAAAAAGATGCATGAAAGGCTATTGCCCCAGATGGTGAGAGTAGGATCAGGGAGGTAGTAGGTGAACCTGGGACACATAAGGAGGAAAGGAAGTTAAGTTTTGTTTACATAGGACAGGTATGACACACTGTCAGCAGAAGACGTGCATGCAGGCCCAGACATGAGATTCAAAGAAATAGCACTTGTTCGGAAAGGGATACATGAAGTAATTAGACAAAGATGTTGTAGTCCCTTCACATGACTTGTGTATGCTGAGCGAGTTCTATTATTAGCAATGTTGTCACCATCTTGTTGGTCCTTCTGAGCAGGTTCCCCAGAAGGTCCTGATGAGGCAAACTGGGGAAGGAGACTTTAGCCCCCACCGCCATTGCTCAACTACAATGGGCCCTTACAGGCCAGAAACCAGCCGAGCTACGGGGTGAAGGTGAAGCTGGATATGTGCTTCTTTACTTCACCAAGGGCACGTTTTTTGCCGGTCCTCACCCTAAACCCTGCCATCTCTCCTCATTGTGAGAGGGCAGTCACTGGCAGAACGAACTGGAGATGTCCCACCGGTGACAATATGGTCGTTTGGGGTTTATCTGAATACAACTCTGCTTGCTGTTACCTGGTGTATAACAGGCGGAAGTATTTCTTTTCCCAACAAAAATGGTGTTCAAATGTCATGTCGGCAGAGATTTCATGAACCTGTACGTCGGTTTTCGGCAGGTATGATGGACACTTTTTCCAGGACATTTTTGAGCAGTGCAAAGGGTCTCAGTTTCGAAGCAATTCCTTATGTGGAGACATTTCACATTTTTAAAAATGATGGATGTATGTGGTCAAATTCGTTTGACAGGTGTGTCGATTCACAAGATTACGTCCCTATTCCACAGGGGGGAGCCCTTCCCTGTGAGACTAGGGAGGTGAGGCTGCTACCAAATAGTCCCCTTATGTGTGGTGGAAAGCGGGACCTCGCAGCGATAAGGACTCCCATTATTTGAAGGAATTCCCTAATCCCTTTTCCCTTGGGATCATAAATCCCTGTTAACACACTGTCTGTTATGGTAATGTCTCTTCTGCCTATGATCCATGAATTAATATGATTGAGACAAAGAAGAGCCAAATAAACCTGCAAAGTGATAACATGTTGCCTTACGATAGTACTGAGAAGAGTTGGCCCCAAGGAGGCATAAAGATGATCTCAACAACAGTAAATAAGGACTTTGACTTTACGCTGCAGAGAACCCAGACTCAGGGACTAAAGAGTGATAAAGGACTGGGAAACGGAGAGAGCATGCGGCATGAAGCCATCCCATCCCAGGACGTTCAAACCTGGGAACAAAAAAGCTGCATGAACGATGATCCCCAGTGGCGCAGACATCCAAGAACAGTCAACGCAGCACTGCAGAGGAAGACAATCTCCTGACCAGTGGAAAAGTGGGAAAGAAGCCAGCAATGGCGTGACCTCGAGGAGATGAAGCATGTGGAGCCGCAAGGACAAAGCAGGGAGTGGAGTGAAGGAAGCAAGAAGCGCTGAAGCAACGCGAGTCAGCCCATCACGCAAGAAGAACCAGTGACTCTGCCCCGACATGTAATGGATAACGAGAGTAGCGAGAGACCTGGTAGGGGTTTGGGGCAGCTCAAGAGTCAAGAGAGCCTCAGGAGAGATCTTCCTCATCAAAGCAGTGACACCCAGAGAGCCAGGAATCAGGAGAGCCTTGGGAGTAATCTCCCTTGTCACAGTAGTGGCACCCAGAGAATCAAGAGAGCTCCAGGAGTAATCTCACGTGTCTGAGTAGTGAGGTCCAAAGATCTAAGAGTCAAGAGTGCATCAGGAGGAATCTCCCTCATCGCAGTGGTAATCCAAGTAATAGTCAAGAGAATACTAGACAAAAAGAGCTGCCTGGAAGGGATCTTCATAGCGTCATAAGACAGAGAGGAATTGCTGGAACTGGAAAGGAAGCTTCCAGGAGCCCTTGGGAAGAAGTGAAGAGACTTTCGAGGACCATTTCAAAAGATTATCCTAAAACAGCCCTCAAGGCTGTGCAAGGTGGGTCAGGAGAAGGGAGGCATTCTCCTGACCATACTTTGTGGAGTCAGAAACTAAAGCAAAGGGTTTCTTGGAAAAGAGATAAAGACTGAGTCGACTCACCAGTTGAAGGGAGTCATTCAGCTGGTACTATTTCCATGTAGATGCTGAACCCTTTTGTAGATTAGCAGTAGGTTTAGAGTAGGGTTTTGGACAGAGGACGGACACTTTTTATTTTGGACAAACATCCTGATGATGAGCACCCAAGTTATTTCTTTAGGTAGGGATAACCCTTTAGAGATAGGGAGAGGTAGGTTCTTTTCTTTATTTTTTAAACAAAACTTTGTTGCAATATGCCACCCCTTTGTCTGACTCCTTACTCCACCACACCACACAAAGACAAGCCATGCAGCTCTGTTTTGTACCATTTGCAGTTGATTGGGACCATGCTTGGACATGTCTATGCAGTCTGACTTCATGTCGACTGGTTCCAGTCTGAGGCAATACGGATGAGAGTTCTACAGGGTCGAGTAGAAAAGATCCTAAAAAGGTCCTATCTCCAAAATGCTTGTACGTCACTTGGTGGAATTGAAAAGATGTTTTGAGTTGAAAACGTCAAGTTGTTAGGGGAAACAGACTGGTGAGGCAGCCGAGGGCCTGCCATATAATATTCCTGCTGTAGCATGCGTAGGAAAATTCAACCACATCAGTCCCATTCTGAAGGAGCAGCACCAGTTACCCCTTCAAGCATGCATCATGTTTAAAACAGCCAGCAACACTCACAAAGCAGTCACAACCAAAACACTACTCTATTTGGCTAGAAAACTTGCCATCTCTGGAGGCAAGCACACCACCAGAAAATAAGAGATTGCCTGACTGGAAATAAAGAATTGTAAGAGAAAAACAATGACACAGGCCTTCACCTGCTACATACCCTGTCTCTGGAACAATTACCAAAGTGGATAACAATGGCACCCTCCAGCCTAGACTTTAGGAAGCACACTAAGATCATATCACCAATCACTGATTGCTCCACTGAACCCAATGTCTCCCTCCTGTGGCACTGCCTCCCCATCACAGTTTCTCTGCTACCTCTACATCCTACTTGCAACCCTCTCCCTGTGTCCCCTAAGTGCATAGCTCTGTTGCGTCTTATCTAGGTTTGTGCTTTCCAAACCCTGTACATTATATATATATATATATGGATATAATCAGCCTTACTAAATGTCAAAGAGCCACATAAATGTTTAAAAAAAATAGGCAACAATGCCAATCCCTGTGGAATGTGTCATAACTATTTTAATATATGTAGCACATTTCATTAAAAAAGGTGCATTTTGAATGAGATTAAATATATCATATGATATAACGTAACATTAAACATAACAGGCTGAAGTGTTTGTTTTCCAAACAAAAATGGCTGACGCATAGAGTTTGAATGTTTTTAATTCACATGGCTTTACAAACAGATGACTTTCATATTTTGCTATAGATGTGTAAAACAAATCTCCCCATTAATAAGTGACTAACCCATTAAAAAAGATGAATAAGCATACATGTATGTATTCTGAACAAAAGGGTTTACCTCAATCAAGTAAGTTCCCACTTTTTTAATGGGGGATCAGTAATCGGAGGGAACTGAAAATCAACACGGATATTGACAACAGTGAAACTGATTACCCCTCTTTACGCTACCTTACCATTGGAATAATGATGCTTGCAGATTAGACAAATATGGTTACAGTGACCCATATTCTAAACGACAGATTTCGTAGAGTACACACTAGGCTTATATAACACACATGATTTATTAAATTATCAACAAGTTAAGTACAAGAAACTTCTTTAGAATATATCATAGAAACAAAATATAACTTTTTCGAGTAATTTACCATCACTATTTCGCTAACATGTAAGTTTTGGTTTCCTTCTGCGTTGATGTGTAGGCCCAGAAGTTTCAGAAGTAATAGTGGCTTCATTAATGGTACAACCTTTAGCTGCTCAAGTTAAATCTACCAGCACCATTGTGGAAGCTCCGAGGTGAGCTCTCTATAGTGATGAAGAACGAGGCTTCTCCACCACCATCATGTTAATGGTAGGCCAATTTAAATGGACCCAAAATAAGTCAATAACTGCAGTCAATACAGTTTTTCTTACACTATCAGTAATATGCCAATTAAGAAAGAATATGCGTGCCGCTCATTTAGTATGTGTTAAGTTTTGTGTGCAAAAGCATGCTAATATTCGAAATAGAATAGAACTGTTTTAGATATTAGAGATGTTTTTTTAAGCCATAGCAATTGAATTAATTATCTGGAATTTCAAATGACTTTTTGATATGTCTTTATATGTTTTGTAGCTCAGTAACTCTCGAAAACTCGCCAGGGCTATAAAAAGAATCACTGTTTGATTTTGAAGAAATAGCTGTCCTGAAGATGGCCTAAAACTGTTGAGTTAAATGACACTAGGGAATAGTGTCTAATGTATAAAAACAGGCCAAAACATGTCGACTATCTAAGATACCCACAGCAAAAGCTCTGGGTTCTTTTCTTTTGTAACTAAATGTTAACTGAGTCTTTTGTTTTACAAACTAAATGTTGATTCACTCTTTGTGCTGTTTAATCTGATTTCCCTTGTTTTTTAATTGTTTTGGTCCTTTGTATATTGGGTTTCCATCTGTGGACCCTGTTTTAGTCTATTTTTACCAGTGTCAACCATTCTGAACAAAAGGCCTTCTTTTGCAGCTAAATGTGAACCATATATTAGAATTAACTCAATTCAGTAGTCCCGTAGGTTTGATGGGGAATAGCAAGGTCACAGGATACATGGCCAGCTAGTAATGGTCTCTTTTAGAAGTACATTTGTACACATAAAACCCTACATCTTGACCTCACATAGCAATAAGGAATTAAAAAAACTCCTACAAATCATGGAAGGTATCGGCTTAGCAATAACGTGCTTTTTAAATTGACAGTGAATGTAATAAGTTATCCATTAACTTTTGAATCCTTCGCGATTTGAATTCAGCAAAGCAGCTTTCATGACATGCATATAAAAAGTATATATTAATATGCATAGATTAATAAATGAATATATTTTAATAATTGGTGTGCTCGTCGCAGCAACAGAAACCTGAATGATGTTCCTGAATTCCGAATTGTATTACTCATTTGGAATATATAGGTCTCAGAAATTGCACAGGTGATGTGACGATTCCAAGGATGTCGTCAGTTTTCATCAGCAAGGAAACACTGGTCCAGTGGCTAAACCCTGCCATGGCCAAAAAGGTCTTACCGCATCCCCTATTCTAAATGCTCATGTACCAGACCAACCAATGTATATGTGTAGGAGGGAATTTATTCCCAGGCCATATAATGTTACAATGAGGTAGAACCCTGATGTTCCTACATTGAATAATAATAAAGTAACTGAGACGAGGAGGCCTCAGGCGGAGGCATGGAATACCTATGAGAATTACCACGTTCATTCTAGTTCTTTTACCATAGAGGAAACCAGTCCTGAGAATAAGAAGCGAGAAGGGACAAGGGGACGAGATAGGTAGCAGCAGTAGTAATTGCAGGAGTAGGAGTCATGGATGTAGAAAGACTGGAGAGAGACGGAAGGAGTGAGAGAACATTAACTTGCATACTGAAAACTGGCCAACCAAATTGAGACTACAGAAGAAAGCAGAGTAACAGAAGGGGAACTGGGCCAACATTCCCAGGGAAAGTCCTCTTGAGTGGAGACGTCGCTGATCCAAGCAGAGACACCAGAACTCTGGAGGTACCGTGACCCTGGACTTGTGCGGCTGCATGGTAGATTGCACAGGTTCACCGGCAAACCTCAAGCCAGCTCCGGGACCACTGAAACTAGCAGGAGAACTGCAAATAACCACAGAGGCTGGTTACTGAGACAGCGGAAGGAATTGGAGACGCCACCGGCCCAGGACAGAACACTAAAACCTGACAGTTTATGTAACCATGCAGACCCACGATAACGAGATAGGTAGTCCTGTGACAGCAGCAAAACAATGCTGGCTGCGAGAGGAGGTTGAAAAAGTGGTGTCGCCATTGAACAGGAGATGGACTACAAGGCTCGGAGGACCCCAGAAGAGCACGTTCAAAGTACGCCTCAACAAGCCACATAATGGAGTCATCTGGACAGGTACTGGTTGGGGAAAAAGTGCTCTGGGGACCTGAAAGTACAATACCAAAGCAGAAAGGAATGAAATATGATCCAAAAGGATATTGTCTTATATGTAACCCAAGATTGCAGTCAAGTAGCTGGTGATTTGGTTAGGGGAAGCAAACCCAATCTACCATGGAAGTAAACCAAGGAAGAAAACAACATAAGTGGAACACATATACATAACCATACTCTTACTCGTCCCAGAGTATTTGGAAAACAGTGAAATACTTGACAGGTCAGTGAACCAAGTACACTGGGCAGAGAGAAAATGTGCATAGACATTGGCATGAGAGTACACCAAGGCTGCGATCAATCTGGAGCCCAGCAAAGAACCCAGGCGAACAAGAAAACCTATGCATGCAACATGTTCACACAGATCTGGGCAGGAGAGTAAACCAAGACTGTGAACGATCCTAAAGCTGGACAAAACGGAAAAGCATTTATTAGAACCACAAACATTATAAAACATTATAAAAAGGAAGGGGAGCAACTGCTTTGAACTGCATGGAATTTTAATTTTGGAGCACATTTCTTTTTTTTGGGAGGAACTTTTCATTTGAAATCAATACATTGAGGCTGCAAGAAACCAGAGGAGAGACATGTTTCCCCTTACAATCTATAAACTCAACCATAATGTGTAAAAGGGTCAGATTAGGTTTTTGGACATGGAACGGAGAACTTTATTTTGGACATTGTGACACTGACATTAGTTAGTTGTGTTGAGGTAGGGAAACCCCTCGTAGGATTAGTGAAAGTTGGGAATTTCCCTAATCCCCCTTTACTTTTTAGTTTCAATAAAATAAAACATACCCTGTGTCTGTCTCCTACTTCCACACCCTTAAAGTGCATACAAGGAAATATAAGGAAAAGACATGTGTAAGTCGGCTGTGATCATGATTCCTCAGGGGAGGGCTGACTCACAGGTAAATGCATCTCCATATGCTATGGAAAAACACATTGAGCCATCTGAGAGAAAAAATAATGATTTCAGGGGGTGCAAGTATTCCAATCCATAATTGCTGAATCAAATGACATCAAATGAGGCTGCATTGGTGGAGTTTGTTTACTATTTAAAGCTATGCATATAGGAATGTGGGAGTGATTCTGGGAAAGCAGTAGAGGAAGAGAGCTTATCTGATGGGAAAACAGCGGATATACATGCCACCTGTATGTAGCGGTCTGACATTCTCCTTAACATGGCCTTTTCCAGTGGGAGTTGAATGCAAAAGACTTTCCCAATACAGAACCAGATTGCCTGAGAAGGATTTTGGAGCAGAGCGGTCAGCTAGATAGGAAGAGCCTTCCCCCTACTTGTCCTGGGCCTTTAATAGACACACCAAAAATGAGTACAATAGCCCCTTTGCATTAAGATAACTGTCCCACAAATGAATATAATCCCAGGTAATTATTGAAAGTATTTTGGGGGGAACTCAGTTGAAAAGCTATGCCACTAAACCCTCACAGAACCAGTAAATACATGTTTGTGGAAGTATACATAACATAGAATGCCTTAGAGTCTATAATTGTACAGGGCATATTAGTCTCAGAGTAGGCAAGAATGTATGAAATCCCTGATTTTTCCCTGGAGCAAAATTATATATGGGCTTTGTGTCTCACAGATTTTCACGGATTGATAGCCTTCTTGACCTATAAAAACCATAGTTTACATAAAACAAAAATCCTGAATAGAGTTTCCTACCCCTCAACGTGAAAGAGGAAGGAGTTTGTTTCCGCCCCTTCATTTCCAAGATGATGATATCATTTTAAATTGCCAACCTCATTTTTCCAAATAATATTGTGCAAAAATAGGATTTTGCCTGAAGTGGACTCTGAATGCCAAGTAAAGTTAATTTGCAGATTCCGTTTCTGCTTCGAAAGTATAATCGCATTTGTGTGACCCTTTAATATATTAAGATAGTTTGCTCTCCAAAGTAAATAATCTTCCCTGAACCCAAACCTTGAGAATAAATAGCCAAGCCATTAATTTCTACAACTTGAAAGTGCTACCCATTATTCTATATGGGTTAGAAGTAACAGATCCCCTGCAAGAGAAGGATTTGAACAAACTAGAAGGATTAGTCTGGAAAAAATGTTTAAAGCTCCCCATGAGTGAACCACTTGTTCCTATTAGATTAGAGTTGGGGCTCCAGTCGTTATACTCAAAAGGTAAGACTAAAAGGCTAATGCTGCTCTATATATGTATAGTCAAAGACTATAATTGTCAGGGATTTTAATCTTTGGTTCAAGGACTTGCAGGGCCATTTAGCCTCAGCCATCAATCACTACTGGATAACTTGGGTTTTGCACATGTTATTATGGATCCTATGCAAAAGTAAGACCACATACACATGAGTGGCTTTGTACTGCTGGTATTCCAGTGGAAGAAGCTTGAGACAGATTATTTTTTAATTTACTTTGCACTCCCTGTTTCTTCTTTACAACTTCAACCCTATCCATCCAAATTACCTGTTCTTAAACAAGCTAAAGTACATCCTTTGCAATCGTGTCTTTTGTGAAACCACTGATCAAGTTGCCCTCTCATACTTCGCTAGATGGCAGCTTGCTATTATCAGTGTCTAGCATCTGCTCTGAATATTTTTTCTCCAGCAAGGACAAGTAAGTTGACTAATGGCGATACTACTGCACAGTTCTGGTATACAAGATTTACAAGCTCTACGGGCTCGAAAGGGTAAGGCCTATAGAGCTTGCCAAAAATCTGCTCTTACGGCTGATAAAAACAACTGTAATTTGACAGCGCCACAATATAGAAAAGCCATTGTACAGCTAAAGTACAGCATGTTGACGATCGCACCAGCTTCAACTCCAAAGAACTGTTCAAAATACTAAAAGAATTAGAAAAGCCTTATATCGCACCTAAGGAACAGATCACGATAGACCAGCATTGGGGTATTAGGATACAGCATGTGCTTTTTAATAAAGTGGCAAACATAAAATAGACATTGCTGTTGAGCAGACGTGCATATCTGCACCTGTGAAGGTCCATTCTTCTGTCATGTTGACAATTCCTCTCTGAGTTTAGGAAGGTTACAGAATTAGATGTCTTGGATGTGCTGCACAATCTACCAGTTGTCCAGGTGGTCCATCTCCTTCCAAGGTTATAAAAATGTGCGCATCAAGTCTTTCCCCGGTAATACAAGAATTTGCCAACACCTCATACCAAGCAGCGCACGTTTCGGCAGTATTAAGCAAACATGGATCACTCCCTTGCTTAAAAAATCCTCTTTAGATCCTAGCATCACAACAAACTATTCGCCCATCACCAACTTTCAAAAAATCTAGATCGTTTTGCGTACATTCAAGTTCTGGCTTATTTCAAAGAGCACAACCTTCTTGGCCCTAGGTAGTCTGGCTTTAGAGCCAATCATAGCACAGAATCGGCCCGAACTTAAAAGCAAGCATGTCGCTAAATTTAGATAGCGGGCATATCTCAATGCTTTGAATATTAGATCTCTATGTAGCCTTCGATTCTTGTGGATTGTAATATTTCTATTTAACAGAGTTCAATCAGAGGCGTTCTTATCTAGATCGGTGGCTGACTGGATTTTAACTTTAACTGACAGAATGGCAAGTGTTTTTAGTAGTGAAGCGACAGCCACCCCAGTGGAGCTCCTGTATGGGATCCCACAGGGCTCCTGCTGATCACCCACTCTGTTTAACATTTTCATGAAACAGCGATTTGAGATGTTGGATGTTGATATTTTATACACAAACTACGCCAACGATACTCAAATACTGTTACAGTTGTAGGGAGACCCTGCTAGGAGTAATACTCTCTTTAACCTCATAGAGGGCTGAATGACACACAATGGGCTGGCACGTATCAAGGCTAAAACTGAGCTACTACTCGTTGGGATACAGAAAAGGCTGGACAAACTTCCTGCAGTAAACAAGAGTTTTTCCATCACAGGCTGGTGATGGAAGATCATGTGCATTTTGTATCATCCTCATCGGCCTACTATTTGAGATTGCTCAGCTGGATTCGGCCTTGTATTTGAGAGAGCAACTGTCCTATACAGGCTTGTTCGATATTAGGAGGCAGTCTAGATTGCTGCGGCAGCCTACTTGGGTGTACATCGCAGAGCAAACTGACTAAGCTCCAATAAGTGCAGAACATTGGCTACCAGTTTGGGAGTGTTTAAAGTTAAGGCTGCTTACTATTACTCATAAATGTCTGTTTGGAAAGAACCCAGTTTATCTCAGAGTCTCAACCTAAAACAACATGCACAGTGTTATGATCTAGTCAGAGCAATTTGCTTACTGTGCCGTGGTGTAAGCTTGAGAGAGCTGGCAAACGTGCTTTTAATTTCCTTTCCCCTGATCCTTGGAATAGCTTGCCTCCCCATTTACGATCTGAGGTATCTCTTGCATTATTTAACCCCTTAACTTCCAAGGACGAGTATGTCCTTTTTGCATAGACTTTCATAATAGCCTATTAAGAAAGTGCTAAAAACATTTTATTTTTACTTAAAGTGTAGTGGGATTCTTTTAGTGTTCAGATTCTGTTCAGTCATTTTGTGCCCATGTTTTTAATGGCCTAGTTTTATGATTTTTAATCTTGTTTTATAAGCTGTCCTGTTATTATGTTTTTGGCTTCTCTGATGTTTTATCTGTTCTAATGTTCTGCTTTTGTGTTTTTGTTTAGCACCCATTTGCCTCAGGCCGAAGGCGCACTATAAATGAATGCATAAATGGATATAATTTTATCGCCCTTGAAAAATTCATTGTATGACGATTTACATCAGATCTTAACTAAATGTGAATCAAGGGTGCTTAAGAGCTTCGCCAACGGGTTGATCAGTTACTTGAAAGATTTGGGCTTGGATGAGGAGTATCCGGTCAACTACCTGAGCAAAGATGAATATAAATTAAAAATCCAAGATTGGCTCGAAGGGACTGATTCCCTCAGTAAATATGCATTTTTGGAAGAATACAATAATGTTTTTAGGCAGAGAGGTGTCTTAGCAAATACATAGAAATGATTCAGAACAATGTTAATGCGCTTTTGCTTTAACCTGTTGTGCAAGTTAGGAGTCTGGGGTCCATGTAAAGGCATGGATCTCCCCATGAGATATTCCATGAGATATTGTAGATTTTGTGAGCTAACTACGGAGAAGGAAACGATTAAGCATCTTTTTTTATGTACTGTAACAAGATGAGTCATTTGAGGTTGCAGTTTCTGTACACATGTGTTCATATTGTTGGAGTAGTGTACTCTGAAGCTTTATGGTATAGACTACTAAATGGCAATCAAATATCTATGATTATTGTAGCAGTCTATTTTATATATAGATTGCATGAGAGACCAGAGGAAACAATACAATAGTATTAGAGACAAATTATTGATACGCTTAAATGTGATTGGTTGTATGATATGAATCTTAATTTTGTAATGATTTTACACAGACATGTGGTTAGATATGAATTGTTAGATTTAAAAAGGACATCCTGGTCTCCAACCCAGGCCTCCCTATCGCTGACAACTACACTAGTGCCTCCTCCAAGGAAACTCTCACTGACAACCTCTTTTTCGTGCCTTCACCTGACCTATGGACCCTTCATATGGTCTCTGTGCTCTCTCCTTTCTCCTCTTCTCCCATTAATGGTGGCACCCGTTGGGATGTCCTCTTGGCCTCCTTCCACTCCTCTAAGGCCATCATTAATGTCTATGCTAATGGAACCGTTTTGATCCAAGGCCCTCAGGCCAACCTTCACCTCTTTGATAGATGCTTCCCGCGCCTCATCAACTTCCTGTCCTCTCCTGCTGTCCCCCCTCCTCTGTCCTTGACTATCTTGCCTCCACCCTCCCTCCCTGCCCCATCTCGCTCTCCCTCTTCACCTCCGCAGGGAGTACCTGTGATCTGTACCCCTCCCCGGAAGTCCTTCAAAGATGGCAACCATCTCCACATTGCCACACTTAACTCTCGCTCTGCCGTCAAACATTCCTCTGATATCTGCCGCCTTCTTGAGGAACTGGACCTTGTCATACTCGGTCTCACTGAGACATGGTTCACGGCCAGCTCTGCACCAGCTTTGACACACTCTTACCTGACGGTTACAAGATCCTCTCAGTGCCCAGGCTCAAACGTGCTGGGGGGGTGTGGCCCTTATCTTCCCTGAGTGGATTCCTGCCACTGTTACTCCCACGCAGATCTACTCCTCTTTTGAATGTCTTGTCTGCCGACTCTCTCTCTTTCCTAGCCACTTCCTTACCGTGGCTACTCTCTATCTGCCACCTGGACAAATTTCCTCCTTCCTCTCTGAGTGGGTGGACCTCTCCTTCTCACTCATGTCCTCAACCACTCAACTTCTCCTTCTTGGAGACTTCAACATCCACCTGGATGCCTCCTGTCCCCCCTCCGGACTCTTTTGTGACCTCTGCGACCCTCTCTCACTCTCTATTCTCCCGTCTGGGCCGACTAACCAGCCTCTGACCCACGTTGCTTTGCAGCCGCCAGCAGTTGCCTACATTCCTCTTTTCGCCTTGGGAGAGTGCCTGCTCCGGAGGAGGAGCGGGGGGCCGTGTGGAGGTGAGCCCGCCCGCCGACGCTGTACGCGTCGAGTTACCTGTCCGGAATCAGCTGGGAGCAGCAGCATTTCCCAGCCCCTGCCTTCACAGTTCGTCCGTGGGCTGCAGCGCCCGTTGTCCTGTGGAAGGGAGGCCCTCCCCGCATGTCGGCACCAGGACAGCGGATGTGCTTCCAGCCTGCGACCCCCAGCCGGGGTTGAGCGCAGTGCCTCCTCTGACAGCAGGTGAGAGGGGAAGGGATCCCTGTTTTCCGGCGCGTGTCCACCCTGCGCGGCGAGCGGGACTGGGGGCCAGGGCGAGCCCGTGTCTGCCGCCCCGTTCCCTTAGCGGATATCGACGCTGGCTGGAGGAGAGCGGGACTAAGCGCAAGACGTCTCCCTTATGCTTCCTGCCTCAGAGGCGTTCCATCCAGCCACTCAGAGGAGAATTAACCCTGTGAGGGTCTTTCAAGTGTTTCTTGACTGTATCCTGGCCACATCTCTGTCGTTGCTCAAGGCACGTTTTATTGTATAGTGACACTCCAGCATTGGTTGCTCTGCCAGGCACACGAGCAGGTTGCACAGAGGATACTAATTCATTACAAAGTTGCACAGTGCATATTGGTTCATTACAAGCCTGTCTGACTCCCCCCTTCTCAACATGCAGCACGATAATGCACGTCCGCCACCTGCATTCTTGGCCAGTCCGGGGGAGCTGCCTATTGTGTCGGACTTGTGGGTGGACACCTTCAAAGTGTACCTCAGAGCCACGGGTGGTGCCAAATTCACGGATGATGAGAAGGAGGCGGCATTGCTCAATTGCTTGGGAACTGAGGGCCTCAGGGTATTCAGGCACCTACCCGGCCCCAATGTGCACGCTACCCCGCTGCCCAGGCAGAAGGCAGTGAGGGTGGTGATGTGGTACCAGCAGTGGTGCTCGCTTATGAGACAGCTTTGGGCAAGTTGGAAGCGCGATTTGGCAAGAGAGCCAACGTTGTTCTTGAGAGGTACCATTTCTTCTCGAGGGCTCTAGGCTCCTGTGAGGGTATAGATGCTTACGTGACTGCCCTACGCACTTTGATTGCAACATGCAAGTTCACTGGTACCGTTGATGAATACATACGTGACCAAGTAATGATGCGCACGTGTGATGTACGTGTCAGGGAGAGACTATGGATTGAAAAAGACCCACCCCTAGAAAAAGTCATAAAGATTGCCTGCGCAATCGAAGAATCTAGGAAGAGCGTGAGGGAAATGGCTGATAAAGGGGAAGCTGTACATGCTGTGATCCCCCGTAAGACTGTTGAGCCCAAAGTGAGGAACAAGGATGGCAGAGCAGGACCCTCATCGAAGGAACAGTGCAGGCGATGTGGTTGGCGAGGTCATGCAGCGGGTGCAAAGGAATGCCCTGCTACCAATGTGGACTGCAGAAAATGCAAAGCCAGGGGACATTACGCCCGCATGTGCAGGGGCGTTGCCTCCACTAAAGAGTCCGTGAAAATGGTGGACGTGAATGATGAGGATGATGATGATGTGACAATAGTGGGGTACATGGGTTGTTCAGACAGGGGTGAAGGAGGTGTGCCTGAAGGGCCATTGCCGAGTGTGGGGAGCTGCAAGAAGAGAGCTTGGGCGACACTCATGGTCGATGGCGTTCCGTTAGAGATGATGGTCGACACAGGTTCTCCGTACACTATGATATCCCCTGAACTATACGAGTCCAAGTTCCACAAGAAGGTGTCTGAACTCTGCCCTTCTGATATAAACCTGTGTGCCTATGGGCGAGTGTCCATCCAAGTTTTAGGGTTTGAATGGGTTCACATAGAGTTTGAAGGCAGAATGACTAGGGGTAGGTTTTATGTGGCTCACAAAGGTGACCCTGTACTGGGTTGGGACGAACAAGCTGCCCTGGAGCTGCAGATTAGACCGGGGAAACCTGTCCCTGTGATGAGTGTATGTGAAGGGAATGACTGTGCCATGTTGCCTGTTGGAATCACAGCGGACGTTTTGGAGAGCAAGTTTCTCTCAGTTTTTACTTCAAAGTTGGACAAATTGAAGGGTTTTGCACACAAGATAGTTCTGAAGAAAGGTTCCGTGCCTGTTGTACACAAAGTCAGAAGAGTTCCGATCATGGCTCGTGATGCCTTAAAGGAAGAGTTGCACGATGTGTGTCTTGAGGGATTGTGTTCTCACTCTCAAACTTAGCAAGTGCAAGGTGGGTGTTCCCAGTGTGACTTATTTGGGACATTCGTTAGATGCCCAAGGTATTCATCCCAGGGCAGAGTTGGTAAAAGCGTTGAAGGATGCACCGGCCTTAGTAAACAAAGATCAGTTGAGATCCTTCATGGGTCTCGCAGAGTACTACAGCAGATTTGTCCCATCGTATGCCGACAAGACTGTTGGTACGAGGTCGCTGCTGAAGAAGGGTGTGCATTTTGCATGGTCAGACCAGTGCCAAACAGAATTTCTCAGGTTGAAGGAGGAGATTGAGCAAGCCCCGTCCTTGGGTTCCTTTTTACCGGCCAGGAAAACATATCTCACTGTGGATGCGAGTGAGTATGGCATAGGTGCTGTCTTGGAGCAGAGGGTGGAGGGCGAGCTTCGGCCTATCGTCTTTGCATCCAGAGTGCTCAGAGAGGCTGAAGGCAGGTATGCTGTCGTAGAGAGAGAGGCACTGGCTGCTTTGTGGGCCTCTAAATATTTTAGGACCTTCCTGTGGGGAATTGAATACACCTTGCGCACTGACCACAAACCTTTGGGGCATGTGTTGACAACCAAGGGCTTGTCCAATGCGTCTTCAAGGATTATGAGGTGAATGGCTGAGATGGCGGAGTTCAATTTCAAGGTTGAATATGTCCCGGGAGCGAGGAACGCGGTAGCGGATTGCCTGTCGCGGCCCGAGGTCTGATTATGTTGATGTAGTCCACGATGTAGTGGGGGATGATTGCACCTTGGTTGCGAGTGTGTTGCCGGCTGTGTCAGAGTTGGAATGGGGTGCAGAATGTTCTGCTGATCCTGAATTGATGGAAATAAAGACTGCGCTCAGCAGTGGGGTTGTTGGTACTGCGTTGTCTAAATTGTATGGTCACGTATGGGAGGAATTGTCTGTAGGTCCATGGGGTGTGGCCAGGGGCATGAGGTTAGTTCCTCCTTGTTCCCTTAGGGGGAAGCTCATTGATTTGGCCCACGAGGGGCATGTAGGAACGTTCATGACCAAGAGGAGGCTCAGAGAAGAATATTGGTGGCCCCGAATGGACGCTTATGTGGAGGATGTGGTGAAGGATTGTGCGGCCTGCTCCATTAGTGACAAGAGCAAAGTTCCAACTCCCCAACACATTTATCCTGTGGAAGTGCCCCGTGAAGTGTGGTCCAAGGTGGCGCTTGACATAATGGGCCCCATAGATTCATTGGGGGGAGGGGGTCTAAGATTTATTATGGTCTTGGTGGATTACACGTCCCGATGGGTTGAAGCCACACCTTTGGCTACGGTTACTGCCCAGAAAGTGGCGGAGTTCCTCTCTGCAGTGTTTGACAGGGAAGGCGTGCCGGGAGGCTGGTGACCGATAATGGTGCCCAGTTTGTGTCGGAGTACATGCAAAGGTTTTTGCATGATCTTGGTATACGTCATCATAGGGTTGCGTTGTATAACCCACAGGCTAATGTTCTGGTAGAACGCATGAATCGTTTTGTCAAGGGTGCGGTTCAGTTGGCCCTTGCCAATGGTCTTCCCTGGGGGAGAGAGGTATCAGAGTCACTGAAAGCATACAGGCTTACTCCTTCCGTTTGCACTGGTCATTCTCCCTTCGAGTTGATGCAAGGGAGGAAACCTGGCTCCAAATTGAGAATTCCTGCCCTGGGTGGTGGGGTTCAATCACAAGTGGATATGCAAGAAGTCTGAGATCGAGTACGGTGCAGGCAACAGCGTTTTCTGCAGGAACAACTGGCCCGCAGGAAGCCCTTGCCGGTCAAGGTGGGTGATTGGGTCCAGATCAAGAATCCCAGGTTTGCAGCGAAGGGACTTAGCAAGTATATGAAACCACGTTTAGTTGTCAAGTGTGGTCGTGGTTACGTCAAGCTTGAAGATGGCTCCAGATGGAGTCTCAGGCGTGTGGTTGTGGTAGACAAGGTCAAAATGGATTCTGCTGGTGGTGCGTGGGGGGAGCCTGATTGCGCTGTAGGCGATGCTGGAGCGATGGCTGAGTGTCCATTGCCATGCCCTTCTACATATGGGGAGGCTGCTGATAAGGTGCCTCCTATGCTGGCCCCTTCTCACAATTGTGAAACTGCTCTTGTTCCAGTGTGTGAACGTGATGAGGAGGCATCCTCCCTTACTCGGCCATCTGTCTCTGTCCAGGGTCATGCTCATCCTGGCAGGGTGAGGAAGGTTCCTTCTAAGTACGATGATTATGTTTTGGGTGCCATAGTTTGTTAGCACTGTTCTAGTTCATATGTTTCCCTCTTTTGAGCTACATTAAGGTCCTTGTTCTGGTCCTTATCTTTCTTTCCCTCCTCTAGCTGCATTTTGGCTCTCATTTGTGTTGTGGTGAATGTGTGTGTTTCCTGTTGTGTGTGTTGCGGTAGCGTGTGTAGCTGTGTGTGTGTAGTTGCTTTGCCGACAGTTGTGGTGAAGGGGGGAGAAGTGTTGTAAAGTGTCTTTTGCTCTTGAGTGGAATTCTACCTTGTAGAATTCCACTCTTTCTCCGATGTCATGTTTCCTTCTGTTCAGAGGGGAGATTCCATTAAGAGCCGTTAGAAGCTGTAGTGAAGAGGTGCTGTGTAGGCTGAGTACTGCTGGCTCAGGCTGGTTACCAATAAAGGATCTTCACTCACCTGCAGTGTATGCTCCCTTATTACACAGGGCACACTCTTGATGCTCCGATCTCCTCTGACCTTCCCCTCTCTGTCCCTCTCTCCACTCCTCTCTCTAGGAGTGATCACTTTCTCCTTTCCTCCCAAGTCACCTTCCCTACCCCACAGGCTAAGCCACCCTCATCACTGACACCTTGCTTCTCGGTCATCCGAACCATGAAGCACATGTCAGTTAAGGCTTTCACGTGTCAGTTGAGGCTTTCGCTGCCACCTTCTCGCCCCCTCCCCCTTTCGGCTGACTCCCACCCTGACACAGCCCTCTCCACTCTCCACTCTGCTATATCTGATACTCTTGATGTTCTTGCCCCTGTCATGAGAATCCGCCTGACGCCCAAAGCCAAATGTAACTCCTAGTATGAATCGGATCTAGTCACCCTTAAATGCAAGTGCAGGGTGGCAGAGAGGAAATGGTGTGCTTCATGTTCATCCTCTGACAAACTGGCCTGTCGCTTGCTCCAAAGGCAATACCGGCTCTCCGTTCTCTCCAAGAAGAGAGCCCGCATCTCTGCGGCATCTAACAATTCGGCCAAACTCTTTAAAATCTGCAAGGAGCTGGCCAATCCTGCTGCAGTCTACCTCTCCTGTCCACTCCCAGGCCCTCTGCACAGCACTGGCCTCTCACTTCATTTCAAAAACTCAGGACATCCTGTCCTCACTCTCCTCCTATCACCTCCCCCCCTCTATTCCCTGCTCTTCCTCTGGCCCTTCTGCAGCCACCCCTCCTCTCCCCTTCTCTGCCTTTCCCCTTTTTTCTGCTGACAAGGTTTTTGAGACAAGTCCAATCTATGACAGTCTCATCAAAACAGGTCCACCCCTGTTCCTCCAAAACTATGAAGGACCACATCGACTCCTTGGCTCCTGCCCTTGCTGACTTCTGCAATCACTCCTTCGCCTCTGGAGTCTTCCCATCCCCTCTCAAGCACTCCCTGGTGCACCCCTTCTTAAGAAACCCTCTTCTGACCCCTTCTGCCCAGCTAACTATCGCCCAATCTCTATCACTCCCTTCCTGGGCAAGCTCCTGGGGAAACTGGCCATCTCCCAGCTTAATCTCCATGCTGAATCTGTTGGTAGTCTTCATGACCATCAGTCTGGCTTCAGAGCTGCCAGAAGCACGGAAACTGCTCTCCTGAACATCCCTGAGGACCTGCTATCGAACCTTGACTCCAACACTCCATATGTGCTTATTTTGCTTGATCTCTCTTCTGCCTTTGATACTGTCAACCATACCATCCTGCTCAACCGTCTCCGTGATAACCTGTGTATCACTGGTCAGGCTCTGGCGTGGCTGACTTCTTTCCTCTCCAATCGACCCTCCCAGGTCCAACTGGGGTCTTTCCTCACTGACATCTTTTTCTCTACCAGTGGTGTCCCCCAGGGATCTAACCTCTCTCCCTGGCTTTTCAACCAGTATCAGGCACTTCTCGCCCACCGCATCGCCGCTCTCTGCCCCAACTTTCAGTGCTATGCGGATGATTCCCAGCTCATTTTCAGGCTACCCTCGGCCTCCTCTTCTCCTTCCCTTATCTCCGACTGTCTTTCTGCTATCCAGGACTGGTGTGCCGCCAATGACCTCTGCCTTAATGCTAGTAAGACTGAGATGCTACTCATAAGCACACCCACTCCCTCCTTCCCTGCAGCTCTCTGGCCGGCCTCTCATTGCCCTCTTCCTGCTCCTACCTGCAAGGCAAAAAACCTTGGGGTCATCTTCGACTCCACACTCTCCTTCTCTCCTCACATATCCGACGTCTCTATGAAGTCACACTACCAGCTACACCTCCTCAGAGGTATACTTCCTTTCCTCTCCTTCCCCCCAGAAGCTCACTGTCTCCAGAGCACTCGTTCTCTCAAAGCTGGACTACTGAAACAGCCTCTATCTAAATCTGCCTACCTCTACTCTCTGCCCTTTGCAACTCATCCAGAACAGGACTGCGAGACTTGTCCTTGGCCTCAAGCCCAGGGACTCTATCTCTCCAGGACTGAAATCACTACACTGGCTCCCAGTGACTGCGAGGATCAAGTTCAAAACCCTCTGCATTGTCCACAAGGCCTTCTGGGGCCTTGGGCCAAAATACCTTCAACTCTCTCTTCCTAAATATCTCCCTTCTCGAGCTCTTCGCTCATCCGCCTCCAACTCCCTCAGGGTCAGCCGCTTCTCCAAACAACGAGTTGGGGCAGATCTCTCTCCGCTGCAGGGGCCTCCCTCTGGAACAGCCTTCCTGCCTCCCTGAAACTTGAGGAGAACCATCTCCGGTTCCGGAAGCACCTCAAAACCTTCCTCTTCGCCTCCGCTTTCTCCCCCCCTCTCCCCTGCTAAAGTTACTGAATCCTGCACTGAATCTGCAACTGGGCCACTCACCACCTCGGTCCTTGGCCCAGCCACTCTCCCCTGCACTGCCTCCCTGGCACCCCCTGCACTGCGGGACTGTGTCTGTATCCCTACAGCCCCCCTTCACAGCACTTGTCTGCACTTACCTCGCACTTGCCGCTAGCTGGCCCTTGTTATTTATCCTGTAGGCTATTAACCCTGTACTGCACTTTCCCCTCTCCCTTTCCCCCCTGCACTTTTCCCTTCCCTTCGACCCTTGCACGATCTGAATGTCACCTGGCCCAGTAGGATCGTTGTCTGTCTCCCCGTGTTCCCCCACCTGCCTCGTCGCGCCTCGAAACACTTGTGTATAGGCGCGTTACAAATGCCATATCATATCATATCATATCATAGATGGATTGTGATTTATGATAAGAGTTGCAAGGATTTATACTAGAATTGTAACTTTATTATAATTTTATTTAATTATTGGGTATAGGAATTGTAAAATCTATGTTGAATATGTATGGGTGTTTAGCATAAAGATTTGATACAAACCATACATACTTAATATTAAAATAAAAAAAATACAAATAACCAAGTTAACCGCTAACAACCAAACCATTGCTGCATCGATGTTCAAACTAGAAAGCAATAATGTCCAATTTTAGATTTTAATCTGTCCTAGAATAAGACATTTTTAACCCAATATTTTATCTGATGCCAACACTTGTCAATGATGTCAGAGACAATTAAGTCAATGGCATATTTGTAAAGTGTAGTGAAGTGTATTCCAAGAATGTTTTGCTTTGTTTCTGTACTCCATGTCACTGACAATGTGTAGGTTCATATTGGAGGTGGCTATATTTGTTTCCCTAGAATAGTTATTAAAAATTGGATTTATACAAATTGATGTTTGGGTGCATTATGACTGTAAATATTAGCAAGATAATATCAGGCAGGTTGCATTTCTTTTAGGTAGAAAAGCTGCATGTATTTATGTTGAATATTGTTGTGGATGTCCCAAGCATTGAATGTTGGGGACCACCATTAATTTATTAACCTATTTTGAATAAAGCAGAATGTTCAGATTAAAACAAGCCTGTTTCTTTTCCTATCTTTTGTGGTATCATGGTGGTGCTGGTGGGGCAGGAGGACTGATTAAATCAAGGGCGTAAAAGAAATAATGTTCAAAATTCAGATATGTTTCATAGACTAAAATCGTCACAGAAATTGGGGGCTCTGGACAGGATGCTAAAGTTACAGTGAGGATGATGTCAACACATTAATGCATTGAGTAAGACAGAGTAAGACAGATTGCGTGCAAAATCACAGATGTGTGTGAAGTTACATTATTGTGCCAAATTGGATTGGCCCTGCTGGATAATAACAAAAAAGTATACATGTTGTTTTTGAAATATGATACCAATCGTTACAAAGAAAATTGTGTTGTATTTTTATAGATTTGTGGTGATAATAAATTGACATTTGGCAGTGACATTCATAGTGGAGGTAATGGAGGAGTGTGGGCTGAAATAGCCTTGAATGCCATAATTAAAGGCCGGAGTAAGTATGAGGGCTCCCCAAAATGAAAGGCCTGCCTTGAATTAACATGCAAATAAGGCTCTGCACTTCCAAAGTGAAAAGGAGTGGAATTAAGCATCAAAACATGGAGATGCATAAACATTTTAATTGCCTAACATAAGGTAAACACATGAGACACAATTTGCAAAACGTCTTAGAGAGCTGAAGTCATATTGTCAGAAACCACAGTGTCCAGAATGTTAAATGAAAATGCCAAGATTGTGTGCAAGCCTGCACAGCAGAATGGAGCCTTTTACTGTGACAAAAACAAATGCATGTAAAATCCGTTTTTCCCTTTCAGTTAAAGATATACTCCTCAAAATGTGTCCAAGAGTTGTAATAAATTAACTGGAGTTCTGTCCATCAGGAGCCCATCACAGAGGAAACCATAATTCACAGAATCTGCAAGGAGATGTGAATTGCAGCAGAATGAAGGCTTCATAGCTGAAACGTCACAACGTTACATTGCAATTATGCCTTTAAGATTAACACTTTAACCATTCAGATGTACAGCTAAAGTCCCTAAATATATATTTATGTTGCCCTTCTGTAACCACTGTGTGCAGGGAACTACTTTTGCAAGGGTTTACATGTTAAAATTGTGTGCATTTCCAAGGGTTAGTTAAAAGTAAAATGCTTTCAGCAGAGGCAGGCCCAAATCTTGGTTTCTGGTTTCGTTTCTCTGCTGTGGTTCCTCAAATGTAGATTTGAATGCCCGTTGTCATGGGAATGGAAGTCGGGTTCCCTTTCAAACATGAGGCCATTCTGTTAAAAATACAAACCAAAGGCTGCTAGAGATCATTTTTGTGGTGAGTGCGAGATCAGGAATGGCCCTGCTCCCCAGCTTTAATGACTCAAACCACTTAGGCCGCAATGAAACTGGCTGTAGCTGGCTATTAGCCATTGAAGCCCTGGGATAATCTAAACACAGAACCCCTCTTGACATCACAGCCAGTAACAGATCCATTCCAAGGGTGGGAGCCAGGGTTAAAGGAGTGGTTTCACTCCCATTGCACAAAATGGGAGATATGCTGTTTATGGTATAACTTTGGCAATATTGATCGCACACTATTCATGTTTGAATTTCTGAAAAGCTGTCAGCAAGCCATTTCTGGTGACACCAACATACTAAAAGTTATGAGGAAAAACATAATGTGGCCCTCTGAATGATTGCGAGAACCCTAGAAATTGGAGAAAATATGTAAAATGTGATCCACATTCCACCCACTGTGTGCCATATTTTTCATTGATATAGTTTGGGAGTAAATGAGAAAAAACAGTATCTTCGCACCAGTAGGTCGCACAGACACCTGACAAGTCTATGTGATTCACCCAAAAATATAGTGTTAAAAAATGTGTCCAAATATGAAGAGAAAGGACATTTGTCATACAGTGAGATTTCCATGTGCAAAAATCCAGCCCCATGTCCCTGTCCCGGGTGTCCTCCCCTCGGTCCCCAAAACATTCCCACATTCTCTGGACCTATTGGCCCACACATGGGAGGGAACCTTTGAACACTGCCGAATCCATTCTGTGAGAAGTATGACACATCAGTGATTTCACTTGCCTTTTAAATAAGCCACTCTGCCTCAAACCAGTACTCTCCATACTAAATTTTGAGGCGTGCAGCTGACAAAATCTGGAACAATCCTAACAGAGTGAGGTCTAAATCTCAATCTTGGAGTGGAGCCAGGAGCTGTAGAAGCTGGATTGGGACCCTTTTGGAGGACAGAACCAATCCTTGACTGATCCCTTGATTGTCCCATTGGTGATGCTCTGATGCCCCCCTGATGTCCACCAAGCCCTCTCCTGCAAGTATATACACCCCCAGCCAAAGATTAAATAAGCCCTGTCCTCTTCAGCATTGCCGTAAAGATACCCCCATGGAAAAATCCCCTATCTTAATTGTTTGTGCAATTCAGTCGTTTTCCTATTGAAAAATCCTTCACTTGTTGTGCATTGTAGTAATTTTCCCATTGAAAAATCCTGTGTTTGCCTGTGCATTTCAGTCATTTCCCATTGAATAATCTCCACTTGCTTGTGTAGATCCTTAGTATATTTTTCTCAGTAAATCAATTAATTTCCACATTTATTTCACGGGATTGGGATAGTTGGAATTCAAAACCAACTATCTTTTCCCAGTGCATTGTGAGTCATTATAAAGTGTTCCCCAAAGAATTAATTTCCTTGTGAGCTGAAAAACGAATTTGTCAGTGTGTTAAATTGTGTCCTACAAAACCAATTTCTATCTGCATTTCCATTTCTCCTGGCTCTGCCATCCTAACCTAAAAATATATTTTCCTATTGTAAGCTATTCCTTTTTTCAGAGCCTACCTGTTATTTCCATCTGTCATTTAAACCCAAACCCGATTTTCCTATTGTGGGCTATCCCTTTGCCTAGAGCCTACCTGTTATTTGCCTGTCATTTTAACTAAAAACCGATTGATTTTCCTTTTGTGAGTTCCCTATTGCCTAGAGCTTGCCTGTCATGTGCAGCCTTAGTCAAAAAGAATTTCATTTGCATTTTCCTTTCCATTGAAATTGAGCTTAACCTGTTTTTCCTAGTCTGTTCCTCTTACCCCAATGTGTTGTGAAAACAAATTTCCAATTGCATTCCCTTTCCATTTGCCCATATTCTAAAACCGATATTCATCTTGTGTGCTGGATAGTATGTCCTAAAGCCCTATTTGTCGTCTAAGTATAAGCAGCACAAAGTACCTTCTGTGCTGTTCCATAGCAGTTGTCCCAACTAGTTAAAAACCCATTTTTCCTGGTGCGGAAAAACAAATTGTCCCATTCCTTGCTGGCTCCCCATATTGTTTCTGAAAGCCCTACTCAAAATCTGATTTTAACCTTGTGTTCCCATTCCTTGCCACTGCCTTCCATTCAAAGCTGACAAGCCTGGTGGAGGTCTAGCGGGGGTGAGGGTTACTGGGACTCAAGAATCCTTTGTGTGCGCATGCACTTTCCTGTGGGTTATATTCATTTTCATGGTGTTTTGAACTGTTTGATGGTAGTGGTGAGAGAAGTAAAAAGTAAATCATTGTGCTATACATGTTGGAGTTGTCTCAGTTTGCCGCTTGACCAAAAAAAAGATTCAGAAATTTGTGTTGCCACACCTGGGTGGCTGATGCAATTGTTTATTCTATTTTCCCATTAAATCATAAATTAATAAAATATTCATTGATAACCCATTGGCCTGGTTCCTAGTCTACTGTGACACGGGGTGCTTGTAGAGGTTGGGTGCAAGACCTCCTTAATAAAAGAATCTAGATTGTAAAAATAAAAAGCGGTTTTATTGTGCGCCACATTCATTGGACGGGAAAGAGATCCCTGACTTGCTTGTGCTGTATAATAATATATTGTGACAGGAGAGAGAAAGGCACATATTCTGATTGTGGGAGTTTGACATTGGGAAAGACTTCTAGGACGCTGGTATCGCGCCCTCATCCATTGCAAATCCCATCAATAAAACAAAATCAACATTTTCTGGGAAACAAAGACGTTCCGTTTAATACTATAAATTCACCATGTGAAAAATTGTGACATTCAGGTAATGCAAACAATGTTCATGCAAATTAAAACAGAAATTAATAAAAGGACCAAAACATGACAAACCCTTTATTTGGTGTGACAAGTCTGTTGTTACCAGACCAACTATGAAGAGCCAGAAATAACCTTTTCACTTGACTGCCAACCACTTTCTTGTGTGGAGAGGCGGCCTCCTTTGCCATAGTGCCTATCTTAGCAGCCCTGCACTCTCTAGGGGGCGGTCCTGGTGCTCAGCCCCAGAGTCTTTCCAGCCGGGTTCCGTTCACCTCACAACACAAGGCCAAAGTGCCATTGGTATGTGGGTGGTGTCAATCAGGCCACCGCAAGCTGCAGCGATTCCTAAATGAGTGCCAAAAAACTAGATACTTCTATACCAGCTGCCTAGAGCCCGCTTACAAATATCTTGTGAAACTCAAAGCGTGAAAACGAGGAACCCTCCTGATGCACAAAAAAGGATCCCAACAGTCATGGGCCTTATTGCCAGGAACTGTAGCAGACCTTCAACTTAACAAAACACTAACCCCAGTGATAGACCCAACCACACAACCTTCCCTTCCCAGGTCACTCTTTGATCTGCTGATGACTATGCAACCTGTCCTGAAACGCACATCCCTCAGCGTAATCCCTTGAACCCTGTCTCCTTTAGAGGCCGGTACTAAAAGGTGCCATAGAAATCCTAAGAAAATGTTGTCCTGATCAGTGTAACCTCATAAGCAGAGGGGTACACTGAACCCCTCGCCCAGTGCTCGCACAGTGCTCCTACCATCTTCTCTGGGCCCAACTAACTTGTCCCACCCAGGCAGCACCTTATCAGAAAGTGCGATGGTGTTATACAGACCTCTGCTAGTTTTGCAAAGAAAGGCAAAGATCATCATGTGTTGACACACAGCTGTCAAGAGACCCACCCAGCTCCCTCAAGCTTCCCAGAACATATAACACAGAGTTAAGCCCAAATAGTCCCAACCCAGAGATGCTCCAATCGAGTCGAGCACCCAGAAGTACCAAGATTCCATTGATCGACCAGAAAGGGGTTTCCACTACACCGCCATCAGATGATGAGCCTAGAATTCAAGCATCTTAAAATGACACCGTACATTAGCAGCATGATTCAAAATACCTGCATGGGTGTTTAGTTTAAAATATGTTACATCTCAAATACATCAACACCACTGACTTCAACAGTTTTAAAGACCATGCGCACAAAGACCTCTGATTACTCATCAATTCCACCACTTGCATGTTACTCAACCAGAATGCTACATGCTTATCACGCATCCGGCTCCCCAACAATTCTAAAGCCACCACTATCGGGAACAATTCCAGGAAAGCCACATTCCTAACAAACCCAGTCTCAAACGATTCAACATGCTATGACGCACACACCAGTCATCCCTTTAAACGCTCCCAAAGCACCAACTCCCTGACAAATTGGTGTGCAAACTAACCGCAGCACTAGGTATATATGATATAATGTGGCATTGATTTTATGATATGATGCAGCATTTACAACGCGCCTGTACACAAGTGTTTTCTAGGTGCGACAAGACAAGGAGGGGGGAAAAAGGCAGGACAAAATAATGACCTTACTAGGTCTTGTGTCATTCAGATCAAGCAAGTGCGGGGAAGAGGGAAGGGGAGAAGTGCGAGGGGAAGGGGGAAGTGCAGTTAACTCACAAGTGCAGCCAGTGGGTAACTCATAAGTGCAGAGGGAAGGGACTGTAGGGTTTCAGATATAGACCCTTAAGTGCTGGGGAGCCCGGAGGCATTGCAAGGGCAACTAGACATGCAGGAGCCTGGGCCCAAGTTCAGAGGGTGACCAGGTGACCAGTGCGCGGAACAGCCCGGTGCATTAGAATGGGAGAGGAAGAGAGAAAGTGGAAGCGAAAAGGAAGGTCTTGTGTTGCTTCCGGAACCGGAGGTGGTTCTGCTCAAGTTTGAGAGAGGCAGGGAGACTGTTCCAGGGGGAGGCCCCAGCCGAGGGGATAGATCTGCCCCCAACTCTCTGCTTGGAGAAGCGTCTGACCCTCAGACAGTTGGAGGTGGATGAGCAGAGAGCTTGAGAAGATGTTTTGGATGATGTTTGGGTACTGGGAGGTCAGGCCATATAACAAAAAACAGAATTCCTGTAAAAGTTGGTCTACACTCCTGGGTCTTGTTTCACTGTGGTGGACAAGAGAACCCAGCATACAGTTCTGTTTCCTCAGCCCGGCCATTGCCTGTGCTATAGATCTTGAAAATGGTCGAACCATTGTATTAATGCACAATGTGAAGTTGAACTGACCCACCAATGCTTGCAGCTGACCAAGTATTATTTTGGTAGCCAACATTTTCTCACAGAATCCCTGAAGGCCTGCACTTTCTCCAAAGGAAAGCTACAACAACCTTCTCCTGAGTCAATAACAAAGCCCAAAAATTGTAACTGCTTCATGAGTGGCATGGTCCTGTCTGTTGCGAGTGATACACCCATCCCGGTGATTACCTGAGAAACTCCTCAAGCAATCTCCAACTGTCAGGGATACTGACATTCCCAAAGTAAAAAGTCATCCAAATAATGAAAAGTATCCTTTGACCCGCCCTGAATTTTTATGACCCACTCCAGAAACATGCTCAAGCAACTGAAACACGAGCAGGACACTGCACATCCAATTGGCATCAACCTATCAATGAAGAACCTGCCCTCAAGCTGGAAGGCCAGTAACCTAAAATCCTTTGGGTGCATCGAAAGAAGCCTAAAGACGACTTGATGTGCACCTTTGCAATTCATTCTCATCTTCCCAATTGCCCCATCTTGGCCGAAGGTTGTGTCAAGTGAAACGCACATTTTACCGAACCGAAAACCGTCAGAGGTCTATGGCACCATTAGCAGACACCTGCTTAGGGAATGATAGATTATGCATCAGCCTAAACTGACTCTACCTCTTTCTTGAGCATGACCATCATGGGAGAACAAACTAGCACTCTGCAGGGCGGCACCGTGAAGAGACCCGCTATTGTCTCGAAACTCAGTTCTTTCTCTAGCTTGCCTCATTCAACCTCTGAATTGGACAATGCAGGTACTCGATTCTTTGGACCAACCAACCACAACTATTGCTGGGGTCCAAAAACCAGAATTAAAACTAAAGTGTGGCTGCAGACTCTCCAGTGGGTACCTTACCAAAGAACAGGTCATTTAGCTGTGTTTGTTCTCTCAGAGGGGCACAAATGGAATCTTTTTTGATTGTTTAAGGGACTTAACTTTAGTCACCCTAAGTTTCCTAGGGTCATCCAGACCTGGACCCCCTTGCTCACTGTGCTCGAAGAGGCACAGCTCCACCTCACTGATTTGTATGGGGTTGCTGTTGGTACTCTTGTTCAGAAGAGAATTGCCATAGCATTTTGGTGCTGAACTCCACATGTGGGCGGCACAAAGACAGATATGCAAATGGAGATTTCCCTTCTGTGACAGGTACATCGAGCTAAAGTGTGGCTGCGGACTCTCGAGTGGGTACCTTCCCAAAGAACAGATCATTTAGCCGTTTTCATTCTCGCAGAAGGGTGCCTATGGACTATTTTTTGACAGAATTAAAACTGCTGAGCAAATGAACCACGTCTGTGTCGGAGACCTAGCCAAAACAAAAGACAGAAGCTCCAGGCATATTTAGGAAGGTGCATTTACCTGCTAGGTACCACTCTCTGCCGAGCAGGGCTTAACCCCAACCTATCTGACACGCACATAAGCTTATTTATTTTTTTGTCCTTCACTTTTTTGTGTCAGTTAATCTCAGGGTGTGATGGCAACTCACAGAAAGAATGGGCATTTTTGAACTTGCAACTCACGCCCCCCCCTGTTGCAGGACTGTTTGTTGCATGCCCAGCAGACCCTCCCTTTTTTCACCAGATGAGCTTGGCCCGGACGATTACAATGCCTGAAAGGAATACTGGTATTTGGGCTTCACATGTTTGACTGTCATCTTTGAAAGTCAACTGGAGACTTAGGTATGAGATGCTTGCTTGCTTGACTCGCCTTCATCCTCCGACACCTAGTATCATAAGCCAGTAATTGTTCAAAATCAAATTCCCCCTGTGCTCCAATGAGTGTGGGCATGTGAAAACACCAACAGGGATCCAACTCCGGATTCTTCTCCAGGAGCATGGGTTCAGGGGAATGGGAAGCAGTAAGGAATTTTGTTTTTAATGCATACCTCCCTTTTGGGGGATATTGGGGTTGGCAAAAATAAACAAGAGTACCCAACTGCTTATGGACAATATTTGTATCCACACTGGGAACAATGTTGTTCATTTCAACAAAATCACCCTGTGTAATTTGGCTATGTGGGAATGATTTTAATTATTGTATAATGAAATTCTAAGGATTTATTTTAACCGGCCCACCCCATCACTAAATGGAAAATTACATCACACAGATCCACACAAGACTTGGTTTGGCTGGACAAGTTAACTTGTATACATATTTCTGGGTTTGCGCTCAGGTAAAAGGTCATCAGGGCTCAGGTCATCTTTCAAGGGTATCAGGTAATATTATCCCCACCAATAATATCGCCATATATATGGTCGTCGGGAACAGCCATAGGCGATATTATTAGTGGGGATCATTTTTGGGGTAAATGGGACCGGGGAGAGCGGGGGTGTCCCCCGCACCCTTTAAAATATTATAGGGATCACAGGGGTGTCTCCCGCAGGTTTAATGGGTTAATATCGCCTCAAAAATATGACATCATTCTTGTATGGCTATATTTTTGTGGGGATATTAACACATGGAACCCTTTCAAGTACAGGAACCATCAGAATCCAATATCAGTCATGTATATTCTCCAGGCTTAATCCCTCTATTTTTCCTCTCCTTGATAACAGATCCCAGCCTCTGTTCCCTCTCCTGGTTTCCTCCAGCAATCTAATCAGCCGTTCCAACCCAGGCAATTTCCGACAGTCTCCCTGATCTCCATTGTGTGTCTCCTTCCAGCACCTCATTCACACCCCCAATAATGTCTGAATTATGAGATGCCCGTTTACTGGCTCCTGATAAAGATTGGACAACTATTTTCCATCCCACCAGCCACGGCCGACCCTCTTTTCTTTGATTGCCTCTTTCAGTTGCCAAGCCCACATTTTGGGAGGGCTATAGCCACCCACCTGAATTTACATTTTTACACATTTCAATTACTTTTTTCATTTACAGTTAAGCAATATATATATATATGTTAAGATACTGCTGCTGCAGGCACAACAGAAGGGTGAGTTGCACTCTTTGAAGGTTCAGTAATCACGAACAATAATTGGAGTCCAAGTAGCAACTAATATCTTTATTGGTGCATCAAAAGCGTATTAAAATCCATCAGCGTATGGCGTTCCAATAGGATTTAAAACCGAATGTTCGGCAGCATAACACGATTCGAACGAGTGCGTCGCTTGTTCACATGAGCTGCCTGTGAACCGAGGTGTGTTCATATAGGAGGAGTCATTAGCGAAAAAACTGCTCTAAACACAATAGTAGGACTAATGTCTCAAAGTTCACCCTGTCGGCCTTTGCTTGTATATATCATATAAGTATATGCTGGTTCTGACAATCTAGTGCTGATCAAATATGCTCAGCTCAAACAAAGCCCCATAGCGTAAGAAATGTTCATAATCGCAATGTCATTGAGTATGTAAGCAGTCCAATCTGGTATCATTGGGGACTTATTATTATTAGTGATACCCCTAATGTATGTTACATGCATGTTACAGTATCAGACACAAGAGCGAAGTGTCTGTACTCAGACGTCAAATGAAGAGCATAAAAGCCAAATGCTGTGACAAACTGAACATTTGGATGGTATATGTATTATGGACAAAATATAATACCCAGCATACACACTGACAACGATAATAGAATAAAAATGTGAGTTCTTCCAAAATGTGCACAGTGCTAAAGTTCAAAATGCAATACAAATGAAGGACATTGAAATCAAGCAAAACAGTGCCAGTCAGAATGCATAATGCTGTGCGGCATCATATAGCAGAATAAAGTGCTCATGCAAAGTAAACAGTTCAATAACATGTCGTTTTACAGGTTCAAGCTGCTGGTATCTCAGCTGAAGACTAAGCTTGGTAGTGCAAGTTGAAAGTGCATAATGCTGTGCAACACGAAGCAACGAAGTTGAGTGCAAATGCTGATGCAAAGTAAACAGTTCAATAACATTTCGTATTTCAGGTTCCAGCTGCTGGTATCTCAGTTGAACACTGAGCTAGGTCATACACGTTGGAAGTGCATAATGCTGTGCAACAAAAAGCAACCGAGTAAAGCGCAAATGCAAAATCAACACGACCGGAGATGGCATGTCCAAATGCACGTTTAACATCCTCATCCATACTCCTGTGCAATAGCAAGCAGTGTTAGGAAAGAATTCCATTTCATGTGTAATTTTCCCTCCAGTTGTGTACCCCCCCAACTTTTTGCTTTGTATAAACACCATAGTCTGATTTACCAGAGGAGCACAACCTACTGTTGCACTCCCCTGGGCTGTTCGCTCACTTCTTATGGGGAAACTGACATGCCCTTAAAGACAGTCAGTACTGGGAGACTTTGTTTCCCTTAGTCCTTGTCAATGTTGCAACTTTTCTGCAACATGTTGCAAGTGCACAAAGTACCTTACAGTACAGTGCACTTGGGTCTTCCTGTCATTTATAAAGGCTATAGTTACACTCGGAGGATTTTCTAGGAGAAGTGCAGATGTGCCTTGGACAGGGCTGGTGGCAGCTTATCTTTTTGTATATTTTTAACCCTTTCTTGGCAGGTAAACCGTGTTTACCACTTTTGGCACGTTAGGTGGCCTGGCTCCAAAATGCCTATGCCACAGGTTCTTTGTCCTGTCCTTTGGCCATCTTGTCCCTTCACCTTCCCCAGGCCGAGCCAACCCAGGTCAGCCCTTATTTGCATTTTCCCGCGAAGCGCCAAGCTTTCTCGGGATTCTGCATGCCTTGAGTGTGCTCCCCCAGGATGTGGGCTGCACTGTCTAGTTCCAATACACATCTTGGGTGCCAGAGAGTCTGGTGTGCTGTGAATGCCTGGGACCACTGTGGTCAATGACTGGTCCACGTAAGGTATGCCTGTATGTGATTAGATCGCCCATTGGGTCCTCTTCATTTTGGCACGAAGGAGATTTTGGATAAGAGAAGGCTCCAAACAAGCATACCATGTCGATCTCTGGAGTTCTCACTGAACGAAGGATAGGATCCAAGTATCCTGGAACTAAGAAGCCGAGTCGAGGAACCGCTGGTGACCTGCTGGAAGGTTTGGCACCCTGAGCCCGCTGTCGTCCCGTAGGACCCATCTACAACTGGTCATCCTAGAAGGTCTGCAAAGGCGATTCGACCCATTGGAATAGTGGGACCAACTATTCTAGGCACATTCATCAAACCCTGCAAGTAAGCCTTCTCGGAAGCGTCCCTGGGCCAACCAGTGGGCTGACCAGCTTGCGCAGGAGTTTTGCCCTGATACCGCCGCTGTTTCGAGGATGCCCTTGAGACTCGGTACATCACAAGCTCTCTGTTCATTGCACTCTCACACCGAATTTCATACATTTGGTGTTCCCAGGTCTGGAGTAAAGTGAGTGCGCTCGAAACAGAGTACACACGGTTACCGTGTCGCCCAGCCGTGGTGACGAACTTTGCAAGCTCATTGCAACTGTGGTACTCTGTACCCTCAAGCCTGCTACAGCAGAACTGGCCTGATCCATCCACCAGAAGCGGAGAAATTGCCACTGTCCCGTAGGGGAATCAATGCTGTATCTTCGTCGCTGAAAGCCGCAGAGCCACGAGATTGCTGCATTTGAACCTGCAACCGAAGTGGACTCAACTGCCGAAGTTTGGTCCGGAGTGCGCTGGGGGGTCGGTGAGTGATTGCAACCCTAATCGGTGGCCCCAAGCGCATCCGGACCCTGAGGGCCCCTTTTCTTTCTAATGCTAATGCAAACTATTCCCAAGTCTTGGAATCGACTCTGCCCTCAAGTGCAGGCCCTCCTCGAATAATGGGAACCTATTCTGCATCACCTCACCTACATTCCTGAGCTGCTAAAGCCTGTACAAAAGACCCTGGTTTGCCTATTTGAAATACCGCGTGCGCCAGCTTCGCAAGAACATTTGAGCATTAGGCTCCCCTCATCTTAGGGATTGGACTGCCTTTCAGTTTGGACTGTGTTTGATGCAGAAGGGCCTAAAGACTATTTGCACTGCCTGCTTCCTTTCCTGTTTAGGTTGTGGACCCATTTGCATTTGGTGCATTCATCCTTTAGACTCCATTGGTCTTGTATAAATGTGTATAGATAGGATTGTATTGGTTTAATATTATTGCAGTGATTTTCTTACTGTGTGTTGAATTGAAAAGGCCTTGGAATAAATGTATTTGTATTTTCGATATATATACACCTGACTGGGAGTGATTTGTAAGTTTCCTTTACTCTGTGTGCTCATTGTGGTCTTTCAGACACCATCACCCCTCCTCAGACCTAGTCTTGACCGCTGCCATGCTACCTTGATTGGTCTGGCTTGTCCAGAAGGTTACCCTGTTCCAAGAAACTTGGCTGGCCTTCTGAACCTCTTCCCACCAGGTCAGAGTTCAGAAATCTGTCTTAACAAGCAGTATAAAAAAGTGCTAATGCCAATGATGTGCAATGTCAGGCATAAAGGTTAAACGACAATATGTAACTCTCAACAATGTCATTTCACAACCCCATAAGATGCTGAAATAAGTTAATCATAATGTGCAACATCGAGCTAAAGAGAGTGCAGTACTGGTCTAAAGTGCATCAAGGTATGCAACATCAAATAGAATGCTAAAATGCTAATGCAAAGCTATATAGAATAAAAGTAATATATCACATGTACAATCACCTTCCGTCACAATTGAAATTCCCTGGTATACTTGATATCATAGCCCCTCCATATGTGCTAACAAATGCATGATGCAACAGCTCATGTATGACAGTGATTATGAGGGCATAGCAGTATCAAAAATACAGATGATGCACTGCACAATATCTTGTATTCGCTTTCAACAGAGCGTAACTGTAGACCCCAATGCTAGGCTCCACTCCAGAGAGCCAATATATATGTGCCTGAAACGGTCTGCCCATGCCGGACCTAATGAAATAAGTCCCACAACTACACAAGGTTGCAGACACGAAAAACATTTTTTGTGATTTATTCAAACATTATAACCTTTATCAACCCCAGATTTGCTCTACCTTTATCTAATTTAATAAGCTATCATCTCCCAAAATATCTGCTGCATGACATTTTCGGGGAAGTCATAACCGCATTTCAGATTGTAGCTCTTGTTCCAAAGGTTGAATTCTTATTAGAGATAGATCAGCAGATAAGGTTGGTGTGATGCTGGAAATGCATCGGAGGGACAGGGCCTCCGTATCCTTGTCCTTTACTGCTTTTTATCTTGTGTTCTGTCGTGTTTTCCGTGCAGGAGTTCATGTGGGACTCCTGGCGGTGCAGCTCTCTCTTTTGGTTTGGTGAACAGACCCATGGAATACCCTTATGGCACCCATGGGTAGGGGTGCAACCCTGTGCCCTAGTGTATGTTTTTGGGCACCTGTGTGTGCCCCACAGAGCAGGGTACGGGCCTGTGGCAGCTCTGTGCTGAATTGACTGGTGCCCTGAGCATCCTCCATTTTGGGATGCCCAGGCCCTGTCATTGGAATCGGTAGATTCCTGATGGAGACAAAATGGCCCCCATGGCCTCTTGCCTTCCATCGCCTGTTAACTTGATCTTCCCGAAGTCCTGGGAAGCCCTGACTCTGTCCCTTCCCCCTGACTGGCTGTTGGGGAGAAGTTCCATATATGGTAGTGTGGGGAAGTGCTGACCAGACTGGCTGGAGCCTTCTCAACGACCGTATGTTGTGGGTAGGCCTGTGGGTGGGACCTGGGTGAATAGAGTGTGTGACGAATACACATAACTGTTGTCTGGAGAGAAGTGAATGGCCTGAATGCACCGTGTGCCTAATTGGCTGCCTGCCTGCATGAATGAATGCCCTTAGTCGTGATTGGATGCTTGAGTGTGACCCAGCAGAATGAATGGGAGATAGATCAACAGTATATCTGGGGACCTCTCACTGCTAGAAATCGTTTTCAGAAGCTGAAGTCCACTACGACGAGTAACTAGAGTGAAGCTTGACCTTGAAGCCGTGCTGGACGAGAAGAATTGCTGTTGCTCTGCTTCACAATCTGAAAGCTGCTGTGTCTACAAGGACTGACCCAGAGAGGACCTGGTAAGGCGCCCTCTTCCCGAGCTACGAGGGACCATCGTACACCAGCAGACCTTTGCCAAAGCTCCCTGGTAGACAGTCCTTAGACAGGCTGCCAAGCTGGGACGTGGACCACCACGGAATCACAAAGAGAAGCGCCTGGACTGTTGTCCGCCACTGTCGATGACCGGCGTCGCCGACTGGAGCCGTCGTGCTCCCGTTTTGCCTAAGAACTTCATTGATCCAAGGACGCTCTCGTCTGCATTGTCGCCGCTGTATCCTGCGGGAGAAGGCCTGACTGTCGGCGCACCAAGGAGCATCTACTGGTGGGTTTCCCGCGAACCAAGGACCACAGAGACGCCGACGACTCGACGCCCTTTCTGGGCCACAGTTCTTCAAACTCTTTGCGGTCCAGAACTATCGACACTGAGGTGCCCCGCACGCCTCTTCCTTGCAGGACATTTACGATTCCCTGGCAATGAGCACCGCTAGGAATGACGCGGCCACTTCAACATCGTAGCTCGACCTGTTCTCTGTCGGACGTTTCATGACCCGTGACTCCTGCCTTAAAGGGAGGGCACTCAAGAAGGGCCGCCGATTCCCCGACGAGGAATGCTACAACGCCAAGGTACTTTGGGGTTGCAGAACTATTGGAAAGTCTAGTGTGAGTAATATATGGACTGGGCTTGTGATATATCTTTGCTTTACAGGTTGCCCAGGTGGGGGGATCTCCACACAGAACTGTGTCTAGGTATCAGGACCAGTATTCTGCCAATTGTTCAACCATCATGCTTTCCTTCCTCTCTCTACTGCTGGTTTCCTCTTTATTTTGATCTGTGTGTCATTCTGACCGTATGCACTTTAAAGAGATTTGATAATGTTAGTGGTACTACTTTAGAACTGTATTACCTTTGTTGATTTTCAGAGTACAAAGTGAGTTATCTTGATATTTTATATACCTTTGAATATTAATTATATAAAGACTGTGTTTTAACCAATACAGTGTGCGGACATTCCTTTGTGGGTGCTTGGGGACTACACTGCACTTAAGAACCAACCCGCATCACCTCCTGAGAAGCTAGGCCTTGATTGCTCAACCACGTACCAATAATAGAGAATCTTGGCTGGGGTCCTCTGTGCCTCTCCTCTACCATATAGAGAGCGGAAGTACAGACACCCCCAGCGGCGTCTTTACAGTTGGTCATCAGCTCTTTAATGATATTTTGGCCATTACTGTGCAACTTATGGTTCCTGAGAAAATGAACAAAGCATGATTGTCCATCTAAACTATTGGCAAACTCAACATATATGCATATTTTGACTTCAATTGCCCATTAAGTTCCATTTCCCCACTCAACATGAGATCTGGACATCTGCTTTCTGAGTTAGTTTTGCCTGCAATTAATCCATTATCATTCTTTCTCCCAGGGCTTATGGATCATGTGTTGCTTGTCTTTGAGAACAGGCCCCAACACATCATAAACTCCTCTTGGTTGTGTGGCTTCAAAAGATGTTTTTGATAGAGAGAAGCTAGGGAGAAGGTCACTGTTTGAGTATTCTGAACAGAAACTGGATCCATTTCTCCACAACAGAAACTGATTTCACATGTTACAATTTCTTTTACATAGGAGGCCTTTTAATACTAGACCTCAAATCGTATGCAGATTTCTCCTGCGCCATGCCATCAATGTTCATCTCTAAATTATACTTTATATTAAACTGGCACAGGCACTAGAGTTTTATTGGTAAACGGCTCCTTTCAATCCCAGATGCAAATGTCTAAATGTCTATTTTTCCATGTTGCTCTTTTTTTGTCAAAAGTGGCTTTCGTTTTTTTATACTGTCATTATTATTATAATTATGATATAATTGTTTTTTTATAACAGACTTAATACCAGCGAGTGGGCTCTAAGCACGGGATCGGCTTCAAATTTGTGTGGCGCTGCGTTGTCTTGCTTCCAAGACAAACATGTTGCCCCTGGGCTATCCTGCCTCACCTGTGAAAGATAGGCCTCTGATTTTAGTTCTTTGTCATTCATGTATATGGCACACTCAAGTTTAGTCTTCCTTCTCACAGTTTCTTTCCAAACATTTGTAACAAGCCACCCATTTCCTTGATATATATCGTTACATTTTATTTCTGCAGTGTTGTTTCATTTTCCATGTTCCTGGTTTCAAACTGCAGAAAGCACATATTCTCCTGGTCTCTCTGGGTTATAAAAGTAATCGGTGTTTTTCTGTTTTGCAGTTTGAAAATGAATTGCTAGCCTTTCAGTCTGCCAGTCAAAATTGTGCTTTCACATTTCCATAGCCAAATGCAGTTTCCATTTTGTCTGGGGCTGCCTTTGAACCCCACACCCGACACTACCCCAGTTTAACCACCAGCTAGTCTATCATGTTCCCTGCCACCTACTGGTAACACATGGCACTCCAGGCTCAAGAGGTTAGTGCTCTCAATTGTGCCCCATGTGTGGATGCTGGACCTGCTAGACCTCCAAAGTCCCCTGAGTGAGCTAAAAGAGCTGCACAAATGGAAAAGTCCAAGGCAGCATCGCCATGTGTCCCAAGTGTATGCCCCCATCACCCCTCGGCCTGCTGCGTAAAACTAACTTGGCCCTGCATACAATTTCCCCAAAGGTTCCCCAATTTGAACACTAGATTGATTCCTCCCCTGCACTATCCCCAGTCATTTTATCCACTGTTGCCACTAGGGGGGATTGCCGGTACCAAGCCGGACGAAATTCCCAGCGCAGCCTCAGAGTTCAAAGAGGATGAAAGCTTCATCCAATAGATTATTATTTAAGACATTAGGTTTGGTACCTCTTTAGGGGCAGAGGCATAAATGAGAATACCTAAAAAGGCAACATTATTCTAACTGGGTAGTGAGTTGAGCGGTGAACACAGATTCAAGGCTCTTTCGCTGAGGCCAGAGATGGGTGTGTACTCCCAGGCTTGTGTGTTCCTGTAGAGGAGAGGCGATAGTGTCCTTCAGCTGCGGTGCAGTGAGATGAAGTCTTCCTGAATGGAGACTATAATGAGTTATGTGTTGAGAGGGACACTGAGAGGCACGCCCAATTGAATCACAGTGTGGTTGCAAGTAACCTTTTCAACCCAGATGGTTTAAAGAGATAAAGGGCCTGATTCACAGAGCGTTTTCCTATGGAATTGCGCCATTATAAACGCTTCAGTGAATCAGGCCCTTAAAATCTTGATTCCCGACACCTCAGCGGCAGGGGTAAACCCACTCGGGATTGCAGAGCATGGAGACTCCATAATGTCCACTTCTGGGGATGGTTGAGGCCATGGTGCTCTGTTGACACCAGACCTTTTGTTGAAGTAAGTCCGAAGTAATGTCGTTGTGTGGTATATGACACAAGCTTGACATGGCAGCGTATTGTGTCTGACGTGTTTGCAGAGTACTTTAGAATCATAGCAGTACATTGAAATGTACACAGAAAAGAATATGTGCCTTCAACAATGTTGCTTTACCACAGCTATTACAAGGTACGCGACTTGACAGATACCCATACAACGTGGATTAGAAGACAAAGAAAACCTTCCTCAAACGAGCACCCGTTTGGCATTTCTACTGGTTTGAGCAAACACTGCTGCAGTGCCGCGGAATATCGTAATAAGTGCAATCGTTCCATCGTGCATGGTTGGGTAGGGAATTCATAATCGTAAAGTAACATTCCCCATTGTTGAGGAAAATGGCAGAAAAATGGATCGTGCTAATTGGACACATCATCATCATAAAATAACGTGTTGGGGGAACAAAGTTATTTATCCTGCACCAAATGTAAATATGCGCTCATATGTTAAGCACTTTTCGAAATTCTGTTCGCACTTGATGAATTGCAGTACAATTTTCTAGTCAACTAATTTCACTAAGGAAGATAATGACTTGAGCACAAGGCTAATCAACTGCCAATCAGGAGTCTTTGAAGCACAGTGTGTCAAATATTGGTGCCATTTTTACAAGCCATAAAAGCACTTATGTCCCATATTCTGCCATAAAACCTAGGATGGAAATCTGAAGTTGATGAAGCATTCTTACTTCACGAACGCTTTTCCAAAACAAACAGCTATCAAATTATTCCCATCTATCATTAATATTCAAATTAATGAAGGCAGCACCAATGCAAATTCAGGGCAATTAGCCACGTCAATGTCAGCCAGAGATCCAAACAGATAATTTCTAACAGCCGCGCTCATGCCGGCGCCCACCTATTAGCGAGCCAGGGACTTAACCAAGCGCCTAATGGCGGGCCACCACACACCACACTAAAGATAATTGAGCAGGGCATCATAAAACGTGCCATTAAATTCCGCCTGCGATTGATGAGTGCCCGCCCCATTCCTGAAACCCCTATGCCAGCAAACGAGGCAGATTTGCAGTGCCACTGACACAATGGCCTTTTTTTGGCCGAACTTGCTTCGTAAAATGCCCTCTCTGCTATACAGAGGGTCATCGAGCCACCCGAACACATCACCAGTTTGAACTACAAAAGTTGGATAAAATCTACGTGAGGAAAGGCTGGCTAAAAGCAGAAAAACAGAACGATCTGCACATATTTCATTCAAGGCCTTCAGTTCCATCGCTTCTGGCAGGCAAATCAGAGTACAACAGACAAAATGTGAAAAGTTAACAGTCGATCGCATCAGAGCTCGGAGAGACAGAGAAGTCATGATGACTGGAGCCGAACCAGTCACTGCCAAATATTAGGAAAATCTGCAGCACCTCTCTCAATCCCTCTTCTGCCAAAACTCTGATCTCTACCTTCATCCTCATCAAACTGGAATGATGCTGTACCCTCCTCTTGGCCGCCTCCTTTAATCATTCAAAAAAATACCACACGCATCTATTAAACGCGCTGCTCTTAAGCGGTGGCAATCCTCCCAAGATGACAAAGACAAACTTGACTTCAAAACCTGCTCAAAGGAATACAAAAAAGCCATCATCCTAGCAAAAGCCAAATCATTTGAAACTAGAATCTCCGAAGCCAACTCCAACACCAAAGAAATGTTCTCCATATTCAGGGAACTTGAAACCCCTACCCCTACACCCCAGAACTTCACTAAAGACAAAGCCTGGTGTGACGGCATCCAAACTGCCATGCGCAACAAACTAGACCTCCTTCAAGCCAAAATCTTGAACTCCAGACTCTCTCTTCCCACCCCCCCACTCCCGCCCCCTCCCCCTCTCCAGAGGCCACCCCCACCTTCTCCTTCAAAACCATCCAAGAGAAAGACATCATCACCCTAATGAAAGGAATCAAACCCTCCAACTGCAAAGGAGACCCCTTCCCCGCCACCATTATCAAGGAGTGTGCAGAGTCCCTCGCCCCATTTCTCAAAGCTTTTGTAAACGCATCCTTCACCACAGGCATTGTACCCTCCTCCCTCAAGGAAGCTTGGTTCAGGCCCCTCATAAAAAAAACACACTTGACCCCACCTCACCCAACAACTACAGACCCATCACCACCGTCCCCTTCCTTCTTAAAATTCTGGACAAAGCAGCCTACCTGCAAGTCCAACACTTCATCGAAGAGAACCAACTCCTAGGCCTGAGACAATCTGGTTTCCGCCCAAAACACGGAACCAAGACCGCCTTACTGGATTTAAAAAACCAGATGGATGATGCCAGAGACCTGGGCAAACCTGTCCTGCTCCTCCTCCTCGATCTCTCTGCTGCGTTTGACCTCGTGGATCACGACGTCTTATGCCACCACCTAACTTCCACTGCAAACTTCTCAGCCCACGCTAGTGCCTGGATCACTTCTTTCCTACATGGAAGGACCATGCAGGTCTTCTCTGATCTAGCTACGGCATCCCCAACCATTATGCTGTGTGGTGTCCCTCAAGGCTCCTGCCTCTCTCCTACCCTCTACAACATATTCACTCGCCCTCTCTTCCTCATCCTTGACGCCATGGGGATCTCGTACACAAATTACGCGGACGACACGCAGATCCTCGTGACCCTGACAGGTGACTATGAGACTGATTCCAAGGCCCTTAACACCATCTATAACGCAATCCAAACTTGGATGGCCGCCAACCGCCTCTGTCTCAACTCTGACAAAACTGAACTCCTACTTGTAGGCTCCCCCGACACTCTTAAAAAACTTGACGCTCAGTTCTCCCACTTCACCATTGACTCTATCACCATTCCAGTATCTGAGTCGGTGAAAACCCTAGGCGTCTACCTGGACTCCAATTTGTCCATGACTAGACAGGTGAATGCCATTGCCTCCTCAGCTGCCTACCAGGCCAAACTCCTCAATGCAGTTAGACCCTACCTCTCCAGCGACACCTGCACAAACATAGCTAGGGCTATCACTGGATCTCGGCTGGACTACTGTAATGTCCTCTTCCTAGGGACCTCCACAAAAAACCTTGAGAAACTGCAAGTTACTCAAAACAACGCCTTACGCGCAGCACAAGGCATCTCCAAAAGAGAACATATATCTACTGCAAGAAGAGCCTCCCACTGGCTACCTATAAAAGAGAGGATCATCTTCAAAACCTTGACCCTCACCCACAAATGTATCCACTCTGCAGCCCCAGCCTACCTTGCACAAAGGATCCACCCGGCCATATCCGCAAGACCAACCAGGACCCCCTATACCAACCTACTCACGGTACCCATGATAAAAAAATCAAGAGCAGGGGGTTCTAGCTTCCCCTACCTTGCGGCTCTACACTGGAATGCCCTCCCCACTGCCCTGCGAGCTGAACCTTCCCTGACCACCTTCCGCAAAACCTTGAAAACCACCCTGTTTGCTTGATTCCCTACCGTTTATCACCTACACTCGCCACATGTATACCTGACCTTTGTACGCCTCCATGCATAATATCTGTTACACCTAAATGTCAATGCCAAATGATGTAACCTATGCATAATGTAACTAAGCTTTCTGCAAGTAACAGCGCCAAAATGCCCCTGGGCTGCCTGCGCGCTATACAAATGTAAAAAAAAAAATAAAAAAAAAATAACAGGGTTGTCTAAACCCAGGCCTCGAGGGCCGGAACCATGTTGGATTTTCAGAATATCCATGAACTTTCATGAGCTAAATCTACATACAATGATTCTAAATGTATTGTAAGGATGTGCTAGGTGGAGACTGACAGACAGGTGGCATGTTTTGGGCAAATACATTTATTCTTAAAGAAATAAGGAGAAAACCCTATTTCTCCCTAACTGAAAGAGGGGTTTCCCTGCCTCAACTAAACACTACAGAGAATGTCAGAATGTCTGAAAAGAGTCCACCGTCCAGTGTCAAAATACTACTTTTATCCCTTACACTTGAAAGTGGGTTACTGTCCTTTTGGTTCAGAATAATGACCCCCTTCTCCTGGACATGCACAGTTCCATATAAAAAGGGGGAATGTCTCCCTTCCCCTGGGCTCTCTCAGGCTTGCTGGGCCTCTCCACTGACTCAATTCGACAGACCCTGTGACGAATCAACTTCCGGGGAACCAGTGGTCCAGAGATGAATATGGGTTTCTAAACCATCAATCAGCCCCACACCTCTATTACACCAGAAGGGATCCAAACAGATTGGAGACACATGCAAATTATACATCTCCTCGTCCAATGTTGGTAACGTGGATGGCACCAGGCCTATCTCCGCCAAGTCGTGGATCGTTGGTTAGCTGCAACACAGCCAAATACAATTACTTGCAATAGTTCAAGGATACTTGGTTTCAACACAAAGGGAGCAATGGGTCGTAAAATGTCACAAGGGGCCTTCGGAGAAGGATCAGGGGGACAGAACCACAATGTACCTGGTGCTTGTAGAAGTTCTTGGTGCTTAATAGGGTCGAGTCGGTTCCAGGGTGCTTTGCAGCTCCTGTGACAGAGTTCAAGACTGGAGACAGCTGCAGATATCAGATGGCAGGCAGTTCGACGAGCAAGGCTGGACGGAGCGCTGCAGGCTGCCCAACACGGCGGCTTGGGGTCAGGAATTGTTGTCTCAGTGCTGGTCGGCGGGTCTGAAGCACTAGTCGAGGCGTCTCGGATGGCATGAGCGACTGCAGGGTAACAACAGTCAGCGGTGCAGTCGGTTGCAGCTCGAGGGGCTCCACTGGCTCGAAAACGTTCTTGCTGGAATCCCTGTCGACACAGTAGATCTCAAAGGTGTGAGTAAACCTCCATGTAGCAGCCCTGCAGATATCCAGCAGGGGAACACCACAGAGGAACGCTGTAGATTCAATTGCTTTGGTGAAATGGGCCCTCAGTCTGCCTGCCAACGGCCCGATTGCCAGCTGATGGCAATGCATGATGCAGCCGGAGAGCATCTGGAGATGGGCGCCTTAAATATGGCCTTCTCATGACCCACTGATCCAAAGTTTACAAAGCGTTGAGAAGTTTTTCTAAAGTGCTTTGTGCATGCAACATAGAATTTCAAGGCACGCACCACGTCCAGTGAATGCAAAGACCTTTCTGCGGGAGTAGAAGGGTTTGCAGAGAAAATTGGCATCACAAAAGGTTTATTTAAATGAAAGTCCGACGGGACCTTGGGTATAAAGGAAGGATGAGTCCTTAGAACCACTTTCGGTGGATGGAACAACAAATATGGAGAGTTACATGAAAGAGCCTGTTTTTCACCAACCCTCCTGGCCGAAGTGATAGCCACGAGGAAAGCAGTTTTCCAAGAAAGAAATTTCAAGGGGGCCTGATGCATACGTTCAAACGGCAGCCCCATGGACTTGGCGAGTAACACATTAAGCTCCCACGCAAGAGCAGGAGCCCTCACTGGTGGGAAAGTCCTGAAGAGGCCCTTGAGGAACTCTTTGTTGAGTCTATGTAACCACAGGGAGAGCTTGCCCGCAGTCAGGATGTATCAGGAAGTATCAGCCAGGTGTAACTTGATTGATGTATGTGCACAGAGCAGCCTTGGCAAGCTAAGAAGAAGCTGTGGCACCGTAACATGCCATGCAAGATATTCTTCGACCAGCACCATACTGTAAAATGTGTCCTCTTGTGATTGTAACAGGCAAGTGTAGATGGAGCCCTGTTCTTAGCCAGAATGTGCTTGTATTCCAAAGGCAGCGAGTAGTGTCCAAACTCTAGGACTGCAGGAGCCAGGCCGCTAGGCCCAGCGACGCTGGATCGTGGTGCATGATGGATCCTCCTTCCCTGGAGAGCAGGTCTGGGAGAGGAGGCAGTCTGAATGCTGGCACCACCGAAAGATGGAGATCTGGGTACAAGATCTGCCTGGGCCATGACAGTGCCATGAGGTTCATCATGCAGCGAGATAGTTTGAGTCTGTTGATCACACGTAGCAGGTATATTATTGGCGGGAATGCAAACAGGAACCAGCCCTCCCATGGTATCCAGAAGGCGTCCCCCAGACTCCATGCTTGAGGGAACCTGCTGGCTTGCCGATGGCACTTGGTGTTTGTCGCTGTAGCATACAGGTCGATCTGAGGCTGGCCCCCTTTGATGAATTTCCGAGACACCCGAGCTTGCTGGAGCTCCCACTCATGGCAGGACTGTAGCTCCCTGCTGAGAGAGTATGTGATTGTGTTTTGAACATCTGCGTAGTGGAACAGGACTAGAAAGATCAGCTGAGCAATGGCCCAGCGCTATAGGCTCTGTGCCTCCAGCAAGATGATGGGAGATGTTGTTCTGCTCTGCTTCTTGATGTAATAAATGGGGGTTGTGCTGTCCATGAAGATCCTGATCTCCTTCCCCAGAAGCTGCGGCTTGAATGATTTGAGAGCCCAAAAAACTGCCCGCATTGCTAGTACATTGATATGCAATATCTTTTCTTCTGGTCGCCATAGTTCCCTGGGGTACAGTTGGCCCGTGTAGTCACCCCAACCATCCAGAGAGGCATTGGTAGTTATGGTTTCCTGATGCGCCAGTGTCCTTAAGGGAGCGCCTCACAAGATGTGAAGGGCAAATGCACCACCACTTCAGGGAATTCCTGAACGTTTGATTGAGGACTATCTTGTTGTTTCATGAGCCAGAGATCCGCTTCTACCTGGCGTCCAGGAACGAGTGAAGAGGTCCCATGTTGAAACCTGCACTGAAAGACCTGATGGATTCAAGAAGACATCATCCCTAACAGGGATTCGATGGACCGGACTGTTGCCACTCAGATGGACGATAGCCTTTGACCTTTCCTAGGATGGCACGTATCCTTCCCTCTAATGGCACGTATCCTTCCCGTCTTGGGACTGCAACATGTAGGATTTGGGATAGCTTATGGAGATAACCAGAGAGGTTAGAGTGTGGACTGTCTTTGCTCTATGTTGCACTGCCTGGGTGTGAGAACGAGACAGGACCAGCCAATCATTCTGGTAGGGGTAGACCTACACTCCCTTCCGATGAAGGAACAGCACCACTGGGGCTAGGAATTTGGTAAACACAGACAGGGCTGATTTGAGGACAAATGCTAATGCCATGACTTGGTAATGTCTTCCTTGGATGATCAAGCTTTGGAACTTCTGATGTTTTGTGTGAATGTGGATGTGTAAATATGCATCTTCCAGATCCAACATTGCAAGGAAATCTCCCTCTTCCAGTTGGCTGAGCACCTTGCTGTAAACATGACCATCCTGAACTTTTGGAACTCTAGGAATCTATTGAGACAACGCAAGTTCAGGATGGGCCTCCACCTGTCTGACTTCTTGCGAACCAGAAAGTATCTAGAGTACACTGTAGAGCCCCGAAGGCACAGAGGGACAGGTTCTATTGCCCCTTGTATCAGCATTATCTGAACTTCCTTGACGAGTTGGGCTCTGTGCTGTTCTTATTTTATCACGGGAGGAATGTGGGGGCACTTGTCTTGGAACTCCAGAGTGTCCCTGCTCGATGATATCGAGCACCCATTTGTCCATTGAGATGTTGCGCCACATGTTGACAAACTGAGATAGCCGGCAGCGCAACTGGGTGCTGAAGAGGGGGCTCAGGGCATGGGCCTGGTCACGCTTCCTTCAGCGTCTGCATCCTGGTGGCTTGCGGATGACGATGCTGGGTACCTCCCCTGTAGGCCTTGGAATGGACTCTATAAGCCTCCTGGGAAGTGGAGTGAGAGGGCTGGCAGTAGGAAGGGCTGATTACCTTGAAAGTTCTAGAAACTTTTCCTTTCTGGGAGTTAAGGTTCTGCCTCCTTTATTACAGCATGCCCAGAGAGCTTGTTGTCTCTGTGTCTGTCTTGATGGCAAGAAGGGACTCATCCACTGCCTTGCTGTAAAGGTTATCCCCACCAAAATGCATGTCGACCACCCTCGCTTTGACGTCCTGCCTGAGGTTTGTGGCCCTGAGCCAACCACAACGGTGTAGGGCAACCATGTTGCCCATCTACCGGAAACTGGAGTCAGCAATGTCAAGGGTGACCGTGATTGCATGGTCAGAGGCCACTTCCCCCTCCTGAAAGATACCCATGCCCTCAGCTTTCTTGTCCTCAGGCAGGAAATCGAGAATGGGTCCCAAATTGTACCAGAGTTCACAGTCGTAGCGTGCGAGGATGGCTAGGGCATTTGCGGCCTTGACTGTAGATGCCACAGTGGTGGTTATGCACTTTTCAGCACAATGAAGCTTCCTTCCCTTCAGGTCAGGAGGAATTATCAAGAGGATGATGTATTAGGCAACCCCTTCCTCGCAGAAACTGAGACTACTGAGTTCGGCGTCAGATGGCCTCTGCAGCATTTAGGAGCCATATCTTGGACCCTATATTTCTTCTCGCGCCTTTCCTTTTTAGTAGGCGCAGAAACCGGTCTTTGCATCACCACCAGCCTGTCCTCATATGTGTCCTCCAGAAGCCGGAATGAGATTACAGTCTTTCTGGAGGATTCACAGTGCTGAAAAAGGAATCCCTCCTTTACCTCTGGAACCAGGATGAAAAGCTTGGCCCCCGGGAGATCATCGCCTGGAAAGACCCCCCCCTTCATCCGGGGGAGAACCCCTAGATGGCAGATCTACATCTGGTGGCTCACCGTCTGCAGGGCTGCAGTCCTTAAACTCATCCATGCCCTGGGTACCATCTGTATACGGGTTGGTGTCCGTATCAGTGTCCGTTCCCATCAGGACCAACTATTCTACAATTGAGGGCTGTGGAACAGGAGGTGGCAACGGGATTGCATGCACTGGCAGAGGTGGCACCAGTTGTGTCCGAGGCAGTCTTGGAGGGTTGGCCACAGCAGTGGGGGCCTGCACCCACAGGAGCCACAGACAGTAGGTGCTTCAGAATTTCTAAGACCAGAGTGGGGAAGAGTTAACTAAATGTCCAAAGAAACATCTCTTGGCAATGGTTCTCTCTGAACCATAGGCATCAATATTGATGCATGAAGCCAGGGGCTCGTAGGGTTCATAGGCTGAAGCGTTCTGCAGGCCGTGGAGCCGGTTGTGGTAGTAGGCCAACACCACCCTCCAAAGGGTGTGTCCGACGTCTTCAAAAACGTCTTCCTCCTCTTCCGACAGGATGGAAGGAAGGATATAGGGGCTGGAGAGACAACCCTAGGAGGCCCCACAAAGGATGTGGCAGGCAGATGAGGGGCACTTGTAGGCTTTGGCAAGAAAGAAAGATCTGGTGGAGCATCCCTCTCTGCTGGAACCTCTTGGGAAGGTGCCCATCACAAGCGCACCTGGAGACGGTAGTGCGGGGGTAAAACAGACCCAGATGATCCAGACAACTGAGATGACATGCTTGCGGTGTTCGTCAACGAGGAAGTCGGAGCAAATGACGACTTTGCCTTTTTAGGTACCTTCCCCTTGGAAGCATCCTCAAAGGATCTCGACCTCTTGCCAGAGGGAGAGCGCTCTTTGGGCCTGCTAGCCTTGGCAGAGGCATGACTGAGCACAGACACTGAGTCAGAGGCTGTCACGACTCGCTCCCGCCACATGGGGGCATGTTTTGGGGTTTATTCCCTACTGGACATTTCCTCCGAACCTAATGCTACAGTGCTGTGATGAATTTGGAGCGCTAAAACCTTATTTTCCAAGTTACTTCCCTTCCGGATCCATTCCAGGTTTTTGGCAGCCAGCATGCTACTTTAATCAAATGACTATGCTTCCCAGAATGCCTGGCTCACTGCTTCACCTCCTCCCTTGCAGGACAAGGTTGGGTGGAGGATAGGCAACACCTGTGGCTGCAGGTGCAGCAGGTGGCACACCTGAGGGGTGTGCTCGTTAAGCAGCTTTAAAAGCCTCAGTTTGCTTCAGTCCAGCGCTGGTCATCGTTGCAGTGTTCCTGTTGTGACTAGTCCCTTGTTCCTTGTTCCTAGCTTTTGTGCCTAGTTCCTAGTTCCTGTTTCTTGTTCCTCCGCCCTGGATTTCGGATTCATGTGCTTAATTGATTTCTGCTTTCTGGATTTCCCTTTCTCTCTTCCTCTGTCTGCAGGCAGCCTTTCTCTGTGCTTTACCCTTTGATGCAGCCCAATTTGCCTGTGCTTTCTGTTTCTTTGATGCTATCCTTTGCTACTGAAAAACTTGATGCATTAGTCTTTCCTTTTTTAGATTTAGCTTCCTGCCTTTTCTCCTTGGATGGGTGGGAAAGGTTTCCTTTTGTGATATCATTTTCCCTGCTCCTGATCCTTACTTCCTATTGGGATCCATTCCATGTTTTCCATTTCACTTCTGCATTTATTTCCCATTTGATTATTTAGGTGTGGGGTGCTGTTGTAACTAGTCCCTGTGTGAATGCCTTTTGTTTTCCTCACTATTTCTTTAATCACAATTCCTACTTGCTCCTTGACTTAGGTCTTAGGTATTTAGTTATCCTCCACCCATTGCTGTTATAGCCTTCTGGGTCCCCATTTGATCAACTGGGTTTGTGGGTTTACTGACATTCAAGTGGTCTTTCCGGTTCTCGTGAGTACTGTTTCTAAGTTCCTTATTCAGTATCATCCAGAGTGTCAGCACACAGATCCTGTCCTTGCTTGCCCTCTACGTGGGCTTAGCGCTGTCAGTATCTGTAATAGCATAGTGGGTAAGGAGTTTGCCGACTTTCCTTTCAGTCATAAGGAGGTTCTAAGTGCTTAGCCCACATCCCTTTTCATATATTGGTAATTTTGTTTCACTCTATCTGCACTCCTGGGTTTTAGTATATATGAGTCGTGGTTCTTGTGTGCACGTTGTTTGATTCAAGGTTATTCACTGTGCGATTTTGTGCACATTTCCCTTGCCATATTCGCTGCCTTTGTACTCACCTGATTAATCCTGACAGAGGCCTTACCTTCGTCCAGCACTGAGACCAACCTCCGATAGTGATCCTTTCTCGTCTTGGTGAAGAAAGAATGGCTGATGAGGCATCCCTCCACATCGTGGTCTGGGTGCAGGCAGTAAATACACATTTGGTGGCAGTCTTCGATTAAGACGTTCTGCTGACCGCATCTGGAGCAGGCCCAAAACTCAGCTCACGTCCTCACACAACATAGCGATCCGACGGAAGGTGGGATCAAGAACAACAACGGATCTCCACAGTGATGGATGGAGAACAAATTTCATTTAAAAACAATCAATAATAGGCTAATATTCGAGAAAGTCGAGGAGTGAAACTCAAGGAGTCCAAACACAAAAACGTGCAGTAAAATTCTGAAGATGGCCACCAGGGGTGGAGCGAAGGAGGACGAGTGTCATTGGTTGGGGCAGTATGACCCAAAGTGACAATGCAGTTTTTCTGCTTTATTTTACTGAGGATTCCCAGCATGATGACGGGGAATATTCATAGCTTGTGAATCCATGTAAGACCCCCATGCTGGAGAATGTATGTAATATGTTCTATGTAAAGTGCTTTGGATAAAGCTATTATTAAATAACAAGTTATTATAGTGTCCTCAAAGATTTTGCACAACAGAGAAGTCTAGTGTGAGAAACGAGAAGTCTGCCAATGTCGGATTATGAGCAAGTGTATTTACTAGAATATAAATTTGAATAGAAGGTTTCAAATACTTGATTGACCTTGGTCAGTGTGCGCACCAAGTGGCCCAATTCGTCCTCGATGAACAGGATGCAGCAACTACCATTCACCTGATGGACCACACAAGCCATCATCCTACCCGGCCGTTAAACCCTCATTGTGGATCCAGTTTCTGGGGGTCGACCAGTGCGGGAGGATCACGTGGGTGAGGGGTCTTCAGGGAGTGGGACACCAGATGGTGAGACATGGTATCCTCTTCATTATAACACCTTTACCCCCATCCTATCAAGTAGGACATTTAGGAACTCTGCCCCCTACCCCTTTTACAACATGCACACTTTCTCAAGGAAAGTTCGCTTTGAGAGAAAACAGACTAACACCCGAGCATATAATGGTCAGGCAATTACTGACCATCACACACACCTGACTTCCATTAAGCACCTCCACATGGATAAAAGGCGGAGCATGAGAGCACAAAGTGAGCGAGGCAAATCACACGAGGAAAAAGCAGTTTCGAGATAGCAGCTGAACGAGAGAAGAAAGACGGCAAAACAGAAGGGGATCGGAAGGAGGCAAGTTCCCTTGACCTTTTTGACAAGGAATCGTTACTTTCCAGAGACCTAGAGAATACAAAGCGTAAGACCAGGAAACCAGGCTGAAGAATCCTGCATTGTGTGTCAGAGATAACCGGGGGCCCTCCCGCATCAATAGTCAAGGCGGGGAGAAGCACCAGCTGCAATGTTACTGTCCTTGGCTCCAAGAACAAAACAGCATCAGTCAAACCAATACATCCGGTGAGCTGGGGAGACTGATACAAGACCGGTCTGTGTGGAAGCCAAGGTTGCAAGCAGCAATATTGTATGGCGAGCACCGGAAAGAACATTGTTAAAACATGTGTGATTAGAGACGCAAGTAAAGTTGATTTGCTGATGAGTGACTGAACTTTAAAAGCAAGCAAAATCCTGCGCACAGTCGAAAGTCTTCAACTTTGATGAAGTAGAGAACGTTTGGAAAAGTAGATAAATTTGGTCCGAGCCCCAGGAGGGAAACCAATTGAAGGTTTTGTGTTAAAGTGTGTCTGAGCCCGGCAGAGGGGGACCTGGGGTGAACAGTAAATCACCCGAGAAGTTGTATATGTGAAATCCTAAAAAGAAAGGAACTTTAATGTTTGTCATGTTGTATCAAGCCCTCTGAAATAAGAGACTTTGAATGGCAAAGAGACTTTGGCACAGAAGGCCCTGATGTTGAGGTTTTGAACTGCATCCTCGTGCTAGTGAAGACAGAGAGTGGGCTAAGCTCGAGTGTGCCGCCTTGTCTCATTCTGAAAACGTGGGGAAGGAGCCAACGGCTTGAATATCCTGAGATATCATTTCTTGAACACTGTTCTTTTGCATAACTATTGTTTCCCACACTATTTTAATTTAGAAGGATTGGCAATAGCTTTATTAAGATAGGCCCTTTTATTTTTACAGACTCGACTAAAACTGCATTATTATTATTTGAGGGTCGTAGCTTGCTCCCATCTTTAGATTTAAGATTAGATAGGTGTTTTTCAAACCCAACTGAAGTTCAATAAACACCCTTGAACTGTGTTGACTTGTATCTGTCTTACTGTTTGATACCATGCCTTCCTTACACTAGGAACATTGAGACTACTGCAGTGGTGGTTGTTTGGTGCAGTATAAAAACTCGGTACCACAAAGGGGGAAAACTGCATGTAATATTGTGTCATATTTCAGAGAGTTACGAACATTATAAATTAGCATTTCCGATAAACTACCATTAATGTTTGCATTATAAAGGTTGCCAGGTATCTACCCTGTTAGTCTTATTTGGCACACATTCACTTCTGTTGTACACCCATTCTCTCCACTTTGGCTTGTTGGCTGGCTGGGTAGCTCCCCAGTGCTGATTTCTGGGTGAACTGGTGTTCAGGTCGTTGGATTGAACCTGAAAAATTAACTCTCTGCCTCTCAGTCCTGTGAGGTGGCCTCATTGCAGCATAAAGTACTGTACAAGCAACAGAGATTCTCATAGCCTTAATGAGATAAACAGAAAGGTGGCAGATTGTCACTGCATATAGAAAGACAGGCATCTGGCCATGCCTGCCCTGCTGGTCCCTCATCCACCTCCGCTTTCCACACAGTCTAATGAACTCAGTCTGCAGGAGTAGCTAATGTTATATTTTCTCCCTAAAGAGGGTTGTGTGTTACTCCTAATACACAAACATTGCTTTTTTACTACGTTCAACAATGCAACACTATATCTGTATGCAATATAAAACAGTCTACTACATTAACCTGTTCAACAGTGCAATACTACATGTAAACTAAATAATTTCAACTTCATTGACTGAATATTACAGACAAGTGGACATGCGTTGAAAATATTTTTTACATTTCTGAGAAATGTGCATGTAATTTGCAAATTACTGCATGTTATTCAGTGGGCATGTATTCTGCATGCAAAGTATAGCAGACCCCTCAACTGTAGACAGTTGCCCTAGGGGTAAATAGACTAATTTATAATAGCTGTTCCCCCTTTAGCACTGCGAACCACAGAGGACAGCCGAGTACCACAAAAGAGTTGGTCCGGCTGTCACTGACATTGCAATCCCTGCTGTGCCTGAGCACCGAGTTGCATTGCTAGTATACTGTATTGAATCTAGTCATCTCTGCTAGTAATTGAACAATCACCTAAATTCTAATTAAAATCCACATGCAATGCAATACTCTTATTATCATGCTTGTTCAGACTACCGTCAGTTGAAGGGCCATTCATTCCACGGTAATTATATGCTGTAACAATGGCAGCAGGAGCAATGCAAATATCAGGTAACATAATATAAAATATAATGTCACAAATACTGGTTGGTCCCTCCAAAAGAGTTCCAACTTCAGAGCTATATTCCTTAGAAAAAAGACGATGCTTAAAAGCAATGTTTTCTATAGACAGAGCATACAGCAATGGGCATTCAAAAGTTACTATCCGGTCTCCCTCAAGAGCATCCTTCTTTCTGTATTCGGTTTCGCAAATAGGCCTCTAATACAATACTGTTCTAGGTACAGCATCTCCTGTCTGAGTTTCTCCTTCTACAGTAAACATTTCCTGTAAAATAATAATAATAACAACAATTTAGCATTTATATAGCGCTACGAACCCTCAGGTATCTGAGCGCTGATTATTATTTCCCACGGTGTGTGGTGCTCATTTATCGACCTCGGAAGGATGAAAGGCTGAGTTTGGCTCTGCAGGGATTCGAACCTGCATCGGCAGGCTCTGCACAGATGACAAAGCGAGCGCTCTACTCGCTGTGCTATCTGACCGGCCTAAAATACACTGCTCCTAATGAAATGCATACAATTAATAATGGAAAAGTAAAGGTATATTTGTAACAAGACCACTTTGGCATACATATATTTAGTTATGGTCTTGCATCGTTCTCAGTGCCATAAGGGATTATTTCTGGTAGATATAGGTCTCTGGACTTTAACAGAATTCTAACAGATTGGGTTCCAGGCAGACGGTAGTTGGGAAAGGGATCCACAACTTGGCTCTGGGAAACCGTCTCAAGGCATCAATTTTATCTTTATAATAGGAACTAGCTGTACCATCCGGCGTTGCACAGGTGAGTAGCTGACATGCATGTGGGGGTCTGCTGTAGGCTTGTGTATGTTTTATTGTGTCATAACTTCCTATTTTTGAGAAACTGCAAAATCTGCCAAAATCGCCTATAATGATAGCACAGGGCCAGACCCCACCAAGTGCAGGGTGGGTTTGGTCAAATTGCACTATCGCCAGTACACCCCAAACTGGTATGCTGACCTTGGGCCAAACAGTCAGCCCACCAACTATTATGGGTCTGGAGCCAACCCTGAACATACACACTTTCACAAATATATATATAGACTACACTGCACATAACCTGCACTACCTGCACCCTAAAACAGAGGGTGAGCTTGAGAATGCAACATCAAACTGGACAACCACGCGAATGCACATAAATTTAAACATGCTTTGTATTCGTGAACTTTCCTGTGCCCCCTTGCTCTCAAGAAAATGCTTCAATCACCCGTTCCCTTTATTGTTCCAACCCCATCGATCATCAACCCACAGCCCCATGATTAACCCATGTAACCACATAATTCTCATTTCACCTGTGAAGGCATCATGAAGCAAGACATGAAGCAAGACACAGAACAGACAACAGATTCACTTTTCTTAATAAAAGTACTTTATTTTAAATGTCAGGATGGAGCAGGCCTAACTTGCCCTATAATACGGTGGGACTTCCTTACCTAAAGAAAGTAAGGATAGTCTGTTTCAGTAAGTGCAACTTAAAAGTCTGGCTGTGTCCAAAACCTGTACTTCCCCCTCACAACTTCCAGCTCTGGCTTGTTCCAAATTCCCCTTCCCCAAGTTCAAATAGTTCCACAATAAGGCTTGGGGTTCCCTTCCTCAAGTTCAGCAGAGTTCCAAAATATCTCGGGGTTCCCTACCCCAGGTTTACCACAGTTCCAGTCTCTTAACTTTCAATGATACTTCCAGTTTCACTTGAAAATCCTTTAGACTTTGTAAGTTCAAACAGATGCTTTCTTTTACTTCAACACTTATATCACACAGCCTTTGTCTCTTGGCGTCTCTTTCACAAGTTGGGCTACTAGGTCTAGGTGCAGTTGTCAGACCACACGGTCCACCCATTACAGGTCACGCAACGGATAACCCTTGGCACCTTGTGATGCTCTTGGTTTTCCTTGACCAACACAGGTGCTCTACCTTGCACCTGTGTCAGTAATAAACATATGCTGTGGTTTCTCTTTGGCAGTCTTTTGGCTTTGCCATAACTTGCATTCACTTTAATCAATGGTGTATATCCTCTTCCACCACCTAGCTTCCACATTTTCCATTCACGTTAAGCAATTTATCTTTCACTCGTGCATTAACTTAATTCAAATGTATTCGACTTGTCTTTCACACTTGCTTTTCACTTGGTTCATTAGTATTCATTTACTAATACTGCTTAGTGGTTTTCACTACTTCCACAATAGCAAATCATTTTCTTTCCACTCGTGCTGTAATGTCACATTATTTCCAGATCTTCTCTTTAGTTCGGTATTCAATATTGGTTGTTGTATTTCACAAAATACTTGACAACTTGTTCAGAATTCAATGTTCTCTCATTTGGGTTCCAAACCCCATTCTTATAAGTTTCAGTTCGATCGCAAACAGCCAATGCCAAATTACCGCCGCTGGAGCGCCCCGGTACTTGTCCACCAATATGTCCTTCATACCACTTTCATACTGCCCCAAGAACTGCAACACACCAGGTTCACATTGCCCTAGAACTGCCGCAAACCTCCCTCATATTTCCCCATAGACTTGTCCTATTCTCTTTCATCTTGTCCCTCATATACTAACAGTTAGTAATGCCCCACACTGCTTGATCTTTAGTGACTATGACACTTCTATCCACAGAAAGTCACTTTATACATTTTTCTTTTCTTCACTACAAAATATGCATGTCTTACACATACATTTTCTCGAGTGTATTCATCAACTCACCATTCCTTTAGCCGAGTACCCTTATTCAGGTGACATACAATGTTATAAACACCTTTTCTTAAATTCATTTGGATCTGTGCATCAGCCGGTCATACTTCTTTATCCTTCCCACAGTGCTAGGCATCCATGGAAGTGATAACAGGGATTTAAACCAGACTGATTCTACTAGCAACACATCATCAGCGCATGACATTCTCAATTTATAGTGAAGAAAAGTAAAAAATGATAACCAATTACTTTAAAAAATGTAATAGAATATTTTGGTAGCCACCCCTGTGCAGAAATAGCCCAGCCCCAGACACATGGTTGCCACATGCACACACTAGGCATGCCCATTCGTTGCTGTTCTTGGCCTCACAATTCATGGTGAGGGAAGGGTCATGTAGTTCTGTGTTTCTAAGTCCCTTGGTGGAACTGGAAGACCAGCCCTCCCAGGAGAGGAGTCATTAAACATTCAGTGCCCGGCAACACCCTACCCTGTCCTGTTTGTGGTTCAGCCTGTGTGTGGGTAGGATCATTAAACTGGCCCCGCCCCCATTATGTGATAGACAAAGACAGGGAAGGGTGATAGAGCCCTGGTACTCCCATGCGTTCACAATGAGATCAAGGATAGGGCTGCAGATGGATTCATATGGCAGCCACAGCTTACCTGGGATCCTGTGTTGCACAGCAAGCACATTGGTCAATTCTGGGAATGAGTTTATGAAGATGCAATCATAGCGGGCATGCAATGAAGTAGGCCCCGAGTCTTTGCTCTCGCGGCCCCACTATTCTTTTCATCTGCAAAGAATCTACATGCAAGTAGATTATCTCACTCACTCTAATGCAATGTGAGCAACAGCGTGCTAGGACAATTTTCAAATGGAAGCGTGGGGCCCTTTCACCTCCAATGCAGCATTCATCACTGGATAGAATAGGACAAAAAGAATAATTATTTCTCAAATAACCTTAGCCACCCTTGAATCAGACCCTTCATTCAGTGAACATGATCCTCTGATTAGGTCATCAATGTCATGGAACGTAACCCGCAAGATATCTCTTGGAACCAATAATTATATGTGTAGCCACAGTAAAAGCAGAGGGACACTAGTTACCCAGATCTATTCGAGAAAAAAATATCCCATTTAATTATTTGGCTATTCCAGCAATTTCAGTAAAGTGCACTAGTATGTAAAGTGCACTAGTATAACGTACAATAATTTCAAATCGCATAGTGCAAAAAGTGCTAGTTTCATACAACGTGCAAAAACATGAAATTATTTACAAGGATAGATACGTTGTTAGGCCAAAATGTTCTTCTTCAAGATCCGAGGTGCTTAGTAATTTTCTTAATTTGAACCTGTGTAATAGACAGGAAGTGCCTAAATAGTCACACACCGAGATGGCTCAAGTGGCCTTAATTCACTGCCCTCAAGGGATTAAACTGATGGCGCTCCAACTTAATGGGACCTGGCATGAAATTAAGGAGGTGAATATCATTGCTGTTCGTACTAACATTTCTAGTCTTAAAATTCGAATTTATACAAAAAATCTGTCACCACCCATCATTGCAGCAGACCCCCACCACAATGGTACTCCCGGTTACTGGAGGAACAATATGAAATACATATTTACATGAAATATTTAATTCTGGCTTTAAATTTCAGCAGCTCCAGGTGTCAGCCAACTATCTATTACTGTTAACCAAAATAGTGCCTCTGCTTCTCACCTTACCAATCTCTTTCTTAGCACTCTGCCAGTAGGTTCACAGTGCTCGTGGGTTCAACCATTGAAGCGTGAACATCTTTTCTAGACCATTCATTCTGCTCCGTTTAAGCATTAAGATCTGCATGCATTCAATCATGGTAACGCAAAAGCATTTTTCTCACCTGCCGTCATTTCATCTTCTGCAGGGAAGAGGGGGATCTCATTAGTTGATCTTTGAGATCCCTTCTTCTCAGAAGCAGCATCTTGGCTTGAAAAATTCCTCTCTGGTCTCTCTCCTTCTCTTGTCAGTCGCTCTAAGTTTTGGAGATCCTCACTCAATATGGCCATCGCAGAAACACAGGAGGAGAGGTGTCCAGTGATAAAGTCACCTGGGAAATGGCCACCAGGGTGCGACATTTCCCAAATAATGCACCCTCATTAAAATCGAACACTTTCCCCAAATAATCGACGATGAGAGTTCATAATATAAAATGATTCCCCTCCTACAATATTTGGTGAATGTATTTTAGGTGGCAGGAAAATGAAGTCTTTTTCCAGGCGACATTACATGCAACCGGAGGAGAAATATGTGCAGCGTCCAGCTTTGCACCTGATGGGTTTGATCTTGCTGGAGGGCGCTGGGCGGGTTGTTAAGGATTTCAATCAGGCGACGCCCTGGTCTCAGCCTAGTATGCAGTGCACGACTGAAATGCTTATTTATTTATATATAGGTTCAATATTTGAGAGATACACCACTCATATCACACCCCCTTTTCAAATACCCCGGGTCACGATGGACCAGGATCCAGGCTGGTGGGTAAAGGTAATATTTATTTATTTAAAAATTCAAAAGAAATCATACACGTTTTAATAAATGGGGCAGCAATCACCAATGTGATGATATTAACAATAGGAATGTAGGCAATGCACTTAATTCAACCCTTTAGTAACACAGACAGAAAACACCAGGGAATAGAAACACTTTTGGGTTTTCGGAAAGATAGCACTCAAGTTAGGATTTCCCCCTGCAATGTTCCCTCAACCCTCAGATAATCACTTCTGAATGGATATAAGGAAGCAGCACTCAGTTAGGAATATGAATCTGGAAACGGAATTCAAATCTAACTTTCCCTCCTCAAATGAGAGTGAAAGATGGATTTGAAACCCTTGCAATGTTAAAATGACACTTGGGAATGGCTGAATAAAACAATGAATGTGTATAAAAATCTTAAAACAAAAACAATTCTTTACTGGAGCAACAATGGAAGGATACTAGCAATCACAAGCAATGGATTGAGCTGCGCCTGGATACATTTGGAAAGTATGAACGTGTGTTCCCGTGCAAGCGAACCTGGTTTTGGTGAAGCAAAGTGAAATATCCTTGGCATGACAGGGCCTTTTTACTCACAGTGGTTTCAGAATGAACAGATGGAATTAGCATCAAACCAACATTTTGAAAGGGTGAAAATGTTTGATTCCATATATAGGTTTCAGAACACACTGGCATACTTTTTCAGTGTGTCCCCTTGTTGCATTTTGCCTGAAGTGTGCTAGGCAGGATGGTGCAAGCTGTTGCTGCCAAAACGCAGTTTTGAGGTCCTGGTGTGCAAAGGAGCCAGCGCAGCCAGGTTGACGTTTCTTGCGCAAATGCAGCTTGGTGGTGTGGTGAATGCCGTTGCGTGGGTCAATATATCCTACAGGGTGCCACATCTATGCTTTCATCGAATAGTCCCACACACGCTCACATGGAAGTGGGTAAGGTGAGTCAATGGACTGCTGCCATCAGAAGCATCAACCCTCTGACTCTGCCACAGCAGCCCCAATGCATCATAGGGGGTGGGAGGATGTCAAGGATTCCTGCTGGTCTGGTTCCCTGCCGCCGCTTCCCCCCATAGGACTCCTTTTGAGATTTTGATTTTCCCTTTCCTCCAGCCATCCACAAAGTAGTGAATTGGTATTGGCCGGTGCCCCATGAGGGGCCCCAATAGTGCTAAAACCTGCTTCCTCTACTGCTTGGCTGGAGGGTGTGTCTCACTCTTGATGAATGGATGAGGAATGTCTTATCAAATCGATGAAACCTAAAGTGAGAAAGTAGTAGTAGATCGAATACCTCCAATTATGGAACAAATCAAGCCTGATGTAAGGAGGGATTTCCTGGAATTACCGAACACGTGTGGGCCCGGCAAACTGTTCATGGGTAACTGGGGGTTTTCAAAATTGTATATTGAAAGCTATGGTGCAGGTCAGGGCTGAGGTATATTTAGGGGGAGGGGTGAGGCAAAGGGGTTAGCCATACTGAAGGCCCCAGAGAGGAAATAGAATTTCTTTTTTTTTAAAAGCTTTTCAGAGCACTTCTCAATTTGCCTGCGCTATGCCTCACCTGCATTGAACATAGTAGAAAGACTACCTTCTGTTGGTCGTATAGCATAAACAGCACAAGGTAGACTTTCTTCTAAGTGTACACTGAATAAGGACTACTTCCTGCAGGCCACTTGTTATGTCTAGTCTAATCTAGTGTGCGATTCGGTGGGGATGTGTATTTTAAAAATGATGCTGCATACCTCTCAATTCACGTGCTTTTGGTGGGTGTCAACCAACCGGAAAAGGAATCAGGTCACTTACCCCACGGACCTAACCTGTCTCTACTCTTGGATGGGTTCTCACCCAGAAAAAAACCAAATCATGTGTTTACACCCATCCTGGGGCCACAAAAGATGCAAAATAATTTGGCATTATATTGCCACTCTGGAGACAAATAAAAGCTGTTAATTTTTACATTGAAAGGAGATTCGAAAACTGCATCATAATTAATTGTAAGATTTGAATTTGAGTTGTGAATACCACATTTGCAGCAAAGTTCATAAAGTTCAGAATTTGTTCTTACAGAATTGTTAAACGTGAAGAACTCACAGAAGAAACTTGCCTTAAGACCCTCTGCTGAGAATAGTTGATAAACAAGAACTTTATTCATTTGTGCTTAACTTGTTTCCCTCTGGTGAAAAAACATCTGTCTGGATAATTCACACCTTAAAGCTCCATTTACAATGCGCACACAAGAATATACTGTGACAGGGGGAGTCGGGGGAACTGCCACAAATAACCACGCTGACTCTTGAATAAAAGTTCAAGGGTGTTTATTAAATTAAATTGTCAGAATGGTGCTTCTGTTTCCTTAATTCTCTGGGCTCTATGAATCTGGGGATGATTGGTGCTAGGCTAGGGCCGTCCCTCTCCGCTATCGCCTAACCCGGGCCTGTAATTCACCTCCCAGTCCCAGACGTCCCTACTAGAGTGTTAATTATCTACAGATTGGTAACCTCTATCTGTCTCTCTTCTCACTTCGACTATTGGTGTTCTCCCTAAGTCGTTGGTTATCTGACTCCCTAGGGAACTTCTAACTTTCCCTCTCCTATCGTTGGTTAGTTGCTGGGAAATAGGGAATGGTGCCTTCTTTCACCAATCATCCTGTATCCTCCTTCCATAACTAACCTTGTGAACTAATCTCCTCCCACCACGTCACTGTCCCTTCCAATCTCTCACTCCTCCTTTCCAACTCCACCCTTCAATTTGACTTCTTTTCCCACTCTGGTCTTATTAATGCTTCTACTTCCAACTAAACTTCTACTTCAGTTATTCATTTTCCCTCCTTCCTCTCACTCTACTTCTTCGCCTCCCACTGTTCTTCTAATCCTAACTCTGCTTCAGTTCTGAACCAATAGTTACTCAGTTTTTCCCACTCACTGTCGCTCTTCATGCTACTACCTCGAATACTGTTCCCACTCTACTACTATCACTAGCTCTCTCTACCACCTTCCAGATTACTCAAGAACATGGTGCCCTGCTCACCTTCTATACTAGCCCCTGTTTGACCCTCAGGTACTCCCAGGGATATGGTCCCTGCTCACCCATCTCCTACTAACTCCCACTCTACAACTAGTATCCTTTGCTCACTAATCCCGCCACTTGCTACCTCTATTCCCAACAACTACTACCTCTGCCACTACTACTACCCCACTCTACTACTTCTACCTCTACTGCTTACACCCCTCTTTCACACAAACACTCCACAGACTCCCCTCCTTGACAATATCCTCTGCACTCCTAAACACTCTCACCTTCACTGGTCGCTCGGATGTCCTCCACCTCCTCCTGTCCTCACCCAACTAACCCACTGTGAAAAACCCAAGGGCTTTCCCCTGTGAACTCCTATTCTGGGGCAGCTAGGGAGGGCTCGTTGCTGTTGGGTGTGGACCAGAGAGGGAGGAGGAGTCCCAAGGTGAGACATGGCGTCCCCCTTTCCTTAATATCTCCCTACCCGACATTCCCTTCACTGTCATACACCATTATAAATCATGTCCCGTCACCCCTTTGCCAATTCCAACAGATACCAAGATCAAAGGGAGGAGTAGGAGAACCAGGAAAAGGAGAGCACATATATCACCCCATGCCTTACAGCAGCATGATTGTTCCCCTTCTCCTAATCGCATTTTTTATAATTTTTCTACAAACACAATGAAACACTACAATCTCATAATTCCTCCCTACTGCTTTTTCCCAAAACCACTGAGACGAAGAAGAGGCTAATTGGAGCCATGAAGATTATCCATAGGACAGAATGTATGTCAATGGGACAAGACAGAGACTGCCCATAGGAACCTATGGGCAGTCTCTGTCTTGTCCCATTGACAAGGTCAGGCAGAGTCCAGCAAGGCTGGGCAACCACTCACACCTGACTCCTGTTAATTCTCCCAAAAAGTATAAAGGGTGGGTGAAGCACACAGGCCCATTTTGAGCGAGCTGGGGATGCTGGAGGAAGCACAGAGGCCAGAAGGAGAAAACACCAGCTGGAGGAAACCTGGAAGGACTACATGAACATTGGGTCTGTGAGTACTGGACAGGCTGCACTGTGGCTAGGAAGCTGTGTCTCCAGGGAGCCAACCAGGGGCAGCTGGTGTTACATGGCAGTGCCCAAACCATTGCTCCTCCCACGGGGAAGATACTAAAGGCCAAGCCTTTGAGGGGCAAGTGGTGAGACCCTGAACTCAGGAAACATCCCATTTAGAACCCTGCAGCCCCCAAAACCGCCAGAATGCAGTTTTAGGGGAGCTGGCGAAGTGGGAGCGAAATAAGAACACTGCATTGTGGAAGTCCACCAGAGACATTTATTTGTTATCTGGTAATAGCAGAGCAAGGCTATGGAGCTGAGAAAGCGTTTCTTCCACAGATGGAGCTAACCAGGCAACACAGAAGAAAAGGCCATGGGGCTGCCCAAGAATGCTGGAATTCGAGCGAAGGCCAGACGGGAGTTTCCTGTGATTATGGAGCCGTAAGAGTTCAAAGGATGGAGCCGTGTGAAAGAGAAAAACTGCTGCGAGAAGTACAAGGTCACCCTGTTCCCCCTCCGGGATAACCACTGAGTTGGGGAGGACAGGAAGGCTGGTGAAGGAGCCTGGAAAGTTCTATGTGAGGTGTAAATCTGAAGTTGTGAAGACATCAACCGGTGAGTTAATGAACTAAGCAAAAGTCTGGTTGATGTCGGAATGAGTGAAATTGCTACCGCAAGTAAAACTGTTGCAATATTGAAGGTTGCACATACGCCGAAAAGTGGGAGGTGTGTGTGTTTGAAATTCATTGCGCACACTACAAAGTAACAGAGTGGTCCTGTGATAGGAAGTCGCACAATCGAAAGAGGCTGCCAAATCCCTTTGAAGTGGACATCTAAGGGAAGCAAAGTAAGAATGTAACGGAGTCTTAAATAAAGGCTTACTAAGAGTGAAAACAGAGCAAATCAAAGTAAAACTACAAATGCCAGAAGTGAGAGAACTACAAATACCAAGAGACATTGGCAAAGGGTGGAGAATACTGCCAAGAGAGTGAAATACCAAATCTACCTTAACAGAAAGCTAGATCCCAGCGGAGGGAAGCCATACGAAGAGAAAGGGGAAAGACTTGAGCCTGGCAGAGGGAAGATTTGAACTGATCAGTGAACTGCTTTCCAAAGCCAGGTCGAAAGTGGTCATATGGAGGTCTGAGTAAAATCCTTGCAGTTTTGAAAGTCTTTGGGAAAAAAGTTCAAGTGACGCAGCACGTTTGGGAAAGGGAACACCATGAGGGAAAGAAAGTATAACTTGCAAATCAAATCATGAACTGTGGCAGACTTGAGCCCGACTGAGGGGAGCCTATGTGAACTTGTGATTAAAGACGAAACATTGCAGGCCCGAGCACGACTGAGAGAAGCATGTGAGAACTTGTGGTTAAGCATTGCAGGCCTGAGACCGACTGAGGGATGCCTATGGCAACTTTGAAGAAGAGTGTTACAGGCTCGAGCCAGACTGGGGGAAGCATGTGGGTACTTTAGGTGAAAGATTGCAGGCCTGGGCCCGACTGAGGGAAGCCTGGGTGAATAGTGAACTGGAAAGGCCTGAGCCCGACAGAGGAAAGCCTGTGGTGCCTGAGGGTAAAATTGAAATGAACTGTGATGTACGTAAAAACTACATATGGAACTTTTTATGAAATGAGCTGAACTTTGAACATTGGACATTTGATGGTGTGGCGCAGAGCGCCCAAAGGAACTGTTGAACGGTACAAATGTCCCAGTAAGTCAGTGTGTTGAACTTGATGAAGTTGGGCCAGCCGCCGATCTATTTGAACTCTCAAAAACCATGTGCTATTAAATGTGGGGAAGGGAGCTATCATTTAAGCCATTCTGACATTTCTTTTGCAAACACAGTTCTTTCTTTACTTTCCTACCCACATTGGTTGCTTGAGAAGGAGGGCAAGGTTAGGTTTTTTTAGTATAGGCCATTTTGTTTTGACTAAGATTGACAGGGACTGGTTTTTCTTTTGTTTCATGGTCAAGACTACTCCCATGTTAGGTTTGGGGCCAGTTAGGGATTGCTCCAACCCCTTTTAATAAAGGTTTTGTAACTTGCATCTTTTGTCTTGTGTTCTATACTGTTGATACCATGCCTTCCTTACACCACACCAGCGCATTCTCTCACACTTCCTTATATACCCTAACCCTCCTCCCAGGATTGGCCACTTACCTCAACTAATGGGTTACTTGGTTCCAGGGGGTGTGACAGGAGAAGGCCAAATCAGGGCTTAAAAGGGCTACTAAGCTCTACCCCTTTTCCAACATGGACCGTGCTGGGGTCCCAGGATGCTGCAACACTTCAAAAGCCTGGAGGCTTTTAAAAATAATTATTGGCCAAATCCCTGGTGACATAGTCGATAAGGCCTTCATGGGGCCTTTCATTAATACAAATATAATTCCTGGTGGGCTAGTGTCAGGCCTTGATGCGGCCATTCATTCTTAATAATGAATCCCTGATGGGCTACTGGCAGCGCTTTCTCTTTGCGGGCTCCAGCTGACACATCAGCTCCTGTACGGGGGTTGTGGGTTAGCGTGGCACCCCTCTGATGCTCGCCTCACTCATCGGGGATCTCTGCCGGTGATGCTGCTGATCGCAGCAACCCGAGGGAGGGACGCTGTGGCCGTAGTGGTATTCTTCTCTGCGGCCCTGGGGCCACCGTCACTGCAGGTAAGGAGGGTTGGGGAGGGGGCCTGCCTACACTTCGGCAGCAGTGGGGTTGGGTTGAGTGTTCCCCCCCCTTTTCTGACAGGGCCACAGAGCTGGTCCTGTCACAATACGCACACCTTTGCTTTCAAATATGCTCAGAAAAGAGACACTCGTTTTACAGTTATAGTCCTGGGTCCAGGACATCTCATTTGGAACGTTCTGCAATTGGTTGTGCACCAAAAGGTAGCGAAGAACCTTTCGGAAGCATACACTGAAGACCTGGGCCCCTGATTAATGTGTCAATCAGCCAGTCATGCACACACAGTTTTGTGCCACAGATTTCCTGAGGCAAACAAGTGCATTCATCACTAGCATCTCTGAACTGCTTTAAAGGGGACATACTATTTTAGATGACACTTTGCACTGAAAATGTAGGTTTTTGTCTAAATTGTTTTTGAAGAAAAATCTATTTGTCCCCAGACAAATACTTTGCTTTCTTATTTAAAGCCAATGTAACACCTGAAGTATTCCGTCTATTCTTGTTAGGTAATGTGGGGTGACCAAGGGGGCATGGTGCCACCACAAGCCCAATGATGCTGGGCTCGAGAGCAACATGTCCCCCTACCATACCACGAACAGATGACAGGGGATCACTGCATTGCCACCTTTGATGTACTGTACCTTTAAGGGAATTAGTGAGCAGCGGTTGCATGAATCCGGAAACACCTGCATGCTATGCTTCCCTCGGAAGGGTGCAAGAATCCCATATAAATGTACAGAGCTAAAGAGAGGGACTTGAACTAGGGCTGGAAAATGAGAGGCAGCGCCAATCATTACACAAGGCTGACACTCTCGTATAGCAAGAAAGGATATGATAACGGTGCCCACCCCAAGGACTGGGACATGGTGTGAACACCATAGAGAGGACCACCCAATGGGAGGGACTTACCAGCACAAGGCCCACATTAGAACTGGAAGCCAGCCTTAAAGGTTGGGCTAAAAAACCAACCCCTACACCAGCAACCTGAAGAAACAGTCCTTGGTTCCCTTGCCCCCAGGGAGGGCCTGGAAGGCAGTGCTCAGGTGTGACAGGAAGAATGAGACAATACAGAGCCCCACATCTGTGAACTATCCCCAGCGGTCAAGCCCAACAGCCCATTCCCATCCCAGCTAACACACCTGAATCTCCTTTCATGCGAGAAAGGCTGGAAGGTCGGGCAAAGACGTTATACATGGGACAGCCTCTGCCAGAATGATGACGGCATTAGGAGGAAGTATTCATTCAGAGCTGGCTGGAGAAGTGATCAGAAGTAGCTGGACCATGAACTTGATACACGGCGCCCCAGCCGCCCCTCGGAACTGCGGCATCGCAGGATTTCCTCGTTTTTCCTGCTCTGGACCGAAGTTTCCAGGATAGCATACTAAGGGAACCAATGTGAGAAATTATACCCTCAAAACAGCCCTGTATCCCAACTCTTCAAGCAGTCGCCACTCAGCATCCACCTCCAGTGGCCTTCGATCATGAGCACATTGAGCAAGTTCCTAAAAAGCATGCAGCTGGACTAAAAAAGCAGTTTACTTTGATTCACTGCCAAGGAAAAGCGTTTTCAAGCCACTTTCGACATTGCTACCCACCAGGGAGGCCTACTCCAGGCCCAAGATGAAGGCATCTTGCCGAAACGTCTAAAAGACCAGCAAGCCACACCCTACCTGGTCCTCTCAACTTTCTGATTCAGCTCTAGACGTCGACCACATGTTAGGTCACCCTCTAGCCTGGCTACACATAACCAATTGTTCTACCATTTAGTGTTTTCATTTTGGTTATTCTGTAATAAATACCTGCACTATCACTTGTCACTTTAGGTGGTGGTCACAGATGAATTTCAAAGCACCATTGTATTAAAGCTTTCTATACTTTCAACTTAGCTACTACGTTTAGTCCCATTGAGGACTTGTGAACACCAAGAACTTGTTATCTTAATGTTCTGTACCTTTTTCCTCAAAAAAGAGGTTACTAATGCATGACATCAAAATGCAGTAATAACTGACAACAAAATAAAATAAAGGCTGTACTTTCTACTACTCTTTATTGTTTGAGCCTTCTCAAATTTCATGAGCACGAATACATCTAAAGTGATTTTGTATGTATGAGACATGATAGAATAATCTAAGGCCTACTGCAGTCAACTAGTAGACCCCAGAATTCTAGACGTCAGAGCAAACCCCCCTTGTAAAAAGGACCATGAACTTGAGACAGGAGACCGGAGGAGAGCCTCTGGGACCTGGGGAGATGAAGCTGGAAGAGAAGCCCACAAGGGGTCAAGAGGAGACAGGAGACTGTAGGAGAACTCCATTAAGCTGGAGAAAGAGACTCTGGCGAGGGTGAATAAGGAGAGCCAGCAGGCTGGAAAAAGAAAGACACAGGGATCTGGGAAGAAAAAGGCCCAGAAGGTGACTGGCTAAAGAGCTGAGAGACGAGTCCACAGGGAGATAGAAAATGTGTAACAGATAGGCGTGAAGTCTAAAGAGAGGTTTGGAACAAATCATGCAAATGTAGAAGTTGTAAGTAGGTGGTACAGGAAGGGTCTGAGGTGAGTAGTGTTTAACTTGAGAACATTGGAAAGGTGAATCAGAGTGAAAGCGGGACCAAGGCAGTCATGAGAAGGTAGTGAGAGAGAACCCCAGGATCCAGGAGAAGAGAGATGCCTAAATGGGGGAAGAAGGTGGGAGTGATAAAAGAGAATGGGAGAGCCCTGACTTGTATGCAAGGGGTGCCAAAGGATAATGAAGGTGTAGAGGAAAGCAGACCGCTTTAACGAGAAAACCTCAATGATCGCTGGACAATAAAAGAAAAGGAGATCAGTAGAAGAGTTATTGAAAGAGGCAAAGGAGTGTACAAACATTGGTAAAATCAAGGAATAGGTGGTAGACTGGGAAGAGGAGGAGTGGTCTAATGCCAAACAGACGAAGAAGGAAAGGAGAGTGGGAAGTGTGAGGAGGGAGGAAAATATTGTAACTGCGGGGGATTGAGACAATCAACTAAGAGAGTCAGAGAAATAGTAGTGACGGTGAGAAGTTGAAGGACACTTAGCTACAAAGGTATACGCCTATGTTAGGAGGAAAAACGGGGCTCGAGGAAAAACACTGAGGCGAGCGAGGCTGGAGAAGGTGGTCAAAGTAACAGAACCTTGGGTAAGAGAGGGATAGTGTGGGGCATAGTGAGAACCTTGTTGAGTCTCTAGGCCAACGTCCTGTCATCTTGTGGCTGTGATCCCTGCTGGCATGACCACCACTCATTAATCCAGCTACATAGGCCACCACCAGACTCCAGTATGAGGCGGAGACTCTGGAAGAGGTTCCTCAACAAACACCTAGAAGGATGGGAGAACCCCTTTAAGCTCAACACTATAAAGCTCACTTGTTGTGCTATTCTGCAGAGGGACACACGGCGCAAGACTTACTGAGAACTGGGCCACATTTTGTTAAGCTGTCGCGTAGCACTATCCACATTTGAGCGACTAGCCATCCAGAGAGCTATAATTTACTAGTCAGATCCTACTATTTAGTTATTTTGGTCCCTGTATATATCTGCTATATCTGTACAGGTGACCCAGCTCAGAGGCAAAGATACCAGTGCAGATTGCAAAAGTGAAGGGATAAAACATTGTCGGGTAGCATTTTTTTTTTAAATATCATGCATGTTTTGTACAGAAGGTGTGGTGGGAATGTTAGAGGTATGCAGGGTTTTTACTTGAGGTGAAGCCCAGCAGGGCTCAGGCAATCAGTAATATTTCAGGCACAGTAAAATGCCCCCAGCTAAGATGCCTCCCAGTAGGACTTCATGTTGGGAAATCCCTCTGGTCCCCCTGTGGGCTAGTCTACTTGAGAGAGTTTGGAGGGATGGGCGTGAGGACTCTGTTTCCCTGGGACACCGAGACATGGGAACTGTGGGTGAAATTGGGAGGAGAAGACATGAGCAGCAGTGGACCTGGATGTTCAGAAAGTGGAAGACATCCTAACAGCCAGAGTGACTCTTCTAGATCAATTTGACCGGGGACAGTCAGCTACGTGTCAGACACTGCAAAATGTGGCCGGCATTGTCTCAACTATTTTGGCTTTTTGGGAGAATGTGCCTACTAGGAGGTCTCTCAATGACACTATGGCCAGGCCTGCCTAAAAGGGAAAGGTGTGAGAGATAAGAGCAGTCTTCTGTGAGGACAGAGACAGTGCACTGCATCTGCAGGTGTTGTAGGGAGGAGGCTTCAAACGTTACAGGCATAGAAATACGCATATGGCTCTGCTTCCTCCAGTGTGATTGGAAGGAGGTGGGGTAACGGGATCTGGATTTGAGAGACTGCACAGCAGGCAAGTTCCTTCTTAGAGCATGAAGGAACTGGATGGACTGGTGTCAAAGTTGAAGGCAGCAAAGACTGGTTATCTATTTCTTGAATGCAGAGAACGTGAGACGCTGAATCATCCCTTGTTAAGGTGCAAAGAAAGACAACCATGAGTGCCATGTTTTATTCATTTAAGAAAATTAAATGATAAGCGTGTGCCCACACTACCTTATATTCTCAGAGACGAGAATACATTGCAAGGACAAGTTCAAAGACAATCTTTAAGGCAGAAGGCATGGATAATGAGAGATGTTGGGCTAATTGGGCGGGGAGGTAAAGTCATGTCCACCTCCTGACACCTGGGGTATGAACATATGTGCTGCTAGTGAGCTGAATGTTCCAGAAGGGCACGAGCTTGCCAACCAATTGTAGAGGGCCATATATGAAGGGCCTTATAGTTTGAGAGCCAATGATGTACCGTGTTTCTAATAACTGTTGAAGATGAGTAGCTCTAGGGATGGGCATGAGTTGTCCACCTGACTGTAGAGACCCACTCACAACCTGACCCCTTATAGAAAGTATACTTAGATGTTCCCCTTGAGCCAACCACAACCCCTGTAGGTTTTTCTCATTTGCCACGTAGTATGACGTCACGTATAACAAATATTTACTATAAAAGTATTGTTTTTATGAAATGCTTTGCGAGAATGCTGTGTGACGGCCGTTGTAACTCCCTGTTTTAGACAATTGATAAAACAGTAAAAGAACTTTGCCATCTTCCTGAGTTGGTTTGATTATTTGGTGTAAAGAGTTACTCTGCATCCCATCCAACTGCATGACACGCTACCCGCCAAGGGCCCTAAATTCACAGCCATTTTTAATTATAAGAGGTGGGGCAACCTCTATGTGACTCTCTCCAGACTACTCCAAATGCCTTTATGCGCTAACAATTACTATTATTTTCTCAAACAGTGGACTACTATACTGAACGTGCCTACTTGTGATTGACATTTTTCCCTATTGTCCTTCACACATACTCAGGTCGTCCTATAAAAAAAGGACTTTGTTAGGGGGCACCGAACTTTGAGTAAGAATTCGTCTAAATTCCATCTGAAAAAGACCTATTCCGCTCTGGCCGAATAATTTCTTGCAATTCGACTCTATATTGCAATGTGTGCTATTTACAACGGCAAATTGCAAATTGTGGCATCCATTTTATTCATTGCAATACAGCCTCTTGCATTTGTGAAACCTGCCACTTGGAGCTGCACTTGTTTTACATATGCAGTATATTTCCATGCAGATGGCGTCATTTTTTTGGCATGTTTGTTTTAAATGAAACAGAAAAATAAATTAAACATGGGAACACATTTAAAATAATGCTTTGTTTTTTTATTTTCCGAAAGTGTATTTTTCCAGTTTAGAACATGGATTGATTGATTAAAACAACTCTTTGGCTTCAGATGAATAGTTGACATACTACTCGGGATTCGGCCGAATACTAAATAATCTATTCGGTACAAAAAGAGGCAGGTGACTTCTCTGTATTCATTTATTTATTGTGCATTTGTAATGCTTTTATATAGCAAGTAAATTGTGTTTCAAAGCGCCCACAGGGCAACAGGGAGGGAGCATGGGATTGAAAAACAATTAAAACACTGAAGGATAAAGACAGACCTACTATGCCTTGTTAGCACTCACAACGCATTCAGAATGTGAATGGCCGTTAAACTGTATGGTTTGCCTCACTTAGCAATAAAGGCAAGAGAATGCCATCTGGACTTAAGCAAACCATTTCCAACATTGTTACTTTTCAAGGATGGACTAGTTATTTGTTTTATTCTGAGACCTGCGAAACAAGGTACCACTTTAGTGTTAGTAAAGCAAGGTAGGGTACTATAGTATGCAATGGTCAATGATCCTACGCATATATTGTCTAGCAGGTAATTTTACATAATGCTAACCTTTACTTTTCTCCTGTGGATAGTTTGTTTTGCTTTGCTACTCACATTGTATGACCACCTGGAAAGGTAGGTGACTCCCCCAAAATTGTAAACCTAAATTAAGCCTTGCCTACAAAAAATGTGGCATATTTCATAGCCCAACCTGCTTGATCTATTTCCATATTATCTTTATATTTTTCATATGATAACTCAGTCTCAGTAAGTAGCACACATGCTGCACTGATCTGTGTGTATCCTGCAGGCCACAGGTATGAACAGCATAACGATCTTGTTTAAGACATTAAAATGGACACCCTTAAGGGAGGTCATTATTGGGTCCAATAGTTAAGCATCAATATATAGTCCTGTGTGTTGTGCCCATTAAGTGTTGTAAGGAACTCATGGTGGCAACAGTAAAGACAGACACGTGATCACAGCTCAAGTGTGTTTATTAAACTGTAAATACAGGGTGGAAAAATGTCTAATCTAAACCTAAATCTAAGATGGGAGCAAGTGTCGACCATCAAATGAAAAATAAGGCAGTCCTAGTGGCGTTGTGTCAAAATAAAAGGGCCTATACTCAGAAAAACATATTGCCAATTCCTTACAACTAATTATACAAAGAGCGTGGGATAAGAGTTCAATAAAGAAAGAAGTGTTCACAAATAATAAGTCAGAATATGATTGCCAGGGGTCTCCCTTCCCCACGTTTTCAGCACGGGACTAGGTGGGATCTAGGTTTCTCAGCACAAGCTAAAAGTTCTCTTCCAGCTATCAGGTTCTTCGATGGATAAGCCCCTCTCAATAAAAAGCCTCTTGCCTTCGAGGGCCTGATGTATTCAACAACAAACAAACAAACAAAAAGTTCCTTTCTCACTGGACTTTGGGTGAGGACTTTTCACCCTTGGATCTCCCTGGACCGGGCTCGGACCCACTTGACAACAGGGACCATTCAGTTCCCCTGGTCTTCCAATGCTTCTTACTTTCACTGGTCTTAATGTCTTTTTAAACAGTTTTTCAGGCTTCACCGCTAATTGTCGGCTCCCCTCTGCCGGGGTCACTCTCGACAACTTTTACACACTGTTCACCATGGGACTTCAGACTTCGCCCCTTCTCGTCAACATCCCTCCACCGGGTACACGTGGACAACTTTTTTTTTTTCAAATTGAATTTTATTGGGTTTTTACATCAAAAGTGAACAGTCAGGTGAATACATAACTGAGCAAACTTGGTTATATCACAAGATCATCGCGATCTGCTTCAATAACAAACCGATAATAACATACATGTCCACTCTCGATGGATATATAGTACGAACCTCCGCACCCCCCATGTCCATTCTTTGACGACTTCCGGATATCGGCGTTAACTGTAATCGTCTTAAGTGGCGGTGTGACGTTGATCTCTGTCGGTGTCATAGGTTCTATGCGAAGGTTGTGACAGGGATGGCTATTAAGCAGTACGTAGATCGCTATTCGGTTTACGGATATGGGCCGTTGAGTGGCGTTATGGTTAGAGCTGTGAGTCAGTAACGGCCGTACTTGTAATATATTGTTCAGTGAAGTCCATCCAGGCTTCCTCCTGCCGGGCGGCCTTGTCATGGAGGGCCACGGTTATTTTCTCCATTGTGTATATATTCATAGTGATTTGCACCCAGTCTTTTTTGTCAGGTAGGCGCGGGGACTTCCATTTGATGACTAGGGCAGCTCTTGCCGCCAACAGGAGGGGAGATATCAATCCTTTTACGCGTACCACTCTGTCTTCGTCTTCTTCAAGGCCAAATAAGATCAGGAGAGGGGATAGGACTCTTTCTATGCCATCTAATTGTTTAATCCATCCCAGGACCTCTTGCCAATAGATGCGTACCTTGGGGCACTTCCACCACATGTGCCAGTAATCAGCGTCCATGTCGCAGTGTCTCCAGCATTTTGGGCTAGATTTTTGGAACATTTTTGAGAGTCTGCAAGGATCATACTGCCATCGATGGAGCAGTTTCAGAGCATGTACTTTGTACTGGGTGGCGATTGATACTTTAGCTGGTGTTTCGCAGATTTTGTCCCAGGTGTGTTGTTCAAATTCTCTGTTAAAGTCCTTTTCCCATCGCTCTTTGAGGCGAAGACTTGGAGTTTGATCTTTGGTGATAAGGGCCTTGTACATGCACGCTATTAAACCTTTCGATGAGTTGGTCGTGTCCAGTATCGATTCGAACGGTGTCAGCTCTCGTCGTGTGGTTTCCTTCCATTCCTTCCTTGACATGACCCCTTTTAATCGTAGATACAAAAAGATTGGAATTGGATGGATTTGGAGGGCCTCCTCTAGTTCCGAGGTCGTGATTAAGTTCCCGTTTCTCCACCGTTGGCCTACTCTCTCCAGGCCGGCATCAAACCAGGCCTGGTATCTAGCGAGTTCGGGGATTTCCTCTCAGATCCCGGGGGACCAGAGATGACTTAGTGGAGAAGGCCAAGTCATGATTCCGGTCATCCCTTTCCCCTTCCTCCAGATGTTCCACATGGTGCCCAGTATTGGGTGGTCATGTAAGCGTTTCGTGAGTTTTGCTCTGGGGACCCATAGCCACTCCGCAAGAGTAACATGGAGCAGGACATCATTATCTAGTTGGACCCATTGGAGGTCCTTTCTATTGCGCAGGTGTGGGATCAGGATCCTCAGTTGGGTCGCCTGGTAATATCGTTCGATGTCCGGGAGGCTCACTCTGCCCATCTCCTTCGGGAGTATCAGGATATCATATGCTATCCGGGGTTTCTTTCCGTCCCACAAGAATTCCAGTATGGCCTTCTTGGTCTGTTTGAAGAAGTGGTCCAGGATTGCGATGGGGAGGACCTGGAAGGGATATAGGAAGCGTGGGAGGGTCACCATCTTAACTGCGTTCAAGCGGCCTATCCAGGAAATTGTGAGGGTTTTCCATTTCGCGAGATCCGTTTTGAGAGCGCTTAGGAGTTGGGGGAAGTTTGCCTCAGAGTTGAGTTAGGTCTCTTGTTAAGTTGATTCCCAGGTATCGCATTGTGGGGCCTCCGACAATCAGGCCAAGGCGTTCGAGGTCATGTTGCTGCTCCGGGGATGGGTCATGGAGCGGGAAGAGAGTGGATTTGGATTTATTTATCTTAAAGCCGGAGAGTGTCCCATATTCTTCAATGAGGCGTATCGCCCTTGGGATTGACAAGAGTGGGTTTACCACGTGGAGCAAGATGTTGTCTGCATACAAGGCTAGTTTGTATTCTCTGCCATTCACCTGCATTCCTTCAATGGCGGTGTCCGCTCAGAGGGCTCGGGCCTGGGGTTCTAGTGAGAGCGCAGAGAGGGGACAGCCTTGTCTCGTTCCTCTCCTCAGAGGAAACCAGCGGGAGTACTAGGCGTTCACCGCTACAGCAGCTCTTGGATCTGTATAGACTGCCTTGATTGCTCGTCGAAGAATGGGTCCCAGGCCTATTTGTTTCAGCGTGGCCTCTAAGAAGTGCCATTCGACTGTCGACCACTTTCTCTGCATCGATCGAAAACAGTGCTGGTGCGTTTGGCAGGTTTCTGGCCTCGTGTATGAGGTGGAGGGTCTTGCGGGTGGAGTCTGTGCCTTGTCTACCAAGGATGAAGCCTACTTGGTCGTTATGAATTATTGTGGGCATGTGTGCCTCGAGCCTCGTGGTGAGAACCCTCGTGTAAATCTTGGCATCAATGTTCAGGAGCGATATGTATCCATCGTTCCCTCGTGCTTTCTCCATCGGAAGTCTTTTAATTGCGTAGGTAATTTCTTCTCCCGTGATAGGGGTATCCATGGCTTGCGTTGTTTCTAATGGGAGGGTCGGCATGGCTACTTTGTTCAGATAGTCTGTTATCGCCTCTGGGTGCGGTGTATCTTGTGAAGTGTAAAGTCTCTCATAAAAATTGGCGAAGGATTCGGGGATACTGGGGGGACGATGGTCTGGGGGAGCATCTGTATTGTGCACCGTTGGAACCCATCGTTTACTGCGTTATCCTCGGAGTCTTGCAGCGAGTAACGCGCCTGCTTTGTTCCCATGCTCGTAGTGCTTTTGCTTCAGGCATTGAAGCTTGTGAATAATGCTATTTGTTTCCAGCTGCCGTTCTTCTCTTTTGGCATTAGCTTGTTCGATCTTCTGCAGTCTTTTGGAGTCCGCCGATTGAGCTGCGAGATCAAGTTGGGCGATTTCATTTCGGAATTTGTTTTCTATGAGCAGGCGTTCTCGTTTTTTCGCTGCTCCCTCCCTAAGGAGAAGTCCCCTGCATGTGGATTTACCTGCCTCCCATACTATGTTGATGGGCGTTTCACCTATGTTGTTTTGCTCGAATTATTGAGTGATGTCCAACTCCAGCTGCTCTCGAAAGACTGTGTCCTTGAAAAGTGTTTCGTTGCATCGCCATTTGGAACTCCGCCGAGGGAGAGCGATCTGATCTATAGTGACCACCACCATGTCATGGTCCGACCAAGTAATGGGCGATATGGTAGCTGCCGTCATTGCTGAGGCTATTGCTGCGGTTATGTAAACATAGTCAATCCTAGAGAACGTAGCGTGAGGCGTGGAGTAGAAGGTGAAGGCTGTTCGAATGGATTCATGCATCTCCACGCATCTGTGAGATTGTAGGCGTTCATCATATCTACAATCCGGGAGTGTCCGGTGCCCTGTGAAGGGGTTGTGGACGGGGTGCCTGCTTGTCTGTCCATATCCGGGTCCATCCACGTGTTGAGGTCACCTCCTATTACTACTTCACCCTCTGCCTCGTTCATGACCCTGGGGATTGCCTGTTGAAGGAACCGGGACTGTCCGGTATTAGGCGCGTATATAGACGCGAGTGTGATGATGGTGTCCTGTATCTTGCCAACTAACACCAGCGCCCTACCGCTCACATCTGACCAGGACCTCAAGAGCTCAAATCGAATTGATTTACTGACGAGAACACCAACCCCGGCTTTTTTAAGCAGGCCGTAGCCCCAATATTCAGTGCCCCATTTGGGGTGGAGTACCCTCCTCTCCTTTCCATTACTATATCGATTTTCTTGCAGAAAGAGTATATCTAGATTGGCCCTCTTGAATTCTCGGGAAACTAGCGATCTTTTGGTAGGGGAATTTAGCCCCTTAACATTTAGCGTGCCAATTCTGAGTGTGCCATGCCTGTCACCTGATTCGTCATGTCCACCAATGAGTGGTGAGTCTTGTGAGTTCGTTGGTCACACCGCCTGTGTACGTATCGCAAATCGCCGCAGTGGAAGTCTTTTGATGGTTGTCCCACATCCAATGGGACTTCAGAAAATTTTGGATTCCCTCCCCCTCCCCCATTCCCAGGCATTGAACTCAATACCCGTTGTCGGCAGTTCCAATTTCCGGCACACCATCTCCCCTACAAGGAACTGAACCTTGAATTGATGGCATCCGAGGCGAGCCAGGTGCTTGCAACTGACCTACTATCGGACCGCCCATGAGGGTCGTAACCATGCGACCCCCAGCACGAATATCATCTCACCAACATTTTGAGCCCCCCCTGTTCTTAAAATGTCAACTCGAATTACAATTTAACATACAACAACAACTATTATCACTGAGTAATAAATGTAGTGATACATGCGATTTCGGATTCCCTTGCGGCCAGTGGATCATCCGTCCTGGGTCTGGAGACAAATTTGTCACAGGCTGGCTCTGTTGGCTGTGATGTGCCGGTTTCCAACGTGACAGAGGGACTCCGAGACCATGATTCCTGAACAGGCCTCGCAGGGTCGGAAGATACGTGCCTGCCACTTTATTTGGCATTTTCCGGCATGTTGTTGGGTTGTCTGTATTTTCTAGCTCCTTTGACCTTCTTCCTTCTCGGGCCTCGGGGTTCCCGCTGCGCTCCCTCTCCTGTTGATTCGTCTTGTGACCCCTCTTTGGGGCCGGTGTCGAGGAGATCCGCGATGCAATCACGAATCTCTTCGGAGCGGAGTATTATCTTCCTGCTGCCATGTTCGAACGTTAGGGAGAATGGATAACCCCATCTATATCTTGTGCCCTGGTCTTTGAGCCATCTGGTTAGCGGGCCAAACAGGCGACGCAGGGCTAAGGTGAGCGAGGATAGGTCCTGGAAGATGGTTATTTGGGCTCCACCAAGGGTGAGGGTGTCGCCTGACCTGGCTTCATTGAGAATCCTCATTCTGTCTTGATATCTATGAAAGCTGGCCAGGACCGATCTTGGACCCCCTGGTGGGCCTCCCACTCTATGTATTCTTTCTATTGTGGGTTCGTCGATATTCTCATCCGCGGTTAGGATTCTAATGATGTCATGTATGGTGTGTTTAAGGTCCTCCTCTGTTTCCCCCTCCCGTTCTGGAATCCCAAAAAAATCGCAGGTTGTTACGCCTCTCCCTGTTTTCTAAATCGTCTATCTTCAGCCGGATGTCTTCTTCTCTTTTCTCTACATTGCGCATGCAGAGGTCCAGCTGGGTTTCCAGTGTGTCAATTGAGGCTTGGCTGTTCTCGACACTTTCGAGCCTCTCCTCAATATTGTCCACCCTCTGGGTCATTTTGTCGATCTTGCCACCCAAGTTGGCACCCATGTTTCTGATTTCGTTGAGGAGGGCGGATATGTCCCCTTTGGTAGCCACTGCCTCTGTTTAGGAGGGATCCGCTGACATTGTGCGGGCAGTTCTAGGTCAGGGGTGCGGCGGGGTGTAGGCGTATTTGGATAGTTTGGATTTGGTGCTCATGCGTTGTGCAGGTGCGAGGAGGCACTCGCCCCTGGAACGGGGGCACTACCCTCAACACCAAGGCAATGAGCCAGTACTGGAGTGCGTTGCAGGGCAATCTCCGGGGTCCTGGGTAAAGAGAGTCCAGCATTGGGAGGAGGCACACGCCCTGGGGTCAGGGGCTCTACCCTTCGGATGCGTCACCTGTGTTCAGTTCCGTGCAGACCTCAGGTTCGGTGCGGGTTCCACAATCTGCCGGAGTGAATGCTGATTGACTCGTGGGCCTTGTTGGGTTTGCGTGGAGGGGGGTCTCAGATCGGGTGGCCTGGGTCCCAGGAGTGTCTCTTGGAAGGCGTACAGAGGAGGGCACACGCCACACGAGTGGGGGCCCAACCCTCTGCGGCGGGTTCAGTGTCGGGAGTTTGGAGGACGAGTTGAATAGGGGAGGCCTAGCTAGCGTCCAAATCCAGGTCCAGTGGCCATAGGCATTGGGTGCGATCCTCTTGGTCAGGGTGTGTGATACATGGCTTGCCAAGTCGACGGAATGGGGTTGGTGACACCGTACAGAGTCTGACGAGGGGTGAGGGAAATTCTCCAGGAAATGGCAGGGGCAGCCTCTCCAGGCAGATGACTGGGGTTGCGCCATACACTCTCTGTCGTAAGGGGCCACTGTGCATGGGCGTAAGGTCGAGGTTGGGCAGGCCTCTCGGGGAGCAGGCACAGCCTCTCGGCGGATGGGGAGGGAAGCACTCACTCTTATGGACGGTGGGCCTCAGGCTGTGCCGGGCGCGACGGAGTTGCAACGCGGATTGCGGAATGGGAAGGGCCACCTCCTCCTCCTCTGGGGTCGGTGGTCTCCTCACTCCACGAGTGCCCGGGGGCTGAGCGGTGAGGCGGGAACTGCCTTGGGGGCCTGCTGCGCGACTCGATGGTTCCGTGGGAAAGCAGAGGGCGGAGCCAGCAGTCCCGGGCTTCGTAGGTCCTGCAGTGCCTGGAGGGAGAGGCAAGATCCCGGAGGCTGTACTCGGGCTACAGAATTCCAATTTTCACCGGATTTTCGCTCAGCATGTGGGGGTCCGGTTCCCCCGTCTCGTGGATCCGTTGTTATGCGGTAGGGGGGCCAAAAGTGAGGGCTCAGGCCACTTTAGAGGGTCTCAGGTCAGAGCTCACACAGAGAAAGACCGCATCCGTGCGCCCCCTGTGACAGCTTTTAACAAACAGTTAATGTACTAGTTATCACCATGCAGGATTAATTTCCCTTTCTTTCGCCATCAACGGTCGGTCAAAGACTTTCAACAGTACAGAGGATTTTACAAGATCCCTGTATGACCACTTTGATCTCTCTTTGCCTTTTCCCATGGCCTTCTGATTTACGGTAGTCTCTTATCATTGGGTAATCGCCCAGAGCTTCCTGTGTGAGCACCCACGTGGAGCTGGTCAACTGTTACAGGTTTTCCCCCTCTTTTCTCAATAGTTCTTGTCAAAGTTCAAATCAGCTCTTGCTACTTTTCCTTCAACACAGTATGGTTTCTTATCGACACTCCCCTAGACTCACCGGCTGTGATGAACCACTTGGCTTTCTTCTTCTTTGAGTCAAGTTTGGTACTACCGAGACAGGCGTCTCTCCCCGGCTTGTTTATCAGCGGAGGAGGGTCTTGTGTACCATAGACATCTGCTGCAACAAAAGCTGGCCTTTGTTTGCGGTTTATGTTTCCGATTGTGGAGGTTTCACTGGCTTGAATCGGAAAGGGCAAGGTCACGTCTCTCCTCCTCAACCTCTCGGCATTTGCCATCTTTCGCCTCCTCTTGAACTGCTGTGCTGAGTTAGCCCTCACGTTGTGCATTCTGCCTTGCTCGACCTGTGCTCTTGTGCTCCACATTTTATCCCTGTGGGGACGGTAAAAGGCTGTCAAGTGTGTGTGGTTCTGGTCAATTGCCTGACCCTTGTATTAGGACATGTCAGGTAAATGGCTCTGGTGTTAGTCCGTTGTCTTTCGTGATGTATGAAAGTGTTTGTATCGGAAAAGGGGGGGGCAATATTTTGGAATATCCTACGTGGTAAAATGGAGAAAAGGTGTGGAAAGAAGTGGGATGCCACGTCTCACCCGTCGGTGTCCCACTCCCCAAGGACCCCCCCATCCAAGTGATCCTCCCTCACTGGTCCACCCCCAGGAACTGGACCCAATAGCAATGGCGTGTCCTGGCCACCTGGATGACAGATCCCTGAGGACTATCAAGGGAGACAACTTCAGGTTTCTCACAGCGCTCAATATTATTTCATGTGGTATAACACCTGTTAGCCTCCTAGGACCTCCACATGATGGTGATCACCATCAACATCCAGGTTCTGTGAACTTAACTATTTCATCTACAATACTTGACCACCATCACCCATCTGACATACTGTAAACCAATGCCACTATTGACTCAACAACTAACCTGCTCTACAACTCCCATCCTATTTACTTAATGTGTTGATCTGCCCAGTTTCTTACTGCAGGCTTATTAACTTATTTTGTCTAGCCCCTACTGGCCTATTGCACTGCTCATTTAGTTATTACTGGCCTAGTTACTTAATCTTTGGTCCCTATTGCCTATCTACTTATTTGTTTGAGTTGCTTCCGGTCTATTTGCTTACTTTCTGCTTACTACTGATCAAATCCCTGCATACCTGCTGAGCTTCCTGCACAATGCAACTTTACATCCCTACCCTTCTCCTTACGCCCTACCTATCCTTCACATGGATATTCCATGCACTACTCTGCATTAGCCCCCAACTACATTCCTACTTATGTCATAATTAACAACAAAATAAGAATACAATGACCATCAGGTCTATCTGATTCCCTTCCAATTGTGGCACCCAAAGGACTGCTATGTCTTCAGCTTTAAATGATTTTACTGATGTTTGGTTCGCACTTTGTTCCTTTTCATTATTACTTTTGCACACTTCACTGTATTTAGTCTTGTAGCCTTAGCTGAGCCCTAACAAATAAAATCCAAGCAGGGCTTATCACAATACAATGAAAACCACAAGAGTCTTCCACCTGAAAATATAAATTCTTCAATCATACATTGATCATTACAAAAGAGAACAGGGTGCTTGCAGGGAGTCGCCCACTCATCAACAATACAGTACGAACAAACACTAAGACAGCTATGTTATCAAAGAAAAACTTGTAGGTTTATTAATAGATTTAATTGGTTTTATACAAACATTGCTCCAAGAAAAAAGCAGTCTTGGATATTAGAAGGCAATTACAAAGGGAGAGGGAATAAGCATTTAGTGACCCAAACAATGTGTGGTGACCCAATGGGTCACAAAGAATTAAGAAACCAAGAACCTGTGATTGAGAATACAAAGGAGGAAAACAGAAAAGTAAGTTTATAATGAGTTGCTTAGAAGTAGTGTCCAAGCATGATACATTAATTACAATGATGCAACAGAGAAATATCAACCAGATTGAATCATTTTTCAAATAAGTATGTTTTGTTCAGGGTGGCTGCCACAGTTCTGGCCGAAGTGCAAGACTGAAAATATGGGTGAGTCCGCAGTCCGTCTGAGAGTAGGACTGACAGGACCAGCTCTGGACTAATTCCCTGATGGAGCAACTAGTTGAAAACTGCCAGGTGCCAAAGAAACACCTCACAAGATGCACCGGGTTTAGAAACCCAAAACCTGAAGCAGATCCAGCCGTTTCTTTCAAGGATTAAGGGAAAGATACGCTATGGGGAAATACTAGCACATCCTGAGGGGCCACTTAGAAGGTGTGTAACCTCACATGGAAATTCCTAACTCATGCCACCGTCCCCTCCCTCGAAGCAGTGCTTGTGAAGGAGAAATGTTTTCTGCCTCCCTCAACTGCAGCATTTGAGAAGAGTGTTACTTTCCCAAAAGGAGAATAGTTTTTGCACAGGTGAGAACATACTGGAGGTTTTCCTATCCCTTGGGATGGCCATTTAACTACCAGAAACCTACAAAACTAACTTCTGTCAAAGGGGGACAGCGAGGAGGCAAGGCAGGAGCAGAGCAGCAGACAAACACCAGCTCCTGCACTTTGAAACCAACTGAAGGAAATCCAGAATAGCGGCAAGCCTTTTCAGAACTTCCTTCCACTAGCTTGGAATTAATTCAAATGTTTATCTCTGCTAATGGGAGAACAGTGTGGGCTTTGTAACTGAGGTCAAGAAAAACAGGCATTGTCTCTTGGGCTAGGAGCTGAAGAGAGGAGTTTGCTGAGAAAGTGAGAGTGCGCCAGAGCAGGGGAGCCCAGAAGAGGGGTGTACTCCTGAGAGGGGGAGGAGAGCTCCCTGACCCCAGAAGTAGAGGGAGCTCCAGTGATGTGGAGACGAGTCCCTTGAGACCAAACGGAAGAGAACCCTGATCCAAGATAAGGGAGGGGTGATATGATTGATTGATTTATTTGCTATTTATTATGCGCCTATACACAGGTTTCAAGGCGCAACCAGGCAAGGAAGGGGAAAGAAGGAAGACAAGACAAATGGTTTTACTAGGCCTAGTGACATTCAGATCGTGCAAGTGTGCAACGGCAAGTGCAGGGGGAAGTGCAACCAGGGCAGCAGGGCTCTGAGTTAAGTGCAAGGGAGACTGGGACAACAGGGTGCAATCCAAGCCAGGTAGTGCGAGCTATGCCAGGTGGCAGTGCAAGGTGGGCTAAATGACAATTGCAGGAGGACTGGTCAAGGAGGGCCTGGTGCCCTGTAAGACTCAGAGGGCACCAAGGAGCCAGTCAGCAGAGTAAGAAGAGCAGGAGCAAGGGTGGGTTAGCAGGTGATGGGGAGCGAGAAAGAAGAGGAAGGTCTTGAGGAGCTTCCAGACCTTAAGGAGGTCCGGCTCGAGGCGGAGAGAGACAGGGAGGCCATCACAGGGGAGGCACATGCAGAGGTGATATATCTTGCCCCCACTCTCTGCTTGAAGAAGTGGCTGATCTGCAGTGAGTTAGAGGTGGATGAATGGAGGGCTCTAGAAGGAAGGTATTTAGGTAAAGAGAGTTTAAGATAGTGAGGTCCACGGTCTTGACCTTGATCCTTGCAGCCACCGGGAGTCAGTGGAGGGTTTTCAGGGCCGTAGAAATGCGGTCCCTGGGCTTGAGGCCAAGGATAAGTCTTGTTCTCCTGTTCTGGATAAGTTGCAGAGGGCGAAGAGTAGAGTTAGACAGATTGATAAAAAGGCTGTTGCAGTAGTCCAGCCTAGAGAGAACCAGGGCTCTGGAGACAGAGGATCATGATGTGTGGAGAGAAGGAGAGAGTGGAGTTGAATAGGACTCCAAGGTTTTTTGACTCACAGGAGGGTGAGGGGAGAGGGCCCAGGGAGGGCAGCCAAATTAAGAGAGGAAAAGCAGGAGCAAGGGTCCCAATGAGGAGGATCTTTGCATTCCTGGCATTAAGGCAGAGATTGTTGGAGGTGCACCATGCCTGAACAGCAGATTGACACAGGAATGAGCGAGGAGGGGGAGGAGGCTGAGGTTAGCCTGAAAGAGAGCTGTGGGTCATCCGAATGACACTGAAAGTTAGAGGAGAAGGTAGAGATCAGGAGGGCCAAAGGGGCCAGATAAACATTGAAGAGCCAGGATGAGAGGATAGAGCCCTGGGCAACACTACATGTGGAGAGAGAGAGGTGGTGGAGAGAAAGGGCCCACGCTGGATCTGGGAGGGTCGGTCCAAGAGGAAGGAGGTCAGCCATGGCAGTGCCTGAACCGTGATGTCCAGGTTCTCGAAGAGTCGATTAATCAGGATGGCGTGGTTGACTTTCAAAAGCAGAGGAATGGTCAAGGAGGATGAGGACAGAGGGAGAGCTGGAGGCAAGGTTAGAGAGCAGATCTTCACAGGTGTTCAGGAGAGCAGTTTCTGTGCCTCTGACTACTCGAAAGCCAGACTGATAGTCATGGAGACAACCAACAGATTCAGTGTGGAGGGTTATCTGGGAGATTGCCAACTTCTCTAGGAGTTTGTCCAGGAAAGGAGTGATAGAGATCGGGTGGTAGTTTGCTGGACAGGAGGGGTCGGCAGAGTTTTCTTTTAGTAATGGGTGCAAAAGGGAGTGCTTAAGAAGAGAGGGAAAGATCCCGTGGTGAAGGAGTGATTACAGAAATCGGCCAAGGCTGGGGAAAGAGACACAATGTTGTCCTTAATGGGCCTAGAGGAGCATGGTGTCACCTGTTTGGATGACACTTTCATAGACCGGACCTGTCTAGAAACATCATCAGGTGTTATAGGAGATATAGAAGAGAGAAGGAAAGGGGGGGCTTAAGCGGGGCCTGAGAGAGGTAGAGGGAGAGAGATGAGAAGAAGAGGAGAGTGCAGACAGGAGTTCCTGGGTTTTAGTGGTGAAGTGAGAAGCTAGAGCTCTGCAGAGGGCCTGTGTGGGTGTAGAAGAGGTGGAGACTGCAGAAGGAATGCCCAGCTCCTTGCAGATTTTGAAAGGTTTAGCTGTGTTGTTAAGGGCAGCAGAGATGCAGGCTTGAATATGGACCCTCTTCTTAAAGAAGATGGAGAGTCTGTATTGCCTTTGTAGCAGGCAGCAGGTCAGTATGTCAGAGGGTGCACTCGAAGACCCCCACTTCCGCTCAGCTACTCTGCACTTGCATTTCAGAGCGGCCAGGTTGGAGTCATACGAAGAGATGCACTTGGAAGCAGACTTCAGGCAGATACTCATGACAGGGGCAAGGATGTCAAGAGTGTTAGAGATAGAGAGATGAAGGTTGGAAAGGGCTGTGTCAAAGTGGGAGTCAGCCCCAGGGGTGGGGGAGAGAAGGTGGAGGCAAAGGCAGCCACTGACGTTCACTTCATAGGTCGAATGACCGCGAAGGAAGGTGGCAGTGCTGGGTGGGGCTTTGCCAAGGGGAGAGGAAGTTTCAAGTGAGAACAAAGAAGAAAATGATCAGTCCCGGAGAGCAGAGTAGTAAGAGGATTAGAGAGGGGGATGGCTGAGGAGATGAGAACATCAAGAATGTGTCCAGCTCAGTGTGTCGGACCAGAGGGTAGGATGGAGAGAGAGAGAGAGGGGGTCGCAGAGGTTGAGGAAGAGCCCAGAGGAGAGGTCTGCGGAGTCCAGGTGAATGTTGAAATCCCCAAGGAGGAGAAGCTGAGAGAAAGAGAAAGGAGAGAGGAAGCAAGGTCACCCCATTCAGAGAGGAAGAGGATGATCAGGCCAGGTGGCCTGTAGATGGTGGGCAAGGTCAGATAGAGGCCAAGAGAGATAGAGAGCCTACAGACCAGGCATTCAAAGGAGGAATAGGTCTGAGTGGGTATGATAGAAGCAGGGATCCATTCAGGAAAGATCAGGGCCATTCCGCCTCTGGGCTTGTTGGGCCTGGGCTCGGAGAGGATCTTGTAGCCCTCAGGGAGGGGAGTGTCAACACTCGTGACAGAGCTGGCATTCAACCAGGTCTCTGTAAGAGCAAGAACATCTAGGTCCAGGAATTCCAGGAGATGGCAGATGTCAAAGGAGTGTTTGACAGCAGAGCGAGAGTTGAGAGTAGCTACGTGGAGCAGGTTGCCCCTTTTGAAATATTTCCGGGGAGGAGTACCCATAATAAGTGGCAGAGGAGCCAATGAGGTGGAGGGAGGGGGTGGCAGAGGGGCCAGCGAGGTGATAGAGGGAGCAGCAGGAGAAGGAAGGAAATTTATGGGGCGAGGGAGGCGCCTAGCAAATAGGAGGAGATTGGGCTGAGGGCCCTGGATCATGACGGTGCCATTTAGATAGACATTAATGATGACTCTGGAGGACAGGAAGGAGGCAATGTGGACCTCCCAATGGGTGCCACCATCAATCGGAGAGGAGGAAGAAGGAGAGAGAAGTGCGACCGCATGAAGGGTCCATAGGTCGGGAGAAGGAACAACTAAGAGAATGTCGGTGAGAGTCTCTGGCGGAGGTACTGTGTAGTAAGAAAGGGAGTGACTTTGACCCCAGAAGAGGGGGTGTGTAACAGAAGAGGAGAGTCCCTGGCCTCCAGAAGAGGGGTGTGCTACAATTAAGCGAGAGTGGGCAGGGCAATATATTTCTGGGAGAATGAGCAGGGCACAACATCCCTGAGTAAAAGAACAGAAGGGGTAAGCCCAAAGACCCCGGAACAGGGTAATAAGCAACAGAGATATGGAGAGCATCAGTTAAGGGGAGAAATTTTGGGACACTTGGTAGAGGGAAGAAGCCCTAAATCCCAAGAGTCGCAGAGGCCCTGAGGTCCCCAGAAGTAGTGATAAAGACTGAATGCTAGAGTGACCTAAACAGGAAACCTTTCTATGTTGAACTTTCTGAATACTTTTTTGTTTGCTGTCCTTCATTTATAATCTTTAGTTCAAGGACTTTGTTTCCCAAAAAGCTTAATGTTACAGCCCTCCTGAACCAATTTCAATGCAAGTCTATTTTAATTAAGCAATAAACCCCTATGGGTATGGGTTTTACAAGGCCAGCTAATGCCCGGGCAAGTTAGAAGCATGAGTGAAGCAAATGCTTTAATGTTAGCGCAGGGATTACCTGCTCCGGTAAAGCCCCCTGCCCAGAGGGGTTTATTGCTATTAGCATCCCGACATGCTTTGCAGTATTCTAATAGTTGTTTTTTTAAGTTGTTTATTTAAGTTGAGAAAATGGTTGCCGTTTCGCAACTTCAAAGAAAACTGCAAAGAAAGGGGGCCGCCATGGTTTAGGGATAAGGGAACTACATTCTCTGCTTCCATGGTGTCCATTGCCAAGATGGAGATGTGCCGGGAACACAGTGTCCTACGTGCCGGCAAGGGACACCTTCCTCCTCTTGATTTTCTTTGTATAGTTTGAAGTGGGAGACGTTCCCAGTAACCACTGTCCTGGGGCAGCGAGCAGTTATTGTTCCATTCACATGAGATATCGTCAAGTGTTCTGATCGAACTTTGAATATGTCTTTCTATCTTGTCATCTGCATATGAGCACCCTGTCACCTATTTGCAGGTCAGAGCTCTTTGCTCGACTTCTGTTATCAGAGTAACCCATCTCTTGCTTCTTGCAGGCATTCACTTCTCTAATCTGCTTCACATTGTCGCTGACTTCATCCGCTAGATGAGGCAGTCTGGTCCTTGTTTTTCTGCCAAACAGTAGTTCTGAGGGACATTTTCATGTCGTGCCATGTGGCGAGTTTCTGTAGTCCCTCATCATGTTGCACAGAGCCTGGTTGAACGACACGTGTCTTAGTTCATTTTGCTGGAGAATCCTTTTCAAGCTGCCCATGAACCGCTCCACCATGCCATTGGCCTGTGGCCATAGCAGAGTAATTCTTCTGTGATGGATTCCCATGTACTGCATGAACTTTGCAAACTCCAGACTGCTGAAAGGTGGGCCAGACGTCTGGAATACCCCACGCAGAGAAAATGTCTAGTTATGGTGTGACAGTGCTGGCTGGCGTAGATGATATTGGATGACCAGAGGAAATTGGGAAAACTTGTCCATAATGACCCACCAATACTTGTTTTCTTCAAAGGCACCGAAGAAGTCCATTGCAAGGTAGGTCCATAGTCTTTCAGGCATGTCTGACATCACCGAGGGCTCCGGCATATTTGGTCTGGTGGTGCTCTGGCATAAGTAGCATGCATTGATGGTGCGCTCTGTCATTTGGTCCAGCCCCAGGAAACCAATTAGTGTCTCTAATTTGTTTTTTGTGGCCACCATTCCACAGTGACCTTCATGTACTAGATTGATGACAGGGAATTACTATTCGATGTCCTCCCAGGACATGTCCTTCCGCCGATATTGCATTTCCATAGCGAGGTGGGTTTCTCGTACTTCATTGGTGCTCTACAGATCTCTCCATATCCCGGATCGGATTAGGCCTTGTACCTTCCTCAGTGTGACGTCTAGCTTAGTGTGATCCAGAATGGTTTGAGGTGTGATTGCTCTGGGAGGGCCATGGTACATGAAATAGTCAATTTGTTCCATTGATGCAAGGTCACTTTTGATATGTACAAAAGCGTCTTTGCAGTGTTGTGACCATTGGAATGGTCTACCTTGCTTGGTGAGCTCTCTGAGGGGCACACTGGTAGTCACAAAATCTCAGAGGTATCGGCCACAATAGCTGACCATTCCCAGGAACAACCTGGCATTGCTGACATCTTTCGGGGATGAGATCTCTGAGATAGCAGTTACCTTGCTCAGGCCAGGGCTCATGCCATCTTGTGAGAAGATTTGTCCATAGAACTTGAGATGCGACTTGTGAAAGACACATTTTTCGTTGTTGAGTGTCAACCTGGCATCCACCAGTGCTGTGCACACTTGTAGGGCGTGATCGTGCTGCACCAGCGTGGCCCCAAATATTAAGATGTCATTGCTATAATTCAAGCATTTGTTCACATGGCGAATCACTCTCCTTACACTCTCCTGAAATATCTCTGCAGCCGAGCAGGTGCCGAAATCAAGTCTCTTATATCTGAAGAGTCCAATCGGCGTGGCAAACGTGATATACCGGGATTGTTCATCTATCACAATCTGATGATATCTATTGTTCAAGTCAGGTTTTGAAAACACCTTCCACCCCATTTAGTAGGCTGATCATATCATCTAGATGCATTCCGGGATGCCTCTCACGCCCTATTGCTTTATTTGTTTGGCGCATGTCTACGCATATGCATATCTTGTTGGTGGATCCTCCCTTGGGAACAGCCACTATGGGGGAAGCCCATGGAGCGGGAACATTATCGGGTTCTATTATGCCTTCGCTCAATAGACATTGTATTTCCTCTTCCACAAGTGGTTACAGGTTTACTGGAATCGCCCTCGGATGTTGAGCAACTGGTGGAACACATTCATCGATGTGGAGCGTCACAGGACTTTCCTTGAGACACCCAATACCTTCAGGTAAGGTCAGCAACATCTGTCTGGCCAAGAACATGGGCTGCATGTTGTATGTCACCACCACGATTTTCATCTCAATGGCTGTGGGGAGACCAAGTAAGTTGCTCCCAGGGACCTCTCCTTGAAGCACATAGAACTCAGCTTGGGTGCACTTCTCTTTATATCGTATTGTTGTGTAGAACTTTCCATGATTTTGTACAGACCCTCTCGCTGCCCAATGGAAAATCTTCAGGTCATACGGATTTAGTCGTGGAGGAGACATTTTGCGGTATTCTGATACGCACATAATGTGCAGAGTGGCACCAGTGTCAATGATGAATTAGGCCTGGTGGTCTCCTACCAGCAGGTTGAGATCACCTTCAGGCAGGGTCATCACGCCATTCATTGTGTAGGCATAATGACGATGAGTTGCTTCTCTGGGGGTTAGAGCGAGGGGGACCTTCCTGTCACTTGTCTCGCGTGGTGCACAAGATCTCGCCTCGCACTTGCATCTCCACTTGGGCCACTGCTGTGACCCTGAACTCTTGTTTGGAAAGTGTAGAGCTGTACCCCTGCTATCGTCCAGGTGGAAAGTTGCAGATGACAGCCAGGTGATTTTCCTGGCCACATTTGGTGCACGCACAGCCGAATGCAGGACACTTAATTCGTTCTTGATGGGGAAATGGAAAACCACATTGATAGTGTCTTCCAGATGACACAGGACCTCTGGACACGTTGCTGCTAGCGGGTCCACCTCGGGCCGATGACGATACTTGGTATATTTGCTCGCTCCTGGGGAATTTAGAGGTTTCAATCTGCAAAGCTTGTTCGTCCACCCTGGGTTCTGTCCTGGCCTTTTGCAATATGGTAGATCGTGGGAGAGGTTCTCAGAGTAACTTCTTCCTGAATGACGATGACAGACATCCCCCTATGATTCTCAATCGAATGGCCTCTTCATTCGAGAACATGTGAAACTCACAATGTGCTACCAGCTTACTGAGCTGAGTTGCAAAGTCGTCCATCGATTCACCCACCAGCTGGCATGCCATGTTAAAAAGGCGTCTCTCACCGTCAATGTTACGTTGAGGGTCAAAGTACGTACTCAGTGCTTTCTTGACGCCTGGATATGTCTCAACTTCCTCTAGCGGGAACGTGGGTATAATATCTTCTACTTCATCTCTGACTAGATTCACTAGCAACCTTCTAGCGAATTTGTCAGGCGCGCTATCGTCATGTCGTGCAACTAATTTTCAAATCTCCTTTCCATGTCTCCCAGAGAGATCCTAGGGCTTGCTGATCATTCATATCAAAGTGCCCAGGTCGGCAAAAAGCTGCTGCACTGCATGCATCTTCTTCATTTGGCTCACCCTCTGACATCGTGGGAAGTAGTTGTCCATGTGAAGGCCTCAAGGATTCAGTTGTTGGTAAGACCCATGCACTTGGGTTGTATTCACAGACATTCCTTCTTCGTCGCCATTGTCCTGCTCTTCATGTGAGGAAATGGCAGGAAGCTGCACTGCCAGCACTGGAGGGAACTGGGGAGTTAACTACAGTGCATTGAGAATAATCACACAGAGCCGGAGAAGGCTTCAACCTTTCTTTATTATTCGTGCCGGCAACTGCCTAGCGCGGGCTTCCCCACCTTCTCATTGGCGGGCGCCTCTTATGACGGAGCTTGGACGCTCTGTTAACTGTGTCCTCTCCAGGACACGCAGAGCGGGGACTTTACCATGACATAAAGACCCCGTTCCAAGCCTCCTGATTGGCTGGGGGTGCCCAAGCCGGTTGCTAATGTTGTTTAATACAGCCCTCTAAGCTTATTCTTGTGCCAGTAATTGTGTGACATGTGTCCCATTGAACAATCAACAGATGCGTGTCTTTCGGGGATGAACATCAGGAACTGCTGAGCTCTGCGCTATACACTAAGAATGAAACTCAGAATATGCACTTAAGCTGTGGAGCACAGGCTACAAACCATGGTGGACAACATCAGGCACAAGCATTGAAGCATTCACAGCCAATGAAATCCTGTCACCTAGTGTCTTATGCAGCATGTTTAGGTTTTGGACAAACGAGGAGCAAAAGGTGCATATTTCTGAACCTTCTAATTGTCGAGTCATGTCGAGCACTGTGAGCGCAGCAGTGGCCAGTCAAATTTCCCTGGAACATACTTGCAAAAAGCAGCCTTATAAAGGTTTATACTCATCTCCGAGAGTCTCATCTTTACTGTACTGTGGGCACCACAGGGGTATAGATTGCTTTAGCTTAGTGGATGATGGGGAATTTTACCTGGCTGCAATCACCAAGCATGCAGGGCCTCCACGGGAATCTGGCAACATGAAAGGGAGGAGAGACTAGTGGAAAGAGAGAAATAATGCAGAGGAAAAGGTTTTTAAAACGTAGGAATGAGAGAGGCAAGGGATTAGGAGCCCATGAGCTTACTTATGAGCCAAGAAACGGGCACCCTGCACAAAAATTGAACACTACCCAAATGAACACAATTTAAATTTCACCAGCTATATCCCAGCACGTAGAGCGCAAACGTGGCGCGTTACACAGCTTTTCATGTGAAGTTTTTCCGATGCACACATTTTTTCTTAGCATTATGAGTGCTAAAGAGGTTTCACAGCCAACCAATTGTTCTATGGAAATGGGAGCACCCATGCGAAATGTATTTAATTAATATGTAAATCAATTAATTCCTTTGACTGCTCAAGGGGAAAGTTCTGTGAATACATATATCGTTATTAATCTCATACACAGGAAAAGGGTATTTTATCTGTAAGACTGCCAAAGTTGAACTTAGAAATGACACAGAACAACCACAAGTACTTCAGGGGCGACTCGAAGCATGGTACAGAATGTTGCACAGGGGAGCACTACTTTGGATATCATTTGGTAGAGTTTACATAAAATAATGTATTTTCATGATAAACATTGAATATATTGCTGCAACGTATGCGTAATGCTTCAAACTGGAAAATCAAAATCATAAATAAAGATATGGGATTCGTGAAAGTGACTCGGGTGCAAACGGGCAGAGCAGACATCGATATTCCGCAGCAATCCTGGATGCGTCGATTCGCACCCTGGTGCTTCCGCTTCAGGTCTAATTTGTTGATTGGCTAAACAGCTTAATCATGCAATGGCGATTGAAAAGAGCGAGTCATTAAGGCGTTCTCAGAAATCAGCGCTTTGCAGTCAAATGTTGCCACCAAGACTGAAGTTGTTTGGAGGCTATTCATCAAAATTTCTTAAAGTTTAAGAAAATTGAACGATCAAATATGATCTCTTGACTAACAAGGACATCTGATCAGATCTTTAAAGTGAGTGCTACATCGAGTCTGAGAAGAAACATACATGTTCATGAGACAAAAAGAGGCAGAATGTTCCATAGATGCAAAGAATCTGCACTACGAAGATCCCTTCGGAAAAAATGATTTGCAGTTGCAGAATGCAAAGCTGATCTTCTGCCAGCCTAGCAAGTGTAACCTAGACATCCCAAAGTACAAGAGGTTACTGGACAAGAGAAGGGGCAGTGTAGCTGCCTACAGTACAAGCGGTACATCTACTTTTGCCTCTGTCAGTGTTAAAACAGTGTTAAAACAGGAGACCATTGCCAGACCCCATCCTTTGGCTGCACACAGGGCAAAATCAGTGCAAAGGAATACAGAGCCGTTCAAAAATCAGTTTTCTTGATTGTCAAAAATTGCTAAAATCATGGCTCACAAAATCACCTTAAAGATCCAACCTCTTATTGGGTGTTCCACATTATTCTACTGCAAGAATCCACATCAATACAATGTCAGCAAGAATCATATGCTACCAAGCAAAATCCCCCGTTAAAGATAGACAGCTGTCAAAAATGGGTGTAGTACCGTTACTCGCCTCTGTCAGGTGCTGGAAATTCATAATTCTGACAGGAGAGCTGTGTTTCAGAGGTTAACTATGCCAAAGAAGAGAACTCCATCAAAATGCCATATAGAGTGCCACACAGTGATTTAATTGTTGAAAAAGACTTGATTTAAAGATATGTTGCTTATTGTGAGTTTAGAAATATATATATTTTTTTACAAGGAAGTATGTTACAATTGATCAGAAAGTAACTTGATGCAGTTAAAAGTTCAAGAGGCCTTCTGTCCCTGGGAACCCTTCACACCTGGCCTTCCCACCAACAGGAAAGGATATCGCATTGACATGCAAATCAGCCGAGGAGGAGATTTTCCCTGCTGGCAGAAAAAAGAGACAATAGATTCCTTGACTGAATAGAATATGCTAAATTTGGGTGTAACTGTCAACAACAACTGCTCTGGGAGAGACAGTCCATGTGACCTCTGAGTCAGGCCAGATTCTGAGGGCGGCGACAAACCATTGTGGATTCAGAGAGCCCAGCAAATATATGTTTTATGAAATTGCTTCTAACAAATTTTACCAAGCTGACAGAAATGTCAAACTTTGAGATTCTTAAAATGACAAATTCACTCACAGTTTAAGACTAAGCTGGACGCTGTAGGATGTTCTGAGACCAAACCCCAGGATTTATTAATATTGTAGATACGGTGTTTACGCTAGAAACATAAAAACGTACAGTAGTATGCTCAGAGAGGGTGTGTATGTCTGTGTAAAATTTGGTGCGGAACCAATCTTGGCAAATTCACCAAAAATGAAAATAAGTGGTCATTTCTGAACTCAAGCTCGTAGGAACAAGGGACCTGAACAGAGACTGCCCTTAATTAATCTGTGAGGTGTATATGTACTATGAACAACTGGTGTATCTGGGAAATATGTGTTGTGGGAAAAATTGATTTTCTATGAGAAAGCAGAGGGGAGGGATTACAGCTAAGCCATAAACACAGCATCACTCTGACTCATTCTGACACGCTAATCCGTTTTCCAGTCAGGTGACAGCAAGTCCTTTAACCTATCAAATCCTTAGGGGGTTGGGCATGTAGAGTCAGCCTCCACACCCACTTTGAAAACACATAAAAAGAGACGGCTTAGGACAGGCAAGGACACACTCACTTTTCCACTTCAACTGATTCCTGCGCAGCACCCTGCCAGATGACTCCAGATACAGATAATATCCAGACAGAGACTCCAGATAGATCTAGAACCAACTCTAGAACCAAACTCTAGAACCTTGAAGCAGAGAGGCCTAATCCACAAGCTGAATGCTCTTCAGCAGGCCACAGAATCTTTTGCAACCTGAAATTCAACAGCCGGGCTGAGGTGTTCTATTCTAGCCAAGAACCCTGAGCTAGAACTGAGGTCCAGACCCAGAAAGCAGTGCTGTAATCCAAGACCCGTCAGATCCAGTTCCAGAGGCCGCAGACCGCCGTGCAGTGCTGAACGCAAAACCCTGAGACCTGTCCGGTGACGAGTGAAGTTAAACCCTTGACCAGATCTTTGACGAGGCACATTCCATTCCAAAAACTAGGAGTGAGTATCTAGTCTAGAACCACGCATAGTCATCTCTTAGTCTAAAGTAATCTTATCCCATCCATTTCAACCTATCCAGAACTGCATTATAGAATTGTGTGTCCATCCTGTTGATTTCAAATCTGTAAAGCGCCATCTGTCATTCTGAAATCTTGACTTTATTTCTGAAAATCTACCTTCACAAAAACATCTGTAACTTTTGAACCGTCCTAGAAGCGAAATTTAACTGTCATGTTAAAGCTAAGATCCTAAGCTTTCCAACAAACGCAAAACGACATTCCAATTCATTATAGTTTTTTCATAATTGCGATTTACGCACGCGGAAAATTGCAGCGAATTGCAATTTAGCTCCATTTCACCACTTGTAAAAATAGCTGCTTCTTGCTTTCCACTGCTGAATTTCGTTTCCAATTTGATAATCATTCATGAATCATTGCTAGTGTTGACCTGAACCAATCTAAAGTAACTAGCACTCATCCTGAATCTTTTTAGTGAATTAAAATCAATTTAGCATATTTTTCCATCCATTGCAATCACATTCCAAAGCGTTTTGACCTATGTTTTAAAATCATTCCTGTGTCTCTCTAAGCCTGCTGGGGAAACTGGAATTGAACTGCATTCTTGATTGTATTCCTGAAACTGGTGTGCCCTCATTTCCATCTCTTCATATTGCATAGGGGGGGAGTGAGTAGTCACAGGGGAAAAAGTGATCATATTACCTTTTGTTGAAATCATATCAAGTTTATTTCTGTGTTGCATTCTTTACCATTATTGCATTTCCTTGAATTACATATTACAGTATCTTCCATATTCATACTCCTAAGTGATTAAAGAGTGTCAATTTTGTAATATTACCCATTGTTGATTACCGTCCATATTCATAACTGTGCTATTCAGATTTTATTTGGTTCATAAAGTGTGATATATTTATTGTTTAATTCTTCAAATAAATCTTTTAATTTGCAAAACAAACCTACTTCTTGGCTCAGTGAGGTCAGGGGATTCAAAGAGAGGGGCGTTATATAAGGGTTCATCATCCAGATTTAACGAACTTTGACATAAAAATATATACATAAGGGCTTCCATTGGGCAACCCATCCTGAGCATTGACTTAGTTGGATTGCTGGATTGATGTCACTTAAATACAGTACAAGTGGTAACTAGACAAGAGAAGGGTTAATGTAGATGTCCTACATTACAAGCAGTAACTAGACAGAGAAGGGTTAATGTAGATGTCCTACAGTACAAGCGGTAACTAGACAAGAGAAGGGTTAATGTAAATGTCCTACAATACAAGCGGTAACTAGACAAGAGAAGGAGTAATGTAGACGTCCTACAGTACAAGCAGTAACTATACAGGGAAGGGGTAATGTAGACATCCTACAGTACAAGAGGTGACTGGACAAGAGAAGGGTTAATGCAGATGTCCTACAATACAAGAGGTGACTAGACAAGAGAATGGGTAACCTAGACATCCGACAGTACAAGCGGTAACTAGACATAGAAGGAGTAATGTAGACGTCCTTCAGTACAAGCGGTAACTAGACAGAAGGGGTAATGTAGATGTCCTTCAGTACAAGAGGCAACTAGACAAGACAAGGGGTCATGTAGACATCCTACAGTACAGGCGGTAACTAGACAAGGGAAGGGGTAACGTAGAGATCCCACAGTACAAGCAGTAACTAGACAAGAGAAGGGTTAATGTAGATGTCCTACAGTACAAGCAGTAACTAGACAAGAGAAGGGGTCATGTAGACGTCCTACAGTACAAGAGGTAACTAGACAAGAGAGGGGTAATGTGCATGTCCTACAGTACAAGCGGTAACTAGACAGAGAAGAGGTATGGTACGGTATTGTTCATTTATATAGCGCCTATACACAGGCAAGTGTTTCAAAGCACTCAAGGAGGGTGGGAACACAGGGAAAATACAAGAGTCGCTCAGAGCCCTTGAAAATCTAAGACAATAATAGTCTACACAGGCAGAGTAAGTGCATAAAATACATTTAACTGTATGGGATATAGCAAATAGGCCAGACCGTGATTCTGCAATTTTTCATGCGTGGTGCGTACGAATCGAGCAAGTGCACACAGTGTCACAGGGAGGTGACGATCAAGTGCACCCGGTCGGTTGACACTGGGGTAAGTGCAGAGAGAGCCACTCTCTTGAGTTAATGTGTCGGTGCGTTGAGTGTCGGTGGGGTGTAGGGCCCTGAGGCAAGTGCGAGAGAGGACTGGCGGGGGTGCCGGGGATCAGTGAGACTCTGAGGTACACCAGCAGCCAGTCAGCATGCTGTAAGGAATAGAAGGGAGAGAGGGAAAGGATATAAAACTAGGTTAGCAGGGCAGAGGGAGGGAGAGAGAGAAGGAAGAGGAGGATCTTGAGGAGTTTCTGGAATTTCAGGAGAGCCGGCTCAAGGTGTAGGGCGGCAGGGAGGCTATTACAGAGGGAGGCACCTGCTAAGGATAAGGATCTCCCACTATATCTCTGCTGGGAGAACCACTCACTTGTGGACAATGCAGAGGGTATTGAATTTGATCCTTGCAGACACGGGGAGCCAGTGGAGGGATTTCAGCACCAGAGAGATGCAGTCCCTGGGCTTGAGGCCAAGAATAAGTCTTGTGGCTCTGTTCTGGATGAGTTGCAAAGGGGGCCGCAGGGCAGAAGAAGGGAGACTGAGGAAGAGGCTGTTGCAATAGTCCAGCCTGGAGATAACCAGGGCACTAGAGACAGTGAGCCCCTGGGGAAAGTGAGAAAGGGTAGAGTACCCCTGAGGGGGTGTAATTGATAGTTAGACCTTTTAGAGATTTCTGAAATGTGAGAGGAGAAGGAGGGAGTGAAATCAAAGATGACCCCAAGATTTCTTGCTTCGCAGGTGGGCGCAGGTGCAGGGCAATGGGAGGCTGGCCAGAGTGAAAGTGGGAAAGTGGGAGCAGGGGTGCCAATGCAAGCAATCTCAGTCTTAGTGGCGTTGAGGCAGAGGCAGTTTGCAGCATACTATGACTGAGTAGGGGACAGACAGTCAGATTGATTTGAGCGAGGATGAGGCAGCTGAGGGTAGGCTGAAAGATAGTTGCGTGTCATCCACATAGCACTGGAAGTTAGAGGTGAAGGCAGCAACCAGCCGTGCCAGGGAAGCCATATAGACATTGAAGAAACAGGGGATAGGTTAGATCCCTGGGGAACGCCACAGGTTGAGAGAGTGATAGTCAAGTGAAAGACTCCGAGTTCCACCTGGGATGGGCGGTCGGAGAGGAAGGAGGTTAACCATTTTTATTTATTTTTTATTCATACATTTATTTTACGCCCAAACCCTGAGGTATCACGGCGTAGTTACAGACATCTTTGTTATTTTTCGACAACATTCGAAGTACATGCATGTATCATTTCATACAATTACAATATAGCATAATGGGAGGAAACATTGTTTAAGTTACATAGTCAGGTTACTTATACATGGATGTGGTGATGGTTTCTGGTAGGCGGAGGGTAGCTGACTGTAGATATCTAGTTATCCCAATACTAAAATTGGTTAAACAACCAAGTTTTTAGTAGTCTTTTGAAACTCTGGAAGGAGTCTCCCTGTTTGATGTTTAAAGGAAGGGAATACCAGTGATTAGGGGCCATGACTGGGAAGCTACTTCCTCCAGCTCTAGAGCTTTTGTAGCACGGGACCACCAGGAGCGAATTTTAATTAGATCTGAATGTTCTATTGGATTCTTTTTTACTTATTGAGTTGTTGATGTAGGAGGGTGTTTTCTTGGCGGGACATTTGTTGGTGATACAAAGTGATTTGAAAATAAGTCTGGCCTAAATGGGTTACCAGTGGGTCTCCCTCCTGGTGTTAGAGATGTGATCAGACTTTTTTAGCCCTATGGCTGCTCGTAGCGCTTTGTTTTGCATGAGTTGTAGTTTGCCTAAGTTAGCATTTGAGGTACCTAGTAGGAGTACATTGCAGTAATCCACCTTAGATAATATCAGTTCCCTGGCTAGGGTAATGCAGTTAGTGGGCGTGAGAAACTGGCGACTTAGGGCAATTTGTTTGGAAGTGTAGGAGGTGGATGAAGATAGTGCACTTACATGTTTTGTCATGGTTAGGCTGGTGTCTAGATAGACTCCTAAAGTGTTTACCTGTTTTGAAACCGGGATCAGTGTGCCATCAATATAAATTGCTGCATAGTCAGGGTGGAGAGCGTTCATTTTAGGTTGGGAGCCCACAATGAGAATCTCCTTTTTCTCATTGTTGAGGCATAGACTGTTCAGCGCCATCCAGTTTTGTATTATAGCATAGATTTTGTTAATGATCAATGTGTCATGGTCATAGTACCCTGTGATCGGTTTGAGAATCTGGGTGTCATCTGCGAAATTGGTGTAGATGACACCAATAGCATCCAGCGCCGAGAACAGAAGCTTAATGTACGCATTATATAGAGTAGGCGAGAGATTAGACGCTTTGGGTAGCCCAATGGGGAATGGGATGGGATCAGCAGCCTCTTTGCCAATGGATACTCTAGACATACGCTCAGCTAGAAAAGATTTAGCCCAAAGGGTGGCGTCTTTTGAGAATCAGAAGTCATTCGATATAATAGCACATCATTTATCATGGACCACTAAATCGAATGCTGCCAATAAGTGTAACAGCAGTAGTATACCAAGTTTACCTGTGTCCCTGATGGTGTCCATTTGGATTTTAAAATCGAGGAGTGCCATTTTGGTACTATGGTTGGGTCTAAATCCCGATTGTCTGGCACCCAGGAGTTGGTTTTGTTCTATATGAGCTTGAATTTGGGTGTACGCTATTTTATGTATGATCTTGAGCAGAAATGGAACTGTGGTTATTGGCCGTAAGTTGGTAGCTACTGTTGAGTCCAATGATGGCTTTTTCAGAAGCGGGGTCACCCATGCTTCTTTTATGCTGGCTGGAACTCTATTCGTGATGAATGAGGCATTTATGAAATTAGTGATGATAGGTGTGAGAGTAGGGGCACATAGTTTGACTAAGTGTGCTGGGAAATTATCCCCTTTACAGTTGGACGCTTTAAGTTTAGAGATGGTATCTCGCACTGCGTCTTGAGTCACTGGCATGAAGTGGAATACTGTATTCGTGTAGTCATTGGTTGGATTGAGGGAGGGTTCAAGGATATTTTTATCCGCTAGGATTTTTCTTGTAGTGAGAATTTTCTTTTGTAGTAGTTCAATTGTGGAGGCTAAGACATTTTGGATAGGGGTACACCACTCTTTACTGGCGTTGGCCGGTATGGTGGATGGGGTAGTGTTTTCCAATTCTCTAAGGATGGTAAAAAGCTCCGTAGTATTCAAGGTGGCATTATTAATGCAGGTTTTATAAGCATTAGCTTTGTGGGAGATGGATGCTGCTTTTTATTTATTTTAGTTGCAGCTGTAAATGGGTCCTACTGCATCAATGGTAGTAGTGAGGCACTTGTGGTACATATTAGCAAGAAGACATGGGTTATCACTTACAATAGTGTGGGAGGCCAGGGCGTCATTAAGATGAGGGGATAGGTTGTCAGCTGTAAGCTTTCTTGTGTTTCTTGTTTCGAACAGGTCCATTGTTGTGGTCTTGGGGGCACTTCTCTCATTGTTAATGAAGGTAAAGTTGATGTTGTAATGGTCAGTCCAACCAAGGGGTGCAATTGACTCGATAGTGACTTGGGTATTAAGTTTAAGTACCAAGTCAAGTATTCGACCCTTGTTTGGGAGGGGGGGATTCACCAATTGAGTAAAGTTCATGTCTTTAAGTGCAGTATGGAAGGTTTCTGGTTTGAGATTTTTCTTATCATTGAAACCTAGGTTGATGTCTCAAAGGATGACGCATTTGGTATTAGGTTTGATGTAAGGAGCTAATAGGAGAGAGATATCTAAATCTGGCTGGGTGTTGGTATTCGGTGACCTGTAAATGACCAAGATATGAACAACCATGCCAGAGCCTGACCTGAGATTCCCAGGGTGTCACAGAGACGTGCGATCAGGGTGTTGTGGTTAACCTTGTCAAAGGCAGAGGAGAGTTCAAGGAGAATGTGGATAGATGGGGTGTTAGTGTCAAGATTTGAGAGCAGGTCTTCACAAGTGTTCATAAGACCAGTTTCTGTGCCTCTGGATGCTCTGAAGCCAGATTGATGATCATGGAAGCAACCAATAGATTCAGTGTGCAGGGCAGCTGACAGATAGCCAGTTTCCCCAGGAGTTTGCCCAGGAAGGGAGTGATGCAGATAGGGCGGTACTTTGCCCGAATTGAGGGGTTGGCAGAGGGTTTTTTGAGCAGAGGGTGCACAAGAGAGAGGTTCAGTACAGTTGGGAAAGCTCCAGTGGAGAAGGAGAGATTGCAGAGATCAGCCAAGGCTGGGGCGAGGGAGTCGACATTGTCATGAATGGTTTTTTGCGGGGAAAGGGTCCACCTGTTTAGATTAAACCTTCATAGATCGGACCTGTCTGGTAACCACATCCGGTGTGACAAGTGAGAGAGAAGAGAAGGTAAGTGGAGGGGGGCGTGCCAAGGGAGGCTACGGTGTTGGTTTATGCTGTGGTGTGGAAGAGATGGTGGAAAGGATGTCTTGGGTTTTTGTGGTGAAGTGTGCAGCCAGGGCCGAGCAAAGGTCCTAGGTTGGTGCGATAGAATCCTGCAGATGCAGATAGATCCTGCATCTGCAGGATTGGCTAGCTCCTTGCAGACTTTGAAGAGTTAGGCCGTGTTGTTTGATGCTGCAGAGATGCAGGCTTGAATAAAGACTCTTTTCTTGGGGCGAGTGCAGAGTCGATAATGCATTTGAAGGAGGCGGCAGACCATTTTGTCAGATGGTTCACCCGATGCATTCCATTTCCATTCAGCTGCCCTACACTTGCGTTTAAGGGCAGCCAGGTCGGAGTCGTACCAAGAGTTGCACTTTTTGGAAGGCTTCAGTTGGACCCTCATGACAGGGGCAGGAGTGTCAAGGGTGTTGGAGATAGAGAGATTGAGGTTAGCGAGGGCTGTGTCAGGGTGGGAGTCAGCCGTGGGAGTCAGCCGAGGGAGTAGGAAGAGGAGGCAAAAGCAGCCGCTGTCACTTTTTTTAAATGGGGCTGGTAACATGAAAGACAAGTGGCTGTGCCGGATGTATTGCTGCAAGAGGAGAGGAGAGCTTGAGCTGTGTAGAGAGAAGAAAGTGGTCAGTCCAAGAAAGGGAGGTAGTGAGAGGGATGTCAGTAGAGATGAGAGTATCCAAGGTGTGGCCTGCGGTGGGCGTGGGGCCAGAGGGAAGGATATAAAGGGCGAGAGAGTTGAAAAGGTTGCTGAAAGGAACTGAGGAGTCAGGAGAGTCCAAGTGGATGTTCAGATCACCCATTAGGAGGAGCTGAGAGGAGGAGGAGAGTAGGGAGGAGGCCAGGCCAACCCATTCCAAGAGGAAGAGAGTGGACTGCTCTGGTGGCCGATAGAAGGTGGCCATAATGAGAGAAGATTTGGGGGATAGTGAGAGTCTACAAACTAGGTACTCAAGGAGGAGTAGCCCTGAGTAGGGATGATGGACACAGGTATCCATTCTGGGAAGATTAAGCGCCAATTTCCAACCTGTCTTCTTAGGCCTGGGCACAGAGAGGATTTTGTAGCCTTTAGTGAGGAGCGTGTCAAAGCTCGTGATGGAGTCTCAGGGATGGCGAGAACATCGAAACCCATGAGTTTGAGGAGGTTGCAGATGTCAGTCGAGTGTTTGACAGCAGAGCGTGTGTTGAGTGGCAATGTGGAGCAGCTTGCCATCTTTGAGGGTCTTCCTTGGGGGGGCACAGGGGACAGTGGTCCCCCGCAGAGGCCGGCAAGAGGGCCAGGGGGAAAGTGGAGGATGGCGAAGGAGCCAAGGCCAGCAATGGAGCTGGGAGAGTGCGGCAAGGAAGGGGTGCCTGTGCGGAGGAGGAGGAAGGCGCAGACGGCAAGGGAGCCTGGAGGGAGGGAGAGGTGAGGTTAGAGAGGCAAGAGAGGAGCCTCACGTAGAGAAGAAGGTTGGGTTGAGGACCCTTAACCATGATGATTCCATTGAGATAAACATTAATGGTGACTCTGGAAATAGTGAAGACAGCAAGGGAGCCTGAACCTCCCAGTGAGTGCCACCATTAATTGGAGAAGAGGCGAAAGGAGAGAGAAAGCCGACCATGTAGTGAGTTCATAGGTCAGGTGAGTTAACGAAGAAGAGGATGTCAGCGATAGTCTCTCTGGCGGAAGCCGTGACATAGGTGTCTGCAATAGGAAGGCCTGGGTGGGGGGCCAGAGTGTCCTCCTTAAGTTTCTTCCGGCCAGATTTAGTGATAGGAGAAGGATAGGAGATAGTGAAGCAGTTGGAGAGGATAGGAGATGTAGATAGTGACATGGTTGGCTGGAGTGAAGGGGGGGAGACACTTACCAATCGGAAGCACAGATGCACTTGGAGGTGGAGGGCACAAGGGAGGAGGGGGGACGGGGATGTGTCAGCTAGTAAGGAGCACAGCACCACAAGGCACCACTAATTTCGATTTTTGAGCAGTACAGTGGAAATACATGCAGCAACTGGGCAGGCTAAATTCGATACTCAGCAGGACATCAGAAGTACATGCAGCAACTCGTTAGGCTAAATTCCATATTCAGCAGGACAGTGGAAATACATGCAGCAACTGGGCAGGCTAAATTCGATACTCAGCAGGACATCAGAAATACATGCAGCAACCGGGCAGGCTAAATTCCATATTCAGCAGGACATCAGAAATACATGCAGCAAGTGGGCAGGCTAAATTCGATATTGAGCAGGACATCAGAACTACATGCAACAACTGGGCAGGCTAAATTCGATATTCAGCAGGACCTCAGAAATACATGCAGCAACTGGGTAGGCTAAATTCGATATTCAGCAGGACATCAAAAATACATGCAGCAACTGGGCAGGCTAAAAACGTCTCAGTGGGACATCAGAAATGGATGCAGCAACTGGGCAGGCTGAAAACGATTTCCAGTTGGAGATCAGAAATACATGCAGCAAATCAGCGGGCTGAAAACTATTTTCAGTGGGACATTAGAAATACATGCAGCAACTGGGCAGGCTAAATTAGTAGAAGTCCAGATGAGGTGAAGTGAGGGTCGAACAGCTTCATGTGTGAAGGAAGGGATTGCGAGGATAGATAGGGAACTGACTTTTAGTGAAATGTTAGGTGGTCCATTGATTTGTGTGTCCGAAAAGAAACTTGGAGTTTCCCTCAGCCTACATGTGCATGTTGGGTTGGGGGAAAAGGACCCACAGACCTGGCCAGGCAACGGACAGGGGAACAGACAGGGCCTTGGAAAGTGGGCCTTTGAGGCGTGAGCCGGCTGAACACTGCCGGTCCACCATAGGCTGAAAAATACTTTCAGGTGGCCAATCAGCAGGCACGGTATCAGATGCTTGTAAAACAACAATGAAGCCTTAAACCCTTATGTTGATAACTTTAGAAACAGGTTACAAGTATATAGCATACCAGAGTATCCCGATACACATTATATTGAGTTTAGAGTGTAAGGGTCAGATTAGGATTTTCGGACAGAGGACGGAGAGCGCTCTTTTCTTTAAACATCTTGGTTCAAACGGTCCTTAGTTTTGTTGAGGCAGGGAACCCCCTCTTCGATTTAGGGATAGATATGATTTTCTCCAACCCTTCGGATTATTTTCTGAAAATAGAATTATATAGTAACCAACAAACATGCCATTGTGTATGAGTCGTACTCTTGACCCCTTACAATGCATGCAGACCAGTACTATTGTTTGTGTGATATGCCAGTTGTATCTGGACACAGAGCACACGAAGAAGTCAGATGCTGATCATGTTAAAACTGGTCAGTACTGTGAGTTATAAAGCCTTGCATTGTATAATGTTACCTTGCCATGCAATGTCTAGTTAATTGCTAGCGATAAATTATTCTGCTAAGGTGGAGGCACTCAGAGTGATGGGCAGCTACTGGTAGCCTATTGCTTATAGGCAATAGGGAACTGGATAATTACATTATGCATTGAAGACTTTTTAAAGCACAAAAAGAAAATGTAACCGGTCTGATTCAATTAGGTACGGTCTTGAGCTATTAAAATACTGGCGTGGCCTGTACCACACGTGGAATCTATGTTAGGGTGTTGGTTTGAAGGTGCACTCTGCTGATGATCCAGTAATCTCAAAGTCACCCAATACTGAACTTCAGGTCTCTGTTGTGGTTGTTTTCAACAGATTCAAGGTGTAAGTAATGTGGGGGCAGGGGCTCTGGGCCAGTTGGTCTAACATTATCAGGTGTCTCGCAACCAATCAAGTTTCTGTCCTCCTAAGTGTAGGTTCAGGAATATCTGACATTGGGAGCATTTCTGAATGCTTCCATACTCACATAGCCAAGACTTGACAATCAAAAGCGCAAACAAGAAGGCACATTTCTACAGCTAAATACTATCTGAAAATCTTTTTTATTTGATTAATTAATTTAGTATATTTTAGCCGTTATGGCTTTTTATACTATAATACTATAATATAACAACAGTATCAACGGTTCTATACAAACTTTAAAACAATGCATTTATAAAATCACGAGTAAAAGTGACACCAGTTAATTTTGGCAATCTGTAAGCGATGTTAACATTCAAATCATTTCTTCTTGCATAAGTAGCATGAAATTATAATATTAGTCAATCAGGTGGCTGGAAACGCAAACTGATACTCCTAATCTAGGCTGCATTCCAAGCGGCCAGATAGCCAGCTACGCAGCCCTCCATCTTCCCCCCGGAATTGTATGATCGGAACGAATAAAAAGGTCAGACTGTACAAAAAATACGAAAAATGCTACCACCAAAGGTTCGAACCTTTGCTGGTAGCATTGTTGGTAAGTATAAAAAAAAAAGACTGCAGGGGCCGAGGGGGTGTCCCTCGCAACACCCCGCTCACTATACTGTGTGGTATAGTGAGCAGGGGTTGCAGGGGACACCCCTGCAGCTCTGGAAAAAAAGAAACAGGGGCTGCGGAGGTGTCCCCTGCAACACCCCACTCACTATACTGTGTGGTATAGAGAGCGGGAGTTGCGGGGAACACCCCTGCAGCTCCCAAAAAAATAAAGACAGAAAAGAAAAGGACCCTGCGGCACCGGTTCCTGATCACGGAAGAGAAAGGGAACTGGCACTGCAGGGACTCAGAGTGTAAAAAAGGTAAGTAAGGTTTGTTTATGTTGGGGGTGTGGGTGGGGGTGTGTTGTGGCTGGGGGTGTGTTGAGGGTGTGGGTGGGGGAGTGTTGTGGGTATGTTGTGGGTGTGGGTATGTATGGGTTTTGAATGCATGTTCGCATGGGAAATGTGCGAACCACAAAAGGTTTGCACATTTCTCATGCAAACTTTTCTGTCGCTGACTTTTCCGTGACGGAAAGATCACGCAGATCCCTTCCCCCCATCCTCCATTCCCATTTAAAAACAATGTTTTAATGATCCCAACCCCCATCCCCAACCCCATTTACCCGATTGTGGCGAGTTGAAGCCGCAGCAGCTCCCTTGCCTCTTCCTTTTCCGGACGCCATGGAAATAGATGAGGGGCTCGGTACAAAGCCCCACCTTCTACTACCATCTTTGCAAAGCATTTTTTTTTAAATTGTGTTTTGGCTTATAAAAACAAGCCTTTCACAGACTTACATAGAAGAATACAATTTAGCAATCCATTATACCGTATTTTCAATAAATGAAGATAAAAACCTAAATTGTTAACATGATATAAAAAGGAGGCGCGCGTCTCGGTCAATGAATGAAATGCTTTTTTTTGGGTAACCCCAGGTGCTAATGGTGTTCTTAACCCATTTCACAGGCCATGCCGAAAGTAACGTCCTGTTGCTTCGCTCGGGCCGTTAACTTGGGCTGCCTGGCTGTACCCCCAGTATGGCCTGTGGAACGGGTTAAGAACGCCATATTATTACTTACAAAAATACATTACAATCAAATTACAACATGTCTAAAATAGATTTGATTCTAGTCCACATCCTGGTAACATGGTAAATTAAAATGATGTCATTACCCTTTAAAAAATGATCCCACACTGCATCACCAAAATCATACTCTTCCATACCTTACCACATGAAAGTACTTTCAAATTACATTTACTGTCAAGCCTTTCCTATGTAAGTAGTACATTTTTTTTCAGTTTGCAGTCTTTGTTTCCACAAAGTCTACACTGTCTATTATTTCATAGAATTCCTTCTCTCGCTCCCCTCACTTCCATTGTCTTAACGTTAAATGTTACTCTTAAGTGTTCACCGGATATTCTTTGATATATAGCGGGATATCTTAAGTTAAGGGATAATGTAAGTTATATTCTGTATTCAAAGTCTTGCTCGTCAGATTTATTTCAATTTGCTCACCATCCAATCCAAGTCATAGATGTTACGTTTTAAGACAGTTTTCTACCTCAATAGTGAGAGATCTGATATATTAGGATCCATTTAGTTAGTTCCCAAGCTAATTTCTTTATTAAGAGCACTAAGGATGGCACTATTCAAGCACCCTGAATCGTTACTGTTGGAATTTGCGATATAGTAGAGTAGCGGGTCAGGGATAGTTTGTTTTAATTTCTAGTGAAGGGTGAATCGACAGACGTTGAACAAGCTGGTTATACTGGTGATTCCAAATTAAGAATATGGATATTCAGTAGGGAGATTATTAGGATAACCCGTGATGGTTCTTAAACAATATGCTTCTAATGTCCTTATATTTGTCATTTGTTTGTGACCACAAATTTCTGACTCATAAAATGACCAGATGACTTTTGGCCTCGTAAACATCAACTGCCAACCTCATTGTATAGCCACAATGGTTCTTAGCGAAAACCATAATACCACCAACCTATTGTCGAATCTTAATATTTACCTTTTCCATCTGGGGTTTACAACTGAGTCTGTTATCAAAGGCAAGATAGACATATTGCGTTACTGTTTAGAGCGGATGGGTTGGGTGCCTATGGGCCAGCTATATTTTTTAGTTTTCCTATTGTAACCGTGTTGAAATATCATCATTTTAGTTTTGGCAGTGCTGATAGTTAACCCATTTTTGGTGGAGTCGGAGTTCAGGTTGTCGAGCTGCTGTGTACGCCAAAAAGGGTACAATCTAGAAAGACCAAATTGTCTGCATATCCAAGCCATTGGATGTTGGTATAGCCGAGTCTAGGGGGAAAAGCCTTAGTTTTGACTAACATGACCAGATACATATGAGAGATATAGGTTTAAAAGAACTGGGGCTTATAAATAGCCCTGCTTTAATTCAATGTGGGTTTGCAGATGATCAGTCATATCCCCTAAATGTGACAACCTAACCCTGAGACACTGGTCTCGGTGTAAAGTACAATTATCATCTTGAGTAATCCTATCGGGATACCCAAGGAAAATAGTTTATTCCATAATGCTTCACGAATAACCGTGCCAAATGCGGAACTATAATACACAAATGCTACATATAGTGCTTGTTTTAATACACTCCAGGAAAATTATATTGTAGAGGCTAGGGCTAATGTATTGACATACATTACATTCGCCTTTTGAAATTATGTCTGGTTAAATGGTGTGGCATTATGCTCAGCCGCCCAATTGATGAACTCCAGAAGGAGTACTATGGCAAATATTTTTGCAGTCATATCTAGCATAGCTAGTATCCTATAATGTTTTGGGGGTTTGTTCTCTGTCCCTTATTAAAGAGAGGCACAATGTTGCTCTCCCTCCAGGTTTTCGTGAGTGAGCCACAAAGGCTTATCACTGTGAATATTGCTTGCAGTATCTTAGCCCACCAAGGCAGATTCCGTCTAATAAGTGTATTACGCAGTCCATCGGACCCTGGGCTGCAAGATGCTTTTAGTGAAACAATAATAGCAGTAAGTTCTTCCACATTTAGCGTATAGATCTATCCGTCAGCAGGCAATGCAAAGTTGCAAGTAACATTCGGGAATCTGCCAATAGTCACACATATATGCCCAACCCATGCTTGTTTTGGTGCAGATGTCAAGTGAACTGAAGAAAACCCAGAGGGATTAACCAATCTCCAAAAAGCCCATACATTGTTACTTCTAGATAAGTTGATGAGCATTTGCCACTGTCTCTTTAATTTCTTTTTATGAAAACATCTAGGCCAATTTGAGTATAGAGACCTTTGAGCTTTCACAGCCTTGGTGTAGTCTGCATGGGACATAATCGATTGCCCAAGCAGCCAAAGGTCTCTTCGCAAGTTCATTTTTGTGTCCCAAATTTCTATGTCAAACGAATGTTCATGTTATGCTCTGCATAAATATTTGGTAGAATGATTATTCTTATGACTCTTCGGATGATGCGAGTTGGTTATGCTGACTTCTTCCATAGCATCAATATACTTCCTCATGAAGGCACTAAATAGCTTAACTAACACATCCTCAACAATCAAGGTACACGTTGCCCCCAGAGTATCAGACCACTGATGTAGCATCAGAGACAGATGTCGAATTTCAATACCATTGAGAGCAAGATTCACAAAATGTAAGCTATGAGCAGTCTATCTAATCCTATTTCTACCTGAGGTCACTGCAAAGGGTCCCAAATTATCTTTTGGAGAGCTAGTCATTCCTATGCCAATGTGTGCTGCTTTAAAGGAATGGTTCGCGCAAAAAATTTTATTTAAAAAATAGATAGGCAATATAAAAAAGAAACGATTGCCATTTTTTTTCCAAGTCCCTTTGTAAAATTTTGAGCAATTCAAGCTCAAAAATATGCAAAAGCAAGCACATGGGCGCATCCATTTTGTGAAATGGATGCCCGCCTGTGCTGGCTTTTGCTTTTGCGGCACTAATGAAGGAAAAGCCAACCAGCTGTAGTAAACAAAAGCTACCACTGGGTGGCTTTTCCTTCATTGGTGCCAGGACTCGGAGGACACGGACCGGAGACTACAGGCAGAAAAGCAGGAGCTGCATCTCAGTAAGTGCTATTTATTTATTTTTTAAAATAAGAACTAGCTGCAGTTTTTTTTCTAAGTTTTCTGGGCTGGAGGAGCTTTTGAAGCGACCGCAAACATAAATACAACGTTATTGTGTTTGAAAACGCTGCAGTTTTTATTTCTAAGTTTCTTAGGCGCCTCCGAGCCTGAGAAACTTAGAACGAAAAACCGCAGCGTTTTCAAACACAACCGCGTTGTGTTTCTGCCTAAATCTGCTTTTCCATTTGGGGCTTTAGGGCTCCCCAAATGGGAAAGCAGATTTAGGCAGAAACACTGCAGCAGGTAAACACAACCGTGTTGTGTTTCTGCCTCCCTTTGCTTTCACTTTGGGTCTCCGGTGCTCTCCTGGGGGAGCACCGGAGACCCAAAGTGATAGCCACGGCAGGCAGAAACACAATGCGGTTGTGTTTGAAAACGCTGCGTTTTTTCTTTCTGAGTTTCTCAGGCTCCTCCGAGCCTGAGAAACTTAGAAAGAAAAACCGCAGCGTTTTCAAACACAATAACGTTGTATTTATGTTTGCGGTCGCTTCAAAAGCGACCGCAAACATAAATACAACGTTTTTAAAGCTGCGGTTTTATTACTACGTTTTCCGGGCTCCTCCAGCCCAGAAAACTTAGAAAAAATACCGCAGCTAGTGTTTATTTTTATTTAAAAAACAGCACTTACCGAGATGCAGCTGCAGCTTTTCTGCCTGTAGTCTCCGGTCCCCGTCCTCCGCGTACAGCACCATTGAAGGAAAAGCCACCCAGTGGTAGCTTTTGTTTACTACAGCTGGCTGGCTTTTCCTTCATTAGTGCCGCAAAAGCCAAAGCGAGCACAGCTGCGGGCATCCAATTCACAAAATGGATGCCCCCATGTGCTATCTTTGAGTTTGAATTGCTCAAAATTTTACATAGGGACTTTGAAAAAAAAAAAGCCAATCTTTTTTTTATATTGCCTATCTATTTTTGAAATAAAAATTTTTGGGCGAACCATTCCTTTAAGATAGTGATTGCTTTCTTCTCTCGCTATTTACTTTCATAGCAATCTCATACGATAAGAGGGCATAACAAACAAAAAAGATCATCAATAGTGGTAGCAATGTAGGTGGTGAAGTGGCCTTGGATGTCGCTCTCACAATGGCCATTCAACATACAAAACCCAAACCACCTTAACATATTCTCCCAAGTGACTCCTCAAGCATTATGTGTAGTTTGTCCTAAAATGGGATTGTGTACAGCCTCATGTGTGGTAAAGCCAGAATGCAGGTGTTGAGTTTTGATCACATCCAGTGCCACCGAATGTGGTTTAGCATGTTGTTCTATAAGATCATTGACAGGAGTAACCAGGTATTTGTTAACTTTACACCCTGAGGAATTGTAAATATTGATTATTATCATCTGATGTTTTGCGCCCTTAGTTTAGAAGCCATAGGTGGTGTTCTAATTTATTATGCCTACAAGTAAACTCTTACTACCTTAAATCAAATGTCTTATCTGCGCTGATAAGTAGTCCACCTATTGGGTGCCCTTTACTTCCCTTTGTGGCCAGTTTCTGTATCGTGTTTCTCCCATCTACAGCGACACAGTCTGACAGCCAAGTCTCTTGTAATGAGATAAAATGTAACTCATGGGCCTTAGTAAGCAACCCTTTGTTACCAAAGAGGTGAGAGAAGCCATGGGTGTTCCAACTAAATAGTTCAAGATAGGTGCTAGGGATTTCTTTTGTAGTTAACCGGAAAGAAAGTACGCAGCCACAACCAGTTCTGAGTCACCTCTTCAATGTGCTCATCTCTCCCCTGTTCAATTAGCTGAACCTTTCTTTCTCCTTTGTTTTTCTTAATAGTAAGGTTTTCAGTAAGGTGACCTGGGTGCCGTACTCACTGATCCAGGCTTTAATGATCTGGTCTGAACACGACCATGTATTGTAGTATTGTTTGCAAGTGGTGCATGTGTTGTGGTATTACTCATGGCCCCAAAGTTACTATTTTTGTTTATGAGCTCGTAGTAACAATCATAGCTTAATCGGCAAAATACGGAATCAAACAAAACAATCAAATCAATGGTTGATTCTGAATAAAAGTGAACTCATGAGGATGCGAATCGCCTATGTTCAAGAATCTCAACAACATTTATATCCGTAAAAACTTTTGTCCATAATGGTACAATTTGGTGAAAAAGACACAATATCACTGTTCTGTTTAAGTAGCCGTGATTATTATGATCAAATATACTTTGGATTCATAGAAACTTTTTAAGGTCTGTCCCCCTCTTTGTATGAATCATTATTAGTAAAAATCTTATCATTTATCTGTGTTCGGTCTCCTCTGTGCCTTACTGTTGGTGAGTTGGCATCATACCGACCTTTACTGTTTTTAAGTTGGCTGTACTCTCAACCTTTGTTAAGCCATGTGCAGATTCTTCAGATTCTTCAGTAGAGCACTGTGGAATTAAGTATCGGGGATGGAGTGGTTGCCAAAAAGCTCTTAGAATATCTTTGCAAAATGGATCTGAATAGCTTCAAATGTGAAAATCTGGGATGGATTTTTACCATCTATGATTGCGCTGGTTGCAGGCCCAAAGTTATGTTCAACATTTGCTGTCGTGGATTACCTAATTTCCTCACTGTCAGGGGTTGGACTGGGTGAGGTTTTTTCAGGCAAAGTTAATCTCAGATTTGAGACCTCAACATGATTGCTTGTATTATTCACAGTCGATACTGCATTTTTAGGGTTGACTAGAATGTCAGGTGACCTTTCAACAGAAACTATCATGTCAAGAGAAATATTAGGGGCTTTGGGAGCTTGTGTTTTTACCAAATGCTTTTCGGTTCGTCAATTATCAGGGAGCTGCTATAGACTGTATATCAGCAATCCTGGGAGTAGTCGTAATGGTGGCAACAATAGACTATCATTGTGTCCCAGGCATGTCACAGATATCGGTAGGGTAGTGGTCACACTAATGCAGCGTACGTTTTTTCCAGGAGGAAACTAATTTGTATTTTGACCCTCACGGTGCATAGGAACTCGTTATTTTCCCCTGTCCATTTTAATTTAACCAATTTTAGTACTCTAGGTTCGATGTTAGTTGTAATATCAGGTTTCAATCAACAGGCTTACAGTAGTTATTGTCGTCACAGTGTGTGCTTGTAAAGTCGCATTGGTAGTTCTGTGTTTGCCTCTGCTAGATTGAGTTTTCTGTAGAAGAAACAAAGAATATGCACAGTGTGATGAATCTGATGTCATCACTCCTTTCCCGGAGGTAGCCTCTACTCTAGTGGCCAGGGGACAGCAGCCACTACCTGATCCTGACCGTGGGGTGGCTATGCGAGGAAGATCACATTAGGGGAGGCGACCCTATGGTGGGGAGGAGTGAGACATCAGATAAGACATGGTATCCCCCTTTCCCTATTAGGGATATCCCCTCCATTCCGCATGCCTTGAAGGCATATTGTGATAATCCCCTTCCACAACCCACAAAGCTTGCTGACAGTATCCATCAATATTCTGTAGCCAACCTAATGACAAAAAACTGAGAATGGGGAAGGTGGCGTCGGGACCGCAGAAGCATTCCCACGGCCTGGAGAGACACTGAAGCGGGACGAGAGGCAAACAAGGAGCTTTGCACCGGCAAGGGAAGCCGGACCGACATGCAGACCGCCACCAACCTCAGAGCAATGCCGCCCGAAGCAGGAGAGAGAGCAGAGAAGGACACGAGTGGTGTCGGAGAAGCCAAGGGAGTGGTTCTAAAACTGGTGAATACACAGTGGAAGATTGGGGCCCCCGTGAGGGAGTAGGCATTCCCCAACTAAAATTGGAGCAAATTCCGCAAGGCTTACATCACAAACTGATTTACATAGCCCAAGCATTTGGGGAGATAAAAATACACCCGTGATAAGAAGAACTTGGGGAAGACCCATACCCCTTTTACTGAATGAAAGAGATAGAATTGTAACAAGGTCCTGGCCGAAGAGTACAGCAGGTGAAGAGCGTATCTGGGAACCGCACCCAGAAAGAGTCGTTTTGTACAAAAGTCCTGGCAGGCGAGTATAGCAGGCATTTGCAAGACTGGGACACATACCCAAGTTGTGTAAAGGTACTGTGCAAAAGAACCTGGCAGGGGAGTATATCAGGTGTTGTGTGAGTCTGGGGCCTGCACCCAAGTTGTGGTATTTTGAAAAGCGAATCCCAGGGAAGGTTCATGCCCTTAGGATTTTGAATTGCATTTGTGATATTTTGAAAGGAGAATCCCAAAGAAGATTTATGCCCTTAGGATTTTGAAATACGTTGAATGTGGAAAAGACCTGGAGAAGGGAGGCATTTACCCTGGAGTGGATTGCAACACCAAGAGGAGAGGGTTATCTTCTTGGGCTACAAAGAACTTGGTTATTCTTTTGAACTTTCGCTTTGGTGGAGGGAAACATGGGGAAGGGAGCCATTCCCTGGAACTGTGAACACTAACCATTTGAGACTTTTGTTGGATATATAACTTTTGTGGAACTTGAACATTTGTGCACTTTCCAAGCCAAAGACATTACTCTTAGTACATTATAGTTACTTTTAGAATGAGAGGGCTGGGATAGGATTTCGGACACAGGATACTTTTGCTTTGGACATCTTGACACAGGACAGACCCTTCAGTTTTGGTTGAGGTAGGGAAATACTTCCTAGATTAAGGAAAGTGAGGCATTTCCCAACCCCCCCTTTATTATTTTAACTAAGGTTTGTACCAACAAACACAAGTCCTCTTTGTCTGCGTCTCATTCCTGGTCCCTCACAACAGATAGAATAGATGCAGCATTCTGGGTGGAGAAAAAGCGCTCGACCACAATGTTCATAAGGATATTTCTTCAAGTTGCAAGAAGGGATAAAAATGTTGAAAAGAGGCCAGTCTCTATGGCCCAAAGAGTGACCAGGGTGACAGATATCAGTCACATTCCTTGTGCAAACATCTTGGAGGTTCGTCAGAGTCATCCGCTGTGTTGGCTCACAGATGCGGCAGTCGTGGTTGTCCAGCAGCAAGCAGGTGTCGAGGCTGGATCGAACAGAAGGGGAGCTACAGTCTAGAAGTGTCTACTCGAGCTTTGCAGATTGAGTGATTACCAGGTCTGGTTTGGCAGTGGAGCTGGTACCAAGAAGTGCAGGCGAGTTGGTTAAATGCGATGGATCAGAGATCGCGTTTTGGAGAATACCAGTGTCGGTCGACTCACAGGAGTGGTGGTTAAGACGCTGGCATTTTCAGATGGCGATTCGATCAAGGCAAAGCAGCAGTACTTTGTAGTTCGAGCCGAGGCAACGATGTGCTTTTGCTGGTGCAGTGCAGACTGTGCTTGCATTTAATTCAACAAAGATTAAGATTCTGGGACTGTGTGCGTAGACGCATAACTGCATGGTGGAATCGGCACTCAACTGGCCTCGTCTACCTCAGTTCTATGCAACCACTGATCCATTAGTATGTCTGCTACCATTCAGGTTTGCTAAATCTGCCCCGCGCCACCCATGATGGCTGCCCATTTTTGCCTTTTTGTGCTCTAGAACCAAGCCTTTACATCAGAGAGATCTCAGAGCACAAGGGCAATAATTTGCGCCTCCACTGCAACGACTTCACAGTCTGCTCTATGTAAGCCCCCCCCAAAAAAGTATTAACGTGGTGAGATTCCTCGTTTGCTCCAGCCGGTTAGTCTGCAAATTTACAGGAACATTAATAATCCCCTTTTAAGCAGGCTTGGACTGTGCTATATGGCAATCCGCCTAGTGCAGGCCCCTCCCCCCAATACCAGTGTGGGACAGTATCAGTGTGGGTCAAAGTGGGACCGTTTTGGGGTCAAAGGGGGCAGGTTTGATGAGGTACTTTAATGTGCAGCTAGTGGTATTGACCGGTGTTACTTAAATATTCTATAGAATGCACAATTGGCAACACATTATCAAAATACACCCACTTGGTTACTACTCAGTCTGTCACAAATGGAATGTATTGCCATTTGCGATTGTGGACCCTTTTCCACTGGGTCCCGAGACAGTGTTAAACCCCAGTCCGACCACGCATCCAGGGCGGGAGAAAAATAAGCACGTCATCATAGCTCTCAACTCACCCGCTTTTGGCGGGTGTCACCCGCCTTGCAAAGGGCTGGCTCACCCGCCAGGCCTCCTGCACGCCCATTCATTCCAATGGGCGTCTCACCCGCCAGAAACAAAATCGGGTGATTTCACCCGCCTTTGCAAGACAAATGGTTGAGAGCTATGCGTCATGCTCTGGATAAGGAAAATAAACGAACACGTCAGCCTTGGATTTAGGTGATGCCCCCGGGGGTCAGCGAGCGAAGTGCGAGATTCGGTTACAGTGGACACCCGATGCCGGGGGATTTACTGCTTTGTGTAGTTTCCGTGTAACGCGACACCGCAGAATGCCAGTTGCTGCGTTTCAAGGGAGGGGGGGGGGTGGGCATCGGGACCTCAAGAACAAACGCAGATTTTGACACTGCAAATAATCAGGAGACAGCAGGACACCATTTATCTTCGCCACAAAGACTGGGCCAGGACTGTGTTTTCAGTTCGTTATAGTAAAAGTTAAACTGGGAACATTCGGTCAACAAAATCGGACGCAGCAAAAAAGAGGGAAAATAATTACGTGTTTCTTAGTTAAGTGTGTGGGAAACGTAGAGCGTGAATGTGTGAGCCAGTGACGTCACAGCGAGCGTAATGACTAGTACCGTTGCGCGAGGCAAAAGGTGCGCTACTCAGTGACATTCTAGTTGTTTGCAAGTGGTCGTTTAATGCGATTAACGACTGCAAGTAGCTTTATTTCCACCTAGGTAACGGCGCCCGGGAGGGAGCCTCTCCCCCAGCTCAACGAGACCTGCTGCGGCCAGTTTACAAAAACGTTGCGCACGTGCCATTTTGCACGGTGTTAGCAAACTGGCGGAGTTTAACCTAGTGCAAAATACAATTGGGCCATATAGGAAAACTTTTGTACTATTACATGTGCAAGTTTGCATGGTATTTGCACTAGGGCACTGTTTGCCCCAGGGCAACGTTTATCCCAAGTGTATGTTTTTGCAATAGGGCGGCGTTTGCTGTAGTGCTAATGCCATGCAATAATACACTTGCCTTGGTGCAAAAGTTTTCTAATGTGGCCCAAATGTTTTTCGCACTACGGCAAACTTTGCCCCAGTGCTAATACCGTGCAGATTTGCATTTACACTGGTGCAAAGTTCTTGTAATGTGGCGCAAGAAGTGCATCATTTAATGGCAGAGGTAATGCAAAAGCATATACCAGAGCCGACAGTGGGGGGAACAGGAGCTGTGAGGGGCAAGGGCGCACCATAGCGGATCTCCATACGGCAGTCATCGCAGGCTCCCTCATCCTTTTTTTTTTTAATTTAATTTGATTTAGTTGATACACAACTTTTCAAATATATACAAAAGTGCACGTTAATACAAAACAACAAAAGGAAACAAGGGAATAAAATACCAAGGGTAGAAAAGATAAACATATTAAACATCTTAAAACAGAAACAATGAATGAAAACAAAATACTTTACATTTCATATACCTTCCGGATAGTTTAAATACGATATCAAAGGAAAAATAAAAAAATAACCAAACTGAGCACCCTCATATTAAACTTCTTAATTTATGCATGTATGTATGCTTTGCCACTTGGAGCTGCTGCCCAAGGGCTCACTGTTTAGCAGACCCACTGATGCAGTCCAGAGCACCACCCTCAAACCCACTGCAGCAGCCGACCTACCGCTATGAAGATTTTTTGACTGTAGGATAAAGTTTATTTTACAAGTGATTTTTCTCAAAGAAAGTTGTGCTGCTCTATCAGCTTAACTAGTACCTCAGTCGTTCGATAGGTCAGCAGTGGCGCTTGCTCTTCAGCAGAAATGTGTTTGTGGCAACAATATGCACCTAATGAAGGGCTAATACATCAACGACTCAAATTGCTGCCAAGTGCTCCATTGAAAAAGAGCGCGAGAACTGACCTCAAATAGTGAAGGGCAGACATGTGGAATGCACTTATCTTTGCATGAGGAATTTAGAACGTTTCAACTGCCTTCAGATTTATCATTCTAACTGGCAAAAAGAATATACAATTTTTATGCAGGGCGATGGGTTATAATATCTTTACATACCTAACCCCGCCACAATGGGTCGGGGGGCAGCACTGCACCCTCGCCTGAGTGGCCGGCAGCACAGTCACCCGTGTGCTTTATATGCACAGAGGACTGTGCTACCTGCCTTTGAGCAGGGGTGTGTCCCCTTGCCACACACAAATGTCGAGTGCAATCATGAGGGGCCTGGCGGGCGTTGCGCTAATAGCTTACACACACTGACTGACAGGAGAGGATCCCTCTCCTGTAAGTCAGCATGTTCACTTTGCAGAAAGGAGAGGTGGACCATGTGGTCCTCTGTACCAGCGCAGTGTGTGCTGAGGGTGCGAGCATGTAAGGTACTTTTTAAAAATGAAATGTTATGTATCTGTGCTTTAATGTTGGTGTGTTTTAATTTTGTGTATGCCTACATGCAAGGATTTGTGAGAATGATATATGGATGCGAGGGTGAAAGAATGCTGTATGAATGTATGTGTGAGGAGCGGGTGGGGTCTACTGGTGCATGGCATTCTTTTTTGCTTCACCCTTGATGCACCGTCACAGTACTTTACTGTGTATCAAGGGTAAAGCAAACATGATCAGTGTTATTACATGGAAAGACTGGCCTACATTAGTAGTGTCAGAACCACTGCTCCGTGGTTGTTGTGGAAGCGACAGCGCCTCCTACCCAGCGTCGTTCCATTACGGCGCAGACCGTTGCTATTTTGCCGGTCTAGTCTTCCACCAAGATGGAGCCTGAATCCGAGCGCGTCACGTATTCTATTCATGATAACTGAGGTGGACGCAAGCATCTTCGCGTCTTAAAGCAGGTAACTCTCCCCAAATTGGCTCTTCCCTGTGAAAGTTCCCTTCTTGTTACTTTTCCATTGGCTTTACATTGCCTTCACTATCCTTCGTTTCCTTCTCCTTTGAAGCCTTTTTTCCGATCCTCCTGTTTCCTTCTTGTTTTGTGACTTCTGCGTGCACTGTTCTCTTACGGCTGAACTTCCACTGGACTACCATTCTTCTCCAGCATTATTCTTCAGCTGTTTCCTGGCAGTCCTCCGCTTTGTCATTTTTGCAACTCCTGACGTCCAAATTCAGCGTCTTTGAGAAACACGCTACCTGATATACCTGGACACTGCTACGGATCACATATTCAGAGGGTTTTTTCAGGCATTTGCCTTTTTCCCTCTTGGACTCAGCGTCTGGGCCTGTCTTTTGTTTTCCAGTTTCAGTCCTGGAATCAGTTGAGCGATAGAGAGCGCTTGGTGGCATATATTGTCGCATTCCTACAATCAAGTCTGGTGAGTAGGATATTGTGAAGAATCCCCTGGATCCCTCACTAAAACCCTAACTAAAGTCTCCTCCCAGGTGGCCAGGGGAAGGCAGATGCTTCCAGATCCCAACTCTGGGGGTGTTGTACTGTTGGAGGATCACCTGGGTGCGGCCAGGGCCCAGGTTAGTGAGGTGATTCTGTGGGATAAGACACAGTATATTTCGTCTGACAGGGCGATTCTTACCACTATGCCAGCAGAGGTTAAAGCTTATTGTCATTTTACTGTATCCCAACTTCCTATGAAATCTAAAGTGGTAAACCCTAAGGTTGTAACACCAAAACATATTATACCAAAAGAAAGAATTCTTTTGGTACCTAAAATCAAATGCCCTCCTCAATACCAAGGGTACACTACAAGGAATGGCGGAAATGTTGTCTTCTCTAACCCAACAGCCCCTCTGTTAAAATTACTAATGGAATTCAATCTTCCGTTAAAAATACACAAGAAGTAGAAAAACCTAACTTTGAGAAAGTAGACTGACTACATGTCCCAGAATCCTATAGGCACTCAGATGAAGAAGAGGGCTGAAGAAGCATCTAGATGTAGAAGACAGGCAATTAGGCCTAACATCCTTTTCAAGTGTCATGCGATTGACAATAATGGTTTACACCTGAAACCAATTGCCCCAACTGTGATGCATAAAAGGTTGCAGCAGGAGAGGGAAGGAGGAAAGAGCAGGAGCTGGAAGGCTGGCAGTAGTAGAAGAGTACAAGGCTGGCAATTCAGGAGGAAGTGAGATTACATACAGGACACCGGAGCGTATAGACAACATATGTCACCTGCAATTTCAGAGAGGGTCCTGTGTTCACAAACCCTGCATTGCTGTGGCTGAAATGGGAAAGATGTCCAAAGAGTGGATGTTTTCCCAGGTGCGCCTAGTGGCTGTAATTGCATAGCCGAAACCATGCTGAAGCCCGAGGCCCGTAGCAGAAAGCAAGCCGAGGAACAGAGAAGTAAAGGAGACTTCCAATTGGTGTGGCTGGACCGAAACCACTCGTGCTGCAGAAGGGTGTAGCTCCCAAGTGTGCCCAGAGCCATTGTAGAAGTGGTAGAAGTCGGGAAGGTGAAGCAGCCCGCAACCGCAGTATTCCTGGATGTGACCAATCAATTTACGGGGTATCAGTGTTCCAGGGTGGATATCAGTTTCTAAACCATCAATCAGCCCAACACCTCTTGTACACCAGAAGGGATCTGAACAGATTGGAAACACAAGCAATTTATAAACCTCCTTGGCCAATTTTGGTAACGTGATCGTAACGGTAGGATTATCTCTGCATGGTCGTGGATCGTTGGATAGTTGCAACACCGCGAAAATACAATTATTACCCAATGTTAAAAGGGACTGTCCAGTCAAGGCTGTTTAAAAATATCTACTTTATTATTATCACAAAAGACAGTTCTAGCCCACTACAAAATACAACCCACCCTGTACAGGAATGCAGAGGACAGACAGTTTCAAGAAGGAAAGGGGCTGCACTCTGGATACTGACAGGAAGGAAGTCGGTAAAGTAATTAATTGCAATAGTTCAAAGATGCTTGGTTTCAGCACAAAGGGCGCAATGGGTCATATAGTGTCAAAAGGGGCCTTCAGAGAAGGACCAAGGGGCCAGAACCACAATGTACCTTGTGCTTGTAGGAGTCCTTAGTGCTCCACAGCATAGAGTCAGTTTCAGGGCGCTTTGCAGCTTCTGCGACAGGGTTCAAGATGTGAGAAAGCTGCGGGTGTCAGGTGGAAGGCAGTTCAGCGAGTGAGGCTGGACGGATAGCTGCAGGCTGGCCTACATGGCGGCTAAGCGGCAGGAATCGTCTCAGTGCTGGTCGGAGAGTCTGAAGCACTGGTTGAGGCGTCTCGGACGGCGTTAGAGACTGCGGCATGTCAGCAGTGCAGTTGGTTGCATCTCTAGGGGCTCGACTGGCTCGAAAATGTCCTTTAACAGGGACGCTGATAGATGCTTGGTGATGTACTCCTCCTAGCTTCTTCACTGAGCTTGTGCTGTCCTTTAAGGCGGACAGCCCAAAGCTGAAGAGAGTGTTTCAGGCAACTACCTTGTCCTTGGGTTGGTTCAGAGACTCTTTGCAGCAAGCTTCCTAAGTGGGAAGTGCCCGAGCCTAGCAGGGCACGCTGTGTGCTGGCTGGTACCGGTTCAGGAACTGTTGGAGGATCCTCTGTTCCCTGGGAGATGTTTAGGAGAGGGGTCTTGCTTCCCTCTTTGAAATCCTGGCCTTCCTTCACTGGTGGAAGATATAAGGCAGACTGTACCTTCACCCAGGGCCCAATGCTGAGTTATTCTTGTTACTCCTTGCAAAGTCTTCATATGATCTGCCCAAAAGAGGGGCTCAACTATCTTTTAAAGCCAAATGGGCCACAGTGATTGGTGTAGGGTAGGCCTACCTTAATGAACCAATCATGGGTCCCCACCAACAAACTCCTGTATGCACAAGGTCATAACCAGAGTGCTTTGCAACAGAAAAGGTAAAGGGGTGAAAACATGTAATACCAAGTCCCACCCATCTTCTGGTCTGTTGTGGAACAAAGGGTCTCTCTAGTTAATGGAGCTCTCTGTGGTTCCTGATTAAAGCGGCTGGGCTCCCTTGAAGCTGTGGCGAGAACAGACTTTCTGTCTCCGTTAAATAACATCCTCCTACCTTGTGAAAGGGGTTTCCCTGCAGGGATAACTACTGTAATCCACGTATTCCCAGACATGACATTTCACCATCCATTGATGTTAAGGGCAGGGGCTAGCTTCAGGTTGACAGTGCACATCAAAGGTTGTTGGGGTTTCCCGTCTCCTTTGTTCACCTCTGCAGCTAGGCCACATGGGGGCCTGTTTGAAGTATACTCTATTAGTATGCTAATTATGTTAATTGATGCCACCATTCTGCAGTGCTTACACAAAAGGACAGCTTTAACAGTTTATTGATAAGCAACCCTCAACACAGGGAGTTCCTTCCCTCCCCACTCAAGTGGTTATGCAAGAAACAAACTTTTTTTTTTGTTTAGCCCCATCTCTGCCACATATCATGCCCCTTCGAACCCTCTCCTCTGAACTAACAATGAGCCAAGAACCAGGCCGGTATACGGAAAATATATTTGTATTTATCTTAATTAACAGTAATAGAAATTAGCATGAAAATGTAAAAACACCACTTTATCCATGGCACAACTCAATCAACTTCTCTCAGCATAAATAAATCACAAATGTGAAATTAAAAAGAACAAAATCACAATTCTTACTTTCTGCAAATTTCACTTCACGAAATAATTACACTGATTAATAACAAATGCACTTATGTAATGTTGTGCGGTTTTGCTTTTCCTGCCAGCTTAAAAGGCTAGCAGTAGGATTTCAAGATTGGTTCAAATACATTTGGCAATTATGATTTCACCCATGCTTTTGGTTTAAAATAAACACAGGGTGATTTATCGCTTTGTTTTTCAGACCCCCCCCCCCTTGTTTTGGTCTAGGTTGGGAAGTCAGACAGAAACATTGGAATGCTTTGGGGAATTTTGGATTTCACACCACCCCTCCACCCCCAACCCCTTACTGAAAGGCCTGTGTCAGGGTCAGCTGGACAACAAGGATTACCCAATTAATGTATAGGCTATAGTTTTCAGCACACAATGGGAAGTGAGCTTTGTTAATTTCGAATTGTAACAAAATTCACCCTGTAGTTTTCCGCCACATGGGGAATTAATTAAATGAATATTTTTGGTTACAAAGGCTAAGATCTACACAGTTTTGCACCCCCCACTATAAAGGGAAAGGGTTCAAGGCAACCAGACTCCCACACTTTGTGGTTTCCCAGGGATCAGTTCTACATACATAGCAAGCCTCTGTTTAAGGTTCAGGAAAGCCAGCTGCATCTCAGGACACTCTGGAAAGATAAGGCAGGGGTCTGGTCACTCCACTCTCAAAGATGGCCTCCGGCTCTCCACCATGGGATCAGTCAGCTTTGAGGCCTTCATACAGATAGACAGCTCCTCTCAGATGCACTCTCAGCAATCTCCTCTGGTGTCTCCTTACAGCTGTCAGATAGTACGTTTCAGCAGCCTTCGTGATGGTCTGTCTCTTCTCTCTGTCCTCCTGTCTTTCTTCTTTTTCTTTTACCCTGTCCTAGTGCAGTCCCCCTTATATAGCATCGATGACACCACTAATTTCACAATCTTGTGGGGGTAACCTGCAATAATTCCTGCCACTAGAATTGGATAGTTACCCTTCTCTCTCCACCCAAACCCAGCCTCCAAGTCAAGATTGGTTTAGAGGTCTGGAGCAACATATGGCAATTCCCATTTTTCATCATCCTTTGTTCTCCTTTCAACTTTTTGACAAAAATGAGTTATGTATCATAACTTCATACTTTTACTAGCAACTGCCAGACTAAACATATTTTCTGTTTCAGCTGATCATGGGGAATTAGATAAGCCAACCACCAAATCTGTATCATTTAGCACGGCCATGTGGCACCTTTCTGCTGTTTCCATAAAAAGCACAACAGTTATGAATATGTAAGTTATTAAGAATATCCCTAATTTCATTTTCCACCCGCTCACCAACTCTCACTTTGGAACATGTTCTTATCAGCCAGAAACCTAGTTTAACTGGCCATTACAGTTCCCGGAGTCATAGGTAGATACATTTTATATCCCTAAAATCACCTGAAATTACATTAAAAATTGTATATAGATTAAATCCATCGACCTTATGATGGCTGAGAAAAAGGCCTAAATGATAATAGTCCTTGTAAATTATTTGTGTATCTTCATGTGGGACAAATGGTCCTGCTCCTGGCCATTTTGTTTTCACTGGGTCAGCCTGTGCCCACAGTTCTTTTTTCAATGTTGGAAGCTTGCTCTTTGAAGTCAGTACCCCCATTTTCACACATATTAGTCATGCTCCAGCCAAGGGTAACTTTCAGAGCCAGCAGGTCTGGAGAACACTGAATTTCGACACCTTTAGCAGGACATTTTAATTACAGTTGGTCATTAGTTGGGAGATGTCACATCCAAGCTGGGAGTGGGAGTTTTCGTTGTGAAGTTTTTCCCACAGCCAGCAAAAGGGTCTGGCTTGGGCTGACATCTTTTCATGAAGACAAAGTGGCTCTTCAATTGTCACTGGAGTTTTGTGGGTGAAACATAATACACATTGCTCTTTGTCAACCCACACATCATGTTTTGTTTTCCTGACATTTTTCTGTGAGCAGTGATATTTACTTTTACTTTTTCAAACCGTTTTTATTTGCGCACACATTTGCAGGCCGTTTTTGTTTTCAATGTTTACAAATCATATTTTCAATGTGAACGGGATCTTTGATTACTCCTTCTATTGCAAAGAAAATGCTGCTTATACATTGGTAATGACAGGTAGGCCCCTCTCCACATGGCGCTTTAATTTTACTTTAGAAACAAAAACAAAGGCCAGCCATTTTTGTTTCAGTGTTTAAAATCCTGCCATTTATGTGGAAGGGACTTCAGTTTGGGGCCTTTAAATGCACCACACACAGGGTAGATCCATGGAGCCTTTGGAAGTTAATTAGGCTGGCCATGGCAGGAGGAAGGTTTTGCCCTGCCCTTTCTGAGAGACAAGGTGTAAACCTGATTGTCATAACCCAACTAAATGTGACAGGGAGATTGTGTCTGTAGGGTGTGTCCACAGAGAGTACATGGGTTTATGTGTATATCATGCAGTGAGCATTGGAAAATATGTGTGGATTAGCCCCACACATCTTCCGGAGGCTGATCTACCATCATTCAATTTCATATAAAGTTTCAAAAAAGCCAGGCGCGCGCACACCCACCCTAAGGATGGTCGAATTCCTCACACTGGAGCAAGTGAGTTAAGCTCGGCGTTCAGATTTTTTAAAAATTGTTAATTTATAACACACTTAACACCAGCTAGTGGTTTCTAAGCACAGGATCGGGATTCAAACCTGTGTTGCGCTGCGTTGTGTTGCCGGTACCTGTTACCAGTTCTAAAGTGACTTGCATAAGCGTAGAAGCAAGTATAAACTGTTTGTCGTCGTTAAAAGAATTGCTAATAATAGAAATGTATCACGTGCACTTATAATGAAAGCGGTAGTGTTTGTGTAAGAAGAAAAGCATCTCATTTTCAATTGTTGAACTAATAATGTTGTCGGAGTGGTCGGTGTCCCTAATTGAAGAGGGAATGCTTGCGAAAACAATCCGAAAACCTTAACGTGGACTTTTACAATTGTTATAAGTACATGCAGCATCAAAAGAAGGTTGTGCATGGCCAATTGTGACTCCCAACAGGAGTTAAATAGCATCTCTGTGATATTAGGTGGGAATATAATCACTTGCAGTTATTTAAGGTTAAAGATCTACCTTATGGAGCGGTCGCATGTGCCTAAATCTGTTTTTCCTTTAAAGACTGAACCGTGTAATATTAAGAACAATTATTCTTTAAACCCAGAGGTTGTTGTATTAATGAGAAGAACAACCATTACCCAAGCCAATAGGCAAACCCTTTCTATAGTGAAGCAAACCCTGTTTATCCACCTGATCTGCGAAGTTGTTAAAGGTCCAAGTATCCGGATACAAGTGTGACATTGTTATCTATAGCTGGAAGTGTGGCAATGCAGCTTTAGGGTAGCTACTGGAATCAAGAAGCTGTGAATAAAGCAGGGGACCAGAGCTGGGTGCTTGTAAAGAAAATTGAGCAAATAATCTGTAATGCTGAGACGGCTGAAGTTGAGAAAAAAATCAGTCTTGAAGGCGAGGCAAGTTATACTTGTGGCAGAAGAGGCCAAGAGGATGTCCTTTTCTTGGAGGATAGGAAAGAAGAGTGCTTTGCCTACCCGTAGATGTCAAAGTGTCGTGTCTTTATAAGCCTAATAATCCTGAAGTATAAAGTTGAAGCAGAAATACCTGCACTGTGGTTGTGTATAACACTGTCAGTGGATGTTACATTGAAGTTGGTTGAAGTAGTGTCATGCTGTGGTACAAAGAATACTCTGCTCCTACGGTAACAATAGTAGAAGTGAGGTTTGGAAAGGAACAATCCAAGAAGAAGCATCCTGACAATTATACCAAATACACTGGAGAGTTCATAACCACTTGTGAAGTTGTAGAAGGAGTGTCATGCACAACAAATCAGTTGCACAACCAGCACAACCTCGCACCTTATTGCTTGACACCCCGACACACACTGTTAGATTCCCCGGTTCACAGTCCGCCTCCCAAGTCATTACTTCACCTATGGTGTGAGGGAGTCGTCATCACCGGCGGTTTCGGGCCGTGCGCAGACGCCGGCCTGGTTTGTTGCCTCGTTTTCATTGGCAGCTCCCGTGGAGGCTGTGTTCGGGCTTGAGAACCCGATCACGGTTACTTCCTGGGTTCGCGACGGTTTCCCGATCACGTGGTCAAGTTTCCACTCACGTGACTGGGAGCCGACGCACGTAAAAGCCGGGAAGTTCGAGTGGCTCACCGCTTCACAGCTGTTTCACCACTCTGTTTGGCGCTTTCAGGATTTTTGTTGTTTGCTTCATCGGATTTTGGACTCAGGCTTACTAACCACGGATTTGCTCCCTCTTGCTCCACGGATACTGTCACTCGGAAATTTGTACGGATTTTTGGTACTCTTTGCTACGCTCAACGGATTGATTTTGGATTATCCCTTTCTGGCTTTTGATCTTCCGACCATAGACTACGTGACCAGTTCCAAATTCCCTTCAGCTACGGAAGGGCTACATGCACCAGCCGGTACCTACCATCTAGAACACGGCTGACCGGATCTTTGACGCTCCCTCGCATCTGACCCTAGGCACCCTAGCTCCATCCTGCTAGATTTAGGTAAGAAAGTTATTGCACACTCTTTCATATCAAAGTACTGTGTTTGCCTGTACTAACCCTAACTTCCTTTTAACAGCCTCTGGGATCCTCGGCGTCATCAGATCCAGTGAATCATCAAACCACCTGTGGCCTCAAAGCTCGCACAGGGAGTTCCTTTACTCTTTCCGGTGGGTGATTTGTGGACAGAGGCCCCTTTATTCTTCACTACGCGGCAAGTCACGACAGACTGTGAAGCCGTTGTGTTGAGTATGGAGCCTGCAGCTGAGGATCCCATGGCTGCCTTGGTACAGGCACTCACATTGCTAAGAGCGGATATGGGTGCAGGCACTGCTGCGATACACCAGAGGCTAGATTTGATCCAAAGTACACAACACCCTCTGCCTGCAGATGCTGAGTTCGGAGAGGCCGCTGCCGCGGCTCAAACCCCACCTGTTCAGCCTATTGCTCCTCAGCCCCCTATTGTCCCTACAACACCTCAGTTGCCAGTCCTCATGCCCACATCATTTACCTTGGCCGCCCCTGAAAGGTTCCACGGTGATCCTAGAAAGTTTCGTACATTTATAAACCAATGCAAACTACACTTCCTTTGCAGACCTCAGGCTTTCCCCGATGCCACCACAAAAGCGGCATTCACTTTGTCTCATTTGGCCGGCACTGCGGCAGCATGGGCTAACCCTCTGTTGGAAAGTAATAATCCTGTTCTATACGACTTTGAACTGCTGATCACAGAAATGTCTCGTGTGTTTGATACACGCCACAAAGCACAGTCCCGAGACCTCGAGTTGCTAGATTTGACTCAAGGAAAGGGATCCCTCATAGAATACATTGCTCGTTTCAATCAGCTAACTGCTGAAACGTCATGGCCTGAACAAAAAAAGGCAGTTGTCTTCTATAGAGGGCTCAACAACACCATGAAAGACGCTATGGCTGTCATCCCTTCCTTGCCCACGACTCATACCGATTTAGTGGATCTCGCGTTACAAATCGACGCAAGGCGTTTCAAACGTCGTTTTGAAACAGGAGTTTCCAATACCAATTTGCCTTCCTCCTCCTCTGACACAGGTGTCGAGCCCATGCAGATAGGTGGTATTCGCAGCCCTATCACACAAGTAGAGAGAGACCGCAGAAGAACTGACCATGCTTGTTTCTATTGCGGCCTGAATGGCCATTTTGTAAAATCATGTCCTAGACGCCCTAAGCTCAAGAATCCGGTTTTTCAGAATGCTCGACCCTAGATCCGGGGGCTGGCTCGAGCAATACTTCCTTTTCCCCGGACAGGTACCCCAACTTTGGTAGGATTAGACCGGTGATAGTGCAAGCCACGATAAAACCAACACCCGATATTGTTCATGCTGTCTCGATTTGTTTAGACTCAGGCGCCACCGGCAACTATATTGACATCAAACTGGCTGGGTCTTTAAATTTACCTCTGATTACCAAGGAGCGTCCAGAGCCGGTACAGGCGGTGGATGGCACAGCACTGATTTCAGGCCCAATCAAGCAACAGACTGCCCCAGTCACTCTAACTATTCGGAACACGCATCAGGAAGTTATCTCATACGACCTGATTACTATGCCACAGTTTGGGATCATATTGGGTCTCCATGGTTGCATCTACACAACCCTTTGATTGATTGGAAGTCTGGGCAGGTTCATTTCGAATCTGAAACATGTCAGAACTTTTGTCTCATTTCGCCTGACGACACTGTATCACCTCCACGAGCCCTAGGGGCCATAGCACAACTCACACTACACGAAGACGCTACTATGGCCATAGAGCCTCATGTGGTGGGGGCTGTTGCCACTGGTTTTCCTACAGAATACGAGGATTTCCATGAAGTATTTGATAAGGGTTCCTCGGAGGTACTCCCGCCACATCGTTTCCTACGACTGCCCCATCGACTTGCTTCCTGATTCTGTGATTCCCTCAGGTCGTATCTATTCCTTGTCTCCCTCGGAAGAACAAGCTTTAAAGGAATACATACAGGTAGCCTTGAAAGTCGGTCATATACGTCCCTCCACCTCACCGGCGGCTAGCCCTATTTTTTTTGTCCCCAAGAAAGAGGGCGATCTACGTCCTTGTGTGGACTACCGTCGACTAAATTCTATTACCATCAAGAATCGATATCCAATTCCTTTGATTACCCCATTATTGGACAGGTTAAGCCATGCCTCCATCTTCAAAAACTTGACCTCCGCGGGGCCTATAATCTGGTCAGAATACATTCTGGAGACGAGTGGAAAACGGCCTTCTGTACTCGCTATGGATTGTTTGAATATGTGGTCATGCCCTTCGGGCTTTGTAACGCCCCTGCTACCTTCCAACGTTTCATGAAGGAGATCTTTCACGATTTGTTGGATGTGTTTGTAGCAGTATACTTGGATGACATCTTGATATACTCACAGAGCATCAAAGACCACATATCACATGTCCGCGAGGTACTGTCCCGTCTCCGCCAACACTCACTCTATGCCAAACCTGAGAAGTGTCAGTTCCAAACTGAAAGTGTGGAATTTCTGGGTTTCCATATCACCCCTGGGGGTCTGGCAATGAACCAGTCCAAGGTCCGTGCTGTCTTGGATTGGCCTAAGCCCTGTAACATTAAGTCCCTGCAATCTTTCCTTGGATTCTCAAATTTCTACAGGCGCTTCATCCAGGATTTCTCATCCCTTGTAGCCCCTCTCACTGCCCTGACCAGTCCCAAGTCCCCTTTTGTGTGGTTACAGGAACACCAAACCGCTTTTGACGCCCTGAAATTAGCATTTACCACAGCCCCCGTCCTGAAGCACCCGGACCCAGAACTCCCGTTCATTGTGGAGGCTGATGCTTCCTCCTTTGCCCTTGGTGCGGTTTTGTCCCAACGCTGTCCTTCCTCGGGTCAATTACACCCGATTGCGTTTCATTCTCGAAAGTTCTCTGCTACAGAGTTGCACTATACCGTCACGGAGAAGGAGCTGTTGGCTATCAAGGATGCCTTCCAGGTTTGGCAGCATCATCTGTTGGGGGCAAGACACGCTGTCACTGTGTTCACCGACCACCGTAATCTTCAGGATTTGGCCTCACTAAAGTGTATTAACAGCCGACAGGTGCGGTGGCACTTGTTCTTTGCGGCCTTTGACTTTCAGATCAAACATAGGTCCGGTTTGTCCCATGGGAAGGCGGACGCGTTGTCCCGCTCTCCGGGTGGGGTATCCTTGCCTGTTTTCCCGGAAAATCTGTTAGACCAGCATGTCATTTGTATTTGCACCCCTCCTCTGCCTTTGTTGGATTCCATTCGCAAATGGGTTTCACTACATCCTGATCAGGTTACTGAGTGGGATCCGGTGTTTCATGACGGGCTACCGTATATCCAAAACAGATTGTGGTTACCAACGACCGACGCTCGTAATCCTGCTTTGGAGTGGTCCCACGATAGTGCCATCAATGGTCATCCCGGACAAAGACGCACGTTGGACCTCCTCAGACGTTGGTGTTGGTGGCCGTCCATGAAACACGACGTATAAGGATATGTTAACACCTGTGCAATATGCGCCCACTGTAAACATCGCAGAGGGCGCCCGCTGGGGCTTTTGCTTCCTTTACCTATACCCCCCAGGCCCTGGCACACGGTATCCATGGATTTCGTAACAGATCTACCCCGAACCAAGGGATTCGATACCATTTGGGTAGTAGTCGACTCCTTTTCCAAAATGGCTCGATTCATTCCCTGTTCCGGTATCCCTTCAGCCCCGGCCTTGGCCGATCTTTTCTTCAAATCGGTCTTTTGTCTCTTTGGGTTACCCACAGTTATCATCTCAGATAGGGGTCCCCAGTTCACTTCTCGTTTCTGGCGAGCACTCACGGTCCTTCTAGGCATCGATTCCCGTTTCTCTTCCGCATATCATCCAGAAACGGACGGTCAGACTGAGAGGGTGAACCAAGCCATGGAGCAGTATTTGCGTTGTCTAGTGTTGCAACACCAACAGTCCTGGCTGAGTTTGCTACACCTCGCTGAGTTCTCCTACAATAATGCAACGCACTCCTCCACTGGCTCTTCTCCCTTTTATGTTTTGTATGGTCAACACCCTCGCACTTTGCCTATCCCAGACCTTGCACCTTCTGATAGCCCTGCTGCTGCTGCCTGTGCCCGCGACTTATTGGTTGTTCATGCTCAAACCCTTACTCACCTTCGGGAGGCCCAGGAGTCTACGAAGGCTGCAGCGGATCGGAAGAGGACAGTGGCACCTTCCTATGTTGTGGCGGACAGGGTTTGGCTCTCTTCTCGCCATCTCAAGCTTCCTGGTTGTCGCAAACTACTCCCTCGCTTTGTGGGTCCATATAGGATTTCCACTGTAATAAACCCTGTGGCTTATCGCCTCTCGGTCCCCGTCTCCTGGCGCATACACCCTGTTTTTCACACCTCTTTGCTGAAACCTTGCCCGGCTCCTATCCGTCTCCGGTCTATGCCTGGTCCTGTTTCAGTGGGGGACTCGATGGAATACGAGATTTCGGGTATATTGGGTTCCCGTATGGTTCGGGGTGGTCTCCAGTACCTTGTGGATTGGCCAGGTTTTGGCCCCGAGGAGCGTTGTTGGGTCCGTGCGAGTGATGTCCATGCCCCTAGGCTTGTTTCACGTTTTCACCAGGATCATCCTTCTTGCCCACGTGGTCGTGGGCCATTGAGGGGGGGCTCTGTCATGCACAATAAATCAGTTGCACAACCAGCACAACCACGCACCATATTGCTTGAGACCCCGACACACACTGTTAGATTCCCCGGTTCACACTCCGCCTCCCAAGTCATTACTTCACCTATGGTGCGAGGGAGTCGTCATCACCAGCGGTTTCGGGCTGTGCGCAGAGGCCGGCCCGGTTTGTTGCCTCGTTTTCATTGGCAGCTCCCGTGGAGGCTGTGTTCGGGCTTGAGCACCCGATCACGGTTACTTCCTGGGTTCGCGACGGTTTCCCGATCACGTCGTCAAGTTTCCGCTCACGTGACTGGGAGCCGACGCACGTAAAAGCCGGGAAGTTCGAGTGGCTCACCGCTTCACAGCTGTTTCACCACTTTGTTTGGCGCTTTCAGGATTTTTGTTGTTTGCTTCATCGGATTTTGGACTCAGGTTTACGAACCAGGGATTTGCTCCCTCTTGCTCCACGGATACTGTCACTCGGAAATTTGTACGGATTTTTGGTACTCTTTGCTACGCTCAACGGATTGATTTTGGATTATCCCTTTCTGGCTTTTGATCTTCCGACCATAGACTACGTGACCAGTTCCAAATTCCCTTCAGCTACGGAAGGGCTACATGCACCAGCCGGTACCTACCATCTAGAACACGGCTGACCGGATCTTTGACGCTCCCTCGCATCTGACCCTGGGCACCCTAGCTCCATCCTGCTAGATTTAGGTAAGAAAGTTATTGCACACTCTTTCATATCAAAGTACTGTGTTTGCCTGTGCTAACCCTAACTTCCTTTTAACAGCCTCTGGGATCCTCGGCGTCATCAGATCCAGTGAATCATCAAACCACCTGTGGCCACAAAGCTCGCACAGGGAGTTCCTTTACTCTTTCCTGTGGGTGATTTGTGGACAGAGGACCCTTTATTCTTCACTATGCGGCAAGTCACAACAAGGAGAAGTTGAGATCTATTCTTTGAACTGTGGCAAAACAATCACGGAAAGAGGATGTGCAGGATTACCATTTGTGCTATTTTCCTGGCTGGAATTGGAAGGGGATCTTTTCAACTGAAAGCTGAAAAACTGTTACCAGTGGACTTTTGTTTGATGAACTTTTATTTTATTTGGAACTTACAAGAAATGGTTCAAGACTTTTCTTTTACTTTTGAACATTTGGAAAGTTGACTTTGGACAATCCTGGGTAATGGATTTACCCAGGACTGTTGACGGTCAGCCGAATTACTGGTTGTTTGTTGTTCACTCTTTTATACGTTTATGAATAGCTTTGAATGTTTTGTTGTTTAGTGTGAGGGCCAGTTTGTTTATGTCAGGAGTTATTCCCTTAGCCTTCAGACTATATAGGGAATTCCCTGATAGAGTTGGACTACCAAGGATTTATTTGAAACCTTTTTCTTTAATGAAATGTTTAATTCTGAGAAAAACACAGGAGTTGTCTGCTTCGCATTATTGACCCCTCACAATGTTCATCTACAATCTGACAAGTAGTGCCGTCTGCATTTAATTTCTTAATGGGCGTGGCTGTGGCTACACTGGCTTTCATTAGTAGTGCCAGTCTGTATCTGTGTGTCATGGAATTTTTTACTTGCCATTAAGCGTAATGCAAACATAAATTTCATTATGTGGTATACTGGTATAGTCAGTCTGGATATACTTTCTTTCTGTGGCATAGCATTTTTCACTGGCTATGTGTTCTCATATGGGGTTGTTTCCCTGACACACAGCAGACTCATCACGGGTCGCGCTGCGGTCCGAGGATGCCACGGTCGCACCTACAGTATCTCAGCACAGTAACGCTGAGCACAATGAACTTCTATACAAGATGACTGGTTGACGGACGCATGCCATTTTCTGGCCGCATTCTGAGCCTGACAATCAGGATCCTCCATATTCCGAAGACCGAAGGCCCCTGTAGACCCATTGATTTCTTTTTTGGTTTGAAAAATCCCTTTTAAATCGGAAAGGGATTCAAATGCACTTTATTTAGGAGCAATTATACCTCATCAGTCAAATTAATGATGGAGTGTATGTGATTTTTCACTGTTTTTCACGTTAGGTTTCTCACTAGTAATAATCATTGTATGAACTATGTCCTAAAAATTGTATTGGCTGCACAACTCAAGAATTCATATTGTCATCTATAAAGTATCTATACAGTTTTGATGATCAATGTATGTGCTAGCTTTTTCAAAACCTTTATCTGTCATGAGTATTTAACTTGTCTTTTAGCCTTTGCTATATTTCGGGTCCTATTCCTGATTTCCTTGTTTTATATTTTCACTGGGTCTTTTCTTTCAACACTTCCCTCTATTTTTCATTTAATTTTACTTTTTACTCAAATGGTAGGTTTTAATTGTACCAGTTTCGTTTGTGTGCTTCACCGAGTAACATTAAACCTGTGGCTCATTTATGATATTCGAGTGGTTTCTATGACACATTGTAGGTATGAAAACAAATTAAACGCATATTTTCCGATAATATGTTGGTACAATTAGGTTAAAATCAATAACCAACCAAGTACCAACAACGGTAGCAGTCCCCTCTTTGTTGTTTCTTATATGGGAACATTGGCATATATTGGTGCTGCCTGCATGGAAATATATAGGCACAGCAAGCAAGAAAATGTTTTTATACTAGCATATATTGTGGGCAAAGGCATCATGAAAATGGGTAGAAAAATGCTCTTGTGAACTGGTGGTAATTTGCATCTATTGGGTCATGTGGTACCATACAAAACCAATCGCAAACTGTGTGGCTTTTTACCCCCTTTTTCATAGAAATTGCTGTGAAATGCACCCTTTTAACCCACTATGTTAAAACAATTCTCAGGGGGAGAACCCTCAAACCTTGCTTGGTTGGTTCGGGCTCCCTTGCTAGGCTTGGTACTTATTGATATAAGACCATGTATGTATCTGTGCTTCCTAAGTCTGGCCCCAGAAAGCTGATATGCTAATCCTCTGAAGTTTGGAGGCTACTGAAAGGCACTGGCCTAGATCTGATTGTGTGTGTTATCATAGTACACAACTGGATGTGATCTTGTGAGAACCTTATGTTGATTTTCCACAGCCAGATCTGTTGGCAGACAATGAGACAATGAGGCAAGGCTCCTCTGCGCTCTTTCTTCTCAGAGGCCTTCGACGCTCACCTTCCATTTCATGCCATTCAAAGATTTTGCTCTGTGTCCATGGTGCTGGACGTAGCTCGGTGTTTTTTTCACCAGTAGTAAGAATTCTTCAGGTAACCTATTCAAATGTTGATGGTGCTCCTTGCCTTCATTCCCCAAGGTTTGACATGCTGTTGGTGCTCCTTGCCTTCTGGATTCCCCAAGGTTTTGTGGAATCAGAAAAAATACAATGTTACGGCTGTTACACCGAGCAAAGGAAAATACACTGACACGGGCTTATAAAGATTCCCAGAATCTTTATTACAAAACTGAACAGTATTCAACAAAGTACACAAATAGCTATTTGGCCGTCAATACATCACAGAGACCACCAGCAGGGTTCAATATGGGCAGTGATGGAATTTCCTAGCTGGACATCGACGCATTTATACAATTTGTAAAATGATGTCCAGCCCCCTTACAGGTTAATCATGCACTGGGCTAGGGTCGCGCCAGGTTCACTTTCCTAATTTACATATCTCGTGCATGCGGTTTACTTTTCAATACATTTACTAACACACTCCATTATTCTTCAATTTAACGTTTACACTCTTTATATATTGCTTTAATACAGACCAAACAATGTTTTGCATATTATATTCGGATAGCATTACTGTTCTTGTATACTTGTAGTTTAACATTGCTAATTCAAGTAATCCCCTGCTCCGAGGTCAATAAAGGACAAGGTCTACATGACCCTAACATGTAGCCTGAGGGCAGGTTGGACATTAACTTCCCTACAGAGGTTGGAGAGGTTAAGGCAAGAACAAGGACACACGAGACGGCCATTTTTAGATTACAGGGTGACTTTGTATAAAACCCCAAAATGGGGGCTTCTAACCTAAAATGGAGGCTTGATTCAAGATGGCAGCTTACATCAATTTCTGAGGTCAAGACCTTGCCGCAGAGAGTTATTCGCATACAACTTTTAAGCAACTTGGCGTTGGCCAATATACATGCAAATCGTTTGTAATAAGAGGCATAATTTAATATCCGGTTTGACAGTTTGGCATGCTGTTGGTGCTCCTTCCCCAAGGTTTGGCATGCTGTTGGTGCTCCTTGCCTTCTGGATTCCCCAAGGTTTGGCATGCTGTTGGTGCTCCTTGCCTTCTGGATTCCCCAAGGTTTGGCATGCTGTTGGTGCTCCTTGCCTTCTGGATTCCCCAAGGTTTGGCATGCTGTTGGTGCTCCTTGCCTTCTGGATTCCCCAAGGTTTGGCATGCTGTTGGTGCTCCTTGCCGTCTGGATTCCCCAAGGTTTGGCATGCTGTTGGTGCTCCTTGCCTTCTGGATTCCCCAAGGTTTGGCATGCTGTTGGTGCTCCTTGCCGTCTGGATTCCCCAAGGTTTGGCATGCTGTTGGTGCTCCTTGCCTTCTGGATTCCCCAAGGTTTGGCATGCTGTTGGTGCTCCTTCCCCAAGGTTTGGCATGCTGTTGGTGCTCCTTGCCGTCTGGATTCCCCAAGGTTTGGCATGCTGTTGGTGCTCCTTGCCTTCTGGATTCCCCAAGGTTTGGCATGCTGTTGGTGCTCCTTGCCGTCTGGATTCCCCAAGGTTTGGCATGCTGTTGGTGCTCCTTGCCGTCTGGATTCCCCAAGGTTTGGCATGCTGTTGGTGCTCCTTGCCTTCTGGATTCCCCAAGGTTTGGCATGCTGTTGGTGCTCCTTGCCGTCTGGATTCCCCAAGGTTTGGCATGCTGTTGGTGCTCCTTGCCGTCTGGATTCCCCAAGGTTTGGCATGCTGTTGGTGCTCCTTGCCTTCTGGATTCCCCAAGGTTTGACATGCCCACTTCAATGAATCAACATATCTGTCTGTTCACCGAGTGTCCTGCGGCTGTACACTTCCTGCTTTCAGCAGCAATGTACAATTGCAAAAATCTGTTACAAAAGGATGTGCAATGCATTTCATTGAATGTTCTCTCTTTCTCGCGTGAATCTAAAGGTGGTGTACAGCAATGTTGACTTCTTGAACATGGTTATGCTGTGCAGTACCTCTGCCTTTTACACAATCTCATGAAACAGAAGGATGTCTTTACTTTGGTGGTGGATTGTTCTTTTGCAAATGAATCAATTGAAGAAGCTCTGGACAGAGAGTCTGCCATTTTCCCCAACAATCACCAGTGTGCAGATGGTGGATTGGAGTGCTTGGTCTTGCTCTCCATCTAGCGTGTTTGGCTGGAAGCAAAAACTGCATACGTTTGCAATGTGTCCTTAGTCTGTTGTGGTTTCAAGGTGTTGGGCTTGGGACCTGCCCACCTGCGAGTGTGTAGCTAGTGGAGAGAAGGGAGCTATGACTTTCCTGGCATCGTGTGGGTGTCTGTGTGTGTGGTAGAAGGGAGAGCTCTGTATTTGTGGTGATGGCTCCCTGCTTCACCCGAGTTTTCCAGAGGAGGAAACCAGACAGAGAGCTAGATCTGTGACTTCACACAAAACTGAATAGTGTGAGAACAGAAGAGATAGAAACACTCTGTCTTAGTGTCCGATGCCTGATGTTGGTATCTCTACAAGCGGAAGTTCCCCGAGGGAAGGTGGGCAGCGGCAGGCCTGATCTCAGGAGGCCACTGGGGTAGGATGTGGTCATTTTCTCTTGTAAGGATTTCAGGGCCTTGCTATGGTATTATCTCTGAGCAATGAGCAGGGTCCTGGCTGTACAATTTAAGGTTGAATCATATCAAAAGGGCCCTACTTGTTAGTAATGTGCCACTTACCTCTGGGTAGGGTAGAGCCCTAGACAGTACTGTCCTGCACCCGAGTGAACTATCACAAGTCGGTGCCCCCCACCCCCCTTACATGTTATAAGGAGTCAGGCGGCACAGCAGCCAGGTCCCCTGCATGGCCACACATGGATAATGGTCATCAGCATGGTAGCTAAGAAAGATAGCAGAGAACAGAGTTTCTCTCTCCCTGGTCTGATCACCACCGAAAGGGTGACAAAGGGGAACCGGTTTACACGTAGAAAGGGATGGGGGTGTTCCAGCTGCAATCATTTGCGAATCGCATTTCCTAAACTTCATTTTTGTTATGACACTTTGGGGACGGGTTCTAGGGACCAGACCAGACCATCAAGAGTTCGCGTAATGAAGACCTGCCACAGAAACACACAGAGCAGCCTTTTAATTTGGAGGTGGAAAAGGGGGAGCGTTCAGGGAGTGATAGGAGGCTGGGAGAGCCTCATGGTCTTGTGTGACCATGGTCTGGAAGCTTTGGTGGTCAGTATTCTCATCTTTGCCCAATGTCGTTTCGTCTGCAGGGCACGGTGGTTCTGTGGATGTCTGGTCTTGAAAACAGGACTTATTGTTTTCTGTTTTAGTCTTCCTCTGATTGAAAACCCGAGAGGACCCAAAAGCAGGGGGTTGCATACAGGTTCTATGCAAGGTGCCGAAAACACCCCCGCAGCCCCCGCGGCCCACGCGTGCTGGACATTAAGCAGGCCCCACCAGAATCCCAGGTTGAAACTGTTTGCCAGAGCATCACATTAGGAACGAAAAAGTAATAGGATTTAGAAAAAATGTGCCCTGCGGCGGCAGGAGGGAGTGTTTAGGTGCAGTCGGGTATGTGACGCACATTTGGACACAATTTCATTGCAAAGAATTGGTGTCATCACTTCTGTGCATAGGAGGGAATTTCACGGCATTTTATATGGCCTGGTTAGCTTCGAACAAGATTGGAAGTGCATTCTGTGCTACGCTTAGTTAGGCCTAGTCTGCGTGCTCTGATCACGCCATATATCACAGGCCATGCACTGCCACTTGAAAAAAAGGCCTTGTGTTTCACACTGTGCTGCCGTATGCAGAGACATACACAACGGCTTTACTGCAATTCGCATGTTTCTAACTGTACAACTTAATTCTAGATTACAATTAAACACATTGTACAGTGCACTATTTGGGGGAATAAAGTGTGCCATTGCTGTGTAAGTAATGGTAGAACGTCTGAGGTATTCTTTGCCTTTTCTGTTTTTTCAGCATTGCTCAGCGGCTAGACGCCCTGAATGCAGGGCAGGAGCCCACCTGCCCTTGCAGGGCAGAGGTCAGCTCTGGGGTGGCTCTTTCACTCAGGCGCAGACCCCCAGGCACCACGGTGGCACACACTTAACACATGAGTAGGAAAACAGAAGGCTGCCGTGCCCCAGACTAGAAGGGGCCGGGCCCCTGGCCGCCGAGGTGGCAGGGCACACTTGCCCTGCCTGGAGTTCACTTTAACAGATGCCAAGAGGCGACACAACGCATCTGCTATTTTAATGACTGCCACAGCCACCACGCGAACTACAATACATGGAAAAGCACGCGACCTATGGGCAGCTTAGCAACTGGCACTAGCCTTACAATGACAGTTATCGTTGAACGAGGGTAACATTTATTTTGGCAGTTTTAGATACCGAGTAGCTGAGGTAAACCGAAATGCGCGGGCGGCCTCAGTACCGATAATCAATACATCTTTGCATGGTATGCAATCGTTCAAGATTTCAAAACAACCCCCACGTGTTCCTTCCCCTGTGCATCGTATGCAAGAAATGCCGTGCCGAAATGACCCGCGAAACCTAGAAAAGCAGGCCTCCAATTGGTGGTAGAAGTGTAACAAACAAGTTCTTGAATTATGACGCCCACGAAGGGGCGGGGAAGAGCATGGACACGTGGGTTTGTGCACAGGAGCAAAAGTGTTTCATGGGCATTCTTTTCCCAATCTTCTTTCACAAAATATTTTAATTGATCAGTAACAGGTAGGAGGGCGTTGGCAGGTTTTTCTCCTGCAAATTCTAGAAATTCCATACACGAGGAGGGGGAGGTGGCCCTTTGCAGTTTTCTTTCGTTATAAAGTCTAACGAAAATTAGTTGTACATGGACCTCTATGCCCCCCAGGTCCCTAAACAAATATAGGGGAAGGGGGATACTGACAGTCTGACCTTTCAATGTAGCACAATCACTTTTTCTAATCTTGACCTCTTCCACTGTACAGCATCTGGGAGGTGCTGCCCGAGATGGAGTAAATGTCCCACAGTGGTCCAGGAGCAGCAGTGTTTATGAGGATAAACTGTCACGAGTCGCGGGATCAGCAAACAACTCGCAGTCGGTTATATGGTTCCAAATAGGTTTTATTGACGAATGTAAAATTAAGGGTTAGGTAAGTCTGCCACAATCGGGGAGTGTTAACAACTAAAGGAAAACTCAAAAGAGTTGCTCACAATCCTTGGGGTTTTAACTCTGCCCTTGTTCCTTGAATGGGGTTTAGCTGAGGAGGCTGCTGGTCACTTGACCAAGTTCTGCAGTCAGCTTCTCCGCCCTGGAACAGTTTTTCAGCTTTCCAGGAACCTACTTAAGGACTCCACGTAGACAGCACTGAGGAGGCAGCTCATCACGTGACCGGGCCCTGCCACTCTGCTGCTTCGCCCCCCCACCATATTTTCTGCCTTCTAGGCAGCCAATTAAGGACTCCAAGCCAGCTTCAGGTAGACAGCATTGAGTAGGCTGCTGGTCACGAGACTGGGCCCTGCCACTCTGCTGCTCCGTACACGTCTATTTCCTCAATCCTTCTCAGGTGTCCTTATCGCTGGTGTCCTCAGCAAAGCACAGACGAAGACAAGGACCTCGCCTGTTTGTGTCTGTTCCGGAAAACACAAAAAAAGGACCTGGAAGGGTGTCTAGGTCCTGTACATAGTCCCAAATATTTTCACACACACAAAGTACAGAGCAGTCATATTCATACGGTTCAAGAAATCACTATCAGATAGCCGATCTGACCCTCAAACCAAAAGCTAGCTGTCCCCAGAAAGGTGAACTTTCCCTAAATGGAGGTGGTGAACTAAGGGAAAGAAGAAGAGACTGACCCTCCTTAACCTCCTGCTACAAAGTCGTAGACAAAAGTATTCTAGGGAGATAGATAAAAAAAAAAACAGAATAAGGACAGAAAAGGGTCCGGATTATGAGTGTAAACAGGAGGAACATTCTTTAATGCTCTTGTTTCTTAACTCAAGAATGAGTTAAAATGTATGGGTCATTTGTCATCGGTGACCCATTGGTAGCTGGACATCCCACTTAAAATCTGGTCTAACAGTTTCAGTGGATTATGTGGATTGTTCTACTTTCTTTGGGACCCTTAAGGTTAATAGTATCAAATAAAATAAAATGAGAATATCACACAGCTGGTAATTATTTCAAGGCTTGGGCCATATAGTCTATTGTTCTTCCGTATATGCAAAGCTTCGATTCTCCAATATTTTTGGCTCTGTTTGCTGTTAAACGGAAGGAGCAGCCTGATCAGCTTGGGCTGTTTATTGTGTACCTCATTTTGGTGTCTTGTCAGCGTTGTATAAGATTCCCGAATGCCAGAATTCGTACGTCCTAACCGTCCAAGAAGCCAACGCCGGGACGGAGATGGAAACGCTGAAGCAGACATCTTGCCCGATGGTGTGACCACACAGAAGCCCTGGGCCTGGGGCCTGTTAACTGACACAGAGACAGACTACAGTAGAGAAGTCAGATCCCTGATCTCCACACAATAATTGTCTTAGCTGCCTAACCGAGTAGCAGAGGGAGGTGAACACTCCCGAAGAGGTAGCGCCGATGAGAGGGGTGAAGTGTGATACCAGGGGCTCAAGAAGTCACAAGGGTTACAGGAGCCCAGAAAACCTGAATGGACAGACGTCCTACCGAGGCTCTGATAAAACAAGCCTATCCGAGGGCCAGAGGGTTTTGGGGAGCCTTGCAAAACCGATAGACATTAAAACACAAAGCTGGTGAAGTCACAAGGGTTCCGGGAGCCTGGAAAATCTGAACGGGCAGACGCCCTACCGAGGCCTTGCTAAAGCAAGCCTGACAGAGGGCCAGAGGAGTTTGGGGAGTCCTAGAACTATGAAATATACTATACAGAACTGGGAGGAGAAAGAACCTGGAGGGTTCCAGTGTTTAAACAAGACAAGGACATTGCCAAGCACCAAGTAAGAAGTGGTGGAATTATGCTAAGGAATACTTGTTAAAAGGGAACAGTATGGAATCTGAGTAAAGACTTAAACTTGGCATACAGAACCTGCAGATAGGCTAAGGACTGTACTGCAAGAAACTGATGAACTGTTGTGTAAAGAAATACAGAACTTAAAGAACCTTTAAGCCTTCTTTGAAAAGGGAACTATGTGTTGGGCCAGGCAGAAGCAACGACAGAGGCCATTGCTCCACACTCCTTTTTGTTAAGTTTTCCTAACTGGTGGATCCAGTCAGTTATTAGGTTTTGGACTAAGGACTATTTTCTTTTGGACTTGGACGAGCACCCTTACTTTTACTTTGTTAGTCAGGGAACTTCCCTCACAGCAGTAGGGCTGGATGGGCTTTTATTTTTATTTTGAATAAATACCCTTAAACCATGGCACTACCTAGTCCAACTCCTTCTGGTTCGTGACATCCCTCTCAGGGACACCAGGACTAGGAAAACCAGCGGGAAGTAAAGAGCGAGGTATGGCACCTACGCCACTTTCCCTAAAGCACCCGGTAGGCCCCGACAATCAACCACCAGATCCATAGCCAATCTGCTGTATCAAGTTCAATAAACACCCTTGGACTATCAGACAGCGTGAGCGTGGTTATATGTTGTGGGCACTCCGTCACATCAGTGAATTAGTGAGATCTTTGCAGGCAGGTTATTTTTCTTTTTGTAGACAAGTCACCTGCGTTTGTACAACATTGTTGGTGACTTCTCCAGCATAATGTTAGGGGGACCACCTTTGATTTGGACATACTATTTTAATAAAATAAAATAAAAAATAAAGAATTGAATAAGAATCCGAAATACAGCCTCTCTCTTCTCCCAGAGGTTTGGGGTGGTATTGTGTAATAAGGGGTACTAGATCAGGGGATGCTATCTTAGAAGAAGTCAAAATTCTTAATGATCATATTTTGCAATTGATATAAGGACCTTGCCATTCTGAAATGTGTTGTGGAAAATGAGATTGTAGCATATGATGGAAAATTGATTGAGAATTGGTATGCACATTGAAACGATAATTAAACCTTTATGAAAAGCCGCTACAGTTTCATTAGTAAAAGTAAAAGTGTGTGTGGCTGAAAAATGAACATGGACCTAACCCAGTCTGTTTGGCATCATTTGAACACCTCACCATCCACAAGGTCCACCCAGCACCAATGATATTAGCAATGAGTGCAACAACTCAATCTCTACCTCACAAGTGTCGGTGAACCATAGAAGGAGAATGATGGGGTGGGCCTCTGGTACCACCGGTACGGTCCCCACCATATACTGATGGCATGCAATCAGTACTCAAGTAACTGTTTTTTTTAATTTTGGTTGTTAAGGCTCTCTCTCCAAACTGACTGCTAAACTCCAACTGCAATACTGATGTACAAGAGGTCTTTTAAAAATGTCCCCTGGGTAGCTGTGAGCAAAAGAGCTCAACTGATCCCTTGTTCTGGAATAACATTTCCTTGAATTTGTGTGTGTGGGGGGGGGTGTGGTGGGGGCCGGATGGTGCATTTCAGTCATTGTGTGGATGTTTGTGTGTGTGTGTGTATGGATGGAAGTGTGTGTTATGGATGGAAGTGTGTTTATGTATGTATGTATGTGTGCGTACATGTCTCTCTCTCTCTCTCGCTAGTGGGGGGAGGTTTCGCCTGTCTCAGAATTAAGACTGACAAGATCCCTTGAAATCAGGTCAACTATGACACAAGCGTCACCCTGAAAAAACGAAGACAAGTAAGCCTAACTTAAGGACTAGAGAAAGCTGCAGGTCACAACAATGTATATGGAACAGAAAAATAAATGAGCATAAAAGAATTAAATATAGGAACCTGTATCCCATAAGCAATATTCTTCGGTGTTGTCAAAGAGATGAAGTTTGCTGGCTTACATTTTTTTTTAATAAACTTTGTGCTGTGAAATAGGTGGTGCAGCCCCCTAACACACATGGACAATGACCCAATTGTCTGATGGAAGGGAAACAGGGGCATAGAGATACAGGAGACAGACTTGCTGAAACTCCTGCATCAGTCTCTCGCTAAAGGGCTGGATCTTTACCGGGCAGGTCAATGAGGTGATAAAGGGAGCATATGGAAGAACAAACCTGTACATCACAGGACATAAAACAAATTAATTAGCACATCTACAAAGGCTATTTAATTCTCAGACAATCATGAGTAATTAAAAAGACAGTCACCCTTGTTGCTCCCGTGGATGAGTCTGCCCATGGTCCATCCCACTGCGGGGTGTGGCGTGACAATCCCATGCCTGTAGTAAAGACTGCATTTTGAAATTGCAGGGTCTACTTCCAGGACCACAAATATCACTTTCAAAAACATTATTCTTCTCTCGATTGCCCCTTAAAAGACTTATAATATATTGTATTTCTTTGACCTTACATGACTTCCCTTTTCAAGGATTATTATCAGATTCCTTGGTCCTGATGAAGGTGTTTTAGATCCCTAAAAGTCCCTGAAACGTGCATGCGAGCCACTACCCGACAAAACATTTCTTGGCAGAAACCATTCGAGATGCTGCTCCCTCTTGGTAAGAATCACATAGTTAAGGATGTTTTTATACATTTTGTACTGTGTTTTTACTAAAACCTATTCAATGCATTGCTGTACATTTCCCCTTTTTCCATTCCTATGAACTGATTCAGTTTTTACATATTGTACACAATCTGTTTGATATAATTTGTTATACAATATTTCCATAAAATGTATGCCCACCAAGTCAAATCATTTGATTTTGAACTCCACAGGAAGAATGACTATTCCCCTGTGTGAAACATGTCTTTTGAACCCATTTTGAACTTTCGCTCATTACCCTGCACCAAACCAAAATCCTTTAAATACAGAAAAAGAGGTTCAAATGTCACATATATATTTTTTAATTAGATTTGAACAAGAGGGTTAAAGTTTTCCAACAGGAACAGGCTGGTTTTGTATTGTCATTGTTCGTGCACGGCAGAAGGCGAAAGCAGGACATTTTGGCGTGTCTACTTTACCGCGGCCAGCAGGGCACAGGCATCTATAGGTATCGACCAAATGGTTCCATGATCCTTGCATATTAAAGAATAACTGCAACTGCACTTACTGCTATTGTGAAATAGGCATAGTACCAAGTAAGGACACAGACAACAATTTCAAAGAATGTTTTATTTCAAATATCAGCATGGCGTAAGGCCTAATTTACAATATAACTAAGGTTGGGAGTTCTCCTGACTAAACACAAGTCTGTGTCTGTAAGCCCAAATGAAAATGTCAGCCTGTGTCAAAAACCTATGCTTATCCTCATGTCTAGAAAAAACGTGGTATGGAAATTTAGTCAACAAACTAGTGTTAAAAGTTTCTTAGCTCAGAGTTCTTTCTTGGGGTCCCTTCCCCAAGTTCAATACAGTGTAGTTCACACAAAAAGGAGGTCTTGCGGTTCCCTTCTCCAAGACAGCAGCTCTCAATTCTTTCAACTCCCAGGGTTCCCTGTCCCGAGATTTCACTGCAGCACTTATTCTGCTTTCATTCGCTTACTGTTCAATACAAGAAAACAATCCGTCTACTTGACCCACCTTCTGACTTGCTTTACCAATTGTTTCTCATTTCTTTAGAAATCCTTTCCAATGTCCTTTGATTGTCATCACTTAGGGCTCTATGGTCTAGGCAAAGTTGTCGGACAACACGGTCCACCCACCACAGGTCCCACAACCATGAGTTCCCTTGTCCTTGTTTGGATCCTTCTCAGGCTCTTCTGCCTCAGGCTTCTGATTTTTAAGACTTGCATGCACTTTGGTATTTGGTTATAAGCCGGTCCGATAGCACAGCGAGTAGAGCGCTCGCTTTGACATCTGTGCAGAGCCTGCTGACGCAGGTTCGAATCCCATCAGGGCCAAACTCAGCCTTTCATCCTTCCGAGGTCGATAAATGAGCACCACAAACCGTGGGAAATAAGCAGCGCTCAGATACCAGAGGGTTCGTAGCTAATTTATTATTTATTTATATTATTTATTTATTATTATTATGTAACACTCTTCTGTTAATGAAGCACCCTTCTGTTAATGTTACACTCTTCTGTATCTGTCTTTTGTTTCACCATAGACTTATGGGCTTTTCTTACACTGTTTGTTAGAATACTTCATGGATTGTTCAATATTCCAAATGGTTTCCATTTTGCCCACAGTGCTGCTTACATACAGTCCGACATTCAAACCGGCTCTGTGGCTTCAAATGTTCACTTGGTGTTTAATGTACCATGATCTTATTCAAATAGCATTTGTTAACTTCAGTTCAGTGTTCAATGTACTCAATTAGTAGTTTCAATTAGTTTGGTATTCAATATGGTTTACATTCACATGGACCGTCACTTGCCTGCGGTCCCAGGAGGGCTCCGGTCTCCCTGTGTCCTCTGACATTTACCAGCGCATCGCATGTGTCCAGTGGCTGCTCCTGTTGCTCTGGCTCACCTTCTCCGTAGCGGGGAAGCAGACTGCCAAGGCCGTTGGGCACGTCACTACTGCACTTCTCAACCTCCGGCTTGGCAATAGACGCAGACAGCGTCTCCCCTGTTCCCAGTTGCTTTCACAGCTCCTGCTACCTCTGGGTCTCGGCACGGGCGGCGTCTCTTTCTCCTCAGTTTGGCAGCCCCGGCTGCCTACTTTCCAGTTCGAGGATGCCCGTTCCTGCACCCACTAGCTGCAGATCCTCCAGGATAGATGCCGGCATCCAGACTTCGGAGTCTCTTCCCAGCACAGCGTTTTGGCTCCTTGACCTCGCTCTCCTCCTCCTCCTGCTGCTTGTGGCCTTCCCATTTTATACACCCAAGTACTATTAAGGGGCCTCAGGTGTGGGTTGTTAGCTTGTCTTGCCTGGCCATAATTAAAATGCAATTAATGGGCGATGCCTGACCTTCAGTATTGGATGTCTTCATAACCCTCTTCTTCGTTCCACTACTAGAGTGGGATTTATAATAGGAAGTGTGTATTATTTCTAGTTACTTCTTCCTCTTATGAGTACTTGGTGGGTCTGGGGTGCATTTAAAGGCCCCAAACAGAGGTCCCTTTTACATAAATGGCACGATTTTAAACACTGAAACAAAAACGGCCTGGCCATTGTTTTTGTTTAAAAGTAAAATGAAAAAGCCATGTGCAAAGGGGCCTACCTGGCATTATCAATGCATAAGCAGTATTTTAATTTACAATAGAAGGAGGAATCAAAGATCCCTGTCAAATGGAAAACATGATTTTTAAACATTGAAAACAAAAACGGCCTGGACATGTGTGCGCAAATAAACACAGTGGAAAAAGTAAAAATGAAAAGAAATATCACTGCTCACAGAAAAATGTCAGGAAAACAAAACATGATGTGTGGGTTGACAAAGAGCAATGTATATTATATTTCACCCACAAAACTCTATTGACATTTTAAGAGACACTGGGCCTCATTACAGGTCCGGCGGTAACCGTGCCGGAAATTCCGTCAGGTTACTGCCGGACTTGTATTACCATTCTGCCTCCATGATTCCCGGAATCACTGGGGCATTACAACCCCGGTGACCCGGTAATTCCGGAGGCAGAATTCGGTAAATCCCCATTCCCATGGAGTCCAGTAGGACTCCATGGGATTGGGGAAGTGGAAACACCGGCACCATCTTATAATGGTGCAGGTGTTTCCACGTCCGCCCGCAGGCGGGTGGTGTTAATCCTGCCAGGTCAGACCTGGCGGGAATGACACCTCCCGCCTGCAGGACTCTTAATCAGTCGGTCCAGAAGGAATGGTGATTGGTGGATTTACCACCACCGTTCTTTCCGGACCGGCTGACTTGTAATGAGGGCCACTGTCTTCATGAAAAACATGTCAGCCCAAGGCAGACCCTTTTACTGGCTGTTGGCAAAACCTCACAAGGAAAACTCCCACTCCCAGTCTGGATGTTACATCGCCCATCTAATGAGCGCCGCAGTAAAAATTTCCTGCTAAAGGCATCGAAATTCAGTGTTCTCCAGACCTGCTTGCTCTGAAAGCAAAAGTTACCCTTGGCTGGAGCATGACTAATGTGTGAAAATGGGGGCACCAAATTCAAGGAGTAAGCTTCCAACACAAAGGAGATTGATCAAAAACACTGCGGCCACAGGCTGACCCAGTGAAAACAAATGGCCAGGAGCAGGGCCATTTGTCCCAGCATGAAGATTCATAATTTATTTAAAAGGAATATTATAATGTAGGCCTTTTCTCAGCAACTATAAGGCAGGTGGATTTCATCTATGTACCATTTGCTATTTAATTTCCAGGCGATTGTGGCAATATCAAATTCATCTTCCTGTGACTCTGGGAATGGCCAGTTAAGCTAGGTTTCTGGCTGATCTGAACATGTTCCAAAAGTGACAATTGGTGAGCTGGTGGAAAATGAAATTAGGAATATGCTTAATAACTTACATACTGTACTTTTTATGTAAACTGCAGAAACGTGCCACATGGCCATGCTACATCGTATGGATTTGGTGGTCGGCTTATATAATTCTCCATGATTAGCAGAATCAGAAAATATGTTTAGTATGGCAGTTGCTAGTAGAATGATAAAGTTGTGATACATAACTAGTTCTTGCCAAAAAGTTGAAAGGAGGACAAAGGGGCGATTACAAATGGGAATTGCCATGTGTTGCTACAGACCTCTAAACCAATCCTGACTTGGAGGCTGGGTTTGGGAGGGGAGAGAAGGGTAACTGTCCAATCTTTGTGGCAAGGATTATTGCAGGGTACTTCCCCAAGATTGTTAAATTGGTGGTGCCATTGCTGCTATATAAGTGGGGCTGCACTAGGACAGGGGACAGACAGAGAAAAAGGATAATGACATGAGGACAGAGAGAAGAAACAGACCACCAGGAAGGCTGCTGAAACTTACCACCTGACATCTGTAAGGAGACACCAGGGGAGATTGCGAAGAATGCATCTGGGTGGAGCTGTCTATCTCCAGGAAAGCCTCAAATCTGACTGGGTTCTAGGGTGGAGAGCAGGAATCCATCTTTGAGAGTGGAGTGACCAGGTCCCCCAGGCCCCTGCCCTTTCTCTCTAGAGTGTTGTGAGATGCAGCTGGCTTTCTTGAACCTTAAACAGAGGCTTGCTATACTAGTAGAACTGAGCCCTGGGTAACCAAAAAGTGGGGGAGTCTGCTTGCCTTGAAGCCTTTCCATTTATAGTGGGGGGGGCAAAACTGTGTAGATCCTTAGCCTACGTAAGCAAAAATATAAATTTATTTAATTCCCTATTTTGCAGAAAACTACGGGGTGAATTTTGTTAAAATTCGAAATTAACAAAACTCACTTCCCAGTATGCGCGTTTAACTATAGCCTATAATTTAATTGGGTAATCCTCGTTGTCCAGCTGACCCCGACTTCTTTAAGGAAGAGGGGTGTCTTTGTTCTTAAATCAGTCTAACCTTACGCAGGCCTTTCAGTAAAGGGGATCTGAAATCCCAAATTCCCCAAAGCATTCCAATTTTTCTGTCTGACTTCCCAACCTAGACCAAAGCAAGGGGGTTCTGAAAAACAAAGCAATAAATCACACTGGGCCTCATTACAAGTACACCGGTCCGGAGTTAACGCTGGCGGTAAAACCATACCGGCACCGTTTCCACGTCTGCCCAATCATGACCCGCGGCCCCGGAAATAGCACCTCCTCAAACTGCCACCACAGAGTTAAGGGTCCCGTAAAGTCCACCTGCACGGAAACCCCTCCGTTACCAGCAACACGAAACACCGCGAGCATCACAACTAGCGCGGACATGGAAACGCCACCAGAAAAATGGCGTTAAAACCGTGATCACGGTGGCAGTACCGCCGCCACCGCGAACATGACGTTAAACAGTGCCTGTTGAACAGAATCAGGGCACAGGTGCACCAAATCATCCCAGCTGGACCCAGCAGCACACTGGGAGCCCGCAAAAGGGCCACACCCAGCCCAACACAACACAGAACCATGCAGGCAGCAGCTCTAGTAGCACTTGGACTGGGCCTACTCAACCAACAGGCAGCACTGCACATGATGGCAGTAATGGTGCAGAAGAGGAGGCGGAGGAGGCGCAGGCAGCAACCAGCCAACCCTGCACCTATGGCAAACCCCACTGGCAGCAACCACTACCCCGCAGGCAGCCTGCAATACCATGCATCAGGGCCTCACCCTGGTACCTTACCCCAGGACAGATCCACACACTATACCGGATGGACCGCCAAACAATCCTGTTCACACTGCCATGATTGAGGACATCAGCAGCCACATAGACACCCCCACTGCCATCCCCCCCCTCCTGAAGGTTGTGTCTGTGCTGCACTTCCTTGGCACTGGCACTTAACACACGGTCGGTGAGCTGCACGGCATACAACCCTGTTTCTCGAAAATCCTGGTACAGGTACTGGATGCACTTTTGCGCCATGTGTCGGAACACATAGCCCTACCCCGTAACCTCCCTGAAGTCATTGCCACAAAGTTGGCCTTCCATGCCATAGCAGGCATGCCAAATTGCATAGGTGCACTTGACTGGACCCACATTGAGCTGACAGTACCACGTGCAATTGAGATGGTGTTCCGCAATAGGAAACAGTATCACTCACTGAATGTACAGATGGTATGTGATGCCACGCTACTGATTACACACTGCTGCGCACGTTTCCCAGGCTCAACCCATGACTCAATGGTACTGCGGAATTCCACGTTGCCACGGTACATGGAACGCTATGCCGGACAAAGCACATGGCTATTGGGTGAGTACAGCTGACAGTGCTCTGACCCTGTTGAAGCGTTATGTATGTGTCCAGGCCAATGAGCAATGTGAGTGTGCCGCTGGACCGCACATGCATCACCCCCCCTCCCATCTACCAAATGGACAGCGGATACCAAAATTTACAAAGGAAGACATGACAGGTCACCACAGTGTGCCTTTACACACCCTGCCACAGCCCATCCTGTCACTGTCCCATACACCTTGTGCCACTGCAGACACCCACCCACAAATGGAACACTGCCCTCCCAATGCACGAGATGCCTGTAAATGAGACGTCGTGCATTGACTACTTCAGTACAGTGGAGTCACTGCCATGTGTGCACATCACTGCACTATGACATACTCACAATCCAATGTCACCCGCAGGGCACAGTACACATGCACATAAATGTGTAGGCCAATATCCAGTTGGGGACAGCCACTGTGATGCCCAATGAACACTTCAAACCACTGCATGGCACATATGCATGAATGAACAATGATACAAGATAGCACAGCATCAGATTAAGACATGATACCACAAACACTGACATGTCCCCCCATCTTCATCCCATGTATGTGATTGCTGGATATGCACTCACGCCATGGATGATGACACCTGTACGGAGACCAAGGAACAGACATGAAGAGGCATACAATAGGGCACATGTCCGCACACATGGAATGATTGAGAGGACATTCGGACTGCTGAAGGCCCGTTTCCGCTGTCTGAGCAGATCTGGGGGATCACTGCTGTACAGCCCAGTGAAGACGGGTAAAATCACGCTCGTATGTGCCATGCTGCACAATCTGTGCCTGCGCAGGAACATCCCAATGCCCCCAGATGCAGATGAAGAAGATGGGGATAGAGATGGGGAGGCACCACCTCCCCCTGGGGGTGCACTTGATGGCCAAAGAGCACGGGATGAGCTGATTTGCATTTACTTTTGAGAATCAGCACATTCACAGCAATGCATAGAGTGATGACAATAAATGAATTGTTGTACTGCAAATTAAATGATAGATGTCCACACATGTATGTTTTGCTTTCAAATGATGATATATTGATGAATTCACAACAGGGAAGGAGGTGAAATGGTTAGGGAAGCTGTACACCCGAGCCCACCCACCACCAAACGTACCCACCCCCACCCAGGCCTCAATGTTCAAACACCCAAAACAACCTACCCCACCACCCAAACGTACCCACCCCCACCCAGGCCCCAATGTTCAAACACCCAAAACAACCTCCCCCACCACCCAAACGTACCCACCCCTCACACCCTTCAAGTCCACGTGTGTCCTGCAGTGCCCCACACACATATCATCACTTCCGTGTGCGCTTCTGTGCCTGTGCATCCTTGCCCGAGAGCCCCGTTAGCCGACTTGAGCACCTCCCTGGACTGGCAGTAGTGGAGCTTGATGGGGTGGTGGTATTTGATGGCACAGAATCCGGTATGGATGGCATCCGTGCAAGATTTGCCTGTTGCCCAATCAACATGGCCTCAATGAGCCTGGAGGTGTTGTTGTTACCCTCCCGCACATGGCGTGCCAGGGTGACTATTGTGCTTGCAAAGCGTCCAATAGACCTTGAGAGGCGACACACTGACGTGCTATAGCACTCCCTCTGCAGCCTAGATTCTTCAAGCTGCCTCTCCACCAGCTGGGTGAGGGTTGCCTGCTGCTCCTCCATCCGCTGCATGCGGGAATTCAGCTCTGCCATGGATGGGGTGGGTGACCTCATGGGACTTCTGAGTGAAGTGGGGCTAAACTCCAGCTGATGGAAGGAACCCAGGTCATCAAATGTGGGTGTAGCCCCCTGTGGCCCAGTATCAGAGTGCTCTACCGGGGCACTGTTGTCACTACAGGCCGCCTCCTCTGCAGTGCAGCTGCCTTCTGTGTTGGTTTGGGTGGGCATGGTGGGTTCCAGTGGCACCTGTCTTGCCTCAGGCAGCATGGAGACGGTGGGGATGTCGGTGGTGGTGGCCGGCACATCTGTTGCAGTTGGTAGTGGGGGCTGAGATGCCGAACTGCTGGCAGCATTCTCTTGTGTGGGGGCGGTGGCTTGGGCACGTGCCGGTGCTGATTGCCTGGCCTGTTGTGCAGTGTCACTGGATACGGCTGTGGGGACACAGAGGACATGCAATTAGTGTTGTGGTGGTGGCTGATGGATGCATCAGTGTTCGTTACATGCATCTGATTGCTTGGGGTATGCATTGTTGTGATATTGGGTGCCATACGGATCTTGATGGGTCCTTTGGGCCAGTCATGCACTGCCGGGGGGGAGGGTTATTAATGGGTCCTTTGGGCCAGTCATGCACTGCTGGGGGGGGGGTATTAATGGGTCCTTTGGGCCAGTCATGCACTGCCGGGGGGGTTGTTAATGGGTCCTTTGGGCCAGTCATGCACTGCCCGGTGGGGGGGGTTTAATGGGTCCTTTGGGCCAGTCATGCACTGCTTGGGGGGCGGGTTATTAATGGGTCCTTTGGCACTGTAATGCCATCAACATATTCTTTTATGGCATTCATGTTTGACCACTTACCAGCATCTGCAGGTGGGCTCACTCCTGCCTCAGCCTCCCCGATCCCATGAATGCCCACAAGGTGGAGGACACTGCTGCAACGCTCCTCCCATGCTTGCAGCCTCAGTGGGGAAGGGGTCCTCCACCTGTCCCACTGCTGTGTTGGCGGTGTGTGGAGATGAGGTTACGAACCCTCAGCCTGAGGTCGTCCCACCGCTTGTGTCAGTCCTTGACGCTCCTCACTGCCACGCCCACAGCGGTGCACTTGCGTGCTGCTTCTGCCCACACTTCCTTCCTCCGCTGCTGTGTGACACGCCGTTGATCGGCACTGAACAGCATCTCTTTATGCTCCACTATGTGCTCCACGAGCACAGTTAGCTCTGCCTCACTGAAGCGCTGTTTGCGCTGCCTCTGCGCTGGAATCCTGGCAGACATGCTGATGGTCCCTTTTGCCTTCTCACAGTATGGATTGTGCTTGTGCTGACTCTGGATGGCAATGGATTGTGCTTTATATGATGGCCGCCTCTCTGTTTCCGGTTTTTGGCGATCATGGTATTTCCGGTCCCGTTTCCGTGGCGACGGAGGCGGACACGGGTTTTGCGCTACTTGTGGCAGCGCTATGTCCATTTCCGTGGCTTTTTCCGTGACGGCGGTAACAAAGTTTCTGCGTCCGTGTGGTGCGCGCGACCGACAACACGTAATCGGACGGTCTTTCCGCAACCTTGTGGACACGGAAACTTTATTACCGCCATCACGGAATCAGGTTGTAATGAGGCCCACTGTGTTTATTTGAAACCAAAAGTGCGGGCGAAATTATAATTGCCATATGTATTTTGTATCAATCTTGAAATCCTACTGCTACCCTTTTAAGCCGGCAGGAAAATCAAAATCGCACAACATTACATAAGTGCCTTTGCTATTGATCAGTGTAATTATTTCGTGAAGTGAAATTTGCAGAAAGTAAGAATTGTTATTTTGTTCTTTTTAATTTCACTTTTGTGATTTATTTATGCTGAGAGAGGTCGATTGTGTTATGCCACAGACAAAGTGGTGTTAACATTTTTCGTGCTAATTTCTGTTACTTTCAATTTAAATAAATGCCAATATATTACCCGTACACCGGCCTGGTTCTTGGCTCATTGTTAGCTCAGGGGAGAGGGATCCAAGGAGAATGATATATGTCTCGAATCGACTTAAAAACATTTTTTTTTTAAATAGTTTGTTGCATAACAACTTGAGTAGGGAGGGAAGGAACTCCCCAGGTTGAAGATGGCTTCTCAATAAACCGTTACATGGGCATTTACAGGGTAAGATGGGGCATGAACGAAAAAAGCCCATGAAGGTTGAGGGAAGGGAGGGTAAGCCAGTGTTATAAAAGGGGGGACACCATGTCTCACCATCCGGCCCCCTCTCCCCAATCCCCAAAGAACCTCCACCCAGTTGATCCTCCCTTGCTTGTCCACCACCAGGGTCAGGATCCAAGAGCAATGGCCTTTCCCTGGCCACCTAAACATAAGATCCCTGGGAAGTGGTTGTGAGAGTATCTTCAGGTTTCTCACAGTATCGGAAGCTGGGTCTCCTTTCTTTAAGGCCCAGCACTTAGCCGCAAGACAAAATGGAAGTTATAGCTCGGTGTTGCAGAACTTTTACCTCGGCCCACTAAAAGCAAGCGCGAGAGCTTGCCGCTTTACAAAAAAAGCCTGGACTGCCCTTTCATTGCGGCACCGACCCCCTGCAAGGCACCCCTGTCATTAGAAATGCAGGGATCATCACGCTCGCGCCACAGGTGCGAGGGTGATGATCAATGCAAAGTGGTGCCTGGCAGGGGGTTGGTGCTACATTAGGCAGCAAAATGTACCTGATTTGAATGCCTCCTGTTGGGCCAAGGCTCTTTTGCAAAAATGACATTCAACTGAGGCAAGCGTTGCCTCTTAATTATGGCGCCGACCCCCTGCCACACACGCCGAACACATGCAAGGATTATGCGCCCATTTTCTGCGAGGGCGATTTAGGCACAGGTGCTAAATTTCCCTCTCAGCGCCGCGTTGGCTGTCGCGCCACTCTGGCCACAGTGGTGCAGCTAAGTGGCTCGCGCCTAAAGGCTTGTGCAAAAAGGCCGCACTGGCAGAAGGGAGTGGGGCATGAAATGCAAAAAGCCCCTTTGTACTCTGCAGGTCTCGTATTAAATGACCGCATCACAAAAGGTTGCTGGGGAAATGCTTTCTGCGTTGTTATGTGTACAACAGGAGCTCACTACAAAGGCTGAATGAAAAGATAGGAAGTAGACTAGGACAGAATGTAAGTTAACGAGAGCAGCAGTGGTTAATCAAGAGAGGACCTTAAGTATCAAAGGCAAAAGGACATGCTCTGGTGGAGATTGCGCTTGGAGCGTTGCCCTTTAGCAGTCTGAATCATAAGTGGCCCAGAAGCCTTAGGAGTACACCACACCAGTGTGGAGCACAGGGCACAACATCGATGCCTCTGGGCTGTAAGTGCGCTATACAAATGCAAATAAATAGAAAATAAAAGAAATGACAAGGATGGCTCAGAATGCGGCTAGGCCTGTAATAACTAACACATCAAGATGATCTAAACCAGTCAGGTATCCAACACGTGTTCCCACATCCCCTCACTAGATCAGTCATGCTAAGAAACTTTGATGGAAAATAAGTGCTGCGCTCCAGCATTAGAAGAAACGATACTGACGCGATGACAGACACAATCTAATTATACATTCTTTTAAGAATGTGCCTCATATTAAATCTAAGTGAAAGTTCATGAGTGGTGCAAATAAAAATCGAAAGCGAGCCGCAGGAATAATACACACGCATTCTCACGTGTACATTATGGAGCAGCAGGTTTTCTGTTTGAAGTCCAGAGCTGTACCTGTCCCTAAATCCGCGGACGCATCTGGAACCAATTAAGAAACAAATGATTTGCTTGGGTTCAATTCCAGTTCCTGAAATCACCAGACGTCATTCACTCTCTTGTGTGTCAAGAATTGGGAAAATATGTCAAATTGTTTAACAGTTAATGCAATTATATTTTAATATCAGAATTACACTGTACTTGATCGAGAAATAAACATCCGCTGCTTCATTTTCCAACTAAGAAGTAAGGATTTGCCACAACTGTAGAGGGAACATAATTTGCAGCCATTTCATGAATACTATTTTCGCTGCAACTCCCAACAGGGCTAATAATATCAGCCCCTCTTATTTGGCACACTGGACTCACCATAGGAGAAACACAAGTTTGACACTGTTTATCTATCTTGGCGGGAGGTGTATGTAACAGAGCTATATCGAAGGATTTAATCCAACAATCAAAGTCGTTGCTATTATCACATTGGTTTCAGTCGAAGGTAACTACCTCCATTTACCGGCTCTGCCTCTATCGCAGGACACTGTAAACCAACATCAGACACACTGGCGTAATGGGGGAATCACTACAAAAAGAAACTTTCTTTTTGAAGTCCGAGTGCTCCCCCCAACCCCATGAGATGGAAGCCTCTCGGCTGGAGGCCTCCATGCCATGGGGTGGGGTGAGTGCTGTGACTTCAAAAAGAAAGTTTCTTTTTGAAGTCACTCTGCCTTCATGAAGAAATTAATTTCTTTATGGTTCGGTCCTTAACGGAAATAATTTCTTTATGAAGTCGGAGTGTCTTCAAAAAGAAACAATTTATTTTTTAAGTAATACTGCTACCCTCAACCCCATGATGTGTGCGTGTGTGAGTGCATGGTGAAAGGGTGCACACTTAAATGTATTGGTGGCTGCATGTGTGAGTTTATGGTGAAAGGGCGCACAATTAAATGTATGGGTGGCTGGTTGTGCATGTCGATTGTATAGTGAAAGAGTGAACACTTAAATGCATGGGTGGCTACCTGGATGTGCCTGAATGATTTAAGGGTACACAATTAAATGTATGGGTAGCTGCCTGGGTGTGCCTGTATGGTAAAAGGGTGGACACTTAAATGTATGGGTAGCTGCCTGGGTGTGCCTGTGTGTATGGTGAATGGTGTGTGTGCTTGTGTTCAGGGGCGCAACAAAACAGGACACAGATGTTAAACAGCACCTGTGTTTCGCTGTTAACAAGGCCCCAGCAATTACTAACATAAAGCATTTCACTGTTAGTATCTGAATTCAAATGCATAATTCTTTAGGCAATTGAAATCTTGATGTGGGTTTAGTACTTGCATGCCAGGGAAGTGATTGGAAGAGTAGAGAGGGGACAGGAGACCGTTTATTCTCACAGCAGTCCATAAGTGGGTGCTTTCAGACTTAAAGTAGAGAGTTAACTGCTTTTAACATTGCAGCTCCACTAGAATAGTCTCATTCAAAGGCATAAAGAAGTTAGATGCTCCCACACAAATAAGTGTGTCCCTCCCCCACCGCCCGTGAAGTTAGCACCTCTCCAAACATTTGAAGGGTTAGGACCCCCCTCGCGGCCCAAAATGTAGGTTCTGTCTGGAAACAGCTCTGTAGGTCAGCCAGGTCGAGTCAACATAGTCCAACATTTCAGGTGGGGGGTTGCAGGGGAAGGGCTAAAGCCCAGTCAGGTCAATGGTGTTGTGCCACTACTTGTGTTTAGTATTCCTTGGTTACTTATTGGTAATCTTCATTAATCATAGCCCTATTTTTCCTCGTCCCAGTACTTGTGTATGAGGCACTTTGACTCATACACAAGTACTGAGATCAGTTAGAGGGACATGGATGTAATGCCTGGCTTAGTTACCTGTAGTCTTCATTACTCCTAGTCCCACTCTTCCTCATCTCAGTACTTACCTATGAGGCAAGGAGCCTCATACGTGAGCACTGGGACAAGGAGAAGGGACGTGGATGTAATTCTGGGCTGAGAAGCTGATTTTGGGTGTTGGGGTAGGGGGTGGGAGGGAGAGGGGATGTGTGGGGGGTAGAGGGAGGTAGGATGGGCATTGTGCGATAAATCATAATGGTCATCCATGTTCAGGCTAAGCAGGCATGATATGTGGTATTAGTGGCTAGAGAGGCATTTTGGTGCAGCCAGTCTAGTCATGTCTTAGTTTTTTTTTTTTAACTGGGCATCGCTGATAAATCAGTCCTGCTAAGTGTAATTGCCTGGCTAGACTAGTTGGGTGGTACCAGTCTAGCTGTTTCTTAATGCGGCAGTGTACATTTTTCCAGGCATCTGTGATAAAATAACCATGATAGGTATTACTGCTTCAACTGGAATTTTGGTGCAACCAGTCTAGGTATGTCTAAATGTGGCCTGGCATGCTTTACTGCAATACAGATCTAGACTGGTCTACATGCTGCAGCCAGTTGGACATATTTTTATTGTGGCATGGTATTTTTGTATAGTAAAGCATTATATTAAAGCATTAATGTTCCTGTGCACTGTTGGTGACTTACATGTATTGGATTTTTGGATTGGTGTTACCCTTCAAGACAATTGCAAACGCTCTGGCCTTTCAGCCAATTTTTTCTCAGAAAGCGTGCTGTATAATGCATTAAAACACATATTTATATCTTTCTCCTAGTGCAGTATGCGGCGTACCCCTGCAGCAGCACGTTTGTGCGTTTTGCGCAAGGGTGGTACTCTAGGCCGGGCCACAGGGCGGCGCGACCTGTGATTTGTTTGAGTTGCGAGAGGCCCCCTGAGCATGGCTCGCAGGGGGTCCCCAAAATGTGTGTTATGGCACTGATCAGTCGTGGCATCTTCCAAGCTCATAATAGGTAAGAAAAGAGAAGGGGTTGCAAGAGGCTTTTCCTTAAACAAATTCACATCGTCCTTTTGACAAGAGACTTCTTTCTTGCTTAGTTCATTGCATGTCATTGACCCCACAAAGGACATCCCTGTAGCTATATCCACGTCGAGTGCTTCTATTGCATCTTTCTGAAGGTGCTGCCTTCACATGGAACTCTTTGCCAAAACTGAGAAGGAGCCCGGAAAACTTAGAAATAAAACCGCAGCTTTAAAAACGTTGTATTTATGTTTGCGGTCGCTTTTGAAGCGACCGCAAACATAAATACAACGTTATTGTGTTGGAAAACGCTGCGGTTTTAAAACCGCAGCGTTTTCCAACGCAACCGCGTTGTGTCTGCCTGAATCTGCTTTTCCATTTGGGGCTCTCGGGCTCCCCAGGGGGAGCCCGAGAGCCCCAAATGGAAAAGCAGATTCAGGCAGATACAACGCGGCATTGCGGAAAACAACCGCGTTGTGTCTGCCTGAATCTGCTTTCCCATTTGGGGCTCTCGGGCTCCCCACGGGGAGCCGAGAGCCCCAAATGGGAAATCAGCTGCAGGTAGAAACACTACGCGGCATGTAAACATAACCGCGTGTGTTTCTGCCTGCTGTGGCTTTCACTTTGGGTCTCCGGTGCTCCCCTGGGAGCCGGAGACCCAAAGTGATAGCCACAGCAGGCAGAAACACACGCGGTTGTGTTGGAAAACGCTGCGGTTTTTCTTTCCAAGTTTCTCAGGCTCCTCCGAGCCGGAGGAGCCTGAGAAACTTGGAACGAAAAACCGCAGCGTTTTCCAACACAATAACGTTGTATTTATGTTTGCGGTCGCTTCAAAAGCGACCACAAACATAAATACAACGTTTTTAAAGCTGCGGTTTTATTTCTAAGTTTTCCGGGCTCCTCCAGCCCGGAAAACTTAGAAAAAAAAACGCAGCTAGTGCTTATTTTTTGTAAAAAAAATAAATAGCACTTAACGAGATTCAGCTGCAGCTTTCCTGCTCTGGTCTCCGGTCCGCGTCCTCCGAGTCCCGGCACTAATGAAGGGAAAGCCACCCAGCGGTAGACTTTGTTTACTACAGCTGGCTGGCTTTTCCTTCATTAGTGCTGCAAAAGCAAAAGCCAGCACAGGAGGGCCTCCATTTCACAAAATGGCGGGCCCCTGTGCTTGCTTTTTCGAATTTTGAGCTTGAATAGCTCAAAATTTTACATAGGAAGTTTTAAAACGGAGGATGCTAGTATATTTTTTTTATGTGGCCTATCTATTTTTTAAATAAAAAATTTTACTAGACCATCCCTTTAAAGTCAATATTTCTTGGGGTTTTTATGTACCATGTTCCTCCCCCACTCTCAAGACTCTCTTTGTTCAATTTAGTTCTACTTCTGTGGTAGGGGTTCAACAACCTGTTCAGCAAATGGATTTTAATTATCTCACCCGCTCCACAGATTTCTTTCAGTGTCTCGCGTTTCACTTTCTCAAAGCAGCACACTGTTTGGCAATCTGGTGACCCGTTTGACTTCCCCAGGCTTACTGGTTGCTTGAAGTGTTTCCTCTGCTTCACTGGTCCTTCTCCCATAGGCGGTTCGGAGAGCCGTTGTCTCTCCACTGAACTCTTCCCTGTTGGGTATGGTTCCTTCCAGCTCTTTGATTTTTCATTCCACGGGCAGGTTTCTTTTCCGTACCATTTCCTACGGTGCTTCCACCTCCAGCAGGCAGACCATCATTTACCCCGACGGCAGCAGACTCCATCCTCTGCAGCTCTGCTTCTCCCTTCTCTTGACGTTCTATCTCCTGGAGTTTCTCTTACCTGTGTCGGTCAGCTGCGAAGCATTTAAACTTCCCGGGCCAACCAAGCAATCTCCAGAGACTAGACCACTGTGTTGGTTTGCTGACTCTAGTCCTCTGCATTGCTCCATCTCCCTTTCTCGTCCCAGTGGATGTTGGGCCGGTTTTGCAGAGGAAGTTGGGATGGAGTGTCTCTGAGTGTGACCATTACTATTCGCTGCCTTTTCTTCATCAACAGTTATTATATGATTTTCTATATAGCGTGGGTGACTATTATGGTGGAGCTAATAGGTGGGGGAGGGAGAGGATCACACTATGCTATAAGGGCATGTGGAATGGAGAAGTAAATCCCTGAAAGGAAAGGGGGGTACGTCACTTCCTCCAATGATGTCAGGTCATCTCCCTGAGGGTTGCCTCCCCCAGGTGGTCCTCCCTCATATAACCGCCACCAGAGTCAGGATGAGCCAGTGGCTGCCATCACCTGGTCACATAGGGAGAGGCTTCCTCAGGGAAAGGAGTGGTGCCATCATTAGATTCATCACACATAGTCTTGATCACGCCATAGGATGTTGACTGTGATTCAGTCTCACATGAACACCCACCAATGTCATGGGCTCGGTGTGATGAAGTGCCATCCAGAGCTATCAGCTTAAAATCATATACAGAGCCTATTTTCTGTGACTATGATCGGGATACCAGACAAGCACTGGTAGAAAAGCCCCAGGAACTATGAGGGCAAAGTCTTTGTGAGAGGTAGTTTCTCTGATCTTTGCTAAGTATAACGTTGGTGTGTAGATGAGGAGTTCAAGATGCGTGGTCTTGCTATTAGTAGTGACGCAGCTGTGAAGCATCCTAGAGAAAAACCAACACATGAAGAGCCAGCGGACACAGAGCCATTAAGCTTCTGCAAGGACACGGGGGGAACCAACCTGTGCCTCCAAAAAGCGATTTGGGGTGATGCTGAGAGCAGATAGTAAGTAGCAAGCCAATAGGTCAAAGTAAAGCCAACCTAGAGAGACCTAATGTGGGGGCCCAACCTGAAGAGTGGAGCAAGACACTTGCAGTGGGGAACTGTCCTAACTTTGGCAGGAGGAAGAACTGCAGGGAGATGCTTGTGACTTGAGGTGGAAGATGGAGCGAAAAGCCAGAACAAGAGGAAACAAGCAGGCTCAAGCTCGAGTCAGTTAGACACTGACTAGACAAGCTGCTTGCTGGAACGGGTTCACTGCAGACTGGAGTTTAGAGTTCAAACTCCTGTAGCATCTTGGGACAGAGACACCAAAGGAACACACTGAAGTGGGAGAATGGAAGAAAAGGCTCCCACCAATCCCCTCCCTCCCCTGGCCTAGAGGATCGCGGCCCAGGCACCCACCACGAGAGGAGTTTGCCCATCTACCAGACGACCAAATACCCTGGTACAAGAACATACGGATGTGCCCTCCCACGTGCCCACCCGCGTGCCCGCCAGCCTGCCGTACCCTTGCCGACGCCTGCGGCATGGAGGGACTCGACTGAATCATCCAGTACTCACTCAACACATCGTTAGAGATGCCATGACGACCTAGCCAACGGTCAGAATACCCGTGCAACATACACACTGGACACTCCCACACCAATCAACACGAAGAACATACTCAGTGCTACGACGTAGGTGACGGACACACCCACAGACGCGCATCTTCATTATTTTTCACATAGGCTTCTCAAAATGCAGAAACGCCAACCGCACAATGAACTCATCTAAAAAAGTTTGCTCACGCTTTCCTAGAACCATGCGCAATAATGAAAAGTATAATGAAGACACGATACTGGAGATAAAGCAATATGATACCATAACCTAAAGCGCCTGTGTATCAGATGGCTCCACTTATACACCAGGCCCAAGTAGGCCTCAAGCAAGAGTTCCCTTGAACATCGAATGAGCCAGAGTACAGTTGCTGATCCCGCAGAATGAGCCCGGCGAAAGCAGACAGTCAAGGGCACAATGTTGCTAATTCGCATGCCACAAGCCGACGCCAAGGTCACACCTGCAATCAAGCCAGGCACATAGTGGAAAATACAATATTAATTGTGCAGAATTCTGCCTCAACCACGGTCCCACCTCACGTGATCAAGCCAAACCTGACATGGTGCCAGGCCCGGGAGGAGGGAGACGCCTGGATTCCCCGCTTCAAGACTCAGGCAGATACTATTAAGCGTCTCAAAGGACATCTGCAGCGGTGGGAGTAGCCGGCCTTCCAGCACATGAATAAATCTCACATTGTCTGTACATACCCATAGTGAAACATTGTTGCAAATGACAGGTGCACCGCGAGCTGGGAACAGCGATGGTCCCAGACTGGGGGGCTCGTGTGTGGACCAATCAGAACATGGGGCTCTTATCACTGACGCCACTAACATTGACCAATCCTCAGGGGTCTCCATGTAACAATTTTCATGTATCAATTTGAAGGGACAACCCAAGTATACCACCTGACTAACCCTCAACCACTAACAATGCTCTCTATACGTATGCTATACTAACCCTACCACTCGAGGAGCCAATCCAGAGTGGCGATAGGTTTCTTGCTAACTTTCCCAGGTGACGCAAGTAGCGCGTCATACTAAGGTAAAAAGGGCCTGCGAGCCCATGATGAGGGGTGTGTGTGTCAGGACGGACGCGTACGATCCTTGACCCATCCCTGCCGTTTGTTCAATAAAACAGCAGAATCACCTTGCTTCTTGCGTGTGCCTCATACTCATTTTTGGGATACACGGGAGGAGTTGGGGCCTCCCTGCCCGGAGGTCCGCGGACGGCTCAGCCGACCCCGGGAGAATTTCTCCCCGACAACACTATGTTGGTACTGGGACGTAGAAACCCTTACTGCACTTTGACAAAGAAAGTTGGAAAGATTCCCATGCATGCTGTACTGGGGTGTCCAAACACCTGAAGCAGACATAGGGCACACATCAGTCAATAACATCTTTAGTGCAACGGATTTATGCATTGAAGTCAACAATAAAAACTCACAATGTAGGAGAAGGTATCTGGACTTTCCATGGAAAAGGTATTCATCGAATACATTTCCATCGAAAAGTATTAACGGAATTGCTTTTCCATCGAAAAGCATATTCATTGAATACATTTCGATGGATAAATTCGATGGATAATCAGTGTTAGGGTTAGATTTAGGGTTAGGTTAGGGTTAGATTAAGGGTTAGGGTTGGTTTAGGGTTAGGTTTAGGGTTAAGGGGGGTGTGCGTGGGGGACCACCCCAATATACAATATACATTTAAACATTACAAGGAGCTGGCCAGTGCCGAAATTTCAGCACCGGACAGCTCCATGTAACGTTTTAACGTGCAAAATAAATGCATCGAAATGCTATCTTTTACATTGAAAAGCACATATCCATCGAAACTTGCCCATTCCTATATTGGATGGACAAGTTTCGGTGGATATGTACTTTTAATGTAAAAGATAGCATTTCGATGCAATTATTTTCGATTAATTTGCTTCGATGGTTTCACTGTTCGATGGCTCTTTTTCAATGAAAAGACCATAAACCGTAGGAGAACCCAAGGCTAAAAGGTACCAGTGTTGCTCCACAGTTTCTACCTCCTTTTAAATCATGATCTTACTTTGTACTTTACATATAGAAGGAATTAAGTCCCCTAATCTTCAGCAAAACCGGGTTGAGTTATTTGCCGAAATAGCAAAAGTCAGAATGCTTTCTCCCCAAAGTATTACGAACGAACACAATAACTATCTCTAAGTGCAGTTCTGGTTTGAGATGCCTACAGGAGATGTGAAGCGCTACACAATCAAGCACAAGAACACTAATATTTCAAGGGGGTTGTTTATCTAAAAAACCAACCACGGAACCCCCAACCACAACCTATGAAGAATATAACTCAAAAAGTTACACAGAAGCTGCAACCTGGATTAAACCCACGAAAGGGACTAACAGCGCACAGATCACGGCCATGCCCATAAGGGAGCGAGTGAGCCTACATTAGCCACCTTTCTGGATTATGATCACCTGTTAAGACAGTTCTCATTAATCTCCTCTCTTCTCATAATGCACTTTAGCACTCCTAGGGTCTCTACACAGCATGCAACACTTAACATGTGCTCGTGGGGGAAGGGGAGGTACACGAATCAATGCATTCCTTCATTCCTATGTGGTAGTTATTTCGGTGGGTAACTCATATCTTATTTAATGTCTTACAGAAAGCTCATGCAACACTCTAGTCATCCACAAACTCCGAATGCACACCACAGCTTGGTGTTACACTATCAGTTAATGGATCTACTGCGAACAACCCTCCTGTCTTCGTCAGACCATTCGTCCAGATAGCACAGGTCCTTTACAGAGCCCCTCTGCTCACAAATACTCATAAAATTGGGGGAGGGAGTGGGGCGCAATCCACTGTGTTAGAAATCTCGAAGGACTGCATTGTCTATTTTAACAGGGGGATGTTGTGCCAAAACAGAGGACAGATTCTGGAAAAAGTCTTTCAATTCAACTGTGACAGCACAACATTTAAAATTAAGCAATGGAATTTTTCAATGGAAACCTCTGTCCACAGCCCAACACTGACATGTCAATCTTCGAAGGGGAACAGTAAAAGGGCTCTCTGTGCTATGTGTTGGATTCAGTAACAAACATCCCATTCTGATCGCCCCAGAAAACCTTGAAAGGTTCTATGTGATATTGTCGAATATTAAAGGCAGCAGGAAAAAAGGACTATTGCTGTCTTCTTCAATGGGCAGATGGGGGTGACATTCATGAGGCACTAGAAACCTATGCACATATGACATTGGTACAGAAAAAAGGTTTGGGTCAGATAGTGAACCTGTCGAATAGTGGGCAGATCAATAGTTACCTGAAAAAAAGAATATCAGGTTTTTTGGCCATGAGAGAAATAAAAACTAACTGTACATGGCGTGGCACAGGCTGATTTAGCGCATTCTCTCTGCACTCTTGTTCTTTCTGCCTTACTCTTTGTCTATTTCTATGTGGATGAAAGTCGCATTGTTGGTTGTACGTTTGCTAAAGCCATCCCAGCTGTTGCTGTCAGATATACAACCAGAAGGGGGAAAACAGACATCTTGAGGTAGAGGTGAATGTGTTTTGTGTGCAAAAGAAGTGATTAAAGAGAAACAAAAAAGCAAACCATGTAATTGTAGCTACATTGAAAACTAGCTGGTTTTAAAATGGTAAATTTCTAATGAACCTTCTAGTATTTATTTGAGTTATAATAATAATAACGTTACACTTGTCTTTACCAAGCAAAGTTAATTATGAAATCCTAGAATAATCATCTGAATTATTCTCTGATATAACATTATCTTTCCAAGATGGTGGGAGTGGTACTGTGGAGAATTCAACCATCCACATGGTGGGCATGCGCTCGCCTGGGCTTTTTTTGAAATGTTTAAATAAATGAAATGATGGTAGACCGACCTCAGGAAAATGTGTGGGGCTAATCCACACATATTTTCCTATGCTCCCACCAGAACAAAAGCATAGACCGATGTACTCAGGGCTGGACAGCGCATTCAGGCACAGTCTGCCCCGGTCATATTTGTTTGGAATGCGACAGCCGAGGAGGGTACAATGCCATTTCAGGAAGGGAGAGGACAACACCACCCCATGCCATGCGCAGCTTGATTAAATGTCAAAGGCACCATGGAACCACCCTGCTCTTTCGTTAGGCCCTGCAGATGGTGGCAGTTATTAACATACCAACAGAGGGTTCTTCAAACAGGCCCCCTGGGGCCTGGCTGCAGATAATAACAAATGGGACAGGAAACCCAACAACCTTTCATATGTAACTGTGTCTACTTGAAGCTAGCTCCCGCCCTCAGTATCAATGACAGTGAACTGACATGTCTGGGTCTTTTGTTGCAGTAGGCCACCCTCGCTAGAGGAACCCCATTCATAAGATACCATAATGTGGTTTTCAGAAGACAGAGTCTGGTCTCAAATCATCTTCATGGGAGACCTGCTGCTTTAATCAGTGACCACACAGGGAGATCCACAAACCAAATGACATGAAGATGGGTGGGATCTAGTAAAACAAGGGAGTGAGCCCAGAGCTCTTTCTGTTGAGAGGAGGTTTCTGCTATCTTGGTTCTGGGACACCCCTGGTTCCTGTTGCACCCCTTTAGCTTTTCCTGTTGCAAAGCACTCTGGTTATGATCTCACGCATATAAATACTTGTTGGTAGGGACCCCACGATTGGTTCATTAAGGTAATCCTAGCCTAAACCAATCACTGTGGCCCACTTGGCTTTAAAAGAGGGCTGGCAGATCATCTGAAGACTTCACATAGAAGCACGAAGAAGAACTTATCCTTAGACTCTGGCTTATGGTACAGTCTGCCTTACAGCTTCCGCCAGTGAAGGGAGGTCAGGAGCATCCAAAGAGGGAAGCAAGATCCCTCCCCCTTAACCTCTCCCGGGGAACAGAAGGAGAAAGGAACTCAGTAGACCCTCCAGCCACTTCCGAACCATTACCCAGCCAGACCACAGCGTGCCCGGCTAGACTCTGCCAGCAAGCTCCCTGGACAGGGCGTGCCAGAAGGTATCTGAAACCTCAACAAAGGACTAGGCAGCTGCCTGCAAAACACTCCAGAGCTCTGGACCGTCTGCCTTAAAGGACAACGCAAGCCCATTGAAGAAGCTGGAAGAAATACAATGACAAGCATCTAGCGCCATCCACCTTAAAAGACATTTTAAGCCAGTTGAGTTCCTCGATCCTCAACCAACTGCAATGCTGACCACTGCCAAACAACATGCACTGAAAAAAATATGAGACGTCTGTACCAGTGCTTCAGAACCACTGATCAGCACTGAGACGATTCCTGAGCCCGAGCCGGAGTGTAGGACAGGCTGCAGCCGTACATGAAGCTTTGCTCTCCGAGCTGGCTTTTCTGCATGATACTTGCAGCTGACTCCTGTCTTGAACTCTGGTACAGAAGCCTGCAAAGCACTGTGAAGGAGACTCGACACTGTCGAGCACCAACAACCACCACAGCAAAAGGTACATTGTGGTTCTGTCCCCTTGATCCATCCCAGAAGGCCCCTTGATCCATTTTATTGCCCCTTTTGCCCCTTCTGCTGAAGCCAAGAAGCCTTAAACTGTGTGGTTATTAACCATACCCTCCTTGTCAGTATCCAGAGTGCATCCCCTTTCTTTCATACAAACTGTCTGTTCTCTGTATTCCTTTATAGAGTGGGTTGTATTTAGTAGTGTTATTAGATTGTCTCTTGTGATAATAATAAAGTAGATCTGTTCATACACTCTTGACTGGACACTCCTTTTATCATTGGTAATAATTGTATTGTTGCTGTGTTGCAAATAACCAACGATCCATGACCTTTAGAGGAGATACCCCTGCCATTCCGTCAACATTACCAAATTTGGACAATGAGATTTATAATTGTAATTTTATGTTCAGAACCATTCTGGTGTAGTAGAGGTGTGGGGCTGTCTGACTGATCAGAAATGAAAGTCAGACACACAGTTGTCATATTTTCAAGATTAGACATTTTATTAAACAAAAAAGGTTGGGAAAATACCTCTTTAGCCCTATTGTAAAGAGGAACTTCCCTAACTAGAAAGTAAAACTAAGGATCTGTCTGTGTCAGGTTGTCAATTATTAAAGAAAGCCATCCTTGTGTCCAAAATGTCCTAATCTGACCCTCACACTAAAACAGAACATAGGTGCAAGGAAATGTCTTTATCTTGAGGTTGCCAAAAACTGTTCAAAGCCAAAAGTATAAGGATAATTCCAAATGAAATGTTCTCCAAAGCATAGACCCTTGTTTCCAGAGGATGGTCCCCTTCACCTGGATTCTTAAACAGGATGGCACAAATGTCTCTTTCTCTAATAGTTCCTTTGCGTCTTCACTGGACTCACACATTTCTTATTCAAACAAAAGGTTATGGAATATTCTTTCTGTAGAATCTCCTTTAACCTTGCAGATCACCTGGTATATGCTCCTGCCAGGAATCTTTACACAATTTCACTGCCTGGTGTACTCACCTGCCAGGACTTCTCCTATGCGTTTCACAGTTCTTTGATTATTACAGTTCTGTGGTTACATCATTAGATTTCTGCCCATGTTGGCAACTCATGCATCTATACTTGATTTGAGATTCGCCTCTATACTTCGCCTTGTCCGCATTAAAACATTCTTCTTATTGCATATTAAATGTCTACTTTGCCTTGACTTCATTTAAACAAACCTGGTGTATTTTCTGCTTTGTCTATCTTGTACCATTCAAACTCTTGTTGGCATGTTTGTTGGATTGCTCCAGGGTCCTCAACTGCTTTGGGAAGACTCACCGGTTCCTTTCAGCATCTCTGATGTTGCATGTGCCTCTGTGGTATAATCCCTTCATCCGCGGTCCAGTTCGGAGCGTGCGGACATTCACTCAGCATCCTGTGCGGCTCTGTGTTCACACACCAGCTTCCCTTCTCGCTCCGAGTTGGAGAATGATGTAGTGTCGAGGGCCAAACCTCAAGGAGCTCTCCCGGCATCTCCACGGCCCTCCTTGCTTGCACGTGGTGCTCTCGCCTTGTACTAGCGGTCATCTCCAGTTCACTAGCTCCGTTGGTGTGCCTTGTGTTCAGGAGCCCTAGCACGGACAGGAAAGGCTCCTTCTGCACTGCTCAACTTGACAGTGCGATAACCATCATTAAATGTCCTGCACACTGCAGGTTTGGAAGAGCTAGCCTGCATGTTGTATTTCGAGCACCTGTCACTTTGCACAAACTCCTTCCTCCTACTCCTTGTCTCAGTACCTAGTGTCCATGGCTATCAGTGGACTTTTAACTCTGAAATGTTTTTTTCTCAGGGATTTCGGCGAAAAGCACGTTTAGAAACAAAGTTATATGCGAGTTGTGGGTGTTTGGGTTAAAGGTGGACAACAGGCCATTAAGAACTTTAAGAACTCGAGTATCAGAGTATCTTCCTCATGAGAAAGGAGGGGATACTGCATCTTCTCCAATGAAGCCATCACGTCTCCCCAGTAGTTGTTCCCTCCCATGTGATCCTCCCTCATATTACCACCCAGAGGGTCAGGATCAGGCAGCGGCTGCTGTCCCCTGGCCGCATGGGAGGAGGTCACCTCCGAGGAAATCGTGATGACTCCACTAGATTCATCACAGGCCGATTGATGGTTTAGAAAATTATATTCACCCCTGGAGCCCTGGAGTTTGATTTGTCACAGGTACACTCTTTCAAAATACCCCCGTGAGTTCAGACTGGTATGCATAAAAACAAACAGCATTTTGGTAACGTAACAATGACAAAAGAGCTTTATATATGACAAATGCATGAATGATACAAGGGTTGTAGCCTTGACTCACTAACATAATGCACAATTAGCTCGGTGATCATTTCACTTTTCACAACACTCAACCCAACATGAACATGTTTGTAACATTCAACCTTACATACTGATGCTGGATAGCCTCAGGATTCGGTTGTGCAGAGAGAATGACTGAAACATCAGTCACTGTTTTTGGGGTTCAATAGCGATCTGGAGAGAATGTTTCCAATCACCTGAGCAGAATTTTAGCCACGGTATGAGGGTAAGATTTACTGTGCACATGCTCAGCTCCCAATGCGCAAACATCCTAAGACAATTTTGGGGAAAGACCATATGAAAGTCAGGCTTGCTTGAAACATGCCTGGGGTTGATTGAGGTCTCGTGCATAAGGGTATTGACCAAGTAGTTCGGGCTGGACTGCCCCTTTTGGGGTGGGACCAAGATTGATTTGCATGCAGTTGCCCGTTACTGTAATGGTTTAGCAGGCTGAAGAAAGATGGTCTGGAGGTTTGGCCAGAGCAATGCCAGAAGTTAAGATTAATACTCTTGTTTTGATTCATTCTTAATGTAATTGGTGGGCTTTAAATGTACATCATCGGGGCAAAATTGGAAGAATGGTGGGAGATCTATCCTAGAGTACCATGGCATGGACAAAATTCCAATAGTAAAATCTAGTGTTCATTTTTTTTAAAGCATAGAAAAGGAACAATGCAAAAAGAGTGCGGTACCAGGACATGAACTGAAGCAAAACAATTTTATGAAAAATGCCATATTAAATTAGAAACCAAGTAAAGTGTAGCAAAGACATGACCTTTTAGTGAGACACAAACTACAAATATAGGTCAGACGTAATAGTGACAAATGAGAATACCTGGAAGCTTGTGTTGCCACGATTCAGCCAACTCTATCCCTATGCCGGCTCTACAAGATCGCATTTGTTTTGCAACCACAAAACTTGCTAATTAATCTGGCTGCACAGCACAGCTGCACAAGTTGCAAATGATATACCGTTTTTTTCCTTCTTTTTAACTTGATTGTGTACTTAATTTACACTGCATATAAACAGTATCTAATTAATGATCATGTCAAGGCGGCAAAAAAGATACATTGCACCAAAGTGCAAGATGAACTGGGGAAGGAGAGCGGATGCAATCAAATAGGAAGTTGCTTGAATATGCTGCTGCAGGGCCTTAAGCAGCTTAACTTGTGGATCTGGGGAGCGCGTGCCTGGCCTCGTAAAGGCGCCACATGCCTGTCCTCACAGAGGTACCATATGCTGGGTTTCATATGACCAAAGTCAGGGCCGGGCTAAAGCCCGGGTGGCCAGGGCTACCAGCTGGGGAGGTTGGGGTGGGGAGGTGATGGACTTTCAAGGGCTCCCCCGAGCTGGTGTGGTGGGTGAAGGCATGGCAGGCGCCCTATTTTAATCAAATGCGCCCCACTCTCCTGCTGAAGCAGGGTACTTTTTATTACAATAGAGCGCTGATGCTAAACCAGCATCAAAGCCTGCCCCATGCTCCTTCCACATTGGCACCCTATTGAAGTGATCAGCTCCCCGCTTAAATACACCGCTGCTGCTGGTTTGGCAGAAGCGCTGTATTTAGCAGAGCAACGTGGGTGATCAAAACAAAATTTGACCTCCTCCCCTGGTAGAGACTCGGGTATGGGGAGACCTGAGTGGGGGGAGGGAGGGGACAACACGAGGTGGCTGCAGTTGCCAAATTTAGTTGCCTCAGCCGGGCGCTGCCAGATGTAAGTCGGGCCCTGGTCAAAGTGGATATCCAGTGAATGGCCAGAAGTTAACACATCACACAGCTAAAGCTAAACCACTCTGAAGACTTGAACCCGACATGTTCAGGAAACACTAGGATGATGCCAGCTAAAAGGCAGGCATAACATTGCAATCCACAGCCTGGCAAGGGTCTTTTTGGATGAGCTGGAATGACAGGCCATACAGAATTCACGAGAACCGTCCGGTCACAGCAGGGAGCGAGAACAAGTTACCAGTAAGATGCGCCTGCTCGTCCTTTATTGAATAGTGCCAAGGGTGCATGGGAATGTCACATGTGGGTGCCTGTCAAGGCAGCCACGGCTCTGAAATCCTACCTGTGGGCGACAGGAGCGAGGCAGCATGTTATGGAAATTCTCTCAATAGGTATCAGCCTTTGCAACGCGAGGGTAGCAAAATTGCGTCACACCCCAAAGGATACACCTGCATTCCCAGTGGAAGGACACCATTTAGATGATGGCACGGTTAAACACTGTGGAATTGGATTATGGGGAGGCGGCCCACCATGCACGGCACAAGTCTCCCATCTATGCTACCCTCCCTTCACATAATAGAAGTTTTAATGTGTCTCAATCCAGCAATGTTTTATTGTACCCTAGTACCTCCATTGGGGCCTTCTTTGCATTTCGGTTGTCGGAATGGGGGAGGGGCGCGCAGATACTACTGCGGGCCAAGCTTGACACAACAGGCCTCTGTGAAACCACTAGCCAGGGCAACCGAGATGATGTTTTTGGAATGTGTGTGGTGATTTTGGCACCCAGGTCCCTCGAATATTCAAATTTGCCACAGACGCACAGGGCCTGATTCGCCGAGTGTTTCCCGTGGGTTGCACCATTATAAGATGCTTCTGTGAATCAGGCACTCAGTGTCAAATCCTGAAGGATCAGTCTGCGTCATCCATCATATCAACGTTCAAATTCAAGCATGAGCAAAAACGAGAGGAAGATTTCATAGTTCTGGGACATTCAAAATCCACATTCCGCTTGAGGTAAATACCTTGTTACGGTGTGTCAATACAGCAGGAAAAAATATTGTATAGGGCGCATAAAAACCCTATAAAAGCAGAGTAACCTGGTTAGAACGTCACAGCACCTTCTTCAATTAAAAGAAAAGACTGGATGTAGTGATTCTGTGTTGCCATGGTAAAATACACTTTCCGCGCCCAGGTGCCCACGGGCTCTGTGCGCTGCTTATACATGTACAAATAAATACAAGTACGGGTTCTGACTGACTGTACGTAGTGACGCATCACGTCCTGCTGTACGTCCTCCAGATGACAGCTACCAATGCTAGTACGTCCTCCAGATGACCGCTACCAATGCTAGGGATTTACTAGCGATGAGCCCCGCTCCTGGTGCTATGAATCAAGCCTCTCTTCCTAACAAGCAAGCGATTGACAAAGGGATTATGTACAAGGCCTCGCACAGCCCCCTGCATGCACTCAGTGAGCGTGAAGCCCAGTGGCTGGCCGGGCCGTCACTAATCTGCCATGCCTAAACCCCATTAGTCAAGAATAGACCGCCACATCGGATCATCTGTGCTTTCTCCAGCTCGGATCACGCGGACAATGGATGCTACTAACATGCTACTTACACAGACTCGGCGCAGCACAAACCCAAGTCCGAACACTAGCCCGCACAAATATGGCAACAAGAGGAGGGAACGCGCCGACTCAAAAGCCCATCCTCCCGCACCCATGTTCTACTGCACGACGAGAGGCACCCTGCCGGACTGTGGCACTGTTATCAGAATAGACCGCAACAATCCCGAACCACTGCTGCCAGTAATGTTCAACAATCTTTGTTTAAAAGTTTTGGAGCCTATTCTCTGGAAATTGGGTTGTCTATAAACAGCGCCGAGGATGATTTTTTTTGTTTAGATGCCATATTTTCTGTCATTTCTGGTCACCTTATTCACAAAGGTCACCTGCGCATTTGCAGACGCTGTGCAGCAGCACACATGATGCGCCGACCAGCCCCTTTGCCTAGGACAGTAACATAGGGCAGGCTGCCAGCACCTATTTGGGCGATGGGCGTGCATTTCACAGTGATGGGGCTTAAAGGCCCTGCCACTGTGACATAATGTTAAAATATGAAAGACAAAAACATGCATATCCTTGCTTGGTGGCTACAAATGCAACTGGTCCATATTGCTGCTGCATCACTTATAGAAATGCACGAAGGGGTGAGAAAGGACCCTTTCATGTATTGTGCACCCCCTCCATGGGCCTGTCCCAAACATGCACAGTGGATTGCTTCTGTTCTCTGCGCATTTCTGAGTGCGCGTGAGAATTCAGGACGCACTGCGGGATGCGCAGAAACACAACCGGATTTGCACAACTGCTCCAAGGGGACGAAAAGGGGCAAGATGCACACTTTCAGATGCCCTTTGTGACTCTTGTGCAACGTTTTCCGGATCAAGCGAATGGGATCTTCTAGTGCACAGCACTTTCCTGGCAACTCCTTGTCAGAAACCGGGTGAACCTGAATGGGAATCTTGAGCACAAATTCAATAATGTGACTTTAAAGTAACACACTATCATCTTCACACAAGTTCCCATAGCATGCAAGTCCTTTAATGAAAGAAACAGGCCTAATCATCTCTCGAATGCATCTTGGATAAAGATGTCCTTCCTTAACAAACCTCAATTTTGTCTTCAGCTAAAAATAAACTGTGAGGATCTCTCTGCTTCATGGTTAAGAAAGCGACAATGACGTGTTGGTACCACAGGTGACAGTCAAAGAATTGACCAGGATCAGGGACCGACGTAGAGAAGCAACCATGTTGGGTAAGGAAGGGCACAGGCAGATGTAATGCAAGGTCTTTGTTTCATGGGAAGGTAGGCACGGGACAGACGAAATGGGTCTAGACTCTAGCGGTTCATATCTGCAGTCAAATTCTATGCTCCATTGAAAGAACTATGCCTGGCAAACAAAACCACATCATTATGGGCGAGTATTAGTTCATGTTCGGGTATTACCCTTATCAATCAAATAATGGCATTGCAATATCAGATTTGCTGTAGAAATGAAACACTGCCAATGCAATCTGCCCGGACTGAGGTGCACTCTACCGATAAACTCTCTTTCGTGAGCAGCATGGCATCTCTTCTGAATCTGCTCCTTACCCTACAAAAGCCACATAAGTACCAGTCACCCTGTATTGTAATGCAGAACTCTTCTGACTCTCGGTAATCAAATATTCAGAATGAGGGCATCACTCTCCTAGGCCGACAGCCCCCCCCCCCTCCCTAAACAAAATTCCCAGGAAAACACTGTATGAAATCCCGGGGCGCCCCAGTATATCCTCTATAAAAGCTCATGCAATAAACCGTTCACTCACTTTTGGGACCGCGACTGTTAGGAGGCAGGGTTTGGAAAACGCGGCTTGACAGAAAGCATTGTTGCCAGATTCAGCACAGTCGAGATGCCAGAAAAAGTACTCCTTATTGATACAGGTGCTTACCAGTTTAGCTGGTTTAAGCAGACCAGCAAAGCAGATCTTCTTAAAGCGATGCGTTAATCTTACTGAGTTCTTTCTTCTTTCTCATGATTTCAGGTGCCAATCTAGGAACTTTGGAACCCTGTGGACATCACTCTCCACCGTACCCTTTTACGTTGTATGTGCTGCGATGATCCTTCCTTTCTATCTTGTCATTCACTAAAATATGAATCCTGGGCCCCCTCCTCCTCTCTCGTCTGTACATTATTCAATCTTTTTATCCAATAGCACTCATCCAACTACAGTAGATCTGCCTCCATATTCAGGTACAATTCGTCAAAGCTATGAAATAAGAAACACAGATCCGGCCATCGCAACTAGATTTGGTAATCCCAAAGCCCTAATGCTGGTAATTCTGCTTGCATTTTCCAGTTTTTCAGCTCTACTGGCCAGATATCTGTTGCCATTCACCAGCCATCAGTGTGTCCAGGACAGACCGGTCTGGAAACTCTTTAGATCCTCTTCTGCAACTTTTCCTTCCACAGTAGTCGTCTCTGCCTCAGCCGGAGTCCCCCTATTATGCCACTTGTTAAACTTAACTTAAAGCCTGGAGATCAATTACTCAATCCTGCCCAACACCTGGAGCACAAGATCTTTAGAGTGGGAGGATACATAGTTCGGTCTTGGTCAGCCTCCTTCTGCTCAGATGTTTCTCTTGCTGGAGGAAAGGCATCTTCGTACTCGCCCCATCATTGCACATCCTGGTCTCCATTGCAAGAACAACAAAAATTCAGGTAATCAAAGAATGACAAAGATAGTACGTTCAGTCACACATGGGAACCAACATCAGTCTGTGCGGCGGTAAACACATCCATAGGCAAACCAGAAGGAGTGAGCAGTGACGAAGCTTGTCGTACAGATAAGCAACACGCATTGGCTTCTATTGAACCCTTCACCAAACTGTTCTCATTTGTAAAGTCCAAAATGACCACCTGTTAGACATGACACTCAACCACAGACACCCAAGGCCCTCCAGCTGCCCCAGTCCTCTTTACTTGACTCCATGGCAGTGGTATCCTGGAGCAGGTGAATGCACTCCCTATGTCCACAGCTACCCTTGCACTCTGCCAATGATTTCAGAAACCCGAAGGAGCCTTATATGTCCTCATCGATCCCCATTTCTATACTTCATTCTCCAGGGGGACTCTGCAGCAGAAACAGTGAGGGCCTGTGTCCTTTGATCTTCTGGACCCTCCCAATTAAGCAGGAATCCTGCAACCCCGTGCGGCCATGGACACACAGTATGCTTATTAAATTTACACCACGTACAAGAACATAATCTGTGCTCATTGGGAGCAGGTCTGCACCAATTCTACGACTCACTGGATGCAAGAGAAAGGCACATACAATACAGAAAAACAACAAATCAGGATACCATCTGGCATATTTTATTTGTAATTTACAACTTAAAGATTTATTTAAAAGTTTTTTAGAAGATAGTTTTTATTGGGGTGCCAGTAGTGCGAACAAGCATTTTAGGAAGTGGAAAATGAACACAACTACAGGTTGTGTGATATATGATATGATATGTTATTTATAACGCGCTTAATACACAGAGGTTTCCAATCGCGGACCCGGGGATCAAACCTGTGGTGCTCAGTGTCTTGCTTCCAAGGCGAGCATGTTGTCCCTGAGCTATCCTCCCGAGTGTGTAACTTCTTATTTTGTAATTCTCTTTTTCTCAAAATCGTTTTATTAATATAATGTAGGAGGATCATAGGTTAAAATGGTGCAATCCCGCCACAACATCTAAAATCTGCATTTCAATCATTTATATCTTACCTCTATTAATGGCTATCACTTAAACATATTTTACATCACTTTATTAGGTGACTAACTCCCCAGTCATAGCCCGGCCTCAAGAGGTTGGGGGTGAAGTGGGAAGGAAGGGAAAACATGCACCCAAATCACTGCGCTCCATCAAAGGAAGCCCATTCAAGCACCATCCTTGCCAAACCTTCCTCTTATAACCAAAGCACAAGAAAAAAAGGGATATAATTTCAGTTCGAATTGCGAAACAGCCAGCACCGGCCAAAACATTTCTACACTCCAAGTCGGGTCATGCATTGACTTTCTGCGTTCCAAAAAAGCTTTTGCTGCTTCCACTTTCGTTAAATGCAGGATTTCCCCCTTTCATAGCGCATTCAGCTGGGCAGGTTAAGGGGATAGGTGCCTGTAGGCCCAGCTGGATCAATTCTCATTCAATCAAAATGAACTTGTGGCATTTTGTTGCGGCTAACAATTCAAGCAGGGAAGATCATGATCCCATTATCAACATGCATGATGCGTTCCTTCCTGGCTACAAAAAGGTTTCTCTTTCTCGAGGGTCCTTCAAGACAGCCAGTGCTGTGCCTCTTCCAGGCCATTGCAAGGTCTATAGCTTTCAGTAGCTCCACCGATAGGCTCCCCGGTGCTGAGCTTAGTCCCAGTGCACTGCAGAAGAGGTTCTTGTGGAATCCCTCTTTCTCCACCTCTGGGTATGTCCGCCTATAACCCTCAGGATCCTTGCCCGACTGTTCTCTACATATTCCATTGATCTTTCTAGCAATAGAATGGTCAAGGTAATGCATTGTTGGAAGTCACAACCACTGATGATCTCGGCAGTATAGCTCAGCGGCAACATGCTCGCCCTGGAGCAACACAGGTTCAATCCCCGAGTCCGCGCTTAGAAACCTCTGGGTATTAAGCGCGTTATAAATAACCTATCATGGGATACGCTGTGGATCTGGCTCTGGTGAATAGAATCTACAGCATCGTTCAGGCATGGACGGCCACCCATGGTCTATGCCTGAACGATGACAAAACTGACTTTATCATTTTAGGCACCCCTACCTACATATCCAAATTTAGCCCAGATTATGCCAACTTCATCATTGATGGCAATAATATAAAAGTAGCAAAGGAAGTGAAGAACCTAGGCTTTTACCTAGACGCCACACTGAACTTCTCTAAACAAGTCAACTCCATAGCCTCTGCTACCGCATACACATGCAAACTTATCAGAGGCAGTAAACAATTCCTCTCCACCGACAGCTGCCTCACGCTCGCCAGAGCCCCCATACTGTCTAAATTGGATTACTGCAATGCACTCTACATTGGAGCGAATAAACAGACCATCCATAAAATACAGTTTCTCCGGAATAATGCTCTGAAGATCAATAGAAATTAGCACATTTCCTCTGTGAGAAGAGTGCACAAATGGCTATCCACCTTTGATAAAATCCAGTTTAAGATTGCCTCCCTTACTCACAAGTGCCTTCATAATAATGCACCGCCATACCTCTGGAACCGAATCTGTAAAAAAACGTTGTCTAGACCGACAAGAACAGCTAACGCTAACTGCCTCCAAGTTCCACGATTCAGACTCTCTACCATAGGAGGACATAGTTTCCCAGTTAAGGCGGCGCAATTGTGGAATTCCCTACCTCCCGGTATTAGAGAACCCCAGCCCTTCTCCAAATTCAGACAGAATTTGACCAACTGGCTAAAGGAAAATGACAAATAACTCCCTGTCCTACATGCTCTCGACGCCCACCCCTCTGCCTACTGATTCGCTTATTATGGGTTAGTCCACTCCTTCCCTGATGTATTGCGCTCACCTTAATCCCAATCCTATTCACACTGTACATACTTGTATAATGTATGATGTTTTTTGTATATTTCTGTGTAGTTTATCTGCACTGTACATACTTGTATGATATATGATGTTCTTTTGTATATTCCTGTGTAGTTTATCTTTGTGCATTTCATGTACCCATGCACCCTGCAACTAAGTTGAACATATCCTTATCCTTTGCGCCCTGATGCCCCTGGGTCTGGCACGCACTATAAACAAACATATCATATCATATCACTGTCTCTGATTTCCGAGATACAGATTCCAGAATCACCCACACATTTTAATCCCTACACCACTCTTCTCATCACTCGCAGATCTTTGAGGAGCGAGTGAATCATAGTTCGTACTGAAATGTACCACTACCCTCTTCGAGGCATAAAAGTAGGGTTACGGGGTCAGCTCACCTGAAAATCATTTTTATGTCTCACCATCACCTGGTGGCGATTACTTTATAGAAACGCTCAGTAGCGCCGTTTGTCTTGCTGCACTGGACACAGCAGCTGATATTCCTTGGAAGCAGGGGGTTGGGGCGGGGGAGGAGTGGTGTGGATATACATCAGATGTGCCATACCTTTAGGATATGCTACTTAAAGACAACTAATTTATTTATTTATTTATATTTATATAGCGCGAAAGCAGCCCAGGGGCATTGAGGCGCTGTTACTTGCAAGAACTTAGTTACACAGGTACAGGCATGGTAGCGGTCGTTGACACATTGTGAATACTACAAAACATCATACTGTTGTTACAGATATTGCACATAGTCATTATATCACAACTTGTGCAACGGGTCATATGATAATGTTGGTGGAGACATTTTAAAAGGTTTTTGTGCCAGTTCTGAGGCTTAAGTCCACTGTGACACACTCTACTTCATTGTTCCCTAGTGTACACACCAGACCGCCGCAACCCTCTTATGTCAAGGAAGAAAGTATTTGGCAATTGAATTGGGAAATGGCGCTGATAAACAACAAGCAGAGCCCGGAAGAGTGCAGAACAGAAGAAAGTGGCTGAAGTGTGACTTGCTTCGAGTATGGAGCATTACGGCAATCTGTGTGTGTTCAAGGGCTAGGGAGAACGGAGGGGGGGGGGCTAAAGGCAACATGTATTACATGTAAAATACTGCTTCTACCTGAAAACCGTGATCTAAATCAATGCGACTGCAGATACATACAAATAGAAGATAGCAAAGCTCCACCTGCTGGTACATTTTACCTTTTGGTAACACAAGAGTCAAGTAGACATATGTGTATTTCCAATTGCAAGTGAGGTTGCACATTTTTGATTTAATCTCATACAAAGCGCAATATGCTACACCTCATGAAATGGCTTATACATTCCAGAAAAAGATACAGGAGAGGGACTTTACGGATTTCGTCATTCAGTAGCCGTGAAGTAATGCGCAATCGTACTGAGATTGGAGATGGAGGCAGGTTAGCACCCAGTTCCAAAGACTTGCTGCACATTAAACTCAAATTAGATCCGATTTGATTGTGAATGAGGCATTACATCATCTGATTAGTTGTCCAAAATTATTCATGGAATACTCATTGAACTGGGTAATCAGGCCGGAGGCAAGTAAGCAGCTTGAACTAAAGTCTAAAAGCTTGGAATTGTGCATTACATTTCGAGCAACTAATGAGAACACGATAGACGTGGAGGGGTATTTTTAGAATCAAAGATCACAGTGCAACGCAAATATGATATAATGCAAAAAGGTTCTCAAATTATGCCACACGAAAGTTACAGAAAGATGACAGTGGAATTTAGCAAAAAAAAATGAATTGATCATGGTTTCAAAATACTTGAAATATGATTTGTGTTGCGAAAATATCTAATTCTAGCCACCGAATTTAGAAGAATGGCAACAAAGGAAAACAAAAAACATTGAATGATATAAAGGGCTTCGACTATATCAACCAAATTGACTGAGGAAATATTGAGCAATTCACCAATCCATTTAGCTGGACTGACAGCAAATTCAAATTAGACCACAGTAAGTCAAACCACATGAAAGCAAGATTGTCCATAGATCATAAAAGTATCGGGGTAGTGGGGCGTTGTGAGAAACCTGAATGTGTCTCACCCGCTAGTCCCTGGGGATCTGTTATCCAGGTGGTTTGACACAGCCATCGGTTTCGGATCCAGTTCCTGGGGGGTGGACCAGTTCTGGAGGATCACCTGGGTGAGGGGTCTTCGGGGAGTGGAAGTGGGACACCAGATGGCGAGTATCACCTTCCCTGCAACACCTTTACCCCATCCTACCAAGTAGGATATTTAGGAACTCAATCCCTCCACCACCCTAACACGAACATTTCCTCACAGGCAGCTCACTATCACTGAAAACGGACAAACACCCAAGCCGTATACCGGACATATCCCAATACAATGGTCAGGCAGGGTCAGGCAATTACTGCTGACCATAAGACACACCTGACTTCCATCACTCTTCCCCACGCAGATAAAAGGCGGAGCACAAAAGCACACACTAAGCAAGACAAAGCACACAAGGAAGCAGCAGTTCCAAGATGGCAGTTTAATACAAGGCGAAAGACGGCAAAACCTAAGAGGATTGCAAGGTGGGAAGTGCCCTTGACCTTTTCAACGAAAGACTGTTACTTTCCTGAACCTTCTAGAATCAGAAACATAAGACCAGGAATCAAGGTTGAAGAACCCTATATTGTGTGTCGTGAAGTATCCGGAGCAGGGAGAATAGCTTGCCGCCGGACTACTGTCCTTGGCTCCTACAACAAAGCAACACCAGTGTAGTCAGCACAGCCGGTGAGTTGGGAAGACTGATATCAGACTGGTCTGTGTTGAAGCCAAGGTTGCAAGCGGCAACATTGCATAGTGAAAACGGAAGAGAACAGTGTATGAAGCGTATGTGGCAAGCAACGTAAATATAATTAAACAACAGAAGTGTGGTTGAACTTTTTAGCCAAGCTACAATACCATAGACAGGGTGTTCAGGCACCATGTGGTGGCTCATTCAAAAGTCTCTATTAGGTATCTAGCTGAAAGGTGGCAAATGTGAAGAGTGATACAGAATTGTGAGATCGAAGTGGTCCTGCAGCAGGTCAGGGAATACCCTGTGCAAATTGAAAGTGGTGTTTAATGAAAGTTTGTGTAAAGTTATATTTGAAACTGGAATTAGTCCGAGCCCGGCAGAGTGAGACTAATTGAACATTGTGTTAAAAGGGATCTAAGCCCCGCTGAGGGGGATCCGAGATCTGAGCCCGGCGGAGGGGGATCCAAGGTGAATAGTGAATCGCCTAAGAAATTGAGTACCTGTGAAAATCAAGAATGAGGAAAACAACTTATCGTTTGTTTGTCGCTTCAGGCCCTCTGAATACAGAGACTATGAAAGGCAAAGAGATTTGGACACGGAAGGCCCTGATGCTAATGATTGAACTGTATGCTCGAGCTAGAGAAGCCAGAGACTGTGCTAAACATGAGTGTACTGCCTGAACATCCTGACATATCATTTTGTTTCCCACACTATTTGTATTTAGAGGTAAGGATTGGCAATGGGTTTATTAGTATAGGCCTTTTTATCTTGACAAGACTATGCTATTATAGGATGGTCGTAGCTTGCTCCCATCTTTAGATTTAGTTTTAGGTAGGCGTTTCTCCAACCCTTTTTGAAGTTCAATAAACACTGTTGAACTGTGGTCACCTGTGTCTGTCTTACTGGTGATACCATGCCTTCCTTACAGCATGCAAAACAAAGATCGAAAGACAAGGGCGGGAGACGCAGGATGCCATGGTATGCACAAAAATGTATGCACTGCGTTACCTGGGGCTGCCTCTAATACTGTGCAGCCCAAATAAAACATCAAGGGGTGTTCAAAACTCTTTGTAAAATTACATAACACATTAGAGCTCCAAAGCAATCTAGTTACCTGCCAACCGAATCCCCAGTCCAAAACTGGTTCTCCACCAGAGATCTCACTTAAATAAACTGCCAGAAAACACATAACTTCTTTGTGCTCTCACTGGCCCAAAGGATGTCTTGCTTTTGACAATCACCTTGACTTGTGCCAGAAACAAGATGCCAGCCCTGGCTCCCAGCTGTTCAAATGACTTCCTGGTGGGGGTAACCTCTCCACGTGTTCGCCTTATCTCCACTCACACCCGGAGACAGATGCAGTCAATCATTCTCAATATGCCTCGTTTCCTCACTGCAAGCAGGTGTGTGCTTCTCATTTCTTCATCGTGACAGGAAATGGGATGGTTGAGCTGCCCCGTTTCTTCTAGTCATTTGTTATTTTAAGGGGTGGGGTGGGTCTCCGCTTAAATTAAATGTTGAACCCCAAGGGGTCGACCGCAAGGATAAAATATAACAATGTCAGGGAAACTCTTTGCAGATGACACTAGGGTGGTCCTGCACAGGTGCCCCGGGAATTCAGAGAAGGTGAAGATGTATTGCTCTTGTTTTGTTTCCCGGCCTTTCACGCAAGTCCAATGCAAAGCATTTCTTCACCAGCGAAGCACATGCCTTGTGATTGTCTAAAAGACACAAAGTATGTAGCTTTGTCTCCATAATAGTTAGACCGCATATTCTTCTCCACTGTGAAAGCCTGTCCTCCAAGTTCCCCACATCCTCCTCCTGCAACTTGTCAAACTTAGCTTTCGTGAGATTTGCATTTTGTCAATTTTCTGCAGCATCTCATTATAATGGCCATGGAGATTAAGAGTGCATGTTGGAGAGGATTATCCTCTTCCCCAGACTTCCAAAGGTCTTGTGTAGGGTTGAGAAAATCCAAGATGCTCTCCTTTAGCCCTCTCTCATTCTATGGCCTGAGTCTAGAACCCTGCAATCAGAGTTCAGTGCTCCTGTTCGCTCAGGATAAGTCAGATGAGAAACCTCAAGCGTCAGCCAGTGATATGATAACACTTTAATTTCAAACACAATAGGCACAGTTCATTTACACCTTGAATGGCAGCTGCTTGTAGGCACCAAAAGAGGGTAACCTGGGAACCTAGGTCCATGTCAGGACATCGAAAGTCAGCGTACATCAGGTCCTCTCAGTAAATTGCCATTACTTGGAACTAGCATAGCTTACTAGAATGTTCAGAAGGACACAAGCGGGCCAGGCACAGGCCTCCACCACTGACATAAGAAAATCACCAGAGCCTGCCCCCACACCACTGCTACCCACCACATGGGCTGCTTTTAGAGATCCTCAGCACACCCTCTCAACAGTCACAGTCTCCACATTGAATCAGAAATAGGCCTGGAGGAGGCGCTGTTCCCTCAGTTTAATGCTGAAATGCTATTAATAAAGGCTGTTCAGGGAATCCTATGTTGCCCACGGCGCCCCGGACCAGTGGCTCTAGCTGCACATACTGTCCAATCAAGCAGACTGAAGATCCCATATCAGCAGTGCTACCAGCAAATGTGGCCGTGTTGTTTCTTAGGGCATGCCCCACAGAGTTTCAGGAAAGCTGACACTTGATTTTCTGGGGTGGGTGGGCAGATTTTTAGGCAGTCCCATTGAAGGTATAGGCAGCGTACTCTGCGCCCATGCCAAGTTTACATGGCTGGCACATCTATCGAAATGTTGTGGCAGTGTCACATGACCAAAGACCATTTATGGAAGGGACACCACGAAGAGTGCACCTCCCACAGTACCAGTTGTAAAGGAGGGCCGAAGTATATTCTGCGTTTCAGTAAGAGCTCAGAGACTCAGAATGGTGTCCTGGAGCATATGCATTGTAAGCGCCATTGGTATCAAAGTACCAACAGAACTCATAAGGACCCAGTGGAACCCGGCCAACTTTCCCCCAGAGTCCCAAGAAGTGATTGGGAGCAGAGCTTTAGCCACTTTCCACTGATAATTCACAGCTCTTGAAACCAGTCCACCTACCAACCCAGAACATGGAGGCCAGTCATTTAGCCTTGTCAATAAGGAACGAGAACCCCTCTCAGCCGAGGCCTACCAGGAAGAAATACAGAGCAAGTCCTCGAACCCTGAAGTAGATGATGGCAGTTCAGACAGCCCCAATTCCTACCCCACCCTTTCTCTTGGTATGTCTTTATGCAGACCACTAATCTCTAGCCTTACCTCAAATATCAGATACTGCAGTGTATTTCTGATGCTTTCAGGGCTCCAACATTAGCTGCAATAAAAACCATTGCAGTAAAGAAACAAACACCAGATGGGACGGACTCCCGAAATACAAACATTAAACTGTGCCCGCATGGGATGCCACCTCTATTATGCACCGAGCCCGCGTGGGAAAAGTGGTTGAGGTTTAGCCCACTATTTATGACTTTTCACCTTACACACACTCCCAAGGTGGGGAAGCTGGGGATAGTTTAGTTAGGGACGGGGACCCAATCCTGGCCAAGAAAGAGGAATGTAAGTAAGAAATAGGAAGTAGGATGTATACGTTATTCGGGTGAGGCTGAGGTGGAAGTGGAGGACGACCAAGAGACCAGCAGAAAGGAGGAATGAGTGGCACACTGTGGAGGTACCCTTTGGAGCAGGTGATGTATTGGCTAGAGAGTGGAAGTAGTACTGCAGTGAGAGTGTGTGGTTTGTTCAGCAATTGTCTATGGCGTACAGTGTAAGAAGTGATGGTGAAGCAAATGGTTTACTGGGTGAAAGAAGGGAGTTTGAGTAGTGTTGAGGAGGGAGTAGTAGTGTGAAGGAGGGAGTAGTAGCGTGGAGGAGGAAGTACCAGGTAGTAGAAGGAGGAGTAGTATCAAAGGGTGGAGGCAAGAACGAGGAGGAGCCAGAATATTAAAGATACCGAGGATTGTTGGGAAGAGTGAGGTAGAGGGGAGAAGAGGGCAGACTAGAAAAGGGAGAGGTGAGAGTGAGCATGGTAGGCAGAGCCTGAATCAAGCAGGGCATTTGCAAGACACAGCCTGAACTCCCGTTTGAATACTAACCGCTAGATAGTGTAAGGAGATTGAGAAAGTCCCTGAGGGAGTTTAGTGAGATAAGGTGACTGGCATTTAGGTCCTCCCTACTAGTGGAAGTTAGAACTAGACATTACAAATCAATCTTCTGTATCTACTAACATGAGTCAGGGATGCCTGGGTTAGGGAGCAGGTTCTACTCTAGGCGAGAGAGGGAGCGACTGCCATAGGCCCAAGAAAACATTTACTAAAAACTCTTGAACCGCCTGGGAGTGATTCCTGAGCCATCTGTGACAAATAGGATTGCTCCCGAGAAAACAACACGTTTCTCAACAAAGGAATGCGATATTACTAGCAGTAGTAATGACTCAACTGAGAACTGCAAACTATTGCTCCAGAACCATGCTGTGCACCACAGATTCAGGTTACGATACTCGGGCCACCTCACACCATTATAGACAGCGTTACAATGACGGCACATAAAATAAATCCCTTATTTCAAGACTCTTCACGTGGTGTACCAAGTCATTAATCAGTGTCTCTCACAAATGGTATTACTCTACATACCAGAATGGTCCACCATTACGTAGACATCCCACAATCTACGTACTATTCACCTAGCAAAGTATTCAACGTTTGGTGATAGCTCACTACTCTATCATGCTGTACCCTCTTCACTTGCAGTTAGAGAACATCTGGGAATTCAGATGATGGTAAATGTAAAGAAATCAGCAATATATATAATATACCGTTCAAGCATTTTAAATGAAAATCCATGTGCAGGTATTTACAGATCTTGCTAAAATACTATTGGATAATGTTTGGAGGGAGGGTTGACATAGGAAATCCATCAATATTATGAAATGCCCACTAGATAATGTAGGCATGGGTCTCTCCAATTTTGCACTTTAATATCAGATTGATCAATTGTAGTTTGCAGCAAATTGGTTTGCTGAAGGTGAACCCCAGAGGTGATTTGTTGGCCACATTTACTGAGCGTTTACCCCTAGATGAACTTCTACCACTGCAGAGGGACATGGCTAGTCGTTATAGGTAAAGCGAAAAAGGCGCAAATGAGATTGATTTAGAGGTTACAATTGAGTACCCCTTTTGATGCACAAGCTCCCTTTAGTTGGGTGAACTAATTTCTGCCCGTGCAAACAGAATGGCTGTCTCAATGTGGAAGAGAGCAGTTTGTAACCAGTTGGACGGCTCATTAACTAAACGAGATTTTGCTATATAGATTCGGGGCAGCTTTTGGTATTGCAGAGGGTCAGTTCATGGAATATGTGATGAGCCAGAGCAGCTCATAATTACTGACCCTCTCTGCCAGAGAAACGTAGCACAATCATTGACCTAGGATCTGGGCTTGGAGCAATTTACTGGTTCTATTCTATAAATCAATGCCAGATTGTGAGTTATCAAAGCAAGACCCAAATGGAACCAAGATCCTGGAGAAGAGCCAACAACAATGGTTTAGAGCTTGGCCAAAACCATACTTCGAAAATCCTCCTTTAAAAAGATCCACTTCACTTTCCAGCATAACACCTCTATTACCCCAGTTAAGCTGCATAGGTGACACCTGTCCACACCCACATATCGCTGGATGCTCGCATAGAAGTGCTTTTTACCATTCTGTTTTGGATATCCAAATTATTAATCAGTTCTTGTAGCAGGTGGCTCAGTTGGTGGAGACAAATAAGGAGAAGTCAGGGCTGGCAGGTCCTATTCCTTGTTTGCTGGGGTTCATTAAATCAAAGAAAGGGAGAAAACCTTGACTAGGTTCATTTTAGTGAAAAGTGGCATGAACTTGAAATCAATTAGAAGGCTGATGTTTCAGGTCTGGATCAAGGACTTGGCATCCCAGGTGTCAGTTCTGGAAGAGTTGAAAGGCAAGTGCAGACACAGCTAAGCTTGACTGGACATACTTCTAAATGCATTGTTGCCCCTCCTGACACACAGCCACCATTCTGGTTTAATGTTTTTTTCTTCTCATTTTCCCTTTATGTTCTAGAGCAATAGTTTTACTAATTTCCCTGCTGATTGACTTGGAAGATGTACAAATAGATAAACGTTCTCAGCAGTTCCTCTTTGCACCATCATAGTATTGATTCCCCTGACCTCTTGTTGATTAAAAACAAGACTCACTCCAACCAGAATCTTCTCCCAACCCTTGATTACAACATCGAAGGGCAATTAAAAAAAATACTGGATCTTTTGGACACCCATTCTCGGCAGCGGTTAGCAATTGCCAAAGTAAAACCTCAAACTAAGTCTCAATAGCCGTACCATTTTCAATCTCCTAGATGAATTGCTTCCTTATCAGTGTCTCTGTGAGCTGTGTAAGCTTTCCTCTCAATTTTCTTAGTACAAGACTTCCATTCTGTGATGGAGCCACACAATTACGTGACTCAACTACTCAGGAATCACACTAGTTTTATTTACAAAATAGGATGGCGTTGGCCTTAACAACTGCAGGTTATAAGGGTTTCTCATCAACATAACAGGTATTGCCCCGCCCCCTTGTGTGTGATCTAACACCTATGAGCTATAAGCGTTTATCATCAAAAGAGCCAGCATTTCCCCCTTGCGAGTGGTCTAAATCAACATTGTCAAGATGGGTGAAATATAAAGTGCCAGGGTTCTTCCTATCATGGGGGTACTGGGGGTCTTCTCCAGGTACTCTACAAACACAACACAGTTCAAGGATATAGAGCGTATAGCCACTTCTTGGTGAAAACCCACGATATCAGCGATATAGCCAGGACCACTCGTCTCATGATACAGTCACAGACTTATAGCGCCTAGCCCAGTGGTCTTCAAACTGTGGGGCTGGCCCCTCTGGGGCTGGCCTTGGGGCATTGTCTGGGGGTGGCCCGGACTCTTTATAAAAGGTACTAAGGGACCAATTTTTAAAAAAAAGATTAAGGGGACTGCGTTTACAATAATATGTAAGCAGTAGAATATCTGATTATGTTGTAAAGAGCCGTCGAGGACCCCCCTGGACATCCTTTGGGCCCCATAGGCATGGGGGCCCAGAAACAATATTTTTACTAAGTGGGGTGGGAGGAAGGCTCGGTATGAACACATTTGAAGTCCCCTGGACTAGCCACTTCTTTGCCGAAAGTCCTCCTCATTTAGATATAGCACTCAGCATATTATGTGTAATCTGCACTGGGAGGGTCGTGCGTGGTCTGAAGTTATGGTGCCCTAAGTAGCTGTATGGGCTCCGGCACCCGTTTCACACAATCTCATCTATAAGGAATATGGTGCACTTCCAACCCTGTCTGAACATTGAGGGCTATGGTGCCCTTTGCACCCTATCTGCATGCAGGGGGTGTCAACGCTGCTCTGCCTTGTCAAGCTTTATAGCCTTGGTCAGGATGCGCCACTAAAACTTGGTCCTTGCCTCCAGCCACCTACTCTATTCAGACTAACATCTTTAGTAGGTAAGATCTTCTCTGCTGCTTCCACTTTGCTTTCTCCAGCTTCATCAAATCTTCTCCCCTCCTTGCCTTTCCAGCTCCACACTTTAATGCTTCGGTTCAAAATTCACCATATCTGCTTTGGGTCCTGGGCCTTACCTGGACATCTTCACAGCCCCTTACATTGTTTAGATAAAATATCATTTATTTTCTTACGAGGATTATTTTTAACATAAATTCTAAGACCCGCTCCCTCACTGTGGGCCCATGGACCAACAAAGTGATGGGAGGTTCAGTGGTCAGGAGAAGTCCTACCCCTTCATCAGCACTGTGCGAGGCTTGAACTAAACTCCCTGAATTCAATCCGCTTTCATGGATTGCTCTGCCCGTTCACCACTCGTGCTTTCAGACGCCAGCTTTTCAGCTTGGTATGGTCACACATGAGTGCAGCCTCAGTCTTCCATCTGGTACTATCTGGCAGCAGGGCTGTCACGAGGGGAGTGTGCAGGGGGGGCAAACTGCACAGGCCTCGCACTTGCGGGGGACCTTGCGGCCCCCTCTCCTAAAGAGAAGGCAGCACAGTTTCCCGTGTCCTTTATTCACATGGGGGACTGTGCTATCTCCTCTCTGCCCCTGAAATGATTTTGCTGTTTGTTGCGAAGCTGTTTGGCTCCGCAACAAACAGCAGAATAATGAGAGACAGCAGGGCTCAGAAGTGAGCTCTGCTGCCCCCTGTTAGTTATTCAGCTGACAACGTGGACATGCTGAATGACAAGAGAGGACTCCTCTCCTGTCAGTCAGTGTGTTCACGTTGCTCAGTGTGAACAGGCTGGCTGATAGGAGAGGAGTTCTCTCCTGTCAGACAGCATGTCCACGTGTCGGAGTGCATGGAGGTAAGGTAAGTTTTTTTTATTTTAAATTAAAAGTGTAAATGTGTATTTAAATTAAATGAGTATGTGTATCTGTATGTATGAATGCATGCGTGCATGTTGGCGTTTGTGTCAATGCTGTGTTTGGTTTTATGTATGCATGTATGTATGGAGTTGTGTAACTGGTGGATGAATGCATGGGTGAAAGTGTTTTATGTGAGTATGTGTTCAGCCCTACCCCTAAATTTAGCTGCCCTGGGGGCCACTTCATCAAGTGGTGGGTTCATGGCATCAGAGGTGCACCTAGGTTAAAATGTCAGGTGTGAGGGGGGACTAACACTTAAAATGTTGGGAGAGGCGCTAATATCAGAGGCTGTGAGGGAGGGGCAAACTTCCTTGTGTGGGGGCACCTAACATCTTTCCACATTCAAATGAGACTTCTGGTGACGCGTCAATGTTACAAGCAACTGCCTTTTGCCTTCATTTCTGAAACGTCGCACTTCTGTGAGAATGAGATGTTTCATGTCACCACTTCCCTTCTTCTCATGGCCATGCTAATCCCTATGGCAATTCTCACCCAGTTCCTGCCCTGACCCCCAAAACACCTCCTCACTGGGACTCTTTGAGCTAGCTTTAAACACACCTTGCCATTAAACTTTGCCCTCAATGCGCCTGCAAGTGATTCCTCAAAGGAGTCTTCTGAGAGTTCATGACTTCATTGGAGTTGTAAACACGGAACTGGTGTAATAAAAATGTCTTAATTAGGTCTGCCTTTGGCCACTCGATTTAAAAACACCATGCATGTCTTTTGCTGAGGTTCTGTTAAAAACAAGCATTGGCAAAGCCAACAGTTTTGTCTTGTGTGTAAGTATTAGGCATTTTCCAGACACTGCTATTAGCTGCTCAGGTACTCAAACCATTTTGCACCGGCACTATCAATGGTCAGCTCATACCAATACAGAAGTGACTTTCCCATGCCTACATGGATGCCCAAACTGTTAGCATTGCCAGTGCTCTTTTTGGTCTACCCTTGATGCACAGGACTACTTTCTGTGGCATGGCATTTTTACTGGCCGGGAATCTGTACATTGTAATAATTGCATATATTGATGCAGCCTGCATGGACATAATTAGAATAACCAGCATGAATATATATTTATACTAGCATATCTCACGTGGAAAGGTGGCATGAAATGTATTGGAAAATGTTCCTATGCACTGTTTGTGATTCGCAACTATTGGTATTTTTCATGTGCTTCCATACAAAACCAATTGCAAACTATATGGATTTCTACCCAATTTTGCTAAGAAAGTGCTGTAAAATGCATAATTTTAACCCAATGTTTCAAACATTTTCTTGGGCGTGAGAACCCCCCTCAAGCAATCCTTCTTTGGTTTGGGCTCCCTCACTGTGCTCTGTTGATCCTGCTTAATTGGCACAAACATTTAAGCCTCTTAAATTCAGAAATGTACCAGCCTCCCCTGTATATCATTTGTCACTGTGTATGATGTGTGTTTTAATGTGCACACAGGTGCAGGGGGGTCCTTAATGATATGATATGGCATTTATAATGTGCCTGTACACAAGCGTTTCTAGGCGCGGCAAGGAGGGGGAAACAAAAGAGTAGTACAAAAAACAGATCTTACTAGGCCTTGTGTAATTCAGATCGCGCAAGAGCAGGGAAGGGGAGAGGGGAGAAGTGCCGAGTGTGGGGTAGGATGCAGAAATGCAGGAACAAAGGAGAAAAAAGAGTGCAGCCAACGGGTGGCAAGTGTGGGTACTCATAAGTGCAGCCAACGGGTGGAGAATAAGTGCAAGAGAGGGGACTCTAGGGTTACAGATACAGACTACAAGTGCAGGGGAGTCAAGAGGCAGTGCGTGATTGCAACAGGACAGGCAGGTACCTGGGCCCAAATTCATAGCTTGACCAGGTGACCAGTGGCGTAATACAAGATGTGGGGGCACCCCTGCGAGCCATGCTGATGGGGCCCCCCAACTCAGCAACAAATCAAGGGTCACGCCACACTCTGGGCCAGCCTAGATTATCACACTTGCGCAATACGCACAAACATGCTGCTGAACGGATATGCCACACACTGCACTAGGAGAAAGATATACATATGTGTTTTAATATAACATACCGCACACTGTCTGAGAAAAATTGGCTAAAAAGCCAGAGTGTTTGCAATTGTTTTGTAGGGTAACACCAATCCAATAGATGTAAGTCATCAACAGAGCACAGGAACATTAAAGCTTTGCTATTAAAAATGCCATGCCACAATGAAAACATGTCCAACTGGCTGCACAAGGTAGACCAGTGTCGACATGTAATAACACTATAGTAAAGCTTGCCAGGCCACATTTAGACATATCTAGACTGGTTGCACCAAAATGGCAGTCGAAGCAATAACAATAATCAAGAATAGAACACACATTCAAGCCTGTGTCTCTGTGGCCTCTAACAACACGGCCAAACTCTTTAAAATCTGAAAAGAACTGATCAATCCTGTTGAAGTCTTTACATCTCCTGTTCCCTCCCAGGCCCTCTGTATGGCTCTGTCATCTCACTTTTACGCTAAAACTCAGGACATCCTGTCCTCCATCTCCTCTCCCTCTCCCTCTCCCTCTTCCTCTCTCGGCCCCCCTTTGGCCATCTCTACCTCTCTTCCTCCTTTCTCCTCTTTCTCTCTGACAACACCTGACAAGGTTTCTAGACAAGTCCGATCTATGAAAGTGTCATCCAAACAGGTGCTCTCCTGCTCCACCAGAACCATCAAGAACCATATTGACACCCTCGCTCCAGCCTTGACCGATTTCTGTAATCACTCTTTCCCCTCTCCCGTTAAGCACTCCCTTATGCACCCACTCCCTCAAGAAGCTTTCTGCCGATCCTGCCTGCCCGGCAAACTATCGCCCAATCTCCATCACCCCTTTCCTGGGCAAACTGTTGAAAAAGCTGGCCATCTCCCAGTTTACTCTCCACACGGAATCTGTTGGTTGTCTCCATGACCATCAGTCTGGCTTCAGTGCCAGAGACACGCAAACAGCTGTCCTGAACACGTGCAAAGTTCTGCTCTCTAACCTTGATTCCAGCATTCCTTCTGTCCTCATCCTCCTTGATCTTTCCTGTGCTTTCGACACGGTCAACCATGCCATCCTGATCAATCGACTCCAGGAGAACCTGGGCAGCACGGATCAGGCCCTTGAGTGGCTGACCTCCTTCTTCTTGGACTGCCCCTCCCAGGTCCAACTCGGTCCCTTTCTCCCACTCCATCCTCTCACTCTGGTTTTTCAACCTCTATGTGGCCCTTTGACCCACCTGATCTCTACATTCTCCTCTAACTTTCAGTGTTATGCAGATGACACTCCGCTTTCCTTCAGGCTCCCCTCAGACTCCTCTCATCTCTCGCTCATTCCCGACTGTCTATCCGCGATTCAGGATTGGTGTGCCCTCAACTATCTCTGCCTTAATGTCAGTAAGATGGAGATCCTTCTCATTTGGACTCCTGCCCTTGCTTTCCCTGTCTCACTCTAGCCGCCCGCCTTGGACCCTCTTCCTTCGCAAACAACACTGGTGTCATCTTTGACTCCACTCTCTTTCTCTCCTCACATCTCAGATGTTGCCAAGAAGTCCCACTACCAGCTGCTCCTCCTCAATGGGACTCTTCCCTTTCTCACTTTCCCCCAGAAGCTCACTTTCTGCAGAGCCCTGGTTCTCTCTAGGCTGGACTACTGCAACAGCCTCTTTCTCAATCTGCCTTTCTCTACTATCCAGCCCCTGCAACTAATCCAGAAAAGGACTGCAAGACTTATCCTTGGCCTCAAGCACAGGGATCGTATCTCTCCAGCCCTGAAATCTCTCCACTGGCTCAGAGTTGCTGCAAGTATCAAGTTCAAGACCCTTTTCATTGTCCACAAGGCTTTCTCGGCCCGGGGCCCGCACTACATCCAACGCTCTCTTCCAAAATATCTTCTTTCTCAAGCCCTTCGCTCAGCTACCTACAACTCTCTAAGGGTTAGACGCTTCTCCAGGAAGAGAGTGGGGGGTAGATCTTTCTCCTCTACAGGTGCCTCCCTCTGTAATAGCCTCCCTGCCCCTCTCAAGCTTTAGCAGACCACCTGAAGTTCTGGAAGCAGCTCAAAACGTTCCTCTTCTCCTCTGCTTTCTCTCTCTCCCTCCCGTGCTGGCCTACCTGACCTACCTGTCTGCTGTACCAACTGGTTGCTTGGCTACCCTCAGAGTCTCACTGAGTCGAGACTCTTTCTTGATCAGTCACCCTTGCACTGCCTCTGGTCCTACCATGCACTTAGGGGCTGTAACTGTAAACCTACAGTCCCTTGTTCTCCTTGCACTACCCAGAGCTGTGCTGCCCTGACAGCACTTACTCAGAGCATTGCTGCCCTGTTTTTCCCCTCCCCTCTCCCTTGCACTTCCCCCGTCCCTTTCCCCTTGCACTTCTCGTTATCGCACTTGCACGATCTGAATGACAAAAGTCCTAGTAAGATCATTTGTCTTGTCCTCCCTCTATCTTCCATCCCTTGTCTTGTCGCGCCTAGAAACACTTGTGTGCAGGTGCGTTATAAATGACTTATATCATATCATTTGATCACAGATGCTCAGAAAGATATACAATGCTGCAGTAAGAAACGGCTGACTGGCAGCACCCAAATGGCAGTTTTGCCAGGTAATTCACTTAGCAGGACTGCTTTATCATAAATGCCCCATTAACAAAAGTCATACCAAACTGAGGCATGACTAGTCTGGCTGTACCAAAATGCCTCTCTAGCCACTAGTACCACATATCATGCCTGCTTAGCCTGGACATGGACAGCCATTATAATTTGTCGTATAATCCTGCCCCCCCCACACACATCCCCTCTCCCTCCCACCCCAACCTCCAAAATCTGCTCCTTGGCCCAGAATTACCTCCATGTCCCTCTTCCTTGCCCCAGAGCTTACGGATGAGGCTCCTTGCCTCATAGGTAAGTACTGGGATGAGGAAGAGTGGGACTCGGAGTAATGAAGATTACAGGTAGCTAAATCAAGCATTACTTCCATGTACCTCTACCTCATCCCAGTACTTGTGTATGAGGCAGAGTGCCCAATACACAAGTAATGTCTCATACACACTGGGACGAGGAAGAATAGGGCTAGGAATGATGAATATTACCAATAAGTAATCCAGGCATTAAATACAAGTATTGGTGCAACACCATTGAGTTGACTGGGATTCAGCCCCCCCCTGAAATGTTGGGCTTTGTTGCCGGACAGAAAAGGACACAAATGTTAAACGGCACCTGGGTTTCTCTGTTAACAAGAACCCACCAATTACTAACATAAAGCAATTCACTGTTAGTACCTGCATTCAAATGCCAAATCTTTTAGGCAATTGAAATCGTGATGTGGGTTTAATACTTGCATGCCAGGGGAGTGATTGGAAGGGTAGAGAGGGAACAGGAGACCACTCATTCTCACAGCAGTCCATAGGTTGGTGCTTTAAACCTTAAAGGAGAGAGTTAACTGCTTGTAACATTGAAGCTGCACTAGAATAGTCTCATAAAAATGCATAAAGAAATTAGATGACCCAAACAAATAAGTTTGCCCCTCCCCCACCGCCCATGAAGTTGGCACCACTCCCAACATTTGAAGGGTTAGCCCCCGAAATGTAGGTTTTGTTGTGCCCCTGAACGCAAACACACACACAATTCAGCATATACACACACACGCACACCCAGCCATCCATACATTTAAGTGTGCACCCTTTCACCATACAATAACACCCAAGCGACCGCCCATAACTTTACGTTTGCACCCATTCACCATACAAGCACGCACACCCAGGCACCCACCCATACATTTAAGTGTGCACCCTTTCACCATACACTTGCACAGGCAGCCACCTATACATTTAAGTGTGAACCCTTTCAACATACACTCACACACGCACACATCATGGGGTTGAGGGGAGCCCTAACACTTAAAGAAATTGGGCCTCATTACAACTATGCCGGACTGTAAACGACGCTGCTGGTAAGCTCACCGGCACTGTTGTTTCCGGGCCAGCATATTACAGCTCTGCGGGCGGTTGCTGTCCTGCCCGGCAGGTCAGACCTGTCGGGCAGAACGGCACCCACCCACATAGTTTTCCCCATTCCCATAGAGTCCAATAGGACATGTGCTGGCAGGGCCCCCCCGCACCGCGGTGGCTGCGGGGGCCCCTGTTACACCAGTGCAGGTGACCGGTGCATGGATCAGGCAGGTGATCAGCAAGGGAGAGGAAGAGAGAAGGCAGAAGCAAAGAGACAGGTTGAGTTGCTTCCGGAACCAGAGATGGTTCTGCTCAAGTTTCAGAGTGGCAGGGAGGCTGTTTCCAGAGGGAGGGACCAGCCGAAGAAAGAGATCTGCCCTCAACCCATTGCTTGGAAAAGTGACTGACCCTCAGAGAGTTGGAGGTGGCGCACTGGAGAGCTCATGCCATCCTATATATATTCTTGCATATGATATAAAAGTTAATCTGGCGTAAAACTTTCTTCAGTAGAGAAATCTAACTTTGCTGTAGTTGATTTGGAGTTGTAGTAATAAACCATATTTGGGATCCTGCACACAAACCTAAGGGGAGATTTCTCGGGTCTCCTGTTTGCAGAGGTGCCGCTGCTGGCCGAGAGCAAAAAATTGTAAGGGGGCCTCACCAAATGTTTTGCCCCAGGCCTCACCACATCTTCTGACAGCCCTGTCCGGCAGACACTCTTGCAGGGTCCTGCTCCCACATACAAGATCCCCCAGATTCTGCCCTGACTTGCATAAGTGTTCTGCAAATGCAAGAGTCCAGAGATAAATATAGGGCATCGCCCCTTAGCAAACGCAGGTTCTAGATGGAAGCAAATCCTTGGGATTCTTGTCAGTCATCGCCGTTAAAGCTAACAGCACTGCCTTGGGTGTCTACACTTTACCCTGTACTTCCTGGACTGGCATATAAGCTTTGGCAAGCAGATATCGACTGTATAATACAGGCATAATGTTCTTGTCCGAGTCAGATGCCACAACAGTTATAACATGGCATTGCCCTACAGATGGGGAAGGGTCTTTGCAGCTCCCACCCTTTTCCATCTCTGAGTAGCTTATACTCTGGCTACATCACCATATTGCGCTGGCTTTCCTGGGCTGCCCAGAACCCTCTGAGCCGTGTGATGAAGTTGTAGGCCTGCCGTCATCACAGACCCTTTATTCTGTTTGGCTAGTCACTTCTCCACTTGGCTGATAGAAGATACAAATGTTGCTCTCCGATGCTTTGCCATCACACTGGTGGAGAACACAAAGCAATTATTTTCCATACGAATGACAAAACTGTAGTTTAAAATCAATATTCCCTGTTGCAAGCTATGTCCTAAAATCAACACCCCACCCACAAACAGAGTTGTCTGCACGAGCCCTGGATCAGGTGCTTTGGTCATAGAATATTACGAAGAGTGTTCATTAATCCCAAGTGCCCTTTACTGCCCCAAATAACTGACTCATCACTCAATATCCTAGCACTTTTGTGCACACACACCCACACTGCAAATGGCAGCGTATCTCTACAAACGATCCATGAAGACGATGAAGCAATGCCAGAGCTCACACCTTTCGCTAACACAATCCACACCCCCTCAACAGCGGCAAACCAGATGTCTCAGCACAGCCATCGGATAGCTCTTCGGATCTGCCATCTGGGTAAAACATATATCTACGTTTCATTGTCATAAACCACATAGGACGATACCAGTACTCAACGTCTGGGTACATCAGTCTTGCACTCATCAACACCTTTTGCATCTGCCTCCCCTATCCCACTGACACCCAGCCCCTGTCTTTTCTTCTTGAAGAGCCACATGCAACACACCCACCAAATAGCAATAACATGCTATTCAAGACCACTTTACACTAGATTACATTACAAACTAGAGAAAGGGCTTTAGACAATGCTCACCTGAACCGGATGTGCCTCACCCACCAATGGTCCCCTGCAAAATAAAACCTACAGAGATAAAGATTCTGTCTATTTCCAACTTGGAATGGGAATAGGAGAAACTGACCAATTGGGCGGTCTCTGGCCTGCAGCTCTGGAAAGCTTGGAAGTATTTTGCTGACCTGCGCGCGGCCGTGGGAACAGAAAGTCCCCCATCTGTATACCTACTGACGACAGAGGCGTAAGGTAACCCAGCAGCACCATGAGCTGAGCCTTCAGTATGGGTCCTCTGGTGTCGGGAGGGTCCAGCCACCGATTTAATCCTGAGGATGGCCTGTTACAGAGCAGGATCTTGGCGGGAGGATTGTGCAATATTGTATGGTGTTGAAGGAGTTAACTCTGATAAGGGTATTGGATATATTTATAATCATGCCCTGTGGGTTATGGTGTTGCAAATGTGGCCTGCATGTATATTGTAATGTTGAAGCTGGAAAATGTGTGTTTTGCATTTGTATTCGGATCCTTTAAAAAGCACTACGCCCTAACAGACATCTTTACACCGTTCCACTAGGTGTACCAACAGAAAGAAACATAAAATCATAACAGCAGTGCTTGGTTTCTATTTCTGAGAGAAATAGACAATATGTCAGCTACACAGAGGAGTATTTACAGGTTTAAAAGGAAACTGAAAGTTGGATCATTTCATTAGTAGCAGCATGTCCTTTGGCACAAGAAATTGAGTGACAGCATGGAAATGAAGGGGTTCCAGTTTCAGTGTTGACCCCCGCAAGCTGTGCACAGGTAAGGCTGCTATAGAATATGCTGAGCATGAGTCACTGCTTGAGAAAGGACTGAAGGTGTCTGAAGGGCTGATGTTGCGAGGACATATCTACCGGCTCTTGAAAACCATTTTAGTCCGTTTTCACTATAGCCAAATGTTGTTTACTCCCCCCTATAAAAGTGAAGGACAGGCGCATGTCCAGAGTGGTCAAACGACAGTACGAGGCATGTGCAGGTGGCTGTCCCTTGGCTCCAGACCTGCCTGATGGATGGACGGTATGCAGGAAAGAGGTGACAGCAGTGTGTTGCACTGTGGCGACATTAAGCGGACAGAAATATAGAAGGAAAAGGTAGAAACTGCTTTAGGGCACGAAATGTCCGAAACTGGCATGGAGGGGGAGTCAGGGGTGACAGTTGCCTCTATGCCTCATTTTAGCCAATATGCTCATGGTGCAGTTTAGAACCATGGGCCATATCCCTGTACTTTGTGACCAGCACAGCTTCACGTTACATGCATGCTGATCCATCCGTGGTCCTGGAGTTCTTACTGGGTGGACCCCACCAAAAGAGAGAGTGTCCTTGAAGGATCAATGAGCCCCCTTATGATGAAATCAAGACAGGATCAGGGTGGATTCAGGAATGAACTATCAAAGTAACAATGCGTACATAGACACCGACTGATACAGGTTGTTTCAATTACATATATGATTAAAGTATTTTTCTTGGTTGCTGTTCGTCTACCACAGCCTGAAAACAGGACCACAGAGTTGATATCCTGTGACTCCCACTAGCGTCTTGGATTATATGCAGGACTGGTGATTCTGAGCATTGGGGCAACCGAAGCGCACCCCGGAATCGAGTTTTCCCAGAGAAGGTTTTAGGAGGCTAACATCCTAATACTGGGTCGCACAGACAAAGACAATGTTTTTTTGGTAGATACACACACACAACATGTACACAATGAAAAGGGGAAAACTAAGAGGAAACAGCATCATTGTTTTTCCTCTAGAGAAACAGCCATGAAAACGTAAAGAATTTTCATTCCCCCAAATGAAAAATATAGTACCAGACGCTCATGTTATTTGAAAACACATCCTTACATTTATTTTAAAAGTGTTTCATTTTAGGGCAGAGTGGACTCAAGATTCTTGTGTGCAGAGTGTACCTGTCTTTGTGCACTACAGTTCCATGTCTTCCCTGGTGACCCACCTAGATTTGGGTGAAGGCACTGAGCGATTTGATATGTACAATATGGTTTGCTAAAGGTCGAGAACAGTTGTGAGCGGTGGGGGTGGAGTAGACCACATGGCTACTGTAACCTAGAGACTCAGGCTTCCCACTGAAAATCTCCCAGTCTCCTGTTATGTAAGGTGGGCCACTAAGCACAATTAAGCAACATGGAGGAGACAGAACCCTGAAAGTTATCCTGGTTCCTTACTCTGTTATTCTCACCCATGTTACAATTTAGGGAGTGGGGCCTCAGAACTGGCTGGCAGAGTCACACCCATCAGTGCCTGTGCCTCCCAGACTACGAGGGGATGATGCCTGCCCTCGCCATGACCAAAGAAAGCCCAAAATGGGAAGCCAAATCAAGGGAGAAGAAAGGCAGGCTGCTCTGGACTCGGTAATTCCCCATGTGGTAAGTGTTCTTATATAGTAGCAGTCATTTGGAGAGATTCCCGATTGGCCTGTATATACCAGCCTGTTTTATCCCAGCTGCCCTGTCCCGGCTGGTTCTGTTTAGATAGGTAGGGTAGTGCAAGTTTCCGGGTTTCACACTTGCAATAGAGGACGTGTGGTCGGAGATGACCCTGTTACGGCCAACTAAAACTGATGGGCAACTGGATATGTGCCCCACCATTGTTGGTAGGCTGCAAGCACTGCAAAAGCCACCAGAAACCTGTTACACATCACAAAAGTTCATTTTATTCTCAGTGCAACTGCATGTCTTTACAAAATAAATTCATTGTGTTCTCAGTCGAGCAACCTTTCTTTCGTACACTTTGCGAGCTATAAGTACACAAACACATGTTCGTGAAACATTACACTGGAAACTACACTTATTCCCAACGTTTACACGGCCTGGCAGCACGTTTGCAACTCAAGACTGATACATTGCCCTGAAATAATAGGGCACGTCCCCTCCATCAATTAACTTCCCACCAACTGTAATCGGATATTGAGAAATGGTGCGGCCAATCGGTCATGGGTGGACATCCCTAAATCACAAGGTTCTTTCATAGCCGCCTCAAACCTAAGCAGCAAAGCAGATGGGCCTGGGATGCATGTAAACAGGCATCTCAGCCCACGAAAAGATAAGCAACGGGGACTGAACATCTCAATTCTCCACACAATCAACCCCAAGCCAGGATAATGATTTTCGGCAATTACAAAGATTGTTTGAACAAACACCTTTCTTCTAAACGGTTTCACCCCGTCAACAAAGAGATGGCTGCATGGGGCTGACAAGTAATTAAGACAAATTAGAAAACGGTTTCACTTGCTTTCTGCGCCACGCAAAACTTAAAGCAGCTTTCCAGTGACCCGCAAGTGGGACAATGCGAACTATGTCAAGAAGACGAGGAGGGGGCTTTGTCTGTCTTCATCTCGAAAGAGACAACGAATTGCCATTTCATGTGTTCCCCTGCACTAATGTGCACCTCTGCCCCTTGGCACAGTCAGAATTAAACCCAAGCAGCCCAGAGCAATTTGGGATGAACTGCACGTAAGCTTTTTCATCTTCCGAGTCTCGTTTTAGGAACATTGCTCTTCCCTTAGATTGGTTTTCTGATTTTTTCATGAGCTATTCCAGAGAATCAGCCTGCAGAGGAGCTGAGCCGACAGAAATGGTGGTGTGCAGCCATGAGTCTAATAAAAGGGAAGAGGGAAGGATGATCACTTCAATACGTGGGCTATAAACCCAACCTTAGTGGGGTTCAAGCTCTGGTTTCAAAATCCGAAGAAATTCACTGATATTTAATTTATCCCTGACCAACAGTTCTCTTTGAAACGTGGTTAAGGAGCCGGTCCATAGGGCCATGTCCAAAGCAGTGAAGTCCTTCCTGAAGACATTGGTAAATGTGGCGATATTTCATATAATGTGCGAATGATACAACGTAGTCAAAGAAGCACACTTGAACATATATGGGGCGCATTCACTAAGCCTAAAAAATAGTGTACGTTGAACTGAAGTCATATTTTGGTATGTTTTACTTACCCTACTATTTTGAGATTATTGAGTTTAGTAAATCAGCCTCATATATGTGGATTATTTATGTGAGTTGTTTGAAATCTGGTTAAAATTGATTGACAAATTGTACTCCAACCCCACAACAAGAGTAGTTGATAGTTGACAGAAAGGTAAGACAGGGGGGATTAAAGTTTTGGGACACAAATATAAGTTAGCAATTTCACTAAGGACATTCTAATGTATATAACCAACCCGACCTCCATGATTCCTCAAATTATGGAAGAACTGGATAGATACGACCAAAACTCTTGATTTAAAGTGAATTTAATGAAATAAGTACCACTCCTATTAGGTAAAACATTGGAATATGTCTCCAGGTATCTAGAGGAATTCCCACTTGTTAAAGAAGAGAAGAGTATAAAATAACTATGGGCCTCATTACGAGAAGTGCAGTAAAAACGGGGTCATTACCGGCATGGAGGAACTAGCGGGTCCGTGCTGGTTTGACGCTGCTAGCGGGTGATTACGAGTGCGTGAGCACGCGCGAACCCCCATGCCGTTAATTGCCATACCGCCATTGCACTAAAGGCCCTCCAACCCCCCCCGATAGCGCCATCACGGGACCTGCCGATACCACCTCTGCCTAGGAGGCACCGACCCAGTAATAACATCATGCTAATACCGGGCTCGTAATACCAGACCCGGAAGTAACGTCATTGCATCGGAACGGGAAATGCGCCGGCGGCCATCTTTAAAAATACAAACCATTGCAATCCACCCAAACCACCAGTTGTGTACAGGAGAGACCAGTGGAAATCTATTCAACATGTCTAAGGCTACCAGGAAATCAAACCCCCGCCTGCACAAGAAGCGTTTTTCGAACAAAGAACTCAACATGTTGGCGGACACCCTAGCTGCCCATGCTGAGGAGATCAACCAGCACAACCTCAAAAGGGAGGTGCAGCAAAGAAAAAAGGAGATTTGGGAGGAGGTAGCCCGCAAGGTCTCGGCAGTCAGCACCACCCCAAGGACAGTCAAAGACTGTAAGAAAAGGTGGGATGACCTCCACCTCAGGGTACGGAACATTCTGGCCAGCAATAGGAGGGAGGCCATGGCCACAGGCGGAGATCCCCACTCACCCCCAAAACTAATGCGCTGGGAGGAGACGTGCAGTACCTTCATTCAGATGGAGTCCATCGAGGGCTTTGGGGAGATGGAGACGGGTGCCGCAACATCTGGAGATGGAGGTGAGTGACCCTGCAGATCCCAGTAGGGGAAACCATGATGTAGCACAAGTGATCTGGAATAGAGTCTAGGCAAGGCAACGCATGTCCCAACACACACATCAACATATCCTTCTCCAGATGGAGGCCCAAACCCTGCCACACTGAAATGCATGCTGAGTGCCAATCCCATTACCAACCGACAGCCAACACACACGGACCGTGCCCATGTAATACATCACACAAACCCCAATACAACGGCATGCCACCTGCCTTGCAGCATTCCGAAATTGAGACATCACAGAAAATGCCAAAATGCCCCCTTCATACTACTCTGTGTGACACACCTGTAAGAAATGAAAATCTCCACAGCACCATATAATGCATCTTGCATGTAACACCATCACTGATGCCCTGCCTCTCTTCTACCCGCCCAGGCACCGATGGAGAGGATGCCAGTGAGGAAACACCCACAAAGGCATCCACGTCCCGGCACAAGACAACTCCCGCAGGCAAGACCACCTCCGGGGCAGCCTTGCAGGCCACACCAAAACACAGGGCAAGTGCCCAGGCCATGGCCGCACATGAGGGCCACACATCTACGCCTGAGCTCAGGACCACAGAGCTGGCAACACCAGTGGAAGGCGAGGCAAGTGGCACACATTCAGCAGCAACAAGTTCGGTGGGCGAGGCAGCAGCCACTGCCCCACTGAGGGACATTGAAACTGCAGTGGAGGAGTATGTGGACTCCCTCACTCCCCAAGCCCTGTGTCCACTCCCCAACCCGACACCCAGGCTACACCCACCAGCAGCATTGCGGATCCCTTACGCCACGATTCCGACCTCAGCACCCTCCCCGAGGACAGCCCTGCCAATGCACGCCCGGTCGCAGCACCCTCAACCGCTGCTCCCACCAACCTTGAGGCACGGCTAGCAAGGGTGGAGGCTAGACAGGACTCAATGATAGACCTTGTCCGACAATATGTTGCAGAGGGAGAGGACACGAGGCATGAGATTGGTCAGGCCATAGCGGCAAACACAGCCGCCATTAATGCCTCTGCGTCGATGATGCGAGACATTCTGGGAGCTGCCAATCACCACGGCTTCCACCCCATCCACCACACCCCCATCCTCCACACCCGCTTCCTCTGCACCCTCCAGCCCTGTGCGTCCGACAAGACGGAGTGCGAGGCAGTCAGAAATGCTGCCCCCGGACAAGAGAGCAAGGAAATAGTGTGGGACAACAATGGGAGTGGGTCAGATGGTGTCGGTGGTGTTTAGGTGTATTAGGGGGAGTTCATTGGGGGGTATGAGGAGTTCATTCGGGGGAATGGGGAGTTCATTGGGGGTATGGGGAGTTCATTCGGGGGAATGGGGAGTTCATTGGTCATGGGGGGTATGGGGAGTTTCGGTATTGTGGGGGGGTGGGGGTTAGCACATTTCTGTAGTTGAAATTAATACATCCGTTGTGTGAAAAATCATTCAATGCCTGGACATTGTTCATTTCGTGTGTATACATTTTATTCATGACAGTGCACAGTGCCCATCTCCCCACATTCCCTGTGTGCATGTTCACATGGAACCTGTGTTCAATGTGTTATTGACACATATCCATCAAGTATTCGTCAATCAGTGATTGGCGTACTGTACGGCCATCTTGTGCATCACGTACTGGCAGGGGTGCTGATTCTCCTCCGTCTTCATCCTCATCATCCTCACCCGGTGCATGCATGTCAATGTCAGGTGACAGTGGTACATTTCTCCGGACACACATGTTGTGCAGCATGACACAGGCCATGGTGATCTTTGCCACCTTGTCAGGCATATAAAGGAGTGCTCCACCAGACCTGCTTTGGCAGCGGAACCGCGCCTTCAACAGGCCAAAGGTCTGCTCAATCACAACACGGTTACGGGTATGAACCCGATTGTACTCCTCTTCAAGGCTGTTCCGCGGGTTACGCACAGGGGTAAGTAGCCACGGCTTCAAGGGATATTCTTATCAAAAAGGGCACCTGGTTGATGCCTTGCTCTACCCAGGTGGGTAGTCACGTATTAAAGAGCAAAAATGAGCAAGGTCATGGGATACCTGGCTGATGAACAAAGGGTGAACACACACCTATGGGGGTTACACCTTGGTAAGTGTGTACACGTTACTGTGAATAAATTCTGACAAAAATGTATCAGGACAATTCTGAGTACTGCAGTCAGATTTTTAATAAAACTGCAGTTTACATGTTTGTAGATACACTTAACTAGGAGTTACACAATATACAACAGTATTTACACATTTTTCAGGTATAGTAACCAGTTTGTAAGTGACAAATTTCAAATATTTGTAGCGTCTTTCCAATGCTTACACATCCACCAAGGGGTCCTTGGGAAGGAGACCAGTGGATTTAGTGAGGTGATAGCATGTAATAATCAGCACATATACATCAAAACAATGTAGGGTTGAACAGGGACGAGAAAATGGTAACCAACGCAATCCGGAAAGGACTCCCTCAAGGAATTTCTATCCGGATAACCTCTCCACAAAAGAAAGAAAGGCCCTCTCCTCACATAAAGCCAATCACGCCATCACAATCAAACCTGCCAACAAAGGCGGAGGTATTGTCATCTCCAACACCACAGACTACGACACGGAATGCTTACGTCTATTGAGCGACGTCAATGCATACTCACCTCTACACAGAGATCCCACCAAAGAACTGCAGGAAGAAATTTTGAGCCTGACCAACCACGCTCTACAGGAATCCTGGATATGCGACGAGGAACATCGATTTTTGAACAAAAACCACCCGCGCATCCCAGCATTTTATATACTACCCAAGGTTCACAAAAACCTCACCAATCCACCCGGTAGACCTATTGTGTCCACTTGTGATTCTATACTCGAACCCCTTTCGGTCTATACCGACTTTTTTCTCAAACCCTTCGTCAACAGAATGGACTCCCATCTCAAGGACAGCACAGATACCATTCTTATGTTGAAAGAGATTGACATGAAACCTGAATACATCCTGGCCAGCTTCATACATCGATACCCCAGCTAGAAAGCTTGGAAGTACTGAAACTTTTCCTCGACACCAGAAACAACATCACGGCAGTCCTTACTGAGTTCATCTTGGAATGTGTCAGATTGGCCATGACCAAAAAACGTTTTCCTGTTCCGAGACCAATTGTACATACAGATTAAAGGGGTCAGCATAGGCGCCATGTTCGCTCCTGACATAGCGAACCTATACATGGCCCATTATGAAACAGAACACATCTTGTTCGCGCACAATCCCTACCAACAAACATCATCTTATGGAAGAGATATATTGACAACGTTCTTCTCATCTGGAAAGGCAACTCTGAAGATCTGATGGCTTTCCATGGATGGCTCAACCAGCGCAACCAGCACATCAGATTCACCATACATTGGGATTTCCATGGGATCGATTATCTAGATCTACACATCTATAGATCTGGCGACCATCTCAACACAGAGCTGTTTCGCAAAGCCACCGATAGGAATACCTTGCTTCATTTCAACAGCTACCACCCGGAAAGCATGAAGTACAATCTACCGTACGGACAATTCCTTCGCATCATAAGAAACTGCACCGAACGCACCTCTTTTGACAAACATGCCACTGACCTCCAAACTAGGCTCGCCGACAAGGGTTACCCCAGAAAAGCCATCAAAAACACCAAGAAGCGGGCCGCCAACACCGACCGCACTATATGTCTCACCAAAACAACCAAAAAGGAACTTGACAGACTGGTATGCGTCACCACGTTTAGCCCACTCAGTGACCTCATTAGAAAGACCATCAAACTACACTGGCCCATCATCAGAAACGTGGGAACACTACAAAAGTCCCACTGTTTGCCTTCAAGAAAAAACAGAACATCAGAGAATCCTTGGTACACACCTTCATCGAACCCACCAAGTCTACTAGCACTCTATGGAATCTTACACCTGAACAAGGCCACTACCGGTATGCAAATGTACTGCCTGCCAATTCACGGAGACTACCAAAATATTGCAACATAATGACATTAATTGGACTCTGCAGGACCACACCAATTGCAATACGAAACAGGTCATATATGTTATAACTTGCCCTTGTGGACTCATTTACGTGGGCAAAACCATGAGACCAGGATCTGCGAGCACCACTCGTGCATAAAAAACAAAGTACCTGATAAAACCCCTGTAGATCATTTTGTCAAGAAAAATCACACCAATATGGACCTCAAATGGGTGGTAATACAGAAAGTTACTGCCACCATCAGAGGGGGAGACGTCGACAGAATCTTAACCCGTTTAGAACAGAAATGGGTGCACAAATTAAATTCTGTCCGGTCAGGTTTAAACATCTGTGTAGAGTGGAAACACTTCCTGGAATTGAGACAATGCATCTACTCCTAATTGACCTCATGTGGCACTGCTGGACTTTGTAAACGCCACCCTATTTGGTTAATATGTGCCTTTTCCTGTGTCACTGCTAAACATAACCACCATCAAAAATGGGGCATTTCCTGTAAATATGTATCATGATATGTGTCACCAAAACATGTTATGCTCACACCATCCATTCCATTCCTTTACCCCTCTTTAGCAGCCCTGGGCACTATTACCACCACACCCTTGACGCCGACCAATCAGCATCCTAGCCTGGCAGTGAGGCATCCTTCGCCCACCTGCCTGTACATTGACAACATACCTGAGCCACACATCTTGTCATGCATATGCAAACACACCAGTATGCACCCCCATGGCTGAGTGTGTTTTTTACTTTGACTTTGGAACCTAGCGCCTTTCCCAGTCAGGCACCCTCACGGGCACCCCGGCCTCGCGCACCTCATCATGGCCGCTCACCCCATTTAATCACAGACAGCTCCCCAGCTCACTCCGTGCGCAGCCAGGGACCGCGACTGCTGACAGCTTGCTCTGCAGCGCTCATCCTTCCTTTTATCCTAGGTGAGTACACGCGCATGCAACCACAGCTGTGATCCCTTGCACCTGTTTCTCAGCTGCATGTCTCACTTAAGTACAGGAGCCTAGCCTCCATTTTAGACTTCCACCTTCTTCACCCCAGCATGACATCCCGCACTGGCAATCCCGCTAATCCGCCGCCTGGGTTTTTAAGGTTGTAATCACTCCCTTTTTAGTATCACGGACGTTTTTGACACCGCGAACACAACGATTCGCACTTCTGTCCATTTTTAAGTCAAGCTCAGACCTACTTCCTCTTGGGACACACATGTTATGTTACCCACTCATGATTTTATCCACCACACCTCATCCGTGGCCATCTGTGACCTGCACGCCTCACCAGCCCTCACGTGCATCATGACACTTATTATACTCTAAGGCCCGCAATCTGAGCCCCGTGTGTCCTTTTTTCCACAGCCCCTCACGCTTGCGGTTGACTTTGCGTATTCATCATGCCGGCCTGTTCCACCCATAATCTGCGCCGTAACAGGCCTCCTAAAGGTAAGATTTGCTCTTAACCCTTTTTTAACCCTTAGTTGCTCCCCCACTCTTTATGGCTTAACACAGCCTCCATGTCCTTCCTACTTCCACAGGAACGGCCACTTCTAGGACCTCGAAAATCCTCCAGTGTACTCCTGACACTGCTACTCCCTGAGCCACTGCGCTCCCAAGTTCCGGTAAGCACTGGTCCTTCATGTATTTAAACCTCTACCTGTGCTAGATACCCACTAATGTGCCCACTCCTATAACATCTCGTCGGTTTATCTCAACAGACCTCACAAGCTACTTCCAGCGTTGGAATATCTCGTCCTGATGAAGGCCACACCATCAGAGCTCTTAACCAGCTCACCTTCTGGCCGAAACACTGTTGTGTGGACTGTTATATTGTCTGTGTTGTCCCTGTTCAACCCTACATTGTTTTGATGTATATGTGCTGATTATTACATGCTATCACCTCACTAAATCCACTGGTCTCCTTCCCAAGGACCCCTCAGTGGATGTGTAAGAATTGGAAAGATGCTACAAATATTTGAAATTTGTCACTTACAAACTGGTTACTATACCTGAAAAATGTGTAAATACTGTTGTATCTTGTGTAACGCCTAGTTAAGTGTATCTACAAACATGTAAACTGCAGTTTAAAGAACATCTGACTGCAATACTCAGAATTGTCCTGATACATTTTTGTCAGAATTCATTCACAGTAACGTGTACACACTTACCAAGGTGTAACCCCACCTTGGGTGTGTGTTCACCCTTCGTTTATCAGCCAGGTATCCCCATGACCTTGCTCATTTTTGCTCTTCAAGGGATATCCTCCAACACCTGCAAGTGAATACAAATAGGTCTGTGTGAGTCACTCTGAGCTGCCAACTTCAGGATTCACAGCCATGGCTGCAGCAATTTGGTGTTGACATGCACATGTCCCTGTACGAATGCACAAATATTATTTAGATGCATTGTATACTGCAATATGGTGTGGTAGTCTGGATGGCATTGTACAGATGATGCAGGGTGATTCCTTGCATGCTGATGCGGATGTACTGTGGATGCAGGGCGATGTTTTGCCTCCCATTATTGCTGTGTATACTACACTGTGCATGATGACACTAGCCACATTGGCACAGTTGCAATCATGTCCCGTCATGCATTGCTTGACATACCCATGGTGGCCAGGTTGTGCGTCTTACATGTTGTCATTGATATACGGCATTGATCCAATGTGCGGCAGTGATGTGTCGTGTTCGGGTTGGGAGGTTCAGGTCAGGAGTGTTTAGCTCTGCTGGCTTTTTCCACTCAATGCCCATTTCCACCCTGGTGGAGTATGCATTCACCCACCTCACAACCCCGATGCACTGCCATGGGCCAGTCAGGCAACTCACCAAGCAGCCAGGCACGTCGTCCAGCATGTCGCTCCATGTGACAGGGTAGCGTGGAGTTACGCAGCACCATGGCATCATGTGTCGATCCGGATATCGGGCACAACAATGTGTGATGATCTTGCTGGAGTCACATACCATCTGCACATTGATGGAGTGGTATTGCTTGCGATTGCGGTACACCGCCTCTAGGACATGGGGGACTACCAATTCTACATGGGTGCAGTCGAGGGCACCAACACAATTGGGCATGTCTGCCAGTGCATGGAAGCCTACTTTGGTGTCGCCTATCTCCTGGGCAGTCCGTGGTAGGGATATGTGGGTGCTAGCCTGCTTCAGGAGGGCATCTAGCACTTGGGTCAGCATGCGTGAAAATAGTGGTTGCGAAATGCCATGCAGCTGGCCCACTGTGTGCTGGTAGGTGCCTGTGACCAGGAAGTGGAGCACAGACACCACCTTTAGTAGCGGGGGGATGGCAGTGCGTATTTCTATGAGGCTGAAGATGTCGTCCTGTATCATGTCCACAATGGTGGTGATGGTGTCCCGGTCCAACTGGTACAGGGTGAGGATCTGCAAAGGGGTTAGATTGAATGGACTGGGTCTGATGCGAGGGATTGGTGGCTGCCTACGAGGTACTACTGGCTGCACTGGTGGTAATTGCGGGTTGTCGGGTCATAATGGCCTGGACCCGTTAACAGTGCCGCTATTACCATTCTGCCTTCCTTTTTCCATTACCTCCATTCTCGTAATGAGGCCCTATGTATTATGTTAACTAAACAACTACTTTGCCGGTATGAAGGGGCACGGTACGGGCGGTAATTGCTGGTTGTCGGGTCGTAACGGCCCAGACCCGTTAACGATGCCGGTATTACCATTCCGCCTTCCTTTTTCATTACCTCCATTCTCGTAATGAGGCCCTATGTATTATGTTAACTAAACAACTACTTTACGCAAAACCTTTTAGGCTCTCACGGACAAAATCCAAAAAGTTATTTGAAGATGGAAGGAGATACAAAATGTCTTCGATGACTAAGGCCATTAAAATGAAGATGCTGCCAAGAATACTTTTTTTGTTTCAGATGTTGCATATCTCGTTCCCCAACACTTCAAAGAAGCTTTTAGTGGTTTTTCTGTGGAACAGGTCCAGACCTAGAATAGCATATAAAGTACTCATCCTCCCTAAAGAACAGGGAGAGTTGGGGTACCCTGAATATGGAACCTGTTCTAAAGAGTCACAGCTACGAATATTAGTTGACCACATAGATCCTCATACTAATAAACGATTGGTGCAGCTCGAGAATGCACTGTTTTCCACCGATAGCACTTGGAGAATGGCTATGGGTTCCCAGAAACAAAATCCCAAAACCTTTATGGAAAATATGGAGGGAACGATACCAGATGACTGTCTTCATGGCTGGCACCACTACATTGTATTTGGGTGGCACCGATCAGAGACGAGTTGGTAGAGCCTGAAAATATTCAGTTCTTGTACAAAGCAGAACTAGAAAGAACAGGACAAACGGAATAAAGGCCAATAGCACAATTACAGACACTGCAAAACCTAGAGACACTCGAAATCTTTTTGTACCTCCAGTTCAAAGGAACCTTAACCAATAACAGATGGGGGCGTATATGAGGAGGGAATTGACTTCCTTTAAAAAACGGTGGAGAGGAATGTGAGAAGTCAGAAATCCGAGACAGACACAAAGTTATAGTTTTCTCAATGTCTGACATTTATTAAATGAAAAAGGGTGAGATAAATGTCTATCTTTCCCTATCCTAACAAGGGCATCCCTTACCTAGCAAACTAAAACTAAAGAAAGAGGACCTAGTGTCCAAAAAGTCTCTGACCCTCACACTAATACAAGCAACACAAATGTACAAGGAATATTCGGCTATCTTCAGTTCAACAAAAGAGTGTAAAAGTTCAAACTCAGAAAGTACTTCTTCTGACCTAGGTTTGGCACCCTTCCCCTAGATCAATTCCGCAATACCCTTGGAAAAATTCAGATTCAACAAAGTTCTGTTCAGTTCATCACAATATGTCTTTTCCCTCCACTGTGTCCTTCCACTTGGTGAAGTATATGTCTCTTTCACAAATACTTGTTCAAAAATCAAAGCAATTGTTTCCACAATGACCTTCTTGGTAAGGCAAATATCTCTCAATCATAAAACATAAGTTCATAAACCAAAGCAATTGTTTTCCTCAGGATGTAAAGCAATTATTAGCATATCACACTTATTCTTACAATGGAATACTTTTGTCAGGATAGCACAGCGACTACATTTAATGATGCAACATGTTGTCAACGTTATAATACAATTAACACGTTCTTTCCACCACACCTTTTTGCAACAAACACACTTCTTCAAAACATGTTCTTCTTTCGTGGTATACTCGCCTGCAGGATCACCTACTATGATCCCTTTCCTGGTGTACTTGCACTCCCAAAAAGGAGTCCACATGCCAGGTTGCCTTTGAGAAAATGAAAGCCTTACATTCGATTTACATCACACAGAGGTTTTTACATGATCTGGGGGATATCCTGAAAAAATATCCTGCCTCAGAGAGACTTTTTTAATGGCCTTAGAATCGGAGTGTTGCACACTGTACAGGAGTCCCACTGCTGATCAGACCACAAGCACTTCAGACAGAGTGGGCATCAGAGGCCGGGAACCAGCCTCACAGGACACACACCTGCTGAAGTCGCTTGCCACCGACATGTGCCAGGGGAGCTAGGCACTTGAGTATGGTAGAAGATGAAAAACTATGTGAAAAATAACGATGGGAAATCCAATTGCTCAAAACTCTGTGCTCATGCAGGGCAAGTCCGATCCTGTCTGTGCGGTGAAATTGACTGAGTTTAAGCACCTGAAGACAGGGCTAGTATGGGCAGGTCATGCTCACAGCCTCGTCCTTCAAATTTAAAGGCAAAATGCACTTTTTTGTGCAACAAGAGCAGATTCCAGTCACGTCCCTATGCAGCGATGCACATACAGTATGGAGGACAGGAGGTGGGATATTGTTTAACGGATGTTGTCTTCCCTGCACGTCCTGTCTACAATGCTGGCGGCTACCGTTGGTCTGCACCCAATGGCTGGTGACACTATCCTTGCTTCAATGGGAGCCGGTCCTACAGCCAGTGAGAGCCCCAAAATGACTAATGGCACTATCTGGAAGAGGAGTGTGATGAAGCCTGAGGAGTCCTCACAGAAACCCTACCTAAAGTTGCCTCCCATGTGGCCACGGGAAAGGCAGCCACTACCAGATCCTAACCTTGGGGGTGGTATTAGCCGGGAGGATCACCTAGGAAAAGTAGGGCCCCAAGGAGGGGTGGTATTAGCGGGGAGGATCACCTGGGAAAAGAAGGGCCACAAGGAGGGGGAGGACCTGGTTGGGTGGGACACAATATTAGTCTCCCTTGAAGGAAGAGATATCAGTGATGGCAGAATATATTATGACCTGTTGTCAGAGAGAGATATCTTGTTCTAAAGTTATTCACCCTGGGGGTGGCGAAGCTTGTCTTAATCAGTCATTTATTAGACACTAAGCTACCCCTCAAAGTTTTTCACATTTATAATGGCAACTCCTGCAGTCAACAAGAGGAAATTAAATGTCAACGTCAGAACATAGTTATCTCAGGTTTTAATAGAACTAGGACTACTTTGATTTCAAAACAATCATTGACTCCTGAAAACATGATTAATGATAGAAGTGAAGTTAATTCATTGAAATGTGATATGAAGAGAAAATAAGCTAATTGTATCACTGGGGACTTCAATTCCCACAATGCCCGAAGTACTGGAACAAGGAAGAGGGTTCTGCAGTGTGATAAACGTGAGGGTATTCTCCCAGGCAGACCTCTGGAATCTCTTATTCAGGTGGCCAGGGAAGGGCTGGCGCTCTAAAATCCCAACACTGGGACTGCACAAGCGAGGGAGGATCACCTGGGTGGGGGAGCCCAGGTTTATGCTTGGAGGAATGCCCCAGGAGAGACGCAGTGTTCTACCAGGGATGAAGTCCCAGAGTTTTATTTTGATTGTTCCATATCTACCTCCCTTTCTCCCAAAGAAGCTCCCTTAATAAAAGCCAACCAACCCTATACCTCTGGTAAACCAACTAGGAGCCCAAACCTTGTTACCCTCGAAAACCCAACTCTCAGAATCCTTGTTTTCCTATTTTCCACCTAAATACTCCCGGTCATTCTTTTCCACAACCCTCTGGTCATTATTTTCAGAACTCTCAATTGACATTAACAAAACACTACCGTTTGCACAATACCCCCTGTTCATTTCATGTTAATAATCCCAAAACTGTTTACCTGACATGTTCTAACACAAGGGTCAGGCAAAGTCAGGCAATTGAACAAAACCGCACACACCTGAAGGCCCTTTCCCTTCTCCAGAGGGATAAAGGGTGGAGCATGAGAACACAAGAGTAGCAAGGCAGACCGCACGGCCAGAGGGCTAACTTAGCACAGCAGTTCAAGAGGAGGAGAAAGACGACGCGAACCGAGAGGGTGCCAAGGGAAGAAACAACCTTGCCCTTTCCGACCAAGGTCTGTGAAACTTCTGCAGACGGAATCATAAGACCGCGAACAATAGCCAGCGTGTGTTGCAGCAGATGTCAAGGGTACATCAGACCCTCCTCCGCTGATAACCAAGCTGGGGAGAGATGCTTGTCTGCGTGGTACCAACTTTGACTCCAGAGAATAGAAAAGTCAAGCGGTTCACCACCGCCGGTGAGTTGAGAGAGAGCTGATAAGAAACCAAACTGTGTTGATCAAAAGTAGCAAACGGCTAATTGCATTGTGAAAGAATGCAAAGAACTGCTGATACTAGAAGGAAGAAAACCAGCAACAGAGGAGTCCAACACCACGTGGGTGCTCACTCAGGAAACTCTGGGCAATTTCCCAGTTACTGAAACTACTGTTACCAGAATGCCTTGGGAAAGGCGCGAAAAGGGGTCCAAGTGGTCATACAGGGGTCCAGTAAAATCCTCTGTACAGTTGAAAGTCTTTGACCGACAGATAATTGTGAAACTAAGGGAAGTGTATCCTGCCACGTAAAACTGATGACTAAGTTGGCAAGAGTGAACTCAAAGGAGGGATGCCGATTTACAAGGGGCGAAGTCTAAAGTCCCAATATACAGTGTGTTGAAAAGAGTGAACCCGGTAGAGAGATGTCCACAGTGAACTGTTTAAAAAGACATTAAGATTTGTGAATGTCACAGACAAAATTGCATTGAGACCATAGTGAACTCAATGCACGGAGGCAAACAGTTGAGTAGGATCTGAGCCTGGAAGAGAGGGATCAAAGGGTGAGAAGCCAACACCCACTGACCTGTGAATGCAACGAAGAACAGTGCAACAGAGAAAGTCTTTGAGTGCATGCCAGAGTGAACCTGACAAAGGGAAGCTGATAGCGGAAGATGGGTCTGAGCCCAGAAGAGGGGGACCGAGGGGTGAAGAACTATCACCCAAGTACAACCAGAGAAGAACTCTTAGCCTTTTTGTTGAACTTTTGTTTTGGTACTTTGAACCTGTCAGGCCCTCGGAAGCAAGAAAACTTAACTACTGAAGGTCCTGATCTCATTAAGAACTTTTTGTGAATCTGAGGCCGGAAGAAGGGAATCCAAGGCTGAAAAGGCATCACCCAACATCAACACCCAACGTGCGTACAGAAAGGAACTTTTTGTTTATTATTTTGAAACCCATCAGATCCTCGGAGGCAAGAGACTTTTTGTAGAACAGACACTTAACCACCGAAGGCCCCGATTGCTGAGATCCGATCTGTTGGCTCGTGCTGGGAAAGCTCGAGCGTGTCAGGTGCTCCAGAATCCAACCTTGTCCCATGCTGAAAACGTGGGAAGGGAGACCCTGACTACCGCATCCTGACTTATTTGTAAACACTTTCTTCTTTCTTATGAACACTATCCCACACTTCTTTTTGTATTTAGCGTAAGGATTGGGAATAGGTTTTTTTGTATAGGCCCTTTTATTTTGACCAGACACCACTTGGACTGCCTTATTATTGTTTGATGGTCAAAGCTTGCACCTATCTTAGATTTAGGTTTAGATTAGGTGTTTTTCCAACCTACCTATACAGTTTAATAAACACCCTTGAACTGTGATCACTTGTGTCTGTCTTTACTGTTGCCACCATGAGTTCCCTACAGGAGGCATTAGACTGCAAGATGCAGTCTAATAGTTTCAATGACCCACACCTGAGAGGGAATAGGGAGTATAAAGAGCCCCCTCAGGTGCAAGCCATGAGTAGTGTTGTTGCCATGGTTGCAGTTGGTTCAATAGTAGTAGCAGAAGGAGCAGAGGGTGGAGCACTGTTCTTGACTCGACGTTACAGCAGTAGCCGAGATCGAGAGGTGGCCCGGACACCAGATCCACTACATATTGGAAAGTGGATGCCGGTTTCGTGGGGGTCTCTGCCCTCAAGCACTGTCTGCAGAGAGTGCGCGGTGGGAACCATTGATACTGAAGACTTTCCCCCTGAAGATCCCACGTGCAGAGACTGCACAGCAGGAAGCATTCATTTTGAAGGCTTTCCCTAAAGTGAAGTGTGCTCTGGTGGCAGATGAGCACTTGAGTGCTTCTAGATCAAGGACCGCTCTTTCCCTGATCAGCGTGGACTGCGGAGATCAGGAGAAAGTGACTTACCTGGGAGCGGGAAGCAAAGAAAGCAGAAGACACAAAGGCAGCGGAGCGAGCAGACGCATATGCAGCACCTGGTGAGTTCACTAGTTGAATGTGACCCTGTAACGCTCTCTGATCACCCGCTGGCCCGTGCTACTAATTTTGAATACAGAACTAATGTTAAGAGGCAGAAGTGGAGAAGTGGGCCTAACTTTGCATATCAAAACAAGGCTTATCCACTAAGGTGGCAGAATAAGAACATTGGGGGAAATTGTAATTCTGAAGATGATAGAAATCACCATTGCCAATGCCAAAAGAAGGCAATAGGAAAAGACCTTTACAGCAGCTAATATTGCCCCAACCCAAATAGGAAAGTTAAGAAGAGCATTTGTAGATTTTGTCGTCACCAAGAGGAAAAGGCAATAAGAAAACCGTAAACAAGCATTGCCCAGACCCAAAAAGAGCAAGTGTGATAAAAAAGCCATTATCAGCATTTGGTTGATGTAAGAATGGGGAGACCATTGTGGCAGAAGAGCTGCCCTCCTGTTAGCCAGCATTCAGGAGGAGAAGAGCAGAATCTGCGTTACATGCAAACAGCATCAATGTAGTTCATGTTTATATTAGTGTTTATCTCTGACGTTGGTGGACACCAAAAGACTTTACAAACAAGTTGCTGCTGATATTCGAAAGACTTTGTTAAGTTGCCAAATTACCTTTACCACAGAAGTATTGAGTTAGTAGTTTCTGGTCCTGGCAAGCGAATATACCAGGGCAAGGGACCTTGTAGTTTTAGACCTGGCAGGTCAGTGGACCAGGTAGAAGATATGAAAATAATGTGTTGTGTTTCAAGAATGTGGAGAAGAAGTGGCAAATACACTACCTTATATTGTGAATCATTGTTGCATCATCCTGACAAACTATTTCTGTTGCCATTAGGGAACTGTGGAGGTTGTGTTGAACCTTTTGTTATCAGTGGAAAACACAGATTTGTTATTTCAGTTAGAACTATTGGGAAGACCCATTGAGAGGCTTGTAGGGTTAAGAAGAACATTGTTCTCCAGAACTGTGTTGATAACTGAACTTTCCTATTTTAAACTGTGGATAAATAATTCCTGCTTTGATTCTGGGGAAGGGAATGTTACCCAGGTCACAAGAAAAAACAGTTAAGTATATTTTTATACAACGGTGGTTTTGTTCTATTTCAAATTGCTATACAATTCCTTCATATGTTTATTGTATGTATAATTGTGAGGGACATAGTCTCTATGTTTGAGTGTTTCCTTTAGTTATTTTGAGAGGTAGGGAAATTCTCTTTAGGGTTGGGACAGTCTGGTATGTATCAAACACTTTTAAGTTAATAAAATAGCATCTTATGAAAAAGGCTGGCACAGGGTGGGTATTCAGCTTAATCTATCTCATTTAACAGTGCGTCAGGATGTATGGGCCTCCACCATACAGTCACCCCGCTCAGAGCCACATTGTTTTTTGTCATCCTTGCCAAATACTCCTTTTCCTCAGGAGACTTGTAGTGTTTTGAAACAAGCACAGTAAGCCAGCTAAAGTACTGTTTGTGCTAGACCAAATCCAGGAGTTGGTCGCCGTCAACATTTTAGCTTCTGTAAAAGGAATTTGATTATTTTTCTCAGTTTCTGTAATCTTTCCTGTATACCATCCATCTTTTTCTTAATACATTATTCTGCTTAAGGTATGTTAGCTCTCTTACATGTTCAGTATGAGTATTCTTACTTTTTCTTATTTTAGCTTCATAAAATGTTGCTTTATTAATTTATATAGCTGGCTTCTCATTGCATGTTGTGACACGGTCAGGAACTTGACACTATCAGGGGGGTAGGCATCCATCCAAACCTAGGCTAGGAGGTCTACCAGAGCGGATGTCAGAGTCTGTCCTACCCCCGAGATGGGTCGAGCGAGGTGTAGGGCCCACAGTCTCCAAGACCCCCCTCCACTGAATGCACACTGAATGTACTGATCAGTACAACTTCCTATCACCCAATGCTAGACACCCTTCATTCTGGCAAGAGTTTGCTATTTATAGAACCACCCACACCAGAGTGCACTGCCAGACTGCATAAGCCCAGAGGGCCACACAAGAAAATGGAAGACTTCCAAGCAGACTCTTATAACCCGGCAAAAGAGAAGCAGTACTCAAGCCAGCAGAGCCCCAACCCAACATCCAAAGGGTATAACAAAGACTGTTAAAGTTGCCACAGACCACGGAGGGGAAGGGGTGGCGGTTGAAAATAAAAGTGATTTTTGTACTTTTGAAACACAGGAACCCAGCCTTGGGTGAAAAGAACGCCACAGATTGGATCTCAGAGTCAGGTGGAACACATAGCCAATGGGGGTAGGAGTGACGGAATAACCCATGTATCAAAGGGTATGAAAGGCCTGCGCGAGCTACAGGCTATGTATGGTGTTTGGGTGAGTTCAGGAGATGTGGAGGTGGACAGAGTGATCAGAAAGAGGATCGTGGTGAATGGAATACTGAAGAGTCTGTGCAGAAGTTGGATAGGTGTGCGGGTGAGGCAGCGTGTGAGAGCGGTACATAGTTCAAATAGTGAAACTGTGGTTGTGAGAGTAAGTGGTAGTGGAGGGGGTGTAAGAGGTAGTAGAGGCGCAAGTACAGAGGGGTAATGGGAGAGTAGAGTAAGACTGAGTGTAGGAGAAAGAGTGGGAAGTGTGAGTAGTAGAAAGGGTAGAGGGATAGTCGTAGCTACTGATAGAAATAAGAGAGAGAGGAAAGACGGAGGGGGTTAGAAAAAGAGTAGACTGTGAGAGAGTCAGAGAGTGAAATCCAGAAGAAGTATGCAGTCAGAAAAGAAGGTGGTCTTGTAGGAGGGAGAAGAAGGAGAAAGTAGAAGGAAGGACAGTGGGAAGGAGGAATTTGAGAGAGGGAGAAAAAGTGAACCGAGAGTAAGGGGACTTAAGTGGAGGGAGAGGAGAGAGGAAGGGGGAGAGTAAACAGAAGGGCGCTTGAATAATCTGGCACCATGTTGAATCTTTAAGATCACCACTGGGGCACTACTAGGATAGGGTATTCCTGAAAAATGTCCCTACAGGGCAGTGGTCGAAGTGTACACAAAGAAGTAGTGGAACTACGTTCCCTATTGGCCTGCCCCCGCTTCCTACAAACCCCATTGCCAAGGCCCACTCCGTGCAGTGCACTTAAGGGCAAGTTTCAACCTCTTCCTACACGTTTCTTTTCAAATTAAACCATTCCGGAACGGTTTCTTTTTAAAATATAAGTATAGGAACAGTAAAACTTTTAAAAAAGAAGTAGAGGAGCACTGCTCCCAACTACTCCCACCCACTTCGACCGCTTCTACAGGGAGTCTCAGCTAGAGAAGGCCTTGTCCTTTAGGCTCATCCCCTACAAAGAGGATATCTTGTACAGTAGGAGTTACCAATCTCTAGTACTCATTCTGACCCTGGGTGGCATGGAAGCATGGGTTAGGGTGGACTAAGTCCATGGGACACATAGGGACCTGCTAGTACAGCCCCTTAGATACATTACACTACAGTCTCAAACCCTGCAAAACACAGCTATAAGAGTCCTGTTAATAAAAACCCTTAAACCAACTGTTGGACATGTGCATTTCTTAAGGCCATCTTCGACAACTACCTGTTGGAATTGTGCTGCTTATTTAACCTTGGTCCTCATCACTTCTGAAGGGAAACCTTGTGATCAGTCACTTACCAAAATAATGAAGATGCCAAGGTTTCGCTTTTAGTGTGCAACCATAAAGGCCAGATTCAGGGTTGATCTATGCATTACCCATTTCACCCTTTGACTGAATATTATTACTCAATGTGAATTCCATGTGAAATGCATACTTTTAAAAGCAGAGAAGTGAAAATGCAATAGTACTATATAAGTAGGTTACCAGGAGAATAGTATTACAGACTATTTGTTCCCTGGTGGAGAGTACACGTTCTGAAGCAGGTGCCTAGGTTCGAGATCAACAGCAGCCCAGCGGCTTGGATACCCATTTCCCATGCATTAGCCTGCAAAGTCTAAATCTGGCTTGACACATGAGCTCCACTTAGTCTATTGTATTTATTGTTTATTTATACAGCGCTTATACACATGTGAAGTGCTTCAAACCGCTTCAAGGCGCGAAGGGAGCAAGGGAATACGGTAGTCATTCTTAGGCCTTGAAGTTTCCGAATAATCTAACAAAAAATAAATAACAAGCGCACTAGGCCTGACAGCATTTTTCCTAGTGCAAGTGCGTGAAATGTTTCAGGCGCCACCAAACTAGGGCGGTAGACAAAGGGGGAGACAGGACAAAAAGAACGCTGGGGTACATGCAAGGGTACAGACGGAAGTGTGAGGGAGGAGGAGGGGGGGCTATCAAATGGAAAAACTAATATTGCAAAGAAGGTGGTTGTCCAAATTTTAGAATTCACAAAAAATGTCCGACCAAAGGCAGACCCAGGACACATTTTGGCAGCTCACATGTGTTCCGGCGCACATATTTGAACGGGATCATGACAGGTCCAAGAGAGCAGGTTCAGCATAATCTCTACAAAGGCTGTGAACAAGCCAAATACCACCTTAATTCAAGATACAACTGGGGTAGTGTGGAGGCACACGAATTATCAAAGCCTCTGATAAAATACAAAAAAACGATTTCTTAAATGAGGTGCGGGTGGCCCAGCTTTGACATACAGATAACACGAGGCATTATGAAATGGATTGCATCAAAGACTTCCTAGAAACCCCTCTGTCTGTAATCCAACGTTTCATCTTTGATGTGGGTAACCCGCTTCGAGCGAGGGTCGCTATCAAGGATTAATATGCTGGGATACCAGCACAGCTGATTCTGGAGCAGTATTTTAATTGGCCAAATATCCCCACTCACACTACCCAATAGATTGCACCAGGAGTTAGGTCACAAAAGGATGAGAAGGACCCTCTGCCAGAATGCACAGCAATCAATCTATACAAAGATCTACCCATTTTCAAGGTGCACTGTGCCTTGGATCTTTTTTCATTCCTTTGAGTGCAAGCCCTAAAAAAGCGACAAGCTACATTAGTCTTTTTTTCACAGGGTGGCCCGGGCAAGCCCACAAGCAAATCGGTCATGTTCGCTCCTTGATTTGTTTTTATCACTTATAGAGCCCGGGCACTGTTACACGCTTCAAAGCAAATTGGGAAGCAGAACGGATAGGAGGGAACGATTTTCAGTAGATTCAAACATCTGGTCAGTTGGCAGTGCTGAAACAATTTTCTTACGGAGGTGGGGCTCTCTGGGATAAGGAACAAGTTACTTACCTGTAACTGTTGTTCTCCAGCATGGGTCTGGCATGGATTCACATGCTCATGAATATTCCCAGTCGTCAGGCTGGGAATCCTCGGTAAAATAAAAAACTGTTTCACTTTCACTTACAACCTCTATTTCTCCATTAAACCAATCACAGACAGTACTCTCAATAAGCCCCTCCTCGGGCAGCCATCTTCAGATTTGGTAAGCATTTAAAGTGGCAGTATGACCAGAAGAGCCGCAGAGGGGATGGCGGTAGGGATTGTATGTGAATCCATAACAGACCTATACTGGAGAACAATAGTTACAGGTAAGTAAGTTGTTCCTTCCCCAGCATGGGATCTGGCATGGATTCACATGCTCATGCATAACAAATACATAGCAGTACAACATTACACAACCACGGGAGGTGGCAAGGCTCAACAGAAGCAATTAACTCTTACCTTTGGAACAGACTCACCTCAAGGGAATAGGTTGTGCAGCACTGCTTGGCCGACTCTGGCTCCTCTCTGGAATCCCTGTCGACGCAGTAGAACTTTGTGAAGGTGTGCGTGTGTCAAACTAGAAATTATATCGTGCCTCCTATTGCTATGAATATATGTATATTGGCCTACGCCAAGCTGCTTATAAACTACATGTGAATAAACTCGCATTACAAGGTCCTGACCATAGAAACCATGTAAACTGTCATTTTGGGTCAAGCCGCCATTTTAGGTTTTCTTGCTCTATAAAGTCACCAGGTGAGCTAAAATGGTAGCCTATGTTATTCAGAACAGAACTCGATTGTCATGACCTCTGTACAGCCAATGTATAACTTGCCTGCAGGCCACTTGTTAGGTTCATGAGCTGAGACCTTGTCCTTCTGCTGACCTGTGTGCAATGGATTACCTGTATCACCGAAACTGATCTATAATTGAATGAGAACACCTGCTTAACTATATTGTATAAATTAAGTCCCGCATTGTAATGTTAGGCCTAGAGCATACATTATTACCCTTTCTTCTTGTTAATGTATAAACCTAAGATGAACTAGATTTGACCTGGCAAGGGATCCTAGAGCAGTAACTTATTTATGGAATGGTTAACCCAAAGGAGGGCTGAACAGCAGGCTTGAAATGTATAAAAGCCTGACTGTTTCAATGAATTTTTGCACTCACTGAGCACACCGAACCACGCCGGAGTTCGCTGTGTTGTACTGAGGGTCGATAGCTATCTGAATTTTGTTCTGTTCTTTTGTAACTGGATTCAGTATAAAATAAAGTACTTTGTATGTCCCTTTGTAACCTGTGTTTGGTGTGTTTCCTTTTTGGTTACCCTGCCTCATATTATTTCCTTGTTTTCACATGTGGACCTCCACATAGCAGCCCTGCAGATGTCCAGCAGGGCACAGGAGACAGGAACGCAGTCGTCGCAGCAATCGCTCTAGTGCAGTGGGCTCTTGGACGGCCGAGCAGCAGTCGGTTCGCCAACCAATGACAATGCATTTTGCAGCCAGAGAGCCACCTTGAGATGAAAGGCTTGGACAAGGCCTTCCCATGGTTCACAGGACCAAAGTTCACGAACAGTTGTGAGGTCTTCCAAAATCTTTGTGCCCATCACGTGGAGGCACAAGCAACGTCCAGTGAGTGCAAGATCCTTTCAGCCAGTGACAAAGGTTTCAGGAAAAAAAAAAACAGGCAACACCAAAGGCTTGTTGAGGTAGAATTCCAGCGGAACCTTCTGGATGATAGAGGGGTGCGTTCACAGCACCATCCTCAATTCGTGGAAAGCCAGACATAGTTGCTTGCAGGATAGGGCCTGGATCTCACCCACCCTCCTCGCAGAGGTGATGGCCACAAGGAAAGCCACTTTCCATGAGAGGAACTTGAGAGGGCACTGATGCATAGGCTTGAAGGGGGCCTCAATGAGCCTTGTCAGAACCACGTTGATTTCCCACGCCGGGGCAGGAGCCTTCACCGGCTGAAAGATTGAAAAAGTCTTTTGAGGAACTCCTTGACAAGTCGGTGAGACCACAGTGAAGATCTTCCTGGGGAACTGGTGTAGCGGGAGATAGCTGCCAGATGCACCTTGATAGAAGCGTGTGCCAGGCCGGCCTTGGCCAAGGAGAGCAAGTATGGGAAAATGTGCAGTGCCGTGACCCTCAGCGGGTAACCTTCTGTGACCAGCACCACATAGCAAAACGCTTACACTTGTGACCGTAGTGCTTCAAAGTCGACGACGCCCTGGCCTCCGGCAACTCGTATTCCACCAAACTCTAGGGCTGCAGGAGCCAAGCCCTCCTGTTCAGCGTTCCTGGGTTGTGATGCAGGATTACGCCCCCTTCTCTGGTGAGAATATCCAGAACTACCAGCAGCTTGACCAGTGGCAACGGTGACAGACTGAGAAAGTCCGGAAACCAAATTTGCCTAGGCCATGCCAGGCGATGAGTATCATCTTGCACGGACGCCGTCTGAGTGTGCTGATGACTTTTAGCAGGAGAGGGAATGGAGGGAACGCGCACAGGAACAATCCTTCACACGGAAAGGAGAATGCGCCCCCCAGGCTCCCTGGCTGGTGGAACCTGCTGGCAAACTTCTTGCATTTGGAGTTTGTCGCTGTTGCAAACAGATATATCTGGTGCCTTCCCCACTCTGCCAAAAGGCAGTCCACCTAATCCTGTTGAAGCTCCCACTCGTAGCAGGAGCACAGTTCCCTGCTGAGGGAGTCTACAATGGTGTTCTTGACTCCCGCTACGTGAAGAGGGGCGAGGAACATCCCCTGTCCGACGGCCCACTGCCACAAGTCCTACACCTCCTTGGAGAGTGCTGAGGATCTAGTGCCCCCTTGTTTCCTGATGTAAGAACACAATGGTAGTGTTGTCTGTGAAACTCCTTACCACCTTGCCTTTCAGGGAGGGGAGGAACGACTTGAGGGCCCAGAACACTGCCCGTAGCTCCAGGATGTTGATATGAAGATCCTTCTCCTCTGGCAACTACAGGCCTCTGAAGTGCAGATGTCGGTGTTTGCACCCCATCCCTCTAGGTAAGCGTCCGTGGTGACTGTCTCCTGGTATGGCGGGTTCTGGACTCCCATGCCTTGGGTGATGTTGAAGCAAATGCCCCACCATACTATCACCCGCCGGAACTAGTCATTGAGCAAAAGGTGTGCAGTCATAAAGTCGAATTAATAAAGTCGAATTACAATAAAATCGAAAACAAAATGTCGGTAAAAAAAAAATCGAATATATTATTTTTTTATTTATGTTTTTTTTGGGTTCCGCGATTAAAAAAAAAGGGGTAAAACAAAAAAGAAACAAAAAAAAGGGAGTTTGGGGGGCAACCCCCCCATTTTGAATAAAAAAAGTAGTAAAAAAGAAATTCAATTTTTTTTTCGACATTTCTTTTCTCGATTTTATGACTTTCGACTTTATGACATTCGACGTAATGACTATAAACCTGAGCAAAATCTTGTCTGTGAAGCTTCCGGACACCTGCATCGAGCGGGCATCCAGGAATTCCTGCAGGGCCGCATCTGCAACCTGCAGAGGCAGATGAGGCAGATGCAGGACATCATGCCCAGCAACAACTTGATGGCTTGCACAGTGGCCATTCTCGTCGATGACAGCGCCTGCACCGTCCCCAGAATGGCTGCTATCGTCTCTGAGGGCGACGCCAGGCAAGACAACATATTGAACCTGCCATCTAGATTCTGTAGTAGCCTGACGGTCGTCTATGTGTGTCCCTGTGCCAGCTCCTGCTAGCGGGCGCGAATCAGCCAGTCATCCAAGTAGTAAAATGGGCCGCCACCGGAGGCAGACACTTTGTGAACACCCTGGGGGCCGACTTCAAGTCTAAAGGTAGGGCATTTAACTGGTAGTGCTGTCCCTGCACTACAGAGCGTAGAAACCTTTGGTGTTTCCCGTGAATGGGGACATGGAATTAGGCATCCTGCAGGTCCAGCGACATTTAGAAGTATATTTTTTCCAGTTGGCCAAGCACGTGTTGCAACGTGACCATCCTGAATTTTTGGAACTTGAGGCATCTGTTCAGACGTCGTAGGTCTAGAATGGGCCTCCAGCCCCCTGTCTCCTTTCTGACTAAAATGTATCTGGAATAGACTCCGGAGCCCCAGAGTCGCTGGGGAACTAGATCTATCACCCCTTTTCACAGCATGGCCGGTACCTCCTCGAGGAGCTGAGGGATGTGCTGCTCCTGACGGGCCACCGGAGGAATCCGGAGGACACCTGTGCTGAAACTCTAGGGTATGTGTCCTTGGGCGAGAACGTCCAGCACCCATCTGTCATGATGATCTTTCTCCACTCGCTGGCGATCTTCGTCAGCTGGCCTCCCATCGGGGTTGCACGGGTGGGGACTCGACATCCTGGTCAGTTCTGGCTTGCTTCGGCGTCGGTCGTCCTGCCCTGCAGGCGACAGCAACGCTACCTTCCGCTACCGTAGGCCTGGGAACAGCCTCTGCAGTCTTCCAGAGTCATGGATCTGAAGGCTGACATACAATGAGGAGAAACCTTTGGGAGACTTGCTCGACTTTCTTCTGGAGGAGCGAAAAGAAAAGCAGTGCTGCTGGAGTGTGCCCAGGCAATGGGCCGTCTCTGTATCTAACAGAATATGAGGGGGCAGAACAATAAGTTAACAGGGAATGCCCTTGTTTGGTAAACTGTGTAGCACAAAAGTGTGGGGCAAATACAAATTGTATTTGAATTTGAGTGAAAAGAACCGAAGACGGGTCTGTTTTCCAAAAGCAGGCTAAACAACCTGTTATTTGGAGTAAAACCACTGTGGTTGAGGGCACAGTTATTTTTCCAGAGGTGAATATACTGCTGTAGTTTTTAACACCTACAGTGACAAGGCTGTGTAGGAGGACAGATACGGATAGAATTGAATTCTAAATATCCCTTCCTTTAAACCTCTTCTGTCCCTGTGTAGCGCTGGTGTATCGCCTACAAAAAAGGGACAAGCAAAGAAGGAACACTATTTGCTTCTAGATGTTAAGAGACATTCAGCCTTGTATAAATTATGCCCTTCAACCACTCTCTTCCCCTATGTGTTTGCATAGGAAGAGACAAGCACCAGAAATAAAAATGGTGCTTTTGAACTGAGGTGTACAGACATCCTCTGGGTTGTGTAAAAATTTAATGACCCAGGGATTGTTTGGAAAACCCCATGCACTGTGATTTTAAAAGACAAAAGACAAAACACGCTCCACCTTGCGTTCTTCTAGGTCTTATTGTTACTACAGCAAGAGGAGGGTGGTAACAATCGCTCATATATAGAGAGTAAATTGATATCTATAGATTGTAGCAATTACTGTCTACCGGTTTCAGCGGCTCATGTTCATTATGGCCGCTTTCTTCAGGACAGTCTTCTTATATGGTCAACAAGCAGGTAAATGTACTGATTTCTATACCAACATGTTGATTTTCTGGCAAGGAAGGTGGGTGATTAATACTTTACCACCTCCTTGGGATGGCAGGGCTGAAACAGACGGGTGACCTGGGTGTAGGTAGTTAGTTCGCCTTATTGTCCCCATGATTCAGGTGAGATGTCCTAATCCGTAAAGCTCTCAATAAGCCGGTCCTATCACTGCTCTTCCCAACCCACGTACTTAACATCGCAGTGTAAATCGCCTTCCTTTCCATGGCATCCATCTTCTTCCTCTCGCTGTCCAGAGGGACCAAAGACGTCGAGGATGGGTTAGCCGATCGTTTCCTCGTGGCTGCCGATACAACTGAATCCGGCGATGGTTGCAACCTCAGGCCCTTTGGTGCGGATTCCGCCACCCGGTACTTCTCCAGCTTATCCCGTTTGGCCAGAGCCATGAAAGGGTTTCTCATGAAGGCCAGGCCCTCCTCCCACACGTCGTCCAGAAGGGGCACCGCCATGATTGTCTTCCTCTTGACCTTGTGCCTCTGGTACAAGAACCCCTCCTTCTGGTTTCTTCGTGCACAAGCAGGAATAGCTTAGAGGCTCTGGCGATCATGGAATGGAACAACCCCACATCACCCGTCGCGGATGTGGAGGCTGAAATGGGGGTGGTGGATGATGCTTCCTCTTCTTCGCTTGTGGCTGATCGGTGGCCGGGGGGACCATTGGAACTGGGCCCAGTGCATCCTCTTCTGGATCTCTGACACCAAGGTCTGAAGAGTTGCAGAGAATGTCCAGAGACACATCCCTCGGCTGAGCTGGCAGCATCAGAACCTAAGGCACTGCACCGTCATCGCCATCATCCTCCTCCTCCTCTTCTTCTTCCACGTCCTCGTGGACAGTGTGTAAGGACTCCAGGTCCTCGTCATCCGTGGATGAGACCTCCATGGCTTGGGCCATGGCCTGGGTGGGCTTTTTCGGCCCCCCCCCCCCTTTTTTTCCCCTCTGAGGGGCTGGAACCGGGGTCTGAGACGGTTTTCCCTTTTTTGGCATGTCAACATCCTATGCCAAAGTCACTGTGGCGGTTTCACGCCTCAGGGCAGGGATACCTTCTGTGCTATAGTGGCTACCTTCACAGGGTCATCCCCCTCAGCCGTCGTGAGAGCAGCTGCCACCAACTCTTTCTGGGGCCTGGGTCCAAAATACCTTCAGCTATCCCTCCGCAAATACCTCCCATCTCGAGCTCTTCGCTCCTCTACCTCCAACTCACTCAGGGTCAGTCGCTTTTCTAAGAAATGAGCTGGGGGTAGATCTCCGTCTTCGGCTGGGGCCTCCCTCTGGAACAGACTCCCTGCCACTCTAAAACTTGAGGAGAACCATCTCCGGTTCCGGAAGCACCTCAAGACCTTCCTCTTTTCTTCTGCCTTTGCTCCCCCTCTCCACTGCTAATCTGTTCTCTCTTGGCACCGTGCACCTAGCCACCCTCTGTCTTTTGGGCCCAGGTACCTGCTCATCCCGTCACCCTCCCGCACTGCCTCTGGGCCACCCCTTGCACTGGGGTCTGTATCTGTACCCATACAGCCCCCCCTTTTTCTTGCTGCACTTCTCGGACCTACCCTGTCTGCTGCCTTAAACCTAGCACTTGCAAATTGCTGGCTGCATTACCACTGTTTGTTGCCTTTATTATTTATTTATTGTTATTTATCTGTTTCTCCTCTGCTTTGCACTTTCCACCTCTCCCCCCTTCCATGCACTTTTCCCCTCCCCCCTCTCCCATGCACTTGCGCATTCTCAATGTCACTGGGCCTAGTAAGATCGCTGTTTTGTTCTCCCCTGTTCCCCTCCTTTGCCTTGTCGCGCTCTGAAACACTTGTGTACGAGCGCGATGGAAATAAAATATCAATCAATCAACTCTATCATCGACACAATCCTATCCTGTGCCGATTGGACCTTCTTGGGCAGTTCGGCTGCCTTCTCCTCTGTCTGCAGCTTTTCTGGCTTCTCCTGCAGTTTATCCGGGTTGAATAATTTCCTTTTCGAGGAGGAGTTCGATTGCCGGCTGGCAATGGAAGCGGAGGGTGATGTTGATCGCGCCCTGTCCACCTTGGGACCTGCTTAAGCAGCGGACCCTGTGGACTCGGACTTACGGTTCTTGGTCTTGTCTTGGGCCCCCACGAATGAGGCGCCCTCAAAGGACTTAGAAGACCTCTCCTCGGACTGGCTGGTCCTGGGTGAGGCATGACCCTGCTCCGAGCACGGGGCAGAGGCCTTGGGTTCTGCCACACCACCAGTCTACTGTGCCTATCCCTCGTCGTCTTCTTGCAGAACCCGTTTTGGGCACGTTTTGACTGAAGCCATCATTTTCCATCAATTTTCGGACATGGGAAAGAGTGTCTACGAGTTTGGTTAGGCTTCATTTAAATAAATTATGTAATGCTGTGTGTCCTAAACATACATTGGACTGCGGATGGTTATCTGCTAAGAACGTTTGAGAGTGGAGAACCAAATGCATTGAAAAGGATTGGAGATGGTCATGCATGCGACTTTTGTGGTCAGAGACAAATGGGGAACATTTAGCCTGGTGAATGAAATTGGAAATTTTGAACTGGGACCAGAGTAGAGGGGATATGCCAAGTCATCCCAGTACCTTCAGGAAATTTAAAACGAATGCTCTGATCTACTTTATGGAAAGGGGAAGACCGGTCCTATGGCACACACTCCTATATCACAAGTTTGGACACATGCTAATATGAGACACCATCCCGTGACACACACTCCAATAACACACCTTCCAACGAAAAAAGATACACGTTCCTATGACACACGCTCATACTATGCAAGCTTCTATGACATAGGGCCTCATTATAACTTGTGCAGAATGGGTTTAACGGCGCCGGTAATGGTGCCGGCGCCGTTAAACCCATTCCGCACAATTACCAGGTCCCCATGCGGGACCCGCTCTGGACGTCTGGTTTTTCCAGACGTCCATAGCGGGTCCCACGAGGGGACCAGGGAGCTAACAATGGGCCCATTCGTAATGGGCCCGTTGTTAGCTCCCTCCCCATTCCCATTGAGCGCTATGAGGGCTCGAATGGGAATGGGGAAGGACCGGGCCCGGGTTCCCTGAAGGAGGAAATACCGGGCGCTCCATACTCGGAATGGCCCGGTATTTCCCCAGTCAGGGAACCCGGACACGATTTTGGAGGCAGCCGGGGCCCTTACTAAGGGCATGGCCACTTCCAAAGTCGTAATGAGGCCCATACACTCTAACACACAGTCCTACGGCATGCGCTCCTACGAGACATGCTCCACAACATGCTGAAACGAGACACAATCATAATAGTCTACTTCCACCCCCCCCCCCCCCCCCCAGGGACCAATCTGTAAATTCTGGCCCATTTTGTGGGCACAGGTGAACAACCATGTATCATAATCCATTCTTCTTTAGACTCACCCTCTGCAAGACCCTTTTTTGACCCGAGCAGACTCATAATGATATAGGCTGATTTTCTTGTTGGCGACAGCAGTGTATACAGTCGATGCATTAGTTTGCCTAGGATGCTAAAAGTGGCTCCTGGTAGATTTCGGTGTCAGGCTAACCAGGCCCTTCTAGACTACATGTAGGTTACATGTAGGAGCTTAATAGCTCCCAGTACCCCTCAATTTTAAACCCGGACAACTCACAACGTCCTGCATCTAACTTTCTCCTCAGTACCCCATTTACAGTTCAATCACAGGAGTTTGAAGTTAATCATCTGGTCGTGAAACCAAATGCCTGATTCTGAGGACCATCTGCACGCCCACACCCCCTCTCCCCTCTCAGGGTCCAGCTATGCCAATAGAACCTTTTTGCCATTAATCATGAAGGCAGGGTTACCCTACTCTCATGAAGATAGATGTTAGAGTGAATTTCGACCAATGTAAGCCAAAATTGGTACATGGAGAGTAAGCCCACCAGTTCTAGATTAACCTTAGTCAAAACGGCTGTACTATTGCTCGAGAGAATAGACATTATCTCAGAGGGTGTGGATACTCAGGCATCGAAAACCAATTCCACAGCATTTCAGGTTTCAGTCTACCAAGTGGAACCTGAAACATAATGTTGAAAAGGGGAAAGCCTCAGATTTCTACCAGTTTATCGTATACTCAGAGATGTTCCCAAATCAATCATGTAATGACTTGAGGGTATCTGTTGCCCCTGCAGGACCTTCTAGTAGACTCAGCATGTCCTCTGCATATAATAACAATGAACACCACATCTGCAAACCTAAGGCCCCGAAGGCATTCATCCTGTCTTATTTGCTGTAGATTGTGACCTTGTTTAATTAACCTTGCATTAGAGCTGCTGAGGGCAGCCCTGCTGTGCCACCTCCCCTAATCGAATACTATCTTGAAGGGTCCCATTTGTCAGGTCTCTCACAAGAGCCCTGAAGTATAGTTTAAACGCTCTAATCAAGCACATTTCACCAGTGTATAATGCAGATATTCCTAGCCAGCCCTATCAAATGCTGTGTCGTATCAACAAACATCTGTCCGGGAGGAGGGTCATTGTTAAATACACTGATCAGATGAACTACAGCCTTAATGTTACTATTGATACACTGAACACTGACTACCCATATATCTGCTTCACTTTCTGTCAATCCTGATATCCTTGCACAATCTGGCCCCCAGGAACTTTGCAAAAAATCTTTGCCTCCCAAATTAGTAAGGACATCGGTCTGTAATTACCACACAGTGTGGCATACTGCCCCAGCTTTTGGATCATAGTGAAAACTGCTTCTTGCATAGATTTGGGAAAAGAAACCTAGCTAATGCAACAACACATATGTTTTTAATTCTACCCAAAAGCTATCTAGTGATGGAGGTTTTCCCACACACATTACCTTAATTGCATCCTGTTCTTCCTCTATTTTAATCTCCTTGTCCAACAGGGCATAGCTGCATCCGTTCATGATGGTAATTTCAGCTACTCAAAATGGCTGTAAAGCGAATTTAGGGTCAGGGAAGCATTCTCATAAAAATCCTTATAAACATCGCAGATTCAGGCGTTAATTGCTTCATTGGAATTAGTTAAAACCCTGTCCTTATACAAAAAGTGATGTCAATAAGACTGCAACCCTTTATCTTTGCCAATGTGATCGCAAAGATCTTCCCAAACTCGCCATCCTATGCCCAGTAAAGCTGTCTGTTGTGAAAGGTAGCCTCATCAGCTTGAGCATCTATTTCACTATTCAACTCCTCCCTCAATATTTCAAACTTCAATTTGTCAGTCTCACTTAAAATCCACACTTGCATCACTTCAGCATTCCTTACCTTTTTAATTACAGACTTCATCTTTGCCATATGTTGTTTCTTCCATTGTGTTGAGTGACTAATAATATGTTCCCTTCGGCCTCGTTCCTCTTTTTTGGTCATGAAACTCCTCTGTGACTTGCAATATCCTTAAAACGTATGGTAGGGGGTACTTTATTCCATATATTATACATTTGTGAATAGGAATCGTGGACAGAAGAGTAGAAGGGAAAGCCCTTCTCTCTAGGATGGCAAACTCTGTACAGTCAGCTTACATAAGTGAGATGCTGATCCAACTGGCTCTTAAAGTGTCATGGCTATTATACAAAGCCAAGATAAAATCTCCACCCAGCATTAGGTTTGAGGCGGCAAGCTCATCCAGCGCCTTGCTGGATGACAGTAAGAAACCTCTGGAGGAAGAGCTAGGGAGCAACGATACTGGCCACATCATATCTGGCACCGACACCTCCAAACCTCCCCTCATCATCTCTCAACATCTTCCCCAGCGCGTAGCTCAACATTCTTCTAAACCAAATGGTAATATCCCTGCTTTTGGAATCCAAACAAGTAGAGACCTTTGCAGGGTATGTTTTGTTTAGAATGGAAGCATAATATGCAAGCCAGCAAGCGAATCTCTTGGATCAGAGCCAGCTGAGGCTTTTGTTTTGAAGATGAAACAAAGGTACTTGCTTCTCTATTGGCCTGTTCAAACTGTGCTTCTGCTTCCAAGTAAGGGCTAGGAATTAGTACATGAAGGGGATAGTCCCATCGGAATGGAACCAGCTTCGAGCCCAGAGAGTGAATAAGTCTATTTTGCAGCCGAAGCACGAGTCACAGAATCAACCATTCAGAGTAACCACTATGGCAAGGTGCAAGACAGGCAAGGGGTATGTAGAGATGCACATTAAAGGCAGAAGGGAAGACAGACAATGAAGAAAACAAACCCAAACATCCGATTCAAAATTGGACTTCAAAATCAGCACACTCGAGTACATACATATAAAAACAGGGCCTTGCATCTATTAGACTCCAGCCGGGTTGCCCCGCATCCCCATCCATATCTTGAGTCATATCTAGATCAGCCCATTAAAGTAAGCAGACTAAAAAACCACAGACTTCACATGTTGCACAGTGCCAATGGCTCAGCGCTCCACCACTGTCCCCTAATGTTATAACAATGGGGTCTCAAATGTAGACGAGTGAACAGTCTCAGAAGTAGACAAAGAGTACCATCACAGAGAAGCAGCCCATGCCCTCATCAGCTTCAAAGTAACAGGCGATGTTGACATGTTCCAATACAGTGCAGCCCCCATTTCAAAATCATGAAGAGATTGTATTACATGAAGCCACACTCTTAAAACCGTCGGGGCACAGGGTCCAAGAAAGCAATGTGTCCCCATTAACACCCATGTGCCCCTAGCCTCTTTTCACACGATACGGCTAGCAAAGGCACTGCACAGCTCTCTTTGACAACCCTTTCTGTGCGGCCTAAGAGCAGTCAAAAGGAATAACATGATTCAATAGTTCTAAGGCCAAATAGGTAGCTGTCAGCGGCTATACGTCTAAGTCAGTCGTGTGGCCATTCCCACACCTCTGCAATATTCACAAACACTGTTATTTCAACATTAGTAGATCAGCTACAGCCATGAGCGCCTTGTCCTGTGATCTTATATGTTTTGTCCCTTTGTGTATTTGTCAGCGCCCTGATGCTTGCAAGCTGCTGGCGCTATATAAACAAACAAATAAATAAACAAATAAATAAATAAATAGGGAAATCCAGCACGTTGTTGTATCACACACCACCAGGCAGGATAGGCACCTACCCAACCCTATCATTATTGTTGAATGTCATTCAATGGCAATTATCAGTGCCGTACGCACCGGGACTGCCCATCTCCACCACAGCTGCGTCCTCAAAGGTTCAGAGGGGTGCATGTGACATGTAGTCACCCATACTAGTAACCAATGCGTCTGTCAATCCTGTGAAAATAAAGCTGTCTGCATGCCTTCTTTAAGAACTGTCCCGCGACATCAAGGCGTTAGCTTTCTTCCAATGTATCCCTGCTCTTACTGTAACGAGATTGTAAACTCGGACTGTCGATGGCAGCTGTTAATACTGTAACTTTGTTTCTACTGTAACCAGAAATGTTAAGCCTCCTGTAACCTACGCTGTGATACCTAAGGGTTTGGGCGTATCACAAATGCAATAAATAAATAAATAAATAAATAAATACATGTAGCATTGACATCACTGCCTTAACACAGCATTAATTGCAGTAAGTGGCAAATCTAGCCTTCCAGCTCCTAGGCACTGTTTTTCACATGCATTTTGACTATAACGGGTTTAGCCCATTTAGGTCTGAAGGTGGGTTAGAATTGCCCAATTCTATTTATTGCGCAAAACACTTGCTTGGCTGTATATCCCTCGGTCATTCCACAGTTCATGGTGCAGCATGAGATCAATGGGCTGGTCTTAGCAGAGAATGACGACAGCCCTCTTCCCCAAGGGTATAGGGGAGAACTAGAAAAACACAAGAGTTCTCCAGAAGAAAACAATCTACAAGCCTCTCACTCTCCATCAAACTATTACTCCTTCAGCACCCCACACCAGACTGAGGGCTGAGCCCTTCTTTTTACACTTCCAGGGGAATTGGCTCCTCCCACTGGCCCTTCGAGTCAGGTTTGTGTTTTAGACCAATAAGCTATTCGTGAATGAATTCTTTTAACTTTTTCTATGTCTGACTTTATCGACTTTAAGCTTTCAAATAGGCTAGCTGCCATTTTGAGGTCAGGCTTGGCCATGTTCTTGCCCTGGGAGTCAGGTCGTTTCCCGTTTTCCTTCAAATCTGATACCCAACGTCACATCACCTGCAGAAATCATATAAGCACTTTATTTATGTCACTTTCTTGGTGGTTTGCGCACTGTGATGGTTTCGCTTGCGCTGTGCCCTATATGCCTGGTCCTGTTATGCTTCTTTCACTTATCTGATCCGTTAGCAGGTTCCACGGACCTGCAGACTTAACCTTTTGCCTTTCCCACACATTATGGGTCTCTGCTGTTATTATCCATGTGCCTTCTGATGGCTTGCCCGGATTATGGGCCTGTTACTTTTTCCTCTGGTGCCATTCGAGCCAGGCTCTCCTTTGACTTTGCCCCTCTCATGGGACTTGTAATGCATAAGTGTTGGGGAAGAACAAGTCTTAACATCAAGTATGGTAAAAGGGGAGGTCTCCTTGGTGAATCTGCGGTATAGAATGTGGTCACCCCTGCTTCCTTCCCTAGGCAGAATGGGACCCTGTCACAGCTTTCATCGCAGGTAAAGACTGTACTTTTGAACCAAGGGAAAAGCACATCAGAGAACGTCTGCAGATGTTAAGGTCAGGTTTCTGGCACAATAACATGGAAAGTAATCTTTCCAAAAGAAATAAAGGTTGGTCAAGATTGTCCATTGTACTGTCAGAAAGACTAAGATTAAGTTCAACTGTTGTGGACGTTTGCCCAATGTGGTGCATCACTTCTACCCAAAGGTTCTCATGTGAGTCCTCTTCCTTCAATAATCTACCAACCAAAGTGGAAAGCTATCAGCAGGCTTCGTTTTGTTACTTCTCGCACACCTGTACACATGTTTATGTAAACCATTCTAATCTGCTTCCCCCTACTCATACTTCACAACTCGCCCTAATGTGGGTGTCACCCTCATTGGACTCAAGAAAGACATGTTCCATAGACTTCCAATGGCTCACCCTTTCAGCACACGTTTATCACCCCTGTGATAGGCTGAGCAGTGACACGTTTGACACAGTGATAGAGGTCTAACAGAAGAGTCTTTAGGTTCATACCTATTGGTAATAACGAGTTTCTCTATAAATAATTGAGGTTCTTCTAACAAAGGATGAGGTAAGGTGAGAGTTGGGGTTCTCTTAAAAGGCTCTTTGCATTAGTGTTAGATATAATAAGGCTCCAAAAGCCTAGTCTTTAGAGTCTGTAACTTTTGGGACACCATAGTTTACAAAACAGAGTCCCAAACTGTAGTGGCAAAAAGAAAGAGTTCAACCTACTCTTTGTAATACTCTTGCTTCCAGACTACCCTAAGCTAACAACACAATTATTCCAAACTTCGGCCAACACAAGAGTTAAAACTATTGTTAAAGGTCCACCCATAATATAATTCAAACTAACCAAATGCACAACTGTTCTTGGGAAGGTTGCTTCTGGAGCTCCAAGTGATCTTGGACTGCTATTTCTGCTTCTCTGTTTTCACCTCAGGACTTCAGGACCTCTCACAGGAACACTGTGTCCACTTGGTAGGTCTCTACAGGCTTGGCCTGATATCAGTAGGGTTTTTTCACCCATCTTGGGTTTTTGGGAGTCACCCAAGATTTCTTTTTGATTTTGGTTGCTTCAACAAGACAATTAGTCCTTCTAGGATCATGGCTTTCTCAGGATTCATGACAGCTCCCTCCTAGACATTGACTATCACATTCTTGCTATGGGTCAGAATTCCCTCTTGTTCCAGGAGTTGCTGGTGGGAAGACTTAAGTGGCAGCTGGCCAATACCCCTGGGTTCTGGGAGAGAAGAAGTATACCTTCAGGCAAGGCCTCCTCCTCGCCACATCCAGAACTTCGCAGATCCTTGAGATAATTTCCAAACCTCTAAGGTCTGTACCTCCTTCCTTGTATTTGCATTTATCTGAAGAACAGGAATGTCAACTTAGATCAGTTAGTTCTTACAATAAAACATTAACAGACAGTAGAGGCCTTCCCAGGACGGGTGCCTATAAAATAACACAAAGATGTGAATAAGTGATGAGCCAGTTTATGGGGGTGTGAACAAAATGGGACATAGATCCAGGATACAAGAAAATAATAGGTTACTTACAAAGGTAACATTATCTTAGAGGAGCAGGTCCTACAAACTAAACAGGAAGGGCTGTGAGAGTCACGAATTTGAGAGATTTTAGAGGAAAGGTAATAAAAGTCATTAGCAGAGGTGGAGGAGGCTATGGATCAATATCAAGAGAATTCTTTGGAGGTGCGAGCAAAGCTAGGAGAGTAGATGAACGTTAACGGGGATGATTGCGAAGGAAGGATATTAAGTCCGCCAGGCAGTGGATTGATTGAAGCTCTTCCAGGGTTCAGCCTTTCCCTAGGTTAGCAGCTTATCTTAAATTCTTCTTCCAGTCTTCACCCCTCGTATCAAAGGAGCTGTGCTTTGCACGTCTGCTTGCACCAGGATTCACTCATTGACTAGCCTTTCCCCAGCCTTTTTATACTCCATGGATTGGTAAAAATTCCTTGAACCTTATATGGATTGGTTATTCCATAGGCATCTTTGAATCCCATTTTGGGATTGGTTATTCCAGTGGGGACGTCTAATTACTCTCATTATGGTATTAGTCCAGCTAGACATTAATTACCTGATGGGTTAACAATCAGTTAATTTGGGACTGCAAGGCTTGAACGTGGACTGTGGAATGGTGGGCTATCTTAGATTCAATTCCCTTGTGTGAAGTCGGTTTGCTTCTGGTTGCTTCCTTGGCCATGAGCTGCCCGGCAGCAAACATTGTGTGGACACCATGGTGTTCGGATATTTTCAAAAAACAATCTTGGCATGTTAAGTAATGGATGAATGTTTTGTGAGTCTGATCAACTCAGCATGATTATTCTGAGAATACCTCGAATTATTAGGTTTTAGAGGGTCTTCTGCTGGAGCTTCTCGCGCTCATGCCACGTTGCATTATAGTACGTGGTGCTCTAACGGTCAGAAGCACATTTCTTAATATTCTGCAGAATTGCCCTTAAAGGTCGTCACTTAGTTATACAAGAGAACACCCTGACTGACTCCCTTGACCTTCTTTACCTTCTGTTGCTTTTACATGATATCATAGGCATTCTTAACCTTGGATGTCACTGAACTTCGGTCCACTCTCAGTGACAGGCTGAGCGGCGTTGGCTTAAGTCTTGGACAACAAATGACTTGTCCTTTCTATCATCTCTCTACTCAACCTATGAACCTCTGCTCTTCTCCAGCAAGCAACATTTCCCCTCTCTCTTCACCTCGCTTTACTCTCATCCTCGCCGCCTTTTCTGGATTTTAAACTGCATTCTTTACTCTGCTCCCCGGATCCCACGTCAAACTCCCCTCTCCGTATCTGACTTAGCCAACAGCTTTCTTCTAAAATCTCCCTACTTCTGTCTTCTATTCCCTCTCCTCCCTCCTTTTTCTCGAGCTATTCTACTTCTCCCTCCTCAGTGATGTCTACATTCCACCCTCTTACTGATGTGGATTTTTCCTCTGCCCTGGCTTGTTTGTTCCCAAGTTTCCTCTTTTATTAACTTGCACTCTTTCTTACCCCCCCTTCCAATCGGGCTTTAGGCCACAACACTCCGCTGAAACTGCTCTCTAGGTTGTCTGTCACCAACTCCCTTCACTAAACTTTCCTCTCATCTTGTTGTTCTAGATCTCTCGGCCGTGTTTGAAACGGTCGACCATGCTATTCCTCTCTCTTCTCTTGCTTCTCTCTTTGTCCTTCTCTTGGCCTTTGTGATGCTGTTTTTAATCTGTTTCATCCTTACCTCTCAGGACACAACTTCTCTGTTTCCTGGTCTGGACACTCTTCCTCCATGTAATCCCTCTCACAGGGTGTCCCCCAAGGCTGAATCCTTGGCCGCCTTCTTTTTTCTCTCTACACCTCTTCTCCTGGCTCTCTCTCTTCCTTTGGACTTTCTTATCACCTCTGCGCAGATCACTGACATTTTATATCCTTCACCTCTTTTACTGATTCTATTCACTCTTCCTTGACTGCCTGTCTTCTTGCGTCAAACACTATAAACATGCAATAAAATACACATATGGTTTAGGGATTCTATTCAGGGTCCCGTTCCGGCTCTTTGCCCTGTGTTCTTACAGAAGAAGGCTGTAGCCTCCAGGGTTTCATTAGGAAAGGGTATATCACGTCTTGTAGGAGATAGCAGGCCGGCGGGATCCCACCTCAACCACTCACTGGAAGGCACATAGAGTAGCAGTCAGACCAATTCAGGCCCGGGTGGCTCGCTTACCCCATACAGCAAGCTTGGGGGGGGGTGGTTCAGGTAACTGCACACTCCCCAAAAAGTGACTTTAATAGAATCAGCATCCAAAGAAATCTTGCTTTACTCTCCTGGGAGAATCAAAAGATCGAGTTAGAGGTATTGCTTTCTCTTTAACAGTACTGTTTCCTGTACTCGCGCCTCATTTTGAAGCATGTTATTATTGCACGCTCCACCCTGTGCCCGTTTCGGCCCAGGTTCACTTCATCAGATGTGCTATTGCAGGGTCACCCTTTTCTAGCACCGTCCCACAACCTCACCACAGTTTCCTACAAGCTCCACAAGAACAGAAGCTAGAAATTAGGTTCAAGGACAGGAGGGGCCAATCATCACTAAAAGAGTAGGATAATACGCAGTGTTAGATTTGGCAGCGGCAACACTTGTAGGGTGCCGCTTCTCATCCCTCACATGTTACAACATCACACCGCCGTGGAATGTGGTGCCAAAAAACAAAGCCAATTAAAGCAGAATTCACACCCCATTTAAACACATAATGGAGATTTTTGACAAGCAAAATAATTTTGGGGGAATTGGATTTTTTAAAAATATTTGCACTCATTTGTACCACTTGCTTCCAGTTCATTGCCCAGTCACCCACGAAATAAATCTGTTAAATCGCGCGCGTTCTCATTGCACCTTTTTTCTTCAAATAAAAAAAAAACGGTCACAATAATTTCCAGTAGAGATTGTTGTAATGAGCGAAAATATGATTGTGATGAACAGAAAGAATATGTCAAAGGCAGTTAGCTGGTATTAATATTCTGCAGCGGCGACAGAGGTAATCGCACGTTAATGTGGTGCCCTACAGATCACAACTCTGCTGCCAGGAATGACATTTGCAAGTTACTCTCCTAATGAAGCGCATAACAAGAAGGGCTCTCCGTGCCGCGCATGCGCGGAAAGTAATGCCAGGCCGCTCGCAGGACGCCCGCCATTCCCTGCCCTGCCCTGCCTCGGCTCCTCCAAGTGGCTTCAACCCTTTTCATTTAATCAATTTCAATAAGAAAGCAACACAAGCTGTCCCTTGAGAGATCCAACCACACCCCCAGCTAGGTCCAAAGGTCGGGGATACATACAGAGTGTACTGGTGGTTTCCTCGAGGCTTCTAATCCCATGAGCCACCACGGTCACTGAAACATGCTTTAAATAATTTGCCACCAGATGCACCTCGCAAGGGCTAAAGTGTCTATTTTACATTATCATTATCTTACATTATCGGATGTTTTCCTGCCTTAGTCCGCTCCCTATTCACAAGAGCAAGTTACCCACCTGTAATCATGGATCCAAAAGTCTCTGCTTCCTCGCACCACCATAAGGTCGGATCCGGGCTGATATAAAGTCATATTTGGAACTAGTGCTTGAAGCCAGATACCTTCGGCTTTTAAGCTCTGCAATAATATAGTATTTTCTGTGGGTCGTTATTGCAGCATAATGACCTGTCATCAAGTTATGGCCTGAGGCTTCACCTCCGGCCCTTTGTTGGGGAAGGGTCATTATATAAACCAATATTGGCCACCCCCTAAGTCTATAAGGATATTAGCACATACTGGCAGAAGCAAAACATATTTTGGGGCTTTCATTGGTGAAGTAAAAATGTTTACTTTAATAGCGAGTAAAGTATATAGACAAACTGCTTTAGTAAATTAAATGTGGTTTTATTTTGTAATATTAAAATAACATGGTTTTCATAAGTGAAGCATTTTAATTTCAAACTGTGATGAACATGCACCAGGTGCCATGTAAAAGTAAATGGATTCTCCATAAGAAAGTGAAAGGTTTTTCCAATGCTTTAGCTTTCTCTTTCATGGGTTGAATAGGATGTTGCAGCAAAAAAAGGCTCTCTCGCAGAGGAAGTGTCTTGTTGAAAGATCTTGGTTGGAAATTGCATTCTTGTTTCCTTGTCTGCTTTTGAAGACAGAGTGCAGTCAATACCAGTAGTTATTGACTGCATTCTAAACATTCTTATTGCCTGAGATGAGCTCAATTACGATCCCCAGCTGTGTGTGGGGTGGCTGGAGTGGCGGCCAGGCTCATCCTGGTGCTCAGGAGGTTCATGCACATCTTTGCACCCCAATTGTGATTTCCAGGAGAGCGTCTGGGGGTGTTGGAGTCCAGAATGGCAATGTGAGATAACAAAAAGTATTTATGAGGGGTAAATGTGCATAGCGTTTGCGGCCTAAACAAGACTAGATGTATCCCTTGAAGTGGAAAAACAATTTCTCCTGTGTGTGTGTGTCAAGAGGTCTATTGGCTTTTCTGCTGGTTCCTGCCCTATAAAGGACAAAGTGATGGATGCAGTTTTTGTATTCCTGTTGTATCATGGCTGTACTGCATACACTGTGTAGAGCGTGGGTGCTGGGGTGCATGATGGGGGTTCACTTGGCAGGGTCCCCTATTGCAAAGTCCCTTGCTGTCTTCTCTATCATCTTCGGAGCAGTTTACCATCTTGGTCTGCTGCTAGAGTGCCTGAATTACCATGAAAGTCATTTTTGGTGATTTGCTTTATGAAGTTTCAAAGAACTGACACATTGCGGTAGTCGTGTGGAACTAAAAAGCTTGCTTTGGTGTGGCATAGTTACGTTTCCTAAGCCTACGGATGCTCCTTGTCCCCATTTTAATCGGGCGTCATCTAATTCGGAGGAGATTTCCACCCACCCCAAATCGGGTGTGCACAATTTCCTTTTATTTAATCAAGTACTTTTTATGAATCTGGGACCCCACCGATTTAAAAATATTGATTCCTTACAGCTTCCCTCCCCTTAAGGTAAGTTATATTTATTAACCAAATATAAGTAATTGAATCAATTTCAAGAAAAATATGTTACACTTCTATTAAATCAAATTGCAATGAAGAACAATCAACAATTTAGTTTTCAATGCGAACGTTATTGAGAGAGACTTTTGTAACACGCCCATCACCATAGGCAACTATGCATTTAATTCACCCCGAGCATGCATTCACCGAGTCCAGCAGAAACCTTTCATTTGCGCAAAACAATGCATTCATTTAAAATTTCCCTGCCTATACAATTCTCGTTACTTCAACTTTATTCAAAATGCCACCACCCTTACTCAATAAACTTGTCAGAATTTCGACAGCATTTTAGACTAAATTGAAACAGACTACTAGACCTTTGTGTATGTAGGTGGCTTGTAGAAAGGAAAGCTAGTTTAACATTCATGCAGGCTAGATTTCCTTCTGTGATTTTTAAATGTAAGTATCATGTAAAAGTGCACCTTTCTCACTTGCAATTTGAAACTTTAAACAGCAAGAGAATGGGGAGAGAATAATCACCTGGACCAACATCGTTTTAACAACAGTATTCTACTCATGGCCTATCCAGGAAGTCACTTTAATTACTCTATTTGTCTTAGGTATGCACACAGTGAGATGTCCTAGGCTCTTCTGTGCTTGTACATCTCCACGTACACAGACCATAAGTACTATTTCCTTGATCTATAATTCCAGAAGCACATATGCTTATGAAATATTTGCTTATTTCCCAGGATGTACAGTCAGCTTCTATGCCCCCTGCCCCCAGTACTTACAAATAACAGGGCCAGGATTTAATCTAAATCCCCTTATAGTACCACTCCCCCAGGATTATTTCCCCTTCAGATCATAATCTCATATGAATTTATTTTCGCTTGTGTAGAGAGAGGAGTGACCCAATACCTGTATGGTAAAAATAATCCAAGAGCGTCAAATAACCACTGCACTGCTTTGCAAGTCAAAACAAGATTTATTAGATGCAAAAGTCTCAGCAGGTCCCGTAGAACAGAAATGACAGTTTGTCACACCCCAAGAAGTTACAGGTTACATAGTGGAAAACCGCACATTATCATACATAGGCTATACAGTCATCCCACCACCCTCATTGGCTACCACCTATATGACATGCTAATATCTCCCTATAGCCCCTTGACCAATTGTCCACACCTTATCTATGCCCATTCCACTATGCACATGGCCCACTATATTGTCTTAATTGAATCCTAGTACATGATTAGCTAACAGGTAATTGATACACTAATAAATCTTAACCATCACATGATGTGCACCTCTCCGAACCAGGCACGTTCAAAGTAAGACTGTCGAGGCCAACTCTGCTCTGATCAGACAATAGGCCTTCTCATTATACCAGACGCCGCGACACACACAAGCTGCACCCCCGACCTTGAACTACATTTATTGGCATCCCCTCTGCTCCTCCTATCCCAAATAACAGTACGTCCCAGACACAGCTCTGCCCTTATCTCCTTCAGACACCTGCTGCCCAATAATGATGTGAGCAGGGCACCACTCTTGGGCTTCAATTTCATGGACTTATTTTCTTTGTTTATGCGTCTACTTGTAATTCCAATGGGCTGAGCGCTCCTTGGATGATGGCAGTAGTGCTTTAAATCTTCCTCTGGCCATTGGCCTCACAAGCGCTTGTGCCCTGTCCTCATAAATGGATCCTTCAAATGGTGCATCCCTACCTGCCTTTCCCGCAGCTAACATTCCATTCCCATCACCTGTGAGCTCGGCAGCTGGACACAATTGGTGTTTATCTGCACAGCGCGGGTGCCTCTGACCTTGGTTTCTCTCTTGGGGATTGAAAGAGGATTTGTCTTTGGACTGAGATAAACAGAGCTGCAGCTCCACATCATTTGAATTCTGTTCATCGTGTACTAGGCCTTAAAATGAAATATGGCGGCACTCTTTCCATGTCAACCTGCTGACCTCGCTTTTAGCACAATACCTTTTGGACTCCATTTTCCACCTACTTCAATTCCCTTCTCGCAACTCACCCAAAAAGTAATGTTGTTTACTATTTCTAAACACAGGGCCTATAACACATTGCCCTATCTATAACCTCCGCAACTACAACATTAATACATGTGTTGCTCATTCTATTTTGCTATATGATGTATCTATAATGTGTCAAAATGAACTACAAGTGATACGTGCGCCTTCTGCCGCATAAAACTGAACCTGCTCACACTGTGGCACTTACTGATAGGTTTTTCGTAGTCTAAACGTTTTTGCCTGGCTGGGACGGTGTACGTGCATACCAACACTCGTACTATGTGCTGCATATATTTTTTATAATGAACTAATGGCATTTAACTTTTTCACAGTCTTGATTGCTACAGCCCGTCCCAATTTTTTCACCCTTGTCAACGCAAATGAATGGGGAACCTAAATACACATAGCAAATACACATAGCTGTCCACCACCTCAATGGGCTGGTCGCCAATCTTCCAACCAAATGTTATTTTATTTTGCTTGTTACTTCGGAAGACATAATTTTTGTCTTCTTCTGGTTGATAACAAGACCATTTTCCTCAGAGTATCTTTCCAAAGTGGATGAAAAACGTTGGAGGCCTTTAGGGGTTAGATCCAACAGGATTGTATTGTCCGCATATGTCGGCTAATGCAGGGGCCGCAGGGGTTTCATTCAGGTCAGCAACATATAAGTTGTAAAGCAGGGGCGCCAAAGCACAACACTGCTTCAGGCCGTGGTTAGTAATGATGTTCGTACTTACTTCGCCCTCTAGATTCAACCTAATCTTCACAGTTATATCCGAGTACAGGCCCTTTAATAACTGCAAGGTAGGCTAATCCATACCCCACTTTGGCAATTACAACCACAACCGAGTTCTTATGACCGTGTTGAAGGCTGCTTTATATTCTACGAAGCAGTCATATAAAGGAGGGTTTCCACTTACTTTGGCTCTTCTTTCCAGGTACTTCAGTATCCATATAAGTTAGAAAGTGTGCTATAGCCCCTTATAAATCCCAACTGTTGGTTCTTTAATAGGCTTTTTTGAGCAATCCACTGATAGATGTTTACCCCCAGTGCCTGAGCGAATAGATTAGAGGGTGCATTTACCATAGCTAATAGTCGGAAATTGGTTGGGTCCTCTCTAGTGCCCTTTTTGTATATTGGGATCAAAATAGATTTCTTCCAACTTTGGGTATCATACCTGTCTTCAATATATTATGGAATTGCACGCTTAATATTTTGGCCCATAATTCTGCGTTCACCTTGAGCACAATATTTGGGATCTGTAAGGAACTCATGGTGGCAACAGTAAGGAAAGAAATAAGTGATCACAGTTCAAGGGTGTTTATTAAACTGTATGTGCCGTTGGAAAAACACAATCTAAACCTAAATCTAAGATGGGAGCAAGCAACAACAGTCAAATAACAATAAGGAAGTCCTAGTGGCGTGTTGTCAAATAAAAGAGCGTATACTAAAAAAAACAAAAGATAGCCAATCCTTACAACTAAATACAAAAAGAGTGTGGGATAAGATTCACAAGAAAGAAAGAAGTGGTCACAAATGATAAGTCAGGATGTGGTAGCCGGGGGTCTCCCATCCCCACATTTTGAGCACGGGAAAAGACAGGACTCCTAAGAAAAACACACTCATGAGCTTTCCCAGCACGAGACGACAGTTCTGTTCTCAGGTATCAGGACCTTCGTTTGGTTAAGTCTCTTTTTGACAAAAAGTCTCTTGACTCCGAGGACCTGATGCATTCCAAATAATAAACATAGTTCATTTCCGCATGTATGTTGGCTGATGACTTTTCACCCCTGGACTCCCCCTCTTCCGCGCTCAGAGCCACAAAACGTTCCTCGCGATATCAGGAACTTTGGTGGTTAGATCTCGTGCTTCCGAGGCCCTGGTATGCTCAAACTTATAAACAAAAGTTCCTTTCTGATTGTACTTAGGGGATGATTTTTCACTCCTGGCTCCCCCCTCGTCCGGGCTCCGACCCTTCTTGAATATCAGCCTCCCTCCATCGGGTTCACTCTGACTTGTATTCAAAAGATTTCTTTGTTGCATTCACATGTCGGCGGGGTGATGGCTGTTTATCCCTGGATTCCCCTCTTGCAGGCTCAGACCCTTCATGACTTTTTGCCTCCATCCGTTGGGTTCACTACAGCTTTTGTCAGTGGGTGATGGCTTTTCACCCCTGGGTCCCCCTCTCCCGGGCTTAGACCCTTCTCGAATATTTGCCTCCCTTCATCCGGTTCACTACAGCTTTTCCTCAAAACAATTCTCCAAACAATTTATGTCTTTTTAAACAGTTCACTGAGGACATCCCTCTGTCGGGTTCACTCTTGTTAACACACTGTTCATTGGGACTTCAGGCTTCGCCCCTTTCCATCGGCATCCCTCCGTCAGGTTCACTCTTGCCAACTCTTGCCAATCACACAATTCTTTCTCTTTTCTCATTATGTGGGATTCACCTCCCTTACCTTTTCAATGACTTGTAGGTCAAAGATTTTCAACTGTATAGGGGATTTTGCTAGACCACTTTATGACCACTTTGACCTTTTCTTCTGGCTCTCCTAGGGCCTTCTGGTATCCATAGTTTCAACAAACGCGGGATGAACCAGATTCTCATGAATGAGCACCCACGTCCTGTCAGAGCCCTCTGAAGCTGTCTTTCCCTTAATGTTAACAGTTCTTTGAACTTTCTTTAGTTTGCCATTTGCGACTTTAATTCAACACAGTTCGGTTTCTTATCGGTTCTCCCCTCGACTCATCGGCTGTGATGAACCGCTTGACTTTTCTTGTTTCTGGAGTCAAGCCCCGTACCACGGTAGCAAGCGTCTCTCCCTGTTCTCATTATCCGTGTACCGTTGACATCTGCTGCAACACACACAGGCTATTGTTCGCGGTCTTACGGTTCCTTCCATGGAGGCTTTGCCGGTCTGGGTCGGAAAGGGCAAGGTTGCTTCTCTCCTTGCCGCCCTTTCAGTTATTGCCGCATTTGTCCTCCTCTTGAACTGCCATGCTTGGATAGCTGTTTAGCTGTGCTGTCTGCCTTGCTCGTAGTGTGCTCTCGTGCTCCACCTTTTATCCCTGTGGGGAAGGGAAAGGGCTGTCAGGTGGGTGTGGTTCTGGTCAATTGTCTGACTCTGCCTGACCCTTGTGTTGGGACATGTTGGGTAAAAAGCTCTAGTGTTAGTCTGTTGTCTTTTTTATTTTATTTTTATTTGATTGATTGCCTGATAAATCAACCTTTCAATCTTAAAAACCATGATTTGCAAATTACATATAAAGAAAAACAAATACATAAAAAAGAAAAAATGTCAAGTATACATCTTTCAGAAACAATTAAGAATTTGAATGCGCAAAACAAACAATACATTAAAAAAGAAAATAACACAAATAAGTGAACATAAGATTCATATTCCACATCCTAAATTAGTTTTCAAATACTTAAAAAGGAAAACATAAAATAATTGATGACCTCTATGACATACACAGATTAACATAACATCTTGCTCTACATCATTCAATCCTAACTCCAGTAAAAATCCAATGGTAGCAATTTGTGTAGTCATCAATCTAGCACCAAGTATTTGTGTCCAAAATGCATCATTGTTTTTACATCGCATAATTTGAAAGCTCTGACCAAAGTATTTTCGACGTTGGATATTGACCCCAGTACAAAAAGAAACAATATGTTTTTTTAAGTTTCAGGCTGTTCTCTCATGTTTGCAAAAACAACAAACATTCTCATGACTAGCGAAAAGAGCTTGTCTGCATAAAATATCTCTTATCGGCCAAAGGTTCAGGTGAAACCTCATAAAGAGTTGACTGAACTTGGCAGAAGGATATTTAAATAAGTATGGTTCCATCGACTTGAATCTTTTGTGCCCAAGGCAAGCCACATCCCAGTCTTTATAGGATAGGCACCGTCCTAATGTGTGAATCCAATCTTGTTGGTATAATTTGGTTTGGGCGCGCTTGGGATTGTTGATTAAGATGGCAATTGTAATGTCTGCATCAATGAGGTTTATCGTAAAATTCCTCCATTTCACTGGAAATTGTGAGAGTGATTGTAATAAATGTCTAGCTAAGATGTAAGAAATGTCCTGATGGGACACTCAGATAAGGCATTTTCGAAATAGCGAACACAATTTCCAAGCATACATACTGAACAATTGCCACTGGCATAGAGTTGGGTAATTTTAATACAGATCACCAGAATTTCCCTTCCATCCTGTCCCAAAAGATGCGATCTCTAGGAATTCTAGATTCAGATCCATAGGTGATAATAGGGATCACTTTCATTGAATAGAATATTAGAACAAGACTGCAAGTGAATTTGCCAAATGTGTACAAGATCACTTTGGCTTGAGAAATAAGGGCATATAGCTTAGTCTGGAGATCATCAACATATGGTACATCATTCCCATAGCTCCTAATCATGACCCCTAGATATATGTAACATAAGGTGGTGCATATGTGTTCATTTTGGATGACCAAACAAAAGATTTACATACTTTGGTTCTAGAATTGAAGCATTCCATCACTTGGGTCTTTGCTAAATTAATAGTCATAGCATTTTCTTGCACATACGATAATAGGCCTCTGATAAGTCGTTGCAGTCCGACATGTGTTTTAGATAATAAAATGAGGTCGTCTGCGTAAAGAACCCATGCGATCTGCTGTGCTTCTAGTTTTGGGGCATCAGAGTTGAAGTTAACAAATGTTTCTCCTATGTCCAAAATGAATAAATTAAAAATGGTTGAATATGTCGGGATTACCATTGTCATTTTGCCATGAAGGGTAAGTCTGATTTGAATGGATGGGTCCGAATGGAGCAATGCAATTAGCTTCATCAGTTAAAAAGGCGCAATCCATCTCCTCCTGTTTGTTCATCAGTAAGGTCCGGTCGATGGAATCAAAAGCCTTTCTGAAATTCACAAAAGGCAAAAATAACGGCTATTTTTGTTGATTAAAGAGGGCCTTAATTGCACCAAATTTTGCAATATTGATTACCGTGTCTTTACCGACAACAAATCCGGTTTGAAATCTATCTTGTTTATTTTTTGGCATGATCCAGTGCTGTAAGTCCCTCAAAATCAATGATGCAAAAATCTTGCCGGGGGTATCAAGAAGGGCGATTGGTCTGTAGTTAGCTGGATTGTCCCTGTCGCCCTTCTTGAACACCGGAATAATATAGGAGTGGCACTAGGATTTTTGAATTTTTTGGGTGGAAATAATTTGAGAGAATAGATCAAAGAGAATGGACACCCACAGTTCAGGAAACTGCTTAAGCATTAAATCAGAGAGACCGCCAGGGCCAGGTGCCCTAGAACGGCTGGCTTTGCGTATGTAATAGATAACATCTTCAACAGAGAAAGATATGTCAAAATACCCCTCTAATTTGGGAAAGGAAGAGCCTAACTTTGCGTTTGGTTTGGCATATAGTTTAGTAAAATGGGCAATCCATTGAGTTAGTCTGTTGTCTTTCATGGTGTAAGAAAGTGTGTCGGAAAGGGGACGGGGCGGTGGGAGGTAGAGTGTTTGAGTATCCTACATGGGAGGATGGGGAAAAGGTGTTAGAAGAAGGGGGATACCACTTCCACTCCCCGAGTACCCCCCATCCAGGTGATCCTCCCTCACTGGTCCACCCCCAGGAACTGGATCCAATAGCGATGGCCATGTCGGCCACCTTGATGACAGATCCCCAGGGATTAGTTAGGGAGACACCTTCATGTTTCTCATAGATCCCATCTGGTCCGGGGGCTTTCGATGCCTTGAGTTTTATAATAAGGCCCAATAGATTGTCAAAGGACATGTAATGGCCACTGCCCTCCAGGCATGCTGAGCCCCCAAAGGGAGCATTTCTCTTTCACTTCCAGAATTGTATAATTCATTAATATGGGTTACCCAAGTAATGCGTGTGATGGGAATGATTTCCAGACCTTTATTACCTCCAGCCGCCCATGTATTTTACAGCCACCAGCAAGAGGGTGTGTCTATCTCTGAGTACCCTATACAGGTTAAACCACGGTGTGTGGTGTATAGTGTATAGTGCTTTCAGTATTGTGATTTCTTCTGGATCGCTACCTCCTTCTTCCTCTGAATTGACAGATGAAGACAAGGAGTCATTTAGGCTGGTTCGTCGGATAGCCTGTGCTTCTTCCACTATAGCTTTGAGGTTGGGGGTAGATTAAACGTTAATAGCTGAGCTTGGGCCGCTTTCTGCAGAGGAGTGGGCCCCAAGCTCAGCTCGTTGCATAACCTTATTTCTGCTTGTGCCGGGGGTCCCCCCTGCAAACCCAGGACTTGTTTCAGCAATTAGTTGTTATCTATTGGGGGTAATCCGGAACAGTCAGCATTGTCCTCCGAGTTCAGTACGTCCACCAGAGGGGGTTTGGGTGTCATATTGCTATTAGTCAAAAGTATCAGATAGTCTGTAATTTTGTTTTGTACTTTATTTCTGTTACCCTGCAGGCCGTTCACAGTCGCAATCAAACCTTCTGCACCCAATTACCCCCTAAGTATTTGTGTGATTTTTTTGGCGGGTTTGCTGATAGCCATCTGGTTTCTGGGGACGTTCTGTCCCCCACTTCGCAGGGGGTAATGTTTGTTGCTTGCGGGGATAACGGGCGGAAATACAGCAAGCAACCCCGTACTCAGATATTTTGTCATAGGATGGTGTAATTTCATGCACCCGCTCTGTGGCCACTGCTAGCACTCCTTTCAGGCCACATCCAAGTTAATATAATCTGGCAGCAGTGCAGCCGCTGTCAACATATAGCAAAGAACAGGTATACAGGGCTTACCCAGCTTGCAATCGCCCCAGATACAATGGTTATCTGCAGGTTGCTCTCAAGAAGAGCCGGCACAGCCTTGTTATCTCTGTGTATGGTGTTCAGATTAGTGCAGTGCCTTGGGGTAAAAGCATGAATAGTTAAAGCATATTCAGAGGAGGGGGTAGTATTCAAAGTTGATCAGTGATGGTCTGTGGATTCACTGGCCAACATCCGCTCATCTACAGTAGATACTGAAAGGGACGTGGGAGGCAGAGCGTCACAGGGAACGCAGACATGTGGCGGGACCCTGTCTGGGATAGGCCCAGAAAGCCGCATTGCCTCCCGGTATGCACCGATCCCTGGGAACAGTCCTGATCTGTGGAGCCCTTTGGTAGGGCTATGTTGCCATGCTCCACTCAACTACACTGGTGACCAATGCTGAAGCCACAGTCACAAAGAAGCAATGCTGAGCGAAAACACCCACCTCGTGTCATAGGATTATTGTTAACACGATCTACCGTGTGCGCTGCAGGACAGAGGGGCACCGTGCAGCGGGGGCAGTCTCTCACACCACTGACTATTCTTCCTCCACGTGCTTTGACAGTAATCCGTTACTCGATGTTTCAGAATCCTTTCACGGCTGCTTCGTAGTTTTTCATTTTAGTGGAGTTATTGCTTTGAAGATTTCACATGAGACCAGCAAACCCACATTTCTGTTTCCACTTGAGTGCAGGTTCCCTGAAAGCTCACTGATGCCAGTTGGTTCTGCGAGGCAGGATCAAACGACGTGATTGCATTGTGGCATTGGACCTTTCCACACAAAATATCAGGGATGTGAAACAATAACATTTTTTAGAGTATGTACCTTTCTGACTTTACCGGCAGCAGTCTCGAGGAAACGTTCTTTTAAATACTCCCTAATATGCTATTATCTTATCTACTCAGATCATCCTTGGCACTAACATTTGAAATGCTACCGTGCAGTTAAAAGATCCATCCCTTTGATTTATGCAAAGAACAAAACGTGCAGGGCGAGGAAATAAAACCTAACCAAATGCACCTTTCACCCTGCTATTGCTAACCGATTGGCCATAAAGATGTAGATCCATTTTTTGGGATTTCGCATTACATTATCGCTGACCCCTCGCCACACATATAACCATGTCGTGAATGCATGTAGCATTAGACGTGCCTGTCCGCAATGACGGCAGAAGCCCGCATGCTCTCTGCCAGCCTGTCCTGGCATGTGCAGACTCCGCTCGCCTGACCTCGTGCCTTCTCGCAGATCCTCGGGCACGGCCCACACCGCGCGCGCTGCCAGCCCATTGCTAATGGGAAAGGCTGCTAGGCGATGCGGGCAAGTGCCAGTGTGCAGTCCTAAAGGGCGCTGCTACAACTCCCAAGCGGCAAAGCCTTCAGGGCCATTTCCTCGCTTTCGGCCACCGCCTCTTCACGTTTCCTGAGCTCCTCGCGAGTGCACCCCATCCAACTCGCCCTCACATTGAAAGGCTACAAGGAACACTCAGTGCTCGTCAGTCTGTTCAACACAAGGGCCTCTTTGTTGCTGGACAACAGCAGAGCACAGGGGTTCTTTATGCTGTGGGCAGACGGGTGCAACAAACGCACAGCAGTGCGCCCTCGCCGCACCTAATGGGATTGAACCCTAATCCCTTCTGCTGGAGGGGCCGTGGTCAAAGGGCGAGCAATGCTGACATGGACTGGCTGCGCCTTGGGGCGGGCCCGCTGGAACACAGCAGGCCCTTTGCTCTCTCTTGGAGGATTACCCACAGACTCCCCTTTGCCTCTATTTCCAGAATCGCAATTAAGTATCGACCTTCTTCAGTGTCTTGTAAGGTTAGCATTCTCCAGCAAGCTTATGGAAATGCGCTCTCCATATGGTTACTCAGAAGAAAATAGATTTTTCCCGATTTGGCACAACCATGGGTTGCAAAATGTGTGTGCGTATCAGCACGTGGAAAGTTTTGGCATAAGGAAGAAAAACCTCTCCGTGAGCTACACCGCTCTGATCTGGAATATGGTCCTGGACATGAAACAACCCTTGCACCACTTTCATCTTCACACAACCTTGCCTTTCACTCCACCTGGACTCTCGCTCCACCTTTAGGACCTCCACGCGGTGAAACGTGAAAACAAGAGGCGCTCTATGAAGGCGGAACCAATCTAAGTCCTAGTTCGGTGGCAGTTTGGTGGAATGACCCGCATCCTCTGTATTCAACAGTACCTCGCATCACTTCAACAGGTGCAGCCATCCAAACCAATAAAACCAGCACATCTACCAAAAATCTTGGCCTGACTTGTCTAACATCAACCATTTTGGGGTGACACGGTGGTAGCCACAGGCGTTACTAGGGGTGTGCAGAGGGGGTTATAGCCCCTGGTCTTTTAGTTGTAGCCCCGGATAGACGCTCAGGAGCTACAACCAAAAGGCTATCTAGCCCCAAGTCCCGACAGTCCCAACATAGCCCTTGATCTTTTCCAGACCTAGCAACACCTCTGGTCGTAGCGCCATCAGCTCTGGAATCAAATGGAGCGGCAATGCTACAGTTAAGGTTGTCAGGCAAGGGTCAGAAGTCCACCTTAAACACATCTATGACCCCCATCACTGATGAACCATCATTTTAGGAAAACACTTCAGACAAACTGCACAATTTGGGAAATGCAAAGGGGATTGTGGGGGGTGACTAACCTTTTAATTGATCCTCTCTTGGAGAGACAGGCTAGAATGAAGATGAAAACACCCACATTTCCTGGTGCTTTAATTAATTGCCTTCAACAAATCTAGTAAATCCATGGTGAATACATCATGCGACTTTGAAGGAGTTTACCCTCTTCTGCAGCCTACATCAAATCCCTTCTTGTAACAATAGCTTGTTGGTCCAGAAGCATTCAGAGCACCACACTTAACACAATTTGTATGTCGACCATGTATTGATCACCATCATTTTTTTACAATGATCGCCCCACGAAAAGAAAAAGTTCATGGTGCGTGAACACAGGCGTCATTTTGGACAAGAAGCACAGCAATCTTATGAGATATCAGAGTTAACTTTTTCAATTTAGTGACCCTTGTGCAAGCAGTTTGATGAATAATTGAGATGCCTTCCGGATGAAGGTGCATGAGAACACAGAGCTCAATGCGAGAATACAATTTCTGGAGAAGAGACATATCAGATCAAAATAACCTTCCAAAACTAAGATACGAATACGATGTGATATGTATCACCAGGCTGGGCACGGCAGGTGGGTAATGCAAAAGCACTTGCCCTAGTGGGAGTGAAGAGATCCTGGCAACACTGAACTGCAAACAGATAGAAAATTAGATCAAATTGCACCCAAGTCACAGCTATAAATATATATATATATATATGTAGGCATGGCAACGAGCTAAGAGACATTGCCAACGAGTTTGTCCAGTGTAAGGCTTTGACCAAAGAGCTGAACTTCCCTTTACCAAATCACATAGATAAGCTCCTTGAAAGAGTGGGCCTTCCTAAGCTTGATGCACAACCCAGGACGGATATTGGAATAAAACTGTAAAATCCTCATGAAAACGGCGAGGCCCCAGGTCAGGACAGTGTTCCTGCCAGGTTTGATAAAGCCATTACCATCTAGGCCCCGCACCTTTGCCCTCTTTTTCAACACTTTGCAAATGTTGGCATGGGCACATCCAGAGATGCACCAATTATAAGGTTGCCAAAGCCAGGACAGGGCCACATGGTTGTTGCCATATGCTCGTATTTTAGCCCACACTGGCTTTGGCATTGCAACCTCTTCTTAGGCAGGCTTATTAAGGGTAAGCTCTCAGACCACCACACTAGACTGGCGTGCCATTTCTTTACCAGCAATTGCCCTAGGCCCCTTTTATCATTTTTTAAATAAAAATACAATACTTAATATGAAATAATTTCTATTTAGAAAGATTTTTTTCAAAGTCTGTAAACAAAGTTTACTTAAAAATGGAATACACTGTGCATGGGTGATGTGGTCCAAATAGCTGGGCAAACGAGTCCAATCTGTGGGCGGAGCATACATCATATGAGGGCTTTGAATATATTCTACTCAACAATACGGACGGGGACAATGAGAACACGAAAGATTTGTCCAGGGTGGTTCCAAGATATTTAGCAGATCTAATGCTTCTCAAACATATCCCACAATGAGTGCAAAGCAAGGCACAGAAAGCGATATACTCTGGCCAACTAGAGCAAGCAGCCCCAAGACACTACATAGCATGAGAAAGTGATGGATTACCCGCAAGGTGGCTCTGCACTCATTGCTTGCGGTCTTCCAATACAGTGTACAATTAGAACTGGTCCAGCAGAAGTTCCTTATAATTAACAGCGCTCTAGACCATTGATTAACGGAATTATTGATTGTGAAACTGGCGGGCACAAGGATTACGCAGGTGCTTATTTCACCTTTGGAATAAATTGGAAATCACAGAAAAAAGGATGCACCAGCGTCTTGTCAATTTCCTTTTCCTGATCACCTTCAATGCTATAAACATTATACGGCCGCATTGATGAGAATAAAACCATTGCAGGCATCAGCCCCCGAGTTCAAATTAAATGCTGTTTGTAATCAATCACCCGTAGGAATAATTGTTCTCAGGACCTAACAAAAGATCCAATCGGTGTGTTAAAAGGCGATCGAACTAATAAAAAAGGAAGCAGGGAGTTCAGTAGAATAAGCCACAAATGATCACGAAATGTCCCAAGGAATCGCGATTTGTAGTAAGTGATATTAAGAGCACGTGACGTGTGTGACAGCATACACCGCCCGCTACCGGAGGCGCTGTATCGGGTGATGCTAATGCGCACTTGGGGCCCTGCCGCCTGCTTGCTTGTTGTGTCGTCTTTTAAGTGACGTTAAGAGTGCTTTCTAATTTTTATGAAAACAAACACGGGATCTACAAAGCGTCCATCTTGTCTGCAATTATGTCACTTTAGAGTGCTTTCTGGCACACGTAACCCTATAGGCCTCGGTTTAATTCTGACACGTCTCAGGTTCAAAGCTGTGCGCTGTTGAGGAGAGCACTACAGGCAAGCAACACGTGGAGTTTTGAAACCTTATTCCGCTTAGAAAGAGGCATCTGCTGCCGGCCCCGGTGTTTCCAGGCTGCTCCTTTGTTGCCTGTGATCAAGGCCAGACAGGACAGGTGAGAAGGTGCACAGGCAGCCGGGGTGCAGCAGAGAGGCTGACATAGATGCCCTGACAGTTGTACACGGTGCGGGGCCATCCGGCACGTGTATTGTTCTGCTAGCCGGGATTATATCGCTGGATGTGAGGCACGCCTTGGATTCTGATCTGAAGTGGCACCAGGTGAACTGCCTTCTGATCATTTAGAGTACGTTTGCATTAACAAGAGGCTTGCGTCGCCAATCACCAATGCGGCCAGGTGACCTCACCTCAGTGGTATGGCATAGGTCGGGGGGCTAACATCACAAGCAAATGCCCAAGGAGGCAACCAGGAATGATGAATGCTTGCAAGAAGAGTTCTTCTCAACAGCTACATCATTCTGCTGACAGCACCTTTTAATAATCTGGACAGCTTGATTCCAGTATAAAAAAGTAGAGTGAGTGCTATGGTGATTATAGGGAGTGCTAAAATACTGGTGAACACATGATATCTACCTTAAGTGCTTTTCACTGAGGCAAAAAACAACGGTGGGGGGAGAGGGCCTTGAAACTAATCCCCAATTATTTTCTTGGTGAAGTTACATCCATCAAGTATTTCAATCTATTCAGCATGTTTTCAAGTGCACCCAGTTTTGGGGGTGCAACAGACGAAAGAGAACTCAGGGCTGCCCTCACCAGATCACTCACAGATAAAGGCACCCTGAAAAATCATGAGCAGCGGGATTCAGGGGATCTCTGGACGGCGTTGCACCTCCCTTTCAAAGGTCCGAATTTACTGTACATCCAATTGATTAAGATGGTTCGACCCTTTCAGAGTAAGGATAAAGACACGGGCAAACATTTATTTCTGTACTTGAACAGAAATAAATTGGAATCGAAGTAAAATTGAAAACAAACAAACCGTAGACTTGTAAACCACCAACATGGTCCCTATGCCTGTTGCTAATTGTAAATATTACCAGTTCTATCTACCGCTTGCATATGAGGCATCGGTCCTCCCAAGAGCCCCCCCCTCTGGCACTCCCTTCCCCTCCCCTCGGGCTGGAAAAGAACTTCTTGCAGTTCTGCAGAGGACGTAAGATTCACATGTTCGCTCCTCAGCAGCTACGATCAGGAGACCCAGCAAGGTGGGGCCTTCCTTCCTACTAGGTAATGCCCAGCAAGCTTTAAGCTGCTGACTGCAACACTGTGCTCCAGACTGAACCTTGCCCCCTCCACCCCCCAGTCCAGTGGAATGTCCAGACTTGTGACTGGGGTGGTCCAAGTGCGACACTGACTTATGCAGGGGGGCATTTAGTGCGCATGCACGCTCACACACACAATGACCACAGTTTAGGATAATGGGACGGCCAATACGATTCCAGGGGTACCACGTGTCACCCCAGGCCACTCCCTGGACACGCCCCTGCTCCAGTCATTTCTCCATCCATATAGCTGTCCTGTGGCATCCGCAAAGCAGAAGCTGTACATAAATATGGCATTTATTATTCAGTAAAAATGTAGGATCTAATCAAAGTTATCCAGTAAATTGTAACCCAGGGAATGTGTGTGGAGTCCTGTCTTTGGACGATCTGCGGCCTATACAAGTTGGCATAGCCCACCGACCTGTATAACCTGGAGATCGCCCAGCACACTGCATTGCGCAATTCGTTCAGCAGCAACGCAAGGTATGCACGCAGCCACTTCCCTACGGTTACCCGGGCACATTCATTTATTGTGCGCAGGCCCATGCATACTCATGTACATTTCAAAATCAAAAGTGGGTTATAGTTGCTCTAAAGAACCAGACCCTGGGCCGTACCTAGTGGTATGGGCCCATAAAGCTTGTTGAACATCATTGCTGTTCTTGGAACTTTAACTCTGTCTTTACGGCTCATATTTATCCATAGGGCACTCAGTCAGAGTTTATAAAGTTCAACTAAAACCAGTTGTCAGGGTGGTTATCCCTGGGTCGGCTGAGCCGTCCGCGGACCTCCGGGCTGGGAGGCCCCAACTCCTCCCGTGTTCCCAAAAATGAGTATGAGACACACACAAGAAGCAAGGCGGTTCTGCTGTTTATTAAAACAACGGCAGGGATGGGTCTAGGATCGTACGCGTCCGTCCAGACTCTCAAAATTCGTGGGGCTCGCAGGCCCTTTTTGCCACAGTATGACGCGCTACTTGCGTCACCTGGGAAAGTTAGCGAAAAACCTATTGCCACTCCGGATTGGTTCCTCGAGTGGTAGGGTTAGTATAGTATACATATAGAGAGCAATATTAGTGGTTGAGGATGAGTCAGGTGGTATACTTGGGTTGTCCCTTCTATTAGATAGTTGAAAATTGTTACACAAAGACCCCTGATGATTGGCTAATGTTAGTGGCGTCAGTGATGAGTGCCCCCATGCTCTGATTGGTCCTCCCGCGAGCCCCCCAGTCTGGGACCATCGTCGTTCCCAGCTCGCGGTGTGCCTGTCACTAGCAACAATGTGTAACTATGTGTTCGTGCAGACAATGTGCGGGTTTGCTCATAGGCCTGAGAGCAGGCCATTCCCATCGCTGTAGGTGTCCATCTAGTCATTTCACTGTTGCAACCTGCGTCCCAGACGTGGGACCCAGGCGACTTCTTCCTCGTGGGTCTGGCACCTTGTCAGGTCGGCTTGCTCACGTGTGGAGAGACCGTAGCTGGGGCAGAATTCTGCACATTTAAAGTTGTATTTTGCTTCTGTGTGCTCGGCTTTGCTTACAGGTGTGACCTTGGCGCCGGCTGGTATCATACGAGTTGCAACATTGCCCCCTTGGCTGTGAGCTCTTGATGGGCTCGTTCTGCGTGATCAGCACTTGTACTCTCGCTCATGCAGTGTTCATGGTGGTTCTTGCTTGCGGCCTACTTGGGCCTGGTTCATGAGTGGGGATGTGTAATGCACGGCACCTGTGTTGCAGTTTGACCTGGCTTCACAGGCCGTATTACGTTTTCTTTATATTCTCATCACGATGCGAGGGGTGGGAGAAGCGTCAGCAAGCGTGTACGTGAGTGCTTTATGCGTCTTGCGTTTCTGCATTACTAAAAAACCCTATGTGAAAAATAATAAAGATGCGCGTCAGTGGGTGTATCCGTCACCTACGTCATAGCACTGAATATATTCTTCGTGTAGGTTGGTGCGTGAGTGACCAGTGTGCATGGTGGCACGTGTGTTCTTGGCAGTTGGCTAGGTCGTTATGGCATCTCTAACGATGTGGGTGCTTGTTGTTGAGGTCTTAGTCGAGTTCATCCATGCCGCAGGTGTCGGCTTGAGTAGGGCAGGCTGGTGGGCATATCCTTATGTTCTTGAACTGGGGTATTTGGTCGTCTGGTAGATAGACAGATTCATCTCGTGGTGGGTGTCTGGGCCGCGATCCTCTAGACCATGGTCGCGAGGAGATTGGGGGGAGCTTTTTCTCCCATTCTCCCACTTCACAGTTATATAATAGTATGGCAATAACTTGTACTATGACTTGATTATAAGAGTAAACGTTCTGATCTACTATCTATACAGTGACGAGTGAAAGAGGCTTGTTGGGAGGTAGGGGGGCAATGTCCTTTTCCTAGCATGGCCGGAAAATTAGCAGGAAACAAAAGCTGGTTTATAAATGATTTCCAATGAAAGGGAGACAACTAAATCATCAATTTCAGCAGTTCAAATATTAGCTGAACCCCCTAACACTGCCATTCAGATATGATTAAGTAAATCGCACCTTTTTCTGTAGGTCACTGAAGACATTTTAGGCATGCTAATTGTTTCACACATCATGGTGACTTGGTACATCACTGAACCGTGCATTTTTTTCAGTAAGACCCGGGAGCGGATCCTTGGCCAGACACCCAGTGCAAGCTGTGTCTCCTGTCAGAGATGATAGAGAAAACACTTAAGCGTCTCAAGGACAGTTTCAAGGTTTTTTATTGCATTCTTTGTGGGGCCGTTGACCATCCCTCCCTCTTTTCGACTTCCCACAAACCTCTTCACTAAGCCAGGCGTCCATAATCCCTGGTTAGTTGTATTGATGATTGTTCCATACTGTCTATTAGCTGCCTTATGCTAATGGGGTACTCCCTGAAAGCAGCCTCACTAACTCCATCAGGGACTTCCTAACTTTCCCTACAGGTTTGTGTTCTAATTGAAAATATGGCTTTGAGCTGAAAAGCTACTCTGTAAGATTCACCTGGTTCCACTCATGTCATCATTTACCCCTCCCTTCTACTCTACCAGCACCTCCCTTCTCACTCATCAACTTCCTGTTCCTCCAATGTTTCACTCCTCCTCTCCTGCCTCCACCCTTCCATGTTAACCATTCCCTGATCCTCCTACTGCTACAACTATCTCCTCTGCCCTACTCTTCCACCCCTATACTACTACTCCACTTCTCCCCACTACTATTAATCCTCCCACACTACTTCTACTCCTTCTGCTTTACTCCTACTCCTTCTGCACTACGCCTCCTTCACCTTCCGCACTACTCTTACTCGTTCCTCATTACTACTCCTAATCCTGCATGTAATCTTTCTCCTCACACTTTACTACTCCTCACACTCTACTCCTCATTCAAACTCCTTTCACCCACTTTGTCTTCTCACATCTCATACTGTTATCTCTAAACACGTCTCACAAACACACACACTCGCACTACAGAACCACTATCATTCTAAGCCAATCCCTCACCTCCTCCAAAACTCCAGAATCAGCCACTCTCTCCTTCCTCCTGCTGGCCAGCCATCTCCGCCTCTGACCTCACCCGATGCACCCTCACGTCCCGTTTCCTGTCCCTTGCTTATATATTCCTCTGCTGATGAGGGTTGGTTAGCTGTCCCTGACCTATACCTGTGCTTTTTCCCCTGTGCATCTATGTGTATAAACACGCTTACAAGTGGGTCTTAGTCCCACCCACTTTCTCCACACGGGGTTGCTGCCCAGGAGATCTGTCAATGAAGGAAAACCAATGTCAAAGTCTGTTCTCTGGGTTGAAGTAGTGGGAACCCCTAAGGTAGGACCAGGGAAATCGTTCCCTTGAAAGTCCATGGTGTTCTAGTGGACAGTGTTTTGTTGCAGGACTACATGCAGGCTTTGCTGATCCCATTCATTGCGTGGCCACTCCCTGCTGTGATGTGGCTGCTCTGTGCTCCGGCATGGCTAAGGGTATGTGTCTCTCCCTCGCCAGCTGCTTCACTGTGATCTGTGGCCGGTGGCGCTGGAGCCGCTTTTGGGCAGGTAACTGCTTTTGTTTCTACTAGCTTTTCTCCTTGCTTCTCGGTCACTTCTCTTTTGTGTGCCAGTATCTGTAATGGTAAAAACACTAGTGCGCATAGGCACAAAGAGGTAAGGTTGGACACGTGGTTGTGCACAGACACATGCTGACAAAGAAAGGGGCAGAACATGACATTTGTGTTTCATTGGCCGAGTCCACCCTTCTGGTTCTTTCTCTGTACTTTCCACCACCAATGACAAGTGGTTCTTTACCCCGGGTGACAAGATCAAGGACTTGGCCTAATCACACCTGCCACAGCATTGCTTCCAGTACCAGCTAACAGGGCTCAGGGCCCTGCCACACAGCTAGCAACAGTACAAACATAATAAAAAAAATTAGGCACAGAGTAGGATCAACACAAAGAAGAGAAGATATGTATTTTTAAACAATGGTTTATTGGAGCTAGTTACAGGTCTGTTCCAGTGGGATGTATTAACCCACTTATGCTCTGCCTGCGGCATCCCTGTGTCCTGGTGGTACCAGAATCATCAAAATGGCTGCAAAACCCCTAGTCATGCAAGAACCTATAGAAATTGCGCTCTACAAAGCACAAAAAGATGGCTGCCAAATCTACCATGCATGTTGTCAGTGGTGGAACAGAGACCTCACTCCTGAAACATGTCACTGGGCTGCCCAACCAGTAAAAATGGAGACTGCCTGAAAAGCAGTGCTTGTTGAAAGAAATCCGGAATCTTGTTCTTAAATCTTTTCTTGGTTGCTGAAAATACAGAATGCCGGTCCAAAACAATGACAAACATCCAATATTCTTGCTGGGTGTCATATTTTACTGAATTCAAGAAATCATTGTGAAATTGCAATATCTTGGAAAGCTGAATTGGTCATCAAAACACCCACAGCAAAAGTTTGCCTGCATGTGGGATCTGTCAAAATCTGGACGCAGTACCAGCAGCCGCCTGAATGACTGTTTTCAAAAGCCTGCTTTAAAACTGTAAACTTGTACCATTAAGATCTAATGTCGGAAATCTAAGTGACCTGTTACCAAGAGTAACCTAGGTTGTAACTATTTAAACTTCATGGTTTAGAGTCTGGAATCTGGAATCAGTGTTCTAGCTGTTTGAAAATTGCAAGTTTATTTTAAACTAAGAAAAGTGTAACAAAATGACATTTAAATTAAGCCTGACTCCAAGCCAAGACCAGTAGAACCACTTCCCCCACAGGGCCAGGCACCTCCCTTCTGATCTCTAGACCAGGAACTCACACCCTTGTGTTGATTAAGAGGGGAGGGGAACTTGGGCTGCTGTGGAAAGAGCACAATGGACTTCCTCCAAGGCAAGGAGATGCTAATCAGGAAGGATCGTAAATGGCCTTTGCCAGAAGGAAGGGGGCAGAGATTGCTTCCGAGCTGCAAGAATGAGAAGGAGGCGGGGACAGAGCCTTTTGTTGATTCACAATGGACAAAAAGCATAATTCTAAAAAGACTGATAATTTACTCTGTACAATTGTAAAAAATATGTAAACCCCGGACTTCTGAACCAAATTTGTGGCTGCACATTTTAAGAGGAGCCAGAACTCTGTGCTATGTTCTGGGAAGTAACTGTAGAAATTATGGTCTTACTCCAAATGTATTTATGTCAAAAGCATGAAACTTCACGCGCTTATGCCCATATGCAATGCGCATAGTTGTACACATTTTTGGATAAACTAGATATTGTGTTCTGGCCCCAAAAGGGCAGAATTCTGGCAAAAGCCGACACAAGATCCTACAATGACGGGACTTGGAAGAGCATTTGCTCCACACAATATGTGATCTAAATATGTTATTGTTCTGAAGTTTGCAAAATTGTAAATATGTATTATACCAAAAATAGATTTCATGTTCAAAAGCCAAGGGGGGTATTCTCTGACTCATAAAACCACATCCTGGTGACACCCTGTTTTCTCCTCCAATCAAGGCAGAGTGGAGATTCTAACCTATAACCAGCCAGGGGGCACACTTAGGGTAATCCAGCATACACACCCTTTACCAAATGCATAAAAAGAGACAGCTGAGGACTTAGAAAACACACACAGATCCACCCACTATTCTGATCCTGGCAAAGCACCCTGAAGGAGATCCATCCATATTCCTTGCTCCAGACTCCAGAAACTTGGCAAAGCAGAAAGGTCCACTCTATAGCTGAACCATTCTCAGCTTGGCCTTAAAATTCCAGAAACCAGAATTTACCCCAGACAGCTAAGGGGAACAAAAGAACAGCCGGGGCGGTGCTGCAACTGCTTTCCTGCTAAATAATTATCTTCCAAACCGAGAAGGGCAGATTAAACCCAATCCTGTACCGTGCTGTGCCAATCCTGTCCAGTCCTGTCGTGCGGTGACCAGAGCGCTGCGCTGATTGCAGACCCAGTCCTGTCGTACGGTGTGCCCAGCACCCTGTTCCAGTCCGGTGTGCCCAGCAGAATTCCTGTCCAGAAATCCTGATGGACCAGAATTCCTGACGGTTCTGTTCAAACCTATATAGGGAGTTTCCATAATATAGGACTGTCACTAGCCTATGTACTGTCCATAGCAATCCCTATCCCAATCCATCCCATCTTGTCTTCAGAACTGCATTGTTAGAAATATTTTTGGATTGCTTGAACTCTTTATCTTATCCCTACTACCTTTCTTCTGTAATAGTATTGTTAAACATATTTTTGCGCTGATATATTTCATCTGAATAAGGCAAGCTCCTCGACAGGCAAAAACTTGATCCAGAGGGGTTCTGGTCTAGTGGCTGTGCTCCCGTGTAGTATTTGCTTCTACATAGCATAGTCATTCCCTAGTTTAAAGAAATCCCGTTTGTCTTTTGAAAGCGCATCCCTGTTTTCTAGAAACAAAATGTAAACGTCTGCTTGTAGCTAACATCCACAGCTTTCCATAGAACCAAAAACCGCATCTCAAATCCCTATAGTTTTCCCACAATCGTGATTACCGCGCACGGAAAAGTTTGCTGCAAATTTTGCCTTAGGAAATTTCTATAATGTGTAAAACAGCTTTTCATTGCACCCGACCTCAAATTTCAGTTTGCACATTGCTTATTGGTGTCAAATCATTGCTAGTGTTTGTCTGCAACCAGATAAGCGTCTCCCATTAGAATTTAAACAATTTCAGTCATTTTGTTACCTATTCCATTTTCAGATAACTTTTTTGACAGTTGGCCAATCAACTCTGTTTCTCTCTTGTGTTTGCTGGGGGGAAATTGGGATTGACCTTGAATTAGAATTCTGCATTCCTGGAACCTGTTCTCTCTCCACCTATCTCTCTACGTTGCATATTGGGGGGTTGAGGGGCGTGCAGGGGGAAAGAGTAACCCCAATGCTATTTGATTTGAACCCACACCCAAAAAAGTATTATTGCTGTGCTGCATTGTTTTTGATCAGTATTACTCCTTGTGATTAAAGAGATTGCCTAGTGTGACATCACCCCATTGGTGATTATTGTATACCCCTTAAACATAGTGCGATTATATTGTGAAATATATAAATAAATATTTTAACATTGCAAACCAGCCTGATTCCTGGTTCAGTGTGACCGGGGGAGTTCCAAGAGAGGGGCGTGATATAAGTGGTACATCGTTCAGAATAAAAGAACTTTTAGACACAAATAAATTAATAAGGGTTTCAGTTGTGCATTACCCGCTAGGCATTGACTTAGGTGAAGTGCCGGAATTAAATCATTTACAGTCAAAAATAGGAAAGTGCAAGTGACACCTAAAACCCGGGGATTGTGAGTGACCCTGCAAAGAACCTGGTTTGAAGTTTACAAACTAATACTTGAACTGTTGAACCCAAGAAAGTCTTCCTGTTGTTTGAGTTTTACATTACATTTTCCTAGGTTCTCTGCAGGGTCACTCACAGTCACCTGCACTTCTTTCTTGTCTTTGCAGTCCATAGACTCGGGCCCTGGGTTTCTTTCTCATTATCATTTCCAGAGAGATCCATTCTCCTTGGTCTCCAGAGACCACGAGTGCTCACACACACTTTGACTGAACAAGGGTAGGAGCTGGGGCAGGATTTAGGCTAGCAATGCACCAGAGCTTCCAGCAAGATGCTAGTAAACCTCTGTTTAACCAGAGTCTTTACCTGGCACCATTCTACAAAGTACCTAACGAGACCTCTTGTGCACAGCCTCATCTCTTCACTCCAATCGGTCTCTCCTCCTGTACCTTCTTGACACTTTGCCCCCCAACGCTATCCCTCACACTTGTCAGTAGACAGTTTTACCTCCTCCTAATCTTCAACATCTTCTCGATGTATCAATCTTTACTTCCGTTCACCTACCCCTCTCCTTTACAGCCTCTTTCCATTCGAGTCGTGTATACAATCTCCAGCTCTGATGTTTCTACCAACCTCCTTCATGTTCGCTTTTCTGCCTCCCTCCTTAGTATCGTCTCTGGACTTCAACTTCTTACTCTGCATTCCTCCTTCCTCCCGACTGTCCTCTTTCTCTCTGACATCTCTCTGACATCGGTCAGCCTCCCCTTGTGTATCCTTCCCTCCTTCTTAAAGTTCTCCCTCTTTCTCTCTCTCACACATAGATCTTCAAACAGAGGGGGTGCCACCTGATGCCTGGGGGAGGGGGAGGGGAATTCAGGTCCTCAGCCTGAAATTAAAGCAAGAAAACAAAAGAAACAGCTGGCGTGGGATGGGATATGTACTGTGTGTGTACACCATCACATTCCAACCTGGCCCCCACAGCACATGCTCTGTGTGACAGGGGCAAGGCTTAGGGTCGGTGGACATTACTGAACCTAGAAATAAACACCCAGGAAGCAAGCTCTCTGTCCCTTTCCAGAGAGCGCTCTTCCAGGGTGTTTGAATCCAGTAGGAGGAACACTACGGTACAGACTAATATGTGGGTTTACAAGGGGGCTCTGGGGTTGTTTGTGGAGCGGGTGGTGAGGACCTGGGGATATGATATGATAGTTTATTTTTATAGCGCCTATACACAATGTGTTTCAAAGTGCTTCAAGGTAAGGGAGGGAACAAGGGAAAATACAATGACATTCTTACAGGCCATGAACAGTAAGGATGTGAAATTAACTATCGTACTCGGCCTGACGACATTTCAGATAGTGCAAGAGCTAAAACATAGATAAGGAAGGGAGGGGGAGAGTGGGAAGGAAATGGGAACAGACAGGCGACTACCGTACTAGGCCTGACGACATTTCTGGTAGAGCCGGAGAAAGCAAAAGATGAAGGAGATGGGTGTAGAAAGGGATGGAGGAACAAAACAAGCGACTATCGTACTAGGCCTGACGACATTTTAGATAGTGCTGGAGGAGGGAGGGTGGGGGAGACAATGAAGGGGGAGGAGATAGACAAGGTTGCCATAATACTATGTCCAGGGACAATTCTGATAGAGTACGTGCGTAGAAGAAAGTAAGGGGAGGAGGGGAGGCGATAAGAAAAGGGGGAGAGGAGGAGAGAACAGAGAGTAAGCAGTCAACAAAGAGTCGAGAAATAACCCAGGGGCTGTGGTGGAAGGAGGGTAGGAGCAAGGTTGGCGAGAACCCAGGGTCTGGGCTAGGAGTGGGATAAGGGAGCCCAGGGAATGTGATGGGAGCAGATGGGTGAGCCCATGTAATATACTGAGAGTGGGTTGCAGCGACGGCATGTGATAGTAAATAGTCATTTGGACTGACTGCCATTTTGGGGGGGCCTCGCCTGCCCACATTTTGCTCACGGGGTGCCCAAGCCAAGAAGGTTTGAAGACCACTGCTCTAGTATCATCTCCAACCCCCTTGTGGTTCCTTCCAATTGTCTCCTGATTCCTTTACTGCTCTTTGAGCCCCACCCCCACTAGTTTCTCCTCCAACCTCCTCTGTGTCACCTTACAACCTCCTCCTCATCGCTCCGTCCCTCCTGTGTTCACTCTCTTGTCCTCCTGAATATCTCCTCCAGCCTCCTTCCTGGCATTTCTCATAGCCATCTTCTTGTCTCCTTTTCCCCCTCTCTGTTGGTGCTCTTTCCACTGCCTTTGTCCTCTCTGCCAACCTCCCCTCTAACCTCTCTCCCCAAGTCCTATCCTCTTATCCTGACCAGCTCCTCCACATCCTGTCAGGCCTGTCTATCCTCCCTGTCTCCCCTTGCTATATCCTCCCTCCTTGCTTAAACTGCCTCTCTGTTCTTCAGGTTCCTTGCCTACTCTCTCCATAACTAGCTCCACCCACCTTCTCTCTTCCGTAACAAGCTCGCTATCTGCCTCAACCCTCACCCATGGCAAACTGCCTGTTGTTCTTATAGGTTCTGCGCACCTTCGGTTGGGCTCTCCTACTTGCGTGGGGCCCCCTGTGTGTGCTTATTGTAGCTGTGACAGGAGTGGATCAGTGGTTTTCCAGAATTTAATTAACCTCACTGCCTGGCCACCATCTTGGATGCCATTGTGGATGCCACCAATTCAACCGCCCTCAGGCTCACTCTCGCACTAAAACAGCCACAGTGTTTGCTCTGCACCACAACCAGTCAGGAGGCTTGCTACTGTGTTCATCAGTTCTCGTATGACTGTCAGATGTTTTCCTAAACCGCCACAAATGGGAATAATCACATAGGAATCATGTATCGGGACATTAGCGTCTTGGCTAGTTGTTAGTATACGAAGAACAAGGAAACAAACTTCATTTGCATTACCTGTGGTAACAAATTGACACTCCAGGTATTTTAAGTCTAAATACCAGCTTGGATTAACCAAACCCCTCACACGCCTAGCACTACGCGATTCTCATCTTATAATACTCCCAAACTACCTTAGACATTCACAGCTCAGGATTTACAGCTCTGTATCACCTCTCTGTGGGAGATAGTCTGCATATCTGAGCGAATATGCATCCAAAGCATTCCGCCCTGCCTAGCTCACTTGCAGCATGTCTATCCTCCTTTCCCACCCTGCATCCCTCTAACCTCACACCTTCCATGGTCTCCTTTCGAGGATATTGAGATCCGGGTTCCCCAGGCAGGGGCGAAGCATGCCACTGACAAGGATCACTTCTTTCAAATTACTATGGTGGTGGTGGGTCAGTACTGCACAAAAGTAACATAACATAACATATCCCTTAAAGTGGCAGGTAAATTAAAGGTGTACTACAGCCGACGGTCCTCTGCCTTCGCCGTAGGGTGAAACAGGGTGGTCTAGGTAATTTCCATTGAACATCTTCTAGGCCCAGGATCACATCGCAGGGGACAGTACACATACCCTGTGACCACCGCACCCACAAGTATCAAGACAAAATATATTTTAGGAGCAGAAAAATAAAATATGCATGTGCAAAACAAAGACATCAAAACGAATAAAATGATCATTTAATGTTGAGTCATTTTATTAATGTAAGACTAATAATGCACAATAGAGGTTGTATTAAAGAATGAGTTTCGTTAGACTCAGGGACAAAAACCGATCCCACCAACCCAGCAGGGACAACCTGAGAGGGAAGGGAGGGAGGAATTTTAGTTTCAAAAACCTCCTGGGGAAGAAACTTGAAGCTCACTCCAGTTCAGTGACCTCTACGCCGCTGTGGATGTGCATCGGCAGACCCACCCTAAGGAATTGGGCGGGTCTTATCCCTATTTTTGCCATACACACACATACCCAGGGAGGGGAAGACTAGATTGAGTCGGGAACGAGGACCAATCGGTATAGGGGGAGTGATGTATAAATGAGGGAAAGAAAGCAGGTGGTGCACCAAGTGACCCGCAGGAAGAAGGGAGGTGCAGTGGCTTGTGCAGGAGATTGTTGGAGCAATTGAGGTATTGATTTTTGAGTGAAAGAGATTCTGCAGTGTCAGAGTGCATGTGGCAAATAAATAGTTTGTGTAAGGAGTGAATGTGAATTGTATGGTAATGAGTGAAATGAGTGTGTCTGGTGTAAGGAATTCATGGTGCCAACAATAAAAACAGACACAGGTGATCACAATTCAAGGGTGTTTATTGAACTTTGTAATGTGTAAGATAAACCCCTAATCTAAACCTAAATCTAAGATGGGAGCAAGCTACGACCATCAAATAATAATAAGGCAGTCCTAGTGGCAAATAAAATGGGCCTATACTAAAAATAACACTATTGCCAATTCGTACAACTAAATACAAAAAGAGTGTAGGATAATGTTCACCAGAAAAGAAAGAAGTGTTCACAGAAGGTTGGGTCAGGGTGGTATGACTGGGTCTCCCTTCCCCATGTTTGAAGCACGGGACAAGGCGGGAAGGCAGGACTCTCCAGCACAGCACACTCCTTGGCCTCATTACCACAAGGTTTAGAGATCCCGTTCAATGATATTACAACCTTCAGAGGCTAAGTCTCTTTCCTGCAAAAGCCTCTTGCTTCAGCAGACCTCTAGAAGGTCTGCTGATTCAACATAAATAACAAACAAAAGTTCCTTCGGTACTCCTGTACCATGGGCGATTGCTCTTCGCTCCTTTGATCTCCCTCTGCCGGGCTCGGATCCTCCTTGCAAAAATTGGCCTCCCTCTGCTGGGTTCACTACGGCCTTCTTTAACACAGTTCATGTAATTTTAACACAGTTCATATTTTACTCAATTTCATCAGAAAACGTTAGTTTCCCTTCTAACTTTCTTTAGGCATCCCTCTGTCAGGCTCACACTTGCCTTATTCCACAGTTCACAATCTTATTGAAAAGCAGGGTTCCCTTCCCATAGCTTTCCTCTGGCCTCGGGTCAGAGACTTTTGATTGTATAAGGGATTTGATGTTACCCTTATAGGACCACTCTGATGCCTCACAACCCCCTTTCCTAGGACTTTTTGGTTCTTGCAGTTTCGAAAGCAGGTCCCAGTCAGTCTTTCAAATGAGCGCCCACGTGGCGCCGGTCCCCTCTGCACCTGGACCTCAACTGGGTTTTCTTTAAAGTTCCTTGCATTCACATTGTTGCTACTCGCAACCTTGGGGTCAACACAGTTTTATTTGCTATCAGCTTCCTCCAACTCACCGGCTGTGCTGAACCCGTTGGGTTCTTTGTTCTCTGGAGTCAAGGATAGTAGCATGGTAGCCAGCTTGCCTCTCCGCCTACGTTGTCAAAGCGGTTACTCATAGGCAAGGATTAATAGTCCCTGTATTGGCAACAGCAGTGCACAGTTCCCAAAAGTATCCTCTCTCCTCATAAATATAGCACACAAAGTTACTACATGGCCAGGACAGCTCAGGCTTGCCTCACAAACAGAAAAGGTACACATTCACACCCTAAGTAGGACCAGTGCATGCTTTCCTCAAAAGGGTACAGTATGTACAGGGCTTGTGCAAACTGCCCACTCATTTCATCCGGTACAGCACTGGCAGGGCCAGTGGAAGCTTTCTTCACAAACAGATGAAGTTCATCCAGTGTCATTGAAAGGTTTCCTAACAACCTAGTACACATGCAGCATGGACAGGGTTAGGGCAAACTTCCCACTAAAACAGGTTATATCAGAGCGAGAGCAGGCTTCTCTCACAGGCAGTTCAGCATGAGCAACTGCATGTTTGCTAACAAAAAGGTACACCATGGGCATGGTCAACCCAAGCGTGCCTCACAATCAGGTGCAGTATAGAATGGACAGGGCCTGTGCTACTTTCCTTAACAAGCGGATAAGGGCACAGCATGTGAAAAGGTTATCCCTAACAAATGGGTACACAAATGGGCAGCACTGGCAGGACCAGGTCAAGCTTCCCTCACAAATGGGGTACACATGGGCAGCGCTGGCAGGGCCAGGTCAAGCTTCCCTCAAAAATGGGTGAACACGTGGGCAACGCTGGCAGGGCTAGGTCAAGCTTCCCTCACAAATGGGTGCACACATGGGCAGCGCTGGCAGGGATGGGCAGCACTGGCAGGGCCAGGTGAAGCTTCCCTACGAATGGGTACACACGTGGGCAGCGCTGGCAGGGCCAGCTCATGCTTCCCTCACAAAGGGGTACACACGTGGGCAGCGCTGGCAGGGCCAGGTCAAGCTTCCCTCACAAATGGGTACACACATGGGCAGCGCTGGCAGGGCCGGGTCAAGCTTCCCTCACAAATCGGTACGCACGTGGGCATCGCTGGCAGGGCCAGGTCAAGCTTCCATCACAAATGGGTGCACACGTGGGCAGCGCTGGCAGGGCCAGGTCAAGCTTCCCTCACAAAGGGGTACAAGTAGAAGATGTGCAGGGCCAGGTCAAGCTTCCCTCACGAATGGGTACACACATGGCAGCACTGGCAGGGCCAGGTCAGGTCAAGCTTCCCTCACAAAGGGGTACACACGTGGGCAGCGCTGGCAAGGCCAGGCCAAGCTTCCCTCACGAATGGGTACACACATGGGCAGCGCTGGCAGGGCCAGCTCATGCTTCCCTCACAAAGGGGTACACACGAGGGCAGCGCTGGCAGGGCCAGGTCAAGCTTCCCTCACAAATGGGTGCACACGTGGGCAGCGCTGGCAGGGCCAGGTCAAGCTTCCCTCACAAATGGGTGCACACGTGGGCAGCGCTGGCAGGGCCAGGTCAAGCTTCCCTCACAAATGGGTACACACGTGGGCAGCGCTGGCAGGGCCAGGTCAAGCTTCCCTCACAAATGGGTACACACCTGGGCAACGCTGGCAGGGCCAGGTCAATCTTCCCTCACAAATGGGTACACATGGGCAGCGCTGGCAGGGCCAGGTCAAGCTTCCATCACAAAAGAGTACACACGTGGGCAGCACTGGCAGGGCCAGGTCAAGCTTCTGTGAAAGAATGGGTACAAACATGGGCAGCGCTGGCAAGGCCAGGTCAAGCTTCCCTCATGAATGGGTACACATGGGCAGCGCTGGCAGGGCCAGGTCAAGCTTCCCTCACGAATGGGTACACACATGGCAGCACTGGCAGTGCCAGGTCAAGCTTCCCTCACAAAGGGGTACACACGTGGGCAGCGCTGGCAGGGCCAAGTCAAGCTTCCCTCACAAAGGGGTACACACGTGGGCAGTGCTGGCAGGGCCAGGTCAAGCTTCCATCACAAATGGGTACACACATGGGCAGCGCTGGCAGGGCCAGGTGAAGCTTTCCTCACGAATGGGTACACATGGGCAGCGCTGGCAGGGCCAGGTCAAGCTTCCCTCACGAATGGGTACACATGGGCAGCGCTGGCAGGGCCAGGTCAAGCTTCCCTCACAAAGGGGTACACACGTGGGGAGCGCTGGCAGGGCCAGGTCAAGCTTCCCTCACGAATGGGTACACAAGTGGGCGTCGCTGGCAGGGCCAGGTCAAGCTTCCCTCACGAATGGGTACACAAGTGGGCGTCGCTGGCAGGGCCAGGTCAAGCTTCCCTCACAAAGGGGTACATGTATAGGATGTGCAGGGCCTGAGCAAACAAAGCTGAGAAACAAATGCAGCGGGTGCAGGGCAACGACCAGCTTCCCTCGCCAATGGGCAGATACGGCATGGGCGCTAGTGCACGCCCCGGGGCAGTCTCTTGCACCCTGGATCCAGTGCAGGTGTCACTTCCACACACACGTGCAGCATTGGCATGGATACTGTCTGACATGCTCAAGGAGACTAATCAGATACATTATATTGCAATCATTAAAACACGTGGGAGACAGGCATGCAGCACATATAAGGGAATCAAACATTCGCATAAAGACGTCTTCAGCAATAATCAGACGCATTATCTCAAGGTGTATGCTATTCACTCAGCCAGAAAACAATATCCAGGTCCCCTCAAGAATGCATTCTTCAAATATGCGATGGCATCAGAGTTCCCTTTTCTATCATTAAGCCCATATTCTAAATGTGTAATTCCATTGGTTATAAAGATCCACTTTTGCCTTTTTTACTCAGAAAGGTTAAGTGCGCATCCCAGGTGTGCTCTGCTTGACGAGATTGTGTTTTAGCATATTTTACTTGACATTCATTGATGTATATTTTATTTGTGGTTTTAGTGTCTTCAATGGGAACACGTCGCTTTGATGTGCAGGGCAATCAAAGGAGAGCAAAGGAAGCGGCCGCAGAAGCATAATACGCACCCCCTGATCAGACGCCAACTGCCACCAGGGAGGCAGGGCGTGCGCATTTGCAATTTGCCAATTTAAAGAATTCCTTTTGTTCACAGCAGCCTGCCTTTCCATGGAAAAAGATCAGGTGCAGCAAACTATTCCCAACACGGAAAGGGACGAGAGACAAAGACGAGTCCCAATTGCAATTGAAAGAGACCAGAACTAATAGTTAGGATGAATGAATGAATGAATGAATAACATTACAGGGCTGGAACTAGAAGCTGACGAGTTGAAGGCTGCGCCTGATTGCCAGCAATTCGCTACTGTAGGCGGCCCGTGGAAAGGCATGGATTCATTGTACTAAGCACAAGAGGCGAGTAGCAGACACTGGTGTCTGGCTATTGTATTGCTACTTTCGGGGTTGGGAGGTCTGTACATACTACTACTGTAGTAGGGCATTGGGCGCATGGTAACATGCTCATGGTTTGGGAATTGGGACATTTCTGTCTGTAGACAGCAGTGATTTTAAAGATCCCGCAGCAGTGGGTAGGATTGCAGAGAGTTCGTTAGGGTAGGGTCAGAGGTGTATGCTGCTACCATAGCTTTGCCCTTTAAGTATGAGATGTTTCTAGGCACTTGATGCTTTAAAAGGTCCTTTTTGGGTGTTGCGACAGAGGTTTGTGGTGTATGTCAAAGCCTTGAATAAGTCTTGCTTTGTGTCTTGTACTGGGAGGGACAGGGACGGATGAGGGATCAACGTATGGCTCACAATTGATTTGAAGTTCTCCAGTTACTTTTATTCTGGTTGCTAAAGGAATTAGGGTTGACTGGCCCAGCAGAGATGGATGGGGTTAGCAAGTGCACAACAAACAACCTGTTGTCCTACCTGAACCTTGAATCCTCTAGGATCATAGATCCGCAGTCCTTTCCTCTCTTCCTCGGTCAAGATTGACTACCTTGGTGGCAAACGAGTCGCTCACAATCACTGGGCTTCAAGAGTTCCCCAAACGCTTGCTCTGTCTTTTTCCTGGCTACTGCAGGAGTTGTCAGAACCATTTTTGGTTTCCCTGGACATTGCTATAAGATACCACTACCCCTATACCGTAGGCCGGATGATGGGGTCAAACGCTAGAAAATGCACCAACAGTTCAACCACAGCGTACTCCAACCTTTCCCCTCCAATGTGGTCTTGGAGACATGTAGGCTCATCTTCGGACGGGACGTGGGATTACATCTTCTAGTCTTGTGTCTAAAGCTTAGATCTGGCCCTTCCCCACCAGCAGAGACTGGTGGGGAAGGGCCAGGGCTTGTAACATTTTACTCCATTTTCCCTCATCACAGTAATTGCTGCCTTTCTGAAATTTCTATAGTCCCCCTCAACAACAGTTGTCTATTTACCTTCACCTTCTTTTTGGCCCACCATTTCCCCAATCCACATACTTGTGCCCTATGACGTTCCCCCTCCTCCTTTCCTTCCTCCCTCCCTCCTTGGATGTTTCTCCTTCTCCTCTCTCCTTAGATAATTCTCCTCCTCCTCCTCCTCCTCTTCCTCTTTCTTCCTCTCCCTCTATACCTTTCTCCTCACTTTCTTTCCCATGCTCCATTCCATCCACCCCCCCCTAAACCTTCCGCTCCACTCACCTCACTCTTGGTCCTCCAACAGTCTCCCACACTCCCCTTCGGACTAGCCATCCTTTTATTGTATAATTGGGATTGTATCATGGTTCCTGATCTGGAGGCATGCAGCAGCTATGTGCTACTATATTTCCCCCATGTGGTTTTAACGGATCAATGGGATGTAAAGGCTGTCCACCATCTTTGAGTCTGGGGATTCCCCTATCGTGATGACGGGCCGACTCGAGTTGTAACCCACTAATTGAGTTTGGAGATCTTCCCTGCACTGTAAACTGGCAGTATCATGTGGCATGCCTAAGTTCATGGGTTCACGGACGCCATTTCCCATGCCCCTCAAGTGTATCTTCTTTCCCTGCATGTCACATGTCACGGAAAATATGAGGCTAGGGATGGGATAGAGGCCCCGGGACACTCCCCCATTCACCATCTCCAGGGCGAGCATCATAGAGTCAGCAGCCGCCGTGGGTGCCAGTGTTTCCCAGTCCCTAGACTCTCATGTGGGACCTCATAACAACACACAGACAGCATGGCAGAGGTCTGAAGCATCTTTCTAATGTAAAGGGATTGGAGAGATTACAGCACAAGGAAGATTGAATTCATGGTGGTCAAAAGGACAGCAGGAACCTCAACAAGAAGGCATGTCTGTCCAAAACAAGGTAAGAGAAGGACATTACAGGGTCTATGCCCCAAGTTGGGAAAGTGTTTGGATACTAAATACTATTTAATCATCAATAACTATATTCGGACTTGGGGCATCAAAGTGCATCAGGACATATAAAATCAACAACAATAAAGAAACAGAAATATATACATTTCATCTACAATACCATAAGTATAGCTGTTGTGAACCCACAGCACAGTTTTGATCGCACAAGCTCAGTTCCCTGTTGGTGTCTCTGCAGAAAAGGATATCAAACCATCAGGCACAGTGATTTTATTTATTTATTGAGCATTTGTTAGGCGTCTGTACAACAAAATAGTGTTTCCAGGCACCACAGGGCAAAAGCAGAGAGGGAGCATGGGCAGTAAATAACAATGGCAAAAACATTAATATACAATTGTGGCCCTACTAGGCCTTGTGCTATTCGGACGTGCAAGTGATGAGAAATTCCTAAATGGAAGGGGGGAGCAAGGTATGAGCAAGAGCTGGTGGGAGCCCAGGAGGGAAGTGCCAAGTGGTGCCAAGGTGGTATGCACAGCTGCCAGGAGTTGGGCTCCAATGGCAGTGCTGAAGGGGGGGTGGGGGGGAAGAGTGCCCGTGTCGACTAGTTAAAAGTCATGGTAACTTGTGAGGATCCTGAGGGACCAGGCCGCCAGTCTCAGTCGGATGATCAGCAGGGAAGGGATAGGGGTAGAGTTTAGAGATGTTTCCTGGACTTAAGGTGGTCCGTCTCAAGTCTGACGGGGGCAGGGAGGCTGTTCCAAAGAGAGGCGGCAGGCGAAGAGAGAGACCTCCCTTCACTCTCTGTTTGGAGAACCCCGGAAGGTTCTGATATCATTGAACTGCAATTCTGAACCTTGTGCTGGAAAGGCTCAGCAGTGTGCTGTGCTCAGAAGTCCTGCCTTGTCCCGTGCTAAAAACGTGGGGAAGGGAGACCCAGCCATACCATCCTGACTTATCATTTTGTGAACACTTCTTTCTTTTCTGGTGAACATTATACCACACTCTTTTTGTAACTTAGTAAGTATTGGCAATCGCTTTCTTTTTAGTATAGGCCCTTTTTATTTGACAAAATACCACTAGGACAGCCGTATTATTATTTGATGGTCGTAGCTTGCTCCCATCTTAGATTTAGGTTTAGATTAGGTGCTTATCTCACCCATTATAAAGTTAAATAAACAACTTTGAACTGTTATCACTTGTGTCCGTCTTTCTCGTTGTCACCATGAGTTCCTTACACTTCCATATTTGTTCTTATGGCCGTCCATGTTAGTCGCCATTAAGCATGTGCAAGCTAGTTGTACGCATACTTGGCATCTTGCTGTTTCCGCTAAGCAAAGGATATATATGTAGGTGTGTGTGTGTGTGTCAGCCCTCTACCTGCATGAGTCATAAGCATTTGTTTTGTGTCTATCTACAATAAACTAAGATGTCTTTGGAGCTTCATGCATGGATGCCGATATGCTTCACGTCTAAAGCATTTATGTTGTGATGTCAGTGGTGAAAACGAATCTCGCTATTCACGTACAGTTTTGGAGTTCCACACCTTTGTTATTCCTCCTAGATGTCCATGATAAGTCGCATGGTCGTCCAAACTCCATGTCATATAAGTTGCAATCTCCATAAGGGTTGCACCATACCCATTTTCCCCAACATTTGCGCGAGTTGAAAGGCAACTCTAACACCATGCCTGGCGGGAACCTAGAACACTGCGTCAGCTGTGACTTTAGCGCATTTCGTGTCTTTGTTTCTTCGCCCTCTTCTGTCTCCAAGTCAATTATTACTTTCATCCCTATAGTCTTCTTAATAGTCTTCCTGCATTGTGATATTGCTACTTTGATGACACAAAACACAAATAACACTAGTATCAATGCTGCTATCAGTACTTTCAGTCCATTGGCCATCCATGATGGTATCCATGAAAAGATGTATGACAACCAGTAATCGTCTGGCCCTATAGCATTTGTCTCTGCCTCCATTTTAGCATGGAGGTCTGATAGCTGGGTGATGGCTTCTGTTAGGGTCCCATTTTCTTCATCATGGGTGGGAATGTATGTACAGCAGGAAAGCCTTATCTTGGCAGAAACGCCTCCTTGCATAGCCGTGAAAAGATCTAAAACGTATTGGTTCTGTAAGGCCATTAATCTGACAGCTCTCAGCTCTACTATGATGGCATTAAACCCCTTGATGTTGAGTTTATCGTCTGCATAAGCTCCCATCATTTGATCTGGAGCCATTTGGGATTCACATTAGCTTGAATTGCTGTAACAATGGACGCAAAGAAAGTCTTGCTCCTGCTGAGCAGCCTATGTTTTAGTGGTATTGCGTCAAGTTCATCTTCCATCTTTGAGGATGCATAGTTCCCTCTCTTCACTTTTGTTAGCTCTGCAGATCTCTTCTTCCTTTGATGAGCATCGATCTTAGGGAACCCATCTACTTGTATGTCTTCCTGGGGTACTACTTATGCTGGTGTTTTTATCTGTTCTAGAGAGTATACTCCTCCCCAATTAGGGGGCAACTGCATGTATGCTTTGGACCTGCAGGCCCACTAATGGTCCATTAGCACTGCGGTACCAGCCTTCATGCCTGGTTTCTTCCATACTTGCTTACATCCTTTATTCTCTCCAACCTTCACTCGGCCAACATTCTGGAAACACAATGAGGAACTCTCGAATGGTATAATTGGCATAGCAACTGCTTGATTCTCAACACAGGTGAGAGGTTTTGCACTTGCTTCTCATTCCTTGAGGAAATCGTCATTTTCCTTTTGTACCAATTCTACTGGAACTGTCAGGAGTGCATGTGCTTTGCTCTCAACCATTTCCTATTCCCATCCCTCAGATGTATATATTTGTCCAGATACTAGTAGTTGAGGTCTTTTCCAGCATCCTGACATTCCTCCTATCTCCATTCGTCCTGTCTTGGGGGATTGGAGTTCCTTTTGTGTCACTATCTTTTCTTCTTTGTGTGGGCCATCAGGGATGTACTCTATTGTCTTGTCAGTACTCCAGTAGTCATCTACCATCTCTTGTGTCTTGATATAGCTGTCTTCATAAGGAAACATCTTTCATGACATCCATTTTAGCGTATCCCATCTCCCCTGGAATTGCCCTCTGGTGTGTAGAATGGCAAGTGCATGAGGCATTGTGCTCTGGAGGTTGAAATTTCAGTTGCTACGAATGTTCTGGATGTACTCATGCCATAGAGGATGAGAGAGCATACATAGCAGCTCTCATTCGTAGTTTCTTTCCCCACCTTGGACATGTGCTATTACCACATGCTATTAGAGATATGGGCAGAATCTGTTATATATGAATTGACAAGTTCAAAGTCTATATCTGCACTACATTTAAATCTTTTGACTTTCTTGGCAGCATTTATCATCTGCCAATATATGGCTTCTGTAAGAGCATGGATAGGGGTTGTGTTAGTAGGAGTCAAAGCATGTGCATACAAAAATAGAATCCCTCGTGGTGCAAAGAGGGTAAAGTGGTAGAGACAATAGAAGGCCCAAAACATCAATGCAGCAGGCCAAATTACAGTTCCCATTTTTTGTAGTACCAGAGGACCCTTGTGTTGTTCTGAGAGTTAATAAAGCCAATGGAAAAGGCTCAAAAATGTGTTGTTCTTGTGTTAGTGTGTTTCCTTCTATACTACTGTGCAAGAGCTGCAAAAAACCATTGTGCCCACACCAAAAAAATTCTGGCACTTCTTAATAATGAAATAATAGATGGATTTCTGTGGCTCAGAAGTGGGTATGTTTGTGCCACGTAAAGCAGAACAGCATGACAAACAATCTAGTTGGTATCATCCGTTCGGTCTTAATAACAAATCTGAGAAAGTGCTCCTAAAAGCTTGTGTGCAGGTATGGAACCAACTATTTAAAGCAGGAAAAGATTGTGTGTCTAATCTAGTTCTACTTTTTGTCCTTCCCCCAACTCTGGTCATAGATCTGGTCAATCTTTGTTGTGTTGCTTCTTCTTCGTCTTGTTCTTTTTGCAGACAATCATCTTCATGCTGGCGGGAAGAGGTCTCACCTTGGCAGGCCTTGTTGTCTCCAATGTAGTTCCAGGCTTTCTTGCGACTCAGTTTCACTGCACAATCAGTGGCCTGTTCTACAGCAAAGATTCCCTCAACCCTAGGTTTGAACCAAGGCCAAGCAAATGTTCGCAAATACACAGTCTCTCTGGGATGAAGCAGTGGCTGCTTGAGTAGCTCGGTATTAGTTTCGGTGGGTTGTCTTCCTCAACCTTCTTTGACCTCTCCCGCCAGGACTGCAGCTGCCGATAGTTAAAAGAGGCACTTGCGATTATCGAAGTGCGGTAATCGTGCATTTCATCACCTAAGATAAACAGCAGACTTATGGACATCTGTCAGTGCTCTAGTGGGAGGAGTAAGTGCAAGTCGCATGTGTCGTCCCATCACCACCTCATGGGGTGTTCATTTAAATGTTATTATTCAGTTTATTTGTAATGCGCTGGGACAAACGCTGTAGGGCATGAAAGCACGGACAGGACACGCAACAAGCAACACAAGAGGGAAATCATCAAACATTGATCTTCATCTTAAAGCATCAGGAGAAAAAAGTTTAAAATGAGCAAAAAGAACTAAATACATTACATTCCATGGTGAGGACATGATATAAAAACATACTTGGTCCAGTACAATCTTTAGATTTATCATGGATTCTAAAAAAACAAGGACAATTATTCGGGACACAACCAATAGAAATACAGTCTTTGTTAACCCCATGACCCTAGCCCTTAACTTGCACCCTATGCAAAAGCCTCATGTCTTGAGTTTGGACAGAACCAGGGCCCAATCTACACCTGCAACTAGAACAATACCTTGTTTCTCAGGGCTTCTCTGGTTTCATATCACTCTGATCCATCCACATTAATATTGACAAAAGATTCCTATGATCGCTAACCAACTTTCTAAGGTCAGGATCAGAGATCTCAGGCATTTTAGATTTTTTTATGCAAATGTCTTTCAACGGGAAAGTCAGCCGTTCTAACTCCAACATCCTTAGAATGGGTAAGAGTGTTCTGAAAATGGTGGTCGGATCCAGGCTGATTGCACAATGCAAACAAAGCTCGGGGCAGGCAATGAAGCTATACCTTTTCCAATGTGGCTTTGATTTTGGCTATTTCTCTTTCAGTAGGAAATTGAGGAGCTCACATATTCCATTCGCTTGCGGTTGATAAGCACGGGAAAATGTATGCTTAATCCCCAGTAGGGCTGTTATGTGTTCAAAAGTCTCATTTACAAAATGAGGTCCATTGTCAGAAAGCAGGACCTTGCACACCCCCATCATGGGAACACCTTTCTAATGAGGAATTTGGCCACTCAGAGCATCAGGGTGTGAGCAGGTACCAGCTTCGATCCACCAGGAAAAGTTGGCTTGGGAGACTTGGATCATGTCTACATCATATACGTGAAGGTGTTAAAAAGGCCCAATTGGGCGGGGTATTGCTCCTCGCAACGTATGGTCCACATTTTATTTCCTTCATACAGTACAATTTTCCATGAATGTGGCAATGTACTGTGCCATATTTGGACAGAACCACTCTTCCCCAATGTGTGCGGCACGTACGTTCCTACCTAAGTGGGTGGGAGTGCAGTCTGAAACAATGCTCCTGGAATCACTAGCTTGTCTGTGCTCTCCTGTCACCATTATGCATCTGTAGGGGATATTGAACACCCCCTCTGTGCCCATAGTTCCTTTTCCTATAATGGTGCCTTTACTTGAAATTCCATTATCTGCTTAGCAGGTAATGAGCTATACCCTTCCTTCAATATCAGGTTGCGCACGCATATGCGGGTGTTAGACAGGGTGTCAAACTCATTTGTTTCTGTGAAATAAGCTGCGCGCTTCGCTCCTGCATCTGTGGCTTTATTGCCACAGGAGACTAAGTCCTCCCCCTTGGTGTGTGCTTGGCACTTCATGACTGCTATGGCTGATGGGAGTTGTAGCATGTCGATGAATCTGCCCAATAGAGGCATGTGCTTTACTGGTGTGTCGTCAGCATATCAGAAGCCCCTCCTCTGCCATTGTGACAGTCCAGCATGTAATGTAGACGCCACATAGGCCGAATTGGAGTACACTGCAACCTCCTTGTCTTTGTGCGCTACTAATGCCATTATAAGAGCTACTAATTCTGCTGCCTGCGCTGAAAAATGTGAAGGCAATCTCGCACTTTCTACTACTTCGGCTGTCCCATCTAATTTAATTTTCTTTTTTTAAAAAACTTTATTTAACGGTTGTGGTACTTGACATTGCAACAACAACATATAATGCATTTGTTTGAACACATCAGCTTTCGGTATTAGGCACCTTACAGCATAAGCAATGTTTACTGCATTGATGAAGCCGCTGGCCCTGTCATGCTGTCACTGTCCGAGTTCATTTCACTCAGATATATTCTAAACCGGGCCCATATGTCTTTTGGTTTACTTGGATTCGGGATAGTCAATATGTAATATTCTTCACATTCATTTACATACATTAATTCCTTAAGAAAATGATTCACTCTCGGTGCCTGTGCGCTCTTCCATTTTTGCAGTATACACCGTTTCGCTACTGCGCATGTGACGTTAAAAAGTCTCCTTGTCACCTCTGAATGTTTACCAATGTCCCCAAACAGGTATTTTCGCGGTGTGAGGTCTGCCGGTATCTGTGTCACCTCCTCCAGGATATTCGCCACCTCTCCCCAAAAAGCAAGCACATGAGGGCAATTCCAATACATATGCATCGAGTCAGCCCGGTCCGTTCCACACTTTGGACACATGCCAGTCCCATTGTTTGTAAACCTAGCCACCTTCAATGGAGTATAGTGTAGTTTATTCAACATTTTAAACTGAATTAACCGGAGGCCGGCATTCATGGACACTTTCTTGGTCATTTCGCAGTATCTTTCCCATTGTCTGTCTGATATATCCTCACCTGTTTCCCAGGAAGCCTTCATTACATTCACTGTTGGGGAACCAGTCTGCACCGCAACATATAGTCCCAAGATGCTAGTGCCCGCCCGGGTTGAAAGTGTCACTAGACATGGGTGCGGTGGGGGTTCGTCTGGGAATGTTGGCCAACGGGCCTTAAAGGCCAGTCTCATTCTATAAAATTGGAGAATCATCAGCTGATCCCTCCCCATCCCTGTTTTGAAGTCCTCAAGTGTTATAAACCACCCATTGGGAAATATGTCCGTGATTTTAAATTCTTCATCTGGGTCCCATTTATTCTGTATGCCTGGGTCGTATGTGGGTGTTAAGCCTGGGAAGTTCCAAAAGGGGGCCTCAGCATAGTAAGGCTTTACCCCAAGCCTTCGGAAGATTTTAAACCATGCCTGGGCCGTCGTACTAACCGGGTCAAATGGGCATTCATCCCTGTGTTTAGTTTTAAAAATGACTGACCTAATGTCGGTCAGGCGCGCTGCGTGTTTTTCAAGACAAATGTGGGGTGAAGTGTCGTTTTCGTCATACCAATGTTTGACAAACTGTGCTTGTGCAACCAGATAATATAATTCAAAATCAGGAGCAGCTATGCCCCCTTTATTGTATGGTTCCACCATTTTTTCCCACTTCATTGTAGGTGTCCCCCCACTCCAAACAAATTCCACCGCCAGGGACCTGAGAGTGTCAAAGAATCTCCTACCAGGCTAGATCGGGATGTTGGTAAATATATACAGCAGTTTAGGGAGGATGACCATTTTTAATATGGCTACCCGACCTATTAATGATATGGGGAGTTTGGCCCAGAAGCGGAGTTTAGTGGCAATAGTGGACAGCAGGGAATCATGGTTGTTCAAGAGTAGAGATGTCCTAGGTATCTAATTTTGGCCGGGGACCACCTTAGGCCAAGTGTGTCGTTTAGGCAGTTGGTGGCGGGGGTAAGGGGGAAAATTTCAGACTTAGATCGATTGGTCTTGTATCCTGAGTATGATGCGAATTTGTGCATTTCGTCCATTAGCGGGCCCAAGTGTGTGTTCGGCTCCCTAATGTACAATAGGGTATCATCGGCATATAATGATATCGATTGAGTGAGGCCCGCCATCCGTATACCTCTCTGTTCCTGATGTTCTCTTATCGCCGCTGCCGCTGGTTCCATAGTGAGAGCGAACAGTATGGGGGAGAATGGGCAGCCCTGTCTAGTGCCCCTCTTCAACTCAAACCAATCAGACATAGTGTTGTTAGTCAATACCCTGGCCCCCGGGTTAGTGTACAGCACTTTGACATAGTTCAAGAAGCTGGGGCCCAGTCCGAATTTACCAAGCACCATGAACAGGTAAGCCCATGATACAGAGTCAAACGCTTTTTCGGCATCTAGAGATACCGCTACCGCCTGGGCCTCCGGTTTGATTTGGGCCATTACGCCAAACAGCCTACGTAGATTGAGCGCTGTAGATCTAGTGGGAATAAACCCGCACTGATCCGGGTGCACAGCACTGGCATGTGCGGCAGGAGTCTGTTAGCCAGGATCTTCGCAAATATCTTAGCGTCACAGTTAATAAGAGATAAGGGTCTATATGGGGACATCTCATTAGGGGGACGTCTGGGCTTAGGGAGCACTGTAATTATAGCCTCTCTCATGGATGGTGGCAGTGTTCCTACCTCTGTGGCCTCCTCCCACATGGACAACAATATCGGGGCCAATTCAATTCCCAGACTGTCTGAGCCAGGCGCTTTTCCGTTGGCCAATGATTTAATTGCTTCCTTAATTTCCTCAATCGTAATGGGTTGGTCTAACTGTAGTTTATTCTCATCACCCAATTTTGGAAGCGTTATGCTGTCTAAGTAAAGTTGAGTATCCCTGGGGTTTTTTAAGTCATGATTAGCGTAGAGCTCTTTATAGAAGAGGGCAAATTCCCCATTGATGTTTTCCTCATTTGTCTGTACTATGCTGTCGCTCCCTGTTATGCTGGAGATCAGGGTGCGGCCCCTGTCAACTTTCAACAGGTTAGCCAGTGTGCGCCCCGCCTTGTTACCTTCGCCATATCGGCGTGCTCTGACCGGAGTGGCCATGTACATCAACTCCCTATTTGCTAGTTTATTAAATTCTTGTAGGTTTTTATTAATTTCTGCCAGGGCATTATCCTCATGTGAGGATGTGTATTGTTGCTCTAGGTATCCCCAGTCGCTTCTCAACCACCTCCAGCTCTTTCCTGACCGCTTTCAATAGCCCTGTAGACTTGGAGATCAGGATACCCCTCACCCACACTTTGAATGTTTCCCATAGCACCGAGGGACTATCCACCAAACCCTTATTGGTCTCAAAAAAGAGTTCAACTTCGGCCTGTAGTTCCCCCACCACCCCAAGGTCCTTAAAAATGTCGGAAGGCATTCTCCATCTCCTGACCGGAGACTTAAGACTTTCCAATGTCATGTCTAACTCTATGGGAGAATGGTCGGACAGGGTGCGGGGAAATATTTCACTTCCATTAATTTGGTGTACTAGGGACGCTGACACCAGCCAATAGTCAATGCGGGACTCAGTGTCATGTACCGAGGAGTAAAAGGAGTACTGTCGTTTTAAGGGATGGAGTGTTCTCCAGGCGTCTACCAGCTGTAGCTGTAAAATGATTTGATGCAGCGTGTTGGCTGCTTTCGAGGGATTCCTATGTGCTGAGGTAGAACGATCCAGTACTGTATCTAAAATGGTGTTAAAATCTCCTCCCCACACTATTTGCTCGCCCCCACAGGCGCCAATCTCATGTAGTACATTTATGTAGAATTCAGGGTCATCTATGTTTGGACCATATGTATTAATGAAAATCATTGCTTCCCCCTTGATGGTGCCCCAAAGTAAAACATAGCGACCCATTGGGTCTATTTTGCTCCTCTCGAACTGGAACCCGACGGATGGATGTATCAGTGTTTGTACCCCTCTTGCCTGTGAGGAGTATTCCGTACAATACCTGTGAGACCCCCACCCTCTCAAGAACTCAGCATTGACCTTTTGAAGCGCGTGAGTTTCCTGTAACATGACAATGTGGGGTTGGTGCCGAGTAATATAGGCTCCCACTTTCCTCAATTTGTTACGGTTGTTCAGACCCCGGACATTCCAAGTAAACAGTTTCAATCGGAGCCCTCGGGTTACCCTAACAGAGTTAGCCATATCTGTGTTTCCAGTTTACATATTTGGCCTTTCTGTTGTTAAGGAGATTTCCGTGCGTTGCAATGTCACCACATTTTTTAACTTGTGAGACTTCTCGAACTGATCCCATTCCCCAACTTTTCCCCCCTTGCTCCCTTCCTGTACAGTCATATGATACTTTAAACCCCCACCCTCATCATCAACCCCAACATGACAATGATGCCCCGCAATAAACAATCCCTTAAACATGCGGAACTTTCCTGAGGGTCACTAATAGCAGCCATCTGGCGCGCTTTAGGCTGAGGCTCACAGCCCAGATAAAACAACATTTTAGTTCAGATCGTCACCTTTACATGTCTTCCAGTGTCAATAATTTCTCACCATATGTTAGGTGATCCTAGCCTGGTCCAGTCTTACTGCTCACCTCTTGGTTATGTATTCGCGTTTTGGTTTGCCACTCGATCTCCGGTGGGTATTGGTATGGAAGACTCAACATATGACATGGCGTCTGTGGGATTTTCGAAGAAATGAGCACGTCCCCCATGCTGTATCCTCATTTTTGCCAGAAAGATGAGGGCATAAGGTACATTTCGCAGTCGTAGCTGTTTTTTCACTCCTTCATATGATCTTCTTTGCATTTGCACGTTGGTCGAGAAATCTGGATATATGTGAATCGTGTTTTCTTCATGGCGTAGGGTACTTTTTTCTCTCGACAGTCGGAGTATAGTGTCCCTGTCTCAGTAGTTTAGGAGGCGCGCAATTATGGTTCAAGGGGGGGCCCCTGGCTTCGGGAGCGGTGCTAGGGTACGATGGGCCCTTTCAATCAGGAAGTGATTCGAGAAGGAGTCAGCGCCTAGGATGCCTTTCAGTAAGGCCTCAACTTGCCTCTCCATGGGGCCTTTTCCGAATTTTTCCGATACTCCAACAATCCGTATGTTCTTCCTCTGGGATCTCGATTCGAGGTCCTCGCACTTGGTTTGAGTCTTGTGTAGTTCTGTTTGGAGGTGGGCTATATCTCGACTGTGTTTTTGTATCGTGTCCTCGTTCACACTTATCCTGCTTTCAGTTTCCGTAATACGTGCGCTCTCCTTTTCCACACAAGCTTTTAGGGATCCTATCGTCGCCACGATATCGTCTAGTTTAACATTCACTGCCATGAAACCATTCTGCACCAGCGTTGCCAGGCGATCTATCGGGTCATTTTCCTGCCCATCGGATGTAGATGGTTCCCCCCCAGTCGCCCCTTGTGGCTGCGAACTGGTGAAGGTATCCATCGGGCCGATTTTTTTTTCCTCCTGTCCCCTTTCTCTCGTTGCGGCCCATAAGTTGCGATTGTCCGTTGGGAGTGGACTGTGTTCTCCCACGTGTTGTCACCCAATGTACCTCCGTGCAGTTCCGGATGTGGAGGAAACGTTATTTATATTCCTGTCCTTAACACCAGATAGGTCGCTTGTATGAAGGGATGAGTCCAGAAGGTCCGCAGGTCGCCACTCTGGATTGTATTCAATGGGGGGGTGTTCAATGGGGCCTCAACGGGGTGCCGAGCAGTGCACCCGGAGCAGTGAGGGCGGTTTGCAATGTTTTCCTGCTGTGCCTGTGCGTGGAGGCGGCCCAGTGGGTAAATGGTTGATCCCCCAGCTGGGTGGGGTTGCTGCTGGCTGCACAGGCCAGGCGCTGCGGGGCACGATGTCAGGCCTTCCACCCGCCGCGGCTGCGTATTGTAATGGCCCGCCTCACGGGCATCGGTAATAGGGCCTCCGTCCCTGCCCAGTCCCACTTACTTGACGTGTGGGGGGGGGCACCTCCAGGTGAGGCCCGTTCTCCCAGGCGGCCGCGGGTAGAACCGCGAGGAGCCGCGGCCGCGTCGTCAGCAGCCGCGGGCCGAGGCCGTGCCGCTCAATGCGTTCTGTGCGTCCTGTCTGGTTGGGAGCAGTCCGCATCCACTGGGCCGCCCCCGTTCCTCCTTCCTGTCGCCCGCCCCGGCGGGCAGAGTGATCGTCGGAGTCCCTGCGTTCGTGTCGGGGGGGCAGCCACTCCGCTTCCCCCGTATCGCAGGATGGTGCTGGCCGCACGGCGCCCCTCCCCCACCGTGGCCCGCAGTCTAGGTGTTCGCGGAGCCTCCAGGCGGCCACTCGGGCCTCTCTCTGCCGCCGGGACCGCCAGCTGCAATATATCGGCAGTGCGATCGCGGTTTTCCACCGCTCTTCACCAGGATGTGCCTTGCGTTTCTCGTCCCCGAATGCCTGCTTTTTTAAGGGTTTAGGACGAAGCTGAGAGGATTTATTTTAAGGTAGAATTCTGCCTGAGCCAGAGCTCTCGCACTAAGCGGCCATGTTTGATGTGCGCAACAGCACCCCCCCTCCATCTAATTTAATTTTCACCACTGCTGTTCCAGTATGTCTTTCTCCTGTCATCTGGTCTATAATTGATGACCCGTCAATAAATAGTGTCCCCCCAAGGGCATTATCCCCCACTTTAGGGAGGTGATCTAGTGTTCCATGAACATAGTACAGTCATGCACATAGTCTCCTTCCTCCACTGGTTCAGCTATGAATGTTGCTAGGTTTAGAACTCTGCCTCTAACTACTTTTATCACAGAAATTGAGATAATTACCTCGTATCCAGATTCTCTTTGGGTGGTCAATGTGCTCTTGAGCTTTTCGAGTATCGCAATGGTAGTGTCCTTTAGTGGATCTAAATGTCTGCTATAGTAGGCCATTAGTTTGTGTTCATCTTCTGTGTGAGCAACGCGGTCATCACAACTCCATTGGAGTGTGAGAACAAATGGAATTTGTCATTGTAATTGGAGACCCCGAACACTGGAGCTGTGCATATTGCCTTCTCCAGCTCCTCAAATACTTCAGTCATTTTGTGTGGCCATGATAGGTTACTGTCCTTCCTCTGTGCCTCACAAAGCCCACTTAATAGGGGTCTCATGTATGTGCTGTAGTTGAATACCCAGACTCTGGAATAATTACGGCTGCTCAACAATTGCTGCATCTCACTCACTGTCTGTGGCATCAGCGTTCTGATGATCACCTCTGCACTTTCCGAAGTTACGTTTCGGCCCCCGTGTGCTAAGAACTGTCCTATGTACAACACCTCCTCCTGGCAATATTGTAGTTTCACCTTGTCTACCTTGTAACACGTTTCTGCTAGTACTATCAACACGTGAGCCATTTCAACATTGCTCTTTGGACCGGCTGTAGATCAAAATGTCGTCTACTTACTGAATGACGGTACCCTCCAATTGTATGTTTCCTAGGTCCCTTTGGAGAACTCTATTGAAGATAGTGATTCGTAGTACCCCTGTGGTAGTCTCGTGTGTTTCCACTTCCGGTTTCTATATAGGAAGGAAGTCAAGTCATGCAACTCTCTGCCGAGTGGTATAGAAAAAAAAGGCGTTCTTCAAATCTGCCTTTGTCCGCTTCCCTTGATAGGGGTTATTGTCTTGCCCTCGGTAACATAGCCCCTGGCTTCAGCTTTATTTTGACAGCCCTTTAATAGTCCCACATTGTAAAGACTGCTAGTCCATAGAACACTGGGTACTCGCTGTTAGGAAAGATTTCATAATTGTATGTAATTTTCCCTCCATGTGTACACCCCCAAACATTTTGCTGCTGTTTAGATAATATTGACCGACTTTGCCCGAGAAGCACAGCCTTCAGTTGCACTGCTCTGGGCTTTCGCTCACTTTTTATGGAGAAACTGACATGCCCTTAACACAGTCAGTACTGGGAGACTTTGTTTCCCTTAGTCCTTTTCCCGTGTTGCAACTTTTGTGGAACATGTACCAAGTGTGCAATGTATCTTACCATACAGCACACTTGGGTCTATGGTCATTTCCCAAGGCCCTAGATACTCTCGCTAGACTTATTTTGAACTGTGCAGATGTGTCATGGACAGGACTGGTGGCAGCTATCCTTTTGCATTATTTTTAACCCTTTCCTGCCATGTTAACTGTGTTTGGCTCCAAAATGACCATGCCACGAGGTCCTTGGTCCTGTCTTTTGGCCATCTTGCCCCTTCACCTTCCCCAGGTCGAGTCGAACTGGGTCAGTCCTTATTTGGTCATGCACTTTCCCGTGAAACCCAATGCTTTTGCGGGCTTCTGCATGCCTTGTGTGTGTGCCTCCAGGATGTGGGCTGGAACGTCTGAGTCCAAAACACATCCTGGGTGCCAGAGAGTCTGGAGTGTCATGAATGACTGGGACCACCATGGTCCGTGATTGGTCCACGTATGGAGTGTGTGTTCGTGAGCAGATCTCCCATTGGGTCCTCTTTGTTTTGGCGTGAAGGGAACTTTGGATAAGAGGAGGCCAAAAACACCCATACCATGTCGATCTTCTGAGCTCTCACTGAAAAAAGGGTAGGATCCAAGTATCCTGCAACTATGAAGCCGAGTCAAGGAACCAGTTGTGACCCGCTGGAAGGTTTGGCAGCCTGAGCCCGCTGTCGTCCCGTGGGACCCCTCTGCATCTGGTCGTCCTATAAGGTCTGCGAAGACGCTTCGACCCATTGGAATAGTGGGACCAACTACTCTCCGCACCATCATCACACCCTGCAAGTAAGCTCTCTCTGAAGTGTCCCTGGGCCAACCAGTGGGCTGACCAGTTTACTCAGTTGCTTTGCACTGTGACCGCCACCGTTTTGAGGAGGCCCTCGGACCTTGGTATACTGCTAGCTCTGTGTCCCCGGCACCCTCACACCAAATTTCGTACACTTGGCATTCCCAGGCTGCTGGGATTATCCAGGACGAGCCAGCTACTGGCTTGCCCTGGATAATCTTTCTGCTATGCCGCAGAGTGCGTCCTTGACCTTGCACTCGCCGAACACTCTGCAGGCACCTAACACCTGCGCCCTTGCTGCGTGCTGACACCCTATGAGTGTGGTGCAGCATCCTTATGGTCCTGGGGGCAAGGCCTGGAGCTGAAAGTGTGAGAAGGATCCGTTCCGCACGGCAAGTGCCCTGCAGGTGCCTGGCACCCGCTCCATTGCTGCGGGCTTCACCCTGCAGGTGTGGTGTGGTGTGGTGTCCTTATGGTCCAGGGGGCGTGGCTTGTAGCTGAAAGTGCAGGAAGGATCCGTTAGCCCCGGCAAGCGCCCTTCAGGCGCCTAACACCCGCCCCCTTACTATTTGCAGTTCAACAATAAAATAGCCAGCATACAAGATGGGAAAGGCTAGTTCTAAAATTGATTAGATCCTTATCCCTCAACGAAGAGACAAGTGGCAAGCTTCAAAGACTGAAAAAATATCTGGACGAGAGAGCAGACTAATGCATTATGAAAATAACGTTTCATGGAGCAAGTGGGAATGAAACTGAAGAAAATTGTAAATCCTAATATAACAAGATTTTAAAGGGGAAATGATGGCGAAAAAGATGATGATGATGCTTGGTTAAACAGAGATGTATGTGGTGGGGAGGAAAAAACATAATAGGGCTCCAAAAGGAAGAAATGCAAAAAACATGTTCTACTTACATAAAGAATGCAACACATTGATTTCAAAGGCACCCACAAGGGAAGGGTTAATTAAATGCCTCGTAAAATCATCTAGGTCAAACAAGACTGTATGGAAAAGAAGAACAAGGTACAGGGGGAGTTAGAAGATAGATCAAAATAAAGGCAGCCTCCAAATACCTAATAAAGAGGAAAAACGCAGTATCTGGGAAATGGAATGGAAATGGGTTGCATTTTAAAACAGTCGGCAGATAATTACATATTTACAATCGTGGCTAATAGGTGCACCAAAAAAGCAAAAAGGGTAAGTGAAATCTTTCGTAGCACACTACTCAAAATTCTTTTTTATAAAAAGGGAACGCTTGGGGCTATATCTAAACATTTGCGTTGTGTATTAATTGGAGCAAATTAACGTAGCCCGAATGTTGGTTATTATATAAAAGTAAATGGAGAAAATGGGATTTGCCCTAATCAATAATATCTGCAATTTTTTTCATTAAAGCAAAAATGAAGCAGACCCGTTTCTTTACTACATTTACAACATACAAAGAAATGCAGCAGTCACATTTTGTTTATGTTACGCAGCAAACAGAACAGTCAAATTCATTATTTCCCAAGTGCAAATATGTTTAGATATTATGGATCGTGACATATCTGTTTGCCCCATTCCCTATCACCCAAGCAGCAAAACTGGTGTTAAATGCATTTGCCCATTTTTTAGCAGCAGTGAATTTATTTGATAATCTGGCCCCTGCTAAAGTGGATGCTAGGAAAGGGCACAAACAGCTAACCTACTAGCAGTAGACAACCACACAGGGAGAAGGAAGAGGTGGAACATGGATGAGGCAAGACGAGAGCGGGCTCAAAAACTGCTTCCAGCTGACGTATAGTGGAGCACTTCTGGAGTGGCCGACATGGCGGCATGTTGCCATGCTGTTCTCCTGCTGCTTCCCTGCTCTCACTCTGAGCTGGAACTCAGAACTGATATTTGAAGGGAAAGCAGATGTGTTTGCCTACACGCTCACATAGCGGTTTGGGACTGACTCCTGGCCTTGCTACCAATACCTCCATTGGGCTGACGATCAGGAGGGGGCAGCTCTTACACCTGCCACCTGACCTGACACGTAGTCTTGCATCACTGCTGCCTCCTTGTCACCCATTGATGCTTGCCCTGTTGTTGCTTGTTGCCATTTATGGGCACTCGGGCTCCGGGCTACATTTATGGCTTGAAACCTTGCCAGATACAGTGTGATTTCCTGGGTGTGATGACTCTGAAGAGGAGCCCAAGGAAGGCAAGTTCCTCTGGTAGTTGTGATCTGTGGTGTGGCTCTGTGAGCGGGCTGTCTCCGCCCCATTATTTATCCAAGTTCTACCAGTTGCGGTGGAAAGTGCTGTTTTCTGGGAGGTGTTGGCTTCTCTCTGGGATGCAAGCACCAGCCCAAGTCTTTAGATGATTGGTTTACAGCATAAGGCGGAGTGGTGTGCGGCTGTTTCTTGCAGTTTCCTGGGGGTTTCTCATGATTAGGATTTTGCAGGCTTGGCAGATACTTTAATTCTTGGCCGCACCTATTCAGTCTACTGTTTGGGGTACCTTACTGCACTGTGTACCGCGCCGGCTTGCATATCCCGATGGACATCCTTGACAGGAACCATAAGTGTACCCATAAGTTTCCCATCTGTTGACAATATGTTATGAATTTGTTTACTTTGTATCCCTAGAGGAGTTGTAGTCTCCTCTGTTAGTGAACAGACCTTTAATTATTACCCCAAGAAGCAGTTTAAGAAGTGGGTTAATGTCTCTTGAGACTGTTTCTCAAAATTATTATTCCTACCCACCATGAGTTGGTATCGACAGTCAATTTGTGGTAGGTGGCAACTGTGGGTGGGCCTTTGAACCACCAACCCTTGACCTAAAAAAAAAACTAAAACTGCTCAAGCAGGTGGGGGATATTGGAACACTTACATTTGGGGGCATTTGCCACTAGGTGACTCGGGCAATGCCTTTGAGCCTTCGAACAGTGCACAACCCTCTGAAACTCAAAGGCTCAGAGGGATTTCGATCAAACCCACTCAAATCATCAGAACCGCCTCTTTCATCTTATTCTATTAAGACCGAACCTTGCAGTATATGTGCTATATTTATTAGCCTTTTATATGGCCATTGGATTTGGATATTTTTATGTTTCATTGATATTTTTAAAAAAACCTTTTATTGTGTAGCAGAAGTATTTGATTGCTGACTGTTTTAGAGAAGCATTTGATTTGATTTTTGATGTGTATGTGTTGGTGAGAGCCAACAATTTCTTTTTACATTGCTTCAATTTGAGGACGTGCAAGGCATTATCGTCCCCGAATAATATGGCCGCTAACAAGCAAAGAAAAAGCTCACAAACCCTAATCACTAAAAAGAATAGAGGTTCTCTGAATAGATATTTAAGGGAGATATCTGGTCAAATAGAAGAGATGATAACATTAGTAGAGGAAGAACGGCAAAAAGATCTGCAAGGGTCAAGGCTTACTTTAAAAGAAAGCGCTTCACGAATTAGTGATGCTGCACATGCTGTCAGTGCAGCCCCCATATTCCACTCCAAAATCATTTTAACTAGGAATACGGATGGACCATAAAACCCAGGTAACCTATCCCCTCCAACAAGATCGACTGACTCATCAGCCACTGCACCCATGGTACTTCCAAGGAACAGAGAGCATTGGCTGTAAGGAAGCAGAAACATCAGAGGCTACTATTCCTTTAGAAAATGCTATTGCTGTTGACCCTCCTCTAATCCCTCACCTACCGACACAATTCTAACCCTCACAGGAAAAACTGATACCTAACTTTGAGCTTAAATGAGATTTTTATTTTCCTAAAATCTAAGTCTACTTTATGCTCTAATTCCTGGGCAGCTCAGCAGAGGGCTCTAATTCACACCCTAGAGTTCTGGGTTACTTTACCACGATATCTCAAAAAAGGCCCCCGTTAACCACAAGAGCCACAATTATTATCACAAACCCAAGCAATGTAACCAGAAACACACTTCAAACTAAACAGGCATTAAGATCTTCCGCCTGCAGCGCCACCACTATTGGGTATAGGGATAGATGAGCCACATCTCATAATGGGACAAATAGGACACAGTTTCTTTAATAAAGAAATCTACTAATTGGATCAACACTAACGTTCAAAGGCCTTTTGTTAATTCACAGCGATTACTTATGGCTAGACGTGTCCAATGGGTAGGTCTAATGCAGAAACAACTTAACAGTGACTGTATTGTTCTTACTTTCTCGAATCATGGACCCCTTTCTAACCTATTAAGTTCAAATTTGGTTACACCAAAAGGCATGGAACCACAAGATTGGTCAGCAAACACAATTCAGCAGACTAACTGATGATTAACCCAGCCACTCTCAAGAATGGTCAAAAACTATGACCAAATACTGTATCATGGTCAGAAGTATTTATTGATAGAAAAAGTGATATATATATATATATCATTCTCACCTACAAAATTAATCAAACAACAACTTAATACATTCTATCCTGACGTAGAACAATTTTTCTGAAATATATTTAGTTAAACCTAGTTCGGTTTATAACTCCTCTCCATTCCTTCTATGGAAGAGTTTTCATCAAGCAATCACATTTAATGATGCGTTCACAATCAATATCGGTTGAATTCAATACATATTATGATATATATCAATCACAGTGCTGTGTCACATCCAAGCAGAACCACACCAGCAAAAATAAATCTTCCTAATATGGAGCTCCTTGAAGAAACCACACTACGCATTTCGGGACGTGCTGCCCCTTCTTCAGGTGAAACTGTGGTCTAATGCTGTGAACTATATAGGATATAAAGGTAAAAGAAAGTGTCAATAAGTTCAATTTGTTAATTAGTTGAATGTCAATTAATGGCACCTAGAGGTGGTGTACTGACCTGTGTAATAGTTCTGTCTGGTCCCTTCATCAACCCACAGGGTGTATTCACCAGTTCAAGCTGCAAAACATATGATTCTAATGTCTCTCTTGATGTGGGCAACACCATATATTATAATCACATGCACATTTTCCTAAGTTTAATATGTTAAATTCACTAACCCACTGATTGAAACTTGATATGTAGAATATAAGCGGAGTGGCAGCCTCTTTGGTCCAAGTCAACTCCTCTCTCTTCTGTTATCGCTGCTGTTATCGCTGCAATGCACTGACAGGCACAGATAGGGGCCTTTTAAGCGGGCCTTCAAGCGTAGGGCCGGCTTCTGCCTGCCGGACGATTGGATTATTTTGCTGGTATCTAATAGATGCGAGAATGAAACTTCAGGGATATGGCAGCGACCGCTGTTCCATGCGGTTTTAGCGGGAAGTGAACAAAGGCAGCACCGAGGTGTGATACAAGATTCCCTGCAGCATGGGTAATTCAGAGCAAGATTGTGGCCTCTGCCATGTATTTTTTGAAGTTGGTGCGCTGGCTCTTGATTTCGCTGGATGAGGAACAGTCAGTCTTGTGCCTACCAGCTCCTGCAGCCAGGGTCGCGGAGGGGCTCCTGCCCTTGTATTAAGAAGTGATGATCAGAAGGCACAGACAGGGGCCTCTTAACCGGAGCTTCAAACGTAGGGCCAGTTTCTACCTGCCGGCGGATTGGATTGGGTTATAAGGGCTCCATTTATCGTTGCTAGGCAACGTGGCTGTATATAGAAGCTGGCTAGGGTCAGGACGCCGGAGCGCCTGGCCATTTTGCTGGTATCTAATAGATGCAAGAATGCAGCTTCAGGGATATGGTGGTGACCGCTGTTACACACGGTTTTAGCAGGAAGTGAATAAAGGCAGCAAAACTGTTGGTGATTTCCCCAGCTTAAAGTTAGGGGACCGCCTTTGGTTTTCAATTAATCTTCAGTATAAATGATTGCTGGGGGGGTGGGGGGGTTGTAATAGGAGGAGTTTAGATCAGAGGTGCCGGCTTCATAAAAGGTACAGTGAGGCTAAAATAGATTATAGAAACCAAACAAATTTGCCATACAATGTAACAGCACCTAATTTTGAAGACACTGCCATTACAATAAATAGTGTATGTAAGGTACTTTGCTGTTCAATGGATCTAGGCCATCTTTACATAGTGGTAAAAAAAAAAAGAAAAACATTTTTCTTCAGAAAGCTTGTACTTTTCGTCACTTGTTTTCAATCATCTGGCTGCCTAGGTACATGCATGAACATGAGTGGTGCATACTTGTCATGCACAAATGATGGAAATGGAGCACTGCCGGTGGCTTAAAAAAGGATTTACTCGGAAGGACATGATTGGAGGATACAGTAAACCCAAACACTCCACTGTAGCTTATGAAGGACGCACATAATAATAGCCCGATATGCCTTGGTGATTGCTTGCAGACACCCAGATCCGATGACCATGAGGCACAAGTGGGATTTCAAAATCCAAAATAGATAAACATATATTCAAAGGGTTTCTGAGGGGTGTACGGCTTCAGCTTTATGTTTTGTTTAGTGACTATCATTGTATTTGTTTTAAAGTACCATCTGTTTGTTCGAGACCAGGTAATTCATTTCTACATCATTGTGTTTTAATGTAAGGCTTGATTCTGTGCTGGAGCAATAGTTGTTATGATGTTGTCTATGTGGAATCCCAGAGACTTGCTGCAAAGTGTCAGATGCGAAGTGAAGCCCTTGAGGTTCGTGGCAGACAGCTAGGTCTGGATGCAGGGGTGGACTGGCCTATAGGGTAACCTGGAGATTTCCCGGTAGCCCTCTGCCCCCTGGGCCTCTCCTCTCGTGTGGTAACCTATTTTATTTCCAAATGGTCTCATTGGAAAAGGGTTGGGCTTGCTGAAAATGTGTAATATGGGGCCACTTTGAAAAATGATTGCCAGGGCCTCTTTTGGTTCACAGACCACCCCTGTCTTGTTGTTGAGGAGAGTAGTTTTGTCTTGATGGGGTTCAATTTGAGGTGGGTTGCAGGACATCCATGCTTGGTTTAGGGTAGGCGGGACTTGATTTGGTAGATGTTTCTGATGGATATGTTCAGGTGGAGTTGTGCGTCATTTGCATATTGGTGTTTGTGGATATTGTGGCTGGCAAGAGGGTTTCCTAGCAGCTCTATTCAGATATTGAAGATCATGGAAGATCGAGAGTCTGGTTATCAATGAACTAGAAATGCCTTCTAACCAGAGGCGGACTTAACGGTCGCCAGGCAAACAAATGGCAAGCGGGCCACTGTGCTAGGCCCCGCCCCTTCCACACAGCACAGGGCCCTTTCTGCTGTAACGCCAGTCCAGCTCCTAACAAGCCGGGATAGCAACTTCGCCTTGGGAAAGGTTGTGGGCACCTTCACCCCACCTCCTTTTCTCCTTCTCGTCCCCCCTCGCATGTCCTCCCCCTTTCGGATGCTTCAGGAAAGAGGAGCTGCAATCCACTGCCCCCTATGCTCCCTCCCCCGCCCTCAGCGGCACATTTCAGCCTATTTATTTATTTATTTGTGGATGTATGAACAAGCACGACGGCCTCTTTAATGGGTTTATTACAGGCGGTTTTGGAATGCCACCCATTCATCCTTCTGCCCCCTTTCCTCACCCTCCGTGTTGGACGAGGAGAGTTCCCTGGTCCGTAGGAGGGGGATGGGGAGATGAAAGGAAGGTGGGCTGCTAGGGGTGGGGCGCTAGCACCTATGGGTGCTCCGATTTCCTGCCGCTAGATGCAATGAGCGGTGAGCCAGGTAGAGTGTTCCCGCCAGTACCTATGCATGGCTCCCAGTGAGGGAGAGATGGGCGAGCAGATGTATGGGCCGGCCCGTGAGTGGGTGAATGAACATGCAGAGAGGTTGTAAACGGACTGATGAGAATATTGCGAAGGGCTCTGTAATTGCATACTCTACAGTACACAAACCGCTATACAGATCTGAGGTTTTCACTTTCCAACCCGTGCAGCAAAAGCTTATCATCATTCTGCCGTTTTGCAATGCATGGCTGCGGCAACGCCCGCACAAACAGAATGACATCACTTTTCTGCTACAAGGACGCGTATGGTCTCTAGGTTTAGAATATTTAGCATTGATAGCAAAGCCTGCTGAGGAGCCCCAGCTGTTTCCAGTTAGTCAGACCCCTAGGTAACTGTAATAAAGATAACTTAATAAAAAATAGCTTTTGCCCCCAAAGTTTTCCCTTGTGCACTTGTGACCACAATTAACTCCGCCCACCCAAACTCCGCCTCCATGACCCGCCCACCTAGGGCCCTGCACCAGGTGCTGCCAAGGGGCCCTTTGCCTTAAATCTACCACTGCTTCTAACCTGTCTACAGATGCTAGCAGGCAGCCACAACAAATAAAGGTCAAAAGGGTAAGCCTGACTGAGATGATCTAAGGAGAAGTGACATCTTATTAAAGTTTTGAATTGGATGTTAAAGGGTGCGGCCCTATGCAAGGACTTCGTTGCTCGGTGTTCTCCTGGTGGTGCATGTTTTTTTTCGTGGTCCATACACTTGTCAGCACCCGAAACTTTACAGGCACCCATGACGGCTCTGTAAATATATCTTGAAAAGACTGGGATGGCTGGCAAGTGTGCTCTTGACTGATCCGTTTCCGGAATCTGCTTGCCAGTCTATAAAGTCTGACTGTGCTACTCAATGAACCGAAGACTGCCGCCATCTTACTTAGTGAGGTTTCTTCTCATTCTGTAAACCCATTTTACCCTGTTTTGAAATTGTCTAGCTGTGTGATAGAATGTTGGCGTTTCTTTAAGGAGCGTGCCACAATTAAGGTAGGAATTCTCTTAGCAGTTTCATGCCAGTGCCTAGCAATTCTAAAGAGAACGCTACATTTTTGGCATAAATTAGTGTGATGATAGCAGACCGGCGGTGCGAAGCAGTGGAAACGGGTGTTCTAAACTAGCTGGAGCGCAAACTGTAAGACTGCCAATTACATTGCATTCTATGTTCTTAAATAAACCCCACTTAACAGTTTCATTTTATAAAATCTATTTTTAAACGTTTCAAAGCAATCAACAAGTACATTGATGCAAATCAAATGAAACACAATGGTACTAGTCAGCTGGTATGCCCTGGGCACCATTTAATTGGGTGCTATCCATTGGAGCCTATTTTGAATGACGTTTTAATGAACATCACATATATATTTAATGCTCTTATAAAGGTTAAGCAAAACATTAGTAACCCGAATCGTTTCATTGTAAATAATAGTAAAAATGGATCTCTTGTAAAGTATAAACATACACGCGGGACTGTAATTCGTACTGCAAAGTTGCAGGACTATTAAAAACGTGTCTGTTGTGAAGCCCAAAAGTGCATATGATAACATGTGCATATAAATTACTAATATCTAAAAAGAAGTGCTTCACATCAAATGCAGGCGTAACGTATACTGTGTAACCTGTAGACAGAACACGAATGGAGTGGTCGGGCGAGAGGCAGAATCCATAGTCTGTGAGCTTTGGTCTTTAGTCTTGGGTGCCAGCTTTAGCCCCAAATGCTGTCTGCAGATCCACCGATGCACGTAAAAGCAGCGAGTTACAGTGATGGGGGTCCATTCGCCCATAGCACCTGCAGTAGAGGGACTGGGTTGAAGCAGGAACACATCAGAAGGGCCAATGCTGCTAAATTGAGAGAGAGTGCGAAGTGGGCATAGGGAAGAGAGAGGGGGATACAAAGAGGGAGAGAGCAAGAAAGAGGGAGAGAGCAAGAAAGATGGAGAGATGAACATGCGAGAGAGAGACAAAGAAAAAGAGAGAAAGGGGTGCACAATATATAAAATATGGGTTTCTAACTAATGGCGCTGGATCAATATTTTAAGGTTTCAACCTTGATTAAAACGTACTGTATACTGAACTTGTATCTATCATAGAGTTCTGTGGCCCAATGGTAGGGGATCCAGGGTATGCACCACCCGTAAGGAACACATTTGATGATTTATATTTATTTGCACTTTGCTAAATGATTGTTTTGCATTCTGCAAATTGCATTTTATCCTAATGTTTTCATTTTATTAGTTTAATTCATCGATCTTGGTCTGTGTTATGTTGTCTGGTAACATTGTTGCATGAGCCTTTAACGGTCTTTCAGGGCGAAATAAAGTGTATGATATGTGAATATATAAATAAGACTATAACACATATGAACAAGGATAAGGGGGTCACAAAGCTGCAAAAAAGCCAATATGACAAAGAAGAAAGAAAAGACGCGTTATGGCGAGAACAGGAAAGTGAAAGAGAGGAAGCAATTCTAATGGACACAAGATCTGGCAGTTTGGGAACAGCAAAAAAGAACCTGGTTTTGAAAGTGCAGATCATAGAGACAAGAGAAGCAAGATGGACTGGGGGTAAGACCATGAATACATTTAAAAACAACATAAAAGAAACGAAAGGAAGACCAGATACATAAGGGAGCCAGGAAATAGAAACAAGACAAGAAGAGATGGATGTACGAGGGGAGGCTGGAAAAGAGTGCAGGTAGTGGAGTTGGAAAATCGAGCGCAGTGTAGAAAATGTGCAGGTTGTTAGTTGGCCGATCAGAAGAGCAGAACAGTTGCTGGGACGGGAAAGTACGAGAGAAGAGATAGGCAGTGTAGCAGCAAGAATTGAGAAAACAGACCTAGCTTTATGGATATTATAAAGTTGGAAGTGGCAAGCATGAGCAATCATTTATTTATTGTTAAATGTATGGCACCCAAAAAGGGAAGGGCTCGTGGAGCTCTGACCAGGTAAAGCAGGGTTACAATGAGCTCATCATTTGTGGGTCATGGTATATTCAAATCGGTGTAAGTGCAAAGGAAAGTGCCAACTTGGCAAGTGCATAGCATCAAGAGCACAAAGTGCAAGTAGAACAAAAAGAACACAATGACAGGGATTGAGATGAATACCTTACTATGGGATTCCAGTCATTGGCCGGCAGCTGAGCCCATGGGACTATCCAAGCTATCGTTGTCTAGCAAGTGTGGGAGCCGATGATCGCCATAAGGTAGCATGTTTAAATAAGTGAGTTAAGTTTATTCCTGAATCCCAAAAGGCTGTTGAAAATCTGATGGGACCACACTCCAGAGGCAGATGCCACCTGCACTACACTAATCAAACATTGGCCAAGGCGCTCAATTCTGAAAATATGGTCAATATTTTGTTGCCTCTTGAGAAACCAAGGGTTCTGGTGGGGATGTGTCTTTTGATGAGGGCCGAGAGGACCCCGGCGCCCTGCCATGAGCGGCATTGTGGATGATGCCAGTTGGAACTGTATGTTTTTGAATGGACGGGTGGTGGTTGGCGTGGGAGAACAGAAGAGATGATAAATACACTTACAAGTTACTTACGGCCCAAGGTGTGTTTGTGTCCTCAACACAGCGCTAAGGTGGTTATGTTCATCTTTCAATGTGATAGTCCATGGTTACTTTGCAGAGAGGAGGCCTTGGTTTTGGCAAAGGCCTTAATCATATCTTCTAGGGTGATGGGATGAAGGAGCGTGATGGAGCTGGTGCAGGGGAAGAGGCCTGCTGCATTATAACGGATCTTGTCTGGGAATCTATTTTTTGGAAGGTTTCCTTGGCCTTGTTTTGGAAGAATACAACAAAGACATTGGCCTGTTTTTGTCAGTATTTGATGGAGGGTCCGCATTCATCAGGGTTTCTGAGTTCAATGAACATTTTGAAACCTTCCGCCGGTTTGATCCAGGCAGGCGTGATGCAGTGATAAAGAAAGGCCTTCTTTCCCCTTATTTGTCCAGTCCTCTTTGTTCATAGTTTTACTCCATTTAAAAAATGTGCCCGTTTCTCCTTTTCAGTAGAGACAATTTGCATTGTACCGTTTATTTTTTATGTGATTTAGTAGTTTTCACAGGGAAGGGACCAACGTGTTTGGAATATTCTCATGATGTCCCCCTCCTTTGTCCTGAGCACAATGCCTACTGAAGAGGTTTAATTGGGGCTGGGGGGGCTACCTGTTATAGTACGGCTGTGATAAATGCATCACCGTTTTGGTAAACCGCAGATCTTTTGGACACATTCTTGGTGAGGCTGGAGAGTTAGAGGCAGTGACCTGACCAGAGGATGGGGTGTGATGCCAGAATGTGAGCGGTGCAAGTTGAACAAAGTGACTGTTCACAGTGTGAATCCCCTTATGTATCGCTGTCATTTGTAGAAGGGAGAGGCACACTGTATGAGTAGTCCAGCAAGGTTTCTGTAACGTCATTTACTAGGGTGTCAAGCCAGATGTTTAGGTCACCCACGATTAGGAGCTTTCCTGATGTGGACTGCAATTGACTGATGTCTTCCCATTCCTTCAGCAAGGCACTGGCATCGCCGCAAGGTCTGAAGGTGATGACCAGGATCAATATAGAGTTGAGACAGTATTTACAAGCCAACCCTTCAAACGAAAGGGTCCAGTTGGTTTCAATCTCCACAACATTAAAGGCGGCGGAGTGGATCAGAGCCAGATTCGGTACGTTTTTTGCAAATATATTGTAGCCTGGTGGAAGGAGTAAATCCATAAGGGTACTGTAGTTGTCTGAGAACCATGCCTCTATTAAGGTCAGCACATCCATAAAAGGTCTTGGAGGAGATCATGATTGATGGGCAGTGCTTGGCAGAAGACCTGGTATTCAATGTTCCCTATTAGGATTCGTTTGCTTTAATCACTTTAACAGGAGATCAGGGAGGTTGTGGCGACAAGGAGGAGGTACAGAACTACCCAATTGATTTCTCAGTTGCCCATGCATTGTAAAAGAGGACTCAGGACTAATGTAGGTTTAAAGGGTAGCTCTGGGTTCTTGGCAGTGGGGAGTGGGGACTGAGAGCTTCTGATAGAGAAGGTATGATGACATCAAAAGACAGTAGATATTATGACGGTGCTGGGCCATAATTGCTCCATTGTTGTAGATATTTACTATGAGTCTAGTGAGTGGGCATTCAACAGGGATGACCGACCATCTTGTGCCGTTGTTATTAGGGAAGGAATTCAGAGCTGTGTTTACTAAATGTTCTGGGAAGTAGCAGGACACACAAGTCTCTAAGAGGCTTATACAGCCTTTAGCAATGTATGACAGACCCCCAATACTGTTCTCTCAATCGGGGTGCTCAAATCCTTTCTTTTATAATTCAACTTTACATTTTCATACAACAGAGGATCAATATAAAACCAAAATCAAAATCACGATCGAGCAGTACGTTTGTACGTACACAGTACAATCAATGTTTTTGATTCATACTCAGCAGGGCGCCCGCCACTCTACCGATTTCTAGTCCGCACCGTTCTGAGATAAGAAATTCTTGTGACGCCACAGCCACCCATAAAAAAGTCTTTCAATGCAAAGGCAGTAATTAACTCCCCTGCACTTCAAAGTGTTTGTCCAGGATTCACATCAGGGACAGAGATCTTAAATGGTTTGGTCTATGGGCGTTGGGCAGTGTGGGCGAACATTAAGCTATGAAATGGGACCATTTACTCTGGAATTTTCAGAAAGTTACCTTGCAGCATTGCAAACATCCTTTCCATTTCCCAAGTGTTCCACAATTTGGTCCACCACAGGCCCACCGAGGGTCCCTCCGGGCTCTTCCAGCAGTGGGCTGTGGCATGTCTGGCTGCTTTAAGGCATGTGTGATGAATCATGGGTGGGTGGGAGGAATGTGTTCTTCTTCGGAGGTGTGCGTGCTCCCTAAAATGAGTAGCAGAGCATCTAGAGGTAGATCTGTGCCCATTATCTCTTTTATCTTGGCTAGAATTTCTTTGCTAAAAAGCTGGACCACATATACCACCACATGATGCCTAGGTAAATCCTACATATAATAAACATAGAGTGGCACAACCATTCTGCCACAAGTCATTCAAGGTCTACTATTTATCTGCTACCACCCAACAAAATTAGCCATACTACCACTCACTCAACTAGCAAACATCCAAAACTAAATCTCTAATGCACTAGTTCAGCTGAAAATATCTCGCATAGCCTAGAATTACAAAATGAAGTCAGGCTCCACTCCTTGGGGCAAGGAAAGATTAACAAAATGATGTGCAGTAAGCCAAGAAAGACAGTGACAAGAGCTGAAATAGTGATCGCACAGTGCCAGCCTCAACACACAAGTACCTTCTCTGATGCCCCTCCGATGAGATCCGAGTAAGGCAAAATGCCATCTAGTGTAAGTCACTGCTTCCAACTGCCTCAGACACACATCAAGACTCTGGGAAAGTATTTTGGAATGCACCCCTGACACTAATACCAGCTGCACCACAAATTTGTAAAGTCGACTCAGTATCACTAATTGAGACAAATTACAAGCTTGGCATCATAGATTATTGCAGCATACTACAGGCCAAGAGAAGGCACACTGTGGACGAGGCCACCGAATGCAGCGTTCCTATGTTTTTCACCAAATTCATATGGTGGTGAAATACAAAGAGAAAATGCCATCAGAGGAGAAATGGAAAAACTGAGAAATGTCATCACGAATGTTCCCCAAAGAATGCTTTAAACAAGAAGTCTCAGGAGGCCAGGTATATTTAAGCTAAGCTCCTTTATTTAAGTACATCATCATCAATAGGGAGGGGGCTAGAGAGCTTAACCAATATGGCAGTGTTTCTTTAAGATCCCGCTGGCTGGAGGAAGATCACCCTGACTATCCTGATAAATCCTGCCCAGTAATGATGCCCATGTGGAGTGCTGGGTGGCTGGGGGACCGCTAAGCATTTGAAGTGGTTCCTGGCAGCGAGGGATGCCTGACTGATGCTCCAGAACATTAGCAGCCTACCATCCAGAGAGGCATCGGGTTGCCCTATGTGCCAGCAGTGGGGGATCTGGTGGAGCCTGCATACGGCTGCAAGCTATGGTTGAGTGGGCAGCCGAGAGGAGAAGACGGGTTGACGCAGCAAGGATCTGCGGGTTGTGGTGCTTGTTGCACCAGGGACCCGCTGTGGGAGAGGAGCCCTTTGTGAGTGGGTGCTGGCTAGGCACCGCACTCGCAGCGGACTGCGGCTCAGGAGGAGGAGTGCCTTGGTAAGGAATCCCAGTGTCAGCGAAGGAGGATTAGTGGCAGCCGACCGTGGGAGTTTAAGGTCTGGTGCATCCAAGGAGCTGATGGCAAGGAAGGTGCTCCGGAGTAGCGTTGAAAGAGTGGGAAGGTGTTTTCTGGTAGGAGTGGAACTCCTGGAGTGCAACGAGCAAGGAGGACGGTGGCTCCGGTGTGAAGGCCTGAGACTGTGGGAGGAGAGGAGCACGTGTAGTGGTGAAGTGGCTGTAAGGCGCAGGGAGCTGCATTGGGCCTGGGAAGTGCATGGCGCTGATGGATTGAATGGAGTCTGCCCGACACTGAATGCTGGTATTTCTAGGCAAGGCTCGAACTGGGCAGTTGCCTGGAGTGGGGTACTGGATGGCAGAGAGCACAAGGCAGTGTAAGGACTGCTCTCTCTTGCAGATGACTCTGGAGGCCAGTGGAATTGAGGAGTGGGGGCTGCTTAGAGCTGATCGGCCACTTCGGAGGGGGTGCCACTTAGTGGGCAAGTTGTGTGCGACATCGGAGGCCTTTGCGAGTGCGGCGTAGGCCTAATCATTGACAGAGAAGGAGACGTTTGCTGCGCAGCAGAGGACAAGGTAGGATCTGCCAGGAAAATGCTGAAGGGCTAGCAGAATTTGGAACAATGTTTGGGGGGCAGAAGCAAAGTTACCCACACAAAAATCACAGATGGCAAAGGAGGAGATGGAGACAGGTGACAATGAAACAACTGTTGGCAGCGATCCAGGACTCAAGGGTAAGGTCCAGGCGGTATCTGTTGATCTCGCTCTGGTAAGGGCGCACCTCAGGGGAATGTGTAGCTGAATCGGAAAATCGGGTCAGAGATGTGGAAGATGCGCTCGCGTTGCTGCATTTCAGGATGGCTGCGCTGGCTGCAGCCACGAAAGCACTCACGTTAAAATTGAAAGATGCTGAGGGTCGCTCCTGGTGGGGCAACATCAGAATCCTGGGGATTACAGAGGGGGAGGAGGGGCCCAGTATGGAACTGTATCTTGAGAGGCTCTTTACGGATGTGCAGACAGTCAGGGGGCTATCGATGTGGTTCACATTTGAGAGGGCACATAGTGTACTGGCTAAAAGACCCCTGATTGGTGCTCCGCTGAGAGCCATTGTAGCGAAGGTACTGAACTACAGGGATTGAGATGCAATATTGCAGGATGCGCGAAGGTCAACTGCATATAAAGTGGGTGGTATGCGTAATTTGGTGTTTCCTGACTTTACGCAGGAGGTTCAGAAGTAATGTAAATCCTACAATGCAGTGAGGAGGAGGTTATGGGATCTTGGACTGAAGTACATGATGTTCTTCCCCGCAAAGCTGAAGGTACTGGTGGATGGGCACTCTTACTTTTTCCATCACCCGAATGAGATGTGGGACTGGCTGGACTCTGAATATGGGGAAAGTCTGGCGGTGGGGCATGGGAGGGGTCGGGGACCAAGACCGGGGAGGGAAGTAGGCCGTGCCCACCCAGGAGCTTGGAGGAGGGGCCTGGGTTCGGAAGGGTTTGCGTCAGTAAGGATGGAACATTGGAGCTACGAGATGAACCGTTTCCTCAGAACTCTGCCTGTTTTCTTGTACAGGGATAGGTGACTGGAGCAGTTAGGGGGGTGGCCGGGGCTGAGCACAATGGTTGAATGTCAATGTTAAGTCTGCTGGATGTGCCTGTCCCACTTGTTTAAAGGTTTCTTGTTGGCTTTGAGCTAAATGTTCACTTAGGGGTTACCTGGGCTCTTGACAGACTAAGCGGGCTGTGATTTGATGTGTGGCAGTGAGTTGAATGGGGCACTGGGAGGGGCATGTACATGGGGTGGTTGACCCGAGCTAGGGGTAGGGAGGGACCTCAATATGAGGTTAAGATATTTGAATTGGGGATGGGGATTGTTGGAATTGCATCCTGTGTTGAGGTTGGGGTCACGGGGTGGGCGAGAAGTTTGGATTGAGGTGATTAGAATGTTATTTCTCATTTATCAATTGGCTGGGGACGGTGGCAGAATGACAGGCCCAAACTGACTGAGGATCACCGGAGATTGCGGGCTGGAATGGCCAGGCTGAGGTTGGCTAGTTGGAATGTTCGAGGGATGAATGATGTAGTCAAGAGGGAGAAGATTCACTGGTGTCTTACAAAAGAGATGTGCCAATTGTGTAAGAAACGCATTTGGATGCACACGGGTTGCAGGGTGTACAGAAGCGATGGAAGGCGGTGTTGATTGGCACTGCCTTCTCTACGTATGCAAAGGGGGTGTTTGTGTGGATACAGGACACTGCACTGGTGGTCACAGACTATTGTGGATAAGGATGGCCGGTGTGTGAGTATTGTAGGGGAGTTCATGGGTACGCCAATTTTCCTGCTGGGAACTTATGCCCTTAATGTGACTCAAGCAGAGTTATTTATTGAAATGCAGGAAGTGTTGGTGCATTATAGGAATGCGTGGACCCTATGGGTAGGGGATTTTAACTGTGCGCTGGATTTCACCTTGAATGTGGCTTGCACTACGGCCAGGTGGGTACAGCAACTAAGGTTCTGGCATGGGTGGTGGGGGATCTTTGTCTTAAGGACACCTGGAGGGTAGTGCATGGGACTGAGCGCAGCTTTTCTTATTTTCTCAGCGGTCCATGGGTCCTATTTGAGGATTAACTATGCTTTTGTGGGGAGTAGAAATGTGGGTGGGTGACTAGTGTGGACTACCTGGATAGGTAATCATCAACCACTCGCCCATTGTGCTAGAACTGTACAGCTGCTCATCCCCAAGTGGAAGTTTGACATCAGGATGTTAGAGGATAGTAGGTTCAGGAAGTCACTGGGGGACGATATTCGCCAGTTCCTTGAAGAGAACTGGGTCAGCACGCAGGGCCAGAGTGAGAAGTGTTGAAGGTTTTTCTGAGAAGACTATGCATAAGTGTGGGAGTCTTTAGGGTTCTCGGTGGGAAGTGTGGAAACCTGAGCTGAAGGTTGCACAGTTGAAGCGGGAACTGGCAGGCGGGAGGGTACAGGCTAGCATGCTGAAGTATGCCAAGGGGGAGTTATGTGATGGCTGGGAGTGTTTCGAGGCTCATAATTATATTGGATATATTTTATCGACAACACTCTGAAGGTGATAAAGCAGGTAAACTGGTGGCCTGGTTAGTCAGGACGGAAGGGATTACGCGACAGTATGAGGGGATACAGGGACCAGATGGGGCATTATTGGCAGATAATGATGTGATTTGGGCTGCATTCCAAGACTTTTATACTTCGTTATAATGGGAGACAAAGGGTTTAATGTCCACCGGGCACAGTGGTGACTAGAGGAAGTGGAGTTACCAACTCTGAATGCTTCACTGAGGGAACAGCTGGGGCAGAGGGGGATATTGATGTACAAGATGTGATTGGTGCAATCAATGGTCTGTCTTGGGTTAAAACGCCTGGGACAGTCGGAATCCCGGTGGAAGCCTATAGGGAATATCATGATATTTTGGCTTATACGTTACGGGAGCCCTAATCAATGGGGGGGGACTACCAGAGTTCATGTTGGAAGTGCTGGTGGTAACTCATCCCAAGGAGGGGAGGGAACCGGCTGAATGTTCTTCTTCCGCCCCCCATCTAAGATCTTGGCGAGAAGGTTGTATTATGCATCTCCTGGTCCATGTCAACCTGACAGGGTTTATCCCTGGAAGATCCACAATGAATAATCCACGGCGGTAGTTTTTGATATTAGGGAAGTATAGACAAACGGTGGAAAAACTAACTGTAATTAGTTTGGACTCATATAAGGCTTTTGCTTCTGTTTCCTGGGATTTTCAATGGTTGGGTTTGGAAATAATGGGCCTGGGGTTCGCTTTATCGAGTGGGTGAAGTTATTATACACTGGTTTGTTATCTAGGGTCCGTATGAATGGGGTGGTTTCTCCGGCTTGGAGGGTGGGAAGGGGAACACGACAGGGGGACCACTCTCCCCTTTGATATTTGCACTGGTCATTGAGCCTCTGGGAAAGTTGTACAGACGAAGGAATGAACACACAGGGTTGTTACTAGGGGGAACCAGGCATTGCATATCATGTATGCGGACGACGTGCTTTTATATATCTGGGACCCGTGGGCAAACCCCAGTCAGGCTATGGCTGCGATAGAGGAATTTGGTGAGTCATCAGGACGGGTTGTCAATAAGTTCCAGTCGGCTGTTTATGCGCTCCCAGACAGAACTGGTGGGGAACTAACCCATCTGGTGATGGAGTCGACGACTACAGGGTTTAAATATCTGGGGATAATGGTGGGTGTGGATTGGGTCTGCGTGTATAACCAGAATGCAGGGCCGTTACTTCCGTCTTTTGAGATACTCACTGAGTTCTGGATTAATTTCCCGTCTCCCTGATGGCGAGAATGCCCTTGGTAAATGTTTGTTGCCTAGAATATTATGTCTTTCAGGTAATGCCAATGGTTTTGAAAACTGCATGTTTCCAAGTGCTACAGAGTACTCTCACCAGGCTACTTTAGAAGGGGGAAGACGCTGAGGATTGCTTTAGCTACGCTGCAATTGCCGGCGGGTAAAGGAGGCACGGAACCTTAGAGCATATTACTGGGCTTCGGTCTTCAGCATATGGTGGACTGGTTCGCCCAGTCACACAAAGACCACATCATGATTTGGATGATAAGAGTCTAAACTGGAAGGACTATTGTAACTGCTGGAGGGGTGAGGGACGGAGCGTGGGAGGCTCCTCACTCCTGTGTGCACTATCATACGCGTTTGATGGGTGGCCGTGGTATGTGCAGGACAGAGGTTTCCCTTTCTGCTGGTTGTGCCCCCGAGTTGCAGTAGATTGAGACAGGTAACAGCAGGAAGGAAAAGGGATGTGATCGGAAGGCTGGGGCGAGGGGGGACAAGACAATTACATATGCTGAATTCAACAGTGCTCATCCTTTGGTACGCCTGAACTTCTTAGAGTTTGCCACGTTAATGTCAGGGGTGTGCAAAGCTGGGTGGGAGGGGTTCCCAGAGAAAGCACCTATGCATGGAATGAATTTGACCCTGCTTTGACTAGTGGAGGGAGGGAAGTGTGTCTCTGAGTTGTATCCCGCAAATAGAGCAGAATATGAGGTTGCAGCGGTAGAACTCAGATCTAATTGGGAAGCGGATATAGCAGAGCTTGCGGATGAGTGGTTTAGAGTACTCGAGAATACGAAACCAGTCTCCAGAAATGTCAAGTTTCAATGGATACAATACAAGGTACTGTGAAGGGCACATGTTACGCCGGTAAGGTAGCTAAGATGGTGATTGAAGCGGACCTGACTTGTTGGCGATGTACTAAAGAAGTGGGGACCTTCTTGCACATGTACTAGGGATGCGATCCGGTAGTGGGATTCTGGGATGCGGTCTGTTCGGAATTGGTGGAGATACTCAGGATAATAAACAAGCTCAATGTACGATGATTGAACAGTGCCTGTTGGGGTTACTACCTCGGAGGAAGTGTAAATGGGGGAAGGGTGTGACTAAAGCCCTATGACTGGGGCTCATGCTAGCCAAGAGGGCCATTGCCATGGCATGGAATGCACAGGGCGGACCTAAGATGGGAGAGTGGTGCAGGGCACTACGCAAATGGGTGATGGCTGAAAGCGATTTGGGTGAGCTGGGGCATCATGTGGAGGGCGATGAGCTACATTACACAGTGTGGCATACGATCTGGGATAAATTAGAGTTAAACCCGGATCTACGACCACCATCATGTGGAAAATTATTTGGGAGGCTGTTGGTGTGCTTGTGCTTAAGGGGGGGGGTGAGGGATAAATGTGGATATGGTCGGGGGGCTCTTGACTGTATGGTTGTGTTTTTCTTGGTAATGGAATATGACTTTTCTGTACACAAATGATAATGCATTGCTTGGCCCTGAAACCGAATGTGCAATGTAAGACAGGGATTGTTTTTTTGAAAATGTAAATAAAAGGTTTTTTTAAAAAACATCCTTAGTAGGAACAACTATATATATGGACACACCAGTGCCTGCCACCTAGGTAACTCATCTCCAATGGTCCTGTGTGAAACACTCATGGGCACACATTCCATCAATGACATGCCACTCAACTCAGCACAACATGCACAGAGAAGCGGGACAGAGTGAAGACATTCTTCACAACTCCCCCGTTCAAAATGCACACTGCACAGCAGATGCAGAAGACTTAGTACTGCTGCAATGGAAAAACAATCTGGCCTGTAATCATACATATCTGCACACTATGACCATCACTGGTATGTAGCCATAGAACATCATCTGCCTTGCTTGCTGAGTGGGTCTAGGTTAGGGCTCTGCAACCTGTGGCTCGCCAGATATTTTGGACTGTGATTCCATTACCCCTCACGATTCGCTATGCTGGGAAGGGGCGATGGGAGCTGTCATCCGAAACATCAGAAAAGTCCAAGGTTGAAGACCTACTGATCTAGGCCATCACCCTGCTGTACAAATACAACAGATACCCATAGTCTGAGCACAAAGTGAAGCAGAGAAGCAAGACAGTGTTAAGGACCGTAAGAGGCAGCGCCAACCAAAGCAGATAACCATTGAAAAGAGCAGCCGCAGGTGACCCAAATGCCCCAAACATCCACCCAGCAAAATGAAACAGCACTAACACCCAGTGCCATCTTTAATACCCGTCCAGATGCGTCCTGACCTCAGAAGGCAAGGATACACAAATGCCCCGATCACACACACTTGACCGAGTCATCAATAAGGAAGGCTCCCTGCTGGATTTGCACCACAACACCCAGCTCACACTTCATTTGTGCAACATCTCCCGACTTGCCATGCAAGATCCACGAAGACTGAACAACCACATGCAACAACAACTCGCTCTCACGCCTACCCACAACCATCAACACACAGGTCAGGGCACTATACACGTGAAATGGGTTCTGAGCATGCTAATACACACACAATTGCTAACATAGGTGCAAAACTCCCTGTTGCTAGAATGTCAATAATGACCATAACATCACATTGCACACAGTGACTGAAGTGCAACTCTCCCTGTTGCCGGAATAGCCATACGTACACACACAACACTATTACTGGAGTACCAATCAGATCTATTATGTGTAATATCCTGCAATCTTTGGTAACTGTGATAACCCATAGCTTTGTACAATTAATGATACAGACTCATTCTACTTTCTACTGCCTTGCAGCTGATATCTGAGAAAGTTTCAAAGCCCTACCACTAGTTCATCCGTAGGGAAAAAACAAGCAAACACATAAATAACAACTATACATGAACATCCTACAGCTGCTTTAAGCTTGCCAGTTCATCTGTGGGAGGGAAAGGGATACATTATAATTTGGTGTATGGTCTAGCAACAACTTTAGGGTTCACTAGCCGATATGTTCAATAAAATTCCAAAATATAAACGGACATAACACAAGAGCAAGGAAGCTTCGTCTAACGGACATAACAGACCAACTTTATGTATTTTAAGGAATAAGTAAGACTCGGACACAAGGGTATTGTGTTGATTGCTATAAACCTGTATTAACAGTAAAGAGTGTTAGAGAAAGGCCTATCTTGCCCTGTCACTATGAGGGGTTTCCCTGCCTCGAAGAAACTAAAGAATGTCAATGTCAGAATGTCAAAAAGCAAAAGAGTGCCCTGTGTCTGAAATCCTAAACTGACCCTTGCATTCCAAACCTAAGATAATGTCAAAAGGGGGTATAGTCTCTCAACTGGTTGAAGGTGGTTCCTTCCACAGTTCCAAAACGGTGCAAAAAGAAACAAAATAATCAAAGTTCCACAAGACCCAAGAGGTGGCTCCCTCCCCCTGAGGTTTCTCGGGATGCTTTACTACTCATCATACTCAGGAGGTGCTCTCTTTTTGCAGAGGTTCTTGGCAATGTTACACCTTCAAAATAATACAGTCCAAGGTAGGTGCTTCCCTTCCCCTGGGTCTCTTTTTCCAAAGTCCACAACTTTCCAATCCAGGGATATCCTTTCTTTCCCCTGGGGCTTCCCCAGTTCATTAGAATTTAAAAACACAGTTCCTTTCCTTAGATTCTACAGCTCTTTGCTCACAGGAGTATGATCCCCTTCCCCTGGATTTCCCAGCCTCAAGGGATTTTCTGTCTCAGTGATTGTCCATTTTATTTAAGTTTCTCGCTCAAGGGGGTATGGCTTCCTTCCCCTAGAGTATGTACAATCTTAAGAGGTCACTCTCGCTCTTCCAAATTCACACAGTATATTTCACATTGTCTGGTGTACTCTCCTACCAAGCTTTTACAACTCTTACTTTGCACGTTCACATTTCTCCTATGCCTGGTATAATCTCCTGCCAGGGCTTCTTTGTATAACTGCACCAAATGTGTAGGAGTCTTACCTTATACTTTCACACTTCTGCCACGCCTGGAGTTTCCACAATTTTAAGAAGTTACTCTCCCTCTTCCCCATTAATTCAGTACATTCACATTGCCTGGTGTAATCTCCTGCCAGGCTTTCACAACTTTCACTTTGTGCATCACCTTTTTCCTGTGCCTGGTATACTCTCTCGCCAGGGCTTTCACAGCAGGTTGCACCAAAGGGGTATGAGTCTTCCCTTGTGCCTTCACAATGTTCACTTTGTATTGTCCCCGACTTATACTGATATACTTTCCTGCCAGGGCTTTTAGAACATACACTTTTAGGTGTGGGTCCCAGACTCTCCACACATTGTCTAGTATGCTCACCTGCTAGGTCTTCTTCAACATATGTCAGTTTTGCTGAATTAACCTTCAACCCCTCTTCCCTGGTTTTCCTTCTTAATACTTTCAGTGTTCCCTTGCTTGAGTTTGCTTTCACAGCACTTCTGTGTGATGCACGGTCTACGCTATGAAGCACAACACTATCCCACTTTCCTTGCTTGGACTCAAGGGTTTCTTGTGGCAGCTTCAGCATTCTGAGTGGTTCTCACTTCCTTCACCGCGGAGCCTCGTCTTGCTGAAGGCAACCTGTCAGCTCTTCAGTACCAGCTTCACTGTGGCCTCTTTCTCACAGCGTCTCCTGCTGCAGGTTCTCAGGCAGCGTCCCTTCCTCCAAGCCTCTTGCAACGGCGCCGACAGCCACTGGCCTGCTTCTTTCTCCAACTAGCGTTGGGTAAGGTGGATCTGCTTCCCCTCGAGATCCATCTTCTTTGCGGTGCCGGGATGTTGAATGTCACCGCACCTATTGGATACTTCTAATGACTAGAACACGTCTCTAGGTCAGTGCTCTGCATTACTCCTGCAATCTTTCTCATGTCAGTCTTTCAATAAAGAGAATAGAAGAAAGCCTCATAGTCAGTTCTGAATAGGGAGCGGGTTCTATGTTGCAATATGCCTTACAGGTTGGGGGATTTAAAGAGTGAGTGCCGTGGCCTGAGTGGAAAGGGGGATACCAGGTTCTTGTCAGTGAGTCTCCTTCCCTCCCATGAAGGTTATCTCCCCCATATGGTTCTCTATCAGACAACCACCCCCAAGGTCATGATTATGTGGCACCTGTCTTTCCCTAGCCATATGGTAAGAGAGTTTCCCCAGTAAAGGAGTGGTGTCATCACTAGAGTCACCACAGTACGTTGTATGAGAAGGCAAATAAGGCGGACAGGCTCCTGGCACATGTGATTAGGGCAAAACAGGCAAGGGGACACATTACATTTCTAAAAGACGGGAGGGGAAAACGAATAATGAGGGATGAAGATATATTGGCCACCTTTAGGGATCTTTATGACCAGTTGTATTGGGCAGAGCAAGGAGCGGGTTCTGGGATTAAGCAGTATGTTAAGGAGGTCAGTATGAGGAGGGTGAAGGGTGAAGGCAGATGAAAGGGCTAGAAATGATCCACTGATCACGGAGGAAGAAGTGCTGAGGGTGATAAAATCCCTTAAGGTGGACAAAGCACCTAGACCAGACAGGCTGACGGGTCATTTTTATAAAGAATTTAGAAGAGAACTGCTGAAATACCTGGCGGATCTGTTCAATTCTTTCCTCCTCTCGGCTAGAGTTTTCGGACTGTATGAGTCAGGCAATGATACAGATTATACCAAAACCGGGGAAGGATTTGGAACTTTGCAGTTCCTACAGACCCTTTTAAATCTGGATGAGAAACCATTTGAAAAATCATAGCGTCCTGGTTAGAACCGCTGCTCCCTAGCCTCAATCGCGGGGAACAGACACAGTTTGTGTTGGGAAGGCAAACCTTTGATAACATAAGGAAAACAATACACTTGATTGATACAACAAGGAGATTGCAGGGAGATCCGGCTATGCTGTTGGCGTTAGATGCTGCGAAAGCATCTGAAAGGGTGGGCTGGGGCTTCCTAAGCGAAGTTCTAGAGGCTTTGGCTTTTGGGACTAATCTCATTACAAGGATCTTTGTGATCTACGCAGCTCCTATAGCTACGGTGAGGGTTAATGGTCAACTGACACATGCATTCCAGCTGCATAGAGGGACCAGACAGGGCTGACCTTTTTCTCCTCTTATGTTTGCCCTTGTCATGAAACCCCTGGCCAGGAGCTTTAGAGATAACCCGGAAATCCATGGGAACAGGTTTGGACAGAACGAATAGAAGATGCCCCTATTTGCAGATGACGTGTTGTCTAAATCCGACCACCTCCCTGAAGATGATGCAAGATGAATTGGAGGCATATGGGTCTGTATCGGGCTTCAATGAGGTTTATTTGTCTGGTGGCAGGGGTGTGGGGGGAGCAGGGTTTTCAAACATATACTTATGGTTCCTTTTGACAGAGGGGGGGTCTTCATAGTCTGAATTTCCAGTCGTATTACGATGCAGCACACTGTAGGATTCGCTGTGAGTGGTACCAGGTTGACTCAGCCAAGCAATGGTGAGAGATGGACACTGCGATAGGGGGAGTCCCACTATGGCAGGTATTATGGCTACCAAAACAAGATAGTCCAAAATCCTTGTATATCAACCCATTAACTAGGTCAACGCTGATGTCACTGGACTGGGTTAATGCTACACATCACCTGACTTTGTTTCCATCACCATTTACGCCTATACATGACAACCCCGGCGCGCTCACCAGGGACCTTCCCCAAGTGACAAGGTATTAAAGGATGGTGCGTTGCAGATGTGTTCAGGTATGCAGAAGTGGAATCATTTCAGTTTCTCCTGGGTGAGGAGGACCTTTTTCAATATTATCAAATTAGGCATTGGATGATGAATAAAGAGATCAGAGAAGCTGCCACGAGAAAGCTGACCCAATTTGAAAAGATTACGGCATGCTCCCTAACGACCACTGGACTAATATCAAATATATACAGGACGTTCCTGGAAAACAGGCAAGTTGGACAAATATGAGAGCTTGGGGCAGAGAATTGGGAAGGGAGATTACTGCTGAGGAATGGTCAAGCATATGGGTGCGCAACAAGACAATTAGTACAACTTAGAGAAACGACATACAAGATAACCTACAGGTGGTATTTGACACCCACTTAAATAAAACTAATAAGGACATTCCTGAGGATTGCTGGCGAGAATTCGGGGAAGGAGCCTTGTATTTACATGTTTGGTGGGATTGCTAAAAGATTAGATCATTCTGGGAGGAAATTGTGAAATTTGCATCGCAGGTAGCAGAACAGGACTTCCCGTTTGACCCGGCAGTAGTATGGGGATACCTGTGGATGGAACTCATCCGCTCTTCTCTATGGGTGGAAGAATCACCATGACCATGTTCTTGGCAGCCAAGCTGGTACTAGCTGCATATTGGAAGAGGAGGGAATCTTCTGATATTCACGTTTGGTGCGCCAGACTGACGTCAATATTGGCCAAGGAAAAAATGGCGGCGACTATCTGAGACCATTATTGCATTTGCTAAGAAATGGGGTGCACTGTTGGCGTTTATGTCATCGGAACACAGGGCATAGCCATGCCTGCAAAGGCTGAGAGCCCTCAATCTATCTGAATTATATAACAATGTTTCTTAGATGACTGATTTGAGAGAACAATGTCTTGCTGATATGTCATGGTCTGATCACTCTCGTTGCTATGCCGAGAACTTCTGGGTATTATACTATGCTTCTATGCAGATGGGAAGGGGTGTGGGGTTGGGACGCAGTGAACATTAGCGACATGGTGAAATGTTTCTGTTAATTGTTATTAATAAGCTTTGCTGTGTTCTGTGGTTGAGAATACTAAATCAATCAAATGCTTTTGACAAAGAAAATAGACTAAACCATGTGGCTTTACTACCTACTACATATTTATAAGGCCATGACGCTCATGTTAGTAATCTCATTGACGCAGGCCTCTCATCACAACTTGCCTATAAATAGCAGTCGAGTTAGTTAGTATGAAGTAATAGCAAAACTACCTAACAACTGTTGTAAAATGTGCCATGCACAGTAACCGGATGCCTATATTTATTTTACCTTATTTCTTTTGTTTTAATATTCTATACTTCATGAGGGCTACATTTCCTAATTTCACGAAGCAACTTTAGCAATTCTGGGGAAAACTCCACTAAACCATATAACGAATACATCACTCTAAGTACGTATCAGCCCACCAGGAAGGTCACTTCTCAAAAGCAGATGCTGGCCTGGGGGCTTGTGGGCCGGTTGCCCATTGGGCTCCTCCACCCTAGTGTCCCCAGCAGCGTATTTGCACTCTGTCGTCATCACCTCAGGCAGCTCCTTTCTTTAGTCGCCCATCAAGGTAGCACCTCGATACAGGGTCAGATTGGATTGGCCAGGCCGAAATAGTCCCCGGGGAGTGGGGCCGGTTTCTGGCCATGCATGGGCCGGTTTGGAAGAAAATAAAATGAAACAAAAAAATGTTTTTTTTCAACATTTTTATTTTTCAAAAAGCCTTTCATCCTTCTTAGGTCGATAAATGAGTACCAACACAGGTTGGGTGATATTGTATGCATATTTGTTCTATAAAAAAAAGAGCGTAAGTGCTATACAATAACATTATCATTTGGCCTTGGACGTCTGCTTGGATTCACAGTAATTTAGTGTACTTAGGAACAATGCTATTTAATGCCACTTCCTGTTTTGTAAAGGGGTGAAAGCTCGTGTTTCATCGCTTCCCGGGATGTCACTTTGGGGTGGGGTCAAATGACATCACTTCTGGTGATGTCATCAGAGGTCAAGGGTTGCGAGGGGTGGAGTGGGTCCACAGCGGCTGCCTAAACATAGTACCTGCACTAGATGCCAGGCCATTTGGTGGCATGTGGTCTGTTGGCACCACTGGGAAGTGAGGACTGCAAGTGTGGTGTGCCTGGTTCAATGGTCCCCATCAAGTAAGTTACAAACACAAAACCTCTATAGCCTACCAAGGCTCGTCTTCACCTCCCTGAAGGGTGGGGCTTACTTTGGGGATGGTGGGTCGTTCTGTCTGCTGCCCCCACCCCACCACCACAATCTTTGGTTTATCTCCCGGTGCCTCTGTTCATGGTTCAATTACAAAGTGTAGAACCTTTACAAAGTATTACAAGCAAACGTATACATATTTCATTTACAATTACATTTACATAAGATTACATTTGCATTTCTTCCTAAAATCCAGCTTCTTTATTTAAGTATACCAGCCTTAGTAGGAGTAACTGGAATTAATTGCTCTCTGGGGGGAGGGGGTGGGGGGTGGTTCGGGGGGTTTAGAAGCTCTGGTTTTGAAAATTGTTATTAAAGAAATAGAATGATATGGGTGATTCCATCTTAGGAAGGGAAATCTACTAATCATATCTCCATGGCAAAAACATAGTGCACACCTGTGCGCTGCTGGATCGGTAGACTGATCTGCAGCTCCAACTCTCCAATGGGACAGAGCAGGTTCAGGGGTCACAGGTGCCCTCTTGCCAGCTATAGTGACAACGAAGCTCCTGCAGCGCAGGGGCTGCATTTAAGACATTCACCCCTACCCCCAAAACCACACAACTGTGAGAGTTGCTATCCTGATGGCACATTACAATTTAATTATAAACCATACCCAAGATTAAGGTATGGTGACTAGTATCTCTCAGAGTTATACAAGGAACATCAATCTGATTATGTGCCAGCCCTGTGAGGGTTATGTGTATTTCCCACTGGAAGCATTTTGTCTGCTGCTCCCTGCAAGACTCTAGCCTTGGGGGTTACCTTTCTTTGATCCTTAGCAAGGGCAGGTGACACCCTGTCCAGTGAGATAGACATGCAACTGGAATCTGTCCTGGGAACAGGAATCAAAGGGCACACCCTCCACAAAAGGACTAGCCTTACAACAGGGTGCTGCATATCAAAAGGGCCTTTGATGCTATGGACAAGGAAAGGGGACTAAGTAACTATAGGCAGAGGGACATCAGTACAGTGGGGAAAATAGTCCATCATCATGTTTCTTTCTATTTCTCTTTTTCCCTCCTGTCCCCTCCACTTACTGCAGCACAAAAGACTTTGGTATGCAGGGGTTTGGACATCTTAAAGCAGGCTTGCTTTTGTCAAATCGCCTGTGGACCTTTGCCTTCAAAAGAAGGGATCTCCCACTCCTCTTCAGATTCACTTTGGAACAAACACCTAAAGAAGAATTTGCTGGACCTCTGTTGGGAGAATTCCCCTTTCCAAAGCCCTCCACCAGAGGTGAAGACTGAGCGTCCAAGGCAGAGGAGGCTTTGCTCCCTAACCATCCGAGGTGGGGGTGGCCTGCTGCTTGAGCAAGACCGATATCTCTAAAAGCCACACTGTTCCTCAGAAACTCACTGCGTTGCAGGAACCCTGAAGATGTGTGCCAGCCTCCCCCGTGGTGAGGGACTAATCGTACTGTGAGGAGTCAGAAATGAGAGCCGGACCCAAGTTTGCCTTGTTTTTGGTTAAAAAAGGGGTTGGGAAAAGGCAGATCTGGCACTGCTCTAAGAGGAATTTCCCTACATACACAACAACTGAGGCTCTGTCCTTGTCAGGATGTCAAAACAAAACTGTACAGTGTCCAGCATTCTATTCTGACCCTCACACTGCAAACTTAATTCTAAAGGGAAAGGGGGGAGTTTTATTTAACCTTGATTGGTTTGGAAAAAGTGTTCCTAAAAGAAAATAACTTAAACAAAAGTTTATTCAAGGATGAAGTTCTTGGTTCCAGAGGCGAGTTCCCTTCCCCTGGATTCTTCTTTACTGCTGGAGATGTTCATACACCATAGTTTTTTGGGGCCTCTCTTGGCCAGGTATAACACTTGTACAACAACCGTTTAACTTCACAGTTTTGGCTTCTTTCAAGATTAGGTCTCTGGCCCACTCTTGCCCAAATGCAACATTTGAACACAACAGTGTTTGTCTTCACAGTTTCTTTCAAGAACAATTCTTTTCAACTGCCTGGTGTACTCTCCTGCCAGGACATATGCTTCACACACTTGAGATTTCCTGGTGTACTCCCTTTCCAGGACTTTTGTTTCACACAATTGAGATTGTATAATCTCCTGCCAGGACTTCCGTTTCACACACTTGAGATTGCCTTGTATACTCCCCTGCCAGGACTTGTGCTTCACACACTTGAAATTGCGTGGTGTACTCTCCTGCCAGGACTTCGCATGTTCACACACTTGTAACTGCTGGTCTCTTCCCTTGCTAGGACTTCTGCTTCTTTGGGTTATCTACCCACCCCAAAGCTGCTTGTATATTATATTGGATAATTTTTCTGACTGATAGATAATCTTATCTTCTTCATGCTTTTCTTCATAAGTGCACTGTGCACATGTAAACATTAGCAAAGGGTTCATTTGCAGCTTTAGTTTCCTTTGACTTGTATATCCACTGCTCTGCTCTTTCTACGGTAGGCAACTATTAATAATCTGTACTCGGTTTGCTTGCTGATACGCCTTGGTGTCCCAGTTGCTCTCAGGACTCCCCCCTGGTTTCTGTAGGCATTGGAATCTTCTCTCGTGCTCTGCTGGTGAAGGATTCCCTTCCGGTTCTCTCTCGCGGTCTGCTTTCTTTCCTGTGCTGGACTGTGAGGAGTCAACAATGAGAGCCGGACACAAGGTAGAAGTATTTTTAAACAAAGACATTTATTAAAATAAAAATGGGTTGGGGAACTGCCTAACTGGCCCCATTCTAAGAGGAATTTCCCTACCTAAAAATCAAAACTAAAGATCAGTCTGTGTCAGGAAGTCAGTAACTGAAAACCCACCCTTGTGTCCAAAACGTCCAATCCTGACCCTTGCACTAAAACAAAGGGGTGCGAGGAAATGTCTTTGTCTTGATGTTAGCAAAAGTGTTCAAAACCAAAACGTACTAATGACTCCAACAACAATGTTCTCCAAGGTAGAGACCCTTGGATCCAGGAGGTGGTTTCCTTCTCCTGGTTTCTTAAATAGAATGGCAAAAGTTCCACTTTAATTAATAGAATAGTTAATTTGTGTCTTCACTGGACTCACAAAGTTCTTTTTTAAAACACAGGTTTTGCAACAGTCTTTCTGTAAAATGTCTTTAAACTCTGCAGATTGCCTGGTGCACTCCCCTGGCAGGAATCTTCAATCAATCTCAATCGCCTGGTGTACTCGTCTACCAGGATTTTCTTTGATGGTGCTTTCCAAATCATTCCTGCAAGGAATCTTTAAATAAATTCAACTGCCTGGTGTACTCGCCTGCCAGGACTTCTCTAAATTGGTTCATAGTTAATTGGTTATACCCCAATGGTCTATACCATGTACTTGGCATCTTTGCCTATGGTAACACTTGCTCAATTGCTCCCACATCGACATGTCATGCATCTGTACTGGATTGGAGTTTGTCTTTGTACTGTAGAGGAGCAGCACCATGCCTCTGCAGAAAATCCCGCACCCTACGTCCTGTATGTTGGAAGCCTGAGATTGTGCCATGCTTGACACCAGCAGTTGTGACCATACCACAGCGTATATTTGAAAGACGGTACCCTCTAAGAAAACCCTATCAAATGTTTTCCTGAAGTGACGACAATATGAGGTAAGAACACCCTAAAGAAATATGAAAACGAGAGAAAGAGGATCTGGTGATGTCACGAGAGACAAACTTGATGCACTGAGAGGTCTGGCTGAAGAGAATGCATGAACCTTACAGAAACTGACGATGAACTAAAGAATCTAATAACCTTTCATATGCGAAAAGAAGATTGCACGCGTGTGACGCACTGTAGATAATGCAAGTCATTCAATAACTGTACAGATGCACCTACGCAAGTAGACTAATTGATCTTAGAATCTGGCTATACGTAGTGAACAGACTGCAGGCACAGCCTCCATTGTATTGAAGCTGGACATCGGTGTCATGAATTTAGTAAGCTCGGACCCATGGAGAAGGAAAGCAGAGAACTGTGTCACAGTAAGAATTAGCTGAGATCATGGATACGGATGGCAAGGCTGTTTGGCACCTGGGTATGAGCTTACATGCTGCTAAGTGAACCAAATGTTCGAGACATTGCACAAGCCTGCCAACCATTTATAGAAGGACATATAACGAAGGGTCTTACAGTTTCAGAGCCAATGATATACCGCATACTTAATAGTGTTGAAGATGAAACATTTTAGAGGTAGGCATAAATTGTCCACCAGACAGTAAACATCCAATTATAATCCCGCCCCTTATAGAAAATAAACTTGGATGTTCCCCTTGAGCCAATCACCACTCTTCGTAGGTTTTTATTATTTGCCATGTAGAATGACATCACGTATGATGAATTTTTAGCATATACATGTGTTTTTATGTGAAAGGAGCCGAGAAGCTCGAGCGAACGTCCGTTGTAACTCCCTGTTTTAGACAATTAATATTAAAACAGTAAGCTTTGCCATCTTCCTGAGTTAGTTCGATTATTTGGTGTTGGAGTTATTCTGCATCCCATCCATTGCATGCACGCTAACCAAAGGGCTCTAAGCCGAGTACTGTGTCTTGTCTGCATTCAAACATTCCTCTTATTGGGTGTTTAATTAGTACTTTGCCTTGACTGCATTCAAACGTCATTCTTATACCCTTTTTAGCATTAGCAATCTCATTTTTATCAAACTTGCTGGCGCGCTTGTCGGAACACCCCGGGGACCGCAGCTGCTTTGGGTGCCGGTCTTTTGCAGTATCTCTGACTCTGCCCGCAGCTTTGTGGAATAGCTGCTTCACTCGCTTTCCACTCTGGAGTCAGCAGAGGTCTCTCCAGCGTTCTGTGTGGTTCTGCTGTCACAAGCTGGCTTCCTCACTCGGCCTGGACTGACGAACGCTGCTTCCACCAACCAGCAGCTTCTGCGTGTCTCCACGGCTTTTCCTGCTCATATGCGGCATCTTTCATTCTGTATCGGTATCCTTCTCTGTGTGCCTCGTGTTCACAAGCCTCTGCCTTAAGTTCACAGTCCTCACCTGCACTGCTCGACTTGTTAGAGCGGCCACCATGTCCTGCCCACTATGCGCTTTGAAAAACAACTAGCCTGCATGTTGCACTTTGAGCACCCGTCACCCTGCACAAATTCCTACACGCTCCTCCTCGTATCAGTACCTGAGTGATTGTGGGATTTTGAGTCCATAGATGTCACTGGGCCTTTAACTCTCAAATGGTTTTTATTAGGATTTTTATAATAAGGCACATTAGAAACAGAAGGTGATATGTGTGAGCTGTGGGTGTTTGGTCTAAAGGTGGGGGCCAAACTAGAATATTGTAAATAATAAGAAAAGGTGGGCACCGTTAGATGACAACAGGCCATTAAAGTGTTGGGCGTCAGAGTCTTCCGCATGGAAAAAGGGGGGAAGGATACTGTATTTCATCCAATGAAGTCATAACATCTCCCCGGTAGTTGTCTCCTCCAATGCAATCCTCCCTCATAAAGCTGTCCCCAGGGTCAGAATCAGGCAGAGGCTGCCTTCTACTGGCCACATGAGAAGAGATTACCACTGGGGAATCCTTGATGACTCCACTGGATTAATCACAGGACCTCCGTGGCTTCCACTCTGCCCACCTGCTGTTCTTGTGGCTCCAGTAAGCAGAGTACTGCTCTTCACGTCTGCGAACGTCCAGGAGTTCTTCACCGGCTCCTGGCATTCTGGCAGGGTCCTCGGCATAGCAGTTCCTTCTTCTGGTGGTACGCTGCTTCGCTCCACCACGCCGGTTATGGCTTATTGAACCACTGCTCCGTGCACAGGGGTACGACTCTCTCTCACCAATCGCCACAGCAGCTGTCCTTGATTCTCTGTTCGGGCTGCTTAAATTTTCCAGGCACAGGTGTGTGCCGGGAAACAATAGAGTGCTCACTATCTTCACTGTCTCTCTTGATCCACATTGCTCGATCCTTCCTCTTCTTTGTCTCAGTATTTTGTGAATTCTGGGAACAGAAGTCCATTGTAAATGGTTGACTGGTGGAAGTTGAATGAGAATTTTGAGATGTAATGTCTCACTCGATGGAGTCATTACATCTCCCTGGATGCAGTCTCTTACCATGTGATCCTCCACCATATTGTCGCCCCCAGAGTCAAGATCAGGTAGCGGCCACCATCCGCTGGCCACGTGAGAGGAGGTTACCACAGGGAGATCAGTGATGACTCCACTGGATTCATCACACATACCCTTGAAACCCTGGATTGGGACTCACAGCACTCAGAGTCAAGACAGTCAGGATCTCTGTTTTTGCCATTAAACCGCTTAAGCCATGATTCAAGCCACTGAACGCCATTCAAACGAACAGGACAATCTGGAGCTGCCTTTGGCACTCGTCCTGTCTTTAAGCCATTGTTCTGCACTCTTGAACAGTTCACAGTCGAACCATACCAAGTGAGTATGTCATTGCCATGGCTCAAACTTGAAGTTCATCAATGCATCCATTTACCAGCATATTCGCCGAACGGGCTGGCGAACCAACCCTAGACGCCCTCACGATCTGCACTTTTCTGAACGCCACTTCGAGCAGCTCTTTGAACTGCCAGCATCTTTGCTGCTGATCTTCATTGCCAGTCAAACCGACCCTGGTGTTTTCATTGAACTGTGACCCTCGATGCCGCATTGAACTGGCCGCTTTGCCGTCGAACCAACTGGCACACTGCTCCTGGTGACTCCCACTATCTGTACTTCTCAAACTGCAACAAACTTCAACTTGACCCCGGCTTGACGCCTGCTCCTATTCTGGTACAATGAGACCGACGCTTTCAAGCCCGAGTCAAACCACATGAGCAACACAGAGGAGCCTGGTTCGATGCTGTTGAACCATCAAGAACCACAGAAAGATATTATTGACTGCCAACCGCCTGCCTGTATCCATCTCTGGGCCAAAGAGTGTGGTTTGGTAACCTTAAATCCTTTTTTCACCAGAACATATCCTTTTTACGCACATTGTGATTATTACTTTCCTTTCACTGCAGATTCATTATCCAGAGTAATGCATTTGTTTATCCTGGCATATTTTGTGTTCTTTCCTCAGAGGAGGCGTTTATGCAGTTTGTTTTCTATTTAGTTATTTTTGCAGATGAGGTGGGTGTGTTTAATTAAAGTACATATATTTGTATAGGACCGTGACTAGGTATTCCCGTTATTTTGGACTATTATACCTTGCTGTTTGGGTTGCTACTGATTCGCATTCACACCCTTCTTGAGTATAGCCTTCCCTCGGCCCACGTCACCATAAAAGGCAAAGGAGGTATACCTCTTCACTGTGGCTTTTTACCTGTATGATTGGGATTACTCTTGTTTTGTAGCAGTTTAAGGGCTGAGTAGGCACTTCAGTCACTACTCACTCTTGTACTCCTGCGTGGAAGAAGCCAGTTCATCACAGTAACTATGCACATGGACCGACTGGTGCCCACAACCAGGAACTCTGCTCCAATGGCCATGGGTGGAACACATACTAGGAATTACATCATTCACATGTTAACCTCACTCATAACATGCATAGGGAGACGGACGGGGAGAAGCTACATGCCCAAAATCAAGGGGCATGAACCGTGGTAGGTGCTATAAATTAAAGCTTTTCCTAACTAACTGAAAGGTCATCCAAGTCACGATTTCTTTATGATACCTGATCTGAAACAAGAGGGTACTGTGATAGGTCAGAGATATGGCACTGACAACTGGACAGGTGTCAAACTTTCTGAGCTTTATCAAAGTAAAATAAAAGTCCATGGCTAGACCTATTGCTACGGTGGAAGTTCCCTATTCTAAGGAATTAACAAGAAAAGGGGCTGGTCAGGTTGTCTTACAGAACTCCACTTTGTCCAAACCCATGCTACCTTTCTAACTGACCCTATAAATCACAAAGGAAAATAAACTTAGCTCTGATGAGTCTTGTGATGCTGGAAATGCATTGGAGGGACAGATACAAGATAAAGTACACCTTAACTTTTCCCTTACAGGTTGCCCAGGTGGGGGGGGAGGGGGAGTCCTCTGACAGTATTGCCCAAATCCTTTAAAGAAAGCATTCTGCCTATGTTCCTAATCTAACCTGCCTTTCTAAAGTAATGTCTATGCAATTATCCAATGCTTTATGATTCCTGTGCTTTTTAATAACTGTCAGCAGTTGGTGCATTCTAAATTAAATCTAAAGTTTATTGTGGTACTACATAGATTTTGGTATATTTATCATGATAGTGTTCCACAAGTACTCCGAGTACCTCCGAGGTATTCATCCTTTTCACACTTTCCCCCAGAAGCTCACTATCTCCAGAGCCCCGGTTCTCTATAGGCTGGACTACTGCAACAGCCTCTTTCTCAATCTGCCTTTGTCTACTCTCCGTCCTCTGCAACTAATCCAGAACAGGGCTGCAAGACTTGTCCTTGGCCTCAAGCCCAGGGACTGTCTCTCCACTGGCTGCAAGGATCAAGTTCAAACCCCTTTGCATTGTCCACAAGCCTTTCTGGGGCAGGAGCATGCACTACATCCAACTCTCTCTTCATAAACACCTTCCTTCTCGAGCACTTTGCTCAGCCGCCTCAACTCTCTGAGGGTCAGAGGCTTCTCCGGGCAGAGAATGGGGGGTAGATCACTCTCCTCTGCAGGTTCATCCCTCTGGAATGGCCTCCCAGCCCCTCTCAAACTTGATCTGGGCCACCTGAAGTGCCAGAAGCAGCTAAAGACCTTCCTTTTTGCATCTGCTTTCTCTCTCTCTCTCTCTCTCTCTCCCTCCCCCCTGCTGACCTGTGCTGACTGGCTGCCTAGCTACCCTCCAAGTCTCATTGGGTACTAGGTTCCTGCACAAACAGTAGCACCTGCACTGCCTCCGGGCCTACCACACACTTAGGGGCTGTATCTGGAACCCTACAGTCCCCTACCTCCCTGCACTTACTCAGAGCAATGCTGCACTGATTGCACTTCCCCCTTCACGCCCCCTTGCACTCCTGACTCCCCCCCTGCACTTTGTGTATAGCACTTTCACGATCTGAATGACACAAAGCTTAGTAAGATCATTTGTTTTGTCCTTCCTGTCTTTCCTCCCATGTCTTGTCGCGCCAATTAACACTTGTGAACAGGCACATTATAAATGACTTATATCATATCATTTATTGATGTATATAGTTCCTTGAACCTTATTTTATATTAAAAGAACTGTGTTGTCACATAACAGTGTGTGGACATTGTTTTGTGGGGGCTTGGGGATTCACTGTACTTAAGACCCAGCCTGCATCACCCTGCCTTGAGTTTCAGCCTTGGTTGCTCGTGCATTGCTACCATGTAAAGTACCTTCGATGGGGGGTGGGGGGGTCTGTGCCTCTACCACAACTGTATAGGGGGCAGAAATACAGATACCCACCTCCAGTCTTTACAGGTCATTTGCCATATGCTGGCTTGTGCATTATCCCATCCCCATAATGTCTCTAGAAATATACCTCTTGATTTCCCGGGGTTTCTCACACAGTTAGAACAAACAACAAGACTTTGAGATTCCAATACAAATACAATGGGTGCACTCCTGTGCCCCTCCAGAACGTTTTAGTTATTGCCTTGTTGTACAGTTCAAACGAACAAGGCTTCTGGATTTGTGGGTCTTTCAGTTGTTCAACTGTTGTTTCTCACTCACCCTTCCGGTGTACCCCAGGTGTATGCCAACAGTAAAAAGGCCTTCTTGTGCTCTGCTTGTGGTTTTGGAATATTGCAAGTTTCCACCCCGTGTGAGTGGCTGGGATTCTTAGCCCGGACTCAACACAGGGCCGTAGACAGGTTTTCCCCTCTTGGGTTGTTTCGCCTCTCGGAACCCTTCTTAGATATTTCTCTTAATCGCTCTTTTCTGTGAACCTCTCGTGGATTATGACTTTAAAGTTCACCCCCTTTGTGAGTTCAGTTTGATTTCTGGTTCCTATTAATCGCGGGTTGCGGTTTTCAACTTGACCCCTTTTGGTATCTTACTTGCTTTCTGGATTTGAATAACTACTCATGGGTTGTGGCGTTCAAGTTGACCCACTTTGGACACTGTTCTTGCTTTCCGGCTTCCAGAAACCCCTTGCGATTGTGGCTTTCAAATTCACCACCTTTGGGTATTTCGCTCACTTCTGGTTTTTGAAAGCCCCCACGTAGGTTATGGTTCTCAGGTTCACCCCTTTGGGTATTTTTCTAAATCTCTGTTTTGTATAGACACATAGATCCTCTTTGGCACTCAGAGTGCTTTGTCAGTGTTCTGGCCCACGGTCAGAGCTTTGCGAAGCTTAACCGCCTTCTTCCCTCTCCTTGCCAAAAAAACTATCTGCTTCTTTGCGGTGGCCTTCTTTGGGGGAGGTGCTCTCTCCTTCGCCGGTGGAGCTGGACTTTGAGTCCTCTGTTTCCGGTTTCTCCCTCATGGCTGCTGTAGTTCTGGCACACCGGTCTTTCGCCTCGGTCATAGGTCGCTCCTCTCAAGACCTTGTAGCTTGCGTCCTCTAGCACTCCTGGGCTCTTCAGCATTCCTTGGGCTCTTGGCCCACCACATGTGTGTCGTAGTGCTGCCTCCAGGATGCATTGGCTCTGCGCTACAGCTGCAGCTTCGGTTCTGCACTGTCTCACTCTGATTGGCTTGCTCCCAGTGGTCAACTCGTTCTGAAACAGCTCCCCTCCTCCAGATAAGGGTCATGTCCCTTATATGTCTCTCGCTGTGACAAGAGGCATAATTCCATTGTCTTGGAATTCCGGTTTCATGGTGGGATAAGAAGCAAAACCAAGCATATTTAAAGGGCCCCTTTCTTTGACATTGTTACCCGTCTCCATGCATGCAACAACCCTTTTGGCCATTGGTCCTAAGGGAGACGAGAGGTTACAAATGTGGTCGCTTGGGATTGCTTGTCAGTTCCCCCCAGTGAGATCCTGCTTGTCCAATTCCCTTACAGAGTGTTTTGTGTAGCATGCTCACCTCCCTAGACTCAAAGGGGGTGACTCCCCTGTGGGGAGAAGGGATGAATTCTCTGGATTCGTCACAGCATATAATGCCAAATGTGCTCTGCCAAGGGGCTGCACCATCAGAGTCTGTGGTGAGCGCATTCTAGGCAGGCATCCTCATGCAAACAAGAATGCTCTTCCCTCCTTCTCCAACTCTAATCAGAAATCGAACATAGTCAGCTGACAATTCCTCTTCACCCATGCTCCACCTGACCAGGAAAATGCCCATGAGGCACGCCTAGTGTCCCCCTCTTTTTAGCTATGCCCGCTACATGCGGTGCTACTTAGACATAGCAAGCACACAACATACCACCAACCAATGCAGTACAAACTTTATTAGCGAATGTTTGTTTGTATTTATCCTGATGCACCCAAGGTAGTGTCCTGAGTATGTGTAATCAAATCTTGACAATGACACAGGTTTTCTGCATTTGCAAATAATTCTCCGAAATACCCGTTAGGTTTGAGTTGCTCTCGTAATGTTAACTTAACTCAAGAAACCAACCTAACTCGATTCACAGCCCCCCACCCCCTTAAAAAAATATAACAGTCTTATTTCTATGGTGCTTGGCTCCTGTTTAGTTTACAATCAATCCGTGGAAGCCTGCGGGGAAGGCCTCTTAAGAAGATTAAAGCGTGTACTGTGCACGCCACGCGTGTACTGTGCACGCCACGGGTCCTTCACGGGGGAAATCTCTGGCTATTTGAAATCACTATATCGAGATTGCCAGTTTCAAAACTGTTCCGATGAGAAAACCTTCATGACATTAGTACTAGACCATATTGCGGCCATGTGAATTTTTTTTACCTCATAACAACTCCCTCGGTTGTTTCTTTCCCATTACCTACTGCCAACGAGCACAGTCTTGTAGTTGGACCCCCTCGCGCCACACACACAGCTAGGCCTCGGCAACACCAGTAAGAACTCACATTTCAACATATTTTCTCAACTATCGAAATCTTCCAGACGTCCAAAGTCTAACAATGGAGTACAGGTAAAAGTGGGTATCTACTGGTTATCTTTAGTGCAACGAAACCTCAAGAAATAAAAGCAAACACTCTATGAAAAGAAGTTAATTGTCCTTACGCAATTGCGTAGTAGAGCAGTGTGCGAATGTGCCTTCCCCTCTCTCCATACGGTCCACACGTGTGGCGTACAGTGTGTCTGCACAGGCCCAGGTCACTGAAGCATGCACGAGGCTTGGAAAGGGAAGCTACAGGGTGGGAAATGCCAACTTCCGCATCCAATGAAAGAACGGCGGTATTTCACAAACTGCCCAAGCAAAGCACCAGTAATTTCAAGACTAACGGCCAACAAACACAAGACAATTCAGAGGGAGGAAGGAGTCATCCAGCCACAACGCCAAGACCACTTCCCCCATCTCATTCCAAGAGTAAATGCAGTCTATTGTCAGAACATTAAGAACCATTAGGTAGCCAATCTTACCACTTGTTTTATGAGTGCATGTCAGTCGTTACCCCATTTTCATGAGAACTTTGCACTCTAGGCTGACCTCTCCTCTCTCCTGACCTCCTCCCCCAAACTTCTCTTCCTTGGGTACTTGAATATCCACCTGGACTCCCCAGATGTGGCCACCGTACTCTTGTGTGACCTTGTGACTCTTTCCCTCACAATTTTTCCGTCTGGTCCGACTCACTCTGCCAGACACATCTTGGATGCGCTCATCTCCGGATGACATCCCTCTCTCTAATCCTCTAACGACTCCTCTCTCCAGGTCTGACCACTCCCTCCGCTCCTCCCACCTGTAGCCCCTGGTCCCCCCCCGGCGATGCCTCTGCCCGCACTGCCAGTCTCCTTCTCTGTTATTCAACTGATGAAGCTTGTCAGTCGCTGCATTCGCCACCACCTTCATTCCCCTCCCACCCCTGCTATTGACTCTCATACAGACTCAGCACTTGCTAACCTCCATCTCTCCATCTTCAACACTCTGGACATCCTTGCCCCTATCACGAGGATCCGCATGAAGCCTGCTTGCAAGTGCAACTCGTGGTATGACTCCGACGTGGCCGATACTGAAACCCAAGTGCAGAGTTGCTGAGCGGAAGTGGCAGTGCTCGAGTACATCCTCTGACAAAATAGCCTGCCGCCTGCTCCAAAGGCAATATCAACTCTCCATGCACTCCAAGAAGAGGGCTCAAGTCCAAGCACACATTTCTGGGACCACCAATAACACGGCTGAACTTTTCAAAATCAGCAAGTAACTTGTCAATTCTACTGCAGTCTCCTCTTCCCTCCCAGGCCCTCTGCACTGCACTGGCCTCCCACTTTGCCACCAAAGTTCAGGACATCCTGTCCTCACTCTCCTCACTCTCCTCTACTCCTCTCCCCAGCTCAACCTTCTCAGAGGCATTCTCCCTTTCCTCACCTTTCCCCAGAAGCTCAAGGTCTCCAGAGCTCTGGTTCTCTCTAGGCTGGACTACTGCAACAGCCTCTTCCTCAATCTACCTCTTTCCTCCCTTCGCCCCCTTCAAATTATCCAGAATAGGGCTGCAAGATTTATCCTTGGCCTCAAGCCTTGGGACCGCATCTCTCCAGCCCTAAAATATCTCCACTGGCTCCCGGTGGCTTCAAGGATCAAATTCAAGACCCTCTGCATCATCCACAAGGCTTTCTGGTGCCTGGGACCCCGCTACATCTAACTTTCTCTGCCTAAATACCACCCTGCTGGAGTCCTTCGGTCATCTAGCTCCAACTCTCTGCAGATCAGACGTTTTACCAAGCAGTGAGTGGCGGGGAGGTAAATCTGTTTCTTCAGTAGGAGCCTCTCTCTGGAATAGCATCCCTGACCCTCTCAGACGTGACCTGGGTCTCCTTAAGTTACGGAAGCTTCTCAAGACTTTCCTTTTCTCCTCCTCCTTCGCTCTTCCCCTCCCTTGCTAATGTTCCCCCGCCGCTGCAACTGATGCCTGGCCCCTTATGAGTCATACCGGGACCAGGCACACCTCGACCAATCCTCCCCAGCGCACCTAGCCACTTGCCCTCGGCACCCTTCCTTGACTAGCCTGAATCTGGTCCACCCCAACCTCGCACTAGCTGTCCATTACCCCTTGTTTCCCCTAGCACTTGCCCTCCATGGGCTCCCCCTTGCAATTGCCCAGCCCCTGGGGCCCCACATCCTGCACCCCCCCCACCCCAGCCCGCATTGCCTGACCCTTTCCCCTCCCCCTGCACGTCTAGTTCACTGCACTTGCAAGGTACGAATGTCACAATGCCTAGTAGAACCGTTATTGATTTTTGATGTTTTTCTCCTCAGATGCCCCCCATCCACCCCACATACCGACCACCCCCCGCCCCCCTCTTTTTCTTGTCTTGTGGTGCCTGGAAACACTTGCGTATAGGCGCATTACAAAAGCAATACAATTAAAATAAAATAAATGAAGAGGGAAGAAGACAGGCACTTGCAAACGAAAGTTCTATGATTCTAATTGAAAAAATATGTATTATATACAAATGCCTGTAAAGTAACATGTGGTGCATTACTCTTCCAGGTTTGATTTATCACGTGTAAATGTGAACAATGAAATGCTTCAAAAGAAATCCAGAAAGCTGTCTTGCTAGATAACCTTGCGGATCCAGAACCCTTGAAGTAGTCTAATGCAGGTTCCGTTAATGTATCCATGGTGCTTGCTTCCACTGTGCATGGCCTCTTGGCGCTGCAGAGCTTGCTGGCGCTGAGCTGTTAAGGGCTAAACAGGATAGTCTTCAGCTGTTGCCAGAACTGGAGGGGAACCCGAATGTGGCATGCCACCGAGGGCCCGTCACTCAAATCCCGTTCAGTGATACAGGGGGCACCCTCCCTAGCTGTGCCGGCCTATGTTTAGCAGGGCACAGAGCTGACGGCGACGTTGCACTTCCAGGCGCTCGGAGTCAAACGGAGACACGCGAGGTTATTGCAGCATTGTGTTAACTTTCTGGCGCGTGCTCGCGGAGTGCACAGGAAGTTGCCTTCTTCACAGAATGCCCCACCAAGGGACGCCTAGACGTTTTGCAATGACCGCACGGGGTTATTAGGCCGTTGCTATGGCTGCAGTGTGGTCGCTCTGAAGGCCACGGCTCATGTTCCAGATTCACGGGCATCCTCACTACAACATGTGCGCTCTTTGTTCAGAAGAACACACAATGTGTGTGCACACAAGAATCCAACACTAATGCAGATATCCAAGTGAACAAAAACACAAGGCATGTGTGCGAACAGCACAACAATACGTGGAGACGTGTTGATGTACTTTCATGTGAATGTGAGGTTTTTCTGGTTTAGAGACGTGCTCCACATACCCATTGTGTGATGCAGGATCAGTGGGCAGGTTTGCAATCTTGGGTGAAGAAACGAACAGTTCCGAGCCGCATACTTGCCAACATTCTTTGACCAAAAAGATGAAGGAATTTTCAAGTTTAAAAATAATACTTAGCATAACAATAACATCACAGGAAATTACAAAACATACATTGCTGGCGCCAGTGGAGCATTCTAAAATGCACAACCCATCAAACAGCACAAAAGGCAAAGATGCTCAAACGTTTAAATTGTATAATTCTGAACGGTAAGTTAACACCAAATACAATTACCTAACTTCACAGAAGGTAATCACCCAGAGTTGGTAGGCAACGTTTTCCACTGCACTGTAGCAGCATCCCAGGCAATACATATGTATTCCTGCATTGCAAGTTACCCCCCTCAGTCTGATATGCAAATGCTGTGTGACGGTGGCACGCTCTGCCACTTGCCTTCACTTGTGGTTCACCTAAGGTCTGTCCCGGCCACAGTGCAGGACAGAGTCATGTAACCCTCAGGTTAGTGGAATGTTCTGAGCCCATCATTCAAATGTATCACTTACGTGCCCACCACACAGACAGATGAATTGCTTTAGAGTCACATAAATTACCAGCCACTGTAAAAAGCAGTAGGATCTGGCGCCCAAATCTGTAGGCGGTAGGACTGCTTAAAAAGCAGTAGCCTACTGCCTAAATCAGTAGGGTTGGCAAGTATGGAGCCGTTTCAAGGAGGAGGACGACAACATTACACAGCACCCGCCGGGCCCTTAATCTGTGCAGACAGCAACGACACCACACAGAAAGCAGAGCTCGCCTAGTTGACTTTGCTTTTTCCCGACCGAAAATAACCATTTTAAAAACACATAGATGCAGGTACTGCACCACATTAAAGACGTCTGCACACACACCAAGAATTTCCGGGTGTCTGTTTTGATTGGTCCCACCTACACCCAAAACATGGCAGCAGCCTCGTGAACAAATAATGGGTGGATGAGCAGATTTCTATTGTTTTGAGCTCAGCTCTCTTTGTGTGAACTAGGCCCACTATCCGTCTCAATATCAACCTTTCAAGTCAAGTTCCCAACACCCTGCAGTGACCTTGGCTACGGGACTCCGCTAGCGGCTCTGGCTCCCTGTTGAGATATTACTACTGTTGTCCTTTTACTTAGGATCAACAGCAAATTCTATGACAAGACAGCAGGCTTCATATTACGCATAACAATCTTTACTTCTGAAACCACAGCAGCAAAGAAAAAACATTTACAAACAAAAAAGGTTGAATAACAGAACTAAAGAGAGGTCAATGTAAGGAAGAAACCCAATCCAAGAAGGAGGACAGGTCATGCCCTGCAGATGACCAATGAGCAGGGACCCTCCTCTATATAAGTCCTTTACTCTAATCCCAACTCCTCTTTCTTTGCTGCTGACACCACAGTTAAGTCACTTTTTTGTGTGCCTTGCATGCTAATTAGCAGTTGGCCTTATTATATTGGCCTGTATGCTTTGTGTAGAATGCATTGGTGTTACAATTTATTGTGTAAAATGTATTGCGTATGATTTCAAAGCAAAGTGTTCCTTGGTATTGTTGTGAAGGGTTTATTGAGACTGCGTTTGTCCGCTGCTTTTATTAAGCGGTTTTCGTATTGCCATACTGTTAACTCTTCTTCTTTTGCTTACTACATATCTTTATACAGTCCCTATGCGTGCAGGCCTGTCAGAAGCTTTCGCGTCAGACCCGGCACGCATGGGCTGTTTAATTTAATTTTAATGTAAAGTGTATCCCGATGCACACAGGTCAGTCAGAAGCTTTGGCTTCAGACCGGACACGCACGGGCCTCTCTTTTTTCCTTTTTCTCCAGTCTGCCTACTTCAGGTCTGTCACACGCGGGCCTGCCAGAAGCTTTCGCTTCAGGCCCGACACACAGCAGGGAGACTCTCAATTTAATTCTGATGTTTATCTACTAAGGACCGGCCCCTCCCAACCCAGGCAACATGCACGGAGGCATTCAAAGCTTTTGCTTTAGTCCCGCCGCAGGGGGGGCAAGGGGGCTGCACTACATTATGCGCTGTCCCAGAGGGGATAGCTTAATGGTAGAGTGCATGTTTTCTTCCATGTATAAGGTCCTGGGTTCTTTCCCCGCCATTTTTAGTATACCTTAAATTGACATTTTGCCTCCAGTGTCCCACCCACTCCACAACCCACACACAGTCTGGCAAGAGTTGCGCAAGTGGGAGCGTGTTTTTTTTCATTAGCCATGTATGTATCCAGCTACCACACAATTAATTAATGAATTTTAATAAATTACAAGTGTTTTTTTCACTTAATATTGCAATGTACTTATATTATCTCTGAATTTCGGCACAGGTGATCTGAGTGCCCTTTCCTGCTCAGCTTCAGGCTTTGCCCGAGTTCGATTGCGAGGATAGTCCCTCGTGTGCTGCTAGTTACCAACCCTGCTAGGGATAGCAGCTTGAGGTGCGCTTGCTCAGCGTATTCCTCTGTTACAACAATAATTTAAGCTGTGTGTGAAGCACATTAACGCTTTCCTGTTGACAGAATTACATTGTATTTTTTCTGTCTTTCTTTCTTAATTTATTTGTTTGTTTATTGTCCTTCAAAGAAAAGAGACGGGTTGGAAAAGGAGGTTGTTAACAGACCTATAGGGGGGTTTGCCTTCCTATCCAGCCATCACTCAGACCTCAATCCTTCGCTAGCCTTAGTATTTCATAGACCCATTAACAAAAATTTCTGTCGGTCCCTTTACCATTAGGTGGAAGCTCCCCACAGATACTTTAATAATGCAAACATGTTCAGGGCAAACTCAGTCCGTTCACTTCCCTTAGGCATTTATCCTCCCCAAGAAGAGATCAGATGCGCAGGTTAGAGGAGTCACCACAGTTCCAGTCTGTTCCTTATAGCCTGCTTGCTTATTTTTACCACTACTGCTCCCACAGTCCTTATTTCTTCTACAGATCATTTTGAGCACTCTACTTGCCTTCATAAAGGCGCTAAGGAACTTAGGCCTCATGACATTGATCGAACAGTCCTTGGTATCCTTCTTTGCCCTAAAGAAAAAGGGAAAGACCCTAAGAAGGGGATAGATGAAGCCTGGACGAGTGGTAACTGTGTGATTGGGTCAGATAACCCAGTTTGCTCAAATGGCTAAAGAGGGAGGTAACCTCTAATTTCCCCATTGACGTGCAAGTCCTTCGGGGCTTGATTTTGAAATCTGTTTGCCTGCTCGGCAACGACAATGCCTCCGTCCTTAAAGAGCGGCGTAAATACCCCTCATGTGTCTCTATCCTAATAGGGTATTAGACAACAACCAATATCACAGATTTTACGGGAGAAAGGATGGCTCAAGGGCAACGCATTCCTCTTGGAAGTAAGACAAAGCAGTGCATCCCAAGTTCGGATCCTTATATAGTGCTTGGAAACCGCATGCTGGTATTAGGGGGGAAAAGATTGAAACACATTTCATTTTAGAGCTTGCCCATATTGCCGTTCCTCCCAAGGCTATGATTGCCTCCGCTAATACATCAAGCAGTTTAAACAATTCTCCTCTGCTCAAGGAGTTCAATACCAGTTTTTACCCTCAGAGGAGTTTGTTCTCCATTGGAGAACGGGCCGGCAAGACTCCTCGGACCCTGGTGGGGTTGCAGTTAGTAGGGGGAGTTTTTATTTCAGTCTATTATCCCCTTGTCAGTTTTTTTCCCTTAACCCTTCCCTGGTGGCCAGCAAAGCCAGACAGGCTTTCATGCATGCAGAGGTCACAAGCCTCTTTTTTTCGAGAGGACGGTGGTCCCAGCATCCCTTCACAGCACCTCAATTTCTGAGCACGATGGCTCTGCTCCGAAGCCCCCCTTTTTCAGGCAGATTGCATAATAAGATTACACACCTGATGGGTTTTCTGTTTTTTCCTCAGCAGGAGTGTTTCTTCAGTACCCTTGCAGGGCTCGCACTAGGCATTTTGCCTCCTGTCTCTTTACCTTTTTCGTCAACTTCCTGATACTTCACCAGGTTAGCAAAACCACTGATGGCTCACCTCAGGTCTATAGAGACTCATATATATATATATATATTTGTTTTGGCTCAAGACTTCTCAGTTTCTCCACACTCCCATGGAGTTAGTGGTGCCCCTTCTATAGTAATGGGGGTTTGGTTATAAATGTAAAGAGTCCATATTGAAGTCGACGCAAGGTGTCCAATTTCTGGGCTTTAATATGGACCCCAGGCTCTACATCCTTCTCCTTCGGGGTTACAGGCTGGTTATTAAATAGTGAAGTAAATCTGTCTCCCCCTCAAAGAAAGGAGGGTCTCCCCCAGTCGGATAGCAGGGTTTTGAGGTGCTCATCTTCCATCCAAGTTACCTTTCCAACCCTCTCTATTGTGAGGAGTTACAACACCTCAACATCAATCATCCTCGCAAGAGTTTGTCTTTTCTGTTCCCCGAGGGCAGGTGGAGACTCCTTTAGTGGTTCAGACAATTAGCTGCCTGGATAGCAGGTTAAACATTTTTGGAGACCATTTTGGAATCTGATATCAGCAGTGTGTGCTGGGGGTGCCAGGATAGTTCCGTTTTCCTCAGGGGTAAGTTACTTCCCATCTGGTAGGCAACTTCATATTAACTGTTTAGTGTTGCTAGCGGTTCTGTAGTCTAGAGCCTTTTTCAAGGACCAGGGAATTCATTGTGTCCCTTTAGGTTGCACTATGTTTCCTCTATGTGATGCATTAATAATCTGGGGGGGAATCAAGGCCAAGCCCCTACAACATTTAGCAGGAGTGTTTTGTTTTGGTCGGGATCGCGACATTCTGTCAAAGCGGAGTGTCTTCCGGAGTCAGCGACTCTGTTGTGGATTGGAATTACAGACATCTCCATTACAGGGGCAACTGGATGTAAGACAAGTCTCTCCTTGCTAAATTCTTGTCTCTTCGGGGTTAGGTTTAGGTAAATATCTTTGCCTCTTGTCATGATAGCAGACTCCTTGTTCAAGGGCACAGGAAGGCGGAAACGCTGGTGTTAGTTGCCCCATCTTCTTTTTTGGCCCTTTCCAGGTGTGGTTCTCAACTTTCTGGATTTGGCAGCGGATATAATTTGTATTCTCTTTCTCCTCCAGAGTTTTCTCTCTGGTTTGTCAAGCCCCTTTCGAGCTGCTCATTAAGGGTCTCCGTCTTTTATGGCTTGGAAGATTGAGTTCTTCCGGGTGTTTCCAGGGGTTTCACAGGAATATCTCTGTCGTCAGGATCTCCTGGGAGGCCTCTTCTACGTTGGGCTACTATTCAGCATGTAATTGCTAGTTTGCATGGTGTGTGGCTCAACGTTTCCTTCCCGCTTCTGCCTCCTGAAGTAGTAATTCATTTCTGGTGGAATTGGTTTAGAAAGGCTTACAGGTATATAAAGGGGTTGGATATGCTAGAGGCGTTTTATGTGGTTAAGGGTGAGCCACGGGGTAGGCTCTTCTGGGTGCACAGGGCCCTCAAGTTCATTTGCATGAAGGTCCCACTTAAAGCTAGGTTTTTGTTCCATGGGATGTTAATAAGGTGCCCCATTTCACCCGCTCTTGGCCTTCTAATGAAGTTTTGTCTTTCCAACAACTGTTTTCAGGATAGCCATGTGGTTATGTCTTGTTTTCTGATACAACCTTTTTTCTGTTATCAAAGCGTTGGATGTGGCCAACAAACGTTCACCCCTCAGGGAGTAACTTTCTTTATCTCCAGGAGAACTAAGTGTTTGTCTTCTTACTATTGTTATCTAGGTTTTCCAGAAGATGGTATATCATTGAGTGTTTGAAATGTTTTGAGGTGAAGACGGAGGAGTTTAGCTAGGTGCTTTTAGTGGAGTTCTGCAGGATTATGGAATGGAATTGGCACATCTTTGCAGTTAAGTCTGCTATGCCATCTAGGACAGTTCCTAGGGGGAAGAGAGGGACTTAATCTAGAGAGACATTTTGTAAGCAGCTGATTGGTCAAAAGCAAAACATTTAAAGCATGTAACTTATTTTATCGTATTGTCATTATTGTTTTGATCATGTTGCAATTACTAGAAGTGGAGAGTGCGTGATCCTGGAGCGTCGTTGGACCCCGTCTCCATGATATATCATCTGGTCTGTGCAGTGGGCACCTGATTTGAGACAGCTGCAGAAAGAGGAGTTGGGATTAGAGTAAAGAACTTATATAGAGGTGGGTCTCTGCTCATTGGTCATTTGCAGGGCATGACCTGTCCTCCATGTTGGATTGGGGTTCCTCCTTACATTGACATTGAACTCTATTTAGTTGTGTTTTTGTTTGTAAAATATGTTTTCTTTGCTGCTGTGGTTTCAGAAGTAAAGATTGTTATGCATAATATTTGCCTCCTCGTCTTTAATAGAATCTAAACGCCCTTCTCACGTTAGTGAAGGGGATTAGCCATTCTTGGAGCTAAGATGCTGATATAAGCTGTGCTTTGTAAATGCGAGCATGCAGAACCAATGTAGGCACTGAACTGACCTGCCATGTCTTTTGGCAGGGGGTTCTCACTATGAAACTCAAGACCACCTGGACAAATTGAGTGTCATCTACACTAACTGTGCAGATGACACTCAAGTCCTCATCCCCCTCACTGGATCCTACGACCACGATGTCCAAACTACTGAACGACATATATCTCAAAATCCAAGCATGGATGGCCACCAACAGTCTGTGTCTCAATGATGATAAGATGGAGTTAATGATATTGGGTACCCAGACACAACTGAATCAACTCACACCAGGTACACATACTTTGTCATTGATGGCAACTTAATCAATGTATCTAAAGAGATAAAAACACTGGGGGTCTACCTCGATTCAACACTCTCTTAAAAAACAAGTCAGCAGTGTGGCGTCTTCCACGGCCTACACAAATAAACTGATCTACATCTGTAAATTGCACCTATCTACAAGTAGTTGCCTAACGTTATCTAGCGCAGTTGCACTGTCTAGACTAGACTATTGCAACACATTATTCCTATGCTCCTCTGAACACAATCTAAATAGACTCCAGGTACTCCAGAACAACTCACTAAGAGCAGCACTTGGCCTTCCCAGATCCTGCCGTATATCCACTCACAGACACACCGTCAATTGGTTGCCCATCCATGGTAGAATCACATTACATACCCTGGCCAACACGTATAAATGCCTCACAAACACAGCCCTGAAATACCGGTCTGAAAAAATCTGTATATACCAACCCGCATGCATCACCAGATCATTTCACTCTCACAAGCTGGTAGTACCAAGATTCATTCTAAAAACAGCCAGAGAAGCCAGCTTCCCAGTCCAAGCTGCCAAACAATGGAACTCTATTCCCATCCCTCTTAGACAGGAACCATACTTCCTCACATTCAAATTCAGAATAAAAAACTGGCTGAGCCACAAGCCTCCTCACTAAGATATCACCATTACGTTTATCTGACCACTGTTTATGTTATGCTATTATACTCTGTCTCCTGTCTATTTATGCTGTAGTACATGACCTCAGTCGCCTGACCCACCTGTAACTAGGGTCTCATTTCACTGCCTGTAATGTAATGTGTGGAGACTAGGGTCTCCAAATTTGCCTGTAATGTACTTTGCTTCACTGTGTATGTACCTCCAAGTTTCTGAAGCGCCCAGTTACCTCAGGTGCGCAACGTAAATAATAAACAAATACAAAATGCTATCAAATTAACCATTTGGGATAGATAAGATCGATGTCAATAACCCGTCAAAGCCCTCCGCTTGAGGTCCAGAGTCCACATAGTTCAATCAGCCGATCACATCATCGCTGCAACATCAATCACGACACCCATCGTCGTCTGGGTTCGGCGCCGCCAGGCCGACTCATCCAGGACATACCTGCCTCCTTCCGGTAAGCCTGTGAACCCTATCCGCAAGATACTTTCCTTCGCCGATACCTCATATCACTCGAAGCCGAGTAGTCATTATCCAGGGAAACTTTCCTCTCTTTCCTGTCTCCGGCATACTACGGCCCACACCCGATCTGTATCAAGGCCCTCTCCCTACAAACCATAGGCCCTAACCCCACTGCCCGAACACCCTCCCGTGTCTCCTATAGTGAACCTAATACCGCTGAGGCCACCTACAGCATTTTATGCTCTGATCCCTCTTACTACGCTCCATATCAGAAATTGCATCAGATCTAATCGTGGCCTCACAGCCTGAATGCTACCAGTGCTCTCATTATGCACCTCACGCACAACCTATGCTACGACTTGCATCGTTCTATTGACACATGTTTCTTAATGAAATTAGCTCGTATTCTGTGATGCCACTGCTGTGCGCTCAATGATGTTATTAGCTCATATTCTGTGATGCCATTGCCCTGCGCCTAATGAAGTTACTAGCTTGCATTCTGTGATGCCACTGCCGCTCAATGTTGTTACTTGCTCGCATTCTGTGTTGCCTTTGACCTGCGCTTATTAATGTTTCTAGCTCGTAATCCATGTTATTATAGGCTTGTGTTTCGCGATATTACTAGCATGTATTTTGCATTGTGATTGTGTCACCATAGACCCCTGCTGCCCGTCACTCCTCGCAGACTCTGACCTAACACTCAATTGATGCATCACCATTGCTCAGCCCTCCCTACATATAACCGCAGAGGCTGCACAACCCAGGCACCTATACAGAACCTCAGAGGCTTCACAACCTAAGCACCCCAGTCTAACAGTGCATACACATACCTCCCCCCGCATTAATCACACTCTGATCCACCGGGTCTATACTACTTGAAATACATTGCAGCAGCTACACACGTGTGTTAGCCCACCAGCTCCAGCAAGCAACTGACTGCCCAGCTAGCCAGACATTCCCTTTCACTGCTAGAGACCATGTTGAACAACCTTAATTTATCAGACAAAAGCTCAACCTCTTACCACCCCACTCACTCAGCCATGCAAACTAAACCCCAACCCACCATCTGCCACCACAGGCGACACCACAACACCTCAACTATCAATACCACTATAGCCCCCTCTATCCAACAGAGAAATGAAAGACTCAGTAACAGAACCAAACCCACTCCTCATACCAGGAACACTCCCCAGTCCAAGGAAAGCTCATCCTACCGATAGCTAACAGGACTCACAACAGGCCGAAAGAAATAGACATGCTCCTCGCCATCAAAGGAGGCCTCATCAACGCCAGATCTCTTCCCACACACGCCCTTGACATATCAGACCTCATCAACACCAATGAGCTAGACTTCATCGCCTTAACAGAAACCTGGCTACATCCAGCAGCTGGCCCATCACTTGCGCTCACCTTACCAGACAACTACTCCATCATCAGAAAGGACAGAACCACCTCTAAGGGAGGCGGTGTTGCCTTCCTCTTCAAAAAGAACCTAAACATAAGAGAAATACCCAACCAAGCTTTCCCATCAGGAGAATCACAGACAGCCAAAATAACGGTCTCCACCACAGCCTCTCTCCTTCTCCACCTAATCTACAGACGCCCGAGCCCCACCTCATCTTTTGAAGAAGACATAGTCACATTACTAACCACAGACCTCAAGCCCTCATCACGGTCATCATCCTAGGAGACTTCAATCTGGGTCTCAATGATAACTATGACACCCAAGCCACAGCTCTAACCAACACCATACAAGCACAAGGATTCTCCCTTTGATCTGCAGGCCCCACCCACATCAGAGGCCGAACCCTAGATTGGCTAGCTGATCACAACTACCCTCTTAACATCTCCAACAACCCCTGCCCGTGGTCAGACCACAACACAATGCTGTTCACCATCAACACATCCACACACTTAAACTCACCCACCATCATCGCACCTGCAACCCAAGCTCGCAACCACCGTAACATCACACCAGCCAACATGCTTCCACTGCTCTCAACGATCACAGATCATGACAAGATCACTGACCCCAGTTTCCTTGTAGCCACCTACAATTAGGCCATGGAGGCAGCTATTAACTAAGTGGTCCCTCTCGGTACGTGCAAAGCTAAACCCAAAGCCCACATCAATCACACGTTCACCTCAGAGTTAAAAAACCTACGTAATAGAAAAAGAAATGCAGAATCTAACTGGAGTAACACGTATAACACTTGCATCGAGAATGCCAGCTCCGGCACCAAAGAGCTCTTTGCGGTCCTACGAGAACTAGAATCACCTTCCCAGGCTCCCGACACTTATCAAAGACCAGGCGTGGTGCGAAAGCATACAAAAAACACTCCTGGACAAAATCACATCCTTACAAGAGAAGATCAACCTAAAAAAACGGAAACTCACCCCTTAAGCTCAAACACTGACCATGGAACCCAACCCCCTGAAATCGCACTCCAGGTTTGAAGTCTCTCCTATTACGGTAGATGAGACCATCAGAATCATAAAAGGCCTTACACCCTCAAAATGCCAAGGAGACCTCTGCCCGGCCACATTGGTCAAAGATTGCACCAACAACACAGCCCCATTTATCACATCCTTGATAAACAACTCCTTTACCTCCAACAAAGTGCCAGAAAACCTGAAGGAAGCGTGGGTACTTCCACAATTGAAGAAATCCACCTTGGACCCTAACGTGCCAACCAACTACATGCACATCACCACAGTTCCCTTTCTATTAAAAATCTTAGATAGAGTGGCCTATATACAAATCCAGATATATCTTGAAAAACACAATCTTCTTGGCTTGCGCCCATCAGGATTTAGACCCACCCATGGAACCCAAACAGCCTTGGTAGATCTTAAAATCCAAATGGATCAATTCAGAGACAGAGGCGACCTAGCCATCCTCCTCTTACTGGATCTCTCGGCAGCCTTTTACTTGGTAAATCACAACATCCTATGCCGCCATCTTGCCAGCGACGCCCACTTCTCAAATAATGCCATAAGCTGGATCAAATCATTCCTGTCAAATCGATCTATGAGAGTCTTCGCCCCTACAATGGCAGCACCCCACTCCCCTGTCTCGTGCGGGGTTCCACAAGGTTTCGTGTGTCTCCCCCTACGCTTTTCAATGCATTAACGAAACCGCTATTTGACCGACTAGACAAGCTGGGTGTCACGTACACAAACTACACTGATGACAACCAGATACTCATACCCATCACAGGCAATCACGACACCAGTACCAAATCCCTGACTGCCATCTACTCTGCCATCCAAGCCTATCTGGCTCAACATGAACTCTGTCTTAATGACAATAAAACAGAGATTCAAGTCCAGAGGCGATACAGGAGACGAGAGGTTTACTCGCAATACTCTGTTGTGCAAAAAACAGATGGCAAATGGCACCACATCTTGGATCTGTGCAAGCTGAACAAGTTTATAAAGCAGCAAATGTTTGCCGTGGTAACACTGCAGCAGGTCATAAAGGCAGTGCAACACCACGACTATCTGGCTTCCTTAGAACTCCAGGACGCAGACTTCCTTATACCAATTCACCCAAGGCACAGGAAGTAGCTCTGCTTCATGGTAAAAGGTACCCATTACCAATTTTGAGTCTTGCCGTTCGGCCTAAAAATCAGCCCCCCATGTGGGGATCCCACATCAACTAGCTCCATATCAGGGGGCTATAAACGACTGAGGAGGCCAAATCTCCACATCTATGTGTTACAACTGAGGGCAGTCAGTTGGGCACTAAAATCCTTCCTCCCCATACTGGAGGGGCACTCCATCAGGATTCTAACAGACGATACTACAAAAATATATAACCTCAGGAAGTAGGAGGGCACGAGGTCCAGGACTCTGTCCCTAGAAGCATAGCAGGTGAGGCACTGGGCAATCACAACGTCATCTCTACACAGGCCTTTCACCACCCAGGAGTCCAGAACCAGGTGGCGGACAGCCTAAGCAGGCAAACAACGCAGACTCATGAGTGGGAGCTAAACAACAGGCAGCTTCTGCTGCTGTTTCAAAAGTGGAAGTGCCCATCCGTGGACCTTTTTTCCACCAGACAAAACAAAAAGGGCACATGATTTGCCATCAGGACTCCACAGCAGGGGTTGATGGGGGACGCATTATCTTTCCCATGGGAAAACCCATTTGCCTACACTTTCCTCCATTCCCACTCATATGCCGGGTAATACAAATGATCAGATTGCATCCTTGATGAGTGATCTTCATCTCTCCAAACTGGCCACTCCAGACTTGGTACTCGGACCTGCTTTAACTCTCGGCGGATCAACCCATACAACGGCACAATCTCACGGACATCACAAGACCACAGAAAAATCTTACATCATGACCCTCATTCCCTAAAGTTGACAATGTGACTCCTGATCTGACAGAATTGAGACAGCTAGCGATCTCTCAGGACTGCAGACACATTTTGGCAGCAGCCAGGGCCACTGCCACTAATAAATCGTATAACATCAAGTCTGACGATATCTGACATTGTTCTCCCAGGTGAGGGGCTTGGAGCTGGCACCCCCTGACGTACATCCAGACGACAATAAGGCCCCATTTCCCCAGCCAGTCTAGGCTGTCACAATCCAAGATGGAGGCCCAGGTGGCCTTTACCCAGTGCAGACGAGAGCCTTCGAAAGCGCTGTTTCAGCAGTTCTACAGCGCATGTCCGTTTTGGGGGTGCTCACAGGGCAAGTATTGCCTAAAGCCAATACGTGGTGATTTCCCTAGCCATGGTCTGCTATAAAAAGACATAATAAACTCTCGGGCACAAATGTAGTAAGAAATTACACTACACGTATCTTTTATAATCACAGTCATCTTATTGCTGAATTTTGTTTCTGTTTATGCATGTTGTGGTATGGAGTGGTTCCTCAGTTTAGCTGTTGAAAGCAGCTGTGAAGATACAGGATTTTAGTTAGGCAGGTTAAAAAGGGTTGGACAAGATCTCCATTGGTAAGGAATTCCAGAGTGCAGGGCCAGAAACTGAAAAGCCCTTACCAAGTTTAGCCATGGCTGGTTATAGTAAGAAGGGCAAAACTAGATGAGTGAAACTGGGGGAGTAAAATTGCCAATGCTTGACAGAAACTAAATCCAACTCTCTCAGAAGCTATTACATATAACAAACTATTGTTTATGTAGAACAAGGCCGTAGGATAACTACAGACAGTAAAGACCTTGAGCTGATAACAAAATCTGTGCGAAATAACAGGGTGAAAGGTTTTTATAATAACCAGAAGGAAAAACCAAAGAAGGGATTGTCCCCATGGCACCAAGACACTGGCATTGGAAGTGCAGGGAAGGGATTGTTACCTTGGCAAAATGCAGTAAATTAAATCTGCTAAATAAGAGAAAATACTATTTAGGTGACTGCAAGACATCACAAAGCCTAAGGAAAGACCATGGGATGCGGATTGTTCCCTCTGGCATGGTGAGGTCCACTTCTAAAGGAAGCAGAAATCACTTCCCCAAACAGTGGATTAACCAACCAGTCAGAGTGACTGGTAACAAGGTGTAACATTTTTCGGGACCCCCAACAGTTGCCAGCCTGGCGAATTGAAAGTTGGCTTCTCCAAGTTAAAAAACATTGAATATAATACTATTTAATACCATTTACCATTGAATATTTGAGTGTGAGGGTTAGAGTAGGTTTCGTACACAGGACTTTGAACATTTCTTTATTGTTTGACATCCTGACAACTGTCACATTAGTTAGTTCTGTTGAGCCAGAGAAACCCCTCATAAAGCTAGTGCAAGTGAGGTGTTCTCCCCAACCCCTTTATGATTTAAATAAAAGCATTTGTGAAGCAACCAAGACCGTGTCTGCCTACTTACTCCAGCCTCTCACAGATCTTAGAACAATTCTCAGGGGTAGGGAAGAAAAGTGCAACTTTGGCACAGAAAGTTGCTAAAATGAATCAGAAGAAAAACAGTGTCCATCATTGATGGACACTCCCGCCCCCTGCACACCTCATATACTAACTAAAACTCAGTCAATAATTCTCAAAATTCATACGTTATGGTTGTTATAGTCTTATAAGGAACATAACTCTTATACACTCATGTATGCATATCTGTTTTATCACATAGGAAACAGATATTTGCAATGTGAAATTAGTGAATTAATAAATTTGGCAAATTTTCATGGACCCCAGCTATTCAGTTTTATAAGTCTAAGGTCATACCAGCTTTAACTTATGGAATGGCGGCAAATCTGTCCCTACCAGCGGAAACTTGGCCTAAGCTGGAAGGATACCTTTGGAAGTCTGTCCTAGCGCTCCCAAAATCTGCACCCACGCCAGCCATTCGTCGTGACCTTGGCCTGTCATCATTATCCGCAGTGGTAATCCAGAGTGCGGTCCAACTGTACAGAAAAATTCTGTCTCCAGACTCGTTACCAATTTTCCAGCTTATGAAAATCGAAATCACAAAGGGCTCCAACAAACCGCTTCTGACCTGGGTAAACAAAATACATGAAAAACTGGAAGAGGTGGCCTGCTCAGCCGAAACACTTCTCAATAACCCTGGGAGGGTAAAGAGGAAACTGAACGATCAAGACTGGATTAACACTGCCGAAAGAGTCCTCCAATACAAATCACTAAAGCATCTACCTCCCACACACAATCGGCTGAGGGAGCCGCTAAAATACTGGGAAAAATTTCCGGAGAAGAAGCTAAGGAAGACTTTTATGAGAGCACGACTGAATCTATTAAACACGAGGGAAATTCTAGCAGCTCGAGAGGGCGTCTTAGACAATCGATGTCGCCTATGTGGAGATCCCACCCAAAAGGAAACGATCCATCACCTTCTAATGTCATGTACAGCCTTAACAACAGAAAGATTAACATATCTGGCACCACTTGCATCAAATGAAATTAGTCTTGATGAAGAAACCCGCTGGAACAGGCTAATCGCTGGAGACTCGCCCAGATGGTCGAGGATGACCGCTAAATTCCTGGACGTCGCCCTTAGAAGGGCGAACACCCCGGCCGAATGCGAGCAACTAGTCAGCACGGAGCAATAGTCCAGGCGAGCTTGATCAAATCCTGACACGACGAAATCAAGTGGTGTCCTAAGGAGAAAGATTGTTTTTGTAAAAACCTAATGGTTAACACAATAAATAAATAATAAAAAAAAAGAATTAACAATTACATGAATAAATACAAAATATAAAAGAGCTTGATGCGTTTCCGGGATAAAGAACCCTTCACCAGGAGCAATCATTCATTAGTATCAGGTACTTTAGTCAATCTTCAGGCTTCTACATTCATTTTGCATCTATAAAGTAAATGAAACAATGCTACGGTCAGATGTGTAATCATCAGTGTGAATAAAGTATTGCAAGATCAATGTGTATTGTTGTAGAATAACTTCACCTTAATGAATACAGGATGACATTAGGTTGACATCAGGAAATCATCTACTACTCTTAGTATTATTACCTTGTTCGTATCTGGTAAGTGTAGGATTCAGGTTCACATATTCTAGGAATGTAGCAGAGAATTCCTGTATGTTTATGTAGCTCGTGTGGATCTCAAAAATTGATATTAAGGCATTTCTGTTAGAGAATAAAAGTGTCTGCCTCCAAGTTTCTCAATTAGTATGGAGAGTAGATAGTCGTCAAAGCGTAAGGAATCTTACAATGATGTGTCTAATGTTCTCATAAAACCGTGGTATCTCCAGGTCAAAATATCTAAAAAATGATCAAAAAAATAATGTGTGCCAGAGAGAAGTAAGTATCCTAAGTTTCCTCAGTATCTTTTCAAGGGTATTGGACAAGACTTCAGTGAAGCTCACCTTAAGATCCAGTGGACCCCTTGAATTTGCAAATGAGCGTACTTCGAAGAGTGTACACGTAATCTGTATATAATATCTACAGTTGAAACTAGAAAGGGGTGGTCTATCAGTACACCCGCCGTCTTATCTAGAAGCCTAAGTGAGGCTAGTCTTGTGAGCATACTTGTAAGTGAACCATATGGATCAAATCTTACCCGTGGTCGTTTTTCACATCAGAGTGGAAATTCTCAAATTGCAAAATGCCCGTATTTGTTTAGACGCCCGTTACGTACACACTTGTGTGATGACTTTTATATTACTCATGTACCTGTGGGTAGGTAGTTCGAGTGGTGCCTATGCATTTAAGATCATTGTCAGCGCTGCAAGTAGGTGGCTGATGTAATGCTTGATCCAAGTATATCACTATTGGTCCTCTAAAAATCTACAGTCAGTCTGGCTAAAGTTGACCCGCATTTACCTCTAAAACTAAAGGTTTGTATGCATGATATTCTGTCTGTGATGATGCTGTGTGTATTGCATAGAGATGCTTCTCCCCAGGTATCTATGTTAATGCAACACACGTCATGTAAAATTCTAATTTCAGTTTTGGATAGATCTATAGTACATTTGTTGCATCTATAGATTATTTTCTTTAAAAAAACAGAGATGTTAAACACATATATCACTGGTGGTGGTACAGATTTATGCCCTTCAACACTGTCTGTCCTTGATTATCATTTTGGTATCACATTGTCTATGACATTCAAGTAAGAGTTTGGCATTACAGAACCACAACTTTTATCTTGTGGTTAAGCTTCTCTCTTTAAGCTCATAACATATGTTAAAGATAGTACAGTTGCAGTGTTGGTTCAGTCAACGGTAACATGACAATCCCTTGCAAATCAGTGTGCAATTCCATCTTATACATATAGACATTGTATTTAAACATCATGTGTGAAATCTTTTAATAACTATGTAGTTTTCATGCAGATGATCGCTTCAAACAACAATTCGCAAGAAGATGAGATTACATAAATAGTAGATTTACAGATGTATCTAATCTTCAAAACAGTTCACGTGGGTCCCCCTCGGTCGGCTCAGACCTCTCCAAAACACAGTTCACGTATGCCCCTCTCGGTCAGGCTCAGACCTTTCACAACAATAGTTCAACAAGACTTGCAAGGGGCTCCCTTCCCCAAGCTTATTATGCTTCAGGTCTCCCTCAGTCAGGCTCAGGCCATGTTCGGATGCCGAAGACTTTCGAATGTGCGTGGCTTTCTTTACAGACCTCCGCAGGACCATTTGACTCAAAGTTCAAGGTTCAACTTTCACTCTCTCCTTCTGTAGGAGTTAACTTTGCTTACTTCGCTTTTGCAATTCACTTGCTTAGCATTACAAACAATGCACCTTTCACAGAGACTTTCGAGTGCGACCACTCCGTTACTCAGTATCACAGACTTCACAGCTGTCCTTACTTTAAGTTGATTCACAGGTCTGCCTTTCTTTGCGTCTCATCCACACACTGGCAGCCTTCTCTTGTGATATAATGTTGCCACTTCAAACTTTCTTTTTTACACACACCAGTCTCTCTCAGACCGCTTTCCAACTCACCGGCTGTGTGTGTTTCTTTCTTGGTTTTCCGGTTCCAATTTACGAGTCAAGGTTAGTACCACAGACTTGGCGTCGCCTTCCCAACTCTGCCGTAAGCCCAGGAAGGTTGTTGGCATCCTTGAAACACAATACAGCCTTCTGATGTGGGATCTAGCCTTCTCCACGTGTCTTTCACGGGCTGTCGGAGGCAACAACCTCCAGTGCGGGAACTCTTGGGGTTTTTCAATGCACTGCACTGTCCATTGGTCCATCGCTCTGCTCCAGTAGGTTTGTCTTCAACCCGGAAGTGCTGCTCGTACTCGTGTTCCATCTTGCTCAGAGTGTGGCCTTTTATTCACGTGAGGAGAGCTAATTGTTATGAGGTGTATGCCCTTAAAGTGCCTTACCCGATTAACGGGACATGTCCAGTACGATGTATGATAGTCTGGTTACTCTCAGTCACCCTCTTCTTCGGCCTAGTGTTTGTGTAAAAAGGGGGGAGTTGGGACCTCAGACAATCCTAAATAATAGGATAAGTGAGATGAAAAAAAAGGGTGGAAAACCGCGTATCACCATTGGCTGTCTCACCCCCACTCCCTGAAGACCCCTCAGCCAGGTGATCCCCCCCGCACTGTTCCACCCCCAGGGTCTGGATCCAAAGGCGATGGCCGTGCCCTGGCTACCTGAGAGAGAGATTCCCGATGATAAGCAGAGTGAGACACCCTCTAGTTTCTCACATTACCTTATCCTATGCGATATAGCCGCATCTGTTTCACAGGGAAACCGGGAAAGGTAATCAACGTTCCCCTGTTCTTCACCTTTTTTGGTGTTCCACAATGAAACAGTAGAGTTGCAGGCCCATCACATGACTTGAGGGTTAGAGTCCTTTCGTTGACTTATCTATACTAAATTTGAGTGGTCATTGACAAGTGTGAACTTTCTCCCTAGAAGGTAGCACCTTAGATGGACAATTGCCCATTTGATAGCAAGAGCCTCTAATTCCAACAGAGTAGTTCTTCTCACTTGGGAAGAGTTTACGACTAGTGAATAGGATCTGATGTTCTAATCCATCAGATATTTGTGATAAAACTGCTCCTAACCCTGTGAGAGAGGCATCAGTGTCTAACACACATTCTTTTGAAAAGTCTACTACTTTTAGGATTGGGTTCTGACACAGGTTTGTTTTAAGTTGTTGTAACATGCATCGTCCTCATCAGTCAAATGAATCTTCTGGGGTTCAGCATTTCTTAGCTTGTCTGTTAATCTAGCTGTTCTATCTGATAAATTTGGGATAAACCTATGGTAATAACCAATCAATCCTAGGAATGCCCGGAGGTCTCTCTTGGTCTTTGGTGTGGGGGCATCTAGGATGGATTTCACTTTTTCTTGCTGGGGCTAGACACTCCTATTCACTACAAAGAAGCTTAAGTAGCTCATGGCCGATTGAACCAGCTTACATTTGGATGGATTGGCAGCTAAGCCAGCCTCTCTGGCAACTCTCATAGGAGTAGAAAGTTGAAAATTATGGTCTTCCCAGGTTTTACTAAAGTTTGACTATGTCGTCAATATAGGCCCAATAGAAATCGGGGTAAGGTTGTAGTATCCTGTTCATAAGTCGTTGGAAAGGGGCTGGAGCCCCATGCAGTCCAAAAGGGAGGGCTTTGAGTTGGAATAGTCCCATTGGTGTCGAGAAAGTTTTCTTTTCCTTATCAGGTCCATGTACTGGGACCTGCCAATATCCCTTGGTTAAATCTAGGGTTGACAGGAATGTGGCATTTCCAAGTTTATCTATTAACGTATCCGTGCGTGGCATAGGATAGGCATCGAAGGCGGGGATAGCATTAACCTTCCTGAAGTCTATGCAAAACCTCAAAGAATTATTCGGTTTAGTTACCAGCACAATAGGGCAGGACCATGGACTTGAAGAGTGCTCAATAATGTTTGCCTTTGGCATTTTTTTTAACTTCCTCAACTACTATTTGTTTTCATGCTTCTGGGAGTCTATACAGTTCCAAATGGACCACTTTTCCCTTTGGAGTTCTCATATAATAATAAGTTCCATGTACTCTCCCTGGTTTCTCGCAGAATACATTGGGGAATGCCATAATAAGGTCGTTCAAATCTTCTTGTTTCTGTTTAGATAGTTCTTGGGGAATAAGTTCAAAGTTGTCCATCTCCTCGGGTATCAAACAAGACAGTGTAGAAGAGGTGGCGGCGGAAGGATTTTATTTCCACTCCTTTAGGAGATTTACGTGGTAGAGGTGGGTTTTTTACTTTATATCAGACTAGACTATTTTATAGGTACAGGTTCCTGTTTGCTGTGGCACCTCATAGGGCCCATGCCACATTGAGACAGGTTTAATTTCAGAGGTAGGTAAGGGAATGCGTGAGCTAGTTTTCTGGCATATTTCACATGTCTGAATGAAGTTCTTTATGTCAGCATGGATACTTGGGCAGTAGAATTTCCCACTGATGTGAACTTGGGTTTTAGACTGTCCCAAATTTTCCCCTGTCAAATGAGAATGCGTAATCTGTAGCACAATCTTGCGATGGATTTTGGGTATTACTAACTGAGTTTTACTTAGGCCTTCTCTGGAGGTTTCCTTTCTATATAACAATCCCTGTTTTAGGAAGTATAAGGAGCCCCCCTTCTCTTGTCTCTCTCCCTCAGGAATCACTTGTAAGAAAGTCTCTGCGAGTAACGGATCATTTCGCTGGGGGAAGGCTAGATTGGGAAGTATGGTAGGTTCTTCTTCCCTTTGTGCCTCAGTGATATGTGTCTCATCGGCCTCTCCAAAGCCTAAGATACCTCTCCGTTTCCTCTGCTTCACTCTCCTCCTCAAAACAGGGGAATGGAGCCTTCTCAAGAGTTCCCTGTGCAATTTTGTCCCCAGTGTGTATTTCAAAGAGAGATTCACCATGGTTCTTTAGGAGAACCTTTATGTCTGCCCAAAAGTCTGGATCTATAACGCCTACTAGGACATCTAGGCCAAACTTCCAGGTTAGGCCAGATTTTAGGGCCAATCTTATATAACAACCCACAGGTGGTATTAGGACTAAGTCTGTGGGAATAAGTCCTATTCTACCTGGAAGGATAGTGGCTTCTCTGCTGCTGCATACATCAGAGCCTATGGATTCTTTTGTGGCAGTAGAGGGGTTTGAAGCTCTACGACATTCCTGGAATTATAGAGTCATCCAAGTTGTCTCAATTGAGTCACATCCCACTGCTAACACCATATTTAGGGGGGCATGGTATCACAAGTATGACACTGACACAATAGGTAACATTTTTTAAAACCTTTATTGAAGTTTCTGGGGTTGGAAAAACTACCCTATAACTAAGATGGGAGTAGTCTCAACATCAAACGATAAGCAAAACAGCCCTAGTGGAGCCATCAAATCAAAATGGCCTATGCTAACAAAACCTAATGCCTGCCCTATCTCTTGTACACAAAGTGTATAAAGGAGAAATGTATGTGAAAGAAAAATCAGTGTTCAAAAGAAGAAAAGTGGCTGAATCAGCTCTCCTCCCATGGAGTAAGGCAGTTCACATAGACAGGAGGACACACTCTGGCTCATATCCAGTACGATGTATGAGAGTTATTTTGGTTACTCTCAGTCACCCTCTTCCTCTGCCTAGTGTTTGTGTAAAAAGGGGGGGGGTGGGACCTGAGAGAATCCTGAAAAATAGAATGGGTTAGATGAACAAAAAAGGGGAGAATACCACATCACACCATTGGCTATCTCACCCCCACTCCCCCAAAGAACCGTCATCCAGGTGATCATACCGCACTGGTCCACCCCCATGGTCTGGATCAAAAGGTGTTGGCTGTGCTCTGGCCTCTTGATGGAGAGAGAGATTCCCAGGCACTAGCAGGTGAGACACCCACTGGTTTCTCACAGCTATCATATGTCTGTTTTCTGTAAAATGTCTAGCTACCAGTGATTTTTGATTTTTTATGTCCTGATGTTTGATTTATGTTCTGTTATTCTCGCTTTGATTTTTCTAATGGTTTGCCCTACATGTCCATAGGGTCAGATCAAGCCATATATTACACATTTTGAGTCAGTACCATAGTAGCATAAATACCTGTGGTGCAGCATCCCTATACAATATACACAGCATCATCACAGACAGAATATCATGCATACAAAGGTTAAGTTGTAGATATAAATGGAGGTCCATGTTCGACAGACTGACTGTAGATTTTAAGGGGACCATGAGTAATATACTCGGATCAAGCATTACATCAGCCACCTACTCGCAGTGCGAACAATGATCTAAATTGCACAGGCACCGCTCAAACTACATACCCATTACATAAGTAATATACCATGTCATCACGCACATGTGGATGTAACAGGCGTCTAAACAAATATGGCTACTTTGGAATCTGAGAATTTCCACTATGATGTGAAAAACAACCGTGGACCACGGGTAAGGATTGATCCATATGGTTGACTTACAAGTATGCTTATGAGACTAGCCTCACTTAGGCTTCTCGATAGGACAACGAGTGTACTGATAGACTCCCCCCTTTTCTATTTTCAACTGTCAATATTATAGACAGATTACGTGTAAACTCCTGCAAGTATGCTCATTTGCAAATTCGAGGGCCCACCGGATTTTAAGGTGAGCTTCACTGAAGTCTTGTCCAATACAATTGAAAAGATACTGAGGGACCTTAACATACTTACTTCTCCAACACACGATCATTTTGTTGATACTTTTTTTTCAGATATTTTGACCTGGAAATGGCACGGTTTTGTGGCCGCACTAAGTACAACATAAGAGACATCCTTGTGAGATTCCTTACGCTTTGACAACAATCTACTCTCCATACTAATTTAGAAATTTAAAGATAGGCACTTTTCTTCTCTAACAGAAATACCTTAATATCAATGACTGAGATCTACACGTGATACATAAACATACATGGATTATCTGCTACATTCCTAGAATAGGCTAACCTGAATTCTCCACTTACCAGATATGAACAAGGGAATAAGACTAAGAAGAGTAGATGATTTCCGGATGTCATCTTGTATTCATTGAGGTGAAGTTATTCTACAACAATACACATTGATTTTGCAATAATTTATTCAATCTGATTGATTATGATTGGTTATTTATAACACGCTTAATACCCGACGGTTTCTAAGCGCGGGCCCGGGGATCGAACCTGCGTTGCACCGCATTGTCTTGCTTCCAAGGCGAGCGCGTTGCCCCTGAGCTAGCCTCCCAAGATTGCACATCTGACCTTAGCATTGTTTCATTTACTTTATAGATGCAAAATGAATGTTGTAGCCTGAAGATTGACTGAAGTACCTGATTCTAATGAATTATTGCTCATTATGAAGGGATTTTTATCCCGAAATGCGCCAAGCTCTTTTATATTTTGTGTTTATTCATTTAATTGCTAATTCACTAATTTGAGATTGTAAATAAATAACTGTTTTGTATGTGATGTGATAAAACAGATATGCCTACAGGATGAAGGTATGAAGGTTATGTTCCATACAAGCCTAGAACAACAATAACCTATGAATTTCGAGCATTATTGACTATTAGTTACTATATGTGGTGTGCAGGGGACAGGAGTGTCCATCAATAAAGGACACTGTTTTTCTTCTTATGGCTTCTAGCGCCCATTTGTTCCATGTTACCAGTGCTAGACATGACACGTTTGCCCCACCTGCTTTTGTCTTGGGATGCAGTCATTGTTGCTGCTTCCCTTGTCATGCTCTCTTAGAGCGCAGAGCCTGTTTATGTCTACATTTGACTGAAGTCTTTTGACCTCGGATACCCTTGATATGTTCTCCGGTAAGTAGTATGACGAACCCTTGGTGTATAGTCTACCTCCTCTAGTGAAGATGGAAGACCCTGCCCTTCCAGAGGATCCCTTGAAGGATTGAAAGGATCTCTGGCTTTGTAATGATATGAGGGAGCACACTGGATCAGAGTCTGTTTTTATGGCTTTCAGGGCATCTATTTTATGTGTGAAGAGGTTTGTGGTGCACTTCTGGTCTAAAGTAAGTGCATTTGAGCCAACCCTGGCATCTTAACACACCTACATTGTCGATTTGTTTATAACCTGTAAGCCCCTATTTGACAGATTGGACAGACCGGGTGTCATCTATACAAATTATGCAGATGCCACTCAGATCCTTATTCCCCTTTTGGGCAATTATGATAAAGAAACAGCCTTGGTAAATAAAATATATCTCCTCATTCATTCATGGATGTGGCCTCTGCCTGAATGACGACAAAACAGAAATCCTGATCCTCTGCTCAACCTCTAGCTTAAAAAAATTGAATCCTTCCTACGCCGCCTTCCTACGCCGCCTTCAATATAGATGGAAATATCATCAAGGTAGCCAAGGAATACCTCGATTCCACCCTTACCCTAAAAAAACAGGTAAATTCCATGGCGTCATCTACAGCCTACACCTGCAAATTTATGAGAGCTTGCAGGCCATTCTAAGCCAAAACAAACTGCATCACCCTTTCAAACGCTTTAATAATGTCACAATTGATTACTGCAACGCCTTATACTTAGGGGCCTACAAGTATATCCTGGGCAAAATATAAATCCTACAAAATAATGCCCTTAGAAAGGCCTTGAACATCCTGAATAGCGAACATGTCTCCAAAATCAGAAGGGAGAACCACTGGCTAAAGATCAACGATAGAATTTTACTCAAAACTATCTCCCTGACCTACAAATGTCTCAGCTACACAGCACCACCCTACCTAAGGGAGAGAATAGTCAGGAGAACATCCCCCCACCCCACTAGAACTACCAACCCCTTTTGCCTTGAAATACCTAGATTCAAGCTGAAATAATCTGGAGGCAATACCTTCCCGGTGAAAGCCACCCAATCCTGGAACACCCTACCCCTTGCACTTAGAGTTGACCAATCATACCTGAGATTCAGGCGTAACACACTGAACTGGTTGCGTTCTAATGACATAATACCAACCCGGTCCCATGAGTAATGTATGTACCTGTATAGACCTTTCTAATGCATTATCTTATCTACCTCACCTATTCTTCTTGCATTTCTCTGCAACTACTTCTTTGTGTAACTATATTTTATGTAACAAACTTCAATTTGTATATTTGTCATGATATTGTAACTACCTCACTGTGCAACTATATTCTTTGTAACAAGCTTCAAGTATTCATACGCTATGCTGCGCCCAGTTACCTACGGGTTTGGTGCGCCCTACAAATCAATAAACAAACAAACCTTTCTCTGCCAGGTCTACAGCAATGTTAATACTGTGATTCAACACCTCCTCCCCTTCCTTGAGGATTGCCGTCGCCTCTTTTATTTTCTCTTCCGAGAGATGTTCCAGTATGGGGGCCAGCCGACGCCACATCCCACGGTCGTATTGTACGACTACGGCCAGGGAATTGGCTGCCTTGACTGTGGTAGCGCCTATCACCAGCACTTTTTTACTAAAAGGATCCTGCTTGCAACCCTCGTTCTCCTGGGGCATTTCACACTTCTGTTTTTCGAGCGGGCCTTCCAACCTGCTGCCACTAAAAGGACAGATTCTGGGGATGGTTGTGAGGGGAGGCACTTTGGCATTCAGTCTGGTGGACTAAACCTCTTGTCAAACCTGCCCTTTACCGCAGACTCTGGAAACGGATGCCTCATCTTTTTTTTTATCACCTTCCCGTGCGTGATCTAAAATTGGTATGTATACCACCGCTTTCCTTCTCTTCCCCATATGATCAAAGAGGAAGCATTATTTTTTGGCCTCCGATGCAACTAGGCCGAATTTTTGTCAGGCCTTTGTAATCATGTTATGAAAAGCCGAGATGTTATCCGGCGGGGAGTGTTTTTGTGCCTCATGTGGAGGCTCATTGAATGGTGTGTCCGTATCTCAGTTGTCCTCTCTCTGTGGCGACTGTGTGGTAGTTGATGTTGCTGTTTCTTGAGGAGCAGCCCTGTCGGTATCTGTCAGTTCCTCTTCCTTCTGTTCTTGCACTCGAGATGGCGAGAGTCACGGCCACAGGGGTGTTGGGGACTTGTGAGGATTGGGTGAGCTGTTTCTGTCCCGTGATCCCAGCAGTAAACTGGGCCTTGAGATCGACGTGGGCCTTGAGGGTCTGCGGGGGGACTGTGTTCTGCTTCTGGATCTAGATGTCAAACTTGCCCTGGTGAGAGTGGGTGATCGATGTCACTGCACATCATGTATGGGTGCCTGCATTGGTGGAAACGTTGGCTGCCCGTGGTGAAGCTTAGGTAAGGTGGCATCGAGTTGTATAATAACCCTCTGTAAAGATGACAGGACCTGCAGGGACAAGAGCGCCTGTGGATTTGTTAGCAGGGCTCGCATTTCCGCCTGGGATTGGAGTGCACACAGGTGACTTGGTCCTGGTTTTGGGTGTAGTGCCTCGTCCAGGCATTGTTGTTCTTGTTGGCCGCTTGAAGAGGTAAAGAGAGGGATATTTCTCCCTGGGGTTGGGGGGAGTCTAGGAGACATAGGCAGTTTCTGTGGCTCCTACATGATCACAGAACCTTCAGAGTCTGAAAACTGGGCGTGATCTGCCTGTTGTGCTTCAAAGTCAATGTCAATCTCGTCCTGCAGGATGTCTTCTGGGATAACCTTGGAGTGAGCAAAGGGTGAGACGGGTGAATGAATCACCTGCAGATGTCCTGCCTCCTGTGGCTGTGTGCCCTCTTTCTGTAGAGTGCTCCCTGTAGGTTGATCTCCTCTTACTGGCATTGTCTTAGGCATTAGTTTACCTGGGCCCCAGTCTGCCGAGTGTCTTGAATGGTGGAAGGAGCTTGTTTTTCTGTCGACGGGCTGCCAACGACTTGTGGCTAAGTTGTGTGTCTGCTGTAGATGGAGGTTTGCCAACCAACGGCGTGGATCTTTTAGTCGACATGATCTACTGTCATATTGTGGACGATGGAGGAACCGGTACTGCTGTTTACTTCACAAATGTTTACTCATCAATGAGGTTGTCATCAATGAGGTTTGTGCACTCGACGATGGGACTGTTTTTGCCTGATCCATCGTAGGAGTCTTCATCAGCTTGTGGTGCTTACCTCACAATGTTGTGGTCGTCAACAGGATTTGTGACTTGTGCGGTTTACTCTTCAATGAGGCAGTCGTCATTTGGCTCGTCGTTGACGACGCGTTGAGGGTTTTTTCACCTTCAATTTGTGTTTTTTGTGTTTGCCCATCAATACTTTTGAAGACAAGCTTCTCGCTGACTCGGTCGACTATTGCCTGATAACAACAGGGGTTTTTAGATGCCTCAAGGGCCCCGTTCCCTTCGACGACAAGGCCGCCCACACTGACGACGGCTCACTATGAGTGTGGTGATGCTTATATTTCTTGGTCTTTCTTCTGATCTTGCTCATTCTTTAGAATGTGGTCTCTTGTCCTTGGGAATGGCCATACCTGTGTGGACCCCGAGTCAGAGGAGTAATTAGATTCAGGAGGATAGTTTCCCTCGTTGAACCAACAGACAAGGTGCTGATTCCTGTCGTTCAGGGTCTTCAACTAAAGCTCTTACAAATATCACACTGCTCCACTTTGTGGTTGGGATACAAGAAGTAGATGCAGTTGGTGTGCCTGAATCCCTCAAAGACACAGCATGTGAATCTATGAAAAATCCAATTCTGGAGCATTATGTACTCACGTCTGGTTTGTCTTTCAAAGCATTTACCCAAACATTCAAGATAGTAATTGAAAGTACTTTGGGGGAGCCATGTTTATGAGATATCACTGAAAGGGGAAACACAGTACACAGGCATTTGTGCTTGATCATTAAAATTGAAACCATGGGTAGTTTTGTCTTAATACGGCTTGTCCCAAGCAATTTGAGATCTCTAGAGGCTCAAGAAATCACACATTGAAATAGTAAATGTCAAGTCTTTATGGTTGCGTCTGCTATAGTCAATTAAGTAATTTAAATCGATTCCTTAAGGAACCTATTGAGCATATTGAGCTAGGGTGTTGAGAGGGGGGGGACAGCATTCCTAGAGAATAGTGATGGAGTTGGGTGTTACTGTTCCAGCATTCCACAAAGAAATCTAATTCTCACATCTTTACAATAATTGAAACCAAGTCAACCCACCATAACATTATTGTATGTATGCCCAAGATGCAACAGTGTGCTACAGATAGTGTGCAACATTTTATAGCTGAATGGGTCCTAGAACAAGAAAGTCCTATGTTAATTGTCACAGATAGCTCAAAGAAAACGAACTCCCAGGGATTGACAAAGAGGGGAGTGGGTAAAGAAGCGGAGCGGAACACTGCGCTTGCACAATGCAATGAACACTCAGGAGGCAGCAGGTGGCTGGGAGTTGTGGTTACGTTACCCAAGTACTCAACGATAATAACAATTTAAAGGACGTTTTCCGGTCCCACTGCGCCAACACAAAGAGTAGATCGCCACTGCTTAAGTTGCAGATTTATTGAATAAGATGTACAGCCTGACGCGTGTTTTGAGCAGTCCTTGCACTTCATCTGAGGCTGATATAAATTAATTACAAAGTATTTTTCAACAAAAAGCAAAAATATTCCACAAAAGAAAAATTAATTGAAAGAAAAGTATTTTTCAAAGTGGCAATATAGTTAATTATAAATGGCATCATATGAGCAATTGCATCCAAATGGGGCAGGCGGTGTAACAAAACCAAATGAAGAGGTAATCCCTCAATTGATTGGCACAATTATGCAAAGAATGTTATTTGCCAAAACACATTTTCAATTTTAAAATAAACCAAACAGCATGAGTGCATGTGTACACACAATTGTGAGTTCATAACCAATATTCATATAAATGAAGAAGTTGTAAATACTGTGGATTTGATGCATTGCAGATGGGAAAGAAACCAAGGATCAATTGAATTGTTTCATCATAGGAAGAAGAAAAAATAAATAAGGGAGAGAAGGAATGGAAACAAAGCGACAACACTTTCATTAATCCAACCAATGTGATAACATTGACTAAATTAAGAATGACGAAAACTATAGAGTTTGATTTGATAGTCATATATTGAACTGCCTTTAAGTCAAACTTGGGTACCTTGTGTCGAAGAGAATTCTGGTGCGGTCAATCATGTGTTAATGTAGCTGAGCTGCAATAGTGCAATGTTCAGTTAAAGTACAAATGAATGTTCCACTGTTAGCAATAGCCACCTTCTATGGTTTAACATTCGTAGTTCAGGTTAATACAGAATTAATCCAAGATATGGCGCGTACCTTTTTTCATATATTCCCCACAGTTGTAGCATTCTTGCGTATATAAAGCCAGACTGTCCGCGTTGCAGAGATTTGCAGAGAATTGCAACGTGTGCGAAATCCCAATAGTACAGGGGAAGAAAAAGAGAAAAAATATAATAAAGAAACCCAATTATATACTTATCGAACGTCTGAAGAGTACAGAAAATTAATTGGGCTGCATTAAATTATGCACACACCGATTTCGGTAATGTAATGTGATGAGAGAAATAGAGAACAGGGCTAGACCTGAAAGATTAAGGAGCGGTGTTGCGCTGACCCTCCTAATTGAGGTTGGTTTGGCTCTGTGTATCCATTGCCTTTTCTATCTATGTGTACCCGTGTATGTACAGACAGATTGACTAATTACAGCGTGCATATGCAAGTTATCGCACTTGATCAAAGGGACATATTACACTGGAATGTGTCTCAGATACCTAGATAAGAAAGAAGAGAGGAGGTGTTGACAGCTGTTAATTGGTAAACGCTCAAAGCATGATTAGGGTATTATAGGAAGACAGCTAGTTCATGGTCTGAAGTAAGGCCACAGTATACAGTCCTATATTGGCATACAAATCTTGCTTATAGCCTATGACGTATCAAAGTCAGATTGCCCCCTCATGGAGGTAACGTTGCCTTGGCAAGTCCTACAAATCTGATATTTTGTTTAAGGTCCAATTGATGGTGTTTCTGCCAGTGGCTGGCTAGCGGAAATTTGGCATCTTGGCTAGCTATGGTGGACAAATGTTCTCTAATTCGAGTCTTGAGGGGTCTAATAGTGCTGCCAATGTACTTCTTATTGCAAACACAGATAATGCAATACACAGTAAAATTAAGTGTTACAGTTTATAAAGGATTAAATCTAGTGGACCTGTCCTGGGTTGAACAGGACATTTGTAGTTTCGAGAGCGTAAGGGCACATCGAGCAGCTGCTGCATTTGCGAAAGCCTTTTAGCAGATCTTGGCTTAGCCAAGTTGTTTGACGTTCTTGGTTACGCATAAAGGACGGGCTAAGTATATTCTTTAGCGTGATTCCTTTGCTGAAATTAAAGTTAGGGAAAGGGTCTATCCAATTTGTTATGTCCATATCCAGATGTAACAGGTGTCAATGTCTTTTCATGATAGTGTAAAGAGAGTAGCTATCCTTATTATATCTAGTAATGAGTCGAATCTGGTTAGGGCCTTGTCTTGTAGCTCCAATTTTAGGTTGAAGTAAAGCATCCCTCTTGTATTTGCTGACCTTTTTTGCTGTGGCCACGATATGTTTGCCAATGTAGAGTCTTTGTGTAAATCTGGTCTGGATAAGTTTACTTTCTGAATCAAAATCTTGAATGGATGTACAATTCCGTTGAGCTCTGATTAGTTCTCCCTTAGGTATGTTAGAAATGACTTGTTTCTTATGACAGCTGTCTGCATGCAGGAGTGAGTTCACCAAAGTGCTTTTTTTAAAGGTTTTAGTTGTAAAGCCGCAGTCTGTGTTTGAAATGGTAAGGTCTAAGAAATCAATAGTACTGTAGCTGGAGGAGCAGGTATTAGAGTTAAGTTGATTAACAAATGCGAGAAGTTGATCCGTGTTACCTGTCCAAAGCATGAATACATCGTCAATGTAACATTTCCAAAGATAAATAAATGGTTTGAAAGCATGATTTGAGAAAACAAATTCCTGCTCGAAGTAATGCATAAAAACATTGGCTAGTGCTGGTTCAAAACTGGCACCCATGGTGATAAATGAGTTGCTTGTAGTAAGTATCATTGAAAAGGAAAACATTGTTTTTCAGTGTGAATAACAGGAGTTGTTTGAGCATTTCGATATGCACATAGAATGAAGCAGAAGTTTGACGAAAGATGAAGTCTACCCTTTGGATGGCCATGTCATGTTTAATCGATGTGTACAATGATTTGACATCTAAGGTGACCATTAGTAAGTTGGGTTGGAATGCTAGATCATCTAAGATTTGTGTCTCTTATGTATGTCGGTGTGGTAAGCATTGCAGGTAACAGGCATTCATTAATATATAAAGAGACAGGTTCCAACACACCCCCTCTCCCGCTAACAATTGGCCTCCCTTCAGGTATACCAGTATACTCCTTGTGTATCTTAGGCAAAAAAAGATTGTAGGCATGGTAGGCCCATCTACTGTTAGGAATTGTCTTTCTGTATCGGATAGGACTCCTTTCTTGTGCCACTCTAAGATCATCTTGTTGATTTCACTTTTGATCCAGATAGTTGGGTTTCAAGATAGTATCTGATAACAGCCCTCTTGATTAAGGTGGGAAAGGCCCATGGCCATGTAGTCGACCTTGTTCATCACAACCACATTGCCGCCTTTGTCGGCTTCCTTAATTATTAAATCCTGGTTCTGGGCCAGACCCTTAAGTGCTGTGCGTTCTGTGTAGCTTAGCTTCGACTGTCTACCAGCTGCAGATAAGGTGAATTGTGACTGATCTATTGTTTTATGAATATCTTTAATTACTGCTTGGTAGAAAGTGTCAATAATGTCATCTTCTGCGAATACTGGCGTGAATTTGGATTTGGAGCTTAGTTCTTTGATATGTAAATTTTTTTGTTCAATATCTAGATCGCTGAGAATATTCAAAATGCTTGATTCTGATTGTATGTTGTCATCTTCAAGTGACATCAGAATGTGTGTATTGAGCATAGTTTGTAGCGTGATTTCCGATGGTGACGGTGTCGTTTCCTTGGCTTTAAGTGTCTTGGTCTGAGTGGCAAAAATGTTTTAAAGTTTTAGTTTCCGAACAAATTTAAAGATATCTATTTGAATATCCACGTAGTTATTGTATCCAGAAGGTGCAAAAGATAGACCTTTATTGAGAACGGCATGCTCAGCAGATGAGAGGTGATGCTTATTTCTGCAACGTGCACAGTTCGGCTTTATATACGCAAGAATGCCTCAACTGCGAGGAATATATAAAAAAGGTACACGCCATATCTTGGATTAATTCTGTATTAACTTTAACTACGAATGTTAAACCATAGAAGTTGGCTATTGCTAACAGTTGAAAATTCGTTCGTACTTTAACCGAACATTGCACTATTGCAGCTCAACTACATTAACACATGATTGAATGCACCAGAATTCTCTTCGACACAAGGTACCCAAGTTTCTCTTAAAAGCAGTTCAATATATGACTATCAAATCAAACTCTATGGTTTTTGTCATTCTTAATTTAGTCAATGTTATCACATTGGTTGGATTAACGAATGTGTTATCGCTTTGTTTCCATTCCTTCTCTCCCTTATTTATTTTTTCTTCTTCCTATGATGAAACAATTCAATTGATCCTTGGTTTCTTTCGTATCTGCAATGCATCAAATCCATGGTATTTACAACTTCTTCATTTATATGAATATTGGTTATGAACTCACAATTGTGTGTACCCATGCACTCATGCTGTTTGGTTTATTTTAAAATTGAAAATGTGTTTTGTCTAATAACATTCTTTGCATAATTGTGCCAATCAATTGAGGGATTACCTCTTCATTTGGTTTTGTTACACCACCTGCCCCATTTGGATGCAATTGCTCATATGATGCCATTTATAATTAACTTAATTGCCACGATGAAAAATACATTTCTTTTAATTAATTTTTCTTTTGTGCAATAGTTTTGCTTTTTGTTGAATTATACTTTGTATTTAATTTATATCAGCCTCAGATGAAAAGCAAGGACTGCTCAAAACACGTGTCAGGCTGTACACCATCTTATTAAATAGATCTGCAACTTAGGCAGTGTCTATCTACTCTTTGTTTTGGCACAGTGAGACTGGAAAACGTCCTTTAACTCCCAGGGATGGTCCAAGAATTTTCAATATTTGATTCAGCCTGGCACTAGGGCCATCCTCCTCTCTCTCGTCTGGTCATAGCATTTCCCATCCTAGCCAGGGTGTCTCTAACCACTTCCTTAATATCTAGAGAATATTGACCCCTAGCGTCTAATCTCTAGGCTGGTTTATTGGGACTTTCTAAGCTATCCGTACACTACCAATCTGTTGGTAGCTACCAGAGGATCTGGGATGTACCATGCAGAGAAAGTGCCCGAATTAGTCTCCTTCCCCTCATGCCCTGATGTTCTTCCTTTCACGCGCTGATGTTCCTTTCCCTGGCCCTACATTCTATTTTTTCCTATTCCCAAATCTGCCCATCACTCTATGTACACCCGTGGCTTTCTTCTCTGTCCCTCCAATGTCTCTCACTACGTCTACTACTGCCTCCAACCTATAATGTCACTAATCCTTCCTCTCTGCTACTACTCCTTCTTACACACTACTCCTTCCTCCATACTACTCGTACTACTCCACCCAGCTTCGCCCCAGTCACATGCCTTTCACTCTCACATCCATGTGACATTCACTTCCTACACTCTCTCTATTAATTACGCTCACTAGTTTAACATGCACATTCGCAACTAAGTGGCCCTTGCACTCATCAAAACATTACCTTCTCTATAATTTGCCTCCATGCTCTTGTCCACCGTCCTTTATCCTCCTGGTCTCTTGGCCTGCCACCTCCTCCCCCTCTGACCTCACCTGAACCACCCACATCCTCCTTTTTCCTGGGATCTCCTCCCACCCCCCCACAACCCTGTGTTTGGTTGTCCAACCTTGACCAATCTGGCCTTGTCTTCACTGCCCAGGAGGCGTCACATATTGAAAAACGTTCAAATAGTAATTTAAGCCTCAACTCTTTTTGACATGTAGGGCCACCGTGAGGTAGCCGTGGCAGCCTGCTCAGCACAGTGCAAGTTGGGGTTAGGGACCTCGACTTGGTGTGGCTTTTCCCAAGGAAAGTAGACTTTACATTGATGGTTGTAGTTCTGCTTTGTATCCCTGGTTGTCTATGGTGCCTGCTGCCATTTCACTGCTGTTGGGGACGTGGTGTTCAACAGGCAGCTACTGGTCTCCTCTGGTCTTTCCCTCCGACTGCAGTGGTGACTTTGGTTCTAGAACATAGAGAGAGAACTTGGCAAGCATTTTTATGAAGAGGCATGGGGTGATTCAAATGGGTACTGCCCATATAAAGACAGGCACCTCGGAGGAGACAGTAAATTGGGCTTTTTCAAATGCCACTGTCCCCTTCTGGGGTAGGTCTGGCTCTGACTACCACCCTTGGGGAGAGGGATTCCTATCCCCTTGTGAGAAGGTCAGATTACTGACCTTGTCAGGCAAGCCATCATTTTTCTCTGATGCCAACTTGTGTCAATGGTTTCAGAGAAAATGAAGATATTTAGTTCCAAACTTTATTCAAAGAATGGTTTTGGTTTTTTAATCAAACAACCAATGTCAATTTGTATATTTATATTGGAGAGGATTTTATTCCTTTGTCTATAATAGTCATTTTAATTTGTTTTTATACGTATGGATATTTGTGCATAAAATGAATGTAAACATAAGTGAGACAACAGCAAGCAGGTTGTGTTTTCTTTTCTATAGATAAGCTGCCTCTATTAATGAGTTATCTGACCTCTACCAGCATTAGAATTAGGGGACCACCTTACATTTATTGAGTTATTATTTTAAATAAAGCAGCACAATCAGATTGAAAACAGCTGGTTTCTTGTCCCAGATTGTGATAGGAAATGATATGGCATTTATAATGCACATATACATAAGTGTTTCAGGGCGCGACGAGGCATGGGAGGGGAAACAGAGGGAAGAGAGACAGCGATCCTACTAGGCCAGGTGACATTGAGATAGCACAATTGCAGGGGGAGGGGAAGGGGAAACTGCAGGGGGAAAGGGGAGGGGGCAGTGCAATACATAGGATAACAGTAAATAAAGACAATAAATAAGAAGTGTGGCCAGCTAGTGGCAAGTGCAAGGGTAGGAGCAGACATCAGGGGTCAAGTGCTAGTAGGGGCTGTAGGGATACAGAAACAGTCCCCAAGTGCAAAGGTTGCCATAGTGCAACTGGCAGGGAGGGGATCTGGGCCCGAGATCAGAGGGTAGCCAGGTAACCAGTGCAGTTTCAGATTCAGACAGGAGATCAGGAGGGGAGAGAAAACAGAAGCAAAGAGTAAGGTCTTGAGGTGCTCAAATTTCAGAGAGGCAAGGAGGCTGTTCCAAAGGGAGGCCCCAGCAGAAGAAAGATCTACCACCAACTTGTTGCTTGAAGAAGCAACTGGCCCTGAGGGATTTGGAGGCGGATGACGAAAGAGCTCAAGAGGGAAGGTATTTAGGAAGAGAGAGTTGAAGGTGTTGAGGTCCCAGGCCCCAGAAGGCCTAGTGGACAATGCAGAGGGTTTTGAACTTAATCCTCGCTGCCACTGGGAGCCAGTGATGAGATTTCAGTCCTGGAGAGATACGAGCCCTGGGCTTGAGACCAAGGATAAGTCTTGCAGTCCTGTTTTGGTTGCAGAGGGCGGAGAGTAGAGGCAGGCAGATTTAGAAAGAGGCTGTTGCAGTAGTCCAGCCTAGAGAGAACCAGAGCTCTGGAGAGTGTGCTTCTGAGGGAAGGAGAGGAAAGGAAGAATACCTCTGAGGAGGTGCAGCTGGTAGTGTGACTCCTTAGAGATGTCAGAGATGTGAGGAGAGAAGAAAAGTGTGGAGTCGAAGATTATTTTGCCTCACATGTGGGTGCAGGAAGAGGGCCAAGAGAGGCTGGCCAGAGTGTGACAGGAAAGGAGGGAGCAGGAGTGCCGATGAGGAGAATCTCGGTCTTACTGGCATTAAGGCAGAGATCATTGGCAGCACACCACTCCTGGATGGCGTACAGACAGTCAGAGATGAGAGAAGGAGAAGAGGTGGCAGAAGGGAGCCTGAAAATGAGTTGAGTGTCATCTGTATAGCACTGAAGGTTGGGTCAGCGAGCGGCAATGTGGTGGGCTAGAAGTGCCAGGTATTGGTTGAACAGCCAGGGAGAGAGGTTAGACCCCTGGGGAACACCAAAGATAGAGATAGAGGAGAGGAAGGACCCAAGTTGGACCTGGGAGGGTCGATAGGAGAGGAAGGAGGTCAGCCAAGCCAGGGCCTGATAGGTGATACCCGGGTTATCACAGAGACAGTTGAGCAGGGTGGCATGGTTGACCTTGTCAAAGGCAGAATAGAGATCAAGTAAGATGAGGACACAGGGGGTGTTGGAGTCAAGGTTGGAGAGCAGGTCTTAACGGATGTTCATGAGAGCAGTTTCCAGATCAAGCTGGGAGATGGGCAGCTTTTCTGGGAGTTTGCCCAGGAAAGGAGTGATGGAGATTGGATGATAGTTAGCCGGGCATGAAGGGTCGGCAGAGGGTTTCTTAAGAAGAGGGTGCACAAAGGAGTGCTTTGGGGGGAGGAGGAAGACTCCAGTGGCGAATGAGTGGTTGCAGAAATCAGCCAGAGCAGGAGTCAGGGTGTCAATGTGGTCCTTAATGGTTTTGGAGGAACAGGGGTGAACCTGTTTTGACGAGACTTTCATAGATCGGACTTGTCTGGACACCTCGTCAGAGGAGAACAGGGTAAAGGCAGAGAAGGAGGGGGGAGAGGTGGCCAAAGAAGGGCCAGAGGAAGAGCAGGGAGTAGAAGGACGAGGGGGAGAGGAAGAGAGAGAGGACAGGACAGGATGTCCTGAGTTTTAGAGATGAAATGAGAAGCCAGGGCCGTGCAGAGGGTCTGGGAGGGGACAGGAGAGGTAGAGACTGCAGCAAGATTAGCCAGCTACTTGCAGATTTTAAAGAGTTCGGCCGAGTTGTTAGATGCTGCGGAGATGAGGGCTTGGATGTGGGCTCTCCTCTTGGTGTGGACCAGGACCCGGTATTGCCTTTGAAGCAGGCGACAGGCCAGTTTTTCAGAGGATGTACTGGAAGCACGCCATTTCTCTTGGCCACCCTGCCCTTGCATTTAACGTTAACGAGGTCTAAGTCGTACCAGGAGTTTCACTAGGCTTTGGGTTTCAAGCGGATCCTTATGACAGGGGCAAGAACATCGAGAGTATCAGATATAACAGAGTGGAGCATGGAAAGGGCTGTGTTAGGATATGAGTCAGCCAGATGAGGAGGCGGTGGGGGTGAGAAGGTGGCGCCCGAAACCTTCAACTGACACATGCTTCATAGGTCGGATAACCGAGAAGGTAGGTGGCAGGAATCTGATTTTGCAAGAAATGTTCGAGGGAGAAATTACCAAAGTTAATTTGCTCGAAATAATCTTCAGTCATTTCTCCCCTGAACATTTCCGATGTGCCCAAACCCTCTCCCCCCTCTTTTTTTGGGGGATGAATGTGGGGGACACCCCCGCAACACCTGCTCACAATATAGTGAGCAAGGGTGTGGGGGACACCCCCGCAGCCCCCAGCACCGGATGCGTGGTTTGGTCGATCTTTTCGGCCGTTCAGACTTTTCGAACATCTGAAAATCGGCCAAATCAATCATTCGGACATTTAAATTCAGTCTTTTTGTCTGAAACCGGTGGCAGTGCTGGAGTTGGCTTGGCCTGAGGGGTAGAGAGGGTGAGATGGGAGGAAAGGAGAAAGTGATCACTCCAGGAGAGATGAGTGGCAAAATGGATCAAAGGAGGAAGGTTTGAGGAGATCAGAACATCCAGAGTGTGCCCTGCAGAGCGAGTTGGGTCAGAGGGGAGAATTGTGGGGTGGGTTTGTCTGGGTGGGATCGTCTTGGTGGAGGGAGGTTATTGGATCAGGGACATTTCTCTTTGAAAATGAGTCGAAGACTAGAAATGTAAGTACATTCCACAGATAGAAGTCATTACAATCGATATAAATTGAGTGTACTGGCATGTGTTTATTCTGTAAAGTGTCAAAGATGTTTTAACTAGGCATAACATAAAATGTCAGTGATGTCAAATTATTTGGTGCCTTAATTAAGTTATAGTGGCATTTCCACTATAATTATACTTCGGTTGTGTGCAGGATGTGACTAGAGTTGCTGTCTCGGAGGGACACCATCCCGAGCACTAAATTCACAGGTAAGTCTGTGCTCATTATGACTGGTTATCAAAACTAGCAGGCCGATTCATGGAATAATTAGCCCGGCGCAAGTGGGCAAAAACGTGCGAATCGCAGTGAAATCGCACGAAAAGCAGCGCACGTCGATTCATAGAAGGCCGTGCGCGAGAAAACCAGCGGATGTGCGATAAAAAAGTGCACGGCGCACGTTGGCGCACAGGCCATCTAACAGCGTGCGCCAGGTCACAGCGAAAATCGCACAGGCCACAGCGAAATTCGCACATAGCGCGGCGCACGCAACAAAAGTAGGCGGAACACGGGCGTAACACTCGGAATGGGGAACAACTTGCCAAAACGTGGGCGTCACGGGGGAAGTACAGGGCACAAGTGCGCGGAACGCCCACACGCTCGCCTACAACACGTATTCATGGAATAGAATAGGGCAAAAAAGCGCACGCTCAAACCAGCGCACAGGCACAAACACGACCGCCACAAGAAAGCAGGCGGCCGCCAGATTGGACAATACATGCAGGAAACCCCCGAACATGGCCGATCCCAATTGGGCCACGTCGGCACGGTGCACTTCGTGATGACGTGCGTGCTCCTCCCGGGAAGCACGCACGGCATCACGAATCACAGCCGTGCGCATCGCGACCCCAATCAGGACCTTCTCCACACGGCCAGGGGTTCCCACGTCCGCAGGTGGAGGGGAGTCAGGTGACATGGACATCCCCTCTACCTGCGGACGGGCCTGGGACGGGGCATTCCTGCTGGTGCATGGTGGTGCACTCACAGGGTCAGGGACAGCGACATGCACAGGCCCCTCCACGGTGACTTGTGCTGCCTCCTGCCCCTGGCCCTGGACTGCACCACTTGCACGAGCAGGGATGCCCCCACCAGGCCCCATGTGTGCCCCAGTGGCGGCCTCCTCCTCCTCTGTGCAAACCACCAACCTGGATGGCTCCTCACCGTCTCCCACCGTAGCAGGCCCCTGTGGGGGCTCACCCACCCCTTCCGTTGCAGCCGTGGGGGCATCCCCGCCGCCTTGCTCCACAGCGCCGTCTCCGCCCTCTTCTTCACTAGCCGCTGCGTAGAGGGAGACAAAGAACACAAGCATCAGGGCACTGTACAATGGTCCCCTAGACAGGAAGCAATAGCAGATGAGCACCACTGTCAAAGTACACTTCCATCATGTCCCTCCACAACACATGGGTCAGTCCAGGCAAAACACACACAGTAACAGGCATGGTGCATGCCATGGACATTTCCATGCATGTCCAATGGACTCTTGAAACATTCAATGACATGTAACTCACATGCATCATGGCTAATGCTATCACATGCACACACTTCACCTCAGTCACATCCATCTGGCCCCAAACACACCAAACACAGTGTAATTTGGCTGCTTCACTGAATCTGTGCATTGTCACACACATGTGTCATGCATCCATGGCATGCACAAGTCACAGACACGCAGGTCAGGCACACAGACATGGCTACCATATATGTACCTGCCATCAGCACCCATCCCTCACCCCCACCCATGTCCAGGTACAGAGACTGGCATGCTCTCATGTTCAAAATCTGCATAGGGCTCCCCATGCGGCATTTGAACACATGCAACAACCATGTGGGTCACACATCACTGGTCGCACATGCATTACCATGATGTCCCTGCACACATACATGCATACATGGCCTATGGCACACTCCAGGCAAGTATCATAGAACCAGCACACCGCAACATGCCCTGTCTCACACAGTAATGCTTGGACACTTACCGCTCAACTCCAGACGGGCCTCCCTCTCAAGGATCTGGGCGTGGAGCGCTGGGCGTACGCGTTCCAGGACCCTCATCTGGATGGAACTCATGCGGCCCCGGCCTCCCTCCACGAGGCGCCGGGCCTTCACAAGGGTCCTGGACCTCAAGTCCTCCCAGCGCTTCTTGATCTTCAGGACGTTGCGGGTTGCCACCCCCTCCGCGTTGATGGCAACCACACAGTCGGCCCAGATCCTCTCCCGTCCTTCCTTGCTGGCGCGGGATGATCCAAAGAGGGCATCATACTGCCCCAGGACATGCTCCACCAGGACACCAACTTCGGTGTCAGTGAAGCTGGTGCCCCTCTGCCCCTCTGGCCTGGGGTTGCCACTGGTGACAGATATGGAAGTGCCCGACATGGCAACCCCAGAGGCAGGTGTGGGTGGGCAACTGGGTCCTGGGGCTGGGCTGTGGAGCGATGTAATCCCAGTCGGGAGTCTTCAGTTCCAGCAGGGGTGGACACAGCAACTGGACCCCTGCAGATGGCTGATGTGCAGGCACCAAATGGCAGGGCACGGTGGCAGCAGGCAGGCAGGCAGGCAGCAGCAGATGGCACGTGGGAGGCTGCTCGGGGCACTGGGGGGCAGTAACTCGGCCTTCTGGGCAGGAGCGTGGTCTTCCGTGTGTTTTCGCGTGGCCAGCTTGATACGGAGTGATTTGGCACGTGAAAATCCTGCACGTCAGCGTGAAATCTGAGGAAAGGCCCTTAGCGCGTAAGCGCGTCAGCACGCATACGCGATTCTATTGGACCAGAGTCCCTCAGCGCGTAAGCGCGTCTGTGACGTGACCCGCACGGGTGTTCCCCACTCAGCACGTGATGACGGAGCACACGTGGAAATACTGCACGTCAGAGTGTCATCGCGTGTAATTGGACAAAAGTGCGCGTACACGCGATTGGCCTATGTACGTGTATTTCATGGGTGCGCGGGCACTTACACACGCAAGTACGTCAGCGAACCTGTATCCCGTGGTGCGTGTGAATTTCCACACGCTATTGGACTGGGAACTGGATTCCAGGGGTGCGCGGGTCACACGCTCGCCTAGAACACGCGCAAAGCATAAATTTGCGCACTTTAACAATAACAAGCTCAGACGCCAGGATGAACATACCGTTCCTAGCAGCAGTGGCAGTGGGCTACCAAAGGAGGAGGAGGAGGATAGTCAGGGCCAGAATATTCACACCCAGAACCAGCCTTTTCGGGATGCCTGATGACCAGGTGTATGGGAGGTACAGGTTTCCACCACACATTATACTGGACCTGGTGAGTGAGTGGGAGGATGACCTCACATCACCCACCCTGTGCTCCCAAGCACTCAGCCCCCTGGAGAAGGTCCTCAATGTACTGCACTTCTTAGCCACTGGATCATTTCAGCGGACAAGTGCCATAGTGGGTGGGGTGTCACAGGCCACCCAGTCACGCTGCCTACACCAGGTCTTGAACATCATCACTGCACGCCCGTCAGTCCGCAGGCACATATACCTGCCCAGAACACCTGCAGAAAGGCATGCTGCCGCCCTGGATTTTTACGGTGTGGCACGATTCCCCAAAGTGCTAGGTGCCATCGACTGCACCCATGTGGCTCTACGTCCCCCCAGGGCATCTGAGCACATCTATAGGAACCGCAAGCACTGGCATTCCATCAACGTGCAGGTAGCATGTAATGCCAAGGGAATCATCACCTCAGTATATGCCAACTATCCCGGGTCCACCCACGACAGCTTCATTTACCGAATGTCCACCCTAAGCCGGGACCTAGAAGCTGGGCGGCATGGCGATACATGGCTGCTTGGTGAGTATGTATGCCACTGCACATGCATGCATGTTGGATACTGAGCAAGGTCACAACCCCACCAATGATACCAATCACCACCTCCACAGGGGACAGTGCCTACCCTCTCAGCCCCCACATGATGACGCCAATTCGGAACCCCACCACACCACCCGAGGTAAGATATAACACAGCCCACATTACGACCCGGGGCATAGTGGAGCGCACATTCGGAGTGCTAAAGTCACGCTTTCGCTCCCTTGACCGTTCTGGCGGGCAGCTGTTATACGCTCCCCCAGTAGTGTGCAGGATCATAGTGGCAGCATGTGTCCTGCACAATGTTGCAACACGCCGGGGCCTGGCCGTGGACATGGTGGTGGCCCCACATCCACAACCACATGCACAGCCGCTGCGCATGGGAGGGGAAAGGGCACGGGGGGAGGCAGCCCGTACACAGCTAGTGGCTAATTACTTCACATAGAAATCACACCCCTGTGGAGTGCACACTGCCCTGGCACATTCCATCTGACAATCAATGATGACTCAACCTGACACTGATCCTGAATGTCTGGAGAATGAACCGTGAATACCATATCAGCCTGAGATTGTTCACCTGGAAGTGTCACAATGTGTGCATCCCTACCCACACAGACACCACCAATGCAGTTTTGTGAAGTTACACATTCAAGCAGCTAAAATGAATACCCACTTGCAAAATGCAACAAGAGGACAGTGCCATGTCAGCCAACCCAACCCCAGCACCGCCACACGACACACCGTGCCATGTCATGCTAATTGCAGGTAAACAAAGTAATCCCCACAACATGACACTAGTGTCACTATGTACAGTGTCCCTATTAGAAACCTGCAACACCTGAAATGCTCACAGCAATGCCGGACCAACAACATACTTGAGCACGTACTACCATTTACATGACATCACAAATGTTACATATTAGTAGTCTCACCACCTGGAAATGCCTGCACTCCCACCACTACCAACTGTGCAGTGTTGGCGCCATGTAGAGTTGTAGGTGCACTGCTGCCAACATGGACCCCATCTCCAGACTAGAGGTCCTTGTGTAGACATGAGGAAGGGACCTGCAATTTGGGAGGTAGACACAGAAGATGAGTTACACATCAATGCAACATGCAGTGCACAACACAACAGCAATATGCACTAGGAATGTATACACAGTATTGACTACAGACTGCCCACACAGCTCATGGGAGTCCAACGTCACTGTGTAATTCACTGTCACTTGGGCACACCCTTTGCAAGCCCATGGAAACGGGAAGCAGGAGGGGTGTGTGTGACTCAAACCCAAGCATCTGAACCAAATACATTACAAGCCTGCATGTGCCCAGCCACAATGCAGCGTATGCCCACAGGAACCACGGAAGCCAACTAATCGTCCCAAAAAAATAGGGAATAAAATAAATCAAAATAACAATAAAAATGAGAAACAATCAAAAATGGCCATTGATGGGCCCGGGGGGGTTGGGGAGGCCACCCAGGAGGTCCGAGGACAGGATGCACACCAGTACCCACCTGCGTGGATCCTGGGAAAATAAAACACCTCCATGGGCTCATGGCCCACACGGCTACCCTGTTGTGGGAGTATCACTGCTGTCGCTATTATCACCCTGTGCAGCTGCATCCGGAGGTGGTTGCACTATGGGAGGCAGCCCACGCAAGGCCCTAGTCTGCTCCTCCATGGCTGCAAGCATGCGGGTGTGGTAGGTCTGGTTCTGGAGGATGAGTGTGCGGAGGTCCCCATGCAACAACTCACGGGATGCCCGGACCTCCGCCCTCGTTGCCTGCATCTCAGCTGAGAGCGTACGGGTGAGACGCTCCAGCTGCTGTTCTGTCCTTTGGTGTGTTGAAGCCTCAAGCTCAACAAGAGTCGTCCTGAGGTGAAGGAGCTCCTGCCTCAGGGCTTCCCTGTGGCCCTGGGACTCAATGGAGATGGCCTCCTGCAGAGTCGCCAGTGCCACCCGCCTGTCCCTGTTAGACCCCAACATGTCCTCCCTGTGTGACTGGCAGATGGAGTCGGTTGCCTGCTCTAGTCGCTACATCAGCCTTTCTGGGGGGACAATGGAAGTGGCCACCCTATCCATGGCCTGAGCCATCATCTCGGATGATGCAGCCTGTTGGGTTGCCATACCGTAAATGGATTGCTCCCATGCGGTATTGCCGGGTGGGGTACGGCCACCACGTCGGCGGGCACCACACCTGTCTGGGGCAAGGCGAACTGCGCCTTGCTGTGCCGGCACTGCCTGAGGCTGCAGGACTGCATTCCCCCTCTGATCTGCTGGCCCAGGAACAGGATCAGATGTCGCGGAGTGTGATCCTGCATCCGTAACCACCGAAGGCATAGCTGCCAACACTGACATCCCCATGGAGGGTTCTGACCCTGGTGCAGGTGGGTGAGACAGAACAGAATCCCTCCCTGGAACACTCACCTGCGACGGCACGTAGGTCTCATCCGAATCAACACCTGAGTACAGCTCGGGGGAGGTGCAGCCAGAGACACCCCTTGAGAGCACGACCTGCAGCACTTGTGGGTTCTCCCCCACCACCACACCACGTCCCTCACTGGTGGTTGGTCGGCCCTCGGACCCCTCCTGGGTCTGCACCATCTCCACAACCCCAGCAGTATCAGGTGCGTCTTCCCCTGCAAAGACATTAAAACAAAGAAATGGAAACAGGCATTAGCACCCAGGCACACAATGAGGGCTGAGAAGCAAGAGAACCAGTACTTGATTGACACATGTCCCACATGACTGAACCCTCCCATGCATGCACCCTCACTGCGTATGAAGTGCAGGCAAATGGCACACACTGATGACACCAAGATGGAAGATGAACACATTTTCTGCATGCTGCCTGGCAGTGGCATCACACATTGGCCTGTGATTGCCAGGTGAAACACACATGCCATCACACAGATGGCATGTACCATTGCTATTGAGTGAAGATGGAGAGGAGGGCAGCACCTATTCATTCAGTCCAGTTCCCGCATGTAATCCCTTTTCTAATTCTAACAGGTCAGATTTTTCACCTGGAGCTGCCAGTCTGAAATGGTCCAATTGCACACGGACATGTGTGTACAAATGATATCCAGGAAACAAAGTCACTCCACTTTACCATAGCCATGTCAGACATGTGACTAGTGGACAGCGAGATGCCTAGTAAAAGTGGTGGAATGCAAACAATATGACTGAATGAACAGTGAAAAATAAGCAACTATGTTGTGGCAAGGTGACACTTCAAGGGCAACTGGCGTGCAGTTGGGCTAGATGTCTACTGTTGGCAGGAGGGATACTGCTATGGCCAAATGCAGCTGCGCAGGAAGTATTGCATGAAGCACATGGCTGACCCATACGACTCAGGCGCACACACTCTCACCTGGAACACAAACAGAAGCCCTCACATACACACCATGCACATGGATGACACACACATGCATGTGCACTCACCGGACAATGCCTCGTAATCAGCCAGATCTCCCACGCCTTGGATCTGTTCATCCGTGACGTAGGTCCCAGCGACTGACTCATGTGGAGTGAGTTCCATGTCTACTACTGGAGACCCACCTCCAGTCACTAGAGTTGCGGCATGACTTGAGGCCAGCTTACTCTTTGCCCTGCGCTTTAGGTCATTCCAGCGCTTATAGCAATCATTGGCTGTGCGCCTCACGATTCCAAGGGCACTTACGATGTCCGCAACGGTCTGCCAGTGTGCCTGGCGTTGTGCAGGTGTGGTCTTGGATCCTGCAACAATGACCATCTCGTTGCATGTCCGGACACATACTCGACAAGTGCATTCAGTTCGTCATCCGTGAAGCTGGGCTTCCTGGACGGGCCGGACTATGTAGCCGTGTCTGGGGCATCAGCCTGTGCCGGACGAGCACTCTTCCTCTTCCGCTTGGAAGGTGGTGGTGATCCTGAGTGTCCTGCGCCGCTCTGGACACTAGGGGCAGGAGCCCTGGTGGACTCTGTATCAGGAGTGTGGGATTGCACACTCAGCATGGGAGTTGGTGCAGGCATTGGCTCTAGTGTGATGGTGTCGGGGAATGTCAGCAGCATGGACTAGGACCGACACTGTCCTGGCTGGGTGTGTGAGGGCTGGGGTGGATGGAGCCGCAGCTGCCCCTGCAGCCTCTCCGCCCTGCCTCCTTGGTGCAGCAGATGACCTTGCTGGCCCAGATGCACGTGGCATGGTGACATCAACGTGCACCAGCGCACGTGTCATAGGCCTGCTGACCTGGAAGTCAGCCATGGAGTCAGCCAGATCTGGTGCCACAATGGGCTGGTCCAACAAGGGCTGAGCATGGATGGTGTCAGCCACATCAGCCTCAACGGGAGGGGGGGGGGGATTATGGGTGCCCTTGACTGGTCCTCCACACATGGGGGGACAGGCTCACCCTGCAAGTAACGACCACGTCCCCTACCGGATCCACCATGGCCACCACTTGTGGCTCTTCCACCTTTGCCACCCTTACGGATTCCTCGCCTCCCAGCCATGGCACTGATGTAAATGTGCGTATGGGAGTGGCTGTAAACTATTGTCCTGGGCAATTGGGGGTCAAAGGGGTTGGGTACCAGATGGTAATTGTACCCTAGTGCTCTTGCAAGGCTGATTGTAACCCCTGGGGAAAGATGACGGGTCACGCTACGCACAGGAGCCCCAAAAAAGGGAGATGACGTGCACGCAACCCCTCCTAGACCACGTGTGCAGAAAGAAAAACCTGCACTACGCTGTGGCACCCAGTAACACAAGAATGAACGTATGCGTGTCACACGCAGCCTAGAATGACCTCTGAAGGGGTAGGCTACACACGGGGCAAGCACAGATGTTAGATACGTGCGTGACTCACCGTCTGCCTGGTAAACGAGCGTGTAAAAGGAGCACGTTTGGTTGGCAACACCCCCGCCAAAAGAAGATTTGTACGCTGTCTGAGGAGACAGGACAACAGTAGAAGGGAACGCTGTTTGAGGGAACAGGCCCAGGTAAACCAGTAAATGCGGAAAAAGAGAAAAAGCTGTCAGAGGTAACAGGGAATACGAACTTGAAACGCTGTGAAGTAAATCGCGTGTGAAACGACAAGAAGTACAGAATTCACCCACTCGCTCTCCACGAAAAGCACGTACAAGGAAAACGTGTTCTACACGTACCTTTTATACAGGGCCACACGTCCAGCGTCACTTACGCGGCGTGTACGCGCTAGGGCCATTTCCACCAATTACATGCTTTGTCACTTCTGCGTGTAGGGCCATTTCCACCAATTACACGCTTTGTCACTTCTGCGTGTAGGGCCATTTCCACCAATTACACGCTTTGTCACTTCTGCGTGTAGGGCCATTTCCACAAATTACACGCTTTGTCACTTCTGCGTGTAGGGCCATTTCCACCAATCACACGCGATTACACTCTGACGTGCAGTCTTTCCACGTGTGCTCTGTCATCACGTGCTGTGTGGGAAACACCCGTGCGGGTCACGTCACAGACGCGCTTACGCGCTGAGGGCCTTTCCTCGGTTTTCACGCTGACGTGCAGGATTTTCACGTGCCAAATCACTCCGTACCAAGCTGGCCACGCGTACGCACACGGAATACCATGCTCCTGCCCGGAAGGCCGAACTACTGCCCCCCAGAGCCCCGAACACGCTCCCACCTGCTGCTGCCTGACTGCCTGCTGCCCCTGCACTGCTGGGGGGTGGGGGTGGTGGGAGACATGAGTGGGGGCCTGCTGGAGTCTGCCCATGGTGGCAGGGGTGTGGGGGTGGTGGGAGACATGGGTGGGGGCCTGGTGGAGGGTGCCCCTGCACTGCTGGGGGGTGGGGGTGTTAGGAGACATGGGTGGGGGCCTGGTGGAGGGTGCCCCTGGTGGCGGGGGGGTGGGGGTGATAGGGGACATGGGTGGGGGCCTGGTGGAGGGTGCCCCTGGTGGCGGGGGGGTGGGGGTGATAGGGGACATGGGTGGGGGCCTGGTGGAGGGTGACCATGGTGGCTGGGGTGTGGGGGTGGTGGGAGACATGGGTGGGGGCCTGGTGGAGGGTGCCCCTGCACTGCTGGGGGGTGGGGGTGATAGGGGACATGGGTGGGGGCCTGGTGGAGGGTGACCCTGGTGGCTGGGGGGTGGGGGTGATAGGGGACATGGGTGGGGGCCTGGTGGAGGGTGCCCCTGCACTGCTGGGGGTGGGGGTGATAGGGGACATGGGTGGGGGCCTGGTGGAGGGTGACCCTGGTGGCTGGGGTGTGGGGGTGGTGGGAGACATGGGTGGGGGCCTGGTGGAGGGTGCCCCTGCACTGCTGGGGGGTGGGGGTGATAGGGGACATGGGTGGGGGCCTGGTGGAGGGTGACCCTGGTGGCTGGGGGGTGGGGGTGATAGAGGACATGGGTGGGGGCCTGGTGGAGGGTGCCCCTGCACTGCTGGGGGTGGGGGTGATAGGGGACATGGGTGGGGGCCTGGTGGAGGGTGACCCTGGTGGCTGGGGTGTGGGGGTGGTGGGAGACATGGGTGGGGGCCTGGTGGAGGGTGCCCCTGCACTGCTGGGGGGTGGGGGTGATAGGGGACATGGGTGGGGGCCTGGTGGAGGGTGACCCTGGTGGCTGGGGGGTGGGGGTGATAGGGGACATGGGTGGGGGCCTGGTGGAGGGTGCCCCTGCACTGCTGGGGGGTGGGGGTGATAGGAGACATGGGTGGGGGCCTGGTGGAGGGTGACCCTGGTGGCTGGGGTGTGGGGGTGGTGGGAGACATGGGTGGGGGCCTGGTGAAGGGTGCCCCTGCACTGCTGGGGGGTGGGGGTGATAGGGGACATGGGTGGGGGCCTGGTGGAGGGTGACCCTGGTGGCTGGGGGGTGGGGGTGATAGGGGACATGGGTGGGGGCCTGGTGGAGGGTGCCCCTGCACTGCTGGGGGGTGGGGGTGATAGGGGACATGGGTGGGGGCCTGGTGGAGGGTGACCCTGGTGGCTGGGGTGTGGGGGTGGTGGGAGACATGGGTGGGGGCCTGGTGGAGGGTGCCCCTGCACTGCTGGGGGGTGGGGGTGATAGGGGACATGGGTGGGGGCCTGGTGGAGGGTGCCCCTGGTGGCTGGGGGGTGGTGGTGGTGGGAGACATGGGTGGGGGCCTGGTGGAGGGTGCCCCTGGTGGCTGGGGGGTGGGGGTGATAGGGGACATGAGTGGGGGCCTGGTGGAGGGTGCCCCTGCACTGCTGGGGGGTGGGGGTGGTGGGAGACATGGATGGGGGCCTGGTGGAGGGTGCCCCTGGTGGCTGGGGGGTGGGGGTGGTGGGAGACATGGATGGGGGCCTGGTGGAGGGTGCCCCTGCACTGCTGGGGGGTGGGGGTGGTGGGAGACATGGATGGGGGCCTGGTGGAGGGTGACCCTGGTGGCTGGGGTGTGGGGGTGGTGGGAGACATGAGTGGGGGCCTGGTGGAGGGTGACCCTGGTGGCTGGGGGGTGGGGGTGGTGGGAGACATGAGTGGGGGCCTGGTGGAGGGTGACCCTGGTGGCTGGGGTGTGGGGGTGGTGGGAGACATGAGTGGGGGCCTGGTGGAGGGTGCCCCTGGTGGCTGGGGGGTGGGGGTGGTGGGAGACATGAGTGGGGGCCTGGTGGAGGGTGCCCCTGGTGGCTGGGGGGTGGGGGTGGTGGGAGACATGAGTGGGGGCCTGGTGGAGGGTGACCCTGGTGGCTGGGGGTTGGGGGTGGTGGGAGACATGAGTGGGGGCCTGCTGGAGTCTGCCCATGGTGGCAGGGGTGTGGGGGTGGTGGGAGACATGAGTGGGGGCCTGGTGGAGGGTGCCCCTGCACTGCTGGGGGGTGGGGGTGTTGGGAGACATGGGTGGGGGCCTGGTGGAGGGTGCCCCTGGTGGCGGGGGGGTGGGGGTGATAGGGGACATGGGTGGGGGCCTGGTGGAGGGTGCCCCTGGTGGCGGGGGGGTGGGGGTGATAGGGGACATGGGTGGGGGCCTGGTGGAGGGTGCCCCTGGTGGCTGGGGGGTGGGGGTGATAGGGGACATGAGTGGGGGCCTGGTGGAGGGTGCCCCTGCACTGCTGGGGGGTGGGGGTGTTGGGAGACATGGGTGGGGGCCTGGTGGAGGGTGCCCCTGGTGGCGGGGGGGTGGGGGTGATAAGGGACATGAGTGGGGGCCTGGTGGAGGGTGCCCCTGCACTGCTGGGGGGTGGGGGTGATAGGGGACATGGGTGGGGGCCTGGTGGAGGGTGCCCCTGGTGGCTGGGGGGTGGGGGTGATAGGGGACATGGGTGGGGGCCTGGTGGAGGGTGCCCCTGCACTGCTGGGGGGTGGGGGTGATAGGGGACATGGGTGGGGGCCTGATGGAGGGTGCCCCTGGTGGCTGGGGGGTGGGGGTGATAGGGGACATGGGTGGGGGCCTGGTGGAGGGTGCCCCTGCACTGCTGGGGGGTGGGGGTGATAGGGGACATGGGTGGGGGCCTGGTGGAGGGTGCCCCTGCACTGCTGGGGGGTGGGGGTGATAGGGGACATGGGTGGGGGCCTGGTGGAGGCTGCCCCTGCACTGCTGGGGGGTGGGGGTGTTGGGAGACATGGGTGGGGGCCTGGTGGAGGCTGCCCCTGCACTGCTGGGGGGTGGGGGTGGTGGGAGACATGGATGGGGCCTTGTGAAGGGTGCCCCTGCACTGCTGGGGGGTGGGGGTGGTGGGAGACATGAGTGGGGGCCTGGTGGAGGGTGCCCCTGGATGCTGGGGGGTGGGGGTGGTGGGAGACATGAGTGGGGGCCTGGTGGAGGGTGCCCCTGCACTGCTGGGGGGTGGGGGTGATAGGGGACATGGGTGGGGGCCTGTTGGAGGGTGCCCCTGCACTGCTGGGGGGTGGGGGTGATAGGGGACATGGGTGGGGGCCTGGTGGAGGCTGCCCCTGCACTGCTGGGGGGTGGGGGTGTTGGGAGACATGGGTGGGGGCCTGGTGGAGGGTGCCCCTGGTGGCTGGGGGGTGGGGGTGGTGGGAGACATGAGTGGGGGCCTGGTGGAGGGTGACCCTGGTGGCTGGGGGTTGGGGGTGGTGGGAGACATGAGTGGGGGCCTGCTGGAGTCTGCCCATGGTGGCAGGGGTGTGGGGGTGGTGGGAGACATGAGTGGGGGCCTGGTGGAGGGTGCCCCTGCACTGCTGGGGGGTGGGGGTGTTGGGAGACATGGGTGGGGGCCTGGTGGAGGGTGCCCCTGGTGGCGGGGGGGTGGGGGTGATAGGGGACATGGGTGGGGGCCTGGTGGAGGGTGCCCCTGGTGGCTGGGGGGTGGGGGTGGTGGGAGACATGAGTGGGGGCCTGGTGGAGGGTGACCCTGGTGGCTGGGGGTTGGGGGTGGTGGGAGACATGAGTGGGGGCCTGCTGGAGTCTGCCCATGGTGGCAGGGGTGTGGGGGTGGTGGGAGACATGAGTGGGGGCCTGGTGGAGGGTGCCCCTGCACTGCTGGGGGGTGGGGGTGTTGGGAGACATGGGTGGGGGCCTGGTGGAGGGTGCCCCTGGTGGCGGGGGGGTGGGGGTGATAGGGGACATGGGTGGGGGCCTGGTGGAGGGTGCCCCTGGTGGCGGGGGGGTGGGGGTGATAGGGGACATGGGTGGGGGCCTGGTGGAGGGTGCCCCTGGTGGCTGGGGGGTGGGGGTGATAGGGGACATGAGTGGGGGCCTGGTGGAGGGTGCCCCTGCACTGCTGGGGGGTGGGGGTGTTGGGAGACATGGGTGGGGGCCTGGTGGAGGGTGCCCCTGGTGGCGGGGGGGTGGGGGTGATAAGGGACATGAGTGGGGGCCTGGTGGAGGGTGCCCCTGCACTGCTGGGGGGTGGGGGTGATAGGGGACATGGGTGGGGGCCTGGTGGAGGGTGCCCCTGGTGGCTGGGGGGTGGGGGTGATAGGGGACATGGGTGGGGGCCTGGTGGAGGGTGCCCCTGCACTGCTGGGGGGTGGGGGTGATAGGGGACATGGGTGGGGGCCTGATGGAGGGTGCCCCTGGTGGCTGGGGGGTGGGGGTGATAGGGGACATGGGTGGGGGCCTGGTGGAGGGTGCCCCTGCACTGCTGGGGGGTGGGGGTGATAGGGGACATGGGTGGGGGCCTGGTGGAGGGTGCCCCTGCACTGCTGGGGGGTGGGGGTGATAGGGGACATGGGTGGGGGCCTGGTGGAGGCTGCCCCTGCACTGCTGGGGGGTGGGGGTGTTGGGAGACATGGGTGGGGGCCTGGTGGAGGCTGCCCCTGCACTGCTGGGGGGTGGGGGTGGTGGGAGACATGGATGGGGCCTTGTGAAGGGTGCCCCTGCACTGCTGGGGGGTGGGGGTGGTGGGAGACATGAGTGGGGGCCTGGTGGAGGGTGCCCCTGGATGCTGGGGGGTGGGGGTGGTGGGAGACATGAGTGGGGGCCTGGTGGAGGGTGCCCCTGCACTGCTGGGGGGTGGGGGTGATAGGGGACATGGGTGGGGGCCTGTTGGAGGGTGCCCCTGCACTGCTGGGGGGTGGGGGTGATAGGGGACATGGGTGGGGGCCTGGTGGAGGCTGCCCCTGCACTGCTGGGGGGTGGGGGTGTTGGGAGACATGGGTGGGGGCCTGGTGGAGGCTGCTCCTGCACTGCTGGGGGGTGGGGGTGGTGGGAGACATGGATGGGGGCCTTGTGAAGGGTGCCCCTGCACTGCTGGGGGGTGGGGGTGGTGGGAGACATGAGTGGGGGCCTGGTGGAGGGTGCCCCTGGTGGCTGGGGGGTGGGGGTGGTGGAAGACATGGGTAGGGGCCTGGTGGAGGGTGCCCCTGGATGCTGGGGGGTGGGGGTGGTGGGAGACATGAGTGGGGGCCTGGTGGAGGGTGCCCCTGGTGGCTGGGGGGTGGGGGTGATAGGGGACATGAGTGGGGGCCTGGTGGAGGGTGCCCCTGCACTGCTGGGGGTGATAGGGGACATGGGTGGGGGCCTGGTGGAGGCTGCCCCTGCACTGCTGGGGGGTGGGGGTGTTGGGAGACATGGGTGGGGGCCTGGTGGAGGCTGCCCCTGCACTGCTAGGGGGTGGGGGTGATAGGGGACATGAGTGGGGGCCTGGTGGAGGGTGCCCCGGCACTGCTGGGGGGTGGGGGTGATAGGGGACATGGGTGGGGGCCTGGTGGAGGGTGCCCCTGGTGGCTGGGGGGTGGTGGTGGTGGGAGACATGGGTGGGGGCCTGGTGGAGGGTGCCCCTGGTGGCTGGGGGTGGGGGTGATAGGGGACATGAGTGGGGGCCTGGTGGAGGGTGCCCCTGCACTGCTGGGGGGTGGGGGTGGTGGGAGACATGGATGGGGGCCTGGTGGAGGGTGCCCCTGGTGGCTGGGGGGTGGGGGTGGTGGGAGACATGGATGGGGGCCTGGTGGAGGGTGCCCCTGCACTGCTGGGGGGTGGGGGTGGTGGGAGATATGGATGGGGGCCTGGTGGAGGGTGCCCCTGGTGGCTGGGGGGTGGGGGTGGTGGGAGACATGAGTGGGGGCCTGGTGGAGGGTGACCCTGGTGGCTGGGGGGTGGGGGTGGTGGGAGACATGAGTGGGGGCCTGCTGGAGTCTGCCCATGGTGGCAGGGGTGTGGGGGTGGTGGGAGACATGAGTGGGGGCCTGGTGGAGGGTGACCCTGGTGGCTGGGGGGTGGGGGTGGTGGGAGACATGAGTGGGGGCCTGGTGGAGGGTGACCCTGGTGGCTGGGGGGTGGGGGTGGTGGGAGACATGAGTGGGGGCCTGCTGGAGTCTGCCCATGGTGGCAGGGGTGTGGGGGTGGTGGGAGACATGAGTGGGGGCCTGGTGGAGGGTGACCCTGGTGGCTGGGGGGTGGGGGTGGTGGGAGACATGAGTGGGGGCCTGCTGGAGTCTGCCCATGGTGGCAGGGGTGTGGGGGTGGTGGGAGACATGAGTGGGGGCCTGGTGGAGGGTGCCCCTGCACTGCTGGGGGGTGGGGGTGTTGGGAGACATGGGTGGGGGCCTGGTGGAGGGTGCCCCTGGTGGCGGGGGGGTGGGGGTGATAGGGGACATGGGTGGGGGCCTGGTGGAGGGTGCCCCTGGTGGCGGGGGGGTGGGGGTGATAGGGGACATGGGTGGGGGCCTGGTGGAGGCTGCCCCTGCACTGCTGGGGGGTGGGGGTGCAGGGGGACATGAGCAGGTGTGCAGGGTAGTCCCCTGTTTTGTGGGCTGCCTGCAGGGGCCGTGGAGGGTGTACAGGGAACACCTGTGAGGACCCACCCAGCCTAATTGCGTGTGATAATTCCCGCACACCCCTGTAATACACGTACCTGGCCAAATCGCATGTGAGAATTCCCGTGCATCCCTGTAATACACGTAGCATGGCCAATCGCGTGTAGAACTTCCCACGCACCCCTGTGATACACGTACCAGGCCAAATCGCGTGTGATAATTCCCACGTACCCCTGTAATACACGTACCCAGCCGAATCGCGTGTAGAACTTCCCGTGTACCCCTGTAATACACGTACCCAGCCAAATCGCGTGTGATAATTCCCACGTACCCCTGTAATACACGTACCCTGGCCAATCGCGTGTAGAACTTCCCACGCACCCCTGTAATACACGTACCAAGCCAAATCGCGTGTGATAATTCCCGCGCACTCCTGTAATACACGTACCTGGCCAAATCGCATGTGGAAATTCCCGCGCACCCCTGTAATACACGTACCCAGCCGAATCGCGTGTGAGAATTCCCGCGCACCCCTGTAATACACGTACCCAGCTGAATCGCGTGTGATAATTCCCACGTACCCCTGTAATACACGTACCCTGGCCAATCGCGTGTAGAACTTCCCACGCACCCCTGTAATACACGTACCAAGCCAAATCGCGTGTGATAATTCACGCGCACCCCTGTAATACACGTACCCTGGCCAATCGCGTGTAGAACTTCACGCGTACCCCTGATATGCACGTTACCCGCTTTGCGTTCCTTGTTTGGCAGCCCTGTAGACTGGTCCAGGGTTAGCGCAGCCCTTTGCGATGATTTAGCGATTTTGATGGCTTTTCCTTGCGCGAGGGCGTTCTTGGGGGCGTTACTGGCGCTGCTGCAGGGTCGCTGCGATACTCTGCGCCACGGCTGGTTTGGGAGCCTGAAATCCATGAATACGCTGTGCGCGGAAATCGGTTTTAGCGCACGTGCCTGGCGCAGACAATCGCACGCGGACACTCTGCGCCAGCCGCTTGCGACACTTTTCTGCGAAATTCTATGAATTACCCTGTTTATATGCCTGAGGGGGTCTCTTTTCACAGCAAGATTAGTTTTTCCATCCTCTCAATTTCCGCACACTTTATTTTTGATTTTTTGTGCTTTTCCCAGCTTCACTAGGCAAATCCATATGCAGTCCCCCCATCTCCACCAACTAGACCGCAGGAGTCCAGGGGGCCCTAGGTTGTAGGCACAACCAACTGCTTAGAAAAGAACCAAAAAACAGCAACAATGGTAATCTCATGATCTAAAGGAACTCGTGGAAAGGTTAACTAGTCCCTGTTCAAAACAAGCTAATGGCTGGGCTCTTTCACACATTAGTTAATGCCAGTCCAGGAGGAAATCTTCAAGCCTGGATGTGGCATAGGTCGGGAATGATCATCAGGATGTATTTACAGCCCTCCAGGGGAGTTGCTAGGTCTGGAAAAGACCCGGGGCTAAGCTGATGTCGGAACTGTTGGGACTGGGGGCTAGCTAGTCTTTTGGCTGTTGCTCCTGAGATTCTATCCGGGGCTACAACCAAAAGATCAGGGGCTATAGCCCCCTTAGCCCCCTTAGCAACGCCCCTGCAGCCCTCACTACTCTCAGATCCCGGCTACAAAACCCTATACACGCATTGATTGCCCTAAAACTTGTTCCTCCGTTATCCCTCCTTCATCCTTGACTGACAGTAACAAGCACTGAGTTAATGCGCGATATGGGGCACACAGGTTGCAGCTTGGAAAAGCAAGTGAGGTAGAGCATAAAGGGGGAGAAGCTAAGTGGTGTATACAGAGATGCCATTCCATTCCTCCCATCCAACCAATCTGATAGTTATGCAAGGTCAATCCTCATGCCCTGTGCAATTTGACCCCTCTCGGCACCCAGCCCCTATGCTGCATGCTCCTCTAGATGTGACAGCAGGGTGCCAGGAACTCTGAGTGACTCATACTCCTGGGGGAAGTTTCACTGATGAGAAGTACCCGGAATGCATCACTCGCCGGCTCTGCCTCTCCACAGCCAACTGAGTTAAACATCTGAGCGGTTCCAGCAAAATGGAAGACAAAATGAAAGCAGAAATGTTGTTTCAAGTGAATTTCTGAGCAGCATAGGCATAAAAAAGCATGCACGGCTCATAAAGAGGTCGAAAGTTGGGGCAAAAGAGGTCAGCGATGGGGGCAGCATCATTTTTAATGTCCAAATCAGAAAACAATACTTGGATTGTATCATCGGCAGTTACTTTCAATTTTACAATGGACACTACACAAGGACCTTGCCAAGTCTTCTTAATAAACACCCAGGCAATTTTTCTCGACTCTCGGCTCCTGTCAAAACGTAATGCTACCAATTGTGAAAACTTAATGCTGTTGAGTTGCACGCCTGAGCACAAGGGTGGGCACTGCACTCTTTCAAAGGGAAACTGCCACACCAAGAGCGTTGACTCCTAGTATCTGGAAAATGTGAAACATTCTGCACTACAGTTTTCTCTTTTCTGTATAAGTGTATTGTATTGTATTGTTTATTTATAAAGCGCTTATACACAAAACTAATGCTTCAAAGCACTCCAAGACGGGAGGGGAACATGGGATAAATCATTCATACGTCCATGGAAATTTCAGAATGATATACAATAATAATAAGCTTACTAGGCCTGACAATATTTCTGCTAATTCAAGTGAGTTACCAGGTAGTTGGAGGGGAGCAGTGCGGACAGGGAGCAGAGGGCGGTACAAGCATAGCAAACTGACAATGCAAATGTGTGACCAGCAGTTAGGATAGGAGGGGATATGAGCAGGTTATTGTGCCTTTCTAATGTGCCACTAACACAAGTGTTTCAGGGGCACTATGTAAGGAGGAGCGGCAAGGGGAGACAAAGGAACAGACAGAAAATGAACTTACTGGGTAAGGTGCATTCAGATTGTGTAAGTGCCAGACTGGAAGTGCAAGTGATGGGCAAAGGGGATTGCGCCTGGTCCAGGAGGGCCGGGTTAAGTGCAGAAAGATATCTCTTAGGGAAGTGTCTAATGCTGCAAGTAGTGCAGGGGCCAAAAGGCAAGCGCAGGGACTCGTCTGGGTGCCTGGAACCTGTGAGGGTCTGAGGTGAGCCAGGCACCAGTCAGTAAGCTGAGCAGAAGGGGGACGTAGCAGATAGATGGTGGAGATTATCAGGTGAGAGTTAGAAAGAAGGCAGAGGAGAAGAGGAAGGTCTTGAGGAGTTTCCAGAATTTAAGAAGATACGGCTCAAGACAGAGAGTGACCCCTGCAGAGGATAAGGATCTACCCCGAAGTTTCTGTTTGGCGAAATGGCTCACGCTCAGAGAGTTGGAGGAGGATGAGCAGAGTGCTCTGGATGGAGTCTATTTGGGCTGAGTGTTGTATGTAGTGCAGGCCCTGGCCCCAGAAAGGCTTGTGAACTATGCAGACGGTCTTGTACTTGATCCTTGCAGCCACAGGGAGCCACTGGAGGGATTTCAGTGCCGGAAAGATGCGGTCCCAGTCATTTCTCTCACAGAGCTATTGCTTCTTGCCAGCAGAAAATAGGCATATCATCATTTCAGATTGGAATGTATATAAATGTTCCCATAAATGCCACAGGCCGCATGTGATGTCAGCCGCACTGACCTGCAAGTGCCAAACTATGAATGGTTCATGGCAGCAGCCCACTATGGTTGCCTGGCTTTGCAGTGTGGAGTTTTATCTGCCTAATTTCGGCAGCTTAATAGTGTAAACAACTGTGCATTTAGTTGATATCACTTTAGTAATTTGTTTTATGTCAAACTGTTTGGACTGTGTCGCAATGCAGTTTACCATAGCTCATTTCTTACTTTTATACATGAATTTACAATTGTTTCCCCTAGATTAAATAGCTCTCACATTGATAGTTGCCCATGAGACTCGGTTTTCCCATCTTTCAAAACGGGACTACATATGGTGCATGGTTGTAGGTCAAAGGATCGAAAAAAAAGGATCGAATGGTAAAAGGATCATTTCAAAAGGATCGAAAACAAAAAGGATCAAAATTTTTCTTTTTCTTTTTTTTTACATTTTATTTTTTGGGTGGTCCCCCCCAACCCCTGTTTTTGTGGTAAAACCCACTTTTTTTTAACTATACGAAAACCAAAAAAAATATATATAATAAAAAAAAATGTGATCCTTCTGTTTTCGGCCCTATTGCGTTGATCCTTTTACATTCGATCCTTTAACTGGACACCATGATGCATCCTTTAACTCTGAACTTAAAAGCCATGAAAAGCATTTTACTCAGGCCTTAGACATTATCTAAGGTTATAGTAAACACACTTTTGTTTTTTTTGCACACTGGTCTGTGCTTCACTTTACACTCGAGGCAGTATTCAATGCACATGACAAAGGAGTTTAAATTCCATCATTCTTTCTATGGCACAACCCCGAATTTCTTGAACTCCATCCCAGTAGAACCTTAGGGTTTTAATAACTACATGCATTTTAGGAAACTACTAAAAGTCGATGTGTTTTCTTTATAGCTTTCAGGAATAAACTGGGTGGGGCCCTTAGAATGTTTTAATTCATGTATTTTCTCTAAGTATTTGATCACTGCATTTTTGCTGTACATCACTCAGGCATCCGATTATCAAACATTTGCACAGGGTTGAACATTAAGCAAATGCATTTAGCACACATGTTTTTATACCGCCATCATAGTCTCCTTTAATTATGTGACAGCACACCTAACAGCACCATGCCAAAGACCTAGTTAATTTCGGGTCTCGCCATGAAGAGACAGATTATGGCGTTACAAATGCCATATCATATCATATATCATTAGGGGCCGACCAAAGGTTAAGATTTTTTTGTAGTTGAGACCAAACATCATTAAAATGTGATCATATCATTAAAATGCCCAGTAGTTACGTTTCAACATAATCCATTTTAAACTGTGTGTTTGCTATTTCACAAAGGGACATGTGGTAATTAGGAGGTAGCGCCTCCCTTTATGCAATTAATGTTGTACCCTGAAATCCACAAAAGATATTGGATTATCGTCATGCGTGTCACTATGGAGTACTCTGGTTTATAAAGTTTCAGCATGATCTTGCTATATAAAGCACAGCGTTACTCTCTCCTACAGGTATGTGCCATGAAAGCCTCATTTTGACATAGTACCCTCGAAAGGTTTCGAGGGTCAACCCCATCTCATGCCCCTATTAATCCTGAAATAATCAGAGAAATGGCATCTAACATTGACCATAATGTTTGGCATTTGATCCAACAAAAGAGATTCTTAAGAGGCAGCTCTGTTCCACTAGCCCCATGCCACCTGATCCATATCGAGTAATGTATGGGCTCCGAGAGATTCTTAAGAGGCAGCTCTGTTCCACTAGCCCCATGCCACCTGATCCATATCGAGTATTGTATGGCCACCGAGAGATTCTTAAGAGGCAGCTCTGTTCCACTAGCTCCATGGCACCTGATCCATATCGAGTAATAGGGCCACCGAGGGATTCTTAAGAGGCAGCCGTGTTGCACTAGCCCCATGCCACCCGATCCATAGGGATTCTTAAGAGGCAGCCCTGTTGCACTAGCCCCATGCCACCCGATCTATATCGAGTAATAGGGCCACCAAGGGATTCTTAAGAGGCAGCCCTGTTGCACTAGCCCCATGCCCCCCGATCCATATCGAATAATGGGGCCACTGAGAGATTCTTAAGAGGCAGCTGTGTTCCACTAGCTCCATGCCACCTGATCCATATCGAGTAATGTATGGCCACCGAGAGATTCTTAAGAGGCAGCTCTGTTCCACTAGCTCAATGCCACCTGATCCATATCGAGTAATGTATGGCCACCGAGAGATTCTTAAGAGGCAGTCGTGTTGCACTAGCCCCATGCCACCCGATCCATAGGGATTCTTAAGAGGCAGCCCTGTTGCACTATCCCCCTGCCCCCGATCCATATCGAATAATGGGGCCACCGAGGGATTCTTAAGAGGCAGCCGTGTTCCACTAGCCCCATGCCACCCGATCCATATCGAGTAATGGGGCCACTGAGGGATTCTTTTGACTTTTTCTTGCCCTATAGTGTGTAATAAAAGCTGTGCCGTATCTCGCACCAATCAACCAGGCTTGAAATCTACTTATGAGCTGTGGCCTAAATTTAAGATTACACCCTTAAGTCTGTCAGAAAATACTTTGGCCAGGATTTTACAATCGACATCAATTAATAAAATGTGGTAGTAACAACTACACAGCATGGGGCCACTACCTGGTTTAGGAATTACCTGAATTCGAGCTCAATTAAATTCGGCTTGAGCAAACTCTTCCTTTGTGTCTGCTTTGTTATAGAAACTGTTAAATAATGTTGTCAGTCTTAAAGAAGTCAACTTAATATCTGTTTTCTTCTGGTGATTTACCAGTCCCCGTCTCACCAATGACCCTCTGGACCTCTTTCCGCCATAATCGGCACCCCAATCCTGTCCTCCACTTATAATGTATCCATCCCAAACAGGTTCTTCTTGAGAGTAAAAATTCCTAAACTATGATTGTCGGCTCCTTTATCACCTCCCCATCCGTTTCACTCCATGTGGCTACCAAGGCCTTCTGCCCATCCCTAATTTTAAAAATAATCTGCTGGACATGTTCGCCTTGTTCTTAATGAGTTGAGCGTTCTCGGAACACTGCATAATCTGCTTTCTGTGGGAAGAAGGAATGCAGGGGCTATTATGCTCGTCTGAGGTTAAGGCCAGTCTCATTATGCGTAGACATCAGGGTTCATTTCGCCTTGATAGAGAAACTTGTGTTTTCCCGGTCTTCAGCTTTCTTTTAGTGGGTCTCTGTAGCTGCAACCCTCACAAAAAACCTTTTGCAGCTGCCCACAAACTTCCAACTGGGAATTCTGAATCTGTGTTATTCTGGAGGAAGCCCTCAAAGTCTTTCTCAGTCCTTCTTTCTCCTTTTGTGTCTGGAGCATGTTGGCATTCAGTCGCAACTGACCCGCAATAAACGTGGGTGTGATAACTCTTAGCCTATAGATTGTAGTTGCTTATTTATAATGCGCACCCGGGGATCGAACTTTTGTTGCTCCTCATCGTCTTGCTTCCAAGGCGAGAGCGTTGCCCCTGAGCTATCCTCCTGGCCCAATGCAGGACCAGAGGTAAAAAATACCTCCCAGAAGTGTCTCGCTCTCATTCTCATCCTGTGGCATACCAGATGTGTCCAGGCCACTGGATAGGAAGGTGAGATATTCTAAACTGTACCCCAAAGTATCAACGGTACCCACTTCCCTTCCCAAAAAATAATACTCTACCAAGATGAAAGAGACCTGCCAATTTCATTCCTGTGGGCGCATTTACTGATTCTAGCACCATGGACCGATGTCCCATTAGTAACTAGATATCGATGAAGCATCCCTCACTATCAGTCGAGGTTTTAACAACTTTGGTTGGAAATCATTTATGCAATTATAGAGCCGCTTCACGTTTCGGGCCTTTCTGCGTGCAGCTACAATACACTCGACCTACCCCATCATGGCAGAGTTGAATACTTAAATGCTTCTACTGTAATAAAACAAAATCAGGGCACCTAGAAGCCAAATAATGTAGTCCGTTTTTACTTTTGATATAACTATTAAGCCCCTTCACATTAAGGGAGATGATTTTAAAGGTATCAGCCATAAGCATTCCATGGATCAGTATACAGCCATAGGCGCCAGGTTCTATGGGACCATGGGACCCAAGCCCCACCAATACATTATGTGCTGGGATACACGGTTTCATGTCAAATGTGAAATATCTCCATAACATTTGATAGGTGGAATGTTTTAATTAATCATGACCACTGGCATTGCTTGGTCTCAAGCCTGCTGGGCTTAGAGACCCAAGCTACACCTCATTGATGACACAAAATGAAGCCGAAACATGTCTGGGGTGGCTTGTTGTCTCCCGCAGAGGGGTGTGACCTAGCAGTTAGGCCTGGCCAGCCCCTTTTAGGGTGGTACCAAGTCTGATTTGTATATAGTCTTTCTCCTGTAACGGACTGTAAGCTGACTTAAAAATGTATCAGTTTTGCTAGGGGCCCCACATATATCAACCTTTCCTAACAGCAGATATCAAAACAAACACTTTCAATTCAAGCTCCACCATTGTGTAAAGACTAATGTGTTTATTTATCTATAAACAGCAAGATCTGAAACTAACGTATAAGTGTGCACAGTAAATGATTTGCATGGATCCATTTACTTCACTTCAGCAATACATTCCACAGATTGATTAGTGTTCACATTTTACGGGCCAATGCTTATAATTAAGCCCAGGCCGATTGTTGTCTACCTATGCCCACTGAACCATGGGTGGAAGGTATCCTTGCATACCTACTATGCAACACCTGTTCCAATCAGATGCCCAGTGGCAATGCTCCCATTTTAGTACTAACATAGAGCCTACGTAGCACAGCCAAGTTTCCCCTCACAAAGGACCCATGTGTCACTCTGAAAAAGCCAATAATGTGGGAAAGCTTCCTTCCCTGCTTGGAGCCCATGAGTGACACTCTAACAGTGCTATTAAAGCACTTTACATACAAGAGCATCTTATGACTGAGGCACCTGTCACCGACTGACTGGAAGAAAGATATAGGAAAACAAATTGACAACAACAGAAAGGAGAATAGAATAGGTTACTTTCCCTTTGGATTGGTTTTAGATTGCTGGCAGGCCCCTGTGAGAGGGGCTTACATGCAGTTTAACCCCAGCCTTCCCCAGTGGTAAAGGAAGCAAAGAGCCCTATACAGAAGGAGTGGAACTAGGCTGTGGAGGGAAGCTGACCCATCTTGCTGACTGATGCCCCTGGTTACTAGAGGGGGAGAATTGAACCAGTCTTTCAGAGGGTACCCACCTGTCGGCGAGTGTCACGCATGTGCCACTGGCGCACACATTGGCAACAATCATGGACGATATGGTACTCGTTTATCTTCATAATACTCTTTAAACAACCCATTTTGGTCCTTAATTTCCATTTATACGACATTGGTTCTTTCCTATTTTATTCAGCTAAATACATGTACCATAATGCACCTTGCTACAGCTATCAATTCCTGGCCATTCCCATTCGTCAGTATTGGAACCACAATCCCCATAAGCCCTAGAGATCAGTGCTGCTTCCACCTTCCACCTTCTCGGGAGCAGGCAGATTATCTTCAGGTGTGCTGCTCCAGGTGCTGCCAATTAGCCTGCCTCAGTACAGGGAAGGGCTGTATTTAAGCAGCTGCCTGCAGGAGCTCAGTCTCTTGCATCAAGAGTCCTCCCATCCCCTTTTTGCCATGTGACTTGAATTTGTATGCTGTTCCTGTTGCTGCATTTTCCTGCTTTGATCCAGTGCTCTTTGGGGCTGCCTGCCTTGCAGCCTGCTACACTCTGCTGCCTACAGCCCTAGCCTTCTGCGCTCCCTGCCTCACAGCCCTGCTCCTCTGGGCTCCCTGCCTTGCAGCCTGTTACACTCTGCTGCCTTCAGCCCTAGCCTTCTGGGCTCCCTGCCTCACAGCCCTGGCCCTCTGGGCTCCCTGCCTTGCAGCCTGTTACACTCTGCTGCCTACAGCCATAGCCTTCCGGGCTCCCTGCCTCGCTGCCCTGCTCCTCTGGGCTCCCTGCCTTGCAGCCTGCAATCCTCCACTGCCTACAGCCCGGGTCCTCTGGGCTCCCTGCCTCAACGCCCTGTTCATTTGGGTTCGCTCCTTGCTGCCCTACTCCTCTGGGCTATCTGTCTGCCGCCTACTACAGCTCTCAGTCCTGCTCCTCTGGACTCTCTGCCTTGCAGCCTACTACAGTCCTCTGCAATCCACTACAGTTTTTCTGCACCTTGTGCCATCCGTTACTACAGCCCTGCTTCCTTGTTTGCAACCCCCCTATTTCCTGGCTGCTGCTCCCTTGCTCTCTTCCTTGTTTGCAACCCCTTGTTCTTGATCCCTGTCCTTCTCTTCCTTGAGTCCTCTGTCCTCCCCTTTAGTTTACCCATTTCTATTGTACTGTTTTGTTCCTTCATTCCCTTCTGCTAGATTTCTCTTAGACTTCCTTTTCCCTGGTTATTTCTGTTCTTCTCTCTTGTGTCTTATGTTGATCCTTTGTACAGCGCTTGACTGTTGGTTTCCGGCAGGCAACCTCTGCCCCTTCCCTTGTTGCGTTTTCAATGTTACAGACACCCACAGCTGTTGTTCCCAGCCATGAGCAGACAGAGTGGGCCCCTGTAATAGTAATCTGTGCAGAAGGCTGGAGTTTCCAAAGATCCATGGAACACTCTTTTCCATTTCTGCATGCACCCCAAGAGGGAATCCAGTTTGTTTGTATCTTTGTATTTCCTGCCCCTTTCTGTTCACAACTACAGTTGCCTGCTTTTCTTTCTTGTTGAGTTTCCTGCTGTGTGTACTTATCTGTCACCTTACATCAGCAAAGCCACCCAAACCCTACCTGGGGGCCCTGTGCCACTCTTAACAGAGTGCCATCCTTGACAGAGAGACGGCCAAAGAAAAGAAAGGTCTATGTGAGTATAATGCTTAGGGGAAATATAAGTCTATGGGGAGGTATATTCTAAAAGGGGGAATAGATTAAAACCCAGCCCCTCTTGTTTGTGAAATTACTGAGTTGGGTATATCAATGAACTGAACATTGTGGGGAGGAATATTCTAATGGGGGGAATCTAATAAATCTTCGCCCCTCTTATTCGTGTAATTACTGAAACTACTGAGGGGGTATATTAATTACCTGAACATGGTGGGAAATTAGCAAATAATATTTAGTTTAAGTAGGCCCTTCTGGAAACCTTGTATTGGCTACAATAGCCCCAATTGGTGTGTATTTTGGAAGAACCCTGAATCCCTTTCTGTGCAATGGCCAGGTTTGGAGCCAAATAATCTCACTTTGCACAGGACTAGGAAAACCATGTCATTTAAGTCAGTGCCTGGTTATATCACCAAACAGAGTGCTGTTACTGTCTCTGAATCGCTCAAGGAGAAAGGGAAAGGATTTTTAACTGCCACCCGTGTTTCCCCATTTTGAATTACCCATTGAAAATGGACAAATGTGAAATTCCTACACATTAATGCAATACAAACATCACTGAAGGCAATCTACCAGCAATGCACATTAAATGGATAGTTGTCTTTTGCAAGTAATAAGTAATTTACACTCAGGAATGTCAAGTAACATGTCTTTTAATTGAGTTTTCTAAAGTGCTGTTTGAAACACTGACATATCCATTGAAAAAAAAGGAGCTATTTATTTTTAATGAATTAAAAGTAGAGAGATTTAGACAGGCAGGGATTTTCTGATTTAATTATGTTTTCTATAATATGAAAGCTTTGCCCTGAACCCTCATTAACTTTTCAACTCACGGTGAATGTGTGCTCAACGTAAAAACAAATGTACATATGGTGACATGTGCACATTTATAAAGTGTATATTTTTTATTATGAATTGGTTTCGATATAAACATTACACAATTGTAGAAAATGTAAACTAACAAAAATAAAGAAAGCAGTAAATATTACATTTCAAGAAGTAAAAAAAAACATAATTCAGTATCAATACATTACTCTACAAAGCACATCACGATACAGAATTGGGACAATACAGACAATAAAAAATGTATAGCAGCCAGCATTAGCCAAGGTTGAGAGCCAGATAAAATTCTCATCCAGAAATCGTCTTCTAAAATGTCAAAAATATCATACATATAATATTCCATATATTTCACTCTTTCATTTATAAGATAATTACATTGTAAAAGCAAGTGCTGAAGAGTGTATATACCCAATTAACACAGTCTACATCATCTCTCCATTCTGCGGAACTTCCTTCATGCACTCAGTATTTCTTATGTCAGAAACATATCAAACCTCATTCTCATGAAGTGCTTTTGCCAAAAATCACTACGGAATTTACAGAGTTAATTGGGAAGAACACACAGAGCCTTTTCCTCTTTAGCTGTGTCAAGAAACTACATGTAGAGATTGGATTTCTTGTACTACACCAATCAGCCAACCCGAGCTGCCTCTTGGCAGGCCAGGATTGTCCAATCAGTCAGCCAAGCTGATGTCAGTATTACTAAGAGGGTCTTGATAATATCCTCTCCAATTTAGCAATGACCTGGGTGAAAAGTTGGCAACAGAACAATCAATATCAGTAAATAGTGCATTCTGTGGTGGAGCAAAGATCTTAAAATATACGAACAAGAATTTCCAATGTACTACTTCTCTAATGGAAACTAGCCCACACCCATACCATATAACTGATAAAGGTATATTGTGAGGTTTTATCAAAGGCCCAAACAAACATAAATGAAAGGCCCACTGGGAAAAGGAACTGCCATCCTTCAGAAACATCCACAGTGAAAATTGGCCTATTAAAGCAGACTGTGTGTTTCTGTATGTAACACACAGAAGAGCTAAGGGAATGGCAAAGAATTGGAAATCAAAAGGCCTATCTTGCACTACAAACGGAAAGGTCCAACTGGAAAGCACCGTTTAAGCCGCATGTGCAGAAGAAAACCAAAGGCCTCGTCTACATGAAAAAAGGGTTTTCAAACACTGAAACTAAAATGGCTTTTCATGTGAGTTTGGCAGTTTTTAAAGGAAGACATGAGAAAAATGTGCCCCTGCTCAAATAAAGATATTCGGGAAAAGACGTGTGTTGACAAGATGTAATTTATTAAAATGGATAATATGCTTCACATGCAAAATAGCGGCAGCACGTGAAAGGAAAAGGCCACTTTGTTTCCATGAGTCACATGTAAATTTCATCTAGACCCTTTTGCTTGTTGATGGGCAGAATTCAGGCCTGCCTTGCTACTTATCTGGAAGGGAAATCTCTGTGCAGCTAATGTATATTCCAAGTATTTAAGACAGGGCCTGATCAAAACAGACCCAGTCCTGAATGGGGCAAAATACCAAATAATAGAAGGTTTTGAGAACAAAATTATGTTCACCTTCAGAAAGCAGGACACAGTGCCAGATGGCATCATGGCTTTATGCCATCACAGGGCAGAGGTGAACTGTCTGCTGGATGATAAGGATCTTGTCACCCCACCAACTTTAAACAACAAAGAGGCTAATGGCTTTTACCCGGGCCTTAAAAACAAAAAACAATTCAGTCCAGGAGACTCTGGTCACTTAATTGCCAAGAAACTAAACTGCCCTAGATAATTGAGATTTGCATACATGTGAATATTTTCTATTAGTTTAAATGGACTATCATAACCAGTGATTTTCTCAACAATACGTCACACTGCTTCTATTCATAGGTCATTTGAAAGCTAGCAACAAGTTGGTTATTCTGAGGTAAATGAAGCTCTGCTAAGTTTCCATGAGTGCAGAGCACAGAGATTTCCACAAGTAGATTGTCTAACAAAATGGCAGCGTGGGGATCTATTTAATTAACCCATTCCCATTCATAATGAGTTCTCTTCCATTAGTGGGTAGGGTACAATCGTATAGACTCTAGCTTATTTGACAGTATATTATTTGACAGCTACCAGGAGTTCTACCCTACACCCCACGGTGGGCCGCAACACCAACTCAACGACACACTGGCCCAAAACACTAACCTGCAATAAACAGTTGTTCAATGAAGTTCCTCCATACAGTTCCACGAAGTACCCCAACGCCGGTACATGAACTTGTATCACACGCTTCACCGTTCTCTGCTGGACTTCACCGCCAGGATCAGGACCATGCAATTAAACACTGTCACAGAGTGCCTTATCCTATGCTGGCGCACCGAACTAGGGCCAGGACAATCCACGCCCTGACCGTGCTCGGATCGGAAAAATGAACATCACCAGGGTCTCTCCTATGGGCAAACTTCTGCGTTACATGCACTCGCTGCTGGAATCCGGAAATGAACTTGGAAGCCTTGCGTTGATTTCAACGCTAACGTGGACAGGACCATTCAGAGAAGCACCAACGACGTTGCAAGTGATTGGCCGCATAGATAATGAAGAACACTACGTCATCATTCTTGCCTTAGGTATCGCTGTGTCCACATCGCTCCCCGCCACCGCTGATACATACATGGTAGGCAGCGCGGAAGCACACACCGGGGCGGGAACCGGGTGACCACAACCGCTGGCGCCTCGGCCAGCCCTTGAAATCAACCTCCACTTCAGCAATCATAGCGAGTTGCCTCTCCAACGGACATTGGACCCGCTTGTACTGTCCACATCCACGCAGGTTCGCCTGACAACTGCACAACACCTCCTCAGGAAGAACACAGGACTCATGTGGACGCCCCAATTCCTTGACACCAGCTGCACTGCCAGTCTCTGGAATGGAGACCACCGCTCTTGGTCAGCGCCAGGTGCTTGCTTCCCAGCTGCTCCGCACCAGGCTGACGGTCCGGACTGGACAACGCTCCGTCACAGCAGCGCTGGACCCATTTCCGTCTGGGACACACAGCGCTACACTGGCTGGAAGTGCGGAACTCCTAGCGCAGTGTTTGTGCCTGCTCCTGCTCCCCCCTCCCACTTCCTGGTCTTCCTCTCCCTCCCCGCCCACCCCCCCCTCTGATTGGCTGTGTGCCTGCCTCCCCTCTGGCCTACTCGACGGCCGTTCCCCGCGCTCGCTTCTTTTCCCCAGCTGAGCGTGGAGAGCGGTCGCCGGTGGCCTGAGGGGATCAGCAGGCCTGGGAAGCCCTGCCTGGGCCTCCGTGAGTGTTTTGTTTCTTTTAATAAAAAAAAAAAAAGTTGAATTGTACCTCGCGCTCCTAGCGCGGTGTTTGTGCCTGCTCCTGCTCCCCCCTCCCACTTCCTGGTCTTCCTCACCCTCCCCGCCTCCCTGCCCACCCAACCCCCCCCTCCTCTCCCTCTGCCTATAACCTCCCCCCTCCTGGGCAGCCCTCTGCCCGGCAGCCCCCGCGGCTAAGGGCCCCAGGCCAAGGGCGACTCCTACAGTGCGGCTCCCTGTGTGTCTGCAGGTGTCCGCAGGGGACGCCAGGCGCCAGTTCCACCTGTTCTCCGTTCCCCGGCCCACCCCTCCTACTCCTGGTTACATCCGCATGGGGCCTTGCCTCACTGTATTCACAGTTGTGGTTTACTAGGGTGCTTTTTCTCCCCTCGCAGGATTCTCAAACTTAGGTGGCCCGGTACCTAATACGCATTACTGTTTTGCTTGCTCTAATTGTGGTAACTTGTGCTTGCCGCTCACTTCCTGTCTGCGTGCTCTCGTTTCGTCTGTCTCCCCCCCCTCCCTCCCTCCTACTCCATGGTGCTCTCCGTCTCGCCTATCTTCTCTAACTGCTTCTCCATTGACTATCCTGCTCTCCTCACTAAATCTGGTAGGAAAAAGTTTAAAAAGGACATCCTGGTCTCCAACCCAGGCCTCCCTATCGCTGACACCTACACTAATGCCTGCTCTAAGGAAACTCTCACTGACATCCTCTTTTTCGTGCCTTCGCCTGACCTATGGACCCTTCATATGGTCTCTGTGCTCTCTCCTTTCTCCTCCTGTCCCATTTATGGTGGCACCCGTTGGGATGTCCTCTTGGCCCCCTTCCGCTCCTCCAAGGCCATCCTTAATGTCTACGCTAATGGGACCGTCTTGGTCCAAGGCCCTCAGGCCAACCTTCACCTCTTCGATAGACGCTTCCCACACCTCATCAACTTCCTCTCCTCTCCTGCTGTCCCCCCTCCTCTATCCTTGGCTACCTTGCCTCTACCCTCCCTCCCTGCCCCCTCTCGTGCTCCTTCTTCACCTCCTTCTTCAATACCTCCGCAAGGCGTACCTCTGATCTGTACCCCTCCCCGGAAGTTCTTCAAGGATGGCAGCCTTCTCCACATTGCCACACTAAACACTCGCTCTGCCATCAAGCACTCCTCAATATCTGTCTCCTTCTTGAGGAACTGGACCTCGACGTCCTTTGTCTCACTGAGACATGGTTCACAGCTCTGCCACCAGCTTTGACACACTCCTACCTGATGGTTACAAGATCCTCTCCGTGCCCAGGCCCAACCGTGCAGGGGGTGGTGTTGCCCTTATCTTCCCTGAGTGGATTCCTGCCACTGTCACTCCTACGCAGACCTACTCCTCTTTTGAATGCCTTGTCTGCCGACTCTCTCTCTCTCCCAGCCATTCCCTTACCGTGGCTACTATCTATCGGCCACCTGGTCAAATTTCCTCCTTCCTCTCTGAGTGGGCTGACCTCTCCTCCGCACTCCTGTCCTCAACCACTCAACTCCTCCTTCTTGGAGACTTCAACATCCACCTTGATGCCTCCAGTCCCCCCACTGGTCGCTTTCGTGACCTCTGCGACTCTCTCTCACTCTCTATTCTCCCATCTGGGCCTACTCACTCTGCTGGGCACACTCTTGATGCTCTGATCTCTTCTGACCTTCCCCTCTCCGTCCCTCTCTCCACTCCTCTCTCCTGGAGTGATCACTTTCTCCTATCCTCCCACCTCACCCTGCCTACCCCACAGGCAAAGCCACCCTCTTCACTGCCACCCACCTTCTCGGTCATCCGACCCATGAAGCGTGTATCAGTTGAGGCTTTTGCTGCTACCTTCTCGCCCCCCCTGCCCCTTCAGCTGACTCCCACCCTGACACAGCCCTCTCCATGCTCCACTCTGCTATATCTGTTACTCTTGATATCCTTGCCCCCGTCATGAGAATCCGCCTGAAGCCCAAAGCCAAATGTAACTCCTGGTATGACTTGGATCTTGCCACCCTAAAACGCAAGTGCAGGGTTGCAGAGAGGAAATGGCGTGCTTCATTTTCATCCTCTGACAAACTGGCCTGCCGCCTGCTCCAAAGGCAGTACCGGCTCTCCGTTCTCACCAAGAAGAGAGCCCTTATCCAATCCCGCATCTCTGCGGCATCAAACAACTCCGCCGAACTCTTTAAAATCTGCAAGGAGCTGGCCAACCCTGTTGCAGTCTCTACCTCTCCTGTCCCCTCCCAGGCCCTCTGCACTGCACTGGCCTCTCACTTCATCTCTAAAACTCAGGACATCCTGTCCTCGCTCTCCTCCTTTCACCTCCCTCCCTCCCTACCCGACCCTTCCTCTGGCCCTTCTGCGGTCACCCCTCCTCCCTCTTTCTGTGCCTTTCCACCTTTCTCTGCTGACGAGGTTTCCAGACAAGTCCGATCTATGAAAGTCTTGTCTAAACAGGTTCACCCCTGTTCCTCCAAAACTATCAAGGACCACATCGACTCCCTGGCTCCTGCCCTGGCTGACTTTTGCAACCACTCCTTCGCCTCTGGAGTCTTCCCTTCCCCCCTCAAGCACTCCCTTGTGCACCCTCTTCTCAAGAAACCCTCTTCCGACCCCTCCTGTCCGGCTAACTATCGCCCTATCTCCATCACTCCCTTCCTGGGCAAGCTCCTGGAGAAACTGGCCATCTCCCAGCTTAACCTCCATGCTGAATCTGTTGGTAGTCTTCATGACCATCAATCTGGCTTCAGAGCTGCCAGAAGCACGGAAACTGCTCTCCTGAACATCCGTGAAGACCTGCTCTTGAACCTTGATTCCAACACTCCGTGTGCTCTCATTCTGCTCGATCTCTCCTCTGCCTTTGACACTGTCAACCATGCCATCCTGCTCAATCGTCTCCGGGAAAACCTGGGTATCACTGGTCAGGCTCTGGCGTGGTTGACCTCTTTCCTTTCAAATCGACCCTCCCAGGTCCAACTGGGGTCCTTCCTCTCCGACATCTTTTTCTCCACCTGTGGTGTCCCCCAGGGATCTAATCTCTCTCCCTGGCTGTTCAACCAGTATCTGGCACTCCTTGCCCACCCCATCGCCGCTCTCTGCCCTAATTTCCAGTGCTATGCGGACGATACCCAACTCATCTTCAGGCTACCCTCAGCCTCCCCCTCTCCTTCCCTCATCTCTGACTGTCTGTCTGCTATCCAAGAATGGTGTGCCGCCAATGACCTCTGCCTTAATGCCAGTAAGACTGAGATCCTACTCATCGGTACTCCCACTCCCTCCTTCCCTGTAGCTCTCTGGCCTGCCTCCCTTGGCCCCCTCCCTGCTCCTACCTGCAAGGCAAAAAACCTTGGGGTCATCTTCGACTCCACACTCTCCTTCTCTCCTCATATTTCTGACGTCGCCAAGAGGTCACACTACCAGCTGCACCTCCTCAGAGGTATTCTTCCCTTCCTCTCCTTCCCCCAGAAGCTCACTGTCTCCCGAGCCCTGGTTCTCTCGAAGCTGGACTACTGTAACAGCCTCTATCTTAATCTGCCTGCCTCCACTCTCCGCCCTCTGCAACTCATCCAGAACAGAACTGCGAGACTTGTCCTTGGCCTCAAGCCCAGGGACCGTATCTCTCCAGGACTGAAATCTCTACACTGGCTCCCAGTGGCTGCGAGGATAAAGTTCAAAACCCTCTGCATTGTCCACAAGGCCTTCTGGGGCCTGGGTCCTAAATACCTTCAACTCTCTCTTCCCAAATATCTTCCTTCCCGAGCCCTTCGCTCATCCGCCTCCAATTCCCTCAGGGTTAGCCGCTTCTCGAAGCAACGAGCTGGGGGTAGATCTCTCTCCGCGGCAGGGGCCTCCCTCTGGAACAGCCTTCCTGCCTCCCTGAAACTTGAGGAGAACCATCTCCGGTTCCGGAAGCACCTCAAAACCTTCCTCTTTGCTTCTGCTTTCTCTCTCCCTCTCCCCTGCTGAACAGCTAATTTAATTCCTCACTGAAACTGCACTGATCCTGCAACTGGACCACTCTAAACGGCCTCGGCCCTGGGCCCTGCCACTCTCCACTTGCACTGATGCCCTGGAACCCCTTTGCACTGCGGGACTGTCTCTGTATCCCTACAGCCCCCCCCTCCCCCAGCACTTGTTCTGCACTTACCTCACTTCTGCCACCAGCTGGCCCTATTTATTTATTTATTACGTTACGCCACTTACCTTGTACTGCACTTCCCCCCCTCCCCTTCCTCTTGCACTTTTCCCCCTCCCCCACCCCTGCACTTGCGCGATCTGAATGACACCTGGCCTAGTAAGATCGTTGTCTGTCTCCCCTTGTCCCCCCCTCCCTGCCTCGTCGCGCTTTGAAACACATGTGTATAGGCGCGTTACAAATACCATATCATATCATAACTGGCGCTCAAACCCCCATACAGACCAGGGGAGCGCCAGCCAGGTTGACGGCTCACTTCCCAGTGCCGCCGCCCACACAGCAGAACTGCTCCTCCTGACTCCACAGCAACGCTGCGCTTCGCAGCCTATGGGGCGCTCTTGCCACAAACCACAGCAGGAGAACAAAAAGGGATGACGAACTCCACACAGCGGATCCACTGGACCGGACCCCCCTGGATGTGGGGGGAAGGTCCACGGGGGCGGTGTTCTGGGAGTGCTGCACCCGCTCCCAGCAGCGTCGATGACCAGGCAGTCCACCTACCATCCCATTCTCAACGCCAGTGTAACAATGATGGACCGCCAGTACATCAAGGTAAGTTCTCCGGTTCTTTATTGTCCATGTCCTGAACTCCTCCACAAGACACAGGGATGGTAGGGGACACAAGATGACACGGGAAACACCGGGCTCACCCCCACACCCATCTTCACAGCTTCTCAGCTCAATGCTTCACTCTCCTCTCCAACCGTCACCAGCAGAACACCTCCACACAGTTTTCCAGTGCCACACTGGAACCGACAGACACGCGACTGATAACCGGTGAGACTGCCCAGAAGGCCGGGGGACTCTGGGGCGTGTCGACTGTACAAAGGGAGCTAAGAAAAACTTGAACACATTAAAAGTACAAGAAAAAGGGACGAAAACTGTTAAAGATGCAAATATAAAGACGTCATTAACTTGAATAAAGAAAGGCTTGAAAAGGCATTATCTAGAGCTAAATGAACATTGTCAGGAGGCAAACAAGCATTGTCAAGTGTCAAGAAGAGTCAAGAGTCAAGTAAGTATTGCCAAAAGTCAAGCAGATATGATTAAGTATCACAGAAAGTAATTAATAGTTGTAAAAAGAAAACCTGTATGAAAAAGCAAAGTACAGAGAAACCTGGCAAGGAGCGCCAGACGCTTTGGTAAAAAGAATTGAAACAGTGATCAGGTTTCCCAGCAGGAGTGTACTGGGAAGCTTATGATGGCGTGCGCAAAAGAAGTGAAACAGTGATCAGGTTTCCTAGCAGGAGTGTGTACTGCCAAGCTTATGTTGATCTTTGCAAGCAAAAGCTACTAAACAAGTGAAAGGTGGGAAACATGCAGTGATAATGCATCAAGAGAATGTGAAATGAGATAAGTCAAGCATCACTGTGAAGCTGAAACCGTGGCAAGGTGCCTATCAAGCAGACACAAGCAAATTGTGTCGGTTGCGTGACCTGTAATGTGTGGACCATGTGATCGGACAACTGCGCCTAGACCGAGTACACCCTCAGAAGGGAAAAGCCACATAAGTAACCCACAAGCGTGTGATTGAATAAAGGAATGAACTGAAATTACGGAACCGAACGCCAGACGAGCTGGGAAGTATCCCATGGAATTGTGTTGTTTTGTGAAGTTGGGAGACTTGAAAGCTTGGGGAAGGGAACCACTCTTTTTGTAACGTGAACTAATTTGAACCTTTGGGAAGTAAAACCCCCCTTTCCAAACAAGAGCTGGAGGAAGCTCTGAACTTTTAATTGAACACTTCTCATTTTAAGGCTGACATCCCTGCACATTGTATACAATTAGATGTGAGGGCAAGTATAGGTTTTGGACACAGACCGACATTTGCTTTCAACTTCCTGACACAAACCATCATTAGTTTTATTGAGGTAGAGGAATCCCATAGGGCAAGTTGAACAAGTTACTCTCTTACCTGGTAACGTTCTTTCGATGGGATGGTCCGACGACGTATTCCATTTCTATGACAGTAATCACTGCAGCACAGCTGTGGTGATTACTGTCATAGATATGGAATACGTTGGAGGACCCAATCCCCTCGAAAGGCCTTTTTCCAACCTTCCTTTAGGTTAATAAAAGTTTATAGCCCATACTTTATTCAGTTGTCTGTGTCTACTTCATGATGCCTTCACAGGTCTCAATGTGACTGTCCATCAGAGCGGCCAAAAGAGGACTTGGATACCCTGCTTAGACGGTTTCCACCATAACCTGGCTCTATTTACATGATCAGCAGCAACAGTGAGATAAATGAATGCAGCATAGATCCTCTTGCGCTTTGACCAGGCCGACTGTTGGAACAGTTTCAGAATCATGCCATTCAGCAATGTTCCTACATTTTTCCTACCACTTGTGTGACATTTATTAATTATGCCAGACATTATTGCCCATGTTACCAGATGTTTTAATATAAAGGGTGCAAACATCTTTCAGAGGACATCTGACAATGTATATATAGTTAATATGGATCACCCCTGTTCCTCTTCTTAAATATTGGAACAGGATAGGATTTTGGTTCTGGTTCCGTTTTGATAACTAAATTAGATAACCCATCAGGACCAGCTGCTTTTGAAGAGTTTACACCCTTAATATAGTGAAAATGTCTTCATGATCAAAACCCACAGGCCATTCTTCATGCATAACATTTTGCGAAAAGACAACCTTATCAGTCGGCTCAGCATATAAGACTGCATAATATTTCATCCATTGAATTTCTGCTATAGAATTAGATTAAGAACGTGTACCTTCTAATTTCTTTTGAAAAGGCTCCAAAAATCACAAGACTGCCTCTTTGTCAAAGGGGTTACCTTACAACACTGTCTTTGTGGAACATGGCAGCCCTTTTTCTCTTGCGCCAATTTTACTATCTTTGTTTCAACTTTTTCTGCTGATACCAGGTCTCTTCGTTCATATTTGTATAAAAAGCCATCAAAGAAATTCTAAATTTTGTTTTTTTCAATTGAACCTCCTTATCAAATAGATGTGCTTGGTAAGCAATGGGGCTTTACACACCTTTTTGAATGATCCAACTCCTTCGATTGTATTCCTATACATACAATTTGAGAAAATACTAGGGGAATACAAATCAGTCTTCTGCTCATCCGACAATGATTAATGTAAACCAATTAGCTAGGCATTAGAAATCTTGGCTATCCTTCCAGCCCACTTTACACAGTTCCCAGCAGTGTTAACAACAAGATTCCGTGGACCTCTATCTTGTACTAGAAATACAATAGACATGTCGAATCCACTCATCAATATAGAATGATCAGTCAGAGAAATGTTGATCAGAGTTAGGTTGCTAAATATACTGAATAAAAGAGGGCTAAAAAAATGTTGTCCACGGTAAAGGCAGAAGAATTTCTGTGCCAGTTAGCGCACGCAAAGCCAGTCCTTGCATCATAAACTAACTGCACCAGATATATGCCATTAGAGTCAATCAATCTTCAAGAGGGGATATTATGCAACAGAATCATAACATTCAATCGATTGAAAATGATTGGTGGAAAGGTTTGACAACCCCAATAATCACCATCTGGAGCCACCTTTCATATTCTCCAACAGAGTCATCATCCTAGATTTTGAAACAGCAGCTGCTTGGGCACCCTTCAGGCAACCTAAGCAGAGCGTTACATTTATAGATTGTGACCCATCAGTTAATGATTTGCTTTGGGGTACGTTTTGACTCCGTCAAGGACTAGAGCCTGCACAAGGATGCATTTGTTTTTAGCTTTCACAATTGAATTGACCATTTATCATTGTAGTAATCATTGACAGAGTATGGCAAATATGTATAATTTATTTATGTGTTATATTGGTTTGATTATTTGTTTTTTATTTAAAAATAGACCTTCTGTGCAAACCTGCATGTTTCTTGTCCCGAAAGGAGGGTGAGGCTGTAGGAAATCGATACTGTTCAACTGCTGTGTCCCAGGTTAATACAAAATAATTTTTAAATAAATAAAAATTGTGCGTGGCCGATTTGGGGTGGGTGGAAAATTCACCCCAACTAGATGTTGTCTGCCTAAATCATCCTACAATTGTTCGGATTAGGAGGAGTAGGAGCAAAAGAGTGGAGGAAGGAATGTGCAGATGTGAGGTATTGGTTGCTGAAATAAGTGGTTCTTTGGTGTGAATGTGCCTGCAAGGTCAGTGAGGGAGACTAGCAGAAAGAGTGTAGGAGGTGAATGGGAAGGTGACTGGAAGAGGGAAAGAGTGTCTGTAGCAGGTGGTGTAGGTGGAGTGTAGTAGTGTGGAGAGGGGAGTAGTAGTAGTGTGGGAAAGGTAGTGAGGAGCACAGTAGTGTGGAGTTGGGAGAGGAGTGCTAGAGAGTGATGGAGAGTAGGAGTAGAGAGAGAACATCAGAGAGACAGATGGGAAGAGCAAAAGAGGCAAAGTAGAGTGGGAGAAAGGAAGGGAGAAGAGTAGAAGGAAGGGGGAGGGAGATAGAACATCATGGCAAGGAGTACAAGAGCTTGTAAAGAAGAATCAAGTGAGACATGAGTGTCGGTAAGGCACTTCTTCTTGTACTATTTTTATGGTACATATGTCAACCTTATAGATTCTAGTGTAAACTGTAGATCCTGTAGGTGATTAGTCCAACCCATACCTTGAAAAGATGCACAACACAGTCCTTGTTGAATCACTGTGAAATTATATTGTGAGAGTCATTGATGCAGGTTACCACAGGCCTCAATCGTGTTTTGGAATCTTGAGGCCCTCTCCAACCAGTCTGATCTCTGCAGAATTTTGTGAAAGAATCTACCTAATGGTACCTTAAGGAAAATATGATATTGTGGCATATTAATTGTGTGTGCATTCTGCTTACGACTGTCAAGTTCAACAGTGCTCTATTTTTCTTTTGTCAAAACTCAACTCAGAGGTTTATGTGTCTTTAGCTAGAGGACCATCCTAAATCGCACGCAGTTTCACATGACAGATATTACACACGTTTCCATTAGCTAGAACACTTGTACGGATGTTCGGGGCATCTGTTTACATCTTACTCATTACCTAATCTGAGCTGGAGAAGGTCCGTTTGGGAGTAATCCAATGTACGGTGCTGTCTGTGCAAGAGACCTAGCTCCATTAGTTCCGTTGTTTTAAAAAGCCTAAACCTCCAGGAAAGAATGCATACCGGTCATTGGTTCTCCTGCCAAGTCCGTGAATCACAATGGTCTCCTTTCTCATTATGCAATGTACTGCAACTGGGATGGTCAGACATTTCCCACAATATAGCGGCCATTCCTCATGTGGCAACCTACTTAATAAGGTAGTCAAACAGGTTTGCAGTTTAATAAAAAATAAATACGCTTTTCACAAATGGTTGGCAGTCACTAGTTGTGTTTTTGCCCACCTTTCATGTCACTCAAAAATACACCCAGGGGACAGGTGACAGGGGATGTGTGCAAGTTACTTTTTCGGGTTTACAACTGCCATTAATACCAACAGATTTCATGTACCACCTCACCAATGTGAATGTTTCCTATCATCTTTCCTGCCTATTGTGCCTAAAATGCCGCTTGGTGTAAGGGACGCCTCATTTCACCACACTGCGGCTGCCTGGCAGTTCCATGCAATGTCCCGGCTGGCATTAGACCCCGCTTCCACGTGGACGAGAGGGCTAATGCCAGCCGCTGCATTCATGTAGGCTAGGCGTGTGCACAGAATGGTCATTATTTATCACCTTTAGCGTCGGTCCAGGTACACAGAGAGCCATAACTCCTCAAGGCACTACTAATTGGAGCCACATTTAACAACACTGCCTGGACTGCCCAATGCCCAATGATCTGTTCACGAGCCCGACTGCTTTGCATGCATCAATGCAGTGGGCTGGCGGGGTGAGCGAGAGTTTGCAAGAGTGGCCTTGGAGCACTGCCACACTGAAATAAAAGCCTTTTGTAGTAGCTAAAAGGCCCAAACATTTGGGCTTTACTCCATTCTCTGGTCATTATGCTCCCTTTATCTACATATTATGGAAATGCGTTGCTGCTTATTGGCACAAGAGCGGCACTCTCATGCTTGCACATATGGCTTATGTATACAATAACCATTGACAGGCGGCACTGCTCTCGCAATCTATGCAGCACGGATCTTGAAATGGATGCTACATTTCTATCAAAATTCTGTGCAACTTCAACAGAGCAACAAGAAAAGAGACGCTCACGTAAAGCCCTGCCATGCACACTCGAGCCAGAGCACAATCAAACACTAAAACCAGAGGGGCTGCTGTTAAAAGGAGCCAGAACCCCGGACACTTCAATATAAGCTTCCAATTAGTTAAAGGTTGTGTGCTCTGCTCGTCAGGCATATAGGAACAGGCGGAGGGTAGGGGTGGGGAGGGGGAGGGGGATACCGAGGGGTCTTTTGCGACTACTTTTGAGGATCCAAGCACATAGAGCTCCCTGCTGGCGCTGGCAGCACTACAGCAGAAAATAAGCAATTTAGCCTTCAATTGCTTTAAAAAGAAAGATAAAATAACAAGGAATCACAACGGCCAGTTTGTTTTCAATTTCTATCAAAGGACTCGTTCTTAGCCCCCATACAAACAGCCAGCACATTAATCAGAATAATCTTTGACACAAATGCTGAGACCCAACAGGGACCAAAGAGAATGCACTTCATGTAGCCATCATTCCCTTCCGCTGTTAGCACATTTTGAGCAGTTTGAACCTTGCTTTGCATTTTGTGGAAAGAATAGAAGAACAGGTTACTTACCAACTGGTAACGTTCTTTCGATTGGATGTTCCTCCAAAGTATTTCTCATCTTAGATGTATTCCATCCAGCTTTAGCTGCTTCGGAATTCTTTTTCGGCAGAGGGCGCCGTGCGTCGATGTCGTTGGGTGATGGTCCCTTGAAGGCCTCTGTCGAGGGTGACGTCATCGGGTGTATAAGTAGCACGTGCGGCGCCCGTTGGCATCAGTTCTGTTTTTCCCCCTTCATTATTGATTTTTCACTGTGTAGACTGTGCCGGCAGACAGGTATTTGCCTTGCGAGAGTTGGAGTGGCAATAACCCGGAAAAATCTACACAGGGGTAGGTTGGGAGGGCGATGAGGAATACGTTGGAGGAACATCCAATCGAAAGAACGTTACCAGTTGGTAAATAACTTGTTCTTCCAGTGGATTGTGTCCTCCAACGTATTCCTCATCTTAGATAGACTCCCAAAGCAGTATGGACAATTTCTCTGGAGGAGGGATTAGATTTTTTCGATACCCTTCTGCTTTACCAGAATTCAGCTCTTTAGACTGGGAAGCATCCACACTATAGAATTCTGAAAAAGTATGCAGCGAAGACCAAGTTGCTGCTTCACAAATGGACCTTATAGTTACACCTCTTAGTAGGGCTGTCGAAGAGGCGATGCCTCTGGTGGAATGAGCCCTTAGACCTTCTGGTGGGTCTTTTTGTGCTAATCTGTAGCATTCTGAAATACAAAGCACAATCCAGCGTGATATTGTTTGCTTTGTCACTGACTGTCCCAATTTCTTTCCTGTGTAGCCAATAAACAGTTGATTGTCCACTCTAAGCTTAAAAAGCCTAGAGATGTAAAAGCTTAAAGCTCTTTTCAGATCCAACCTGTGTAATCTTTCCTCCTCCTTACTAGGATGAGGTGGAGGATAGAAAGCGGGTAAAACAATTTTCTGACTTAAATGAAAATCAGATACCACTTTTGGTAAAAATGAGGGTTTAACCCTCAATACAACTCTGTCCTTATGGAACACAGTATAGGGTGGCCCAGAAGACAGTGCCTGCAATTCGCTCACTCTTCTTGCAGATGTTAAAGCAACTAGGAAAGCAGTTTTCCATGTCAGTAATCTTAATGGACAAGTATGCAAAGGTTCAAAAGGAGCACACATTAAGAATTTTAGGACCAGATTGAGATCCCAAATTGGTACTTGAAATGGGAAAGGAGGAAACACATTAGTGAGTCCTTTTAAAAATTGCACTACCAAAGGAATTTTGAAATAGGAGCATTCTTCCGATGAGCGCTCGAAGATAGAAAGCGCTGCAAGATAACCTTTAATGGTTCCAACATTTAGACCTCTATGTGCTAGGGTCAGGAGGAAGGACAGTACTTCCGGAATAGAACATAGAAAAGGATCGACATTTTTTCTCTGCACCAGTTGCAAAAGCTTTTCCAACAGCAACAGTATAGAGACTTTGTTGCTGGCCTTCTTGCCAAAAGCAACACCTCCATGACGTCATCTGGAAGGTTCCAATCCTTGTTTCTCAACCTTTCAGATACCAAGCGTGAAGGTTGAGCGATTTTGACCTCTGGATGGAGAACCTGACCCTCCATTTGAGAGAGAAGGTTCTCTCTCTGAGGAAGACGTACTGGGGGACAGATGGACTGGTCTAGAAAGTCCGGGTACCATATTCACCTGGCCCAATCCGGGGCAATTAGGATCATGCGGCTCCCGAAGCGTCTCAGTCTCCTGATGACCTGAAGAATGAGGGGAATCGAAGGGAACGCATACAATAGTGGGAAATTGCACTCCACCACGAACGCGTCCCCCAGGGCTCCTCTCGGGGAAAATTCCCTTGAGCAATACCTTTCGCACTTCCGGTTGATTCCGGTTGCAAATAAGTCCACTTGAGGGGTTCCCCAAAGGGCGAAGATCTCTTGAATGACTTCCTGAGCCAGTTCCCATTCGTGGGACACCATGCTCTGCCTGCTCAGAGCATCTGCTGTCATATTCTCCTCCCTGGCTAGGTGAACTGCCATTAAAGAGATTCCTTCTTGAATTGCCCAATACCAGAGCTGCATTGCCTCTCTGCACAGAGGTAGTGACCCTACACCTCCTTTTTTGTTTAGATAATGCATGGCCACTGTGTTGTCCGTCATTATCAGGAAATGTTTTCCCCTGACAGATAGCAGGAAAGCTTTCAGCGCTAGTACGATTGCTCTCAGCTCCAGAAGGTTGATGTGTAGTTTGGACTCCGATGGAGACCAACAACCGCTGATTGTCAGATCGTTGGCATGAGCTCCCCGCCCCCTGAATGAGGCGTCCGTCACTACTGTGATCTCCAGCCATGGTTGCCAAAAAAAGTTCTCCTTTCAGGATATTCTCTTAACAAGTCCACTATAGAAGATCTTAACGAACCTTGTTCGGAATCTGGAGAAGATCCATCATTTGGCCTGAGAACTGGGACCATTGAGTCTTTAGAGCCCATTGAAAGGATCTCATTCTCAGACGTGCCTCCGGCACCAGGAAGATGCAGGATGCCATGAGGCCGAGTAACCTTAAGAAGTCGTAGGCCTGAAGATTTTGGGTATTTTGGAATTTGGAAACCATCTGAAGAATGTCTTGAGCCCTCGACTTGGGAGGCAAGCTCTTTCCCAGGGTTGTATCTAATACAGCTCCTATATATTGGAGCCGTTGAGATGGTGTCATTTGTGACTTCTTGAAATTGAGGGAGAAGCCCAGTCTGTGGAGGAAGTGGTAGGTGACTTTCAGGTGATCCAGTGCCCCTTCAACAGAACGTGCTCCGATAAGCCAATCGTCCAGGTAGGGGTAGACATTAATCCCACCTCTCCTGAGGTGCGCTGCCACCACTACCATCAGTTTGGTGAAGACCCTCGGGTGGAAGTCAATCCGAATGGCAGGACTTGAAACTGATATTGTGAGTCGCCAATTACGAACCTCAGGTATTTTCTGTGCTTGAAATGAATCGGCACATGAAAATAAGCATCCTGGAGGTCCAATGACACCAACCAATCCTGGAGTTGAAGGGCCTGAAGGATCTGAGAAAGGGTAACCATCTTGAAATTGTTCAAGTTTCTTAAGTCCAGGATGGGTCTCAGTCCTCCGTCCTTTTTAGATTAAAAAAATACGGGGAGTACCATCCCTTGTTCCTCTCCACTGCAGGTACTGGTTCTATTGCACCTTTCTCCAGCAGGGTTAATACTTCCTGCTGTAGGAGCGGGTCTGAAAATCTCAAAGGGTGTCTCTTTGGTGGATTGCTACGAGGTTGCGTTAGCAAAGGAAGGCAGTAACCTTGGGCTATTATTTCTATAGCCCAAACATCTGAAGTAATGGCTCGCCATTCTTGCAGATGCTGTGACAGCCTGCCTCCTACAGGTGTCTTGTGATGCAAGTCCTCAAAGTGGTTCTGAGGCAGTTGCTGCAGCCGCTGATGGCAGAGAGGCTGTAGCTGGAGCTGGCTTTGCACGTTTTCCTTGTCCACCGCGAGTGGCCTTTCTCTGGCCCCTTTGACTGGCTATTCCTCTCGTCTTTCCATATGAGGAGTAGTAACTATAGGATCGTCCCCTCCAAGATTGACCTGGTGCACGAAAAGGCTGAGGTTGCCTAATGGCAGCTCCCAAAGACTTGGCAGCTGCCTTTGAGGTCTGCAACCTCTCAAGGCTCTCGTCAGCCTTGCTGCCAAAAAGGTGAGACTTGTCAAAGGACATGTTGAGGAGACGGTTCTGCACGTCTGGTGCGAAGCCCGACTTCCGTAACCACGCAAATCTGCGCATTACTGTGCTAGTGCCCATGGACCTGCTCACACTATCTACAGTGTCCAATCCAGATTCAAGGGATTCCTGCATAGCTTCCTTTCCATCTCTAACGATGGCTAGGAATCCTTCTCTTTCGTCCCCTTCTGGTATGTGCTCCGCCGCCACTGCAATGCACTCCCACAGAGTGTACGAAAACTTTGCCAAGGCACATGTGCAGTTGACTGATTTTAATGCCATACTCCCAGCTGAAAATACCTTCCGTGCCCAGCCATCCACACGCTTATCGTCCCAGTCCGGAGGGATAGAAGGGTACGCCAGTTTGTTAGAAGCTGTGGCTGCCTGTATGACCAAACTCTTGGGAGTGGGATGTTTAGACAGATAGCCGGGGTCGCTACTAGCAGGGTGGTATTTTGAAGTAAGGGATTTATTGACTGGCGGAGTAGAATCCGGAGTCTCCCAATTATTGGCCACCCTATTTTGCAAGGCTACGTGAAAAGGTAGTATTGGGTCTTCAGTAGGACCATGATCCAATATGTCTGTTAGATCATCTTGAATGAATTGGGCTGGAGGTCTGGCCCATCCTAAATAATCTATTACCTTTGTCATTAGCTGACAGTATGATGGACTGGCATGTTCTCCTGGTTCTGGCCTACCAAAGTCATTTTCAGGAGATGTATCCAATACCAATTGCATTGCGCAGTGATTCAACCAAATCCCTCATCCTGCTTTCTTCTGAAATCAGGCATTCTGGGACATTTGGGGTGCCATATTCCAGCCCAAAAGGTACCTTCTCCTCATCAGATTTCTCAAAAATGGAGGTCAGGGACTTGAAGAACTCCTTCCTAGGAAGAGGTTTGAAAACTTTTCTGGGAGAGGTGGAGGAGGAGTATTAATGGGTCATGAAGGCATTACAAGTCTTGTAGCCTTCTCTTTCCCTTTTTCTGGCTGATTTTGCGGAACTGGAGGTTTCGGCGCCGAGGGCTTCAGGGTCGACATCGACAAAGGCGTACATGGCGTCGACGTAATACCCGTCTTCGACGGCGCCGGCTTACAGGGCGTCGAGGTGCTCTTCAAAGACTTGCCCTTTGAGGTGTGTTCGGTCTCGGACGGCGTCAGTGATCTCGAGCGGTCGACGTGACTCGAGTGGCTTTTCTCGCTCGGCGTCCTAGAAGGTTCTCTATCCTTCCACTTTCGATCACCCGGGCTCGAGGGCGTGCGAGTGTCGGAGCGATGACACTCCCGGCCGGCTTCCGAGGAAGGCGCGGATCGAGGCTTCGCTTTCTCGAACCCCTCCATCATTTTGACCCTGAATGCTTCCCATTCTTCGGATGATGAATGTTTAGTGGAACATTTAATCCTTTTGGGGAATTCATCCGAGGACGAGGTGGACCTGTGGCGTCCTTTCTTCGATTTTTGCTGGGAATCGCTTCAGGACCTGGACTGGTGCCTTTCGCATCGAGGAGACTTCTCCTCACGGGACCTCGACTCGACGCTAGAGGCTTTACGGTCGGATTTGCGACCTACCTGTAGTTTTCCCCTCCTCTCTCGCAACGCCTTCCCCGTCATCGCCGACACTTCGTACAGGCCTCCATGTCGTGGCCTTCTCCGAGGCACCACAGACACTCTCGGTGCGGGTCTGTGATTGACATTTTTGAACCGCACGACTTGCACTTTTTGAAACCCGATCTCGGGGTCGTGATCGGCATCGATGACAAGGACATATTCGCTATATTTGCTATTCTCACAGAACTCGAGGCGTGCTGAATCTCCGAAGCAACGTATACTGCGGAAAAAGGGAACTGAGGCCAACGGGCGCCGTGCATGCTACTTATATACCCAATGACGTCACCCTCGACGGAGGCCTTCAAGGGACCATCGACTCGATGACATCGACGCATGGCGCCCTCTGCCGAAAATGTTTTCCGGAGCAGCTAAAGCTGGATGGAATACATCTAAGATGAGGAATATGTTGGAGGACACAATCCACTCGAAAGACCAAGTTTGGGGGGGGGGGGTGAAAGGGCAGTATCTATATCCCTCTATCGTGGTCAATTTGTATCAGCTGAATGGATTGGATACACTGCTTCCAAATCTCTCTCCATTTAAATAGGTGAGAAGCAGCCGCTAGACCGGGCTGTTCCGCTGGAGCCGGTGTTACAATGCGTCAAGTGAACAAGCAAGAGCTGGCGAGGCAGCAAGTTAGGCTGGTTGCAAGGGACAGAGCGTTAAATTGCTTCCACGACCAGTGTGCGAGAGACTGATGCAGATGTTATTGATGGATTTACTGGAGTCCTTGGCCAGATGGTTGCATTGCAGCAGAAGGGCTGGTTGTCACACACGAAAGGTAGCATCCCCGGACAGGTGGTTTTCATTATGGCATAAATGTACAAGGGGAGTAAAGCCCCTATGTGGTGGGCACAGAGGGCCAGAGGCGAGGGATGAAAACTGAGAAGTGTCAGCCTCTTCAGATGTTTCAGCTGGGGATGTCTGTGTGTATATACAGGATAAAATAGTGTCCTAAGCTAATGGACACTATTGTCCCCTGCACACCACATTTACTGACAAAGCAGTCAGTCAAATTTTATTAAGATTTTTGGAATTGCTTTCAGTTGATTAAATCAAGGCTGTGTGTGTGTGTGTGTGTGTGTGGTCAGGAGATTGGCATTTGGATGTAAAAGCTTGCTTTAGCGTGCCCTGAAACATCAAGATTCCCTACTTTTGTCTGGGTGGGGACTTTTCACCCTAGAAAGTGAGTGCTAGACAGTGTGTGTCAATTCTTTTCAGAAGGTGTTGCCACCTTGCCCCACTGAGCTTCAGACTATTTGCGTTCAACCTAGATTCAAATGGCCGCTGGTCACTAGGTTACAGTGATAATTGATCAGCTTTTCCAGTGATAGCCATGTATTGCTGAGTGCCATCTGTTTATGATCCGAAGGGGAATTGGTGTTCCCTTACTAGGTAAATCACTGGTCTGCCCTAGAAGTTAAACAACAAAGAGCTTCTGCCGGGACTCTTCAGCTCACATGAAGTCGACGATCTGCTCTGTAACAAAGAGGAAGGAAGCCAAACACTCCAGGGCCTTGATGAAGGTCAGAGACAGTCTGCATTCTATGTAACAGGATGGGGGTCAATCACTAGATCGAAGGCCACCGAGAGACAAGTCAGGACCACATACAGCAGCTGCAGAATTAGTGGTAATCATGATGCCTTGTGTTGCTGTTTCTATAACGTGGGGTGCATACAACAAATGCAGAGTTAGGGGTGATTATGGGATATGTATACATCTAGTGCTTCTGGGTGCTATACCATAGAGCACATAGTCTAGGTGCTGTTAGACCACCACAATTGTAAATGGAGCAGTATAATAAACTCTTAATACAATATACAAAACACATACATGTACAGATCTCTCTTCTCTTAGTTACACTGCGCTGCAGACATGTTCAGTGCTTTGAGACATCATACGGGCCTCCAGGGGCTAGCCAAGGAACCAAGATAACAGTATGGTGCCTCCAGTCTTTGTTTCAGTGAATACCTTCCTACACAGGCCCCTCGGCATGTTGAGCTGGCCACCTCTGATCAAATGGGACAGCTAGACATCCTCACTGTAGCAGTGCAAACTGACTTCAGTTGGTGCTCCTCAAGGACAGGACATTGACATGGAAAGCGTATCTTCTGCTGGAGGCCTGCAGACAAATGCTGCATTTGGGAGCTGGGTGTGTATGTGTGGGAGAGGGCTGGGGGAAGGGATGGGAGGGGGGATATTTAGACCTCTCTCCGTTCTCTCCCGGCACCAAATACAAAGAAGACTGCATGCTCTAACTTAACTGGCTCTCGCTGGAAACCCCTTAAAGGAAAACATTTATTTGTAAATATTTTAAATGCATTAACTAAAACATACTTCTCCTTGCTGCCAAAAAATGTTTAGCCTGGAGGTGGGTCAGTGTTGGTTTAAATCCCGGCTGAGATTTGAAAGGGTTTTTGAAGGATTTCCCAACGTATCAATTGCCCAAATCTCCTATTATCCTGCTACTGGCAAAGGGGCAATTCCTGGGAGTCATCTTTGAAGTAAATTAATTTGTGTTGCGACAGGTTTTAATACAAACCGTATGTTGCTTTTCTTTTCAAAATAGAATTTTATTAGATTTTTCCGAACAAGGAAATTCAAAACATATTATTTTGGCAACCTTGAAGCTACACCCACTCCAGCCCCTCCCACCGCAACCAAACTTGGCCCCATGTAGCTCGTTTCCTCAGACGGTGGGTACATATCATCGCGGGAAGCCCCCCAACTCACAGAAAAATCTCGGAAGCACCACCTTCAAGTCATTTATCCGCCATATTTCTCAAAGAAGGGTAACCACAGACTCGATATTAGACCTCGACTCCTCCAGGAGGTGCGAGAGAAACTCCATGTCGTGTATGGTCCGGACTTTAGCCACCCAATCCCTTTATGTGGGCAGACTTTCTCTTCCAAAATTGAGCCAGGCAACTTCTGGCAGCCACAACAGGACTATTATCATATGCCCTCCCTCCTCGGCCTCTTTCCCCTCTACCCTTACCCCGAACAGAAGCATCCATGGCAAGACCTCCCTTGGGACCCCATCAACCCATTGGATCCAGGAAAGGACATCCTTCCAGTATTGCTGCTCCGGAGGGCACCTCCATCACATATTACAGTAATCAACCAAGGCCCCCCGCTGGCAACACTTCCAACAACGAGAGTCGTATCCCATATACATTTTGAAGAGTGTAGCTGCGGGGTACTGTCACCTACGGAGCAGTTTTATGGCCTGCATCCTGTGCTGCAGAGAAACCATGGATTCAGAGCCATCTACACAAAGCCCTTCATCAATTTCCCTTCCCAAGTCTTTTCCCCATTTTACCCTGGCCGGCAGTGGGTCTCTAGGTTCCGCTAACAGGATAGCTTTGTACAATTGTGTGTTTAACCCCCTTGACCCCACCCTGTCGATCAGCAGCTGCTGAAATTCTGTCAAGCCTCTACACAAATGATCCCCCCCCCCGCATCTGTCATCCATCAACACCCCCTTCAGCTGGAGGTAGTGGAACATGGACAACTCACCAATACGTGTGCACTCCTCCAGCTTCTCCAGAGCGAGAAAGTTTCCATCCATCTACATTTGACCCGCCCTGCTCAAGCCCACCTCATACCAAAGCTGGAACTGCAGTGGCTCTACCATTCGATCTCTCAACGGAGGGGCCCATATACAACTAAGGGGAGGCATCCATGTGGATAGCCACCGCGTGTCAGTACCCTCCCACCAGAGGGATCACAAAGCTGCTAAGTGCAGGTGCTTGACCCCCTCTCCTTGGAATTCGGAACCAGGGGGACCAACAACCACTCCCCCAACAAGACTGGGGCCAGTATTTCGTTGTCCATGTGGACCCATTGCTTTTTGGACTGATGACCAAGGTGATCAACCAGTATTCGGAGTTGGGTCGCCCTGTAATAGGTTTTCAAGTCTGGAAATATAACCCCACGCCTTCAGCCCTTGGAAGGATCAAAGTCTAATACGCAATCCTGTGTTTCGCCCTTGCCCAGAAAAATTTCATCAAAGCCGCTTTAACCTCCTCCCGGAAGGCTGATAGAACCATCACTGTGAGCATTTGAAAGGGAAACAAAAACTTCAGCAACACCACCATCTTAATGCAGTTCAGGCGCGCCATCCAGGTGAGCGGTAGCCGGAGCTACCTATGCAAGTCTGCCGGCACCACTAGCCAGAGTGGCAGATAATTGTCCGCAAAGAGATTCCCATATTCCCGAGAGACCTCAACCCCCTTGTATCTAAATCACTCTACTCGGTCCCGGAACAGGAGCGTCCCTATAAAGTCCCTCTCCGTATCTGATAACTCTTCAGCAACAAAGGCTACAAATTTATCAAAACTAACTTTAAAACCAGAAAGTTCACCATGACAAACTAGACTCTCCAGCAGCCGTGGCACTGAATGATTAGGATTAGTGATACAGAGTAGGGCATCATCAGCAAAGAGACTTAACTTATATCCCCCCTACCATAACCCCGGAGATTCCCACATCCTTTCTAACTCCTATTGCCCAAGGTTCCATAACCAGCGCATAGAGGAGGTGAGAGCAGGGCAACCCTGCTGCATGCCTTTTTCTAACGACTCGCCCCGTTAGATATCACTTTGGCCTGCAGCCTGGATTATAAGGCCGAAATCCACCCATCCACTTTGGCCCATTCCCATAGCCAAGAGAACCCCCAGTAAAAAGTCCCAATCAAAAGCCTTTTCGGCATCCAAGGCTAGGAGCATGGCACCGTCCCTTTTCACCATTGGCGCAATAAGAATATGCAGCGTTTCACGCAAGTTGTCAGACCACTGTCTCTGTAAAATAAAACCAAACTGGTCTAGTTGGATCAATCTAGGTAGATGGAGCTTGAGCCGGGATGCTAATATCCTAGCAAAGATTTTTGCATCTACATTTAACAGGGAGATGGGCCTGTATGCAGAACAATATGTATGGTCCTTGCCTGGCTTCGGGTTGACCTCTATTAACGCCTGTAAAAACGAGGGTGGCAGTGTTCCCTCCCCCGTGATTGAGTCAAAAAGCCTGGCCAGCGGCTCTACCATCAGGGTCTGGAATTGCTTGTAAAAGTCTGCAGTTAACCCATGCTCCCGGAGCTTTGGACGTTTCCAATTGCTTTATTACCGCTGTGACCTCCTCCCTCGTGACATCTACCTCCAGGGCGGCAACCGCCCGCTCCGTAAGTTGTCTGATAGACAGGTCGCCCAAATATATCTCATCTCCCGAGGCTGTGGCTGATTGGGAGTACAGCTGTCTGTAAAAGGCTGCAAATTGCTCTGGGATGTCATCACCCCCCCCCTACCCACTAGAATCCAACCCTCCCCCTGGACATGATCAATCTTCCTCTCAACCCGACACCAGCTCAGCCTGTTCACAAACAGAGAACCCACTGCATCCCCCTTTTCATAGTACTTCTGCATATGATTTATTTGATCACCTCCCCTATTAAAACTGAGCGTAGCTCCTGCCTCTTCTCTCATTTCTGCTAATAGCACCTCCCTTCTGGCGTCCTTGTTTGTCAGCTGGGATTGCAGCCCCTTCGATTCCTCCCGTAGTCTGACTGCTACTAAACCCCTTTCCCTCTTCTTCCTGGCCCCTTCCGCTAAAGGCAGCCCCCTCATCGTGGCCTTGGCTGCTTCGCACACCGTGGCCATAATCACGACCCCATTGCCATTTATGTCAAACTAGGCCGCCATCTCTTTTCCTAGGGAATCCTTGAAAACCTAAATCTTGCTTTTAAAGAGTCTCCAAGTGTATATACTGGCCAGATTACTATTGTGCCTGCCTCTTTATCCGTTTTGAAATGTATTTATGTTTTAAGTCCATTGTCTCCATTCTGGGCCTGTGTACAACCCTGGGACTTTGGACCGGAAGACTGACGAGTGCTGTAGAAAGAGCGTGTGGTCCATTAAGCTAAGATGTTTTCCACAAGCTTTTTGGTTTTCTCCCTACTGCCATCTGTTAGCCCAACGAGGCACTGCAGCTTAGTGAAGGTTTTAGAAATGGATGGTTAATATGCAGATTATTCACTGAGCCACCCAGCAATCTCCCGAGCAGGACCCACAACAACCTAGGAATCCCCAAACAGTTGCTGGCATGGCACAATGACTACTTGGGTAGTAGTCCCAGGGCTGCATCCTCGTCAGGGAACCTGCATATTGAAATCTTCCCTAACCTGAAAGAGACTTCATGGACACCTAGGCTGATATTTTGGCACACTGGTGCTTACATTGTTGGCTTGCAGCCTGAAAGATTCTCTCTCTGATTCAAAGTGCTGCAAAGGGGGCTTACTATTCAAAGCACAGCATTGGTTACTTTACTTTTAGGGCAAGACATAACCTTATCTACTTAATTCTTTCCATACCACTTCATTGCCTTTTATTACCAAAAACATTCACTGCTCAGAATCCCTACTCTTCGATTAGGTGCCTTCTGAGTTGGCTTGGCTGCCCCAGAATTATTGTTCAGGAATTTACCTGCAGTACCAAAAATGACCACAACAGGTATTCTAGGCCTAAAAATATAGCAGAATTGCCAGAGCACGCTCTCGATCCCCCTACACAGCCAACACTACTTGATATCTATCTTATAGCGCTCCAAGACTGCCTTGGAATCCCAGTACATACATTAGCTTCGCGCATATTCTCGTGTGTCGGTTCTCTCCAGAAAGCATTCCATATATAACGGACGAACATGCACCTATACTAATACAAGCATTTAACCCTGCCTAACGTCCTCCATGCATCTGAAATCGTTCCCTACTTGACCCTTGCTCATGCTATTCTATAGGATTATGGTCTGGTTAACCCAGAAGCCTAGGTGGAAGGCACAAAACACACCAGTCAAGGAATCAGAACTTTGAAACTACCACAATGGTGATTTGGAGCAGTGCAAAAGCATTGTAAAATAACATGCAACAGGTGGGCCAAGCTTCATATGGTAACAGTCATGTAACACAGATAGCCCCTCTGCACAGGAACCCTGAGCGCTGCAGCTACTGCACACTCAGTTCTATGGCTTTATCAGAATATCACACTATGTCCTCCTCTTGCATGAGTACCTGGCTTGTAACACACCCTGGACTGTAGCCGTTCTTTCTAACCTTTTATATTCCAACTACATTCAGCTTTTTCAGAGTTGATTCTAGACCAGACCATTTCATGCCTGCAGGCTTGGCAAAGTCAAATTACTGTCCCCGAGTTTGCCCAGTGGAAAAGGGATCCGGGGTCGAAATATCACCACCATTTAAATGGGCGGCTGAAGAACAACTTGAATCCATCATGCAGCCAAACAATATATGTTAATAACTAAATGTTGATACTCTAAACTGCTTAGCATAGACAGTCCAATTGATTCGAAACATGTTTAGAGGAAAACCTGCGCTCTGCCACCCTGATGGATGGTGCACCTTAATGGATCTACATGCATCCAAAGTATCACAAAACATTCCTTTTTTGGGTTCTGCATCACCCCCCGAATGTCTGTGGTATTTCACCCGCTCTCCTATCCTCTTATGAACTCGCTACTCCTTTTCCTGCAGATTAAGGTCGGCCAACCCCAGGTGGGGGCACAATACATCAACCTCTGGACAAGCCAGGCGTTGAGACCACTACAGTGTTTATTTGGTGCAGTACAAAAGCCTTGTAACCTAACATAACATCTGTTCACACTTGCGCAGAAATAGCATAGTGTGCAGTGATAAATGCGTTTGCAGATGACGCATGCACCTACAAAGTACCAATATGACAACACCATCATGCACTGAATAACACAATTTGACACAGTAGCCACAGACAACAAGAAAGAACAACATGCAAGGATCATAAGCATTTTTGTGAAAGGAGGTACCGAGTGGCTCTGGCCCGGTCCTAATGAACCAAATGATTTTGTGAAACAAGGAACAGTGTGGCTGAGGGTCCCATTCTGCGAAACCGAGTGCAAGAGGCACAGACATTGAGAAATCAAACCCTATTGTCTGGGTGGTCACACATAGGGGTGAGAATACTGTTTGGTTGTGAGGGTCTCTGGTAAGGCGATAAGGACCCTGCTGTCAGAGTGGTCAAGCATGTGGGTGACAATACTATGCAGTTTGCGAAGGTCTCCGACAGGTGAACATTGTGAAAGAGAAGTACAAAGGTTGGGGATGGGAGTTCTCCCCGAGCTCTGTGAAGCGGAGCAGTTTGGCTGGAAAATTATTCAGCCATGTTGAAGTGTTTGAAGGAAAGTAACTAAGAAGGAACTTTGGAAATATCTGTTTGTTTGAAAATTGTGAAGCCAGGTGACGGAAGCACAAAAGAACCCATTGAAGAGAACTGCACTGGAACTGCCGGTATTTACTAAAAAGGGAAAGACTATAGACAATAGGGGAAGTCACTGGACATGTTATGTCAGCAGGATGGGCGAGATTTCAGGCACATTGGATCCTTGTGGATTCCTTGAGATTCCCTGTTAAGTGGTGCAGGGGTTATATTGTTTGGATCTGGAGAATACTGTGATAGCCTGAGCTGTGCTGGGTGGTAGTACTCAGCATTGCAAAGATTACTTTTGTCCTCTGACTGGGGGCATGCAGCACACGTATCATCGATGTTTTCCTAAAAGCCTGTGGTGCTTCTGTGTGATTATGGACAGCAGGGACCAGGTGATCATGCCTTTTTTCTATGACATCTAACTGTGAGCATGAAGAGACTACCTACGAGTGTGGCCCTGCAGATGGGGTATCCCACAAGGTCACTATCCTAGGTTACTGTGCCTGGTAAATTTATCCTGAAGGTGTCTTGATGCTTACTTTGGATGAGGTTCCTTTCTGGGTACTCAACACCTGTATTGCTTTCACATAGTTGATTAGGAGATCTGTTTTGTGGAAGCTGTGGTATGGGCTGCATGGTGGTGAGGTGGTTGCAGCTGCCGTCCGCCAGGGCTACCATACTTTGGTCTTCACATCTGCTGTCTCTCCTGGTGGTTGGGAGTAGTGCTATCATCAGAGGGGAAACCTCCAGGTGGTGGTGTAGGGTGGAGCTGAATAGACTGCTGCGAGATGTGTGAATTACTTCAGTTGGGTACTCATGCATATTGACAGAGGCACAGTAGGCATCCTGGAGAGCAGACCCCAAATTGACAGCACGATGTCTAAATCTGGAAGACAACAATCAAAGCTACATTTTTAGACACCCACACAGATTAAAAGCCACACAAAAATGGAGGAAGCTGTAGGTTTGTGCCTACAGCCTACATCACAGGATACCACTGAAGTGTTCAATGATATCAAAACAATGGTTAATCAGCTACAGGCCAGTATACAATCATTGGATGGGAAGATGGATGCTCTGACCTGTAAAGTGAACCACATGAAGGCCCGCTTGGATAAGCATGGAGAGAAACTGGACGAGGTTGAAGGGCGGTTGTCTACAGTCAAAAATGAAGCTTCTGCCACGTCCCGTGACTTGTCCAGGTAAAAAGGGATTTATAGGAATTGGCTGACAAGCAGGAGGATCTTGAGTCGAGATCCAGGAGAAACAATCTCTGTACAGTGGGTGTTCCAGAATCAGTAGATCAGAGAGCTATGGAGCCCTTAGTTGAATCAATTTTCCGTGAGGCCCTGGGAGGTGAAGACTTTTCTGCTGTATTCATTGTGGAGAGAGAGCACAGGATACTGTAAGGAAGGCATGGTATCAACAGTAAGAAAGACACAAGTGGCCACAGTTGAAGGGTGTTTATTGAACTTCACAATGTGTGATAAATGCCTACCTAACCCTAAATACAGATGGGAGCAAGCTACGACCATCAATTAATAATGAGGTCCTAGTGGAGTATCGTCAAAGTAAAAAGGCCTATAGTATAAACAAACTTTTGCCAATCCTTACTGCTAGATACAAATAGTGTGGGGTAGTGTTTATTAAAAAGGAAAAAGTGTTCCCAAAATGATATGTCAGGATCTTCAGGCCGTTGGCTTCCCTTGACCACGTTTTTAGCACGGGGCAAAGAGGTTCACTCGAGCAACTCTGGCTTCTGTGGCATGAGGATACAGTTCCATTACCAGCATCAGGACCTTTTGTGTCCAAGTCTCTTTACTTCTTAAAAGTCTCTTGACTCAGAGGGCCTGAGGAACAAAAAAAAAAAACAAGATGCACAAGTTCCTTTTCCTTTAACAGTATTCAATTTTGGGTGCTCGCCCTGGATCACCCTCAGCTGTGCTCAGATCCCTTTCAATGCAAAAGTTCAACATTGCATCCTCCTCTTCCGGGCTCATATCCCCTTTTTTACAATGTTCAGAGAATATTCTTTCTAGGGTGACTCACGGTTCACCCCGGATCCCCCGCAGCCAGGCTCAGATCCCTTTCTTTTACCCAATTCGTCCTCAGCCAACAAAGACTTTCAAATGTGCACAGGTTTAGCTTGACCCGTTGCAGGGCCACTTCGATCTCAAGATTCCCTTTTCTCAGACTTCGTATCAGTTGGATACCTAAAAAAGACTTTTGAATGAGTACCCACATGGTGCCGGAACACACTGTCTACGGTATCTTTGCTTGCCTTCAAAAGTTCAGTCACTCCTATGGTTTACAATTATATCCGCGTTCCTCATCACATATGTTTCACCCACTGTTCTTTTTCTTCATCTTAATACAATGTTGCCGCTTGCTTGGTTCAAAACACAGGCTGGTTTGGTATCAGTCTCTCTGACTCACCGGCTGTGCTGTCTTTACGGATGCTGCTTTGTTGTAGGAGCCAAGGACAGTACCACAGCAGCAATCGCTCCTCCCCACCTCGGTTATCGAAGCAGGAGCGTCCCGTGTACCTCTGACACACTGTGCAGGTTTGATCAGCTTTCTTTCATGGTCTTACGTTTCTTACTTTTCAATGCTCACGAAAGTAACAGTCTTTAAAGGTCAAGGGCACTTCCCTCCTTGCACCTCTCTCTGGTCTCGCCGTCTTTCTCCTTGTATTAAACTGCCACCTTGGAATTGCCATTTCCTCGCTTTCTTTACCGCACTCATAGTGTGCTTTCATGCTCTGCCTTTCATCCGTGTGATGGAAGTCAGGTGTGTGTAATGATCACTAATGGCCTGATCTTGCCTGACCATTGTATTGGGACATGTCAGGTATCTGGTGTTAGTCCGTTCTTGCTCACAGTGAGCTGTCCGTGAGAAAGTGTTTGTTGGGAAAGTCCTCTAATAGGACGAGGAAAAGGTGTTACAGGGAAGGGGATACAGCGTCTCACCCTCTGGTGTCCCATTTACACTTCAGGAAAACCCCTCATGCAAGTGAGCCTCCCAAACTGGTCCACCCCCAGGAACTGGATCCAAAAGCGATGGCCGTGTCCTGGCCAACTGGATGACAGATCTCCGGGGACTAGCGGGTGAGACATCTTCAGGTTTTTCCCCGTTGGCATTTCTACAGGAGACACACTTGACCTCAGCAGGGGAATCACGGTTTTTGTAGAGCTTGGGGTGTCATTGCTACTTCTCTTCTTACTCATCCTACTCTAGAGGGGTTGCAATCCTGATACACAACGCGGCTAGTTTTCGCATGACGAAAGTGATTAAAGATCAGGAAGAAAGGGCGCTGTTGGTTATGGGAATTATACATTGGCAGGATATTACATTAATTAACTACTACGGTCCTAATCAGGATGATGTGAGCACACTAGAATGGATAACTTGGCAGCTAGACCAGAATTACCCAGGTGTGATTGTGTGGGCGATACAGTGTTAGAACCTGTGGTGGATAGGACTGTGGGGACCCGGAGACCTCCCCTAAAGTCAACTGGTGTGCTAAGGGACCTGCGCTGGGAGGGAGAACTAACTGATAGCTAGAGACCTAGACACAGGAATGAGAGGGGTTATACGTATTGCTCCTTGGTTCACCTGTCAGCATCACGGGTGGATTACTTTTTGATATCTGATAAGGTCATGGCATGGGTAGAGGAGATTAGCATTATGGCGTGCACATTATCAAAGCATGCGCCGGTGGTACTGGTTCTGGAGGTTCCGGAGAGGATGGATGCAAGGCCGTCCTGGGTGTTTAAAAGTGGCGGACCATCTGATGCAGTGTTTTCAAAGGAGATTACACAGGTTATTAATTATTTTTTGACTGACAATCTGGGCTCGGCGCATCAAATTCCGTGCTTTGGGAAACCTGCAAGTGTGTGGTTCGGGGGGAGTGTATTTCACGAGAATCAGGGATATTGAAACTAATACGAAGGGAGATGGCGGCTGGTGAGGCATGTATTCGGCAGCTGCAAGTAGAGGAGGGCTTTGAGAGTAATATTGCTAAGCATAAAACGCTTTGAGAGGAACTGGGGAAATTTGGAGCAGCAGGCCAGAGGGAGGTGAAGGTTCCTGTGAGGCAAAGCAGCTGTCAGACAATATGGGGAAGGCCAGCGCACTGGTAAGCTGCTCGCGAGGGTGGCTTGAGCCGCCAGCTCTAGACAGCATATCATGGCCATCAAGGATGAACAGGGAACTCTGCATTATGCAGATAGGGAAATTATTCAGGAATTCAAAGCTTTCTATTCGAGTCTATACTCTTCATGAGCTCAAACACCACAGTCCGAGTTAAGCAGGTATCTTGATAGGGTGGCGCTTTTTTGGTGTGGAGAGGAGATAAGAGAATGGTTAGGGAGGCCCATTACGGAACAGGAAATTCTCCAAGCTATAAAGACGCTGTCATCTGGGAAAGCTCCTGGACGGGATGGCTTTACAGCTAAGTTTTATATGTTTATTGCATCATGGCTGGCTCCTCACTTGGTGGAGTTCTATCAACAGGCATTGAGGGAGGGGCTGTTACCGGCTACTATGAGGGAGGCGGTGGTCACCGTACAATTGAAGCCAGGGAAATCAGCAGATGAATGTTCGTTTTATCGCCCAATCTTGCTAATTAACTTAGATAACAAGATCTTGGCAAAGCTGCTGGCCACAAGGTTGGAGCCCCTGATGCATAAATGTGTCACAGCAGATTAGTCTGGTTTTATTCCGGGCGCTCTACTTCCTATGGGTTGCGTTGCATGTTCGGTTTGATGTCGGTGGTAAACCCGACTGATACCCTGGTGGCAGCGCTGTAGGATGCCGAGAAGGTATTTGACTCAGTAGAATGGCCCTTCCTACTTGCGGTTTTGAGAAGAATGGCCATGGGAGAGGGGTTTCTGTTCATGGTATCATTGCTACATAGCCTACACAGCGCTAAGATTAGAGTGAATGGATGACTTAAGTCAAATTTATTGCTAGAGAGCGGCATGAGGCAAGGGTGCCCTCTTTCACCCTTGTTGTTTGCCCTGGCGATAGAACTGCTTGCCAAATTACTGAGGAATAGTCAGATACATAGGGGGATACAGTTGTACAATCATGAGGTGATGTCTTTTTATGCTGACAATATGGTGATTTTTGTTAAGGCTCCATAGGATAATTTGGCACCGATTAAGGTAGATGTTTTTGAGTTTGATGTATTCTTGGGATTGAAAATAAATACTACAAAGTCAGTGCTCTTCCCACTTACGGTAATCACTGGGCAGTTTACTGATGCTTTTGAGTTTCATTGGCAAATGGAATATACTAGATAGCTGGTAAATGAGGTGGCTCGATCTCCCGAGAATCTATAGCCGCAATTATGGAAGGGTGCTGGAAAATACTAAATTGGTTTTCGGGAGGTGGATGGGGCTCCCCCTTTACCTTTATAGAAGAATCTCACTGGTAAAAATTGTCTTACTACTCCAGTTTCTGTATGTGTTCTTAAATGTGCCGTTGGCAGTACTGAAGTCTTACTTTCAAGAGGTTCAATTGGAGATATCAAGGTTCATCTAGGCGGGCAAACAAGCACACATAGCTTGGCAAGAATTGGTTGTGCCATGGAGAGAGGTGGGTTGGATTTCCTGATGTGGAAGCATATTATGACGTTGCCCAAGCTGGGTTTTTAGTATATTGGTATGGAGAGGGGATTGACAGGAGACATGTTTAGATAGAGAGGGCCCTTGCAGCACCGTCCCCATTATGCTCTATCATATTGACGGCTCCTGTTAGACTATCTAAGCCAAAGAACATGGAGGAGTCGACCTGCAGGGTGTGCGTTAATATTGAAGGGAAAAGGTAAGGGGGTGGGGATTTTGTGCTCTTCCAAATTACCAGTTACTTGCATACCGGATTTACCACTGACCGGGGATTTGGGATAAGCAAGGTGTATGGAACGGTTAGGCATTTTGTGCTTCCGAGACCTCTTCCCTGAGGGGAAGTTTTTGACTATAGAAGGTTGGAAGAGCAGGGGGAATGTCACATCTTTGGATTTATTTTTATACTTCTGGTTGCAGAATACTCTGAAAGGATTGTTTCTAACTTTCCTGTCCAAACTTTATAGCAAAATATTGTGGAATTGTAAAGTATGAGCGGCATCGTGCAGGGGAAAGTGGGAGGAGCCACTGGGGAGGTTGTCCCAGAGCAAGTATGGCGGTATTGTGCACAAACTATGAGAATAGCCCTAAATAGTAGGTTTAAACTGGTACATTTTAAGTTTCTGCATCAATTCTACTGTACTCCTATGCTTCTTCACAGTTTTTACCCTGACACCTCACATGAATGTGTTCAATGTATGGCCAGACCAGCAGACCTTTTTCATGTGGCATGGAGCTGTCTTCCTACACCGTTGGTGGCTCTATTGGGGTATATTGAATGTATAACAAGTCAAGTGAGGAGGCTGGCTGGGTTGTTACTACTACCGGCAAAAAGACGGGTTGCAATGGTATGGGGGAGAGTGCAATGTCCTACGAAGGAAAGATGGAAAGAAGACATTGTTTATTGTAACAAGATGGAAACTGAATATGGAAAGGTTGTTCAACCATGTGCTAGACCTAAAGATATATGGGATCTGTATAAACAATATTTGATTAGTCAAGCAGAACTGGTAATAGAGCTCAGATGAATAATCTGAGGAATCGGAACTGAATACATGGGGGTTAATAAGTGTGATGAGGAAAAACAGGGTGATGTTATGGAGAAAGGGTAGTCAATGGATAAGTTGGAATTTGTACATGTGATACTGTATATGGATACAGTGTATAAGTATGATAATACTTGATAACTGGAATTGGGTGGGGGGAAGGGATTCACTGAACCGCTGTGCCTTTTTGTAGCGTAAATTGTTGAAAACCATAAACAAAGTTTTACAAAGGATAAAGGTATTTGGAAATACTTTTTAAAGGAACTCTAAAACATGTGGCTATTTAGCAAAGCCCAGAGCTCCAATCAGCTGCACTGGGATAACTAGACATGAAATGAACCGACCATGCATGCTTTATTCCTACTCACAGGGTCAACTGATTGACAGATTTGGTCATTCTTACTTGTGATCCCTCATGCATATTATGCAAGAGCTCGTTGATTGCGTAATGCAATGTTGGTCCGGACTGCCTCAGCATTTCCAGGACATATATTACATTGTTTTACAAGTACTTTACAAATGCCACAAAGTATTATCTGCAATGAACATATGTTACTACATATCTTAACACCTCTCCTCCAGTTGTATAAGAGGACTTGTTCCAGGGTCCATTTTGGAGCAAATAAATTTGAGTAGAGACCGTTTTTAATGCAATCCCGCCTGGGTTGTAGAAGGGTTTTTGAAGGTTGTGTACTGGCCAGATTACAATTTGGAGCCTGTTCATTTGTGTTTCAAAATCATTTGCTCCACTTTGGGCATGAAGACTATTCGCCTTTTCAACGTGTTTCCAGCATACCCGAATATCCAGGCACAAAGGAGCAGTGCAGTACTATAAAAGCATAGGTTGTACAGTAAACAGAGCTGTTTTACCAAAGACATCGGGCTTCTATCTACGTCTATTTGTTAACCAAACTAAGCAACTATAAATCAGGGCAGTGGCTGGAAAGGGGTGGCATTTATGTAGATTATTCCCAGATGAGTTCAGCAATGGCCTAAGAGGGGTACTGTCTCCACAATGTCCCACAAATCGCCATAGATTTGCCTGCCTACAGGGCTCGACAACTGCTTGTGCAGTGGCCTCAAACCTGTATTCTCAGACCCACATACTCCAGGCCATCCTTCCATGGAAGTATTGTCAAGTTCATACTTACTATAGAACCGGCCGTATAAGGCATACATTGCTATAACCTAGCAATTTACATTTTCAAAGGTAATTCTCTTCACCCAACGTCTACAAATAGTTACACTACCTAAGGTATTTGGGGGGAGGGGAACTGGGGGTGTTAATCTTGCTGTTTTCCTCTGTGTTGAGTTTCCAATTGAGCTAGTCTATCCAATGTGGCTTCATCACCTCATCCATCTTTACACTCATTCCAGTACAGGGTTCGAGAATATGGGGAGCTGGGAGCTATTTAGTCCCTGCTTATTGCCTAGAAGAGCCTGGTTAGCTTGATACCAGCATCTAACAGGATCTACTTTTGGCCCTTCAGGCCAACTGAAGTCGAATACACACACACCTATGTGACTTTAACCTTGCCTGTTTTGGACAATCTATAAATAAATATTAGGACATATCTGTAAAACATTTAGAGCATAAGGGGTCATAAATAATGGTTGAAATTGTATGTTTGCATCTTATGCAGAGGTTAGATTTGCAGAACACCATGTACTAGCTCCTTATTCCATAGTGGTAGCTGCTGGTCACTGGAGAAAGCTAGATACTGTAAGGAATCAAGATTAAGACTTGGAAACAGTAATCAGGTTCAGTATGAAATAGGACTTATTTTCCAAATAATAAAGGGGTTGGGGGAAATCCTATCTATCCCTAATCCTAAGAGGGGATTCACTGCCTCAAGAAAACAAAGGAGTGTCTGTATCAGTGTGTTAAACAAAGGAGTGTTCAAAAACCCTTACACTCTAAACTCAATATAATGTGTACAAGGCGATTTCTGTAGACTATCTATAAGGTGCAGAAAAGAAAAGAATAAAGTTCAACTAAAGAAAGGGATCCTTCCTTCCTTCATCTATGTTTCCTTCTGGTCTTTCACAGTCTGTCTGGCACATCTGGATATAGTACGACACAGGGAGAGGTAGCCGCCTAGCAAAGTTGAGACATACTATAACTTTTGTATGTAGTAAAATATGCAACAATTCACCAATGATTCATCCTAGTGATGTAATCTAAAACCCCTTTGGGGGTGGACAAGAAAATATACTTTGTATTGTATAAGTGTGCTCTATGTTATTAGGAGAAACCACTTGTTTGAGGTGCAGTTTTTTTTATTATTATTGCACACCGCTTTCTTTATCAAAACAGCAAAAACTAAAATAGTGTCCTGATAAAATGGAAAAGCAAACGATGCAGGCAATAATAGAGCATAAGTCTCAAACCTGTTATGTAAACAAAGGAATAAAGTAACCAGAAAGCAAAACAATAACTAAATTATGACAATAAACTTTTGACTAAATCTCTGCATAACATCGTCACTTGAGTGGCAAAATTCTTTACCAAAAACAGCAGAGACATCAGTGATAAAAGATACATTTGCATCAGTTACAAGAATAAAATATAAAAAATTATTATTATTATTACCCCGTTCGGGGAATGCTGTAACAAGAGCAAAGCAGAACAGACTGGTGAGTGTTACTAAATAGTGTACATTTGCATACAGGTCAAGAGCAATTTTCCTTGCAATGTCAATTAGGAGTCTTGTACAATTGTACTCTCATTTTTCAATCTATGAGTGACTTATCCTCAGTCGTTCAAATCAGTGCTATATTTAACAACAAAGTCAGTAGAATGAGGAGCCCTAAGTGAGAAAAACGGGCTTCAATGTAAATGTTTCAAAAAGACCCCAAGTACAGTAAGAACTGTATCAAAGGTAGGTATACTAGAGGGGCAGCCCTTAATGGCGGAACCTAAGGCTGAAGTAAGCGGTATGTCACAGGGAGGGGTAGCCGCCTAGCAAAGTTGAGACATACTATAACTTTTGTATGTAGTAAATTATATTGAAATTGGTGGTATATGCAACAATTCACCAATGATTCATCCTAGTGATGTAATCTAAAACCGCCTGGGGGGGTGGACAAGACAAGGCAACTTTGGTTTGCCTTGTGAAACTTATGAAACCGCCCTCTCCAGTTTCACTTATCAATCATCCAGGACTGATTTGCCATGTATGCTCGTCCTTTTTGCATAGACTTGCATAATAGCCTGGCACTTAAAAACCATTGGGAATATTTATCCAAGTTTTTCGAACCAATCGTCAAAACTGGACTTTCGTTCCCAGAATGAACAAAATACTGGGATGACGAAAAGGGATCGAGCAATGCAGAGCGAAGGAGGCCCCAAACCCAGCAAGCACTCTAATGGTTGCTCGCATGCGCCTGTGTCCGGGAAATTTAAAGAACAGAAGCAGAGAGTTGATGTCTGCTGCTGACGGGAAGAAAGCTGCACCTCTCTGCGAGGTTCAACGAACAGAAAGGCTAAAACCGGTGTGGTGGAGCCAGGCGGCTCACCGACGAAGGAAAAAGAAGCTGCTGCGCAAGAAGAACACAGTGCAGGAACACCAGGAACCGACGAGAAACTCCTGGGAGTTCACAGGTGACAGAGAGCAGCGCTTCACTTAAAGGAGCCGGGAACAAAGCAGATGTATCAAGTTGAAGCTGCGAGACACGGGAAAACCAAGAGGAAGTGGTCGCAAGAAGGAAGCAGGTGGGAACGCTTTACCGGCTGACCACGGGAGAATCCAAGAACTCCAATAAGTGCTTCTAAGTCACCCAGAGACAGCGGGTACACCAGGGTGCATCAGCAGCCACGCTGAATGCAAGTAATTGTAAATCAAGCAACCATGAGAGAAGGAGCAAAAGAGCTTAATATTAAAGGGGGAATTGATCTGGATATAGATCAACAAAAATCCACTGCTCAAATAAGCAGGGGCGCTCCTCCCCTGCATTTTGAATTCCTTGGTAAAGGGTTTTCACAAGATGCAATTTTATTAACTTAAAAAGGTTGGATAAATGACTCACTCTCCCTAAACTAACAATGATTTCCCTGCCTGTAAAAATAGCTATAGGAAACTCTAAAAAAAGAAATCTGTCCCTTACACTTATACATACAACAAACGTATAACAGGAATATATGTCAATTCAAATATAACAGAAAGAACAGTTAAGTTCAATGCAGACCCAATAACTGAATATCCATGTATCCTGGGTATGTTCCCCATCCACAGATGCAAAGCAGGATTCTCACTCAAAATTTCAAACCAACCAGTTCCTTTTGGTATCCAAGTTTGAATTACAAAATTCTTCTTATTCCAAAGGTTTTCAACTTTAACCAATAGTTCATTTTTTTTTACTGTCTTTATTGGTTTTAACATAAGCCAACAACATCAACCAAAACACAACATTCAGAGTGTCTGCCCATCAAGGAAAAGAAAGCTAAGGAGATAGCTCGAGTCCGCCATTGTCTCTAGTCTTCGCCTTTTTGCCCAGGCCTCAGTTCTGATGGGGTGGCATTTTCCATTTGCCTTCCCTCAGACCCCGCATACCCTTACCTTATACAATCAGCCTTGCATGGAATCTCAATCTCCCCAACACCCTCTTCGATATTCATGGATCCGCGTGGCCCCCTTTTCAGTCTGGTGAGGCCAGTTCTCCTTCCCTGTTCAACTAGAATTGGACATATAAACCCCACACATCTGGCCGTCGTGCATACAGTGGTAATGTATGGATATATGTTTGCTCAAAGTCATGACAGTAGGCAATATCCTCCAACCATTGTCCGTTCCTTGACATCAGGCCCTTCCACTACGCCATGGCTACCCATCTCCCGGCCAGAATCAGCAGCGGGCCAGACAATTTTCTATATGAGCTGGCCAATCCTGTGGTCAAACTAAGTGTGGGATGTATTGACCCACTCTGCTATACTAGGCGGCATTGCTCTGCTATCTATAGTGCAAGAAACAGCAAAAATGGCGGCAAAACGTTTGTGCGCGCCATAACCTCCAAAACTGTGTTTTCAACACACAAAAAGATGGCTGCACAACCTGCCACCCATGGTGATTGTGTGATGGAATAGAGCACACTCTGCAGAAAAAGTGCCAGTGGGCTCTATGACAAGAGTGCAGAGGGAAAAACAGAGCTTTGCAAGTAAAACTCCAGAATTTTCCTGTAAATGACATTTACGTTGCTGCTAAAACTCCAAAATGCCTGTACACAACACTTCTCAACACTCAAAATCTTGCTTGGCGCAAAAATTCATTTAACCTAAAGAAGCACTGTGAATGTACAAAGTCCTGAAAGGTTAGCAAAACATTTTTCAGTAAAACTGGGCTACCTGTGAATGACCGTTCCTGTCAAAGGGGCTCTCCTGATGAAACTTTAAAGTTATCTAAACTAAAAGTCTGTCGGATTAGCAAACATAAAAGGATTGTTGCTGAAAGAAACACAGATTTCATTTGTTTTTGATCCGACAGGTTTAAATCTAAGAAAGTAATTTATCTAGGTCATCTGATGCAACACGTTTGTTTTCTGCTGGATTTTAAGTCAATAAATCAAGAATAAATTAGCCTGGCTGGGCTGCAAGAAGTGGCAAAAAAAGTTTTCCCCCAGGGGAGGGGATTTCTCTCAGCAGATACTCACTGACAAATTCTAATTGTGGGATAGGACAGAGTTTTGTCTGCAGCCAGAGACTGAACAATGGCAGATTCTCCAGGCCAGGAAATGGATGTGTGAAGAGGTTGTAAACTTGGCTTGCAGAAGGTTCCCAAGTTGGGGGCTACTCCTTGAGCTCCAGGGAGAGACAAAAGGCGGACCATTTGCTGCTAAGAACATGGAATGAACAATTTTTAGAGACTCATAACTTGTTATCAGAAAGGGTGAAAAATATCAAAAGGGCAGATTTGTTAGTCTAATTTTTGGTACTACATTTCAAACTGTAGTGGAACTGTGTAGCATATTCTGAACAGGAATGGCGATATATGTGATTTTATGGGAACTGAATTTATGCTAGACTTCTTAAACTTTATACACACACACATCCCTATGGTAAACACACATATTTGCGGAAATTTGGAGAAAGGTTGGAAATTGTTTTCATGAAGAAATGAACAAAATGCTGCAAAAAGGCGAAACAAGATCTCACAGCTGTGGGATTTTGATGAACAGATGCTACATAAAATATGGAATCCTTGTGTGTGATTTTTGTAGAGGTTACAAAGGTATATATATGTATTTAGGACACAATTTGATTTTCATACTAGTGGCTAGGGGAGGTTTCTAAGGACTGCAAAAGCCAAACCATAAATGTGACATCATCCGTCCTTGATCCAATCACTTGGGTGCAAGGCGGAGATGAGGCTCTGATCCAATCCCGGTCCACAGGGGCAAGTTTAGTTAAGCCGGCCCATGCACCAACTTTTGTGATGTCATTTGAAAGGATAAATAGATACAGTTGACAACACATGGACACACTCACTCTTCTGATTCCAGCGAAGCACTCTGATCCAGCATTCAACATCCTTACAGATCTAGATGCCAAGGACCAGGCCAAGCAGTAGCTGAACATTTTTCAGTTAGGCCTCAATCTTCAAAATAATCCTTGCAACCCAGTGAAGCGCTGTGGTGTGAGAAAGCATCCTGAAACTAGCATCCTGAAACTATCTGGCTTGCTACCATAATGCTTGCCTGATGAACTCGCCATGCCTCTGATTTGAAATACCCAGAAACAAGAAGGGCAGATCCTGTGCAGTTCCAGTGACCGGCCTAGCTGATCCAGTCCTGTGCCTGGTGTGCTGTCTTTCCTTGATAGATCCAGTCCATTGACCAGAACCGTGACTGTCCACAAATCTTAAAATCCCAGTGGATTTTGAGTATTAATAGGATGGTAGAGAACTATTGTATACCTTTATCCTGTTCCATTCTGATCTCTGAACCATCCCTACTTTCTCAGCCAGTAACAGTGTCAAAATCTTTAGTGCTATCTTATTCTGTCTAGTTGCTAAAGCACCATTTCATAGTCATCTTTATTTGTGTAACTCTGATCCATAAATCCCACTTTGAGTGTTTGGACTGGTGTCGCCGGGGAAGGTGATGGGGATCTGTACTGAAGTCATGAATCAGTCTTGGAGCTTACTTCGTCCCGACTTGGTTGCCTAGCCTGAATGCTGTAGCCTTGAATGAAGGCATAAGCCATATTTTTTTATGCTAAACTGAAGACCTTGTTCAAATTCGTGTCTTTATTTTCGAAATCCACCTCTCACTAACACTTCTATAACTCCCTCAGTTTTTAAGATAGAAGCAAAATTTCAACTCCCACTTGTACCCAACATCCTTAGCTACTTCTACAACTCGAACTTGCGAAACAGTGCAATTGACCCATTATATCACAAATCGCATAAGTAAAAGTTTGCCACGAATTAACATTTGGAAATGTTTTTACACATGTGAATTACCCTTAAATTATTTCCCACTTGGCCTTTGAGATCCCAACTGTTTCCTTTTGATTAAATCATTGCTTGTGTTTGCTCGGACCTGTTCAAAGCCGCTCCCGTAGGAATTTATCATAATTTAAGCATTTTGAACATATTTTATGTTTTTGCTCAGCCAATTTCAAAGTCAAACTGACAGTTGAAAAGTCAAATCCGTTTTTCTCTTGTGTTTAAGGTGGGAAGGTGGGAGTGATATTCTGTTTGGTCTGCATTATTCCTGAATACCTGCTCCCTCCTCATATCTATTTAAATTGCCTATTGGTGTGTTGAGGGGTGTTGCAAGGGGAATCCCTAACCATAGTGCTATCTGTTCCAAACCAATTCAGAAGTATTATTTTCTTTGCTGCATTCTTTTTGTGTTCATTACTTCATTCCTAGTGCATTCAAGATATTATTCATTGTTCCTGTCACCCCATTGGTGATTGTTGGTACCTATTAAAAATATATTGTGATTTTAAATTCTAACAAATAAGCAAATAATTACCTTTATTAGCCTGATTCCTGGTTCCTTGTAACCTGGGGGGTATTTTGAGGAGGGTGTGATATGAGTGGTATATCATTCAGAATATTGAACTTATAGATAAAAATAAATAAGGGTTTCATTTGCACACTACATGCTGGGCGAGACTTGGGTGTGTGCCTGATTGAAATCACTTACACAAGCAATGCCACAAAGGGATCCAATGTCACCGTTACCTTAAATATTGCGGACACCATTTCATGCACCCCTCCCCAAAACTGCACGATTGGAGGACATCCCCATCTGACATCTGCCATCTCTTGGAAGAACTTGACCTTAATATCCTTGGTCTCACTGAGACATGGTTCATGGCCAGCTCTGTCACAAGCTTTGACATTCTCCTCCCTGATGGCCACAAGATCCTCTCTGCGCCCAGAACCAACTGTTCCGGAGGGGGTGTAGCCCTGATCTTCCCTGAGTAGATCCCTGCCTCTGTCATTCCAACGCAGTCCTACTACGCTTTCAAATGCCTCGTCTGCAGGCTCTCTCTCTCTCCTGGCCATTCCCTTACTGTGGCTACCCTCTATCGGCCACCTGGTCAGATCTCCTCCTTTCTCTCCAAGTGGGCCGACCTCTCCTCTTCCCTCCTGGTCTCGACCACTGAACTCTTGGAGACTTTAACATCCACCTGGATGCTTCCTGTTTTGTGACCTCTGCAACTCTCTCCCACTCTCTATTCTTCCCTCTGGCCCAACTCACTCTGCAAGGCACACTCGGGATGTTCGAATCTCTTCAGACCTTCCCCTTTCTATCCCTCTCACCACTCCTCTCGGAGTGATCACGCTCTCCTTTGCTCCCAGCTCACCCTCTCTACCCCTCAGGCCAAGCCACCTCCAGCACTGCCACCCACCTTCTCGGTCATCCGACTCATGAAGCGCGTGTCAGTTGAGGCTTTCGCTGCCACTTTCTACCCCCTGCCCCCCCTTTGGCTGACTTACACCCTGCCACAGCCCATTCCATGATCCACTCTGCTATATCTGATACTCTTGATGAGCTTGCCCCCGTCATGAGGATCCGCCTGAAGCCCAAAGCCAGGTGCAACTCCTGGTACGACTCAGACCTCATCACCCTCAAACGCAAGTGCAGTGTGGCTGAGAGGAAATGGCGTGCTTCTGGTACATCCTCTGACAAACTGGCCTGCCCCCTGCTCCAAAGGCAATACTGGCTCTCTGTCTGCACCAAGAAGAGAGCTCACATCCAAGCCTGCATCTCTGTGGCATCTAACTTGGCCGAAATCTTTAAAATCTGCAAGGAACTGGCCAATCCTGCTGCAGTCTCCCCCGAGGCCCTCTGAATGGCTCTGGCTTCTCATTTCATCTCTAAAACTCAGGACATCCTGTCCTCTCTATCTTCCTCTACTCCCCTCTCTTCCTCTGGCTCTTCTGTGGCTGCCTCTCCTCCCTCCTTCTCTGCCTTTCCCCTGTTCTCCCCAGACAAGGTTTCTAGACCAGTCCAATCTATGAAAGTCTCATCAAAACAGGTTCCCCCCTGTTCCTCCAAAACCATCAAAGACCACATTGGCACCCTGGCTCTTGCTCTGGCCGACTTCTGCAACCACTCCTTCGCCACTGGAGTCTTCCCTTCCCGCTTGAAGCACTCCCTCATGCACCCTCTTCTTAAAAAACCCTCTGCCAACCCGTCCTGCCTGGCTAACTATCACCCAATCTCCATCACTCCTTTCCTGGGCGGCAAACACCTGGAAAAGCTGGCCATCTCCCAGCTTAATCTTCACACTGAATCTGTTGGTTGTCTTCATGACCACCAGACTGGCTTCAGAGCTGCCAGAAGCACAGAAGCTGCTCTCCTAAACATCCGTGAAGACCTGCTCTCCAACCTTGATTCCAACACCCCCTGTGTCCTCAATTTACTTGATTTCTCTTCTGCCCTTGACATGGTCAACCATGCCATCCTGCTCAACTGTCTCCGTGATAACCTGGGTATCAACAATCAGGCCCTGACTTGGCTGACTTCTTTCCTCTTTGATCAACCCTCCCAGGTCCAACTTGAGCCCTTCCTCTCCTCTATCTCTCTCTCTACCTGTGGTGTTCCCCAGGGGTCTAACCTGCCTCCCTGGCTGTTCAAACAATACCTGGTACTTCTTGCCCAACGCATTGCTGCTCTCTGCACCACCTTTCAGTGCTATGCGGATGACACTCAGCTCATGTTCCGGCTCCCCTCAGCCACCTCTTCTCCTTCTCTCATCTCAGACTGTGTCTGCTATACAGGAGTGGTGTGCCGCCAATGATCTCTGCCTTAATGCCAGCGAGACTGAGATTCACCTCATCGGCACTGTAAGAGGATTGAATTCAACACTACAGCTAAGTCAATGCCTAGTCTGGGATACTGAATGGAAACCCTTATTGATATATCTTTATGTCCAGTTCATGCGTTCTGGATGACTACCCCTATATAACACCCCTCTCTCGGAATCCCCCTGACCCCACTGAGCCAAGAAGTAGTTCTGTTTTGCAAGTTTAAAGGTTTATTTGATAATTTAAACAATAGATATATATATCACACTTTATAATAATTTAATCATTGGATATCACACTTAATCTGAGCAGTAATCAATAATGGATAGTCTGGCACTAGCACACTTGTGAATAGGAACAGAAGAATAAGGTGGTAGAGAATACTTTATATAAGTTCAGATGGACGTAATGTTGAATGAAAAATGCAATACAGAAAATACTCAATATGATTTCAACAAAACAATGTAATCACTTTTCTCTGGCAATCCTCTCCCCCCTTTATGCAATGCAAGGAAATGGAAGGAAAGCACACAGTTCTCAGAAATGCAATCAAATGTAATTCAGTTCACCCCAGCAAGCTTAGAGTACAGATCGGAGTTTTAAACACAGGCTCAAAATGCTTTTACATGTGCTGGCAATGAAGTGAAAAATATGCTAAAATGCTTTTAATTCCCTCTAGAGGTTCAGGGTGAGTGGTATCTAGTTAATATTAGTCCAGGCTCACTCTAGCAATGTCAGGGATGGTTCTTACGAGGCAAACAAATTTTTAGCAAGGAAAGCAAGAAAACTTCTGTTTTCACACGTGGAGAAATTTGCAAATCGCGGTAAAATTCGCGCGTGCGTTTTTCGCGATTACAGAGGAACTACAAGGACTAGCACTATCGTTTGGGGTCCTAGGACAGCCTAGGATCTCAGCTTCCAGATGAAAGTTACTGCAAGTCTCTAGGACAAACGGTCACGGAGATATGAGCGATATGGTGAAGGTCGTTTTTCAGATTTAAAATTTTAAAGTTCAAAAAGACAAGTGACAGCTAGCAACTAGAAAATGACAGGTGACAGCTTTGCAAATGACAGGTGACAGTTAGGAGGCAGTTCTACTTAGATTAAAATAGATTGAATTATATTATTTTAACTAAGAGATTGTTTCTGCACAGTTTTGCTAGGTACTCACAATATATTTCTGAAATAAATGGGCCTCGCCACGGATCTGGTCAGGTTTTAGACTGGACTCTGGTCTGGTCTCAGCACTTCACAGTGATCTGGGTCAGCTCTCTGGTTCTGCTAACAGCGGTCTGGTCTGGGTCTCTCTCTAGCCTCTCTGGATTCTGGAGATTGATGGATTTGAAGTCTGGATCTCTGGATGTGGTATGGTCCGGCAGAGCGCGTTGCAGCAAATGGAATTGAAGGTCCCTATCTGTCCTGACTGTCTGCTTTTATGTGTTTTGAAAATGGGTGTGTGTGCAGCATCACTAGCCAGCCCCTCTCTCAACTGCCCATTGGCCACTTCATCCTCTTCCCCTTGATTGGGGGAATGAAATGAAGTGTCATCATGATGAGGTCTGTTTATGGTACAGAGAACCCACCCCTGTCAAATTACACACAATCTATATTTTGACCCAAAAGACATATTTCATAGCTACACAGTAGTTTGAAATTACATGCATCCATCATTCATTACAGGAGGTATACCCTGTCCAAATCTGCTCTTCCTGGGAGCTTGCATTCAGAAATGGCGACATTTGCACTTTTTAACTGGTTTCGCAATATCGGACATTACCCCAAATTTACACACATGTGCGCAAGGAGTATGGACATTACTTGATGAAGTGTCAGATTTTTAACATGCATACATTTTAAATAATACCCTCTTAACTGCTAGCTTGCCCCCAGATCATGCCACCGGTTCTAAAAACCTCTTAAAATGTGGGCAGAAAAATCACAAGAATTATGGTATCATTTAAATAATTATGACAAGTCCGTACTATGAGTTATTCATCTTTTTCTAAAACCATATTCTGGCTACAGGGGTGTGGTTTCCCCCCAGCACAAGGTTGAATTTCTGGTTTTTCCAGTTCTGCCAAGCCAGCTTGCTCTCACAGGCAGTGCTCCTCCCCTTTGCTTCAGGAGGAAGCTACTTTTACAGCCCCCGTAATAAAACATTTGCCTGAGTCAGGACAGGGCTTTGTTCAATTTCCTGCAGAGCCCAGGTAATTCAATCAGAGAAGTGTCATATCCCTTTTGGTGGGAGCAGCAAAAGGGCAGCTAGGCCTGGGAACACAGCTGTTGTGCAAGTCTCATCTCCTGTCGGGGGTAGCTGGTGGGCAGAATTCAGTTCCTTAAGCCAGGTTTCAGATAAAATGTCACTTTTGTTCCCCAGTTTAAGTCAAGACAATTTTTTACATATGCAGCTAGGATGCTGATTCTAAATTTAAACTATGACATTTAAACAATTGCAACCTATGTGACACTCAAAAGTAGGTCACTCATTTCTTTTAAACATTTTCGATTTTTGGTAGTTTTAAATCCAGTTTCAGTTAGGCTGCTGCAGACCTGCAGAGCTCAGCCAGTCTTGTTATGAACATTCAAGTCACTTCAGAATATAACTTTACATTGGATCCACCTCTCAGTAAGTCTTTCTTTGGCATGGTTTGGGTTCATTTATTCAGTTTTAAACAAAACAAAAAAATCTGGTGGTTTTAAAACGCCGGCTTTCTGATAGTGGTGAGTACTGGTACTGCACCCATTTTTGAAATTTAAGAAATTGAATTCCCCACAATTCTAGGTTGCTTTTGGCAATCAGCATTGCCATTCCCAATGGTTTCAGACTACTGTGTGGGTAGTCCAATGGTGGTTTTAGGCAGTGCCCTTCTGTGCCCATAACATCGGCAAAAATGAGTGGCAGCCTATTCTTCATGCATTTCCCTGTGCATTTTCTGGGAAGCTCTGGCCATCATGATGTTTTCCATGTCAGTACTGTACAGTTTTTGAGGTAGGGCTCGGATGCGTGGATAAAAACATCCCACAGCACACACGTTCCCTCCTTTCTCGTCACTCTCTGGCCGGCCTCTCTTGGCCCTCTTCCTGCTCTCACCTATGAGGCTAAAAACCAAAGCGTCATCTTCGACTCCACACACTCCTTCTCTCCTCACATCTCTGACGTCTCCAAGAAGTCACAGTACCAGCTGCACTCCCTCTCCTTCTCCCAGAAGCTCACTGTCTCCAGAGCTCTGGTTCTCTCTGCAACTCATCCAAAACAGGACTGTGAGACTTGTTTTTGGCCTCACGCCCAGGGATCATATCTCTTCAGGACTGAAATCTCTGCACTGGCTGTGAGGATTAAGTAAAAAAAAAAACACCTGCATTGTCCACAAGGCCTTCTGGGGCCTGGGGCCTCAATACCTTCAACTCTCTCTTCCTTAATATCTTCCTTCTCAAGCTCTTCGCTCATCCACCTTAAACTCCCTCAGGGTCAGTCGCTTCTCCAAGCAACGAGTTGGTGGTAGATCTCTTTCTTCGGCTGGGGCCTCCCTCTGGAACAGCCTCCCTGAAAATTGAGGAGAACCATCTGCGGTTTCCAAAAGCACCTCAAGCCCTTAATCTTTGCTGCTACTTTCTCTCCGCCTCTCCTCTGCTGAACTCCTGGCTAAAACTGAAACTGCACTGGTCACCTGGCTACCCTCTGTTCTCGGACCCAGTTCCCCTCCTCGCCAGTTGCACACCTGTACTGCCCGTCTGGAAATCTTTGCACTCTGGGGCTGTTTCTGTATCCCTACAGCTCCCTACCAGCACGTGACACCTGATGTCTGCACTTACCCTTGCACCTGCCACTAGCTGGCCGCCCTTATTTATTCTTATCATTGTTTTTATTATTTACTGTTTATCCTATGTACTGCACTTTCCCTCTCACTTCCCCCTCGCACTTTTCCTCTTCCCCTCTCCACTGCACTTGTGTGATCTCAAAGTCACCAGGCCTAGTAAGATCATTGTCTCTGTCCTCCCCCTATTCCCCTCCCTTGCCTCGTCACGCCTTAAAACACTTGTGTATAGGCACGTTATGAATGCCATATCCAATCACCAGGTGCACAATATCTGCCTCCATCACTTTTCACCTCATGCACTTCTGACACCTCCCCACAGAATTTGTGCAACCTAGCTGGTGTGTGGTATGTGGAGTGCACAAAATGGAAGTGTATTTGCTTGTATAAGGCATTGAGTGACAGTCCCCCACCGCCACCCGATGGGGTTTGGGCCTTGATATAGTTCCAATCCTCCTCCGGAATTTCCAGCCCTAGTGCCCTTTCCCACCGCTGCTTCACCTCATCTCCTGCCCCTGGTATGGCCGCTCATTTTCTTATAGATCTAAGAGATCGTTACCCTTCCGCCTTTGCCTCCACCACCTTGTGTAGTAATGGGAAAGTAGGCGGTTGCTGCGGGAACGTGGGGAAGAAGGACTTAAATTTATTTGCGATCCTTAAAAATAAAAATATGTCCAAAGAGGACACCTCCCCCCGTGCCCCTTAAACTCTTGTAGTCTCAGAAACACATTGTTCACATAGAAGTCCCCCAACTTCCTTACTCCTAATTTATCCACCAGGGCTGTGTACACCCATTAATTCCTGATCCCCAGCCCACAGATTAAATAACTGGGATGGCCGGAGAGTATACCATTTCTGCCCCAGGTTTGTCCGCCATTCTCATCCATGCCACACAAATACCCATTATCACCCCACTGTCACCCCCTCGCCGCCTGCCCTGCCCAAGAACCTCTGCATGCAGTAAGTGCAGTACTGCCAGTGATCTCTCAACTTATACATGGGCCTGCTGGGTCTTTCCTCATACCAAAAGGATAGAACGTGGGCTTGTGTTGCTCAAAAATAGTGTTCGAAGACTGGGAAAGTCAGACCCCCGCCCTCTGGTATATTTGCGTGAGCACCTCCCAGCTCACTCTTGGGACTTTTCCCGCCCACAGAAATCCCAGCAGGATGCCCTGCAGCTTCTTTAAGAAGTGCTTAGGGTGGATAAGTGGGAGATTCTGGAATAAATACAGGAATCTAGGTAGCACCACCATCTTAATGACTGCGTCCCTCATCATCCACAATGGCGCTGACCGTTCTCCATTGATGGCTATTCGTGCTGTGGATGATTTATATAGCAGGGACATGTACTCCAGGAATCTATGCCCCAACCCCATCTGTCTGAGAGTACAAAACATGATCGAGTCAAATACCTTTGCAGCGTCAAGGAGGACTGCGATTGCCGGAACGGAGTGATCTATCCCTTCCAACAGGCAATAAAAATGTGTGCAACCCATAGGTGGTGTTCCTCCGGGGATAAACCCCAACTCATCAACCAGCACTAAACTGAACATGGGGAGGAAGCGGTTCGCCAACACTTTAGCCAAGATTTTACTATCCAGATTGATAAGAGATATAGGCCAGGCCTGTATGAGGAGCATAGCTGTGCTGGTTTCCATTCCTTGTACAGAATCGTGATCATGGCTTCCCATATGGTAGAAAGAAGGGCACCCCACTGCACAGCTTTCTGATACACCTGAAGCAGGGGTGGGGCCACTATGTGACTGTAGGCCTTGTAGAAGTTGCCTGTAAGGCCAGCCAGCATGGGGGACTTAGACTCCTGTAGATCCCTGAACACCCCAACGATTTCCTCCAATGTCAGTTCCCTATGCAGGTACTCCCGTTTGTCGGGTAACAACCAATACAGCTCCACCCCCCCAGATATTGTTTAATACGGTCCCCAGAATGCATATTCCTTGACACTTATAGGGCGCTATAATATTGTCGGAACGCCTTCCCAATGTCAGCGGTTTGGAACACATCATCCCCCCTGAAATTCTCCATATGATCAACTTGTGCCAGCCTCTGTTCCACCACCAGAGGCCGTGCCAGGAGCGCCCGAGTCTTTTGGCCCTCTCCATATTGTTGGACCAGGGCTGCTCTGCCGAAGTACCGTACCTCCTGCAGCGCGTTCACCTGGAACGCGCCAAGCTCTTTCCTAATGTCCCCCAGTACTGCACCATCTCCTGTCTCGTGATATGACCCCAACTCCTTCAGCCTGATTTCAGTAGCCCCCATTCTACCCTTATCCCTCTCAGTATCCCTATCTCTTCCCTCAAGCATATGCCCCAGACACAGCACTTGAAGGCTTGCCAAAAACACCCTTGGCGATTCCACCGTGCCAAAGTAGGCCTGAATCTCTGCCCGCAGTACATCATGAAAAACCCTGCCTTTTAGCACTTTGGATTTAAACCGCCAGTTTGCAGTTCTCACAGCCACTCACTGGGGACCAGACACTCCAACGTCCCCAGTGAGTGGTCCAAGACCATCTGTGGTAAAATCTCACAGGACCCCAGCTGCACCCCCACCTGTCTGTTAGCTAGTACAAGGTCAATCCGGGAAGCCGAGTGATGTACCCATGATTGAAATGTATATTCCTGCACCGTGGGATGTTGTGCCCACCATATATCTGTCATACCATATACTGTGCAGAGGTCTATCACCCTTTGTCGGGACCTAGACTGGCAGTGACCCCACCGGTGGACCTGTCGAGACTTTCATTTAATGCTGTATATTAAAGTCCCCCACCCATAAAATCAGCGAGTCAGCCATCCGAGACAAGTGGGCAGCCACCCAGACAAAGAATCTCGACTCATCAGCATTCGGGGCATATGTGTTTAAGAGAGTGACCTTCAGTCCTTCGATGTATCCAGTTAGGAATAGCGCCGTAGCGCCGTGCCCTCTTGGTCCTTAACCATCTTTGCCAGGCGGAACCTAAGGGAGCTGCAAATTAATATTGCCATCCCTCTCGCATACAAGGCGTACGAGGAAAAGTACCTATGGCACCGCCACTGCGCTGCTCATTTGTTCTCCCCTTAACGCCCCAAGTGTGTCTCCTGGAGGAATGCTACCTGTATATCACGTCGCCTCATATATAGAAAAACTTTTCTCACCTTGTCTGGGCAGTTTCCCCCCGTATATTCCACGTAATCAACTTAAAGCTCTTCACTGTAACCCCACCACCTCTATTTTGCGCCATTCAAAGTACTGCACCCCAGGTGCCTGTCGTTATTAAGCCATCAGCCCAGCAATAATAGTCCAGCCCCATTTACCACACGCTGCTGCCAGTATATGCAAGTGGACACTCTGACAAGCGTAAACCCCACCCCAGACCGGCCTACTATCGGCCCTTTCTTGGGAAGGCTGTTTAAGAACCTACTGGCCTCCTCTGGAGCCATAAAAAAGCATGCCTTCCCAACACACTGGATCCTGAGCTTGGCCGGGAATATCATTGCATATCTGATATCCAGATTTGGTAGCCTGCATTTCACCCCCACGAAGGTTCCCCTTGCTGCCTGCACCAATGCAGAGAAGTCTGCAAATATCTGAATGTGGTTGCCATCAGAGGCGAGTTCCCCCTTTTCTCTGGACAACCACAGAATCGAGTGCCTGTTTCTGCAGATGAGGAGTTTTCCAATTATGGGCCGGGTGGCGCTGCCGGGACAAGCCGTAGTGCTGGGATCCTATGAGCTTGCTCCAGGATGAACATTGCAGAGAGCTGGTCCTTCCCAAAAAGCGATACGCACAGCTTTTCTACAAAGGCTTCCATGCAACCGTAGCTTGTTGTTCCTGGACCCCCAGCAGGCGAATATTATTCAGTCTCCCACGGCCGTCCAAGTCCTTATTTATGGCTGCTATAACCTTGACTGATGTCTCAGGGGATGCCAATCTATTTGGGACCGTCGCTGCTGCGTCCTCCAGGTGGGAGATTCTGTTTTCCACCTAATCCAGCCTGGCCCCATGTTTATCAAGCCGTAACTGTTTTAGATATACTTTAGTGTCCAGGGCGTCCAGCTTTGTGTCACGTTTTCCTATGCCCTCGTTGAGTTGTAGGAGGATTTCCTGCAGGTCCAGCTCAGGACCCTCCATTGTTCTGGCCGTGCCTTTGGACCCCCCCTTCCGCAGAGGGGGCAGCCTGCTCTTCCAGTGCCTTGTATTTCTTCCCCAACCTGCTGCCCATCGAAAGCCAGCATGCCCTTGACCATCTTGACTCTCCAGGACACACCCTGGCCCAATCCAGCTCTTCCTCGAGATTCTCTCCTTGGCACCCAGTATTCCATGTCTTGCAGGGATTGTAGGTGCCTGATAAGTGCCCGCTGCACACGTGTGTCCTCCTCTGCCCAAGCTCTCCCTCTCCTCCTAGGTTCAGTCAGTGGGCCTCCAACTGCTGACCCACTCCTTCCTCCAGCCCAAGGTTCCCTGGATGTTACTTGGGCTTAGTCTTGCTCTGTCTCTCATGGGGCCTATTCCACTGGCCCCACTCTCCCCACCTGGGGTCACACAGCTCACACTGCAGGCCCTATGCGACTCTGGGGCCCTGCACTTGCCCAGGTCCAGCCCTCACCTATGCACATCCACAGGGGTCGTACCAAGCAGTGCACCTGCCTGCCAGCAGGCGAGCCTGTCACAGCCCCACCCTGCAATGGTTTACTGTTGCCGTCTCAGGCAGCACTCTCCCTTCTCGACCCGGAGCCGACTCCTCTGACACTGTCGGTCCCCTTACTAGGTTGGGTTCAAACACTGCTTGAGTTCTTGTCTGGTTTGCCTTGCGGTGTCAGGCTGAACCGTGCTACTCTGTTCCGTGGGCCGCTTCTGGGCGGTACACCCAGATCTGTCAGCCTGGCCGAGCGGCTATTGACATGGGCTGCCATGTGGGCTCCCCGGCAAACCCTAGCCTTCCACTGTCTCTGACGCTGGTCCATCGGTATGCTGCCCGCTGTGGCTGCCTCACTCCAGTCTCTCTCCCACTCAGGTCTCGCGCCCTCCAGCAACTGCTGCTGCTGGAGCCCGGATCTAGCACACACCAGGCTGAAAATCAGTCTGGTGGCCCCCCAGTGATCACAGGCCACATGCCCTAAGTTACTTGTCTCTGCTCTCACGAGACCCATAGGATTCTCTCAGCATATTCCGGATCGAGCATGGAGCTCACACTAGAGCCGCCATTTTGCTTGGGCTATCGGGTGCTCCTGACTTGTCTTTGTATTTTTGCTTCCAGCAAAAGTTCAAAACAACTTTTTCTTGAAAACAAAAGTTCAACATAACGTCTTCTTGAGACATTAAACACTCTTATAAATCTTCTGTAGCAACAACAAAGTTTGTCAGGATGCTTCCAAAATGGTTCAGAAAACACTTTAGTGACTTTGTCACTTCCTCTTCTTGAGAACACTTCTACCGCAATATAGTACTTTAATGATTTCTTCCAGGTCCACTAACCTGCCAGGACTATTACTAAAAAGGTCCTTTATCCTGGTATACTCGCCATCCAGGACAAAAAGCTCCTAGCACTATGACAAGTACTCTGTGGTAAGATCAACTTCAAAACGTAAAGAAAGTCTTTAACTTTCAACCACATCAACAATCACAAATTCTTTCAGGAGAACAAGTTACTCATTGGTGCTGTCTGTTCCAATCTTGGTTTTGCCACAGGCAATGCAGATTTGGCTCTGCTGCTCCTGAACACTCTATATCAGGAGGGACCCTTCCTGCCACTTCTGCGTTCCCACCTTTCCTTCAACAAACTGCTGATAATAGTTTAGAAAACAATATTCACCCCTGGACCACTGGATACCCCGGAATTTGATTCGTCACAGTACCACTTACTTCATATTTCATCAGAAGGATGACTGGCCGAAAGAGAAAATGGTAATTAATGTAAACATAAGCTGTAGGAGATCATCATGGTGCAAAGCCAACAAATATGTCTGCTTATTTGCACAGACAAGAGTTCAAACCTCTAGTCCACCAAAGCCCTGCCTATGATGTGCTGTGCACCTTGATGATTAAGGGTCTGAGAATGGTGTGTTTGTGTGTACTGTGGACAGAGAATGCATTTGCAGACACGAGGGCCCGAGTCGAAAAACAAAAGAGACACCTAGAGGCAAACTAATAGAGTGTGCCTCATGCAGCTGTTTTGGCCACACTTCGAGATTTCTCATTAAAAATAGAGATATGTCCAACTATCAAGTATGGAACGTAGGTGCTCACCTACCAAGGTTATAAGAGGCCACAGGTGTGCCATGGCCTAATGCAGGCAAAGTACTTACACATGCATCCGCTAGTTAATCTGGCCTTTCTGGTGCTTTTTGGTGTAGCACACAGGAGGCAGGCCCATGAAGAGAGGCAATTGACGATATCTGCCCAAGTTTAATACAAGCACCACATAGAGGCTCCAGAAAAGCAGGACTGAGTAGCCAGAATCATTGGAAGAGAGCGTGAGACAGGGCCACAAGTTATGTCCTGTGTATGTGTTCTTGCCTTGTCTGTATGTGTGTACCCTACTGCATGTGAGTGGGTAAAGAAGCTTAGCATGTGATGGTGGAGTAGAGTACCTGACTCTTGGGCTAACCTCACCGCCATCTACTAAGTAGTCTGTGTGGGTGTGCAGGATAACTTGGGGCATTAGAACTACGTGGCAGGTGGTGGGTGTGCACGCGGCCAATGTGAAAAAGGGGTGGTTATTTTTCTGGTGGCAATTTGGAACTGGAATTACACATGTATGGGGAAATATGAAAAAGACATGGGCATTTCTTTTTAGGGTAATAGGGCATGATTAGAAGTATGCAGTGACCTGCATGGCCATCAGCGTTGGAACCTAGACAACTTGTGTTTCAACACACAGTAACAAGAAAGAACACTCACCAGAGATGCACTGAAATCATATTACTCAAACTGGTTCACTATAATGAAATTGCTGTCACAAGTTTGATGAAGGGCACATGATGATAATAGTCTGAAACAATTTGCAGAGCCTTTGACGAGGTCTTCCTTCTCCTCTGTGAATTCACTTCCCATTGCTTGCCCTCCCCTCTTATTGGTGAGTCGGTTCTTATTTTATTTTTATTTGGTTATGTTTTTGACCAATCTATTGATGGTTCCACCACTGCAACCTCATTACTCAGGACCTGGAGCAACAACCCCTTAAGTGCCAAGGGCGAGCTATCTCGTCCTTGGGATTACCTCCCTGTTGCCAAGGACAAGATACCTGAGTGTTAAGAACTCAAACAGACTGACACAATATGTATTATGGAAACCAAAGGCAGGCCTCGATTTGTATTTGAATCGAATGCGGCAGACTTTTATGGGAACTCTTTTTCTGAAATTTCGCATCAGTATTTCACCCTTAGTCAGACGTCAGCACAAATGGTGTTCAAGTAGCTCAGCTGTCTGCCCATTTTGCCCAGATGTTGTGGAAAGCACAGTGCACTTTGATTTCTTTTGCCAGGAATATCTTTCTATTCGAAAGGAATATCCGATACCCCTGTTTAATCAATTTGGTATTAGAAGGGTGAGTGAAACTCCATTTTTATCGGGCGTGGGGGTGAGATGGAGGGTCCGAGCTGGTTATTCATTTTCTGGTAAATTATGTCTTGCGTTTGTTATGAGTGTTGTTCCTCATCTTTCACTCATCTTGTTTTCAGCTTGCATGTTATGAATCGCTGCTTGTTTTATGATTCTTGCTCGTTTTATGATGTATTGTGTTTGCAACTTTCATGATAATCGGATCGAAACAAAGTTGTTTGAAAAGAAATTATTTAATCTAAACTTTAGAATTAGTTATTTTTAATGTTTGTTAATAGAAAACTGGCATGGTGCTTTCCTGGCTGGTGAGAGGGGTTTGAAACTGGCATGGACATTTAGCTAGAGGCAATGTAGAAACTAGCACGTCAATATAATTCTTTGAGGCAACATTCAACCTAATGTTAAAACTGACATTTCAATATGTGTCTAGCTGCAGAAGTTTGAAACTTCCTTGGCAATCAAAGTAACCGACTGGCACAGTGGGCTAAATAATTACCTAAACGAAAGTACCCTGCTGTCTATGAGCAGCAGACCTGGCAAGTTGGCACAAGCAGTATTCTGTTAGCCCCAACCAGACCCTTAGGTCATTTGAGTAATACCCTGATATTATTGACAACACCCTTGATTATTTGAGTAAGAGTCAGATTAACTTTGTTAACCTTCTTTGTGATGGGAACACTCTTGCATATGTGCCCCCTGTTTACACAGAGGGTTACTAGAACCATTAAATGAATTTCGAGAGGGAATGGACATCAACTGTCCATACACTCAGGGCTTGCAAAACTACTACCCCACTCGCATTGGCAGGTAGATTTTATGAATGACGAGTACCATTTCCACGGTACTCAACCTTGCCGAGTATGGGGTTGTTTGAAACTTTCATTTGACATTTACTGCAAACAAATATTGTTGCAGTAAATGACAAATAAATGTTTCACTGTGCATGGCTGCCCTTTGGTTGGCAGCATTGCACCAAATATGAAGTGTGCTTATGGTGACATGCAGAATTTTACAGAAAGCACTTGTAAGCATATGGCCACCCGTCACCATGGGGCGAGTGCATTTCTGTTGAGTATGTAAACTCAGGAACTCGCCCTGTAGGTCTACAGGGATGTATAAGTATCTGCAGGGCATGCATAGAACAATGCCAACTGTTAAAGCACGAAAGAAAAGGTACCATTTCCTCCTTCGATAAGGCCAGAGTGTGCTGCACAGGCACAAAATATGAATGTGGTTGTATGATGTAATGTATACAGTATCTAATGTTCAACACATATATTCATCAATGAAAGGAAAGTACTAGACCTGTACAGAGGGAACCAACATGATGTACAGATGCCCTTGTGACGTTGTTAATAAATGTACACTGTCCCAGCTCACATGACTGAGGAGACAAATGCCGAGACGGGCACATTTCAAGGGAAACTCTTTCAGCACCCTTGTTTGGAACTGAGGCCTGTCAGGGCAGCTCACCCTGTTTTAAGGCCCAGTGATTAGGCCCCACCCACAAGGCACTCCAGGCTACTCAGCTGTGTGGCCTTGGGCAAAGCCCATCCATGTACTCTGCATTCTCACTTGCAGTCACATCAGCATTTCAGCAATGCCATCTCCAGTCCATCGAAACGAGACACACCACCCGAGTAGCCAGCATCTCGAGGAGGTGTAAGAGCCCTGCGCTAGGCACCACAACCTGCGCCTTACAATAGGATCTCTGGCATCCTGCCGGGAAGGATGAGCTTGTCTCATGGGAGAGCCACACCATCAGCTGACTGCTCACACGCTGAAGTGCAAAGCAGCCATTGTTTTTCAGGCACTCTGGCCATGCAGTACAGGCAAGAATGACACATGCGTTGCCCATGACAGGGCATCAGACAAAGAGCCAGTGACAGCTGGCCAAATAGAACCCTGGACCCCGATCCAGCAACCATATTTGAAGCCCGCTTACGGAAGACACATTGCTATATAGCAAGACACCTGAGAAAAAAGCTGTTTCGCGGGTACCACTGTGTGACCACATGCGCTGAACACAAAAGCACCTGGTTGAAGTAAAGGCCAACCTACATTTGTGGCACCACAGTCCTTAAGAGCCATATGTTTTCCACTGAATTTACACTTGTGTGCGCACACAGTGCTAGAAATGGGAAAAATGTTCTGGGGGAACCCTCTCGACCTTTGAAGGGTTGGGAAGGATGGGCAGGTCCCAGGAGCGTGGTTCCAAACCAGGTCTTGCAACACAGTATCGCTTCATAGAACCCAATCCTGGTGATTTGCATAAAAGCAAAAAGCATTATGGGAACATAACCATGTCCAGCATTTTAAATTTGAAACATGTCCAATTGTGATTCAGTAAGAAACGCATTTGAGTGAATAATGGAAGTTGGGCTCTGCAGTTTTAATTGTTCACACTACTCACCCTAAGAAAAAAATGTCTCTGCATTGCAAGACACATATACCAGTCTGGCGCCTGCGTGGGTCCGCCCACGCATTCAATAATTTAGAAGAAGAAGAAGAAGAAGAAGACAGCTATTTCTGTAAAAGTGGGTTGTTTGATTTTGTTGAGGGTGCATATTTGGGGAAATGTCGCTCACAGGAGGCATATTCCTTGACGAGATGTTCACTGGATACATTCACACGCTCAAGCAACCCCTGCTTCATTGAGCAGACCCTTTCAGAAGACGCTGAAAATCAGTCTGGCGGCCCCCCAGTGATCACAGGCCACGTGCCCTAAGTTACTTGTCTCTGCTCTCACGAGACCCATAGGATTCTCTCAGCATATTCCGGATCGAGCATGGAGCTCACACTAGAGCCGCCATTCTGCTTGGGCTATCGAGTGCCCCCGACTTGTCTTTGTATTTTCGCTTCTAGCAAAAGTTCCAAACAAATTCAAATGAGAAGACTCGTCAGTGCTGCAGTCTCTCCTGAAAGCCGCCTGCTCCTTGAAGCGCGGGTGTGAGTCCCACGGGCAAGCCCCTGGGTCTGGTGACAGGGCGTCAAGACATGTTTTGTTGGAGCCTTGCTTGGGCAAGACATGTCTTCCAGAGCTCCGCTCTGTCGTGTTCCGGCCCATTTCCTGCATGAGTGCACTTAAATATTTTGGAGTTCAGATTGTTGCTGCCTAGCCTGTTAAGCGGGAGTTGAGACATTTTGCACGCAACGTGGCTATTTTTTTCCTGCTGCTACGTCATCCAATTCCCCAACAGCCACATTCTCTGAGAAAAGGCACAGGGTCTGGGGTAAGCATTTATATATGTATTGTTATGAATAGAAGCGATTTCATTGCGGCCTTGCTGAACAGATAGAAGTATACACGTGTACATGTTTCTGCACTTTATTATTGTCATTACTGTTTCTATATGTCACGTTCATAAGCTTTTGTGCTGTGCCCATCACCGCCATAGTTGTCTAGCGGCGCCCACGCATATGCGCATGGTGGCGCATTGTGATCTCCTGAGGGTAACCAGATTGTGGTACATGCGGGAAAGGTAGAGGGGAAAGGACGTGAGACGATTGGTGCACCAGGAGTATGAGTGAAATGAACAGACAACCAAACGGAGAGATGCTAGCGTCTTGAGAGGTAAGGTGTCTGGCTGTGTTTGAGGGGACCCTGGGGTTTGCCAGTTCACGCCAGGTGGAGGGAGGCACAATCACTTAAAACATCCATGCATTTGAGCAGAATACCCCAGAGGGGATACACCGTCCCGCTCTCCTGTACAGGCAGAGCCATACACCTGATTTTACCATCGCACCAGGCAAGGCAGCTGCACACATGATGGCAATTATTTTGATTAGAATTTTTGGAACCATCCTGAATGCCTTTTATTAACCAGTATGATTTAGGATTTCTAGATTGCGTAGCGTAACAGCGGTCATATTAGGCACTACTTCACTGTTGTTGCGCAAATATATGTGTGTACTGTGAATGCAATGTTCCATTGAGTACATTATTTTCTGATGGGCACATGCATGGTTTGTTGTAGAGAAATGCCCCTGTCTAGCATGGTAAAACTGGCATTTAGAATTGGAACATCTCCTGTGTTCCCCCTTCTGAAATGCCACTGTTAAGAAAAGAAAATTGAATCAGAAACACGTATAGTTGTAATGCATTTAAATAACAAAATTGGGGGCGGTGGTGCCCAGTTGCTTTTTGGGTGGGTATTCACGCCCACTTGTTTGAACTCTCACCAATCACCATTGATCACGACGCATCGGCAACACGCGGCCCGAACGTCTATCTGCGCGCCATCCACAATGCACGCAACCACAGCCAAGTGGCTGCAAGGTGCGGTATGGTACCAGGATATAATAAAGTGCACTATCGCCCAAGGTGACAAACAGCACACCACAAAACATATTAACAATTAAACAACGCAGAGTTATCAAAATCTATAGGAATCAGGAAACATAAGAGAGTTACAATACAAGCAAACTTGGTCATTTTATATCTTCCAATATATTCATTTACAGGTTTCCACTCTTGGGATGTATAAATACGTCTGTAAGCGACCATGTCCTTAAGGAGTCTTTAATCACAGCCCTTATAGCTTAATTAAAGAAGAAGAGTGCAAACATGTCTTCAGGTTGCACGATGGAAGCTTTACCAATGCGTGTGAACTTGTGTGTAGCTGCATAAACCAATTGAAAGCGAATTTGAAAAAAAACAATTTTTTTGTATTCACCGTTCATATCAGACTGGACCACTTAAAATGTGATCAAGGCAGAAGGATCGGGAGCATGGCAGCCAGATTGGCTTGTGGCCAAGCTTTGGTGTATCATTTCTCGTAAACCTGTAATAAAACCTGATAAAAGCACTTGTAAAGACCTCAGTGATAACTCTTGGGACATCTTACAAGGAGCACTTTTGTTATGATCCAATTAATGACAGAATTACTGCATTGTGCGGCTAGCTCTGCTCAGAGGTGCCAAGATATACTAAACTTTGACGACCGATTAGATCAAAAGCCTTTCACACGTCCATCTAGACAATTACTCTTCTATTGATTACAAGCCATTAGCGTATAAATATAATGTTTTTAGTAGAGCGGCGTCTGTGGGCTTAAGCAAAGCTGTTGATGGGCTGGATACTAGGTGCAAAATCATCCAAGCCAACTTGTGCCAAGAGAAAACCACAACAAGACACTTCTCTGTGAACAAGCCTTCAAAGTTGCCCATTCCCAAGGGACAGAGCCCGTACACACCAGGGAATATGTTCCCCAAGCGGCTGCACTACCCAAGAACATCTGTGGATCTCCATTCTCAGCAGGTGTAGGTCCCTCGGGTCAGCATGGATCCTTAGAAAGGCCCATGCAGCTGACACCCAGACCAAACCTTACATGCTGTGTACCGATTGCCTGACCGCTTGCTCTCCACAGTAGTGGTTTGGCAATCCTTTATGCATGGGACTGCCACCTGCAGCTCTCTAGATATTGGACTATTACTCCCATGAGCCCTCACTATTGAGTCTTCTGGTCTAGGGCAAATGGGAGTCTCAGTCCAACATATCTGCACAGACAGAGATGGTCACAGTGCGTCACACAGGAAAAGTTCAATCATATACTTTACCGATGAAGTTTTAATAAGCTCAGGTGGTCAAACCAGCTTCCAGTCTATGCCTAGAACTGTGCAACTCGTTCGCCAGATGTGCTGCTTCAAATGCCCCTTCTGCGCAGCTTTTTTCGTGTGCAATGCAGTCAGGATTATAAATAACACAATCACAATTCTTTGTCATTTGGGAGTTCTTGTTTTAATCTGACTTTTACAAATATGCATTAACTTGGTCTTCTACCAGCCCACACATTTCACACTCATATGGTGCTTTTTCAGGGCTGTGCACAAAACCAAATGAAAATAATGAAAAGGTACTGCTTTCCCCGGATATGGTCGACGCTCTTAGCGATGCAGCATTGATATTGCGTCCAGCTCTAGAGTTTCGCGTTTTTCATCATCTTGCCAATAAATAGATTTCTCAACAAAGTATCCTTGTAATGCCCAATCTTCTGCGTTAGCCATTATGCCTTCAGAAAGAATATTAACTTAATGTCCAGCTTGGTAGATGCTATGAGCATGATGCAAGATGCCATCTTTCCCAGGTGGTCCTCGACGCCCACCTAACACCCCTGGAAGATAGGCAGTGTTAGAAATATCCCATGACTATTACCCGTTCCAGAAGCTAGCCCACTGGTGTCATGTTGCGGGGAAGGTAGCACCCCGACCCTTGATTGCTCACATGAAACATGCACCCATGCTGCCTGTCTTGATGATAAACTTGGAGCAATGCAAGCAGAACTGCACTGTGATGTAGTTTCCGTCCCCATTGAAAAAGTTAAGCCAGGTAAATAAGTTTGATTTGCAGGGCATTTTTTTATCGTTATTTAGATGTAGGAGGACATAGGACCAAGGACACGCTTGCCAGTTGAAATACATGGGTTGACCGTCTGCAAGTGAGCAACTGTTATTCTCAAGACAATCAAAACCCTTTCGAAAGGCAGGGTGTTTCACGTTGCTGCCTGACTAAGGTGAAAGGGTCAGTGAGGGTCTTAAAGAGTATACCACAAACTTTTCATGGTCTAAAAATAGCCCCACCATTAGAATCAGTTGTCTGGTATGGGTCATAGCAATCTTGGACTGAATCTTGTGTAACCATGGGCAGGCAGGTAAGGATACATGTGCTTGCTTAACCATTGAAATGAAAAGATGCAGCCACCCTGACTTTGGTGGTTGTGTCTGGTACAGCCTTGAAGCAGACTGAAATGGGTTGAAACATGTAGAAATCATTACTGACCAGGAATGTAGGCATTTTTCGAGAGAAGGGATGGGTGGTGTGAGACAGGGATGGTATCAAGAGTGATGACACAGACAACAGATGTGCAGCTATACCATCCTGATCATTAATAACGTTTTGTTTATAACACCTAACTTGCCCTATACTATAGTGGGATTTCCCTTCCTAAAGAAACTAAGGAAGGTATGTGTCTGTAAGTCAAAAAAATAAAAGTCTGTGTAAAAACCTATGCTTGTCCTCACAACTATAACTAAACATGGTGGGAATCATCTCTGCAAAAATATGTGTTAAAAAGTAAAAGGCTGAGCTACTTTCAACTTGAGTTCTTCTTGGGTTCTCTACCTCAAATTCAATACAGTTTCAATAGAGGTTCACTTCAATAGTGTTTTGTCAAGTTCTGAAATGACTTTCTCCAAGTTCGAATGTACTACAATTCACACAAAGAGGTGGTTTTGGGATTTCCTTCCCCAAGTTGAAATGTAGCACAGTTCACACAAAACAGAGGTCCTGGAACTCCCTTCCTCAAGACAGTGTTCTCTAGTTGTTTGACTCTCATGGTTCCCCTTCCCCAAGACTTTAACATAGCACTCGTTGGTTTCATCTGCTCCAAGTTCAAACGAAAACACAGGGTCCATTTGACCCACCTTCAGGTTTGCTTCACCAATTGTTTCACAGTTCTTTACAGCTTGTTCACCATTTAGGGTTTCCTGGTCTAGGCGCAGTGGTCAGACCGCACAGACCACCCATCACAGGTTCCGTAACCATAAGTCTCCCCAAAGCTGCTGGGCCACGCAAAGGCTCTTCTGCCTTGGGCTTTCACTTTCCACACTTTTATTTCTTGTAACACTCTTTTATACCAGTTCTTGGCTTGTCATATGCTTCTGACTCTTTCTCACATTTGCAGTTATAATTGACAGCAAATGTACTTATAATACTCAAAACAACTCTTCAATCCTTCACATGCCTTTAGTTCTGTTCACACTGTGTTTTACTGGAAGTGTGCCGTTTGATATGTTGATTTGACTTAGGGTGTTCATTCACCATTCAGCAGATCGTAGTTTACCCAAATCGGAGCTTTGTTTCAGTTTGATATTCAATAGAGGTAGCATTTACTTGTGCTCCCTTAAATAGCAAACTTTCTGTCAGTTCGGTATTCAATAGATCTAGCATTTACTTGTGTTTGTGGGCCGTTACTTCTTTTCGGTCCCTTCGGAGCACTCTGGTCTCCCCAGTGTCTTCTGACACTTACCTCCTGGGGGCTCGCCCCACATGGGAAACAGACCACCAGTTCGCCGGGCACGTCTCCACACACAGACCAGCTTCTCTGCTCCACACGTGGTCCGCGTTCCCTCTGGCCCTGGTGGTTTCGCAGCTCTAGCTGCACCCAGGCTTGGGAGCGGACAGCTTTTCTCATTCCTCTGCTGTACGGCAGCCCCTGATGCCCGCCTTCCAATATGAGGGCTCACGGTCTGGCAAAGTCCCCTCGCAGGTCTCCCGGGATCGTTGCTGGCATCTCGACTTCCTGGTCTTGTCCCGTCACGGTGGATTCTCTCCTCTCTTGCCCTATGTTATTTTGGGCACCACCTTTTATACTCTTTTATACTCTTTATCATTATCAACAGGCTGCAGGTGAAGTGGGTTAGACTCAATTGCCTTGCGTGTAGAAGGCTTCTAGTGCGACATGCCTGGTCTTCATTACTGGATGCCTACGGGCCCCTTTTCTACATCCCAGTACTAGAGTGTGGTTTGTAATAGGAGGTGTGCACTACTCTTCCTCTTCTCAGTATTTGGTGGGAAACTACAGGGAAAAATTAGATAAGATTCACAATATCCCATGAAGACTGAGGGTGGGTAGGGTAGGTCAGTGTTAGTGAAGGGGGGGATACCATGTCTCGCCTGCAGGCACTTTCTCGCCAATCTCCAAGGACCCTCCTCCCAGGTGATCTTCCCTCGCTTTTCCATATTCAGGGTCGGGATCCAAAAGCAATGGCCATTCCCTGGCCACCTGAACAGAAGATCCCTGGGGAGTAGATGTGAGAGCACCTTCGGGTTTCTCACAATGGGTATGTAAAAGGTATGCATGATTCATAGGTCCATCAACTGCCATTGGTCTAGGGCCCGATTTACTGAAGTCAAAAGTTCTATCGCAAACCTTTATTCATTTACAAAAATGGGTCATTGGTTTTATACCCATTGTTGGATGGCGGTCTCCAGTTTTTAGATCCAGCATAACATTTTTGGGTTAGAACCCCTTTCTTTGTTCTACGGAAGGGAGTATTTCTTCTGCAAGTGGAGCAGACAATGAACATGTAACGGCAGCAGACTCCAGGGCTCCATAATTGCAGGCAGTTATCTTGCTGGGCAAGATTCAAGTGGACTTAAGTATGGTCAGGCATAATCTTGTAGTGCTGCTACGATCTAGCGATTGGTTACTCTTAACCACTCCCCCAGGAACTGTGACAGACCTAAATGGTGTAGAGTCAGCAGCAAGAATTCGATTTGAGAAATTTGATTGGGATGTGCCAGCACTCCACACTCCCAAAACTTGCATTGCAGCAGAACTGAAGAGAGAAGTCCTCTCAGATTAATATAGACTATTACCACTGGACCGCTTTTGATAATCCGTCCATCCTTAGCTTGACGTGTTGTATCGAAACGTAGGTCTATATATGTAAATAATCCATCATCTTTATTCACTTGTAATTACCCTAAATCCTATCTTGGTAAAGAGGGATTTTTTCAAAGAAACAAACTTGAAACTCTGCAAAAAAACAAAAATTAAAGAATCGATTATGAAATGAACTCCTTAGTAATAAAATATATCATCATGTGAATTTCTGATGACATGTCTCACCCAGTGAAAAACGTGCATGATAACAGCAGCCATTTGCCGAATTCCCTTTGGGGTGCAGTCCCTGATGGGACTGAATTACTCGCTGCCATTTTATTTCCTGACATCATATGTGAGGGTAAGTTGGAATGCAAGTAAAGAGGAGGGCTTTCCAAACCAATGAAGTAGAACAAATAACAGTGCTCGGCAACAGAAAGAAAATATGTTTAGTAATCAATGTCTTCGTATAGGTAGACATATAAAGATTAAGAGTTCAATTCTTTAGTTTACACAGAGTGCTAATTTTCTTTCGCTACCTATCTTGAGCCAAGGAGTAGCTGCAGACTGAAAGCTCCTGGTGGTCCTCTTAACAATGCATGCAGTTATAACATGAATACCAAATCTCAGTAGTTATCATTCCAGCAGATTCTTAAGAACAACTTTTTCAATCACAAGCCAATCCAAATTAAAGACGTGTGTGAGAAATGAGCTGAAGCAAACGATAATGCAGGAGTCACCACTGCTATTGGGAAGAACTAAAAAGATGTACTCACCTCCGCCACCACCAAGGAGACTCGAGTTTGCTGCAAAAACAAACAAAACATGAATAAACACACGAGTAACAAAAAGAAAACTTGTCATACAATTCACATCCACTTTCTGCATAAATCCAGCAGCGAGTCGAGAACATATTTTTAACTCATCTTTCGAAAAACCTTAACAGATGAAGAAACTTGAGAAGCCATAGACATGCCTCTGATGGGGAAAAAAGCGAAATGGGTGGGGGCGGGAGGGGGGTCTTTGTCCAGTGTCAGTAGTCTTGTTTACGAGTGATTTCCCCAATTAAGTTGCCAATCAGGTTTACATTTCAATAAGGTTTTGATTGAATGAAATTATTATACAGTAAATATATATTTACATAAATTAACAATATATTTAGACACAAACCTCCTTTCTAATCGATACTTTTAAATGCCATCATAACACAAAATTAAGATGGAATTAATGTAGTATGCACATTTAAAAACTGAATCTAAAGAGTGGTCTATTAATGTTTTTAACATTATCAAATTCAACATGAATAGGTTTTCTAAAAATGAAAAAAAATTCCCCGATGTGTTCAGGATTTAAATCCCAAATATGGAACACATTGGTGTGTTTGAGCAAATAAGAGTACATTCGGAACAGGGGCAGGTGTAAATAAATAGGGAATAAAAAGATCAAATACTTTTAAAGTAAACAGCAATCTAAAAGTGTTCGCGTTGGGGGCAGACGCAGGCCAGTTTCCAGTGCTCCGCGGGCCCACCAGACTGAGTGGTTCACCTGGGCTGCATGGACGCAGCAGCCCTTGACATGACTTCACCGCCCCGCCTGACTGCCACGGGCTGGGCAGATTTTTGCTTCCCTAGATCGCATCCTCTTTCCTCATGGGGTTCCCTTGGCATATGCAACCTGGGAGGACTATTTTTGTTGACCCGCCCCATCTGGACCCGAGGGTTGCCGACAGGGTCACAGCTGTGTCGACTGTTTCTGGCGGTCCCACACATGCAGATTGAGCTGGCCATCCCGCACCAGGCACACAGTCTGGCACCACAGTTAGCGCTAGCCCGCCCCAGGCATATCCTGCTCCTTCTCATCTCTCCAACCGTAATTTTTCACTTCCAATGGTTATTTTCTCATAACGTTCTGTCCACTGTCCATTCCAATCTGGTGCAGAGCAAGCTTGCGCCATTGTTCTTCCCTTTCTCTTTATTTTCCTTCTACACTCCATCAAGCCCCGTGTTGGGCTGGATGGTTTAGTCCAACACTACAACAAGTAAGCCACACAAACACTAAATAAATAATGTTGACCTCATCCTGGTGTTTGTGTCTTTATTCCTTTATTTTCCTCATGTGACAAAAATGCAGCCCACCCTCCCCAAAACTGGGCCTAAGGAGCTACAATGACACCTCCAGAGGTGCTGCTAGAGCAGAGATCCCTGGTGTAAAACCCTATTTTGCCAGCCCTCAAGTATCCAACAACTCACCAGTGTTTTTCAGCCCACATCCACGGTCTCAGCCAATGCTCGACTGTGGAAAATCTGGCTTCACAGGCAACTTCTAGGCCAAGCTTCCATCTCCTGCGCTGCACTGCAACAATGCCCCAGCCTCCCTCAGCAGAGACGCCATGGGGTTCCGTCATTTCCACTTATTTTGGTCATCAACAGAACATCCCACAGTCCTTTCTAACAGGGGAGTAGGTTTAGAGCGTGAGCATTTGGGGACTGCCATTTCCTACATCTAGGGATGGTCTGATTGACGGTGTGGAAAAATCTCCAGCAGGCAGGCCGTGTTCTTCTTGCATTGAGATTCTCTGCTTACATGGTCGATCCTTCTCTCTCCTTTATGCAGCGCCGGCTGGGGAATTTTTTAAGTGGAAGGGTGTAAATATCTGTCCCTGATATGGCAGAACGACCGGGCGTAACGAGGGAGCCCACAACCGCAAGGGGAGTTTGCAGGGGATTCTCCCCCCCGAGAATTTCTTTTAAATAATAGGTGGAAATGGTGCATTTTAGAGCACACTTTTTAGAAGAATTGGGTAAAAAGCCAAAGAAGTTTGCAATTGGGTTTTGTAGGGTAACTCATGAAAAAAATCCAATACATGCAAGTCACCAACAGTGCACAGGAGCATTTCTCGAACACATTTTCATGATGCCTTTTCCCACAACATGTGCCAGTATAAAACATTTTCACACTGGCTGTGCCCATACATTTGCATGCTGACTGCAACATTATACCCTATTATTCCCCTATAAGCACATACTCATGTTTGCTTTGTGCATAATGCCAGTAATAATACTATAAGAAAACATACCCATGTTTGTTCTGCAAATACACAGCAGTATTCCTATGTAAGAACATCCTCCAGTTGGCTTTACCATTAAAAATGCATCCCACAGTATGAACACATGTCCAAACTGGCTGTACTAAAATGCCAGTCGAGCTACATAATAACAATGATCATGCTTGCTTTATCAAAGATGCCCAATGCAAAATGTCATACCACAATACAAAAAGACTGAACTGGCTGCATTGAAATGCCATTCTAGCTACATATCCCTTATGCTTGTTTTTAGGTGCCTAATACACAATGTCATGCCACAGTAAGAATAATACCACTGATCCTGCTTGTTTTATCAAAAATGCCCAATACAAACTGTCATGCCTCAGTAAAGAAGGGCTAGACTGGTTGCATAAAGAATGGCAGTTTTGCTTTATATTAACACTTAACATGCTTGCTTTATAAACCATGTGCAGTAAAACATGCCATGCTTGCTCCAAGGTGTGCCAGCGCCTTGCAGTAAGACATAATCACAATAATGATTAATGTGATTATGTGTGATTGCAAGAGCAGGGGGGAACTGGGGTAAGGTATTTTTTTACTGCCCGTCTATCATAGATGCCCAGTAAAATAATGATGCACCTGTCCCCTGTCCCCTGGGTCCCGAGCTCCTCACACATGCACACAATCAATGTGGTTATGTGTGTATGCCAGGCACTGGGGGACCAGGGGGCAGGGATGGTATTTCTTTAATGGACATCTATCATAGCTGTCCAGTCAAAAAATACCATCCCTGTCCCCCGGGCCTCACAGCGCCAAACACACACACACACACACACACACACAATCAACATGATTATGTGTGAATGCAAGGCGCTGGGGGACAAGGGGGCAGGTATGGTATTTTTTACTAGACATATATCATAGATGTCCAGTAAAACAAATAGCATCCCTGTCCCCTGGGCCCCACAGCACCTCAGACGGAAAGCTGATTTTGGCCGGTGCGGAGGGGTGTTGTGCAACAAAGGTGTGCTGGTCCGAGATGATTTTGGCAAGTGGGGGTAGGAGGTTTGTACAATTGGATAAAGAAGGAATATAAGGATCACTTATACATACAGAAGAAGACCTATGATATGGAAGGACACATGGAAGAATACCAAGATGCCCATCTACTGATCTTAAACATTTATTGTTAATCCATTAGTTTACAACTATTTCTTTCCAGTCCTGAGGAAGACGACTGTCAAGCCACCCCTCTCTCTTTTTTTTAGAGTGAGTGACGACTTAGACACCTTTGGGGCCGTCGAAACTACTAATTTAGTGATACCAGTGTAACACATGAAAGTGGTGGAGTTTGCACTAGGTACCGGTGGTTGACTATTTACGTTGAAATGGTGATGTGTGTGGCATGCAGCATTTCTAATATTATTGCAGTGCAAGCTTGTCTAACAAATTCTAAATTTTTTTTTTTTTTTTACGAATTATGCCATTCCAGACCAGAAAGCTGGAGAAAATCTGTAACTATGCACGTTGCACTTTTCTATGTCTAATTCCTAATTATTAAAAACTGATTGTGAATTAATCTACTTCTATTAAGAATTGAATTTTGGATTGTGTATGTATTAATAGTGTAGGGGTATTAATAGGATCTCTTTGGGGACCTATCTTTGACACAGCCCTTTCTCTCTTTTCTCCCCCTTCCGAATAGCAGTAGATTATTTTTCATGCTGCTTTGACTTTGTACTTTAGGGTGGAGAAGTGGTTGTCATGCACTTTATCTATATAGATTCAACATGAGTTGTATGATTTTATGCTATTTTGTTATGTACTTAGAATTATCTGTTATGTGATTTGATATGTGATCAATAAAGAAACGTTATGTTTATACTATCCTTGACGTGGCCTATCCCCTCATTGGTTTCTCTAATTTGATGGCTAAATACCTCGCTGGAATTTTTTAGCAGGCTGTACCGTGTGACCCTTTCTTTTCCTTTGGTTCTTTGGTCTTTTACTCCCCGGTTCCACGTGGTAGGGGACGCCTATCCTTGGTTATATTATAGTTACACAGGCGTACTGGCATATATTGGCAGAGCCAGTTTTTACATGTTTTTTTTTATAGTACAATTGCTGGCATTATATGCAAAGCGAACAGGAGTATGTTCTTATATGAGAATTCTGGCATTTTCATTTTATACTGCCATATATTGAGGGAAAAGGCATGAAAATACATTGGGAAATGCTCATGTACACTTTTGGTGGCTTGCCATCTATTGGATTACTTGATGAGTTACCCTACAGAACCCATTGAAAACTGTCTAGCCTTTTACACAATTTTACACAGAAAGTGTTTTCTAGAAAGCACATTTTAACCCATTACTCAAAACATTTTCTTGGGGGTGGGGGGCAGAGGATTCCCCCAAACCGGTCTTCATTGGCTCGGGCTCTCTCTCTACGTTCGGTCTCTCTTGCATACTTGTGGCAAATATTTACACCGTCCAATAAAACAACTCACCAGCCACCACGGCCGACTGGTATATGTGGGTTCCAGGCACCGCCTCCTTCTTTCTATGCTAGATGAAACATTTAAACGTTGATTAAAAAAGATGCTTGCATCTTTCACCTGAAGCAAAGGAACTTGGGGGTGGGGTCCCCTCAGGATGGCTCGCAGGGGGGGGGCATTTTGTGCTACGCCACTGCCTTTATCAACCCACTCGGAATCTTCAGACTTCTTCTCAATTCTATCTCTCGGTTTCCCACCTGCCTTGCGTGGCTTCTCTCTTTCTCCTGTTTCAGCTTCTTGCCCCTAAACATTGGACTTCTCACCCCTCTGAAATTCGCTCTTGCCCCTCTCTTTCTCGCTTCAAAAAACAGCTTAAGTCTCACTTACTCCATCTTTCATTTCCTCGACTTCCTCTTTCTCCTGGTTTTTTATCCCTATTCCCTATTGTGACTGATCCTTTATTTTATTGTACCGTTTCCCTTTTTGTAAAAACGCTTTGGAAAAAAGCACTATGTAAGCACTGAAGATCAATAAATAAAATCCCTTAAGAAAGCTCTGAGGAAGAGAAGTGGGGTTACTTGAAGTAAATGAGACCCACTTTAGGGACCCCAAGGAGGGTTCGTACTGTGGGCACGTGCCCTTTACTTGATTCGTCAAAAAATACCATATTGTAACCTATCTGATCAAGCGAAATGGAAGGTCACTGCGAAAAACTGAAATTCATAGACTGGCACGAACACTGCCTTAATTCTACTCTGCTGTGTGCCCGTGGCCAATTCACCTGTACGACTTAATGTGGAGATGGTAAGGTCCGTTTGCAAACCTATGTTTAGTGCGCTTTCCTTTCATGCAACCAAAACATCCTTAATTACACTGTATGGCGAGAAAAGTCTTAGGGCCTGATTCTCATGTAGGTGTTAAGTACCGAAAAGGACGTTAAAAGGCTTTCAGTACTTAAGACCTATTCTGAAGGTGGCGCATTCCTTCCGACTTTCGGAATACATGTGGCGGTTGCTAGGATGGGTTGGAAACCAACCTAGCAACCGCCACATTCGTAAACTGGCTTTTTGGAAGCCTATTCTTGTGGCACTCCTCCAGTTTAATATGTGCGCTAAACTAGCGCACATTTACGGTACCCTTTTGGTGCCGTTAAACTGGAGGAGTGCCACAAGAAGTCTTGTTTGGTATAAATGGAAGTGTCCATACACCCGTGTTGTATATGAACACTTTCCTATACAGCACAGTAAGCAGCTTCAACATCCTGCAATGTTGAAGCTGCTCACTTTGGTTTATAGGAACTGTGTTCTTGCCAGCATTTTCGTTAAATAATGATTCCCTCGTTATTTAACGAAAATGCTGCCGAGATTCTGCAATCCGCCTGTTTCCATTAGAAACAGGCGGATTACAGCGAAAGCACGGTCCTGCTTTGCGAAGACGCCCAGGCCCACATGAGAATAGCAGTGGTGCCTGGGCGTCAAGAAATGGTGCATTGAGTCTTGCTATTTAGTACGCTCACTGCGCCAAGTTGAGAATCGGGCCCTCAGTGCTCACAGGTTTCTCGTGGTGTTTAATGCCAAACAACGTGCAAAGAGATTGCAAAGGCAAAACCAACTGGTCCTAGACTTCAGTTTAATTATCGTTACTGCCAAGACCTGGCTCCTTCACCCCTAACACGGAGTGTGAACTTTTCCTTGTTTCTGGATAACAATCTGATGCAATTTTAATAGCTCTGTGGCTTGTCATAAGCTCTATAAATCTACGTGCCAAGATGGGCAAAACTCGTGAAAAGATTAATTAACCTTTCACCTTACAAAAAGGAAAAAGAATGGCTAACTATTGGCAGGAAATATTGGCTTGATCGGACTGCTGACTTTATTTCCAGCGAACAGCGATTTTCTTCACTTTAAGAAATATATATGCTATGCAAAGGTAAATACTGCTAGTAAAGCGGTATTTAAATCTGTAACAAAAAACTGTACAGACCGGTATTACTTTAGCGGAAAATCACAGTATGCTACCCTGGCAACGGTACATACATCCATTTTACTCAATGGAACCAGCCTTTCAAAAGCCCACTTTATGACCTTATCAAGCCCCCCGTTTACCTGTTAGCGTATTATTCTTGCCAATCCGTGTCTTTCCTGAGTTCACCTTAGAATGCGCTGGTCAGGGTGTGCAGCATCACTTGAGAATGGCGGCTCGGTATAAAGTGGAGATCTTCAAAGGCCGGCTTTAAACATGGGCAGGGAAGGGAGAGAGGAGCTCTTAAGCCGAGTGCCACCAGCTGAATGGCCTGGCAAGGACCGCTGGAATACAGAAGTCATGCAGGGGATTGGAGGCTGCGGCCGAGATGCTTTGCGATAGCTACGGGGGCTATCTGGTTTTTAGGAGAGTCAGGTGTGAGCGCAGGATGAATCTTTCGGTGCCGAATAAGCAAAATCTGCAGATGTGGCTGATGACGCAGTAAGATACACTGAGGCAGTACTAGCCATTGTTGAATCGCAGTGAAGTATTTGGCCAATTGCTGGAGCTATGAGGTAAAGCAGAACATGATTTGGGTGGCATCAGTGAAGAGGGGTGGGACTGGCAAAAGGAGGAGATGTGGCTGACTCCAGGGGCACAGATACTATGTAGGTTTTTGACCCAACACTGAACGCTGGGCCACTCCCACCAGGATATCGTTGCGTGCAGAGCTATGAAAGCGTCACCGCAAAATAGAAGCACGCAATAAGTAGGAGGTGGGTCAGGAACCTGTGCTGCCTAGCATAAACATGCTTGATACTAGCTACTGTAATAACTGTACACAAGGAGGCCAGGAGTGACGGCCGTGTAGTCAATACAGCAAAAGCATCACCCCAAGGGGTTACACTGATGGAAAGGTAGTAGGAAAACCTTGTGAAGACTTTTTGCCCTGGAGGGAATGACTAATCTGAAGAAAGAAGGGTGGATGCATCGGAGTATTGAGTGGTGAAGTGAGGTAGTGCAGTATAAGCCAGGAGAGACGTTTTATAACTTGCAGGTTGGTGAGATCAAAGAATAAATTTAAAGGGTTTCTTTGGCAAGTGCACAATGGTAGTGGGATAGGAGGTCAGGAATGCTGAGAGAGGGGGATTCGATTAAGAGAGCAATGAGGAAGAGGGAAATGATAGAAGAGGGAAGAATAAACAGTTACTCACTGTAGTTACCACTGTACTCCTAGCTCATAGACCCCTTTTGCTGATGGAAGTCTGTCCCACAGGAACTGGACCAGAGCATTTTGGACAGCATACAAATCGAATTTCCCCTTAAATTTGTTGCATGCAAGGCCATGACTGCCTCAGCCTGCCCATGCGGACTCCTCTCACTGACCTCAACCATCTGTTCTTGTCTGCGGTTAGCTACTACTACCTAACCGATTTATGGGGGACAGAACCACACAGAGGGTAGATCATATGGAGGAATGGGGACTATGGACTCTGAGTACAGTAGTCACTACGGTGAATAATTCTTTCTTAATCCTGCATCCTGTCCCTTTCCTCCATTCTGATGGGACATTTCACAACAAAGCAGCTTTGGGAGGGGGAAACCCTTATTGATTAGCAAACATGACAGAATCTGGTCCACTTGTAGTGGGTCCACTCAGAGGCCATTCTGGCCACAGGAATTACTGGCATGTTGTGTGCTGGCAAACCAAGATGTCCTACGGTTAGCTGCTCAGGAACCATGCCGCACAACTTTAGAAATCAGAGCAACCTGCCTTGCTGCTGATGCAGAAGATCGTGGATGGGAAGAAGGGAAACCAAACTCTCCTTCGGGACTTCCATTAAGGCAGAGAACCAGAAGTGGGCTGGCCACTGCGGCGCTATTAGAATAAGAGTGACATTCTTACAGCTGAAAAACCTCGCCAGGTCTTTGGGAAGGAGAGGAATTGGCGCAAAGGCAAAAAGAAACAGAGAGTCCCACTCCATAATCAGGACATCCCCCAAGGAGTCCCGGCACACTCCTGCTGCTGGCCATCGTGAAGAGGTCTACCTGTGGATGACACGACTGTGAAAAATGGCCTCCAGAATGGAGTGTTTAATCTCGTGATTTGAGGATGTTTGTCTGCTCAGCAGGTCTGTTTCATCTGCTGCAGGATTGTCCACTCCCAAATCTTTACTGCCAGCTGGCACAAGGGATCTCGCTCCCCCTTCATTTCCAGGTAAAACATGGACGTTGGTCTGAACGAGGACAGTTTCCCTCTGAGCCCAGGAAGAAAAGCCTTCAACGGCATTAACAAAACACTTGTAGTTTGAGGGTGTTGATGTGGAGAAGACTCTCCCGATAGGGCCCTAGACAATGAAATTTGAGAGGACCCAGAGTGGCTCCCCAATTGGTGAGAGACGTGGCAAGAGTGACACATTTTTCTAGAGCAGAATCTTGAACCCCATTGGGCTGCTCCACCATGCTAGGTCTTGTGATAGAGATGCTGGTACCAGGATGCTATCTGATTGCCTTCATGTGGATTGGTTCTAGGAGTTTTCTAAATGCAGCTAGAACTGTCTCAGTTTTAGGTGGGCTAATGGGATGCAGAGCATGCATGCAGCTATCAGTCAGCCAATGGAGCTTCAGGAACCACCAGGACAATGTGATTCCCGACTTCTCTCCTCTGGAAGTAGCCAACTGGCTACAATATGTCTGTGATCCTGTGACGTAACGGAAATATCCTCGAGTCACATACAAATCCAAGATAGAATAATATTGGACTTCTGAAAGTTGATGTAAAATCCTAAACTGAAAAGAGTGACCACTAATAGCGGTGCCTAAGAAACCGCCTGCAGAGCTGAAGGGGCCTGACCAACCAGTCATTCAAATGAGGTAGACATACATCCCCCTGAGATGAAGGAAGCTGGCCACTGATTCATGAGCTTGGGGAACATTCTGGGAGCTGAGCTCAGTCCAAAAGGAAGATCCCTGTATTGAAAATGTCTCCAGCTGAGGGAAAATCTGAGGAACCTCCAGTGGGGCTCCCAAATGGGCACATGCAGTTATGTGTCCTTGAGGTCCACCGCACAAAACCAGTCATTTTCCTGGAAGGCTCCAAGTTCTATCCGGCGCGATCATCTAGTACTTCTCGTTCAAAGTAGAAAGATATAGAACTGACCGAAGGCCAGCCTTGTTCTTCTTGGGCACATGGAAGAAAAGACAGTAGACACCCTTTCCCCTCTATTCCAGTGGAACAGCCTCTCTCTCTTCTATGGACGGAAGCATGTTGACCTGCCCAGAAGGGCAGTTGATCCAATCTGTATAAGAGGCAAAGCATTGGGGGAGGGTGAACAAAAAGACAGTAGTCCGTGGACACAATGGAGAGTATCCCCGGTTCTGAGAGATGATGGGATGACGAAGCCTGCACCTGTTTGGTGCTGTTTGGATCCGACTCATCTCACCATTGCTTCTTGGAATCTGCAGAAGCCGTGAGGGAAGATCTGATGAAGAATCTGCTTTCTTCTATGGGTGCTGAGTGACCGATCTGGGCTTCTGGTCTCTCTGTCTTGTTAGATATTTTCCATGCCGCCCTGGAGAGTGATGGCAGAGGAAAAGATCCGTGCCCATGTTTGGAAAGGACTGTGAGGGACTGAGCTGGGACTGGCTGCAGGGAAGCTACTGTAGTCTTAGCAGGCATAGGTGTGGCTGGAGTGGAGGGTGGAACAGCAGGCACGGGCGACTGTGGTATCAGTTGCAAATAATCCCTTTAAAATGGTCTGTCATGGAATTGGACGCATCTACATGGCCGTCAGCAGTACATGGAGAGGCGGAGGAATCCATGATGAAATAAATGAAACCAGTACAGTTGTCCGGGACGGGGTGTGGTGTAGTGTAGGCATCCATGAAGTAGGTGCCAATGATGAAGTATGATATGGGGTGTGCCAGACTGCTAGCCAGAAAGAGGAATGAAAGCCTTTGAGGTATCGCTGGAGGCAGGGGTACAGGAGAATCACAGCCTCTGCATGTAGACCTCTCTGCTAGTTCACCCGGCGAAGAACTGGTTGGTGATCCCAGGTCCTTGTCATGGGGTCCGAACCAGTTAGAGCGTCACTTCGGGAATCTTGTGTGAGGGCTCCCCTTGATGTGCCTGAGCACTCTTTGTGCATAATTTTCTTTTGATCAGCCATCTTGCGATTTCTGTGGCCTTTGATGTCAGTGACAAGAGGACTTTTACATCCCAATGTGGAGGCACTAAAATCAGGCCTATAGAGACCCTCGGGACAGGTCATGGCAGTAGGGACAAACGGAGACTTAAGACCGGGCCCGGAAGGTACCAAAGTACACTGAGCGTTAAAGTTGCTGGTAAATCCTTCACCCCCAGAACTAGTTCTGGTGCTAGGTCCTGAAGAGACGCCACTCCCTTGAGTCCGTGTAAGACATTACGGCCTCAAGGCCAACCCCGGTGGGGCATGGAGGAGCAGGATGACGCCTCCCGAATTTGACTGTGTCAAGAAAGGAGTGGCCACGTCGGCATTCCAGTGAAACAATTCCTTACCTCAAGGGGGCGATAAGACCTTTGGTATCGATTCCAAACAGAGTCGTTCACAGAGTACAGTGGAAAACCGCTGAACAGTTCCTTCCACTGACTGAGTCCAAGGAGAAGACCGTGGGAAATGGGAACTGAACACAACACGTAGGTATCCCAGATGTGGTCAGGGCCCAGGAAACTCAGGCAGCGATTGTGTATGTCTGAGACCAGAAAACCCCTGACACAGGAGGGGCAGGAGCTAAAACCTTTTATCACCGGCATACGCAGGCAGTATGGTGGTGAGTGGTTAGGGAATCAGCTTTGTAGAAATGTAGAAAAATAAGTGCGGAAGCTTAACACGACAGAAGAAAAAAGCTGCAGCAATTCAAAGCATCCGGTCCTGTTAAGCGATAAAAAGGACTGAAGGGCAAGGTCGGTGGGAGGAGTTAGAGTGGGCGGGCTTGCCCAGGCACGCCCTTGCATGTGACCAATTTAAAGGGGACAGTTTTTCTATTGAAAAAGGCTCTGATCTGGTCCCCAGGGGATGGACTCTCCTCCGTATTGAGTTAAGGGGATGGGACTTTGAAAACACAAACCTTTTGGACATCCCTTTTGTTCCTAAGAGGTTACAAAGTCATTAGCTGTAATGTGGATTGCATGTTGTCAAGGGAGGAGGAACACGGAGTGGTTAGGGTCTAATAGTTAGCAAGGATGGCAATGGACTGGAAGAGAAGGGTTTGAAATAAAAAGCACATCTACAGGTGCATGGCAGAGATCAAAACATTCTGGGATATACTTCAAAGATGCAAGTCACTTTACTTGCATTGTTGAGAGCACATCAGGCTGTTAGTGAGGGATTCCAGACAGAGGACGCTTGTTGTTTCTTTTTTTGTGATAGAGCTTTACACCCTTTTATAGTTTCAGCCAATGCACCAGTGAATGGAAATGCACTTTGGTTTCTTAACTTACATTTTTTTAACTTTCCATTCCACCTGGATTTTGAGTAAACAGTTATTTATACTTCCATGCTGGGAGTACAGTCGTTGTAGGTCGCACATGCCTACCATGCACAGGTTGGGATCATTAGGACTTTTTCCTAGAATTACCAGAAAGATTGACCTCACAGCTCGAGTTCTAGAATATTATGATTAAATAGTCCTACCTGACTCCATCACTGCCCTTAACTCATGTAAAAATGTCAGTTTTGTGTGCTTAGTCTATATGACATATATTTACGTCCTAATTTCCCCTGGGGTGTGGAAAATCAGTGACTTCTGAGTGAAACCTTACCAAACTCCCTAACACAGCGGTGCACAGGGAAACTAGCAGAGCAGTGTTAGGTGGCAATTAACGAAATGTCATGGGACAGGAGGGTTTGGGTGGAAGTATCCTAGCCAGCACAATCGCCAAAGGCAGAGAGTCTGACTTGGAAGGAGTCTGAGATGCGAGGCTCTGAGTGAAATGTTTGAGAAGACCTGGTCCTTTCTTCTGCAGCTAAACATTGTGGACAAGACCTCATGGTGCCACACACAACTCAACAACTGCTACCAGGTTTAACATTATCTGACTAAACCGCTCTGGTGAAGTGCCCTGAAAGACCATGAAGCATCACGTTCAGCGAGGTTTTATTTAAAAAAAATCCCTGACAGGCCGCTTTCACCGAACGGCGGCCTGCTGGGGAACAACGCATGCGCTTACGCTTACTGCACAGATGTTGATGGGCCAGGAAGTGGCAGCAGGTGAGGTAAGGAGGGCTGTGGAAGGGAGGCGGAGGGGGGGGGGTCTGTGTGTGTATGTATTTGTGTGTGTGTTTTCGTGTGTGTTGCATTTATGTTTCATGTGTGAGGAACGAGGCGGCATGCCGAGAGTCTGAGGGTGGCCCCTGCAGAAGGCAAGACAAGGAATAGGGGGAGAGAAATGGGGTTGCCGGCATCTCACTTCATTGGGAGAGAGCAGGGAAGAGGGTGAAAGGAATAAATGTTTCTCTGCATCGCCAAAACCAGGCTAGGGGAACCCGGCTTCAGTAAAATCGGTGTGTGGTTAAACATCATAGATCCAACCAATGGCAACGAGAGTTTTCCATGGCTGTCATCGTGTGATAGCATTTGCAGCATTACAGGAGATTGAAAAAAGGAGGAGAACAAGTGAGATGAGGTTGGCGAGAGGCTACAAATACATGAGCTGTGTAAGAGCAGAGGTGGAGTTGGCTAGTGGCATTCACTACAAGGAGCTAGATGGGCAAAACATGGTGCCCATGTCAGAGACATAAGCAATGAAAAGTGACGAGAAAACAGCGATATAGACCCATCCTGAGTATTGCTGAGATGCACAGGCCCCCTGACAGAGTCCCGGAAAAAGGAAGGAGAGGGATTAATACCCTGGTAACCACTGGCGTAATTAGGTATTCTGCTGCCCCAGGCCCAAATAAGTGCACGCGCCCGTCTTCCAAACCTTTACCAGATTCCGCCCCTTCAACAAGCTCTGTCTGCGTTTTCCAAACTATGCTCCTTCACCCTCATTTTGGCTCCATAACATTATAAGGACGTTTTTAAGGTTGCAGGGATTAGAAAGCTATTACTTCCTCTCTAGTAATTCAAGCCTGCCACCTTATATGTTATGTTAGTTGAAAGCTCTACAGTCGAGTGCACTAGTGGTACTTGTTACTGCTAATTGTCTACTTTCGGTTAAGTCTCAAAACTATTTTAGATGAAGTGATAAGAATATAAGCTGTCTGTCAACTGGACACAAGTGAGAGAAGGTTGGAATGAGGAATGTTCGTTTCAATGTCAAAATCTGGTCTCTCCCACAAATTGCCTGTCTATGAGAAGCACCTGGTCTGTAATATTCATGCAACAATTACATTTCTACATCCGGTCCTGTCAAATCGTACATTTTGCATATGAAATATATGCAAGTGGTACAGGCACATCTTATGAAAATGTTGAATCTGTACCTTTGGCACATAGTTTTTGTTCTCACCCTTCTATGGCTTTGTGTATCCTTTGACGTTTCTTGATGCACTTGTGCATTCAGATTTAATCTTCGCCATTTTAACTTCTCTATAATCTATTTCATGCTTGCACCTTTTGGGCAGCCACAGACCTCTGAAATGTATGGCATTGGGGGGAAATTAGTGCTTGCTTCTGAACATCTTTTTAGTGCCACCTGTCGGAACTCTGTGATTCACCTAAGCATAGGCATGTATTTAATATTGTAAAATGAGCCATCATTTTTAATCTTTACTTTTCTGAAGGGAAAACCCTCATTTTTTCAAAGGTTTAAAAAAATGCATGTTGTGTATTTGAATATAAAAGTGATTGCTTAAGACAGTGTATGTGTGTATTGATTAGAAAGAGCTCTGAAGATTATGTGAAGTGGCACCAATAAAACCAATGGGGTTTTGGCTGTTTTGCATATTAAAGAGCATTTTGGGATGAAAGGAATGACCGGTTTGATATCTGCTTTTTTTTTTTGTAATCAAAAGTCACCCTAACAATAAAGCTTTTGCAAATATCAAGCATATATACAAGTTTGGCCATCAACGACTTCAGCAGGCAGAGTGGAATGACCGCTAACAGCTCAAAATTACTCGCAGTGTTGTGGATCAGCCAGACAAAATTGGCTTTATATTTTAAAAATGACAACCAATAAATTGACAATAAACTGCAATAAAATGCAGCTCCTCTGGCAATCTGCTGCCCTAGGCCTGGGCCTAGTTGGCCTTGTTGTAAATAGGTCTATGCTGGTAACAAGTCCAGAAAGCTGAGCCTACCTTGGAGTGAGAGTAGTCGTCAGAGAAGTGTGAAAATGAGGATTCAGATAGAGGAACGCCACATCAATGAAAATGTACATGGGTCCGATTCAAGGGGTGACACAGAACTGATGAGAGATTTGGGATATATTCAGAGTGGATGCAACGCCTACAAGGAGAGAGCAAGAGACCAAGACCAAACAACAAGAAGCAGCAACACTGGGAGCCCATCCAGGCAGTTAAGGGGAGAAACAATGCATTTTAGGAATTGAAATCTAAATGACTAAAAATGTCAAAGAAAATTTTGTGTGGCGAACCATTAACTGGAAAAACATAACAATTCTTATTAAAAATCTGAAATCCTAAAATCTTCTGAAGACGAGATTGTGCGGAGACTCACAGAACTGATAAACTTTCTTTTGGGAATTTATGTCAGAGTTTCCCGAAACCCTCTGAGAAACAGAGTGTAACAAGATTGCTTACTGCAAATTGAAAAACAGGTTACCAGATAGGTATGTTACAGAAGGTGTGAGGACAATCATTACCTGCTGGGGGGAAAAGTACAGGTTCCAAGAGGCATCTGATGAAGATCGTGAGAGGACAATCGTTACCTGCCAAGAACTGACATCCTTGATAAACATATTTTAAGAGCTGTGGCGTGGCCGTTAACCAGACAAAGCTGCAGGACCCAGACCACCTGAAACGATCCTTAAACTTTATGCCAGGTCTGGTATGGTAATGTTTATTTTTAAAGCGCTCATACACAAGGCAGGTGTTTCAAATCGCTCAAGGAGGGTGGGAACATGGGGAAAAAACAACAGTCATTCAGAGCCCTTGAAATTCTGAGCGATAATAGTCTGCACAGGCACAGTAAGTGCAAATAATACGGTTAACAGTTGAACCATGACAAAAAGGTCTGATGACCTTTCTGCAGTTTTCCAAGTGCAATTAGGAGTGAAGACAGGGGGAACAGACAGAACGATCTTCAGGAAAGATGCATTCTGATCGTGCAAGTGCACAGACAGATAAAAGGCAGAGGGAGGTGGAGGGGGGACAAGTCCTGCGGCTGCAGGGGGTCCAAGTGTACCCGGTCAGTGGAGACTGGGGTAAGTGCAGGGAGAGCAACTCTCTTGGGTCTTTGCTCAGTTCAGTGCTGATGAGGCGAGTGCAGTGCCTGGAAGCAAATGCGAGAGGACTGGCGGGTGTGCCAGGGATCTGTGATACTCAGAGGTACACCAGGCGGCCAGTCAGAAAGCTGTATGGAAAAGGAAAGAGAGAGGGAAAGAGCAGAGGGATAGGTTAGCAGGGTAGAGGGAGAGAGAAGGAAGAGGAGAAGAGGAAAGTCTTGAGGAGCTTCCGGAACTTAAGGAGATTAGGCTCAAGACGGAGGGCAGCAGGGTGGCTATTCCAGAGGGTGGCCCCTGCTGAGGATAATGATCTCCCTCCAAATCTCTGCTTGGAGAACCCAGCTCACTCGCAGACGGTTGGAGGTAGATGAGTGGAGGGCTCTGCAAGGACAGTATTTAGGTAGGCATTGTTGCAGATAGGTAGGTCCCAGGCCCCAGAAAGCATTGTGGCCAATGCAGAGGGTCTTGAGGCAAAGGATAAGTATTGCGGTTCTGTGCTGGATGAGTTGCATAGCGCGCACAGCAGAAGCAGGGAGGTTGAGAAACTGGCTAAATCCAGCCTTGAAAAAAACAGGGCTCTGGAGACAGTGAGCTGCTGGGGAAAGGTGAGAAAAGGAAGAGTACCTCTGGCGAGGTGCAGCTGATTGTTAGACTTTTGGCATCATTTTCAAGAAAACAAGACAGTGATCAGTAGATCAGGACTAGACTACAGAACTTCACACACTGCACTTGGGGCTACCAGGAACCACCACCATATTTTACAGCTCGTGCAGAATGTTTCACTAAAAGATTGAACTCAATACTGCATTCTGCCAGTGCATATAGACTTGCCATCGCTACCAATACTGCAAAGCATTGAGTCCAAGTACTTATTTCTTATTCTCTCTGTCCATATCACTTACACAAATGACCCAGAGGACTCCACCCCAATAATTAGTGAAAACATAAATAGCACAAATAAATTGTTATAAAGGCCAACACTACTGCACTGCCTAATTTATAAAGTAGATTATTTACAAAATGCATGAAGTTGCGCAACCACGGTTAGTCGATAGGATTGAGCTTGTTCATCTGTGGTCCTCGACACTAGAAACATTGCCAAAGAGCTCTTTTTGCCAAGCATCTGTGCCAGTCGATATGGGCTTGCAAAATGCAAGCTCACCCAGAGGCACAGACAGGGTCGGGCCTGCGCAGGCAAGGCCCACTCAAAATGTGTAAATGCCCACTCAGCAGCGCAGTGTGGACATTTACAGATGTTAATGTCACTACGCTGGGCCCAACTACATTCGCTTCAGGCCCAGTTTGTATACAATCCTTGCTACGTCTCTGTGCTCACCATTACTGAGATAGCACTCAGAATTGGGAGATGTGGGCTCTTTACTAACTACCGCAATACTTTTAAGTGTGACAGCTGTTGTATCACTTGCATTTCTCTTCCTCAAATGGGATAGAAATGTGATTTTTATTTGGGTGCATTTTACAGTGGCAGGCCCAAAGGGCCCGTCACGGTGAAATGTGCAGGGAGTCTGTAAAACATTGTCGGGAGGGCGCTTCCAACACAAACATATTCAAGGCAGCCGAACAGCACATCACTTGTGGTACAACTCAGCCCTGTGGAAATGCACAGGTCACCTTTGAGAATAAGGTGACCTGCTCATTTCCAAAATGGGTTACCTAAAAATAGCATATCCTCTGCTCTTTTTTTAGTTGCCCCATTTTTTGAGGATCTGGCCCAAAATCTACAGTTTTAAAAAATTAAAAATGGTCACAATATGAGAGGGCAAGGGGGAGCGATTGGTGAGCTGTGGAGTGGTAGGCAAGAAAGCAGAGGGAGAGCAGTAGGTCAGTGGGCGAAGCGGTGGGCAAGAGAGCAGTGATGAAGCAGTGGGCGATGGGCCAGAACTCAGAGACGGAGCAGAGGTACAGACAGTAGAGGGAGCTTGTGCTTAGGGAAGCCAGGGAGCCAAAAACAGAGGGGTTGGCTGGAAAGAGTCAGTGAGCTGCAGAATGGGAGAAAGGATGAGAGAAGAGTGCGATAGAATGGGAGAATGGATGCAAGATGCAGAAGTAGCACAAAAAATGATGGACTGTATAGTGCAGGAGGAATTGGGGAGCGTAAGGTGTAAGCTGGGAGCATGGTTTGGAGTTTGGTAGGGACTGGCGAGTGCAAATTGTGACTTGGCAGTGTGACAGAGCATGTGAGTGTGTATGACTGAGGGAGAGGTTTGGGAATACAGGTTGTGATGGGAAATTGGGGAGATGGAGAGGTGTGTGAGTGGGGGATTGGAGAACATAAAAGGGGAATATTTTCAGCATTGCAACTTATAATGATCAATATTCTTAATAATATTAAATAGTCATGCACATTATACTAAAAAACATAGCCAAAACAAACACTGTTCTCCCAAGCCAGAGACATCTGGGACTCTTCCTATTTAATTGATACAAAAGGTACAAATAATGACACCCTGGCTCTCTTGTAGCCTTGCACACTGCCTGTTTCCAGCAATGTGCCAATCTTGCACCCTCCAGTCAATAGTAAATGTGCTATAAAAATGCAGCAATAAATAAATGTATGTGCCACAAAATGTGCCATTTCATGCAGCAAAATGTGCCATTTCATGCCGAAATAGCCTGCAGGGTCTGTTTAATAGAGCTATACATGCACTCCTGTGTTGATAAACTATGTTAATTATTCTTACGCGAAAGGACAAGCAGGCATACTTAACTGACCTGTTTTTTTACTTCGATCCAGAAAATATATATCGGAAATATTTGTGAGATAGTAAAGATGTATGTACTGTGCTTCCTATAAAAAGCAAATCTCAGTACTGTAATTGGATCTTAATTTTGAGGACTGAAACAGCAGTTTGCTATTGTCATTACTCCAGCAACTATTATTTGTGAATTGTAGCCTTAGCCAAAATGGGCTACTTACAAAACAAAGTGGTTAACCCGATCCTCTACCAGTGAGAACAGTGGGGGGGGGTTAATTCATGGTCAATGGACGGTGTGGGCGGGGAGCCAGAGGGAAGGGTGCAGTAGATGTAGGCCTGTGTCACATGATCTATTAGATGTTGACCATGAATATCGCATGCACCTTCTCATCATTGAATGGCACTTTCCATGAGTTCAAACTAACTTTTAAAAAAGTGCATGATTTCCTGTCTGACGAGACTACTTCTGGTGATGCAGAATGCCTCGTCCCCATATAGGATGGCACTTCAGCTCCATTAAGCTTCAAGAAAGTTCTGGCCACTGTGGCCCTCTTTGCTAGGCTGCATGAATTGGTACTGCGCTACTTCTCAGCCACTAGCGCAGTTCCACCTAATATGGTCTTCTGGACATGCTATATTATTGAAGTCGTGAAAGCCTAAAGACCACTTTCGGTGAGTTCCGTGCAAGGCCTTGTTTGGTCTTTGGGCTCAAATGCTCCTGATATTCTCTGCCTCCAGACTTTTCATTTGATTATGTGCCTGGCACGCATGGACATTCATGGTAAGCTTTGCGTGTTCCAGGTTTATATAGCAGTACTGGGAATCAACAGACAGTTTTCGTGAAATACTGAACGAGCTGAAAACAGATGAAAAGGAAGAAGTATGCTCCTTTATTCCTAAAGGCCAAACTTTATTTTAATTGGCTGACTCAAGCCGTTTCAGCTTCGGCATAGGAGCAGCTCCAATTGTGGAGTTTTATCCCCAGGTTATGACATTAGCAATGTTCTGCGCAGCATGATGGCAACTGAACAGGCATCCAATAAAGTGGCTAAGGAACCCATAGTTTTACATCTAGAGGAAGCACTGCTGACTACTAAGGCGGGGGACAGGGCATTGGGAATAGGATAAGCAAGCTGGAGCAGTGCGGGAACTGTGTGTACACCAACTGCCGTGTGTGTCACTGCATAGCACTGGGTGTTTGGAAGTCTCCCAAACATGCACTGACTGTACGCTCTACATACACGTCATTAATTAGACAATATTAGCGCATATGGCTGACCCTGGAGTTCATGGAGGACAAGAACTGGAAGAGTAGAGAGAAAAAGCTACCTAGCCTGAAGCATGAGTGTGAGTCTCTCACTTGCCACCACGATCATGCTGTAACATGGGGTAGGAGGTAGAGTAAGGAAGGCTAAGTTGAGTTGCTGACGCCCGGGCAGCTATGTGGTAAGGTCTACATATCTGTCCCATTACCTACTGTCTTTGTACAACTGCGAAGCAGCCAACATGGGTGTTTGGCTTGGACCAGTGAATTTAAGTTGCTTACTTCAAGAGATCACTTTCGGAGGCGTGTTGGTTCCCGCTACCAGGTCCGCTGTCGTCCTACCAGGGCCATTGCCAGTCCAGAGAACTTTGCTTTTCAGGCTGTCCAGTCGCGGTGCCATCTGCAAACACGGAACTATGCGTTCTTGAAATGTGTTCTTCTACCCTCCCAATGTTCTCTTGAGACTGACTCCAAATAAAGTTGACATTTTCAGTACAGATTTTATTTTTTACTGATTTTGCTCATTTTTTAAAATGTAATGGACCTGAGCCAGTGCCACGCCTAAACCGTCGCCACATATTCACTTTTCTCTCAGTTACTTTCAGCCTGAATTCTACTCCGAGATGAAGAGTAATTGGGATGTGGGTCTACTGCAAGCATCCTCAAGCGGACCACACCTCTTCGATGATGCTGCATCTTAGGGTGCTTTAGGATAATACGGCTGATGTGTTATGACTGTGGAGCCACAACAGCTTACCGACGGCATCCCCTGTAAGCCTTGAGTAAAGATGAACTATTAAGCTAAGCCCGGACACTCACAGGAACAATGTCCGTCAACCAGCCCAGGGCAAAGCATATTAAAACATATTAGATGGATGGACATAAAAGTACACAAGCAACATAATTTCATTCCATTTTAACACAGATCAAAGTTACACAAGGTATAAATCTAGTCACTGGAATATAAAGTGCTGCATTTGCCGAATTCAGCGGAAGGCAACCTGCAACCCTCCAGATGATGTTTTGGCCTACAACTGCCATGCCCCTCCCCCCCAACACCACTGACTATACTGGCTAGAGGGGATTACATTTTGTAGGCCAAACCATCAAGCGAGCTGCAGGTTGCCCAACCTTGGCTAAAGTGTGAACCAGCTCGAAAGGCTGGCAGGGAGCACACTGAAATCATAAGAACATTCAGTCGCTTCACTCCTTAATGCGTACTGTGAAATAGCCATACATTTCAGGCGTCTCAGGCATCAACCTATTTTGCCCTCACTACTGGTGGCTGAGCCTCAATAATCACATGCAGTGATTCATTTGTGGGTCCAGTTTGCCAAGGCTCAGCCCTGGCACTTATTTCGGAGCCCCAGCACTTATTATCTCGGACTTTGACTCACCTAAGAAGCACCTATAAAATCAGAGCAAAATCTTTAAAATGATTCTGTTTAAAGAAATGCTTAAACATTTGACTCGCATCAACACACAAGTACATTATTTTATGTTTCGTTGATTGGAATTTGTAAATCACACATCTGCTCTAGTTAGTAGGTCCCTCAACCCCAAGCAGCCAGTGAGAGTTGCAGCTTTAACCCCATACACTGAGGGGAGTAGCCGCGAATGGTGGCAACAATGAGCGGGAAGCTACCTGTCCTGATGCCTCATGGGTGTGTTAGAAAGTATTTGAGCCCTGGTCCTCCTTTTCTTTATACAAATTAAGCTCTGAATAGGTTAGCCAGTGAAAAACATAGAAATAAGCAGTGAAAATCAGAGAACACCTCTTGCCCAATGGAGTAATGCCCAAGACAAGATCATCACTTTGTCACACAGACAATCCGCCATAAGAACAGTCTGTTGGGCAGCTGCCAGCAGCCTACAGTGCAAAGTGTCCCACAGACTGGTGTGACAAAGGATCAACAGAATACACACACTCTTGTCAGATTCAAACAAGGTTGTGTTAAGTTTGTCAGAATTCATCTGGTATAAACTCATTGGTGCAAGAGAAAATCACACTCAAATAATGGGTGCATTTTTATTACAGGAACAGGTGTGTGATAACACAAGGTGTCTCAAGTGTCTAAGTAATGGGAATTCTGATCTTTCCAAGCTCCCCTGATATAAGGCACAGTTTCAGTGATATATCACCCATTGGCTTCCTTGTTTCCCTCTCAGTCTCGGGGATATAGCGGCCAGCTGCTTCTTGACTTTGCCTACCAGCAAAGGTTTCTCCACTTGGGGCTAGGGTACATTTGGCTCAGACATCCTCCTCGAGCTGCAGGTTGACCACCCGGGCTAATGGAAATAACTTGAAACGCACTCCTCCCAGCAAGTATTTCTACCCCTTTGTCTAGGATTTTGTAAGGCTTAAAAGTTTTAATCACCAGCTACGGGTTGCACTCTTGGGACAAAGTCCCTGGGTGAAATTCTGCAGGTCTCTTATCAGATCTCTCCAAGTCCCTGAGATATAGCCTACAGCAGGCACTGCAACTCTCTTTCCCAAGTGGGTATCTTCCACTGTCTGTGAGCAAATTCTGGGATCTCTCTCTCTCTCTCTCTCTCTCTCTCTCTCTCTCTTCTCAAATTGGTCTCTTCCATGGTATGAAGCATAGCCTTCAACAGGTTCTTGGTTTTCTAAAGTGGGACTGCTGATTCCCCGCAACCCCCGGTCCTCTTGTTCTGATCTTCCTTAGCATCTAGGGCAATAGTTTCCAACAAGCTACTGGGTTTGCTTAAGTGTGGCTACTGCAGCCCAACAGCCTTGCCGATATTCTTGTTCTGGTCTGCAGATGGGTCTGGGACATGCTCTAAATCCAGGTTCTGCAACCAGTAGATCGTGAGCCACAGGCAGCTCGCCTGAGGCTTTCTGGGAGCTCTTTGAACAGACACCAAAATGAGCACTGTGCATTTATTTTGGTGTCTGATACCCTGGACTTCTTTCCCTGTCCCCTCCCTCTCCTCTACCTGCAAAGCAAACAGTCAAAAGCTGTGTGCACAGTGAGAGGAGAGGCTAATCTTGGCATGAAGAGCTTGGGCAGTGTCCCAACAAGGGGTTAACCATCAATAGCAAAAGTAAATGAGAAATGTGTTTTGTGGCTATTGTCACCAAGAGGTGTTAATGATGGCTGGTTAGAAAGAGAAGGGCGGCATAGACCTGCATGCCATGGCCATGTGAAACAAAGCTGGTGCTGTGATCGTTTCAGTCTCACTTTTTCTTTAAATTTATTTCGTTTAGTATTGATTTGCATGCTGGTAGTTGTAGGCTTTCAATCAGAAAGGGGAAAATAAACCTACAATTGCAATTTTATTTGCTCTGTGTGTGTGTGGGCCTTTCCCACTTTCAGGAGGATTATTTAGGTTTGGAACTGTAATCTATCTGCCCCTTGACTATCACCACATAGGTGGGCTGGTTTGATTGGAGGTGCTTCTGGAAGAAGTGGAGAGATTTAATTGGACTTAATCATACTGGGCTAGAGTGAAATTGGAATATCTCAAACAGGTCGTGCCGTACCAATCTGTCCCCAAACATCTGTATTTCCCATCGGTCATCCTCAGCTCATAGCCCAGAGAGTTCCTATGAGAGGGAGAATCACAGCCCATGGCATGGCTCCACCCTTTGCAGATGGATTACAATCCCCTGCACACTCCACAGTAGATGTGCACCTGATGGTGCGACATATGCAAACTTAGACTGAACTTTCATCATCTATTTACTGCTGATCCAGTGCAGAGACCTTACAGGTAATCATACTTACATTAGTGGTCTTTCCACTATTCCATTGTTCTTTCTTGGAAAGGAACTAACAGATCTTTCCCACCTTTACAGACAGCCCTACTTGATGGACGCTGAGACAGAGTTAGCCTACAGTAAGAGGCCAGGTAGTTATCTGGATTTTTCTAATACAGTATTTTCTTAATTTTCTTTTTCATATATGATTTTCTGTTACATGTTTAACATCCTGCTTCACAAGCATATAGAGAGGAGCCATAGCAAGTTACTTACAGTCACTTTTTTACTATTTCTAATAGGCACATTTTGGAATTTTCCAGAGTATCATAGTCCCACGATCCAAATGGATTAACATTTTCTTCCTACTTTGAGCATTCCTACCAACCAGGTGACTAAAGAGGGCAAAATCCGCTACAATGAGTGTGCTCAACTGATATTGTACCATCACAAAAAATGTACATCATACAAGATTTATCAACATTCTTTTCTGTACTTGTTCTTCAGATATCACATATAAAGTGAAGAAATACTTATTGCAAGAGATGCTAGCTCCTGAGGAAGGGCATAGCCCGAAACGCGTCGAGCTCCGAATTTTAATTATTGTTGTTGATTAAATAATATACAAATGCAATATTCAAAATGATGTTTTCTTTCATAATTTCTCAGAATTGAACCCTGTTAAGAATTTCCCAATTACAGGATTCCTTGAAATACGTTATATCATATATTTAGAACATACTTATTTAACAGTTGACTGTTTCCAGCTAAGAAGGTGTGCAGGGGACGGGAGTGTCCATTACCTTCGGTCACTGTATCTGTTCATGTTACTGTGATGGCTTTGTGTGCCAGAGCTGGGTTTTTCTCCCCTGCACCCTAACATTGATAATCTATATTCCTTGAATCATTGAACTTATTGTAAAATTTGGTGTGCAGCTCACCACTCACCTTAGATTATGACTCCACCCAGAGCATGATGAAACGCCCGTAAGCACTGCCCGACTTACACCGTGGGGCACCACTGCGCTGCAACATAAAACACAGTAAAGGACCGAGGAGCTCGTGGGGCACCACTGCGCTGCAACATAAAACACACTAAAGGACCGAGGAGCTCACATTACTAGTTAGCTCAAGAGACCAAGCAAATCCTAATTTCTTTTTCCTCTTGCATTTGTCCAACCACAATTCTACATGAAGTGTTCATTTCACATAGCACTGAGTTCCCGCCTGATTTCACCAATAAGCCTGATTTCATCAATTTTATCCTGTAGCCCACCACCTGCACACAGCTGGTGGGTTTACAGGACTTATGAAAAAGTCAGCCAAAACAAAAAAAACGAGTGAACAACTCAAAAGCAGGAATTAGAACAGTGTTTTGTTGTCAAGGGGTCTGGTTTAGCAAAGAGTGCTTCCATTTGAAAGTTCCATTTGAAAGTCCCATTTTCCAGAGGGGGCAAAGGAAAGCACCATGGTGATGGGCCCCAAGAAACGGCTCCTTCCTGCAATGCTCTAAATACCGCCCTTGCAGTAGGTGAATTAATTAAGCTTATTGCTATTAGTACCCCGGCTCGCAAGACTGGGATACTAAGAGCATTGTTTTTCCTTTCCAAAACGCCAGAGCGTTTCGGAACAAAAAAAAAGAAAAAAAAAACAGCAACAAAAATGGCCACCGGGGAAGGGAAAATGGAGTCCATTTTCCCTTTCTATGGCAGCCATTCAAAATGAATGGAAAAAGGTAAACAAATAAAATGGCCACCATGGAAAGGGAGAAGGGACTACAAGTAGTCCCCTCTCCCTTTCCATGGCACTCATTCAAAAAATAGGAAAAATGTAAACAATGAAAATGGGTGCCATTGAAAGGAGAGAAGGGACTAGTTGTAGTCCCTTCTTCCTCTCCATGATGGCCTGTCGCAGATCGGGAGCGGACACGCTGGGGACAGAAGTGTTCCCAGCGCGTCTGCTCCTGAAATGGACCGAAAAGAAGGTAAGTGCGGTTCGGAGGGTGGGGACGGTATTGTTTTGATTGGGGGGCCGTGGTGAGGGAAAAAACTTAACTGAATTCCCGGTGGGGGAAGATGGCAGCCTCCAGGCGTGTGGTGACTCGGAGCGGGGATTACTCCGTTCCGAGCCTCCTCATTGGCTGAGGGAATGCCACCCCACCCATCCCCCCACCAGGAACAAAGGAAAGGAAAGTCGGGAGAGGGATTCCTGGTCGGGTAAAGCCCCATTGAGGGCCAATCCGATAGATTTTTACAATCTGATTGACCCTCGTCAATAAGATGTCATATTGGTGTTCTTCTACCACCATTTTTATTCAATTATGCCACTGCCACATGATACAAAGGGCAAGCCCCCTTAGCTACGCTCCTTGGGCTAGACTCAAATTTAAATGTTGTAATGCTTTGGGGACTGGTCAGTGTTTGTTTTTACGACCCTTCGACCATGGACTCTCGTCTTATTTTGCACAAAAGCATTCGAGTCCTACCACACCGGAAGTAAAATCCTTCATGTCCCATTGATAACTGTTTAAAAAAAGAGCACATTAAAACAAGAAACGCAATCAATATCTAAAGGGTTACTCCTCTGCCATAAAAGAGTGCCCTGCTTCCTTTACAATTTCAAAAATTAAGTTAATAAATCTAACTTTTGATTTACAACCTGAAAATACCTTCCCTGGAGAGTGTTAGAAGTTCATCCAAACAGGTAGTGTAACTATGACCCCGGGAGGGGGGCAGACTAGTCAGGAAGGGGGCAATGTGCAACACATTTTTCAAGTAGTTCAGCCATGCTGATTTACAGCCATTGAGTTCTAACAGATTTCATTCTTGCTGTAACTGCTATCTAGCGGTAAAGTGGGGAAGTGTGCTTTAACTTCACAAAGAACAGTTCCAGAATGGTGAAATGGTTGCAAAAACTAGTGTAACTGGCAACGGTAAAAATTAAAAGTAGTGGAACACCGCTTCCGACAGTTCCTGCTCACTTGTTTGTTTGTTTATTTATTTATAATGCGCGCCGAACCAGAGGGTTTCAGGGCGCAGAAAAGAAAGAAGACGACTTTAGGCTGAGTTACATGAAGTATGAATACAAATCATAGTATACAGACATTGTAGAGAATAAAAATATAAAGGCACAAGATAAGATAATGTAATAGTACAGTATAAAGTGTACAGGCATAAGAGTAATTTACAAAATATGTACAAAAATGTAATTTACAAGGTATTTAAAGTTATTTACAGGTGGTGTGTACCTGGGCTAGACACGTTTACTTGTCATTCTCTTTGAACCAGTTAATCCGGTTCTGTCTGAATTTGGTGAATATTTGGCCCCTCTCAGAGGTGGTGGCAGGGAATTCCACAATTGTGCTGACTTGACCGGGAAACGGGTGCCCCCAACTGTCGAGAGTTTGAATCGAAGTACAAGGAGACAATTAGAATTAGCTGTTCTAGAGGGTCTGCTTGAGGATTTTCTAATGATTCTTTCTGTCAGATAGCATGATGCCTCATTATTGAAGCATTTGTGGATAAGAGATGCTGTTTTCAGCCAGATTTAATCATAAGTGGATAGCCATTTATGTTGTCTCCTGGTCTCAGAAATATGTTCTTTCCTTGATAAGCTGAGTGTGGCTCTAAGGGCGTTGTTCTTAAATATCTGTATTATCTTAATGATGTATTTGTTGGCGCCAATGTAGAGTGCGTTACAGTAGTCCAATTTGAACAGGATGAGCGCTGTGGCTAGTATCATGCAACTATTAGGTGATAGGAATTGTTTGCCAGCTCTGATTAGTTTTCATGTGTATGCGGTGGATTAGGCCAAAATGTTTACCTGTTTTGTGAAAGTTAGGGTGGAGTCCAAGTAAAAACCTAGAGTTTTTACTTCGTTGGCAACTGTAATGGAGTTACCATCATTGGTGAAGGTGGTATAGTCAGGGCCTAATCTAGTGAGGTGGGAGGGAGGGCCAAGGATGATGAGTTCCCTTTTGTCATCGTTCAGGCAGAGGCCATGGGTGGCCATCCAAGCCTGAACGATGCTGTAGATCCTATTCACCAAGACCAAATCCTTATCATAATCCCCAGTAGGTAGTAGGAGGATCTGAGTATCATCTGCATAGTTAGTGTAGGTGATACCCAGATGGTCCAGATAATCAAAGAGGGGCCTGGTGAATACATTATACTGGGTCAGTAAGACACATGATCCATGGGGTACGTCGCAGGTGATGGGGATGTGGTCTGCTGCTGCTGAGGGAGAGAAGACTCTCATAGTCCTTGTACTAAGAAAGGACTGTATCCATACTATGGCCTCCTTGGAGAAATGAGCAGCGGAATCCAGGTCGCTGCATAAAACCTTGTGATCCACTAGGTCAAATGCAGCCGAGAGGTCAAGGAGGAGGAGTAGTGCTAGATTTCCATTGTTTCTTAGTTGATCTATTTGGGCTTTGAGATCTAATAAGGCTGTTTCCGTACCATGTTGTGGCCGGAAACCAGATTGGCGTGCTCCTAGTAGATGGTTGATTTCTAAGAAATTCTGAATTTGGATGTATGCTACCTTATCTAAAATTTTTAGAAGGAAAGGCACTGCTGTGATGGGCCTGTAGTTAGTCGGTATAGTGGGGTCTAATGTTTGTTTCTTGAGAAGAGGGAGTACCCAAGACGCTTTAAGGTTGCAAGGGATGGTACCTGATGAAAAGGAGGTGTTGATCAGTTTAGAGATGAAGGGTGTTAAATTTCTAGCAGCATCCTTGATTAGTTGTGCTGGGCATTGGTCACCCTGGCAGTTTGAGAGTTTGAGTCCAAGTATGATCTTTTCCACCTCAATAGTGGTAACTTTAGAGAAGCTAAAGCGGGTTATATGTTTGAGAGGTAGCAAGGGTGTTTTGTTGGAGGAAGTCGAGGTTATTAGGGAGGCCATCTTATTCTGAAGATTAGAGATTTTGTTCACTAGAGCATAATGAATGTCAGAGCACCGTGCGTTATCTTTGATGCAGTTGTCTTGTGCAGGAATGGGAGTTTCCAATTCTTTTAGTATTGTAAATAATTCTTTCATACTAGAATTGGCCTGCAGGAGTCTGTTGTTGTAAGTTTCCTGTTTTGCCAAAAGGATGTCTCTCTTGTATTGATCTGATATGTTAATTACATTTGTTTTTGTTTTCTGCAGAGGGGAGTGATCTCCATGCAGTTTCACATTTTCTGTTGTCTAACCTTAGTCTTTTCAAGTGTGGGACCAGGTGTTAAGGTGGCTTTTGGGTTTGCCCTTTCGCACTTTTAATGGGGCAATATCATTAAGAGCAGTGGTATATTCATCAACTAGGAGGTTTTCGCAAAAACCTAAAAACATTTCTGTTCCGATAAATGTTTTTCTCAAACCAACATGCTCAAGTTATGTTTGCAATGTAACCAAAGCAAAGCACTACGTCCCTCAACACTTGTCACTGCACGTACTGCTATAAAATGCTACAACCCACGTATGCTATGTTTTATGCTATGATATCTTAAGATCAAGCCTTCTGTAACAGCGCCACGATGCCTCAGGGCAGCCCTGTGCGCTTTATAAATGCAAATAAATAAATAAAATAAAAAAAATTGGGGTCCAGATGGTCATGTAGTGAGTTCAGCATCGACCACTGCCCCCGGATGACAAGCCTTTGTGACTCCAAATAATGGAAGAGCAAACGTCAACAAGTAAAACGTTTCGACTGACAAGATATATATTGTGTGCTTAAAAATAAGACTACTTCCCTGCTTGCTTGCGATGCGGCACATATGGCACCCAATGTGATCACGTTGGGGACGCCTCTTTCTGTCAGCGCTGCTTCATTTTGAGCGCGCGCAACGCGAGCCCACACTCTACCTGACAAGTGTTGCATTCACCTAGAAGCGACTTCCCGCCTGATCTCATCAATAAAACATCCCGGTAGACAGCTGCTGGGCTGCAGCACTTATGAAACAGGCAGACAGGTTTCCCTGCACAAGCTTTGGGGAGCACCCTTCCCCCTCCCTGGCTTTTGTTTTCTATATTAAAGTGAGGCGGGCGGAGAATCGCAGGCGCACACCTTTGACTTCTGCCCGAGCTGAAATGCGTGTAGGGGAGGCCAAGAGAGAAACCGATGAATGACAAAGTAATTACATTTTCCAGAAACACATTATTGACATGCAATTTTCTTCTAACAATAAAAGGGAAAAAATCAAGTTACAATGGTAGAGTGATTGATTTAATAGCACCGGAATTGTGTGAATCATCGCGAATTAATCCGTCCAGCCACTGCAACAGCAAAATACAACCATAAATTACTATTTTCAAATAAGAAGGGGCACGAAGTGTCTGTCTGGGAACGTGGAGCTCGGCAGATGATGAGCACAGGTCTTGGATCACAAGCCTTCTGCAGGAAAGCCCTCTGCACCTCACTGCCGCCCCCGTAATCGGGTGCTTCCGCCGTGGACCACAAGGATTATAGCGCAGACCTCCGTGCAATAAAAGGACATTATACAGCAATCGGGGAGAAACCTCTCTCAAATGCGTTAGGGGCCTTTCTTGGGCGATTGAATGCCAAGCGAGTTCAAAAAGACGGAGGGGGGCGGGTGGGGAATTTCCAAAGCATCAACTCGTCAGAACTCTGCAACTAATGTGGACCATCAAACTGGCTCCTTCTGTTTTGGTTTTCCAAAGCAAAAACACTCCTCAATTTCTGCTAGGATGAGGAGAGGAGGCTGAACAGGAAGGCTACCACGTGGGGTGGATATGTGTTGGCTCGTTTGGGGTTCTAGGGACCATCTATGGCTTGTCTAGTGCTGTAGTGTTCTTGGTTGTGGATTCTAGCATCACTAAATCAGCATATATCGTTTATAAAAGAGCTCGTTTCCAAGAGGTTCTGTGGGAATTTGCCATGCCGTGATGTAGCACATGGCAGTTTCATGTTTTGAGGGCCTTCATGCCTGCCCCGGATGGTCAGATCCTAGGTACCTACGCAGCTCGACGAGGCTGTTCTTTTCAGTCTTCTGGTACACATCCCACCATCAATCAAGCAATGACCTGCACTATTCACAATGTGACAGACATCACAGAGGAACTGCATCTTCTGACAGACAGACGATGATGCAGCGTCCCATAGCCTTGAAGAGAGGTCTGCTTTTATTGGATGCCTTAGTGATGGCTGATTCCAGGCTCATGGCGTTGGCCAAGGAGATGAAATCATTGCTGCAGAGTGGAGGATTTCTAGCTCTGTTAGTGTGTTGTGATTTTCACCAGATGTGTTGTTGCCTGTGAATGGCATATTTACTCTTGCCGAGTGTGTATCATGGTGCAGAGGTGGTTGGTCTGTTGAGGAGTGACTTCGTTGTCCAACAGGGAGCGGTTTAGTTAATTGAAAAAGGTACTGATGTTGCTGAGGGGTCGAGGGTGAATCCCAGGAAGATGAGGTGGTTTTGTGGTGCGTCCACGGAAAAGGAAAGAGGTTAGGCCTTGGATAGTTGTGGCAGTGGAGGCTTGTGTGGTGAAGAGACATAGGCATGGCAACATGTGTCATCTTCTGGGTTTGAGAAGCAGGCAGCAGATGTTTCCTGATGTGGAGAAGTAACCTTCGGTATAAATGGGGTAGGTAACACTCTCTGAAAGCCATTGTGCTTAGACTGAGGGCTGCTTCTGAGACAGGACTTCCTGTCTCCTTGCATTTTCTGCCAACAAAGTAGCAAAAACATGGTTCGCATTCATTCCCTCTAAACTGTTCTTTCTTAACATTGCAATGTCAATCCTTCCTCCATCAGAAATCGTGTGTAGTGCGCGCGGGCATATAGACATATTATGAAGCCATGGTCATGACTTATAGTTAAGGTTGCATGCATGACACCTTACATAGGAAAACGAACACAATGACGTCGTAAGTTTTGTTCGTGTCCATGAAAGTGCAACAAATTGGGCATTCACCTGATCTGTTCAAGCTCAGGGAGAGATGTGCCAAGTATCAAGTCTCATCAGCACAATATGATTGCTTTGTGATTGTTATACAGGCTGCAAGAGAATCACGCTTTGGACCCTAATATCTCAAAAATGTCTTCTTCGATTTTCGAGATTTTTTGCATGCTTAAATTATGCAAACTGAAAAGTCATTAGAAAAAAACATTAGCCAAACTCGAAATATTCCCTCTGTAAGCAAAAAAAAATGATAGATATATATGTACGCAACTGAAATTGAGTATATGCTACCTAACACACATGGACATTTAGGGGTATTGTTTGTTTGTTTGTTTTATTCACTTTTTATGCGCGCCACACCCAGGGGTAGCAGGGCGCAGTGGTCAAGAAAATGCGAAACTTACAGGTTACATCATAGCAAAATGTACATTGGAGATTACATAGGGTCACACAAATCAGGCATACAGTAATTACAGCAAATATACAAGTTCAAGGAGGTCAAAATACCCGTGGGAGGTGGGAAACACCGGTCAGCAAAGGTCAGTCGAGGTAAGGAGTTGGATAACTTTTTTCCTGAAACAACGGTAGGGCAGGTCTGCTCTCAAGTCTTGTGGTAGTGAGTTCCAGGTTTTAGCCGCCTTTACTGGGAAGCTGTTTCCTCCAATAGTGTTAAGTCTAAAGTTCGGTATTGTCAGGCAATTGGAGTTGCCAGCTCTAGTAGGTCTAAGAGATGTTCTCCTATGGAGTTTGTCAGTCAAGTAACTAGGGGCGGAGTTATTAAGGGCTTTGTGGGTCAGGGATAGCATCTTGAGTTTTATTTTGTTCTCCGTAGACAGCCAATTGTAATGTCGTCTGGTGGAAGAGATGTGGGACCTTTTATTAATGCCTAGTGCTGCTCTCAGGGCATTATTTTGTAATGTTTGTAGTCTTTGGGTTATTTTTTTATTAGCTCCAGAGTATAGAGCATTACAATAATCTATTCTGGAGAGAATTAGGGCTCTAGCCAGGATTAGGCAGCTCTTGTTGGAGAGGAATGGTTTACCGGCTCTAATCAGTGTGCCCGCGTAGGCCGTGGAGGAGGCAAGGGATTTTAGCTGTTTATCAAAAGATAGGGTAGAATCAAGATAGAATCCCAGGGTTTTTACATCCTTGGATACTTGGATGAAGTTCCCGTCTATGTTGAAGGAGGAGAATTCCTGTCCTAGTTTTTTGATATTGGCTTGGGTACCCATGATAATCAACTCTGTCTTATCATCGTTTAGACAAAGGCCGTGAGTGGCCATCCATGCCTGGATGATAAGGTATACCTTGTTCACCAATTCCGTGTTCTTAGCATGATCCCCAGAAAGCGGGAGGAGGATCTGTGTATCATCTGCATAATTAGTGTAGGTGATACCAAGATGGTCCAGATCGTCAAACAGGGGCTTGGTGAAGATCTTGTATAGAGTTGGGGTAGCCAGGCGTACCAGTTTCTACTCCTAAACTTCTGTTCGACTCACTGGGACACTGCTTGTAACAACTGTGCCACAATTGATGAGAATGCAAAGATATGGGCCATGGGCCATGTGTAGAGAGAACATTAAATTGATCGCTAGACCAGCATGTGTGAGAGAGGACACATTATGCCAAGTAACGTACATGTTGTTTTCACATGTCAATTTTAGTTTGCCTAAATTCCTTGAAGTTGTACATTAGATTATACAGCACACTTGTTGACAATGAGACTATACTAATGGTACATAAGGCGCTATATAAATGCAAAGTAACATAAGATAACATTAAAATCCCTAAAGTTTTTAATTATTTACACCTCGGCTAACAACTATCATGCTCAATGGACATCTTGGATAACAAGAGTATTTATTAAAGGATGCCACAAACCTGGCTATTACATAGGATATAGTTACACATTCCCAGTGCCTGGATAATCTCAATGTGATAGATTGTCATTACATGATCTGCAGTACCACTCATTCACGAGGCACAAGCAATGGAAAAGAAACAGCATGTCACTGGGATGCCTGTATCACACCCTCAGATAGGGAAGTCCAAGTCAAACAACATTTAAACTTGAATGGCTATCCATCGCTGTCTAAACCCCCTCAGGATCTTCCTAGGCTGCCCTTGCACAATCCCGAGGTTAGCTATCTAAAATGATATTGGATTGTGGCTTGCAGTGTCTCTGCCCGACACAGTCTACTGTCTGTCAAGGCCAAGCACTACCTGATGTTCTTCTCTCACTACTCTCCTCCTTCCAGCTACACCCACCTCTCACTCGTTCTACTTAATGCGCCTTCCTCCAATGTCTCCACTTCTAAGCCCCGCCTCCACCATTTGATGTTACTTTCTCCATCACACTATCACGCCCCGTCCTCTACAGCTCTACTCCCCCCTCCACACGACTACTCCCCTCCTCCACACTACTACAAATCTACCCCACCTCCTACTCCTCACACAAACACTTCACATTCACTCCCTATACTTCCTCTGCTAACCACACTCGTTACCCTTTCACGTCCTGTTGGTTTCTTATTCTCCCCCCCTCCTCCTCCTCTGACCTCATTCAAAACCCCAGCTTCCTGCTTCCTGGGTTTTCTTTTAAACCCCCTTCTACACTCTGGTTGGCTATCTGGCGCTAGCAACCTGGCAGTTCTTCAGTACAGAAACAACATTAAATACTCTGGTATACCCCAACACTTTTCCCGGTGCGAAGTTGCAGCAGAATGGTGATGGCAGCCCATACAATGTTCAAGTTCATGGTAGGTGCTGTTAGGGTGCTTTGGTCTGTGCTCCCCCAAGGTAAGTACAGTCTGAGTGTGGGTCTGTGACCCTAGCTTTATTACCTGGCAGTCAAGGGGGTCTGTTGGGGCCCATGGGGGGTTGTTGCCAGAGCAGGGGAGTGGTGCATGGCATATTCCATAGCCGCGTAGTCGACATAGTTTCTACTCTGCCGCCTTGCCCCCCCCCCCCTTTGCCAGCTTCAGTTTTCTAGTGCTGGGGCAATTGTAGGATGGGATGCTCGAGGGTTGCTTTTGCTCTGACAGTTCCAGGTTTCCAGTGTTGAGAAGCGGATAGCATGTGGCACTGAAGGGCTGCTCTTCAATTGCCCGTTCTCTGGGCTGACTGTCTACACAGCTGCTATGTTGAACAATAGCCAGGATACTGTCCCTTTGATTCTCCCATAGTAAGGGTAATAACACCTGTACCAAAGGCATAGGAACTTCCCCAGGAGGTCTACTAGAAACAGGGGCTTCAACGGCAGCACCGACTTAACAAAACAATGCACTAGGGCCCTGATCCTGGAGTCCCTTGAAAGTCAGCATGCATGGGAATAGGCCAGAGGTAGAGGAGCCAAAGAAGGAAGGTAGTTATGATCAGGGGACTAGTAGCATGTTGGTTTCTGTTACAGACCACTTCGATTTTCTGATCCCCCTCCATTTTCTGCAGGAGAGGTACTTTGTGTGTGATGTAAGAAGGCAAACAGCACTTGTTACAACAACAGGAATTGGAACCCATACAGTATCCTTGCTTTGGAGCAATCCCCCATGTGTGGCATTTTTCCTATAAAAGGAGCGGGGCACCCCCTAATTCTTTGATTAATCTCTGGACACACTGTAGAACAACAAGAATTTACTGGACCTCTGCTGGGGCTACAGCCTATCCCCAAAGTCCTCTGCCACGGAGGTGAAGACAGAAGGCACCCAAGGCAGAGGAGAACTAATCATCCACAGGGAACAGTGGGGGTGACTGCTGCTGGACCAAGACCTCTCTCTGCTGGCTGCGCTGGAACCATGGTCCTGATCACTGAAGGAGGATGATCTCTATAGGTGCCAGACAATCTCCCTGGAGTGGGAGTGAAGGGCTTGCTTTGTCTTGCAGTGCCTGAATTGGGACTCCCAGCAGCCCAGAAGTCCAAAAGCAGCTGGAATTATATGACACCGCCTTGAACACTTTTAAAGCTGCATCTACCTCGATTGATGCCCTGCGAGCCGACACAGGACCCGTAGAGCTGCTTTTTGGCACTGTAAGCAATTATCCACTGTTCTTTTCTCTCAATATTCAGTTTCTTAATAATGATTTCTCTTTAACCATAATATCTTGAATTAATTTGTTTCAAGGTTAACTTGGTCTCATGGCTTCTGCTGAGACAATTTGCTTGCGCTGTATAAAGATTCTCCTGGGGCCTCCTGTTCTCCGCATTACCTGCTTGAGACTCATTGATTGCCTTCTTCCTCTGGAACGTTATCTCTTGTCAGGGACTGTCTACGCCTTAACTTGGTTGGTGTTTCTTCCCTCACGGGTCTCTCATTTTCACACAGTGTTCTGGTGCTCCGATGAGTTATAGGACACCCTGTGGCTCTATACTGGAGGTTGCATCAGCGATTGTTTGTGGACCAGCATCCACCACAGATCCTTCTTTGTGGTCTTGCCACCACCCTCCTCCAGGCTCCTGGCCTGTCAGTGTTGGTTTCTTGCGATTCAGGTTCGCCGTAGCGCTGGCATTCTGCTTTTCGGTATCGAGCGAGATTGAAACTCACAGGCTTCTTGGATTCCGCCTTTTCCAGGTGTAATACAGCTGGGGGCTTTCCCAGGCCTGCAATGTAACATTCCCTCTGTTCTCCCTCCCTTCTCTCTCTGTTGCTCCTCATGTGCATGCTAATCACTGTACTCATCCCAGTGGATTGGATATTTTGATTTAAAATATGTTCTTTTTCCATAATGGCATTTATATGGTGTTTCTTCGTCCCAGTCTTGATATTTAAAGGTTTCTGGTATTGAAGAGCATCTCATGTAGGCCATAGTGTGCACAGCTTTAGGGAGTTTCTCACAGGACCGGGCGTCCTTGTCCCCTAAGGGGTAATCTGCCCCAGTGAGGTCCCACTTGCCTCGACCCCTAGGAAGGGTGTTGCGGAGTGGGCTTACCTCCCCAGCCTCACACATGGGAGGGGCTTCCACTTGGGGAGAAGGAAGAAATTACCTCCTTCGTCACAGTGCCCACTTATGAAGCTGGGCACTTTGGCTAGGGTCTTCTGTAATGTAACTGTCTCCATTGCCAGTCTGCTTACCATGGGGGAACAACTGTCAATCCCATTTATCACCTTTACTGAAACACCACTGCCTGCCAAACCAACCAATGCACCCGCAAAGTTTATGTAGAGATACTGGTGAAAATAAATGTGTCTCCAAACAGCAGCACATAATTGAAAATTAAAGGAAAACATTTGGTAACTTATTTAATAATAGAATTGGGGTAGAGAGAATTTGGCAGTTCAAGAGTACAGTTCCACTGAAATTCAGTTTTTACCAACAATTATTAAAATAGTTTATTAAAGTTAAAACAATATAATAAAAATACATTACTGTGTGTAATACAAAATCTCACAATCGGTACGAATCAACAATTGCAATGATAATAGTGACCTTATATAAAACCTTAATGGTTATCTTATTTTCATCAAGTTCTTGTCATATTCATTTAGTGACAACCTCGACCTCTAGGTATAACGATGCCCTATAGTGATCTAACATCTATGTACATTTTCAAAGGGTTATGCTCTCAACATGTTTCTGTTTCTCATCTGTGATCAAACATTCATAAGGAGATTTCAACTTTAGTGTCACTCTTATATTTCCGTGTTTTTTTTTTAAGTATCCCCGTGTTTTGAAAGGATTTTCTTAAACTTCTTGAGCGGTCAAATAAAACAAACAGTATGAGCTATAATTGCTCAACATCTGTTACAGTCGTTATAAGGAACTGAGACCTATCTACTAGGTGTTATTACCTGAGTTGGTCTGTGGGGATGGTCAATATATTATTTAGTTGTTGAGCAGAATCCTTGGTAGTGTTCTCTTCCAGTTCAATCTGTAGGAAGCACAATGTAATGCTTTAAAAATCACCACATTAACCTGTGTGCTGCTTTATTCGCTTACAATCCTCACTGTATTCATCTATTATATTATTAATTGTAATACCCAACTCTATTGTGTGGACGTTATTATCAGGCTGTCGATCCTGGTCAAGAATCGTAATCCCATTAGTTCTGTATGTAAAATCAAATAGAGAGCCTGTTTTAAGATTTTCTATTCGCTATCTGCGTTAGGGTGCTTTTCAATCGGTGTGTGACTGTTTAATTCCACACTCACCTTGCTGTTGCTTCAACCAGCCTCTGGGTGTTGATATGGGTGCTTGTTTAAATCTTTACTTTAATTGATAAGTTGGAGACCTTTAAAAGGGAATTAATAATGGGACTAAGTAAACGCTTCAATCTGTCCTTGAAGCATCTTGTAATTACTTCTTTAATTGTCCATGTAATTCCCAGTTTAACGGTAAACCGTATTCACTTACCTGAATATTGCCCCTCTCCGAGTTTTAAATGTCTTGTTTTTTACTGTGCCCTCGAGTATCACTTTCAGCGTGGCTGGGTATACATCAGAGTTGCGATGTGTTCGGCGTTCTCTTGTTAGTTTAATTCATGTGCAATCTATATGACCTTGTTAGTTTCTATCGGATCGCTGTAGCCATTCCTAGTGTAGTCCCTCTATAGTGTTTAGCAGATGGAGCTCGGTTGTTCATGGGCGCCATCTTGGTATGGACCGTCTTTACTTTCATTATAGAGTCATTAATGATGCATATTCTCTATATAGCCGACTTTTGACCAACATTGTAAACTTTTGGACACATTTAACTGAGTTTTGTAGCGTTCATTTTGATTCTATGTGTATATGATTGAAAGGGTATATCCTAGTTATGGCGCGATTGAGATATTCTACTGTGTAATAATACTGAGTTGGCTGCCGAAAAGGGTCTGCGGTCGGATCTTGCCTTAATTAATTAGTGTTATGATGTGGTCTGCCGATTGTATCATGAAAACTATGTTTCTAATTTTAGTATAGTTGTTTATATATGCAATGTGGGAATGTTTAGATTCTCGTTATATCTGAAGATTATACTGTGGTAGTTCAGCCTTTTCTCTTATGCCACTCTATGGCTTCGTTAAGGCCTTGAGTGTCACTTTTTATCAAATAAATAATTTCTTGTTCTCTTCTAAATCATTTTTCTTCTCCTAAGTGTTGATTTTCACCCTTTATTACCTGCAAGACTGTCCATGAAAACTCTTCATGGCCATGATTCTTTAGCATGAAGTGTTTCACCATAGGTGCTTGCTGTATCTTGTTTCTTGAGCAGCTTCTGTGTTCTATAATGCGAGTTTTGATTTTTCTATTGGTCTTACCAATGTATTGAAGACCGCAGGGGCATTTGATAAGATATATAACTTGGTCTCTGTTACAATTGGAAAAGCTATTTTGTTGCCATTTTCTACTTGTCCAGATTTCTTTACTTTTACTAATAAGTTTACAAACACCACTTTTAATCGATGGGTGGTGTCCTTTCATGGGGTCTAATCCCCATAGTGACGTGATACTTTGAGTGGGGATGGTTTTAGTATTCAGTTTGCTTCTACTTACAGTTTCCTATTGATGTGCTTTTCTTATAGGCACAAATGAGTAATTGTAAATTGTTATTAGAAACAGCAAATACTTTCCAGTGTTTTTGTATGATATTTCAAATTTGAAGACTCAAATTAGTGAATGTATTCACACAGACCATTCTCTCATCTTTAGGTCTCTCAATCTTCTCTTCCAAGAGGGCTTCTGTTGTTACTGAAGGCTCTTTTAGCTTCTTTTTTCATCAGACTTTTGGGATATCCTCTATTTCTTAGTTTTGCTGTGAGGTTAATGGCTTCTTGCTCATATGTTTTGTTTTGGTTACTATTCCTTTTTAATCGTAAAGATTCGTCAAACAGTAAATTGTCCTTCAGATATTTTACATGATGGCTCTTATAATCTAATAGGGAATTTCTATCCGTCGGTTTGTGATAGTATTTGACCAGTAGTAGTTCTTCGTGGAATATAGTTAAATCCCAAAAATGAGTAAACTGGTTGTTTAAAGTCATAGTGAATTTTAAATGGTGGTGTTGGGTGTTAAGCCATAAGAAATATTCATTGGCTTTTTCTCTTGGACCTTCCAGATAATCAAGATGTCGTCTATCAATCGAGTCCATGTTTTAATGTGTTCTCTGAAGGGGTTGTTTGTGGCATAGATAATGCTTTTTTCAAATCTTTCCACCGATTTGCTAGACTAGCGGCCATGGTTGCCCCCATGGCTGTGTCTTCAATCTGTTGGAAGAACTGGCCTTGGAATTCAAAGAAGTTTATTGTCAGTGCCAGTTCTATACACCACATTATAAACAATGTGGGTATTGGGTTGTGGTCTAGTCTGTTCAGAAGTACTTTTTCTACAGTAGCTAGTGTAGCCTGTTGTGGGATATTAATGTAGGGAGACATAATATCTAACCCCATAAAATAATTATTATTGGGGTTAAATTTAAGTTTTTCAAATTTTTGGATGGCATCTGTAGTGTCTTTGAAATAAGATGCCATGTTTTTCACATATCCTCTGAGGTAGTGGTCAGCACAGTTGGACAGTGGTTCTAGAACTAGATTAATACCTGCAACTATGGGTCTTCCTGGCGGTTTATCCAAGGTCTTGTGAATTTTCAGGAGACAGTAGAAAGTGGGTATGGGCAGTTTTCCATTTATTGGGTATCGTGCCTCTTGCTTGCTTATCCAGCCCCTTTGTCCTACTTTTGAAACCTTTAGTTCTATGGCTTTTTAAAGTTCTTTGGTTGGATCTTCAGATCGTTTTATTATAATAGTCTGTATTCTGAAGTTGGCTTAAGCATTTGTTATAGTCTACTCTGTTAAGTAGAACTATTCCTCCCCCTTTGTCAGCTTGTTTAATAAGTATATTATCATTACTAGTCTGGGTTTTTATAGCTTCTTTTTTCTGTATTACTTAAATTCTGAGATACTTTAATGTTTTTGGTTTTGAGATTTTCTAGGTCTTCAAGTACCTTGCGTTCCAACACTAATGATTCCGGTGAGTACGTTTATGTGGGTGGACAAAAGGTGGAGGGTGTACGCAGACCTGTACAGTTTTTGGGCTTGGGCAAGCTCCCATTCTCGTTTTCAAAAAATACTTTTATGTGGATTTTTCTCATAAATGTATGGAATCTATGCGGAATTCAAATTGTTCTGTCCTCTGTATAAAAAGGATTGTGTTAATGCATTCCTTGTCTCTAATTAGGCTGTCCTCTCCCTCAGTTCCTTCTCCTGCATCATCTAGATCGCTGCTGCCATTACTGGTGCTATAGGAGGTTGCTCTGAATCTCACTCATCTATTGGGGTTGTTTTGACTCCCTTGTTGTAATGAAGGGTTGTTTCAGCCATCTTTAATGTAGGGAAATCCTTTTTTTATTACTAAACCTTGCTAGATCCTTTCTTGGTCTTAAGATACATTCCTGGGTATTTTTCGGTTTCAATTCTTTCATTTCCTTTTTGATCTCTTCTAATTTTTTTTAAAGTTATTAAGGCATACTAATTTGTGTATATCTTTTTCTATTCTCTCTTGCCATGTCAATTATTAAAATTAACCAGTCCCTACCACATCTGTTGGCAATATAGCTCCACTGGATTTTGAATTTGTCATTATCCAGGAACAATCTAGATTTATTTTGGACAATCAGTCCTTGCGGCAATGATTTATTCTTTAGGTAGTCTAGCATAATTGCTCCGTGCAATTCAGTACGGATCTCTCGGTTATTTGAGAATTGAGATGGCTATCATTAATGTGACTGCTTAGTCGTCACTAAATCCCAGGAGTTTCTCTAATGCCATATTTAAATTTAGTGAGGATTTTTAAGAAATAAGTAGCACGGGTTAACCCACTATTTAATGATTCCTGTGACAAAAGCCACGGTCGATAGTGCAAGTATTAGTGTAAGTATAAGGGAAGGGAAGTTCCCCACTTTCCCTACACTAACGGGTAAGTTTGCATTTCTAGCCATCTATGCCCCATGGCAAATAATATTTTGGTCACTCCAAGAATATGACTAAAAGACACATATCATGTATTTCACAGGGTCCACACAGATGCCCTGAAGAAGGCGAGATGACCTAAAGGTTTCCTCGCTGAAAACATGCCACATCAGGGATGTCATTGAACCTTCACGAGATTCCTGTCACAGATTATCCAGATTCTCTAGTAACACGTTGGCAGACCCCAACCCTGATTCAAATAATACGGACCTTAGGACCTTGAAGCCCTCACAAAAAATGGTCTTTGAACAAAGGGGAATAAAAACCCTGTACCTCGGAGTCTCTAAGTTGGGAGAGATGCAAAAAACATTGACCATGAAGTGAATGGTTCTATTTATGGAATAACTATTTCGAATATTCAGACATTTCTCACAAATGTACTAATTCTTGCAATTTCAACAACTGCTTTCTACGTTATCTCTTTGCTATGGCTTCCCCTTTTTCTGGCATTGCATCTTGTTAATTTCTTCAAACTACTTCTATGTAATATTTATGTCCTGTTTCTTTTAAGGTGTATGAAATGTGCTTCACTAATACTTGTACAATGTCACACAGATTAATAATTTGCAGATATCAGTTCTGTTGCCGCACTACGTATTGGTTCTTTTCCTTGTTTTTCCAAAATATACCTTGCATGATTAAAAATCCATAAAGGCAAAACCCAACTAGTAATGTCTCACACTATCTGCATCTTTTGGATCATTATGCCAAGTATGCTCCACAGGATATCTGTTGTGGATACCTGTAATAGTACATTTTAATCTATTAACAAGTGTGAATTTATTTCTCCTTCGCCATGGTGCAACCTAAATTTGTATGTACATTTTCAGCACTGGCCACAGTCTTGGTCCAAGCACGGTAAATGTGGAATGGTCCATAAAAACAAAGTAAAAATACTTTAAAAGTAAACTGCTGCCATCAGTTCGTCCAAGGCACACTTGTAGAAAGACCTAAAAATCCTTAGAGGGTGGCTAGGGTCAAAACAAAGGGACCCATATGCGCAGTACTGTAAGGTACATGGCACATAGATAAAAAGTTACCAAAAATGGCAACAAAGTTGAAGCCCAGGGGAAATGTGGTTCCCCAGTACTAACAGCCTGAAGGACGTGTCAGTTTCCCGATAACAAATGAACGAAAGCCCAGAGGAGTGCAGCTGAAGGCTGTGCTCCACTGGAAAAAGTAAGGTTAGGTAAGCCAAACAACAGCAAAAGGTTTGGGGGGTTCACAAATGGAGGGAAAATTGCACTTAAGGGAAATCTTTCCTAACACTGTCAAAATAGAAACCCAAAAGCTAGAGAATAAATTACCCTCCTTCAGACAAATTGACCTGCTACCGACAGCTTTGGTGGCCTATTACCCAAACTAGATAGAATCTGCACACAACCAGAAAGAAGTCTTCAAAGTCGTAGACTAATAAAAAAAAAAACACTGCAGGTTGCCACATAACACCAACAAATTTGCAAGAAAGCATTCACTCCGTCATTCACTCCATCCCAACAGGCAAAGCCCCCGGCCCAGATGGCTCCACGAACAAATTCTATCAAACATTTGCGAGCTCTCCAACACCCCACCTCACTAAACCCTTTCTTAAGATCAGAGAAGGTATCAGATTCTATAGCGGAATCAGCCACAAGCTTATTGTAAAAGCCTGAATAGAATCCAGAGGAATGTACTTCATATCGCCCTATAGCCCTCCTAAATACTGATGCAAAACTTTACAGTGAAGTCTTGACTTCCAGATTGCGGGAGGTCCTTCCACAGATAATTAATAGTGATCAAACTGGCTTCATAAAAACTATAAGTGCCGTGATAATATTCAGAGGGTGGTTAACCTAATCGCTAGCCCCTCAAACTATGGCGGCTTTCCCTCCTGTCACTGGAGGCCCATCAGGATTTTAGCACCTTGTCCTGGGATTATTTACATGCTCTCTTACTAGCATATGGATTTGGCCCATCCTTTACCAGACTGATTATGGCGAACTACCAGAATTAAGGTGAACACCCTCAGATCACCATTAATTCCCTTGGGCATAGGCACAATGCGAGGCTGTCCCCTTCCCCCCTCAGTGTTTGCTTTAGCAAAAGAAACTCTGGCGCAGATGATGCATAATCATCCCCATATCGCTGGACCAATTTATAGGGGGGGTGACACAAAGTGGCATTAATGCTGATATTATCTGCCTTCTCCAAAATCCTCCGATTTCACTTCCGGCATTCCTCGAGCTCCTTGAGGAGTTTGCCCTAATACCTGGCTTTTGCATCAATCATCGAAAGCCAGTGGGGCTTGCGATCTTGTAATCTCCTGAGGTCCAACGTACTTTGTAATCCGCATTCATATTCAAATGGACAGACCGGGAAATCACATATTTAGGGGTTCATATCACCAATACTTACAGGGCTCTCCTGTGGGCTAATATTCCAGCACTCTATAAAGAAGCCAAGGATACATTTTGGCAATGGGAGATGCAGGTCCCTTGGCTGGAGCATGCCAGCGCGGTCAAGTTGACCTTACTCCCCGAGACTCCTGTACACCTTCCAAGCCTTGTCACTCATTGTCCCGGAGAGGGACCTACCAGAAATACAGAAAACAGTGGCGCAATTCATTTGACAGGGTAAACCCCCAAGAATTCCTCACAAAATACTCCTGAGATCTAGAGAACTGGGGGGTCTAGGGGTCCCGTCGTTTCAGCATTATTTTCAGGTTCCTCTGGTTGCCCCAATGTTGGATTGGGTGTCAGAAGAATGACACCTGAAATGGAAAGCATTGGAACAGGTCAACTTACCTTTTCCCTTAGCCCACCTCCCGTTCCTCCCTAAAACCATGAGGGGCACTCAAAAGGGACGTTTATAATCCACTAGTTCTACCATGTATCATTATGATAAAGCTTGCTCTCAATTGGTATTGAAGTCAGGACTTGCACAATGGGAATCTTCCGGGGTTCTACAGTTAAGAGATCTATATAAGGCTATATAAGGAAGGAATGCCACTTACATTTTCCGAGTGCAAAGAAAGTTTAGGTTACCGGAGATAAAGTGATTTAAATACATGCAACTCTGTCATTGGGTGTCGCACAACCATGTTAAGCAAGCGGAATTCCAACCCCCTACAGGAATAGAGCTCAGGGTGATGGAGGGCCAAGAAACACGTAAAGTATTTCCCTGCTATCGATTACTGGGAAATGCTTCTATGGAAGATAGATTACCTCATATGATACGTTGGGAGAAGGAACTGGGGATCGAAATCTCAGAGTGATCCTGGCCAAAAATGTGGTTTCGAGCTCATAAGAGTTCCTGCTGCACTCTTATTGGAGAAGGGGCCATTAAATTATGTTATCAGTTCTATATGACCTCTCAATGGTTGAATGCGTTCCACCCTGACTATTTGGACCGTTGTTGTCATGAGTGTGGACAGTTGGGAGGCCTTGCGCACATGTGGTGGCTCTGCCGAGTCATGCAAACTTACTGGCAGGAGATTTGCTCTAGGCTAAAGGTTATCACAGGTAGCTTACTCCCTATGAACCCTCTGACCTTGCTGTTTGGGGATGTCCCTGATGGGGCTTGAGCATACCGGATACTGCATGGGGGCAAGAATGGGCCACGCACGCATTTGGAAGTCTGCAGAGGGCCCCTGCTCTGCATACTGGTGGGTAAATATGTGGGAGATTATAGCCATGGAGAAGCTTACTGCACACTTATCAGATCGCATGGTGAGATTCTCCCGCACCTGGGCCCCTTTTCAGGGTTTTATCCAAGAGAGAGAGATAGCCTATGTTTTTGCACCCACAAATCCTGAAACACCTTCTAAAGCTGACAGGGCAACTGTGAGTTTGATCAATTCTAGTGAGGAGTTGGGAGCACCTTGTGGGAGGGAGGAGAGGGTTGCAGCTGGGGGTGATGGGATGAGTCAGTGGCTTTCAGCTATTATTAGGGACTCACAAAGCTGTCTTTGTCTATTTGTGTCACTGTACTTTAGTTATTCTTTACGTTATCTTTTCTTTAATTGGGGAGTTCAATTATAAAATGTGGAAACTAAATTTCGATGTTTCATTAATATTCTGCCATTTATATGTGGTATGTTCATCGAGATTTCAATAAAAAGAAAATGTGTAGAAGAAAAATTGCAAGAACTCTGCAACCCTATCAAAACACTTCAACAACAACATTCTTCAAATGCAAAACCACCTAGACTGGAAATGTCCAATCCCACTATGCCAAACTAGGTTAATGAGACCTACCCCGACATTAACAACCTTTTGTCCCTTCTCCATCCAGGACTTACTCTTGACAGTCAACTCTAGCAATCCAGCCGTCTTTCCGGAGGTCAAGTGCTGCTCATTATCTACAGAGCAATAACAAAACAACCACAATTATCTGGCATTCTAGCTCAGCTAAACACCTTGGAGAACAGTGCAGTGGTAACGATAACAGAATAAAAGATTGTATTTGCTCATTGTTCACCCCGCCACAGTTTGCTATTCACTACCCCCATACACAACCACCCTGCATATAAAGATGTAGACTTAACTACTTACACAATACTAAAAACCTTGGCTTTTCATAGCAGCTCAGGAATTGTTTTGGCCTAGTTAATTACATTCAAAGAGCAGACTGTCTAGTAAACTGAGAGGGATTACCAAAGTTAACTGTGTTCTCCTTGCTGAAACCTGTTAACCTATCTAGACAACTGCAACACAGATACATGATTGGGAAAGGAGTGGTGTGTATGTGCAGATTATCCCAACAGGGGTCCTGGTTTCTGGGGCATGGGGTTTAATCAAAGGCTGCAAAAAAACAGAACTGAAGGGCCCACTTGAAAAACTACCAGCCAGTCTTCAAGAAAACCTTCACACAGAAAATGGGCCTATTAAGGCAGACTGTGGGGGTTCTGCAAGTAACACAAGGAAGTGATATGTGGAAAGGCCAAGCAATGGAAATCAAAAGACCGGTCATTACAAAAGGAAAGGTTGAATTGAAAAGCAGCCTTTTAATTCACAGTGGCAGAAGAAATTCAAAGTCCCCTTTTACATGAAAAGCAAGCTTTTCAAACACTGACACTAAAAAAGCTTTGATTTTGTAGTGTTAAAGCAAGACATAAGAAAAATGTTCCCCTGCTCACATAAAGACATCAGGGAAAAGACTTGGTGTGTGTTGACGAGATGCAATGTATTAGAAGATATATTATACTTCACATGCAAAATACCAGCAACAATTGAAAAAGGCACTTTTGTTTCCATGGGTCACGTGTACATTTCGTTTAGGCTTGAGGCAGACCTGTTTGCTTGTTGTTGGGCATACTTTGCAAAGGACTCCCCCCATTGCAGGCCTGTTGGCCTTCTGGTCCGGAAAGGGAATCCCTTTGAGGCCAATGCATCTCAACTGCTTACTACCTGCAGCCCACCACCTTCACTGCCTAGCCAGTGCGTGACTGGAATATAAGGAGGAGCTGTGAAAACAGGGGCTGCAATCAAGGGAAGCTGAACTAATATAAAGAAAATTGAAGATTTTCAGATCAAAATGGTGGTCAACTTCAGATAACAGGACAGAATGCCAGGTGTCAGCAGGGCCTTGTGACATCACAGGGACATCCTAGCCCATTATCTGCATTGGAGGATCTCTGTGCAGCCGATGCATGCAAACTGTTTACAACCGGCAGCCCACCAACTTCAAACAATAGAATAGCAAATGGCCATGAGAAAGGAGAGAAGATTTGCATACATATGAAGATTTCCCATCTTTTCTCACCACAAGTTGCACTGCATCCATTCATGTGTCATTTTTAAGACCATTTCAAGGCGATCTTGTTGAAATAAAATGTGTCCGCATGGGACTTGGGGAATTGTAATGGAAAGCTAAAATGTGTTTCTGGTTCTCTGAACATGTCCCGAATTTAAGCATTCGCATGCTGGTGGAGGGTAAAATTAGGTATTTGGAGAAAAAATGGCATGTTCATAACTATTGTGCTATTCATATAAAAGAGGAAAATTGTCTCACGCCCGTGCAACATAGTGCAGACCCGGCTGTCCTTTTATTAAATTCTGTGAAAGGGATTGTAGATGCACACACCTGTATAAAGAATATTATGAAAAGAGACTATAAATAGTTTTAAGTAACCTTTTAAGGTGCGGGGGAGGAAACGTAATCCTGGCACAGGATCACAAGTACCTATCCGTACTGAGAAGAAAAAGAGGATCCATAGGTAGGAGCCCTCCCGTCCCCTGCACACTATTAGTATCCCGTGTATTAACGGTTAATAATAAATCTAAAGTCAAGCATAGGTATACAGTAATGTAAATAATTAGTCATATAATTCCAAAGCTACAAGGCGTTTCAAATTAAAGAATTTAATGGTGAAAAACCGTTTTCTTGAAAAAATTATATACATCAATAAATCTTCTGATGCTGAGACCAAAAATAAATGTCAAATAATATACAATATACTAATTATTTAGAACAATGTAAATCAAGTATATATACAATTACAACTAAAAAATGGCTGACGCGTTTCGGGATCCTGTCCCTTCTTCTAGAGCCAAGTGAATTGCAAACTGTAAGAGAAATAAAATGAACAAAACGTATGTCAGGTATTTTGACTGGTAAATACTCATAGATTAAAGCGTTCACAAAGCATGTACTAGGGTAACGGCATGATCCATTCATTATATTAAAATACATGAAATCCTTTGGTTTATAAAGAACCACAATATACATTGTATGTACTGGGTCGATTACATATTTACCAAGAAGCACCTCTCCCAAAGAGGGAGTTGACAGTGTGACCAATAAACAATCTTTGCAGTCAATTTAACTAGGTTCTAGCAAAGCTGAGGTAATCTGACACCTTAATTGTATATGTGAGAACTTCACAGGGGGTACCCCAGTGTAGTTGCAAGACATAGAATAAAAAGAAGAGGTAGATACTAACCTACCTCAGGAAGTGTACTTGAAAAGGCAATGTAACTGTTTCACGGACGTGATGTGTGGGGAACAGACTTCGAGCTTCAAACTGAATAAACAACTTCCCTGTCAAGACGGTAATCTAAATGTATAAAAAGCAAACTTATGCTGTATTAATGACATATGAACTAATGGGAACAGAACGTCACTTACAGAGTGCAGTCAATAAGTAAAGGCTCTAAGATATATTGATAAAGCACTGTAAAGTTGAAACGAAGGAAAAAAAAAGGGTGTAATCGAACTCGGAAAGTTAAACTCAGGTAGAAGGCATACCTCTCCTTACACGTGTTGTAAGGTACAAGATCGTAACAATGCTCTTGAATATGTTGTGGGCTGAAGGTGGTGCCCAGTGGTACCAAAGTCCTCCAGACACATGGGAATATCCAGTGCTATAGTGAGCACAGCCTAAAATGAGATAAATTGTCACGTTCATTATAGTGAACTGTGCTAATGAGTGTGGTATTAAGAGAAATAGCAGATCATAATAAGGTGCTGCGCGGAGGGTCTGGTGCTTACCTAATGCTAAGGTACGAGTAGGGCCAAAAGTAGGTGATCCAGAGTGCACGGGGCACGCAGCTCAAAGGCTGCGTCTTAAAATATCACTCGCGAGCCGAGTCTTCAAACAATGCACAGGTTACAGGCTCCAGCCACGGGTGGACAGATGCGAGCGAAGCGTGCCTTCTCAATAGTGTAGGTGGGCTGTGCTGTCGCTAGGGAAGCCAACCCAGACTACGAACTGGTATCAAGGGGGCTGCAAGCAATGAACACGTGTGAGAAAGTAAGAGAAATGGAAAACGGACTCTATAATCTTTACGAGGACAAACCAAGTAATTCAAAGATCGGTATGGTGCATGAGCGCCATCATGGAATGGAGTAGAAAAACCCATTACCAATCCATGTATCGAGACGAAGTTGTAACCTTGAGTGATAGAATAGTGAGTACAATGCACGTTCCCTAGTAGTGATATTGATTGGATGATTCAAATCAAAAATGATAAAATGTAAAGCAAAATATGGGGTGAAAAGGCACCAAATAAAGATTGTAAAGTGGTCACAATGACGGACGGTGCAGGTTGACACTCATTGTCAATATAATTGTTGGTGTTATAAGGGAATGACCCGATGTAGAGTGAATCTTATATGAAATATCTAGCAAAATTCAACTTAACCTACCATTAATTCAGCGGGCCGGTGGACAACTCCCGGACTTAACTACTTTTAACAGGTATTCCACTGAAAATTAATGTCAACATCAAGTGCACAGTCATTGATGGATGATGCCAGTACGAACTACATGCATTTGTGAACAAATACAGTAAGGTAATATTAGTATAATTAATAGAAACTCAACAAAAAGTAAAAACATAATCAGTCACATGTATTTCAAGTAAAACATTTCAAGGAAAACTCCTCATTGAGTCCTCTAGGGCTGAGAGTGTCCAGGAGATCTATCCAATATTTTTCTCTGCGTGATAGGGTTGATTGGTAATCACCCCCTCTATACGATTTCTTGACAACCTCCAAAACCATGTACTTAACTTGGGCTACTGTGTGTGAAGATTGTAAAAAGTGTCTGGCTAGAGGAGATTTCACATTTTTACATCTAATGTTGGACTTGTGTTCCGTTATCCTCTTTTTCACTGCTCTAGAGGTCTGACCAACATATAATTTACCACATGGACATTTAATGGCGTATACCACTCCTGTAGAAATGCAGGTGGCAAAATCCTTCAGTTTATATTTTTTGCCAGTCAAGGGGTGTGTTACAAATTCTCCCTTAATTACATTGTTACAGTGTGTACAGGCTAAGCACGGATATGTTCCTTTTTTCCTTGAGCTTAACAACATCTGTTTTTCTTTCGGAGGCTTCTCAGCTCTCACTAGCTTATCCCTCAGATTTTGTCCTCTTTTGAATGCCATCATGGGAGTTTTTGGGAATAATTCTTGTAAGAGAGGATCACTATGGAGAATACCCCAGTGCTTCTTAATACATCTTCCCACTTGAAAACTCTGTCGGGAGTATTTAGAGATATAGAGTAACGGTGTTTCTTTGCTTTTAACTTTGGGAGTCAATAGTTGTTCTTTGCTTATGGCAAAGATCTCTCTTTAGCTTGTGTCAAAACAGAGTGAGTGAGGATAACCCCTCTTCTCAAATTTATCCAAAAGTTTAGTGCACTCCACATCAAGTCCTGCTGGGTCGGAAATGATTCTTTTAAGCCTTAGGATTTGGCTATAAGGTAGACTGTCCAACATCGATTTCGGGTGAAAACTTGAGAAGTGTAATAAATTATTCACGTCAGTTGGTTTATGGTAGACATTCGTTGATATCCGGTTTTTCCCATGATTAGCTGAAGCGGAATATTTATATTATGGCAGTTACTAGTAAATTACAAAGTTTTGCCAGATAGCTACTTTTTGGCTAAAGTGGACATAAAAAGAGGAATTTCAAATGGGAGTTGAAATATTTCTGTTCGAGACTCCTGTGCCAATCCTTAGACAGATGATAGGCTGGGGGGTTGGAGAGGAACAGGAAGGACTAATCAAAGGTGCAAGAATCCTTTCAGGGTACTGCCCATATTGAAATCTTGATGGTGTCATCCCGGGTATATAGAGTGAATACACTATGAGAGAGGCAGAGAGCTGCAGAGAGCTGCTAAAAATGTCCAACAGAGAGACAGCTGCCAAAAATCACCAAAGGAGATCTACTGAAAATGTAGTCTGGGGGAAACATTTAGAAGGGCTGAAGATTTCTATTGCGGGGAGACTAGAAAGCAAAGGATGTGATTCCTCACTGAAGCCATAGGGAGGGGACCACTCCGGTGGTGATTAGAGTGCAGTACAAATATGCTTTAACATTAAGAAGTGCTGTGGGATCCAATTGACTGAAGTGCTGGCTAGAATCCTGTTTTTTCTGTACAAGCGAAACTGTTCAGTCCCTGGGTGCCAGGCCCAGGGATTTCCAAAAGTAAGTAGCCTGTCCAACAAAAGGTTAACGGGGATACCTATTAAATTAACCCATTCCCTTTCATTTGTGGGTTCTTTTCCATTAGTGGGTGGTGGGCAAATTGTGTAGATCATTTACCTATTTGACTGAATATAATTTAATTAATTCCCATTTAACAAAACACTGCAGGGTGATTTTTTTGTTAACATTCAAAATTTTAAAAAAGCGAATTCCCAGTGTATGCTGAAAACTATAGCCTGTCATTTTATTGGGTAATCCGATTTGTCTAGTTGACCCCGACTTGTGTAAGGTAGAGGGGTGTCGTCCCTAAACTAGATCAATCCCAAAACTGTCAACTTCCCCAACGCAGGCCTTTAAGTGGAGGAAGGGGTCTGAAAATCCAAAATTCTTCCAACATCCCCATTTTATTGCCCAGCTTCCCTAACACAGACCTTTAAGTGGGGTGGGGGGGCATCTGAAAAAAAACTTCGAAAACTGACCCCACTCCTTGGGGGGGGGAAGGGCTTTCAAAAGTGACACCTTGTGTAACCAACAATGTAAACCAAACTGCTAGCCTTTATGAGCACACAGGAAAATTGAAATTGTGCAGCACTGCATATGTAAAATGATTTTGTTCACCGAGTATTTCTTAATTTGAAATTTGTATAAAGTAAAGTTATGTGATTTAAGTTTTCCCAACTAATTTGTGTGATTTATTTATGTAAAAAGAAGTTTAATTGCGAGCCACAGAGAAGGTGACGTGTAGTTTTATTGTGATCTCCATTACCTAGAATTCAAATAAATATAAACATACTTTCTGTACACCGGCCTGGTTCATTGGTGGCACGGGGATCCAGGGGGCATGATATGAATCTGAAATAGGGCTGACAAAGAATCCATTAAACATGTTGTTGTGCGACACCTTGATTGGGGAGGGAAGGAACTCCACGTGTTGAGTGTGGCCTCTCAAACAGTTACAGGGGACACCCATCACAAGAGGCACAGTCTTCCCAATAACCAAGGAGTGATACAGGTTTGCTGCTGGCAGAGCCTATATAACCCACTAAAGGCCACCCATGCATTTAAGTGTAGGATCATCCCGTTTTTAGTCTGAACTGGTTAATTGTGGCCATTCGGGGTTGATAGGCCCTCCATTGCAGATCTTTTGGCGCACTAGTCCTTGCATTGTGGGGCTGCAACCTTAAAGACTCTCTCGCCGCGGTGAGCTAACCCATGCATAAAGTGCTATACAAGCAAATCCTAGCCTGTAGTGCTAACAGTCAGGTAGCACATGAGGCCCCTCTATGCCAGACCATGGAGCAGTGCAGGGACTGCAATCTCAGAAGGGCCCAGTGCTGGAAAGTCACACCAGTGGCCAGTGTGTGCAATAGTGCTATGGCTATATCTCGAAAGGCTAGCTCAGGGGCAACGGCACAGAGCACCACAGGTTCGATCCCCGTGTCCGCGCTTAGAAACCTCTGGGTATTAAGTACGTTATAAATAACCTATCATATCAGTTGCTTGGGGTAGTCATGCCTCCACTCACTTGGCTCACTCCACCTTTAAGCACAGTGCCCTGGTACTAGGTGGGAGAATTCCATAATCAAAATTCGATTTTCATGCCAGCCATTCCTCTTTTACTGACATCGTCAAAGCAGTGTACTCCCCACCCAACACAAACGTTAATGATATGTCATAATGCCAGTCATCACTGCCCAAACCATTGTTATGCTCCTGTAATGTAGTTTACACTTTATAATGTCATCAAGAACTCACAATTGTAATCAGTTGTTTTGGGATCAATCGTCTCGTCCCAACTCACTTTGCTCATTCCACATTTTAGTGCAGTGTCCCCAAAATAACTGGCCGAGTGGCTTGGCCTAATTCCTTACCAGCAATCAAAAATCCACTGACATGCAATAAACAGTGTTTACAACCAACATACAAGTCAAATAACAGTCATCTATACGAAAGAAATTGTTAGTTTTCTTAATGCAATGTATAGTCTGCCATGTAATGTTCAGACTACCAAATTATGAGACAGCTCACGGCGCTCCGAGGTGCCGATAATCTCAGTCAGGCGCTATAGAAATGACACACAGAAAAACTTGACCAAATGATCTATTCTATGTAAATAACTTTATCACCACGTACCCCGGTTGAAAGTGTATTTAATCCAAATGCCTTCATGTTACAAAATATACCGTCCCAATAACTTGCCCTGTCCTCTCCATATCGTGGCTCCTACAATCCGCTTTCCGCCGGACCCCAAACCATATTCTTCCAAGTACAGCAAGCACCTCGTGCTCGAGGTGCCTCTGCTACAGTCAATGTTTTCAGTTAAACATTCAGCTGCTCTTGGTAACTAGATTGGCGCTATATCAAATGTCTAAAGTGAAAAGGGGACGAAAGAGAGATAACGACGGTTTTTCTTTTAGTGAAGAGACGTATACGCACGCACATTCGAAGCAGCAGAGTTCAATCACATGGCGAGAAGCCAAGTCTGCTCGTGTTTTGAAGGGACGGAGAAGAGGCTTTTTGGCAACACGGGGACAGGTTCTGGCGACAAACGAAAGCTGTAAAGACGCAGGATGCCATTTTGCGGGCAGGTTCCGGGGACAATAAGAAGCGCTGTAAGAGACGCTATAAAGTGCCGCTTCTTTGTGAGACTTGAGCACTGCAGAGCACAGAGACTCCGGCCGACAATAGCCATCAATACACCGAAGGATTGTCACATACGTGTTAAACGGGACATGGCTATGCACACCCAGTTGTTTGTATGTAATATAATTAAAGCTATCTGCCAGCAATCTATGGTCACATCGTCCGCTTTAAACAATAGGTGTGTTTCCTTCCGTGTAAACAAAAAACAAACAATTATCATGAAGAGGTACATTGTGTAAGCTATATATTTTTCAGCGGGTATAACTAGCATTTTTATTTTGTATTAACAGAAGTAAAGAAAGTATTCAATATATTTCACCTGCACCTCTCCAGTGACATAGCCACATTAACATTGACCGATCTGTGGCATTTCACCACGTCACTGCTGAACATAGCGAATGGTATTTTTACTGAGTCCTGAATCTCTATGGTGGGGATATGTTGGGTCCCTGAAGTTAGGAGGAGTCCTGCTTCCTCCACTAATAACCCATGAGTTCCCTTGCTCTTTCCCCTCATAGCCATGAAACCGTGTGCTCCCTCCTCTCCCAGACCGTGTGTCCACGTGTTCTCTCCCTTCATAGTCCATATGGCCCCTGCCCTCATAGCCATGAAACCTTGTGATCCCTCCTCTGCCAGACGTGTGTATACGCGTTCTCTCCCTTCATAGACCATATGGCCTCTGCCCTCATAGCCATGAAACCTTGTGCTCCCTCCCCTCCCAGAACATGGGTGCATGTGTTCTCTCCCTTCGTAGACCATATGGCCCCTGCTCTCATAGCCATGAAACCTTGTGCTCCCTCCTCTCCCAGACCGTGTGTCCACGTGTTCTCTCCCTTCATAGTCCATATGGCCCCTGCCCTCATAGCCATGAAACCTTGTGATCCCTCCTCTGCCAGACCGTGTGTATACGTGTTCTCTCCCTTCATAGTCCATTTGGCCTCTGCCCTCATAGCCATGAAACCTTGTGCTCCCTCCTCTCCCAGACCGTGTGTCCACGTGTTCTCTCCCTTCATAGTCCATATGGCCCCTGCCCTCATAGCCATGAAACCTTGTGATCCCTCCTCTGCCAGACCGTGTGTATACGTGTTCTCTCCCTTCATAGACCATATGGCCTCTGCCCTCATAGCCATGAAACCTTGTGCTCCCTCCCCTCCCAGAACATGGGTGCACGTGTTCTCTCCCTTCATAGTCCATATGGCCCCTGCCCTCATAGCCATGAAACCTTGTGATCCCTCCTCTGCCAGACCATGTGTATACGTGTTCTCTCCCTTCATAGACCATATGGCCTCTGCCCTCATAGCCATGAAACCTTGTGCTCCCTCCCCTCCCAGATCATGGGTGCATGTGTTCTCTCCCTTCATAGTCCATATGGCCCCTGCCTTCATAGCCATGAAACCTTGTGCTCCCTCCCCTCCCAGATCATGGGGGCATGTGTTCTCTCCCTTCATAGTCCATATGGCCCCTGCCCTCATAGCCATGAAACCTTGTGCTCCCTCCCCTCCCAGAACATGGGTGCATGTGTTCTCTCCCTTCATAGACCATATGGCCCCTGCTCTCATAGCCATGAAACCTTGTGCTCCCTCCTCTCCTAGACCGTGTGTCCACGTGTTCTCTCCCTTCATAGTCCATATGGCCCCTGCCCTCATAGCCATGAAACCTTGTGATCTCTCCTCTGCCAGACCGTGTGTATACGTGTTCTCTCCCTTCCTAGACCATATGGGCCCTGCCCTCATAGCCATGAAACCTTGTGCTCTCTCCCCTTCCAGATCAGGGGGGCATGTGTTCTCTCCCTTCATGGACCATATGGCCCCTGCCCTCATAGCCATGAAACCTTGTGCTCCCTCCCCTCCCAGATCATGGGTGCATGTGTTCTCTCCCTTCATAGACCATATGGCCCCTGCCCTGATGGCCATGAAACGTTGTGCTCCTTCCTCTCCCAGACCATTGGTCAATTTCTTATCTCACTTCATAGACCATATGGCCCCTGCCCTCGTAGCCATGAAATCTTGTGCTCCCTCCTCTCCCAGATCGCGTGTCCACCTGTTCTCTCCCTTCATAGTCCATTTGGTCCCTGCCCTCATAGTCCATGAATCCTAGTGCTTCAAGTCCCTGAGCTCGCCCCCTCACCCCTCACTGTCCACGAATACCCGTGCTCCCTCCCCTAACTCTACAGGAGCCCTCCTGCTTCCTCCATTCAGAGTACAACAGGAGTTCCCGTGCACCCCCTCATAGTACATCAGTCCCTGTGTTTCTGCTTCATATTTCAGAACGTGCGTCCTAGAGTACCCTCCCTTCATAGACCATGAGCGCTCTGCTCCCTCCATTCAGAGTCCCTGAGCCCACATGCTCATTCCCCTCATAGTCCACTGGTCTGTCTTCTTCTTGCTGATAGATTTGATCCATCAGCTGTGATTATTGGATACCAAGGGTTGAGCCTCATTACTCCATCTTCTCGGGTTGAATATGTACTCGTGGTTTAGAATTCTTCATGGTCTGTGTGGACTTGTCAAATTAGGGATGGTTTCACAGGGTCTTCGTCGTGATGGCCCACGGGTCCCCATACATCCTACCCTTATAGCCCATGGGCTCCCTCTGCTGCTTGTGTATGTATGATTGATTTGAAAAATGGGGAACCCTAAGCATCTCTGAGAAATCTCTCCTCTTGATTAATTCAACCCAGTAAGTTTAAATCCCATTGACCGTTTTTGTTTATATACTCTGTTGTGACGTAGGGCCTCCCTGGGGAAAGGAAACGCCCTAAATTAACAATAGAGGGGGCACGTGCAGGCACGGGCACCAGTCCCAGTAAGCACATACTACCAGTGCCGGCACCAGGTCTGCCAGCACCCTTAGCGAGAATTGTGTGTCGCCCCGCCCACCATAAATGCAGAACAGCAGGGGGCTCCATTCTGTTCCCCTTGCTGTTCTTATAAAGAGTGTTTAAGAGCACCTTGCCTCCAACTCAGTATCATGTAAACAGCACCTATTAAAGCATCAAGAATCACACAGTGATTCTTTAATAGGGGGTGTTTACGTGATACTGAGCTGGATGCAATGCACCCTCTATTTGCAGCGCCATGGGGGCACCCTAGTGCGGCCGCACACTGAGCGCACCTTGAGCCGGCACTGTATACTACCATCCCCGTGAGAATAATTCAAGGCTTCTGGTTGAACTGGCGACAAGGTGGGCGGATGGTCGGTGGCCCCACCACGCTCTCCTGCTGCTACCACCAAGTGCTCCTCGTGCACCTGACTCCAAACGATTTATCCTTCGGGAAGGCCGCAGCCCTACCCTCGCTCTGCTGTTCACATTTCAATCTTAGTCTGCCAACGGCCTGCAGCTGGATACAATAAAACTTATCTATTTGGCATGAACGCTACTATTCACAATTTCACTACTGTGGCTCCGGAAAGGGTGATAATTCAGAATCTTCAGTGTGCCCCACTACTGCACTTACAACAGAGAATACAAACTGCTAGGCCTCACTTCCAATATGGCGGTGCTCCAGTATTTCCCTCCAGCCCCGTGTCCACAACACCATTGTCACACATTATCTCTTCATGCTGCAACTATAATTTCACTACCGCTGCACAATACTACCCATGCCCTACACCTGGGCCTACCTACACCTTGATGCATTTGTTGCCTTTTTCAGATTTTCATATACGAACCTATCATAAGGCGAGCACCCAACTGCATTTCCGGCAGCCCAGCTGCCACGCATGTTTACTTTCTTGTGCGCTAATAGATTTGACTTAGTCTGAATCTTTTGGCTGTGCTTGGACGCTGCATGTGCATCCCAGCATAAGCCCAACCACTTTTCCAGACTACACCTCACTCCGTGGCCAGTATCAGAGCCCAGTTGTCCGTCACTGATGCTACCGTGTCCCCATCAACGGTGCGTTGCTACTGTGGATGGTGACCGTGGCTCTGTTCTGTCAATGCTGGATAGTGCAGCTCACGTTGTGGCTGTTTTCTGAATCTCGGCAGTCTGCATTGAGGCCCAAGCAAAACACAGACATCCTTGCTGTTCTGTCTCCCTTCTCTCCACAATGATGCTGATCCTCATTGATGCAGGGGCATCAGTGAATGTCATGCCCTCCTCCAGATATCGCCACTTCAGCCCTTCCCCGAAGTTGGCAAAGCCTTGCATCTATATTTCCAACTACGAGTCTCATCGCCAGTGCAGCTGGATGGTGTGTGCCACACAGGTGGTGCATGACAAGGTGTCTTTCCTGCAACCTTTTACGTGATAGCATTTGTTGCTTTGTGGGTCACCGGGCCGTGCCCTCGCTTAAATTATGGCCAGAGCAAGGACTGGCAACCCCCAACAGCAAATGCACGGGTCACCGGGTCCTGCCCTGGTGGCCGCCAATACTGCTTTGGTTTAGAAAAAAAATTAGCTACGAGGGCCACCGGGCCAGATCTAGGTGACCCCCTCGCTACAGTGGCGTGGGGGGGATTTTTATTGCAGCTCCAGGGCTGAGGCAGGCTACAGCAGCCAATAAGGAGAGATAGCTTATCACAGAAAATTGACCAGTCTTTCAGCTTTGAGCGAGTACTCTACCATGTTTTTGGGCGAAGCTGAATAGTTGGATTATGGCTGAATTTCAGCCGACTACTCATTCAAAGCCGCAATTCAGTGCACCGCTAATGCCAAGCGGACACGCAGAAGACCACTACAAGTACCATCCCTGCAAGTGGGAAAGCTGGCAGGAAAGAAATTGGGCCAGAACACGATGGAGCAGCGCTCTGGCAAACATTGGCTTGCTGGTGCACCGTTTTGTGCAGACCCGTGGCCCAAACGCCCCCAACTTGAGTAAACTCCCTATCCCCGACCGCCACGAGTCTCCTGAACGCTGTGCATTTGGAGTCTCAATGCACACAGAGATAATAAAAAACCACACATGAAAGTACACTTGTACTGCCTGCGGCTTTAATGTTTGAAGCAGCAATCCCAGATCCTTCAATCTCCATCCACCAATGGGTTTCAGAGAACCTTACTGCAGTCGGCCCTTTGCTCAACAAGAGAGCTCAAACTCAAACTGCGACACAGACCAAAACTGTATATATACCGGATGCTTTGCACTGTCAGAGTGACTATTTTGACAGATGAAATGAACACCATACCCAGTGTGCAATGCATGCTCAGAAGGAATGCACATTTGAATTACTATCACACACATGTTTGAAAAATTGTTGGTCAGTCTTATGTTCCCAAAATGAACTTTGTTTTTATGGAAAGCAGTCCGCATCCTAAATTCAGAGCACCCACATTATTCGACACCTAACTCTACCCCTCAGTCCCACCCACAACACTGGCAATCCACCCCCCCACCACTCCTGCTATCTCCTCCCCATGCACAAGGGCAAAGGGATGGAGTTCCCCCAGTAAATTGTGTCAATTTCCAGGAATGAGACACAGTGCTCTCCAGACGCAAACTGTTTTCCGGGCTCCATTGTGACGACAGAAAGAGGCAGTGAATCCCTTAGACGTAACGACAGCTGGTTCTGTCGGTTCAAGGGAGATGTCCGGACTGACTTGCCGGAGTCTGAGCCAGACAATGTGCGAATACCTGAACTGAGATCGCTGCCACAGTTGTAATCAGACGAGGACAGGGGAAGTGGGGGTAGATGGGAACAAGCAAGATCAGGGATGGGATAGAAAAGTCAAATCTTGATACCCAATACGGCCGGAGAGAAAGCCGCCAGGGCGCATCCGGGACTATGTAATGGAGTGTGGCCCAGCTAACAATGCCAAGAGTCACCAGACTGCTTATTCATAGTTGTTGTTTCATTTGTTCAATAAAAGGTTGATGGGGATGTTAATATGTAGGATGCCCATAGTGATAGGGCACGCCCTACAGACAATATAGGGGGATACCCCGGGGACGGTCGCCATCGCAGTAAGAACATACTACCATCTCTGTGTGAATCATTGCGAGGCTTCCGATCACCCGGAAGCCTTGCAACATACTTCTTCAACAGAACTATCGTAAGCATGCAGAAGTAAAGTTCTACAGACATTTTGACCATGTTGGATTAGAGCAAGGATCTGCAATAAGCGGCAATACAGGTGTTTTTGGACTATGCCATGTTCCCCCACCATGGGCTATGCTGTCTAGAAATAATGATAGTTTTAGTCCAAAACAACTGGTGAGCCAAAGGTTGCAGATGCTGGGCCACAATTATGTAAGTCTACTAACCGGGTGGACTTAGAAAACATAAGGCCATTGTTCAGCAAGTGTCTAAATTATACCACGTATGCCTCATGATACAATTTTTCAGCTTTTTTGAGATTTTTTATGTTCCATGTCTCAGTTTTGGCTGGCTTGTAGCTGGTCTCGGGAGGATGGTGCAGGGGCAACGCGCTTGCCTTGGAAGCAAGACAACGTGGAGCAACACAGGTTCAATCCCGTGTCTGGGCTTAGAAACTGCTGAGTATTAAGCGTATTATAAATAACCATTTACAATCACACCATCACCTGTTGTCTTGCACATGTATGAGGGCTGAGGAGATCGACTGGACTATGTACTGTACACCAAAGATGACATGCTATGTGTATCCTTCCACATGAAAGGCAGCAACAGGGCTGCTGTGTGGTGCTTGCTCTCCAAGGTAGGAGTGAGCAGCATGTTCTCCTACAGCCAGGGCCGGCCTTAGGGGCAGCAGCGCCCTGGGCGAATTGGCGCTCCCCCTTGCCCCCGTGTTCTACAACAGGGGGCGTGGCCACGGAATCACTTTATTTATTTATCTTTTTAAAACCTCCTATTAATAGGGTGCATCGACTAACAATGAGGCGCCTGCCGCCACTATGCCAGCTCGGGGGAGCCCTTGAAAGACTCCCCCGAGATGGCGTGGCAGGTCCAATGGTCCAATGGTCAAATGGCAGGTCCAATGGCTGGCGTGGGGCTAACGGTGCCTTTTGTTGGTTAAGGCGCCTGCGGCAGAGGGGCGCATTTGGTGACAATCGGGTGCTGAGCAAACGATTGACACTGAATGCGCCTGCCTGCTGCGCCTTCTCCCGCTATGCCAGCTCGGGGGAGCCCTTGAAAGACTCCCCCGAGATGGCATGGCGGGTCCAATGGCGCCCTGGCCGGGCCTGCCTACAGCATACAGAATGGATGTAAGCTGTGGTTGCAGAGGCACTTTTGCACACACTACTACAGCTTCACAAATACGGGGCTTATGATGGCAATGGTTGTCAAATGGTTTATAAAAGAAAAAAAGTTTGGCAGATGCCAATACAAAAGCAAAAACGAGTGCCTTTGTCAATAAAACAAAAAAAGAGATTGCAAGCTGTGATTAACAGAATGCAAAACCTAAGGACTGCAGAATAGGCGTATGGCCTGGCACTTCTAATGGGGACTCCTCTGCAGTGCTGCCGCCCCCCCCCCCCCAATGCCAGATCTCTTGGGAGCTATGTCTCCAAGACTATCCGATGAAGACCAGATGATGGCTGAGACAGCCAAGGCAGAATTTCACACAGTTGATGTCGGCCAACACATCCTTGACATGTGCTAAAAATAAGCCTGTGGAGATAGAGTGAGCCTCATTATCGGGTCCCTTGCATCCTTCGCGCTGAACATCAAAAAGGGACACGAGTCCAACAAAGGAAAAAAAATACTCAATGCTGTGAAACGCTACAAAGAATAAAAATCAGCTGCAGTTTTCATCAGAAAGCTTGGCTTTCATGTCTAACGCCCTGGAAAAGCGAAAGGAGCTTTCAGAAGCTTTGCCTGACAAAGGGATTCGCTATCCTCAAAGCGCGCGAGAAGACAGGGGGCGGGGGGAGCCTGCAAAGGGCGCACTGCGAGAGAGCAGGGACGATCCTGCCGCGCCATCAACAAAGGGAGGCAACCAAACCAGAGTGACTTCAAGTGACCGTATGTGCCAACGCATTCCGAGGAGGTGTGCGATAGGCACAATTCATACTTGCAAAGCATGAGTACAAATCTAGGCGGGGGTTCTACTCGCAGGTAACTCACAAAAAGCTTGCCTTCGAACAAGTTGCAGCCAGTGCTGGAAAGGGAAACAATGTACTGGGGGAACCCTCTCATCCTTGCAGGGGCGGGGCCATGGGTGGAGGGGGAGGGCACATGGGGGGGGGGGGTGCGCGCAGACTAGGTCCTGCAATACTCTTCACAGAATCCAATCCTAGCGATTCGCATAAAAGCAAAGAGCATTATGGAAACATAAGAATGTGCACAATTTGAAACAGGTCTTAAGGTGATTTAGTAAGAACACCTTTTGAGCGAATAAATGGAAGTTAGGCTCTGCAATTTTGATTGGTCACACTACTCGCCCTAATAAAAAAATGTCTACATTGCAGGCCATATATACCAGTTTGGACAGTGGCAACAAGTATCTAAGGCATTGGCTGTTTCTGTATTCAGTTACCCTTGCAGAGTCTACTGAAGGCGTCAGTGTGTTGGAAACTGGGTTGCTCGTCCATGTGAAAATTGTTTCAGGACAGATCTTGCAGGGAGGATCAAGTCGGAAGCAGAGTTGGAAGACTCAGCAGCCACTGCAGTCCCTTCTGAAAGCTGCCTGCTCCATGCGGCGCAAGTTCCATGTCTGTGCTATAGCCGAGGCTTTAGAGTAGATCCATCAGTGTCCTGGGAAAGCCCCTCGGTCTGGACACAGGGCACAGCGTTCCAGCCCATTTCCTGCACTGCGGGCACGTACAGAGAGGGAAATGGGGCAGGAGGGTGGTTAAGAGGGCAGAGGTTAGTGGGAGGGGGAAACTCAGAATATTTATCACAACGTTTCTTATAATGTTGCAAGCAAAATGTGGAAAAAAGTTGTATTGAATACCGTATATTAATCAAAACATTTACTAAAATAAAACATTCAAACTAAAAAAGAAAATCAAAGGAAATCGGTAAATACAGATACGTATAAGAGCTTAGTGTGTAAAAGTATCTGCTGCAGAGTTATGCCCATATCATTGCAGGCCAAGAATTCCCATCCCAGTACGATAGCTCAAGGGGTCAACTTGCCTCCCGTAGCAGTATGCGGTTAACATGAGGCAAAATGGTGGAAATTCTCTCTGCAATTGACAGGGAAAAAGCTGCTGGAACAAAATGAGCTGTGCCCTGCCTGAAATGTATTTTATGCAGTTTCACCAATTTTTCAGCCCTTTATGAGGTTGCGAAACATGATTGCCCCCTAATTGGCTAGATGTCGGGCAAAAAACGATTAACATTTTAGCTGGGAAAGAAATTAGTCTAAAAATGACAAATCTGAGAAAAAAATGCCACTCTGCTGGTGAAGTGAGATTGTAGGCACATTTCATTCATTTAGTTTTGGCAGCAGTAATTTCGCACACCCCTAAACAAGACCCGTGCTCTCACTTTCAATGCTCCAGCTAGTCTACAACAAACTGAAACATGTATACTGTAAATGTGTTGCTCATAATGACATTGGAAACCTTACTTGCTCTCAGGGAAGAATGATGGAAGGCACATTTCAACAAAATATGCTTTATGCCCACTGTGACAGTGTCCGAAACCTGACCTTATCAAGGATTGTGGGATTTGGGAGGGCCCCCGTTCCTGCCCCTTCCCCCATATGACTGGTTGTATGACAACAGTACCACTGTCTATCACCCCACAGCTGCACAGCACCTCCCATCGCTGCTCAATGCAGCGAGTTCTGCGCCGTCTCGAACGTCGCAGGTGCAAATCCCATTCTGAGACTGACCCTTATTCCTTTTCATATTACGACTCTCTCTATGATGAGGCCCTTCTGTCACCTAAGCGCAATTATTACTCTGACCTTCTGCATGCCCAATCTGCTCACTCCCAGCGTCTTTTCCAATCTCTTTCTCGCCTCCTTACACCGCCTACTCCAGATCATTCCCTCCTCTCTACTTCACTGCTACCGATTTGGCAACATACTTTTCTACCAAATTTGCTTCTATTCTGCTGCCATCGTTCCCACTACCTCCTCTACTCCTCCTTCTCCTTCTTCTTCCCCTACCTCCCTAATTTTCTCTTTCTCCCCATTACTAACTTAGAGACCTCTTGACTCCTGACTCGTTCCCATCCCACTGGTTCACCTTTGGATTCTATTCCATCTTCCCTATTTCCCAAAGTCTATCCTTCCCTTACCTCCTATCTTACCACTCTCCTCAACAACTCTATACTCACACCGATCTTTCCCGCTTGCTGCAAGCATGCTTCTATTCTCCCTGCTCTTAAGAAGCCTTCTCTCCATCTTTTTCTGCATTCTAATTTTTGCCACATCTCACTTCTTCCTCATCTCTCTAAACTCCTTGAGAGGCTTGTCTATACTCCGGTTTCCACCTTTGTCAATGACAACTCTATCGTTCCTTCGCTCCAATCTGACTTCCGTCCCTCCCACGCAACTGAGAATACCCTTCTCTCCGTTTGTAATTCTCTGCTCTCTGCATGTTACAGTAAGCATTCCTCTCTTCTCATACTTCTAGATCACCTTCATGGTGTCCCTCAAGGCTCGGTTTTTGTCTGCTTTCTTTTTTCTCTCTGTACTTCTCCTCTTGCTGCCATTATCTCGTCCTTTGGGATTTCCCTCGACTTCTATGCTGATGACACAACTTTTTCTCTCTTTCCCTACCGCTATTCAAAATAACTTATCTTCCTGACTACTTGTTATCAAAACATGGATGTCAGACCACTTTCTTGTTCTAAAATCCTCAAAAACTGAAGTTCTTTTCTTCCCTGCATTTACTATCCCCCCCCCCTCCGTCTCCTTTCCCCTTCTTTACCTCTCTCCATTACTGCTCGTAATCTCTGGTCTTTACTTTGATACAGATTTATCCTTTTCTCTCCACATTTTCCACTATCTCTCGGTCTTGTCGTTTCCATCTCTTATATTCATAAAGCCCGCTTTTTCTGACTTTTAGTGCCACCAAACTCCTGATGTCATCCTTAATGTTTTCTCACCTTTTTTATTTTTCTTCTACTCTCTTCGGTCTTTCTCTTTCCTGTTTGGCCCCTCTTACATTCATTTTTAACACTTCTGTATGTCTTCTCTACCAGTTAGCCCCTTGTGACTCCATTTCACAATCTCCGTCTTCACTTGGTTGGTTGACTTTTTCCTCCGCACTCAAATTAAATGTTCTGTGTATGGTGTTCAAATCCCTCCATGGTCTTGCTCCCTCTTATCTCTCATCCTTAGTCTCCTATGTTCCCGCTAGTTCCCTTTGTTCGCAATCCCAGTTCTTGCCATCAGTTCCTCGTCCCCCTGTGCCCAATCCCGATTCCGCTCATTTGTTCTTCTTGCTCCCTGCCATTGGAATTCTTGCTCCTTCCGCCTCCGTTCTACTACCTGGTATCCTGCATTTCGTGCTTCTATAGAGATTGATTTTCTTAATTTCCTATTTTTAATTGCTTTTAACATAACTATTTTTTCTTGATTGTACCCAAGTCTTTACCTGGAAACATTTTGTAATCTACCAAATTTTGCTTTATTGTACTGTATCCAATGTTATGTTCAGCGCTTTGGAGTAAAGCACTTAATAAAATCCAAATAAATACAAATTCTGGCCCGTGTCTTTCTCTCTATCGCGCTCTCTCCCCTAGAAACTATGGGGTCATCAGTTTTGACCGCAACACAAACACCAGACAGCCAAGGAGGAAGAGTGCGGAACAAACATGAGTTGGAGGCAACAACATAGCCATCCCCCCACGACCGAATCCAGATGAAATATTGCAGATAGAGGCAGCGAGTCTGCCCGCACAGGGAGAGTGGGTCGCAGCAGAGTAAGGTAGCCAATTGAGGGTGAAGAGGGAGGGTGAAGAGGGAGGGTAAAAAGGGACGACAGGAAGGAGTGGGTTGTTCAGGTGAGATCAAGGTAGGAGAAGAAGGATCAAGAGACCAGGGGGGGAAGGACAGAGGAGAGAGGAGGAGATTTATTGAAGGAGTGTTAGGGTGAGGGATTGGATGGTGGGAGAATGTGGTACTGGCATTTCATTTTGTGGGAAAGGTGTGTGAGTGAGAGCAGTGGCAACAGAGCAGAGAGTGAACAAAAGGTGACTGGGAAAGTTAAATGTGATTGACTGAGGGAGGTGGTGTGGGTAGAGTGAGTAGCTGTAGTGTGGAAAGGGGAGTAGTTGCAGTGTAGAGAGGAGAGTAGTTGTAGTTCAGAGAGCAGAGTAGTTGTAGTGCAGAGAGGGGAATAGGAGTGCAGTGAATTGAAGAGAGGAGAGTAGGGGAGAGATAGAGAGTAGTAAGGAGTACGATCAGAGGGTGGAGGCATACTGTAGAGAGAGGAACAGAGGAGGAAGTGTCAGGGAAAGAGAGGAGACGGTGGGTGGAGTTGGAGGGAGAGAGTAAAAGGTGTCAAGGGAGAGTGACAACTAGACCCAAGGATAGGTATAGTCAGGTGTGTAAGGGTAAGAGCAAATGTGAACCGAGCGTCTGAAAGGCACATAATTGAATCAAGCTTGTCTTGGGGATTTTAGAGCAGATGACACCTAGATTGTTCCCAGAGGGAGACTTAGATAAGGCTTTCTGTCTTTAAGCTGTCATCACTAGGGGAGATAGATTTTAGACAGTAGGGGTTGCCGATCTTTAGCAATCATCCTGGGGTTGAGGGAGACCTGGGTTGGGAAGGGACTGCCCACCTCTAGACAAGAGGGATGGTAGACACCTTTGAACTGTCTTTTAGAGTTGGTGTGTTTTTGAGGCCATCTGTTACACCACAGACTTCAGAGATCAGTGTCAGTGAGCTGTTAACACGTCTAATTGTCGCCTTATGTGCTTGAATGCCAAACATCAACATGTCAGAGGAGGGCCACTGCCTGTGGCAGGGGACAACATGCCAGGAAAGGAGGAGGAATAATGTCTGTGGAAGCGGTCAACATTCAGGAGAGGAGGAGAAGAGATACTGCCTATGCTAGGAGGCATGTCAGGAGAGGAGGGGGGATACTACGCGTGCTTAGAGTCAACATTCAGGAGAGGAGGAGAAGAGATACTGCCTATGCTAGGAGGCATGTCAGGAGAGGAGGGGGGATACTACGCGTGCTTAGAGTCAACATTCAGGAGAGGAGGAGAAGAGATACTGCCTATGCTAGGAGGCATGTCAGGAGAGGAGGGGGGATACTACCCGTGCTTAGAGTCAACATGCCAGGAGAGGAGGAGAAGAGATACTGCCTATGCTAGGAGGCATGTCAGGAGAGGAGGGGGGATACTACCCGTGCTTAGAGTCAACATTCAGGAGAGGAGGAGAAGAGATACTGCCTATGCTAGGAGGCATGTCAGGAGAGGAGGGGGGATACTACCCGTGCTTAGAGTCAACATGCCAGGAGAGGAGGAGAAGAGATACTGCCTATGCTAGGAGGCATGTCAGGAGAGGAGGGGGGATACTACCCGTGCTTAGAGTCAACATGCCAGGAGAGGAGGAGAAGAGATACTGCCTATGCTAGGAGGCATGTCAGGATAGGAGGGGGGATACTACCCGTGCTTAGAGTCAACATGCCAGGAGAGGAGGAGAAGAGATACTGCCTATGCTAGGAGGCATGTCAGGAGAGGAGGGGGGATACTACCCGTGCTTAGAGTCAACATGCCAGGAGAGGAGGAGAAGAGATACTGCCTATGCTAGGAGGCATGTCAGGAGAGGAGGGGGGATACTACCCGTGCTTAGAGTCAACATGCCAGGAGAGGAGGAGAAGAGATACTGCCTATGCTAGGAGGCATGTCAGGATAGGAGGGGGGATACTACCCGTGCTTAGAGTCAACATTCAGGAGAGGAGGAGAAGAGATACTGCCTATGCTAGGAGGCATGTCAGGAGAGGAGGGGGGATACTACCCGTGCTTAGAGTCAACATGCCAGGAGAGGAGGAGAAGAGATACTGCCTATGCTAGGAGGCATGTCAGGAGAGGAGGGGGGATACTACCCGTGCTTAGAGTCAACATTCAGGAGAGGAGGAGAAGAGATACTGCCTATGCTAGGAGGCATGTCAGGAGAGGAGGGGGGATACTACCCGTGCTTAGAGTCAACATTCAGGAGAGGAGGAGAAGAGATACTGCCTATGCTAGGAGGCATGTCAGGAGAGGAGGGGGGATACTGCTTGTGGTAGAGCATAACATTCACAAGTGGAGTAGGAGGGATACTGCCTGTGCTAGGCGTCAACATGTATGGGGAGGAGGAGGGATATTACCTAATCCTAAAGGCAACATATTAGTAGAGAAAACTCAGGAGGAGGATAATGATATGGCCTGTGCTGGCGGACAACCTGTCAGAAGAGGAGGAGGAGGGATACTGCCTAGGCTAGGAGGAAACATGTCAGCAGAGAAGAGGAGGATTACTACCCATGCTTAGAGGCAACATGTCAGGTGGTACTGCCTTTGGTAAGGTGCAACACGTCGTGAGAGTGGGAGGAGGGACACTAGTGGTGGTAGGGGTCCCTTAAAGGGCCCGTCTAGAGGCTGAATTAAAAGCACTGCTAGTGCAGGGCCCCAGGCCCTCGGAAAGCCTTGCACTCCATGGCTTAGAAGAAACTCTCTATTTTGTGTTTTTACAGGCACAAGTATTTGCAACAGCACACAGCCAAAAGATTTTTGCAGTAAGAATAATTTATCAAGAGAGGAACAAAAGAAGACCATTTATTTGCAACCTAGATGTAAAATATATGTTGAAGGGCATAAGATAGAAGTTCAAAACAAATGAGCATTTAAAGAGTTTGAATAAGCACACAATCCTTGGTGCTGCAGACTTCCACAGTTCAGAGGACAGCAAGATATCCTGGCCAGAGTCGAGGGGTACACTGCCAGTGAATCATAGGGCCTTAGCAGTGTTACGAGATGGCCATCCAACACTGTATGCACATCTCAAAAGTAGCACAAACACCTAGCAAGACGTCCAACTGGGGGTTACTTATCAGTATGTACTGCATAAAGCTAACCTCCATTCAAGTCTGCTAAGGGCAGGCTGGTGGGCAAAGTGGAGTGGAGCTATGTACTTCCGGGTAGAAGGCTTAAAAATAGCCATTGATGAGCTGTCTCCCCTTCACTCCCCTCCTCTCCCCAGTTTGTTGCCAAGCAAGTTACTGAAAAGATCCGTACATGTACCAACACATGAACATGGCCATGCTAACAGACGAGCCCCTCATTCTATTTGTCAAGCTTGCAAACTTTGAGTCATCTTCAACAACCACCTGTGCTTCAAACCACGAGTTAGTACAGTTGATAAAATAGCCTTTTAAGACTGTACTGTAGCATTTTATGCAATGCAGATGGCTTCTCTCTTGTACTCTCCTTTGAAGAATTGCACTGGTCATTGCAGTAGCATTGCAACGGCTGGACTATTGCAACGTCCCCTAGACTGTGCTGATCTCACTGCAAAAGACATGGTGCCGACTGCAGTGGGTTCAGAACTAAGCTTCCTGCCTCAGCTTTAGCTTGTAAAATTTCTGACTGTGTTACTTGCTGATGGAAATCCGTATGCTAGCTACCGATGAAACAACAAATCAACTAAGAGTTGATGACTGACTCACGAAGTCATCCATGGATCTTATGGATCCATCATCTGATCAAACAACGGCCACTCAGCCAGCCACCTAGATCAACATCCCATAACCTGCTGGCGTCTCACCACAGGAATTATGCACCCTATGCTGGTAGAGCACACCATCGAGCCTCCTTCTCCTGCAACTCACTGCCCATCTTCACCTGATATCTGACCTCACGAAGTTCAGGCAACCACCGAAGGCTCACGGCTTATGGATTGGAGTCTTTCCTGATCAGCATCTCCCTCCCACCCCCTTTTCCTGTCACTTTCTTACTATAGTTCTCTGTAGGTGGCATTTAGCCTAACACGAAATAAAATTAGCAAGTTAAGCAGCTAGGCTTCTACTGTGGAAGGCAAATTATGATGTATTATAAAGCAGCCTGCTCTTGGAGGTTCCGGGTAGAAACAATAAACTACTAGGATTAATCTTGAGTTTATCTGCAAGCAAGCCAATACCACAACAGTAGGGAAAACTGTACAATTGTAGAAAAGACACAAACAATGCAGAAATTAATCATCTAGGACGTTTATATCCTATCAGGCTTTCTCAAGTTTGTGGAAGCTCACATGCACCATTCGTTTTTTAATTAGCGACCAACTTTTCGCTCTTTAAGAGGCCCATTGCTATGACCAAAGATATCCCAACAATGAGTTACAATTACAAACATGTTGACTGGCTGTAAGGAAAGAATCTTCCTCGAGTCACCCTAATGTGGGTTCCCTTTTCCCAACTTTTTTTGTTTTTGTTTAAATCATGGCTGAAGGCATGGGCCTTGCCGCTGCCCTCATATGTTCACTGGATTGCAAAGCTATGTGCACCCGAAGCCTGGAGTAACTTTGAAGAGCCTTGCGGATCCAAGCTGTCCTCAGTCTAGTATGGCTGAAGAGATGTACACCGTGAACCTGCCATCTTGCAGTGGATATACGCACCAGGCTCAGGCACGCATACAGTGCTCTATTCACTGTGCTCTATTCACTGTATTGGACTTGAATGCTGCTTATCATCTGCAACAGTGCCCAACCCTAGATGGGCCTGTGCGCCTTGCATCCAGGTGAACAACCATACCATGTCCAGTCCTTACAGGCAATTCATATTTATGTGCCCTTGTTATGCATTTGAACTTAGTGCCTTTTTGCCCTTTATTGCTAAAATCGAACCTAGGTATCTCATGTCTATGCATTGAACTTAGTGCCTTTTTGCCCTTTATTGGTAAAATCGAACCTAGGTATCTCATGTCTATGCATTGAACTCAGTGCCTTTTTGCTCTTTATTGCTAAAATCGAACCTAGGTATCTCATGTCTATGCATTGAACTCAGTGCCTTTTTGCCCTTTATTGCTAAAATCGAACCTAGGTATCTCATGTCTATGCATCAAACTTATTTTATTGCTAAAATCGAATCTGCCTGCTAACTGCCTACTGTACCGTACTAAACATTGCCTAGTCTACATTAAGGTACCTGAACCAGGTCTCCCACAAAGCGACAGCATTCTTCCCATTTCTTGGTTTGGCTACCAAATGCTATATGTTACCCTATAATATTTGTTTTGCACACTGTATTTTTGCTACCTCTGTGATTTTGAATCTAGGTGACCTCTATTGCTTACTTGCACCTACTACCTGCACACTGCCTTAGCTAAAAGTAAACTTGCCTACTGTTGATTATCTATTGCTCTAGTTAAAATCAAACTTTCCCACTGCTGATTGTGTACTGCCTTGGCCAAAGTAATCCTGCCAACTGTTGATTTTGCACCTCCCTAGCATTATCGAACTTGCCTATTGTTGCGACGCATCTCCCCTAGGTGCACATCCACCATGCTCTTCAGGGCGCTCCTTATATTGTACCACATTCTGCCCTTTGAAGCAGCAATTACCACTCAGCCACGCACACGTCCGGCATGGCCGACACACCCTCAGCCATCAGACACCTCATCGCTCCCTAGCCTTGCCCCCCCCCGACCCTGCGCATGGCAACCCCACAATGGACCCCATGACACCTACCTTAGGACTCCAGCACCTTAACACTGACATTAACCCATACTTCAATGACCCAGCCCTTTGGTTGGAACACTTCACTAGTTCCTTATCTCTCAGAAACATAAGATTAGGCACCAGGTTCCGCATACGCCCCACCCGTAGTAACCTCCCCAAGCACACATGACACACACCACCGTGGTCACACACTGCACCCACCAACGGCAAACCCCCCTCTACAGAGGTGAAACTTCCAATTATCAAGGGCGCCCTCATCAACGCCAGATCCCTCCCAGCACATGCCCTAGACATAGCAGACCTTATAACATCATCAGATCTTGACTTCATCGCCATAGCTGAAACTTTGCTTCACGCCGCATCTGGTCTTTCCTTGTCCCTTGCCGTACCACCCGGCTTCGGCATCATGAGATGCGACCGCACCTCTGCTTCCCACACCAGAGGTGGTGGCCAAGCCATCATCCACAAAACCACTCTGGATTTAAGAGTATCAACCAACACTAAACTCGAGTCCGCTGAACTTTTATCAGTCAAACTGGCACTTACACCTAATCAAACAGCCACCCTCCACCTAATCTACAGGCCCCCAGGGCCTGCAGGCCCCTTTGTCAGCGAAATCTCTACCCTCCTCCTTGATTTCAAAAACTAACTCACAAATGATCTTCCTTGGAGACCTCAACCTGGGACTCGGCGACCCCAAAGATCCCATTGCACTAGACTTAGAAAACGCCCTTTCTAATTCTGGCTTTACCTTGCACATCCAAGAGCCCACGCATTCTAAAAGGCAGGACCCTAGACTGGCTAGCCAGCTCTAATTGTAATATCAACGTCCTGGCCAATACCCCTTGCTTATGGTCAGACCACCACATTATCACTTTTAATATTGAAGCTTCCCCCCGTACCCTGTCCTTGATGGCGCCTGCTCTCCCGACCAGAAATAAAAAGGACATAACCAAGGAGAAACTTCTCCCTCTGGTACTCCCTTCACTTAAAGCGGCTACTGACTCTTGCAATGACCCTACCACTCTAGCTGACGTCTATAACTGCAGCATGCTCACAGCTATAGACTCTATTGCCCCCATTAAACTGAGGAAGGCCAAACCACGGGCACACCTTAACTCTTGGTTCACTCCACAGTTAAGAGTACTCCGCAAAACCAAATGCTGTGCCAAAAATCGTTGGAAAAGTCACCCTTCTGACGTGCACAAAGACGTTTTTTTCTTGGCATCACTCACCTACAAAGCAGCCATTATAGAGGCGAAAAACGAGTCCCTTAACAATCGCATCCTGCTAGCTGACTCCAATTCTAAGGAACTCTTTAAGATCCTAAAAGAGCTCGAAACTCCCGTTACCCCTCCCGACACCTGCATTAAAGATAGCAAATGGTGTGCTAACATTCAGGCAGCGTTACTGAACAAAATCACCACGCTTCAATCTAAAATCATAGCTAAACAAGACAGCCTGAAATTCGACAATCGCCCTCCTACCCCAGCTGGGGCCCTCTCCCCTGACTTGCCCAACCTCAAACGGTTTGCCTTCTCACTGCTCACCACTGAGGAGGTGGAAAACATTATCCTGAGGATCAAACCCTCCAACTGCCAGGGTGATCTCCTGCCCTGCCCTTATCATTAAGGCATATGCCCACCATTTGGCCCCATTTATCACTTCCTTCATCAATGCCTCCTTTAAAACAGGAACTGTCCCTGACAACCTTAAGGATGCCTGGGTGATCCCCCTGCTCAAAAAACCCACACTTGACCCTAGCGTACCTACCAACTACAGACCTATTACTACTGTCCCGTTCCTGCTAAAAATCCTAGACCGCGCAGCTTACCTGCAAATCCAAGAGTACTTGGAAGCCAATAATCTTCTAGGTCTTAGACAATCTGGCTTCCGCCCCAGACATGGAACAGAGAAAGCTCTACTAGACTTAAAGACTCAAATTGAAGTCTTAAAGGACAGCGGCAAACTTGCCCTGCTACTTCTACTTGACCTCTCGGCAGCATTCGACTTGGTCAACCACCAAATCTTATGCAAGCATCTTCACTCTGCTGCCCATTTCTCTCCAGCAGCTACGGCCTGGATCAAATAATTCTTGAGTAATAGATCTATGCGCGTCTTTTCTCAATCTGCAGCTGCAGATCCTTCCCCTATTCACTGTGGCGTCCCCCAGGGCTCCTGCGTGTCGCCAACACTCTATAATGATTTTGCAAAACCACTCTTTGATGTACTTGACTATCTGGGTGTCTCTTGTACGAATTACGCTGACGACACCCAGAGACTCATTCCCATCACTGGTGACTACTTGGCTGACACCAAGGCCCCGAATGACGTCTACCTCGTCATCCAAGCTTGGATGGCACAACACCAGTTATGCCTCAATGATGACAAGACTGAGCTCCTCATCTTGGGCACCACGCAACGCCTTAGTAAACTTGAGCCGGCCTACCAATCGTTTATCATCGATGGCAACACCATCCAAGTTTCGAAAGACACTAAAACCTTAGGGGTCTACCTTGATGCCACCTTATCCCTCTCTCGTCAAACTAATGCAGTCAGATCTGCCTCAGCATACACCTGCAAACTCATTGCAGCATGCAGGCCATTTCTGACCACCCCTAATTCGGTCCCACTGGCCAGAACCCTCATCATGGCTAAAATTGACTATGGTAGCGCCCTCTACCTAGGAATCAGCCAAGAGAATCTTAAATTGCAAATCTCCCATAACGCCATTAGAGCAGCCCTAAATATCCCGCGAAACCACCACATCTCGGAATCTAGATCCAACCTACACTGGCTACCAGTCAAACAGAGGATTGCATTGAAAGCCTTAGGCCTTACGCACAAATGCCTAGCCAACCAAGCCCCTCGCGCTGTATCTCTGCAGCCGGGTATCCCGCCACGCGCCTACCCACACTCAAAGAACCGGCCAGACCCACTGTTTAACCATTCCTAGGTTCAAATTACAAAAAGCGGGTGGATCAAGTTTCCCCGTCCTAGCTTCCAAGCTTTGGAATGCCCTCCCCCTCACCATCAGATCAGAAGAAGGCTTTAGTGCCTTCAAGTCCAAAACGAAATCCTGGCTCCTCATTCAGCCTTGAAACTCAGATTTCTTTGTACCTGGGGGCCCTGTCCCAGTAAAATACCTGATCTAATCTCTACCCTGTAAATGATGTATATCTCTGTATGCCCGGAATACTACGCACTGTATGTACATTTGAATATAAGTATGCTCGTTATGTAACCATTATGTGAATTTGAATATATGTATGCTCGTTATGTAACCATGTCCTAAGTTGCGCCCTGATGCCTCCGGGCCTGATGGTGCGCATTACAAATAAAACAAATACAAAATACACTACCCACCTTATGCGTCATGATGTCTGGATTTATAGTGCAGTTCCTCTCACCAGAGTCTGATGAGTGGGATCCTATGCAATGAGTCTTAGGTTTTTCCTTCTTATTGTTTGCCTTGTCGCAAAGTCTATCCTGGCAGAAACGGGGCCTATCCTGACCGGCCGGCACTATGAACTCCTGTAGGTAGAAACACGAAGGAAAAAGCAGCAGACAGGTAGGATTTGTCTAGAGAGTTGAGGGAAAAGCCCAAAGGCATAAAAACCCTCAGTAAGTTGTAGAAGGCAAATATAGATCTTGCCAATGGAATGTAGTCCAAAATGATGAAAGAATGGCAGGTGGAAGCAAAAAGTAATGAGATCTGTATGGTAGCTGAATGTCACGATAGCAGGGAGATCACAATGAGGAAAACAAAACCAGAAACGCTTAGAGAAATCAAGAGTCAAAGCAGAAGAAACAGGAATACCCCTGATGCGAGAATCAGGGACTAAGTAAGGGAAGCAAGGAGGAGGAACGGGAGAAAACACAGTGTCTTACCCTAAAAGCGGGAGCGTAGAGGGTTGCAAAGCAATGCGCATTGTGAAGTCGCCGGTATAAAAGGAAACGCTTCGATACGAGCGGCCATCTTGAAAATAAACCAGACCGCTGTATTCGGTCATAAAACAGCACGATGGAACGCTCGGGTTCCTCTCTTCCATCAGTGCCACAGCTACCAACGGGTTGCTGTGACAGTTCCTGAATTCACCCTGCCTATCCCCTATTTAATGTTCTTGGAACAGGGGAAATGGTACCCTGGCTAACAGTGGCACCTGTACAAGGTGCTCAGTTAACAACTGCGCAAAACAGATGTCAAATCTGTTTAACAATTGAAGCGGAGTATCCGGAACAATTAAAAATTGCTGCCACTATAAATTGGGAGCATAGTTAGAGACAACTAGAATTAGAAATGGGGTTCTAGCCCGGTCCAGATACCAGTAGTGGACTTTATTAAGCGTATGTCGAGCCTACTAGCATGGTTTATATTTCTGGAAAATGCACTATTGTGGACAAAAGCCCTGGCACACCAGAGGTGATTTAGTGCATCCTCGGAGATAGTTGGTGGATAACACTCTTTGGTGGTGGAGGAGGCCAGGCCAATTAAAGCACCAATCACATATCCCATGCCAACATAAATGGCAGCTGTGCCAAAATCAATGTGAACTGTACTACCCACGTCACACCCTGTGAAACCAACTCTAATGTGGCAGGATAACAAGGATCACGAAGCAAACCAAACCGTGACTACAATTTCAGCCAGAGAAATTAAAGTAACAAAGTCCAGCCTTGGTATCCAAAACAGAAGCAGGACATTCTGCTGCGGCCGTTTTGGTGCCAGATGTTTTGACGTGGCACCTTGGGCGCAGGTCCCTTTTTGATACGCCCTCTTGGAAGCGGCCAGCAGGGACCTATCTGCGCTTGGATATACTTTTTCCTTAAATATATTGTCACTCAAAGCACAAATAAAAGAAATGCTCAGGGAGACAGTTTATTTAAGGAAATCACTTCACGGCCAGTACATGGAGCCGTCATGGAGCTGGAGACTGACTTGGACCAAATTTCTTCAATTTGTTTAAAATAAATTATGATTTTTGACTACCTCACTGTCTTTTTTATGACTGCGAAGCATGGAGTGGGATTATATGGATGGGAGCATGAGATTAGTATGTCACATCTGCATGAGCCAATATTAAAACATATAAAAAATACTCAACAGCCCCACCAATGAATCTGCGAAGTTGGCACCCTTGGATAAGGGGGTTGGTTGAGTGAGAAAATGATCACCCAAAAAAGCCTTTGTCGGAACAGGTACTTTTTTATGAGGAACGCATTAAGCATTTTACATACCACTAATGTTTAACAGTGGTGTATCTAAGCAGCTTGCAATAAAAAGGTTTTGCAGTAAAAATAATGGTTTCATAGTACACATTTCCAGAGAAAAGTGTGATGATAAATCAACAGAAGCCGAAAATGAAGCATTAAATCAAGTTGCTGACGCCCACCAGCACCCGTAATTTACTCAGCTAGAGCTCATTTTAAATGTAAGACAGATACATGGCGGGCGATCTTTACGCAAAGGGCCATTCAATCCATGACGTGTAATATTTCAAACAACGACATACATGTATTGGCTTTGGGCACCCTTAAAACGTGGCCAACTTTAAAAGACAGCCTTGACGAATAGCTGTAGGCTTTCTTGAAATGTCTGTGGCCAAGTATTGGCCTGCTTTGATTGCATCTCAAACAGTCCATTTGACCTGTTTTATTGTCCCTGGGGTATAGTTTCTTTTGGAGCAAAGTTTATGCTATTTGCTAGCCAGGGGTCCACGCCGCGGCGGCTTGCATGTTGCAGGAAGTGTTAAGATGGGTCACGCTGTGATTGCCTTTTTCTGGGTCTTGACAGCATTTTGAATCATCTGCACAATTTGTGTCACTGCGAGAGCACGTCGATAGATCAAGCGGTTGCTGGCGAGTGGTGCCAGGCTCTGCTGCCAGGCTCTGCACCCTCTGCTAGTGAGGAGTAAATCAGGGTAACCACGCAAAACAGCACAGCACCCTGTCGATTCTGCACAGGCATTGCATTTAAGATCTACAGCACTGGCAAATATTGGATGGTCGTACCCAATTATTTATTTGGCTAGGTTACATATCTTAACGATACAGTGGGTCTAGATCAGGCTTGTCCAACCTTTTTGAATGTGGGGCCGAAGCATTCACTTTTTGTCACCCGGAGGGCCGGCGAGCCAAAAGTGAACACCCTGACCCAAAGCAGTATATTCAAAAGCGATGGTGTGTGACCTTTCACACAATAGCATCAAGGGCATAGCCATGCAGTCCCAAAGATAGCTTTTGGTGTCGGGGGCAGTGATGAAAGGTTAGTTTCTTGTGATTTCTTCCAGTGTGTATGTGTTGATATTTCTCGGAAATAGTGGGGGCGACCGAGCGTAGCGAGGGAGCTATAACAATATAGGGAGGGTTTGGGGGGGTCCCCCCCCCAAGATTTTTTTTTCCAAATATGGGGCTGAAATTGTGCATTTTACAGCAGGAAAAGTGACCAAAAAGCCATATGTTTACAATCAGTTCTAAAGGGGAATATGTACATTCCATGTCACCAACAGCAGACAAGAACATTGTAGAACACAACACATTTTAATGATCACTGTGTCCACAGTGTAAGACAGCACTGTCACTGATGTAAAACATTGACATGCTGGTTGTGCCCAAAATATGCCTCTGTAGCAACATGTCTGTGCTGGCTGTTACCAATTTAGGCCAGCATTGTCCTCTACACAGCATGATTGATGCTGCCTGAGCATGTGCAGTGTGCCCAATACATATACCGGCTTATCTCTTTAATACACATTCATTACTTCTGTGGTAATGAAAGAAGCATAATCCAATTCCAGGGGGCACATGGGGCAGTAAAAGTCCTCCGCCACGGCCCGGTTTATTGGTCGGACCCAACATTGCAGAAATCAATTAATTAATCGTGTCCACGGACCCGACAAACATTGAATAAATAAATCGGGCAGGGGAGCCGACTTATGAATTTCCCGGGTGGTGCCCAAATATAGGAAGTGACATAACCAGCACTTATATTACCGCATTTGCACATAGTCGCCAAATTGGTGCGAGGGGAAGGGGGGGTGCAGAACAGTGGAAACATTGGCTTGCATGTATTGCATATACTGAAGGCAAGTAAGAAGGAGGTTTAAGCCTTCCAGTTGCATCCCAGTAGGCCAATACTGCCCCTACTCCACCCCTCTATAATCATCCAGGTTGTAGTAGCCCTCAAAAGGCAGAGCAACACAACTAGGATAGGAGAACGAAATGCCATCCCATCCTGTGAGTGTGTCAAACCTCAGAGCAAAGACTGTGCGTGTGCCTTGGAGCACAATATCACTAATTTGGTGCAATTCGCGCAGGTGGGTGCATGGGAATGCCATGCGTGTGTGTGGGCTGCAGACCCCGGATCACTTGCTCACTTCTTCACTGTGAAACTCTGTCCAAGGCAGTACTGTCCCAATGGTGAGAAGTGTCATATTTTCACATTAACTATGCTTAAGCACTTTGGGTTATTGAATAGTGCTGCTACATTCGGAGTAATTCCATCCCTTTAAATATATTAGCTCTTGTATAACCACAACAGTGTTGATTTATTCTGATGATGATGAAGATGATGTTAGACTTGCTCAATAGTTCTGGTTCTGTATCATTAAATGTACTTCAGATCTTCGGAGTCTCGGGAGGATAGCTCAGGAGCAACACAGGTTTGATCCCGCTGGGTACATTTTACCTCTACATCGGTGCACCCCTCTTACCAAGAGGGGTGCACAGATGTACAAATACACCCAACCCAAAACGATTTTTTAGAAATTGGGGGACAGACTTGCTTTGCATCTGTGCCTCCATTTCTAAAAATCGTTTTGGGTTGGGTGTACCTCTCCATCCGTGCACCCCTCTTGCCAAGAGGGGTGCACAGATGTACAACTACACCCAACCCAAAACGATTTTTTAGAAATTGGGGGACAGACTAGCTTTGCATCTGTGCCTCCATTTGTAAAAATCGTTTTGGGTTGGGTTACTTCTACATCTGTGCACCCCTCTTGCCAAGCGGGGTGCACAGATGTGCAAATACACCCAACCCAAAACGATTTTTTAGAAATTGGGGGACAGACTTAATTTGCATCTGTGCCTCCATTTCTAAAAATCGTTTTGGGTTGGGTTACTTCTACATCTGTGCACCCCTCTTGCCAAGCGGGGTGCACAGATGTACAAATACATCCAACCCAAAACGATTTTTAGAAATTGAGGGACAGACTTGCTTTGCATCTGTGCCTCCATTTCTAAAAATCGTTTTGGGTTGGGTGTACCTCTACATCCGTGCACCCCTCTTGCCAAGAGGGGTGCACAGATGTACAAATACACCCAACCCAAAACGATTTTTTTAGAAATTGGGGGACAGACTTGCTTTGCATCTGTGCCTCCATTTCTAAAAATCGTTTTGGGTTGGGTGTACTTCTACATCTGTGCACCCCTCTTGCCAAGCGGGGTGCACAGATGTACAAATACATCCAACCCAAAACGATTTTTAGAAATTGAGGGACAGACTTGCTTTGCATCTGTGCCTCCATTTCTAAAAATCGTTTTGGGTTGGGTGTACCTCTACATCCGTGCACCCCTCTTGCCAAGAGGGGTGCACAGATGTACAAATACACCCAACCCAAAACGATTTTTTTAGAAATTGGGGGACAGACTTGCTTTGCATCTGTGCCTCCATTTCTAAAAATCGTTTTGGGTTGGGTGTACTTCTACATCTGTGCACCCCTCTTGCCAAGCGGGGTGCACAGATGTACAAATACATCCAACCCAAAACGATTTTTAGAAATTGAGGGACAGGTTTGCTTTGCATCTGTGACTCCATTTCTAAAAATCGTTTTGGGTTGGGTGTACTTCTACATCCGTGCACACAGATGTAGAAGTATACCCGAACCAAAACGATTTTTAGAAATTGAGGGACAGATGCAAAACAAGAGCATCTTGCTTTGCATCCGTCCCACAATTTTTAAACATTGTTTTTTACCCAGCTTTTACCCGGGCCGCCAGAGAGAGACACAGTATGGATGGAACAAAGGACCATCCATACTGCGTCTCTTCTCTCCGGCCTGGGGGGCCGGAGCACCCGCATACTCTGCGCCCCTGAAACTGGGCCGTGGCCTGTAACTGCCTCTGGTGCTGGAGGCACCAGAGGCAGTTACAGCCCACGGCCCGGTTTATTTATTTATTTGTTCAATGTTTGTCGGGTCCGTGGACCCGATTGATTTGGGTCCACGGACCCGACAAACATTGAACAAATAAATAAATAAACCGGGCCGTGGCAGAGGCAGTAACAGTCCTCCGCCACGGCCTGGTTTATTTATTTATTTGTTCAATGTTTGTCGGGTCCTTGGACCCGATTAATTTATTTATTTGCAGAAATAAATAAATTAATCGGGTCCACGGACCCGACAAACATTGAACAAATAAATAAATAAACCAGGCCGTGGCAGAGGCAGTAACAGTCCTCCGAGACGGCCTGGTTTATTTATTTATTTGTTCAATGTTTGCCGGGTCCGTGGACCCGATTAATTTATTTATTTCTGCAATGTTGGGTCCGCCCAACATTGCAGAAATAAATAAATTAATCGGGTCCACGGACCCGACAAACATTGAACAAATAAATAAATAAACTGGGCCGTGGCCTGTTACTGCCTCTGGTGCCCCCCCCCTTTTAGGGGCACCAGAGGCAGTAACAGTCCTCCACCACGGCCCGGTGTATTTCTTTATTTGTTCAATGTTGTCTGTACAGCCTCGCGGGCCACATGAAATGGCTTGGAGGGCCGCATTGTGGCCCGCGGGCCGTATGTTGGACAACCTTGGTCTAGATAATTCATAGATGCTTGCTGAATTCTTAGCATTTATCCAACTGTTCTGATGTTACCGCATATGGACGAGAGGTGGTCTGGGCCCCATGTGGTCACTGATAAGTTAATGCTGATTGCACACATGTCTTTGAAGAACTCGCTGAACGCTCTGACTGGGCAGGTGAAAGTAAGATTTGCATGTCAGTTTACCAAAGTTTGACCATCTGACTGGCGCTTAGACCTAAAGGTATTCAAATGCTAGTCGCTCATCTGGTGCTCCCAGGTGTGTATGTTTTCTTTCCAAACCTTCAATAATGGGTGGACACCTTTTTATGTGAAGGCAAGAGGCTTGTAATGTATTTAATTAGCACATGGAAATTGTAATTGACCTCTCAGCCAATCAGAATGTTCAGATTACAGTCAATAACTACTGGTATTGACTGCATTCTGAACTTTCTGACTTCAAAAGCAGACAGGTAAACACAAATGCAATTTCCAGACAGGATGATGTTGAACAAAACACTTCCTCTCTAAGAGAACCGTTTTCTTCACTGCAAAGTCCTACTTAATACACAAATGAGAATGCTAAAACATGGGAAAATGCTTTCACTTTCTTATAAAGTAATCGTTTACTTTTAGACAACTCCTTATGCATGATCATGTTAAACCTCCTCCAGTTTAACCAATGTTAAGTTGGGCAAGTTTTACTATTGAAATATTTAACAATGATGACAGGCTTGCTATTTAAATATTACAAAATAAAACATTTAATTTACTAACTCAGTTTGTCAATTTACGGTCTCATTACTAAACTAAAATGTTTTACTTTCACACCAAAGATCCAAAACATGCATTACTACTACCGTTAAGTGCTAATAGGCTTATAGACCTCGGTAGGGGTCATTATAGGTTGGGATAATGACCCTTTCCCAACCTGTGGCACTCGGCTTTGCCTGGGGTAATAACTTGGTGGCTGGTCATTATCCCGCAAGAATGAACCTTCCCTCTGTTTATTTTTTTTATTCATGCGTTTAGTTTATATTCAATCAAGAACAAACCTTTGCATATAAAAAACAAAAAACACAAATTAGAACAGCATTATCTGCTACACAACTTAAAATACCATTACCTACTACATTTTTTTTGGACAACCGATTCTTCAACACAAGTAATTAAAAACCTCTATATATATAAAAATACAATGACACATTTCTATGTTCACTGTCTAAATTTGCAATATGATGACTTTTTTAATAACAATTATCAATTCCTATCTACTCAGTCGCCTTTTGCCATACATGATAGACAGCAGCGTTATGTACTATTGATTCTGCCCCTAACAGTTCCGACCAGAATTGGTCCCTGCTTATACTCTATATGTAGGTGCCACGACCTCCGTAAACTTTTGATGTAGAGGGGTTTCAGTACAATGCATGCAGTCACTAAATGTCAAATTGTTTCCACTTCTATATCGCAGTGCCTACACATTATATCTTCAACTTCGTTGGCACCCCTGTTCCACTTGTTCATGTATTCTTTAGATACCAATATATTGAGTCTTAATTGCAGCGTAAATCTCCTGAGCGATGGATTAGACCATTTTATTAGGGAGGTTTTGGGTTTACCCATTTTGAATTCTTGGTGAGAGTACTCTCTATATCTGCTGAGCTTACACATATTGTCTATGTCAGTGACCACATCCCTCTCTCTGGATTTCTTTTTAATCACCGACACATTGTCCGATCGGTCACATATTGTGTCTATGTTTAGGCCCAGTTTGTGCAAATAGTCTTCCGTGAAGAGGATCAGCTCTTTCCTAAATAGTCGGAACGTTCACCGTTTGTTTTTTTACACATTAACTGAAGAAGGGGATTCGTGCCGGCTACCCTTTTTCCAATTTCTAGATACAAAAGTGCTTTTCTGATGGACCAACTTGAAAGTAATGACTCTAATCCATACTCCAGTCTCAAGGCCTCCACCGGCACGCCCCTAGGCATATTCATTATGGACCACAGAATTTTGCCTTCCAGTTTCGGTAACCACCCGGCATCCTTTTCTGGCAGTGTCTCAAGTGCATATAAAATCCCCGGGCTCACACTAGATTTGTAAATTTGTATAAACCCTTCTATATTTCTGCCACCTTTGTGCCCCACGTAAGATTTAATTGCCAACCACCTTCTCCATATCTTGGTTACAATATGTTCTTTATATTGCAATGCCGATTGTGTCGCCCATATGGGGAAACCCAAATAAAGTGCTTCCCTCAGTCTATAATGCTATATCACTACTGAAAGAAACAATAACAAATAGACACTTTACCAAAACTCCAGGAAAGGAAACTGACAAGCTCCCACTCAAACACACTGTATCCTCCACTGGAAAAGGTAATGTGAAGAACCTGAGGATGTCGTCCCTTTTCCCCTACAGGGAGACCTTTCTCATGGGGCCAAGGCGGTCCATCCACAGTACAATAGTTCCCTGCGGGTGGTGCACTGAGGGTGGTTTACATGGGAGGGCAATACCCCTATGGGGTTGGGGACGATCATCACCAGAGAATGCTCTCTCTCTCCAACTCCTTTTCCAAATCCTCCTGCCCCCTCCCTGGATACGGTTAATATGTATTGCTGCCAAGTTAACCAAACTACCCTATATGATAACAATGAGAAACCAAATAGTAAAAAGTATTATGCATGCAGTTTTAAGGTTTATACTGTGACAAAGAAGATGGATAGGAGTACAAGGATTACTTGCGTGAACCTGAGAGAGCAGTCTAGTTTTCCGAGCCCAGGGATTGGCTCTAATGAATACATCAGTTCGATGTGTGAGTTCCAAAGGAAGCCTGTGTCAAGCTCAGGCTTGAGCAAATGCGCCATAGAGACGCGAGAGAGGGAGAGCCGTCCCGCAAAGAGGAATAGCAAGAGAGACATGCAACCAGAGAGAAGTCTCCTTCTGCAAGGATGCTGCAGATGCCACGGGATGCCCGAACGCTACCGGAGCCTGCAGGAAGAATACAGCTGCCCGGGAACTGTTGGTACCGCCAAGACTGAAGCAATCAGTTATGCCGGTTGCCCGGGTGCTGTGAGAAGTCTGGGGAAACATCAGGGTGAGCTCAGAACTTGGCAAGAGAGGGTCTGGGACCAGGGTTGGACTGGGACAAAAAATAGGCCCAGGCACCTAAATAAAAAGTGGCCCGCCCCTCGCCTCAAAAAAAGTGGCCTCAAACCATCATCCATGAATTGCGTTAATTCATAACTTTACAGAACATGGTACTTATGGAGGGTTAATGGTGTTTGTTGCATGTAATGCTTTGTGTAAACACTTGAGAAAGTGAAAACATTCCCTTTGTTCTAATACTTATACACAAGCCAAAACCGTCGGCTTTGCCAATGCTTCTTTTTAACAGGCCTTTAGTGAAGTGCACGCACAGTGCTTATAAATCGAATAGCTGAAGGCAGACCTGGTGAAGACATTACTTATTACACCAGTAGCAACTCCAATTAAGTCATTAACTTTCAGAATACTGCATTGAAAAGAACTGGCAGGCACTTTGAGCATACAATCTGATGGTAAGGCTTGATAAAGCTAGCTAGCCCAATGAAATCTGAGGAGGATGTGTTTTGGGCAGCGAGGGTCAGGAAGTGGGTGGGATTGGTTTTAAGGATTAGCATGGCCATCGGCAGTCTGGATGGGTAAATACCCAAACACCACCTACAAGGTTTGTGTCCCTCCTCACATGCCATTTCTCCCCACCATGGGGGGGCTAATGTCTGGCCCTGGGTCTCCCCTTGCCCAATCTCACTATACATCTTCTAAAGCACTGAATGTCTGGCACTTCCCACATCGATTTGCCCGTACAGATTGTTTTTCAGTAATACCATTATGCACACAGGCAACTTTAATCTGAAGAAAGACAATACGAGCAGGGTCTTTAAATACCACAGGGACAAAATACCTTGGAGTGGATGAGCAGATTCACCTCCGGTGAGAGAAGGAATTCCTTTCCGCTGTGCATCCAGCCTTGTGGAAGTGGGGAGCGTCAATGATCATATATAATTAAAATTTGAGGGCTGGCCTTTCCCCTAAAGGGTGGATGTGGGTTGGGGGGGGGGGAATTTTACATATTCTATGTTGAGACAGGAGGCGAGCATTATGCTTCAACTTCTTTAATACTACTCTTCAGCAGTTTCAACAAAATAACAGATTAACAGTGAAAATGTCTCCAGCTACTCATTTTCCGTTTTTTCTTTCTTTTAAAACTACATTTCCCTCTGCCACTTGTAGTTCCTGGCAGTGCTTGCCCCGTCCATATGTCACGTCCTGCCTTCCAATGCCTCCTTTTCCTGCTCTTCAGCAAGATAAGTACACTTTTATACCTGTATGTTTTTCCTTCTCTCGAACGGAGACTCCATTCAAGAGAACAAGGACAAAGTATGTGTTCCAATAGAACGTAATTAATGGCATTTGCCTAAGTAGAGAGTGATTGTGAGAGCGCGGCACGAACATCATTGCAAGAGTAGTCAATTGTCACCAGCATTAGGAATAAAGTAGGATAATATTAGGCAAGAATCCAGAAAGTGCAAGACTGATCGCCGCACAACAATGGAACTAGACGGGGCCTATGTCGCACTACTGACACAGCGGGGCACATCTCCCTCCCAGAAAATAGCAAGCAGGTCCCTTCACTCGCTGGGGAGGAGCCGTGTCATGCGCCACAAGAGTGACAATGCTCTCAGGCATATGCCGAACTAGGAACTTCAAACACAACCCGGCTGCAGCAGTGATTAGATTCCAATAATAAATATGGGATGAGCTAACGGACCCGCCCGCAGCGGGGAATTGCTGAATGCAATTTGCGACAGGCAAGAGATCGGCCCGCTGATTAACAACAGCTCTTATAGAGCACGGAAGCGAATAATAGTCACAGAAGCTCCCTGCTAACGCACAGCACTCAAAGATCACAGTGGGATCACTTAAGACCGGCAGCTAGCCCCACGGAGAAAAAAATAAAAACAAATAAGGTGCTAGCCACTTAAAAGCAAAAAACAAATATATAGTTTCATTTGAATTAGTTAAAAACCTTCACACGCAGCAGTGAACATGTCACTCAGCCTGCAAGTCCAGGTACCGACAAAAAGAACCCAGAGCCTATGTCTGAATACAAATGGCGCGAAGAGGAGCAGGCACAAGACCTAGCCGACATCTTCAAAGAGGTGCTAGGGAGCTCGTTGATGGATGCAGTGGCTCAAGGGGTTAAACCCCTACAAGGCAGGTTGGTCACATTGGAATCAATGCTAAGGAAGCCTCATATGAGCACCAAAATAATTCAGAGCATGTCCACTAAGTCCTCAGATCGAGGCAATAAGGGTTGTACAGAGACCCGTAAGAGAAAATAGAGAACCAAAATAACTCAAAGCATGTCCACTAAGTCCTCAGATAGAGGCAATAAGGGTTGTACAGAGACCCGTAAGAGAAAATCCTCTACCAACCCCCTGGGTCCTATTCAAGGGGCGCCAGAGGTGGCTGACGCATTCAGAAAGCTGGGACGCCTTCCTACAGAAGTCAGCGATGCCGAGCTTCAGGACCTCCTCCCCAGGGGAAGATAATATGGGAAATGCAGGCGGAGACTCAGAAGAAGAGTCACTGGAATCCGTCCTAGCCTCGCAAGAGGAGGATGAATTGAACAACTGGGTGATGTACCGACATTTCAATTTGGAAGGTATTCACCAGCTCCGAGACACTTTAAGGGAAGGAGACTGGTTAACCAGGATAGACTTGAAGGGCGCCTACCTCACCCACTTGCCTCCACCCTTTAGCTAGCACAAGCACCATCCATCGGGGCTATCTTCATCCACGTTCGGATATTTCCATCTGAATATGTCCTCACCCGTTGCCACTTTTCGCTGCGACACACTCGATGTCTTGCTCCAGGTCACACAAGCACTCCCCATTGCGACTACTAGCATGTCATTTGGGCTAGGCTAACAATTAGTCGTATTCCCCATTTTAGAATCAGAACCTACCTAGGCCCTCCTCTAGCCCTCGGGATCCTGAAGCAAGTCTATCCATCAGGAACCCACGGCTGCCCCCGAGGGCAATACGCACCCAACAGTCCAGCAATCAATTAAGGATTGTTAATACACAGCATCACCACTGCAATACCAGCAGAAGGTAAACTGTATACTGATACACCTTATGATGGCATCATTTAGCCAATTATTAAATAATTCTCAAATCACTCAAATATCCTGAGATCCTCACAGCTTCACTCTCACCCACAGATAAAACGGACAGAACTACATGTTGCGTCCATCCTGATGAATGTCAACACTATGACGGACTTGTAACCAGCCCCCCATGGCCGAAACACTCCAGTGTCGATCACCTGTGACACAACTGTAAAAACCCCTTTTGTGTATGTTCTGTAGATAGTGTTGTGTACACTTTTTGTTAATCACCCCCTGGACCAATTACTGTCCTGGGTTGCACTTTGTTCAGTCGTAGTTTTACCCTACTGTCATTTGTGCCTGTGCCCTTGTGTGGAAATTTGACCTCGATATTTCATAGGTTGATACTTACCTGTATTTCCATTGTATATAATCACATCTGTCCGTTGTCACTTTCGTGCTTATCGAAAGTTTTGTACATAATTAAGAAATCATCTGTGAAAAAATTGGTTTGACATAAAATTGTATGTTCAAAACCACGCAGCTGTATTTGGGATCTCTCATCCTGATTCTTTGATATTAATACTTGTACCCACTTGGGTATATCAGGACCCTGACAGGCGCCCTGTAGATTTACTTGATCCTGCTGAAGATGGACAACATCTCAGCAGTGAAGTACATCAAGCACCTAGGAGGGACCAAATCCAAACTACTAGCAGAACTAGCGAAGGACGTTTGGCACTTTTGCCTCCAGTCAGGGACGGCAGTCACAGAGGAGTACCTGCCAGACACACTCAATGTGATAGCGGACTGGAACTCACGATACCTGACTGACTCTAGCGATTGGAAACTAGATCCAGATGTCTAGTTGCTGGAACATTTATGAGGGCCAGTACCCACAGACTTGTTTGCGTTGTGCCTGAACGCACAGAAAGACAGCTACTACAGCTGGAAGTTAGATCCGTCGGTTCGAGGAACCGATGCATTTCTGCAAGATTAGAGATGGAGACTACACTACACGTTTCCCCACTTCATGACAAGGAGAGTCCTAGAGAAACACATTGAGAGAGTGCAGAACTTTTACTTGTTGCCCCAATGTGGAAGGCCCAAGTGTGGTTCCCCACCCTCATGGAGCAATCCATTGATTTTCCGCAGATTTTGACAGACTGAGTACGCCTGCTCACAGACACAGTTGGGTCATCTCATCCTCTGAGAGTGAAAGGGACTCTCCCATTTATAGCGTGCAGGATTACAGGAGACGTTGGGCACTGCCAGGCATTTCGAGGGAGACAGCAAAACTCATCGCAGAATCATGGGCTCCATCCACGAGGAAATACAACACAGCTTGGAATAAATGGTCGACCTGGTGCAGAGGGAGACATTTTCATCCCGTGCCTGCCCCTATAGTGGCCGTCCTAAATGTCCTAGCTTCCCTATTGCAATATGTTAAAGCATTCCGGATTTTTGGAGTGTATAAATCAGCGATATTGGCATGACACCTGCCCGTTGAAGAAATTCCGATAGGAGACAACCCAGCAGAAGTGAAGCTCATAAGAGGGGCCCGTTTCAAAGTCCCCCCACCCCTGCAACCAAAATATGTACAGCTGTGGGACGTGACGTTAGTATTACGTCTCTTGGATAGCTGGCCAGTGAACAAGTATTTATCCTTGAAGCAACTATCAGGCAAGCTAGCCATGTTACTATGCCTAGTGTCATGAAGAAGAGTAGCAGACGTCAGAGCACTAGCAATGAACAGAAACACTTTCGGCCCGGAAGGGGTGACTTTTACCCTAGCTAAAAGAACAAACTCCTCATCAGTTTTGTATCCCTACCTACCAAAACACTCTAAATGGTGCATGGCAGCATGTATCAGACTATGAGAGTAGGACAGTTGGGTCTAGACCAGCAGTCACCCCACAGCTTTTGGTAGCACGCAGGAAGCCTTTCCATGCGATAGCAACAGCCACCATAGCAAGATGGGTACGAGAAGTTATGCAAATAGCAGGTATTGATGTGAACAGATTCAGAGCGCATTCACTTAGAGGAGAAATGGCCTCAAAGGCATTGGTAGCAGGAGTTACACTGCAAGATATTATGCAGGCAGAAGACTGGGCTAGCGATAGTACGTTTAAGACCTTTTACTTCCAACCGTTTTAAGGGATGGCGACAAGTGTAATGGGAAGCTTTGAACAAGCATAAAGCTCGCCTTCTGTCTTGACAGAGTGAAGATTACCCCTGAAACTGCACAGGGAGTCTTGATTCTATTAAAGACAAGAAGGCGAGCATTATGCTTTAACTTCTTTAATACCACTCTTTAGCAGTTTCAACTAAATAACAGAAAAAGACTGAAACATTCATCATCCTTCCTCAAGTCCACCCCAGATTTACTCTACCCCTCTGCTCCACTCTCTTTGTGCCTACTCCCACATCACCCGCTCTCCCTCTCTTCAGCCTTACTCTATGGGGTAAGCAGCTCACGCCTCCACACCCTCTCTCCCGACCCAACCGCCTCTCTCCCTCACCCACATCCCACATTTGCTGTGCCCTCTGCTCACTATTTCTGTCCGCCATCTCGCCCTCTACCTCTCACGTTTCTATTACCCCCCCCCTCCCGTGCTCGGTCTACACGTGTCATTCTTTCTATCGCCTTCTGGATGTTTTCAAAATCGCACATTGTAAAATGCAGCTGAAAGTAATGTTTCATGAAAGATTGGGCCACACATAATTCCTGTTCTTCCCAAACCTGCCTGTCCGTTTACTTACCTTAAAATGTAATCAGAGTTGATGGATAATGTAGAAAAAAGGTTCCTCCTTTTCCTGTGGTCACCTTCGGTGACTCGTGTGCGTGGCTCGCACTCTGCTACCTGTAATCAGACGACTTAACCTGCCCCATAAATGAAAGTTTTATTTCACGTATAGTGGATGTGCCCCCGTGAGTGTCCTATGTGATCTTGAAAACACACAGCCAGTCAACCATGCAAGCCCACCTCTACAAAGTGTCAACTTTACAGGATCCCCCGTTATTTTTATAAACTCTTTTGGAACATCCGGCTGCCCTGTCTCCTGCATTACCTTCCCAATATAAAATGTAAGAGGGACAGTTCCGGGCACACGTTCACACTGTATGTGAAGTTGATTTTGTAAATAGGTACTTTCTCACTGTAGACTCTTTTTGTTTTCATTTTGGATTAAAGTTACATTTATGGAGAGAAAAAAAACATCATTGAGGGATTACATGATATGATATATGTCCTTTGTAACGCGCCTAACACAAGTGTTTCAAGGCGCGATGAGGCAAGGAAGGGGGAACAGAGGGAGGACAGAGACAACGATCTTACTAGGCCAAGTGACATTGAGATCACGCAAGTGCAGGGGAGGCGGGAGGGGAAGTGCCAGGGGAAAGGGGAGTAGGCAGTGCTGTACATGGGATCCAAACAATATGGGATCAGATTGAAGTAGCCAACTCGGAAAAGATCTGTTTCTACTCTGCAACAGCAAAAGGCAGATTATTGTTTGGGGAAAAACATGAACTTTCATTGCAAAAGTTATAGACTACATTGTTTGATTTGAGTGTGTGTGTGCCATGTGCAGCACAAACTTACAGATGTGTGTACTGTGCGTAGGAGTAGGGGAGTTCCACTACTTCTTTTCGTAAACTTTGACCACTGATGCTGGATGTTTTAAGTTCTGACAATACAAATAATGTTAGCCAAGCAGTCCAACTGGATGCAATAAAAGGAGCACTATTGAGTAGGTTGGTTTATTAACTTCTGCTCAACTTTCAGTAAACAAGGTTGATAAAACATCTTATGCATAGAGAAATTGTCGCTGTCTCCCCATATATTGTCATCGAATTCCCAGGTGCTCAAAGCACACGAGATATGAACAGTTTATGCTATGCTATGCTATGTACTAAAATCCTGAGGCCCACCAGCTTTCTGCCACGCACACACAACCACACTCTCTCTCTGCCGAATCAGGGTCCCGGGGCAACACCATTTTGCCTCAGGTTCCTTCTGGAGTTGTGGTGTGGCCCGAGTCCGGAAGGCACAGGCATTAATGCCCCTTCCATGTATTACACACCCATGGACACATTATGGCAAAACAAAACCAAAAACAGACCTGAAACGCCCAGGCCTAAAATAAATGCGATTTACAAGAATGGCTAAGCCTATAAAAGAATGTGCAGTAGGTGTGCCGTCGTCAGTCAATGGTCGACTGCTCTGAACCAAGAGAGGACAGGACATTATTTAAACATCACAACAGTCATATGTAAACAAAAGCATCCATATGTTGGTGCGAACAAATGGCTCTGTAGAAAATCCTGCGTGCTACAAACCATTTTTCAGAGGCTGCTGACATGGGTTCGAATCCCCGCAGAGCCAAACTCAGCCTTTCATCCTTCCGAGGTCGATAAATGAGCACCACACCCCGTGGGTAATAATAAGTAGCGCTCAGATGCCTGAGGGTTCTTAGCACTATGTAAATGCTAAATTATCATTATTATTATTATTATTATTATTATTATTATTAAAGGGCAATTTATCCAGGTGTGAGTTTTTGGGATAGCATTTTCTGTAAAGTCGTGAATTGATGCGATTCACGGATGATGGTTTGAGGGCCACTTTTTTAGGCATGGGTTGGGCCACTTTTTTTGGGTGTCTGGGCCCATTTCTTGTCTTAGTCTGGCCCTGGACTCAGCCTTTTTTACTCTCTATACAAAATGATGCTGCCAGTTCAATCTCTCAAGACCTTGCTTTCACAATGCTGCATGCCCAAAAGCACAGTGCAGACCTGCAACTCTGCTGAGACCATCCACGGACAACCGCATGAGTCGCTCTGCAGTTTGGCCACATGACAGTCACCATCCTCAGAAATAAACTGCTGATAGCGCTAAGCGCTATATCCCCCATCAAGAAAGAGAGCAGTGCTGTCTGCAAAAGTAGAAAAACTAGTCTTGTACCTGCGTTTGTAGTTACGGGTGCAGCTGAGTGCGCAGATGTTTTTAGCAAAATTGACCAAATACATGAATGAAGACGGGTTTTAGGTGTGCGGTGCTTTGGACAGGGCATCAGATCCCTCTCTTCTGAACAGTTCCTTCTAGTCGCTCTGCTTTCCACTGTGTAGTTTCTGTACTCACTGATTTCCTGCCTCGCCTCAGGTAGTCTTGGGGCAACTACTTCCTCTTCCCCACTTAATCGTTTCTTCCCTATGTATTTTGCCCTCTGCAGTTCCTGATCTCCCCACTGATCCTTCTCTTTTCAGCAGCGCCCCCCTTTCTCCTAAGCAGTCCCTACTCCCCTGCAACCACCCACATTGCTCCTCTTGCCTTAAGTCTCTCCCCAGCCATAAGCGCTGTAAGTGGGCAGAGGACAACCAGAACCCAGTCCTGCCCGGATCCAGAGCTTGCCCTCGAGCTATGGCCCTGCAGGGGCACCCCAAACAGACTCTCACAACGTGATTTCCTACAGTGCTAAAGTAAATGAATAATGTATGACAATTCTGTTCTTTAACAGTAGGCATCACACTCACCCATGTCTAGAAACACATCACCAATTACAGTCCATTGGAACCAGATTACTTGTTTCCCAACACTGAAGGCAAAGTGTAATGTTTTATGCAACATATACTGAAGTCTTGACATTGGATCATGGATTTTCTTCAAATAACAGGAATAAGAAGGTGCGTTGACCACTTTTGATTTCATTTTCATATTTGAATATCGTTTAGTTGATTGTTTCTCAATTATTTTTAATACAGTTTTCAAATAGATTTGACTCCATTTAATTACGAAAACTCCACAGCATCTGCTATGTCACCCCTTTGATTTGACTTCTTGGGACTTTAAGAACAGCACAAAACACTGCTCAGGCCCTGCCCGCCCAAACATAACCTTACGACTTGTTAGAGCTCCCCCTTCTTGACTTGTTCTCCCACCTGAGTGCTGCGAGTAGGTTATACCTCCCACGTGTATTGGCCATACCCTCTTTTGAGGTTTATAATGTTGCGTGTTACACTTTCTGTCCTTCTCATCTACTGGCCCCGCTGTCCCCTATCTTCCTTTCGCCTCATAGTGTCTTCTCTCATTCGCGGCCCCGCGTGCCCGTTTATACTTAGAAGCCTCTTCTCTGCTGACCTCAACAGATCTTGCTCTCTCTTCCCTGCCTCCTCGGCAGATTCCGTTATCAGTCGTCCCCTTGTATTCCAATGCCCCTTTCTGCCCTCCCAGCCGTTCATCCCCGAGACAGCCCCAGCCAAAGCAGTTCTTTCGGCACTGTGGGCTGCGCTGTGTCGGATTAGCACCACAGTGCCATGAACCAACAAATCACTGGTGAGGGCAGGCTGACATTGGCACCGGTTCCAGTCATTGCAAGTTAACATGTTCTCAGTGTAACTGCCGTCACACCACTGTCACCCCTCCACCCCCCCAACAACAAACAGTACCCCAACAGCAAGGACAGTAACCCAACAGCAAGGCTGTGCCTCTTATAGCAGCCCTCCTGCAACTTAGCTCCCGCAGCTTAAAGAAATGGTGCGCTCAAATAATATTTGCAAAAAAGATGGGCAATAATAAAAAAAAAATCTTTAAAATATTTTTTTTTAAGTGCCTATGTAAATTATTGACCAAATGAAGCTCAGACTTTAAAATCGGAAGCACTAGGAGGCATCCATTTTGGATGCCGCCTGTGCTTGCCCTTGCGGCACCAATGAAGCAAAAGCCAGCCAGCTGTAGTAAACAAAAGCTACCACTAGGTGGCTTTTGCTTCATTGGTGCTGGAGGACAGAGACCAGAGACTGCAGGCAGGAAAGCTGCATCTCAGTAAGTGCTAATTTCTTTTTTTTTACATTAAGCACTAGCTGCATTTTTTTTTTCTAAGTTTTCCGGGCTGGAGGAGCCCGGAAAACTTAGAAAGAAAACTGCAGCTTTTAAAACGTCGTATTTATGTTTGCAGTAGTTTCAACTTGGAGCCCAGCTACCACAAACATAAATACAACGTTGCATTTAAAAATGCTGCGGGTTTCTTTCTAAGTTTCTCGCGCTCCTCCCAGCCAGAGAAGCCCGAGAAACTTAGAAAGAAAAACCGCAGCATTTTTGAAACACAACCGTGTTGTGTTTCTGCTGGCCGTGGCTATCACTTTGTTTCTCCAGGGCTCCCCGGAGGCCCAAAGTGATAGCTACGGCAGGCAGAAACACAAGGCAGTTGTGTTTCAAAAAATGCTGCACGGGGGAGCCCTGGAGACCCAAAGTGAAAGCCAAGGCAGGCAGAAACACAACACGGTTGTGTTTCCATGCCGCAGTGTTTCTGCCTGCAGAAGCTTTCACTTTGGGGCTTGCAGGCTCCCGCGGGGGAGCCCACGAGCCCCAAAGTGAAAGCCGCTGCAGCCAGAAACACAACGCGGGTGTTTTGAAATGCTGCAGTGCTTCTCACTGCAGCAGCTTTCGCGTGGAGTCTCCTGGGCTACCCCAACCCTGACGGAGTCTAGGAGACTCCAAGGGAAAGCTGCCGCAGTGAGAAATACAACGCTGTTGGATTTGTAAATGCAGCAGTAAATCCAACAACGTTGTTATTCTGAATGCGGCAGCTTTCGCTTGGAGTCTCCTGGATTCCCTCTGGGTTTGAGGAGCCCAGGAGACTCCACGCAAAAGCTGCCACAGTCAGAATAACAATATTGTTGTATTTATGATTTCTGTGGTTTTCCAACCATGGCAATCACAAATACAACAACGTTGTATTTTTAATTGACACGCCTCGGCTTTTTGCCTTCATTTTACGTTTTCTGTGCTTCCCTAGGCTTGGGGAGCACCGAAAACGTAAAATGAAAGTGAAGGCAGCCTCCTCAGCTCTGCTCTGGCTGCAGTAAGCAAAGGCTCCCAGTAAGGGGCTTTTGCTGCTTGTTTAGTGCCGCCAGGGCAGAGCTGAGGAGGCTGCCTGAAATCACAAAATCGATGCTCCCATGTAAAGACTTTGAGCCTCGTTTGCTCAAAGTGTTTACAAAGGAACTTTCATTCAAAATATGTCTAAACTATGTTTTAGGCTATTGGCCATCATTTTAGCAAATAATATCTCTGAGCACACCATTCCTTTAAGCTTCTGCAGGCATATGAATAAAGCACACTTAACGCCCCAAGTGTCCTATTGCTAGTAAGATGCTGCAAATATTCTTAGATTAGGTGTGCCTTAGCTGTTGGAGAAGAAGTATACTAAACTGGAGCTTCTTTTAATGTTGTTAATGATAAGGTTATGCATTAAAGTCCAATAAAAAATACAGAATCCTCGGGAGAAATGAGAGCAAATCCAGAAGATGAGCGTGTGTCCAGGGCTGGTCTGCAGACGCGCTCCCATCTTCTTGCAGCACTGTGGGGAGTCATGAACCCAGGCTGCCCAACACTGGGGTCCAGGAAGCAGGAGGAGGAGGCTGGTATCTCTTTAGGCCCCTTGATCTTATATGCAAATTTTGCATAAAACTTGCACCACATCAAGCAGTAGGTCAAGGCTTTTCTAAAACTCCTCCAAGTCCAATCACTAGCAACCTCAAGATTGTGAGAATGGCACCAGTTGATACAACCCGTGTTTGGCACTAAGACCACGGCACTTCGTGTGACGCAGGAAATGATGTCTTTGCACCAGCGGCCAGGTGAGCATGCGCTCTGTACTTGCACAGTTCCTACATTGAGGCTGGGACTGCAGCAGAAAGGCTTTTCTGAGCAGCTCCCATTTGAGGGAACTTTGCTCCGTTTAAATCTTTAAGAGTAAAAGTAACATTCCCAACAGGCCCCTCTTTTGGAATGCCCCTTGTCTTAACAGTGTGTGTGCCTTTTGAGCTGTTTTACATTGTGTATGTTGATTCATGTTTCTCTTACTGTGTGAGCCAAGGGAACATTAGGGGGTGAGATAGAACTCCCAAGAAGCATGGGGCAGGATCATGTCCAGCTGCAATAGATTTGGTATGCCTGCCACCAACAATAAGTTTATGCCCTCAAAGACTATGTTGAGGGTGCTCAAAAAGTGGAGCACACTACACCCTGTTCAATTCTTGAACAGACTGCGGCACTTTGTCTCTTAAAATAAAAGCAGAGTCCAGGGGCAGTAGAAGTTAGAATTGAGTGCCTTTCGTCCCTGTCCCTCTCCACTAAACCAGTGATGTTTGGCTGTCTCCAGTCCCCTGCCCATCTGTGCTGGAAGGTACTGAAGTTCCCCACAGCACTGTTCTACATGACGCACATCTTTCAGGAGCGGCGGGAGAGTCCTGTTATTTCCGTCCCTTCATCAAGATATTCGAGAACCAGACCCACTGGTCAGAAAGTGGGATCTTTGCTCCTAAATAACGTGTGCAGTCTGTGGTTCTCCGAATGTGCTTGTCTTGAGGCTTTCAAGTATGGAACGGTGTTTTAAAGGGGTCATACAATACACCAAAGCAAAGAGAAATGTACCTGCTTTCCTAGAGGACAGATCTCTTAAAATCCCACATTTTAGATGCGCCCTTGACTTTTGAATGCAACGCATCATAACAGCCTGGACTATCCACACTGGCACGAGATGGGCGATTGTATTCCATGTAGAACTACAAAGGGTTCATAACCCCCACCCCTTTCGGCATGCCTGACCTCCACCCTCCTATCATAGAAGGGCATATTTTGCAAGGATTTGACTTATAAATCTTTGAGGGCTTGGTGTTTTGAACACATACCACACGCGCTCTTCAACACTAAGCATGGTGTGTCTGTTTTCCGGACACAGACTTCACACGGCGATTTGCCTAGGTTGGCAGCAATCTTCGGTGCACCAAAAGACAGGCTGCTGAAGAAGTCTGCAGCATATCACAAAAACGACCTCTGCGAAACGAAGGTAAAAAAATAAAATGTCTGGAAACGAGGGTGGTCCGGGGATGGTTTACTTACTGGAATGCGATTCTGCTGGCAGACAGTTCTCACACCAGCGAGTTTACAAAAGAAAGTGATACCTGCTTTACGATGGGCCGGGCGCCTTGGCAGAATGTTTACTGCTGGTGCCGGGCACCTGTTAGACCCATCACCGGCATATGCAGGGCATAAACGCTAGAAGGCCCCTCGCAGCACGCAAAGGCAGAACCGTGCGCAGCGGCGGTGCTGCTGCGGAGCACATGCTGCCACGCTCGCAGCCCTGGTCCTTGCTTGAATCACCAGGAATACATTTCCATGTCCTCATGACTGTGTGCGCCCTGCCTCTCCGCATCAACTACTCCAGGCGGAGGCGGCCTGGCCAATCAGGAGGCTGAATGGTTATCCAGAAGACCTAGGTCACTCTTGTATGCCGCAGTTTGAAATTACAATTATGTAAATGTTGCGATAAATTATTTACGGCATAGCTAATTTACCTCCTTCGAGACGGAGCGCGAGGAACCGTGACTGATCTAGCTTGGTAGCGCTGACTCCGCCGCCCGGAAGTCCCACGTTTCTGGTACAATCATTAATAAACAGATCAATGTTCTTAAATATAACCTAACGTGCAGCACGGTATTAGACCCTGTAAAGGAGGACACAAGAGAGATAGGATTTCGAGCGGTGTCCTGTCACGCTGGACTGGTCGCTCTGGGCCAATAGCTCAAAGCCAACTTGCAAGGTGAAAAGAAAATGGCGGCAATGAAAGGCGAGCCCAAACGCGTGTTTACATTATTGCGTTCCCTTTTGTGCAGACGGAAAATCTTGTCTGATCAAGATGGCAAATGAAAACTGCAGATAATAAAGCGGTAGGCGCAGGCCGAGCAAGGTAGCGCTGGAATGTAATTAGCGGGAAAGGAAACATTTTGTGCCCATTAAGCATATGGAGGGCTTGACAATCTATCTCAAACCACCATCAACCGAGGCGACATATGGACGGCGCTTTTATTCCTGCTCTTCCAAGTCCAACAGCGGAATTAGTCTAGTGCCTAAATCTGGCAAATATTACTTTGGAGAGCTTTGCCCAGCCCATTTTCCCTGCGGAATCATTTTTGTACAACTCCGATGATTCATTTTGCCTCTCTGCGGTGGTAGTTCCACACTAAACGGAATTTTAACAGCGTCTCGCACACCGGAACAGTCGCAACGGGTTTGAGCGCAATGCCGTGTATGCACCATCCGCGTGGCAGGAAATCAACTTTAATAAATAAAACTTAAACAGCAAACTCACAGCTGCATTGGCAATGCCACCATGCGCTTGAAGCACATCGCAGACCGAGCTGCTGCTACGTTCCTCACTGCTTCAGAGTCGCATGGGAAAAAGGCTGTGCCAAAGAAATGGACCAATTGGGGGAAATTCCAAGTACAGCAGGGCATTCATATTGTGGCCACTATTATTATCAGACATCGGGTATGCAGCGCTTTGAATACATATTGCTGAATTGCGAAGTATCCAAGAGAACCCCCAGCTCAACATATGAAAGCTAATCATATGGGAAGCATCTTCTCCAATTGGCTGTCCACACCCACTGACATGTAGGGTCTGGAGTCCATGCAGCTGCAACTCACTGACGTAGATCAAGAAGGGAAACACGTTTCAGGGGTTCCTCATGCTCCAGTCCTGGGGAGACGTGCCATCAACACACCTTGGGAGCAGCTTCATCCTAGGACTGAAGTTAGCCATTCAGGAAACCAAGCTGCTCTCACCTATTTAAATCACAGTGAATCTCTGTTCTTCGTGCATATTGTACTCAATAAGGGAATTGTACGTGTTTGCAATGTTCACTCAGAGGTACCTCAAGCTCAGTTTTGCTCTGTCGAGTTTGAAGGCATCCCAAAGAAGAAAAGCAAGTTCTGTGGAGGCTTCCAACCAACCTCAAACCTTGCTGGTTGGAAAGGCGCCTTGGTTGGCAGCTGCTCTCATCTATGCACATGGAAAAGATGGCTCTTTCTGCGAGGTCTAATAGTTCTAATGGTCCAAATCAGCATTCTAAGACATTTCCATTTCCTGTGAGGTTGTTCAATGTTAAGGTTTATTCAAATATTTCCAAAAGTAATTGAGTTCTAGGTTTTTCTACTGTGATCAGAATTCCTGAAGACTCTTCTGTTGTCGTTAGTCATTTACCTATCTTGGATAAGCCTCATTTGATTTGATTTGATTTGTTTTGGCAGAATATTAATCAGTCTATTAGCTATTACTTCAGCATAGATCTTCCCATCATAAATTAATATAGGCCATAGGCTGGTATAGAAGCAGGCCTTCATTGGTTTAGTTTTGAGTTTCATTACGGAGTCAGCCCTTTGTTGGCCCTTTTTGTGAAGTTAAAAAGTAATTCTGCAATTTCGTAGCGGTTCTGAACATCGTACTTTGGGATTTCTTGTTAGCGAAGGAAGCTAAGCCGTCGCATCTCAGGGTCTTGTTAGTGCTTGGCCGATTTAAATGCTCTTTGTATTTCCTCAAAGGAGGTTGTCCTCTAGTGAAATCCACTAGTCTTCTGAGCTTTAGATCGATGTAGTCTCTACAAATATTTTTCCTGACTTGTTATTCATTGTTCGGATGATCAAAACCTAGAACACTATTCCATAAGAGTATCAATTGTTCCTTCCGCGACACCGTGCAGAGAGTTGGAACGTTCCAGAAGTGGTGTTCAGATATTTACTATAATAGCAATTGTTGCGCAGCTTGTTTTAGGCTTGGTTTGCATAAAAGTGAAATCTGTAAAACGCAATCATACTCCTTTAGAAGCTCATGTGGAAACATTTTGCTTAGCCTTTCTACCAATTCTTTTTTAATGTATTCTATAAATGCATACAAACTAGAGCATGCATTTTAAACTCCTCTCCTGCACACAATAATAGTGGCGCAAAGCCCAGTTTTTATTTACGATATTCTCCATTTTGTTTCCCTCTTCATGTTATGCATGGGAAGCATGCATAATGCAGCAGCTTAATTAACTAGGAGATGATCACTTAATGCCTGCATTCCTTTAGCATACATTTTAGAACCAATAATTGGAATTCACAGTCTTACATTTCTATAGTTAACAGGATGCAGCGTAATTAGAACTCACAAATAATTTACATAACTTCTTCCCGCGAATAAGAGTTTGGGGGGGAAAAACCTGAACAAATGTAATGCAGATTTATGGATTGCTAACAGGGCTTGGAAAGGTTATGATGATTTGCTTGCTTCCAGCTACTAACAGTCTCTCTCTAAAGCGGCCACACTCCATGGATATACATGGGAATATCATGACAAGACGCTATAGTAACAATCTTTTTGCAGCACCTACGTTACCTTATTAACAAATGAAGGCGTTTTAAAGGACAAAGTTGCAATTGGGAAAAGGGGGTTCAAAGATACAGGTTTGTTGCACTTAATATCCCAAAAGGACCAAGCCTGAAAAGAATGACTAATTGTAAGACAAGCAATCCTCCGGATACTTCACAAGTCAACTGATGTGTCTAATCAAGGTGCAAAGAATACACAGTAGACTATGCAATTCCAATCCTATTCGTACTTGACAGAGAGGTTCAATAGAAGACCTACGCTCAGACCTACCAGAGCAGCCTACACGAATTGCCTGACAGTCCCTTCCTTCAAAAGGATGATAATCAGCGGCAACAGCTTCCCTGTCAAAGCTGCCCAACTTTGGAATTCCCTCCCACCCATCCTAAGGGCAGACCAAACTTACCCACATTTCAGACTAAATATCAACTGGTTTAAAGAAAATGATCTTTCGCCCCAGCATGACCCGCCAATCCTTTGCACTCCCTACCTCATGGAGACCGCCTAGCTTATTGCTCCGTTTATAGCTATAACTATACTCCACTGGCTGTATTTTCACTAACTTGTTTTGGTAAATTTACATTCTGATCCACATGTTTGCGCTACCTCTGAACTGTAACCTACACTATAGCTTGTGTGCATCTGTGTAACCCTGTAAGATACCCTGTACTTGGTATCGCACTTTGTAACTATGTAAGCTGAAAGTTTCCTTGTCTTCGCGCCCTGATACCCTTGGGTCTGGTGCACGCTACAAATAAAAAAAAAAAACTATGAACATGATACACAAGGGTATGGCTTTGACAGCTATGAGTCATGCAGGTCAACTCTTCCTCGATATGGCTAATGCAGAGAATCTGTTTGCTAACAGTCTGAAGAACCAAGAAAATGGAAACACATGACCACTTCTTCATCACAGTATTTACTTGTGATGCATGAGCGCATGCCCGGGCATAAAGCAACCCCAATGGCCCTTTAAATTTAACACAAAACATTGCCTACATGTGCTAAACCCAGTGGGGGCACACCACCTATATCACGTGCGTGAAATACCCTATACTAATCCTCAGCATAGAACCAGATACAATTAGTGGATCGAGACGCAGTTCCCTGCATACTCACACCCCAAATGTTCTGTCCCCATCACAGTACCCAACATTTCCTTTAAGATTAAAGACATCCACAATGCGCCAGTACCTTGCAAATCAGCAAATGCCATCTATGTGACCCAATTCCCCTGGGGACTACGATACGTAGGGCAAACCTCCAGACCCATTCACAAACCTATTGGGGAGCACAGATCCAGGATACAAGCTAAAAACTCCACCACTCCCCTGGTCAACCATTTTAATGAATTCCAACATGGCCCTGACTCTTTCTCCTAGTGGGTTGTCGACAAAGTTCAAGACAAAGTCAATACTGCCAATTCACTGAACTTCAAGGAAGCATGGTGGATGTTTAAATCAAATCCACCACAAAAGGCCTCAATGAGGCCCAACCAGGACAATTCAGCATTTAGCCTTTTCCGACTGGTCCAGTCTTTGCCCTGGCGCATCCTTGACTGTTCTTTCGCTCCAGGATTGGGCCACACGGACTGAACAGAAGCCAGTCGTGCTCCGTCTGCAATATCTACACGCCTTGCACTATTGCTACGACCGCTACTCACAGGACCCCTCGGGGGGGTCCACACAGGCCAGACCACGCACGCTTGTGCCCAGGACAGGGACACTTCCCCCCCCGGGCACATGCGTGCGCATCCTTTGCGACACCATACCCACGTGCATGCAGCTCACGCAGGGACACTACCCCCGAGATCATGCGCGCACGCGATGCACTACCATTTTAGTGCAAAGACGCAGCTCCTTTGCAGAGACAGCACAGGCTCTGCCAGAGGACGCTTGCCTCGACCCGAAGCACCACTATTCTGCAGGTAACTGCGCTGCCTTTCTCCAGTCTGTCCTCACAAGAGGCTTGGCCGCCCTGTAGATACCTATACAGATTTTTTACTACATATCTAGATACAATGCTCATCTTGGCTTCCCTTTTCTTACATAACAGGGTGCGTACGCTCCATTACTCTCCTCCACACAGCCGGAAGGCCCCCCTATGGATTGCCAACCATTGGTCCTTACTTCTGTTCCTTGCAAACTACATTTTGGCTCTAAGGTAATGCCGACTACTTTTATAACAACACATCTATTATTGCATAATTAGCAATGTGGGCACTTTTTAGCATTTATCTTGACTTTTCATCCGTTTAGGGGTCAAGCCCACAGCCACTGCTCTAAATCTGTGAGACATTCCAGAGGACCCCCGCCCCCACCAGGGCTCTTTTCCACAACCAGGCTCCGTCTACCCATTAGGCTGAAGTCTGTTCCTGGACCTCCTTTTCACTACCCGCCACGCTGCAACTCCGCACTAGCGAGCACTCTATGGTGCTCCCGGCCTTAGGTGAGTTGTTTTGTCTTCTGGAACTGAACAGGATCTTTCCTTTAGTGTATATACTTACCTCTTACCCTTGCTAGCACCTAGCTGCTTTTTTAACACAACTTTGCCATTCTTTTTACCTTCCCTTTACACAGAGTGACCTGGCTCTCATGGCCCTAGAAGAAGGCTTCCATCTTCCTAGCTGAAATGTCTGCAGCATCTCTGCCCACATCCCCTGGGCTTACAACTATGTCTGCACCTATATTTCTAACATAACATTTAGACGTAGACCAAACACAAGGTCATATTCTAGCCGGACAGAGGAGATCCATAATCTAAGTCTCCAATTCACTAAATCCGTTACTACTCTGTGTTCATTTAATTTGTTTTCATGATGCTCTGATAACCATATGAGTAGTTTTTTGTATGTTTTAGTGCATTCAACATGCCTTGAAATGAACATACTGTTGTATCTTACATTGCACAACTTTTTTACAGCATGGATTGGTTTTTAAAAAAAGAAAAAAAGTTAGAGTATCAGCTAAATAATAAAAGCTGTATAGCTACATTTGAATGTCTGTGTTCTCACAAGTAGCTTGCTAATGGGACACATGCTGAATGTCCCATTTAGATGTGTTCTCACAAGGGTTTAAGCAAGACTTGCATTTAAATTACTTTGCAAATATATAAATTCTATCGGGTAGGACTACCCCCCAGTTACAGTGTTATTATAGCCCTTTCAGTCCTCCCCTGTCCCGGACTGCCCCTTTTTGTCCACATGTTGCTTTACAAGGGACATGTCATGATGCCTACCCCCGGGGATCCAGATCAAGTCCAGCAACCCCGGAAGCAGGCATCAAGTTATTCCAAGCAAGCCCAACAACCCCTGCTAGGGGCTATTTGGGTGCAGTCCTGGCGTCTATGGTGCCAGGCTCATTTGGAGAGTCAGTCCTGGCGCCATAGGCACCAGGCTCATAGATTAAAACTTACCTGATGCAGACCATGCTGCAAACTTACCTGATGCAGACCATGCTGCAAGAGCTCCAAGCCAAAAGAGGCTTGGAAGGGACTACTTTACCTAGGGACTATTTTTTACTCGGGTGGGGTCTAGGAGGAATACTTACCTGGGACTACTTTGGGGGCTATTTAAACCACGCCCGAAGAGCAGCACACGCTTCGCGTTATTCTGCATCCAGCAGCGTAACGCTCACCGTGCCTGCAAGTCTGCATCCAGCCTTCTGCCACGCCCGCCTCGAGTTTGAAGCTCCTAGAAAAAGGTAGAAAGAAGGAGAAAAGGTTAGAACAAGAGCAATACCTTTGATCCTTACCTGAACTCCCGATCCATCGCGCCATCGAGCTGGAAGAAAGAAGCTATTTATGCGCGTCGCCTCGCCTGCTGCAGCGCCACGCTGAACTCACCGGCCTTCGCGGCATCTTCACATTCCACCGCATCCTCCTGCATGTTCCCGCCGCACTCTGGCACCTAAGGAGAAGACAAGAACAGCAAGGTGAGCCAAGGGAATACACAGAGGAATATTAGTTCCCCCCCCCCCCATAGACTTAGCTGATTTTACCACCGGGGGTACTATTCCTCTTCACGGGTCGGCGCAGCTTCCACTGCATCTTCGCCGAACCCCGGCCCCTAAGGGGAAACAAAAAGACAGCAAGGTGAAACAAAGGGACTAACAAGGGGAACCCTCCTCACCACAATAGACTTACCTGATTTTACCGCTGGAGGTATTATTCCCCGAGACTTCATACTTTCTCTCAACGCCTGAAGAAGGGAGAAAGCAACAGGTTACATATTGACATTATTTAATCGAACTGTGTTGCAAAATACAAATCCTTACCGGAATACTACCGGTTGCCACGAGGAACTCTTCATTAGGGTCAAGCTGCAACCTGCAAGGAATCGGACAAGAGTGAAAGTCAGGCATTTGAACTCTTACGAACTACATACTTTTCGGAGTCAATATTGTTCTGGAACTCACCAATTCCTTCGAGCCAGTGAAGCAACTGGTTATCAAGGCGCCCCTGCGCTCAATGCAGGATGGATAGCTCATCTTTTCAAACCATCAAGTGAGACTGTAAGAGGGGATATCAAAGGTGATCTGTGGGGAGAACACCAGGGGTGGGGGGATTTACGCTCAACTCCACGGGTGGTTAATTCCCTTTCTCCATTTGCAGAAGAATATTCCTATGGGCCAAGCAAACAAAGCTAGGTGGGTCAGTCCAGTCCATCATCTCTGCCCTACGGGTCACATTGGTGGAGACCGCAGCTGTCCAGTTCCGATCGACGCCTCTGTGGGATCCAGGTGAGCGTAACAGGACATGGCTAGTAGAACCCATGGCATTGGATGGTTGGAGCACCATCTACAAACTTGCTACATAGGGCAGGCCTAAGGGGGGGGTTAGCATTCAGTGTTAAGAACCCATTTACGCTGACAGAAGCTCCTTGTGCTTCCCCAAAAATATTAGCAGGGAAAATGGGTTACCTGGAGGGAGTAACCAGTAAGGAAATCATCATTAATGTTTATGATCCTCCCTATGCTGGCGCACACGCCAAAGTGATAGAAGAATGGGAAGCTGGGATAGGAAGCATTGCACTTGACCTTCCGATCCTGGTGTGTGACGACTTCAATTCCAAGATCCCTAGAAATTCTAACTTGGTGGACCCGAATGACAACATTTCTCTTTCAGCTGTAGTACTTAAGTCCAGGCTATATTGTATTTGTCCTCGTGCAATCAGCTGGGCCATTCAGTTTTACTCGAAAGAGTTTAGCATGATCAAAGGAGCGAGGTCTTCTGACTGCCTGCCTAATTTCATCAGAAGGTCATTGAATAGTTCAAGCATTAGAGTCTACGAATTTGTGGCAAAAGCGCCATCTTTGGTGGTTGACATGTGTATTTATCACCAAAATGAGAGTGATCATTTTCTTATAATACTGAACTTACACATCAAGGGTTTCGAGCATCAGTCTTACACATCTGGGGTTTTGACTATTAATTCGGCACCTGGAAATCAACAAAAATTGAGGCGGCTGCTGCAACTGCACAGAGGGTTTTTTTGTGATTTTGTGCCTGTATAGTGCAACTGGGCTTGACTCAATTCGAAGGGCAGGTGTTCTTACTTTGAAAAAGTATGAAAGATGTTTGCTGCCCATTAGCCAGAGTATTTTGCCAAAATCAGTGAGTAACAGCAGGCAAATAGACCAACGAGAAGAATAAGGCTATTTACATAGAGATACGTGCCCTTGCTTATATTGAACCTGAACCTGTGAAATATGCCATTCGACATAAATTAATCAGGTTTAACTACGCCAGATGGTCGAAACTCCATCATTACTTAGTAGAGTGCCAACAGTGTAGAGATTTGGTCTACACCACGCTGAGCAATTATCCACGCAAATTCTGGAGTATCATTAATGGGTACCACTCACGTCATAATGATATCAATGAGGTCTCAGAGTCTGATTGGATCATTTATATCACCAATACGATTGGAGGATCTGTACTGGGCAAGCTTCGGTTGGATTATGAATTGGGGGTGTGGAATTACACCAAAAATAGAGAGGTGGTTGCAAAATTGATCACATGAGCAAATCCTCCCGCACTCCTTGCCCCGATGGCTTATGCTATTTGTTAATCAGACGTGATTATCATCTGTTGGCAAATGTTTTACATCTTCTCTTAACCTGCATTGCAACCACTCAGTCCATTCCCCAATCCTGGCGCGATAGCATCCTTGTTCCCGTAATTAAGAAAGGTTCTTATGCGGGCCCCTGTAACTATTGTCTTTTGCAATGCTAGATGTATCCTCCAAGATTTTTGCTAGAATTTGTCTCGAGGAGCTCTGTCACTAGAAATATCATTACATTGAACCAAACAGGTTACGGGAAAGGATGTAGTACCACCACTAACATTCTTGCCCTCACAACAGTGATACAACAGTTATAGATAATACGTAACAGACCAGTCTATGTGGCATTTGTGGATTATAGTGCCGCCTTTAATGTCGTGGAGAAAGCAAGGCTCTGGAGGAAGCTACAGGCTTGCTGAAAATGATTGTGATGCTGCAGGACCAGACCAGGGTAAACGTACGACTGGAGGGAAATGGGGGGGACCTTCACTTGGATATATATACGCAAAAGGGTGTAAAGCAAGGTTGCACTTCGATACCCTTGCTTTTTAATTTAAATTTTTCCAACATGGGGATTGCACTGGCTGGTGAAGCATGTATTCCACCTAAATTGGGAGAGGAGGTGTTACAGTGGATGGGTTATGCAGACAACATAGTCCTCCTTGATCTAACATCTGGAGGACTTCAAAATGTGTTGAATAATCTCAACACTTATTCGTCCGCAAACTCATTGAAGATCAGCACATCCAAAACCAAGATTATAGTCTTTGATTACAAACCAAAAAGGCTGCAAGAATCGATTGGATGATGAATGAGGAGACCATTGAGGTAGTTCCTTCATATACTTATTTGGGCACCACCTTTGACGCTAAACTCAGTAGTGTCACCCAAATTGATCGTTTTAAGGTAAGAACTGTGCAAAGAGCCGGCAGTATCAAATCCCTTTCATCTAAGGGGGTGGTTATTCAGTTGGGCTACTGATTCATCTTTACTCCACTAAAGTTGCATTGTTCGCATTACACTTCTTGGTCACAATATTCTAATAGTGTGGATCTAACTAAGACATTTACACTCACCGATTCACTCACAGACTTTCATCTTCGTTCCCTAATGCAGTCGCCATGTACACCAGTTCAAATGATAATTGAAAAGCATTTGGTGCTATCACGTGATGAAACATAGTACGTCATCACGTTTTACGCAATAATTTGCAAATGCTAATTTCATGGGCATACGTTCTTAACCTTACACTTGCCAACAATTGAAGAACTACAATGATAATTGCAGTTGGGAAGAACGCGGAACGAAGAAGTAAGTCTGTCAGTGAATCAGTAAGTGTAAACAGGTTAGTTAGATCCACACTATAAGAATATTTTGCGAACACAATGTATAATGCGAACAATGCAACTTAGCAAAGTAATGAGGAAACTTGTAACAGAACAGTGACTTTGCAAAAGAAAATTCAAGTAAGCGGAGGTCCTTAATGGATGTATTAGGAGCCCTGCAAGGGGCATGTATATATTACTATGACCCTTATGAATTAAAGGGTCATAATTAACATTGAGGGTAATGTCTAAAATGAATGTTAAGAAACACATTTTCCTTATAGGATTAAAGGATCTATCCCGTTTAGAAAAGGAAGAATGATTTCAATTTAAAGATCACAGGAAAGTCAAGGAATTAGAGGGTGTGTAGGATTTTAACCCTAATAGATGTGGACAGAAGCTAAGTGTGTCTAACGTAATCGATTGTTGAAAAAAATTAAATCATACTATGACTAATCACAACAGTCTAATTGTGCATGTGATTCTTGAGTGCGCTCAATTGATATAAAAACATGGAGGCTGGACCAAAAGAACTGTACATGTGTTTTTTGCAATTAAAATATCATACCTTGATTACATGTTAGGAGCAGCTAACTGTCCAATGTACTTCAGGTTGCTATTGCTAAACATTTTATTTCATATCTTTATTTTCCCAATCGATCCTCCCTACAACCAATCATCATTTTCTGTTTAAACATTGTATTAATTTGTCAAATGATTATTGGGGACATTTACATGTAATTGATTTAATACAGTCTATATATGGGTCAATTATTCAATGACAACATATATATATATATATATATATATATATATATATATAAAATAATAATACATTAATAAATAAAAAATAAATAATTTTTGAAGAAACTGTTAACGGTTTTGAGACATCTTTGTGGTGTACGGCTCAACGCTGGAATATATCACCTGTATATCACCTGCAGTGACAGCCAACTACCCGAAAGGAGAAGGACTCTTTTCCTTAGATTAAATTCTAAATTAAGAGCACTATTTTTCTAACCCAAACCTGCAGAACTAGATGAAACTTATTATAGTCTACATTCAAATTGAACACATACGGCTGAAATCCACAACCCACGTTCGCAAAGGGAGGCAAATTGATGTAAATGTGTACGTACATGCCATGTTTCCATGCAATATTTCTCTGATAACAATACTTGATTTTGATATTGGAGAAAATAAAATGTTTAATCTGCTATTTATCAACAGTAAGTCATTTCTGTAAATGTTAATTGAAGAGAGCTTTAATGTACTGGCCAAAACGTCGCATGGTTTTCATATAATTGATAATGCTGCCTAGAGGTGGCCTTGTGTTAATTGGTATTAGAAACATTAGAAATATATTCACTTGACATTATGCTGATTGTGTGTGTGTCACCTCCTTGAGAGATTGTCACAGGCAGGCCAGTTCTAATTGTGAAAACAAATCATCAACGTTGATGTATATTTTTGAGGTGAATTCTGTTGCCTAAAGTAAGGGTGCCACCCTTGGTTTTCCTTTTATTTAAATAAATTCAAGTTCAACCATAAAACACAGCCCGTTTCTTGTCCCAGAATTGTTGGTTGGAAGAGTGTACCAATGAATGCTAGAGTAACAGTTGCCAAAAGAGTGACATTTCAACAAATATCTCAACAATGACCATCAACCGAGACACGCAATGTTTTGAAATGTGTTGGGGATTTGTGAAGGATGAGTGTATACGTTTGACCAGAGTGTACTAATTGAATTTGTAAACCAAGAATGTGGGTCTCAGTGATAGAAGAGTTGAAGAAAGATGCATTAAACCTACAAAGGTTTCTTTTACTTCTGGGAAGGCAGAGCTGGGAAAGCACTGAAAGAGGATGCGGTCACATGCATGGACTCAGAGAATGGGTACACTGTAGATTATTTAATTCTCTAGATCCTGTGCACGAGAAATATAATTGTTTGTAAACAGAGACTGGCATCATAGCTTGAAGGAAATATGGCTGCTGACTATGGTAACTTTGCTTGGGAACATCAAGTAAGGCAGGGCTCTTCTTAGACTGCAAAGGGCAGGAGAAGCAGGTCTTCGGTTCTACTGTCAGTCACCTTCAAATTCTGAGTCTCCTTTTAGATCCAGTAATGCCACACGACGTTCTGTGCAGAGGCCAAATATGCCTGTTGGTTGCAATTGTGGGTCTGCTTTGTATGTCTTTATCCATGTCAATGTCTTACTTCATAAAGTTGTACTGCTCTTAATTTCACAGTAATCCCAAATTCTACTCTTTATCATCACAACTTCCGCCTCCCCCACCCTGCACTGCGTTGTGGGTCCTCCATTAATATGGAACTTCATTGCTGCAGTGAACAGGTATTTACAGGTGAGAGAGTGGGTATAAGTGGCATGAGGCAATGTTTAGAGTCCATCAATTAGTTTTCGATTTAAAAGGTTAGCAGTCTGTTTCTTGTACAAGGGCTCGCCCTTGTGAAGCAAGGGTGATATAGAGGAGTAGAACTCAGTGCAAATTGCTGTCATATTTAAAACCCTGACTTTGAAAGTTAACACATGCACTGAATTAATATGGACGATGGTCTGAGGTGAAACCCCAAAAATTTGATATGATAGGTTATTTATAACGTGCTTAATACCCAGAGTTTTCTAAGCGTGGACACGGGGTTCGAACCTGTGTTGCTCCGCGTTGTCTTGCTTCGAAGGTGAGCACGTTGCCCCTGAGCTATCTTCCCGAGACATAAGGCCATATGCAACAATTGAATGCTGACCCAACCCACCCAGCCACCTACCTTTCTAGAAAGTCAATACTACATCTCCCTTTCCACACCTATGAGAAATGGATGGTATGGCAATTCCCACTGTGCAAACTAAAGCTTGTTTGCTGACCCAGAAGCCTTTATAATCCTATGCTAATTGAGCTTCTACACAGTTAGTAAAATGACAGCCTCACATGCTGGCAGCAAAGGACATATGTAATGTGTACATTTGGCCAACTAATCCATGCTTTGTAAACCCTGCATAGGGCACAGAAAATAAAGCATGGGCTGGATGCCAACTGACGAGCTTACTAGCTTTAGTCAGACTATCTTGACTCGGGAGGATAGCTTAGGGGCAACGTGCTCGCCTTGGAAGCAAGATGACACGGAGCACCACAGGTTTGATCCCAGGGTCCGCGCTTAGAAACCTCTGGGTATTAAGCGCGTTATAAATAACCTTTCATATCATATCTGGTGAGATGGAGCATGCTTTGGGAAAATGAGAACTACATATGCCATTGGACAGCCCTGTAGTTTTAATGAAAGAGTGGTTTATAAGAACGATCCTACTGGGTTCAAATTCAAGGTGAAGCGGGGGAGGTCAAATGCAACTAACCACACCAGACATTCAATATACAGAACAGCACACTGGTGCAAATTTGAGCAGTGATTGGAAGTCCAATGCTCGTTGTCACTGCCATCACGAGTAGGAAGCACAACAAGGCTGACACAAGGATGTGGTTATTAATAAAGTAACATTTACTTAAACAGCCAAAAAAGATGGTTCCTTCATCAAAGAATCACAAGCGTCTTATACAAGTATGGACTTGGGCCCATACGGGCCCCACTCCAATGTCCAGTTGGCCACTCTGGCTTCTGTCTTAAGGGGTTTGGGAAACCCGAAAGCCCACAATCCAAAGAGAGTCGGTAACAGGGTCCCTCCAAAGTCATGACAACACAGGCTTGAGAAATCTAAAATGTCTCCTCTAGATCTTGGTAGAGATGGATTTTTCCCCAGCAGTGGTCCACTCTCCCAGGACTCGAGGTCCAAACCTGGGGAAGGGTATTCTGGTACCAGACCACCTCCATGTTCTAGGATCATGGTCTCCAGGATGCTTTACTAGTGGCCACCCCTGGTGAGGTTGTAATGCTGGAACCTCCCTGGTTTCTGCCTAGAAGAGATGCCTGCTCTCCACTCCTACCACCTTGTCAGGTCTAGTAACTGTATCTCCCTCATTAGCTTTTCTCCATTGTACATCCCAAATGGCAAGGGTTCTTATCCTCTCCTGTCTGCTCCAGTTATCCTTTTAGATGATTACTCGATTCTTCCAACATCCTCAGTATAACTTTTACCTGATGGTTACTCTCCGTCTAACATCACCTCAGCTTAGCTCTCTCTAGATGGTCATTTTCTCACTGCAACGTCCTTATTGTAACAGTTGCCAGATGCTAACTCTGGTCCTCCACTGAAACTTCCACCTTACAACCTCCAGCAATTTCCTCCCATTTCCCTCAATAAACCTCTTGCTTGCCAATCTCCTCCAAAACACCTTCCTCCAGTCCATCCCCTTAAACCCCTCTGACTGAGCAAGCTGGCATTTATTTAGGCAATATGACCTGAGGCGGGTTGCCATTACAGGTCAAGTAATGCCCCTGGGGCCATAGTTAGAAGCCCGAGCAAAGCCAGGGCTTTAACGGATCACCGGGAGCATTACCTGACCAGTAATGGCCACCCGCCTCAAGTCATATTGCCATTAGTACCCCAGCATGTCGCACCAGGGTACGAGTTGCAATTTTTCTCGAGTCGAGAAATGGCGCTACGACCATTTATGACTCGAGAAAAATCCCTTCCCCCTTTCCTTGGCGGCCATTAAAATCAATGTGAAAAAGTAAACAAAAAAATGGCCACCATGGAAAGGGCAGAGGGGCTACACATAGTCCCTCCTCTCTTTCCATGGTGGCCAGTCGTGGGAAGAACTCCAGATGCCGCGGAGCTTTGAGCCTTCTCTGGCAGGTAAGGCCCGGGCGAGGGTCAATGAGCCTGCGTTTTACAAACTCATTGACCCTCGCTGGGTACTAATGCTTGATATCGACTCCCCTTGTGTGGTCCTCGGATACATGAATTGCACTGTATTGTGTAGATAGGTCTACTCTCTGATTGGACTATGTGCATAGGGTTGTGTCGGCTCTGAAGGGATTGACCAGAGCTTCTATTAAGGCCTTCCATCTTTTTGGACTGCTAAACTGCTCTGGACATACGTGGGGAGTGTTTCCCTCCCATTTGGAGACCTGCTGACATTGCCTGCTTTTAACTGGGCCCCTCTGTTCTCTCAGCGTGTAACTCAATTGCCTGGTGAAACTTTGGTAAGCAAGGTAAGATTTTGTACGCAAAGGGGAACCTTTCTTGGAAGGGGGCTAGCATATTTGTCATTCCTGCCACACTGGTATGACTAATTCTCATAAACGTTACCTTTGTCAGGTATGCCAGATAAATAAATGTATTTCCAAACTTGCGAGTGGATTCAAAATGCTGCAACTTATTTTTCCTTAAAGGGGAAGGTGCTGATGGCTACGTTGGGGTTTTGGGTGTGGAACAGCCACCTATAGAGACGAATATTGTGACTAGAGGTAGCCTCAAGGGATTTGTGCCGGCCCCATTCCCTGAGATGTCACTGCTGTTTGCTGTGGTGTTGCTCCTGACGCTGCCCCCTACCGAGTGGGGTGTTCTTGGGATACAAACCTTCTTTTGCTCAGCATCCACTAGCTTGATGCGGCCCCAGCCCCTATGACCACCCCAATGTCAGAGCTCCAGTTTAGGCAGGGGACTTCTGCCATGCTACCATCCCATATGAACAGGGCTGCATACTCGCCTACCACAGTTGTTATTGTTGTGACAGTTCCTATTATAAAGCAGGGGAAAGGAGGGTGACTGATGGGAAATTGAGAGGATATGGAAAGCACATGTAGCAAGTCACTTATAAATGACACAGAGTCGGCGCAAGGCAGAGTACCCGGGCGGGTAAAGACAGATGCATCTGAAAAAGGCCTACTAACTTTATAAATTAAAGAAACATTCATTGTTTAATGGAACGTTGCATAATCACTTTGGTTTCAAAACCAGGCATTTACTTTGCCTACTAATTGATTTTATTAATGAAAGGTGCACTGGAACTGTTCAATGGGATGGAGAATCCACTGTAGTTTTTCTTTCTACACCCACAACATGTCATTGTATCACATTCCAAGTTCAAAATGGTCTATGCATTTACTGATGATGTAAGGTGTACATATCATTTGTACACGTACTTCAGGTTGACACAAAGGAATGAGGTTGGTTAAGAGGGTGCGGAAAGGACAGGACAACTTCCTCCGCTAGTTTCAGTGCTGAATGTGCAGGTAGGCAAGACATTTGTATAAAAGTGAATCTACACGTCTTTGGGACAAGGCTTTGTCATTGGTAGCAGAAATTTTCAAAGATACCAACAAGGCGGATCGTGTGGTCCACATTCCATAATCAAGCTTCATAGAACTGCAACCTTTACAGATCTGGTCCGAGAATCGTACCGGGTGGTATGGGACCTGAAAACCTAGTTAAAGGCTAAAAGCGCAGCTAGGGTATTTAACAATGTAATGTAATATAAGTGGTCGTGTATAGTGACATTCTGCCACTATCGGTGGCCTCACTGCGCTTGGCTCTGTAAGAAAAAAGGGGGGCTGGGTTCATTAGAGGGACAGTCTGGAGGGCAAATGCAAAACCTGTGGTGTTGATGGGTGCAGGTAGGAAGTACCTGGTTCTTGAGTGCCAATCTGTTTTCTACGGGTTTGGCTATATACCTGGGAGTGTGTTATCCATAGGGCAAAACCTAAGATCTGATAAGACTGCATTACTTTTGGTCTGATTACCGCTAATGTGGGAGAGTGCCACAGTGATAACAAGGAGAGCTTACTCGTGGCTCAGTTAGTGTTTTTGTGCTAACGGCCGGGCCTGTGGAAGCCGTCTGTGTGGGGTTTGTGTGTGTAGTGCAAGGTGGTAGGAGATCTTAGAGGGGAGACTGTTAGTCCGGGGAATGAGGGAGTAGGAAGTATGAGGTCAAACAACCTGCAACCATTCAATCCCTCCCACAGGCAACTTTGCATACAGGTCCCATTACACTAGCTCACACTGCCCCTGTCAATCCTTCTCTCTCACACTGATACATTGTTTCCCATGAGCCAAAAAACAAGCATCTGCAGGTTGGCAGATGAGGGGGAATGGGTAGTATGTAAACTCCAGTCAATTACCATAAAATGCAGCAAGGGTTTATGGGAGGCAATGCTAGGTTTTCTGATGGATGAGCTTTTCCGAGATGGAGTCTCAGCAAGTTGCCCTGAGCCCCTCAGCCTCTCCCGTGCTAGGAGAATGGGCACTGATCCTCCTCTAAACCCAGGGGCCCAAATGAAGAAGGGGCGGGTTGGAACAGGCAGTAGTCAGAATCCTGGGAATGTGGATCTTCTGTTATTCCAGAGGCTGGAAAAAGGGACAGAATTGATAAGATCCCTTGCTCTAGTCTCCCTGGGCCCCCAGCCCCCTAAACCTGGTGTACCTATGCCTGTCTCGCTGCTGCTGTTCTCTGTGTATTCTGTCATGAAATGTGGAACTACCTTTTTCCCCTTGGTGTAAGCTAGTTCCCATCTGGGGGTGTGGAGATGATTTCTCCTATAGCTGACCTTCTTCTACCACCTTTCCCTCAACACCCTCGATTAGTTTACATTCAGTAGCCAATGAATCTGGTGGTGGCAGACTTCCTACAATACCAGAGTTAGTTTTATTAATTTCATAGTCCCCGTCTTCTGGGAGTAGGAGTCTGGTGCAAGGGGGAAGGGGAGCACGGCTGGTGCCAGTGAAAATGATGGTGCCACTGTGTATTTGCAGGATGCAGCACTGGGCGTCGATGAATCCGAGGCAAACGTTGCAGACTGTGAGAACGAACACCGGCTTGTGGGGAAATGGTGGTACGAAATCCTTGAGAGCACCAGGAGTTGGTAGACGAGAGTGGGCAAGGAAAGCCCGGCGAGTAGCACGCTATTAGGGAGCCAGCAGTGCACAGGAAGGCGGGGCACAGAGCATGGGAAAAACTCCCAAGAAGAAGCTAAACGGGGGTACAAGGGCCAGCGGGGGAGGGGCAAGGTGGAGTTGCAGGACACCCAGGAATAAGGCGATTGTGGGTAACTAGGGCGGGCTACAAGGACTCCAAGAAACAACCACTGACAGGCAAAGCTCGCGGTCTCGGATCTCCCTTTAGGTCATTATTCATAGCTCTTCCTTCATTTCTACTAAAGTCTTTTGATGCTTCCCTCGGTGCCATCTTGGAGTGTGGTTCCCTTGCAAATTCTACTGTCCTCACCTTATCAATACCTCTTTGGCTACCTGCCTCAACCGCACTTGGAGTAATCTCCCCAATTTATGCTTAACTGGTAAAGAGTCTTTGGTTTAGAGAAAAAGCAACTTATTTCAAGGCTCATAGTTCATGAATGTGCAAAGGGCATGTTCTATAAAACTATTAAAACCCCCATCTGTCTTTCATGAGAAAAAAAGGCATGAATGGAGTAATAACTTTATATGCCTATAAAACGGGCAGGTTGTCACTCTCCTCCTGGGAGCAATGTTCTCTCCACCTCTAGCATTTACATTAACATGAGCATGCCAGATCCTGTTGACAGCACTTCCATTTTCCTGGGTAGTCGTGGGGAGTTGGATGGTGTATGTATTGTGACAGATCAGAAAAAGGACACAGCCACTCTTTGGACCTGGGTTTTTAAGAATAAGGCCGGTCTTTCCCCATTGCTACGAGGGTGTTGCCTACCTACAAAAGCTAACTAGGGTACTCGTCCATCATCACTGAATGTCCAATACAAACTGTCCGCTGTCCAACACTAAGCTAACTGACCCTACCACTATATTAATAACCAAGGTCAGCAGAATGACTCCCTTTTCCTGGATTGCACTTCTTGCACCTCTTCTTTCAATAATTAATTCCGGTCCTCTTTTTACTATTCTATTTCCTGGTTCTTTTTGGGTTCCTCTGATTATTATCAACACTCTCAAAGCACTTTTGAAAAGTACCACTTCAGTAGAGAAACTGACCTTTTGGATAATAAGAGTTCTCGTTAATATCCTATACTTGGTTTGGCATATGGTTTATCCTATTGGTTTCTCTGGTTTTCACTTCATCTCATCCATTCTCTATTTTGTTCCTTTAGTACAGCCTTGTGTGGACTCTCCCTCTTCATAAGGTATTATTCTCCACGCTCTTTCATATCGCCTTTCTGTATTTATAGTTCAACAAGTTTGTTTTCCAAACTTCATAATTTATACTGGGACGAGTTTCCCCTACTGTGCAATAATTCCTGTTTGGCCGCCCTTTCTCCCAGTTACCTCCTTTAACATCAGGAGACTTCTCCAGGCCCAGCCCACCTCTGGGAATCTCCTTCCTGTCTTGCTTGGTTATCAGTTAGCTATTTCTGACCTTTGCACTCCGGACTTCGTTCTCCTACTGTCTCTATGCTCTGGCATGCAGCCGGACTGTTTTTTGTTGTGGTCTTGGTGCTGTTCCACGAGTACCTGCTCCACCATGACTCTGGTGCGGCCAGCCACCACTTCTGCTCAGCCTCTGGCCTTCTCCACTATGGCCTTTGGGGTTCTGCAGCGTCTCTCGCTTCTTCCCCTCTCACTCGCGTCGGGGTTACAGCGGTTTTCCAATGTGTCTGCCCTTCGTTCAATGCAGTTTTGAACAGTGCAGGTTCTGCGCTTCCTCCCGCTCCTCCTCCTTCCGCTATGACACTTGTAGGGACCTTCCCCTGTTCGGGTATGGTTGCCGAGACAAGCTCTCTTTCTTGTTGCAAGTGACATATATTAACCTTTCTTTTATCCAAGTCTTGAGGCTTAACACTTTTTGGCATTCCAGATAGTCCCATGTAGGCCATTGTCTGTACTGATTTAGGGAGTTCATCACACAAACGGGAGCCCTTGTTCCCTAAGGGGGAGTCTCTCCCAGTGAGGTCCCACTTGCCTCGACCCCTAGGGAGGCTGTTGCAGAGCAGGCTCACCTTCCTACCCTCACAGGGGACTGGGGAGACTTGACAAATTCCCCCACTGTATGTTTTGGCCTATGACTAGTATACAAATCTGCCTGGCAGGCTGCAGAGAAAGGTATTACCCGCATTTGTCGTTTCAAATTGACAGTATGGTACAACTGGCCGAATTCGGCCAGTATCATTTGGTCGTTTTGAAACAACCAATTTGGGTAATCACTACCAAACATGGGGATCACGGGTTGCGGGTGTGTCCCCCGCTCCCCATGTTTGGTAGTTATTGCCTTTGGGGCTAGCGGGGGTGTCCCCCGCTTACGGAGGTCTGGAGGCGGAGGACCAAAAAAAAAGAAAAAGAAAAGCGTAAGAGGGACGGATCCGATGCTGCATGGTAAAAACATGCACGGACGGCTCTGTGGTGGTGTCTTATTTTTAATTACGGCTGTTTTGGCCATGTTAAAATTGGCTTCGCGGCTGAATTGACCATGGTCAATTCGGCCGCAAACAATTGTGCCACAGCCAAAACGTATACATCCGCAGAGAAATGACCCCTGATAAGCTCTACACATCTAGCAGGTTTGGAATGTGGCTGTCTGTACAATGTGCGTGCAATGTTGAATAATCTGCAGGCTATACTGTTTCTTACAGATTGCTGATTGTCCAATGATAAAGCTTCAACAGCCACCTAAAGGATATAAGTACGCCATGCACACCTGTTCCGAAGGCTGTATCAAACGGTATGGCCCAGAAGACAGAGTTAAAGCTCCAAGTGCATGTGATATGGTTTGGTATGGCTTCTATTTATCTATTACGCGCAATGCCACTAGGCATAGGGGGTGTACAATTATACTACCAACTGCTTGTTTACCTTCAAGGGATTAATTTCTCATCTGTACATCCAGTGATAAGTCCTTTGCAGAGCACCTTTCTGAAAAAGTCAAAAATATTGCATCCAATGTGTAGACTGCTACCTATTTGGCCGACTGTCCCGTCTAGTTACAAAGCTACCAAGATCAGTTTGTGAAACACGGAGCGCAGTCTGACAGTGAGACTGTCCAGCAGATCGACTCTCATGGCAGTGACAATTTACTAGAGCTCCTAATATTTAAAACGAATCTGGGAGATTCCCCCAGTTGCTGGAAAACCATAACGGGAATCCATAACGTGAATCCATAACGGGAGCATATCAATGTTGGGCCTTAAGGACACTTCTCGTAGAGGGACACACACACACTAGTTGCAGACAATTGACAAATGAAGGACCTGCATGTGCTAATACGCCTTTCTTTTTTTAAAGCCCATTTGTGCTGCGTTCATCATTTGTTGACTGGTGAAATGTTTACAGTTTATTAGTGATGACTGGTACTCGGAAAGAAATATGCGGCAGCTGAAAATAATTCACATAAATGACCCTGACAGCAAACAGTTAAACTGCTAGATTCAGGCGCTCGTGTTTGCGTTTCCGGAGGATATTCCACTCGGGGCTAAATGGGAACTGCCATTATATCACTATTAACGTACGGTCGCGTGTCTTTCAAGCTGCCAATCAAAGCATTAGGCAAGGAGTGTTGTCACATTACAAAATGGCTTTTTTTTGCACTTTGTACTAAATCACATCAGAGATGACAGAAAGCTGCACTCCACAACAGATCGCTTGCAAACAGTATCGGGGACTTCTCAGCCCAGCCAATCGATGCTAGGCTATAGAGTAACAGGATTACAAATCAACCGCGGAGAATGCAATTTGTGCCGAATAACACTTAAGTTAACTATTGTATTACAAGCCCTCCAGGCCAGAACACATGCTCATCTCTCAAAACAAAGGATGTATTTATGACATGCACGCTTCCATGCGCTGTACTTCCATAGTTACGTGGACGTCACCATAATACTTCAGCACTCCATTGTATTGAGCTGGAAGCGGAGACATGCACTGTCCCCTTTCCAGAAGAATGGGGCACCCAGGCTAGTTGGAAAAGACACAGCCCGGTCTTTAGTACTGTCAGACAGTGCAGCTAAGACCAGCTAGGATTCTAACAACAGCATGAGCCACGTGCCTTCTGCACTATGTGCCAGCCAAGGAAGCGTCTCACCCATGGTTGACGAATTTCGTGTAAGGCTGGTGTGTAGCCAAGAGCCACTACTAACAAGCAGCTACTGGAAGGAGGAGGGCTTGAAAGCATTCATGGAAACGGGATATTTTTCTTTCCTAGCGGTGATGGCAGGCAACGGCTTATGCGTCCGCCACAATGGTGGAACGGGGGCTTTGTGTGGGGAGGTCTATCAATCAACAGGGAGACTGGAAGAAGACTTAGAAAAGGGGCCACATGCAATAGCTGAGCTTTGTGGGTTGATTGGCCTGTCTCTAGTGTCTGGTCTTTTTTAAAATAATGATACTTTATTGATTTGGTATAGAAAACATTGCACATACATGGCTAAAGGTCCACATACCTCTACTTTTCTTTATATATACCATTAAACCAAGTTGTGATAGGTACATATACTGTACCTCGAATACAACTCTTTAGCAGCTTTGGGAAGGTACAATATTTACATATGGAAAACACTGCCGAGGGTTTATCACTTTAATCTCGCTTTTTATCCAGAAGCTATTTGGGTGCTTCAAATCCCGTGTGCTCAATCTTTCGGATTCACAGAATTTTGTATCCCAAGGAATTCTCTCTGGCCATTTCTCCAATGTCTCCTGCAATGTAGACTATCATGGAAGGGGGTGTCTCCTGCTCCTTAGCTGGCTGTGCTCTGAGGATAAGGCACCCCTCGAAGGCCGGCCATCTTGCTCTGCTGGCCACCTCATTCTGTTGCAGGCTTAGTTTCTTCTGTGGTTCTAACACCATACCTGTCCGTTTCCCTTCCTCCCTGATCCTATTTAACAGTATTTGCATGTATGAATAATGTACATCAGGTGGTTATACAGCGTGAACGAACAGAATGGGTTGTTGGGTCTCAAGAATTGGAATTGAGGGATGAGTAATCGTTGCTCTGGTCGCTGGTAGATCATGCCGTGTCATTCGGGTGTGAATTAGGGAGAGTCCTGTTTGCATGAACCGTTCGCAGCTATTAGCCCACAGTAATTTGTTGAACCATGCATTGAGACATGGTGGGGCAGGGGGTCCAGCCAGAATTTAGAAATTTGCTTGTGGGCCATTACAAGTGCCAAGTTTAACAGTCTACTCACTGTTTTACTCAGTGGGTAGGGGATTAGGTTGTATATTGGATGAGGTGATGGTGACCAACATGGCTAATACTTCTTTCGAAAATGTATTCACCAATGGTCAAAGTGAGGCCAAAAACAAAGTCTGCCTTGTCCATTTTGCATCTCAAGCAGGCATCCGTAGCGGTAGGGTCACATTTTCTAATATTGATTGGGGTACAGTACAATTAATGTGAATATTTAAAAAGTATTAGCTGATGTTTTGGATTCATAGATATTAGTCTGGTCTGAATACAGACCTCTAATACAAAGCTCAGTGCCTTCTCCCATTAATATTTGAAAGCTAGGGCCCTACCACCCTCTCCATAGCTCAGATACGTTACACATTGCTGAAACACACTGGGAGAGGACCTGGATTAACTATGTATTTCAATGAAATGCTGGTGCCGGGTAGCTTCGGGAAGTTCCTGATTTCTTTTTTTTTATTGAGATAGTGTAAAAAAGATGGAGTCCTAATTTTAGAAAATATTGAACAGAAATAAATGAGCCGGTGACAAACAGTTCATCATGAGTTAGTATGCGGAGCCTACGTTACTCAGCATGTCCCTTGTCAAGCGTCAAGGCAAGATACAGTATTCTGTCCAGGCAAATGTTAGGAGCATAAGGTGGGATGTGGTTATACTTTCTGTGCATTTTATAGCATGCTCAAAACGGTAGACTGTACCATGTCCACCTCGTTGTGACAGAGTTTGGGGCCTTGAAGTGTTTGTGATTCCAGTGAAGCAGCATGAACCAGGAACCTTTCTAGATTAGGACTGGGGCTTCGGGACCAAGAGTCAGACCACTGTGTCACATGTTGTGCTGTGGCAATCGGAGCACAGTCTTCCAAGTTTGGCACATTTAACCCCCATATTTAAAAGGGAGCACCATTATATCCCATGAGAGTTGCGCATGGTCCCGGCCCCCATACCTACTTAGTCAGCAATGATGTAAGCTTGCTGAACATTTTTCTCAGAAGCTGCAATGGGATGTTGATGAAAAGATACAGGCATTTTGGTGATATAACCATGTTAGTTAATGCTATTCTGCCATCTTGAACATTGGGAGCTTAATCCACCTTGTGCACTTTATTATTAATTTTTACCAGTAGGGGTTTGTAATTATATTCATACAAATGTTGTCTCCTCCTTGCCACGTTGATCCCCAATACTTAACATAACTGGTGTGCGGCAGAATTATAATTTGAATGTTCTATTGTTCAGAATTCAAGTTATATATATAGATTGGACCATATAGATGGATGCGCATGACAATTTCATTTTTGTGGGCAAGCTGTCTCCGATTGTATAGACAGGGCAATTTCGTTTTTGTGCAAAAGCGGTTTGTGATTGAGTAACATTGTGGTGACTTCTCCTCCATAAAGTTGGAGGCCACCTATGCATTGACTTCACTTTAAATAATAAAACAAATATTAGAATTGCCAAATGTAGCCTGTTTCGTGCCCCCAGAATTGTTGGCAGGATTGTATCTCAGGTACCATTAAATTAAGCATTTATCCCATTGGCAATAATGAATATAGGCAAATAGTCAATATCTCCATCACCACCTATACTGAAAATAGGGAAAATTAAGCAACCCTACTGATAAGAAAGTCTTTTTAGGCTTGGAACCAGTTGCAATTATCAATGAACCAAACCAAATTGACTTTGGAGTCACCACAACTTCAGTGAACGGGCACACATATATCCAACACCTCCAGAAGAGAAGACAGCCCCTTTACCTGTGGAGGACGTAAATGGTAGTCTAATTCTATCAGGACCAGTGACAGAAAACACCAAACTCATTCAAATCACTATGGCCCGACAGTGAAGTCCTGTCTTTCGGCTTGATTCAAATTTCCAACTGATTCTGGACATACCATTGCTAGGCCAAGACAACCCATTCATCTATCGGTTGGCAAACATTCTGCCCCTTGCGTCAGAGTTCAGTGCTAGACGTTTCTGCTCCAATCATGGTGCAAAGATAACAGACACTAATGCAGTGACGAATAATCCTTCACCCCTACTGGTTTTATGCTCAGTTCCGTCCAAGCATGGAGACTTTCGAGATGTAGTTTATGAAACCTTGGAAAGAACACTACCATCGCATTGTTCCAGTGATTGTTCCATGGATTTGATTCATAGAACCAACGTACCATTTTGTAGAGTGCATGCCCTCTCTGAAACTGAGACGAAATGCCTGAACAATGATCTAACTGTGATTCTTTGCTATGGTCTAATTTCAGAATCTCGATCTCCTGGGAGTTCATCCTTGTTTTCATCATCCAAGGAGGATACTTCTGCATTGTGTCCCTGGCTAGAATTTCGAGATTTCAATAAGGTTACATTCAAGAATAAATACCCTTTATCACTGATCTCCGAAATCCTCTTGTGGGAATGGAAGCAGGTTTTATTTTTACCAGCCGAGAACCAAGTGGAGTGTACCATCTCATTAAAATGAGAGAGGGCGATGAGTGCAAGATGGCTTTTAGAACTCCATTCGGACATTATGAATATAGACTAATGCCTTTAGGCCTGGTGAATACACCATCAGTGTTTCAGCGATTTATGGACCATGATTTTGCTGAAGTAATAGCACTGACAGTGATTGTTTATCTTAATGATGTGCTCATTAATTCCAAAGATCCCATTATTACAAAATATGTGAGTACAGTTGTTTTAGATGTAAGAGATCATCAATAATTGCATAAACCTGAGAAATACAAGTTTGATGTTCCAGGAGTCCTTTTACTAGGGATTAGATTGGTCTACGCCCTTGTCCTTCAGAGTGCAACGATTTCTGGGATTAGTGATTTTTTTTATAGCAAATGTATCCCTCTTTTTCACAGAAGGTTTTCACCACACTCATCTTCTAAAGGAACATTTCAATGGAATTACAGGCTGAAAAGGCCTGTGTACACTTAAAGGAAGTATTCACAACTGCCATGATAGTCAACCAGACTCCTGTGATCCCTTTATCATGGAAACGGGCACTTCCGATTCGGCTTTAGATGCAGTCTTAAAACAAGTCCAAGATGGTACTGCTTTATTTTGCTGATACCAGTTTTTTTAAAAGTAATTTTCAATGAAAAAATTACTTTAAAAAACCCAATTGAAATCTATTTAGGGGCGGGGTAAATAGTTAAGAGGTGGGGAGTGGTTTAGGGTAGGGGTATTAGTATAGGGAAAGGGGAGACTTGGGGGAACCCTGCCAACATTTCTTTTAAAATCAAACTTTTTCATAGTAATTCTTTCATTGAAACCGTCCAAGATATGACACAATATCATATTGCTTAATTGTCTCGAACCCTGTCTGACAGTGAAAGCCATTATTTTATTATTGAAAAAGTTCTGTTGGCAATGTAGCAACCATGTAAAGATTGGAACAAAATGTGTTGGGAGCATGGCATCCAGTTGAAAAACGATCTGATGACTAAAATCTTGAAGTCCTACAGCAATTTGAATGTCACAACAGCAGGCAGGCCAGGTGGGCATACTTTTCCCTTACAATATGTTTCTTAATCACTTATATTCCATAATACAACAATTAATTGGCTGGTGCCCTAGCTCATCTCAACACTTCAACCATGGAAAAGCTATCATGCTTGTGTCCTCAAAAATCATTAATTCTCACTATCTCCACTTTTCGGGACAAGGTTAAGCTGACTCGTTCTCCTAGCTCTGTCCTACAGCACCAGCAGGGGCTGCGATATCTTGAGGATAAGATGTTCATCCCCTCTGTAAACTTACAAAATTTAGTATCACTGGCCAGAATCGCTACACTGTTGGGCACAAAGGGTTCATACAACCCAATAGCTTTTTGAGGCATTTCTAGTGGCCCACACTTAGAACAGTAGCCGGCCCAGACTACGTGAGCTGGCCCAGACATCGAAGGCCCAGAACAAAGGCCCTGTCTACCCCTGTCCACCATGGTATGCCACACACCCCCCATGCCCCTTTTGTGTGTGAGAATGAGACCCCAACCTTGCTGGTCGCCTGTGTGTGCAAATGAGTCCCCCACCCTGCCGGTCGCCTGTGTGTGCGAATGAGCTCCCCCACCCTGCTGGTCACCTGTGTGTGCAAATAAGCCCCCATCATGTCTGTGCCACCTAACCTATAATGACCTTGCATTGTATAATGTTGCCACCCTTTAAGATGGGGTTGTGTATCATGTCTGTGCCACTAAACCTTAAATGACTTTGCAATATATTATGGTTCTGCCCTTCAAGATTGGGTTCTGCATCATGTCTGTGCCACCTACATTGTCCCCAGGCATTCTATGCTACTGCTGCCCCTCCAACTGGATCAGGCAAACTGTATATCTTTGCCAGCACTTATCGTCACCAAGTCTGTTTTCTTCACAAGCTCTTATGTAACCAAGTCTTAACAGCGCCACGATGCACTAGGGCAGATGTGCACTTTACAAATGCAAATACATAAATAAATAAATGCCTCTGGCCTAGTATGCCATTTATTTTTGTTAGATCATTCAGAAACTTCAAGGCCTAAGAATGACGACTGTATTCCCTTGTTCCCTCCCTGCCTTGAAGCACCTTGAAGCACTTCACTTGTGTATAATCGCTCTACAAATAAACAATTGCAATCAATCTTCAACACAAAACTTTTGATGTTTTACTTGCACCACACAGGACAACTGGTTCCGACTACTTCCTCTAGCTGAATATACTCAACACAGTTTATTCATTGATTGTAGGTCAGTCTGTTTTTATTTACATATATATATATATATATATATATATGTTTTTAATTTCTTTATTAGTTTTAACAGTGTATAACCAAACTTACAACATTATCAATGCACCATTCATAATTTGCTCATCTTTAATTTCCCTCCCCTTCCGAAACCTCTCCCCCCCCCCCCAAGACCACTGTTTGTCCATCAGTCCTCATTGTGCCAGCTTTCGAGCCTGGGCTGCCTGCTTCGTCTGAGGTAGGACCGGCTAGGATGGAGCAATGGCACCGTGAGCGCATCCCACCGGTGCAGGTCTCCACTGGTGTCTAGCCTCTGTTCTTGTAGTGCAGTCTCCCATGCTCCGGTTTCGGCTGTCACCCACCTCAGGAGATCCTCCCCACCACTGTGCCACGCTTGGGTTTTTCAGGCTTTTCCATCCCATGGCTATGCGTCTTTTCGCTGTCATGTATATTAAGTCCTTGAGCTTATTCAGAGGCTTGTTTTTCCTGCTTCGTTTGTATCTGCCCAAGATGCAAGCCTCCGGTGTTCGCACCTCCAAGTCGATGCCCGCTCCTGCCACTTTTGACGCAGCTTGCGTCCAAAAAGCTTGTATCACTGGACATCCCCAGAACATGTGAGACATTCCCGCCCTAGGTTCGTTACATTTGGGGCATACTTGGGTTCTCGCTCCCCCGAACCTTGAGATGGCTTCTGGCGTGAGGTATGCTCTATTAGTAATATAGAACTGTATGAGTTGCAAGCGGGCGTTCCTGGAGATCTTTTTGTGATAATGGGTTATTTTCTCCCATTCCTTGTCATCAAATTCTATGCCCAGTTTGTTCTCCCACTTCGCCCTGCATTTGAGTTTGTTTCTAGTCGTGCCCTCCATTAGTGCCTCATAAAGTCATGAGGTTTCATGACCCCCTTCAGCCATGTTTAGCATGGTTTCGATGCCCTCGTGCTCGGTTACTGGGTTTGTAACTTCTGGCCATCTTTCCACCATTCTCCGCACCACTGCTCTATGGAGCAAAAACTGCCCTGTCGGCAGTCCAGTGGCCTCATTGAGTTCCACAAACGTTAGGATCTCTTGTTCATGTATCAGGTCCCCCAGTGTCGCCACGCCGTGGGGTTTCCACTGGCTACGCATTTACATTTGTCCCCAGGGTCTGTTTGCCTTGATTGCTGCTATGGGGATTTGTGGAGAGTACGGGTCGTCTACTCTCACTGTCCTGCAGGCACATCTCCAAAGCTGGGTCCCCAGTTCAACCAGGTATGGGCTGTTTTGTAGTGCGCCAGTCGGGACCCAGAGAAGGTCCCTAAGTAGCCCCCGAGAAAGGGCCGGTTGTAATAGTCGGGTGTCTGTTGTCGTTTCATCCACCATCCACTTCACTACATGCTTCAGTTGACTTGCCAAGAAGAATAGTTCAAAGTTGAGATTTTCACACCTCCCCTTTCATAGGGTCTCTGTAGTCTCTCCAGCGCCACTCTGTGTCTGCCTCCCTGCCACAGGAACCGTCCGCAAAGCTTATTTATTTCCCTGAAGAATGGAGGGGGGATATTGAATGGGACATTGGTGAAATTGTGTAGTACCCGGGGTAACGCCACCATTTTGAGGAGACCAGCCCTCCCTGCCACAGAGAGCGGCAGTCTCCCACAGAAGTCCATTGATTTCTCCAGGGCGTCCTTGGCTCTAACCGTATTGAGTTTGTGTTCAGTTTTGGGGTTTCGATGTATAGTAATTCTCAAGTAGGAGGTTGTCTTCCATTGAAGGGCCATGGGGGGAGGGATCCGGATTTGTTGCCGCATAGTCCAGCGAGAGGGTAGAGGCAAGACTTGTCCTTATTAATCTGGATCCCCGTGTATCTGTAGAATCCGTCTAAAGTCTCTAGGATATATGGCAGTAGATGTTCAGGGTTGTGTAGATATAGAAGTGTGTCATCAGCGTACATTGAGATGAGGTGGGTCACGCCGTCTATCTCTATGCCCCCATCCCCATATTCCTGCCGTAGGTAAGCTGCTAGGGGTTCAATGGTCATAATATATAACATGGGGGATAGCGGGCATCCTTGTCGCGTGCCCCTGTGGAGGGACCATCTGTTGGAGTATGTTTTATTCATGCGCACCCTGGCAGTGGGGTTAGTGTATACAAGCTGGGTCCATTTCAAGAAGGCAGGCCCTATCCCCATTTTTATCATGGTGGCGTATAGCCATTTCCACCGTACTGAATCGAAGGCTTTGGTAGCATCTAGGGACACCACTGTGTATTTCTGAGGCCTGTTTTCGGTGCTGTATATGACATGGTGCAACCTGCGCAGGTTCTCTGTGATGAAGCGCCCAGGCATGTAGCCCGTCTGGTCCTGGTGGATCAGTAGGGGGACTACTCTACGCAATCTCTTCGCCAGCAGGGCCGTTAGGATCTTGTTATCTATCTTTAACATGGAGAGGGGTCTATACAAGCCACACTCTGCCCCGTCCTTCCCGGGTTTTAGTAGGGGAATAATGACAGCTTCCCTCATGGTTTCTGGGAGGGTGCCATTTTCGTAAGCTTCATTGAACGCTTGGGCCAGTAATGGAGCTAGGGTCTCCTCGTATGTCTTGTAGAACTCTCCCGGGAGGCCATCCGTGCCCGGGATTTCCCAGACAGCAGGGATCTAATGGTTGCCAGCACCTCATCAGAGGTGATGGGCTCGTCCAGGGCTTCTGCCATCTGCGTGTCCAGTTTGGGTAGCTTAATGATGTCCAAGACATCGTCTATTTCGATGTCCGTAGGGGATGTGGAGCTGGAGTAGAGGTCTTAATAAAACCCAGAGAAGACTGAGTTTATTTCTACCTGCGTGTGTGCTGTAGTGCCATCTGGTTCGCAAATGTGACAAATAGGTGTCTGGGGGGTTTCCCTCTTATAAAACCAGGCTAATAGTTTCCCAGGTTTATCCCCTAGGGCGTGGCTTCTCTCGATGTGTTTTGCGTGACTTAATTTCCCCATGGTCTCCCACTGTGTTAGGCAGGTTTGTCTAAGCTCAATCTCCCTCTGCAAGTGTTCTGGGGTTGAGTCTGCCCTCCCCTCCAAATCTCCCAGCTCTCTTTCAGTGTGTTCCAATGAGGCTGTGATGGATCTCTGGGCACCTCCCACGGTTGCAATCATTTGTCCCCTCATGACCACCTTGTATGCCTCCCATATCGTACCTATGTGTCGCACACTGTTTATGTTCGTCTGCCAGTATTCCACAGTGCTTTCTCTTATATGCTCGCGGAAAGCTGTGTCAAGCAGAGCCTTGCTTCTGATGCTCCAAGTAGGAATCGGAGGCCTGGGTGGGAACACTTCCCAGGTAATTGCCAACGGAGAATGGTCAGATAGCACCCTGGGCAGATAGTGTGCGTCCCCAAACATGGCCTGTTGCTCTCTGCTCACGAATATGTAATCTAGCCTGGTTTGGACTGCATGCGGCGGGGAGTAGAAGGAGTATTCCTGTTGTTCCGGGTGCTGTTCCCTCCACAGGTCTTGGAGTAGGAGCTGTTGCGTTAGTGTAGCTAATATTTTTGCAGGAGGGGATGGGCGGGTGTGCTTATTGTCTGATCTGTCCTTCCGGGGGTCAAGAGTGCAGTTGTGGTCTTCCCCCCACCCCCATATCATGGTGCTCTCTCTGTAAGGGATAAGCCGTGAGTATAGTGAGCGAAAGAAGACTGTTGCGTCGTGTTAGGTGCATAGGTGCTGAGAAGACATACCTCTTTTCCCTCTATGGTGCCGTGTGCTAATTCCATCCTGCCTTCATCGTCCGTTTTTGGTGCCTATTAATTTGAGGGGGATGGTCGGGTTGATCCAGATCAGGACCCCTCTAGCATAGGAGGAGTAAGAGGATCCTATTAAAGTTCCCCGCCAGGTCTTGGCTATTGCTTCGAGTTTTTGAGCATTTAGGTGGGTCTCTTGAAGCATGGCGATCCCAACCTTGCACCTTTTTAGATATGCGTGGATGCGGCGTTGCTTGACAAAGCTATTCATGCCTCCGACGTTCTATGTCATAATTTTAATTTTGTCAGCCATGGGTGCTGGATGATTGGACATTTGAGCGTGGCATCTCCTGAGGCTGTTCCTTTGACATGTTGTTTATGAAAGCTCTGTGTGGTCTTGGTGTTTCCCCGTTCAAGTCCCGAACTTTAGTGCCAACTCCCACTTTCCCTCCCCCCAATAACTTTAAACTCCCCAAACTAAGAACAGGTCCAGCAAGGTTTCCCCCGTTATGACTATCTCGTTTCCGGGGCGACCATACATGGTCACCTGGCGCCCTAAGGGGTAGAGGGTTGTTCGTCTTTGGTGTCACTATGGGGAATCATTCCAGCTGCGCTTAACTTCAGTCATTTTGTTGGTGAGCTATTATGGGTTAAAGGTCCTGCGTGCGGCCTTTTGTAATGCGCCTCACAGCGGCTTTCGCCCTTTCTCCTCAGTTTCTGAGATCTGCTCCCCATCCATCCATTCTCGGGCCTCTGCCGGGGTGTCAAACAGAAGGGCCTTGTTGTTATGTATCACCTTTAGTCGAGCCGGGTATAAGAGCATGTAGGGCAGTCTGGCTTTTTTCAGTCTGGCTTTGGTGTAGATGAATTGTGCCCTCTTCATTTGGACCTGGAAGGTGTAGTCCGGGTAGATAGCTATTTTTGCAGAGTCTCTCTGAATGTGGCCTCCCGATCTAGAGTAGGCCAGAATAGTCTCTCGGTCTCTGTAGTTAAGCACATTTGCTATCACCGGTCTAAGCGGAGTACCAGGGGGTGGTCTTTTGATGAGAGATTGATGGGCTCTTTCGATTGTGAAGCCTTGCGAGAGTTTCTCAGCATCTATCTCCTGCATCAAGAGGTTCTCCACGTAGTTCGTGGGGTCAGATCCTTCGATGCCCTCCGGCAAGCCCAGAAGTCTGATGTTATTCCGGCGTGCCCGCCCTTTGGCCTCCTCAGCCCTGTCCTCCAGGTTCTTCACTCTTTGCTGCAGCACATCTTTTAGGAGCTGCGTTTTAGCCTCAGTGTTTTCTCAGACCTGGACTTCCAGTGTTTCAGTCCTGCAGGCTAAGGAACGAACGTCCTGTCGCAGTAGGCCCAGATCTATGGCCACTGTCTATTTTATTTTCCATTGTTGTTTGAAACATCTTGATGGCCTCTAAGATCTGAGTGTTGCTTGGTTCGGCTGTCACTTCGGAGGGATCAGGGGGCACCTTCGCGGCTGTCTTGTTTGTGGTTTCAGGTCCTGTGCCCCCCCCCGGCAGTATAGGTGTCCATGGTGGTTTGGCGCCGTTTGGTCCCTGCCCCTTTCGAGGACATCACAGCCAGGCTGCAGAGGTTTTAGTTGTCCCAGGTGTAGGCTTGCGTTGGCGGTGAGGTTAACGTTATTGTGGGGTAATGCATGCTCCTTCCAGGGGGGGTGGCAAGGTCCTGTTGTATGGGCCCTGCGGCCCTTCTGTGCTCTTTTAATGTTGTCTGCCCTTCTAATGCCGTTTCAGGGGTCTAATTCATGCAGAGTGCCTCCTATCTCCACTGGGACCTGCGCTGGGTCCCAGGAGCCAGGGGGCCAGTTTGAACAGCACGCCGCTTACCGGCGTCTTGGGCAGGCCGTTCGGCTGTCAGCGTTTGTTCGCGCTGCGCCCCTCCTCAGTGCCCCAAGTTGTTCTTCATTGCCGGTCCTGGTGCGCTCAGCATTGGGGGGGGGCGGGTGGCATCTAGGCAGCGGGCCCTCGGTGTGCGGTTAGTGCATCAGGCTCTCTCCCCCACCGCTCACCTCTTCTGTTTCTCGCTTGCCTCGGCTCTCCGGCGCCTCATCCATCCCTCTATTTGGAGCAGGTCCCCAGCAGAGGCTCCGCCGTCTCAGGGCGCCCGCATTCCTCTGCAGGCCCAACTCGCCGCAGACGGGGCACAGCGCCACCTTCACTCCTCCACCTCTCCACGCTCTGCGGATGTTGCCTCTTCCGCCGGGATCCTCAGCCGGTCCGGATCTCTGGGTGCGCCGCTCCCACTCCGAGATCAGTGCAGTGCGCGCATTCCCCTCGGCCTCTGTCACCGTTCGTGGGTCTCTGGTCTACTCTGCAGGTAATGGGCTGGAGCCGCTGCACAGTTTCAGCGCTCGCAATGTTACGCAGGCTGGTTCATGGGAGCCGCCATTTTGGGCGGAGCTCCGTGGTGACGCTTCGCTAGGTGTCTTGATCCCTGCAGGGTACTCTCGGTCACAAAACTCCGCACAGGGCTTCCTGATGTTGTCTGCGACGAGTATGGTAGCTCACGGGCTTCTGGGGCTTCTGTGGTGCGTAAAAAGCAGCTTATTGTGGGCACATCGCATGGAGCTCACCCAAGACGTGTCCTCTTCACATGGCGGTTAGCCACGCCCCCCTTTATTTACATATATTATGTGACAGGGCGTCACTAAACAAGCCACACTGAAACCAGCTGTGGGTCCAAGGGTGTAGATTTTGGACTGCTACAAAGCTTGTGGGCTGAGACAAAATGGCCGAACTGCAGGACAAAAGGAGCTTTGAGGGATCTTTGGCTCTAGGTCAGTCTCTTGCTCTCTCATCTCCCTTGGGCTACTGCCACCACACCACAGCACAGGCATCGATGAATTGGGTTAGTACTAGGGCTCAGTGCCTGTTGATTCCCCAACATGCAGGCTACCTGACTTCCTAAGGGCCCTCTAACTGCCCCTGCCTAGCCGCACTTAGTTTTCTAAGGGAGTCCAGGGATGGTGCCTTCATTTACGCTGTTTGAGTCAGCCAGCACTCATGCATGCTCTCACCTTGCCCTGCTATTCTGATGTTCCCATGGTGTTCAACTCTCGACCCCGCTTCTGTTCCTGCAGTGTTACACTCTGCCTTCCTACCTCCACCCTTACATGTTGTCTTCTTTCTTCTGCTTATTTTCCTTTGTCTACTGCTCAACTCATTACTACCACTATCTCCTACTACCGCTCTACTTACTATCACTTGCCACTACATGTCTCCTCTACTACCACTGCACCTCTTCTACTGCTTTGCTTATTTACCACTATCACTTCACTACTACTGCTACTTTTATCCCTCTACTACTGTTTTTCCTACTACCGCTCTCCTCTCTACCGCTATCTCTCAACCTCTATTAACACTTATCTACTCCTACTACTTCCCCCTCTCTCTCTCCTAACTACCACGTAGTACTACTACTGCCATGGCAATTACCATTCACTATTACCACTTCTCAGTACCACTCCTTCTCCTCCGCTACCAATACCACTACCTCTGCTTATACCCACTACTACCTCTCCTCTACTCTTGCTCTACCACTACTTCACTCACTCCTCCACTCCTGCACAACCACTAGACAGAAGCCCTCTCTCCAAAAATCTCCACGCTCCTTCCACTTCGTGCTCCACTGGTCTCGCGATCGTCCTCCTTCCACCTCCTGACTTCACTTTACTAAACCCCACTAAACGACTCCCAAGCTACTTGTTAAATAACCCTACCCTCTCCTACTATTGGCCAACTACCCCTAGCCAATCACTTACCTGTTCTGAGGGGGTCTGACAGGGGAGGAAGGGGGAGGCCTGATAAGGGCTTTAACCCACGGTCGCTTTTCCACACACTGCGGCTGTGTTTCTGGCCTGAAGACTAAAGCAATCTATGGGGGACTATTTCCCCTGGGGGTCTGAACATTCTTGTAGGCCCTTTGAACAACATTCCTGGTGGAATAGGAGCCGGCGCTGCGCTTTTCAAGTTGCCATGCTCGTTCGAGGCTTTCCTGTGACGCCTCCCATGGCCCGCTTTCTCACCTGTCCTGGGCCGGCTCTGCCGGTCGCCGTGCCCAGTGTCCCTCCTCCAGGCGGGGCCCGTCAACTCTGACGGGTTGGGGTCTTGCTGAGGTGCCTGAGCTGCTGTCCTTTTTCAGCCGCTGCCCTTTTTAGCTATTTTCGGAGCTGATGCCTAGAAGTAATTCTTGCCCCTGTCTGATCCCGTGGTCCGAGGTCTCAGGGCTGCGAGGCAAGACCTTATTTACTTCTCCTCTCCCTTCGGTCAACATAGACAGCTAAGGCCAGTTGCTGACATCCAGTGGGTGATCTCGTTAGCTCAAAGATGCTACCGACGCGTGCTCTTTACTGTCTGATAACAGATACTACAAGAACAAAACCCACCACAAACCCACTTTCCCTCACTCACTAGATAGTCATGGGAAAGAAGATGCCTATAAAAAGGAAGCAACCAAGGTCCGCCAATACGTATGAACCTTGGTGAAAGCTGTGGCAGGCAGCAATTGCTTGGGACACTCGAGCCAACTCAGTCTAATTACGTAGCAAATTACGTAGCAAATGTGTGAACATTATTATTTGCATTCACTCGTCTCAAAGAATTTACATTCAACTACCCCTTCTCTGGAACCAACTACCTAATGAAATGTACGATGTCTCATGTTCACCGCCTGCAAAAACATACCTGCCGTTAATACCGGTTGTCAAGAAATAATACGTATACTTTGCAGTAGGAACGAATGCACGCTGGGGAACGATAGTCCAGGGAGAACTCACAGTGCGTTGATTTGTAGAATGACTAAGCAGGACTGGGGTACAGCCAGGCAAAAGTAGATAGTCGCATGGGCGCCACCAGTGAAATTGCCGTCGGTGTTTACATGCTTGTTACGGTGCGTATTAATAGTTTGTACGCGTGTGCGAGCCTCGTTCCAGCTCACGCATAAAGAGGCACTGGAAGGCAGCATTTGCCGCCGGGACCCTAAACAGAGCAGACGTGTCTGAGTGTTATTACGGCAGGTACGTGTGTGAAGTGAGGGTCATCCTGTGGCAATCACTGAAGTCAACATTGGCGACGAGGGAAGTGCTAAGTGGGGTGGGCGGAATCCTCAGAGGACATTATTAACTCGGAATGAGGTGATCCGACACGCTCACGAAGCGCTGATTCCTACGCGCCAAGTTGGCTGCCATTTTGGCACATCTAACACAACGGTTGCGGACCTAAAGGGTGCTTGTGCGCCGATCGTGTTACGTCAGAACACAATTTTTTGAACCTTCATGGCTATCGGACCCCTGATGGCTGCGATTTACGACGTTTGAAGTGGTGTCTTGGTATCTCATTGTGCCATAATCCTGCAACCAACTTATTCAAGGTTGCAGCTCGGGGAAGCTCGGAAGACAGATTCTCCTTGAGCCTGGCCTAACGCAAGCACAAATTCTGGACATTGGGCGTGCATATGAGCTGGCGGAGAGCAAGGGAGTTCGGATGGACGCAGCTGTCCGCCCGGGGAAAAGTGAAGAAGCCTTTACCATAGGTCGATCAGCCCCTACAAAGCCGCGGTGGGGACAGAAAAGGCCTGAAGGTTCTCAAAACTCCAGCAACCTGCATTCATGCCAGTACTGTGGTTATGATCTCCCTCATGTGGGCGAGTGTCCAGCAAAGACAAGAGTATGTGGCAGATGTAGCATGCCAGGACATTACACAAGAGTGTGCAGGGCAGCAACACCAGTGGCCATGTCCAGGGGCCCAGTGAGGGATGGCAGTGGTAACCCAAGAAAATAAAAAAAGACTGCGGCAATCGAACAAGGTGTACAAGAACTGGACATCACCGAAGAGAAGGAGGAAGAAGAGGAAATATTTTTCATATCCAATATAGCATCGGGCGCAAGAAAGCGGAGGCAACCTACCTGCATGGTCGACATCGGGGGTACCCCAACCCCAGTATTAACTGACATGGAAGCATCAGTCTGTGTTTTAGCGGCGTAACATTATGAGGCTCTACCAGGCCCGCCGAGGCATGAGGGCACCAAAGCAAGAACCTACACCTTTGGGGGAGACACACCCCTACCAATAAAGGGGGCATTTGTGGCATCCGTAACCCAGGGACAGAACACTATAAATGCCAGATTCTTTGTCACGGAAGTGAGCTCCCATTCACTACTGAGCTGTGCGGCTTCAGAGGCGCTGGATATTGTCCATTTCTCTATGTCGGTATACCAGACAGACATGGATTACCTCATGGAACGCTATGCAGACATTTTCAGAGGTGTGGGCAAGCTCAAGGAGGCACCCATCCATCTCTACATCGACAAGTCAATGAGGCCAACGGCACTAAAACACAGGAGAATACCGTTTCACCTAAGGGTGCAGGTCGAAAAAGAGTTACAGGCTTTAGTGGATATGGACATTATTGAAAAGGTAGAAGGCCCCACCCCATAGGTGTCCCCAATCGTGGTAGCGCCGAAACTCAAACAGACTGGGGCCGTACGCATTTGTGTCGATATGCAGCTGCCTAATATGGCAATCAAACGAGAAAGGCACCTCATGCTGACATTGGATGATATAGTGGGCAAACTCCAAAGTGCCAGAGTGTTCTCTAAATTGGACCTCCGTTCTGGGTATCATCAATTGGAGCTATACCCCGAGTCCCGCTATATTACTACTTTCACTACGCACGAGGGGCTCTACCAGTACAAAAGGTTAAGTTTTGGCATATCGTCAGCGGCCAAGTTTTTCAAAACATCATTCGAGGTGCCATGGCCGGACTAAAAGGCATCATAAACTTAAGCAACGATATCCTGGTCTTTGCTTCCTCAGAAGCGGAACACATGAAAAGACTGGAAAAGACATTGGACTGGATCAAAAATCTAGGTCTCACGTTACACAAGGACAAATGTGAGTTTTTCAAAGACCAAATTGAGTTTTTTGGGTTTATTGTCCACGCAGGGGGCATATCCTCGGACCCAGAGAAAGTGTAGGACATACAGGAAGCAGCTGCCCCAGAAACACCCTCAGAGGTCAGAAGTTTCTTAGGTATGGTGAACTACTCTGGGCAGTTCATCCAGGATCTGGCGTCTTTGTCTGAGCCGTTGAGGGCGCTTACCAAGAACGACGTCGTCTGGGCGTGGACCACCAGAGAACAGAAAGCGTTCACTGACATTAAAACTGCATTAACAGGCAGCGAGCCGATGGCATACTTTAATCCCGAGAGGGAGTCAGAGATCGTGGTGGATGCCAGCCCAGTTGGACTGGGCCAGTGGCATAACACAAGCTCTGGGGACCCCCTGCAAGCCATGCTGAGGGGACCCCCCCGCAACTTTGCAACAAATCACGAGTCGCACCAGATTACCACGCGTGCGCAATACACAAAAACTTGTTGCTTAAGGGGTATGCCACACACTGTACTAGGAGAAAGATATGAATATGTGTTTTAATGCAATATACAACACACTTTCTGAGAAAAGTTTACTAAAAAGGCACAGTGTTTGCTATTGTTGTGTAGGGTAACAGCAATCCAAAATATGCAAGTCATCAACAGTGCACATGAACATTAATGCTTTGCTATTACAAATGCCATGGCACAATGAAAACATGTCCAACTGGCTGCACAATGTAGACCAGTGGAGACACATAATAACATTACAGTAAAGCATGCCAGGCCACATTAAGATATACCTAGACTGGTTGCACCAAAATGTCAGTCGAAGCAATAAGACTCATCAAGAAGAGAGCACAAATTCAAGCCCGAGTCTCTGCGTCCTCTAACAACACAGCCAAACTCTTTAAAATCTGCAAGGAACTGGCCAATCCTGTTACGGTTTCTACCTCTCCTGTTCCCGCAACAGGACCTCTGTACGGCTTTGGCCTCTCGCTTCTCCGCTAAAACTCAGGACATCCTTTCCAATATCTCCACTTCCTCTCTGTCTTCCTCTCTCGGCCCCCTTTGGCCATCTCCCCCTCTCCTCCTCCTTTCTCCTCTTTCTCTCTAACACCTGACAAGGTTTCTAGACAAGTCCCATCTATGGAAGTGTCGTCGAAACAGGTGCTCGCCTGCTCCTCCAGAACCATTCAGGACCACATTGACACCCTTGATCCAGCCTTGGCCGATTTCTGTAATCATTCTTTGGCCACTGGAACTTTCCCCTCTCCCAAATTCTTGGAAAAGCTGGCCAACTGCCAGCTTACTCTCCACGCTGAAATTGTTGGTTGTCTCCATGACCATCAGTCTGGCTTAAGAGCTGCCAGAGGCATGGAAACTGCTCTCCTGAACACCTGTGAAGATCTTAACTCTAAGCTTGATTACAGTATTCCTTCTGTCCACATCATCCTGGAACCTTTCTCTGCTTTCCACATGGTCAACCACACCATCCTGATCAATTGACTCTGTGAGAACCTGGGCATCATGGATGAGGCCCTGGAGTGGCTGACGACCTTCCTCTTGGACAGCCCCTCCCAGGTCCAACTTTGTCCCTTACACTCTGCCACCTCTCTCTACATGTGGCGTTCTCCAGGGCTCTATCCTCTCACCCTGGTTTTTTAACCTCTGCTTGGCCCCTTTGACCCACCTGATCTCTACCTTCTCCTCTAACTTACAGTGTTATGCGGATGACACTCAGCTTTCCTTCAGGCTCCCCTCAGCCTACTCCCCTCTCTCTCTCATTCCTGGTGTCATCTTCAACTCCACTCTCTCCTTCTCTCCTCACATCTCGGACGTCGCCAAGAAGTCCCACTACCAGCTGCACCTCCTCAAAGGCACTCTTCCATTTCTCACTTCCCCCCAGAAGCTCACTGTCTCCAGAGCTCTGGTTCTCTCTCTCTAGGCTGGACTACTGCAACAGCCACTTTCTCAATCTGCCTTCCTCTACTCTCCATCCTCTGTAACTAATCCAGAACTGCGAGACTTATCCTTGGCCTCAAGCTCAGGGACTGTATCTCTCCAGCCATGAAATCTCTCCACTGGCTCTCGGTGGCTGCAAGGATCAAGTTCAAGACCCATTTCATTGTCCACAAGGTTTTCTGGGGCTGGGATCCGCACTACATCCAACGCTATCTTCCAAAATACCTTCCTTCTAGAGCCCTAAGGGTTATACGCTTCTCCAGGCAGAGAGTGGGGGGGGGGTAGATCCTTCTCCCATGCATGTGCCTCCCTCTGAAATGGCCTCCCTGACCCTCCCAAACTTGAGCCGGACCACCTAAAGTTCCGGAAGCAGCTCAAAAAGTTCCTCTACTCCTCTGCTTTCTCTCTCTCCCTCCCCTGCTGAACTACCTGACCTACCTGTCCGCTGTACCAACTGGTTGCTTGGCTACCCTCTGTCTCACTGAGTCCAGGCTCTTTCTTGATCAGTCACTCTTGCACTGCCTCCAGGCCTAGTTAGGGGCTGTAACTGTAACCCTACAGTCCCTTGTTCTCCTTGCACTACCCAGAGCGGCGCTGCCCTGGCGACACTTACTCAGAGCATTGCTGTCTTGTTTTTCCCTCCCCTCTCCCTTGCACTTCCCCCCTCCCTTTCCCCTTGCACTTCTCGTTCTCGAAGAACTTGCACGATCTGAATGACACAAGGCTTAGTAAGATAATTTGTCTTGTCCTCCCTCAGTTTTCCTTCTCTTGTCTTGTCGTGCCTAAAAACACTTGTGTACAGGTGCGTTATATTTGACTTATCATAACACATCATTTTATCACAGATGCCCAGAAAAATATACAATGCCGCAGTAAGAAACGGCTAGACTGGCAGAACCCAAATGCCAGTCTAGCCAGGTAATTACACTTAGCAGGGCTGCTTTATCAGAAATGCCCAGTTAAAAAAAAAGTCATACCAAACTGAGGAATGACTAGACTGGCTGCACCAAAATGCCTCTCTCTCTAGCCACTAATACCACATATCATGCCTGCTTAGCATGGACATGGACGACCATTATGATTTATTGCACAACCCCAACCCCCCCACACATCCCTTCTCCTCCCATCCCCCACCCCAACCTCCAAAATCAGCTAATTGGCCCAGAATTGCCTCAGTCCCTCTTCCTTGTTCCAGTGCTTACGTATGAGGCTCCTTGCCTCACTGGTAAGTACTGGACGAAGAGTGGGACTAGGAGTAATGAAGATTACAGGTAGCTAAGTCAGGCATTACCTTCATGTACCTCAACCTTATCCCAGTACTTGTGTATGAGGCATAGTGCCTCATATACAAGTACTGCCTCATACACAAGTACTGGGATGAGGAAGAATAGGGCTAGGTGTAAAGAACATTACCAATAATTAATCAAGGCATTAAACACAAGTAGTGGTGCAACACCATTGAGCTGACTGGGCTGCAGCACTCCGCCCCCACTGAAATTGTGGGCTATGTTGACTTGACCTGGCTGACCTACAGAGCAGTTGCCGGACACATGTTAAACTGCACCTGGGTTTTGCCGTTAACAAGGGCCCAGCCCAGCAATTACTAATGTACAGCATTTCACTGTTTGTACCTGCATTCAAATGCCAAATTTTTTAAGTAACTGAAATTGTGATGTGGGTTTAGTACTTGCATGGCATGGGAGTGATTGGAAGGGTAGAGCGGAAACAGGAGACCAGTCGTTCTCACAGCAGCCCATAAGTGGGTGCTTTCAGACAAAGGAGAGAGTTAACTGCTTGTAACATTGAAGCTGCACTAGAATAATCTCATTAAAATGCGTAAAGAAGTTAGATGCCCCACAAAAATAAGTTTGCTCCTCCCCACCACACATGACGTTAGCACCTCTCCCAACATTTGAAAAGTTAGCCCCCCTGAAATGTAGGTTTTGTTGCGCCCCTGAACACAAGCACACACACCATTCACCATATTTACACACGCACACCCAGCCATCCATATATTTAAGAGTGCACCCTTTCACCATACAGGCACACCCAGGCAGCCTCCCATACATTTAAGTGTGCATCCTTTCACCGTACATACACACCCAGCCACCCATACATTTGTGTGCACTCTTTCACCATACACTTACACACGGACACGCCATGGGTTGAGGAGAGCCAAAATACTACAAAAATACATTGGGCCTCATTAGGACGCTGGCGGTGACACCACCGGTAAGGCACCAGCACCGTTCATACCATCCCACCGCATTACGAGTTCTGTTCACGGGTTCCCGACAGCCCGCCAGGTCTTACCTGGCGGGCGGTGCGGCACCCGCAAGCATAACTCATAATTGCACCGGCACCGTTATCAACGGTGCCGGCGCAACCATGCTCCCCACCCCCATTCTGCCCTATTGGGCAGAATGAGGATCGGGAGCCTGGCAATACCGCCACCCGGGAATGGGCAATTTTCGGCCCATTCATCTCGTAATGGGCCGGTATTGCCCAATCACGGGAGGCGGTGCTGGTAGCAAGCATGGCGGTAGCCGTGCCGTGCCTGCCATACAGGCACGGCTACTGCCATGCTTGTAATGAAGCCCATTGTTTCTTTTTGAAGTCACTCCGACTTCCTAAAGAAATTATTTCCGTTAAGGACTGAACCATAACGGAAATAATGTCTTTATGAAGGCAGAGTGACTTTTATTTTTGAAGTCATAGGGTTCCCCCACCCCATGACATGGAGGCCTCCAGCCTAGGGTCTTCATGTCATGGGTGGGGGTAGCCACCAGACTTTTTGTATTCACTCTGCCTTCATAAAGAAATTATTTCTGTTACATAAATAATTTCTTTAGAAATGCAGAGTGAATTCAAAAAGAAACTCCAAGTGGGGGCCCCTTCCAGAACATGTGGTCGCGGGGGCCCCCCGCACCCCCTGCACCGCGGGGGGTGCGGGGGCCCCTGTTACGCCAGTGGACTGGGCGCGGTGCTACTACGGGCAGATTCATCCCATCGCGTATGCCAGCAAGGCTCTATCAGATACGGAAAAAAGGTATTTGCAGATTGAAAGAGAGGCACTAGTCATCAAGTCCAGGGGCTTGTAAAAAGAGAAGGATGGGGCGGTACCGTGTTCCGTACCTGTACCATTGCCCAAGTTAAGGTAATGTTGGTTCTTTCTCTCCGGCCAACCCCTCGGAAGAGCTAAAATGTTCTGGTTTAAGACACCAAGTACACCCTTAATTTAAATGTTATATAAAAATACCGTACTACAGTAAGTAAAGGCCACATAATTATGAAATATTTACTGAGCTACTGCATTCATGCCATGAATACTGAGCAAAAGCCTCCTTTTCAGGCAGTGGTCGAAGTGGGCGGGAGCGGCTGATAGTGGTACTCCTCTACTTTTTAAAAGTTATTTATTTAAAAAAGAAATCGTTCCGGAATGGTCTCGTTTGAAAATAAAAGTGTAGGAAGAAGCTGAACATTCCCTTAAACAGTAGGCACATGTGCATGGGTTTTTGAATTTTGCGTGGGGAGGGGGGGAGGCCAGCAGGGAACATAGTTCCACTACTTCTTTTCGTTCACTTCGACCACTGGTTTCAGTATGTTCTGAAAACAAATGCGAATAGGCATTCGAAGCTCGTGATGATTAGGGTCCCACAATAGGACATTCCTGTGCGACTAAGTCAATTTCTGTCCCTCTAATCCCGTAAAGTGATTTGAGCGTGCATTCCTAAAATAGCACTTAAGAGTTTCACAAAGTACAAGAGGCGTTCATTTACGGCCCAGTAATGTGTACCACATTTACAAAGTGAGTAATCCACATCAGGTCCCAGCTCTTGATACCCAAGACCACACAAGTGGAGCGCAAGGGACTGCAGCTTGCACGGCGGCGCAGTAGCCATCGCCACTGTCACTGAAAGAACTGTGCTCCACAAAACCTCGCATCCGGCTGATTGAGACTAAGCAGTACTATTCACACAGTACATATGCAACAACAATGCATTGTTATGAATTTTGATAACTAAAATAAAAAGGAGAACATAGGTCGTTTTCAGTGGCCACAACTATGCAATGTGAAACAATCTGCCTATATGATGGGGGTTGCCTGTTGGGCCTATGCCTGGCTGCGCAATCATTGGTTTCCGCTTTCCAGGCAGTACACACCTGGAATGCCCCATCCCTTTATTTCAGAACGCTAGTGTGACGAAGCAACCTCATATGTTTCTAAACCATCAATGGGCCCCACACCTCTAGTACACCAAAAGGGATCCGAACCGATTGGAAACACAAGTCAATTATAAACCGGATCTACGCAATTACTGCGTGGCACGAAATACTATATCTGAAAATGTCAAATTCGAAAATCGCACAGTGATCACTTTCTCCCGCATCCAGCATCCCCATACCCTTTCCCTCCTACTTAGCTTTTTCCCTCCCCTCTATCCCTGCGGTGTCAGATCCCTCCGAGTGGGTTGGAGCTAGCGCCGCAGTGTCCTCCTTTTTTGTTTTTTTCGTTTTTTTACTTTATTGTCCCCCACTTTGCATGTCATGCAAGTGGGGGACACCTCTGCAACCCCCCAAAGCCCATGATGCCTTACAAGGGCAGCGGGGGACAGCCCAGAAACCCCTGCTCCTCTTTTTTGATATTATGGGCTTTGTTTTCTTTTCCATGCCGAATGTGCAGTAAATGCGCATTCAGGTTTTTTAAAGATTTTTTCACCCAAAACTTTATAAACCTTGTCCAATTTTGGTAACGTGCTTATTTCCAAAAAGGTCGTGGCTCATTGGCTCGTTGCAAGAGAGCAAAAATACAATTATTACCCAATGATAAAAGGGACTGTCCATTCAAGGTTGTATAAAAATATTGTCTTTATTATTATCACAACAGACCGTTCTAGCACACTATGAAATACAACCCACCCAGTAAAGGTATGCAGAGGACAGACCGTTTCAAAGAAGAAAAAGGGATGCACTATGCATACTGACAGGAGGGTAGTCGGTATAGTAAATAATTGCAATAGTTCAAGGATACTTGGCTTCAGCACAAAGGGAGCAATGGGTTGTAAAATATATCTAGAGGCCTTCAGGTGGACACGACAGAACCACAATGTACCTCGTGCTGTAGATGTTCTTGGTGCTCAACGGGGTGGAGTCAGTTTCAGGTCGCTTTGCAGCTTCTGCAACAGAGTTCAAGATGGGAGACAGCTGCAGGTATCAGACTGCAAGTAGTTCGGCAAGCGAAGCTGGACGGACAGCTTCAGGATGGCCTACGCAGTGGCTCAGGGTCAGGGATCGTTGTCCCAGTGTTGGTCGGTGGTTCTGAAGCACAGGTCAAGGAGTCTGGGATGGCTTTAGCGACTGTTGTGCCACAACAATCAGCGGTGCAGTCAGTTGCAGCTCGAGGGGCTCGACTAGCTCGAAAATGTCCTTTAAGGTGGACGTCGGTAAATGCTTGTCAATGCACTCCTCCTAACTTCTTCACTGGGCTTGTGTCATCCTTTAAGGCGGACGGCCCAAAGCTGAGGAGAGTATTGCAGGCAGCTGCCTTGTCCTTAGTTTGGTTCAGAGACTCTCGGTCACTTCCCACCCAGGAAGCTTGCTGTAGAGCCTAGCAGGGTACGTTGTGTGCTGGCTTGGTACCGGTTCTGGAGCTGCTGGAGGGTCCTTTGGATACGATATTTCCCTCTGTTCCCTGGGAGATGATTTGGGGAGGGACCTTGGTTCCCTCTTGGAGGTCATGTCCTTCCTTCACTGGTGGAATATGTAAGGCAGACTGCACCTTCAGCGAGGGTCCAATGCGGAGTTCTTCGTGTTACTCCTTGTGAAGTCTTCACATGATCTGCCAAAAGAAGGGCTTGACCCTCTTTCAAAGCCAAATGGACAACAGGGATTGTCAACAGGGATTGTTGTGGTCTAAGCCTACCTTAATGAACCAATCTTGGGTCCCCACCCAAAATCCCCTGTAGAAATGAGGTCCCCTGGCTCGGGAGGATACGTTATACAGGTGTCACAAGTCAATCACCATTCCTGTGGGGTGTGTAAGGACGGCATGGTATCAAACAGTAAGACAGACACAAGTGATCTCAGTTCAAGGGTGTTTATTGAACTTCAAATAGGTTTGAAAAACACTTATCTAATCCTAAAGATGGGAGCAAGCTACAACCATCAAAAAATAATAATGCAGTCCTAGTCGAGTCTATCAAAATAAAAGGGCCTATACTAATAAACCTATTGTCCATCCTTACTTCTAAATACAAATAGTGTGGGAAACAGAGTTATTCAATAAAAAAGTGTTCATGAAATGATATGTCAGGATATTCAAGCCATTGGCTTCCCTTCCCCACGTTTTCAGCACAGGACAAGGCGGCACACTCGAGCTTAGCACATTCTCTGGCTTCTCTAGCCAGAGGATGCAGTTCAAAACCTCAACATCTGGCCCTTCTGTGCCAAAGTCTCCTTGCCATTCAAAGTCTCTTGTTTCAGAGGGCCTGATGAGACACGACAAACATTAAAGTTCCTTTCTTCTCAGGATTTCACATATACAACTTCTTGGGTGATTTACTGTTAACCACAGGACCTCCTCTGCCGCGCTCAGGCCCACTTTAACACAAAACCTTCAATTGGTCTCCCTCCGCCGGGCTTGGGCCAAATTTATCTACTTTTCCAAACTTTCTCTACTTCATCAAAATCCAAGATTTTGGACTGTGCGCAGGATTTTGCTTGACCCGTCGCAAGACCACTTCGATTCACAATTACTCAGTCTTTTCTTAATATAACCTTTTTCTGATTTTCACTTTTGCCACTTCTCAGCTGGATACCTTACAGAGACCTTTCATTGCGCACCCACGCAGTGCCAGACCACTCTGTCAAAAGGTATTGTATCTTGCTTTTAAAGTTCAGTCACTCATCAGTGGTTCAACTTTACTTGCATCTCTTATCACACGCGTTTTAACAATGTTCATTCCAGCGCTCACCATACAATGTTGCTGCTTGCAACCTTGGCTTCAACACAGACTGCTCTTGTATCTGTCTCCTCAACTCTCTGGCTGTGTGGATTTCACTGACGTTGCTTTGTTCTTGGAGCCAAGGATAGTACCTTAGCGGCTGGTGATTCTCCCCACCTTGATTATTGACGCCAGAGGTTCGGGGTATCTCCGACACACGATGCAGGATTCTTCAGCCTGCTTTCCTGGTCTTACACTTTCTATTCTCGAGGTTTCTGGAAATTAAAGGTTCCTTGTCAAAAAATGTCAAGGGAACTTCCCTCCTCGCGATCCCCTTCCGTTTTGCTGTCTTTCCTTTCTCATTCAACTGCTATCTCGAAACTGCTGTTTCCTTGTGTGCTTTGCCACGCGCAGAGTGCGTCTCGTGCTATGCCTTTTATCCATGCGAGGAAGCTTAATGAAAGTCAGTTGTGCCTGTGATGGTCAGTAAATGCCTGACCATTGTATTGAGACACATCAGGTATACTCCTTGGGTGTTAGTCTGTTTTCTCTTATAGCAGGCTGTACGTGAGAAAGTGTTTGTGTTGTAAAAGGGAGGGTTGAGTTCGTAAATATCCTACCTGGTAGGATAGGGTAAAGGTGTTATAGGGAAGGGGATACTACGTCTCACTATCTGGTGTCCCACTCCCACAAGACCCCCCCCCCACCCAGATGATCCTCCCGCGCTGGTCCACCCCCAGGAATTGGATCCAAAAGCGATGGCCATGTCCTGGCCACCTGGGTGACAGATGCCCAGGGACTAGTGGGTGAGACACCTTCTGGTTTCTCACAGGTGTGAAGGCATCATGAAGCAAGACACAGACAACAGACTTAAAGTTCAAAATAAAATGGTTTATTAAATCAAATGTCTGGGTGGTTGAAGGCCTAACTTGCCCTATGCTAAGGTGGAATTTCCCTACTTGAACGGAACTAAGGAAAGTCTGAGTCAAAGAGTTCACCTTAAAAGCCTGTCTGTGTTCAAAACCTACCCCTGCCCACACAACTAAAGCTAAATAAGGTGTAGGGATGTCAATAATAAAAGAAATGGTGAACATCAGAAGGTTCTGAACTTCTTCTAGTACTTAGCTTCCTTTTCAGCTCCACTTCCCCAAGTTCAGGAAAGTTCCACAAACATCTCGAGATTACCTTTCACAAGTTCAAACAGTTCCACAAACCCTCAAGGTTCCCTTCCCCATGTTCAAGGCAACACAGTTCAAAAGAAAAGGGGTCTTGAGACTCTGTCCTCAAGACATTTGCAGTTCATCAAGTCTCACGGTTCCTTTCCCAAGACTTTAACGTAGCAACATATACTTTCTTCAGTCATTCAATGTTCAACACAACTCTAGGTCACTTGACCCTCCTTCTGGATTGCATCAACAAACCACTCACAGTGCTCCTTCTTGGTTTGCATCACAATGCCTTTGGTTTTCACAATGAGGGTTCCCTGGTCTAGGCGCAGTTGTCAGACCACACGGTCCACCAATCATAGGTCGCACAACCAGGAACCCCAGGATCTTCAGGCCACACAGCCTTCTGCATTTACCCCTGTGTACAGATGTGCATTCACTTAGCATCTCCCTATCAGCATCTTGGCTTTATGTGCAGGTTTGCACTCTTCTTGCTTCTCATGGTTAGCCTCTTGGCTTTGCCATAACATGTCACACATTTTATGCCAGTCTTTGGCCTTGCTACACTGTACCGATTCATGCAGTTCACTCTGGGATGGTCTTATTTATTCCCCATCTTTTTGTCATACTCTTGCAAACATGTGCTGTTATTTCGTAGGTTGCTTTCAAGTGGGCACTCTCTCTTTTACCTTTAGCCAATAGCTTTGCCCACAAAGTTTTAATTCAGTTCGGTATTCAATATGCGTTATTTAACTTTGCTTCACTTTTTCATTCAGTTTGGTATTCAATGTAATTCATTTGGCACTTTGTTGCTTGTGCATAGCCCCTAGGAGCACCCCTGCTTCGAGTGACATTTCCGTGCACTCACCGGTCCTTGGCGTTCCTCTCCGGTGGCTCCATGGCTTTGCCAGCTGGTCACTGCGAGCCTCACTCGCACTCCGGGGGTCCCTGTTCATGCCGGCAGCTATGCTTCTCTTCCACGGACACAGAAGGCATCCTCTCTATTTTCATCTTTGTCCACAGCACTAGCTGCTCTCTCCCAACCACAGAGGCTCCCACACATGTGGAAATCGAACAGCCCAACTCGCCCTGGGCTCCACAGGTGTTCTGGGACATCTGCAGGTGTACTGGCTTCCTCTCAGAACCCACCACGGCTGCCTCCTCACGAGAAGGGTCCTCTGATAGTCTCTCCCACACAGGCGCCCGGTTGCTCCTTTGGTCTCCTCTTATACACCTGCAAACACTTGACAGGTTGCAGGTGTGAGCTCCCAATCGGATCTGCGGGACTATAATTTGAGGGACATGCCTGACGTTCACAGTACTCTGCATGCATCTTCCTTGTGCCGATACTAGAGTGGTGAAATGTGTTTTTAGTGTCCACTACTCTTCCTCGTCCCAGTACTATCATATGAAAAATGTGGGAAAATGAGGGGAGATGTTTTACAATAGTCTATAAAGGCTGGGGGAGGGTTAGGTTGGTCATCAATAGAGAAAGGGGGATACCATGTCTCACCTATCTCATCCTTAATCACACTCTTCTTCACACACTTTCTCGTGTTTCTAGATTGGTAAGATCTCCTGGCGTTTTCTTGGTCACTGGGGCAGGGCAAGAAATATCCCATAAGTACCTCTGGGATAGATGATTCTTTCTCAAATGGAAATGAGGAATACTGCGTCTCGTCTGAGGACATCTCACTCCCAATCCCCAAGGACCCTCTACCTAGGTGATCCTCCCTCATTTCTCCTCTCTGCCCCCCAGGGTCAGGATCCCAAAGCGATGGCCTTTCCCCGGCCTCCTGAGGACTCAAGGGAGTAGATAGGAGGACGCTCTCGGGAATCTCAAAGGGGGTTATGGCACACTATAGAGCTGTTGAACCAACTGTTGCTTAAACCACCAAAACTTGATTGTCCTCCATCAAATCTTCATTAAACAATTGCTTTATGTACAGTGCAAAGGTGGGTCATTTTATCAACAACAACTAAAATAAGGCATTATAGTGTTACACTCTCAATCTTCAATTTGAACCTCACCCAACTGTAATAGAAAAAGACTTTGTAGAACTGCTTAAGAAGGATGGAATTAGGACGCGGGCACAAGATGAGAACAGACAGGAAGCAGCATGACGCATGTGTTGCCGGCGCAGGCAATATGGAACGCGCTGGATAAGCTAAGAAACAGAAAATGATAGGCATTTGTGGGTCAGATGGAATGGGGGATTACATGCAATGTAAAAGTTTGCTGCATGGTTGTTCGAAGCTGGCAAATTGATCTTCTACCTCACAAAGTGAAGAAAATTGGCAGCCTTGGCAGCAGGGCACAGTATACAGAAGGTACGATTATGCATCATCTGAGAAAACCGTCTCATAGATGCGTTTAGTTATATGTGAATGCAGAGAAACAGGATTTTATTTTTTGATGCTAAGCATTCACACTTAGAAATTTAAAATCACAATCTTAGGATCATTAAATTGAATGTTGGTCTCGGATTACAGGGATATGTACTACAGTCATCTGAGTCCAACCAACAGGTCACAATTTCAAGGTGTCTGACTCTTTCAATCAAATATGGAAGTCTTCTACTTTGCCATATGTGTGGCTATGTCTTACTCTCATAGCTGTATACGTGTCAAGCCCCAACGGCCGCAAGACAATCACCTGAGAAGAAAACACAGTGATCCGGGCTGCAGTCCCTTTACAAGCTGCTATGGCCCACTACAGAGGTCATTATTGCCAATAGCACCCCTTTCCGGGAACAAGTGTTCATCAACCAGCCTGGAACATGGTTTTGAATTAGTAAATACACCCTGCGTTTCGAGCATTCCAATAGGGCCAGGCACCACGCCCGGGTACAAATAAGCAATCCGACCCTTTAACCTTTTTGGCAAATGCCTTAAGATTTAGAGGTTGGATCTCAAACTGCATAGTTGACCATGACAGTGTAATTTATGTAACCCCCTGCGAGAGAAACAAACAAAATAAAATGGAAAACAATGATCAATGTGGCGAGAAACTGGTGGGATTCTTTCACTCTGAATATAAAAGAAATTAGAGTAAAGGATGCCCTCGCAGAGCCGCACGGGGAATCCATTACTCTAATAAAAGGACAGATAAATGTTGACCTCGATGTGAGCAGAGTGCCAGGTTAACATTTTTCTCAACCCTCGGATAGGAGTGTTGATCGGGGCTCTGCTCAACGCTTGTCCCTGCCATTGCCCGAGCCTTAATGCTGGCACTCCCCCAACAGGGTGGGGCAGCGCCTACAACCACTGCCACCTCCCTGGTGCCCAGATTTCATAATTACTGCCACCTCTCTGGCCGCGTGTATTAAGAAGAAGGGCCGCCCCTCCAGGTTGTCGACAAGGACTCCCCGGGCCCCTGCTGGCATATGCGGCCTGGGTTGAGGTAAGACTTTTGGGTCCCCCACTGCTGCAATCAAGGCCGAGCTGCACCTGGCGTACGCAATCCGTCCAAAAAGACCCAACCATAGTTGTCTTCCCTTCCATTCTCATTTTTCAACAACAGCACATTGTATGTGCCGGTTTAAGCAGTGGTAAAAGTGTACTGAAAAAAGTTGTGGAACTGTAGTCTCGGCAGGGAAGAGGGTAGGTGAAAGCATAGTGCAACACGTGACAAGGTGTTGCGGCCGGGGCATTGCAATAGTCTAAGTGGCTAGTAACTAAGGCTCCTATTATAATTTTACACTTGCACAGGCACACGAATAGACACATCCTCTGTATAGAATGGTGAATATGGCAGTAACAATTAGAGGAATGATAAACAGGAAAAAATGTAAGTAGTGCAACACCACTCCTGACCGTTCCCGCTCACTTCGATCACTGGGTTTACCCAAATCTTCAATTGCCTACAAATTGCAATGTCTAGTCCTGTTTTAAACATGCATACATACTCCTGAGCTCACCCTTATTTGGAGGGTGTCTCCCGCCATGGACACATCTTCACCCGCCCCACACACCACTGTCTTCTATAGATGTCAATGGGCCGTAACAACCAGAGATGTCTTTATGGGATAGCAAAAGGGGCACCTGCCCCGGGCCCCCACCCTGGAGGGGGCCCCACAAGCCTGAATGATCTTTTGAAGTCAGCTACCATTGTTGACCAAACATAAATGGCACACGTTGGGATATTTTATGCCATGCTGCTGAGGTTAAACCTATTGCCTGTCTTTTGTTGACGAGAAGCTTCTGCTCTGTTTAATTCATCCTCTAATGCGTTCTGTGTCCACTGTGGTATACATAGTTTGTGCATTCATTATAGCACTCCTCCTGTAGCATTCTCACCTTTCTGTGGGGACCCTTTTGATCATGTGCAACAGCCAAAGTTGAAATGAATATTGATACATTTGAGAGCTGCAATGGTTCAGAAGATAGCTTAGTGTGTTAAGCACTCATTGCAGAGATATCTGTGTTCATGTGCATGATTACAAAACCAATTCCAGCAAGGCCGACTCAGCCTTTCCTATGTCGGGAGTCGAGAAACCTGCATTTATATGTACTTTGTTTTGTAGCATAGCAGGTGCTATTATCGGCAACGTAACTGCACCAGATAGCAGTTGCTATAAAAACAAAAAGCATCAGTATGGTGACGCTTCTGAAATCAGAAATCGGTTTCTTCAGACTGGTGGGTGTAAAACCTAGGCAGCCACCCCTAATGGTGAGCATAAGTCTTGAGAGGTGATTAGGTAACCATATTCAAGACTGTGAAACCAAGGCATTCATTCTCATGTCCTGGCTTTGTTAGCAGATGATACAGTGATCCTGGAAAAATCATCTTATATCACTCACATTACTTTGTCTTCGGTGAAAAAAAGGTTTGCCTTTGCAAATGCTGGTGGCATTGTTTAGCACATTACCTGATCTTTCCTTTTAAATAGGACATTTGAATGGGAGGGGCACATTTTAAGGTCTGCTCATTTGACACACAAAGTTTAGCTTTTTTTGTACAATTCAAAGGTTTATCTGCACGTTTATAAATAACAATTTAGCGTATTTAAAGCTCTCAAATACAAAGGAGAAACCCAGATAAAACCTTTTAGGATCACATCAATTAGACTGCTGGTAATTCAATACTAATGATGGAGACAATGAAGCTACAATCATCGTCAGTTTGCATAATGCGCTTCTACAAAACTTTGTTTTTAAAAAACTGTCATGTTGGGTTATGCGATTTGTGTACTTTCCATGTCACTTCTATAAAGTTGCAATGTCTTAGTTCTTGGTAAGAACTGGAAAAGAAAATGTCAGAATTTGCGTCAGAATATGCATCACTGCCTAACCAATGCGTGATCCTCATCTCATTTAATCTCATATTGCCTAATCTGTTAAAATTACCAGTCCCATAACCTTTTAAAAATCTCACCCTTCAGAGTTATGTTATGTTATGTTAAGCCTATTTATAAAGCGCACGGTCACTCTAGTGTATCATGGCGTAGAGTGAGGGAATCCCAGCCAGAGAACCAGCAAGAGCAAACTAGAAGAACAAGTTACTTTCGTACCTGGTAATGTTCTTTCGATGGGATGTACTGACGACGTATTCCACATCTATGACAGGTAATCATCACAGCTGTGCTGCTTCGGAAAATTTTCGGCATCTGTGTCCTGTGTCGATGACGGCGATACACCCCTTCGAGGACCTCCTCCGACAGCTGACATCACCCGACGTTATATGTAGGACGCACGACGCCAGTAGCCTCAGTTGTAATTTATTCCCCCAGAACGTGTGGCACCAATCTTCTGCCAGAATGACTACAGAAAGCCTTGCGGAAACGAAAGCTGCAATCGCATAAGAAATTCTGTAGAGGGGCAGGTAGGGAACGAGTGATGTGGAATATGTCATCGGAACATCCCATCGAAAGAACGTTACCAGGTAAGAAAGTAACTTGTTCCTCGAAGTATTCCACATCTATGACAGACTCCCAAAGCTGTACCAACGTTAGGAGGTGGGAAAAGAATTTTGAATTTTAGAATGCCCAATTAAATTGCAGAATAGAGGACCAACTTGCCAAAGGCCAAATCTTTCCCATGCATAGAATCCAAGGAGTAGAGTTTAACAAACGTATGGACAGAGGCCCATGTGGCTGCTTCACAAATGTTACGAATGGGAACACCCCTCTGCAGGGCAGTAGAGGCAGCCACACCTCTAGGAGAATGGGCCCGTAAGTCTACCGTAGGGTCCTTACCCGCCAAGCGGTAACATTCAGAAATTGTCAAGATAATCCATCTAGACAAAGTCTGTTTAGTAACAGCTTGTCCCAAACGCCTTCCAGCGTATCCTACAAAGAGTTGATTGTCCACTCTGACCCGGGACATGCGTGAGATGTTGAAACTTAAAGCTCTCCTAGGATCCAACCTATGGAGCCTCTTCTCTTCCTTACCAGGATGCGGAGGAGTATAGAACGCCGGAAGAATGACCTTCTGGCTTTAATGAAATTCCGACATAACTTTCGGAAGAAAAGAAGGACGAACCCTAAGGACAACCGTGTCCTTGTGGAACACTGTAAAGGGTGGCTTAACGGAAAGTGCCAGCAACTCACTCACTCTGCGAGTGGAAGTGACTGCAACTAAAAATACAGTTTTCAACAGTCTCAAAGGACAAGAATGTAAAGGCTCAAACGGAGCTCCCGTTAGGAATTTTAGAACCAGGTTCAATCCTAACCAGGCACCTGGAAAGGTGACGGTGGGAACACATTAGTGAGCCCTTTCAGAAACTGAGAAATCAAAGGAATTTTAAAATAAAATCACTCCTCAGACGACCGCTTTAATATGGACAGCACCGCCAGGTAACGCTTAATGCTACCCACTTGCAGGCCCTTGTGGGCTAAGGAAAGAAAAAAAAAACAGAACCACAGGAATGGCACATGAAAAAGGATCCACAGTCTTAACCCTGCACCAGTCGCAGAACTTTCTCCAACGGCAAAGGTACAGGGACTTTGTTGCCGGCCTTCTGGCCAAAAGCAACACCTCCATCACGTCTTCAGGGAGGTCCCAATCCTTATACCTCAACCTTTCAGAGGCCAAGCATGAATGTGGAGGGACTTGACCTCTGGATGGAGAACCTGACCCTCCTCCCGTGAGAGCAGATCGTCTCGGTAGGGAAGACAGCGTGGAGGGCAGATGGACATATCGAGAAGGTCCGTGTACCATGTTCTCTTGGCCCATACCGGAGCAATGAGGATCACTCGGGAACTGAACCTCCGTAACCTCCGCAGCACTTGTGGAATGACGGGGACTGGAGGAAATGCGTACAGCAGTGGGAAGGACCACTCCACTAAGAACGCGTCCCCTAAGGCTCCTCTTGGAGGAAATTCTCACAAGCAGAATCTTTCGCAATTCCGGTTGACACTAGAGGCAAAGAGATCCACTTGTGGGGTACCCCAAAGGGCGAAGATCTCCAGGAGAATCTCCTGAGCCAGCTTCCACTCGTGAGAGACCATGATTTGCCTGCTCAGAGCGTCCACCGCTGCATTTTCGTCTCAGGCCAGATGAACTGCTGAGATCAACATTTCCTGCTGGATGGCCTAGAACCAGAGCTGCATCGCCTCTCTGCACAGATGGAGTGACCCTCTCCCCCCTTTTTGTTGAGGTAGTGCATGGCCACTGTATTGTCCGTCAGAATCAGGACATTCTTTCCCCGCACAGATGGCAGAAAAGCCTTCAGGGCTAGCCTGACGGCCCTCAGCTCCAACAGATTGATATGGAGTCTGGACTCCGACGGAGAACAACCACTGTTGACCGTCAACTCATTGGCATGAGCTCCCCATCCTGAGAGGGATGCGTCCGTCATGATCATCACCTCCGTCAAGGTAGCCAAAATGGAGCCCGCTTCATCAGATTGCCTTCGATGGCCACCCACAGAAGATCCTGGGCAACCGAGGGCGGCACCTGAACGGGATCCGACATCCTGCCGGAGGACTGTGACCACTGCATCTTGAGAGCCCACTGCAGAGATCTCATCCGCAGCCTGGCCTCTGGCACCAGGAGAATGCAGGATGCCATGAGGCCGAGCAACCTCAAGAACTCAAATGCCGGGAGACTCTGAGCATGTTGAAACTTGTTCACCATCTGCAGAATGTGACGAGCCCTCACCTGCGGAGGAAAACACAGCCCCAGGGATGTGTCGAGCACTGCTCTGATGTACTGGAGCCGCTGGGTAGGTGTCAAGTGGGACTTCTTTAAGTTGAGGGAGAAGCCCAGCCTGTGAAGGGAGTGGCAGGTGACTGACAGATGATCCAAGACTTGCTCAGGAGAGCGCGCCTTGATCAACCAATCGTCCAGGTAGGGGTAGACGTGAATCCCCCCTTTCCTGAGATACGCTACCACCATCACCATGAGTTTGGTGAAGACCCTCGGGGTGGAGGTCAATCCGAACGGCAGGGCCCGAAACTGAAAGTGTGAGTCGCCAACCACGAACCTCAGGTACGTCTTGTGCTTAGGATGAATCGGCACATGAAAGTAAGCGTCCTTGAGATCGAGAGACACCAACCAGTCCTGAAGCTGAAGGGCCTGGAGGCCTTGAGAGAGAGTAATCATCTTGAACTTGTCCTTCCTGAGGAGCTTGTTCAAACGATGCAAGTCCATGATGGGTCTCAATCCCCCATCTTTTTTCGGGATCAAAAAATATGGGGAATACCATCCCTTGTTCCTCTCCGCTACAGGCACCAGTTCTATGGCGCCTTTCTCCAGCAGGAATTTGATTTCCTGCGCAAGGAGCGGATCCGGGCTCTTCAAAGAGAGATTCCCTGGTGGATTGTCACGAGGCCTCTGCCGGAAAGGAAGACAGTAACCGCGGGCTATGATCTCCAGAACCCACACATTTGAAGTAATGGCACGCCATTCTACAAGATGCTGTGACAGCCTTCCCCCAACCAGTAAACCGTGGGACATGGCCTCATGACTGAGCTGAAGCGGCTGCGGCAGTACCTGAGGGCAAAGAGGCAACTGCTCGAGCGGCCTTGGCACCTCGAGTACCCTGTTTTCCACCTCTGGTACTCCTACGTTGGCCGCTTTGACTGTCCGCTCCCCTCGATCTACCAAAAGACGAGTAGTATCGAAAGGAACCTCGCCTCCATTGCTGTCCCCTAGAACAAAAAGGCAGAGGTTGGCGAACTGCAGCGCTCAATGACTTCGCTGCAGCCTTTGAGGTCTGCAACCTCTCAAAGCTCTCGTCAGCCCTGCTGCCAAAAAGATGGACACCATCAAAGGGCCTGTTGAGAAGCCGGGCTTGTAAATCAGGAGCAAACCCCGACTTCCGCAACCACACAAATCTGCGCTTCGCGGTGCTCGCTGCCATGGACCGGCTGACACAGTCTGCCATGCCCAAACCCGACTGAACAGATTCACACACACTGAAAGAGGGCAAGAAAACCACCCATTCCTCCCCTTCAGGAATATGTTCAGCTGCCAAAGAGACCAATTCCACAGAGTGTGAGTGAAATGTGCTAACACACACACGTAAAGCCATACCGCCTGAAAAAACACTTTCTTTGCCCAGCCATCAAAGCGCTTGTGATCCCTATCAGGAGGGATGGTAGGGTACGACGCCTGCTTTGCTGGGGCCGTAGCCGTCTGCACCACCTAACTCTCCGGAGTGGGGTGTGTAGTCAAGTAGCAGGGGTTGCTACCGGTATTTGTTAGGCAACGACTTGCTCACTGCCGGGAGACTCTCTGGAGCAGTCCAAGCCACTGACACCCTTCTCTGTAAAGCCATATGGAATGGCAACACCGGGTCAGTGGGTGGACCTTGGTCAAGGATATCCGTCAGGTCATCCTGCAGAAAATCCACTGGTGGCGCAGACCACCCCAAATACTGCGTCACCCTCGACATGAGGCGCCTGTATGAAGATTCAGCATGAATACCAGGCTCAGGCCTTCCAAACTCGACCTCAGGGGAGGTCTCAAGACCACTGGCATCGTGCAAAGACTGACGCAGCTCTTCCAACTGGCTATGACTCGACAAGAGTTTGTCAGGAACCTCATCAGGAACCAAACCTTCATCAGACCCTTCATCCACCTCAGAAATATAATCCAGAGGCTATAATGGGGGCACAGAAAAAGGCCCAAACACATTTTTTTACTTGGCCAGGGACTTCCTCTGGGGTTCCACCGGTCTACGGAGTAACTCCGATAAAGCCTCCTCAAAAGGCGTCGACAGAAACAGCGTTGAAGTCGCGCGTGGCACCAATGGCTTCGACACGGGCCTCGAGGGCGGTGCCCCGAGCGTGTCCTTCGACGGCCTCGGCGCCGATGCCGTTGAAGACTTCCTCAGAGGCAGAGCCACGAGACAGTCCCTCGACGGACATGACGCCGATGGCGTCGACATCTTCTTCGAAGACCTCACAGGCTTCGACTGTCTCGATGGCGTCGAGGACCGGGACCTGGAGCGGGCATGGCTAGAGCGGTCCACCTTGTCCGATCGGGACCTCGAAGGCTCCCTATGATCTCGCCGACCACCCGAGCCCAAAGGCGTGCGAGCGACGACCCTAGCACATTCCCTGCCAGCTTCTTTCGAAGGCACGGATGGAACGGAGCCCTGCGATTGGAAAATTGCCAATATCTCTGTACGAAATGCATCCTATTCCGCAGGAGAAGAGTGCTTGTTGGGACAAGCAACCCGCCGACGGGCGGAGTCCTCGGACAAGGACGTGGAAGGTGACCGATGATGGCGCTTCCGTGAGTGCCTCGAAGAGGCAGAGGAATGGTGAGAAACACTCCAGGACCGAGACCTCCTGGATTTACGCCGATGACCCGGAGAGTCGCTTCTTGAATCATCGGTTGAAAGCCCTGCGGATTTCGACTTTCAGGGCTTGGAAACGTACCGACAGAAAGCTTCTTCTTCCGTTCCCGCAAGGCCTCCGATGTTAATGACTGGCAGTCATCATAGTCATCCGTGGCGTGGTCCTCACTGAGGCACCAGAGGCAGGCGTTGTGCGGGTCCGTAAGTGACATCTTGGAACCGCAGTGCCGACACTTCTTGAATCCCGACCGCGGGGTGGAAGAAGACGAAGACATAATATCTTCTCAACAAACACGTTAGAAAGAACCGATAGAATAACTTCAGAAGAACCGAGGCGCACCGAGATCTCTGAAGCGAACAGGTTCATGGAAAAAACGGAACTGAGGCTACGGGCGTCGTGTGTCCTACATATAACATCGGGTGACGTCAGCCGTCAGAGGAGGGCCTCGAAGGGGCATATCGACATCATCGACGCAGGACAGAGAACATTTTCCGAAGCAGCACAGCTGTGGTGATTACCTGTCATAGATGTGGAATACGTCGGAGGCACCAATCCCTTCGAATAGGAAGGTTTTAACTGCAGTTCTAAAGGCCAGATAGTTAGAGATTTGTTTTATGGCCAAAGGAAGTTCATTCCACAGCTCAGCAGCTGCTATAGAGAAGGCACGTCCACCAATCCGAGCATGTTTATAGAAAGGAACCGTCAACAGGTCAGCAGAGGTGGAACGCAATGTGCGCTGAGGGAAATAGCGTGTGAAGTTAGCCTGAATTTCGTTCTCAGGGTATGGTCTTCCAAAAAGCCCCACACTTGCTTTCAAAGGCTATAGTGCTACTTACCCTATAACAGTGAGCATTTATATATTGCACACCACAACCACTTGTTTTTTTGCTCTCCAATGGTAACACTACTTGAAAAATATGCCCTTTTAATCTCAGTATCAGACACCTTCCTAGAGGGTTCTAATCTTCATTCACCATCTATGATGTAGCTTTCTTCTTGCTTCCAATTGGTTTCCTGTATCCACGCTTAAGCACTTTTGCATTATGTGAGGTGGCTAATCTGAGTTGTCTATTCTAGATTATGTGCACCTTTTTCATATGATCTGTGCCCTGCATGCATAATATGACCAGTATACCTTTCTTGTGGTTGCTAATGATGAAATGTGTCCTGTCCCTATGCTACAACACAAGTACCCTTATCGTGGACTGCTAATGTTGTCTTTGAAATGGTACTTCTTTATCATTCTGATTACAGCAAGAATAAAGAGGGGAATGGGACTCAAAGGGAGAACCTATGCTTATTTTCCAAAGCAGCATATCAAACTATGAGTGAAGATTGGGGTGAGGGGGGTTATAAGGGGGGGGGGGTGTTGCCAGATATTCAGATTCCTTAATTTTTTTTTTGTTTGGTGGGGGGGGCTCCATAGGTGTCCCTGCCCCAGGCCCCAAAATTGCTTAAAATGGCCTAGTGTACACCCAGGGAAGCGTTTAGCAACATTTAACATTGTATTAGTTCTCGTTGACTGAAAAAGGATCACTCGCCAAGCACATCTGATTTCACCCACCTAGACGAGTAAATAGTATGAGAATTATGTGCATAAATAACAAGCACTTTCTATTGTATGTGCATCTTTATTCAAGCCGATATGCTTTTAGGTGGAAAAAAACGAAGCTGTAATATCGCCACGCAAGAGCTGAAAAATAACTCCCAACACCCAGCGTGCGCCTTGATTTATCATTTTCAAGTTAACCTCGACCGTCTCCACGATGATTTATTATCGCTGGCAACAGAAACACGGGCAGCTCATTCAAGCACTTCAAGCGAAACCTGAACTTTGATGTTAATATAAAAATTAAAAAAAAACAGAGAAACAAAAATAACACACGAAAATCAAAATCACCTGTGAAAAGGAACATCGGGTTTATCATTATCTAGCAAGATTAACAAGAGAAGCGGGCCTGGGGCCTCCAAGCAGACCAGTAAATCACGCGCGGGCGCTTTTTTATGACATACTCAGGGTGGTGCCTAATGGAAGTGGCACCTGCGCTCCGGAGGGAAGAATGCGGCCATGTTAGTTTTCATCACCCTCCACCTCCGCTAATGGACCTCGCCGTGGCTTGGATTTCCGGCGCTCTTGCCAGACCCTGCATTCAGAGCTTTCAGCCACCGAGATTGGCTTAATTGCTAACAGATATTCCTTAGCTATAAACGTGTAAGTGTAACGAATGCACTGCGCTGTGCCTGTGATCATTATGGAGGCATGGACAACTCTCCTCCAGCTTTCTAAAGAAGCACTTGATATCCAAGCAAATGTATTCATATTTTTTTGCACTTATGATCCTAATTTCTATCAAGTGGATTGAAACTCCAACACAAAGACATGCTTCACTGATGTGTGAAGAATTAGGCAAAATGGAGAGAATAACAATTTACCTTCTCCTCAAAAAGGCATGAAGAAACGCCCTACAGAAAACAGCCCTTGAGACATCTCAAGAAAGGTAAAGTGTGGCTGTTAGCGGTTTGAGTAGGAATGTAACGCATACAATGTTGGCGTGCCGATGTCTGCAATTCTTAGGAAAGGGACGAATGGGGTTCTGGGATCGCAGTTGCTGGACCCTGTATCCCTGAGAAGTGTGAATCAAGCTGTGAGAAGGGAGATCTATTCCTTGGACTAAATCAGGGAACCTGTTAAAGATCACTATTTCCATAGGCTCTTTACTCCCCTTTGAGTAAACTCCACCCTGGAAAATCTAGCATAGTCCACCCAGGATTTAGTTGGGTTCCCTAGACCATAGATGCATTAACCCCCCCCGCCCCCTAATCCAGACAAAGTTAATAACGCTTTTATTGAATGATACATCCCAGAGTGTCTGGAGACCATGTCAATGGCAGTGGTGCATTGTATAAATGCCCACATCATAACATGTTTTGTTGGTCCTTTCTCACATTGGCACTGAACTGTTACTTTTTGGCAATCCAATAGTTCAGATGGGTTGATCATTCACCAGCAATTACTATTGTAGGGAGAGCATAGAATTAAAAAGTAATAACCATTTGAACTGGTAATGCAAATGACAGCAGATAGTATTGAGATATTTGCTGATATGTTGCTCTTTCCCCAAGTGGCAACCCCTGATATAATGCTCCCTGGTATACAATTCCACCCCACAATACTGGGACAAGAAATGAGTTGGGTTTATGATTAAAAGTCATTTTTATCTAAATAAAAGAAAAGCAAAAGTGGTCTCTTACTTTCTGCTTTGGAAGTCACTACAATAAGATACACAAATGTTGATAATTTGTGTACACAATTAGAGTTGGCGGAGTTGGCTGCTGAGTTGGGTGCAGTCTGCAGCAGTCTATTTGCTCCTGAGGGCATTGGTAGTCTGTCTACCACTTCTACACAGAGAAGGCGGAGGCTCTTCATAAACCCCTTTGCGCCGCGGAGCAGCTGCGAGTTGGCAGCTGAGTTGGGTGCAGTCTGCAGCAGTCTCTTTGCTCCTGACGGCATTGGTAGTCCCTCTACCACTTATACACAGAAGGGGGGGCTCTTCATATACACCTTTGCACTGTGGAGCCGCCGCAGAGTTGGCTGCTGAGTTGGGTGCAGTCTGCAGCAGTCTATTGCAGCTATATCACTGTCATCAAAGAGAAACCAAGAAGGAGGACGTCTGCGCAGCCAGCACACTCGAAGTGAGGACAGCTGGCTGGAGCATAGAATACCTCTAAAGTTTCCCTCATGTGTAAGAAAAACGTCGATCCATCTACTTGGCAAGACTAATGAGACAGAAAACCACAAAGGAGGTAAGAATGCTTTAGCCTTACCGGACCTTGCACAACAAAGCATGCTCCCTGATATGAACAATCAAGCAATGCATAATGCACACACCGCCCGCCCGACTACCCCAGCCCATAATCATCTCCCAAACAGCAAAAGTATTCGCACCTTACCGGACTTGCCGTATGACAAACGAGGACGCGGGTTTGGATGCAGCAATGGATGGGGGTACGAAAGATCAGGAAATGGTAATGAGGCTGCTGGGGAAACACCGGTTAATGCTGTGGAACGGGGCTGGGAGTGCAGTTTGCCGGGTGAGAGTCTGGCACTGCCCTCAGACCGGCGCTGCAGTCTCTCTGTGAACGTTGAGGTGCTGGGTGGAACGGCCTGCGACCCCATGAATGACTGGCAAATACGGAACTGTTCGCGGAACGAGAGCTCATCGGACTGCGTTCTTCCAAGCCTAGACACTGAACTGTGTGAAACACAGGAGACACGTTGGGAGACAAAGGAGCTCATGCACGTCTCGAACCCACAGACAGAGCTTAACGATGGAAACCTTCACGGGGGCGAAGTAGAAAAACAGAAGAAAAAAAATGCAAGCTGCACGGACCTATCTGAAGAAATCAGTCAAACCTCACGATCGGTTAAAATACAAATCCATACAGAACCGATAAGAGAGACCCTGCAAAGCCCCGGAGCAGCGGAGCTTATCTCAGAAATACCACGTGTTGGAAACACCACAAGGGACCGGCAGGCAGCAAAGACTAATTTGAGTCTAAGCACAGAAGAATTAAACACTATGGACACTTCCCATACCCTGATGAACTCCCCATACCCTGATGAACTCCACAGATGTAGAAAACAAACTGGAAAAGGGGCGACAAATGCAAACTCCGGGAAAAAACATACAGAAAACAGAAGGAAACAATGCAAAATCAACAATAAAACTTAGAACACTTAAATGGAAACCGAAAAAAACCAAAGAAGTGTCCCACAGAAAGAAACCACAAAAGAAGCAAAAAAGACAGCTAAAGAGAGGACCTACAGAAAGATACATGGGCTCTGGCAGTGGTGCCAAATGGTGCCATTATAAGGGATCAGGCGAGGGGAGAGAGAGCAGCAGCTCCTCTACCTCGCCATCGGGACCCTGCCGGATGCCTCCTCGTTGGATCTCGCCTGGATCACCTGCCGTGCCTGCCTCCCTCCGTTGACCAAGCAGGACTCTGCCGCACTCCTCTGCCAAGTTTTGGTACTCCTGTATTCGCCAGACTGCCACGGGGCGCGATGCCTGGAGAGGGCCGACCTTACTGTGCGGGGGGACTCCGACGAGCCGTGGGGTTTTGAGGATCAGTCGTGCAGCAGGATTTATTTGTTGCTGGCCCTAGTATCAAAACTGGCGCTATGGGCTACGGGATCAGCTAGAAGGTCAGCAATGTCTTTGTCTTCACTAGAATTACTACATTCCCCGATCACCTCCTCCTCACCTGAATAGTCCAGTTTCTTTCTGCGGGTAAGTCCAATGTAAGGTTTCTTCTTTTTTTGAAGATAGGGTCTACCTCGGAAGGAAGCCACTGTGACTCCAAGACAGAGAAAACCCTCGGTGACTTCCCTCCGCGACAGCCAGAGGGGAAAAAGCCACTGGATGGCAAAAAAACCCTGGATCCGGAGTGGTCGTAAAGGCAATGGAAGTCGCCGGATCCGTAGCAAGTAGGATTGGTCCTCCGCCGAATACCCAGGGACTGTGAGGTCAGCGTGTCAGTGCAGACCGACTGTAGGAGGTAGCTGGATACAGGTGAGTACCCCACAACGTGGAAGACAAGTGAGAACGGGAGAAATCCGAGATGTCTGAGGGAACCCAAGAGAGCGAGAAAGAGCAGCGGGGGGAAGCAGCACGGGAAGCAAAGGGGAAGGCAAGCGGAACAAGGAGAGAGAGAGCAAACGGGAACGGGAAGAGAAGGAAACAAACAGATGCCGAAAAGGCGTGAAGGACAGAACTGTCACAGGGAACTTGCGCAAGCAACGGGGGCGAGAATGAACTCAGTTGCAACGCGCAGAGCTGCCGGCAGCCGAGTGAGATATACAAACGGCGGCGGCCATCTTGGAAACAACTAGACCGTGGCTAGTAGACTGAGAAGAAACGTAACGGAGCACTTTAATGGCGTCCCTGTTTCCACCTTCGCCACAAACGCCAGTCGCCGGCGGCAGTGACACCTAGGCTCGTGGGACTTCCATGCGTTTAGTTAAGGAGGATTAGGATAGCAGGGTGGACTGGGCTCTCTATGGGTGGCAGGTTTGGGGTGTGTTTGGTTGGATATCGGGGTGCTACAGAGGTGGGGGAGTCTGTACAGTAAAGCGAGGGCTGTCTGTGTACGTTGGCAGTGGCTGGTAGGGTGGGGTGAGCCAGGGGAGAGGGTGTGTGCGCAGGTTACGAGTGTGGGTGTAGGGACGGCGGGGGATGCAGGTAGGGTGCAGTTTTTCAGAGCGAGTGAGCAATGCAGAGGGAAAAAATGTATTGAAATAAGGGATCATGGATAAAGGGGTCGACTGGGTGAAAAAGGCAAGATTGTGTTCAAACTGTAGAGATCATGTAAACGGGCTGGCTGGGTGAAATCGGCGGAAGTAAAACTGCACAATGCTGTGGCTAGTATATGAGTGGTCTGTTAGGGAGAATTCTCTGTTTAGGCTGAATTTCCTAACTTAGTGAGTCCCCAGCAGCTTTGCTGGATTTATGGAGTTTGTTTTTTTCATCCTGCCAAGAGTCAGACTCTTTCTCCCACTCTTGGGCATGAATGTGGTTGATTTCTTTGAATGTCAATGTGTTCTATGGGCTATGGGGTCTTTTACTCCATAGGGCCTCATGTGTTTTGCTATGTGTGTTACACCGCACCCTCCGTGCCGTAACAGCGGGGTGTCCTAGAGGATCCCCACCATAGACTCCATACCCTGGGACTGACTACTGTCTCCCAGGGCATGTAAAGTCACAATTGGCTTTACTAGACCTAAATTTACTAACAGAACTAGTAAAAACCATCCTATTGTGGACGTACTGGTAGGGGTAATTCGATTACCCCTGGGTCTGTTGTTCGAGGGGGCACTGTCCACCCTCGAGTTTTGGCTGGTGGCAGTGGATACTACTTTTTATATTCGACCACAAATATATTCCTAGGGATTCTTCCCATTGTTGGAGGCTAATACTTTTTCACATTAGTCTCTAACATACCGCCGGTTTATTTGTCTTAAATAAATCCACCGGTTGGTATTTTCTGCCAGAACTCAGTTTTTAAAATGGCGTATGTGTTCGCCTCTGTAACTCCGAACCAAAGATTGAGCCCTTTGTTCCACTTTTGGCGGGCTTCTGCACAGAAGCCCTCCAGAGTGGTGCCATTCTGTCTGGGTACCACAGGGGGTGAGGGAGGGGGTTTAGGCACCCTGGACTGAGTTGCCTTGCCAACTCAAGTCGCACTCTGGTGTGATTGGCCCAAGTGGTGAGCCGCCCCGCTCACCACTTAGCATGTTTGATTGACAGCTAGGCTGAATGAATGGGGGTTTTCTGTATAAGAGCAGGGCTTTTGGGACTGGAACTTCAGAAGTCGCCACAGGACCTAAGAATCTGACGAGGGTAAAGCTGAGCCGACCTGCAACGACGACACCTCCGGTGGAGCTCTGCTGAACCGACTCACCACTTCCCGACGACAGAGGAGATCTCCCTGCTGGAGAGTCTTCTTCCCCTGAATGGTGGGAACAACCAGTCCCTTGCTTTTTCTTCGCTCCCAGGACGTCTAGTGGTCGAATTGCCCGTGCTGAGCACCCCGGCAACCGGATAGCCACTGGCCACTGTACCGCGACCAAAAGGTGGTGCCTTGTGATTGAGCACTCCGTGGCTGGTCTCTTCCCTAGTGGTGCAACGATCTTCAACTTTTCCTCGACGACGAGATCCTCTCATCTTCCGGCAAAGCCCCGACTTGCATCCACCACCAGGAACAACTGCCCTTACCGGAGCCGTCTCCTCACTTTCAAGGTACTGTGTCTGCCTGGCTTCCCTTGAAACAGTTAGCGTGAGGTGTCTTAAATCCTTACCTTCCCATTGGGTCACCTCCAGACCTTCTTAAACCTTTGTTCTAAACTGGTCCAACCTTTCTGTGACATTTTGCTACAAAGACTTGAAGTGCATTTCCACTGTGATACTTTTGGGACATACAGCCTTGCCTCTCTCCGAGTGGGCCTGGCCTCTGAACTTTGTGATTTACAGTAGACCATGCCTTGCTTGCCTTGCATTTGTTTCGTAAAAGTGTTGGTACTGAGTTGGTTTCATAACCTGCCTTTTTCTCTCCCTTTCTAACAAATACTGGAGTGCCATCTAGGTTAAAGCATTCACCTCTGTCTGCAAATAAGTGGTGCCATTGAACCTAGACTTGTCGAAATATTGTTATGGGATTGATATATACTTATAGTAACTGTGATTGAAGTTGTTTGCCATGTGAGTGACAGTGTGTTTTCCATATATGTGTTTTTAAATAAATAATTATATATCTTTACACCCAAGCTCTGATCAGTGTCTGCTTGTTCTACTGTGTAAGTTGCCCTATCCTGTATACTCCAAATACGGCCTAACCCGTCTTGAGAGAAGTCTGACTGCTCAGCCACAGCTACCAGGTAAATCTGGGTGGTACAGACTGCTACCAATTGGGTTTACTGCTAACTCCTGTAGACTTAAACTTTTTGCAGTGGTCCCAGAGGGAACTGCACAGGTTTCTGCCTAACATGGGCCACGTGGGTGAGAGGTTCAGTGGTTGAATGCACACGCAAGTGCAGCAAATGCATAAAGAGACACACGAGATTGCAATCATCGTTTTTTTAAAAACATCTTTTTATTGCCATTTTACACACAACCGGCACCAGCGTGCCAACAACAACATTATCCCTGTTCCCACACCCCGGAATAACCCAACAACCTATTGTCGTAAATCTCCCCCCAGCTCACCTGGGATCGCTTCTTGTTCTGTTCCGCGGGAGGATTCCTCCTGTGGACGGATCAGGTCTTCTATAGGCTCGCTCGAGTCTCGTCCGTCTCCAGCGCGCGTTCAGAGTTCCAGAAAGGTTGCAGTTCCAGGATGTCCAGGAAGAAAGTAGCGGTCGCTAGGGTTGAGGATTCCGGGAGCAGATTTAGAGGGGGAAAGGTGGTAGGAAGGAAGAAGGGACCAGGAAACTAGGAATAGTGGATTCGCCGAACAGCACAAACACGTCTAGTCACTACATAATGATAGCGTTGAGACACGCGGGGCCGCAGGGGCGTGGCCAATTTATAGACCGTGCCATGTCCGACGTAAAGGCTGGTGCGAGGCAAGTCACTTGGCACGGCCATGTTGGGAGTAACAAGGAATACAAGCCCCGTTGCGATAAGGACCAGGAAGTCCGGAAAGGGCAAGTTCTATGAGTCATGACAGCATGCCTCCTCCGAAAACCTGTTCCACCAGGTTTGCCCGGGTGTATGAGATGGAATCTTCTAAGCAATCGAGGGGTATTTAGGTTAGAAACTGGTTCCCAGGTTCTCTCGCTAGGAGGATATCCTTTCCATTCAACCAGGTATTGAAGTCGATCCCGTTTATACCTGGAATCGCATATTCTGGACACTTCATATTCCAGTTGATTGTCCACAATCACAGGAATGGGTCTGCAGGTTTTCCGGGTGGATCGGATGTAGGGTTTCAATAGAGAGGTGTGAAAGACTGGGTGTATTCTCTTCCAGGAGTCTGGTAGCTTGAGCCGGAACGAGACAGGATTGATGATTTCCTTTATGGAAAATGGTCCATAGTACTGGGGGGCTAATTTGTTTGGCCGTAGATGTCGTGGTAATAGTTTCGAGGACAACCAGACTTGATCACCAATGGAATAAGAAGGTGGTGGTCTTCTTTTGGAGTCCGCATAACGCTTAGTGCGTGTCGGGGCCTCTTCCAATTGTTCCTTGGCTTCCTTGTGTATGTTGATGAGAGTCTCAATACATGAGTCGAGAGGAGGTACTGGTGTGGGATGTGGAAGAACAGAAGGTAAAACGGACGGGTGAAAACCTTGACTGCAATAGAAAGGGCTGACCTTGACTGCTGAGTGATCGGAATTTTTGTAGGCAAACTCGGCCAAGGGCATAAGGAGAGACCAGTCATCCTGAACCTTGGTGGCAAAACAACGAAGATATTGCTCTAGAGTCTGATTTACACGTTCTGTGGCTCCGTTGGTTTGTGGGTGATAACCTGATGAGAGCGCGCGTTGGATCCCTAGAATACGACACAGACGTTTCCAGAATTGTGAAATGTATTGAGGTCCTCGGTCCGATATGATCTTGGAAGGAAGTCCATGAAGAAGGAAAATGTGTTCCAGGAAGATTCCAGCAAGTTCTGAGGAGGATCGTAGTTTATACAGAGGTGTAAAATGAGCCATATGAGTGAACAAGTCTATGGTTACCATGATGGTCGTGTATCCTCGGGAAGTCTGTAGCAATGAATTCCCATGGTCTTGTTGGCAGCGATGGTTGCAGTAGAAGACCCGCCGGTCTCTTGTTATCATGTTTGTTTTGACTGCAGACAGCACAAGCTTTGATGTACTGTTGTATGTATGTACTGTTGTATGTCGGTCTTCATTCCAGGCCACCAAAACTGTCTTTGTATAAGACAGAGGGTATTAGTTATGCCACGATGTCCGGAGTGAAGGGTATCATGGCAGAGGTGTATCATTCTTTGTTGTAATTTCTGTGTAGGAATGACCAGTGCATTGTCCTTGAATAAATATCCTGCCTTAGGTTCCATGGATTCTTCCTTGAAATATCCTTCCAGAGGTCAGAGGACTGGTTTTGCATTCGGATTTCTTCCAGGAGGTTGACTGCTTGAGCTACAAAGATTGTGTGGGGAAACATCTTAGGGTAGGCCTTGTCTTCAGTGGTTACATAGTCAGGACGTCGAGACAAAGCGTCAGCAATCATGTTTTGTGATCTGGGAACATGAGTGATTTGGAATTGGTACTGGGCAAAGAAGTAGGCCCAACGCGCCTGACGACTGTTCCTGCACTCCAATGACTGTAGAATTTGAAGATTCCGATGGTCCGTGCGGACCTGAACTGGATATCTAGCACCCAGAAGTAGATGTCGCCATTCAGTGAAGGCTTGGCGGATAGCTAACAGTTCCTTTTCCAGGACGGAATAGTGTGTCTCACTGCGAGTCAGGGTTCGTGAGAGGTAAGCAATGGGGTGTTCCAGTTTATCCTCGAGTACCTGTTTCAAGACCGCTCCTATGGCGTAGTTGGAGGCATCCGTTTCCACTAGGAATGGGTGATTTATGTCGGGTTGGGCCAGGATGGGGGTTTGCGTGAACTCTGTCTTCAATCGTTGGAACGCTTTATCTTGCGGTGTAGACCAGATAAAGGGGGTGTCTTTCTTCAAGAGAGCAACGATCGGCTGAACGATCTCGGAAAAGGTAGAAATGAACTTCCGGTAGAAGTTGGCAAGCCCCAGGAAGGATTGAACTTGTTTCACAGATGTGGGAGTGGGCCAAGCCAGTATGGCTTTTACCTTTGAAGGGTCCATACCAATTCCTTCTGGGCTAAGGATGAATCCTATGTAGTGAACAGAAGTAACGTGAAACAAGCATTTTTCGGGTTTGGCTAAAATATTGTGTTCACGGAGTCGTTGTAATACTGCCTTTACATGTTCTTCATGCTTTAGAGGATCCTTGAAAAAGATCAATATGTCATCCAGATAGACAATGACGAAGAGGAATAACATGTCAGAAAACACCCTATCCATAAAACGTTGAAAAGCTCCAGGAGCATTAGCTAGTCCAAAGGGCATGACTAGATATTCAAAGTGACCAAAGGGTGTTCTAAAGGCTGTTTTCCATTCGTCTCCTTCCCGGCCACGGATTAAATGGTAGGCACCCCGGAGATCCAACTTCGTGAATATTACGGCGCCTCTCAGAGCTTCCAGGATATCCGAGATCAGGGGCAGTGGGTACCGATCTTTGAAGGTGCATTGTTTTAAGCCACGATAGTCGAGGCAAGGTCTGAGTTCCTTGGTGTCCTTCTTGGGAACGAAGAACAACGAAGCACCCGCTGGAGATTTTGAGGTTCTTATGGTGCCATTTTCAAGACTGGTGTCCAGGTATTCTCGGAGGGCCTTTTTCTCAGGTTCAGAAAGAATGAACATTCTGCCGAAGGGAATCACTGCTGAGGGATCTGTATCTATGGCACAGTCTTCAGGTCTGTGAGGAGGTAAGGCCTGGACTATGGCAGTTGAAAATACATTAGCCGACCCCTGATAGGCCTCTGGACTTGTTGATATTGGAAACCATGAGTGGTGTTTTCTGGTCTGTTAGTGGTTTTTTAGGAGGTGTCGAGGAGGGATCCAGGGATAGACACTGGGACATACAAAACTCTGAGCCCAGGAATAGTGATCCTGCTGTCCAATTGATATACGGATTGTGCTTTTGTAACCAGGGCATACCCAATACCATGGGGTAATGGGCTGACTTAATGATGTCAAATGTAATCCGCTCTTGGTGATTGTTTATGGAAAGTTGAATCTCTTTTGTCTGCAGGCTTATGGGTCCTGAAGAGAGGGGTCTTCCATTGATTGCTTCCACCGGCTGCATGGTGCTTCGTGTCTCGTACGGAATATGATGACTAACAACCCAGTCTTGATCAATGAAAATTCCCATAGCTCCGCAGTCCACCAAGGCCAGAATGGGATAAGTCTTATTCCTGGAGGGCGACAGGAAGGCCTGTAGTATCACCAAATTGTTTTGTCGAGGAGAATTCAAGGATGGAATTGATGTGGAGCAAACATCTCTCTCCCGACACCTCGCTCCATCTAGGATCGGGAGCTGGCGTTTCCCGAACGCCGTGGAGGGGCTAGAGGACATTCTCTAACAAGGTGTTTATCCGAGGCACAATACATGCACAGGCCTGTGTGGATCCTTCTCATTCTTTCTTGTGGGGAAATAGGTCCACGGAAGGCTCCTATTTGCATGGGTTCCGGATCAATGTCAGGGGTTGGGGCAGGATCGGTTTTTACAGAAGTCTCAAGGGAGTTCTTTTGAAAGGGTATCTTGGTCTTTCTTCATTCAGCCTTTCTTTCCTGAATTCGGAAGTCTATTTGCATGGCTAGATCCATAAGAGCCTGGAATGAGCTAGGACGAGCCACTCTGGCTAATTCATCCTTTATATCCTCATTTAGACCCCTGCGAAATAGAGTGAAACTTGCTTCTGAGGACCAATCTGCTTCCTTGGCCAGTTGTTTGAATCTAGTAACATACATTAGCATATCCTGGGATGCTTGTCGGTAATCAAGTAACCGTTCCTGAGCACTATAAACCTGTTCTGGCTAGTCGAACATAGTTTTGAGTGCCTGAATAAATCCATCATAATCATCCAGGAGGGCATCTCCAGAGTTGACTAGGGGAGTGGGCCAGGTCAACGCGTTCCCTGTGAGGTGCGAGATTATGAAGCCCACGTTCGCCCTGGAAGTTGAAAAATAGTAGGGCTTAAAAGTAAAATGCACCAAGCAGGAATCCAGGAATCCACGTAAGGACTTTGCCGAGCCATCATATTTGTCTACCACTCCACCCAGTAATACACTCTCCTTGTTAGCGGAGTCGCGAGACAAAACAAGTTGCTTTAACGCAGCATTTTAAGTTCTGCACTTCAGTTGTTAGTTCTTGCATGCCACGCATGAGGTCCTGGACTGCTTTCTCCATGGCAGTATCAGTGTCGGTCGTTTGGCATCTCAAACTGTCGTAAATCTCCCCCCGTCTCACCTGGGATCGCTTCTTGTTCTGTTCCGCGGGAGGATTCCTCTTGTGGACGGATCGGGTCTTGTATAGGCTCGCTCGAGTCTCGTCAGTCTCCAGCGCGCGTTCAGAGTTCCAGGAAGGTCGCAGTTCCAGGATGTCCAAGAAGAAATTAGCGGTCGTTAAGGTTGAGGATTCCGGGAGCAGATTTAGAGGGGGAAAGGTGGCAGGAAGGAAGAAGGGACTAGGAAACTAGGAATAGTGGATTTGCCGAACAGCACACACACGTCTAGTCACTACCTAATGATAGCGTTGAGACGCGCAGGGCCACGGGGGCGTGGCCAATTTATAGAACGTGCCGTGTCCGACGTAAAGGCTGGTGCGAGGCAAGTCAATTGGCACGGCCATGTTGGGAGTAACAAGGAATACAAGCCCTGTCGCGATAAGGACCAGGAAGTCCAGAAAGGGCAAGTTCTATGGGTCATGACACCTATATGCTGCTTCGAAGTAACAGACCATGGACATTGTACTATCCCGCCTACAACTCCTCCTTCTCGGTACTTGGCACAGACTGATTGCATAAACTTCCATTCATACTCACCACAGTATATTGTTCCATCTAACTCTCACAGTTTCACTGGGTTGTTTAATCAGGTATTGTATATAAGGGTCCCACATGTGTATCGACATACTGGTTATGGGTCAGGGAACCCCAAACTCTTTCCAAGTCATTACAATATAAAATATCCACCCCTCCATTCGGCCACCCTGGGGCTTTGTTTCCCTCACCACAGCATTGCCACCTGTCATTTGGCCAATATCAAGAGCAGTCCAGCCAGATTTCATGTATATTTGGGGATTGGTTTGGTGAAACCCAACAGTGCCGTCAATGGATTTGCTTCTATATCCGGGTCCGTAATGCCACTGATCGGTACAAATATCTGTTCCAAAACTGCCTTATGATGGAGCATCCCTAGGCCATGTGGAGAAATTCAGCTGATGCACCGTCACATGTAATACATTTACCCAAGGTGTCCAGGAAATTGCCTACTAGTTGAGTCAGTGTATAATAAAAGTGAAGCAAGTATTTGCAATGGATTCATTTAAATCTCGCATTGATGGCCCCCTTCCTAGTGACCTCACAACAGTACCTCCACACCTCCTCTGAGATCTCCTGTCCCAGGGTCTGCTCCCATTTCCTCTGTAGGGAGGTCTTTGCTTCCTCTCCAAGGTTAAGACTCATGACATACAGCCCTGACATCACTTTATTGCCAAGACCCCCCTGTAGCAGTATATCTAGTGTGCAAGCAATCTGTGGTTGTCTGGGGAATGTTGACAACAACTGGCACAAGGACACTCTCAATCTTAAATAAAGAAATATATCCAGCAGGGATAGTTCCCCTTTATCCTTCAGTGTCTTCAGCGGTACAGTAGCTGGTAAGTTGTTAACTAGGGGACACGCAGGGTTTAAATGAGGCACAGCCCTAGGACGGATGTTCTAACCTTGTCTTTCTTCTTCTTCACAGGGTTCGAGATCGTGGATGCGGAGTGCAGTGCTGCGGCGTCAGGATCACGATCACTGGATGTCAGGAGATGAGTCTGCAGATGAAGCGATGAAGCACCGGTTTCTTGGAGGTGAGTATGCAGGAGAACGCCTGGTTTCAACGGTAAGTAAACTGGTCCAAGCAGCGGTGAGCGTCATGTTGCTCGCGAGTGCACAGTAACGTGAAGCACCAGCCTTAAGGATGGAGCAGCTTATATAGCCGAGCTTCTGAAGCCACGGCCACCAGGTTCAGCCTGCCTGCCACACCCGATGAGTCAGCACATGAGGATGTTCTCTGGAATAAAGGGTTTCAGCTCCTGGAAAGTTCTTGTAAAATAAAAGTTCTCCTGCACTGAAATAAAGTGTCCCTGCTCACATCTCTATATGAGCCTGGCGCCAAAGGCGCCAGGACCGAGTCCAGCCAGGGCCCCTGTGTTTATGGGTCCCAAAGGGACATGAGTGAGTGAAGTGACCCATTGCCCCCATCACTAGATGGTGTGGTTTTTGTGTTCTGGGGCCTGTGGCCATGACAGTTTCGAGGGCCTCCTCGAAATGGTGATGGTATCAGGACAAACAGTTGGCGTAAGATGGTCAGCCCAGGACACTTCAGAGAGAGCCTACTTGCAGGGTTTGATGATGGTGCCGAGAATAGTTGGTCCCACTATTTCAATGGGTCGAAGCATATTCGCAGACCTTCTAGGACGACAAGATGCAGAGGGGTCCCACGGGACGACAGCGAACTCAGGGTGCCAAACCTTCCAGCGGGTCACCAGGGGTTCCCCAAATCGGATTCTTAGTTTCAGGATACTTGGATCCCATCCTTCGTTCAGTGAGAATTCCAGAGATCGACATGGTATGGGTGTTTGGGGCCTTCTCTTATTCAGAATCTCCTTCACGCCAAAACGAAGAGGACCCAATGGGAGATCTGCTCCCATACAGGCATACCATACATGGACCAATCACGGACCACAGTGGTCCCAGGTATTCACAACACTCCAGACTCTCTGGCACCCAGGATGTTTATTGGGAACAGACATCCTAGCCCACATCCTGGGGCGCACCCACAAGGGATGCAGAAGCCAGCGAAAGCTTTGCGTTTCATGGGAGAATACATGCCCAAATAAGGACGGATCCAGGTCAGCTCGACCTGGGGAAGGTGAAGGGGCAAGATGGCCAAAGGACAGGACAATGAACCTTGTGGCATGGCCATTTTGGAGCCAGGCCACCTATTAGCGGTAATCGCGGTTTATCTGGCAGAAAAAGGGTTAAAAATATGCAAAATAAGCTGCCAGCAGCCCTGTCCAAGGCACATCTGCACTTCTCCTAAAAAATCTGTTGAGTATCTAGGGCCTTTGGAAATGACCAATAGACCCAAGTGCACTGTACTGGAAGGTACATTGTACACTTGTTACATGTTGCAGAAAAGTTGCAACATTGGAAAGGACTAAGGGAAACAAAGTCTCCCTGTACTGACTGTCTGAAGGGCATGTCAGTTTCCTCATAAAAAGTGAGCAAAAAGCCCAGAGGAGTGCAGCTGAAGGCTGGGATCCTTTGGTAAAGTCAGACTATTGTGTTTAATATCAGCAAAAAGTTGGGGGGTGCATAACTGGAGGGAAAATTGCACATGAAATGGAAATCTTTCTCAACACCAACGGCCCAGCCATTCCCTCTGTTCATCCGTACACCAATGTAAAGCAACCTGATCTAGGTATCTATGTCTGGTTGGGAGTCTCGGGTCTGGGATGAGTATAATTGGTCATAAAACCCATGGAATTCCTGTGTCATCTCCTTATCCTCAAATTTGTCCACCCCTTGTTTGTCTGCCATCGATAGGATTCTGCCCCTGAGGTTATCCATTTTGGTTGCCCTCACCAAGGTCCTGCCGGGTGTCTGCTCCTCCCCATATTGCTGCTCTCCCCCATATGTATTTGGTCTCCCTTCGTGCTAGCTCATGAAAATCCTGCAATTGTTGCAGAATCTCTGCCTGTTCTGGGCGTGATGGTGTGGGCGCGGCCTTTTGCACTGCTTGTATGATTCTTTCCTTCGCAGCCAATTCCCTTCTGATTTGCTTTAGTATCCGTGATTCCCTGGATCTGCACTCCCCTCTAATCACACATTTGAGACACTCCCACAGCATCCCTGCTGACCCCACAAAACCTACGTTGATTTCTAAAAAAGTGTCTATTGCCTCTGTCAGGCCGTCGCGGAACAGTGTCCGTGAGACCCTCACCTTCAAATCTCCAGGGGAGTCTCTCTCCTGACCCGACAGTTCAACTGTCAGTAGCACAGGGGCATGGTCTGACGGTGTGCGTGCAAGGATCACCACCTCTGTGACCCGTTCTAACAGTGATTGTGATTATTAAGAAGATGTCTAGCCGTGATGTAGAGATATGGGGTGCGGAGTAGTGCGTGTACTGCTGTGCGCCCTGGTTCCTGATCCTCCACACATCCTCAATCTCCCACATTAAGCCCATGCCCTATAGTTTGCTTGTCCCTCTGCCCCCTGGGCAGTGGTCATTCCCTGTTCGATCACATGCTGTGTTCATAACCTCGTTGAAGTCTCAAGCCCAGACTATCTCCCCAGACGGGAGCTTCCCCAGATGCATCTCAATCCAGTCCAGCGCTTCTATGGAGTCTTGGTTCAGACCATAGTAGGAAACTAGGGTGTATAGTTTCCCTTGTATAGTTCCCTGCAACACAAGACCCCCTTCCCGATCTTTAACGACATTGATATGGCAAAACCCAATGGAGTTGTGGATGAGAGTACTCACCCCTCTTGCATACAAAGAGTAACATGAGAAGTATCTACAGCAGCGCCAACTTCTCCCAAATTTAGACTCCACCTCTGATGTTAAATGTGTCTCCTGTAAAATAGCAATTCCCACTTGGTGGCGCTGCATATACAGCAGGACTTTCCGGCCCTTGGATGGGCAATTCAACCACCGGACATTCCAGGTAATCAATTTAAGTGGCGCCATTAATTATAGCTAAAACACATATGTCTTCCGGAATTGAGCCTCCAAGTGATTTGTCCCGGCAGTGTCCCCATGGCCATATTGCATGAACACCGCGTGCTTTGGGTGCAATCTAAGACTCGTACCGGTCATCCCCCCTCATCTCTCACCCCCACCGACAACCCCAATTCGTAAGTATTCTGGCCTCACCCCCTTCCCCCTGCTGATCACCCCAAACTCATCAGCTGCATCCCTTCCCCTAACCCCTACACAAAACTTGAGCTTCCGCATGAGGGATAGCATGGAGTCCAGCCATACACCACACCTCTATTATCTTGTGGTTGCGACCCGACTGCCTCGAATCAGATCCCCACTTGTCTCAAATGCCATGCACTACTAAAGGATATGTGTCTCCAGGCTTGTTTTCACCCATTGTTCCCTCGTTGCCGGGGATTCCTCGGATGTAGTTCAAGAAAGGCAATGGCCTCTTCTGGGGTATGAAAAAAGATTGCTTGCCCCTCATGTTCTATCAGCAGATTGGCCGGGAACAACATGGCATATCGGGTGCCCCTTTCTTTTAGTTGTTTCTTGACTTCGATGTACGTCCTCCTGGAGGCTTTTACCTTGTCCGAAAAATCAGGGAAATTTCTAATCATGTCCCCTTTGTAAGTTAACGTTCCTTTTTCTCTGGCTTTGCAGAGGGCAGTGTCTCTGTCCCGATAATTTAACATGCAGGCTATGATCGGGGGAGGCAGTGCCCCGGGAATTGTCTCCTTCCCGCTCTGTACTTGGTGCTCCCTTTCCACTATGTACGCCGCTGAGAACTCCTCAGGCCCGAGCACCTCCCACAGTATCTCTTCTACCAGGGGCTCCATATTCCTCTGCTCCACCGACTCTGGAACCCCGATTATTCTTAGGTTATTCCTTCTAGAGCTGTATCCAAGTCATCCTGTTTGTTGGCAAGCTCTTTCAGCGCCCGCTTAATGTGTGTCATATCTCTGTTCACTGATGTGAATTTGGCCTCTACGTTCAACACTTTCCCCTCTACCTCACCCAGCCGCTCCCCATGTTCATCAAGACAGACCTGCACGTGGTCGACCTTACAGGTAATGGTATCCACTTTCCCATCTAGAGACTGTATGCTAGTTTGCAGTTGATTAAACATTTCCTTCATATCTTGAAATGCTCTGTGGGATCTTGGGGGGCTTGTTGGGATTGTCTCTCCAGAGATTCTTCCGCCAGTCTATCATTCCTCGTTTGAGAGGGAGTGTCGAAATGCAATTTGGACTGTTTGCCTCCTTTACCGGACTTGTACATCTCGGCTGCTACTGGGACCTGTATGATATGGGCGCTATACACTGTGTCCGGTGATCATTGCCCGTTTATCCCCAACCCAGTTGTCGAGAGCAGCCGGGTGGTTCAGGCCAACCTCTTAGGAGGGTGACTGTTCACCTGATCCCTTTTTCCCAGTCGTCATGTCTCGTTCCTAAGTTCCCAGACTATCCTTGCTGATCAGGGGGGCGAGGAGGAAGACCCACGACCTCAACAGATGGATGTGTCGCATGACCTCTGACCCAAACCGCTGTCTCCCACTGTGTGATTCGCCTTATGGCCCGCTCCTCCCCCAACACTGGTGATGGCCACTCGCAGATCTCTGTGGTGGGGTATGTACCCTTTTATTCCTGCTGACTGTTCTCCCATTTGCTTCACCAATGGCACCTCCCAGATCTGTCTCAGGGCCTGTTACCTGGCTTTTTATGTAACGGGGGGCACAGACTCCCTGTGGTCAATAGGGTTCCTCAGTGATTGTCTGATGCTGTCCTATTGCCCCCTCGTATCTGGCAGCTCGTTACACTCCAATTTTCTCTATTCAACCCCATCCTCAGAGCAGATCAGGAATCAGGCGCACACCCCTCTCCCCCGGCATGTGTCCTCTGTTCTTGACCGTCTCTTATCCCAGGGTCGGGAGCTGTGATCCATAATGGCCGTATAGGATCGCTGGAGAACGCTCCTCCCTCTCCTACAGCTTACTTGACTCAACCTTGTCCAAAGTGCAGTATTGGTGGCGTTCTGCACCGATGGCCCAGCGGATTGTTGCTACGTGTGGGCTTCAACTCTGTTGGGTGGAGGAGGCTCCAGCCCCTTCCCGCTGCAGGACTCCGCTGTCTCCGTGTCTGCCCTGACTCCACATGGGTGCTGCAGAACTGGCTACCCAGATGACAGGCACCGTTGTTGAGGAATCTTTGTGTCCCGATGTACACTGCGAACTGGGCGCTCAGGGCCTTTCAAGCCATTTTCGCAGCGCTGAGGCTCCAATGGGTAGTTCGGGGCTGCTCCCCCTTTCCGGATGTGTTTAATGCCAACTGTGTCAGAGGGCGGGGGGGGGGTCGCCGCCTCTCTGCGTACTGGGGTACCATCTCCTCCCGCGTTGGCTCCAGTTTTGCGTGGGTGCCAAAGCTCTGGGGCTGCTGTTTGCAGGTCAGCTCAAACCAGCGTGTACCTTGCGCCTGTGAACAGGATTCCACCAGGCACACCGCAGCACTGCGTGTCAATGCCGAAGGCCTCTCAGGTCATTCATCGCAAATGGGCTCTCTGAGGAGTAGGCTGCTGGGGCTCCCTCCTTCAGTTGGACTACCTTCCGACCCACAGCCCACTGCTGCAACGTTGATTCATTCCAGGTCTAATAATCCCCAGCTTTCTGTACCCAGGAACCGCTCCTCCTCTCCTGCCTCCGAGCCGTTATAATCCTATGTTCCAACGCCAGGTCCAACGCCAGGTCTCGTTATCCGCTCTCTAGGCACTACCAGGCTCCTGGGAGGGGAGGGTGTGGGTGTTCTGCTGTACAACACTGCGTCTAAGGTGTCATCTTTTGAGATGTTTAGGAGCTCATTGCCATCATGGCTGGGCTCGTTAGTGCTCCCTCGGAGATTGCAATAATAGTTGGGAGCAATTTCTGAAGTTGTAAACTAGGGCATTGCTCAGGATTCGTGGTACGGTGTACAGGCTGCACAAAAGAATAGCAGGAAAGGAACATATTAGGATAAAAACCGCCGGATTAAGCAGGAGGATGGACCCAAGCAAGGTGGCAGCGCTATATGCCCTGCTCCAAAATCAGGGCATTGACACAGTAATGACAAAGCTCAATGAAGTGAGCATACAAACAACAGTGGGGCAGCTTCCATTTTCAGGAAGTTGCTCAATACTAGGCGGTTTGCTTGAGGGAGTCTGTGTAATGTTAGTACCTGCTGTTTTCCTGTTCAGTGCCTGAAAGCCTGAGGGCTTTGGCGTTTTATAAGTAAAATAGAAATAGAACAGGGCAGGGAAAGTAGACCGCGAAGGAAGAGTGTGGCCCTGCAGGCGCCATTCCCGCCCGCAAAGAAAAGGAAGGGTGCAAAGGCGTCCAGGGAAGAAGGGACAGGATCAGCGGCGGGCCTGGTACTGACAACAGAAGGTTTGGCCAGAGGGTTAGGCGAAACTGTGGGGATTTCAACCTCAGAGGGCCCCACAAGAGATGATAGGGGCCCTGAAAGGGCGATAAAGGCCAGGGGGCAGGTGATGCCCAGGCAAGTGGGGGATTATTAGTTTCCAGATCAGCGGACAGAGTTGTTATGGCACCCCCCCTCAGGGGGTGAGGGTTTAGCCTGCAACATGGCAAACAGATCAGTACGGGGGTCTACTGGGGAGCTAGTAATGGTTGATCTGGGGCCACGGGGAAGAACCCAGCCTACTGTACAAACTGACAATGGCACAGCAGCTGGTTACTAAGGGGGCCTGGTGACAGGGAAACTGGAGGAGGGGGCTCTGTGGCTGGATATGGAACATGGAGACCCGGGAATTAAGGGATGGCGGGAGGACAATGGGTGAGCCAGCAAGACCCAATAAGGGACACAGGGACAGCCATGGGCCCAGGAAAGAGTGCACCGGCACTAGGGGAATATGGGACATGGGGACCTGTGAATTTAGGGTTGGTGGGAGGTCAATAGGTGAGCCAGCGAGACCCAATAAGGGCCACAGGGAGGGCCATGAGCCCAGGACACAGTGTGCCGGCAAGAGGGGGATCAGGTGCAGAACCAGGAAATGCAATAGGGGCACTGTACCCAGCAACAAGTAGCAACATGGGGGTAGCACAGGTCAGGGGGTCACCAGGAAGTGTGGCAGGCCAGGCAATTATGCAATGGGTAATAGGTGTGATGGGAGGTGCCTGGGTGGAGATATGAGGGCACCAGCAGCCCATCAGTAACCCCTCAGGTTTGGCACTAGTGGTCCCCATCAGTAACCCTGCAGGTATGCACACTTGCCACATTTCAATGGACACAAAAGAAAAAATGTGGACAGATACGTTTGTAGACATATTTTCACTACTGAATTATAATATACCCGAGGAGTTAAGGGAGGCCAAAAGGGGAAGGAAGGGACAAAAGGGTGCAGTCAATTGTTAATTGGACAACAGGATTTTGAATATTTGCAGCGATAATGGGAGAAAGACACCCCAAGCTGAATTAGAAATGACTGCCATACCTACACCTAATAATGTCAATGTATAGAGAATGCACATTTGGGGCATGGCTGAATTATGAGCGATTCAGATCTTCCAAAGAGGGGAATAGGCAGCTGGACCGGGGAACAAGGGTAATGGATTTGTGGGCCAGTTGCCCGATAGTACGACAACAGGGATGGGGGAGCCCAGGGGAACTGGACAACAACCCATGGGCAGACCTTTAGGAAACACTTCCCCACAAGGGGGGCAAAGAAAGGTACATGCTGAGCATTCAACATGAAAACATGCACCAAAGCAGTGTGCAGATTCAAGCATGCATGATCCTGCTGCGGGTTGCCAGGGCATCCGGAACACAGATGCAACAACAGAGGAAAGGACAAAGGATACAAAAAAGAGCAGATAGGGAGATGGGAGGCAGGCCCACATTAACCACATCTATCAAGGGTAACATTCTGTTTCTATGGGCCAACAGCTACCCCAGAAAGGTGGAGACGCAGTTACTGGTCGGGGCGGGGGGGGGGGGTTTCAGAGAGGTTACTCATCCCAGTAAAAGGATTGGTGCCACTAGCGGTGCCAAGAAACCAGGCATTGGTAGTAAGCAATAAAGCAATACTAATGCAAAAATTTGGGAAGGATAGAGTTGCCATTTGCGTGCCCTCCATTTCCTTTGTCTGTTCTCCAGTAGGCATGGTATCCAAGTAAGAAGAGGCAAAGTTCAGGATGATACACAATTTATCTTTTCCAAAAGGGGCCTCTGTAAATGATGCAATCAGTGAGGAGATATGCTTGGTAAGGTACGCATCCTTTGATGATGCCCTAGGCCAGCTTTGGGAACTGGGAAAAGGGGTACTGTTGGCAAAGGCAGAAATTGAGACGGCATGTGGACTATTACCAGTGCACCCGGCGGACTACAGGTTACTGGGCTTCCAGACAGGGAAATGTTTTTATAATGATAAATGAATGCCAACGCGGTGTTCTATTTCTTTTTTTTTTTAACTTTTCTTTATTGGCAAGAAGTAGCAGCCGATACAGTGTAGCTTAGCATATTGACACACATTTCACAATACAGCATGGGTTATGGCGTACAAATATTACAGAGGGTCATATAGAGTGCCATCAGCGGTTACCTGTGGTAGAGGCAAGCTTCATGTAACAATGTCAGCCCCCCGATCAGGAGAGGGAGGGGAAGACAGGAGCTCCAGGTCCACCTTATTGTTCAGGTAACTACAAAACTCCGTCCAAATGTATTTAGGGCGAGCAAGACTAGGCAGCATTTTAACATAGTCTTCTTCACAGGATTGTGTCCAGGTGAGGGCCTTGAGCCACATCTCCAGAGAGGGAGGGGACCTGCGCTTCCAGCACTGCAGAATGCATTTTTTGGCCACACTCGCCGCCACATTCAAGAACTTGGCTACCCGTTTCGGTTCAGTCCCTTCCCGGAGCCCAAACAGGAGAGGCAGGGGTTCAGGATCAACACGGAACCCCACTATTTCAGAGAGGGCATCGAGTACCGCGTTCCAGAATGGGGCCAGTGCCCTGCACGACCAGAACATGTGCGCATGGTCCGCGTCGCTAGCCCTACATCTCTGACATGGGTGCGATTGATCTCGGGCAAATTTTCCAATCGCATAAGGGGTGTAGTACAGGCGATTGAGCAGCTTGTATTGGATACACCTAACTCTAGAGTTAAGGGAAACCTTGCGGGTGTGCATGCACATTTTGGACCACATATCATCTGTGATGTCTAATCCCAGGTCCCGGCTCCAGGCATCCCGGACAGTGTGGGGGGGTTCAGCAGCCCGTGCCATCAACATTTTGTATAAGTAGGATACGATACCCCTACAACCACCGGAATTTGCTATATAGCAGACCTCGGGGGATTCAGGGGGTTCGTTCGGGTATGAAGGCCACAGGCCCTGGACCGCCGCCCTAATGCGGAAGTATTGCAGCATTTCTAGTTGGGATCTGGAGTGGCCGGGCCTCCACGTCTCAGGGGTGATGAATTTCCCGTCAGGGAACAGATCAGAGAATGATCTGTATCCCAGGTCCGACCAGTGGCGTATAAGGAGCTTATCTTGTGTGGGGGTGAGGCCCGGGAAAGACCAGAGGGGAAGCCATTTGTAATACGGGGGGAGTCCAAACTAGGCGTCAGGATCTGCCGCCATGCTTTGATAGTGGAGGCCACTGGGTCGGCAGGGGCGTGCGTCTGATACGAGTGAAATAGGATTAGGGACATGACATTCACCTCCTCAGTTGCTAGGATTTCGAGTTTAACATGCGGGGGGGGTTCCTGGTGGTGGTACCAATACGTAGCATGTTGGGCTTGGGCCGCCGTCCAGTACTGGGTGAGGTCAGGAGCTCCGAAGCCCCCTCTCTCGTAAGGGAGGGTCATGTGCATCCACTTCCTGCGCACAGCGCCCGAGTGCCAAAGGAAACGGGCGAACTCAGAGTGTAGGTCCGCAAAGTATTGTTTCCCGGGCCAAAGAGGAACATTAGCGAACACATACAGGAGTTTAGGCACGATGATCATTTTAATTAGGGATAGTCTCCGTGATAGTGAGAGGGGAAGGTTCCGCCATCTCTCTATTCTGGTACGAGCGTACTGTGCGGCGGCCCCATAGTTATCAGCCACCAACAAGGCTTTCGAGAGGGCCACATGGACCCCTAGGTACTTGATGCCCTTGGGCGCCCATTTGAGAGGAAATTCACATGCAGGCTGGGGGGGTAGCAGGAGTAAGGGGAAGGATTTCTGATTTAGAATAATTTATGGTGAAGCCCGAGAATGTGCCAATTTTGATGATTTCGCGTATGATCGGGTCGAGGTGGACTGAGGGGTCTCTGACGTATAAAAGCACGTCATCTGCGTATAGTGAGATAATTTCGGGGGTGTCACGGAGGCGAATCCCTCTGCGCACGTGGTTGTTTCGCACGCTATCAGCCATGGGCTCGATGGCCATAGCAAATAACAAGGGAGAGAAAGGGCACCCCTGCCGCGTCCCCCTGTGCAGGGAGAAGGGAGCCGAAAAGCGGGAGTTGACCAGGACTCTGGCTACCGGGTTAGTGTATAGTAGTTTAATACAGGACAGCATGTATGGGCCAATCCCCATCTTTCCGAGCACCGCCCACATATATTGCCAAGAAACCATGTCGAACGCTTTTTGGGCGTCCAATGTCACGGCCACAGCGTTGGCTTGGGGATCAATTCTGGAGATGACATTAAACAGCCGTCCAATATTTAAGGCAGTTGAGCGGGCAGGCACAAAACCGCTCTGGTCTGGGTGGATTAAATATTTCATGATGGGAGGAACCTGTTTGCTATGATTTTGGCAAAGATCTTGGTGTCGGTGTTGATGAGGTATAGAGGTCTAAAGGATCCGCACTCATCTGGGGGCTTGCCCGGCTTGGGGAGCATGGTAATGACAGCCTCCCGCAGGGACCGGGGGAGGGTGGCAAGGCGCAGCGACTCCTCCCAAAGCTCGTGAAGGCGCGGAGCGTGGAGAGCAACATGCTCCTGATAGAACTCAGCGGTCAGGCCATCCGGACCGGGGGCTTTCCCTTTAGGGAGGGACGAGATGACTGCAGTGATCTCGTCAAGGGTGAAGGGGGCATCTAGTTGTTCTGTGGTGTCCAGGGATAATAGGGACATTGGGATGCGGTCCAGGAGGTCGTCCAGGTCTTGCGGGCAGTGCTCGGGTTGCTGGGCATAGAGGGTTGTATAGAACTCGGCAAAGGTCTCAAGAGGGTGTTCTATTTCTTGCAGTTATTTCGAGGCATTCAGCTCTTTCTTGCAATGGGCCACACGGAGGGAGCAAAAGGGGGCAAGGGTGGTGTATTACCTGGATGATTTCCTTTTCTTGGGTCCTCCGCAGTCAGGTCAGTGTGCAAGAACCTTGGAGGCATTTCAAAGAAAAATGAATGAATTAGGGATACCTTTGGAGAAAGAGAAAAAAAGAGGGCCGGGTGTCCACTCTCACATTCCTAGGGATCAAAATCAATTCAGGACAGGGAACATGCCGCCTCCCAGACAAAAAGGTGGCAGAATTTAGGGAGTCAGTGTACATATGTTTACAGTCTAAAAAAGTGACCTTAGCACAGATTCAGTGTTTAGTGGGAAAGCACCATTTTGTGCTAAGAATTATCCCAATGGAGCACCCATTCTCCCGCGCGATAGCTGGGGCTACATCGGGACTCACAGAAAAACATCACACTAGATCGTCTGGTTTGGTGAAAGAAGATCTCAGGATATGGTATTGTTTTTTTTAACAATCTTCAATGGAATACAGGTATGGCCGGAAAGAGCACAGCACAACCAAGAGATCGGGCTATACAAAGATGCAATAGGGAGTGTGGGGTTCAGGGCCATTTGGGGAAACAAGTGGTGTGGGAAAGAGTGGCCAATAGAATGCAACATTACTTTTTTGAAACTATTCCCGATCAAAATAGCACTGACAATTTGGGGAGAAGGACTTAGGGGGAAACGTGATATTTTGGTCGAACAGCCCGTCGCTGTTAATGGTAATTAGCAATCAAAGAGCATCAGGCCCCATGGTACTCAGGCTTTTGAAACATATGGTGTCAGGTCTGCTTAAAGAGGGGAGTGCGTTTTCAGTCAAAGCACATCTCAGGGTTTCTCAATAACGCTGCTGATGCATTGTCTGGTTAAGATGCAGGAATTTCGAGGATGGTTGCCACAGGCATAAATAGAGATGATTCCATTCCCGACACACTCTGGAATGTTGGTTCCCCCCGGTTAGCACTGCTGATTGCAGAATCTGTGTCCCGGAAGAACAAGACAGCATGTGAGAAAACATTCCGGGAGTAATGGGAATTCTGTCGGGACAACAGGAGGGAGATGTTTCACAGGGACTCAGTGATCGCCTTTGTGGTGCACTTATATGAAATGGGAGCATCAGCTGGGATGGCAAAAGGCAAGGTGGTGGCCATCAGGTTTATAGCTGGATTACACAGGGTGGTGATCCCACAGTAAAGAAAGTCTTAGCAGGATGGAGGAGATTGGCGGGCAGACACACTGACTCAAGGTGTCCCTTTGTCTCCCTGAAACTGGACAAAATGGTGCTAGCATTGGGGAGGGTCTGTTGGGATCAATATGAGGGTGCACTGTTTAGGGCCGCCTAAGTCACAGCCTTTTTTGGAGCTTTCAGATTAGGAGAGATGGTAGGCACGGTCAAGACAGGCGCATGGGGGGGCTGGCTTTTTCCGACATCAGTTTTAAAGGGAATCTCGAGGTACAGATCTATATCAGAAAGTCAAAAACAGACCAAGAAGGAAAGGGGGCGGTAGTACAGATAGCCGGGAATGAAAACAGAATCATTTGCCCAGTAGCAGCTCTGGGGGACTTTATCACACTCCAGGTGGACAGTCGTGGATCTCTGTTCAGGCACCAGCATGGCTCTTATACCTCTAAATTTCAATTCAGAACAATTTGTCAGAAGTGCATTGTCACTGAGGGACTAGGACGACTAGGGATCACTCCCCATTCCTTCTGCATTGACGCAGCCACAAGAAGATATCATGAGGTTGGGGAGAAGGAAATCTGGGGCCTACAAGGGTTACATAAGGCATCGCATGGCCTGCTAGATACAAAGGGAAACCAGGGGTTAAGGAAAAGGGGCTATGAACAAATGACAATGCAGAGGGCATAATATGAGCGAATGTCGACACCGGGGGGCATATGAGCACGGAGGTAGCAATACACTGGATTTGGAAGGGTGGCATGAGAATAGGGCAGATGCATAGCATCGTGGCAGACTACAAGGCAAACCAGCACTTCCCAGAACCAGATCTGGTGATCCTGCACGTATGAGGAAATGACTTGGTTCCAATGGGATTAAAGGAGCTGAGATTGGCACTAGTTTCAATATTCAGTTGGTTGGGAAACTTCTGCTGAAGGGCGTAGATTGCATGGTCACAAATCATCCCAAGGACAAGGTGGAGGGTTGCAGGGTCGGCAAGGCCACTGAACACCTCAGCTAGGAAATTGAACAATGAACTGGCACGTTTAGCTGGAGGTCGACTGTGAGTGGTGGCCAATGGTTTAGTGTGGGGAACGGACAATATGCATCACAATGGAGTACATTTATCAGACCAAGGAACAGACGTATGGTTTGAGAACTTTCTGTCCTTGATGAACACCGCGCGAGCCAGGGGGACTAGCCACGACCAGTTGGTCGAAAGGTCCTGTAGCAGGTGAGGGAAGACCATGTGGTCAGTGATTTGTCCCTGCCGGGGGGAGAGGGGGCTGAGGCTGGTTAGGTGCTGTGGGATGTATTTACCCATGCATCCTAGCCCTACCTCAAAACTGTGCAGTACTGACATGGAAAACATCATGATGGCCAGAGCTTCCCAGAAAATGCACAGGGAAATGCAGGAAGAATAGGCTGCCACCCATTTTTGCCGATGTTATGGGCACAGAAGGAAACTGCCTAAAACCACCATTGGACTACCCACACAGTAGTCTGAAACCATTGGGAATGGCAATGCTGATTGCCAAATGCAACCTAGAATTGTGGGGAATTCATTTTCTTAAATCCCAAAAATGGGTGCAGTACCAGTGCTCACCACTATCCAAAAGCCGGCAGTTTAAAACCACCCTGTGTTTCTCTGAAGGCAAGTCAAAATGCCTATTTTCAAACATTGCAATATGTGCAAAATACTCACTGGACACCAGCAGACATTTGGTAGAATGGAGTGTTGTGTGCCTACAAAATCCGGGAAATGAAGAGCCCAAAACAATGCTTATAACAAAACTGCTATGGAGTCAGCAGTTTAAGTTGCACTGGATTGAAAGACACTAAAAAAAAATCTAAATGTTTAAATTGACTGAGTGACCTACTTTTGAGTGTCACATAGGTTGCAATTGTTTAAATGTCATAGTTTTGCACTTAGAATCAGCATTCTAGCTGCATATGTAAAAATGTTTAGTTTTATTTGAATGCAGGAACTGGGGAACAAAAAGTGACATTTTATCTGAAACCTGGCTTAAGGAACTGAATTCTGCCTGGCAACTACCCCCATCAGAAGGGAAACTTGAGTCACAGCTGTGTTCCCAGGCCAACCTTCCTTTTGCTGCCCACACTAAGGATATGCCATCTATCTGATAATTGAATTATCTGTGCTCTGCAAGAGAGTGAACAAAGCCCTCTTCACTCAGGCAAAGGTTTTTATTACCGCAGTCGTAAATTGTAGCTTCCTCTTGGCAGGAGCTGGGAGGAGCACTGCCTGTGAGAGCAAGCTGGCTTGGCAGAACTGGAAAGAACCAGAAATTCAACCTTGTGCTGAGGGTAAACCACACCCCTTTGGAGCCAGAACATAACTTTAAAAAGATGAATAACTCATAGAGCGGACATGTGAAAAGTTTATAAATGATACCATAATTCTTGTGATTTTTCTGCCCACATTTTAAGAGGTTTTTCGACCCGGTGGCATGTTCAGGGGGGTTTTAGCGGAAAAGTGGATATAACTCTAAATGTATGCATGTTAAAAATCTGAAACTTCATCAGTTAATGTCCCTACTCCCTGCGCACATGTATGTAAAGTTGGGTCAATGTCAGAAATTGAAAAATCAGTTAAAAAGTGAAATATGTGCCATTTCTGAATGCAAGCTCCCAGGAAGAGCAGAGTTTGAATGGGGGATACCTCCTGTAATGCATGATGGGTGCATATGATTTTAAAACAATATGTACCTCTGCAAATATGTATTTGTTTCAAATCTAGATTTGTGTGTAAGTTGACAGGAGGAGTGGACTTTCTGCAGGCTGTAAAATGACATCACGCTGACTCACAGTTCATTCCCCAATCAAATGATAAATGGAAGTTTGACCAATTAGAAGCTGAGAGAGAGGTAGGGTCAGTGATGCTAGAACACACCCACATTCTAAACACATAAAAGCAGACAGACAGGACAGATAGAGACCTTCAAAATCCATCTGCCGCTGGAAGCTCTGCCGGAACAATCCATACTTTACCTCCATCAACCTCCAGAGAGCCAAACTAGAGACTTCAATCTATCCAGAACTAAGAGACCAGACCAGAGAGAAAGCAGTGCTGTCCCCAGAGAGACCCAGACCAGCAGAGAGAGCTGACCCAGATCACTGTGAAGTGCAGAGGCCAGACCAGACCAGACCAGAGTCCAGTCTAAAACCCTGACCAGATCCGTGATGAGGCCCATTTCACTCAAGAGTATAGTGTGAGTACCTAGAAAACTGTGCAGAACCAATCTCTTAGTTAAAATAATATAATTCAATATATTTAATCTAAGTAGAACTGCCTCCTAACTGTCACCTGTCATTTGTAAAGCTGTCACTGTCATTTCTAGTTGCAAGCTGCACTTGTCATTTTGAGCTTTTGAAATTTGCAAACCCAAAAACGACCTTTATTAAATCGCTCATATCTCCGCGACCGTTTGGGCTAGAGACTTGCAGTAACTTTCCTCTGATAGCTTAGAATCGTAGCTTTGAATCGCACAAAGAATCGCATTCCTACCCCTTATAGTTTTACCGCAATCGCGGAACACGCATCCGCGAATTTGCAATTTCTTCACATGTAAAAACTGCTGCTGTTTGCTTTCCATTTGCCAGAAATTCGTTTAACCTGCTAACTATCCCTGCATCATTGCTAGTGTGAGCCTGGACTAATATTAACTAGATACCACTCACCCTGAACCTCTGAAAGGGAATTAAAAGCGTTTCCAGCATATTTCTCATTCATTGCCAGCACATATCAAAGCATTTGGGCCTGTGTTTTCAAAACTCCTATCTGTTTTCTGTTGTCTAAGCTTGCTGGATTGAACTGATTACATTGATTGCATTTCTGAGAACTGTGTGCTTTCCTCCCATTTCCTTGCATTGCATAAAGAGGGGGGGAGTGAATAGCCAGAGAAAAGTGATTACATTGTTTGGTTGAAATCATATTGAGTATTTTCTGTACTGCATTCATTGAATATTGCACCCACCGGAGCTTACATAAAGCATCCTCTACCACATTATACTTTTGTTCCTATTTACCAGTGTGCTATCTTATCCATTTCATGTCAACTCATTAGTGATTATAAAGAAGTGTGCTAGTGCCAGATTCTCCATTGTTAATCTTTATCATATCAGATTAAGGGTGATATTCAATTATTAATTTATTATAAAGTGGGATATATATACCTATTGTTTAAATTATCAAATAAACCTTTTAAACTTGCAAAACAGAACTACTTCTTGGCTCAGTGGGGTCAGGGGGATTCCAAGAGAGGGGTGTTATATAGGGGTAGTCATCCAGAACGCATGAACTGGACCTAAAGATATATCTATAAGGGTTTTCATTCAGTATTATAGACTAGGCGTTGACTTAGCTGTAGTGTTGAATTGAATCCTCTTACAGTGCAGTGGTGAGGGCACAGTCTGCCTCCCACTGGGATGGCTTGGACCTGGCAAGGGGGGTCCGATGGGAAGGAGGACAGAAAAAGGGGGGTGGGTCCAGGAGACGAATGCTGTCAGTCAAGAGAAGGGTGCCTCCTGGGATCACCCCCCCCCAACATAGAGTATGGCGGGGTGGTCCACGAGAACATAGGGGGGTCTTCATAACTGTACAAACGCCAGGGGGTGGAGTTAACAGTTCCACTGAGAACTGGCATTCACAAAGAAGAATTACTGTTAATATGAGTTATGGTCTATGTTAAAAATTGCTGATTAAGATTATGTGTTTTTTGTAGTTACTAGGGTCGTGTTTATGTGAGAAATGCATTGATGGAATTGCGTTTTAATAATGTTAAAGGATTAAACATGGACAGATATTCCCAAAGATGTATAGGTTCTTTTCCCCGGTCTGGCTGGCAATGCCTCCCTGCTGAGCCTACACAATTTGTGCACCCGCTCCAATGTTGCATTTTACCTATTTGTACCTGCATACTTGATGTAGCCTGCCGCACAAGGTGAGGCGTTTCCAATTTTTGTACTCGCTCCAATGATGCATTTTACTTGCATACTTGATGTAGACCCCCCCTGCACCATGAGGTGAGGTTTTCCCAATTTGTGCAACCACTCCAGTGTTGCATTTTACCTATTTGTACCTGCATACGTGATGTAGCCCCTGCTCCATGAGGTGAGGCATTCCAATGTTGTATTTTACCTATTTCTACCTGCCTTTCTGAAGTAAACTCCAGCTCCCGCACCATGAGGTGAGGCATTCCAATGTTGCATTTGACCTACTTGTCCCTGCATTCTTGATGCAGCCCCCGCACCATGAGGTGTGGCTCTGACAAATTATGCATTTAATTCCCTGCCACCTGGGCCCCCGCTACATCCAACTCTCTCTCCCTAAATACCTCCAACTCTCTGCAGACCAGATGCTTCTATAAGCAGAGAGTGGGGGGTAGATCCCTCTCCTCCACAGGAGCCTCCCACTGGAATGGTCTCCCTGCCGCTCTCAGGCTTGAGCTGGATCTCCTTAAATTCCGGAAACTCCTCAAGACCCTCCTTTTCTTTTTTTCCTTCCTGCTCGCACTTCCCTGCTAATGCCTCCTCCATCGCAGGGTCTAGCTGCCTGGTTCCCTCTGAGTTCTATATGGCACCAACCCCCCCAGACCTCTCCCATCTAGCACTTAGCATGTTAGCATGCATCCCATGAATTCCCTGGCACTTTCCCACCTGGCCTACTCATAGTAATCACCTAGCCCCATGTGGCCCTCTTCCCCCTCTCTTCTTCATCCCCCTTTTTCACTTGTACTCTCTTCTTTTTCCCTGCTCTTCCCTTCCCACCCTAGCACTTCGCATTTGCACAGACTGGCACTCTCCACCGCACTTCTTGTTACTGCACTTGCACGATCCGAATATCACAAGGGCTGGTAGGACTGTTATTGTTATCTTTCTCCCTTGCCCCGCCCCCTTTTTTGCACTGTGGAGCCTTGAAACACCATTTGTTGCATAGGCGCATTACAAATATCAATAAAATAAATACATCAAATGTTGTAACTATTATGCGCTGTCTTTCACTTGATAACCTATTCATTTTGCAACTTAATGTAACATGCCCCATGATATGTGAGGGCACTGGGTGCTGCTATAAATGCTAAAATAAAATAAAAATAAATAAATATTGGTTCACTCACCAAATATAGGAAAAAGGTTTTATGTTTTTTCAGCAGAAGGATGAGTACCCCTCCCCTCACTTTGCGAATTGGTTCCCACAGGTGCACAGACCTTTCGCCTACTATACAAATGTCAAGAGTGAGTCTGGTTTATTTTGGTTTCCTTTTCTATGGGAATGGAATTAAGATAGTTAAACTCCCTTTCACCTGCCCATTTACTTTTTAAATACCTATAGCTTTCACAATCACAAATTATCAAGCTATTCTCCATTAGGATATGGATCATTCACATTTCAGCCACAGCCAAACTGGTTGCCTATACCTGTTGTAAGGGTGTGGAAGGAGGTGACTGACACACAGGTGGCATGATTGTTGGCAGAAACTTTTATTCTTAACAAAATAAAAGCAAAACCCCTGGCTGTCCTTATTACTAAGAGGGGCTTCTCTACATTAACTAGATACTAAGGATGTGTCAGAATGTCCGTAACTAAAAAGTTCACCGTCCTGTGTCCAAAACCTATTTCCTTCTCTTACATCTCTAAGTAAACTAAAAAGTAAGTGAGTCTTCTTAATACAGAAGAATGGCTCCCTTCTTCTGTGGGAGGGACACGGGGGTGGGGGGACTGCTACAGTAGTACTTTGGAAGGACTATTCCCTGGAGAATGCCTCTCTTCCCCAGTTTGTAGTTCTTGTCAAAGGCAGCACTCAAAGTTCCAGGTTGAAAAGTCTCAATTAAAAGGCAAAGTTCCAATTCAAATACTTGGTACCAAGAGAGTAACTCCCATCTCCTGGTCTCTCTCAGGACTCTCACAATGTTCACAAAATAAAGAAAAGCTCCAGCTTCAAAACCTAGATGTCAAGAGAACAACTCCCTTCCCTTGGTCTTTTCCAAGCTTCTTGCAATGTTCACTTGAAATGCCAAGGGAATTATTCCCTTCTCTTGGCCTTTGTTACAGTGTTCACAAACACCAGGGGGCATGGCTCCCTTCCCTTGGCTCTCTATGTGAGTTGCAGATCCCTTCACACTGGTTCTCCTTATGAGCATCCCAGACCCCTTCACACTGGTTTCTTATATGGGGGTCGCAGACCCCTTTACCACATCAGGGGTATATGCCTCTACCCCTGGCTTTCCTAAGGCTGCCACAGTTAAAAATGCCAGGAGGTATGGTTCTTCCTCTGGACTTTCTCAGGCTTGTAGCATTGCCTTTCTCAGGCTTTCTCAATGCTCACAGCTCCCATGGTGCACTTCTCTGCTAGGTACTGTGTCTATGAAGATGGCTTTGGGGGATGTTCCTACTAAATGGATCCGGGTCCCAGACTTGTGAGATTCTCTTTGCTTGACCTGGTATACTTCCCTGCCAGGTACTGTATGAAGATTGCTTTGGAGGCAGTTTGTTACTTGTTGTGAGTCCCAGACCCGTTCCTTGCCCCTCAGGGTTCCCACCAGCCGTCCCGGTTGCCGGGATCACTCCAGGTTCCTTAACAGCGACCTCTGGGTATCCGGGGGCCTATCTCCTGCTTTTGGGTTTTTGGCGACCGCTCCAGGAACCAGGGCATCCTCGTCAAGTTCCTCTTCTTCTGGAGGGTGTGCTTCCAGCTCCCTGCGCACACCAGCTCCCCTCATTGGCTCGTTGTGCTCCTTTCCACCTCCTTCTCTGATTGATCCGCAGCAGGTCTACCAGGGACGCTTCTGCTTGTGGCCCAGTGTCTCCACTCCTGACATCCCCATTTCCACAGCCGCATTTGTATTACCCGGCACCTCCAGGAAGAATCGGACAGGATGTAAAGTCCTTCTTCCCTTTTTATTATTGGAGTGCACCTGTTGGTTTCATATTGTTTGTTGCCCTTACATAAGCTCAATGCTGAATAGGAATTCGATGTGAACATCTCCCTCCTGAAGAAAGTTCTGTATATGTGATACTTCTGAACTGAAACATGTCGAGACTTTAGGTCTCTGTATAACAACAGTCACAAAACAAGCATCATCAGTTAATGTATTAACCTGTGCAAACAGTGATTTACCATTTTTGCACCCTTCTATTCCTCAATCAAATGTTAGCCCCTTGAAGGCCCTATGTTGTGATATTCCTATGTTAGTACCTTTTAAGAGTACTAACACTGTTATTGATTTACTATTGCCCAATGATTTAATACTTGTTTTATTTATGTCTTAACTTATTAAAATTATCTCATGTTATTTGTTTCAAAGAAGACCTGTCAATCCTCGTTCTATTTTCATAATATTTAATTCGTATTGTCAGGACCACTCATGTTGGTTATGCGGGTCACTGTGCATTACTCTGCACCGCCGCCTCATATCAGTATTGCTGTTATTATTCCCAAGTGGGTTTCTTGTGTTGTTCTTTGTCCCAGTTTCGATAGGTGACTCACATAGGTAATCCCTAGTCTTCCTCATCCCATTACTATCTAGGGAGGTCAGTTCATCTGCTTTACAATGATACACACAGTGTATGGGATTGTGTTGTGGGACTTTTGTGTCGGGTAGGAGGATGATGAAGTAACAAACTGCCTCCAAAGCAATCTTCATACAGTGCAATCTTGGGCATACTGCGGTCCTCCTGGACAGTTGTCCCTACTGTAACGCTCACCTGATTCCCGTAGAGGCGCCGGTCTTGACTGGGCGTATACCGTATCTTCAAAGGTGACGTGTAACACACGGCTGGCTCTTTGGGCTGGACCTCTGTGCACTGTATGTTTGACTCGAAGGGTAAGATGTCTGCAGATAGAAAATATGGGATTAATGAACTGGGTTATTGAATGCCTCTCTCTTCTTCCCTTTCTCTTCTCCTGTAGAACCCCGAAGGTTAACGCTCTCACCTTAGGTAAGTGAACGCCGTGCTCTCCATCTGCCTCGGGGCAGGGTGCTGTAACCAGTTTCTTCACTGGATAAGGGGAGCAGGCCTCTTGACTTCAGAGGACTGCTGTCCGTCGTTTACTGCACGAACGGTAAGTTTCGAGTAATTCTAATGTCTTTAAAGTCTTTAGTAATGATGTCTCTTGTTTTGCAGGGTTCCGGCGATGGTGGATGACGGGCTGAAGTGAGTTGAAGATGGAGCCCGTGTGATGAATAGAAGCGCCTGGAAGCACGTAAGTAAGCGCTTGTTGCCTGCTTCACGATGCGCTCTAACTGTCTTTTTATTTTGCAGGTACAAGTTCGGAGCGGCTGCAGGGTGCCGGAATACCCACTGGGTTAGATGTGGAAAGGAGTAATGGCACGCGAGTATTAAAGTTCCCCAATGTCTTTAAACGCACCTTGTTTTGTCTTTCAGATGCGGGATGCAGCGCCGAAGGCCTCCGGAGCGTGCGAAGAGTTGGTAAGCTTTTGTCTTTCAGATGCCGGAATGCAGTGTGAAGACCTCCGGAGCGCACGAAGAGTAGGTAAGCCTTTGTCTTTCAGAATGCAGCGCGAGGCGTTGGTGACAGCCGATGGCCCAGGTAAGTGAAGAGCTGTCACTGAAGACCGTAATGCTAACCTGTTCTTTCTTGTCTTTATAGGTGTTGCTGAAGACTGGATTCAGGATGGTAAGCCTTTTTCCTTAGGCCCAGGATCAGATGCAGAAGACACGATGAGCGTTCTGCTGCAGAGGATGCAGAATAACGCAAAGCAAGATTCATCCATCGGGTGTGGTTTAAATAGCCTCCTGTAGTGCTTAGGTGTCTCCTTCCACAGCCACGCCTAGGTAAGAAAAGAGTTCCTGCTTTCCAGAAGAGTTCCAGTGTTCTGAACCTAGGGAGTGGCTCCTGCCCCACCCAACAGGAAAAGTAGTTCCAAACAGAAGAGGATCAGAGGCTCAACTGGCAGGCAAGTAAGCAGCATGGTCTGCTGCAGGTAAGTCCACCCAAGCATTATGAGCCCGGCGCTTCCAGCGCTGGGACTGGGCATATTTATGAGCCTGGTGCCACTGGCGCCAGGACTGGGTCCAAAAGGTCCCAATTGGGACTGGTTGGCACTCGGAACCTGGGTTATGAATCTGCTTCCAAGGGAGTTGGGAAAACCCTGACCTTTTGGAAGCAGAGATCATGACACCTACTCCCATAGGGTTTTCCCTCCCCATGAGATCCACCCACTGATGACCACCTCCAGGGGGATTATCGGGTAGCAGCCTCACCTCCCTAGCCTTATGGGAAGGTCCTACCCCTAGGGGGGAAGGTACGACATCCAAGGATTCATCACACATTGGGAACAATTTAATTGGGTTTATTTTTACACAAAACTAAACTTTATCTGCACATGAATGGTGTCAATTCTGCATTGCAAACAGGGCACAAAAATTCTATTGATTTTCATGGAAATGAAAATGTCAATTTGCTTTAAATACAGTGTGAAAGCACAGTGCATTTCCCTATCATCATATTAAAGTATTGTATTGGGTGGCATTACCTACCCAGTTTCCTCCCACTCCAGGAACTGATGAGATTAATTATTCTAGGAGACTTGTCTAATTACATTTGGCAGAGTTTTCATACTCACTTTTGAATAATTCTTTAAGGCTCAAAGCCAGCAGGGATCCAAGTATTCCTCCCATTTTCAGGAAAGCAGGTCTGTGTCTCAGGTTAAGCTGGTTCGGCCCCCTCATTAACAAGGCCTTGTCATTTTATGATATTATCCCAGATCAGCACTCATTTATTTGGATCAGGTGTCCTCATTCGCTGCAGCTTTCAATTCCAGATTGAGATCGCTCCTTCCTTTGTGTTGCTGCTTTTAAAGTGGGCGATATTCCCATGGTATGGTATGGTATTGTTTATTTGTAAAGCAGCTATACACAAAGCAAGTGTTTCAAAGCGCTCAAGGAGAGAGGGAACAAGGGAAAAAACAACAGTCATTCAAAGCCCTTGAATTTGTGAATGACACAAGTCTGTACAGGCAGAGTGGGTGCCGGGAACAAGTGCATATAATACAACTAACCGTGTAGATTACAGTAAATAGGTCTGACAACGATTCTACAGTTTTTCCAATGCATTGAGGTGCCACCATGCAAGGAGAAACAGATTGATGATCTTCATGGCATGATGCATTCAGATCATGCAAGTGCGTAGACCGGTGCAGGAGAGGGGAGGGGGGACACGTGTAGGGTTTCTGAGGGGGGAGGGGACCAAGTGTGCCCAATCAGTCAGAAGCTGGGGTAAGTGCTGAGAGATGCCACTCTCAAGGGTCACTGACAAAGTGCAGTAACAATGAGGCAAGAGCAAGGCCTGGAGGCAAGTGTGAGGGGACTGGCGAGAGTGTCAGGGACCTGTGAGACTTTGAGGTACACCAGGCGGCCAGTCAGCAGGCTGCACGGAAAAGGATGGAGAGAGCGGAGAGCAAGGTTAGCATGATAAAGGGAAAGAGAAGGAAGAGGAGAAGAGTAATGTCTTAAGGAGTTTTTGTAACTTAAGGAGATCAGGCTCAAGACAGAGTGCGGCAGGGAGGCAATACGAGATGGAGGCCCATGCAGAGGATAAAGATCTCCCTCCAAATCTCTGCTTGGAGAACCGGCTCACTTGCAGAAGGTTGGAGGTAGATGAGAGGAGCCCTCGGGAAGGACAGTATTTAGGTAGGCAATGTTGCAGATAGGTAGGTCCCTGGCCTCAGAAAGCCTTGTGGACAATGCAGAGGGTTTTGAACTTGATCCTTGCAGCCACAGGGAGCCAGTGGAGGGATTTCAGCGCCAGAGAGATGCAATGCCTGGGCTTGAGGCCAAGGATAAGTCTTGCGGTTCTATTCTGGATGAGTTGCAGAGGGCGCAGAGCAGAGGCAGGGAGGTTGAGAAAGAGGCTGTTGCAGTAGTCCAGCCTTGAGAGAACCAGGGCTCTGGAGACAGTGAGCCGCTGGGGGAAGGTAAGAAAAGGAAGATTACCTCTGAGGACGTGTAGCTGGTAGTTGGACTTTTTAGAGATGTCCGAAATGTGAGTGGAGAATGAGAGAGTGGAGTCGCAGATGAGCCCAAGGTTTTTTGCCTCGCAAGTGGGTGCAGGCGCAGGGCCAAGGGAAGACGGCTAGAGTGGAAAAGCAAGAGTCGTCGTCCCAATGCAAACAATCTCAGTCTTACTGGCCTTGAGGAAGAGGTTGTTTGCAGAACACCATGACTGAATTGCAGACAGACAGTCAGATATGAGTGAGGTAGAGGAGGTGGCTGAGGGTAGCCTGAAGGAGAGTTGCATGTCATCCGCATAACACTGGAAGTTAGAGTTGACGGTGGCAATCACACCTGCAAAGGCAGCCATGTAGACATTGAAGTACCAGGGGGATCGGTTAGAACCCTGCGGAATGCCACAGGTTGAAAGAATGATAGTAGAGAGAAAGGACTCAAGTTCCACCTAGGATGGGCGGTCAGAAAGGAAGGAGGTTAACCACACTAGCATGACCTGTGATTTCCAGGGTGCCATGCAGACGTGTGATCAGATGTTGTGGTTTACTGTGTCAGAGGCAGAGGAGAGGTCAAGAATAATGAGGACAGAGGGAGTGTTGCCATCGAGATTTGAGAGCGGGTCTTCACAGGTGCTCAGAAGAGCCGTTTCCGTGCCTATGGATGCTCTAAAGCCAAACTGATGGTCAAAACAGCCAACAGTTTCAGTGTGGAGGGTGAGCTAAGAGATAGCCAGCTTCTCCAGGAGTCTTCCCAGGAAAGGGGTGATAGAGATAGGGCAGCAGTTTGCCGGAATGAAGGGGTCGGCAGAGGGTTTCTTAAGTAGAGGGTGCACAAGGGAGAGCTTAAGAGAAGTTGTGAAAACTCCAGTGGCAAAAGAGAGATTGCAGAGATTAGCCAAGGCTGGAGCGAGAGAGTCAATGTTGTCCTTAATGGTTTTGGAGGAGCAGGGGTCTACCTCTTTGGATGAAGCCTTCATAGACCGGACTTATCTGGTGACCTCATCAGGTGTGATGGGAGTGAGAGAAGTGGTGGAGGAGCCAACAGAGGCTCCAAAGGTGTTGGTGAATGGGGTGGTGTGGAGGAGAGAGAGGAAAGGACATCTTGGGTTTTTGTGGTGAAGCAAAGGTCCTGGGTGGATGGCACAAAAGAGGAGGCTGCTGCAGGTTTGGCAAGTACCTTACAGACTTTGAAAAGTTTGGCTGTTTTGTTTGATGCCGCAGGGATGCAGGCTTGAATAAAAATTATTTTCTTAGTGTGGATGCAGAGTCGATATTGCCTTTGAAGGAGGCGGCAGGCCATTTTGTCAGAGGGTCTGCCAAACGAATTACATTTCTGCTCAGCTGCCCTACACTTGTGTTTAAGGGCAGCCAGATCGGAGTCATACCAATTGTAGCGAGGGCTGTGTCAGGGTTGGAGTCAGCCGCGGGAGTATGAAGCGGAGAGTAGGTGAGGCAAAGGCAGCCGCAATCACTCTTTTCCTGGGTGAGGTGACTTTGAGACTGCCGGATGAGCAATGCAAGAGGAGAGCTTCAAGAGTGGTCAGTCCAAGAGAGAGGTAGTGAGACGAATAGAGAGAGGGATGCCTTGTCATGATGGTATCACACTTTTTGATTGGTGAGATATTTCCACTGGCTTGCTCAATAGTTAGACACTCCCAGAGCATACCCCCCCACCCAGTGTTCATAGGTTAATCATGTTTCCAATTATGTGAAAAAGGCAAGGGCTGCCTACTCTTATAGTATGGAATGCAAAAATCATTTTTTCCATCTCTCAAAGTAGCAGCATGGCACATTGATGAAACATGGATTTCTAGAGTCCCAATGCCTAGAAGGACCTAGGGACTTGCAGCATAGGTATGTACAATAATTTCAGTAATTTCTCAATAGTTATCATTTTTAAAATGATTACAGAATGTAGACAGCTCATATTTTGATTCATATGGCAGGGGAATGTCATTTGCATAACACAACTTTCCATTTGCTTCCAGGACATTTGATTGACGATTTATATCACAAATAGTTTTTCTACAGCGCCAAATGATGTTAGATTTAAAATAATATCTTAAATTTAAATGGTAGACATAAAGCCTTATGTTCAGCATAACAACTCATGTGAGCATCTCTTGGCAATGCCTTCAGTCAATGATTGAGCCAATAGCAGGTCTCTTTGTTCACTCTTCCATTAAGGAATCACCTTCATTGCCATAACCGCTGTCAATAGTGACACTCTGTGCTATTATATTTCTTTGAATTACTGAATTAGGAAAACAGGTTAGGTCCTCATGTAAGAATCTCTGATTCTTATCGGCTTAGGACCCTGTAGATTCATCCTTGGTGGAAATTTCAAATATATTTATCAGAATAGTCACTTGAAGTGAGCTAATAAAGCAGGGGGGCTCATTCACTCAGGGGTCTTTTTGCAGATGGTCCTTTTTGAATCATTTTCCAACCCAATGTGTATTCATGAATAAAGGTAAACAAACCACTTGAACATGTAAGCAGGGCACAAGTGGAGTTCAACTGGTTGACAAGTCAACAAGAAGACAGCACTGGCCAAGCCAATTCAGAACATATGACTTTACTGGAAAAACCCATTCACTTTTATTGTATTATTGGGGTGCAACCCATTCTTATCAAATACTTTACAATGAAGCCACACATTTGTTTCAATATATCATACCCAAAAGATGTTTTGCAATTTAAAATAAAAATGTATCATCTTTCATTTCTTCATGTTTACATGCTAAGACGTTCCATTTGAGACACATCATTTAAGCACATAAAATGACGAGAGGGTTTGTTTTTTGCAAGTGCAATAACATTTGCTGTTACATTTGTAGTCCACTTCAAGAATGGAAAGTAAGATTTCTTCTGTGCTTATCAACATTGCTCATAAGTCTATCTGTGAAACAACAATAAATGTTCTAGTTTTAATCAACAGGTCCCCTTTTTCATGTGTGGCAGGGAGGCACACTATTCACAACAGATGGCCATTCTCTTGATAGATGTCTAAAGATTTATGTATATAAGGAACGTTCAAAATACTTGGTTTTGATACAATCCTACAGAGGCATCTTCATGGGTCTAGGGTACATTGCTGCATTACAATTTGGTAATGTCCCTAATGTGTGACAAAACACCCCCTTTGTCGAGTGCTGTCACTTATGAGCCACGTACTGCCTGCATCCCGCAGGTGCACCCTTTTCAAAGTAACTGGAGAGAAGCATGTATCAAAACTTAAGTGTGACATTATTCCTGCACCTCTCGCTTTACATTTAGGCAGTCTTCATCTTCATTCGTTTTTTCCCTTACCAGAGTAATCCCAGGCTGGTTGAAGGCGTTTTAGCGAATTAATTGGGATCTTCTATCGCGCGTCATGCCATAGTCCAAAAAGTGAGGTTTCAAACCCGTGCTGCTGGCCATGAATTGCTTACAAGACAATTGTGTTCCCCCTGAGCTATCCTCCAGACTTATTCCCAGAGTTAACTTGCATGATCATGCTAACTGGCTTCTTCTGCACACATTCTTGTTTCTTGATACCAATGAGGGAGGTCCACATATGGGGCGTAGTGCTAATAATTGGCTTTCGATATGAAATGCACACTTTTGCATCTTGATATTTAAAGGCTGAATTGCAGTTAAAACGGAGTCCCCTGGGTGAGTCAACCAGTAGCTGAGCAGAACACGGTTGATTATACAACTGAAAGTAAATTCTAGTGGTTTCAGTGATGCTCGTCACAACACCATCTGTCTTAACCCAACTTGCTGCCAAGCAACAATACCTAATAAATGCATGGATGAAACGGGCATGGATCCCGAAAGGAGATAATTACCCTCGCAAGACAGATCACAGATTATGTGTCAAGACATGTCTGCAGACATCATTAGGAAGATGCATCCAATTAATTTATAATCACTGTCGGCCACAATATCCAAGAATGAAAACTTTGTAACCAACAGTTTTCTCTCCTCCAGAAATTGAACAAATTCTTCCAGAACACCTCTCTCGCTAATTAAAGGCCTATAAATCTCAACAATTGTTACTGAGGTATTATTAGTTTGATGTCACCAGGCAGGCTTTCGCTGGATGGTTATCCTCTTAACTTCTTTTGTATGCCAGAACCACCAATTTGTTTCCAGGGTAAACAATTTCAATGTTCCTTTCACTCAGCGGAAACTCCATGAATCGAGTTTCTGTGGTATGAAAGGAGCAATAAAATAATTCTCCCTGGAAAAAAAATTTGATGAAAACTACTATGGAATCAACTAATTACTACTAGCACAACATCAAGGGTGGCCCTTTTGATGAACTAAAAGGAAACATATACAATGTATATGTATCAAAGTACAAGCTTTAAATGAACAATTGTGGGAGAAAAATTGCATTATCATCATAGACAAAAATAAATGTTATGAATGCTCAATATCAAGTGCAGTGACAATGAAATCTTGATGTGAAGAGGAAGCTCGAAAAACACGTTCACAAGTTAAGGTAAAATATGAGAGTGAACATAGTTCAACTATGGAGCTAAAACCACAGTGAATGCATGAAAGATGTATTCAAGATGTGCTCACAGTACGATTTTTAAATATGCGCGAAACAGTGCCGTATTTCAGTATACATGAAAAACCTTTGGCTGTTGAATCTTCATCTCGTTGAAGGTGTGCAGCAAAATCTCACATTTATTGTTTGAATCTAGCGCAAATAATCCCCAACATCCAATGTTGGTACGATTTCACTTCTCTAGTTGCCTTCAACAACCAGAATCCCTTTAAATGTCTCAACCACAAGTGCGTCCACAGGAATGACTCGGATGCCTGACCAGGCAAAACACAGCACTAAAGATCCAGATGCTCTCTGCGCTTGTCTGAACAAAACCTACTTCAGATCCCACACTGCTGCTCAAAAGGCAGACGCCGTTTTGCAGTCCAAGGATCGCCTGTACAGAAAGATCCTCCATTGACCTTGCTCTGCAAGATCAATCACCCAATTTAAAAAAAACACTAATTTTAATCCATATACACAGACTCTTTCAACAAGTATTACCTTGAGGCAAATGAATTCACCTGTCCGTGCCGCAAAAGTAATTCAGTCAGTCAGATAGCGGACGCTAGAAGCTACCATGTCAAGCTACAGAGGAAATATCATTTTAAGAGGGGCTACAATGTGAATCCTAGATTTTTCCAACCTTGGAAGTAAACACTACATTAGGTTTCTTTATTGGCAGCTCTGGGGCTGTCCTGCATTTCTATGGAAGCAGAGTGAGTTAAAACCTTCTCCTCAGTCATGACAGATGTTTGTAGCGGGTGTCTGTTCTCTGCCATCTCATGGTTTACTCAAAGCAGATCTAAAATTCACCATGTGCATGCCTTTCAGATACTCTGGTATTTACCCTTGTTTCCCTCCCGGCCTCCACTCCAATGATTGCCCGTTGCATTTTACACGTTCCTGGTCACTCAGGGAAACTTCGATTAGGCCAGTGATTATTCTTTCTCTCATAGCGAATGCTGGCCAGTGTAGTCTTTAGGAAATAAAAAAGTCTGACCAGCATCATAAAAAAGGCATTGGGTGATTATCAGTGGCACAGTATGCAAGCAAGCTGGTACTACAAGGAGGGACAGGGGTTGGTGCCCTGCCAACCACCACCTTACCCTGGGGTAGGACTGGCTCTGGCTTCCACACTGGTAGGCCTCCTTCCCGAGGCGGGGAGGGATCACCATCACCTCTTGACAAGTACAGCTTACTAGCCTTGCCACACACAACTATAATCAAAAGGCCGGTACAGAGCAAACATTTCAGTCTTAATAGCTCCATGCATTTTTCTAGTCTTTTCTGAGATGCCCCTCAATCCTCACTGATGCCTTCAAAACTATGATGTCAACACACCATGAATGGCAGCATGCCTACAGAGGTAGTGGCTTGCATGGTAGTCCACAAACGTCTTTACTTCGTTCCTGTGATACGTTGCTGTGCCTTACCCTCAATTTTCTATGAAAGTATTACAAGATCACATTTTCAGAAGGGTGCATCCCTGCAACAAAAGAACATTTGATGAAGTAAACTGCATTGATATTGCCCGCTGGCAGGAAACACTATGCCCCTCACAGCATATACCAACACACTCAACACTTTTCATAAGAATGCTTTACAACCTAAGCTTCTTGGAGGGTGTCTTCAATTGGCCAAAGGAGTGCTGAGGCGGCAGTAGATAATTAGTGCTCCAGCCTGTTCGCTTTAAGATGTGGACACTTTGTGTTCTTTGATTGCCCCTTGATAGTCCTTTAAACTTCCTTTCCATGAAGCTGGCAGTGTGGTTTAACTGGTTGCAGTGCCTGTGTAGCTATTTTTGCGTGCTCCACCAGCGCCATGATTGATGCTTTAACAATAATTTGCAGCTGCAGACCAGCTACGCCACCAGGACAAAGAGAAATGGCCAAATGCTCATTTCAGACTGCCATATTCTGTATTGTACATCCAAATTATCTGAAATACCTGTTTTTTCTTTTCTTATTTTTTCGTTCAAAATAACAAGTTTTAAATCTCTGCCTTTTCCTCCACCTATTATCTGATGCTGGGGGCGGGGGGGTGGCAGGTATAATTTGCTGGTAAACTACCAGGCATTTAGATCACAGCCTGCTCAATGACGATACGATTTGACAGTGTAACCGCAGTCTTTCCTCGATGAGAAGCCGCAGGTCAGATGCAATTTTTCTCACACAAGACGCTGCTCTGCAGTGCTCCTTCTTGACAGGACTTGGTCTCTCCAGCCCGTTCCCTGGCTGGTGCCATTCTTTCCTCAAAAATACATTCAGCATGGGACCATATTCAGTCGGCATGAGGAGAAAAATGAGCAACGCGCAATCACGATCGTTTTTATTACGAATTCTTTGGTACTCATAGGACTAGAGTAGGGGCAGGAAAAGGTTAGTAGATGGCCGGCGGCAGATAAAGTCAGACAGATGTAGTAAAGAAGTTTTAAAGAAGGGGAGAAGCGCGGAGAGTGGCAACCTAACACTTCTAACAACCACAAAAAAAACATCAAATGGAAAACGATGATCTCGACAAAAGGTCATCATGACTGGTGCCCTCAACAAACAGACTACTAACTCTTTCAGTTGGCACCGTTACTTGCAGTTTTCAGAGGCTTTCCCTGTAACCCCGAGTCCTTTCCTAGGATGGGCACTATACCCCAACACCACGAGGGGTAACGATGCCGATCTCCAGGAGGGTTGTGAGCTCCATACATACGAGCCCCTGGGGCACAGCCATTGATAACATGTTGCAACCACACACCAAGTTCAAGATGGACTCAATCAGTTAGTAAAATTAAGAAAATGGGATCCAAGCCACGCTTCACTGGAAACGAGCTTCGGTGGCCTCCTGCAAACCTGCATGCATTTGGATGGCGGCACCTTCATCTGACTAATATATAAAAACTTCTATTAATAGTATTTTGTCAAACATACAGGTGAAAAAGCAGCATCACCAGATAATATGACCAGTAAATAAACAATGTAGGTAATGTACATCAGATAATGGGCCTCATCATGAATTGGACGTTATGTCCACGTCCACAGGAAATACTGCCAAACTTGAATACCATGACTGCCACTCGCATTGGCAGTAAATCTGCCAGACTGCAAGTGGCAGGTCGGTGGCGTTAATCCCCAACCATGGAGTGCCACAGTGCTGCTTTGGGGATTTGAAGCATTTACAGCAAGTGCTAATTTAGCCTGCGGTAAATTCACAATGTTTCAGTTGTATTGGAACGGACAAACCCCCAGCTAACTGCTTGAGGTTTTCTCACTACATAACTGCCACTTTGTGTGGTAAAAATTGGCAGGAACTCCATTACTACCTCTTGTTTACCATTTGCAAAGAAAAGGGGGGGTTAAACCATATATTCTCGCGCTACGCACGGTCTTAAAGAAAAAGGTCTGTCTTCTTTGGTATGTGCTCTATTCTGCAGCAATGATTTATTAGTAAAGTTCATGAAAATAAATATCTTGACAGTGTACCATTTTCATACATGCATAGATTCAATCCCATACTTGAATTACGCGTCATTCAGTACAGTTAGTCTTGTCTGTCTCATTCATTTCATTGAATTGGTTTGCTTCCAATGAGAATGTCCATTTTTATGATGCAGATACTTTCGTCATTTTGTCTACGAATTGTAATTGTAGTTTATGCCCCTTGATTAGATTGGTTTGGTCTGTGTGCTTTCTATGAACATATTTCAATGCTATGCCATCACAGATCCCTGTGGTGGTTTTAGGGCTATGCCTGTGCCCAATTTCATATTGCACCCGTGCTTTTCCTTTTCCTGACACGTGTTTCCCCGTCTATGTGCTGACGGTTCTTCAGGGGATAATAGTTTTTTTATTATTGATTATATTGGTCAGTTTGTTGTATATTTGTCCGGTCTTGTTTACTATGTGTGGTTGCTGTGGGTTTGTGGGCTGATTGTCCTGTCTGCCGTCTATGTTCCTAAGGTGGTATTCTGGATTGATCTCTTGTTAATGGTTGTTCGTTCGATTCTGTAGTGTGTTGCTCGGCTTCTTGCTGCGCGGTATGGTTGCCGGTTTTACCATACTCTAAAGAAGGCCGACATGTCCGTCCATCCATAAGCGGACATGTAGGTACACATAGGGTACTAGGAAAACATACATATGAAAAACAAGCATTGGCAATGCCAACAGTTTCGGCTTTTGGGTAGGAATGGGAAAGGCACTTGCTAGTGTAACATTCTTCAAATTTCACTTCACAAAATAATTACTCTGATCAATACCAAAAGCACTTATGTAATGTGCGATTTTGATTTTCCTGCAGGCTTAAAAGGCTAGCAGTAGGATTTCAAGATTGGTAATTATGATTTCGCCCACACTTTTGGTTTAAAATCAACACAGGGTGATTTACCGGTTTGTTTTTCAGACCCCCACCCACCTGTTTTGGTCTATGTTGGGAAGTCAGACAGAAGAATTGGAATGCTTCTGGGAGTTTTGGATTCAGATCCCCCCCTTTACTGAAAGGCCTTTGTTGGGGAAGCTAGATAAAAAGGTTGGACTGATTTAAGAACAAAGACACCCCTCGTCCTTAAAGAATTTGGGGTCAGCTGGACAAACAGGATTACCTGATGAAATTATAGGCTATAGTTTTCATCACACACTGGGAAGTGAACTTTGTTGTTTTAGAATTTTAACAAAATTCATGCCGTAGTGTTATGCCAAATGGGGAATTAATGAAATTAATATTTTTGGTTAAATAGGCTAAGTATCTACACAGTTTTGTACCCCCCGCCCACTATAAAAAGGAAAGGATTCAAGGATGTATTCTCCTTTAAACTTTTTGGCAAAAACTAGTTATGTATCACAGCTTCATAATTGTACTAACAACTGCCATATTGAACATATTTTCTGATTCAGCTAATCATGGAGAATTCGATAAGGCGACCGCTAAATTCGTACCATGTAGCACCTTTCTGCTGTTTCCATAAAAAGCACAACAGTTATGAATATGTGAGTTATTAAGCATAGCCCTAATTTAATTTTCCACCCGCTCACCAACTCTCACATTTGCAGCATGTTCAGATCAGCCAGAAACCTAGTGTAACTGGCCATTACAGTTCCCAGAGTCACAGGTACATGGATTTTATATTCCCAAAATAGCTTGGAAATTAAGTAATAAATATTACAAAAACAAAATCAAACCGCCTTATGGTTGCTGAGAAAAAGGCCTAAATGATGATAACCCTTTTAAATTAATTGTTAATCTTCATGTGGGTCAAATGGTCCTGCTCCTGCTTCTGGCCTCAATGGGGCAGCTTGTGCCCAGGGTTTTTTTTTTTTATCAGTCTCCTTTGTTCTGGAAGCTTGCTCTTTCAAGTGCGTGATCCCATTTTCACACATATTAGTCATGCTCCAGCCAAGGGTAACTTTTTCTTGAAGCGAATGCTTTCAGAGCCAGTGGGTCTGCAGGACACTGAATTTGAAAACCTTTAGCAGGACATTTTATTGCAGTTGGTTATTAGATGGGAGATGCGACATCCAGGCTGGAAGTGGGAGATGTCCTTGTGAAGTTTTGCCCACAGTCAGAAAAAGGGTGGCTCTTCAAATGTCACTGGAGTTTTGTAGGTGAAACATAATATACATTGCTTTTGGTCATCTTTAGTTTTCCTTATATTTTTCTGTTAGCAGTGATATTTCTTCACTCTTGCTTTTAAAACCATTTTTATTTGCACACACCTGTGCATGCAGTTTTTGTTTTCAATGTGTAAAAAACTGTTTTCCATGTGACAGAGATCTTTGATTCCTCCTCCTTTTGTAAATTAAAATGCTGCTTATCCATTGGTAATGACAGGTAGGCCCCTTTCCACATGGAACTTTAATTTTACTTGAAAAATAAAAACAAAGGCCAGGCTATCTTTGTTCCAGTGTTTAAAATCTTGATATTCATTTGAAGGGGCCTTCTGCTTGGGGCCTTTAAATGCACCTAGCACCAAGCGGTGCTATGGTGGTATTAACTGGCCTCTGTTGGTAGAAGGTGCACAGTGGTACAAGTACCTGGGCATTTTATAGCATTCCTGATAAATGCCTATTTTTATACATAAACCACAACTGTTGGATATGCCAATGCTTGTTTTTACCAGGATTTCAGTGAAGGACACAGTGCTTGTAAATCGAGTGGCTGAAGGCAGACCCTGGGTAAGATATTTTTATTACACCAGTAGTGCGCTAACAGCTCAAACGAAGTCATTAACTCTCAGAGGACTGCTTTGAAATAATATTCGCAGGCATTTCGAGTGCAAAGTGTGCTTGTAAGACATGATTAAAGCAAGCTGAATGAGCTCCCATGAGGAGGTGTTTTTGACCGGGAGGGGCAGGAACTTGGTGGGAATGGGCACAGGGATTAGCTGGGACAGTCAATGGGTGGGCAAATAACCAAACACTTGCAAGCGTCATGTCGCTCCTCATATGCCATTTCCCCCGTTCTGTACTCTAATACAATAGTTTTGGCATATAGGTGGCGCAAGCACCAACAAATAACCCAACTAAAAAGGGAAGGAGGTGCACACATGACCCACCTGAAGCAATTAAAGATACAGTTTTCGTATTGCAGATTTGACTCATGATAGATTAAGGGTGTTTTAAGTGTATAATTCTGGAAACATGTTTTCTCTTTGCCTGCCTTTTCACAATGTCTGGCTTTCCTATACAAGAGCTTGTCATGGGCAGATAGAATGCACAAGTATGGAGACCATTTCACTGGCATTCAGCAAATTGTGCCCTTCTAGGTTCTCTGAATTTTTCCTTTTGCCACTGGTAGTCACATCTTATGAACTCTGATGTATCCTTCACGATTACTGTTGAACTCTCGCTCACACACAAAATAAATAGATTTTCCAGAATTGCCAATCAGTTGACCCACCACCAGGCAAAGTGTCTTGAGAGAAAGAAAGTGAGACACATTCTGCATCTGTGCTTGTAAGTTCAACACTTTGCTTTGGGAGTAAGACATGCTTTAAACATTCTCGAGAGAGTCCCATGCACATAGGGCAGTTTTTCGTTTAATCAGCATCATAGCAGCTCACTCCAGTTACTCAAGCAGAAAGTCTATTTTGATAGACCAAAACACACGCCGTCCGGATGGATCCTTTTTCAATGACGCGCGATCAAATGTAGTACCAATGGTTTGACACATTTCGTCTTTGAGATTCCATCAGTGTCAGAAGATGTGGTTGGTCGTGTATAAGGACTGGATTGGACATGAGCCGGTTGAGGATAATCGACCGGAGAACTGGACTTCTTTGTTGCTCACACTTGACCATCTTATATGCGAGTCACGAGAATTCAAATTGCACCAACACCCAGTGGACGAAGGCCCACTCAAAAATCCAGATATAATAAAAAGTACAGCAAAAGAAGCGCTCAAACTAACACCTCTCCGCTTTTACAATTAGTAGTGCTATTTCAGGACGAGGTACCAGACGCTTCCCACGCAGGAGACTCGCATCGAGAGCTCGAACCTGCTCAGTGGTCCAACACCATTTGCCTGAAGTGATGTCGCATTACAGACAAGCTACGGAAATGCTATTCCTTTGTTGGTAGTTGGGTAATTACGTAACACCGTAGCATTATAGGCAAACTTTAATGATGATCCAAACATCAGCAAAGGGTGTCCTCCCCTTGGGGTTGCATGGGACACAGCTGCTGAGATGGCTTGACAGGAAACAACTTTGAGGGTGAGTTTCCTCTACCCAAAGGTCAAGAAAATTGGACAAGGGGCTTTTGGGGGATTGGTGGGTAGGAGGATATAAAAAGAAATAATCAATTCAGAGACTTAACCTGCCATGCTGAAACAACACTGAAGGATTGTATGTAATGAAAATGACCCCAAAAAATGAACTGTTAATTCACCAGTTCACTTTAAAATGAAAGTCATTGACACTGCTTCTGTAGTAATTGCAAAATGGAGATTTGTTTTAAGTTATGAAAACAACAATTCGAATTAAATGGGACCGTTTTAGGCTACTTATGGTACTCAAACTATTGCGACAGCCAGCTGTTAATAAAATCCAGACTACAGCTACTTGCTCTGCGCGTGTTCGACTCGTTCTGAAATGATTACCGGGGCCTCCCTAATGATTACTGTAGCATAACATGTTGCCGCTCGAGACGCGCTTTATTTTAATTACCTGCAATGAATACATGCATTATGGAACAGAACTGTGGAAGGGCTTTTGAAGCTAGAAGAAGATGAATTAGGTCGGCCATAGATCTGTTATGGCACAACTTTCCATCAAGAGAAAGTTCTACATTGTGCATTTATTTTTTGATGGCGCCAGGCACCAATTTCTCTCAGTAGCAAATAAGGCTTTGAAACACGGTGCACTTTTACTAAACACAAGACGCAATGGAAATGTAGAATGCCATATTATGCAACTTTAGAAACTAGAGCTAGGGTCGTAGTAAAAACCAACGAGCAGGTTTCAGGATATGCAGAAATAATAGGTTTACACATTTCCATAGCGCAAACTGCAAAAAAAACCTCCTCTTGGCGCATAGCAAACTTCCGGAAGAGGAGAGCTGCAAACAGGCTTTGCATTCCAAGTAGGGTCCTGCCATTTGATCATGCCCATCGTCCAAGGAGTGTTGCACATCTCCTGTCATCATCGTGCCCCTGGGTGAAGGGGTTTGCAAATCTCACTAGGCAAAACAGGTTGGTGCAGTAGCCCTGAAGAAGGTGCTGGGGCATCTGTTCTACATCTTCTTTCAGTGTTGGGGATGGGGAGTATGTTGAGGACTGCAGACTGATGTGTGCGAGATGGCAGATACCGGTGAAGCTTCCTGCTGGATCCCTCATGCTTCCAAGCGTGGCAATATTAGGTGGTGCTATTACACCATTAAATTACATTTAGTCGATTCACCGCAGAAACTTGGAGGGCTGAGATGGTCCTGCAGGGGTTCAAACCTAGGCCCTGCAAGCTCAACCCAGATGTCTTGGGTGACTGCTTCACCCATCAAGCTAGCATACTGCTTTCTTCCCAATTAATGCCAAGCATCAGAACCTGAGCCCATTGCACTTGGTACTTTGTAAATGCACAGGCTCACCCCTAAGTGGTAACGGGAGAAATGCACATAGCAACAGGCTCCCAACTGAACAGGAAATCATCTTACTGCAACAGAGAGTTGTTGGCGATTTATGAAGCAAATTGATTGTACAATGCTTTTACTTCTCCATCACACCCTCTCCCCGGGGTTGACAAAGGGTGGAAACAACTTCCCTGAGGTTGCCATTTATGTGAACTATGGCACAACTTCCTAAGTCTGTCCACCTTGGAGCTGTGACTGGCAGACATGTCTTTATTGAGAGGGAAGTGGGGGTCCAGCCTACGGGTGGGTTTCTCCTGCTATGCATCAGAGACATGAGGACGTTGATACACGGGGATCTGCCCTCTACGAAACTAGCCATGTGGATTCCCACACAAACAATACTGTCACCCCAGACATACACAGACTGTGCTTTTCCAATACAGAGCTCTCGTTCCCGAGTATGGGAAGGGTACTCATCGATAAGGAATGTTCTGTAGCCCATCCACATTATTCTCAATTCTAATGCAGATCTCTGCTTTTGTTGCTCCCGGCTTGACTACTGATTCCAGTCCAGAGATGAGTGCAGCGAAGCACAGTAAACACTGAGCCAACGTTCCTTGCTATGAAGGAAAAGCCAGACCAAATGCTGTATCCAGCAACACTTAGAAGAAGAAAAGCCAAGAGTCAAGGGTGACTTGGCCTCCTGGGACAACATTAAGCCTCTGACATTTGTTGGAGGTAGCCTCTACATTCTGATGTACTGTGTGAGAAACATCATTCGCTTCCCATCGGAGAAGGATATGGTTTTGGCCGTCAGTTCTGCTCCTTTTGGTTGGTTGAGGAAGCAGAACTACACCAGCTTCAGAACTTTGCAGTTCTTGCCTGTGATTGCCAAAGGACGTGTCTTCTCTTGCCAAACTGCACACAAAGTGCTAGAGCTTGGGAGCTTTGTAAAACTGATCACCATGGAGCCAGTGGCCACAGCTTTCGCCTTAAATTCGACAAATAGCTTATACGTGGAAGACATAAAGAGCTCTTTTTTCTCAACATTGAGTAAATAATGGAGGGGCCCAGCCCAAACGTAGCCTGAGGAGACAGTAGTGGAACCCAAACATGGCCATCTGTCAGCCTAAACTCACAATGATCTACAAAGAGCAGGAACGACTGTGAAGATTGGTTAGGTTTAGACAACCTTAGCACAAATTCCTTTTTGGATGAAGGTGCAGCTGAAACCTTTATGCGCCACATTTTACGGTTGCTGTCGGCCAAACATCTGCTGTGGTAGAGTGCCGCAAGTACAACAAATCCTAAACAAGAAGCTTTCACTCAGAGTCTATGAAGCACAGGAAACTGGGCGTGAGCCTCTACTGGGCAACTCCTACACCAAGAGAGATAAGAGTTGGGTATACGATGGAAATCTATCAGCTTTGTCAATAGGTGACCTACGGTCTATTTCAATTAAGTCAACAGTGGTAGAATGAAGCATGTGCAATATTTTATCACCCTCCCGATGTACATACCCATTGACTTAAATGGCTAACTTCTTCTAAATAGTAATCACCTAACAGAGATTGTAGGGAAAAGGGCAAATGAATGGGCCACTGTTAGGAAAGATTTCTTAATTGTGGGTAATTTTCCTTCCATGTGGCAACCCCTAAACTTTTTGCTGTTGTTTTCACCATGATCTAGACTTTGCCAGAGAAGTGCAGCCTTCTGCCGCGCACTCCTCTGGGCTTTCGCTCCATTCTTACGGGGAAACTGACATGCCCTTAAGACAGTCAGTACCGGGAAACGCTGTTTTCCGTAGTTTCTTTATCATGTTGCAGCTTTCGTGCAACATGACACAAGAGGGCACTGTAAGCTAAGTTACTGCTCTCTTGGGTCTCTAGCCTTCTACGGGCCCTAGATACTCTTTTTGGATTGTAACTGATCGGTGCAAGCGAATCACGGACGGGAATGGTGGCAGCGATCGTTTCTTGTGTTTTTGAGCTCCTTCTGGCCTTTTAAGCGCGTTTCTCGCGCTTAGCCCAAAATGGTGGCCTGGCTCCCAAAATGGCCAGACCACGAGTCTCCTTTGTCCTGTCCGCTGACCGTCTTGCCCCCTTCACCTTCCCCAGGTCGAGCCGACCCGGGGCCTTCCTTATTTGGGCATGTACTTTCCCGCGAAACACAGATGCTTTTCGCGGGCTTCTACAGGTCTTGTGTGTGCCTCCAGGATGTGGGCTGGGATGTCTGGTCCCAATACACATCCTGGGTGCCAGAGAGTCTAGTGTGGTGTGAATGCCTGGGACCACCGTGGTCCGTGATAGGTCCACGTATGGTGTGAGTGTTTGATGAGCGGATCTCCCATTGGGTCCCCTCCGTTTTGACGCGAAGGGAACCGTGGATAAGAGGGGGCTGGAAACGCCACTACCATGTCGATCTCCTGAGTTCTCACGAACAAAGGAATACAGGAGCCAAGTATCCTGCAACCACGAGGCTGAAACGAGGAATCGCTGGTGACCCGCTGAAGGACTGCTCCTCTGCACTGCTGTCGCCTTGTGAAACCCTTTCTACCTCTGATCAAACCAGAAGGCCTGTATTGGTACTTCGACCATTGGAATAGTGGGAACAGCTATTCTTGGCATCTTCACCATCTCCTGCACGTAAGCCTTCGGAAGTGTCTCTGGGCCATCCAGCAGACTGACCAGCCTACCCAGGAGTCTTGCTCTGTAACCGCCGCCAGGTTGTGTTGTATTTCAAGTCCTTGTCACTCTCACACGATTCGTACACTTGGCATTCCCAGGTCTGAAGTGAGTAGTGTACATTTGGCTGAGATACACACGGCCGCTCCGTTGCCCTGCTGTGGTAACAAACTGTGCGGGTTCACTTCGTTTGGGACATCTTTAACTCAACTCTGCTGCTGCATAATCTACATGACGACGAGACGTCCCCTGCTCCCCTGAACCTGCCAGCACTGAAACTGACGCGGAGAAGCCTGGGTCTGCTTGCATCGGGGACCGGTGAGTAGCATAGCTAGGAACTGGTCGCCCTCCTGCAGGAGCCCATAGCTTTTACCCGCTGTGTCAAACAGCATGCCTTTCCGTACTCGCGCTCTGCTTCTGCCCACTGTGGAGGCTGCGCTTGAGTCGCGGAGCTCTGTTCATCTTCTTTTGTGCACCGAACTGAACTGCCCGATTCCCTCGAAGAGACTCCCCTTTTTGACCGTTGGCACCAGCGTGTGCAGGTACTTTTGAGCACAAGGCTCCACTCTTCGTAGGGCTTGGACTTCCTTTTAGTTAGGTGCCTCTGAAGGCGGACTGGGTCTAATTATTATTTCGCACTGCCTGTTTTCCTCCCCTTCTAGGTGGACTACGCATTTCGTGCGTCTAACTCTTTAGACTCGTTTGTTTTTGTATATATATTGTATTGGTGTGGTATGTGTTGGTTTACTAGAGTTTTATTGTGATTTCTCGCTACGGTCATTGTTGCAAAGGCCTTGGAATAAATGTGTATATATTTTTAATATAACACCTGTTTGGAGTAATTTGTAAGTGTCCTTGCTTTGTGTGCTCATTGCGGGCTTTCAGTCACCCTCACCCCTCTTGAGACCTAGTCTTGACTGCCGCGATCGCTACCCTGATTGGTCTGGCTTGTCAAAAGGTTACCCTGTTCCAAGTAATTAGGTTGGCCTTCTGAACCTCTGCGCCTCCAGGACAGAGTTCAGAAATCCGTCTTAACAGCCACCCCTACTAAACATTTCATTATAACAACAAGAACCATTCAATACACTCTGCAGCTTGGTTTGGCACATATAACAAGTATTTATAGATCCATTATTACTTCCTGTGATGAACCTAGTGAGAACATCACTGAAACCCTGGTATGGACCTCTTCTCATATGGCCAGGGGAAGGCAGCCGTTACCTTATACTGACCCTGGGGGCAGTATTATGTGGGAGGATCACATGAGAGGGGATTCATATCAAGGGAAATGGATGACCTCTTTAATCCAATATTCCCCTATCCTTCCTAAAACATTGATGGCATATTGTAAAATAGAGCAAACTAATGTAAGTGCTATGCAATCCATTATGGACTAAAAGATCCATCATTCTCTTGGTACTGGGACGAGGAAGAGGGGCCCAGAGTTAGTAAAGCTCTTCAATGCCATTAACCAGAATGTGAGGTCTAGTTGTCATGGACCAAAAACACCTGAGCGGGACAGTAATGAGTTACCGATAAAGAAAGATGGTGAAGAAGTAACTGAGGCAGACCAGAGTGCTGAGTTCGCCGCAGAAGTTGATGGGAGAATGCCAACTGATGATGATGCGGGATATGAAGACCTGCCACATTGCAGAGTAAATGCAGTGGGAAGCGGTGTCAGGAAGAGAAGCCCAACTGAGAGTGAGATGTGCTCCCAACCGGACGTGCCACGCCGTGGTGTACAAGAGGCAGCGGAGGGTCAACCGAGCTTTCGGAGCTCTGGGAAGCAACCGCACAGACCGCTGAAGGCACGTGAGTGATGGTGGGAGAAAGGAGACCCACCGCAGCATCATCAAGGAGAACAGAGATGCCAAAGTGGACCGGTGAGTGTGCCTAACATTAAAGGTGACCGCGGGGCGCTCCGAGCAGGACATTTTACAGAAACCCATAATTTTGAAAACAGAACAAATAAAGCAGTACAAAGGCGACAAGGACACAACTCCCCATGCATGGGACACCAACTGGGGGAAACCTGTAACCCGCATTGCCAACAGTCAAGAGCCTGTAAACAGAGAAAGCCATGGTTCAACCCTTCTCACTTAGTATACTGGTGTCGAGAATCATCCTGCAACATATATTGCCAATAAGAACCACCATAGTTGTAGGAGCTTTACATCCTGGCAGGCGAGTAAACCAGGAGAGGGAGCTATAGGAGTTAGTCCTGGCAGGTGAGAGGACCAGGAAAGAAGATGATGCTCTAAAGCAGTATAATTGTGGCAAAGAGGTGTAATGAAAAGAACTTGTTAACACAATTTCATTTGAAGAACAAGTGTGGCATTAACAGAAGTAGTCGCTGTGCTATCCTAACAAAAGTATTCCATTTGAAGGAGAAATATGATATGCTGATAATTGCTTTACATCCCGTGAAAACCAATTGCCCTGATTTATGAACTTGTGTTTTGAGAGAGAAACATTTTTGCTTTACCAAGAAGGATATTGGGAAAGACATCAATTGCTTTAATTTGTGGAACATGTGTTTATCGAAGAGACATTGGGCCTCATTACGGGTCGGGCGGTCCGGAAATAACAGTGGCGGTAAACCCGCCGCCACTGTTCATTCCGGACCGCCCAATCTCGAGTCCTGCAGGCGGGAGGTGGCGTTCCCGCCAGGTCTGACCTGGCGGGCTTAACACCGCCCGCCTGCAGGCGGACGTGGAAACAACAGCACCATCACGAGATGGTGCCGGTGTTTCCACTTCCCCATTCCCATTGAGTCCTATTGGACCCCATGCCTACTCCTCGAACATTAGCACAGGAATAGGTTTTATCTCAAACACTGATGAGAAAGCCCAAAGCTACACAGATCCATAAAACCCTTCATTGTCCTAAAATGTTGTTAACCTTCATGCCCTAGGAAGAATGTGCCCTGCAAGGCCACAGGAGGAGGGCTGAGTGCCTGTGAACAGTGCATTCCCACGAGCAGGGCACAAACCCACCAGCCCCAATCCTAAGCTATAGCACCCCAATGCCCTGGCTTTACGACGCCTGAATTCCATTGTACTAAATAACCCCAGACCACTGTCCATAAACCTGTTGGACCCCCGATTGATCAGAAAGATCAGAAATCAAGGCATTCCTGTTTTCACTCCTAGATCACGCGATTTGTGCTGCAAGGGGCAGGGAGGGATGAAATTATAGCCCATAACGAGAGTGGGAGGCCTTAGAGAAATGCTGGCCGTTCTGGGAGCGAGTGAAGTGTGTGAGTTAGTGCAACTTTCACTTTCTCCCTCGGCCCCTGTCTGTTCACACCAGGTGCACTATTACATAGAAATAAATGTGTTTTTTCTTAGTAATATAGTTTTTATTTGGCTGTACGCTGACTGATGACGACAGTAACATCGCACACGTGGAGGAAGATGGACGGACAGAGCTGGGACCAATGGCCTGGCATCCCCTATGGAGCAGGTGACCCATGTGTAGGGTTTCACCAACCAGCAGTGCGGCTTTGCACACTATGTAATTTACATCACTGATGACGCTGCATGTCTTCATAAAGTATTGTTCATACTGATTTCGCCAGAACATTCTGTGGCAGCAGAGTTCTTTGTTGGCGCGTTTTCTTTTTGTATGGAAATATAACTTGTTATCCTTGCAAGAGGTTTATTGGGGCTTTTTCTATGGTGGGTTGTATTTTTTCTGGTGTGAGCGTCTGGGGGCTTTCCTACAACCCGCCGCCTACCGGAAGTTTTACCGGCAACCCTGTAATGAACCCATAGGTCTTTTTTCTTTAGTTTAGATTGCAAGGTAAGGACGTCCTCATTAGGATAGGGAAAGATAGGCATTTATCTCACCTTTTTCATTTAATAAATGGCAAACCTTAAGAAAATGTTACCTCTGTGTCCAGCTCACATTTCTGACCCTTCACATTCCCCCAACATTATCTTCTATAAAAGTGCTGCTGCCAAAATGTGCCTCACCTAATGATACTTACTATACAATGCACACTATTTACATACATTAAAGTGCTGCTGCCGTAATATGCCGCTTACCATACACTACCCTTACGCCTTTCTATAGTGCTAGTGCAAGTGGTTGCATTATACAATTGCACAACAAATTTCATCGAAATCTTCTCTTTTTCAACTAATTATACTTTCATTCGTCCCCATACACACTCTAAAACAATTATTTCACAGAACTATACAATACAAAACACAAATGTATAATTGGTGCATGTAAGGATGAGGCAGACAGCTGCTGGCTTGAAGGAACTTAAATGGCCTTTATTCAGGTTCACAAAGAAGAAAATAAAAAATAAAAAAAATGATTGTTCAAAGTTCTTGAATAGAGTTCTTTCTTCTTCTGTGATAAGGATGAACCAAGGAAAGGTGACGCCTAGTCTTCATACGCCCAGAGCGTTTCAGGTGCAGTTCTCTCTCTCTCTTCCCCTGTGTTCTGCAAGAGAAGCCGAAAAACACACACAGTCCTTCATCAGTTTCATCCTTATATAGGCGTTGGGGCTGTGTGGACCAATCAGGGCTGTTCAGGCCTCTTTTTCTATAAATAGGCCGCCAAGCTCTGCCCCCTTTCTCTTTGCCCGTGGTTTGCCATGCAGCCTCTCCCGTCAACACTGGAGTTTTGCGGGGTACCTCTGTATGACTGTCAGATGATGTTATTAACGCTTCCGTAGCGTTGTACTTCCCACCGGCAGGTGAGCTATGATTGGGAAATGCAGACTCGGATATGTGTAACTTAATGACGGCATCTGTGGGGAAAGCCGCGTGGCGCATGGCTGCAGGGGAGACGGGAATGTGCAAGAGACTGTGACCGCCTGCCAGACTCTTTCTCTGCGATCACATGTGAAGGCTTCTCGTTAGTGGTGTCCTCCTTATATAATGACCCTCTGTGAATGAAGAGTTTGGGACCTGCCGGGTCTTTATTGTTCATTTCCAGTTCAGCTCCACACGATAGGGGAGCGGGAACCGCCAGGCTCTCACTGCCTCTTTCCTCGGTTCCCAGCGCTGCTGGGTTTAGTCCGGGAAAGTGTTGCCGCTGTTCCCTCTCACTGTGGTGATTCCTCCATTTCTCCCCTTCTTCCCGTTCCTCCCTTTCCTCCCGTTCACAGTGCAAAATGAGATCATTAGAAAAATGGCCTCCTCAAAATGGTACCGCTCCACACCTGACCACTGGGCATCTGGAATCCATTTGTTAGCCATCTGCTAACAAGACCAGACAGCTCACCCACTCACACGGACACTCGATCTGATGCCACAAATGCCGGCAGCACCTCAGGTACTGAGTAAAGTCAACTATGGAACAGGCTTAGAACTTGAACATTTTGGAGGGGCGGACATGGGTGGGAAGGGGGTTCGGGGCTGAGCAGTAATCCTCTGGTTCTTAACTGTTATGTTTGTATGTTTATGAGTAAAAAACTCAAAAATAAAGGTATTACAAAAGAACATTGTCCTTCTGTTCCCTATTCGTCAAAACCCACAAAGTGGTCATGATCAATATTACTAATATTATACACTAAACCCAATATGTTTCGTTCCCATGTATGTCACAAGCAATGGGGGAATTTCTTCAGAGGTCAGGTGCTGGGAAACCAGTATACAAGTAATTATGTAAATGTTATGTTTTGTTTACCATGCAACAGCTGGTATAGCTCTAGTGTTGCATATTTCTTTGTCATGACACAGTCTAGACCAGGGGTCTCCAACCTTTTCATTAGCTAGAGCTACTTGTAGTTGAGGGCCAATAGTCAGCAGCTACTAGTGGGCGATATCGGGGGTGGCGATGCTCATAAGCATCAGAATAAGTACCAATATATTCTGGGCCTTTTATTTCCTCCTTATACATAGAGAGATTAATCTATGCATTCACTGTTATATTAATAACTTCAAAAACATATTTATTGCATTATTTATTACTAATAACTGTCTCATAAAAAGACTATCAGAATGTAGGAAACTGATCAGGACATTCAATGTGAAGGCTGACGTGAAGGCTGACACTGCATGCTATGCACGAGTGCTCTGTAATCTGGTGTGTAACTTGATACAGCAACTCAGATGGAGTCACTCAGATGCTCATCGGTCAGACTGGTTCGAAACTTTGTTTTGAGGAAGTTCACGTCTTTAAAAGCAGATTCGCAGAGATAGGTGGAACCAAACAGATAAATCACTTTTAATGTGTTGTGCAAATGTTACTGTCCTCCTTTTAATCAACAAGGCTCCAGTAACTGGTGTGAGATTGTCTGCTTTTCAACTGAATGTTACCTTGCAGCCTGACAATCTCCATTTCTATTGCAAAACTACTGAGATTAAACAGGTCACTCATTTGTTCTGCAAGTTCATAAACATCGACTTCCATGAAGGGGTTTGAGGTGAACATCACACAGGGTACCAGCTTTTCAAAATCCATTAACCGGTCCCTGAACTCTTACTTAAGCCTGCTCAGGAGATTGCTGTATTTCTCAATGTTCATGAGTTCAGCACTAGCTGTATTCTCCGTCAGCATGTGCAGTGCTGAACGCTGCATTTTCCTTTTCTCCACTTGTTCGCTAAAAAGGTTAAGTTTGGACTTAAATGTCTTTACTGCGCTTATGTCAGAAATGATTTTATCTTTGCCTTGCAGTTCACAGTTCAGGGTGTTTAATATATGTGTCAGAAATGCCAAATCAAGAAGCCAAGAAATGCTGCATAACTGACTGATAGCTTCATTTTTTGACCCCATGAAAGCTTTGATTTCTGGCAAAAGTGAAAGAAATAGATGGAGTATGTTTCCTCTGGTAAGCCACTGGATTGCTGTATGCAGCAATAGAGTACCATGTGTGGCAGATAGTTCTTCCAGGAATATTTTGAACATTCTGTGATGTTTGGCCTTTGCACACATTGAATGAATAATTCAATAATTCTCACAACAAAGGCCATTACATGATCTAACCCCAACCCTTTGGCACACATTGCCTGTTGATGTATGATGCAGTGGTAGCGCAATAATGGAGGGAAATCATGGTCTGGTTTACAACATGCAACAATACCAGAATAACGCCAGGTCATTGCTGGTGCACCATCAGTTGTTATTGCTACCAATGTGTTAAATGGCATTTTTGTTTTTCCAAAATAATTCTTGACCTCACTGGAGATTTCAACAGCTCTGGTTGTGAATTTCAGAGGCAACAATGTCAAGAATTCCTCTTTATTGGTGAAGTCTTCAAACACTGTTCGAACAAACACTGGCAGCTGAGCCGGACCACTTGCATCAACTGATTCATCACAGTGAATGGCAATAAATGTACATGTGTTCACATCTTTTTCTAGCTGCCCCATCACATTGGCTGATTGTTTAGATACCCTTCTTGCTATAGTGTTTGCATCTACCTGCACATCTGTAATGGCAGACATAACTTCAGGGCAGTTTTTAAATCTTTTAAAACTGACTCAGCCAAAGGAGCCATTGCGCCTTTCACAATTTTGCCATCTGTGACAGTACATTTGTTTTTTGTCAAATAATTTGCAACTTTGAAGGATGCCTCTCTGTTGCAGGACTTGCTTTGGATATGTGAGGTTCTAAACAATTGAGTAGCCATGCACTGTGTGGCCACTGTAAATGCTGTGCACAATGAGATGCATAGGAGTGGGTGTACGTCTGCCTAGACCCTGGAAACAAACTAAATGTAATAATTGCAAATCTAGCATGATGGTCTATGCACAATGTTGGCCCTGTGAAAGAAAAGGGTGTATAAGGATTACAGAGCATAAGAGATGTATAAGGAATAGAGTTTTGACAGCACCCCTGGTTGAACATTTCTTAGATAAACAGCATAAAATGAAAGAATTGAGATGGAATGTGCTTTATCATGCTAAAAATAGCAAAGATGACATAGCCAAAAAAGCATGTCTATACAGAAAATCATATGAATTAATATTCCTGACCAAAAGTAATGAGATTGGCCTGAACAAATGTATTGAATGGCATAAGCTGTCAGAATTGCAGTGCTACACTGCCTAGTAGGATGTCTTTGATTAGTTACATACTTTCAAATCCCAGATTTATACACGCATCGCTTTAAAGAGCTCAAGAGACTAATGAGGAAAGGACTCCTAATACGCTCACAACGTGTGTGTCATGTGACTTGTGGACGGTAATAGCATTTGGCATTACGAGCCATTGTAGACGACGCTATGCAATGCATTTGTTTTAGCAGTCGGCATCCAGATACCCTGGGAGTCCTGAGACGGTATCCACTGTTGGTAATTTGAGTAGCGGTGAACTCGCAGGGAAAGAGATACAAGATGCAGCTCTTTCCATGATAAAAGTAAGAGAAGTAATTTTACATACGGAAAATTAAACATAGCATTTGCTCCTGGAGGTGAGGTGCCAGCCAGTTGGTCACAGAATAATTTTTTCATTTCAATGAGTGCGTTCCCAGTTAAAGAGCAATGCAGCCGACAATCAAGTCATGCATGTACACTGCCATCATGTCTAGGTACCGTTAGAAGTAGTTTGGTTAGTGAACAGCTACATATTGAGTAATGTTTTTTTGTGGTATACACTCTACAGGTCGATGGCGGTTCCTAAATTGATGTGAGATGCTTTGTTCTGACTGCAAAGAGAAACGCCTTGAGAAAAATGTGTCATTCATAGGAGAAATTGGCTACTGATGAAAAGTACTGCATACAAAATTAAGAGGAGAAAAGTACTTCTAGATAAACTGTCTATACTAATTGTATGGTAAACGAAACTAGAAATTTACCAAATTAACTGTATACTGGTTTCGAAGCACCTGACCCCTGAAGAAGTTCCCCCATTGCTGGTGACATACATGGGAACGAAACATGATGGGTTTAGTGTATAATAATGGTAATATTGATCAGCACCTCATTGTGGGTTTTGACAAATAGGGAACAGAAAGACAATTTTTCGAATTATCAAATGTTGCACTAATTATACTTTTTTGTGTGCGTGTTATATAGTTCTGTAAATTAAAATGTGTTTTTAGTACGTGCGTGGGGACGAATGAATTGAATGAATGTACAATTTGTTGAAAAAGATAAGATTTTGATGACATTTTCTATGCAATTGTACAATGCAACCATTGGACGTAAAAGCAATGTCGCACTAGCACTTTGCAATTAATTATGTTGTTTTATTAACACTTGTACAAGCACTTTAGAACGGAAGAAGGGTAGTGCAATAGTAAGCAGGGTATTACCACAGCAGACTTTAATGTATGTAAATATCGTACATTGTATGGTAAGTATCGTTAGACAAGGTGCAATAAGACAGCAGCACTTTAACATGTGTAAAAAGTATGAATTTCACAGAAAATAATGTTTGGCGAAGTAATAATGAATTAATAAATAGTTGTTATATGTGCCAAACCATGCTGTAGTGTATTGAATGTGTCTTGTTCTGCTAGATAGGGACATATAAGCCAACAGCTGCCCCACCACCACTTTTTGTGCTAAGGGATAAATCACCTGTTTTAATCGCTATCCTCGTCGCTTTGATTGGTATGCTCTCCTGCAGGAACATAGTCCAGTCCAAATGACTGTTTATTTGTTATATGCATCAACTTTACAAGTAATTATAAAAAAATACAATAATGAAAGGAAAAACAGACCGATTAGCCAGCTACCTTAAAAAGTACAGCATGCCAATTCCATACAGATATGCAGTCTCATTTATATGGGGCCTTTTAGAAGAGCGCTGTAAAAACATTTCAGCAGAGATCAAAAGAAGACAAGGGAACGTGGGAGTATAATTATCAAGCACTTTTTGAGCCTGCTGTGGAGACACTGACATACATCAATGTCTTGGAGTATTCATCATTGCATCCAAATATGTAACATGACTTCCTACAGAATTTCTCTTTCACTGTTAGTTGTCTCTGTGGCAAAGTCTTCTTCCTTGTATATGTCATTTCCAGTTTGAGTTGGGGGTTCAATTAAGTTCATGTCATGTAGAGATTTGACAAAAGGCTTTGCGTGAATGGAAAGAAGCAGCCCAGACAACATTTGTTTTGGACATTTCCTTAAGTTTATTTTCTAGGAATTACATTTATTAGTCAACGTTTATTATAAACAAATGAACGCAAGATGATCAGTTTGTGAAGTTAAGCAGCATTCCCCAGACAGCTGCTCAGCTTATCCATTCAAAAAGCTTTGTCACGTCGAAATCATTTACGCATATACTGGCATTTGAAACTGTTCAGATATTTTTTTCCAATAGGAAAATAATGTATAAAGGATGAGCTATAAAAATAGAAATAGGTCCATATATGAAAATGTTTTTTGTACACGTAAATGCACACATTGAATCAGATTAAAATTTTACATTGAACACAGAGGCTTTTTTGCATGATGTTCCTATTTGAACAGATTTAAACATTGAATGTTTAATAGTAACTGGAACACGCGTGTATAGTATGATAAGAAAAGTTTGTCTTTCTTGTTCCTTACTAGAATATGCAACACAGCATTACAGCCTTCTATGTTCCGAATTCAAATCAATTACAAAATCGTCATGCCGAAAAACTGACCTTTCTATTTTCTCTTCTCAAATAATTGCCTTTGTCAAAACCCACCTGTTTTATACAGAGGGCATAGTCCAAATAGTAAAATGATGATCATGTAAAACTCTGAGATATTCGCCAGTTACTGACTCCTGAGAATGATTTACCATTATTCTGGTGACATTAAACAATGCCCATTGAAGTTTTAAAAAAGTGTGAGATGCCAGAGGGTAGGAATGGGTGCACTAGTTTGGCTGGTTGTAGGAGCTGTGGGCTGCATGGTGAGCTGAACCGTGAGGAGAATGAGACCCTGATTCACAGGTTGTTGATTGGTGTGGTGTCTAGCAACTGGATAAACGATGTTGCGGACGGTCTAACCTGACTGGACGATCTCCGATTTCACTGATCAGATTGTGATGAAGGCTTGGTTTCCGCATAGGCCTTTTTCGTGGCCACAATTGCCGGGTGGAACAGCATTTGTTTTTGGACTGGAGTGGGTTGTTTCTGGTGCGAGTGAGTTGCAACTTGTTAAGTGAATCACCTCCATACAATGCCCATTGGTGGTTGGCCAACTCCTTTGGCATACTGGGTACAGTTTTAAAAGAAAGACTTCTGGACCTTAAGTGTTGCAATGAGGCTGTGGGTCTAGGTGTACCCTGTTTGGTTGCTATGTTGTGCACTGGCCTTGAGTTGGGGAGAGAGCAGGTGTTGGTCTGTTTGTTTATGGACTTTTGTGGCCTGGAAACAAGGGTTATTTGGCCTCCGTGTGTGCATGAGGTTGCCTCTGCCCATGGTATCTGGTGGCGCAGATCACTGTGGCTACTGGGCATATTATTCCTTCTGTGTTGTGGTCCTTTCCATCCCTGTCCTCTGCTGTCTTACCTCTGCTGGCTATAATTATATTCACTTATCTCCACCCATGCAGCATCATTTGACCATTTCACTTATAAAATATATCCACATTTGTAAGGTTTGATTTTTTTTTACGGCGCAATTGCCATGATCTAATACCCCACGCCACAACAATCCCACCCCAAAATCTGGGATAATTATCAGGCTACTTTCAGTCATAGTATTCTGTTTTATTAAAATAATGAATGGAGAAATTAACGATAGTCCCCTAACTTTCAATGCTGGGTTAAATCACCCACAATATTCCACATAAATACAGGCAGCTTTTCTACAGAAAGGAAACCCAACCTGCCTGCTATTGTCAAATTAATTGTTTATATTTACAATACACAAACATTCAGATGTATAAAAGTTAACCTGAAGAACTCCTTTGAACAAAAGAATAAAATCCTCTCTAATATAAAACATACAATTTGTCACCGTCTGTTACAAAACAACAACCATTTACAGAATACATTTTACAATAGAATTTACTTCATTTTCTCTGAATTCATCGACAAGTGTTGGTATTAGAGACAAATATTAACTTTGCTTTTCTTGGGTTGATTAAAGTCTTAAAATGTTGGACTCCTCTGGTTTCGAGCTTGGACAGATAAAATAACGTTTAGTTGTGTTGATTTGGTTACATTTGGGTTTAGGGTAGAAGCTTTTATTTTGGAAAGCAAAATATCTTGATGCATTAAAGGTCACTCGAGCATATGATTACAACATTAAAATGGAAAAGGAATAATCAAATTAACTTTAATTGAGATTGAAAGTTCACTTGAGGCAGAATTCTATTCTGTGCCATGTTATTTGGGAAAAGGATGTTAGTTATTTAAATTGACATTGTCATTTTAAGAATGAAAGAGAAACCAACTTCCTTCACATTCCACTTTGAGGAATAGAAAACTATTGGGGATTTTTCTTTTATGCAAACTATGGTTTTCACGTCACAAGGCTTACCAATACCTGAAAGTCTGAGTCACATTGTACACCATGCTAACAGCCCACTATAATTTGCTCCTGTGAAAACTCATGGAATTAAATAATTGGTTAGAATCAGAGACTAATATGCCCTGTACAATTATGGATTTTAGTACAGTCTATTTTAAATATACTTCCACAAAGTATTTTACAGGCCTGGTTCCCCCTTTAGTAGCCTAGCTTTTAAACAGGGTTCTCCCAAAAAACGTGCAATTGCTATCTTATCTAAATACTCTGGGGTTATTGCACTCACGTTTGGTTTGTCTTTCAAAGGCCCAGGATAGGAGCAGATATTAACAGCTCAAGGCAACTTAACAGCTCAAGGCAACTCTATAATGTGAGTTCTTCCATTCAGTCTGGCGTCCCATCTGCCGCCCCATCCCCCCTGCTCTCAAATCACTCTCGGGGAATTTGGTTCCCTCTAGAAAAAGGCTTGTGCATTCATCTTCTTCTGGAAAGGACTTGCAAACAAGAATTACCATCAGCTCCATCTAGTTACACCTCAATAAGCTTTACTCCTGTCAGACAGACTCTCTTGCTTTGCTGCTTTCTCGAAAACTCTTTTCACTTCCTTCATGTTTTACTTTAACTACCCAACAAACTCCACCCATGCAGCATCATTTGACCGGGGGCGCTCTGTTGAATTCAAAGCAAGTGTTTTCAAATAGAACAAATGGTTATAAAATTACGGCCCATTAATTTAAATATTTTGTTTCCAATTTTTAACATTACACATTTTGTTGGCATCTTGATATTAACAGAGCACATCTCCCAAAACAACCTGCAAAACAAAGAAATCATTGTAATAGGCTCCTAAATGAAGAGATACATATTTTACGAGAGGTCTCACTGCTCTTTCAAGTCAAAGTTTGGCGTTTGTGTAGACATCTGTTCCCCTAAAGTTGCCATATCTGGCTAGCATGTATCCATCAATGTCAGTCCATACAGACCAATCAGCTTAACTTAAAAGAATGGGCCATGAATATGCTGAATTTGAATGTATGTCCTAGTTTTCTTGCCTTTGACCTTGGTACACACAGCTGCTGTGTCCATAAATTAGCCACAGTGATTGATAATGAGGTCTGTTTCATAGAAAGCAGATACTTGTGTTCTTTGTCTGAAGAACTGAGCCCTGTTAAAATACACATCTTGGGTTTAACCAAAGTTATCATTTGACCATATTGAGGTTACATGCAAAAGGGAAAAATGCTCTTTGTGTACTTCTTACTCTTAAAGACAACTAAGTAACTTGTAGACCTATCAACAACGTTAACTCACTCCATACAGTTTTTAATACACATTCTATCATCTTCACGCAACATATTAAAATATAATTTGAACAAGAATGCATGTTCTTTATGCAACATGGCGGCATAAATACAGAAACTCTTTTGCATTAGCTCATTTCATTCTTTGAAAGGCAACACATATTCCTGTTGCATTTGACAGTAATGTACATGATATTTAAATAGTCATTCAAAATGCACATTGCTTAATACAAAGCGTTACGCTTACTCAAATGGTTTTTACACTGCAATACCAGAAGGAGAAGGATACTAGTTAATTCGTTGGTGGTCTTCTAACTTCAAGGTCATTTTGTGTATGGGGACTGTGCATCTTGATCATTCACAGAAAACACCACAGAATTTACAAAAATAAATATTACATGGCAGCAAGTTATTTTCCAATTGTAATTAGCTAAATCTATTATATATTTAATATAAATTGGACGTACTTAAAGAAAAACAGCTGTCATAATTGGAGAGCATAGGTCAAAGATATGCAATGGGACGGATACTACTAGATGGGATCAACACCTTATCCAACCAGCACCATAAGGATGCAGATTTAAGATGGACAATTATTAAGAAATCTGATCTTGTCAAGAGGGGATGGGAACCCCTCTAAGTCTGGGGTGGGAACTCTACCAGGGTGGAAGCCAATTCTGTCACATCTGGAATCTGCTCACAGAATCGACACTGCTGTGATATCCGATTATTGTGGCTTTCATAATTGAGTGCCCTTATAAGTCACAATGCCACACCCCTGACATGGCTTATAATTAGATGTTTACCTGCCAGCGGACTGGTTAAGACGGACATTATAAGTTAAATCAGAGGTGCAGAAGGTAGACTGGCTTCCTCTGCCTGCAGTGACGTCTTGTCACAGCAGCTACCAAGGATACACAGGTGCCCTTTGAACCTGCTCCGTGCCACTACAGAGCTGGCATAGATGTCAGTAGACTAGTCACAGCAAGGCATATGCGTGCAATATCATTTTGGCATGGAGCATTTTGAAATGGGTTCCGTTTAGCAAACCTCCCTTCCAGGGACAGAATTACCTTTATGTTATGTAAATAAAAATAGTAAAAGATTGGGCTATCCTACCCTCACCAGATGGCATTTTGCCACAGTGAAGACCGCGGGTTTTTGTGCAATTCCCTCCCTCACTTGTGGCTGCTCATCTCCCTAGAAGCAAACCCTTTTCACCCCAGTCTACTATTCTGAACCTTTCACAAGATCCAGTCCTCGCTCCACATTTCAGCTCGACTGAACCTTACATGACATATCTGAACAAGGTAAGATGCACACCGCTTATTTGCTCATTCGTTATCGCTTTACCAATAAACTGCTAGAAGTGGCGAAAGTGAGAGCCCAAAATGTGCGACCAATTGTCCAAGTTCCAAGCACGCCACCACTTCTTATTGGCTCCTTTAGAGCTTTGTCGTCTACATTTTTACTTTGTTGGTATAACGAAGGGATAGAATGTAAAGCACCACAGTGTGGAAATCACAATAACAGACTCAAAGTGAATCACATCTCACACTGTCACAGACTCTAAATTATTTTCAACTGAAATCTGAGATCTGTAGGCAGCAAGGCAAACACGGGATGGAGCCGTCAGAAAACTACATTGAAGTAGCCTGCAGGAGACAGACTGCTTAAGCTGCACCCACAGTGTTTCATACATTTTTACGAGGCTTCCATATCATTTCAAACTCCTCATGCAAACAAAGCTAGACACAGATTTACACAGCACACAGCATATCGTAGCCCAACCAGTGCTGGAAATCGAAATAATTTGCCGGGGATCCCACCAGTGACAGAGGGCAGGTGGGGGTATGGAGGGAGGGGATGGAGGAGAGTGGGGAAAGGTGGTAGGGGGAACATTTTTCTCAAGCCAGTTCAAACAATTTCCCTTCCAGGAGAGGTTAATCATGAACTGCTGGAAAATAACCCATTTCAGAAGCTTTTTATTTCCGATAATGTTGCAAGCAAAGTTTAAACCATGCTCACCTTTTAAACACTGCAGTTCAATATTTCTGCACAGTACTAGCCTAACAAGCAATTTTGCAGGCATACTGATCAGATGTTCAAGTGTTCTTGCGGCTAAATGTCTCGACCCTTGTGGGTTCGAATCCCAACTCAGAAACATATAAGCAGGACTAAAATACATGCACAGTGCAAAGAGATTTCCGTGGAGACATTTTTTGTAGGATCCCAGATCCGGGGAAATCTGGCCCAATGAACAGCACTGCCAACCCATCATTGACCGCCTAATTTACTGGACAGCCTCAGGGCTGGCTTTTAAGTTGTCACGCTCTGTCATAAGGCCACATTAAACAGGAATGCCTGCAAGTATTAGTGCTCAGAGAGGACATATTATGTAACCCTATTTTCAAAAACTGCAGTGTGGGCATGAACTAGTTCCGGAATACCCATCACAAAGCCAGCCCATAAAGTCCTTATTCCACAAACCAGCCACTGAAAGGTCGTCTAACAGATTAAGATATACAGGTTATGTTTAGAGTATGTTTTAATATTGCCCCATGCACCACTGTAGTCTAACAATGCCGAGGTTTGTCCTGAGAAGCGTGTGTTGTGCTCCCAGGTGTATCCAGACCTTGGTCTGCAAAAAAATAGAAAAAAGAAGGAATATAGGGGAGACGACAAGGGGAGAGAAAGGTTAAACGCACATGAGAGATTTGTTGATGTAAGGGCATGCGGTGTAGGGATATTGTTTGAGAAATGCAGGCAGAGCCAGTGTAAAACATGCAAAGCTTAGCAGTGATCAGAAAAGGGTAAATGCTTAATGCCCGTGCTAACAGTTTTATAGCCATGTGGACAGCTTCTGGTACAGGGCTGCAATCATGGGGCCTCATTACAAATCGCCCGGTATGGAAACAACAGTGGCGGTAAACCCGCCGCCACCGTTGTTTCCATGCCGGGCGATCACAACTCCTGCAGGCGGGAGGTGATGTTCCCGCCAGGTCTGACCTGGCGGGTTTAACACCGACCGCCTGCAGGCGGACGAGGAAACACCGGCAGCATTACGAGATGCTGCCGGTGTTTCCATGATCCCCATTCCCATTGAGTCCCACGGGACTCAATGGGAATGGGGATTAACACCATTCCGCCTACGTGATTCCGGGGAAACCGGGGTTGTAATGCCCCGGTAATTCCGGGAATCACGGAGGCGGAATGGTAATACGAGTCCGGTGGTAACCAGTTGGTTTTACCGCTGCAGTTATCGCCGGACTCGCAATGAGGCCCATTGTCTCTGTACATGTTTTGGACTACAAGTCCATTCAACCTAAGGAGGCATAGCTATTGGTGCGGGATCAAGGGAGTCGTATTCCGGATCATCTGGAGAGCTGCAGGTAGATGACCTTAGAAGGGAAGCACTGAAATGAGCCAGTGAGTAAACATGTCAGTTGCAGATCATGTGAACTTGCTGATTTACGGACAACACATCTGTCAGCAGGGGTGTACCGAGACAGGAGGGGTTATTTATTGTCCCCCTGGCAGCAGGTTACCTTTCCTGGTCGACACCCTAGGGTGCTGAACAGGAAATGTGTCCCGCTGCCAGGAGGACAAAAACATCATTGTGCCCAGCTGCCAGCAGGATACCTCCCGTTCGGCACCCTCATTAAAAATGAGGGTGCCGAAAGGGAGGTGTCCCGCTGCCAGGACAAGGACGGTGCTCAGCAGGAGCATACCACACGGCAAACAGTTGCCCATGTCCCACACTGCTCTGAGCCACTGCAGCAGCTGCAGCCTGGAGCAGTGTGGGACACACAGACCAGACTTCTTTCTGGAGTTAGAGAGAAATGATCTGACTTCTTTCTGAAGTCGGACTAGGGAATGCACTCAGGACTGGGGCACGAGGGGCACACAGGAGCACTGTCTGGTGAGGTTTTTTCTGGGCATCTATGATAAACCGTTAGTTTATCATAATGCCCATAAAAAAGTCATGTCACAGTAAGAAAGGGTTATTACTTGGCTAGACTGCACTTGAGGGAAGTCCAGAGGCAGCATCAGGGCCTTTCATATGAAAGGAACCTCAAGCCTCAGGAAGGCCCCCTAGCAACTGCCCCATGTTGCCAGTCAGCAGACTTGTAATACAGCAATATATTAATTTCTCTATTTTCCTTCTGGGGCTTATAATGTGCGCTTTGCAGCGCTCGCATTACAAGCTGGGTTTTCTCTTCCAACGGTATATACAGAAGTGTTTTCATCTCATTGCCTACTAACACTGGTTCCTCCACATCAGCCACTTGCTGACAAAGAAGGATTTAGAGCTCTTCTGGCTGGATGTCTCTTGATATTCGGCAGCTATTAATCTCATCTTTGTTGCCATTGTGATGTATAGACCCCCGTGGGTGCCTCGGACTGTTTTTGCTCTAAGCAGGGGGCCACCAACCATCATGTTGAAATGGACCCCCAAACATCTTCATTCAGCAGGCCTGGAGCAGCCAGTCTAGCCCCTTCTTACTGTGGAGTGAAATTGCTTCTGGGCATACATGATCAACCAAGTATGGTATGTGTTATTACTTGCCTAGTCTGGCATTTGGGGGCAGCCAGTCTAGCTGTTTCTTACTGTGTCACGTTGTTTCTGCCCATCATGTCTGGGACAGCAGTGCTGCTGTGTGCACTAGAACTGTGGTCTGGAGCACGGCACGTCAGCAGCGTGGCTGTATGCTCCTGCTCTGCACCCCTATGCACAATGGGGAGCATAGCAGGAGCATACTCTGTGTCACACTCCATGCTGTTAACTGCACTGCAGGCCCAATAATGGGCCTTGCCAGATGCAGAGCAGGAGCACACAGCTCCATGCCCCACTGAAGGCCGCTGACTGCACTGCAGGCCCAATAAGGGGCCTTGCCAGATGCAGAGCAGGAGCACACAGCTCCATGTCCCACTGCAGGCCACTGAGTGCACTGCAGGCCCAATAAGGGGCAGAGCCAGATGCAGAGCAGGAGCACACAGCTCCATGTCCCACTGTCTGAATGTTGCAGGGAGGGAGTACGGAGTCAAGTCATCATATGGGGGGCAGAAACGATTGTGTGTCCGTTTAGCATTAATTTTCTAAGATGCATTTCGGGGAAAAGTAGCAGGACTGTTTTCGTGCCCCCCATCCCCACACACACCCACACACATACAATGCTGGATACTCCCCTGGATGTCCGTCCCACTATCACCAACAATGAACCCCAGCAATAACGTGTGCAATACTTAACCAGTGAGAATAGTGACTTATACCTTATGATTCTTCCCATAGCCCAATCATAATCGTTAACCAGAGTCCTATGCATTGATTGGCTGTTCACCCTTTTTAGGGATTTATAACCCACTTGGCCCCAGCATTTGGTAGGTGAATCAGTCTGAAAACAAACAATGGCATATTGGTGAATGAGGAGAACAGATGCAACAGATAAACCGGCCAGTTGCCAGATCACATTGGGCAAAAATACAATGTCTATACTGCCTCCAGCTGCATTGCAATCGCAGCGTTTCTCCCCGTGGAAAAGACGCTTAACATCAGGAGCAGCCTTGTGTTTGCGTCCATGTCTCTAACAGCTGCACGAATGGTACTCATGTCAACATTTATATCATTTCCAACATTAAATGATTTGAGTAATATCTTCTCCTGTGCACAAGGAGATTAGGCACTCCAAAAAGAGCTCTCGCATAACCCATTTAATCTACAAAACTGGTTAAATATTAATAAAGGGGAGTTTTCACGGTTTTCTTTTTCTAATTTACATAGCGAAGGTGACAGACACCGTCATTTATTATTAATTCTACAATGAATTGGCATTTCATAAAAGTTTAAAATAGGTATGAAACTTTCACATCTTCAAATTAATTTATAACCAATTATGTTAAATGTATTACCCTCTGAGCACCAGATGCTGATCTTTCCAGCAGGCCAGAAAAGCAATCAGGTTGCTGCTGCCTGCATCGGATGGCCACAGTGCATTTCATCATTATATTGATTCTAGTGGCGACACTTCCCTCTTGTGCCCGGGTTTTGAGCTTACCTCCAGAAAACCCATCTGCAAAGGAGAGGATTAAGTTTCGTAATCACAGCAAGTTTTCCCAGAGATGTTCTTAACCCAGAAATCCTCAAGGAGTAGATTGCCTTATTAACTGCAATGCTGCCAGGCTTAATTCAACCAGTAACTCTAAAGGCATATCTTCCTTCAGGGCGGCTTCAAGGCGCTAAAATGAATAGAAATATTTCAGAGACATGGGTCTTACTTTTTTGTGACCGCCTTCCTCCTTTCTCAAGCCATCTAACTGTGGGCAGAACTTAAAGGTCAGCAGACCCTTGCCTTCAGATGGATTCTGATTCTATGTAAGGGGTATTGAAAGATTTTACAAAATAATAGTATAAATCGTAACAGCAGCCACTTCTAAAGCTCAGCCGATCGACACCACATAGTCGCTGCTCTCCAGGAAATTAAGGACTAGGTGCTATTACCCTAGCTCCATGCTACTAATTTGATCAATTTCGGATGGATGAAAGTCAAATAACCTCTGCAATGAGAGACGATATAGCATGTGCCCGACAGGCTACACATAGATCTCAGCAGTGAGAGGTGAACCCACTCAGCCTCCCAGACACCTCCATCTACATTGCAATAAAACAAAAACTAAAAGTTAATATTCAATAAATAAATACAAACATTGATGTCCGGCCCTTTTTCTAAAAAAAAACGCTCTCATGAAAACTGGCTGAAGCCAAGCAGGCAGCTATTGCAGAAAACCTTTCTTTGGAACTTTAATGAAAGAAATAATTCTTCTGCCTTTTTTATTAAGCATTTAGGTAAGTGAACCGTTGCACTTAAAAAAAAACACATTGGTAAAACCATCGAACATACTTTTCAAACCAAATATATGCTTTTTAAAAAGCAGTCCGTTTTGCCAGTCAGCCTGGCCTATTACATTTTGTGCAAGGGAAGGGCTGGGGATGGCCCGTCACTTAATTCGAATAGGTATTTATACACGCTTCATGCTGGATTCCTCCGACTTCCAAGCACAGTAATAATCGTTGCAATAGACTCATTTAATTATAGTTACATTGCTGACCATGGGTTTAGTTGGACCTGCTGGGATTCAAACCAGTGACTGCAGGTTGCACACAGAACTCGAAGACGAGGGTTTGACTCAACAAGACTTCTAATTAACATGAAAAAAGTGAGGGCGTGGGTGTGTGCGTAGAGGAGAGGATTGGAAACAAAGGTAGCACAGCAGGGTGACTAGCACTGCACAGGGGATGCCTGAAACAGCAGTGTTACACCATGTATAATCCCACTCTGTCCTCGGTCCTAAAGAGGCCTGGGCTGCTCCTTCACTGGAAGCAATGGAGTCCACAGAACCAGAAAGGAGAGATAGACTGGGGCAATCATCTTTTTGGCACACTTGGCATAGAAGCGAAGTAAAGTTAATCCGGCCGGACATCCTCAGACACACCATGCCAGTATGCAGGCCACTGCTGAATGCAATGGGTAGCGTGGAGACTGCCATGTCCTGAGAAGTGTAACTAAAGAATTATGTCGAGAAGAAAAGCAAATACCTTCGAGGGAGGCAAATGCCAGGGGCAAGCAGACAAGAGACACAAGGCACTGATGCGAGTGACAACGGTAAGTGCATAGAAAATGCTCTCAGACCACATCAGGTAACTTGCTGGTCTTACAGTGGAAGGGACAACTCAGAATCCTTTGCTTCCGATGGGTCATTAAAAATCCCTAGATATAAGTGCAGAGGACTACATTTAGGATGTTCGGGAAGCCAGACCAACGAATACACAACGCAAGAAGGGACAGAAGTAACTCAGCCATCAGGCAATGGAGGGAGATCTTATGCCAGAACGATTTGGTCTAGGGTCAAGGTTATTCAGAATATGTAGCATGAGAGCGCTGTTCATTAACCTGCTGGTTACCCAGCTGGTTTATGTTAATAACCAAGGCTGCGAGACACTGATTGCCTTTTTAGATTGATAGATTGTCTCTCCTTGCTCTTTTTACTTTAAAGGACATACCCTGAATTGCTGCTGCTATATTCATTATTGTGTTGCCAAGACTTTACTATTTATCAATGAGCGAACAGAAGCCACGCCCATGTAGTATAGGTATAAGTTTCGCACAACAAGTTCTGCTGTTCGTAATCCTTCTATTATACACTTATTTGATAAAATAAAGTCATACAAATTCAGTTTGGTAAGTGTTATGACAAAATCTCGTATCCATATACACTGAAGTCTAAAATGCCTAAAACCGTCCCCCACAGGGGGTAGCCTCACATGAAAAAACTCCCAATAAATGACATAAATGACACAGCTGACAGGAATTGGAAAGAGATCCCTGGAGGGTGCTGAGGTGGTTCAAGTACTGGCTAAGGGTTCAGACAATTGTGATTTTTTTGAAGCCATCAACCCGAAAAACTAAGATGCTCTTGCCAACATCGCCATCTTTGGTTATGGATCAAGTTTCGGATAGTGTATTGCCCCTGCTTATTTCATTTGAAGATATCCCGGATGTGGAATTCTTAAAGGGTGTGACAATGGTTGAAGGGGACTTTTAAACTCACCTGGTTAAAAATATGGAATGGATTTATCAGACCGTTCCTTGTTAATTGAGAGCTGACTGAGGTAGGAGAATCATTACCTGGTAGAGTCACAGTGTTTCGAAGATCTACCGATAACCGTTGCTCAAGTTCATTTTGAACACAGTGAGGATCTGATGATCCATCAAGTTATCATAAAGAAACTATTGACAAATGAAGCCTTACTGCTTGAATCAGAAGGCTTGGAATTAGAGTCTCAGGAAAATAACTCTGAAGTTAAGGTATCATTGCCTTCATTAAGAGACTCAAATCAGCCAATATTAGTTCATGATTCCATGTTTTGCCCAAATCTGACTTGAGGGGCATGAACCTTGCAGGCTCTCCGAATCTTTATCCAGAGTTGTTGGATTCCTCATTGATTTTATCGATATCTTGTGTACAGCCTATGCTGAGGCGGTCGTTTGGCCTAGCTGCAGGGGTGACCCTGATGCTAGCGGTAACCCTGTCAGCATGAATATGAGGCTGTTTGCAATGAGTACGCTATATGAGGCTCTAAACATTAAGTTTATATATCAAACCAAATTGTTGAACACTGTTATTTCGAAATTAACTCTGGTTAAAACTTCAGTATCTAAATTAGGACAAGATGGACTGATGCCAAGACCACCGGTGGCAAAAACTTCACAACCACAGATTATAACTGCTGATGAGCAACTACCTACTTTGGAAATAGTATAACCAGAGATTGAGCTCCATATCACCTCTATAATCACCAAGTGGGAGAAAGAAATCTTCCCTGATTTTCAACTGGAACAAAACGTATTTTATCACGAACCCCCGACTAACAGAGGACGGTTCTCCCCAGGCTTCTTCACATCAGGTATTCAGCATATTTAAAAAGAAGGTGATGGGGAGGAACACATCACAAACGAAAAAAAAGCCCCAAAATCAAAGGCTTGAAGGTAGATCTTCGACGGCAGGATCTAGAAAATGTCTTAGAACAATATCAACCCTGCCGCATAATCTGTTTTGAGCAAAGGGGAAAAAAAGGTGCACATAAAAAATTAAAGAAGTCTACAGGGAATCGAGAAAAAAGAATCAAGTAAGTTACAACTGGTACTAGTTTACACCGACTTCCCTCCTTATTGAAAGGTACCGACTTGCTGAATTTTACAACTCACTCGATTGAAGACTTAATAAATAATGTTGACTCGCCATTGATTCAACAAGATGTCTTGGTTCAGCCTCAGCTTAATTGTTTGCCCACGAATTATCAAGGTAATGTGTTTGCCAGATGGAAGATCATCAATTACAGGATGACAAACAACTATCCATCCCATTTCTTACCTTGGAACAAAGAAGACTTCACACTACTAGAATTAAACAGCCTAAAGATTGGATGAGCTGGATGACAATCAGGTGTTTGAGCAGAACATAACTAGCAGGAACCTTGAAGTACAGAGAGGCAATGACTTGAGAGGAAAAGGGGCCTTCATAATACAAGACTCCCCAGAGAAAATAAGGGGCCCGCTAACTAGACTGCCATCGATACCTATGAATTTAAAATAAAATATTCTTAAGTGGAATGAGAGGAGACCTGAACGCCCGTTTAGGGGGGAGGAGAATGTAAGGATTATGTGGCGTTATTAAATGTATTTGTCCAGAAACGTGGCACTATTTTGAGGGGATTGTTTTGGCATAAACATAGGTTTAATTCTGAGGTGTAATAAAAATAAACTCAGTTAAGGAAGTAAATTCGGGTCTTGTGCACTTTAGATATGAAATCAAGAATAGATCAGGTTAAAACCCTAAAATTAAGTTACAGAAATTGGTCTGGGGCCCATACACTCCAGCTTGCCCAGCAGTATGTGGAAACCATGCTGGAAGCTATATGACCTCAGACAATAGCGCAGCCATCTGGTCTTTATTAAAAACATCTAATGGTGGTCACCAGTTGGCTTTGGAGGCTAATCCAATCTCGGAGGAAAAATGGATGCGCAATTTTACTAATTTGTTTGCCTCTGGTCCAATTTTGGACTTGGTTGTTAAGGAGGAAAAGAATTGTGAATGGAACCTATCATTTGATTATGATATTATGAGTTGTATCATGAATGTAAGCTATTCCCAAGCCCCAGGCTCGGATGGCCTCACAAACCAAATGCTTAAATCACACCCTGAAGCCTGGACCAGGATTCCAATAACCTTACTCTTCCAGATATTGGTTGCTAGATCCATTCCGGATTCTTGGAGGACATCGGTAATATTCCCAATTTTTAAAAAGGGTGATAGGAAACTCCCTCAGAACTATTGCCCAAAAGCTCTTTTAGATGTTCTTAGCAAAATATTTGGGCATTACTTCTGAGTGATTTTAATTCATGGGTTAAGAATCCGGCAGGTTGGATTTTCATCAATCCGGGTGTGTGCTAGGACTGGGAACAGCATTTAAATTTGCTGTTGCTGGCATTGAATTTAGTTAAGAAGAACGTTTTTAAGACAGGGCAACCGTTGTATATGGCTTTTATGGATTTTAAGCTTGCTTTCGACTCTGTGGACGGTAAAAGGCTATTTTCGAAAAATTGTAAGATTGGCATTGTCCTCAGTGTATTAAAATGATGATACAGGGATTGTATACACAAACTACAATCCAAATTAGGTTAAACTAGCAAGGCCTATTAACTTACGAGATACCAACTTTCAGTGGTTTAAAGCAGGGGTGCATTTTGGCCCATGCTTTATTTAATCTATTAATCATGGACATAGGAGATTCTATGTCTGAGATTCCTTCACCCCCCCCCCAAACTTGGTAAGAATCCTATCTCTTGACTACTGTATGCAGATGATCTGGCCCTTCTGGACCAGACACAGGTGGGGCTCCAAACACAATTGAAGAGATTTGAGGGCTATGTGAATGATAATGGATTGAAAATGCATGTGGAGAAATCGGATGTATTAATTATAACCCTGAAAAGGGTTATAAAGCAAATTCCTTTTAATTGGTGTATATATAACTTCCTTGAATCAGGTACCAGACTACAACTATTTGGGGTTGTGTATGAATAATGGGGCTTCTGAGGCTCCGTCTAGAGTGGAGGTCAGGCGTAAAGCAGTAACTGCTATACTTTCAGGGTCATTAAGAAAAGCGGAAACTGGATTGTGTGATACCGCCTTGGAGTGGTTGGGAATTCAAGTTTTATTTGAGAATAAGTTCTTGTTACTTCCTAAAAGTTTACCTATGCAGTCGATTTGTTATGTGTTGCGGTCTCTTTCTCTTGAGATAATGGTTAAATGGATAGCCCTTAATATGTATAGGAAATGTATAATAGGGCAACCAAAATCAATTCTCACATATGTTTAGGAGCTTTTGAATACACAGTTTGATTATTCCCTCCAAAAATGGAAGGAGGATTGTTTAGAAATAATGAATTTAGCAGACATTTCATTAGATATGCTGACAAGGACTCCAGACAAAGCAACAACAAAAAAAGCTTTGGTGGTACTATTGGAAAATAACAAGAGAACAATGTACCAAATATAAAGCCTTTAAAAACTTTGGTCATGAACTTAAATTAATGTAGTCCTTGCCAGTATATCTGCAGAAATGTCCACGCCCTATTTATGGATATTGGTTTTTGAGGTTCAGGTTTAAAATATAGCCGACTAGGGAGGTATTAGGCTCCAGATTAAACTGGCCTTTGACACAGAGTAATTGTCTATTTTGTCAATCTGGGATTTGCTTGGACACTCTGTGCACTTCACCAACAAGTGTTTAAGAGTTAGCAGATAAAAGGAATACTTTATATGCTTTTAAAAGATAAGGTATGGGTATTAATGCACAGCGGACAGCACATATCATTAGTTCTAGTGATTGTGAGGTTTTTATGGGCAATTGACATTTTAGATGATAAAAAGTTTTACAAGCCTAACATTACAGCTCATGATGTATTGTACTCTAAAACAAAATATATATATATATATTTATCTATATGTCTGTGCTCTTGTATTGCGCCACTAACCCAGAGGCCTCAGGGCGCACACAGGAGAGAAAGAAACAAACAACAAAGAACATAGAGTATAACAAAGGACAACAAGGATGGTAGGAACAAGAGGGACTCTACTAAAATCAGGAGTCATGGGATGTTATGAAGCAGACACGATAAGAGTAGTGTCAATTGCAAAAGGCTAAGGGGGCCTTACCCATGGCCTAGATCAAACAAGAAGGTTTTCAGTTGTTTCTTGAAGACAATTACTGAACTGATATTGGCCAGATGTTTTGGCATGGAGTTCCACAGGGTGGGTGCCCAGGAATTGAAACTGGCTCCTCCAAACCTCTTCAGCGTAAACATGGGTTTGAACAAAGAAATGCTGCCGCTGGATCGTAATAAACGACTATCAGGTTTCTTTTTTAACTTGGTCTTGAGGTATGATGGGGCCTTGCCATGCAAGCACTTGTACACAATTGACAGCCCTTGTGGTGCAGTCGTTGTTGGACGGGCAGCCAATGCAGGCTGCGTCTTGCTTCAGAAACATGTATATTGCGCCCAAGCACAGCACACACACTGCGCTGCTCTGGATAACCTGCAATGTTCTAATATTTATCTGAGATGTACCAATCAAAAGACTGTTACAGTAGTCCAATATATATATGTCTCCTTTAAGTTTCTTTTATGATGATCTTTTATTGCTCTCTTGTTATTTCTTGAGGACATGTATTAATGATGATTCAAGTGTAAAGATGTTAATTTATGTTTAAAGGATAGTTCCGGGACTTTTTTTTTATTGTTCCTATGGTTCGGCCATGTGTTTTTAAGCATAAATCGGTAGATCGTAGAAAACTTTCCTATGGACCTTACCCGACTTTTCGTCCATTAACGCACTCGAAAACATCCGCCATTTTATGATAATCCTCTCACTTGCCGCATCGCCCTGGCTCACCTGCTTTTGCGGCACTAAATCAAATCCCCCGCCCCTGAAACAGACTTGATCAAAACATTCATATTCCCCGCCTCTATCCGTGACGTGATTGAGCTGCGTAGGCAAACGCGCCCAGGCGTCTTCTACGCGACTCCACACAGAACCAGGAAATCAACACAGATGAGCTCAAACAACACAGCGCGCCACAATTGGGAATATGAAACTGTACTTTTAAATTAAACCGCAAGATTGTAAATTTGGTAAAGTACATTTATTTGACATCAAATGTTTTGAGAATATTCAGCGATTAGCATTTTTATTTGCACACGTTCCAAAAAGTTTGTTTCGAGGCACACGATGTTCCTTTGCTGTACACAGGGTCTTAGATCATCTCACAATACAGCGCCACAATTCGGAATATGAAACAGTGATTTAAAAGCAAACGGCAAGATTGTACATTTGGCAAAGTACATTTATTTGACATCAAATGTTTTGAGAATATTCAGCGATTTGCATTTTTATTTGTTCACGTTCCGAAAAGTTCGTTTCGAGGCACACGATGTTCCTTTGCTGTACACAGGGTCTTAGATAAATGAATTTTTATTTGCTCTCGATCCAAAATATTTCGTCTTGAGGCAAGCGATGTTCGTGTGCAGTAGACAGGGTGTTGGTTTACGATAAAATAAGCTCTTCGGTCGCACTGATAATCGCATGGCTATTCCAACAACGAGGCACTAGGGCACCACAACGGTCTGTATGTTGCATCTAGCCGTTAGTACCGCGTAAGGGCATACTTGTACTTGGCGCTCGTCCCACAAAATGGTCAGGGTGCTAACGTTGTTCACGCGGAGAAGCAACTGGCGATTATAGAAGCCATCCGCCGGTGTCTGGTACTCGTGACACAGACAATAATGGACGATGTATCTATTTGAAAAACATAAAAAAAGGAAATTAGTCTCACCATCAGATCTTTATTAAAATTATTCATTTTATATATTAGGTCTGGAAATTATTTCATAGCTAGGACAGTGCAACTGGGTTTTATACGTCAAGGGGGGCTGTAGGATACTGAGACAGTCCCCCAGTGCAGGGGTTGACAGGGAGTGCAGGTGGAGAGTGGAAGGGCCCAGGACCGAGGTCACAGACAGTGGACAAGTTGTAGCAGGGGAGAGGGAGAGAGAAAGCAGTAGCAAAGAGGAAGGTTTGGAGGTGCTTCCGTAAAAGGAGACGGTTCTCCCCAAGATAGTGCGCGGTACAAAACAATATGCCACATAGAATGAACAAGTACAACTTAACCCGTCTTTAAAGCTACTGTATAGTAATTAAATTGCGGTATAAACTCATCTAAAGAGTTACTTACATTATATTTGCATTTTCCATTGTGTCTGCGCGTAGGGCAGCCCCGAAATACCACTCCTTCTATGCCGACGTTTTATTTCTTCTAATGAACGAACATGAAATGGCTTTCGTTTCTGAAATTATATTCATTATCGTTTCTTACGTGGTCCCGGCCTGTCAAGGTCAAATAACAATAGAACCTTATACTGAGTCGTGGGCCATTCTGGCACCCGAGAAAAAATCAAAGCAGCTGACCTTCACTTTGAACGAACACACATTCCTAGTTAGCTACATTCAGTGTAAGGCCGTCTTACAGGACTTGAAATTTACACTCCATCTTTGCATTTTGTCTGCGTGCTTTGCTGCCCCACAGAACCATAAATACAGAGACATTCTATATTTTTGGAAAAATCATTTATATTACTGTTTGGTTTAATTTAATGCGCAAATGAACAAGGTTGGATATATAAACATATTCAATGGGCCTGCGACATGAGGAGACTCGAGAGAACAGACAATCAAATTACAATCGTTTAAACCGTGATGTGTATTTCTCAATGAGCTCTTCTTTAGGTGGACATGGAACAGAGGCAATGTTGGGTGGCAATGCAGTTGTCACCTGCACAGGTTCGTTCACAACTCCATTTATGTGCCTATCTAGGACGTCAACAATAAGTCTCTCAATAAACTCATATTGCATATCCTCAAACACTGGTTTGATCACCCATTGTTTACTTCTTTTAGTGAAGGCCTTATTGTAGCGAAGCGTCCCTAAAGTTCCGGTCGTCCTACTTTGTTGACGGCCGACATTATGGTTATGTGCCAAGACCGCTAAAAGAGTCCGATTTATCATGCCCTCCATGCCAAAATGCAATCGTTTTGGCCTGTACTTTAGGCACATATTGTGGAACACCTCCAAATCTCCTGTGTGGCAGAATTCCGTGAGTCCCCTCAAAGCTTTTGTTATAGTTTTATCAAATACAATCTTTTCAATGGCTTTGTGAGTGGGTGATGAAGGAATCAACCACTTCTTCTTCCGTGCCTCCTCTGTGGACAAATGGCCATGTTCACAATTGTGGAAATGTTGGTTCATGTTCCAGCTGTGCACGTTTGTACAGTGTAGCATTACTGACCGCCATTTTTCCAGTAGAATTTCCAACGACCCTCCACATGTTTTTGAGCTCCACCAAAGATGGTTGCTGATTGACTTGGACCACTGTGAAATACCTTGCATATCTTTTTTTTTACCTGCAGCCGACAATTTTTTATTGATTGTTTTTGCAAGATGCCAAACGTCAAATTGGTGATTTATATTTTTGTACTCTTCTCTCATTGTCTTGGCAATTGAAACGTGTCTGTCCGTGGCTATCAGGTCGATCACCATTCCCCGCGATTGTAGTTCTTGCAATGATGCTACAAAGCCAACTTTCTGACACCTGCACAACCACCGAACTCACAATTTTCTTACTTTCCATGTCCTGAAAGTGGTAGGTGCAGTACTTGGCTGAAAATCCTGGGCTGTCGCACTGTCCATCACCGGCTAGCCTGAACCGTTTGCCCGCGAATGTACTATCAATAGACATTTTTTCCATTCTCCAAGCTTCGCTAATGGCTGGAAATAGATAATCGGTTTGGTATTTGTAGAACTGAGTTTTCGCAATGAAACGGATTCCCACAAACTGAAAGAAAGACTCTAATTTTTTAAAACTTGAACCACTAAAAAGTGCAGCCGCTGCACAAAGTAGATTGCCTGCTGGCAGTTGTCCCAGCGTGGGTTGTGCAGACCATGAGAAAGGATGATATTTTGTACAGGTGGCATGTATTTTAAGGTTAGTGCCTCGAATTGCACGAGTCACATTAATCAATGGCTCCCCACATACTTCCCCACCTACCGAATGCCCACATTTCAACCGAATAATAATATCAATCAAACAACTATCGAATACAATGAATTTGGCCTCTTTCCTTATACTGTCACTCTGCATCCCAGCTGGTTCGGCCTGTAACGTTGAGGACATGTCACTCACATGAAAGGTAGAATCTCTGATATCGTCTTCCGCTATGTTCAGTGATATTGAAGGTGTTTCATTGTAGTCCACTTCATTCTCTTCCATTGCAACATCTGTTCCTTCTCCGGCAATGGGTGAATAGGACAATTTCTTCAACTTTCTCGCGGTCTTAGTTTTTGCGGGTGTGGATTCTGTGAATTTATCTCCAACTGCATCCGAACTACCAGGAGGACATTCACTATCAATGGCTGGTGGTGGTATAGCTCCGTTGTCAATCACTTCATATTCTTCCCATTGGCACGATGCATCTCCAGTCTCAAGTCCCTGCCAAAAGGTTTGACAAGCAACATCTCTCATTCGCTTCACTGTCTGTGTAGATCTAGTTCGTACACCCACTCGCAACTAGAGGACAGATTGGAAAAGGGATGTTCAGTTTAAACACAACTTACAGTATTGAACTATTAACAGTGAAAAACAACATAATATAGTGACCAGGACACTAACCTTCTTTTGCTTTCTTTTCTTTGAAACTTTCTTGCCTCGAACTTCAACATCAGGACGCTGTTTCTCCGACTCGTGTGTGCATGTCTCCACTTCCTCTTGCGCTGCAACGACTACATTTTCATGATAAGCACATCCATCACGCACTAACGCTCCATCGACTCCCTGAAACATAGAACTTTCATTAGTATGTATAATAATATCGAAAACACAAAATGTACTTGGGGACCCATACCCACGTACATCTCAATAGCAAAACACGAATGAACGCTTTGTGTAGAACATTCAAACGACAATTATTCACGCATTGTTGATCTAGTTAGATGGAACTGTCAAGATCCATACCTCGGGCTCCTCATAGACTTCCATTGATGATATTATTGAAGATGATGCTTCAGTGACTCCCTGAAACACAGTAATTGCATTAGTATGGTTTTCTATTTTGATAAAAAGAACAGAAACTTTGTGCAGGCGTGAACGGCTCATCTAAATAGACCTGCACAAATGATCAGTTGTCTAAAATAAATAATGGATATGTAAATATGATTCGATTTGCTTGATCGTTGGAAGTGTCACCACCCAGAGATCTGCATCAACTACTAGGGGTGATGTTCTTGTAGAAGAAGCTCCGTCATCTCCCTGAAACATAGTACTTGCGTTAATAAAGAAGGAAGTATAGCGGATGTAATCACGTCATATGATTTCACTTGATCGAACTGTCAGTATCCATACCTCGAAATGCATAAGAACATCAAGGGACGATGTAACTGCGGTGCACACTTCTGCAAGCTGTTGCGCCGACCCGTAACTGCATGCTCCCCCTTCTTCTTGGACTAATGCTCCATCGACTCCCTGAAACATAGGACTTTCATTAGTAATGAACACAAAATTGAAAAAAGAAGACACATAGGAGGGCGACGGAACTGTCCTGAAACGTACCTCGAGCATCTGAGTGACATCAACGGTAGTCGTCAATACGTTGGACTCCTCAGCATCTCCCTGAAAGACAGTACTTGCATTATTTTGGATAACAATAATTATAACTGAAAACAAAGACTAGAGGACGAGTACAAGGGTGTACCATTAGGTAACATAATTACACGATAAATTAAAACTATTGATTTACATGCCTAAAACAAGTCAGTGGCAGAATAGCCAAGTAAGATTACCCGATAGGCGCTTGAAGTGGCTGATGACTGCAATAACGACACGGATGGAGAATCTTCCGCCTTCATATTGAGTGGATACATAAATGGGAAATTATTGTTAGCTAATGCTACACACTACCGCAAGGCCAAGAGATAAATACGTAAACTTGACTCACCAGTGTAGGGATGTGGACGAATAGAGTGGGAATAGCGGTTGAGAGCAATTTTCGCCTCGCTCACGGTGTGTTCTTCTTTATTAGCAATGATGTGGAGTACATGTCAGAGGTAAAGTGCCTGCTGCAGATGCGGTATCGATCACCCCTCTTGTCCGCAAAGACCTCTAGGACTCTACTTTCAAGCTCAGACGGTGGATATCCGCAATATCGGACCCATTCTCTTATCTGATCTATTGTCTTAGAGAAAACATGCATTATAGTACCTTCAGATTTATTATGGGTCTTCGAAGGGCAACCGCCAATGGAACAGGCAGGCATTGTGGAAAGTTCTGAAAAGTAAAGATCAACAATTCTCTATGAATACCAATGTAAACTCAGAACATGTGACTAGTTCCTTGCATGTACTGTCTTGAACGAAAAGAAATTGGACGCAAAATGATTATGGTACATGGCCTTACCTTGACGAACAAACAGTTAGATGCAGGGATCAGAGTAGTTTCTTGTCGTAGAACAGGGAGCAGTTCACAGGTTGCAAACTGACGAGTTTCCTCGAAGTGGTCACGGAAGTTCACAGAGACGAAGAGCAGATAACCAGCACCTTCACGGGTTGACTAGCAAAGCGCAAAGAAGTGCTCATTAGAAATATGAAGTGGGTTATAAAGAATTCGAAACAGGGGTGTGTTTGTGAATGAATGACGTGTATATGTCGTGGCATTATGTGGATTGCAGGGGGCCGTCCAGCGTGAGGGGGGATGCTTGGCAGGAGACACGGGGTCTGGAGGTAGACATGGGAACAACAACCCATGCTCTATAGACCACTTTGAAGTGTACATGGTCTTTGGCACCTCTTGGCCTTTATCGCTCCCTGACTGCTCCAGTTGCCAGCACAAGTACCCCGGTGCAAACTGCCTTTGATAGGGCGGGGGGTGGATTGGGGCGGTGGTCGTGCAGACAAGACACAGGAAGACTCGTGAATGGAGACACACTTATGTGGATTGCAGGGGGCCGTCCAGCGTGAGGGGGGATGCTTGGCAGGAGACACGGGGTCTGGGGGTAGACATGGGAACAACAACCCATGCTCTGTAGACCACTTTGAAGTGTACATGGTCTTTGGCACCTCTTGGCCTTTATCGCTCGCTGACTGCTCCAGTTCAGCACAAGTACCCCGGTGCGAACTGCCTTTGATAGGGCGGGGGGTGGATTGGGCCGGTGGTCGTGCAGACAAGACACAGGAAGACTCGTGAATGGAGACACACTTATGTGGATTGCAGGGGGCCGTCCAGCGTGAGGGGGGATGCTTGGCAGGAGACACGGGGTCTGGAGGTAGACATGGGAACAACAACCCATGCTCTGTAGACCACTTTGAAGTGTACATGGTCTTTGGCACCTCTTGGCCTTTATCGCTCCCTGACTGCTCCAGTTGCCAGCACAAGGACCCCGGTGCGAACTGCCTTTGATAGGGCGGGGGGTGGATTGGGGCGGTGGTCGTGCAGACAAGACTCGTTTGCCGCAGGGCCTCACCAAGGAGAGGCCATCTAGCTGCATGTAAGAGGCTGGCTGCAGGATCTAGTACATGGAAGGCAGGGGGTGAGTTTATAAATACCTCACCCTCCCAGGAGAATATATGGGTGCAGTTCACCCTGGAGACCCTGGATGCCTAGGCAGTTAGTCAGCAGCAGGCTGGCCTGTGGTGGCAAGGCGGCACGGGCCAGAGGTGGTCATCTCTGTACCCGGTGCCCAAAAGGATGATTTATTATGATCAACCATATTTACCTATAACCATGTTTTGTATCAATAAAATACAACGGCCTTCCTTTTATTGCCAACGCTTGAACAAATCAAAACAACCATTGTTAAAATATATATTGGGTTTTATTTTGGATCTTAATTTCAATTGAACATAAATAATAAACATTACACATTGTAAATTTGCGGTTGCAGCACATCCAGGGAAAATCCGCGGTATTGTCCACTGTCGCTGGGGAAATGTTGTCTAATGGCAAGTACCGCACAGGCAGGTATTACTCTCCGAACGCGGTGTCCGAGCCTCCCGTGAAGCCACCAAGTGAAGCAACGATAGGCCACCAGCCTGTACCACCTGTGAAAATGAAAGATGCAAACTGTATTAAAATGACAAAACTTTCTTATCACTGTCGATTCAGGTAAAAAATGTCATTCTGCTTTGAAAAAAATTCTATCTAGAAAATGCACAATATGGAACCAATTTACATGCATTCGAATGATATGTAGATGTAATTTTATATGTGGGAGACGACCATGACATAGTAGTGGCATCACTGACATCACAACCAGAGTATACTTACTCGTTACTCGGATTACGCGGACGAACAGTGCCGCGAAGTTCGTGCATAAGCACCATCATCATCCTCAACACGGTCTGTGAGAGGCAGGCTTCCCTGAACTCTGGCAGCTCAGTGATGCATTGCGGACTTGGCTCGCCTTCCGAAATGTAGGCCAGGCATCCCGAGTTTTCTCGGCAGCAGCAGTTCTCCTCCTCAGTTGGCATTAGCTCGCACCGATTGCACGTGCACCAGGTGGAGACGCCGTCCATGCGACATGGTCCAGGCTCTTCATCCGTTGACTGGTCCTCCCAACTGCCGTCCGAATCCCCATCGTTTTTGCGTGCTAGCCTTTCTAGTAGTTCTTCCTCGGTGTACTCGGGCTCGTACATATACGGCATTATTGTAGCCATTATGTGGTAAAGAAAGTAAAATAATTTATAGCGGTGGTACTGGTATCTGTTCACACGGGCTACAATCAACGAAGGTAGCTGACCAGAGCACAGAAACGAGTCACAGAATACTCAAAGTAACACAGAGAGAGGAATGGATTCGAAAATCTGCTGCTGTGTGTTGTGAAACGGTCTGTTTATACTTATTGAGGAAAGAGGCGTCCTGCCATTTCCATGGCGACACTTCATTAGCTGAGGCGCAGCGATTGTTGACACGAAACGGGAAATGGGCGGTACGCGTCTGCTGATGTCAGGCTCAGGGGCGGGGGATTTGATTTAGTGCCGCAAAAGCAGGTGAGCCAGGGCGATGGGGGGAAATGATAGGATTATCATAAAATGGCGGATGTTTTCGAGTGCGTTAATGGACGAAAAGTCGGGTAAGGTCCATAGGAAAGTTTTCTACGATCTACCGATTTATGCTTAAAAACACATGGCCGAACCATAGGAACAATAAAAAAAAAGTCCCGGAACTATCCTTTAATCTATTTATGTTTTTATATAGTATATGGAATATTGAAGGGTTGAAATGTTTCAGCCGTATCAAATTTAAAAAAGTTATTCAGAATATCACTAGCAGTTATTCATAAAAGTATTTTCTATGCATATTCCAGTTTGCTCCTTGTTCCTTGAGCAGAGAATTGTGATTTAATTGAAGAGACTGAGAATAAGATCAGGGAAGGTCGCAGATTTGCAACTGGAAAACACAGCGTGTTCTCATACGGTGGTCTAAAGTGTGATCCCCTACCCAGTCTGTGCCCTCGATAATGCTGCACCAGCTTCCACTTGTTGAAGTGGCCCTAGAGACCATTGCACCCGGGTAGACGGAACCACAAACTGAGAGGTCTCAATGCCTGTATCATCCATACAACACCAAACCAGATCAAGGAGAGAAACTATAGGGATGACAAAAGAAAAGCAAGCACTGGGAGCATCCCTAGGGCCAAACAGTAAAGGTGTTGGACTCATACTCCACACTGGACAAATAGACAAAGCAGGGGTAGGAGAAATGAATAGGAAAGACCAATCCAAAATAAACTGAGTGGTGATGTCGGGCTAGATCAGGAGAAGTTTCACAATCCTATTAATGTCCTACAGAGATGTAACACACATCTGAAGGTCCACTCCTTTGGATGCTTCCGAGGATCTTACATACCAGGCACTTGTGTCCCAAGTATTGTCGTCCAACCTAGAAAAGAACCAAAAAGTCTCCAAGATGAAGTTCACATCCTCCACAACAGAAGGTGGAATGGGATCCTCTACACTGTAAAAGCGATGCCAGGCATTATAGAACCATGCCTTTCAGCCCAAGAGATTTTAATCAGTTCTTCAGCTTGCACAGAAGTTCCAGTATTGGCCAGTGCTCCCAAAATGTGTAATCTGCAACTGAGAGATGCACATGGAGGATAGCAGGTTATTCAAATCCCACACCACTCAGGAGGCAGTATGGGAAGACTGATAGAATGGCTAAATAAGAGCTAAAAAAGACAAGGGCACCATCTCCGAGACCTCTAAAACTTAGTGAACAGGACAAAACAATCTGTAGGTAGCGGACTTCACCAGTGATGAACGGTAGGGGAAAAAGGAACAAGAGTGAACCCCAGTCCAAGCCTGGTTGACACCATCCACCCCTAGAACTTTCAGGTCTGGTCCGAAAGTCTACTCTACATTCCACAAAGGTGCCCATCCAGCTTGCAACAAAGAAATTTAATTGTGAAGAGAAACATTTGGTCATTCACTTTGATCACACATTCATATGCTATATGCTATGCATTTTTGAGAAAGCAGTGGAAATTCTGGCATAGATTCCCAGGCCAACTCAAATATGATTGTCCTTTAATGCAGGCACATAGGGCACAATTTCAGTAGTCTAGAATGTAATTATTCAGGCTCAATAAGCAATGTATTTATTTTTTAGCAATAAAGAACCTTAAATATTAAGTTTAATTGGACAAAAACCCAATCGACCACAGGCTGTTCTGCCATGACCGATACCATTGGCATGCAGAGGATTTGCAGCTGTGCATCAAACACATCTTTTGCAGCTTATGCTTGTTGGAATTTTACCACAGACCTAGGCCCCGATTCATGGAATTAGTTGCGTGTAACATGGGAATTTGCATGTCATTCTGCCCACAAATCGTCAAACAGGAATTTGCACACAGAATGGCACACAAATCCCTGTTTTACACGCAAATAATTCCATGAATCAGAGCCCTAGACTCCTGAGCTTAAATTTCATTTGTCTCTGACAAGATTTACACTGAAATGTCCGTTCATGGATTCTGAAAATAAATTGTCACATCCAGCACGGATGAGGATGCCTTGCCTCTGCAAAGAACTGAAAGTGGTGGTGTGTATTTCAGCCCAGGCCTTAGGCCCTTTTGCCACTTTCCACCTTACTGCGTCTCCCTATCCTTCTCTGGCTTCCTTGTTTGGTGCGTCAGGCCCTGCCTCACTTCCCCCTCGGTCCTCCTCCTTTCTATCCCCTGCCTGTCCCCCCACACCCCAATACTGGGTTGGTGTTTCCTCGGGGTCATGTGACCCCGAAACCTCAGCTTCGTAGAAGGGATTCTCAGGGCAGCCTTGCCCGCGCAGCTGGTGAAGGGCACAGGCAAAGGGCACCTTCCTTAGAGCGCCTTCCATCCCTGTCTGCCCAGTCGCCTGGTGCCCTAGTTCTGCTGGATGCCATGCTCACCTCCTACAGCTGCTGTCAGGTAAGAGACGGCTACATTTAATCCAGGGGTCAAGTCCTAAATATTAAAGTGGGGGGACTAGTCAACAACCGAATGAGATGTGATGTCGCCAGAAATGATCAAATCAAGGTGAAATATGCACATTTCATTATATTGTCTTTGCATAAGCACCCACATTGCACAGGACGAATGGCATTTGCCTTTCATAAAATCAACACACACAAAACCAAGAGAGGATATTTTCTTCTAATAGTCTTTTTGAAAACGCTAAAAGGTGTGCATGTTTTAAACTCCAACCAATACAAATGTTTTCCCTGGGACTTGCAGTACCGAAATGGGACATTTCACCTTTAGTTGTTTGTTAGACTTCATCAGGTTAACATAGTGCAGTGGTGAATTGCATTTTTTCTTTCCATAGTGTTTCCAAGTGAGGGTTTGCTGCTCTAAATCCCACATCCCTTTTGTTTGGCCACACTTGAATTTTTCTTCCCAGATTATTTGGGAGCGGGGGGGGGGGAGGGGCTAATGCTTTGAATCTCGCCACTGTTGTCTTGCCACGATTGCATTTTTTCTTCTCCTAAGGGTTTCCAAGAGGGGGCTTGCTGCTTTGAGTCTTGCCACTGTATTGTCTTGCCACACACTTTACTCGAAGCACTTTGGTGGGAGAGCGAAGACCGGTGGGGGGGGCGGGGGTGGAGGTGGAATAGAAAGGGGAACAGGGACAAGTAAGCAATTGCATAATAAAGTTGAGCAGGAGAAATAGCTCCTGGCTGCAGGAAACATACAACAGGAGAGTACCAGGTTTCAACGCTGCTACATAGGGGATCTGTGCACCTACAAATGGCCAGGTATGTGGGAAATAAAGCAGCTACAGGTCATAATCAGAATTCTAAAGGGAGATTGCTGGACTACTCGGAGTGGGCTTTAAGTGGGCCTGAGCTAGCCATGGATGAGCTCTGGCAGTCTCCAACAATTGTCCTTGAGCCAGATCTCTGCCAGGGCCAAAACACTACCTTCCTAGACCCATGCTGCACTTCCCTAGTAGATGTCACTATCAGCCATGTTTACAATCGCACCATCAGCTACAGATGATTGGGATTAGATGGTTTCCCAATACTGAAGGGAAGAGAAATGATTAACTAACAAATAGAGAATTTGATGTCTGCAGCAGATTGTATTTAGGACATTTCGTGTTTATTTTTTACATTTGTCTAACGCCCAAACCCACAGGTATCACAGCGTATGTGCCACAGAAATGATTAGCAGAGTCAAGCAATACAATGTAAGGTGGTTAGACAAATCAGGCCCGGATAATACAATTAATACATAAGAATCATGAATTTCATTCAGAAACATGCATTTACCTATTTCGATTAGATCTTAATGTCATAGTTGACTTTTTGACTGTACATTAATTCTATATTTTATACACATTTTAAAACAGATTTCACTTCCTTTCATTCCGGGTATGAAAACCCTCGCAACTCAGTTATGCCACTTCTTTAATCACACGGACCTACATCTTTTTAAGTGTTCCTTAGCTACTTTGGATTGGGAGGCTATGCCAAACGCTTTATAGGCTACAGCCTAAATATTGTTTCCTAACATTTTAGGACCTCCTTTGATTTCTTCTGACACTGAAAGCACTGATCAGATACTTCATATTGTTTGATTTCATGATGGTGACAGAGGGCGGGAGCACCAAAAGGCAAACTTATGCCTGTGCAGGCACCCACCTACAAAATGCTTGCACTTCACCGGCAGAGGGGACCACTTATATTGGGCTGCAAGATGTGAAATCGTCTAATGCGGCTCCACCTAGTGCTTTGAGCGCTTTCATGAACAGTCAGCATAAAGCTTCCAAAGAAAAGGGAATATCAAACATGCTTTTTAATCTACATATGAGACATGTCCGTTCATATTGAACTTTTGTAGTTTAGACATGGTAGTGGTGGGGAAGGCCAAGAATATACAGCACAAAAGATCAGATGGGTCTTAACTGCTGCAAGGAACCAAAGACATGCATTTGTGCATAGGCAATAGTGGGAGGGTACCCTGTAGGCCTTACAGAGAGTATAACTGGAGACATATGGATGAGGAAATGAATATGCGTTATGGGGCACCCAGTTTGCAAGCTTTTTCCAGTAAGATGGTGTGGTAGGATTCATGGATATAGGCCAGTTGAAAGGAACAGAGGAGGGGGACAGAGGAACTAACCATCAAGACTTTGGTTTTGATAGCATTAAGACAGGGAAAGAGGTTGCTCATCCAGGCCTAGCTACAGGCAAGGCAGTCCACCACTAGTGAACGCCCCCATATACTGTGTGTAGTTTGGTGTGCATCTCAGTGGTGACCTATTTGCAGGTATCCAGGATTGTCACCAGCCAGTCCATGTAGATATTTTAGATTATTGGCATCAATCAGCAGCCCTGTGCTACCTTGCAAGTGATGAGGCTAAAAGGCTGAGGGGAAGGATGGAAGCACGACCTGCACAGTCTGGGAACAGAGGAATGACCAGAATGAGTTCATGGTGGTGCCCTAGATGGCCATATTCATTTCCTGCCAATGTAGGAGTAAGCTGTGCCTACGTAAGGTTAATACACCCCCCTGTCTCCTGGTGTAAATCAATTTCTCTCTCATACCTATCTCAGGAGGTTCCATTCACCCATGAGGATGGAAGCCAGGCTGGTGGTGACAGAGGAGTCTGGTTTTATCGGCGGCAGCAGAGGTGGCAGGGCCCGTGAATTATAGACGGTTTGGCCAGACAGGAAAGGGTGGAACTAGGACTACATTTTGCCAAGATATCAGGGTGGGTGCAAGGATTTCCACCTACTACCTTGATGTCACCAACTGCTTCCATTTAAAGCATACGCTTGGAGCAGAGTTTGATTAACTTTTAGAATATAAGGCTGCAATTCAGTAAGTACGGAAAATGACTGGCCTAGTGGTGGGCCCTAAAAGAAACCACTCTAACAAGCTGTCTTCCCCTAATAAACCTTCCAGTGAACTATTGCTCGATGCACCGCAAGCCACACACGGAAAGAAAACCATATCCAAATTGGTACATACAGCTCATATTTTGCAGCCATTTTACTGTTCGCTCCAGTACTTTGACAAGCCCTTTGTGTGCAAAAAATAGTTGCATGCATACATCATTGCATAAAAATCTATGCCCATTTTCCATGTTACCAAAATGCGGTTGGATTTTATGCAAAGCAGCCATGAACTATTGTGCCATTTATCCCCATACCCTTTACCCTTTATGATAGGGGATTTATTTACAGAAGGGAGATTGACTCATTTATTGAATTTCTTATATTGCGAGTGAGAGGATATTTCATGTATAAACAGTTATTTCTTGGAGGTGTGGCCAACGGTGCCCGACATGGCCACTTCGTGAGTTGCCGGGCGTCCTGTGGTGGCCTAAAGATGAGCATGAGCCGCTGAAGTGGTACGGCACTCTGCTATCCACCTCGAGAGGCCTGAAGTCGGGTCATACTTGTGGTGTCCTCTGAGCCGCACAGCAGTAGTGGTGCTACCTGAGAAGCCAGGCCGGTCCCTAAGCGTATGGCTAGGTGCAGCCTGGAATGGTGGACAGGAGCGTTGGAGGTGATGGCACGGCTTTGCCAACTTTGCACAGACCCCCCGTGGAGCTTGTTCCTAGGTACTTTGACAGGTGAGTGCCGGACCATGCAACGTTAGGGGAGTGGCATACGGAGCAGAGTGGGGATCTGAAACACCGCGTGAGGAACAGACTGAGTGGATTGCCCGCCCACCAGGAGGAAGTGGAGCCGCAGTGAGGGTCAGGGACTGGGGGCTCGCTACACGGTCCTGCAGGTAGAGCAAGCATCCGGGGCAGAAGCAGGCAATGGTGGCAGCCTGCAACTGAAGGAAGAACGCCAGAAGGATGATCAGTGAGAGTGGTGGCAGCCACCGGCACCGGAGGCAGAGCTGTGGGAGAGCCAGAGGGAGAAAGTCACAGTCATTGCTTATACTGGAGGAAGGACTGAATTAAAATGGAAATCAAAAGGGAGTAGCAGCTGCTGAACGAGTACATGGAGAGGCTGTAAGGAGCTGGTGTAAGAGGAGATAGGCCTCCAGCGGTGAGTGCGAGAGGGGTGATAGTTTGTTTACAGGCTGGGAGAGACTTTCTAGTGAGAACCCTCGTAGCGGTGAGGCATCTGGGATCAGACAACAAAACGGGCATCGGCAGTGAGCTGCAGGATGCAATGGCTTCAATGAAGATAGGAGGGTCCCTCTATAGAGGAGGTTAGCCTGGCTGGTAGAGGACGTAAGGCACAAGACAGTGCTGCAGAAGAGGCTGCATAGTGGGGAGACCCATTATTGAGCTGGCTGGGGTGGATACCTCTACACAGGTTGGAGCGCAGAGGCCGGACATTAAATGCATTTCGGCCAGAAAGCCAGCAACAAGCCAAAGTGGGGGTGCACAAAACCGTGGACCGGGCGGACCCACAGGAGGAGGTGCAATTAGGAAGGAGAGTCATGGAGGCAGCGCTGGGGCTCTCCAAATCCGATTGGATGGGCGGCCTGGAGGTGCTACAGGACGAGCTAAAGGAGGGAGGAGCAGACGCAGTAGGTAAGAGCAGAAATAAAGAGCGGCATGGAGGAGATCAAGAAATTGATTGTGGATCAAGTCAGAGACAAGAAACAACTGAATTCAAGGGTGGAAGACACAAACTGCAGTGCAGTCCCTACAGGAAGATGTGCTACACCTCCAGGGAGAGCTGGCCAGCGCCAAGCAGGATTTGTCCATCCAGAGGACTTGGAGAACAGACACCATCGTGAAAACCTTTGGATAAGGGTGCTGTAGAAGGAGTGGAGGGCGCAGACCGACGGAAGTGGGTTCAACAAGTCTTCCTTGTGATAGCTCAGGAGGTGGCAAACAGTGGCATAGTGCTGGGTCGGGTCGCTCAGAAGAGGCCCGAGATTGTAACCAAGGGATATTATTATGAAATGTCATTAATACAGAACTAAACAAGAGATTCTGTGAGCTTCCAGGAAGATGGGAATCGCCACTTTCCAGGGACAGTCTCTTCTAATATTCCAGGGCATAGCGGCTTTAACACTGCAAAAGCATCAGGCATTTCAGCAAATCACAGAAGCTACAGAAAGTGGGGTGTACACTGCATATGGACCTTACCCTTTGGGCTGGTTTTAACTTGGATCAGTCGAGAGACACAATGCACAACTCCAGAAGAGGCAGTGCAGATATTGGGCTATCAGATACCAAGCCAGCAAGGAAAGCAGAGTAGCAGGATGTGTTCCAAAATGTTGGTGCCCATAAGGACTTGCGGGCGACAAGCTCTGGGGCAAAGACTTGTGATCAGCATCAAGGGACATGTCGGAAGAGCTCCTTTTGATTCAGAGCATTGGGAAGGAGCAAGATGGCTCCCTGGGATGGTCTTGTGGAGGATTTTGATCTTCTCTGTTCATAGTGGATTTCCCAACAGAGAGGGTTGAAAGAAAACTCTATTTTCACCTCATGTACAAGGGTCCAAAGGCACAATGTGGGGGTGATGTTTCAGTTGGGGGAGGGGTACACATCCACAATTGCTTCCTTAGAATGGGAGCGGGGAAGAAGTTGTCATTTGGTTAAGCATCTGCAGCTTTTGCCATCGTGTAAGTGGGTACATTAAGGGTCCCGACATATAATGTAAAGGAAGTTGTCGAAATCTGGTTACCTTGCGCTATTACATAAATTGATTGATATCTCCACAAAAAGTTGACTTTGGTGTGGTTTTAATTAGTGTTTACAAGTAGTCAGCCGACATGTGTTTCAACCATCAGGAGGCGACGAACGTCAGCAATCGAGCGGTTAATCAGCGTCATAGCCCAACCAGGCATGAAGGACATTCCAGACCCATGATCCAACAGGACGTGGTATTATCAAGCCAAACTTAGTCTTGAGAAGGACCCTGAGGGTTTGAAACATGTGTAGGCTGACTACTTGTAAACACTAAACTAATTAAAACCACACCAAAGTCTAAACATTTTGTGGAGATATCAATCAATTTATGTAATAGCACAAGGTAACCGGGTTTAGACAACTTCTCTTCCTAAAGAGGTGGGGCAGCAACTCTACTCAACTGTGACTATGCTGCTAGACACAAGCAACCAATTCTTAAACAAGAGTATAAAATAAACAGAGTGAAGCGTAACTGGGGTCCAAAACCTAGTGCCCACTTTGTACGTATATAATCTAAGGTGACTCAACACCCTGCAGAAGAGGGGGAAACGTATGTGAACCTAAGCGACTACAGGTGGATGTGGCATGCCTCCAGGAGACGCACCCCGTAAGGAAGGACATAATTACACTGAGGTGAAAGAACAATCCGCACCAATTTTTCTCGGCAGCAATGAACAAGAGCAAGGGGGTGGGCAGGGGAGTCCAATTAGCAGTGGTTACAACTACAATAGAGAGGGAGGGGCGATACATTTTTGTAGTGGGTTGGTTTAATGGGGCATTGTTATCAATAGCCTCGATATATAGCCCCAAAAGTTGTCAGAATGTATAATATGTATAGTGCGATCTTGAGGAAATTTGGAGGACAGGATACTTGCAGGGCATCTTAACATGACGTTTGACCCCAATTGGGATGTGTCTAGAGGCTCATCTATGAGTACAGCACAGCCGTCAGGGCATTGGATGTTGGATGGGATGGAGGAGGTGGGGCTTTTTTTAATCCTGGCAGAATGCCAATTCAGGCATGAAAGATTTTTCATTTTACTCCCATGTGCACAAGATATATTTCAGAATCAATTACATTACGGTGGGGAAGGATTGTCTTGCGGGTATTGAGTCAGCTACCATGGGCACCATCACGTTCTTTGATCTTGCACCGAAATACATCACATGGGCCTTGCGCCCCTGGAAGCCTAGGCCCTGTTACTGGAAACTAAATGCAACTCTCTTGCATGACCCTGTTTGTCAAGAGTGAGTTTGGGAAGGACATTAGGCAGTACTTTATGTAGAATGCTCAAGTAGAGACGAGCGAGGGGATCAGATGGAAAGCTTTTAAAGCATATATCCGGGGGTATTGATCTCAAAAGGGGTAGGGCTGTGCCGGGTCCGGAGAGTAGAGCTGGAGCAACTGCTAACCCAACTGAAGGACCTGCAAGGGCAATACCAGGTCTCAGGTTCTCGTAAAATGTATAGGTCACTCCAAGCGGTGCAGAGTCAGAACAACACCTTGGAAGGAAATAAAGTGAAGTATGCATTGATGAACGTTAAACAATGATATTATGAACAGCAGATTAGGGGGGCAGACTTCTGGCGTGGAAGCTCAAGGTGAGGATAAGTCGAGGGACCACGGGGTGCTTTGGAAACCAGGAAGGGGGTGGCCAGCTCGGAATCAGAGAAACAGGGGGACTTTGATGGTTATAACAGGGACCTATACTCCTCAGACTCCCCGTCGCTGGAGGAGGTTGGCACCTTTCTAGCAGCCTGTGGGTTGCCAAAGGCGACGAATGATCAGAAGCAGGCTTTAAATGAGGAAATAACGAAGGAGGAAGATTTGCGGGTCATTGCTTCTTTGAAAGTTAACAAATCCCCAGAAATGGAAGCGTTCACCCCAGAATTCGATAAGTGTTATGCAGGAAAGCTGGTGGGCCTGCTTCACTCATTGTTCAATGCAATATGAGGAAAAGGGTGGTCCCTGGAAGAGACGAGGGTCTCAGTTATACACAAAAAGGGTAAAGAGCATAAGGGTGTGCTCGACGTACCGCCCCATCGCAGTATTGAACACAGAATGGAAACTATATGCAAAAATATTAGTGGAACATCCCGACTGGGTTTTCCAGTTCTGGAGGGGGAGGACCAATCTGGGTGTGTGGCAGGGAGACAGACAGCAAACAAAACAAGATGGGTGATAGAATTTATCGACATAGCTCATAAAAAGAAAATTCACTCAATGCTGTTGGCCTCAGATTCAGAAAAGGCCTTTGACAGCGTGGAGTAGGTTTACTTAAAAGTGGAGATGGACTGGTTTGACCAGGGTTAGGACTTCATAGGGGATGGGGAGGTAGTTCCAATGTACAGGTAGCCCACTGGAAGAGTGTCAGTGAATGGCCAGCTGACTCATGGGTTTAGACTGTTCAGGGGTACGAGGCAGGGATGTCCCCTTTCAGTGGAACCGTTTGCAATTTGCATTATGGCTGACCCAGACATCCAAGGCATTAGTTACAAAGGGGTTGTAGAGGAGCAGATGACGTAATATCTAGTGTCCGCCCCCTCACCTCTGTCATACTGGAAGCCAAAGAGGAAGGCTCTGTGCATGGCACCAGGTATCGTCCCAATAACCCCACCAGAGATATGAGAGATGTTATGCACTCAGACAACCATATTGAATCTACCATCGCACTTAAGTGGTGGAAGTATGTCAGCATACACCAGCAGACATAGAAGCTCTGTAACTGCAAACAGATGAGTAAAGTGACATGTAAGCAACCTGAAAGTGTCTCACCTGCTAGTCCCCGGGGATCTGTCACCCAGGTGGCCAGGACATGGCCATTGCTTTTGGATCCAGTTCCTGGAGGTGGACTAGTGCGGGAGGACCATCTGGATGAAGGGTCTTCGGGGAGTGGAAGTGGGACACCAGAGGGCGAGATACGGTATCCCCTTCCCAATAACACCTTTTCCCCATCCTACCAAGTAGGATACCTAGGAATTCACCCCCCACACCCTTTTCCCGAGACAAACACTTTCTCATGGACATGTCACCGTGAGCGACAACAGACTAACACCTGAGCCGTATACCTGACATATCCCAACATCAGGGTCAGGCAGAGTCACGCAATTACTGATAATTACACACACCTGACTTCCATCACACTTCCCCCACACGGATAGAATGCAGAGCATGAAAGCACACTCTGAGCAAGGCAAAACGCACGAGAAAACAGCAGTTCCGAGATGGCAGTTTAATACGAGGAGAAAGATGGGGAAACAAGGGAGGGTTGCAAGGAGGGGACTGCCCTTGGCCTTTTCAGAGCAAGGAAACTGCTATTTTCATGAAGCCTCGAGGATCAGAAATGTAAGACCCAGAGATAAAGCTGAAGAAAGGTGCATTGTGTGTCGAAGGTACCCGGGCCCTTCCTGCATCGACAGGCAGGGTGGAGCGATTTCCCCTGTGGTACTGTCCTTGGTTCCAACAAGAAAGCTTCTCCAGTAAAGTCAACACAGCCGGTGAGTCAAGGAGATTGATAGCAGACCGGTCTGTGTTAAAACCAAGATGCCAAGCGGCAACATTGTATAAAGAAATTTGTAGAGAACAAAATACAAGGCGTGTATGTTGAGCAACGCAATTGTAATTGAGTATTGAAGGAATACCTGAACTTTGGTAAACCAAGACAGATACTGTATACAGATTGGTCCGGCGCCATGTGGGTGCCCAATCGAAAAAGCCTCTGTACGGTATCCAACAAAGGGTGTGAAAATTGGGAACTGAGAAATCGAAGTTCTACCACAATGGGTTAAGCCAAACCCTGTGCACATTCCAAAGTCTTTGATAGCTAATTATATAATGAAGAAACAGTCCTAGTCAGTCTCTGATGGCCTATACTAACAAAACCTAATGTTTGCCCTATCTCTTATACAAAATGTGTGTAAAGGGGAATATGTATGCAAAGGAAAATAAGTGTCATAACAAAGAATCAATGTGGCTGAGTCAGCTCTCCTTCCCCACATTGGACAGCACGGAGTAAGGTGATCCCCTTAAACAGGATGACACTCTGGCTCAGGCTCTCTAAACAAGGGCAGTTCAAAACGTGGATTGAGGCCTGCTTGGCCTTCCATTTTAAAGTCACTTATTCCAGCTTTCAAACGTTCCTTCAAAGTTCAACAAAAGTTCACGCAGGTCTCCCTCCTTTCAATCACAGCACTTGCAGGGGTTCCCTTCCCCAAGCTTAATTCACATTCTTTAGGGGTTCTCTTCCCCTAATTTATCACACTTTCTGTCTCCCTCAGTCAGGCTCAGACCTTTTCCTGATGTCGAAGACTTTGGAATGTGTGAGCTTTTTACTATAGACGTCCTCAGGACTACTACAACTTTCCCTTCAGCTCAGACTCTTATGCTATTTGCCCCAGTATCTTGGTCAGGATAGTTCAGACCAAAACCAAATCTTGGCTTCTTGACCAGCACTAAGACATTCTGTGCGCCCGTGTCTTACATACTCTGGCCCGCTGACCTCCGCTATTACGTTCTGTACACCCTACGGGTATATCCAATGTATAGCCTCAGCGGCACTGTAACCACTGTAATGTATATAGATAGAAACATTGTTAGTATTTTGTTAATGTAATTTTTAAGTCTGTACATATGTATTATTGTAACTTTGCACAAATTGCGCCATGATGCCTCCGGGCCCGATGGCTTGCGCGTTATAAATGAACAAAATGAACAAATACAAATACAAATACAAGCACAAAAATTCAACATTCACCTTTTCACTTCCCTTTTTCTCGAGGTTAATCTTGATCATTATGCATTTTAGAGTTCATTCACTTTGTCACTTTATAACCAAAACATTTCACCTTTCACAGACACTTTCAGGTGAGTGGGCTACTTCCTTTCGCCAGACTACTCCACTACTCTAAATTACTAATAACTGAAGCCAGTGATGCAAAGTTCCCCCACAGTCACTTGCCACAGCTATCACTTGAAATGTCACAAACGGGGCTCTCTCCCATTGCGCACGAGAACTCACTGGTTGTCTTCTCCTTCTTTCTCATCAGTCTTTGCCTTTATTAGGTTGGGGCCTACGGTGCTGGTCTTACTCCTCCCAGCACCGTTCACCCGTGAGGAAACCAGGCAGCCTCCAGGCACCTGTGGTGGGAGAACAACCAGTTGAATGTAGGGGGGAGAGGGGAAGAGGTTTGAAACCTCCACACTTTGCCTCAACCTCTCATGCCTCGCTAGACCTTGTCGGGAGCTCCTGCTTTGTCCACACCCGTCTCTCCACCAGTCAGTCCTGAGCTGCGAAGGATCTGTGGTTCTTCCTTTTGCTCTGTAGCTCCCCGTAGCTTTCCTGAATTCTATTTGCAGCCATTCAGAAAGGGCTGCCCTTTCTTGTGCCCAGACTTGCTCTCTTGACTTCTCAAGGGCTTCTCTACGTAGTGCTTGGACCTCTCTTGATTTACAAAAATAATGTTTTTGGACTACACGTCCCAGAATGCAACAGTCTGAGTTTTGCTCTCATTTCGCCAACTTCCCCAAAAGATGGTTCTGGGAGCTGCAGGCTTTTAAAGAGCATATATTTCTGAGGTCAGGGTCTTCCCACCTGTCCCTCAGAGGCCTGGTCTTTATTGTCTGGCCCAGGGGAGGAGCTCTGGATTGAGCACTTCCAGGTAGCCCCAGCTGCCCCTGGTTTGGCTCCCTGGAGTCAGAGCTCCCTCGCCATACTGCTGCCTTCCTTGTACTCACTTGTGCAGTGTTGGGGGTAGTCTTTCTTCATCCAAGTACTCCAGGGTTCTTTCTGTACGGGCTTTTCCTTCCTGGTCTCCGTGCTTCCTCCAGCATCCCTAGCTTGCTCAGATTGTGCCTGTGTGCTCTGTCTTTTATCCTGTCTGGGAGGCTCAAAAGGTTTCAGGCGGCAATTATCATTACCTCATTACCAGGACAAAATGGTGACTGCCCATAGGAATCCGTGGTGCATAGATTCCTATGGTTAATCTTCATTACTTCCTTTTGCTTCTTCCTCATCCCAGTGGTTTTGGAAAAGAGCAGTGGTGGGGGGATTTTGGGAGTTGTAGTGTTCCTGGATAATTATGTGAAAATTGGGTGAAATGTTGTAAAGTCAGGGAGGATAGAGGTATTGTTGTGGATACATGGGTTTAGGTTTCCTCAAAAGCTCTCGCCTTCTTTCCTTCAATGAAAAGTCCTGAGGTAGGATGGTACTTGGTTTAAAAAATCCTTTGCAGACAGAGGGGATGTTTTGTATGGGAGTGCCAGAAAGGGGGGAATACTGCATCTCTCCCGAGGGTGGTACTCCTGCATTCCCCAAGGACCCCCTGCCCAGGTGATCCTCCCTCGCTTGTCCAACCCCAGGGTTGGGATCCAAGGGTGATGGCCCTTCCCAGGCCACCTGAACAAAGGATCCTTGGGCCTATAAGTGAGAATACCCTTGGGTTTCTCACAATGCTATTAGTAAGAAAGAAACCGTCATTTTTTCAGGAAGATGTAGAGAAGGCGCCAAGCTTCTTGTGGACCAGTAGTCCTTATGATGTAGGTCTACTAAAATGAGTAAGAGCAGTCAAAATCAAGCTTGGGCCTGAAGCTATCCTGCCATGAGTGAAGCAGTACCCCATGTCCAGGGAAGCAGATGAGGGCATATTTGAAACCCTTTCTGTTTTAATACAGCAAGGAATATTGGTGCCATCAGATTCCCTGTGTAACACGGCTGTGCACCCTGTGAAGAAAACGAAAGTGGGGTCATGGAGATTTATTCAGGATCTCCACCCGCTCAATAATATTATAGAATCAGAGTTTCCTCTAGTTCCAAATCCAGCTACAATATTATGTAATATCTCAGCTACAGCTAAATATTTTACAATCATAGATTTAAAACTTTCCTTAATGAAAACTCAAAGGATTTTACCTAATTTTAATTTAGAAATAAGTGCCTAAGGCATACTGGTTTGCCTCAGGGGTATTGTGAGCTCCCCTCAATCTTCAATAGCATCCTTCATAACGATTTGGGTAATTTACAGCTTGAGAGTGCAACAATTCAGTACGCAGATGACATATTAGTGTGCAGCGGGACAGAAGAAAGATGCAGAGAAGACTCATGAACATACTAGCAGAGAAAGGATACAAGGTAGACAAAGAAAAGCTACAATATTGTCAGGAAAAGGACCTGAACATAGGACAGCTGATCTATCAAGATGGAAGGAAAGTGACACCTGAAAGAGAGCAGAGCAATTCAAAACACTCCTAAACCAGAGACAGTAAGGAAGGTGCAACAATTTATAGGCTAATATAAATATTGTAGGGCCTGGGTTTTATATTACAGCCTACACATTCAACCACTTTTAAAGGACTCAAGGAAGCACAGGTGGCATGAATAAAATAACGTGGACAGAGGAATTGACTGATGGATTTGAAGAATTAAAAAGATCCATTTGCAGAGCTCCTGTGCTAGGAATTCTAGATCACAATGAAGAATTGTATTTGTTTTAGCATTCAAACGGAGAGGTAATGACAACAGTTCTCACACAGAAAATGACTTTAGGACATGGAAACAAACCATTGGCTTAATACAGTGCGATTTTAGACCCAATAATGAAAGGAAATTATCCTTGCGAACACGTATTACAATGGGGTGCTCAATAATGTTATTTGTCGAGCACGCCCTAGATGCTATTTTAGAGAAATAGAGAAACCCAGAAGCACATTGACTACACAAAGAGCATCAGAATATAATTATTTCAAATCCAGCAATCAAAATTGTTTGCTGTAGAACAGTGAATCCAGGGACATGCAGAATTAATAGGGAAAGAGGACTATGTACATGACTGCACAAGTTATAGTTCTCTGATGATATTCCCCATGTTAGAGAAAATGCCCTCGGAGAGGGGGTGGGGCAAGTTCTCTTTATTGATGGTTCTTCAAAAATGGATCAAACAACTGGTGAAAGGCATACTGGGATGACAGCAGTGAAATTTAAAAAGAATGGTGAAGTCGAGATAGTGACAAGTGCAATATTGCCTTTGTATTGTTCAGCGCAAGCTGCAGAATTAGTGGCGCTTATCACAGCGCTTCAGAGATTTGAAGATGAGGATGGGACAGTGTACTCTGACTCCGCCTATGTGACGTCAACCGTACACGCATGATTGTCGTGCTGGAAACGGAGGGGTTTCTTCTGCACAGACGGCTCACCAGTGTAACATGAACCACTATGGGACAAGCTTAATAAAGTACTACAGCTTCCATTGGCTATCACAGGCGTGAAGTGTGCAGTCCATACTAAAAGGGCAGATTTGATTTCTTGCTGTAACAAAGCCGCAGACATAGAAGCCAAAAGGGAAGCATATTTCCCAAATAGTTCTAACTTTGATGTAGAGGGTGTTAAACACTTGTCAGGATGGTGCATGGTAATGACATAAGGATTTACTATGTTATCCATTGTACAATTAATATAGCTGCAGCATAGGGCATCACAGGAAGAGCAGGATCTTTGGAAGAGGCGGGGGTGTTCTTTATCCGCCACTGAGGCTATATGGAGACAGAATGCACTGGAAAGCCAGTTTTGCCTTTAACATTATTGAAGGTGGCACTGAAGCAGCTTCACTACCCAGCGCACACAACAAGAGAGAATCTTACTCCAACAATCGCAGAGGACTGGAACTCACCAAATGTAGTGTAACATTTGGCACAGTTTATTGGAACTGCATTGTATGCAGGATGTTCACAGCAGGACACACCTTAAGGACAGTGAGAGGAGCAATCCCAAGGCCTAATGGCCCTTTTCAGTGTCTACATATAGATTACATGGATATGTTGCAAATATGCAACAGATCTAGATATATGTTAGTTGTAGTTTGTCCCTTTTCCAGACGGATGGAGGCAGGTCCATGCACAACCTGATGCTACATGCGCTGTGTTAGGGAGAATTCTCATAAATGGCTGATTTCCCTTACCTAAAGTGTCCCCCAGCAGCTTTGCTGGATTTCTAGGATTTATTTTTTCATCTGGTAAGAGTGTGAGCCTTTCTTGTCACTCTTACATGTGTTTTTCTGTGTGTGTTTTCACTTTTTTGTGTGATCCTGAGCACTGCAGCCTCACCTACTCCATGTGCACCACCTTTCGTATGTGTTACACAGCACCTTCAGTGCAGTGACACAGGGTTGTCGTTGAGACTTCCCACTGACTCAATTTTTCTGGGGCTGACTACTGTCCCCAGAAACAGGTAAAGTTGCCATTAACTTTATATAGTCACTTTAAACCACAGACCCAGTACACCCCATCTTACATGGAGTATTGGAAAGGGTTAACTCATATCCCTTTTTGTCTGTACCTCTTGGGGCATTGTTTTGCTCCCTTAACATTAAGACTTGGCTGGTGGCAGTGGTAACTACCCTAACTTTTCTACCGCAATTATATTATATAAACATGGTATTGTTCCTGGCTATTATATTAGCCTCGAACATAATCCCACTTGACCAAATACATTTTATTTTGGTTCTAGCTGGGTTTATTCACCATTTCATTTCGTTAAAGTCTTTCTCGTGTTTTTGTCTGTGCGCCAAACCAGGGATGACTCCTTTCTTTTCGCGGGTTTCTGCACAGAAGCCCTCCTTAAGGTGCCCGATAGTCTAGGTAGGCAGGATGTGAGGGAGGGATCTTCGGACCCCTGTCATGGGTTCCCTTGGTAACCCAAGTCGCACTCTTGTCTGATTGGCTAAGGGGACTGGCCTTGCCAGGCCAGCCACCCTGCTGTGTGATTGACAGCCATGCTGTATGAATGGGGGAAAATTGCATAAAAAGCAGGTCTCTGGGTCTGGAAAGACAGAGTCGCCGCTGGAACGAAAGAACCAATGAGGAACTGGAAGAAGAGGACCCCTACCACGACTGAACCGCCCGGTGAAGCCCTGCTGCAGGTCCGAATCACCAGAATCTGATGACCGAGAAGATCCTCCAGGAAACTTCTTCCCTTGAGCTGGTGGGACCAACCAGTTCGCCCAAACTGCAAGCCAGGACCCCTCCTCTGGTCGAATTCGCTGTACAGAGCTACATTGGGCCGTATAGCCAGGAAGGTCAGACCCTGCTTGGGTTTTAAGGAGCGCACCTTTTGTCGTTTTGCTCTGCTGCTGGTTTCTTCCCTGGGTGGCGCAGGACCCTCAAGTCTTCCTACTTCATGTCAGTCCAACAGTCGCTTCAGGAACCGTGAGCCTGCAGGAACCCCCAGGAACGTCCGCCTCAGCTACAGCTCCCTTTCCGTTTTAAGGTACTGTGCAAATCCGGTTGTCCATTTTGGTCAGCCGCGGTGAAAGTGTTTGATATCTTTCTCCAATCCGAGGGCTTGTCCTTCTCTTCTCTTTGTACCAACCAACCTCGTCCGGAATCTGTGCTACGAACTTTACCGCAAACTACCCTGAACTGTGTGATCTTGAGCAAAAGACTTTTGACCCATTGACTTTGGCCCTAAGCCTTTTCTCTCTGATCTCCTCAATGTAGTCTCAATGTAGTCTCTCTTGTTCAATTGCCCTGAGTACTTACCTGTTAGTTTTGCCTAATTTATAATAACTTTGTCTTTCGCTCCCGTTTAAATTGCTGGAGTGCCATTTTGCTCCCACTTCATTTTGTGAGCTTAACTTGTCTGGAATTTAAGGGAAGTGGTGTGGTGAATTTATGATTGTGATTTTTAACTTGCTTAGAATAGTAAAATGTTATACAACTGTTGAGTAAATAAATGTATATTCTTTTACTTAGAAACCTTGAGTCCGTTTTTGCCTGAATCATAGTAATTGCTGTCCTTTGTGTAACTATTTGTACTGCTCACTTACTCTTGAGATAAGTCTGGCTGCTCCACTACTGCTACCACTATAACTGTGTAGTACAGGCGTGTACCAAAGGTGAAATTGTAGTGTCACTTGTAGTCTTAATTGTGTGTAGTGTTCCCAAAGGGTACTTCATATAATTGTGCCTAACACGCTACCAAGTTCCTCGGGCGTAAAGTGTTGCCTAGATGGGGCGTATGCAATGGGCCACAATTTGTAAATTAACTATTCAAGCAGGATACTCGTCTATCAGGCATAAAACACATGTTTTGGTCTGCTTATCACCCACAAGCCAATGGCATCTGTGAGAGATTAAACAAACTTCTCAAGGAAAGGATAGTGAAATTGAAGATGACTCTGAAGAAGGTATGGCTGCATTATCTGCCCCTTACTTTGTTCACACTGGGTAATCAGCCTGGTTCACATCACCACATGACTACCCATGAGTTGGTGACTGGACGCTGCATGAGAGTACCCCTTGCTCCTTCCACTAGAATAGAAACTGATGACCACAGTGTAGCAAAGAATTTAAGTGATAAAATACATGATTATTTGACCAATATGACTGCTAGTGTTTCCTTAATTTCTCAACAGGTCAAGCAGTGGAGGGAAGGGTCGAAGATGATTGAGCCCAACTGATGATCTGAGTAAACTATTAAAGCAGCCTAGTGCGTACCCTGGGGACCAGGTGCTAGCACAAAGTTTTATGTGCACTTGGAATAAGCCCTGCTTTGAAGGACCATACCTAGTAGCGGAGGTCACACCCACTGCTGTTACATTGAAATGAAGAAGGGCCTGGCTGCTCCTGAATGGTGTAAAGCTCTACAAAGAAGAGACCACAACCCCTCGGACAACCACTGACTGGGATGCAAGAGAAGAAGTTCCAAACATGCAGACCGGCAACCAAAGGTAAGGACAAAGAAGCAACGGATTAAGACAAATATTCTGGAACAAATACACATTTCCTAAAGATTAGTAGGAAGTGAATAGACTTGCTGCAGTTACAGAATCTCTTTTCAGCTGAACTAAAGACAGATAATACATCAAGAATATGAGCTAAAGATTGCATAGCATAGTTTACACTGCCTGAAACATTACAGCAATTTCAGAATACATTTTAGTTAATAAAAAGGAACAACTTGCTAGAAAGAAAGCAACAACATATATACATATATCACTTCATATTGCCTATAACTGTAACATTGCATACATTTTTGCATGCTCTTTTCATCTATATTCTCCAGACGTACCCAGCTTTAATAAGACAAAACGTGGATGCAGCTACATTTTTTGTGAATCCTAAAAATTGCCCTATCATTCTTAGAGTTATTATTGGAATTACCCTGCAATATTTGTTATAAAAAGAAATTAACTCAATAAAAGTGACCTAAACACACATTGAAAGAACAAGAAAATGAGAATGTTTCGGAGTACAAGAGGTACCAAGCCAGTGAGAAGACCAATATGTTCATGTGGATTGATGTTTATATTGTCATTTTGTATAATTTGTCTTTTCTTCCTCATTATTGCGGTTTTTCAGAAAGTTGATTCTTAATACAGATGAAGTATTAAGTGATGATCCTTCTATGGTTATCCTTAGTAAAGGTACAGACAATGTTTTCCCTAATATTTCTGAACAAATTGTTAGAGCAAAGAGATGCTGCACACGATAATAAGGATATAAACTCATATCTTGGTCATTCTGACCATTTAAAGAATAACCTATGGTATCAAGACATGAAGGAGGTGGGAGAACATCAGATGAAAGCTGCTATGTGTGTTCTCTCATCCCCTATGTCATGAACTCAGCAAGAACATTGATTGCAAGAGAAGTACCTCCACACAATGCGAAGTGCTTCAGACATCTAGCAGCGTGCACAATCAGAGGACTATTCGAAGGAAGATTGGCAACCCTACGATGGCGATCAAGGTAATAATTTCCATATGAATATGCTTATGGGAAAACACAAAAGATGGAAAAAGAGATAGGCTGGACAAGCAAGATGCTTATATATTCATCCCTGACTGGAGAACAAATAAAAGTTGTTGAAATTAAGAGGCTGGACTGTTCAGGCATACTGATCAAATCAGGAGTACCAAGATGCTGGGAGAGATCTCAGCTATTGGTATACGGACGAGTTGCCACCAGTAGAGGATGGGAAGAAGGATTGTTATCTTGAACTGCACACTTATTGAAGAAGGAACCAGTAAGCATAGTGCAAATAGGCCATGACTTTACACACATGCCGTTTACTAAGTACTCTAAACTACTAACATAGGTTGACAATGAAGCAGGACCGGTGTCCATAATACCTAAGAATGCAACAACATGCTTCAGGAACAAAGGCCTGGTTCCAGTTGGAGAAAATAAAGGCTGCATACAGGTACTTGAAGTACCAGGAATGAATGATGGAACTGCGGTACTAATGGATGGCTACTGGGTCTGTGTTCCAGATCTTATATGCAGCTGCCCAAGAATTGGGTAGGAATATTTTCTATGGTGGTCATACATGTTCCAGCATTGGCGATTCCCCAAAGTGATCTTCAGATTGAAAGTTTCCTGTAAATGGATGAACACCTGAAAAAGAAGACGTCACAGACCCTCCTTTGGCTGAAAAGACAGAACTACTTCTCAGCAAAATCAATAAAAGCTTATGACAGTATTCCAAAAGGAGCATAAACTATTTGGCAAGACAGTAATGATACTTACATCCATATTTATGCCAAGACTCCAGACTGCAGCGAATGCCAAGTGCTTACAAATCACCAGATGGGAGCTTCTACAGACAATCAACAGAAATATAAAAGGATTCAATGCAATTTGAGAAGAATTAAGGGCTATTCGATTGATGACCCTCCAGAACAGGCATGTCCTGGACTTGATTACAGCAATGGAAGGTGGCGTTTGCGCCAACATCGGGCCTTTTGCTGCACATTCATACGTGGCAATGATGGAGAAAATGGAACCCTGACAGAAGCAATAACTATGCTGTCGACCCAGCATATGAAAATAGTGGAAGAAGTAGACGGATGAGACTAAAGTAGTTATGTGGTTCTCGTCACCAGTGCTCTAGATAAGATTTTGAAATGGGAGTATTTTACTCCCTATTTTTTTTAAAGTTGGCAGTAAAATGATTTTTTAGGGAGTACAAAATAAGTCAAGTTTCCAATGAGAGTATTTTATACGCAAATATTTTTTTTTTATTGAAAATCGTAATATTTATTTATTTGCACTTCGTTTTTCATGCACAATAAAATATACGTTTACTTCTTCCAACCAGGTCGTAATAATAGTAGTTTCTTCCTGTGGTATTACACGCACTACTGGTCCAAACATATCCATGGAGCTTTAAGAATGAAAGCTGGGGCGCAAGATTCTACAAGTCTTTTTCCCATTTTTTCTTGGTAGTATTTGTACTCTCTATTTTTATTTTTGGGGAGTAGTGTTGCTGGGATTCTGCATTGCGAGTATCATCACTGGACAATGTCAAAAGATAGCAAAGAAAGCTATTGGGATGAAGATAATGGTCGATATAAATGCTGAACAGGGTCAGACTGGGACAAGAAATAGGCCCAGTCACCCATAAAAAAGTGGCCCACCCCTCGCCTCAAAAAGTGGCCCGCCCCACGACCCTTGACCTCTGATTACATCACTGGAAGTGATGTCCCAGGAAGCGATGAAACACAACCTTTCACCCCTTGACAAAACAGGAAGCGGCATCAAATAGCATTGTTCCTAAGTACACTAAATTACTGTGAATCTAAGCAGAAGTCCAAGGCCAAACGATATGTCATTGTATAGCACTTACGCTTAAGCTCTTTTTTACAGAACAAATATCCATACATTATCACCCAACCTGTGTTGGTACTAATTTATCGACCTAAGAAGGATGAAAGGCTTTTTGAAAAAGAAAATATATATATTGAAAAAGAAAATATTTATTTTTCTATTTATTTTTCTCCTAACTGGCCCAGGCATGGCCAGAAACCGGCCCCACTCCCCAGGGACGATTTCGGCCCGGCCACGGGCCGTAAGTTCAAGGGGCCAATCCAACCCTGATGCTGAAACTGGTGAACACATGCAAAAATAGAGCAACACCTGTGAGAACATAAAAAGTAAGCCCCCTGGCATCCCCAGAAAGGAAATTCTATTACCCCCAAGGATCATAAGAAATATATAGGACTTTGGGTATTCTGTCCACCATCCGGGAGAGTACTGCTTTATGACTTGGAGTGTGGATGAGCATATACAATATGCAGGTCACCCAAGAGGGTTGATGAAGATATGGATCCCAAAGAAGTCACAGGTTATATGAGGTTTTACCACCCTCAATTACAGAGTTGTACATTTCATCATGGACAAAATACTTCACTGAATTGTTTAATTTATTTTAATGGGGGGGTTGCCCCCAAATGCCCTTTTTTACCCTTATTATGCCGCCCCTACCCCATACCAACACATGTTAAGCACTTTAACACACATTACCCTTTATTTATTTAATGTTTGTGGTGTTTTTCGGTATTATGGTCCACTCTTCAATGTTCAACTCTAATGTTTTAGACATATTGACTGGGTACCGAAGTCCCAGTGTGAAGAGATAGTGGAGAAGATTGAGGTGGTCGAGGACGCGACTAGAGGGGGGAATGTAAAGGAGTAGATGATGTCATCTCTAGTGCCCACCCCCTCACCTTCGTCATACTGGAAGCAAAACAGGAAGACTCTGTGCATGGCACCAGGTATTGTCCCAATACCACACCAAAGATATGAGAGACGTTGTGCACTCAGACAACCATATCAAATGTACCCTTGCACTGAATTGATAAGAGGAATGTCAGCATACACCAGCAGACATAGAAGAGCTGTAAGTGTGAACAGATGAGAGTAAAGTGAGGTCATGAGAGGAAGACACGACACAGAGAAACAATATGAGAATACTTAAAGAATGAAGGTGTAATCCAAGTAACAAAGTAATCAAGTATAAGGCGATGAAGGAATCATCTATGCTGAGAAGACAAGTGAGATGAAGCTCAACAGATGTATATATGCAGAAACGCAAGGTAGGCAAGATAAATAGAAGTTTACTGAAGTAGAAACTATAACATGAGTAAAGCAGCCATGATGGAAAGATGGAGGTCGGATCATGTCAAAACGACCTCAGAGACAAACCAAGGCAGCAGATCAGAAGTGCTGCAGAAAATGGCTTCATGCAAGGAACACAAAATATATGTTTTGCTGAGAGCAAGGATGACACAGCAAGACATCATTGTAAAGTACAAAGGGAGTTAACCAGGATAAGCTATAAACTAAGGGCACATGTCTCTTAAGCAGAAGTGAAAACATCTGCAGGTGCCAAGTATTGGACAATCAAAAGTGCAGAAAGCACAGTTAAGACGGAGCAACCAAGTCTCCAGAGGCCAAGAGAACAATAGCACCTAGCAGAATTAAATGAAATAGCAGTAAATAACAGGTCAAAATGGACAGATTCGTGGTCTACTGACACGTGATGCAAGATTCGAAAACAAGGTCTATTCATTAAGCCTCAGACAAAGATAGTGGTGCACCCTGACTCCATTAAAAATTCCAGAGAAGAAAACAGCCAGCGATGTCAACTGCAAAGGAGAAGCCTTGGCTCATGGTCTAGCTGATGAGAGATGGTAGGCTAATTGACCAACGTGGGCAGTGGTCTGACGTTCACTGCACCAGTTTTTATTTTTCTGTTCACGTGCTGCTAGCGACCTGAATGTCCAAGGTTGGGAGAGTATGCCAACCAATCATGAGTGGCTATGTAGCAACATACTATACAATGTTGCAGAGGCCGATCCAATTTTTATTTTTATAATCAGTATTATATGTATTTCGAGGTTGTCCATGAAAAGATTGGAGAAATTACTGCATCTTTTTTTTCATAATGCACACCCACCCACTCCACCTTAACCATTACCCTTACCCCGCCCCTATATTTTAGAAACAGTTCCCAAATTTTCTATAAAATAAAAATGAGTAAAAAATGCAATCATTTCCCCATTCAATTTTCTAATTTCGATAATTTCTACGGAAACCGTATTTCGAGGCATGCCTATTCGATAAAAGGCAGCCATTCATGTTATTAACACTTATACATACTATTGGTATATATATTCCCCTAACCAATCCCTCCATCAATAGGTTTTACTGTTTGCCACATAGGATGATGTCATAGCTGACGGACATTGAAGAATAAAGTGTTGGTTACTTTTCTCTTAAACAGAGAGTATGGGAGCTGCATTTTGTATGGTCACCAAATTTCCCTACTTTATTTGAGCTCTATGAGAGGCATGGTATCACAAGGAGGACCCTGACACAAAAGATTCAAAGTTGACCATTTATATTCAAAGTGAAAGGGATTGAAAAAAGCCTGTCTGGCCCTATAGCTAAGATGGGAGAGTGCTCTGCCATCAAATCAAAGAAGACTTTCGAAACTGCAAGGACTTCTGTTTTCCCTCTGCATGACCACTTTGTCTCCTATTTGCATTTACAATGCATCCTGGTATTTAGAGTTCTCAATTTTACACAAGTTGCCTTTTTAATTGCAATTTCCCTCTGCTGGGATCAAACCATGCAAAGACTTTCGACTGGGCAACTTTCTTCTCTCCGGACCACTCTGCTACGTAGTATTCATACACACATGTTCGCAACAGTGAGTTCATTTTTCCTTTGGAGTTCATCTCTATACGCGTAACCTTTATTTCTCTTGGCAACTGTTACAAGCACTGCAAAACACAAACTGGACTTGGTAGCACTTGAAGCAATTTTCTCTTCCCAGCTAGGCTGGCTTGTGTAACCCTTGCAGTTTTCAGGATACAATGCTTTCTGGCCAAAGGGGTTTCTGGTGTGTAGCTTCGTTCCCCTCTCAGGGTCTCCCTCAGTCAGGCTCAGATCCCTCTTAAAGTTCACAGAACATATGTCTTTGGACTGCCAGACCCAGAAGGCACTTTTCTTTATTTTGCTCCTGCATTGCTAGCTTCCCGAAAAAAAACGGCCTTCTTGAGATTTGGGAGCAGCAAGAGCACAAGGGGATGTTTGTTGAGGGCAGGGTCCTACTACATGCCCCTCAAAGGTGTGGGCTCTCCTGTTTGCCCAGGGAAGGAGCTCTGCCAGATGACCCCAGGTGCCCCTGGTTTGGCTCCCTGAAGTTGGCAATCCCTAGCCACACTGCCGCCTCCCCTGTACTCACAGGCCTGGCAAATAGGCAGTCCTTGGCCCTCCAGGGTCACCTTCCTTGTCTCAGTACATGGGAAACGTAATGGGTAAAGGGAATGTTGGGTGTTGTGATTTCCTTTTGTGACTGTAGGTAACTCGTGTGCTAACATGTCAGAAAAGGAAGGATATCTTGGAAAATAAGAATTCTGGGTTTTGTAGTTCTCTAGAGAAAAAAGGTGGATGTATTAAATGTCCTCTATGCAGACTATGTGAGGATAAAGTAACAATTGAGACAGGACTACATGTTCTGACGTGCTGCTCGAAAATGGCAAACATCTACCACAGATATTATGGGGAGTTTGTTCATAAGGTCGGACAGATAGAGGAAGAAATGTTTTGGTGGCGTATCTTGAATTCGACAAAATTGAAAGGATTAATAGCAATGTAACAATGTTTGGTTAGTGATTGAGAAAAGACTGGGCATCTCCATTTGAGTTAACTGTAATGTAAGGTAATGGCACACTAAGTGTACCTCTAAAGGTAGAGAGAATGAAATGCAGACTTGATATCTATGGTTGTATATAGGAGAATATTTGAGATTAGATTTTATTGATTATATTGAATTTTAGGTATTTTTATATGGTTATTAGCATGTTTTTTACTAGAATGTAATATGAATATGTAATTTGGTTTCTTCCTTCTTTTTCTTTTTTTTGTTGTTGAACTATGTATATATGATTTGTAATTATGTGAAAAGTTTATTTATAAACTGTAACACATTAATAATAAATTAAATTAAATGTCCTCTGGGTTTTCAAGAGGGGGGCAAGGTAACTTAAGGGTTAAAAGATGTTTTCTCATGGTATTTTCTCTTTCCCTTTTGTAGGGTAAAGAGTTGGGGTGTGACGGGACTCTACTGACAATATTCTACAAAGACAGAGGGGATGTTAGGTAGGGGTGTGTCGGAAAAAAAGGGATACCACATCTCGCCCGAGGGCCCTCGTTCCGCAGTCCCCAAGGACCCCCTGCCAAGGTGATCCTCCCTCACTCGTCCGCCCACAGGGTTGGAATCCAAGAGCGATGACCCTTCCCTGGCCACCTGAACAAAGGATCCCTGAGGTCTACAAGTGAGAACACCCTTGGGTTTCTCACAGCTGACAAAACAGTACTTTGACATATTCTTTGAGTGTCTGGTTATTTGGGTCCGAGGTAATTACTACGGCAATTCCATTCTGCACATGAGATACGCTCCAAGGTGCTACTGCACAGGGTATCGCATGAAATAGCTCTATACGAGGATGACATCCTCTTGGCTATATTGGAGCCAAAGGGGTCGCTTCTGCCGATACTGGCACTGCTCAGGAGGTACAAGGTGGTGTCTGGGTTCAATATGAACCTGGATAAGTGCGAGGCTTTCAATTTGACCTTATCACAGAAAAGGGTGGTGGGTCTACAGAATAGTTTTACCTTCCGATGGGCAGCGAGGAGTATTAGTTACCTTGGCATCCAGTTAATGGCAAAGTGTGGAGGGGGTGTATGAGGCAAACTATCCGGGGGTGTTGAGTGCAATCAGGGCAGACCTATGGAAGTGGAGTTCTCAGGCGATGTCTCTGATGGGCAGAATAGCAGCAATAAAAATGACAATGTGCTGCCCAAGTTACTATATTTGTTCCTTGTGCTCCCGGTAGAGGTCCTTAAGTGGACAGTGGAGAAGCTGCAGCAAGACTTGAGCATGTTTGCTTGACAGACATGCCCAGAAAGAGTGGTGGTGGCAACTCTGTATAGGTCAAGGAAATGGGGGTGGGAGGGAAGCCTAGCTATGCCCCATTTATGAATTGTCTACCAGCATTGAAGGAGCTCAAATCTGCACATGTCCTTCGTTCTTGCTTCTGATTTATTGTGCAAGTGATTTGTGTGGGTGCATGCAATGAGTCAATGTGTTTAGTGGCAGGGGGCTGCATTATGGAAGTTAGTGATAGTGACAATGCTGGATTATTGTATTTGTGCAACATCATGCAATGTGCTATATTGAGAATTTTGGGATAGAGTGTGGCTGCAGCTTCATCAACGTGATTTACAGTGACAAAACTGGCATAGATTTGGCTGAAGCTTCACAAACATGATTACAAGCCTCAATGGTGTTTGCAGCTTCATAAAGGTTATTTACAGTGGCCATAATGGGATAGCCACAAAATCAAAGTGCTTTACACCAGGAATTCAGGCATTTACCGTGGCCTCACATTCATGAAATATTTTACACTGGCAATGCTGGAATATATTGTTGGCGCAGCTGCATAAAAAAACTGACAAAAACAATGTTGGCATGTCTTGCGAACTCAGACTTCATGAACATGTTCTCAAATGCTCCAGTGTACTGTTGGTGACTTGGCATCTACTAGATATGTCCATGTACTACCGCAGAGGACCAATTTAAAATCATATGAATTTCTATCCCATTTTGCTAAAACAAATGCTGAAAAATGCACCATTTCAAAACATTATTTTCAAAATGTTTTCGGGAGAAACACCCAATGTTCCCTAGATAACTTAAGACTCTCTTTCTATGCTTGCCCGTGCTGATTTATGGAAGCTCTTAATGCCCCTGCACTAAAGGTATTCACCAAAGCTGCAGCTGCTACTGCCATGTGCATAATAATGTTAACGGCCGCACACATTGGCGGCTGGTACATTTGGTCGGCAGGAACAAAGCGCCACCAACCCTTGTTTCCATGTTAGGTGCAAGATGTAAGATTTGATTCAAACCCTTACATATTTTACCTAGTGCAGTCCACAGTCCACTACTGCGGCAGCCTGATGATCATAATCATTAGGCATGAGTGGTGGCCCAGGTCCACAGAAGTCTTGGGAGGATAGCTCAGGGCCAATGCGCTCGCCTTGGAAGACGACACGGAGAAACACAGGTTCGATCCCCAGATTGGTGCTTAGAAACCTCTGGGCATTTAGTGCGTTATAAATAACCAAATATATATACATATATATATTACGCTTTTTCTAGGAGCTTAAGGGGCTCTCTCAGTAGGACTCGCAGGGGTGCCCCCTCATTTTGTTTTACGCCACAGCTGCAAATGTGATCCTTATATAGGTTTCACTCACAATGAAGAACTGGTGGGTTTCATACTATTGTTTTTTAAGGCTTACTTTACTGTGAATTTAACTAGAATTCCCTATTCGATACCAACAAAACATACCGCTTTTTTCCAATGTAGAGAGGCTGAAAGCAAATTGCGGCTGATAAAAGGCCAGTTGCGATTATGCATAATAAAGCAACCTTTCAAATGTTGAAAACAATTCCCATAATAACGGAAACTAGCTCACGCTTGTTTAGATCAAGGTGTACAACATATTCTATCAGAAGTTGTTACCATGGTTGTTAAACACACAGAACACGATGAAGTCCCTGTAATATGGTCCATTTATCGTGACCTTACTTGGCAAAGCTTTTGTTTGAAATGCTATTTTTTAGCTCTTGCTCTGCACACACATCTGTTCTGGATAAAGGTCCTTTCAAGAGAGCCGGTGGTGGGAACAGGCGCAGAACAAATAAAATTAATGAAAAAACACAGCTCTGCTCATTAGGACATTACCAAGTAAACAAAGGGAATAGTATTATTATCTGTGAGGGTTTTAGCAGCTGCCACAAAATAAGCCAACAACAGGGATAGTTCAATAGTTACTCGGAACCCCATTACACTGTCTCAACGCAGGGTAGCAGGAATGCATCCTCGAAGAGCACGGCATCAAAAAAGAATTCCATTTTTAGGCAGCGTAAAGTAAATATCTTAAGAAACAATCATACAATGGATGTAGGCAGAAATGTGGTTGGGGGGGCAGTCTGTGAATGTACAGCTTCTCTAAGCCATTTGCGTTCAGTCTCAGGATACAGGTGCAACCCACTACTCCCTCCAGTGCTGTGTAATACTGCAATTGTGTATATTTGTATAGTGTACCTCGTTACTTTCACGCACTTGCTGCCCTCAGTTAATGTTACCTTTATAAGTCGCCCCTTATTTTTATTTTGTCGCTACTCTGTCCATCTGCCAGCTTACTCTCCATACTGAATCTGTTGGTTGTCTCCATGACCATCAGTCTGGCTTCAGAGCAGCCAGAAGCACAGAAACTGCTCTCCTGAACACCTGTGAAGACCTGCCCTCTAATCTCGACTCTAGCCTTCCTTCTGTCCTCATCCTCCGTGACCTTTCCTCTGCTTTCGACACAGTCAACCGCGCCATCCTGATCAATTGTCTGTGAAAACCTGGGCATCACGGATAAGGCCCTAGCCTGGTTGACCTCCTTCCTCTCCGATCGACCCTACCAGGTCCAACTGGGGTTCTTTCTCTCCACCACCTCTCTCTCCACATGTGGTATTCCCCAGGGTTTTAACCTCTTACCCTGGCTCTTCAACCTTTACTTAGCACCACTGGCCCACCTCCTCTCTACATTTTCTCCTAACTTTCAGTGTTATGCGGATGACACTCAATGCTCCTTCAGGCTCCCTGCTGCCTCCTATCCTCTCTCGTTCATTCCTGTCTATCCACGATTCAGGAATGGTGTGCCTACAGCGATCTCTGCCTTAATGCCAGTAAGACTGAGATCCTTCTCATTGGGACCCCTGCTACCGCTTTCCCCCTTTCACTCTGGCCACCCTCCTTGGGACCCCTTCTTGCGCCTTCCTGCGAGGCAAAAAACCTTGGGGTCATTTTCGACTCCACCCTCTCCTTCTCTCCACACATCATAGATGTCTCTAAGAAGTCCTATTACCAGCGGCACATACTTAGAGATAGTCTTCCTTTTCTCACTATCTCCCAGAAGCTCATTGTCTCCACAGCCCTGGTTCTCTCTAGACTGGAGTACTGCAACAACCTCTTTCTAAATCTTCCTGTCTCTACCCTTCGCCCACTCTGCAACTAATCCAGAACAGGACTGCAAGAATTGTCCTTGGCCTCAAGCCCAGGGATCGTATCTCTCCAGCCCTGAAATCTCTCCACTGGCTGCTAGTGGCTGCAAGTCCAAGACCCTCTGCATTGTCAGCAAGGCTTTCTGGGGCTGTGGACCACACGGCATCCAAATCTCTCTTCCTAAGCACTTTCCTTCTCGAGCCCTCTGTTCATTCACCTCCAACTCTCTAAAGGTCAGACGCTTCTCCAGGCAGAGAGTGGGGGTAGATCTCTCTGCTCGGGTGGTGCCTCCTTTCTTGAACAGCCTTCTTGCCTCTCTCAAACTTGAGCAGGACTACCTCAGGCTCTGGAAGCAACTCAAGACCTTCCTTTGCGCTTCTGCATTCTCTCTCTCTCCCCCCTGCTGATGTTCCTGTTCTGCTGGGCTAACTGGTTACCAGGCCACCCTATGGGGACCAGGATCCTTCCCAACCAGTAGCCCCATGCACTGTCTCTGAACCCTACAGTCCCCTACCTCCTTGCACTTACTTAGAGCCGGCCACCCCGGCAGCACTTCTGAGCCTGCTTAGTGCACTCTCCCCTTCCCTCTCCCTTGCACTTCTCTCCCTTCCCCTTGCCCGATCTGAATGACACAAGGCCTAGTAAGATCATTTGTTGTGTCCCCTTTTGTCTTCCCCTTACTTGTCTTGTCTAGAAACACTTGTGTACAGGCGTGTTATAAATGACTCATCATATCATAAATCTGTGTCCCACATTGTTCACAGTCTCAAACTGGCTCACCACTTGTTCTCAACTTTGTGTTATTGTACATGAACCCTTCCACCGTCTGTAAATGTGTTATTGTAAGTAATTTCTGATCCAAAGTGACAACCCCGTTCTTCAAATAAATACAAATGAGTTTGAATATGTGCATGCCCAATTAGCCTTTAAAGCTTTTGAGGTTATCACTAAATTGGCCAAAAACACTTATTAGCACTTGGAAATGGTTATTGAACTCAGCCAATTGGAATGTTCAAAGTCCAGTCACTAAATACTGGTATTGACTGCTTTCTGAACATTATGACTTCAAAAGCAGACAGGGGAACAATAATGCAATTTCCAGGCAACATTTAATTCAATAAAACACTTCCACTCTACTAGAACCCGTTTTCCTGCTGCAACATCCTATTTAACACACCACAGAGAAAGCTAAAACATGACAAAAGGCTTTTACTTTCTTATAGAGCAACTGTTTACTTTTTATGATCCCTAGTGAATACCTATGTTAAATCCTTTCCAATGTGACAAAATGTGCAATTGAAATGCTTAACTTATGAAGACAATCTTGTTTTTTAAATACTACGAAATAATACCATGTTTAATTTACTGGGATTGTCTATTTACTTTGCAATTATTATACTAATGTTTTTTACATTAACTGCCAAAACTCCCAAAAATGATTTACTACTACCAAAATGTGCTTATATTCTTGTGGACCTCAGCAGGGGTAATTATCACTTGGGATATTGACACTTCCCCAGCGTATGGCCCTCAGCATTGCCTCGGGCCAAAACGTGGTACAAGGTCATTATTCCACAATAATGACCCCTCACTCGGTCTATAAGGCTAAATTATTACAGTACATGAAGCACTCACTATGTGTGTTTACATTAGAAATCTTGCACTTTACACCATAATTCATTCCTTGTACTAATATTGAAATATTATGGTTCCTTAAGATTTAACATCCCCTGCCCAAGATTCATTCCTCATGGATCCACAATCTTGAACAGAGTACCTCTTGGTGAGCAAGGTCCCTTCGCGCAGGTAATGAAGGAGAGGGAGAATACAAAGTAGAAGAACCAACCTACGAAATCGCTCACACCCATCCGAGAAAGAGTTCCCAATATCATACTGACAGTATGCCACAATACTGAAATCCATTATTCCTCTTCAGTGTACTTCTGTGGACAACGATTCTGGCGTTGAGATCAGGGCTATCGTTCAAAGCATCTATGTTAGTTATTCATGCTCAATTGGGCAAAAATCTTTTTCTTTTTCATTTGCAGTCAAATATGTACCACCATTTCGGTAGCCGTGAATGCCTGCATTCCGCAAGCTGTGGGTGGTCTATATGTGTGTCTCATTCCTCATTCGAGTGAAATGCACGGCCTAACTTGGTCGCAAAAGCGGATGGAGCATGGATTAACAATGTAAATGTTTCTGCTCATCTGATCATTTTGGAGTTGCATCCTGGCAATATCTACAACCCACCATGTTAGTAGAGTGGTCCCTTCAATGATGTTGGTACTGAGCACAAGTACATCAACATAATGAGTCGGGAAGGCAGTAGAGGACGTTTTAGAGAATAGATCAGAAAAAGATAAACATGCCAGTCTAGGTTGGGTTTCAACTGAGCTCAAAGTGATAAGTATCGTCTGAAGCAGGACCAGTAGTTTTTCTGTCTGAGAATCTGAATTAGCTTAAACTCTTGTAATGTGTTCGTGCTCATTACACCAAGACAAACGATGTAGGCATTGCCTAATCATAGGGTAGGAGATTTTCATCCAGATTTTTGCCACTGAAGGTTTGGAAATCAGACAGGCCACACCAGATGGCACCATTCAGGAGACAGGTCAAGCGAGAACCCCAAAATGTCAGTAACTGTATACCGAACTTCGGTTCGGGTGGAATAAATCAAAAAACAGAACAAAGTCATATAGAAAAATGTGGGTCGCAGTATAAAACATCTGGAGTAGTCTGTCATTGCCAGTATTAAATGATAAATATTTTTGTACACATTTTTAGGGACTTTGGGTTTCACCCTAAATCACCCAGGGTAATCCAGACGTGAACCCCTTGCTCACTGCGCTCAGAGTCACAGCATCACCTCACTGATGCGGCCTGACTAGGACGAAACACATGCCTGGGGTTGCTGTTGGTACTCTTGTTCAGAGAAGAATTGCCTAGCATTTTGGTGCTGGACTGCCCAAGTAGGTGGCACCAGACTGATATGCAAATGAGTATTTCTCTTCTGTGAAAGGTAAACCGAGCTAAAACGTGGCTAAAGCCCCTCCCAAGTGGAAACCTACACAGAGAACGGGTTATTTGCCCATGTTCGTTCTCGGTAGAGGGGCTCCCAGGCATTTTTGTATCTGTATTTTATCTACCCAGTCTTAAATGAGTGTAATATTACTTTTGCAAGTATTTACACTGAATGGGTTTATTTAAATAGCAAACAGAGACATGCTTACCATGACAAGTGGATAGTTGCTGTTCTTCCGTAAGGGAGTACCCTTGGACAGCCTCCCATCGGCATCTAGCTAGTGTGGTCAGTACTCGTAATAAGATGGCTAATCTATGCAATTCGGAAAGGGGTCAAGCACAGCCATCAGAGCAGAATAAATTTAAGGATTGTGCTATCTGTGGAGGCTCTAGAAAAGGTCTGTACGAATTCTATCAAGGAGGCCAGCAATCTAATATAGCAGGCTATGCATAGCACAAACTATTGTGATGAATCCTGTGCCAGAGATCGCATTCCGTGTGGCCAGGGGATGGCAGATTCTACCTGATCATGAGCCTGGGTGTGATATTATGAAGGCGGATCACATGGGAGGAGATTACTGTTGTGTAAAGGTGGTAACCCAATCAGGATTCTTCCCTTCCTAAAGGGTAAGACCTCATAATTCCAAACTTCTTGATGGCTTGTTGTCACTATGCAAGTCCCTTCCCTGGTAAACCCCCAAACCCCTTTCCTGCAAAACATTTTAAGCAGAATCTTACCTCCCATCCACATTACACATACCTCACATCTCCAGGTGTTTTTGCGCTAAAAACCCTAAACAAAATCACCTTAGAAGGCCTATAAATCCTATGAAATCCAACTCCCATAAAGCATCAAATACTGAGAAGAGGGAGGAGGAGGTAATGTGGATCAAAGGAAACACTAAGCTGAACATGCGTGCTAATTGTTGTGATGAGGTCCAAGTGTGCGGGACATTTAAAAAGGGTTTCCGCATTGGAGGAAAAGAGAGGGGCAGAACGGAAGAAGAAGGAAGCAGAACTGAGGACGAGGCAGCAGCATAGAAACGGAGAAGGCAGGCACTTTCCGACTGCTGCTCGCAAGCAGTACCTACCAGCATGGCCTGATCCCACAGACGACACAGTAGGCAACATGAGAGAACCACTGGGCAGCCGCCCGCAACAGCAAAGCTACCAGAAGAAGTTCAGACATGTCCAGAAGCAGCAGGCTTACCGGGTGTGAACGCTCGACTGGCAGGGGAGCTGAGAGAAGGTCTGCAAAATGGGAAAAGCCACAGAGTGAAAGCTTCACTGCAGCAACGTGCCACGGGTCAGGAATGCTACCAGACACCGGTGAGTCTGCCCAGAGATGTTGGGTACCCCGGGAAGTATCGACAGACATGTGAACCATTAACTTAATTTGAATACCGACCAAGTAGAATGCAACAACAGAATTTGCCCAAATCCTCATGTATGAGATGTCAATATGGGGAAGGTTGGAGCAAGCATTGCACAAGCCAATGAATACTAGTGAAGGAGTTAAAAGACAGAACTTGGACAAGTCTCCATATATGACATATCAATATGGGGAGTGTTGGAGCAAGTGTTACTAAAAGCAGATGAATACTACTGAAGAAGTTAAAAGGCTGAGCTTGAACAAGTCTCCATATATGAGATTTCAATGTGGGGAATGTTGGAACAAGTAGTGACAAGAAAGTAAAGACAGTGTAGGAATACATCTGTGCTATACTGAAAGACAGTGAGAACATTAAAAAGCCCTGGTGAATGAAGCACATCAGGCAGTGACCATTTGGGGAGAGGATACCTGGTACAGAAGCATATCGGGGGCTATGCAAGCCACAGAAAGAAATTCCTGGCAGGGGAGTACACAAGGCAATCTGTGTGAAAGTCACAGAGAACTAAGACATTGTGGCCAGATACCTGGCAGGAGAGTATACCAGGTGAGCTGTAAGAACCAGATGAAAACGATTCCTGGCAGTCCAAGCAGCAGGAGTAACGAAGTTAAATAAGCACATCAACACTGTGGGAAGATAACCTGGCAGGGGGTCTGATATTTCTAAAAAGAATTCCTGGCAGGGGAGTGTACCAGGAAGGCCACTGAAGTCAGAGAATTAAATATACTTACTTTTGCAGAACACACAGCAAAACAAAGACTAGGGAAACAGGCAAGTGGAAGCTGTGAAATTGAGCAAACACCCATTTTCCTGTTAAAATCAAAATACCTGGAAGGATATAAGCATGGACATAAAGAGCTCACAGGAGGTTTTTTGATGGGCAAATACATGAGGTAGTTCGCTAAAATATCAAAGAGGTTTATAAGAGAACCTTAGACGGACATCTCATTGTGAATAAGACCCCTGTGGTTTGTTAACTCAGTGGCAAGAAACCTAGAAAGGGCTGAATGGTGTGGGGCATATTGTTTGTGCAGAAACGTCCTGAATCAGGTATAAAGAACCAAAGAAGTGGTTGCTTGAAAGAGACAAATTTGCCATCCTTAAGAAGTGGTTGCTTGAAAGAGAAACTTTCACCATCCTTAAGAAACTATTGTTTGGGGGGCGCTGTTGCGCACGTTGGAAACGGCCGCCTGATCTAAGAGCTCCTGCTCCACCGAGAAATCCTGAGCTAGTTTATCTGTCCAGCACTGCCTGTTTCAGCTCGGACGATCTGGGGGCTGGCCCGGCCACCCGTGTGTGACCAGACGAAATCCTGAGGCTCGAGGTCCAGGGACGCCAGAGATACGGCGCGATTCAGATTGACCGGTGCACGGAGGGACAGAAATCCAGAGGCGAGCTCCAGAGCAGTCTACTACAGAGCCGCGGTGCGGCTGAAATGGCTGGGCCCAAGGTGGGAGGAGCTTGGTGCCGGCTCAGCCCTGACACTCTTCTGGTGACACGTTACGGCGTCTGGGCTACTGCGGCGCGGACGACTCTCCGGGCTGTACCTGCCCGCGGCCCGACCCAGCCCCGGTAGTGGTTGCCACAGTTGCTGAGCCCCAGAGAACTCCTTACGAACCCTACAGTGCGGTGCGGGGCGAGGCATCCGGTGGAAGTTGCAGTACGCGGCCTGAGGATCTCTGTGGTGGTAATACCCGCGCTGTCGACCGGTAAGGAGGCGAGGCTGGGCGGAGAGGGAGCTCCCGCGGGGTGCCACATGGTCAGCCGGGGTAGCGACTAAATCGGACCCGCAATCACCCTTGTTGAGGCGGTAGGCTCCAGTCCCCGACGGGCAGGTCGCCGGGGCGGCGGAGCACACCCTGGACGGGTGACCGGGTTGGGTGTGGGCCCCGGAGCTAGCGGTGGCTCGGGACCCCTCGTGGAAAACTGTAGAACATTCGGGATACAGTATACTGCACCACCTGGAACGCCATTCATCATGGGGGAACCACAGAGGCCGGCAAAAGGCTCCAAGACTCCGGGAAAGCTGAGGAGGGGCCCCATGGATGCCTACACGGGTGGCCAGGGTCAGGCCGTGTCGGCAGACGCCCACGCAGCTGACACCGAGAACCCTGCTGCTGAATCCAGTGAGAATTTGGACAACAAAACAGCTATAGTCCAAAATGGGTTTCGCTCAATAAACACAAAATTGGATGACAGTCTCTACCATCGGCTCCTTAAAGGCTAGATTGGAGAAGGAAAGCCTACTCATAACGGAAACTGAAACCCGCATCAGCACTAATGAAGATACTATCTCGCACCACAGCTGTGGTGATATCCAAATTAAGGAAAGCATGACGAAGCTACAGAACAAGTGCGAGGACCTAGAATCGCGCTCCAGGCGCAATAACATTTGTGTCGTGGGCGTAGCAGAATCATTTGGAAAGGGCCCAATGGAGAAACATCTTGAGACAATGCTTAAAACCCTATTCGGACCGGAGGCTTTCTCTGAACAATTCTGGTGGAACGAGCACATCGTACGCTGGCTCCTGCACTTAAACAAGGCGCGCCACCACGCACTATAATTGCTCGGCTCCTCAACTATAGAGACAGAGACACAATCCTACGAAAAGCGAGAGAGGCGGGCACCCTTCACTATGAGGAAAGTCGCATACATTTCTATCCTGTTTTCTCCTCTGGAGTTCAAGCGAGCAGAAGGTCCTATGAACCAGTTAAGAAACTCCTAAGAGAGTGCCAGATTCCATACGCTTTAATGTTCCCGGTGAAAATGAGGCTTCAACATGCGGGCAGGGCCCATTTCTTCGAGTCCCCAGCGGAGGCCATGCATTATATTGAAATATCCATACCCCTTCCTCCCAGAGGGGGCAGACCAGCACAAACCAACAGGCCCAGACCCGTGGAATGAGAAACACTTGTGTGTCTACCCTGGTTGGGCCTGGGGCCCAGATGGGTAACTGATTAAGGTATACCAGGCACTTTGGTTGGTGGAGTTGTTGGACCTGATCAGCGGCCATGTGAAGCAACATGGCTACCCGTGGACTGTTCCATAAGTTTGATGGGGTACATCGTCAAGTTGGGGGTGATGATGAGGGGGGGCGGGTGGGACAGGGTGAAGGGGCTGTGGCGTTCAGTTGTTGGATGGACTTATGGTGGCATTTTGTTGAGGATTTTGGCTACCTTCCGGAGCTACCTCTAAATGGAGGGTGGAATGGGACGACCTGTTGGTTGAAAAGTAAAGTTTTGGTCACGTTTGGCTGGCACTGATTGTATGGCATGAATACTGTGAACTCGTCAGATTTGACAATGGCTAATTCTCCATTGCAGGTCCCTGGTAATGGGCTAAAGGTTAAACTGCTGACGTGGAATGTGAGGGGGTTGAACAATCCAGTTAAGTTTAGGAAGATCTCCAATTACGTCTCCAGGCATAATCCCCAAATACTGATGTTGCAGGAGACCCATGCAGTGGGGACGGGTAATTCTCACATCCTGCCCGGGTGGGGTCCCCTGAGGTTCCACACGGACTACTCAACTCAGTCCAGAGGGGTTCTCACCCTTATTCACCCAGGCCTTGGGTTTCGGGTTGGAGGTCACAAGGTCGATCCTCAGGGGAGATTTGTCATGGTTTGGGGGGAGGTGGCTAACCAACAGCTTCTCCTGGTCAATACATACGGCCCCAACATCGATGACCCGGCCTTCTACTTGGATATATATCAGATGGTTATATCACTGGATGTTTCCAGTGTCTTGTGGGGGGGGGACTTCAACTTCCATTGACCTGGTTCTTGACAGATCCTCTACGGTGGTGAGACCCCCAAGCAGGACAGCACAGAATCTTAGACATTTCATTGCACAGCTCTCACTGGTTGATGCATGGAGGGAGGTCCACCCAGGCAGTAGAAGATACGCGTTTTATTCCTCGGTACATGATTCCGAGTCCAGGATTGATTACTGGTTGGTCTCCACGCCCATGACGCCCTCGGTTGAGCGATGTGAAATCCTGCCCCGCACTCTCTCAGATCATTCCCCAGTATTGTTGGAACTACTATTCCGGAACACCCCACGTCCCTTCAGGAGGTGGAGGATGTCTGGTGGAATGTTATGTGACCCCGGGGTAGTGGAATCACTCCATGCTGAAATGTCGGAGTTTCTGTCCAATAATATCGGATCGGTCGTCAGACTCTTGACAGTGTGGGAATCATTCAAGGTTTGGATGAGGGGTTTGTTGATGTCTAGAACTGCGGGTATGTTGAAGGCTGTGAGGTCCGAACTGTCGTCTGTTGAAGGAAAGTTAGATGTACTTGAGAAAACATATTCAAATACGCAAGACAAGACAGTACTAGCTGATATACACACACATGTCCAGGAGTTTGACAAGCTTGCACTGAGGGAGGTCCGATATGTGGCGGCCCTGATTCAGGCGCGCAGGTATGGGGAGGGCAACAAGGCTGGCAGGGCGCTCTCCAACCTAATTAAACACGATAAACAACCCACACAGATCACAAGCATACGCACGCAACAGGGGAGGGTTCTCTTAGGGGATGAGGACATTAACGGGGAATTTATGGAATTTTATAAGAGGTTATATTCAAACCAAGATAAGAAAACATCTGCAGAAATCAAGACCTATCTTGAAGCACTCTCCCTCCCTAGGCTCCCTGACGAAGTGCGCCTGGCTATGGATCAGCCGGTAACGACGGAAGGGATTGGGGAAGCAATCAAGGATCTGTTAACAGGCAGGGCACCGGAGTCGGACGGGTTGGGCGCTGAATTTTACAAGGTGTTCCGTGAGGAACTCGTGCCGATACTATTACAAGTGTGGGAGGAGGCGCTTGAATCTGGCAGGTTGACCTCAACTATGAGAGAGGCCATAATAATGGTACTCCATAAGCCCAGGCGACCACCACAGGACTTTTCGTCCTACCGGCCCTTGTCACTCATCAACACGGATGCTAAAATCTTTGCAAAGGTTCTGGCGAATCGCCTTCTGCCAGCAATCCCAACCCTAGTTCATCCCGACCAGAATGGGTTTGAACCTACTCGATCTACAGCCCTAAACCTCAGACGACTCTTTGGTATTATGGCACAGATCGACCCCGCGAGGAGCACAGTGGCCATATCCCTTGACGCTGAAAAAGCGTTTGATTCGGTATCGTGGGTCTATCTCCTTTCGGTGCTTGAGGCGTTTGGGGTGGGTCCTACCTTTATACGATACGTAAAACTCCTATATACGGAACCTGGGGCTCGTGTTCTGACCAATAAAGCCATTTCCGAGATGTTCCTCCTGGAGAGGGGGACCAGACAGGGATGTCCTTTTTCGCCCCTACTATTCGCACTGACCATTGAACCTATGGCGGCCGCTGTCCGTCTTAGACACTTAGACAAAGGGATCACAATGAAGGGTTCCACCCAACTAATCTCGCTTTACGCGGATAACACATTGCTATATATCAGGGAGCCTGAGGTAAATATAACAGGTTTGCAGACTATTCTGGGTATACTATAAATATGTCCAAATCGGAAATATTCCCTCTAACACCTACCACCCAATGCCCTACAGATACAGGGGGACTCAAGTGGTCCGAAGACCACATTAGATACCTGGGAATACTGGTCTCCAGGAACAAGCTCACACTCTATGCAGTTAATCATGAGGGCTCCCTGCAGGCCTTAAGCGCCAAGCTTCAGATTTGGGGACAGCACCCAATTTCCTTAGCCGGCCGTGTTGCCATTCTTAAAATGGTGGTCCTCCCTAAACTTTTATACTTATTTGTCAATATTCCTATGTGACCGGGCAGGGCCTTCTTCTGCAAGCTCAGATCCACGGTAGTAGCATTTCTCTGGAACGGTAAGACGGCTAGGATTGGCTGGGAGAAAATGACAGAACCCTATTCCTCTGGAGGGATAGCGGCTCCCGATTTTGAGCTTTATTATTATGTCTCCCAAGCCCAATTTGCAAAATATTGGTATAATGACGAGAACAGTACACCCCATGCATGGATAGAGGAACATACCACACATCCCACGAATATACAATCAGTTATTTTTGATCCAAAGTATAAAGACATGTGCATATAATCCGGTTAGCTGTACCGTCAGGGCATGGATGGCTATATTCAAGAGGCTGGGATTGGAGGACCCCTACAATCCAGAGGTACCGCTTTGGGACTTCCCGGGTATACCCCCCACGCATGACACTAACATACAGGAGTCCTGGGACCCTAACGTGGAAATGAAGCTGGGTGACATGTTTGTTAATGGTGTTTTTGTGGACCGGGGTCTCTTTCTGAGGGCACTGGGGGGGGGGGTGGGGACCCCTGAAATCGTTGCAATATTACCGTATGAGGTCTGCATTCCAGAAAAGGTGGCCTCTCTTGCCGGATGAACCCCCACCTCATCCATGTGTGCAGTTAGTAACATCTAAAAATGGCCTGGGGATTTCTAGGTTATACACAGCTGTTCAAGCTCATACCCCCACATTGAATCAGATAAAGGAGCAGTGGGAAGCGGATTTACAGGGGCCCATTGAAGAAAAGAAATGGGCTAGTTATTGTGCGTTATCCAAGAAGGTCTCGCTTAATGCTGGCCTAAGGGTGATCCAATTTAAAATCCTGAACAGGCTACATTATACACCGGCCAATATCGCAAGGTTTGCACCAGACACCTCTGACGCTTGTCCTAAATGTAATGCTCCTCAGGCTGGATCCTTTCACATGTACTGGGACTGTCCGGGATTCTGGAGGGCGGTGGCTGAGCTGCGGGAAGAAATCACTGAGGTGCCCCCCGATTTGACTCCTCAGAAGTACTATTTTGGGGACATTGGCAAGCAGTCAGAAAAAAATAGAAGATTATTTAACATTTCATGCGCCATTGCCAAAAAATGTATTTTACAGAAATGGAAAAGTTCTCTTCCGCTCACCATGAACCAATTCCTACAAGAATGGACACATGTCAACGAATCAGAGGAACAGTTTGTTTTAACCCGACCCTCGGCATGCAGACCTAAGGACATTTGGGGCCCGTTCAGATTCTACCGTAGCAATATTATGACGACAAGTCAGCATCAGTAATCATATTACAATGTGAAATGTAACGGATATTTTACTCTTGATGTAACAGTTAAACAGATGTGCTGTGGTGTAACAGCCTATGCGTGACCACTAATAAAAAAGAGTTTAAAAAAAGAAACTATTGTTTGAAAAATACACTTTTGCCTTCCTACCCGAGACATCCAGGGGAATGGACCCTCTGGATCCAAAGATTGTTTTTGTTGGACGTATCTTCTTGTTTTATAACACTCTTTACCAAACCTACATCAGAGACACTTTCCTTACACCCTTAGTTGTTCACTTCTAGTGTGAGGGTCAGATTAGTATGTTTTGGACACAAGGACAGTATATAATTTTGACAATGAGACAGACTGATCTTTAGTTTTAGTTTCCTAGGTGGGGAAACTTTCTTTAGGACAGGGACAGAGAGGCCTTTGTCCAACCCTTTTACTTTAATAAAGATGTTGAAAACACTACCACCTCTACCACTTTGTGTCTGCCTCTCATTTCTGACCCCTCACACTATACAAAGCAGAGGTGCTGCCTAATTCACGCAGTCTATCATGTGTGAGAAAGGATCCATCTCCTAAAATGTCTTCTAACCGTGTCAACCCCAAATTAGCAAAGCCTTTAACGAAGTCTGCATGAAACATAAGTGGAAATTAATAATTTTATCTAAATTTGATAATTGGCTTCTTAGCAGTCCAATCTGATAAAAAATGCACACACTAGGTAATAGCTTTAATACCGTCACACAGGCCACACCTCCGATATCAATACAACAGTCAAGGGTCCACAGGGATCCCTCTCATCCTGAGGTAGGCAGCCTATTAGGGTACAGTCAGAGCTGGCCCTATCCCAGGGGTGGTGTGGGGGGATTGAGAGGGACCACAGTGAATGAAGATGTGCAGGGCTGTTTATACCACTGTCCCTCACGCAATACCTATCAATCAGCCTCTGTCCTGGCTAAGTCAGTTTTCCTTCTTTTTCAGACCACCCTGGGACCTGTGTGTTCCCTAACCCTTGCGAAGCCTGACAGAAATCCCATAGTGAAGAAGAAGCAAGTAGCAGGAGACTAAAACACCAACTCCCAGATTGCACCTGGGCACGACATGGAAAACCCGGCCCAGAGCCAAGGGACTCGAGCCTGACCAGAATTTGGGAAGGAATGCAATTTTCCCTTGCAAAAGGAAAGCGACACCCAACCCACCAACTCTAGACGGAACCCATGGGAAGGGGTGGGAGTAGCAGCCAAAAGACTGAGAATGGAAACAAACTGCAGCTGACCAGGGAAAACCCAGAAATTCTCCCCAACCAATGATGGAAGCAAAACTCACTAAAGCGTGCAGAGAATCCAAGGAAAAACAAGCAGCCTGAGCACATGGCTGCCTGCACAATAATGGAGACTGAAAAGGGGATGGGGCCAGAAGCCTACTTAAAGACTTCCAGGGTAAGTTAGAGCCCCCCGTGGAATAGCTCAGCTAGTGAGGTAGAGAAATAAAGTGTTAGGAACAGGGGATGGAGTGTGGGTTGAGAGAGAGATAGAGGGACAAAGGTAAGACCAGGAAGCAGCCTTTAGGAAGATGGGAGAAACCAGTTGGAGGGGGGAGATAGAGTAAGGGGGAGAGATCAGTATAAGAGGAAGGAGTGTGGAGCGAGAGAGAGAGAGAGACAGAGAGACAGAGAGAGAGAGAGAGAGAGAGAGCGAGGAAAGGGGGCACAGTTTGAGAGTGAGGAGACAGGATCAAGGAATATTTGTGGAGTTAACCATTGAAAGAAGAGAGAAAGAACCTCCAGACAATCCATTAGGTCCCTTTGCAGCTCCCTGTAGGAGGGAGTTAGGCCACAGCTTATAGACCCACCTTGGAGTAAGGGATTGATCCAGACATTAGGCATCACCAGATGATAGTCTATCACTATTTGGAGAATCCTTGTTGGGGAATCACGAAGCCTGGGCTATGCTAGTGGAAGCCAACTTGGAGGTTGGGGTAGGCTGCAGGGAACACACATAATCTGGAAATCGCAACTGATTTGTAAATACATATTTCTTTTCTAATAATAAGTTAAAAAGTAGTCACTGATGTGAGATTCTTGGAGCAAAGTGCCACACTTGCCTGCTAGCTAGGCAGCACTCTCCAGTTGCGGGTGAGTTTGTGACAAAATGACCACTGCTCTGCTGCAGTACATGGGAGAGCAGTGAATAAAGCTCCTACTCTGCCCCATGATACTACTAAACCAGCAGTGATCCCAATCATAAAGGTAAAACAGGCCCAGCCCAGCAAGTAAATAACTCCTCTCTCTGTTTAATGTAGCATGGGCCGAGGGCTGGTCATAGTCTTCAGGAGGGATGGGAACTAGGCTAGGACATAAGCAGTCCAAACAACCACAGTACTGTGGTACCAAAACAAAGGAATGTCAAACAAAGGTTCTATAATTAAAGGATACTTCAATTATACTTAAAATACAACACACTAATTAGAAACACTATAACCCACCCCTGAAACAAAAAGAAACAGAGCATGCAGACTTTTTGGGATAAAAAAAGGCACTCTGGGTTTGAAGACATGAGTGCTCAGGCAATACTTTCAGCAACAATGTCAATTTACTGAAAATGTCTTTCAAAAAGGTACAGTGCGGTATTAAAAGTCACTAGGGCCCTTGAAGGGACATCAGGGGGTCAGAACAATGTGCCTTTGACACGGTCAACCATTCTATCCTCATAAAACGACTCTGTGATACCCTCGACATCACTGACCGGGCACTGGATTGGCTCACCTCTTTCCTCACTGATTGGCTTTCCCAGTTGCAACTGGGCCCTTTCTCCTCCACCACCACACTTTCTACCTGTGGCATCCCCCAGGGCTTTATCCTATCGCCCGGGCTCTTCAATGTCTATCTCACCCCACTGGCTCACGCGATCTCCTCCTCTCCTCATTTCCAGTTCTATGCTGATGAAACACAGCTTTCTTCAAACTTCCCTCTACTACCTCCTCTTCCTCCTCTCATCCCAATTGTCTGCCTGCCATTCAGGCATGGTGTGCAGCTAATGATCTCTGTCTTATTGCCAGCAAGACAGAGATCCTTCTCGTTGGAACACATGGGCCCTACTTTCCTCCTACCATCTGGCCATCCTCTCTGGGCTCTCTACCACACCATTCTGTAAGGCCAAAAACCTTGGGGTCATCTTTGACTCCTCCCTCTCCTTCACCCCTCACATCATGAACCTTACCAAGAAGGCCCACTTCCAGCTCCACCTCCTCAGAGGCATTCTCCCTTTTCTCACATTCCCCCAGAAGCCCAATGTCTCCATAGAGCTGGCCCTCTCTAGGCTGGACTACTGCTACAGCCTCTTTCTCAATCTCCAGCTTTCCTCCCTTTGCCCCCTCCAGCGTATCCAGAATAATGCTGCAAGACTTATCCTTGGCCTAAAGCCCAGGAACCGTATCTCTCCAGCCCTAAAATCTCTCCACTGGCTGCTGGTGTCTGCAAAGATCAAATTCAGGACCCTCTGTACAATCCACAAGGCTTTCTGGGGCCTGGGACTGCGCTATCTCCAACATTCCCTCCCTAACTATTCCCCTGCTAGAACCCTCTGCTCCTCTAACTCCAACTCTTTGGTTGACAAATGCTTCTCCAAGCAGAGAGCAGGCCTCGGCTGGTGCCTTCCTTTCGAACAGCCTCCCTGCCGTCTCAGACTTGAGCCAGACCTCCTTAAATTACAGAAACTGCACAAAACTCTGCTTTTTTTCTTTCTTATTGTGTTGTAGCCGTAAAACAGCTTTTCACAAATTTAGTTTGAATTAAGATTACATACATATGTCAAAAATACACAAAGACATTAGGCCCCATTACAAGTTTGCCTGTCCGGTAGTAACGGTGCCGGTAAGCTACCGGCGCCGTTACTACCGGACCGGCAAACTACGATTTCTGCTCGCAGGCACCTTTCCGCCCCCCTGGTCTGACCTGGCGGTCATACCAGCACCCGCGAGCAGAGCACGTCGGATGCACCGGCACCATTCACGAATGGTGCCGTGCATTCGACCAAAAAAAAAAACGGACTGCCGGTAATTACTGGCACGGCTACCGCCAATGTTATAATGAGGCCCACTGTGATTACAATTATTTGAATTAATCAGATCATTTTGTTCACCAACTTCTTAAAAATAGAATTATTACAATTTAAATACTTTTGTATGTTCAATTCATCATGTTTTCCTCTTTTGGAGGACCAGATTTATCTCCTTGAGGATTTTCAAAATGTCCATTGTCAGTCCCGATTCATTGCCTGACACTAATCTTTCCCAAAAGGATGTTGTGGATATCCACCCATTTTTGTCTACAAATCTTGACAGTTTCCTCGCTCAAAGTTTCTCTGTACCCGCACACTCTGTCAGTAGATGTTTTAGAGATTGTGTATGTTTATCAAGACATAAGTCACATTTATTGTCTGGATAGGTCTCCTTGTAGCTTATGTGTAATATCTCCTTTGTCAGTAATAGATTGAGGTGGAATCTTTAAAATTCCGTCCTCCATTGTGAATACGGGAAACATCTCACATACCTGGGGCACCATCCTCTGGGCTTGTCACATGGTGACAGTGACAAACAATCGTGATCCCTGCATCACAGAGATTGTATTAATCCAATCTTTACAGATTATTTTACTTTCATTGGATTCTGTAGGATATGTGTTTCTTCCCTCTCACATTTCAACAGGATTTCAGATACCTGTGTTTTAAGATCTTTCAAATAGGGATTATCATTTTCCCTTGGCATGTCCTTTATGTTTTCGTATAATTAGTTCTTGCATGGATCTATTATCTTCTATATGAGGAAAGCATCCTCCATTCAATCTGTGATTTTAAGGACTCTAACCTCAACTCGTACCTTAATGACGTTATCGATAAGGACTGAGGCAATTGCAGAACATATTTCCATAGTTTGCCTTCAATCCTATCCCAGTTAGTGCCTTTTGTCATTGGGTTTATTTCCAAACCATAGATAAGAGATGGAACTACCTTTCCTGTATAGAACCAACAGGAGCAGAGATAACTTACATTAGGTGTGCAGGATTTTTATCATTTGTGTGCCCAACTACATTACTTTGCACTCTAAATCCTGCGTTAGCAGACCTATTGTTGAATCCGTAGACAGAAACTGAGGTAAATAACCTTGTTCGCTACTGATATGGTCTGTACCCTCATTTTCCAAGCAAATTGTGGAACATGCGTTTGTGACCATCTGAATGCTACATTTTTTGACTTACTTGGATTGATCTGTAAGTCATTTGATTCCGAGTATTCCCCCAGGGTTTTTAGTAAACGTTGGAGTCCTATGGGAGTATGGTCCAACAGCACAATATCATCTGCACAGGAGATCCATGTGAGTTTTGCCTTACCAACTTTAGGACTCGCCAACCCGGCATTATACAGACATTTGGATGGATCAGACAGATTGAACAGGCACAAGGCCAGTCTGCATCCTTTTTTGACCCCTCTTTCAGATGTTATTGGGTTATTCAGGTTGCCTGTGTTTTCCGATCTGACCTGAAATTTTGTATGTCTGCAGAGTTCCACAATGATTGCTAACAATGGTTGCAGTAGTCCCCATTTTTGCAGCTTACTCCACAACAGGCTTCTGTTGACAGTATCAAAGCCTGTGAGAGATTGATCCATGCCCCGTATAGTATGATCCGCCTTTTTAAAATGATTTGCTGGAAATTAAATTAATTGCCAGACCATTGCATGATGTCGATAACTCTTTTTGGAAGCCAATTTGTTGCTTAGGCACGATTACTTTGTTCTCTGCCCATGTTTCCAATATATTCAGACTTATGCCTGCAAAGATCTTACTGTCTGCATCTAGAAGAGAGATCGAGCAATAATTTTTGGGATCTTCCCGATCTCCCTTCTTGTAGATAGGTGGTATTATTGATCTCTTCCAAGTGGTTGGGAATTGTTTGGACCTTGTGACCTATTTAAATGGTGCTGTCAGGACCTTTGACCATATTACAATATTTGATCTTAAAATTTGGTTGGTCAACCCATTTGGTCTGGCTGCTCGTGAGGATGAGGCTTTTTTTATCGCTTCCGCTACTGTGTCTACTGTGAAATTCAGTTCCCAAGGACCTTCACTCTGGGGCACCTTCAGGCTCCTTATTGGTTTTGTGTACTGTCTGCTTAGATATTCCTGCCAAGTATTTTCTCTCAATGCACTGCTCTGAACACAACTCTGGGAATTTGAAGTTGAATTAACGAGAGACCAAAAGTTCCTGGAATTCGACGGTCCAGCCATCCTCAACATGAGTACTCCATCTCTTTGATGTCGTAGTTGTTTGTTTGCCTTGGACAAATACTTTTATTCCTTTCTCAACTGTTTGAGAGCCTATGTTGCTCCCTGGTTAAGTGTCTGCTTTTAAGTGCATGTTATGCTTTTCTTAGTTCTCGTTTTGTAGCCCATGTGGCATCGTCAATTGTGTGTTTATGTGCATTCGGTTTATTTCACCCCTGTTGCATGGTGTGTCTAAATGCCATATGAAGTCGAAAAAAATGTGACGGATTGCACGCTGTTCTTATCATGCAGACAATCGACACAGTTTTGGAAATGTTTGTTTAGCGTTGTTCCTCCTCTGCAAAAAAAAGGCCACTCTGTTCTTTCCGTTATTTATTGTTATTTCTCCAGCAGTCCTATATTTGTCATTTTGATTGTTGTTTAGCAGAGTTCCAATCAACATATTGTGATCACTGCTATTATTTTCTTTGATGGTGAAACTGACATCTTTCCAACAGTACTTTGAATAAGAACTGGAAGTCTATTGTGGAGCTCAGATCTCCTATTTTCCAAGTGGTCCCTGCAGGAATATCTCCCTCTATATTACCATTTGCCATGGTTAAATTCTAATGAGTAATTAAGTTAAGCCATCGCCTGCCATTTTTCGTTAGTTTTATTTTTTGACTTCCTGTTCGATTTATTGTTTTTATGCATTGCAAATTCAAGTCTCCCATTAATATGATGTTTGCTGAGCCACACTGTACCTATGTGCTCAGCAACAGTTCTGTTACAGCTTGTAGGAACTGATCTAGGTCTGGATTTGCTGGATTGCAGTACAGATTAATTATTATTATTTGGGTTGTATCTCCATCTCTTATTTCCGTTTGTACTGCCAGAATACCTCGCGTTTCATTGCTCTGGACTGAGACGCACTTAATTTTCGAGTTCTGACAAGCAATTAGGAGACCGCCAGAAAGTCGTCCCTCGCCTCGACTTGTGGCAAGTTGTTCTGTTATTGGAATCTACTTTGAACTCTGCTTTTCTCTACCTCTTTCCGTCCCTGCTAATCACCCCACTGCTGCTGCGACTGGTGGCCTGGTCCTCATGAATCATATAGCATACCAGGCCTTTCTACCCAGTCGATACCAGGACCTCCCCCAAACTGCACTGGCCCTGCGTCCCCTGCTTGGTGGCTCTACATCCTACCCTTGGGAGTTGCCCGCATTAGTACTTAGTCTGTGGCCTCCTCCTTGGCTTCCCTTGGCACTTCACTCCTGGGCCCCCAACCAGCACTTGTCCATTCCTTGCCCCCCCAACCCATCCCTCACTTCTCCTCACTGCAACTGCAAATACTACAAGGCCTAGTTGGACCACGACAGTATATTTACTGTTTGCCAAGGTTTTTTCTCTCCCCTGTTCCCTTCCTATTTAGACTTGTGGCGCTTTGAAACCCAAATCTGCTGTATAATCAATTAACAAATGCTCAATAAAATAAAATAAAAAAATAAAATATCTTTAATTGCTTGCTCTCTGGCTCAACAGCATCAATACAGGCTTCTAGACACTTTAAATAGTTGAGTCATTGAGAGATTTCAAGTGGGTTGCTTCCAATTTGATTGCAGATGTTGAGGCCGTCGAGTCGCCTTGAAAGCATCCAGCAATGCAGTGTGATCCTTCAATGAGGACTGGCTCGAATTGGTTGGAGAAAGCAGGCATGTGATGGGTCGAGTCGGCCGGATTGATGCAATGAGGTTTTCCAATGGTCATCGGCTTGATAAAGCTGAAGCACATGTAGGCGATGTAGACTCGGCAGCAGATCAAAAAGCAGCGAGCGCCGCAGGCAGCCCCTGATGCTTGCAGCAGTCAAAAAGTACTTTGTTCAGTTTTTGAGCCAGCTTGACTGTCTCAAAGTGGGAACAAGAGCTGTTTCATGACGTGTGTGTTGGGTATCTCCATCCAAGGCCACCAGGGGCAGGATAAGCCTTAATTCTGCAATTCCCAGAAAGGAAGGTATTATAGAGAGCACTTGCAGTGTTCGTTCACCTCTGGTAGGCAGGCTTGTTGGTACCAGTGGGCTCAATTGTAGTAGGCCTTATCAAGCCAGCAGATCAACCCAAATGTTCCTCAGGGATGGTTACGTTAAGGGTCTTTCTCCCTTATTGAAGCCTTTGCCTCCCTTAGATAACCAAACCACCTTAAATAGTCAATCTTCTAAAGTAGAGGTTCTAGCGGGGGGATCGTACCACACACCTTATTGGGAGACAGGTGTAGGCAGGCACACAATATACTTATTATATGCCTTAATACTTCACCTGCCTTTTACCTGTCTCCAACCCCGCTTACCTGGGTCCAAGATCACCCCGTTAGCCCCATTGTGACGTGGGAAAGGAAGGAATACCAGCAGGTTTTTTTTGTTAGGGTTTTGTTAGAAAAGAAAAGGGGGAAACTCACGAGATACTGCATACAAATAGCTTCACCTAAATAGCATTGTATCTAAATCTTAAAAATACAAATATAAAAAGAGTCCGTCAGTACTCCAAATGTATAAAAGTCTTAAACAAAAAAAAACTATATATAAACAAGCCTTATTTCGGAGACAGCCTGGCCAGGGCTGTCTCAAGCTCTTTGCTGCTGCTCTTTTTTGATGTTCTTCTTGGTCCTGGCACTCTCTCTTGATATAATTCTGGCAAACAGTTCTGATTTACAGGCAGTAGGCAGCAACAGTGTGTGGGGGCCCCAATGTCTTTTATATGGCTAGGCTGCTTATGCTAGGAACAGCCCAGGAGGTAGCAGGAGCGGTGACAGAATGCAACCTGGGAAGGGGTTTGGGGGGGTGTGGCAGTGATACTTTTAGGCACTCCTCTGCTTGTGAGGGAAGTTCCAACCTGAAAGCCCCGGGCAGCCACTCCTTCATTCCTGCAACATCTGTAAGGGTCCTTTACTTAATTATTGTTTTCCTTTTTGGATCCCTGCTCGGCTCTCATGTTGGGAATCTGATCCTTATTCTTACTGGAAAGTCCTGTCCTGAACCAATTCCCTGTCTTCCCACATCAAAGCGCCTCGTTTAATTACCATCCTGATGTCAGTTCCGGTCTTCCTGTGAGGGGACAACCCTTTCCTAGAAGGTAACTTTAATCCAATCTGAAAATAAATGTACACCAAAGGTTTTTGGTCAGTATAATTGTGAGTTACCAGTTACCAACCAGACATGGTTATGTTTAGATTTATTACCAGACACCAGATTCTAGGAGCACACAATTACATAATTTAATTTACGATCAGGACTGTGCACGGTTAAAGGCAGATCCTGGCTGCTGGAGCTATGTGCTCCATCAGTCTGTTGGCAGGAATGAACATCCCTTTGTACTGCCATATTGCTAAACCACAACACAGCTGCTGGGACATGCCAGATGGCAGAACCAACAGAGTAACTTCCTTGCATTATGTTTTTCAGTTTGGGGCATTATGAAAGGGGTATGTGATTAGCAGAATCCACTTTGAAAGGCAGATATACCCACCTCATTTTATTAATAAATAAATAAAAAATGCTCAGGCTATAGCGCCCTCACAGAGGGCTTTCTATCACATGAGATGGAACAATAGAGGTGTCAAACCAACACCAAGCAAAGTTTACTTGTTGCTTAATAACACTTCTAGTTCCAAGACTGCCAAGTCTCCTGAAGCCAATGGCTCCTTAAGCCCAGGGACAGCATCTCTCCTGCCCTAAAAAGTCTCCACTGGCTCCCAGTTGCTGCACAGATCAAATTTAAATCCCTCTGCATCATCCACAAGGCTGTCTGCGGCCTAGGACCACACTATCTGCAACTCTCTCTTACAAAATATGCTCCTTCTAGACCTCTATGTTCCTCTGGCACCAGCTCCCTATGTTTTTTGCTAAACAGAGAACTGGAGGTCGTTCACTGTTCGCATCTGGATCCCGCCTATGGAACAGCCTCCCCATCCCACTGCGGCTTGAGCAGGACCGTCTTAAGTTCTGAAAGGACCTCAAGACTTTCCTCTTTTCCAGCTCCTTCCCTTCTTCCCTCCTCTGCTAATCTCACAGTTGCTGTGATTGGTGTCTTGGACCCTTATGCATCCTCGGAGCCACTGACCACTCACATCCAATCTCCCCAGCTTCTGTCTACCTCCTTCAGCACTTGTCTCACCACATCCTCCGCACTGGAGACTCGCACTCTTCCACCCAATGCGGCTCCTGGCCGCATAGCACTTACCATACCTTGCACTTTCTCTGTGGCTCACCCTTGAGCACAGATACCACAGCACCTACCCCAGTGCCCTCTTCCTTGCTGCACTTGCACGTTCTGAATACTCAAAAGGCATAGTAGGTTTGCCTGTCCCTCCCCCCTGTACTTTTGTAGATTTTAATTGTACTACAATCTCATGCTCCCTCCCTGTTGCCCTGTGGGATCTTTGAAACTGAATTTATTTGCTTTATAAGCGCCTAACAAGCAAACAATAAATAATGAAATAACACTCTGATGTACTGAAACCAACCTGCGAAATAGCTGACTTCCTCAGAAAAGGATGACTTGACAGTTTAGAGAGAAGCACCATACGAAACATTTAAATTCTGCCCAATACAGAGAGGGAAAGGCCGCCAGCTATCAATTCATTCCTCTAGGTGTTTAAGTGTTTGAAGGTCATTAAGGACTTTTGCGTGTGTGCCCTTTATATTCAATATCTGTGTCTTTCGATGCTTCGGTCCCAGCGATATGATTCCCTCCTATGGACCACTTAGTGCTATAAATATAAGTTGCACTAAATAACATACCGAATTTGGTCATCACTGGAAGCCTGCACAGCTAGACGGTGGGACAGTATTTTGAGCAATGCAAAATATATCCGATTTAGAATTAGTGATAGACCAGAGACCTCGCCAAAAGCAGAAATCTATTCCAGAATAGGTGGAACATGTAAATCTTGGCACCTCAGCATATAATAACAAGTCATCAGCATAAAGGCATAAAGAGTAGTGTTTCGCCCGCAGGACACACTCCAAGCCATACAAGCAGAGATGGCGGGAATCCCTGGTGCGTACCCCTGACGAGCCCAAAGGGGTTGGGCACTGGCCATTAGTAACCCATTGGGCAATAGGGCCAATATAAAGTAATCTCACCCCATCTATATAACTGTCCCCAATGCTTAGTCCATAACACAGAGAAACGAAAGAGCCATTTGAGAGAAGCAAACACATTTTGGACATGTAGGAAAACCACAGCAGCTGGTAGACCATGTCTAACGTGGTTCAAGATCTATGCAAGTTATCATGGGTTGATCAGGAATAAAGGGATCATCGAGAATGAAAGATTCCAAAATATTCCCATCTAATAAATGCAGAACGTGTAAGAAAAATGGGTTTTTACTTGCACATGTTCTGGGAATGTGATAAGGTTACACAAGTGTGGGATGTTTTACAGTGTATTGAATTGATTACAACGTATGTAATGCCACACTCAATGACACTCTGTGTTCTGGGTGATTTTCCACCACAAGCAACACCTCCCTTATGAAACCCCATATTGTATATACAGGACCCTCATTGTGGCAAAGAAAGAAATCTTAAGGAAATGGAAAAGTAGTGATAAACCCCGATTCGAAGACTGGATTCAGTGGTTGGTACTTTTAGTGGCAGAGAGAAAAAAATCTCTTTCATTAACAGCCAATATCTAGAGGGCTATGCATCCATTTGGTGCCCCTGTATTGAACTGTACATCTGATATCTGTATTGTTTAATTGCTGATTTACTCTAATGGTGTCATTGGTTTGGCTCATTGTGTCCGTCCCCCTCCCTCAATTATTCACCAATTTCCCTGTGCTTTTTTGTATCTACCCATTGGAATATAGTTATGTCTTGTAGGGCCTAGTAAAGAATATATCACAGATGTGATGATATACAAAAGCAAGAGCTGTTGGTTCATAATAGCTATTGTTATGTTTGTATACTTTGAAATGACTGGAAAATTAGGGATAGAAAAAGAATGAAGGGATCCAATATCAAAGGGTGTAATCTATGTGCAAGGATCCTAGCTACGAGTGTATTATCCAGGTTTATCAAAGAAAGCAGTCTGTTTGATGAACACAAGTCCTCGTCTTTAGCAGTATTAAAAAATACAGATATATGGTCTCTAGTAGTGCAAGGCAATACCCATCCTCTAACAAGGATCAACAGAGTCGTCAGTCTAAGTGCAAAGAGATCTGAAAAGGTTTTATGAAACTCTGGAGTAAGGCCATATGGACTGTGTGCTTAGCCAGGGTATCCAGTGATTAAACCTAATAGAAGATAGCGAATTAAATTCTAACGAATACAAAATAACGAAACAATCCAGAATACAAAAATATATATATATGCATGCATATATGGGGTAGGGGTTACATCTGGTGGGTAGGGGGTTGTAGTGGTGTATTAACCATGGGGAAACAGTGGAGTTGGGGGGTGCCCCCCAAAGAATTATAATAAAGAAATCTGTATTTTGTTTTGTTATTTTGGGTTACTTCAAAAATGTCATAAAGGCCTGCCCAAGATAGGACCATTAAATCGTAAATTCAGATAATGAACCGTTCAACTTCTTAACCATCATTATAATCTCATTGCTAGATTCCCATTTTAAGAACTAGGCTAATAGCTTTCCAGATCTGTCTGATTCACTAAAGTTTGTAGTACTTTGTATGTACATCACATTGAACCTCTCTATTAAATCTTGAAACCAATCTAATTAATCTTTAATTTCTTTCAACAATTTATCATCTTTGGTACAATTAGAGCAGTGTCCAAATGATTCAAAACCCTCTTATTATTAGAAATGCAAATGCTGAGGATTGTCCCGCATGGAAGCACAAACTCCCAGACTCGAAAGGATGGTTCAAGGGTCTTTATTTCACAAATGGAAAAATGGATAGCTTTTATTCTCGTCAGGTTGCGGGACATGTTCACTAATTTGTGGGCCCACGTTTCCCCAAACGATGCGTCCAAAAAGCCTATGTTTTCCCACTAGCAATTGGTAAAACCTACCATCTGAGGCTATCTGTAGGAGAAGGCCTAGAGGCAGAACCCCTATCTATATGGCTTCATCTGGGATACTTGTAGGGCTGCCCTAACCTACTCACTCCCAGGTTTCTAAAAAACAAAAATTATGTTTTTATTGTGCCAATGACAGACACTCTGGTTCTTTCTTTCCCTTAGACGTTTCCTTTCTCTCTTCAATTCTCTAACCTCACTGCAGCTCTCTTCTCTCTCCACACCCAACACCTACTCCCTCTGACCCCCACTCTATACAATGACACAAACACACATACTGTCTCAAGCTCACCAAGAGTTCTGCTCTGTCTCAAAATCAACATTTCATCTGCATTCCACACCCAGTCTTCCAGCAACTACCCAGCACTCTTCTCCACTGTCCTTCCTCTGCCTAGTCTCCTGGACCACCTCCACTCCTTCTGACCTCACCCATACAACCCACACTTCGACTTTGCCTCATTCTCCTGTTACACTGTTGCCTTCCTAGTTCTATTTCTCGCCCTCTTCCATTGGTTCCAACGCTCACCTGAATCTACAGGCCAATCTATGGCTATTCTTTCCCCAGGGGCCGGGTTACACAGATGTAACACTTTTAAAACACTTCGTAAGCTCTGTCATCTTTCCGTGTGCCAGACAGTCTGTGCTTCTGTGATGTGGGCCTGGTGTTTCGGGTTCTCTTTACTGAGGGGAGTTGTTTGTTGGACTTTGAATTTTTCTCCTGTATTATTCCGCAGAGCATGTTGTGTACTTCCTCTATATCCTCCTGCACGCTTCGTTCATGCTCCACTGCCTGGTTCTCTGGTGCATGAGGTCCTGGAATTCAAAAATGAAAACTAGCTAGGCTTTGTGCGACAGAGGGGGGCACCTGTATTTTCAATAGAGGCATGTGTAGGGACTTCAGGCACTGACCCCACCTCCCCAACTACCACTCCCTTTCTTGCTGACAGGGCCGGCTCTGGCTCCCGCCCTGGCAGGTACCCTGCACCAGGGTGGGAGGGACCCTAGTATAGTTGATCACAGACCCATCATTAAACTTGAAAAAACCTAGGATCTACCTTCATACCATAGTTCTGGGAAGAATGGAGCTGTCCTTTATAGATCAAAGTAAAAATGGTTTTGCGAACACAAACTATTTTCGTGGTTGTGTCATGCACCAAAGAATAATAGGTATATTGGTTGTCCGTATCATGCTTGGTCACCAGCCATCTACTGGTTCATAGAAGAACATTAGATTATGGAGTGTAGAGGTAGTTTGAGAAGTGGCCTGTTCACCAATCAAAATGTTCAAATTAGAGAAAGGAACACATTTATTAAAGGCACTGGTGCATCACAACAGGAAAAACAGGAAAAACAGATTGGCCAGAGCAAGGTGACCAATACAAATATGCGATTTATATCCGAAAGCAACGAGTCATACACAAAACTCGCCCAGAGAGATGGGAATAGGCAGCATAGCATTAGCGCACATTTCCCTGCAATGGGCTGATGCTGTCTGTCTAAAAGGCGTGTTTCTTGCACTTATATATGAATGCCAGATCTCAAATAGGCCAGGATTTTCCGGTTTTTATTTATGTTATGGAGTTCTCGAACACTCCAAGTAGTACATTTCAGGTAAACCAAATAATGAATAAATCAATTATTATATTGAGTGGCACATTTATGCAAAGCATGGATACAAATGCAAGGAGAGCATGAATAGAATGGACATTCCTAATGCCATGAAAAATCAGAATAGAAGAAAATACCTTCCCAAACCAATATTCAGTATCCACCCTTTCCGTCCCCATCCCCAAAATACTGAGTCTAGACTCCTGCAGGAAGTTACAACAAAGCAAGAGATGGACTAGGCACAGAAAAAGAAAACACTAAATTGCCTATAAAAAACTGTGTAAAACGCTCAGGTGGTTCATGTCAAGATCTACAGGTAATCAGCAATGGGGAAGAGAAGCATGATGAAACACCAGAACAGATGGGGGTCTTCAAAAATCAACAGTTAATCCCCCTGGTGTATTCGAGTGCCTCGAAATTTCGATATGAGGAAGTCACATTGTTATAAGGTACTGGTTAGCGTCAGAAGCATTGAACAAATGGGATTTATCGTGATATAGCAGCTTCAACTTGGACAGAAATTGCAATTGATATTGGATCCCCTTCTGGTGAATTGCCATACTGGCTCAGTCTGTGATAATTGTCACATGTTCATCCCTCCTCTCCACTCTGTAAGGGAGGCATGGTATCACAAGTATGACACAGACACAAAAGGTACAATTTGTAAAACCTTCATTCAATTCTCAGAGTTTGGAAAAACTCCTACTTTCCCCTATATCTAAGTTGGGATTAATCTCTACCATCAAATATTTTTAAAAAACACAGTCCTAGTCAGTCTCGGTCAAATCAAAATGGCCTACACCAACAAAACCCAAAGCCTGCCCTATCTCTTATACAAGAAGTGTGCAAAGAGGAATATGTCTGCAAAGGAAATTCAGTGTTATAAAGAATCGAAGTGGCTGAGTCAGCTCTCCTCCACACATTGGACAGCACAGAGTAGGGCCGTCCCGGTAGACAGGATGACACTCTGGCTCAGGTTATCATAAAAAGGCAGTTCAAAACGTGGATTGAGGTCCGCTTGACCTTCCACGTTAAAGTCACTTATTCCAGTTTTCCAAAACTTCTTTCAAGGTTCACATAGGTCTCCCTCTGACGAGCTTGGACCTCTGAAGGCATAAAGTACCCACGTAGATCTCCCTCAGCCGGGCTCAGACCTCGCAATCACGCCACTTGCAGGGGTTCTCTTCACCAAGCTTCATTCAGATTTGTTAGGGGTTCCCTTCCCCTAACTTATTAATGTTCTCGGTCTCCCTCAGTCGGGCTTGGACCTTTCATTTATGTCGAAGACTTTCGAGTGTGCAAGGCTTTTTCCATAGACCTCGGCAGGACCACTTCGACTTTCACTTCAGCTCTCCCTTATGTTATTTGCCCCAGTCTCTCTTGGTCTTGGTAGTTCCATAACACAATCAGCAAAGTTCAAAGAGATCTTTCTCTTAAGGAAATCACCTTTTAACTTCCCCTTTCAACGGGATTAATCTTGACCATTGCACATTTCAGAGTTTGTTCACTTGCCGCTTTCTAACAAGACATAAAAAATGTCACTGAGATTTTCGAGTGGGCTACTTCCTTTCGCTGGACCACCCCACTACTCTGTATCACTTGTTTCAGAGTTATCAGTAACTTAAGTTTACTACTGGTTTGCTTTCTTTCACATCTCATCAGCATGCACGCAACCTTCAATTGTGAGATACACTGTTGCGGCTTCAATCTTTCCTTGACACAAACCAGCCTTTCATGTCTTTCGCTAACTCACTGGGTGTGTACATTCCTTTCTTGTCTTTGCAGCTTTTATTCATGAGTCAGCTCAGAGTGTGTCTCTATGTTCCGGCTTTTATCCGTGTGAGAGGAGCTAATGGGAATCAGATGTATGCGATTAAGCTCATTTACCTGACCTGATTAACGGGACACGTCCAATGAAATATGTAAGGGTTAGCCTCTTGGCTCTCAGTTGTCCTTTTCCTCTGCCCAGTGTTTGTGTAGCCAGGGGCGGGGGGGGGGGTTCAAATGTTGGAGAATACTATAAAATAGGATGGGGTATGGGCACGGGAAAGGGGGGAATACTGTGTCTCACCATTGGTTGCCTCACCCCCACTCCCTGAAAATACCTCACCCAGGTGATCCTCCCGCACTGGTACATCTCCAGGGTCTGGATCCAAAGTCGATGGCCGTGTCCTGGCCACCTAAGAGATCGATCCCCGGGGACTAGCAAATGAGACACCCTTTGGTTTCTCACAGCTCCCAAAATCAGAAGACCAAATGTTGGAGGGACATCTGGGAAAATAGTCTCCTGGCTTCTAGATTGCACACCCTACTTATAACCCCTAAATAAAAACATGTGGTCTCACTAAGGACAATATTTACCATTTTGAACTTCAAACTGTGATCACAGGATGTCCACTGTTTTTTCGCTTAGGAAGGGATACTGCCACTTTTGTGCTGAAATCTTCTTTCAGATCAGTGAACATAAAAGAATGAGGATGGGTCCCCACCATCTTCTATGATGGTTTTACGCACTCAAGTGCACAAAAGATCGATATGTAGTTACTGTGCAGAGAGCCGTGGGTTATATTTTTTTCCCGTAAAAAAAGAAAATGATACACCACTAGTGCACATTCTGGGTCAAGCACTCCTAACAGAAAGCGGTAAGATATTCTCCTAAAGACTGATTGTTTTTCAAAATCGTAGCTGCTACGGAGGTCACAGGTGAAGTCGCTGTTTTAATCAACTAGATTAGGAGTCTAAAATCTTTGGCTCTCCAGTTATTTTGGACTACAAATCTCATAAGCCCTAGCCAACATAATCAATAATGAGAATTCATGGCAATGGCTTCCTCCTCTGGAACAGCCCCCACCCTTCCTTTCCGTCTTGAGACAGATTTCCTCAAATTCCGAAAGCTCCTCAAGACTTTCCTCTTTACTTCCTCCTTCCCTCTCTCCCTGCTAAACTCCACAGTCGCTGAGATTGACAGCCTGGGTCCTTATGTGTCCTTCTGGGTCTCGGCCTTCTGTCCAATCGCCTTCAGCCTTCGCCCTCCCCAGCACTTGCCTCTGAGCACCCACTGGCCTGTGTTGTCCCACAGGCCTGCACATAATGTATCAGCAGGTAACCACTGTTCACCTAGTGATCTTATTTATTTATTTATTGCATTTGTTGTGCGCCCAAAGCCAGGGGTATCACAGCGTAGTTTTACAGGTGTACTTGGTATAAGTTGTTACATATACAGAATATTTACAATGGTTGAGTCTAGTTACATAAACAACTAACTTTGTTAAATAATACATTGGCTTACATGGTGTAGTCTTGGTATTTAGATAGAGCGCTTCGATACTTGGAGGAAACTCATGATGGTGCTGACTCTACTAGTCAACATATGTACAATCTAGTGGTTGCGTAGTAATTAGGTTTACAATTTTACATTCGATGAAATTACATCCAGTACTTATATACATAGCAGAGAGGAGGTTAGTATTTGTTAAATAGCCAAGTTTTAAGGATTTTCTTAAATTTGTTTAATGGAAGGCTCATTGATAATATTAACTGGGAGTGTGTTCCAAATTCTAGGGGCTGCTATGGGGAAGCTGGAGCTGCCTGTTCTTGCATTCTTGAAACGAGGGATGAGTAGGTGCGTGTTTGCGTTAGATCTAAGAGTTCTGGTTGTGGGTGATGTTTGGCTAATCGGGTGGGTTAATCTACTATAAGGATCTCTGTTTTTTCTCAGTTTAAACAGACTGTTTGCCGCCATCCAATTCTGTATGATAGAGTATATTTCATTCCCACAAATAGTATCCTGTTCAAAGCTGCCTGATATTGGGATAAGTATTTGTGTGTAGTCAGCGAAATTGGTATATTTTACTCCCATTGCGTCTAGCGCTGCAAAGAGTAACTTGGTGTACGCGTTATAGAGCGTTAGGGAGAGGCAGACTCCTTGAACTACTAGCGGCTATGTCTCCTATGGCTACTCTGGATGTGCGGTTTGATAGGAATGATTTAATCCAGGAGGTGGCTTCCTTGGAGAAGTGGAAATTGTTGGCTAAGATTAGGCATAGTTTATTATGATCTACTAAATCGAATGCCATGGACAGGCCAAGTAGTAGGAGGATGCATAGTTTCCCTGAGTCCCTGACTGCGGCCATCTGTTTTTTTAGATCCAACAATGCTGCCTCAGTGCTGTGTCTGGGGCGGAAGCCCGATTATCTTTCCCCTAGCAGTTGATCATTTTCGAAGTGGGATTGGACTTGGGTGTATGCAATTTGATCTATGATTTTAAGTAGGAAGGCGGCTGTGGTGATGGGTCTAATTGCTGGGGATGGTGGGATCTAAGGTGTTTTTTTTTTTTAGAAGGGGGGTAACCCAAGCTTCTTTGATATTACTTGGGATGGTATTAGTGTTAAATGAGTGTTAAATGAGGCGTAAACAAAATTAGTAATGGTGGGTACTAAGGTGGGGGCAAAGTCCTTAACTAGTTTGGCAGGAAAATTCTCTCCTTTACAGTTGGAGGGTTTGAGTGAAGCTATAGATTTTAGTACTTGATCTGTGGTCACTGGAGTAAAATGGAATTCCGGTATATTAGTTGTGGTAACTGTGGATGGCAGGGGGGCTAGCTCTGTGGTTATTCCTAGTATTTATTTTGTAAATCGGTTTTATTTTGCAGAGTGTTTGTTTTGGAGGCTAGTGCGTCTTGGATGGTGGTACACCATGCTTTGCTAACTTTGCACCATGCTTTGCTAACTTTGACTGTGCTGGGAGGGAGGATAGGTGTTTCTAATTCTTTGATGATGCGACTAACTCTTTGCTATTTGAGGTGGCATTAGTGATGTGCAAGTTTAGGGAATTCGCTTTCTGGGAATATACTTCCAATTTGTAGGATTTGGATACTAGCTGACGTTCTTTTTTGGTTTCACTAGTGGGGCGTTTTCTGAAGAGGTATTCTAGGGCTCTTATTTTCCTTCTATGTTCAATGATGTCATCATTCAATCATGTATTACTGTTTATTAAGTTAAGTTTAGGTCGTTTAGATGAGTGGCTATTTCTTCTATATCTGTCTTCAGGCAGGTAGGATGGTTAATGTGATATCATCAGGGTTGGGATCTACTGGTAGTTGGTGTCAGTTACGCAAGCCGCAGTATGCTATAGGTAATAGGCAGGGGAGACCGTTTTCGCATGGCACATAGTGTGAAGGTGAAGAGGTGGTTCAATAAAGTTAGTGGATTGGCTGTGAGGGTCGCAAGCGTGCGCACATCCAACAAGGATTTTTGGAAACGTCTCACCTTACGGTTTTTGCAAATTGGAAGAACACGGTTGCTGACAAACTGTTGTCTGCTTGAGCGGGTAAATGAGTCCAGTAACTTAGGTGCTGGTTCCCGCTCGGTCAGGCTCATTCAGGAGCCTTTTTAGGTTGCCTTCGTAGGGGGCCAGCTAATACCTGCCAGTGCCCCGCAATTGGCTAAATGCCAGGGGCTAGCCAATCAGGTGGTAGATGCAAGTTGAATCACTGTGGATGTCGCTTCTCAGATGGTGGGGGCCATCTTGGCGGTGCAAGCCACGGGGATACAATGCTGATCAAAACGGCGCAAATGGTGGCCCAGCGGTTTCAGGGCTGATTGCTAAACTTACTGCTTGAGCATTGGGCAAAAGTGGAATTCAGCAGATGTAGTGGGACGCCATGAGTATTTCCAGATATTATGCTTCTAATTAAGCCGTCAGGCTTACCTCGAGCCTTTCTGATGGAAGGAGTGGGGGAGCTGCTCCTGCAAATGGCGAGGGTCGGGAGCTCCTGCTCCGACTGCAAATGGCCCGTGTTGATCTTTGCCAGGCACTTACCTGTTGCCTGCAACTGACTCTCTGCCCTCTGCCTCCTCTGTGGAGCATCTAGCACTTGCCCCCTTCCCTTGCCCCTTCCCTCTCTCCACACTTGCACGTTCTGAATGCTCACAAAGCCTAGTAGGACCGCCTCTGTCTTTGTTTCACCAGTGTTATTTTATTTATTCTATTTGCCTTTGTTCCCCTCTTCCCTCCCGTTTCCCTGGGGGCGCTTTGAAACACAATTTCTTGATGTAAAAGCGCCTTACACATTCACAATAAAATAAATAAATGCATTAATGGTCCATGTGGAGAAGTAGATGTTGGAATTAATAATGTGCTTGCAGATTGAAATAAACCCAGCAGCCTTATGATCCAGATTTTCAGAGAGAACATTGGTTAGAAAAGGACAGCTCATTTTAGAGAACATTTAGTGGTGAAATGATTATATATGAGACCCTTACCCAGAGAACATCATTTGCTGACCGTGATAAGCTGGAGTAATCATTGGCTACACAGGGTGAAGTGGTAAGGAATGTAGACACATTTAATTAACCTAGGTTTACTTCTGCCACGGGCGAAGTGCAAGTCTCTGCTGATAGCGCCCCCACCACTTATGAATCCTCTGAGGCATCAGGTGTAGATGATTTGGAGCTCTTTAATGCACAAGTATAGTGAAGAGAGTTTGGGTGTGCCTTTTGCACTGTTAAAATGTTCTGACAGGAAGAGTAGCAAGAATACAAAGATCATTTATTATATGGGGAACACAGTATCTTCACAACCATTTGTATTCATTTCAAGAACGGGGATCTAAACCCCCACTCACAATAGTGCGGGGGGATTAGGTATTGTCATCTCACCTTTCTGTTTAGCTGCTTGTTTGTACCTCTCCTTCCCCTTCAACTCCACATCTCCACCCCTAGCCCCCCCCCACCCCTCCCACCCAACACCATTGTATACTCATGCACTGCATCAATTGCCGTCAGGTATAGTAATGTAACTGCTAGTTTGTCTCCTTTTTTCCTCCCCCTCTTCTCCCTTACTGTTTCTTACACAATCTGAAATGCCGTCAGGCTGATTATGATAGTTATTTTTCTCATTCTTAATTATTTTAACGGACTTGTAAGAATGTAACTGTATTCTCCCATGTTCCCTCCCTAATTGAAGCACTTTGTGTAGAGGCGCTATACAAATAATCAAAGTGTTTCAATCAAAGCATTCAGGCCCACAGGAGCCCCACGGCCAGAAAAGGAGAGTCCCCAGAACCGAGGATGCAAATCAGAAGACCAGAGACGTGAACAAAAGAGTTTTGCAATCTAAAGGTCCGACGACTGCAAACACGGAGCAGCCATCTAGAGGTTGCTATTGAGGTTTTAGGTTTCATTTTCCTTGATAGCTTCCAGACCTGTAACCAGCCCCAATAAACCCTTATTTAACTACAACTTCTTGCGTCTGCCTTACGTTGATCCAACATGATTCAGTGACGTCCCAGGGACTGTAGCCACATCCATTATGCCCGGCAGCTGATGAAGAAAAAAACTCTCCATCATAAAAAGTATTATCCCCGGAAACAGGGAATACACCAAGGGCTGATATATGAATGCAACCCCCTTTATAGTAACATATGGATCGGCGGATCCTTCCGAGAAGCCCAAACATTAGGCAAAACCCCGAGGAAACGCAAAACACGAGAAATGCTTCTTTCTAGTTTGCAGGCTAAAAATAAGGGCCCACCCACTAGCCCTGATTAGAATCAGCCGAGGAAAGGCAATAATTAGCGCGCTGGAGGAAGGCAGGCCCGCGGGCGGACTCGCCACTCCGTGAAATGCTCGCTTCCAGACGGGCACTTTTACGGGCTGCACTGCCGAGGATTAAACTAATCCGCAGAAACTCCAGCAAATTACAATGTTGATACTGATTCTGGAATTAAGAGCTGATGAGAGTACACTTTAATGACCTCTGCAAAACTTTCAATCCAAGTTATCATAAGTTAATGGAGGCAGAAGTAAACACCGGGAAACACGATGATGAAATAATGAGCCTGCGAGCTGATGACGAGGGGTGCAATCAGTGCGAGATTTGTACAAAACTGCAGGGATTACCGCGTATTGTTTTGGCCCCGGAAGGCCCCCGTAAATATGCCTTTAGCGCCACTTTCATCTGGGGAGGAATGTAAACTGTGATCGGAAAACTCTCTCCAGGCTGGAACGTTAGACTACTTCCCCGTGTGCCAAATTCTCGTGAAACGCTTTACACGGGATTGTTTCCAGCCTGCGGAACATGTCACCCCCTTGCCACTGCCTGTAAACCCCTTCACATGGCGTTGGCAATCCCTGATGCGTCTTGCACACTCGTGAGAAGCACACGAGAGGATTACACAAGCCCCGCTTTTGTATTCCGTCCACCCTGTTACCGAGGGCTTGGATTTTAATTACTGTGAAAGAACTGTTCATTTAGCTGCAGAGTCATGTCGCAGCATTACTAATGGCATTCTTGCATGAAGCAGAGGCCCGGCTTCTCTGGGAATTGCAAACAATTCAACTACAATTCACCGTCTGAAACACGCCTGCAGCTCCCGCACACGCCCTGCCAACTGGCAGTCACACAGCCATGCCGCAGAACACTGCCCCATAACGCCCTCCTTTGATCAAACAAGAGATCCTACTGCCACCCTATCAAGCTTTATTTAATGCCAGGCAGTTACAGCAAGTAAATGCCCCAGGCCAGATTCACATTCCCAGGAACTACAACCACACAGTGACATATGCCCAGGAAATGGCATCCTATGGCATGTTGAGTCTCATTTGACGTGGATTCTATGTCAAGACAGATGGCTTCATATTATGCAAAACAATCTTTACTACTGACACATAGCAGCAAAGATTTTTTTTTTTATTTGTAAAACAAATATCTTTTAACAAGTAAAACAGGAAAAAACACAGTAATCCATCAAAACCAAAGGGAGGAATCCCAGTCCAAGATGGGGTTCAGATCCAGCCCCAGTAACCAATCAGCAGAGACCCACCCCCATTTAAGTCCCTTCCTTTAATAGCAACTCCTCTTTCTTTGCTGCTGACGCATGAGCTAAGTACATTTGTTCACACGCTTGTACTTTTGCTAGTCAGTGTTTGGAACGTATTTAGTGATACTTTGTTTCATTGTATGGTCATTCATTGTTACAACCGCTGAGTTACTTTCTTTCCTCTCAGCGGCAGTGTGTATGCAAATGTCCCTGGAGCGTTCCATTTCCCCCTTCTGGCCTTCCCGCTCGCCGGCGGCAAGCTGTGAGGAGGCAGATCTGCCTCCGGCCCGCCCAGCGCTGAGCGCTGAACTTTCTTCCTCACACCCACTATTGATTTAACGTTCGACTGCTCGGGGAGTGCTCCAGCCCATTCCCTTATACGCCCACTATTGTTTTAGTGCTCACCGAGGAGTCAGGTCTTTTCAGCATTCTACGCTAAGGCCTTTTTTCATCACCCTGCCTATTAACATTAGCCTGCTCGGCGGGAATGTAAGTGATTTTACCGAACCCAAAGGTTCCTCTTCCCAAAAGTTTTACTTTTTTAAAATGTATTTCCTGCAAATATATATGTGTGGGGATACCCCCCACAGCCCCCCCACCTTACCCCTATACATTTTCTATATACTTTACCCCCCCCACATATATTTATGTGGGAAATTGGGGTTCGAACTTTTGGGAGTCAAACTTTTGGGGTTAGATAAAATTGTTTTAAATCCTCGGCGGGATTACACTCGTAGAGCGGTTTTCTTATGGATTAAATGGTCGCCTGCTCGGTGAAAGCAAACATTTTATTAGGTGTTTGTTTTTCCTCTGAACTCCGCGCTCGCTGCATACGAGCATGTGTGGAGGGAAGTAGCCCTCCCTTCCCAGTTCACAGACACATGTTGTCTGCTGCTAACCTGCTTGGCTTCCAGGCACAACTTGGGTTTAACAAGAGGCCTTCTTGTGAGGTGTTTTAGCCTGCAAGACAAGCAGGTAGCAGCTTGTTTAAGTCCACATTTTAGTAACTGGTGGAGATATTGTGCAAACACATTCCTTACTCTCTTATTTATTTATTTAGCTTACTTTGCCCCTCAGCTTGCTTGGCTTCCAGGTGTGCCCGGGTATTCTAGGAAATACACCACTTTTCCTTTTGTCTTATTTTTTGTGGGGTTTACAATTATGGTGGCATCCAAAGGGTCGGAGGGGGCCCCTTTGGCTGATGCTAGTACCCAAGTTAGGCCTTCGAAGAAAACAGAGGTCTGGGGAAGATTCTGGGATGATGGGTTCGGGGGAAAGAGTTCCCTAGCGGCCCCGCCTGAAGTCACTAGGGCTATTCAGGATTCCATGGACTCTGCCCTTCTTAATCTGAATTCAACCCTAGCCTTGGCATTTGATAGGCTGATTAATACAATTTCAGATTTTCACCCCAGCTCCGACCCGGGTCCGTATTTAGCCTGTAAGAAGTGTACAGCGAAGTCTAAGCATTTAAAAGGGCAAATCAGCCCTGTGTATGTTTCACCCTCTCCTACCAATTCCCATGGTATGGTTCTGAAATGTAAACTTTGGGGGGGGGGGTTCTCTCAGCCAATGGCTTCGGCTCACGCCACTTCAACTCCCTTATCCTCTCCAGATGCTGCGGATGATTCAGACTCCCCATCTAAGAGGTATAAGAAGGGGACCCCTGTGGATTTATCCCAAGGAGCTAAGGGTCCATTGGATGATAGCAGGGTACCGTTTTTTTACCTTCTCTCATCCAACATCCAAGGTCTGCGGAATGGCACCCTTCGGAGGCGGTCTCTACTTTCATACATCATTGGGTCAGAAGACCGCTTCCCAAGGAGGACAAGAACTCGTTATGTTCAGAATGTCCTAAGCCAGTTATTCCGGATAAGGTGGCCTTGACCCCGGATATCGATCAATCAATGGTGTCCTTTTTGTCTCAAAGGGGGAAGGACCCCAAGAAAGGGGCCGACAAGGCTCTTCGTAGTTGTGAGGATATATTGCGAGACATGTTGGGACCCTTGACTCAATATTTGAATTGGCCATAGAGGTCGGCGCTAACCAATTCCCCAGTTGATGTCCAGGCATTCAGAGGTCAGGTGCAGAGGACAGTATGCCTGCTCGGCAATGCCAATGCTAGCATTTCCAGGCAAAGGCGCAAATTCCTTCTCATGCGCATTGATTCCAGACTGAAGGATGTGGCAGAAGGCGAGGCTAGAACTTAAATGTAATAATAATAATATTTATCATTTATATAGCGCTACAAACCCTCAGGTATCTGAGCGCTGCTTATTATTACCCACTGTGTGTGGTGTTCGTTTATCGACCTCAGAAGGATGAAAGGCTGAGTTTGGCACTGCCGGGATTCGAACCTGCATCTGCAGGTCCTGCACAGATGTCAAAGTGAGCGCTCTACTCACTGTGCTATCGGACCGGCTGATAGATATATTCTTACTATACACTGGCCTGATTCTTAGCTCATTGGTGGTACAGCAAGTATTTGTTGGGGTGGTGTGAGACTGGTTGGAGGCCTCACTAATGTTGAATCTGTATAAGCGCTTTGGGTGCGCGCCGCCTTGCTTGGGGGCGGTGGGCCAGGAACTCCCTGAGTTGAGAGTGACCGCCTAATTATTCGTGACACATTCTTTTGCACCCTCTGTATTACAGCTTGCCACAACAAAGAATGTCCAAACCAGAAATCAACCAAGACACAAAGTTCACCTGCTTCATCTGATGCAAAAGCCTGAGTTCCAGACATTCATCACCGTAGACCAAAATGAATCACTCAAATACCATGCAGTAGATATTCATGCACTTTGTGTAGGGCTAGGTGGGCCCTCTCACATCCGGCATATTTACTGCCATGATGAACAAACACCAAAGAGACACTGTGAAATATTAAATGAACAGGTTAAGTCCACAGACGAAAGTATCACGGGACACCTGCAAGATAAGATGAAAAGGAACCTGACCACACACCTGCAAGATAAGATGAAAAGGAACCTGACCACAGTCCATGGTTCAACAACTTTATGGTTTGAAAGCTATTCCAGTAATTGCTGGGACGTGAGTAAGGTTTGATCATGAATGATGTACACACTGCTTGTAAAGAAAGTTCAAAATAATAATTCAAAGATTTTCTTTTACAGAAGACAGTATGGAGTAGAATATGCCCCTGGTCAAAGGACGTGCCAGGACTGTACATGAATCACTACAGGGAACATATTCATCAGGTGGATTATTAATGTGAGGGGAGATGTATGGGCAGTGTGTGTGTGTGTATATGTATATATATATATATATTTTCAAACGAAAATTAAGCCCAAAAGAGGGCCAAATCTGCGGAATGCACTCCCAAGAGCAGCCAGGTCCAGAGAATCCAGTACTTAGCAAATAAAAGGCTGCACGGCAAAGATCAGGTAGCACCAAATGTTCTTTATTAATAAAAGGTGCATAGCAAGGGAGAACCAGAAGGTTACACCGACGCGTTTCGTGATCAACTGACCGCTTGTTCACGATAGTAGGGTAAACACAGAAAATGGACTCATTAAAACACAATTCAAACTCTATGGTTGCAATGTGTAGAGTGTCTCGTACACCACGCAACTCCAATGTAGGGAGAAAAAAACAATCGGCCATATTGTAGTGACCAAGTGTTACCTCATATCGACCTTAATAGTCTGAAATAAAACCATTAAATAGAATGCTGCGCTTAAAACGGCAATTTACAAATTTAAATATTGCCGCTAATGCTGCAGAGTACAACAAAGAGGGAATAGATGAGAGAGACGACAAATACCTCACAAAACCCTAAAATGGTCAGAATACAAGGTAAAGTATTATTAAAAAATATATAATAATAGTACCCGTCGAACAGGAGGAAGGAACCGCACAAGCAGTAAGGAACGCCTTGCGAATGCAAAATACAAACAGCAATGGCGAGCTGCATAGCACCTAACTATAATGTATGAAACATAGATATGTAATGTGCTTAAGAAGGTGCGGTGCGATGTCAGCGGCATTCCTTCGAAAATCAAAAATATAATAAAATAAAGCCTGTCCCAAAGAAACATAGTAATGGGGCAAACTCACAGGTATATTGCCGTCTCCCATCTAAGGACCCTCTATGCGAAGTGTACACGTGCGTTAATAAAATGACATTAATGTATACGCCTTAATCATTGGTAATCTCGATCTAACCTATACATTGAGTAGACATCGTGTATAAGATAGGGTGCAAAACGGGTCAAATCACAACACGTATAACAATATTAGACAAAGGATAAAGTGCTTAGTGCATGCACAATAGTGCAAAGTGCAGAGTGCCAAAAACAAGGTGCAAAGTGCGAAGTACATAGCAGCTATAGTACGGAAGGTAAAGGTAAACAGGGTACAGGGAAAGGAGAAAGGGGGAAACAAGGGGAAATGGATAGGGATCAAAATTTCATTCTGTATAGCTAAGATAATACGCATAGTGCTCTATGTCCATGGGTGCACTGTTCGTGAAATCACAGGGTTTGGAAACCAGCCTGACCTCCCATAAAAATACAAGGAGGATGGCAAAAGGGCGTGCAGCCATGGACAGCTAGAGAATGATAAAAATATATATAGATCCACAGTAAAGTGCAAAGTGCATAGACCATAACATGCCCCAATTTAAGGGGCACACGATCTTCCTAATAGTCCTTAAAATTCACCTAAATAGTGCATACATGTTATATAGGCCCGTTTACTAATAGATAAAAAATCCACATATGAAAAATAAACAAAAAAGAAAAATGAAAATGCAATATACATACATACATATCCATAGTACCCTAAACATACAGTTGATGATTTCAAAATACAAGACAAATGCAATACGAGTATACTGTGTCTAAAAGAGTCCAAAAAACACTGTGTAAAAAGCAATATAATACATAATTATCAATCTAAAAAGATAGATATACTCCCTGCTAAAATACAAGTTAAAACCAGATAGTAATACAAAGCAGGCCAATCATAATTTATGAAGGAACCGCCATCAAAAAAGTATCAAAAAAGTATCAAAAAAGTATCAAGGAAATGTCCAAGCCAAAATAGAATAATAGAATAATGGTATTAACATCAGGCAAGTGAAGACATTTGTGTCAGGGAACCCAGAAATGCAGCAATAATGCATGCAAAAAGTACATAAAAATGTGTGCTATTAGGTTCCCAAAAAAGTATATAATTCTTCATCCAGGTTGTGACCCCTGGGTTTCTTGGTCTCGAGGTCCAAAATAGATTTAGTCTCCAGTTGCCTTAGCAATAATTCTCGATTGCCTCCTCTTGGTGACTTGGGCACTGTGAGAATCCCAAAGAAGGAAAAACCCTCAAGTTTACTGTCATGTTGGGACTGAAAATGCAAAGCCATCGGATAGTTGGAGTCAGTATTTCTGATGGCTCGAATGTGTTGAAGTATCCTAAGTTTCAATTTGCCTTTGGTACTGCCCACATACCACTTGTTGCAAGGACAGTTAAGAACATATACCACATGATCAGTATCGCAAGTAATTCTGGATGCGATCTTAATGTTAGTATCCAAGATAGGATGGGTATAGTGGGTCTTGTTAGCAGCGTATGTACATGCTTTGCATTTGGAGCACTTGTAAAAGCCGCAAGATTTAATGTTGAGCCAGGCATTGGTTGTCACATTGTCAATGGGCTTCATAAAACTGGGAACTAAAGTGTCTTTGACTGAGGTCGACCGTCGAAAAGTAATATTAATATGGTCGCCCAAAATGGTGTTTAGATGTTCATCAGATTTTAGAATATGCCAGTGGCGTTGCATGACTTTGCGTATACTATGTGCTTTGGCTCCAAATGTTAAAATGAGACGTGTCTCATTCAAATCAGTGGTAATATGTTCAGTAACTTCCTGCAACAATAGCTGTGAGCGATCCATGCTTCTCGCTTTCAGGAAAGATCTCTCGAGACTTTTTTTAGGGTAGCCACGTTGTTTGAAACTATTAGCCATGAGAGCGCATTCGTAATCAAAGGTTTCAATCTTTGTACAATTTCTGCGTATACGAATGAACTCACCATAGGGGATACTCCATTTAAGGGCGGTGGGGTGATTACTCAAAGCATGTAGTGGAATGTTTGAACTGGTGGGCTTACTGTATAGGCTGGTGATGAGTTCACCTTGAGCCACAGTAACAAGAATATCAAGAAAAGTGATAGCAGTCTTGCTGTGGCTCTCGGTGAACTGTAGGTTCAAATCATTGATGTTAAGTATATTAACAAAGTCTAACCAGTCAGCACTGGCACCCTCCCAGATTATAAACAGATCATCAATATATCTAAGCCAAAGGGCAATTTTAGATGTAAAGTGACTGTTGCTAGGATTCCAAACTACAAATTTCTCCCACCAACCCATCAACAAGTTTGCATAAGAGGGCGCAAAGGTGGAGCCCATCGCAGTCCCCCGAAGTTGCATGTAGAACTGTTTGTCAAAGAGGAAACAATTATTAGTTAGACAAAAATCAATCATCTCAAGAATCATCTGGGAATGTTGAAGATAATTCAGAGAGCGTGTATGTAAGAAATATTCGCACGCCTTCAGGCCATCACTATGTCTTATGGACGTGTATAAAGAAACCACGTAAAGTGTTTTAAGTAGGAAGGTAGATTCCCATGGAATGCCATCTATACGACTCAAAAAGTCTTTGGTATCCCTCGCGTAGGAGGGCAGAGAAGTAACAAATGATACCAGAGTCTCGTCTATGAACCTAGGGGTGTGTTCTAGTAGGGCCCCGCATAGTGTGACAATAGGTCTACTAGGAGGCCTAATAAGACTCTTATGAATTTTTGGCAAAAAATAAATAGTCGGTGTCACTGGGAATTTAGGATGTAGATATAGACAAATATCCTCGTCTAGTAAATCCTTCTCCTTCCAAGTTTGTAACAGATGACCTAGTGTGTTACTCATGTTTTCTGATGGATCACCAGGCAAGATAGCGTAACAGTCCTTATTTAACAATTGTCTATGTGCCTCTTTGACATAGTCTACGCGATTCATGAGGACAATGTTCATACCTTTATCCGATGGTTTAATAATAAGATCCGTCATCATACTATATATATGGAAACCAAACCACAATGAAAAAAAACACCTGACTCATATCGTAATAAATTACAAATTTTTATTGTTAAAAAATCATTTGTCAAGTAGTTGGACAGCAACACAAACAACAGAGGCAGGACGCCCTTGGGCAAATGCTGCTAAACACAACGTGTTTCGCGTTCCACTCGGCGCTTGTTCACGTGTGTTTATATATATATATATATATATATATATATTACACAGGCTACGGTAGCGGGCGTGTAGTTATAGTTAAGTTGCTAAACTCATAGGTAGAGCACTTTTTCGGTGGCTTATAACGTCGCTTCCCCCTGGAGGAATCCTCACCAAACTTTGCAAAAAAAAAAAGTATATGGCCGGCACTGAAGCTTTTCACCAAATTTGGTGAGGTTTCGTGCAGGGGGGGGCAAAATTATAGGGGAGGGTCCCAAAAAATCTTTTTTTTCCATAGACTGAATGGGCAATAACTTTGCACATGGCTACAGCCCAAACAGCTGGACGGATTTCCACCAAATTTGTGGCAGGAGGAGGGGGGGGGGCTTAGGTCAGAAAGCGTGCTTTTGTGTGTTTGGTGGGAATTCTATCAGTACTTTTGTTGCAAACGACTGAAATGTATGTCTCAAAAAATCTGTGATATCTGGGTCCGCTCTGCAGACCCATTTCCCTGTTCGCTCCGTGGACCTAAGTCTTATTAGGCTGTGGTATGCTTTGATATCATCAAACATTGGACACAGCCGGTGGTTGGCTGGAGGGAAGCGTGCTTTGCGTCAAAGGTTTTGGAAAACGCCGCCATGGTGTATCAGAGGAGAGTGCGCCAGCGGAAGGGTCTGGAAAATATACCGTATGCCATGTGTTGGCGGCAAGAAGGGAGGGAAAGGGTGGGGGAGTGAGAAGTGATTTATGTGATATATGTGAATAGCTGTAAAACGGCGTAGGAGTGGCTGCAGTATTCATACGTATTGCACCAAATCGCGTGTACCTAGACAGGCGACTACTTTGTGTGTTGATTGGAGGCAGCTGTCGTAACGGGCCGATAGCTTGTGCCGCAACCTGTTTGCGCCAACCTCTTTCCGTGGTGAGTGGTGGCAGGTGAATTTCAGAAGGGGAGTGATTTGCACATGACATAGGTTGGGTGGGAGCACGGGTGAATGTGCTGTGCGGATGGATTGCAGTAGTTAGGCACATGGTGGCATGCATGGGTGCATGAAGCTGCGGTGGGTCTGTTGAAGGGTTAGACTAATTGGATGCATGGCACAAGGCCGTAGGGCATGCAGTCGAGAGCCTAGGCCTTCAGCACACCCATCGCAGCAATGCATGTCTTACTCTGCATTCAGTAGAGTGTGGTGCTTCCACAGTGTGGTGTGTGCAGATAGGTTGGAGAAGGGGCAATATTGCAAACAGTATGTGGGTACGGTGGCAGTGAGAGAAAACTTTATGAATGGAAGTGGGCATGGCCATAGTGCAGGAGACAGTGGCTTATTTCTACATCATGGTAACGGTTCCACTTCTTTGCTGCATAGCTCCATGGCGGTGCACAGGTTGGGCTGGAGTGCTGGTGGCAGTAGTGTGTATGTGGATTGTCGTACTTGATGACATGGTGACATGCATGGTGGCATTATGGGGGCGTGGCTAACCGCCATGTGAAGAGGACGTGCTCTGGGTGCGCTCCGTCCGATGCGACCAACATAAGCTGTTTTTCCTACTTAAATGTGAACCCCTGAAGCCTGCACTCCTTCTCATCGAACGCTGCTACCATCCTGCACCCGCTGGCTGTTTTTCCAAGCCCGGAGGCACCCTATGAAGAAAGAGCTGCCGCACGGAAAATCGCCGCCCACCAAAGCCAAAATGGCGGCTCCCTCGCGCTGAGATACGCGGCAGCCCTTACACCAGAGCCGCGCCCGGACCGCGGCGCCGCGCTAGCTGAGCTGATCGGATACGGTGCCTACGATCCTGCCTGACCTGGATGCCCGGCCGAGAGAGGAAGCCCTTCAGCCGCGTGCATTGCCTCCAGTGCCGCTGACGGAGTCCCGAGCGGCCTACCCGCCCTGCTCCTCCTCATCAACCCGTGCGGGGCCCGGAGCCCCGATACTGCACCTGACCAGCGGAGGGCACACGCGACTCGACACGCGAGCGGAGATCGAAGGGCGGCGCGGCCTGGGTGCTGCACGCAGCCTGCCGAGAGCGGAGCCCCTGGAGTGGTGGCCGGAGAGAAGAACGGAAGGCCCGGGCGTCGCTGAGCCCACGAGGTGAGCCGGGGGAAGACCTGCATTCCCCCACCCCCTTTGCCCACCATATCCTCTGGAACCCCGAGGCGTAACACCCCGAACGGCTCCATCCGCCCCGGGCCCACGCTAGCGTAGACAAGATCCGCCAGGCCCTCCGCCATGTCCACCAAAGGAGCCAGGTCCAAACAGCGCCAAACCACCATAGATACCTTCACTGCTGGGGGCCCCATCGCTTCCGAAACCTCTAGCGGCACAACCTTGGACGCACAACCCGACCTCCCGGGAACGGCCACTGAACCTAGCAATGCCCAAATCCTTGAGGCCATTAAATTGTTCCAGACCACCATGGAGCAAAAAATTGACGCGGTGGCCATAGATCTGGGCCTCCTACGCCAGGACGTCCGCTCCTTAGCCGACAGGACTGATACACTTGAGGCTCAAGTGCGCGAAAATACAGAAACCAAAGTGGAGCTCCTCAGAGATGTTGACGAACTGCGGCAAAGAGTGAAGAACTTGGAGGAAAGGGCCGAAGAGGCAGAAGGAAGGGCACGCCGAAATAACATCCGCCTCCTGGGCCTGCCGGAGGGCATTGAGGGATCCGACCCCACGAACTTCGTGGAGAACCTTATGCTACAGGAGATTGGCGCCGAGAAACTGTCCCAAGGCTTTACGATCGAGAGGGCCCATAGATCCCTCACCAAAAGACCCCCTCCTGGCACCCCACCCAGACCAGTAATAGCGAAGGTTCTTAATTACAGAGACCGGGAGACCATCCTGGCCTACTCGCGGTCGGGCGGCCAGATCCTCAGAGACTCGGCCAAAATATCCATCTACCCCGACTACACCTTCCAGGTCCAACTGAAGAGGGCTCAATTCATACATACCAAAGCTAGATTGAAGGCCGCCGGACTGCGCTACATGCTCCTCTATCCCTCTAGATTGAAAGTAATACGCAACAACAAAGCCCACCTATTCGACACTCCGTCTGAGGCCCGCGACTGGATGGATAGGGAACAGATCCCCGACATAGAGGCGAAGGGGCGACGACCGCGCTGAGCCACACCACGCTGGCGGCGCTGGGCCCGAGGACCCCCATGGTCCCCTCCACGCAAGTGCCAGCTTGTCACAGCTGAACAGATCCTTAGCAGCGAGGCACCAGAGTCGAACACTCTTCCACCCCCGGAATCTTTTCCTGTTTTTTTTTTTGGGTATACCCATACCCGCCCGTAGGGCACCAGGCGACCAATGCACGGTCTAATGGAGCAGAAACGGGATAGTCATGACGGGGGATACCTCGCTCGACTTGTTATTAGTTTGAGTTGTTTAAAGTTACGGGGGGGAGGGAATATGGGAGTTGGCACGAAGGTTAGGTGCCGGGGAAGGGAAACCACTAGACCACTGACGTCCAGAATACATAACCCGAGGACCACTCAGCCCCTAAGCCAGGCGACACCCAAGCCACTGAGTGGGGGAACAAGAGGCAGTTGCTTCACAGTTATGTACCCTTATCTAAGAGCGCTTAGACCACTGACATCCCCTACATGCTTCTTGCCGCTGACACGGCCCCTACCTGCACCCCCAAACAGACGCTATACCCCCTATTACCCATGGCTGCCACGATAAAAATCATCACGTGGAACGTCAGGGGCATGAATAGCTATGTGAAACAACGTCGCGTCCACGCATACTTGAAAAGGTGCAAAGCCGGGATTGCCATGCTGCAGGAAACTCATCTCTCTGCTGATAAACTTAAAGCATTGGCCAAAACTTGGCGAGGAACCTTGATAGGATCCTCCTACTCCTCCTATGCAAGGGGAGTCTTGATATGGGTTGACCCAACCACCCCCTTCAGACTAATAAGCACAAAGACTGATGATGAAGGTAGGATGGCACTAGCGTATGGCACCATCGAAGGCAGAGAGGTATGCCTAATTAGCACCTATGCACCCAACCACGACGCTACCGCTTTCTTCCACTCCCTATACCCAAGGCTCAGCCCCTACAGGGACGGCGTCATGATTTGGGGAGGTGACCACAATTGCACCCTAGACCCTCTAAAAGATAGATCTGATGATAAACATACCCGCCCATCCCCCCCGGCCAAGATTCTGTCCAAACTGACTAACCAGCTGTTACTCCGAGACTTGTGGAGAGAACTGCACCCTGATCAGCGAGTTTTTTCCTTTTACTCCCCTCCCCATGCTGTCCACACGAGGCTGGACTACTTGTTTGTAAGCCAAGAACAGCAAGCTATGTTTAGCGACGCCCTCTACCTGCCCAGGGTCCTGTCTGACCATTCCCCGCTGCTGGCCACCTGGGAAGTGTTCCCGCCTAGACCCCCGATCCCCACTTGGAGGCTTAGAGCCGAAGCCCTCCATGACGCGACCCTTCGGGAACACGTAAGCGACTACACCGAGGAGTACTGGGAACGAAATTTGAATAGCGTCAGATACATGGGCACTGCATGGGAGGCATACAAGGTAGTCATAAGAGGGGAGATGATTGCGTCCATAGGAGGGGCCCGTAGATCCATCACATCCTCCCTGGAACGCTCGGAAGCGGAGCTGGGTGAATTGGAAAACAGGGCTGATTTAACCCCTGAACTCCTACAAAAAATAACCGACCTGAAGCAAACCTGTTTAACACACTGGGAATCCCTGGGTAAATTGAGTTATACTAAACACATTGAAAGAACCCACGCCCTAGGAGACAAACCCGGAAAACTCCTGGCTTGGTTGTATAAAAGTGAGACCCCCCGAGCTCCCATTTGCCAAATTCTTAAGCCGGATGGCACCACGGCACATACCCAAATTGAAATCAACTCAGTTTTTTCAGATTTCTATCATAATCTTTACTCCGAGACCCCGCCCGAGGCTGATACCAGCATTGAAGACATCTTGGACATCATTGAGCTGCCTAAATTAGACTCACAGATGGCCGAAACACTAGACGAGCCCATCACTCCCGACGAAGTAAAAGCAATCATTAGATCCCTCCCCTCTGGAAAAGCCCCTGGTACTGATGGCCTCCCCGGTGAGTTTTACAAAACTTACGAGGAAACTCTGGCTCCTCTGCTGACCCAAGTGTATAACGAAGCTTATGAGCGCGGCACCCTCCCCGACACCATGAGGGAAGCCGTTATCATCCCCCTTCTCAAGCCTGGCAAGGAAGGTACGGACTGCGGCTCCTATAGGCCCCTCTCCATGTTAAACGTTGACGGTAAAATCCTCACCTCTCTCCTAGCGAACAGATTGCGTAGGGTAATACCACACTTAATCCACCAGGACCAAACGGGCTATGTGCCCGGGCGCTCCATAACCGAGAACCTGCGGAGATTGCACCACGTTATATACAGCACGGAACTGAGGCCCCAGAAATACGCGGTCGCGTCATTAGACGCCACCAAAGCTTTCGATTCTGTGCGCTGGGAGTGGCTATATGCCACCATGATAAAAATGGGAATAGGACCTGTTTTCTTAAATTGGACTAAATTGATTTACACCAACCCATCTGCCAGGGTGCGGACCAACAAGACATACTCTGACTCGTGGTCTCTCCACAGGGGCACTCGCCAGGGATGTCCTCTCTCCCCGATGCTTTATATCATCGCCAGTGAACCCGTGGCCGCATACCTCAGACAGGAGTATGGCGATGGGGGCATTGAGATCGACGGGATAACTCATCTGGTCTCCATGTACGCTAACGATACCCTGCTATACTTACACAACCCCGAACACCTCTTGCCCTACATTCTTGAAACCCTAGAATGCTTCCAAATTCACACAGGAATCCGTATTAACAAAAGCAAGTCCTGCCTCTACCCGCTTGCTGCACTATACAGAGAAAACTTCAGATCCCTGCCCTCCTTAGATCTGCAATGGCAGTCGACCTCCTTCAAATACCTTGGAATCACTATACACCGTAACCCCCACACAGAACACATCCTCAACACAGTCAGAGCTAAAGATGCCCTAGCAAATTCCATGGACTTTTGGGGGAAGCTTCCGCTTTCCGTGGCCGGGAGAGCAGGTCTCCTCAAAATGGTAGCACTTCCACGCCTATTACACAACTTCACCAACGTGCCCTTCAACATCCCCCCTTCCTTCTTTAGAGACATCAATAAACTATGCAGGCAGTTCCTCTGGCAGGGGGGCAGGCACAGGGTAGCACTGGAAACACTTCAAAGACCCTACGAAAGAGGGGGTCTGAAAGTCCCCAATTTCGAACTATACTACCTTGCAAGCCAGCTAAGACATGTGATGCGATGGATGGCCGATGAGATCACCACAGATACCAGACTTCTCCAACCAGCTCTGACAGGCTTCCTACTCAGGGACCTACTCTGGGTCAAGGAGGACGCCCTAAGGCAGTACCCTTATCTGGTACAGCTCGGAACTCGGCTCTGGAGAAGGGCTTGCAGAACGTTGGGGTCCCCTGATCCGTACTCCCCACAGATCCCCATAGCAGCACTCATGACCCATCGCCCGTGGGGGCAACTGGAAATGCGAGCACAGTGGGAGCCCTGCGGGGTGGCCACCCTCGGAGACCTGGTTCAGGATCGGGTAATCCTAACATTCTCCGACCTGAGCGAGTCCTCGGAGCTACCTACAGGACAATTTCTGCTCCACAGAGCAGTGATCCAGGCCATGAAAGACAGATGGCCGGTGGCGACCATTCTTGCAGCGGAGGACGAGATTATTGAGACTATGTTGAACACCGCCGAGGGGGGCCACGAGACCTCACGGCTCTACGAAGCCTTAATGTTAGGCACGACCAGGAATGAGCTCAGGAGCAGAGGGAAGTGGGAGCACGAACTGGGCCGGGAATTTGACGACAAGGAATGGGAAGGAGTAACCCTTTATCACAAGAAAATCTCCAGAAACGCCCGTCTGCAACTTATCCAACTATACATTACCAACAGGGCTTACCTAACTCCGGAAACTATATCGTCTTTCAAGGGCGCAGCCATCCAGCTATGCCCTAAATGCAATGAGCCGAAGGCGGGAATGACTCACATGTTCTGGGGTTGCCCAGCGATACGCTCCTTTTGGATGCAGGTGCGGGGAAGGGTGGCAAAAGCAGACATTGAACTGGACGTACATAGCCCTGTGGCCTGCATCCTGGGCAGGTGCAGCCGTGATCGCAAAACAAACCCCTAAATAGACTCAAAGACTTAATTTATATCACGGCTAAAAGACGCATAGCCATGTGTTGGAAGAGCCCCAGAGGCCCGATTGAAGCACAATGGTGGAACGACCTCACTAAGTGGTTGGCAGCCGAGACCGGAGCGTGGGAAACCGCTATCCACGAACAGAGGCTGGACTCCAGTGAGGAATTACATCGCTGGGTGTCGCTGACCGTGCCATTACTCCACCTTGGAGCGGTGGATGACCCCTCAGTTGATCAGCCAGCCCTGACCTCTGAACTGGCTCGATATTGAACAGTGGAGTTGATCGGAGTCTTGGGGGGTGGGGTGGGGGTGGAGGGTGGTATGGGGGAAGTTATGGACGTGTAATGTATATGCAGTACCTGATATGTTCGTGGTCTATCAATCTGTTGAAAATCAATAAAGAAAGTTTTAAAAAAAAAATGCATGGTGGCATTACCTTGTGGTGGATGTGTTCAAGGCCTAGACTTTTGGGTTCATGGCCGAAGGCCATAGGCCATGCACTGAAGAGCGTAGGGCTTGAGCACACCCACAGCAGTGATGCATTTGTGACTCTGCATCAGTTAGAGGGTGGCGACTTGTACGGAATGGTTGTGGAGCACATTTCAGACGCAATAGAGCAGCAGAAGTGAGCTGCCATGCGTGTATGCTTGATTGTGCAGGTAAGGTCACTGTTGGAACATGGTAAGGTTTTTCATGTGTGGTTGGAGATGGTGCAGTGAAATTATATGATATATGATATGATTGGTTATTTATAATGCGCTTAATACCCAGAGGTTTCTAAGCGCGGACCCGGGGATCGAACCCATGTTTTGCAATGTCGTCTTGCTTCCAAACAAGCACGCTGCCGCTGAGCTATCCTCCCGAGCTTTAAAAGGTGCACAGTTTGGAATCCTATCCATCTACCACTCCTTGTAATTAGTCTAGATATGATATGATCGATACGTGTGGGTACTGGGTGCAGTGTTTGCATGCTGTTAGTATGGAAGAGGGTATGGTTGAAGTGCAGCTTATATGTGCTTGGATAGTGCTCTGTGTGCAGATCGCTTGGAGTAGGGGCAATGTTGTGAACAGTTTGTGGTTAGGTTGGCAATGACAATACTTTCTCAGTGGAAGTGGGTAAGACCATAGTATATGAATGAAAGGGTGTAAGGGTACCTGAGAGAGTGTAATGTTTGTAGAATATGGTAACTGTTGCATTTAACACTGTATAGCTCCATCGCAGTGCAGAGATCGGGTAGGAGTGCTGGTGCCAGTGGTGCGTATGTGCACAGTAGTAGCTGGTGACATGCTGACATGCATGGATGCATTACAGTGCCAGAAATGTTTGCAAGGAGCACACCCACTGCAGCAATGCAGGCTTGACAGTGCATGAGGCACAGGGTGATGAACTTTGGAGAATGGGTGTGGATCACATTGTAGATGAGCTACAGCAGCACAAGAGTTGAAAAGTGTTTATTGTGCATTCCATGGTTGTGGTGATAGTTGCAACATGCTACAGTATTTGGTGTGCGGTAGGAGATCGTGCAGTGAGAAGGTGTGCAGTGTGTATATATTGTGAGTATGGAAGAGGGTATGGTTGAAGTGCAGTTTATAAGTGCTTGGTTAGTGTGCTGTGTGTAGATTTATTGAAGTAGGCCCAATGTTGTGAAGCTGTTGTGCTTAGGTTGCCAGTGACACAAGACTTTGTGAATGGCAGTGGGTAGGGGTGGTGCAGGCTGTGGTATGTTTGTGGATTCTACTAATTGTGACACGGTTTCGTGAATGGATGTTCTATGGTGTGGGGGAGTTGGGTAGAAGTGCCAGTACATATGGGTCATGTGCAGAAAGGGTACCCTCATGCACTCCATCATGCATAACACTCATGCCAATAGAAGTAGTGACACTCGCACTCCAACTCCTGGGGATTATCTGACCCGTAGCACTGCTAGGTTCCCCAAGGTACATCCAGTTCCTCGTAACATCACGTTACCTCTGGTACGAGGGAGGCGTGAGGAAGGGGCAGAGGTCGACTTCATTGGCTCCCTCGTTTGCAGTGGCAACTACCATAGAGGTTGCGAGCAGGCAGGAGCAACCGATTGTGATCACTTCCTGGTTTCGGGACGCTTCCCCGATCACGTGCTCTGACCTCCACTCACGTGATCGGGAGCCGGGCATAAAAGCCAGTCGCTTCGAATCACTCGTTGCTTCACAGCTGTTTCTCACGTAACACTGTCCAGCGTTTTGATTCAAGAATTCCACGGATTAGACCTCGGCTCACGGTTTACGGATTGTTATCTCTTACTCCCTGGTACGTTCACTTGGTGCTGCACGGATACTCGGACTTTGAACTTTGGATAACGAATTACGGACTGCCTCTAAATACTTCCCTGATTTGTCGTCTATGCACCATTACCCGGATTCGACCTTTGGACCGTTCTTGACCTCCCTTTGTTTTTTCTCCCTGAACTGTTACGTTGCTTTCAAGTGGCCCACGTCTCTTCAAGTACAACGACCTTCAAGAGCCATCCAGGTGTGTGTGTAGCCGGTACTTACTATCTGGTGCCAGGCTTCAGGGATTGTTGACGCACTCCTTGCACCACAGCTCCCGAGTCCCAAGCCCCTCCCTATTGGGTTTAAGTAAGCTTTTCTTTGGTATAGAGTTAACGTTTGTGACCATATTACTGTGCCTGTTTGTGTTAATACCTGGCTTCCTTCCAACAGCCTTGGGGTCCTCGGCGGCATCTGATCCTGTGAACAACAACCACACCTGTGGCCTCAAGGCTCGCACAGAGAGTATTCTTGTATCTCTCTGTGGGGAACTTGGGGACAAAGGCCCTTATACTCTTCACGACACAGCAAGATCTGACAGTATGTTACGCTTGTGCATATTGTTAGCTGCCCACATGGTCGCATGCATGTATCCATAATGTTGTGGTGGGTGTGGGTGTGGGCAAGGGCTGCACTGTTGTGTGCGTGGCCAAAGTTGTGCTGAGTGTGCCGCAGGATCTTTGGTGATGCTGTAATAGTGCATTAGTTAGCAGAAGTTTCTGGTGGAGGGGTTTTGGAATGAAACGGAACGTGCACCGACACTGTGTAATGGTAAATATGGAGTGGTACGGAACGTGCACCGACACTGTGTAACAGTAAATATGGAGTGGTGTACAGAAATGATAGTGTGCAATGCAGAGGTTTTGTATGTGATAGCTGAATGCGTGTTTGATAATTTGCCAGCATTCAATCAGGGAACGCTGCAAAAAAGCCGCTGCAAAGGGAAGAAGTATTGTGTCTGCTTTACTGGGCCGTGGCCCTAACTGTAGATGGGGAAATTGCACATGGCACATCCTGTCATTATGAGCATGCCAGCCATGGAAATGGAATTCTGGGAAATAGGCAATTAGGTGTTTAGGGGGTGGTTTCCAGGAAGGGGTGGTACCATATCTTCCCAATACTGTGTCTTGAGGTTGGTGGAGATGGAGAGATGCACAGTGCTTATCGTCGGTGATACTTTTGTGTGCCATTTGCACAAGTGTTGTGTGCAAAGAGGCCTTGCTGGTAATTTTGGGTTGGAAGGAGTGGATGCTTTCTGGGGCTATCAGGGTGACAGCAGTTTTGGCGGGATGGTTCAGCTTTGCAGGTATGTGGCCTCCGTCACTAACGTAGACTTTGTCGTGGTGCAATATGGCAGTCTACATTTGGGTTACATATCGTGTGGACTTTTAATCCATCACCTGAAGAGGTTGCTGAACGCAGTGATGCAGATTTTGCCTACTGCCAAGGTCGTTTTCTCATGCATAACACCAAGAGGAGTTTGGGCCCATGCCATTGCAATTTGTCCCCAGCCAGAGGTCGGAAGGTGTGTTATGAACAAAAGCATGTGTGAATTTATGCAGACTGCTAGCATGTTCTCCACCCACTATGAGATCAAGAGGTGGCAAAATATGCAGTGGCTCCATAGAAATGGCATTTATTTGAGCGACATTGGCAATGCCGTTTTCTTTTACTCTGTGCAAGAAGCATTGACCAGAATGTGGTAAAAATGTGAGGAGAGGCAAACAGAAACGCATATAAAGGGAAAAAAAATAAAAAAGTTGCTTGCACGTAAAAAAAAACTTTATACATCTACGATGCAAGACTCAATCACCTACCCAGCTTGATATTGGTTCCCCCGCTACACCCACACACCCACCCCTGCCTATAACAAAAAGATAGCGGATTACCCAGTACTTTCAGGATTACACGTGCCACATCCTGGGTGGCCATGTGGATATGTATGCGGATGGAGAAATTGTGCATAGATTTACTGAAGTTTGCAGTGGATGTGCTTTGGAATGGCACGACACATATTGTAATTGTGTAACGGTACATTTGAAGTGTACAGGAGAGACAGTGTTGGATGATGGCGGCTTCGATGCGATTGGTGTATACATGTGTCCCTATTTACGCGTAACCCAATGAGGTAGTGCTGTAGAGAAGATAGTGGGAAGGGAAGAAGTTTACCAGTTTTACAGGGGTGCGGCCCTCATGGTACTTTGGGAGTCACACGTGCCACAATCTGCCCTTCCCACCATGTTGCACAATTGACATGGGACTGTGGAGATTGTCCAATCGGGTGATTAGGGTGTGTGGCAATAGGAAGAAGGACTCCTACTTCACTTGGGCCAGGTCCTCGCCATACATGGGGAACCACACGTGGCACATTCTGCGTTTCTCACCATGCTGGCCTATGGAAATGGGACTGTAGGGATTGTCCTATCAGGTGCTCATGCTCAGGGTGTGCATCACAGGAAAGCGCACCAATAAGAAGGACGACTCCTGCTTCACTGAGGCGCGGACCTTGCACTAGTTTGGAAAGCGCACATGCCACATTCTGCCTTTCTAAGCATGCTGGCCAATGGGTATGTGACTGTGGGGATTATCCAATTAGCTGCTTAGGTTCTGCCTCACAGGAAGGGGCAGTAACAAATTCTTACTTTACTTTGTGTACTCATACTGGAAGAAATGGAGAGACACAGAGTGCTGTTACTGGGTGATGACTTTGTGGTACATTTGCACATGTATGCCCAGGAAAGAGTTTTGCGTGGCAATTTTGGATTGGAAGGAGTACAGGCATTGTGGTACATTGCCGATGTCTGCAATTTTGGCATTGTCATTGACCTTTGCAAATAAGTGGTCACTTTCGCGCCTTTTCATGTTGTCGTTGTACAGTACGGAGCTCAGCATTTGGGTTACGCGCCTTGTTCATATGTGTTGCATCAACTCAAGAGATTGATGAAAGCAGTGAAGCATTTTTTTCCCACTGCGAAAATTCTATTTTCATCTATACCGCCAAGAAAAGGGTGGAACTGTTCTAATGCATTTTGTTCACACCCAGGGGGCGGAAGGTGAATCATCAATGGACAAATGGCCACTTTTTTGTGCAATTCTGGAATGTTCTTCTGCCACAATGACATCATTGCTTCTGAAAATGCAGATTTATTCCATGACAATGGCATTTCTTTGTCGAACATTTGCAATGGTATTTTGTTGCTCCATCTACAAGATGCGTTGAAGAGTTTACTGTAAAAATATGTGGAGTACAGAAAAAAAATCTGTATAAAAAGCAAAAATCCTTTTCTTATCCATACCACTAAGAAGAGTATGTGCCTGTTCTAAGGCAGTTTGCTCGCAGCGAGAGGGTGGAAGGTGTATCATCAATGGAAGCATGTCTACTTTTTGGTATGATGCTGCAATGTTCTTCTGCAACAATGACATAATTGATTCCAAAAATGTGGACATATTCCATGACAATGGCATTTCTTTTTCCAATATTGGCAATGGTGTTTTGTTATTCTATCTACAGGATGCAGTGAAGAGCTTACTGTAAGAATGGGCAGAGTGCAGAAAAATAAAAAAACTCTATAAAAACCACAAAAAGAGTGTTTCCTAATGAGCATCTAAAAAACAAAACCACAAAAAGCTCTTTTTAGAGCCACCACTACATATGAATCCGCTGTCCTGGTTGAAATGTATTCTGCCACGCCTGCACACAACACGAAAAGTATGCGGACACTGCGTTACTTCCGGGATCCCACATGCCACATCTGGCCCATTTGCAGAATGGCGCGCTTGGAAATGGGTCTGTGGAAGCTAAGAGATTGTGCAATAAGGCTTCTGGGTGCGGTGTGAGCAAGAATGTGTTGGAAGCATGCAGTTTGCAAAATAGTCAACAATTAAATAATATAGCACTGTATATAATCTTGCTAGCAGGTAATTGCAATAGCTACTGCAAAGGGTGGGCAGGGGCTTGGACACGCATTGTGAATGAAAGCTGTCGACTGCAACTCTGTCCCAATACCCACTGTGTTCCTTTCTTCTTGCCTGTAAACGAAGGGCCACTCTGCAGGTTGCTATGAACAGTACAATACAACAGTGAATGGATATATCCAACGTCTGATGCAGTAGTCCTAAACAGCTTCTGCAGTAGCGCTGCCATATGTCTGAATGTCTCACCACGGGTAATGTGTTCTTGCAGATATTGATCTGCAGCATATTGGATGACATGTATTATGCCACAAAACTGCTATTTTTACATCTTCAAATTAGCAATCTGCATCAAAGCGAAAGTATCATCACTTGATGGCACGCCATTAGCCGTATCTGTAGCATTCATGGAGATGAGTACATTTTGCCACATAGGAATGCTTTTCATCAGGGGACACACAGTTTCATTAGGGAGAGCAACAAGACAGTTGTTCAGGCAGCTGCATGCTGCCACAGTACCTTTGCAACTTGCACTGATAATCTTTGAGTTCTGAAGATTTTGTTGTTTACTTAGCGGTGCTTACATTTAACTGTTTGCGAGTTAGCAAGCAGCAACAGCGTTCATATTTTCCAGACTCACTACAGACTGTCATATGTGCAGTGCAATCTTTTATGAACCTGTGCAAACCGCAGTGAGCAACTTGCTACGTAACCTCACGGTGCTAAGTGCAGAGACATTGTGTCAGTTTCACGGGTCATGGAAGGGCAAGCAGCTCATCAATCAAAGCAATGGGCCATTTAACACGCCCACTGTACACTGGAGCATCCTGCTCCTTGCTCCCAATGGGCCTCAGGCAGCCAGGCATGACATAGCCATAATTCGGTAGCTTTGCAACACGAAATCCGTAGGCGGTAGGTCTGTTTCAAATGCTGTAGCCTATTGCATGAATCGGTAGCATTGGCGACAGGGGCGGCATTACCAGGAAACAGAGGTTAACATACGCATAGCTGTGCAACCGACAGACGTCTAGTGCCACGACTTATTAAAAGGGAATGAGAAGATGCAGACATGAGGCCGGTCCTGTAGTCCTATGGACACTTCCATTGGGATTGGACATACGCCATGCAGGTGCACTCTCAGTGGGAAACCTCCATTTTGCTTACCTGCAGGCATCTTGGGCAACACTGTGCGCTAAAGAGTCAAAATGCAATTTCTGCACCAAAGCAACAAATACGCACACACTCACAAACAGTTTACATGTACACGTTTAATTTGTAAGAAACATCGCCAGTATTAGGACTGGGTAGGGGTACTAGTAATTGTTTAGCTATTGTTCCATTTTTATATACAGCCTGTGTACGTTGCATTTTACAGCGTCTCATTGATTTCGTGTGGCTATATGCTGTTGCGGAAGAGGTGCTGCTTCTGATGCATTCCTTCAATGTAAAATATGTCCTGTTACACACAAACATATGTGTGAAGTGTGCATAAAGCAATACATATTAACTACATTACTTTTTAGACTGTGCTGCTTCCCAATGCAATTACTATCGTTACTCATTTAGTGAAGAGGGACATGCTCTTCCAACCATTCTAGGGTGCTTGGCATTGTTGCATAAAAAACACAAATACCATGGTTTGCTATTGTGGTACACTGCAGAAATTATGCAATCATAGGAGAGACTTCAGTGCAGTTACCACGTTGCAGTTACGTTCTGCTCTCAATACTTTGCATTCCTTACTCTGCTATTTGCTTCTTCGTTTCCATGTACAGTGGCATTGTGGTAATATTGTTGGATGCATACATCACTTCGTGTACTGGTGCATTCCATTATGGTGCATACTCTATGCTTTTGGTCCGTTTGTTTCAAAAGTATAGAGTTTGCACACGTAACTTACTTCATTCTCCTTGCAATGTACATACATGGTGCTATTTGTACATGTTTATTCACTTTGGTGAATGGCAGCAGTATGTAAGAGAACTCATGCTGTTTCCAGCAGTTTGAATGCTAGCCGCTATATGCACACAGACGTACTGTTTGTGGTTACTGTGGTCATCGTTATGGAGACATCAATTTCATATGCTGTATGGTACATCTACACAAACAAATGGCTTCCTGGTAAAAACCTATGAAATTCAGTGAAAAAACTTTGTTAAAAGGGATGTTATGGTTAAGTTGCGCTAATAAAAACCTATCAAATTCACTGAAAAAATGTTGCTACAGAGACGTTATGTTTACAGATAAAACCAAAAAACCCCAGAAATTCACCAGTTATGCTAAGGTACGCAACCATAACTTGCGCTACCACTGTGCACTGCAAGGACTAACACCCTTTTCTATTGCCATAAACGAGAGAAGCTCAGAAAGGAACCTGCAAATCACAAAAGAGTGTAGGTTCACTGGTCTGTTGCAGCCCCAAATCAACTGGCAAAGGAATATGCATAAATTATATCATTTCATCAAAGCACAGCATCTTCGAAACCTTTTTTCATTTTCATTTACATCTGTATTAATCTAAGAAAGTGTTCTAGAAGGGAAAGGGTTGAAGATTCACTCACTAGGCTGAATCCAGAAATACTGAGTTCATAGACTTTATAAATTCTTTTCCTTCTTATACTGTCTACATTTAGATAACGTGGCACATCAGTGCTCCCTTGTATTAGTTCCTCACTAGACAGCCTTAGATAGAAAATCGCTCTGTCCTTGTGTCTTCTTGAATAACCTTTAGTTCTCCCTATGACCACAGAGTGACTGAGGAGTATGTTGCAAAGTAATTATAGAAAATACCTGTAGTTTTAAGAGGCAGTATTTAACAACTTTTTACTCCTATCAATTAAAGTACTATTTGAAGTATTGGATTGTATGGTCCTTTGTATGTGAGATTTAACACACCCGGTCGCCACGTAATTGCTTGGTATATTTGGGGACCAGGTACCGCCCCCTTCTTTCTATACTAGGTGAAATATTTAAGCTTTGATTTAAAAACATATTTACTTATTTCACCTCTAGAAGTGTGAGCCCCTGCAGCGGCATAATCTTTATGGACATTGCCCTCTGCTTTGTTAAGGAGCTGGATGGGGGGCCCAAATGTTGTGCTATGCCACTAATTTGGCTCTGCCCACCTTGAACGCATTCAAGTGTAATGTGAATGGTTGAGAGGGGCTGCAAACTCAACCAGGACCCTGTTCTAGTGCAACAGGGTTTACGAAAATAAGGGCTGGGCACGGAGTCTCCGAAGTAAGAGAGCCATGGAGTGTCCCATCCTTCCCCTCTCAAACTTCTTCTTGGATAGGGCTTTGTGGAAGCTTCACTAACAGGGTGCTACTGGGGAGGGCGGGAGGCATTGAATAAAGCAACTCTCACATAGAGCTCTGAAAACTGTAGATGCATTGAGCCCCACTCTTGAAGGAAGTGCAGCCTCCCTCCCCACACCTCACCCTGCTAAAAAAAGATTGTAGAAGGGTCATGTATTGAAGCCTAGGACATTAAGGTGTTATGTTCGTCTATGGGTTGTGGAAGACAACATGTGGTTGCTTGTCACACTGAGACAGATGGCCTCTGCATACACCCGCACAATAGGTTTCTTCTATCGTAGTGGTAGCTGACTCATAGATACATTTATAACCAGGGAATTTTGGTGTTACTAAATCCTGGTCTTCCATTAAACACACCAGAATTCAGATAAGCACAGCACAGAGGAATGGCTGTGTCATTCGCTGGTCTAGCATCTATAAAGCTTCTGATAAATCCTGCTTCCGGCCTCACTCACCTTATTCTACAAGAATAGGCGAAGAGAAATGTAGAACTGAGCGTTTGCGTATTGGTCACCTCTCCATCACCATCCCATCACAGCATCTGGTTTCCATTTTAGGCATCACCCTGAAAATTCAATCATCATCAGAACGTCCTCTTTGTATCCAGGCAGGGCAAGCCATTTGAAGGCAAGATCCTGCATAGAGCAGCGCTGCAAGCCATTTTCATTCACCACGTCTGGATTAACCTTCTCATCTTCTCAGAGAGTTCTGATTAGGGGCTAACATCTGCAACATCTAAACAGGCTTCTCTGTAGCTGTGCAGGTCTTCACCCTGAAACAGGTCATTCTATTGCATTAAGGGAGCAGTCAGAAGTTCTCCATCCCAACGTGTACCAGGGGCCACCCCTTTCTTTCGGCCCTCGGCAGATTATTTGGAATTTTGTCCCCAATTTAGGAACGGTCTCATATCATAACTACTTTCCGAGTATTGTATTGTATCCGTCATTTATATGGTGCCACTTCCCCATTTGTATGGCCTCAATGCGCTATGTGGTTGGAACGCCCTCAGCGACCAAAGTCCATGTATGGGAGATTCTAAGAGTTACCTTTGACATGTATGTGTGCATTCTATCAGGTTAGCGCTTAGGGGGGCTGGCTAGGCTCCAATAAGCAGCCAGGAGGTCAGGCACATGGGCGGGTGCTGTTGGTGGATTAGGATATAGTGCTAGTGTGGGAGATTTGTTGTGTGCCCAGCTAGACTGACATTTTTCATAAGTTGTCGCTGTATACTAATGGCAGAGATGTTGAGGCACGTCAGGTGTTTTTGTGTGGACGACTATGCAAGCCGCTAAACTGGATTTGCATAGCCATAGGTGCATTCTATAGTGCATGGATGGTTGGCTGTTCCTGCATCATGTATCCATAGATGTGGTGCAGTTTATGCATTCCTTAAAATCGGATGGAGTTCATCTTCAATGTCGCTTTTCCTTGGTCCAACGTGATTGGCTGGTCTCGCCAGCTGGTGGCACCCTGGATTGAGAGCCTGAGCAGGGGGCGGAGGGATGGTGGAGTGAGGTACGATTGTCTGCGATGGTGTGGGTATGAGGGCTAAGTTTATCACAGTGTGCCGCTGCGAGCGCTGCCGGCATCCACAGTGGATTGTGGGGGCAGGTGTGTTGTCAGGTTTGGGCCAGTGTGTATGTGCGCAGGTCAAGCACATCATATGAGTGCAAGATGATTCAAGAGGAGGAAGGAAAGAGTCAGGTTTTGAGGGCCTTTCTGAATGCCAGGTGGTTCTCAATGTTGCAAATATGGAGGGGCAGAGAGTTCCAGATGGTCGGAGTTTGGATGTGAAGGAGGATCCTCCCAGTAGGGTGCAGTTGTAATGGGGGACAACTGGGAGGGATGATGTGCTGGATCTGACTGTCCTGAAGGGGTGGTAGCGAGTGAGTTTGTCTTGGAGGAATTCCGGGCCTGTGTTGTGGATGGCACAGTGATTGATGCACATGGCTTTAAAGGTAGTTTGCCGATGAATAGAGAGCCAGTGGCGGACTCTTAGTGTAGGGCTGATGTGTTCTCTAGGAGGGCAATGAGCAGGGTGCCACAGTGTTTTGGATTTTTGCAGTTTCCTTAGCTGGAATGCATGTGCGCCTAGATGCAGGCTGTTTGCAATGTTCTAAGCGGGAGAGGATGATGGAGATAATGGCAGAGAATCGGTGAGGATATGTGAGGTATGGGAAGATACGCCTGAGGATGCGTAGTTTGAAGAAACAGGTTCTGGATACAGAATTGATGTGTTGGGAGAAGAATAAATCTGCGTCCTGCATGCATCCAAGGTTTTTCACTGAGGTGGAGGTTGCCAGTGGTGAGCCTAGAGAGTCAGGCTAGGGGATAGGTTGGGAAAAGGGTGCATTTTTCCCGCAAACTAGGATTTCTGTTTTCCCAGGGTTTGTCAGATAGGCATGATGACAGCCCCAGGGGGGTGGTGCCCAGTGATTTGAGGATTTTCAGAATGATATCGTTATCATCTGCGTAGCTGTAGCAGGAGAGATTGTGGAAGCGGATGAGTGCGGGGAGAGGGTTCAAATAGATAATGAAGAGGAGGGGAGAAAGGCATGCTCCCTGTAGGATCTCTTTCGGTACTGGATGGGGTACAGAGATGAAAGGGTGGAGAAGCATGATTTGTGATCGTATAGATATGAAGGAGGAGATCCAATTGAGGGCAGCATCTTTGATTCCTAAAGAGAGCAGCCTGTTTAGGAGAATGGTGTGGTCAAAGGTATTAAAGGCAGCAGGGAGGCCAAGGAGAAGGATTACAGCGCATCCTTCAGTGTCCGGTGTTCTTTTCAGGTCGTCCCAAATGGACACTAGGGAGGACTTCATTCTGGGAGTCCTGATGGGTGGTTTGTGCTAGGAGTGAGAGGAACTCCTGGTGTAAGATCAAAGAGAAAGAGGCGAAGGTTTGCATCGGGAGGGGGTTTGGACGGGGACAGGAAGGTGGAGGCAAACAAGTGTGGTCATTATTTAGACAATAAGGACCAAGCCGGGGGCCATTGCCACATTAGGTAATACCCCCACGGGCCATAGTTACAGGTCCGAGTTTACCGGCACCCTTGTTTCTGGACCGCCACTATTGTAATTTGGTCCAATTTCTTATATTCATCCGAGAGCCAATAAGCATCATTGAGTGCTGCAAATCTCACACTTCCATCCCGCAGTACAAGTACAATTTAAGAAAAGGTTCTGTACTGAAAACAAACAGTTGGGGTTTTAGAAGTTCAACGGAGGGCAACCATACACAGACACAGTAATTGTGGTTTCGGGCAATTAGTGGTCGAGTTAATTTCAGTTTTCTTGCATGCAAGCAGCAGCAATTGCAGTCTCTCATCTTCAAGACACAGCCGGCTATGGAACATTGGTATACGATTAAAGTTGCAATTTCATTTGTAAAGTTTGTGAAACTAAAAATAAAGTAATTTACAAAGTGTTAGGTTATTCTGTTAGTAAACTTAAATCACATGGCATGTATAAATAAAGTAAAGCTTAACGAAAGCTTGACTAAAGGCTGAGAAAGTTCAATTTGTGTCAGGAAACAGCTGAACTGCAGCTTATAATTAAGAATCCATATTAACTTGCACAGTTTTGTGTACTATTCTACCATACGGGTAGGCAGCATGGAAGGATCTGGGAAAGGATGGTAGCCATCTGCACAAGGGGATTTTAAACCTGTGCCCTATGCAAAGCGAAGACTGTGAAAGAAGGGTAAGCACAGCAAGCAAACAGCGATGCACAGTGAGATGGCCGCCATTGCATACAGTAAAATCTTTTGCTTTATTGTAACTGGGTGAGAAAGTAACGATTCAGGAGATGCAAAAAACACGTCTTCCACAGATTTCTCTGTTCATATTTTCAAGTTAGAAGAGTCAATCAACTTGCAAAAAATGCATTGTGTACCACAGAATGATTCATGTTTGAAGTTCTTAAGATTTGCCAGTTTAATGTCTTCAACTGTTTGAAAGCATTTTTCTGATTCTGTCCTCCAATTGGTTGAACTGGCGACCTCTACAACAAGAAATTACATCAAATGACGAATGGTAGCGAAGTCTGCACACACATTACAACTGCAAAACTCTAAAGTAAAAGGGTGCATTTTCTTTTACTTTTCATCAACGCATGAATATCTCTAGTGATCTTGCACCCTTGACCGTCTGGTCATATTACGCATATTATAACTATAAACGCTACCACTACTGACACTACAACTTCATACTCTGCTCGTCAATACCCCACTACCACCAGTAGTACCAGCTCTATAACACGTCTGACAAGTAAAACAGCTAATGGCAGTAAAAGGGACACTACTGGCAGAGGTACTGCTACCATCACTGGTACAACCAGTGCCACTACTTTTACCAGTGATCTGTTTAATGGTACACATCATTCTACATTATTATTGCTGGTAGTTTTAGCACTTCTGTTCGTATTAGAGCCAGCCCCTTCTGTAGTGCTACTGCTGGTAGCCTTATTACTATGAATACTATCATAAGTACTTCTACAACTACTGCAAACAGTAACAGTCAATGTAGTACAGCCACTACAAAGAGAAGTAGTATATTTGGCAGTGGCCACACTATACTTTCTGGTAGTACTACTGAAGGCAGCATGTGCTGCTATTGCCACTAGAACAGCCTCTAGAAATATTTCTACTGATGGCAGAGAAGGAATAATTTACGTATCTGTGGCTCCTGTTTTCCATCTATGGCATATTTCACAGATTCACATACTGTTAGAGTATTCCCCATCGTCAGGCTGGGAATCTGTGGGAACATTAGGCAGTTTCATAGAAAACCTAAGACACTGCATTCATTTTAGAGCTCTCAGTGCTAATTTGGGCCATTTACCCTTCAGCCAATAGGCAGTGCAATCCCTTTGCTCCACTCCTGGAGGCCATCTTCATATTCATGTAGTGCACGTAAAGGTGCAATGATGAGCCACATGCAGAGAAGGATGGGAGAGTCGTATGTGAATTTATGAAAGATACCAATCCTAGAGAACAAAAGTTACAGGTAAGAAACACATTCCTTCTTCCACAGTGGATCTTTCATAGATTCACATCCTGTTAGAATAGATTGTAAAGCAGTACAAAATGCATGGATATGCACCTACATGAAAGCATGAACGAGGAAGTTTGCCACCAGAAGCACCATCTTGCACATTAGCCTTATGCATTGGCGTGAAATTCCCCCAACCCCCGCCCCCAGACCCCCACCCTTGCCATCAACCTGGGCAGAATCACATTCATTTACTTAGAAGGGTCAGGTTTGCATACAGGAAGGAAACATGTCTAAGAGTCCCTTTATACATTCTTTCACAAACCAAAGTGACCATAAATAAAGCACCACCGAAGTAAACAGAAAATGACAGCCAAGTAAACTTTGAGGGAAGAGTGAACAAGGCCAGTAGTAGCCAAGGAGAGCAAGTATGGCAGGATGACAAACACCAAATGGCATTTTTGTTTTGACAGGAGATGGTAGATGGAGCTCGTGTCTTGGCAAGGACATCCCTGCAGTCCTAGGCCATGTCAATGTGGTCGAATTCTAAGGATTTAGGAAACTGCTTAATGTTACTGAGGTTTCCCAGCCTGACGACAGGCAGTATTCTAACAGTGTGTGTATCTATTAAAGATCCCATGCAGATGAAATAGTACTACTACTGGTATTTCTAGCACCAATACTAACCCTTTGTCTTTCCTCCCTATCACTATCTCTTATAGGCCTATAGTGCTGTGGGTTTAAGAGCCGTACAAGAAACATACATACATAAATACGTAGTAATGGTCCTACTAGTGGCAGTAGTATTTCTACATCCACAACCATCCCAACTATTGCTAGTTGTAGTACTGGTAGTAATACCAAACGTACCACCCAAACTTAGTCATAGTAGGCATGTATGTATTAGCAGCACTAGATGTTTTAGAAGTAGGAGCAGTAGTAGAAGCATCTGTAATTACTACAGTAGTATTACTTGGTGTTTAAGTAGTGGCAATAACACCAGTAGTGGTATTACTATTAGTAGCAGACATATGACCAATAAATGTAGTATTTCTGGTTCCAAAAGTGATACCAGTACCATCTGTAGTAATGTACTAGTATTCTTATCATCAACAGGATTGGTACCAGTGGTACAGTTAGAAGTTGTAATATTGATGGGGTTAGATGAAGGTTCTCCATGTATATATGTCAAGCAATGGTGGGTGTAGATTTGACGTATCCCTACAGAGCATGGTACAACATCACAAGGTATGATAATGAGTGTGTGAGGAGCCAGGCAGATATTGGAGATTACAGAATGGGGCAGAATTACAAGGTATGTACATTGGTTAGTAGTAGGTTGTGTTGCTTCTTACTTTATACTAAGCCCTTTTGCTGCTATAAGGCATCTGCAGATTGCACTTCTTCTCATTGTGATGTTAGATCTGGTTTCATTTGACTGAAAACGGTTTACAAAATGGAACATAAACTAAGAAAGAAAAGGTTTGGAAACATATTTAAAAAAATAAGATGGATGTTGGGGAGACTGACAGATAATAGAACGATCTTTAAGAACAAAATATGTTGTAGAAACCTGAATTTCCTTTCCAATCTCCCACCTTACATTTCTAATGCTCCCACTAACTCTTCACTTAAAAGGCTACCTCTTCTGTCCTACTTTCATGCACTGTATAGAATTACCTTGATTCATATATCGGAGGCCCCTTCATTTAGCACTGCAAAACATTCACTATCTTGTATGTCTTATTTTTCACAATCTTCTAGGTTATTCCTTTAGCTCTATACTTTAAGTGATGGTCCTAGTGATGATGGGTAACTCTGAAATACATACCCATTCTGTTTAAACATAAAAAAGAACCAACTGTTTTTAAAACCATTTAAGTTTAAATGCACTTCACACCACTTGAGAGTGGAGTGAAAGGCATTGGTGTACCATACCATCTGCTGCAAGCTGCACTCCAACTTAATTACCAGATTGGCGTAGATTTGCTTTCGACATGCACTATGTTTTGGAGTGTTTCATTCACGTGCTATCCTTTGGGGTGTTTCAATCCACCCTGTGGCGTCGGGTGATCCGCAGCTGAGCAGTTGCCTGCTTCTCTTTTGTGAAGTTATTATTTTTGCGCAAAGAAAGGGCCTTCTTCGGTTACATTTCTAAGAGGTCAAAAATATTTTGGCAGGAAATCTGCCAGATCCAACCAGACTTGTACCTAGCAAGAAGCAGTGGGGCCTGCAATTGTGAGGTCTGAAGTTAAACCTGGCAGTTTTTGTGGCCTGACACTTTGTGCTCACTTCAGCACCCAATTGGTCACTGTGTGATCATTCTGCAGCTGTTTTAACCTGCAAGTAGTGGCCTGCAAGGATAAAGCAGTGCACAGGACATGAACTTTGAAATAATCCGGTTTCTTCCAGGAGTTCTGTCGTGTTAATAATAACATAATAGGCTGCACTGCAAAGTGTTTTACATTTGTCCCAATCCTAGTTGGGAAAGGAAGCGCTGCACACCAACGGAGCACACACTATGTTGCATACATGCCAACATTATCCCATCTATTTGGGAGTTGCTAATGCAGTACCAGTTTTAACTTTGCATTCTGGGACTTGTATACAGTGACCAGATTTTCAAGATGAAAAGCTGGGATGGTGTGGAGATAAATGCAGCAAAGGAATATGGCCTAAAATAAATGGAGTTAAAAAAAGGCCTTCCTGAAAGAACAAGAGGGACATGAGTCGCCAATTAAGTTATTTGTTGGAAACCTACGTCTCTTGCTCACAGTTATAACAAAAGGATGACTATGGAAACATGCAAGAGGAACCTATGGGTGCGCCTGTGCACAATAATATTTCCACGGTTCTGTATATCTATGAAGAATATTTGAAGACTAACTTGTCAGAGCTGAAGAAAATGCTGAGCGCTGTATTTATTTGGAATTCAATACATCACAGAAAAAACGATTTCTTCAGTTGTTGTCTTATTGATGCTGATGACAATTTGGGAATGGGGTGTATTTCAACAGTAACTTTCATTATGTAAAAACTCAAAGCAAGGCCTAAACAACCTGGAATACTTTATCCACATAAGAAACCAGCCTGGGTCCCAAAAAACGAATTCTCAAAAATAACTGTTTTTTTCACCTGTACTTATAACATGGATATCATGTGTAGAGTTCATGTATTTACAGTGAAAATGGAATTCCTGTTCAATGACCATCTTTAATAGTTGTTTTGGAGTATAACAAAGTAAAATGTAAAGCCTGCCACAGCTAGGTGTGGTTTCCTGAGCCTCAAACATCAAGCACAGGAAATTCTAAATTACAGTTGTGTGACATAGAACACGATATATAATTCACGGACTGTACTTAAAGATATTTCATTTAACTAAAATAATGTAATGAAGAGTTCTAAAGGGACTAACATAAAAGTACCAATTCGTTCTATCATATAAATATTTTCAGTCAGAATCCTTGCTTTTGATATTCAAATGAGTCTGGTGATTGAAAGTGGGAGTTCAGAACTGCTGAAAGGGGAACCAGAAACACATTGCATATTCTAAAATAAGGCCTGACACAGCCCTGGAATTTGCAACAACACATGAAGAGCCTACATAACAAGGGGCTTGGATAATCTGTTTGATCTGGTCCGAAAGATAAAACCAGTAGTTCTATTGCCGCCAGTCACTAATGGAGCTGAGCCAGTATATTTCAAAGGCCTTGTCATCATTTGTCAAAGACCAGGCATTTCATAAAAACTCCATTAACACAGCTAAAGGGAAAGGTAACTGCACCGACAAAAGACATTGCGCCCTGAAACATATTAACAGCATACAAAAATGGTATGCAGGCATGCACCACCACTGCAACCTTTAGGAAAACATCTGTAACTACACTAGATGGCCTGATTCATATTAATGTGGAGGAAATCTTAAATTAAATGTTTAATCACTAAATTGATTGCTGTGTCACAACAGAAGCACTGATCGGCACACCATGTTGACAGTTTGTAGACAGAAGCAATGTCTATCAGAATATGTTTTAAAAATATAACGTGCCACTTTTTGAATAGGAGAACAATTGAAAATGGTATAGTGCCAAATTTGATCATAACATGATCATTCAAAATCTCTAAATGTGTGCACCAATTTACAGAATCTGTGCATATTTTAATCTGAAGTTAGAGTCGAAAAGCGAAATGTGCTTTTTTTTATAGGAGTGGTTTTCCATCCCAACCTTTGCGGCTGTGAACCCCACACCTCTGTCACAAGGCAGAGGTGGAGTCAGAAAGATGTATGACTGCATGCACATAGGATAGCCGGGAAGAGGATTATTAAATGTAGGGAGATGAACATGGAGGATTGACCCCAGGCAAATTGGATAACAGTCCTTGGAGAGGAGGATCAGTCTATGGTGGAATTTGGGTTCCAGATAAACCACCCGAAGAGAAGGTTTGCTGAAGAAATGATTTCAAGCTGACTGTATCCCCGGGTGACTCTCCAAAATCAGAAGCTACATTCAAAAAGGTAAATAAAACCCCAATCAACACCAAACTGTCCATATAGATCTGGGGTGCACAACATACGGCCTGCGGGCCATATGCGGCCCGTGGTATTGTGCTTTGCGGCCCCCTGAAGAACAGGACTTTCATAATGAAGTGCGGACAACTTCAAGCAAAAGAAAACAAAGGTGGCCGCACTTCATTATGAAAGTCTTTGAAGCCTGACATGTTGCTGGCATAGGCAGGCATCCCTGGAGGGGGGTAATTGCCTTTCTAATTGATGGCCTGTTCCCCTCCTCCCAGACCTCTGGCAAAGTACTCTTTGCAAGGGCCTTAAAGGTACTCCTTAGTCCAGCCATCATTCGCGCCTAGCAGGCTCCATTTGCACTGCCTGTGTTCTTTCATCTGGCCTGAAAGGGACACCACGGGAAGCAATGGGCCATGAATATCACTGGGGTGGGGACTATCACTGATAAAAGCAGGCTATGTACATGGTGGGCACACTTTAGTTTACCAAATGTGAACTTACACTGGTAAAAGAAAACAACAAAAGACATTTCCAAACTGAAACATGCTTCTGGAATTTACATTCATTTGTGTCCTTTGAAATGTGTTTCTTTTTTCTGTTTGTCTGTCACAAATACCCTGTTGTTTTTGTCCTTTCCTTTGTGTTTTTTCACAGGATACATTTCTATAGCTGCTATATGCTTGTCAAGCTGTGTAATCACAAATAAATGCTTCTTTTGCACTGACAGCAGTTATCAGGAAATTAAACTGTGGGTTCATGGGTGCCAATTTTTGATTTTCACTGCGCGAGCAAAAATTCCCCTACCCTCACCCTGAATATAGGCAAGCTAGCAGCTCAACATATCCCCTGGCTGCATAAATTCTATAGCACTTATTTTTATAAGGAATTGCAAAGTCATAGGATTTGCAGCTAGTTTTAAATATATAACATCTTAGCAACAGTCACTCAACCTGCTGAGCTACTCTCGTAGCTTTCTTCTGTAGCACCTGTCTATGAGTCATTAATGTATTCAAAAATCACTATTACCAACAGTGCAGTTCATGTCCATGACTTCAAAGTCAACAGTATGTCATCTCCATCCACACCGACCCTGTGCATACATTCTTTGACGGTGCACCAGTGGCACTTCTCCATAATGGGCAAGGTTGCACAAACCCACGGCTCTAGACAGAGAGGAGGGGAGAGGCTGTTCCAGAGTAGGGAGCCAGCCGAGGAAAGTGATCGGCCACCAGCTTGCTGTTTAGAGAAGCGCTTGACACGCAGAGAGTTGGCACTGGAGCAGCATAGAGATCTGGAGGGAGAGTATTTGGTGAGAGCCTATTGTAGATACTGTGGTCCCCAGCCCCAGAAAGCCTTATGGATGATGCAGAGGGATTTGAATTTAATCATTGCAGCAACCATGAGCCAGTGGAGACATTTTAGGGCTGGAGAGATGTGGTCCCCGGGGTTGAGGCCAAGGAGAAGTCTTGCAGCTCATTGGATTTTATCCAGTGAGCCATGTAGAAAAGGGACATTTTGCTTCCCCAACCTTGCATGGCCCATTGGGGATGCTGGCTGATGACCTGCATGTGTTTATGTATGAGGGAGGGGCTCCTGCGCCTCCTACCACATACAAAGGGAGATGGGCTCTTAGTCATCAGCGCTCCGGCTCTTGGGTTCATGTGCACGAACCAGGAAGCGCTTTTTGCTTCTTTTTTATGCTACGCAGGAGCTGTAGCACTGGGAGGAAACATCAGGACCAGGGCAGAAGGTGCTTTAATTTAAATTGTGTATGTCGTTGTGTGTGCTTGCGTTTTAAAATTATTCCCGGGGGGGTGGGGAGGAAGACCCCCTGCAACCCCCAACCCCTCTTGATTGGTTTGGGCTTCCTTGCTACTCTCCATCACACTGGCATATTTGGGGGAAATATTTACACCCCTCCAATTTAGTACACAATTTTATCAACACTAGTGCTATAAAGCATGGTAATAAGCAGTATAGAAAAAAAACTATATTGGTTAATTTTTCTTTCCATGGCCTGTACACACCACCTTTGTATGATGCTTCAAATAAAAGTATTGTAAAGAGAACATTCATTTATTGCCCCGGTTGTGGAATCAGAAAAATACAATATTAAGGCTTTTACACCAGAGCCTATACATTAAGCACCACACACTAATATGGGGAAGCTGGTTGATTGTACATATACTATAGAGTAATTATTCAAATAATTTTCTCAGATACAATACTTGTCTTGAAAATAGAGAAAATCAAATGTTTTAAATGCACATGTCTTATCTTAAACTGCTACCGCTTAGTTACAATATGCTGTTTAGACTGAAGCCAATGTAGGATAGAAATGTATGTAATACCTGTTTTTTTATAATATATAAATGTCTTGCATGGCGAGTGAACCTCTTTGTGGATTTATAATAGGGAGATTGATACAGGCAGGGAAATTTGTTTGATTGGCCATTTGATTTTTGGATTTTCTATACATATAGTTTAGTTTATTCATTTATAATGCGCACCAGGGGTATCAGGGCGCAGCAGTTACAGATAATGCAAAGCTTTATATATTGTAGCGATCTCCGTGGTGAAAAGCTGGATGGAGACCAACTAGGTTGAAGATACATTATTCTTTTAAATAAATAGCAATTTCTGAATGCCACACTGTCTATTCCTTGCCCAGAATTGAGAGGGGGTTGAATAAGGGGGGATGTGAGATTGCCATGCCACGCCTACGTGAGCCAATAATTTATAACACACAACATTCTAAAATGGCCAACAACATAAAAGGGAATTGCCCTCCTGACCGCTCAGAGCTGCCCACACCCGGACCCAGCAATTTGCCCCCCCTGACCCGCACCCCAACCCCTCGTGGGGTCCCACAGTATATTCAGCCCTTCTACTGCATATAAATGGTGAAAATTTAACTGTGGATAATGTTAAGAAAATACGTCGAATTTGCGCTGATTGATATTAAAAGCCTGTCTATTTATAAATTCCCCACCTCCAGTAATGCACGTGGCTAGAAGCCCATCCTGCAATGGCAACATTGTCTAGGTATTTAATGTTTATTTGCTTTTATTAAGTTGTCACCCTCCCTTTTCCCCAAAACTGGGATAGTTTTGGGGAAAACGGAACCTTTTGGGGCGGGGAGGACAGAGAACTGAATTTAGGGACCGTCCTGGCAAAACAGAGTTGGAGTCCTAGATTTTCCCTTTGCAGTCAGGTACTTGTTGTCCCAAATTTATAAAGTTAAAACCAGGACTGGATAACATCTCCCGAATGGAATGGTTAATGTTCACATGTATGACGGCGTTACTTTCCCTTTTGAGAATCATTTCCGTTGTAAAGCAGCATTTGCCTGAAAGGTGTAACAGCAGCAAGATGGCACCTGCCACCCCTCATAGCTTAACACCTTCCATAGATCTCAATAAAATGCAAAAAAGTGCGAAAAGCACAAAAAGCACTTCCGCCACCAACTGCACCACCATGAAAGGACTCAAACACCACCTTCGATAGCTCCAGAATGTCAGGTGGTTCTTGAGTTACATTCTGCATTGACTTTGGAAACATTCCAGTGGGGCGTTCCTATCAGCTGGTGTGTTTCGTAGAAATGCGCCAATAATTGGGACATTTCATGCCACAAAACTGGCATGAACAGTGCAAAGTTTACTGACACCAAGACCATCAGGCTTTAAATTGAAGCAAGAGACGTCATAACGAAATGTACCAGTAAAACAAAATATTTCACGCCCCAGCGTCACCAGAAATGTGCCCCTCTGTTTTGTCGATCAATCCTTCACAGAAATAGTAGCTTGGCACGGATCCGCTGATAAATGATGTTTCATCATGGATTACGTTGCTAGCTCTAAGTGTTAATGGATGACGAAATACAAAAATGCAGCCACTCATGGTGTGGGGGCAGGGTGATCATCAAGGAAGAGGACTCTCTCTGCTAAGACTAAAGAGGTACGGAAACGCCTTTGCAATAGAAGGCCAAGTAGAACACAGCGGAGGGATTTAGGTCAAGCAAACAAGTTGCTGGATAATCCGGGGCTTGAACACCAGATGACCTAATAGGGGCCTCCGTCCAAGAACCAGACAGTAGGGTTAAGAGACTGGGTGGTGACTAAATCCAGTTGCAACTCTGTAGCACTTAGTTAAATAATTCGGAGCACTGGGGAGTACTACACCGAAGATTTGACTTCATAGGTAGACAATGGGTGAGAAATTGTACAATTGCCCATTCTACAAATCTCCCGTTTTCTGAAATACTCTCACCAGGCCCCACCGGCCATTACTCTGCACAAGCATCTTTGTATTTTCCCTGGGTCTGTGTATACTTACACTCTAGTCATCCTGCACCTCCCTCAAACATCCCAATGGCATTTCAGCCTGGTCTTTTAGGATGTCTCCTATGCCCCAAATACTTGCAAAATGATACATCCATGTACCCACTAGTTTACTGGGCTTACCCTTTCTTGGAAATCTTGTGCACTCAAGTCTCCTCATGCATGGGGGTTTGCACTGCTAAGGAGGTTCGAATGCGCTATATGAGGACCTAAGGACCACCTTTTATAATCTCACAAATGTCCAGTTTAAAATCAGTTTGCAGTGCACCTTAAGGAAGAATACTCACTCACTGTTAATGCTCAGTGCCTAGGAGAAGCACCCGCCCCAGCCCTACCTCCAATCTCTACAAGCTTCCAAGAAGTTTGACACCCTCATGGCCCAGGAGCCCCCCATGTCAAGCAGCACAGAAGGAACCTGATCTTTCTACTGCGGGAAAACAATGCAACTGGAGCACAGGCTGAGAGGGTGACAAGCAGTGCATTATCAAGACTATTCCCATAACAGCTCAGTACCCGTAACATGGGGCACATGCCCATGGTGAAAGATTAACTCCCATAAGGACTTGGGAGCTCTCATGTGACCATAGTTGGAGCCACAGGATGATAAATCCCAAGAATCCCAATGGGATTGTGCCCTCAGTCCTCCCCCACTCGGCTGCCTATAGAACATGGGAGTTCTGGGACATCGTGTGGGGGGGGGGTGGAGCAGAGAAGGATGGCTCCAGTTACTCTTCGCATGCCAGTCTGTGCCACATGCATTCTCTATTGGACTAGCTTGTTTTGCCATGAAAGCCTTAGATTCGAGATCCCAAAACTATCACTTGAGATACCTTCAAAAGTGGAAAGCGCCTTGCCCTCTTCAAATGTTGGGCATTTCATTGCAGTGAGATGACCACCAACAGCGGGAGCTACTACTACTAAAAGAAGTATACCAATTGCCCTGGGGGACAATTTAATGTATCACTCTGGTGTACTATCTAGAATGCACCGCTTCCCGTCATCCACCCCTCACCATCACTGTCCTGCTAGAATGCGAAGGGTAAGGTTGTTCCAGTTGAGATTAACATGCAGCCTGATGACATTATGCCCGTCCCGCCCGCCTACGCCGTTAGCAGTGTGGTAACGGTAATACCAGAAGTGCCAGTACCCAAAAGGGGTGCAGAATTGAGTATGGGCGACATGGCAAATGTTGAAAATGTTGATGAATGGCCAGCAAGGGCAGCAGAGACAAGCGGCACCAAGCCCTGAAGGATGTTTGGGAAAGACCCACTGAGTCTGCTGCCCTCGCGGGGACACAGGTGGGGTCTGCCCTCTCCTGTATTTGGGGGAAGGGACCAGAACAGTCACAGGTGACATCCTGGATAGAGTGGAACAACATGCCCCTCCAGGGACAGGGGCACAAGAAGGGGCAATGCCACGTGCAAATATGGAAGGACCATCTCTGGGGGGATCCCCCCCATTCAGGGACATCAGGGGATGGGGTGGTCAAAGGGACAGAGTCAGGGTCCGAACAACAACCAGCCTTGGGAGGCTCATTGGGAGAATGTCCTTTCGTGACGATTGCCCCATTATTGTCAGGGATATCATCATTGGCTTGGCACATCCCGAGGCAGGTGAAGGAGCGCATTTGGGCGCTGGAGACCTTTGAACTGTTTTCACCATTGTCTCTGGAGACAGCGGGTGTAGATTTTATAGTAACAAAGGAGGCTGATTAAAAAAAGACAGCTGAGGAGAGAATTGGAAACTGGACCAAGGCTTTTTCTCTGTTGGCAGCAGTAATAATGGAGAGGTTCCCTGAGCAGGGGCTGTCATTGTGGAAATACAGGGACAATTGTGGATGAGCAAAGGCGCTATAGGTGTCCAGGCTGGAATGACTAGGACAGGCACTTCAGGTCCAAGATGGCGCAAGTCCCCAGGATGACCTGGGATCAAAGGGACATAGAAGGCTGGGTAGCTTATAGCTTGTATGGGGGTGGGGGGAGGTCCAGCCAACCGAGTGGGGAGGAGGAGAAAACTCCCAGGCAGGCTTGGCAGGGTATATTTGGTGAAGGGAGAAGAGAAAGTTGACAGCCCTTTCGGGAGGGCAAGCAGGCCACCAGGGGAAAGGAATGCCTACACAGGAATGTCTTGCAGGATGCACGAAAGGGGAACACGGGATGGGGGCTAAGGGGCGGTAACAGCACCTGCAGGTGATTTAATGGCGGGCACTACCGTTTTGGAAAGGATTGCATATTTGCACACGTATGTGAGAAATGTAAGGCCTCACAGCCAGCCACAACATGCCACAGGGCCCAGCGGTCACAGAGAAGAAGAGCTCCGAGCAGAGGTGCCCAATAGGGGGGGGGGGGCTATTAAGGGCCCTTCACCTGTGAACAGGACTGAACTACACAGATTGTTAAATGATTGCCCCAGAGACAAAGTACAGGACTTGTTCTATAAGGGATTTAGGGATGGGTTCCGAATTCCATACGAAGGGCCTCAAATGGCAAGATTGGTGCAGAATTTGCCACCAGCTGACAAACAACCTGACATTGTGACTGAAAAAATAAAGAAGGAGAGAGAGCTGGTCAAATTTATGGGCCCATTTGCAACGCCATCCCTCCCTTACTTCATAGTGTCCTCACTAAGGGTGGTCCCCAAAAAAGAACTCAGGAAATATAGGCTGTGTATGACTGGTTAGACCCTGACAACTGCTCAGTGACTTATGCCTCCTTCGACCATGCAATGGATCTCATGATGGAGGCGGGGAAGGCAGCAGTACTGGCAAAGGTGGATATTGAGTCAGCTTTTAGACTCCTTGCAGTTCACCCAGAGAGCTTCCATCTATTGGGGTTTCAGTGACAAGATCAGTTCTATTTTGGCAGGTGCATGCCATTTGGGTGTGCAGTATCATGCACTTTTTATGAGCAATTTATCTCGTTCCTGGAGTGGGCCGCACGCAGGAGGCAGCACAAGGGAGCCATTATGCACTACATGGATGATTTCCTTTCTGTAGGGAGAGAAGGATCAGAAGACTGCGCTGCCGTACAGGCATCATTCCAGGAACTGATAGGAGAGTTGAGCATACCACTGGCCCTTCACAAAACTCAGTCCCCGGTACAGGTGATCACATTTCTGGGCATAGAAATAGACAGAGTAAAGGGCGCATGCAGGCTACTGTGAGAAACCTGAGGATATTCTCACTCCTACTCCCCTTGGATCCTCTGTACAGGTGGCTAGGGAAAGGCCATGGCTTTTTAATCCTGACCCCTAGGGTGGAGAAGCAAGGGAGGATCACCTGGGTGGAGGGTCCTTGCGGATTGGGAGTAGAGTGCCCTTGGGCGAGACATGGTTTCCCCCCTTTTCCCATTGATGACCAACCTAACCCTCCCCCAGCCTTTATGGGCTATTATAAGCCAACTCCCATAATTTCCCCATATGTGACACTTGACAGTACTGAAACGAGGAAGATGAGACTAAGAGTAATGTGCACTGGACCATGTCACCACTTTAGTGCAGGGATGAGGAAGATAGCTGTAAAGTATAGGAAAGGTTGGGCATGTCTTCTTATTCATGGTTAGGTAAATCCCATTAAAAGTATATACCTGCAGCCTGTTACAAGGTTACAGGTGTATAAAAGCAGACTGTGCAGCCAAGAGAGTGACAGGGAGACCTGTGGATGGGAAACCAACAGGGGACCCATATTTGGAAGAGGCAGCCTTAGTGGCACCTGTGTGATAGCCAAGACACTGGGCCAAAGTCCAGTGTGAAGGAGCAGGAACCCCGGAGATGAGATACCTGCAGCAGGAGCTGCGGAAGCATCAGAAGCAGCGGGACGCTGTCTGCATCCAGTCAGATGCAATGGAGCACTCAACAGGGCAGAGACAAGCCCATGAATGAGAGTAGCGCTCAAAACCAGCATGCCCGCCGACCTGCGAAGCAGAAAGAGAGAGCAAGAGCGGCCGGGGAACAACGCCTGGTGAGTGTCAGGAGAGGCACTCTAGAACCAGGAGCGTTTCTAGCGGGTGGCAAAGTAGCATCACATTGACGAATGAAAAGAAAACGTACGATTAATCAGTTAGATGCATATTGAATAGCGTAACCAATTGGGAATTTGAAATTAAGCATAGTGAACATTAAACAACGAACTAAACGAAACGTAACCATCGAGCATATTGCATATCTGATAACTACTGATCTAAGTGAAATCATGCAATTAAGTTTGTGGAATATAAGACTAAGCAGCTTCATGGGCAAAGCAAATGATGAAAGACTGTCCAAGGAAAAGTGCCTAAGTGACAACAACATTTAAGAAACTACATCAGTATGAAAGTGTGCCATGAAAGGTGGGATAGAAGTAAGACTTCCACAAAGTGAATTTTATGACCTACTGCAGTGCGGCAAGGCCAAAGACTGGCAAGAGGTGTCTGACATACTCTGGCAGAGCTTGGGGAATACCAAGGAGAAGCCAAAGAAATGTAAATATTATATTTAAATCCAAGAGGCCACAAGCGGGGGGATCCTGGTTGCGGGACCTGTGATAGGTGGACAATGTGATCTGACAATTGTGCCTACACCAGTGAGCCCTGAACTGCGAGAACCAAAAGACATTGTGGAATAATACTGAGAAGGGGCAGTGCCAGTGAATGGATGAGGCAATCCAAGAATATGGTCAAGATGACCTTAAGTTGGGTTGATCTTTTTGTTTGAAAGATTGAAATAACTAACTGGCAGAGTTGAAGTCTTGGGGAAGGGCGCCCTGAGATGTAAAATATTATACCTGTTGTCTTGGGGAAAAGCTTCAAGACCATTTTCCTTTTAACTATATTGCTTGGAACTTAGGGAAGGGAACCCTAAGATTGTGTGGCACTATATTACCCTGAGTGGCGGAAAGATAATTCTAAGACTTTTGTGGAACATTCTTGAACTTGGTGAAGAGTGCTGAAGAAGCTAAGTGCTGGAAGCAGCTCAGAACTTTGTGTTTTATGTTGAACCCTTTGACTCAGACTTAACTTAGTTTTGTTCAGGTAGGGAAATCCCACCTTAGCACAGGACAAGTTAAGCCTTCAACCATGCTGAAATTTAATTAATAAATAACCTTTATTTGATTTTTAAGTCTGTTGTCTGTGTCTTACTTCATGGTGCCTTCATACTACCCAAAGAGAAGGTGGATGGCCTGATTTCTGAGACTGACAACAACTTGGCTAAGGACAGGACAACCCTTGGAAAAGTTCAGCAACTGCTTGGGAAGCTCAACCTCGCTGCCAGAGTAGCCTGCAGGAAGAGTGTTTGCTAGAAGGTTGGTAAGAGCAACAGCAGGTGTCATCTTGAAGCATCATCACATCAGGTTGAGTGCACCCCTCCAGAACGACCTGCACATGTGGCATAGTTTCCTGCAGGGGTTCAATGGCATTAGGTTGTGAGGGGCCCAGTGGGTGATCAGCAAGGAAATACAGTTGTCTCAGGAAAGGAAGGTTTCAGGGTTATCTTGGGATCGCAATGGTACACACAGAAGCGGCCTACACAGTGGCATAAAAAGGGGAGATTGGGTCACATCATGGCACTAGACCCCTTCCCAATTGTAATAGCCCTCCTGCTGTGGCCGGGTGAGTTGTGCAACAAGAGGGTCCGCTTTTGGTTGGACAACAGGTCGGTGGTACAGGCCATTGATTTTCAATCTGCCTCATGCCCAGTGGTCCTCGGATTGTTAAGAAAGATTGTTGAGGTTTGTCTGTACCAGAACATTGAGTTTAGGGCACGCCATGTGCAGGTTGCTAATATCGCAGCTGACGCTCTCACTCGTTTTCAGCGGGAGATGTTCCGGAAAGGTCCATCAATGGGCACAATAGAGGGATGGAGTTCAGAGCAGAATGGTGGCAGTTAGTCTTGTGGACCCGATGCTCTGAGACCTTGGGGAGCGCTCGCTCACACCAGGAGTGTGGTCCAGGTACCAGCGGGATACACTAGGTTATTGGGTGTGTATAGGGACCTGGGATACACAGAAATGGGGCTAACAAGTAGAGGTGTTTCTCGTTTGGGCACACAAGGAAGGGAGAACAAGGAGCTGGGCACTTGGCGGCAATAACCTTTTATACCAAACTGAGCGGGGCAGCAGACGCCACCAAGGGCTTCACGGTGTGTGCCGCTATTAAATGTTGGGGGAAGTTAGAAGGACCGAGGAAGGATGGCTGCAAGCCCATTGATTATGATGTACTAGAAAGACTACTGGGGCACTGCAAGTGGTATGTTCAAAAGATTTTGAAGTAACACTTTTCAGGGGCGTTTTTGCAGCGGCATTTTTTGGGGCACTACGAGTGAGCAAACTGGTCACAACAGGTAAGAATGAGTCTGGCAGGGCGCTCATAACAGGAACATGACTTTCACAAAGATGGGTGTGAAAATAAGATTAAGGAGGTCCAAAATAGACCAGGAGGGGGAAGGGAGATGGATAGACTTTTACCAGGCATCAGACCAGGAGAGTTGCCCGGCCGCGTTGTTTTCACGTTACATGGCAGCCAGGCTACCAGGGGGAGAATACCTGCTAGAGCACGAAGAAGGTTCCCCATTAACTCTGTTTCAGTTTCACAAAGTGCTGACATCAGCATTAAATAAGGTGGGATGACAAAGGGGTGGTTGGTCCTCGCATGTGTTCAGAATAGGGGCGGCCACCACAGAATTCCAAAAGAGAATGCCCAGAGCAGCAATAAAGAAGGAGGGAAGATGGGAATCGGAGCGCTATATGTCAGACAAGAGGGACAGGGACCCACTGTGCCACCAGCAAGGTGGGGGCTGCTAGGGGCAAGGACTGGAAAGAGCGTTCCACCCGGGGCTAGGGGGTGAACACACAAAGGTTTAACGGAATCGGGAGTATCGTTCATGTGCATGCATACCTTGGGTGATGGGTTCAGCATTAGGAGAAGTCATTGCGGATGGTTTTGTTTTTGAAACCAGCAGGTCGCACAGTGTGGGTCATTGGCCACTCCATCATGCAAGCAGAGCAGTGAGCACGTGTGTGGCCATTGAGAGGGGTCAACATAGGATTTAAGAACATCGAGCTGGTCTGGCTGGGCACTACTGGCATGTGATGGCACGCATTGCTTCCCTGTGTGCGCAGGCAGCTGGAAAGGTTTACAGCACCTAAAATGCTCATTGTGCACCTCAGGGGTTTGGGGGGTGGATGACCTTGCAGACCTGTGTAGGGATTGGTTATTGAAAGACAGGATGGCATCAAAATATTGGGGCAAATGCTCCCGAACAACCAGATTGTTTGGTCAGAGGTACTGCCAAGAATGGTGTCACGAGGATCAGCGTCCAATGTGGCCATGGAAAAGTCTAGGAGATGGTTGAACAAAAACCTGGAGAGGTTTATGCAGCAGGAAGAACGGTTGTTTCTTCAGACACCGGTTGTTGTATGAGAAGGGCGCAGTGCATTTTCCAAAGGACGGGGTTCACCTGTCCGACAAGGGCACAGAACTTTTTAACAGGGCTCTTTTCCAAGTGTCGATAAAGGCAGTATGCACATGAATTGAGATGGTATTGTGTCAGCAGGAGGAGATGTGAGGATGAATGAACTAGTGGGGGCACTGTGGGTCGTGGGGGGTCCACCCCCAAGGCGTGGCAGAGTTAAAAGGGTGGTCCTGGAGAAAGAGGTACTCTGCGGTCCTGCCGCGAGCTACACCCATTGGCTGCATGAGGTGATACGGGCACTGACACCACTAGGGACAGTTGGGACTCCTCAAAACTGAATGCAGTGACCTGGCTCACTCCACAGAAAGGATATGGGAGCGACTGAACTGGCAGTCGGATACCAGGGCAGGCCGCTCTCGCAAGAACGGAAACCGAAGTGAGCAGTGCTCACTGGTTTTAAAATTAACTAAGTAAACACGGGAATGGCAAGGCCCCCCCCCCCGGAAAAGTATTTGTAGGTCAGGCATGCTTGTGGCCTGAGCAGGGCTAGGACCGCCCCTTCGGATGACTCCAAGAAAGTGATCATGTTTTTCCCAATCAAAAAGTGGTGTATGTCAAAGTTATTTGAGGGAACAGTTTGTGACGTGCTGTATTTCAATGTTTGGGGGGGTGGGGGCGGTTCAGTGGGGGTTAGCCCCGTTATGGCTTTCAAGCACCCGACAGACCGCCCGCAGAAGAGTGCCTTTAGGGATACCCGTGTACTAGTTCACTTGGGGTGGTTGTAGCGCGGTGTATGCTGCATGTGTGTTGGGAAAGTGGTGTAGCTTCACATTGTTTTGGTCATACATATGAAGACAAAAATGAATTTTACAAACACGTGCTACGTCCCGAACAGGATCACAGTCCCAAACGACACGTTCCTTTTTTTGCAACATCAACATCGCTCGGCCAAAGGCATGCACTTTGCGTTGCCTCCGCCGCGAGCCAGCGCTCGTCTGCGAGGACAACATCTGGTTCGCAAATACCCTGGATTTCCAAGGAGGTAGTTAAACATTGATTTACAATTTAAAGGGCATAATGGCCCAGCACAAGGGAGGCGATGGCCTCCAGGCAGCAGTGAACAGGTCAGCACTTTGTCCCTCGTGCTGAGTCGCCGCTTTGGGAACTGTCGTTGCAATGCACTGTTCGGAGAGACAAGAGGCAGAGACAAGGTCTTCTTTCACACGCGGAGGCCTCACTGTCCCCTGCCATCAAAAGGAGCGCGCGCGTGACAGTGGCGCTGGCGGCCAGCGAGGCTCCTGGGAACAGGAAGGTGCAGCAAAAGGTTCACAATGCACAGGCCCCAACTGCTAGCGGAGGAGGAGGGGAGCAGCTAGGGCTCTTGCCGTTTCCAGGGTTCTATTCACTGTATTGGTTAAAGAAAAAACCTTTCAGGGTGGGGCGATGTTGTACAATAAACAAAAAAAGAAGCAACACTTAAAAAAAAAGTATCAATGAAGAACCACAAAATGTAACCAGAGATCCCAGTTCCCAAATAACACGCGGAGATGTGGCCTCCTGCATGCTGCATTCAATGCAGGAGATGCAAGGTCAGGCTTGGTTTAGCTCTTTGCATTTTGGGGTTTATAATCCTGGATTAATAATGGGGCAAGCCATAACTAAAAGACCCTAGAATAGAAAGGGGAAAAAACCTACTTAACTACCATCTGCCGAATATAACAGGAAATGTTGTATTTGGTCTAGGGCCGAGTTTGCGGACCTTTCAACATGGACACCAGATTGGAAACCCACCGAAAACTTGTTACCAAAAGAAACGGTGCAGTTCTGCGCACGCGCAGTGTTGTATTGCATCTATTACCGGCCCCCCACCCCGCCCCCTCCCATTCAGCTTTCTGTCATCGGAACTCAGAAGCGTTTTTATAATGGCACAATCCCATAGGAAAACGCTCCATGAATCAGGCCCATAGTGTTGTATTAAGAGCGGAACATTTTCAACGTTTCCTGCTACAGTCAAATGTTACCAAACAGTCTCTGTCCTGGCAGGGGCATCCCAGGGCTCCCTGCTAATCCAGGGAATGGAAGCGCGTATGGCCTAGTTACAGTCTGTGCCATATACAACAATTATCTCACAAAGGCCTGCTCATTATACTTTTTCTTTCCAAACAAGAAAAATGGTATACGTGAAGGACACTTAGGACACGAGGCTGCATATATTAGGGCCAAGTTACATACAATTGTGTTCATAAAGTTATGCCAAGCCGCCCCAAACACGTGTGTCCGTTCTGCCCAAGCCTTCTACTGGCAGAACATGTTTCATACGGCCCAGTATTCTTCCGAATACCCTTATGTAGATTTTTGGAAGTTAATGTTTCCCCTGTGGGGGGACAGAGAGCTTACGTGAAGTGGCTTTTATGAGTCTGTGTTATGCATGTGGCGACATGCACGTTTCTGTGAAGCAGGCCTCATTCACATCGTCTTAAGAGTTCAAAGTAACATTAGAACTGTGCGAGCGGAAGACGCGATCGCAAAACTTCACTTTGGAATTTACAGTAAAATATTGTTTTCAAAGCGTTTTGCTGTTTCTTGAGGCTAGACAGAGCTGCACTACATCAAACCCTTACACAAGATCAAAGAAAAGTAACAGGCACCCTAACAAAGACATACAATAGGACCACAACAATAGTAATCTACACAGAAAAGCATACTACTTGGGTATTCCACTGGCATGATTCAAAACGTGCACTCACATTTCCAGAGCTTTCAGTGGCTTGAGAAATGAAAGGTCGCAGGGGAGCCCTAACAAGTCACATAACTGTGTTTGGGGTGTGCAGGGCCAGCCTTAGAAGCTGCAGCACCCCGGGCAGCAAATAAAAAATGTGTCGCCCCCGCGCACCCCTAGTCATGCCACATTTTTCAATATGCAGGGCAGGCGCCATATTGTTGTTAAATGCGCTCCGATCCTGAGAGCGGAGCACATTTCATTTCAATAGGGCGCCTGCCGTGCCTTCTCCCATCAGACCAGCTCGGGGGAGACTTTGGAAGACTTCCCCAAGCCGGCGTGGCAGGGGTCTAATAGTAGGCCCCCCCGCCCGCCCTGCCCTAAGGCCGCCTCTGGGGGAGTGGTCTAAAGAGTACTGGGTGTCACCTAAGACGTGCAGGTGTCTTTTAAGGGCTACTACTCAATCAATAAACCAGACTTGAAAAGCTCTAACTCAGACAATCAAGCAGGCGATCTAGTAAAAATAAAACCAACATCAATCAAGGATCCCAACAAGCCTAGTCGCATACAAGTTGCATACAGATCTCAGCAACAATCATTTAACAAGCCATTTCCCGCTTTGTGCCTCCACTCAACAAAAAAATCAGGTGGCTGTGGCGGGGGCTGCTTGCTCAAAATATTACATAACTTTTTGTGGGGTAGGGCTGGGGCAGGAGGTGACTTAAGCAGAGGACTCCAGCCCAAGCACACAAGCCTTAAAGGCAGGCCAAGCTGAAAATGTGTCATGGCTCATGGGTGCCCATTGAAACATGATGTTTGGGTGGTGTTGTCTTGAGTAGGGGAAAACAGTCTGTGCATACATCATAATGGAGACAAAGAAATACTGAGCAGAAGGGAACAGCTGCAGATGGTCCCAAGAGAAACAGGTAACCAGCGTGAAGCTAAAACACTAAATGTCCACTGAAAAGCTATTAATTGTTCTTTGTCGGTAAGGGTCTAATGTAGATGAAACCGAAGCAACAAGGTGATAGGAACACTGCTCTATATACCTGTGAAAAACCACAGGGTGTTTCACAACCTAGTCACCGGGGATCCCGTACTCAGGTGGCCAGGGAAAGGCCATTGCTTTTGGATCCCGACCATGGGGGTGGGTAAGCGAGGGAGGACCACCTGGGTAAAAGGTCCTCAGGGAGTGGGGGAGAAGCACCTGATGGTGAGACATGGTATCCCACTTTTCTACAACCCATCTAACAACCCCTACCTATTTTATGGGAACTACAGCTCCCATGATTCCTCCGCACTTCACACCGACAACACTACTGAGCCGAGGAATATGAGGAATGAGGCTAGGAGGATTTCCTCTACTGACTTGCAATGTTTCTGTCCCTTTAATGAGACCGGCAGAATCAAACACGTAATCCTAACTACATACACCTGCCACTTGTTAACACTCCCGGTCAGGTTAAAAGGCGGCACACACAGGCACACTGTGAGCGAGGCTTAGCACGAGAAGGAGCAGCTCTTGGGTGATACAAACCAGGCTATCGAAGTTGGAAGGCCGAGGGGCTGATCGGCAGTTGGGGAGAACGAGAAAGAGCCAAATGAGAATTCCAGACTTTCGGAAAGCCGAAAGTGTTCCAGGACTGAAACTGAGTTGGGAGAAAGGATATCCCTTCATCATACTTCAAGGCGGCCCGCTACCCTCCCAGTGAATGACAGAGTTGGGGGGGAGCAGAGGAGGCACTGGTAACGGCCTTGACTGCTACATGAAAGGCGCTGAAGAAAGAAACCCAATTTACATGACTGGTGAGTTATCAAAGGCAACAAAAGCCTGGTTTGTGTTAAAAGCAAAAGAGACTATAACAAGAGTTGAGGGTTGCGCGTGTGCCGATAAAAAATGCAATGGAAAAGACAATTTCTAAATTGTGAGGAAAGTATACAAAGTAACAGAGTGATCCTGTGAGGCGGGATTACACATTCGAAAGGCTCTGTGAGATGTTTGAAGTTGTGATAAAAAGGGAAACTAAGGCAAGAAAGTAACTGCAAACCCAAACGAGAGATGATTGAGTGAAAAGCGAAGTATTTTAAACTTTGAATATGCCAAGAGGGCAAAGTAAGGAAATAATTCCAAGAAACTACAAGTACCAGGAAGCATTGGTGTTGCAAGATGAGGAAGATTGCGGATTGTTAAATTGTTTAAAGTGAGGTCGAAGTGGTCATGCAGAGGTCTATGTAAAATCCTTGCAGTTTCGAAAGTCTTCAACAGTTAAAATTTGGATAGAACAAAACGTGGGGAAGGAAACCCCCACAAAGAGATAAGAGGGTTTGAGCTCAGTGGAGGGAGACCCATGTGAGAAATAAAATTGCAAATGTATGTGAAAGGAAAGACAGGCTTGAGCCCGACAGAAGGAAGCCTGTGCTGAACTGTGGTAAAGTGAAAGCTAAGTGTGAAAAGAAAAGACAGACTTGAGCCCAGAGGAGGGAAGCTTGTGTTGAACTATGGTAAAACAAAAGTCAATAGTAGAACTGTGCATTTGTGACCAGGCTGACGAAGCCTAAATAACTTATTGAACTGTGAAAAGCTTGAAGCCCAAGCCTGAACTGTTGAATTGTATCAGTAAGCTAACGTGTGCAAGACTGAAAGACTGAAATAACTGTACCAACCACCTATCCTTTTAAGAAACTCTCAAGACCCTGTGCTTCTGAACGTGGGGAAGGGAGTTGTTACCAAAGCCATTCTGACATTTCTTTTAAGACACACTTTTTCCTTTATATAACCTTTGCACATTTGTCATTTCAGAAAGGAGGGCAAGGTTTTTTTTTTTTTTTAGTATAGGCCTTTTTATTTTGACTCGACTTACTTGGACTTGTTTGCTATTTGTTTAATGGTAGAGACTACTCCCATTGTAGTGTTAGGGCCATTTAGAAATTCTCCCAACCTTACCAAAATACAAAATTAAGGTTTTTGAAACATGCAGCTATTGTGTCTGTGTCTGTTGTTGATACCATGCCTTACTTACATACCACAGAGGCCAGAGGGAGGTGATGGCTTGGGGGGCACCAGCAAAAACAGCCTGTACCATGAATGCTGCAAAGATTACATTTAATGTACACCTTGCCATTAGACTTCCGATTGCCAACATGAGGGCATCTGCTCAGGGTACACCCTGAGGCTTGGGAACCATTTAAACTGAAAACTTTGAAAGTCCCTGAGGTCATCCCTACTTAAAGGGAAACACGAGGTGCCAGTGCAGACTGGCAAGTTCCTGGTTGATACCACATTTAAAGACAATCCTACTTCTACTGTGACAGCTCTGTGAGGAGTACATTGTGCAGGACGGCAAGCCTGTACACACTACATTGGCCTAATATCGGTGTCACTCTGCTGAGCACCCTTAGGTGACCAGGGGCGAGAAAGAGACTTTTCTTGTTCACGGATGAACATTTGATAGTAGATTTCATGGCCACTTCCAGAATTCAACTTTAATAAAAATTACTTTCGATTTTTACCGTCATACCCTGATAATCTGGAAGGGCTTCAGCCAAAACCAGTCTTGTTGAGGCACACCTCAGTCCTGAGGTCAAAGCAGCAGTAGCCCACATGAATGAAGAAGAGAATCCCATTGGGAAGTAGAAAAATAAAGTGGACGCTGTTGGAACTGGTTAAGGAAACAAATAAGGCTGGAGACTGTGGAGAGTAAAACAAAGGAAGTGTGAGGAGCCAGGAATGAATCTCGGACACAAGAGGTTCACAGTTTTGGTCAAAGACTTATTAAAATGAAAAGGGGTGAGAAAATTCCTCTCTGTCCCTGCACTGAAGGTGTTTCCCTACCTAAAACCAAAACACGGGGCCTATCAATGTCACAATGTCCAAAGCAAAACCCTGTGTCCAAAGTACTATTCTGGCCCTCGCACTGTACTAAAATAAACTCTACTGTGAAAAGGGTAATGTCTTTGGCCTCAAGTGGTTTATAAATGTTCAAATGAAGAATGCGTAGCTCGACCACAAACGCTCCAGAAGGACTGAGTTACTTATTCCAGAGGGTGGTTCCCTTCCCCTGTATTACTATTCCCTTTGTTGCATTTTCAAAGATATCAGTTCCTTCAATTCTCTTAATTTACAAGGCAACTGATCCACAAAAACGACTTCATTCTTTAACCTTGTATTGTTAGGATACCTCGGGTACTCTTCTGCCAGGTTTTCACTTCATTTTGCCTTGGTTTCACACAGCCTTTGGCTAGTTACGATATATCCTTCTCGGGACCCCTTTTGCTGATATCCTTCTTGTATACTGTTGGTCAAACAACCGCTCCACAAAAACAACATGGTTCTTTATATTTATCTTGTTAGGATACCTGGTATACTCTCCTGCCAGTGATTTCTTTAGCACACTTGCAGTTGCCTGGTAAATTATCCTGCCAGGGTTTCCCTTACACACTTGTGATTGCCTGGTATACTTTCCTTCCAGGGCTTTCTTTAATACACATGCAATTGCATGGTTTACTATCCTGCCAAAACCTTTCTTTCCTGTGTACTCTGACACATCTTCAATTGTAAACACTCTTGTCCATGTGTGTCCTGCACACACTTTTAAATGCAATATCCTCTTGAGCCTGCTTTATCTAACAGTACCCACCTGGTACGCTATCCTGTCAGGGCTTTTCTTCAATGTGTATTGCATACACTTGCAAAACCTAAAGTCTCTTCTTGTTCGGGTCCCTTTTTTTTATAAAGGGTTCAGTATTTCCTTCCTTTTCAAATCTTTCATTCACATGTATTTGTTTTTGTCATATCTGCCGGTATGCCCCGTTGTCACTGGCTCATGCTGGCATTCTTTTCTCTCCTCACGGTCAGCCGGTGGCAGTCATTCAGCTTCTCTCCCCGCTTCTCTACCCTCATTCCTCGGCCAGTACACTCCCCGTGGCTCCAGCTGGGCACTTCTGCTTTCTTTTCAGCTTCGGGAAGGACAACGCCACCACTCTGCACCTGCAACCGCCAAGGAGCCCTGTGCTGGCTTCTGGCGTTCTCACAGTGTGTCTGGTCTCGTGGTCAGCTTCCCACTTCGGTCTTCCTGAGTCGCATGGCTCCACAACAGCCTCTGCAGCTCCATGGTCTCTCGGTGCATCCTGAGAGAAGCAGCTTTCTCCGTCCAGCAGCACACCCCGATCAGCTGTGGCTGGGATTTAAATCTCCTAGTTACAGGACTGCACTGACACCAACTAGAGCACATTACTCAGCTCCTCTTCCTCGTCCCAGTACTCTTGCATTTATGGGAATGGAAGTCCAATCTTAATGTTAAATCAGTATAAGTGTCTTTAGAAGTGTTTGAAGCCAAGTTAGCTCTTGATAACCTGTAAGTAACAGATCTTGTCAGATGGTTTTTGGTCATTTTCCTAGGTGGATGAGGGGAGGTGTAACAACATGCCATCAAGGCATCGGCCATGGATGGGGTATCCTCAAAAGAGGAAGGGAAATACTGTGCCTCATCCAATGGTGCTCTGCTACTCCCACTGATGCTGTCTTCCCACATGTGATCCTCCCTCATATAGCTGTCCCCAGGGTCAGGATCAGGTAGCGGCTGCCGTTCCCTGGCCACATGGGGAGAGGTCACTGCCGAGCCGGGGAAGGAGTGATGACACCATTGGATTGATCAAAGAAGGCTGAATGGCCAAAAAGGGGAACGTCAGCACAACACAAGTGTGAAAAGGCTGTGTACCAGGAGGTCAATTTGAATACAAATGGTGCACAATAGTTGGATCCGGTGATATTTACATGGTGAGTCGTCTCTAGACTGCCTCCAAGCCTTCCTCTTGATACTCTGTATCTGCTGGGCGCACAGGAGTAATTGATGGGCTGGGTGCTAGTTACTGGAGCATCCAGGGATGCCATGGCAGAAAAGTGGCTCAAGTGCAGTATTTGGAGCTCATTTAAAACTATGCATGTCACACCACTAGAAACAAGCATTGGCGAAGCCAACAGTTTGGGCTTTTGTTTAGACATAGGATAGGCATTTGCCAGGCATTGCCAAAATGGTACATGGCCATACGAAGGCAACGGCTGGAAGATGGTGTAAATACCTAGGTATATGCTAGTAATGTCCGTCAAATGACTAATACCTATAGCCAAGCCAAACTGTTGGTTTTGTCAGCACTTGTTTTAACAGGACTTTAGGGAAAGGTACCAAAAACAGCGAGTGGCTCAAGGCACAGTGGGTTAAGACATTTTGATTACACCAGTAGCACGTTAACCGCTGCAATTAATCCATTAACTATCAGGATTTTGCTTTGAAATAACACTAGCAGGCCAAAGTTTGATGTTACTGTTTGTAGAGCTAGCTCAAAGAGATCCCTGGAGGAGGTGTTGTGTGGTTTTGAGAGGCATGCAGTGTGTGGGGAAATGCCTTTGGAATTAGCATGACCATTAGCAGTCAACCAAACCTCCCCACAGGATGTGTGTCCCTCCTCACATATCATTGCCCTCCGCATGTACTCAAAGACAATGGTTTCGGCTTGAGCGCCACCTAGTAACCAAAACCATCACGCACGTGTTCACTAGCAGCTTAAAATGGCAGATGGAGTTGAAATGCATCGGCGTGCTCGCCCACGTGGCTGGCAAGCCCACATCGTACTTCTGAGAATGGTATTTAAAGAAAGGAAATTCAGTCAAACGTCATTGAAGTCAATTTGCGCGAAATAGGCTTGATATTTCAGTTAGAGTTGACACTGAACATAGACGCAGTTAAAATGTAATCAATGCAAAGAAAGCGCAGCCAGCAGGCTACAGTTTAAAATGTTTTGCATGTTTTAAGCATCTGTTTAATTTCAAAGCACTGCATTTTAACGTATAGCCAGGGTTAAACATGCAAGATTCCTCACACCCGGATCCATGGGAGCAAAAACAGTGTTGAAAAATGCATACAATTGACGTTACGCCTTTATGCCTGCAACATGGGTGTTTAGCGGACAAGTCCTTTTAACGGAAATTCGGAAGTCTAAACAACACTGGCCAACATGCGGCAAGATCGAAAAGAAGACCGGAAGTCAGGCAAGTCCATCATTGTCACTGGGACTACACTCCTTATTGAGGTTATTTTACTAGCCCTGGAATACGTACAGAATGGGGGACTATATATATGGATTTACAGTGTGGATAAGTCAAGTGACACTGGAACGGAAAACGAGTCTGACGAGTATGTTCATGCAGACAAGACTCGTACGATATATACCAGACCCCATCCCCAGGAGAGCTTTCAGAATAAAGGGACACAAATACAACCGCATAGTTTCTTCATTTCACATGTTCAACTAACAATGTTACACTTAAAATGTCGAGAAGGGGAAAAAAGGGATTACACACTCACCTGTGTGGAACCTCACTTTGATTTGTAATATTAACCCAAAAAATATTCAGGAGTTTTGTTATATTACTGCAAGTTCAGTGCTACAGAATGCCATAGATAGGACAAAGGAGAATCTGGTCCTGATGAGGGCGGTATCTCGAAACACGTTTTGCCAACTAGATATCCAAGTTATGTGAGTAGAGATTTGTCAGGCGACGCACGCACTAGATACAAATATTTCTTACCTCACAAACCTATTGGTATCTTGTTTTGCAGTCCGAGGTGTGTATAACTTGTTTACAGGAACCCATTCCACAGCTGCGACTTTTGCAGGGCTTCTTTGGGTGGTACGTCCCAATCTGTCAAGTGTGTGCAGCAAAACCTCAAGAGAGGAACTATGATCTAGGGTAAGTGGTCTCCTACAAATCTCACATGAATTCCTAAAGCAGGCTTCCTCTGCGTTTGCCTAGTGAGGAAATCCACACACATCTATTGGAAACAGCAAACAATCAAAAGTCATGTTTTCAGCATACTTTGATGATGGCAAATCCTTGAGTGGGTCAGGTTTTGTCATACTTCTCCTTTAAGTAATCCTGCAAGGAACGCACTAAGATCACTGGCTCAGGACGCCACATGCTTCAACTCAGAAGGACCCAGGCTAGCTGCTTGGTGCCCACTGCCCCTTCAGAACAGAAAGGAAAGGCACTTTTCTGAGAACTGGTTGACATAGTATTACGGTCACAATTCAAGTGAAAGGAACGAGTTGGAGCCAGGATACGAAAGGGATTTTGTCTGGACCACAGTCCAGACAAGAAGGGAGGGAGTTAAACCCCTGCAGTAAAGCAGGGCTGCCTGCCTTCCAGAAAAGACCCTGTACCTTTTTTTGGGCGCCCTTGACACCCCGCCCACTTCCTCCAAACTAGTAAGGACGGCAGCATATTTAAGCATGTTAAAAGCTGCCAACAGACAGGCAGCATCAGAAAGCCAACCCATCCATCTTTCAAGATCTGCAGCAATTATCACTACCCTTACAGGCCTGAAATCTGATGGACAATTACCGATGTGTTTGTTGATGAGCTTCAACAAATGTCTTAAGTTGCATGGATGCAGCTTTAATCAGGCTACTGTACTGGCTGCAAGGCATTAGACACATTGTAACAGGTATATTAGTGAGAGGTGCAGAGCCCTTTTGGCATTGCACTGTGGCAGTGTTGCTGAGAGAACTACGCTCATTTCTTATGCAGCAGCTGAGATGGAGAGCCAATCATCTTCCTCTTCTGCTTCCCCTGTTAAACTGATTTTCCTTTTAATCCTTCCCACTGGGTGAGGGAACCAGGGGGTGAAAGGAGGGTGAACCCCACCTGAAAGTGACATGACTGAACATGTATGGCTGTACCGAATCAGCGGAAAAAACAGTTTTTATTCGTTTTGTGGCTTCAATATTCAAAAATTTCACATAGAACCCTTTGAACACATCCGTTACTCTCTTCCCATGCCTCTGCAGCCTACAGTATCAGCAACAAACTTTAAAATCATGAGGTTTCACATAGGTGTGAGGAATTCAACCAGTTACATGGTGGGCATGGGCTCACCTAGGTTTTTTGTTCTTGAAATGTTTAAGTAAATGGATGATGGTAGATGTGCCTCAAGAAAATGTGTGGGGCTTATCCTCTAACATTTTCCTATGCTCACATCACATCAACTGCACAGAACTGTCTATTCCGGCATGGACGCAGCCTACAGGTACAGTCCGCCCCTGTCATATTTACTTGGAATATGATGGGAGAGCACTAAGTCATTCCAAGGAGAGGGGGAGAGAAAAGCTTCCACCTGCCATAACAGTGTGATTAATTGAAAAGGGTTTCATGAAATCGCCCTGCTCTTTTGTTAGCCTGGCAGCAATACACATACCACTAGAGAGTACTTCAAACAAGCCTCCATGGGGCCTGGCTGTAGAGGATAACAAAGGACACAGGAAATCGGACACACCTTTCATATGTAAATGTGGCAACCTGAAGCCAGCTCCCACCCCTCTGTATCAAGGACAGTGAACTGACATGTCTGAACCTATTTTTGCAGTATACACCACCTGCTAGAGGGCACCAATTCATAAGCTACAAGAATGTGGTTTGCAGAAGCCAGAGAGTCTGCTATCTCAGCATCTTCAAGGGAGATCTGCTGCTTTAAAAAGGAACCACCCAGGAAGAACCATTAACCTGAGAGACTCTTTGACCACAGCATGACAAGAAGGTGGGTGGGACCTAGTATCACTGGGGAGTGAGCCCAACACTCTGTTGAGGAAAGGGTTCAGCCATATTAGTTCTGGGATACCCCTTGTTCCTTTAGGAACCCCTTCACAGTTTCCTGTTGCAAAGCACTCTGCTTAGGACCTCATAGATACAGAAAATTCTCGGTATGGACCCCAGGATTGGTTCTCTATGGTAGGCTCAGCCTCCACCAATCACTGTGGCCCACTTAGCTGGCTTTAAGAGGGGCCCGGAAACCTCATTCAGGCAGATCATCTGAAGACTTCACTTGAAGCATGAAGAAAAACTCCTCCTTGGACCCTGGCTGAAGGTACAGTCTGCCTTACAACTTCTGCCAATGAAGGAAGGCCAGGAACATCCAAAGAGGGAAGCAAGATACCTACCCTTAACTTCTCCCAGGGAACAGACGCAGAAAAGCTCTCAGAAGACACTACAGATGCTTCAGAACTGGTACCCAGCCAGCTCACAGCGTGCCCTGGTAGGCTCTGCAGCAAGCTTCTTGGACAGGGATTGCCAGAAGTGTGACACGCTCCCTAGCTCTGGGCTGTCTCCCTTAAAGAACAACGCAAGCCCACTGAGGAGGCGGGGAGACGTGCGACTACAAGCACCTGCGGTCATCCGCCTTAAAGAACATTCTCAAGCCAGTCAAGTTCCTCGATCCACAACCGCCTGCAACGCTGGCTGCCGTCAAGCCTCGAGCTACCGTCGTCAATCCACAGTCACTGAATGAACCCGAGACGTCTCGGCCAGCACTTCAGAAATGTTGTTCAGCACATAGACAATTTCTGACCCTGAGTCGCCGTAAAGGCCAGCCTGCTGCCATTCGCCAAGCTTTGCTTGCTGAACCGTTTTGCCGCCTGATACCCACCACCGACTTCCGTCTCAAACTCTGTTGCAGAAGCCTGAAAGCTGCCCTGAAGCAGACTTGACGCTGTTGAGAACCAAAAACAACTACAGCAAGAGGTACGTTGTGTTTCTGTCCCCCTGGTCGTTCACAGAAGGCTCCTAGAGACATTGTAAGGCCCTTTGTCCCTTTTTGCTGAAGGCAAGAAGCCTTGTAAAAAAACGATTGTGGTTATTAACCATTACATCTACCATCCAATCAGTATCCGGAGTGCATCGCTTTTCCTCCTGAGGCAACTTTTGTGTACATTTTTTTACAGGGTGGGTTGCATTTAGTAGTGTTAATAAATTGTTGTGATAATAATAAAGTAGATATTTGTATAGAACCTTGCCTGGACACACCTTTCATCACTGGGTAATAATTATATTTTCGCTGTGTTGTAAATAACCAACGATCCACGACCTTTACAGGAGATAAGCCTGCCGTTCCATTCACGTTACCAAAATTGGACAAGGAGGTTTATAATTTGAATTGCATGCTTGTTTAATCCAATCTGTTCAGATCCATTCTGGTATATTAGGTGTGGGACTGATTGATGGTTTGGAAACAGATATTCACTCCTGGACCACTGGTACGCCGGAATTTGATTGGTCACAATAGGTGTCACAGGTAAAATGAGGTAACTCAAGTTCAGAGTCTACCACCAGGCAGGCAACTGCTGCAAGAGGGGCGAGGATAAATTGCTGCTTTGCCATAAGAAAATGGATGAGCATGTTTTCGGATTACCTGCAGTTCTGTGGCGCTGTAATATTTAATCAAACCCCTACAACACTTGAGCGCTGGCAGCTTGAAGCCTCAGCACGCGCGCGTGTTCCCAGGCTTTGATATGCTGTAAATCGGTTGGCGGTCAGTCTTACTCTGGCTTACTCGTGTATAGCTGGCATTACCACCATGGCTCCAGGTTGCCCTTGCCCTCCATGTAATATGTGCCTACTGATGAGGTCTCTCTGTGTGTTAACAGTTATAAGTATTCAAATAAACCACAATACAATCTGTGAACAAAAGGTGGAGAATTTTCGACGGTGTTAATTTTTGCCATGCCCCGGGGGCTATTTTATAGTACAAAAGGTCACAACGTTTTCCATTTCAGTGCGGCTTCGTGCACGGTGCAGAGATTGAATGGGAAACGTGTTTTTGCAGAAATGTAACCAGTGTTTTGTCTCCAACACAAATTCGCCTTTATTAAATTCCACTTTCATTTTTTTGGAATGGGGAAGCGGAGAAACAGTCCGCATGTGGCTGTTTTCAGGAGCTTCTACAGTGAACTACTGCGAGGAACACGAAGGAACTTCTTTTTCGAATAAAGAATCTTTATTAAGTGTTTCAGAAGTATTAAACTGTTTACGCTTTTCACAAGAACATTAAAACAATTCGAAAATCACGTTTCACAATCAGAATTATTAAAATTCACAAATTATAGAGACATTCCGCAACAGATCAAAAAAAGTATCAAATTAAAACCTCGTATAAAAAGTTTGTCATAACAATTTTTTAATAGTTTTGTGACTATGTAAAATTCTTGCACTTATTTATGTTACTTCTTAATGAATTCATGCGCCATAGAAAAAATAGACTTCACATAATTCTTTGTGATAATAAGTAGTGTATTGGTATCTTTGTACAGTTGCCCTTTGTGATGACACGTGTTTCGGCGGATACCACTACCTTTTTCAATTCAGGGCTATAGTGATTTCAACATTGCAACTGTGCATAAACAAAATTAAATCCGAACATGGGCCAAATCATACAAATAGTGTCCATGAATTATACATTTCAAAGGCACATCAATCATATAATTACATCATCCCATGGGGGTAAAAACGCGTGTGGTAAGTGTGTGGCCATTAGCCATGTTCTAAATAACAGACATGAAGAGAGGGGGAGAGGGAGGGATATTTTGAGGTGAAAAAATGCCCAGAGAAAAGCAGTAATAAAGTAAATTAGATTTGAAAACCACACAGACATGACGTCAGAGTTTGATGCATTTGAGATTCTTACAATTAGGGTAGTAAGTATAGTCTTACCCAATTTATGTGTCTTGACTGTTGAATGTTCTTTTAGCATGTGTACAGAGTCTTGGGTTCAAGCCCGACCTGTCAAGTAAACCTATAGTAAATAATGGCCCACTTTTGTATATCAGTACATGCACTAGTGTTTCCCGGCTTATTAGGTATTTTGGATAGGTAGGAGTCCTTATTTTTGTTTGGATTATTATTTTCAGTGGCTCAATCTGTTTCTCATGCTCTTGTTTCTTGTTGTATCTTAAATTCTCAATGTGTGTTCCCAAAAGGGTGGACCGGGAGCGTGGAGTTTCTCCACATCCTTAAAGTATCCTTTTAATTGTTTACTAGCTCCGTACACGAGCATCATGAAGATCGACTTTTTGAGGTTCACATAATTGTACTAACATAGTGCAGGACAGTGCTTTGAGTCGGCGCTGTCCATTTCGTGATAAGGGCTTACCTGTACATTCCTAGTTTCCTCTAGTCCGTGCGCTCTAGTCCGCGTCTGACTGTAGACTGATTCCCTGCTGTTTTGTGTTGTTCGTTCGGCGTCATGGTAACCGCCTTAGTCCTACTTTCTTTTCCATTTTGGCCGCCATGCTTTGGTTTCAAAGTGTGCTTCCCATTACAATAAGTGTGTTGTTGCCCATTCTTACTTATGTGCTGCTCAAGAGATCGTGTTGTACTCGAAAAATATTTTTTCTTTATTTTATCAATCCGTGTCTTGTGTGAATGCCTCATCCTCTTGTTGTATTATGCATATAACCATCAGTAAAAATAGCGGTGCTTAACTACTTTTAGTGTCGTTATAATTTAGACTCTGCATCCTAATTGGTCCTTATCGATTTGATCTAAGTTAGACTAAAGAGCACTTCAAGCACCACTCTGTGCTTAAATTATCCATAAAATCTCACTTCTATTAACAATCAATGTGATATGGTAAGTTATTGGTTGTGACATATATGTATCGTAGGATAGCCTTGCACATTGCCCGTTTGCAAGTCAGATACAGCGATGCCAAATCACAAATGTTTTTCATTATATTGGTTTCGCAGAGAGCCTGCTAGTCAGTCAAATACATGTTACAAATTACAGAAATTATACATCAATTGGTGTCTGATTTTCTTTTTTGTGCCCATTTAACCAATTAGCTCCTTTCACAGTATTTCAAGAGGGTGTTCATAAAAAGGAAGACATCTAGTTATCTGAATTAAGACCCCTCTCCACTGTTTAAAACTTACAAATTAATTTGGCTTCTTCTTGCCTAAGTATGAGTTCCTGGTTACCCCCCCCCCCCCCTCTAGGTCCAAGAGTCACTTTCTTGAGGCCCAGGAATCTGATAGTTTTTTGATCGCTTAACTGGCGATTCTTCTGCCAGTGCTGTGCTAACTGTAGATTTGTGTCCTAACTTCCGATGGATGACATGTGCTCTCGTATCCTCACTCTCAGTTTCCAATAGTACTTCCTATATATATATTTGCTCACATTGACATATAATAGCATAAACTTCGATTTACAATTAATATAGTCTGCGATTTTATGTTTGATGCCATTCATGTCCTCAAAAGTTTCTATGTTGTCCATTGCATATTTACACACAGAACACGAGCTACATTTTCTGAAGTCCATGGGTAGTTGTGGTAGCCATCTACGAGTGGTTTGAGTTTTGTCTTTGTGGAGAAAAGAGGGACTTAGAATGTTCTTTAGTGTTCTCGCTCACCTAAAAATAACAGATGGACTATCTTCAATGAGGTCTTTAATGTGTGGATCTAACTTCAGTTCCTTTTCAGAATCTTTCGTAGAGTCAAGTTATTGGCACAGTATGTTGTTATGAATTGTATTCTTTGTGACATGAGTTCCGTCTGCTTCCTTGGGGTCAAAGTGTTCTCTGCTCAATTTTCTTGCTTTATCTCGTGCTGTGGTTATATTTGTATTGCTATACCCTCTTGCTTCAAATCTGGTTGTTAGCAGCGCGCATTCTTTGTCAATTGTATTTTTTTCCGTACAATTTCTTCGTTCTCTTATATACTCTCCTTTAAGAAGGTTCTTGATCACAGGATTATGACAACTCGTGGCATACAGCGTTGAATTGGCTTCCATTTCTTTCCTATATGTTTTAGTCATCAGTCTGTTTACCACATAAATGGTTAGATCCAAAAAGTTGACCCTTTCCGCACTGGAGGTTCCTATGAATTCTATGCCTAGCTGGCTCCGATTTGCCCTCTTCTTGAACTGTTCCAAATCCTCCTCCTCTCCTTTCCAAATTAACAAAATATCGTCTATGTATCTAATCCACAGAATAACATTCTCCTCATATACTCCATCTTTATATACGTGCTGATCCTCATACATCGACATTACTAGATTCGCCAGGGCTGGAGCATATTTTACACCCATAGCGACACCACTTGTTTGTCTGTAGAACTCTCTGTTGAATAAGAAAACGTTGTTTTGTAATGTAAGCAGAAGCATCTCCTCCAACATTTTGACTGAATGGTAGTTAAATGCTTTGTCTTGTAGAAAGACATATTCTATGGTTTCCAACTCTTTGTCGTGTTTGATTGACGTGTAAAGTGCTTTAACGTCCCATGTTGCCAGAAGAAACCCTGCATGCCATTCCACTTCTGATATTTTATTTATTGCTGATGTTGTATCCTTCAGATAAGATTTTATTGTGCTTACCCTGGGTCTCAGTATATTATCAATATAGTTTATAGTGGCCCATCCGATGCCGGTTAAGATTGGTCTTCCTTCTGGAATCATTTGAAAGGCTTTATGCACCTTTGGTAAAAAGTACATTGTTGCTAATACTGGATGTTTGATTTCCAAGAATTGTCTCATCATCTGTAATGAGTCCTTGTCGATGCCAATTTATGATTGCTTCCTTCAGTTCTGTTAGTATCTCCAATTTGGGGTTCGATGATAATTTAAAGTAGCACAATGGGGTTGTCAAATTATTGTTGGCCATTGTTATATAATCTTCCTGGTTCATTACGACAACGTTGCCGCCTTTGTCAGCTGCCTTTATATATTAGTATCTTCTAGGTAAAATTCTTGATCAAAATAAATCAGTGTTTAAGAAGGGTTCATAATATACAATCTTCTGAATAAAGTATCTAGTGGGATATTAACCACTACAAGCTTAAGTAGGCAAGAGAAAGACTGAACTCTGGGTCAGGTCAAAAGTTATATTCTGATGCCAGCACAATAGTGTGTTTCTGGTGAGATATTAAGGAGAGCAGTATGTAAATGGCATTTCTGGTAGACTATTCCATGATAAATTCCTGGCAGAAGTAGGAAAGATGCAGGAAATCAGACAGGATGAATAGTAAGGACCAACACATAGCACTTAATCTGACAAAGACCAATCTCTCACAGCTGTGGATGGCTAGGTATTAACAGTGCAGATGTGGCAGCAATGTGTGGTAGTAGATATGTGGAGAACCCAGCATCAGGATGACAGGGTGCATCTCATGCATCGTTGCACACAAATTAATCAGAGAATGGCAGCCTGGAACAAACCAGGTCTGCCCTCTGTCAACCAAACAGGAGATTAGTGCTTGCTAGTGCTCAAAGGGAGGCTCTAACTAGGGAGTGGGGCTTATGTGGTGGGGGAGTGGCCTGAAAAGGCAGGGGCAGCCAAGCAGGAAAGGCAGGTATGACGAATCAACTTCCGTGGCATCAGTGGGTCCAGGGATGAATATCGGTTTCTAAACCATCAATCAGGCCCACACCTCTAGTACACCAAAAGGGATCCGAACAGATTGGAAACACAAACAAGTTATAAACCTCCTTGCCCAATTTTGGTAATGTGGACGAAATGGCAGGCTTATCTTTGCAAGGTCATGGATTGTTGGTTAGGCGCAACACAGCAAAAATACAATTATTACCCAGTGATAAACGGGACTGTCCAGACAAGGTTGTATAACAATATCTACTTTATTATAATTCAACAGACAGTTCTAGCACATTACAAAATACAACCTGGCCTGTAAACGAATGCAGAGGACAGACAGTATCCAGAGTGCCTCCCCTTTCCTTCTTGAAACTGAGGGTAGTCGGTGAAGTAATTAATCGCAATAGTTCAAGGATACTTGGTTTCAGCACAAAGGGAGCAATAGGTCATAAAATGTCACTAGGTGCCTTCGGAGAAGGACCTGGGGGACAGAACGAAATGTACCTTGTGCTTGTAGAGATTCTTGGTGCTCGACAGGGCTGAGTCATTTTCAGGGCACTTTGCAGCTCCTGCGACAGAGTTCAAGACAGGAGACAGCTGTGGGTATCCGGCGTGTGGCAGTTCAGCAAGCGAGGCTGGTTGGACGGCTGCAGGCTGGCTTACACAGTGGCTCGGGGTCAGGAATCTTTGTCTCAGTACTGGTTGGCGGGTTTAAAGCACTGATTGACCAGGAATTGAGAGATATGCATGATGTAGGCCTTGGGAGGGGAATAGATGCATCATTTCAAATTGACACAGATTCCTGCATCTTTTGTTCTGAAAACTCTCATTGTGTAATAACTCCCTGGGTCTTTCAATTAACACCATGATGATATGTATGAGTTCTATATTTTATGGTGAATCAGACCATACTAATTTTACCTTGCCACGCCCTTCCTGAGCGGAGTTACCTGTTTTCTTCATTCCCTCATAGGCAGCACTAGTGAGAAATATGACACTTCATCATACATACGTTAATTGTGTCTTTCACCCTCACACCAACTTTCAAATCTGTTGGAATCATGGGAAGGCCCAAATCAAATTTTTCTTAAAATCATCTGTTATGTCTATCACACAAAAAATGTTTTGACATGGTTTAAATGAGATTTCTGTCACCCTTAATAAAAAGTCTGGAACAAGCTTGTGGCATATACGCTGCCCTCTTTATGCAACAAAATGTATTCTTCTATTAATTAAACCCCTGCCTCACAAGCCTCACTCACTTTCCTAGCTCCCACCTTTTCTTGGGTTTCGATTCCGAAATACACTTACAGGGCATGTGGCCTTGAGCCCATGTTGATTTTAGCTTTACTCAAGAGCTTCAAAGGGACTCTGCTTCAGGCTTAATGCACATTTTAAGAGAAGGCGTGTCCCTAGGCCACTTTTGCAGGACCTGTTATCAGCAACTAATTGACAACCAGACATTATCTCCTAGAGAGCGCCCACCAACAGGTCATGGGTCACAGTTTCATTTCAGTGGAAATGCCCCTCTGCATCCATGCTTCTCAAAGTACAGCTTTAGATGAACCAGATATTACATGGCATTGTGTTTAATCATTTGTATAGTAAATGACATTTAAACCTGCTGTTCCTAACATAGTTTTTTCTTCCACAATGTAAACCCTGGGGTGCATTCAGAATTTCACCAAATAGGCCAGTTAACAGAGAGCACCAGTGTTCACTTCTACCACAAGTAGGCCTCTCCTTTTCAATGATGTCATTTTAATGTCGAAAAGTACGTGTTTTTATTTGTGACAAATGCACGGTGATGGCTTCACTTTAGATTTCTGGGTCACAATATTGTGCTGCATTGAAGATAATGTATGTGCTGCTATCTGTCTCATTAAGTAGAAAGTGTAGCTTTCCATGCATTTAGGAAAACAGCATTTTCAGCCACATATGTCTTTTGCCATGCAATGGTCACATCCAGCACTTTTAAGTTACTATGCATATTTTCCTTCACGCGAGCGCCTATTGCTTATGGTCAAGTTGAAAGAGGCCCATTCCTGTTCATGTCACTTGTCCTTAAGTCAGAAAAAGTGTTGTACTTGCCTGCATTTTCCAATAGATAGCTCCAGTCCAATTCACTTTCAAATAAGGGCCTGGCCTCTTTATTTCTGGCATTCAGGGGCTATATTTTACCACAGAATAGGTCCCCTTCTGGGGATGACTACTGTAAACATGCAGTCCCAGATATGACACTTCACTCCCCTGGATACAGAGGGGCAGGAGCTGGCTTCAGGTTGAAACAGTGCATTCCAAAGGTTGTTGGGGTTTCCTGTTTCTTTTGCTTTAGCTTCCACAACCAGTCCCCATGCGGGCCTGTTTATAGCATACTCTATTATTATGGTAATTATGTAAATTGCTGACACCAACCTGCAGAGGGTGAACAAACAAACAGGGCGGAACCCATGGAGCCTTTGATAGTTAATTAGACTGGCCATGGCAGGAGGAAGGTTTTGGACCTCCCCCTTCTGAGATGTATCATGTACTCCACTTGTCAGATTCCAACTAAATATGACAGGGAGGACTGCACATGTAGGCTGCGTCCACCCAAAGAACACAGGTCTATGTGTATGTCGTGTGGCGAGCATAGCAACATTTGTGTGCATTAGCCCCACACATTTTCCAGAGGTTGATCATCCATCATTCAATTTCATAGAACATTTCCAAAAAGCCAAGGTGAGCGCACACCCACTCTGCGGATGGTCGAATTCCTCAGAGCGGGGCACACTGCCAGTATTATTCTTTATAGTGAGCTGCCTCTCCTGTTTCCCAATGACAGGCTTCGAACCCTGTGGGGGTCTGAGCCTGTGATCAAGAAACAAAAGGAGGGGGCACACCAAAAGGAATGCGAGAAGTGTGCCCAGTCTCTCCTTTTGTTATTTCATGAGAGGCGCCAATCCACCTCCCTCAGGTAGCACTTTAATCCAACATAGCCGCATGGTTAAAGGGTTACCTGTGCAGTCGGCACCTCTCTTTTTTCCCTAATCAGAAATGCTGACCGCGCAGTCAACCCTTTAACCATACGGCTCTGTTGAGGGGAGGGGCAACCCGACAGGATTGGCGGCGCTAAGGTTAGTTGGATGCTGGTTTGAAGACTGCAAGGGCTCTGCTTGAGCCCACCTAAAGCCCTGGGGTGCTCTCATTCCTCTCCCTCTTCATGATTTGCATACACACAGTCATTACATCTTCTGACCTGGTGCCCACTTCTGTAGATTGGACTCTCTAAAATATGCAGCAAGGTATTACTCCTGGATCTGTGCGAGATCTATGATTCCAGAGTTGACCTTCACTGTGTAAGCACTGGAGGACACTGCATTCAGGGAGGACATGTGGCAGAAGATTGTGCATACTGAGGGTATAGTCGGCACAGAATGTGTGTTCTGCGAGGCATTAAAGGAAGTGATTTACGGATGATTTATTGCACAACACCAGTGGGTGAAGAAAATACTACACATTCGATTGCATGTGAATGACGGCATGTGTTGAATTGTCCGCACCCATCCATACACGCTGTCCTCCTTTCACTGGGTGCCCCTCAGTCTGGTTCTTCTGCAGAGCAGCAGGCTGGTGCTGTGAGGAAATTGGCAGCTGGCAGGATTATGGACGGTTACGGGGAGGAATATTCTGAAAAGGACGCTTCGAATACTGGGACACTGATGGTCGACAACCTTGCTGCAAGGGGTCTGCTCTGAACCCCTCCCTGCTGGCTGCATGCTCCTAACTGAACAAAAATGCGACTCGGGGACAGTTCTGGTGGCTGCTTCAATCATTGAGGTCTTGCATTCGGAATTTCTGTGGCTATAGTATTCGCAAAGAGGGTGTGTGTGCTTTTATACAAGTTCACGAGGCAGAACTTGTGAAAGATAAGGTTAACATGTATAGGGGCTTGGATCAAGGAAATGGCGATGTAGCAATATAAACTTGATGACAAGCCTATGCTGTTTTAATCGGCGAAGGCACAAATCACACCAATTCACTGCTTAGATTGGGTGTTGGCTAATAGGTGGGAAGAGATACACGCTGTCTTTAGGGATTACTATAAACAGTTATATTTGCAGCCACTATGGTTGACGAACAGATGACTGGTTTTAAAATAACTTCCATTTGCCTAAATTATCAGCAGAGAATAGGGAGGAACTTTTACACTAACACTCCAAAGCGGGAGAGGAGGAATGCATTGTGAGAGATGGGAAGAGCCAGTCAGGGCTGGCTAGTAGAGTTTTACACTATATATTTATTTTATTTATTTAAATAGGAGGGAGGAGCAATGTTCTTTTGATCACAAGGGAACGTACAATAGATACAAACCCAGATTTGACAGGAAGCAGTGAGCTTCTTACAATGGGGTGAGTTTGAGTGACATTCTGACCAGGTTGTGGAGGGGAGTAAGTGGAACAATCACTGGGTACAACACATGGGTGGGGATGCATGGATGAAGGAAAACCATCATTAGAAATGTTTAAGTGCAGGCAGGCTGGACGGCCAGCTGTGTTAGTAATGGGACCATTATGGATGAAGCACTAGAGTGGAGGCAGCGAACTTGAGGGTCAGATGCCGGTTAGAAGAAAAAGGAAAAATGTTGGTTACAAAGCAGATCAGAGGTAGCTTAAGAGGGTAACGCAGAGGTGAGGAGGTAGGCTTTTTGTTTGGTTTTGAACAATCGGTACGGACTGTTTCTCGGCTGTCCGGGAGAAGAGAGCTCCCTGCAAGTGGAGCAAGAAAAGAGAAAGAGCAGAAGCGAGAGGAAGCACAGGTAGGGCGAGGTGCCACAAGGGCAATGGAGGTGGCACTAGTTATGAAGACCTGCTTTCCCATGGACCATTGGAAGCGCTTTGGGAATTTGAAAAAGCAGACCGATTTCCATGGCCGATAAGAGGCTGTCATACTGGTACCATAAGTACAGTTAAGCACAGTACTCAGAAGATTGCCTTTAAAAGTGATTACTGTCAATTAGCTGAGACTAAAACTGGGTTTATCATTGGCACAGAGAATGCAAGCATTCATTTTCCTGTTTGGCTGAAAAGGATCAGACAGGCTGCAATCGCATGATCAAGTTCAGAAGAACGATGCATGCGATACAGGTATTCAAAGGAGATGTGGATTCTATTTGTTTATTATGGATTCTGTCACTCAATGCCATAAAGGTTTTTAATTCTGTCGGGTGTGATTTTTCTCCTCCTAACCATGCTATGAACTATGGACCCAAATATCTAAACCTAGGGAAAAGAGGGAAGATTGTTTCTGAAAGTGTAATGTGGAACAGGAACCAGCTACGGATGTCCTCGATCTCTGTTCCTGTTTGCTTGTGGTTCCATTAGTCATGCAATCGTCTTGAGGGTGAATAGGTCCTAATGGCATAACATGGGCTGTGGTAGGAAACACGTGACACTGCTCTAAGCAGCCGACATGTTGTTCTTGATATATCCAGTGCCATAATGAATGTTAGAAGAAAGAGACAGCTTTGGACCATGTTTGGAGCTCAAAATTACTTGCAGAAAATCCAGTGATTTTTCTTGGAAGATCCCATGTGAGAAGCAGTCAATTACCTGCTAATTGTTCCATGTTCACGAACTGAGTTTACTTAACTGGTCATGCAGATTTATAGTTTTAAAATTAATTGCCAGTGTCCATGCTATCCGGGCTAGTCCAGAGAACAATTATCGTTTTACATAGCCCTCTATATAGTCTTGCTTGGTCGGTCCATGTGCCGATATCAGCAGAACTAAACAAGCCTCTGGTGAAGTTGGCATGAGACAGCACAGGTACAGGCAGTGATTAAAATACTTCACCATGCGTATTATACGGACAGAGGATGCCTGATTTTGAAGCAGAATACCGGTCAGCACAATTCTAGTTTGAAGCTAGATGGTTTGACCAGGAGACGGATGCTGAAAGGAAAGTGCAAACAGGTGGTGGGGAGGTTATTTATTTGCCCTTGACAAAGCACAAACTACAGTCTGCAATTTCAGCTTGCAACAGGTAAGATTATTGTTCATTGCAATGCAAGCAAGCAATCCAGCAGAGTATCTCTGTAAGATCAAAATTAACCCTGAACAGACAGAATAAGCCTCTTACATAGCTCTCTTCCCAACAAACCTTAGTAAGATAGGGTTTCTCATGACCTTGTACAAAAGAAACATTACATTGTACTATCTTGCGTTATTCCTGAACTTCATATCCCAGCCTCGCTGATATAATACCTCACTTCAGACCCTGCCGCTCTACTATATGCAAAGCCTGATAGTCTTTTAGCCGGCACCGCCCAACAAACATGGCTACCTTTCAAACGCCTTATTAGACAGCAGTTCATGGTTTCCTTTCAAATTCATCTCATGGCTTTGTGTCCAGGCTTCAGACTGGGCCTACTTCTTAACTGCTAATCACATGCAGTAACATCCTCATTTAGTGGAACTGAGCAGAATGATTTTTATCAGAGTATTTCAGTTACTAGGACAGTGGTTCCCTTATGCAGAGAAATGCCCACTATGGAATCTACTAAACTTTATTAAGGCATTAAAAGAGGGGCAATTAAGACCCTGGTCTTGGGGAGGTTTCACGACAGCCTCCAACTTGTATGGGTTACCCACCGTCATCGAGATGGGGGTTAGGTATGGAATAAAAAAGGATCTGTTTCATACAGTTTGCAAGACTTACTAGGATGGCTACGGCATTTTAGCCGAGTTTCCAAATTGAACCAAAGGCACCAGTTTTATTCAGTATATTATTGGAATGAGGGATTAGGTGCCTGCCACTCGATATCAGCTATACGTGGAACAATTTGTGCAGATATGGAAAGTGACATTAAAAATGAAGGAGAAGTACAAAACGAACATAGGGAAATCATTTTCACTTAGGACTTAGGAGAATATCTGCCTACACCTAAAGGGGGAACAAAGCTAAAATAATTATACAATACATGTTACAGAACGTACACCTCACTAATAATTAAGCACAGAATGTACCCGTTTCTGCCCAAAATCTCTCCAGAAGGCTGCAGGGCTGGGTGGGACGTACTTCCACACCGTATTGACCTGCTCAAATATCTAAACATTCTGGACAATATAATGGTGCTTCCCCTATGGGCAGAAAAGGAAAACACTGAACTAATACTACAGATTATCAAATTGAATCTATTGATCTAATGAACATAAAAAAGTAACGGATGTTCTACAAAATCAATCTCACGAGAGAGAACTCGTAAAAGAGTTAATCAGCCACCTGACCCTAGCCCAAATAGACACAGACTAAGATTGTGAGCAAAAGCAATCAACCGAAAAGAATTATTTAGCAGACAGTCCCACAACATCTGACGAATAATGCAAAAGCACTAACCACTGCCAACAGCGGACACAGATCTGAAAGATAATATTGGCAATCATGCTGAAATAACATTTTCAAGATCAAATAATCTACGGGACAATTTATCACCATATCTACTAAAGCCAATACTAAAAATAGAAAGCTGGCTTCACATAGCACACAGAGGAGACGACTTTTGAAAATGTGAAAAACGTAAAGCTTGCAAATGAATCGGCAATTAACAAGAAATCACTGGCATATAGATAATCTGCCAGGACATGCACTTATCAGTAAGATCAAGGTGTAAATTAGTTTTCTGAAATTGATTAGCAGAGTTTGCTAATTAAACATTTCTTGATTAGCAAAGAAACCAATTTGATTAGCAATTTTGTACTAACATTTTTGTCACCAGAGGTTATGTGTACCCAAGACATAAATGCGCAACAATACAGCATTTTTGTATACTGCTGAAGTGAGATATTAGTGAGATGAGTGTCTAAAATGTAAACGTTAGCTGTGTGAATGAACATAAATAAATATGTTAAAAAGGCACTGAAAACAGGCTTTCACTGCAAGGCTCTGTGCAGCTGGGTTCAGTTGGTGATGGACAGGGCAGTGGTCCGTATATTGTATGATCCACATGTTAGACACCTCATTTGCTCTGCAAGGAGAAGATCAGATGTTTCATAAATCTGAAAGTTTACAAGGTTAAAGGAAATTCATAGCCTGAGACTAAGTATGCAGTATGGTGTTGCAGCAGGTGGGGTAATTGTCAACTTCAGGTGGACAAGATGGACCTTGTCAGTCATTGGTATGATTTTCAATATAGCATTAAGTACCTATTTTGGGGGAGGGCAGGGTCACTAATATCCATAACCCCAAGTCAGGTAGGTCAAAACACAATTTCAGCCCTGTACACCCATGAAAGTGGTATTTATCACCATTAGTACTTAGAGCCACCATCTGTGGTATTGATTCTTTTTTATGGCCTTTGGCACTTTCAGAGTGGAGGAGATTATTAATGTTGCACTATGTTTTTCGTTAGCCCCTTTGAACTTGCAGTGAAAGGAAAAAGAGGGTGGAGAGGCCCCTTGGGGCAAGAGAGGAATGCAGGTTGAGCTGTGCTTTCATTGAACGAGGTAATTTAAATAGCAAGCTGTGTTACACAGGTGTCAGTTTAATTAGCAAATCAACAGAATTGCATAGCAAATTGATATGCGCCACTGCTTATTTTATGCCTTGAAGATGATCATATGCAACCCCAGATTAATGTTATATGCCCACCAATGCCAATGGAACCGATTCTACATTGGATCTACAATTGGAGAATTGAAGCTTAGAATTCTACAACCCTTCTGTCAGTCCAGAAAAAGTAGACACCCCTCAATTATGAGGCAATGTACTTTGTTGGCCGAAGACCAACCGCCTCATGCGTTTAGCATTAGAAATATATAGCCATTTTGAGGTGACTGAAATCGCCATTTTGTTTTCTAACGTTTGCCTTTTGCTTTCTGTTAAAACTGCTTTGCTGAAAACTTATTTTGCTCCACTTGTGCATAACGCAAGGCCGCGAGAGACTTGTTGAAACATAACGCAGCAACCCAGAGAAAAATGCCCAGTTGCCTCCCTCACAAGTCCTTGGAAGTAAGCAGCAAGGAATTTTTAATCAGTACACAGGTGCCAGCTAGTCTTGTTAATACACTAGAAATGTTAGAAGCAAACATTAAATGGCTTGAATTATGCTCTTCTTTGCGGCCCCCCTTTCCTGAGCCCTGTAGAGCCCTGGAGAGCAAGCTGACCCCCAGTACACGAATAGAAACTAGGAGATAGCGAGGCCTGGAATGTGTCTCTCCCCTGCACGCAGCTTGCTTGCAGAGAACTGTTGGGTGTCCTGACCCACGTTTGAGCTATCATGCTGCAACATTTGGTGCTGTGGGCTTAGAAAATCCAAGATAGCCAAAAAGCCCGCATATACGCCAGAATAGGAAAACTGTGCAGTACTGGCATGGAAAACATCATGATGGCCAGAACTTCCCAGAAAATGCACAGGGAAATGCATGAAGAATAGGCTGCCACCCATTTTTGCCTATGTTGTGAGCACAGGAGGGCACTGCCTAAAACCACCATTGGGCTACCCACACAGTAGCCTGAAACCATTGGGAATGGCAATGCTGATTGCCAAAAGCAAGCTAGAACTGTGGGGAATTCATTTTCTTAAATCCCAAAAATGGTTGCATTACCAGTACTCACCACTATCAGAAAGCCGGCATTTTAAAACCACCAGACTTTTGTGTAAAACTGAACAAATGAAACAAAACCAGACCAAGGAAAGACTTGCTAAGAGGTGGATACAATGTAAAACTATATTCTGAAATGACTTGAAGGAAGTAATTATTTAATGTGTATGTAAAAATCGTAAGTGATTTAAACTGGGAACAAAAACATGACATGTAGCTAAAAACTGGCTTAAAGAGATTCCAATTCTGCCTGACATCTACCCCCACAGGAGTTAAAACCTGCTCAGCCACTCTTCCCCTTGCCAGAAGGAGTTGTCACCTCTCTGATTAGATAAGGGGTGGAGCAGCTACAGGGAGTTGAACAAAGGCCTGTCCTGGACTCAGGCAAATGTTATATTGGGGTCGTCGTAAAAGTGGCTTCCTCTTGGCAGAAACGGGGAGGAGCAGCCCCCTCTGAGGACAGGCTGAGCTTAAAGAAAGTGGATAGACTGGTTTCTCCACCATGTGACCTGGGAAGACACACCCCTGTTGGCCAGAATATGATTTTAAGAAAGATGTATAACTCATGGTGCGGACTTGTCAAAATTATCTAAATGATACCATAATTCTTGTGATTTTTCTGTGAACATTTTGAGATGCGTGAGGACTCTGTGGTGTATTCTGGGGGGTTGCTAGCGGAGAATAGGGCTCACTCCAAATGTCTGCATGTTAAAAATCTGACACTTCATCAATTAATGTCCATACTCCTTGCTTACATGTGTGTAAATTTGGGTAAATGTCCGATATTGCAAAACCAGTTAAAAAGCGCAAAATGTTGCCATTTCTGAATGCAATCCCCCAGGAAGAGCAGAGTTTGAACAGAGTATACCTCATGTGATATGTGATGGGAGCATGTAATTTTAAACAACTGTGTATCTGTGCAATATGTATTTGATTCAAATATAGATTTGTGGGCAAACTGACCAGGGGAGGAACCTCTGACCTATAAAACCTACAGCATCACTCTGACTCACATTTCCTTCCCCCAATCATGGGAGAGGGGAGAATTGGGCCAATGACAAGTAGAGAGGGGCAGGCTTAGCTAGGCCCAGGCACACACCCATTTTCAAAAGACATAAAAAGAGCCACTGGAAGCTAGAGAGGACATTCAAATCCAGTTGCTGCGGGGCGCTTTGCCGGACCACACAACATCCAGAAGATACCAGTTCCAGACTGACTCCAGCTACATACTCCAGAACCTAGAACTTATACTTTAGAACCTAAATCAGAGGCCTAAAACCACAAGCTGAGTTCTCTGCAGCAGGCCTCAAATCATTGCAAGCTACTCACAGCCGGGCGAGCTGCTTGAATCCCTTGCCAAGAACTTTTGCCAGGACCAGTGCAGAGATCCAGGAGCCGTGCAGAGACCGCTGTATCCGGACAGACCAGACCAGTGCCAGACCAGACCAGACCGTGCAGAACCGCAGATCCAGAGACCAGATCGCTGTGAAGTGCCGCTAGCTTGATTGATCAGATCCGTGACGAGGTCCAGTCCTTCCAAAATATATTGTGAGTATTTAGGTCAGATTGTGACAGAAATGAGCTCTTAGTTTAAAATAATCTAGCCCAACCTATTTTAATCTAACCAGAACTGCCTCCTAGAAGTTGTCACTTGTCATTTTGTAAAGCTGCACCACTGTCACTTGTCAATTCTGAAGCTGCAAGCTGTCATCTGTCATTTTGAGTTTACTTTAAATCCGAAAAACTACCTTTATTTAATCGTCCGTATCTCTGGAACCGTTTGGGCCAGGAACTTGGTTTAACTTTCCTCTGAAAGCTTAGAATCTCAGATTTCCAACAAGCCCAGAACCAACTTGCTACTCCTTATACTTTTGCCGTAATCACGATTCACGCACCCGCGAATTTTACCGCGATTTGCGATTTGGTTAAAAATCCAGCCACGTGTAACCAGCAGTAGTCATTTCTTTCCTTGCTAAAAATTCGTTTGCCTCTTAATCACCATCTCTGAATCATTGCTAAAGTGAGCCTGAACTTATCCCAAGTAGCTACCACTCCCCCTGAACCTCCTAAAGGGAATTAAAACCATTTTCAGCATATTTCTCACTTCATTGCCATCACCTTTTAAAAGCATTTTGGGCCTGTGTTTCAAACTTCTATCTGTGGTCTAAGCTTGCTGGGTGAACTGAATTATATTTGATTGCATTCCTGAGAACAGTGTGCTCCGCTTTCCACCTCTTTCCATTTCTTACATTGCATAGGGGAGGGGGGTGAATTGCCAGAGAAAAAGTGATTATCTTATCTTTTGCTAAAATCATATCAAGTATTTCTGTACTGCATTTTATTCCTCATTGCTTTTCCCTTGAAATCATAAAAATAGTTTTGCTACTTTATCCATCCTATACTAACTCCTCATTGATTATAAAGAAGTGTGCTAGTGTCAGATTACCCATTGTTGATTAACATTATATTTATAAGGGCGATATCGATTATTAATTTATTATAAAAGCGTGGTATCTATATTTTGTCTTATTTCTCAAATAAACCTTTTAAACTTGCAAAACAGAACTACTTCTTGGCTCAGTGGGGTCAGGGGGATTCTAAGAGAGGGGTGTTATATAGGGGTAGTCATCCAGAACTCATGAACTGGACATAAAGATATATCAATAAGGGTTTCCATTCAGTATCCCAGACTAGGCATTGACTTAGCTGTAGTGTTGAATTGAATCTTCTTACAGAACAGAAGCAGTGTGTTCTTATAACAAGGAATTGTGTCTGCAGGCTCATGAAATTGCAAACTGTTGCTAAATAAATGTCTGAAGGTGTCATACTCGTCAAAATTGTCAATCGTACCCAATTCAAAGGAAATACATTATGGGCGGTATTGAATGTGTCACCACTGATTGTAAGATGCTTGCTTTGTATATATGTAACTGTTGTATGATTCTCTCTCTCTCTTGCGTCCCCCGGGGTCTGGAAACACACGTCGCGGGCGTGGGACCCAGTTGGCCAACTGAGACCATTTGCTTTGCAATAAACCCTAGCTTTTGGGAATACAACCTCGTGTCTGGCGTATCAGTTTGTGTGTGGTGATTGTGCCTTGTTTCCATACGCGAGGGTCCCCTAGGGGCCCCTTCACTTCATTAATGTAGATGTCAATGATTCAGTGGCTAAACGCTTGAGTGCCACAATTCAGATAAAAGTGACTTTGACTTGCTTCATCATCCCATAAAACAAAGAGGGGACAGAATCAGACAACTAAGCCAATAGGAATCCTGTCACGCGGTGGGCCCTGGATCTATGCCTTATTGACAGAATCTAGCTGAGGAGATAAAGATCTTCCTCTCAAGCCCACCTAATGCCTTTTACACATTTCCATTACTATTCAACATTCTTTTTCATGCTCTCCTGCACCCCACTCTCAACTCCTCTTTTCCGTCCTTACTCTGTTCTTTCTGTACTTTTGCTTGGGCGCAAATCTCAAATTTGGGAACTCGGCTTGAAATTAAAGCAACATTATCTGACTGTTTTTAAAGCATTTATTCATTTTTGCAAACCGCAGTGAACAACTTTGAACATTAACAATAACATATGGTCCTATCACTATAGTCATGATCGATTATGTCCATTGGGCACAATTCTGAAAATAAGGCATGACTGCTACAGCCCTTCCTATCCCGTACCACAGGAATCAATGTACTAATGCATTTGCCCAACGCATGAAGGACAAGCCAGGAGTAGCTGAAAAACCCACAACTTCAAGGAACTTACAACTGGAAGGGAGGACACAAAACCAGTTATTTCTGCACCAAATGATGTCCTCCCTGAGGAACAAAAACAGATGTTTCACAACTAGATTATAGAAGCTCTGAACATCCTAAATCCGATTAAAGAGTTCAACACATCAAAGAAGAAGGTAGCAGCAAGATTGCTCACCCCACAACTTCGGTCCATGAAGAAAACAAACCGGAACGTCGAACAAGCATGAAGGAAACGTTACAAAAAATAACATAACGACAGAACCAGCTCTACAAAGCATCAATCTTAAAGGCCAAGAATCTGCATAAGTCCAAAGCATCCAAACAGAAAGCAACTCTCAGAAAAATGCTCAAACTCCCTACGTGCTCTCAGAAACTGTCATACAGCACCAAACATTTCAGTAAAAAGGTTATAAAATTATTAATAAGCCAGGGGCGCTGCACTGACCTCCAGGAATGATAGTACTCTTCACAAAGGTGCACCAACAACTGCAAAGTTCAGCTGCTTCAAGGCTATATCTGAAGCTGAATCCACTAAACTGATGAAGGAAAGTAACAATGCATGCTTACAGAAGGATCTCTCAGCCCCGCCCCCCCAGACCGCTATAAAGACATGCTTAGTAATCTGAATAGACTAACCCCAGCATATTTCTACCATGAACTCTCAGAAAACTAGGTCAGCCCCAAGAATGTTCAAAACCCCCAATAGTAAAGTACTTTCGAAAAAACACATATGGAAACCCGGATGATTCTACAAAGTACCGACCAAATTCCAATATATCTACCCCGCTAAACTCCTGGAAAGACGCGCGTACAGTCCACTCCTGGAACATATTGAATCCAACAGCATACTGGAACACACAAAGTAGGGTTTAGACCTATGTGAGTTTTAGAATCTGTGCTACCAATTTGAATGATCCTAAAATCAATGCAGATACAAACATTTCCTCGGACCTCATACACCAATGTATTTCAGATGCTTTCAACACAATTACCTGCACATCACTAGGAGGATAGAAGAAGCAGGACTGTTCAGCACTGTGCTACAAATGATGAGATTGTTCCTCATGGACGTAACAGAAACTAACTGGCTGCCCCTCCTTCAAGTCAAAATCCTGCCACATAACCCATGGTGTAATACACAGATCAAGCCCATCATCTCTGCTCTTGAATATTTAGAGGGGCATTCTCATGAGACTCATCAAAAGGCAGGCACTCAACTTCTAGAACTATGTAGCTAACACACAAATCATATTCAAAATGACATAAAAAAAAGGACACCAATCAATTGCCTCCTTAAAGGGGATGTTTGTATGACTAACAATCGTAAACTGAAGCAGGAAAAGCAAAAATCAAGATAGTCGCTCCACAAGCAGCATTATCCTGTCCTACAGAAATGGTTATCTGCATGCAATCCTCAAAAGGCCATCAAGAGTCTTGGAATATGTATGGACAATGCACCGACCTTAGAACCACATATCAATGAATTGGTAAAGAAATGCTTCTACCATCTACGATCAAGGAGGTGGATAATGCTTTTTCTCATTTTCCTCCACAGAAAACTCGCCACAATTGAATAAGTGCAATTATCAAAAAATGTGCTGTGCAAGCAGCTTATAATCTATTAACTTACTAAGACATTTCAACACAGAAACGAGACAAATTCTTAGACTGGACATGAAGGGATATAATGCCTATTCAGGACTTTAGGTCATGAAAAAGATCCATTTAATTTCAAAGTACTCTGCATCACCCATAGACCCCTTCAGGGCCAAATAGTGGATATCATCCAAGGAAAGGCCTTCCCGTGCCAACCGTATCAACCATAAACAACCCAGCGACCCGGCAATGACATACTACTGGAAACCATGAGTTATGGGATATTTATTTATAAAGTGCCTAAGCCCAAGGGCATCAAGGCACCGTTACCTAACTAGTAACACACAGTGAGGAAACAGAGTTAATACAGTTGTGGTGTCAGAGTAGCAATGTTCAGGCAAAGACACAGGTTTTTAGTGCTCTTCGCAATGCCCAGTACGATTCCTCCGCTCTCAGGGCAGGCGGGAGAGAGTTGCAGTGGTTAGCGGCCATCTTCAGGGAGCTTGCAGACCCTCCTCTGGCTCACTTGATTTTGGGTAGGACAAGTCGGTGTGCGTGGGCTGACCTGGCTGGTCTTGAAGGATTGGCTTGTGCGATCTTTTGCAACAGGTATAGGGTGCTGAATGGGATAAGCATTTGTGTGAAATGGAGAGGGTCTTGAAGATTATCCTTTCTCGAATGGGGAGCCAATGGGCCTCCTTTCTTGATTTTGAGATATCTCGTTTTGGGACATAGAGGGCTGAACGTAGTGCATTGTTCTGTATCCCCTGCATCTTTCTGATGTTGTGCTTTGAAGTGATGGCAATGAGGGTGTTGCAATAGTCCAGCCTTGAGCCAATGACCACTCGGCCAACGGTCAGTCAGCTGGATGGTGCAAGGAACTGTCTGGCAGCATTTATCAACTTGGTCGTGTATGCGGCTGAGGATGCAATGGAGTTCCCTTGTCGTAGGGTGAAAGGGTGGTATCCAGGTGGACGCCTAGAGTTTTCACTGAGGTGGAGACAGGGATCTGTATGCGGTCAATGTTAAAGGAGGCATATTGTTCATTAGGTTTGTTCAGCACTCTTGGGGAGCTAACCAGTAGGAGCTCAGTCTCGTCATTGTTTAGGCAGCGACGGTTCATGGCCATCCATGCCTGAAGTGTCAGGTAGATCTTGTTGAGGGTGATGGAGTCGTCGTAGTTGGCTGAAAGAGGAAGGAGGATTTGGGTGTCATCGGCATAGTTGGTGTATAATATACCAATGGAGACCAAAAGGTCAAAGAAGTGGTTCTGGTGAATACATTTTATAGGGTCGGTGGGATACACATGACCCTTGTAGGACACCACTTGGGATGGGTGCTGGAGGGCATGGGGGCACAGGATGTTTCCACCATCACTCTCATGGATCTGCCTCCAAGAAATGAAGGCACCCAGGTCGTAACTTCTGAGAAGTTAGCAGCTGCCGTAAAGTGGTGACATAGAATTTGGTGATCAACCAAGTTGAAGGCAGCTGAGAGGTCGAGGAGGAGGAGAAGAAGAGCTGGTTTCCCCATCATCCCCGATATCCTCCAGGAGGGTTGATTCAGTGATGTGTCCTGGCCGAAAGTCAGAATGGCGCATTCCTAGAATGTGGTTAGTTTCCAGGAAGTGATGCATCTGGATGTAGGCTGCCCTAGCTAAGATCTTTAGTAAAGATAGGACTGCTGTTATTGGGCGATAGTTGTTGGCTATGACAGGAACCAGTGCAGGTTTTAAGGCTTACGAGCAGTCCTTGATGATAGTGGCTGGGCATATATCCCCTTTGCACCTAGAAGGTTTTAGGCTATTGAGGTTGCTGGTAGTTTCTGATTCTGAGATCTGCCGGAAGTAGAATACAGGGGTGTTGGGGTTGGCGGTTGTAGGTGGCGGGGGAGGGATGGCAGATATGGGGGACTTTCTTTCTCTCAAGATTACAAAGAGTCCGCACAATCAAGAATCACTGGACTTTCAGGATATCTTCCTAGACCTGGCTTTTTGACACATCTACCTTGCGGCTAATCCTGGCACCGACATCTCAAACCCCAAAGTTCAAATGCACTAGGACATAGACCAATTACACCACCTGCACAAGGCTCGCTAAAGAACACAGGTTTCAAAAAACACAATGCTACACCCTAAAAACATCCCTCTGGAAATGCATCCAGAAAGGGGTACACCAGCCAGCCCTGTGGAAACAAACACCTATGTATCTATGACCATTAACACCTACAAAATGACCTGCAGGTAGAGCTCAGGGTACTTCCGGTCTGCATGCAGAAACAACATAGTAAAGCTGTCTAACGTCTTCCCTTTCCTACCTAACCTAACTCCCGCCCCCTTTCAAATCCACCAGAACGCAATGGTGCAAGGTATACATCCCAGTAACATAACATCTTCCCTCACAAATTATTAAATATCCATTTCCAAGAGATTAAATTGAATTTGCCCTTCATCAATATTTTACATTATAGCCATAGCATTTACATTTCAATTCTATGTCTAGGGAAGGTTGCTGCCCCTCCCCAAAATATGGCCAATTATATGCCCTTAGTGGATGATCTTAATGTTCAAGTTAAACAGCAACAGTAAAGTGGTTTCGAGTGGATCAATGCACTGCTGGTCCAGGTATCCTGAATATAAGAGAAAGGCACAAAAGAAGCGGCATATGATGATTAATTGCTTTTCATTTTATCAATCATGTCACACTAACTGCAAAATGATTTCAGAGAAAAATCCCATGCGTTTTTTCTGTGCACCATGCTCCAGGACAGCACAGGGGACCTACACAAAGAGGACAGCAGAGACATGTGCTGCAGGGCATCTCCAAAGTAGATACTTTTAATGACCACACTGGCAGATGCAAACTTATGAAAAGAGTGACTGCTGTGTGGGACCCATCTGCGTCCTTGGCTGTAAATTCTGAGAGGGCGCTGCTGTCAAGATGCTACTTAATGGGGTGACCCTTCCCTTATAGTCCTTTCCTCCTTCCTCTATTCCCCCGCATTTATCTCTTTCATTAAATGTTTCACCCTTTCTTGCTTTTCTGCCCCTATTGTTTACGCTCTTCTCTACCTCTCCCCTTCAGCCCTCCTACCCCTATAACTTCCTTTCTCTTCTCTTGCCCACGTCAACATTTCTCTTCTCAGTTAACCTTGTTTCATCTATTCCTCTGACACCTATTCTCTGCTCCTAAATTCATTTTCTTTTAATTCACATCCTCTCTGTCCAACATTTCTGAGCCCTACTTTCCCCTCAGAGTGCAGTGTTCTTGGCTGTTGTGTGTGCATTTAAAAGGATGTGGAGTGCATGCCTGTGAAAGGCTGGGTGTGCACATCGACTTCAGCCTTACATGTTCATCTGAAGGACTGAATTGCTTCTGCATATGAAAGAATGTGGTGCGCGGGTATGTGCGGCTGCAGTGATGGTGCATGTTACCATTGCTGCATCTTAAGTTGATAAAAGCACCCAAATCTAAGACTATGGTTAACCCTGCTAATGCCAGATTTCACAGCCAGACCAAATGTGCCCAGCATAGGAAAATCATTTTTAATGTATGTACATGCCATATATTGGAACTATATAGACCATTTGCATGCCGACATCTGCCTTTTCATACAAATGTGAATTTACTTGCCATCTAAAGCAGGGCCAGGCCTATGAATTGTGTAGCTCTGTGCAACAAAAGAAAAAGGCTCCCTAACTTGCATGTGCATTGACATCACTGGAGGTGATGACACAAAGGGCATCCTAGTCTGATACTCAAAAAAGTTACTTCAAAAGAAGTTGCTTTAAGTAAGCCAAGTGACAAAAATAACTTTGTGATGCGTACTATGCCAATGATATTAACATATGTATTAAACAGTGTCATGAGTGAGAGAGTATTTTTTGCATAGTGTTCACATGTCAACCGAAAGGCTTGTGGGGACTTTTCATTTTGGTAAACACAAGAATGAAATCCAACCGTTTACCCAGGATCACACACCACAACATAGGCTTTTAATCACATATCTCCGTAGCTCCAATTGGTAGGAATAGGTGTTTTGTTTTCAAGCATGCTCCGTTTGGTAGAGATGACTAGACACGTACAAAAAATCCTAGTGGCACAACCTGAAAAATGAATAAATCCATTGAGAAATGTGTTTTAACACAGAGTATGGGCGTAGCTTTCTTTTTGTATTCTTGAATGGAAAACTACCAGTACCAGAATGTAAAGTAATGGGGCAAAAAAACATAATACACGTTTTGTAAATGTACTTTCAAGACAGAGACACAACTTAAGCATGATAAGGTCACCTTCTTATACTCGTCATTTGGCAATCATACTGCTTGCTATTACATATTATGTGAAGGAAAAGTGAAGTGAGCATTTGTCAGAAACAATGGTTTATTTTATTTATTGAACATTTGTATGTCACCTATACAGCAGAAAGTGTTTCCAGGCGTCACAAGATAAGGGGGAAGGGGAACACAGGAGGATAAACCACAATAACATTGCCCTACTAGGCCTTGTGACATTCAGATTGTGCAAGTGCAGCAAAGGAAGTGCATGAGGGGATGTAGGAGGAGATCAGGAAGAGGGGAGGGAAAGGGCAGGGTAAGGGTGTAAGCAGGAGTGAGGGGGGCCCCAGGGGCTGGGATGAGTGCTGGAGGGGCCTGGAGGGCAGGTGTTGGGTGGGGCCTGGAAGGCAAGTGCAATGGGGATGGGATAAGGGTTAAGTAGTGCGGGGAGGAGGGTGGACCAGACTCAGTAGTCTCATCAGGAAGGGTTACCAAAGGCAAATGGGGGGTTGGAGGGAGGGGGTGCTGAGGCAGACTGGTTGAGGGAGGGCCTAGCCCAAGGATAACTCAGAGGGGAACCGGCAGCCAGTTATGTCAGCACGGTGGCATTAGCAAGGAAGGGGAGAGGGAGGAGGAGAAAAGGAAGGTCTTGAGCAGCGTCTGGAACTTTAGGAGATCTGGCTCAAGTCTGAAAGGGGTGGGGAGGCCGTTCCAGAGGGAGGCTACTGACAAAGAAAGAGATCTACCCTCCACTCTGTGGGATGTTTTTACCCATGCATCCAAGCCCTACCATAAAACTGTGCATTACTGGCATTGAAAACATCACGATGGCCAGAACTCCCCAGAGAGTGCACAGGGAAAACATGAAGAATAGGCTGCCACCCATTTTTGCCTATGTTGTGAGCACAGGAGGGCACTGCCTAAAACCACCATTGGGCTACACACCAGTAGCCTGAAACCATTGGGAATGGCAATGCTGATTGCCAAAAGCAACCCAGAACTGTGGGGAATTCATTTTCTTAATGTCAAAAATGGATGCAATACTGGTGCTCACCACTATCAGAAAGCCGGTGTTTTAAAACCACCAGACTTTTGTGTAAAACTGAACAAATGAACCCAAACCAGGCCAAGGAAAGACTTGCTAAGAGGTGGATACAATGTAAAACTATATTCTGAAATGACTTGAAGGAAGTAATGATTTAATGTATATATAAAAAATAGCTGGGGATGTCAGCAGCTTAAGTGAATTTGGGTTTAAAGCCACTAAAATCGAAATGTTTAGAATAAATGAGTGACCTACTTGTGAGTGTCACATAGGTTGCAATTGTTTAAATGTCATAGTTTTGAACTTAGAATCAGCATTCTAGCTGCATGTGCAAAAATTGTAAGTTGGATTTGAATGTAGAAAACTGGGAACTAAAGTGACATTTAGCTGAATTATGCCTGACAACTACCCCCGACAGGAGTTGAACTGGCTCAACACCTCTTCCCAGGCCTGGCTGCATCCTGCTGCCCCCACCAAAAGGAGGTGACACCTCTCTGATTGAATCAGGGGAGTGGTACCTGCAGACTGCAGGAAGTTGAACAAAGCCCTGTCCGGGACTCAGGCAAATGTTATATTGGGGGGGTCGTAAAATGGCTTCCTCTTGGGAGAAACTGGGAGGGGCAGTGCCTGTGAGAGCAAGCTGAGCTTGGGGGAAGTGGATAAACCAGAAATTCCACCATGTGCTTTGGAAAACCACACCCCTTTGGGGCCAGAGCATGATTTTAAAAAGATGGATAATTCATAGTGCGGACTTGTAAAAATTATATAAATGACATCATCATTCGTGTGATTTTTCTGTGCACATTTTAAGCGGTGTTAGGACCCTGTGGTATGTTCTTGGGGATAGTAGCGGAAAAAAAGGTTGTTACTCCAAATGTATGCATGTTAAAAATCTGACACTATCATCTGAAACCCATATCCCTGGTGCACATTTGTATAAAATCTGGAAAGGTTTAGAGGTCGTTATCTGGATGAAAAGGGGAGAATTCTGTCATAAGTGGACACGACATCGTACAAAGACAGGGATCGGATGGTTTGGTGCTACAGAAAATATGTTAACTGGACCTATAACATTAGAAAAATGGTACATAGATAAATATGTATTTGGGTCAGAAATAGATTTGTGTGCAATTTGACAAGGGGAGGTTCCTCCGACCATAAAACCTACAGCATCACTCTGACACTCCATTTCTTTCCCCCAATCAAGGGAGAGAGGAAAGCTTGGCCAATGATAAGTGAGAGGGGCAGGCTTAGCTAGGCCCAGGCACACACCCATTTTCAAAACACATAAAAGGAACATTGAAACCCAGGTAGAGAGATTCACTTTCCACTTTCTTCCGGGACGCTTTTCCGGGAGACTTCAGACTTCACATCCAGAGATCCAGACTTCAAATCCATCAATCTCCAGAGACCAGAAATTAACTCCAGAATTTGTAGCAGAGAGGCCTGAATCCACAAGCTGAATCCTCTTCAGCAGGCCTCAAAACCAACCAAACTATTCAACAGCCGGGCGAGCTGTTTGAATTCTTTGCAAAGAACTTTTGCAAGAACCTGTAGCAGTATCCAGAAAGCAGTGCTGTATCCGGAACCAGAGAGAACCAGAGACCAGATCGCTGTGAAGAACTGCTAGCAGAAGTCCAGCCAATCCTGACCCGATCGGTGACTAAGTCGCATTCCTGTTCAAAATCTAGTGTGAGTAACCAGCCAGCACTGTGCCAAAACAAATCTCTTAGTTTAAAATAATCTAATCTAATCCAAACTATTTTAGCCTATTAGAACTGCCTCCTAGAATCGTGTCATTCTGTCATCTTTAAAACTGAAACTGTCATCTGTCATTCTGAGCTTTAAAATTTCGAATCCGAAAAACTACCTTTACTAAGTCTGCCTTATCTCCAGAACCGTTTGTGCTAGGAGCGAGTTTTAACTGTCACCTAAAGCAGAGATTCTAATCTTTCCAACGAGCCTAGAACCGACTTCCTACTCCTTATAGTGCCTCTGTAATTGCGCTCGACGCACGCAACTAAATTTGCTGTGATTTGACATTTTGCTTAATTTCAGCCACGTGTAAAAATATCTGTCCTTGCTTTCCTTGCTGAAATTCGTGTGCAACCTGACAGTCATTCATAGAGCATTGCTAAAGTGATCCTGAATTAATTTCAGTATCTCTCACTCACCCTGAACCTCCTATAGGGAATTAAAAGCAATTTGAGTATATTTTTCACTTCATTGCCACCACATTTAAAAGGATTTTGCCTGTGTTTAAAACTCCTAACTGTTTTCCTCTAAGCTTGCTACGGAGGGAACTGACTTATATTTGATTTCATTCCTGAGAACTGTGTGCTTTCCTCCCATCTCTTTACCTTGCATAGAGGGGGGGGGGTGAATTGTCAAAGAAAAGTGATTACATTGTCTTTTGTTGAAGTCATATCAAGTTTATTTTCTGTACTGCATTTTCATTCATCATTGCATTTTCCTTGAAGCCATAAAAGCATTCTCAGCTACTTTATCCTCTCTATATCACTTCTAAGCCATCAAAAAGAGTGTACCACTGTAACATTATCCATTGTTGATCACTATCATCTTCACAAGTGTGCTATCAAACATTAATTTATTATAAAAGTGATATATATATATATTGTTTAATTTTCAAATAAACCTTTTAATTTGCAACACAAACCTACTTCTTGGCTCAGTGGGGTCAGGGGGATTCTAAGAGAGGGGTGTTATATAAGGGTTGTCATCCAGAGTAAACGAACTGGACATAGAAATATATCAATAAGGGTTTCCCTCAGCATCCCAGATTAGGCATTGACTTAGCTGTAGTGTTGAATTGAAGTCGCTACAACTCTCTGCTTGGCGAAACATCTCACCTGCAGAAACTTCGAGCTAGAGGACCGAAGGGCTCTAGCAGGGTGGTATTTGGAGAAAGTTTGATGTAGCGCGGTCCCAGGCCCCAGAAAGCCTTGTGGATGATGCAGAGGATTTTGAATTTGATCCTTGCATTCACCGGGAGCCAGTAGAGAGCTTTTAGGGCTGGAGAGATGAGGTCTCTGGGCTTGAGGCCAAGGATAAGTCTTGCAGTCCTATTCTGGATTAGTTGAAGAGGGCAAAGAGAGAAAAAGGGAGATTAAAGAAGAGGCTGTTGCAGTAGTCCACCCTGGAGATAACCAGAGCTCTAGAGACATTACATTTCTGGGGGAAGGTGAGGAAAGGGAGAATGCCTCTGAGGAGGTGAAGCTGAAAGTGAGCCTTCTTGGCAAGGTCAGCTATATGAGGTGAGAAGGAGAGAGGAGTCAAAGATGACCCACAGGTTGTTTGCCTCACAAAAGAGTGAGGTGAGGGGGCCCTTGGAGGGCAGACAGAATGGGGGAAGTAGGGGGTTGGGGGGGAGTACCAATGAGAAGGCTCTCGGTCATACTGGCATTAAGACTGGGCAGTGGCAAGTCTGTGATGCCCAGAGTATCATGGAGCTGGTTAAGGAGGATGGCAGGAATGACCGTGTCCAAGGCAGAGGGCAAATCAAGGCAGATGAGAACAGAGGGAGAGTTGGAGTAGAGGTTTGAGATCAAGTCTTCACCGGTGTTCAGGAGAGCAATTTCCGTCACTCTGGCTGCTGTGAAGCCAGACTGCTGGTTGTGGAGACAGCCAACAGATTCAGTGTGGCGGATTAGTTGGGAGATGACCAACTTCTCGAAGAGAGGCTTCTTTAGTAGGGGACGCACAAGGGAATGCTTAAGAAGTGATGAGAAGGAGCTAGTGGCAAAAGAGTGATTTCAGAACTCAGCCAGAGAGCGAACGAGGGCAGCAATATTGTCCTTGATTGTTCTAAAGGAGCAGGGAAGCACATGTTTGGAGGAGACTTTCATAGAGCAGAAAGTCTTGGTGACCTCATCCAGTGCTGTGGGAGAGAAGGAGGAGAGTAGGAGGGATGGAGAGAGAGAGAGAGGGGCCAAGAGCACTCTAGGTGCAGGTGGAGGAGGGTGTAGAGCAGAGTGAGGACAGGGTGCCCTGAGTTTTTGTTGACAAGTGGGAGGCCAAAGCCATGCAGAGGGCCTGTGAAGGAAGAGGAGAAGTAGAGACTGCAGAAGAATTGGCAAGTTCCTTGCAGATTTTGAAAAGTTCAGCCGTGTTGTTGGTGGCCAAAGAGATGCGAGCTTGAATGTGGGGTTTGCTTCTTGGACCGGATGGACAGTCAGCAAAGCCTACGGAGCAGGCGACAGGCCAGTTTGTCAGAGGATGTGCGCAAGGCTAGCCACTTCCATTCCAAAACTCTGCACTTGCTTTTTAGCGAGGCTAGGTCGGAATCATACCAACTGTTGCATTTGGAGGCAGGCTTCATGCAGATGCACATAGCAGGGGCAAGGATGTCAAGAATGTTGGAGATGGAGAGGTTAAGGTTAGCAAGGACCGAGACATAGTGAGAGTCAATAGCAGGAGTAGAGGGGGGAATAAAAGAGGCAGCAAAGGTGGCTACTGACACTCTCTTCATGGGTCGGATGACGGAAAAGGAGGCTGGGAGTGAGGGCAGAGGCTTAGCCAGGGAGCCATGGAGCTCCAAATGAGAGGAGAGAATGATCAGACCAAGAGAGAGGTATACTGAGAGGGATCAGCAGAGATGAGCGCATCCAGAGTGTGCCTAGCTGAGTGAGTGGGGCCAGAGGGAAGAATGGTGAGGGAGAAAGAGACACAGAGGTCTGCATCAGGAGAATCAAGATGGATATTGATGTCTCAGAGGAGGAGAAGCTTCGAGGTAGAGGACAAGAGAGAGGAGGTGAGGTCAGCCCAATCTGATAGGAAGAGGGGGACCTGCACAGGGGTCCTATAGATCGTAGCCAAAGTGATAGAAAGCGAAGGGGTGATGCAAAGCTTGCAGGCAAGACATTCAAAAGAGGAGTAGGATTGGATGGGTATGATGGAGGCAAGGATCCATTCAGGGAAGAAAGGGGCCACTCTGCCTCCATGCCAGCTAGGCATAGACTTGTAGAGGATCTTGTAGCCCTCAGGAAGAAGAATGTCAAATGCAGTGACAGAGCTGGCATTGACCCACGTCTCAGAGAGAGCGAGGACGCCGAGCACAAAGTCTTCAAGGAGGTGACAGATGTCAGAGAAGTGCTTGATAGTGGAGCGAGAATTGAGGGTAGCTAAGTGAAGCTGGTTGCCACCTTTAATGGTTTTCCAAGGAGGGGTAAAGGGACGAGGTACCACCACTGGAGAGGTGGAGGAGGGGTAGGAGAATGAGGAGAGGAAGGGGAAGGGAGGAAGTTGATGAGAGATGGTAGATGCCCATCAAGAAGGAGGAGGTTGGACCGTTAGCTCTGGGCCATGACAGTGCCATTCAAGTAAACATTGATGATGCACCTGGTTGATGGGAGCTGTGCCAAGAGCACTTCCCATCTGGTTCCACCATTAACGGGTGTGGAAGAGAAAGGGGATAGGATGGAAACCATATGAGGAGACATTAGGTTCGGAAAGGAAATGACAGAGAATGTCAGTAATAGTCTGCCTGCAGAGAGCATTGACATAGGTGTCGGCAATGGGGCGACCTGGATTAGAGACCAGGAGACCCTTTTTTAAACATTTTCCTTCCATGCTTCGAAAGGAAGAGAGGAATGATAGGTAATAGAGTAGCAGTGGGGTGGCCAGAAGATGCACAGGGCAGGCAGAGAGAGGAAAACTGCACAGTGCATGAGGAACTCACCAGGCAGCCTAGCAGCCAAGCAGGCACAGAAGGAGGCGCTTTAAACAAGATAAGCACAAGGGCAGCATCAATTAGAGAAACCAAATCAGAGGATTAGACATACATGGGAATGCCAGCAATTACACAGGACAACAGGTTTAGATAGTTTAGCACAGGCAACAGATGATTCAATACACCCAGATTAGAGTTCACATATACATGTGTATTTGTATTTATTGTTTTATATATGAATGCAGCAGCTGAAAAAATAAGCATCTAGATGCGATTTTACACAAACCTGTTAAAAATGTCAACATCTGAATGTAGCAGCTGAAATTAGAAGCATGCAGAGACGAGGTTACAACTACAGGCACAGTGATAGAATTTGAATTCGGCAAGCAGATGTAGCACAGGTTGGCTGAATGCGTAGAGCAGGGGTGATGAGTGACAAAGTAGCGTAAAGGTGGCCGTCACACAGCTGGGATAGGTAGGAAGCAGGTGCAGAGACTAGAGGAAAAAGTCAGAAGGGGGTAGGAAGTTAGTGGTTGAGTTCCATTTGTGAACGCTGCATGGACAGTATAGGAAAAACATAGGAGCAGGCTACCAGTGAATGGGCTCAGCACGTTTAGCATGGATCAGGCAGCGGGGGCATGGAGAGGCGCTCTGAGGAAGCGCTTACCGGCATGTGGGCTGAAGAAAGCTTCAGAGGAAGTCAAACGAAGTGCAGACAAGAAGATGCAGGGTGGCGTGGTCCTGTGGCCACGGTCGGCCAGGCCAGACGGGTGCCTTTGTGTGGGCCTGATCATGCCTGCCAGCTCCCGGATTGACTGTAAGATGGAAGATCAGGCCAATCACAACAGCCGTTGTGCGAGTCATGGCAGCGGCCATGTTAGGATGTTTATCAACCCAGATTTTGAGCAGCCCCAATGGGCTATGCAGATGCTTGAAGAGATCAGTGCTGATTCTCATGGCCAGAACCCAGAGTTAATGTTAGTACAGCCTGTCTGCACTATTCTGATATGCAGTCGACATGATGAATTAAAATCAGCAAATATCAATTCAAAATATGCAGTCAAAGTAGGCTTTACCTGGCCTTCCTGCATGCTGCTTGTTTTGACCACCTTGTCGTCTCAAGGGAAGGAATGAGGCCTGCAACCACAAGCAGGCGAAGATTGAACGAAAAGGTTACTAAATGAACCATCACTAATGAGGAGCTTCCTATTTAAATACTCCGTCGATAGCATAGTGTGGTCATTATTTGCTAGGCCCTAGTGGGAAGCCCCACTGAATTTGCCCTGCTAGCTGTGTCCAGAAATGCATCTAAAAAAAGGCATCCCTCATAGCTTTGGTTGCTGCAAGGTCCTTATACCCTCTGCTGCTGCACAGAGGCAGATGCCTTTCACCAGCAAATTGAGGGTACACAAATCTGCTAATCATATATGTTGGATTGCTAACAAAAATAGTTTTATTTAGTAACTGTGACTAATCGATTAAGGTTACCAGGCTTAAACAAGCAGTCTGACATAAATATTTAAGAAATAAAAAAAATCATACTACAAATCAAACATTCTCACACTACACGACTAGTTCTCAACGTTCACTTTAATGATAGTACTGCTGTATTCCAAGCGATGTTATCGAGTAGTATATAGTGCAGATTTTGTCGAGTAGTATATAGTGCAGATTTTGTCGCTTGTGTGGCTTCTTGGTGCTTAACCAGATCACTTAAACAAGTACTTGCTGTGACCGGCGAAACATACCCTGTTCTAGCATGTCTTAAAGGTCAATATCGGTGAGTGATTCATAGGGTCACTTCTGTCTCCCTTCATAAATATCGGAATTGCCACTGATCGCTTCCAGGAAGGGGGCGTAGGTCCCTCGGACTTATTAATGGTCATTGAAAAGGCTAAATGTATCGGAAGGAATGAGAGGTATGCACAATATAAGAACAGTATCTAAGTTCCATGGATCACACAGGCCTTACTGATGCGTCTTTTTAGACGTGCAATTGTCATACTTGTTCCATTGCAGAGTCCCCGTGATGGCATAAGATTGCGTAGTAGCATAATTAGAGCACCTACTTTCAGTTTTAGCTCGAGAGGAGGCATTCATCCTAAAGCGTTTCGCTTGTTAGAGACTGAAACATTGAGCTGGTAATTGGCTGTTAATTGACACTGGAACCACCGTGCCCTGTGTGAAGGGAAGTGGGGGTGGAAAGAAGTAACTTCCGAATGTTTGTGATAGTGGAAGGTGAACGTGACCACGTAGAATGTGATCATTTTGTTTATTGAAATGGTAGTTGCTGTTGAAGTGGGTGCACTTTGCCATTTGGACAGCAGAGGGCAGCTCAACAGTGACAAATTCCATCAGCTGAATATGGAAACATAACTAAGCATTTTATGTATATATATATATAAGATTGTATGCGTTTTTAGCTAAATGCCTTTTTTGCATAAGTGTGCAATGTCCATTGTTTTTTTCATATCATGGCACACCAGTATTTTTCAATAGTTCTATGTGAATATTAAAAACTCAAACCTCTGACGTGTTTACCCATGACAGAACCTCAAGGCTTAATATGCATAAAGCATTTGGCTCATCAGGAGGCAATATATTGGGCACATGTCTATGTCTGTATTTGGGATATGCGCATTTGTTTTGTATCAGGGAAGGTGGAGAATAACAGACGAGGAAAGAAACTGAGTAGTCATTTCTGTAATACCATGAACTCAAACACTTGTACTATATGGAGAAATAGTGTATTGAATGGATTAGCTGCTGATGATGAATTCGGGTCGATTGTTAAGTTCATGCAAAACATTTCTTTAAACAAAGTGCGTTTTTCCAGTGTAATACTAGAAACATATAGCTACATGTTGTACTTCTAAAAAGTGAATATGTAGAATTCATCTGAACTGTTTCTCAAACTTTGTATGCGTGCATCTGTTGCACATAAAGCCTACGTGGTATACCAAAAAAATCCCCCAATTCAAAGAAGACCATTTTGAGATGTTTGACCCACACGCATGTTTCATTTTGCATGTCTGTGCAGATGCAGCCAAACTTTCTTTTTTCTAAATCTAAAGTTTCTAATGTTACAGGGGAATGAAAGTTTACCTTTGGTGTCGCAATGGAGGCACCAGAATATGTTATGTATTTTTTAAATATTTATTTTTAAAAGGCGAGCATGTTGAGAATGAAACGTGCATCAAGAGCAGTTTATGAGGGTTTGGAAGTCAATGCACCAGACAACGTCTTAGCAAAGAACAGGTATACTACTTAAGACACAGGGAGAAATCGTTATACTGGAGGAAAGAGTCATCTTCGGACACAAGTTTCATCAATACGCAATGATGTGGACCTGCTTAATGATTAAATGCAACATTGCACATGGCTTCTACTATAGAAGCGCAGAGCCGATCCTCTACGGCTATGAAAATACAGACCTATTTCCAAATGGCCATACTTAAGAAAGAGAGACCTAAAAGAAATGACAAGAATACTTGAAAACAAATAACATTCTGTGTGGGAGGCCATCCGATTTCCAATTAGGAAGGGGAGCACATACCACCAGGGAAAATTTGCAAAAGCAACTCCTGTCTAAATAAGGACAGCAGCTCTACTTATTTCTTTATATCCATGAAACACCATCAATATTATGGTTGGTTTAAAAATTCAAAATCCATTCTACATGTAATGTGGAAGTAGAACAGGGCATTTTAGTGAACATGCCATTCATGCAACATTGGAACCCAGTAGCCATCCCTGGAAATGCAACTACAGTTCAGAGGCACAGTGCAGTGCACTGTGGATATTCAAATTAACTGAAAAGCTTGCATTTCACTCCATAGTAAAGCATATGACAGAGGACCACACAATACAATATTACTAAAGCAGGGATTGAAATTGGGATTTGTTGGCCAGGAGCGAAAGGCAGCTCCAGGGCATCAGGCAGAGAGCTCAAGTCAAGGGTACATGTGAGTGGACGGCATTCACCCACTTTTTTCAGAGGGCAGACAACCCCTCCTCCCCCTTCAAATCCCACTGTGTAAATGAGAAGCAGGGCGTGCCTTTTTTCAATTTATGCAGACCTCGGGACTAGCACCATGGTTGCCAGGTTCGCAAGCAGGGCACGTCAACACTGCACTGTATAACTTGATGAGTAAGAGCAAATAACTGAAGATGAAATGTCACATATGTTCTAGGGAAAACATTGGTATTTATTCATGGAGTTTAAAACATGCACACCTTTTAGCGTTTTCAAAACACTATTAGAAGAAAGTGTGTCTTGATCTTATGAAAAGCAAATGCCATTCGTTCTGTGCAATCTGTATGGCTATGCAAAGCCAATTGAATGAAATGTAAATATTTCACCTTGATATGCTAGTTTCTGGTGACGTCTGTCTGAGGAATCCTATGAGATTATCACTAGGAACCGGTATGGGTTTCCTCTCCGAAGGCTAGGGAAAGGAAGCCGCTGCCTGTACCTGACCCTGGGGATGGTTTCATGTGGGAGGATCCGGGGCGGGGGGAGGAGGGGACACTCATGCCGGGAGACAGTAGGAATATTCTCATCTCACAATCCCCCTGCAATTCCTAAATTGACAATGGATTATTGTAAAATGGAACAACTTCATGTTAAGCCCTTTTCTATGGACTTCAGTTTCCACAATGCTAAATGTACTGGGACGAAAAAGAGGAGTCTAGAGGTAATACAGACTCAGAATGGTGAATATTCAAAGGTGCAGTCACGTTGTGGCCAATTGAAACACTTGAGCGGGAAATAGGAAACCCAAGATGAAACCCAGCTGGATGGTGATGCTGAAGGTGAAGCAGAGGAAGGTGGTCGAAGAGCAGTTGATGGCAGTGCGGGAAGCGTAGCTGGGAAAGCTACCATCATCCAAGGTGCAGAGGCAGCCACGAAGTGAAGCCTGCTTGCAGGAGGCACCCAGACTAGTCAGAACAAAAAAGACTGCAGAGTGTGCGCAGCTGAGAAGACTAGCTTCCCGAACAACGTGCAGCAGACAGGTATCGCAGAAAAAGATCAACGTCGCTCCCACAAACTGCTGCATCACTTATCCGAGGCTCGCGGAGGTGAGGAAGAAAGCTGAGTGAAAGCAGAAGCGCTGCCGCGAAGACGGAGAGCCAGCAGAAGCAGCCGCAGGGAACCAGTGAGTTGGCATAGGGGTAATGCTAACGCGCTCTGTGCATTAAGACTGTCACAGAAATAGAGATTTGAATGCCAAATTATTGATAAAACAAAGCAGAACCTATTTGATAAATACCAAACAGTCAAAGAAAACTAAACTAAGTGACAAAGAGGAAAGTTCCCTCATAAGGGACTACAAGAGGGGAAAGTTTGTAAATAACATTACCCACAGCCAGAGGCTGTCAAAATATTTGGGCAGATCTCCAGTGAAGGAAGCCTCAAACCAATACTACCCACAGCCAAGAGGCTACGAGAAAGCTCTATCAAGACAAACACTGGGAAAAGTTCACAACCAGCATTACCATCAGCCAAGAAGTTGTGAAAACACCTTAATGACGCAACTGAAGTATAAAACCCGCTTTGAGAGATATGCTGTTAGGGAAAACATATATCTCACCCTACCAACAGCCAAGAGACTGGGAAACCATACCAAAAGATTGGTGCGTAGAATAATGGAACCAATCATTCCATCAAGTTTGAAGTTAGTTGTAGGAGTTGTCTTCCTGGCATGCTAGTACACCATGAAAGGGCTTATATTAGTTAGTCCTGGCAGGCGAGTGGACCAGGAGAGAAGATGATCGTCTGCCCTGATTGTGGCAGAAATAGATGTGAAAAGAACTTTTGTTGAATAAACAGACGTTTTAAGTTACTTACCTGTATCTACTGTTCTCCAGCATGATTCTGGCATGGATTCACATGCTCATGAATATTCCCCGTTGTCAGGCTGGGAATCCTCGGTAAAAGAAAAAAACTGTTTCACTTTAAAACTGTATTTCTCCTCTAAACCAATCACTGTCCTCTGGATCATACTACCCCCATCCAATGCCAGTCCTCTCCCTAAGCGCCACCCCTGGTGGCCATTTTCAAATTTTGAAAGCACATAAAATGGCAGTATGAACCAAGAAGAGCCACAGAGGGGAAGGCAGTAGATTTTGCCTGCGATCCATGCCAGACCGATGCTGGAGAACAATAGTTACAGGCAAGCAACTTAAACCTTCTCCAGCACAGGATCTGGCATGATTCACATGCTCACGAATAACGATTACACCGCAGTACACACACACACAACCACAGGCAGTGACAAGGGTCAAGAGAAGCAATAAACACTCATCTCTGGAACAGACTCACCTCGAACAAACAGGTTGCGTAGCACCGCTTGGCTGACTCGAGACTCCTCCCTGAAATCCCTGTCGACACCGTAGAACCTTGTGAAGGTGTGCGTGAACCTCAACATTGCAGATGTTGTTGCTGCGTTGACTATGGTGGAGTGGGCTCTCAGCCGCCTCGCAGCGCCCTGCTGGCTGGTCGATGACAGTGCATGATGCAGCCGTAGAGCCACCTGGAGATGGAAGCCTTCAACAAGGCCTTTCTTTGATTTACAGATCCAAAGTTGACAAACAACTGAGAAGTCTTGCGAAACATCTTCGTAAGTGCCACGTAGAACTTCAAAGTATGAGAAATGTCCAGCAAATGCAAAGCCCTTTCCGCTGGCGAGGACGGATTCGGGTAACACCAAAGGTTCGTTGAGGTGGAATTCCGAGGGCACCTTTGGCATTAAGGTTGGGTGTGTATGCAGTACCACCTTAGAAGCATGGAAAGAAAAGTAAGGCTGCTTGCAAGACGGGGCCTGAATCTCCCCAACCCGCCTGGCTGAGTCGATAGTCACGAGGAAAGTGGTTTGTCAGGAGAGAAACTTGAGCAGGGCCTGATGCATAGGTTCGAAGGGTGCTCCCATGAGTTTAGTCAGCACAACATTGAGTTGCCAAGCCTTCACTGGCGGGAAAGTCCTGAAGAGGCCCTTGAGGAACTCCTTGACATGTCTGTGAGACTACATAGAAGGTCTGCCCGGGGACATGGTGTACCTGATTATGGCAGCGAAATACACCTTGATAGAGGCACGAGCCAGTGCTGCTTTGGCCAAGGAAAGCAAGTATGGCAGAAGTTACAGCGCGTGACACGCAGAGGGGTAATCTTCTGAATCCAGCACCACACGGAGAAACGGTTCCATTTATGTCCATAGCACTTCAAAGTTGAAGAGTCTCTGGTCCGCGGCAGGATGTCATTACATTCTGCGTGTAAAGTATAACCTTCAAACTCTAGAGCTGCAGGAGCCATGCCCTCAGGTTCAGGGATGCAGAATCGCCCGTACCCCTCTTCTCTGGCGAGAAGATCTGGGGACAGTAGCAGCTGGATGGACAGGGCCACTGACATACTTTTTATGTCTGGATACCAGATTTGCCTCGGCCACGCCGGGGCGATGAGTATCATCCTGCAGTCGCACTGTCTGAGTGCGTTGATCACAACTAAGAGGAATACGAACGACAGGAAGGCGTACAGGAACTGTCTCTCCCACAGGAACGAGAACATGTCCCCAATGCTCCTTTGTTGAGGGAACCTGCTGGCAAACCTTTGACACTGGGTGTTTGCTGTAATTGCGTAGAGGTTGATCTGGGGCTGGCCTCATTTACCAAACAGAATATCCATCTGGTCCTTGTGAAGTTCCCACGTGTGGCTAGAACGTAGTTCCCTGCTGAGCTAGTCTGTGATGGTGTTCTTGACTCCTGCTAGGTGAAACAGAACGACGAAAATGTCTTGATGAACGGCCATGCGCCACAGGTCATTGGCTTCCTTGGAAAGTGCCTGTGAGTGGGACCCCCTTGTTTCCGGATGTAGAACATGGTGGTGTTGTCTGTGAAGATCCACACCACCTTTCCTTTCAACAATGGGAGAAAAAACCTGAGGGCTCAGAATATGACCTGAAGTTCCAGGTCGTTGATGTGCAGGTCCCTCTCCTCCGGTTGCCAGAGGCCTCTGGCATGCAACTGTCTGGTGTGGGTTCCCCATCCATCTAGAGAGACATTCGTGGTGACCGTCTCCTGGTAAGGAGGAACCTGAAACAGAGCTCCCTCGATGAGATTCAGCCGTACGCCCCACCACTGAATAGCCCAACGAAACTACTCGTTGATCGAGATCCTGTCCGCAAAATTCCCCGACACCTGCAACCACCTCGCATCCAGGAACTCCTGGAGTGGTCTCATGTGAATTCTGCACAGGTGAACAAGGCTGATGCAGGAGGACATCATGCCCAGCAGTGACTTGATAGACCAAGCCGTAGCCGTCTGCACCGATGACTAGCGCTGTTCCTACCTTTCCCTGTATGGCTCTCACCCTCTCCTCCAAGGGCGACGCCAAACACGCCACCATGTTGAGTCGGGCACCTAGAAACAGTGCGTCCTGAGATGGTGTCAAGTAAAACTTTGGATAGTTTATGGAGAACCCCAACTCCATCAGCAGATGCATGGTCTTTGATGTGTGTTTGCCCGCCAGAGCGCAGGAACGCATCAGCCAGTTGTCCAGGCAGGGGTATACATGGATACCCTACTCTCTCGACTGACCAGGACTACGGTACCCAAGGGCATTCAACCCACAAGCGCTTTGAGGTCATACCATTTACATAGCGCTCTATATATCATTGCTATGACCTCAAAGCGCTTGTGGGTTGAATGCCCTTGGGTACCGTAGTCCTGGTCAGTTGAGAGAGTAGGGTATCATAGGGTGCTTGGGAGCTCAATATTTGAGCAGCTGATGCGATTGCCTGATGGTAGCTGCATTCTAACATTAGGTGTGGTAGTATTGAGTGATCAGTTGAATGTGTGCAGTCTGGTGGTTGGTCTCTGAGACTGCATTCTGGTGGCATTAGGCCTGTGTAGGATGCTTATGTGCGCAGCTAGGCCAATCTTTTTGTGGGTTATAGCGGAGTTTTAGCAGGATGTTGAGGTGTTTGTGGAGTATTGTTTGTATGTGAGCAGCTAGGCTGAAATTGATCGAGGGGTGTAGTTGCGCTCTATTGTATGTTGGTGTAGAGTAGAGATTGAGCATAGTGATGGGAGAGGCGAGTGTCTGGAGTGGATGTATTATTCTTACGAGCCCACTGTTCCGGATTACATTCACGCGTTTCGTGGTAGCTACTCTCAGAGGGACATAGCATAGGAGGCAGCTACGGATGTGTAGTAGATTCAGGAAGTGGATAGTCAGCAGTCATATCTTGCATCTGCAGGATGCTAAAGTTGTCATCTATGGCAACCGTTTCCTGATTCTGTCTTGGTGACTTAGTCGCTTTATGAGGTGTCATTGCTCGGTATCTCCTCGAACATTTGTCCGCCGGCTCTAATTACTTTCCAATATGCTGTCCTTGAAGTCAGGGTCCATGGTGTTTCAGGGTTTCAGCGGCCCGCGATAGTCTTAATCTGGTTTACGGAAAGAGCCAGGTTTTTAGAGCTTTGCAGAACGCCATGTAGTCTTGGGTGTGTCGATTGTGTGGGTGGAGCGAGTTCCACAGAGTTGTAGCCAAGGTTGAGAAGGTGGATCCTCCTACCTGGCTGAATTGGAGGTTGGAATCACTAGTAAGAGGGCAGTGCTTGATTTTTGGTGCGTGATGGGAGGTAGGGTTTAATCTTCTCTTGTAGGTACATTGGACCGGACTTGTGCACTGCTCAGTGGGTAATGCATAGGGTTATGAAGGTGGCCCTTGTCAGACAGGGTGCCAGTGAAGAGAGCGGGTGAGATGTGGTCTCTGTGTCCAAGGGCAAGAAGGAGTTTGGCGGCAGCGTTTTGGGCTCTTTGCAGTTTGTTAACTTGGTATGCCAGTGCTATCAGGTATAAGGAGTTGGCATAGTCCAGTCTCGGCATAACAATGGACATAACAGCGGCGGGTCTGTTGGGATAGGAGAGGTAAAGGGAAATGTGTTTGAGGTGGTAGTAACAGGATTTTGATACATTATTGATCTGACAAAGATGTGCCGCCACCGGGGCCAGGCACTTCATAAACGCCCTCGGGCTGATTTCAGCCGATAGGCAGAGCCCTGAACTGGTAATGCCGACCCTGAAGTACAAGCGTTAAGAACTTGCAGTGTTTCTTGTGAATTGGGATGTGGGAGTAGCGTCCTCCAGATCCAATGATGTCAGAAAATCTTGCTCCAGCTGGCCGAGCACGTGTTGCAACATAACCATTCGGTACTTTTGAGACTTCAAGTACTTCTTGAGATGAAGGTCTAGGATTGGGCTCCACCCCCCTGTTTTCCTTCAAACCATTAAATATCTGGAGTATACTCCGGAACCCCAGAGATGCTGGGGGACGGGTTCAATAGCCCCTTTCCATAACATGACCCACATGTCCTGCAGAAGTTGTGGTCCGTGTTGTTCTTGTCACTGAATCGGCGGGATACAAGGACACCTGCGCTGGAACTCAAAGGTGTGTCCCTGTCCGAGAACATCCAGCACCCATCTTTCCATGGTGATCTTTTCCCATGTACCGATAAACTTAGCCAGCCGGCCTCCCACCAGGGTGCCTAGGTGGGGGCCTGAGGCCATGGCTCTCCCCATTGAATGGCACTGATAGAGATGTTGGAGTTGGAGAAGGAGGGGGTTTGGCATAAAGCAGGATTTTACTGAAGACTCCGACAAGGGGCGTCCCTAATCCCATAAGGGGCTTCCTTTCCCATGTCATCTTCCCCCTATGTACCAACCCAAGGGGGACTATTGTACTGTGGATGCATACCCTGACCCCATGGGAAAGGTCTTCCACTAGGGTAGAAGGGGCAACATCCTCAGATTTGTCATAGCACAAAAGGGATAAAAAACCAGTGCTATTGACTCTCCTCCTTACAGGGTTGGAAACCTGTGAATGCAACTATTTTCCAAGCAGAATGTGAAGGTGGCATTAGGCATGTCTTTTTTTGTAAATAATGTGAAAGTGGCATGGTGCCGTTTCCTGGGGGCAATGTTAAGTGCACCGTGTATTTTTAGGACAATACCCCCCGAAAATGACTGTCAGTGTAAAGACGACTAAGCAATTGCATGGCAGCAAGATAATAAATATGATGTGAATGTTAACTGGCATGCCAATCTTCTGAGGGCAATCTGTAACTGCCATGGTCATTATTTGGAGTCAATGCAGATGACACTAAAAACTATCATGACAATTGTCTGGTGAAAATGTTGAAACTAAGGACAATGAGCAAGACAAAATTGGCCGGACCTTTAGAACTCGCATGACTAATCTGGTAATTTGAAACTGAACTGGTAACATGGAAATTTGCATGGCAACATTTGAACTGACAGGCTGGCACACTCTGTGTACAATGCTTGCTAATTTCACTGTACCATGGTGTAGATGTGCGTCAAACCTCCCAGGTTGCAACAGTGAGCAGCCTATAAGCAGAATCCTCGAACATTTAGGCCATTCAAATATCGGCTCTGCATCTCTAAGCACCTTACGTGCAAACCTTGTGCCCATCCTCCACTAGGGTGACCCTCCAATCCTTACCCACATGCCCCCAGCTCCCTTAAAGTACCTAAAGAATAGACACCTTGCCTGCTGTGCCACTCCTTTCGAGCAAACCACCCCAACTAACGCCCAGACAAAAACATAACACTCCCACCTACACCCTCACCTCCTCCCCTGCACCCGCAAGTCCAATGAAATCACTCCTTAACCTGCTAAATAGCCCCCACAGCCGACATACCAAGCACTCCTCCCAATGCACCTCTAGGAGTCTGTCACCGGACTCTCCTCCCCACCCCCCAACTGGAAATCCAACCCCATCTCAGAGAGACCTACTGTCCTTCTCCCCCCTCCATCACTACACATTTCACCACCACTAACCCATGTGGCCCCAGCAACCTGCAAATAAATCCACAGCCTCCCCCGCATACACTCCCATCCTTGTAATCACATTACCTTCCGATATCCAGAACTTCTGCACCATCCCAGCCCTCACTGCACTTCCACCAATAATGCCTATGGCCTCTGTTCTCCTCACCTTCCACCAGAAACCCACTGCCTCCCCCCTAAAGACACCCCTTCCAAATACGCATCTCTGACCCTGCACCGATCCAAACCTCACCCGCCACACCACAAGCCAACCGCCAGACCGCACCATCCAGCCCTCCCTCACTGACACACCTTCTATCACCGCTTTGGGCATCACCCTCTCCTGCCTCTGCATTGAGCCAACCCTCAGCGGTCACACCTTCTCCTATCCTAGCACACACACAGAATTTACCCCCCCCCCGAATTCAAACAAACAAGTGAACAGCCTGAATTGCATTCCCATCAATGGCAGATGTGTCGCAAAAATAAATCGCCACGATTTATACAACTTAATCTCATCAGAATGCCCGGTTATCCTCTTCCATCAGCGAAACCTGGTTCTCCCAAGACTTCGGGTCGACTGCACATGAAGTCTTCCCACCGGTTTACAAAACAGGGGCATAAGGGCAGTCAACACTGCCATCCTTCACAAAGCCTCCCTTACCCCCTTATCCACTTCGCCCTCTGAAAAACACGCCCGCAACACAGATTGCGAATCCTTCCTGGTATAATTCCTCTTCTCACCCTCTTATACTCACAGCTTCTTGTTCATCTATCAACTATCAACCCCCAGGATATAATTGAAGCTTTGCAAAATCCCTAAGCAACTCCATAGTAGCCATCATGGGCCCCCACCTCACAGTATTAGGGAATTTCAACATCTGGTTTGACATGCTACACAACCCAATGACCTGGCCACTACTGGACAACCTGGACCTCTTGCATCTAACACAGCTAGTATATCAGGGCCAACCCACTCTGCTCTTCATACCCTTGATGCAATCTTCGGTTCACTAGACCTCCTCACCCTACTACCACCAAGCCTGCTTGTCTGGTCTGACTACTCTGCCATCCTCTTTATGCTCTCCTCTGTGGACCCAGCCACACCTCTGGCAGATCGAGGGTCACTAACCCAATCCTGCCGCTGGAAGGAAATCAAAGTCTTCCTGACCTTTACCCTCCTCTAATCGGGTCAGATCACCAGCTCTAACTTTGATCACTGGCTTTCAGAAGGACTCCATCACCCAATCAGATCTTCTCTAACAGACAAAGCCATGCAACCAGATGGCTCATCTAAAAAACCAGAAAGCCTTGAGCCATACCCTGGAGCGTAGACGGCGTGCAGACCCTTCGTCATGCAACAGAATGGCCTACTCCACCCAGCTCAAGGTTTAACGTGCATTAATACGCATAGGCAAAAAATCAGAATATTGGAACATAATCTCCAAAGCCCCGCACCAATCAGGGGAACTCTTCAAGCTCATCTCTGAATTCAACGCCTGTGCCTGCACCACCAACACTCCCAGCTACAACCAATCCCTCTGTGACTCCCTCTCAGCAGATCTTAAATAGTATACATGCCTCTGTTCTCCAGGGCCCCGTCTCACACCGTTCTTCTTTACCCTTGATCTGAGCCAGCTACCCACACTCATTTGATCCAATGATCTATCATGCCACAATTACACACACAACACCCAAATCATCTTCAAAATCCAAAACAGGCCCGTGTCTACCTCCTCCGATCTCGCAACCTTCCTCTCAGAGATCGAATGCTGGATGAGAGCCAACCACCATCTACTCAATTCTGGCAAAACTGAGATCTTGCTATGTGGGAATACTGCCCTCTTCCCTCAACCTACACCCTGGCCACTCTCCATAGGTACACTGCCCCCCCACCACCACAGTAACAAATCTTGGATGCATTATGAACACAGACTTGACCCGATCACATCAGCTCTGTGGTAAAATTCTGTTACCTACACATTCACATCCTCCGCTGCCTTTTTCCTTAGCTGACAATCCAATGCAGAGTCTCTGCGATCATTGCTATTATCCTTTCACGCTACACTATGCCGACGTCCTATAGCTAGGAGTCTGCACATCACAGCTTATGAAGGTCTGTGTACAAAACACTGCTGTGAAGCTCCTCCTAGCCCTAGGCCACAGAGAACGCATCTTCCCCGCCCTCCATGTCCTTCACTGGCGTTCAACTGGACGGCGATCCTCTTTCAATGCGATGTGCATCACTGGAAGCCCTTCAGCTTAAATTCACATGCCACATGACTAACAGAAACCTCAGATAAGACTGCCACTTCTCACCATTCCAGTGACAAAATCAACCCCTATGGGGTTCCTGCTCAGTCCATCATCTGGCACTCTCTCCCAATAACCATCCGCCACATAGAGGGCCACCTAGCATTCAAGAAGGCACTCAAAACCTTCCCCTGGCACCCTTGCACACTTAGTCCGGATCTCATGCCCAACTTGAGCGCTTACCACTGACCACCCTCCCTCGCTGGGAATACGGGTGCAAATGAGGAGTCGGTTAGGTGGATCATGGCACTCCTTCCAATGTTTGTAAGACGCGCATCTCATGACTAAAACCAATATGCTTCAGTCCTCCTTCACAGGACCCTTGTGCGCTGCATCCCACAGAATACAGACGGGCCACACAAAAAATGTGGTCCAGCTGTTCACATAGCTTGACTCTTCGACAATTTGACACAGCACCCATCCTTACGCATTTGGAAAATGGGTGCCCGTTAGCTATAAATGCACACAAACATTTTACCACTTATTTCATTACTTTAAAAAACAGACTACCGTCTTCCAAAGGGCGTTCATACTCGCAGCGTCTCGAGGCCATACCAATGGCAGCTGGCAGGCGCTATACACCACCTAACATAATATTAAGGACATCACCATACATTAGTTGCAGAACAGGCATTGGGAAAATATGCTTTGGAAACAATATGGCATGGGGTAGTAGCACCCTTCCACATAGAAGCAACTGGTTTTATTTTCTGGATTTTGTTAGGCTCATTGTGGCTGGCCTAGGCAACCGTTAGTTACTTCAAGATGGCGTGGTGTGCTGGGATTATGGTGTACTTGGCTTGTCAGGTTCACCTTGGCAGCCTGAGGTGTTGGCAACATCATGATGGTGGGTGCATGATTTTAGTCATGGGGCTCTGGGATAGCAGGCACATTTTCGGCCACTGTTGGTGATTGGCAAGGGTGGACCCTGACAGGGTTTGGATATGTTATGTTATGTTAACAGTACTTATATAGCGCACCGTCACCAACGGAATTGGTCCCCAGGCGCTCTGGAGTATGGAAGTCTATTCAGAATGGACCCATTATAAGAGGTCCATCGCGATGATCGGATTCTCTTCCTTTAAAAGAAGCATTCTCCTGATCCAAGGTGGATATCACTTGATATGCGTTCCTGTTGCAAGGCCTGGTAGAGTATAAAAAGAGCCAGGCGTAGCTTGACTTGCAGCATTGCTCCTCGCCTTCGTAAAGCCGCTATATGATTCCTCACCACTTGGTTTCTTTTTCGTTGGTTCATGGGTCTTAGTTAAGATTCTATCTAAAGTCCTGCATTTCACCCATGCGTGCCCCACATCACTCTGATGCATTTCCAGTGATGGCAGTGCAGCTTAAGGGAAAGGACGACAATCTTTCCGCCAAGAGAGCAAAGGATGTGTATGTGGCACCTGACACCAGCACAGAAACAATGTGCATTTCATCTTCTAGCACTCCATTTAAAAAGGGCGCAATTGCATCAATCACCTCTTCTGTGATGAGACACAAATAGGTGTCTACTGTGCGTGCAGTGCTTTGATCAATGGCACCATTTTCTGATGAACACAATGCATTAGCTATGCGGAAATGTTCTGTGTTGACATGTAAGGAGGGACACAGAGCCTCTGGGCGTTGTTTGGTTATTTTACCCACTCATTGGCAGTCCATGACCAAGCTAATCCCTATGGCAATTCCCACATATTTTCTGCCACTCCCCACCTAAAATATACCCTATCGTGATCTCTTTAAGCTAGATCTATTAAGCAGAAGCATCAAACGTTGGCCTACAGGTGTTATTTCTAAGCAGCCTGCAGAGAGTTGATGGCTTAATTACAGCTGTAAATGGGCTAATAGTAAAGCCATTTTTATTACTCTGAGTGTGCCTTCAGACACTTTGTGTCTGTTCTCTGCACTGAAGTCGTGTAAAAACACAAGCATTGACAAAGCCAGCAGTGTTGGCTTGTGTATTGGATTCGAAAAGCACTGATACTATCGGGCCAGGTATTCACACAATTATCCACCGATTTCCACACAGTATTGCCATCTTGCAGCCAGGTAGTACCATTTTGGCAGTTTTGTGCCTACATAAAAGTCAAAAGTGTTGTGTTTGTCAGTGCTTGTTTCAACGATTGCTCCTTAAATTAAATTAATTGTACCGGAAATATATTTATTCCACTAAAAGTTGATATCAGTGGCATAACAGGTTGATTTGTGATTTAAGTGCACACTCTGTGACATGTAATTCATGCAATCTAATGCCTAGTCCAGCATCTTTGTCATGCATGCAGAGTCAGAGGCAAGGAACCCCTTTTATCACATAACATAATATGTGTACCACATTTATTACAAGTGAGACGGCACGAAGGCACGTACACCTTCACTATGGACACAATCAGGCATTTACCAACTACCCGTCTCGTTAAAACTCCCTGTAGGCATCCCATCGTGTCTCACTCTGTGGTTCCCCTTAGGATGGATCTCTAGGCCCCTGCGTGACACGCTGGAAATGAGGGACATGGAGCCTGGAATAACATGTGCCTATCTCCTTTATTTTTTCACATTTTGCCACAAACGCGGCACACCCCCTTTGCGCATGTGAGAGCATGATCACCTCTCATTGGTTCCTCGGTTAACTCTATGCGCTCGGGACATGACATCTGCCCCTCACGGACAAACAGAAAACCCCTTTACTCACAGGTGGCTTCCCATCTCTTTGATAAGTCTTATGAGCCTTGTGATGCACCGCTTGGGCCTCATCAACATCTCCACAGGCTGCCCAGTCTCTTCGCGTGATCACTCGCCCCGGGGACCGGGCAGTCACTATAGACTCATCTGCGTGATGACCCAATGCGCAAGAACTGCGTCTCCCAGTTTGCAGTGTAAACCACTTTGCTTCCCTCTTCTCATCAGCATACTATTTCATCTCCTGTTTCTTTGTTGTATCCTCATTCTGGAGTCCCTTCAGGTCTATTACTCGGAAGTCCCCACTGTAGGGCAATCTCAGCTTCAATTTCCTCTGAAAGACCAGTTCCAACAGGCACTTTCCTGTTGTTCCATGTGGTGAGTTCCAATAATCGCAGCGCATGCTACACAGTGCCTGGTTCAGCGACCTCTGACTCAATGTATTCTGTTGCAGCACCTTTTTCAAACTTCACATACTTTTCTATCATCCCGTTGGCTTGTGGCCACAGGGGTGTTATTTTTCTATGACGTCTGCCCATGTGGCTCATGAATCAAGCAAACTACCCACTGCTGAACGGAGGCCCGTTGTCAGACTGGAGCGTCTCAGTAATGTCCCACACTGAGAATATGACATCCAACTCAGGGATGACGGTGCTGGCTGTTGTGGGTGGGATCATCTGTACCAACGGGAATCGATTGAAAGTATCCGTGACCACCATCCAGTATTTCCCTCCACCAAACGTCTCAAAGAAGTCGATTGCGACCTGGGTCCATTGCGCCTCGGCTGGCAGCTCATATATCCTGAGTGGCTCTGCATTACTGGGCTTCGATGTACACTGGCACAGATGGCATACTTTCACTGTGTCTTCCACCCTGGGAACCACATTGTGTCTCTTATCTGGCGCTTGGTGGCCACCATGCCATGATGCCCTTCATGTGCCAGGTCCACTACTTGGGGGCTGTGGGTATAACTATCTGCTTTCCCCGCATCGGAAGACTCTGCAGTGACTGACAACTCATCTTTCACTTACTTGCAAGCCAGCATTTCTTGCCACACAACCTCTTGGTCTCTTTGTGTGTGTTATAACTCGATGTCTGTCCATCTTCGGAACATAATAAGTTCTTTCACTTTCTGCAACATCCAATCGCTCATGGTGTGGTCTATCAACTTACTCATCGTGAGTGGCTTCGGTGGTCTCCGCTGAGCCAGTACGTTTATGTATTCCTCTGCCATGGAGGAATCATGATTGCGTTTCACAAGCGGGTGATTTGACATGAAATCTGACTGATTGTATTCCTTGTCCGGCTTGTGCATGATGGTTAAATTGAAATCTTGCAGTCTAGCACCCACATTTTCAATCCTCTGAGGCATTTTGCACTGCAGGTTTCCATAGATTGTGACCAATGCCTGATGGTCGGTCACCACGGTGAATGGTTTTCCCAGGAGGAACATCTAGAAGTGCTCAAATGCCCAAACGACTGGCAGCCCCTCCTTTTCCGGCTGTGAATATTTTTTTTTGGCGCCCGTCCGATGCATAGGCGACGATGGTCCTTGGACTGTCTCTGCCAGGCTTATGCTGTTGTAGGATGGCTCCCGTGTCAACCGTGTTTGCGTCCACCATGAGTTCAGTGCACTTTGCCGGGTCGAAATAGGCCATGCACTTAGCTGATCCAATGTCTCTCTTGATCTGGCTGAATGCCCTCTCGCAGGCTCGGTCCCACTGAAAAGTGTTCCCTTGCTTGGTGAGTTCTCTGAATGGTGCATCAGTGGCAGCAAAGTCTCTCAAATACCTGCTGCAGTAGCTTGCCATCCGAGAAATGATCTTATGTCGCTCACATCTTGCAGGGGCGAAATGTTTTCAATCACTGCGACTTTCCCCGGGTCAGGGCTCATTCCTTCTTGCGAGAACATGTGTCCAAAGAATTTGTGGTTCCTTTTGTGAAATGAACACTTCTCAGCATTCAGCATCAGCCCCGCCTGGGAGAGAGCTAGGCATACCTGGTGCTCTACCTCGTCATGTTGTTCAAGGTTTGCTTCAAAAACCAAGATGTCGTCGCTATTGTTGAAACAGTTCTTTGTATGCCGAATGACCCTCCAGATGCTCTCTTGGAAAATCTCAGCAGCTGACTATATCCCGAAACTCAACCTCTTATACCTGAACAGGACTTTGTGCAATGCAAATGTAGATATGTACCACGACTGCTCATCTAGATGGATCTGGTGATACCCCTTGTAGCACCCCAGTCCTTTCAATAATTCTGGGAATTGTTGCGCCACGGACACACTGTGCTGCATGCAGTATGTCACGGCTGCAATCTTCATTTCAAGTGCCATTGGTCGAACTAACAGATTACTTCCCGGTACTTCCCCTTGAAGAATGTGCAGCTCTGCCATGACTTCTTCCTTTGTAGTTCAGGAGCGTTCAATGATTCTGAACTGGACCTCGAGCGGCCCACTGGAATATCTTCAGCTCAGAGGGTTCTAACTCTGATGGGTGTGCCATCTTGTGAAATTCTGAAATGCTCCCATGTCAATAACAAACTTGGCGGGATTCTGACCCACATGGATGTCGATATCTCCATCTGGGGCAGTCACTACATCACTCATTGTGTATGCATATTTATGTGGGTCTCTCTCGCTCTGGTAGAGGTGATGACAACCATCCAGTAATTTGCCTAAGGTGACTGACCAGATCTCTTCTCGCATTGGTGTCTCTTCTGTGCCCTGGGGTGGGTAAATGATACTCTTGTCTCTCCCTTCCGGGATCACTTCCTTGCACCCGGTTAGGCAGCAGTTGCAAACCCCCGCCATGTGGTTTTCACATCCACAGTTGGTGCACCTGTGTTAATCGCATGGCACTGCATTCTTTCTTCATGGGGAAAAGGCAGCCCACACTTGTAACACTTTCATTGGTGCCATACCTTCTTGTAGGTGTGTGACCACCGCCTAGGGTGACCAGACCCCTGTCCCGGGGTTTATTTTTTTTCCCAAACCCCGTCTGGGGTTTTGCTGCACGGGTGTCTGGTGTCCCGATTTTCAGATGACACCGCTCTGACGCTGCAGTATGAGCCTGTGCTGCAGTGCACAGGCTCATACTTTCATTTTCTCTGCGCCCAAGCCAGAACCACAGCCACACTGTCTATAGAGGCCCTCCAGGACCTGGAGACTTCCTGCAACGTCAGCTTGTGAAGTTGCAGGAAGCGCGACTTGCAACGTGTTGGGGGAAGTTATGGGACCCCTGGCAACACACAAAAGCCTCGACCACAAACACTTGATTCTTTTTCTTCCGTGGCTGTCGCAGCATCATTCTTCGATCTTCTTCCGTGAGTGGGACTTTGAGTTTCTAGCAGCATTCGTTTTCTTTTCCTTCGTGACTGCTGTCTGGTTTCCATCGCCTGAGTGTTCGAAGAGCATTATTCTTGTCGACCTGCTTCCTGCTCCAGCCTGCAGCGCATCCCTTCACGCCACCAGCTTCACATCAGTCGATCCTCTTGCATCCAGCTCGTTTGTGACCCTCATCCCTGCTGCAGCACACCCACATCGTCCTGCAATATCCAACAGGTAAGGAAATGAAATGTGATTTGCAGGTTACTCATTTTGCATCCATCTGGTAGCGGATCAGTTCCTCTGTACATGTTCTTTAAGAATACTTGCCAACCCTACTTATTTATTTGTATGATTTATTTTTACATGTGTACAGCGCGCAGACAGGCCTTGGCCATTGCAGCGCTGTTACTTGCACACAACTTAGTTACAGTTTCCATGTTGTGCTGTTTGATGGGTTGTGTATATTAGAATGCTCCGGTGGTGCCAACAATATGTCTTGTGTTTTCCTGTGATGTAATTGTTATGCAAGCCAATGTGCTGAGTGTTATTACGTGGAGGGCACTACAATGGGGCTAGCTGGGTTGTACTATGGCACTGAATTAAGTGCTCGCATTAAGAGTAAAGCCAACATGTGTGTTCTCAGAGGGGGGCATATGACATGTGTTTACAGGTTCTTTAAGTCAAAGGCAACATGATTAATGTTCTTACATGGGGAGCATTTGTGCAACCCACAAGGCAAGCTTTCCTTGACATGTAACATTTTACTGGTGTTAGGAGGCAATTACAAACTGAGTGTTCTTATGGGGGACAGGGGGCATTGTGCAGCCAGTAGGGACATGTTTTCAATGGTGGCGTGGCTTTTATTTCTAAACTCAGCCGCTCCTGCCTCTGGGACAGAACAAAGTCCCTGCCTTCTGTCCTCAACATTTTTTGTTTATATGAAGAGAGCCTGTGTAGGCTTTATGCTTGCCTGTAAATGCTTGCCCAGTTCCCTCCTGCAATTCAGGCACCACTCTACTCTCATTTTGTTTTTTTGGCAAATGCCAATACTGTGCCCTTTGTTGCACTTGTATAAGTCACAAACACATTTGAGGATTTATTGACTTTCCAGGTATACTACTACAACCGTAGTTCAGTCATCAAAATATTTTTTTTATTGTTGCGTGAGACGTAGTTCACCATATCACGATGACTGACATTACTTTTTTCTTCAAGCTTTATCTAGAAATACTAGCTAGGTAGCTACCAAAGATGCCCAAGAGGAGATGCACTGCCACTGAGGAGATGCAAATGTCATTCCCTTTCCTGAGTAAGGTTGCAAGGAGTGACAGTGAAGTGTATTTCAAGCACTGCAGATGCTCTTTTTCTATTGCCCATGGTGGAAAAAGAGATATTAAGGAGCACGTGCAAACCAAAAAGCACAAATTTTGGTTATCTGCAGCCAGCAGCAGCAATATCACACAGTTTTTTGGGATGGCTGTTCCTGAGGACACAGACCTCAGTAGGGCTGCTGCTGAGGTCACTTTTGCCTATCAGCTTGCAAAGGACAACCACAGCTTTAGATCAATGGACTGCATATCCTCATTGATAAGGAAACTGTATGATGAGAAATGTACCTGTGCCCGTACAAAAGCAGAAGCATTAGTATCCAAAGTGCTGGCCCCTTTAGCTATGGAGGATCTCCAGCGTGATTTCAGCAATGCTACCTGTCTATCAGTTTCGGTTGATGCTTCGAACAGAAAAGAGGTGCAGCTCATCCCAATTGTACTCCGATATTTCCAGGACCTTGAGGGGGTGAAAGTTAAGATTTTGGAGTTCACCTCGGTCCCTGGGGAAACCTCATTAATATTATTTGGGGAACTGCTTCAAGCCCTGGAGAAAAACAATCTAAGGGAAAAGGTAATTGCTTTTTGTGCGGATAACACAAACACAAACTTTGGTGGGAAAGCAAGAGCAGGGAAAAACAATGTTTTTTGTAAGTTGAAGGAGGCAATCCCTGAAGATAAACTGATTGGTGTGGGGTGTGCAGCACACATTGTGCATAATGCAGTTCAAACTGCTGCTGATGGGCTCCCCTTGGATATAGAATCCTTCATATTGAAAGTGTATAAATACTTCCACATCTATACTGTTAGAACAGAACAATTAAAGGAATTTTGGGAATTTGTGGAGATAGACTACCAGAGCCTTCTTGGCACCAGTAACACACGCTGGCTGTCCCTATTGCCAGCTTTTGACAGGGTGCTCCAACTGTACCCAGCCCTGAAGTCATATTTTTTCTCACAGGAAAAAACCCCTACAGCCATTACCAGGTTTTTGCAGAACCCTATTGGTGAGGTGTGGCTCTGTTTCCTGCAGAACCAGCTAGTGCTGTTTAATGATACGATTAAGGTTCTTGAAAAGCAAAACTCAAATGCTATCGATGTTGGCCAAAGGTTGATGAGGCTGAAGGAGAAAATGATAGGGTGGCGTGATGCATGTTTTCTGAGTAACAAAGTAAAAGGCCTCCTAAATTACCTCTGAACGAGGGCAACTAAATGAAACCCAATTCAACGAATATGGGTACTCTTTTTATGACTGCTGTGTAAAGTACCTAGAAGAATGGGGTGCTCACTTCACAGAACTGAACGTTTTTTTCCTGGGTCCTCCTAAACAGTGTCCCTGTTTGGGGAGATGTAGAGGGCTCCCTACAATTTGTGCAGTCTACATCAGGAAGGCTCAAACTCGATGACAGAGCTTTTTGATGAGCTGAGCTGTGTGCGTAATTACACAGCTTGCAGGCTGGCCCAGTGGAACGAGCAAAAAAAGTCTGCAGATGAACGGTGGGTGGAGGTTTTCACCTATTTTTCACAGCAGAACATAACAATGAAAAACTTGAGCATGATGGTCCAGTTTGTCTTGTGCTTGCCGGCACAAATGCGCCAGTGGAAAGAATCTTTTCAATTATGAACAATACATGGACCGATGAACGAAACCGAATGGACATTGAGACTTTGAAATCCATATTGGTTACTAGGGTTAATTTCAGCCTGAGCTGCTCTGAGTTCCGTAGCAGGCTACAGAAAGACAATTGGTGCTACAAAGAATTCATTCATCAGCAAAGTACTCAGAATAGTAATAAAACGTGTACAGCAATTCTTTTGCTTTCTATCTCCACTGTTTTCAATCTTCACTGTTTTCATTCTTTGCAATAAAGGCATAGTTCTTTTCATCACCAAAAACCTTTTTGGGTGAAATAATTCCACAATAAAGTTTGCCATACGCATGTGGTGTGCATTACTTTTGTGCCATTCTATGATGCAAGGGGGCCAGCAGTCTTCATAAAGTGTGTACAATTGTGAAAATGCTTGCTTTAATCACAGCGAAATATTGTTGGGTTGACAATAACCCCAGTCCACTGCAGTGCTCTACCTGTACAGGTGGATCCCCAAGAATTCACTCTAAAAACAGAAAACCGTGCCACATTGTGGTTTCACAGGTATGTGTACATTAATCCAGCATTTGATCTGCTGTGGCTGCCCCCAAACTTCACTGTCATAACTAGTATGTTTGTAGTCCCTCTTTTGTCATTATCAGTGCTACGATATGTAGTCCTACATTTGTGTCAGTGAACTGCGAAATTGTAGTCCTACTTCTATGTCAGTGGCCTGTCCTGTCCTGGGTTTTTATTTTGCAAATCTGGTCACCCTACCACCGCCGCCACTTCTCCTGCCTTGACTGATGTAGTACGCTTGCTCTTTCACCCGTCTGTCCTTTGCCAGACTATCTGTGTGGCTTGCGAGTCTGCTCTCACTTCGGTCCGTGCCATCTGCAGAATGCTGGCCAGACGGAGTGGTTCCCGGAGTAATTTCTTTCTAAAGACGGTCAACAAACACCCTCCCATGCATGCACAACACCTCTTTAAGTCCAACATACATCTGACCTCTTCAAGTGGGAACGTGGGGATGAGATCTTCGACTTCATCCCAAACAAGGTTGGGGAGTAGTCTTCTGGCAAACTTGTCGGGGGCCTTTTCATCATACTATGTAGTTTTCAAATCTCCATAGCCATCCCTCCCATCTTTGTCCTAGGGTTTGTTGATTGCCCCTGTCAAATGGGCTCGGTCTCTCTCAGGCTCGGTCTCAGTCTCGGTCTCTCTCTCAGTCTCTCTCTCTCTCTCTCTCTCTCTCTCTCTCTCTCTCTCCATCGTGCCTCAGGCAGGTGCTTCTCAGCTGCGCACTGTTGTTTAAGCGTGCATGGTGTTCACCAGGGTTCAGTCCTTCTGGTCTCTTAATGCTGGATTTCTTTTTTATTTTTTCAAATGGGGTGCAGGAATCCCATCTTCGCCGCCAGTTATCGTGTCTCACTCTGTGGTAACTCTTAGGATGGATCTATAGGCCCCTGCGCGTGCTGGAAATGAGGTACACAGCCTGGAATAATGTGTGCTTATCTCCATTATTATTTCACATTCTGCTGCAAACGCAGCAAATCCCCTTTGCGCATGCGCAACCATGCACATGTCTCATTGGTTCCTCCAGCCGTGACGAAGCTCGTCGTCACACCGGGATAACTGTATGCGTGCACGACACTACACCCCACATTCCATCCAGCCATTAATTCATCCATCTACATCCCCCACACCATTTTATCCAGACAAATAGTGATCTGCCATACACACACAGTTAATATATCAGGACACGTTGTTTCCTATATCTGTTAAAACTTAACAGGAGGACAAAAACGTAGATATTTTCCCCACACCCTAGTGGCTGTGTGGCCAGCGAATACACAACATAGCCCTGTGTGCATGGAACAAACGTGCACAGCACTTAAAAAGCAGAAAGTAATTGAACGCTGTTTGCAAAGAATGTAACCTTCCTGTGTGCGTCCATTAAATTAATGATTACATAAAAAGTATGGAGTGATGCCATACGACAGTGGAACGTGTCCCCAAACCCTAAAGTTCCCGGTGAAATTCGGGCAACACAGTGCTATTTTACAGCACACCTGACAGCTCACCCTTCAATCGGGGTTAAGATTTAAGATCTCTAAACTGTGGCTATAGCTTCCTATTCGAAATTTCCGAACAACTCCCAATTAACACGATGTAGAGTTGCCACTGTCCTATCAGATAAGCTCAGCTGATCGGCGCATGGCTAATTAGTGTTGGAAGCATTTCTAAATGATCTGAAATCCTTCATCTTTTTAATCTTTGGCACGGGGGTCACCATTGGGGCAATGGTGGCCAAGGCTTGACCTCACACCGCTGAGAACGTTACCATCCCGGCAGCTTCCGAGATCACCCTGCTGGAGCTGCACAAAGAGGCGAGCAAGAAACGAGAATGTTTACTGGGAGCCAAGGCCAGAAGGTCAATTGGGCCAGAGCTCTTAGCGTCATACGAGTAGCAGAGCCAGTTAAAATAATTGGCCCTCATTTGTTCAACTGAACCTCGCATTAAGACGTTGTCAACTGTGAAAATGAACACAGGACACAAACAAAAGCATTCTGCATCGGGACGGTTATCCGCGAATAGACCTTGTGAAGGCGGTTTAGTTGATGAGCTGGAATGGCAGGGTGTATGGGTTAGACCTAAGGAGCAGGTTTACACCCGAGAACATTTTCCAACAAATCGTTTATTTCCCTTCATAGCTGACGGTGCAAACTTTATAAAGACACTTCATAGATGCACATTTCTTGTATTCGTCTTACTTCAGTCAGCAGATCTTTTATCATTGATGTAAAAAAAGCCACAGCGTTATTCGCGAACAGTTGGAACAGAATTTGTAAAATGCCAATTTCTGAACTAAAGTGGGTCTTTTCGGAACCAGAATTTGGCAAAAGGCTACTTTAACTCGTCAGCCTATCATAAATAGGTCACTCTAAATGTATTCGGCCAAATGGCTGATAAATGATCACGAAAAGGTGCAGAGCAAAATACAAACAAGGAGCAGGATGTGCAAACGTGAATACAATCAGTAACACATCCACCAAAGATGCGATGCAGCTGAATGTCTGCTCAACTCCTCTAAATTGCACGTTTTAGCCATGCAGTCCTAGATGTCTAGCCTTGATATCTCTAAGCTGTTACATAAATGCGCTGATTAGAAGACAAATATGTGCAAATAAGACATCTGCTGCAACAGCGCCTCGATGCCTATGGGCTGTATGTGCGCTTTACAAATACAAATAAATAAATAAATAAATAGGGTTTCTGGTTTTCCAGCTTTATTTATTTTTTACTTCCGGGGGTGTCTTTCCAGTGTTTTTTCAAAAATGTCCATAATCTGTTTATCTGTGTTTTCCAAATTTCCAGAATCTATGTTTTCCCGTTTGCCCCTTTAAAAAAAAAAAAAAAAAAAAAAAAAAAAATCACAGATAACTTTTTTTACACTGTAAACACAGAAATACTTAGTGTGGTAATTTCTACCCCGTATGGAAAATCATAACCTGCCACCCAACAATATATGCACAATAAGTGAACATATCTTCAAGTGAAATATACACATTTTGTTCAATTGACCTTTCTCTTTAGAACAGGGGTCTGCAACCTGCAGCTCTCTAGATGGTTTGGACTACAACTCCCATGATCCCTCACTGCGGACAATGCTGGCTACGACTGTTGGGATTTGCAGTCCACAACATTTGGAGAGCCAAGGATTGCAGACCGCTGCCTTAGAAGAAAGTGCACTAGCATTTGCCTTTCAAAAGAATTAATCAACCTGGAAAAATAATTGAAGGGAGGAGAATTTTCCCTTAACTATGCTGGCAAAGTATGAACGGTGCCCCCTTTTAAGCCCAACAATTTAAATATGTTTGTTGAGTGGAGAATTGGGATCAGGAATAAGGAGAATGGATAAGAAAAGCAGACAGCACAAGGCCACAAGTCAATACTGGAGTTAGGTAACTAGATCATATGACCAGAGAGCACGGGAGACCCTAGACTTGGCTGAGCCCTTTGAGCAGCACAGTGTGAGGATGGGGACAGGAAACTGAGTGTCGTCCTCTCCACACATGGAGCTATGAAACGGATCGCCCCTAATGCACTGGTACTGCTAGTATTTTGCTGGATGCTGTCATCCAGAACATGCCCTGCAGGTAGGAGACTGTAAATGCCAGGAAGATGAGTGATAAGAAACTCAAGTAAAATATGCTTCCTGGAACCTGAGCTCCTGGAGACATGACTCAATCTTCTTCAAGCTGCAACCTACGTCAATGAAAACGAAGTAAAAGAGCATACTTAAGCAGGCGGCACACTTTGAACCAATTATTTGACGCATCTTATTGAAACCTTACCTCTGTGTGTTACTGTTCCATGTGATAATGTCCCTGCAAAAATGTCACCTGACAAAAATGTCAGGGACATTATCACATTCAACATGCAGGGGAGAACCCTGCTCCACTTGACCCATATATATGGTCACCATATCTAAAGTCGGCACAGCCTTTTACCGGCAACCATATGTATGGTGACCATACATACGGGGATATTATTACCGGATTCCTGTGTTACTTGGCTGCAGTGGCTCATTGGCGATGCGCCCGTCTTTGAAGCAAGACCATGCAGAGGAACAGGGTTTGAATCCTGCTAAGAAATACATTAAAATACCAGTGTTTATTGGAGCCCCCCCCCCGAAGAAGGAAACAATGTTGTGGGCCAACAGATTTTTTTCGTTATTTACCAAAAACCGTAAACCCTAATTATAATACTAGAACCTACTGAATTCTCCATACTTCATTGTTATTTCCCCAAAACATTTTGTGACAAATCCAGTGCAAGATGCTGTACATGCCACTAAAATAAAGAAGCTTCGATGTAAACCACATTGTATTCTATTAGCCCACTGAGCTCTTTTTTTGTCTTTCTGGAAAATGTTAAGGGCAATTTCATGTTTTCAATAAGGGTGAACAAATGCCTTCCAAATATAAACCTGAATATTATGCGTTTCTTTGGCCAGCCAGCACACTCCACCACCTGTGCAGTGACGGTGCCAGGATTTTTGCTGCCACAGACAAAAGTTCATTTTGCCCCTTTCTTCCCCACTACCAACCCCATGTGGCATGTCTAGATCATCCCCAAATAAAGCTGTCATCACCTTTTTGCATGTATGCCTCGCCGCTCACGTTAATAAACTGCCATTTTGCTACCATGTTGTAGGCCTGTTTTTCATAATACAGTAAAATCAAATCACTCTCGTACACACACATAATCAATAAGGATTAGAAACAATGACCAGATCAGGCAGAATGTGAAATAGAAATATTATGCAGGATTAGAACACATCTATGAAATCAGGTAAATTAGAAATAATGATCATCAACCATCACCCCATCCCTGTTTTGCAAAGGCCTGTAATTAATACTTTCAGTGGCAGAGATTTGCAATCTTTGGCTATCCAGGTTTTTAGGACTACAACCCCCATTAACCCTAGCCAGCACAGTCAATGGTGGGGGATCATGGAAATTGATGACCGCTCGCTGGAACTTATACAGATTTCTATGTAAGTGTGGATTTAGCACTGTTATCTTTCTCCATCGACACTTAGAGTGTATTGCTTACTTTTTCATATTTTACATATTATTTAAGCAGTGCGGACGCATACGCTTCCTCTCTTAAACACTTGCCATCTTCTGGACATCGTGCATGCTTCAACTATGCTTGTCCCAAAGTTGGTAACTTGCATGTTACATCTATTTTTTTTATATATCTAATCCTGCAGAGTTTATTCACGATTCATCTCTGAGACAATTAGATAGCTGACTTCACGTTCAGTTGAGAAATGCTACTACTTCTTTCTTCATAATGCTTTTTGAATGACTATTGATCTGACTGGATTAATGTTTTTCACTCAGAATAAACAGGGTTATTAGGTAGTATCCCAGCCCCCCCTTTTTTTCAGGTATTCTAAATTAGACTTCTGATTGAATATTTCTTTTGAATTGTTCTTTTTGAAATGTTTTTTAATGTTTTTGGGATTTTTTTTAAAATGTTTTCATCAATAATTTAATTACATGGTTAATAAGATATTAAGTTGTATGTTTCTCTATCTTTTTCTAGAAATTGATTGTGAAATATGATTTTTGCCCCTGAAGAAGAGTTTTTAATCGAAACGCGTCGGGCTCAGAGATATTGTACAATAAATTGTTGTTTGTTGTCTATATAAGTTTGGTGAACTTATTATTTCTCTGATTGCTCCATCTATTCAACTGTCAATTGAAAAAACAATTATGAAATTTAGCAATACACAATACTAGAAAATTATTGATCTGCTCCACAGATACCAGTTAGTGTGCAGGGGACGGGAGTTCCTAAATTTTAGGAACAACCACTTCTTTCTCCTATTTCTTCCAATCTAGTTGCCAAGGTTGAGCTTTGTACTCCCGCACCTCAAATTATTCTTAATTTGACTAAAATCACTTCAAAAAATACTTTAACATTTTCCTCTTCAAACTACTAGTGTGCCTTGTGTTCTTGCCCTTGTCCAACATACTATGAATGTCCAGCATAGGAAGTGCTGGTGCTGTAAAAAAGAGACACATTGATTTGCATGTCTTCGGGATGTCTACATATGTTTCGGCACAAAGATTACATCAACACCATCCCTGGTGTTCTGCTGTTTTAGGTGTGGCCCTCTTCAGGACAGTATATTCTTTTTTGGGTTGACAACAAAGTTCAAACAAACAGATCCCCTGTTTTTTCACAGTGTTTCAAGTGCTTTGTATTCACTTATGGTTGGACTAAAGATTAGTTTCTTTAATGAAGAGAATAGGAAGTCACTTCCTTTTTGTGGGTTGCATGACGCAACAGTCTGTTTGTATTCTGCTTTTACAGTTGGCCAACGTCTTAAGGAAGCCGTCGTGTGATTATCGTGGATTTTTCAACCTTTGTTTCTTTTCAGGTCACTTTGCAAACCTTCTGTTATTTGGGCCGTTTATTGATAGAGGTGGCGCCGAAAAAATGGGCTTCAAGGTCAAAAATTATGCGCAGTCTTTCAAATAGATGCCACTTGGTCCTTGCAGTTTTTGCATACGTCTCGCCCACCAGCTTGTGGAATGTAGATGCGAGAGTTGCTCACAGCGCGGCGGCTCTCTTCTGTTCACGCGTTGAAGTTGGTTCGTCTTCCGCAGTGCTGGGAACTGTTATGGTAACCTGGATTTGCTCAGTCTCCCCATCTGAAAGACAATTGCTTTGACCCTTCCAGGCCTGAAAAGAACGGTTTGGCCAATGCATGACAGAAATTTATTGTTGTGCTGGAACAACAGAAAGCTCACACTTCATGGGCTAAACTTTGTAAAATCCCCCAAAATTCAAAGAAATTGTGTGGATTATCCCTGGCCTGAGTGGGGGATGGCCGGCCATTAAGAGTGTTACATGACACCAGAGACCCATCTGGCTTGAGAGATAAAATTTCTCCAGCACCCATTAACTCTGCCCTTTTGATTTCACAGGAATGAGTAAATGTTTAACTCCAGGCTAAATCAACATTGCAGTACACAGGCCTGGACCTCATAGTTTCAAGGAAATGAAACCAAAATACTTAAGTCAGAATTATATGTAAGTAATTAGGTGACAATATGTTTATATTAAGAGTTGCATTTCACCCATTAACCTTTGAACCATGATACTTGCAGAAATGGGACAAGTGCCATTTTAAAGATTATTTTGAGGCTCTTGTGTTGATCAAAGTTGTATCTAAATTCAAGTTTTGGGAACCCTGTAACAATTGAAAATTTGTTTCTAGCTTCTCCAAAATGTTATGAAGCTGCAGTTGGGGAGCTGATGGCTTATTAAATTAGATATCTGGGTGGAAAATGTCACGTTGATAACTAATATAATTTTTGTGTAAAGGGTCAAAAACCAGTCTGCATGTGCAATACCCTACAGGAATTGAAATCATTTTCATAGATCGGTCATGATTAGGGGAACATAAATATATAGATATTATGATGTTTATTTGTAAATTACAAATGTTTGTCATGATGTGACTTTTTTGGGTGAAACATCTGAAAGGTTTAAATGGTAACTCTGGTGGATGTATCCATCCATCACATCAATTCCACATGAGAACTCCAAGGGCCTATCGGCAGGGAGAGGTTGAACCTTGTAGGGGAGAGATCCGTAAAGGTTAAAAAGTGGCTGCACAAGCCAGAGAGGGGAGAACTGCCTGACAATCTTGAAGGAGACTTGCCTTAAGACCATCTGGGTGAATCCGGACACTGCTGCCTGACATTACCTGGGTAGGAAAGGTCAAAAAATGGATGGAAATGTAACCTTGCATGGGAGACAGCAAATCTCTGTGCTTATCCAAGACAGGGTCCTGAAACACTGGTGTCTTTTCCTAAGTGCCAAAAAATGAGATTTCCAATGTAAGCAGATTAATCCAAATGAGACCAAGTGTTTGTGGGATCTGCCTGCCTTCATATTTCCCCTAAATAGTGGGTGGGGGGCAACTGTGGAGTCCTGTAGGATATTTTACTGAATAATAATTTAACTCCCATATAGATTGATGCATGGAAGCTCGGAGGAGTTCGAAACCTCTGCCCTCTTTCTTAGCGAAAAGTTAATTTATAGTAATTTAATGTAATTGGGTACATCTAATTTTCCTGTCAACTCCAGACTTCTCTAAAGAAAACGTGTGTCCTTGTCCCAAATAGAAATTCTTAACTGTCCCCACTCACCAGACCTTGCATTTAAACAGAGGGGTGCTGAATATAACTGAAGCCTGGGTTTTTGGTGATGGCGAGAGAAGTGTTTTGCCAAGTGAAAACAAGTTTAATTTCTAAATGAAAAATACACACTCTCTCCCGAGAGTAAGTAAAGGATCTGATAGAAGAAAGATTGTGTATTGCTTTCTGGTGAAGTAGGAAGGAGGGTTCTATCAATCAAAAGTATTCTCAAAAGTCTGTTTGATTTCAAAACTGTCCGCATTTTTAAGAGCGCAGGTAAACTGAAATGTCCAAAGTGCTAAATGTGTTTTTACGTTTGAACACTGAATAAGTGGCAGTTGTTTTAAATCTAAACCTTATCAAGTAATATTCATGCTCTAGTAATGTGCCACGGTATTATTTAATTTTGACATCAAAGGGGTTCGTGGTACAAGAGTTTTGACCGGTTTATTTGGCCTGTGTTCCCTGTGCCTGAGACAAAATGGAAAAAGTGTGTTTTGTATTGCAGATTTGTTTTGTGCTACAGAAAAGGCGGTGTGTGTAACCATTTAGTGAAAGGATTAATTGGATCTATCATTAAAATAAATATAGATTTGTCCCCCGGCATGGTCCTTGGCTCATTGTTGACACAGGGGCAGGGATCTACGTGGATCTATAGGAGTCCCAGACAGGGCTAGCTGAGCAAAAATAATCAATGTGTTGTGCGTCCTCATAATTGTGGGAGGAAGGAACTCCCCATGTAAAGGGTGGTCTCCCAATATATTATTACAAAGTGGGGGCTTGTTTTCCAGGATCTAGCTTACTTTCTTTGACTCATGACAAGTGCATTGTGACAGACTATTCATTTTGGTTAACCCTATTGAGGTGGATAGAAGGTTGTTCATGCTTTGTTAAAGTACCACTGTGACTTGACCCCTGAGAGCCAGGGAGGTGAATAGAGAAATAAGATTGTGCAGAGTACCAATGCAAAAGGAAATTGATTTGACTTTTGATTTGATGTTGCGTGTGGAAATCAAGCAGGAATAGGGTGATTTTTGCCCCTGTGCATTGAAAGTGCAGAAGGGTGCAAAAACCCATTCTTAAAATGACTACCGTAGAAGTTGATGAGGACAGAAAGCATATCCTAGCTAAGTTATTTATTTGAGGAAAATCAAGGAAAACTGCTTGAGTGAGTATCTGGGAGCTGACAAACTAGAACGATGCAGGAGGTTACCTCAGTAAGCACTGACATGGCCCAAACTAGTCGTGAATAACAGATTCAAATGTCTCAGCACACAAATAGTGGAAGATTGCAAAATAAAGAGGCTTGCTTGCTGAATCAGACTTAGGTCCTGAAAGAAGCCAAGAATGCACTCGCACAGTTAGAAGAAAATCACAGCAGAACCGCATTTTTTAATTAAAATGAGAAAACCTCCTTGAGCAAATTCAAAATGAGGTGAAAATCCACCTCCAGACCAGGGAAGAGCGAGAGATAGAGTTTGCTGCACTGCACAATGCATGTAAAGAGTGCAGAAACTGAAAGACACCTCCAATGCCAATTGGATGACCAGACTGGTCACAATAGAGCGTTGTTGGAGGACATTATGACCTTTAAACATACAAATTTTCTTTTTTAAATCGCCATATGTATGGCACCAAAGCCCGAGGGCGTAAAAGGGAAGAAGATGAGAGAAAGGTCCAGAGCATCAGAAGTTTTACTTGATGAGTAAATGAGTTGAAACGTGAAAACAGTCAAGTCATAATAAAAGAGATTGACTCACAACACAAGTTTGATAAAATGCATCAGGATTTAAATATACTGAAGCAACAGAAATTATAACGGATCAAAGACCAAGAGGAATTAAGGTCAGTTAGGGGCTCGGGAACTGACCAGAATTAGGGGAGTGTGTTAAGCAAGCAGAAGGTGACCTATCACAGGCAGCGCATTTGCAGGGATGCTCAAGTGTGAGAGATTGGTCTTTTGAAAGAAAACAGCACCTTGAATATGCATGCATAATAGAGGACTCAGAGAGTGAAAATGAAGCAATCCAGGATGAGGTACAAAAATAACTGAAAGCCAGTCAGGTCTTGGTGTCAGAATTAAAAATGCAGCTCTGTGAATACCAGTAGACAATAAGGACAGAGAGAAGCAGGGGTGAGAGTTTAAAAAATGAAATTGCGGAATACAAACTGGCCTCAAGGCATCTGGACCAATCAGGGTCTGGTATGGGGCCTTCTGATCAAGAAGTGATGCCCCTTCCATCGGGGACCTTATGCCAGTTGTCCACAACCTCTGATGTACATGGGAACTATCCTCATGCATACCAGTAATAGATAACAGGGAAACACGAGGCAGCTGGACTTACCCAGGCCTAGCCAAACTGATCCAGAAGGCAGGTCCCTGTCTGACATTGAAGAGTTCTCATCTCTACCACACAGAATGGAAGATGGCTGGACCAGAGTGTAGTGGGAGACTAAAAAGAATCCTGTGAGTACTTCCGACCCTGAAAACTCCTATGATGAGAACATCAGGGAGTTAGACTTGCAGAAGATGAAATTACAAAGGGACCACCTAGTTTGCTTTGCTGGAGGAGAACAAGAACAGCCAGAGCTTCAGCCTAGGAAGGACATACTAAAAACCTCCATACATTCAGGGGAATGGAGGCCTTTCACCAGACTACTGTAAGGAACTCATGGTGCAACATTAAAGACAGACACAAGTGATCACAGTTCAAAGGTGTTTATTAAACTGTACAGGTAAGTTTAAAAAATGCCTAATCTAAACCTAAATCTAAGATGGGAGCAAACTTCGACCATCAAACAATAATAAGGCAGTCCTAGTGGTGTCATCGTCAAATAAAAGGGCATATACTAAAAAACATATTGCCAATCCTTACGCTAAATACAACAAGAAGTGTGGGATAATGTTCATAAGAAAGAATTAAGTGTTCACAAATAATAAGTTAGGATGGGGTAGGTGGGGTCTCCCTTCCCCACGTTTTCAGCATGGGATCAGGTAGGATTTTGGAGCACAGTACACGCTTGAGCTTTCCCAGCATGAGCTAACTGTTCCGATCTCAGCAATCAGGGCCTTTGGTGGTTAAGTTTCTTTTCTACAAAAAGTGTTTTGCCGCTGTGGGCCAAACTTATTCAAAATAATAAACAAAGGTTTTTTCTACTTGTACGCTGGGTGATGCTTTTCACCCCTGGATCCCCCTCTTCCGGGCGCAGATCACTAGAAAGTTCCTTAATGATACCAGGACCTCTGATAGTTATGTTCTCTCGTCTTCGAGGACCTCTCAGGTTCAAAATATCGAAAACAAAAATTTCAACAAAATGTTTTTCTCTTTGTCAGGTTCACTCTGACAGGGCATAAATTCAAAGGCTTTCCCTCTGGTATCTTGCTTTTTTGCCAATCTTATCAATCGTATCTGTCATTCGTTTCTTACAATGCAGGTTTCATTTCCCTTAGCTTCACAATCATCTGTCCGTCAAAGACTTTCGACCGTACAGAGGATTTTACCAGACCCCTGTATGACCACTTTGAACCCTTCTTGCCTTTGCCAAGGCCTTCTGGTTATGCTAGTTTCAAAAATCGGGTAATCGCCCAGAGTTTCCTGAGTGAGCAGTCACGTGGTGCCGAACTCCTCTGTTGCTAGTTTTCCCCCTCTTAGCATCAATAGTTCTTTTAACCTTTCAAAGTTCAATAAGCCGTTTGCTACTTTGTGTTCAACACAGTTTGGTTTCTTACCGTCTCTACCATCGACTCACAGGCTCTGATGAACTGCTAGGCTTTCTTTCTCTTTGGAGTCAAGGCTGGTACCACAGAGACCAGCGTCTCTCCCCGACCTGGTTTTCAGTGGAGGAGGGTCTTGTGTACTGTTGACATGTACTGCAACACACACTGGCTATTGTTCACAGTCTTAAGATTCCTTCTGTTGAGGTTTCACAGACCTTGGTCGGAAAGGGCAAGGTCGCTTCTCCCCTTGTCATGCTTTCAGTATGCGCCGTCTTTCTCCTCTTCTTGAACTGTTGTGCTGAATTAGCTCTCCAGACATCCGGTCTGTCTTGCTCGTCATATGCTCTCGTGCTCTACCCTTCATCCCTGTGGGGAAAGGAAAGGGCCATCAGGTGTGTGTGACTTTGGTCAATTGCCTGAGTTTGCCCGATGCCCGACCCTTGGGACATGTCAGGTAAACAATGTTCAAATTAGTCCATTGTTTTTCATTGTATGGGAAGGTGTTCGTGTTGGAAAAGGAAAGTGATAGAGTTTCCAAGTATCTTACAGGGTTGGAAGGGGAAAAGGTGTTCTATGGAATTCTAATTCTCGTCCTAGGGGTTTGGGTAAATTTAAAATAGTGTGAAAATGAAAAGAGTTTTTATCGTCACCTGAATATGGGGGATTGTGGAAATAGGAGTGCATTGTTTATGCAGTATACTGGGGTTTCTGGAAAGAATAATCAAAAGGGACGTGAAGAAGAATGACTGGGAGTATTCAGGTAGTTAACAGGGAAACAGGTATTCTGGGGAATGTGGTTTCTAAGCTTAACAGGGTGTCTAATGGATTAACCAGATGCAGAGGGGATGGTTGCTTCTCGAAAAGGAGGTTAATTGGGTGGAAGGGAGGTTGAGTTGATACAGCCCATAAAAGCCTCAAGGACCTTGTCTTCCTCGTCTCTTTCTCTGGTATAGTACCGTGTCTCACCTGGGGAATTCCCCTGAGCATAAACCCCAGGCTCCCCTACCCAGGTGATCCTCCCTCGCTCGTCCACCGCCAGGGTTGTGATTGTACGGCGACAGCCCTTCCCAGGCCATCTGAATTAGGGATTCCCGAGGCCTACTTGGGAGAATACACTCCGGTTTCTCACACTACCTGGAAGGAGGGATGAAGAGACTGTTTTATCCTGTGCCCAAAAGAGACAACAGAGAAAGAGTTCATGGCGTCCTAGGCAAGAGGAGTCCAGTTCCTATGAGTCTGCAAGTTATTTCCAATCTTACGGAGATAGGGAGTGTCTGGAGGACAGGGAATGGAGTCCAAATAGCAGCTCTGAATCAGAAAGCGAATGGACTCAGGTGCAGAGAAAAAGAAAAACAGCAAAACAGAGAAAGGGTTTGGTTAAAGACCCAATCAGACAGATTAAGGCCTTAAAGAGCTTGCTGAACCCATTCTTAAGAATGCCAAGTATTGGGTGTGGGAGCACTTGGAACTTTATGAGCAAATGCAGTCATCTTTTGAGATCAGAAATTATATAAATTGCATAGTATTTGACAAATGGACAATCTCCCCCGAGTGCTCCAGTTTCTTTGCAGGGCTGGAGGACCAGGATCATTATAAATGGTCCACCTATAAGGCAGCCATTTTGAAACATTTTTCCATGCATAGGAACCCACAAGAGGCCCGTAAGGGGGCATATAATTTGCAATGTGGAGAAGATCAGGCGCTTAGGGAGTCTGTGCATGAATTAAAATTTGCATTTTCGCAGACTTCCAGGCAGGTCAACACAAATGGTAGTGAGTTTGTGAAGACATTTCCATGCTTTCCCTGAATACAAAATTACTCAATTAGTGCATGATTTTCATCAGCACAGAATACTGGATTGGGTAATTGAGCAAGTCACCAGGATATATGAGGTCCAGAAGCACACTGAAAATAAAAATACCCCAAAAACCCACAAAACCACCTACCACACCTGCCACTTCAAAATTGGCAGAGGTGAGAACTAGCCCTCCTTTAGACTTCAAGACATGGGGCCTGAAAATACTCCTCCTGCCAACAAGCATGAAGAAAGGCAAAAAGGGGACCCCCCACCCCACTTCAGCCCAATCAAATGGTAGTCAGGCAGGAGTCCGGAACAATGATCCCTCTGACCCTGCCACATATATAAACCCTAGACACAAGGGTACAAAACCAATCCTGGGGTATGTGTACACTCCCATGGCACAAAAGGGGTGGGAGGGCAGCAAGTAAACACTTCCCTGGGAAATTCCCTCCAAACTTCCTGCAGGAGAGAAGTATCACCCCATCTCCCAACCTGGACTACTTCAACCGGTACCCTCAGAATCAGAACTTCCTGCACAATCATCCCCTTTTTTCCTGGTTGCAGGACAATAGATCCCTGAACCAGAGAGAAGGGAAAATCAATATGGAAAATTATGAGGGACATTTCCCATACCCGAGCTACTCTGGAAGAAGGGACAGTTACCCTTTTCGGGAACAGCAGAGGTATGAACTCCCTACAACCCAGAAAAAGTCTCACAGATGGAGAGACAGGTCCAGCAACTGAACAATGACCTGGGGCACATGCTGAGGGCTCATTCAAACCCTCAGCCTAACCCTGCTTCCCAGAATTCCCCAACACCCGGGTCTGATGCCCTGGGGGACGGGGATGCCGGGATAAAATGTCCAACAAGCCACAGGTTCCAGAGAATGGGGGTCCGGGTGGAGGGGAGATGCCAAGCCCTAGAGGAAGCTTCCTTTCTCACCCACCATGACAGAACCCCTGCACATCTCAGCCTGAAAGTGACTCTTCCATCCCCAGGAAGTTAGAACCCAAAGAGCAAAGGGTACGTAGGAGAGGCCAATGAAGAACCCACTTTGTGGATTAACACAAGATAATCCCCTGTGAAAGAGAAGAATCCCTGGAGGATTCCGGTAAGCAAATCTTCTCGTTCAGGAATGGGGTGATCCCTCCCAAAGAAAAATGGGTCGCAAAAGACCCTGACTTGGACAGGGTAAATACGGAGACCCACCCAGATCAAGAAATTCTTAGACCCCAACAATGTGAACCAGATAATACCGAAATTGAAGAGGCATCCTCCCCCCAAACAGGGTCTGACAACTGTCTCCAGGTAAAGGGGTACAGCAAAGAATTGGGGGAGAAAAAGGATCCCCCAATGACACAAACCGGTAAATGTAAACTTTTTCCTTCAGATTCCCGATCTCCGACAAGGAAAATCGCCCAACATCACACCGTATCGGAGTTCATTATCAAGAGAATATCTGCCGAGCTGGCCAATGACTCACACTTTCTTTGCCCCATGAGGAGCCAGGGCAGATTTTATGCCCCGATCAAGGTGAAGGGTCAGTGTGAATCATCAGATACTGGATCCCAAGCCACCCTGCTGTCCAAAAAAGGCCTTCTACCTACTAAACTCAGGAAGGGCGAGGGTCACCTAATTCCCCTCATACCTCTTCCTGGACAACTCCAAGATTTTGATGAGAATGACATTATTGTCGAAGAGACTGGCTTTGGAAATCAAAATTGGGCGACACTGGTTAAAATATCCAGTGATAGTTTTGACTCCAGAAGGCACACCTTGTTTACTGAGGACCGATCTGCTTCGGAGGTTATCACATCTGATCGACTGTGTAAACAAGGTCCTCTGGACCCAGACTAACTGGCCTATCATCCTAAAAATGAGAATGAATTATGTAAGCCTGAATGGTACCGGTCATGTAATTGATCAATGTTCTGAGAATGTAGAGTTCCATTTAAAAAATAACCAAGTCCCAGGCATCACCGTCATCTCTGTAGGAGAACAAACTGGTCATGGGAACCCTTCTCCATTCTTATTTATTGTGCATTTGTAAGGCGTTTATACATCAAGTAAATTGTGTTTCACAGCAACCTTTCTCACAGTTTTAAGTGGCATTCCACACTCAAAGGGAACACCATGAAATGGTACACTAGCCCAAAGTCAGAAGTAACACCAAGTCCCATGAAAAAAGACGATGAAGAACCAGCACCAAGTCTGACTGACATTCAGAAAAAGGGTGAACAGTTATTTTTCCCCATTTAGATAATGAGGTGGAGGAGCCGGTGCCCAACAGAGTATGCCTGAAAAATGGAAAAAGCATAATCAGCGAACTCCCAAAAGATCAGACAATTCCCACATTTTAATTGACTGATAAATGGGAACTGGGCCTGGAAACCCCAAATTTCAAACATTTCTTGACTAGCAGGTGTATTCTAAACATTTCCATTGGCAGCCAAAGCATAGAACATAATTGTTGGGTCGTGAGATGTCCCTTCTGCCTTTTATTCTGGTAGTAACATTTTCAACCGATTCGCAATCAATTTGGATCTAATCTATCTATATATATATGTGAAAGTGTGTTTTTATGTTAGAGGTTGGCTCCAGCCCCATAACAGTTAGTGGGCTGAAATGTTGGCCCACGGTCAGTATAACAGTATAGGGTGTACTGGTGATAGAGGAATGTGACCTACCCAAACCATTTACCCTGCATAGGGCAGGGTCCGGCCCTGTGCTATCAGTATAGGCAATTTCGAGAGATTGACAATTTTGCGATTGTTGGCTCCAGCCCCACAAAAGTTGGTCGGATTAAATTTTGGTCCGAGGTCGGCATACCAGTCTGAGGTGTACTGGCTATAGTGAAATCTGACCACCTCCACCCATTCAACCTGCACAGGGCAGGGTCTGGCCCTGTGCTATCAGTATAGGCAATTTTGGGAGATTGCCAATTTTGAGACTTTTCAAAAATAGGAAATTAGGACACAATATAACATACACAAGGCTATAGCAGACCCCCGGGTGCATGTCAGCTACAGATCTGGGCAGTGCCGGGGGGCTATGGCTAGTTAATATTAACATCTGGTCACAACTGAGAGGTTACCCCATGGGCTTTGACAACACTGAAAAAGCATTCTGGTCAGCTCAATTGCTGCCTTATGCAGGTGAAGTTCAGGTGAGAGAAGAGGTTATGCTGGGGTGGTCAGGAAAGGTCCCCACGATCAAGAGGGGTTCATGTTGGGCACACCATATTTGTGACTGGAAGTGCGACAAACTGAGCGCAATGTTGCAATTTCATATGTATCCAGTGTAATTAAATATGAATGGGATATGTTACTTTTGTATTCAAGTGTTACTTTGTGTTTAAGTTGATACGTTTTAGATCCGCAAATGCGTAGAAAGATAAAATGCCAAAAACCTTCAAATGAAATGTAGAAACACGATTAAGACATTGTGTGCTATGAAGTGTCTCAAAACTGGGCAACAAGGAGTCTTTCATAATGCACATGCAAGGAAGAGGACTGGTCATAGAAAACCCAATGTGAAGAAAATATGGCGGTTATTAAACATGCATGCACACTGATATACATACACAGAGAATTCATAAATATACATGTAGTGTGCTTTTTTACAAATGGATTAAAACATGTCAGTCAAGGCTTTTGGAAGGTGAATTTTAAAGTGACTTTGAGAAACTGGTTTTGTAGAGTTTGTGCCATAGGATGCATAAACAAACAACTACGACCTTAGCACTGCTCAGCTCAGCTAAAGGAGTCACCCATAGTTTTTATGGCCTGTTAGTATCGCAGAAGGCAGATGTAATATCTTAGATGCATGTGGGCTTGACAGGGGTTTCCAGCTATCTGTTTGACCAGCAATAAATATGGGGTGAAGTAACCCAGAAGGCTAATGTAATCAAAACCCAGGAGTTTCTATTGTATTCTTTGATATGCCGCGTGCGTGATGAAATGGCAATTATTTAGATTGGAATGTTCCAATGGAGCCAGTAAACCGGGGTGTATGAGATAGCCATCGTTCATTCAAAGAGAACCTGTTTATTCAGCTTTCCTCATATTGCCTAAAGTATCTATGCAAACCATGTGCAATTACAATTAAGGTTAATGGGCTCAGGCCAGTTGTTACTAGTAATGATTTATGTTTGCACACAAATGTTTAACTGTGCATTGATTTCACGACCTACCACAGACAAATTCCAAGAAGGGGTGTGTTATGAATACGATCTGAAGATGATAGTTCAGATAATTAATTACCAATGAGAATGGAAGAATTGGCGAAAGATGTGATTTCTTTGAAGATGTTTTGTCCAATCACATATGGGGGGAGTGTTTTAACTGTTGCAAAAATGCATATAGTGTGCCAACTGATGTGGTTCAGCGAGACTTGGGATAGTTTGGCTCAAAAGTGTCATCTACCTGCTCCCCGGACGAGTGTACAATAAACTTACTTTACATACAAAACGTGCACTTGTTCCTCAGGTGGTGTGCCTGCTTTGGGTTAAGAGAATTAGGGGTCCGCCCCTACAGTTACCATCCCAGGACAGGTTTGACAATTCACGGTTCCCCTCAAAACTAAGTGAGTAAAGAACCTCAAACATTAGGATGCCTATATAAATTTGAATTCTCATCTCCAACAACAAGGTTTTTATTTAAATCTAGGGATCTAGAACACAACACCATTCGAAAATTGTTGGATAACAGCGACCCTTAAAGTATCACTTTGGGCTCAGACACCTTAATTGGAATGGCGGTTGATGCGCAACATAATTCTACTGATTTAGTTAATGAAACCATCACACCAATTCCAAACAACTGTTTCGACACCAGTGACTGTATCCTTCCAGAAAATATGTTTACCAAACATGGGGGGGATTTCTTTGTGTACTCTTCCTGCACTTCTGGGGTGGAAGAGGTGACCTGTGCCATCAGGAGGGATTAGGTAGTATTTAGAGTCAATAAGAACTACCTCAAATCCATGGAACCTCCTGTCCAGGTTAACACCATAAAAAGAGATTGCTCCACCCAACTGGAGTATACTGCTAAAATTGTCAAGCCCGAGGTCTTTCCAGGTTTCAAGCAGATGGTCAATGAAAAGATCAGTCTTGCAGATGGCTTTGAGACTGAGGAGCAAAGACAATAGCTGAAACAGGTATTCCTGGACTTCCGGGAGATCTTTTCAGTAGACTCATATGACTGTGGATGCACATATATTCATTCAACCACCATACCCACAGACCCAGAGATGGTTGCAGTATTTGTGAAACAATACTGGTTACCTCTCACGTCAATGGAGTCAATCACAGAGATTAAGAACTTAGAATCCCATGGGATAATTCGCCTGATCCACAGTACTAACAACCCGGTACTGGGGATACTAAAACCAAACAGTCAATGGAGACTATGTGCAGACCTGAGGGAGTTGAACAAACGGATCCACATGGCACAAATTCAAGTTTCAAAGGTACACACAGCCATTGACTTGACAAACGGTTACCGGATAGTACGCGTGAGTAGGGAATACCAATGCCAGCTTGCTTTTACCTTCGGAGGGGGAGCTATACACATGAACCAGAACCCCATTAACATACATAAACTCCGGCAATGAGTTCAACATCTTTCTGCATAAGGTCTTGCGTGATTTTGGCAAAAGGGGAAACCTGGCTTATGTAGATATTTTGATCAAGAGCTCATCTGTGGAGGAACAAATAGCAGCAATCTGCTATGTTCTGACCCAGTTGCAGACCGTTGGAGCAAAACTGTCCTTTCAGAAGCCAAAGTGGTGTGAGACCTGAGTAAACTTCTTAGGGCACAAAATCACCCCTGAGGGTCTCAATCCCCAGGCAAAGAAGGTGGAAGCATTATTGAAATTAAAAGACCCTATGACTGTGTGAGTGAAGAAGTCTTCTTTGACTCACTAATTATAGTCAAAGTTCATTGAAGACTACGCAGAGGTCACTCAACCCTTGGTCCATTTATTAATGTCCAGAGTCCGGTGGGAGTGGGGTCCCGAACAATCTGAGGCAGTTAAGCAACTGAAACAAAGCCTTTCCCAAGATCCTTGTTTGGCATACCCCTTCAAGAATGAGTTCTTCTTGGAGACAGGTTTTTCAGATACTTGCCTAACAGCTGTATTGTACTAAAAGCATGACAAGGTTAACAAAGTTATCTTGTACGCGAGCAAAACTTTGCCCTCTGTGGAGGAAAGATGCAATGACTGTGAAAAGGCACTCCTGGCAATGGTATGGGCGTTGAACAAGGACTGCCAGTTTATCCAGGGGGAGCACATCATCGTAGAGACTCCTCACCAAGCCTTGCAATATTTACAAAGTGACAGAATCCATGTGGGGAATTTAAATAATTCCAGAGCTACTTCCTGAATTCTTTCCTGAGAAGGTGAAATATGGCCAAAACAAGAAGAGTCATCTAGCACAAGGACTGGCAGACTTGCATAATTGTACTAAACAAAACTGTCTTAGCGACGTAAGTCTAATGACCAAAAACAATATGGAGGCGTACTTAACTTCCCCGCACAAGGTCTATGAAGAAGACGCATGCCAGGGGATACCCACAGATTATGTGGATGGGTGCTCCTACCATGTGTGTAATAACAGGGAAAGAGAACAAGTGACTGGCATTGGAAATGCCTGGGTGAAAGATACCCCGGAGCCCTATGCTGGTTACAAAATAGGACCCCGAAGTAGTCCGGTGGCAGAGTTGATGGCCGTTTATTAAGCCATCCTCACTACAGTGCACCACCAACTCAAAGAACTGCTTATAATCACGGATTCTGATTAGGTCAGGAATGGGTTCCTGGACCACCCGATTAACTGTATTGGCAGACCATTGCAGGAGTTCCCTGGACAGCAAGTCTTTCATCATTCTCCATTCAATCTGAGGCACAGCCTAGCCCTACACCCTCACCCCGCCATCGTGGAGAGTGTGTTTAAGTGTTTGGGCGTTTGAGTGGATTAGAGGTTTGTTGTTCCTGGTCCTTGGTGCCTGGTCCATGCTTGTCGCTACTTCTGAATTAATCTTTGCTTTGGTTGGTTGCCTCTTTGATCCTGTCCGGATGCTGTGTGCATCTAATCTGGCTGTCTTCCCAAGTAAGGCATCTATCCTGGCTCAGAATTTGTATCCACCGCAGTGTGGCTCCTCCTCCTTCGAAACGGCAGCACCTGTGTGTGCTCTTTCCATCTCCCCTCAGCATTCCCCTCACTTACAACATGGTGTCTGCTTCTGTTATCTGCTGCACCATTGTTGTGTGCGTCTGTAGGCACGCTTCACCTGGGCCTCGTGTGGGCTCCACAACCCCACAGCCTGCACCTGCATGCTTGGGCATTGCGTCGCTGCCTACACCTATACTTGGAAATCAGGGTCAGCTTTTTTCCTCTGACCGCTGCTCCAGCTTTGTGTTTCCCAGCAAGGCATGCTTTACGTTGGCCTTGCCGAGCATTGTTGCATCCACATGTTGGGCCTTGTCTTTGTCTGCTGGCATCTAGCACACATCGTACAGAAGCCTTTCCTCACCTACTGCAGCACCAGTTCTGACACTGTGTTTCTTCGCCCAGCGATGATATAGCTGATGAGTTCGGATTCCAGTTGCTTCACTGGTGCAGTGTGCAGGTAAGTTCTGATTTTCCAGTTGCTTCACTGGATCGGGTATATTTGCAGGTACGTTCTGGTTAATCTGCGTGTCTGCAGTGAATTCTTACTATGCAGCGAGTGGTGCTCACGGTAGTTAATTGCAGATACCAATTCTAATCCTGTTCTTTCTTCACAGGTTGTTTTCAGAACAGTCCACTGAAAAAGATGTGCACAAGAACTCTGAATGCTGCCTTGAGATCTCCAAGAAGATTCGGGTAAGTGATGCTGCTGATTGCGTGCGCGTCTGCAAGAAGAAGTTGGTTTGAAGCACGAGCGCTTACGGGTACTGCCTTTATTGCGTTTTCTTTCTCTTCCAGATGCTGAGTTACAGAATGTGCGCATGGATGAAGCCGAGGTAGACACAGGTCGAGGATCGCGGTGAGTGTGTTGCTCGAAGCCACAGTTGCAACACGAAGCACGGGTCTGCCTTTGGGCATGGCTTATATAGCCAACCACGTCCAGAGGCTAGAATGTGCTACTGTATTCACAGGAAGGCTGCCAGGGACCATCTTGAGTGTACAGGAAGTGTGACTGAGCCAATCAGATTCCCCAAAGGGGGCCGGGGCCAACTGTGAAATGTGCCTGATTGCGAGAGTGTGGAAAAGGAGTGTTGGATGCCTGCAAAGCGTTTTTGGTCTGCCAGGCTCTAACCCATCTTGCCCCTGCCTGCTCTCCAGTACATATGACAGGGAGTGGGACACAGGATGGTGAGATGAGGTATTCCTTTTCCTGTAACACCTTTACCCCATCCTACCAGATAGGATATTTAGGAACTCAACCCCCCCACCCCACACTTTTACAAAGCAAACACAGACTGCCCGGTATTAGAGAAAACAGACTAACACCTGAGCAATATACCCGACGTGTCCCAATACGATGGTCAGGCGAGGTCAGACAATTACTGACCATCACGCACGCCTGACTTCCATTACACATCCCCACAGGGATAAAATGCAGAGCGCTCTGAGCGAGGCAAAGCAAATGAGGAAACAGCAGTTACAAGACTGCAGTTTAACGAGAGAAGAAAGATGGCAAGACAGAAGGGGGATGCAAGAAGGGATGTTCCCTTGGCCTTTTCGACAAGGAACCGTCACTTTCATGAAACCTTGAGAATAGAAAGCGTAAGACCAGGAAACCAGGCTGAATAATCCTGCATTGTGTGTTGGAGGTAACCAGGGCCTTCCTGCATCGATAATCAGGACAGAGAGAACCGCCAGCTGCCGTGGCACTCTCCTTGGCTCCAGGAACAAAGCAGTGCCACAGCAAAATCAACACAGCCGGTGACTTGGGGAGACCGACACAAGACCAGTCTGTGTTGAATCCAAGGATGCAAGCGGCAACATTGTATGGCAAACTCTGGAACCAATATAGTGTGAAGCGCGTGTGATAACCGATGCAAGTAAAGTTGAGCTGCAGATGAGTGACTGAACGTCAAAACCAAAATATGATACCTTTGACAGAGAGTGTCCGGTACCACGTGTATGCTCATTTGAGGTTTTCTGTAAGGTATGCAGCTGATAGGTGGCAAAAGTGAAAGAGGCAAACAATTGTGAATCAAAGTGGTCCTGTGATGGGTTAAGCAACATCCTGTGCACAATTGAAAGTCTTCAATGTTGATACAGTAAAGAAAGTTTATGGCAAAGTAGATAAATTGGTCCAAACCTGGCAGAGGCAGACTGATTGAAGATTTTGTATCAAAGTGGATCTGAGCCAGACAGAGGGCGATCCAAGGTTAATAGTGAATATCTTGAAAAACATGTGTACATGCGTAATACTAAAAGGAAAATAACTTTGTTTGTCTGTTGCATCAGGCCCTCTGAAAGAAGAGACTTTGAATGGTAAAAAGATTTTGGCATAGGTCATGATGTTGAAGTTTTGAACTGCAACCTCGTTCTAAAGAAACCTGAGACTGTGTTAAGCTTGAGTGTGCCGCCTTATCCCGTGCTGAAAAAGTGGGGAAGGGAAGCCTTTGGCTTGAATATCCTGAATTATCATTTCTTGAACACTTTTTCTTTTGCATAACATTGTTTCCCACCCTATTTGTACTTAGAGGTAAGGATTGGCAATACGTTTATTAGCATAGGCCCTTTTATTTTGACAAGCTACCACTAGGACTGGGTTATTATTTGATGGTCGTAGCTTGCTCCCTTCTTTACATTTAGGATTAGATGGGCGTTTTTCAAACCCATTTGTGTCTGGCTTACTGTTGATGCCATGCCTTTCTTACACATCGCCGTCAATGCTTTTTATAGGTATGAGGTCAAAGGATTGAAAAAAAAGGATTGAATGCCATTTTTTTTAAACCAAAAGTACCGGATAAAAAAGTTTAGAATGCTTTTATATTTATTTATTTATATATTTTTTGTTTTTTACAAAGGAAAACAGGGGGGTTGGGGGGGATCCCCCCATAAAAAAAGCATTCGAAACTTTTTTTCGCCACTTTTGGTGTTGAAAAAAAGGCATTCGATCCTTTTGTTTTAGATACTTTCACCTATAACCTTTTTATATACTGCTTCCTGAGGGCTTCAATATCCTCTCCAAGCGCAGAACTACCCAGTCTGGTGGTGGAGTTGCCTTGATCTTCCCTGACTGGATTCCTGCCACTATCCTGCCCACTCAGTCCTAGCCCTCCTTTGAGTGTCTCATCTGAAGGCTGCGTGTCTCTCCAACCCTCTCGTTGACTCTTGCCACTGTCTACAGGACCCTTGGACCAGTCAACCTCTTCCACCTCTTCCCTTCTTGCCTCAACCTCCAAACTTCTCCTTGGCGATTTCAACATTCACCTAGACTCTTAAAAGGGTGCCAGTTGTCGCTTTTGCAGCCTTTGCAACCCTCTATCCCTCACCATCCATCCCTCTGGCCCGACTCATACTGCCGGACATACCCCAGATGCTCTCATCTCCTCTGACATTTTTATCTCCAACCTTCTCACTACTGCTCTATCCTCGTCTGATCACTTCCTCCTGTCTTCTCATCTTGATCTCTCAGCCCCCCCTACTATGTCTCTGCCGTCACTGCCTGTCTCCTCCACTATCATTCGGACGATGAAGCGAACGTCGGTGGCTGCTTTTGCTACCACTTTCATTCCCCCCTCTCTCCTCCCTTGGACACCCACATTGACACTGTCCTTTCTAATCTTCATCTCTCTATGACTCACACCCTTGATATCCTTGCCCCTGTAATGAGGATCTGAATGAAGCCTGCCTCCAAGCATAACACATGGTATGACTTTGACCTAGCCTCTCTGAAACGCAAATGCAGAGTGGCTGAGCCGGAAGTGGCGGGCGTCAAACGCATCCTCTGAAAAACGGGCCTGTCATCTGCTCCAAAGGCAATACAGATGTTCCATTCCCTGTAAGAAGATAGCTCAAATCCAAGCCTGCATCTCTGGGGCCTCTAATAATTGTATAAAACTATTCAAAATCTGCAAGTAACTTGCCAATCCAGCTGCAGTCTCTTCTACTCCCCTTCTATCCCGGTCCCTCTGTACCTATCTGTCCTCACTCTCCTCTATCCCCTCCAGGCTCCCTCCCCAGCTACCATGCCTGCCTTAACTTGCCTCCCCATTCCCTTCCTCTCTTCTATGCCTCTCTCTAGCCCTTCTAGAATGATCAAGGACAAGATTGCCTCCCTTGTGCCTTCCCTGGCTGATTTCTGTAACCACTCCTTTGCCACAGGATCCTTCCTTCAACCACTCCCTTAAGCACCCCTTCCTTTAAAAGCCCTCTTATGACCCCTCCTGTCCTGCTAACTATCACCCTATCTCCATTACTCCTTTCCTTTGCAAACTCCTCAAGAGGCTTGCCATCTCCCAGCTGACTCCACATTCTGATTCTGTCACAGTCTTCACGACCATCAGTCTGGCTTCAGAGTTGCCAGAGGCACGAAACTGCTCTACTGAACATCCGTAACAACCTTCTTTCTAACCTTGACTCTAATTCTCCTTCTGTTCTTATATTCCTTCATCTTTCCTTCGCCTTTGACACAGTCAATAGTGCCACCCTGATAAATCGGCTCTGTGACACCCTTGCATTCACGGGTCTGACTATGGACTGGTTGACCTCCTTCCTCTCCAAAAGGCCCTCCCAGGTTCGGCTGGGCCCTTTTCTCTCCCCTATTACACTCTCCACCTGCAGCGCCCCTGAAGGCTCAATCCTCTCGCCATGGCTCTCAATATCTACCTTGCCTACTTGGCTTATCTGATCTCATCTTTCTCTCCTCGCTTCCAGTTTTATGCAGACCACACAGAGCTCTCCTTCAAGCTTCCCTCCCCTTCATCCTCTTCTCTTCCTCCTCCTTCTCCTCAATCATCCAGACTGTCTGACTGCCATTCAGTCCTGGTGTGCTGCCAATGATCTCTGCCTTAATGCCAGTAAGACTGAGATCCTTTCTATTGGGACCCCTGCTACCACCCTCCCTCCCTGGGGCTGTCCTCTATTGGACCCCCTCCCCTCACCCACCTGTGAGGCAAAAAACCTTGGTGTCATCTCTAGCTCCTTCTCTGCTCACATGGCGGACCTTGCCAAGAAGTGCCACGATCAGCTACACCTCCTCAGAGGTAGTCTCTCTTTCCTTACCTTCCCCCAGAAACTCAATGTCTCCAAAGCTCTGGTCCTTTCTAGGTAGGACTACTGTAACATCCTCTTCCTTAATCTTCCTTCTGCCTCCCTTTGTCCCCTTCAACTTATCCAAAATAATACTGCAAGACTTATCCTTGGCCTCAGGCCCAGGGACCGCATCTCTCCAGCCCTAATTTATCTACACTGTGTCCCGTTTGATGCTAGGTTCAAACTCAAGACCCTCTGCATCATCCACAAGACTTTCTGGGGCCTGGGACCCCACTGCACCCTTCTCTCTCTCCCTAAATACCTACCTACTAGAGCCCTTCGGTCTGCTAGCTCCAACTCTCTGCGAGTCCGTCGCTTCTCCAAACTAAGAGTAGGGGGCAGAGGTTTCTACTATGCATGATCCTCCCTCTGAAATGATCTCCCTGCCCCTCTTCGGACTGAGCCAGATATACTCAAGTTCTGGAAGCTCCTCAAGACATTTCTTTTCTCCTCCTCCTTCCCTCTTCCCCTTCCCTGCTAACCCCTTCCTCCTCCTATATGATTGGGCTCTTGGTACACTGAGTATTACAGGGTTCCAGGTCATCTTTCACTAGTCCCCCCTCTCTGCTTATCTGCTTTCTATGGCACTTGTCCTTTGGCCTCCCGTAACTACAGCACTTCCACCTCGCATTTCCTTCCTTCCTTTGCACTTCATTGGTTCAAGGCCTGTGCTTACCCCTCTTTTTCCCCCTCTTACTTCTTATTCTGCACTTGCATGATCCAAATGTCATTGTATCTTTCTCCCTTGTTTCCCCCCCCCTTTTTTTCTTGGGACGCCTTGAAAAACAACTTGTTGGATAGGCGCCTTAGAAATGTCCAATAAATAGATAAATAAACTGGAAGAATCGAGGCATGCTGTGTGCCAACAACATACCCTTAAAGCAAGGAAAACTGATCCAGTCGATGATCTGGTGACCTCTAATGAGATGACCATCTATTGGAAGATGATAAGAGGTCGTTCGACAGTAGAGGGGCCAGATAAGACTAGGAATGACTTAGCTGACAGGCTGGCTAAAACTTGAGCTCTGCAAGGGGATTTCATATATACGGAATCCCTACTGGGTGAAATCCAAGTCATTCCTGTCACCAGGTGACTAACACATGCCAACAGTGAACTCTGAAGTACCCAGTGGAGTAAAGATACCCCAAATACCGATTTGATCACTGCACAGAAAGAAGACCGGATTATTGAAAAATTCTATCAACACATTGAAGAACCTGTGAGTTTCCCTCTAACAGAATCGTTATATACCGGTAAAGAGGATCTCCGGGTGTTGATGAAGTTTTCCAAGTTGTTCTGGATCCAAGACAGTTTGTGGGTATGGAGATCCCTGTCTGGATGTGTGCCCATGAAGCAGCCACTGTCAGTCATAGGGGGTTTGATAAGACATTGGAAATCTTGCGTGAGGTTGCCTACTGGCCCCACATGGGCCCGGACCTTGACATTTATTTAAAGCAGTGTCTCGTGTGTGCTTAATTTCAACCCAGTTCACTCACACACAGAGCTCCCCTACAGAAAAGGGGGATGACACTGCCTTGGTCAGATTTACAAGTCGATTTCATCGGGCTAGTGATTCACTTCTCTATAGGAAACAAGTACAGGTTGACTGCAACATGCTTGTTTACAAAGTGGGTAGAATGTCTTCTTGCCCTGTATTGTAAGGCAGAGACAGTTGCAATGCTAATGATCAACCACATTTTCTCTCGTTTCGGCCTCCCGCAAAGAATTGAGTCAGACCAAGAAAGTCATTTTACCAGTCAGGTGATGGCAAAGATGTGGGAGTTTCGAGGGGTAAAAAGAAAACTCCACATTGCCTACAGCCTGGCCCTCGAGCAGGGGGCTCAAAAGATACAACAAGACAATTGTGAATGTCTTGAAGTTTGTGTCAGACTTTGTCACATTCAATTACCGCTTGTCCTGATAGCTATTAGGTTGACACCATATTCTGCAACTAAAATGTCTCCATTTGGGCATATGACCATATGAAAAATAGTGTTACCACCGCATTTGCTCTATGGAACTCAGGAGCAGACACGGTTAAATGCATCCACCACTCATGAGTACATTGAAAATGTAAAGGAAGCACCTCCAGCATGCTTTTGCTTATGCTCAGCGCAATTGAAAGAGGTCAGCTAAAGGAATGAAAACATACTACGACCTAAAGACCATGAAGGAGTACGAGGTAGGTGGCAAGGTTTACCTGTATATTTTTCAGAGGAATCAGACCAGGAAACTGAACTTTCTGCCGATGTGGGAGCTTTGAAATTGTAGACAAAATATCACTGGTGGCCTATAAGATCTGCATTCCAAAAGGAGAACAGAGGAAGAGAAATGGATCTGTATCAGTTGAAAAGCTGTCATCCCAAACACGTGGTTACAACTGATTGAGGAGCCCTTATGAAGGTAGAACTGAGAAACCAGCTGAGGAGTGCAAGGAACTCATGGTGGCAACAGAAAGGACAGACACAAGTGATCACAGTTCAAGGCTGTTTATTAAACTGTAAATGCACGCCTAAGCTAGACCTAAATCTAAGATGGCAGCAAGCATCTACTATCAAATGAAAAACAAGGCAGTCCTTGTGGTGTTGTGTCAATAAAAAGGTCTAGCCTAGAAAAAACGATTGCCCATTCCTTACAACTAATTACAGAAAGAGTGTAGGATAGGGTTTCAATAAAGAAAAAAGTGTTCACAAATAATAAGTTAGGATGTAATTGCCAGGGGTCTCCCTTCCCCACGTTTTCAGCATGGGACAAGGTGGGTCACCTGAGCACAGCACACAATCAAGTTTTCCCAGTCAACAGCTATCAGGTTCTTCGATGGTTAAGTGTCCTTTTAATAAAAGTCTCTTGCCTTTGAGTGCCTGAAGTTCTCAACACACAAACACAAAGTTCTGTTCCACAAATACTTTGTGATGCCTTCACCGCTGGGTCCCCCTCTTCTGGGCGCAGACCCTTCACAAATCATATTCAACAAATCAAATAAATAGTTCCTTTCTCATTGGACTTTTGGTGATAACTTGTCACCTCTGGATCTCCCTCTTTCGGGTTCACTCTTGTCAACTCTTACAAAAAAGTTCACTGTTGACATCGCTCCGCCGGGTTCACTCCCATTATCACACTGTTCATGGAACTTTAGTCTCTTATACTCCCGAGTCTTAATGTCCTTTCACCATGTGCAATTAATTTCCCTTCACTTCAGAATCATTTGTTGGACAAGGACTTTTGAGTGTATGGACGATTTTACAAGACCCTCATATGACCACCTTGACCCCTCTTCTCGCCTTTCTCCCAAGGCCTTCTGGCAAATGTAGTTCAATAGCAGGGCAATCACCTAGTGTTTCTCGAGTAAACACCTACATGGTGTTTGGTTCTACTATGCTGGCTTTCCCCTCCCCCAATTCTCTTATCAACAGTTCTTTGCTTATTTAAAGTTCAATTACCTGCTTGCTACTTTCGTTCACAGTTCAGTTTCTTTGTCAGCTCTCCCCTCGACTCACCGGCTGTGATGAACTGCTTTGCTTTCAAGTCTTTAGAGCCAAGCCCAGTACCATTGGGCCATGCGTCTCTCCCCAGGCTGGCTGTCAGCGGAGGAGGCGCCCAGGCACCGTTGACATCTGCTGCAACACACGCTGGCTATTATTTGTGGTCTTACGATTCCTTCTCTTGAGGCTTCACAGGTCTGTCGATAAGGGCAAAGTCACCTCTCCCCTTGGTATCCTCTCGACTTGCGCCGTATTTCTCCTCCTCTTAAATTGCTGTGCTGAGTTAGCGCTCACGTCGTGCGACTGTCTTGCTCGTAGTGTACTGTCGTGATCCACCTTTTATTCCTGTGGGGAAGGGAAAGGGCCGTCAGGTGTGTGTGGTCAATTACCTGAGTTTGCCTGACCCTTGTATTGGGACATGTCTGGCTCGATTGTCTTTCGTGTTGTGGTAAAGTGTTCATGTCAGAAAAGGGGGGGCAGTGCTTTGGAATATCTTATGTGGTAGGATGGGGAAAAGGTGTTTAAGGAAGGGGGTACCGCATCTCACCCGTCGGTCTCCCACAAGACCCCCCCCCATCCAGGTGATCCTCCCGCACACCCCCAGGAACTGGATCCAAAAGCGATGGCCGTGTAATAGCCACCTGGATGACAGATCCCATGGGACTAGACAGGGAGACCTCACAGGAGGGAAAGGAAAGAATGAAAACCCTGAATGGAAACTAAAATAGGTATACAACTGCTGCAGTTATTGGCTGCAGTCCCCTACATCAGGGCCAATCGGGGAGCCGGCAGGCAAATGCTGGCCCCAACCCAAGGCCCACTCCTAAGGCCCCTTTCTGAGCCTGTCTGGAGCCGTAGGGAGCCCTTCTCCCTGCAGATATTTAGCATCACTTCCCAAATGTCTTTATGCAAACTTGGTCCCCTGCATGCTCTGACCACGATTCACAATCCTGACTGCAATTTGCCCTGATAAGCAATGAGGGATCGTATTGGTCCACCCACCTCCCTGGAACACTATTACTGCTCAAATTGCTCCCTGCTCTGTAACCCCTAATCTCTCCACTACTATGCACCGTGATGTGCCTCAAACTGATTGCTTCTCTACTGCTCTCCTAATGGCCTGCTTCAAAAGAAAACCGATCATTTATAACTTTTCTACTCTCTGCTGTGCTTCCAGCTGTGCATCCACCATTTTGTACTGCTTTTGAGTGCTTTCTGGCTAAAATTTAATTTAGGTGCGCTTCCAACTGTGCATCCACCATTTTGTACGGCTTTTGAGTGCTTTCTGGCTAAAATTGAATTTAGGTGCGCTTCCAACTGTGCATCCACCATGTTGTACTGCTTTTGAGTGCTTTCTAGCTAAAATCGAATCTAGGTGTGATTACCAATTCACTAATGATCTGTAAATTTTGGCATTTCCAGCGTGCTCAATGATTTCTGTCTTCTTGGCCACCTGGTGTGACTATCGTTGCATAGTGTTTCTGACCGTCTCCCCTGCTATCCTCTGACCCCCCCCTGTAAATCTCGAAAACGACCCTAACCAAGTATAGAAGATACATTATGTTGGCCGTAAACCAATCGCATCACATAACCAACACCACAAACACAGATTCCTCAGTATAACCATAGGGCGTCCATCTTGTGTAATATTCGCCATTTTGCTTGTTTCTTTCTGTCAAACGCTTTTGTAAAACGTATAATGCTCTGAAAGCTCATACACGGTAAGAGGCCACAGCTTGCATGTTGATAGATCAACTCAGACAGGAATGCCAAGTGGTGCAGAAATACAATGTTGTCCTCCCTCACTAAGTCCTTGAGAGCCAGCAGAAATGGCATTTGATCAACAGACCAGGTGCCGGACTGTCTCACTACAGCTGCAGCAATAGGCAGTTAAAGCATGAATTATAATTTTCTAGCTGTCCTCCCTCGCGGAGCTTCCTTAGAACAGGGTGACCCCCAGTTGACGAATAGAAACTGAAAGATAACATGCTTTGGAATGTGTCTCTCTCGCGAACACGATATGCTTCTGAACAAGTGCTTTGTGTTCTTAATAACAAAGAACTATGTCTGCAACTGTTGCTAAGGATAAGAAACTTGTTATAATTGTCAATCACCGAACCCTAGCTCAAGAAGATACATTATGGGCAGATCTGATGTGCCTTGAAGGCTGTTATTTTGTATATATGTAACTGTTAGTATGATGTTCGGTCTCTTGCATCTCACGAGGTCTGGGTGATGCATGTTGCGAGACGTTAGACCCAGTCGGCCGACTGAGCATACTTTTTGCAATAAACCATAGTACTTGGGAAATCAAACCTCGTGTCTGTCGTATCACTGGTATATGGTGATTGTGCCTTAGTCTCCATATACGAAGGGTCTTCAGGGCCTAGCAAAAAATGGCTCCCGAATAGGGACCCTCCTACTTTTGCTCCATCGTATATGTTAAGTTTGAAGAAGGCAAAAGCGAATCGAGGACGAGGACGTCGAGCCGGGATCGGGAGCTGTTCGGGGCGCCCCTCTGAAAGTGATGAGACTCCTTTGCAGATCTGTACACAGCCGTTCCCTGATCGACGAGCAGCGTCCAGAGAGCATCGAGGCGAGGGTCCCAAAATGCGGCAGAATGAGCCAGATACGCAGTCACAACGATTCTTGGATGCATCTGTATATGGACGAACTGCGTCTTGAGGGACGAACTGATTGATCAAGTGAGTCGTGCCATGATTCTTAAGTTCCCTGATATTGATTGAGTGTTGCTCTTGCAAGTTCAAACACCCAGGGTAAGGACACAAGTTAAGATCAATTATGCCTGGGAAATTGTCTTCCTGGCTAGAGTGATTTGCACACTGCGATATCCAATCTTTGGAAACTGGCCAGGTTGCACCACCCATGGGGTCGCCAGCATTTGAAATGTATGTGAAGTATGGAATAGGGGCAATAATGTTTAATGCAATTTGGCATAGGCAGACAAGACATGTAGCAGACTTGCAGTGGCCGAACGATGGAACTTTTGAACTGGCACGTATAGAACACTTAGAATAAGTATTGCTACGCAAGAAAGCACGTCCAGCGGCATTCGATGTTGTGAGGGACTGGAGGAAGTAAGCTAATCTCTGTCTGAGAGTAGGGAGAAACATGCAAGTGGACACAAATCAAACACAGAGAAAGTGCTAGAACTTGACAAGCTTAAAGTAACAGAGGATCTAAGAAGAATGGGCAGGGCATTTCAAATAGGTGTACAAAAGATATATCCACAACAAGATTTGCATTCATCAGATGAGCTAATAAACAAAATTCTGAATGAACGAAGAAATGAAAGTCCTCAAAGTAGTACTACTGACCCTATTGTACCTCTACCCATTGCTCCTCCACCTCCTCTGCCACCCCCATTCCTATTGTTCCGTCTGCACCAGCTCCCCCTGTACACGTGACACAATTTCCTCCATTGCCGACAGAGCGAGAGTTAGCGGCTGCTTCAGGTGGCAGTCCTACAGAGGTGGGGCCTACACTGAAAGGAATCACCAGAGTAACACGTAGTACGGTTAGCCGAGAGAGGAAAGAACAGCTTAAAGAATGGGCAGAGATGTTTATTGAAGGCAATGATGAGGGATCCGTGCAGAGTTCCATGTATGATTATAAGAAGCTCGGCGAACAACAGGTATTGTTAGAATGCATGGGGGAGTATCTGGTAGAATGGAAAAAATGGACTGGTACATTTGCACCGCAGGAGTTGCGAGATTTAAATGTTTTTTCTCGAAAGCGGGATGGTGCGTCGGAAATACAAGAACATGTAGGCCGGCTATTTGTGTTTAAAAGTAAGCTTGATTCATTGACTGAAGAGAGGGAAACAACAGGTAGTGCCATATGTTCAGCAAATTTTTGCCGCCATTAAAACCTGTTAGTGAAGAGATGAAAATGTGTACACGAGGGGCGCTTAGATGGATTACAGACGTCACCATTACCCCAATAGAAGTACATTATACATTTAGTGAATATACACTAGAGATACAAAGGAAGGTATTGCAGGTAATGGTTGAATATTTGCAAGACGAGTGTTTGAAAAAAAATGCATGTTGCCCCCCTGATTTAATGACAATATACAAAAGAGCATTTTTGCCTGAAACTGGGAAGGCTGCTCTTTCTCTCGATTTAGCTTTATTGCTTGGCAAGCGAATAGCTGAGGAAAAACCTAGTTTGCAATTTCCAATGAGAAAAGAGCCCCTTACTTTTGTCCCGAAAGTAGAGGTTGCTGCCACTGCAACGATTACCGCGCACACAATAGATGCCCATTATACTGCACAGTTTGTGCATGTCCCTTTTTCGAGACATGAGGTAAACAATATTAAACAAACAATCCCTGATCTTAGAAAGAATCTGGCGGGATTTTACAAGGAAATTGAGTCCGTTTTAAATTTGTCTGTTTTCACAATGAGTGATATTGATATGTTATTTCCTGTGATTCTTCCTATAGACATATGGAAACAAATTAGAAATGTAGCTGACATTAATATTTTGGGTGATACATGGGAACATTTGATTAAAGATGATGCAGACAGAAAAGCTGGCGAGAAGCAGCCGCCGGTCATGTTAGCCTTGCCAGCATGAATAGTACAGAAATTTAACATTTTAATACCTGAAAAACGCATTATCTGGGATAAATTGACGGCTTGCGTACAGGGTAAAGATGAACCAGCTACTGACTATTTCAATAGATTCGAAGACGTATTTGTAGATTATAGTGGCCAAGATTTGAGTACTGAACCCAGGAAGAGGATGTTTGTTGATAAGCATGTACAAGGGTTGTTCCCAAAAATTCAAAATTTAATAATGACATCCGAGAGTGCATGGCAGGCAAAATCGCAGAGTGAAGTGCTACACATGACCCAATATTATGAGTAAATGTAGAGTAAATGCAGAGTAGGAGAAAGAAATAAGGGACAAAGGGAATTTGAAAACAAGGGTATTGATGCAACAAGTAGCAAACAATGACAGAGGTGGCGGGAACGCACAAACAAGAGGGAACTTTTCCAACATGCACGGGAGTCCGATTGGACTCAATCAATGTGCCTATTGTAGACAAGAAGGCCATTGGTGAGCACAGTGCCCGCAGATACAAAATAGGAGTGGGGATTTCCCGAGAAGACAGAATAGAGGTCGCCCGGGAACACAAGGACAGAATAGAAATATGAGAGCACCACAAAACCAAAACAACCAGAACCAGCAGCAACAGAATAGTGCGGGAGATGGAAATGTATTTGATAATCAGGCCAATGCATACTATTCTGGCGATTTTACATCTGATGATGTATTATTTTACTAGGACAGCCCGAGACAGGGGTTGGAACCAGTGTCTATTCCCGTAGACCAGAAAGGGCCCTACGTAGAAATGAAGGTTGGGAATAGGTAGCACACTTTTCTAGTGGACACAGGTGCACAGAAATGTTCAATTGACCATCATCTGGTTCCAGATATACCACTGTCAGGGCAGAATAATGTCTCAGTAGGGTTCGCAGGTACACCAGTGATTAGTCCAGTGTCACAATCAGTACCCATAACATTAGGTTATTTCACTGAATCTTGCCCATTTCTTTTGACACAAAACTGCAGCGAAAATGTATTGGGTTTAAAATTGTTGAAAAAATTGAGTGCTGTTATTCATTGTTAACCTGACGGAATGTATTTAACTATGTCACCACAAAAAGCTCCAGTATCACAGTTTTTGTCCAGACCATTAACGACTGAATTAAGTAGTGTACCAACTTGCATATGGGCGATGAATGATAATGATGTTGGCTGTTTGAAAATAGAGCCGGAAAAATTTTTTAAGGAAGGAATTACATTGCCACGCATTCCACAGTATAACATTTCAGTGGAAGGAGAGAAAGCATTGAACAGCATTGTGTCGGATTTGATTAAACGAAACGTGATTGAAGAGATTACTGGTAGCACTTGCAATAGTCCAATTCTTCCAGTTTATAAAACAGGAAGTAATGAAATACTGTATTGGTTCATAATTGATTTGCGCGGATTGAATAAAGTAGTTGATCCCCAATTTTCATTGGTCCCAGATGTGACCACCATTTTGACTATGATTCCAGCATCTGCATCATATTTTAGTGTTGTAGATTCGAAGAATGCATTTTTCAGCATTCCGGTACATCCAGGCAGCAGATATTTATTTGCTTATACTCTAGGAGGACGTTCATTAACGTGGATTCCACAAGGTTATACTGAAAGCCCGAGTATTTATAGTAGAGCACTGAAGGAACAACTAGACATGCTAGAGTTACCAACAGGTTGTGTATTATTGCAATACATTGATGACCTATTGAAAGCAGCAGACACAGAAGACATTTGCAAAAAGAGCACAGCTGCATTGCTGACACATTTAGCAGTGAATGGACATAAAGCATCATGAAAATAATTCCAGTATTGTCGAAAGGAGGTGGCCTATTTGGGCTACCTGCTTTCGAAGGAGGGAAGGAGACGTACACCAGAAAGGATAGAAAGCATCTCTGGTATGCCTATTCAAAAACGCAGAAGGAAGTCAGAGCTATAATAGGCATGGCTTCATATTGTAGGCAGTGGATTGTGAATTTCGCCATGATTGTGAAATGAATGGTGGCATTGACAAAGAATGATGTTGCTTTGCCCTTGCCATGGAGTATGGAATGTCAAGAAGTATTTGATTTGCTCAAAGCTGCATTGTGCTCAGCTCCAGTTTTGGGCACACCAAATTATGAAAATAATTTCAAGTTCTTTTTCCATGAAAACAATGGATGTGCTTTGGCTGTTTTGACCCAGGAACAAGGAGGGAGAAATAGACCATGCGGTTATTTTTCTTCCGCGCTGGATCCTGTTGCATGCGCTTTGCTGCGCTGTTTGCGAGCTGTTGCTGCGGCTGCTGCGTCAGTAAAACAAACAGAGGGAATGGTTTTGGGTCACGCCTTAACCATAATGGTGCCTCACGCAGTAGATGTTCTTTTAAATAGAACACAGACACAACATCTCACATCAGCCAGATATGAAATAGTTCTATTTGCACCTCATTCAAATTATGAGATGTTGCGCTTTGAATCCGGCTGAGTTAATGCCCCCTCCCAATGAAAGAACGGGTGAAAAAGAATTCACCCATGATTGTTTAATGGTTACTGAGCAAGAAACGAGAGGGAGAATTGATCTAACAGATACCCCACAGAAAGAGCCAGATGGAGAAATGTATTGTGACGATTCTTGTTTTAAATTACCTGATGGTACATCAACTGCTGCATATGCCATCACGACACTAAAGAGTATTGTTGAGAGCAAAAGAATCCCATACAATTCAGCACAGGCTGCAGAGATAATAGCGTTAACAAAAGCATGTGAAATTTCTGAAAACCTAAATGTAAACATATATACTGACAGTCAGTACGCATTTGGGCTGGTACACAATTTTGGTCGACTATGGGCTGAGAGGGGTTTCCTGACATCACATGGAACAAAGATTCAACATGGCACTTTGATAGTAAGACTGTTGTCTGCTCTTGCACTTCCTAAAAGATTAGCAATAATGAAGTGCATAGCGCATAAAAAGGTAACATGTAAGGTTGGAAAAGGAAATGCATTTGCAGACAAAATTGCATATGTGCTAGGAAAATGATTGAGCATCTAGACACAGTATGGCAGAACACACAATAGAAAGAATGCTGAGAGACCAGTCCAAAACTGCATGACGTGTTTGCAATATAACATTGGAAAAGGAACTGCGACTCCCGTAGGAGGTTTTGGGCCCCTCTCTATGCCATTTGAAGTAATCCATTTCGATTTCATAGAAATGGAAAGGTGTCAGAATTTCAAGTACGTCCTTGTAGTGGTCTGTGCATTTAGCAAATGGGTGGAGGCATATACGCTCAAGGATTGCACAGCAATGAGCACAGCAAAAGTGATGGTAAAAAAGTACTTCTCCCGATTTGGCCTGCCACGAGTCATATGGTCAGACAACAGCCCGCATTTTGTTGCCGCTGTGATACTACAGATTTGTGCAAGATTGACAAGAGATTCCACTCGGCCAGACACCCGATGAGTGCCGGTCTTATGGAATGCCAGAACGGTATTTTGAAAAACAAAATTAGCAAAATATGTTCAGGGAGTCAGCTGAAGTGGCCTGATGCGCTGCCATTCTTTAACACTCACCTGGTATCCACGGGGACGTCACTCAGCCTGTTCCGACCTCTTACGACCTCGAACCCTTCCCTGGAGTCTACTCGACTGGAGACTGGGCCTGAAAAACAGGATTGGTAGAGTTTAACTCCCTATTATCTCTGTGTGCTTGAACCCCTTCTTCCCCGGGGTCCAACCCTTCCCTTTGATCCACAGCTCACCTTGTTTTCTTGGAAAGTGTCCTCTCTGTCCTGCTTTCAGCACAGGGGCGCATTGATTGATGCAGGCTCGTTGCTGCCTAGTTACTTCTCCGGCAAATGTCTGACAGGTAAGTATAAGGAGTCTTTTGAACAGTTCTCTAACTTCGTTCCTTTCCTTCCTTAGATGATGGCCGGTGTCTGGGGATGGCGACGTGCTGCTGAGATGAGTAGCGCTGAAGGTGAGTGAGAGCGTGATGCGACCCTTTCATATTTGTATTGAACTGAGTTCTTTTTCTGTGTCTTTTAGGTGCCGCAACGTTTTCAGCGTGGATGCCGGTTATGAAGAAGAAATGCGCTGAGTAAGCGCGGTATGCGGCGCCTCTAGATGTTTCCACGCTAACCTGGAGTGTCTTTTCCCTCTTGCAGATGGATGAGAAGTTCCGGAGACAGAGTTCCCCCAGAGCGGCTGGGATTCAGGTAAGCGTATGAAGCTTGTACAGTCTTTAAAAATAAGCGAAGAATTGCTGAATGCTTACTAATGCCTTTTTTCTGTTCTTTTCCCTTAGGAAACGGCGTGCCGGGATGGGAATGACTCCGCCGAAGATGCCCGCAGAACAGAAGAAGCGATGAATGATGGGCAGAAGCGCCGCAAGGTAAGGCTGTTCCCAACGGTGTTCTTGTTCTTCCAGAAGCTGAGCGCAGAAGAAAAATGCAGGCCTAGTGGAGACCGATCCGAACACTGAGTGTCACGCTGCAGGTTCAGAAAACACAAAGCATGTTTCTCAGCCTGGGCGTGGCTTAAATAGTCTCTGGGTATCCCAGGTGTCTCTGGGCTGAACCACACCCAAAAGACTAGACTGCACATGCAGTTCTGGGAACCGAAATATGTGGGGGCATCCATCTTGTCCCCATCAATGCACTACAAGTCCAATCCCCAATGTTATCCTATGGGAGTGAGTGAGTCTGGTGCCACAAGCACCAAGTCTGACTCCAAGTGGGTCCTTGGAGGGATGGAGAGGCCCTTGAGGGCCATTTAGGTGATCGTGGCCTGGCTCCAGCCTGACACCTTGGAGGGCTGGGGACATGAGGGGCAGGAATCATGACATTAGCTTTGCTGTGCATGCGAACATCTGTAAAGGCAAGGACTGGATTCTCCCCATACAAAATAGTAATGGGGAGACCTGCGAATGTTTGGAGTGCTCCACAGCCTAAACGTCTAAATTAAATTTAATACCCTTTGCTCAGCACTTATTGTAAACTGTTAACTCAGAAATTGCGTTTGATTCATCAGCAGGTGCAGGAGGCCCCTACCATGTCCTTCTGGCAACACAGACTGCAATCCGATTGGATGGTCGCAAGGCATGGATCCATGCGACACATATGAAAAGAATTCCATTCCCTTTGAAAGAGCTGCCTGATCCAAACGCTGCGAAAGAAACAGCTGCACTTGATCGCAAAAACACGATTGCCAGTTCTCTGCCAGAAGTGCTTCCTAAGCCCGAGGAAGGGCCTGAGGAGATTGGAACAAGGATCAAAGGGCCAAAGGTGCCTCAGCCTTGCCCGGCCTCTGGTGCACCATCACCCATTGCATCACAGGCTGACACTAAGGCTGTTACTTGAAATGAAAACGTCTTATTCATTGATCACACAGTACCTGGAGCAATAAGGTACAACCTACGTTCTCAAAGTCAGAAGTGATCTGATCTACGTGTTTGTTTTGCCTCTATTCCCAACACAGAGGAATTGGGAATCGGAGGCCTAGGGAAGTGGAGCGTGGGAGCTGTTTCAATCTGCATCAAATTGAAAGCTCTGGAACGCAGCTTCCCGGTGCTACCTGGAAACTGATGCCTGCTCTAACATTTTTGGAGCACTGTGCAGAGTCACAATAAGCTTTCTACTCCTTTATCAAACAGGCTAACGAGAGCTGGCCTAGACGCTTTGCTGCTTAAACGTGTGCTGCTGTGAAGAAATTCTTCGTGATGAACATTGCCGCGATAGATATTGCAGGCAATGCCTATACTAACCCCTGATCCCTCCTGCACCAATGCTGATATTATAGAAATAGAGACTAATATTTATTATGAATATGGCTCACACTATTCTGAATAGAACAAATTGTTGGGTCTGCTCCCATTTACCCCAGCATGGCGGGAAAGGAATGGGTTGGTACGTACAGCCATTACCCCTTAATACGGCATGTTATGCATCATTGAGTGCACTATTCTTCGGGAAATGGCATAAGAGTGATACGGGTCAGTTGGATGGAAAAAACATAGATGAGTTTGAAAGAGTGGTAATGGAACCAGTGGGTTGTACCATATTTAACAGGGCAAGAATAATAAAACCAGTGGTTAGACCAGTAGACAGACTATTTGCCTTATAAATCATCTGTAATCACTTTCCATATAAATCCAGTAGGGAACAAGGACGCTGTGCACCCCTCCTATACAATCAATTACAGTCCACGTACCGTCCCATTTTGCTTATGAAAGAGGGGCTCTTATTCAGTAGGAACATTCACTAGATGCATGAATATTGCAGTACTTGAGAAAGAAGAAGAACCAATAGATGTAGGTGATCCTGTTTATTTTATATGTGGGGAACAAGCTTATCCCTGGTTACCTAGAAATTGGGGAGGCACTTATTACTTAGGGATCCTTTTTCCTGGTGTATTCCTTTCCAATACGTTAGACATATCCAAAATGTCCAGATCCAGGCTACGACGGGGCGATACAGGTTTAATTGCAGAGGATATAGCAAAAACATTTATACCATTCTGGGGACAAGCAATAAATTCATGGAATATAAGAAAACTGTCCAGGGTGTTAGAAAAAACGATAATCGGAACAACTGATATATTATATAATATGACATTAGAAGAGAAAGCAGTTAGACTAATGACACTTCAAAATAGGATGGTTCTTGATATAATTTTGGCTGATCGTGGAGGTGTGTGCAAAATCGTGGGGTCAGCGTGCTGTGTATTTGTAAGTGACTCCTATCCTACGATTTTCGAAGCAATCAAAAAATTGCACATTCTGAGTTCTGACATTCATACTCCAACAGGCGGTTGGGATTTGAATAGAAGTTCATGGTTTTGGGAACTGCTGCATTCATGGGGATAGAAGCGAATTGCAATCTTGACAACATTACTTGGGATCCTCGTGTGCAGCTGTTGCTGCATACACTGTCTGCTAATCGTTTTCTCTGAAATAACAAATGAATGTGTAAATGTGATAACAGAAAAATGCCCAGGTTGGATAAGGACATAAATACCGAAATGGAAACAATGAAGAAATTCATGGCAATTAATATTGAAGATGATGATTACAGTAGCATGTGTAGTTCAGAATTAGATACATGGTCAGATGAAGATAAGAAGTATGGATGATGCTCTTGGCTTACGGCCAAAAGGATGGTTTATAAATCTAGAAAACGAGCCTAACCAAGCATAGAAGGTACTTTATGTTGGCCGTAAACCAATCGCATCACATAGCCAACACCGCGAACACAGATTCGTTAGTATAACCATAGGGCGTCCATCTGGTGTAATATTCGCCATTTTGCTTTTTTCTTTCTGTCAAACGCTTTTGCAAAACGTATAATTCTCTGAAAGCTCATACACAGTACGAGGCCACAGCTTGCGTGTTGATAGATCAACCCAGACAGGAATGCCAAGCGGTGCAGAAATACATTGTTTTCCTCCCTCACAAAGTCTTTGAGAGCCAGCAGAAACAGCATTTAATCAACAGACCAGGTGCCGGCCTGTCTCACTACACCTGCAGCAATAGGCAGTTCAAGCATGAATTATACTTTTCTAGCGGTCCTCCCTCGCGGAGCTTCCTTAGAACAGTCTGACCCCCAGTTCACGGATAGAAACTGATAGATAACGTGCTTTGGAATGTGTCTCTCTCGCGAACACGATATGCTTCTGAACAAGTGCTTTGTGTTCTTAATAACAAAGAACTGTGTCTGCAACTGTTGCTAAGGATAAGAAACTTGTCATAATGTGTCATAATTGTCAATCACCGAACCCTAGTTCAAGAAGATACATTATGGGCGGTTCTGATGTGCCTTGAAGGCTGTTATTTTGTATATATGTAACTGTTAGTATGATGTTCGGTCTCTTGCGTCTTACGAGGTCTGGGTGACACATGTTGGGAGACGTTAGACCCAGTCGGCCGACTGAGCATATTTTTTGCAATGAACCATAGTACTTGGGAAATCGAACCTTTTGTCTGTCGTATCACTGGTATATGGTGATTGTGCCTTAGTCTCCATATGCGAAGGATCTTCAGGGCCTAGCACCCCCTCTTGTCTCTGCCCCATGGTGCTCTCTGGCTCTCCTATTGTATCTAACTGCTTCTCCATCTCTTATCCTCCCTCGCTCACAAAGTCTGGAAGGAAGAAAGTAAACAAGGCACTCCTGAGTTCCAACCCTGGACTGCCCATCGCAGACACCTACATCAATGCTGCCTCCAGACAGACTACCACTGACATTCTCTTCGCTGTTCCTTCTTCTGACTTATGGACTCCCCATATGGTTTCTGTAATCTCCCCTTTCTCCTCCTCACCCATTACTGGTGGCACCAGATGTGAAGTGCTCTTTGCTCACTTCGCATCTTTCAAACGCACCGTTAATGCTTATCATAATGACACTATTAAGGCCAAGGGCTCTCAGTCCAACCTTCACATCTTGACAGGCATCTTCTTTCTCTCTTCAGCTCCCCCCCTCATTCACTCCCCCTTCTTACATCACCCCAGAGGTGGCGCCCCACCCCTTTGCTTCACATCACAAATATTATAAAGGGGGCAACTAGCTTCACTAAGCTGCCCTCAATTCTCGCTCTGCTATCAAACACTCCTCTGAAATATGTCACCTCCTTGAAGAACTTGACGCCCTTGCTTTCATTGAGATGTGGTTCAAGGCCAGCTCTGTCACTGCTTTTGACACTTCTCCCTGAGGGCTACACGATCCTGTACAATGCCAGGCCCTCCCGGACTGGTGGTAGAGTGGTTCTGAATCTTCCCCGAGTGGGATCCAGCATCCATCATCCCCACTCAAACCTCCTCTTTTTGAAAGCCTAGTCTGCAGGCTGTCTGTCTCAGCTACTTTCTCTCTTACTCTCACTATCTGCAGACCCCCCACCGACCTCCCTCTTCCTCTCAGAATGGGCCAACCTGTCCTTGGGGACTTCAATTTCCATCTCAACTCTCCTGAGGTGGCCACTGTTCTTTTCAGGCAACGTCTGCGACACTCTTTCCCTCACTATCCTTCCCTCTGGCCCAACCCACTCCGATGGACACACTTTGGATGCTCTCATCCCTACTGACATCCCTCTCTCCAACCCTCTCACTACCCCTCTCTCCTGGTCTGACCACCCTCTCCTCTCATCCCTACTTGACCTCCCCTGATCCCTTATGCCTCCACCCACACTACCAGCCTCCTTCTCCTTCACTCGACCGATGAAGCATGCCAGTCGCTGCATTTGCCTCTTCCTTCATCCCTCCTGCACCCCCTTCTTTAGACTCTCCTCCCGACTCTGTTCTAGCTAACCTCCACCTTTTTATCTCCAACACCCTGGACATCCATGCCCCCGTCATAAAGATCCACATGAAGCCTGCCTCCAAATGCAACTCTTGGTATGACTCTGACATGTATGCTTTGAAACGCAAGTGCAAAACTGCAGAGCAGAATTGGCAGTCATCTAGCTCATCCTCTGACAAACTGGCCTGCCGCCTACTCCAAAGGCCATACCGTGTCTCCATCTGCTACAAAAAGGGGCGCTCATGTCTCAGCCTGCATCTCTGGAGCCACCAATAACATGGCTGAACTCTTTAAATTCGGCAAGGAACTTGCAACCCTAATGCAGTCTCCTCCTCTACTCCTCCCTCCCATGCCCTGTGCTCTTCCCTGGCTGCCCACTTTTCCTTCAAAACTCTGGACATTCTGCCCTCTCTGTCATCTGCTCTTCTCCATCAGTTCCCCATTCTTTTGCCTCCCTTGGCCCTCCACTTCTCCCCCATACTCTCCCTGTTCTCTCCCATTGCACCAGATGGGATCTCTATAGTGGTCCGCTCTATGAAAGTCTCCTTTAAACAGGTGCTCTCCTGCTCCTCCAGAACCATCAAGGACAACATCAGCTCTCTCGCTCCAGCTTTGGCTGACCTCTGAAACCACTAATTTGCCACTGGCTCTATCCCTCAATGCCTAAAGCACCCTCTTCTGAACCCACTCCTAAAAAAGCCATCTGCTGAACCTTCTTGCAAGGCTAACTATCGCCCTATCTCTATCATCCATTTCTTGGGCAAACTCATGGAGAAGCTGGTCATCCCCCAGCTGACCCTCCACACCGAAATGGCCGGTTGTCTACATGACCACCAGTCTGGTTTCAGGGCAGCCAGAGACACGGAACCTGCACTCCTGAACACCTGTGAAGACCTACTCTCTAACCTGGATTCAAACACTCGCTCTGTCCTGGTCCTCCTCGATCCTTCTTCTGCTTTTGACACAGTCAACCACTCCATCCTCATAAACCGTCTCCATGATACCCAAGGCGTCACGGACAGGGTACTGGCGTGGTTGACCTTCCTTTCAAACAGACCTTCCCAAGTGCAAATGGGTCCTTTTCTCTCCTCCACCTCACTCTCTACCTGTGGCATCCCTGCGGGCTCTATCCTATCACCATGGCTCTTCAATATCTAGCTAGTACACCTGATCCCAGCTTTCTCCCCTCATTTCCAGTGTTATGGAGATGACACATAGCTCTTTTCAATCTGCCTTCCCCCTACCCTGTTGTCCTCCCTCACACTTGACTGCCTGAGTGGTATTCAGGCATGGTGCTCTGCCAATGAACTCTACCTTAATGCCAGTACGACAGATCTTTCTCATTGGGATGCCTGCTCCTCGTCGTCGTCCCCCACTCTCTAGCCTGGCTCCCTGGGTCCTCTCCTCTCACCCACTTGTGAGGCAAAAAACCACAGGATCATCTTTGACTCCTCTCTCTCTTTCTCTCCTCACAAATCCATTTTTAAGTTACACTTCCTCAGGAGCATTCTTCCTTTCTTCACCTTCCCCCCAGAAGCTCAAAATCTCCAGAGCCCTGGTTCTCTCTAGGCTAGACTACTGCAACAGCCTCTTTCTCAGCCTGCCTCTTTCCTCCCTTCGCCCCCTTCAACTAATCCAGAATAGGACTGCAAGACTTATCCTTGTCCTTAAACTCAGGGACCGTATCTCTCCAGCCCTAAAATCTCTCCACTGGCTCTCGGTGACCGCAAGGATCAAATTCAATGCCCTTGGCATTATCCACAAGGCTGTCTGGGACATCATTACATCCACCTTTCCTTCCCTAAATATCTGCCGGCCAGAGTCCTTTGGTCTTCTGGCTCCAACTCTCCGCAGATCAAATGTTTCTCCAAGCAGAGTGGGGAGTAGATCCCTTTCCTTGGCTGGATCCTCCCTCTGGAATGCCCCCTCCCCTCAGACTTGAGCCAGATGATCTTAAGTTCCGGAAACTTCTCAAGAAATACCTTTTCTCCTCTTCCTTCCCTCTCCCTTGCTAACTCTCCATCTGAAGCTCCGACTGGGGCCCAGTCCCATAAGATACATACAGGGCGAGACCACCAACTACCAGTCCGCCCAGCATCCTTTGCCAGTATTTGCCCTCAGGCCCCCTTTCCCGGACTAGCCCAACTTGGTCATCCCTGTCCACAGCACTCATCCTCCCTCCCCCGCTCTATCCCTGGCACTTGCCGCCTTGGCCCGTCCAGCACTTGCCCGCCCCCACTCCTGCACTTCTCCCTCCACCCTCTCCCCCTTGCACTTACCAACTTGTCATGCACTTGCACTGTAGGATTGTCACAAGGCCAATATAACCATTTTGTTTTTTCTATTTTGATGCCCATGTCTCCCACCCCATCTTGCCTTGTGGCACCTGGAAACATGTGTATAGGTGACATATAAATGTCCAATAAATAAATAAATAAAATAAATACAGCAAGTAAGTAAATTAATACCCACTGAAATGGTGGGACAAAAAGATGGCTTAGAAAATGTGGTTAAGGTCGTATAATTCCAGTAAATGTTTCATATTCTAAATATGTGATGGTGTCCCATAATTGTTGAATGTATTCTGAGGAAATGAGTTTGTACAAAATACTGAACCTCCCTTTGTATTCCTTTCTACAGAAAATGCGTCTCCTTCCCTTCTAGCCAGGGGGACCAGAGTAGTGGAGTCTGGGTAGGACCGCAGTGAATCGGAAAAAATGAGGAAACGGAATAGAGGGATGGGGTTCCATGACCATACTCTGGAACACAATAATAAGCAGGCCAGAGCGCCCACTCCCTAAGGAAGGAAAAGGAGCAGGACATGCTCCATGGGAAAAGAACTGGAAAAACAAATCACACTCTTCTCTGCTCTGTTCCAGGTAGGAATCAACGGACAAGAGTGGGTGTGGGTCGGGGGGCAGAGGGGGGGATGGGGTTTGGAGGTTTGCGAGATACATTTCACCAAAAAAAAAAAAATGGAAATCCCATTTGTTCTAAAAACTGCAGACATGGGAAATGCACAGAGAAAAACTGCCACACAGCCAATGTAACTTGGGAATTCAAATCAATGCATCTGCAATGGAAACTGGAACTAGATTGCAGAAGGGAAAGGCACATTGTTGGTTGAGAGATAAAAGGCGACATTTTTCATTGATACTGCCACACATCAAAATGCTGTGCACCTTGACAATGAAGAGTACAAACTGGGCCTTGCATGCAAAATTGAAAGTCATGTCAGTGTATTTATTTTCATGTGACTGATGCCCAATTTTCAACTAACATGTTAAATGGAAAGATGATTGCATCTTGTAATGAATACCTAGACTGAAAATGTCCCTTCTGACGAAGAAATGTGAGCCGATCACCTTGGGAGATAAATATTTTGGTGGTTTTATGCAAGTACATGAAAACTATTCAAAGGCCACGTGGATGATTAAATACCATCTTTAAATTGCAGTGTTGTGGGGAGAAAGACTGTTTAGCCAAAATGACATTTCTAAAGGGATGTGAAGGCACAGGTAAAGCCACCTTTACCAATGTCTGACTTTGCTCATTCTCCCCCATCTGAAAGACAATTGCTTTGAGCCTTCGAGGCTCGAACCGAAGGGCTTGGCTCATGGATGACAGGAATTTATTGTGCTAGATCATCAGAAAGCCCACACTTCATGGGCTAAACGTTCTAAAATCCCACAAAATCAAAGAAATTGTGTGGACTATGCCTGGCCTGATTGGGGGATGGCCTGCCATTAAGAGTGTCACATGACGTCAGAGACCCACCTGGCTTGAGAGATAAAATGTCTTCAGCATCCATTAACTGGGCCCTTTTGACTTCAAAGGAATGATTAAGTATTTAACTGCAGGCTAAATCAACATTGCAGCACACAGGCCTGGACCACATGCTTTCAAGGAAAGGAAACTAAGAAACAAACTGTTAAATGAAAGTCAGAATTATATGTATGCAATTAGGTGACCATAGGTTTATATTAGGAATGACATTTTATCCATTCACTTTTGAACCATGATAATTGCAGTAATGGGACGAATGTCATTTTAAAGCTTATTTTGAGCCCCTTGTGTTGAACACAGTTGTATCTGAATTCAAGTTTTGGAAACCCTGTAAAAATCAAAAATGTGTTTCTAGCTTCCCTGAAAATGTTATGAAGCCAAATGTTGGGGAGCTGGTGGCTTATCCTGAATCCTGACACAGCTGCTCGACATGAGATTTAACCTTGCATAGAGGACAGCAATTGAGAAAGACAGAGGAAGCTGGCATTTTGGCAAGGAGAACAGGAACAGAGGGATGCATGCTGGTGGCTATCTTAATTATTTCTTTTTTTTTGCATTTATTACAGTGCACAAAACCCTTGGGTATCTAGGCGCTAGTTACATTGAGGAAATGCATTAGGTTGAATGAGGAGTCTTAGGAGGAGCGCAGGGCAATGAAAAGCGAGGCCTTTAGGTTTCGGCGGTTGGTGCAGTAGGCCAGTTCTTTTCAGAGTGCTTGTGGGAGAGTGTTCCAAAGTTTGGCAGCTGCAACTGGGAAGCTATTACCACCCGCGAGAGGCGATTGAAGTTGGGGAGCTTGAGGAAATGAGAGTTCACAGATCTCAGAGGTCGTGGGGGGAGTATTTTCCACGCAGCGTGAGAGCTAGGTTGGGCTGGGTTGGAGAGACATCGGTGGACCAAGGATAGTGTCTTGAATTTGATCCTTTCTCGGATGGGTAGCCTGTGTGCGTTTCTCCTGGCTTCTGAAATGTAGTCCGATTTGGAGAGACCTATGGCCACTTGGAGAGCATTGTTCTGAATCGTTTTAAATTTGTTCAGGTTGTGCTCGGAAGTGCCGATAAATAAGGAATTGCAATATTCGAGCTTGGCTACTGTGACGGCTCTTGCAATGGAGTGGCAGTTGGGAGTGGAGAGGAAAAGCTTGCTGGCATGTAGCAGTTTGGCTTTGTAGGCTGCTGATGAAGCGATAGCGTTCAGTTGCTGCAAAAGGTCAAGAATAGAATCCAGGTAGATGCAAAAGATTTTGGCTGCAATGGAGTTGGGGATTCAGTTTCCGTCAATTGTAAACACCTTGTAGGCTGGGTCTATGTTGCGTAGCATGGAGTGGGAGACGACAATGAGGATTTTGGTTTTATCATCATTGAAGTAAAGTAGAGGAGATGCTATCCAGTTTTTTACGACTTCATACACGGAGTTGGTGGTAGCCGAGTCCTGAGCCTATGAACCAGAAAGGGGGATAAGGAGCTCTGTGTCGTCAGCGCAGTTCATGTAAAATATGCAGAGTAGGTCAAGGTGGTCGAAGAGGGGTTTCGTATAAATGTTGTAGAGGGTAGAAGAGACGCAGGAACCTTGGCAAACTCTGCAGGTGACAGGAGTAGGTATGGCGGAAAGGTAATTGATGAAGACTTTTTAAGATCTGTCAGGTAGGAATGACCTAATCCAATCGGTGGCCGATGAAGAGAAGTTCGCTGTCGAAGCAAGTTGTGAGCAGATGGTTTGGTGGTCTACCAAGTCGAATGCTGCAGAGAGGTCCAGCATCATAAGGAGGCATGTTTGCCAGTGTCCTTGATGGCATCAAGCTGAATTTTCAGGTCAATTAAGGCAGTTTACATTCCTGACTTAAGTCCCTGATCACATCTAAGTGCAATTCAAAGAGAGGGTCCTGAAATGCTGGCGTCTTGTCCGGAGTGCCAAAAAAACGATATTTTCAATGTACGTAGATGAAACCAAACAAGGGCAAATGTGTGGGGGATCTGCCTGCCTTCATTTTTTATGTGAATAGTGGGTGGAGGGAAACTGTAGGCCCATAGCATATTTTACTGAATAATAATGTAATTAACTCCCATCTAGATTGACGCAGGGGGAGCTCGGGGTTAACACCTCTGCCCTGTTTCCTAGCAGGAAGTTAGGTTATAGTCATAGTCATTTAAAGTAATTGGGTACATCTATTTTTCCTGTCAACCACAGACATCTATCTCTAAAGAAAAGCGGTCCTTTTACCAAAACTAAATTCCTAACTGTGCCCACTCCACAGACCTTGCCATTAAACAGAGGGGTGCTGAATAAAACTGAAGCCTCGGATGTTGGTGCTGGGGAGAGAAGTGTTTTCCCAAGTGAAACCAAGTGTCATTTCTAATTGAAAAATGTACATTCTCTCCTGAGAGTAAGAAAGAGGTTGTATTGCTTTGAGGGGACTTGGGAAGGAGTCAATCAAAAGTATCCACAAAATTCTGTTTGATTTTCAAAACTACTAGCATTTTTAGCCGTCCAGGGAAACTAAAACTGCAAAGTGATGCACGTGTAATTTGCTTTTAAACACAGAATAAGTGGCAGTTGTTTTAAATCTAAACCTTTTCAAGTAATATTCATGCTCTAGTAATGTGCCACGGTATTCTTTCATTTTGACATCCAAGGGGTTCGTTGGACAAGCGTTTTGACCTGTTTCTTTGGCCTGTGTTCCCTGTACCTGAGACAAAAAGGAAAATGGGCGTTTTGTATTGCAGTTTTGTTTTGTACAACACAGAAGGTGGCGTGTGTAACTAGTGAAAATACTAATTGAACCTATAATTTAAATAAATATATATTCTTTTGTTCTCCGGCCAGGTCCTTGGCTCATTGTTGGCACGGGGTAGGGGTCTATATGGCTCTATAGGAGTCCTAGACAGGGCTAGCTGAACAAAAATAATCAATGTGTTGTGTGTCCTCTTAATTGGGGGTGGAGGAGTTCCCCATGTTAAGGGTGTTCTCCCAATATATCGTTACACTACCGGGTGACTGGCAGGCAGGTGGTCAGTGCCCTGATGTCATATGGTTAAGCAGACAACGTCCCAGCCGGCAGTACTTGGGACAAACGCTGGCAAAATAAAAATAAAATCTGACACGTGCAGAAATAAGTTGATCAAAACGCGAACAAATATTTTAACCACCACAGCAGAGCAAACACGTCGTAAATAACTACAAGTTTACCACTGTGTTCACAAAACACTTATAATAAGCATTACAGTGTACTAGCAAACTTTAAAATGATCTAATAAATCAGGGCTTGAGTGGGTATAAGAAAGCAAGGTGTCCGAGCTTGGGGGACGGTCGGGCTTGCATAAATAAAGCGATAGCTCCTCCCGCAGTGAGCCTTTAAAGGCCTCTCCCTATTCCCAGTGGGCCAGGGAACCACGGAGGAGATTGTGGCTATTTCTGGTGATGTGCAGAGCCCCCTGAGAATGGCAAACCATACACAAAGAAAGAAATTGGCTCCCACACGGCCTCCATTGCCACACCACCAAACTCTGTCGCCACGCCATGGCGTGTGGGCTTCCCGCAGACTCCGTTCTTAGGGATCATTAAAATTGGCTGTGATGGACTATAAGCACATAAGTCATGGTTAGTATGAATATACTCAAGAACCACGTGCATAGTAGCACACGGCCTGCGTGTTCGCTGGGTGCCTGCGTTTCCCGACTCTCTATCCCACTGTCACTCAGCAGAAGACGGGGATCTTCCTTGGGTGCAGTTGCACGGATAGGCAGTACGCGATACAATGCAGATGAAGAGCACAGGCCTCCAGGCATGGTACAGCATGCACACATGAGGCCCAGTGAAAAGCCTAAACGGTACACAGCTCCAGGTATGGGTGGGCTCAGGCTGATCTCCAAAGAGACAATGGGCGATGGGGCTGTGCATCCCTGAGCAAGCACAAGCACAGAACTTTCTAGAGCTCTGGGGCCAAGTTTAGATCCGGTTGTGGCGTGCATCTTTACAGCGTTGCAGACACAGACCATGGTGGAGAACCAACATACATCGTTAAGCGGGCAATGCAAAGCATGGCACGCTTTCTAGACATACTTGATGCAGAAGGACACTACCATTCTGAATGGCTTGCTTCTTCAAAGCATTAACTTAATTGAACTCATATTCCAAGCAGCTGCTAACGAGGAGTACTTCACCGGCGGTGTTCGGGGAGATGTTGAAGGCAGGCCCCCTTGTATGCGCCAGACTTACTTCTGCAGAGACAGCTACGTCTACTAGAATGGAGGCTTACATTCGCAAATGTTCGGATGCATGGAATGCCCTTTTCCTCTAAGTTCAGAGCTTTTTTTTTATCATTTGTAATCTCGAATTAGATCGTACCCATATCTGACCCCGGGGACCGAGAAATGTCTTCAACCAGAAAGCTCGACTTGCTCCCTCCAAAGCACTTATTGCATCAAACAATAGTCAGAACGTGCAGGGCTTCCGAGTCCAGACCCAGGAAAAAACGCAAACTCCCACCTCCTACCATTTACAACCACGGTGTGTGCACGCAGTAGGGGGGCTAAGAGTGATGCAACTGCGCGAATTGCACACCTAGGAAGTCGAACAATTACACATCTCACGCGAAAGAAGAGGTTCAAGCAGGAAACTGAAAATAAAGGCTGGAGTTCTGTAGCAAGATGAAAAGCATGCACAGAAACACGGTGTACTAGAAAGGCAGAGGTGAGATGGCAGGCAGGCCTAGAGAGAGGAACCTGCGGGGTGTGGGGGAGCGAGGAACACGGACGAGGATGGGGCACGAGGAAGAGAAGAAATGAGAGACTGGGCAGGAGCTAGGAAGGATAGAGAAAGGAGCAGGAGAGATCGTATAAAGAGGAGAGGGACAGATATAGCGCGAGCTCGTAGACTGCACTTTTAACTACAATCCCAGATGCTCCCGTGGGAAGGTAAGCACGGCCTCAGTAAACAAATAAACACGCAGTCCTCTGGCACCCCCCACAGCAAGCAGTAAACCGACACATCCTGCCACTCAAGGCAGTAACTTGTGTTGCTTTTCTAGCCCGAATGCCGCCTCCCGGGTTCCCGTCACACATAAGATGCGCAGTTTCACACCAGACCTCCTAACAGGCACCAGACTCCACGGCCCTAAAGTTTGAATGGTGTTATTTATAAAGCGCGCCCAAGCAGTGCCATTCCACCCGGTTCACAGGATGTCGCAGTCACCTGCTGTGCCCCAGGGAAGGCTCAAGCTGACGTGCGAGCCACGAGCATTGTGGGTAAGAACATAAAACAGAACGCTTGCCGCCAACAACGTGCTCAAGCCGAGCCTGCACTTTCATTACCCGTGAGCAATTTATGTTCATATTTTCGAATAGGTTATGGCACACTGGACTTGCCCCATAACCACAATTAAGTATGGCGAGTTCGGAGGGGCATATATTGAAAGAGGCTACAAAGTGCCCTTCTAAACTATTCAGTTTAAGTGGTGGACAGGCGGCTGCTGCTGCCTCCGAAAGGAGTGCAGGGCTGGGACAGAGTCAGTCACAGGCCCAGCGGATGCAATCTCGCGTTTATTAGCCCGCCTCTGCTAGGATGCGAATAAGGGGCACTCGGAGATGAACACACAGTGCAGGGGGAGGTGCTCCAAGGTATTTCAAATGACTCCTCGTCCACGCGGCGGGGATGACCGCTCAGCAGCCTACGCCCCCAACTTCAAACACACATCTGCTCTTTGATCTCGGGTATGATCGGCTGAAGTTTTCTTGGTGAGGGCATCATGCACGCCCATGTGCTGGCGCCACATACTTGGCAGCAGAGCGCGCAGACTGCAAGCATCTCCCTCCCCACCTCGCAGCCTGTGGGAATAACTAACCTACAGGTGGGCCCGAGGAAGCCCCCCACATCAGCAAGGGGTCCCCTGCAGTGAATAAGCATAAAGGGCTGGCGCGCCAGTGCCCAGAGAAGCGGCGTTTGCTTCATCATAGAACATCTGATGGGCGTCAAAAGAGGGCATCCGGCGGAAACGCAAAGCGTTTCCCCCTCCGTGGTGATTTTTGGCACTGCACAGGCCAGCGAGCTGGCCTGCGCATAGAGCGCCCTAGGGGGTATTTAAGGGGGTAGGGAAGGTTCTGGAGCAGGCGACGGTTAGGCCCTGCGTTTGTCCAGGTCGCCTGCTCCCGAGCCTTCCCTGCGTTCTTGAGCCTATTGGGTGTACGGTACCTGCGTTCTTGAGCCTATTGGGTGTACGGTAGTGGAAGTGAGGTCTGGGGCATAGGTAGTGGAGGCGGGCGGGTAGATATAGTGTTAGGAATAATTTTGTTAATAATTTCAAATATTGCATAGGCGGGGGTACCGTAGATAAGGTACCCCCTCTTACTGCTGCGTTGCCGGCTCCTTTTCGGCGGTTTACAAGGTAGTGGGCTTCGATGGAAGAAAGCTGCGTCTGGGTTTTGAACGTTTTGTGGTTAGCAAGGGGAGGGCTGAGCTGGCTTCCGTGACCGCAAGAGTTTATTGGGCAAAGGGGGGCTTGTGGTGTCAGGGGGACGTTGCCGGGTTCCCTCGTAAGTTCTGGTCTGGGGGCACAGCCTGTCATCCGGCTCAGCACTTTGTGTGCGTTGGGTATGGAGGTAGCTGCCAGTCCCCGGGGCTCCGTTTAGTGGAGCTGTGCCTGGTAGTGGGGAAAGCCGCTCCGGGGCCATCTCACCCCTGGTGTCGCGCTCTCGGTTCTGTTGGTGGGGAGGGCGTTATTAGCCCTGTTTTCGTTAGCTGGTACGCGGCGCATTTGTGCGCGGTAGCAGGCGGAGGACAGAGGTGGCAGTGCTGATTCTTTAAAGGGACCGCAACGCTATTATTGGTTAAGGAGAGAGAGGCACAGCAGCTTCTTCGCCGGGGCATATCTGTGCGGTTCTTCCCGCGCACCTCCAGGGGGCAGTATTTTTCTGCCACTTTAGGACCCTTTTGAGCAAAGGAAGCCTAGCTTTTTTTGGGGGGCTGGGGAGGAGTTTATATGTTGTTGTAATAAGTTAGGAGCCAGGGAGGGGGTTACCAGGGACAGTTGTATTAAAAAAGGTTGGTTGGATTAAAAAGAAAATGTTTTAATAATTTCTGAATACGAATAATAGGAGTTTAATGAACTCTTTACATAATAGAACGATATGTTTAGGACACTGTCCCTTTCTAGGGTATAGAGGTTAAGTGGTACCTCCCCCCAACATGCGTATTTTTCCCCGGGCAGGTTCTGGCTCGGGGGTTTAGTGCAGCTAGGTGACCATTTAAGGGGCATATTTTAGTGCACAGCCATATTAATATTGGTGGGTCAGGGAGCCAAGAAGAAGGGATTGGTGGATGCCAAGGCCCTGAGGGAAGCCTTGGAGATCATCAGTAGGGCATCCAAAGCCCAGCTTGAGGAGGCCGTGGGTGAGGTTACGGGCGAAGGGGACGACGTTGGAGGAAGGCCGCAGCAGAGTGCAGCGGCAGATGGGGCTCTCGCGGCAGTGGTAGCTTGCAGCCCTTCCTTCGGCGGGCAGGGGGAAGCTTGGGAGTCTAGGGGTAGGAAGATGCGCAGGGAGATTGATAGGAGAGCGTCCGGGGGGAGGAGTGCATCTGGGAGAGAGGTCAGTAAGCAGTTTGGAGGAAAATGCCCAGGGGGAGGAAGCGGACATCAGGAGTGTATAGGAAGGTGTAGGTTGGTGGGGCAGGAAGGTGAAGGGGCGCAGAGAAGGGTGACAGGGCAGAGGGGTAAGGGGGGAAAATACATGCAGAAGAGTGCGGGTGGAAGGAGGAGACAGCAGTCCCCATCCATTAGTGAGGTTAGGGAGGGGCGTGGAACAGCCCACCCCGGCTAAGAGGATTTCGGGCGGAGGGCACAGAGCAGCCCCTGCTGTTGCAGAGGCGGAATATGGAGAGGGTTTGGGAACGGCCCCTCCTCGAACTGCGCGACGACAGTCTAGAGGGCACAGCACGGCCCCTAGCGAGGAAGACCACGAGGTGGAGGAGAGGACCCCTCGCCCGAGAGAAGAGGACCAGGAAGGGGTTTCTACAGCCCCACCGAGAATACGCTCAAGGAGTGGCAGGGCGGACGCCCCAGACTCACAAGAGGAGGATCTACCCGGCCCGAGCATGTGCTCACAACAGCAATGGTATTTCATGGGTGATGATGAAGGGATGGAAGAATATGTGGGGCAGTGGGAGGATGAAGTATATAGGGTGGTGAGGGGGAGGGCGAGAAGGGGCCTTAGGTGGGATTGTGAAAGAAACGAGCAGGGGGGTCAGGAGGCAAGAGGTCGGGGGAATAATTGGCTGGGTGAGACTGCTGACATGTTTTGTCCCCGCAGCAGGAGCCCATTAAGGAAGGAGATGAGGAGCATCGGAGTGGAGGCCAGGCTGCAGGCAGGCGATGGCAGGGCAGAAAGAGGTGAGCGGGAAGGGGAATGGTCAACTGCATGGCAGAGGGGGGACACGAGAATTGGGGAAAGAAGGGAAGGGGCAGGATTGCAAGGGGTGAGGACAGAGATTGGTGTACAGGCTATTGGAGCCATGGTGGAGAAAGGGAGAATTGCTCGGTGGAGGTGCAGACAGACAAGGTGATTGAGCCATTGGCGCTCGAGGTACAAGTTACAAAAGAAAAAGAGATAGAGGTGAAGGGCAAGGAGAAAAAGCTATCATACATGTGCATTACAAAACCTTTGGGAGCACAATTTGATGACAACAAAGGATAAGATACAGGCGGGGGAATTTGTGCATGTTGCTTCATAGGGAAGTGAGAGTGAAAGAGGATTCTAAGGAGGAAGAGAGGGAGCTGGCCTCGCGCCCAATTGTACCGGTGACGATCGAGAATTGGATGTCGGCATTTATTATCTACACGAGTGTCTATTGTGAGAAATTTCCAGAGAGATGTGTGGCTCTGCTAAAGTACATGGATGTGATTCGAAAAGGCATTTACGAGTTTTGGGCGCTTTGCGTGGGTGCATTACGACGAAGAATTTATGGCAAGGATGGCAGAGGATAGCCAGGCGGTCTGGGGCGAAATAGATATGGATCTCTGGCTGCAGTGGATGGCACCGAAGAGGTCTGCCCCGACATTGCACACAGCGAGTGGTTTGCCTGTGGCTTTCCGGCCCTTTCTTGGTCGCCCCCGCCCGCGATGGGGCAGGGGGAGGAGGCAGAGGGCAACCCTCAGCGGCATGCTGGGCCTTTAATAAGGACGGCTGCACAAGGACGGTGTGTAGGTTCAGACATGAATGCAGTAAGTGTGCAGGGAAGCACCCAATTACTCAGTGTTTCCAGCAAGGAGACAGGGGGAGGGGGAGAGGATCCGGCAGAGGGGTTGTGGGGAAAGGCTTTTACTCCAATTAAATTGGAGGTGTTGGAGAAGTGGTTGGAATTTTATCCAGACAGGGAGGGGGCAGAGATCTTGGGAGGCAGTTTTCGTCATGGTTTCAGGCTGGGTTACCAGGGGCCAAGGGTGCGTGGTTGGGCGGAGAATTTTAAGTCTGCCAAGGAAATATGTAAGTGGTGAGAGAAATTGGGCAGGGAGATAGCGGTGGGAAGGGTGGTAGGGCCATTTGATGATCTGCCAGGGGATTTAGTGGTATCCCCACTGGGTGTTGTACCCAAGAAGGTCCCGGGGGAATTTAGGTTAATACACCATTTGTCATAGCCAGAGGGCATGTCTGTCAACAATTTTATTGCTCTGGAAGAGAGTGCGGTTGTATGCAAAGCGGGGTGTGGGGCCTTCATGGCCAAGTGTCACATTAAGGGTGCTTTCAGGTTGTTGCCAGTGCACCCGGAGAATTTTTGGCTGCTGGGAATGCAATTTGAGGACCGCATCTACATTGACAAAGCCTTGCCGATGGGGTGTGCAATTTCTTGCGCCTTGTTCGAGCATTTCATTTCTTTTTTTCAGTGTTTTTTTTTCATATAGTTCTGTTTGGAAGGGGTGGACAGAGAGGAGGAGTGCAGGGAGATGCTAAAGATGTTTCAGGACCTGATGGGAGAGTTTGGGGTGCCTTTGGCAGAAGACAAAACGGAAGGCCCGGCAGTGGTGTTAACCTTTTTAGGGATTGAATTGGACTCATTGGCCATGACCTCACGCTTGCCGCACGACAAGGTGAGCAAAGTGGTAGGATTGCTGGAGAAAGTGGTGGGGACTCGGAAGATGACGCTAGTGGAAATGCAGAGACTGGTGGGGCATTAAAATTTTGCATGCAAGGTGGTGGCCCCAGGGCGGACTTTTTGTAGAAACATGGCGCGGTCTATGGCAGGAGCAAAGTGCCCACATCATCGGGTAAGGGTGTCAGGTGCAGTTCGCAAAGACTGTAGGATTTGGCTGCGTTTTCTGGAGAGTTTTAACTTTAACGTGGTGTGCATGTGGCTGCAAGGGGATCCGGTGTCATGGGAAGTGCAGATATTTTCAGATGCAGCAGGTGAAGTGGGTTTGGAGTGTTTTGGGGAGGAAAATGGTGCACAGAGAAGTGGCCAGCGCGTTGGTTGAAGGAAGGGAGGAGCATAGCATTTCTAGAATTTTTTTCCTTTGTTGGTTGCGATGGAGTTGTGGGGGAAGGAGTTGCAGAACAGGAAAGTGAATTTCAACATTGACAATGAATGCCTGGTTCATGTAGTGAACAGGCAGTCGGCAAGGGATCAGAGGGTGGCGAGATTGATGAGAGTTTGTTCTCCGTTTCATGGAATGGAATGTGGCGTTTAGGGCAACACATGTGCCGGGGAATAATAATGGCATCGCTGATGCATTATCTCGTATTCAATGGCAGAGATTCTGTGGATTGGCGCCAGGAGCAGAACAGGAGGGGCAGCGGATTCCGGAGGAGCTGTGGAAGATGGGAAGCCGAGAGCGCTTTCTTTGGTGGAGGGTTCACTTACCCCGGCATCTAGGGAGGCATACAGGAGAGCATGGGATGATTTCATAAAAGGGGGAGCTCGGAGACGGAACGGCGGGGGGGATGCGGAACAGCAGAGAAGGGATGATGTAACTAACGTCCTCCTGAGGTGCATGGATAAGGGTTGGTCTAAGGCAACTATAACGGGGAAGATGGCAGGGATCACTTTCTATGGGAAATGGTTTTGGGGGTTTCAGCCGAGCGGTGGAGAAATGGTGAGCAGGATGTTGGAAGGTTGGGCAAGGGAGAGTAAGAGGGAGAAGGACAATAGGAAACCGGTATTGTCGGATCTACTAGAAAGGTTGTGTCGGGCGGTGGGGGGGGGCCTGCTGGTCGGCTTGGTAGGGAGAGTTGTTTGCGACTTGCTTTACATGGCTGTTCTTTGGGGCCTTTAGGGTTTCGGAGTTGGTGGGAGGAAAAAGTGGAGTAAGTGGACTGCGTTGGGAAGATGTTTATTTTACGGAGTTAGGGCTGGACATCAGGATTAAGAATTCTAAGATGGATCAAAAAGGAAAGGGTTGTTGGGTTTTGCTGGGTTGGGGTAGTAAGATTTGTGCCCTGTGAAGACAGGTTTGACGTGGAAGGAGCTATTTGGGGGTAGGACGGGTTTGGTTTTTCGGCATGAAGATGGGGTGGCAGCATCAGCAGCGCATGTTTTGGGGGTGCTACAGAAGGTGTTGCTAGCGGTAGGGGAAAAGGCTGAGGAGTTTGGAACTCATTCATTTAGGATGGGTGTGGCATCTGAAGGTAGTCGATCGGGCTTATCCAAAGATTAGGTGAAAAGTTTGGGATGGTGGAAGCCCGGGAAATACAAAGGGTACGTTAGGGACTTGGGTAAAGGGGCTGTTTGAAATAGGGTTTGGGGGGAGTAGAGGAGGGTTGAATGTGGTGGGGTGGTCGTGATTGGAAAGTGATATTGTAATTTCTTTTTCAGATGCTACGAGGAGGCTGGGGAGATGCTGCAGATTTGGATTGTGGGCCACTCTACTGTTAAGTGGGCAGGGAAGGAGGCAGAGAAAAGTTTTTGGCAGGCAATTGGGTTGCAGCTACAAAGTGGCATTGGTAAGGTGGTCTGGTTTAGGGGGGCTTCGCTGGGATCAGCTGCTGCTTATGTTGGCGGCGCTGAAGGAACGCTATGGGTCTCCAGAGAGGGTGATAATTCATGCAGGGGAAAATGACCTAGTAAGAGACACAGAAAAATGATAAGGGATTTGGTATGGGTCTGGGAAATGTGGCCCAAAGCACAAGTAGTTTGGACTAAGCTGTTGTCGCGGAGAGTTTGGAGGGGAGAGAGAAGTGAGGGAGCAATAGAGCAAGCAAGGAAGGAAATAAATAGAGAAATGGGAAAATGTTGTGCCTCGGCAGCGGTGAAGATTTTAGAGCACAAGGAAATAGTTTATGAGGGTTTCAAGATTTTCAGGGAGGATGGCGTTCACCTGTCAATTTACGGGAATAGTTATCTGGCGGATTTGACCTTGCAGGTGGAATAGATAGTAAGGAGTTGGAAGTAGAAAGAAGTGGTGGGGGGGCAGAAAGAACACCTCGGTGGAGGGTTTTTCTGATTGCCGGGGGCATGGCCCCTTTAGATGAGGGGGGAGTGAAGCACAATGGGGGAATAGCACTGGAAAGGATGGGGGTGGTGCTGTTTGCACAAACGGGCTACCCCAGGGGAACAGGTTTTGGAGTGGCATGGCCCGGGGAGAAAGCGGGACGCCTTGAGAAGATGGTAAGGAGACGGTAGGGACCAAGGGATAGGTAGGGAGAAAGTGGATCTAATTCATTATTTAATTATTGGGGGGGAAATGAAAGTGTTGAATTATTAAATTGGTTATTAAACCAATTTTGTTAGTCTGTAAGGCCAAGGAGCCAGGTTAGCAGTTATTTGTTAGCTTTGGCCTGTCACATTAAAGCAACCTTTTCCACTACAAGCGAGTCTGGGTGTTTTGTGCAGTAAGCCAAAAGGAGGGCCTTGGGGGGAAACGTGAAGCATTTCCCCTGGGGTGATTTTTGGCGCTGCACAGGCCAGCGAGCTGGCCTGCGCATAGAGCGCCCTCAGGGGTATTTAGGGGGCAGGGAAGGTTCTGGAGCAGGCGACGGTTAGGAAGTGTGTTTGTCCACGCCCTCCCATCCCCTTTTCCAGTAGGAGAAATGGTTTTAATTTTCCAGGTAAATGGGGGGTGGGTGGGTGTTTCTTTTTTAATCAGGAAGTTGTTTTTGGTCGGTTCCCCCCCCCCCCAATAGTTTCTCAGGTCGTAGTTGTTAAGAGTCGCAAAGGGTTTTTTGGGCAGTTTTGTTGAGACAGGCTGGGGCATTAGTTGGGGAAGTTGTGATGTCAAGTTTTCATTGCTGATGTGGCAGGTTAGCCTGGCTGCAGGTCAGAGGAAGAAGGAGTTTGGTGTAGAAGGGAGTTCTGTGGTATTTAGGTTGATTGGCATGGCTCCTTTAGATGAGGGGGGAGTGAAGCACAATGGGGGAATAGCGCGGGTAATGATGGGGGTGGTGCTGTTTGCACAAACGGGCTACCCCAGGGGAACAGGTTTTGAAGATGGAGGGGCATGGCCCTGGGGAGAAAGCGGGACTTCTTGAGAAGATGGTAAGGAGACGGTAGGGACCAAGGGATAGGTAGGGAGGAAGTGGATCTAATTAATTATTTAATTGTTGGGGGGAAATGAAAGTGTTGAATTATTAAATTGGTTGTTAAAACAATTTTGTTAGTCTGTAAGGCCAAGGAGCCAGGTTAGCGGTTATTTGTGTGCTTTGGCCCGTCTCATTAAAGCGACCTTTTCCACTACAAGCGAGTCTGGGTGTTTTGTGCAGTAAGCCAAAAAGGGGGCCCAACTGGTAAAGCCCTGCACTAATGCCTGTGTGCCCTGGCCCGGGCCGCCACCATAGAGGACACAGCGTAACAACGAGCTAGTAGACTTGAATGTCCTTTCTATTGCCCAAGCTGAAGTGGGTTTGGGGGGGATCAGGTTCATTTTCAGAAGACTTGTGTTAGTTTACCCAAGACATGATTGTCTTTTTAGGGCCAAAACATAGTGTGATGTTTCTATGACAACAAAGGGGCGGGGTGGGGGGCTCCTGATGGAAACACAATGTATAAAGGTCAGCTGACTCATTTTAACAGGCTGACCCCAGAGCCCGAATTTTAGTAGCTGGCATTTCACATGGAGGACTTGTAGGACCATGGTTAAAGAGTAACTTTAAGACCCAGAATCCCAAGTGCTGTTGACAAGCTGATGGCGAGTCTCACTGGCACAGGTCAGCTGGCGACTACATTCCCATTTCAGTTTCGCTCCAACTACAATGTGCCTTTCCTCTAACACCGACATTGATGTGGTGCAGTACATTCCAACGGAGCATTGCATTCTCCACAACTGGGAACATGTTCGACAACCTAGTCCTCATTGACTCTTCCTCTTCTTCTCAGTCACAATAATCTGGCCTGGTGTCCAACAGTAAAGGATTTTTCTTCTGCTCATATCCTTTCCTTGGCATCACATTCTGGGACTTTTGAAGCCGCTCCCAGGTGGATCCCACCTTCAAAGAACAGAAAGATTCTAGGAAAGTAACCGAAGCGTGCCATGAGCCCAGGTAATCCAGGTTCCACCATCCCTGGCCTGGACTTTCTTTTATCAGCCATTACCTCATGCACCATTGGAGTAAGAGAGCCGACAACACCCGAGAGTGTATTCTTCATTTAAAGGATACACTGGGCCTTGATATCAGACCAAGGGGGGCAATCCCCAACATTCATAAAGCAGTGGGTAAACATACATGCATACGCCCCTAAGAAGCAGGACTATGATATTCAGGTCCTCCAATACATAATTAAATTCGGATTTATTACAGAACGAGGGAAAAAACCCTCAAAGAAGACAGCATCGCAGGATTCTAATTTCACGGTTTGCACATGAAGTACATTTAGTGGAGTGTGGGTCAGCTCAGCATTTGAAGGCCTTTTTTGGCCCTTTTGGGGAGCTGCACTGAGTGAAAAAACATGACACTTTCTGTTTCCACTAGCTATCGCCCCAAATTCCACCAGCCGTCAAAATCTATCATTGCCAAAACAAGCGTGGCCCCTGTACGCCTGCCTTCCAAAGTGACCCGAGAAAGCGAAAATGCAGCCAGAGGGTCACAGTGAACGCACCAGCGGCTGTGCAGAAAGGATTGCAGCGCCCTATCAAACCTCAGCCCCAAACTCCTGCAGAGCAGACAAAGCCGCAGCCTGCCTCCACTCACTCTCAAGATCCTTATCCCATTAGATCACACGGATAGCAATTAAGATACTTGTCTTGAGTACTCCTTACTCAAACTGGAAACTGAGACTGCACTCCCCTGGGGTGACAAGGCCGGTCCTCTCGGCTAATACTCATTTTCTGGGCCCTTTCTTATAAGTTACGCGAATACCGCTTTTTAACCGCCGTTTCATGGGTAACCGCCACCTACTTGTGCCCAATAACTGGCTGAGGCTAGCGAAAGGCTCCAGCTCTAATCGTTACAATAATTCAGGTTGTGGTTTGAAAGGTGTGTCAAGCTGTGTGTGCAACATTAACGAGCCCCGACTGAAGGGAAGCAGGCAGGCCGGCGATTCCCGAAGCTTCCCGCCCACGTGTGGCGCGGCGGTCGTCAGTCACTACCCTTTCAAAGCTCTGGGCAGACACACACCTCGCAGGTCCGGGATATGCCGGGTGCAGGGTGCATGGCTGCGGGCGCTCTCTTCAGCCAGTCAGCAGCCAGGTGGGGCGATCCGATAAGCCCGCGCTGTTTACCTACTGGCCCTGCGAAGGAAAGAGGATAGGGGCAGGATTGTATGCGGGCATCTCAGAACTGACAAGGCCTTTCCCCAGGGCCACTCGCGGAAACAAAGAGGGCAGAGAAAAGAAAACAGCCGAGGTGGCGATTTGTGTGGCTTCTACATAAACACTGGAGGACGTGTAAACAAAAGGGGGAGGACAGCTGCGGAGTTCCCAGGTTCCTGCCTCGGAAATACAAATGAGGAGAGCGAGTTCCCGTGTCGCGAAAGTATACCAGCTTGCAAGGCAGTGACACAGGCCGGCCTTTTCACGAGCAAGGCTGCCACTGGATTCAGCACAGGTGCCCACAAAATATCCCAACAGTTCTTTAACCCTATACAACCCGCCACAAAGTGTGCTTTGAAACTAGCTGGTAGAGTTCACATAACACCGGGGACTTCGCATAGGTGCAAATTGATTACCCCAAACAGGAAGATATTCCAAATTAAAAGGGAGCATCGTCAAACCCCATCTTCAGCGCAGACCCCTTAGACCAAGCCTCAGACCAACGTGTGGGTCCAATGTTTATTTCCGATCTTCCCTAGTCCTCGTTCTATTAACTTCTTGATCAGCGCTGCTCCTGGCGTGAGACTTTCACTGCAGGGGGTGTGCATAATGAGATCGGAGGGCGAGAGGCTGGCGGGGCACCCACAGTTCAGTTAATGTGGCTTTCTGCCAGTACACATCATCATGACCCGTCCACGTGTTGGCGTGCATTAATCCGATCAGGCAGAAGGCGTCCTAAGAGGTTTCCCTGTGGATGCGTGATAACACGAGGATGCCATGTCACCAGGACACTCCATTTTCAGACATGGCGTTCCCATTTACAAATCACTGCCATCATAAGCTTGTGTGTCAGACTGAAGTGAGATAACACGACAACTCCTACAATACACTAGTTTGTTAAATGAATGTCCAACGGGGCAAGAGTGGTTTTCAGGGTGGTTTTGGACCTTTGGTTACCCTACATATTATAAAATATAATGGAGCAAATAAGCAATGTCATTGAACTGACAGCAGTAGGAAACTGTGCCAGCCGGTACAGATGGTATTGTTTTGCTCAGAGTACAGTAAATGACTTACAAGAATCATTTGCGTCATCCATCTCTAAAATTGCTGCAACACCACCATTCGATTTGATGAAAAAGTTCGGAAATCCCAAGAACATGACCTACCGTTTGACTAACCCTCAATTTTTCTCCGCCTTACCCACCAGAGACAAAACCAACCACTCGCACACAGCTTTTATAAAAAAAAAAAGTTTACTCCTCTCCCCAAACTTTCAGCATCCCAAACGTACCACTCCAATATACTCAGTCCCTGGCCAACATTCACCCACTCCACTGTAAGAACAAGGCTGTCCTTCCGGACACAAATCATTTGATTCCTCGACACTTAGAAAGCGTGCAAGCACACAGCGCTCCGGGTTCCGATCTGCAACCTTAACATAAAAACGAATCACTCCAATCCTGCCTTTCCCACTCAGCCCAACTAACCCAACCCACCCAGTATCTTCCAGATCTGCCAGGGGGCATAGGGGCTATGTAAAGGACAGTGGTGTGTGTGTGTGTGTGGTACAAATCCTAATAACATACCATGAAAGGCTGCTTTATTCAGGGCAGGTTTGTTTTCCAATGTTATGCATTCTCCGCCTTTTGCCTTCCACCTTGTGCATGCAGCGTCATTTCTCCCCACTATCCCACACAGCCCCTCCCTCAAATGGGCTCCTACTCCGATCGGTCACACACTGGTGCTTACCATCTCGGATCCTTCCTCCCAGTACTTGGCTTTGTCTAGCCCTTCCCTGTGCCATGCTTCATCCCTTTAAGCTTAGTTTCTTCTCAGCATAAATGCTCAATCCAGATCCAGATACTCTCACTTCTCCAACTATACCCAACTTAGTACCCCATAAAGGTCTTACCTTTAGTGACGACACATGACACACAACTTGTATCACAACCATCGTGTTCTACAACAACTCTGCCTTGCCAAGACATCCTCAGTCTCATAGCCCAATCCCAAGCCCCGAGCAATTGAGAGGGTGTTTGCGCCACTTCATCATGAAACCTGACTGTAGAGAGCGCTTAGCTCACACCACATGTGCAAGTTACATCAGATCTCGGGCTCCAGTCGATGCGATAGCTCGTCACGTCATAGTCCCGCTTGCACCGAAGGCAAGTGTTTCGGCTAATCAGATTGCTCGCAACACATGCTGGCACCTCCGGTACAGGCCAGCATTTTCAGTAAGCTTCTACCTGCACAGATGCACCCCGCTAGCCTGGACCCCTCTCTCGCCCTGGCTTGGTCTTCACTGTCTCTCAAAAGACCGATAATGCCTCTTACTTCCCCCTACTCTCTATAGTCGTGGGAGCTTCATGCCAGCCATGGAAATGGAGAACAGACTGCGCTCAGAGCTACCTTTACCAGGTCCGTGGCAGCCATCTTCCTTCTGGTTATTTTTGACACAGACTATGCTTTGCCGGATTCAGATGGCTGTACGTTCCTCAGTCTTCAGATAAGGTTATCACCAGTACCAAAAGGCCTGCGGTTTGGAAGCAGATAACTTCTTCCCATGGGGAGCATCTTGGTCTGCTTGGGGGTGGGTGCATTCATTTTAAAATTGTTATTTCAGTGCAAGGATTTGGACCAATTAGATAGTTCCTCCCTTCTGCAGAGTGGAGATTTCCCCACCCTCTGATCCACCATACCCAGAGTGGTCAAAAGCCAGAGAGGCTCCCGTCTGCTGTGTGTTGACTGTGAAAGGAGCATTTCCCTTTCACACAGGGTAAAAGGCAATTAGAATGAATTTAACAACAGTAGAAGGATGTGATCTGTTTTCCTGTTTCCACCAAAAATCGTGATTTGCCTTTTGCATGATTAGGCTAACGAGTAAGTAGAGTAGCCTTGCCCAGAAAGTGTGTTTACTGCTCCTGCAAGGGCACCCACTCGGTCTCGAGGGCTTGCAAGAAAAACAGGAGTAAAGGATGTATTTTCTCCATTACAGCATGGGATTTGTGTAGCTTTAGAAACAATGTTGTCAGCAAGAAGGATCGTGGAGTTGGCACTAGGAACCCTTCCAGCTTCAGCTAGAAATGCTGCCGAAGAGCGAGATCTCTGCACGTTGGCATGGGTGGGGAGAAATCAAGCACAATTACAATTTAGCCTGAACTGAAAGCTGCAGAGAAATGACCTCCGCTGGGTGATGGGAGAAAAGACACGTTATATGGGAGAAAAAACAAGCTACAAGATTAGAAGGAGAAATTCACGTGGTGATGATACATCGACTGCTGCAGAGTTCTCCTCCGGCCACCCAGAAACTGCAGCAGTTGGCTTGTGCTCTTCTACAAGAGATCACAGTTTCTTTGGGAACGCGTTCACAGCCTTTTAGTACTCATTGGAGGCAGCTGTGGCCTAAATACCACCTGCAATCGTTTTGGGGTGTACGAGTGAGAGTTGGAGCGTCCCACGGGTGCATTCGGCATCCAGACTGCAGAGTTGAGAAAATGCACCAAGTGAGGATATAGTCTCTGGATAGAAAAGGTCGAGGGCAAGAGCAGAAGACAGACAGCATCCTAAAAACAACATGCCGATGTCACATGAGGCCAATCCGTGGGTTCCTTATGCAGAGGATACCCATGTGTGAGGTGTGCCAGCAGGGCCATTTCTAGTGTAGGCCTTTGCATTGCAACCACCTTAACTGACAGCAGCAAGGACAGATGCCCGGGACGATAGCATATACCCCGCCCATATCCCGCTACCCTGTAACATGCAGGCAAATACTTAATATCCTACTGGTACCTCCCGCATTAGCAACTCTTTACAAACCAAACAGCCTTAAATTGCCCGACAACCTTGGACAGTGTGGTAATTGTTGTGGTGTTGCCCCTTTAAGAATGTGTCTCATGACTTCATCATGACTGACTCAATAAAAGGAGCTTCAGCCAGCCCGTGTGGGAGAACGGTGGCAGACTCCATGAATGGCACTTATGTCTCATGTCTCACTAATTGGGCCTGCAGGCTGCTGCTGTGCGATTATGGCTCTGCTATTCTGGCTTGCATGCTTACGCCGTGAGACTGCGGTACTGCATCCACCACTCATCTGGGTGCCCCAGATCAGTGTGTGTAACTTGGGTGCCTGCTGACAAGCCGAGTGACCACAGCCACCCCGATGAGTCTGGGTGCCCCCACCAACCACGCAAGCCTGTGTGATCACAGCAATCAGGGTGATCCCTGCAACTGTTCCAGGCTGTGTGGCCACTTCCTCAGCTGTGTGATCACAGCAGTGTCCTGGCGGGCTGGGTGCTCACAGCACCGATCTGCCCACAGGTCCAGCCTACAACAATTGTTAAACAGCAACAATGTCATGCCAGAATGGAGGGTTGGGGGTTTATGATGGATTAAAAGGCCTTTTCTATTTTGCTTTGTTGTTGGATTAATCAAGGGCCCGAGAATGCCTGCAAAAGTAGATCGGTGTGGGAATGGCTGAGAGAGAGAAGTACACGGGCAAAGGAAGGCATAATATATGAGGAAATGAGGAATTAGTATGTATTTTCGGTCTTGCAGAAGGTGGGTGGGCTCATTTTCTAGTATGTGTGATGTTTTTGGGAGATCAAATGAGCAATTCCATGTCATCTGGGAACACTGGGGCTTTTTAGGACTATCATTGTTTTCTGGTATGTTAAGCCTGCTGAAACAAAAAAAAGTCTACATCTCCCAGAATGCACTAATTGTTACATGAAAGCCCAGGACTGGAGAATGTGTGTTCAGGTAACATGGAGTCACAATGCCACACTATGCTGTTTTTCCACGTGGCAAAAAGAAAAATCGAGTAAGGAGGGGAAAACAATATTGTTACCCTTTATGTTTGTTGCTGCCCTTCACATTTTAGACAAAGTGGCGAGGAGTTGGAAAAATGGCATCATAATGTTTTAGAGCAAAAGGGGACAAATGCTTTTTTTGGTGTTATATGCATTCAGGAGCAAGTCTGTGCGTGTGTGTGTGTTATTTACTTTGAAAACAATGTATGTGCAAAGGTAGAAAACAAGCAATAACAAAGTGAACAGTTTTGTCTTGTTTAGTGAAAAAACATTCCTTGTTGCTGTTTATTGTAGGCATTGAGATCACTTCTCTATAGATCACAATTTTCCAGGTGTTAAAATTGCATGTCGAAGTTACCATCTTTTTCTGGGTTTTGTCAGGGTATGTTCACATACACACATACATGGGGTTTAATCAAAGGCCCAAACAAACAGAACTGAAAGGCCCATTGGAAAACAACTTCCACACTGAAAATGGGCCCATTCCTGCAGGCTGTGTGTTTCTGTGAGTAACAAAAGGAAATGTTGTGATAAAATGGAAAGGCTATATGTGAATGACCAATCATTGGAAATCAAAAGGCCTATCTTTCATTACAAAAGGAAAGGTCAAACTGAAAATCAGCCTTTAATTCACATTTGCAGGAGAAAAACATACCTCTTTTAAATGAAATGCAGGGTTTTCATACACTGAAAGTAAAATGACTTTGCAGGTGCGTTTTGCAGTTTAAATCAAGACATGAAAAAGATTTTCCCCTGGTAAAATAAAGATATCCGGGAAAAGACTTGGTGTGTGTGTTGACAAGATGTCATGTATTAAAGTAGATCATATGCTTCACATGTAAAATACCAGCAACAATTGATGGGTCATATGTAAATTTCATTTAGGCTGGAGGCAGAACCTGATGCTTGTTGTTGGGAAGAATTCACAAAGGACTTCCCCACTGCAGGCCTGTTTGCATCCTGATCTGGAAAGGAGATACATTTGGGGCTCATGCATACCAGTTATTTACAACTGCAATAAAGTGACTATCAGCCCTGGGTGGCCAAAAATACCAAGAAATAGAAAGAGGTGAGATCAAAATTATGGTCAACTTCAGATACTTATAAAAAGAAGAGAAATAAGATCAAATAAACAAAAGTAAGTGTCTGATTCCTCTGAACATACAAAATGTCAAGTCCTGAAAAATGGACCAATTAGCATATTCATAAGATGAAAAATTCAATATTTTATTCCAAATCAATTGCATACAAAAAAGTATAAAACCTAGTAAAACCCACAGCATCAAAGACCACAATATACACAATAAAGAACAATTTTCTAAACACAGACAAATTTACATTCACCCACAACTGGGAAAAAAACAAATCTCAGCTCAATATCTTTTGTTCCTATCACACAAATCAAAGGACATGCATCAGGGGCTATCCACTACAGACTTGCAAGATCTCTGAAAGTGGGTAGGCTAATCTCCACAGCGCTTTAACACAGTCGCAGAATTTCTTAAACTAAAAAACAATCAAACAAAAGAGGAAAAAGTCACCAATTTTACACCAAGATGTTAATTCATCTCAAATTACCCAACAACAACCACAAATGGAATAGATTCCGGTACATGCTTGTACATGACAAACAGGAACAATAGGAAGTGCCTTCACACTACGCATGCGGTCAACACTAGTGAAGAAGATTAATTTCCGGTCCTCATTAGTAGAACTTCTAGATGTATCTAAAGGCCTCCACTGGCCAACGCCCAAAGACCGCAATACATAAAACACATCACACTGGATTTCAAAAGGTGGGCTCTCCAAATGTCCTTTCCAAACTCTAAAAAAACATTAGCTAACCCTTAATCTGGGGGGCAAACAATGACAAAAAATTTGCCATACCTAAAGTTAGTTTCCTCCTAAGCGAACTCCAAATTATGCCGGGCGTCTGTATTCCATCTTCACACATTCAAAAATGGAAAGATGCCAAACACGTCTCTACAAGGTAAAACACATATATGGGCCACAGCCCATATCATGCAATGTGTAAATAAACTCTTCACTCTAACACTGCCACCTTCACCATAAAGACCTGGACCAGTGCCCACAAACTCCAGAACCCTCAGAAAGGTCCTACTCAGAAATAGAAATTACCAAGGTACTGAGAGACCACACTTTACTGTTGCCAGAGTACCATGTTTCATTAGCACATACAATACAGTGTCCCCATTATCACCACATGTCTGGTGTGATCCACAGCCCAGCACCAATGTGCACAGAGACAGAGGCCAGGGTATCAAAAACAGTCCACAAAGACCAAATCACGAGAGATTACCTTAATTCCTCGGGGCAATACATTCATACAGTACAGCGTGGTGTAGCAGAATTCAATATATTAAACACAGGCATCCATCGCATCTCTCTATATAGGTTTTCCAAACCGGCTTAAAAAAATATAGAAATAGAAAACGGACTGATCGCGCAGAGTCCATTTGGGCAAAGAAAGCCCCAAAACTGGGCACCATATTGGTCTGACCTTTGGGCAGCATATTACTACAATAGATGTCAGAAACAAAGGCATTGGGAAATCACTACAGCCCAATTATTACCACGTAGTGTGGCACCAGTCAGCCATGCACTTTGGAAACAAAAAAGTTCCTGAAATGCATGTTATCATGTGACTCAAAATTAGTCACACCTTTACAGGCCTCAAACTCAATAGCACATGCACAACACTGCACGTCCTCCACAAACCTACACAAATGGCAGTGAAACCACCTAATGGTCCAACAATCAATGTACTGGTGAAAACATTCATATGTATATGGATGGGAAACTACACATGCTTAATTCAACACATTTGTATATGAAGCAAAATTAGCTCAACATTTTAAATTGTACCGCATAAAAGCTTACAAATTACTTGATGTGCGTGGAAGACATAGGGCATGCATATTAAATACATAAACATGTGTCAATAATCTTATTTAATCAACAGGGTGGGCCTCCTCACATGAAGAGCAAACCAAAGACTAGAAGTATGCACATGGCATTTGACAGATTGTTAGGCTAGTTGGTGCATATAAAAATAATAAAATATACAGCGCCACTGTCTCACATCGGATGTAATGTAATTAAGCACGTTAGGCTCGTTGATACATATAAATGCAGCATCCCTGACTCACCTCAGATGTAATGTCATCAAGTGAACATTTATGCAACACAGCAGGTGTACATAACCTCAAACAAAAATAGTCCTCTTGGTCTTATTCCTCATATAAAGTTAATCATCCCAACTTCTCCAGGGCACAGATGTACATTGTCATGGAGGGGGGGAGCCTAGATCTCCAAAAGCATCAAGCATAGTGATTTCACACAGGCACATGGACACATGTGAAAGATCCTATAGCAGGGCATACCCCCTGACCCCCAACGACTCACAGTATACTATGGGTATGAAGATGGTATTTAGCTAATATGTTGAGCTCATCGACACATAAGTGATCCAGCAACACGGTCTCACATAACAAAACATTTATACAGCACAGCAGGTATCCACAACCTACTGGGTAAAACAATAAATAACACTTTTGTTTACATACTCTCTAATCTTACTTCACATATTGTGTTAAACCTCCCTTCTACACAAGCTAAAAAAAAGTATGCTACAAACGTAACAGACAAAGTCTCAAAAGATGTACACGATGCAATGTCGCAACCCTGCATAGTCCTACAAAGTTCATACAGCACCGCAGCTAAAAAAATAATCTTAAATGACAAACATTTTTTGAAAATTATTTTTTATTTGGTTTAATTGAATCAATCAATTTTTACAAAGCGAAAACATCACATTAAATTTTAGGTTCCTTATGTCCATTCCGTTTTGATGATACTGGACCACAGTAGTATTTGAAAGTTATGGGATTACTCATCTGTTCTGATCGGTTCATTTTCTAGTTTCTATCTAGATCAAATCAAGGTTCCTGCTCCAGCAATGGAATAATTAAGTTCATCATGGAAACTACTGCAATCACAGTTTTTGTCTTTTCTCTGCAGATTCGGGTCTTCCATGACAAACATTAGGCCATTCCAGCCCTTCATTAAGTCCAGTTGTAGAAATATTGGTTTCAACAATAATATTTTGTTCAAAAGGGAGCAGTCTGTGATTGGTATGCTCCCTATTGGAACCCTTGATTTTCTTTAGGATTACCCAACTGATGTTCTCATAGGTGTGACAGTTTTTCATATAGTGTTTAACCATTGGAGCCTGAATGATGATGTTTTTGATACAGCTGCAGTGCTCCATGAGTCTTGTTTTGCACTTCCTATTTGTCTTATATATATATATATATATACACGCTTCATTACAATTTATAACAATGGGGCAAAAGACATCCAGAAGATTTTGGCCAAACGTTGGATGTTGTTACAAAGAGATCCAGATATTGAAGGAAGGATGCATTCAGAAAAATACCAGTGTGACATTTAGAAAAGCGAAATCGCTACAATCGGAGTTGTCACCAAGTCTCTTCATGACCTCGACACAGACAACAAGTCAATGGTTAAACAACCAGGGTTGTTTTTACAAATGCACAAAATGCAAGGCTTGCAAACATGGGGTATCTCTTAAATACTATGTACATCCACAAACCCAGAGAAAAGTGATTATTACTAAACACATCACCTGTGAAACAACTTGCGTGGTCTATGTAATCACATGTGGCTGTAACCTCTGGTATATAGGCAGCACGAAGTTAGAAGTGAAACTTCGAATATTACAACATCTTCGAGCCATTAAAAACAAGGATCCTACCTACCCCCCTGCCAAGCATTTTGAAGAAAAGCATAATGGAGACATTTCTTCTTTCAAATATTTTGGCAGAGATAAAATTCTACCACACCCAAGAGGAGGCAATCGAGAACTAAAACTGAGACAAACTGAATGCAAATATATCATTGACTATCAGACAAAAAACCTGGGTTGTCAAAACAAGGACGAGGAACTCTATACTTTTGTGTGAAATTAGATCATTTTTGGGTATAACTTGTGTAATATAATATTTATGCTTTGTTTGAAAATATGAGACTACAATACTGTTGCTTAACTTTTTGATACTTTTTAATGCACTTTTTTCATATAACCCTTTTTACATTTCTTAACATGTAGGGAGCTTTTTAATATATTTTTTAACATGTTTGCATTTTGTTACAGGCTTTTTTAACACTTGAAAAATATGTTCATTCCCCCGCCGCCCCATTTTTTGCTTTCCTTGTAATGAACATTTGACATATTTGGAAATTGAGAATACTGTGGATAATCAAATGGCTTTGTACATTTTGAGCACTATGCACTTTATTTTGGCAATTGGCTTTTTAATAACATCAATAAGTGATGAATACTGCTGAATGATTGCTGCTATAATGCACTATGCACTTTTATTCAAAATACTAGACACTTTAGCAAAATGGAATAATTGTTGCTATAGTGCACAATGCACTTTATTCAAAGTACTAGACACTTCAGCAATATGGAAAGTGCAACATACGCATGACACACTATGCACCTTACTCAAAGCATCAGACACTTTAGCAATACAGGAAGTGCAATATATGACGTAGACATAACTGAATGCAGATTATGTCAGGCATTTCCGTTTGGTAAAGAATAATAACTCATGTATGCAATAAAGTAAAGATGAAGTCATTTTCTCCCAAAATAAATCCAAAAATTATATTGGCACTGAGGTGCCATTGTTATGTTATTATAAATGGCAAGCACTATGCACTTTACAAAAATAATTAGTATTTTGGGAACATGAATGAACCATCAATATTGTTGATAGGTTGCCGCTGCATTTCGAGCATTATGCACGTCATGCAAAGCACAAGACAACTAGATTTTGTCAGTATTTCCCAATGTATTTGACTAGTCCAAGATGGCACTCAGAGAAACAGGAATTGTGAACAAGGATTCTGTTCAATGGAAAGCAAAGAAGGACTTTGTATTTGTAAAAGTGTTTAAAAAGAGAACCCTGTTTATGTCTACAATCTGATGAAGCCCGCAAGGGTGAAACGCGTTGTTTTGTGTTCTCCTGAGCCACTTGTCCAATGTATCTGCTAAAATAAAAGACGTTTGATGGAGATGCTTTTGTTCATATCCGGGTGATTTTTATTATTGACAAGAGTGCCATCCAGAAAGCTGCAATTCACTTTCACTTTTCGTGACGGGTGGCATGCCCCATAGGGTTGTCTGTCTTACCATTTCTGAATTCCTTTCTTTTATATAATTTCTAATCAACATGTTTCTTATGTTCTGGCTCTTATTACACACCACTGAAGGTGAGACCGTTTCGTTAGTGAACACCTGCCTCCAATTTTTTTTCAATGACCGATTTCATTTTGTAGTATAAATTGAAATATGTGTTAACAAATACTGCTCCTGCCTCCTTTTTGGCTTTAATGGGAGCTTTTTCTAAAAGAGCTTCACAGTTGTTTTAGGCTCTTTTAGTAGAGTCATTAACCAGTTTACTTGGATAACCTATAGCAATTAATTTCTTGTAAAGCACATTCGCACTGTTCGCGTAATGCTATTTAGTGCTGCTGTTCCGCTTTTATCTCAGGAACTGACCAAACAGCAAATTGGTTTTAATATGTTTGGCATGATGGCTGGAGAAATCCAACAGTGCATTCCTACCTGCAGCTTGCTAAAAGGCTTCAAAAGTAGTTTACCCTCATGATGCAAAACCATATCATCTAGAAAATGTATTTCAACATTGCCGACTTCCTTGGTAAACTTAAGAAACCTGGATTACTAAATAATTCGTTTTTGTATCCAGTTAGGGGTGAATCTTAATTTGTCTGTTTAGAAAATTATTTGTGTATATTATGGTCTTTGTTTTGTACTTTGTTGCTGTGGGTTTTACTAGATTTTATACATTTTTGTATGCAATTGATTTGGAATAAAATAATACATTTTCATTTTGTGAATATGCAAATTGGTCAATTTTTTCAGGACTTCGCATTTTGTTTCTTCAGCGGAATCAGACACTTACTTTTGTTTATTTGATCTGGTTTCTCTTCTTTTTATAAGTATATACTGTTGGTCCCATACAGTAGAGAAAGGCTACCTATGTCAGAGGGGTTTGCGCTGGTAGGAGCTACCCACATTAGCACACTGTGGTCAACTTCAGATAAGAAGACAAAGTGCCAGATGTCAGCATAGCTTTATCACATCAACGGGCGCAGGTGAACCATTTGCTGTATGTTAAGGATGTCCTCAGCCCACCAATTTTCAAACAACATAGAGCCTAATGGATTTTATCCTGGCCTTAAAAAACCTTTCAGTCCAGGAGGCTCTGGTCACATGCTTGCCAAGAAATGAAACTGGCCTAGAGAAATGAGAACTAAGATTTGCATACATGCGAAGATTTCCCATTATTTTAAATGGACTATCAAATAGTGATTTCCTCACCAACAATTGAAAGCTAGTAACAAGCTAGTTATTCTGATGTAAATTGTATCCACGTACGATTTTTGGGAATCATGTTATCACCTGAATTCTGTTTCTGGCTGCTATAAAAATGTCCTGAATGTAAGAACTGGCACGCTGATAAGAGTGTAAAATTAGTTATCAATAGAGTAAATTGTATTTTCATAATTAATATACAAAAATATAAAAAAATTGCCATGCACCCATGCAACATGGTACAAGCATGGCTGTCGTTTTATCAAATACCCCATGATTGGCTGAAGCAGAATATGTCTATCACATAACATGTATTAGTAAATTACAACATTTTGTCATGTATGTACTTTTTGGTAAAAAGTGGACATGGAAAGAAAATGTGAACCTCAAAGAGGAGTTGGAATATTTCTGTTCTAGATTCCTGCACCAGTCCTTAGAGAGAGGCTGGACTTGGGGGTGGAGAGAAATGTAAATCTCCAATCCTGGTTGCAAGATCAAAAGTTAGCACCGCCTAATTTTCACTTTCTCTGGGAGGGACATAGAGAGTAAAAATGTCTTGCACCATGGAGAGGGGACAGCTGTCAAAAAATCACCAAAGGAGATCTGCTGAAATTTCACCTGGGTGGAAATCTTGCTTGCAAGACTAGAAAACAGAGGCTGTGAGACTTCCCTGGAACCATAGAGGGAGGATTGCTGTCGAATTCCATTTGACTGAAGTGCTGGGCAGAATCCTATTTTTCCCTAACAGTGAAGCACTGCTCACTTTCCATGAGTGCAGTAGCCAGAGATTTCCAAAAGTAAGCATAGTGTCCAACCACATGTCATCGTGGGGATCTTTTTAATTAACACATTCCGTTTCATTAATGGGTTCCTTCCAATAGTGGGTGAGGTGAAAATTGAGTAGACCATTAGCATATTTGATTGTATATTAATTTAATTAACTCCCAAACAGATTGATGCAAGGGGAACATGGAAGAATTTGAAACTTTCACCCTCTCTTCTAGCGGGAAGATACAAAATAGTAATTTAAAGTAATTGGGGTGCCTTTATTTTCCTATTGACCCCCGACATCTCAAATGAAAAGGGGAGTACTTTCCTAAAACGAAAATTCCCAACTGAACCCTTCCCAAACCTTGCCTTTCAACCCAAAAGATATTTGTCCTAAAAAAGTGCTTTTAAATGAAAGGTATCCATCTCTTAAAACAAAATTCCCAACTGTTACCACTCTTTCAACATTGTATTAAACAAAAGAGTGCCGCTGGCCCCACACATGAAAATGCACAGCTGTCCAACTTCCCCAACATAGGCCTTTAAGTGAAGGGGGTCTGAAAAAACAGAATTCATAATCATCCCCATTTTACTGTCCAAACTTTCCCAACATGGGCCTTTGAGTGAGGAGGGTTTGCATTTGCAAAATGAAATTCCTTAACTGTCCCCACTCCCTAGACCTGGCCTTTGAACAGAAGGGTGCTGCGTGTCATTTGATGCTTGGGTTTTTGGGTCCGTGGGGAGAATTGCTTTGCTAAAGTGACACTTCATGTATCCAACACTGAACGTACGATGTATGTCTTGTTTTATAATTAGCCCTGTGTCTATTCCAAAGCTAAATTCTGGTGAAGTCCTATTTCCCATATGCATTTTTACAAATCTGTGATTTAAACTGCTAGCATTTTGAGTGCTCAGGGAACTCCATGTATCAAGCCTTGAGGGTGAACTAGTTGTCATAAAACGAAAATTGTGCCTATGTTTGACACTAAAAAACTCCCAGCCAGAAATGTGAAGATTGTGTTCTAGTATCGTGCCGTATTATTATTATTGAAATTCAACTTACAACAGGGTTCATGGGAAAAGAGTTTTGATCAGTTTGTGTAGCCTGTGTTCCATGTTTGTGAGACGAAAGTAAATGGAGAAAAAAGTGTGTTTAAAAGTACAACCTACAGAAAAGTAAAGTGTGTTTTGTAATTGAAGCAGTGTTTTCTGCCACAAAGAAGGTGGTGGCTGTGATTAAACAACATTATTATTCATTGAGCTTATAATTAAAATAAATATATATTCTTTCTATAAACCCCGGTCTGGTTCTTGGCTCACTGTGGGCACAGGAGGGGAGATGTATGAACTTCTAAAGTATTCAATACAGCCAGTGCTAAATAAAACTTAAGCAATTGTTGTAGTGCTCTTTGAATGGGGGTAGGAAGGAACTCCCCAGGGTAATGGTGGCCTCTCCATTTAATGCTAGCCATATTAAAATGTGCTGTCGAAACACAGTAAGGTACTTGCATCATTGCCACGTACTCACACAAATTGACGGGTGTTGCCATCAGACAACAGCAACTCACATAATTGACTAAGTATTTAAAAATGTTAGCCATATACTTGAACTGAACAATAATAATCTGGTGATTTTCTAGAGATTCATGTAGATGGGCCACTTCTAAGCTCTATAATGATTAGTGCTATTACCCATTGCAGGTCTTAAAAATTGTTTAAAAATCACACTAGTCCTGTAGGGCGAGTTACTTAGTTTACATACTCGCCCCAAGAGAAATGCACTTGCCCCAAGGAGACTGGTGACAAAATATATACCAGCACTTTTTGTAAAAGGGTGCATGTTGCCATAAGCACACTTCATATTTGGTGCAACGCTGCAAACATGCACAGTGAAACTTGCATTTGCCATTTACTACATAGTGTGATTTCAGTAAATGGAAAATAAGCGTCTAACATCCTCAGCAAGGTTGAGTATCATGCAAATGGTACTCTCCCTTCATAATAACTACTCACGAATGCTAGTGGGATAGTAGATTTTGCGAGCCCTGCATTGATGGGTAGCCACATAAGAACCAAGCCAAGTTTGCAAACGTGTTGCATTGCGTCATCCTGTTCCTGTAATGAGCATGTTGCACATGAGCTATCCATCTAGCGTGCAACTATTTGCCAGAAGTTATCACATGCCCAGGAACTCGCACCATCGGCCAGCACTTGCCATCACATTGCTTACTTGTCATTCCTTTGATACATATTGTCATCCTATGCTTAGGAACTCTCACCATATGGCAGATGTTATTTGTTTTATTATGAACTGGTTTAAGAAAGTTACACCTTACACAAATACCTTCCATATGTGCCAGGGCATATATTGCCACTGAATGCTGATGCACTTACACCATTTGGCATAGATTGGTGTAATTATTGCTAGGTACTGTACTATATATGGAAAGATGACTGCTTCCCCTCATAGCGTGCTTACTTCTCTTGTCTTCCCAGATAGTACTTTGTATCAGTTTTGAGGCACTTTTTGGAACATAAAGGTACTCAAGATAGCTGGGAACCTACTCATTTTCCCCCAGCGACTACCTCTCTCTCTTTTTTCACACCCCTCTTCTATTCTTCCCTTTGAGCATTTGGAACGGCCTATGGGCGCTGTGTACACCACTGAAGTGAGCTGATAGCTGTTTCTACACTTTCAATTGCCTTAGCAAAATTCTTGAAAAAATTATTCTGCATAAAGAGTACCCTTCATTTAGATAATGAACATAAAAATGTGATAATGAAAATGAATAACTGCTTGTAATACTGCTGTGTGCATTGTTGTCTATTAAGGTTATGTAAAAATAAATGAAACTTCATTTAAATCGCAATGATTTCATGATGTTGGAGTGGGATTGGTGTTGGACAGCAGTAGAGGAGCTACTTGATGGGGGCTATTCCGGTCTTTCGCCAGGTGTGCAATATTGTCTAGAAAGAGCACTGCATGCAAGCAGAAGCACCAAGAAATACAATAAACGCAGCACCTGGAACCATTTTACAATACTAAGTCTGCAGGTGCTGGCATCACGGTTTTGCCAGGATGGGGCCGGAATTGTGCCCTCTGCCCCCCCCCACCCTCCCCGTCCCGGTTTTGGGGAGGAGCTTGTGTAACCACTTGCAATATCCTAGCTGCAAGTGCAGCAAGATAACATCCATCTTAACAGTTGAGCCAGAGGCTGCTTACCAACAAAGAAACATCATAGTTACATGTTTTTATATTTAGGATGGTTTACAGCATCACTTGACAGCAACTGCCGGGTGGGCCTGAACCAAGAACCCTTCCTGTAACAGCCATATACATTAACTGATTGTTGCCCCCCCCCCCACACACAGCCAGACCTAGAATATCAATCAAAGCCAAAGCTTTTTAGTGTTTAGCATACTTAAAGTTACACCTGGATCCTACAGTTTATATTAAGGAAAATCTCTTTTGTAGCCTTCCTTCCTCGATCTGCCCCCACTCCTCTTGCCACTACTGATGTTTTAGTCCTGGCAGCCAATACCAACTTGTAGTCCTATCTTTATGTTTGTGCCCTGTCCCCGTTTTTTTATTTTGAAAATCTGGTCAACTGCTCTACATCAACGTTGTCAGGTAACGTGTCTGCTGGTTTGTTGCCTTTTAAGCACGCACCAACATATCCCGCGAAATAAACAACAGAGCTCCCTACTAGGGCCTGGGGAGCCATTTCCATCACCTCTGGGCCCACAGGTGTGACCCACATAACCTTCCACTCACTTGACCTCTGCCATGAGATTCTCACCTCTTTCCCCCGCCCCCCCCCCCCCCACAGGCCAGCGCTGTAACCCTCCATCTCGGCGATGATAGCCCATCCATCGCTCAGCCACGTCCTACCTTACCCTGGAGGCGATTTCCTATCCCATCTTAAAGGCGGTGACTCCATTTCTTAACCACTACCGGGGCGCTATTTGAAAGGCAGCAGAACATTCACTTCTCCCCTTTCGTCCTAGAGTGAGGTCTGGCCATCTATCACACTATCGCTTATTATAAGCACAACTCAAGGTTCGGTTTCCTGAATTGCCGAATATCCTGAACAAGCATTTCCATAAATCGGCCACAGCCATTACAATTACCCGAAATCTGGACACAGAGGCCAGAATGACCCCCACCCAAACTGGCCCATCCAGATTTCAATATGCACTATGGATGAAATGTGCAAAAGAGGCAGACACACTGCCCTAACCTGGTCTCCCTGAAATCAGCCGCACTGACTAGGGTTGTCGATTTAATTTCCCATGCAAACGGCAGCCCATTAAGAGGACAGCTTACAGTTTACTCACTTGGCATAATAATGTTTATTTTTTTTTAAATCCACTTTGCTCTTGCTTGCAGTGGAATAATCTAAGCGACGTTTTCATTTGCATAGGCGAACGAGCCATTAGGCGCATCTCACACTTTATAGCACAGCGTTTAGTTTCTATGAAAATGGGTCCGGCTAAAGGTCAGGGACAGGCCACTCTGCATAGGGTAGCTTCCAGGGCGCCCATTATGCATTTGCCTTTTTTCTTTTCGAGGATAACACTCCTGGCTATTTCTTTGCACCTATATTAATGTCCACTATATAAATACACATTCCACTAGTTTCCGAGCTAACTGTTGGGGGATAAATGCATTCAACAATGTTCAAATATGCTATGATCAGCAGTTCTGATTTAATCCTTTGATTGGCTTTTTATATTCACATGAACTATGGAACCAGAGGGAGGGAAATGCTCTGATTAGTTATCATGCATCTTCCTTACGAATAGTCCTACTCTTCCTTGTCAACGTACTTACTTTTGAGGTGCCACCCAGCCAAGATAGGAAACATCAGTTAAATGTACGCAGGTCCTGCCCCTTCTCCCAGGAGGTACAAACCCCCCAGTACTCCACAATCCCCAAGTTACATAACCGAGAAGACCATCGGTCTCTCCATCCCAGGAAGTGAGGATGAGGCAGGTCATAAGTACTGTGATGCCAAAGAGTAGTACTAGGAGCAATAGGAAGGATCTAGGTATGTAATATGAGCATTGCCTCGGCATCCCTCATCCCAGTTACTTACTTTGGATGGATGCAAGAGACAGACGGGATGGGCCAATGAGCAGGGCACTCAGACCACCCAGTAAGCGGCAACACAGGCCACAATTTTAAGTGAAAGTCCTGTGGGCACTCTACATAAGTGGTGCACAACAGGCAGCCTTTCAGGACATCATTATTTATGCCCGTCCCAGTCACACGAGCTTAATGAGGAAGTGTTGCCTGGCCAAAAGCCACTCACTCCCTCTCTGTTAGGTCAGGTCATGTGCGGTGCGGTGCGGTGCGGTGCTTGAAGCTGCTGCAGTCAAGTTTTTGTTGTCTTTGTATTATGGAACTGAAAATGTGTTTAAATCAAAGGAAAACTAGATGTATCGTAATGCAAACACATGAAAGTAGCAATGCCATTAAAAGCCTATGCATCACATGTTACAATAAAAAAGTAATCTCGTGCGCTCATTGCCGTGTATCGACGGGCCCACTGTATGCGACTGGTGTAGTACTTTCGGTCCTCCAGCAAAACAAGATGTGCACCCCTGCCCTACATCCTTTAGCGAGAGCCAGAGCAAGCAAGCCCAGAGTCCTAGTGTCAGTGGACCAATCGCCAAAAGATAACGAAATGTCATTTACCAGCGAAATCTGTTCAACTAAAAAGATGCTCCATAAAGGAACTGACGGGGAAGACACAAGTCAAGAAGCATCAGAGCCAAATCGTCCAGAGCTTGGGTCCCCTATCTGAAAATCCTGAGGCAGAGGGAATGTGTAAGGTACTGACTGATTATTGGGAGAATGCCAACAACCTTTGGCAAGGAAAGTATGCTTGTGCCAGAAAGAACTAACATGCCCATCAGCAGTACCACCAAGCACTTGATAAAACCAAAGAGAGCAGATCTTAGGGAGAATAACAATCAAACCTCAGTTGCCGCAAATAGATGGACTGGCAGGACCGAAACTCGATAAAAAACCAGGGCGATCCCTTTTCTTAGACAGGAGTCCTCTAACTGAGGGAAGTCTTCGTAATGGCTTCAATTCATACCGTTACGGTCCATTTGAATGCAAAGATGGGCTGCCCTAACACACAGGGGAGTTAAAATGGTCTAAAGGCATCTTTTTGTGTGCATTAATCGTCACCGCAGATTTTTCACCCTACAAAACATACCAGAGAGAGACGTTATCTGAACGTCAAGGAAAAGATTGTATTCCCCCATACAAGAGCCATTTCAGGAGCCCAACACCCCAGGGTTCATTCATGGTGGGCTGGAACAAAATGAGAGATAAGATCCTGTGGACCCAATACACCAGAAGGAACCCCATGTACCAGATTGAGGCTACCTTATCATCTGACCTGAATCTTCCGGAAGTCTGCGTCTTCAGCCAGAGACTGCAGAGCCCACAGCCAACAACAGAGATTAAACATACATCCCGACGCTCATCTGGAATCCCGGGCAGTTAAGAGAACCTGAAGCAAATAACGGCCTTTGCAAGGCGGGAATCAGGAGAACCCTGTTGCATAGTTCCAATAGAGGCCAAGCTGTGTGACTGGGAGCATGTACCCATTGCTTCCTGGTTGAAGCGTATCATCACTCCACATTTCTCAGAAAGAAATGAGCACAAAAGGTACGCCTCAGATTGTGCAGGTAAAGTAATGTGAAAGTCATTGCCTGCAAGTTAGTGTTACATGCACCAAAAAGAGATCGGTATGGTTTTTCCCCCACAGTGAATATTCTTTTTGTCCAAACCAAAGAAATGTCAGCAATCTATGGTAGGCAAGTAAGGCAGGTCTATGAAGTAGGAGCAGGAGCGAGGCAGCCCAGCAACTTTACAAAGAGGACTGGATCAACGTTTGTGCGCAGCCACTAACCACCAGAATGCAGGCTTCCCCAATGTGAAGGATTCCAATCGGGCGTCACACACCGGACCAGGACTCTTGCCCTTAGCCTAGGATGTAGCGCTCAATTAGAATTCGTTTTCTTTATTTTCAACGAGTTTGAATTGGGCTGGTAACCAACCCGTCTCACATCCCCTTTTGCAAATACCCCGGGTCACAATGGACCATGAACCAGGCCGGTGGGTGGTAATACAATATTTATTTATTTTAATTTCAAAGGAAATCACACAATTTTTATATTGGGCAGCAATCACCAATGGGGTGATAATTACAATGAAAACCCCTGAAATACACTTGATTAACCTTTTACCAGAACATATCCAAAGCACACATGAATAGGAGCACTTTTTCTACTCGGATAGATGGCACCCGAGTTAAGGTGTCCCCCTGTAATGTTCCCTCAAAACCCAATTAATCGAATTCTGAGTGGTTAGAAAGAAGTAGCATGGAGTCAGGGATATGACGCAGCAAACAGAATCAAAATCCATCCTTCCCTCACAAAATAAGAGGCAAATGGGATAAAATGACACTCGGAATTTGACAAATAATTAATTATATGTGTGATTAAATAATGATGTACATATGTTTTATCACAGTATTAGGGATGTTCTATCACTAGCAACTATAAGGTAAGGTATCACAAAAGACATACAGTTCAAAAGCAACTTAAAATGGAGAACATAGTGCAGTCAAAATGACATGTGGAAAAGTTGCAATTTACACTTTTTGCAGTTAAATGTCAAAACATTTTTATTTTTAAACGGGTGAAAGATACAGAATCGGAATGCGGTTTTTAGGCTGGGGAATAGATGCACATCACAGGGACAATATAGAAGTGAAAGAATGACTACAGCTGAATACTTGGATGAGATTTCCAAGGTGAAAGAAATTCGGTTTTGGTAAAATAAAGCAGTTAAAAAGAGAAAATCAGTTTGGAAAGAAAAAAAAACAAGTTTTACTTAAACTATATGTAAGAGGATTCAATTCAACACTACAGCTAAGTCAATGCCTAGTCTGGGATACTGAATGGAAACCCTTATTGATATATCTTTATGTCCAGTTCATGTGTTCTGGATGACTACCCCTATATAACACCCCTCTCTTTGAATAGCCCTGACCCCACTCAGCCAAGAAGTAGTTCTGTTTTGCAAGTTAAAAGGTTTATTTGATAATTTAAACAATAGATATATATATCACACTTTATAATAATTTAATAATTGAATATCACACTGAATCTGAGCAGTAATCAATAAGGGATAGTCTGGCACTAGCACACTTGTGAATAGGAACAGAAGAATAAGGTGGTAGAGAATGCTTTATATAAGTTCAGATGGATGTAATGTTGAATGAAAATGCAATACAGAAAATACTCAATATGATTTCAACAAAACAATGTAATCACTTTTCTCTGGCAATCCCCTCCCCCCTTTATGCAATGCAAGGAAATGGAAGGAAAGCACACAGTTCTCAGAAATGCAATCAACTGTAATTCAGTTCACCCCAGCAAGCTTAGACTACAGAAGTTGGAAACACAGGCCCAAAACGCTTTTTATATGTGCTGGCAATGAAGTGAAAAATATGCTAAAATGCTTTTAATTCCCTCTAGGAGGTTCAGGGTGAGAAAATGGCAACATATTTCACTTTTTAACTGGTTTCGTAATATCGGACATTAACCCAAATTTACACACATGTGCGCAAGGAGTATGGACATTAGTTGATGAAGTGTCAGATTTTTCACATGCACACATTTTGAGTAATATCCTCTTTTCCGCTAAAACCCCCCTGAACATACCACCGGGTCCAAACACGTCTTAAAATGTGGGCAGAAAAATCACAAGAATTATGGTATCATTTAAATAATTTTCACAAGTCCGCTCTATGAATGATCCATCTTTTTCTAAAACCATATTCTGGCTATAGGGGTGTGTCTTTTCAGGTCACATGGTACAGAAACCAGTCTTTCCAGTTTCTGCCAAGCTCAGAGACCCTGCCCCTCCCAGCTTCTGCCAAGAGGAAGCTGTTTTACGACATCTGCAATAAACCATCTGCCTGGGTGAAGGGGGTTGCATTGTTCAGAGCTCCTGTATTCTGTGGGGGCTCCCCTTAATTCAATTATCAGAGAGATGGCATATCCTAAGTGTGGCCAGCAGGAAACAGCCAGCCCTGGGAAGTTACTTGTGAATCAAGTTTCACTCCTGATGGGGGTAGTTGCCAGGCAAAATTGGAATCTCTTTAAGCCAGTTTTTAGCCACATGTCGTTTCTGTTCCCCAGTTTTCTGCATTCAAATAACTAACAATTTTTTTACATATGCAGCTAGAATGCTGATTCTAAGTTTAAAACTATGACATTTAAACAATTGCAGCCTATGTGACACTCAAAAGTAGGTCACTCATTTCTTTTAAACATTTAGATTTTTAGTGTCTTTCAGTCCAAATTTACTTAAACTGCTGAAATCCACAGCTCAGCCAGTCTTGTGATGAACATTGTTTTAGGCTCATCCTCTTTCCAGATTTTGTATGCCCACAAGACTTTATTCTGCCAGATGTCCGCTGGTGCTCAGTGAGATTTTTGGATGTGTTGCAAATAGGCATTTTGAGCTGGCATTCAGAGAAACAAAAGGTGATTTTAAAGTGCGGTTTTTCCTTTGGCACACATTTCACTCATGGCACCCCGGCCCATCCTGCTCGCACTGGTGGGTGGCAAGTTAGGCAACCATTTTAGTGTGCACAACTGCGCGGTTTTCATAGATTCTGGCGCACATGTGGGCTTTTTCGGCCATCTTGGATTTTCTAAGCCCACAGCACCAAATGTTGTAGCATAATAGTCCAAACGTGGGTCAGAACACCCAACATATATTATCAAAAGATAGCACTGCCCATGAAACAGGTTAAGCAGCCACATTAACCCCCTTCACGCCGCGTTTCTCTTGATGTGGAAATGAATTAAATTATTCAAAATATTGCTAAAGAGTTGCCAGGTGGGGTGAATGGAATGATGGCGCTAACACTAAGAAATCAAGGACAGGATGCACAGAGATTTCTAACAGTTTTACACAAGTTACCAGGGTATGAATAGGATTACTTGGAAAGTAGGACAAAGACAAAGGGTCAAGATGGAATAGGGTATGTGTTGCTATGGGATGGGGAAATACTCACAATCCGCACTTGAGTTTTGGATTTGGGACAGCCAACTAGGTTCTGGACTCAGACTCTGGTCTTAGCACGGCGGACGCCCCTTACAGCAAACAGCTGGGGAAGTCTGGTCACTGGATGGCATGGGTACAGCGGGCATGGAGGTAGTGGGCAAAAAGCCGGTCTGGTCACAGGATTCTCCCAAAAGGGTACCACAGCTTTCCCCCCTTGTTATTGGGATTTTAGTGGGGTTTCTGGATCAATGGCCTTGCTGGGAGAGGATTAGATATGCTTTGGCCTGGAAGTAGAGTCTGGAATCTTGCAAAGGTGGATCTGGAATGTCTGAATACGCAGGCGCTGGAAATTCAGGAGAGAGTCCCGTCCCTGTGAGCTCCCACTCCTTATATAAAGCGGGTGACATCACCGGGTATATTGTTGGGCAGAACTAAGCTAGACCTACCCCCAAGAACCGGATAGGTCAGCCTATGTTGGTTGCCTCCTCCAGGAGGGGACTCAGTTTATGGGTTTGTATTTTATGAAGTGCAAAGCCATCCAACAGTCCTTTTTGCCAAAAATCCATCTTAACATAAATCACACATTTGTACAGTTGTGGCATTTTTGCAAATTACATAGGCAGATTACATATTTCACACAGAGCATGGCAGTTCAATTCTCACATTTGTAGGACTTTGTTTCGTCCGTTTAATACTTTTTCGTCATTTTCAATGACATTATTTTACCTAAAATTCTATAACTTTATACATGTGTAGAAATTATCATAAGGAAGGTAAGTATTGAATTTCAATGTGGCATCATATACACTTTCCTCAGAATATCCAATTCTCTGCTATTTCTGTCCCCAATATGCCAGTGAAGGCTACCACGTCTTAAATTAAAGCCACCAAAATTGCATCTAAATTGTGAAGCTTTTGCATTACTGCGTTGTCCAATTTCGGAGATAAAAAGTCTTGAAATGTATTAATAAAATAGCCTTTGGAACCAGATGGCCAGCATTGTCTACCAAATAAGGGCATAACTGCCAAGGCCACTCTGGAGTTGACTTTGAAGCTCCCCAGTGGAAGTTGAGGGGAGGAGATTTTCCAAAAGTCACACGTAGGCGTCCCAGAATCTATTGTGTCAACCTGGAGCACAGACAGAAGTCTGACGAGCATGGGATATTCTGCTTCCTGGTCCATTCAGAGTTTCAAAGGGCACAATTAACACATAGGCATCACAGAAATCCATTGTGGCTTCTCTTGGGGGTAGGCCACTCCGGTTGTCAGCACCCAAATGCCCCATGAGCCATGGCAGAAAATCTGTTTGGGATGATTTCCCAGTACAGCCAATACATTTATTTCTTTATTTTATTTTGTTCTGAATCAAAAGCAAGCCTGTTTAAATAAAACATCCCATATATGTTTCCCAGCAAACCCCCCTTTACGTTGCTAGGCAAGGACATGGCCTTATTCAAATTCCACTTTTAAAACATGTATTTTTCTCATTTGCAAAAGCACATTTTAACACGTGGTGAAGTCTTCTGAGATGTCCCTTTCAAAAGGTTTTCTCTTCCATCTGAATTCCCAACGTTGTTCTGCAGCCCTAGTGAGTTTCTCTTATGCAGCAGTCTGTTCAAGACACAGGTCCACTGAAATTGACATATGCCCATAGAACTAGGGTGTCCTTTGGAGCATTTATTTTTGACATTTTCTAGCCCAAAAGTCAAGCGTTTTCCATGCGGCTGAAAGCAAAGTTTCTTTGGATTTCCCAGATCCGGTCTGACAAAGCCCGTCATTCAGGGATAATGCTCTCTTCTGCCGGAGCACAAATAAATATGGATGGGCAGGGTAGGGTCTCACTGATAAAAGCAGTGTGATGTTGAACAGATGAAGAGCATCAGGGCAGCATCCTTTTCAATGTAAAATATTCTCTTTTCAATGGGAACTTTTTAGCAAGAACCAGAGCAGCGCTGCTTTTCAATTTGCTTCTTTGGTGCAGACAAGATCACACGCTGGCAGCCTTTCCCGGTGTGCCCCCTGTTCCAGCTTGCCCAATAGGTGCTTGGCAAGACAGTGCAGTCATCCTTTTGTAGCTGCAAATGCAGTTTGATGCAATGCATTGGTGCTCAGAGGAGCCAGCACAGTAATTTTGCTGTTAATTGCTGAACTGCAGCTTGGTTATGGATGGGAATTCTGCTGTGTGGGTCAATGTATCCCACACCAACCAGGTTCTCCTGTATTGAAATGTGCCCCCACACTTTCGGAGGCCCTGCGGCTGACAAAAAGAAATAATGAAGGGCTCTTCTGAAGCATTTGGAAAAGGTGTGCATATTAATGTCACCCAACGTTCCATCATAGTATGCCTAAATAAGATATTAGGGTGGGTTCTCCAAACACACACACACAGACACCCTGCTCCAGGCTCACTACTTCTAGATTGGAAGTCTACTGCTCTGAGGATTGACTGGTAAAATGAGAATGGAAAGCTGTTCTGAAAGACGAGGCTCAGAAATCAAAGACAAGAGGCCTCCACCCTTTACACCCTTCCTTCATTCCACCAGGACCAAATTGCTGTTCTTTGCAATCAAGAGGCACCACATTCTGACTACAGGAAAAAACAGTTGAGCTCTCTTTGGCATCAGAGACAGGTCTCATCATTTGAAAGAAAGGTTTGCTTACATAAATTATTTTTTTTAATTGTGTTTTATATGCTACTAACATATTGCCTTACATTTCCTTCTTAGTTCTTTGAGACACTACAGCGTGTTGAAAAAATATAGGAAATAAAATAATGTATACATTTATACAAATACACAGTTCAGAAAGCAGCATTAAATGAAAGCGGCATTAAATGAAAGCGGCATTAGTGTACTACAGTGACTGTACTTGGGCCCTGGTACCCTGGAAGGGACTCTGAGGAGGACTGATGCCCTTAAAAATGCCCTTTCTATGGACTACCTATCTACCTTACTCGCTGGCCCTGAGACCACTTTCAAAGAATAGAACAGAATACATCTCAATGCTCTGCAACGTAAAATGTTATGCTAGACATGATTTAAACTATGCCAAATGTCACATGCTTTTATACTGTGCCAAAACCCTACCATAGCAGTTTCAGGGTGCCGATGCTTGGCAGTGCAGGGCGTAATATGCCCCAGCCAGGGGCATCCAGACCTTATTCGGCTGGAGGTAAAATGAGCAAACAGAAGATTGGAAGCTGGAAAAGCAGGACATTGATACTTCAAATACAGGGACATAGGGAAGCAGCAGGGAAAAATGTTTTGTGATTGAATTTGGTAAATTTCAGTCCTTTTGGGTGGACCATAGCTCTGTGATAGGAAGAAGGCGGATATATCCTAAAGTGTTGTGCTAAATGGGTTGCGTTTCCACAGTAGATGTGCAGAATTTTAAGGAAATCTTGCCCAAGCATCTCTATATATTGTACCTCAGTTCAAATTCTAGAATGTTAATTCTGCAACTGCCAAGCATTAGCCAAGACTGGCATAGTCAAGAAAAGACTGTGTATAAAGGTGAAGGTTGTTGATAAAAATTTATGGGAATGGAGTACGGTAAAATTGAAAAAGCCTTGATGTCAGAAAGGTTCATTAGGAGTTTGTTCCAAGTCATACTTGACTGTCTTTTAGTTAACAGCAAGAAAGGATGGTGCCTTACTTGGGACTAGGTTATCGGAGAATAAAAATGCGCAGGCATATACAGTGCAAAAATATACTGAGGGTGGGTGAAATGGTCGGTAGCAGAGCTGAACTGACGGATTCAGCTTTGGACCCATAGTGGAATTACAAGAATTCCACTCATATTTCTACCTGCATGATGTGTGGGGGACTAGCTGTATCTAAACATTCTGCCAAACTAGTAGGCTGGAAAACTGGGCAGTTTGGCCAATCAGGGCAAACTAAATGGCATGCATATCTAAGCATCATTACTGGCCAGAAGTTTCAGCTATTGAACTAGACGCATTCCTCCCCATCTATAAAAACAGATGAGGACCAACACCTGTACTCTACACTTCTGGTAGAATGGCAGACATGGCGAATTGTGCACCCAATCACCATTCTAATCCACTTTAATAATAATAATAAAGGAGGCCTTGGCCCAACCCCACACAGAAGGCGAACATGTCGTGGGCTGTTCATTTTTACCATGCAGGGAGGAAATCGTGTAACATTTCTGGGTTAATTACTTTCGTATGACCTGCAAACATTGATGGGAGGACATGACTGATTTTCATATTATTTATTTTATTTTATACAGTTTAAAAACAAAACTTTACAATTTTTAAAAAAACATTAAAAAGAAAAACAGTTAATTTCATCACATTACTTTGATAAAACAGGTTCTCACCATAAATAACAATCAACACAATGACATTATCTGGTTACTAAAACAGCAGTCTACCCCACTAGAAGAAAACACAAGCCTGTAAAAACCTCACCACAGCAAGTGATAGCGCCACAGATCGACCTACCAACATCAAGACCTACATGCACTAAAAGATATAAAAATTACCCAAAATGAAAAATACGCAAAGACTTCAAAGCGGGACCGGACAAAAGATGATGATATAAATTATTCTCCTTGACATATACATTCTTACATTATCTGAAATAGGCCAGGTCTGGGAGAGGGGGTGTGTGGACCCCTACGTATGCGCACAATTTAATTTGTTAAAGCACATTAAAATGGGCCCGCTTATTATTTTTATACGAGACAAAACCTGGCAACCCTGAAGGAGCTGTTGAGACAAAATTGTTCTGGTGGCCTCACGCAGCAGGAACAAATTCTTTCATTCCTGCCACGCCCAAATACCCAAGAGACCTGCCGCATCACTTCTGGTGTAGGGCGGCAGCACCTGATGTCATCATGTTGCCCAGCACTGGGGATTCACTGCTCGGTGGCCAAACCCTTAGCCCCCAGCAGTGTTGCCCCCAGCAGTGTCACCCCAGCATTCTGCTGGGGCTTGTTCAGAAGTATTTTGCCTAGGACCTTTGTGTTAAGTCCATTTAATGTAAATAAGATTTACTTCACTAAATAAGTTGCATGGTTTCTCTATCCCTAAAATGTTAATGTCACAAAACAAAAATGTTCCCAGTAAATATTCAATGCAAACAGTGCATATTTGTGCAGCCATGTTACACAAATCACCCATAAAGTGCACTCTAATTGTGATAAGGCTTGCAACCTGTGACCTGTGTAAGGGAGGCACGGTATCAAGAGAGACAGGCTCAAAAGTAACAGCTTGAAAACCTTTATTATAAAACTTTGTAGGGATGGTGTAATGCCTGACTGGCACTAACTCTAATGGGGTTGTTTCCTCAACTGATACTTCTAAGGGCCGTCGATGTCCCCAAGTCCAAAACCAAAGTATGTATGTGTCAAAACCTATGCGTGCACTCACTCTTAAAACAGTGATATTAGGTATTCTTAAAGAAAAAATGGTGGTTAAAAAGGAAATGCAACCCAGGGCTGGTTTCAGGTAGCCTTGCCATTAGGTTTAATTTTGCCAGTTTGAAAAATAGTTCAATGCAAAAGGGATGCCATTAGAATCTTGCAGGTGGGGCTCTTGCAGCAAGTCAATATAGTCCACAATGTCTCTGCGTCTCTTCGGGCTCCCTTCCCCAAGCTCTGACCCCTTTGGTCCCAAAATAAAAGAAACAGTTCCTTTTAGGCCTCTCAGGGTTACCTTCCCCAAGTCTAGGCTTCTCTTCTCTCAAATCAAGATTCACAGTTTCCTCTTTAGGCCTCTCAGGGTTCCCACCCCCAAGCATTGGCCTTTTTCCTTAACAATGTCTTTCACAATTTTCTGTGGGCCTCTCGGGGTTCCTTTCCCCAAGCCTAGGCCCCTCTTGTCTTAAACAAAAGTTCACCTTGTCAGGATGTACCTCTCACAGCACAGTTCTTTCACAGGGCAGTATCAGAGACTTTCGAGAACAAAGGGCTTTTACTCATCCCATGCGCGACCACTCTGATTTCTGAACCCTCTCCTTACACTCTGTACTTTTCGCCTGGCACCTTCTCCTTCATGTGCCTCTTTCACTCTGTCCTTGTTTTTTCTTCCACTTTTCATCTGTCTGTGCCTCTTGAACACTTTCCACTTTGCTGTGCCTCTTGCACCCTTCTTTTACTTTGCTGTGCCCCATGAATCCTTTTACTTTGCTGTGCCCCTTGCACACTTCTTTTACTTTACTGTCCACACTTCTTCTCTGTTTGCTTCGTGCTGCCTGCACCTTTCTCACTTTTCCTTCTCTCTGCCGGGTCCTTTGCACCCCTTCTTTTCTTTACATCCCACAATTCACTGTTTCAGCTTTTTCTGCTTTTGTGCCGCTGGCACACTTTCTTTCACTTACTTTCTCTCGCTCTTCAATTATTGTGCCACTTGCACATTCCGCGGCTACTGCTCCCATTCCAGCCACCCGCACACTACTGAGTTTCTTTCCCTCTCTCATGAAACTCACCAAGTAGCGCTGCGCTGGTGGGTAGTTTCCTTCAGGATATGTGGATCAATGTCAGGTTCTCACCTCCTGCCCCTCGGATACTCCTGGGACCGGCACCCTTCCCAGGGGAACGAGCACTGGCCTGGCCACGACCAGAAGGCTGCAATTCTCCCCAATCCAGCTCCTTCGAGACACAGCTCCCTACCCACGCTGCAGCCCCTTCTACACACTGGGTCAGCGTCCTGGCATTCCGTTCTCCTCTGAGCCTTCGGGCGCCTGCAGCTGCAGCCTCCTGTCTCCTGGCTTCCATGGTCCACCCACCAAGCACAGCTTGCCCTGTTTGTCTGGTAGAACCACACCTTTTATACCCTAACTGGGAATCAAGTGGAGTCAGGTGTGTATGGTTAATGTCAGATGCCTGGCTCTATTAATGGGAATCGTGGTGGAGGGTATTAGGCCTTGCCCTGCATCTTGCTCTTCACAGTGTTGTTCCTGTGGGTGATCTTTATAACTCTCTCTTCTTCGTCCCTGTACATGTTGGAAATGGGGAGGGGGAGATGGGATGAGACTGAAAATACCTCATAAAGGCTAAGGGAGAGTGTGATGATGTACCATTAGGAAAGGGGGAATACAATGTCTCACCTTTAGGCATTCTCCTCCTAATCCCCTGCGACCCTCCACTCAGGTAATCCTCCTTCGCTTGTCCACCCCCATGGTCTGGATCCAAAAGCGATGGCCCTTCCCTGGCCACCTGAATGTAATATCCCAGGGGAGTAGGTAGAATACCTTCAAATTTCTCACACCTGGCTTTGTCAAAGGGAAGAGAGGAAGCCAGAGCCATCCTTGGTCTTAAGGGGATATTCACCTATAATGGTCCTATGTTCAGAGCCCCCGACCCTCCTTGCCAGCATGCTAGTTTGCACACATTTCTATCTAGCCTTACTTCCGGGTGCATATTCTCATGTGTTTTTTCTTCCTTTCAGGAAGCTTTAGGGCCCAAACTGACACCAAGAGAGGAGATCAGCACCTCATGCATAAACTATTGTGGGGGACTGACGAGATCTGCAACAACCCCACCCATCGTGGCCCCAGAAAGAAGGCTCAACTAATGGAGACAACATATGCCAGAAGGCACGCACTTATAATCCTAACCACTCTAACCCACGACAGACAGGAAAAAAGCAAAGGACCCTCCACTTACCAGAACACCAACAGAAAAGAGGAACTGGGCCACTGAACGTTCAACACTGCAATGGGCATTATGCAGCAAGCCTGGGCGGAGGAAGTGGGTGGTGCTGAGCCCTCTTTTGAAGACTTCACCAAGTACATATACATCCCAAGCGAGGGACAACTGAAAAAGAGTGGCTAGGAGAAGGTGTCTAACTAGGGCAGAGGGAGGGAGATTTAAGCAGAGAGCAGTAAGCAGGGAGTGTGGGTTATTTGGGTGAGGGCAGCAGTGGAGGTGGGCCAAGAGACCAGCAAGAGGAAGGAGTGAAAGGTGATTGTGGGAGAGATTTGTGGAGAGGACGATGTATTGCCTTTGGAGTGATAGTGGTTCTGCAGTGTGAGTATGCATGTTTGGATGAGTGAGTAAAGATGTGAGTGTGAGGAGTTAATGTATACTGAATGGTACAGGGTGAAAGGAGTGTGAGTAGTTGGTGGGAGGAGAGTAGTGGTGGGAGGAAGACCATAGTAGTGGGGAAGAGTTGTATTGGGAGGAGACAAGTAGTAGTATACAGGCAGCAGTAGTAAAGAACAGGGGAGTGGGAGGAGAAGTACATTGAAATTTGGATTCAAGAGCTACAAGGAGTGAGAAGTCGGAGGGACAGCAGAGCAGTGGGAGGAGCAAGAGAACGGGTGTAGTAGAGAGAGTAGAAAGGGAGAGGCAAGCATGAACATGAGCAAACCAGTTTGCATTCAACAGCACAATCCCAAAGCCCATTACAATGCTAACAACTGGATATAGAAGGGGCAGTTAGTATGTACTTGAGGCAGTTTTAGATAGCAGATGCTTTAGGACGACATCTCGGCTGTAAGATAAGTGCTTGTAAAGTAGGGGCTCTGGTACGGTAGCACTAACTGGAGATATAGATGACTAAGTTAGGGAGGAGACTCCAAGGGAGACAAGCGAGAGAGGGATGGTTGTACGGTGGACAGAGACAACTTTAATAAAAACCCTTGAACTGCTGCTATGGAGTATTTTAGGTGCCGTCTGCGACATGATTTTCTAGGAGAAAATTACTCGTCGATGTATACGGTCTATTAAGCATATTGAGTTAAATGTGTTGATACAGTATACATTATTGAGTTATTAAATGAAAAGTGCAACATTATCATTGTTTTTGCATGCATGTCACTTTCAAAAGGTTCAAGCAGTTGCTTGCAATAGTGCATATCGGGCCTGTGCTCATCAGAGCTCAGTTCTCAAGGCAGGATGTCCAGAGGTCAACTTTGTGGTATAATAAACAGGCCAATATTCAGTAACTAATCCATTAGCCTAGTTGAAAAGATACAGCTGTGGGTAATGTGCCGAATAACTGAATTCTGTCACTTCTCCCCAGGTGGGAGCCTTTCCCTCTGAGGCTAGGGAGGTGAGCCCACTACGCAATACCCTCCCTAGTGGTAGAGGCAAGCGGGACCTCATCGGGAGAGAGTCCCCCTGTGGGGACAATAACTCCCATTCTGGGAAAGAACCTCCTCAGCCCTATGGTTTTAACAATCCTTCAATGACCCCTTTTGAAGAAAAGGATGAAGAATCAATCAAAGTCTGCTATTGTCAATCAAATGCATTGACAACACCTACAATAGCAAACCCATGTGGTACTGGGATGAAGAAACAATGGAGGAATACAGAAAAGGAGCTTGACAGAGAGAAAGGACTGACAGTCCACCAGGGAAGTTCCCCGACGTCATAAAAATAGAAGGCAGAGACACTAGAGTGAGAGGCTGGGAAATTCAAATCAGCTGTTCGAGGTACGCGGAGGAGAGGCAGGATGCGCGGCACCCAAATCTTGAGGCATATAGCTGTGGCGGTTAACGCTTACCGTGCAGCACCCCAGGGGACGTGGGAAACGGAAGAGGACCCAAGGCATCCATAGACTGAACTGGGAGGTGGAATGGCAGCTTATAGAAGTCAGTGGACCAGAAGTTTCAGTCACAACGCTGATACTCCCTATGGAGGAACTATTTATAGAGGTGTGTGAGATGAGAAAAGCCAATGTGACAAGAGAAGGCACCCAGCACTTGCGAGGCCGGAGATGGTATCCCTGAAAGATCCAGATAACGGGTGTAGAGTAAGACTCAGAAGGAGGCACCTATAATCATTATTGGAATATTTATACTCATCCTAGTGAAGAGAAAATATTAAAAGTACTTGAAGACTTTCTGAATCATTACTGGAACGTTCATACCCATTCCCAGAGAAAATAAAGTATTAAGAACATGGAAAGATATTGAGAATCACTACTGGAGCGCTCATAATCATCCCAGTGCAGGGTAAATACTGAGACTATCTGAAGAAAGTAAGAATTGTTATTGGAATGCTTGTACTTATCCCAGTGAAAATAAAGATATAGAAAGTAATTGCTGAAACACTCATACTTGTCTCAGTGAAGAGAAAATATTGAAAGTATCTGAAGAAAGTATAAATTATTCTTGAAACATTCAAACTCGTCCCATTGGAACTGGAATAGGACCAACAGCAAAAGAGACTGAGAATCAATACTAGAGCTCTCACGTTAGCTCTAGTCAAGATAACAGTTGGACAATCAGTAAAGAGGAAATTAAAAGAAGGACCAATCAAATAAAAGAAAGGGTTGAGACCTTGCTGAACACCATAAGAGCACTATATAATTTGATTAAATGAATCACCAAAGACTGTTTTTGAAAAACACCTTTTTGAACTGCAATTGGTGAAAGAACCACAAATAGGAGAAGGGAGTAATTCTCCTAAATGTTAGTTATTCTCAATAGCGCTAGGGCCAGAGTAGGTTAGATGTGGGACAGCGGACTGCATTTTGGTTCTGGACTCTCACGGACGACTGACGAGTACCCTAGTTAGTTTTGTTAGGTAGGGAATACCTTATAGCTTAGGGAAAGTCAGGTGTTTTCAGAACACAATTTAATAAAACACCATTGAGTGTAAATTGCAGTGTCTATGTCCTCCTCGTGACCCACTACAGTATTTGGAACAAGTGTTTCAGGCTTAAAAATACAAGAAATTAAAGCCCTTACATTCCAAACACCCCATTTTCATGGTGTTTCACAGTTTATGAGGGATGCCGGGTGAACAAGTCAAAGTCCTGGTTCTTTAGTAAAATAATTCTTCAATAGACTAGACTCTCCATAGAACCCTGAACACTTTCACCCAGGAAAAGCAATACATCTTCCATTCTGTGTCTGCTTCATTCCCTGGGGTTTAAAAAAAAAGACCCAAATAATGAAATTATTTTATCAATTATAACTTTGGAGCCCCTTGCTAGACTTAAAAAAACAAAATATATCCTAATAAAGCAAAGCTCAGGTTGTGGCATATAGATTGGATACGAACTATTGAACAATGTAAACAGCACACTTGGTATTATGCAATTGCAAAAATAGATAAATCATTTAAAACATCAGAACAGTATCTATTGAAGTTTCCTTCATCCGAATATAGACAAATCTATTTACGATTTCGATTTAATGTAATTAAAATGAAACAAAAAATGGCGCAACATATACTAATAAAAGAAGAGGAATCTTGTCGACGTTTCTGTAAAATACCTACATGTAAGGAAACATTATATCATTTGTTTACTGAATGCAAGGTATTGATGATTAAGCAACATTTGTACTTTAGACCTTATTTTGAACAGTATCTTGTCTTAACACCTCAACATTTGTGGGAAAGATTGTATCACAAAGTTAATCATGGTCCAGGTGGCAATAGCCAGGTTCATAAAACAACTTGCAATAGAAATATGGCCCAAATAAATTAGTCACCTGTGTAGCTACTGAGTTATAGAAATATCAACAAGTGGTTGTTCATGTAATATGATTTGTTATTTTTTTATTTAAGTATTTTATCTAGATCTTATATGTGGACCAAGTTTGTGATTTAATTGGTATTTTGGGGTTTACCTAATTTTGATTGTTTAAATTGATGTAATATATTTGGTGATTACATGTGTATATTTTGTTGTTTGTTTTTGTGAAAAGTTCTTTAGGAACTGAAACACAAAAATTAAAATAAAAAATATATCTGAATTCAGCACAGGCCTTTTAACACAAAATAGTAATATTTTTGGAATTATTAATAAATGTACACACTTTGATGACTAATATTACCAACTACTGGAAAATGAAGGAAATCCACAAATTCAGAATGTTTTGCGATTCTGAATATATAGGTCTCAAAAATGCTGCAGGTCCATACAAGCAATAAGGTAAAGCTATATTTCATTCCAATTTGACCATAATTCTGGAGGGGAGGAGAGCAAAAACTCCCCTTATAATGTATTTACTATTTGACGTCAGTCAAAATAAAGGGAGTGATAATTTGGAGTGTCAATTTCCAGGCGGGAACCCATCGTAGGCCCCATCCTATCAGAAAATGCTGCTTCAAACAATGCTACATGCGTTGAGTTGGTCATGTATTTAAGGTCAAACACACAGGAAATTGTGAGAGTTCTTGGAGGAAACTGAAGAGGGTGGAAGCCTGGCCAACAGGAGAAGTGCTGATTGGGGTTCCACCTGGATGCACCTCATGGTCATCCTTCCTTAAGAAAGCCTTTTCCAGAGGAAGCCAAATGCAGAATCGTTTCCCAAGACAGAGCGAGATTGCCAGAGAGGGATTTTGAAAGTAGGGACGAGAGTGGGAGCAAAGCTTATTTTGAAGTACCTGTCATGGGTCCTAAAAAGACAAACCAAAAGTGAATAAAATAACCCTGGTGCATTTAGATATATGTACCAAGAACTAGTTAGACTCCTGATAGCAAGGAACCCTTACAAGTTATGCCAGTAAATGGGGACTTTGAGAGATTGTATTGAAAAAAGAATGCCCTGAAAGTATGATTGTGCAGGGCATAATATTATCTGGCAGTATCCAAATATTAATGAATCCCCATATTTTCATAGGGAAGGTTTTATCTGGATTGTGACATGGTGTAGAACGTGAACAGATCTGCAGGAATTTATAGAAGTTTTGACCTGAGAAAAACAGTTTATATAAAATGAAATCTAGAATAGAGCAATATACCCCTTAATGTAGAATACAAAGGAGGTCATTTCTCCACTTCATTACCAAGAAAATAATGTCAATTTAAATAACCAATTACATTTTTCATAATAACATTGCACAGAAAAGAAAGGGATCTGCCGTAAGCAAAGCCCTAATGCCAATTAAAATGAGGCGTTAGTTACACAAGCAGGAACGCACAACTTTGAAATATAAAAAGTAATTGTTTAAATGAATATAAATATTGTGCTTTCCCAAATAAAGCATCTATCCTAAGCCCAAGCTGGATGACAAAGTAACCAAACATACCCTATGGGCTATTCTTGTATCTTTATCCAAACTGGAAACAGACAATGCCAACATTCAGAGTAGAATCAGCCCTACAATAAGAAAGTTAGATGTGAATCCAATGTTTTTGTCCGATGCCAACACGTGTTGATGGTGACAGATAAAATTAAGTGCATTATATATTGAAAATGTAATTTGTTCTAGCTTTGAAATTTGATGCTCACAACCAGTGATAGTTTGAATGTTCATATTGCAGTAGATTTTATATTTGTGTCTAAAATAATTATTGTTATAGGGTCTGGGGCTGGACACTGTGGGGCAAAAGTCAGGGCCAGCCCTGTCTTGGAGATGGGAAGTGGGGGTTTGGGGGCCGGGGGTGTCCCTGTTGCCCCCTCACATGCCCTGGTTGGTAAAGTGGGTACTACCCACGGTCAGACATTGCCTCCCAGGACTTGTTCTAGCCACATTTTTTTTGGTCTTATTTAGGAGAACTCCCAGAAAGATCCTGGGCAAAATCAAGAAAACATGGACTGGACTCCGGGGAATTCAATCGAGAGACAGAAATTGAATGGCTTGTGGTTTTTCTTGCCAAACAGAAAATAGACACCCAACAATTGGCCTACCAAACACAGACATATCCCAGGTGAATAGTGGGGCAACAGAAAAACCGATGGTGAGAAGAAACTGCAGCGGAGAAGGGAAGACACAGAAATCCTCCCCAAACAGAATTGGAAGGAAGACTTAGCAGCACATTAAAAAAGCCACAAGGAAAATGAGCAGCCAGGGCACGTGGCTGCTACCATGCAAATGAAGACAGAACAGGGGTGGGCTAAAATTCAGCACAGGCCTTTTAACACAAAATAGTAATATTTTTGGAATTATTAATAAATGTACACACTTTGATGACTAATATTACCAACTACTGGAAAATGAAGGAAATCCACAAATTCAGAATGTTTTGCGATTCTGAATATATAGGTCTCAAAAATGCTGCAGGTCCATACAAGCAATAAGGTAAAGCTATATTTCATTCCAATTTGACCATAATTCTGGAGGGGAGGAGAGCAAAAACTCCCCTTATAATGTATTTACTATTTGACGTCAGTCAAAATAAAGGGAGTGATAATTTGGAGTGTCAATTTCCAGACGGGAACCCATCGTAGGCCCCATCCTATCAGAAAATGCTGCTTCAAACAATGCTACATGCGTTGAGTTGGTCATGTATTTAAGGTCAAACACACAGGAAATTGTGAGAGTTCTTGGAGGAAACTGAAGAGGGTGGAAGCCTGGCCAACAGGAGAAGTGCTGATTGGGGTTCCACCTGGATGCACCTCATGGTCATCCTTCCTTAAGAAAGCCTTTTCCAGAGGAAGCCAAATGCAGAATCGTTTCCCAAGACAGAGCGAGATTGCCAGAGAGGGATTTTGAAAGTAGGGACGAGAGTGGGAGCAAAGCTTATTTTGAAGTACCTGTCATGGGTCCTAAAAAGACAAACCAAAAGTGAATAAAATAACCCTGGTGCATTTAGATATATGTACCAAGAACTAGTTAGACTCCTGATAGCAAGGAACCCTTACAAGTTATGCCAGTAAATGGGGACTTTGAGAGATTGTATTGAAAAAAGAATGCCCTGAAAGTATGATTGTGCAGGGCATAATATTATCTGGCAGTATCCAAATATTAATGAATCCCCATATTTTCATAGGGAAGGTTTTATCTGGATTGTGACATGGTGTAGAACGTGAACAGATCTGCAGGAATTTATAGAAGTTTTGACCTGAGAAAAACAGTTTATATAAAATGAAATCTAGAATAGAGCAATATACCCCTTAATGTAGAATACAAAGGAGGTCATTTCTCCACTTCATTACCAAGAAAATAATGTCAATTTAAATAACCAATAACATTTTTCATAATAACATTGCACAGAAAAGAAAGGGATCTGCCGTAAGCAAAGCCCTAATGCCAATTAAAATGAGGCGTTAGTTACACAAGCAGGAACGCACAACTTTGAAATATAAAAAGTAATTGTTTAAATGAATATAAATATTGTGCTTTCCCAAATAAAGCATCTATCCTAAGCCCAAGCTGGATGACAAAGTAACCAAACATACCCTATGGGCTATTCTTGTATCTTTATCCAAACTGGAAACAGACAATGCCAACATTCAGAGTAGAATCAGCCCTACAATAAGAAAGTTAGATGTGAATCCAATGTTTTTGTCCGATGCCAACACGTGTTGATGGTGACAGATAAAATTAAGTGCATTATATATTGAAAATGTAATTTGTTCTAGCTTTGAAATTTGATGCTCACAACCAGTGATAGTTTGAATGTTCATATTGCAGTAGATTTTATATTTGTGTCTAAAATAATTATTGTTATAGGGTCTGGGGCTGGACACTGTGGGGCAAAAGTCAGGGCCAGCCCTGTCTTGGAGATGGGAAGTGGGGGTTTGGGGGCCGGGGGTGTCCCTGTTGCCCCCTCACATGCCCTGGTTGGTAAAGTGGGTACTACCCACGGTCAGACATTGCCTCCCAGGACTTGTTCTAGCCACATTTTTTTTGGTCTTATTTAGGAGAACTCCCAGAAAGATCCTGGGCAAAATCAAGAAAACATGGACTGGACTCCGGGGAATTCAATCGAGAGACAGAAATTGAATGGCTTGTGGTTTTTCTTGCCAAACAGAAAATAGACACCCAACAATTGGCCTACCAAACACAGACATATCCCAGGTGAATAGTGGGGCAACAGAAAAACCGATGGTGAGAAGAAACTGCAGCGGAGAAGGGAAGACACAGAAATCCTCCCCAAACAGAATTGGAAGGAAGACTTAGCAGCACATTAAAAAAGCCACAAGGAAAATGAGCAGCCAGGGCACGTGGCTGCTACCATGCAAATGAAGACAGAACAGGGGTGGGCTAAGGGGTTTTCTTTAAAGCTTTGCACCTGTGTAACCCAACCACTGAGAAAGGAATAGCCACAGGGTGTCCCACAGAGCCAAATGAGAGCTGCACCAATGGAAGGGGGAAGAACCAGAAATAGAACAGTAAAAGACAGTGTGGGTTGTAGGGGTGAGGTCAGGATGCGTGTAGGTGGACGGAGAGACTAGGCAGTGAACAGGTGGTGGGGAGTAGAGAACAGTTGGTGGCAAAGTTGTTGTATTGGTTGTGAGGCAGTGTGGTACCACTTGTGTAGTGTGGTGAGAGGTGTGTAAACAGTGAGTGTGAAGGAGAGAAAAAAGTAGGGAGAGGTCGAAAAGGTGTAGGGGGAATTAGGGAGAGAGGGAGCGACAGTGTATGGTAAGAGGGTGTGAAGGAAGTGCAAAGGGGTAGTGGTGAGGGCAGAGGGAAGCTGGAGGAGGGCTTAGTTGGAAGCAATAGGTGAAGAGACTGGTAAGATTAGGGGACAGAGGTGTAGATTGGGGATTGTGGGTAGGAGAGAGGTGAGAAGGATGCAGGGAGATGTGATGAGAGGGTTGTGTGTAGAGGTGAGAAGAGGGTGGTGCAGAGAGATCAGGAGAGGGGTGTGAGGATAAGTGGAGAGAGCGTGGATGACAAGGATAGAGCGAGATCGGTGGAAGAATGCTGGATGGTGTCAGCGAAGGCAGAGAAGGGAGAGGGCGAGTGAGTAGAATAGAGAGTGAGGCAGAAGGAGAAGTGAGTTCAGGGGAAAGAGAGGGAGTGCATGCTTGAGAGAATGATCCAGTGTGTCTGTTACCAGCACAACCAAATAGTTATTCCTATTGTGAAAACCTGAGAAGTGTAGGGTTGGGGACCCCTTAGAAGAACACCAGAGGGAGTCAGAGACATTGGCTTTTTGCCTTTAGGCACTCGCCGGTGGCTAGCTTTAAGAAAGTAGCGGTTTACTTATCACTACTGGCCAAACCTTGGGGTCGGGGACTCCTGTGTTAGGGTTGAGGGAGCCCACTAGTGGTTGAGAGGGGGGGAAGGCCTTTAGAGTACCCTGCCCACACCATGACAAGCAAAAAAACAATGACTTAACATTTTGAAACTGGAAAGACTTGAACCATCCTTCAGACTCTGAGTTATTGAAGCCATATATTCTTCAGACTTGATTTTGTACTAATGAATGTTTGCATGCATTGTAAATGTAAAAAGCACTTGTGAGATAACAGCATGCAGGTTGCGTTTCTTTTATGTTGACAAGCCGTTTGCATTTTTGTGGAATATTGTGGGTGACTTCCCCAGCATTTAAGGTTAGGGTAACACCTATTATTTTGCATAAAGCAGAATGTTCAGATGAAAAACAGCCTGTTCTTGTTCCAAAATTTAGAAGGTTCGATTGCCGTGAGGCAGTGTTCGATCAGGGGACGTTTCTCCGTAAAACACAGCTTCAAAACTGAGATGTATTCCACAGATGAAAATCATTACGGTGTGCATCATCATCGACTTCCTTCTCTGCTTGCTGAGCCACAATCAGTGGCTTGAGTATATGATGTGGTTGTGCTGCTGTTGTTCCAGGGTGAAGGAGCAAATCTGTGCATCAACAGCCTTGCACTCAGAGGATCTTGATTGGCCGGGCTCAGGGACTGTGATTGCTGGCTGGTTTGGTGTCTCTCCTCGAGAGGGGGACAGCACTATGGTGTTCAGTGAATTGCGTAGTGTGTGTGGCACTATAAATCCCGGGATGCACTAAACATGCTCAACAGATAATACCAGCCAGAAAAGATGAAGGTCTGGTTGCTTATATTCTACACAAAGCGTTCCATCCATGGTGTTGGCCCTTCTCCCTTCGATTCTCTATTGCTTGAAACAGACATCGGCCTGTTCGCGAATTGCTCTTCAAATTTCCACTTGCTCCGGAACAACTCTTCAGGCATACCAGATATCCATACCAGATATCCAGCATTTTTTTGTACAACGATTCTGGTTTTTCCTATAAACTTAATTAAAGTTGCTGGCAAGACATGGAATTTGTACTTGACCTTCCTCTGGATCTCCCTCGTCTGTATGCTGATGGTATGTTGTGGCTTCAGCTGTAGACTGACATTTTCATCTCAATGTTGAGTGTTCTCCTGTTGCCGGGACTGTAAATCTTACTGGCTCTGTATTTACTGTCTCTGTCATCAGGGGTCATTTTATAGATAATTTCTGCCATAGGTCTCTGGGAATATCCTGCCCTCTAAGCCGAACTACCATCATACCTCCTCTCTTCCTTTATCATTAGTTCTTTGCCACTGAAGCAGGGCGGAGGTCTGAAATGCGACCTCAGTGGACTACATTAGTGATCTGTCAACTTCCTGACAATGGGTCTTTCAGGGTCAAACTAACAAACTAAAAAAATATAACCCAGATCACCTTCACACTTAAGAAGCACTGTATTTTAGCAGTGTTTTGAAGGGGCACCTAGCTTCCGGGTAATATTTTCGCTCTATTGAATTGTGCCATACAGATCATAAGAAAAACACAGTAACATATTATAACAAAGGAACCTATTTAAAATTAGATAACCACTTATGAGAATAAGTTTACAACAGGTGAGTAGATGAAGAGGCAGTAACAAACGTTAGGAGGATGGATCCATTATAATCTGACAAATCATGAGTCAGCAGCAATTCAATGACTACTGGAGGTCAAGGAATTGAATGAAACAGTTCCTTCTTTGGTCCCAAAAAGAAGAATACTACAATGCCGGAGGATGGTACTGGATTCATTGTAGTGAAGTAGGAGCTTGCATCCAGACACCATAAATGAACCCATTAACAAAAAGAAAACTAAGATACATTTAAAAGCTAGCCTTTTTGATTCCTTTTAAGGAGTAAATTGATGACTTGACAGATTTTGTTACAAGTACAGCAATTTGAAGATCGGCCTGTATTGGAGAAGAAACCATGTACCACCTCTATATTTCTACACTTTTTCTAACCGAGAAGCTACTCATGCAGACCTAGACGGAGTCCTTTAGCTCAAGCGGGATTCCTTACATTAACAGTTTTTGGCAGGAAGTTAAGAGAGCAACTCTAATGTTGGCATTGCTAGCTTGTGCTCACCTAAATTTGTTATTTGGCAAAGGAGATCAAAGTCTACTGCCTTTTTTAAACCAGGACCTACTTGCACACAAATTCCTATCAGTTTTATGAGTGTACACTCAAGCCATCTGGGTCAGCTTGGGGCTGTCATACACTTCCAGTGGAGCCAAGCATGATGTTCGACCCTGCTTCAAGAAAAAGTGGCACAAGCCACAGCTCCTTGTGGGACGGCGGGCATCGCAATGGCATTGTTAAAGGTGTTGGGCACCCCTGCATTGGACTCTTTTCTACCTGCCGCCATCCACCTACGTGCTCCTGGGAAGCATCGTAGCTCCTCCGAGATCCTCCAGCTTGTCGCACTGGCTCACCATATGAGCAGTCTAGAAGGAGGCGTCTGGGAGGGAAACTGACAAGGGTGGATTTACCTAAGCAGGAGAACAGTAAGGTAAGGGAAGTTGTCAGTTTGTTACAATCCGTGCGGGTGCAGTTTCCAATGGAGCCACTCTGGGTACAGTAAAACATTACATTGAGTGCCGGGCCTGTGGCTCTGATTGAAGCTCCTGTATTCTGGTCTAACAACATTCAAATACATCAGACTGGGACAGGACCATCGGATTCAGAAGAATGAAGGGGTGGAGCCCCCCCCACTCTGCTGGTGGGGGCCGCCCCTACTTTATTCGACACATTTCTTACCATTCTGGGTTAACCATGAGCACAAGGCGTAATCCTGCGCACTGAATGGTTGTGCATATCATGAGTTGTGTGCAGTGACTGTTAGTGATCAGAGTTTAATAATACTTTGACGAAGGTTTCCCAAATGAATTCGTGTTGCACATGTCCCCTGGCTGACATTACTCTGCACTGCCCAGCCTTGTGCGGACTTTCAAGCAACACCAGCACAGGCAGGGCAAAAAGATAGTTCTGAGAAGGATTGCCTCGCAGAACCATGTGAGGATCCGCAACAGCTCACAGAGGACCCGCTCTGGAGTCTGAACTCCCCCACAACAAATACTTCAGTGAGAACAAAAACATTCTCTGTTCAAGTTTAAAGTAAGTCTACCCTTTTTTCCAATCCTCTCTGGACATGGAACCCTTTGGCGACTGCGCAAGAATAGTGTAGTGGACATATGATATGGAGAAAGGAGTTGCAATTGTGCATGCCGGAAGTAAGCCCAAGTGCCTTTTACAATCTTGTAACACTGGCCCATTGGCCAGTTCGAACATTCCTAACAGGTAGGGAAAGAAATCTATGCATACCCGTAAGGTTAGTCGGCTCCATAAGTAAAGCGTTTCCAACTCAGGTATTTGTTCAACTTACAGCACACAGGTTCGAATGCCAACAGGGCTGGTTCAGCCTTTCAGCCATAAACTGGGTTCCAATAAATGTGCATTTAAACAGCAATACAAACTGTCAACACTGGTAAGTAAGCGCTATACAAAAAATAAGTTATTACATGCACAACTGGTGTTACACTAAATCGTACCTACTTTGTTATCATATACATAAACGTGTGGAAGAAGAGACTCAAATTTGCGGCTATACGTTGTCAATTCGCTCTGACGCATTCTTCACAAATGCAATGGAGGAACAGTCCCCAAACAAGGGAAACAACATCGACACCTATTTCATCTGTGAGGTCTGCGCTTGAATACAGTTTTCTTAAAACAAATTCACATAATGTGCCTCTGAAATTCAGGAATACGTGCAATTAAGTCAGGGCACTATATTAGTACTGGACCTTCTCAGGGTCAGAAAGAATATTGCCGAATTCAAGCAGGCATCATAGTTGATTTCGAGTGTTTGATGGGCGATTAGCAAGCTTAATATATAAGAGCTTTTCTAGATAAGGAAATGTACGAATTTCTCGAACTTAATTAAGTTAGTTGCAACTGCTCTCCCCTGCCTGCATTCTAACAAAGGCCCAACCGGTGAACAATTGAAGCCAGCGCTGCCTTATCAGGAAATCCTCCCCGACAGATACTGCAGCCAGCTCACAGCCGAGAACGCACAAAGGCTCAGCGAGTTATCAAACATCCCGCAGACAAGATACACTACATGAAGTCTATAGGGAGGCCGCTAGCAAACACTTCAAGGAGGAAGGGGTCCAGTGTCTGACGCAGCCCACAGCAGTTAGGAATTGCAGTAAAGGGGAGATGGTGGACGGTCCACCGCACCACAGAAACAACTGTGATCATTGTAATTCACAGGGGCTTCTTCCTTATGCGCCTGCCACACCCTTGTGTTCATAGATCGAGGAACGGACATTTTAAGCAGACTTTGCATGTCCCCGCGAAAAGCAGAGCACAGAGGGGACAGTGCTCCCTATCACACAGCGCATACATGAGCTCCTGAGGGCCAGCCCCAGAATATGGAGGGGGCGGGATGACGGACAGTCTTGAAAGCGGATTGCGAGTGGCCCTTAACCAATGGGGCTGGAATCCCCCGCCATCTTTTTCTGAGCCCAGGAGGCTAAAGAGCAGCCATGCCTTCCTTTGATACACTGGATTCCTCTCATATCCCAATTCAGATGATATGTAGTTTCCCAAATTGATGCTAATCGTTGGACACGTGGGATGTCTAAAAGCTGAGATACGCACTAAAGCTTCATCATAGGGGCCATATTGTGATCAGCTGGTGCGGCACACCCTGGGCCGCGCGTCACGGCAGCGGGCTGCCCTCTGCCTGCAACCCCGGCAGTGTGGGAGGGCCTAAGCCTTTCAAAGAGAGGGGTTGACGCTGCCCCTGTGTATTAGAAAAGCACAGAGGTACTGGTTGAGGATGGAAGAGTAAAATATCTAAAGAAAAAAAATGAAGTGCAGTTTCTACACCAGAGAGTAAGAATATGCGCCAATAGCCAACATACCGCATGCAGTTTTTGCAGGAACAGACGGCGAGGCTCAACATGCACACTCCCTCCCAAAAGCAAACACCAAAACGGGATCAGAAGGGTCATTGCACAGACGGCACCACATCCAGCTCGGTCTCTGCTGTGCACCCTCGACACCAGACACAGGAATTGAAGCACCGTCTTCTACTGCAACTTAAGCTTAACACGCCTTGTGACAGAAGGGTGCAGAAGCCTTCACTTTTTTTGATTTTTAGCCCTAAAATGATGCATGGAATTAGGTTTCTGAAAGCGAGCTCTGCCAATCAGAATTGTTTTCATAAATGCTCCATTCCAAAAAGCATAATGCAACCATTTGCCTTGCAGTTACAATCTACTGACATCTGAGCAACTGCGCTGCAGTTACAGCAGGATATGGTGCTGAACAACTGCTGGAACACACATTTTCAACTGACAGATGGCTTTTGAATCATCTGCACCTCTGGTTCAAAAAATAATTGTGTGTTCATAGACAATATGGTGGAACATTAATATCTGAAAATAAACCATGTCTGATTAAGATATGGTGGCTACAAGGACCACACAAGTATAAAAGAAAAAGCATTTGAATGTGATATTGTTGCCTTTATGACCATCAATCTGGATTCTGGGCATCCAGAGGCATGCATGGAAACTGCTCTCCAGAACACCTGTGAAACTAAGCTCGGAAATCTCGACTCCAACTCTCCAGCTGTTCTTATTCTCCTCAATCTCTCCTCTGCCTTTAACACCGTCAACCATTCCAGCCCCATAAAACAACTCTTTGACACCCTCTGCATCACTGACTGGGCACTGGATTGGCTGACCTCTCTTTCCTCGCTAACTGCCCTTCCCAGCTGCAACTGGGCCCGTTCTCCAAAACCACCACCCTCTCTACCTGTGGAGTTCCCCAGGATTCTATCCTATCGCCATGGTTATTCAATATCTATCTTGCTCCTCTAGCTCACCTGATCTCCTCCTTGTCTCCTCATTTCCAGCGTTATGCCGATGACACAGCTTTCCTTCAAACTTGCCCCTCTTCCTCCTCTCTCATCCCTGACTGTCCGCCATTCAGGCATGGTGTGCAGTGAATGATCTGTGTCCCAATGCCAGTAAGATGGAGATCCTCCTCATCTGGACGCCTGTGCCCTTTTTTCCTCATACCCTCTGGCCACCCTCTTGGGGCCCTCTACCCCCACCATCTTGTGAGGCCACAAACCCTGGGGCCATCTTTGACTCCGCCCTCTCCTTCACCCCTCACATCATGGATCATGGACTTTACCAAGCAGTCCCACTTCCAGCTCCACCTCCTCAGAGGCATTCTTCCTTTTCTCACCTTCCCCAGAGGATCAATGTCGCCAGAGCTCTGGTCCTCTCCAGGCTGGACTACTGCAACAGCCTCTTTCCTCCCTTCGCCCCCTACAGCTAATCCAGAATAGGACTGCAGTACTTATCCTTGGCCTCAAGCCCAGGCACTGTATCTCTCCAGCTCTAAAATCTCTCCACGGGCCCCTGGTGGCCACAAGGATCAAATTCAAGACCCTCTGCATCATCCACAGGGCCTTCTGTGGCCTGGGACCACACTATCTCCACCTTTCCCTACCTAAATAGTCCCCCGCCAGAGCCATGCACTCCTCTAATTTCAACTCCCCAACTGTCAAACGCTTCTTCAAGCAGAGAGTGGGGGGCATGTCTCTGCTTGGCTGATGCCTCCCTTTGAAACAGCATCCCTGCCCCTCTCAGACTTCAGCCAGTCCTCCTTAACTTCCAGAAACTGCCCAAAACTCTGCTCTTCTCTACCTCTTTCCCTTCCCTGCTAATCACCCCACTGCTGCTGTGACCCGTGGCCTGATCCTCATGAATATCACAGGATCCCAGGCCCTTTCCCCAGTCAATGCAAGCAAACAACTACCCTGTGGGCCCCTGTTTGGCAGCTGAATATCCCACCCTTGAGTCTCGCCGATACGAGCATTTAGCCCGAGTGTCTCCTCCTTGGCTCCCTTAGCAGTTCCCTCCTGGGCCCTCCTCCAGCACTTTTCCACTCCTCTGCTCCTCCTTCCATTCCCATCCCCTGCACTTCCCCTCAATGCACTTGCACGGCTGAATGCCAGAAGGCCTTGTAGGATCAGAACTGTATGTTACTGTTTTTTGCCATTGCTATTATTTCCCCTGTTCCCTTCCCATTTAGCATTGTGATGCTTTGAAACACAATTCTGTTGTATAGAGTGCCTTACAAATGTCCAATAAATAAATATTAGTGTCAGCTTGTTGAGGTGACTGAATCATGACAAGAGTGAAGTGTATTAGCTGTCTGGCCTGTCTGTACTCACAACCACCAAGTCGGCCTTGCATAGGTAGATTTTCTATTGATTCCCCTGAGCAAGGTTCCCACCTTCCTCCAGGGAACAGGAAGCCTTTCACAGGAAGTTCTGTGGAACCTGACTGACTGACAAAGGCCCTCTCACACCAGGGTGCAGATTACTAGAGTCCTTTTCAAGTAGGCAGACAGAGGAAGGGGGTAGAGTTAATTAAGCACAAAGGTGAGGTTTAGTCCAGAGAGGGTTCCACCATCTTGGACTTCGCTTGGGTTACTCAAACTTCCTGTTCTCTCCCCACTTCCTGAAGACAAGGTAATCTGGGAAAGCCATTAGATGGCAAAGGACACTTGTCGCCTGCATTGGACCTCTGACAACAGGCTTGCTTTTGAACAATCTACGGTAGGATTTTTTTGCCAGAGGGAAGGGGCGGGGGAACCATGCTGTTAGTTGATTAATCGCTGGACTCAGACAGAAATGATTCACACTATGTTGTATTGACATCTGGCAAGGCTGTAAAAGTCCAAGCTTTTAGAAAATGTATTAATAAGATGGTCCAGGTTATTCCATCTCAGAAAGGGTGGTCTCCTAACCAGACCTCCCATTTATAAAGCGCCATGTCAAAAGCATAGTGTACACCTGTGTCCTGTTGCATCAATATCCTGATCTGCAGTGCCTGCTTTTTGGTGGCACATAGCAAGTTCAGAGGTCACAGCCGCCCTACCTGGCAGCTGGGGTGATGGCAAAGTCCCTTCAGCACAGAGGCAGCACTTAAAATGTGCACCTCTGTTCCAAATCAGCATAATTATCTCCAATTATCATCTAGGTGGCAGTTTAATCTTTAAACATAAGCCTTACCTGAGTTGCAGTATGGTAGCTGGTAATTCACATAATTATTAAAGCCAAATCCGATATAAATCATACATATATTGGCACAGTGAGCGTAGGCCAGCCATGGACAGGCTGTGTGTGAAGCACAGTCCCTCAGCAGGAGCTGTCCTGGGAAACAGAAATCAAAGGACACACCATGGAGAAAACATTGTGAGGGGTCGGAAATGTGAGGGGGACCACTCTGTGAAGTTTTTTCAAACGCCATTTTATTTTATTTAAAGGTTGAATGAATGCCTCACCATCCCTAAATTCCATTTCTGAAAGGAAAATCTGCTGATCAGATTCCTCTTTAATAAGCTCCATGCTGAAAGCATAGTGTGTACCTGTGGCCTGCTGCATCAGCACCCTGATTGCAGCGCCTGCACTACCAGTGGCACAGAGCAGGTTCAGCGGTCCTAGGTGCCCATTTAACAGCTGCAGTGACAGCCAAGTCCCTGCAGCATAGGAACTGGATTTACAATATGCGCCTCTGTTCCAAAACCATATAATTATGGGTTTACCTCCTGGTGGCAGAATAATCTTTAAATATAAGCCATACTCTATTTAGGGTATGGTGGATGGTATTCTCATAATTATTACAGCCATATCCATTTTGAAATCACAAATGTGTCAGCTCCTGTGAGCCAAGCTCAGCTGTGGAAGGTGCTGTGCATTCGGGCCAGATGGGTTCCACCATTTTGTTCCTCTCTGCCTCTTTTTCTCTTTCCTCTCTCCTCTCTCCTCCACTACCTCTAGAGCAAAGCAATTTGGGGTATTACATCATAAGGGCAAAGTCCACTAATTTCAAGAGCAGGGATTGGACCACTAAAGCAGGCTCGCTTTGGTTCAATCACCTGGGGACTTTTGCCTATAAAAGCGGTCTCCCACCACTTCTTTTAATCATATGGAATCACCGTGAACCATCCTGATGATTTCGTTGGACCCTGCTGAGAGAGCAGTCCTCCTTAAAGTCCAGTTGAGAGCTGGAGGTAGGTGTTCCAAGGCAGAGACCAGATATGCCTCCTTCCCATCCCCAATCACCACTGAGGGTGATCTGCTACTGGAACAGGGTCAACCTCTCTGCCAGCGACAGCGGAACCCACAACCTCACAGTGTTGGAAGACCCCTGCAGTTGTGTGCCAGCATCCCCTGTTTTTGGGAGCCCGAGAACAAGGACCCATTTTGTCTTGTGAGTCCCACTCCAGGGTTCAAACAACCTTAGAAGTGACCTGCTGCTGGACAAAGACCTCTTCTGACGGAGCAAACTGTGACCAGATCAGCTTTTTGCCCACTAAATGCATGCCCGCCTTACCCCTGCTATCCAGCTGTACTTTTGCCATCCACTGACCCGACTGGCCCAGCGGTTTGCTTTAAGGGGCGCATGCCGTGCAGTGACCAGAACCCGTTAGACTGTCCCAACATCCTCAAGTGTGGACTGTATTTGCCCATCCCATAGCAACATATAGCCTACCCCATCTTGACCCTTTGTCTTTGTTCTACTCTCCAAGTAATCCTAGCCATACTGGGTAACTTGTCCAAAACAGTTAGAATTTTCTGTGCACCCCGTCCTTGATTCTTACGGTTAGCGCCATTCTTTCATTCACCCCATCTTGTAACTCCTCAGTAATATTTGGAATGATTTAAGTAATTTCCACATAAAGAGAAACGCGGCGTGGAGTGGGTTAATCCGGCTGCTTAACCTGTTTCATGGGCAGCGCTATCTTCTTGATAATCCAGTATAAGTAAACTTTGTCTTTCTTTCCAAACCAATTTTCTCTCTTTAACGGCTTTCTTTTTCCAAAACCGAACCTCCTTTTACCTTGCCAATCTCATCCAATTCTTCAGCTATAGCCATCCTTTCACTTCTATATTGTCCCTGTGATGTGCATCTATTCCCCAGCCAAAAAAACACATTCCCATTCAGAGTATTTCACCCATTTTTCTTAAAAAACGTTTTTGACATTTAAAACTGCAATTGAGAAACATGCAACTTTCCAGCATGTTATTCGGCTGCATTTTGTTCTTACTTTCAAGCTTTCTTTTGATCTGTATGCCTTTTGTTGATACCTTGCCTTGTGGTTGCTAGTGTTTATACATTCCTGCTATTGTGAGAAATCATATTTGCCTCCGCACATTAATGATCAAATTTCAAGTGTCATTTGATGCAATTGCAAAGGGTTTTAAAAAGGGTTTAGCCTCCTATTTTGTGAGGGAAGGTCGGATTTTGATTCTGTTTGCTATCTCATATCCGTGACTCCCTGCTGCTTCTTTCTATCCAATTCAAATTGGATTCATTGGGGTTTGGGAGAGCATTGCAGTGGGAAATCTTAACTCAGGTGCTATCTACCCGTATTTCAAACCTGCTCCTATTCATTTGTGCTTTGGATATGTTCTTGTAGAGGGTTAACCAAGTGTATTTCAATGGTTTTCGTTGTAATTATCACCCCATTGGTGATTGCTGCCCAATATTAAAATGTGTGTGATTTCTTTGAATTTTATAATAAATAAACATTGCATTCCCACCAACCGGCCTGGTTCATGGTCCATTGTGAGCTAGGGTATTTGTAAAAGGGGGTGTGAGACGGGTTGTGTGCCATCCCAAATTGAATTTGCAGAAAATAAAGAGAAAGCATACCAATTGTGCGCTACATCCAAGGCTAAGGGCAAAGGTCCTTGTCCGGTGTGTGTCGCCCCATTTGAAATCCTTAACAGCTGAGATGTGGTTTGGTGATGTAGGGGAGTCTTGCTGGGTGGATAAATGTACCCCACAGCATTCATTACAATGCAGCGATGACCTACGACAAAATAATGTGGTCTAGCTGGACACATAATGACACCTCCATACACCAGACTAAAACACAAAGCACAACACCTCTGCCATCAGAATGCAGCGACCAGCTATGACAGAAATTCAGTCTAGCGGGAAATATAATGAGTCTTTTGAACTTGCGCACTCTCCTGACCACCTCAGCACCCATCCACATGCCTGAACATTATGGATAGCTTACTGGAGCACGGCCATCCTACCTATTTTGGCCAAATTCACACATGCATTCGAATCCTTGTGACAATTTTACCTTGGACTTTAGTCTGCCAAAGACATTCCCACCACATGCGCATTGAGGCCATACTAATGGCATAAAGGCGCTATAAAAATGATACACTACTACCCAGACTGCAACATCTATGCCATCTGTGCATATTCTGTCTTTCTTCAAAAACGGTGGGTTTTTACAGTGTTTTCTAGTTAGTATTGTACATGGTGTGTCTAAATAAAGTACATATTTGTACAGAACCTTGGTTGGACATTCCTTTATTTGGGACTTTTATACTTTGCTGTTTAGGTTGCTACTGAAGCACATCCACAAACCTCTTAAGCGTATAGCCTTCCCTCTGCCCACGTTACCAGAAAAGACGAAGGAGGTATAGCTCTTGACTGTGCCGTTTTACCTTTATGATTGTGTTGGCGCTTTGTAGATGTGTGAGGGCTGAGTGGGCATTTTAGACTACTCATCCTTTTACTCCTGCAGGGCAGAAGTCAATTTGTCACACTCGGAACCTGGTGCGACTGTCGAAAGACTTAACTTGGATTCGGGCATTTTGAAATTACGCTATGCTCCAGTCCTCCTTTTGGTGTAAAGAGAATGGTTAAGTCCCCTTTGCACCTTTTTCGTACAAGACATATCCTCTTTGAACTCCTTGTTGCATTTCTTGCCTGTTCTTCCTCCCTGCTAAGTATACTGAGTGCTTGCATCATGACCTGTTGCAGTTATTGGCCTCCTTTGCAGGGCAGAGGTTTTATGGTGTTTTTCTAGTTAAGTGCACATTTGATTTGTGTAATTAAAGTAAATATTTTTATAGAATCTTGATTGGACATTATTTCATTTGGAAACTGTGTACTATTGCTGTTTGGGTTTCTATGGACTCACATTCACACCTCTTCTGAGAGCATTGCCTTCCCCTAGTCCCACATTACTAAAAACTAGTGAAAGAATTAGATCTCTTAGCTGTGCCCGTTTTACCTTTATGATTGGGATCACTGTTCATTTGTATAAGTGTGGGGGCTGAGTAGGCGGTTTAGCTGCTACTCATCCATGTACTCCTGCTGAGCAGAAATCAATTCGTCACACAAGTCGAACTCTTTTGGGGATACAGTCTATTCCAAAAACTTCTGCTATAGAGATGAAGAAAGAAGGGGCCAATGAACTGGAAAGCTCCTTTCACTACCCATCTGTAAGGCACATTAGGGGTAAAACTGGTGTGGACCAAACCGCCTCTGCTGCCTGCGCAGTGAAACCAGGATCCTGCTGCCCGGACGTGAAGGGTCTCCTGTAAGTGTCAGACAAACGTCCTGGAGTGGAAGAGCAGAACAAACGACTGGCCTTGCCCCTGGAAACGCCTGGCCTCGGCCTCTAAGCAGTTAAAAAACCAGTCAAAGCCATGTTTAGCACTAGGAGACCCTTTCGAGTCAGCACGCGTGACTACCACAAACACAACTGCAGCAGTCAATCCTGAAGTTGGCGATTGCAGGGGTTGTCCACAGATATAAAGAAGACAAAATGCAATATCTATTCATTCTTTTAAAATCAAGGGGCATTTGACAGGGATCAATAAGACAGAAGAGCTCTTCAATGAGGAGAGAGCACAAAAGTTGCGGCAATACCTAAACGTGTAGAGTGAATGCCCACAGCAAAGATGGCTGCTTGTGCCAAAAGCCAAAATGACACCAGAAAAGACTGCATTAAATGAAATGGAAAGGAGACACCCTGTTGTGGCCTGGCAATGAAAGACCTCACAAAGTAGCATAGTATGAAGCTTTTCATTTGCAGATGAAATTATGTGCCACCAAGGTAGTTGCAGTGCCTTAAGTAGCACTGCTAAATGAGCCAGTGCTCATCAAGGGGGCGTGGCCTAACAGCAGGGAAGGGATTGCATGCTAGCTCATTAGGCTACGCCCCCTTAACGAGCCCCGGCTCAATGGGCTACTGGTCAGGCAGCTTTTTGTAGAGATCAGCACCCTCTCCCCACCTCTGCAATCATTTTCTATAGGCTTGTCTGGCAGGGGACAGCGCCTCGTCTAGTCAGCCCAAATGGTGGCGCTGCCCCTCACCAGTTGGGGAGGGGCAGCGTCACCATTAAGGCTAAAAGGGTGAGGCCGCTGGAAGCTGCGCTCTTTTTCCTAAAGACTGAAACTCCAGCAAATGCGCAGGAGCTTCAGGATTTACAAAACAAGGCCTCTGCTTCCAGCAGCCTCACATTTCTCTCCACGATGGTGGCACCTGGCCCACGGGCATCTCTTGCTTGAAGGGATACCTCGCAGGAGCAGTGCCACCATTATGGATGAAAGGCATTTTTTCTGAAGCCTGAAGCTCTTGCACACAAAAAAATTGTCGTCATGTAGTGACCGGGGCTGCAGAGGAGACTAGTGAGCCCCGGCATGAGCCCGCCTCAAAATGAGATTTCGGAGCCTGCAGGGGCTCGGCCACGCCTGGCCCCAGCCCACATAAAGCACTGGGTAGTTGTATTCACTGTCTTGTATATTAAAGCCCCTTGTATTAAGCTTGAAATTCTGCAAGTCCATATAATTATCCACCGGTGCAGGAGGAGCGCGGTGCAGGCGACCGCTCACTTCCCAGGACTCTGCCTCTCTTCCTTCTGCCTTCAGCGGCCCCTGCTACTCTCGCGCATGAAGGGCCTCATTACGAATGTGGCGGTAACGCAACAACGGCGCCGGTAGTGCTACCGGTGCCGTAGTTACCGTACCGCCACATTACGAGTTCTGCTCACGGGTGCTGCTCTGCACGCCTGGTCAGACCAGGCATGCAGAGCAGCACCTGCGAGCAGAACTCGTGATTGCACCAGCACCATTATAAACTGTGCCAGTGCAAACATGCTCCCCACCCCCATTCGGCGCTATGGGGCAGAATGGGGATCGGGAGCTTGCCCACACCGCCACACCGGCACCAGCGAATGGGCAATTACCAGCCCATTCATCTCGTAGTCTCCTGACAGGACGGACGGAATAACTCTCGCAAGACCAATACTCCACTCCCTCCCCCACACGACCCCGCCATCAAAAAATAGAAAACAGCACACACAAGCGTGCACGATGCGTATCGACACTGATGTTCTCAGAGTGAAGGTTGTATCTCAGAGAAAACGCTGCTACAGACACTGATGGCAAAAACGAACAAGCATCGGCAGTGACATATTGGTTGACATCGTTTGGAAGGGATACTTCAAAAGGCACAAGCCCGTCGAATCCGCCATCAGACTAGAGGAGCTGCCTTTGTCCCCCGCCTGTCGTCGTGGGATCGTGCAATGCTATGTTCGCGGCGGCCACAGACGCCTCTGGAACTGAGCCTAAAGTTCTACCGGGCTAACTCACGAACGCAACAGGCTCTCTCTTTAATCCAGAGGTCCTACGCATTTGGGCCCGCACGCTGAACGATTTCTTGAGATGGGAGAATTAAGGTATTTTGAACACAGAGTCCTCTGTGTGCATGGATATTATTAGAGGCAAACTGCCGAATGGTCCTCCTGTGAGGGCAGCATTTCTTCATACAGTAGCCATACAGTGCGGCCCACTTACCATCGCCTGCTCCTGGTGGACAGAAGCCCGTTTCCCAAACTACGTGTATCCAGGACCGAATGCTCATTTCTAAGCACTGCAGTGCAGATGTCCCAGAGCCTTTTATCTGAAAGAAGGCTCGGGTCGCAGCTAGCAGCGTTTTCTAAGCGCGTGCAATCAATTGCCAGTGCTCCAACAAGGACATAGTGCTTGTGCGTGTTCTGAAAAGGATGGCATTACTGGATTCATTTGCAGGGTGTTCTCCGGGTGCTCATTAACTGGAATTGGCCGATCACAGAAAAGGCGCACATCACGGGTGCATGGGAGCCGGCCAGCCTTCATTTACAGATCACCCCCGGCTTCACACGACACTCCTCAGCCGATGGCAACCCAGAGTAGCCGAGGCGCACGGAATGCAGGGCCGTCACGCCCTGCCCTGCCCTGCCCTTCCCTTCCGGCTCTGCTGAACTTCCGCTAGAATGGAGGCCCTTGTAGCTTTTGCCTCTGGGGGCAAAGTTCGCAGAGCCGATGAGGTCCTCAGTGAAATGGATGTAGTGATCTTTAACCCACCTCCAAATGGCCGCTTTTCTGGATCGCAAAACTTCAAACTGCCCCAAAAGCGTCTGCCTCTGTCGTCAGGGACAGCAGGGGTATCTGGCGAACGTGGGGGGGTAATGCTAGCTATGCGCATATCTGCACGGTACATACTGTGCATCCCGCGGTTCGTCTACACCTGCATCTGAGGGGAACACGCGCTTAAAAGAGCAGAGCAATCTGCAGAACACGAGTCGCGTGTGCGTAACACATCTATAATCTATGCCAAGGACGTCCCCGTGCAGTTTAAGCCACTTGCAATCGTCCCAAAACATCGCAGAAACACTTATGGTACAATATTCTACTTGAATTCGTTTCGCGAAAGGAAATCTAAACATAGTGTCTATGCATATTCTTTACCCATTTCTAAAAGCATTTCCTGTATGGGGTCTTGGCAGAGTTTTCTAGGTACACATTAGCACTCAAAATTATCTCGGTCTCACTTGAAAATCATATACTGTGTAAGCATTATTTTAAGAACCGTACACTCTTAGTGCAGCCTTTACCCCCTTCTTGACATCCATGTGCTCACTGTTCAGATAGAATCATTGTATTGTAAGTGATTTCTGAGCGGCTTCCATTACTCTCCCATTACTCTTTTCACATTCCATTTGTGTGAAGCTGGCAGTCAAGTGTGCCAGTCTCGACAGACATCCTTCAGACGTTAATATACTGACTAGTATGACATTGGGTAATAACACTGAGGCAGGCATGCCATGTCTCTCTATAAAATGGCCGTCTGATGCCACTGCTGGCGGTGATGCAGCGCAATGTTATTTCCCCCAGTGTTCCACCACTGGCAGTTGGAGTTGAGATAGTTATACCTTAATTATAGGGGCTCTCTCTTTTGCACACCTGTCTCCAGTGTACTTTTTTGCAAGGAGGACACTACATTGTCCATCGAGCAACTCTTCCAAGAGGCTTGGAGAGCAACATAGAGAATGCTGTTGTGAGGGGAGCAGCCTGCAGCTGGACTCACCTCCCCAGGAGGAGCCACTCACCCAGGTATAACCATTGTGGGCTAAAGAGAGGTGCACTCCGGCCAGCCTGAGAAGTGTCAGTCCGAAGTGTTCGGACGCCACACTGCAGTGTTGGTATGGTTAGTGTAGTGAACCTCCTTACCCGTGGGTGCGGAAGAGATGGGGGAGACAGAGGTGGTCCACCGCCCTTGTGAGACAGCAAATGCTAGCAAATTCGCGACTATGTGTTCTATGGCTTTGTGATGAGGAGCGAATGATGCTGAAGAGAGGGTGCCAGCAGACTGTGGGTGTAGCTTTTGCAGGCAATGACAGAGGACTCGCAGAGGGGCGTGTAACTGGGGAAGCGTGTTTCACATTGGACCTACCAATGTGAGATGACGGTGAGATTAGAAATACCCCACACTGAGGTGAGAGCACAGATACACCAGGCAGGGCAGGGCAGGTTTTCGCCTCACATGTACTCTGACCTTTCAAAATGTAACCACTTGTGATGTTGTAGCTGCCTTTGCAACATGAGGACAGGCTTTCCCCTTACATGTACTCTGACCTTTCAAAATGTAACCACTTGTGATGTTGTAGCTGCCTTTGCAAGAGGAGGGCAGGCGCTCCCATTACATGTACTAAGCACTTCTCACTGTATCTTATGTAACTAAAAGTATGCTTGTAACAGCGCCACAATGCCTGAGGGTTGTTTGTGTGCTTTATAAATGTAAAACAAATAATTTAACTTGGGGTGAGAAGGCTAACAAGCCTGAAGTGATTGAAGCAACACAAGGATGACAGTAAAAGCATGTCAGGAGAGGATGGTGAAATGAGCAATCCTGCATTCCAAGAAATGTAACTGCAGGGGAGTATGCACTGTCGGTTCTGACTACCTCATGTGGGGTGTAATGCAAGTATCAAACCAACCGAACTGAAGGGCCCACTAGGAAACTAACCTGCCAAAACATTCACACCAGAAATGGGCATATTAAAGCAGGCTGTGTGGTGTCTGCAAGTAAAAACGAAGGGCCATGTGAAAAGAGCCTTACTGTCATTACCAAAGGAAAAGCAGCATTTTAATTCACAAAGATAGAAGATAATCAAAGGTACCTTTTACATGAAAAACATGGTTTTTAAACACTGACACAAAAACGGATTTGCATGTGTGTTTGCAACTTAAAGTAAGACGTGAGAAAAATGTTCCCCTACCAACATAAAAATGTCAGGGAAAAGACATGGTGCATGTTGACAAAAAAGTACTGCATATTATGTCTCGCATTCCAAATACCAGCAGACATTTGAAAAGAAAAGCCCACTTTGTTTCCATGAAAAAGTTCCTTAGGCCCAAGGCAGACCTGGTTTACTTGCTGTTGGACAAAAGTCACAAAGAACTCCCCAATGGAAAGCCTGGCTTGCATACCAGTGGTTTACAACCATACACAGTGGGTTGCCTGAGAGGTGTTAGACTTGCTGTCTCTGGAGGACAATTTACTTTGGCCAATGCATGACCAGAATGCAAGAAGGAAGTGTGAAAATGGGGGCTACAATTAAGGGAGGTTGAAACACCAACTTCAAAGAGCAGCAAGCTTCAAACACAAATAGACTAATAAAAAAAATGCTGGCTACAGGCTGGCCCAGTGAGAACAAATGGCCAGGAGGTAGAGGAGTTGCAATTTATCCAACATGAATAAATACTATTAATTTAAAAGGACTATTATAATTTAGGACATTTTCTCAGTAACCATGAGTCGTACTGATTACATGTACGTGTCATTTTTTAGGACATTTCAAGGTGATTTTGGCGATCTAAAATTCATCCGCCTACGACTCAGGGAACTGTAATGGCTATCTAAAATGAGGTTCTGGTTCATCTGAAAATGTTCAAAATTTGGGAGTTGGTGAACGGCTGGACGGTGAAATTAGGAATAGAGGGAATAAATTGCATGTTCCTAACGGTTATGCTTTTTATGAAAATGGCAGAGAATTGCCACACGGCCGTGAAAAATGGTGCAGAGCTGGCTGTCTTATTTAATTCCCCATGATTAGCTGAATTGGAAAATATATATATATTATGGCAGTTGCAAGTAAAATTATGAAGTTTTGCCACATAACTAGATTTTAGCCAAAATTTGACTGGAGAACAAATGTGGAATGCTAATGAAGCTGCCATATGTCTGCTCCAGACACTTAAATCAATCCATAGATAGAGGTGGGAGTTGGGGGGAGAGAGAAGGGTAACTGTCTAATCCTATTTGCGAGAACTCTTCCAGAGTACTACCCAGTATTGCAAACTTGATGGTGTCATCATTGCTATATAAGGGGGAATGCACTAGGAGGACGGGACAGAGCTCCTGAAATTTACCAACAGGGAGAGCTGCTGAAACTTACCATCCGACAGCTGCAAGGAAACACCAGAGGAGATTGCTGAGAGTGCATCTGGGCGGAGCTTTCTGTTTCTGGGAAGGCCTAAATGCTGACCGGGTCCTATGGTGGAGAACTTGGGGCCGTCCTTGAGAGTGGAGCGACCAGACCCGTGCCTCATCTTTCCAGAGGGTCCTGACATGCAGCTGGCTTTCCTGAACATTAAAAAGAGGCTTTCTACGTAGGAATAACTGAGCCCTGTGAGACCAAATGGTGGGTGAGTCTGCTGGCTTTAAATCCTTTCCCTTTATATCAGGGATTTCGGGGGTAACAACTGTGTAGATCCTTAGCCTATTTAACTAAAAAATATCAGTTGAATTAATTCCCTTTGGCAGAACACTACAGTGATTTTTGCTAAAATTCAAAATTAACAAAGCACCAGTGTGCGATGAAAACATTCAGCCTATAATTTAATTAGGTAATCTTTTTTGTCCTTTTGACCCCAACTTCTTTAAGGAAGAGCACAGTCTCTTTGTTCTTAAATCAGTCCAATCTTTTTGTCCAGCTTTCCTCAATGCAGGCCTGTCAGTGGAGGACGGTCTGAAATCCAAAATTCTTCAATCATCCCAATGTTTCTGTCAGACTTCCCCAACCCAGACCAAAGTAGGGGCAGGTCTAAAAACAAACTTCTAAAGCACCCTGAGTTTAGTTTAAACTAAAGGTGTGGGTGAAATCATGATTGCCATATGCATTTGCCAAAATCTGAAAAAACAAACTTCTAGCCTTTTAAGCATGCAGGAAAATCGAAATTGCACAGCACTACATTTGTAAATTGTGTTCACTGACCAGCGCTAATTATTTCCTCAAGTGAAATTTGTAGAAAGTAAATATTTGATTGTGATTTGTGTCCTTTTCAACTCACTTATGTGATTTATTTATGTTGAGAAGTTTGTGTTGTGCCACGGAAAAAGTGGTGTTAAACATTTCAGTGCGAGTTTCATAACATCTAATTCAAATAAATATGAAAATACTTTGAAGAGGGAAAATCAGAGTGTCCCTTCCCTCCTGATGGGGCCCCTAACTGGAAGAAGCACTCCCGACAGAACAACTATCGACTATCCGAGATTATACCCGGTCCCACCGCTCCCACTGTAAGCTCATATCACGACAGACATCCAGACATCTGCCCGATCAATCTCACGACGGCAAGAGCCTTAGCCAGCACAACTAACGACAACCGAGACCGAGCTGAAGACGACTATATGGACCAACTCGATTGACGTCCCCGCAAGCCTTGCTGCAGGTCGTTAGAGACTTCATGACGACATAGCCCACATACCCGACATAGTTAGACAGGAAGCACATGTGCAGTAGGCACAATCAGGACACACACACACCAATCCACACGAAGAACATATGCATACAGTTCTATGAGTAGAGGACAGTGACACACATCCTTTCTGCACGTTTGTTAGTTTTCATATAGGTCGCTATTGCACCGCAGAAATGCAAGATGCCAAGAAGAGCTTGTGTATACGCTTGCAGATGCTACTCACTATTTACTCTATGGCTGGACAGGAGCACTCAAAGGACTGGACCAGTCAATGCATGCTTTTAACCCTTAAACAATCATATTGGAAGAATAACCAGAAATTGGGTAGGCCTCAGAGCAACCCAGCACACTAAACTCCCTTTACAGGGATCCCAAAGCTGCAAGCTGCTGAGCGAGCAGAATCGCCCTGGTAGGGACTGCCACCGCCAAGGCCATAATGTTGCAAGTGACATTCCTCACTCATGATGCCACGATGAGCCCAGCTACAGGGCAGGATACCCCAAGCTAAAATACAAATCAAAGTAATTTGACTTCGCTAACGGTCTCCGCACACGTGATCCGGCAACCTGACATTATGCCAAGACCTGGAAGCAGGGAAGATGAAGCCATCCCACATCTGAGACTGAACCTTGCCACATAGGTGCAACAATTCATCTACAAAATGCGCTGCGACTGGACTGCTCTCATGGCATTAGCCAAGACCTCATTGTTACACGCTGTCTCACAGTCACATCCTGTTGATACACATTTTACGAGAGCAGGTGTCTCGTGGGCTGTTAACAACGATGGTCCCAGGCTTGGGGGCTCACAGTCTGATCAATCAGTACACTGGGGGACAGGGGCTGGCGGCCAGAATCTCCAGTCAATCATCAGGGGTTCTAATGTAACATTTTTCAGGTAGCAATTTTTAGGGATGAACCAAGTACACCACCTGACAACGTAACCACCAATAACAAAATACCCTATATGCCTCCATACTGGACCTACCACTCAGGGAGCCAACCCAGAGTGGCGTTCGGTTCGGGGAAGGATTTTGGTAAGTGACAACGATCGTGACGTCACAAGTGTACAAAAAGAGCCTGCAAGCCTGAGCTTGTTGAGAATGTACATGGATGGAACTTGATGCCTAGTATGTTGTCCCTGCTCATTTGATATAATAAAACAGCAGTTATCCTTTGCTCCTTGTGTGGACCTCGACTTCTTTGGGACATTGGAGGGAGTTGGGGCCCTCCGTGAGCTGGAGGTCGGCGGACCATAGGTACGGCTCTGCCGACCCCAGAATTTACCCTAACAACTTCCTGTACGCCGGCCTGGTTCTTGGCTCATTGGTAGCTCAGGGGGAGGGATCCAATGGGTATTAGATGAATTGCAGATAGTACTGAATAAAAGAACCAACATGAACCGTTTATTGTATAGCACTTAGCTTGGGGAGGGCAGGAACTCCCTGTGTCGAGGGTAGCCTCTCAAAAAATGGTTACACTCAGTGAGAGGAACTATCCCATGCAGAGGTGAGAGCACTAATACCCAAACCCGGTGTGAAAAGGCCAGCAAGCCTAAAGTGATGGAAGCAACACGTAGATTGAACCAGGGAAAGGTCTTGCATACCCTGAGCTTTGGTGAGAATCCAAATGGCCCAAGAGGGGATGACACAACAGGGAAACAGAACTGTGACACGATACCCAGATACCCCCAGCAAGAGGAAACAAACACTGAGACCTTTACATGCAGAGAACAGGGCACATGTGCGACTGACAATATGGGCCTGGTAGAATGGGAAGCAGGCCAATATAGCAGGTTCAGAGCCTATGCGAAGGGATCAATGTGGAAATGGAAGGATTTGCTGCAGGCCAGCCCACAAACAGCTTGGCCTCCTGCAGTAGACAGGACTCTGGTGATGGTTATAAAAAGAAAGCAAGTCAATGGCACCTACGAAGACCCCAGTGTTGGTGTCTGTGACCCATGGAATTTGTTCCCTTTTCCCCAGAGGGAGCTACCCCCTTTGGTACTAGGAATGTGAGCCTGCTATGCCTAACACCCTCTAGGGGCAGGGAAAGCAGGACCCTAGGGGGGGGTGACAGCCCCCTCACCCCCAATACGGACAGAGCATCCCTCAACAGGGCTATATGTTAGCCTCCCATGTCCTAGATAGCCAATGTAATGGCTATATGGGAGTTGCAGCAGAAAAATATAGAAAAAGTCAGGAAGTAGGAGCTGGTGTGGTTTCTGATCGTGAATGCTGCCCTCATTGTGTGAAACGGAGAATCAATGGCATGATCGGTCTCTTCTCAGGGCAAGACACGAAGGACCAGTGAGAACGACCCAAAGAGAATGCAAGGGTAGGAGCAAGAGGGTGGGCAGGCGAGGCATGCCTGCTTGCAAAGCTGCGACACAGAGGATGGTCGAGTCCCCTTTGAGATGACATCAAGAAGCAGATACACACAGTTGGCATTGAGAGCGTAGCATTGAGAGTGGAGGAGTGAGATAGCCTGTGGAGCGCTGCTTCCTGCGGTCAGACCTGGAGCTTGATGAGAGACAACGGTATGCACTGCGGTCTACCGATGGAGCCACCACTGAAGTCCCACAACAAAATGATGGTAAGGACCAGAGGCCGCACAGCAAAGTGGAAGAGCGCAGATGAACAGAAGCCGTGATACAGCCCTTCCCGAGGAACAAGCCTGCAAGACTACAGGTACACTGTGCCTTTGGGGAACTGGGAGGACGGCAGACAAACCTGTGCATAACCCACAGTGGGGTAAGATTACAAATACCCCATGACGAGGTGAGAGCATGAATACCCAAACTCTGTGTTAGTCTAACAAGCCTAAAGTGACCGAAGTAACACGTAGACAGAACCGGTCCCACATACCCCAAGCTGGGATGAGGATCTGAATAGCCCAAGAAGGGCAGAAGCAACAGGGAATCAGAACCAGGACAAGGCCCCAGATACCCCAAACAGGTGCAAGAATCTGAATAGCCCTACAGGGGCTGAAGTATCAGAGAACCGGAACGAGGCCCCGCATACCACAAGCGAGGGTAAGAATCTGAACAGCCGACCAGTGGCTTAAGCAACAGAGAATCTGAACTGGGGTGAGGCACCAGATGATAATCCAAGCTGGAGTGAGAAGCAGAGAGAGACAGACAAAAAGGCCAAAACAATACTGAGAAAACGAATTCCCCACAAGGTGGTACCAAACCAGAGGGCCCAGGGCAGAGAGGGGGGGATTAAAATCCAGAGATAGTGCCCATAAGGGGCCACCCAGAGACCAACCCCAGGGGCGGCTGTACAACCCAAGGTCCCAGAAAGGAGTAGGGGCCAAAAAGGTTCTGCACAAGGTCCAACTACTCCAGAGCTTTTGTAAAGATTTTTCCTTGTAGAACAATGCCATTGAATAGCAGGCCAGAAGGCCTAGAGACATTAACACATTTTTAACGACCTGGCAGAAAGGTCAAAAGAACTTAGTTCCAAGTAAATAGCTCAACAAGGATTGGAACAAGAAGCCCATACACATTGGGTGGTGACAAAGCTGAAGTCTGCTCGGGGCAGGATGCATTCTCTAATCTTCAGTACCTTGCGGGTGGATCAGAAACCAGCCAGAGATATACCACTTGGGCAAGAGGCTTTTGTGTTTTAATTAGGTTATTTTTCTTTTATAAGTGATAGGGTTAGTATTAGGGGTGTACCGAATAGTAGATTTATATATTCAGCCAAATAGTTGGACAAGTATTCTGCTGGAGCCGAATAGTGGCATTTTCTTAGAAATATAGTTATGTAGACAAGAAAAACATTTTGTAAATTAAAAACACACTTTAAAATATGTACATATGTTCTTTATTCCATTTCTTTTCTTTGTTGTCTATGGCAGATGTTTGTGTAAACCATTACCAGAAAATAAACTGTGCAATAATAGCAGCGTTTTCATTTGTGTCCATTCATAGGTGTCACTTGTTGGGCAGGGCCAGAGCAACTAAGACTGGCCCATAAGTATAGTATGCAGGTATGGAATCACGGTGAGGGGTGACTGGGATGAGTCTACTCGTACTTTCAAATGTTCCTTTTGGCCCTGCCCTTTTTCGGAGTTCTGGCTCCAGCAAAGCATTAAAACACAAAAAGGTGTGATTACATCAATTAGCACTCTGCTGAAGTGCTGCCTAATACAAACCTCTGAAATGCTAAAGCCATGCTTTCTGCATGTGGTACTGAGTGTGGGTGAGGTATTTGCGTTTGTGGTGTTTTGGATCATGGTAAAAGACACCAGACACAAATATATAGGGAATGAGGAGTCCTGCATGGTTATCGGCTGACCTTATAGGCAAGTGGCAGGGTTGATTTTCATATCTTTAATTGGCATGTGCATGTTTATATTTAACAGCCATTTGGTCCATTGTTTCAAAATTGTAAACTTGTATCTCCTTAGATTTATTACGCACAAATATCCCTCTTTTTTATCTCTCTAATGTTGGGAGGAATATTTCTGCTGCACAGACTGGGACATTTTGGATAAAAGAAAATATATCCATGTACTCTAGTAACATCTGTCACTTTTACTCAATTTAAAGGGACTCGTTTTGGCAACATGAGAAAGTTGGAGGGCAGGAATTGTAAACTACTTTTCAATATTGCAAGCACATCTCTGCTGCAGCAACACGTCCCACTGAGCCATCTTTCTTTATGACCTTGGCCTGCAGGTTGCATACAGTTCTTTGCTGCAGGTACAGTACCGCCTGAGCTAATTTAGTCAGGGTTTGGAACGTACTGTGATCCCTGTAACAGCTATATTAATACACTTAATTATATTATTTGCATTGGTAATTGGTGGTATTGGAATCTGTAACTTTCAGATTTCTCACACAGGTCATCAGCAAATCAATAACCGCCTAAAGAAAATATTTTTCAATAGTGACTTCATGAACTATTGTACTAGCTCAATGTTTTCAACTGCAAAATGCAGGGGCGACTAGAGGTGCATTCAAAATATTGAGAGATTTGCTTCAGCTCCCCCTCCCCTCAAAAGCAAACCACCAGTTAAAACTCTGTCCAGCACATGGAGGGCAGGGAGTTTATTTGCACTTTTTCACCTCTGCTCTGCCAGCACTCAATCAAAAAAGTGACAGCAGCATTTGTTTAATGACACTTTCAAAGCATATACATGACATGCAAGACTTGATGTATTTTGAAGGGAAAACTATTTGGCTTCGAGTGATAATTATTTAAGTTCGCATATCGCATGTTTAGTCAGAATTCGGCCGAAAACGTACCCTAAGCCGAATTTCAGTACACCCCTAGTTAGGATCAGGCTAGAGTAGTGCTTCTTATAGATGGCAGACAGACTGTGTTAATGACATCCTGACATGCTCTCTTCTTCCATTCCTTTTTTTTAGCGTAGGGGTCCCATTGGTAGGGTTTTGGAAATACAATAAAACGATTATTGAGTCAAACCACAATGAGTTGTCCATCACCTGATTTTGATTTACCACCTACCCCTCAAGTAGTAGTTCAAGCAGCTCCTCTGCTGAGAATGGAGGAGGATCAAGCCAGTGCCCTCCGGGAATGGTTCCAAGTGCATAGTACCAGCGTAATTCAGGGCTGCTGTGTTGTATGAATATCCCCCAATAGCTCATCACTCAAATAACCAAGAGTTTAATGGCAGTGTGAGTGAAAATGGTGTTTAACGTGGAATAGTAGTGATGCGACTCTTGAGTGTATGAGGTCATGTGTGTGTTGGGTGAGGTGTTGGGCTTCATGTATTATTTCCATTAGTGTGTTAAGTAGGGCATAGTGCTAATCATTTGCTAACCTGTTTAATGATGTGTAAGAACCAACGTAATAAGCCTGCATAGAGCTGGGTTTAGGCAAATGATCAAAACATTTTCTTCTAGAGTTCTATGGACATCCGTTGTAGTATGGTTAATGATAGTATTAGATAGGACGGTCAACGTCTTATTGTGCATGATTTAGAGCTGCGCCTTGTAACACAGGCTTAGTTGTTTATCCATGTAAACCTAAGGTATTGAAAAGTTACTGGCTTTTGATGGTGTGTGCCAGTATCTGGAAGATAGTGATGTGTAGTCATGGAGCTGTCCTACCGTGGTTGGGTGCCAGATATTTACTGGTATCCCTGGATGGATTGTGTATTGGTGGTAGTAGTATGGGTCTACAGTGGCACTATGCTAGAGGATGTGTTGGTAGTGTCTTTCTGTGGTCAGGCAATGGATGTACATGCATATGGTGTGAAGAGGTGTGTTGTGCTTCCTGTCCATCTGCGAGGTTAAAAGGGAACATGTGGAGTAGATTTGCCTTGCTTTTCTAAGTGTATTATTAGAAAAGGAGTGTGTGGCATGCCATCTTATCTCTCTCCCATGTGCTAGATTTGTGGGATTTCGCCAGTGGATGGTCATCACCCCAAGGTTCTACCACTGGGTGTTGCAGTTGAACTGCCCGAGTGTTGGGAGCTAGTGGCTGCTATCCCTCTATACCAATTTACAAGTTACACCTGGGGTAAAGGGCTTGACCTGTTTCTAACACCTGGCTCCAGTGTACTTACTGCAAGGAGAACACTACAAACACATTTTTAAATTGCGTAGATAAGGGAGAAATTGGACATGGTGCAATATAAAATCTTGATATCATCCCATCATAGTTATGCCTATTGTATTGTACATTAAAAATAAAACATGTCTACCCAAATACTCTAGCTGCTCACAACATGTACCTATATAAATATTTCTGAAAGTAGTTGTTCGGTAGCTCACAAGGACCTTATGCTACCATTTGTTACCATTGGCTTCAATAATCTCCCTACTCCAGGTTTCTATTAAGAATTTACATAAAAGGTGATTTCTTATGAGCTTGCTAGACTGCCGATGCTTAAAGCAAATGGATTTCGCTACATGGTCACTTGGCCTCCTGTGGGCTCCCGCCACTCAAGCCCAGGAATTCCTATTCCCCAATGCAATAGAGGCTAGAGATGGGTGACGCCTACTGTTTAATCTTACCTAAGCTTAAGTTGACATAGGAAATCCTCCGGAAGGATTTCCTATGAAACCAATTTCCTTGAGATCGTATCAGTGTGGTTCAAGTTTGCGCCTGTATCTTTCCAGAAACGTGCTTTCTCAGACTGTACAACCGTTTGCTCTCTTTCCCTCCTGTTCTCCGTTTATTCCCTCCTGGTGTCGCTCGCTCTCTCTTCCCATCTCTGGTCTTCCTAAATCCTCACTCTCCCTGCTCCTTACTCCTACTTCTCTCCTCTTGACTCTTCATTTTCCCTTTCTCCCCTCTCCTGTCCCTCAGGTCTTCTCACAACCCTCTTTCTCTCCCTCTCTCTCTTCCCTACCCACCAACTTTATCCTCCAGTTTCCAAACTCCCATACTCTCTCTCACACCTGCTTCCCTCTACCACCACCTACTCTGTCCTGTCTCCAACCTCCCCTACTCTTTCTCACCTGCTCCCCTCCTCTTTCTTCATTCACTCCCTCTCCTATCCGCCACACTACTTTACTCCCACGCCTACTTCCCCACACACTCTGAATCACAGTTTCACTCCTTCAACTTCGTACTGATCTCTTTCACATTCAACACCTTACCTACACTCCTCATCACTAAGATTCACCTTGAGTCCTTTGCCTGTTTTCTTGGTCCAACTCCACGCCCCCTGACCTCCCCTGAACACCTTTCACTCTGTGTTCCTCCTATACCAGTGACTCCTGGTTCCTGTCCTTTCCTTTCCCCTCCAATAGTTCAATCTCTCGCCTGGCTGTGGGCAAATCTAAGTTTATTCTATTCCCCGGGATGCGTCATCACATGGCAGATCTTTATAAACCCCTCTAAGCCCCACCAACTTTGTGTGCATTGTTTTGGTCTGTCTCTGTGATTAGTTTAACGTGGCGCTCATTCAGTGTTCTGTTTTTGCTGAGCCGTGTTGGGGTCTGAGCGCAGAGAATATGCAGCCATATCACGGTCGGCAGCTTCTTTCATCGGTCCACCATAGTACTCCACGGCTGCATAGCAATGTGCATCTTGCAGCCCTGAAACAAAGCAAAGAACTTTGGCCAGAAACAAGGTTACAAAGCATTGGATGATCGACAGTAGTAACAATGTAAACATTCAAGGCACATTCAGAGGGTTCAAAAACTGAAACCCTTGCAACTCTCTCACCCCACTGCTGCAGTAGGATCGACACTATCATATGCCCTGGTAGGCTGCCTACCCCAGGTTGGGAGGGATCCTCGTCCCCCCCAGACAAAAGTCAAGCCCTTGACCCTGTTACACATTCCTCAGAAATCTACATTGACAAGCATAAATATTACTTGTGTAAAAAGAAAGCAGAAAGTGCTAAGTATGAGGGAGTAATTACTAAAACGGTGCAACAAAAGTGGTCTTTCTAAAAGTAATAGACGCTTTTTATACTTCGAGGAGGCTCCCACACAGCACAACTCTTTGCAATCAAGTACTCAATACAAATCCACTCACTGATCGATACATACCAAGGCATTTGACTATAGAATGATTTCCATACCTGTGTATGTACACCACAACACACAAAAGCACACAGATTACATCTGCACCTTTCCAGGTCTTTATGACACACCATCTGCAGCTTTTGATGTTTAACCACCATACAGGGGGATGGGAACAGAAAGATGTAGAGAAGAATGACAATATTTCTTCACTGTGGTCCATGGACAAAAATGTAAACATGCTTTCTCTCCAGGTACTATCCACTTCTCACTCTCCATTAGTGTGTGCTGGATTGCAGACTCTGCCCTCCAGCTCTTCCCCAGGGCTTCTTGGCACAAGAGAAAAAGGCATCATGTATGTGTGCATCATCATGTTGGGTGGTCAAGGAGGGTCCCTTTCATGAGGGATTCATGTTGAGCACACCATATCAATGACGGGGGATGGCGGCAAACTAGGGCAATGTTGCAAATCCTTATGTATCAAGTGGAGTCAATTATGGATGGGATATGTTACTTTTAGTGTTACAATTGTTTTAAAATGTATACATATTAGATCTTTGCGCAAGTAGAAAGATACAATATAAAAACTACAATGCAACACAAACACAATCCACACAATGAGGTGCTTTGCTCCATGGTTAAGCTGTTCCATATGCATTCTAAGTAGCTGGGACATTCTTGAAGAAAAAGAGAATGAGTCCCCTAGTAAAGCAGCGTAACGAACAGGACAAAGTTTATAGTCTGTGAGAGAGAACAGATGTTATCTCATCCTTTGTATTAGAATCTTTAGAGGGGGTTAGTCATTTGTTTAGGTAGCCATAAACATGAGGCCCGAGGCCAGGGTCCAGCGGCTATGTGTTTTTCCAGGCCATCAGATGCTCTATGTGGCTGCATAAATTAGAAGGTCTTGTGCCAGGAGTCTGTGAAATGGCGATCACAATCTATAGTTCAAGGGAAATCCTGACCTTTGTCTATTTCTTAAATAGGTCAGCAGGGCCATGTGCAATCATACTTCAAGTTAAAGGTCTTAGGCCAGTTATTGCTAGCAATGAATTCCGTTTTAAATACTTAACCGTGCACCGACGTCATGATCTACTAAGGACAAATCACAAAAAGAGGTGTGTTTTGAATATGATCTGATGATAATAAGATAAATCTGGCCAATGAAAATGGAAGAATTGGGAAAAGATGGGATTTCTTTGAAGATGTTTTGTACAATCATACTAGGGGTGGATGGTAATAAAAGTATCTAGGAGTGTTCTAAATTGTTGTAGAATGTATATAAACTGCCAACTGATGTTGTATTGTTACAACTTGGGTTAGAAGGTCCTGCAACACCATCTAAACACTCCCCAAAGCTTTTGTACAATAAACTTGCTTTATGTACAGCTGTGTACTTGCTTCTTAAGTGGTGGGCCTGTTTTTGGTTAAGATGTTTAAAGGCCCACCCCCAGTGTCACTTCACTGAATGGGCCATGCACATGTGCGACTCCTCACTCATTCGAACAACCCGCCACCATCTCTCCCTCCGAGCCATGGATAGCTTTCTTAAATTCAGACGTGCTCTCAAGACCCACTTGTTTTAGTTCCCTTTTACTGCTGCCCTGGCACTGAAGCGCCATGCGGCCTTCGGGTGTTTGTGCGCTCTATGAATGCTCATAACATAACAGTCAATGCACATCCCAACAAACCCAGGAACATAATTATTGATAACCCCAACGTTAAAACTGCCGAGTCACTGCTGCTATTTGAATAGCCCATACTCTGCAATGTTCTGCTTGATGGTGAAACGCAGTGTTGGTCCACACTGTCACTTCACCTCGAGGCAGTGCTTTAAAGCCCTATCACAGAACATGGTTGGGCAGTGGCACAATATTGAGTACTCTTAACTGACCAGTATAGAATGTAAGCTGTAATGTTGACGCAACACAAACTAACCAGAAATCCATTTGAAAACGACAAATCATTTTTTTAAAAGTGAAATGGGATATATGTGTTGGTGTACTATGTGTTGGAGCCTCCACACCAGGCTCACGTAAGGCATAATGGCATATACTCGGGGCGCTTCATGGTTCCGTTTTTGGAGTTTGCAGTATGCCGAGCATACGAGACTGGGGACTGCAATTTATATAAAACAAACACTACACAGGTCTCAATCTGCCAGTTTTAAATAGTGAAAGATGGATTCAACTTGAACCAACTTGAAACCCGTTTGACAAGGATGATGTATTCTTTGGACGGTCACCCCCTGAAGCTGGCTTTTTGTAAACCAAAAGTGCGGTTACATTATTGATTGTATTGTAGACTACATGTTAGTTGCCCGACCCGCTCTCCAATGCCAATATGAAATCTAATTACTTGAGGTACTAATGATTCAGAGATGCCAAACCCACAGATCTGTAAAAATTCACTTCGGCGACAACAGCTTCCCTTGACAGCTGCCTTTTTCCGGTGTCGCCACCAATTCCTCTTCTTCCCATGAACGACTTGTCCTACAACCCTCCAGCCAATGGTACCAGCGGCACCGGGTGCAGTGGTAGAGGTGGTGGGGGGGCACTGCCGCAATGGGAGAAGCCAGCAATGGGCTGCTGAAAACCTGGTTTTTAAACTTTGGTCCTGCCGTAACCAGAGCGTCGAAGTTTCCCGCGGCCAAGCGTGAGAAGGTCACCCATGACGGTTTTTGCTTGGACGTGTAGATTTCCTGAATTTGTAATGCAAAAAAGACTCTACGTCTCAGAATGGAAAAGGGGGACCTGGGGTGGCTGGGTAACCTTGTTGCGTATGGCCACAGGAAGCTTGAGATGTCCGAGTGACGCTCCTCTTTCTTTATAAATGATGCACTGGAGATCTCTTTGGAGGAGCCTGGGCACGCCTTTCCCAGTCGGAATGTATTTGCTATGTGGGAAGACCGGCGCAATTCAGTTCCCAGTGCTACTCTGGCCAGCTTCATGCATAACAACTTCACACAAAAATGTAAACACACGGAAGCAGACCTTGTCGAAGCTCGGGGTGAAGGTGAACGCGCTGCCAGGCAGGTAGACTGGCCTAAGGCAGGGCTCTGCCCTCCATTCCCTCAGTCCGAAGATCACGTCCCTGCTGCAGCCGAATCGCGCAACTAGAGCTTCTGCGGACATTGACACGAATTACACCCATGTGTCATATTCCCGATGGACTTTTCTGGTAAACGGGCCTATGGGCACTACATGTAATCATTACAGGCGAGACGAACGATGACAACGGATTTCACCACAAAAACCGCGGTGACATTCACAATGCGGTTTAATTGATTATTTTAAATTTGAGACTTTATAGTCGTTACCCCAAGCTCAATTATGAATACAATGCAGCAACGCGCCTGAGCCCCATCTATCTGTGTGTTGTAATATTGCTGGCCATTCCTGCACGAGCCTGAGCCCCATCCATCTGTGTGCTGTAATATTGCTGGCCATTCCGGCCATTCCTGCACGCGCCTGAGCCCCATCCATCTGTGCGTTGTAATAATGCTGGCCATTCCCGCACGCGCCTGAGCCCCATCTATCTGTGCGTTGCAATAATGCTGGCCATTCCCGCACGCGCCTGAGCCCCTCCTGCACGCGCCTGAGCCCCATCTGTGTGTTGTAATAATGCAATAATGCTGGCCATTCCTGCAATGCTGTAGATTTCGGTTTGGAGCAAACGAGAGCATTCCACCCCTCGCGAGCACTTCATGCCAGAAAGATTCCCTCGGGATTAACAGCGCCCCCAGAATAAGGGGCCTGCGATCTTGGACAGCCCTAGCTGAACTACAATTCTAGCCAAGTACATTTGCCCGCTTTCCTTGCATCTTCGGTGAACACTCTCTATGGGCATTCTTGGCTTTCGCCTCTGCTCACTTTCCCCCGGCTCAGGGATCCGAAGTCTGTACATTGGGTCCCACCTCTGGCATCCAGCATGGTACTATCCTCGTGGTGGATGGGGTAGTACTAGAGTGAACACACATCCACCCCATCCAGCGCAACCCATATACATGTGTAAAGGTCTAGAGAAATCTCTCTTCTGCAATTCATTGCTGCCTGCGCCTTACTAGCAGAGAGAGAGAGGCAATGCACACACTGCCAGTGGCCTAGCCCCGTTCAGACACTCCCTTCCTATGAATGGCTCTTCTGGCGAGCGGTAATTCCAGACCTGGGATGTGCTGCATTCCTCTTGGATCTGGCAGTCCGCCATCTTTCATTGGAATAGATGTCTCTTTCCTTTCCTTAGCATGACAGAATCTTGGACCGGCCAATAGTCGTTTGGATAGAGGAGGCCCCGAAGTCTGCTAACAAGGGCTCTACGTCCCACACCAGTGCCCACCACAGAAAAGAAAATTATTTCAGTCGTAAACTGGCCCGGTATTGCCATGCAACGTGCCCATTAGGTCTCTCTCGGAGCACGACTTTCATAATGGATTCAGATTTGACATTCAAAATAGAATTTCTTCATGAAAATGTGACATAGAAAAAGTAAGGTTAACAGTGGTAGAAATTCCCTGCCTAAATCTAAAACTTGTGAATGTGGCCTGAGCAGGGGGCAGCGCACAAAGGCGGAGAATACACATGAAACCCATCTTGGAGAAAAACATGGCCACATTTATTTACATTAAGCGCGACCCGTGAACAGCACAACATGGAACCAATAGGAACAAATCAACACTGCATCACTAACATTCTATGGGAGGCGGTCCATTCCAGTCCATGAGCGGTGAGGGACCGCCCTGGCCACCTGGTGTTGCCTTATTTGGGGGCGGAACCAGGAGGCCCCAGTACCTATACCGGCTGCCTCCTGATCCCGCCCCTGTGGCCCCGACCGGCCAGAAATCTCCAGTGAAGAGCAGCCAACCTATACCACCGGGTGTTCTCGGAAACAGGAAGCCCCAGTACCTATACCAGCTGCCTCCTGATCCCGCCCCTGTGGCCCCGACCGGCCAGAAATCTCCAGTGAGGAGCAGCCAACCCATACCACTGGGTGTTCCCCGGGATCGCTATTACTACTGGGGGTCCCGTCCCAGAACCTGTGTTTCAGCCATTATTTCATGTCTTCTGTTTATTCAATGGCGGAAATGCCTCTTTGGGTGGCCCATTCTTCCTAGAGGCCTCCCCACTTCTTTTTCCCCAAAAGCTCTTTCACTTTCCCCCAGTTGAGGTTCCTGGCCAGTATTACCCACAGCTTTTTGCAATTGGGACAATACTTTGTCCAGCCCTCGCCCCTGTACCATTGTGAATAGAGCCCCAAAGTCTGCTGTATCCATATTCCATACCAGACTTTGCTAAATCCTTTTGCAGATGAAAAGGCCACAATTTCTCCTAGCACCTGAACTGAGCATCCCCCGTTTTATACTAAACAGTTCAGATAAATCGAGGAAAGAAAACAAAGAAACTATTAATCCCAACATTAATTATTTTAGCGGGTGGTCGGTGCCCCACCTGGCGGAAACTAGCACCGCCTACGTCCCCCATCATCCTCTTCGGTCTGCACCGCCTGCAGAAACATGCCAAAAGCAGGCCAAAACCCACCGGTCACCTGAGCTCAATAATGGAACCCCTCACCTGTGTCGATCCCCCCCAGCCCGGGACCTGGGACAGGTAGCAGCGCCTCAGCTCCAGACCCAGGGGACATAATCGGGAAGATCCAGAACACAGAGGAGGAGCTACGCTTTGGCGGGAGGTGTGACAGCTGTGAGCGGGGCTGGCAGCGATGAATCCCACGTCACCAAATGCACAAAGAGGTGCCCTGTGGGGCTGCGGATGTGGCAGGCGGGAACCGGCTGTGGGTTCACTGAGGAGGAGGAAGCCAATATTTTTGCCCTCATTGGCCACCCTTAAATGTCAGTTTTCGGGCTGCTGGCTCCCCTCCCTGCCAAGCCCACGAAAAGCTGCGTCTGCTGCCACGGCCACATCCGGCTTAGCGCTGCGCACCATCACTGTGCACCACAAGGGGAGGGGGCAGCCCATGACTGGAAGGGGGTGGGCCCACCACGGCCAACAGCCAAATCATTCACCCATGCCCCTCATGACAGCCCAACTTGGTAGCCCCTCCAGTCAGAGCAGTCTGCCTATGAACGATGACCATCACCGTCCCAAAGCAAGTTCACAATACCCGGGCCCACCTATATACTGTCCATGCGCTCAATAAGGCCCTGTTTCTCCACTCGCGTCACTTTCTGCAACACCACTGCATGATGCCACCTCCAAAACCACAAAACAGGTGATATTGCTTGCATCCAACACTTCAACTTCTGAAGGAAACCTTGGCCGAGACCTTCCCCACAGTAGCTATCAAGGAGATTGTGCTGTAATGTGAGGGGTGTCGCCCCTCTCCTCGATTGTAAATGGGACTGGCATACAGTCAATCCCATTCCAGGATTTAGGAACTTTTGGCTTTTTATATCAATCGGTGAACAGAGGGTAGGAAATCTGCCGACCGAAACGGAGACTCCCCTTTGTTAAACTCCCTCACTCAATAAACTGGACACTGGCAGGACGTCACTCAGTGGCATCCTTTCAGCTGTGTACGAAAGAGCAGCCCCCTCAAAAGCTGACTTGCAAGGCCCCCTCTCAACGCTCCCACTCGTGTCTATGCAACGTCATGAGCAGAGACAACCTGAAGCAGATGATGGGGGTTAGGAAACCAATGAACAGTGCGTGCAATAAACCAATCCATTACAAACCAGGAAAGGAATATTTCGCATTCTTATTCTGTGAGCCACCCATCATTTCTAAACCTCCTGCTGATGTGCCCAGATTAATTCTTAGTTGCAAAACAGGCACTTTGGGAAGCCGGTTCCTCACCCTGTGTCTGCAAGCGATCGATATACTTCCGCAGTGATTCACAACGCATTAGTCCGGACCCTGAGGTTTTGTTAAATCCAACTTTTTACGATAAACAGTACGCAATCGGAATGATAAATCATGAAACCCTGAACCAGTCCGTTATCTCAAAGAGGACTACATGGCCAGTGAGGGCAGGCCGGCACGGTTTTCTGCATTTACCCTTGTAAGCGCATTACCTCCCTCCACACTTGCACAACTGTACTTTCATTCCCGTGGGGGACTTTTCCCACGGCCTGCTGCACAAAATATGTTCCCAACATTTCTGGGACTCGCGATATTAAAGTTATTTAGCCCTTTAGATATTTCTACGCTCTTCATCCAGTGGACAAAAGTCAGTTCTATCAGAAGAAAGCCAAGTTTCGGCCTTGATGAGCTAATCTTTGCTTCACTTGGAGACCAGAGGCTCGCAAAGTCTTCACTGTAAAAAAGGTAGTTTCTGATTTTGCTCTGATGATGAGTTTATAGGATTCGTTTTTTTAGGAATTTAATTTCTCTGTTTTTTAAATTACACCGCTTGTTTTTTTACTTTGTTTTTTGTAGTTTAGGTTTAAGTTTGTAACCAAATGCTAAATAAGTTTAAACAAAAAAAAATAATATTAAAGATGTTTCTCTGTTGACTATTCGATGCCTCCGAAGGGTATAATTTGAACAAAGGTGCCAGGTGCCACGATAGCTTGTAACAAACATTCCAACACGGTTTGGATATTGAAATTACCTCCGCTGCCGCTCTCTGCCTTACATCCTACTTGCCAAAAGCAGTAAAGCTTTTTGGAACGCTGCCCAACCGAGTCATGCTTCGGAATTCGGATCGTTCAACCATGCCCAGTGCCATCTTCCTGGAAATCAGGGGCGCCCGCGGAATCCGCCAGCTCCAGCGCCCTCCAGTGGCCGCCGTGCAGATCGCGCCTCGCCCAGAGATGGCGAGCCGGCCCGGCCCACCCGTGACATCAGCCGTCGCCCACCAGTGCGAGGTGAGGCTGCAGCGCCAGCCTTTGAAGTGGGCTGTGCGCGGAGCTGGGATGCTGCTCGCCCCCTCTTCTCTCTGCTCAGTGCTGGGCCGGACACTCCAGGCGCTCACACGGGAGCTGCGCGCTGCTTTTTATCGTTCTTCCTTGGATCTTGCTCCTGGCTACCTAAAGTGGATTATTACCCCATCTTCTTGATAGATACTTCTTCTGTGCCCTGTCCCGCGGCCGGTAAGTTTCTTCATTTTTACATTATTTCATGCGTTATTTATTTTGAGTTGAGATGACTTGGTGGGAAAGAAGAAGGGAGTCGCGTAATCTTAATAAGCCTCTCCAGGGAAATCTAGCTATTCCGCGGGCTCGTCCTTTCCAGAGCCCCGCGGACTGTCGTAATGTTACATTATTGAGGGCACATGCCCCGTTTTTAGAAATCCTGCTTGGGCGGCGAATGGTGGGAACGGAGACCCCGTGCCCTGCATGCCGTCGCGGGGCTGGACGTGTTCTAAACTTGGGCAGCGCTGCCTGTGGAGTGGGTGGGTAGGTAGGTTGCTGTAATAGTTGTTTTTACAGCTGTGACTGGTAATCAATAAGTCCTCGGAACACGGGCTTGCAGCCAGAGCACGGACAGCCCAGCCCGTGCCCGCTCTCCGGATCCCCCCACCCCATAGAGGCGGCTGGCTGCGCCAGAGAGGCGCACAGCTACCCCTAGACCCCCATCCCGGCACTGCCAGATCGGAAAATCACAGCAGCGCCGCCTGCCGCCGCGAGAGCTGGGGAGGTGGCGCACGGTGTGGTGGTGTTAGACCACCACAGCTAGTCACATACAGCAGTCGAACACTTCCTACTCGAAAAAAAGATTGCAGACCAGATGAAGGTTTGTGTTCACCATTTTGTGAGCATATGAACAGAAGTGGAATTATCAGGCATTTACATAGATGCTTAATTGAAAGAAAAAGGGAACCCGGTTGTATTTTGTGGTCACTTTTTTCCTATGGGGAAATTGTGCCCAAAGGCGTCAGGTTACATTGAACACTCTGCCCCTAACCCTGTTGACGGACTCTCTAACAAGCCAGGCGTCCGGGTGGGCGACCCCTTATATGGCATGGCGGTAAACACCGATCCACTTGAAATTTGCGGGGTAGCCCACTTTTGGGAGGGTGGTCACGCTGGCGTGAAATAGGCATGGCATGGCAGTGCCGGTGACCCAGCATTACCCGGCAGAGACATCAGGCCTCCATGGTCCTGGGGAACGTATGGGCAGGATGGCGACGGGGGCGGGTAAGGGGCATGGCGCTCGCTCCCACCAGTCCTCGGGTACTCTACCTTCATGGCACACACCGCGCGTGTTTATTTTCTAATCGCCCTCTTTTCCCGTGTTCACTACATCCCCTCGGAAACACTCGCCCTGTGCCCTGCTCTGCCCCGGCGGTTGCTGCTAATGGCCCCCGGCGTCCATGCCCGCAGTCCGCCCTCATGGCAGGCAGTGCTTGGATGCTGGGACCGTCGTCTAGAATAGCAGGTTCGCCGCCCCGGCTCGCATTACCCAAAGCCTGTTACGCCAAGCACGAGGGCGAAGCCAATCTGCCAGCAGAGGCAGGCAACTATCCCGTAACTGGACTGCCAGCGCCATGTCGCCCTTGCGCTCACAATTCCCGGGGGCTAAAACACATACAGCGCAAAGGGTGTACACAAGAGTTATCTGTGCCAAAAGTTCCGTATTCCGTGCCAGTCCACACGGGGGTTTGCTGAACAGTAACACCATGCCGTCGCCATAAAAAAAAAACTGCAAACGGCCCGACCCTTTAAAACATGTACCCAAATAATATTTGACGTGCGTAATTTCTGCGCGGGATCCGAGTATGTGCTGTGGCCGAGCACCCCCCCCCCCGTGTAATCACGCTGCTGTCGGGCCCTCTTAGCGGGCGATTCATTATCTGTGCGCGGCAGAGCCCAATCAGACAGAACGTGCAATTCCTCCCTGCATAGATTGCCTTGGGGCGCACATCACAACTGCACATGCCCACCCCCTAGGACGGGCACCGCCGTTATTAGTGTAAGGGGGTTTCATGAAATGTGGCTCCGCGTGAAATGGACAGGCGATGCAGGTGGATCGCAATGTACCTATCTAGTACCCGGAAAGCAGAACACAGAAGTGCGTCTTCCTTTCATCTGTTCGGGTTGTAGACTAGTCGCAAACTATACGCTAATGACGTGACTGAACAGTCCCACACTGTTCAGCCTTGCGGTACTTTTGCCATATTGCTATTTAGAACGTAGCATGCCCGTGTTTTCTTTGTGTGCTTAATTTACAAAGGCAGCTCTAATTCGGCCAGAGCATTCGGCCTTAATTGCTCTGCCGGGCATGAATAGCACGGAGACGGCAGGCAACTTGGCTGGTGCGCCTGACACAGGCCTGCAGACGGGTAACTTATGGTTCCCCCCTCGTGGCCTCCACTGATCTCCTCCACGGGAGGCTTGGTGGTAGGTCATTAAAGCAGGGAAGGCTGAGCAGCCAGCGTCTGAATGGTGGCGCTACAAAGCGGCCTGCTCCCGGAGCGCGACACCCCCGAGCGGGCCGAGTCTGCAGTAAAAACGTCCCAGCTGCCTCTTGAAAGAACCCCTTTAAAACCTAAACAGGAGGGCCTCCTATTCAGGACTCGGCGGTGGCACTCGGGGAACGACGGCCGTGTCTATATGCCAATTAAAAAAAACCCAAAGGCAGCAGTCCTGAAGCGAACATACTAACGTGCTCAAAGTCAGCTTGAAACTAGAGGCCTGAACTAGTGACTGGGCCCGACATGCAGTCCTTCTACACGCACTGCCAGCTGCATGCGTGCTCCCCAGGACTGGAATCTAGAAACGCTGTTCTGCAACGAATGTATTCACGGATCCCAAAATGTCTGCACGTCTGGCTACGGATACAAAACGTTAAGCACCAAAAATAAAGGCGCTCGAGCTCACTCCTGTAAACAGGACAGTGGAGTTCCACCCGGGTGCCACAAAACACGTCTCAACGGTTCCCCTTCAACACGCTTCAAGGCTTCCTTTATCTGGCGGTCGCAGTTACAAAACACAGAGGCCAAGTGAGGATTAAGCAGGATGCCCATAAGGGGGTGGGGGGCTGGCAGCCCGGTGACTGAAGCGAGCCCGGGCCCCGGGGTCTCGCACACAGGCAGCAGGTACCCTGCGGGTCAAGCATTAGAAGTACTCGAGCTGGGCTCTCAGACCTTGCGGGGGGAGTGGGGGGGATGGCACCCCCGGGCGCGGGGCCTCTCGGGATTAGAAGCGCCTAGGCGCGGCCTTGGCCCGGCCCTGAGGTGAAGTGTCAGGAATGCGCCGCCCGCTCTCAGGTGCTTGCTCCCTTCAGACAATGGCGGCCTGTGTCCCACCCGCACGCCCTCCCCGGCACCCTGCCCGTCACCCTGGCAACTGCGAGCTGGAAAGCCCGGGCACATGCGGCCGAGCGCAGAGAATGGGGGGCGAGGAGGGGGCACGGCCGGACCACCTGACACAGGGCCCGCGCTTCTGCGCTGAAGCAGCCGAGTGTAATGCGCGTCTGTGGCCCCGCATCCTACACAATCTCTGCCTTGGAATGAGGCCGTACCCAAATAGAGCCGTTTCTATTTGCCCAAACAGCGGTTTCAGGATAAAGGGCTAAAGTGCTGGTTTACACATAACATAGGAGCTTCTTTTGTAGTTTAAACTGAGCTAGCAAAAAGGCGCGAAACAGTGAGAAAAACTGCATTATTTGTCACTGTGGTGCATGGACAAAATAGTAAATATGTTTCCTCTCCAGCTCCTGCCCACTTCTGAGTCTCCATTGGGGTGTGCTGGACTGCAGACCCTTTCTCCTGGGCTTCTTCGCACGAGAGATGTGGTGTCCCACACAAAATGCCTTCTAACCTTCCTGTACGTTCATAAAAACTCCTGAGAAACTACTGGGATTTGGGAAACAATCAAGTCTAGCATGTTTGAAGTAGGATTTCTGTAAGAAAGAACATCAATAAGACATGTTTGTCTGGGATCTCGGCTACAATGCACTGCGATTCTCATTTTAGCCCATATTCCTTTCTTGACCAGCAATGTGTCACCCAGAGCAAACCACCGTTCTTCTCTTACCCACACAAACGAGTGGGGCTTAAAAAGTGGCACAACCATAGCACTATACTGAAGGGAGGTGTGGGCAGCCAGGAGGCACCTGCATGTACTTTACTTTGGGTGTTGTGCCATTCATGTTTCCTAGGTCACTCATAACTCATTCTGATATGCGCCCCTAAAATATATATTGGAGTACAATAACACACTGGCCCCATAAGCCGGTCAAGTGGCATAGCGAGCTCGCTTTGACGTCTGTGCAGAGCCCGCTAACGCAGGTTCGAATCCCGGCAGGGCCAAATATAAATGTGGGTAATAATAAGCAGCGCTCAGATACCTGAGGGTTCGTAGCGCTATATAAATGCCAAATTATTATTATTAACATCGTCACGATATACCATCAATGAAGAGTCCGGAGCCGTACAAATTGCAATGAATGTAATACAATGTCAGCATCCGCCTTGAAGCTTGGCCACTGCAGCAGCCTGCGCGTCTGATGAAAGGGTTCCGGGTTACTGACCTCCAAAAGGAGGGGAGGGGAGGAGGGGGGCTTTCTTTCCGTCGTGCAAGCTCAGCTGTAGTGACCCGACAAGAGGGCAGCCCAAAAAGGCCACATCTGAGCAAAGCAGCGGGGCTCCCCCTATTCTATGCAAACACGATCATTGTTTCCTCTTGCAGGCCCGTAGCATACGCAGGAAGGCAACAGCAGATCTGCAAGAATCAGGGACGGGTAACAACCTGGGTTAATGAATGTGACCAGGAGGAGGGGGTCGGATTGCTGGCGGGGACCGAGGGAATTAAAGCTGAATCTGCATTTCTGTAGCTGCAGCTATCCGTTGCAAGACAACAGGATATCGTTCTCACCATGATTCCATCCAATTCTAACCAGCTTTCCTACAATCCGGTCAGTGGCACCGTGGGCACCTCAACAGCGCACAAAGGCGGTTTCCATAACAAACCCAGGAACCGTTTCGGGCTTTGGAAGGCAACACAAATGCTATTAGCCGTGTTGTTTTAGCCTCAATGTGTGCCTTTGTGGTCTCGAGGCAGATTAAAGGGGCCAATACACATTTCTCAGGAGTGGAGAGAAGGCAAGGCTGGCAGCGAGAGAGCCCACATATAAGGAGCACAGTTACGATCGGGCCTTGCTGCCAGTTCCCCCACCAGAAGAGGTTTCCACAATGCACCAGCCATGCAGAGGGCGACTCCAACCAGGGCTGTGCACTCAGACCAGCTTGTAACATGCCTATGTTTGCTTCTGGTTTGCAGGACTGTAAGGGGACGGGACGTGCGTGCACTACCCGCCACTCACATGCACGTTAGCTCGTTCACGTTCATTTGCCTTATTCCCTCACACGGCGGGCGGGCGCACGCACCCCGCTTCCTAATCTTCGGGTTCCGCTTCATGTAGGGCTCACTTCACCTTCCATGCTGTGGTGAGTGTCCATCAAAGAAACGACCCACGAACGGCCATAGTTACTTTCTAAATGTAAGCCAAAGCAAAACTACTCGTTGCTTACTACCAACTCTAACAGGCCCCTCCCCCAGCCCCCAGCTTGTATCTTGACGATTTGAGCCTTTCCTCATTGGAAACATTACCATTTTGCAAATATAGTGCACATTAAAGTAAACAGGTACACTATGTCACGCCTTCCCAAAGCAGCCTAGTACCCCAATCGTTGCCCCAGGCCCGATCCCAAAAGTGAACCATAACAAGACACCTCCCACGACCCCCACTTCCCAGCGTGGGGGCCAGCACAGTATGTCAAGCATAGGTTTTCATTTCCTCCAGAACAGCCAGCAGTTAAAAAAATAATAATAATAATTAAAAAAAACATTTCGAAGAAAATTCTAATACTTACGGGTAGCAGTTGTACTGCTTGGATTTCACACAAAAATCACAGAACATTTATTATTTATTTAACATTCTGGGTCTTTACAACTCTTGATTTGTCAAACAGATGCTCTGCTCGCGGGATGCCATGTAATTACCAAGAGCGCTGCAAATTGCAGCTCCGGCATTCCTTTAATTTCAGGGTCAAGGATTTCCATTTCACATCAACACTGATCCCACGTGACAAGCCAACCCCCTGCACCAGACACAACATGCCTTCAGACGAAGGAGGCCTTCAAGGAAGACAAAAGCACGATTATCTCTGCAGACTCATTTAACATGGTCGAATACGACTTATTCCCGTACTGTACACATTCTAGAGGCTGCATGCATGTCAAATGCCTCCAGTCCCGAAGCATGCGCTTACTCACAGACTTACTGCAAACGTGGTCTAATTCACAGAAGGGCTTTAGTGGAAATGTGTATACGGCCTTCTTGAGGACTAGTAGGAGCCACTGCTATATAATAATAATAATAATTTAGCATTTATATAGCGGTATAACCCTCAGGTATCTGAGCGCGGCTTATTACCCACAGTGTGTGGTGCTCATTTATCGACCTCGGAATGATGAAAGGCTAAGTTTGGCCCTGCTGGGATTCAAACCTGCGTCAGCAGGCTCTGCACGGATGTCAAAGCGAGCGCTGTACTCGCTGTGCTATCGGACCAGCTATATGTACCAAAGTTGACATTTTCAAGTATTTAGAACACAATATGGGACTTTCCGTGTAGTTCCAATGCCCCTTCACTCCCCTCCGACTCATTGCAAAGCCATATGCTGCCACGTCTTAAGGGCACCGACTGCGCAGAATAGTTTCCATGCAAAGGAGCGCCAGTCCAAAGGCAGAACCCTCGCTGCGAATATGTGACATGCATGCCTAAAACTTTGCCTGGCCCACACAACAACGCCCGAAGGACCGACCTGTCAGAACAGCGTGGGACATTTCTCAGGGTCAAAGTGGGTTACTTTCTTTTCTGTGCAGCTAGTACTTGTATCCAATGGTATTGGGGAGCTGTGCTGTTACTACGCATTTTCTTCTAAAATGTGTCATGATAAATCATGAGTTGCAATTCCATGGCCGGGACATTTTGCCTCAGTTCAACCAGGAGTCCATGCATGGGTTCCTGCCACAAGGCGATCAGTGTATGCAAGGGCCCGGTAGTACTAAAAGGTGCAGCCCCCAATTAAAAAAGGCTGATTACATTTTTAATGTGGTTAATCTATTGGTGCAAGCAAATGCTTCCCGTGGCGCCCTCTAGAGATCACACAAGCACAGTGGCTTTCAGAAGGCTAACCACAAACCCACATTTTGCAGCCGCATTGTCACGGTGGCCCCGCTGTCGGTGAACCGGGCCCAGCATTATCCGATGCGCATGTCCCACACCACTGCAGTGCAATGGCAGAGCATCTGCTGCCTGCACCTAGGGCACTGCACGGCAAGGGAGGTGAGGGGCATCACACAGGACCCTGCCTTGCACTACCATCACTGCCAGGAGCATGCATCGTTTCACAGCGGCTCTCCCGCGTGCTGGAAGGTTGAATGGCCTGTGTCTCCTCTATGTTGCCATCCAGTCAAGGAATGTGCCATGTAGTCTAATGCTGTGGAGTGTCCCGCGCTCTGTCAGGCAGAGGCAGAATGGCATAAGGGGGGTGGAGGCACAAGGGAGGGAATTCCGGATGCAACCGCTTGGTACACGGGCAGGGTTCCACATGTGGACGCCGGGGAGCTAGGTGGGCCTTGTTGGTTAGGTGACACTACGATTGACGTAGGTACACTGGGAAGCACAGTGAGGGGGGCATGGACATAGACCCTAGGACTATGAAGGTTGCGTGATCTGAGGATGCCTGGATGGTTGACACGGGCTGGATGCATAGAGCGGTTTGGGTCTGGTATTGTAGACTGCCAAGGAAGACGCGCAGCTGGGAAGACTGGCACCAGGGTTTATGGGGCTTGGAGGCTCAGGCGCAGGGATGGGGAGCCATGGGGTCTTTATGACAATGCAAGACTGGACGGACATTCAAAGGTGCCGAAGGGGACATACACACATTGCAGCCAAGCCACTGGCAGAGGTTTGCAATGGAGCGCACAGGAACGTGGCAATAGAGAAAAGGAAAAGCCACGAAAAGTGTAAGCTTGCAATCCATGCACAGGCTGTTGATCCATACGTCCTCAGTACGTACATGCAAGCATGCGCCTAATAACATGCATTCGCGAATAACGAAAAGTGTAAGCTTGCAATACATGCGCAGGCTGTTGATCCATACGTCCTCAGTACGTACATGCAAGCATGCGCCTAATAACATGCACTTCCGCATAATGGCCAAGTAACCCTTCCAAACCGCGACAGCTCTAGCCCCGCTTAATACTGCTATATGTGTATACAGAGCCCGCCTTGCGCTCACTGTGTACTGCATTGTGACTGGAGGAGGAAGGCATATTGTGGATGTATATTTGTATAGGCTTGTGCAATCCGCTGAGAAAACAAACCATCTCTGCAGTCTGGTGGGAGGGATTTCTGATGCAGAAAGAGTGCAGAAATGTGACGACAGAGAGACATGTTATGAGTGTAATACAAAGTGTAATACAATTGAGCGTAATCCGCCGATTCCTGCCAAGTTAAAAAAGCACCAGGCTAAAGAAAAGCGTGCGTCTGCTGAGGGTGGTGTGACATGTCCCTGTAACACGCCAGTGCTTGCTCTTTGTTGATTAAACACTTCTGTTTTCACAGGGGCGGAAAAGCCTGGGGTGACTAAAGAGATATCCGAGGGAGAAACCCTGCTTCCTTTCTCCAGAAGAAAGCCACGGGACGCAGCCGCCACTTGCCTTGCAGCACGGGACACGTCTTCCGCTGGGATGCCGTCCTCCCGTGCAGGTGCACGAGAAGGGGGACCTGGGAACAAATGAGCTCTCCCAGCGGGCTCTTGCTATCCGGATGTAGCTCTGTGGTCGAGGCCTGTATCCCGGCAGAAAAGCAGCGCTTCTTTCTGGAGCCCCGAGTCGCCAGGCCGGCCGGCAGCCAGGCCTGCACGCCTTGAATGGTGCCCCTGAGGTGGTGCCTGGAATAACCACGGGACGGCCGTTTCTGTTTGGTGAAAGGGCAGGAGGCGGCCCGGCGTGTTCTCTGGATGCCGGGGTCCCACCGCGGCCTGGTGCGCCCGTCAGCCGTGCCCTGCTCCGGGCGGCATGTGCGAGGCGGCGGCGGCGCCCGGGACTAGGCCCAGTTGGCAAGCAGCAGCAGCAGCAGCAGCAGGGCGGTGCGGGGCAAGGCGCGACAGCTGAATGGACACTCGCCAGAGCCCCCACAGGACAGTGGCCGCCCGTGTACGCTGGAGACCCGCAAGCGCGCCGTTCAAGCAGGTAGGCCACTTACTGATCCATTCACGCCTGGGAGAGTAAAGGGCGGCCTGTAATCGCCCCCCCCCAAAGGAAGCTCAGAGGGCCAGACGTAATTGCTGTTGTGTAGTTTTCATCCCTTCAGTAATCTTAATTACATATGTATGATATTTGCATATAGACGAAAGGAAGACGTCATTATATTCTGCTCAAGGTATATACGTATGAATGGATCATGCCTGCCAGCCATTATCAGTGTTTTTCTTTATAAGGTAAATGGTTAAACATTCACTTATCAGTCGAATGGTGCATAACGTTGACTAGTAGAATATACCCCATTTACAGAGCATCTTTGTTAATACGTAAAGTTCCCGCCTTTGGCAAAAACACACACACACGTCCATTTCTGCAGTGCAGGAATAAAACGCAAAACATTGATTAACATGACTGGGCACGCACCAATAAACTGTTAAACAGAAATAGGAGTGGGCACGCATATCCTATTGTTTGTGGTGCTGTACAGCTCACTTTTAATAGAGTTGGCAGGGCTGCCACCGCAGGTCTCTGCAAGTTTTCCCGATTGTAAGGATGGAGCACAGCAAGCAAATCTGGCCAAGAAAGAATTGGGTTTGATGATCCCTTTGTGCTGCTAAAAGCGATTGGGCTGCAAACCTGACTTTGCTACAAGGGTACTAATACAGCAGATTGCTTTTAGTACCTTTGCTAAATTAAATTGCATTCTCATCTATATAGCCCTCCCCCCATATTTCCATAACTACCGATTTAAAGTAAAAGCTTTTCTTTTGCAAAGTACCAGCAGATTGCCATAGGTCTATCTAAATGCACAAACAAGCTGATGAGCCATTTTCATTTTTTCTCTTGAAATCGAATAGCTTTACTTTTCAGTCAACTCGCTTGGGTATATGCACACCGCACCTGTAACACCCTTTTTCTCTAATTATTTTACAGAACGCAAGTATCAAGGCGAAAGTGTATATCTTCCAAAAAAACTAAGGAACCTTGTCACCAGAGACCATGATTGGTGCAAACTGGAGCTTCTTTCTAACGTGGACAAGGATATGGTTAATTCTCAAAATGGCGCCTCAGTACGTCACTGCCAAAACTTGCCCTTCAGCATGCCGATGTGATGCAGGGTTTATTTATTGCAATGATCGAGATTTGACATCCATTCCCGTAGGAATTCCAGATGATGCCACCACCCTCTATCTTCAGAACAATCAGATCAACAATGCCGGCATTCCTTCCGACCTGAAGAGGCTGGAAAAGGTGGAGCGGATTTACTTATACCGGAACAGCCTAGATGAATTCCCCATCAACTTGCCAAAGCACCTCAAAGAACTGCACTTGCAGGAGAATAACATCAGGACCATCACCTACGATTCACTTTCACAAATTCCTTGGCTGGAAGAGTTGCATCTGGATGATAATTCAGTTTCTGCCGTCAGCATTGAAGATGGAGCTTTTCGGGACAACATCTTTCTCCGACTCCTTTTCCTCTCTCGAAATCACTTGAGCACTATTCCATGGGGCTTGCCAAAAACCATCGAAGAGCTGCGCCTGGACGACAACCGGATTTCCATCATTTCTGAGCCTTCCCTCCAAGATCTTACAAATCTGCGGCGTCTTGTTTTAGATGGGAATCTTTTGAATAATAATGGGCTGGGAGAAAACGTCTTCATCAATCTGATAAACTTGACTGAACTGTCTTTGGTCCGAAACTCCCTGTCGGCTCCACCAGTGAACTTGCCAGGCGCCAGCCTGAGAAAGCTCTATCTTCAAGAAAACCACATGAATAGAGTCCCAGCAAACGCATTTGCTGACCTGAGACAGCTCTACAGACTTGACATGTCAAACAACAACATTACTGTTTTGCCTCAAGGTATCTTCGATGATTTGGATAATTTAACCCAGTTGTTCCTTCGCAACAACCCTTGGTATTGTGGATGCAAAATGAAATGGGTACGTGACTGGCTGCAGTCGTTGCCTTCCAAAGTCAATGTACGTGGGCTAATGTGCCAAGCACCAGAAGGGGTAAGGGGAATGACTATCAAGGACCTCAACACAGAACTTTTTGATTGCAAAGACATGGATGTCAACAATAATATTCAAATTACAACTGCCGTGTCTAATACATTGTACCCAGCACAAGGTCAGTGGCCAGATACAGTGACCAAACAGCCAGAGATTAGAAATCCTGACCTCAATAAAATGTTCCGAACCACTGCAACCCCAATACGAAAAATCATTACAATTATTGTGAAAGCTGTAACAACAGATACAGTTCACATTTCTTGGAAAGTTGCTCTGCCAATGACTGCACTAAGACTGAGTTGGCTTAAGATGGGTCACAGTCCAGCGTTTGGTTCTATAACTGAAACAATAGTCACAGGTGACCGAACCGAGTACCTGCTTACAGCACTCGAGCCAGAATCACTGTACCGCATTTGCATGGTTCCCATGGAAACAAGTAACATCTATTTATCAGATGAAACCCCAGTGTGCATTGAGACTGAAACAGTGCCTCTCAAAATGTACAATCCTACCACAACCCTAAACCGAGAGCAAGAGAAAGAACCTTACAAAAACTCCAGTTTGCCATTGGCTGCCATCATTGGGGGAGCAGTGGCACTTGTAGCAATTGCACTGCTAGCACTGGTCTGCTGGTACGTGCACAGACATGGATCGCTGTTTTCAAGGAACTGTGCCTACAGCAAGGGCCGCCGGAGAAAAGATGACTATGCAGAAGCTGGAACGAAGAAGGACAACTCCATCCTGGAAATCAGAGAGACTTCTTTCCAGATGATACCAATCAATAGTGAACCGGTGACAAAGGAGGAGTTTGTAATACATACGATATTCCCACCAAATGGGATGAGTCTGTACAAAAACAATCACAGTGAAAGCAGTAGCAACAGAAGCTACAGAGACAGTGGCATCCCAGATTCAGACCATTCACATTCATGATACTGGGAAAAAAACTTTTTTTTAAGACAATATAAAGAGTGACTAAAGGACACTGTTTTACAGCAAAACACTGGAAAAGACTGAGAAAGCAATGTATTGTACATTTGCCATATAATTTATATTTAAGAACTTTTTATTAAAAGTTTCAAATTTCAGGGTACTGCTACGGTTAAACTAGTGGAGAGACCTGACCACGATTCTATATTTTAGTATTTTTTAGTAATTTGTACTGTATTTCCTTGCTAATATTGAAGTTATGGATCATTTAACTTTTTGTGTTCTACTGAGTAAGATGACTTGTTGACTGTGAACGTGCATTTTCTTGCTGTGTTGAACAATCAGGACTTGGCATTCATTGGAGCTCCTTGTAGTATAAGCACAGGCCATTTTTCACTTTGGTATTAAACAGTATTACAACTGGTTGACGGTAAGCAAATAGCAGTTGCAAGATTTCATATAACCAAGTGTTGGGTCCATTAAGTCAGCACATCAAAGCTACGCGCTACGAGCAAATTCTGTGGTGTAATGGGCAATAGCATGTACTATATAATTTATTTTCGTTAGATATTTCCTTTTCCCGATTCTTATAAAGTGTACACCATGACATTACTGGAAAGGAGTGGTATACACTCTTGACTTGCATTGTAGAAAACAGAGCTCTGCTGCTCCAAAACATACAGATCTGATAAGCTCACCAATTCGAAAAAATAACACTATGAAAAATTCTAGCCAAAGCTATAGTTATCTGTAAATGGAAATAAGTCTACTTTATATAAACAATATGATTAAGATAGCATATAAACTGCATACTCACATTTCATAGAGCTTCAAACAATATCTCTGTACATTTCATTATTGCCCATTACTAGCACAGTTGTTAGGGCATTGTTTAAAACGACATCCGTGTACCATGCTTCTGGCTTCCTCTTACTTGTGAGCTATTTTTAGTTAAACAAAAAAAATGGGCCACACTTTCGTTGCCATAATTTTCTCCTATCCCTCCAAATGAAAACCAAAGTGCATTGTACGCCCTTTGGCCAGTCTTGTATGTGCCTTGATCCAACGCCACTTGTATTCAGCTTTTCAAACCTGTGACAAGTTTTTCATACACACTTGAAAAATATTGTTCTTAATGCTGAATAAAAGATAAAAACTAAATCAATTTGACTTGTGATATTCCAGGTTGATTATGGCCACAGGAAACAGGAATTTTGCTTTGGAGAATCAATTGAAATGTAATTTGTGTTGTTTGCCAGAGTACGAGGTAATGTTATGAGTGTTCAAGCCCAGATGAAGATAGATTGGTTCTCAATAAACCAGTTGGCAGGCAGCTGGCATAAAAAGTGAACAGGCACCCCCGACTTCTCTCTTCGAGCCCCAGCTTTGTTGCACGCGTCAGCAATAGGCCAGGGAATGTGGCTTGGAAATGGCAGTCTGGTGTTCTTCAGAAAATTGCAGATCATTTAGTAAATATTTTGTTGGGCTGGCTGCTGTAGAAATGTTTCCCTAACAAGAAGGTAAAGTGCCATCCGTGCTCAGCACTTGTAACCGCCTCGGTCCCCTCCTATCTACTGCGCTTTGTTGCTTCCCGGCTAGGTTTCGGCCGCATACATCCCATGCATACATCTTTATGGATTGAATCGAGCACTATTCATCAGACGACTTGGCAATAACACCTTGGTACAGCAGATCGTTTGACGCTGGGTCTGATAAAGTAAGCAGAAATATGTTTTGGAAGAAAAAAAACTGCTGACGCAAGCTACTTCTAGAAGGTTTTACTAAGGTGAAACAAAACACTCCTTTAACTGTCAAACGTGCAAGTCAGACACGGGGCATCCTACTGCAGGTAACTTAGCAGCACCATTCGACGTGCCCAACACGGAAACCCGAGCCTTACGCTTGGCCATGAAAAAGATGCACGATGTGGCAAACCAACAGTGGTATTTTTTAAAGATCACTTATAAAGGGTTTATTTCTGAAATCTAAAAAAACAAATCTATGATATTAGAATGTCATTTGTTGCTACTGCTTGATATTGCAACAATAAAGCAGCCAAAAAAAGCTGATTATGATATCAGTGGACCTTGCTCTTTCTCATACCCAAAGAAAAAGTTGCAGGCTGCCATTTAAACCTTTCCCGACATGGCCCCCATGAACTAGTGCGTGTAATTTGTGAATTTTAGGCTCATTTCCAGCAGAAACCAACCTAGATCAACTAAGGTAAAATGATGTATACACCAAGAGGCCAGACTGTGAGCACAGGGCGTGAGCTAACATTATATGTCACCAAGTCATATTTGTCATTTTTAGGAGACAACTGGTCTTGGATAAGTATTTCTGTTTTTCAAAAACATAACACCACGGGCATTTTACAAGAGAGGAGGGTACCCGCGTGTACATGATCCCAGCATGGCTTGAGTACAAGTAGTTCTATGTGTATTAACAATTTTACAAGCTCATATGACCCACTGACGAGATTGCCGACTGAACTGCAACAGAGAGGTTGTCTTGTCCATACAACGTGAAGGTGAACAACGTTTTTTTTTTTTTTTTAACACCAAAATATTCAAAAGCAGCAGTTAAAATTGCAGTTAAAAACAGAACACTTCATGTTCAATGCAAATGAAAGATCAGTGTTGTTCTGTTTCTTACAAAAGGGCAAATATTGATTAAGGCATAGAAATAGGCCAGGATTTCGAGGCCAACCTACAGTTCTCGAAATCCCAATAATGGATATAGTGGAAGTCCAAAGTTTATAGTATGACAATGGACATTCCATTTCAACTGAGCAATCAACTAAGTGGAAATCATTTCTCCAGTGGGTGAACTCAAAACACCCATATACAATGTCTACTCTTAAACACACGCAGACTTGCATTTCGTGTCCGGAGTCTGTGGGTCCATGTAGTAGTACAACAAAAAGTGGGCAGTCAAGTACGAGGCAACAGCCACCCTTACGGGTTCCTCAGTTGGCAGCACAGAGCTTTAGTTTGGGGTCTATTACATAGAAGTCAACCTAAAATGAAGCCATGTCTCGGTAAAACGCTACTAGTGTGAAGATCACGCTCTGAACATTTCATTCTGTGCATCTGCTTATCACCCAACCAATCCAACACACATTGTTTACCACTGAACATTTGCCAGAGAGAGCACGTACACTGCTTCCAAGGTCTGCCGCTCGTCCTGTCTGTTGAGACAAAACTCCCATTTGTTAGAAGGTGAACATTAGAACATATCCTGAACCAAGAGTTGAGCACGGGAAGTGTAGCCCATTCAGCAAGATCAAAATCTTTCTTAGTTCTACTAAATGACCTGCCACATTGTTTTTATATTAAGATTCTGTTGTACTAAGTATGTACTACTCCAGAAAACCACACGTAGTTTAGTTGTTGGCATGCATAGGATTCTTTTTTAGATTTTATACAGTTTGGTGAAATCTCCAGTATTTCTTAAAAACTAACAGCAGTTCCCAAGAACCCCAAGAATCTAGATTGTTTTAATAGAACATGGGGCAAATAATGTTGTTCTGTGTACTCATTGGCCCCCACCGGCACCCCAATATTTTTCTACTCTGCTCTATCCCGCCTCCCCTAGCAGTTGCATTGTATTCATTGATACACATCTGCTTTATCTTTGTCCAGTGTGTGTGTGTAGCTTCCTTTACTGTCTCGTTGCCAGCCATTTATAAACAATGCTTATTCCTATTAAGCTGTTTCACACACACAATTTGTCCACGTTATACAATATTTGAATGCCATTTTACTTTGACTGACCTTTTGATTACATTTTTTGGAGATTGTTTACATGTAATGTTAAGATTCCTTCTAAAAATACCTATTGGTGCTTCACCACAGGTGGTTCTGTATCCCCCAGAAAGCTACCACGCCTTCTATTCATTGTCTTTGCAGCCACGTTTTAGATTTTGAGGTCTCATAGTTTGTATGAATCTGTTAGTTGGCACATAATCTGTCACCAATTTCATTATTCATTTCTTGTTTGCTGACTGTCACTTTTTCCTCTCCGTTCTTGGCTCCTGGCGGCATTAGGTGGACATCCTTTAAGATAAAGAACATGGCACACCTATTGGTCTACCGCAGTGGGCACACTCTGCTATGGTTGAGTTGGCCATGACGGTGGGTGGATGCAGCTTTGTTGAGGTTTCTCTTGGTCACTTGCATCTCACAGCTACTCGGACAACATCTTTTGATGCTTTGGTCATTGTTCTTCCATCGGACTATGCCCCAGTTAATCACTTCAGTTTAAGAATTTGACACCCTTAAGCGACACCTAACACCTTACAAGGTACCATAAGTAAATTTGGCAAATTCTAATTAGAGCCTAACAAAGCTGATGACAAATAAAAAATCAAATCGCTGTTTTGGCCACTTAAATCTGTCATATGGCCGGCTCCCAGTATTTGACCTATTGTGCTCTAATATATCACGCACAAAACTGTGTGTTTTGTATGAATTCGTTTGCAAAATTTTATTTAAAAAATATCACTCGACACATTGTTCATAATCCGGCAGCAATCCTTCATTTTATTGATGTGTAGAAATTGCAAAGTATAAACTGGATTGGGCATTTCCAAACAATAGTACAATGTACTTTCTCATACGGTAATACTTGTGAGTATCCAGAAATCCTGCCAGAAAAGTAAGTTTCGGTGGCTCAACCATCCCAGATAAATAGCGCTGTACTCGAGCAGTAACCTTGTCCAGTGATGCCCACCCACCTTCCACTGGGATATGAGCAAGAAGTCCTTTTCTTTCATGATGCACTCTGGCATTTTCATCAACTCTGCCATTTACGAGGCCGGATTGCAGATCATCCTAACATGCACTGGGCACGTGGCACACACATAATGCGCTACTATCCTCTGCAATATTGCAGACAGTAAAGCAACATTCCAAAATCTTTTTTGATTTATTTCTTGTTAATAAGTAATGGACTGGGATGGGCCATCAACTGCACATACTTTTTAAAAAAGTTAAAAAAAAATAATTATTCTCTTTATACAGATGCTGTTTCTTGAATTGTTTGTTCCACTGCACAGTAAGACAAGACATTCCATCCGAATTCTTCACAGGGATAAGAGGCAACGCCTGTTTACTTTTATCAAGTGGTGGCCATTGATCTGCTCAGGAAGGGCAGGGTGTTTTATGCTTTTGGATGTAATTTGACATACATTTTGAGGGCAAACAAGTAATTTTGTTGGGCGCAAACACCACATTTAACATGATTGATTGATTTTTATATTTGTATTGTGCACATCCACATGGAGCCAAGCAAAGAATTGCATCTGGGCGCAGATGGTATAGTAGTAACAACCAAGAAGCCAGATTAATCAAGCACAGTTAGTCAAAAAGATACGTTTTCCACGTTTTCCTGAATTCAAAGAGGGATTCAGTTTTCCGAAGATCATGAGGCAGGGAGTTCCAGGCTCGGGGACCTGCGCAGGAAAAACGTCTCATCGCCCCAGGACACAGATCTTGATGGTAGGACCACCAGAAGGTGTTGTCCTGAGGACCGTAGACAGCGATTCGGGTGGTAAAATGACATTTTTGAAGAAAGATATCTATGGGCAGTCCCTTGGAGACATTTAAAAATTAGACCGAGGGTCTTGAACAGAACCCTTTGTTGCATCGGTAGCCAGTGAAGGTGTCTCCGAAAGGGAGAGATAGGCTGGCCTTTTTCACTGCCCAGGCTTTTGCCTAACGTCTGCATTTTGAGCAACCTGCAGACATTGGATTTGACCTTTTGGGATTCCCATTAATAGGGCATTGCAATAGTCTAATTTGGAATTTACCTGCAGGTTACGGCTTAAACTTGCTTGCAAAATACATCCAAGGTTCTTTACCTTGGCTCAGAATGAAGTTGAAACCTCAAAGAGTGCTGGACAGGACAGATGCTGTGAGATCTTAGCCAGTTTTGTCTTAGGTCCAAATAGTATAATCTCAGTTTTATGTGGGTTTAGTTGGAGCTTATTAGCCACCATCCAGCACTTCATTTTACTAGCACAAGCTAGCACTCTGTCCATTGCTTTCGACAGGTTCTTTTAGCCAAACATAGATCTGTGTGTCATCGACATAGGAATGATATTGCAAGTCGAATTCCTAATAAATATCCAGCAAGGGGTGAATATAAATGTTAAATAGCAGAGAAGACAGCCTGGAGCCCTGAGGCACACCACATTTAACTGATAACAAAATCGGAAATAAATGTCCCTAGTTTGACTTCGACTGGTCTGGAAAGATGTAAACCATTGTAGTGACTTATTGGATACCAGAGCCACTGTGGAGAGTCTTGCAATAAGAATCTCAAAATCAATTGTGTCGAAGGCTGCTGACAGGTCCAGCATGACAGGCATGCTAAGATCACCCTCATCTGCAGCCTTCCGAATATCGTCCCAAATGGACACAAGTGCCATCTCAGTCCCATGTCCTGAATCCTGATTGGTGCAAATCCAACATCCCCTGATCTTCCAGGAAATCCTGCAACTGCACCGAAACAATTTTTTCCAGGATTTTGGATGGTCATGATAAGCCAGCAATGGGACGGTAGTTAGCAAATTCCATGTGGTCCAATATGTTTTTCTTTAAAAAGAGTAAGATATGACTTTTTCAGTTCCATTGGAAAACACTTCCGGGTTAAGAAAACATTTATAACAGATAGAAGAAGCCCACTTGGAGCAGACATCTGCCTTTTGGCTAAGTAAGCAGGGATGGGGTTGTAGTTCTGGTTGGCAGGCTTTAACCTAGACAGGACCAAGTTCACAGGTCTGAAAGTAAACTTGGGACAGGTCTGATCTTCCTTAACAGTCAATTTTGTTTGGCACAACTATTGGTATGGTGGGGCACTGAAGATCAATTTTATTCCTGATCTGATCAATTTTATGTGAAAAAAGGTATTCAATTGATTTGCCAGGGACAAAGTGGGTGTGAGATATGGAATTGTACATGATGGAAATGCTTATTTTCTTTACATTTGTAACTAGAGTTAGAGTATTTGGTCTATTCTGAGCAAGATCAATCTGTTTTTGGAAGCACAAGGCTTTAGACAAAACAGTACTCCCCTTATAGGCATTCAATGCTATTTTTGCCTCTAGAAGATTTACAGGAGACCTGGATTTTAACCATAGCTTTTCCTTTCGATGAAAGTCTTTCTTGAACATTCTCAATGCTTCATTGAGTAATTGCGCACTTGTAATAGTATCGATTTTTTTTTTACTGAGTTCCAATTGAGCATTAACAGCTCTGGTTTTTCCATTTTGCATCTGTCCCATTGGAATAACATGACTGAACTTTATAGCAGGGTGTGCCTTTAAAGGCCATAGCATTAAGCCCTGCGTAGGAGTTGTAGATATATCACTGCATGTCAGAATCCTGCTAATTTATCCAATTACGTTCCAAGTTCCTTTGTTATTGCCAACAAGATGTCATTGTTTCAAAACATTCTTGGGTACTCTCCACTTTCTTTAAACTTATGTTAACATTACCTTGGTAATTCTGTAATGCCTAGCAGCTCTGTCGTGATTATTGAATTCACTTAATTTGAACCCAGTAATATCATGCCTTTGGAAAGTACAGCCTAAAATCAGTTCTGGGACAATAATGGTCCTGTTACTTTTCACAGTGCTAAATGTTACCTCTTTCTTTCTGGTACCTCTTTCCTTCTGGTTGTGAGTAACGGTGGCACACCCTTGCAATGCTATATTTCGACTTCCACGTGTAAACAGTGTTATCATGAAAGATTCAAATAGTGCCATCAAGTGCAATTACTTGTATTAATCCAATCAAATGAAATTCTCTTCCTAGTTTTTTTTACTTTTGGCTATTAGGCGGCACTTAAGTGATAACTGCAGGCCAACACTATTGAATTGGAGTACTGCTAGGGTGGAGAGGAGGAGGCGCACACACAGCTTATGGGCGATGTTTGGTTATTTACCCGCCCATTGAATGCCCAGGGATATGGCCATTCCCACCCACTACATGGTCCTCCTCACCCAAAACACATCCTGCTGGAATTTCTTTGAACCAGCTTGATCTGACAGTAACATGAACTTTGATCTACCAGTGTTATTTCTAAGCAGTCCGTAGATATTTAATGGTTTAATTGCATCTGTAAATGCACCACAGGTGAAATAAAATGAGTCTTAACCAAGTGTGCATTCAGCCTGTTAAAAATAAGCATTGAAAACGACAACAGTTTTGACTTGTGTTGTATATGTATTTATCATTTGCCAGGGACTGCCCTCATATGCCCAGTTAATCACACCATCTTTCAGTTGTTGTCCTTTTATTCCAGGTGGTATCATTAGGAGAGTGGCTTGCAAATGCCAGTCCCATGCCTACAGAAAAGCTAAGACCATTGGCTTTACCAATGCTTGTACATATTTCTTAAATAGCCATGTTTTAGGTGTTTCCTTTAAAGACAATGAAAGACGGTTCATTCTGGATGTGATCTGGGTGGGGGCTCTATAGAGTCTAAGCAGTGACACTACGCTGGAGCCTCCTGCTCGTTTGAGATGGAGATTGAAGCAAGGTGTCTGTAGGGCCAGTTTAGAGGAGGAACAGACAAGGTGTCATAGGCTTTGGTGAAATATGTGGGATCAGGTAAGAAGGGGCATTCTTGTGCAGGCAACGGTGTGTGATGGTCAATGTTTTGAATTAAATTCTTGCTTTTATGGGAAGCAAGTGAGTCTCCTGTCTTTATGTTGAAATTTGCGCCGAGAGTTTTAGTCCCAGGGCTAATCTCAGGGCCGTATTTTGCAGGAGTTGCAGTTTTGCAAGGTTTTTAGCCGAGGTACCTGAAAACAGCACGTTGCAGTTATCAAGCTTTCTTGCAATAATAGCTTGGGCGGCTGTCAGTTTTGGAGTGCGATTAATGACTAATGTCCTACTGAGGGAAATGAGTTTGGTGGTGTAGGCAGTAGTAGAGGCAAGAGCACTGATGTGGCGGGACATATTGAGCTCTGCATCGAGGTAAACGCCAGGGTCTTTACATGTTTGAACACCTGGATGGTATTACAATTGATGGAAGAGTAACCAAGGTCCAAGGCACTTAAGCGACATTCCGAGCCTACGATAAGGAGCTCAGTCTTCTCATCGTTAAGGCATAAATTGTGGGTAGCCATCCAGTTCGGGATAATACTGTTGGTGTGGTGGATTGTTGCAACGTCTTGGACATAGTCTCCTGATAACGGGAGTAAGACTTGCATATCTTCTGCAAAATTGGTGCATGGAATGTCCAGGGCATCAAGGTGGTAAAAGAGCGGCTAGTCCAAGTGTTTTATAGATCAGGCAAAATGCAAGATTCCTGGGGACACAACAGGGAACCTAGATAGGGTCGGCAGTGGCATTGTTTATGAAGACCCTCAAAGTGCGTTCACACAGGAATAGTTTGATCCATTGGGATGCTGCTGTGAAAAGTGGAAGTTGGTAAGGAGGTGTTGGTAAAGGATGTCATGATGAACAAGACCAAAGGCCGCGGATAGGTCAAGGAGGAGCAGGATGGCAATATTTCCTGAGTCTCAGATGTTGTCAAGTTGGATTTTGAGATCCAAGAGCACTGTTTGTTCTCTGTTTAGGTCTGAAACCTGATTGTATGGCGCAAAGGAGCTGGTGTTGCTGTGGATTTGGGAGTAGGCAGTGCGGTCTAGGATTTAGAGGAGGAAGGGTACAGTGGTAATGGGTCGGTAGTTCGAGGAGAGGGCAGGGTCAATGAGGGTTTCGTGACGAGAAGTTAGACCCAGGCAGTTCTGAGGCAGGTGGGGACATTGTTCGATTAAGGAGGCATTCAAAAAGTCGGTGATCGCAGGTGCTAGTGTGACTGCACAGAGTTTGAGGATGTGTGCAGGCAATACATTGCCTTTACAATTAGACATTCTGAGGTGTAGGATAGTGGTGGATACAAATTCTGGGGTGACAGGGGAGAAGTGGAAAATGGGTGTTAGGGTTGCAGGCCTGGTGGGGGGCAAGGGAGGGTGGTTTAGCAACGAGCAGGTGTTTCTTTGCATCAATTTGTGGGGTTTTTAGGGAGTCAATCCGATTGGAAAGTGCGGTTTGAATGTTAGTGCATCAGGATTTGTCAATGTGCTCTAGGGAAGGTGTGGGAGAGGGGTTTCTTGAGAATGGAGAATAGTTCTTTTTGAGGTGGAGCTGGCCTCAGAGATTCTGGTATTGAACGAGTTAGCTTTGGCTAGAATGAGGGAGGTTTTGTAGGTTGTGGAAGCAGTGAGGTAAGCAGCGAAGTTAGTTGGTAAGAGGGATTGCGTCCAGGTGTGCTCCAGGGCACGCGTGCGTTGACGAAGTGAGATAAGTTAATCTGAGAACCATTTGTTGGGTCTTCCACCTACCTTGGGGGTAATAGGTTTCAGCATAGTGCGCCTGTCCATGGTGTGAGCGAGGGCTGAGAGAATCAGGGAGGCATGGGCATCATTGGCAGGGAGATGGGGTCCATGTTTAATGAGGGTGAGTGAGGGGCTGGTTTCGGTGAGCATGCTGGTATTGCGGCTGAAGGTAGATCGGGTAGTGACAGAGTTGGGTTGCTGATGAGTTAGAGAAAACTCAAACTCGATGAGGGAGTGCTCAGACTAGGGCAGAGGCAAGATGTTCGTGATGTTAACAGGTGTGTTAAGTGCAAGGATCCATGCCACAGTCGTCCTTTGGAGTGGGTAGGTGAGTGGACAAGTTGGGAGAACTGCATCTTTTTCAGAGAGACGGTGAGGTCATTAGCCTTGGTGTCAGGGGCATCATTAAATCCAACGTTGAAGTCCCGTAGGACAAGCAATTTAGTAGCCGGTTTGATGAAGGGGTAAAGAAACAAGGGGATGTCCAGTTCTGGATTTTTCTGGTGGTTGAGTTGGCAGTAGATAAGAAGATTGATGGTGGTCTTAGGGTTCAGATGAAGTTTGGTCAGGGGGGTGGGAATCTCTCAATGCCAGAGAGGATTTAGCGATGAGGGCAACACCCCCTCCTATTTTTCTATTCTATCCGATCTGAGGCTGAAGTAGTTTAGGGGCATAGCAAGTGTAAGGGGAGGGTCCAGTGGCACTGTGAAGCCAGGTTTCTGCAATCGGCAGGAAGTCAAGGTTACTGTTGTCAAGAAGGTTGTGGATGTTGGTGGAGTGGGCGCACAGCAATCGGGCATTGATCAGCGCTCCATTGGGGTGCTTGCATGTTTCCTTCAGTATGAGGCGGGAGCAGGGGAGGTGTGGGGGATATGAGCGGGAGTAGGGTAGGAGGGAAGGGGGTGAAATACAAGAAGAGATGCCACTACAACTCTCTGCCCATTCTGGGCCCAGTGAGAACCAGTGCAGAGGGATTTCACGGGGGAGGTTTAGAGCATAGTTTGTTAAGCCTTGTGGTGCCTTGGCAAGGCTGTAAGGATGAGTGGTTGGTGGTCTGAAGATCAGAAGGTGAGGGTGGCACAGTGGTCGAGCAGAGGGCCGTTACTGGGGCAGCTTTCAGTGAACGCTTTGTAGACAGTCGAGGTGTAGAAGGGGGGCAGGGCTCACTTAGGGCAATGGCACAGGGTGACTCTGGACGGGTCATCTTTGTACTGACAAGATGCTGACAAGAGAGGTAGGGGGAGTGGGCAGCTCAAGACAGTGGTGTAGGGTGACTCAATAGTAAGACTGATGGTGGTCGTTGTAGAGGCATCATTATGCAAGCTAGATTGGTTGCAATGCAGAGGGCAGTAGGAGGGGCAATATTGTTATGACATAAGGCTGGCAGAAATGGAGGAGGAGGAGGGGCATGGTGACTCTCAGGGCACTGGCGCAAGCCGGTTCAGCTGTGGGGCAGGGGGCAGTTGCAGGGGCAACATTGCTCTGCCCTAAGGCTGCCAGAAATGGAGTCAGAGGAGGGGCAGGGTGACTCTCAGGGCAGTGGAAAAGGCCGGTTCACCTGTGGGGCAAGGGGCAGTTGCAGGGGCAACATTGTTCTGGCCTAAGGCTGGCAGACATGGAGTAGGAGGAGGGTTGGGGCAACAAAGTGCAATGGCAATAAGTACTTGCATAGTGGGACGGGAGATAGATGCTGGGGAGAGTGGGCAGGCGTGAAGTAGGCAGGAGTGGCTCTGATGCAGGCTGGCCGGGGGGTTGGGAGGGGTGGGCGGGTGGGGTGGACAAAGATGTGACTGCAGGGGCACTGATGTGCGGGCGGGATGCCACAGGCTGTGTGATGAGAGGAGGGCATGGGTGGATATGGGCAATAGCTTACTGCAGCACTGATGAGTGCCAGGGGCCCCTGGAAGTCCATTAGTTTGCTGGCATGGGACAGGGTATGCGGGAGTAGGAGGATGGCAGTGAGGAATATTGGTATAGCCTATCACGGGGGAGGGAGGAGGATGTTGCGTGGTGCCGTGATGGCGAGGTGCGGGCATGGCTATGGGCCATAGGAATTGGTTCAGGAGTGTGGGCAGAGTAAGAGGAGGGAAGAAAAAGGCATTTTGTGGGATGTCCAAAGAGAGGCAGCTAGACATGCATTTTATGATAGAGCATACAGTGAGTAGCATTTCAGGCGGTATGGTATGGCAATGCGGGAGAAGGGGCTACCGCGTGGGAAGTCAAGGGGGTGGGGGAGATGTTTTATGGTACCGTAATGGCGGTGAGTGGGCATGCTTGTGTCCCGTAGGCGTATGGGGAGCCGATAGTGAGTAGCGAGTATCGGACACAGTAATCAGGTGCAGGGTGCGATATGAGGACACAAGTATGAGATATTTGGCGGCAGATAGAATGAAACAATCGTGCGGGTAGGCAAACATCGTAGGCCCATGCATGTTGGTGGCTGGTTTGGGTATTGGCAATGCTGGATTACAGGGGAGAGCAATCCCTCTTTTTAAAAAGAAATAGCAAGGCTATTATAGTTAATTTGTGTTTTCTTACAGGGAGGGTGGTGGAGCAGCTGTGAAGAGCCAAAGTCAGAGGGAGTGGTAGTTGTGAGGGCTGGTATCACAACGTCGGTGTTTGTAGTGCTAGCCTGTTAGTCTGCATGTTGCCTGCATTGTGCTGCCTGCCTATTGAGAACTAAGGTACCATTGGAAAGAAATGGACCAAGTGGAAGTCCCAATCCCGAGACAAGTGGGGGCACCTAAGGGGGGTGTAGAGTTTTCAGTGCCAGAGTTGCAGGCGAGGTTCACACAATTGTGTGTATGTGAGACGCGTACTGGGTTGGCACTTTAGAGTGAAATAACCTCACAGAAGACATGAAGGCCAGATTAGAGCTGAGGAGTGATTGCGGACCACTTTGCAGTTCTGCCACTGCTAGGTTAGGTCAGGACACCATCGGGACCACCCTCAGAAGGATGTCAGACCATGCAATACACTTCAGAGCAAGGCAGCTAGCCTAGCCCACAGGCCAATGGGTCAGAACCATTGTGTCCAAGTCAAAATGGAGAGCTTTCCACATCTTAAATACGGGTCTACCATAATTAGTCTCGAAGGGTGGTGCGTCAGTGGAATGTGTCTTGCAAATTCTCTGCATCAGTAATTCAGAATTTTTTCAAAAGCAAATACTAGGAAAGGTGTCTCCAATTTGTGGCTAGCAAAGTCGCCCCCCACCTTGGGTAAACTGAAGCTTTGCTGGCTAGAGTCGTTTAGTTTTAACCCGGTACATTGCAGCCAGGGGGATACCTGTCAAGTTGGTAGAGTGCTAGCATAGCTGCACTGCGACAGTCAAACTGGCCCAGTTCCTGGTAGATTAGGAAAAAGCCAACAGTGCAGTGGAAATGCTGTCTCTATGGGACTGGGGCCTGGTGTTGACACGCCATACAGCCTTTCTATCTGCAAATGTATGGAGGGTGGAGGAATGGGAGGGAGAGAGGATTGTGCTGAGAAAAGGATGATGGCGCACTAGAGAGAGAATGAGTGGAAGAAGGGGTGTTGGAAGGAGGAGAGAGCGGGCAGTGGAGATGACTAGAAGGGAGAAGGATTGCTGGGAGAAAAAGGATGGGAAGGTGTGAGTACATGAAAGGAGAGGAAGCACTGCTGAAGGGGTGGGTAAGAACTAAGGGCTGAGGATAGACAAGAGGGGTGGCAAAATAGGTAAGTGAGAGTTAAAGGCAATGATTAGGATTGAAAGACTCCGGGTAATGAGATGAGGAGACAAAGGCTTGGGGAAGAGAAAAAGGAAGGCAACGAGTAGAGGGAAGGATGATGAAGAAAGGTGGGCTGAGTGGAGAGAGAGAGAGAGAGAGGGAGAACGAGCTGAACATTAGAGGCAAAGGATTGATTTAAAGGAGAGAAGGGTGAGAGTGAAATTCACGGCTAATAAGGAGGTAGAGAATTAAAGAAAAGAGCAGAGAAAAAGAATTTGAGGCAGGTACGCTGATCCGAGTAAAGAAGAAACCAAGTAAAGGAGCTGGGGCAGTGGCTGAGAAGAAGTAAAGAAGTGCTGGTTTAAAGTGGATGAGTTGCTGGCAGGCCAACAATGTGAAGTGGAAGACAAAGCATGGTGAGAGGAAGGACTGGAGGAAGGAACAAGGAGGTGGGAGAAGGTAGGTGTGGGGGTAAGCAGGGGACAAACTAAGGAATCAGAGAAGGGGGATTAACCACACCTTCTGTAGTTTAGTCCTGCTCAAGTAGGAACACAAGCAAACTATGAACTAAGATGTAAACCACCTTTGGCCAAATATTTAAAACTAGTCTGTAACCTGGGGCTCTAGATATTTGGGACTAAGGGTACCATGATCCCCAACTATTGACTATGCTAATTAGGGCTGATAGTTGTCGAAGTCCAAAACAACTGGAGAGCCAAAGGTTGAATACCATTGACAGATGTAATAATAAATGAAAAGCAAAATACTTAATGACATTTCAATAGAAAATATACTCCTACAAAAATACTGTTGTTTTCCCTTTAATTTAGTAAGCATGGATTATTTTTTAGAAACGCACAGGCTATGCTGGTTTCTAGATGCTTGTGTTATTTTAGATCGAATTAGTGCCAGGGAATGTTGCTACACAGAGTACCATACACCAACGCACGTTAAGGAGGGCGGAAATGGTACAGAGAAGATTTAGACCTGGGGCAAAAAAGTTAATTGGGATTGCGTAACGGCTTGGTTACTCCTATAGTAAACAAGTTTCTCCAAGGTGGACCGCAGGGTGTTTGTTACACATCGTCTGCAATGATTCGGGATACTTGCAAGTATTTTCCAAAATAATAATATCACTTCAATAATACTTATCGGGTAAATTGCATATTTATTCTGCATCTCTGATCATGGTTATAAAGCCATTGAGTCTGAGATCTACTGATCCTGGCACTGTTTATGAACAATTTCAATTACATTTGATGAGTATAAACACTTGTGTAGTTTTCAATCCTCAAGGCACTTGGGTTAATGGCAGGTAGTCAAATTTAGGTAACAGATTATTTTTAGTTAAATGTGGATGGTATTTCATGGAATATGGTGAGGGCACTGTTTGTGATGCCACTTACTTTAATGTCATTGATGCTAAAGGTCATGTCTCATTGGTTGCTGAAACACCAAATGCTGTGTGATGTAAATTCCTGTGGCTTTAAGCCCACAAGCCTTTTGAATTATTGTCAACAATGCCACATTTCTTCCTGGCCCCAGTTGGGAGGGCCTTACCAACTCTGGACTATAGCAATCTACGTGCGTCTATGGACACATACGTTAGCCAACATTAATGAAGAAGTAACTCCATCTGTCACACATGAATGGTCAACATCAGGCATGGGTCCTGCAGGGTCATTTCCATTGTTGAAACATGTGGAGAAGCATTAAAGGTCACTGAAAGACACTTGCTTGCTCAGCATCACACAGAGCTGTATACAAATAATTACATTTTCGAATACTCTGGGAATGCTGGGGCCCACTATGGCAAACTACGAATAGTTCAGAAGCTACTGAAACTGCCATGTTTGGAACTGACATTATTTCTCATACATTTTATTCCAGATAGTCCAGGAAAAGACAACAGTAAGCGAACATGACAAAGCTGAACATGCCCGAGAAAGGCACTTCAATTCGCTAGGCATGTGCAATGCTGCTTGTGTGTGTTTCCGATTACAACCTGCCTCAAAATGAGATCACATGATTTCTGGTGGACAGTCCAAAACTTCCCCGTACGCGTGGCTAGACTGCGCCTCCGCTCTCAGTTTGCATATTATTGCGTTGAGGTGATATGTAAAGCCTGCAGGATGCGTAGGTTTGTGAGTGGTTTGGGCTTTGGCTTGAGGCTATGCTATTCCTCCATGCAAAGTGTGGCTTGTAGGCTAGAACCCTGATCTTCAAGTGTTGATCTGAAGACAGGCAGTTTACCCATATGGGGTTGTTGGCACGGAACATGTGCTACAGATGAGGGCCATTGCGCAACCAGCCGTGTCAGTTCCCAGAAAAAGAAAGACCAATGCTATATGCCAGATTTAAGCGACGGGCAGCATGCGGTTAGTTCAATTAAATACGTTTCAGAATATAGAGATCTGAGTGACTAGGCAGTAGGGTCCGTGTGTTTATTCCGTAGAATGATGTCAAGCAGACTGTGAACATGGAGGCCTCTTTTTGCAGCTAGAAATTGTTGAATCAGTCTATATTGTGCAGTGTGTTGTCGGGGTAGTCTGATGACAATTGTTGTGGTACTTCCCCCAATGTGGCAGTGTGAGAATAAACTGAAAGCTATCTCACACTGTCAATGTATGCTCCTCACGCCACACTGCTCATGTGCAGTGGGCACTACACACCATCGGTCTATGTGCCCCGAGGTCTCCATGTTTTGCACATGGGCACTAAGAATCTTTCACCATCTGTCCATGTTGGGGATTTGGCACGGTATACAAGCCTTATAACCTATCTTAGAGCTCTTGGCTTGTCTGGAGGTTAAGCAAACTCTCCCCCTCCCCTTGCCCCCCAGTGGGCTATCCAGACCGGATTCTGCATAGAAAAGGGATTAGAGAGAAGAGAAGAGGGCAGCAAAGTGGGTGAAATGCCATAGGCAGAGGCGGATTCAACAGTCGCCAGGCAAACATATGGCGAGCGGGCCCCTGTGCTGGGCCCCGCCCCTTCCACACAGCACAGGGCCCTTTCTGCTGTGACGTCAGTCCAGCTCCTAACAAGCTGGGAGAGCAACTTTGCTTTGGGAAAGGGCGTGGGCCCCTTCACCCTGCCCCCTTTTCTCCTTCTCAGCCCCCCTCCCATGCCCTCACCCTTTCGGATGCTGCAGCATCCAGCAATCCACTTACCCCTCTGCTCCGTGCCCCTGCCCCCAGCGGGCCCGAGTCCGAGCCTGGGGGGGCCGCAAGCCGTCAGGCCTCTGAGGCGCCCATATGCATGTGTGGACCAGCTGTGTGCCAGCATGCTTTACCAGCTTGAGGAGAAGACTGTGGTCCAGGCCAGGGGTGGGCAAAGTATTCACAAAAGAAGCCGAATCGCCAACATTCGCCTAATGTTACACTTTGGCAGACAGGCAAATTGTTCTCGGTGTTAGCCGCTTTGGGTCAAATTGACCTTTGACACGGTTTTGCCCGACACAAAAACACATGAAATGATACATTTCCCTTGAGGAAAATGCATGACATTGCTGATTTCACCCACCACGCAAAATGAAGAGCATTCATTCTGCGGTTTGCAATGTGAGCATTTCTGCCAGCCCTGCTATTGCAATGTCACGTTGCCATATTCGTATTTGGCTTCTGTAAGGACCAGCATGGATACAAGTTGCTTCAGAGGGCAAAAGAGGTGGGGGAGGGAGGGAGAAAAGGGTAAGTGGAGGGGATGAGTGTTGGAAAAGGACATGAAAATTAACGGCGCTCTTTGAGCGGCATATTTATTTATGTATGTATGTATGTATGTATGTATGTACGAGCACTTTAATGGGCTTACTACAAGTGGCTTTGGAATGCCACCCATCATCCTTCCACCCCCTTTCCTACCCTCAGTGTTGGACGAGGCGAGTTCCCTGGTCCTTAGGAGGGGAATGGGGAGGTGAAAGGAAGGGGGAGGGTTGTAGGGGTGGGCTGCTAGCACCTATGGGTGCTCCAATTTCCTGCCGCTAGATGCAATGAGCGGTGAGCCAGGTAGAGTGTTCCCACCAGGGGGCATCATGTTTTGCCTGCAGAGAGCCAGCACCTATGCACGGCTCCCAGTGAGGGAGAGATGGGCAAGCAGATGTATGGGCCGGCCCGTGAGTGGGTGAATGAACACGCGGAGAGGTTGTAAACGGACTGATGAGAATATTTTAAAGGGCCCTGTAATTCCATACTCTACAGTACACCAACCGCTATACAGATCCGAGGTTTTCACTCTCCAACCCGTGCAGCAAAAGCTTATCATCATTCTGCCGTTTTGCAATGCATGGCTGCGGCAACGCCCGCACAAACAAAATTACATCACTTTTCTGCTACAAGGACGCGTATGTTCTCTAGGTTTAGAATATTTAGCATTGATAGCAAAGCCTGCTGAGGAGCCCCAGCTGTTTCCAGTTAGTCAGACCCCTAGGTAACTGTAATTAAGACAACTTAATAAAAAATAGCTTTTGCCCCCAAAGTTTGCCCTTGTGCACTTGTGACCACAATTAACTCCGCCCACCCAAACTCCGCCTCCATGACCCGCCCACCTAGGGCCCTGCACCAGGTGCTGCCACGGGTCCCTTTGCCTTAAATCTGCCACTGTCCATAGGCATAGGGATCGGGTGATGTAGAAGGGGAGAGGTATATTTTGCGATAGATCAGCATTGCAGAGAGGAGGGTATGTTCTAAGCGGGTTTGGCATCTAACAGATTGTCCGTGTGAAGCATTTGACAGGAGTGATGGGCAGTTCATAACACACACTATTTTAATGTGTGATTGGCTTTAGATTTGCTCCAGCCGCCTCCTTTAATCTTTGAGGCTATTTGACAGGGCAAACGTCTGAATAGTAACTTGCAACTGCCAAGCCAGTAGGCCATGTGTGACCTGGTCTAGCATAGACCACATGAAAGGCTCATGTAGTTGGGGAAGAAAAGGGAAGGATGGGCTGCTATGGGTTTGTGGACACTCTCTAGGTCATGCTGGACACTCAGAAAGAGGGCGCAGTACTGTGATATTGTGTTAATATATTGCCAGAGAGTGCAGTCACTGCACAGCTCATGGTTGCTGTACTGTGGGTTGACACCTGGCATAGTGTGGCCCTGCCTGGGGCCTCAACACTTTCATCGTTGGAGGAAAAGGATGGTAAAGTGGGTGAAATGTCACAGATGTGGGGATGGGCGGGATGTAGCAGGGGCCCTAAGTTATGCCTCTCTGAACGAGTCGCAGTCAGTGTTACCCCAAGCACCTTACATATGCTTGCCATGCACCTAAGCTCCATAGGTGGGCTTTTGCTGTGGCAGGAAGCTCATTGCACAGTGGCATACATCACTCAGCAGGTCTGCTATACTAAGAGCGCATACATCCCACAGGCAGACGGATGCTGTACGATTAATGGGCAGCACCTCCCCTTCTTAGCAGGCACCCTATAGTATAAGAATACAACTCACAAAACATTAGACACTACATGTCACAAATAATGTATGAAAACAAAAATACATCTACCCTACACAGTTACAGTCTTATTACCATCGAAGTGCAGATCTTCACCCTTCACATTCCTTTCTTTCATCAGACAGTGCGAGGAGCAGAGAGACACTGAATTTTTCGCTGTGCATATTACTTTATGGAGTTTGTGTAAAAATGCCCTTGTACAATACATCTCAGTGAGAGGTTGCACGGGTACGTGTGCAAGTAATAGGCCACAAGTTCACCTCCCAGCAGGACCGATAGTCTGTTATCTTTCCACTTGTGGATACAAAGAGCACATACAGTGAAACCAGCAGTAACATTTGCTGTCGACTCTTACAATTTGCAGCATTTAATGCAATATCCGTTATTATTCCAGCACAGAAATCACACTTATTTGCAGACACTTTGCATTAGAAATATAGCTAGCACCAAACCATTCTGAATTTAATCTCCCTTTCTAAGGAATATGGGCATTGAATTTGACTGACACTCTCGCCTTAGAAATTACTACGCTGGGCTTGCAAGGTTTCGCCAATTTCAGACAATATTTCTTGGGAGAAACCCCATAACATTTTTTTGAGGTTGTTTGGCTTGCTTACTCTCTGCACCGGAAGCTCAATCTGTGCAATATAGGGCTGGTTTGACTTAATGGTCCAGTATGGCTTTTGGTTCCCAGTGGAGCACTGCCTTTGCCAAATACTACAACTTTATATACTCCCAATAGTCTTTGAAAATAGCAGTTTTAATTCCCCATCAAGACTCCACAAGGTCAGCCCAACTCAGAATAACTATCACCCACAGAGACCAGCTAGAGCGCCAAGAAGCTAGGACATAGGAAATAGTGTGCTAAATGAAAACTTCTAACATAATAAAACATACTCAATTCAATGATCCTACAAACCCATAGCACGACATTCCTGTCAGCGATGACTAGAGATTATCTGCAGCATTGCAAGGTCATTGTTTCTGCCATTTGTTACGAATCCTGGGAATTTGTCCCTTCTCCCCAAGAGGGAGCCACCCCATGTGGGATTAGGGACGTGAGCCCACTACACAAAATACTTCCTAGCGGATAGGGCAAGCAAGATTTCACTGGGGGTGACCCCCCAAACTCCCTTTAGGGGACAAGTTATCCCCAAGATGAGATGCTTCCACATCTCCCTATTACACTGACTCACAAATGTTTGTAGGATATATGGCAGTTGAACTGTGTCATAATGTGCGGGGTCCTTTGAAATGATTGGCTTGATATCCGACCTTAGTGTATTGACACCCCTGCCTGAAACCCAGGACCAATGGTGTCCGCTCTATCGTTCCAGCAAGGAACTGAAAAGGCTTGATTAGTCGCTGAATCGCAGAAGAGGGAACGTATCCCTTGTAACCACATGCTGCAGAGTCATGGAGGAAGGTGGAGAGTCTAGAAAAGCAGGAGCAACCGACCGCTGCCAGGGCTGCTTGCAAGCACCCAGGGAATCCAAGTCCTGTCTGTGGCCAACAGGAAGAACTGAGGAGGAGGAACTAACCATAAGGAAGCCCGAGTCGTGGTGTCGCTGCACCAGAAGAAAACGCTACCCCCTACACGCATAGCTGCCACAGCAACACAGATGGACGGCTACAGAGAGGAAGCAGGAGGAGTGCTGAGAGACTCGGAGGATGTCCGCGAGGGGCTTAGAGTGAGAAACCCCACAATGGGCTGAAAGTGAGACTAGCCCACAAGTGGCTGAGAGTGAGGATAGCCTACGAGGGCCTGAGAGCGAGGATAGCCCACGGGGGCCTGAGAGCGAGGATAGCCCATGATGGGCTGAGACTGAGAATAGCCCATGATGGGCTGAGACTGAGAATAGCCCATGATGGGCTGAGACTGAGAATAGCCCATGATGGGCTGAGACTGAGAATAGCCCGCAAGAAGATAAGAAGCAGCATACCAGGGGCTGAGGTCGAAAATCGCCCACGAGGGGCTGACACAAAAGTACCTCCAAAGAAGGTGGAAGAAACTGCAGCAAGTAGTGGCCTGGAGGGCCAGATAGCTCAGCTTGGACTAAGAAAGATAAGGGCATTGTAGCATTGGATCAGAGAGAACTGGAGACTAAGGGTGTCAAAAACCGCAACATGCAGAGTTGAAATCAGTGCTGATCGGAAAGAGACTTTTTGAACTATTAAGGCAATTTGCATGGTAGTACCAAGTAACACTGTTCAGGAGCAAGAAAAGACTCAAAGGACACTACTTTGAATATTTACGGCAGGCTGTGGCCTGAAAGTGTGTGCACCAAAAGAAAAAAATGGGTGGGTGGGGATGGGGGCAGAAACCGGCCACCTGAAGACAGAGTACAGTGGAAACAACTTACTCAGAAGTAATTCTGTTTAGTTTTAGTGGTAGGGCTAGCACCGGATAGAATAGGTTTTGGACAGAGGACCACATTTATGTAAGCTATCCTGCAAAGCATCTTTTTGTTATATTCTTTGAAGCTAGGGAACCTTCATAGTAGAGATGGGGGTAAGTCGGGGTTTTCTTTCCTTTAAACATGTCTTGGTGTCCGTCTCCTATGTCTGACTTGGAACACTTTGCTACAACTCCTCACCTTTCACATGCGTTTGCTTGTTTCTCAGCTCAGATTTTTAGACTTCTGACACCTAGAGGAAGAGGTGGATGCCGCCTCCCTTGACCCGATACTGCAATGGAGGTGCACCTGGCAGGAGTGGATGTTTACATAAAATAATTCAATGTTTACGCCCTCGCCCCAAGTTTGGAATTCTTCCTGGGCTCTTACCCGTACCTCACCTTACGTATACGTTCCCAAACCCATGAAAAGCAGAGCCATGCCCGGGTTTCGCACGCCTATCTTGCCCCTTCAATAGCCACATTTCAGAATGTGTTCAAAACTGTAGTGCCAAGAGTGGATACGTTAGTCCTTTCCCTCTAAATATTCTAGATGCAGATCATTCACTACACCAACCCCAGTCCTACAAAACCTGAGGGAACATTTTTGATTTTGAATTCCCATGAGTGGAAGGTGCATGAAGTCTGGCGGGGGAATCGTAACGGACCACTGAGGTGTAGTGCCTGAGCTGCGGCCCACTTCAGACATAGAGAGCCCAAGAACCAGAGGGGAAGATCTGCAAGGCCGCTGCCTGCCTTGTGAAACGGTGTCCTCCAGCCTTAGTAACTGCAATGAGAAGAAAGGTTGCTGTGGCTGCACTTCACCGCACCTTCCCAGAAGCTGCGTCCCAAGCAAAGATCAGAGGAGAAAGAAAGAATAGCCTGTTCGCTGGGAGTCTAGAAAAGTCCTACCCACTATGCGTGAAGGACCTGTGGCATAGCTACACTCCCCTACCCCACACGGATGTCAGTGATGTCATCACAAATATTTTACCTAATGGAGAATTGTTTGAATTATTTTACCGAAAAACGAAATTAACTTTTGACTTTTTCTACATTTTTTTAGAATACGGGGGGAGCCCCCCGCAGTCACCTCTCCCCTCCCTAACCCCACACCCCACCTGTTATGCAGCATACATATATCACTTTACCTACCATTTTCGGTGAAATAAATGTGGTCACTTCTCCTTAGGTAAAATTGCATTTAAACAAATATAGGGAAACAGCCCTTCACAACATACGTTAACCCTTGGACAAATTTGAGTACCTTAGTCCTTGTCCTGGTCAGTATTCACCTCTTAAGTACTGTTCAGATAATCACCATATGTCTCTAAAAGAAAGTGTAAATAAGTGAAGGTATTACAAGTAAGCACCAGGTGCTGACCATTAATATTCACTTTGCTGGTGAATAATAAGCTTATTGGGGCGTGGGTTCATTAGTTTCTTGCTCATTTAGGAATTGTATGGACAGGGTGCAAAATGTGGACTCGCTCCTAGCCATTAACTAGTAATAATTGACTCTTGGAGAGTAAGAAATGTTGTGGTGTGTGTATGTGTAGAATTAAGGTAACGAGTAACATTTTATGGCTGGTTAGTAGCTTGCAACTTGAAATTGTTTTACCCCTGGTGTGAAGTTAATCAGATCTACATCATATCTACTCTAGATTTTAAAACTGTGTTTTCCCTGTGTGAAATATATAAAACAGCTTACAGTTAACTGTGTCAGCTAGTGATTGTGTTGCAAAAAATACAGTGCGCTGCTCTAAGAAGTATCTTGTATGTGGAGTCTTAAATCATCGATTCAGCATTACCAAAGAAAGGTGACTCGGTGTCACTGTTGAAGTTAAATGGTACAGTATTCCAATGAATATTCAACCCGATTTAAAGTTTTCCCCATTAAACAGTGTAAATATTACTTTCATCATCGCCGCCATATCAGAGTGAGCTGCCATTATTCTGCCTTGTATATCATTTGCATTTACGTTGCATATTATTCTGCCATGGTGTATATTACTTGCATTTATTTTTCATTGTATTCTGGCAATTAATTTGTACTAAAACTAAGGTCTGACCGGCATCCCTGGAGTCAGCAATCAGACTTGGGTCTTCAGTAATTCTGATGGGCGCATTAAGTCTCCCATTACCTTTTTTCACAGTGATTGTGTTTAATTTGCTATAGTTATTTTGCAATTATTCTTCAGTGCCTATCGTATTATCATTTGTGCTGTAAGGTCCCCAGTTGTCCCGTTTGGTGATGCTTGTACAGTAGCTACCCCTTCTGCACTGTTGAGTGAAACTCGGGAACTTTGATACGGTTACCCCTTTTACATTCTGTTGTAACTTTGGGGAGGATCGCATTAGTAAGAACTCTGGTTGGTTCAGTCCCCCACCCTGTGGGGGTCCTTCAAGTCATCTACCACCCTTTGCATAAACCTTCGATACAGTAGCATACCTATGAACAGCTCAAGCCATCTCATAACGGAACACTAGCAGGCACACAGGTTAGCTTCATTTTGAAATAAACCACGTATTTGTGTAGTAACCAGCTTGCTCTACAATTCCAGCCATTATTAAACAGAAGATCATGTGGCGTAAAACATATGCAAGGTGATCCTAAAGTCTAATACAATTCCACAGGTGAAAAGCATTAAACATGGTTAGGTAATTCCACAGCCAAGCTAGAACCACCAAAGCAATAGTGTTCAGATTGCTTCTGCATAGTTAATTTTTAACCAAGGGAAATATAAAAAACATTGAGCCAAAAAAGACAACTCGTTAACACCCAAAAACTTATGGTGGGTTTAAAAGAGCTTGAAAAAACACGTTCACCTAAAATGTGAAAGTAGGATAGCCCAGTTGAGCAAAGTGAGACATTACACAATGCCACCTAGTAGCCATCGCTGGAAATTCATTTCCAGTTCTGAGCCACATCAGCAACGCATTGTGGGTATGCAAATTAGCACAAACGAGAACCCCTTTCTCCAGGAAATAGTCAATCTAGCAAAATGTCTGTCTTGGGCGTATTAAGCTATGTATTAAGTAGCACTGCCTTCTAAGACATGTTGAAGGACAGTTGTGAAGCTCTCAAAATCAATTCAGAGTGTATGCATGAGGTATGGCCTCGTTTGAGGACTCTGCTTGAAAGTTTCCAAAAGCACGATTCTCAATTTGTCTTTTTATAAAAAAAAGAATTTGCCTTCTATGTGCAATACCAAAACGATGACCATTTTACTGTTTCAATCAGAGGGAGAATACACCAACACCGTTTTAACAGGATTTGGAAAAGCATGGCAATTGTTTAATGTCCAAAAATCACACTGGAAGCAAAAGAAAGGAGTCTGCTTACAGCATTTATTGTCACAGAGCGGGTCTTTTATACTCCCATTAACTAGGTCTACAGCATAAAATGTACCTGTGGAAAATAATATGTCAGACAGTCCACCAGGAAATGAAAAAAACTCACTGGAATGAGCATTGTTCCAATATTCGCACTGGAAATCTAAAATCCCCAGTAGCACGACATTTTAAGGCAGCAAAACATCAAATTGCGCAGTTGAAATTCAAAATCTTGGAGACTGTAGAGAATGAAGGAGATGGAAGTAGCGACATCATTACACTCCTGAACCAAAAAGAGACCTACAGGATAGAGAAAGAAATTGAATCCCCTGCATCCAGGGGCAATCAATGAAGAGTGCAACTAGGCATGTGTTTTATGAACAATCAATCTCCAAGGGAGATCACCGACACACTGCACATACTTTAGAATTCCAATTTATCAATCCAGCACAGTTTCATATGACTTTGTAATCACTACATTACTTATGAGCACTAAGAAACCAACATCCGTTGGGGAATACATTACAGAATGCAAACAATGCCTAATGTGTTGTCATGAGAATGTCATAAGACTAATTTAACTCACAGTGTCAGTCCTGTTTATGAACCGTTTAGTGAAAAATGGCAATAATTGAATTCAGTGAGTATTTTGGGTATTTTGTAAAAGCCCAACATGAACTGGTGAGATACATTAATTGAGCATTAAGATCAGGTTGATTACTTTTTCCAGGAACAACGTTTTGGATCTCTCCAATTAAAAAATGTGATAAAGAACTAACATTCCATACGTGCTGAATCTTATAGCATGTGAACATGGGTTAGTGTCATTACAAATGTCCACCATAATTGTTATATCTAACAACATCTCTTGCAATCACAACTACTCGAAAACTATTCAAAATGGTTGCCGGCATGTGATGACGTAATCACGTTGTTGACATCATCACGCTGTGTACGCCAGCACAATATCCGAAATAAAAACAAACAGGGTACACAGGGAATCTCACTACTGCAATCTTGGTGCCCCAGGCATGCTCCGTTAAGAAATTGAGATGGTAAGACTATCATGCACTTTAGACAGAAACTATGAACTCTTAGGAATCCCACCTAACTAGTGGCATATTTAAATACAGGGCACCAGAACAGGAACCCTTGAAAAACCCAGTGCGCAAGAAAGTAAGGTAAAATTTGTACTAAAGACTTCATGTAATATACTTCACCTGAATTACAATAAAATATAGTAAATTTGGTTGAAAATGAATGTATTGCAGATTAGCACAAGGGCTCCGGACCAGAAAATGCAACGATAATGTTAATGCACTAATGGTGTCCAAGTAAAGAAACAAAATCCTGGTAATTAATAGAATGTAACTATCAATGAGTTGACAATATTTTGGAAATCCAAAAATGTTTTTAGAAAAATGTTCAAAATGATTATGATTTACTGTATATACTTTTCTTCCTTTTAGAAATTGTCCCTGAAGATGGTCACTAGGACCGAAATGCATTGGACTTTGATTTTATAGGCCTTTTCTTTCATTGGATAAAACATCTACAAATGCATTGGAACTTTTTTCAAACTACAGAATGATCTTATTTTATATAAAAAGAGGAAAAACCCATTAAAATAGACTCAAAGAATAATAATGAACTTAGAGTGAGAACTCACACAGGTCCTTCCAGCTGTTTGGGTTACCACACCATGACAAACATTTTCCTCAATTGAAATGAATAACATTTTATAAAGTAAAGTCTCCGGTGGGAGGAGGGGCAGAGACATTGGTGTTAAGTTAGATGTCATTTGAGGTGCACCAAATGAAGTCACAAAGAGGCATTTGGTGCACCAGGAGGATGAAGAGTCCAAGCATCGTAACAGTGTACAAGCAAAGGCGGTTTGGCAGCTGGGCCTGCCAGGGAGCCTCATTTCGCAGGTTTCAGGGCAGATGGGTAAACACCATGGAATGGCTGAGCCCCCCCTGCATAGGATTGAGCAACAGACTTTGCCAGTACGTTAATTCTTGTAAATTGCTCCTGGCCCCTTCATTTTCCTTCTTGTTTTGTTTTTGTCCACTATCCCTCTACCCCTTTGAAATGTCTTCATTTCCATCTGTTCTGTCTCACTTCTCTCCATTCCTCTTCTCACTTGTTCTCTTTCATCTCACTCTCTCCTTCCTTCATTCTCTTTCTCACGTTCTCTTCACTTCCCTTCCCTCCTGGGAGCTTCCTTCATTCTCTCCATGACTGCCCTTCACATTCGGTCTCCACTTTCACCCTGCTTGAGTTTCACTCCCTTCTCTTTCTCCCATTCTATCGCTTCCTCTTGCTGTGTTTCTCTGTCCATTCCTTTCGGACTCCTGTTCTGTCTCCTCCTCTACCTCCTGTTTCATTGTGTTTTCCCTCTTTTGAATAATGTCTCCTTGCTCTCTCCAGCTCCTTCTCGCTTATTCCCACTCTCTCTTATCTATCTGCCCCCCACCGTCATCGTGCTCTCTCCCTTTCATTCAGTAATTACGTTCTCAAGATCTCTTTTTGGTCCTCTTGTTTTCTCCTCCAGTTATCCAGCTATGTCTTTTCCCCACTCTCCCCGGCATTTCTGGTAACCCCTTCCCCTCTCATTCCATTCCCACTTCCCTCTACACCTCCCGGTACAAATCTTTTCCTTATCTCCTTCCCATTCTACCTCTCATTTCACCTTCAATTTCAGTTAATGTAATCCAGTTTCTCCACTCTTTGCCTCCTCCATTGTCCCGATTCGTTCTCCGGTAGCACACACAACGTGCACAGACCCCTACCCACTGCCTCGGACTACCAGGATGAGACAAGAGCAGAGGCGTGCACACAGCTCGATTATTTCTGTTCTTACAATTCAGATTTTATTGATCATATATAAGCATCAACAATGCGGTAGAGCCAACAATTCTATAACAACGAAAAAGGCTCTAACCAGAAGCCTAATACAGCAAACCACATAAATCTTATACAACAAAAAACCTTTAAAAAAAAGGGGGTGGGGGAGAGAGGGAAAGGACCAAACAAAAATAATGCATAAAACATGCTAATAAACCATACTGTCCCAGAGCACTGAACATAGGGCATAAAATAGTTCGATAAACATTTCTGTCCATCAGGCTTAAAGTTCATAGATCAAGAGCATCAGAGTACTGTAAAGGGCATCATATTGTGAGGTTTATGGTGGGGCGCAGGATTATCATTTTCAGTAACATATTGAAGGAAGGGCACCCATTCTGCAAGAAATGTGGACAACTTGCTTTTTTTTAGCTGCTTCAATCTTACACATGGCTAGAATAAACCACAATTTAGCCCACCATTCTCGGATGTATGGGGCTACAGGTGATTTCCAATTAACGCTAACACGACTGTAGCTGCTACTAAGAAGTGCTTAAGTAGTCGAGAGATTGCAGTAGACAGTCTGTAGTGTCCACCGAGATGTACGTCCCCGAGAAGTAGCACCAAGGGTTCCAGGGGAAGTTCCACATAAATGATCTTTTTTTCATTTGGGCTAAAACCTCCTTTTAGTACAAGTGAATTAATGTACAGGACCACCAAATAGGGTAGAGCGACCCAGGGGCCTGTGCACAGCGCCAACAACAATTGGGGATGGTGGGATTCATTCTGTGAAGTTGTAAGGGGGTAAGGTACCAGTGAAATAGTAGTTTATAACACTTTCTTTCAGGAGAACACACCTGGAGGATTTAGCAGCCCTGGTCCACACATTATACCACGAGAGATCATCAATAGGTGTATTAATCTCCTCTTCCCAGCACAACATCTAAGCATGTGGGGGCTTAAAGCGGTATGCATTAAGGATACGATACAATGCAGAAACCCTATGGGGGATCCCCCATAAATACGTTTTCAAATAGAGTAGTATCCCGTTTGGCTCCCCGGGAAACCTTAGCATTAGAGATCCAGTGACGCATTTGAATATAGGTATACCCATCTGTGTCTCGGACCAAAAAGAGCTGTTTACATTTATCAACAGCCAGGGGTCCTCCGGATTCAAAAAGCTGCCCCAGACACTCCAAACCCCCTTCCACCCACCTACTAAACCGAGTCGGTGGACAGCCTGGTGGAAATTCTGAGGTGTTCCAAACCCATGTAAGGGGGGAGGGGAAAGTGGTCCCTCAATACTTGCGGGCTGCCTTGTCCCAGTATTCCATCAGGTCTCTAGTCGATGGGAGGACATCTGCACTTTTTTTTCTCGAATTACATGCAAACTCCAACACCAGTCACGTAGAGGAACTTGGACCCTAGACTCCTTGATATTTAACCAATGCTTATGCTTCTGAGCAGCATTCATGCTTTAGAAGAGGGGGCTAATTGTGCCGCTGTCTTGCTTTTTCTGGGCCACGTGTAGGGACCTCTGAATTACGTCCCCCATGACCTTAACCAAGCAAGTTATTGGACTCGGCTAACAAATTTCACATAAACCACTGGTTATATAAAACAAAATGCCTCGTTATAGGCCCTTTATTCACTCTTTATACACACACACAACATATAGTCAATTATACAAAAACATAGAAAAAGAGCATCATCATTAGAATGGTAGCAGAAGACACCATCTCGGCCACCACAACAATGCTAAGTCCCAGAGCAGGTAGGCAGAGAGATCACTCGTACTAAAGGTGTCTAGCACAGAGCTTCCTCCCTCTCAGCGAGACTGCATCACCCGGGGGACCAGTTCTATCTGTCTTTCCTAAGAGCAATATCTCTTCTCTTTATGAAGGGAGGAGTGGGGAGTCCCCGCCCCTCTAGGTTACCAGACTGCCCTTGGCCGAAGAGCAGGCATGCATGAGGAGCCAAGAGTGGAAAATTCCAATTAGAAGTGGAAAACCCCAGCTTCTCTTCCTTGCCTCCTTTCCCAGTACTACTTATCACTGCACCTGCAGAATGCTCCGACTCCCTTTCTGGCTCGTCCTTCGGCGGACAATACAACAACTATTCTCCACAGTTAGTTCAGCTGACATTATGTGACCTTGCCTCTGCTGCAGAAATGCACATCTACTTATTGAGCCCACGAAAACATAGGCTTTCATTGCGGTGATGGAAGTGAATGTCCAAAATGGCCGTGCATCGGTGCTATGTTGTTTTAGCTAATTTTTCGCACATGCACTACAGCCGTGCAAAGATAACTTTCTATGTCTGGGACTCCCAGGACCCCCTTATGCCTTGCCATCAGTCGCATGCACTGGGGAACCTTCTGGGATTTATTGGCGCAGATAAATCTGAAGATCCATGATTACAAATCCCTAAGTGCCTGTTTTGGGACCAAAATTGGGAGAGCCTGGAATACGTACAGTGATCTAGGTAATAACGTCATTTTGAGGAGCGTTACTTGGCCCAGCCAGGAAATATCTGATAGAGCCCATCTAGCCAAGTCCACTTTGGAGGAGGAGAAAAGCTCTGGGATATTATGTGTCTACAGTTGGGAATGAGAAGAGGTGATCTGAACCCTCGGGTACCTGAGAGACGAATCTGACCACTGAAATTCAAGGGCTCTCTGGAGCACCCTCTTCGTGTCAGTGTCTACAGACACGTTAAGGATAGTGGATTTAGAGTAATTCCTTTTAAAAACCAGAGACCTGATGAAACAATTCCAATAAAAGAGTTATCAGAGGTAGAGTAGTCTGGGCCCCATGCATGTAAAAAAGTAAGTCATCAGCGTACAGGGCAATTCATGCTGACACCCAGCAATAGTGATGCAGAGAATGTCATCGGCTAGCTGGACCTTATTCACTAAAGGCTCTATTCATAGGACAAGGGGAGACATTGGGCACCCTTGGCGAGTGCCTCTAGACAAAGCAAGCGGTACGGACAGCCCCATTCAACTATATACGAGTGGTTGGTTGAACAAAGTTGGCCAATATCATTTTAGTAAAAAGTGGCCCTAAGCCAAATCCCCTCAGCACCTCCAAAAGTTACGTCCAATCTATGCGATCAAATACCTTTTCGTCATCAATAGATAGTACTGCCAAATCATAGTTGTGCCTCCTCGCATATTCAATCACATCCAAGGTTCTGCGGACATTATCAAAGGTTTGGCCCCCAGGAATAAACCCAGTCTGATCCATCTGAATTATGCTCGGGAGGATGTCTGCCAAATCGGGCCGCAAGAACCTTAGATTCGGAAGTCATAGTTTAAAACTGCAATAGGGCGGTAGGATATGCTTAGAGTGGGGTCTTTATCCGGTTTGCCAATAAGTGAAAGCAGGGATTCGCCCATCGAAGGTGAAACCGCATCGATTTGACAAAGCTATTAAATAAAGTGACTACTTGGGGGGCGTGTAGGTCAATACATTTCTTATAAAAAAAGGGCAGAATAGCCATTTCGCCCCGGGGTCGTCTTATTAGGGAGAGAGCGTATAACCTGGGTAACCTCATCCAGCGTGATCAGGCTTTCAAGTTTCTGCCGAGCTTTGATGGATATAGAAGGTAAACCCACTTCTCTGATAAAGGCTTTTTGCCCTACCGCATCCCAGCTATCTGCTGCATAGAAGGACTTAGAATATTCTACGAGGAGGTGCAGTTTAGAGCCTTCATCCTCTTTCAATTGACCAGCACATCACAGAGTTTAACAATAGTGTTTTTAGCTTTCTCAGACTTCAATTTATATGCAAGCAGACGAGAGGCCTTGTTTGTTTGTTTATTCATTTGTATTGTGCACTTATAGTGAAACAAGTATTACAATTTCATACACGAAAAATACAGGAGGTGCTGAAGTAGAACTGCCTCGTCCGGAGAAACTTACAGGAAATATCTGACACCCATAATGCTTTAAGTTCAGCCCTTGCCACTAGAAAGTTGTCTATAAACCTTCGGGGCAACCCCTGTTTTGTACAATGGGTCCAACTCAGCCACGTGCTTCTCCAGTGCCTCCACCCGGAACACAAAAGTCATTTCCATAGAAGCCAGGCTAATAATTTCCCCGCGAACAGTAGGCTTTAAAGCGTCCCAAACAGTTGCAACGGACACATCCCCTGTAAGAGTTAATTGAAAATACAAAGCAATGCGTTCAGAAATAGAGGAGCTGAAGGCCACGTCAGAGAGCAAAGAATCATTCCAATTTCCAAAGGGAAGTCTTCCTAGCCCCCTGTGTGAGCCCTTCTATTTGGAGTACACTCAGTGTGTGGTCTGAGACCACCGCCAATTCAATTGAGGTAGCGGCCACCTTCGGAGGTAAGGAGTGGGAAACCAAGAAGAAATCAATCCAGGAATGACTGCAGTGGACATGAGAAAAGTGGGTATAATCTCTTTCCTGAGGGTGGTGCCATCTCCAAACCTCCACCATTCATAAGTCTCGGATAGCACCCCTAAGAGAATCAGACCCGATTGCAACAGACCCCACCCTCCCCGGTTGATCTGTCCAGCTTCTCATCAAGCATTAGATTAAAGCCCCCCCCCCCTTTCTGAAACACGCAGGAATGTCTGGGCATAAAACGTGTCCCGAGACTGATTGGGACCATAAATTGAGAACAAAGTGAGGTCTGCCTCCCCGATCCAGATGTGTAGGCCCAAATATCTCCTGCATGGATCTTTGGTGGATTTAACCAAAGTAAAGTTTAAGGAGGGAGCAAATAATATAGCCACTCCAGCACCGCCTGCGGGGATGCAAAATACTGGTGAGGGAACCCCCCCCTAGAGTGAAGTCGGTGCAAATCCGCTTGCAGAAGAAGAGTCTCCTGTAACAGCACAACATCGGCCTTCAATTCCAGCAGCTTGGCAAGCACACCTTTCCTTTTCCCAGGAGATTTGAGGCCTTGCATATTTAACAATATGGCCCTGGCTCCAACTCTAATGGACATTTCATGGGAATTGTGACCTCAAGGTCACTTCTGCTGAAAGAGCAGGCATGGCCTTATCTGTTTCCTAATTAAGCACGAGATAGATAGCTATAGTTTTCACAACAGTTATCATAAAACATCAATTTTTATTAGACATATAAAGCATTTATATAAGACATAAAAAACGTACTAATTCATCATAATCCAAGTAATAAAACACTGTTTTAAAATATGTGACAAGACATGACCAGTTAGGTTGGATAACAATCAATGTAGATCCAGTCGTTAATATACTAGAGAACCACAATTTGATAGTCTCTAGATTAATACTGTCCTTATCTAGACTTAAATGACCTATCAATGGTTATTCTATTGACCATTGTACTGTCTCGACATGTTTCAGTTCTTTTTTCTGTGTATATACAACTTTCTTCAGGAGAACTGTCACTTCATTCAGAATTAAAAAACAACAATCTATAATTTTATTCTATAGAGCCGAAAGTTTATCTGGCCGATTGTTAGCAGTGCGCACGCTGTATCTTGCGTGGTTTCAAATTGTTGCAACTTGTCCAGTCTGTGGAGTTTGACAAGAGGCAAACTTGATTTAAGCAAGAATAAGCTTCTTTTGGTGAGCGATTCCCGATTACAGGATATTCACCCTGTAGGTTAAACCTTGCTATGTGTTGCAATAATGTACCCTTGAAGTAGGATAGATTTCAGGAGGCTCTCATGGCAGCGGATGTTGTCCACCATTAGTTCATAAAGTACTCTAGAGATGTCTCTACGGGAGCAAATTCCCACTGTGTACTCGGGTACTGATTACAACCCGGTCTTCTTTCTTGGGAGCAGTTCAGTTGTTCTTTTTAGAGGGCATGCGGTCTATAGAGTCCCTGCAACGTCCTTGCTCGATCGGTACATTCAATCACGTAATTTTGGAAAACCCTTATCTGTTTCCACCAGGGTTTAAATCTAGGCAGTGTATTTCTTTTTATATTTTAAAGCAATGGCCCCCGATTGGTGGTTGACAACCAGACCTCCCTCTCCCGGACCAGCAGAGGAAAGGTCTTGGACATTACATTTCATCTCTAGGAGAAATGACCGACTGAATGACTGCAAGTAAAATTGTGCAAGAAATTGCTTTTAAGCCCACACACAATGCATTTGACATGACATTTTATAAAGGCACCTGTGCCTTCTATCCATGTGTAATGTACTTCTTTAATATCACAGTTACAAAATACATGAATATCACTTCTGGATTGTCCATATGTATAGGGCAGTTCTATGAGAAAACCATGTTCAAACTCTGAAAGTCTAGTATGCACTGCCCTCTGCATACTGTCATTTGGACGTGGAAAAACAAAAAGGAAGTTCTTGTAAATGCAAGAAGCTTGGTTTCAATTAAGATTTCAGGATCACAGTCCTATGTTGCATAAAGATATTGTACACGCTACCTGTCTCTAAGTAAAAGTGCAGTTCTCCATGGATTTTGGAAAACAGCATTGTCTGCCACATATCTTTCTTTTCCTTGATAAAATGCATTGCGCCTATCTTTGCACTTTTGAGATTTAAGCCCACTTTCTGTCCTTTGAGATTTAGGCCTGTTTTTAGTTCAATAGACCTCACGTCTGACATCACTATTTCTGTGCTGGACTTATACTTCAATGGGACTTCACAAATCATTCTGGCCTCTTCATTTCTGACATTCAGGGGCTATATTTCACCCCACAGCTGGACTTACTATCCACAGAGAAAAGTGGGAATTCCTGAAGGAAGAATTCACTTTCTTTGGATACGTATTCAACAGCAACTGCATGTTCACTGATCCCCTCAAGGTGGCGGATATCAAAAGGGCCTCTCCTTCCACCACACCGACGGAGGTGTGCAGCTTCCCAGGCGTGGCAACATACTGTGGCAGGTTTGTCCTCATTGTGGCAACCATCTCAGAACCACTGAGGGAGCTGACCAAGGCCAACACCAAGTGGGATTGGAACACCCGCTGTCAAGTTGCTTTCGAACAAATCAAGATATCACTATCAATGGACACTACCATGGCTTGCTACGATGCCACGCTACAAACAGAACTAAATGTGGACGCCAGCCCTGTCTGACTGGGTGCCATCCTAGTTCAACTGTCACACACAGGAGAGATCAGGCCAAATTCATACACATCACAAGCTTTGACACCCACAGAACAGCAATGCTTGCACATAGAGAAGGAGGCCATTGCAGTCCAATGGGGTTGCCGACATTTTCACCTGTACCTATATGGGTGAAATTTCAAGGCGTACACAGACCACAAACCTCTGCTGCCAATATTCACAGGGTCATTCACGCACCGCTTTCCAGAATCGGAAAATAGTTGCTACAACTCCAACAATATGACTTCAAACTGGTGTACCAAGCAGGGGCAGACAACCTGGCAGACTTCCTGTCCAGACACCCAAGAGCAGCCGCACCTTGCGAGGTGAAGGAATCAAGGCAGACTGAGGAACACATCTGCCAGATTCTGAGCACAATGAAACCCAAAGCTGTCGGTATCACTGACATCCTAGAGGCAACACACGCTGACCCATGCTGTGACATTGTAAAGAACGATGTACTGGCAGGAGAGTGGAACATCCACAATCGCACAGCTAGGGGTTGATTCTAAGAGGCACACGCATCCTCATCCCCACCAGCCTACAGGAACGGATTGTCACGCTGGCGCACAAAGGTCACCAGGTGCTAGTCAGAACCAAGGCCAGAAAACGCCACAGAGTGGGGTTTCCCCAAATCAACGTGAAAGTAGAAAGGACCATCACCTCATGCCACCCATGTCAAGTAACTGGGGCACATAAACACCCCCCTCCCCCCCCCAAGACCGGAACCAATATATTTTGCAAAACGAGGCACAGCATGGTGGGATGCAATCCGCATCAATTTCTGCACAGTACAGGAGGGAACCTACCTTCTGGTGGCTATAGACGATGACTCACGATATCCAGAGGTAGAAATCATATTGTTAACATCAGCAGACACAGTAATCCCAGCTCTGGAAAAGATATTCGCCACACATGGCCTATCCACATACATCAAGAGCGACAATGGGCCGCCCTTCGAGGGAAAAGAATTGACCAAATACATGGATGACCTACACATCCGCCACCATCACATTACTCCAAGGTGGCTACAAGCCAATGGAGACGTGGAATGTTTTATGAGGACCATAAACAAGGTACTACACATATCCAAATTTCAGAACAGCCCATGGCGGGCTGACCTGTACCAGCTCCTGCAGAACTACTGGGTGACCCCACACAGCTCAACGGACGTACGCCCAGCAGGTCTTATTTATGGGACCCTGCTTAATTCATCAATACCGCACCACCACAGCAGGGCGGTGAAGGATCTAGACACAGAACAAACTAACGCTAAGCGAGTTGTAGCCAATGAACACATGAGCTCAAAGAGACATGCAAAGAAATCAAGACACAAGGTGGGGGGGTCAAGTGTTGGTACTGAGAAACGCAACAAAGTCAAAGCTGTCTTCTCGCTACGACCCTACACCCTGGAGGGTGGTCCAGAGAGAAGGAACTATGATAACAGCTAGCTGGGTACAGGAGAGCATCACAAGGAATGCTGTGTAGTTCAAGCAAGTCCCAAAGGACCTGTGGACAGAGTACCAGAACCAGCCACAAGGTGGAGGCGATGACGCACTACCTACCCCGAGCAACTTCACGAAGGCAAGCAATGCCCTGACCTCATTGACCAGTCGTATGAGACACCCCAGGGACCAGAGTGTGAGCCGGAAGAGGAGGGGTGTGTAGAGACCAACCGCTGCAGTGGGTATGACCTGAGGGTGGCCCTGCAGGCCTCGGGTAAGCTCAGAGACCATGTATGTCAATGAGGACCTTTTGTTTGATGTTGGTATTGGAAAACACAATCATTATGCATTTGATTTATAGTTCGTTTACGTTTTGTTATTTGGAGAAAATGAGGAATGTTGTTTGCGCATCACGTCACCACACACAGCGGGACGTGACGCAGCAATGAAGGACCAGTTCGGGGCAGCAAGAACTACTGGTGTGACGTGTATCATTTAGCGCTGCACTAGCCATCCTGCGGCCTACATACATGGCACACCACTACTATGCACATTGCAGGGAGGCCCTGCAGTAGAACATAACAGTGAGAAGGGAAACATTATAATAATACCCGCTATGGGGACCAATCTGAGACTGTGTTCAGACACTGCTGCAAGTATTGAGCAAGGGCAGAAGGTGGCCCACCACCCTCCATCCAAAAAGACACATAGAACTGGACATCAAGCGAGGTGGGAATGGGTAAGCCCAAACTAATCCTAGGTAAGGATTGACATATTCCTGCAAAGCATTGATGATACCTGAAGGGTTGCAAGAACACATAAAATGGAGAAATTGATGAACAAGTAATGGGTACTGCCTGATCACAGGTAAGAGGGGTATAGATAAATTAAGATGCAACGCCCCACACCCCCACCTCCAAGAGACTGAGAGCTTTAAAGTGTGAGACGTTATATGAATGTGTGCCAGACATGAGTGGAAGGTGATAAACCCACAACTATGGGCCACTGAACACAGAAGCTGATGTCCAGGCGCATACACAACGAGAAACAGTGGGGGAACATCGCCAATAGACAGAGACCCTCTTTCCACGGTGTTGCTCAAGCAGTTACAGACATGTGTATTGCGACTGTGAAATAGCTGTTTGTATTGCACAGACATGAGTCTGATAACCGTTGAGGCCACATAACTAGAGCGGACGGCCATGAGACAGAGAGAGAGGGAAACTCCTTGGTCTGCGTGAGGGGAATGAGGTCAACAAAAAGGACTACAGAGCTGGCCGCCTCAGGCAGAGCAGCGTGCCCCCCCTCCTCTTCCTCACGTGCATCAGAGGACTATGCGAACCCTGGAGAGAATGATCTTGTGCAAAGGGGTGGCCGGAAGATCACTGAAGTCTCAGCTTGGCATACAGAGCCTGCAGATATAACGCTCAGCCAAGGGAATTAATCAAACTCAGCAAGAACAAATGAGGAGCAAAAACCATTTGGTCACTAAGGAAGATATTTTTGGTATTCTAAAGGAAATCCAAGCGCTGCATGCAGATATTCAAACCTCTATGATGGAAATGAGGGAAGAATAGACAATGTGTAAAACAGATTAGAGGGCCTAGAAAATAACCAACAAAGCACAGATGAGAGAAGATATTTGAATCTGGGGTCAGATCCAAGGAGCAATATGACAGGAAGAATGCTTGTAGAGAATTCAGTCTTGAGGAAGGTGATTGGATCAAGATCAAACTTCCCACCAAATGAAATATGAAGCTAGACTACTAGATTTAGAAGGAAGCAGACTTTACTCAAAGTATACGACACGAAAAACGGGGAGAGGAGAAATAATCTGAATACTAGGCCCTAAAGAATCATTAGAAAAAACATCAAGAGGCACAGAAAACTAGGTAAAAGGTACCATCAACTCCCTGTTTGTTGGAGATGGAGGCGGAAAGGTGGACATAGACATGGCTCACATAGGTGGCCAAGGGAGAGATCCTATATATTGAAATGCAGCTTTGTCAAGAATAAAACCACCATTTTGACAAAAGCAAGACTTAAGGAAGAGCTGGAATATGAAGGCTGTAAGTGTCAGGTTGGAAAGGTCATTATATATTCTAATCTTTGAAAGAGAAATGTGTACCTGTAATTAACGCAATGGTTAACCACTCATGAAATAAGGTACAACTGGGCCTAACTCTTCACCCTTATATTTGAATTTAACAATGTGGATTTTAGAATAACTAATGCAGAAGAGGCTTCACAGGCCCTCCATCACATACCTGGGAATGGTGAAGAGGAGTATAGTGTGATAAGCACAGAACCCCCAAGAAGAAAAGAAAAAAACCAGGGGGAATGCAACAAGGAAAATATATCACTGGAGCAAGAACGTGTTTGAAATTACGCACACCTTCACCAGGAAAATAAATGCCAGGAATAGACTTTTAGGGAAAGGGAACTGAGACGAGTGTACCATTTGGTATTCGAGAAGAGAGCGTGTCTATGGGCCTTGAAAGTGGAGAATATTGTGCTGGTATATGGGTAAAACATGTATGTGGTTTGAACATTCTTCTCTTCAGATAGCAGGGTGATGCGAGCTGGCCCTAGAGGCCCTGTTTATCATGAACATCTACACTTTTGTACATTTTGTTTGTAATATTTTAATGTTGTTACAAGAGTGAGGAACCTGAGTGCGTCCTCATTTCCTTTTCCCCAATATCCTCGACTCAGATGGCCAGGGAAAGGCCATCGCGTTTGGATCCCGATCCTGTGGGTAGATTTGCGAGGGAGGATTACTTGGGTAGTGGAAGGGGGATGTTCTTGGGTGAGATGCGGTATTCCCCCATTTCCATTTCACAATGAACCTTCAGTCCCAACATCCTTCAAGGGATATTGTCATCCGTTCCCATTTTCTGACTTACAAGAGTACCCGGGAAAATGCCCTCACTGTGTATTTATTACTAGAAACAGGCTAAATAAGAGTACATTTTCTAATTCAGGGATTATCAACACCTCACCCCCCCCCTAATATTGTTTCAGGAAAACATAAGGTCACAAAAACCACCAAGATTCGTGCATAGTTCCCCTCGGTCATACTACTCTAGTACTGTGACGAGGGAGAGGTGACTAGAAGCGGTACACACTAACATGTAATTATGCAACTCTGGTAGGGAGACGAGGAAGAGTCCTGAAGACTGTTTTGAGGGTCAGGCATGTACAGAGAACACCAGTAATTATGACCAGGCAAATGGACTTGAGGGCTCACACCTGCAACCTGTTAATAGGTTGCAGGTGCATGAAAGGTGGAGCCGACAATCAGGAGGGGGAAACCAGCAGGAGAGAAGCCGGGCCGAGGGGTGCAGGGCTGCAAAGAGAGAAATCCTGTCAAGAAGGAGGCTGCCGAGGGGGGTCCTCTCTGGAAGCCAGGACGCTGGCAATTGTTCAGGAGAGACTGCGACGCAGGAGCCCGAGCGTGCGGGAAGAGGCAAAGTTGTATGAGCCTCCTCGTCTGGTGCCCACAGCCATAGCTGTCACGGAAGAAAGCCCAGTGCCGCAAGCTATTGGCAGATTTCCAAAGTGCAAGTGCTTCTGGCAACGCTGCAGAGAAGGGTGCGCAGAGCAGTGAGTGAGGATAGAATACACCCGGAGGAGCCGTCAAAGGACCAGTGAGTGCATCAGAGGGAACACTTGTACCGTAGCGTTCCTGGGGCTAATACAGGGCAAACGTTATTGCTGGTTCAGCCGAAATAGAGGTGCAATTAAAAGTGGGCCCAAAGTGATGGGTTGTATTGAACAATACGAGAAAGTTAAACTATAAGGGAAAAAGTGAATTCAGCCATTTTGAATACTGAACTAAAAAAGCTTTGATCAGCCTATGAATCGAATGCGGGCATGTGTCGAGCACACGTAATAAATACTGAGAGACCAAGAACAAATCCTATGGAATAAAGGGAAATCAAGTAATGAACATTACTAAAGAGTGTGACAGTAATGTGGTAAAAAAAGTGAGGACCACCGAGTGAATTGTATGAAAGAACACATTGTGGCAAAGACCAAGAGACTGGCAAGGAGAAACCAAAGTGAATGTGAACCAAAACCCAGGTGCATTGACAGAAAAACCTGTGTGGGCAATAAAGCCTAGGGTTATCGGTTGCGTGACCATTAATGGGCGCACCGTGTGGTCCGATAACTGCACCTAGACCGAGGATTCCCTGTCTGTGTGGAACAAGGAGAAATACAGATCTTCACATATGAAAGATTGCTGAGGTGAAGATAAGGAATCAGAAGGAGTGTAAAGTTGACGTGGAACTGGTTTTGAATAGCGTATAGTGCCAAGGACGAGTATGCTCGTCCTTTTTGCATAGACTTACATAATAGCCTGGCACATAAGGGGTTGATTGTGAGTTGGCAAGCTGGATAAGCTTGGGTAAAGGAAACCCAGACCCTGTGAGTTGTGTTCCCAGAGTAAAAGGGAATCCTGAGGCAGAGGCGTTGCTAGGGGGGGGTGTGAGGGGGCCATAGCCCCTGGTCTTTTGGTTGTAGCCCCAGATAGAAGCTCAGGGGCTACAGCCAAAAGGCTAGCTAGCCCAGAGTCCCAACAGCCCAACATTAGCGTAGCCCCGGATCTCTTCCAGATCTAGCAACAGCCCTGTCCCAAGGCCTCTACAGAAGTATGTTGCCTTAGGGGAAGGGAGCCACAAGCTCCCTTTTAAACCAGGTTTACTTCTTGGGAAAGACAACCCCAATACCATTTTGACACTTTTAGACCTATGACATCACCTTGATGAAGGGGCCCCTGAGGCCATTTCAGAACTGTGTTGTCTTTTTGGGGAAGGGAACCCTGAGACTTTGTGGAACTGCCTTGAACTTGGGGAAGTGGAGCTGGAAAGTAAGCTAAGAGCAGGAAGAAGCTCACCACTTTATTTGGAACACTATTTCATGTGTTGCTGACATCCCTACATATTATTTAGCTTTAGTTGTGAGGGCAAGTATAGGTTTTGGAGACAGGCAGACTTTTAAGTTTAATTTACTGACTGAGACTATCCTTAGTTTCTTTAGGTAGGGAAATCCCACCTTAGCACAGGGCAACATAGGCTGTACACCATCCTCCCATTGAAGTTAATAAAAGTACTTTGTTTGAATTTTGAACCTATTTTCTGTGTCTTGCTTCATGATGCCTTCACACAAGGAAGGGAGGGCAAGGAAAGGGTGGTTGAAAGGGTTGTGCAGGGGCCTAGAAGGGAAACATGTCCACTTAGGAAATGGCGGGTGTTAACAAAAAGTACACTTGGCTGGTTAAATATCTGATGTAGATCCGAAGGAAATGACAACTAACCATAGGGGATGCATAAGGTTGGGACCCTGAATGCCAAGGGTTAAATTCTCCTACACAGAGATCCCTGGTTGTGAGGGAGATTACATATCACACACTGGACATACTTATTATACAGTAGACCAAATTGAAATCAGGTGAGGAATGTCAAATACCAGGTAGTCACATGGGGCAGTCTTTCTGGTCTTTGGGGGAATATAAAATAGGGGGAGTGTGGATTATATTGCATAGATCCCTATGGTTACAGCCATTAAGAAAATATTGGGACTTGGAGGGGCAGGTGCTGCTGGGAAAGGGGACTAGAGGTATCAGTAAAATAACTTGTGGTGCTTTATTGCCCTAATTAAGGCCAGGCCTTTTTCTGTGAGAGGGGTCTGGAAAGAGTGCTATCTGAGGGGGAAGACACCCTAATTATAGAAGGTGATTTCAACATGTGGGGTGACCCTTTGAAAGATATGTCAATGGGGAGGAAACATACTTCCAAATATGCGAGAAAGAAGTGATTTGGCACAGATATTGAGGTTCAACGTCCTGTCTGGAGGGATATGAACCCAGGAGTAAAAAGGCTTCACCTCCATTTCGATCACTCATGACACATACACAAGAATTGACTATCTTCTCATGGTAAAGAAGCAGGATTATGGTTTAACTAAGTGCGAAATATGTGAAATAGCATGGTCAGACCATAACATGGTAGAGATGCATATAGACGTTGCAGGCCTGTTCTGTAGGTATAATTCTTGTAAATGTAATGACGCTCTCCAGAGGGACCCAATCTTCGCCGAAGAGATTGCAAAAAAGATAGAAAACTACTTTAAGGAGAGTGACACCAAAAAGCGAAGACAAGTGCACTTTGGGAACCGGCAAATGCTTCTTTGAGGGGCTTATTTATTAGGGCGGGGGCAAGGAGAAAGGAGAGAAGCCTAACTGAGGATAGGATAAAAAAGAAGGTGAAGGATCTTCAGATTAAAACTCAGCATAAGAAGCATAGTGGTGAGGGCAGCTTACTGAAATTAAAACTGAAGCATCAGAAATTGAGGGCACTGACCCTTGGAGAGGTTCCCACAGGTTGAGGTTCCTCAAACAAAAACGGAATGAAAAGGGCTAAAAGGCTGACTCACGGTTGGCAGCAAGAGTGCAGAGACTTAAAGGATGGGTAGATGAGATCAGAGATGAGGAAGTTAAAATACGGTCCGCCCCAGCGGAGATGATGGGATGCTTTTCATAGTTCTATAAGAGGTTACATATGGAGGAAGGGGGTGGATCAGTGAAAGCCATGATTATCTTAATAACTTGAACCTTGCCAAAATAACATTAGAAGACTCAGCTCAGTTGGAGGCCCTAATAACAGTGGAGAGCTCAAGGCGGAGATCAGTAGGATGCCCACAGGAAAGTCTCTGGGAGAGGATGGACTCCTTATAGTCTTTTACAAAAAGTGTTCCAACTTATTGGTCATGTACCTGACTGAAATATATAATGGTATACCCAAGGAAGGTGATATACCATCATCCTTCCAACACAACTTGATTTCAGTCATGTACAAAGGAATGAAAGGATCCATTACTATGTGCTTCATAACAACCAATCTCCCTCCTGAATGTCAGTGTTACCATTTTCCTGAGGCATCTGGCCTCCAAGCTGGAGGGTCTAATGCCCAGACTAATAGATTTGGACCGGGGGGGGGCTTTCTAAGTGGGAGACAGGGTGCTGCCACGCTCTGAAAAATGCTCAACTTGATAGAGCTGTCAAGTGAAGAGAGGGGAACCAGGCCTGCTTTCCCTTGAGGCTGAAAAAGCATTTTGCCAAGTTAAGTGGGCTTTCCTGAAGGCAGTCTTGATGAAATTCGGATTTGGTGCTATGATATAAGGAATACAAGCTCTGTACTCACACACCAGAGCCCAAGTGTCAGTGAAAAGGAAGAATTCAGAGCTCTTTGACCTCAAAAGAGGTATTAGAAAAGGATACCGCCCTGTCTCCTTTCTTGTTTTTCCTGGCTCTGGAACAATTTGCGGAGGCCATCAGAGACAATCCAGGGATAAGAGGTATAATGGTATTTAGTAGAGAATTCAAATGGTGCCTCTTTGCAGACAATATCATGATACACCTGAGGTATTAAAAACCATAGAGGATTATGGCTCTCTTTTAGGTTTTAAAAGTAAGTCAGAAGTCAGTACTTTTTCCATGTGGCAGAGCTAAAGAAGCGAATCTGAAGAGCTTCCCATTTGTAATAAATAGGCTAAGTCTCAAGTACATTGGGGTGTAACCAGCTAGAACACTTGAGGGGCTATATGGGGCAAACTACTCCCCCTCACCGCACACACAAAAGACTGTAAGAGGACATAAATAGATGGTCTAAAATCACCTTATTTTAAATGGGGAGACGCAACACCATAAAAATGCATCTACTCCGAGGATCCTATTCCTGTTTCAGATGGTGCTGGTCAGAGTCCCGGGACAGAGAGTGGTAGAAATAAAACATAGAATGTCATGGTTCCTATGGCAGTGGAATAAGTCGAGAATATCATACCACACTTTAATCCTTCCAAAAGAAGCAGGTGGTGTTGGGTTGCCGGACATGAAGAGCTACCACACAGGTTCTCAGTTAAGTGCCCCGGTGGTGCATCAAAGACTTGGCAAGGAAAAACAATTTGTATTCTTAGCAAGCCATTGGATGGGCTAGCGACGGTGGGGGGGGGGGGGGGAGTGTTTCTGCATCCCTGCATCTAAGCTACCAAAAAGAAGAACCCACAGCATTTTGGGACTGCTATTGGAAATCTAGAAGAGAGGTACAAGAAATATCACGACTTGGCCCTCACCTATTTGCCATCTATGGGCCACACCTATTAGAGATGATATAGAATCACAAAGATTCCAAGAATGGTTTGAGGTGGGGTGAGAAAGAGTAGGTCAGCTGTGGAAGAAGGGGTGCCTGTGGAAGAAGGGGTGCAAAAACTAGAAAAGGGATTGAACATAGGAAAGTTGGTTGGGATAGAATTCAGGTCATAATCTGGAAAATAAAGCTTGCTTTGCCTCAATGTGTTCCTAGAAGTTTAATCCGACATGAACTAGGCTTAAAAGCCATTAAAGTTCATGTGGAATAGAAATAGATGCAGCTATTAGATAAATTGTTCTCTCTTCCCATGGACTCATTGTGTGGGAAACTATGAGAGCATCAGGGATAACATTATTGTAAAGATTTCAAAAATTGGGTATTAGAGAACACAAACATTTTGAATTACCACTTATATTATCACTTCAATTTGGACATTAAAGCTTTTAATAGCCTACCTCTTATTTAAAACATCTACCATAAAAGTTGAGGACTAATTTCCTGAGTCTTGAGTTAAACTTGTTCTTAACTATGAAGGTTGCTGGGGCCAGAACTGGGATTACCAGGCCTGGACGAGTATGTCATTATTGTAACCTAGAAATAGGGACTTTAGCTCATCTGATTATTGGATGTACTGTTTTATGGCAGTTAAGATTGCAATTATCTAAAAGGTATATAGATTGTGATGTCATTTTAACTTCAAGTTGTTTTTGGTTCCGCATTTTAAATGCTCATGACATTTCATTAAGTATTGGGTTTTTACATTTATTAGCAGGATTTCAAAATCTATTGACTGTGTATTGTAACTGTTTATGCTCTATCTTTTAATGACTGAACTCCAACCACTTTGTCTTCTTTTATTACAAATTTCTATGTATATCTATTGACTGTTTACAAAAGGTTTATTGTAAAACGTAATGCAATAAAGATTTAAATATAGGAAAGAGATACAGCTTTATTTATTTATAGATGAAAGGGGTTCTTACAACCTCTAAATGGAGGAAGGATCATCAGAGGGATTTAATGCCCATGGCAAACGTTTTGGACACCTACAGGAGCTCCAATGGGCTTATAAAACAACTGTGCTGCACATTCATTCTGGCGATGCCGAGGGGGACCTGGGCTGAAAGGAAGATTGGAAATACGCAGGGGTTAAGATTACCGACTAGCTTAGGGTGAAACTATGTATAAGGGCTCATAAAACATTAGTGGCATGCCAAATAAAATGCATGGTGTCAGATTGTTACCCAGATGGCAGTAAGTCCCTTTGAAACTATCAAACAATGTTATCGGGACAAGCCCGATGGAGGAAATGTGGTGAAACTGCATCATAGTGGCATATGTGTTGGTCATGTAAATACATCTAGGGTTATTGGAAAGAACAGTTGAGTTGTATTAGAAACCTGGTGGGGATTCAGAGAGGAAATGAGTCCAAAGTCAGTCCTTTTCAGATTACAATTGAGTTGGTGAACGAACAATGGAGAGGACTTCCACATATTTTGTCCTACTGGCTGCCAGTGTCTGGCTGACTATTCACTGGATAAAAGAGGTGCCACTGGTGATGAAGAACACCCCCTTAAAGCATTGACATATTCCAAATGCAAAATCTGATCAGTATGCTGCATGACTCTCAAGCATCTTGGGAAGTTATACAGAAATATAAGGCAAAGAAGACAGAGTTAGATCAAAGGGTCCCATGGAAGAGAAATGGACTACAAGTATTGTCATTGGCCACTCCCCGGCTGTTGGAAAAAGACAGGGTTACCCTACACCCCACGAAAACGATATACCTCTACCCGTGAATGGGAGACCGAGATAATGAATAGTAATAAACGTCTGGTGGACTATATTCGGTGTTAAGGAATGCCCCTCCACATAAGGTAGAATGATTGTGGAAACAATAAATTTAAATATTGCAAAAATATGTTCCTTTTGTCTCTCCTTTTCTCTTTTCAGGGCGTTCTGTCATACATTTAGGGACTTGTATTCCTGGGTTTGTAATGGGAAAATCCAGGACTACAAGTCACAGTTTGCAAAGTGTAAACCAGGACTGGACTAGCATATCCCAAAAGGGAATGGATAATGTTGCAAAGTATGTTCAATACCTTCCTTCCATTTGGATATTATTCTCCCCATCATCCCCTTTTCTTTTTCACTTTCCAAATCAGTTCTTCTTCTCTCTCCCATTTTTACTTTACTTGATTGACGTTTGTAGGAGCAAGTACACCAATATCTGCAATTATATGAGGGTGTCCATTTCCGCCTCCACTGTTTGCAACAATTAACATAGGCTGAAACCTCCAGGCTGTGCTGATACCTTAAAACAGGGCCCCATTTCCCCCTGACCCCCTGGATTAACAATCGTGGTCCGCATATTCAATTCACAATGACATCTAGTCCCCATTAGATCCATTTCCTTGAGCTCAATATTTATAATGAGAAAGGCAAATTACAATGTACCTTGTAAGTCAACAGATGGAACCACTCCTACACTATAGAGTTACCATCCAACGGCTCTAAAACAGAATCTTCCCTATGCACAGTACTTGAGAATCCTAGATGACTTTTATGCCACGCGAGCCATTACTTGTGCCTAAGGAAAGATCAGAAATGGTAGAAAGAATAAAATGCGTCACCACATATTGTCAAGACACCTCTCAAAACAGAACATTAATTATATTTTTTGGGCCATTGATCAGATTAGTACTGCCTGAAGATCTATATTCAAGGATGGCCTTGAAAATATCGAAGAACTTGAGGGAATTTTTAACACATTCACAGAATTTCAGAGGCAATCGGCCAAAACCACGCCATGGAATCTCCGACATTACCCTTGTGGGGCGTGCACAGCATGTAGATTCAACAAAAAGATTACATCACTTTCGTTAGAAGGAAAGTTATGGGAGCTGAAACACTTCTCAAATTGTAAAACTTAAAATTTGATTTATTGAATTCAATGCCCCTGTGGGAAGAAATACACTGGTCAGACTTCCTGGCCAGCACATAAGAGAATTGGTGAACATCGCTCAAGGATAAAATGCTGGACAAAAACTGTACTTTTGGTCATGCACTATATTTCACATCAGCATACACCAGACGATATGGTCTGATGGGTAATAGATGTAGTTAAAAACTATTTCAACATTGGCAAGGCACTTATATTTAAAGAATCTTGGCGATCCATAAAATCAGATCCCACATTACAGGGTTAAACGAGGAACTTCCCTCGGTTTAGTGAATGCCATATTCCTCAGTAGAGCTCTGATGTGGCCTTTTAACCAATCTGCTTGAGCGAGAATTTCCCATCATACATTGGTTGAGTAGCAGAAATGATAAATCATAGTGGGTAATTGGTTCACACACCCGGAACAATTTAGCTTGAGCGCTTGGTCTAAGAATTCAGTAGCAAGTATAAGATTCTGTAGGAAATGTAGGGGTTGTGAAAGACTACGCTACCTTTACAAATGACTGAACAAAAAAGGTCCCTTAGTGTGCCTGCAATGTAACGGTGCATGTCTAGTAGCTCAGCCGCACAGCATGCTTCATGATGAGACTATAAGGGAAACAAATCACAGCACCCCAGTACCAGCGCTGCTTCATTTCCAGCAGAAAGTTTGTGAACACAGTGTTGATTGATTCCAAATAAGTTATAAATGCAGCGGACACTCAACAGTCCGTGTTAGTTCACCATAATAAAAATGGTGTCTTCCCCTAAGTAACCTAGTCGTATGTGTTGGTAACAAAGACACTTGGCCGCAGAGTATTTGCATTGATGCAAAATTAGAGGTATGCACACAGATATACATATTTTTCCTACATTTTGTACATGGTGGGAGACGGGATACACTTCAGGAATTATATTGACATACATTGTTGTGTTTCTTTTGTATCCCAGACGCCTTAGATCAAAGACAGGCTGCGTTTTAGCAATGACAGTAACATTTTCACATCCTATAATTACATTTCTCCCAGAGCACAAGTCTGCGATAAGCTTTAACTGAGCAAATTACCAGCTTTGGGTAAGATGGGCATTGTATTGCACTATACACATGCATGGGTTGATGAGTTCATTTCACATCATAATTCAAACTGCACATTTCATCATTACAGCACGTGCAATTTGAATATTTAGAAACAATATGTCCTGGTGTGCTTCTGAATACGATGTGCAAGTGAGAAACAACAGCACAGTGCAAGGTCAGTGAACCGTGTTTGATTTATCTATAAGATAGGGACGCCAGCTATCAGACTTTTAAATATTAATAGGTTTTCACATTTGTTTTTGTTTCAGGGTTTAATTATAATTGTTCTTTTATAACACTGAATACCAGTGAGTGGTTTCTAAGAGTGGGATTGGGATTCAAACCTGTGTTGTGCTGCATTGTTTTGCTTCCAAGACCAACGCATTTCCCCTTCCTCCTTTAATGCATAAAAAGGGCCCGAGGAAGGTGGTTACATACCAATACCGCCAAAGCATCATCATGCGAGCAGACGTTTTATTGTTTCTGCTCCTATAAATTGTGGTTAACAGTATCCCAGGTCAATAAATTGAAGACATAGACCCTGAGTCAAATAATGTGTTATTTTGGGTGTTGGCACTCACAGCACATGGTGTTTTGTTCATCTAGGTTTGTTATGTTAATGTTCATTTTGTTATGAAAATGTCAATGGTGTAACATCTATTTCAGTATTGGGCATGTTTTTTACTAAAAAAAGCAAATAAGTAAAATATGCACTGAATTAAAATGATAATGTTTAAGCAAAATAAAAATAAAATTAATTGGTATAATAAAACTATTTGTGGATTGCATTCCATCCCAGGGAAACATTTAGCATAGTATGCTCATGAAATTCTGGAAGCAACTTTTTAAAAATGCAACATTGTAGATGTTGGGTAAATTGAGTGGTAGTGAAGATCTCTGATGAGCAGTGTTTTACAAATTAAAAAAGTCCACTTTCTAGAACCAGAAGCAAATCCCCTCAGAGCCTATACCAAAACATCAGCTATTTTTGAACTGGGAAAATCAGAGGGTCACACAAGCTGTGTTCCCCTGATCACATTTCATCTCCTCTCTCCTCTGGCTGTGTTCCAGTGCAATTGGTTTTGCTTACAGATGGCACATAAGTCACGTAATACCCAAAACAAAAAACTACTCTGGCATCTGAAGAAGATCAATAGGTAGGTTTAATAGTGCTTAATCTTCAAATGTTGCTGCAATCTCTGCTATGGTGTAAATCAATGTACATACTGCTGTTGGTCTCTTAATACAAGGGAGCGAATTAAGTAAAACCTCACAAAATCCACAGAGCTGGAAGTAGTGAAGTAAAACAAAGATTTAAAGGTTGCAATATTCTGCTACCTCTAGGGAACATTGTCCAAGCAGAGCCAGACTCAAATATCTACAGGAAGGTGATGGTAGGAATAAACCTCAATCCTAACTAACTTGAGAACTAGTCCCAAAGGAAAAAGCATGTGCATTTACATTGATTGCAAGGCCTCTTTAGAATACATTTGTGTTTATAGGTATTTATGTCCATAAATGAACCTAGCTCTGGATTTGATTGCAATCTTTGTGAGTACATTTAAAAGACCAACTGAATGTGTTCCCTAAACTCGCGGCCCTTTGCCATTGCATCGCCTAATCCAGTCACCCCCCCCCACCCCCAGCTATCTCATATCCTCCCCTGGCCATGCTTGGGTCACTTAGTCAGGACTTTTTATCTGCAACCACGGTCCCCCAAGGCAGCCTTGCCCGATCAGCCAGGAAAAGGGCAGTAACTAAGAGTAATGCATATTTCCAGGTTCACCAAATGTTCCGCTCACCTGGTTTCTGCGGGGATGTCGGCGCACGGTTGCAGCCCTCCCTGGAAGTGGATCACCCTTGTCAGGCTTCTTCCCCTGCATATATGCTATGGGCTGCTACAATTGATGGCACTGCTCCTGCGTGGATATGAGAGATCGTGGGAATGCTGCTATGTGACTGTTGTCTCTCCCGAACCCCTCTTCCCAAAGTGTGGTGAGCATGCGCCGACCCATATAGGCTCACCTGTTGATTAATGATGAGCTCTGCATCCTGCTTCTCACTGCAGGGGCGCTTCTTGATGGACCGAGTTCCTTTACTGGCCCATTGTACGTGGCAGCCCATACCAGCTGTGGCTTAGCCACTCCTGATGGTAAGTGTTTTATGGCTTTAAAATATTGTGATGTTAGGTCCCGATTATTGTCCGTGTCTTATAATGATGTCTCTCTTCTGCTTTCTTCCAACCGGTGAAATTGCAGCCCTACAGTAGTTGCGGTGCATGAAGCAAGGCCAAAATGGAAGAGAAAGGAGCACACAATGCTCCGACAGCAGGTGAGGGTTGGTTTAAGGTTGAGCGCGAAGATTTGTCAAAAGCACGACCTTAAACATAATGTCTTTGTAATTTCTAACCTTGTCTTTATCATTTTCTCTCGGCAGTGCCATCTTCGGATGAACTGCTTGCAGTGCCGCGATCTCGGGGTTGAAGTGCTGCTTTCCGGAGATCTGGAGATGGATGATAAATGCCAGAGGCAGCTGCAATGTGTGCCGACGAGAACAGGTCCCAAGGTAAGTGCTGAGGCTGGTAGCTGGAATTAAAGGTAAGATACACTCAGGCGGCAGTGAGTGTTACGCTGCCATCAGTGCAGAATAACGTGAAGCACTTGCATGAAGGCTGTGCGGACTTATATAGTCTAGGCCTTGGCTTACCGGCCCCACCCTGCCACTCCTAAAGGATGCTGCACTTGCAATCCAGCTTTCCCCAGCAGCCACACCCGAATAAATGCATGTGGAAGTTCCTGCAGGTGAAATGAAGTACTTTTGCACCAAATAAAGTGTGTCAGCTTACATTTGTTCATGAGCTTGGCACCAAAGGTGCCAGAACTGAGTCCAGCTGGGCTTTGTATGCGTTATTGTCCCAAAGGGACAATTGAAACTTGTGTTACCCCTTACCCTTGTCCCCTGATGGTGCGTGGTCTGTGTTTTCGGGCCAGTGGCCATGACACCAAAGCACTGCACAAACAAGCTATGCTGGCCCCTGGAATTTGCCTCACATCGACTAGGTGAGGGACCTCAGCCTGTACTTATTGTTTATTACTCCTTATTGTGTCACACATACATTGATTATTCCACCCTACATACTTATTTCTGCATGCTACATGTTATTCCTTGATTGTGGTCTCCTATATAATCAAATGCACCCTCCTATATACTGTTGCTGTTCACGGCTTTCCATATACCGCTCTTTGGTTGATGAAGCCCATACATTGGTTGCTCCATCCCATACGCGATTTGTTGCATTCTATAGATCACCCCTAGAACAATGCACCCCCCTAGAGTGACTGGTGCACCAAGTGTGTCCTAGTTGTGCCACCTATGTACTGACTGTTTCATCCCACAGACGGCAACTTTAATTGTCACATCTCTTCTCTCTCCTAGTTACCATACATTTGACTGTTGCCCCAGACAGTTTAGTTGCTATACCCCTTAGACTGTTCCATGATTATTACACCCATAGAGGGATTATTGTATTACACATCTCTCACCCCAAGGCTTCCACATCTCCATCTGGTCTCTACTACAGTCTTGCCTCATTACTGCCCTGCTAATTTTAAACCTGCTGTAACAATCCAGACTGCACTCTCTGAAATTCAGATTCCATATCACCACCCTCACTCCTGTATTACCCCCCCTTGTTGCCCTCCACCTCTGCCCCTTTTCCCCCCACCTCTACAGCTCATCACACCCACCCATTCTCTAGCTCTACCCCACTCGTATCTCTTCAGCTTCATGCCCCTCCCTCACACCACCATTAGTTTTTATCTTTACCACCTCCCTTTCCTTCCTCCACCTACACTTACACTTACTCTACAAGCCCACTGCACATTCTTGACTGGGCAATCAGTAAAAGGTGAGGCCTACTTCTCGGCTTGCCCAAATCCAACAAAGCCAACCCTTTTAGTCCTGCAAGTTGCAAATTAATGGAACCATGTTAATCCCACTTCTGGCTTACCGCTCCGCATAAATCCACTTTTTTTTATTTTTTATTTAATTTCATTTAGTTGATACACAACTTTTCAAATATATGCAAAAATACACAATTATACAAAAGCAGCAAAAAGAAGAAAAGGGAATAAAATACCAAGGGTACAAAAGATAAACATATTAAACACAAACAATGAATAAAAACAGAATACATTTCATATACCTTGCATATGGTTTGAAAATAAAAATTAAATAAGGGATAAAATAACCAAACAAAAGACCTCTCATGAACCAATGGGAACCCATACAAAATTAATTTGAGGCGGCTTCAACAGGCAAAACCATTCTTATATATCCACTTTTTGAATCCCACATCCTACTCCTTGATATTTGCATCTTATATACTGCTTCCAATCTGCTGCCTCAGATTTATTTTAAAGAACATCAGGGTACCCTGTTTCACCAGGAGAGCAGGGACACCCATCTATAGGACACAATTCTCCTGGACCTAACCGATGTATATGTTTATCATATAACACTTCTCAATACACCCATCACTGTCTGTGTATCTGCAAAACATTGCCCCAAGTATGTAAAGAAGGGGATAAACCCAAAGACCCAACCAAATGGACAACAACCGGGATGTAACAAAACCACATTAGTAAATAATGTATTATGCAACTACAAAAATGAAGTGAAAAATGCATACATCACTTGAGCATAAACATGAACATTGCATTCATAAGAAGAGTACAAGCATGAACATATATAGTTGTGTTCAAAAGGAAAACTCTCAAGTGTGTGTGTAAACTTGCGAAGGGCAAGCACGTCCCACTGAGTCACTCCATGTGTGTATGGCAAACATATGTTTCACTTTATCATAATCTATGCAGTGTTCCCCTCAGTGACAGTTCATTTCACAATGAGTCAAAAACCTTCGACTGTAGAAGGGGTTTTGGCTTGACCCTTGTATGACTACTTTGGCATTTCACACAGGCCTACCCTAGTGCCTCTTGGTTCTTATAGTTCTTTCAATTCACCATATCCTCCTTGTTCAGGAACGGGCCTTTGTCAGAGACTTTCGAATGAGCGCCCATGTGGTGCTGAACCACTCTAATGTTAAGATCTCATTTGTTCACAAAAGACCTTTATCTATTATCTTCTATTCTTTACGCGAAATGTTGCCACTGCAACCTTGAGTTTTAACACAGTCCAGTCCCCTATCAGTTTCTTCCGACTCACTGGCACTGAGCACCGGCAGTGCTGAACTTGTTGGCTTTTCTTCCGGAGTCAAGGATGGTTCCACAGCGGCAAGCTCTTTCCCCGCCCTGGCTATCAGTGCGGGAGGGCCCTGTGTACCATTGACATCTGTCACACCAATCACCAGCTGCATTTCCTGGTTTTATGGTACTTTAATCGCACGTCTGGGTTGAAAAGGGCAAAGGCAATTCCCTCGTTGTTGTCCTTTTGGTTTCCACTGCCCTTCTCCTCCGTTTGAACTGCCGTCCCTAAATCGATGCTCCCTTGTGCATTCAGCCTTGCTCAAAATATGCTCTTGTGCTCTGCCTTTTATCCCTGTGGGGAAGGGAAAGGGCAGTCAGGTGTGTCGGCAATTTTCTGACTCTGCCTGACCCTTGCGTTGGGCCATGTCAGGTCAACAGCTCTGGTGTTAGTCCGTTGTCTTTCGCGGTGTGAGAAAGTCTTTGTGTAGGAAAAGGGAGGGGGTAGAGTTTTTAAATATCCTACGGGGGAGGATAGGGAAAAGTTGTCATATGGAAGGGGGTACCGTGTCTCACCTGTCGGTGTCCTACTTCCACTCCTTGATGAACCTCCCAACCCCCCCATCAAGGTGATCTTCCCACACTGGTCCACCCCCAGGAACTGGATCCAATAGTGATGGCTGTGTTCTGGCCATCTGGATGACAGATCCCCGGGCACTAGTAAGTAAGACACCTTCAAGCTATAACATCAAATCTGTAAATTCTAACACCAACCTGCCTTTTGCAGGAATATATAATGGAGAACTCCCACTGTGGTGAGACACCAAACATTGCTCTAACTTGCATCTCCAGAAGTAAGCTTAGTCTAACTTTACATCTACTCCACATTTCAAGCACCGTATCAAGCCCATTAATTAGGTCACATGTCTCACCTTACAGCTTCCATTTAAGGAGTACTACCTTTCAGCCTTTTACCATTCCTTTCAGAACATACTTTGCGATTCACATGGTAAGTGCCCAGCTTAGTCTTTAACACGTACCAATTTGGCACACATGCCCGAATCATCGCAGATTCTTACACCCTACCCTTCTGTTATGTGATTTACAGGGTAATTCTATACACCCTTAGTGGCGAGTCGTATCCCTGTTTTTTAGACACCGGACCACTTAACAAATAATGCACCATGTCAATGTTAAAGAACCCATCACGCCTCTACCAACTGCATCCATCCCGTATCTAATATCAGTGATATTATCACCCGACAAAAGAACATCTCACATGTATTTGGAACACCACACTGATTTGGGGAATTTGGGTGCCTTCTCCAATCCACCTCTCACCGCACTGTGAATTAATGCCGTTCACCCAAGGCACAAGCACAAATGATCCGAACTACATCCTAGACTTTGAGAACAGGTTAACATTCGATGATTGCTGTTTATTGAAATTCCAATATATTTGCAATTTATGAATTTCCCCACCTCTCTTTTTGCCTTCCTCTCTCTCCCCATCCATAAATTTGATAATGGTATGTATTGTTTATATTTTTCTTGAACGCATGAATGTTAATGTTAAAAATACCTTTTGATCAATTGTAATTGAATATTGTTTAAACATCAGCCTTGACAAAGACCTAGCGTTGAAACACGTGTTGGGTGAATCACACCATTCATTGAATAATAAATCAAGCTTTTTTTTGAACAACCTAGATGATCATTGGAATCAAATGTATCACTAGGTGAAGCGCGGACAACAGGAACCAACCTGCTAGTACTACTTATATGTCTGAGGTTGAGAGTAGAACCTCAATGTTCCAGTTTCACAGCTTACCGAGCTATCTGTTAGGACTAAAGCACACGAAGAGTCGGTTTTACTCACTTCTTCTATGTGTCCTATGCTGGAATCCACATGCCATCTCGGATGATAACTGCATAGCAGCAGTAGAAACACTACTATATTTAATTATGGTTGACGGCAAAGTTAAGGCCACTCTTATAGCAGGGGTTCTTAACACCAAATGCCTAACACCAAAAAAGAGACTAACACTGGCTATATCTAATGAAAGACCGTTGTTTCATAATGGTTAAGGGGGCATTTAAAGGGGATACTCCACCTCAGCCAACATGGCGGGAATCGAATCAGACAGGGATAATAGATGTCTCTCTCAAGAACCACATTTAATGCAATAATAGACTTTCATATCATTGAAACTAAGAGTAGTGACCATGAGCTCTTAATGTTTGGTTGGCTAACAGCATCTAAGGACCCCTCACAGTTAAACCACTATCCGAACAGACTTGCAGTGGAGGGTGGTAGAAACAGATTGAAATGGACCCATCTAAAATTAACAAAACTAACAAAGTGTTTGCACGAAAAGTATCAAAGAGCACATGAAAATGAAGACCAGGGGTATATTTCAGTGATAAATCTGTTTGCTGAAAAAGCAAGCAGTAGCCAGCGCCCATATTTCATGTTTAAACATCGCTTCGATCGAAATGTACAAGAGCAAACATTCCAGTTTAGAAAGGAGAAAAGGCTAATTGCTCGAGGGGACCAGAAGGAGAAAGGAACAATGCTAATAAATAAATAAAACTTAACCATAAAAAACTGGTTATGAGGGCATAATGCCTATTTCACTTCTGCCATTTCTTATGAAACTCCTGAAGTCTTTGGTTTCTCCTCTGCTGTCATCTTTTATGGAGTCTACTGGGCTTTTCGATCCTGCCCAATCTGGGTTCAGGCCAGGTTGTGGGACCAAGAGTGTCCTGGTCTCGGTTCTGGACGAGATGGCCAGGCTGGTTGACACAGGTGGGGTGGGTGCCCTGATTTTACTGGACCTGTCAGCGGCATTCAACACCGTTGATCACCCCATCCTGCTCGACCGCCTGGCCCAAGTCAGAATCTCAGGCCAGGTTCACGCCTGGTTTGCCTCCTTCCTGGCCGACAGAACTCAGACTCTTTCACTTCCCCCATTTCTCTCTATTTTTTTATCTTCTTTGTGGTGTCCCTCAAGGTTCCACTTTGTCCCCCATTCTCTTCAATATTTACATCTGGCCTCTTTTGTGCCTCATCCGCTCCTTCGGCATCAGATGTTACTCTTATGCCAACGACACTCAGATCCTGATCCGATTGGATATAGATCAGGCTGAGATGTCATTGTGCTTGAGAAGATGTCTGAATGCCATCAGAGATTGGATGACTGCAATTGGCTGAAGTTCAATGGGGATAAGGCTGAGGTGCTGGTGGTGGGATCCCCACCCTGATCCTTCACTTTGGGTGTCTTCTTTCCGGCCTTCTTCTTTGGGTTCCCTTCCGATCCCGGCTGATAAGGTTAGGAATTTGGGGGTAATAATCTCGGCCACTCTCTCCATGGAGCCCCAGGTTGCCGCTGTATGCAAAGCAGGGCATTTTCACCTGCGTATTCTTAGGAAGTTGCTCCCCTTTGTTCCCACTCATCTCCATCCGCCTGTTGTGGCCACTCTTGTGCTTAGTCGTTTAGACTATTGTAACTCCCTTTATTTATCCCAACCTAAGGGACCCATTCAGCAGCTGCAACGTTTACAGAATATGGCTGCTCGGGTTGCCACCGGCTCCCCTTACGGTGCTCACATCGCGCATTATTTTTTAAAACTCTGTTTGGTTCATCGTGCCCTCTAGTTCCTAGGTCCGGAATATCTGTGTGCTAAGTTCCTATGCTATGTCCCATCGCGGTCTCTGTGGTCGGCCTCAACTGGCCTATTTGTTGTTTCTGCTTTTCGCCGTACATGTTGTGGCGGGCGGGCCTTCTCTGTTGTAGCACCCCGACTTTGGAATGGTCTGCCGCTTAATCTGAAAAATCTGAAAAACCACCTTGCCTTCAGAAAGGCTCTAAAAACTCATCTGTTCTAGCGCTGTTGTAGTATGCACACTGCTCCTTTCTCCTCTCCAGCGCCAATATGCCTCTGGTGAATGCGCTCTTAATATGTACGCCTAACATAACATAACATGGTCCAAAAGGATGGAGACAGTATGCTACAGGCTCTGTCCTCCAAATCAAGTGCTCAAATTCGGGCTCTATTGAAAATAGGGTCAAACAACCAGAATTTTCCAGTAATGATTAATCCAATCCAGGGGGGAGCCTGGAGGGCCGCCTTCTCAGAACTGTTTGCGGAAGTGGGTGAAAAAGGAGCAAAAGCTACCCAGCTAGGCAGGAATGACCATTCATGCCTTGTATTCACCCAAGAGGTTATTCTAATTGAAATAAAATAAATGAGCTCCTCGAGAGCACCGGGCACTGATGGGCGCACAAATCTAATGCTAAAAGCATAGCCTGAACAATGGACCAATATACTATATGTTTTTTCGGCAAATAGTGGAATCCAAGGCGATTCCTAACTCCTGGAAACAAATGGTAATTGTGCTGATTTTCAAAAAGGGAGACAGAAAACTCTAAATACTACCTGCGCATAGCCCTCCTGGACGCCCCATGTAAATTGTTTTCCTGTTTACTACTTAAAGAGTTATTAGCCTGGATTAAAAAAAACAGGAGCATTATGATATTCGACAACCAGGTTTTGTAGCTGGTTTACAAACGGCTGTGAACCTGCTAACACTAACCCTGCAAAAAAAAAGCGGGTTCAGCAGGCTGGCCAACCAATCTACCTTGCATTTGTAGATTTCAGGCAAGCATTTGACTTGGTCCCAAGGGAATTACTTTGGGGTCAGTTGCATAATGCGGGATGTCCAAACTCGATTCTGAATCTTATTATGCAGCTTTACTCACAGACCACCATGCGAGTGAAACTGAACCAGGAAGGCCTACTGACGGATCTGATATCACCTTCCCGTGGCCTTAAGCAAGGTTGCATTCTAGCACCAATATTTAATTTTTCATAAAACACCTGGGACTTCACTTGAGTAAAGTTATCTCATTTCCTCAGAGTTTAGGAATGCTGAGGATCTAGTGCTATTTGACAAAACGCCAAGCGGATTGCAGAGGCAACTAGATGCATTAGAACAATACACAAGGGAAAACTCTCTAATTGTCAATGTAGATATAACGAACATGTCAAAAACGGGTGTATTAAAATCATCCATTTAATTGGACAATATTTACAAATAAAAAAAATAATCACTGGAAATCGCTGCTGAGTATAAATACTTAGCGCTGAGTATCAATGCTAATATGCATGAAACCCCTTATAAAGAGGCTACCAGGCACAAGATGGAGACCATGGCCTTTCAGGGATCAATGATCCATTGCAAGTACAGTACATTTTCAAGGACCCCGATCATAACTTTCTACAAGCAGAAAGCGGTTCCTTGTGTAACCTATGGTGCGGAAACTAAGCTATGCGAGCACAGGCCTAATTGCGATTTATTGGCGGGGGGGGGGTCCTTGCACTGCCTAAGAGGATGCATATACAGAATATCCATTTTGAAATAGGATTGCTATCATTAGGGGTTACAGTATCTTGGCGTACCCGATGTTTATATAGGAAATGTCTTTTCAACAAACAAATAAGATTAAACATTCTATCCATCTAGCCGGACCGATAGCACAGCGAGTAGAGCGCTCGCTTTGACATCTGTGCAGAGCCTGCTGAGACAGGTTTGAATCCTAGCTGGGCCAAACTCAGCCTTTCATCCTTCCAAGGTCGATAAATGAGCACCACACACCATGGGTAATAATAAGCAGCGCTCAGATGCCGGAGGGTTCGTAGCGCTATATAAATACTAAATTATTATTATTATTTTCTTAATTGCTCACATATTAGATGATCAGTATGATACATTCTTGATGTCCTGGCAGAATACTGCCAGATATTAATGTCGGAGGCAAACATCAGTGAAGACACCTTACTGCTCAATCCTGATTGAGCTAAAAAGAAATTGTAGAATCCTGACTGGGCGAAGACCTGGGAAGAATGCAATAGATGTAACCTTTGTAAGGAGGGCGCTTTCGTTATCAAACCTCTTCATCCAATCCCGATGTACTTGCAAAAATGTCCTGAACAAAACTACTGTAATAACCTCATACGAGTTAGGTTTGACCGGTGGCAGACTAAAGAAGTGGTAGGCAGAAGGTTGAACTGGTCAATGGAACCGAAGGACTGCAGAGTTTGCCAAAATGCGAGGGTAATTGAGTCCTTAAGGCATATCCGAGTATCCTGGCCAAAACTCCAGAAGGAGAGAAAGCTAATATTTTTTCAATTTTGGGGGGATTTTAACGTATTAACCTCAGATGAATTTTAGGTGAACATTTTTCATGGTCATTTGGTATCGCTAAATTTAGCAATGATAGACTTTTTACTCTTTCTAAAAATGTTACCTAAAACATTCCTTTTTGAGAAATTGTAAGGATTAACTCTCCCCTTGAAATAGTCTACGGTTGGGAGGTTTTTTTGTTCTCTTGCTAATTCACCTAGGCACAAGTCGGCCAGAGTGGTCATTTGTTGAATAATGATAACCTAAGATGGGAAGACAGATGTCATCATGTTATTATTCCATGGAAAGATCCTCTGAGTAATAATCATACAGATGTCTATACAAATGATTCACCACATGTTAAAAAACGAGTCAAAGCTCAACTCCCTCTGCGGTTTTTAATGTTCTTTTTTTTTAAAGTAGTCTTGTTTGAACTGTTTCATATTGTAAAAATGATTTATTTTTTTCTTTCTTTCTCATTGATTGTAAAGGTTGTAAATGATCATCCAAAACAATAAAGATTAATACATTACTTGAAAGCGTTTTACCAAGATCATTTCATGTCTCTGTTAAAACATATCTTTGCAAAAACCATGCCTTATCTTTTTTATTTGCATGTATTTGCCATTTCAGCCATAATACAAGCAGCTGTTAACTTTCAGCTGGTTGGTTTAAACAAAGATAGCTACTGATTCTGCTCAAAACGGTTTCCGACAAGGCTACTTATTTCTTCAGAACAACTCATAATCAATTGAATTCAAGAAATAAGTGAAATGCTGGTGAGGCTCTACACAACAGTGTGGTCATCTTACCACACCTCCAATACTGCCTGCATGTTCTTAGCATCTCCACCTCTATGGTAAAAAGAGAAATGTGCTTCTTAAGTCAGTGTACAATTGGTGGTATTTCTCTGACACCTTCCTAATGCCAGTGTCATGCTCCCTCCTGTCAATCCCTAATGTTTATCCTGGTAGAACAAATGATGAATTCACCTCATGCAGAATTTGATGAGGTGCCCCGAGATTCTGGCAACCTGTGACATAACCATGCAATCGTTGGTTCCAAAAAAACTAAAGTTTTAGTTTTAATAACAGTAGGGTTCCCAAACATATTTCGTTTTCAAACGTTAATCAGGATGTGTAAGCAGAATTTAGAAATGCACATTGAGCAAGTCAATAATAGGACTTAAAGACCATTTTACATCAGGGTTGCCCAATCTCAACCGAGCTCTTAAGACATAAAAGGAACTCGTAGCAGGTATATGGAATGTTATAAAGCACTAATTCTAGGAAGTATATAATTACCAGTCTCTAAGGCCAACATTAGCCTCTTGGGATTCAGAGTCGGACTGAGCCTCCAGAAATCCTAATGTCTTCTTCAGCCCTCACATGATGCAGAGTAGTTGTGAGACTCCATGAGTCTCAATGGCATCTTGCAGCTTGCAGCTTTGTTTAAGCTCTTTTGCAGTGAGCAAGGACTTGAATCCTCAATAGGGCTATGCAGCTTATCTTCAGGCACTCCGGAAGGTTCAGCAGCGGTATCGATCTCATCAGTTGATTCCCATACACAAACTGCCTTGCTGACTCTGCCTGGCTATAGCACAAGGCCCTGCAGACCCATTTCTGGTTTTCTCTATTCGGTTATTCCTATTGTGTTTCATTTCCTCTCAAATTCCTGACATTTTAGGTCCACCGTCAGGAAAAGACGGAAAATGCTTGGCTGGGAGGACACGTGATGTCACCAATTGGGCCAATTGTTTCAGACAAATCTCTGTATCCTTGAAGCTGTCCGCCACCTGTAGCCCTTTGAGTGAGGGCCATTATCAGTATGGGTGTAAACTAACGTTTATGCGCCACTGGATATCATGGCCGATCCTGTGTTTTATATTTATTAACGATGTTTGAGTGAATGGGAAAACAGGTTCTTGGACTTCTTAAAATGTAAATGCAAGAAAGGCAATAGACAAGCCAAGTATTATGCTGCGCTGTCTGATACCTTTAACGTGCTGTCCTCAGTTCAAGGTTTTGCACTTGGTGACCACTCCGTCTCCTGTCTTTGTCAAAATCCCACTCCGGCTCTGCATCATCTCTATACAAACTAATACAGAGAGGAGGGGGCATGAAGCTCACCTGGGGAAAAGTTATGCATAATGGACTGATGAGTTCAGTCAAGACCTTACCTCTTTTGTTCAAGATATGTTCATGCCTAAACAGTACAACGCTGAGTCTTGATCTGCGTTACACCCAACAAAAGTTAATTCACCAATGTATTAGTGACCTGTATAAAAAATCCTATGTGAATTAGAAGATTCAGGTGTCTGTCAGTGGTTCGGGGATGGCAAAGGGAACTATGTCCACATTTTATTCCTGTGGTCAATTGTGTAACTTTGATGAGTTGTATCAACCTCATCTCTGGATATAGCCTACCGCTTGACCCATTGCCGATTGTATTTGTAATCCCTGGACGTGGGTTTGGCAGGCCAAGAAGTTGCAGCATTTGGTGTTATGAAGTGATTGCTATGACAAAGAGGGAGGTTTTGAGATACTGGAAATTTCCATCCGAGCATGCACGGGGAGACTGGCTGCAAAACCTTCAACCCTTTTAGATAGAGAATAAGTAATGTAGAGCCGGTTACATGATGTGCGTAAGCATGAGGCAGTTTGGAGGGACTTTAATAATTTCAACATATACAAAGGACAGTCCTTCTTGTGGTCTAGCCCCTCCCATGTCTATTTGTCATTGCCCCTTCATTTATCTTATATTTCATCCCCCTTTTTTCAAATGTAAATTGCTAATATATTGTATAAGAGTTTTGGACTGGTTGTTCTTGCTTCGGGGTCAAGTGGTCCAAGGAACGGACGTTGTGCAATAGCCTTGTATTTTACCCATTAGGCTGCATCTCGTCTCTTGTAAATACTTTTCTGGAACCATATCCTAAGTGGAAGGATTCAATAAACTATGTTTTTTTTTTATAGACCTCTTCCTCCCCTCTCTCTGCCTCCCTAATTTGCCCCTCCCCACCTCATGCACACTCGTCCACTTTAACTTGCTCTGGAGTAATAGTGTGCTGAACAGGTAATTGAGCAAAACATTGGTAGAAAGAAGACATCAAGAAACAGTCTCAATTCTTAGAGTACAAAGTACTGATGAGGTGTACACAAGAAACCCTGAATTTAGGTTACACCAAGGTGTTGTTGAAAGAGCCAGTTCTTCAGTTCTTTCCTAAACTGAAGGAGACTTGGAGCAGTCTAGATTGCCACTGGGATGGAGTTCGAGGACCTGAGCATAGCATGCAAAGTACTGTTTCCTAGCTGTCTCCTTGTGAACCAGTCTAGTTTCCAGTGTGGGGATGGTCTAATTGAGAGATGACTTTCTGCTTCTTAGATGTTTTTAGTTTGGCCAGCAAGTCGGCTGGCATACCTGCAGTAGTTGTTTTGTAAGTGAGGCATGCAGTTTTGAACCACATCCTAGCCAGGACGAGGAGCTAGCGTAATTTGCGTAAGATGGGGGTGATGTGCTCAAATTTCCTAAATGCAGGGATGATGCAGGCCGTGGTATGGTGGCCTCTTTGAGAGGGGGCAGGTCAGTAACTTGAAGCCCTGCGAGGAGGGCATTAGCCCTGTTTGTATGAAAGATAATTAGGAACCACCATTTGGAGATCTTGGGTCAGGAGGAAGGGCTTTATCTTGCAGAGCAGAACGATCTGATACCACGCAACTTGAGCCTTTTTCACATAGGGTTGGAAGGCTAGATTTCTATACACTATGAAGCCTAGGGATTTTGCTGAGTGGTTGAGGAGAAGGGTGAACACATCCAAGCACATTTTGTCCAGCCAGATTTTATTGGATTTCTGCTTGGAGGAGTGGCTCAGGAATATGATTTCACCCTTGTTGGGGTTAAGCGTTAAGGAGGCATTTGTCACCCAATTATGAATGTTTGCAGGGCATTGTTTGAAAGTGAGAAAGGCACTTAACCTTTAGTCGCAACTGTGCATCATCAGCATACTGATATATTGCTTTGCTGGGGTGATCAAAGAGTGAGACTATCGGTTCCAAATAGAATTTAAAGATAACCGGGAGACAGTGAAAACCTGAGGGACTCCACGGAAGACAAGTGACGTCAACACCTGAGGAACCCCATTAGGAGAGGCTGGTGTCTGCCAGATACCAGGATGTGAACCATTGCAGGACGGTGCCAGAGAAGCCATTCTGTGTGCAAGCAGGGCGAGCAGTGTGTGATGGTGTTAAACTCAGGCAAGAAGTCCAGGAGGTCTAGCAATCTCCCTCCCTCTCACCTTGTACCCTCTCATCCACGCTGATTGTTCCAGAAGTCCATACCTTTTGGAGCACGACATCAGAAATCCGATCTCCCATATTCTTTTGTCATACATTTTGTGCAAGAGACTTAAGTTCTAGTTCAGCTGTTCTCAAAGATGTTGGGGTGATTTTAGAACAAAAAACTATTTACTATTTATATTGCGGTATTTATCCTCAGGAGTTGGACTTGGTACAGCTTTAGGTTTTTCCAGGGTCTAGGACTATCATGGTTTGAGCTCAAATTTAGTAAATGACCGAAATAAGATGTGAAGGGTAACCAACCTTAATTTATAGAAGTTTAAAGCATGAATTGTATTTATTTAAGATGTACTAGCAGATTTTTCATATGCTCCATTTAAAAAAAGATGCCTTCTTTTACCATACATAATATGTTGTCGATTAGGGTTTTAATTGGCATTTAAAAATAAGAAATTAACTTTTTTCAATGTATTCATAAAAAAGAACCCGCTTGTACAACAGTTCATCGATCTTCTGTTCACAAAACGCGTTTCTTTATGGTATAGGTTCAATAACCGGTTTCACTGTTTTCAATTTGTATTATAACAATCTAATTTCAAAATTACTCTGAAAATGATCACAAAATCATTTCTCTGTGCTGTTGTGGTTGATGCCACAATATAGGGTTGATGCCACAATATAGTGTTCCTCTATTACACAAAACCTACAGCCCAACAAAAGGTATGCAAATATGCTTTTGTCATTTTCTAGTAAATGAGAGATATAAGCTTTCTCTTTTTACTTCCAATTCATCTTCTGCTATGTGACTGATGATAGTTAATGGAGTGTAAAAAAATCATTAATTTATTATTGACTGTATAGGTAAAAGATGTTAAGGCGGAGCAATTTGCCCAACTAATAAGTAAACCAATCTAAATGCAATCCTCCATCGTTTTTATACAGTTAATGTAAATCAAACAATGTTTCTATGTCAGTCCCTCAATCAATGTCCGAGTCTGTCTATATCATTCACACAGACGAGTTTGCTTAGACAATTTAGTCAAATAATAAAGGTTTCACCCAGTTTCAAACCCTGAAATAAGTTTTGTGATGCTGGAAATGCATCAGAGGGACAGGGCCTCCCCATCCTTGTCCTTTATTGCTTTATCATGTGTGTTCTGTATTAATGTCTGCCCAGGAGTCCATGTGGGACTCCTAGCAGTGTAGCTCTTCCTCTTTTTGGTTTGGTGTACAGACCCTTGGCATACCCTTATGGCACCCTTGGGTGGGGGTGCAACCATGTACCACTAGCGTTTGTTTTTGGGCACCTGTGTGTGGCCCACAGAGCAGGGTATGGGTTGGTGGCAGCTGCATGCTGAATTTTACAGTTGCTCTGAGTATCCACCATTTTGGGATACCCAGGCCCTGCCATTGGAACCAGCTGATTCCTGATAGGAGATAAGATGGCCCCTGTGGCTTTTTGCTTTCTATTGCCTGTTACCTTGTTTTTCCCAAAGTCCTATGAAGCCCTGACTCTGTCCCTTCCCCCTGACCGGCTGTTGGGAGTAAGTTTCATATATGGTATTGTGGGGAAGTCCAGCCCAGACTGTCTGGAGCCTTCCCAGTGACTGTATGGTGTGGGTACACCCTTGGGGTGGGACCTAGGTGAATGTAGTGTGTGACCAATATGCACTTCTTGTTATGGGTTTCTGGTTTCTGGTATGTGACACAAAGACTGAGACACCCCTGCCAGAAACTGGTATGAATGCAGTGTGGAGTGCTGTATAGCTGGGTACTTGTCCCAATACACATTTCTTGTTGTGAGAGTCCGGAGGGAGGAGAATGGCCTGAATGCACTGTGAGCCTGATTAGCTGCCTGCTTGCATGAATGCCCTTGTGGATTATTGGTTGCCTGAGTGTGACCCAACAGAGTGAATGAGAGACCAAACAGTATGTCTGGGGACCTCTCACTGATGGAAATTGTTCAGAAGCTGAAGTTGAAACTTGATGCTTAACCTTGAAGTCCACTGGAAGAAGAAGAATTGCTGCTGCTGTCCTTCGCCAATATGAAAGCTGCTGTCTCTTCAAGGAACTGATCCAAGAGAAGGCCTGGCTAGGAGACCTCTCCCTGAGCTCCGAGGGACCATCATGCACCAGTTGATCTTTGCCAAAGCTCCCTTGACGTCAGATCCTCGAAAGGCTGCCGACCGGAGAAGGGGACCGCCGATGAATCACGAAGCGAAGTGCCCGGACATTGAAGTCCATCTCCGTTGACAACCGCCAATGCCGACCAGAGCCGCAGTGCTCCTTTGCCTAAGACATTTGATCAAAGGACGCCCTTGTTCATCACAGTCGACTGTTTTGTCCTGCCGGAGAAAGTCCAGGCTGCCGACTACCGAGGAGAATCCGCCGGTGGGTTTCCCGCCACCCAAAGACCACAGAGACTCCGACGACCCGACGCCCTTGCTAGGCCAAAGTTCTTCATTACCTCTCTGCGGCAACAAACACCCGTCATCAAGGTGCACCGCACGCCTCAGCTTGCAGGACTTTTTTGGCCGATCGTCAACGAGCACTGCAAGAACCAAAGCTGCTGCCGCAACAACAGTGTTCAACCTTTTCTTCACCGACTCTCGATGACCTGTGGCTCCTGTCTTCAAGGGAGTGCACTTAATAAGGGCCCGTCGACGACTCACCGAAGAACTCTACGAAACCAGGTACTTGGGGGTCGTACAACATTTAGAAGGAATCAAGACTATATTAAGCATAATTGAACTGGGCTTATAAATACGCCCAGGTGGGGGGATCCTCGCACAGAACTGTCTCTAGGTAGACGGGGGACTGTTCTGCCATTGCTTGATTTAACTTGCTTTCTTTCTGTGTCTATCATTGATTCATCTTACAATCTGATTCGTATGCTATTTGTGGATGTTAGCTGTGGTCGCATTTCAGAGGAATCGATATTTAAGAGTGGTACCACATAGACCTGTATATATTTACCATTATAGTATTGCCCGAGTACAAAGTGTGTTATTGTGATTATGTATATAACCTTGAACCTTATTTATATAAAGACTGTGTATTCACTAACATAGTGTGTGGACATTCCTTTGTGGGTGCTTGGGGACTACACTGTACTTAAGAACCAGCCCGCATCACCTCCTGGGAGCTAAGCCTTGATTGCTTATCCACTGCTACCAACAATAGAGAATCTTGGCTGGGGTGCTCTGTGCCTCTACTCTGCCAAATAGAAAGCAAGAGTACAGATACCCCCCCCTCCAGTCCTTAAAGGTCTGTGCCCATTTAGATGCAAAGTTATTGCTTTAGAGCATGGGTCAGCAACCTCCAGTTCTTCAGATATGTTTGACTATGAGTTTGACTAGCCTGAACCCTCTTCATTGACTATAATGGCTAGAGCTGATGGAGGTGTGGTCCAAAACATATGTAGAGGTAAAGGTTGCAGAACTGTGCTTTAAAAGAAAAAGGGCAAACCACAAGCTTAAAAAGGGGCACTGGATTACAGCCAAGTGGTATCCCTGTCCCAGCCCCAGCCCACCCAGCCCGATCACAGCCACTTTTCTAACGTCATGAGTGTCACTCAATGTAAATAATGTTTGGGTCTTTTCACACTCTTCCTAAAGCAGACGGAAAAGTTGCTTAGCATTTCTTGCCTGTAGTTCAAACCCCTAAATTGGAAGTTCTCTCCCATTGACAAGATACTTGAACAGAAATGTATGCTTCTTCATAATTTATTTATGAAAGTGTGGGAGCCCCTCTCCTAAAAATGAACATGGCTCAAAAAAGCCTGTTCTGTTGGTTGGCTGTTCTATTGGTTGCCGCCCACTCAGGAGACTCTACAACCACGTTTCTAAAAATGCCTTTATTATATAGACTGACAACCACACAGGTAGTTTCCAAAAGAACTAAACAATGTCACCAATTTGCCTCCTCATTGTGACTGTCACTCCTACCTTGGTGTTTCTCGCTGAACACATTGTAGGCATCTGCTGGCTTACTGCCATCCACTAGGTTAATTGGCTTTCAACCATATTCTGTATGAGGCCCAAACTGACAATTGTTCCCAGAGATTCAGATAATTGTACCCACAACTGGGAAGGTGGGCAATAAATTAATTCTAATCATCATCTAAATTCTTCATTTTTTTGGAGATGCACATTTAAATGTATATGGCTGTGGCTTCATACCACCAATGGTGTAGGCATTATAACTATTAAGTGATTTATTTTCTCCAACATACTCGTAATTAAATCTCCAATCCCATAATTGGGCTTTTTCTTTTAAATTCCTAATCAAGACAACTTGGTCATGGGTAAGATCCAGGGACCAATCAATCAAAAAAAAAAAACACAATGTATTTAGAGTTACAAAATCATTAACAGCTCCGTTCATGCCTGGAGTAATGATTTCTACCCAATAATTGAGCAATGTTCAATCAGGCTTTTTTTAAGAGCCTTAGTAAATAAGGAGCCCCTTCTAACGGCAAAGTGGGTGTTGTGATGAAACTAGTGAAATCATCACTAAGACCCCGGTATGGGCCTCCTCTCATGTGGCCAGGAGGAAGGCAGCTGCTACCTGATACTGACCCTGACGTGGTATTATGTGAAACCTATCAGGTTGAATTGGTGACTTTAACTTATGATTCCCCTAATCTCCATGAAGCATTGATGCATATTGTAAAGTAGAGACAACCAATGTAAATACTATGCAATCCATAATGAACATCGAGATCCATAATGCCTGTGGTACTGGGACAAGGAACATGGGCGTGGAGTCAATGAGGATCAGTAAGTGCTTTTGAACAGAATGTGCGGTCTAGTTGTTATAGAGCAAGACACTTGAGCGAGACATTTAAACCCAATAATTAGCTACAGTTGTGGAGAGACACAGAAGGAGTCATACAGACAGTAGCAGTCCAGAGTTCTGGGATTGCCACAGGAGCAGAAGGAAGAATGCCAACTGAAGCCAGGGCAGGAATAGGTGTCCAGTATTGCAGAGTGCACACATCAGGGAGTGGTGGTGTGGATGGCAACGGGAGAAGAAGCCCGCCATATGGGAGACATGCTCCCAATCCAACATAAGGTGTTTCGGCAAGCGGGAGGTTGCAGAGATACAACAGAACTGGCAGAGCTCTGGAGAAGAACCATACAGACCACTGAAGTTACATGGGATACTATCATCAGAGTCAACAGAACGTAGAAGGTTTGCTGCAGCAGCAGAACATGAAGCGGAGATGCCAACGGAGACAGGTGAGTTGGCCTGAAGTTGAAGTATCCCCCCCGTTGTGCTCCGAGCAAGACATTTGACATTACTTAATACCTTTGAATACTAAACAAATAAAGTAAAGAGATGACAAGGGCGCAATTCATCTTTTATGGGATACCAATTTTGGGAAATCTATAACCCCTGTTGCCAACAGCCAAGAGGTTGTAAAGAAGTAATTCCCCTTTTATGAGACACCAACTTGGGGAAACCTATAACTCATATTGTCAAGAGACTGTAAAAAGGAGCAGCCACTGTTCACCCCTCCTCACATAGGATACTGGAGTTATAGTTAGTTTTGGCACGCGAGTATACCAAGAAAGAAGATGTTTTGAAGAAGAACGAGTGTGACAAAAAGGTGTGGCGGAAAGAACTTGCTAACTGTTATCATTTTGACAAACTGTTGCAGCACCAAAGGTAGTTGCTGTGCTATCCGGACAAAAGTATTCTTTTTGCAGAATAAGTATGATATGCTAAAAATTGCTTTGCATCCTGAGGAAAACCATTGCATTGGTTTATGAACTTGTGTTTTGTGAAACAGACCAAGTGGAAGGGCACAGTGGAGGGAAAAGACATTTTGTGTTGAACTGAACAGAACATTGCTGAGTTAGATGTTTTCCAAAGGTGTTTTTGAATTGATCATTATTTTGGACTATTCGGCATCAACAGCCTTTAGCAACATCAGTTAAGGGACCCATCCCTTTTGAGTTACAGCCAGTCAGCCATTACACCAACCCAGGAACCTTAGTAAATAAAGGTTTTACAATAAATACCTTTGTATCTGTTTTTCTCTTGATACCATGCCTGTCTCACAGAGGGTAGGAGGAGATGGAACAAAGAGAGAGAGAGAGAATGAGAGAGAGAAAGAGGAAGAGAGCGAGAAGAGAGCGAGAGGAGAGAGACAAGAGAGAGACAAGAGAGCGAGAAGAGAGTGAAGACAGAGAGAGCGAAGACAGAGAGAGCGAAGACAGAGAGAGCGAAGACAGAGAGAGCGAAGACAGAGAGAGCGAAGACAGAGGCAAAGTTCCAATGCAAAGGAGCAAGTAAAGAAAAGGAACAACATCGAGACTGAGCATATGGGGCGAGAAACAGTTAGTAAAAAGGGAGACTGAGAATGGAGAAAATGAGAGGGGATATAAAAGGACACAATGGAAGAAAGATAAGGAGGACAAAGATTATAAAGAGATTTATAAACCATACAAAGAACTTTTTATTTAAGACAAGAGCGAAAGGAAAGCCAGCCAAAGGAGGATCGTCACAGAGAAATAGAACCACAGGGCAAAAGAGAACATACAAGACTAATAGAAGAGTTAAAGATAGATTTAGAAGGAGCCAGGCACGACGGAGAAATGCCAAAAAGAATACAAGAGCAATAGAACAGACAAGAAAAAAGAAGAGAGGAAATTAGGCGTTTGGTGGCACTAAACAAAACGGCCTTGACTTCCGAATATTATAAAGGTGGGCCCGAAACAAGCATGAAAGTAAAACAATATGAGAAAAAGAAAGCTCAGAATCTAAATAAAGACCCAAATTATGGCTCGACGAAGAAATAGAAAGAAAAAAGGAAATAGAGACAGGGCAAAGAGGAGAAGGGATAAGAAAAGTACTTCTGTCTTAGAGGAATTAAGACAAGAGAATGATCCAACATCCTTTTTCAGGAGACAGGATGTCCAGGTGTCCTGAATAACAGAAGTAAAATTAAAAAAAGGATAGAAAAAGTTGGGTGTCACCAGCATAACAATGGTGAGACAACATAAATAAAGAGATAGCAGATGCAAAAGGAGAAGTACAGAGTGAAAAAAGGTAAGGTCCCAGGACAGAACACTGGGGAACACCATCTTGAAGAGGCACAGTAACGGAAGATTTACCAGCCCAGAAAACGAAGAAAGTGAGATTGGATAAATAAGAATCAAACCAAGAGAGAACAGAAGCAGAAATCCCAAAGGAAGAAAGCAGCAAAGCATGATCAACAGCATCAAACACAGCAGATAAGTCGAGTAAGATGAACATAGAAGAGTGCTTAGAATAGGGAGCTTAAAGTAACGGATCACAAACTGAAAGAAGAGCAGTCTCAGTAGAATGAAGCAAACAAAAGCCATATTGATAACGAGGAAGAATAGAATTAGCAGAAATAAAAGTTGAGATTTGAGAATAAACCAGACGTTCCAAGAGCTTAGAAATGGAAGAAGAGATATAGGCCTAAAATTAGACTGGAGAGAAAGATCAAGAGAAGGCTTTTTTCAAGATAGGAAGAATAGTAGCATGCTTGAATGAAATGGAAAATTCGAAGAGGAAAGGGAAATATTAAAAAGAGAAGACACCAAAGAAGGATAGACGATAGGAATAAGTGAAGAAGGAATACGATCAGAAGGAGCAGCAGTAGGGTGCACTTGGGCCAAAAAAAACATCATATTAGAATTAGAAACGGGGAAAAGATAAAAGAGCCGAGTGGGAAACAACATAAGAGACCGGAGAAGAAGAAGTAGGAACGATAGCAGAGCGTACAGCAGTAACTTTGAAGGAAAACAAGAAAAGGTTTGAAAAAGATGGCAAAGATGAGAAGACAAAGTTATGAAGATTAGAATAATAAGCATTTAGCCGAGGGAAATGCTTCATCATAAAGAGTGTGAAATGAAGAAAGAGGAAGAATCTGATTCGAGTTGTGATTTACACCAGCGATTCTCCAAGCTGCGAAGAGTTTGTCACATGGAACAAAGCTGCGGCATAAGCCAGGAATGTAAGGGCTTTCGAGTAGGTGAAAAAGCAGAAGCAGCATAAAGAGAATGGAAAGAGGAAAAGAGTACCGACGCAGCATCATCCACAGAAAGAGCTGCAAACAATGAGTGATAAGGAAATACAAGAATAAACAAATAGGAGTATTAAAAGGTACAAAGATCACGGCAAGAGTAAGTGTGATGTTGAGAAGCTGAGGGCGAAGCAGCACAAGGACAAGGAGGAGAAAGAATAGAAAAAGATAGAAGAAGGTGATCCGAAGAATAAACAGGAACAGCAGAAATAGAGGAAGTTGATAGAGAAGAAGAGAAAATAAGATCCAGATGACAGCCAGAGACATGTGAAGGGAGAGCAGGAATAGAGGAAAGATGATAAGAATCAAGAATAGAAAGCAAAGGAATAAACAAATGGACAGAAGAAAGATGGAGATTAAAATCGCCCAGAAGAATTAGCTGCGAAGAAGTCAGATTAAAAGACAGAAGGATATCAAGATCATCACAAAAAAACTTATGGGGCCAGGAGGCCGGTAGATCAGCAAGAAGGCCAGAGAATAAGGTTTCACAAATGAAGTATACGAGTACTCAAAGGAACAAAACCTAAGAAGAGAATAAAGAGCTGGGGCAGAGGTAAAAAGTATAACGATAAAGAATACCAGTCCCACCCCCACGAACCAAAGGGTGTGGGCTATGCAGAAAAGTAGTATCAGGAGTAGTCGTATTCGGCAGAGAAATCAAAATTTCAGTATTACAGAGAAAGTGACGATTAAGCCGCATGGTAATGTGGTAAAAGGTTTGCTAGCTGGATATAACATAGCTAGGAGTTTATAATTCTTCTGAGAGGTTTGGTCTCCTCTTTTAAAAATAGGGACCAGTAATGATGATCTCCAGGAGTCTGGTTTGATGTTTGTACCTAGTATTTGTTCAGCAAAACACTTATGCACCATAGTCCATGTGCATGTCTGAGATTATTCCAGAGATTGTGTCTAGTGCTCTGAACATTGAAAATGTAGCTTTGTAAATGAGCAGATCAGGAATAAATCACATTTGAAGTTAGGTACAACATAATTCTGTACAATAAGAAGCTCTTAATTACAATCGGAAGTGGTTGTGAGCCAATTAGTATTGATCGCATTGCTCTTATGCAATAAAAAATGTACACATTTCCAGTAAGTCAGAAATGTTCACATTGCCCTTGAGCCAACATGTGTTTTGACCTTGTACTGGTCCTTTTCTAGGCTAATATGGCAACAATCGATGTTTTCATTTACCGGCCTAAACTAACCAAAAAATAATAGTGTCAGAGACATGTGCATTTAAAAATCATAATGCAACAATTTGCACAGTGTGTAATGTAAGAAATAACACCAATTCCTATTGGAGTAGTGAGCCAACTTTCTTGGATTCAAAAAGTATCATTCTCACATAATTCCCACAATCATGTGGATCATTGATAACATGTCTACGACCCCCCCCATGTTCCATTAGACTATGTGTGTCAGATCTAGGCTGCTGTCTGAGATCAGGTTGCAAAGTACCAAGCAACCAGAGCCTGCTTTAATGTATAATAAGGTACACTGTTTTATCCTTTTCCCAGGTTACTGTACGTTTCCCCCGTTTGACCTCCTCTGTATGTCTCCCGTCATCCAAGTCTAATTCGTAACCCATTCTCAGAAAATGAGTCGTAGTGAAAAATGTAAGCCAACCGCATTCTTAATCTTATGATGAACTTGGGATATATACGTTGTGGTAAAAGTGAAGCAAATGGCTGTACTAGTTCAGCTCTGTAGATGGGAAAATCTGATTTCTTAGAAAATAGGTCTTGGATCAAGAATGTTGTGGTTGGCTATTTCTTGAAGCTGTTCTTTCGTACATCATCTTGACCTCATTCCAAGTGGTGAGTCCTTGTCACTAATCTTGTGCTTTCTAAAGAATGAGGTATAAAATCACTCTTCTTCTCGCTACGCGTTCGCGAGAGGGGAATTATGTTTACAGCTCTCACCCATGCTAAGATCATTTGCTCCCATATCTTGTAGATCCACACAGAGAAATTTCCTGCAAGCGATTCTCGATAATCATGTTATCCACTTTTTAAGACCCATTTTTACAATTGATCTCATTACGTGTCTCCTTGTCTTCCTACAAGTGCCCGATAAACCAAGTGTTCAGGTTCTTCTGCAAGTAGTGTTTTTTTTTTGTCTTTTTGTTTTTCCTTTTCTTTAGTTGAGTAGTAGAGAGACCATTTATTCCTAATTCATTCTCTACTAATTTATTGGTGGGAGAACCATCTACTCTGCATTGTTTAGCAGTGTACAAACGTCTCAAGTGCATTTTCCAGCTGTGCCTGCCTTGTAACTAAGATCCTTGCAAGCAACAGCGCCTTGATGCCCACGGGTTGTTTGTGTGCTATACAAATGTAATAAATAAAATAGTTTTCTTTTTCCCCTTTTTGTGGTTTTCCTTTTTTTCTGATTTCTCAAATCTTCGTAGATACTCGCCTCATTAGAATAAAAGATTATACAAGATTCCTTTTCTACTCTATCTTGTATCACTTTATCTTGACGTCCCACATTACCAGTCACTGTTAAGCCAGTTGCAGTACTGTTGCCATCACATTTAGAGCAGTAGATATTGCAACTATACTGTTAAAGATTTCTTCTTTCCCAGAGCTGATCAGCGCTCCTTCCATGTAAAGAAATATGCATTTGTATGAACTTAATTAATTCAGCATGTAAGTCATTATTTATAGGCGCCAAGCCTCTGTTACAGTAGCTGGTAAATTATAAACTGAGACACGAAAAATAACAGCAAAGGGTCCAGCAAGAAATTGTGATCAATGATCTCCAAGGAGGAACGTGCTACACTCAAGTCGCCAATAGAGTCAGAAGCTGGCCTGCTAATTGGGCCTCATATCGACGCATAGTAGGTAGTGATGTCCCCTCTTATCAACATGAACGTTATCTTTGTCCCCCTCCATTGGAGCCGTAACCAAGTCATGATCGAGATCTGTGCCAGTAATCAGTGCTGGGGGGATCCATGTGAGAAGCAACTTGCTTAGTGTTTCATAAATTATATGTATATTTACACTCGGACATTATATTTTAAATCATGTATGATATGATAGACTTTAAGCATATGACAAAATGCCAGATATATCAAAACGAAAGCCTTCATGTTAACTTACTACAAAATAGAAGGTCGGCACACAAAGGTGTCCGTTCTTATTGTCTTTTCTCTAAGACAAAAGGCCCAACCAAAGACCTGGCTGCTTGCAACCAATGACTGCCAAACCTTTGTGCATGCGCTTCACGCGGTATAGGCAAATATGTTGGGCTAAATGTAACTGTACGGAGCACAATGTGGGCCAGTCCAAGAAGCTGCAAGTGAATAGAGAAACACTGCATCCTGCTGACTGCCACTACTTTGCACACGACTTCGTTATAATTGATGCAAATCGTTGTGTTTTGTAAATTATTTCCTACTATTCAAAGTACCAAAATTTGTTTTTAAACAGCAGTATGCTTCGGGCCTATCTTTAAGTCTTTGAACCCCTGACAAGCTTTTTTGAGGCCATTTGCCATTAGAAGTTTCCAGATCAAGCTAAGTTTCAAATCTTTGTTTCAACACGTGCAATCATTTTTATTGCAATAACTCAATGGTTCAGCATGCTCCTTCTATGCTTTACATTAAAGACTTTTAGAAGCAGACATGTCACTGTTTAAAATTGGATACTAAACAAAGGCAACACTATATTAAACACTTTCAAGTGAATTAATTACATTTTTCACACATCATCACGACTTTCATGTTGTTACTGATTGCCCAATGTGGGTGGAATGAAAGCCTATTCTGATGGGTGCACCCCAAGTCGACGTCCAGCATTACTAACAAGGCAATGCATGCAGATTTTAATTGTGGAGAGGATTACTTTATTTTAAGTAACAAAAAGCAGTAAAACGAATGAACTTGTCTAAAACAAAATCACTTTGACAAACATTCAAATACAGATGATATAATACATTATCCAAACCTCACTAAAGTAAATGCAGTGGCAAGAAAAAAAAACAAATTACTATGATTCAACAAACTGTATACATAAATATATGTATCACTGTCTTCTTCTAGTTGACAAGATCCCACATTTGAAAATAAACATAGTTGGTAAGTGTAAATTAGAACCTGCACCTTATCCGAAGATGTAGTGGATACAATTATCCAAGAGAATGCAGACAATTAGCCTGCTGTACCTCAAAGAGCAAGTCTATCAAAAGCGGAGCAAAACAAGAGGATCCTTCTCGGGCTTTAAAGCATTAGAGCTAGTACAAAACAAATCTCTTTTAAACAATCTGCACAGGCAAAATGCCAATACTTTTCTTTGATAAATTATTTCATCTGTACATCTTTACTCAGATGGAAAGACACCGAACTGTTCAAACAAATGCGCACCACCGTTGTACTGCAGATTAAATGATGCTAACAAATACCACCATACACATTGTACATCTTCAGGGGAATCCATCACATCTTTAACCCCATCTCCTCCACTTCCACCCTCACCTTAAGTAGAAAATCAATACCCGGTACAGCCCTACGGAATGTACTGCACTACATGGGCATTGTGAGCAATCTTGCCTAAACCTTCTGGGCCCCATGCATAGTAACCAGGGCCGGTGCTATCACTAGGCAAGGTTAGGTGCTTGCCTATATGTGGAAATGTTAGAGTGACAAAATGCTGCTTTAACACCTTCACACTAATTGTATACTAACTGCCTTGCCCGTGATAGCACCGGCCCTGACTGTCTGCAGGCTGAGGCTGCCTGCAGGGCCGCAAAGGTTGGGGTCGGGTCAAGGTCATGGGTGGCATGGGCGTGGCAGCACTGGCACAGTCCAGCATCAGCGCATTTCACACTCCAGGTTGCAGGCCATGAATGAAGCACCATACGTGCCCCCTCGAGCCTCAACCAATCATTGTGATGGTCATGGTATGAGTCTATCAGGGAATACTGCAGTGCACTGTGCTGCCTGGCTGCGCCCCCCTGCCCTGAGCCTGTTAACTTGAATTGGTCCACCGTACGGACCGTCCATCAGACGTGGTGGCCTGCGCACCCTGGCTGGAGGACAGCAGCATGCTTTTGCTGTGCGGTGCCTCAGGCCAGTGAGTACCTGTCACGTAGGCCACCCATCCTGGACGCGGCTGCCTCTGTTGTGCTGTGAGAGCGGCCCTGGGGCTGGGCCCTGCCTGTACTGGAGCCTGTGCTGAGAACAGTCCTATGTCACGCAGGTGAGGAATCCACACTAATTGTATACTGCCTTGCCTTGATAGGATCGACCCAGCTTCCTTCACACACTCCCTCCTCCTTTTCAAATCCCCCTAGCAGAACTGGTACCTGCGTTAACATGTGTGCTCAGATGTACTGCGCGTGCAACACTAGGAGACTGACACTGTGCAGATTGCATACTCGTGTGTGCCCTGTGTCTCCTTCACACTCCACTACACGAAAGTCAGTGAGTCCCCTGCAAACACCTTTAAAACATAAACTGATAAGGGATTTGGGTGGGTAAAGGCTTGAATGTGCGCTATGCTCACTGAGCTCAGTTGGGTGCGCTGAGCCGCGTTACACGTGTCCTTATACTGGGTTCCCACCAATTGCCCAGTAAATGAATAGAATAGATCAGAATGGTACACAGTAACGTGCTCTACCCTGAATTGATATTCTTTAAAACGAGAAATTCAATCCGTATTGTCGGATGTAATGGTTCTATTTAATTAAATATCTTCATATAGAATCAGTATGGCTGATTCTATATGAAGATATTTAATTAAATAGAACCATTACTTCCAACAATACGGATTGAATTTCTCGTTTTAAAGAATATCAATTCAGGGTAGAGCGCGTTACTGTGTACAATTCTTACCTTTAAAACATAGTTCGGGTTGCATGCCCATTTGTACCCTTAATCCAAATGCACTATAACAGTGGAAAATAGCACAGTGCGTGTGTGCAATATATTATGCATTAACTTAGCTCACTTCCTTAAGGCACTTGGTGTAGACGCCCCACCTGTGTGCAGTGCAACAGTGCAAACCCTTACGGTCAATGTCACTAATGCAAGTAGGACCAACTCCACCTTTCAACCTTACAAGGTCAATCAATAACATGGCTGCCATTTCCTTCCGTGGGGCAACACTTGTTCTTGACAGAGCCAGGACCTCAAATAATGTACCCAGTCCCCCACACTACCCATTTGGGGATTCAGATTATAGCTTTTCAATGCATCCAGGGGATCTGGAGGCATGAAATTCACGGAAATGCCCCACGTGGAATAAATACGGGATGTTTACTGAGACCTTGGAATGCAGCCAATACCAGTGTCCCTGTAGGTGGCAGAGTCTTCCTGATTCTCGGACATTGTTTTAGTGATTACATCAAATGCAAGGAACATTGGCGGGGCAAGTTGCACCATCTGCCTTCGTGGGACACTTGTGCCCATTTGAGCTTGCAGTCCATTGACTACCTAAGGCCATGCTAATCCCTATAGCCAGCCATTCCCACCCACTTTCTGCCCAAAAGGCATCTACTCCTGGGATGTCTGAACTCGCTTTACTCAAGCCAATAGCCCCATGTCGCCCAAGGTCATCTCAGAGTCAGCCCTCGGCCCCATCAGTCAGGCTGCACCAACGGCAAAAGATGTTTTGAGTAAGTGCAGTTCATTACTGCTCGGTCACAGATGTGCTCAAGTAGGTCACTTTGAAATACAGTTGTTGCTTAAAAAAGAAAAAGGGGAGTTGGGGACTGTGAGGAGTGCCGGCTCATCACACTTTCTCTAGTACTGGAGTGCAAGGTAACCTATTTAGGGGAACATCATGACACTAATTTATTGTTCATTTATACAGCGCTTATACACAGGTGGAGTGCTTCAAGGCGCTTCAAGGCGGGAAGGGAACAAGGAAATACAGTAATCACTCTTAGGCCTTGAATATTCCGAGTGATTGACAGAAAAACTAGCATACTCGGCCTGACAGCATTTCACCTAGTGCAAGAGCATGAAGTATTACAGTAACGACCAAGCTAGGGAGAAGGGACACAAAGAGGGTGGGGGCGGGGCAGGACTGTATGCAGTGATTATCATGAATACCAAAATAACTAATTCCATTATAACGAACCTAAAATAACGAATTCCAAAATACTGAATTTGAAAAAAAAATGAAAAAAGGGCTTGGAGGGTGGATAGTGGTTTTGGGGGTGGGGGAAATGTATTAAGAACAAGAAAATTGGGATGTTTTGGGGCAGAACCCCCGCCCCTCCCCAAAAACGAAATAGAAATGTTATTTGGGAATTCGTTATTATGGTATTGTTTTGAATTTGTTGTAATTACATGTAACCGACAGGACAGACAAACTAACTAGTCCTGGTACATTTAGGTCATGCATGCGTACAGACGGAGGTGCGAGGAATAGGGGCCTGGGGGAACAAATGAGTCCAGTCCAGCAGAGTCCTGGTTAAGTGAAGAGAGGTTGCCCCGCTCATGGAGCGTGATCTGAAAGTGCAGTAATGCTGAACATAGTGCAGTGGCCTGGAGGCAAGTACAAAAGACTGGTGGGGGAGCCTCAGACCTGTAAGACTCCGGATGTGAACCAGGCAACCAGTCATCAAAACTGAACAGAGTTAGGGAGGTCAAGGAGGGTGGAGAGAAAAAGAACAGAGGTTAGCAGGGGAGAGGGAGAGAAAAGGAGGAAGAGAAGAGGAAGGTCTTGAGGAGTTTATGGAACTTAAGGGGCTCCAGCTCAAGATGGGGAGAGGCAGGGAGGCTGTTCCAGAGGGAGGCACCTGCAGAGTATAGAGATCTACCCCCAAATCTCTGTTTGTGAAAGTGGCTCACTCGCAGAGAGTTAGAGGAGGACAAGTGGAGGAATCTAGAGGGAGAGTATTTGGGAAGAGAGCATTGTAGATAGTGCAGGCCCCGGCCCCACAAAGCCTTGTGGATTATGAAGAGGGTCTTGAACTTGATCCTTGCAGCCACAGGAGCCAGTGGAGGGATTTCAGAGCGAGAGAGAGATGCGGCCCCTGGGCATGAGGCCAAGGATCAGTCTTGCAGTTCTGTTCTGGATGAATTGTAGAGGACACAGAGTAGAGGTAGGAAGATTGAGAAAGAGACTGTTGCAATAGTCCAGCCTAGAGGGAACCAGGGCTTGTGAGGTGGTGAGCCTCTGGGGGAAAGTGAGAAAAGGCAGAATACCTCTCAGGAGGTGCAGTTGGAAGTGGGACTTTTTGGAGATGTCTAAGATGTGAGAGGAGAAGGAGAGATGACCCCTAGATGTTTTGCCTCATTGGTAGGTGAGGGCGCAGGGCCTAGGGAGGCTGGCCAGTGTGAGAGTGGGAAAGCGGGAACAGGGGTCCCAATGAGTACAATCTCTGTTTTACTGGCATTTAGACAAAGATCGTTAGCAGCAAACCAAGACTGACCTGCAGATGGACAGTCAGGAATGAGCAAGGAGGAGGCCGAGGGTAGCCCTAAAGAGAGCTGCGTGTCATCCGCATAACACTGACAGTTAGAGGTAAAGGTAGAGATCCTGTGGACCAAGGGGACCATGTAGATATTGAAAAACCAGGGGTATAGGTTAGATCCCTGGGGGACACCACACATAGATGGAGTAATTGAGGAGAGAAAAGTCCCAAGTTCCACCTGGGAGGGCCAGTCAGAGTGAAAGGAGGTGAGCCACTCCAGGGCCTGATCTGTGATGCCCAGGATATCAGAGAAGGGCAATCAGGATGTTGTGATTTAGTATATCGAAAGCAGAAGAGAGGTTGAGAAGAATGAGGACAGAGGGAGAGTTAGAGTCCAGATTTGAGAGCAGGTCTTCATGGGTGTTCAAAAGGGCAGTTTCCATGCCTCTGGATGCTCTAAAGCCAGACTGAAGGTCACAGAGACAACCAACGGATTCAGTATGGAGGGTAGGTTGAGTGATAGCAAACCCAAAGAAAGCCAGACTGTGTTTACTTTACTTTATCAGCCACCGTTAATCATCAATACAAGCAAAGCCTGCTGTGTGCATCCCTGTGTACAATAGGTGTCACACTGACATGCACGCTCCATGCACTGTGAAAGTGTCCCTTTGAATAATAACCCTGCACAACCAATTAGCTCTCGGTTGCTGTTCCTGACCATCTCTCAACCTGCCATCACCCGCTGGGAGCATGTGTGCAGCTGACACAACTGCATCCGAGGGAGTTCACAAGGCAGCCAGCCTGCCTGGATATAGTGAACCAGCAGCATGCTAGTGCTCTTGCAGTTTAATGGGAAGAAAGTGCATTGGAATACATACACAGCAGAAGATGTGAGCTATGTGTTAGGTGAAGATAATGTAATGGGTTTCAGCAATCAGTAACAAAATGGCGACGGTTGGTTGAGAGCGGTTAGGACCCGGAAAGATCATGGTGGGGGGTACCAATCTGACAGTTTGCCTAGGGTGACAAAATTCCTTACACCGGCCCTGATAGTAACAGTGAAAACCCCAGGCACCACCTTCCCAGTGTAATGACAAAGAACAAATATCTTGCATAGATAAATAAGGATTAGAACAATCCTACCCCAAAATCTGGGACAGGAAACAGGCTGTTTTCATCTGAATATTTTGTTTTATTTATATTAATGAATTAGCGGTGGTCCCCTAACTTACAATGCTGAGGAAGTCACCCACAATCTTTAAATGAATACAGGCAGCTTGCCCACAAAAACGAAAAACTCTGCCTACTAATATTTTCATTCAAATTCATGCAATCCTCCATAAATAGAGAGCCAAATATGAATACCCATTCTAGACATTAAGTGCCTACTTACACTTTGCTTGGTCGATGCAACTTGACATTGATTTTCATAAAAGCTGATTACCACAATCTAAAGTATGGAATTCCAATTGTCTACCAGAAACCAATCTCCACTAATCAAAAGGTAAATTAATTCTCAGAATAAATTGGAAACACAATTTAGTTTTCCCTGACACTATTAACAAGTATTGGCATTCGAGAAAAGTGTTGCTCTAATATAGCTCACTTATTCTTGGAGCAAATCAAAATACTGGATACTATTGGAGACAAACTATTGATTCCTAGTTTGGGCATAGATCCACTTTAATGTCTTTGGTTATATTAAATTGGTTGCAACTAATTTTGAAGATTAGGGTTTAAGAATTGTGTTTATTTTGTAATGCTGGAGCAGCGGAGCCTAACTCTCTCACTATTCTCTAGTAATCCAGTTCAACATCCCAGATCCATGTGTTAAGTAAGGGATAGGTTTCAATTGCTTTATTGACTATGGCACACACTAATTAAGTGACTCATCATGCCATAGATAATTGAGATTACTAAAGCCCCATAATATTCCAAAATGCAGGGCCTTATTATGCAGCTCCCTAGGGTTTCAATTATAACTTGAAATCACAAAGCACATGTACTGTGTGATATATTGCCCATTTCAATGACACATCCTGTAAATAGTGTTCCCTAAATACTTTTTATATCTATGAAAATAAATCATTGTTGGGACCTTTGTCTAATAACTCTGGGATCATTGTACTCATGTTTGGTTTGTCTTTTGAAGGTCCAGGAGAAGTAGGGACCTCAGCTGGCTTCAGGCAGTACAGCCAGGTAAGTACTTCCTTTCAGTCTGCTTACCTGCCCCCAAAATGCCTCTCAAGGTATCTGGTTCAGTCTCATCTTTAAAAGGTCTTCCTAAGAAGATTTTGCATCAGCCACTTCTAGTTGTAATCCAAGGCTGCTTTTCATCTGCAGGACAGAGACTTACTTTTCCTCACCCTTATTGTTGAATGTTTGTGTTTAAGCACCCAGCAAATTCCAACCCTACAGCATCATTTGATGTAGCATTTCTGTATTGGCGAGAGCCTGTGATAGGCTCCCTTCACCTTCTCACACCATCTAGGGCCCTCCTCCAGGCTTCTATAGCCCCAACACACTGGTGTCATTAAGGGATGTGTTCCCTTTGAGTTAGCTGTCCCCTCAAGAATGAAGAATCAAAATTGTACTTAATTTTTCTTATAACTATGCATGGATATGTAGTACTGATGAAAATGTTATAGTCATACTTGTACGGTTATTGTGTATCCAGTAACTATATAATAGTATATTTTGTGACTGCATGTATGGCAGTAATAAAATGTGAATTATGCATAGTTAAAAGATTGTAATGGATCCTTTTTTATACGCATGTGATTGTAGTTTGTGCATGTGATTTGTGTTCTGCTGTATCCGAACCTGCATCCAGTGATGGGATTGGACACGTTTCATAAGTTAAAAATAAAAATGAACTTCCCATGGTCACTTTAAATGCATCTATTTTAAAGCAGACCTTGAATCATATATTCTAGCTAAAAGGCATTCATGGGTGGTCTTGATCTATTCTATCCACTGTGAAGAATCTAGGCAATTTGTCCCTTCTCCTTAGGAGGGAGCAACCATATTTGAGGCTAGGGGGGGAGCCCACTAAACAAGACCCTCCCTGGGGGTCAGGAAAAGAGGGATCTCACACGGAGTGACTCCCCTCTGTGGGCCAAGGACTCCCATTCCTTTAAGGAGCTCCCCTCCAAAGAACACCATTTCTCTCTATATGGGTATCACAGAAACGAATGATACGACTATATGTCCTGCAACCAAGACTGAAAGCTCTTTTTACTATTGGCTCATGGTAATGCTGGTGACTAGTTGAAGTCAGCTGTGGACTTACAGTCACACGCCCCTTTGATGAACGCAAGCATGAATATAGAGATGAAGAATCGTGACGTCCTAGAGGGGCAGAGAAATGCTAGACCACGGATCCTGTGGTAGCATGGAGAAAAGCGAGGAAGCAGAGACACTGGAAGACCAGAGGAAGCAGAGACGCTGGAAGGCCAGAGCAGAGAGAGACAACACAGCTGAGCAAGAAACTGAGATTGGAAAACTGTCTTCCTTGGTGGCACGACCAAGGTGAAGCCGTGGTTGGTCAGGGACCCAAGAAATTGTGGCGAGACCAGGAGGGAACAGGAAAGAATCCTCCTTTCCGGATACAAGAATCCAGAGTTTGCCGTGCCTGGCAGCATTTGCAAAGCAGGCACTTACGGGCAATAAACACAGAGCAGGGAAGCAAATGGCCACTGCCTAGCTGGGACGCCACTGATCTGGAGCATGCCCAGAGATGCAGATGCTACCAGAGTTGCCCAGCGTGGAGGGAGGCGAGCGGAGCCCCACCAACAGAAAAGAGAAAGAGGGTAACATAAGCATGAGAAGCCTGAGAGATGAATATGTGATAGGAAGATTGAAAGCAACACAATGCTTAAGAAAAAAAAAAGTCAAAGGGTTCTGAAAGGCCAAGGGAGAGTAGAGTCATCTGGGAAACCCCAAAGAGAAGGGAATCTGGAGGATTCAACCAAGGAGGTAAATATATAATCCTAAAGAGATAATTGGGAAATCCAAGGGAACGTCAAGGTTTGCAAGCAAGTAGATCAAGACAAAGCCAAGGAAGAGAAAGTGGCTAGGGTGGTATGAAAAGGATAAGGAAATCAGTTCCAAATGTGAAGTACTAGAGGCATTTAATTTAAAGAGTGATTTGCAACATTTGCTGAAGAGTTTAACAGGAGAGCGGAAACCCTTTTTATTCCCATCGGTTGGTGAAAAATATCTCCATAGTGAGATCCTCTGAACATTGACCCAAGAGAGCCTGAGTGAGAAGACCATCACCTGGGCTCATGTTATTTGAATCTAGTGGCAGGAATAGGTATCAGATAGGTTACAAACTGAGGACTGCCTTTTATTTGTTGATGACTGACGAGCACCATTAGTTTACTTTATAGGCAGGGACACCGCTCATAGCTCGCGACAGAGATGCATTTTTCTTTTAATATTAAACATACTGAACTTGTAATTCCTGAGTCTATCTCCTTTTTCTGGTTCACCACACCACAGAATCCATCTTCTGAGAAAGACATTCTGTTAGAGCAAGGATTTTAAGTGGCATCTTAATGGAACAGACACATTCTTCATTGAACCCAATGCTCTGCCAGGTCTGGGGCCGATGACATGCCCTAGACATCTGCTATTAAGAGTGCATTTACTGATCCACCAGACACTGACATTCTTGACTAAGAGATGAGCCTAAAAACAATACTGTGGATTTGGCTTGCGTCCCTACTATGAAGCCCACATTCAGATGCATTTCTTTTTTATTATTTGGCACCTGGCCGTGGTCTCAAGTACAGCTAGATGGACCCTTTACATCTTCCAAGTAAGGACCAAAGTGATGGATAATGGATCTGGGCATTCCTGGTTCACAAAAGAGCTGTAGACAAACAGATCTCTTGAGTTCAAACTAAGTTGCCATGTTTTATGTTACATGTTAAATTAAATGCATCTCTTTGTTTCTTGCCCCATCAACATATTTAACTCATATCAGATGATTTTTAATAAACATTCTGTCCAGCACTGCCTTACTGAATACTACAATTCAAGTTGCACAGCTCAACATGTTCTCTTTTCACATAGCAACAAACATAGAAGAACGACTGGTGCACTTTCTTTGTCAATTGATTCAGTTTGTTTAACATTAATTGTGATATTTGAGTGAAAATAAGGTTCTGACCATGCATTATGTAACGGAGCACGTTAAATGCAATCATATCATATATTGCACACCTTTGCCATAAGCTAAATGCTTAGCTATACCTAAACACCCTGGCACTTCATATAGCATAACATGCACTTAGAAACTCCAGACACACTTGGGAGCCAACTCGAGGAAGAATGGGAAGCCCAATACTGATAAGGTTCTGGAAGTAAGCCTTCCTTTGACCAACATCCCTAGATAATGGGCATCAAATTTCCCACCCCACATACCTAATATTTAAAGGCATCAGCGGTCCAAAACAAAAAGCATCTAATACTTCCTGGTTGACCTTGCAAATCTTGCTTATTACTCATTGTTCTATTAAAAAAGCGGCATCATCCTAGAACCCGAGTATATGGATTGGCAACCATTTAAATGCCTATGATTATGAAGCATTACGAAAGGGGAATAACCTAGGCTGCTCCTAACCTGCTAACAAACCCACTTGTACCAGCTGATTCAACGTAGACCTAATGTTCTCTGTAATCTGTAAATATCCAGCTATAAAACACTAGCACTTGTCAAATTCAAACAAGAAGCAACATTTGGTACCAGGAATAAAGCATTCTCCCATGTTGAGAAATGTCTAAAACAGACTTTCCCAACCATTGACTAAGCACCTATGAATGGCCAGTCTCATCTTCAACCAAATCAAAAAAGGATTTCCACCACCATTGACCAGGTCGTTCCCTTAATCAGAGGATACATTTAAAACTACTGAAGTGATCATCAAATCGTGATACACAATCTGTGAAATGTTGTACATTTCAAGAATGCTGCATGTAGTTGCATCTCCCCAAAGACTATGCAGTATGTCGAATCCACTCACAGGGTATGTTGGCAAGCCTTGCTCAGGACTAAAAGAACTGCACTTCCGCACCCGAATAGCAAAAGAATGAAACTCATCCAAATAGTGATTCAACATCCACTGTGCAGTGGTGGAGCCAGCCCAATGTTTCTCTTCACCAGTCCCTTCTCAAATGATGTGCTACAGCTAAAGTCATACTTCAAAGAAAACAAGGTTTAACTTTGACTGAAGGACTCCGACCTTTTAGGTGAACTCCCACCAGTAATTCAACTCACTTACTCTGCAGTCATTACAGTGCTTTGATTTACCTTAGGAACTATCCAAACTACCAGCACTTTGTATTTTGTAATTTGCCCTACAATGAAAACTAAGACATAGCTAAAATCTTGTCCCCTACCAAGCACACATTGCTCCTTATGGACACTTGCAACATAGGTGACACATCTAGCTGTGTAAATTATTGCACCACTGACCCGGCCTGGCAAATTTAAAAATACACATATAACCTATTATGTGTCACAAAGGTCCTCTGGTCAATTGTCACTAGGCAACTCTTGTCCCACGTAGAAGACCTATTGCCTTCCAAGTAAACTCCAGGCTGACGTCTACACAGGGCAAGTGACCTTATAGATTACGCAATAGGAACTCTTCATCTAGAGACGAAAGCCAGACCTGTGCAATATTTCTCCTGAACATCTATACAATCTTTGAAAACATGGATTATGTCATGCTCCTAAACAAGATAGACTCATACTTGGGCAAGTTGCTGCATCAGTGTTCATATTTCCTCAAAAAATGAATTGATCCAATTCACCAGTTCAAACGTTATACATTCCACTCTGAAACCGCTATCACTACTTCTTTGTATTGCCATAAGGATCTGCGTTATCTCTGATCTTCACTATTTCTATATCCCTCACACCAACATCATTTCACCATAGAGAATCTAAACCACATCTATGCCGGCAATATTCAGCGAAACATTCTTAAGGCATCAACAACAAATTATTGACTCCCTAATGCACATACAGGACTGGACAACCCAGAACAATCTCTGTCCCATGGTGTCTAGGACTAGTGGGCCAAATCAATCCAATTGTCCTCTTGTTTCAACTACACGCTTTCCATGTGATCCCTCCCGTCATACTTTTATTGGCACAGCTCAAAATGATGGATACAGGTTTACCACCAAGCTGTCCTCCATAGCATAGCACAAGTCAATACAGTCTCTAAAAGTATTGCACACCATCAGCATCATCTGCAATGGGCACTCTGTCTCTACATGACAGAATTGCTCTTGTCCTCTCTGTTTCTAAATATATTACAACCATATTCATACAGAATTGCTCAGCCAAAACCTTAGGCAAAAGGAACCAGAACTGCTGCCATCATCATTTCTGGACTAGGCTGCTCTTATACAATCACCCCAACCAAAATGTCCTTGCACTCGCTGCCTACCAGAGAAAGAGCTTATGTCAAACTCATCTAATAAACAAGACAATGCATGTGAAATGTGACCAAGGTCTCCCACCCTGACAGGGTGACCAGAAGCCCACGGTTGATATCCCTAATCTTGTAGCCATAATTCCAGCAATTAATATGCAGGTTAGTGGGAGAACTTCCAATGCAGAAATATGCTGCCTCAATGATGCCACTCCGCTTAAACTCTGCCTCAAATAAGACTTCCTGAGATTCTGACATGAGTTCTTATAATGTCTCAGTTCATGTTGAGCAAAAGTCTACCAGTGACATAACAGTCTGATGCCACCAAATAGCAGGACCATGCAGCATAGACTTGGCCTAATGGAGCTCGGACCAGCCCTCATCAAAGAGTTCTAATGTGTACAAGAGTCCTGTTAAAAAAAACGATCCCATCAATTGAAATTACTATTTAGAAATACTGCTTCTGAATACAATGTTATCACGCTGTCTTGCTGTCAGACTTAATTAATAATGGTAGTATGCCTTGGTCATGTTCTGCCATCACATCAAATGTGAAGTGGGAAAAGTGAACAAAAGGCTCCCACCAATCCCCTCTCAACCCTGGCCTAGAGGATCACGGCCCAGACACCCGCCACGAGAGGAGTTTGCCCATCTCCCAGACGACCAAATACCCTGGTACAAGAACATACGGATGTGCCCACTCGCGTGCCCACCCGCCTGCCCACCAGCCTGCCCTGCACATGCCGACACCTGCGGCATGGATGAACTCGACTAAACCATCCAGCACCAAATCAACACATCGTTACAGATGTCATGACGACCTAGCCAACGGTCAGCACACCCGTGCAAACATACACACCGGACACTCCCACACCAATCCACACGAAGAACATACTCAGTGCTATGACGTAGGCGACGGACACACCCACGGACGTGCATCTTTATTATTTTCCACATAGGCTTTTCAAAATGCAGAAACGCAAGACGCATAATGAACTCATCTAAAAAGGCTTGCTCACGCTTCTTCTAAACCCATGTACCATAATGAGAAATATAACGAAGACACAATACTGGGGATAGAGCAATATGATACCATAACCTAAAGCGCTCTGTACCAAACGGTTCCACCTATGCACCAGTCCCAAGTAGGCCGCAAGCAAAAGCCTCCATGAACATTGAATGAGCAAGAGTTCGGTTGCTGACCCTGCAGAATGAGCCCAGCGAAAGCAGACAGTCAAGGGCACAACGTTGCAAACTCTCGTTCCGCAAGCCGACGCCAAGGTCGCACCTGCAAGATAAGCCAGGCACACAGCGAGAAATGCAATATTAATTGTGCAGAATTCTGCCTCAACCACGGTCCCACCTCACGTGACCAAGCCGAACTTGATAGGGTGCCAAGCCCAGGAGGAAGAAGGCGCCTGGATCCCCCTGTCTCAAGACACAGGCAGATACAATTAAGTGACTCAATGGACATCGGCGGCGGTGGGAGTAGTCGGCCTTCCTGCTTATGAATAAATCCTCACATTGTCTGCACATACCCATAGTGAAACATTGTTGCAAGTGACAGGTGCACCGCGAGCTGGGAACAGCGATGGTCCCAGACTGGGGGGCTCGCGGGTGAACCAATCAGAACATGGGGCCCTTATCACTGACGCCATTAACATTGACCAATCCTCAGGGGTCTTCATGTAACAATTTTTATGTATCAAACTGAAGGGACAACCCAAGTATACCACCTGACGAACCCTTAACCAATAACAACGTTCTCTATACATATGCTATACTAACCCTACCACTCGGGGAACCAATCCAGAGTGGCGATAGGTTTTTTGCTAATTTTTCTCAGGTGACGCAAGTAGCGCGTCATACTAAGGTAAAAAGGGCCTGCGAGCCCCACGATGGAGAGAGTGTCAGGACGGACGCGTACGATCCTTGGCAATCCCTGCCGTTTTGTTTAATAAACAGCAGAATCACCTTGCTTCTTGCGTGTGTCTCATACTCTATCTCTTTTGGGATATACGGGAGGAGTTGGGGCCTCCCGCCCGGAGGTCCGCGGATGGCCCAGCCGACCCCGGGAGAATTTCCCCCCCGACAAATGTATGAAATGCTGGCCAGTACCGATAGACGAACTTCTTTGCAACAGGAATCTGTTTGGTTACTAGTAGCTATATCTAGTGTGACAAAAGTTAATTGCGTGGCTATATTTTGGGAACACAAGGGGCTCTGGGAATCGATGTGCCCCCCTCCCCACCCACAGCTCTGTGAAGAGCTACTAGGAGGTGGAATATGGTGAAACTTTCCAGAAACACACATTCCATATGACAGCATGCATCTTGGTTAGGGTTGGCAGTTACCACTCCTCTAACTATGGCCCAGACAAGAGATTCAGGTAAGGGCTCCCCCGGTATAGATCACTGGTGTTCCCTTGTGCCCACATTCCCTCTAAATGTGTAAAAAACCCCAATGCCCCCTCTCATCACCGCAGTCAGGGAAACTTTCTTCCCAAACTCCAAGGTAAGTATAACAAACCCCGGCTCAAGCAGATTTTCCTATAGCCAGCCGGATGACGGAATACCAGCAACGAGGGATCATGTTAGTAGTCCAAATTCCACCTGTGAGCCTGAAACCCACTCAATGGTATCGGTAGAGATACAAAATACAAAAACAGTTTCTGATAAAAGCCACACGGTGCTATGAGCCAGAACAAGCAGAGTATACACCAAGCCACAGAGCAGCACAGCCATTCAGGCACTTCCCCATGACTCCCATAGAACAGGCAGAGCCTCTAAGTGGAAAAGAGTAATTCATTTCAGTCACAAACTGGGAGGAATGTAGTGCTACCAGCTGAGGAAAAAAGGGGTGAACACCAAACACTGAAGCAAGTTAATAGGAAAGAAACTAGGGCCAGACCAATCAAGAGGGTCGAAGGAGGATGGGAATAGAGTGGTGCCAGTTCGAGGCCTCATTAGCTTATCAAGCCAATCAGGAACACTTTCAAAAGCCACCATCAGAACAGGAGGGGCAGCAGATCGCGTTACTGACCACAAAGCAGCAGATAGCCCGAAAGAGCCAGCAGAGGAGACCAGACCCAGAGAGAAGATGCGGGGGGTGGGGAGGATCTAAAAGCCTGGTAAGGGGGCTATATCCTAGGACACTGGCTCAGACCAGGCTCAGAGGAATGAAGAAGAGCTACAAACCTGTTCAGGGCTAGATCTCAGACCCTGTCAGGAGTCGGAGACCAAAGAAGAGAAAGCCAAGAGTCAGCCATTGGCTAACAACCTTAGCCTAGGAGTACAACAAACAGCTGGCCACGTTTTACCCTAATGAAGGTGGGTAGAAATACTGGCTGGCGGGATCATATCTAAACGTATTGCCATAAGCACATCAGGGCAACACGCAGATACAGGGTAAGAATATCTACACCACGGTTTTACCCTAATGAAGGTGGGTAGAAATACTGGCTGGCAGGATAGAATCTAAAAGGTATTATATCTCCACCAACATTGCACCCTAAGCAAGGAGTCATTGGGGGGTGGGGGGGACGCTAGTTGGCGTTGCCAATAAGCATGCAATCGCGATTTGTCTTAGAGACTCCGTTTTGATTTAAGAGCAAGCAAGCTGATCACTGCAACCGGGAAACCGAGGTAGATTAGGGAATCCTGAAAGGGACAGAAGTCTATTAGCCATGCGCTTTGCGTTGTCAAACTCATTCTTACACCCTTATTTCTAGCATTGTTATCTTCATGAGAACATTCTTGAGGTCACAGAATCATAGGGGAAGTCCCACTGCACCCTGTCTTTCTGCTAAATTCCCTCCACTTGTAGAGTTATCCATCCTGATGCCGTTAGTACAGTTATCAATTTTTTTGTCGCAACCCCTACAGGCTTGTGGAGTACATTCTACCGATCTTGTTGCTTATAAATAAAGGTTTTGAACTTGTTGGTCCTTTATGACACTATGCTTCCCCTTTCAAACCTGTACATTACACAGTTATGTCTGAAAGTTGCTTTCAGACTACATGTACCAAAGGGACACTTTTATAGGCAATTCAAAGTATTGTAATTTATGTTTAGAGTGCATACAAACTTAGTGTAAAAAAGGATTGCCTGAAAATCTATTTCTTCTGCAGCAGCAGAAATGTCGAACCGCCTAGCTTGCCCAGCAAGCCCCAAGGATACAAGGGTTCAGATTGACATTCTGAGAGCGAAATTGATTGATTTTAGCGGTTTGCAGAAATACTTTGTCAATTCTGGTTGCAGCCAGTAAAGAGGCCTCCTTGCTGATATGACCATTGCTCCAGAATCCATGCTAGCAACATAGTAGGAGCTCTGCTAGGACATTGGTGGGGAGAGCGAGTATAAAGCTCATCAAACAGCTGGGCTTGTCTGTAAATATTCACAACAAAGTCTTTGTTCTCAACATGTGAACAATCAATTTGTTTCCCGCTGCCTCTTCTCAACCAGAGGGAGGATTAGATGCATTCAATCCCAGATGCACAATAGCATTGTGCTCACTGCTCTCCCTTTCAGACTCTGTGCTCTCCAAACGTCTTCAGATATCTCTTACTGCTTTAATTAACACTTTCTTTAGGAAGCCAAGTTACAACTCAGCGTTTCCTATATGATCTATAACCTGGGCGCTCGAATAGCACCTTACCATACGTGGCATTCCTTTCTCAAAATTGTCGAAAAACAACCGTTTACAATGCTTACTTCGAATATACACTCGGGCAGGACTGCTTTCGCAACATTTCGGTTGCCATTTTATTTGGTGCAAGCATCAGATTTTGAAAGGACATTTAACTGCCATTCAAGAGGAGCGCAGGGTGTCTATCATGCATTGCACCCCTTTGCAGCTTTATGTTGCTTGGGGGCTTTGCTAAATCTGGTTATTTTTACTATTTAAACCCTCAGAATGTTCTTTAATCTAATCCACTTTGGTCATTATTTGACATTTCACTATATTTTTACCTAAACTGAATTTCTGTAGATTTACAACAGACGCCATGTTATCGCATACGCTATTTAATAAGGCTTTATTTATATAGCCCTTCTGACTGGAATATAGTTACTTTCCTATCTGAAACGCTTCGAAATCTACAAAACATAATATTTGTGGAATCGATTTGTTTTCATACTGTTATTGCCTTTAAAAACATTGCTTACAAGAACACTTCTTTGACAACCATTTGCAGAAAAGGGACCAGAAGCATTGCACATTGCTGAACTCTGGCAAGACTTGCAGAGGGTCATACAGGTAATAGAAGAGAGTCTAGGATTCGGTGTGCAGGTGTAGTCACATACATTAGAGCTGATGCTCCCTTACACCTATATGCATCTGTCTAGTTTTCCAACAGATTCCCCACAAAGGACGCTGGGAAGAGGCGACAAAGACAGAACATCATCTCACAGGAAAAGGAGACACACATTCACCTTAATGGACCCTGCACATAAAGCCTTGGGCGTGAAGAAGTGAGGAGCACTCGCCACCAGTTATTTGTATAAAAAATGGAATAAGGCCCAAAAGCAGAACGGGAATATGCATCAGCTTCTTTCCACCTGAGATCATTGCCACCTCGAAAGGCTCCCTCACTCCCTTTCAGGTGAATTATTACAAATCACAAGATTCATTGGGTTATGCATGTGCCTGGACTGGCCACAACATATGGTGTAGTGCCTTCAATTTGTATCTGGTGTACTCAATGGATAAAAGAAAACACACATTGTCTTTGTGCTTATAAACCCCAATAACTGATGCAGGGTGGCCAGCAGGAATCTACACAAATGCCCTTGGGAGTTATCCTGCCCTTTTGCAAAAAGACTGGATACAGACCGAAACTAGCACTCCTAAGAGGTCACCATCCAACTTGCCTTCCATATTAATGTGGAGCCTAGCACGGCACATCGTGAAGACTAGAGGAACAATGATAACGCCAGTCTAGTTATGCCACCCAGAGATTGGGATGGTAACTGATGCATAGAGAGACACGGTTGTAGACAAAATGTGGGAAGGTGCCAAGTGCGTTGGGTTGTTCGTCTTAGTGACTACTTTCCATCTGTTGCCATTGTGTACCTTTTTTTGCTATATTTCCGCTTTATGGTCGATCATTGGGTGTGGTGACAAATGCTCAGGCGGTTACCCAGATTACCACCTTGCAATTCCTGCAGCTTTTACTGGAATTTGCATTATTGGTATATCTGACAATTTATATTGCCATATTACATGGGGGGAGGCTTGGCAATAAAGGGGAATCGATTCGTGGCAGGTATGGAAACTCAATATAACACTTGCAAATAAAGGTCAGGGGAAAAGGAGAGGTAGGAATAGGAATGGACAAAATAGTTGACATTGAAAATCAGTAGCATGAAATTTGCAAATGAAAAGAAGGGCTGCGATATCTAAGGGATTGGGCAGCGTTAGTCAATATCATTTCAAGGGAAGAAGGAACAACAGTTTATAGTTACACATAAAAAAATTAAACTAGCACAACACTGCTCTTAATTCTTGCACACAATCAAAGTCAAATGGTGAGCTTAGCCCTGATCAGCTCAAAACTGGACTACAAAAACGTGTAATGGAATTCCTTAAAGATTTCATGCTATGAATTTTGCCACTGCTCAAGGGAGTATGTGATGGTTTGAGTAGGTATGATTCAAAGACAAGGAACACATTTCACCACCTTCAACGAAATTCTTAATTACTCATTTGACTCTTTATTAGCTTCCAGCTTCACATTCTCTCTCATTTGGGGGTTCGACAACCCACTCCATCCCACCACTTTTTCATTCTCAATGCTTGTCAAAGTCCTCAGCACCCCTCCACCCCCCGTGTTCTAGGCAGTTTTTTGCAGGTCCTCGGGGCGTCTCTCTGTATTTAGTGCATTTCAGGACTCTCGCCATCACTCTTAGGGACCAGACACTTTTCTGGGTTGTTGGTCCTCACAGGTTCTTTTCAGGGTTCTCAGTGCTACAGTGAGGCTCTAGGTGTTTTTCAGAGTTTTTTGCAGGATCTTTAAGGAGTACCCTCCCTGTAAGGCAACCAGGAATCAGGAGTCAAGGGTGGTCTCCACCCGTTGCTCTGTTCAGAACATCCTGCTCCAGATGACCAACTTCCTTTAAACAAATATACTCTTCTTGTACTTCTCCTCTTGATCCCTGATAAATAGAGAGATTCCTTACACTTTCTTTGAAATTCCATTCGCTCTGGGATTTCCAACTCAACCCTTTTCCCATCAGGCCCTTCTCTCTGGCCTCAATCCTGTCACATGACCAGAGAAGGTCAGGTGATAAGAACCAGGTTGCCAATCTTCAACTGTGTCAGTATATGCTGTGTGTGTATATTTGGCGAAGCCACTACATGGAGTTTTTTCATTTGAAGGGGGCTCAATAAAGTTGCTGAAACATCAGTTTTTCTCTTGGGTAATGCGGTGCGTCACGGAGTGAGCTAGTGGCAGTCCAGTTACTCATAAAGAAGGACGTTGAGGGAACCTTGTTGACTCCCTATTAGCACATTATTCACTCTACAATATCGGCCAAATTTATCTCTGTAAAATATATTTACTTATTCCCTCTCTTCTCCTATGTTCATTAACTGTAAATTGCAGTCAACATCACCTCCCGCCTGCTTAAACTCTGAGATCAAATGCAATCAAATCCTCCAAGAGGGTATATGTAAAGTGGAGAATCACCAGAAATTCAGGAAAGCTCTCAAATGTTAAAATCTTTACTAATTAGACACTCTAACATTTTAGTACAGCAGCGTAGCACCCCCACACAATTTAAGGAGGTTTTATTTATTTAATTTTAATGAGTTCTGAGATATGGTATAATGAAAGAATCACTAGGCTGTTGAACCAGGGAGCCCCTTTTAATTTGCCATGGGCCATTTCCAGCAACATGCCATTACATATGGGACATGCTATACTTCTGAAATGGTTAAGGGTCAGCTGAAAATACATTACCAGTGTGAGAGCGGTGTTGGACTGTGCCAACACAGAGAATGAGAGTCTAGACTCGCTCACGGTCATACACTCCTCTGGATCATCTGCAAATGAAGCCAAGCCCAAAAGTAGCCTCTGGAATATCTTTCTGGTAAAAGACAGTTCTGGGATGAAAACCCTATCTAGACCCACATGACACGCGCTAACACAATGTACGCAAGACAGATGTTCTGCCTACAGAAGTGGTTGAAACTGGCTAATGGACCATATCAACTCCAGATGTGCAGCTACTAAAGACTGATGTCTGGGAGCCTGAAAAAGAAGGTACAATACAATGGGCCCATTCCTCTGCAGTTGGACTGTTGTGTCTGAATGCCTGGAGCCAAGATCTCAGTCGAGGGAAACTACAGTAGGAAGCAAATATATCTGTGTCATAGGAGATCTCCTAAAAGATAATGGCTTGTCTGAAGTAAGGAGCATACTGGGAAAAGAGCAATTGTTGAGGCCTTTTTTTTTGTAACATAAGGCCCTTTTTGTTTGATCTTTTCATTTACTCTAAACTGACACCTGTTGTCTCAGTAATGCGAGGAGCCAGGAATGAGACACGGACACACATAGCTTATGATTGTGGTAATAAACTTTTATTAAATCAAAAAGGGGTTGGACACTGCCTCACTAACCCGAATCTAGGATGCATTTCCCTACCTCAACTAAACCCGAAGGGGTCTGTCCTTTGTCAAGATGTCCAAAACAAAAATAGGTCTTGTGTCTGAAATCCTATCCTGTCTCTCACACTCTAAAACTAACTCTACGGTACAAAGGATACTGTCTCTTGTTTTCAAACATGTTCAAATATAACAAAAAGGTATAAATCCAACCAAAACGTTCCAAGTGAACAATGTTCACAGTTCCAGGGAATAGCTCCCTTCCCCAGATTCATTTTTTACCAATTTGTAAAGTTGCACCAAAGAATAACCACGTTTCTAGTAACCCAAGAGGACATCTACCTCCTCTTGGTGTGTTGACAGTTGTCTGAGAAATGGCTCCCTTTCCCCAGGTTTCTCTTCACATTCAAGACATTCAAGACATTCAAGACAGTTCAAAATCCTAAGGGCATGTATCCTCCTTCGGATTCTCTTTTCACTCTATTACAATGTGTGTGCGGGTTCCAGTCTCAGGTTGTTCACGGTTCCAGAGGAAATACCTCTTTTCCCCAGGTTTCTCTTTACATTCAAGATACTTCATATATCCTACGGTCACGTGTCTTCCTTGCGATGCTTTTATACTGTAGTACAATTTGGGTGAGGGTCCCAGACTAGCAGATAACCTGGTATACTCCCCTGCCAGGCTCTTTTCCACATCTACAATAATTCAAACTCTCAAGAGTATGGATCTTCCTTAAGGTTCTCCGCTTACTGTAAGCTTGTACACACACACACTTGTCTTTGCCTGGAATACTCTCCTGCCGGTACTTTTATGCAATTACTTTCAAGCACTTAGCCTTGTCTGGTATACTCTCCTGCGAGGACTTGTACGCAGTTACTTTCACTTTTATTCATGAAATATTTGTAAAATGTTGGCTTATTGAGCCTTGTTTGATCAAGTTAATTTCAATATTCACTTCTTCTCTCATGCATTGTGAATCTGCCCGTTTTCCAAGACCATTCGCATTTACTTTGCTTTGCTTTCTCTGCTACGGCATGGGTTCAGGGACCGGTTCAAAACATGGTTCACAAATATGTTAGTCTTTTCACAGGCCTCACTTTGTGTCTCTCATGTTACTTTTATGAAGCTGCACACACTTTCAGACAACTCAGTAACCAGTCCGTCTTCGCTGGGTTTACCAGGTATTTTAAGTGTCCCTCCGCCTTTCAATTTTCTGGCTCAGTCTGCATTCCATTTGCAGCTGCGCCTTTGCGATGTCCTACTCTACTGTGCCAGGCGCCCACTGTCTCGAATTCTCGGGCGGCGGGATTTCTACATTCCCGCTACTCTTTCTGCCATCTGGATTCGCCTCCACACTGCTTCCCACGGCGTGCTCTCTCTCAGGTCATGGCACAACTCTGCCTCTGCAACTCTACCTCCTGTCTGTCAGCTGTGACAGATTTAAATTTCCTGGCATGATTCAACAACTTTCAAACACTAGACCGTTGTGTTGGATTACCGGTCTTGGTCATCTTCATTGCTCTGTCTCTCCTTCTCGTCTAAGCTGTTGCCATGCTGTTCCTTGTGTGATGTTGAGGAAGCAGACGTTGGAACTCATTGAGAGTGTTCATCGCTACTCCTTGACTCTTCCTCGTCTTAGTTGTGGACACTATTCCTTGAGTGATGTTGGGGAATACTTGAAGTAGACCTAGTAAGTGGTTGTGGGAGAGTTACAATATGCCATCAGGGCATGAGGAATGGCAGGAACATCCCTGAAAGGGAATGGGGATATGTAACTTCCTCCAATGATGTTGTGCCTTCTCCCCGAGGGTCGCCTCCCCATGTTGTCCTCCTTCAGATAGCCATCCCCAGGGTCAGGATCAGGTAGCGTCTTTTGTCCCCTGGCCAGATGGGGAGAAGCTACCTCCGGGAAAGGAGTGATGACATCATCAGATTCATCACAGTAGTTTGCTTAAACGATATCTTCATAAACTAAATGGCTAATTAACACCCACAGACAGAGCAGCCCATTAACTGTACTGTATCAATGTTGTAAATTAGCCAATCAATCAGCATTCAGGGTTTATCAGGATTTTGACAAGATGCAGTGAAGACACTAACAGGAGATACTCACCAGGAAAAAAACCAAGGACACGTCAACCTGGACTCTGTCGTGTAGTGAACATGGACCTGATAGGTCCAAGTCTTCTCACCAGAGGGAGCTCTTCCCAGCGATACACCCCACTAGCCTATATCAATAGGAGAGCCAGAGGAGCAAATCGCTTGAAAGAGCGAGTGATCCAAAAACCACGTTGGGACTCCAAGCTGGAACAACAGGAGAGGAATCCGAATCAGTACCGTGTACAAAGGGCAGAGCACAATAGGGTAGAGTACAACTATATCAATGAACACTAACCTGGTTAAAGGAGTGACATGGTCTTCAAATACAGTATCAGATATGTCTTCTGCCTCAAGTCTTCCTCTAGGAAAACACAAGAGTAAATACCCACTGATTAGCCTTACACCAAAAGAGTAACAATCCTGCTCTTACCAACTCCAATATACTATGTGGGAAGATGGAATAATCCTTACCAGTATGTAGTGCCAGAGATGCCCATGAGGGCGAGGTCCAGTAGTGTGGAGGAGTAGAAGGGAGAATGGGAGAGCAAACGAAGGAGGGAAGGTTAGCAGGGGTACTAACCCCAGGCGGCACGATGGACACACTAGTGTCAGGTTTTTGCACAGTTAATTGTATTCAGCGTAGTGTCCAAAGTCCTGTGCATGAGCTTCTGTGGCTTTTGGCAAAACAAGAAGGTAAAAGAGGAAGTAAGCTAAGTGTGGGAATGGATCTTCAGAAGAAGGTGATGACTCGGGTAAGGTGGGTGTATAGCCCTGCAGTTCTTCCGGTGAGGAGGAGTGCTCCGATGGAAGCAAAGTACAGTATCAACAGCCCACGCTTACCAGAATTTGCTTACGTGTAAGCAAATGCTGTCCAAAAGGACAGTCCATGTCATAAACTATATGGGCAGAGAGTATAAGCCAAATCAGGAAACAGAAACAAATCCAGTGAACAAGGCTGTGTTTGTTGCCGTGCGGGCGGGGTCTCAATGCAGAGTCGGAAGGCAGTAAACAAATCCTACGGGCAGGCCGGGGTTGAAGCAGTGCGAGCAGATTACCAAGTACAAAAAACTGAAGGCAGTTGGAGGTCTGTGAATCAGGAGGCAAGATCGGCAACGAGGAATACAAACAGTACCAGCCCTAAGGCGTAACATGGAGCATTCAAGAACTAGAACCAAGGGAGCTTCTGACTCAGAAAACACAATAAGAAGCGCTGAGCAGAACATCGCTTCCTCCTTTAAACAATTAATGAATGCAGTGCTTACACTGCAATACGGAGTTAAGCATCATGTGACCGCGTGCGGCTGTGGAACGCAACGCTGTCAAGCCACGTCCGGAAAGTGTATACGTGACCAGGGCAGCTTCCAACGCACGAAGAAGGGAAGTGCCACATGCCTTTAACCAGGTCGCATGAGCCCACGTCGGGATGTAGGTGGGACCCTGGTCCTAGAGGGGGCAGATGAACCCGCAACCATGACAGTGTTTTTCAATATTTGAGAGGAGGGATCTATCTCTACCTCTTTTAGAGAAGAGGAGGTGAAATAAGGAGAATAAAACGCACTACTTTGTGAAGGCAGAGTGCTCCTTAAAACCTCGGCACTTATGACTGTGTAAATTGAAAGTTACCAGCCACGTACCCTGGGAACACAAAAGAGAGAACGAGCAACTTATAAACTACTGGACTGTATCTCTACAGGATTCTAGGTTCGCATGTTTTTGGCAAAGTAATCCTGTTGAAAAATTCAGAGTGTTTTATGACCTGTACAGCCACTGCAAGATTGAATAAAATGGCACTGCTGTTCTTGCAGCATTATTTTAGGTTTCTGCTGCTTAGGCCACTTAAAGATAGTTCACCATGTGTTTCCCGGGCGTTCCAAAGTGTAAGTACTATTGGGAGAGCTTGGAACCAATTATTCTCGGTAGTCTTAACATAGGCCTCAGATCCTTCCCCAAATCCTTCAAGAGCATTGGCATCATTTAAGCATAGCATAGCAACCCCTATGCACCAGTACGATCCTGTCCCCCCTTGCTTGTTGATGTAAAACATGCACATGAACATGTATGCTTATTAAAGGCAGGAAAGCCTGGAGGGCCAGTTGGATGGCCTTCAATTCAAGAAAGTTGATGTGATTCTTCTGTTCCTCCCTCATCCATGTGCCATGCAAACTGTGCATGTGTAAGGTGGCTCCCCATCTCTGCGTAGAGGAATTTGTAGAGATAGTAGACTCTGGTTGCCTGAAAGGTCTGCACCCCCCCCTGACGTTGGTATCCTGTCTCCACCATAACAGGTCTGGTATGAGGTCCGCTGGGATGGAGACTGCTGCGTCCGGGGAGCCCATCATTTGGTTCCATGAGGTGCAGCTGTGCCTGCCTCATCCTGAGCCTGGTGTAATGAATCGCCAGGATACATGCTGCCAAAAACCCCAGCAGGTGTTGGTACCATCAGGCCGACAGTCGATCTGCTTATGAAATGACCCACAGCTGCTTTGATGGCTACCACCTTCTGGTCTGTCTGAAAGATCCACTATTTGGTATCCCACACCAACCCGAGGAAGACCAAGGTTTGTGTGGGCTGCAGTTGAGATTTCCTGTGGTTGATGGAAAAACCCAGATCGTGTAGGGGCTCCATAGGCTTGGAGGCCGAACCCCCTAAGGCGATTCCGCCCTGACCAACCAGTTGTCGAGATATGGATATAGATGGTGGCCTTCCGATCTGAGCAAGGCCGCCACAGCATTCATCAACCTTGTGAACACCCATGGGGCTGAGTTGAGCTTGAACGATAGTACCTTGTACTGAAAATGTAACCCCATCACTCAACCTCAGGAATGAGCAATGAGGCTGCCAGGTAGGGATGTGCAAGTATGCATACTTCAAGTCTAGGGAGCATGTCCAGTCTCCCCCACACACAGGCTCCGCTATCAGAGCTGGAGTAACCATCTTGAATTTTTGGAGGGGTAGGGATAGGTTAAGGAAGGACAGATCCAAAACCACTCACAGGCCAGCCTGGTTCCTTTTCTGTATCGTGGAAAATCCGCAAGTAGAACCCCGAGCCTTGTTGAGAGGGAGAACTTCCTCTACTGCCGCACTTTGCAGCATTGAATGGATCTCTGCGATGGGTGTTGGTGTCCCGATTTGAGTGAGGAGAGGAGACTAAAAGGATGTTCTGTATGGACCGGGAGACAAAACCTGTGCAAAACCACAGAAAGGATCCAGGGATATGAAAAGAGACTACGCCAGGACTGAGTGTGGAGAGCAAGCCTTCCCCCAATTGGAGAACTGTGCACCTTGATGCGGCCGTTATTTCTTCTTTAAGTCTGAGGCTGGTGCTTGGGAGGGGGACTGAAAGAAGCCCTTGTGTGAAGTGCGCTTATGTTTGCGCTTGTGATGGCTAGGGGAGTGGTCTGGTTGCCTTGCCTTCTGATCCTGGATGTAACGCTCACCTGATTCCCGTAGAGGCGCCGGTCTTGACTGGGCGTATACCGTATCTTCAAAGGTGATGTGTAACACACGGCTGGCTCTTTGGGCTGGACCTCTGTGCACTGTATGTCTGACTCGAAGGGTAAGATGTCTGCAGATAGAAAATATGGGATTAAGGAACTGGGTTATTGAATGACTCTCTCTTCTTCCCTTTCTCTTCTCCTGTAGAACCCCAAAGGTTAACGCTCTCACCTTAGGTAAGTGAACGCCGTGCTCTCCATCTGCCTCGGGGCAGGGTGCTGTAACCAGTTTCTTCACTGGATAAGGGGAGCCGGCCTCTTGACTTCAGAGGACTGCTGTCCGTCGTTTACTGCACGAACGGTAAGTTTCGAGTAATTCTAATGTCTTTAAAAGTATTTAGTAATGATGTCTCTTGTTTTGCAGGGTTCCGGCGATGGCGGATGACGGGCTGAAGTGAGTTGAAGATGGAGCCCGTGTGATGAATAGAAGCGCCTGGAAGCACGTAAGTAAGCGCTTGTTGCCTGCTTCACGATGCGCTCTAACTGTCTTTTTATTTTGCAGGTACAAGTTCGGAGCGGCTGCAGGGTGCCGGAATACCCACTGGGTTAGATGTGGAAAGGAGTAATGGCACGCGAGTATTAAAGTTCCCCAATGTCTTTAAACGCACCTTGTTTTGTCTTTCAGATGCGGGATGCAGCGCCGAAGGCCTCCGGAGCGTGCGAAGAGTTGGTAAGCTTTTGTCTTTCAGATGCCGGAATGCAGTGCGAAGACCTCCGGAGCGCACGAAGAGTAGGTAAGCCTTTGTCTTTCAGATGCCGGAATGCAGCGCGAGGCGTTGGTGACAGCTGATGGACTAGGTAAGTGAAGCGCTGTCACTGAAGACCGTAATGCTAACCTGTTCTTTCTTGTCTTTATAGGTGTTGCTGAAGACTGGATTCAGGATGGTAAGCCTTTTTCCTTAGGCCCAGGATCAGATGCAGAAGACACGATGAGCGTTCTGCTGCAGAGGATGCAGAATAACACAAAGCAAGATTCATCCATCGGGTGTGGTTTAAATAGCCTCCTGTAGTGCTTAGGTGTGTCTCCTTCCACAGCCACGCCTAGGTAAGAAAAGAGTTCCTGCTTTCCAGAAGAGTTCCAGTGTTCTGAAGCTAGGGAGTGGCTCCTGCCCCACCCAACAGGAAAAGTAGTTCCAAACAGAAGAGGATCAGAGGCTCAACTGGCAGGCAAGTAATCAGCATGGTCTGCTGCAGGTAAGTCCACCCAAGCATTATGAGCCCGGCGCTTCCAGCGCTGGGACTGGGCATATTTATGAGCCTGGTGCCACTGGCGCCAGGACTGGGTCCAAAAGGTCCCAATTGGGACTGGTTGGCCCTCGGAACCTGGGTTATGGATCTGCTTCCAAGGGAGTTGGGAAAACCCTGACCTTTTGGAAGCAGAGATCATGACACTGGAAGCCCCTGAACCTGCCAAAAGTCCTTCCCCTATCCAGCCTGATTTGGCTCTGTCTGAATGCCCTGGAAGCCGGCTTTGCCAGAATGGCCAGTGATTTGGCTGAAAGGGAAATATTTTTCTTTTTGTCTAGTTCCGCGTCTGTGGATGAGTGGAAGAGATTTCCCCCTCCCCTCAAACTGCAGGTCCAGGATACGGTCTTGTTCATCCGTGTTGAACTTTGCGGCTCTAAGCCATTCCTTCCTTCTGATATCTGTGGCTATGCAGATTGCCCTGCCAGCCGTGTCGATATGTCCAACACTGGATTCAAGAAGATCTTGCACCAATATTTTGGCCTCTGCCATCCCCATCTTGAATGAGGCCTGTTTGTGCACAGGGACGTCTGGTAGAAAGTCTTATATCTCCCTCCATAGACTCTGGTTTTCGGCGGCTAACATGGCATCTGCATTTGGTTGTCGTAAGTGGAGAGCAGCATTTGAAAAATCCTTTTCTTTTAGCACCTTTTTCTCCTTGCCCAACAAGGCCGACATCGATGAGGATGATGTGGAGGACTGGGGCGTCGCATACATGGACGCCGCTGCCATCACAGATTAATGTGGCTGTGGATGCACCGACAGGAGCAGGGAATCCCCTCTGTTGGTGGGTTGTGTTGAATGAGGATTCGTCCAACCCTTTTTTGCTAGGGCTTCAACATCAATATTGATGAAAAGTCCCTACAAGGGGTTGTAGCTAGTCATTACATGTTTAACATTACACAATCACCCCTGACATCTTGTTACCAACATTATAAACACAAACCCTTGTAGGGAGTTTCATCAACATTAATTTAACATGTGATGTCATCAGTGATGTCATCAATGACATTTGTGGGGTCATCTTTGATGTCGTGGGTGTTTGTTTTAGCAGTGGACGGTGGTGGGGCAAGTTGGCAAATTTCTGAGGTTTTTCGGTTTTATCTGTAACCATAATGTCCCTGTAAACGTTTTTTCATTGAATTTCATAGGTTTTTATTGGTGCAACTGAAACAGAACGTCTCTTTAACAACGTTTTTTTCAGAGAATCCCATGGGTGTTTACCAGTGCATGCTATTTTCCTACAACTTACTAATATCATACTTCCTGGTGTCAGTACTTGAGGGTTTATGAGAGTTAAGTCCATAGATGTTATTGGATTTCTTGAATGGAGTTGTTCAAAAGTCTCACATAAAAAAACATCAGGAATGGAAGATGTAACATATGAGTTGTGGTTGTTTGATTTGATTTAAGACCTTATCGATCACTGATCACTCACAGATGTATATCTCAGGAGGCCCCACCTTACCTTACCTCTCTCAAAAACTCTCCAGAACTACCTCATCTAGACACACTAGATCGGCCTATGCTCACCCCCTCATTCAGCCCAAATTCAAACGGACCAAAGCTGGAGGCTCTAGCTTCCCAACCATCGCAACCAAACAGTTGAACCTACTCCTGCCTACCTTGCAAGCGGAACAATCTTACTGGGCCTTCTGGAAATCGCTGAAAGCTCTCCTATTTGCCTAACCTTTTGATCCATGGACTGACTGATCTGCTTATGTTATTTCCGTACTCTGTGTTACACCATTTAGGTCTATTATTTTGTATGCAATTTATCATGAAAAAGCACCTTGGTGCCTGATATATGGCATTTGTTATGCGCCTATACACAAGTGTTTCAAGGCGCGAACAAGGTCTGAGGGTTTAGTGCACAATTAAAATGTAAAAATAAAGGGTGACTTGGTGCCCCTAAAATCTGCCCTTAAGGAAAAGAACATGAAACTCAGAGTCCCTTGGTATTGCCTGTTTGGCAAAGTGGAGCGCCTTGGATATAAGAGCTGTAAGCTCTTTTTCTGAGCTATAAGATGCAAAAACCTGAAGCGGAAAGTAGGGATATCAGAAGCGAGAATCATCTTTCACTAGTAGGTCAGTCTCTTGAATGAAGGCTATGCCCTAGGCTGAGGGGCGTAGTAGTTGAAGTTTCCCTTTCCTCTTACTGAGCAAATTGAGGCCTTGCACATTGAGGGTAATCAATGGTGCTGAGCGAGAGAAACCTAGGGCATTAGAATCAGATGATGTGGACATGGAGATGCAAGCCTCTTATGTTGACTGGGACGGTACCCGATACCGTTGACCTAATGGGAGAGAGGTGCGGGGCAAAGAGGAGGGAATGTATAAAACAACCGGGAATAGCAGGCATAGTAGCATTAGCCAGTGAGTCTGAGCTGGCAGTTGGGGACATCTCTGGGTAGAGGGCGCCAACAACAGCTGTTTCGGGAATGAGGGTGTTGGGGTAGGGGGCATTGGTTGAGGCGCGCTCATCATACAGATAGGAACGGCAACATGGAGAAATTAGAGTGAACTTGCGCCAGTATTAAGGCATAAGGGACATCTTGAGGCCCAATCGGGGACCCAAACATCAGTCAAGGGCTGGCAATCTGTCCTGAAGCAAATGTCAAGGTGGCTGGGGCTCCCGGGGATCAGGGCTCCCCTCTGGCTCCGATACGGAATGTCTGAGTACTTGTCAGGGGGCTGGCGGCGTTCTGGAGGGTGTGATGGTCTAGGGTGACCCGGCTCCTGCGTGAATTACGCCTCTTTCGGTCCATGAGGGCCCAGGATCAACTGTTCCGGGTTAACAGAAGGGAACAGGGGAATCCCCAGCAGTACTTGATGTTCCTTTCATTGAGCCATGAGGTTACTGGTCGGAATGCTTGAGACCTTGCCAGTGTTAAGGGGGCCAGATCTGGAAATAATCATATCTTAGCGTCCTTGTGGAATAGCTCGCCTTTGATGCAGGACAGCTGCAGTATGCGCATGGTCTGTGCTTCGGTGCAAAGTTTCTGTTTCTTTACACTGTCCAAAGTGGCATTCATCAGGGCTAGGATGTCCGTTGATTTGGCGCTTTTCCCGAATTTAGCGCATGACAAAAAGATCAATGCTGATACCAGAGATATCGAAATTTAGACGAGGGTAGGTTATGTGGGAAAGGCTTGTAAAGTCTATAGTGATGGGTCAGATTGTTGAATTTTGTGGGCTTGAGAAGGCTAGGCCAGGGCCAGCATCACCGCTTCTCAGGGCAGACCAGCCGAGTCTGCAGCAGGCCCTGTGTCAGGCCAGGGGTCGGCAGGGCAGCAATGGCAAGAAACTCAATGCTCCAACCAGGAGCCTGCAGCATTGATGCTGCCCTAGAGAGGCGGAAGCTGCAGATCGTAAGTCCTGTAAGCTCCCGCGGCTTCAGATAGGACAGTAGCCTAGAGAGTTAAGTGGGCCTTCGACAGCAGTGCCAGTTCTGTCAAGGATTCCCATTCAGCAGGTCTGCTGCCAAAGCCTTGTTCTTTTTCATTGCTAGACACCCCACCAGGCCCTGCACAACGCCGGAGCCGATCAGCTGAGCCAGGGGAATTCTAGGGTGTGGGGTCTGAGGTGAGCAGGGCAGCCACAGGGCAAGGGGGCTGCCCCATACGTGGTGCCCAGGTCTGGGTATGGCAGTGGATATCATGTGGGGAGCAGAGAATTGATTCACTGGGTCTCCGCCCTGATCCTCAGCTCTCCCGCTGCGCCCACCACTCATCACAGGAAATGCAGCTTGTGGGGGCCACTCCCCACCACCTCCTACCCTCGAGCAGGGTGTCCAGCTGTCGTCATGGGCCCCACAGCTGGTCCTCGGGTCGGAAGGGGTCACACAGCCTCTGTCCTCGGCTCCCTGCTGGACCACGTCCACATCTGGGGATGCCTGGATAAGGACTCTATGCTGCCTCAGTGAGCGCGCATCTCGGAGCCTCAAAGAGTCGCGGCTGCCATGTTAGCCGCTCAGCCAAGCCCCTCATCCTTGTGATGATGGGCCTGGTCCAGGTCAGGCCCGGAGCAGCAAGGACAACACAGACACCAATATGCTGGTAATGGGTCCCCTGCTTCAACTGGTGCATGCGCCGCAGGGGCCCACCTTTATTAGAGGAGCATCACATGACCGTGGTTCGTGTCTATTTCTCTTGTAGATATCAGAGTTATATACCAGTGGGTGAGCTTATTCGTGCTCGACTCAACTGTAAAGAGGCGTTAGAATTTGAGAAAGAATGTCAGATTTTGAATACGAGATTTGCAGAGAGGGGCTACCCTAGGGACACCACATCAAAAGCTAAAAATTGCAGTTTGAAAATGAATAGGAAGGATCTTTTGCAACCCAAGGGAGTGGGGACTGAAGGTTTGAGTACAGCGAGGATGGTGACTCAGTACTCCTATGAGAATGCTAAGCTATTCCAAATTTTGCATAAGCACTGGGGAATACCTGTTAGATTCTGATTTGCCACAATATATATCCAAAAACCAGATTTGGTATTCACGAGAGCACCAACTCTCAAAAATGAGTTATGTTCTTCCTTTCTAAAACCTGTCGAGAGACCAGAAATGTGGATCAGGCAAAAAACTCAAAGGGTTCTTTAAATGTGTTAGATGTAGGATATATAAATATGCCAGGGAATACAAGGAGGTCCGATCAATATTAAGCAATCGTTGGTGATCAATGAATTTATTAACTGCAAGAGTAAATGTGTTGTGTATGCATACTTATGTCCATGTGGACTGTACTATATCGGAAGTACAATCCGAGAACTTAGGGTCTGGATTGGCGAGCACATGTTTGCTTTTACCACTATCGGCACATTGGGTCCGGCAACACCAGCTGGACAGAAAAGAGGACCTAAGATTCATTGGTCTATTAACTATCCCTAAGAATCCAAGAGGGGGTGACAAAGAGGGAGAACTGAGGAGAGCAGAAGCTCGGTTAATATGTAAACACAGAACGGTTACGCATGGTCTAAATACAGAACATGAGATGGGGGACTTTCTGTAGATTGATAAGTCAGTTAGAGCCAGCATTACAATTGAAGGTCGGTAGCCATGACCGACCAGCCTGGTACATGCTATCTTAATTGGGAGGCACATTGATATAATCCATAGAAGGCAGAATGATTCCAGGTAGGCAACACATGGTCACCAGAATGGGCTCAATGTGTGCATGCCATTAGTCGGTAGAGTTTTCTCTCTTTAAGTCTTAGTAAGGATAATAATTGAGGTTCTAGACTGAGCTATGACAAGAGAGTCAAGAATAAGCCAATTTGAAGTCTGGCCATTGCATCTGTGAGTGAGGAGTGCTCTGTGATACCCTACATCAAATTCTGGAGTGGGGATTGCCCCCTTTTTCGGGTATGTATTAGGATAGGCCTTACTGGCCAGTGTGGATGGAATGTTGAAATACTCAGCAAGTAGGTTATGTAGCTGGTACCCTTTAGACCAAGCAACATTAGCTTTGGTGGTCCCAAAGGGGGATGAGTAAAGTTTTGCAATATGAATGAATGTGAATAGGACGATGTTGGACGTTAGGAGCGCATCTCCGGTATCGTCTCTCGTCAGCATGGGAATAGGTGCTGTGTTCATAGCATGTCAGGGGTGGGATCCTGTTTCTGAAATAGTTGAATTGTGAAACAGTTAGCTCAAGTCAACGGGATCTGAGAGGAGCAGTCTGTATATCCATTAGAGGTTTATACCGGGGATGACTGAAGTTTGTCTTGTGTAGCCTTCCGCGTTGCCACAGCAACACTGCAGCCAACAGGGTGAGAATAGGAGTGGCACTACAAAAAAAATTGGTGTAAGTAATAGCGACGTGATGACGTCAGGACGCACACCTCAAGGGTTGCTATGGAAAAAAAGGGCTCCAAACAAGGTTCCCTAGAGGCGACGCTCCTGGCTCACAGTCACATTTGGATTTGAGGAGTACCGCAGACTATGCCACTGGGCTTCCGTGAGTGCAACCACACAAGAGGACGAGTAAGTGATGGGACTCTGGCTTGCTAAGATCGGTTAAAGGTCTAGTTAAAATGGAGTTAACAATGGTGTTCTCTATAGGCTTGGGAATGCACGAGTTTGAGAGCAGAATATTGCATGTGAACAGAAGGACAATAATGAACCAGCGGGTTTAAATAAGGTAAAGGTTTGTTCAGTTGTGGCATTTCTGGTGATGGGGCACTTTGAAAGCTAGCCATTTTTGAATTTGGTATGTCTTGTATTTATGTCTTTATAGAGTGAAACATTAACGCAGCATACAGAGCGTGATCACTGTAAGGATTAAGTAAAAGTAATTACCATTTGGTCTGTTTAGTGCCAAGATGAGGGTTGGGCACGTAGATTGGTGATTTTTCTGAGCTTTAGGTTAGTGGTAGTAATGAGGCATGCCCACGTTGTAGCCTGGTTGTCGTGCACATTTACCAATGGTGGTAGCTGAAGGGCTCTAGAGTCATAGGGGACACAGGCTACTTGAACTTCAAAATATACGGATGAGATCTTAGGTAAAGGGCCTGCTGATATATGGGGGGCACATGAATTTATACAACACTGTACGCTAAGTGTTCTTTGATTTCTTTTTTATAACCATTGGACAATGCTGATACTGTTGCGTGTTGGTGGAACCCTTAAACAAATTTGTTTGGTAATGTATGAATTTGATTTCTTTTTGTTTTTTGTAATTATGATAAACGTGTACTAATATGGTATGGATAATGGTTTGGTGAAACGTTTATGCAAATTGGTTTGGCAATGTATAAACTGGTTCTGTTCTTGATTTATGTAAACATAACCCATCCGTGTGGGTATGGTAGCCCTGAAGAGGACCCTGTGTGAGGGTCGAAACACGTGTTGGCATGCTATCGACGCGCCGCCATTGAAAGAGACAAATTGATAACATCTGGCTACTCTTTCTAAATGCTTATAGCGCAACTAGGACAACATAAAAGTGCAATCAAAAAATGTGGGTATATGCGCAAGCGGGCAAGGACACCAACGTGTTCTGTTTCATCTTTGAAATAGCGCCTCCGCTGGGGATACCCCCATCAAACAGTGAGGAGTTACACGATACTCCGCCATAAATTGTTACAGGGCACGCTTCTCACATTCCCCAGGCTCATGGGCTATCCTGAATACTTTGTTTAGAATGTGTCAGTCTTTCGGACTCCCCGTTTGCCCTCGGCCACAGAGGCATGATCTTTCAGTGAGTGATGCCGCAGTCCTGCAAATACTCTGCAAACACCCTACCTTGGAATGGGGGCCCAATGTCGGAACATATATCCACTGGGATCCCATGCGTGGCAAAAGCTTTCTCCATTGTCTGTATTACGTCCTCCAAGGACGCGGAGTCGACAAACTCGATCTCAGAGTATCTCGAACACTGAAAAACAAATACCACTAAATGATTGTCCCTGTTGGTCGACCTGAAGTCCAGGTGCATCGTGCCCCAAGGCACACAGCTTCTCTCCATCGACTCAATCTGGGGTTCTCTTCGGTGCAACAGCACCACTTGACACCACACACCTGCAGACAAATTCCTCCATTTGTTCCTCAAGGCCAGGAAACCAAACCTTCATGCGGAGATGCACCTTGGTCTTGGCCACGCCCTGGTGACCTTTGAGCGTCAGTTCCAATGATTTGCCCACAAGGCTGGCAGGAACCAACATCTTCAAGCCTCTCAACACGATGCCATCTTCCATGAAAGTGAGCTCTCCCCTCACTCTCCACACCTGCTCTAGCACTTTCCTCGCTTCTGTGGTGCGTTTGTTGAGCGTTTTGAGTACTCTCTGCCACTCACCCTTCGTTCCAGCGGCCTGGAGTATCTTGAAACACTCGTCCTTGACCGAAGCCTTTCGTATGTCGTCAATTGACATGGAGACAGGGCTCACGGATTTGGCTAAACTGTGCAGGTATTCCTCTGTTCGCACCTCCTCCGTACTCTCATTCCTACGACTCAGGTGGCGTGACAGGTAATCTGCTGCTTTAGTGTATCCTGGCCAGAATGTCAGTTCGATGTCTTACTCCTGCAGACCGAGTAGCCACCTCTCAATCCTCGCCTTTGGCCTGGAAGAAGATCCCCGTCATGATCGGTATCAAGGGCTTGTGGTCAGTGACTACTTTCACGGGTTTGCCATAGATGTACAAGTGGTAATGTCTACACCCCCATAGCACCGCCAGAGCCTCCCAATCAATTTGGGAGTACCTTTGTTCGGTTGCCAACAGCGCCCGGCTGGCTAATGCCACTGGTCTATCTGACCCACTCTCATCCGTCTGCATAAGCACAGCTCCCAGACCAAGCAGGCTGGCGTCAACTGATCTCTGACCTCTTCCCTGGGTTGAAAAACACCATTGTGTCCTCTGCAGTTAGGGCCCCTTTTTATCTCATCAAACGCTCTGTTCCAGTGCCGTCCACCTCCACGCACCTTCCTTCTTCATGAGGTTTCTAAGTGTTTCAGCTAGGGTGGCCAGGTACCTCATGATCCTTCCACTTTACGTGGCCATCCCCAGGAAGCTATGCACCTCCGACACATTCACCGGGGTACAGGCAACTTTGCTGGATCAGGGGAAATGCCACCCTCCTGAAAACTAAATCCAAAGAATTTGATTTTCCACTGCATCAGCTCACACTCGGTGCAGGGTGAGACCCAACTGTTGGATGCGTTTTACTACATTTGAGTCTTTCCAGATGTTCTTGTTCGGACTCTGCATAAACCATGATGTCGTTGCTGATATTTAATCGCCTCCTTCAGGTCAGCGAGCATTCCTCTGATGGTGTTTTGGAACACCTCTGCGGCTGAAAATATTCCAAAGCTCAGGCATTTGTACTTGTATAGGCCCTTGTGCATGGTGAATGTGGTTATGTAGCGTGATTCAGGATCCAACACGAGCTGATGGCAACTGGCACAGAGGTCCAACTTAGAGAAATAGCCTGCACCCTGGAGAGCTGCCAGGATGTTGCCCAATGTGGGCATGATGTGCATCTCCCGTCGGATCGCTCTATTTGGGAGGCGCATATCCACACAGATGCATATGCTTCCGGTTCTTTGGGCTTTCTTGCAACCACAATGGGCGAAACCCATGGGGTTGGTCCATCCACCTTCTCAATTATGTCCAACCTGACCAGATTGTCCAGTTCTGTTCTATGCATACTCTCAGATGAAATGGCACCCTCTGATGCTTCAGCGCAACAGGCTGGTATATGATGTCAATGTGCAGCCGCACCAGGTCACCCACCAGCCTGCCAATTCCTTAAAAGACACGCACATATCTGGCAAGCAGGCTCTGAACGTCCTCGAGGTACACCCCAAACGCGAAATTCACTATGTGCAATGCCTCAGCGGCTGCGCACCCCATCAGGGTCACTTTGCTCACCTTGGTGACAAACAAACTTGCTCTTATAGACACGTCCTCATGCTGGACACGGGCTACAAACATGCCTGCTGGAGCAGTGGGTGTTTTCCACCAAATGTGAATATGCGCACCTTTGTCTTGGTTAGGGGCGGGGCATTGTTCAATTGTCGGTAATGGTCCTTTGCCTTTACACACACAGAGGCTCCAGTGTTGATAAGTACAGGGACCAGGGAGTCACAAATACGGACAACACCCTTGGGCTTCCATCGTCCTGACAATTGCAGTACAGACATGATTGAGACAAAGAACACAACCATCCTCATCTTCTTGTTCCTCTGGGTTGTCCTTCTACGCCGTCGTTTGTTCCACTTGGGCCACCTTGCATTGCAGCCTCTGAGTCACTGGCCACCAGGAAGCCTGCCCCCTCGAGTGTGTCGACAGCGCCAGCGACCTGCAGATGCGCGCAAAGTGGTTCGCTATGCCACAGCATAGCCACACGTGGCCCTTCGTTGGGCAGTCTTTGAGATGGGGCAAGTCGTAATCACAGTTGAGGCATGGGGCCATCTCCCCCACTTTTTCTTCTTTCCTGCTACATTGTTGGCACCTATCACCTCGCTGAAACTGCCACCACCCTACTGCGCAGGCGTCCTCCACCTTACGGCCGTTAGCCCAGAGCACGTTTTGTTCGCACGGACATCCGCCAGCTCATGGGACCGCCCCAGTTCTAGGATATGCATTAGCGTGATTCCAGGCTCACGCATTATCTGTCGTGTCAATTTGACTGCAAGGCAGCCCTGTATAAATTGCTGGCGCACCTCATGCTCCACATCAGGCCAAGCACATGCCACTGACATGCGTCGTAGCCTGCTGTGAAAGGTGCTGAGAGACTCCTTCCTTTTGCATAGCAGTCCTCGTGAGGGTCCTCTGAGTACTCCAACAGAGCTGCTTTGGCAGCAGTAAATGACTGATCTGCAGAGTCTCAAAGATCTTGTGGACACCCGGGCCAGCTGAGTAAAGCATTATGGACATCATTGTCTCATCATTGTCCCATCATTGTCCTCACCTGTGGCCTTAAAAACATGTCCAGTCTCTTCACCCATGTGATCCATCTGGTGCCAGTGACATCAAATTCTTGCAATGGGGCGAGATACGCCAATGAGCGTGGTATTCTGGGAGCAGCAGGTGCCTCGTTTTCCTCCCCCATGATGCGCTGCGGTAGTGGTCTCTGGCCACAGTAGGCCCAGGGGGTATCCTGTGCGAGAGATGCATTGGCAAAGTGAACTGTGGGGCCAAGGGTGCACAAGCACTCATCTCAGGAGCTGCAAGCCTGTGATACCCTGTCCAACGCCAACCTCCGGGGTGGAGATGGCCTGCTGGGTGCACAAGCACTCCTTTGAGGAGCTGCAACGCAATCTGTTGTAGGAGCATGTGGTGCCAGAGGAGAGACTGTTCCCAGCAAGATGCTGGCAGCATGTAGTGCTGGTGGAGGTGCTGCCCTTCCAGAGAAATGCAGTCATCACATGGCGCTGATTGAGGGGTTGTCCCTCAGAAGAATGCTGGGTGGCGTGTAATACATGCACTGCAGAGCATGTGCTGGAGAGAGCCTTGGGGGGGTGTGGAGCCCTGTGCACATCTCTTTCCTCATCTTCCCCCGTACCCCTCCCCCAGTCACCTCTGGCACTGCTTGTGGCCCGGGCCGCGAGTCGGAGGAAGAGGCGCAAGGCTGCAGGAGCAGGCTGGCGATCAGGAACGAACTGCAGCGCATGCGCGGGATCACCCGCCTCGCCGGCAATGTGATGATTGGCCTGGTCCAGGTCAGGCCCGGAGCAGTAAGGATGACACAGACACCAATGTGCTGGTAACGGGTCCCCTGCTCCAACTGGCATATGCACCGCAGGGGACCTCCTTTATTAATTGAGCATCACTTGACCGTGTTTATCACACAGCACTTAAAGGGGTATAATTGAAGAAAAGCTGTGGGTTCGCAAATAAAGTCTGTGCACTAGTAATCACTGATTGGAGTAAAAGTTCTATCAAAAATTGTAAGGTGTCAGCAGCATTACCACCCACGCAGCCAGACCACCCTGGCTGGAGCTAAAAATTGGTAGAAGAAAGGGTGAGGTGGAGACGCGCTAGATACTGCAACAATAAGGCACACAAATAATATAGTTGATGTTTTAATTGTAGCAGAAACAGCCGACACGTGTTTCGACACGCTGGTCGTTCTCAAGGCTGAGTAGTTAGTAGATCATGATATAACAACAACAAAAAAGGAGTTACAAATCAGAGTTGATACACACATTAACATCATCGCATAAACAAAAAATGGCGATTGAGATTAGAACAAAACAAATATACCACAACACATTGTATAATACAAAAAATGTGTTGGCATACCGTGAACCAGGGTTGGAGAGTGGAGTACTCGAGGTGGAAGCAGTTGCAAGAATTAAAACAGAGCAAAAATTGTATGAGTATAGTCATTTTTGAAAATGTTCAACCTGTGAATACAATACTAGAATGGTGGTCCCATTTAATGTATACAGCACTCAGAGTGTGGAAAAATATAAAGAGGGACAATACCTTTGAACAGTGCGCAGAGACACCGGAGCCACCAGCCATGCATTGAAAACACCAATCACTCAATCGAATAGAGAGAATGTCTTATAGCAACATATAAATGGTCACCAAATGGCCCTTGAGAAATCAAAAGAGAGTCCTGACAGGAAGAGACTAGAGCCAAAGGGAACAAAATAGTAAATAGTCTAAGCTTACCGTATGCAAGACAAATATGTTGATAAATCGTGGTGGGGTAATCCCTAAACCAAAATAACCAGGGGTGAAAAATAAAGTAACACTCAATAAACGGATCAGATTATTGTGCAGAGGACCAAAACTAAAGGTGAAGAATATCAAATTAACATACCACAAAAAAGAAGGCGATGTGAGACTAAATCGGACATCACATACAGATAACAATCCCTGCCGTAATGGCCGCACAAGTATATTACCTTGGAAACAAAAGTAAACAATATCGTAAGGATACTGGTTATAAAGGAGCGGAAAACAATTGTGCTAGAGCCAGGCTGGCAAAGTACTTACTCGTAAATCGAGCGAACAAATAACCCGGAAATCCCCGAAAGCAGTTGTCCGGGTGAAAGAGAGGAAAGAAATACGGGATAATGGCTGACGTCACGGCAGTGACGTTGGCGGCGTCGCACGGTTCGGACGTCGCATGAATGACGTCAGATGTAAACAAAAAATGGTATTAGCGGTCTAATGCTAAATTGGCATAAGGGTCGAGTTACAATAATGAAAAATATATAGGATCATTAAACAACTGCTGTTACATGTAATGTAAATAATGAAATACGGTCGCAATAACAAGAATAACTGGGAGATAATGGCGAATAATCCCAAAAACAGCATTAAAAATGAGCCGTACCGGCATACAGCACAGAGAGTGGTGAAACCAAGCAGCAGAGTGAATACAAATGCAGGGAACAAAATACTAGATGTTACAAACAAGTAGAACTATTATTGTACAAGAGTAAAGCATATTGGTCAATATGGAAGATAAAACAAAACAAGCTAAAGATACAAGGTGCTGGTGCCGTCATGCGATGTTTAGTGGCTCCGGCGTAGTGCAACTCCATTCACCAATTTAGGACATACAGTTCATTGTGAAATAGACAGGAAGATGTTATAAAAAGACAGACATCTCATTATCAGTATTGAGACCCTGTGTGGTGCAACGTAATAAACAAATCAGTTTAGCCTCCATTTGGCGTAGTTTCAATTGAAGATTGCCACCCCTTTTCCCCTTATGTGCCTTCATCAAGCCAATAAAACGCAAATCCTCAATATTATCCAGCTGGTGTTCCAATTGCCAATGAACAGCCAAAGGTGATTTAGGTTCAGGCATCTTTAAGCTGGACAAGTGTTCCCTTATTCGGATATGAAATTGGCGAATAGTGCTGCCCACATACAATTTCTCACAGGTACAAACAATAGCATAGACCACATGGGTGGTTTTACAGTTAATGAAATCACGTATGTCAATTTGAGATCCAAATTGGTCACAGATGATTTTACATTTGGTGACAGCCCAAGGACATTGGTTGCAATGGCCACATTTGTGAAAACCAACCGGCTGTTGTAGCCAAGTAGAGGTAGTTGGTTGTTTACTGAAAAAGGAAGGACTCACTAGATTTTTAATCGTGGGAGCTCTGGTGAAAGTAAACTTTGGTTTGGGTGTCAAGTAAGGTTGTAAATCTTTGTCCAGTCTTAGAATGTGCCAATGTTTGGCAACCATTTTGTACAAAAGGGAAGAATCATCCGTGAACTGTGTAATTCGAGAAATAAATGGGGGATGTTCTTTTGGCCTGGTCACATTAGTCAGGAGGTCATGTTGGTCAATTAGGGTAAATTTCGAATATGCTTTATGAATAACAGTACTTTTGTACCCTCGGTTGAGGAATCGCTGATTGTAAGCGATATTCAATCAACACTACAGCCAAGTCAATGCCTAGTCTGGGATGCTGAGGAAAACCCTTATTAATGTATTTTTATGTCTAGTTCAGTACTCTGGATGACCACCCTTGTATAACACCCCCCTCTTAAAATCCCCCTGACCCCACTGAGCCAAGAAGTAGGTTTGTTTTGCAAAATAAAAGGTTTATTTGAGAATTTAAACTATATATATATATCACACTTTATAATAAATTAATATCTGATAGTACACTTAGACATATGATGTTGATCAACAATGGGTAATCTGGCACTAGCACACTTCTTTACAATCACTGAGGAGTTAGTATGGGATGGATAAAGTAGCAAAAATACTTTTATGATTTCAAGGGAAAAGCAATGAGGAATAAAATGCAGTACAGAAATACTTGATATGATTTTAGCAAAAGATAAGATAATCACTTTTTCTCTGGCAATTCACCCCCCTCCCCTATGCAATGTAAGAAATGGAAGGAGATGGAAAGAGGAGCACACAGTTCTCAGGAATGCAATCAAATACAATACGAAATTCAGTTCCCCCCTAGCAAGCTTAGAGGAAACAGGTAGGAGTTTGAAACACAGGCCCAAAATGCTTTTTAAATGTGATGGCAATGGATGGGAAAATGTGCCAACTGATTTTAATTCCCTCTAGAGATTCAGGGTGTTTGGGAGATGCGTGTTGGTATTAGTTCAGGCTCACTTTAGCAATGCTCTATGAGTTATTACTAAGTTGCAACGGATTTTAACAAAAGAAAGAATGGAGCTGCTATTTTGACAAGTGGAGAAATTGAGCCAAAATCGCAAATCACGGTAAATTTTGCGAGTGCATAAATCGTGATTGCGTAGAAAGTATAAGGAAGTCGGTTCTAGGCTTGTTGGAAAGCTTAGATTCTAAGCTTTCAGAGGAAAGTTAAATTTTGTTCCTAGCCCAAACGGTTCCAGAGATACGGACGATTAAATAAAGGTAGTTTTTCGGATTTAAAGTAAAACTCAAAATGACAGGTGACAGCTTGCAGCTTCAGCATTGACAGGTGACAGGTGTGCAGCTTTACAAATGACAGATGACCCGATTTCTAGGAGGCTGTTCTACTTAGTTAAAATAATCTAATCCAAACTATTTTAACCTAAGAGATTGGTTCTGCACAGTTCTGCTAGGTACTCACAATATAAATTTGAACTAGGCCTCGTCACGGATCTGGTCAACACGTCCGGCTGCGGTTCTGTCTGCTCGGCGGGTCAATCAGGCACCGGTTCTGCTCACAGCGATCTGGGTCAGCTCTGCTCTGCTGGTCTAGCCTCTCTGGATTTAGCGGCCTCTGGTTCTGGATACTGCTCTGCTTTCCGGTCCGGATCAAGTGGATTCTGGATGTAACACTGCTTTCTGGGTACTGGCAAGAGTTCTTGGCAAAAGAATTCAGACAGCTCGCCCGGCTGTGGAATAGTTTGCAAATGATTTTGAGGCCTGCTGACAAATACTTTTGCTTGCAGTGGGCCTTCTTGGTCCAAAGTTCTGTAGTCTCTGTTTAGCTTGGTAGTCTAAGTGTTGGATCTCTGGATGTGAAGTCGTCGGTCAGCATGCTCCGCAGCAAATGGAATTGAATGTCTCTACCTGTCCCAGCAGTCTCTTTTTATGTGTTTTGGAAAGTGGGTGTGTGCGTTGGTCATAACGAAACCTGCCCCTCTCACTTATCATTGGCCAATTCCTCCTCTCTCCCTTGATTGGGGGAACTGAGTTGTGAGTCAGAGTGATGAGGTAGATTTTATGGCCAGAGGGCCCTCCCCTGTCATCTTTACACACAAATCTATATTTGATCCAAATACATATTTTCCCAAATACACAGTTGTTTTTACATCACCTACACACATCATATATCACATGAGGTAGGCACTGTTCCGACTCTGGCGTTTCTAGGAGCTTGGGTAAAGAAATGGCAACTTATTTTCGATTTTAGTGGGTTATGCAACATTGGTTTTTCATTAAAAATTATACACATATACATGGCCTGTCCATACATTCTCCAGTAAATTCCCATGTCTCTAGCTTAAACACAGAGTCTGTAGTATCAATAAATAGCGGGGTTTTGCCCCAGAACATCACACAAATTGGAGTTTGGGCTTGAATTGTGGGCAAAGTTTTCATTTTAAGGATCCCCAAATTTCACATTTCTGTCATCTGGTTACCAAGAGCTATCAGTATTTCTGTAAAATATATATTTGCTTTCAATTCAAAGTACTGCAGTGTTGGAGTCCGCCCCCAAAGTTTGGGGATGACAGTGATCACATGTCTCTCCTGGCTGGCAGATCTTTGTTGACAGGAAACAGTCAAAATCACCATATCCTATTCAAGGGAAAAGGTCTTTTGTGTGGGCTCCAGTAAGCTGAGGTCAGCAGACCAGGGGGCCACTTTGCATTTGGTTAGCATGACCATGTGATATCCTGGGCTTTCTGAGGTGAGAAGGTTTCCCAGCCTTTTGGCCTGTTAATCAAATCAGATTGTCTCTGGGAACAGCAGGTGGTTAGATCTTCAATTAACTAACAAGCTTTAAATTCCCAATTGTCACAGAAGTCTGATTAGCTTCTGAAGTAGCAGTTCTCCTGTCAGAGTTTAGACCGCTAGCGCCGCCTTGAGTCCAAAGCGGGTACTGCATGCATTTTTTGAGTTGTCTTGAACTACTGCATTTCAATAGAGTGGTCTTGCTTGATAGTATAGGACCCTTGCTTAACATTGTTTTGATGGCATCCTCACAGTAGAGTGGTGATGTGGAACCCCCCACAAGAAGGTTGCATCTTTGGAGTGGTCTCGTGCCAACTGCGGAGTTCTCCTATTCTGGCGTGAATGTGGGCGGCGATAGCTCATCCCCACATCCACCCAGTCTATTGATTTAGTTTGTTCTGGGATAGAATAATGGGCGGCGACAGCTCATCCCCACATCTACCCAGTCTATTGATTCAACATGAGTCAAAACCCATGACATGATTGAGGATATTACATTCTCTGTCAAAATCTTTAGGTAAGGAACAATTACGTCTGGCCCTATGGAATTCACCCATTGGGATATTATTAATAGTGGCGCGTTGATGGTTGCTCTGAGCAGCCAAAATTGAGTTCACTTCAGTAGGTTTTCTGAAAGTACTAGTGTATATATTATTATTTTCTAGAAAAATATGTAAATCAAGAAAGTCAATTTGACATGGGTTACAAAGGCCAGTGAGGCTGATTCCAAATCCATTAGTGTTAGCATGACATAGAAAAGCAGTAACGGAGTCTTCAGAACCCTTCCAAATCAGAAAGACATCATCAATGTAACGGCGCCACATCACAATGTTTGACACAAATTGCACTTGATTGAGTATATGCGTTTCTTCATAGAAGGCCATCAATAGATTAGCCAAAGGGGGTGCAAACTTGGCACCCATGGCCACACCCCTCACCTGCAAATAAAACTGGTCATTGAAAATGAACATGTTGTTCGCAAGTACAAATTGCAGAACTTGTTTAAGCATAAGAACATGATCAGAATAGGAAGCTGAGGTGTTCCTAAACACATAATCAATGGTCTGCAAAGCTAAATCATGATTGATATTAGAATAGAGTGCCACCACATCAATTGTTGCCAACAAATAGTCTGATTCCCAGTATCTAGCGCGTCTCCACCTCACCCTTTCTTCTACCACTTAAAGGGGCACACTACACTCCTCACATAGGTTGTAAGCACCCTCTATTTAACGGTTGATTCCTGAGGCTGTGTTAAAAAAATAAGCCAAATAATAGAACACTGACTGGATTTATATATATGTATACTGGACTATATTGCACAGTGCTATTGTAAACACACCCTGGCGCTGTTTGGTGGGGATAACGTGAAGGAAACCTAACATTCTTTCTGTACATGAATTAATGTAAGCAAGACACTGCATCTCATTCCTAGTCGCAGCTATATAATTATGCACACATGACAAATATGCTTATTGAGCACAAGTCCAAAACACAAGCATAATAATTTTGTACATTTTTTCGCTTCATTATATATGGAATTACTCTAAATAAGCAAAACGCATCAAACTACTGTCCCGATGACAGCTGAAAAAGTATGCAGGCAAAAACTGTGTGCGCCGTTCTGTCATGCAATCCCACGGGCATCCGGACTGTGGAAAACCACTCCTATCCCTGAAATTAATTGAATTGATTGCCTAATTAAAATGTTCAACATCATATCCTACATTTTTCTCAATGATTTATTGCTAACTTTATCATCAAGCCTGATCTTGCCAGAAATGTAACATTACGGGTGGGGGTTGGGGCGGGAGGGGGATTGAGAGTTAGTGGAGGAGGAGAGAGAACGAGAGGGAGGCTGTTCCACTGTCACAACTCGGTGCTTATAAGTGAGGAAATCAGCAAGCACAGTATGCAAGCGCATTCCCCTTCTTAAAAGCTTTGACAATGTAAAGCGCTGCATTCTCCATTCAGGGGAAGCTGCAGCCACATCTGGAATGGCAGCATTGTGACAACACCTGGGCACTGATTGGGGATGAAACGCAAAAGATGCGCGTTTACCGACACTGTGGGACTGCATATAGATACCTTTCACTTTCTCCCTCCAGCGAAAGGATCTTTATTTTATAAACAACTCAACGCATGTTCCAAAAAAGAGATCCAGGATAAATGGCCCTTTAAAATTGGCAACTATGAGGCGTCCTGAAGTGATATCTAGAAATCACGTGAACTCAAAAACACAAAATTGTAAAAAAAAAAAAAAAGTTTACAAAACACAGTAGCCATCAAAGTGATTCCTATGCAATGATCCGGCACAGAGTCAAAAGATGTAAGCCGTTCTAATCCAAGGCGCTCAGCTGCCCGAGATCCGGCCTGTGCCGCTAGTTGCCAGGGCGCAGATGACATGGTCTTCAAAGGACTGAGGCGGTGAAGCTCGGCAGTGCCTGGCGACAGGGCTCTTCAGAGGGCGTCAAACTTGACAGCTGTTTGCTCTCGGTTTATATACTACAAAAACAACTCGGGAGGCGAATGAAATAAACGGCACCATGTTCCAGTCCAAGAGTTTTTATTGCAATGAGTTTAGCTCTGGGCATGGCGCAGCTATCAGCGCATACTGACACCAAAGGCACGCACTGCCTGTGAATTCGGGTTGCTTCCCCTAGTATATGCATGCAGTATTTATGATTCTGCGAGGCGAGATTTATGGACTACCTGTGGCTAGGTACTGTTCCAGCTCTTTAGCAAGTCACAAACATTTCATTATACTTTTTTGTTGCTGTGACAAAATGTTACTCAAAGGGGTTCTTCATAGTTTAAGCTAATCGAAAAGGATACACCGTAGCGATAACTTCTATTTCCAATAAAAACCCTAACAATTCAAAATAGATATTACTACTGTTAGTGCATCAATCCCATTTTTTTGCATCTCACAAAAACACGATTTTGTGCCGACAATGCCTTCAACAAAGAAGCATATGAGGCTGTCGAGTTGTTAATGTTAATGGATATTTGTACCGCGCACTATCCCCACCGGAGTGGTCCCCTGGCGCTCTGGCGGATCTGAAAAGGAAAGGGGGTGGGTGGCGAAGTTAGTGGGAACGAGTGGGATACGTGCATGAGAGCAGTGATGTGCTGTTGGCAGCTTCGTTGCGGTGTTGTGAAGTTTGTGTGGTTTGCTGTGCTTTAGGGTTGTGTTTGGTTAGAGTTTCAGAGGTGTATACATAGGGGTGAAATTGTTGGTGGGTTGGTTATTGGCCTCGCTATTTAGAAGTGATATGTGCTAAATTTCCACATTCTTTCTGGATGTGGCACGTGACTAACACTGCATTTCTAGCTAGATCCAGTACTGGCTAATATTCACAATCCTGTCTATATATGACGCAAGCATTCACAATTATATCCAGATGTTGCACTGGCCCACCTTCAAAATCCTGTCTAGATGCGAATCAAGCTAGCATTCACAATTCTATTTAAATTTGGCATTGGTAATATTCCCAATGCAGTCTCGATGTGGCAATGGCTAATATTGGCTATTCTATCTAGATGTGGCACTGGCCGGCATTCATAATCCTGTCTAGATGTGACGCAGGCTAATGTTCACAATTCTAAGTGTGGCCCTGGCTAACCTTCACAATCCTATCTAGATGCAACAGAGGCTAATGTTCACAATTCTAACTAAATGTGGTACTTGCTATCATTCACAATTCTGTCTGGGTCCAGTGCAGGCTAATGTTCACAATTCTCTATAAATGTGGTACTTGCTAACATTCACAATCCTATCTAGATGCAGCACAGGCAAATGTTCACAATTCTATCTAAATGGGGTACTTGCTATCATTCACAATTCTATGTGAGGCACTTGCTAACCTTCACAATCCTATCTAGATGTGACGCAGGCTAATGTTCATAATTGTATCTAAATGTGGAATGTGCTAATATTCACAGTTCTAAGTGTGGCACTTGATAACATTCACAATTTTATCTGAATGTGGTACTTGCTAACATTCACAAGTCTATCTAAATGTGGTACTTGCTAACATTCACAATTCTAAGTGTGGCACTTGCTAACATTTACAATCCTATCTGGATGTAGCACAGGCTAGTGTTCACAATTGTATCTAGTTGTTAAGCAGGTAAGTGTTAATGCCCTGGTCTGCTATGGTCTGTGGGCAGGTAGAGTGGCAGGGCTTATGGAATAGAGTGATTGCTCTACTCCCCACCCATGCCACACCTACCTTGATGGTTGCTGCTGGTTGACGGCAGGCCTCCTCTGCTGACACCTGCAGACACAATCTGGAGCTGCCTCTGTGGAGGCCGTCCTTTGCATTAGGGCCCTTAGCCAAAAAGTTTCTGCATGATTAGAGGGCTACCCTGCGAATGTCAGTTATGACCAGGTGGACATACCAATCAGGGGAAGTGGGAGGGCAGGACTGGGAGAAAGCCAGACACAAACAAAGGACTACACCCCAGGGACTGCACACTCTACATGCAAGCCAACACAGAAAAACAGGGTCAGAAGCTACAAAAACACATGAGAAACCCATCACAATAGCACAAATTGGTCAGAAAAATAATTGAAAAAGCACTCAAACCTCTCCATTACACTACATAAAACAGGTCAAAACTGATTACAATCTCTGTGCAGCTACTCACTGAGCATCAACCAGCCCCTAAAGCTGTATCCCAAGTGGTGTCCCTACTAGATCCTTCGAGATTGCAGTCCAGAAGGCAAGGGGAAAATTAAAAGTGGAGGAGCCTGATAACTTAATAGGGCCAAGTCAGGAGGCCTGGCTTGGCTCTTCCAGCCAAACAAGGGCCAAGCTGGCAAGCTCTTGCTACCTGCCGCCCTACATGCCATGACACAAGATACCTACCTGGTGCTCTGCCAACCCATTCCTCCTCACACCGTTCGGGAAACCTCACTCCTACCTGGTGTTTTACCATCCAGAAACACCATGAGCAAGCCCGGCCTCCCTGGAATCCTGTTGCTCCCTTCCCCCACCACAGAAGAGACCTAACGTGCGTCCTGCTTCCCCATTCCACTCCTCTCAAAACACAATACTCTCTATCTGGCTTTCCGACTTCCACCTTCAACTCTCCCCAACACAACTACATCCTGCCACCCCACCTCCTTTATGCGCCACAAAAGATCCCTATCTTGCATCTTACATAAAAACACAAGACGCTTGTGAAAAAAAGATATCTGTCAGGTTGGGACAGCCGAAGCGTTTTGATTTTTAATAATACAATGATGCAGGTAATTAAGTTTCTGAAAGTAGGACCTGCTAATCAGACACCACTTTCATAATACTGCCTGCTAAAAACATAATGAGACCATGTACCCTGCTGTGACAATCTAATGATAAAACCAGCAGCTGAGCTGCAGTGTCAACAGGAAAGACTCAAAGGTAATATGCATTCATGATCATAGCTACTCAAACTCAAAGTTCCAACAGGCAGAGGTGGCTTTTTAACCATCTGCACCTCTGATTCAAAATATTACAACTGTGTAGCCCCCAGCAGATTAGTGGTGGTTTAATATCTAAATATGAGCCAAGCTTGGTTTTGGAACGGGGTCTACTGAGATTACACAATTATCCAGCCACAATCATTTGATGCCATTTCCAATGTCAGCTTGTCAGACAGCATTAGGTATCTGGCCTTGGTGTACCCACAACAATCATGTTGGGTCCAGTTCAGGAAGCCTCTCTTTGATCACCCCTGAGAAGTGTTGTCATTTTCCTGCAGTGAACAGGAACTTCCTGAAAGGTCCACTTGGAGTCAGTGCTTCAAAGAGGAATTAAACCATTCACACAGTGGTGTGCACTCACCTGGAATTATTTATAAGGTTTAAATGTTTAATTAAGTGGAGTGATGGTAGACCAACCTCAGGAACATGTGCTGTCTAATCCACACACCTTTTCCTGTGCTCACACCTCGATAAATGCATAGACCTGTGTACAGGAGTACAGTATATCATCTCCAGAAAGGGGGAGGTCCAGCCTTCCCCTGCATTGGTCAGTCTGATTAACAAAGGCTCCATGGATCCACCCTGCTCTTTTGTTGGGCCCTCCAGCTGGTGGCAGAGATTAGCATACCAATTAGAGGGTACTTAAAACGGGCCCACATGGGACCTAGTTGCAGAAAACCTCAACAACCTCATATCCAACTGTGTCAACCTGAAGCCAGTTCCCACCCTCAGTATCTATGACAGTGAGCTGTCATGTCTGGGACTGCGTGTTTACAGTAGGCCACCCCGCAGGGGGACCCCATTCATAAGGTACAAGAATGTGGTTTGCAGGAGCCAGAGAGTCTCGTCTCGCCGCAGCTTCAAGGGAGACCTGCCACTTTAAATCAGGAACCACAGAGAGATCCATTAACTAGAAATACTTTGATCCACAACAGACAGGGGGTTGGGTGGGACTTAGTATCACAGGTTTTCACCCCTTTAGCTTCCTGTTGTAAAGCACTGATTATGACCCCATGCATACAGGAGATTGTTAGTAAGGACCCCAGGATTGGTTCATTAAGGCAGGCATAGCCTACACCAATCACTGTGGCCCTTTTGGCTTTAAAAGAAGGCTGAGCCCCTCTTTTGGCAGATCATCTGAGAACTTTGCAAGGAGTAGCAAGAATAACTCATCATTGGACCCTGGCTGAAGGTACAGTCTATATTACATCTTTCGCCAGTGAAGGAAGGCCAGGACCTCAGAGGAAGGAAGCAAGATCACTACCCTAAACATCTCCAAGTGAACAGAGGGAGATAAAGACCTCAGAGCACCCTTCGGCTGCTCAAGAACCAGAATCCAGCCAGCACAGAGCATGCCCTGCTAGACTGTGCAGCAAGCTCCTTAGGTAAGAAGTGCCAAAAGGTCTCTGAACCTACATCAAAAGGACAAGGCAGCTGCCTGCAGCACACTCCTCAGCTTTGGACCATCCTCCTTAAAGGACACAAGCCCACTGAAGAAGCTGGGAGAAGTGCCTCGACAAGCATCTATCAACATCTGCCTTAAAGGACATTTTTGAGCCAGTTGAGTCCCTCGAGCTGCAACAAACTGCAACACTGACCGCTGTCAAGCCGCAGTTGATTAAAGACATCAGAGATGTCTCGAACAGTGCTTCAGAATCGCCAACCATCACTGAGACATGGATTACTGATCCTGAGCCACTGTGTAGGCCAGCCTGCAGAAGTTCATCCAGCTTAGCTCACCGAACTGTCTTGCTACCTGATACCCGCAGCTGACTCCCATCTTCAACTCTGCCACAGAAGCCTGCAAAGCATCCTGAAGGCAATTCACCCCTGTCGAGCATCAGGAACATATACAGCACAAGATACATTGTGGTCCATCCCCTTATTTCATCAATCTCAGGCCCATTCTTGAAGGAGGATTCACCTGGAATTATGTTGGGGATACAGTTTTTTTACGTCATCTTCCACAGAGGTGAAGACAGAGAGCTTCAAGGAAAAGAGGAGGAAAGCTCTTTTCCCTAACCAACCATCTCCCAATGCATATTTTGGTAGACCAGCTGGCTGAAGAAGTCCTACTGCAACCTTGGACCCTGCAAGGGCTCTCTACAAACCTTTCTGGCTGGGAAGTGCAGAAGAAAGGACTAGCCTTGCCCCAGAGACCAAGGACTGGGTATCCCATCCCAAAGCCAATTGTCGCAGCCAAGCTCTAGATATTAACTTTTTAAAAGTCCAAAAATGTACATATCATTCTGATCTGTGGATTACACGCGGGCGTTTATGATGACTACCAATGATCAACTTGTAATATATGTATACATATACATTCAACATGGAATAGAAGTAAGCACAACGCAGACAAACCATGCATACACTCTGTGACGTAATGACTACTGATATGCACGAGTAGAGGGATGAGTGTTAGTTAAATCACCTACTCAGCAGCACACTACTACTAAACAAACAGTGACCACCAATCAAAAAGGTGCCCCAATCAAAAATGTAAAATAGACAGACACAGCCCGAAAGGTAAACTTCCCTTCCCTTTTGTGGTAATGTGGGGGAAGTCTAAAATCTTTTGGTGTGGTGTGAAATGAGTCCATAAAGATATAAACTTTTATTCCAACAATACAATGCAAATCACAAACTAAAACACTAGTAAAAACCCATCTCTGTAAGGAACACAGAATAGAATAGCACTCTGGGTAGATGAGCTTGGGTGTTCGGGCAATTCATTGGCACAATGTCAATGTTGAAGAAAGTGCCTAGTAAGACAAAAGGCAGAAAAGGGGGGCTTACAAGTCACTACTGTCCCAAAAGTGTACCAGGTAGGTTGACAGCACCTCTTCCCAGAACCGTATTCTTGTCTTTGAGGCTCGACACTGACAAGCCAGTTTTTCCATTTGGAACCATGAGTCTGGTTGCTTTATGCATCGGGCCTATGTCGAGTTGAAGAGTGGTGGTGCCTGGTCGAACGATGCACTGCTGTTCCGCAGTGGCGATGGCTTCTGGGTCAAAGACGCTGGCGATGGCAGATTAGGTCAGTTTGGCGGCGCTGGAAAACTCAGCTGTCTCGGTGTGGATAAGTGGATACTGGCTTTCAGCAGCAAGCGGGCTTGGTACTGCAACAACATTAGCTTAGATCTCAAAGAAGATGGCGACCAGGCAGCAGTGTTGAGGCGGGAGCGAAAGAAGACTCAAGGGTCTCGGATGTAGTGACTGAGCATCAGCAGTAGCAACCTCAAAGACCCAGAGGCAGTTGGGTGCAAGGCTGGAGAAGACTTCTGTGGTTCCTTGTAGCAGCTCGAATGGCTTCAAAGGTGTCCAAACTGGCATCAAAGCGGTTCAAAGATGTTTGGAGACCAGTGGTCACCACCTTGTTTTTGTGGTTGCAAGGAGTCTCAATCCAGGGGATCCAGGACAAGGAGAGTCTTTCTGCTACATGGCTACTTCAGGGAGCTTAACTGACACCTAGAGGTTCCTTAACCTATAGTGACAGGGTTCTGGTTCCAGAGCAGCCACAGTGAGGCCTTGGTCCAACAACAGTCACCCCAACTCTTCCCTGCGGATGGTTAGGAGACAGAGCTCTCCTCTTTGGATGCCATCCGTCTTCCCCTCCCTGTCAGAGGACTTTGGGGTAGAGACAGCATATCCTCAACATAGGTCCAGATGAACACATCTTGTCCTTGTGGAATTCTAGAAATAAATTAAAGGTTTGAAACAAGGGTGTCCCTTAGCAGCCATACTATACAATTTTTACATACTAGATATGGGAAACAACTTGGATCCAGCAAGATCATGTTCACCAAGATTAGCAGGAAATACCATCGGACATTTGCTCTATGCGGATGATCTAATCCTGCTGGACCTGACGGCAATAGGTCTACAGAAAAAACTTGACGAACTAGAAAAATATGTTAACATCAACAAACAAAAAATCAATGCTGAAAAACCAGAAATCCTAGTAATGAAAAAATCACAAACAAAGGAAAAAAAAACCTTTCAAATGGTCCCTAGGAAATATCGCAATCCAAACTACGGAAAGCACCAAATACCTGGGAGCGATAATCAGAGCAGATTGGGGTGATAAACCTTGGATAGAGCATCTCCAAGTAAAAATGGACCAATTGATTGCCCACGCTCTTCTAAAGAAGAAGAATTACTGTATTTGTGTGGTAAAACCATTGGTGGAATTCTATAAGGCCAAAGTAACGCCATCAATAACGTATGGGGGAGAAACTGGTCTAAGAATTCCATGGGTAATCTGGGACAGGCTTGAGGCAAGATACTGGCGGAGAACCTTGAATTTACCGAATTCGTTCCCAATAAGTACAATCAGGCATGAGCTGGATCTTTTCTCTCTACAGGTCCATGTGACAATGAAAGCCTTATCAACGTTCGGGAAAATAGAACGTCCCGACTGCCCACCGCAATACAAAATTTTGAAGACGGAGATGGGGAAAACAACCTGCTGGCCTTTAGAAGAATGGCAAAATAAATGCCAGGAAATCCTGCTTAATATAGGGACCACCAAAAACAGCCTCTGTGAAAACACAAGGAGAGTAAAAAATCTGTTATTCTCAGTGGATTGGTCGCAGACGGAAGCGGCTTGTGCATCATCTCAAACCCACAATCCGACAAAGAAATTAACAAACTGTCCTGGAATCCTGCCAACGTACCTGAATAAAAACACTAATCCGCGTCACAGAGATCTGATCTTGCACTTTAAATTGAACATTGTGGTAAGATACAGGATGATCAAGGACAACATCTGTCGCCTATGCCAGGGAGAAGTTGAAACCCTGTGTCACTTAACTTTATTCTGTAAAGAACCACTAGTTGAAAGACAGAGTTACTTCATGAAGTGTTAGAACCAGACAGCGGCTTAGATGCCAAAGCTTGTTGGGAAGCTCTCCATAATAACCCAAATCAGAAGATATCCTGAAGATTGGGCGACGTCTTGGAACAAATGTTAAAAAAATTGGAAGCCTCCTAGGGACACCTCAAAGGAAATGTGAACTACGATATAATTGAAAGTGATATAACAGCCAGGCTAAAGATTCACAAAGGAAGGTAATAACCATCGGAGGAAGTTGGCCTGGCTGTTAATGGAGGGTATCCTTGTGTTTTTGTAGCAAAAGTGTGTATGTTTTATACACTGCACGCTAAATCATTTTTTTTAAAATGTAATAATGAGGGGTTCCCCTTTCATTTTTAAAGCAAACTACCACAGGGGATTGATCCAAAGCCAGCCTGCAGTAAAGGGACCAATCTTAGTTTTAATAAGTGCCCCATGACATATGATATCCCACCAAGAGCCTTGCTCTACAGGACATGGGGGAGGGGACACAGGAAAAGGAAGAGAGCCCTAACAGAAAGCTAGATGGTGAAACCCTTCTCCAGGCCTACCGTTCCACACTCAGCCTGCCCCCTTCCCATTCCAGTTGGCATCAAAGAAACTCCAGTGATCAGCAATCTGGAGCGAGGGAGGCTTTTGTTATGTCAGTGATGCCTTTGAAGCATGTTTCCCAGGGAACCCCTTTCAGGATGCTCCATTGCCCCGAGATGCGGGTGTTGCCCTTTCCACCGGATAATCAAAGGGGCAGCATCTTGGCTATTGTTCCCGATGGTTTTAGTGGAGAGACCAGACACCAATTCACATATTTTCGGTCATATCTGGGCACTGCTCACATAGCGGACACTGGTGTAATATCAAATTGCTGAGGTTGTATAATAGTTTGCTCTGTGGCGAGTCTGAAGGAGGACACAGACTCTGAGGACATTCTTGCCTTGAGTTTATTAAAGAATACAAAAATAAGGCCCATCTTTCCCTATCACTATGGGGTGTTTCCTGCCTACTTTACTTTTTTTTTTAATTCAAAGTCATTTGGTTTACATTTTGAAAACCTTTAACCCTTCTGCTCAATTTCCACAGTTTCATCACATTTTATAAAAAAATAAATAAATAAAGAAAGAAAACCGGTCATCCAATGCTCTAGTGCCTCTTCCTCAATCTTTCTTCATCCAGGGCATCTAGTTTCTTGAGCATTGTAATTACCAATTTTACAAGGGCTATGTTGATTTTGGTGTTCCCTCTTTCAATCAGTGTTCTCCACCAATCGTCTGCCTCGGGGAGATGTTTAGAACTTATCCAACCAGAAGCACAGTTATCGCGTTCCTGCCTAAGGCCCCTACAGCAAAGAGATGTTTTAGGGTTTCATTCTCTCCCGGGTGTTCACACAGTCTACATCCTGTGTGCTTGCTCAAGATGTTTCTTCTTTGAAGTATCTCTCCTATCGGGAAAACATTTAGTCTGTAACTCTTAGTATTGACCTGAAATACTAGTTAGGAATACAATGACAAATACTCTGGTATCAGGTTCAATTTTCTTGGCTGAGCCCAGAATTCTTGGTAGATCTTATATTTCCTATTGTGCTCTTGAGTTTCTATCAAGTCCATTGTGTAAATTTTGTTTTTGTTTTGTCTGGATTGTTTCACAGATCTTCCTCTGTTTCATTAAGAGTTGTTAGCTTTATTTGACATGATTCTTGCCATTCTGTTAACACTTAGTCCGTTTGTTCTCTCAGGGATTTTTTCAGCACATTGAAGCCTCCGGGTGCGTTCTCCTCCAAGCATTTATGATAAAAGGACATTTGTTTCCAGTCGGCTATAGCTTTCAGCAATGTCAAGGCCACCTCTCTCCATATTACTTGTATCGGCACTGAATTAGGGAGTTGGAGCACTTTCCGCCAGAACAAACCCTCCAGGGTTGGCCACGTTTGTGTTGGCAAGGATATTGATGTTTCGGCTCCCTAAGTCAGTATGGGTACTACTTTCATTCTGTAGAATTTTATCAGCGGTATTATGGTCAACCTACAATACCTTTTCAGAATGATTTTTCCCTGTGAAGCTAAATTGATGGCTTTCCTTCTTAGCCCTTCTATTCTGGGTGCTTCACTGTTGATGTTATTGATGAAGACTCCCAAGTAAGTAAACAAGTTTACTTCCAAGATTTTTTTCCCTTTTAGTGTCCAGTTCATTTTCCCGATCTTACCGTTGTTACCTCCTTTCGGAAACCTCATTATTCTTGATTTCTCCGGGTTAATAATCAAATCATTTGCGTCCACATATGACTAAGGTGGCCAACTGTCTTTGCAGGCCAATCGGGGTCTGGTCTACTAAAACGATGTCATCTGCGTAAAGTAGTCGCCCTATTGATGTCCCCGCAACTTTATGTGGGTAGCTGCGTATAAGATCGAATTCTTCTCCCATGTCTGATGTAAACAAATTATAGAGCTCCGGCGCTAGGGGGCAACCTTGTTGTATCTAGCCTTATTTTAATGTTTGTGTCCAAATAAAGGTATTTGATGTTCTCCACAATGGTTTGGGGACATTCCCACTTCTCTAGTTTGTCCCAAGGTTTCTTTCTTGTGATTGTGTCAAAGGCCTTAGGTCAATAAAGGTGATGTATATTTTCTGTTCTTTGGTTCTGGTAGTTCTGGCTTTTAGCAGGTTAATCAGAAAGATGTTTAGTGCGGTGCCCATTCCTTTCACAAAGCCCGATTGCCAAGGGTCTCTTTGACCTTTCCTAATACTCCATTCTGTTAGGGCCTTCAGTAATGTGGACGCAAATACTTTCCCAGCCACGTCCAGGAAAGCGATTTCTCAACCCTTTTTTACATAAATTGTGACGACCACCGCCACCTTCCAGGTCTCCGGGATTTTTTCAGTATGAATCACGTATTTGAACACGTGATGCAGAAACTGGGCCCACTCCGGTATATTACTTTTAAGTATGGCATTTGTCAACCCGTCTGGTCACAGGGCTCTGGAGTTTTTTAGGTTCTTTAGTATTGTTTCAATTGATTCTGAGCCAATGTCTGGTCTGTCTTTCTTTGTGTTTGCCAATGGTCTTCGTTGTAAAGGACACCAGTTGTCTTGCTGTTGAGTAAAAAACTCGCACCACACTGTTGCACTGATTGGGTTTGACAAAGACACATCTTGTCTATTGTCCGTTTCATTAATAATTGCCCATATCTATGCTTTATTTTTTGATCTTATTTTGTTTAACATTCTCTCTGCATCCTGGTTGAGCATGGTTTTCTTGTGTAGATATAGCCAGTTCCGATGGCTCTGTTTCAGCTTGTGGATTTCCTCGCTACTGTTCAGACATCGGGTCTCAATCAAGCGGGTGATGTTTTTCCTCAGATCTTTTTTCTTTTTTCGTACCAGACTATCATATGCATGGGCATGGATCTTAGACAGTTGGTTCATGTTAGTTTTCCCATCCGCTCTATAACCTTCAAAGAGCGGTGTATAATAAATTATTTTTTTAATTTTTGGGATATGTTCCAAATCCGAAATCAGGTCTTTTAGTTTAAGGTTTAGTCCTTTGATTTTTTCCGGACATATCTTCAGTTTAACTCATCTTCTTGAAAACTGTATGTCTTGCTTATACATACGGGTCTTGCTTATACATACGGATCTTATTGTTGCTGATGTTCCTGCAGGTGAGTTTCATCCAGTTATGGTCGCTTGCGATGGTTGGAATCACCTCTAATGTTAGAATATTTGGCGACAAGTTACTTGATGTACATATGTAATCTAGCGTTTCTTTTGTTTGGACACCCTGCCATGTTATTCGGGCAGGGATGTCCCCTTGGACTATTCCATTTAATATCAGACTTTCTCTAGATTGTATCATGTCTCTCCACCTTATTCCTCTTTTTTCTTTTATTGTGACCTCTGACAGATCGTGTACCAAGGCCTGTTTACCTTTGTCCAGGGAGGTACAGTTTAAGTCGCCCACCAATATGCAGATCGGGTCGCTCCATTTCTCTCGCTGCTCATCTAATAAGCGTGCTATTTGTTCTGGAAAATTCTCATTGGATTTGTTTATGGGATTCCAATACAGGTTTAACAGAATCAGGACTCTTGGTTTGTCAGCTTCGGGTTTGTCTAGTTTTATGGCCACCATTTGAATGAAAGGGGAGTTTTACTTTTGTCTCCACCACCCTCCAATTTGGGTAGTTTTTAATTGTAAGCAGAGGCCCTGACATTGGGCGACCTCTTTTTCTCTTGGTTGCTGGGTTTAGCATCACCAAATAACCTACCAGCATAGGTGGCTGTAGCAGCCACGTTTCTTGTAAGCATAGTACTTTCAAGTTTTCCTTTTGTAATTCTTCCAGCGTGAAAAGATGGTTGAAGCCTCTTGTGTTCCAGCTTCTGAGGGGCCAAAACTCGACCTTCTCATTCTCTGGTTGTTATTGGGTATCCGTTTTGTCTGCTATTAAGTTCTTTAGCCATTTGCATCTAGCTGCTTCCTTGTCGTCGCACGCTCTTGCTGTTTCCATGTTTTTGTTCCTTTTGCCGTTATTATGGCTTTCTCTTGGTGTTAACCAATGGCTCTTCTGGTATTTAAGCTCTTTGTTTTGCTTGTTGTTCGGCCTAGGTGAATATTTTTTCGATTCTTTTATTGCCTCAGTACTTTCTTGCAGGTCAAAGCCCATTGGTCTTAGATGGTGAGCTTCCTCTAAGAGCAGTTGCCTGACCAAGTTTGAGACTGCGTGTAAGATGACTGTCTGTACAAGTTTCATTGACGAATTCCACTATAGCAAGGTCGTTTGTTGTAATTAGCCTTAATGCTGGGATGTGATGAAGCAGGCAAATTACATTTGCCCTATTTAGGATCAGTCCGTCCTCAAAGTGTAGTATTCGCTCCAGTAGGAGTCCAGGTTGTCTAAATGTTCGGTTGTTGTCGTGGTTGGTTTGCTGTCGCGGCTGGCTTATGGTTTCTCTCGGATTACCGTCCATTTTTCTCCCCTTCTCTTGGACCACCAATTTGTTGGGGGTTGTTGTGGAGCGGTCTGACCTCTTTTTCGGGGTTCTGACCTCGGCAGGGCGGTTTGTCCATCCCTTTCCCCGCTGCTCTATCTTGGGGGACTTCTTTGGGGTAGCTTTCTCATTTTTCTGCTGGGAACCTTTGGGGCCATTAGAGCCGTGGATAGGGAGCGACTGCGAGTTCTTCCGGCCTCACTCACTTCTTCATCTCTTCCGCACTCACTCCTTTGTTCGTCGCTTTCAACCTCCCTCCTTTCTTGATTACGATTCGGAGTATCTTCATTCGATGTAAACCCTTCACTCTCGATGTTTCCTGTGCTCTCCATCATTTCACCGTCCTCAATAATTATGGACTCGTCCTTTTGGTCGTTCTCCCACTGCCTCTCTTCGTCATCTGCTATTGAATATGTCGAAAGGTCCATAGGGTCTGGTTATGAGTACTCATCATCCCTAAACTCTGGGGTAGCGTTTTCCTTGTTGGGATGTACAGTCCTGACCTCCTCCTTTGGGTTCATTAACTGCTCCATTATAGTCGGTTGATTTTTTTGTACTGTTCGTTTTTTAATAAATGCCTGACTAATTGGAATTTGGTCTTTTTGGTAATGTCTGGTTTTTCTGTTTTTTTGCTGGGGCACTGATATCCCCCTCGTCTTTTTTGCTCTCTATTCCACCTGCTATTTTCTGTATTTTGACGTCTTCTTGTTTGTTGTTCCCCATGTTTAGGGTTTTATCCTTAAAGGACTTGCATACACCCAAATTAATAGTATCTTTCGAAAGCACTGCTATTGGTTTTTTGTTTTTATCGCCACAACCTCCGAGTACTTAAATGTTTGCTCCTTTTTGTTGACCACTTGTAATTTCTTGCTAGATTGATTCGTGCGGGCACGCAAATTTAGAGGACCGTCCTCCCCAGTTACTGTTGTTGTGGTTTTGGGGTCCATTGAAACAATTGAGTCCTCATGTTGGATTTTGTTTTCTAAGTTAGGGCCTTTTTCGCCATGCCCCCCAGCCCTGCTTATTTTCTCCATAATTGCTGGTTTTTGGGTACCAGGCAGTTGTCTAATACTGGGGTTTATTTGGGGGTTGGTTCTTGGGCTCTAGACTCTTCGTCCCTGGTGCTTTCCAAAATTGTTGCTATAGGACCCTCCAAATCTACCCTATACGTCTCGAGTACCGCTGTGCTCCCCCAAGTGTTGACAGTACTTGGTACGTTCTTTCCTGTTTGGCTTTTTCTTCTTGCTTCTTTGTCTTTCATTATAGGTTCAATTATGTTATTGCCAGAGCTGCGAAACACTTGCCGTACTGTTGTCCAGATTGCTTTGTATAGCTGTTATGAACCCTTCCACGAGTTCTTGAGTGGACCATTGCTAGTAGAGTTGATTGGTCTTTCAGGGTTCCTCCAATCTCCTCAAAGTTTCATAAAGGGAGCCAGGATGGAAGTCATTGTTGCTACAACAAAAAGGTGTTCTTCCTCCAACCTCCCGGCTTCCTTGCGTGGTTCCTTCTCTGGTGCCCCCAATGTGGCGGCCTTTTGTTGGTCTGTGCAAAGATATTCACCGCTATTCTGTGTTGCCTGTTCTCTGTTCGATGCTGGTGGTTCCTGCTGCATCTGATTGGTTCTTTTCTCTATAGGAGTTCGGCTGTTTTCTGTAGTTGATATCTCCACATTTAATGATGTTTCGAGCAATGATGTCACTGACATACTCTTCAATCGTTCAGAGCCGAAAGGGAATCTGGTTATTGAGCATTCATCAAGGTTAAGTGTTTCCAGGGGTTAGAGGTTTTGGTGTTGAGAGCGCCCTGATGACCAGCGTGTTTTGCTGCCCACCCCACCTTGTAAGGTCTCCATGTATTGCCTTCCGAGCCATCTCTCTGGGTTACATATTTTGTTCTCTTTACCGTATATCTTGAGGGGGCTCACCATTACCTTCTCTGTCGCTTTAGCTGAATTAGTTGTAGGTGCCTCATCCAATTCGAGGTCCGTTAAGTTTTTCCTTTTCAAGATCGCCTTCGGTAATCCGTTTCCCTGCAAGGGGGTGATTAATTGTCCATATTCCCGCTCTTGGCTGGGTGTCACCTTTGTTGCACCCTGACCGCCTGCAGTAATTTCTGGCAGACCCTGCGTCAAAGCCTCCGTGCCTGTTGGTTCCTGGGGCATTGCTGGTTGCTCGGGGTTCTCAGGGAACCTCAGGCCTTTTGTACCTACGACTGAGTGTTGGTCCATGAGGGGCGTTGGCTGCTCGGATAGTCGCAGATTACTTGCTCCAGGCTGTCCAGCCCCCCCTAGGTCCCTTGACGTTATTGTGTCCTTTGTGTTCCATGTAGTGGACAGATTATCAATGTAAAGTGCTGTACTTGCACCAATTGAAACATTGTTGTTGAAAGGGCAGGTGCTTTGGGGGCTTGATGCCAACAGACAGCCCTCCGCTGGTTCCCCTTCTGCCTCTGCTGCCCATGATGGCGTTGAGCAGACAGCTTCTTGGCCCCCCTCTACCTTCCCTATTTGAGGCGCGTCTGATCTTAGTTCTGCCGCTTTAGCCACAGTTTCAACCCCACTAAATGAGGGTCGAGACTCAAGCTGAGCCTCCTGCAGCAGCACATCATTTTGCCGAGGTATAGTTAGAGTTGCCATTTCTATGACGTGGTCCCCTTACCTTATGATTCCTCTGGTACAGGTCCTTAGGCACGCTGCTCGCTGTCACTGCCACCTGACACAGGACACTTAGTCACACTCCGCTCCGCTTCACTTCCGGTTTTTGTATGGAAGCGGACGTAGAGAGGAGGAGTGTTTGGTAGCCACGGTGTCCAAGGAAGAAAGACTCCTACAAGTTCTGTGGAAGGAAAGACTCCAATGCAATGCAGATGCGATGCACACTGCTTTAGTGTTTTTCTTGCCGCCCTCGCAGTTTTCTGCAATGATAAAGATGCTGCATTGATAAAGTTCCAGCAAAAGGTCCCTGCGTATATGGCACACCGGACACTCAGTCACACTCCGCTACGCTTCACTTCCAGTTTTTGCCTACTTTACTAAGTCGTCGGTTTCCCTGTTCTTGCTTCCAGTGCGTCCTGCTTTAGCTCAAAGCAGTTCTGAACTTCAAATGCTTCGCCGTCCATGTCAACTCAGCCACATTCAGGTACTCTCCATACAGGTAATGATTTGGTGTATTAGATAGTTCCATATAGGCCATCACATGGAGGGCATCAGGGAGTTCCTCACAAGAACGGGTGTCCTTGTGCCCAAAGGGGGGCAGGGGAGGAGTCTCTCCCGGTGAGGTTCCACTTGCCTCGACCAATAAGGAGGGTGTTGCAGAGCAGGCTCACCTCCCTAGCCCTTGGGAAGAAAGGACGAATGCCCTCGATTCGTCGCATTTGTTATAAATTATTGGCATCATTTTCTGTAAGCCCACGCCAGATAGCACTGCGTCACATCCACCACACACAAACGTTTATAAACCCCTCCACACAAACAGGATACTTTTATAATGCATACATACAGTGAGTAACTCCTCCACACTTTACCATATGAGGGGTGTGAGCCACAGGGGACTGGGCTTGACCGGCTACTACCCGGTGTGTCTCGCAGATGGGTTTGCGGAGGGATCCCACTAGCTTGCTGTCCCCAGAATACAACATAAGGGAGCTGTTAAGATGGATTTCTGAACTCTGACCTGGTGGGCAGAGGTTCAGAAGGCCAGCCAAGTTTCTTGGAACAGGGTAACCTTCTGGACAAGCCAGACCAATCAAGGTAGCATTGGCAGTGGTCAAGACTAGGTCTCAGCAGGGGTGAGGGTGACTGAAAGACCTCAATGAGCACACAGAGTAAAGGACACTTACAAATCACTCCATCAGGTGTATATATTAAAAAAAAATACATATACATTTATTCAAGCCCTTTGAGTTTCAACGCACAGAAATCATCAACAGTAATATTTTAAAACCAGCACAATCCTATTAAAATACATATGTACAATTCCAAGTGGCCTATAGGGTTAAACGTACAGAATGGGTCCACAACCTGCAAGGGAAAGTGCAAATTATCTTTAGCCAGTTCTGCAAAGTTCAATACCTAACTGAAAGTCCATTCCCTACGTTGAGAGGAGCCTAGTGCTCAAATGTACTTTCAGGTGCTGGTGCACGCGATAGAGCAGGGTCTGTAGCAGCTCAGGAAGGTGGGTGAGGTGATGCAGAATAAGTTCCCACTATTCGTGGAGGGTCTCAGCAAAAGGGCAGAAGAGGTTCCAGGAGCTGGGAATGATTCGATAGCTCAGGCTATCTGTGTAAAGAAGAGTGGCCCTCAGGGGACACTCGTGCGTAAAATGGGGTATTGCGCAAGGGGCCACCGGTAAGGGTTGCAAGTACTCACCGACCCCCGGCTCACTCTGGACCAAACTTCGGCAGTCGGGCTCCACTTCGGTTGCAGGTTCAAATGTGGCATTTGTGTGGCTCTGTGGCTTTCAGCGGCGAAGTTACAGCGTTGATTCCTAAATGGGACAGTGGGTATTTCTCCGCTCCTGGTTGATGTATCAGGCCAGTTTCACCGTAGCAGGCTTCAGGGCAAAGAAGGGCACAGCAGCAAGGCACCTGCGAAGTTCATCACCACGGCTGGACAACACAGTAACCGCGTGCACTCCGGTTCGGGCGCTCTCTCTTTGCTTCAGACCTGCGAATCCCAAGTGTACGAAATGCGGTGTGAGAGTGCCGTGAACACAGAGCTTGCGATGTCCCAAGTTTCAAGGGTCTCCTCGAAACAGTGGCGGTGTCAGAGCAAAGGGCCTGCGCAACCAGGTCAGCCCACTGGTTAGCCCAGGGACACTTCCGAGAAGGCTTACTTGCAGGGTTTGATGAAGCTGCCGCGAATAGTTGGTCCCACTATTCCAACGGGTCAAAGCATCTTTCCAGACCTTCTAGTTCGATCAGATGCAGAGGGGTCCAGCGGGACAACAGCGGGCTCAGGGTGCCAAACCTTCCAGCAGGTCACCAGCGGTTCCTCAACTTGGCTTCTTAGTTTCAGGATGCTTGGATCCTATCCTTTGTTCAGTGGGAACGCAGGAGATCGACATGGTATGGGTGTTTGGATCCTTCTCTTATCCAGAATCTCCTTAGCGCCAAAACAGAGGGCCCAATGGGAGATCTGCTCACATACAGGCACACCATACGTGGACCAATCACGGACCACAGTGGTCCCACTCATTCACAGCACACCAGACTCTCTGGCACCCACGATGTGGATTGCAACTAGACAGTCTAGACCACATCCTGGGTGCACACACACAAGACATGCAGAAGCTCGCAAAATCTTGGCATTTCACAGGAAAATGCATGCCCAAATAAGGACTGACCAGTGTCGGCTCGACCTGGGGAAGGTGAAGGGGCAAGATAGCCAAAGGAAAGGACAAAAAAACCTTGTGACATGGCCATTTTGGAGCCAGGCCACCTTTCTGTGCCAAATGCGGTAAACCCGGTTTGCATGGCAGGAAAGGGTTAAAAATATATGAAAAGATAAGCTGCCACCAGCCCTGTCCAAGGCACATCTGCACGTCTCCTAAAAAATCCTTGAGCGTGTCTAGGGCCTTTAGAAATAAAAGGAAGACCCACGTGCACTGTACTGTAAGGTACATTGTGCACTTGCAACATGTGGCAGAAAAGTTGCAACATTGTAAAGGACTAAGGGAAACAAAGTCTCCCAGTACTGACTGTCTTTAAGGGCATGTCAGTTTCCCCATAACAAAGTGAGCAAAAAGCCCAGGGAGTGCAGCTGAAGGCTGCGCTCCACTGGCAAAGTCAGACTATGGTGTTTTAAACAGCAGCATAAAGTTGGGGGGTACACAATTGGAGGGAAAACTTCCCATAAATGGAAATCTTTCCTAACAGGAGCATAACCGTACATGTACCGGAAATGCAGAAATGATATTATATTGAACACGTAGAGTTCACAAACACCAAAGAGCTGACTTACCCTAACAGAATCAAGCAGTTGGGAGATCGTCAACCATGAACTTCATTAACCATACTACGGGAGACTCTGCAGCCAGTATAAGACAGTGGAATGTTGGAGTCGCCAAACTCAAATAAGGGAATTTCAAAATGGCTGTGCATGCTGCGGATGCTTATTAAACATCATGGTTCCTATTAAAACCTAAAAGAAACTGTTGCCCCATCAGCAATCACCAACCTTAATTAATAATCCTATAACAAGGGAAATTCAGACTCCAGAAAGGAATAACTAATCTCGGAAGGGACACACAAGCAATTCATAAATAATCAATCAGAGGCAGACTTTAGAAAGGGAGGTCTGCTAATCATTGCTAGACCTAAGAAGAAAGGTTGCCTACAGGGATATAAACGCTTTCTGAAATACTCACAGCAAATATAGACCAAGAGCCTGATGCTTGGCACCAGAAACCCCTTGCGTTTTAATATTGAACTGCAACTTCAAACAAAGCCGTGTTCCCACCTTTCGGTCAGCACTCAGCCTTGAAGGTATCGGGAAACATTGTTTAATGCACACGGTCCCTTTAAACAACACCTGCAACTCTTCAGGAAAGTCAGTCTATCTTCAATGAGGCTACCAGTAGCGTTCTCTGTGTTAACTGGAGCTATGTGACTGCTCAGCATCAAAGTATTACTGCTGTTAGGGAAAGAAAGGCATTTCATCACACGCAAGCATCTCAGGTAAGCACGTGTTACTTTCCCATTGGTAAAAGGCATTCCCACATCTACGGTGGAAATTTGCTCATAACAACGCAAGAGTAATTAAAAGCTGGCTACAGTTACGGCTACCAACGTCGGCTTCTCAGGAGTACAGAGATTCCTTTTCCAACTCCAAATTATAATGGCTGCAGGCTGCTGCAGCTTCCTGACTTTATTTCTTCTCCTGCTACTACTGCAGGCGCTCTTGGGATCCACACCCCTTTGCTGCAGGGGTGTCTCTGATCCGGCCTCGTTAAGGGAGAGCTTCCCACTCTCAAGTTTCCCTCGGATTGCTTGACTCTGCACACAGGCCTTAGGAAAAACTGCAACTTCAGCTCTGCATTCACACCAATGAGGTGCACCTGGAAAGACTGCCTGCTGCTTTATTTTCTCTCTAGTGCCACCACAGCTATTCAGGGTTTCTGAGCACAGGACCAACTCAAAGTTTGCAATTGAAAATTCCCTCTACTCCGGTTTGCCTGTTGTGGTCACACTTCCTTGTGATCTTCCGGCTAAGGGCTCTGCCTCTTCTGAAAGTTCCAACCTTCCAGCTCCTGCCCCAGCTTCTTTCTAAGGCAGTCGTTTATGTCACTCAGATGGGCTGATTAGGATCAGGTGCAGGCCCTTATGATTAATTGGCTGACCTTGTTTAGAGTCATTAAGCTTGCCTGCCTGGCATGGACTCCTACCGGCCTCTTTATCCCTCTTATTCTTCACACTCCCTGACGGAATCTGGGACTTGTAGTTTGTTTTAGAAAAATTCAATTTCTCCAATTCTTCAAAGGATGTTAAAATGGATTTTCTTCCCCAGATTATATTAAGAGAAGAATGATAAGATTTTACCCTTATAGCAACAGAAGGGACATAAAAGGATACATGTTCATCGCTCCTGTTGGAATACCTTTGATCTTGTGGAGGATATTGGATCTTAGGTGTATATAAAGATTGGCTTCTTGGGTTCAACACAAAATGGAGTTACGCTTTCAGGTTTCACCTTTTTACCCTTACCAAAGGATTGAGATGTACCAAAATGGCAATAAGCCAATTTTTCCTTTAGATTTGAGTTAACAGTATTCCTTGTCAAGGAAAAGAAAAAACAGTGTCTCACCCTGGGCAATCTCCCCACTTCCCTCGGCCTGGTCTCCACCAAGGTGATCCTACCGCAGTACAACACCCCTATGATTGGGATCAGGAAGCGTATGCCCTCTCCTGGCTGCCTGGGAGAAGACTCTAGGTGGGGTTTTAGTAGGGGATCTGAGGTGCTTACAGGCTACGAAAGACCAAATCTTGCAGGAAGCAGGAAACCCGAATGCTGGGGGCGGAGAGTTCGCAAGAAGAACAAGTTACTTGCCCCTGGTAATGGTCTTTCGACTGGATGTTCCTCCCACGTATTCCTCATCTTTGACACTTGTTGTCCAGCTTCAGCTGCTTCGGAAATAAATTTTGGCAGAGAGTGCTGTGGTCGAGTCAATGTTCCTCGAAGGCCTCCCTTGAGGGTGATGTCATTGAAGGCATATATAGCATGTGCAGCACCCATTGGCCATAGTTCTGCAGCAGAGATATCCGTAAAACACGGGAGTGACCTACTCAGCCTTCATGGAATAGAAGCTACAATAGCACGGGAAATTCTACTGAGGCGTAGGAAGGGAGGGCGATGAGGAATACTTGGGAGGAACATCCAGTTGAAAGAATGTTACTAGGGGTAAGTAACTTGTTCTTCGGATGGATTATGTTCTCCCACATATTCCTCATCGTTGACAGACTCCCAAAGCAGTGTTATGTTTGGGGGAGGGAGTAGAATTGTAATTTAAACACGTTCATGGATAGAATGAAGGTCTTCGCTCTCCCCGCTGCTTTTCAATTTATATGTCAAACTACTCATGGACATCCTGAGGAAGCATGGCATACACTTCCACTCATATGCAGAAGATACCCAGGTGTTCATGAGGATACATAACCAAGAGGAGACACATGAAAAAGTGGAACAGCGGCACACATCCAGGTCTGAATTTCCTGCAAGCAATCAGTTATTGCTGAATGCCGGTAAAACGGAAGTGGCTTTATTTGCCTCAAAATACCATCTTCAGCAAAAGCAATTACACCCCCCATTCCCCATGCCTCCTGGGGACACAGCTGGAGTTCTCCAAGAAAATTAAGAATTTGGTCTGTGTCTAGGAGGATCACATGGGAAGTAGAGCTCAAGTTGGTGCGAAGGTGCAGGCAGCATTTTACTCACTATGCCTGCTGAAACACATCTTGCCTTTTATTGCGAATGAGGATAGAGCGGTGGTCATTGGTACTCTGTTCAATTTTAGACTAGACTATGGAAATGCACTACTGTCAGGTATACCAGCCTATCAGCTACGCAGACTGCAGGTGACTCAAAATCCAGCAGTCAGGTTAGTATATAGGGAAAAAAACAGCCCCAATCACTAATTTAAAGAGTGCCTTACACTGGTTGGCAATAAAGCAGAGAATTGAGTTTAAGGTTCTGTGCTTGGTCTATCTGCGTCAACAAGATATGTCCAGGATATCTATCGGACAAAATTAATAAGTATGTTCCTATTTGACAGCTGCGTTCAGCAGATAATAATCTGCTGCAGATACCACGTTCTAGGTATGTGAACAAAGGGGACCACAAATTCGGAGTCTATGGCCCAAGAGCATGGACAAAACTACCTAAAGAAATTAGGGAGATTACAACTCTCCCGGCATTCCATAGGGCATTGAAGACTCACTTGTTCTGCTAGAGTCCTGGACCCTGAGTTGATCCATACACTCTTATACCCAGATCTTCTTTCTCTTTACATAATGAACTGGATTAAGGCATGTTTCTAATTGCAAATGATACATCTGCACCCAATCACAATTTAATTTGTCTGGTGCGTGTTATAAGTAGACAAAATCAACAACAAAAAAATCAAAAGAACCATCCTGGCCAAGGGAGTAATCCAGGGAATAATGTTTAGTAAAAAAGTGTGTATGGAAGACCATGTTGCCTCTTCACAAATTATTTTTATTGGTATGCCCGTCTGAAGGGCCGTATATGTAGCCATGTCCCTGGTGGTATGAGCTCTTAAACCTTCAAGAGGGTCTTTACCTGCAAGCCTGTAACATTCTGATATTGTGAGAATTATCCATCTAGACAATGTCTGTTTGTAAACAGCCTGACCTAGCTTGTGTCCTGCATGTCCTATAACAAGTTGGTCATCAACTCTCAACTTAGACATTCTGGAGTTGTAAAAGCTTAACGCTGTCTGAGGTTCCAACCTACAGAGTCTTTTCTCTTCCTTACCAGGATAAGGAGGGGGCTGGAAGGAATGAAGAACAATTTTCTGACTTAAATAAACGCCTGAAATGATTTTGGGCAAAAAGGAGGGTTTGACCCTTAAAACAACCCTGTCCTTGTGGAAGATGGTAAAGGGTGGCTCGGATGAAAGTGCCTGCAACTCGCTCACTCTACGGACTGATGTCAGAGCTACCAATAGGATTGTTTTAAAGGTTAATAACCTTAACAGACATGCGCGCATAGGTTCAAATGGAACACACATCAGGAATTTAAAAACCAGATTAATGTCCCAAACCAGAACCTGGAAAGGAGATGGAGGGAACACATTAGTAAGCCCCTTAAGGAATTGAGTCATCAGTGGTATTTTGAAATAGGAACATTCCTTTGATGGACGCTTAAAGATGGACAGCGCAGTCAAGTAGTTTTCATGGTACCAATCTGAGAGCCCAAATTAGCTAAGGATAGGAGAAAGGATAAAACATTCGGAGTCTTCGATAGAAAAGGATCAACATTTTCCCTGCACCAGTTGCAAAATGTATTCCAATGGCAACGGTACAAAGACTTTGTTGCTGGTCTTCTGGCTTGTATATCAGACTTTCAGAAATTAAGCGTGAAGGTTGAGAGTCTTGACCTTGGGATGGAGAACTCAACCCTTATCTCGCAATAGAAGGTCCTCTCTTTGTGGAAGACGCATAGAAAGACAGATGGACATGTCCAGAAGGGCTGGGTACCACATCCTCCTGGCCCAATCCGGAGCAACTAGGATCATGTGTTTCCCGAACTTTCTCAACATCCTGATTACATGAGGAATGACAGGGACTGGAGGAAACGCGTACAGGAGTGGAAACTCCCAGTCCACAACAAATGCATCTCCTAGAGCTCCTCTTTGGGGAAATTCCCTGGAGAAATATCTTTTGCACTTCCGGTTGACCTCAGTCACAAACAGATCTACCTGAGGGGTTCCCCAAAGGGAGAAGATCTTTTGAAGGACTTCCTGAGCTAGTTCCCACTAATGGGAGACTCTGCTCTACCTGCTCAGAGCGTCCGCCATTACATTCTCCTAGGTGAACTGCCGATAGGAAGATTCCTTCTTGAATTGCCCCATACCAGAGCTGCTTTGCCTCTCTGCACAGTGGTAGTGAGCCTACAGCTCCTTTCTTGTTGAGGTAATGAATGGCCACTGTGTTTTCCGTCATTATCAGGACATTATTTCCCCGTACAGAGGACAGAAAAGCCTTCAGCGCAAGTCTGATTGCTCTCAGATACAAAAGATTGATGTGTAGTTTGGACTCAGATGGAGACCAATGACCGATGATTGTCATATTGTTGGCATGGGCGTCCCACCCCGTGAGTGAGGTGTCCGTCACTACTATAATCTCTGGCCATGGTTGCCCAAAAGGTGCTCCTTTCAGAATAATTTCCTTGCAAGCCCTCCACAGAATATCCTGAGAGACTCTGGTTGTAATGTTTCCAGAGAATTGGGACCATTGTGTTCATAGAGCTCATTGGTGGGATCTCATCATCAGGTGGGCCTCTGGCACCAAAAAGATGCAGGAGCAACCTAAAAACAAACAAAATAAAAAGAATCTGGCTGAAAGATTCAGGGCACTCTGAAATTTGGTAACCATCTGAAGAATGTCTTGAGCCCTTACCTCGGTTCGCAAGCTTCTTCCTAAGGATGCATCTAGTACAGCTCTGATGTACTGGAGCTTTTGGGAACGTGTCATATGGGACTTCTTGTAACTGATGGAGAAGCCCAGTCTGTGAAGAGAGTGGCAGGTGACTGAGCTGATCTAGGGCTTGTTCGGGAGAACGCGCCCTGATCAGCCAAATGTCCAGGTAGGGGTAGATGTGAATCCCCTCTCCTGAGATTCGCTGCCACTACCACCATCAGTTTGGTGTAAACCCTCAGTGAAGATGTCAGCCTCGAAATTGAGAATGAGAACCGCCAACTGCGAACCTCAGATATTTTCCATGCTTGAGATTGATTGGCACATGAAAATAAGCATCCTGAAGGTCCAATGACACCAACCAATCCTGGAGTTGGAGGGCCTGAAGGATCTGAGAAAGTGTAACCATCTTGTACTTGTCCTTCCTGAGGAACTTGTTCAAGTATCTCAAGTCCAAGATGAGTCTCAGTCCTCCATCCTTTTTGGGGATCAAAAAATATGGGGAGTACCATCCCTTGTTCCTCTCTGCTACAGGTAATGGTTCAATGGCACCTTCCTCTAGGGTTAAAACTTCCTGCACAGGGAGCGGATCCGGAATCCTCAAAGAGTGGTTCCCCGGTGGATTGTTCTGAGGTGTTCTTATAAAAGGAAGGCAGTAACCGGGGGCTACGGTTTCCAAAGCCCAAGCATCGGAAGTAATGTCTCGCCATTCTTCCAGATGCTGAGACAGTCTACCCCCATTGGTGAACTGTGACTCAAGACCTCAGAGGGGCTTTGTGGCGGCAGCTGCAGAGGCCGATGGTAAGGAGGCTTCTGCTTGAGCTAACTTTGCACCTCTACCTCGTCCACCACGAGGAAATCTTCTCTGGCCTCTTTGACTGGCCATTCCTCTCGCCCTTTCAACTGAGGTGTAGTAGTGAAAAGATCTACCTCTCCAAGGTTGCCCACTAGGACGAAAAGGCTGAGGTTGCCTAATAGCAGCACCTAAAGATTTGGCTGCCGCCTTTGAGGTCTGCAACTTCTCAAGGCTCACGTCAGCCTTGTTGCCAAAAAGTTCCCGTCAAAAGGCATGTTGAGAAGCCTAGATTGCACATCAGGTGCAACTTGACTTTCTCAACCACACAAATCTGTGCATAACGGTGCTGGTAGCCATGGATCTGCTGATGCTATCCAGTCCTGATTGAAGGGACTTCCACATGGCCTCTTTGCCATCTACAACAATAGCTAAAAAGGTGTCCCCTTTCAGAATATGCTCTGCCGCCATGGAGATACGGTCCCATAGAGTATACAAAAACTTTGCGAGGGCACACAGTAGGCGATTTTAGTGCCATGCTCCCTGCAGAAAATACCTTCCTCGCCCATCTTGATCAGGAAGGATGGTAGGGTACGCTGCCTGTTTAGAAATAGCCATAGCTGCCTGCACCACCAGACTCTCCGGAGTGGTGTGTTTTGACAGGTAGTCGAGGTCACTACTGGAGTTCTTGTCGATTGCCGTATTAGATTCCAGAGACTCCCAGTTCCTAGCCACCCTTTTTTGCAGTGCCACATGAAAAGGCTAAATGGGATCAGTTTTTGGACCCTTGTCCAGAATGTCTGTGAGGTCGTCTTGGTCATAGGACAATGGGGGCCTTCTGCAACCCAAGTATTCAACCACTTTTGACATGAGCTGTCTATAAGAAGAGTCTGCATGTTCCCCTGGTTCTGGCTTGCGAACTAAAGTTCTGGCGAGGTATCAACCCACTTGCTGTTTGTAAGTTCTCATATAGGTCTTGCATTCTACTTTCCTCAGAGATAAAGCTCTCTGGTACATTGGGTATACCATAATGAAAGCCAAATGGGGCTTCGTCATTGTCCGAATGCTCTTCCTCTTTAAATTAAATTTAAAAGACATAAAAAACTCTTTCTCTGGGAGTGGAGCATTTATTTTGTCAGGTTTTGTACCAAAAGGCTTCGATGTTGTCAAGGTCGTCGATATTATCTTTATCTGCACTGATTTTGGAAGGACGCTTGAAACTGACGGCGTAGCTGGCAAGTGTGGCGCAGTTTGCGTCAAAGTCTTCAGCGCCAATGTCTAGGGCTTGGTGGGCGTCGAGGGCCTGGCGTGCATCGAAGGCACTACCGGTGTCGAAGGTGTCGATGGCGTCGACGACCTCGACTTCTCCCTATGTTTAGTTTAGTTTATTGCTTTGTATAGCCCGGCCTGGCACTGGGGCAACTGGGCGCTTGACATGGTTACAAGGTAACAGGTAATGGATACATGGTTGTTGTAGTACAGGAAAGCTTACATATGCATGGTTCTTAAAGAGCATGTTATTCACAGTTTGTGATGTCCGTTAGAATATTTACAGTATAATTACAGCTGAAGTGGTAAGTGCAGGTTGTGTTGGCTAGATATGTCTATAAATATATGGACAGGTGTCTCAGATGAGTGGAGTGAGCGTGTTCAGGTTTCTTTGGCGACAAGCCAGGTTTTGGCAATTTGTCTGAATCGGGGGAAGGAAGGTTCGGTTCTGAGAGTAAGTGGTAGGGAGTTCCAGAGTTTAGAGGCATACACTGGGAAGCTTGCGCCACCTGCTCTTTGGAGCTTATGTCTGGGGACCTTTAAGCAATGAGTTTGGGCTGTTCTAGTTGGCTGAGATGAGATGTTAAGGGTGTAGTTGTTAGCAAGGTATTTGGGGGCTTGGTTGGACAGGTACTCGTGGGTGAGGGACCATGTTTTGTACTCAATTCTTTGGGGTATCCATAGCCAATGGGTAGTACGTCTCAGATCTGAAATGTGTTCAGATTTTGGTATATTCAGGGCTGCTCTGAGAGCATTATTTTGAACAATTTGAAGCTTGTCATTGTTCTTTTGGCTGGTGCCGAGATAGAGTGCATTGCAATAGTCTACTTTAGAGAGCACTAAAGCTCTAGCAAGGGTTGTGCAGTTGGGTGTGGATAGGTAGGGTCTGCAGGCGTTGATAAGCTTGCATGTGTAGGCGGTCAAGGATGAGATGGCATTGATTTGGCTAGTCAAAGTGAGGGAGGAGTCAAGGAATATTCCTAGGGGTTTCACATGCTTAGATACAGGGATGTTGTTGCCATTAATGGTGAATGTTTGGTAGAGTTTGTCAAGGTTGTTGAGTCTGGGTTGGAAGCCTAAGAGAAGAAGCTCGGTCTTGTCATCGTTGGGGCATAGTCCATGCTTGGCCATCCATTCTTGGATGATAGAGTAAATGTTGCTGAGGACTTTGTTGTCGGTGGAATAGTCTCCTGCTAGTGGGATGAGTATTTGAGTGTCATCTGCGTAGTTTGTGTAGATGACACCCAAATGGTCCAGTATGCTGAATAGGGGTTTTGTAAATCACGTTATATAGTGTTGGCGAGATGCAAGATCCCTGTGGGACGCCGCAGGTAACGGGGGCTGGTTCAGCGGTAGCGGAGGGTGCGAAGACCCTCATGGATCTATTGTTCAAAAAGGATTGAATCCAGGCGTTCGCTTTGTCAGAAAAGTTGTCTGCCGAGGCTAGATGTTTGCATGTGATGTCATGATTAACTAAGTCTAAAGCGGCCGATAAGTCAAGTAAGAGTAGGAGTGCCAGTTTGCCATTGTCTTTTAAATTGTCCATTTGAGTTTTGAAGTCGATCAAAGCGGTCTCTGTCCGTGTTTAGGGAGGAAGCCAGATTGTCTTAGTCCAAGTAAATTGTTATTCTCTAGGTGGTTCTGGATCTGCAGATAGGCTGCTCTGCCCAGAATTATTAGAATTAAGGGCACTGTTGTGATGGGTCTGTAGTTGGTGGGAATGCTGTGGTCCAGTGTGGGTTTCTTGAGCAGAGGTAAAACCCAAGAGTCCTTCAAGTTGCCGGGTACTATGCTTAAAGTGAATGAAGAGTTTATCAGCGAGGTAATGAAAGGGGCTAGATGTTTGGCTGCGTCTTTGATTACTGGGGCTGGGCAGGTGTCGCTTTGACATTTGGATGGTTTCAGGGTAGATATTATGGGCCTCATTACACGGATGGCGGTAAGGGTTTACCGGTACCAGTATTTTACTGGTACCGGTAAATCCTTACCACCTTACTACAAGGTCCCTTTGCGGGTTGGGGAATTTAACGCCTGCTTTTTGCAGGCATTAAAAACCAACCCGCAAAGGGACCAGGGAGCTAATTACGGTACTGCAATTTGCAGTACCATAATTAGCGCCTTCCCCATTCCCATAGAGCCCTATGGGGCAAAAATGGGAATGGGGAAGGGCAATGGTGGAAGAGGGAATTACCGCCCCGCCAACCTTGGAATAGGGCGGTAATTCCCCTTTCCACCAAGGCGGTGCCGGTATTTTACCAGCATGAACCATGGCGCTAATAGCGCCATGGTTCACCGCCATCCCTGTAATGAGGCCCAGTGTCTTTGACTTCTTAGGTGGTGATTGTTGAGAATTGTCTGTTTGTTTGGTTGGAGGGGGTGGGATGAGGTTATGAGCAGTTGTAAGGGTAGCTTTCTTAGCTTCAATTTTTGCTTGGAGCATAGCAATTCTACCGAGGAAGGCTTCTTATATATTTGTACACCAAGAGGTATCTTTGGTGCATGTGTCAGATATGGGGGGGTGGGGATTTAAGCTCTCTTAAGATATTAAAGAGCTCTTTTGTGTTAAATGTGGCTTTACTGATTCTCTCATTATACATATTATTTTCAGTTTGGGCAATGGCTTGCTTGTAATTGTTGGAGGCAGAGGTATATGATTTTATTTATGATTGAAGGGGAGTGTCTCAAAACTGATTTGGCATGTCTCTTGGTTTTCCGAAGCATTTTTAGTTCGGGGGTGAATCAAGAGTTGAGGTGAGCACGTGGTTTGGCTTTGCGTAGTTCAAGCGGCGCAACAATGTTGATGGCTTTGAAGATAGTTGAGTTGTATAGGTCTACTAGATCTGTGGGGTTGACAATGGTGGGTGTGAAGTCGACGATGGGTTGGAGCAGTGGGATTAGTTGCGCAGCTGTGATATTTTTACTATTTCTAGTAAATGCAGATGGGCATTAGTTGTTGGTGGTGGGGCGTGTTTTTTTTGTTTCTGGTGAAGGTGACTAGGTGGTGGTCATTCCAGGCACAGGGTGTATTGGGTAGGATGGAGGTATCACAGTTAAGGTCCGCTAACTAATCAAGGGTTCTCCCTTTATTGTGCGTGGGTTGTGAGATGTGATGGGAGAATCCTAGCTCTGAGATGGTATTGGCGATCATGTTATCTTTGTCATCTTTGGTGTCGTTGTAGTCAAGATTGAAATCGCCTAGAATGAGTATCTGTGAGTTGGGTTTGATATTGTTGGAGAGCAGGAGGGCAATGTCGTCGTTGAAAGAGGAAATGGGACCAGGCGGTCTGTATAGGAGGTGGATGGTGGTGGTATTCGTGTTGGTTGTGGTTAGTTTAATGGTAATCAATTCAGCAGATGGGAATGTTTGGTTAACTATGTGTCTGATATTAAAGGAGGTCTTTGCTATGAAGGCGACGCCTTGTCTGTATGAGCCTTTGATTTTTCGGACCGAGGCCTCCAGATGCGGATCAGGCCTTTAACCTGGGCTCGAGGGTACGTGGGTTTTTGGACAAGACCTTTCCTTTCCGGCTTCTTTTGAAGGCTCGGTAGGAGTATGGCTTTGTTTTTTGAATATTTTCAACATTTCCGCCCTGAAGGGGTCCCATTCAGTCGGTATTGATTTTTTTTGTAGGGCAAGCAACTCTCTCAGAGGAAGGGTCAGCTGACAAAATCCACAAAGACATAGTAGTGTTGTGGGAACCACTCCTCGACCTAAATCGCTTGGCCTTCTTCGTCCGAGGAGAGTCGCCTCTAGACTCGTCGGTCGAAGGCCTAGCAGGTCGGGTAGGTGAATTTTGGGGTATTTTTCCTACCTTACGTTTCCTCTTCCGCTCCCTCAAGGCTTTTCCCATCACGAATTGGCACTTTGAACTGTCGGCGGTATCATGGGCCTCCCCGAGGCACTACAGGCAGATACGATGCGGGTCAGTGAGAGACATTTCTGACCTGCAATCCCAGCATTTCTTGAAACAGGACTTCGGCATCGACGATGTTAAAGAAGAAGACCTAATTATCAAGGTTTTTAGTAACGAGGCATCACTATATGAGGCGCGCCGAATTTCACTCGAAGCAACCGCTGTCACAGAAAAACGGAACGGAGGCCACCGGGCGCTGCATGTGTTATACATGCCTTCGGTGACATCACCCTAGATGAAGGCCTTTGAGGGACATCGACTTGACACCATCAATGCACAGTGCCCTCTGACGAAATGTTATTCCGAAGCAGCTGAAGCTGGACAACAAGTGTCAAAGATGAGGAATACATGGGAGGACACAATCCATTCGAACATTTATTGCTTGGTTTTGATTAGATTAGGGCTGGACATTTGAGTACAAGAGCAAGACTTGGTTGGCCTCAACTTTGAGTATTTGGTTTAATATCCTAGGGTAACCAGGAGGCTGAAAGACTCATTGAGATTGGGTTCTGGCACCTTTCAGTTGGTCACACCTTTTGGATCATTATGTATAAACTAGACTGTCCTGCAGGGAACAATGACTCTTAAGAGTAGGTTTTGTTTATGATTTAGAACCTTTGGATCTCAAATTTGGTGAACATCCCAAAAGACCCACTTTCCATTGCCCCATTTATGACAATGTTTTACCTTAGCCATCCCTTTTAACTGTAGAGAAAACCCTTGGTCCTTTAGGCGTTTGGTCCAACCCATCACTATAAAACCGAAGAATAAACATACACTGGTCGAACCACGCATATTCTGCATCACGTATCCAGGTGTCCATCTACATCCATGTGTACTGGTACTCTGCCTATCACAGTAAGCACACTATGCACACAGCTGCTTGGAATGTAAGTAAGCACAATCAATAATTGCTTGGAATATGCAACTGCACAATTAATATGCACATGCCCCTGATCCCACACAAGAATCCCTCAGACTATTTGTTGTGGGGGGAATTAAAGGCAAATAAAGACTGCCTGTATTCAAAGAAAGATTCTGAAAAGTTGTACTGCTTCTTCAAATGTGAATAAGTGCCACCTTTTGTAAAGAACATTGCCCAACACAAGACTTGGAGATGCTTCAAGTTTTAGTGAGAGAGGGGACTTAAAAATGAATCACTTGAGCTAGGATTTCCACCTCTTACTCGCTACCACAACCAAGGTGCATCTGCAGGATGCAGATAATCCTCTGCATACCTGAGACACAGCGTACGACATATGAATTGGGTTCACTACAAACTGTGCACATTTATTGAACTGCGTACGTGAAAATGCAAGGAAGCCAAAGAACTGGTGCCTATGTTAAGTTACCTGGAAAATGCTTCCAAGTTATAAAGAGAAATATTTGTAACACTGAAAGATATAGTTCAAAGACTACACCAGCCAATGTCTTCATCTCTGATTTTGTAAAGTAAATTGTTACTTGCTTTCGAATGGAGCCCAGCTAATTGATAAACAAGTTACATTCTGCAATGTATACAATTTAAATCATGTGAAATAATGTTGAATGTAAAAATGATACCATTATAAATGAAGAAAAGAAAGAAGCAATAGTTATTTTGGTTGAGCCAACACTGTATTAATTTCAGCCGACATTGTGCTGACTAAGTTAACCTGCATTTCAACTCGGAGCCAAAATCCCTTCCACCATTGGAAGTCTTCCAGGGGACCTTGTTAAAAAAAGCTCCAACATTCCAGCAAAATCACCATAAAGCCAACCTCTGTGTGGGCTATTGGGTGCAGAACACAAAGATCCCTGCCAAACGACTTAATCAAGGCCTCACTGAACTTGTGATGTGGATCTGTTTACCAGAGTCATATGCTGTTCAAGCTTAATCAACAGGGCAAGTCTAGGTATGTATATTTTAATTTTAAAACCACATATATTATCCATTTACCCTCCACAGAAAAGTGAATATCACTTATAACTCTTGAAGGATACAACTTAGAAACATGGGCAATTTGACACCAAACGACTCTAGAAATAAATATCTCATCAGGTTGTGTCACATGTCACAAATATAATAAGAAGTTCCCTAGAAATATTGCCAACTCCCTGGGGTGCAAGGGGATTGGGGTGGTGGTTGACACTAGGGGACACTCATTTCAAATAGAAAAATCTTGGTGTTTTATGTAATTTAACTGTTTCTCATCCTATTTGAAGCCCAGTGAGATTTGACTGCATGTAGAGAACATGGCACTAGTCTAGTCTAGTTGATTTTCTGCTTTATTTGAACCTTTGGGAGATTGCATGCAAATACATGCTAAAATGTGTTTTGCTTACTAATTGTGCTGTAACGAGTGCGTAAAATAGGGAACGTTTCCCAGCGCCGACAGTGTAGCATTTAAAAGTACCCACATTTTTTTTTTAACAGATGTAGTTAAAATTAGACCATGGTTCGAAAGCACACCGTAGCAGGACCTAGAGAGTATCAGTTTAATAATTTATGCTCTGTGAAAGCTTTAGTTACCCAACTAAATAAAATGACAGTAATTTTAAAGGAGTAATTTATATTCTCATAAAAATTATGAAAATGCAACTCCAATAGAGCGCCTCATTCTGAAATTGCACAGTGAAGTTCATATGTGATTTGAAAGGGGACAGATATTTATATGTGTCCAATACAATCTGAAAACCATTTTCTCGGTTTGTGTGGGTGAGTCAAAATAGTCTGTGCTTTCGAAATTGAAAACATTTCTTCCTGAACCCAAAACCCGCAGATCCAGTTATTGTAAGCCGATTATAAATTGCACACATATTTTAGTAGCCCACAGCACCATGTGCGCAAAGTAACCAAAAGACTGGAGACAGTTCTTTGATTCCTTGCATGTCTACGTGTCATTGGGGAAAGCAAAGTTGTTGCATTATTTGCAAATGTGACCTTATGTTTTAAAGTGAAATCAGGGATCTTGATTTACTGACTGACAAGTGGTAGAGTTACAATTAGAATGCCTAGTGTTATTCAGAATTTAAGATTAACAATGCAACACATTTTCCATTCATTAGATTGTGGTACAACAATGGTCTTTTGAATGTATTATATTCTCATCAAGCTAGAAATAATTATGCACAGCATTTTAGAGACATTTAACAATATGTATACATATGGTTTAAGCACTAGCATTTTAAAGAATGATGCGACTTCCAATTGTCATATTGAATTATTCCTAGGAAATGCACAAGCACTTTAGACTACATCTAGTATATGCACTAGCACTTTTACATGATGCACAACGGAACGGATGTTGTTTGGGTGCATGATGTTATATTTTTAATATGTTAATGTACAGTTCAACTAGCTTTATGAAATGGACACTATCTGCTGCTGCTGAATGGAAATGCACCTGCACTTTCGTATTTTGTTATGAACATTGTAGCAATAGTTAAGTTTACTATATTGCTATAACTGTCAATTAGACATCTGCTGAAATGTTTAGAATGTGGATAGGTTGGGTACTATACCCCAGTGTGACTAGACTCGTATATTTGCAGATTACATGCAAGGAAAATCTTTATATGTCATTACACAGCCCTATCAGTTTTTTGGAATGGACATTGTATCTGTTGTTGTAATGACGCGTTGCCCCATAAGGAATTGCAATTTCGCATGTTTATATGCATACTACAGTTCAAGTAATTTTCACTATATTGTTGTGACTTTGTCCATCAGATATCTGTTGAATGTCCAGAGTGTGGCCAGGTTGGGTACTACACCCCACGTGACTGGACTAACTAAATACATGTAAGGAGAAATCCTGATGAGAGAGGCTGCTGCAGCCTGCCTTGGTTTCTTAAATGCTCCCCTGCAGGGCTTGTATTTCAGCTTTGTTACTTTTATCAGAGGTGAATTAGTGTTTAATATTAAGAGCGCATTGGCGCATTTAACACCAAAAATGCTGAGACTGTAAACAAGTAGAAGGGAAAAGGCGAAGAGTTGAATGCCCACACCCAGGTATCCCGTTTTATTCGCAAAATTTTGTAGATTTGTGCTACTATGGAGATATGGGGTTATTTAACCCTGCATCTATGTAAAGACAGCCATTTCAATATGGTGGCGTTTTTCTCAATGTATTAACATTACTAATAGCGATCATGTGATCGCAATGCATGGACCTGGGGGAGAAACCTGTTGGTTTTTGTCACAAACATGGATAGTATCAGCCTGTTGAAGCTTGTAAGACCGAGCGGAACGCGTGGCGTTTTCCACCCTGATGGGCGAGTGTTTTTATTGACTTGACTGACATGTGGGTAAGCATGCCATTTATGCTTACCTTAATTGTTGTGTGTTGCATGGAAATTATAAATATTGTTTTATGTAAAAGGTAGCAAGGTCTTGAGTGCGTGGGTTATCTTTGTTACGTACTTCCTTAACAGGTTTTTTGCAGTGTTACAACCTGCTGGAAGCATGTGTTTTTATACATTTACATGTATCTAGCCAACCTTTACCCTTAAGCATCAGCTACAAGTAAGGCAGAGCACTATATATATATATATATATATATATATATATATATATATATATATATATATATATATACACATACATACATACATACACACACACACAAACACACACATTACATGGCCCACGGTGATAGCCATGTAGTTATGGTTAAGTTGCTAATCCCATAGAAAGAGCACTTTTTGGGTGGCTTATAACTTCGCTCTCTCTGGACGAATCCTCACCAAAGTTTCCCAAAAAAGTGCATCGCCCACCCTGGATTTTTTGCAAAGTTTAGTGAGGTTTGGTGCGGGGGGGGGGGGCAAAGCTATGGGGGGGTCCCAAAAAAAAAATCCCATAGAGTGAATGGGGAAAAAAATGTGCTCAAGCCTACAGCTCAAATCGCTGGACGGATTTGAACCAAATTTGCGGCAGGAGCAGAGGCTTGGTCCCGAAAGCGTGCTTTTGTAAATTTGGTGGAAATCCGTCCAGTAGTTTTAAAACAACCAAAAAGTAGGTCTAAAAAAATTAGTGCTATCTATGTCCGCTCCACGGACACATTTCCCTGTTCACTCCGTGGACAGGACACTGATTGGCTAATCGGCTTGTGTCATGTCCGCGGACGTGTTTGCTGATTGGCTGGGGTGAAGCGGGAGGTTCGTCACATTGTTTTGATGCTAGGTGGCAGGTGCCACTGATGTGTTTGCCATGTCCGCGGTCTTCACGGCTGTCCGCGAACATAATAAATGCACTACTAGCTATTTTACTTTAGTGTGATGTTGGTTTTGGGTTGTTAGTAGAGCATTGATTGTAATTAATATCCCCTATAAGTAGGCCATATACCACAGTTAAAATGTTTGATGCTATGGGTGTGTTATGCCCACACCCATAGAATCAAACATCCATCATATTTCCACAAATCAGAAGTTTGTGTACTGCTTGATTTGTAGAGTTTGTATGAAGTTTTGGCTACGTCTTGCAATTAAGATTGTAGAGTTTGGTAACAAGCACTGCAGTATAACATATCCATGGAAGTAAACATCTTGGATTGTGGTGTATTGTTAGATGTTTGCTTGAATGGTTGTGTTATGCAGCAGTATTTGTGAGTGGAATTATTATATACTTACTGTTTGACTTTTTGTGATTGGATATATTTTTTTCATGACTTGGGTAACTGGAGCAGATATTCTTTTTCAATCTCGGTGATAAAAGAAAAGATCATATGTTAGTGTAGGTAGTTCATAATGAGTTATTGCATTGCATAATAGACATTTCTGCATTATTTTGACCCTCATACTTAGTACTTTAGAAGTACTATATTTCAAACCAGTGTACTGTGCAATTTGCTCAGTTTCTGTGTTTGTTTATTAAATCATTGGGTCTGTGGAAAAAAAAAAATCCATGCTGGATTAAAAAAAAAACCTTTTTTTGTTATGGTACAATATATTTCTTTCTTGGTTTTTAGTGCTTATTTGTTGTTTCTGGCTTATTATCTGTTGGCTTGTTGCAGATATTTTGGGGCAGTTAGATACCTGTTGGCGTATTCTAACTATTTATAGTTTTCTAACTGAAGTTTTGTTAATGTTTATGCACAGATTAGTTATTACATTTTGGTTTTAAGAATATTAAATAAGCACTTCTAAGATATTTTGGTAATCACTGCTTTAGAGTAATGGTACTATCATTACTTTTGAACCATCCACAATTCTTTTTTATATATGCAGTGTAGTGACCTGCATTGGTTGTAGCTCCTGTGTGGTAGATTATACCTATTGTTGTGAAGGTTTTCTTACCAAGTGATACTTGACCATGTGTGAATCCAGTCAGCTTGCAGTTGTTTTTGGTACCATCTGCATTGTAATGTAAAAGCATTACTATTACGGATTTACTATGTGTCTGTATTTGTAAGGTGGAGCGATTATCTGAATTGTAAGTAGTACATAATCTGCCAGGGTTTGCATTTTGTACAGGTTGCTGAAATGGAATGGATTCACAGTTAGGTATGGATACATACACAAAGTGTTCATTAGGGATTTGTTCCTGTGCCACATGGCTGCAGAGAGTGCATGTATGTTTCAACATTTATGAAATCTGGAAGATTTCGTTTATAGGTATGTTTTTCTTTTCCAGTACTTTTAGTAAGTACATTAGAAATTCTTGTGGATCTTCTTGTGAGTTTGTAGTGAATTTGACCATTCCAGCACAGTAGTCCAATTCGAATCTTATTCCATGAACACTGTAGTTGTTGTCAGGATTGTTGGTTGCATTTCTATGAAGGACTAACCTTTGCAAACACAATTGGTCTGTATTGTGTAAGTAAATGCTGTCAATAATTGGTGGCAATTGGAATAGAATATTTATTGCTACATTTGCGTTGCAATTTACACCAGTTATATTTGAAAATTTGAATGGACCTGATAGTTCTGTGTCCAAGTCATTTGTTCTGAGTGGGTGTTGCTTCTTTGAAGAAGTACTTGAGTTACTTTGAGCAGTAGATTATTTTTTGGTTGTGGTAATTGATGAAGTATTAGCTTCTTTTACTTTCTTTGGAGAAATTGCAGTGAGATCCTGTATCGTTTCTGTTTGAAGTTGTTTTCTTTAACAACGTTTTGATTTTTGTGGAACAGGATAGGTTTTTAGATGAGGGGTGTACAATGAACGTAGTCTATTGTATTCTAGAATGCAAGGAATATCAGCATTTACTATACTTGCGTCAAAGTTGATTAGAATTAGTCCGTCAAGTGTACGTAAGCGTGATAGTGCTACACAGCTCATGCCTTCTTTAAAGACTGTGCTCTCAATATCTATCAGTACTTTATCTAGGGTAAGACCTTGTGATTTGTGAATGGTGACTGCGTATGCTAGAGTTAGAGAAAATTGTTCTCTGCATACATACATGTCTTTGAAAAGAAGAAGGGGGGCTGTTGAGCGTCCTACCCTTTTAACTTCTGATAGTTTGTCTAAGAGAATATTGACAAACTGAATGTTGTCGTCATGTGGGTATGTTTGAAAGCCAACAACTGTACCAAGTACTCCATTAACTAGTCCTTGCTCCACGTCAAGGTTACGTTTAAGCATTACTCTACAGTTTAAAGATACATTTTAATATTTTCTCCAAAAAAGCTGTCATCAATGACATTTGTGATGTCACCTTTGAGGTCCTGGGTGTTAGTCTAAGCAGTGCACGGCGGTAGCGTGAGTTATGGTTGCTTAGCATACCATAATTGGTGAATTTCAGGGTTTTTTTTGGTTTTACTTGGAACCATAACGTCCCTTTAACAAAGTTTTTTCACTGAATATTGTGGGATGTTTTCACTCACTCATCCAAGCCCTGCAACAGTACTGTGCATTGAAAACATCAGAATGGCCATTGGAAAGCATGCTGCTCGGTCAAAACCATCCAAAAATGCGCAGAAAAAAAATCTGAAAGATAGGCTGCCATCCACTTTTGCCTATCTTAGTGAGCACAGGAGGTCACTGCCTAAAACCACCATTTGGCTACACACACAGTAGCCTGAAACCACTTGGAAATAGCAATACTGATTGCCAAAAGCAACCCAGAGCTGTTTGGGAATTCATTTTCTTGATTGTCAAAATTGCTAAAATCATGGCTCACAAAACCACCAAAAGGATACAACTTCTTGTTGGGTGTTCTACATTACTCTACTGCAAGAATCCACATCAGTACAACGTCAGCAAGAATCATATGTTATTAGGACAATATCCCATGTTAAAGACATTAATTTAAAGACAGCAGTCAAAAATGGGTGCAGTACCTTTGCTCGCCTCTGACAGGCGCTGGCGATTTAAATTCTGACAGGAGAGCTGTATTGCAGAAGCTAAATATGCCAAAGCAGAGAAGTCTATCAAAATGCCATATAGAGTGCCACACATTGATTTAATGTGGAAAAAGACTCGATTAAAGATATGTTGCTTATTTTCAGTTTATAATGTTATATTTTCTTCACAAGGAACTAAGTTGCAATTGATTAGAAGGCAGTCTGATTTAATTAAAAGTTCAAGAGGCCTTCTGTCTCTGGGAATCCTTCACACCTGGCCTTCCCAGCAACAGGAGAGGATGTTGCATGGTCATGTTAATCAGATGGAGAGTGGCACCCTGGTCTGCTGCCCTCAGTCAAGACAATTGGTTCTTTCAGCTGAATAGGATATGCTGATTTGGGTGTGACTTGTCAACAGCTGCCCTGGCAGAGGCAAGACATGTGACCATCTGACTCACCAAGCTTCTAGGGGCGGACCAGACTGGGTTGTGGATTTAATATTGCACCAAATATATGTTTAAGGAAAATGCTTCTAAAATATTGTATCAAGCTGACAGAAATGTACAACTTTGGGATTCTTAATATGAAAAAGTCACTCACAGTTTGAGACTAAGCTGAAATCCATACGATGTTCTGAGACCAAAACCCGGGATTTATTAATATTGTGGGTACGGTGCTTATGCTAGAAACATAACAACATACAGTAATATGCTCAGAGAGGGTTATTTTTCCCATAGACAATGGAGAAAACCTTGCGCAGGCCTACAGTGCAAACGGCTGGACGGAATGTCACCAAATTTGCGGTAGGAGCAGTAGCTTGGTCCCGAAAGCGTGCTTTTGTAAATTTGGTGAAAATACGTCCAGTACTTTCTTTTAAAAACAGATAACATGTACACCTCTAAAAAATAGTGATATCTGGCTCTGCTCGGCGGTCCCATTTACGTGTTCGCTCTGAGGTCCAAAGTCTCATTGGCCTGGAGTGTGGCGTGATGTCCGCCAACAATGGACACGCCCGCTGATTGGCTTGTGCGTTACAATTTTAGGTTATGCCATGTTCTATCCGTGGACAGTGTGGCGCCGAAATGGCAAACATTCTTTACCCCATGTGGTGGTGGGAAGAAGGAATGGAAAGGGAGGGGGCGTGAGAAGTGGTTCATCTGATATATCTCATTAGGTGGAAGAAGACAGTGGTGTGCCTGCAATATGCGTGCGTACTGCGCCAATTCACGGGTACCTCCAGATGCAAGTACCTTGTGTGGAGAATGCAGGCAGCCTTTGTTACAGCACAAAAGCTTGTGCAGTGGCCTCTTTCCATAATGAATGGTGGCAGGTCAATTGCAGAAGGGGAGTGCATTCCTCATGACATAAATATTTGAACATAGCGTGTACTCTGGTGTGTTGCATGTGGTAAGCCCGTAGCACCTTACATGCATGGCTGTAGGCCTTGCACCAACAACTTTGTGCCCTGGTTGCAAGTAGGTTTGCCATTGTTGTCTTGTGTGTGTGTGGTTTGTCAACATTGCATATATTGTTGGTTCCATGGGTGTGGTGATTATTAGCACATCCTACAGTGTTTAGTCCATGGCTGGAGCTCATGGAGTGAACACTCCTGCAGTGTGTCAACTGGGTGCAATGTTCAAATGCTTTGTGCATAGAAGTGGATAGGGTTCCACTGCATATTTTATCGGCTTGGGTAGTGTCCATTGCGTGGAGTGCAGACTAGTGTACTGCACTATAAAGTATTGGTTTTGTGCACTGAATAGAGTTCTCGGAGCAGGGCCACTGTTGTGAAGATTTTGTGGTTTGGTTGGCAGTAACATCATAGAATGGGAATTAAAGTGGGTAGGGTTGCCAGAGGCTGTGTTATCTTTGTAGATTCTGCTAACTGTTGCATGTTTCCATGCATAGCTGTATTATGGTGCAGAGGTTGGGTAGGAGTGCTGATGGCTGTGGTACGTTTGTGGATTGTGGTACTTGGTCACATGTTTGCATGCATGGATGCATTAAGTTGCAGTGGGTGTGGCCAAGGCCTAGACTCTTGGGTGCATGGCCAAAGGCTTTAGGCCGTAGGCCATGCACCCAGGAGCCTAGGCCTGGACCACACCCATCGCAGCCATGCAGTTTTCACTCTTGGTGACCTTTAAGAATGGTTGTGGAGCACATTTTAGACTTGGTAGTACACCGGAAGGCAGTTGACATGCGTATATTCTTGGTTCCATGGGTGTGTTCATTGTTAGAACATCCTACAGTTTTCGATGTATGGCTGGAGATGCTGCAGTGACAGGTCCTGCAGTCTGCCTACTGGGTGCAGTGTTGGAATACTGTCAGTATACAAGAGGGTAGGGTAGAACTGGATCTTCTATTGGCTTGGGTACTCTCCTTTGTGCAGACTGCTGATAAAAGGCCCAATGTTGTGAAGATTTGGTGGTTTGGTTGGCAGTGACAATACTTTGCGAAAGGAAGTGCGTAGGGGTGCCGGAGGATGTGGTATGTTTGTGGATTCTGCTGTTACATGTTTCCATACATCGGTGTGTTAGGGTGCGGGGGTTGTGTGGAAGTGCCGCTGGCTATGTTACGTTTGTGGATTGTGGTACCTGGCCACATGTTTGCATGCATGGCTCCATTATGTTATGCTGGATGTGGGCAAGACCTAGACTCTTGGCTGCATGGCCAAAGTCGTGATGGGTGCTGATCTGGATGATTTTGGATGCTGAAATCATGGATTCTTTTGCAGAACTTTCTACTGGAGATGCTTTGGAAGCACACATGACATGTACTATGAGGGTTTAACAGTACATACGGAGTGCTGTACAGAAATGATAGTGTTGGATAGTGCAAGAGTGACATTGAAACACTGATTAAAAATCCCCTGAAGTCCAAAAGGGCATTACTAACAACAGACTGGATAAAGACAATTGCCCAAACCCGGTCCTCTAAGGTGGCGCCCTCCTTCTTCCCGACAAGAGACTCTGATACTTACCCAATAATCTGACAACATTCCTGGATGCAAATGTGAGAAACAACTATGGTGGGGTGCATCTAGGCCTGATTCAGATGGGCTCTGTTCTCTCCCGTTGAGGACAAGGGGCTAGAAGTAGACCTCTATGCCCTGAATGTCAAGATCCAAAAGATCAAACCATTCATCATCTACTAAGATTCTGCCGCGGAACATGGGATGTTCGAAAGCAATATCTGAAGCACTTTGTTGCTTCAAGGTTGTCATCAGAGGACTTTTGGATAAGATCGATGGCGGGATATGATACTGCTCTGACATTAAATATTGTAAGAGTGTTGCAACAGACAGACTTTATTTCTACAAAGTATGGCAAAAGCATCCACCCGCTTAATTGATGTATCCAGAAGATCAGCAAAAGGACTCCATGATGAGATTACAAAGAGCACCAAACCTTAAACTGTAAAGAATGTGAATGATGTCAATGACAACAGTTGGATTCAGACAAGAAATGTTTTTGTTGTAAATTTGTGTTTCTGTGGGAAAAACCAATATTTGGTTAAGACCACAATAAATAAAAAATAAAAGATAGTGTTGGATGCAGAGGTCTTGGATGTGATTGGCGCATGTATGTGTGAATATTTTACAGTACCCAATGAGGGAGTGCTGCAAAAATAACAGTGGAAAGGGAAGAAGGAATGTCCCTGCTTTACTGGGGTATGGCCCTCGCTGTAGCTGGGAAAGCGCACATGCCACATCCTGCCCTTCTGAGCATGGTGGGAATGGAAATGAAAATGTGGGGATTATCCAATCAGGTGTTCAGGGTGTGGTTCACAGGCAGGGGCAGTACTATTTTTTCCCACTACTCTGTGTACTTAGGTTGGAAAGGATGGAGAGATGCACAGTGCTGATCGTGGGCGATAACTTTGTGCAAGATATAGACAGGTATGCCGTGCGAAGAGGCATTGCTGCTAATTTCGGGTTTGAATGGAGTGGAGGCTTTGTGGGGCAGTCTCTATGAGTGCAGTTTAGGCGGTATGGTTCATCTTTGCAGATATGTGGCCTTTGTTGCTACTGTTGATGATGTTGTGGTGATTTATGGAGGTCTACATTTGGGTTACATGTCGTGTGGACGTTTGCTCGTCACCTGAAGAAGTTGATGAATGCACTGATATGGATTTTTCCCACTGCCAAGGAGATTTTCTCATGCATACCACCATGCTAGTGTCATTTGTACGCAGCCAGAGCTCAGAAGGTGTCTTATAAACAAAAGCATGTATGAATTTATGTGCACTATTGGGATGTTCTCCACCCACTATGAGATCATGAATTCAGAAAATATGCACTGTTTCCATGCAAATGGCATTTCTTTGACCGCCATTAGCAATGCCATTTTCTTTTACACTGTGCAAGAAGCGTTGACCAGAATTTGGCAAATATGTAAGGCGGAGAAGAAAACAGCAACTCATATAAAGAGAAAAAAGAAAAAAGGTTCTTTGCAAGCACGTAAAAAATAAAAAGATTTCCTTCAGAGCCACCACTAAAGACCAAATCCCCTACCCTGTTTCAACTTTCTTCCCCCCTCCCGTTCCTAGCACAATAACTCTGCGCACTCCGCGGCAGTTTCAGGATTACACATGTCACATCTGGGCCTTCTCAGGATGGCAGCAATGGCAATGGGACTGTGAAGGCTAAGGCATTGCTCAATAAGGTTTCGGGTTGTGGTGTGTACGCAAAAACGGTGGCACAAGGTCTATTTGTACAAATGAAATGCAGAAGCCGACAGTTGGGGTGTGCAAGCTAAGTGTGCATCCTGTTTGTATGCATGCACTGTATGTACTTGTTTTACATTGCTAAGATACATTCAGTGCTGCTTTTGTACAATATTTTTACAAATTTTGTAGGAAATGGGTTAGTGCGGAAGACAATTTTGTGAAGGGTGCACGGTAAGTGGCAGGCATCCTGTTTTTTTATGCATGCAATGTGTGTACTTGGTTTAAGTTCCTAAGATACATTCAGTGCTGCTTTTGTGCAATAGTTTAATGATTTATGTAGGAGATGGACGATAGCAGAAAAAAATGTGTAGCATTGTCGGAAGGAAAGTTCCTGTTTGGATACTACAATGGCTGATATGGGTAAATGAAAACGTTGCAAGCATATACCATTGCAGTGGCACTTGATGGTAGGTGATGGGAGAAAACACAGCATGTTTTTAAGTGCGTTATGGACATTCAGTGGCACATACTGTGCTCAGAGACACTTTTAACAGAGTTGTAAACATACTGTACAAAAAGTATTCATACCTCTACATTGTGGTGATGGGTGCCCGTGTGGATGCAGACATTTTGGATAGTTTTACTAAACTTTGTACTTGAGGTGCTTTCGATTCACACGACACTTGCAGTCTGTATGTGTAATGGTACATATGAAGTGTTGTACAGACCTGACAGTGTTAGATGCCGACGTCTTGGCTGTGATTGGTGGATGCGTGTGTGACTATTTAACAGTACCCAATGAGGTAGTGCTGGACAAAAGATATTGGAAAAGGAAGAAGGACTGCTCCTGCTTTACTGGGACGCTGCCCTCGCAGTACTTGGGGAAGTGCATGTGCCACAGTCTGTGCTTCTCAGCATGCTGGCCAATGGGAATGGGACTGTGGGGATTATCCAATCAGGTACTGAGGGTGTGGTTCACAGGAAGGGGTGGTAATACTGTTTTTCATTACTCTGCATAGTGAGGCGGGCTGACATGGAGAGACGCAATGTGTTGATTTTGGGTGATGCCTTTGTGGTAGATCTGCACAGATATGCCCAGGAAAGAGACTTTGATGGTGATTTTGGTTTGGAAGGAGTGGAGGCATTGTAGTGTGCTCTCGATGTCCACAGTTTCTGCGCTATCCTTGCACTTTGCAGAGAAGTGGCCAGTTTTGCTACTGTTCATGTCTTTGTGCATTATGGCGGCATGCATTTGGGTTACATGGCTTGTTCATGTTTGTTCCATCAACTGAAGAGGTTGATGAATGCAGTGAAGACGCTTTTTCCCTCTGCCCACGTGGTTTTCTCGGCCATACTACCAAGAAGAGTATGGGACTATACTAAAGTATATGGTTATCAGCCAGAGGCTGGAAGGGGTCTCATCAAAAGAAGCATGTGTGTTTTTCTGTCCGCCGGTGGGATGTTCTTCTGCAACAATGACATCATTAATTCGCAAAAGGCTGAGTTTTTCCATGCAAATGACATTTCTATGTCCAGCATTGGTGATGCTCTTTTGATTGCCATCTACAGGAGGCGTTGAAAAGTTTACAGTAAGAACATGAGGAGGATCAGAAAACAGGAAACCCTATAAACACTGAAAATAAAGGGGTTTCTCTAGAAGCATCTAAAAAAAGAAAAGAAATAAAGGCTCTTTTCAGAGCCACCACTAAAGACGATATCCCCTACCCTGGTTGCAATTTATTACCCCATTCCCGCACACAGCACGAAAGCCACATCCAGGGCTTTTGAGGATGACAGTCATGGAAATGGGACTGTGGAGGCTAAGGGATTGCGCAACAACATTTCTGGGTGTGGTGTCTATGCAGAGGAACGTTGTGCAGAACTGATAGTGTTACATGGAGAGCTCTATAATGTGATTGGTGGATGCATGTGTGACTATTCAACAGTACCCAATGAGGGCATGCTGGAAAGAAGATAGTGGAAAGGGAAGGACTGTTCCTGCTTCACTGGGGCGCGGCCCTCGCAGTACTTTGAGAAGCAAACGTGCCACATGCTACCGTTCTCAGCATGCTGCTCAAGGGAATTTGACAGTGGGGATTATCGGTACTGAGGGTGTGGTTCACAGGAATGGGCGCTAATACTTTTCTCCATTACTGTGCGTAGTGAGCCGGCCTGACATGGTTACCATTATTTGCAAAGGTAATGTAGCATAGCAGAATTGGTCCGAAATCAATTACAGGTCAAAGCTATGTGGCCCGCTACCCTGCTCTGAAAAGCTACAAACAGAATGCAGAGCAGCTCTGGGGTGTGGCCTTTTGTAGGGCTGCTGTGGAGACCTTGCAACCGGAAAAGAGGCCTACATCGTTCAACCAAATACATACATGTGCAATGGCACATTGTGGGGTGTTTATAAGCGTGTACTTTCCCATTAACACTCCGTAGATTGCAGAACAATGCACTTTTCTGCTGTCCGAGGGTCCGGATCGTGTCCACGAAATAAGGGCCCACGCGCAGCATGGGTGTGGTCGCATGGGGCAGGTCTCGGGAGGATAGCTCAGCGGCAATGTGCTCACCTTGGAAGCAAGAGGGCATGAGCAACACTGGTTCGATCTCCGTGTCCACGCATAGAAACCTCTGGATATTAAGCGTATTGTAAATAACCTATCATATCATATCATGGTGACGTCGCAAATGTTCTCGATTGGGACGCCGGTCCGCAGGATGCATTTTGGGCGGAATACTTTGTGCACATGTGCATAGGTGTCCTATGCACACTGTTGGGATCTATGGACTGCTTAATAATTCGACACACGTGCGCTGACCATATTGGGACCATACTGGGACAAGCTGGGTGTTTCTAGGGTATAGCAGGTGGGATGTTTATGTGTACAGCTACCTGTAGGATGTGGGCGGGCACATCGAACTACTTAAAGTTCGTCACAAGTTTCTTTGCATATGCTGGACAGGGGTGGTGTTACCAGGAGACAGAGGAAGAGATATGCATGCACGTACTTGTGCAAAGGACAAACGTCGGTCTAAAATGTGTTTGGATTTTTTAGTTTTTAACGTTGTAGAGTCTCTACAGATCAGAAAAAACGGGACAAGTCCTACCTGAGTTTATGGATAGCTGTTCAGAACTAGTCTGCACTGTGTGGTTCTCATAGGCACGATCTTCATTACTCAGGCCCTCTTCCTCGTCCCGGCAGGCCCATAGGAACAAGTATGTGTTTGTCTATAGTTTTTAACAGAAGTTCCAGATTACAATATGCCATGCATAGCTTGGAGGGAAATCATTGTTGACTATTATCCCTCACAGGGGGCCAGGGGTAAGACAGGTCTTCTTCTAGTGAGCCATCTTCACCTCACCGAGGTCGGTCTCCCCCCCCAGATGGTCCTCTCGCAGATGGCCATGCCAGGGTCGGAGTCAGTTAGTTTCTGTCCTTCCCTGGCCACATGGGGGAAGACTTTACCCTGGGAAGTTAGTGATGACTTCACTAGATTTGTCACAATACCCAGGAGCTGCGTTTAGCTCCTGCTTATCCAATCTTAATTTTGATCCCTGTGGGAGATGGAAGGTCAGATTAGGCATCACAGATCTGCTGAACCCCCATTATTGTTCCTTATCTGAAGCGCACCATAAATGTTGGCTTAGGATTTACAGTCCATTCCAGTTATTATCTTTATGGCCCTATTCTCCACCAGTTCACTGGCCCTATCCTCCACCAGTTCATCTCCATGAGAAAGCCTGGTATCTGTTTCTACATCCCATTTTGTGGGGAGGTGGCATGGGGAGAATACAAATGTCAACAGTTCATTCCTGGCTTCCTGTAATGTGGTCCCATTCAAACTTTCAGCTTTTATAATGTTAATTGTCCTGTTCCCCTTGATTTTATATTTTCCCCCAAACACAGCAGCATTAAATGTGAATTTATTTTTCGTTCTTAAAACTGCTGTTCTTTCTCCTCAGGTTAAGCAGGACCCATTTTTTAAAAAAAGTTGCAGATTATTTTCTGGTACTTGAAATGTTCATCTGGCTCCTTGTCAGTTGTAATTTTCTTAAAGTATATACAAAACATTTCACATGTGTTTTCACGTGTGTTTTCCAACTGATGTGCGCAGGTTGAGGTTTATGTGTTGTTTTTAAAATGACGCCTTGCTCTGCATATTTTCTTATGAATTAGACTTCCCTACAAACATCTGCCAGGGGACAGGGAATATAGGGCCAGATTGGTCAGGGCAAGTGATTCAATGGCAGGAGGAGCAGGGAGCATAAAGAGGGCACAAGGTAGCAGGGAGTTGTAGGTTGTTTAGGTCAGAGAAGAAAGATTGCAGACCAAAAGACCAGCAGGAGGAAGGAAGGGGAAGCAGAGTGTTGGTGATTTCTGGAGCAGGTAAGCAATTGGTAAGTGAGGGCACATGCTACTGTGCTGTGAGTGTGTGAAACAGTAAAGTGTGGGGAAAGGAGACAAAGTGTAGGGCGTGTATGGGAAGTGTATGTGGAGCAAACGGATGCCCGTGTGGAAGGAGTAGTGTATAGGAGGGAGTTGTAGTGTGGAGGATGGACTAGTAGGGTCGTAGAGAAAGTAGGATCATCAAAGGGTGGAGACGAGGCTTAGAAGGAGTGAGAGACATCAGAGAGTCAGAGGAGAATGACAAAGGGAGTATATAGAGCATAGATGGAGTAGAAGGAGGTGAGTAATGAAAGGAGAACACCAGGCAGGGAAAGGAGTACATGGGTGTGGCAAAACAAAGAGGGAGGCTGCCAGAGTGTCTGTAAGGCACATTCACATGCCCTTTTAGAATACTAAACCCTCCATAGAGATGGAACATCTTAGGAATTCCCTGAGGGAGGTTAGATAGAAAATGCATCCTGCCTCTAGGTCTTCACTTCCAGTACAAGTCACATCCTAGACAGCAGGCGTAAATAATCAGTATACACTAATCTGTGGCTAGGGACCGCTTAGTTTAGAGGAGGTCCCTTGCAGAACGAGAGGGAGGGGGGGTGGCTGTAGGGCCTATTGCCATCTCATTGAAAACTCTTCTACCATCTTAGAGCATTGCAGTATTCTGTGAGCCGGTTCCATGTCATTTCATCGCCAGATGTTTTTTCATGGGGTTTTTTACTGCAATTTTTTTAACGAAAAAACCCATCACATTTCTTTTACATTATTTTGGGGGGTTACCACACAACACCCCCATTTTCTTTAATTTGTATTTATTCCCAAACACCCACACCCCATATATATATATAATTTACTAACCCCCCTAAAAAATTTGATGCGTTTTTTCCCCAAAAAAATTTGCGGCAAAAAATCCCACGAAAAAACATCCCGCGATGAAAGGACGTTGTAGCCTGTGAGACAATCCGTGACGCCTAATGGATTCAGACAGGTGCTTAAGATCTGCCAAAGTTCATGACTTCCACATTCCGTGCAGTTGCACTAAAGTGTCGCAATTTTGGGTAAACGTAACAGCGTTAACCTGGTAGAAAGCACACCGATAACGGTGAATATGACCCTAATCCTTTTCAATGATATCGCTACACAAACGCAACTACTCAACTGCAGGTGCCTCTAGATAAAAAAGACCCTATCTGTGGGTAAAAGTCTTGTACTCATGGACTGTAAATTAAAGCATTGAATGTTGAAGAATAGACATCTGAATTGGGAAAGCTAGCAACCTGATATCAGTTACTCAAAGTGGGGAATAGAGAAAGTTTTCGGACATCTGGAACAACGTTTTGGAGCTCTACTCAGACTAATTGTTCTATTCTAATTCAAATATTATGGGGCTAGCATACCCTGCACTATAAGGAAGGTCTTAGGTTGGGAAGGGGCTAGGTGGAAACACTAATGTTACAAAGAAGATCGAGAGGTGCACTATCCAGACTTAAGTCAGTCACTTATAAAATATAATGAAATCTTGATACTTTTCATTACACGATTTGTATTTGGATTTTATGCTGGGGAATTTAGCTAGGAAGCAACATCACTCTGTACATGTTGTTGAGTGTAACATATAAGGTAAGTAAGGGGGTTACAATATGTGGCACAGAGAATTCTGCCCATTGGGGTGAGATGTGATGCAGGAACGCAAGACATCTAGGTGCCATGTATGACTGAAGAGTACGGTTATGAGTTCCTTCCTGAATTGCAAGAGCTTTGACATGGTCCAGATTGCCACCGGGATGGTGTTCCAATAGGCAGACATGTAGCAAAACATGTCCCATATTCTGTCTTTTTGCTCGTTTGTCAGTTACGTCTCAAGCCTACTTATGGCTCGAGTCCTGGAGCAGTGCCAGCCACCTGAGCTAAATAGATTTGCAGCTAGATAGACAGGTGTGCAAGTGGTGATTGCCTCATAGGTAATTGGCACCATTTTAGAGAATATTCTGGCTCACATTCAAAGCCAGTGCAGCCGTTAGGATGGGAGAATGTGGTTTAATTTCTTGTTTACTGCTATGAGTAGTGCCACGGTGTGTTTGGCAGCCCTAGGAGGAGGCAGGTACATCACTGGAACGCCGGTGAAGATGGCTTTTCCCCCAATCAATTTGGGGGATTATCAGGGCTTGGGCTGTGCTTCTGAAGTCATTTGGTGGAAGGGAGGCTTTTATCTTCTGCAGGAGTTTATCTGGTACCAAGTGGTTTAGGCCTTTTTGTTGATAGATTATCAAAAGAAGGACATGATGTGTGCAGTGAACCCAAGTGATTTGGCAGTCTGGACCACGTGGGGTGTGAAGCAGTCAAGGTGCATGTCATTTAGCCACCTGTGAACAGTATCCTGTGCTCAGATGGGTGACCTAGCAAGACAAATTATTTCTGGGACTCAGCTTTAGGTATGTGCTTGTCATCCAAGCTTGGACATAGGTCAAGCAATTACGGAATCATGTAATGTTCTTGGTAGTACTGGCATTTAGTAATAATTGGGTATCGGCCATACTGGTTGAGTGGCATGCTGTGACATGATCCCAATGGCACCATGTCCAATTTAAAGATTAACAGGGAGAGTGTTGAGCTTTGTTTCAATACAATATTGACATTATAAGCACACCAGTAAAGGTACGTTGCTCAATTGCGGAAACTACATTAAAACTAAATCAAAAATAGACACATATTCTGGCATGAAATCTAAGGTTGGGACACTGTTGAAACCTTTAATCCAGAGATACATGGTTACAAGTGCCCAAGCCCTTTTGCAAAGTAAGCAGCTGGTTATGTCAAGACTATTTGTATGCTGCGCTAGCCACCACCATAGTGGCCTAAGATTGGAAGCAGGGAACAATATGGCAATCCTTAAGACCATAAACTGAAGATGTGAAAGGCAGCTAGTACACCAGAAACTGAAATCTGGAAGTGTAGTGCTGACAACTACGTAAAACTGAACCTTGTGTGGGCGAAGAGGGGAGGCATGTGGCCAGGGTCCTACCATGATGGCTGCTGTTTCGGGGTCTTCGTGACCACGGATTTCAAGCGGCTCAGAAAGACTTCTTTACTCTTTACTCAACAGGCCAATCTCCTCATTCTGGTGGGCAAAGCAGAGGGGATGTTATTGTGAGTGGCAGAGGTGCTCTGCCATATGGAGTGCCCCATCCCCATCCAATGTCCTGAACTGCTGTGCATGTGGCAACGTGGGAAAAAGCCTGGCGTCGCTCTCTAAGCCTTTCGCCCTAATTGCGTAGGGAGGGCACCAGTGAATGTAGATGCACACCCGGAGATGCTTTGCCAGGTGGTTACGTTGATTGGTTTGATGGAAAGAACTATATAAAAGTCTTCAAACCAGAACCAGTACACCTTGCCAAAGGTAGAACGACTGAAACTGTGATAAACACTAACAGACAGCCCTAAATTACTTGAGCACTGCTTTGAACATGCCTCGGATTAGGAGAACCCATGCAGCACAAGATGACAATGTGGCCCTGATCACTCGCCCCTCAGCCCGAATAAAGACCACACATTAACCACATCATAAACACTCCAGCCTCGGGTACCAGCGTTGAATTTACTAAGCCTGCCTTTCGGCTTATGTTTATGAAGGATATCCCTGCAGCACTTGCTATCTGTCACGCGGCAGCCTTTTTATGGCGCCGGTGGTAGTTCAAGCTTTAAAGGAGGAAAGTCACGAGATTGCTCAGGGCCAGTCATTTCCATGCTCTTAAATGCGGCACAAAATGTTCTCCTCTGCTGTCATTCTATGATTATTTATTTATGAATGCTAAAGAAAGTGTTCATAGAAGAAGCAAACTGCTCATCAAATAATAATGGCCCTGCAATCAGCAGAGTGCAACAAGCTTCATAATTGTGTACGTTCAGCATAACTGCAATGCTCCTAGAGCGGCCATCAAAGAACCGAATTGTTCAGGACGTGAAAGCCAATTGCATCAGGGCAGCTCTCTACGGAATTTAAGGTTTTGGGGGCGCTCAAGCACAAAGTTTCCACGGCAAACAAGAAACATTATGGCGTCATTACCGCCTATTATTTTTAAGTGCTTGGAAATATATTTTCTTCAACCGTGCCTACTTTGCCAACCCAAATAAAAACACGTTTGAAGTCCTGTTACTAATTACAGTGCGTAAATGAAGAAGTATATGTAGAGCCAATGATGTTTGGCCTTTCTACAGTGAAACGCTTTTAATGGTATGCACCCAACCAGGACCCAGATTAGAAACGGAATAAACTCGCCATCAGGCAATGTAGCAATTGTTTTTTTATTGTTTAAAGTGCAGACCTAGCCCGAGAGCATCAGATGTCTAGCTGTACAGGGTGTAGGTAGCCAGCGTTTGGCCTGCCAGATTAACAGTAGTGCAGTACTGTGAATTGCAGTCTGTGCATCCATGGAGGATTAATTAGACGGTGGTCAGGTATTATTGAACAAGCCACGGTTTGAGAGCTTTGTGAAATTGGAGGATTGTGGATGCATTCCGAGCCCATAAAGGGATTGAGCTCTGGTGGGTGCATTAGTGGCAAGAGAAGGATTGTTTGCCTGTCCTCGCATTATGGGTGAGTTGTGATTCAAACCGCTTGGCCGATTTACTGTCTGAAGAGCATGTGGGACTACATCTGTGGACCCGCCAGGCACAGGGATGTGCTGCTTGTCACTGCTTGGTTGTAGATACATGCAGTCCTGAACAGTATCCTGGCCTGGAGAGGAAGCCAGTGTAGTTCACGAAGAAAAGGGTGACTGGTCACATTTCTGCACACACGTAATGAGGCATGCTATGGTGCAGTGGACTGCTTTTAGGGGCGCCAGGTGAGCAGCTGGGAGTCCCGTCAGGAACGTGTTTCCTCCATCGATCAAGACCAGAAGGGCCTGACCTGCAGTCCAGACATCCTACTGTGGGCTGAAAGATTTGATTTTAAGAAGGGTGGAGATTTGGAGCAAGGTCGTTTGGGCCTTCTTGGCTTTGTGTTTTTGGACGGACAGGCTACTGTCGCTGGTGAGGCCTAAATATTTTGCTGAATCCGAGAGTTGCGGATCAAATGCTTCTATGCGCATATCACTTAGCCATTGTTGGATGTATTTTTGTTTGTCCAATGATGACAAATTTGGTCTGGGAGGGTTTAAGTTTGAAGTAGGCAGTCGACACCTAGGACTGGATGATGGCTAGGGTTCTATGTTCATTCTTCTCCCAGTTTGTTTAATCCCCCTTCCCCTATTTTATTTGTCCCTATAGACCACCCAACCCTACCCCTTATATGCCCTCACCCCACTCACCATATTTTTTGATGTTTTTTTGGTGTGTTTTGAATGAACGTCAAACCGATGGTTAGGCAATGGCGGAGATGGCTGATGTCCGGTGAGCTTTTTACTCATATATAACAGGATCGTCTGCATATTGGCGGATGGCTACATGAGGATCTTTGAAGAGCATGCCCAGAGGCCCCATGCACAGGTTAAAGAGGATCAATGAGAAAATGAAGCCTTGGCGGACACCGCAGGAGACTGTGATTGATTAGAATGCAACATGTTCATCTGATCTGAATGGCCTGGCATCTGCCAGAGAGGTAGGAGGTAAACCAATTCAGGCCAGCACAAGTTAATCCCATCCTGTCGGCGAGGAGGATTTGATGGTTGATGGTGTCCATTACAGCGGATACTCCAAGGAGGGTAAGGAGGCATGAGGTGTCCTTATCTGTGATATACAGGACATCGTCCACCAACTGTATGATTGTGTACTCAGAAATACAGAGTTGCCTCAGTGAGATGGGCAAGAGTCCTTAAATAAGATTAACAAACTGATTTAGCTGCAATCCATATGCACCATCATTAAGAGAAACAAGCTCCATCACAGAGGGAGTCATGTCCTCTCAGGATGATGTACGTATTCCGTTCAATATGAAAGTGGTCATTTTCGGTGAAATACACAGGTTTGCCTCAGTGCCAGACTCTCATCCTACTCTCTTGAAATGTATAAGCTTTCTTAGTGAGATCACCAACCTTCCTCTAACAGATGCCTTCTCAGAGCGATGCCCATGGTTTCACTCCTATGGTAGCTATATATTACAACAAACAAAGTGGGAAGGAGAAAAAAGGGAGAAGGGGGAGGGAGGAGAGAGGAGCGATGAGAGAGAGGGAGAGAGGAGTGGGGGAGAGTGTGGGAGAGAAGGAGGGGGTAGTTGGAGTGGAGGACGATCAAGGGCTATAGGGAAACGGAAGAGGGGATGGAGGAGAGAGTAGAGGGGATGGAGTAGAGGGAAGAGTGTGAGAGAGGTCAAACACGGTTCTAGAAATGTCGACAGTCAAGTGCATCTTTTAATTTTGTAACATCTGAAGAAATGCATTTTCTACACTACAATATTGTCACCAGCAGGTGGTTAGTATAACCTAAAGGTTAAAACTAAATACGTGTTCATACCACGCGAAAACAGTCTGTTGGCACTATTAAACTGTTTCTTGTGATAATCAGAAACTTAATAGCCGTTGACAAATGTCAGTCTCCTAAACTGATGTTGGAATAAAACGTGTGCAACCTTTATTACAAGCAACCCCTTCTGAATGAAAATCTCCTCTTTCAGGCATTCTTTCAGGTGACTGTGATGCACGTGTACATCCATTAAAAACTAGCAGCCAACACACATTCAGAAATGGTCCAGATTTCCAATATAGTATACTCCTACATTTGAATAAATTCCATTTAAGAAAGGGCACGCAATATTAAAAATTACATTTTGAGACATATCTGTTGGTTGAACTTAGCCCACTTTTATTTGTCAACCTATTTTTCTCAGCTACTAGTTCTAGCTTTCCAGAATCATCTTGGATGCGGCCTACAGAAATGGAGAGGTCGGGGCTTCAGCTGTGACACGGCATATCACAGTGTTTGCAATGTGGCATGCATTAAGGCCTCAAATAGAAGTCCCTTTCACATGAATAGCAGCCATTTAAACACTAACCAAAAACGGCCTGGCTTTTGCTTTCCCCGTCACATGAATGTCATGAATTTAAACACTTCAACAATAATGTGGAGTGCATTTAAAGGCCCTAAACAGAAATCTCTTTCATTTGAAAAACACCATTGAAACGCTGCACCAAAAACGTCTGTGCTTTGATTTCCCTGTCACATGAGGGGCAAGCAGTTGAACTCTGCAATCCAAAAACGGCCCTGCATTGCTTTTGTTTCACTTGAATGACATGAAGTCATGCACTGCATCAAAAATGGCCCTATTGTACTTTTCATTCACACAAGGGGCAATAATTGCAATCCTACCACTAGAAACAGCTTTTGCTTTTCATTTCACTTGAACATCTGCCCTTTAAAACATTACAAATGAAAAACGGCTTGGCTTTTTCTTTTATTAAGTGTTAGTGTTAAATCAAAGAACCCTGTAGAAGGGGGCCTACCCCTCATTGTCAATGGACAAACAGAAAATGCCAACTCACTCAAAAAGGACCAATTAAAGAATCCCGTGACATACAAGATAGTCAAACGTCAGACACAGAAATGCACATGTGTAAAAAAGAAAAATGACTTTAAAAAGCCCCCGTGAAAGGACAGCTTTGCTTTAACAGAAATGTCAGTGAAAAATGCTGTGAGGGAGGGGGTTGACTAAACAATGTACATTATGTTTCCACCCACAAGACTTCAATCACCTTGGAAGAGGCTGACAATACCGGAAAAAACTGTTTTTGAGCTCAGGCCGGAAACGTCTTAATTGAAAGCCCAGCTCTTCACTGAAAGTTGCACCTACGAGTGAATCAGCCTGCAATGACATGTGATGTACTGAGGGCGTTATAATTCTCTGCTTTGTCAGACTTGAAGGCAGGGGCTCAGGGACTTCAAAGAAAACAAGTGTGGCCAAAAACTAGACTGGGAGGTGTGAGTTCCTCCTGCACCCACTACCAAGGACAAACTGACAACTTCAAAGGAGGTAGTCAAAATCTCTGGTCACCGGTTATGGGGGATAAAGCGCCCCTCCCACAGAGATCCTCCAAATTGACATTAAAGGACCCAGCCAATTTCTAGGCATTTTTGTACCAACTAGAATGAGAAATAATGTTTTATGCTATTTTTTATGTAATTTCCAGGTGGTTTTAAGAGCTATAGTGCATTTTCCTAGGACTTTGGGGACTGAAATGGTCAGTTAAGACTAGTTTCTGGCTGCTCGGAAAATGTGACAAGTATGAGATTTGATGGAAAGGTAGAAGGTGAAATTAGGCATATGCGTCATCATTTGCAAAGTCATAACTATTATACATTTTATGAAAATGGCAAAAAGGTGCCAAAAGGGCCATGCTACCTCGCACGGAGTTGGTGATCGCTTACCCAATTCCCTATGACCCCCCTCAAACCGCATATCTAAGGCATATGTCAGAGGCTAGTAGAAATATGAAGTTATGAGACATAACTGGGTTTTAGTCAAAAAGTGGCCAAGAGAACAAAGAAGGGTAATAACATGCCAATAGACATATGGTGCTCTCTTCTCTTGGACCAATCATGCCAGGGGGCAGAGAGAGGAATGGTAAAATGTCCTATTTGGGGGGTAGGGGTAATTATAGAGTACTCCCCCTAGATTGTAACGTGAATGATATCATTTGGGCTATATAAGGGGGACTGTACTAAGTCAGGGGACACACACACAAATCCAGGGAGACAGTAGAAGGAGGATGGAGAGGAGGCAGCTGAACCATACCAAGGAGAGTGCAGTGACCAGACCCCTTGCCTAGCTGTCCAGAGTGTCCTGAGATCCAGCTGACTTTCCAGAATCCCAAACCAAGGCTTACTTTGTTAGTAGCAAATAACCCCAGCCCCTAAATTGCATAAGCCCTGCCTTTTGTAGCATTGCACCCATTGAAAACCCATAGAAACCCCCATTGAAAAGCCCATTGACAACCGTTTGAAAACCCAATTGAAAAGCTCACATTGTCAGTGTAATTCAGTCACATTCCCATAGAAGAATCTGTGTTTAGCCTGTTATGTTAGCATATCCCCTTTGGTAAACTTCTCAGTGTGTGTAAATTCTTAGTATATTCTTGAGTAAAATCAATTAATTCCCCCATTGAAATTCACGGTACAAGTTGGTTAAATTCAAAATTAACCTCCTTGTCCATAGTGTCTTCCTTTAATAATCATAGTCATTAAAGTGTTGCCTCAAAAGAATTAGTCTCCTTGTTAGTGAAAACGGAATTTGCCCGTGCATTGTGTCTCTTAACCCACGAATTCCTGGTTGCATCTGTCCCATTAAAACCCCTAACCGAAATCCCACTGAGAGCAATCCCCTTTGCCTATAAATCTATCTGTTATGTGTCTCTGTCCGTGTCAATGAAAACCCATTTGCCTATTCTGAGCTATACCCCTTCCTTGATTCCTTGAGCTGCCTGCAGTAAATCCAGTGTAAAATTAATTTCCATTTGCTGTTTGCATTTTTTCTTTGGCATTTGCTTTGTCTCCAAAATGTATTTTCCTACTTTATTTCTATGTTGCCCTGGCGTGCTGATTAGTAGTCTCTAAGCTTCCCTATCTCCTCAATTGTAGCAACACAAATTTCCTTGTTTTCTGTCCCATAGCAGTTGTGAGTAATTAAAATCTTATTCAGCCATTTTGCTTCCAAAATGGGTTTTCACTTTCTTTGCAGGCCTCCCATCCTGGGGTGCTGGGCTTTACTAAACATTCGATTTTCTCTCTATCTCTACTCCTTGCCACTGCCTTCCATTCAAAGTAATCAAGTTAGCTAATGTTTGGGGATGAGCATTGCAGGTGGAGTGCTAAACCATTGGGGTTATCTCTTTCTAAGAATTTCTCTTTTTCTGTGTTTCCATTAAAGATTGTAAGAATTGTAACAGTATATCTTCACTGGATTGTTTTGTAGAGATCAGTGCAATTGTGTACCACAACACTTGTGGCTGTAAAATAGTTTGATTTTCCATTTTCATTAAAAATAAATTAATAACTATCTTATTGATAGACATCGGCCTGATTCCTGGTCCATTGTGACATGGGGTGTTTGTGGAGCTTGGGTGCTAGACAGGTTGGAGGCCTACTCAAATAAAAGAAACTGTGGTTTATTAAAAATAGAAGCGCTTTATTGTACGCCACCTTCATTGTTTTGAAGGAGTCCCTGGCTAGAGTGTGCTGTGTAATAAAACCGTGACAATAACGGCCTGGCCTTTTCTTTTGTTGTTCATGAAAAATTAAAGAACCATGGGGAAAAGGACCTACCTGTCATTATCCATGGACAAGCAGCAGTTTACAATTCACAAAAGTAGTAGGAATCAAAGAATCCTGCGACATGAAAAACAAGATCTTTAAACAGTGGAAGCAAAAATGGCCTGCACATGTGTTTGCAAATAAAAACAGCTTTTTCAAAAGCCACAATGGAAAAAGAGATCACTGCTCACAGAAAAATGTCAGGAAAGCAGAACAGGATGTGAGGGTTCACCAAAGCAGTGTATATTATGATTCCCCCACAGAACTCCAGTGACAGTTGGAGACACTTTAGGAAAAACCTGTTCTGGCTGGTTGCAAAACTTCACAATGAAAAGCCCCACTCCAGCTGAATGTCACACCTCCCATCTAATAACCCCCCAATAAAATTTGATGCTGCTGAAGACTTCACAATTCACCATTCTACAGACTTGCTGGCAGGAAAGCATGGACTTCAAGAGAAGGCCATCCTTGGCTGACACATGACTAAAAGGTGTGAATCCTTGTTGCACCAACTTCAAGGAGCCCACACAAACTTTAAAGAGACTCAAAAATCTCTGGTCATGGGCTGACCCAGGGGAACAGATGGCTGTGGGGGATGAAGCAGCCATCCCATTTGCTGACAGAAACACTCATTAATATAAAAGACTACGAGGATTACTTTCATTTGCCATTTTTCATGTAATTTCCAGCCAGTTTTGAGGGTATAAAATGCATCTACCTGTGACTCTGGGAACTGTAATGGCCAGTTAGACTAGGTTTCGGACTGATCGGAACATGTGACAAATGTGAGAGTGGGCGGAAAATTAAATTAGGAATAGGCTTGATAATTTACATATTCATAACTGTTGTACATTTTATGAAAACAACAAAAATGTGACACATGGCCATGCTACATTGTACGGACTTGGCGGTCGGCTTATACAATTCCCTAGGATCAGCTAAAACAGAACATATGTTTTGTATGGCAGTTGCTAGTACAATTATAAGGCTGTGTTACATAACTAGTTTTTCCAAAAAGTTGAAAAGAGAACAAAGGATGATGACAAATGGAAAACGACAGATAGGGCTCCCAACCCCTAAACCAATCCTTACTGGGGGCAGAGAGAGAGAGAAGGTAACTATCCAATCCTAATGGCAGGGATAATTGCAGGGTACGTCACTCATTTTACAATCTAGAGAATGTAATTTCTGCTATATGAAGGGGACTGTACTAGGATTCAGACAAAAACAAATGGGGAGAAAGAAAAGGAGGACGGAGAGAAGGCTGCTGAAACTTACTATCTTTGAGAGTGCAGTGACCAGACCACTGCCCTATGTTTCCAGTGTCCCCCGAGATGCAGCTGGCTGTCCTGATGCTTAAACAAAGACTTGCTATCTAAGTAGCAATAATCCCAGCCCTAAATTGCAGAAGCCCTTCATTTTGTAGCAGTGCATCCAATATTTCCCCATTGAAAACCCCAATTGCCAGTGTAGTTCAGCCCTCTCCCCATAGAAGAATCTCTTGTTTTCCTGTGTATGTTAGCATATCCCCATTGAGAAACCCATCATTTGTCTGTGTAAATCCTTAGTATTTTTGTAAGTAAATCAATTAATTGTCCCATTGAATTTCACAGGAACGGGATTGGTGGAGTTCAAAACCAACAATCTTTATCCCAGTGTTTTTGTTAATTGTTATAGCCATTCAAGTGTTGCCCAAAAGAATCAATCACCTTGAACAACTGAAGTTCTCATGAACTGCGGAACTTTAGGAACAATTAATGTAGAACTACGGCAGAACTACGGTGCGAAGAGCCATATGGCAGGGGTAAACATTGCAGCCCGCTGAATTTCTTTGTTTTAGCAAAATTAAACACATTTTGAATAGACACACACACATACACATATCCACATATGGCAGGGGTAAGCATTGCAGATCGTTTAAAAAAAGGAAATGAGAAAAATGTATATTTTATATTTTTACATTGTCTACACCATGGAACCTACCCGCATGCCAAATGTCAGGTTTGTAGCATGTTGGGAAGAATGTTTAACATTTCGAACTGACCCACACATATCCACATAAGGCATCGGTAAGCATTGCAGACTGCTTAAAAACACACACACACACATACATACATACATACATACATACATACATACATACATACATATATATATATATTTCAACAACTTGTACCAAAGTCCAGGGGCGGACAGCACACTAGGAGCAGTAACATGAATAAATATCCCGGTTGCCAGAAGAAACAGCCAGAATCTCAACAACACGAGAATATCCGTTATTTAAAGTGCAGTGGATGTCAAATTTTGCAGGCAACGACGCGTTTCGCGGTACCAAACCACTTGTTCAGATATATATATAAATATATATAAATATATATATATATATATCTCAAACTCTAACCAAACACAACCACAAACCTATAACACAACACAACAATCCGCACAAACTTGACTACACTGCAACAACAAAACAAAGACAAATCACACAGACTCGCACAACAGCACATGATGACTACCGACCAGAAAACACTCCAAGCTGAGCCAACGGAATTCTGGGTTGAGGCCACCAACAGCACATCACTGCTCTCTTGCACTTTTTCCAGCTTACTCCCGCTAACTCACCCCCCCTCCCTTTTTCAGAGCCGTCAGAGCGCCAGGGGACCACTACATCAGTGATAGTGCGCGGTACAAATATCCTTTAACATTAACATATATATATATATATATATATTTCCTCTTTTAACATATATGAAAGGACTGTAAACCTGGTTTAACAAACATTTTTTGCAGTGCATACTGATGTGTGTCATTTTCAGCAGCGCATGCTGGGGATACAAGTCATGGTTGAATTGTATAGGGCGTGAGGCTCAACCATGACCCTGGCCCCATCAAACCACCCTTGTTATCCACTGCACCTAGCCTACATACTGGACCAGTGTCCACTATATCCCCATAATGTGGCAATGGCCAGTTTTCATGGCTTGCAGCCTTGGCCAGTGCCCACAATTCATGGGGCATGTGTTTTGGCCATGCTGCAGGCCCCAAAAAGCAAATCAGAGTAGAAATGCGTCCTTGCCAGGGGCCAGGCACCACATTTATATCACTAGGTTTGCACCTACATTTTGACACTTGTGAAAAAATAAAACACAGGAGAGATTTGCAAAAGCATGCTTTTGGGTCCATGCTGATGCTCCTCGCACAGGTTTGCTGCAACCTCTACCAGCACTTTGGGCTATACCTGCGAACAGATTTTGTTTTTTCCCATTAAAGCCTATCCTGATTTCAAAATTGTATCACATAGCCGATCCCTGGTGGCCATGCCTACTTTAGCCCCAAAGCTGGCACATGGTGACCATGCCAAGTGGCCATCACCCCAGACAACCTGGCCACAGGCTATGCCTCGGGCATCAAAGTTATATCACTATTTATTTTAAACTGTCCTTGCCAGGAGCCAGGCCCAGTGCTTACTTTTACCACATAGCCGGTCTCTGGTGGCCATGCCCATTTTAACCCCATAGCCGGGACCTGATGGCCATGGCCAGTGACCATATATGTCCATCCCCTGACAAGGAGGTATACATTTTTTTATTTTAACAGGTGAGATTAATTGTTTGAACTAATTCAACAAGAAGAGCGTTTTGCTTCCACAAAAGTTTACTTCTGACAACAACGAATAATGTATTTGGGAACGCAATTGTGGCAACACCTTTTCAAATAAAAAACGGATGGGAGTCAATTTCGCTTGTTGACCATATTTAAGGGATGTAACCCCTATAGAATTGCAAAAAAAGTTCAAGTCTATAAATTGCTTTAGATAAGAGCTTTGTTCTTCCCTTTTTCCTTCTTTCGTTTAGTGCACCATGGATTCTAAAATGAGCTTTTTCTTTCCAGCACAGATGTTTGTTGGGAATTATTCAGACCTTTCGACCCCAAAACCTTGCCTGCGAATAGGTCTAAAAAAGATAGTTGTCGCCAGAATGTGTTTTCTGAGTTCCAATGAATGAATGCTGTTAAACATTTTGGGTAGGAGTCATCTATTTTTGAGTTATAAAGAATGTGATGAACGGTGAGGTTTTCAGTCTAGTAAAAGCAGCATACTTTTTGTAGCACAATCCTTAAATCATTATGGTTTTCGATCATTGTTTCCAGCTAACACTTGTATTCCGATGAGATTTTCCCAGTTAGGACAAAGGTTTCATGAATATTCTCACTCTGCGGACTAGCCATTTTGAGGCAGATTAGTCTTAACATGTACATGTAGGTGAAGATTGTGATCTATGACCTATGAAAATAATATAACTAGGTATAGATTCCATAAAATAGGATTTGGTTCCATATTGCTGTTATTTTAATGTATAATATTGCAGAGAAATCATCACAGTGATTTATAACAGCTTCATTTATTTTTCTCCATAAGCAACACACATACTTGGGGCATTTGTCCTCGCCTAGGCAGCCTATTTATCCAGACCTCTTAAAAGACAGTCCATATATTCGATTTTATTAATAAATCGCTATACGCCAAAGCGTTGTACAAGTGATACAAGACAGTACAATTCATGTAATGCAAAATGAACAAACCATATTAGCAGGCAAGCAAGTAAGATTTGAAGTGCAAACAAAAGCGGGGAAAAGAGGAGAGCGAGCACAGAAGAAGGTGAAGATTGCTCCAATGTTTGGGGGCCAGTAAGGAGAAAAAGTGGAAACTAGATTTAGGGTGGTGGGGACGCAGGCCAGTAAGTTAGAAAAGGGATTAATAGCAAAGGGAACCAGACAGGACATACAAGGAAATGTGGGAAGAGAGGCAGGGAGGAGCGAGGCCATGAAGGCATTTAAAGACCAAACAGAAAAAGCTAAATAGCAGACATGACTCGAAGGAGAGCCATTGAAGTGAGGGGAGTGCGTGGACGATAGAGTCGTGTGAGGATAAAGAAAAGAGAAGACATATCGAATTATAGATGGAGCAAAAAGAGGAGAAAGGTGGGTGGCAGGACGGTCAAGAAGGGAAGAAAAGAATAGACGAGAAAAAACAAAAGAAGTAGGCATTTTAGTGGCATTACAGGAAAGAAAAGGCCTTCTTGCTGTTAAAAAGCTAGAAACGACAGGAACAGGTTAGAGTAGAGATATGGGAAGAAAATAAATGAAAGAGGGTCAAGAATAACGTTGAGATTCCGAGTAGAAGGAAAAAAGGAAAAACAGGCAGGGGCAAAAAGAAATAGGAGGGGGCAACAGAGGAGGCAGAGTGATGGCAGGGAAGACTAAAACCTGATTCTTGGAGGGGGTTTAGGTGGAGGTAGTGAGCCGTCATCCAAGGCTGGATTGCAAGGAGGGAGGAAGTGCGAGTGGAGTGAATAGAGGAGGAAAATTAGGAGAAGGAAAGAAAGAGCTGTGTATCGTCTGCATAGAAGTGATGAGAGAGGCCAAATGATGAAATCATAGGGGCAAGTTGAGTGGTATAAAGAGAGAAGAGCTGAGGGCCTGGAACTGAGCTCTGAGGCACACCATAGTGAAGAGGGAGAACAGGAGAAGGTAAGCCAGCCCAGGAGACAAGTACATATTTGGATGACCATGGTCCACCATACCCATAGTACACATCACATCAAAGACCAAGCACGCACCCAGACTTAAATGTTCAATGCAGCGGATCTCCACGCGTTCCCGCTCAGCACCAGATTTCACTTTAACACATTTCTCTTAACACATATCGCATCTTTTTTTGGTCAACATATATTAGGCAGACTAAGGTGCTGCAGTCCCTGGGCAAAAAAACGAATACTAATGATTGTACATTCTAATGTATATTGATTTTTTGCTTCAGAATATTTTATTTGTTATAACTGTGTATGCATTAGATTAATGCAATGTGAATGTTTCATTGGTGATGCAATTGTTCTGTATTACTTTTGCTGGTTTTGATCATGACGCTAGTCAATTTAAAAATAATAAATTATAAAATATGTATACAATTTCACTTCGTGCAAATACATTATTATTGTTTGTAATTTGTATTGAGGAATGAGATTTACTTTCATAGAATATGGACCCAAACATAAAAACGAAAAAGAGTTCTGCCACTCTTTGTACATTGAAACATTGCTTTTGCTCACCCCACGCCTCTGTCATTTTGCTTTGCTACAATTAGGTAATCCAAAACATTATTTGGGGACCCTTAAAAACTCATCACATTTTCTGCACAGCACTGCTATATTAATAGATAATTTCTTGATAGCTGCTTTATTTGCCATTGTACAGAATGCTCCCAAATTAATTCACAGATACACAGCTCATACTTCAACTTGTGGGGAGGGGATCCATTCCTCAATGCCATGTCATTATGCTGCAGCATCAAACAAGGCACTTTGATCATTCATAAAAAATACAATTTTAAATTGCACCTGACCCCTTAAAGGTTGTGAAAAAGTGTTATTAATTTTCCTTTTTTCCTTCAAAAATTAATTTGTCAAAGATGGAAAAATGTATGGAATTGGACATTGTCAACGAAATTCTGAAACGCGCAGGATGTCACAACGCACGGTGAAACTTTGCAGGACCAACTATGTTCTATCAGATCAGTGACAATTATGCACACAATTATGCGAAGTTAAAGTTAATAGTATTTGTTCTGTGCATCACTGCCATTTGCATGGTCTCCAGATGCTCTGGTGTATCTAGAGGAGTGGGGTTTGGTTGGGTTAGTCAGGAGGAGAGGAAAAGTACAAGATTGTGATGATTTGTGTTGTTGAAGCACCCTGAGCTTTGCACGCATGTGAGCTTTTTACATGTTTTGTAATCAGAAGAGTCCATGGCTTTGTGTCCAGTGAGGAGACGGAGTGCTGTGGGTGCATGTATGCAATGGCTGTGGGCTGTCAAGTGTTACTTGGATTCTCTAGAGGCGTAGAGTTCAGTTGCTCGATGTCAGAGCACGGGTTTATAAGTATCTGTGAGTAAGTGGCTAGTTTGGTAATGCAGACTTTGGAGTCTTCATGTTACAACCTGTGTTTTAAGTTGAACTACGATTCTCAATTGAGGGGCCACATTGCCTGTATGTGTTGTGTTAGCAGGTGTTGGGTGGCTTTTGTCTGGTGCTCGCTGGTGAGTAGGTGCCCTGCATGGGATTCTCTGTAGGGGATGGCATGGTGAAATGTTAGCTTAGCACCCCAAACTGGTTTGTGTCGTTATCATTCTTTTCCTGGTGTGGTTGCGATACCAACACACAATCCCATGCTGCATCAAAGTTCTTGACATCTGTGCCCAAAACAATACAACTAGAAACTGTAAAAATACACCCATGTGTGCAAAATATTAAATACACGTGTTGGCACGGAAAGGTAGCAGCAGGTTCACTGCTATTCACTGAATATTGTCTTTGTTGGCACATGGCAGGGCCACCTACATCATCTGGGAATTCATGCACATGGTCCAGTCGCTTCTATAGCTACTGCGAACGGCCTCCAGCAGCTGGACATACTGACAAATGTTAGATCTAATGTACCTTGGTCAATACAGAGGTTTATATACAAATAGAATGTCACAGGCACTGACGCCCGCCTGTTTGCACATCACGTCAACAAAGTGTCCAGAAGTCGACAGCTTCGGTATAGCCACGTCTTCATAAACAATTTCCCGGGGAACAGACTCCCCATCATGAATTCTAGAAATGGTGCTCATTACTTGTGCAGGAAATACAATTGCAACATAAAACAAGCAGCTCGCTGCACATATACAACCATAAACAAATTGTGGCATCCAAACTGAAGCCAAGCCAACGCCGATACTGCTAAAAGCCTCTGAGAAGATTGCAATGAGATGCCTAAACACCGGGTTCCAAGCTGTCCTACAATCCCTTGCAAACTAAATTAATCTATTGTACCATTTAGTTCCCTCGCAGGAGAAAATACACCCAATGGGCACCGTGCTATATAAAATGAGCTGCAACCGGATTAACTGCGCTCCAGCCCATACTGTACACTGCATAATGTGACAACAGAGCCATCGTGTACACACTGAATAGAAATAGCTCACAATAGGAAGTAAGACAAGACCGTTTGGATACGTGGACTAAATGCCCTTGTGCTTTCCCGGGAATAGAAGCAGTCACTGGAAAACCAGAGCAAGATCTCGTATAGCAAGCAAAAGCTCCCAGCTATAGCATCTGCAAACATTAAGATTGTTGACTGTTACGTCATGCACAGTGTATTCTGATACAACCCCAACCACTTCTCACATACCCGAGCCAGCTACTTATCCCAGAAATCTCGTGCTACCACCTAATCCCACTGGTTGACCCTCTAAACGCGAGGTCTTTGTTTATCAACTGCGACCAAGAGAGCTGGAGAGCTTTGGCAAGAACATGGCGGCCACCGCGACTTCCTTCAAATAGGTCTGCTTTCTCTGTTGCTCTCTGTGGTTAGTGTTATCTGTGAATTACTGGGCGGAAAAGGCAGCTTTCCTTTTCAAACTTACATCCATATACATAGTTATGTTCTGTGGCATGGTTTTTTATTTGCGGTTCATGAAATCTTCGCCATCACTGCAAAGCCTTTCCAAAGTATGTAGAGTGATCGGAGTACACATCCTATTAGCACAAGTCTTCTCGCTGAAAATTAATTCATAGATTATTTATGCGTTACAGCTTCTTAATGCTATATATGTAGAATTGTATATAGGTGACCATCAACTTTAGGGAAATATTCCATAGTGGGATTCAGTCACATCAGAAAGACAGCAGGAGCTGAAATGGCTTATTCTACTTTCAAATTTCAGGTGGAAGTTTTTTTTTTTCAACCATTTGTTAACCCACCATAACTTTGTGGGGTCTGGTAAAAAAAATTACCCCAATGCTACAACCTCGAGGATGTCCAACTATACTGCATAGAGGACATTGGACGTCATTTCACCGAAATGCCAGGTGGAGTGGAAGTGACACCACATGATCTTTGCCCTCTGATGACAACACGTGTGGTCATTTGACCCCACCCTGAAGTGACATCACGGGAAGCAATGGAAAACAACCTTTCACCCCTTGAAAAAACAGTAAGTGTCATCACATAGCATTGTCCCCAAGTATACAACGAAAAATATGGTACGATATCACTATAATGTGATATACATTTCATCCAAGAATGGATCACCATATGTATCGTTAATATCGGTGTGCACAGGCCTATATTTCCAAGTTACTGTGAATGCAAGCAAACGTCCAAGACCAAATGAAATGATGCATTATATAGCACTTACGCTTAAGCGCTTTAAATGGAACAAATATACTTACAATATCACCCAACCTGTACTGGTACTGATTAATCATCCTCAGAGGGATTCTTTCTTAGTTAGGGTCACTAAGCCTGTGTGAGCTAAGGGCGTGTGACTCACGGACTACCTGCTGTGGTGCTGTGGTTGCGCTTCAGTGCTTAATCAGCTGTTCTATCAGCTGCCTTATCAGGAAGATAATTGCCGGAATCGTGGCAGAGAGGAAAAATGCTGCCGCGCTGAGAAGCCCCGCCCCCTCTGCTCTGGGCCCCGCCTATGCAGGAAGTGTGCCTCTAAAAGAGCACCCCAGGCACCCTTGCGGCGCTAAGCCCGTGTGAGCTGTTGTGCTGTGGCTGAGAGGAAAAGCGCTGTCGTGCTGAGAAGCCCCGCCCCCTATGCTCCGGGCCCCGCCTATGCAGGAAATGTGCCTCTAAAAAAATGGCTATTTACCGGGAAACGCACATGAAAGCTCTTCAGAGAATGAACCAAATTCATTCATTGATGGCCCCGAAGGCGTAAAGGCCCTTGCTAACCAAACCCCCAGTTTAACTGCCTCTTTGGAGGCATTATGGGAAAATGCAGGTTCATGGGACTTGGCAGACCTAGGCCATTTGGAAGAAGTCCTACAGGATTCCACTACCTCAAAAGGGAAAAAAAAACATCAAATCGAAGATACACGTGCAGAACCCATAAGGAATGATATTTTCCTGCCATATATGGGAGATAACCCAACACAAGGACATAAGCCTACCCCAGACCTGAAAAACCAACAAAATGAAGTGAAGGTAATGGATAAAAAAAACGGAGGGGACAAAGAGAGAGATCATTCAAACCCCATCCAGGAAATGACCATGGAGATGTCTAAAGATGGGTGGAGTGTAGATCAAACCTGGAGGTCGGTATAGAGAACTAAACCATCTGGAAGTCCAAGTGGAAACGAAAGCACAAACACGCCGGCAGTAAATCTGAGTAATTCAAGGCTGGCAAATAAAATCATGCAAGATAGAACGATCCTGACGGGGAAAATTGAAAGAGAAAAGGAAAAGCTTTTCCTTCATAAATGAGAAGATTGCAGCATTAGATAAAGAGCAGGTTAAAATGGGGTTTTTAGGAGAGGAAGACCATGACAAAAACCAGAGTAATCCCTACAAGAAACAAATGTCAAATAAAATGACTCAAACATCGGCTGATGTAGAAGAAATGTCGATGCAAGATCGGATGCCCAAAGAGGAAATCTTACAATTAATCAATGAGGTCTGTAAAACTGAAAGGCTAAAGGATAGTGCACACATCCAGAAAGTGATCATGGCATCTCTAAACATCACGATTGCCCCTTTCTTAAAGCTTTATGAGGTGATAAAGGACTCTGTACAAGAAGTAACTTGTACCAATGTACAAATCAAAGAGGCACATTTGCAAATGGAATCCTCCCTGCAGATATTAGAGATAAGAATGGATAAGAAAGCAGAGCAAACACAACTTTGGCAAAATCGCCTTAGTGAGTTAGCGAGAAAAGACGCTAACGATAAATCACTACTGATGGAGGCAGTCTTCGAGGACTGCAAATGGATGAGAAGCCTTTATAAAAAGGAAAACGAGTCAGACTTGTGGGGAGGTAAAATAAAGGCAGGAAAGGGACCAATGAAATTGAAACAAGAAGATGGTAGTCAACCAAAGCTAACAGGTCGAATACCAGACGATGTTATCCTGATCTCTCCACGAAAGAAGACAGTTGAAAGTGGAGAGCCCATATCTAAACCAAATCATTCCATTTTTTCAGGTACCACCTCAAATGGCCAGGACCTCCAGGGGGTAAACGATGCGCCCAAAAAATTGGAAAAGGAACAAAAAATCAAAGAACGAGACCCTAAAATGGAAAGTAAATGGCCCCAGAGCTTTCCAGAGGACTATAAGAACACCGCCTAAAAGAGAAAGCCTGCAATGTGCAAAGAAACCCCTAAGGGAAATTACACTTAGTGAGCCGGACCCCTGAAGGTACCCAGAGCAAACAAAATTAATAAGCCAATCGAAATAGACAAGGAGGAATGGTCTGAAATAGGGCAAACTGCAAATTTAAGTGATCTCATTGAAATAATGGATCAAAATAGGGAAGATGAGGAATGGGAAAGTATTAGTCTATCTGATTGGCATACCATAGATAATTGGGAATCTGTCCACCCGGGAGTGCAACAAAAAGACAAAGACGCTGAAACCTCAAAGAGAAAAATTGACAAAGATGGACTTGAAATCAGATCAAAAAGACAGACTCACGAATGAGGAGCCCTCTCTGTGAAGAACAAAGAGCCAATACCCTGTTCAAAACTTTGGAACAAAAAAGGAAGCAGCAAGTTAATGAAGAAAAGAAAGCCCAAATACAGCAGGGAAAGCTGCCGCCAAAACAAAAAATGCAAAAAAACAGGGGTGGTGGGTGGTGGGGGAGGAGCAGAAAAAGACCAGAGAGAAGTCTCTGTTCCTCTAAGTGTCAGGAAAGCTAGGACACCTAAAGGCTTTAAAGGAGTTACGTGATGACTCTTTTCAATCAAACTTCAACTTTACGCACGATAGCAACGGAGGACAAAAATATTGTGGAATTTGTAACAGAAAAGCGGATGGACCAGGTTATATTACATCTAACCTCTAATAAGATCAAGCAGAAACTGCTGGAGGCCAGCGACATCCTCAAAAAAAGGGCTTCCGAATAGAAACTTTGGAAAATAAACCCAAGTCAGCCAGTACTAAAGAAACAAATGAGGAAGAAGAACACAAGGAGTGAAGAAAGTACAAAAAATGACAAGCGACTTTGAAAAGGAATCCAGTGAAAGATCCAGACCGATCCTTGTGGGTGAAACAAAAACGGACTTAAGAGTAAACGTAAAAGACCTATCGAAAACCCAAAGGGAAAGACCATTTACAACAGAAATAAGTGCTGATCAAATGAAAACTTTGAGGTTCACAGTGGATAACTCGGGTAACACGATAAAGACCAAAATCAATCCTAATGTAGGGAAAAAGAAGTCTAACGATTGGACATGGATGGCTAATATCTTAAAAACCAAGAAAAAACAATAGATTGATGAGGAGCCCCAAAGAAATATCTACTGTGCCTCTTGGAACACCAGAGGCTTTAAACATCTGTTGACTATTGACAGTAATTTCTTGGGCAAATATGACCTCATATCTATACAGGAATCTTGGTTGCAAGAAAAACCATTATGTGAGGGATATGAAGTGTATATGAACCCGGCCAGAAAGGGGCCCAAAGGGAGACCATTAGCGGGTCTTATGATTCTAAAGAAACTAGACAGCCCCCTACAAGTTCTGGAACACTATATCCCAAACCCTTTTGTGCAAATACTAAAAATAGCATTTTAACCAGAGGAGAGCAACGGTCCGTCAAAGTTGCTATTGATCAATACCTACTGGAGTGAGAACATGCCTATTAATGCCAGATCCCTCCCCGCCCATGCCACCGAAATCCATGACCTTCTCACCAACCTTGACCTTGACATTCTTGCCATCACCGAAACCTGGCTACACAACGCCGCCGGCCCAGCCATCTCACTAGCCATTCCACCAGGATACTCCATCCTCAGACAGGACAGAACATCATCTACAGGTGGAGGAGTGGCACTCATAGTAAAAGACCACCTTAAATTAAGACAAACTCCTTCCAAACTAGGGGATAACATCGACTTTCTATCTGCCAAGATCTCACAACACCACCATCACTCTCAATCTAGTATATCGCCCACCAGGCCCTTTACTGGACTTCCAAGACAACCTCACACACCTGCTAGGTGAAAACCTTAAAACCACTACCAAAACCATTCTCCTAGGAGACCTCAACTTGGGGCTCCACGACCAGAAAGATAAACCATCCACTAAGCTAGCACAAGCTCTCCACGAAATGGGCTTTGTACAAAGAGTTCTCCAACCTACCCACAGTAAAGGGCGCACTCTTGACTGGGTAGTTGACCACAACTGCGGCATCGACATCAGCTCCACCACGCCCACGCCATGGTCCGACCACTTTCTCATTCACTTCTTCATCCCCCTACCTATCAACTCGGTAAAAAAACTCTCACCTGCACCCCCAGCCATGGCCAGGAGCGCCAAGAACCTCACCAAAGAAAGCATCACACCCTACCTAGTTCCTCTCACGAACAACCTCCCTGCCTCATTTGACCCAGCTGCACTGGCAGATATCTACAAAACCACCATTAGCACTGCCATTGACATCATCGCCCCCCTACAAAAGAAAAAATCCAAAAACTCCAAACACTCCAATACGTGGTTCTCAGCAGAACTAAAAGAACTACGAACTAAAAAACGCAAAGCCCTCAACGTATGGCAAAAAGCACCCAATGCCTCCTCACTATCGTCCTACAAATCACTGGCCACCCAATACAAAAAAAGCATCATAGCAGCCACATCTGCATCATATAATGAAAGCATCTCCAACGCCACCTCAGAATCCAAAGAGCTCTTCGCCATCTTCAAGGAACTCTCCACACCAGCCACTAAGTCACAAGAGATTGTCAAGGACCAAGCCTGGTGTAACACCATACAAACCGCCCTTCTAAAAAAAAGATCGAACTCCTCCAAGCCAAAATCTTAAACCATCACAAAAATCTCACTCAGCAAATCTTAGCTGCATCCCCTAAGGAAACAGTGATTGAGAACAAAAAGATAAGTCACATCACACCCTTTAAATTTAGAGAAGTCTCAGAAAAAGAGGTAATCGATATCGTTAACAGAATCAAACCCTCCAACTGCAAAGGCGACGCCTGCCCCGCCAAACTAGTCAAAGACTGTGTTGAGACACTAGCACCATTCCTCAAATCCTTCATTAATGCATCCTTCAACTCTAACTCAGTCCCAACCAGCCTAAAAGAAGCTTGGGTGCGCCCCGTTCTCAAGAAACCCACTCTAGATCCAGAAAACGCCAACAACTATAGACCCATTACAACAGTTCCCTTCCTGCTCAAGATCCTCGACAAAGTCGCCTACTCACAAATACAGCACTACCTCGAAGAAAATCGCATCTTAGGCAAAAGGCAATCGGCTTCCGCCCGGGGCATGGGACCGAATTGGCCCTTCTAGACCTTACTTAATGACATCATGGACAAAGGCAAACCGGCTCTCCTCCTACTACTAGACCTATCTGCTGCCTTCGACCTGGTCAATCATGACATTCTAGGCACACAACTTAAAAATGAAGCTCACTTCTCGCCGGAAGCCGTCTCCTGGGTCAAATCCTTCCTCGAGGGTCGACTTATGAAAGTCTTTTCTGAATCTGCAAACGCTACCCCAACCACCATCCACTGTGGCGTCCCACAAGGATCCTGCACTGCACCCACCCTATACAACATTTTCACCCTCCCTCTGTTCAATGACCTCGACCATCACCACATAGCTTACACCAACTATGCTGACGACACACAAGTCCTGCTCCCCCTTACTGGCTTATATGAACAAGACGCCGCAGCACTAACTAAAATATACACAGCCATTCAAACCTGGATGGCAGCCAACGGACTCTGCCTTAACGGGGACAAAACAGAGATCCTACTAGTTGGCACCAAAGAAACACTAAATAAACTCCCGCCTCTATACAAATCATTTAACGTTGATAACTGCACCATCACAGTCTCCACTGCGGTAAAAACGCTAGGAGTATACCTCGACTCCACTCTCTCCATGACACGGCAAGTCAATGCCGTAGCCTCCTCTGCTGCACTAACCACTAAGATAATCAACGCCGTTAAACCCTTCCTATCCCCTAAAAACTGCCTGAATGTAGCCAGAGCCACAGTAGGTACCAAATTGGACTACTGCAATGCCCTCTTCCTGGGCACATCTGCACAAAACATTAAAAAAATGCAAGTCACACAAAACAATGCTCTAAGAGCAGCCCTAAGCATTCCAAAAAGGGAGCACATCTCCCAAGCCAGAAAAGAAGCACACTGGCTACCTATAAAAGAACGCATACTATTTAAATCCATGGCCATCACACACAGATGCCTCTCTGCCAATGCCCCACCCTTTCTTTCTGAAAGGATCACCCTCCATACCTCCACTAGACTACCAGGTCACACCTGACCAACCAGACCTATGTACCCACTTTCAAAAGAAGCAAAGCCGGAGGGTCCAGCTTCCAACACCTAGCACCCAAAAATTGGAACGCACCCCCCACCGCCTTAAGAAGCGAAAAATCATACCATGCCTTCCGTAGACTACTCAAAACCATGCTGTTCCACTAACCCCGTCTCACCTGTATTCTCACCACTGTAATTATGGAAATAACAGCAAATGTATGAAAAAACGCGTCTATGCTAATCTGTATATCTGTATATTCACCATGTATGCCTTTAACAAGTAAGACTTCTTAGCGCCACGATGCCCCCGGGCAGATGTGCGCTCTACAAATCCAAATAAATAAATAAATAAATTAAATAAAGTTGATGGCTATCTAAAAGACATCATGAATGCCATCGACAACTCAATGACGGAGGACAAAGACCAACTGATACTGCTCAGTGGAAATCTAAATATTAAATTACTGGACCCAGAGGGTAAGATTAAAATGGTAGAACACCTATTAGGTAAAGAACAAAAATGGATGGAGGAAATGCGTATTTGAGACATGATGATGTTAAACAGCCAGACGAGAGGTGACCTGATTGGCGCAAACACATGGCACTGTGAAAAATCTGGTGCTTGTCTGGACTATTGTTTTGTAGGAGGCAATACCCTTGAATGGGTAAACTCCTTTACAATAAAGAAGCAAGCAAACAGTGCCCATAGCCTACTTAAAACAGAATTCACTTGGAAAATAAGAACTTCACCAATGAGAACCCGAGGGAAGGAAACAAGTGTCCTGGGGAAGAAATCGATTAAGGATAAAAAAAAGAGTCAATACCAAAGCTGGTGAAAAAATACAATAATGCCATAGGGAATGGTGATGACGTGGTTGAATACAGATGGCGGCTGGAAGCTTTTGAAGTCAAGTACGATCCGAATAGAGTTAAAACAATTAAAAAGAAACATGCATACAATGACCTCTTAGTGGTCAGAAGGAAACAATACAGAGCTGAACTGGCATGCATAAAAAAGGAAAACTCTCTAGATAAAGACGAACAACTGAGGAAGAGTCGACAAACATACAAAAATTGGCTACGCTCCACTCTATTTCTGAGAGCACAAGGAGATGTGGAAAAAATGCTAGCCGCAGTGTCAACAAATAATGCAAGAAGCACTGACATAATTAAAAATAGGAAACTCTGTCAATCTGCAATAGGTGTAAACCAAGTTTCGCAGGAAAATTGGTTCAATCATTCCACCACACTCTATGAGGCGAAAAACAAGGAGAGGGCTAAATAGAAGGATCCCGAAAAAACCCTTGGGCAATTGAATTTGACAGAGATGACATCGCAGGGATGATAAAAAAACTGAGTGCCTCCAGGGCAGCGGGGCCAGATGGCATCTCGAATAAGATGCTTAAGGACAGCTGCGAGGAATGGTCAGACTTAATCTATGCATTGTTTCAACAAGTAAAACGATCAAGACAAATCCCCACCTCTTGGAGAGAGGCATATATCATACCAATCTATAAAAAAGGGGAAAGAGGAAATCCCAGAAATTATAGGCCGATAGCGTTGCTGGACTCTATAGGCAAACTATTTGCTTCTATTCTGTTAAGAGACCTGAAAAAATGGGCGACACATGCTGAAATCCTGGACGAGAGGCAAACAGCTTTCATCAGTGGAGTAGGAACATCGTTAAACTTGTTCCTAATTAATCTTATGAAAGCAAAGGCCCTGGAAGGGAAAAAAGCTACCTATTTAGCCTTCATCAATCTCAAACAGGCGTTCGACGGGATCAACCGGGACCGCCTGTGGCTAAAGATGGAAAAATGGGGATGCCCGGTAGACTTTTTAGAAGCCATCCAAGCCCTGTACACCAATACCACAATACAGTTCCAAACAACAGCAAATGGAGGGGTAACTAGAAAGATTGAAACATCCCATGGTATTAAACAGGGATGTGCTTTAGCACCCTTCTATTTTGTGGTATACATTGCCGACATGAAGATCTTACAAGACCAGACCCAAGCATTCGCCCCTAAGATCAATGGGACAGAAGTGCCGTGGATGTTGTATGCTGATGATGCGGTATTCCTCGACCAAACGCCCACCGGGCTTCAGCGATGGATCGAGGCTTTTAATAAGTTCCTAATCGAAAATGACATGAAGATAAACATCAAGAAGTCCATGGGACTAATAATGAAGTCAAGTCGTGGCAAAAGATCGACAAGGAAACATCACGTCTGGTCGCTAGAGAATCAAAAATTGGAGGTGGTTGACAACACTATATCTTGGCGTGAGGATAAACAAAAACTGCAATGAAGGTCATTATGCACTGTTTCGGGAAAAGCCAACTACTTTGACTAACCAGGGGTTAGTTATAAATCAAAGATACAGAAAGTTCTCCTTGACACCTATTCTAACCTTTTATAAACAAAAGGTGACAGCTGTAATTACTTATGGAGCAGAGGTGTTGCTAGCCCTGCGCTGGGAAGTTTGGAACTATTGCGAGTCATATTTATGGCGGAGAATCTTGACCCTTCCAAACTCGCTGCTGGTGGAGTTTACAAGATCTGAATTAAGGCTCCAATCCTTGGCATCTACAGTACTATGGAAAACTTTATCTCTTTACCGAAAATGCATTCTCGACAAACCACCACAACCCTTCGAAATTCTACCACCGACAGGGCCAACTAATATAGACGCGAAACTCCAACGCTGGAAAATGAAATGTAAGAACATCTTGTAACTGCTTAGTATCTCTGAGGACACTTTGAAATACAACCCTGACAAGGCAAAAAGAACTATCCAGGAAAAAGACTGGGAAGAAACTCTAGAGACAAATTGGAACAAAACCAGTGCCATATCATCATATGGGAGCGAAAAACATTGAATACCCTCCCACCTTACCTGAAGAAGTTTCCATCTAATCACAATAGATACCTGCTGTTGAGGTGTAGACTGAATATTTGGGCCTCCAGAGAGGTAAAATGGAGGAGAAAGTTAATGGAAAAGATAAGAGCATACTGCAGGTTCTGTGAAAATAAAGAACACCTGGAATCCATCAGACATGTTATGTTAACCTGCATCGAAACGCTTGATGGCTATGGGGAGTTACACAACCAAAGTTTCAACAGAGCTGGAGGAAGAATACTTGGAGAGATTATTGACAGTAGAAAAGGTTGGCAGAACAATTGACGCTTTAAAATTTGTGCAATCTTTAAAATTGGGCCTGGAGATGGAAGGAGTGGGAGTGTGAGAGAAAGGAACAGGATCACGGTATACTCCCGTTTAAATGGCGAAAAAATTGGAAAACATTACATATCAGCAAACAATGGACAATTACCTGATATGACGAAATTGAATGTGGAAAAATGTTAAAAGGTTTAATTGTTTAACCAATAAAACATTAAAAATAAAAAATAAAAAATATTTAGGGTCACTACTGAAAGTGTTACAGTTGTGGAACCCCCCGTTTTCTTTAAGAGACATGAACAAGAAAGCCAGCCATCCCAGAAACGAAGAGCCACGTGGTGCTGACCAAAGCCCAGGAGCTTACATTTACACACAAAAAAGATTTTGTAAAACATTTTTTAGGGGCAGCACAGGAGACCTCAGCGCTCGCAGCTGCGACCCCTGCAACCTATAAATGACGTCCCTGCTGATGATCCATAATGTGAGTGAAACATGTACGCAACTGTCGGCATCCTTGACAGCTCTCTGTCTTGGGTTGAAAATGTTAAGTATAAAGCAGCACTTCCCCACAAGACAAAGGCAATTTCCTGGAACTAAAGGCTTGCATTTGCGCGAATTACATAACATTGCTTTGCTCATGTGGCTCTGAATTGGAGGGGAAATTCCAGTAATGGCTACTGGGCGTCACCGGGGCATGTGTGACTTATTATTCAAATATATACACACACACACACACACACACACACAAACACATACATACATACGTGCGTACGTACGTATGTGTAGGAAGGAAAGAACCAGAAAACTGGCCTTCTCTGTCTATGGTCCAACACTCAGGAACCTCTTCCCCGTAAACATCACATTTGCCCCATCGCTTCTACAGTTTAGGAAAGAGCTCAAGACCTTCTTTTTCAAGGAATGTCTCCTACCCATCACCTAGGTACACACACCTTGCACTCCTCACCCTACCTGAAACTTGGTGATCTGCTCCCCACCATTGAATACCCTGGTTGCTTGTAGATCTCTTGCTGCCAATTGCCCACCTTGGCCCTCCCTTTTCAGTTCACTGCTGCCTTCTTCTCTTCTTTCCTCATTATGTTCTTCATGGCTGGGGGAATGTTGTGACTGTTCTACTATAAAATAGGGCAGGTTAGTTTAATATCACCATGTTAGCGCCCCCTCACTTGTATTGTGGAAAGATGACCACTGACTATTCCGGTGTATTGGTGAACAATTTATTAGTAAAAAAACAGAAACTGAACAAAAAACCAACAAGAGACAGTACAAGACTTCAAAAGCAAGTGAGACGCCCCCCCCCTTCCTCTCCCTCGGTGCACTGTTCTCTGATACCCAAAGAAATACATTCTATAAGGGAGGGCAGGTTAAGATAGCTTGTTCCTCCCTGTTTGTTCAGTTAATACATGTAGGTCAAACTGGTTCCCCACACCCAGAGGGAGGGGTCAGTGGTCCGTGGTCAGATGCTCCTCTGGATCTGCTCCTGAAAAGATGGAGTCAGCTCACCAACTTGACACGTTGAATTCCATGTCAAATCCTACTCTAAAGAGTCTGGAATCAGGATTCGGTCGGATTGTTTCCCCGTAGTTGGTTTCAGGAGGTAGCTAAGTGCAACTGGAGGTACCTCATTTTTAGGCGTGCTAGCGGAATGCAAAGTACGCATGCAGCCATCAACCACTAGGAGTCTCTGAAACTACCAAGCGGAAGTCGCCTGCCTCAGCTGAAAATGGCTCACAGCAGATGAGATATCCAATATCCTCTGCTGGAATGGGAAACTCCTCACAGCCTGTGAGCTCCACACAAATCCCAGAAAAGTCTGACTGTTTAAAGAGACTGAGGTTGATGGTGGATCCCAAATTGAAGAGTGTGTCCTTCAGTACTTGAGCCGAAGGGGCTGCTTGGCGTGCAAAAGAGGCTCAAACCAACCAATCGTCCAAGCATGGATAGACATGTATCTCACTTGGAGAAAGAGAGCCGGAAACTGTTTGGTCCAAGTGTTTTTTACTAAACTTATCAAGAGTTCAATCTCAGAAAACATCACGAATCGCAAATGGGGTTTCCACATAGCACAAAACCATTCATCCGCTTTAACTGATCACTGGATTTGAGCAGGTGTGACCATCATGATATTATGTAGGCATGAAAAGAATGAAGTTAGAAAGGTCTAGGATTGCCCACATGCCCACTGGTGTTTTGTGGACCTGGCTCATCACAACATTGCTTGTTTAGATCTGCTGAAGTGGTAGAGGATGATCACATCTCAGGCTCTGGGTATAGACCTTGTAACCAGCACCCCCTTGTTAGGATCTGGCTGGTGATTCTGGGTAGACGACATGGTGGTGAGGACAAGCTGCAGGAGTCAATTTGGGAATAGTGCGTATGTGCTCCCTTGACTTATGTGCACAATGGCCATTTTGTGAATACCGATGCCTGTAGATTTGGGGAAATGAGGGCTTTCGCTTACCAGCATGGAGCCCTTGGATTTAAATCTCAAGAGACCCTCGGGTTGGATCCAGATAGTAGGAGCGACGGGAGTCTCGAACCTAGACTCGGGAGGTACCGAAGTACCCTCAGTGAGGAAGTCGCCAGTAACACCTGCCCAGCGGAATTTAATCTGGTTCTGGGTTGGAAGAACCCTAGGCTCTAGAGCCAGTGTCAGTCGTTGCAGCCTCTGGGCCATCACTGGTTGGTCTTTGTGGATCCAGAGGACCCATCACGTACATGGCAGTACCAGGGAAGGAGTCGCCATGCCAGGGTACTTCTGAAAAAAGGGTTCTTACCTCAGCACAGTGCGAAGCTCTGCAAGATTTCTCTCTGATTAACTCTTTGTTTGACCGTGGTGGGGAAGCAGCAAAAAGATCTGTCCATTGGCTAAGTCGTTGACGAAGCATGTGGGAGCCGATAGTCTAACACACGTGGTCAGGGCCCAGACATATCAAACAGCTACTGTGCTTGAGAGGCAGGGAATTTCCTGGTGCAGGAGGTGGATCCTGCTATCACTGGCATACAACAAAGGTAAGGCTGTGAAGTCTGAGCTGTAACAGTGTAAGAAGTTTAGAGTAACAGATATTTTATATGGGGAAGCTGAAGAGAAAAGGAAAAAAGGGTCACAGCAGTGTGTAGGGCGTCCAATCCTGTCGAGCGGTAAAAAGGGCAGAAGGGCAAGGCTTGTGGGAGGTGCGTCAGCATGTGCTGACAAGCCCAAGCATGCCCCCTTGCATGCAACACATTTAAATGGGAAGTTGGCTTTTTTTGCAGTGCAAAACGCTCAAGGCCCATCTCTGGGGTTACTTGTGTATGGTTGCCATGGTTCTGCCATGGTTACTTGTGTATGCGAGACAGAGAGACGAGAAGGAACCTTTGTGAACTATTGAGAAGCCTGAATGGTAAAGTATTTGAATTGGAATTATTTTGAAAGTCAAGAGACTTGAACTGTTTTGAAACCTGGAAGAGCTGGCTTCTTTGGGAAGGGAACCCCCTTCTCTCTCCCCCCTCCCCGACCCCGGGACATTGTGAACTGTGCTGAACTCTTTGGGAAGGGAACCCTGTGTCCTTTTTGGAATTGTTCTGAACTTGGGGAAGGGAAGCTGAACTTAGGCCACGAGCTGGAAGAAGCTAAGAACTTTGTTTTGACCACCATTCCTTTTAATTTCGACATGCCAGCACATTCTATATTTTTAGTTGTGAGAGAAAGTATAGGTTTTGAACACAGACAGACTTAAGTTGAACTTACTGACACAGACTATCCTTAGTTTTCTTTGGGTAGGAAAATCCCACCTTAGCATAGGGCAAGTTAGGCCTTACTCCATCCTGACATTTAAGTAAAATGATACAACTACTTAAAAGGTTGAATCGGTTGTACTTCATAATGCCTTTACACTTGGGAAAAGTCAATGCGCTAAAGTGCTAAAGTCCTTAGGTGGGGCGTAATTTGCCTATACAGGCAAGTTCATGTCTTCTTCCATTATGATGATGTTAGCCTCTGCAGAAACAAACTGACAGTAAAATAACTTTGCTTAGTGAATGTGAGCAAATACTCCTGCAGCCAACAGCAGGGCTCTATCGAGTGTTGAATTACCATGTTTGGCAGATTTCCTATAGGCAGTAAGGCCTTTCTTCATGAAACTATTCCGATCCCCCATTTTTGCTTAAGACTTTCTCGAACACTTTTTCTTTTATATCAAGAAGAGATCATCCCATATAATGTTTCTCGAACATTTTAATGTTTTACCACTCCTGGGAATAGAAGCTTGCAGCAGACCTCAAACATTTTGGAGATGAGCGATTTCTGTTCAGGCTCTCCTGCTCACAATTTTTCTTTTTTTTATAGTACATTTTAATATGCGTTGAAACGGAGCTTGCATTTATAGGCAAGTCATTACTTTCTCCAGGCGTCAAATATTCTGCTACAAGTGATAGGCCTGGAGCAATACCTCACATTTCCAGTCTAGCTGTGAATGATTGATTGTGGGGATAGATTCACCATCGTTTAGCACAATTACCTCAGAGACAAATGCTACACCCGGTTGAGAATTTGTGGTATCCCTCAAATTATTTAACAAATTGATGACACTAGGTGTCGTGTATTACAGCATGTCCAATTCTGTATTAATACGAGTTTAACAAGCTAGAATGTCATTTTACTTCTCCTTTAATAATGTCATATAATCATAATGATTGGAGAACAAGATACAAAGCGCAACTAAGGTAGTACCATAACTCAGAGAGCTTGTCCGGTGTATAGGCATAAGTGGAGGCTAAGGAGTGTACGAATTCTCAATCAATTTCAAGCCTGGACTTTAGGGTTAAAATCATCTGAACAGCTGCTTTCGGGGACAACTTCCTGAATGGAACACAACGGTTCACTTTCAGGACAAACTTTTACATAAGGGAAAGGGAGTGGACTTGTCCGAGCCTCAGCATGACCAGTCAGTGGAGCTAGAGTCTCCTGGGGACTGTTCATTTGGACATCCTCTGGAAGGGAGTTAATGTGAGTAAACCCTTTCTTGAGAAAACTAAGTAATTTTCTCCTGAGCAAGAGTGGAGTCCAGTGGTGTATTAACCTCTGCCACACATTTTGTTTTTATTGTTTATAGTTGAATAGATCATCCTGAATACATGATCATTCATATAAAAGTCACGAAATGTGTACTTACTCATATGTTCCATTAAATTATTACTCATAAACAGGAGTTTAACAGACTCACTAAAATGAGCACACCCATATGATGTTAGTATGTCACATTTAAATCATGAAGATGCCTCTATAATCTAAAACTGTTTTCATTTCCCTTTCGAAGCATGCATCAAAATAAAATTAAGCGAGAGACAAAAGATTTGGGATCTTGATATCACCCAATTAAAAGTGCACTACTGGGAGAATATACATGTAATAATGCATATTCAATAATCGCCTGTCAGCTTCAAGGAAAGTAAAAATGTCATAGCTGCAATACGGACACATTCGTTCTCCACTAAAAACGTTCCTCCACAGCAAATCATAGGTTAGTTCCTTGCAATTTTGAAACAGTGGTTGCAACAAAAAAAATATTTTTGATAGCTAAGTTGGACATGTTACTAGAAGATGTTTAAGTGTCTCTAGTTCTTTTGGATCATTGCATAATCTACACGATCTGCCAATTTTTGGGATGCCCGTCCATTTACCTTGGACTTCTCTTGTAGACCACAGATTTAGACGAAAGCGAAGAAACGCGTTCCTGTATAAAGAGATCGGAAAGATAATTCTCAATTTCTTGGAGTTTCTTTATCCTGATCAAAGTTTGGATATGATGTACATTGTTGCCTTGTTTCAATCAAGTCATACAGCCAGCTATTATTTTGTGCGTTCAGGATTTGAGATTGGAAGTGATTTTGAGATGTCCATGTCTTGCATGATTTCCACAGCTTGATCTTTCCATGTTATCAGACAATCTTTAGTACTTTCCAAGTATGTTGCTGAAATGAATATAAGGGATTCCGAATCCGTAGATATCAATTATTTCTTATACAATTAACACATTTTCTATACACACAAGTGAGAGGAGGCCTAGTTCATTTCGAATTAAGCACATTGGGTGACTTGCTGGCAAGGATCGCAATGATCTCCAGAAATGACCCTCTAGTTTTGTCCAGGGAGCCGCTCATTTCCAAGCTCTGGTCTCTGCACTGCAAGTTACAATTGGCATTTCTTTTGGTGTGCAATATTTTACCAGGGGCTCGCAGGAGACATTCCCATATTTTTTTATGTAAGATACAGGCTTGGCTGACTGTGGTCTGAACCTTTCACTTCAGCTCCAAATAATATGGGAGATCTGAGGGGTGGTTGTTTGTATTGAGACCTAAATACAGATAGTCATTGACTACTGCCAAACAGGAGCCATGAACTTTCCCTCCATATGGACATTTTTTGATCTTATGTTTGAGGCACATATCACCACATTTGTTCTTTCTTCATTTATCATCTGCGGATTCTTAACTTCATGTTCTTCAAGAGCTGTCAATAGATGTTGTAACCCTCTCGGGATCTTGGAGAAAATAAGCAAATCGTCTGCATACAATAGCCATGGTACTGGGCGCAGATCAAGCTTAGGAGAGTCTGATACTATTTTTGTGAGGTGCGGGCCAATGACTGATAAAATAATATAACAAGGTTGATGCCAACATGCATCCCTGTTTTAGGCCTCGATGGGTATTTATAGGCTCAGACAGTCTGCCTTCCAAGGACAGATGAATTTGTATTGACGTATTCGGATGAAATTGAGCTACCAGAACTTGAGTGGGACATGATGCCCTTACCATCTTCCTAAAATGCATTTTTCTTGACACTGGGTCAAATGCTGTTTTAAAATCGACAAGAGCCAGATAGACTGGTTGGTTATTTCGGCGTTCATGAATTTTGATCAGAGATAGCGAAAACATTCATGGCAGTACCCATCCCTAAAACAAACCCTGTCTGGAAGGGATCACTTTGATGTTCATCGGTCATCCACCGATTGAAGTCTCTCAAGATCAATGAGCAACAATTGTTCCTTGTACATCTAGAAATGAGATAGGCCAGTAATTTTCTGGTCATTCGCGATTGCCTTTCTTAAAGATGGGAATTATGATTGATTTAGTCCAGGTGTGCTGGATTTGTTTTTGGGCGATTATATCAGAGAAGATCTTATAGAGAATCTTGGCCCAGACTTCCGGATTTGCGTTTAACATTGTGTTAGTTAGTTAGTCCATCAGGGCCAGGAGCTCTAGAGGTGCTAGGTTTTGCTGTCTGAAACACAATGTCATCTCTGTCAAATTGCATGTGTATAGTTGTAGGGATGGATGTAATTTTATCTCCCTGGCAGGAGATGGTATCTGCATAAAGAGTTTTGTAATGTAGAAGCGAAACTTTCTCTTGCATCACATTGATCTGAAGAGCTGTTTGAGTGTCATAATTGGCACAGTTCAACATGCCCCAAATTTGAGCTGTGTGCTTAGTGGCTGCAGCAGCTAACATTGCTTCTGCGTCCTGTTGCAAGATGCAGGCCTTGTTAGATGTTCACATTTTTAATGTAGGCAATTTTGATACTCTGAGCTCCCCTGTTAGAAGGGATAGACGGTTTATATTTGCACGAAGCTGGGTTTTTCTCATGTGTAACTCTCGGTCGTAGGCATGTTTATACACCGGCCTGTGTCGCCGGAATGACAACAGTTTGAAAAAGTTAAACGCAGCTACATACATCCTTTTCTCCTTTACTAGCTCAGGATTTAGAGGAGCACAAAGACCACAAACACATCTATCTAGTTGTGTAAAGGATTTGACTGACAATTGAAATCTATTTCTTTCACTAGAAATCTGTACCGTATGCAAGTAGTGTTGGTTTGGCGCCAAAGAGAACACCCAAGTCCATGTGATAGCAACTCATGATCACTCTGTGTTTAAGTTATGACCTGAAAGCTATTAATATGTACAAACATATTACTGTCTGTAAACATGTAGTCTATGATTGCTGTGTGCTTTCCTCTCTTCCAGGTGGCCTGCGGCAGAATGTCACCTTCAACTGCTCCATTAGGCATGATAAATTGTCTGTCTTCCATTAACATCAGCCAGTGCTCTGCCAAACTCGTAGAGTTGCCCCGCTTCCTTGACAGGCAATGCAAGTTAAAATCGCCCAACAGTATCACGTAACTTATAGAGTCATCTCTCGCTATTAGATCTAGGGTGTGTTGTATGTCACATAGGAAGAATGTAGCTTCAATTCCAGCGTGATTCAAGTATATGTTCACAATAGCCACCACTTTCCTTGGAGTTCGAATCTTTACCAATTGGATGAACATGTTAGGGGTAGCCCAAAGTTCCAAAATTAATCCATGATCCATTTTTACAGCCACCAGCAATCCCACCATAGGCCTACCTCTGGCCAAACATTTTGCAGGTCGAAGTGAAACTGCGTATCCATCCCAAATGGGTCTATGCACTAACCAGGTTTCCTGCAGTGCAAAGATATCAAATCCTGCTAGGGGATGTGAATCTGATGCTAAAAGATGAGTGAAGGCCCTAGTGTTCCAACTGGCAAGCCTGCAGATTCTGGTGGAGCTGTCATGGATTGCTAATTCATCACTGAGCCTTGCATCATAGGTGTACTTCTAGGCTTATGTACTTTTTCCACTTTACAAAATGTGTCAAATGGACCTCTGATGCATGTTATTCTCATTTGAGAGACATCATCTGCGTTGTTGTTCAGAGGAGCGTGAAGTCAAGATATGTTTTTCCGATTCATTTCGTGAGGTGATTTATCTTCGACGAGTATAAATCCCATCTCATAAAATTCCAATTTGGCGTGCCATATGGTGTTTAAAACTATGTCACATTGTATCTATAGTCTGCCAACTATCAGATCATGATTGTGAAGGAACTCTACTTGTGCCAGATCCAACGAACATAAATCCTCCAGCCTTTTGAATTAGTTAGAATTTTGCAAGGTTGTTTAGTTTTTTTAATCTCTGGCCATTCAGGTGGGCTATTATGGCCTTAGTGGGGCCACATTTTGCGGTGGGAGACACTAGATGTTTTTTGTTTATTATCTTGGGACTTGGACAGGGCCGAGTATATAGCAATGTGTTTAGCAATCTCCTGCCTCCTCTGTTCTAATGTGAGAAAGGCATAATCTTGGATGGGTAATGTCTTGGAATGACTGGGCATGTCCTCTCCAGTTTGACCTGCTAGAGTTGTGTGGGGCTGGAAAATATGATTTTTCTGGGTTTCCGGTTCATCAGTTAGAAGCTGAGTCTCATGTTTACGTTCATCAAGATGTTCATATTGCATGAGGTTTGCTGCTTCTGGATCCGTCCTGATAGGCCTAATATGTTTTTGGGACTTTTTTGCACGTGTTACAGCGATTTTCTTTGTTGTAGCATTATTGACGTGCAAGTATTTTGCGAGCTAGGCGTCCCTGTCTGTGCTGAGCTTTGTGTATCTTTCTATTTTTTTTGTTTCTTGGGTGGATTCCCTTGTTTAATGGCTGATTTGTGAGATGAGAAAATTGTGAACGCCGGTTTAGGAGTGATTGGCTGCACTGATATGTCAGACTGAGAGCAGATGCCTTGATTTTTAGGGCCAATACGGGTGAGGTCGTATCCGACACCCTGGATACAATATTCGGACCAGTTTTTTCGATGAGGTCAGGCTTGGTAATAATATAACTGAGTCACCTCTTTCAGAGGGAATGTGTGTGAGCAGATTTCGAGGTTCATTTATAGACTTAGAAATTAAATCTTGTATCATGATGGTCTGGTTATTAATCTTTTTGTCAGGTGCTTCATACAGTTTTGCCAGAGACATAAGCGATGTGTTCATAGCACTCAGCATAACTTCAACTAACGCAATGGTTCAGCTCTAACAAGAGAAGGTCTGCGTGGTGTCGGATTCCTAAAAAAAGAAAGATAGTACTGAGGAGTTATGAATGGAATTTGGTAAAATGAGGGGGGATTGAGATAAATTGCCCTGTAGTGGGCAGGGAATGCGATTCAGCTTTGGAGAAAAGTACATTGTTTCACCAGAGGGGGAAATTGGAATGGATCCTATCGACTCAGCATCAAACAAAAACGGGAGCGATGCCTATGGTCTGTATTTTTCCATTTAATTCCATGGTGTTTACCCTGGTGGTGCAATGCACTGTTTCAACAGGGGGGGAAACCGAAGAGGAGCCTATCGACTCAGCATCATTCAGAACAGGAGTGATACCTAAGGTCTGTAGTTTTCCATTTAATTCCATGGTGGTTTACCTTGGTGGTGCAATGCATATTTGTTTTTACATAATCTATGCTTTTATGAACTTGTTATTCGCCTGTACTTTGTCAGATTCACCCATCTCAACAGGATTAGTAGTAGAGTTTGCCAGCAGATGTTCAGCTGACTGGATATCATCAATCGGGGATGGAAAGCATGAGATGGGAATCGTCACTATAGCTGAATCAGAAATTCACAGTTTGTTCGACACAACAAAAGTCTCTGATGTCGGCAGTAGCAGAGTATGAATGAGACAACGCATCGGCCGCTATTTGGTGCGATACAACTCCATGCAGAAGTGCTTTCACAGATCTCGCTTTCGCCAAATTTTAGCGACTTTGTAAATTGACTATGCGGCGGCATGGATGTTTTCAGGGACTGTGCACTGGTCATGATCGCAGTGGGGATCATACAAGGTTTAGGATAACTTAATTCTCAATAGATAGTAATATATGTTGATAAATGATTTACAACATTTACAATTTAATTAAAGGAAGGTTAACGGCAATACACACCAACCTCCTCAGCTACCCAACTGCCTAACTGCACTCGTCAAGGCACTCCACAATGCGCGCGTGCTAAGGTGGGCAACTTCCTGCTTTTGTAGGAAGTTGTGGGTAGGTGGGCGAGGCTTATCGCTCGTTAGTGTGATTTCAGTATTTTCTTCCAAAACAGTTAATATCTCTTCCAAAACGTCAATACAGTTATAATCTAGGGTGAAAACAGAAAAAACAATATTAAAATGAGCGTTTTAAAAGGAATTCCATTTAGATTTTCCAAGCACGCTTGCGCATCCAAATCATACCACAAAGCAGCAGCAAAAAGACCCGGTGCCTAACTGCACCTGTCAAGGCATCCGCAATGCGTTTGTGCCAGTGCGCGCAACTTCCTGCTTTTGTAGGCAGTTGTGGGTAGGTGGGAGGTGCTTATCGCTTGTTAGTGTGCATTCAATATTTGCTTCCAAAACAGTTAAAATCTCTTCCAAAATCTCAACACAACAAAAGCAGTCTACCCCCTTTTCACAACCCATTTTTCAATAAGCGTTCAGAAGAAAACTGCTGAAGCCTCACATACGATCTTGCTGCTGTTCAAACTGGTATATATGTCCTGCATTTTACAGAAATCTCTTTGTTAGGCTGAATATTGTGACCAATCAAAACAGAAAAATCCATTATCCACTTAAATGGTTTTCTTAATGAATCCCGATGACATGTTCAACATTTAAAATTGTGGACATTATGTTGTCCCATAATGCTCTTTGCTTTTATGCAAATCGCCAGGGTTGCGTTCTATAGAGATCGTGTTGCACCAGCTGGCCCGGGGGCCGCGCCTCCTAAGAAGTGATGGTTCCCCCAATAAATGTTTTCTATTTCCAGCAGTGGATTTGCTCCCATATGCATTTAGTGCCAACATGTCCCCGTTTAGCTTACTGAGAAAGGAGTTGTAGCTTCCTGACAAACGCAGTTGTTTTACTACACAAGTAGTAAATGGAGGCCAGAGGCTTTACCATAACAGGACTCGTCAGAAATGGTTCAACGGCAACGCACACCACCACAGACAAAATGTCATCGTCAAGAGTGAATCCTCTGGTAAACAAGCACTTCTGCAAGCATTTGCAGAGAACTGAACTTTCTGCAGCGCTTCATGCCGGAAAGGTCTTTTAAAGGCTTTGCTTCTAAATCTGCGTGTAAAGGTTGACTAACACACAGATCCAAACGTCAGGACAAACTAGAGATAACGCTCTTTATGGCATTTGAAAAGGGCTGGGGTCGAGGCAGGCTGCATGCCCTATCTCTATAGGAAGAAATCACCCTCAAACATAACATGGTGTGTATCTAGTCCCTCCTAAAGTGTTAACGGATGTAGATTGGATATATAGAACTATCTATGTAGACATTAAATGCTGCAACGTTTACCTGACTGCTATGTATGTCGCAAACATGAACAACGTTACATTTTGTGTCAGGTATGCGGCTAAGTGCTACAACTTTCTGGACACTACCTTGAGTTGCACAGTTGGTAAGGAGTTCTTGGTAGCTGCATGTGGGATTAAACTCAAGGAATGTTCATTGTATTCCTCACTACAAGACAGTATGATGGCAGCTTTTACGACTCTAGTATATTTCAAGTTCGGCATCCCCAGTGTATTTCCAGGTGTGGAATTCCTGTAGGCTGTGTTTGCTGTCATGTAACTGCTGTATATTCCCATTTTGCAAAATCCCAATATATGTCATCATCTATATAGCTCTTCAGGCAGATGGACGACTTCTACGTCCCAGAACACACCCTGTCCGCCGGCCGCGTGGATCAGAATGGGCAGGCAGTGTGCGGTGTCTCCACGCCCTTACACCGAGACACAGCTTTCTATATAGGCAGGAGTGGAGGGAGGAGTAGCTATCGTGACATGACGTAACAACGGCTATCAATCATTCGCCTCTTATGACTCGGATTTCATATTCTAACTGGGGTGCTCAGACACAAAGAACAGAAGAGCAATGGCATGCAACTGTAACACAACAAGAAGGGGTGATGGCAGCATGGAACTTAATTCCTACTGGGTACAGCCAGGTTTGGGAGAAAACCCCAGAGGAAAATGTTTTCTGGGGAAAGACACACACTATTAATATAAACCATGTAATGCAAAAACATCCCAATGGTAGGCCTTTCTGCATGCAGCACCCACTGACAGCACCACAACCAACCGATGGCCTCTAAAGCAGACAGGCCGCCACCAGACTGTAGATTGCTTGTTTGGTGACTTTCTTCCTCGCTCGCCTTCGTAGTAAGATCTACTTGCCTGGGGTCCTAATGCGCCCTGCGGCACTGCTCCTTTATTTATTTATTTGCATTTATAAAGCGCACAAAAACAGCACTGCGGCATTGTGGTGCTGTTACAGCGAGCTTGAGCTTAACATAGGTCAGATGTAACAGTCAGTTGCAGTAGTACAACAAGATTAAATGCTTTGAATGCCACGATGACAATGACATGTAGTAAGAAACCGAGCAGGTCAAATGTGATGCTTTGCTATGGTTACAGTGCAAGCATAACTATGCATGCTGGTTTTAAACATTAGCGGAACAGGAAGGTTTTTAGGTTTTTGCGGAACGTGGTGTATGATTTTTCATTCCTTAGTGAGGTTCGCACTGTGACCGTTACCAACGCGCTTCAGTAACTTCAATGACAGATTCTTGCTCCGGCTTCTCAATGACAGCCAGGAAATTCAGCACAAATCGGCTAATAGGTGTATGTTGTTATGCATTATGTTAGCATCTTGACACAACCATGAACGTGCTCAATGCCAGGACGTGTGAAGCTTCAGGAGGCCGAGAATCTGATGCCTTTAAAAAAAAATGTGATGCTTTCTCCCAATCGCAAGTTATTTGTTGTCTGAGCAGAACGGCCAAGCAAACACATTTAAGACTAACGAGTAAAGAAGTGATTTTGAAATGAATACAAAAACACTGGATTTCTTAACACTGGCTTTCCGATTCCCAATTACAAGTAATCCTGATTTGAATTTGAATGAGGCAAAGAAAAGCCTGAGAAATATGCGCACGAGGACGATAGACTGGATCTGGGTAAAAAGGTAGCCAGCTGCACTTACATTTATTCACTAACTGCTTGTTGGCTATACTCTACAATTGTCCTTGACGCACATCAGCAACTACGTTTGAGAAAAAAAATCTATTTAGCAATAGTTGTGTCTGGTGGAATTAAGGATTAAAGGCTTAGGCGGGCCTCCTTGATTGCCTGTCAAATTGCCGCGCTGTGTTTTCAGTGTTCCGCTTTAAAAAGGTTTCAGGAGTCTGGCTGTGACCTATAGCAGAGCCCAGGGAGAAGCCCCACCACCAATAATACCAAATCAGGCCGAGTGCCAGGTTCCCAGCTCCCAACAGCCAGCCTTCATACAGAATATGCAAATGGCCCGGAAAGTAAAATCCAACCCGGCGCAACTGCGCCATTCAAAGTCTGCTGCAAGGACTGCTTCTGTGAGCAACCTGCAAGAAATAGTCCGACATTAAATAAGCTTGGCACCGTTCTTTCTATGCTTCTATAGAGTCATCATCCACGTTGCCCGATTCACAGCAAACTGGCGGCTGCATCATTAAACCCACCAGCACCACCTGTCCTAATGAACACTCGTGTACGGCCTGCGCAGATCAGCGAAAGGGTTAAGTGAGGCCCCTGATTCACCATGAGGGGTCACACGTTACACTGCAGTGAACCTTTCATTTCGGATGGGCGCATGCTTTGCTTGTGACCAGGAAAGGTAAGAAGAAGCCACGCAGGTCACCTTTCACCAGAAAATGAATGCAGTTACCGTGACCAATCAAAGCCCGGCGTAACCCCCCGCATGAGACTCAGTAACGGCACATGTAAAGGCGGAGCCCCACTGTGGCACAGCTTAGCCAAGGGTGGAATGCAAGAGCAGCATGTAGCATTATTCTTTACCAGGCACTAAGATCTGCCAGCTGCTCGCCATCCCCCCGGCATCACGCCCAGCGTGGTGCTCCGGCGGACCCGAGCCGCCATTCTACTTAGGTATCCTGAAGCAAATGGGCTGCCAGTGCCATGGAAAGAAGGCGGTGCTTACATTTACAAAATGGGAGACGGGACATTACGAATGTCATTTTAGCAGACAATGCCACAACATGATCTCGGAGTCATAGTGTGAGTGGTACTCATGTGAGTTTAAGTTGTTAACAATGACAACAAGCTAACCAAATATTTTATTTTCTATGGTTTTAATTATGTTTGCTGTTGTATTCTAATTATTTAGATTGAAAAATGTGATGTTTTAGATTGATAAACGTGATGTTTCAATTTTGTATATCAAACGTGCAAAAGTTTGTTCTTAACGGAATATAAACTAAGAGCACAATAAATAAAAAAATACCCCAGACTAAAGTACGTGTAACAAGACATAAATCGTGGAAAATAGCAAGCTGTTACGATAGCTCAGCAGGTGAGATGCAGTCCTCAGGAGCTCACTCTCCAATGAGAGAACTCCACTCACCCACGTGGTAAGGTGCACAAAAACGACATGGTTCTGCAAGTGCAGACCCGTACCTCTTCACACCTCCCCCCTATATCATGCCACATGCAAAAACACCACCCGATTTCATGCATTTTGAAGACTGTGATAGGGGCAATTCTACTAGTCCAGAAATAAGTCTGCCAACATACTTAACCGAGCCCTGCATAAAACACATGCCTGGCAAGCATTTGATAAGGGGCAGCAGTAAACAGGTCAGTGATGGCTGCGTGTCTCGTGCCCGGTCACATGAATGATATACATAAGACCGAAAACATCTCTGCATTCCTCTATTATAGTGACGGAGCACTTCGTTAAGCCTGAAACTAGGGAACAAGTCAAGGCTAAACGCAGATGGGGCTGGGTGCCAACATAATCACGCCTGCTCCATTTACTTGGTTTACAAACGTAGTGCCCCTTCAGCCACTACCAACAGCACCTGACTGAAAGCCGGGCCGTGCCACCACACCAGACCACACTGCAGCGTGAGCAACTCAAGAGTAACATGTCTACTCTATTGATATGTTGCTCCACATGTAATATTTCCATACAATCATTATTTTGCCAGCAATTTTATCTATCGGTGTGCACGATTCATTTTTTGAAAGGCAAATGCTCATTTGTCACGTGCACTTTCTTCAATTACGAAAGGCAAATTACATGTCATTTGCAAATATCACTAAGAAAACTTCCCTTCCTGTGAAGGCACTTTATTGCATATGCTGAGTGCACCTTTTGGTTTTTTTTAGGACATGCTCCTTTCGCAAAACAAATGTTTCTAATCTGAATAAACGTGCTTATTAATTTAAGTGACAATGTGATGCAACATTTTGTAAACTTGTCGGACTGTTGATATGGAATGAATATGATGCATGAACTGGTAGAGGGCGAGGAGCTCACTTGCAGCGTATTCTTTTATCTGTGCTATTCACCAAATAATGGTAGTACCTCACAGGAAACGGACGCTAGCCAAGTACACCACACGTGTTTTATTATGCCATTTTCTTTCTCAACAATCTACATTAGAGCACCGAGGTATGATGGAGCGATTGAGAGGTTCAATGCAACATAACCTTTTAGGTGACTCGCAACTGAGGCACACAATCAGCAAAGCCACCAAACTGGCCCTGCCAGATGCTGGGAACGTTGGTAACCATTACTGATGGAGCGAAGCAAAGTCATGTAGGACATCCGTGATAGACAAACATTTCATGATTACGACCATCAACGGGGGCAGACTGGGAAGTCAACAGCAATCTGGACCAGAGAAATAGAGTGGGAGGACGAGCGCATGCCAGGACATGAAGTCTAAATTTAGGTAAAAGAGACTTGGCTGTACAGAGAATTAAATGCACTTACCAGGTAACACCAATGAACTTCATGTAAGCAAAAACAGATGCACATTGGGATAATCCCCCCATTCTAATCCTAACATTCACGAAAGCAGTACAATGTAAAGATTACGTTGTAACGCAATTCATTGTACATTTAACAGTCATTGAAATAGTACGAAGAAAAGCTTATGGTATAACAAAAAACATTTTAAGTCTATAAGTCATGAAAGGAGAACAAAAGAAAGATGGCGGTAAAAAAAAGTTTATTCTTAATCCAAGCGTCAATGATGGAATACAAAGTAAAGTTTATGGTGAAACAAAGTTCTTACTAGAAGTCAATGAAGATATATTAAGTGATAGGACATAGCAGGGGTTTGTTCGTAGCAGAAACTATGTTCGATTTTTTGTTAAAACAAAAACCTCTTTCGTCCTAGCACAACAGTTTTTGAGTAGTCCTCTGATTAGCTTCGATACGCTCGAATAGCAACTAAGACTCTCTTTGGCTGGCGCCTCCCTCGGGAACAGCCTCCATGCCTCTCTGAAAATTCAGCAGAACCATCTCCGGTTCCAGAAGCAGCTCAAGACATTCCTCTTTGCTTCTACTTTCTCTCCTCCTCTTCCCTGCTGATCTCCTGTCATACTGCACTGGTTTCCTGGCTACTCTCTGAACCACGGACCCAAGTCCCTGCCCTCACAGTTGCACACCTGCACTGCCTCCTGGCAACCCTGCAGTTGGGGCCGCATCTGTAACCCTACAGTCCCCCTACCTGCACTATCCAACACTTGCTGTCTGCACTTAGATCCTGCACTGCTACCTGCTGGCTGCACTTCTTGTGTTTTCGATGTTTTGATATATGTCCTTCACTTGCTCCTCCTCCCCTCCCCCTGGCACTTCTCCCCTTTCCTCTCCCTTGCACTTGCGCAACATCAATGTCACTGGGCCTAGTAAGATCTTTGACTTGTGTGGGGTGAATACCATAATGAAAGGTTGAAGTCAGTATGAGGATTCCCCAAAAATGAAAGACCTGCTGTAAATTAACGTGGAAATAAGGCACTGCAATTTCAAAGTGAAAAGGAGCGAAATTAGGAATCAAAATTTGGATATGCCTAAACATGTTCATTGCCTTACAGAAGGGAAAGGCATGTAACAATAGCAGTGTCCAGCATTTTAAATGAAAAGGCCAAGATTGTATGCAAGCCTGCACAGCAGAATGGAGCTTTTTTACTATGACAGAAATAATTGCACGTAAAATCAGCTTTTCCCTTTCAGTTCAAGATATGCTGCTCAAAATGTGTGCAAAAGTGCAATAAAGGAACTGGAATTCTGTTCATAAGGAGCCCATCAAAGAGGAAACCATAATTCACAGAATCTACAAGGAAATGTGAATTGCAGCAGAATTAAAGGTTTCACAGCTAAAAATGACACCCATTGAGATTGCAATTTTGCCTTTAATATGAACACTTTAAGCATTCAGCTGTACATCTAAAGTATTTAAATATATATTTATGTTGCCCTTTTGTAATCACTGTTTTCAGGAACATATTCTTTGGTTGGTTAAAAGTAAAATGCTGTTCAGCAGAGGCAGGCCCCACATCTTGGTTTCTGGGTGCATTTCTCTGCTGTAAGGCCCAAATGTGAAATGTGAAACTGGCCCATTCTGTTAAAAATACAAACCTAAGGCTGGTAGAGATCCATTGTGCAGGGGGGCAAGATAAGAACATTTTCCTGCTCCCCAGTTTTATGACTAAAACCACATAGGCCGTCATAAACCTGGCCATTACCCCTTGAAGTCTTGGGCTAATCTAAACACAGGAACTCCACTTGACGTCAGAGCCTGCAACAGATCCAAGGGAGGGGGCCAGAGCTAATGAGTAGTTTCACAACCTTTTCCCAGAATGGGAGATATGCTGTTTATGGGATAAGTCGGGTAATATTGACCACAAACTATTCATGTTCGGATTTCTGAAAAGCAGTCATCAAGCCACTTCTGGGGAGCCAACACCGATTTCGGTGACACCAACATATCAAAAATTATGAAGAAAAACATGTTGAGGCTCTCGATGTGAAGGTGAGAACCATACACGTTTGAGGAAATATGTAAAATGTTACCCATATTCCGCCTACCTAGCACCATATTTTTCATTAATATAGTTCAGGAGGAAATGAGAATACTGTAGCTTCGCACTAGTATGTTGCACAGACACCTGACAAAGTTGATGTGATTCACTGAAAAATGTAGTATTAAAAATGCTGGCATATTTGTCGTAATATGAGAAAGGGCATTTGCCATACAGTGAGATTTCCATGTGTAAAAACCAGACCCACCCCCTTGTCCTAGTTAGATGATGGATTGGGTTTCCTCACCTGGCTTCCCAAAACACGCCAACATTCTCTGGACCTATGGGCCCACAGATGGGAGGGAACTGTGGGCCGAACTGGTCATTAAGCCCTGTTATGTGCGCTTTGGTTCTGTGAATCCACCACGCTTCTTTGTACAGGAGAGCATTGGTGGTATTTGAAGATGATACAACCACATCCTATACCCAACAAAATATGTCAGGTGTGTGTTGGTATTCCATGAAGTAGGTTACCAAAGGTGCTGCTGTATTCTTGGACTGTATTTTCAATCTGCACTCAATCCTTTTGTGAATCGGTATGCTGGTCTGACCAATGTATTTATGCCCGCATGGGCATTGGACACAGTAAAAGACGCAGTGTTTTGCAATTGGTGAAATGTTTGAAGGTCCACTCTCTGACATATAGTGGGAATGATTTCATTTTTTTTGTGCATCTACAGGCGGTACATGTGCCGCAGGGATAGTGCCCGTCGCAATTAGGTGGTCACACTCATCTCAGGGAGTCTCCCTCCCAAGCAAGGTGGCGCAGCCAATGCGCTTTTACAGATTCAACTTCAGTGAGGCCTCCAATCAGTCTTGCGCCACCCCAACAAACACCCTATATAGCCCCAATGAGCAAGGAACCAGGTCGGTGTACAGTAAGAATATATATATTTATTTAAGGTTTGACAAAGAAAACTAGCAACCAACATCAACCACCAATGTTGTGGCACTACAGAATATCACAACTCAACTCATAACTTTCAGTTATTAAAACCAACACAGGTACAATTTTGAAATATGCAATGACAATTTACAACAGATTTAATTGCAAATTAACCAATTGAAAACATTCACAATACAATAGAAAAATCGTTTTGGCTTTATTTTTAGAAAGGGAATGTTTGAGAAATAAACTGAATGGCAAAATCGTTTTTTAGGCTTTTATTTGAAAGGCAAGGTTGGGAAAAGGAACTCAAATGGGGAAATCGTTTTTCAACACACATTCAAATGAGAAGCAATGCTTGGTAATTCTGGTTTGGGATGCAAGGGAATAAATGTGGAATTTTGTTTTGCACCCTCTATGTTCACTTGAATAGCAACACTTAAGGGTTACTTAAGGGGTACCCACTGACCCTCCTCCAGCCACCCCCACCCTCCTTCTCTTCCTTTCCTCTCTTCTCCCTTGATGAGGTCGCTAGACAAGTCCGATCTATGAAAGCCTCATCAAAACAGGTTCATCCCTGTTCCTCTAAAACTCTCAAGGACCACATTGATACCCTCGCTGCGGCCCTTGCCGACTTCTGCAACCACTCCTTTGCCTCAGGATCCTTCCCCTCCCCTCTTAAGCAGTCCCTTGTGCATCCTCTCCTCAAGAAACCCACAGCGGATTCCTCTTGTCCGGCCAACTATTGCCCAATCTTCATTACCCCCTTCTTAGGCAAACTCCTTGAAAAGATGGCCATCTCTCAGCTAAACCTTCATTCTGATTCTGTTGGCTGTCTCCATGACCATCAGTCTGGCTTCAGATCTGGCAGAAGCATGGAAACTGCTCTCCTGAACATCTGTGAAGATCTGCTTTCCAACCTTGACTCTAGCATTCCGTCTGTTCTCATCCTACTTGATCTCTCCTCTGCCTTTGACACGGTCAACCATACCATCCTGCTCAACCGTCTCTGGGATAACTGGGGCACCGATCAGGCTGGCCTGGCTTACCTCTTTCCTCTCTGATCGACTCTTCCAGGTCGAACTTGGGTCCTTCCTATCATCTATCTTCCTCTCCACCTGTGGTGTTCCCCAGGGGTCTAACCTCTCGCCCTGGCATTTCAACCAATACCTGGCAGCTCTCGCTCGCTGTATTGCCATTTTCTTCTCAAACCTCCAGTGCTACGCAGATGACACTCAACTCATTTTCAGGCTGCCCTCGGCCACCTCCTGCACCTGTGTCATCACTGATTGCCTAACTGCCATTTAAGATTGGTGTGCGACCAACAATCTTTGTCTTAATGCCAGCAAAACAGAGATCCTACTCATTGGCACATCATCACCTTCCTTTCCCCTCACTCTCTGACCGGCCTTCCTTGGACCTCCTCATATCCCCACCTGCGAGGCCAAGAACCTTGGTGTCACCTTTGATTCCACACTCTCCTTCTCCGCCCACATCACTGATGTATCAAAAAAGTCAGACAACCTTCTGCACCTCCTCAGAGGTGTTCTTCCTTTCCTTTCATTCCCCCAGAAGCTCACTGTCTCCCAAGCTCTGGTTCTCTCTAAGTTGGACTATTGCAACAGCCTTTTTCTTAATCTACCCGCCTCTACTCTCTGCCCTTTACAACTTATCCAGAACAGGACTGCGAGACTTGTCCTTGGCCTCAAGCCCTGGGATCGTATCTCTCCAGCTCTGAAATTTCTCTATTAGCTCCCAGTGGATGCAAGGATTACATTCAAAACCCTCTGCATCGTCTACAAGGCTTTCTGGGGCCAGGGTCCAACATACCTTCAGCTATCCCTCTGCAAATACCTCCCATCTCGAGCACTCCGCTCCTCTACCTGTAGCTCCCTCAGGGTCAGTCGTTTCTCACAGAAACGAGCTGGGGGTAGATCTCTGTCTTCGGCTGGGGCCTCCCTCTGGAACAGCTTCCCTGCCACTCTAAAACCCGAGGAGAACCATCTCCAGTTCCGGAAGCACCTCAAAACCTTCCTCTTTGCTTCTGCCTTCTTCTCTCCTCTCCTCTCTGCTCCTCTCCTCTCCCCTGTTGATGCTACTCTCCCTCGGCACCATGCACCTGGCCACCCTCTGTCCTCTGGGCCCAGGTACCTGCTCATCTTGCCACCCTCACGCACTGCCTCCGGACCACCCCCTGCACTGGGGTCTGTATCTGAACCACATACAGCCCTCCCCTTTTCTTCCTGCACTTTCAGACCTACATGGCCTGCTGCCATAAACCCAGCACTTGCCACTTGCTGGCTGCACTTCCATTGTTTGTTGCCTTTTTATTTATTATTTTATTATTATTTTTGTTTTTTCCTTCTCGCTCCGCACTCTCCTTTTGTTCCCCCTTCCATGCACTTCTCCCCCTTCCCCCTCTACCCTGCACTTGCACGTATTCAATGTCACTGGGCCTAGTAAGATCATTGTTTTTGTTCTCCCCTGTTCCCCTTGCCTTGCCGCGCTCTGAAACACTTGTGTGAGTGCGATAGAAATAAAATATCAATACTTCTTTTGGGATTATGGACACCCCACTCCAGTACAGAAGACAGAGGTTTCAGAAAGGTAGAGTCACCCAAGTACTTCATTGTCTATACCAGTTCTAACACTGGGCATAAACTTTGTTAATTTTGAATTGTATCTACACCCATCCCGTGATTTTCTATATAGTAATTAATTGATTTAACTTCAATTTAATGCGCTAAGGATCTAGACAGCTTCCACCCTCCCTACAATTTAATGGGAAGAATTAAGGCAGGCTTTTCCAAGCACTTCAATTTAAATGGATAGGGTGATTCTGTAGTGGAATACATTTTAATTGGATTTAATAAAATGTGCCAAGGGTCTTCCCAGTATCACCCCCCTCACCTGCTATGCGAGATGGAGAGTAAGGCTGGCAGATCTCCCCTGCCCTAACACTTTTGATAGTTATGGGATATATCTATATACATAGAAGGCCTTGGTTATGTGGCATTCACAGAAACAGCATGGCTCCCCTGAGGACAGCACAGATCTGGTCAAGGATTTTCTCATGCACCCAGACTTCCTCTGCTCCTCTCATGGGGGTCCCAGCTAGCTTCTAGATTTCATGGTCAATGTCTCCAATGCAAGTATTGGGGCCTCTCTGTTAGTTGCTCCTCGCAAGAGTCCGGCAGCAGGCTACCTCCCGCAATAAAGTGAAAAGCCCAGGTTCTGATTCAAAATAAACCTCCTATAGAGCTGATGACACTCCTACATTATCATAATTCCCACGTTAAGGATTGGCTAGCACTCTTCTTTCACCTCCCACCAAGATACCAAGATACCCACTGGCTGCCGATGGGACCAGGAGTTGGAAGACGTGTATGATGAAGGCAGAGAGAGGAGAAAAAATACCTCAGTTCTTGAAATCTAACAGCATGGCAGCTATGCTAATATTTCAGATAACTACATGATTCTATATATTTTTGAATTCTACATTTTGTGTCGGGTCGGAAAATACAAATTTATTTCAGCACACCCTTCCTGGGCAGAGCTATTGTTTTTTACGCTTGGTGGCTGCACTGTGATAGTTACAACACTGACACTACATGCTTCCAACATTAATTTCACCATCTACCACTTCATACATTTTCCAGTTCCTCAGACTTATGACAATGCCAGAATCATAATTGTGATCAAAACTTAAGTTATGTACATTACAAAAATGTTGTTTTTATATGGTCCCAACTGGCTTTTTATCCAATTTGTATCCATTTTAAAAGGAAACCGGGAAGAGCATGATGGGACACAATGCACTTTTTATTCAAGAAAATGTATTCAATATTAATCAATGGCATTGCACAATAGGTGTTCCTAATTTCACTCTTATGGCACTCACCAATTCTCAGGTTTCTAATTCTCCTAAACATGTGACCAGCTATCTGCTCGGGCCAATGTTTATTCTACCCTCTTCTCCTGAGCTTCAAAGGGTCTTTGCTCAGAGCTAATGCACCCTTTATGGGGAACCTGACCTTAAAGGTCATTTCTGTTGGTCATGTTAACTGCATCACTTTAGTTCCAATCTCACTTGCAACATTTCTTATATTTTTAACTGAAGCTCTGAGCCTGTTTCCTTGATAAACTCGGCCCACAAGTCTGGGGGTCACAGTTCCAGATACCACTGAGAAAGAGCATTTCAATTTAATTAACATATTTATACATGCCATTAAATACACTGTTTCTTTGCAGAATGCTAAAACAGAAATAAGTCCACTCTTGGTATTATTTACACAGAAGGCCATAGTTACATAAGAAACCAGTGTTCACTGCTACAAAAACAAAATAGGCCTTTCTCTTTACAGGCTGTCATTTTATGTAATGAAAATTAAGTCTCTTGATTCCTGATAAAAAGCAATCTGTCATTCAACTTTATTTCTTAAATGTTAGCCATCATTCCTCCTTTTTGTCTTTCAAATGTACAATATTTCAAATGTATTTATTTCCTTCCATATGCACTTATGCAGCCTTAAATCTGTCACATGTGACTTTACACGAAATCATTATCTGCAGTGCCACATGCATTTTTGAAATCCACTGGACACAGTTAATAATATTCCAGTTCTAAGTCACACCTTTCTTCAGCTGAGTGCCTGTACATTATAACAAAATGGAGGGAGGCCCATTCTCACTCATTCACTAGGCCTTAGCTCAAAATCACTGTTTTGTACTGGCCTTTATATTTAAATGGTACTCCACACTTAGCCAACTTCACTCTCACATTGGGGACTAGCATGTCCTCTCTAACTCTGTAGCTCTGGGGCTGCCTTTTTACCCCACATGTCCTACCACTTGTCTCAGGTTCCAAAGGGTTGCCTCAGGGTCAAGATCAAGTAGCTGCTGCCATCCCCTAGCCACATGAAAATAGGCTATTCCCAGGAAAGGAGTGATGATATCATCAGATTCATCACAGGTGTTACAAGCAATCGTCTTCTTGTATCGGCTACATTCTAACTTGCTATTGGCATTTTTAAACGTAAGGTCCAGGAATCCAATTTCTTTGATGTCGCATAGCATGATGAACTGGATGCAGGGGTTTCTTTCGTTAAGCCATTCATGGCTTTCATCCAACGTCCAATGGGACTCTTTTCAGATGAAGATGTTATCATTTATGAACTATGAACCTTTCCTATTTCTTGATGTTGTCATGACGTTAGTTATCTTGACCAAACACAAATGACTCTTCAAACATGGCCATGTACCGGATTGCAAGGCTTGGCGCAAAGTTTGCAGCCATGACCCAACTTCAAAACTGTTGATAGTAGACATCATTGAATGAAAATATGTTTTGTGTCAGGGCAATGGTCATCAGGTTCACAATAAAGCACATCGGAACCTTGCCCTGTACATGGTGGAGCTCTAAATAATTTCAAGTGCATTCAATAACTTGTTGGGGGATGCTGGCATAAAGGGCCAGGATATCCATTGTGAGCAACACTTCTTCTGTAGGGCCAAAGGATTCTTCTTCAAAACATGCATTGGTTGTCATCATATCTTTTAAGTAGGACTTTGTCTTCTAAAACCATTGAGGCAACCTACAATCAATACATTTGCAGAGTGGATCTGAAATAGATCCACAACTGGACACGATGGGGCTCCAGGGGAGGGGCCGGAGGGCGGGGTTGATCCTTATATACTACGTGATGACAGTGATGAAAGAGCGGCTCTCCTAAGCTTAACAGTCACTGAATAACTATAATTTAAAGTTTATTTTAGAGCAGAGGCAATCCTAAGGCTAACATATTGAAAGAGTACAAATCAGTTTGTTATACACCATAGGTTGTTCATGCATAAGTAACAATGAAGGAAAATAAGTGCTGCATGTTGGGATAAAAAGTCCTAGTTTACTTGACTGACGAAGACAGTCACAGACATTGCAGTCCAAAGCCTGATGCCAAAGAGCCTTGGACCAACTGGAAGCAAGGCAGGGATGGTGATGTAAGTTCTCTAGAGTATAGTGAAGTTAACTTAAATGAAAGTACGAGTTGATCCTGAGTCGATAAGAGGCTGATCAAGAAACACAAACCTGTTGTAGAAGTGGAGTAAGGTGTTGCAACGGGTATTATAAGTGAAGGCAAAGAAGCAACATTTAAACACCTATTAGGTTGTACCCTTGTGAGGTTGGCAAGTCTCTCACTCCAAATCAGTGTCCCTAATGAGGAAAGGCCTGGCATTGGGTGGGTTTTGGGTTTGATCAGAATGTAAAAGGTGGGGGACGGGGCTCTTGCCGGATTGGATACATATGCTTTTAGGAGATGTTAGGTGAAGGGCAGTTGGATGTTCTAATGCAAAGCTCTACATTTTTCTAAGTTGCCTGAGAAACAGACATGAACATTCTGGCCCAACTTTGACTTTCCAATTAAAAGCATGTGGCCGCATGTTATCTTGGAGGGGCAAAAGTGCAATTTTAAAACAGAAAATTAGTGCATAATTCAGCCGAACCTTCCACATGAGGGTCCTTTTCAAGTTTAGGCCTGGCAGTGGGTGTGTTTGGGGGTAAATTGGGAGGTGAAGGCAGGAATGGGGCTGGAGAATATGCTTTTACACAAACCTCTGGGCCTTAAACTACACCCACACACATCTAGTTTTGCTGAAACTTTATTGACTGAAACAAAGTTGTGAGCAAAAAAGAACCACAGAAAGCAACAATGCAAGATCAAGGCACTAAAAATGTATGAGGAAAATAAGATTAACTATAAGGAGAAGCGAGGGTTGCAGTGGCTTAGAGAAGGGTGGTGTGGTAAAGTTAAAAGAAAATAAGTGGGGCCTAGATGGCAAGGAATGTGGGTGTTCACAGTTGGGAAAAGTGGAGGAGGGGAACAAAAATGAGCATGAAACATAAAAAAGGAAAAGCAACTCATCCGAATAAGAAGAAAACAGGGAGGAAACAAACTGGAGCATGAAGGGCAGGTGTACGGGTAAGGCGGTGATCTAGGAAAATAAAACAACTAAACTGGCCAACAAAATAAAATAATAAATAATAATGGAGCTCAAACTGTGGAATTGGGCCACTGCACCCACTCTGTGAAAACAAAAAGCAGCAAAAACACAGAACTGTTTGGCTGCAGCAAGTTTGATGTGATTGATATAAGGATGAGTGTGGTGAGGGGTCGTATGATGTACTTATGCAATATATGCACAGCTCTCAATCTTTCAGAGTTTTAAAGAGGAACTACAGACATTATGTTACCTTCATTTGAATGGTAGAGTTGTAGCGATATCTAGAAATGTCAGAGTGAGGAATGACTGCCTGGACTGTCCAAATGACGGTCATTTTAGATTTCTGCATGAATACATTAACGCTTTCGTACATGTATTTTAAGCCGGACACTCATCTCCTGTCCAACACCTACTGTGTATCCAAATTCTAGGCTCAGTAAGACTCCCTTTGAGCTCTCTCCTTGCCGAGACCACATCATGGCTAAAAACGGTCAAAGGGCCTCACCTTTAGTGACCTAACGCTCATTAAAGTGACCACAGCCTTCTTTCCAAATAAGCCTCTACAGTGCTGTCACATAAGGAACCGAAGATCAAGGGCCTGGGGCTGGGCCACCCTGAGCTAGTAGTGTCCCCAAAACTATTTTGTAGTGCCCAAGGGAGGAAGATTTACCTCGAATTCTGAAGTGCTTGTCTTCCTAGAAGTCTAACCTTCCCAATTGAAGGGGTGGACATCTTGCAGGGCACCAAGAGCTCCGTCCCGCTCTCTTGTTTTACAACAAAATATATTCGAGGGGAGCTGTTATAAGTAGGGTCACCAGGTTAAAAGGATACTCTGGATGCCATGTTGAACTCTTCAAGTAGTTGCTTTAATTAGTTTACATCAAGGAGATTAGGAGAATCAGTTAAAGGTTACAGGGGAAAGCCCACTGGCTCCCACCACCCAGGTTACACCATTCCCAACTCCCCTGGGTGGAATCTCATCCCACAGCATTGCACTCAGCCACACCTCAAACGTTCCATTTGTGACCTCATACTTCCAAGCACTCAGCATATATGCAGGGAGGGAGGGAGACAAAGCAGATAACTAAGCAGCCCAATAGGAAACAAGGATACCAATCCTAACACCTCTCTTCCTTACTACAAAAGATATCAAACCTAACACCTTTCTTCCTTACCACAGCACGACAACCACGCAACAAATCAGAGCACCAGCAGATAACTAAACAGCTTAATAGGAAACAAGGCTACCAATCCTAAAATGAGCATGGTAAAAGAAAGGCAAGTCTGCAGATAATTTTTTACTTGTGCTTAAAAAGGGACCAAGTTCTATTGGGCCCGACTCTGATTCTTAATCTAGAAAATAAGTACAATAGCTGCATACTTCAGCAATGGTGGTATGTGCCAAGCAAATACTACTGTATTCATAACTGCCAAAATACTTGGGCTCCAAAAGTAGATATCAGTATAAAATCACTTGCCTTTTCAACAGAATAGCAGGGCACAATGTCACCCAACACTTATGGTAAATGCAGGTTATGAGATTGTTGGTGGTCTTGTGCCACAATTATACAACTAGCTAAATCGTTTTCCCAGCTATCCACAGGTATCTCCCCCTTTAGTTTGCCCAAGAAACGCATGCCTCTTCTACATTCACTGCTTTTAGACATTTACTTCTTGATTTGAGATCATCTGTTTCTTCAAATCAAGGTGGGAATGGATATGGGTAACGTTACCTGTAAGGTTAGGCATGGGGTCAAAGGTGGGATGGGGTAAGAATATTGGTTAGAAAAGAAGAGCTGTTACAGGGAGTCTCCCCCTGGAATGACAGGCTGACTGAAGTGATGGCAGAAAAAGTAAAGTAGGGAAGTTAACGCATAAGAAAAGATGCAGAGAAAGGCGTCGTTTTAAAAACAACATGCACGCTGTAGCCTGCGCAAAGCATTTGGAAAAATGATGAGCAATGTTTTATAGTCACTCAAATAAAATTATAGTTGACAAGGCCCGAGATAATTTTTGTTTCCAAATATCCGAACGCATCCTACGACTCTTATCAAAATGAATAAACGGCATTCATGGAAAACGTAACATGGAAAATTTAACATCTAATGCATAGGAAATGAACTTTATAAATGTGAGAAGGCAACCAGAATCAAGCATCAGCTATAGGTCTGAGCGTTGACATCTGTATTCTGCCCATGAAACCTCTCTGAAAATGAGATTTGAAAACACATCCAGTGCCTTCTCACAAAGATGAACTGGTGTAGGCTCAGCAATAAAGATAACTGGCCTGCAACTTAGTCACAGAGAGGATGGATCTGATATAAATCCTAAGCCTGAGTTTTAATGGGTTGCATCCGTGTATGATGGGCTTAAAATAATGAACTAATCTGATATTTCAATCTCCCTGGCCCCCATTAAGGCAGAAAAATAACATACCTAGAAAACAAAGGTTCATCTTAAAAATCTACAGACCCAACCATTGTCCAAAGGGGTGGAGGGGGGAGGGAGTCATCGACAAACACCCTGAAGAACCAAACTTCAAAGATCCTATTGTGGCCAGGCCTCTGAATCGTAAATATTAGCCTAAACTAACAGCTAAAGAAATGAAGACTCCAGATGCTCTGTTGCTGACAGACCCCAAGGCAGATGCTGTTTAATATTTTGAATGGAAAAATGCATTTTTGTTACAGTGTGATTCACGATTACGCCCATGATTACTTAACAGAAAAGCATATAACTTTAATTTGTCTTTTGCAATATTCAGCTAGAAATGCTCTATTAGGTGGTAGAAAAACGAAATGAGTGAGGTCATTTTCAGTAGGCAAAGTAGGTGAATTTGCATTTTGTTGTAAAGAAATGGTGCACGCTAGTTTGACAAATGTAATAGCATCCACAGGGATGAGCCTGTCACTTTGAGATAGAAAAGTAATTTGTACAGGAAAGTATCAATATGTTATAAGCCAAAATAAGCATAATTAACCATGGGTCCTAGCATGATAAAACTTGCATCAAATGATTCTTACCAGAGAGGAATCTGGTGAGCAGATTTGTAAAGTGGCAATCTATGTGGAATTCATTATCTGAGAATGTTACAATATTTTATGCAAGGAATCCCCTAGATGACAAAACATTAAATGGGAGGGAAACTGGATGTAAAAGTTACTCCCATCAGACTGCCTCCTTCATTAATATGCCAATGACTGCAGAGAGGTATGTCAACTCAGATGTCACTTTTGGAACACTGTCCAATCACATACATTGACCCATTAGATTGGGGAAAGTATACACAGCAAACCCAAGATGGCCAGGAGTAGACGCAGTGCCAGAAGCTCTGCCCGTCCTCCCAATATAATAAGCATTTGCTGACAGCTGAAAGGGTTACCACCCCGTCCACCTACTGCCAGAGAGATGCTAATCCCTGAGAGTGGTCTAAGATTCACGCTTACCTACTGGAGATCCAGGCGGGTGTGACAGATGGCACCGGAGAGAGTGCTGGGTGACCCCGGCAGGAGGGAACCATCGAGCAGAGATCTGGTGGTGGGCTCAAGGAGTCGGAGCGCCTGTCATCTGAGGACCTTTTGGGGGGAGGTCTGACCCCTGTGTGGGTCTGTAGCAGAACTGCCATGGATGTTGAGAGGATGACCGAGCAGGGTTTTTGTGCCCCTTAAGGGGAGCACCTGCAGAGGCCCTGATGGTGGAGCATTGCACCCAGTGAGTCCCTGAAGATGGAATGGATGGGCCGATGAGTATCTAGCCAACAGTACTGGGACACTGGTGAGAGGGTGAAAAATCATAGCAAAGACCACAAGCCTGAACGCCAACGGGAGGAGAGGAGTGGGGGTGGTCAACACTAAAAGGGTGAACACCCCAATTACACTGAGGAGTCCCAAGGCCCTGGAAGCAGTGTACTGAAGGCATGTGAGGAGATGAGAGAGGACAGTGGATGCGGATGTGTTGGCTAGGTGAGAGAAGACACTTTGTTACTCGCTGTCTGGAGGTCGGTTGTAGATAGAGTAGGGTGGTGACAGAATTTTGGGTAGCAAGTTTGGATTGCATGGGCAGACGTTGGGTGCCGTGGGCCTCAGCTTCACTGGGCTCCCCATTTGGAGTCCGCAGAAGATAGGAAGGCATACTTCAATGCCAAGAGGGAGAACCAAGGCCACTGGAGGGTGCAACAAAACTAGAGCTCAATCAGGATATGGGCATTTACACTGGTTGTGGATTCCTAAAGTTAATCAATGGGCAAAGGTGCCGGAAGAAGTAATGGCATCCACAAACTGCCTAGAGGAGGGGGCCGCCACCAGTATGATGAGGAAGTTGGATCTCCAAGGGGTCTCAAGGTCTTTCAAGAAGGCCTTTCAGGAAGCATTTATGATATCCTTCCAGGTGCAATTTCAATCATTGAAAATTGCCCGGGTCAGAGCAGAAATGAATGGGGAGATTGCACAACTGGGGGAACGGATCAACACACTGAAAAGGGGTCTGCAGGATTCAACCAAAGAGACACGGGTGAACAGCCATCTACGGGAACACTTGAGAAAAATATCCCACAACTTAGCACTCCAAACGGAAGACTTGGAAAACAGATTGCAAAGGTTCAATATGCTTATCAGAAATATGTCAGAAGAGATTGCTGATAAGGCTATGCAAACCCAAGTTCAGACCCTATTTGTGGAGATCCTTGGTACCCAGCAGAGTGAATACGTAGGCATTTACAGAGTGCACAGGACAGGCTGGCAAGGAGACAGACAAAAAATGCACCTAAGGCATGTCCTGGTGGCATATCTTTATACCCCCAAAAGGAGAGGATCTTACTATCTACAAGAACCACATATCCTTTTGAATGGAATGGATCCTGGATTCAACTCTTTCTGGACCTATCCTTGAGCACACTGCAAAAGAGGAGAGATGGGTCCGCTGGTGCAGGAGCTGGCCAGAAAGGACAAAAGATATAAGTGGACTTTTCCATTTGGCCTGCTGTTTAATTGGGAATGAATACAGCGTCGCATAACAGTGCAAGAAGGGGTGGTTCTGCTATGGATTGAGGTGAACACAGAGGACAGGGCACAAGGCTCAAGTAAAGGGGCAGAGACAATGACACAAACCCCGGGAATGGTCTACAGAACAGGGCAACTCAAGAAGAAGGAAGCCCAGAGGGCCCCGCCCCGACAGGAAAAGGTGGACTTGGAGTGTGCCACCGTTACAAGTGTCCCATTGGGACTGATACGTGTGGGTGGAATGGAGACAAAGAATGATGGTCTGGAGGGTTGCCCAGAGCAATGCCAGAGGTAAAAATTCATTCTAAACCTTCCAGCCATCACCTCTTTGTTTTTGCTTTGTCACCCCGTGTGGGACGGGTATGCCCAGACGTGGGTCCCGTGCCTGCTGGGCCAAGATACCCAAGCTAGTCCTTACTGATGAGGCCCAACAAGGCTGAAAAATGTTTTTGCATGCTTGTTGTCTCGTGCATAAGGGATGTGACTTAGCAGTTTGGGCTGAACAGCCCCATTTGGGGTGGCACCAAGCCTGATTTGCATATGGTCTTTCCCCTTCTGTAATGGCTTGGCAGGTGAAGAACGATGGTCTGGAGGGTTGCCCAGAGCAACGCCAGAGGTTAAGATTCATTCTAAACCTTCCAGCCATCACCTCTTTGTTTTTGACGTGAAATGAGGCTACAGGGAATTTTAAGAAACACAAATTGCGGTGGGGGTAACGAGCGGAGGCTGGAGATCTGTTCTCTTGATTCCACATGAGGGTGAGGACAATCGGGGGGGGTGGTGATTTGGAGGGTGAAGGGTGACTTGGATGGGGGGATACCAGTGGATGGATGGGAAGGGGGGGAGAAGCAGTACACAAGTGGTACAACAATGACAAGTCAGTTGAGGCTGGGTATGAGGAAAATCACAGGGGTGGAGGGAGGAGACTGAGGGCTAAGGGGACAACATTACCTTCAAGCGCCTAATATTGAATGGGAGGGGACGAAACTCTCCTCTTAAGAGGAACAGATTGCAACCATTTCTAGGAGATCACAAACCACATGTGGTGGCACTGCAGGAAACCAATCTCCTATATCGGGACCGGGGAAGACTACAATTAAACAATTACTCACAAAGATTGCATGCCTCAGCCAAGACCAAAACTGCACGGGACCTATGGGCCTTTAGGGAGGGAAATGATGTTCAGATAGATAAAACACTGGAGGATAGAGATGGCTGATATGTTGTGTCTAGGGGAAGCAGAAGGGATATATTATTCACAATGGCGTCCATCTATGCCCCAAACTCAGGAGAGGTTAATCAATGGTTTTCTCAGTCACTGTGAGGAGCTCTCGATATGGGAGGCAATCGTGATGGGGGACTTCAATCTGGCGTGGACCCAGGAATTGGATAGCAGCTCAAATAAGACTTGTGTAGGGGGCGGGACAGCAGGATCTAAAAGGAAGAGAACATAGCTATTTCTTCTTCTCCAATGTGCATACAACCCAGTCAAGGATAGATTATTTTTGGTTCTCGGCTACGCCATAGGGAAAGGTGCAGAATGTAGACGTAGGCCTGCCGTCACTCGCTGACCATGTCTCGAACTCGATGGAGCTGCAGATCCCCAGATGGAGAGATTCCTTGTGGCTGTGGTCTGTCCCACTTGATCCGATTAAGGATCCAGTCATCAGGGAAGAGATAAGAGAATAGAATCTCTAGGTTCTTTGAAGATCGCAATGTTAATTCTATCATGGAGTCAGTGAGGTATACTGCACCGAAAGCCCACAGGCATCAGGGCGCAACAATTACACAGTAGGTACAAACAAAAAAAGACAAGACAGTCAGATCTAGAGAAGAGAGTTCAGGGCCAGTATTGCCTCGTTACTTAAACATATGAGTTTTGAAACTTTTGCGGAAAGACTTCAAGCTTGTCTCAAGTCTGAGCACAGAAGGAAGTGAGTTCCACAAATTTAAAGCAGTGTTCAGAGGGGAGATATTGCTTAAAGTTCAGAGGGGGAAACAGATGAGGGCCCTGTAGAGACAACTAGAGTAGGAACTGGAGGAAAGGAGATTGAGGGTACAAACCTATAAAGCTTACAGAGAAACTACCGGGCATCTGAATCTACTACACACTAAGAGGGCAGAAAAAGCACTGCTTAATGCTAGACAACGTTACAAAATGCTTGATAATCTTCTTTGGCCATGAAATGGGTTTGGGGTAGTTAGTTCCATTACAGATGACCAGGGTACCACTGCAGGACCTATTGAAGACATTGCGCACAGGCATTTGTTAAATTCTTTTACATCCTCTACATCTTGAAAAATCCAGAGCTGAACTCGCAAAGAGTATGTAAATCCAATAAAGATCTCAACAGTGAAGGGTGACACAAGCAGAGCGTTGGGGAGGATAATCTCCGAAGAGGAGATTTGATGAGTTATAAAATCCCTCTCCTCGAATAGCTCACATGGGCCACATGGCTTCCAGACAGGCTCTTACAAGGCCTTTACTCAGGTCTTGGGTCCGATTTTAACTAGTCCTTTTAACCTTTTTCACTCAGGGAGACAAATACTCTATGGAAGAAGCCAAAAGAATATTAATACTAAAAGCAAGTAAAGATCCAGTTAAGTGTAGCCAATAGCCCTGATAAACATTGACGCTAATATCTATACCAAAATCAAAGCGAATAGAATGGATCCTCCTCTTCCAAACCTGATCCAGCTAGATCAATCACGCTTCATTAGAGGCTGACTAACCTTTGACAACATTTGATGAGTGGTCCATCTGCTGGAAAAAGTGAAGAATAGTGATGACCCATCAGTGTTGCTTTCGCTAGATGTCGAAAAGGCATTCAACTGGGTGGAATGGTCCTTTAGTATGTTGAAAAGGATGGGCTTTGGAGAGGGCTACATCAAAATGGTGAGAGCTAACTATGTTTCCCCAACAGCCAGGCTGCTGATTAACGGCACTCCTTCGGAAGCGTTAGAACTTCGTAAGAGCATTAAGCAGGGGTTCCCCTCTCCCCCTGCTATTTGCAATATATTTGGACGTTCCTTCAGGCAGTCTGCTCATCGGAGGACATCTGAGGTATTCTCTTTGGAAATGGGCAACCAAGAGTTGGGCCCTTTGCCAATAACATGTTGTTAACACTGATACACCCCAAAAGCTCTCTTAGAGGAGTACATAATGAATTCAATCTGTTTGGGTGTGTCTCTGGCCTAAAGATCAACTTAGAGAAATTGACGATCTTTAATATTACACTTCAGGGGTCTAAGCTAGTGGAGGCCAAGGTGGTCTCTGTATTCCTGTGGAAGACAAAAGGGATTAAGTATCTGGTGGTGACAATCACGACCGCGATTGGAAGGCTATATCTAGCCAACTTTCTGTGCTTTAATTTTCACCTCTGTAAGATCATTTTTATAGAATTTATACTCAGTATATTTTGTTTAGGCCGCACTGCTTCCTTTAAAATGGAAATATTGCTGCAGCTTCTATACTCGTTCCAAGCTCTCCTGGTACATAGTCTGAAGAGTTTCTTCCACATGCTCCATACAATAGTACATTTGTATGTGTGTAAAGGTGTCGAAATTGCTGGCGTCTCCCAGGGGAAAAAGGTGACCTGGCTCTCCCAGATTGTCAGAACTGTTATGAAGCAGTGCAGATGTGGATAATTTGCAAATGGTTCACAAGGGACTATAGCAAACCCTGGGTCGGTATGGATAGAGCAGTGGTGACACATCCTTTACATGAAGTTGTATAGATTCACAAGAAAGACAGACCTGCTAATATGGAACCAAGTCAGTTCACCAAGCTGGTGGTGGATACCTGGGACAGATTGGTTGGGAAATATCGTATTCCCTCCCCATTTACAACTTTGTTTAAGAACCCATAGTTTTCCCCAGGCATGCAGGAGGAGTATTATAGCTGGCAGGAATGACGATGTCTCAAACTAAGAGACCAGTTCTATGGTTTGGAAATCAAATCATTCCCAAAGCTTCTCTCGGGGTGAGCTGGAACATCTTCACTATTTTCAATGAAGACACTGGGCCTCGAATTTAGTAACAAACAAGAAGCCACGAGAACACTGACATTGCTTGAAAACTTCCTAATCACGCATGGGGGAACAGAAGAGTTGATTTCAGATATATACCAGCATCTACAATTCAATACATTCTCACTCAAGCTCGGGAGCAAGTAAGGTGGCCCTATATGAGCAGTTGGAAGAAAGCCATGGGCAACGGCTTCCTGGTGGAACAGCGGGAGACGTTATGGAGAGACATCCCTAGGCTGACAAAGGCTATACAAGCACGGGAGATGTGGTATAAATTAATGTATAGATGGCACTATAACCTGGTTAGATTGCAGAAAATATGCTCGGATTTGACATTTGAGTGTTGGAGGCGGTGTGTCCAAAGAGGTTCATGGTCTCACATTTGGTGGCAGTGTCCTAAGCTACAGACATCTTGGGGCAACATTTGTGAATCAATCATTTTGATGTATAAGGTGGATTATAGTGGAGCTTCCATGAATGTATTGCTGGGGATCCATGATCAAGGGAGGGAGCCTCCTTCTATAGCTTTGTAAAAGGCTGTGTACTTACGGATACTGATCCTTGCTGCAATGCTAATCAGAGCCCAAAGACAGAAGGGAGGGGCAGTGTCAGCCTTCCAGCATTAGTTGAGGACGATCTGTGAACTCATAGCATTAGAATGGGTAACATACTCCCTTAAAAATGAACAAATTAGATTTTCTGCTGAATGGAGAGAAGTCCTGGACTTTCTGGAGGACAATTACAGAATACTGGTCTGTCCGTGGAGACTTAAATTGTTGGATATTGGCTAGAAACATGAGCTTTGCCTGATTGATTAACAATGAATGGTGTTGCCGCACCAGGTGGGGTGGAGCAGGGGCTGGGAGGGGTGAGGGACGAATAAGACTGACAGACTTACTTACTCACTGACTGATGGAGAGAAAGAAGAATTGATAACAGGAAGGAGAAGGCATATATTGCTCTCCTTTTGGACCCTTTGATGGATTATTAGTACCAACTCAGTGAGTCCTAGCATGTGTTAAAGCCCCAGTTCTTCAGTGGAAGCGACAGCGGACAGTCTGTGGAGGAAAGCCACCTACCTGCGACAAAGTTCAAAAGAAATGCATATGTGAGTATGATCTAAAGGGGAAACAATCCTGAGGGGAGTGATACTATAAAGGGAATTTAGATTCAATATTGGCCCTTTTATTTGTAAGTACTGAGGGGCGGGAGTTTAGAATCTGACTGCCTCCTGGGAAAGAAGTTAATCTTTATATATAAAGTGGAATGTATGCATGTATGGGTTTGTTCGGCTATACAAATCCACACCGTTGAACCCACGTCTACCAAATATTGCATGGATTCCCTTTTGTCTGGTGCAACATCGTAGTTATGTTTGGATGCAAAAATCTTATATGCAAAAACATTGTGTGTGTATGCTTGTCCAGCTATACAAATCCACACCATTGAACGCACTGCTACCAAATTTTGCATGGATTCCTCATTTGTCTGGGGCAAGACTGTAGTCTATGTTTTGTTGCAAACATTCACTGCGTACACACCCTAATTTACTGATGCTCTCTGCGATTCACTGCAGTAGGTACTAGGAGGCAAAATTTGGAAAGGTCTCTGAAGCAAAATGTTCGATGTGTTGGTTATTACTTTGAAATTTGTTTCTACTGTATACAGTACGAAAGTGTTTATTAAAGCATTTTTAAAGAGAATAAAAAAAATCTTTTATTACGCCACTCCAAATATGGGAAATTGCAAGTATACAGTTTACTTAAGTTCATTCACAAGAAGAGAGCACAATCAATCTTTCTTGGACACTTTCTCAAATGTGCTGAAGCCATTGTGTGACTGAAACATGCCGCACAAAAAACGAAGATCACAATCAATATCAAGAGCCTCTGAAACACAACAAAGACCAGCACGACTTGCCGACCAGAGGACAAAAGCAACTCTCTAAAGGGCAAATGAGATGCCAGGGCCAACTGAAGCAAAACTTGCCGACAAGAGTACAAGAGCAACGTCCTCCAGAGCACGAGACACCACTCAATCAGGACATGGCTAACGCCGGGTACCCAAGCTAGTATTTCATAAACATGTGCGCTTCTGAGAATTATAGATCAAAGAAATACTAAGTATGGTCGGTAAATAGTGAGATCCCCGGACTCCTTTATGCATTATGCAAGCAGAGGAGAGCATAGGACCTCTCACGGTGTGCATACTTAGAAAAATAAAGTCAAGTTGCTTCTTGGATACGCCATCGACCAGAATACTATTAAAGAATCCACGCTTTTACCAGGCTACGGAGGAGGGGACCGAAGTATTCCAGACCAAAGGGAGAGGGTGATTATTTGCTACCCATTCGCTCGCTGTTTAAAGTTCACCATTGAGAGTGAGAAAGGTATGATTTTACAAGATTATTAAATAGAAACAGAGAGAAGAATAGGTTTGCTCTCAAACTGCGCTCACACATGAAGTAACAAGCATATTGCAGATTAATTAAGTATTTTTTATCAGTGCCGTTGCAGCCAGACACGTGTTTCGAGCTTCCAGCTCTTCTACTGAGGCTGCTTATACAAAATTTTAAGACATTTTTGAAAGACAAAAGCATATAACGAGCGTAGTTCAATAATAAAATAGACAAAGGCCCAGACCCAGGGCAAACAAGGCAGTTAGGGTATACCAAACAGAAGTATAGGTTATAATAATAGACAAATACACCGAATGCACAATACAATTCAACCCAATTCAGGCAAGAGAGAAAAGATTTTAACATAAGATGCGCATTTCGGTGGGAGAAAACATAATACATTAGAGAAACAGGGGGGGGGAAGAAAAAGAAGGGGGGGGAAGAAAAAGAAACACAATTATTAAGTAAAAGAAGAGATGTTCATGGTGATCAGACAGAGATACATGTGTAAAGCCACAGGCTAGTATAATTTTACCTTGATCTTGGCTTATGTTAAATCTAGTTACTGGAGAGAAAACAAAGGTAGAATAGGTTGTACTAGTACAAGGTCTGTAATTTTACTACACAAAGGAAAAGATTGAACCCCACTTACCAGAGGTGAGGCTAAATGTCTGGGTTAATTAACCTTGGGCTCCCATTACTTTGCAGTTGCACGAAAAACGTATCTGTAAATTATTATATTGCTGTAGCACGGGCGATGTTCCAGGAGTAAAATTGCGTGAAGAAAAACAAGAAAAAACAACAAGGGACATGCCAAAAGAGAACATGATAGAATTGTTGTTCAGATCGATAGTTTGAAAGAAGAAATTGCTCTTTTCAATGCACCTAGCACTACTATTGATAAGAATTACAAAACTCTATACACCCGCCTACGCAAGCATCAGGATGAAGTCAAACTATGCAAGTCACAGAAGTTTTCACGAGATGACAGAGATTACCGTGATAATAGAGTATATACTTATCAACCCAAATATGATCAAATGTCTCGCTCTCGTACGAGCAGTTTAGCTTCATCCCCCGTTAGCTCTGAAGTCGATAGCGACAGTGACAAATCAATTTCTGTAATTAATTCCGAAGCTGCTTTTGTGTCTAATCCCTCTGATGACATCGAGTCCATAGAAGGAGAACAAATCCCCATTATTCAGCCTATGCCTTTTTTAGAACAAATATGAAGGTACAAGAAAGGAAATTGTCAAGCCGCATTAGCAGCGGCCAAAAAGGTCCGATTTCAATTACCCGCTTCCAGAAATATTACAACCCCAGACCCAAGCCTCGGGGCACAAGGGGTGGCCAACCTACCAGGCGCAAACGCCCCAATCGCCGAACGCAGAGTCACTCGGGCATCATACCAACAGACTCTCAGGAACCAAATCAGATAGATTTAATTTACAACTTGAGTAGCTATTTGCTCTCCTCTGACGAACGCACAGTCCTCAACCGAGGGCTCTCTTTTTCTCCAACTTGTTTCAACGAATATGTCCAAATTCAGATCGATCTATTCAAATTTGTTCGCAAATTAAAATTAAAAAAATTCTTTGCGACACAAGTCAAGCATTACAAAAGTAAGCCCCAAGAACCTCAACCATCTGACATCACACTACAAACTATGTTGAGCACCCATGTTTTAATGTCTATCGATGAATGTGGACTAGATCCCAACACAAATTTAATGGATCTGATGCATGACCTCAACATCCAACAACAAAGTTTGAAAATAAAAGAATTATCAAACAAATCTAAGTTTACTCCTGTTTTCCCTAAAGATAATTTGATTGATACTTTTCACCAAGCTGTAATCAATGATATTCACAAACTACAAGACTCTTCCAAACATAAGAACACGAGATTCAACCTTTCCAGCAAAGAACAAAAAGCATTACACAATCTGGCCTCAATTGATCCGATCATCATAAAGGAGGCAGACAAGGGAGGCAATGTTGTTATTCTGGACAAAGCAGACTACATTACAATGGGTCTTGCCCACCTTAATTCTCCTGGATGCTATGAAATCTTACCGGGTAACCCCACGACCTCACTTCGTGCAACAATCAAATCAGTAGTTGACAAATGGCATACATCTGATCTGTTAACTGATGTTGAAAGACAATTCTTAATTGTTGATGGGCCAACCATGCCAACGGCTTATTTCCTACCGAAAATTCACAAATCGTTTGTCAGAATACCAGAAGGGAGACCTATTCTGAGTGGAGGGGGTGGTATTCTGGAGCCCACCTCCCTGTACATTAATGAATGCATTTCACCTTTAGTCAACAACATACCTACTTTTATCCGTGACACAATGGATATTCTCCAGATACTTGATCGATTACCTATGTTGCCCAATCTTGTCTTGGTTACACTCGATGTAAAAGCCCTTTATACATCTATCAACCACCAGTTAGCAATTAGTAGCATTGACTTTATTTTTCGTGACCATTCAGCTTCGTTTTTCGAACATATTGAAATGATCAAAGACTTACTAACTGTTGCTCTCTCCAATAATGTATGTCTTTTTAATAACACCTACTATAGACAACTTATTGGAGTGGCAATGGGGGCAAGTAATGCCCCTGCTTTAGCCAACATTTTTATGCATAAGTATGAACAACAAGTTGTCTTTTCTAACCAGCTATTCACACCACATATTCATATGTGGAAACGTTACATTGATGATGTGCTTTTGGTTTGGAATGGTTCCATTGAACATTTGAATGAATTTGTTGCTTACCTTAATTCCAACAATTGGGGCATCCAATTCACACACACGCATAGCTTCACATGCGTACATTTTTTAGACCTTACTATCAGTATCTCAGATAATCAGTTCGTAACCAAAACGTTTAGAAAATCCACATCTGTGAATGCAGTTCTGCATGCCACTAGTTGCCATAGGAAAACTGTAGTTTCCAACATACCCAAGGGCGAATTCATTTGGGCACGTAGGAATTGTTTGCTGACGAATGCCTTTGACCAGGAATGTTCATTGATACGCCAAAGGTTTTCAGCCAGAGGGTATGATTTACGTTCAGTGGCACAAGCAGAACATGTTGTACGTGACATGAAGAGATGCGATCTACTCACACCGAAAGTACGGAATGAGAATGTTCACTCACAGAAACTCAAATTTATTACCAGATTCAACTCAGATAGTTCAGTGCTTTACAACATAATTAAACGACATTGGCACATCCTACAACTTGATCGCGATATTACCCCCTGGGTGGACAATTTACCAAGTTTCATTTACACTAAGGCAAATAATCTTAAGAATATACTCTCTCCCTCATTTATGTCAATCCCACCCAAGCAACATACTTGGTTACACCAACCTCCACGTCCCGGTTTTCACAAATGTGGGGGTTGTTCCATGTGTTCACATGCACTTGAGACCACCTTTATTGACTTCGGACATTTAGGTACACACAAGATTGTGTCTTTTATTAATTGCAATTCAAAGTTTTGCATTTACTGCATTAAATGTGTTTGTGGCCTTTACTACATTGGTAGTACCATACGCCCGTTGAAAATTTGCATCAGGGAACATTTGTATTCAATTGCTCAATCTGATTCCAAATATCCCTTAGCCTTGCATTGGCAAACAGCTCACCAAATGGACAACAAGGCAATGATTCAATTTGCTGGGATCATGAAGGTGTCCCTCCCACAACGTGGGGGCAACCAGATACTGAAACTCAGGCAATTAGAAGCCTGGTTGATTTGCCAATATCGGACTGTGGAGTTTGGCCTGAACACAGACCATGAACTATCTGTTTTCATGTAATTGTATGCTGTTCAATAAGTCACATGTGTAATTTAGTGTTCTGTCATATGGTATGTCCAATCGGTATTGTTCATTTATACTGATGCGAGTGGTGATCAGCCGATGTTTACATGCGTTTCTCTTATACTTTTTATGAGATTTTGCTTTCCCCTTTTTGAGTTATTACCCGGTTAACTGGCTATGCCCCTGCAAGCCCTATCAGTTCCATTTTTCTTTCTGTATACAATATCTAATTGAATATACTAAGTCTTAATTCTAGGGATTGGGCATCCGTATCAGAATACAGGTTTCCTTGCCCTTGTATTCTGGTTGCCGTCCTGTTTAATTATATGTTACCTAGACTAGTCCATCATGGCGCTTTGCTTTCCACTGCTTTTTGCTGTGTTTTGCCCGTGCACGGGCGGTTTCGCTGTTGCTTCCCTCCCTGGTCCCAGTTAACCCAGGACACAGAGGGTCGTTGTTTGGCTCCAGTTTCCCGCATAGCAGTGAACGCGCTGGTGAGTCAATGATGACAATTTGCACACGAGCCCTACCCATGAGCATCACTTATTCGATCATTCCTTGCTACTTCGGATGATCGCCGAGATAGCCCACTTAATTGGCTAATTGATCCCTTGTTGTTTTTTCTTGTTTTTCTTCACGCAATTTTACTCCTGGAACATCGCCCGTGCTACAGCAATATAATAATTTACAGATACGTTTTTCGTGCAACTGCAAAGTAATGGGAGCCCACGGTTAATTAACCCAAACATTTAGCCTCACCTCTGGTAAGTGGGGTTCAATCTTTTCCTTTGTGTAGTAAAATTACAGACCTTGTACTAGTACAACCTATTGTACCTTTGTTTTCTCTCCAGTAACTAGATTTAACATAAGCCAAGATCAAGGTAAAATTATACTAGCCTGTGGCTTTACACATGTATCTCTGTCTGATCACCATGAACATCTCTTCTTTTACTTAATAATTGTGTTTCTTTTTCTCCCCCCCCCTGTTTCTCTAATGTATTATGTTTTCTCCCACCGATATGCGCATCTTATGTTAAAATCTTTTCTCTCTTGCCTGAATTGGGTTGAATTGTATTGTGCATTCAGTGTATTTGTCTATTATTATAACCTATACTTCTGTTTGGTATACCCCAACTGCCTTGTTTGCCCTGGGTCTGGGCCTTTGTCTATTTTATTATTGAACTACGCTCGTTATATTTTGTCTTTCAAAAATGTCTTATAATTTTGTATAAGCAGCCTCAGTAGAAGAGCTGGAAGCTCGAAACACGTGTCAGGCTGCAACGGCACTAATTAAAAATACTTAATCTGCAATATGCTTGTTACTTCATGTGTGAGCGCAGTTTGAGAGCAAACCTATTCTTCTCTCATTTTCCATTTCCAGTGGGCTATTGGCAGGTTCCCACTCTTGCTCTCAGCCGCAGCCCGTCCACAGTCATCGAAGTTGCCATCTATGCGCTGTACCCTGCTGGCCCTTTCTGCCACTTTTCCCTTTAAATAGAAACAGCACTGAAGGGAAACTAGCCTATATACATGTTGAACATACATTTTCCTTTTTACAAGCCATTTACATTCCTGAAGGTCCAGTCGTTTGTTGCAATTGAGTTTAAAATGTTGAAATTCTGACCAGTCTGTTGAGTAAGGGGGTTGAATAAGGGGAAGTAGCAAGAATTGGATAGGCTGGGATACTTTGAGTTCATTCGCTTTTTAACAAATAAAAGGGTAATCTTGAACTTTTGTGCATTCTTTCCATGGTGCAAGCACGCGTGCTCAGGCTGAATTAAATGCATAGAAACCCATTGTGAACTGTGTATTTTCAAAAGGTCTCTATTTCTGTAACTTTAGTATTGAAAACTGAGGTGACAAGCAGTCAAAGATGGATAATTTATTTATCTTTAAATTGATAACATTGTTTCCATTTGGTCAATAAATATACCTTCTGTGCAATCCTTTGTGTTTCTTGTCCCGAAAGGGGAGAGGGGCTGTAAGGAATCAATTTTATTAAATTGGGGGACCAAGATTCATAAAAAGAACTTGATTAAATAAAGGAAAATTGTGCGTGCCTTGTGTGGGGTGGGTGGAAAGTTCTCCTGAATTTGATGTCTCCCGATTAAAACATCCTATAGGTAAGACGGCGTAAAAGTAATAGAGTGAGTGTATGGTGAAGTAAACTCAGAAGCAATAAAGACATACATCCCCATCTGCAGTATCAAGGAGTCTACTTTTAGAGTAGAGTGCTGCGATCTTCCAGGTCACCAAGGCCCAGAAAAGTGGCTCATTTTGCATTACAGTAGCGTGTGCATGGACTATATTAAAGTCACTATAGAGCAGAACTTTGCGACATGGCAGGTTGGCTAGTGAAATGTTCCAGGATACTCATTGTCTAATCTAGCATCATGCCGCAGCAACTAACTGCTCCATTCATCAGCAAACCTTCCACTTCGAGGATCGCAGGCCCTGCAAAAATATTCCCCCTTTCTTTTAGGTTGCGCAAGAGGTAGTGGAACACATTATTGCTTGCACTCCGTAAGAGATGCGGCAGTGTGCAATTTAAACTTGGTGCCACCAGTGCATGAAAAATTCACTGTCACAACCGCAGAGGTCGGTGGGAAAAAAAGCATTATCATTTGACATTACATTTTATTAAACGCTCAAACAATGTGACACATGCATTTGCACACACACGGACTACAAAATAACCTTTACCTTCTAAATTCGACATCCGGGTTGTCACACAGAAATGCCCACTAGAACGCTATGTTTCTTTAATCAGAGGTGTTCAAGCCCTGGGGGCATGGGAATCCATTAAAGAGTTTCTACCCAGGTGTGAGTTATGACTGCCATACACGGGGTTTTCTGCACTCTAATCTTTTGGGAGCTGTGAATCCCAAAAGGCACCTTTGAAGGCAATAGAGCTAAAAAGGAAGCCATTTATCTGGAGGACTCTAACGGATGCTTTGCTTCCCAATCCAAATGCTGCTTACTTAGTCCCCACTGTGCCCCACTACAGCCTAGCGTGATTTTACTGCCGTATACACCATGACAGCAAATAACACATGTACCATCGGAATCGTTATTCAATTTGAGTAGAGCGTGCGCCTGGGGCAACTCCACTCTTTCACATTGAAAGATGTTCCTCCAAAGACAAAACGCCTAATTGTCAATTAATTTTGAAACAGTATTTTACAATCCAGCACTCATCAATGTTGAATGTTTAAAAGTCATCCTTTTACAAACAGTAAGGACTATACCAATGACCTAAATGTCAGCATCCGTTCTTAAAAAAAAAACAAAAAAAACGTTATCCCTTGAAACTGCTTACTGTAGGCTGCAGCAGGTGGGTCACGACCCAAAGTGAGAGTAGGGACAGCCCAGTCGAAATGCGGACTGGGCCCCAAAGCGGAATTAAAGGCCATTAACAGAGCCAAGAAGCCAACTTGTCCATGTCTAAAAGTCACCCCCTCAAAGGAGGCATGTTCCTCATTAAAAGAGACTCATTGTTAACATTCACAAAATAAAAAAGCACTTAAGTCAAGAGAATTACAAATCGAGCACATACACAAACCTCTCAGGGGACTGCTCAGACTCTCGTCTGTGAACTGTTAGCACTTATCTCTGTTACTCTAGTAACTATTATTTTGTAAATGCTGATTATTTGCCTAACAGTTGAAGGCGATAATAAAGCAGTCTGAATCTGGCATTACTCAATGTATTTTGGACATACAGCTGATGATGAAAATCTGCAACAGAAAAACTATTTTAAACTTAAAGTATAAACAACGTGAATGATTATGACCACTCAATATAAAATCAGAATAAAATGTCCCTTTTTGAAGAAATTCCAAGCCAGCCCCAAAGTGGATACATTGTTTAATTTTTGTTTATTTCAGGGAAAGCAATGCATATTTGGCACAACATCACATACAGAATTTACCATTGATTACCGAGCAGAGGACATGGGTCCTTTACAATGGGGTGAAGGCCAGATGTTGCAGCGGAAAGTGGAAACAAAACATGGATCTGGATAGGACAAAATGACAGAGGAATGGGATGGTGGAGAAAGTGTTGAAGTAAGGATGGAGGGGTGATGGAAAAGTGCTGTAGGGTAGTTGTGAAGTGTAGGGCGAGAGGAAAACTGGGTGATGCAGTAGCATAGAGTGCGAGGAAACAGGTTCTTCAGAAAGGAGAGCTTTGAGGTTGGATTTAAATAGTGGTAGAGTTGGAGTAGAAGGGAGCGGAAGAACATGCCAGAAAAAGGGAGTGAGAGCTGAAACGAGAGGGAACACAGGGATCTCGAGTGGTGTCAAGGAGGTGAGCTGAGGATGATCTTAACGAGCGAGGAGGAGGAGGAGGAGCATAGGCAGTGAAATGAGCAGATAAGTAGGGTGGTTCGAGTCCATGGATAGTTTTGAACATAAGAAGTTTTATGCATAGCCCTTGTTTCATAGATAGCCAGTCAATGTAGCGACGGGCAGAAGAGGTAGAGGTAAAGCGAAAAAGGTTGAAAAGTGTACAGACTGCGACTCTGAGGACATTCCTCAGAGGTGAAAAAGCACAGTTGGGAAGGCCATAGAGGAGACTGGCACAGTAGTAAGATCTAGAAAGGACTAAGGAGGAGATCAGCTGTTTAGCAGTATTGAAAGGAAGAGCATGACAGGTTTTTCTGATATTGAGGTGCTTGAGTCTGACTGTAGTGGCAGATTTCGAGATGAAGCTGCTTGGTTGCTTGAAGATTACATCTAGGGTACGAGTGGAAGCAGAGTAAGGAAAGTAGTCAGGAGAGCAGAGAAGAAGAGGAGAGGAGGAGAAAATCTGTTTGGCTGGGAAGTAAAGAACTTCAGTCTATGTGGAGTTTAGCATGAGCGAGTGAGACACCATCTAATATTTGATGGCAGAGAGACAGTTTGACATTTTTAACAACAGCTCATCGGATAAGGAGTGAAAGGAGAAGATCTGTGTGTCATCAGCCAAGAGGTGATAGGAGAAGCCGTAAGAGGAGATCATGGGGCAAAGAGCTGAAGAATAGAGAGTGAAGGTAAGTGGACCAAGGTCAGACCTTGTGGGAACTATAACAGTAAGGGTAGTGACTGGGGAGGTATGGCTGTTCTAGGACACCTAAAAGTGTTTCGGAAAGGCATGAAACTAACCAAGTGAGGGCCTTATCTATGATACCAAGGAGAGATAATGTAGAGAGAAGGTCAGAATGGCTGACAGTATCGAAGGCAGCAGAGAGGTTAAGAATAGGAATAGATAAAAGGTTTGCATGCCGAGTGGAAGAGATCAAGTTGCTGACATGGGGGGGCGCTGTTGCGCCAGTGGTGAATGCAGCACTGAGCACAAGTTCGGTAGGTGTACGGGCATCCGGGCCGAAAAACTTGCTAATAATTGCCAGTTTTTTTTTTAGGAGAATTGATGAATAGATGCAGGAGGGTCCTGCAGGCTTGCATGTGAAAGTTCATGCAAATCCATTCGGCAGAACCAGAGATATATTGACTTTTCCACACAGCCCCTAACGGCCTACTCAGAGGAAGACGCGGCCGAGAGAGAACAACTGGGATCTCCCAACGCAAACTGCGGGGGTACATGTGGTCACATCGTCAAAGGCCGGGCAAACACAGTAGAGATACCGGCAACACCGTGGATCAAAGCAGCTAGGAAGCTGCCCCCGGCCCGCACACGATTACAACTCCGGCGGCAGCGGTGGTGAACGCACCAGGGCTATGTGGGAGGAGGACCTTGTGTGTCGCGTGAGGTGACTGCAGCCCAGGCTACGGCCGCATCGGGGGCCATACCGCAGCATGGCAGACACAGGGTGGTCTGCTGGTCCTGCACACCTGGTGGAAAGAACAATAAGCCACTGACCACATATCTGATGGTGCATAGAGGGTAACAAAGGCCCGGCTAGAGAAAACTGCGCCCAGCCGGTGTGATCACACACAGAGGGGACAACGAACAGTGGCATAAACACTGCACCGGCTGAAATACGTAAAGACGGGTGCCCCTGCCGGGAGTGAGACTAAGCTCGACACAGAGTGGGGCTAGCGGCTGGCACCCGATGGACGACTGTCGCAGTAGCTAACACTGAGCACTGTGGGGCCACGCCGGACACGTGGATGTATGCTGGTCCCGGGGGCCATACCTCCCTTTCGTGGCCCTGCTGGTGTGATCATGGGCGGGGCACAGCGGTAAGTACGAAAGAACGCACCATAACTCCTGTACAGGATAACAGTGGCATGGGGCGCATGACCAGTCAGTGCCGCGCAATAACCTACAGAGGTACTTGCGAACAAAGGGGAAAAGGCACACAGAGCCTAGCTGCAGCGGTTGTGGAACCGGACTCCCAGCAGCACCGTACCGCAAGGACCACCCTCAAAGGTCCCCCACAAAAACACAAGAAGGCAATGGAACAAATGAGAAGTAAGGCATAGAAGCACCGGTGAAACACAAAACAAACTGAGTGAGGGGTACCCCCCCAGGCTCCGCCCACCGCCACGTGGCCGCAAGTGCCGTATACACATGGAAGAGGCCTGACGGGCCACGAGCTATACTCCACTGAATCAAGCTGTAACCAACCAACAAATAACTAAAAGCGCGCACGGCACGGTATACGCACACCATACGGAGGCCTTAGCCAGCCAAGAACAAGTTCTAAAACAATTGTGCCCGCTCAATGGACTGAGCGAGCAGCAGTGCCAGCCTAGTACCCAGGGAACGAGAGGGACCCCACAGCCATCCTCCCGGCTCCTACTGATAACACTCTACCGCCACCTGCTGCAAACATACCCAGCGCCTGGCCCTCAGGCGGTGCACCCACATCATGCAGTGTGAAAAAGATCAAGGTCAGGAACCCACTTGGCGCTTCATGGAGAGACACACTGCAGAGTGTTTTAGTCACATCTTTGGGCACAGGACACAACCACATGACCGTGATACGTCCGCTATAACTGACTGAACAACCTGACAAAAGTAAAGGAGTATACCAAACCCCACAAGGCTAAGGCTAATTGAACTTGGGGCCGACCACCTAGACACCACTCAGTCATCAGACCCTCACTTATACTTCCTTCCGAGTCCCCCGCCCACAGCGAACTCGGAAGGAATCGCATACACAGATCTATCATAGGAGGCCAGCAATATAATCCTACGATACCAGAGAGGAACATTGCTACAGTACGATGCCCAAGGGGGCTGCTCCTAAGAAGGCAGGATCTATAGAACGATTCATGAAACCCACCACCAAGGAGAAAGATATGAGCAACAACTCCACAGCCCAAGTGACTTTGCCTTCACCACCATCACCACAACCACCCATGGATCTGCTGGGGGTCTACATCTCCATGCAACAAGAATTCACAGCGCTAAACGATAAGCCCTACAAAACACAGTTAGCACTATGGCCAGAGACCTGGGCACTGTCGAGCTAAAATGTGAAGCAAGGTCACGGCGCAACAACATTCGCATTATCGGAGTCCCCGAAGAGACTGAGGTAGAAGACAATAGAGTGATGAGAGGGAGAAGGCACGGTGGAGATATTAGTAGCAGAGAGGAGAGGGAGTTTATATTTGAATGGGTTGGCAGAGAGTGGGCAGAAGAGGGTGAGTGGTTAAGTAGAAAAGAGTTAAAGTCAATGGATAGAGCAGTAGATAGAGAGGGGAGGTTGAAGTCCCCAATGAAAATGAGGTGATGATCGGGAGGAGAGAGTCAATTAGTTGGAAGAGGTGGTCGAAGAATTTACCTACCAGACCAGATGTTTGGTAAAGAGAGACCATATGTATGTAATGGGGTAGTGATTGTGGAGATAGTGTATTTGAATTAGGGAGAATTTGCAGGAAATAGTGAAGTAGGAAAGATACGAAGTTTGGAGGATGAAAACAGTCCAACACCACCACCCCTTCCGGTGAGGCATGGAGAGAGAGTGAAGGTCTAGGTAGGGTATTGAAGGGCACCAAGGGTTGCAGAGTCAGAGAGAGGGATCCACGTTTCAGTAAGGGTAATGAGGTCAAGAGAAGGAGAATGAGAAAGCAAGAAGTCAGAGGAGGTTTTATTGCAGACAGACTTTGCATTCCAAAGAGCAACAGAAAGAGTGAGGTTTAGAAGCATAGTATGAGAAATAAAGAGACGCGGAGAAGAGGTGCGGGGGGGTGGATGCAAGAAGAGGATGTGTAATGGAAGTAAAAGTTGCAGTAGGATTTGTGAATAGAAAGCATAGGGGCGTGAGAAGAGAGGTGGCATCAGGAAGAACATGATAATAGGGATGGGGAGCAAGTTGAGATGGTTCTGACCTGAGGAGAGTGAAGAGAGAAGAAGAAGGGGACGGAAGAGATAGCATGAGAAGCACATGGTGAGGGCACAGCTGAGAGGAAGCAATGAAGGGTACTTACAGAAAAGTAGCAAGACACAGCAAAGCAAAGGCTCATACACTAAAAAGCAAATAGGCAGGTGGTCAACTGGTTTTCATCCTGGACTGTTCTGCCCTTAAATAGGACACAACTGGTTGGAGGGCCCTAGGGAGTTGAGAAGGGATGAGACATGGTCTTGTCACCTGATCACCTATGCCATTAGTAGTTGGTCTCTCTGATATTGTCCCTGGTGTTGCTGGGGTGAGGCAATTTCTTCACGTTTGGTGTTCCCAGAGGAGCCTCTTGTGGACTTCAGCTGGAGATAGGTCTGATCCAAGATGGCTGCAGGATGTGATGTCACCAATCTAAGTTCCACACAGAAAGTAAAGCCAAAAACCAGAAGGGATGACACCCGCTCTTGAAACCTAATCGCCTAGTCCCATCAGTGTTTGATCACTCTGATGTTGTCCCTGGTGTTGGTGGGATGAGGTGATTTCTTCCTGAATATTGTTCCCAGAGGAGCCTTTTGTGGCCTTCAGCTGTAGATGGCGCTGATCCAAGATGGCTGCAGGAGGTAATGTCACCAATTCAAGATGGCTGCAGCAAGTGCCACCGCTTTAGTTAAAAGCCTCCCCCGATTACTGACGTCCAGTTCCTCGGACCATCAACTGTGGCATTGTGGACAGCGGGCACTTTGATGCTTCTATCATGGTAGTCTCACTGATGCTTGCCATGAACATGATGTAGGTACCGACAATGTCTGTTGAGCATACTTACAGTAAGTGATTTCTGTCTGTACGTATGTGTAAAAATCAATCTGTTTTCCATATCTATTTATTCATAAGAATAGAAAAGCAGTTATATATGATTGGTTCTCTATGCTGTCAATCATGTATTGCAGGTCAATCACATTGTAGAGTGTAGGCACAGAAAGTGAAAAACTTGTATGAGAAATAGCGCAAAGTTCTTCAAGATGATGACAGCGTATGTTAGGTCAGCAGCAATCAAAGGCGCAACCATTTGTCATGGTACAAATGGCACCAACACTGATGTGGAATCTTTGTAATTTCTTGATGTAGGAAGGAATAGGACATTCCAATATTGCAGAGATCTTCCTGTGGTTTATTTCTATGCATCCCTGTGTTCCGACATATCCCAAATACGTAATTAATTTCTTGAGAAACTCACACTTGGATATTTTGGCATATAGCCGATGGGGGTGCAGTCTATACAGGACTTCTAGTACATGACGTACATGGACTTCATAGGAGGATGACAAAATGAGTATGTCATACACGTATATCACCACAAAGATGTCCAATAAATCATGTAAAATGTTGTTAAGGAAATGTTGGAAGACTGCAGGTGCTTTAAATAGCCAAAGGGCATAACCAAACATTTGAAATGTCTGAAATTAATCTGGAATGCTGTCTTCCATTTTGACTCTCCGCCACTCTGACGGGGTTGTAAGCCCCCTTTAAGCAGAGCTTTTTATCAATTTGGCTTCTTGAAGGTCATAGCATTTAACTGTCTATAATCCACACAAGGCCTGAGTTTATAATAATAGAACTCCAGCGGGTGAGTTGGACTATCTGATTAAGCCCTTGTCGAGGTTATCATCCACATACTGCATTAGTATTCCGTTCTCTTTTGCAAAAAGGGCACAGGTTCTTCCGTTGGGTATCTTGGAGTCTGGATATAGTTAAATACGGCAGTTGTACAATCGGTGAGGGGGTAGTTTATCCACCTCTTTAGAGTCAAATAAATTGACATAATCTTTGATATTCTGGAGGGAGCTGTCCTTGGGTGACTAAAGCATGTTTTGGCCATCTTTCTTGCTCTTTTATGTCCTGTAGACCTAGGACATTCGGTCCGAATTGACTCAATACTTGGGAACATGAGGGAGGGCACTTGATCCCTTTGGAAAGTGAGTTTTTGGTTTTTCCATCTATCAAAGGGTTATGCTATTTCATTATTTGGAATACCTAGTATAACCTGGAAATGGGGTGCTACAATGCCATTGAAAGTTAAATATCCTTCATGGTAGGTAGCAAATACCATCAGTAAATCATGGGTTTGAAACGAGAGGGGACAAGATATTAGTGAGGGGACCATCGACTGGCATGTTGGTTTCGTTCTTGGTCATAGGCTTGAGTGTAATTTGGAAACCTGGAAATGGGGTGCTGCAATGCCATTGAAAGTTACATATTCTGCATGGTAGGTAGCAAATACCATCAGTAAATCATGGGTTTGAAAAGAGAGGGGACAAGAGATTAGTGAGGGGACCATTAACTGGCATGTTTGTTTCGCTCTTGGGCATAGGCTTGAGTGTAATTTGTCGTCGATGTGCAATGGAGATATTTATAAAATTCCCAGTGGCTCCACTGTCTATCAGTACAATGACTCCCATCCACTTCTGATATCCCCAGTACAAATCCACAGAGACGAACAAATGCGAAGAAAGGCTTGGTATTATCGGGTTACTATGTTTTGGGAATAGCCTGTATTCAAACTTGTTTTGGGATTCCCTATTGACGACGAGCGGCTTTGTTTCCGGTATTCATGGAGGATCTTCTAAAACCAGCACAGACGGAATGTCAAGTTTCAACACAACAAAAACAGAGGTTAATTTTTTTTATTTTTCGTTCTTCCGGAGATTACAGTACCTGACGTACTTTTTAACTGCATGGGTTCAGGATCATCGTTGAAAAGGGATTCCTTTTCCCACTTCACAGTAAATCTCCGAAATTCCCATCTTTGTTTTTCTCCCTTTCTATCAGCAGAATGTTGATCTAGTCTTATAACCAGGAAGATGTATTCAGTAAGAGTATCGGGTGTGCTACAACTTGGCATAAAGCATCCTTGTGGTTTCCCTTTAATCTTTGATTGAAGATGGTGAGTTGAGCATCTTTGGGCCAGTCGGTTTCTTTGTAGTGTATACAACATTGCATCAAATTATTTGAAATCCTTAGGATCGCCACTTATTTGGTGGGCATGGGCTGGGTCGGAAAACTGAAAACGCTCCCGGGACTGGGTAAGGTAGCTACAGCGAGTAAAGGTCTAGTGTCCGTACAGGATGCAGTGCCAGAAACCAATGCCTGACCCTGCACTGGCCCCCAGGGATCAGTAAAAGGAAAAGGTTTCTTGGAAATCTTTTCTTTGTAGGGCGGACATGGACTGAAACAGTACTGCATTTTCCTAGCGGGAACTGGCTACTACTTTCAATTTCTCTAGAGCAGAGGCTAAATCCTTTAGTATTGCCTCCATAACCCGGGAGGGAAAAGAGGTTCTTGTAATCTGTCAGCACCTGGACGGCAGAGTGAAGGATGGACCCCTCGGAGATCTAGAGGGTGATACTCCACCGTACCCCAGAGTAAACAACCCACAGAGACTGTGGGAACAATACTGTGGGGAAGTTCCCCTAAGCCGGGATTGCTACTGGGAACACCCCCTGGTGACCAGATCAGGATGGACAGGCGCCACAGAAGGGATGGAACAATATAGCAATGAATACAGGGAACAGAATCATAGGAAATAAGAATAAGGGTAGGGTGAAGGGAGGAATACCCGAACGTCAGCCACTGCCCTTGATAAACCTGTAGGTAATACAAAGAACTGGATCCTTGGATATGAGCAAAGGACATCTAGTGCCTAAATACCTGAACTAAAACGAACTTTAAGTCCAGAGGGTCTGAAACCATGACTGTTGCAAGAATGTTGTTCCTGGGCTGTGGTTTCCATAAAAAATGCTCTACCTGACCCCTTTGGTAGCACGGTACGCAACCAGGCAATTCGAGGGAAGCAACTAACTGCATCGTAACATACCGCATAACGCACATCAATGCGGGACTATCCGGCGCGTCCTGGAAGCTCCTACAGCAGGCACAAAGGAGATTTTTATAAGGAGGCAAGATCATCTGCAGAGAACAAGATATACATTTTTTCTCCATCAACACTACAGTCAGCAGCCCCCAACTTAGAATATTGTCAGGCAAAGTCAGTGTATAAATTAAATAGGGTGAGGGCCATGACAAAGCCCTGGTGCACAACATTTTCCACTGGAAAAGACTTGCTAACTTTGGCAGTCAAACCGCAACAGGCAACTGTATCAAAAACATGTAACCTATCTATGGAACGTGGCATTGCTAGATTGACAGATAAGGATCTTAATCTGTCCCAAAGACAAGGTCCAAATGACACAATCAAATGCAGTTCGGAAATCTATATATAAAATATAAATGTTTTTGTTTTATGTAGCTTGAAAAAAGACCTCTGAAACAAAACTAGCCTAAACAAGTGGTTCATGCTGTCCATTCTGATCTGAAACCCTGCATGCAAATGAGATAGTTTGCAACACTCAGGTACCCACTTGTCCAAGCGAGTTTGAAGAGCCCTTCCACAAAGTTTTCTAAGATGTCATAAAATAGTCTTAGAAAGTTTCCTTGTTCTGTCTCCACACCTTTTATAGACGGGGTCTAATTCTGCACCAAGCCATGAATGTGGTATGTAGTTACCCACACAACTGCGAAGAACAAAAGTCTGGTAGGGGTCCCATACACTGGACTCACTGTTGAATAGGCCCATGGGCAGTCAATCGAACCTGGGCCTTCCCAGTCCTACGTGCACGCAATTTGTTGCAAAACTCTCCCCCCTGAAAATAACCAGATTTCGTCTATGGGGAGGGGAACGGGGGGGCTCTACATTTCTTCTCCATGAAATTCCTCCTCTATGGCAGCACTGCAAGAGGCATACAATTTAGAAAAGTGGGAGTTCCAGATTTCAACAGTGTTGTGTATATTCAATTTATAATGTTATCAGCAGAACCAGTAGGCAATGCACGGAATTGAGACAGATTGTGGCTAGATAAGAGTCAATAACAGCTCTCATCTGTGTTCTTTCACCTTCCTTTTCCTCCACTTGAGCAAAGCTTTATAGTGATTGCACAGGCTCTGCAACAAGCGATCAGAGCGTACGCCTGGATCTTTTATCACTGCTAATAAAGCTGTCTTGGCTTCATGGCACTCAGCATCAAACCATGAACTTACATCATCAAGACTTCTCAATTTCATGAAGAGGTAAGGTGACAAAATGGCCCAACAATTTAGTGGGCTTAGAATTATCAAATTATGGGCACAATGGCATAAATCAATGGTAGGCTGGTCTATGGTCTACATTAGAACAAATTATAATTTTTCCCTGAGATACTACATGCTGTACATGGCAACTTGTTTCCATGTGACTGCAACAACATTGTCTAGGAATGGCCAGCAAAAAAACATGTCCTTCTTGATGACAAGTTTTTTAATGATTTGAAATGATTTTGCTAGTGTCCAGAAAATGAAATAAAACACAATATTATCAATGGGACTGCTTTTACCATGCGATATTTGCATTTGCATGGTGACTTAGCTGGGAATCTTTCAGATAGGTATCTAGTACATGCTTGGAGACCTGCTTCAGTAAACCAAATTATCAATGTTTTCCCAAAAGAGCGGTTTGTCCAAAAGGTAAGCATTCCAAACTGTGACTATCCCAGGCATCACCTTCCTCCTTAAAGATGCCTGCAAGGGTTTGAAAAGGCACCAACGGGACATTTAAATCACCCACCACACTATTAACTAGGAATTCGCTATCTGGGTTTCGTGTTACATAAGGATCTAATATCGTATCGATCTCAAACACGGGTGGTAAATTAGTTATTAACAAGTTGCTTTCATAGGTTTAACCCTTGGCACTTCTAAAGAGATTTTTTGTTAAAGTTTGTGGCTGGTTGTCTGTAGTATGTATGTCCCTGTATTGTGGCTGCCCAACGCAAAGTAAGATAGATTGCTATTTCTGGTCATACAGATTGCGCCAACCTGTTGGTATTGTAAGTACATACAAGTAAGATAGGAGAGTGTTCAGAACAGTGTTTTTTATTATTTGACAGTTCTTAGTGTCAATCACAATGACTTGGAAAAAAGTTTCAGAGGTTGTTCATTCAGAATCATTCTCGAGCTGTATCCGTTTCCTTTAGTTTTTGCAGCAGACCACCTGTATTATAGATCGCTGGTTGTATTCACTTTTTATGGTTGTTCTGATTTGGTTGGGGTGATTTCTGTTATGAAACAAATTCCAAACAGGTTGGCGCAATCTGCGTGGCCAGAAATAGCAATCTAACGGATGCTACACTACTAGAGTGATGTGGTTGGTTATAAATATTAACCAACACATTTTGTATTCCCCCTGAACAAGTAATTACATTTTTAACATCCTGATAATTAAAATCAAAATGATTAATGGCAGCCATGATCTTAATTGCTGTGGCAAAAATTGAGACTGTTTGTAGCTGGGATGCGGAAATTGTGTGGCCCTGTTTAACTTATGTGGACCATGTTGCTTCAAGGCAAAATATTTGGGACTCTGATGAGAAAAAATGGCAACCATTGTCTTACATATGAGCTAGGGTTCTTGCTACATTCCAACAAAGGCCTTCAAACTTAATTTTAAATCCAGAAAGGTTTTCCAAAGGGGCTGCCCAAACACAAATATTTGAATCACTGTAAGGGGCAGTTTCAACCATCATCTGGGCACTCCCCGGTCAGTATCAGCGGGAGTAGATATGTTAGACTGGGACCAAAGTGTAGGGGTGCTTCTAAGCAAAAACATATTATAGCCCGTCATTAAAACAAGGGTACGGTAGGAATATGAACTGAATTGCAATGTAATCATCAACCAAAATACTCTCTGCTAGGCCCAATTTGATAGTATACTTTAAATGGCAAAGTACACTTAACCGCCACAATATCAGAACAAATAATTGAGTAACAGCAGCTTACATGGGGAATCCAAGGAATGCCTCCATTTAATAAAACCTCCCTAAATTCCTACATCTATTGACCTACGGCAAGACTTAGGAAACCTTACTGTTATAACTATACCTTTATGTGTGGTGAGATTTCTTGAAATGTGGGCGATGTAGCCTATTCTCTTCACCTAGCACACCCCACCAGCCATGTACATTGGGGTGGCGGTTTGGAGGAAGTATGTCTAGCAATCAGTAGTTATGGATCCTTGGAAGGGGCAATCAGGTTTCCATGATTATTTGATGGTCCTAAAGTTACACTTCTCTTCCACTCAGGCCATATCCCACCATTGGTCTCACCTTAGAAGTGTTACACGCAATTGATAACTGATCACTGGTGATCAAATCCCCCATACGTTGCAATTACTAACCATCCCAGTAGTGAATGGCGTTAACTTAGAAAGAGCACTAAGGAAAGACTGTACAAGTAAATCCCCTCCATCTTATAGGGTTCAAATTATAGCTTTTAAATAGTTACATTTAATACTCATGCAAGGTAACTTCTCTTAACATACAATCCTTTGAGTTGTAATAGACAGGATGTTAGTAGTGGCTCTGGGGTACATTAGTCTTTGTCAACTACAATCCTTAGTTGTGGATGAATTCAGCACTTGTCCAATGTGTGTAATGATCCTCCATCAAGAGGTAAGAGTTGGGAGAGTTTATCGTGGGTGATATCTGGTTTGGTAAAGGGTACCTTCAAAACAGCATATCTGTTGGAGCATATGATGCCAGACCGATTTTTACAATATCTTTTGGTTCAGAGGATTGATGAGCACCACTAATTTCAAACTCCTCTGGTACCTGGGATCATGTTTCATGAACACACTTGTTATTTGGAGAGGTCGATTTAAACTTAAAATGAATCAACACTGTTTCAAGGGCAAAGGCATTATTTTGTTACCTGGTTCCTTGGGTTTAATGAACTTCGGGACAAGGCAGGATTCGTCGACATCCGTCAGTTGAATGTCCTTTGCAAGGAGGTCCTCACTTTTGTTAATTGAATGATTGACTTCCAGAAAACGAGCCATTATATAACCATTTAACAACGGCTGATTATTTAGGGCCTTAACCAAGAAAAAGGCGTCTATGGGGAGTTTGCCCTTTGGGTGAAAAGGAAGGATAAAATATTTTACTCTACCCATCAGTGTTTGTTCTGTCTGCATCAGAAGTGCCTAGTATACTAAAAGGACAATGGGCCTCATTACAAGTATGGCGGTGTCGGGGGGAAATTCTCCCGGGGTCGGCTGGGCCGTCCGCGGACCTCCGGGCAGGGAGGCCCCAACTCCTCCCGTATATCCCAAAAAATTGAGTATGAGACACACGCAAGAAGCAAGGTGGTTCTGCTGTTTATTAAACAAAATGGCAGGGATGGGTCAAGGATCGTACACATCCGTCCTGACACACTCTCTCAATCGTGGGGCTTGCAGGCCCTTTTTACCTTAGTATGATGCGCTACTCGCGTCACCTGGGAAAGTTAGCAAAAAACCTATCGCCACTCTGGATTGGCTCCTCGAGTGGTAGGGTTAGTATAGCATATGTATAGAGAGCATTATTAGTGGTCGAGGGTTAGTCAGGTGGTATATTTGGGTTGTCCCTTCAGTTTGAGACATGAAAATTGTTACATGAAGACCCCTGAGGATTGGTCAATGTTAATGGCGTCAGTGATAAGAGCCCCATGTTCTGATTGGTCCACTCGCGAGCCCCCCAGTCTGGGACCATCGCTGTTCCCAGCTCGCGGTGCACCTGTCATTTGCAACAATGTTTCACTATGGGTATGTGCAGACAATGTGAGGATTTATTCATATGCTGGAAGGCCGACTACTCCCACCGCCGCAGATGTCCATTGAGTCGCTTAATTGTATCTGCCTGTGTCTTGAATCGGTGGATCCAGGCGCCTCCCTCCTCCTGGGCCTGGCACCCTGTCAGGTTTGGCTTGGTCACGTGAGGTGGGACCGTGGTTGAGGCAGAATTCTGCACAATTAATATTGCATTTTCCACTGTGTGCCTGGCTTAATTTGCAGGTGTGACCTTGGCGTCAGCTTGCTGCATACGAGTTTGCAACATTGTGCCCTTGACTGTCTGCTTTCGCCGGGCTCATTCTGCAGGGTCAGCAACTGTACTCTTGCTCGTTGAATGTTCATGGAAGCTCTTGCTTGCGGCCTACTTGGGCCTGGTGCACAGGTGGAGACGTTTGATGCACGGCGCTTTAGGTTATGGTATCATATTGCTTTATCCCCAGTATCGTGTCTTTGTTATATTTCTCAATATGGCGCATGGTTTAGGAGAAGCGTGAGCAAGCTTTTTAGACAAGTTCATTGTGCGTCTTGCGTTTCTGCATTTTGAAAAGCCTATGTGAAAAATAATAAAGATGCGCGTCAGTGGGTGTGTCCGTCACCTACGTCATAGCACTGAGTATGTTCTTCGTGTGGATTGGTGTGGGAGTGTCCAGTGTGCATGTTTGCACGGGTGTGCTGACCGTTGGCTAGGTCGTCATGGCATCTCTAACGATGTGTTGATTTAATGCTGGATGGTTCAGTCGAGTCCATCCATGCCGCAGGTGTCGGTATGGGCAGGGCAGGCTGGTGGGCAGGCGGGTGGGCACGCGGGTGGGCACATCCGTATGTTCCTGTACCAGGGTATTTGGTCGTCTGGTAGATGGGCAAACTCCTCTCGTGGCGGGTGCCTGGGCCGTGATCCTCTAGGCCAGGGGTGAGAGGGGATTGGTGGGAGCCTTTTGTTCCATTCTCCCACTTCAGTCCCCCCTCTGGTCGACTTGTCGACCACAAACATATCCTTTTCCTTATCTCCTCTCACTCTCCATATTTTAGTTACTCCTCCCAAATATCCATAGTGGTTAACATGGTCTTCAAATGACCAATACATATATACACAGGTTCTCCAGGTGTGCAGTATACCCATTTCCCTATGTAGCTCCTTGGGTTTCTTGGGTTTTCGAGCTTCACAGATGGTGGGTCCAGGTGGTTGGTGATGATCTGGTTGCGCAACTTCTCTCTCTCTCTTTTATTATTGTGCCTGTGTGTTGGCCGTCATCTGCTGGCATCAAGGGGTGCATACCAACAATTTCGATCATCTCGTCTGTGGTGCGTGCCTTCCGGGCCTTCCAAAATCTTATTATGATCAGTGCAGCTCCAGCCAAAATAATGCATCCAACTATAATCTTCAGTCCATCTGACAGCCAAGATGGCATCCATGACCATAATATCGAAAACCAGCTCTCATCCTTTTTCACACCTTTACTTTCATCCATCATTTTGGATTGCATCTGGGCCAATTGTGACACTGCTTCTGGCAGCGTACCATTGTCAGCATCGTTAGCAGGAATGAATGTGCAGCATGATTGTCCTATCTTTGCGCAAACTCCTCCTTCCATTGCTGTGAGGAGGTCCAGTACATATCTGTTCTGTAGTGCTACCATCCTCATTGCTCGCAGTTCCTCTTTAATTCTACAGTAAATGGATTCAACACAATAAATTGTCATCATTAGTTCCCATCTAGTTATCTGGAGCCATTTTGCGTTTGCGTAAGCCTGTAGTCCCGGATGTATTATTGAGGAGAAGAACATTGCTGCTCTGCTGAATAGTCTGTGTTCTGGCGGGATTGAAGTGAGTGCTGTTTCCGACCTTCCCCATGGGTAATTTCCTGTCAGAGGTTCTCCTTGTCTTTTCTTTCTATTCAGGACAGTGTTGTTGCCGTTGTTTTGATTCTCTGGCCCCTTCTGAAGTTGTAAAGATCTCTTCTTCCTCTTGTTTCCTTCATCCATTTTGGGGAAGTTGGCCACGTTCACATGTTTCTGGGGCACCACTAGTGATGGTACATTAACGTGCACCATTGTGCATATACCATTCCACAGATGGGGCAGTGTGTGGTATGCCTTGTCTCCGCAGGCCCAGTAATGGTCCATTACCACTGCTGTTCCTGCTCCCCCCTCAGGTAACTCCGTCACGCTTGCACAGTTGGTGTTGTATCCCACGTCCACTTCTCCTTTATGTTGGTAGCATACCTTAGGTGCAGTCAGCGGCAGTATTGTTATTGGGTCTTCATCCTTCTCTATCCACGTTAGCATGGGTACGTACTTGACCCAAGTCATCCAACATCTGTTGTTGTGTTCAGCAATAGTTGTAGTATCCTCTCTCGTTACCATGTTGCTGCCAACCACTCCTATGTCCCATTTGTCACCCAGGTACACCTTCCCTGTTATTATTATCAGTGGTCTTTCCCAACATCCTTGTTTACCAGGAACTTCAGTGGCGTACCAATCACATGGTAGGTACTGTAGTGTTACTTTCTTAGTTTCTCCTTTTTCAGGGCCACTCGTTATGTATCTAAATGCTTCAGCATGCAAACTGGCCTTGTGGTAACTCAAATAAACCTTGAGGAAGTTATTTTCGTACGGGTATGTGTCTTGTGTTTTCCATACCAGGTGCACCATGTTCCCTTGAAATCTCCCTTTCGTTTGCAACAGTGCCAGGTATATTATACATCGTGTTGTCTTTTCATCTATTTCCGTGGCAACAAAAGTTCGGGAAGCGCTCATGGCGTATGGGATCAATGAACAGACTTAGCAGCTGTCTTCTGTTGTTTGCTTACCTATTTGAGTCATGTGTTGGTACCACATGTTGTTCGAGATGTGTGCTGAATCTTGTATGTAGTTGTCAATACCTTTATTGTCTGAGTATGTGCTGCGTTTAACTCTATTTCCCTTGTGTGGAATTTTGCTAGTACCACCTGACGTAACACCTGTTGCAGCCGGGGGTGGGGTATATTAGGTTTGGGTACAGCCAAAATATTGATAGCATAACTGTTCTGCCATACAGAGGCAGCCAAGAACCCGGTGATCATCAAAATCCCTATCATCTTTATTACAGAGGCTAATCTCACCGGCATTTTGCTCTTACCTTGCTGCAGTCCGGCAGCTAATTCTTGCAATGTTAAAGTTGCCCGCCTGAAAATTCTCAATATGCTTGTTATTAGTGTTAGTTGTTGTTTTCAAGCTCTCCCTATCAAGTAGTCGTTCAGTGCCCAGGCGAAGAGCTGTTCCCACGCCAATCTAAGCGATCTATCTCTTAGGACAGGCAAGTATGGGTGGAGGTGGGGCATTGATTGTTCTATGGCCAAGAGAAATGCTGTGTAGTAGACACGTACCCTCCTCCTTTTCAGGTACTTTGGCCTTTTTATGTGATAGACAAATTGGTGTGATAATTCTTCAGGGTAGTTATCGTCTGAGGGTAGCATTTACTCCTGGGCAGTGAACCTTGTTAGTTATCTGTTTTCTTAGCAGTACAATAATACACAGTACCTGCATATGCGAGAGAAAAAAAGAGAACATTCAAGTGTTTACATGTGTATATGTGCAAGATAATGTCCTTCAGTTGTGTTATTACTGCAGTGGGAGGGACGTCGATAGGCAGAGGGTTTAGGGCTCAACTGGCGGAAGTCTCTTTACTCTTTCATCGTGTGACCATGGGGTGGGCGGTATGGGAATTACCCTTCTCTATTTCAGTAGTTGTCTCTGGGGAATCTGGGGGGTGGTAGGGTAGGGAGACACTTAGGCCGTTAGCTGTGGTAGAAGTCTCTTCCTCCGTTGGCGACGCTGTTGCTGTTCTTCCAATGGCCCTGTCGGTGACGCTAGGGCGGGTCTGGAGTTTGCAGATCTTTACGTCGTGTAGGTGATTCCAGGCACGTTTGTCCTGTAGCTTTACTGCTCTCGTTGATACTTCCTCTACCAGGTGGGGGCCAGTGAAGCGTGGGCTGTTCCACTTTCTGTTGAAATTGCGAAGTAGTACGTGGTCACCTTTAGCAATTTTGCACAGTTTTTCTTTTTCCAATTCTTTATCTGCGTCTTCTTGTTGATCACTCTTAGACCGCCCCGCGTGCGCTCGAGCTGTTGAGACACAAACACTACACTAGTAATCAAAGAAGACACATATTGGTACATTTCATCACCAAGAACAGTTGCAGTGTTTTCATAATCAGTGAATGCTCTTGATGTTGGCGTCAGAGGAAGGCGCATTTGACGTCCGGTCACCACCTCGTGAGGAGTGAGGTGGTGGTCGGAGCCTGGTCTATTCCTTAGCTCAAATAGGGCTAGCGGAAGGCAATACAAGCAACTCTTCTTTGTTGTTTGCTGTATTTTTGCAATTGCCTCCTTTAGTAGGCCATTCAGGCATTCGCATAAACTGTTGGCCTGCGGGTGATATGCACATGCAAATTTATGTTTGATGTTCAGTAAGGATGTGATGTGCTGGAACATTTCATCGGCGAAATGCGGGCCATTATCTGACCGCAGTACCTCGCACACTCCCCACCTGGGGAAGACCTCCCTCACTAGAAATTTAGCTGCTTTGAATGCATCTGGGTGTGAGCAGGGCCCTGCCTCAATCCACCTGGAGAATGGGCATACTACTACAATCATATACCTATTTCCTTGACATACGTTGATCATATCAACATAGTCAATATGGATGTGTAGGAAGGGTCCCTCTGGCCGGGGTATAGTACCTTTTATCACCTTCAGCATGTGACCGGCCGAGAACTGTTGACATGTGAGACAATTGCTGATAAAATTTGTCACATGGGAATTTAACTCGGGGCAGAACCAATCTTCCCTAATTCGTGCTGCAATGACTTCCTTGCCTGTGTGGGCTGGGTGGTGTAGTTGGCTCAGGGCGGTGTTCAATAGTGCCAATGGCATTACCATCTTTCCAGTGTTACCCTGGTGCAATAGTGCATCAGTTGGTGACATTGTACATCCCCTTTTTACCCATATTTATTTTTCTGCCATTGGTGCAGCCGCTTGTAACTCCATTATCTGTGTGGTTGGGAGATGGGTGTACCCTTCTCTTATCAACATCTCCTTAGCTATTCCCCTCCCTCTCCCTGACTCTGGGGGGTTCCATATTTCACCAAAATATGCAGCATACTTCGCATGTGCGTCTGCTGCTGCATTCCCTTTTGAGATATGATCTTCTCCATTAGTGTGTGCGGTACATTTGACCAAGGCTAATTCTTGGGGGTCATTTATTACTTCAATTAGTTCAGCCAACAAGAGAGCATGTTGCACTGGAGTGCCGTCAGCTCTCCTAAACCCTCTTCTCCTCCATTTGGACAACCCTGAGTGGACAGTAGACGTGACATATGCGCTGTCAGAATATATGGTTACTCGTTTGTCAAAGCTTTCCTTCAACGCCAAGATCAGTGCAACTAATTCAGCTGCTTGAGCAGAGTAATTCTGTGGTAATTGTACGCATTTCATCGCCACACACACCGGTACATCCGTCATTTTTACCACTGCTGCCCCAGTTCTCCTTATCCCATCACTTTGGTCAATTGTTGATGACCCATCAATGAACAAGAGCTCACCTCCATCTAGTGCGTTCTCTTCAACCTTTCTAGTACATGAGTACATTTCAGTAGTCTGCGTACAATCGTGTGCATAGTCTCCTTCCTCAATTACTTCTGCTATAAACCTTGCAGGGTTAACCGTGCTGCATCTAACAATTGATAGTTCTGGTCTAGATAAGATGATCTCATAACCTGACGCCCTCTGCGTGGTTAGTGTGGACTTAGGCTTGTTCAATATTGCAAATAGTGCATGTTCCACATATAGTGTGGCTGGGAACCCCATTGTGATTGATGATGCTTTCTCTACCGCAAAGGCAGCTGCGGAGAGACCGCAGGAATAGGATGTTAGGTCATTTCCCTTGTTCGCAAGGGAAATGACCTAACATCACAGGATCCAAGTGGCCGCTGTAAAACGCTACTGGTTTGTAGCCCATGCTTGTTTTTTGAGCCAACACTGCTTTCATTACTGCTGAGTCGCAATGTGAAAATATAAAGAATTGTCGTTCATAATCTGGGGTGGCCAGTACCGGAGCAGTTGATATTGCATCTTTCAGTTCATCAAAAGCCTCTTTCATTTCCATTGTCCACCCCAACTTTTTCTCCCCTTTGTTAGCTTCTTTTAATGCCTCAAGTAGGGGTCCTATGTATGAGCTGTAATCAAATACCCAAGCTCTACAGTAGTTGCATAGTCCCAGGAACTGCTGCAGATCCCTCACTGTTTGTGGCAATGGAGTTTTTGAAATGGCCTGTGCTCTTTGTGGTGCATTCTTTCTTCCATATTGGGATATGAGCTGACCAATGTAAAGTACCTGTTCCTGACAGTACTGTAACTTTTCCTTGTCTACCTTGTAACCTTTTTCAGCCAATATTGTCAACATCTTTAAGGAGTCCTCTCTGCATCTTCTTTCGTTTGTGCTGCAAATTATTATGTCATCAACATACTGCAACACTGTGCTTTCCACTTCAATGTTACCCAAATCCATCCGTATTACTCTGTTGAAGATTGAGGGTGACTCGCAGTACCCTTGTGGCAATCTGGTGTGTTTCCACTTTGTGTTTCTGTACGTGAAGCTTGTCAGATCTTGTGAGACTGGGTGCAGGGGTATTGAGAAAAAGGCATTTTTGAGGTCTATCACTGTAAATCGTGATGCCTCTGCTGGAATGCCGCACAATATTGTGGCCGGGTTTGCTGCTATGGGGTATTCTGCTTCCACTATTTTGTTCAAAGGCCTGAGGTCCTGTATGAAGCGCAAAGACCCCCCCCTTTAGCCTTGCGCACTGGGTATACAGCTGTGTTGCATGGTGATTCTGATGGGACCAATATGCCATTATTTATAAGGGCCGTTATTGTTTCATATATGCCCTCATCTGCCTCTTTTGATAGTGGGTACTGTTTCACTCTGGGGAGTATTGCACCCTTTTTCAATTTTATTCTTACTCCCCCTATGCTTTTTATGCACCCCACATCATAGGGGCTAGTAGTCCATAATGATGTGGGTACTTTTGCCATATCCTCCTCAAAGAAGGGAACTGGGGTGGATGTGGGTGCCTCAAGTGCCATTGCAATTTTCTGTGCCACTTGTTTGTACGTCACTCTTAGCCATATTTCCACACTCATCATAAACACCATTTCACCTTCTTCCTTTTCTTCTGAGAAGAGCTCCTCATCTGACACCTGGGTGAGTCTACATCCCTCTGCTAGTGCTATCACTGCCCTCCATGCTCTTCCTTCTCTGTATTGGGAATGTACTGCAATGTAATCAGCGGTTGCTATAATGCTCTCTATGTTCACTGAAATCACCTTTCCTTCTGGTTCATTGGCTGGTGTTTCTGGTCTAAACAAATAGGCTGCTGGCCTCCTCCATATTTTTCCTTCTATCCCTGGCATCCATGCAAATGCCATGTCTGTCCCGTACTGGAACAGTTCACCATCTACTGGCTCAGCCCTAATCACTGTCTGTCCGCAGTATGCTTGCATAATTTGTCGTGCAGTGAGCATGTTAATTCCTGGAGTGGAGCAAATTATGCCGTCCTCCATAAAGGAGATCGTCATATTCAACCTGCTCATTATGTCTCTCCCCAGTATATTTACTGGTGAGGCCCTAGAATATAAAAGTGGGACTGACATGTCATAATCCCCTATTGATAAGGGAATGTTATCAGTAAAGGGAACCAACCCCCTACCCCCAGAGAATCCTTGGGTGTTCATGGCTTCACCTGACATCTTAAATTTACCTTCCCTTATGCAAGACCGGGTCGCCCCGGTGTCAACAAGGAATGATAATTTTTGTCACCTATCGTTACCTCTATGCGTGGTTCCTCCACACTATTAGGTGTTACCGACAGGATGGGACACACTAAGGCCGTCTGTGGGCTGTCCTATTGAGGATATAATGATTGACCACTTCCTGTGTAAGGGTTGTGTCCCAGGACCGTCACCCTACCCAGTTGTGTTTGCTGTAGTTGTGTATTGGTAGAGGTTATGTTATGGTATGGTCTTGGATTTGTGCAGGTTGCTGTACTTGCTGTACTTGGGGTTGTTGTGTTATAGCTACCTGTTGTTGTGGCAGTGAATATGTCTGTGGCTGTTGTTGTGTTACTAGTTGTTGCTGTCCATTTCCCTGTTGAAATGTCTGCTGTTGCTGGATGCACTGCTGTTCCTGTGTGGGCCCTTGTTGTCCCTGTTCACTCCATGATGGTGTGCCTGGTTTCACTCTACACGTGCGTGACATGTGCCCTACTAATCCACAAATCCAACACACCGGTGGTTCCCTGTTCTGCCATGGAAAGCTTCCTGTGTTGTCCTGGTATACTGGTTGCCCGGTGGGGTAGGAATTTCTAAGTCCTCCCACCTGCTGTTGTGTGTTATATCCGTATCCTCTCCCTCTCATTATTCCTCCCCTTCCCCTGTTGTAATTATAATACCCAGCTCCTGGCGTTGAGTATCCTCCTCCCATGTTAGTCGTGTATGGTTGGAGTGGCGGCAGCTGTTGTGTTACAGTCTGTGATGATTGTATTTGGGAGGGATCTTGTGCAGCCACTACTTGTGTGGGGCTTTGAGTCATTGTTGCAGGTGTAGTTATTAGTGCACCTTCCATCGTGTATTTAGTAAGTTTTTTCTGTACTAGTTTAGCCTCTTCCGTTTTTCTATCCTCTTCCTTTTGTTTCATTTTTTCTTGCCATGTCCTACAATGATGCACTATTGTCAGTTGTATTTCTGGCCATGCTTTTGCTTCCATCCCCACTACTTTCTTCAGTTGTTTCTGAACTGCTTCTGGGAGCCCTTGTACTAGTATATGGTAGAATATTGCTGGTGTATTGTCCCATTGTTCTCTAGTTTCCATGCGCCACTTCTCTTGAATTTCCTGGATATAATCAACAGGATCTTCGTTCTCACGCATCTTGCGCGAGGTAATTGCTCCTATGTCTGATGTGTCTGGATACTGTACCCTCAGTGCCTGCCATAATGCATGTCTGCAGTTTGCGAATGGTGCCCCATCGTGTGATGTGTTTGTTATTGTGACCCCGGGGAAGCCTGCTCTCTTCCAGATGTCATCCGCTGCATCCCCCAATATTGATATTAGAAGGCCCTTTACATCCCCCACTGCCAATTTCTGTCCTGCGGTGTGTTTTTCCATTTCATATATCCATTTACCCGCACCTCCACTTAATGATGGGAGCCTGCACTTTATATTTTCCTTGTCTGCATGCTTCCAGGGGACGTATTGTGGTCTAACCCCTCCCCTCTACAGAAGTGGCATTAGGTTGTGTCCTTGTTGGCCCTTTGGGTCCCACACAATCGAATCCGTACACCCCTACTCTTCTTTCCTGTCTTCTACGTCGTCAATGGGGTCTACATTGCTTGTAACTTTTTCTCCTCCCTCTCTTCCCTTTCTTTTATCATTTCCTCTATTTAATGTGGGCGTGTGTATTCGTTCTCCCTGCCTGCGTCCAGGGAGGTCTCTAAGCCTACCTGCATAGGGTGTCAGTTCGTTTGGGAAGGGCGCGAGTTTAGATGGGCATGTTGCACGTAATGAGCGTGAGGCAGTGGAGCATGTAGGACGGGATGGTGACGGTGTGGCTGCACGTGTCTGCCTTTCCACTATTCCTTGCTCTTCCTCCTCACTTCCCTCCAGTTCTTCCTTTTTCCTGCAGATCCATGGTGATTCTCCGTTTGTCCGGGTGATGTATAATTTATCTAAGCTTTCCCTTTCACTGTCTCTCCTTTCCTTCTCTATCCCTTCTCCTTCCTCACTGCAAAAGTCCTCCATTAATGGCAACCCCCAATCTGTCTTTTTCCCCCTAATCGTTACTGTTTTTAAGTCTATTAGATCCGTTCCTCCATTGTCTTCTTTGCCAATTGCTCCCCTTTGTGCTGATGTGGTTGCTACTTCTGTGTCCCTGTATACATACCTCCTTACTTCACTCCCCCCTCTCCTTTCTTCTCTTTCCCCTTCATTTTCCTCTGCTATTTCTCTACCAATTTCCTCTCTTTTCTTTTTCAATTCCTCCATTACTTCAATATTCATTTTTTCCATTATCCTTTCTTCTTCTTTCTTCCTTTCCCATTTCGCTCTTTCCCGTTCTAATATACCCTCCATCATCCTTCTTTCTTTGTATTTCCTTGTCGTTTCTGATAGTAATCTCCTTCTCCATATTTCCAGTTCCTTTTCTTCCTCTTCTTCCCTTTTCTTGTCACGCAGTGCTGCTCTGGATACCCTTTCTGCTACTGCCTTCACCCTTTCTGCTTCTCTCTTTTTCTCCTCGGTTCGTTCCCTCATTTTGTCCAACTCATCCTTGCTTTCTTTCCTTTTCCGTGCTCCCTCTCTTTCCTCTCTCTCGAGCTGCTTGATCAGTGTATTCTGCTCATCCCTTAATTCTGCTAATCGTTCTTCCAAAATCTCTTCCTTCTGTCGTAACAGCTCTTCCCCCTTTCTTTTCCCCTCTTCCCCTTTCCTTTCACTCTTCCTGGTGTCGTCCTTGTCCATTTTCCTTACTACCTCCTCCTCTTCTTCTGTTAATGAACCTCATAATTTTAATAATACCTGCGCAGCTACCCACTCATCCTGTCCTATTCCTGTGATCCGTTCCTCGCCAATCCCCCCTTCCCCTGTGGGCATTTTCGTGCAGGCTGATCCCGTCGTGCTACTCTGCTCCCTTCCTGTGTGGCTACCTGTGGCTGTATATGGTGGTGGGCTGTATGCCGGGTTCGAGTACCCCTCAGCCGCCCTTAATTGAACCATGTCTCGTAGTTCTGTTAAAGGATATAACCCCCCTTCCTCCTTTTTCACTACCTTTGCTAGGGGTATATCGCCGTTCTGTCCCTTTTTTATTTCCTTTTCGCTTATGTTGTTACTCTTCTCTCCTCCCTCTTCTCCGTTCCCCGTGCTCTGTGTGCCTTCACTCTCTTTCTCCCCATTCTCTCCTTCCTCCTTAATCTTCTCTTCCTCCGTTGTTCCCCCCATAATAAACTTCCGTTTGGTCCTGGTCGGGACCCTTGGAACATCCTCCATAAGTTAAACACCTCCACGTGGTGCGCCAACTTCTTCCCCTTGTATGTGTTATGCAGATGGTTTAATAGTCAATGTTGGGTATATGGATCGAAGCTACCATAAGGCGGCAATGGTGTCGTCATTTTGTTGTCCGTCCCCTGTGTCCATTCTATGCTATACTTGATCAGTTTCTCCCTATGGGGTGACAATGTTTTATATATGTGTTGTAGCGGGGTAGTGAGGGTGCTCCCCCACCCTCCCGATCCTGCCCCGTATGACATAGTAGCGCTTGACTTGTTATCCTTCCCCTATTTGGTAGCGGTTGCCTTACTGACAGTTTACAATGTACAGCCTTATATCTTTACCTGGCCCCGTAAGTTTGGGGACTTGCGATAGTCTGCTAAGGAAAATTAGTAAAATATAGCATTTACATTTGTATATTCTTTTCTTTCTTTTCTTCCTTTACGGAACATCCTTACGGCCCCCTGCGGCCGAGGTGCATGTAGCCCCCTGCGGCTGCATGCCCCTTGTGGCGTTCTTATACAGCCGTCCCACTTTCACTTGCTCCTCCTCCCTCCTCTACACTTGCCGTGGCCGGCATTCTCCGTGCGCAGCCACGTCCCCCTTTTCGCCTTCCCCCAATCAACTCATTACCTTTTACCTCCGTTTCCACTCTACTACCACAACTCTCCTCCCCACCACTCTCAAAAATAAAGATGCCTTGTGCTCGAGATAACCTATGAAAGCCCTACTGGTGACGTCACCGATCTCTTCAAACTACTGGTAAGTTCTTCATATGTTTTTAAAGTTCAAAATAAACTTGCAGTCTACCCCCGTTAACCCCACAGCTGTCTTCCTGTCACGCCTGGAACAAGGTAATCAACAATATAATCGGACTGCGCATGCTGCGTCGCCTCGCGTGTGATACGCCCCTCGACAGGAGGGCTTAACCAGCCAATTATCTTCCGTATTGGGCAACCAGCTAGCTACCGCCTACAGGGAAACGTCATCTATCTATCGAGTTTCCTGCTCGATCAATAGGGATCCTCATCTACTCATTGATCAATAATTACCAAATCATAGGAAACCGCGCACTACACACCCTTACACATGGTCGTGACCTAGGCCAATCAGTGTCTCCGAGCGGCCGCACGTGATGTTTTCATGCTCCGCCCCCTTCTCTCCCGTAACGTAGCGGACTGCTCTCGCACTTGTCCGGCTACCATTCATTTCATTGCCAACACTGATTTATCAAACCTTCGCCGCGCACCCGTGCAACACCTCCCGCCTCCCGTATTCAATTCCTCCCCCCTCCCTCACAAGTTCACATTGCTCGTTGTGCGTGGCATACTCACCAAGTGCTCTTGATGCGGGGCCGCTCGACTGCCTGCACCCCTCCAAGTGGCTCGCCACCTCCCCTCGTCTGGACCACATCTGGACACTCGCCAACCGCGGGCGGGATACTTCTCAACCGGCTCCCGAAGGCCAATATCCGGATTGCGCTGTCCGATCTTCTCGCAGTTCCGCGATGGTCCTGTAGTCCTCAAAAGGGGGTAGCGGCAGAGGGGGCCGCGCCGCCGGGCCTCCTCGCAACGGGAGTACTCGGAAAAATAAAATAAAAAGCAGACCTCAAACAGATCTCAGCAGTGCCTCCAACTTGTCGGGGGGAAATTGTCCCGGGGTCAGCTGGGCCGTCCGCGGACCTCCGGGCAGGAAGGCCCCAACTCCTCCCGTATATCCCAAAAAATTGAGTATAAGACACACGCAAGAAGCAAGGTGGCTCTGCTGTTTATTAAACAAAATGGCAGGGATGGGTCAAGGATCGTACGCGTCCGTCCTGACACGCTCTCTCAATCGTGGGGCTCGCAGGCCCTTTTTACCTTAGTATGACGCGCTACTCGCGTCACCTGGGAAAGTTAGCAAAAAACCTATCGCCACTCTGGATTGGCTCCTCGAGTGATAGGGTTAGTATAGCATATGTATAGAGAGCATTATTAGTGGTCGAGGGTTAGTCAGGTGGTATACTTGGGTTGTCCCTTCAGTTTGATACATGAAAATTGTTACATGAAGACCCCTGAGGATTGGTCAATGTTAATGGCGTCAGTGATAAGAGCCCCATGTTCTGATTGGTCCACTCGCGAGCCCCCCAGTCAGGGACCATCGCTGTTCCCAGCTCGCGGTGCACCTGTCATTTGCAACAATGTTTCACTATGGGTATGTGCAGACAATGTGAGGATTTATTCATGTGCTGGAAGGCCGACTACTCCCACCGCCGCAGATGTCCATTGAGTCGCTTAATTGTATCTGCCTGTGTCTTGAAACAGGGGATCCAGGCGCCTCCCTCCTCCTGGGCCTGGCACCCTGTCAGGTTCGGCTTGGTCACGTGAAGTGGGACCGTGGTTGAGGCAGAATTCTGCACAATTAATATTGCATTTTCCACTGTGTGCCTGGCTTAATTTGCAGGTGTGACCTTGGCGTCGGCTTGCGGCATACGAGTTTGCAACATTGTGCCCTTGACTGTCTGCTTTTGCCGGGCTCATTCTGCAGGGTCAGCAACTGTACTCTTGCTCGTTCAATGTTCATGGAAGCTCTTGCTTGTGACCTACTTGGGCCTGGTGCATAGGTGGAGACATTTGATGCACGGCGCTTTAGGTTATGGTATCATATTGCTTTATCCCCAGTATCGTGTATTCGTTATATTTCTCAATATGGCGCATGGTTTAGGAGAAGCGTGAGCAAGCTTTTTAGACGAGTTCCTTGTGCGTCTTGCGTTTCTGCATTTTGAAATGCCTATGTGAAAAATAATAAAGATGCGCGTCAGTGGGTGTGTCCGTCACCTACGTCATAGCACTGAGTATGTTCTTCGTGTGGATTGGTGTGGGAGTGTCCAGTGTGCATGTTTGCACGGGTGTGCTGACCGTTGGCTAGGTCGTCATGGCATCTCTAACGATGTGTTGATTTAGTGCTGGATGGTTCAGTCGAGTCCATCCATGCCGCAGGTGTCGGTATGGGCAGGGCAGGCTGGTGGACAGGCGGGTGGGCACGCGGGTGGGCACATCCGTATGTTCCTGTACCAGGGTATTTGGTCGTCTGGTAGATGGGCAAACTCCTCTCGTGGCGGGTGCCTGGGCCGTGATCCACTAGGCCAGGGGTGAGAGGGGATTGGTGGGAGCCTTTTGTTCCATTCTCCCACTTCAGCGGTAAGGCAACAAGAGCGCCGGTAACGCTACCAGCACCATTGCTACCGTACCGCCATACTAGGAGTTCTGCTTGCGATGCCCTTGCAGCTACCAGGAATGACCTGGTGGGCGTACCAGCACCTGCGAGCAGAACATGATGGTAGCACTGGTACCATTATTAACATTACCGGTGCTACCACCCTCCCCATTCCCATTGAGCCCAATAGGGGATGGAGATGTACCGGGACCGGCACCCGCGAAGGTGCGACTACCGGGTCTGGCTGGGCCGGAATAGCCTGGTAATTGCCCAATCGCGGGTGCCGGACCCGAATGTGAGTTTGGAGGTAGCCATGCCGGTAAAACCGGCAAGGCTACCTCCAAGCTCGTAATGAGGCCCAATGTGTATGTTAAGGTGCCATGCTAATTCCAAAGAATAATAAACTGCAATACAATCTTTCATATGATCATCAAATGCCATGCAATAAAAAAAATAAAAAACATTGCCTGGGAATTCAAGGTGCTGTAAGAGGATTCAATTCAACACTACAGCTAAGTCAATGCCTAGTCTGGGATACTGAATGGAAACCCTTATTGATATATCTTTATGTCCAGTTCATGCGTTCTGGATGACTACCCCTATATAACACCCCTCCCTTGGAATCCCCCTGACCCCACTGAGCCAAGTAGTAGTTCTGTTTTGCAAGTTAAAAGGTATATTTGATAATCTAAACAATAGATATATACATATCACGCTTTAGAATAAATTAATAATTGGATATCACACTTAATCTGGTATGATAAAGATTAACAACGGAGAATCTGGCACTAGCACCCTTCTTTATAATCAATGATGAGTGGTTATAGGATGGATAAGATAGCAACAATACTTTTATGGTTTCCAATGGATGCAATGTGGAATGAAATGCAGTACAGAAAATAACTTGATAGGATTTCAGCAAAAGACAATGTAATCACTTTCTTGGACAATTCACCCCCCCCTTTTATGCAATGGAAGGAAGGCACACAATTCTCAGAAATGCAATTCAAATGTAATTCAGTTCACCCAGCAACTTAGACTACAGAAGTTTAAAACACAGGCAAAATGCTTTTATATGTGCTGGCAATAAAGTGAAAAATATGCTAAAATGCTTTTAATTCCCTCTAGAGGTTCAGGGTGAGTGGTATCTAGTTAATATTAGCTCAGGCTCACTCTAGCAGTGATGCAGGGATAGTTTTTATGAGGCAAACGATTTTTTTCAGAGGAAAGCAAAAGCAGCTATCTTTTTGCAAGTGGAGAAATTTTCAAATCGCGGCAAAATTCGCGAATGCGTCTGGCGCGATTACAGAGGAACTACAAGGGCTAGCAACTTTCATCTGGAAGCTGGGATCCTAGGAAAGCCTAGGATCCCAGCTTCCAGATGAGTTACTGCAAGTCTCTAGCACAAACGGTCACGGAGATATGAGCGATTAAATAAAGGTCGTTTTTCAGATTTGAAATTTTAAAGTTCAAAAAAGACAAGTGCAGCTTGCAACTAGAAAATGACAAGTGACAGCTTTACAAATGACAGGTGACAGTTAGGAGGCAGTTCTACTTAGATTAAAATAGCTTGGATTATATTATTTTAACTAAGAGATTGGTTCTGCAGTTTTCTAGGTACTCACACTATATTCTTGAGTTAAATGGGCCTCGCCACGGATCTGGTCAGGTTTTAGACTGGACTCTGGTCTCTGCACTTCACAGTGATCTGGGTCAGCTCTCTCTGGTTCTGCTAACAGTGGTCTGGATCAGCTCTGCTCTGCTCTGCTGGTCTGGTCTGGGTTTCTGGTTCTGGATAGATTGAAGTCTCTATGTTAGCTCTCTGGAGGTTGAGGGAGGTAAAGTATGGATTTTCCCGGCAGAGCTTCCAGCTGCAAATGGATTTGAAGGTCCCTATCTGTCCTGTCTGTCTGCTTTTATGTGTTTTCAAAATGGGTGTGTGTGTGTGTAGCATCACTAGACCCTACCCCTCTCCACTTATCATTGGCCAAGCTTTCATTTCTCCCCTGATTGGGGAAGCTAAGTTGTGTCAGAGTGATGTCATTTTACGGCCTGCAGAAAGTCCACTCCTCCTGTCAACTTGCACACAAATCTAGATTTGAACCAAATACATATTTGCAGAGGTACATATTGTTTTAAAATCATATGCACCCCTCACATATCACAGGAGGTATCCCCTGTTCAAACTCTGCTCTTCCTGGGAGCTTGCATTCAGAAATGGCAATATTTTGCACTTTTTAACTGGTTTGCAATACCGGACATTACCCCAAATTTACACACATGTGCGCAAGGAGTATGGACATTAGTTGATGAAGTGTCAGATTTTTCACATGCACACATTTTGAGTAATATCCTCTTTTCCGCTAAAACTCCCCTGAACATACCACCGGTTCTAAAAACCTCTTAAAATGTGGGCAGAAAAATCACAAGAATTATGGTATCATTTATAAAATTTTCACATGTCCGCTCTATGAGTTATTCATCTTTTTAGAGTTATGTTCTGGCCCCAAAGGGGTGTGGTTTTCCCCCAGCACAAGGTTGAATTTCTGGTTTTTCCAGTTCTGCCAAGCCAGCTTGCTCTCACAGGCAGTGCTCCTCCCCTTTACTTCAGGAGGAAGCTACTTTTACAGCCCCCGTAATAAAACCTTTGCCTGAGTCAGGACAGGGCTTTGTTCAGAGCTCCTGTATTCTGTGGGGGCTCCCCTTAATTCAATTATCAGAGAGATGGCATATCCTTAGTGTGGCCAGCAAAAGGCAGATATGCCTGGGAACACAGCTGTGACTCAAGTTTCACTCCTGATGGGGGTGGCTGGTGGGCAGAATTCAGTTCCTTAAGCCAGGTTTCAGATAAAATGTCACTTTTTGTTCCCCAGTTTAAGTCAAGACAATTTTTTTACATATGCAGCTAGAATGCTGATTCTAATTTCAAAACTATGACATTTAAACAATTGCAACCTATGTGACACTCAGAAATAGGTCGCTCATTTCTTTTAAACATTTAGATTTTAAGTGTCTTTCAGTCCAAATTTACTTAAACTGCTGAAATCCACAGCTCAGCCAGTCTTGTTATAAACCTTCAAGTCACTTCAGAATATAACTTTACATTGTATCCACCTCTCAGTAAGTCTTTCTTTGGCCTGTTTTGGGTTCATTTATTCAGTTTTCTACAAAAAAGTAAAATCTGATGGTTTTAATACGCCGGCTTTCTGATAGTGGTGAGTACTGGTACTGCACCCCTTTTTGGGATTTAAGAAAATGAATTCTCCACAGTTATGGGTTTGCTTTTGGCAATCAGCATTGCCATTCCCAATGGTTTCAGACTACTGTGTGGGTAGTCCAATGGTGGTTTTAGGCAGTGTCCTTCTGTGCCCATAACATCGGCAAAAATGGGTGGCCGCCTATTCTTCATGCACTTCCCTGGGCATTTTCTGGGAAGCTCTGGCCATCATGATGTTTTCATGTCAGTCCTGCACAGTTTTGAGGTAGGGCTCGGATGCATGGGTAAATACATCCCACAGTGCCCAAAGACGTCAATATCTAGGGGAAGGCCAGTAAAGCACTTATTGGAAAAACTCATCACAAGGGCTTCGTATTGTTAGACCACCAGCTGTAAATATGAGTCATGCACAATACTAATACGTAGTAGAGTTTATAAACAATAAAAACAAATTCTTATAAGACTTAAATCTAGACAACCTCTAAGTCTAGTGGTGATTCATAGTTCCCTTGCACTCAGGTCATGAGGCATAGTAGTGTGAAGGCGGCATGAAGCAAGACACAAACAACAGATTCACTTTTCTTATAAAAAAAGACATTATTGGTCTTTGTTTGTCAGGAGGGGGTAATGCCTAACTTGCCCTAAGCCAAGATAGTATTTCCCTACCTAAAGAAACTAAGACCAGTCTGTGTCATCAAGTTCAGCTCAAAAGTCTGTGTCCAAACCCTTGCAACTAAAGCTATACAATGCGAAGGGATGTCAGCACTAAAAGAAACAGTGTTCATAGTAAAGTTATGAACTTCTTCCAGCTCTGGCTTGGTTTCAACCTGACCTTTCCCCAGTTCAAAAAGAGTTCTAAAATGTCTCGGGGGTCCTTTCCCCAAGTTCAACAGTACTAAAAATGTCTCAGGGTTCCCTTCCCCAATTTCAACACAATTCACAGAAACCTTGGGGTTCCCTTCCCCAAGTGTAACACAGTTCACAAAGTCTCGGGGTTTGTTTCCCCAATCGGGCAGCTCCTCCACTGGAACTGCTGTGAGCCTCCTGACTTGTAAGATTGCTAGTTTACCTTTGTATCCTCTAGGCTCGTGACCCTCTTGACTTGTAAGAATGTTGTCAGTTTAACTTTGTAATCCTCTGGGCTCTTAAATGGCTCAAACGGATGCCACCTTTCACTTCAGCAATTGTCACGTAGCATAGCCTTTGTATTGTGACTTTCTTTGGTTCTTCCTCCAATTGGGCTACTCTTTCTAGGCACAGTTGTCAGACCACATGGTCCACCCATTACAGGTCACGCAACCAATTAAGCCTAGGCCCTTTGCAATGTTCTTAGTTTTTCTTGGTCAAAACAGGTTTTCTCCCTGAACATGTGTCAGTAATTCACATTCATGGTAGCTTTCACAATGGCAGTCTCTTGACTTTGCCACAATTTGTATTCAAGTCACTTTGACACTGTACTGTAAATCCTTTTTACACTTGGCTTTTCCCAATATCCATTCAAGTTCATCATCTTGTCTTTCACACTTGCGTTTCTGCTTAATTCAATAGTGCTTATTTTGAGCTTTCACTTTGCTTCACAATGGGTTTTCACAGTGTTCAAAACTGTACATCATTCGCTTTTCACTCATGCAGAATGTTTATCTGACTTCCTCATTGTTTTCTTCAATTCAGAATTCAATAAATCATGGTGCATTTAAAAAAACATTGCAGTTTCTTTGGTATGCAATATTCTTCCCTTAGGGTTCCAAACTGCACTCTTGTGCATTTTTGCTGAAACGCTACTTGCAAATGTCCAATTTCTGCCCTTGGAGTGCCCCGACACAAGTGTTCCCTCCCTCACATTCACTGATAGTCGGCTGCTCCTCCGGGAATCTCCAAAGTCTTCTCAAACTTCCACTTTCGTCCTGGGTAAGAGTGGGGAGCTCCAGCGAGCAGCGCTCACTACCGTGAAACCTTGCAGCAGCAGCCCGCAGCGGTTGTGAGTCTCATGTTCCCTAGCTCCGGCTGGGAACACGTGGCTTAGTTAGTTGGTGGGGCTCCGGTCCTCCAACGGCCAGCTCAGGTTGCGGCACCTCTCTCACCCTCTGGCAACACGCGGCATCCTCTCTGCTGGCAGGTTCGCCCTTCTCCACTCTTGGTCTACCACTTTATGCACCGGTGGCCTGTCAATTGGTCGCAGGTGCAAGTCCTTGCCTGACCATAATTATAGTAATTAATGGGACATGCCTGACCTTCCATAGTCTTCTACCTCACCTCAGTAGCACAGTGGTGAAATGACTAGAAGTGTGCATCACTCCTAGTTGCCTCTTCCTCATCCCAGGTGTAAAAGTAAGTGAATGTGGGGCAGTAGGTGCCTAGGGAAGGGAAAAGGATTAACAATACACTATGGAGGTCGGGGGAGGGTAGGACTCATTTTCAACAGGGAAAGAGGGATACCATTTCTCATCTGCAGAAATCCTCTCCCCACTTCCCAAGGTCCCTCCACCCAGTTGATCCTCCCTCACATCTCCACCCCCAGGGTCAGGATCCAAGCGCGATGGCCTTTCCCTGGCCACCTGAGAAGAGGGTCCAAGGGGAGTGATGGGAGGATGCCCTCAGGTTCCTCACAGTAATTAAATCAAATATACTGTTGGGCTCCAAATCAATGGAGGACCAAGGTAAACCAACAAGATTAACGCCAGCTAAGTGTGCCACCAGAGTCTGCCACAAACCTGGAGGGGCACTTTGCACATACATCTTAAATTAGTGCTATTCTTTTTTTTATTTTCTGTACAGCAGCACCCCTCTACATGTGTAAGAGGACTTTACTTTTCCAGCCCTGTTACACTTGCGCTGATGGGCTGTACTGTCATAATGAAGGGTTAGGTTATCTGGTTTGAATGGGATTGTGTGTTACGCAAATCAGCCGTGAACACCCATTAGCCCCAGCTGATCACCCAGAAGCATGCACAGCTATGGGGAACAAGGGCGCCTCTGGAAATGACGAAGAAAGAAGGAATAAACTGCAAGTGCCTCACCTAAACAGGGAGTCAATCAAACCAGCAAGTAGCCAGAGAAAGGATAGCCCTCAACTTCACATGAAAGTCCAACTCCTACAACACACTAGCCGTTTCACACCCAGGCAAGGCCCAAGCCTGGAGACTGTGGGCAGAACAAGAGATGCCACTGCAAGTTGAGGCCAAGGACTATCCGTTCTTGAAGAAAAAAGTTAAATGTTCATTTTCTGCTCCTTTTCCCAGCAAGCTCATTTCCCAGATACTTTCTCCCTCGCCTGATCTTTATAACTTTCACAGAGAGCTGAGAAAGGTGCAAATTGCTTGCCACGTACGTTATTGTCATGTCATACATTGAGTACCAGTCATTAATAATAGCAAATATACTGGTATTCTCTAGTGGTGTGCCTCCGTTTCAGGTAAGAGAGGAACTCCAGGCAAGTATGATGAATGCTGCTTTATCGCTCAGGTCCTCTATGCACGTGGGATAGTAAGATGGATGCACCACATCACGATAGATAGTAGGTACAGCCATCATTGGTTGCCCCACACCCTCAGCCAAGAAGGATTTGCCCTAACCGCAGCCAAACCTGTCCGGGTCCATGAACCACCTACATAAGTCGCAATAGAGCTGCTTCAACTTGGTTGAAATGCTTCCGGGGCATACCAGTCACTAAAAAGTACACCCCCGTACACCTTGCACCTCACCAGCTTCCCCACGACCGATTGCAGCAAACGGCTGGAGCCCGCACTGGGGATAACCTGGTCCATGACCAAATGAAACCGGGTGTCTGCGCTCCCCAAATGACCTTTGTGCGGAGCCCCCTTCAATCCGAAAGTCTTCCAAGTCAGGCAAAGCGCTGCCTGAAACCGCCAATGTACTGTGCGCAGGGCAACAGCTGCACACACACCAACTCCCTTACATGTGACGTGGGCACGTTCTGCCAGGACTGCGTGAGGTCACCATTCCATCCTCGGCAGCGACACTACTCGGATCTCCAATGTTGGGTATTCTGCGGCTCTCCGGAAGAAACAGTTGGCGGGAACTTGGGTGCAAGGAGTCTCTCGCACCCACTCGGGCAACACCAACAGAGCCGCCCTGACCACCGGCTGGTCACTGATTCCCTCCGGCTGCTCCGCCCAGACATCCAGCCACAACAAACATCCCATCCCCTCCAACTGCCGCACCTCCAAGCAAAACTTCACAGATTGGCCCAGAACTGTTCTCAATGGGCTGCACCGCCCGGCGCCCCACTCAGTCCACTGACCAACTGGCAGATCCTTCTGCCACTTCACAGGAACGGCACATCCCTCCTGCAGAGCCCAGTACAGGATCCACTTGGCAATGAAGATTTGGGGCCTGGATTAGATCCTCAGACCCAGTCGACCTCAGCAGCCGGAACCAACCAACCTGCAAATCCTCTGGGCCGCCAAATGGCATCTTCGGTGTGGGTTGACCACCTCAGGGGTGGGGCAACGTCTCCTCCTGCTACCCCCCCCCAGCAGACAGTCAACTCGACACCAAAATGTAGTAGTGTGCCTCCGGTTCAAGACAGACAAGAAGTCCAGGCAAGTATGATGAATGTTGCTTTATTGCTCAGGTCCTCTATGCACGTGGCAAAGTAAAATGGATGCACCACATCAAGATAGATAGATGGGTACAGCAAACACTGGTTCCCCTACACCCTCAGCCAGCTCTCCTCCCAACTACCTGGACCAACTGTCCATCTCACAACCCCCAGGACCAGAACACACTCCCAGCCACACAAGCATTCTAATGTAATCACATCACGCCAGGCCCACAGCATAGGACCAAGTCCCCAAATACTCATATCCCCGACCTGGAATGGATGAATGGTTGAGCTGGCACTGCAGGGATTCTAACCTGTGATTGCAGGTTAATCACAGATAAACAAGATAAAGTCTGAACTTGTTAGCCAGCTGATCTATAGGCCCCTTAACCATATAGCATTTATTTCACTATGAAAATCATCTACTAGCCCTACTTGCAGATGTGCCGAAGCATACGCTACATCTGGCCCTGCCTCCTCAGCAAACGGTGGACTTCACCACACACTGATTCACAGCATGTACAACATGTGACGGAAGTATGGCAACAAGAACGCCTCTGCTGCAGGGGAAGTCATCACAGTATCCGAAAGCGGAAACACACTAAAGAAAAGGCAGAACAATGATCAGGCTAGAACAGTATGCAGTCGGGATGTGACATTTAAATACCTTTAAACAACCTCTGCTTATGATGGACAAGTTTAAAGTGGCGTTGCCTTTAAACTGATCCTTTATTTAGGGGCCAGTGTAAATCAATCCGCCCTTTCTGTCCTCGGAAAGATGGCTGCATATGTGTGTCCGTCACACTCGCAGTGAGACCGTACAGGACTATGAAGTTCATACTAATGTTGTTCAGTTTGACATTTTTAACAGTTCCTAGAAATCATTTGTACTTCAATGTGCTGGTGCTTGACTTATGTTTGGTACCAGTGTGAAGCGTTCCTCACCCTTCCCACCCCGCCCCAATAACGCAGAGCAAGAAGGCCATGTGGTGCCCAGATGGCAGAGAGAATGCGATTCCTTCATGCAGTTGGCAAACAGGAAATGCCTTGGGTGACTTCACTGCTGGGATTGGGAATAATTTTACAGGGCCAGCCTGGGGCACAGGCAGATTTTTAAAATGACCCTGTAAAAATGCGTCTATACTAAAGCCTTAAAAGAAACATTCTATAGATTATTTTCTTAAATTACAGCAGCTTTCCTGCCAGCATGAGAAATTGGAAAAGCAAAGGCCTGGACACCCCCTTCCTCCAAACCCAAACCGAGAATGCGGATCCTCTTGGATATGGCGATGCAGTGTTGACCCAGCAGACATTACTCACGGTCCCTTAGAAGCACCATAAACTTGTCTCAAGAACAATGGAAGTTGCTTGATCTGCACACTGTGGACACCTGCTGTGGTGGTGCAACAGTGACGTCACCTAGAATGTGACCATCGTTTGGAATGACCAGAAGGGGTCTTTGAGAGAAGGCGGTTGGGGGTGAGCGGCTGCTGTATCTATGTGCTCACTTGAAAAAAATCCAGATTGACGCCCTAAACAATGTACCCGAGCCACAATCACAGACTGCTAGTTCTGAATCGGCAACAACAGGTTTCTGGAGACACCCACCTCCGCGTACCTGCTCCCCTCCCATGGCCCCTGGTGCTTCTCAATAACCGGCAGTCAAAAATACGAGAATCAAGTACTGAGGTCAGGGAACTGAAGTCCACAGGAATTGCGGTCAGTTTCACCTCTGGAATAGATATTTCGGCTGTGTGGAGGACAGGAATCGAAGCCTTGATGTTACCACTGGCTAACAGAGGGTATTCCCGAGCCTAACCCTACACCCAGCAATAAGACGCGTGGCTCTATAAATCCTTTTCCACTTCGAAGACCAGTTATGCAATGTATTTTCAATGTATTGTATTACTAGTTTGTGAAGACGAGCTGAGGAGGAACAGAGGAGGGTCAGCCGGAGACTATGAAAAGAGAAGGTAGTCACACAAGCCATGGGGGAGAAAGCAAGGTGACAATATCTAATTAAAGCGCGAGCAACATTGCTAATTATGCAAGACCTCATCAGCCAGCATCATACAAACTGAAAGACAATGATTTAAGTGAAAGGAACATGTTCTAATTGACTTCGAGCCAATTGATGTGTTACACATTTGTGTTGCTATGATATGATTAAGACTAGGTAGGTAAGCTCCTTTGTGATACTGATGCAGTGATGGGTTATATGCGAGGCTCTATCCCCCTCGCTTACTGCACAATGCAATCCGACACAATGAGGGAAAATAGTAACCTTGCTGAACATTTGTGAAAGTGACACAGAAATCACTTGAGAGAGACGTACTGAGTGAGCCATTGTGTATGACTGACAGCCCAGCACAAAGTGCCTCACTGGAGCATAGTCCAAGGCTGTTTGAGCACCACCCAAGAAATGGTGCATAACACTAAGGATATTCCCAGCACCCTGGACCATTCCAGCGGATGTGTTTTGGAAGTATCTCCACATATAAAGGCATATTCCTGCCATATGATGGCAGTACTCTGCTATATAACAACATTAACTGAGATGGTATTATCATCCAAGATCAGAAGTTTGATGGGCTAACTGGCACGGGAGGGCACCAATGTATTTAATTTATTAAGCGTTTTCGCCAAAGCACTTTAACAAAAGGAATTATAGCAGCACAATAAAATTACATTGATAGTGAGATTAGCAATCAGAAACTAGGCAGATGAAAGTGATGTTTTTTTTAAAAATTGGGAACAAAAACATGTTAAGTAGAAGAAGTACTGATGGATAAAGGAAGAGCTGGAGGGGAAAAGAACGCAATCGAGAAGAAGCGCAAGGTGGCTTAGGAACGGAAAGAAGAAAGAGACAGAGCAGAGAGAACGAGGAGGACTGTAAAAAGACACGAGAGCAAAGATAAGAAGGAGCAAGACCACAAAGGGCTTTACAGACCAAGCAAAGAAAATTAAAAAGAAAATAAATATCAAAACAAAGCAAAGAGCAGAGCGAAGTGTAGGCGTAACAGAAGAGCAAAAATGCAGCGAAAAGAGATCAGATAAGCACCAATTCTCATGTGGCTAAAATATTCATCTACTGTGCAGCCACACCGAGTGCCCGTTGTTGATCGGCATGTCCCCGATTTGCGTTTGTGGAGGAATAATGCTCCGGGATCAATGTCAGTACTTGGAGTTTTGGAATAGTTTTAAGGTCCTTTTCAGAAATGCCTATGGATTCTACGGCTTGTTTCAGCTAATTTCTTTGGAAATTGTGCTATAAAATGAACCGATTTGTATGAATGTGGGGGGGGGGATCACGAGTAAAGACCCCTCCCCACCCTCGGGCCATTCATAGGAAGACTTGGGCTTGCTTAAAATTAGCTTACAATGACAAAAAACATCTTCCACCTATACTTGAATCTCTGTCGTAGCCACCGTTCAAATAGCAAGGTCTTCAGGTAACGTTTTCATATTATGGTGAATTAATAAATACACATGCAGTTAATGCATGTCCATGCAGTCTGCAAGGCAGAGGAGAAATCCTCCCCATTTCAAATAAACGTTTAGTTATGTGTATACCCAATTCATCATGTAAAATAGTTGACATAAAATGATTATTCATAAGAGATCTCAACACACACCAGAGTCTTAATGAATGCATAAGCTTCTCCTTTCAGAGCCCATAGCACCTAGAGGCCATTCAGATAGCATTGGAGAGTTATAGCACACCAATAAAATAACCTAACATATAGAAATCTGAAGGGTTCCTTGCTAATCATACAATCTTCCCTGCTAATCATACAGTAGCGTGACTGATGTGCAGGGCCCTGATCTCTCATTCCAGCTGCTATTTTTACTGCATTTACTTAGGCTCCTATGGGAGGTTGCACTTACGTTTTTCTATTCTTAAGCCCTTTACCCAAGCACTTATCCATGAGCACCACAGCACCTATCCCTTACACCCCTCCCCTCTGCACTTACACGTTCTGAACACTCACAAAGCATTGTAGGTTGTCTCCCCTCCCTTTTATTCTCATTATTTGTAATATTAATTCAATTATTTATCTTTGTTGTAATTCCTCGTCTACCTTCCCCTGTCCCCTCCCTGTCGCCCTGTGGGCGCTTTGAAACAGTTTTTGCTAATTGCATAAGTACCTAACAAATGACCAATAAATAAATAAATAAATCAATAAGGGTAATTCTGTGGAGTGAATACAGCAGCCTCACTGGCAATACGAGTAATTCAAAGGCACGTGTCACCAACTCGGCTGCTGGAGACAGTAAACTTCATTGATACAGTAGCCACCACGTGAAAACACTAAATTAAAATAAACTCCTTGGAATATAGAAAAGTTAAAATGTTTAAATCTTGCAGCCATCTGTGCATTATTGCCTTGGAAACATGCTGATAAATTGCTAGCCGATAAAGTAAAAAAGGGGCCCGCTAGGACGATAATAAATTTAGCTTGGTTGGTCTTCAATCTCCCGCATCGATGTACGCGGACACAATTTTCATCTGTCTTTCCTAAAAATATGGCAAGTCACACTTCAGTGCTTATGAGCGCTGGTGTTATTAGAGCCTGCCTCCTCACCGGCGGCGTCTGCGAGGAGAGTCAGCTCTTTGAAGTTCCATCACATACGGTGAGGCAGGAGAGCCCTTACCAGGGTGAGGAGCGTGTGATCGGGACATGCCATCCGGGCCTTCAGACAAGGCCCGCCACTGAATGCTAATGCGCTGCTATGTTCTGCAACACGCATCTGCTTCACCGAGACAAGACAGCTGTCGCTGCACATTTCCTCACGCAGAGACTAACATACTATTTAAATGGCTGCACTTACATACCATGCCTCGAATGAAAAAGGATGCACAGGAACGAGGGGCACCAGAGTCATCTTATAAAGGATTGTGACACGGTCGGTGTTAAATTGTCACTTTAGTGTTCACGACAATAGTAATATCTGGCTGCCTTGAGCTCGGCAGCATGTTCGCTATTTACGGGACATTGAATATGTGACTGCATGCGTGCTTTCCCCATAGGCCTTCTCGAGGACTTGTAAATGGCCCGTTGTGCAAGAGTGGCGCCTAAGCAACCCCTGCTGTGGCTTCTACAGCAGAATTACTGATGCAGCGTTTACTTGGTATTTAAAATAGACTAGACAAAGCCTTACTTGCTGATAATCCCCACCTGAAAAATAATGGATTTGCTGTTCTTGATGATGGCACCGGGCGCGCTGTAAGCACTTGAGGACCTCAGTCAAGAGCGACTATGCCCACGGAAAGCAGTTGCCTTGTCGATCACCGCTTCTCCCTATTTGGGCATCGGAGCAATAGCCTCTCACATGAATGCAATGCATTATGAAACGAGCCTGTAACGCAGTACTGTTGTATTTGACTAGAGTGTCCATGTGGTTTTTAAGAAATGCACTCCTGGGGTGTATGCACGAGGAATCGATGTTCTTCATCTTGTTACAAAACTTTCCCTAACATTTTGACCCAAAACATTTAAATTAAAATTAGACTACCAATATAATGGGAGCTCTTGAGTAGAAATCAATGCAATTTGTACTGCACACATTTTTTAATTTATCGGTGTGACTTAGCTTCCTTACATTAAACCTTACACAACATAAAGAAGCGAAAACATATAAAAGAAAACAGCATTAATAACAAATAATACTAGTCATCCTAAAATAATCCACCCAAACCCCTCTTATTTCCATCTCCAGTCAATAAATACACAATATAATTAATATCAACACTCATTAATGGTTTCTGCTTAAAATACACAGCCAAAACTCTGGAGAAGTTAAAACATTTACATCCTGTATAAAACGTTGGAAGTAATACGCTCTTAAAAGGTGTAATTTGCTACTTTTAATAAATAAAGGTTCCAAAGTTTCGTACTTTTATTGTTCTTCACAAAATCTAGAAAGTCAACCCTGGTTGGTACTTTAACTCTGACTCCCACAATTTCCTTAGTTTGAAATAAATTGAAACGTAATCTCCAAAACAAATTTGTCCATGCCTTATTAGGAGATTTACCCAAATATCTTGGGAGAACTGACCGTCTCTTCTCCTCTATATTAATTTGATAACATTATTTGTATTGTGAGATTGGTGTTTTACCAGAGACGCAATCTGACTCCCACAATTTCTGTTACACGACCAAAGTGACTGATGATATATATATATTCTAAAATCTACAAGGCCTTCTAAATACACTCCTTCTATGATTGCTTCCATCTAGGCAAAAGTTTACTTTAATGATAGCAATCCTGCATAGAGGCCTGTGTGCACATATTTAAATGAAAACATTTAAAGTTTATTCAAAACACTTTATTTTCTTCAGTATCAAGACAAGTATGATATCGGAGAAAAGTTATCTGAACAAATAAAATTTATCAACATATATAAATTCAAATTGTTTCCCCTGTATAAGTGTAACATAGTGAATGTATAGGTTGTGTGCAAGTCATTTAAATACATTACCAATCACATATGATGTTTGCAGGTTTGGATTAGAAAAAAAAAATGATCCCAGAAAAGTGTGCTTCTTTCTGAAAAGGTGTGTGCAGTCTTCTTGGAATGTTTAAGGGCAGCTTTCTCTGGGCATGTGTCGATAACTTTCAATATACATGTGTGTGCCGCTTTAAAAACATGTATGCGCGCACAGCTTTCAATCTACTCCCATTCATTTGCCTACAACCATCTACATTTTGGGTTGGAGATTTAATATTCTCCAGTAAAGGTACACTTTTACAGCACTTTTGCCATGTCACATAACACAAAGATCTGCTTGTGCATTTCAAGATACGGGACTGTTTGGGTTTAACACTTTGCACAATTTTCAGTGAATAGAACTAATTCTCTATACTCATTTCTGTTGCACAAACATCTAAATTATGTATTATTTATGTTTTCATTTATAACGCGCACTAAGCCCGTAGGCATCAAGGTGCCATTTGCAATATTTACATCAGTATAAAAGTAAGGTAGTTCATTAGACTAAACCGGTTTTATTTCATTAGGACAAAAGTTGTGCATTTTTAAATTATGACTAGACACACAAAGGCTGCAAATATGCCTGATAACACATTAGACTATAGTGTTTTGTAAGAAAGGAATGGTATCACAAGTATGAGTGACACAATAGGTACAATTTGGAAAAACCTTTATTGAAGTTTCTGGGGTTGGAAAACTCCTACTCTGTCCTACAACTAAGATGGCAGTAGTCTCGGCCATCAAATGATAAACTAAACAGTAGAATCCGTCAAATCAAAATGGCCCATGCTTACAAAAACCTAATGCCTGCCCTATCTCTTGTATCAAAAAGTGTATAAATGGGAAATGTATGCAAAGGAAAAATCAGTGTTCAAATTAATAAAGGTAGCTAAACCAGCTCTCCTCCCCACATTAGACCCCCACGGAGTAAGGCAATCTTTGTAGGCAGGAGGACACACTCTAGCTCGGCTTTGCAGCACAATAAACGGTTCCAAAACATGGATCGAGGTCCGCCTTGCTTTCCACGTTAAAGTCTTTCCTCCAAAAGTCTTTCATACAACTGTTCCCTTTCAGTTGTACATGTAGCGAGCATTGTGCATTACACAGCAGTGCCAAAGCCGGCAGTAAAAGCAATGCTTGCCTTCCCAGGTGTTATTTTTTTATTCCAGTATTGCTCGAAGTCCACTACGATGCCGGCTCCCTATAGACCACGCCCCCAGGGCACCCCCCAAACTTCTGCCCACACCTGCCCTTGTGTTGTGGGATCCCCCAGCACATTTTTCCCATTTCCACCACTGGTTAGGCCTATATATGTTCAATACGATCAATTCCCTCCCAGCTAACACACTTTAGACCATAAGAGCAGGTCCGTGTAGAGATTCCTATGCGTTTATTGAATAGAGTTACGGAGTAGGATCATCACCCCCCCTGGATTGCATGGAATATGTAGTAAAAAACGTATTTATAACCCTCACATCCTGCAGTTATGGCATGGGTCTCCTGCAAAAATAGCAACTTGGCCTCATGTCGCTCAACATTGAGCAGGAGATTTCTGCATCTTAACAGGATTCTGTAACCACCGCAAATTCCAGCTCAAGCACACGAGTTCAGCAGTCCCTGTCCCTTACATGCCAAATGTACACTACCCCCTGACAGGGGAGTGTCATCAAAGGCACCTATTTCAAACTTCCCTTTAGAGATTGCCTGTAAAACCATTGCGCCTCTGCCACTGGACCAAGTGCATTTTCAAACCCCAACATGCCCACCCTCCCCATAACCTCTTCCTCCTCCCAACTGAGAAGTTGTATCCCCCATAGTACTGAACCCCTAAAACCATGCAACATTGCATGGGGAGGCTGGTGCAAGGGTGGTGACTCGGGGCCTACCAACCATTGGAAAAACATGCTATTAAACTAGATTATTTCTCCTGAGGTACAGTGAGGAGGATAATAAGGTGCAACAAAGAGAAACGCGTACACGGCGGTGCCACCATCATCCCATAGCAAACGGAGAGCCCAAGGAACGGTATGTCAAACATGTTATGGTTAGGTTCCGAAGCAGAACAGAGAGCATCACAACCCAGCAGAGCATGCATCCAGAAATTTCATAGCCTCCTCCGGTAATGTAAAGAAATATGGCTTGTCGCCACTCAATGCGTAGTTTGGCTGGATACAGTATTGTGTATTTCATTCAGTGATCACCAAGCCTCTTCTTTACTGCTAAAATCAACTCCTCTCCTGCTGCACCGCCACAGAGATGTCAGAATAGATAATGAAGTCTACTGGAGTAGAGGAATAGCTCTCTTTTCTCCCAGGCAGCTCGTAGGATAGCATCCCTGTCACAGTAGTTTAACAGATCGGGTAATTATTGGGCAAGGTGGCGCACCAGGTTTAGGTTTTGGTGGTAAGGAGCAGTGAGGCACACTCCACCACAAACTGAGTTGACAGTTTAGGATTGTGAAGCAAGTTTTGAATGGTTTGCTCCACAAAATCCTCCATGGAACGATCCAGGTTGTTCTCTGGGACCCCGATAATCCAGATATTCTGACGCGATCTGGATTCAAGCTCATCTTCCTAGTTATGGCCTGCACCTGCTTAGTCAGGGCAGCAACATCAGCTTTCAGAAGCGAGACATCAACCTTCCACAGTTCCCACTCTAGTTTCAGCCTCAGTCAGACCTAAATTAGGTTTTCTCCAAGCGAGTCTTGATGGAACTCATCATGCTATTCATGTCATCCAATTTCATATAAATAGCTGAGAAACCCTCCTGCATGCAGGTCCGCATCTGTTGTGTTACAGTGGGGTCGTTTAATTCCATGGTTTCTACTGCTGACGTAGCGCTGCTCGCAACCTTGGGCAGCCTTAGTAAACATGTTCATGGAGCTCTACCTCGTCCCGACGTCCTTCGTCATTTCTAGCTCTGAATCACCCAGGTGTGTAACAGCCAATTCTCACATAAAACAGCCCCCCTAGGCACAGAGGGAGCCAGAACGCAGTAATTCACAGCTGGAGTCTCGCAGTGCCAGCACCAATGTCCAGCCAGGTGACACGGAGCACTCGTAGAGGCATATACTTGACCAACCGTTAACTTTCAGGGGGGCCAACACAAGGCATAAAGATCAAAGTATAAACAGCAGACCCACAATCCATATTCAACAGGCACTAGGCAGCCTGGAGCCAGTTTTGCAGGTCACCGCACCGGGTGGGTGCAGAGAAATTGCCGCAGGCCCAACGCTGAGCCCTTTCCCCTGCGGGCCACTATGCCCAAGCCAACAACAAGATGCAATTGATAGGGGACCAGAAGTGGTAAGCGGCGCACATTATGCCTCACAGTGCGGGCCCCAGCAGTAAGGAGGTAGCCAAATACACACTCGCATGCATTCCAGGCATATGGACCTCGAGTGACAGGAGTGCAGGGCCCTGCACAGGGTCTTCATGGGTATCTTCTCGTACCAACAAGGAGGCTGCAAGCGTGAACTTCTGTAGTGCACCTTGCAACGATACCAGCATGTGCACAGTGGAGTCCATCAAAACTGATGGGGCTGCAGGCACTTGGAGACGTTTCCGCCATTAGGAGTGTTGCGAACGCAGGGCGTCGTGCCAAGGATCCATGGCACACCCGATGGTGCCAGTGTAGGCATAGGAGTGCAGAGGAGCACTCATGGGGAAAATGCAGATAATGTCAGATGCCCCTGTATTTCAGGAATGCTGCTCATCTTAGGCACCTGGCACAATGCTCAACAGTTTGGGAAGAATGTCCTAGCACTGCCGCGCCTGACACTATGCCCCCACTGCAAAAGGGTGCACCAGCAGGCAAGAGAAGGCCATGCTGGAGGAAAACATGTGTGCAAGCCACCAACCACCAGGTCAGGTCTCAGAAGGGCCCCGAACGGGATGGGTCAGCGTTGCGTGAAGGTTCCTCCCTAGACTCAAGACAGTCTCCGCACATTATAGTGCAACGGCTCGCCCCCAGCGGCACCGCACACCCTCCCACCTCTTGCCCAGACAACAGTCGGCTCTTCAGGGATCAATGGCGGGTGCCATGGTGCGGCGGATCTCTGCAATCAGATGCTCGGAGTAGAGGCAGATGGTAAATCAACGCCCTTGTGGCTGAACACCACAGAAGCCTCCACCCTCTCGGTATGCAGGATCCATCACCCTCCGGCAGAGATCGCTTGGACGCCACCATTTCTGGCCACCCACCCCTCCAAATCCTCTGCTGTCAAAAACGTCACGGCAACTTCTCATGGGGCAGCTGACAGCTCAGACTGTAGTGGGCGCCCCCCGAAGGGCACAGTGCCGTGCAAACATTGAGTAGGTGAAGTAAGGAGCGGATGTGGCGGTCACGAGCTCTGGGTCTCTGGTGGCCTGTACTGGAGCGCCCATTGTCAGTTGTGCGCAACAGCGGACCTCCCAATACTGCCTGAATTTGATCCTCAATGCCCAGTTTTGCTTTTTTGGGACATATTTCACACATTATTTTTATGACGCCTCACTCTTGGGGAGACAATTATTTTATTACCAAACATTCATTTGTAATCGAATCCCCTCATGTCACCTACACTCACGCATCACTCCACTAGTTTCCTTTTAACAGAAGAGAGGCTGCAAAAAAAAAAAACTAGTCCTTCATGGATTTTCGACAATGGCATCACTTAGAGATGCATTGTTCCCCAATGCATTAAATGAACTATTAGCAATCCATGGAGCAGGTGCAGGTTATTAAATGTTCTCCAGGTAATCCAACTGCATGCACATTGTGGCACCTTACCCACCCTACCCTGGGTATGGCACCAACAACCAATGGCTATGAGGGAGCTTGTGATTAACCAACGCAGAGTGTCACCTTGCACATCTCAATTGCATTAATGACCACCAATCATCCCCAATGCACACAGGTCCAGCCTTTAGCCATGGGCGTGCTGCAAGTTAACACTCGCCTGCCCTTCATTTCCCAATGCCTAAACTTGCAACACTCACAGCTACCTCCAGTCTTTATCCATGGACATGCTACAAGTCACAAACCTGCCTGCCTAGCAACTCACCCTGCTGCCAGATGACCACTCCACCACCACATCCAGCACTATAGCCCTGCCCCCTTATACAACGCTGACCCACCCTCCACCTTCATTTTAGAGATCCTAGCCCACCGGGCTGATATCCATGTAAGCAACCAGGACAGAACTGAACGCACCCTCTAACGAAGGCTGCCAACAAACCCAGATCTGCTAACAGGCCTTTAAGAAACCCATGCACTGGGTAAGTCCCACGTGTCAGGCCAAGTGATTCTCCAGCCTCTATTTAAGGCTCCACAAATGTAAAAACACAGAACCAATACTTCATACTAGCTAAATATGTTGCCCCCTTTCTTCCCTCTCATCGCTCCACCTCCACTGTCTAACAATGATGCATATAATAGGGTGATGAGTAGTTGAGAAATGTTGTAGGCAGACATAGGGAGTGAAGTTTGAGTAGCCAAGAGAGATCTTCATTCCACAGCAGGGACTCGCCATATTGGATTTTGCTAGGGCACCCTAACTTCCGGTCCACCTCCCCACTTCTTGAAGACAATACACTCTGGGTATGACATCAGGAGGCACAGGCCATCTGTTGCAGCAGCCTCAATTGGACCCTTAACAAGAGGCTTGCTAGAGACCAATCCCCTGTGGCATTTTGCCGATATTAGTCGATTCATCTTTAAATCACTCTTGATGAAAGATTCACGGAAACCAGATTAGGGGTACTGTCTACTAGAACGTTCTGTGCCAGAGAGGTGAAGACCAGGAGCTCCAAGGAATATGAAAGATCTCCTTAACAATACCAAGGGTCTATTTGGGATAACCAGCTGGCCGAACAAGGCATCCTTCCACTGTGATAATGGACACAGGACCTGCTCACTTGAGGTGACAGAACCCTGCACATAATCTCTCTACAAACCTTTTTGGTTGGGAAGGGCAGAGGAAAGGACCTGCATTGTCCCAGATACCCTGGACTGTCACTCCCAGTAACTGCAAAGCCCAGAAAGCAGCCATAAACTGGTCTACCACCTTAAGACACTTTCTGAGCCAGCTTGACTGTGCCTGACTCACTTCAAGCCACTACACTGCAGTGCTGCCTTTGGCACTCAAACTACTTAGCTGCCTTTCGAGCAGTCTCGATAATGACTTGGTGACTGAAGTGCTTCGTTTCATCTCAACTTCATTTGCGGTTTGATAACATGGATGCCAGCTACTCACCAGGTCTCGTGCACCAACCCGATCCATTTTGAGCCCCATCATGAAATCGTCTCGATCTTTGCTCGCCATTGGGTCAACACGACTTGACTGTCTGGACACTGACTTTACTTGCAGAAAAGCCCTTCGAATCCTTGCTCGACACTGTTCAGCCCTCAAAGACCAGCAATAAAAGGCATCTAATGTGGCCCTGTCATCTCGGTCCACCTTAAAGTTCCCTAGTTGCTTTGAAGGCCCCTTCTCTATATAAGCCCAGAGATCAATCAATAGCTGTTCTGGCCATGTCTATGAGCGGTCAGTGGTACGCTGAACGTATGTTTCTGGGTATTCCTCTGTGAACAAAGCCAGTTTGATTTCTGCATTTCGGACTGCCGTTCCTGCTGCTGAGTGCGGATATCATCTGGTGCTGATCTGAGCAGACTTGGGAGAGTGTTACAACCCACGTACCTGTCAAACTATTCCCTAAACCGCTGCTACTGCCCCCTTCTTGCGCTCTGATGCAGGAGAGACACCCAAGCTGAGGCTGACCTGCGGATCGCGTCAGTGGAGCTTCCTGGTGTGGGCAGTCCTAGTACTTTAAGAAAAGTGTCAGATGTAGACTCTCCGAAAGCACTTCCCGGTGAAATGGCAGATTTGGAAGTCACTGTTGCATGTTTATACTCAAAAACGACATCTGCCCCGTTTATAATTTTAGGGTTGTTTGTTTTAAAAAAATACAACAGTGGGAGAAAGATTGCGCCAATATTTGAAAATTGCAACAGCAACTAGCATGCAGTAAGCTCAATACTGACCTTTTGTTAAGTTTAGAGGTTTTTTGCAATTTTGTATTCAGAGCACTGGTCTTCAAGCAACCTAATAATTAATCCTTGGACAAGAGCACCATATGCGCTCCCAATACCTGGAAGCATTAATTGCTGTTAGTCAATTGCAATGCATACCTACGATTGATTTGAAATATCTCAGTAAACAACTTTGAGCTAATGAGTCTTTTTTACTTTTTTTAACTTTTAGACTCTTACAATTCCTCCTGATGAACTGCATATGAGTTATGAAACGTGTAGAGGATACAAAATGATGGACAAAAACTTGAGAGAGGATATAAATTCATGACACATGGAGTGCATTAGAAACAGAAGCGCCCAATAAAGATGCGATTCTACGGGAGAAATGTATGAACTGTATGGACAGTAAACCGGAAATCGTCCGAGGACATTAACCTCTGCAGTCCCAGAACTGCCTGGTCTATGTAGCCCTGCCAGAGGTGGACCTGAGTGCACTGCATGATGTCAATGATCGGGCGGCAGTTAGATGAAAAACCCCTCTCATGAGGGAAAAACGAGGAACAGCAAAGAAGCAAGGTTGGGCACATATGCAGAACAGGCCCCCCAGCTTCGCATGTGATCTTATCTTCACTATCATGGATATCTAGCCTCATCTCTCTACTGAGAAACCTTTGTTCCACCATGCAAATGCCCGATCATAAATATGCTTAGTGCACCTGCGCAATGCTCAAAATACCTGTGCTTGCCTATTCAGCAGTAAACTAATGAAAATGCACATAGAAAAGGAAAGCTATGCATCTGATGCCTGAGCAGCAAAGCAAGTGGAGGGACTGTTACAGGCCCCTGTACGTTTCATGGACAGGGCAGTGGTGGTTGGTGCATGTCCTTTTCTGAAAGGACGATTGTTCCCCTGCTGGTAAGGGAGGTAGTGGTGATTCTGGGACTGCAACCCAAGCACGAGTATCATTAGGTGCCAGTGGCCCTTCTAAGGCCACCATACGAGCTGCACAATCCAACAGGGCACTCCCTTGGGCGGTGAAAGACAGAGGGATTGTGTCCTGTCCCTTGCATTTGACAATGGCTAGAGCATCAGGGAGCAAACAAAGCATGCAGTAGGGCGACACATATCTTCCATTCAATATAGGGTTGTTTGTGGGTGTGGAGTATCCCCGCTGCTTCTGGAAGATTCCAAAATAGCGTACGGCACTATGAACATACCGGAGTTGGTTTAGATTGTGGCTGATCTACCCGAGCCAAGCCAAGTATGCAGGGTATTGTAGTTTCTCAGGCAGGCCTTTTAATGCACAATTTGTTGAAAAAGCGATTCAATATTGCTGCTTCAGTTTCTCATTGTTGGAGAATAGAGGATGAAAAGCATACTGTTCACACCAGTGTCTTTGATAGAACCAAGACTTTCCTAAACAAAGGCTTTGAGAATCTTCATAGTGCCACCTTTTAGTCCCTCACTGCATTGCAGAGTTCAGTGGCTTAGAATAAAAGCACACAGCCCTGCTAAACTAAACGCAGATCTATAAGCTATAAACATTCTTTTTTAAATCAGAAAGATCTAAAATGAGCAGAAATACTCCTAATATTCTGGATTCAGTTAGAGAAAAATGTGTGGGAATGTGGTTATTATGACACCAATTGACTGCCCAAGACCATGCTAATCCCTATAACCATTCCCACACACTACCTGTCCTTCCCCACCCAAAACACATCCTCCTGGGACCTCTTTGAGAAAACTATCAAGCAGTAGGTATCATACTTTGGCCTTCCAGTGTTATTTATAATCAGTCTGCTGAGAGTCAATGGCGCAATTGTACTGTAAATGTGAAACTGCTGTAATAAAAACATCTTAACTGAGCATGCCTTCAGCCACTTGATGTATGTCAGTTCCTTGCACTGAAGTCCTATTAAAACAAGCATTGACAAAGCCAATGGTTTTAGCTTGCAAATGGGTATTTGATAGGCATGTGCCCGACTGTGCTATCATCTGCCCAGGTAATCACACCACTTTCCAGCTGTTGCCAACGTATGGCCAGGTAGTACCATTATGTGGCAGCATCTGGCAAATGCCTATCCCATGCCTACACAAAAGCCAAAAGGGTTGGCTTTGCCGATACTTACTGTACTTTGCATAAGCCGGTGGCTGTTTGTGCCCAACCATTGTCATTGGAATTGTTCAGGCCCTGGCAACCTAACTATCGTCACATTCTGTTGGGTTTCTGCCAGGCTATAGTGTTTGTGTGCTCAATTTTTTAATGAAAATCCTTTGATAGGTAATCCACTCTGCAATTCACAAAATAATGTATTTTGGGTACTGCATTGTTTACAAGGGCCCATTTATGAAAAGGAAAAAGCTACATACTTCTCAGTTTAGTTTCCAGGTCTGAAAGGCGTTTCACATTATTTCTAAAAACGATTCCTGCATCCGTTATCGTCTACAAAGAAGAAAAGGAGAACACTGCAATTGAACGGGAACATTTGAGCACATAAGTGTTTTGAATGGCCAATTGCCACGGTTTGTAGTGAGTGGCCTCTTCAGAGTCAATGTACAACCTTCCAATCTGCTGCAGAAAACAAGACGGGCTGGTGTGCAGGGCTTAGAGCCCAAACCACCACATCGCATGACTGGCAGGAGGATCCCACCGAGTTAAAATAACTCGGCCCTGGGGGTTTGAGCAAGAATACACAGATATAAAATATTTGGGCTCAGAGAGTTGACAGGCAAAATAGCAATATGCTACATGTCACCATTACCAGAAAGACTAAGCAACCAAATTTGCCGACAGCATATGGAGCAACAGCCCCATTAGGGCAAGCATTAATCAGAAGCGTTGAGTGTTCCAATCAGAAGATATGAGAAAACCCAACAGAGGAACTAAGTAGATATCTGGGAGGGCTTTCAACAGGTGTTACGTCGGGAACAGCAGCACACTTGACACACAAAGAGTGAAGATGGGCACCTGTATTGTACACACACTGGAATGACCGCAAGCATTCCCTGAGGGAGTAGGGGATGCACTAGATAGAATTCAGAAAGGATATGTTCTTGTCCAATGGTGTGGGGATGGAGGCGCAACAAAACGAGCCTAAGGGTCCAATCTAAGAGGACCAAGTGGTGCAGCCTGAGTGCAGTTGCCCAGTTTACAGAAAACAAAACAATTGCATGGTTATAAGGCGCTGCTGGGGGCTTTCAGGTCACTAACAGGGGTGTTTACAGTACCCCAGCATGCGTCCTGGTCTTCTCCTAGGCTTGCTTCTTGGTGCAGATTGTATGCCCCTGCCTTTCAGGTTGCAGACACAGCATATGCCTATCAGCAGCCAATTCAGATTAGCCTTTGCCCTAGGGCTACCCAAAGGTATTACCAGTAGGAATTGCCCCTGCCCCCTACCTACCTGCCTCCCGCCTGGGTGCTTCACAGACTGAAGCTATTCATACCCAGCAGGTCATGGGACATCGTTATAAGCTTCAGTGGTCTTCTCTTCTCACTGGTTTTCTGGCTTGCACCAGCATCTTGGCTATAGCCCTACGGTGGCTAGTAAACCGGTCTACTCTCCTTGAGGCTTCCATTGCCGTTGCCAGGGTCTTGGCAACAGCCCCGAGCAGGCTCTTGGCAATGTGCTTCAATGCCCGAGCTAAGCTGCTCAGCAAGCTGCTCTCCTCTCTCCAATTGCACCCGCTCTCTAAATCTCCTCTACAACTCGCACACAATCTTACCCCTATCTGCCACCTTTTATACTGTTGTGACCATCCCAACTGTCCAAACAACCCTTGGGAATGGACTCTGGGTTCTGCCTCCACCCCACGTGTTTCTTCCTTCTGCCTCAGTATACTCATGTGGTGTGGCTTTCACCGCCTGCTGTTTGTGTTAAATGATTGACTGTCCAAGTGGGCACTGGACGAGGTCTTAAAGATTCCTGCAACGAAACGGAGGTCAGGGGAACCCGTCAGAGTAGTCCATTGTCACCCAGTTTGGCTCCCTGCAACTCCAGTGGATTGAATCTCAGCAAATCGTACAATCTCATTCCATTCTTTCCAAAATTAGGAAGTACCAGTGGGTTTGCAAGCCGGTTGCCTGCTCCACAGTCTGCCTTCCATGAGAGCACTCAACTGCTGGTATGAGGCTCAGGCAAATGTATTCCTACAGTAGCAATCCTCAAACTACCAGCAGTCTCCCTTTATAACCCCACCTTGACCTCACACCTATAGTGTGTGGGAACAAAGTGGGGTGCCCCACACCTAGTCCGTCACCCTCACGGTGGTATCCCTACACAGAAGGGTGGGGAGGGGAGAGAAGTTCTGGGGTCCACACAGTACACCATCTCCAGAAGTCGCTTTACAAAGCAGCTAAGCTTCCCATGCTCCCAGAGCCCTCTCTACCTGACCCTGACGTCGGACTGGCCATTGGCATCTTGTGTTTCATTTTTATTGTAAATGATACATATTTGTAAAATCAGTGCATATCGTATTGCTGACAAGAACTGTTCAAGCAGCTACAGTCTCGGGAGGATAGCTCCTCGGCAACATGTTCGCCTTGGAAGCAAGACGACAGGAAGGAGGACAGGTTCGATCCCCGGGTCTGCGCTTAGAAACCTCTGGGTATCAAGCGCGTAATAAATAACCTATAATTTCACAACTTAATAATCGGTCTTTTAAAAGACGTTCTGATCACAAGTGCAGCTGGGATCGCTCTATCAGATTAGTATAATGCACGATAGCTAGGTCAGAACCCCATTTTCCATTACCAAACAAAACTGCATTTTCTATGTCAAAACACACCTGCTTGACCGCTCATTATATACTTACTGTTGCTAGCGGATACATTGGTCAAAGTAGGACGGTCCAAACTAAAAAAACTTGATTCAAAAGCAACAATTAACAAAACTGTAAACATATTTAAATATAGTAATTACACGTGTGCGAATTTGCTGGCATAACACGTTCCTCAAAGAAAACCAGAGAATGATGTAAGATCTTCTTGGCAGTTGGTTTCCATTTAAACTTTTATAAGTGGATGTAGCATAGTGCGACAACACTAAGCAAAGCATGTGCACGCTGTTCCACATCAACGACGCACTCTCAATTTAAGTAATTCATAGCAACGACTACAAAAAGTACAAAACAATCACACGCAATCACTCTGAAAACATTAAAAGAAACAAGAACGCCTGGTACACAAGGACAGATGGTTAGTTTTTAAATGTATGTATTCAATCCATCTGCGCTTGAAATTTTCCTAAATACGAAAAATGAAGCTTTCCACTTTGTTGTTCTAACATTTGTTCTTCTTAGTGGGTTTGCAATCTCACTGTGTGGGAACATGGGAATATGTTTGCAGACAGATGTCACCGTATATTGGAGATGCTGCAACCTTCTATGAGTCACACACATCTCGCTTTTCCTGTGATCTGTCCAACATTTTAAGGCAGCTTGGAGTGTACCACTTCTGGAGGGTATTGACGGTACCTTCGGTGGGGAAAAAGACCAAATGTAACAAAACTGTGGTTAATGGGGCAGAATTTGCCATAATAGGGCATTGTTCTGCACCCTGCATAGAAGGTTAAAGCAGATCACTGCTCTTCCATTATAAAATTAAGCTGGCACAATCTAGGCCCGTCTGCTGATGGTAGTTGTAGTCCAGAACATTTGTAGAGCCAAAGTTTACAGACCCCTGTATTAATGGATTGTATTGTGGCATTTTGTTTCAAGCAAATGCTGTCTCCTACAGACTGAAAATATTACACAAGGATGTGGTAATATCCACTGACCATTGTGACGATCCTTCAGATGACGTCACTTCTCCCCATAGGGGAGCCCCTTTTCATGAAGCTAGGGAGGTGAAGCCGCTAACACACAGTCACCCTAGGAGTGGTAACATTCGGGAGAATAATGGGGAGGGACTCCCCCACAACCCCTCGGGACAAGGACGTGCATCTGGGAAACAGCCCCTTTATCTCGCAACCCCACAGGGTAAAAACACAGAACCCTTCCTTACCTATGGTAAAGTCCAAAACAATGTGTTACTGTAATGTGTCAGACAGGCTCACTATGATAGGTACTGGGATGAAGAAGAACCCAAGAACGCTACCGTCAAGCATGAAGAGTGTTCGATCAGCTGTTATCAAACTGATGTTACTCTGGGGCCATCCCAGCTACTTAATCTAAACAGTAAAGAAGGACAAAGATCGACATCCAGAAGGAGATGTCGTCGAGCTAGGAGGCCGCCAAAGAGCCCGCAAGATGAAAATAACCAGGTTACTCACCATAGTGACCACCTTACTCCTAGTCCATAGTCCCTTTTCCTCCATACTTATGGGACATTCCACCGTCCTGTGGGACGGGACCGGAGCACTTTGTAAAAAGCATCACATTTTTCAAAAATGTGTCCCTCTCTTTTTACACGGGGTACCACACGTGGCCGTAACCCTGCCCTTCTTAGCTCCGCCCAGCGCATCGCCCATCAGTACTTTTCTATCACCATGTCAGAGACCTTTAAGCAGTAATATAGGAACCTTATTAGAGGGGACGGTGGGTGGGCGTGCGTATGGAGGAAAGGGGACTATGGACTAGGAGTAAGGTGGTCACTACGGTGAGTAACCTGGTTATACTCCTACGTCCCGTCCCCTTTCCTCCATACTTAGGGGAGATTCCCAAGCACTCCTCACAGGCGCTACGGGTGGATGGAAACTCCCTTACTGAAAAAGGTTTTTCAAACTGAGCATCAGATCTGGGGCTCAAGTCCAAGCAGAAATGTTTACAAAAAGCCGATGAGGAGGCCCAAGTAGCTGCTTTCGCAATGGTCTCCCTCCAGGGGACATACTTTTGAAAGGCAACAGCAGATGCCTTGCCCCGTACCAGATGTGCATGAATCCCTTTAGGAGGCTGAAGACCCTGAATAGCGTAAGACTCCGTAATACAGGCAGCAATCCATCTGGAGATAGTCGCATTGGAGGCCTGCTTGCCCTGCGGGTTACCAAAGGTCACCAAAAGCTGAGAAAAACTCCTAAGTTTGGAAGTTCTGTCCAAATAGAAATTAAGGGCTCTTCTAACATCCACAAATGCAAAACCCTCTCGGATTTTGAAGTCGGGCTTGGAAAGAAGACAGGCAGCGAGATTGACTGATTTAGATGGAAATTGGAAACCACCTTTGGTAAGAAAGAAGGATTTGTCCTAAGGGCAACCTTATCCTTGTGGAAAATCAAGAAGGGATGCTCCATCAACAAAGCTTGGAGCTCATTCACATGTCTTGCCGAGGTAATGATGACCAAGAAAGCCACCTTCCACGAAAGGTGCTTAAGATCCAACGTAGCCATTGGTTCGAAAGGCTTATGGCACAAGGCCATAAGAACCACGTTCAGATCCCACGTCGGATGCGGTTTGTGAACCGGAGGGTAAAGACGCATAAGAACCGCAAAGTGCCGTTTGATCACTGGATTGACAGTGAGAAAGAGCACTGGTCTGCGGATAGTTAGGCGGCCACAGCCGAAAGATAATTCCTGCATGACAGGACATGAATGCCCGACTCTGCAAGATGAGAGATGAGAGATGAAGGACAGCACTGTGTCAATCGTAGCCACCCTGGGGTCCAACTGTTTGGCTAATCACCAGTGACAGAACCAAAGCCACTTACTCTTATACTGCGACCTCGTCGAGGGCTTCCTGGCTGCCTGAATTATGCGCATGTTTTCAGCAGACATGTTGAGATGTTCTAAAGCTCTGAACTCGGGCACCAGGCCGCCAAACTGATCGCGATTGTGGGGAGGGGTGCCACAGCTGCCGATCTCTCTGGTGAAGCAGGTCGGGAACTAGCGGAAGCCTGATCGGTGCACACACCGACAGATGTTGAAGCTCTGAAAACCAGAACCTGGCCGGCCACCACAGATCTATGAGCAGGAGAGAACAATTCACCATGCTCTTCAAGTTGCAAATCGTCCGATGAATCAGAGGCAGAGGCGGGAAAGCATATGCCCTCATGTTGTGCCATGGAATCTCGAGAGCATCCCCCAGAGAGGAAGCTCCCAGCCCGTTTCTGGAAGCATACAGAGGAAGTTTCCTGTTTGCCGATGTCACGAAAAGGTCCACTTCCGGAGTGCCCCAACACTGGAACATCTGCAAGAGGACCTCCGCTTTCAATTCACACTCGTAGCTGACCATTGTTTGTCGGCTGAGGGCATCTGCCGTGACATTCAGCTGGCCCGGGATGTGTACTGCCACCAGCCAGACACCATGCTGAACCGCCCATTCCCAAATCTGAATGGCCAGATCCACAAGAGGAGGAGACTTGGTGCCCCCCTGCTTGTTGATGTAAAACATGGACACCACATTGTCCGTGCAGACACAAACCACTTTGTTGGCAATGACTGGCCTGAACGCCTTGAGCGCCAGGAAAATCGCCAGGAGCTCCAGATGATTTATGTGAAGGAACTTGTCTTGTGGCGACCAGAGGTCGGATACCTGAAGAAGATCCAACGTCGCACCCACCTCAGGAGGGAGGAGTCTGTCGTGATCATCACCATCGGAGCGGGGTCATGGAAACCTGCACCCACCAACAGGTTGCTGAGAGACGACCACCACACCAGGACTACTCTCGATATTATCTTGGAGTCCGGATCCACAGCCGGACGACAAGAACTCCAAAGAGCCATCTGCGTCCGCCTCATCGTGAGTCGAGCAAGGTGAAGAGCAAATACACATGAGGCCACAAGGCCCAGAAGCCTCTGGAACCACCAGGCCGACATGCTCTTCGACTGCGCAAACATCCGACACGTGGCCAACAGATCCACCATTCTGTCCCTGGTCAGGTAAACTCTGCAGTCGATCGTGTTCCAACGAAAACCAAGGAAAGTCAGGTCCTGAGAGACCATCATGGAAGATTTCCGCCAGTTCACCGACAACCCAAGGTGAAACAGACTGGAGATTGCTCATGGATTTCAGTGGACAAGGACTGCGCAGCATCCAATCTTCCAAATACGGATACACATGGATACCCTGAAGCCGAAGATAAGCTGCGATAACCAAAATCATCGCCGTAAAGACACGCAGTGTTGAGCTAAAAAGGGAGCACTCGGAACTGGAAGTGCTCCTCCCCCACAGAAAAACGTAGCTATCTCCGATGCGGATTCCAGATCAGAATATGCATATACGCATCCTGGAGGTCCACCAGGCTGAGCCAATCGCCCTTCTGTAAAGAGGACTTTATCTGGCAGGGCGTGATCATCTTGAATTTCTCTTGGGGTAGATAGAGATTGAACTGGGAAAGGTCTACGATGGTGCGCAGGTCATCCTGGTTGGGTTTGGGCACCGTAAACAGCCGGGAATAGAAGACCTTCCCTCGCTCCCCTAGAGGAATGGGTTCCACCGCCCGGAGATCCAGTAACTTCTGAATCTCGGCTCTGAGGGAGGGCAACCCCGACTGCTGGAAGGGAGGATTGATGGGTGGGGTAGGGGGAACGGGTAAGCAGAAGCCCGCCCGAGCAACTGACAAGACCCACCGGCCCTCGGTGATGGTCTGCCACGCCTCCCAATGAGACGCAATGCGTCCTCCCACCGGGGTCTCGTGCGAGCGCAGAAAACCCTAATTTTGCTGGTTTGTCATTGGCAGCACCACCTGACCCTGAGGAGGAGGCCGAGGAGCGGGAGAAAAACCGACTCTGTTGCTGCCTTCAGTGGGAATTCCCTGAAGGGGTGTCAACCCTATGGGATTTCCGATCTAAAAAAAAACGTGAAACCAGAGGAAGGCTGTGGGTTTGACAACGATCTCTGTGTCCCAAACAGAGGTTTAACCAGGACAGACAAGGACTTGGTGGTCTGAGTGCTGTCCTTAGTTTTGGTCAGCTCCACATCTGTTGTAGAGTGAAAGAGCTCCTTGCCATCGAAAGGCAGGTCCAAAACCTTATCCTGCACCTCCTTGGAGAACTTGGTGGTGTGCAGCCAAGCCTGACAAGATGTATCCACACCAAGCATAAGGCCCCGGGCCGAGGTGTCAAAGTGGTGCGCCGCAGCCTCGAGGAGATCCTGTGCCCAGACCCTGGCGTCCGACAAACCCGCTTTGAAATCTTCCAGCTTTTCAGCGGGAATACACTCCTCAAACTCCGACAGACCTTTCCACATTTTCATATTCACCCCCGCTAACACCAGTTCTGCATTGGCTTGACGCAGCTGTAGAGCCGAGTTAACGAAGATCTTCCTCCCAAGGGAGTCAAGAAGCTTATCCTCTTTGGCCAGAACACCTGTGTAGCCATCGAAGAAGAGGATGACGCAGGTCTGGATTGCAAAGTGGCTGCTGCCACTACCGTGGAGGAAGGGGGCAGACACAACGCTAAGGCCACCTCTTCCGAAGAATGGAGCCTTTAACTCGTGTCAATCTTCTTATTGATTAACAGTCCAGAGTGTGGCTTCTCCAAAACTTTACGGACCTCGGCCAAAATGTCCTTCTGCAAGAAAAGCCAGTACGCTCTGATGGAGATAAGGTGAACGCCCCCGAAAGCACGCCCTCCTGCGGAGCAGGTGCCTCAGGTACTGGAACATCTAACAGACACATGTCCAGAACCCGGTCATGAAATGCTCTGACAGAGCGGGGCTGGTCTTGGCTGTCCTGATCGCCCTGTAAATCATCCGACTCCGGATCGGGTTGAGTCACATCCGGCGCCACAATAGCCTTGTCCACTGGGGACAATGGAGGCAGGGGCGGAAGAGTTGGGGGGAGGCCCAGCTGGTAAGGGTGGTGCTGGTGGAGGCACAGGCAGCGCACCTGGGACAGTCAAAGCAGGCGGGTATATCTCCCTGAACAAGCCTCAAAAGTACTCCTTCATGGGGTCGGAACGCATCAGTTTTTGAAACTTGCCGAAATAAGCATCCTCCGCCGATGAATTCAGTTTAACAGGAGGAGGCCTCTCATGAGCGGAGTAATTTCAGGGGCGTAAGGGAGAGGGTTGCCAAGAAGGCCCTTCCCCGCTGTTGTCTACATACATTAAGGGCGCTGATGCTGCAGGAAGCGAGACATTGTGCAGTAGAGGCATCCGAGCGTTCCAGTCATAAACTGGACGAAACGGATGTGCACAAGGAAACCGAAGCTCACCTGAAAAAGCACCCCCTACACCGCTGTGGTCTTGGCGGGAACGGCCGTCATTTTGTCAGCACCTGAGGAGAACTGCGGCATGTGTGAAAGTGAAGCAGGGGTCTCCACAGATGGGTCAGGGGTCTTAATTTTAGCCTTAACACAAGGAACCTCGGCAGAGCCAGTCCTGTGTGGCCTAGAATGTTTCTGTGACATTGTAACAGCCAAACCAGCCTTCAAAGGAAGGACCTGAGCACTGCCGGTAACAGAGGGATTACGGTCCAAAACCTCAATCCGTGCCCCCGCAACAGAACGGGGGTCTCTGCAAGAGCGGGAACAATGAGGAACACACCTCACTGACAAGACGTTAACAGCCTCTCAGAACTGTTGGTCACCTTAGCCTCTAAATGACAGGCCTCGGATCCGAGTCCGCTAACAGCCACCTCACAAGGGGCCTCGAACTTTCGCTCGGTGTCAACCGGGGTCTCAGGGCGTACCCCAGTGATTTTACGGGAAGCTCCAACCAAGGAGACCATGAAGCAAGCTCCAGTACCCGATGCCTCAGTAGAACTGGGCCCACAAACAGCCCCTACAGGAGGGGCCTCGGAATATAATCCGGTGTCAATAGGCCCCTTACGGATGCCCTCGGAGAAAACTCTGGTAGAATTTTTAGGCCTGGAAGGCACCTAAGGGCTAGCCCTGGTAATAGAGCTTTTGACACTCCTCCCGGACCAGGAAGACCCTGTGAAGGAGTCCCCCAGCTGAGGTGCCCTAAAATGTAAAGAACTCACTGGGCGTTTCTTTTTCTCGTCGATGAAAGTTTGAAAAAGTGCCAGGGCAGTATGTTGAAACACCTCCTCCCACCGCTCCAAATGACATTGAAGCGCCCAGACCGAAAGGGAGTCGCAATAAAAGCACAAGTCCCACCGGTGGTCCGGACCCAAACACTAAGCACAGAGGATAGGGATCTGCCCTAGTGAAGCGTCGCTGACAAGAACAACAATTTGGAAAGTCTAGATGAAACGACAGACGGACTACCACGTGACCGCTGAGCCAGAGTAAGAGAGGAGGAACTGAAAGGAAAAAAATCTTCCGAAGATGCAAGTGCGTCTTGTCCTGAGCGAGCAGAGAAATGGACTGATGGGTGATGCGCTGGGTGGAGCTAAGAAGGGCGGGGTTACGGCCGTGTGCTGTACCCCACGTAAAAAGAGAGGAAGGACACATTTTTGAAACATGTGGTGCTTTTTACAAAGTGCTCCGGTCCAGTCCCACAGGACGGTGGAATGTCAAATAAGTAGGGAGGAAAGGGGACGGGATGTAGGAGTACAAGGCGTTCGAAGGCTGTATCGAAGCAGCATTGTGGATTGACGAGAAGGGTCCGAGAGACGCCAGGAAAGCAGCACGTTCGTCGGCTGGGAGTCGACAATCCTAAAGTTGAGAGCCAGTGTGGTTGTGGATGTGACCTGTTGCGACTACACGGATACCGCCAACACTAGCCTATGCAGAGCCGCATAGGCGATTGCATGGGAAGTAGGAGGAACTGTGGTGGTTGCACGACCTGTAACGGGTGAATCGTTTGGTCTGAAACTTGCTCCCAGACTGCCTACAGTAACAGTCCACAAAGTCAAGCGGGCCGAAGAAGAGAGAAAGAACAAACCTGCGACCCCTGGCAAAACCACTGAAGAGTTCCCTGAGAAAAGGTAGCAGGAACAGTAGTAAGTCTGAGAGGGGGCTAGGAAAACCTGAGACAGCGAAACCAGAAGACACGAGAAAGGTAGATCATTTTGTGAGGCAACTCCCTGGTCAGTTCTAGAAGACTCTGCTATTGAGGAGTCAAGAAGGACTTGGGAGCCTCTTCCTCATTCCGGTGGGAGAAGTTTCAAAAAGATGGTCAAAATGTTGAAGTCAATGAGAGCAAATTGAAGGACAGTGGTAAAGTAGAAAGAACACTAAACCTGTGGAAATAATTTAAAGAATTGATGAAGAAACTAAAGTTGAAGTAACTAAAAATAAATTGAAGAGTCAAGGAAAGCTTAGGGAGTCTCCCTCCTCGCAGTGGGAGCAAGTTGAAAGACAGTGTTAAAGTCGAGAAAAGCCTTCTAAGAGCTGGATGTAAACTAGGAGAAGGGAGTCATTCTCCTTATCCCGTGATATTTGGGGAACTTTGTGGAACACGAACTGTGAGAGACTTTTACCCAGGAGAAGGGAGTCATTCTCCTGGGTTAGAATAAGAACTCTACCATTAGCTAAGTGATGTGTGTTTAAGTGACAGGAGAGGAAAAGGGAAGCGATGGAATCCAGTAGCAGAGACCAGTATCCTTTGGAAATGGTCTTTGGCAGCATCGAGACAGACCATCGAAGCAGCGTTTTCCCAACAATGGATCACCCCAAGAGTCATTTTCCATTTTTCCCCTTTATTTTCAACAAAAAGGAAGAAACTCCTAAAAATAACTAAGGGAAGCAACCAAGGCGAGAGAAAGAGAGGCCAGAATAAGAAAGACTTTCAAGCCTAAATTTAAGCTACACGCTATGAGAAGGGAGTCATTCTCTTAGCCATATAACTTTCAACCCATGAGTAGGGAGGCATTCTCCTCTGACATGGTTTTGTTGCTTTTGGACTTGTGTTTTAGTGGTAGGGATAGTTTAGAAGTTTGGTCCAGGACGCAAACCCTTTGTTCAGGCATCATGGACTTCCTGATAGACACGAGTTTAGTTTGGTTGAGGTAGGGAAACCACCTGAGTTAGGGATAGACAGGATTGCTATTTTGTGTTAAATAAAAGTTTATAGTCATAACTATAATGGCCTGGTCAGACTTCTCATTCCAGGTCACCACACCATGCACCATTAAATATTCCCTAGGACATCTTGGGGTGTCTGACACTGTCAATCTCTCCAGCCCAATCAGCGCTTTGGAGTACACTGAAGTGATCATATGGATGAATGCCAAGTTGCACAAACTCCTATATTTCAGCTAGATGAATGTTAGTTATACATTTTGGAGTCATCAATCTCAGTAATGTGGCAGAAAATATAAATGTTCAATGTAGTGCAGGAGATTCGGGTAGGAGAAAATCTCCACTTCAGATTCAAACAGGTTTCCAGGTCAACTATGCACATTGCAACACGTACACTGCACCACAAATAGTCATCATCTTGCAGACTAATATCCAAAGGCTATGTTTTACTTTATGTTTACTGATTGTGCTCAGCTCCCAAAGGAATAGTGAGGCAAATATTCTTAAAACATAAATGCACTTGGGGAGTGCTTGGTTTATTGGTAGTAGGTCTTGCGTCAAAGGACAGAAAAACGAATAATAGTCAATTTTCAACATTCACATTGGTGTCAGAAAAGGTCAAATCAAATGGAAGTAACACATTCAGTTTTTGAGCCACTGAGAAAAGGTCAAATCAAATGGATGTAACACATTCAGTTTTTGAGCCACGCCTTGCAACATTCAGATTAGTGTCAGAAAAGGTGAAATCAAATGCAAATACCAAATTCAATTTTTTGAGCCTCTCAGAAAAGGTCAAATCAAATGTAAGTAACACATTCAGTTTTTGTGCCTCGCCAAATCAAAGTTTGAGACACGCCCACACGTGTTTCGACCTTGCAAGGTCGTCCTCAGGGCGTACATTAATACTTGTAACCCAACAGATTAATTTTGAATTTTCAAATCATATGCACATTAAACATTGTTAAGGTTACTTTGGAAAACACAACTCTTTCAATCTAGTCTTAGGTCAAAAAAAAAAAGAAGAACGAACGAACAAAAGAAGGGAAGGGAAAATAAAAAAGAGATAAGATCAGCAAAGTGGAACAGAACAGAAATGTTACTTCACATTATAAAACTATTTCAAAATGAAATGGTAATTATATTTAGCCAACGTTTTTTTGTCCCAATAGTAGGATTCAACTAAGTTAGTGGTTGGTTTCAAATTTCATCTACCGTTTGTTCCATATAAACTGACCATTTCCTTTTCTTAAAGGAAAGATTACTTTCATTTTTCACCCAGAGCACAGTTAGGTTTAGGTATTATGAAATTGTGAATATCAAGAGGTTTGTAGTTACCTGTGGTTTTTTAAACCCGCGTTCTAATCAAATAAATAGGTTGTAAATTGACATTATACAGCATCCACTTTTTGCTGTTTGTATGCGTAGTCATAAACTAAAACTTGTTAACTGTAGTAATAGCGCAAATCTACGGACAAGAGAGAAGAGAGAGGGCACTGCTGTAAGTTTGAATCCTGTCATCTTTATGTTGGCTGCAATAAATACCTAACTAGGATTTCATTAATAACGTTCCTTGAATGCAAGTTTACCTGAAGGTCGCAGACTGTTATATTAATTTTCTGGCTGTGAGCGTATTATTTACAATGTGCTTGCGCTCGTGTCACCATTCTAATGAAGTATCAGGGATCTGAAATGACAAATGGGAATTATCCCCACTGCTACATGAATGCGTATACTAATATATTTGCAAAGGATTGTCCTTATTATTTGCGAAGTGTTTAGGTCACGTATACCCTAGTATCGCTTAGCTAATAAGTCGCATGATTGCGCATGTGAAAGTTTCATTCGCGAGACGCCGACAAATGGCGTGGATGCATCGACAGTGAGTGCCGGTTGCTAAGGGATACAAAAAGTACTTCTGGTCATGTGACTTGTCACATGTTTGTTGTTCTCTAGCAACTGATCTCGAGTTACCGGAAATTTATATGAAGCCGATTTTTTCTTTCGGATTCTAATATTGTGACAACATCATTTCATGAATCAAGTATATTTTGCGAAAATACCGAAAAGTATATTTTACAAATGGTTCTCCAATCGTTTACTCACCACTGGATGCCGTACAAGGGCGTGAATGTATCAGCTGTGAATGCCGGTTGCTAAGGGATACAAAAGTTACTTCTGGTCAGTTGATCTGACACGTGATTTCTGTTGCCTAGTAGCCAACAAGTTTCCCGGAAATACTAAATAAAATATGTTTCCAGTATGTGCTTCTGTCTGCAAAATGAGTGTATACCGTCCAAGATGACTGGGAGTCCTGAAAGTAATAGTATTATGACATGCGTGCGATATCTCAAATCCTGATTTTTCAGATATTGCTGACAGTTACGTGAACTGATACGCACTCAGAAAATGAGTCTTGTCTAACCACATAGTGAAGAGTCCAAATATATCTAATTAGATTTGAACATTTTGAAATTGTGAATTGGTGGAACATTTCAATTAGGATTGGTAGCATTTGGGTAACATATCAACTTGTTTATAGGAATACATTGAGGCTCATGCTCCTGATTGAGTCCAAGAGAAAGACAGCGTAATTTACATATCATTCGTGCTTCCTGTTGTCGCAGCATCAATTGTCTGTCACCACCTCTAGCATGTGGTTTTTATCTGCTTTAGTCCGATTAATCTAATGTCCTTGTGGTTGTCCAGTTGGTGACGAGTTTGCCAATGGGTGGGAAAAGGTAATCTGACGTCCTGGCTGTTAAGATTGGTAAGATGTTCACAAATTTTGATTCTCACTTCACATATGGTACTGTCAATATATATTTTCTTACAGACACATTGGATTCCATAAATTACATACTTTGAACAGCAGTTAATGATTTTTTTGATTTTAACTTGTAACCCTCGATGACATTTGAAAGTCTTAATAGGTGATAATGCATATTGACAAAAGTTACATGAGCCACATTTGTGGAAGCCCTCTGGTTGTGTGGATGTAGATAACGAGGTAGTCTGTCTGGTGGGCTCAGATTTGAGGAAAGAGGGACTAAGTAGGTTCTTCAAAGTTGGAGCTTTGGTAAAAATAATGTTTGGTCGTTCCGAAATATAAGGGATAAGGTCTGAGTCTAAGAGTAGCATGTGCCAATTTTTTTGTAATATGTGGTACAAAAACGTACAATCTTGTGAATACTTAGTAATGAAGTTCACATGTGCTGGGTAATTTTCGCGGTCCTGTTTGGTTTGTTGGCCAAGTAGGTTAGGTCTCTCAACTGTTTCCATAGCCTTAGTGGCTTTCCTGATTATCTGTATTGGGTACCCTCTTTCCTGGAATCTGATTCCAATTGACTTACATTCTGCTTTATATGTATCATCTTGGCTACAGTTTCTTCTTGATCTGAGAAATTTCGCTCTGGGTATGTTAATGACACAGCGTCTGTGGCTGCTGGTTGCATGTAAAATGGATTTCACTGCAGTGGTCTTCCTGTAAGTACGTGTTTGAATCGTATTGGAAATAATGTTGATTTGTAAGTCTAGGAACATAATTTCTGCTTCATCAATATGTCCCGTGAAACTAATTCCAAAGTTGCTGCCGTTCAGATATTGCATAAATGCCTCAAAATCATTGCGACTGCCTGACCAGACAGCCAACACGTCATCAATATACCTTTTCCAAATGATATGTTTTTGAAAAGGGTTGTTTTTGAAAATATATTTGTCTTTGAAGAAGGCCATAAAGAGGTTTGCCAGGGAGGGTGCATATTTTGCCCCCATGGCTATGCCTTTTGTTTGGGAATAGTAGTTACCATCAAAAATAAAGTGATTGTGTGTTAGAGTAAAGTCAAAAAAGTTTTCCATCATTTGTACATGCATGTAATGTGAGGCTGAAAAAGGTCTGAAACTGAAATCCATTTTTCCAAGGCCAATTTGTGCTTTATTGAAGTATATAGTGCTGTTACGTCAAGAGTAACAAGAAAATGGGTCGGTTTCCAAATGACATCATTCAAAATTTGCAGAGTATGTATGGTGTCTTTAAGATAAGCTGGTATTGCTGGTACTAAATGTTTGATGCTGCTGTCTATATAGTCTTCCAATGCTTCTGTGGCCCCTCCTTGGCCACTCATTATTGGTCGCACAGTTGGTAATTTGAGGAAAGGTTTGTGAACCTTGGGCAAAAAATATATCGTAGGCATTAGTGGTTTGAGTACAGTTAAAAATGATTTTTCCTCATCTGTTAACAATCCCCGATTATACCAATATTGTAGCATGGTTTGGAGATCTTGAACTGTTTGAGCTGTTGGATTGACAGTTAATTTCTTATAACAATTTGGGGTTGATAGGTGCTCGTGAGCCATTGTTATGTAATCTGTTTTATTGAGGATCACGATGTTGCCATCTTTATCTGCCTCTTTGATAATAATCAAATTATCTTCACAAAGGTCTTGTAGTGCTAGATGCACAGTTTTAGTAAGGTTGTTATTTTTACTGCTGAAGCTTTTTTGAGAACCATCAATATGTTTATGAATTTCTTTTGTAATTGTTTTGTAAAAAGTTTCAATGACATTTTCCCCAAAATTGGGGGGCATGAATTTGGATCTGTTTCTATGTTCTTTGATGTCGATATTTCTCTGATGAACTCCTAGCTCTTTTTGAATATCGCTGAGAGTTTTGGATTCTTCTCCAGCTAAATCCGATAATAAGTGTATATTCTCAATTTCTTGGATGCTTCTTGAACTGGTCGGCAGAAGGTTCTCTGATCGTCTGTATATAATTGGTTTGTTATGGAAGAATTTTTTCAATTTGAGTTTTCTTGTAAATTTATAAAGGTCAATCTGTACTTCAGTCATATCTGAAGTTGAACTGGGTGCAAAGGAGAGGCCATAGTTCAGACCGGATAATTGTTGTTTTGAGCGGTGCTTGTCAGATAAATTGATGACTATGTTTTAGTATTGGCTTGATCTTGCTGTTCTTGAGACTTGATCTTTTGTTTGTGTCGCTGCCGTCCTCTCTTGTTTGCTCCTCTTCCTCTTCTGAGGTTGTTGTGATATTTTGGCCTAAAGGGACATTTTTCTTGAAGCATACTTGTTTATTCATTGCATTGTAGCTGATTTGGTTACCCTTTTTGTACCTTTTGACTTGATTTGAAAAATAAAAAAGGGTAACTAAATCAGCTACAATGTAATGAATAAATAAGTACACTTTCAAAAAAATGTCCCTTTAGGCCAAACAACTTTTACAATGCTTGGTGTTTCTTCTAAAATTTTTACTAAGGTTTTGCTTCAGGAATTGAATGCATGGATCACTGACTCTAATATCCTACCATTGAATCAAATACGCTTTCGCGATAAATCCAGTACAACCGACAACCTATTGAAACTAACATCTCCAACTGAGCATGCTTGGGCTAAACAGAATTTAGATGTCTATTGTGCACACTTAGACTTCTCAGCGGCATTTGATACTATCCTGCGCAATAGATTGTGGCAAAAACTTAACTCCTGGGGAATTCCACAAGGTCTATTACGGATGTTCATGTTGCTTCATACAGATACCTCCGTAAGAATAAGATTAAATGCTGCAGATAGACTATCTAAATATATGGCAACTTGTTGTGGAGTGAAACAAGGATATACGATTGCTGTGATCCTTTTTAACCTCTATTTGTCGGATATGATGAAAGCTTTTAATTTACCTACTGCAAACCCTGTGAAAGTTAATGGTGTGATTGTCGGATGGCTTGCCTATGCCGATGACCTGTTGATACTGGATTATACCCCAGCTGGTCTACAGCATATGCTTGATTCTTTGGTTGCTTACTCCATTGATAATGGATTGACTATTAATATGGACAAAAGTAAAATTATGGTCTTCTCAAATAAACGTAGACCAAATAAATATTTATGGAAATTGGCCTCTAAAAAATTGGACCAAGTTACATCATATAAATATCTTGGTATCATTATTGATGAGAAGCTAAAATGGGAAATCCAATGGTCTGCACTAAAGAATCGGTGTCTAGTGTCCGCTAATGCTTTGAGTGCTTTTATTGGCCGAAACAGCGGCTACTCAGCCACCACGGTTATAAATATCTATCTGGCTAAAATTAGGTCAATGTTAATCTATGCTGTAGAGATATGAGGACATTCTTTTATCAAACGCATGGTGATATTTGAAGCCAAACTTTTGAGGAAGTTATTGCAGCTACCACAGAATCTTAGTGTGGAATATTTGTATCTTGAGTTCGCTGTTAAAGGTATCTGGTATGCCTATACATGCCAATGTGTTTTGTTATGAAAAGGTGGTCACTTTATCCAACGACACGATCATTGTGCTATATGTGAAAGCGTATCTATGCTTAGAAGGCGATGTGTTGGTTGGTACTATTAGGCACCCTACAAAGATTATATAGAAAAGGGTCATCTGGAAGTGTCCCTGGAATGTCAACGATCACTGTTCTAAAAAGGGGTACAAAAAAGAAAGTGTATGACCATTGGCGTGAGCAAAATGTGATTAACGTTGCCACAAAAGCAAATAGCGGTCCATACCTTGAAGAGTGTTTAAATCGAATTATGCCCCCTAAGTATATTGTAGCCTAGCCTAGCACTAACACTTTTCGTACTTGTCTCTTGATGAAATTTAACATGACGGAAGCATTGGAGACAAAAGGTGATATAATTGGAATCCCACATGAAATGACGAAATGTCATCTATGTGGCAATAATGTCTCTGAGTCACTTTTCCACCTTATTATGAATTGTGCAAGTCTGATTGAGATTAAAACTAAATCTTTTAAATCTTTTAATAATGCAATCAACGATTTGAAAATGTATTGAATGATGCATTTTAATGTGTATTGGATGTTTTTTTTTAACATTTATTTTTATTAGTTTAACAAACAAAACCAACAAACAATACAGCTTTTCGGGACGCACATAATCAATATCAAACCGTCACATTATACAGTGTTATTCTCCGTCCTCTCCCCACCCACCCCATGAACTTGAGACGGCTCTTCCGTGTCATCTACGGGAGCATTTTCGGGAATCACAGTGCTTGTAGACTCGTCTGAGTCTTCTATTTCATGGTTAACCTGGTGGGGGTTTACCGTAGAGGTCACTAATTGTCGCCAGGCTATCAGGGGGCCCACTTCCTCCTCACCCTCCTGGTAATGGCTTCAAACCATACTATTGATTCTGCTTCCGCCCATCTCAGGAGGTCAGCCCATCATGTCTCCACCCCGGGTCTGTGGGCTGCCTTACAGCCCATTGCGATCCTGCGCTTGGCCAGGATGTAAGCCAGGTCCTTCATCTTGCTTATGTGCTTTAGATTGCGTGGCCTGGGAAAAAGACCGAGCATGCGTGCCCAAGCTGACCCCACATCCAGCACCACTCCCCCACCGGCCATCTTAGTCTTTATTTCATCCCAGAATCTGTGCACCTTGGGACAGGCCCAGAACATGTGTAGCACCCCTCCTCCACCTTCCCAAACCTGGGGCATTTCTGCGTGGCCGAGCCTCCAAACTTGGCTATTTTCCCGGGGGTCAGATAAGCCCTATGGGTGACATACAACTGGATCTGTTGGAGTCTCGCATTGTGTATTGGATGTTATATTTTAGAATTGTAAATCAATTTTTAGCTTTTGTATTGGTCACCTGTAAATGTTGTATGTTCATGTGTTATACAAAGCCTTTTGGCTAGATGTATATCTAATAAATAAATAAATTACAAAAACATTGGCACATGCTACTCTTAGACTCAAACCTTATCCCTTACATTTCAGAACAACCAAACATTATTTTTACCAAAGCTCCAATTTTGAAGAACCTACTTAGTCCCTCTTTCCTCAAATCTGAGCCCACCAGACAGACTACCTGGTTATCTACATCCACAAAACCAGAGGGCTTCCACAAATGTGGCTAATGTAACTTTTGTCAATATGCATTATCACCTATTAAGACTTTCAAATGTCATCGAGGGTTACAAGTTCAAATCAAAGAATTTATTAACTGCCGTTCAAAGTATGTAATTTATGGAATCCAATGTGTCTGTAAGAAAATACATATTGGCAGTACCATCTGTGAAGTGAGAATCAGAATTCGTGAACATTTTACCAATCTTAACAGCCAGGACGTCAGATTACCTTTTGCCACCCATTGGCAAACTCATCACCAATTGGACAACCACAAGGACATTAGATTCATCGGACTAAAGCAGATAAAACCACATGCTAGACGCGGTGACAAACAATTGATGCTGCGACAACAGGAAGCACGAATGATATGTAAATCACGCTGTCTTTCCATTGGACTCAATCAGGAGCATGAGGTCAATGTATTCCTATAAACAAGTTGATATATTACCCAAATTCTACCAATACTAATTGAAATGTTCAAATAAATCCATTGTGATTTTCAAAATTTTCAAATCTAATTAGATATATTTGGACTCTTCGCTATAGAAATCATCACCAAAAGTAATACAAGGTATTTTTTTGTGTGACTGTAACGTGCTACCTTAGATATAACAATCAAGGTTGGAAATTATATGTATATATTAACTGTCACTATCCAGTACTATTAATCTCTTTCTTGTTTTTCAACCAGAGACAGCACTCTAGGCTGAGGATGTGGTTAGACAAAAGACTCATTTTCTGAGAGCATATCAGTTCACGTAAGTATCAGCAATATCCAAAAAATCAGGATTTGAGATATTGCACGTATGTCATAATACTGTTACTTTCAGGACTCTCAGTCATCTTGGACGGTATACACTAATTTTGCAGACAGAAGCACATACTGGGAACATATTCTATTTCGTATTTTAGGAAACTTGTTGGCTACTAGGCAACAGAAATCACGTGTCAGATCACCTGACCAGAAGTAACTTTCGTGTCCCTTTGCAACTGGCATTCACAGCTGAAACACTCATGCTCTCGTACGGCATCCAGTGGTGAGTAAACGATTGGAGAACCATTTGTAAAATATACTTGTTGGTATTTTCGCAAAATATACTTGATTCATGAAATAATGTCACAATATTAGAGTCTGAAAGAAAAAATCTGCTTCATATAAATTTCCGGTATCTCGAGGTCAGTTGCTAGGCAACAAACATACATGTGACTAGTCACATGACCAGAAGTACTTTTTGTATCCCTTAGTAACCGACACTCACTGCCGATGCATCTACGCCGTTTGTCGGTGTCTCGCGAATGAAACTTTCACATGCGCAATCATGCGATTTATTAGCTATGCGATACTAGGGTATACGTGACCTAAATACTCAGCAAATAATAAGGACAATCCTTTGCAAATAAATTAGTATACGCATTCATGTAGCACTGGGGATAATTCCCATTTGTCATTTCAGAACCCTGCTACTTCATTAGATTGAAACGAGCGCAAGCACATTGTAAATAATACGCTCACAGCCAGAAAATGAATATCACAGTCTGCGACCTTCAGGTAAACTTGCATTCAAGGAACGTTATTAATGAAATCCTAGTTAGGTATTTATTGCAGCCAACATAAAGATGACAGGATTCAAACTTACTGCAGTACCCTCTCTCTTCTCCCTTTTCCATAGATTCGTGCTATTACTACGGTTAACAAGTTTTAGTTTATGACTACGCATACAAACAGCAAAAAGTGGATGCTGTATAATGTCAATATACAACCTATTTGATTAGAACGCAGGTTTAAAAAACCACAGGTAACTACAAACCGCTTGATATTCACCATTTATAATATTTAAACGTAACTGTGCTCTGGGTGAAAAATGAAAGTAATCTTTCCTTTAAGAAAAGGAAATGGTCAGTTTATATGGAACAAACGGTAGATGAAATTTGAAACCAATCACTAACTTAGTTGAATCTTACTATTGGGACAAAAACGCATTAGCTAAATATAATTACCCTTTCATTTTGAAATAGTTGTATAATGTGAAGTAACATTTCTGTTCTGTTCCACTTTGCTGATCTTATCTCTTTTTGTTTTCACTTTCCTTCTTTTGTTCTCTCCTTTTTTTTTTGACTTAAGACTAGATTGAAAGAGTTATGTTCTCCAAAGTAACCTTAACAATGTTTAATGTGCATAGGAATTAAAAACTCAAAATGAATCTGTTGGGTTACAAGTATTAATGTATGCCCTGAGGACGACCTTGGAAGGTTGAAACATGTGTTGGCATGGCTCAAAAACTTTGATTTGGCGTGGCTCAAAAACTGAATGTGTTACTTACATTTGATTTGACCTTTTCTGACACTAATTTGAATGTTGCAAATGGACTATTATTCGTTTTTCTGTCCTTTGACACAAGACCTACTCACCAAGTGCATTTATGTTTTAACAATATTTGGCTCACTATTCCTTTAGGAGCTGAGCGCAGTCAGTGAGGATACTTTTCTAAAGTAAAACATAGCTTCTTGTAGGTGAGAGTGAAAAATCACCTAACTCTCCCCACGGCTGCAGCACACAGCAGTTGATGGTTGGCTTACTTAACTCAGACAGGGTTTGCGCACCTCCAGCATAGGTTTTTTTTTCACAAAAACCTACATAATATCCAAAGGCTGCAAGCCTGTCAAGTTAGAAGCACATTTCCTGTTGGCGCCAATTGTGCTTAAGGATATTCACCGTCAATCACACAGACCCTGTCAAACACTTGGAGGTTCCAGAACTCCCATCTGTAGGTTCTCCCTTACATGCAACTCAAAGGGACCAGGCAGAATACCACTGAATCATTTTCCTCTGCCTCATCTTCTGCCTCCTCCCATGTATCAACTGAGCACCCACCTCAGAGCTTTGAGAAACCAGTCAGTAGATGGAACACAACAGATTATAAAGAATAGCCATCACCCCTATTGTTTGGGGTGTACAGGGCCAGTAACTGCACTGCAAGGCACACAGAACTACACTTCCCAAGGGACTTCTAGTTCCGTGTTGATTACTTAACCCCCGACCCTGCGCAAATGCGCCTGCACGCACGGGTCAAGCCAGTCTGCATCAGTCCGCGGCCAGACAAGACCAGAAGACCCCACTCCCTATTCTACCAGGCCATGGGTATTGAGGATGTTCTAAAAGTCATTGCAGCTGAAAGAAAGAAAGAAACTTAACTCACGCTTGATGGACAAGCTCTGTAATCTTGAAGTAGGTGCGTCTATTATGTACACCTCTTTGACCTCAGATGTGGAGGGAGACCTACCCAAACCTATCAAAATGGTTAAAGCTATGGCCGATACTAACACTGTTATTAATAATGATTCTTCTGTCTCAAGGACGCATAACTTAATTGACGATTTTGCCATAGTAACATAGAACCTCCCTGTAGTAGCCGATCCCTTACAGTCTATTGATTATTCATCTGGTTTGATGGAATTTCTACAATAGAAACCTTTACCCTGTATACCCAGGTCACTAATCCTGTTACTAGCCTATTCTGCATGCTATTACACACACTTGTTGGTAAAACACGCTACGGACATAGCCAATATTATTGAGGATCAGAATTTGGACCTTTGCGCTCTTATAGAGACTTGGGGAACAAGTGCCTCTGCTTCGGCTTTCAATTTAGCCATTCCAGTAGGTTATACCATGATCCGGAGAGATGGGCTGGAAGGAAGAGGAGGAGGCGTTGCCTTCATTTTGAAGGCTGCCCTCTCTGTATGGGAAACACCGGGTCTTTTTTCTTGTGGGGATAGATTCCATTCATATAAAAATAGGCATGAATGCTGAGGCCACTATTAACCTAATTTTAGTTTATCGTCCACCTTTGTCAAAAGTAAATTTAGCTAAGGCTATCTGTAACAATCTGTTACCCCACCTCAAACCAGCTTTGAAATATATAATAATGGGTGATTTCAACCATTGGCTAGGCAAAACCAATGATCGGGGGGCCACAGACCTGCAACAGTCCCTGTGCAACTTAGGTTTTGTTCAACACATGCTGACACCAACGCACGAACAGGGCCACACGCTGGATTGGCTTACTGTATTAAACACCACCTGTAGTGAGGTAAGCACTAGCATTTATCCCTGGTCGGATCATTTCTTTGTGAACCTTTTACTAACTGTACCATTTGCAGTTAAAAAGAACCACAAGTAACCAAGCAACATGTCACGGATTCCTAAACAAATAACAGTTGCCAACATTGAGTTGCTGACCTAGAATTCCTTGGACTTCTCATCCGAATTGTCAGCTCAGGCGATGGCCGTTGCCTTAGCAAACAACTTGAATAGTATTTCAGAAAATCTTACACCAGTAAAACAAAAAAAGCTAAACAAAGAGGACAAAAATAGACCTGGTTCGCAGAAGAACTGAGAAAGCAAAAAACGGCCTCCTCAAAAGCCTTTCATGCGTGGAAACTTGAACATAAACCAAATCTTCTAGCAATTTATAAGAACACAGAGTACAAAAATGCTATTCTCGTTGCCAAAAAAACGTTCATAATCGCATCAGTAATGCTAAATCAAACACTAAAGAAATATTCAAAATACTAAAAGAACAGGAAACAACTCCAAGTCATTTAGTAAAAAATGACAGAGTGGTGTCAATTTATCCAAGATGGACTCCAAAATTAGTTGAACATCATCCGCTCGGTAATGCTTGCTAATCGAGCACTGAAAACTTGTCTGTTTAGGTAGAGGGCACTTTGTATTCTGTGGGCACTGTTCAGATCAATATCATCTGGCTTTGTTGAGGTCATCTGCGCCAATATACTATTAAGTTTGTTTGGTGCGTGTTAAAAGTACAACAAAATAAAAAATAAAAAAAGAAGCTGTCTTCTGTACTTTTGGACAATGACTCAACTAAAGTCTTAAATAGGGACCCAGATGGCCCACAATTTTATTTTCATTCAATAAGTGAATCTGGTCTAGCAAAAATGATTAAACAGATGAAACCATCGCACTGTAGAGTAGACACATGTGCATCTATGATAATTAAAACCTGTGCCCCAAGTATTATCAAAGCAGTCTGCTTGTAAATGCCTCTTTGATGGAGGGCAAGGTACCGATCGAATTAAAACAAACCATGGTCACTCCGATCATTATGAAACCGGGACTAGCCAGGGATAACCTTTTGAATTTCCGGCCCATTTCAAACACCCCTTTTTTATTGAAAATACTGGATAGTGTTGCATATGATCAAATTGCTGAGCACTTGAACCAATTTGCTATTCTGCACTCCCATCAGTCGGGATTCAGAAAATTATTCGGTACAGAGACATCTCTCCTGGAGTTGAAATCAAACCTTTTAACCCAGATGGATGAGAGCGGGCTATCTCTGCTTATATCATTAGACCAATCGGCGGCCTTCGATTTAATTTAAAACTCCATACTCAATACTAGGTTGAAAGAAGTCGCCAATTTCACGGACGCTGCAGCCTCGTGGATTGCCTCCTTTCTTGAGCACAGACATAGTAGAGTCTGTTCGGACATAGCCGAAGCTTCACCAGTTCCAGTCCTCTATGGCGTCCCACAGGGGGCCAGTACATCTCCATGTCTATGCAATCTATTCATGGCTCCTTTCTTCTTTATGTTAGAGGGGGTGTGGTTTGCTCAAATTACGCAGATGACACCCAGTGCGTAGTTCCTTTGACGGGATTCCATAATCAGGATGAGCTCGAAGACAATAGAATCTTTAGTCTCATTGAGAAATGGATGCTGGACAACTATCTTGTCCTCAATAGGAATAAGACAGAGTTAATGATTGTGGGCAGCTCACACGCCTTGCACAATCTGACTAGTCCTACAGCTCTTTCAAGATAGGGGACAATAATATAGCTCCACTCCCAAAAACTAAAATACTGGGAGTAACTCTCTTTCAGACACTTAATATGAGAGCTCATTTCACCTCGGTTGCTTCATCAGCGGTCTATTATGTAAAGCTACTGTCACATTTGGTACCGCTTATCTCACAAAAAAGTGCTGAAACCATTGCAAGAGCAATTATCAGAGCAACGATGGACTACTGTTGTAGTTTACTACTGGGTTCTTGTACTCTAGACCTAAAAAGGCTTCAGGTTGTGCAGAACCGGGCTGTGAGAGTTGTTTTGGGGATCTCTAGGTGAGAATGTATCAGAAGCCAGGAGCTCCTTTCATAGTTTGCCTATGGAATCAAGGATTAAGTTTAGGACTCTGCTCATTACTTTTAAGGGTAGGATGCAAAAAATGTCATCCTACATGCAGCGCCACATCAATGAGAAAGTTAATCCTAGCACCTTGAGATCTGGGTCACAACATCTACTGGTGCAACGCAGATCTAGAACATCCAAAGCCGAGAATGGTGTGTTCGCATTTAAAGCGCCCATTTTGTGGAACCAATTGCCAGGATATATGCGCAACCACAATTCGCTAGTAAACCTTAAGAAAGATTATTTGGTAGTGCCTCAGAACGCATAGGCCTCAAGTAGTTATCTTTGCGTTCCACTTGTCTCAGATTCTCCAGGTCCCGGAGTCTAAAGTTATATGTTATTTTTGTGTCCGTGCCTTCATGCCTCCGGGTCTATAGTGCACATTATAAATGCCATGTAATGTAACGGCAGCAAGATAAAGCTGAAGGTTGGTTTGATCAAAGTTTACAGAGCTGGTAACGGCCCGCCTGCCTGAGCCTCTGGTAGGCCCCAGTGAAGCGTACAGGGCCGGTAATGGTCAGTTCTCTCAAGCCTAAGGTAGGTACAAGCCAAGTTTACAGGGCTGATAACATCCTGCCAGCACGTGCCTATGATGGACCTGAGCCACGCGTACAAAGGCAGTAATGATACACCAGCACAAGCCTAAAAGGTAGCCGTGTGAAAAGGGAGGGCTTCAGCAAGGGCTCCGGGCTGTTACCAGCCCTGTGTGCTACCAAACAAGGAGGTGATCGCTATTCAAACCCCTGGACTCCCTGCGGGTGCAAATAGTTTTAAACTCCTTTTTTTGACAGGAGATGGGCTATCCGCATATTGTGCGTGCCCAATCTCCTGTTCACAAAAAAACCACAAAGATGGCTGTCGACGCTGAAAATAGTAAAGGAATTATATCAGCGTTGGCTTTCTATTTCAATGGCGGCACAGATGGCAAGGAAGCAAGTGTGGTCAGGAGGAAGAGGCCCCAGGGCGAGCTAAGTGGGGATGAGTATGAAAGAACGATGAAGGGCGTGGGATGCCATGGGGTGCCAGTGACAAGGAGGACCAAGGGGAGAAGCAGGGAAAAAAAACGATAATACCTGGGGGAGGTGCTCGGGTGGCCAGGAGAACACATGTAGTTACTGGCAGATTCCGTCCATGTTCTCAGACAAATTGGCTGAGCCCTCTCCACAGATGGAAATAGAGATTAACCCCAGAAGTAACAAATGACCACATAGGTAACGTTATATTGCTTCTAAGTTTGATTACTGGATCTACTGGTCTACTATTCCTGACAAATTGGTGGAGATTCTATAGCAAGAAATATGCATCTAAGTGCACGTTAGAATTAATGATGTCCTTTTTTAGGACCAATCTGCTGCTCCTTGAGTCCCTTATGGGTAGAAATTACCCACTATAATGGCCGTGATATTAAAGACGAAGACAGGCTGCGAGATGATTTGCCTGAAGAGGGATTAAAGCATTTTTTTAGGTGGTGAGGATACACTCTACGTGTTAATTTAAATGTGAGGATGTTTGTGCTTGATGTCAGGGGTATAGAGTTGCAGTGAAGTGGGGCAAGAAGGAACATAATTGATAAGAGGGAGGGAGAAAGGGGATAGTCAGTGAATCCATTTAATAATAAGAGGTAAGAATTTGAAGAGGGAATGACTGCACACAGAGAGTCAACCAGCGTGCAGATGGTAAGGGAGATAGGAGAGAAGTGAGTACATTTTATAGTGTGTGGGAGATGAAAATTAGGATTTTCTCAAAGGCTGTGAAAAAATACTGAGAGGCTCAGTAGTAGGCTGGAGCAGTAGTCTAGGTGACCGAGTACAAGAGTAGAGATGATAGCATTCACAGAGAGAGCTGTGGGGAAGGGGTGGAGCATTCTAATGTTAAGTTAAGTCTGGCTGCAGACAAAGTCAATGTAATAAAGGGCTGGAGTTTGAGGTCGTTATCCTAGAGGATGCCAAGATCACGAGTCTTGGGGGATGGAGAGGGAAAGTGAGAGGATAAGGATTTGAGTGAGGAAAAAAAGGTGTACTGTAGGCAGGGAGATAAACTACCGCAATTTGAGAAGACTTAAGCACAAGGAAGCAGAGGGCCATCCAGTGGTGGAAGGCTGAGAGGCAGTCTGATTTTGAGAGAGAGACGGTGAAGGGGATGATTTGGTTTTCGTCAGCAAATAGATAACAGAATCTGAACAGCAGAAAATTGCCTTGCATCAAGAAGTATAGGTAGTAAAGAGAAGAGGACCATTAACATAACTCTTAATTGACTCGCAAGAAGAAGAGTCCAGTCAGAATAGCACACATTCCAAGAGTTGGAGAAGGATCAGTCCGAGGGGTAGGAAGCAAATGAGGTGAGAGGAGTGTCCAGGATTCCTAGGTTAGAGGGGGAGGGGTCACAGGGTGATCAACAGGGCCAAATGATGCAGAGGCCTAGAAGGAGGAGACTGATGGAGAGGTTAGGCTGGTGGGCATAGGAGAGGAAGTAAGAGAAGTGGTTAAGGAGCATTTCAGTTGAATAGCAGCTGCAAGCCCCGATTGGTTTAGTTTGAAAAGTATCAAGATAGTGGGGTATCCTAATGAACTTCACACGTTCAGTGGTTGTATAGTAGTGGGAACAAGAGAGGCAGTTCAATAGTAGGATTGCCTGTGTTAGCTGAGGATTTCTTAAGGTTAGGTAGGATAGTTGTGGCTTAAAAAATGGGGAGGATCTCATGGGAGAATGAGAGGTTCAAATGAGAGGAATACAGATGCTATATTTTGTAGTGAAAAGGGATCAGGGGGAACAAAGTGCCTGTTGGCATTGCAGAGTGTAAGAGTACATCTAGCGGGAAAGGCAGGGAAGAACAAACAAATGCTGGCTGATGGAGGGCTAGATGAGGTGATGAAAACGGCAATGGAAACGAATTTTGGTGAGGCTGTCACAATGCCTGGACATTTTTGAGGAACAGTAAAATGTTGAAGTCACTAGCTGAGAGAGAATATCGTTTTTGATCAATCTCTTCATTGCGTCCTTGTACACTGGCACTATTTCACTGTATTTTAATTGGAAAAAGGCGCTCAGCTGCTCATCAATCATGACTTGAAATGAGCCAGGGCGGCAGAGCTCCAGATGGGTAAAAATAATAATTATTTATTTTTTATATTTTTTATTAATTTTCAAACAACCAAACACTTCAAACATTATCATAAAGCCACAATTACATGATTATTATCATTTCCCACCAACCATCCCCCTCCCCCAATCCTGCTCCTTTCCGTCTTCATCTATAATACCACTAGGGGTGTGTCCTCTACTATGAGTGGTTCCTCCTCACTAGTGTCCAGTTGGGTGGTCTCACACATTGTTGCCACTAAATGTCTCCAGGCCATCAATGCCTCCCCCGGGTCATCTCTTCCTCTATTGGCTGCTCCACACCACAGTTTCAGCTTCCACCCATTTACGTAGGTCCCGCCACCACACTTCCACCCTCGATCTGCTATTAGCTTTCCATCCCGTGGCGATCCTGCGTTTGGCCGATATGTATGCCAAGTCTTTAAGCTTACAGAAATGTTTCAACTTACGTGCTCTGAGGAACTCTCCCACCATGCACGCCCACTCCGAATCTACCTCCAGTTTAATCCCTTTCCCATTCAGGCGATGTCCCATGGCTCCCCATAATCTCCTTATTTCAGGGCACCCCCAAAACATATGCATCATCCCGGCATTCACTTCTCCACATTTAGGGCAAGTTTGTATCCCAGCGTTCTTAAATCGCTCAATCCTCCGTGGGGTCATATACACCCTGTAGGTAATATACAACTGGATTTGCTACAATCTGGCATTCCTGGATACCTTTTTATGATGTCTTTGAGCTCTTGCCCACATCCCATCACCCATGGTTTCACCCACTTCCTCTTCGCAGTCTCACAACGGAATCACCTCTCTGCCAACCCTGGTCATAAGCTGCTCGTAGATACGGGACACCTCACGTCCTCCTTCTGATACCTCATAAACCGTTTCTATTACTGAGTCAGGTTCTCCCTCCAGCACTGTTTCTGCCTATGTGTTTCTTATCATCTGCACCGGTCTATTGTATGTAATATATTGCCCCTTTTTTAACCCAGCATTTTTGTACTAGTTGTCAAATTTCAACATCTCCCCTTCCTGCCACATATCTCCAATTGTTGCAATCCCACTCGGTTTCGCATTGACTACGGATTATCGCCCTCAGTTGTTCGCCCATCCCTGTCAATGTCACCAATGGTATCTGTGGGGACCACGGGGTCGGATTCGCCATCACCTGGCAGGCTCTTTGCCATATCTTCACCCCCAGACCCAATAATCATGTGCATCCTTTCTGTCGTGCCTTCGGGCCCATATCAATTCTTTTAGGAAGAACAGCGCACATTCAGCCATTAGTAGTCTAGACTCCGGTGTCGGGTCATCTGATAACTACTTAGCGAAATACGGTAATTGGCTTGCTAAGTAATACACTTCAAAATTTGGCAACCTAATGCCCCCTCTATCATATGTATTTTGCCATTTCCACAATGCTACCCTATTTCTAGTATTGTGCCATATAAAGATGAGGTAGGAAAAAAGTTGTTTTACTCCCAGCTATCTTGTTTGGAATTTCCGAAATAATTATTTGTAACACTCTGGTTAGTACGAAAATATTCAGTTTTTTATTGGTGTTTTCTTGAGTGGTTCATTCAATAGATACATTTGTGGGTGTTTTAGAATCACTGTTTAGGACTTGGTGTGCAAGACGGTCAGCAGACACGTGTTTCGACCCATAGGGTCTTTCTCAAGGCTGAGCAATATTCAAGAGTGCCAGGTGGTATGTGGTTTGTGACAATTTTGTGACATGTTACAGTACATTCAATTGTGGTGTTTGAGTGATGTGAAATATTGGTGACAGGTTAAAAAACATAACATCAAAACACAGTGATGTGTTGTAATTAGAGAATTTGTTTTCAATTTATAGGAAAAAGGGGGGAGGAGGAAGAAAGGAAAAAAGTCAGCAAACAGTTGCGTTCAAGTATTTTGGTTACGAATGGATGAGGTAGAATGCCTCTTAGCATGTATTATTCGCTGTGTGCCCTCAATGGGGTTCTGTTGGAATTAAGACTGTCCTTACGGCAGTCTTGGCTCCTGTTGGGCCCTGGAGGGAGAAGTAATCAGAGAAATTGTGAGTGGGTTGCTTAACCCTACAATGGGGCATGGCTGGGCACTAAGTATGAGTGCCCCATGTTAGTCTCCCTTGTCGGGATTGTAGTGTGGAAGATGGAAGCCCTAGGCTAAGTGCTGCTGGCTGGGGCCATTTCCCATTAGCGGTTTGGAAAGTGTCTGCTGTTGCTTATGCGGCATTGAAATCGCACCACGGGCATTTTGCAGAGCTTGTGTGTGTTTCTCAGCCGGGTTGGCGGAAACAGGAATTGGGAGCTTTTAAGGCCGAGTCCCTGTGGAGTAAGGCTGCATACTAACATTACTAACATTGCTAACATTGCGGGCGGGTAGGCTTACCTGTGTGCGCGGTCCGGCGTCCTGGGCGGTGCTGTGCTGCGCTGCTCTTCCACACCGCACAGGGCGCCGCCATTTAAAGTAGTTCGCGTTAGCGTTGAGTACCGTTGGGTGGCTAAGCTCGCATGCGCGATCAAGTAGTGTTTCAGGGATGATCCCAGAGCTAAGACCGCGCATGCGTCGTGGATCAGTGAGAGACACTACAGTGTTCGGCTAGTGTGTATATATTATGGGATGCCATGGCACGTGCCCTGTGGGGAGCAGGGATGGATGTTGGTGGGATTGTTTTGGGAGAATCATGGGTAGTGTGGCTATGTGTTGAAATAGCCTGTTGATACTTGAATTTGTAGCTGGGATGGTTGTCCCAAGAGCACGATGGAATGAGCTATGTGAAAGTCCAGTGGGCTATGGGATGGTACACTTTATGAGTGATGGTTGGGTGAAGCCACATTGGGTGTCGATTGCCTATGTGGCATGTGTCTATTCTCTGACTGGTGGGTAAAACCTACAATTGGTGTGTGTGTGGCATGGTCGTGTGCTGGGCAGATATTGCCCAGAGGGAGGTCTAGTCATTAGTCCCAGGGGGGATAAGAAGGGGACTAGGAGGTTACAGAAAAACATTCAGGTCATGATCTTTATTCAGGCTGTTTTTAACACATCTGAAGTGACAAATCAAACGTGCTTCCTCTTGTCTCAGTTTTTGGATTCTGTCCCCTCCTCTGGGACCCAGCCGGAGAGTCTTGAGTATATATTAATCTGCCATATAAATCCTCTGCAGAGGCTGTGGAGCTTAACAACAAATCTCTTATGTATTATGTAACGTATGTTTCTGAAGAAGTGCAGCAACCTAAGCAACAATATCATTTTCAATAATGCCACTCTCCCCATCATGGTCAAGGGGAGCTTGGCCCAGAACTTCATGCCACGTTCTATATTAGCCAACGACTTCTCTGTTGTGTTTATGTTCAACCTCTGTCGTATGATATATCTCAATCCCCAGGTATCTAAAGGACTCGGTTTCCCCACTGTACTTGGAGTACTGGTAGCTCATTTTGTGGCTTCCCCTTGTACCTGCCCAATGGAAACATACACAACTTCATAGGATTCACCTTTATTTCAGAGAACGATGCATATCTGTCCATCACTTCCAATATGTATTCTAAATTCTCTTCAGGGTATCTTAGATATAACAACATATCGTTGTCATACAATGAGATCAAGTGTAGCCCTCCTTTCGTGGTTATCCCTACTTCTCGATACTGATGGCTCAGATATATCGCCAGAGGTTCTATGGCCAAGATAAACAACATCAGGGACCAGAGGCAACCCTGTCTGGTGCCTCTGCCATGCGTCCATCGATCAGAGATGATCGCACCTGTCCTGACTGGGGCCAGTGATGCGCTATATAACAGGTGTACCCATTTTAAATATACAGGCCCCAGCCCATATCCTTGCAGGGTCGCCATCAGCAATGGCCATTTGACTGAGTCAAAGGTCTTAACCGCATCTAATGACACTATTGCCATCTCCTCTGCATCCTTCTCGGTTTGCCCTATGATATGGTGGCGCCTCCTGAGGTTATCTGATATGTTCCTATGCGGGACATACCCCGTCTGATCTGGATGTATGAGTTCATTGATTGGTCTCAGCCTGTTCGCTATCACTGCAGTTAAGATCTAACTGTCTTGGTTCAATAGGGATAGTGGTCTATACGACCCACAATCCAAACCAGGCTTATACGGTTTAAGGAGCGGGATAATAACCACCTCCCTCAGAGATTCCAGCAACTATCCCTTCTCCAATGCTTCATTCAGTATTGCCAGCATCTGGAGGAGCAATTCCGTCCTATATGTTTTGTAAAATTCGCTAGGAAGTCCATCTGCACCCGGTACTTTCCCAGTGGGCAAGAGCTTAATCACTGCTTCTAGCTCCTCTAGGGTGATCAGGACCTCCAAGTTCTCCCTGTCCAGTGCCTCCAACTTTGGAAGGACAATTTCCTCCAACGTCTCCAATGTATCCTCCTCTGATTCCCCTTCCGTATCTGCATACAGTTTCTGGTAAAACTCTACAAAACCATCATTCACGCCCTCCCGAGTATCTAGCGTTTGCCCATTGGTACCCCTTATGGCCCTAATTGGCTGCTTAGGTGTTTCACATTTGCACAACCAGGCCAACAGCCTGCTCGGCTTATCACCCCCGGAGTGCTGTCTTTCTATGTACTTTTTGTATTTTAAATCACACAGTCTCCCCCAGAGGTCTTCACAGTCTCTTCGTAACCTGTTAATAGTCAGTACCTCTTCTTTAGAGTGCCCTCCTTTGTGCATGATTTCCTCCAGATTATTCTCCGCTGCGAGTAACCCTCTAGTGATCTCATCTTGTAGTCCTTTAGATTTGGATATAGCTGCCCCTCTCAACACCACTTTAAAGGCCTCCCATACCGTGCCTGCTGATTCCACACTCCCCGTGTTGTGTTCAAATTATTCCACTATCTCTTCCCTCAGGTCCTGCCTGAACCCCATATCTTTCAATGCTTCGGCTCAGAGTCTCCAGTCCGGTATTCGTGCTCTGGGCGGAGAGTACTGCCACTCCACAATCAGTGGCGAGTGGTCTGACAGGACTCTTGCCTTGTATTCTGAGCAAATTAACAAGGGGGGTCCTGGGAGTCCCTCTGCCAGACATTAGTCCTGGTTACGAGAGACTTACCCAGAGTCTTTAGCTCACTATCTTTCACAGAGAAGAAATATCCTTGTTAATTTGCATATATAAGTAACTTTGGGTCTCACCCTAAGTTACTAGGGGAATCCAGACGTGGACCCCTTGCTCACTATTCAAAAAGTCCTCTGCTGCGTCGTGGGTGGCTCTTGTTCATTTCTCCGCTGCACACTCCGTCTGTACTTCCTCGCCTGTCGGGCAATTCCTCGAGTGCAGCCACGCGGTCACATCCTCCGGCGTCTTGAAGACCAAAGCTTTATTCTTCAGGAGCACCTTCATTTTTGCCGGGTACAACAACATGTATCTGTACCCTTCTTTGCATAATCTCCTCTTCACTGCCACATAGTTCAAGCGCTGCCTCTGCACCAAGAGTGTGTAATCCGGAAACACAGTTATGGTGGCCGATGCTCTACGTATTGTTCCCCCTTTACAGAAGTGTTTCAAGAACTTCTCTCTGTCTTTATAGTTTAAAATCTTGGCGATGATGGGCCTCGGTGGGGCTCCCGGAGGCGGCCTCCTCGTCTGGGCCCGATGCGCCCTCTCCACTGCAAATCCTTGGCTCAGTGTTCCGCCTGAAATCTACTGCAGCAGCATGCTTTCTACATAGTTTGTCGGGTCCGAGCCTTCTTCCCCTTCCAGTTGCCCAACTATACGCACATTGTTTCTTCGAGCCCTTCTGCTTCTTCAGCTCTATTCTCTAAATTCTGCATCTGCTGTTGCAACACATGGACGTCTTTAGCATTTGTCATGCTCGTACTTGTGTTCTGTTTAACTTCCTTCTCCAGGGTTCCCATCCGTTCAGCCAGTGATCATACATCCTGCCGCAATAGATTCACATCAATGCTCACTACGCTTCAAGCACAATCTTCAAATCCAAAATCTTGCTGTCCCATTATGTTTTCAATTCTGTTATTGCGTCCAATACCTGTTGATTGGTGGGCACCATTTTGTCACTTTCTCATGTGTCATGTCCTTTCCCACCAGCCCCTTCGGGCATGTGTGGCGACCTAGCGAACTCCTCCATGGTGGATTGTTTTCCTTTGCCTCTAGGTAATTTCAACGCCATATCCTCTGTATGAGGGCTCTTTCTCAGTTCTTGTCTTCATGTTTGGCTTGTCTTGTTCTTGCAGGCGCTCTGACCTGTAGTGGGGGGTGCCCACCTTCCTTCGTCCCCTCACGTTATCTAGGGGTCTATTGGGCTGGCCCTCTCATCCGGTTGTACGCTGTATCATGGTTGGCTAACCGCCAGGCCCCATAACTTGTGTTGCGTCCATGTGACCCACTTAGCTTCTCTGGCTTTTCTCTGGATGTTGTGGTATCCAGGTACTTATGGCTTATGGTCACATCCACATTACTTCACAGCCGGTGTGTCTTTGCCATATTTGTGTTCTGTCTCTACTGTGCCTTTGAGCAATCCTAAGATCTCCTGTTGAGTGAGCTCTCGCCCACAGCAATGACTCCTGGTCCTGCTGGTGCACATTATATATCACGTGTACATACCTTCTTTTCACTTTCAATCTCCGCATCGTGTTGCTCCAATGTAACTCTTAGTACTGTTCATTTCGCCCTCTCGTCAGTTTGCATCAGAAACCATGTGCGCGGCTCGCCCTTTCCATTAATTATAGTCTCACCGGCCCCCGCTGCTCCTCCAGTCTGCTCAGAAGTTCCTTATTATGTTTGCGTGCTGGATACATGTATCTAGCCGTGCAACTTCTATCTCCCGTTCCTCAAACTCTACCGCTGCAGTCGCTGTTGTCTACAAAACGCACCAATGGTCTTTCTCCTGCAGATCACCCTTTGTGTTCTACGCTGCAGCTGGTCTGCAACTGTCGTGTCTTCTTACAGCGCCACTGTTCCTGGCGGCTCGTTCTTTGTATTCCCTCTGAAGCCGAATTGCTCTCCAACATGCTGTCCCTGCTACAACTAGTCGTTGCATACAGGGGTCATGTTTCCTCTGTTTCGGCTTGCCAGTTACATGTTATAGCGCCGGCACTGTGCAATCACCCTGCAGCTCTGTGCCCTTTCGTTTGTGGGTGCCTCTGCTGTGATCTTTTGCGGCGAGCAGCAGATTTTAACTTTATTGCCGGTAGAGGGGGCTTAAGCCAGCGCTTCGTATGATTCCAGATCGCCGACCCCCCTCCCCAGTTTCTGCCACACAGACCCAATTCTTCGTCTCAGTGGCCGTGTCCTCCAGTTCTTTTGTTGTCCACCATCTTGTTACAGTTGTGTATGGGCGGCCGCTTCTCCAGAGCTCCTTTACTCGGTACTCCTCCTCACGGTGTACTCAATCTTTTCATATATTGTGGAGCACATCTTCAGGCGCACTTGCCTTCCTTTCTGGAGCTTGTAGGTAATTTTTTTCACACGTTGTTGCGGATCGACTTCGGATCAGCAGGAGCTACCTAGCAAGGCACGTCCTACACCATGGCTAGATAGCCACACCCCGCAGGGTCAAATACTTAATCGCACTCTGTTTGCCTTCTGTAGTTCCCTGTTGGTCTCCTGTCCTATATGTGTATCTATCTTCGTTTCTCAAGCTCCATTTGAGTCCCTTTCCACTTGACCACTCATGTTCTCAACTTCTTTCACTCTCTGTGTAAGCCCCTCTTTTTACCAAGCCTGGGCCCTGGGAGCATGGAACGATGAAACATTGCAGTGAGTGATTCCAACCACAAGCTCACTATAATGGTATACTGTTAAGTCCTCCACTTTAAATGTGTTTTTCATCAGCCTAATTAAGCCATTTCTCAAAGGCGTTCATCACTCAGACTGATTTTGCCATGCTTTGGAGTCCTTATTGAGATAGATATACAAGAGTTAATTTAAGAGACAATGCAAGTGTGAACCAGGGTGCTCAAAGAGGAAAGCCTCCCTATAGCTCTCACAATTCCTATTGCAACTTGCCTAGTGTTATGAATGAACACAATACTTTACTGTTTAACAATCATAAGTGTCCCGTGTAAGGAAAACATAGAAACGAAGTTCTCTCACCTGGGGATTTGGAGCAGAATAGCAGCTACGGATGTAGAAAACAAAGGTACCCAGATGGAGATGTTCTAGCTTCAGATGACTATTAGAATTCCCCCCGAGAAACACCCAAAGACCCGGCACAAAGGCCCGGGCAAGGGGAGGCTCCCAGGGAAACCCTCTTGGGGAATAAAACCCTGTGGAGCTGCTAGTGAGCGTAGATTCCTGAAAACGTCCCGTGGAGGTAGATTACGCTATCCCGGGAGTATGGTGATGAAAAGGCGTGTCTTTAAAGGATAGGATCCAGAGCAGAAGAATCATATTGGCTAAAGGGAAATAGTGAAACAAAGTGATTAGAAATGATTCTGCCTAGTACTGGAAAAGACACTTCTAGAAGCGGAACCCTTACCAAGGGATCTGATTGTAGTAAGACTTAGAAATGAGAGTAACCGACGATCCGGTATGATCTGAAAGATGGATACACCGGAAGGTGTGGAACAAGGGAAAATAATGAACGAACGCTCAAGAGTAATTGGAAACCACCTAACCTCCAAGATGGGAGTAGAGAACAATAGTTACCCTTATTAAACAGAGACCCCTTCTAGCTTGATGAGTGACTGAGGTTCAGAAGAGATGAGAGTACAGGGTGTTGTGTCTGGAAGACGAAGACAAACTATAAGTCCGCAGGACAAGAAACCAAAAACGCTTATAAATGTTTCAGGAGAAAAGGATGCCTACCAAAGGAAACCCTAGTAACCCACACCGGTCGAAGGCGGATGTTGGAAACAAATTCTCCCAAGGCGAGTGGCTTGGGCGGCTCTGAGAGAACCCCCGAACGGGAAGGCAACGGAGCGTCCTAAAGTAAACACACAAACAACAACAGAGATCAATTAGTTTCAATTGAAAAATGGCAATAAGAATATATGCTCCAAAGGTAAGTCTGAGTAGAAAGAGAACAGGATTCCCTGACACGGACTCACGTAGCATTCGCAAGCTCCTTAGAGAGTAGCAACGCGTCCTTGTCTGGGAGAAGCAGGCAGATAAGCTGACAGCGCGTCGGCCTGGAAACATTGCAAGGCATTCTGGGGCGCTGCGACTAGACTGCTGCACATACTGCAGTGGACTGCAGGAGCCGCCATGTTGGGGTCAGGCATTGCGTTAGGATTAACACCGATAGTCGTGACACCTAGAGTCACAGGGCAATAGCTGCACTAATGAAAGAATGAGTTTATAGGCTGGGGTTCAGGATGCAGGAATATGACGTGATGGAAGGGCATAGAGTAAAGTGCAATGCCTAATAGGTATATAGCCTGTTTGAGTTTGGATGGAGCGAGGACTAATACTCTAGTAGCCATAGAATTTCTTGTATTCAGAGGAAATTATCATGGTAAAGAATATATTAGACAAGCATACACATACCACACTTTCATCCAAACAGGTATTATGTTGAGAGTGATTTAAGGCCTTATTTCAGCATTGCCCTTCTGAACTGATGCTCAGTGATGCACTGGAAAAAAACAACAGGGTAAATTAAAGCTCGAAGAGCCAGAGTGGCAATTGCCTTCCCAAACCGTAGGGAAATACTGATACACAGGGAACGGTTTTCTGGGGAAAAAGATTCATCAACTTGCCGGTGAGGGCAAGACCAAACAACTAATGATATTTTTGTTAACCATGGTCCTGTTCACTTAGACACAGGTGGAAAAGCTGGTCTGATGCAGGGAAGGAGGGAGGGGGGGGCAACCAGCACAATGATGTGGGGGAGTGCGAGAGGGGAATTAAATCTCGGATTCTTAAATCTAAGCAGCTAGCAGTCACAAGTGCAGAGATTGAGGCATCGGAATAGTCATGTAATTTTTATTTTAGCACAAGTGATGCACAACACATTCCTGCTATACAAACACATACAAGATCAAAAACTTGATAGGCTTTGTCTCGGGAGGATAGCTCAGGGGCAACACGCTCGCCTTGGAAGCAAGACGACATGGAGCAAAACAGGTCCGATCCCTGGGTCCGAGCTTAGAAACCTCTGGGTATTAAGCGTGCTATAAATAATTATCATATATCGCTGAGAAGTGGTTATCCAGATCACATACACCCAGTGATCACTACTCTAGTCCCATATGCTTACGCTGTTTGCACAACCAGCAGCACAGCAAAAAGCGAGGCACGCCTAGGCATCATAGCCTGGAAGCAATACCACACATTACTGTAGTATCGCAGTGATGCCATCGGTGGCAAGGGTTCCAGAATAGGAATGGGGAGAGTGGAATGCAGGGACAGAGAGCTGGCAGTTGGAGAGGAAGAAGGACCTGCAGTCCGCCGCTCTGTTCATATCCCCTTAATTATATATATGTATCTTAATAAAATATAAATATGTATCTTAATAAAATATAAATATACCTCCTGTGTATGTGGTCACTTCACGCGGCGACGAGGATCTTGCCCTCCCTATACTGTCCTCATACAGATACTCCCAGAAAGGCAATGGAGTGCAGTAACCAGAAGAAAGTGACCAATATTAGCGTGCCAGCGAGACTGCAATGAGAGTAAAAGGTACTGTTTGTGTACTTACATGATATATTATAAGGAAGAAAATTAACGAACGCTACGTACCAGTGCGCCGTATGAATGTGCAAGGCTACAGCGCGAGCGCACTACTAACAGCGCCTTAGAGTAAAGGACCCAAGAAAACGTCCCGTGTGGGCCACCATCTTTGTTTAATGCACGTTTCCAAGGCAACGCCCCATACAATACTGACATTACATTGAGCAGTGTAATGGATCACCAGAGGCACGTTTTATTTTAAAGAAATAGAGAAAGGACAATAATTATTGCGTTCAGGCATACGGAAGCCAGGCATTTGAAAAGAAAATATAGATCCTCTGCATCCTCGTCTCAGTTTTATGATCTGAGTGCTAGAAAAAAGAAAGATTTTTTTTTGTAATCAATCCTCCATTTTCTGAAGACATAATATGCACAGATAATATACAAAAGATTTTTTTTATTCTTCAATTTTATTAAAATTTACAGTGAAAAGAACAAGTACTAACAAGAGAAGTGCGACCAATAAAACAGATTTAAAAAAGGGGAAAACTACAACCATTGGTCCAAGCAGGAGACACCTCAAGAAACATGTCTATGCATAGTGTTCCACCACCAGCCATGTTTCTACCAGAGAAGGGTGAGCCAGTTCTGCCTTGAAAGAGGTGGTTAAAGTCTTTCGAACACTATGCCAGTGTAGTGTGTGGCACAAATTACAGTGTTGAGAGAAAGAAGTCACTGCTGCTGCATTGGTTAGGTCGGGCTGGCCATGAAAAATATGAGGACCTGCCAGACTTGCCAGCAGCAGAATGTGGGGATATGAATGAGTATGAAAAGTGCATAATGAAAATTAGCAAACAATATGAAAAGAAATTGAGCACTGTACTGGAGAGATATAGGGCCTCATTACAGGTTGGGCGGTCCGGAAATAACAGTGGCGGTAAACCGCCGCCACTGTTAATTCCAGACTGCCCGATCCCGAATCCTGCAGGCGGGAGGTGGCGTTCCCGCCAGGTCTGACCTGGCAGGTTTACCACCGCCTGCCTGCAGGCGGACGAGGAAACACCGGCACCATCACAAGATGGGAATGGGGATCACCATTCCGCCTCCGGAATGCCCGGGACACCAGGGTTGTAATGCCCCGGTAATTCTGGGAATCATGGAGGCGGAATGGTAATACGAGTCCAGCGGTAACCAGGCGGTTTTACCGCCTCGGTTACCGCCAGACTCGTAATGAGGCCAACAGATTTGATAACAGATCGCAGCAAACTGGAGAAACTGTTGAACAATACATAACTGTGCTCAGGAAATTGGCTAAGAACTGCACATTTGGTCAACAACTAGAAGAAAGGTTAAGGGATCAGTTTATGTTAGAATGTGGCAGCACCAAAGGCTGGGAGAAAGTATGGGCTGAAGATAATCCACCTCTAGAAGTTGTGTTGCGGATTGCCAAAGAAGTGGAGCACATGGAAAACTGTGTAAAAACATTAGAAAGTAGAGTGAAAGACACTTCAATAAAGACAGAACCATCTGTCAATGTGCTGCAACCTGTACAAAGTGACAATGTAATGCATATTGACAATCCCAACAATTTAAATACGAGAAGAAGAGAAGATGCCAAGTTTCCAATGGAGGAGGAATGAGAAGACGTGGATACAACCAAGGACGTTTCATGGGAAGTGGACGACCTCAAAGTAGCCAAAGAGGCAGAGGCAGGAGCAGAGCCTGTTTCAGATGTGATAGGGTTACTAGCCCAATGTGATGGACTGACTGCCCTGCACTACATATATGTACAAATTGTAATGGGAGAGGTCCTCTGGCGAAATGCTGCAGGATAGGGAAAAGCAACATGAATTGGATTGGAAATGAAAGTAATGATGGAGGAGATGAATGTGTTTTTGCAATATATGACGAGGATAATGAAGTGGAATTGGAAAATCCGAAAACCATTGTCATGGTGAATGGTAACCCAGTTAGAATGATGACAGACTCAGGAGCAAAGTATACATTTCTACCAGAAACAATGTGGAAGAAAATTGGTCCCAAATGGTTGTATGAATCTGACATCAATCCCAGAGCCTTTGCGGGTGCACAAATTGACATCATAGGTTGGTTCAGAGCTACGTTGGAATTCAAAGACAGGAAGGCAGTAGGAAAAGTGTATGTCTCAAAGAAGGGTGCATCGCCTTTACTTAGTTTGGCACATCAAGCATGGCTCAAAGTACAACTGGATGCCAGTGCAGAAGAATCGATATATGTGGTGCAATCTAATGAAATAGATGCAGAGAAATTGAAGATAGAAGTATTTAGAGATGGGATTGGCTGCGGTAAAGGCATTACACATCGAAACCAACTTAGGAAGGGTGCAAACCTGTTGCTCAGAAATTGAGAAGTGTTCTGTTGGCTATGAGAGAAGAAATTAAAAAGGAACTAAGAAAACTAGAAGAATAAGGAATTGGAGAAAATTGTTGCTGCATAATGGGTTTCACCTCTTGTGATTGTGATGAAAAGCTCTGAAAAAGTGAGGATGTGTATTGATTTAAGGGAGTTAGATAAATGCATAATCCCGGAGATACATCCGCTACCCAATATCCAAGAACTACTGTTAACCATGGGATCGGCTAAAGTACTGTCAAGTACTAATCAATTACTGATTAACTGTCCTACTACAGTAGATCGGGGCACAATGTCCTTAAAGACCCAGACCTCATTGAAAATGACCACCATCTGCATACTATGTTACTTTCCATCTCCACCTTCAATTCAACAACATATACAATTTGACTCCTGAATATGTGTGGCCTAGCAGGTCACTTGATTCTCACTTTACTCCCATGTACATATGGATATTGCTCTGTACCTGCCTATTTGACCTCATCTACATCGATATGTGAGCTACTAACCAGCTATGTGTCACCCTAGAGACTACTGCACAAAGGGGCCACACCTAGATTGATATCTCTTCTCCCCTCCCGTAGACTAACAGTTGTTAAGGTTTGTGCTCCAAGTTCACCTAACAATCCACTCATTTCCAGTTTCTTTTGAACACATAATATTCGGTCTAAATAGATCCTCATCATCAAGGAAAGTCTTACACCACTCCTTGCCCCATTAATAATCAGATGGGTGCCTCTCAAAATGGATAGCTTATTTATATTATGCAATATGAATGCATAACAACTCTATAACCAGACTAATACAGACAAACCAGACTAATACTCTAAAACAACTCTAATATAGCCGCAGCTACAACATGTACAACAAGAACAAGGTTTCCCTGTGGTTTACTCATGATGTAGTGTAGGTAGACAAAATAGAGTACAAGAGGAGCTAGGCCATATATCACAAACCATTCTTCATGGCCGAGAAGAACTTCTATACCACTCCAATGAATGAGTATGCTAATGGCATACGAGTGAAGGCCCCTTACCAAAACTGTCACACCTGGATCCATCGAGCTTTTTATCAGCGTTCTAACAGCTCTTGCTACCAAAACCACTAATCTAAGAGCCTCCCTTTTCTGCAATTGATACCCAGGAGAGAGGACCTGTAATCATCACCCATAATCTCATTTGGAGCTAGAAGACATATTTGACTGCTCTTCTGCTTTTCTTATGGAAGTTGGTAGTTTGATTTGCACCATTAAGCCACCAGCTCCATCACCAACCCCTTTGCATCCATAATTATGAAGGAGTTTCCCAACCCCCCGTTTTTTCCTAGAATAGGGAATATTATCAACACCTCCATCAGAGATGGTCGTTTTCCTTTAAGCTTTAAGCCTACCCTTGAATGCAACCTACTAAAAAAACAACCTCATACACTATTGATCCCCTCGCTGTCCCATTGCCGTGCTCCCCCAAATTATAAAACAATGGAGCAAATAACGCTCATTTACAATCCTTTGTCATTCAGCATAACATTCTCGACCCTTACCAGTCTAGCTTCCACCAAGGGCATGGAACAGAATACACTCTAAGGGCATAGGACGATGCTCTTTAAATACATGTGGACAGGTGCACTCTGCTCTGCCTACTGGGCCTCGCTTTGGCATTTGATAAGGTAGATAATGAGATTCTAGTACGCAGATTGGAGACATACCGGTCTATACATATGTTGAAATGGATTTCCTGATTCTTATCACGAAAAACCTAGCTGTAGGTTATTGCAGAACTATACTAAACTATACTTGCTGACTGTGGCTTAGCATAAGGCTTTCACTTTTCACTTCTACTTTTCATTCCTCACATGATAACGCTTTTCGAATGTACTCAAAGGTAGAGAGTAGCTTATAACCTTTATGCACTTTGTTGCTTCCACTCCAGAGCTCCATTGCTTCCTAACTAGGTGTGGGCTATAAAAATCTCCAAATACAAATATTGGATGACACAACGGCAAACTTTCGAATCTCATTGATAAGCAACTAACAAAGCTGGTCCACCATATGGATTCAGCCAGAGACCTTAATGCGGCAGAAAACATCTGCAACCAGACCAGCAATCTAAGCTGCCTACATGATTAGAGCATCAACAGTGACTATACCCACGCACATAGTTTGGAGCGTCCGGTACCACACAGCAACGCAGACACCAAACAGAACTGGCTTGTTACCTGTTAGGGGACACAGAGGTCTGGTTGTGAATCTGGCATCCCGTGTAAGCCGGAGAGCCCTCGCACAACTGGGGCATAGACTGTGTGTTGCTTTAGCGGGCTGATATTGCGGAGACCCAGTGGAGCCACGTATCAGAAAGGGGCAGGGCGTAAGACCCTATTTATGCCTTCACTTATCTGCAATACCTCACAGGGGGGAAAGGAAGCCAGTGGTTGGCTTGGGGAACAAGGTAAGGTGAGGGGGTAGCCAATGGAGGGGGAAGAGGATAAAAGGAGGAAACAGAATTGTGTGTGTTATTCAGATGAGTTTAACAAAGAATAAGGAGGACCAAGAGACCAGGCAGAGGACGGATGCAGCGAAGGGTGTGGAAGAGTTGCTGAAGGAGTGTGCAAGGTGAGGTATTGATAAGTGAGAGAAAGTGTTCCTTAGTTGAGTTTGTGAGTGGAAGGTGTGAGAATGAGGCTGATAGCAGGGAGGGCATGGTAGGGTAAGTGAAACAGAAAAAGGAGGTTGGCTGGGAAAGAAGGTAGTGTGGAAAGAGGGGAAGTAGTGGAATGAAACGAGGGGTAGAAGTAGAGTAGATGGATCTTTTATATATATATATATATATATATATATATATATATATATATATATATATATATATATATATATATATATATAGCGCTTTAACCTAGAGCCCTTTACGTAGGACTTATTTACATACAGTACTATTATTACCCAATCGGAATTGGTACTCATTTATCAACCTCTGAAGGATCAAAGGCTGAGTTGGCCTTGCTGGGATTTGAACCTGAGACCTGCAGATCAAACAGATCACAGCAACAAGCATTTAACCCGGAGCAGTAGGAGTAAAAGAGGGGAGGTAGTATCTTTGCCAGTCCGTGTAATCACAGTTATTGGACTCATATGCTGCCTGATGGAGCCCCCCCCCCCGTAACATGAGGTGAGGCTTTGCCAGTCCATGTAATTAAACTTATTAGACTAATATGCTGCCTGATGTAGACCCCGTTAACATGAGGTGAGGCTTTGCCAGGCTGTGTACTCACACCATTGTATGTCTGTAACCATATGCTCTTTCTTGCACTCCACCAATGCATCATGCACTTTCTGTAACTAGCGCCTAGATGCCCGAGGGCTTTGTGCGCTGAAATAAATGCAAAAATGAATAAAATAAATAGTGTGGAAAGGAGAGCATAGTAGTGGTGTGGGGCCTAGTAGGAGAAAGTAAGATCAGAGGGTGGAGGTAGACAGTAGGGAGGACAAGAGGAACATCGGAGGCATAAAGTGGGACATGATATAAGGAGAAGAGACAGTGGATGGAGTAGGAGGAGAAAAGGGCGAGAGACAAAGACACAGGGAGAGGGACAAGACGGTGTTGAAATAAGAGACCAAATGAGCCTTGTGTATCGTTAGGGTCCTTATGTCAGAGACCACCTACATTGCGCTCCCAATGCGAATTCGCGAGTTCGAGAGATAAGGTCTTTGCTTTAAGGCGATCACTATCAGTCAGATAGTTATTGGGTAGAATTCACATTTCTAATACGTTGTGAAGGTTTATTTTTAAACCACACACAATAAAAAAAGGGGTTATTAATCTCTAGTGACAAGCCTGGGGTTGAGGTACACCTGGCTTAGGCAGGGACTGCCCATCCCAAGGTTAGCCAGAGAGTACAGAGCCCCCATACAAATGAAATAAAAAGCCTTGAGTTATCTTCAAGAGTTGGCGCATACACTATACAAGCCTCGCTTCTCTTCAACTTTCAATAATAACTCAAAGCAACGTAGAATATGACCCCAGCATGCAGTACTGTGTGCAGGCTAGGACTGGCCTATAGGGCAACAGGCCCATGGGCGAACCAAAAAGGCAAAATGCTGGTGTGGCCAGTTTTTTGCTCAAAGCGGGCCGCCTTTTTGGACAATGTGGGCCAGTCTGATGAGTTAATTCACAATGTGGATACTAGTTTTGACCAGTGTTCCGAATAAATATTCTTTAAAATGCACCATTTGCATCACATTTTACTCTACCTTGGGTACTACTCAAACAGTGTCACAAAAAGAATGATTAGCAACTGTGGGCCACTTTATTGTCCGACCCTGACTGTGTCCTATGAATGTCTCTTATGAACCGCCCCTGCAGATATGCCATTGATAGAGCCTTTGAAGGTCTCAATAGACTAAAAGCAGTGAGTCTTATCGTACCAGGTACAGTCGGATAATACCTTTGTTATGCACCTCCTAAGATTGTTTAACATGACGCAACCCATTCCCAACCCATTACTTTATATATAGCATAAGATATTTGCTCTTGCCGATATCAAGTAGCATATTCCTAAAGAACGAGATGCAGTACTACCTCTGTGGGGACACATTACAAATAGGAAGAAGAGGCAGCCCTGCATTGCATATTCCAGTTCTGTGTCTTTCGCAAAACCTTGTGTCTCGTGTCCACAAGTCGCATTCCTCCATCTTGAGGGATGCCTTGAGGACACAGATTTAGACTGAGACTCGAATGATCTGTTGCCACTTGTTTCAAGAACCCACGGACGGTGTCACAGTGTCATTTTAGAATAAAAGGCAACCAGCTCAACAGAGGTCGATGAACTGTTGGATATAGCATCTGCCTCATAACGGGGAGATCCCCATTGGTCACCCCCACCTCCTGTGGCCAGTATATCACACATACATCATGAAATAACAGACAACTTTTGTAGGCTTTTTTGGAATATACAAGGTCACAGTTTATTTGGAAAACAATAAACTTGGGACGGTCCCAGCCACACATTACATACATCAGCTAAGGGTGAACCGTGTCACCCTATCTGCCACCGGCAAAAGCTGAACACGTTTCTGGTTACTACCAGGCAAACACCGGTTACTACCAGTCGTACACTTGGAGCACTGACAAGAAGGTTGTTGGCGTAAAGCCCTAAAAAAGGGGGGGGGTCAGTGCCCGTACATGGATTTGGCTCGAGCCCGGCCAATCCTGAGCCGCTGCAGTCAAAGCTGTTACACTGCAGTCGAAGCTGTTACACTGTTATGGCACCTTCCTGGCCGCCCCCCTTACTTGCGCCTAAGCGACAGTATCCGTTATCATGGGGCTTATGCCATCTTCCAGTCTTAAGATATGTATGTGCATTGTGGGAAGTCCCACAGCTTAAAGCTTTCAAGGTCCAAGTGCCATGTCAATGGCAAGACCCTTAACTTGCACACAAACCAGAATTTCCAATTGTCAGGAAACGTATGCCATCATCAAGTCTTACCACGGCATGCATGTACCTTATGGGAGTGTCCCACTGCTTACCCACCTGTTGGTCTCCATTCGGCATTCCTGGCCTTCCTGGGGCCAGACCAAGATGGTCCTTGGCGAGGAAGAAAGGAGAGGCTGCAACGTGGCACTCCTGCACATTGCAACTTCTAAAAGGCCTGAGCTATAAAAACATTCTCCTTCAACCTTGTAACACCTCCTGTCTGCGTTGGCCCTTGAATGTGACTCGAGGTTTTAGCTGTAGTCAAATGCTGGCATCTCCTTACCCTCATTCCTAATCAGCATGGGGGCTTTAGAAAAATTGCTTTGTAATATGGCGCTGGGAAAAAAAGACACAAATAAATAGAAATATCCAAGAGAAGCACTTGGATTTAAAAATATCTGTCAGTGTATATTACCCGGATGAGTAAAGCAGAACTTTGATCCTAAAAGAGAAGATTGTTTCTGGCTATTATATGCTTGCTCTATTATCACCAGAGCTCAAAAGCGCTTGGAGAAAGCACAAAAGCCCATTCAGAATTTGTTTTCAACCGAACCGTGGTCACTAGCTGACCTCTGCATTTTAATGCTGACAAGGATTTCATTCCAATGTGAATCTCTAATGGATTCTGCGGTCCTAATATTTTAACAGAATTATGCATTTTCATTAAAATAAACGCACGGCCAAGCATTGTTTTTAAACCACAAGGTGACTATTGTGGTTCTTGAAATATTTATTAGATATGGATGGACGGTTTTGTGAGCTTAGCTGGCCACTGTGGAACCTGTCTGTATGTAGGTGTTTTTTTTTATAAAGATCAAACCTAGCTAGAAAGCAACAGTGTGTTGTAGAAATTAATAAATATACACAGTAGTAGAGCGTTGGAAAAGTGGGCTCCCTGGGTGATGTTTGAAGGCCCACTTCGCTTGGCACATCTATGGTGTGCAGTATACTCAGTCTTTAGTTCCATCTTGAATTGTACGAGCGTTGCAACCGTCCAACTGTTTGGGGAGATGGTCTTTCACAGTAATACATAAAAGGAGAAGGTTCGCTTCCTCATCTTCACTCCCCTTTTCTGCAGGTAAACTGGTGCTTGAATCGGTACAGCCTTCAACGCAGTACAGGCGGTTTTGAAGATGATCCATGCTGGTAAAGGCAGCCAATGTAGTTCCATAAGTGCAGGCTTGGACTGGCCTATAGGGCAATAGGCCAATGGGCGAACCAAAAACACAAAATGCTGGTGTGGGCCAATTCTTTGGGGCAGATTGGCCGACTTTTTTAGCCAATGTGGGCCAGTTTAATGAGTTACTTCACTATGCGGCTAGTAGGTTTGACCAATGTTGCTGGATAAATATGCTTTAAAATGCACACATTTAATCACATTTTAATAAAAAAAACTCCCCCTTGGGTACTATTCAAACAGTGTCACAAAAGGAATGAAAAGCCATTTCCAACTGTGGGCCACTTTTTCATTGGTGCCCTAGATAATTTTACGGCCCAGTCCCACCCTGCATAAGTGTGGCGGGGTCCATCTGCTTCCACTTCCTGATGCTAAGCAATTAGTCTTGCTGCAACATGTTGTCCTGCTTTGAAATGGACATTTAACCGAGAGAACTGCATGTGCTCCTCATAGGGATAACATTGTAAGGGCTGGACGATGTTCCAAAAGCCAGGGAGCGGCAGAAAGGGTTTAATTTTACTCAGCCGTTTTACATGATACTCGCAGAAGTACAGGTTCTGTAGACCGACAAGATAACACTGAACCTGTAGGTCACTGTTACGATTCGCTTATCGCTTGAGGTGCTTTGCATCCCGAAGTAAACTGCACTAAAAATGGGTGCGTGTGACTGGCTGACATACCCCGGACCAGACGTTGGGGAATGCGAGAATTCATGTGCTACTGCATTCCTGGACCTTCTGTGCTGTCTCCCCACCTGTTGCCTCATCCTGGTGTGATGCAGTTCATTGCGATGCAAATCTCTTGGAAACGCACATACTATGGTCTGCACCTCGAGCTTTGTTCTTAGTGTCGGGATGGGTCCTTCTACGACAACATTGATGTTTCGCAGATATCAGGCAACCGTCTCATGAAGATAAACTTTATTGTTATTAACATTTTATGGTGATGCCGTTTCTTTCTTCCTTACTTTAGTTTCCCTGTATGCGCCTCTGATTTGTATGGATTTGTATGCATTGTGGGCTTTCATTTGTATTGTTTGTACTAGCACAAGTGTGTAGTAACTCTTGAATTGTTAGTAATTACATGTTTAACATTACTCAAAACTCTGATATGGTAGATTTCATTATTTTACTATCCAAAATGAAAAGATTATAAATACTGTACTTCTATGGTGAGTGCTGTGGCCCTTGCTAGGATTATGTATGATTAGGTTCCTGTATTTACAATAACACTCCAATATAATGTTTTGTTTAGATGAGTACATTATTTAATAGATTACATAGTTAATGATAGGTCTCCCGATCACTCCTGACATCTTGTTACCAACATTATAAACACAACCCCTTGTAGGGACATTTCATCAACATTTATTTCATCAGTGATGTCATCAATGACATCTGTGATGTCATCTCTGATGTCCTGGGCTTTAGTCTTAGCAGTGGACGGTGGTACCGCGAGTTATGGCTGCTTAATTTACCATAACTGGCAGATTTCTGGGGTTTTTCGGTTTTACTTGTAACCATAAAATCCCTTTAACAAAGTTTTTTCAGTGAATTTCATGGGTTTTTACCAGTGCACCCTTAATTTCCTACAACTTACTAATATCAAACTTACCCCAATATAGCAAAATGTGTGTACAATTTCCAAAGTTTCCCTTTAAAACTCTGCCATTTCCCACCTTTTTAACACTTCTATACACTTTTCGCAACTTTTTCCATTGTTTATTAATCCGTCAACGTTCGCGAATGTCTGACGTCATCGCGGTTCTTCCAGACAGTGTCACGCTCATGCACCACATGACAACATGTTCCCGAACGCATCCGCACTTCACGATCGGGACTGCGCTTCGCGGACACTTCAGAAGAGCATTTTCTACTGATCTAGGAACTTTCAAGCTCAAAACATTCCCCTTGCATAGCTCTTACACATTCTTACTCATTATCCATTAACAATCTAGTACACAGCACATACTTGGAAGAATATTAGCAAAACCCCTAATTATCTTAAAAATTGCATCATCTTTTGCCATCCCTCCTCCCCAAGAGCCACCACCACCACCATCAGCAACAGCTGGTGGACCTACACAACAAAAAAAGCGCAGAACTTCCAAAGACAAAGAAGAGGACCAAGAAGATGAGGTAGAGGAAGTGCCTACCTCTAGCACCAGGAGAGAATCACGGGTGTGGCAGTTTTTTACCACTGTTGGGAATGTACCAAAGGCTAAAACTACCAAAATGAAATGCAATGAGTGCAACGTTGTACTCAGTCGCGAACTACCTGGACAGTACTCCTACAGGACCACCTCCATAAACTGCAAGTAGTAAGCTGCCTTCCTCCACCACATCTTCCTCAACCAGTAATGTAACCACACAGCCTACTTCTGTGGGACACAAAATCCCACCAGCTACCTAGCAAGCAATAAAAGAGGCTGTTGATCCATATCTTTTGAAGACAACAGTCTTCTGTATATACTGCAACACACCACTCTGCAGGGGGGAGCAATTTCGAAATGTTTTTGAAGCTGTAATCAAGGAGCATGAGAAACGCTGTCCCCTACCTTAGATGTAACACACGGGCAACATCTTCCCCTGTCCACCTGCCCCTCCATATTAGTGCTTGGTGCCCTCATTTCCTTCCCAACCTTACGTTCTAACCTCCCCTATAAAAAACAAAAAAAAGGTTCCTTTTGGAACCACCTTTCACAGTTAAAAAATAGAACCAACATCGTGCTTATTGGCTTCATCGGGAGGCTGAATATTGTGAAAGTTGGGAATTCTTCAATGGTTTATTTGGGTAAAGTGTAAGTTTATCGATTTGGCTAATAACAGGGTTAGGGTGGGTGTTGTTGTGTTTGTATGTGTGTATATGTTGTGTGTATCTTTATTATGTGTTTTGGATTTAGGCTGGGAATTCTGGATGAGGTTTCTTTGCTATGTAGTTGATAACTTGTATTTTATGAATTGTTGGAATATTGTTACTTTTGTGATTCTCACTATTGTAGTTATTGTTATATATGAGTTATAATTAAATAAAGATGATAAAAAAATAGAACAAAATAATGTAATAGACTCCATTTACTTTACATGTTTCAGTAGAGTACATAGACTCAATAAGACTTTCCAACAATTCAATTAGCATTTTATGTTATACTAATGGGAATATTGTGGCCTTCATCCCCAGTTTCAGAGACTGGAACGGGGATAACGGCTCACCTACCAAAGTTAACGGCCCAAGCAAAATGAGGGTGGATAACAAGGGCTCTGGACCGTTATCCTCAATTCCAGCACCTTGCAATGACGGTTGAAGTGCATTAGCACCCCGGACTGCCAAAGCGGTAAACCGGGCTGCAAAAAATAAATAAATACATTGTTCTACCTACACTGGGACGTGCACAGCGTCTCACTATAGGAAGGAAAATCCTTTTCCAAGATGGCTACTATGGAAAGGAAAGGCAGGGCTCCGTAGAGAGCCCCTCTTCCGTTTCCATGGCAGCCTGCAGAAGGTGAAGAGAAAGCCATATTACCACAAGCACATTTAATTTCACCTTTCAAACCTATCCCAATTTTCAAAACCTTTACCACATAGCCAGTCCCTGGTGGACATGGCCATTTTATCTCCACTGGTCGCTGATTGTGCGCATGGCCGGTAGCCAGGTAGTCCAGGTCATGACCTTGTGCCATCACCCGGGCAATCTTGCCACTATCCATGGCCACAGTCTATACCTCAGTCACCAAAAGGTATATCACTATTTTTTGTACCTACATAATGAGAATTGTCAACAACAAAAAAAAAACAGACAATTTCAAAACCATGCTTTTAGGTCCTTGCCAATGCTCCTTACATGAGTTTGCTCAGAATCCATCTATGTATTATATTTCAAAAGTGTAATAATGTGCGTACATACAATAGTCATAACTTAGCCCAGGCTTGACAGAATCCTTTCAGACTTTGCACAAACATTCAAGGTTGGGTCTCTAAATTTTCTGAAAACCTTTGTCCACATTTGTCAAATGGCAAAAAAAAGTTATAAGCTACCTAAAAATGTTGAGATCCCTCCTCTAATTTAGACCCTCTTGACAAAATCCCACCAAACTTTGCAAAAACATCTATATCTAAAACCATTTTGCAAACATTTGTGCAGATTCGTCAAATGGCACCACATTTATAAACCTTTACAATATTTTGGGACCCCCCCTCTAATTTTGTTCCCTCTAGACAAAATACCACCACACTTTTCAAAACCCTTCAGAATCAGGCCTCAAATGAAATTCCAAAATTTCATGCAGTTTCATTGAGTGGCGCTAAACATCTGACGCAGCTCACATTTTGTATTGATCAATCAACGGGCGCCCTCCGATGTCCGCAGACATCACGTTGCCCTGAGAGCCAATCGGAGGCCCGTCCACAGACCGAACAGGGAATTGAGTCCAGGAACCGAACCCAGATGTTACTTATTTATTTTGATCTTTTTTTGGTCTTTTAAATCTGTCTAGTAGTTTTTTTTTTTAAATTAAATTTGCAAAAGCATGCTTTTGGGACCAAGCCACCACTCCTGGTGCAAATTTGGTGAAAATCCGTCCAGCAGTTTGGGCTGTAGACGTGAGAAAAATGTTTTTTCCATTGCATGTATTGGAAAAAGCACACATTTTGGGGCCCCCCTATAACTTTTCTGCCCTTGACGAAACCTCACCAAACTTCGCAGGATCGATATAACGGGGCAATATTCATTTTTTTGCAAAGTTTCGATCAGGGGGGCGAACTTGTACACCACCCAAAAATTGCTCTTCCTATGGGTTGAGCAACGTAACCATAATTACAGGGCCACTACAGTTTTGAACAATCTCTTCATCTCAATAGCAAAGATTAGAAATATAAATGACGGGATACAAATATCCTTATTGGCATTACAGGACATCTAGCTCTTTGAAAATATCAAAGGATGTGTCCTCTGCAATACTTTGTCTCCCTGGGAAACACTGTAAGGGTCTCTAGAATAAAAAGCTTTGAGCTGACTGATTCTATTAGAGAAGCACATTACTGTCTAACAGCATCTTCCCTGAGTCTAAATGAGTTCAAAAGATGGCACTGGTTTTAAGGTATTCCAGAGAAAATCTAAATAAACAAAATTCCAAATTGAGATCCCAGTGGGGAATGGCATCTGTCAACAGGGAATATAATGAAGCTCAGCAAAAAGGAGTTTTAACCCCAATTTAAAATAGAAAAAGATGTGCCTGGTCTATTATGGCAGGCTCCAGTGGTCGAAAGGTGAATGGACTACATACATTGATTAAATAACTGGATTCAGTTGTTGAGTGAGATGATTAACCCTCTTCTACAAAGCACAGATGTCAAAACATTCTTAGTATACACTTTAAAATACAATTCACTTAGATTTCTATGAACCCATTGACAAGTGTTGCCATCAGGAGAAAATAGTGACTCTGTTTCTAAGGTGAATTCAACTATAAAATGCTGGCTTGTAACTTTAACATAGATAAAAGAATGTGTGAAAAGGTTAACGTGGTTACACTTATTCTAAAGACTTGGGTTAAGGGTAGCTTTTATTTTGAAAAATAGTGAAATATCTTATTGTATTAAAGGGCCACACACCTCGAGATAATAATATTGCATTGAAGAAGACATTTTAATTTGCATTAAGAGACCATTATACTTTCGATATTTAAATTGGAATTATTTTCTCAGGACTGCAAGGGAGAAATTAACCTTCCTATTACATTAGGAGTAAAACACATTTATGATTTATCCTTTATATAATAAAAGTTTTAGAAGTGTACCCATCCCTGAAAATCAGTGAGATATGCTGTACACCGGGCTGGCAAATTCAAATATAATTCGCTCCCAAAACCCCAGGGAATTATTTGATAATTTGTTACCAGCAGAGTTGAATGTGCTCCGTTTAATTGTGGATTATAAGAATCTTTTTTAAATGTGCCTCCACACTTTTTTCATTTACATGCTCAGTCTCCCTTTAGAGACACAACTTGTAAGCAGGGACCGCAAAAATACCTTTAATTGCTATCTGGAATGTAATTAGTTATAGCAGCATTCATCTACACATTCTGGGGACAGTCTCAGATATCAACTGCTCAAGGCAACTCTTCCAGGTAAGCTCTTCCTTTCAGCCTATCCACATGCTGCGCCCAGCCCCCAAATCTCTTCCAAGTAATCTGGTCCTGGCTTGAAAAATGCTTCTGCATTCAGCTCTCTCTGGAAAATACCTTCTTAAGGAGGGTTCCATCAGCTGCATCTAAGTGGAACTCCAATCAGCTTTTCTCCTGTCGGACAGCCAGTATTCAGTAAATCAATCCAACATTTATATAGTGCTATCATCACCAGTGGCAAAGTGCTAAAAAGAATGAGGATGGAAAGACTGACCAGGATTTACATGAACAAATACATTTAAAAGTGATTTTTTTTAAAATATCAAAGTCTGAAATCCATTTGTTGCTTTCATAAACCTCCCCCCTTTTCCTAAGTGGTTGACTTTAAATATCTGACAAACTCCACCCATGTAGCATGAGTTGATGCAGCAATGTTGGTCTGGACAGAGCCTACAACGGCTTCCGTTCAGTTACTCACACCCACAAGAATCCTGCTTTTTGCTATGATTGGCCTAATGTGTTTTAACATGTCAAAAGGGCATGCAGTTAATCCCCCTCACCCCACTCCTAGAATTTAGATGAGATTAGACTGAAAGATGCCTTTCTCTTGTAATTAGTGGTATGGACTGGTGGCATTGCAAATACTTATGCATTCACAATAACATGGCAATTCTGAATTTAGAGACATCCTTCATATTTCTGAAGCTGCCAGCAAAACAGTTATTAAAATGTGCAAATGTATTAGTAAATCATACATTTTAATAGACCCTTCTCATGTAACTGTGATTGGGCCTGCTCCACTGAATTACAATCTAGTCTCCAGCTATCAAATAGAACAAAGGGTTAAAAGATAAGAGGCAATAATGGATATCAATAAATGTCTCATTTAAAATATTCTTTTCAAAGCTGCATGTTGCATGTTTTGTTGAAGTGTTATCAACAGAAAACATCTGCTGAAACAGATAGGAGTCCTTTAATAGAACATCCACACATTTTAAAAGAGTCCTTTTGGCTCAGCCAGGCCATAATTTTATTTTCTTGGTATTTTAAAACAAGGCCTTTGACTTGGGTATACACGGTTGTCTCTATTCTTTAATGGCTTAGTAGAATGATTTATAAGGGGGCCTGTTTTACAAACACTGACACTTGCATAGCCGCCTTTTCAAAGTTCAAACTAAATTGACAATTTCAAGGTTGTGTAAAAAGGAAAACATTTTCTTTGTGTCATTTTAAAGTATAGGCCTATCAAAAATGTTCACTCAATCTATCCGATAACTTGTAAATCACATTTGGTCTATCACCTCCTTGCAGAATGCTAAAATATAATATGTACAGGTCTGCATAAATACAGAAGGTTTTATTTTTGTATGTATTGAAAGAAAACTCTGTTATTTTGAACAGTAATATGATTTTTAAATGCAAAGCCCCTCAAAATGCACATTGTTTAATGAAAAGCGTTACATTTAGTCAAATAACAGAACCGAAGCACTTGCAGTATAAAGTTGTTGCAAACTATCAATTCAAGGATGTTCTAATTTCTAGCATTTGCAGTACGTCACAGAGTACCTGAGGTCCTAATCAGGAGCCGCATTCTGAAGGATACTCTTATGCGCTGTCTTGACACTGAATACCCAGGATGTTTAGCAATGATATCTTCAGCAATAAGCCTCATCTTTTCACCTCTTCGAATTTGTGGAGAGGTGCGTTAAGGCTGATCCGCAAAGCCATGAAAACTATCTTGTTCACCTAACCAACCCCACATGTTCAAACTCTCGTGACTAACATGTATGATGTATTATGGTGTATGATACTCCCTATCGCTTAACACAGGATCCTGCCTTACTGTAACCCAAGGCACAGCCTGTACCCATTGTAACTAAGTTCCCTTACAAGTAACAGGGCCACAATGCCCCTGGGCTGCCTGCGTGCTATATAAATGTAATAAATAAATAAATAAATAAAATCCTTCCTGAAAGCCACTCTGCCTGGAGATGATAAACTGCCCCCTGCAAAATGGTGTCCTGGAAAGGCAGCTCTCAATTGAGGAAAAGGCAAATGCAGAAAAAGCCTCTAGTGACCCAGAACAGAAGGACACCTGAGTCTTGATTGCAGTAGACCGACTGGAGTCTAGTAGAAAGATGCCAGATGAGGAGAACACCTTGGAAAAAAGTGGTGACGATATGGATGCATTAAAGGGGGCAGATAGGATCCAGAAAATACGACTTCCAAGAGTCAAAAAGGAAACAGGATAATCAAGGTGGCAGGTTCCAGGAGTCTGGAAGAGGAGGCACAGAGAGTAGCAGAAGGAAAACTCAAACTGGCCCGTAATATACAAGTCAAGGGAGACACACAGAAGCATTAGCTCAGGAAGAAGCTGAAGCTTTAAGATGCCCCGGAAGGGTCCAAATTAGGGATGACAACTGTTCTGGGATGCAGTGTGCAATGTCATCTGCATGATAATGTCATAAGCCTTGCCGACGGACCTAGCAGCCATGTTGAAGGGGGCATGGGACCGCCAGCGTCGATTCCTGCAGTTGTAACAATCAGGGCCATTTTATCAAAATGAATCTATTTCTAAACAAACCATACCTAGGCTGGGCCAAGAAAATGTAATGTGTGCAGCTTAGTTTCCTCATGTAAAAGCCCATATGGTCGTTACAACACGCACATTTATCAAAACTAATAATATAAATGGAGTGATGCACTGGCCTATGCATTATCCGCCCCAATTCTGAGCAGATTTTGGGTAGCATCTTCGGATGAGAATATTAAGAGGGCAACCCAAAAAACATGAGTTCATGGAGCATATCAATCTTGGGTCACAAAGAGACATTGGCATCATACTGAGTATTAGCAGGGGATCATTAGACTACAAAACTCCAAGTATTGTGGGTGGCACGGTATTTATGCAGTAAATCAGCAGTCCCAGAAGCCAATAGAATTTTCATGTAGCCATCAAGCAACATGAATAAAAATGAGTCACTTTGTCCTTCATGGAGAAATCTTTCACTGGGTCTGTAGGGCAAACCTTGCTCGTCTCTGCTACAGCATATTGGTTTCCTTTGGATCATACTGCCCGAGCCAATGACACTTGTCCTCCTAAGCTCCACCTCTGGTGGCCATCTTCAGATTTGGTAGCAGTATGGCAGTGGCAGTATGAACCAAGAAGCGCCCGAGAGGGGAAGGAGGGAGGGTTTGCATGTGAATCCATGCAAGACCCATGCTGGAGAACAAGAGTTACAGGTAAGTTACTTGTTCCTTCTCCAGTTTGGGGTCTTGCATGGATTCACATGTGCATGAATATGATTACACAGTAGTACATATACACAACCACGAAAGGTAGTAAGGCTCACAGAAGCAATACACTTATCCATGGAACAGACTCACATCAAACAAACAGGTTGCGTAGCATTGCTTGGCCGACCCAGTACTCCTCTCTGGAATCATGTCGACACAGTAGAATCTTGTGATGGTGTGGGTAGATCTCCAAATAGCAGCCTTGCAGATGTCGAGCAGGGGAACACCAGAGAGAAACACTGTTGTCGCTGTGATGTCTCTAGTTGAGTGGGCTCTCAGCCAGCCTGTAAGGGGTCTGTTGGCCAAAGGATGGCAATGCATGATACAGCCAGAGAGCCACCTGGAGATGGGACCCTTAGCCAGGTCCTTCCCATGTCCCACAGGTCCAAAATGTATGAAAAGCTGGGACGTCTTCCAAAAGTCCTTAGTGCGTACAACATAGTACTTCAGCGCTTGAGGAACGTCCAGCGAATGCAATGCCCATTTAGCAGGTGAAGAAGGATTTGCAAAGATAACGGTTAGTACCAAACGCTCTTTGAGATGAAAGTCGGAACCATAAGCATGAAGGAAGGATGAGTTTGCAGAACCACACTAGTGTTGTAGAAGGACAAATATGGAGACTTACAGGAGTGGGGCTGAATCTCCCGGACCCACCTGGCCAAGGTGATTTCCACTAGGAAAGCCACCTTCCACGACAAACTTCAAATGGACATGATGCATTGGTTCAATTGAAGGCCCCATCAGTTTAGACAGTACAATGTTGAGTTCCCACCCCGAGGCAGGAGATTTCACCCGAAGGAATGCTCTGAAGAGGCCCTTGAGAAACTCCTTAATGAGTCTGTATGATCACAGGGAAAGCTTGATGGGAACCTGCATGTCCCGGGATATGGGGGCAAGGTGGACCTTGATAGACGCATGGGCAAGACCAGTCTTGGCCAGAGATAGAAGGTACAGTAAGAGCTTTGCACAGTCACACGCAGCAGCGAAACCTCTGCGGCCAGCACCACACTATAAAGCACTTCCACTAATGCCTGTAGTAAGTGAGCGTAGAGGGAGACCTGGCCGTGGCCAGGATCTTCTTGCATTCCTCAGGCAGTGAATAGTGTCCAAATTCTAAGGCTGCAGGAGCCGGGCTGTGACATTCAGCAACGCTGGGTCGTGGTGCAGGATTGACTCTCCTTCTCTGGAGAGGAGGTCAGGAAGCGGACGCAATTGGATGCCCAGAACCACTGACAGATGGAAAAGGTCTGAGTACCAGATCGGCCTTGGCCATGCCGGTGCAATGAAGACCATCTTGCAGTGGCAGCCAGATTTGTGGATCACTGATATCAACAGCCGAATCTTTGGGAACATGTACAGGAAGAAGCCCTCCCAAAGAAGCGAGAAGGCATCCCCCAGATGCTTCGGCTGACGAGAACTGCTGGCAAACCTTTTGTTAAGCGGCTTCACTTCAACACTACAGCTAAGTCAATGCCTAGTCTGGGATGCTGAGGGAAACCCTTATTGATATATTTTTAGGTCCAGTTCATGTACTCTGGATGACAAACCTTATATAACACCCCTCTCTAAGAATCCCCCTAACCCCACTGAGCCAAGAAGTAGGTTTGTTTTGCAAATTAAAAGTTGTATTTGAAAAATTAAACAATAGATATATATCACACTTTTATAATAAATCAATATCTGATAGTACACTGAGACATATGATGTGGATCCACAATGGGTAATGTTACTGTGGTACACTTGATTACTTAGGAGTAGTATAGAGGATGAGGTAGCTGCAAATGCTTTATGGTTTCAAGGAAATGCAAGGTGGAATAAAATGCAGTACAGCAAATAAACTTGATATGATTTCAACCAACAACAATGTAATCACTTTTTCTCTGGCAATTCACCCCCCCCCCCTCCCTATGCAATGGAAGGAGATGGAAAGAGGAGCACACAGTTCTCAGGAATGTAATCAAATACAATACGAAATTCAGTTCCCCCCAGCAAGCTTAGAGGAAACAGGTAGAAGTTTGAAACACAGGCCCAAAATGCTTTTAAATGTGATTGCAACGGATGGGAAAATGTGCTAACTGATTTTAATTCCCTCTAGAGATTCAGGGTGAGTGAGAGATGCTTGTTGGTATTAGCTCAGGCTCACTTTAGCAATGCTCTATGAGTTATTACCAGGTTGCAAACAGATTTTTAACAAGGGAAAGAATGGAGCAGCTATTTTGACAAGTGGAGAAATTGAGCCAAATCGCAAATCGCGGTAAATTTCGCGAGTGCGTAAATCGCGATTGCAGAAAAAGTATAAGGATTCGGTTGTTGGAAAGCTTAGATTCTAAGCTTTCAGAGGAAAGTTAAATCTCGTTCCTAGCCAAACGGTCCCAGAGATACAGACGATTTAATAAAGGTAGATTTTCGGATTTAAAGTAAAACTCAAAATGACAGGTGACAGCTTGCAGCTGCAGAATTGACAGGTGACACGATTTCTAGGAGGCAGTTCTACTTAGGTTAAAATAGCTTGAATTAGATTATTTTAACTAAGAGATTGGTTCTGCACAGTTCTGCTAGGTACTCACAATATAAATTTGAACTAGGCCTCGTCACGGATCTAGTCAACACGTCCCGCGGCGGCTCTGTCTGCTCGGCAGGTCAATCAGGCACCGGTTCTGCTCACAGCGATCCGGATCTCTGGTTCTGCTCACAGCGGTCTGGGTCAGCCCTGCTCTGCCGGTCTAGCCTCTCTGGATACAGCGGCCTCTGGTTCTGGACACTGCTCTGCTTTCCAGTCCGGATCAAGTGGATTCTGGATGTAACACTGCTTTCTGGGTACTGGCAAAGGTTTCTTGGCAAAAGAATTCAGACAGCTCGCCCGGCTGTGGAATAGTTTGCAGATGATTTTAAGGATGCTGAGGCCTGCTGAGAAGAGTTCTCAGTTTGTGGGTTTAGGCCCTTGCTTTAAGTTCTGAAGTAAAGTTCTGGTCTTTGGAGATTGATGGATGTGAAGTCTGGAGTCTCCTTGCAGAGCGTCCCACAGAAAATGGAATTGAATGTCCCTACCTGTCCCAGCAGACTCTTTTTATGTGTTTTAAAAAGTGGGTGGAGAGGCTAGCATCACTAAGCCTGCCCCTCTCTTGATTTGATAGGTCAATAGATTCTTTGGTCCCTGATTTGGGAAGGGATAGTGTGTCAGAGTGATGTCATTTTTATGACCTGCAGAAATGACACTCCCCTGATCAATGTGCACACAAATCTATTCCTGATCCAAATACATATTTCCCAGGTACCCAGTTGTTTGACATCACATACACACATCATATATTACTCAAGATAGTCCCTGTCCCAACTCTGGCGTTTCTAGGAGCTTGCATTCAAAATGGCAACTTATTTTCGATTTTAGTGGGTTTTGCAACATTGGTTTTTCATCAAAAATTATACAAAGGTACATTTCCCTTCCACATATATCCCAGTAACTTTCCATGTCTCTAGCTTAAATACAGTGTCTACAATAATCATAATTAGCGGGGTTTTGCCCCAGAACATGGTACAAATCGGAGTTTGGACTCAAATCGTGAGGGCATTTTCCATACTAAGACTCTCAAAGTTGTACATTCCTGTCATTTGGTTACAATAAGTTATCACTGTTTCTATAAAATATATATTTGTTGCAATTCAACTCCCCAAAGTGTTTGGGTCCGCCTCCAGAAGTCTGGGTGGGTCCCAGAGGCACTTCTCCTCCCACTTCTCCCAGGAGGAAGCCACTTTACGGCCCCCCCCAATATAACATTTGCCTGAGTCCATTGTTCAGTTTCCGGCAGTCCCCAGGTAATTCAATCAGAGAGGTGTCAACTCCTTTTGGTGGGGAAGCAGGATGCAGCTAGGCCTGGGAAGAGTGGCTGAGCAGGTTTCTCCTGTCGGTGGTAGTTGTCAGGCAGAATTCAGCTAAATGTCACTTTAGTTCCCAGTTTAAATCAAACGTACGATTTTTACCTATACATTAAATAATTACTTCCTTCAAGTCATTTCAGAATATAGTTTTACATTGTATCCACCTCTTAGCAAGTCTTTCCTTGGTCTGGTTTGGGTTCCTCTGTTCAGTTTTACACAAAAGTCTGGTGGTTTTAAAACGCCGGCTTTCTGATAGTGGTGAGTACCGGTATTGCAACCATTTTTGGGATTAAGAAAATGAATTCCCCACAGTTCTGAGTTGGTTTTTGGCAATCAGCATTGCCATTCCCAATGGTTTCAGGCTACTGTGTGTGTAGCCCAATGATGGTTTTAGGCAGTGCCCTCCTGTGCTCACAACATAGGCAAACATGGGTGGCAGCCTATTCTTCATGTTTTCCCTGTGCACTCTCTGGGGAGTTCTGGCCATCATGATGTTTTCCATGCCAGTACTGCACAGTTTTATGGTAGGGCTTGGATGCATGGGTAAAAACATCCCACACTTTGGCACTTGGCGCTGGCAGCTGTTGCCAAAATGTCGATTTGAGAAAGGCCCCATTCACTGAAGAGGTGCTTTCTGAAGCTCCATTTGTGGCAGGACCGCAGCCCCCAGCTTAGAGTGTCTGCAATGGTGTTCTTGATGCCTGCCAAGTGAAAAAGGATGAGAAACATGAGTTGAATAATGGCTCAGTGTCAGAGACTTGGCTTCCAGGGAGAAAGCGGGGGAGCGCGTCCCTCCCAGTTTCCTTATGAAAAACATTGTAGTGGTGTTGTCCATGAAGACCCATACCACCTTTCCCTGGAGCGGAGGCTGGAAAGACTTGAGGGCCCAGAAAAACTACTGCAGTTCCAAGACGTTTATGTGCAACTTTTTTTCTTCCGGAAGCCAGAGGCCTCTGGCGTGAGAATGTCCTGTATGGGCTCCCCAGCCCTCCAGAGAAGCGTTGATCGTGACTGTAGTCTGTTACGGCAGGATCTGAAAAGTAGCTCCCCGAGTGACGTGTGGACTAACTGACCACCATTGCAGGGTTTGACTGAAAACCCCGATTGAGGGCGATCCTGTCCATGTGTCAGTGACTTGCTGCCATCTGGCATTCCAGAAATTCTTGAAGGGGTCTCATCTGAAGCCTGCAAAAGGGGACAAGACGGATGCAGGAAGACATCACCACCAACAGGGACTTGATGGAATGGACTGTTGTAATGGATGCTGTCGACAGCTGTTGGACCTGTCCCAGGATGGGCTTCACCCTCTCTTCCGAGGGAGTCGCAAGACATAAGACTATGTTGAGTCAGGCACCCAGGAACAGTGTGTTCTGAAATGGCACTATGCAGGACTTCGGATAGTTGATCTAGAATCCTAGCGCAGTCAAAGGTTGGATGGTCTCCACTGTGTGCTGGGTTGCCAGGGCATGGGAGCGGGATTGGATGAGACAATAGTCCATTTAAGGGTAGATGTGGATTTGCTTCCGGCGTAGATGCGCTGCCACAGAGAGCTAAGCATATGGTGAGCACCCTCGAGCCGATTTCAGTCAAAAGGGAAGGGTTTGAACTGGCAATGTCACCCCTGGATAACAAAATGCAGGAACGCCCGGCGTTTGTGATGAATGGGGATGTGAAGAGGTGCCAAAAAATCCCTCTCCTCCAGCTGGTCGAGCACATGTTGCAAAGTGACCATCCTAAACGTTTGTGATTTGAGGAACTTGTCGAGGCGTTGCAAGTCTAGCATTGGTCAACACCCTACTGACTTCTTCACCAGAAAGTATCTGGAGTACACTCCAGAACCCCAGAGGTGCTGAGGGACAGGTTCTATTGCTCCTTTGCAAAGCATGGCTCAGACCTCCTGCAGCAGCTGCGCCATGTGCAGCTCTTGAAGAGTGACGGGAGGAATGCAGGGGAACCGGTCTTGAAATTCTAAAGCGTGCCCCTGTTGCAGAACGTCCTGAACACATTTGTCCATGGAAATCTTTCAACACTGATCAACAAAGTTTGATAGTCGGTATCCCACTGGGGTGCAGAATTGGGGGGCCGGTTCAAGCATGCCTTGTTGTCTGCATCCTGGATGGGGGGACAACAACAACGCTGGGGGCCACTGCCAGATGCCTGGGAGTGAACCCTATAAGCCTCCTGAGTGATGGAATGGGAGGGCCGACTATAGTGTGTGGTGTAACTCTTGGATGATCTGGCGACTATGTTTTTTAGAATATGTATAAATGAGCTTTGATGACTAATTAAATATATATTTTCCATAAGATGAAGGTCTAGTGCAATCTCATCCGTGGATGAGCTGAAGTATTCCAACTACATAACAAAATGTTAGTTCCGTTAATCCGTGATACGTTTCTCTGTAATTTCCATATTTAATTGCATACCCGGAAAACAAAATAGGCCCAACCAAACATAGTTTGAGTACAAACAGTCAATAAATAGGAGGCACCGTTTGTTGAGGTCCATAAAAATACCCTCCAGTCTCCAATGTAATCTTTTTTCGTGTACAACCTACCACCTTATGTACTATATGTGGTATTAGGAGCCTTTATGACTGCCAAGCAATCCTCCCATATGTCATCCAGCAGGGGACTGAAACTATGGCCCTCTTGAAGGAGACCCGCCGTACAAAAAGGAAACACTCCTCTTCTGGAACCAGGTTGAAGAGTTTGGCAGCTTTCAGAAATGATGGAGTGGAAAGAGCCAATTTTGTCCAGTGTATAGGCCCTGGAAGGCTCATTGACATCTGGAGATTCCCCGTCCATGGAACATAGTCAAACTCATCTGTATGATTACCGGAGGCGCCAGTGTCTGTTTGAACTGCTACTACGCCACAGTAGGCAGAGCCCCGGTCACAGGTCGAGGAGTAACAGGGGCCTTCTAAGGCAGTGTTGGCGGATGCTGATGAGGCCTTGGAGGACTCCTCGCCAGACCAGGTGCAGGAGAGCAGTTAGGCAGTCGCTGCTGTAATTCCGCCACCAGAGTATGCTTCGTGGTTAAGATGTCCAAGGACATGTCTGTTGGTGCAGGAGCAGGCATATCTGGTACAGCACAAGCTAGGCCTAAGCCCCTTGGAGGGCTAAACAGCTGGGAAGACCCATGGGACAGTGACCCCCGATGAGACATAGGCAGAATGGGGTCGGGTTCCCCTTGGCCCCCATCCTGAGCTGAATAAAAACCTTCTTGCAGGTCCTCCTTAGAGCTGGTGTAGATGGTTCTCCCATAGGAGCCAGAGTAAAGAGTTGCACAGACTTGGTGGGTTGGGCAAGAATTTCAGAGCTGGAGGCATGTCTCTCACCAGATCAGAGTCTTTTGATAAAGAAGTGACCACTGGAGCATACACAGCAGGAATGGGTTCCATAGTTGATGGGATTGTCGTTGGAACCGCTGATGGAAGTCTAGGAGGCAGAGATACCCTGGGCATGGTGACCGTTGAAGAGGTAATGGTGATGGCCATTGATGAACCCCTCGGGCCAGCGGCCATTGGGGGAGACTTCACTTCGCTGACAGTCATCGATGAGGTGATCGTCAACGGGCCAGTCGTTGAGGGTGCGACGGTCTGGATAGATGAAGTTCTAGTCAACGAGGTTTGTGTTGACAGTGAAACCGGTGATGGGTCCTTAGATGACTTGCACGTCTAGGACGACCTGTGCTTGGATGACGAGGTTAGCGATTTCCTTGCGGACAGAGGTAACCCACCAGCTGGCAAGCTAACCGTCAACAGAGCTGGTGGCGGTGACTGACCCTTCTCAGAACGGAGTCCCGCAGCCACGGCAACCGTTGATGAGTAAGGTGATGGAGTGTGAGATTTTGTCTTCTTTTGGATCTACGCCAGGGAAGCATCCTCAAAGGACCTTGACCTCTTCTTACCAGAGGGAGTACGCTCAGTGAACTTTCCAGCCTTGAAAGAGGCATGACTATGCGCGGAGGTCATGTCAGAGTCATTCCCTTCCTCGATCCATGCCACTGGTGGCATCCCTCTGAGTCTTTGACGAAAAACATTGCCAGATTGAGCATGCATTCACCTCGTAGTCGGGATGAAAACAGCAATGGCGCTTGAGGTGCCGATCCTTGAAAAATATATTTTTCAGGCCGCAGCTATCACAGGACCTGAAGAGGCTTTTCTTCGTGGCATCTGCCACTGGTGAAGGTGTAGGCCCAAGCCTGGGCCTGTAGCGCCACAGGCTGAACATCCAACAGTGGATTGAAGATGTTCACCAACAACAGGTCCCCGGTAGTCACCACATGATAGTTGACGATGAAGAGATGGAGAATTTCTTCAAAAAACAACAAAATACTAACCATTTTTGAGGAGAGAAGCATGAGGACTCCCAACACTAGAAACGTGTGATAAAATCTGAAGACGGCCACCAAGGGTGGAGTTTAGGAGGATCAGTGTCATTGGCTGGGGGCAGTATGACCCAAAGGACACTGATGGTCTAAAGAGGGGACTAGCAGTTTTTTAGTTTAAAGCTAAACTGCTTTCTTGTGACAGAGGATTCCCGCCTGACGATTGAAATCTTCATGAGCATGTGAATCCATGCAAGACCCCATGCCGGAGAACAGTGAAATCAAATTAGAGTCCAGCAACGCACAACCATTCACCCAAAGTTCCTCAACCTTGCTGCAGGCCCATTTTGCATCACTTCCCCCTCTACAAGAGTTTCCCACTCCTACTTCAGATCAAGGAGAAGTTAGTAAGAAGGAAGAGTTTAAATGTTGGGGGTTCATTGCCTTTGCAAAAGTCGACAAATAAAGTGCATCTTTGCAAATGTTGAACAAAGCACTTCGAAGCCAGGGTGGTTATTGTTTCCATTACCTTGGTTCCCAAAGGTTTCATTCACCACAGCACATGTATAACTCTTTTGAATAGGTTCCAACAATGAGAGAGGGTCAGTCGAGCCACATTAAGCATGTGGGTGATGATGCTGGGGAGGCTCCCTCTGAGCAGTAGATCCCTTTGGGCATTATCTCTACATGAGTCAGGTCGCCAATATTAGAGTAAGAGAAAATGATTTTGTGGAATTGCTGTGGGATTAACTTTCACCTGTAACATAGATTATGCACAGGTACCTGGCAGAGCCCCTGTGGGGTCTGTGAAAGTAAGAAAACTTAACTGGCAAGTACCTGCCACCTAGCTATTATTCAAACAAGCTAAAGAAAATGTAAAACTTGAAAATAGCTACTTGCTAGTATTAGGATCGAGCTTTGTCCTGAGTGGCTGAGTGGGGCATTTAATCGGTGTCCATTGCATTTCACACCTTCCTGCAAATGGCGATATCTCCGAGACATTTTGAGTGGAAATAAAAAATATATACATTTATATATATTTGCATAAAGAGGTCTGGGAAAGCCGTTACTGGTATGAACATGGCCCATAGACCCGTTCTTTCATACCCGTTCATGACATACAAGTCCAATAGCAATGTGAATCAACATTAGACATAGGAAGCAAGACAAGTTAGGTTAAACAATGTCAGAATAGTTTGTCCCACTACCATGAAACCGTTCTGTACGAGGTTCCCCCCACCTTGGCAACCTGTAAATAAAGTATTAACAATTTTCTACTACCCCAATGTACCTGGTTTAGCAGTGTTTCTTTGATGGTTCGTCGACGGATCCCCCGTAGGTGGACTCCCTTTAAAGCAGGAGCCACAGGGCGTTGAGATTCCTCGAAGAAAATGTGGACACTGTCGTTGAGAGAGCAGCTTCGACCTTTGCAGTGCTCATCGACGATCGGTCGTGGACGTCCTGTGAAGATGAGGTGTTCAGTGCACCTCGATGACAAGGGTTTGTTGCCGCAAAGCAGGCCGATGACGAACATAGGCCTGGCAGCGGGCGTCGGTATTGGCGTCAACGGTCGTGACTCAACCATGGCTGGCTTTCGAATCTTCGTTGGTCTGCGTCTTTGTGGACTTCGGGTGGAGAGAAACCCACCCACCGATTCTCCTCTCTCGTCCAATACCTCGTCTCTCTGGGGTGGGACAAAGCAGTCGACGGTGATGGCAAGGGAGTCCTTTGTTTCAAATGTCTTAGGCACAAGGTGGAGCGTTGTGGCTCTGGTCGTCAAGCAGCACCGCATCAAGCAGTCCCTGATTCTGGGCAACACGACTCAATGGGCTTCCGGGACTGGCTTCCAGGGGGACTTGGTGAAGATTAGCTTGTGCACAATGTTCCTTTGTAGCTCGGGAAGAGGTCTCCTAGCCAGGTCCCCTCTTGGATCAGTCCTCGACAGACTTCAGATTTAGATAACAGCAGGCAGCAGCAAAACCTTCTTACAGCTGGGCTTCAAGGTTCAGCATCAATTTTCATCTTCAGCTTCTGAACAATTCTGGTAAGTGAGAGGCCCCCATATATACTGTTCTGTCTCTCATTTACACTGCTGAGACAAGCTCAAGCAGCCAATCATTCAGAAGGGCATCCGTGCAGGTAGGCAGCCAATCAGACTCACAGCTGGGTCACCGAAACTGCCAAATCTGCAACCTGAGCAGAAACCGCGGCTGACACTGAGAAACCTGGTTCGATGCTGTGGAACCCCAAAGACATTTTCAGAAAGTATTTGACTGATAACCTCCCCCTTTGGTCCATCTTTGGACCCTAGAGACTGGCTAGGTCATTTGTATCCCTTCTTGCAACTTGAAGAAATATCCTTTTGAACATTGTGGTCTTTTCAACGGTTTTTCTCCCCTTGTCTCATCAACCACAGTGCTGCAACTATTATATCTGTGCATATACTGTGTTTCTTCTATAGAGGTGGGTTTTTCCAGTTAGTTAATATTGTACATGGTCTGTGTAATTAAAGCATATATTTTGATGGAAGCTTGATTGGACATTATTTTGGACTGTTTTACTTTGCGGTTTGGGTTGCTACTAAACCACATTCACACCTGTTAGGAAAGATTTCATATGTGTATGCAATTTTCCCTCCATGTGTCAACCCCAAACGTTGCTGTTGTTTAAACACCATTGACTGACTTTGCCAGAGAAGCACAGCTTTCAGCAGCACTCCTCTGGGCTTTCACTCACTTTTTATGGGGAAACTGACATGCCCTTAAGACAGTCAGTACTGGGAGACTGTTTCCCTTAGTCCTTTTCTCATGTTGCAACTTTTGTGCAACATGTAACAGGTGTGCAAAGTATCTCATCATACAGCACACTTGGGTCTATAGTCATTTTCAAAGGCCCTAGATACTCTCGCTGGACTTTTTATGAACTGTGCAGATGTGTCATGGACAGGACTGGTGGCAGCTATTGTTTCACATTATTTTTAACCCTTTCCTGCCATGTTAACCGAGTTTGGCACAAATAGGTGGCCTGGCTCCAAAATGGCCAGGCCACAAGGTTCTTTGTCCTGTCCTTTGGCCATCTTGCCCCTTCACCATCCCCAGCTCGAGTCAACTAGGGTCAGTCCTTATTTGGTCATGCATTTTCCCACGAATCCCAATGCTTTTGCGGGCTTCTGCATGCGCCTCCAGGATGTGGCCTTGGATGTCTGGTCCCAAAACACATCCTGGGTGCCAGAGAGTCTGGAGTGTCTTGAATGCCTGAGACCACCATGGTCTGTGATTGGTCCACGTATAGAGTGTGCGTTTGTGAGCAGATCTCCCATTGGGTCCTCTCTGTTTTGGCACGAAGGGAACTTTGGATAAGAGGAGGCTGGAAACACCACTACCTGGTCGATCTCCTGAGTTCTCACTGAACAAAGGATAGAATCCAAGTATCCTGCAACTACGAAGCTGAGTCAAGGAACCGCTGGTGACCCGCTGGAAGGTTTGGCACCATGAGCACACTGTCGTCCCGTGGGACCCCTCTGCATCTGGTCATCCTAGAAGGTCTGCGAAGACGCTTCGACCCATTGGAAGTGTCCCTGGGCCAACCAGTGGGCTGAGCAGCTTACGCGGGACCTTTGCTCTGTCTCCGCCATCGTTTCGAGGAGGCCCTCGAAACTTGGTATACTGCTAGCCCTGGGTCCACGGCACCCTCAAACCGAATTTTGTACACTTGGCATTCCCAGGTCTGAAGTGAGACGAGTGCGCCCGGACCAGAGTAAACGCGGTTACCATGTTGCCCTGCTGTGGCAACGTCCTTTGCAAGTCCGCTGCATTTGTGACCCTCTTGCCCCTGAATCCTGCTGCAGTGAAACTGGGGCAATTCATCCACCCGGACCGGAGAAATCGCCACTGTCCCGTTTGGGAATCCTCACTGCAACTCAGGAACTAAAAGGTGGCGAGACGTCCTTTTTGCCGCCTTCAAATCTGCAACCGAATTGGACTAACCTGCCGAAGTTTGGGTCTCCTTGCCTTAGGGGCCGGTGACTAATCTTTACCCTAACGGGTGGCCCCTAGCACCAGAGCCCATCTTTATGCACGAGTGGCCCCTGGGGGCCCCTCTCCTGTCCATTGCTATCGCAAAATAGAGACTCTATCCCGAACCCTCAAACAGCCTCTGCCTTCGAGTGGAGGTCCTTCTTGAATAGTAGGAACTTATTCTTCATCGCCTTATCCACTTTCCTGAGCTGCTAGAGACCCCTGAAAAGACCCTGCTTTGTCCATTGGAACAACCGCGTGTGTTGGCATACATGTACTATTGAGCGCAAGGCTACCCTCCTCTTAGGGCTTGGACTGCCTCTTGGTTAGGTGAATATCTGATGTTGAATTGGGCCTAAAAGATAAACTGCACTGCCTGTTTTTGTCCCCTCTAGGTTGTCAGCATATTTCGTGCAGTAATCCCTTTTGACCCCCCCCCCCCCTGGTCTTGTATATATATTGTATTGAGTGTGATGTATTGGTTTACTTAGTGTTACTGTGATTCTTTGCTATGGTCTATGTTACAAAGGCCTTGTAATAAATGTGTCTATATTTTAATATAACACCTGTCTGGAGTAATTTGTAAGTGGCCTTGCTCTGTGTGCTCATTGAGGTCCTTCAGTCACTCTCACCCCTCCTGAGACTTAGTCTTGACCGCCTGCCATAGCTACCCTGATTGGTCTGGCTTGTCCAGAGGTTACCCTGTTCCAAGAAACTAGGTTGACCTTCTGAACCTCTGCCCCTCCTGGACAGAGTTCAGAAATCCTTCTTAACAACAACCCTCTAAACAGTATAGCCTTCACTCTGTCCACGTTGTCACAATAGGCAAAGGAGGTATATCTCTTGACTGTGCCTGTTGTACCTTTATGATTGTGTTGGCTCTTGGTTTGTAGAAATCTGAGGGCTAAATGTGCTTTTTATCCTCTACTCATCCTTGTACTCATTCGTCACACTTCTATAGAGCTTGATCTCTTGCAGACCTACTGCATATCAACCTAGCACAAACTCATTGGTCTACTGACAAAATGACAGGGCATAAAGTCCTTGTGATTGGTCCATTGCATCTCAGCCGGGTTCCCTATTTAGTGAAAGGATGTTGAGCAGTATGTGCCACCTGTAGCACACACGTGTCTTGCATGAGGGAGACGAAGGCCAGCAGCAGGACTTTAATTACAGGGTTAGAGGTGCTTCCTTCTGGTCATCGTTTTTGTTTCTGGGTGATTTGAAGCATAAACCTGTGCTTACTGTCTAGTTTTGGGGGATATTTTGCTTTTTATGGGTAGTATGCAAGATGCTGCATTTGAACCATGTTTTGTTGGCAAGCACCGCCACACAATGAAAGTACTTCTTTCTCTTTGTGTACATGTTTCAGTATTCTCTGTCCTCATTGTAGGATTCCTTTTCAGACCTCGGTTCCACTTGTTTTGCTTACAGTGAATATTTGCTCGTCACATAAGAGTCTGGAGGTAGATGCGTTATAAAAGGTAGCACAAAACATGGTATAAATACCTTTTTCTGCTCTAAATTTCAAAAGAATGATGAGATTAAAAAACATTTTTGTTATTTTATCTAAACTAACACTTTCCACGTTGTGGCTTCCTGAGAGTGAGTATGGGGACACTGCATATGGACAAGAAGCAGCTGGCATGGATTGAGTGAAGGCAAGTCAACCATCAAGGCAACAGAAACAAAGGAGTGCACAAGGGCAAGTTTTGCATTATGGCAGAGAGAAGTGTACTGTAGCAAAAAGAATGAGAATCAAGTCGGGCACATACAGCTTTTGATAACCAAATCAAACCCGCTCTAGCCCTATCGTCAGAGAACAAGTGTCAATTCACAATAGTAAAATGGGTTGTATTAACCAGCAAGGAAGAGCAAACACAGGTTTCCTCATTTTATTCGTAAATAAACCCAGCGAACTAGAACAAAAACAGGATCTGGGCGCCCTGTTACCAGGTCTAAACTGAAGCGATAAGACTTTGGAGTAGCGAGCCTGCCACAGGCATCATTTGTTGTTCTCAAGTCTATTCTGCATATTGTAACTAAGTGGATGTCTGGATTCCAAAGGTAAGTTTCAGGAGCTTTATTGTCCTTGTCCTGTACTCCATAGGTAACACAGGGATTGTAGTGGACACAGATGACACAACATTATTTGGGAAACACCGAGCTCACCCCCACACCCATCTTCTCAGCTCACAGCTTGCTCTCTCACTGTCACCCAGTCAAACACTCCAACACCAACCTTCCACAGCTCATGACATCACACACACACACACACAGCTGCTCTGTAAGCCAGATTACAACACCTCTCCCTCCCTAGGGAAACACAAAAGAATGACTAAGGTAACATGACCAGCACCAAACCCTAAACCTCCAAACACAGCACGGTACCAGAAATTCCGCACACAGCAGCCGCCTATGCCCAGAACCCCTGGCAACTTGAATTAATAGGAACCACACAAAAGGAAATCATTCTCAGGCCAAACTGGACCACATAGAAAATGCCAACGGCACAACTCCACAACACAAATACCAAATCCCTCGGTTCACACCCTCGAGGCCTAAAAACAATAAACAGTGCACTTACGCCTGTTCTGAGCTGCCCCTCAGGACCTAGGACTGCCACCCATAGCCACACTATTGTTAGATAACACTAACACAACTACCTAACCCAACTTACCCTCCTTCGCACAAAACACCTTCCACTACGGTCTGCTTCCCGGAGTATCAGAGCTGCCCCTCTGAGCACATACCAACTTCTCCCTAAACGGAGCAACAAATGCCCAACATTAACCGAGGGACCCCCACAGCACATCCCTGACTGCAGTACAAGGAAGACCACTCCCACAATACTGCTCCACTACCACCAAACCATTGGCCATCTCCACTTTCTAACATTACACCAATTCTAAACAAACCAGTAAGACAACCTGAATTACCAAACTCGAAATCAGGAGGTAAACTGGCAACCTTAGATCCAACATAGTAACCTACACCAGATGAAACCGGGTACTATGCTAACACTGGCAAATTTAAAAACCCCAAGCATAGTGACCAGCCTCAGCTCTTAGACCAAACACTACGGACAACATGAAAATGAAACACATCTCAGGCGTAGCGACCAGACAGGAATTAAAGCAAACGCTATGAAACACACCACAGCAAAACAACTGCCCTGAGAACAACACCAATAGTGACCTACCCCGTTAACATACTAATTAAATCGTAGTGGATTGATAATTAGGAGTACATCAAAGGAATTTGGAAATTCGAGAATTAAAAAATCCATCTAAATTCACTCCACAAGTTACTTTGGATAACGTTATAGATATCGTCCATTATCCAATGTATGTCTTTGATCATGGATTTGTGGAAAAGTCTTTGAATCACGGTCTCAAGAAATTGGACAAATACAAAACATAATTTCACCAAAGATGAATACAAAGCGCTGAATTCCCTGTCTGATAATCATCTGATTACTATCAAAGAAGCAGATAATGGGGGGAATGTAGTGGTGCTTAACACAGTAGACTACATAAAAATGGGCATGGATCACTTGAACACACCGCAATGCTATAAGACTCTGAAGAGCAATCCCACAAAAAAATATAGTTACTGAGTTGGCTAATCTAATCTCTAAATGGCATACTATGGGACTTCTTGTGGGTGAAGAAAAAAAGTTTCTAATTGTTACCAATCCTACAATACCAATCATTTATTTTCTACCTAACATACATAAAGCGTACCAACAACTGCCAGAAGTAAGGCCAATTATGAGTGGCATAGGATGGGCCACAGAGGCCCAAAAGGAATTGGTCAATAAGAGCACTAAAGACAGATCCCAAACACAACCCATTGCAATTATAACACAGTACACCAAAGACAGCAACACTTTGTATCGAATGGCAGCCAAACATTGGGATATTCTAAAACTAGATAAAGATTTGACTCCTTTTCTCACTGACAAGCCCAAATTCATGTTTACGCAAGCGCCAACCATCCGAAAAAAAACTATGTCCATCCTTCTTGAACACCAGACCAGAAACGCAGACACAAAGCTGGCTAAAAAGTTAAGGGGGCTTTTATAAATGTGGGCATTGTAATCAATGCAAATATGCTTAGGATAAATGCAAAACCTTTAGAGATCAGTTTGGCAATGCAATTAATATCAGAGACCACATTAATTGTAAAACATGTTATGTTGTCTATATAATCCAATGTGTTTGTGGTAAAAATGATGTGGGCAGTACTATCAGACAGGTCCGTGTACGCATCAGGGAACACTTGTTAAGTCTGAAGAATACAGAGCCCAAAACACCACTGGCTATACATTGGCAAAGCCAACACCAGATGTATAATGTGGATGATTTAAGATTTTTGGGTCTGATGAAAGCTAAAAAAGGAAAGAGGTGGTAATTTAGAATTGTTACTATGCAAAATGGAAGCCAAATTAATTTGTCTTTTACGATCTACAGAACATGGACTTCATTCGGATCATGATATGTATGTATTTTTATGATTGTAACATATTAATATATATCATGAGGTTTTGCAAAATCATTGGGGGAAACATGTCATTTGCAACCAAACACCATTTTTGGGACCAAAGGGTTATACACTTTATAATACTATCAGACTCTCTTTTCATTTATTATTAAGCGCGCTATAATATAGCAGGAGAACTAAGCCAATTACTCACAACTGAGTTACAAATAATCTACATTGGCATTCACACGTGCACCAGAAATGCAGAGCGTTTTTTTATATATGTGTTGGAAAACAATAACAAACATTAAAATTAAAGCACATGCACTAGGATATTTAGATTTTAGTTGCATACATTAGCAATCACAAGGTCGACATGACACTTTACTCGTTACAGAGTACGATCCAAATAACACGTAAGTGATGACACACTGTTTACATTGTGACGTCACGCGCAGCATTGCACGTGACGTCATCACGTAATGTGCGGCCGCCATTTTGCTTTGCCGCTACTATTTTAAACGAGAAAAAACAGAATGGACGTTTGAATCGATGTCGTTATGATGCTATTCTAGGGATTGATCCCTATTCAACAGATGAGGCGAATTACAGTTTATGGCACATTTATTTGTAGTTTGGCAATAGATGATATCAGTGAATATATATTTTTGACCTATTCAGGGTACTGGGATTTAACCCAAGAAATACTTTTGACTGCAATAGAAGATGCACTTTATTATGATTGGAATACTGAGCAGAATATGAGGTGGGCATAAATATTACTAATTGCATGATTTCATGCACAGAGAAGTACTTACTGAACTCACTAACTGTGAACATCAAATTTTAAATGCAGATAGTTAAGTTGAAACACAGGACAAGGGTGTTATGGCTAAAATACAGGGGAGCACATTTTGGGTGCCACACACAACTTGGATTCAAGCATGCTCTTTATATTAAATAAACACCATGATGGTATGGTGGAATAAGAATCTGGACAATATAAAATTGGTAGATGGTTGCACCAAACGCATGTATCCCAATAATGGGTTATGGACCACGTTATTCAAAAGTTAATTAAAATAGTCTATGGAACAAGATAACGATTTATAAGAACTGTGTGAGAATACATGTGAATTCCAAAGGCATAGTTAATTGGGAATTTTTCTTTTACCCTATGCCTTGATTGACATGGATGTTTACACTTCCCAACCCTCAACAACTTGTGTGGTATGTTTTGACAATTTTCTTTCTCTGTTTATGTTGTTAATTATGATTTGCTTTGACCGGGCATTACCGTATTGATTTTGTTATGAATGGCAATGATCATCTATTTGCTTATGTTTTAATAAAGTTTTCATGGATACAAATAGCCTTGAGGACAGCCGTACTGGTTGAAACACATGTCGTCTATATCATTATTGTACTGCATGACAAGAATATAAAGAAAACATCACTTTGATTTCAATGAGGACTGTATTGCTTTGAATTGAATAACATGATGACTTGCTACTGAATAGAGTACTATGGATGAGGAATATTAGTTTCAAGCGCGGTGATAGTCTTGCAACATTCTACTTATCATTACCCTATTAACATATCAGGCACTAATGACCGTAATACCACAACATAACCACCACATCAACTCCAACCACACACTCAGGAATAATGCACAACTGGGACCAAAAACACCATAGCGACCTACCCTGGACCAAACCAGGAACTATGAACCACAGATAAACACTGCCCTGAGATACACCACAAAACACAGTGACCTACCCGGCACTAGACCAGGAACTACAAAAACAGAACACGGAATGAGAACAGGCACACCGAGCACTCTACACACACACATGGGCAATAAATCCAACCCATGACCAAAAACACCATAGCGACCTACCCCAGTATCAAAACCGAGCACCATGGAAAACAACAATTTCTACAGTCAAAAGACTCAACATGCACTCTCACACCCAGACATAGCGACCTACCCTGGCACTACTGGTGCCAGGCCCTAAGAACTCAATGCAGTCTGATAACTGGTGACCACACGTACTAAATTAAATGCAGTCATAAACCGCTACCCCACAAATGCACATTAATGTACACGCACCGGTACACTACACTCCACACACAAACGCAGACAACCATAAACATACAAAGCATGAACAAATATTACATTACTTAATGCATGTTAATAATAGGTGCATACCTTTTTTTTTTTAAAGTCACCTAAAAACTCTGGGCAATTCCGCTCATCCACTGATATATATGCGGGATGGCACGATGCACACCAACTGGACTAAGTTCCACGCCGAAAAAGGTCAAATCCCAGCTAAAAGAAAGTCAAGTTCCATAAATAGCTCAGCGTTCGACCCTTAAAAATGAACGCTTCTATAGGAGAGAGTCAGACTTCCTCCAAAACGAACACAATAGGCAATGCACATTACAGCATTAAATACTTGCCAAAACCCCCAACCGCCCCTCCCCGTTCCAAGGGACCAGAGGGTGGGAATCCCCAAGTCTAACCCCTAACCCGGGGCACTGCACTCCACAAAAGGCCACAATGTAACACACTCTTAGGCACAAGACAACGGCCTTCAAAACACACCCCTATACTACTCCCGGGGACCTAACATGGGAATGCAGTGTACTTATCCCTCCAACATGGGCCACGACATAAACCAACACAACTCACTCACAGATACATACGGCCCATGACACTGACCGGAAGTCCCAGGACCGCACTAAAAACATGGTACGATGTGAAAATACATGCCCAGGCAGGAATAAGCATATGTCAACAGTAATAACTACAAGAACGTTTTACTGCTTTGCACTGGTGAGCCGGCAACAGTCAGTTCATACCACGATCATAGGCATCCTCTCTGGCGAGTACCTTGTAACTGAGAATGCGCTGAGAACGAGGCTAAAGATGAGAAAAACATTGGTCACAGCTCACGTGACCCACTGAAACCACCTCACAGCTCTGTCGTCATCAGTAGGCATGGAGCCGCTGACCCGGCAGGATCACTGGAGTTACCATGAAACTCCATCCAGACACACTTCAGAGCCACCACTGTGCTGGCGACACCGTGGAGCTTCAGCACCCCAAAAACGTGTTTTCCGAAACAAGTCAGCCGGGGAGCAACTCAAGTCCCACCCAGCGTGGCCTCTCTGGGGGCTACAGGCATTGGAATTCGTAATGCCCGTCTCTTCAGACCCATAACAGGCACCCAATCCTGCAGTTCCCTTTGGCCACCCGGTGCCTGCCCAGCCAGTACCTCAAGGCTGTGCAGTGCCTAACGATCCACGGCAGTCATCCGCCAGCCTGAGGGGCTGTGCCAGACGATCCATGTCATTCTACTGCCAACCGTCGCCCTGGGCCAGCAGATCTAATGGGGGATCCACCAACGGCAACAAAAGGGGCACACTTCCACGCCCAGCCCCGCACAAATCCAAACGCTGCTCCGCAGGCCCACGGACCCTCAGCAGCACCGCGGCTGATACTTGGAGCATGGTTGGGACTGCGCTCAAAGCCATCTGATGAAGGAGCGCAGCCAGAGGTCACTTTCCAAGACCTCCAGGAACGCGACTATTAACACTGCCGGCTCCAGCTGGCAACAACTGTCAAACGCTGCCCCCTGACAGAGTAAAGGGTTACTGGAACAGGCCTTACTGGGGGCAACGAACTTCAGGCGACGGGCTAGCAAGACACAGACCCACCTGGGTGTGGGGGAACCTCACAGAGGCGGTGTTCCAGGAGTGCTGCCCCCCCCCCCCAGCAGCGCCAATGAAGAGGCAATCCACCTACCATCCCATCTTCATCGCCAGTGTAACAAAGTGGATGTCCGGATTCCAAAGGTAAGTTTCAGGAGCTTTATTGTCCTTGTCCTGTACTCCATAGTTAACACGGAGATGGTAGGGGACACATATGACAACATTATTTGGGAAACACCGGGCTCACCCCCACACCCATCTTCTCAGCTCACAGCTTGCTCTCTCACTGTCACCCAGTCGAACACTCCAACACCAACCTTCCACAGCTCATGACATCACACACACACACACACACACACCTGCTCCGTAAGCCAGATTACAACACATATCACATGACATGTCATTATAAATGCACATTGTAACATGCACACTGTTTGTATTCGTGGGCCTATGATTTAGAAATAAGATTTCTATTTGTAAATAGATGTACTAATGGAATGATGTAGGCTGTTGTGACATACTTGTTAAAACGCTTTCTGTACAATAAGCTAGGTTTGAATTCCCAAGTAGTAATTGTATTTGTGCAATATCCGAGAGACCCACTTAAATGAAAATATAACCGTATCAGAGGGCGGAAAAATGTCATATGCCTAATGGTCTTGAATAACAATACAAATGCAAGACTAACCGCGGTAATGCCATGAGCACAAGCAAATCAGAGGCAATCACAAATAATGGCAGAGTCTTGGTGCCCACAGCAGCCATTTGGTCTTTCGGACCGTTAACATAATAATGTTTATATATCTTGGGTTCAGGTCATGCACAACTGCCCCAGCACATTGCTGCTCAAGTCTACAAACAAAAAGAAGCCTAATCCCCACAGGAAATGTATGTTGCGTTATGTGTTTTCATTTGTAGAGTGCACAGCATACTTGAAAGGCCTCTTAGCACTAACTCTCGGTAAGGAAGAGTTAACACATACTGTATTAAAGAATAGGTGACCCCGAAGTATCGAACATAAAATAGGTTTTCAGTTCTGCATACTATAGTCTTAGTTGCTAGAAAGCTGAACGAGCTCCCCCCAAAGCGAGATTGCCTGAGTTTGGGAACTTTTAAAAGAAGCACTGATGAGCTCAGAGCCCTTAAGGGAAAGTAGTGTTGTAATCCATCCATAAAAAATGTAGGCTCAAAGTCTCGGGAGGATAGCTCAGCGGCAATGCGCTCGCCTTGGAAGCAAGACGACACAGAGAAACACAGGTTCGATCTCCGGATGCGCGCTTAGAAACTCCTGGGTATTAAGCACATTATAAATAACCTATCATATCATATCAATGTTATGGAATGAGTGCTGATCTATGCAAATAATCCGAAAATCAGTTCTTCGTGTTGTGATGAATCCTGCAGAGTCATCAGTAAACCCCAGCTTAAGATCTCCTCCCATGTGGCCAGGGGAAGGCAGCCACTACCTGATCCTAACCCTGGAGGTGGTAACATGAGGGATGATCACATGGGAGGAGATGGCTGTCAGGGGGAAGTGGGAACTGCTTTGGGAAAGACATGGTATTCATCATCTTAAGAAGATAAGTCCTAAAAGTCCTGAATATCTAATGCATGCGGTTATTGCACAAGCCCCTCCCATGACAGTACCCAAAGAACATGCGATCAAAAGTCCTTTAGACAGAATAACGTTTGTACCTTGGGAATTTAAGAATTAAATAGGACATCCTCTAATTGTCTTGATTCTGCCTTTAGTAGAGGTCCTCACCCCAATGTTAAATCAGAAACCCTTTTCACGACATCCCCTAACAACTCTCAGTTCACAAAGCAGTGAAAAATACCTAAATATCAAAGGACCAAAGCCACTATGGACTTCAGGATCCATAATGCCTGTGGTACAGGAATGTAGAAGAAGGGTTCACAGATAGTAAGGATCAAAGGTGCTATTGACCAGAACGTGTTGTATACTTGTCGTAGAGCAATACACCTGAGCAGGATATCTAAACTCTGGAATGAGTTGCAGCGGAGGGAGAGCGGAGATGCGGGAGGAGTAGCAGAAGCAGAGGAAGTCTGGAGTGCTGTGATTGCTGCAGATGGAAGAACGCCAGCTGATATCGACGCAAGCAGTGAAGGCGTCAGGAAGATGTGCTCCCAACCCAGTGTGTGGTACTTCGGTGTGCGAGAGGTCGTGGAGGTACAACAGAGCTGTCAGAGCTCCAGTGAAGAGCCATGCAGTCCACCAAAGGCACACGGGAGCTGGCAACAGAGTGGGCTGGATGCACGAGGTCCGTGGCAGCAGCAGACAGTGCAGCGGAAACACCAAAGAAGACCTGTGAGTTGGCCTGAAGTTAAAGGTGACCCAAGGTTGCTCCAGACAGGACAATTGATGGTAAACACTAATTTTGAATACCAAACAAATAAGGTGCAGAGGCAACAATAGTGCAATTCTCCTTTAATGGGATAGCAACTGGGGGGGAAACTGTAATCCACATTACCAAAAGCCAAGAGGCTCTAAAGAAACAATACAGAGGCAACAAGAGCACAACCGCCCTTTTATGCAATACCAACTGGGGGAATCTGTAAACCGCATTGTCAACAGTCAACATGCTGTAAAGAAGTAATTAAGAGGCAACTTGGGCACAATTCTCCTTTCTTGAGTTTCCAGTTTGTGGAAACCTGAAACCCACATTGCCAAGAGTCAAGGGACTATAAAAAGAGGCAGCCATTTTTCAGCCCTCCTCACATGGGATACTGGTGTAGAGAATCTTGGAACAAACATTGCCACTAAGATGAATTGTAGTTTTAAGAGTTTTCTTTCTGGCAGGCATGTGCACCAGGAAAGGGATCATAGTAGTTAGTCCTGCCTGGCAGGCGAGTGGAGCTGGAAAGGAGATGATGATTTGAAGAAGTGTGTTTGTGACAAAAAGGTGTAGTGGAATGAACTTGTTAATTCTATTATAATTTTGTCAAACTGGTGCATCACCAAAGGTAGTTGCTGTGCTATCCTGACAAAAGTATTTAATTTGAACAATAAGTGTGCGATCCTAATACTTGCTCTACATCCTGAGGGAGGGTACAATTGGCTTGGTTTATGAACTTGTGTTTTGAGAGAGAGAGACATTTGCCTCACCAAGACAGATATTGTGGGAAGCAACAACTGCTTTGATTTTCTAACAAGTGTTTGTGAAAGAGACATGTACTTTATCAAGTAGAAGGAAGTAGTGGATGGAAAATACCTTTTGTGTTACACTAAACAGAACTTTATTGAATCAGAACCTTACCAGGGGTATTCCTGAATAGATACAGGGGAAGGGAGTCCAACTGTGGTCACAAGAGGTACTTTCTAAGACCTAGAAGTGTGAACTGTTATCTTGTTTTGTTGAACTGAAGACAGCCAAATATTCAGGGTATATTTTTATTGTATGTATTAGTGCGAGGGCCAGAAACCTTTTGGACACTAGGTCATTTTGTTTTAGTTTGCTAGCCAGGGGCATCCTTGTTAGGATAGGGAAAATAGGTGTTTATCTCACCCCTATTCATTTCATATATGACAAACATTGAGAAAACTATACCTTTGTGTCGTCTCGCATTTCTGACACCTCACTGTGTATAGAAAGCCAGTGGATGGAGCGTAGGACGGGAATGTGGGCTTTCAACACCTGACATGAGGAGCCAAAGAGGTCCTTCTCAAAAAGAATCTCGGATTTGACAGAGTTGAAAGCTCTCACTCATCCAAGTACTAATGACAAGTACACACTGTTTTAATTGGTGAGAGGGATTGGCATTTGGTTCTCAAATTGAATAAATCAGCAGAGTGTCATCAGCATAAGACCAGCCTGTACTGCCCATTTAAAACCATCAAGGGAGAAATATAAATATTAAAATAGAGATGACATAGGGACAAACTTTGTGGTACACTGTAATTTAAGGAACGAGACACAGATTTAAATGGGTGCAAGGAAATGGCAGTACTGCAGTCATATGATAAAAATGTTGATCATTGCAATGCTAGACGTGATACACCTAATGCATCTTTTCTTCTTAGCAGAATCAGATCAACCATATCGAAAGTCACACTCAAATCCAACAGGATGAGTATATCATTATTGATGTCAGATTGAGAGCATGGGTTGCCCAATGCCACCAGAATGATAGACTCTTTTCCTTTCACCAGACGGAAACTTACCTGAACGGGATCCAGAAAATCATTTCAATTCTATATAGCTTTGCAGTTAGAAACCAACAGCTCTTTTGAGCAGTTTTGCTGGATCTGCAAGTTAGAAATCAGACGAAAGCTGGAAAGCTCTTTTGGATCTACATATTGCTTTGGCAAGAAGGGTTGAGACCGTTTTTTTTTTTTTTTTTTTTTAAATAGGAGGGCATCTGAGCCTGTTCTAATGAGTTGTTCATTAATAATTGTAGTGGTTGAGCCACCTCTTTCTATGAAGTTACAATTTTATATAAAGGTTAGGCAGGTGGGGATCCAGAGGTTAAATAAGGCAAATTGTTCTACATCTACTAGACAAAATGCCAACTGTCTTGGGGACCCATGAAGCAGGTGGGTTTGAGTTGACATGTTGTAGAATATTGAAATACAAATGTGGGGGTGGGAGGCACAACTTTGCTAATCAGATATTGAACCAATAGTGGCGATTTCCATAGTCACACACCCTCAAAACTTTAGCTAGCGTTAAGAGATGTTTCAGGTGCAGAAGGGGAAAGTGTCAATGCTGCCCGAGACTAGGGAAAAGATGCAAAAACAAAGCCTGTTGTTGCTAACCAGTAACCCTTGTGTGCTCTCCTGGGGGACATAGTCCCAAGTAGTTTCAAGGTTTTAATGGGCGATTCCCAAAAGCTAGGTATCACCTGTGCACTTATATAGTAAAAGATTTCCTAAATGGAAATTACGGCAAAACCACAGTCTTAACCACAATTTCTCAATTTCTCAACATTAAATATCGAATAGACTCTGGAGGCAGGGATTTCAAATCATTTACATACATCAGCAATGAGTGATCGGGTGTCGTCCTTAAAGAATACCATCAGTCTTCGATGAGTTTCAAAAATATTATCAAATTAGCGTAATGCAGGTAGATATAAAAAAAATAAAAATAAAGAAAAAAGGTTTACAAATCCAAAAGGTAATTACAAATATTTGTCATGTGCATCAAACCGTTCTTGGACATTCATATGTTAGATTGAATAACATTATTCACACAGTGTTAATAATAATAATAATAATAATAATAATAATAATAATAATAATAGGGGCGTGGCCAGCAGCGCAATGGAGCGGACCTGAGTTCGATCGGCTCTGTGACCGCTGCAAATATCCTGTCTTTTATAGCCTGATTCCTGAGAGTTCTATACACTTCTGATACCTGCATCGATAGCTGACGCACTGGGGCAACATCGGATGCAAAATTCAGGGAAAATCGGAGCCCCAACAGCGAACCCGAGGCGAGTGAAGAGCGAAGCGGAGAGGGTTGCCGCGCTCCCAAGATGGCCGCCACCAGCGCGTAATGCGATTCGGGGCCTGTCGGGCTGTGGGGAGCGACGGTACTGCAAGCAGACTTGATGGAAAACGCCGGACCATATCTGGCCCACGAGGAACTTGACTGCCGAGCCGGGAATAATCTCTTACCGCGACATCCAACGAGCCCGGTGAGTGGCTCCAGTCACCAGCCCAAACCCACGCACTGGTAAACCCGAGGTGGAAGCCCCTCTCTAAGCCACACCTGCGAGAGACTTCGGCTGAAGAACTCGCCTGACCGGGACTGCCGCCACACACGCTGACCTACCCGATCCACCCGATCCACAGCAAGCCTCGGTCTCTCCCAGGCACACACAATCCCGCGAAACGCATGGCCACCGGGACTAAATAGCACCACGAAACCGGCAAAACTACCTCTCTCCAAGGACACCACCCCCCCCCCCCGAGGACGAGACTGCCCTCTCCCTGAGAGACGTGATGGCCGCCATTGCCAACTCCCGCTCCTCGATGGAGATGAAAATTGACAGTATAGCGGCGGATGTCTCCTTTCTGCGCCATGACTAGCAGAAACTCTCCGCCCGTACCAGGGAGGCGGAACAGCGCATCTCGGGGACTGAAGATAACATTAGAGGCATTAATCAACAACTCTCCCAGACAGTAAATCGTCTGAAAATGTTAGAGGCCCGTGTGGATGAGGGGGAAGGAAGATCGCGCCTCAACAATATATGCATCTTCGGCCTCCCGGAGGGGGAGGAAGGGCCCAGCATGGAGCTCTTCCTGGAACAATGGTTGGCGAACATCTATGCGCCTCACCCCTTCTCTAAGTTCTTCTCAGTGGAGAAAACTCAGAGAATGCCATCGGGCAGGCCTATACCAGGTGCACCACCCTGAACGATCATAGCCAGATTCCTTAATTATTGGGACAGAGATGCACTCCTTCAAGTGGCTCGCTCTAAGGGTACAATCACCCATAACGGTTCCTGAATCGCCTTTTTCCCTGACTACACCCGGGAGGTGCAGAGGGCAAGACAGTCGTTTGAACCGTTGAAGAGGCAACTATTCCACATGAAAGTAAGATACGGACTGCTGTTTCCGGCCCAACTCAAGATCCACCACAAGGGAACCACAGTTCACTTCACGGATCCGAAGGCGGCCTGGAGATGGGCAGAAATACACATTGAAGGGGACTGGACGGCAAGACCGACAGATCGGGGAAGAAGACCCCGGCCTACCGATCCTGGAACAGACGGCAAATCGCGCCAATTAAAGCGAGGGAAACCAAAGAACACTAGGAAGCGATGGAATATCGAACCGAAGAGAGACCGACCTCATAAGTGAACCCTAAGAACTACGGAATGCTCAAAGGCGGTAGGAGCTGTGGACCAGAGGGAACCCCCTCTGTTTGCCTGCCAGCCAGGACCCCAAGTTTGAGCTGATACTCTAGTTCCGAGTGCCAACGATGTTCGGGCGACAGGTACTTCGTGTTGGGGTGGAGTATAGGGAGGGGGGATGGGTGAGTTTATGTTGTTTTTGTTATAGTATTAACACACGTTTATTACGCATTCACGAAATTAATAAATCACGCCACCCAACACACCCGACACACGGCAACTCCATGAAACAACCCATAATGTCTGCGAACCTGGTACTGTACACAATTAATGGCGACCACACTGACCCACGCATCAACCCCTGAGCGCCCCAGATCTCTCAAAATAATCACATGGAACGTGAACGGACTGGGGTCTGGAATCAAACGACGTCTTGTTCTGCAATTCTTGAACAGACATTTTCCCAACGTCGCCCTGATAAATGACACACACTTAGCTGGGACCAGCTGCACTTTCTTTTGTAGAACCAACTACCGATTGGCCCTACATGCGGGATACACTATGGGATCCAGAGGGACTCTTATCCTGATACATAAACGCGTCCGATTCACATCGCTTATAGTTGAACAAGACCCCCGGGGTCGCTATGTGGTGGTTATGGGAACACTGGCCATTGCGTCAGTCTACTCCCCGCCAACTGGGAGAGGAACTCCGGGAGGAGTTGGTCACACTTATGGCAAAACACCAACCTGATACGTGGATTTTGGGGGGCGATTTTAATGACGTCATGTGTAACATGAAAGACCGCACTCACATCAGGGACCGTAACCCGAACACTCCCACCAAACTAGAAAAATTTGCGTCGGCCCTGGGCCTTCGGGATGTGTGGCGGCATCTCCATCCTGTAGACGAGGCCTACTCGTTCCACTCGGGAGCACACGGGTCCATGTCCAGACTAGACTACCTCTTCCTCCCAGGCACCGATATACACATGGCGACCGCTGCAGACCTACTCTCCCGAGGCATCTCGGACCACTCACCCCTCATGGCGGTACTGTGCATACAAAGGGAAACCCCACCCCGATAATGGAGGCTGAATAGCTACTATCTGGGCTCCCCTGATCTTGTTGACCACCTCACGGAAGTAACTAATGAATATTTTGAAATGAATACGGTCGATGACCCAGTCACGATATGGGAAGCATACAAAACGGTATTGAGGGGGGAGGTGATTTCCTGGGTAGCGAGTAACAAGAGGGAGCGACTTCGGAAGTTGCTGGAGGCAGAAACCGAGGTGGGCGACTGGGAAGCCAAATATGTTCGTGACCCAAGCCCGGAGTCTCTCAGATCCCTTAAGGGTGCTAGAGAACGCCTTCGACATATCGAACTAGACAACGCCAGACAAGCCCATCAAGACTCCAGGACAAGGGTATATGAACACGGGGACAAAGCTGGGAAAATGTTGGCCTGGCTCGAGAGAAGAGATGAGGGTCAACGCCACGTTAGAGAGATCATAACCCCGCACAATGGGAAATGCCACTCAGACAGGGATATAGCACAGGCTTTCGCTGACGTCTATGCTACTCTGTATGCCGCCCCAGTGTCCCCTCTGGATCCCTCCCTACTAGACAATATCACCCTGCCATTCCTATCGGAACAACAGAGGGCACAACTGGACACAGCTCTCACCGAAGCGGAGATCGCTGAGGCGGTAGCTCAATTGTAGTCGGGGAAAACACCAGGCCCCAACAGGTTCCCTGTCGAGACCTGGAAGAAACAGGGTGGGGAGAAACTGGCAACATACCTTCACAAAATGTTTCTCGGGGCCCGCGACCAGGGCGCTCTCCCGCCGGATCTGCGTAAAGCCACGATAGTCGTCGTTCCCAAACCAGGTAAGCCACCCGAGCAATGTGCATCCTATAGGCCCATCTCATTACTCAATAGCGAAACCAAAATCCTTGCCAAGATCCTGGCCAACCGGTTGCAAGCGGTAATTACCTCCCTGGTCCACCCGGACCAATGTGGGTTTATGCCACATAAATCGACACGTATTAACTTGCAGTGCCTCCACCTATTGCTGGAAAGGGCCCCTATCATAGACAAACCGCTTGCACTACTTGCCATATATTTTGAAAAGGCGTTCAACTCGGTTTGCTGGGACAGTCTCTGGGAAACTATGCGAAGAATGGGATTTGGGGACAACTTCCTGGGATGGGGACAACTTCTCTACACAGACCCACAAGCGGAAGTGAAGGTAAATGGGTGGCCCTCTTAACTTTTCCCCCTGGGCAAGGGCACACAGCAGTGATGCCCCTTGTCCACCCTTCTCTTCGCCCTCGCGATAGAGACACTCGTCCTGTGGCTCCGCTAGAGCAAGGAATGGTTGGGATTCAGGTGGGTGGAGGGGCACGAAGACAGGGCGTCTCTGTACGTGGACGACCTCTTGATATACTTGGGTGACCCGATACGAACCTGCCCCATAGTAACGCAAATGCTCATCCGATACGGTGAATTTAGTGGGCTGAGAATCAACTGGGACAAATCTATCCTGTTCCCGGTAAAGGGCGGTACACGGGCCGTCCCCCAGGAATGCCCATACAAGGTGGAACCAAGCGGCTTCCGGTATCTTGGGATTTGGATATGGGAGGACCTGATGCGCTACGCAGCCCATAACCTCCAGCCCATCATGGACCATTTTAAAGACGATGTCCGCCACTGGAGGCTTCTCCCCCTGACACTAATGGGTAGAGCCGCCCTCTTTAAGATGATCACCCTGCCCAGATTCCTGTATGTACTACCAAACGCACCACTGGAGATTCAGGACACCGAATTTGACCGCCTTGACTCCCTCCTTAGAGACCTCATATGGGGAGGGGGACAGCCTCGTATTGCACTGGCTACACTCCAGAGATCGGTTTGGGAGAGGGTATCGGCGTGCCCTGTCTCCGAGCTTACTACTGGGCCTCCCAACTGGCGGTGGTTAACGACCTATTTCATGGGGATAGGGAACTCCCGCACGTAAAGGCAGAAATTGCAGCCATCCACGACACTGACTGTCACGACTCGCTCCCTTCGCTCCCGTTCCCGCCACTTGGGGGCATGTTTTGGGGCTTATTCCCTGCTGGACATTTCCTCCGAACCTAATGCCACAGTGCTGCAATGAACTGGGAGCGCTAAATCCCTATTTTCCAAACTACTTCCCTTCCGGATCCATTCCAGGTTTTTGGCAGCCAGCATGCTTCTTTAACCAAATGACTGTGCTTCCCAGAATGCCTGGCCCACTGCTCCACCTCCACCCTTGCAGGACAAGGTTGGGTGGAGGATAGGCAACACCTGTGGCTGCAGGTGCAGCAGTCAGCACACCTGAGGCGTGTGCTCGTTAACAGCTTTAAAAGCCTCAGTCTCACTTCAGTCCAGCGCTGGTCATCGTCTGCAGTGTTCCTGTTTTGACTAGTCCCTGGTTCCTTGTTCCTTGCCTTTTGTACCTACTTTCTTGTTCCTGTTTTCTTGTTTCCTCCGCCCTGAATTTCGGATTCATGAGCTAATTGATTTCTGCTCCCTTGATTTCCCTTTTTGTCCTCCTCTGTTTGCAGGCAGCATTTCTCAGTACTTTCCCCTTTTAGATGCAGCCCAGTTTGTCTGTGTTCTATATTTCTTTGACTCTGTCCTTTGCTGCTGTTACCCATTTACCTTAGCCTTCCTCTTAGTTTAGTTTCCTGTCTTTTCCTTGGAGGGGTAGGGATAAGTTTGCATTGGTTATTTAGCTTTTTCCCTGCTCCTGATCCTTACTTCTATTGGGATCCATTTCAGGTTTTCCTTAGCTCTTCTGCATTTATTTTCCCTTTTGATTTTAGGTGTGGTGTGCGGTTGTTAGCTAGCTCCTGTGTGAATGCTTATGTTTTCCTCACTATTTGTTATCACTATTTCAACTTAGGTATTTAGTTTTCTGCAGCGGATCACGCTCGGCTGCCTTCCAGCCTTCACCCTTGCCCTGCCGGGCTCCCCACCTTACAGCGGATCACGCTCTGCTGTCTTCCAGCCTCCGCCCTTGTCCTCTGGGCTCCCTGCCCTGCAGCCTGCCTCGCTCCGGCTACCTTCAGCCCTTGTCCTCTTGGGCCCCCTGTTCTACAGTCTACCTCTCCCTGGCAACCTACAGCCCTTGCCCTCTTGGGCCCCCTGTTCTACAGTCTACCTCTCCCTGGCAACCTACAGCCCTTGCCCTCTGGACCTTCCTACTTCTCCCATTGCTGTTCTAGCCTCTCGGGGTCCCAGTTTCATCAACAGGATTCGTGGGCTAGCTGACATTCAAGAGGTATATCTCGTCCTTGTGAGTACAGTTCTTTAGTTCCCTTATTTGATTCCATCAGAGTGTTAGTTCACAGATCCTGTCATTGCTTGCCCTCCACGTGGGTTTAGCGCTGTCAGTACCTGTAACAGCAATTGGGGGTAAGGCGCTTGCCGACTTTCCTCGCGGTCAGGTGCTTACCCCACATCCCTTTTCATATATTGGGTTTAAAATCACACTCTGTTTGCACTCCTGGCTTCTAGCATACATGAGTCATTGTTCCTATGTGCACATTTCCCTTGCCATATTCGCTGCCTTAGTATTCGCAGGACTAATCCTGACAGTATCCTGACATTATGACCAGCCCAAAATTCCCATTGAATATGGCAAGTTTAAGAAAGAAAGGCAGCAAGGCCTCTAACAAGTTAGTACAGAAAGCTTCCCCTACATTTACCTGTGACAATCAAATCACTAGTCTTGGTATAAATGAACTCCTTGTCACGAATGGGCATTTACGAGCAAAGTATTTTTCCCATAGGATGGCACATCCTACATTGTCTGATCCTAGTTCGATCTTTTGTTCTGATCCCGATTCTATGTCAGCGCAAGCCTTAGCCGCAGAAAACAACACTCTGTTAGACTTATTATACAAGAGTACCTCTGTTGTTGAACCCCATGATTCCAGTTGTGCTTCATCTCAGATAGAACAGTTTCATGGTACAAACATAACGAATGGAGGGGTTCCTTGCATAACTTCAGTTTTCTACTCTCAGCCCAAATACTTCTTTGCACAAGTACATACGGTAGTCCCTAATGTCAAGAGGTCTAAGGTCAATAGATCACTTAAGGGTAACACAGACCAAGTTAGTATGAGAAAGTATAAATCTCAGAACCTGAAAGCAGTTGAGGACAATGCACAATCGGTGCACGTCCAGATTGCTAGTGCAGGATCCAGCCCTGATGCCACTATGCCTCCCCCTGTGCCTACTGATAGTGATGTACAGCTAATGCAGGGCATGCTAAGAGCTAAGCTTGAGGAGTTAACACAAGAATTCATTTCTTTACAAGAGGAGAATAAGATCTTGCACGCATTCCTGAATACACCTCAGACTTTATCCATTGATGTTGATGAAGTGAACACAGTTCAGCCCCTGAGTGCAGAGACTTTGGTAAACCATGATAATTGCCAATATGTTAGATCTATTGGAAGTGAAAGTCTTTCTTCTAGCACAGCGCTCAATCTGGGCACAGTTTCTAACAATTGTTCTGCTGATTGTCAGGGATTGCAGTTAGCTGAAGATTTACAAGCCACTCCTTTACCTAAAGTTTCCTGTGTAGCAGTCTGTCATAATTCTGAGCTAGCACACATACAAACTTCTGATCTCCAAACACAATACACAAAGGTGACATACACAGATTCAGTCACTACAGTAGGCTTAGGTCCTGCTCTTGATACAGCTGCTGAGACTGAAGTAGATGTTAAAGCTGATGTGGAAAACGATCTTACCTCTGGGTTCACTCTTCCTTCTGCCAATCCTGATCAATACGAACAGTCAGAGACAGTACAGATTTCATGTTCTGATGAACTCATTCCACAGTATACAGAACCAAAAGACCAGCAGGCGATTCCTGAACTGTTGATTGTTAATCTGCCTCTTTCAGAAGCTAAGACAGAGGAATGGACAATTGACGAAATCCTGATTAACAGAGACTTTACTATGGTGATTCCACTGGTTGATTTTGACTTCCACAAAGAAAGAGACTCTGTGTCACCCACTAAAGAAAAGGTCTGCAAGAGTACAGTTCAGTCCTTGGTTACTGGAGCCAAGGAGTCTAATGCCCTAAAGGTGCCCTCCATTCCTGAGACACCAATGTGTCTATCAACTTCTGAGACTTCTGGGTGTCCTCCTACAACCATTGACTCTTCTATGATCCAATCCACAGCCCTGCAGTCATCTTTGGTACACGTGTCTTCAATCAATGAACCGCTGCCATGTCTGCCATTTAATCAAGAGCCTCCACCATGCACGGGGTCAGTCCCAAAGACCCTGACATGTTTGCATTCAGCTACCGAGATGGCTCCAACTTGCATGCCTTCAGCTTCAAAGTTTCCTCTGGCCTGCCTGTCTTCAGCTACAGTGACTCATCCAGAAGATCATCCTTCAGCCAGAGAGCCTCCGATAGTCCATCATATGTGCATGTCTTCAGTTCCAGAGTCTATTGCTTGTTTGCCTTCAGTTCATGAGACACCGGTATCCTGCTTAGCCTCGCTTCCAACATCAGAGGTATACCTGTCTACACCATCAGATCCTGCTGTATTTTCTACTGCTCCAGACAGTCCTCCTGAATCCCAAACATCTACTGTCGATGAACGTTTAGATTGCCTTTCTTTTGCTTCAGGAGGAGCACCAGAATGCCTGCCTTTTCCACAAGACGATTCTTCCAACTGCTTCACTTTAGCATCAGAGCTTCCTAAAAATGCAGCATCAGAGTTTGAGACTTTTGCCAGCTCCCGCTTCAGAGTCATCAAGCTGGACCAAGTGGTGAGTCAGAACCACTCACCTGGGTATGCACAGGGGGTGGTGCAGACCGGCGTATTACCTACAGAACTTGTGCAACAGAATTCCGCCAAGAAGCACCAGTTGGGTGCTAGTAGCCAAAGGAAGGGAATGTCTGCTGCAGTTCAAGATGTGTCTGTTATCGCTCCTTCTGCGAGTGTGCCTGAAGTACCAAGTACTGTGTCTATCACTCCTATCAGTATGCCAAACGTCCCTGCTGTTGTATCCAACGTGCAACAAAGTAGCTACACGACTGTCACCAGGAGTACCAGCCTCGTACAACCCATTGGACTTCCAGGCATCCAAGGTGTAGAACATGTGCAGTCAAACCTTAATCATTTTCAACCACAAGCTTTTTCCCAGATGGATGACAGAAAAAGATCTGAACCTCTACCTCAGCCGCCACCTTCTCTGATGGCTGAACATGAACATTTCCTGAAGCCAGCAACTTCCTCACCTCCCGCATGTCCGCTCTCGGCAGAAAGGCTAACAGAACTTCTATCATTGTCTAAGGCAAGTTGCACCAGTCTGCCTCCCTCCTCAAAGACTTACAAGGGTCCACTCCCAGTGACTGAGCTTCCTGGACCTTTCAACGTTGCTTCAGGTCTTGCAAGTCCTTCATGCCCTTCTTCGAACCATGAGTCTCTTCCTCACCAGAAACCACCGTTTCCATCAGTATCACCTCCAAAGACAAAGCACTCCTATCATGGAAGCCCATCTGCCTTTGCCCACAAGCCACCATTTCCATCAGTGCCACCTCCAAAGAAAAAGCACTCCCATCATGGAAAGAAGAAGTCTCGTGCGGGTGGCGGGCACCCGAAGAGGGCCGTAGGAGGGGGTATACTGTCACGACTCGCTCCCTTCGCTCCCGTTCCCGCCACTTGGGGGCATGTTTTGGGGCTTATTCCCTGCTGGACATTTCCTCCGAACCTAATGCCACAGTGCTGCAATGAACTGGGAGCGCTAAATCCCTATTTTCCAAACTACTTCCCTTCCGGATCCATTCCAGGTTTTTGGCAGCCAGCATGCTTCTTTAACCAAATGACTGTGCTTCCCAGAATGCCTGGCCCACTGCTCCACCTCCACCCTTGCAGGACAAGGTTGGGTGGAGGATAGGCAACACCTGTGGCTGCAGGTGCAGCAGTCAGCACACCTGAGGCGTGTGCTCGTTAACAGCTTTAAAAGCCTCAGTCTCACTTCAGTCCAGCGCTGGTCATCGTCTGCAGTGTTCCTGTTTTGACTAGTCCCTGGTTCCTTGTTCCTTGCCTTTTGTACCTACTTTCTTGTTCCTGTTTTCTTGTTTCCTCCGCCCTGAATTTCGGATTCATGAGCTAATTGATTTCTGCTCCCTTGATTTCCCTTTTTGTCCTCCTCTGTTTGCAGGCAGCATTTCTCAGTACTTTCCCCTTTTAGATGCAGCCCAGTTTGTCTGTGTTCTATATTTCTTTGACTCTGTCCTTTGCTGCTGTTACCCATTTACCTTAGCCTTCCTCTTAGTTTAGTTTCCTGTCTTTTCCTTGGAGGGGTAGGGATAAGTTTGCATTGGTTATTTAGCTTTTTCCCTGCTCCTGATCCTTACTTCTATTGGGATCCATTTCAGGTTTTCCTTAGCTCTTCTGCATTTATTTTCCCTTTTGATTTTAGGTGTGGTGTGCGGTTGTTAGCTAGCTCCTGTGTGAATGCTTATGTTTTCCTCACTATTTGTTATCACTATTTCAACTTAGGTATTTAGTTTTCTGCAGCGGATCACGCTCGGCTGCCTTCCAGCCTTCACCCTTGCCCTGCCGGGCTCCCCACCTTACAGCGGATCACGCTCTGCTGTCTTCCAGCCTCCGCCCTTGTCCTCTGGGCTCCCTGCCCTGCAGCCTGCCTCGCTCCGGCTACCTTCAGCCCTTGTCCTCTTGGGCCCCCTGTTCTACAGTCTACCTCTCCCTGGCAACCTACAGCCCTTGCCCTCTTGGGCCCCCTGTTCTACAGTCTACCTCTCCCTGGCAACCTACAGCCCTTGCCCTCTGGACCTTCCTACTTCTCCCATTGCTGTTCTAGCCTCTCGGGGTCCCAGTTTCATCAACAGGATTCGTGGGCTAGCTGACATTCAAGAGGTATATCTCGTCCTTGTGAGTACAGTTCTTTAGTTCCCTTATTTGATTCCATCAGAGTGTTAGTTCACAGATCCTGTCATTGCTTGCCCTCCACGTGGGTTTAGCGCTGTCAGTACCTGTAACAGCAATTGGGGGTAAGGCGCTTGCCGACTTTCCTCGCGGTCAGGTGCTTACCCCACATCCCTTTTCATATATTGGGTTTAAAATCACACTCTGTTTGCACTCCTGGCTTCTAGCATACATGAGTCATTGTTCCTATGTGCACATTTCCCTTGCCATATTCGCTGCCTTAGTATTCGCAGGACTAATCCTGACAGTATCCTGACACTGACCTATTACACCTGCTCTACCAGCCCCTCCACAGACCCCTACCCCAAACAATGGCAACACATATCTCAAGGGTCTGGAGATGGGCCCACGCCTATGTGGGATGGAAAGACAAGATCACCATGGCACAACCCCTGTGGCACAATAATAACTTGGCCGTATTGGGGAAAGTGAGACCATGGCCCAAATGGGAGGAGGCCGGAATCGCACGGATTGGGGATGTCTTGATAGATGGGGAAATTGCCTCCTTTGTAACATTGCAGCAGAAATTCCACCTTCCAGCAACCGAATGCTATCATCATACTCAACTGACTCACGCCCTACGAACACATATTCAGTTGGACCCCGCTATTCCCGAGTATACACTCATAGAACGCAATAAACTCCCAACACATATCCCTACTAGAGTCACTTCTTTATTATACAATGCCATGTCCTCCTTTGCCACTCCGGAACTTCCTTGTCTTAAATCCAAATGGGAGGACGATGTGAGAGCCATAGACCCGGAGGACTGGATCCAGATTCTAATGCATCCCAGGGAGATTGCTATCTCCTCCAGACTCTGCTTGGTCCAACTTAAAATCCTTCCCAGAATATATTACCCAAGAACCATGATGCATGGCTGGAAACGTGCCCCAAACCCGAACTGCCTCCGATGTGGGGGGAGGTCGGTACATTCATACACATCCTCTGGGAATGTCCGCGGATTCAGACTTTCTGGGGGAATTGCTGCAATGAACTATCCAGGGTGCTAGGCCGCAATATAACAATGGACCCGAAGGTGGTGTTGTTGGGCTCTCCCGATGAGAACACTACTGATAAATGGGAAGGATTGCTCCTATCCGCGGCCGCAGGACTGATGAAGCGGAACATTGCACAAAAATGGGGAGCCCCAGAGTCCCCAACACTGGAACAATGGGCAGATGATATGGATACGCTTGCAATGTTAGAGCACAGAGTTTATAAAGCAAGAGGCTGCCCGACCAAAGCTTCTAAGATTTGGGACAAATGGGAGGAGAGAGAATCCCAGTAACCTCATCATGCCCTAAAACACTAGACTGAACTGTAAATGGAAAGGGCGACAAATGGAGATCATTTGACTCGTATCGTGCCTTCACTTATTGATTCATTTCTTGAGTGCCTATGTTTTGACCTGTTTTTTTCTTTTTGTGGTTTTCGTTGATTGTGTTGTTTAAATTCAATAAAATGCAATATAAAAAATAATAATAATAATTTGGCATTTATATAGCACTACGAAACCTCAGGTATCTGAGCGCTGCTTGTTATTACCCACGGTGGGGTGTTGGCCCGGCTGGGATACGAACCTGTACCTGCGTTAGCAGGCTCTGCACGGATGTCAAAGCGAGCACTCTACTCGCTGTGCCACTTGACCGGCTTAATGTGTTAGTGTTGTTAATAAACATTTAACTTTTCAACAATTGTAATCCTACTATAGGCTCCACTTAAGATCACAGATGCCAACGCGTTTGTGATTATATAAAATCCATCTTCAGGGCTTGAGAGCTCTTAGTTCCATAACTGTAGCCCATGTTGCAAATGGATCCACAACTGCAACCATTGTTTAGTCAACCACCAACCTTTGCTTACCGGGACAGTAAGGCTCTACGGAGCAGTTTCGTGAGAGCGGAGAAAACGACTGCACAAACACGCAAAATTCAACACAAGGGGACAAAACCCTGCCACAATTGTCAACATTATGGCAATATAATACCGGGCAATAGCATCACACATCCCCACTGTGGTAAAGCCCTTTGGCTTAAACACTCATGTACGTGCGATTCAGCAAACGTATACGCACTAAAATTCCCCTGTGGTTTTTACTACATAGGCATAACAATGAGAAGAGCTAAAAAGAGGTGGATTGAACTTAAGTCTTACATTTGCATAAAGAACCTGAAATCCCCTGTTGCATGCACTTTACAGAAGCAAGACACACAGTTGCTCAACTTAAATGTGCAATTCTCGAACAGGTCAAACGGGTAACAGAGCTGGGGATTTACACAAGAGACTATTGCAACGGATAATTCTTTGGATTGACCTTCTTGACTTGCTTCATCCACGAGGGATGAATTGTGAATTTGATTTAATGTGTTTTGTGTAACCCGACCAGGCTTCCTTATGTAACGATGATACTTGGTAATGCTTCAAATTAGTGTTCAACCTCTTCAATAGCCGAGTGAAACAGAGTGTGAGCGAATTTATATCAGAGAGTTGGGTTTTCAAAGGGAAAATTGGTTCATCAATTGAGATCTTAGATCTCCTTTTTTGGAATATACTTGCTTACACCGAGATATGGACAGCCAGTATGATCGTAGGCAGGGAGTCATTACATGAGCATTTTGCACTACCATTTTAAGTATGAAGACCACCTGGAGGACTAATCTATCTGTACTGTCTACAAGCTTTAGTTTTACATACTTTAACGGCCAGAGGTCACTCTAGTGACTTTTACCCCCGGCAGGAGTAGGGCACCAAGCCAGATGAATTCAGCAAGTATGCCCTACATACTGCGTTAATTCAATCCAAGCCCGGTGCGCTAGATGGGCACCGGTGCAGAGTTTAATGTTGCTTCAATTGCACTATCACTTAATGAGGATAACACCATATTTAATTATAGCTCCTGTGGCAGCTTTGCCGCACTGCCCTTAGAACGTTTTAAAAATTGCAGGCACGGGCACCCGACCGAGTTCACTCAGCTGGTATGCCCTTCTTTGTGCTATTAATTTTCCTTTCAGTCCACCAGACTGTGGGACCACAATATAGAAACATGTGCTTTACGATACACTATACAGAATCCCCGTCAGACCACGGCGGTACTATAAGCACATTTTTAATGCCGAGTAATAGACACTTCCAGCAACTATTCTATTCCCACACCAAGATGTTGTACATTGCTACGTGGCACCGACCCATATGCGCAACGGTGCCATGGTAACCATATAAACATGAGATTGGGCCGCGCGTCATCCAGATGGTCGGCTCCAATCCTATGCAGAACTTCGGTGGGTGAGTACATGGCGCTTAGCGCTCTTAACACACTAATGAGATATGTCCTTGTATTATGTCCGTGACTGGGAATGACGATCAGAGATTGCCCTCAAAGACGCAGAGTGACCACGTGGCAGCTGGCACTCGCTATCTCCAACAGGCACAAGATTATTCTACAAACTTAGGCATGCGAGTATATGCAATTGTTTGGGCATTGACAATTAGATACTGGACAAGGGGCACTATGGAACTATTTTAGATCCGCCTTATATTCTCGGAGTGACTGCATGATTACAGTCACGCCCAATGCACAAAGTATACAAGTTGACTATATAGGTCCAGCATGCGCATGTTTGGAGCGTTCTAGGTACCAGGAACAACACATGACTACTCCTGACATGGTAGGATACAGGACGGGACTTCATTATCCTCTTTACTTTACTTTTATTATACAGCGCTGATTACTGCTACCCGTGCAGCAGCTGAACCATCTCCTCCCCTGGCCAGTACAGTTTATGTGGCAGCCGGGTGAGTTGACTCTTCGCTAATCTGTTGGCTGAGCCTACATTTTAAATATAGTGGTCACCAAGTGTAAAACTTACATGAGTTTTGGGTTACTGATCTCTATGTCCTTGATATAAAGGGAACTGCAATAACCTCTGTTCCACACGCAAGGGGAATCAAGGTTAGTGTTTTACTATATTGAATTAACATGGTTACAAACTGAATATGTGATATTCAACTGGACTAAGTCGGCCTATCTATTATCTTTTAGGTGGTTGTGAAAATAGAAAGCTACTGTTGGAAAGTTATGCAACTAAGAGCTCTCAAGCCTTGAAGATGGATTTTATATAATCCATAAAGTGTTGGTATCTGTGATCTTAAGCTTAGCCTATAAAAGGATTACAATTTTTGAACACTGTGTGAATAATGTAACACAATCTAACATATGACTGTCCCAGAACGGTTTGGTGCACATGACAAATATGTGTAATTAACTTTGGATTTGTAAACCATTTTTTCTTTGTATTCATTTTGTTTATATGTACCTGCATTATGCTAATTTGATTATAGTTTTGAAACTCAACGAAGACTGATGGTATTCTTTAAGGACGATACCCGATCACTCATTGCTGATGTATGAATATGATTTGAAATCGCTGCCTTCACAGTCTATTCAATATTTAATGTAGAGAAATCGTGGTTTAGGCTGTGGTTTTTCCGTATTGTCCATTTAGTAAGTATTTTACTATATAAGCGCGCTTTTTCGGAAGGGCTTTTTCTAAAGGGCTGTCTGTGGCTGTCAGAAGTGCTGCTGGACCTCGCTCGTGTTTGGATTGTGAAGCTTCGTCCCACTTTAACAACGGTGACACAATTGGATTTTTGTTCTGAGTGCCACAGCTGCTGCTCCTACTCCCAGAAGCCCATATACAGCAAAGGACTGTCTGTGGCTGTCTTGGGCGGGATTGGTGGGGTCTCAACGCACCTCATTGCCATTTTAATATTTATTTTATTTATTTATTTGTCCTGATTTTGACCATAACAATTAACCAAGGTGACAGTTTTGATTTCAGATTTTAAATGTTAAGCTACAACAAATGCTTATTTTGTATTCTCCTGGTGTGAGAGAAGAGTGAACTATTAATGGTGCAAAATAATCAGTGTCGCATACAACATTTTATATAACACATTGAGCTTTTTATTGTAAGAAATATTGCAACACTTGTGTTTTGCAGTGAATGGTTAATTTGAAGCTAGTATAGAAATAAGCACTGTGATATTCACCTTTTTTGGTGAATTAGTGTATCAAGGTCAGTCCAAATAGCGGAATGACAGCTAAACCATATTCATTGACATCGGAATGCCTGCTTTGGTAAATGGGGTACCCCTCATGGCAATGACCACTCCTAATCGAAAAAAAGTTCTGGACCTATTTTTTAAGAAAAGAAATGGCAGCGAAATCACTGCAACGTTCAACGTCAACTGGTGCAGATATTCGCTTATATTGTAGCTCCAATGAAGCTGGTCTCAAGCCAGTGGAGGTGATTGAAACTAGCTTGAAGGACCCTAGCATGCCGCAATTAGAGAATGGAAATGCGATTTCTATGGTTAAAAATGTAAAACTGACGGGCAATGTGAATCATGACGATGACAAAGGGGTGTCAGATACAACGATTGATGCCGTGTTAAATCTTTGCAACTCCAGCGCAATGGTAGATCTCAGTGACCGAACAACCTGTCTTAATGAACAAAAAATATGCACAGTAGCATCTCAGAAGGCCCTAAGAGATGCATATCAAGAACTGAGAGTGACAGGGCAAGTTGACGATGAGGCCTTGGATTTTATGGATCAGTCAAATTACCTTGATAAAGACATTGATGAGATTGTGTTTGATCACTCTAACACGGGGGACTTAATGGAAATTAATGAAGCTTTTAGGGGTGACTTTGCTGAAGAATAAACAACATCTCCTATATTGAGCGATAGTATCCTTCGACAGAAGGCATTGAACAATGGTTCAAATTACAATCTTTAGACACGTCTCATTATTCAATTCCTCAGTTATCATCCCACTCCTCCTCCTTCATTCCTTCAACGCCACAATGTTTCAATCCTGTATTAAGCATTCAGGAAGTAACTTGTCAACTCGACCAAGCATATCAAGGCCAGGGTGCGCTGAACAATTCAGAGGCAACAAACCATACCCTAACAGCTATGAATACAGCACTATTTACTATAGCGAGACTGTTTGAGACAACGGACCAGAAACTTAACCATCAGACGACGACTCTTCATCAACTGATGGACTTCGCTAAATGAAGTAATCCAGATAGCAAGGTAGTTCTAACTCCTATGTATGAGATCTTCAGACATTGTGAACAGACGAGTGCAGGTACACAAACTATGAGTGAGAATCGAGTGGAACATTCATACCCAAATTTGGTCTCGACTGAGGTCACCAGCATAGTGAATGAAACAGCGCTTGCTCAACACATAATTGAAGGCAACAAAAGCAACTCATCCCCACAATTAAAAGAACAGAACAGAGCATGTGACTGATGGGAAAATGAACTCTGATGGCTCAAGGGAGCCAGCTTCTGTTGAACTTCATGCAGTGGAATCTTGTGTAGAGGAACCAAAACAAACAACTGTGCCGTTTTTATTTACTATTATCTCCAAAGAAAGAGTTACTCAACATGGCTAATAGACAGTAGTGGAAATCAATTCTAAAGAGATATCTAACCACAGGAAAATAATTGCTTCAACAAGGACCATAACTAAATCCAGAGGCAGAGCGAAGTATTTCATCAAGATGTTGTCTGTACCAAGTAAAGAGAATCCACCTAGGCAAACAGTTTTAAACACAACCGCCAGAGAACTTGCATACAATAGCAACATTTTTTTATCACATGCGACGGCGGACGTGACAAAAAATGTGTCTGTGGCGATGGAGGAGCCTAACAATGATCCAACGGTGAATACCAATGTTACTATTACAGCAGTCCCTCAAGTCCCGCCTCCATTTAAACCACTTGATGAGTTAATTGCTGCTGCAATTGAACTACAGAAGATGTCACAAGAAACAACAGCAGCTATGATTGACCCACAAGTAAAGATGACAATTGTAGACAGACCCAATCCATCTACTCATTCTGGAAACATGACCAATGAGGAAATACGTGACGAGATTAAGAAATATTGAGTAACAGATTAACAGCCAAAATACATCCACTTCTATTGGAACTAGAAACTTTGAGCCCATGGAGCCTTAGTCTAACAACCAACCTTATAGGGACTGCAGCTCTAGCATCTACGGCAATGCTGATCTCTCCTTATATCTCAAACAAGACACAAAACATCCGGTGCAAAAACCTATCATCATGCCACGAAAAATCGTGAGTAAACCAGGGAGTTTGCTTAGTAAACAACAAAGTTTAAAAAATTGCTATCACCTAATGATAGGATGCTGAAATTTTCCATAACCGAAGTTCGACCTTAATCGAGCGAGCAAGCGTTCTGAACATCTGCAGGGACATTCCCAAGCTAAGCAACATAGCCTCAAGTGACATAGATGTAGTTGAGTTTTTGGATGTGTGTAACTTGACCAATGCTCGAATATATATATACAATCTGGAGCAATAGCAAATATCTGGGATGAACGAGCAACAATGTATGAAATGGGCTTTTCCCTATTGCAGGAGCATCAAGGTTTGGAAAGCTTTACCAACCAAATGTCATCTAATAGACCGCTAAAAACATATGGAGCAGAAAAAAGCAAAAATTTCTCCTTTCAATACAGTCAGTTTGCTACAAGTAAATCAAAGCTAATAACGGATCAGCACCAGACATAACAATGCGAGAGGCAAGCAACTGTTAAGCTGATCTCATGGAATACTCATGGCTTCAGACACTTTGTGAGCTCCAGTGCATCAACTTTGAATGACTGTGACATTGTGATTTTGCAGGAAACTTGGCTGACTCAGACCCCGATTTGGGATGGGTATGATATAACCACGACAACTGCGCTAACTCAACCGAAAGGCCGCCCGATGGCAGGTTTATTAGTTGCCACGAAAATTACTAGTAACTTCACCATGGAACTATATCCATCTTCTACTCCATTTATTCAAATTGTAAAATTGACAAGGGATACTTACAAATTAGTGATTGTCAATGTTTATTGGGGCAGATCTCATTCACAGCCGATGACTATTTGCCCACATTTTGCACAATTTGGACGTCATTATGATAAAAAAAGACATTGATTTCATAATGATTGTTGGAGTTTTAAATCATCATTTATTGCCCGAAGGGAATGAAAAATGGAGTCGGGAGGAAGGTATTTGGGCCAGTGTGATGAAGGACATGCAACTTAAAATGCTAAATGTCTCAACTCATGGAGATATCCTTGCTAACTATACAAGGCACCGAAATTCCCACCAGAGAGAATCCTTTAAACACTCGCATATTTTTGATCGTGCTATATAAGATAAGAAAATCATTCTGAGACGATCACTTCGTGAGTTGCGTCATCTTGCATTACCAATAAGCGTTATTGAATCTAAATGTCTTAAATTAGCACCCAAAAAACTGGGTTTGTGGGAGGAAAGCTATTCAACTACAGCGTGACAGCGAACAAATGCTCTCAAATATTGCAACTAAATCAACAACGAATATATGGATACTCATAAATAAATCAACATATAAATCACAGGACTCAGTTCAGGTAAATCCTATTTCAGAAGTGATCTGGGCGGAATACTATTATAATATGTAGGTCTCCCCACTTCCTCAATGTCATTTGCAAATATATGACTATAACTGGACACAACTTGATAGGGATGATCTTTTGCATTTTATTTCTAAACTGAGTATGTCTCGATCACCTGGACCGGATGGCCTTAACAATAGTATGCTGAAAAGAAACCCGATTCTATGGGCATCTATACTGGAACACATTTTCAGGGAGGTGATGTGGAAGGGATCAATTCCTGATTCTTGGAGCAAATCAGGTAAAATATTTGCCCGCATGATCCTTAAAGAATTTAATCAGTGGCAGACGGACCAAAAGTTTTGACATCCCAACCAAACAGGCTTTATTCCAGGTTTGGGTACCAGCATTAATTTGTTCTTCTTAAATGCTCTCATTGCTAGTAGCCAACAGAAAAAACAACCCTTGTATGTAGCCTTTGTAGACTTTAGGACTGCATTCGATTCAGTCCCTAGAGAGTTGTTATTTATTTAAAAATGTGATGGACTGTAATTTCCCCAGGCATTTCCTAAAGTGGCTCATCGATTTTCATGCTGAGACCTCAATTCAGGATTCAGATTGAGCCAGGATGACTTGCTATCTACTCCAATACCCACAGCAAGAGGGTAAAAGGATGGATGTCTCCTTGCGGCGCCCCTCTTCAATTTTTTTATTTCGGATATTGGAGTTGGATTGAAAGAATGTGTCTCTGATTCACCAAAACTGGGGTCACATATTATAAGATGGCTCCTATACGCGGATGACCTCCTTTTAATTGCTAAAACACCTCGTGGTCTGCTCAATATGTTAAGAGTTTTGTAGGAATATGCACAAAAAAATATGATTGAAGTTAACGCCAAAAAAACCAAATAATGCAGTTTGAAAGCCACAAACAAAAAATAGTAGCTAATGCCTGGAAATTGTATGATACAAAGTTGCTTTGTGTTACAAACTATACTTACTTGGGAGTAAGCATTAATAATCATCATGCTGACCTACCATATGACTCGACTCAAGCCTAAAAGTCAAATTGTTAACAATCACATCTCAGGCGTGTATAATGAAGGGCAAATACTGTAAATTTTCAATTCTTCTGGTTGTAATTTACTACAAACAAAAAGCCATGCCTATATTATTATATGGGTCTGAAACGAAAAAGTGGAAAATCCAACTTTATTGGGATAGGATTGAGGGCAAGGACTGGAAAACAGTGCTCAACCTTCCTCCCTCAGTTCCAATAGCCCTGATAAGGCATGAACTAAGCATAATTTCTATGCAAGGGCATTATAAATGGAAGATATGTCCCTTGTACAGGAAATGTTTCGACAATACGATACATAATGGATTGTTAGGCGTAGTAGCAAATTATGTTGGAAATTCGAATTATAATTTTGTCAAATGCTGGAAATCTAAAGCGGAGGAGTGTTACACTTCGGCAGAGAAGAACAAGTTACTTTCTTACCTGGTAACGTTCTTTTGATGGGATGGTCAGACGATGTATTCCATATCAATGACAGGTAATGTCCACAGCTGTGCTGCTTCGGAAAATCTTTGACGTTTGCGTCAATGACGTCGATGCACCGTCCCCGAGGACCTCCTCCGACGGCCGACGTCACCCGAAGTAATAAGTAGGACGCACGACGCCCATAGCCTCCGTTATAGTTTTCCCACAGAACGTGTGCCACCAGTTTTCTGCCAGTCAGACACACAAGGCCTTGCGGAACACAAGCTGCAATCGCAAAAGAAATTCTGCAGTGGGGAAGGCAGGGAGGGAGCGATATGGAATACGTCGTCGGACCATCCCATCGAAAGAACGTTACCAGGTAGGAAAGTAACTTGTTCTTCGAGGGGATTGGGTTCTCCGACGTATTCCATATCTATGACAGACTCCCAAAGCAGTACCAAGCAAGGAGGTGGGAAAGAATTTAGAACACAAATTTTGCATGCCCAATCAAATTGCGGAATAGAGGACTGCCTTGCCAAAGGCCAGATCCTGCCCTCTGATGGAATCGAGGGAGTAGTGACGTACAAAAGTATGTACTGAAGCCCAGGTGGCTGCATCACAGATGTGACGAATAGGAACTCCCCTCTGCAGGGCAGTAGACGCAGCCACTCCCCTGGTAGAATGGGCCCGCAAGCCAGCCGGAGGATCCTTACCCGCCAAGCGGTAACACTCGGAGATACCTAAAATAATCCAACGAGACAAAGTCTGTTTCGTCACAGCTTGTCCCAAACGCTTTCCAGCATAACCAATGAAAAGTTGTTCGTCCACTCTGACCTGGGACATGCGCGAAATATAAAAGCTCAACGCTCTCCTAGGATCAAGCCTATGGAGCCTCTCCTCTTCCTTACCAGGATGTGGAGGAGGATAGAACGCCGGAAGCACAATCTTCTGGCTCAAATGAAATTCCGAAACCACCTTCGGAAGAAAAGAAGGATGATCTCTAAGGACAAGCCTGTCCTTATGAAACACAGTGAAGGGTGGCTTAACTGAAAGTGCCTGTAACTCACTCACTCAGCGAGCGGAAGTAACCGCAACCAAAAACACAGTTTTCAGAGTCAACAGCCTCAAAGGGCAAGAATGTAAAGGCTCAAACGAAGCACCCATAAGAAACTTAAGAACAAGGTTCAAATCCCAACCGGGCACGAGAAAAGGTGACGGAGGGAACACATTAGTGAGCCCTTTCAAAAACTGCAAAATTAAAGGAATCTTAAAATAGGAACACTCTTCAGACGAGCGCTTAAATACGGACAGCGCCGCCGCCAGGTAACCTTTAATGGTCCCAACTTGCAAGCCCCTGTGGGCCAAAGAAAGCAAACAAGACAGAACCATGGGAATGTCACATTCAAAAGGATCCACATTCTCCAACGGCAACGGTACAGAGACTTTGTTGCCGGCCGCCTGGCCAAGAGCAACACCTCCATCACGTCTTCAGGGAGGTCCCAATCCTTATATCTCAACCTTTCAGAAGCCAAGCGTGAAGGTTGAGGGATCTGACCTCTGGATGGAGAACCTGACCCCCCTCCCGTGAGAGCAGATCGTCTCGGTAGGGAAGACGACGTGGAGGGCAGATGGACAAGTCGAGAAGGTCCGGGTACCACGTCCTCCGGGCCCACGCCGGAGCAATGAGGATCATCCGGGAACCGAACCTCCGTAACTTCCGCAGTACTTGCGGGATGACGGGGACTGGAGGAAACGCATACAGCAGTGGGAATGACCACTCCACCACAAACGCGTCTCCTAAGGCTCCTTTTGAAGAAAATTCCCACGAGCAAAACCTTTCGCACTTCCGGTTGACACTGGAGGCGAAGAGATCCACATGAGGGGTCCCCCAAAGGGCGAAGATCTCCAGGAGAATCTCCTGAGCCAGCTCCCACTCGTGAGAGATCATGCTCTGCCTGCTCAGAGCGTCCGCCGTCTCGTTGTCGTCTCCGGCCAGATGAATAGCCGAGATCGAAACTTCCTGCTGGATGGCCCAGAACTCGAGCTGCATCGCCTCCCTGCACAGCGGAAGTGACCCTGCCCCCCCCTTTTTGTTGAGGTAGTGCATGGCCACCGTGTTGTCCATTAGAATCAGGACACTCTTTCCACGCACAGTCGGCAGAAAAGCCTTCAGGGCTAGCCTGACGGCCCTCAGCTCCAACAGATTGATATGGAGTCTGGACTCCGACGGAGACCAACGACCGCTGACTGTCAACTCGTTGGCATGAGCTCCCCATCCCGTGAGGGATGCGTCCGTCACGATCTTCACCTCCGGCCAGGGCAGCCAAAATGGGGCCCCCTTCATCAGATTGCCTTCGACGGCCCACCACAGAAGGTCCTGGGCTACCGAGGGCGGCACCTGAACAGGGTCCGACAGCCTGCCGGAGGACTGAGACCATTGGAGCTTGAGTGCCCACTGCAAAGATCTCATCCGCAGACGAGCCTCTGGCACCTGAAGAATGCAGGATGCCATGAGGCCGAGCAGTCTCAGAAAACAAATTGAAACTTGTTCACCATCTTCTGAATGTGAAGAGCCCTCACCTGGGGAGGAAAACACTGCCCCAGGGACGTGTCGAGCACTGCTCCGATGTACTGGAGCCGCTGCGTTGGTGTCAAATGGGACTTTTTTAAATTGAGGGAGAAGCCCAGCCTGTGAAGGGAGCGGCAGGTGACGGACAGATGATCCAGGACTTGCTCAGGAGAACGCCCCCTGATCAACGAATCGTCCAGGTAGGGGTAGACGTGAATCCCCCCTTTTCTGAGGTGCGCTGTCACCACCACCATGAGCTTGGTGAAAACCCTCGGGGCGGAGGTCAATCCGAACGGCAGGTCCCGAAACTGAAAATGCGAGTCGCCAACCGCGAACCTCAGGTATTTCTTGTGCCTGGGATGAATCGGCACATGGAAGTAAGCATCCTTGAGGTCGAGAGACACCAATCAGTCCTGAAGTTGAAGGGCCTGGAGGACTTGAGAAAGAGTCACCATCTTGAACTTGTCCTTCCTGAGGAGTTTGTTCAAACCGCGTAAGTCCATGATGGGTCTCAATCCCCCGTCTTTCTTTGAAATCAAAAAATAAGGGGAATACCATCCCTTGTTCCTCTCCGCTACAGGCACCAGTTCTATGGCGCCTTTCTCCAGCAGGGCTTGAATTTCCTGCGCAAGGAGCGGATCCGGACTCTTCAAAGAGAGGTTCCCTGGTGGATTGTCGTGAGGCCTCTGCCGAAAAGGAAGACAGTAGCCGTGGGTTATGATCTCCAGAACCCACACATCCGAAGTAATGGCTTGCCACTCTACAAGATGCTGCGCCAGCCTTCCCCCAACCGGCGAACCATGGGACCTGGCCTCATGACTGAGTGGTAGCGGCTGCGGCCTTGCCTGAGGGCAAAAAGGCAACTGCCCGAGCGGCCTTGGCACCTCGAGTACCTTTGTTTCCACCTCTGGCACTCTTACGATGGCCTCTTTGACTGCTAGCTCCCCTCGCTTTACTGAAGGGCGAGTAATAGCGAAAGGAACCTCCCCTCCATTGCTGTCCCCTAGGACGAAAAGGCAGAGGTTGGCGAACTGCAGCGCCCAACGACTTTACTGCAGCTTTGGAGGTCTGCAACCTCTCAAGGCTCTCGTCAGCCTTGCTGCCAAAAAGGTGTTCACCGTCAAAGGGCATGTTGAGGAGCCGGGAATGCACATCAGGAGCGAACCCGCAAACCTGAGCATTACGGTGCTCGCTGCCATGGGCCGGCTGACACAAAATGCCAAGTCCAAATCCGTCTGAACGGCCTCACACATGGCATCCTTGCCATCCTGAACCATAGCAAGGAAACCATCCCGTTCGTCCCCTTCGGGAATATGTTCAGCCGCTAATGCAACACAGTTCCACAGAGTGTGTGAAACGAGACAAGGCACATATGGAGTTGGCCAACTGAAGCGCCATACCCCCTGAAGAAAACTCTTTCTTCGCCCAGCCGTCAAAACGTTTGTCGTCCCTATTCGGAGGGATGGTAGGATACGACGCCTGCTTTGCCGGGGCCGTAGCCGCCTGCACCACCAAACTCTCCGGAGTGGGGTGCCTAGACAAGTAGCAGGGGTCGCTACTGGCTGGACGGTATTTTCGCGACAAAGACTTGCCCACTGCCGGGAGACTCTCCGGAGCAGTCCAAGCCCCCGCCACCCTTCTCTGCAGAGCCATATGAAACGGCAAAAACGGGTCAGTGGGGGGACCAAGATCAAGGATGTCCGTGAGATCATCCTGAACGAACTCCCCTGGGGGAGCAGATCAACCCAAGTACTCGGTGACCCGAGACATAAGGCGCCGATATGAAGAATCGGCATGAGTGCCAGGCTCCGGCCTACAAAACTCCACCTCCGGAGAGGTGTCCAGTCCACTGGCATCATGCAGCGACTGCCTCAGGACATCAAACTGGCTATGGCCCGAGATAAGCTCATATGGAACCGTAACCGGAACCAAGCCATCATCAGAGCCTTCATCACCCTCTGAAATGCACTCCAGGCGAGGAGAGGAAGACCCCTGGGGACCAAAGCAGTGCCTGACCTTAGCCAGAGCCTTCCTAGGGGCTAATCCCGTGCCACGGGGCCCCTCCGACACCACCGCCTCGAAAGGCATTGAGGGCGCTGAACGAGTCGGCGCCTGCATCAACAGAAAAGGCGTCGACGTCGAGCGAATCGGCGTCGACGTCAGCTGCAGTGCCGCCAGCATCGGCGGCGTCGACACAGGCCTCAAAGCCAGAGCTCCTAGCGTGTCTCTCGACGACCTAGGTGCCGACGGCATCGACGACCCCCTCGGAGGCAGAGCCTTGAGAGAAATCATCGACTACCTCGGCGCCAGAGGCATCGACGTCTTCTTTGAAGACCGCACAGGATCACGTGGTCTTGAGCGCATCGAGGACCGGGACCTGGAACGGGCATGGCAAGAACGGCTACCCTTGTCCGAGCGGGACCTCTCCCACGAGCCGTGCTGACCACCCGAGCCCAAAGGCGTACGAGCAGTGTCTCTCGACCGGTGCCGACCGACCCCACTCGGAGGCGCGGACAGACCGGTGCCCTGCGATTCAAGAATCGCTAGCATCTGCTTCCCGAAGGAAGCCATTCCTCCGGTGTCGCTTGCATGGAGGGATAAGCGACCCGCCGACGGGCGGAGTCCTCGGAAGAGGATGGGGAAGGCGACCGATGCCGGAGCTTCCGAGAATGCCTCGAAGAGGCAGAGGAGTGGCGAGACCGACTCCTGGAAGGAGACCCACTGGACTTCCGACGATGACGCGGAGAGTCGCCCCTCGAGTCATCCGTTGAAAGCCCCGCAGACCTCGACTTCTGGGGCTTAGACACCCAGCCTACCGACAGCTTCTTCTTGCGTTCCCGCAAGGCCTTTGCCGTGAGCGACTGGCAGGCGACACAGTCGTCCGTATCGTGGGCCTCCCCGAGGCACCAGAGGCAGGCATCGTGCGAGTCCGTGACCGACATCTTGGACCCACAGTCCCTGCATTTCTTGAAGCTCGGACGCGGGGTTGAAGACGAAGTAGACATCGCCACGAACAGGTCTTCACAAAAGACCGAACAGGTTCAACGAACCGAGAATTGAAAACAGCAAACTCCAAAGAGTCGAGGCGTACCGAGATTCACGAAGCGAACACGTTCGCGGAAAAAACTGAACTGAGGCTATGGCCGTCGTGCGTCCTACTTATCACATCGGGTGACGTCGGCCGTCGGAGGTCGTCCCCGGGGACGGCGCATCGACGTCATCGACGCAGACGCCAAAGATTTTCCAAAAAGCAGCACAGCTGTGGACATTACCTGTCATAGATATGGAATACGTCGGAGGACCCAATCCCCTTGAAATGCTTCCCTGCGGAGTACGTCTCATTCACAAGCTCCTTTGTGGAGCAGATACAGGTTGCCATGGCGCCTGTACAAGCTACGGCGGAACCTGTGTCAGCTGACACGTCTCGTACGTGGAGGACATACAGCAAGACACATCTCCATACAGGTTTAAAACCGCCGTCTTTGAGGGCTTGTTGCTGCTAATTAGTGTTTCTTGCTATTTGCGGTTATGTCTGGTTTCCTTCGTGAAACCCTTGTCACGATATCCTGACTTGATCTCCTGGTTTCGACCCACGCCTGACCTTTGGATTGTTACGCCGTCTACCCTATTGGCACTTCCTACAGACCGCTACGGTATCGACCCGGACAACACCTGGACTGCCTTCTCTCCTTCCTTATCATTGTAGCGATCTCCTGGTATTCGAAGCGGAACATTATTTGGATTGTTCTTCTCCGTTCCTGCTGCCCTTTCAGCTTATCTGCCAGCGGCTACTCGGAACACCTCAGTTGCTCCAACCCTCGTCTGGAAAGTGTGTGTTTCAGGTAACCTGCTGTGTTTGTTTATTGGTAATTCCGTCAGCGCCATCTTTGACTATTGTACCTCAAATTACCTACTGCCCTGTTGGTATTTCTCTCTACTGGATTTTGGGACATTTATTGGATTTCAATACTCAGTGAACTTAATTTCAAAGTCCATATTGACGCTTTCCTGATCTTGCACCAACCCGGCTCTAGTGCGACCCTCGTGCCACCCGGGTTTACTTCCCTGTACTAACTCACCTGTTTATTATTTTATCCTGTAGTTTTCTCCAATCCTGGACATCGTTAATCCTTGAGAGTCCCACAATTCAGGTCTGTTTTCTTGTCTACAAACTCTATAGGAAGAGTCCATTAGACTATTTTTACTCACTGGGTTTAATTCTTTACTTATAGGTCCATCCCGGGGGTAACTCCACTCCACTAATTGCCTAGGTATTTTCGGTCCACTACTGTTGCTTGATTGCTTATTGTTCCTCTCAGCACGGTTTAATATCTTTGTATTCCTTTGCAGCATTGGTATTGGCGGTGCGTGTTCTCCACGCTCTTTTATTCAACTGACACCTCTGCCTGTTCCAATCGAAACAGCAGAGAGGTATGTTGTAAAGAAGAGCCCCTCTTTGAGGAAGCCTGAGTCTTGTACTCAGGGGAGCTGGAATTGGAGGCTGGATATTGATTCCTGTACACATAATGTCTCCGAGGTCATCTATCCATCTTCCTGACCTGCTTACGGAGCGGCGAGTAACAAGGAGTTCCTGCTTGATGTGGAAATTACTAAAGAATTACTGCTTAGAAATCCTAATAAAGCAAAGGTCAAACTATGGGGGTTTGACTGGATTACAAACAGGAACCAGTGTTCGAAGTACAAAGACTTTGCAAAAAATCCATTCCTAGCTATGCTATATGGGACTATCGAACCCTACTTGGTTAAATCACCAAATATGCATCATCGCTCTGGACTCCTTCGCTTCAGATTAAACTTGTGGCCTACCACAGAGATCTTGATGAGGTGGTATCCAATTGTCAGTGTAAACGAATTGTGTTGCTACTGTCAAAAATCGAAATAAACTCTTGAGCATATCATGGTGCACTGTCCCAAGTTGGCACACATCAGAACTATCCACTTTGGAAAATATTTTGAAGGATATCGAACACACAGTCTAGACTGATAGGTTATGCAATAATGAATTACTTGAAGGCAGTACATTTGGAGCCTATAGATGAAGACATTGCTGTAGCAAATAAGGGCTAATTTGGAAATTAAGCGAAATGCTGATTGACAATTTTACTTTGGATTGTTATGGAATTCCCTTGTTTATTTTTATTTTTTAGTTTTTTTCACTGTTTTCTTTTAAGTTGTATGATTAGAGAAGTAATAGGTTGAATTTTAATCTTATATATCGTAAATTGACAGTGTAAAATTTGGATGAATTCTAAAAATGAAATGCATTTTATGTTTTGTATAAATTGAAAGGTTGACATTTTTAGCCAAATCAAATAAAAAAAAAATGTAAAATAAATAAGCACACAGGTGATACCTAGCATTTGGGAATCACCCATCAAAGTCTCATATTCGGAGCCTATGTCCCCCTGGAGTGCACACAAGGGTAACCGGTTGGCGACAACAGGTTTGGTTTGTGCATGTTGTAGAATATTGTCAGTCTTAGTACTAATTAAGATACTACTATAAATTGTTGGTATTTTGTCAGGAGAAAAAAATAACCTCCTAATTCTTGCGATTGAAGGATAGGGGAAGCTGATGCATATGGTGAGCTACATTCATTAATTAAGCCCCTCGAGGTATTCCCGTTGTAAATATTTGGAGCTTTTTTCAGAGGGTTAAATTAGCCATGTCTTGTCGTTTTTAAGAGCACATCTGTTTTACCCTTTTAGCTTACTAGCTTTCATTATAGGAAGGAACCCTTTTGTGCCAGAAGTTGTTTTGGACAGACGGCCTCAACGTCTATGCTAGCATCTGTATTCTCAAGGTTCCAATTGGGTGGGTTTCTGGGAAACTGCTAATTTGATTAGGGACATTTTCTCCATAAACCAAATTGTATGTTTGGTGTGGGACCATGGTTACGTTTACTTAGCAGTAGAGGCATAGTAATGGCAAAATTATCTGACACTGTACAGCTCACTTAAATGGAGATTGTTGTCCTTTAGAGATAAGGGCATCCAGCATATGGCCCTTTCCCATACATAGCAGCTGGACTATGTAAGGAAAGCTGTCATGTTAAATTGTAGAGAAGCTGTTGGGGAATCGTGGGGTGAGACTTGCCTAGCTAGATTTTTAGGTCTCCAAGTAGACACATGTCACACTGATTTCAGCGACCGAGTTCTCAATTTTGTCAGGGAAATCAGTTGCTAGTTTTGGAGGCCAGTAAATAAAGGAGGAAACAACAAGCCTGTGTAGGGAAACAGGAATAAAGAAGGAGGAATGTTTTGCAAGATAGAGTTTGCAAGTGATCAGACATATAAAGGGGAAAGTCACCTCCGAATCTGTTGAAACAATTAACTGTGGACATTTTATAATTATAGGGAACCATTGTTGCGATGGTTGGGCCTAACTGGCTTGCTAAGCAACATTCCATAATAAATAGCAATTCTACTCCAGTAATCAAGATCTTGTTGACATTGATTGTTGTGTAGTGGGGATAGAGTGGTTTAGACATTGCAGTATCTCATTGGTTCGAGTTAGGATTAGAAGCCTGCTAGGATTTGAGTCAGGGTTAGTAGAAATGATCCCATACAAAAATGGACCATCAGCCAAAGCCCGGGATAGGTTTAGAGTGTGAGTTAATGTTTGGACATATTAAACAAAAGGAACACATAATAATGCAGGTTTTTAAGCAGAAAGTGTATGGTTGGCTGCAAACTGATATAGAAGTATATTGATACGAGTGACAGTGCCTGTCTTTATTTAAAGAGTCAGCAGAGGCAGAGAAGTGCAGAAGGGGCTACAGGCCTTTGGCTGCTGTTGGCTCAATATTCACTCTGGAAAATGGCTGATCAGAGTAATCCATTAATATAAATGAAAAGAGAGTCGGCCATCTCCAAGCTCACTCTTCTTTAAGGGCACAATAATACAGATCTATTTTAAGGCTCAACATTGGGTAACTCGTCTACCCCCTCACCGCAACAACCAGGCATACCACAGGCAGTGAGCTCAATTGCAGCTGCCTCTCCTCTCTGCCCCCTCACTTGTAATCAGTCCTGTCAGGAATGTACATAGAAAAGACCGAATATATTCAAAGTTGGCGTCAACGCTGCATTATCGTTACCACTTTGTCATATTTTTATTACCTCTCTTTGGCACAGTATATCCAATGGAAGCTCAGCTAGTCCTCACCCCCCACAATTAAACTTTAGTGGCCGCTCTAATGTGTGTTGCTGAATTCATTGAACTTTGAGCATTGGGAGCTAAGATTGTCACACACTCCCTAACTCGCGGTCTGGTGGGTTCCACCTGGACACCTGCCAGTGGCGGTTTCCAGCAAGCCTTCACCCTCTATGGACACAACCTGCCAGACCGCACATGACCTATCCTTAATTTCAGTCTCCCTCAGCTTTGCGCCCCACCATCAGAAGGCCATTGAACAACCCGGTTACTGAAAATATGTTCTTTTACCAAACCCATTGTAATGCTTCTCTACCCCAACACCGGAGCATGGGCTACAGAGCCTGCCGAACATTTGCATCATGCCATAGCACTTATTTTTAGAACAAATGAATCATTATCAGTTTACGTTTATTATTTGGACATTTTAACTTTCAACCCAGTCACACAATCAAATTAATGCCTTGCAAGCCTAAAACGAGTAGACAAAAACATCAATGTGCAGTGTGGAAATTGGGGCAGGGGGCCTGATGGGGTCTTAACATATTGACTATATAGCTCTTTACCTTTTGTGTTCCCAGGGAGGGTGGAAACAGCTTTCATTTTGTCAGGTGAGAGCCTATTGAAGTGTATGGCCATGTATGGGGCTTGGTAGGTGACTGAACTGATTACATGGTGGGTGACATACACCTAATGCATGTGAAAGGTTTGTGACTGGACTAATGTCAGATCTGTATTGTACCACACCAGTTTAAAACACAAAATACCCTTTTTGTGATAACTACTTACAAGTCTCAGTGACCTTTCCTCTTCGAGAAAGCAGAATCAGTAAAACCTCTTGGCAGACAGACTCCTTGGTTCTCAGTGCACACCCACCTCACAGCTGTACCAGAACCCATCCCTCTCTGGCAGCCTTCACCAACAGGCTAATATGGCAAACCGCCAAAGATGGACTCCCAGGGCGTGGCCAACGGGCGTGGCATGAAGACGTGAGATCTCGGTGCTCCTGAGGCCGTCAGCCGTATCCTGCAATATCCTGCCAAAAAACTAAATTTCCATGTGAAGAGAAAGATCTTTCCGAGTGTCGGAACATAACGTCTTTCGCACCCGGTGGTCCGAGTGTGCAACCGGCAGCCAGTTCCAGAGAAATAAGCCGCCAAAGAGTTGGAGCGACGGCGTCTTGGAAGTCTCCAAGATGGCCGCCGGGCACTGTTGAGCGCGAACCTAGGGACGCTGCAAACACTGATCCCCGAGGAAGAGGTGCTGTGGAGAGACGATCGCTGCTGTGGAGGGAGGAGACTGCCCTTCCTCCCCCCTGCGCGGACCAGCTTATTGCCGAAGGGCGGGTGACTGCGGGAGCAGACCGGCGGAGAGAGGAGACCCGCGCTGGACTCCCCGCCCCCCCTGGCCTTCCGAGTGGAAGTGGGCGCCCCATACACCGTCGAGCGCCTGCCAGCCTGCTACCTACCTGCTGCGCCGCGCCGCCGACCTGTGCCGGGGGGAAGAAGCCGCAAGACCCGGTAAGGAGAGGCGGGGGGCGGGCCCTGAACTCAGTCCATCTGTCCGGGGTGTGCTGCCGAGGAGGAACCCCCGCAGCGCTCGCGGCCCCCTCTTGGGTGCCAGAATCGTGCGAGTCCAGCCCACACGATCTCCCAGCCCGGGCTAGAACGGTTGTGGCCTGCCGCCTACTGCTCAAGAGCACGAGAGAGGGCTACAACAGCAGAGAATGTCGTTTCCCCCCCCCACACCCTGAAGACCACAGGAACTGTGCGCTATACCCTGGGCACACGCAGGACACTTTTGCAGCTCAGAGAAGGGACACCACCATAAAGCAGGCTAGATGCATAGTCACTGACACGGATTGCAGTAAAGAGAATAATCATCTCCTGTCAAATAGGCAAAGAAACCACAGTGCTCCAAGCAGTGAAGGGCATAACTGGAAACCATACTCGCTCTTAACACGGGAACAAGGGACCACTTGCCTGAGCCGCGCACGCCCAGAGAACCTCGTGCCGGCCCAAACACAATGACCTTCTGAACAACTAAGCCAGTTTATCTCCGTGGCATAACGATCAATTCCTCCCAACCGCAGAACGTGCTTTTCCTCGTAATATAAAGCCTGCTTCGCAAGATGGGAAAGGACAGGCCAAGGAAAACTTCCACACAAAGCAGGATAGAACAGTATGCAACCACCCCGCTGTCCCGCTCACCAGAGAGACCACCAGAGAGACCAGCATCAGCTCAATCTGGAATTATGGAAGAAGACATCTCCCTCAGGGATGTAATGGGCGCCATTGCCAGCTCCAGGACATCCATGGAAAAGAAAATGGACGCCATAGGGGCTGAGGTATCCCTGCTGAGGCATGACTTGCAGAAGCTGACTGCACGCACTGGAGAGGGGGAAGCACGCATATCGGAGACCGAAGACAATCTGCAAGGAGTTAACCGCCAGATAACCGGCATGTTACAACGTATAATGTCCCTGGAGGGAAGAGTAGATGAAGGGGAAGGTAGATCACGGCGCAATAACATCTGCATCCTAGGCCTTCCCGAAAAGGCGGAAGGAGAATGCATGGAGCTGTTCGTTGAAAGATGGCTATTGGATATATACGATGCTGAATCCTTCTCCAAATTCTTTTCTATCGAAAGGGCCCATCGCATCCCATCGGGCAGGATCACCCCGGGTGCACCACCGCGTGCAGTCATAGCAAGACTTCTGAATTATAGAGACAGGGATGCCATACTACAAATGGCGAGAACGAAAGGGTCCATCACCTTCAATGGCTCAAAAATCTCCTTCTTCCCTGACTTCACGAGGGAGGTCCAAAAAGCGCGCCAATCCTTTGACCCACTTAAAAAACGCCTCCAATCGTGTGGAATCAAATATGGCCTGATTTTCCTCGCTCAACTTAAAATATACTACAAAGGCACGACAGTACACTTCACAAATCCCAAGGAAGCATGGGATTGGGCAGAAAGGCACATTGAGGGTGACTGGAGTGGAAGGAAGAAGATTGAAAACAACCGTAATGGGCCACATCCAGAAAGACCACCAGACAACGACTCACCACAGCGACAGGTGGATGTGGCACAACAAGGGAACGCATGATGGAAAATGGCAATGGATAAAACAAATGTAATCACGAGACGTGGAAGAAAGCGAATCCAAACATAACGTGTCTCACATGACAGGAAGAAAGTAATGGCTGACGGCTGATACCGTCCCGCCCCCTCTTTGGCAAGAAACATACACAACGATAGGCAAAGTTCTAGATTGCCTAGATATACTGTTTAAGTAAAGTCTGAACTGTTGAAAGGGCGACAGATGCTTCGGTTGGGGATGAAGTATGGGGAGGGGGGAGTTCGGCACAAGTTCACAAGTTGGAACCACTCAATGAAATACTACATATTACAGAAGATAGTGATCACTCAGAAAGCAATTTCTGTTCCCTGCTGCGAATCAAGCGAGTCCAATGCCCCTGCTAAAGAAGGCCTTGTCCCCTGCTGGAACCATACACACAAACGCAACCCTGCAGGATAACAAGAACAAAACGCTAAAACTACTCACCTGGAATGTAAACGGCCTAGGAAACAGCCTGAAAAGGAGGCTAGTGAGACAGTTCCTGAACCGACACAGCCCGGACATAGCCTTCATAACAGAAACCCATTTGGCAGGTACTTCCAACGCGCTATTTAAACGATCGAACTACCGCACAACCATACAAGCTGGTTTTACTATGGGAGCCAGAGGGGTATTGATGTTAATCCATAACAGGCTACCGCTCACCCTCACCAAAATAATACAGGACACCGGGGGCAGATTTACATATGCCACGGGCACGCTTTAGAACAGGACGATATCCCTTATGGCGATCTACGCCCCACCGGCTCTTCAGTCCAGACTTATGGAAGACATTACGCCCCTACTAACCAGCGAAGAGGAGATTTCAATGACGTCATGAATAATGTACAAGACCGTACGCATCTACGCAATAGAGACCCCAATCGCCGAACCAATCTGGCCACGTTTGTAGAGGCTTTTGGCATCATGGATGTGTGGCGTGACCTACACCCAGAAGAAAAGGGGTACTCCTTTCACTCAGGAGTGCATGCATCGCTGTCACGACTGGATTATTTCTTCATGCCTGCGACATTAACACACTCAGTAACACAAGCTGAATATCTTCCACGGGGCATCTCGGATCACTCCCCCCCACTCATATCACTTACAACGTGCAAACCAGCGCCTCCACCGAGGTGGAGATTGAACAACTATTATCTAGGTTCTCCTGAGCTAATAGAACGTATACAAAACGTCACAACAGAATACTTTGAGACCAATACGGGAACAGTAGAAAGTCCCACCGTACTTTGGGAGGCATATAAACCGGTACTACGAGGAGAAATCATCTCCTGGACGACGGCCCAAAGGAAAATACACCTGGAATCACTGCATGAATGAAGCAGAAACAAATGTTAAACAAGCAGAAGACGCACATCTCACCAGCGACAGTCCAGACACTCAAAAGAAACTGCAGAATATCGCACTGGACAACGCCAAACAGGCACATAGTGCAATGAGGGCCAGAATATATGACACTGGAGACAAAGCAGGGAAGGTCCTAGCCTGGCTTGAACGGAGGGACGAGGGACATTACCATGTGAGATCGATTGTGTCCCAAAACTTGGAATCCTGCCTCGTGGACAGAGACATAGCTGAGGAATTCGCAAAATTTTATGAAGACCTATACAGGCCCCCCACAACTCCCCCTGAAAACTCTATACTAGAGGATATCACGCTTTCGATCCTTAATGAGACCCACATTGCTGGTTTAGAAAGAGACATCACGGAAGATGAAATTGCAGTGGCTATGACCCAGCTGCAGTCTGGGAAGACCCCTGGTCCGAACGGTTTCCCCATAGAAACCTGGAAGAAGATCGGCTGTAGCAACCTAGCTCCCCACCTACTACGCATGTTCCAACAAGCCCGGACAAAGGGATCCCTCCCGGCAGACCTGAGGAAGGCCACAATAATTGTTATACCCAAAGTGAATAAGCCTCCGGACCAATGTGGGTCATATAGGCCTATTTCCCTTATTAATGTTGAAACCAAGATTCTGGCCAAACTTCTAGCGATACACCTACAGCAAGTCATAACATCTCTAGTCCACCCGGACCAGTGTGGCTTCATGCCGGGCAGATCCACGAGGATGAACATAAGAAGACTTCACTTAGCCATTGAGCGGGCCCAGACCCTCAATATTCCCCTGGGTGTACTTGCAATAGACTTTGAAAAGGCCTTTGACTCTGTCCGGTGGGAGGCACTCTGGGCTATCATGCGAAAAATGGGTTTTCAGGAGCAGTTCCTATCCTGGGTCCAATTGCTATATGAGACACCGATGGCTGAAGTTTGTGTGAACGGTTGGACCTCACGTCCCTTTGCTTAGGGGAGAGGGACCCGGCAAGGATGCCCACTATCAGCGCTGCTCTTTGCACTGGCAATGGAACCATTGGCTCAGTTGCTGAGAGAGACACCCATATGGCGTGGCATCCCAGGTGGTTTGGAGTGGGAAGACAGTCTCATTATATGCAGACGACCTATTGCTATACCTGAGGGACCCCAGAACGACATGCCCGGTGGTGACACAGTTGCTCCAGAAATATGGTGCTTTTAGCGGTTTGAGAGTTCACTGGGCTAAATCTACACTATTTGCATTAAATACTCTAGGCAGTGAGGTTCCTGAGTCATGCCCATATAGAATAGCTCCTGATCACTTCCAGTATCTAGGCATTAAGATCACGAGGAACCTAGATGTTTATACACTGAATAACCTACAACCCATTACGGAGAGATTCACAGGGGATGTACGACATTGGCGGTCCCTGCCTCTGACACTATTAGGCCGAGCTGCATTGTTCAAAATGCTGACACTCCCCCGCTACCTGTATGTGCTCCAGAACGCCCCCTATATATACCTATGAAAGAATTTCGGAATATAGATAACATACTCAGAAAACTCTTATGGGAGGGACGCCCGAGAATTGCCTTACAAACACTACAAAGATCAATATGGGAAGGTGGGATTGGCCTACCAAGACTACAGACATACTACTGGGCCAGTCACATGTCTGTAGTAAATGATGCGATGCACGCAGACCCAGGACTACCACATGTACGGGCATCGCCCCCACTGGAGCTGTACAAAGCAACGTCCAGAGCGACTTCCCGAAACATGGCGGCACAGACGCCCCGTATTTGGGCAGAATCACACATCTTTATAGGATGGGGAGACAAGGTCACACCAATCCAACCACTATGGAATAATAGGAACCTCCACGAAGTAGCCAAATTACCGAGATGGCCAGTATGGAGGGGATGTGGTATAGAGAGAGTGGGCGACATTATAACCAACGGCACCATCAGATCCTACGAAGAGCTGGCTATATCCTTTAACCTCCCAGAGACAGAAAGGTACCATTACACGCAGCTCAGACACGCATTACAGCAACATCTCCCCACACTAGCTGACATGCCAGACACCACACCAATAGAACGCAATATAATAACGGATAGTATTCAGGCTAAGGTCACCACAGTCATGTACAATGCCCTCACCTCCTTCGCTACAACGGAGCTGGTGCGCCTCCAAACGAAGTGGGAAACCGAAGTTGGGGAGATATTACTGGAAGACTGGGTTCAGATACTGATGTTCCACAGGGAAGTAGCCATCTCAACCAGACTACGATTGGTTCAGCTAAAAATATTGCATAGAATTTATTACCCGAGGGTAGCACTATACCGCTGGGGCAAGATAGCGGAACCCAATTGTTTAAGATGCCATAGTGAAGAGGGAACTTTCTTTCATACACTGTGGGAATGCCCGAATATTCGCGAGTATTGGCAGCAATGCTGTGACATCCTAACTAGAGTACTGCATAAAACAATCCCCAGAGACCCAAAACTGTTACTCCTCGGAGCGGACAGTGAAATTGATTTGTCAAGGTATGAAAAACTTTGCTTTTTGACAACTACTGCAGTTGCTAAAAGGAATATAGCACAATTATGGGGTGCTGCGGAGATGCCGCAAATAAGCCAGTGGATCACTGATGTACAGATTTGCATTGCCATAGAAAGGAGAGTGTTTAAAGGCCGGGGTTGCCCCGATAAGGCGGACAAGATGTGGCGCCAATGGCGCCAATGGGAAGACAAATCTGGTTCCTGTCTAGATCACTCTGGACTCCATTTCTTTTCTGTTAACATTGGTATCTAATCTGTAGAACTATTTTATTGCTTTTCTTAGCTTGCATTTTTGAATCAATGTTTCTTGCCCACAGCGTGAAACCTCCTTGGATGTGTTGGCTGTATACAAAAAGAAAAGAAAGAAATCGAGCCACTATGAAGACGTTCACTTTGGAAACCCCCACGAAAAGGATGGGAGTGGCGGAGAGGTGATGGAACGGAATAAAGGGAAGGGAGAGTGAGAGAGATAGGAAATAATGACAGTTTACAGTCCCATACAAGGTTCTGTCACTCAGCTGGAACAAGCATGCACATACCATTGGATTGCCAAACTTTTCCAATACTTATTAAGAACTTTATAAATTATGGATTTCAGCCTAATTTAACACCTTAGTTAAATATTCAGAAAGACGTCAATGGATGAATGAAAGTGTAATGGTGTAAATAGAAAGGTTTTTAGGTCCAATGTTCATATTAGGGCTATGACACAAAGGTAGTGTAGAACAGCAGCTTCATGGGAATTGACTGCAGTTCTTGCACTATAATCCATCCCTAAAATGGAAAATGGAATAAAATAAAGAACAAGAATTATGCGTTCTGCCGGGGTATTGTTTACGAATCTTTGGGGCATTTAGTATTCACACCATACTCATATTTGTATACTACAGCCATGATACGCCATTGACAAGACTATACATCTAAGTGAAACAGGCCAACAGCATGCTTGGTATAGTTCGTTATAATTAATAGAACTTGAAAGCATCAATAAACACTTGTTTTTCCCAAAGCAAATCAGAGCATTGATTAAACATAGCATTGTTATTCGACACTACACTTTCAGCATTGAATATTTCTGAAAATGCCTATGAAATATAACAGAGGCTTGTTTGAGGCTAGTTTGAATATTGAAAGCGTGACAAACCAAAGATAATTTCTCTCTATACAATTCATCATTGTCAATCTCTTGGAAAATCGCTGGCGGGAGAGGATGCCGGAGGACAGGACATTTTCTCTAATTGATAATGCCGCAAAGGCACTGCCTTGTTCTTAGTGTGTTCAACATTGCATTGCACATGAACAAAAACTCAACCCATTATGAAATTCGTACACAAAGACCCACAGTCTTTCTTGTTGTAAGCAGATGACGGCCCAAATTAACAGGAGAGTCAAATACATTAAAAAAGCTGGGGTCATCGTTGACGTGGACTCCTTTTTGGTTAGCATGCTCTCGTCTGTAGCCGAAGGGCATAATTAGATCTGCAATTATTCTGACATGCAGCATTCAGAGAGATAAGAACGACACATCCGAATAAGACCTGGGAAATCGTACACTATTTCGTATTCATTTTAACGTTTCCAGTTGCCATCAAAATGAAATCTTTGTGTTAATTGCAATGCTAATTCGCTGTCTAATCCGCAATGTGATAAAAGCTAACAAGCTAATCACCAGTTTTTTCACAAAGTAGAATTTAAATTTTCCTAAGTTTAATGGAATGAGTTGCAATGCTAAACTAGCATTTTTACCTAGACCAATCTCTGTGACCTAGGCTCCAGCACCCCATACAGTACATTTCAAATAGGTAGAATAAGAAAGGAACATTTTGAGGATTCCTGAAGGTTTGTCATCCTTGGCACAGCAGTAATGGAGAAGCCTAACCCTGGGAAAACCCCTGAGACACTCTACGTGGGAGTGGAAAGTGGAGCCGAACCTAGGAGCTGTCTGGGTAGCAGTGTGGATGACAGATCGAGGAGCAGTTATGGAGAATGTTCCACCCTCTATGCCATGTGAAAGACCTAGGTCTTCAGTCCTTGCCAAGACATTCCTAGGTTGCACACCTTTTAGGCTGGTCTTGGTCGTGGGCGGAGAGCATTTGTCTATTCTTAAATCACAGAGTCTACTGGGACACAAAGCAACATCACAAATTTCTCACCATTCTGACACAGACACTGTTGGAAATCAGATGAGCAATAGAGACCAAAATATATGACGGTGTAGTAAATGTAACTATTGGTAACAATCTTATTGCCCTCACTGAATGGTTTCATTCTCCTCCAGAAACTTTCAAGCACATATTGAAAAGATGGAAAATACCTGTGCAAAGGTTGGTCCATGGCCGCCTTCATCAATCAAAACCTCAGCACCCATGACTATATACTTCCATGCCACTTAAATAATAACTTCCTGAGCTCCAACCCCACGATACTGCTCAGATGATCCCCAATAAGAAAGAAACAGGTGTGCAGCTGTCTGCCTCCTTTAGAACTGTATCTTGGGCTGAAGAAGGTACGTATTAAACAACAATATCCAGTAAGACAAATAAGTGGATGGAGCTAAAGGCTTGCATTTGGGTTCATTTGCACACACAGATACTTCGAATTCTTGACTCATGTGGCTCTGAACAGGAAGTCAACATTCGATGGTGGCTACAAGGTGGTGCTGTGGCATGTGTGACTCCAATGGCTTATTCTACCTACATATATATGTCTTTAAAATATCTCTCCTGCCAGAGTTTTTAAGATTGATAGTGCTGTACAAAACAGCTGTTGATAGTACCACAGGAGAAAATAGTACTCACTTCATGGTCAGGAGGAAGAAAAGCAGGGGCATGGCTGGCAAGTGGACAGCATACATTGTGAGATTGGAGGGTTGTGCAGTGATGAGGGCGCAGACAACAGAGGACTTGGTGTGGTAGAGGGCGGGAACTGGGGGTGGACGTTGTGCTTAGGCATAGGTGTCAGGGGTAAAGAGGGAAAGGCAACATCCCTCAGAAGAGCCACTAGCCATCGTGTGCTAAGCCAGGCTTCACAACGGTCTTTTATGTCTCCTGATTTTCTGGTGTCTTCGTCTTCCTTAAGGGTGCCAATATTCAGTCAAAGAGGTGATTGTTCAAATTCAAGAGAACGTGATTTTCTACCACTACACATATGAGAGGTTCCATTATGGAGACAGTGTGGACAGCCATCTAGACACATAGGTGTCTGATATCTAAACATCACAGCAGCAGCCTCTGCTGTTCATCTATCAGAGCAATGCTGGCCCACACACCCCTACACAAGAAGCGTTGGGTCTCATTATCAAGTGACTTCCTGAAGTATCTGCATTATGCAGCACTAGCATATATGAAGTTGCACCAACAGGAAACCAATGAAGATTCCCCCTGGTAATAGCGCAGGGAGCTCTTCATTCTATTAAAGACAAGGAGGCGAGTATTATTCTTCATCTTCTATTTATTCTACTCTCCAGCAGTTTCAACAAATAATAACATTTTCAATCTTTCCATTTGAAATAACTTTTTTCTTTTTTTTTTAAACTTCTTGTCCCATCAGTCTTAGGTCCCTGTAACCCCAGTGTCCTGGTGATGCGACCTAGCCCTTCCTCTTCCTGTGATCCTCCTCTTCTTTGACTGCTTCCAACTGCAATCTACACAAAACTGAACTTTCAACTTGATCAACACAGGCTCTGAACTTTTGGGCTTTGCCGAGTCGAGCTCTCGCATTCCAACGTGCGATTTCGGTCAACGTGACTCGTTCACTTCCTGTACAGTCTCAGACATTCTTCTGCTCGTCTCCTAGTGGCAGAAACAACAGTACATGTTAGGGCGGCAGATACACACCCTATTCTGGGAAGAATTTATGTAAATTATTCTGATATACATCATAGCACACTTATCCATCAGTACTTTAGCTCTCCCGTGTATCTAGGGAGGGAAAGTAATGCTTGCCTCCTTGTCTTTAATAGAATCAAGAGCTCCCTGCGCTATTAGCAGGGGGGATCCTCATTCTAGGTCAAGACGGAGGTGAAGATTATGCTTGTTCAAAGCTTCTTACCATAGCTTCTGCTATTGTGTTAATTGGTCTAAAATAAAATGTTCTAAATGTAGCTTCACTAGCCCAATCAGCTGCTTTCAGAATATCTTGTAAAGTCGCGCCTTGCCTCTGTGCTTTTGACGCCATTGCTCCTCGAACTGATTGTGCCCCAAATTTTGACATACCTATCCCTGCCAGGCTCATAATCTCTCTAACCCACCTTGCTATGGTGGCTGTCGCTACGCCTTTATGTGGTTTCCTGCACGCTATCAGCAATTGAGTTGTCTCCATCCGTCTCAACTCATCGGTCTTATTCACATATTCTCTTATGCACGCAGCCACACACCACTTCGGATGCTCTTGCATATATGGATAGGTTATCGTGGAGGAATCGGTCTTCGTTCTCCTGGCCAGATGGAAAGTCACTCTGTCTGGTCCATATACCATCGTATCCACCTCTAACACTCCGACGTCTGCTACTCGTCTACATAACAACATACATAGTAGCATCGCCAGTTTCCTGGAAAGTCTGTCTAAAGGCAGATATCTATTGCTGGGCCAGTCTGCTAGTAACTGTAAAATGACTGTCACGTCCCATAAGGACTCGTATCTTGGTTGTGGCGGCTTCCTAAATCTTCTTCCTTTTAGAAATCGGATTACTGCTACATTCTCTCCCACTGGGACTCCTATGATGGGAGTGTGACCTGCTGATATCGCGGATGTATACACTCCTATTGTTCTATAGGCTTTCCCATCTTGTAGGAGCTCTGCTAAGAAATTCAGTATTTCTACTAAAGGAGCAGAAACGGGATGAAAACCTCTCCATTTGCACAATCTCGACCATCTTCTCCATGCTGTGTCATAGCTCCTTCTAGTTGAAGGGGCCCATGACTCAGCGATGAGGCTCACAGCCTGTGCTGAAATTCCTGGGAGATTCTAGCGTCTCCTGCTACCCTGCACGCCATCAGTGAGTGTCCCCTTCACTCTCTGAGGGTGACACGACCCAACTGGGTCAGTGAGAAGGTTCTCCGTTTGAGGTAGCATTCTCAGATAATCGGATATTAGCTCCATGAGGGCTGGGAACCATACTTGCGACTTCCATATTGGAACTACTATTATCAGATTCCCTCGGTCTCTGCGTACTTTCGTTAACACTCTGCTTATCATTACAAAAGGAGGAAATGCGTAGAGCATCTCTTCTCTCCAATCATGCAGGAAATCGTCTACCCCGACTGCTGCTGGGTCCAGCCTCCAGCTGAGAAACCTGTCCTCCTGCGCGTTCAGTCTAGACGCAAACAGATCTGTGTGAACTGGTCCCCAAAGCCCTTCCATCTGACGAACAATCTTACTGTCCAGCATCCAGTCGCTGGAGTCTGCTAGGTATCTGGAGTTCCCGTCCTCTACTACATTCAGCGAGCCCGGTACATATTCGGCTACCACTGAGGTTCCTGACTCTAGTCAGTGACTTTATTAGTGACGCTAATAACCTGGACTTCGTCCTTCCTAAATGATTGATGTACTTGACTGCTGAAATGTTGTCCATTTTCAACAGAATACATGAATTCACTGTCTTTCGTGAAACCCTTGATTGCAAATGAACCGGGTCCAGACAGTTTATGTGCAGCCTGAGCTCCTCCGAACTCCACCTGCCTTCTGTTTGGAGCTCTCCACAACGGGCTCCTCAGCCTGCTCTGTTGGCGTCTGACTCTATTACAATGTCTGGTCGGTCGCCAAAAATGCCTCTCCCGTTCCATGCTATGTTCTGTAACCACCACCCTAGCTCTGTTCTGGACTCTTGGTCTAGGGGTACAAGCTGGTGATAGCAAAGGCCCTGCTGAAGGTGTCTTATCTTCAGCCGCTGCAGCGCTCGATAGTGCAGGGGACCTGGAAATATCGCTTGTATTGACGCTGCCAGCAAGCCTACAATTGTTCGCAACGATATAACTGTTCTGCCGAGGGAGTTCCTTTTTCTCTTTTTATGCCTCAAATCTTTCGGTTCGGCAGCTCTCGGGTTGCTGCTTTGGTGTCTATGATGAAACCTAGGAACTCTATCCTCTTTGCTGGTTTCATCTCCGACTTCTCTCGGTTCACTAGGAAACCTAGGGAGGTCAGGAGATTTGCTACCCAGCTGGTCTGGTAGCAGAGTGTATGTTCACTGATTGCCATTAGTAGGATGTCGTCTAGGTAGACGATGATCTGTATCCCTTTCTCACTGATTGCTGCTGCTACTGGCTTCATAAGCTTTGTAAACGCCCAGGGCGCTGATGCCAGTCCAAATGGCATTGTAGCAAATTGCCATAATTGCCCGTCCCAGTCGAATGCTAGAAAGGGACGGTAATCTCTTTGCACTGGTATCGTAAGGTAGGCATCTTTCAGATCTATCCTCGTGAGCCAGTTGCCTTGTCTGAGTGTACCTTCCATCCTGAAATGGTTGTAGACTACCCAACTGTCCCTCACTCCATTCAAACTCAGCCATATTCTGTGCTGGTTGGTGCCTAATAATACCCTCTCAGCAGTAGTGGCACGTCCACTGACTCACTCTGTGTTAGTTGAGGCTGCCCTGATCTGCCAAAGCAGCTTCTTGTCAAGCAGTGCTGGGCCCTATGTTCACTGTATGAGATTGTGTAAACTGAACTGCTCCAGTGATCATATCTATTTCTAATCTGCTCTGGAGTGTCTGGAGCTCTCATATGCGTTTTTCTGACTTGTCACATACGGGAGATTGGGGCGCAATGCCCGTGAAGCGCTCGTCCCCTCCTCTCCAAAGGAGGGGGCTCTACGCTCATCCAATCACTCTGCCGGCTTTCCGGCGTTAGGCCCTGCCCCCACGAGGGTGGGGGCTGCTTTTACGGCTCTGAGAGAGCTGATCTCTAGCGCTTGGCGAGTCCGCTTCGCCCCCACAAGGGTGGCGGCTCCTCACTTACTGACGGCACACGCGAGCGAGGAGAAATGCCGCCGGCAAACCCCTGAGGTGCTGGAAATGCAGCACAGGGCCACCAAGTGTTTATCCTGCAATATTTCTACTCAAACGCTGTGCGGTCCCTGCGCTTTGTCATAGTATCCATCCCCCAATATGACTTGATGGCCTACTGTTAGCACACAACCTTAAATCACCAATAAAACACTTCCAAAACACTGTCTGATTACGCAGCAAATTCAAAGGTGTACTTATCTCTGGAGATGAGAGGAAGAGGAAGGACTAGGTCACATGGCCAGGACACTGGGGTTACAGGGACCTAAGACTGATGGGATATGTAGTTTTAAAAAAAAAAGTTATTTGAAATGGAAAGATTGAAAACGTTATTTGTTGAAACTGCTGGAGAGTAGAATAAATAGAAGATTAAGTATAATGCTCGCCTACGTCTTGACATAGAATTGAAGGCAGTGTAACCATACCCACTAAATAGTGCCATAATTGTTAAATCGAAGCATCCAGTCTTACCAGAAGTTTACCATTTAATTAGAAGACGCTCTCCATGGGATGCATCCAAGTGCAAGACTCCAGAACAGGTCCATTGGCTCAGAGTGTTGGCATGGGAGGTGGGCCGCAGAAGAATCCATAACAAGATCCTGTCGTGCTGGCCTCCAGAGTCTGCAGTAGAAAACTGAAATCCACCCTTTAACTGCCAACGCTGAAGATATCCTATGACGACTTAAAATATGACATTTGTTTTCTTCCTGGGTAGTCTTCTCAAGTGTGTTTTTTTAATGTGCCTTGAGATGATTTCATCCGTAAAAGTGCACTAATAAACATGAGCTTACTCATTCCCATCTTGCAATGCCACCATATACTGTACAAGTACTATGTTCATTCCCCGTCACGGTAGGAGCAGTGCGTAGCATTTCCACTTTACTTAAACATTTGACTTGTATGTTTCTTGGATCTAAAACATTTTTTTTCTGAGGTCATAATCTCGTGCTTCTTGTAAATTATAGTCAGACTCATCACCCCTTTTCAAGGAACTCTGCCAACAAAGAATCAACACACCCTGAAAATCAACCAAGCTTTTATCCACTCCACAGTACCCCTCAATGACCGTAAGAGGACACTCAAAACCCAAAGCTCACACAGAGTTGCATTAAAATTACTTTACCGGCATTCTTTTAGGGAACCTCCTTATTCGAGTAGACATTGTATTATTTACAGCCAACCAATAACATAGGCAGTCAGGTACTGTTTGCCGCCTCTCCTCTCCCCTCCAACATATCCCACAATTACTCTGTGGCATACTTTTTACGAATGACTGGGGCCAAACCAAGCTCTTCTTATTGTGGCAAAACAAAAACCTTTGATCTCTTATTCATCTCTAGTCAGCTCTATTTTTCTCATTATCAACTCTTTAATTAGCATACACAAGTCTCACTCCCTCAATGAATGAATGGTGAATCACACTGACAGCCGCCACTGTTGGGCTGCAGGGAGCGCCATTATGCTTTCCTTTCCACCAGCCAAAGCTGGAAGCTGACGGCCAAACGGGGGGTGCACCTATTTATCTGATTTTGCTGCCACCTGCCATGTTAGGCTAACAGGGGGCTACTTTCTCCTGGTCATTCTTGTCCTCCATCCCAAGGTTAGTTTTGGCACTGCTAGATCAACTGAGTAACCGCCTGCAACAATATATAAAAACACATTTGAAAACCTGAAATAGAAGTCATGTTAGGGTGTGGGACATGGGGGAGTAAAGCGGAGAAAGAGACTGCTTCCCACTGTGCATTAGATGTCACCTTTTGGAGGTGCGAAGATACAATCACCATCCAATCAGGGGATTACACAGTGGAGGGGGCTTACTCCCCTTCTGGTCCCCAGACCCATTTTGGCCTCCATTCCCCCATCATCCTGGATCACCATACCAGTGACCCCTGCTTCCTGCTCCTTCTCATAAGGAGAACGGGTGGGAGAGGGCCATCCACCATGTTAAGCCCTGGTGCCCTTAGCCATGTACTTCAGTGGGTCACATCATAGGCCAACATTGACAGTTGGGTACTGCCCCCACGCCTTCCCCCAACATATCCCAGAATTATTTTGTAGCTTACTTTGTACAACTAACTGGGGTGAGACCAAGCTCTCCTTATTGTGGCAAAACAAGGATGCAGTTTATTATTACATATTTACAACCATAAACTTCAAAACACATACATTTTTAATAACAGAGGATCAGCAGCACCTTTTGTTTAGTCTTCCTCTTCATCAGCACCACCCTTTAACCTTTGACCTCTTTTATTCATCTCCAGTCAGCTCTCTATCATTATCAACTCTTTACTTGGCACTCCCGCTCAGGGTGAATCACACGGACAGCCGCCGCTGTGGGGAGCACCATTATGCTTTCCTTTCCACAAGCCAAGGCTGGAAGCTGACGACCAAACAGGGGGGGTGCACCTTTTTATCTGACCTTGCCGCCCCCACCATGTTAGGCTAACAGGGTGCTTCTTACTGCTGGTCATTCATGTCCTCAGTCAGGTTAGTTTTGGCACTGCTCAATCGAGTAACCACCACAGCAAAAAAGGGGCTCTCGTGCCTAGGCCGAACCCCATCAATGTAAACATTTGTTTTTTTTATTCAAAACCACGCTGTTTTAGGGCATCTTCTAAATTCAATAAAAAGCAGTCCAAACCAATTTTTGCCAGGTGAGCCCTGTCCGTATTTTAGTAACCAGGCACTTCTAGGTCTATCAGCCCATGCCTAGTCATTAAAAAGCCAGCCCCCCTGCATTGTACATTGGGCATGTTCAATTTCTTTCTCTGCTTTTCCACTTCTCTATGCGATTTTGCCCCTCTCCAAGAGAACTTGGATATCATCTCAGACCAAATCAATTCACAAGCCCCCTGGACCCTTGCTCAAGGACCAAAATGTGAGGCACATTTCCCACAGCAGTTGCCCCCTGCCCATCTGAGTCCGGTTGGTCCCACCTAGATGAATAACCAACATGTTAGGAGGGGCAGCTTCCTTCTCAGTCAACCTCTTCATCATGCCTTAAGTTCGTCCCATCTCATCCCTCACTTACAAAACCATTGAATTCCAGTTTTCTCAAAGGCCCCCTTTCTTTTGCTCTTCCTGAAGTTTGCACATTCTTCTGCTCTCACTACGAATGAGTGACCAATCACCCATGCTATTTCCCTGCTACTCGTGGCATCCTCTATAACAAGGGGAGAAAAATATATATGCCCTACATCCTTTCCATCCTAATATACTTCATGTAGGCACCCGATCTCCACCGCCCGATATCCCTAAATCCTTGAATGCTCGCCCCTGCCTTTTCTTTCGTGGTGGCTGCCCCTATTCTGAATGAGTGTGTGCCATAATGTTTTGGGTCCCTACTTAACCTTCAACAGTATGCCCATCACTGCCTGGAACTGAAAAAACTTTAATGTTAGCACGTTTTCATGGACCAACAGGTTTTTTGCACCCTTAGGTCTGACGGCCATAAAAACCCTTAGCAAACAAACTAGGCAGCTGTTGCCATCTTGTATGCACTGCAGCCGGACCCATCGCCCTTTACCTGCCTGATCCGTCTTGAACCTTCCTCAGTAATAGCCTAACCTCCTGTTCTTGTATCACCACATCAGCCTCCCTTAAGCCCCCTTCGCCATCACCTGCCTTGTTGGCCACAGAGATTTCACTTACTCTAAAGGGCCCAAAGAATGTTAACCCGAACGCTGCTCTGAAGAGGTTCATCTCGTATTCGCCTGCACATACTTGTGCAATCTTACTGATCATTTATGTTAGTTCTTGGAATTTAATGGGACACCTGTGATCTGTTTCTCTGCATTCCAGACTCCCCTATCCTTTCATGGCTGCCCTTATAACTTTGCTTTTTGTGGGGTCCTTGACTCCTCTGGTCCTGATGAAAAAGGCTAACTCCTTGCTGCCCATGCCCTTCTCTTCTTGGCCGTGTAGGCCTTTTTTATGAATTCTATAGCATCTAGTTCTTGAACTGCTCCCCAGGGCTTCATTATTGTCAAGAAGTTGTCATAGTGACCCTTTTGATGTTGCAACGTACCTGGGTCCAATGAGTTCTCCAGGAGTGTCCCTAGAACATCTTCGCTATCCCCCAGGGCCAATCAGCATTACAATAATCTCCTACTCCGCCCCTGGTGCGAGCTGCCTGAATCTCTGCCACTGCAAACGAGACAATGCGTCGGCTATGCTGTTCTGTACACCTGGTATATGTCTGGCCCTAACTTCTGTGTTCAGACTCAGCCAAATAAGCATCACGAATCATAGCAAGACAAGCACCATCGGGTAATTTGCTGCGCCATTATTCACAACCTGCACTACCGCTTGATTATCGCACCAAAATTATCTTTTTGTTGGCCAACCTAGCTCGCCAGATCTAAAAACAAACTGCAATGGGAAACAGGTTCTAGAAATGTTATGCTTGTCGGTACAAGAAGGTTGTGACTCCTAACGAGATGCAAGAAGAGTCTGCCCTGACGAAAGACGCGTCGTCCGAAAAGCATCGGCTCGGGCCTCTGCTAATTAAACATCACAATAAAAACTTTTGTTGAACATTTGTAACAAAAAGAATCACTAATTATTTGATGCAACCTCAATAGGTTGAACAGAGAACACAATATTATACTCACAACTAAAGATAGAAAATTGAAGTAGTTTCCACTACAAATATCACTTTTCTCCCATTCCTCTCTAAACTACTTGAACGCCTAGCCTACTCCCAGCTCTCGGCCTTGGTCACTAACTTTTCCCTCCTCCCCCCCCTCTCAATCTGGCTTCCGATCTAAACTGTCCCTGAAACTGCTCTCACTTACATTCTCAACTCCCTCCTCTCTGCTCGATACTCAAAACAATCCTATGTTCTTATCCTCCTCGACCTTTCTGCTGCCTTCAAGACCGCCGATCACCACTTACTTCTCAATACTCTTTCTTCATTTGGTTTCAAAGGCTCTGTTCTCAACTGGCTCTCCTCTTACCTCTCCTCCCGCTCGTTTGCTGTCTCCTGGGGCGGTCGTGCCTCACCCACCCTCCCCTTGGATTACGGCATACCCCAAGGTTCGGTTCTCGGCCCTTTCCTATTCTCTCTCTACACCTCTCTCATTGCCCCCATCATCTCTTCTTCCGGTATTTCTCACCATTTCTATGCTGATGACACCCAACTCTTCCTTTCCTTCTCTTTCTTCTCTCCTGACCTCCACCTTAAACTCTATTTCTGTTTTACAGCCATTAAAGACTGGATGTCATCCTGCTTTCTTTCCCTCAATACTGATAAGACTAAAGTCTTATTCTTTCCCTCCAACACTCTTCCCCCCTCCCTCTCCTCCACCTTTTATTCAATTTCCCCCCTCTAATATTCCCATCTCTGCCCACGCGCGCATTCTAGGCATTCACTTTAACTCCTCTCTCTCCTTTTCCCACCATATTTCTCTAACCTCTTGCGCCTATCGCTACCACCTTTTCAACATTCGCAAAGTCCGCTCCTCCCTCACCTTCCATGCCACAAAACTTTTAATTTCCAACCTTATCTTCCCTCGCCTCTTCTACTGCTCCTCTATACTCTTTGGACTGCCTGCATCTCATCTCGCCCCCTCAAATCCCTCTACCACTCAGCTGTCCGTACCCTCTGTCTCCTTGCCCCTCACGACTCCATTTCCTCTTCACTTTCTTACCTTGGTTGGCTTCCCTTTCACTCCCAACTTAAATATCATTTCCTCTATCTAGTCTTTAAATCTCTCCATGATCTTGCTCCCCCTTATCTCTTCTCTCTTCTCTTTCCACACCCCTGCCCGCTCCCTTTGTTCTGCTGATCTCTTCCTTCTCACCGTTCCCCCCTTCCCCATGTGCCTCCTCCCGTTTCCGCTCCTTTCAGCTCCTAGCCCCCCTGCACTGGAACTCTGTACCTCTCTCTATCCACTCCATACCTACCTTGTCCTCCTTCCGTACTTCCCTGAAATCTCTCATTCTCCATCCCCCCCCACCCTGATACCTTAACCTCCTCATTTCTCTCTCCTTTCTGTCACATCTCCTCTATGCACCTCTCCCTGCCTGCCCCTTTCGCCCTACCCTCCTTGCATCTTCACCCTAATACCATTGCTGTTTCCCTCCTCCTTTACCTTCCTCACCCCCTCCTTCCCTCTTACCTCACAGATTAATTGCTCTACTTACTGTTTTATTGGTTTGATTCATGTTTTGTAAATTGCTTCTACTGTTATACATTTCTATGTATTTTGTTGTTATAATGTAAAGTGCTTTGGATTAAAGCGCTACATAAACACAATAAATACAAATACAAAATAGGGCGTCTCCAAGGTCAGTGAGAGTCTCACTGAGCAAATCCTCCCTAGAAATGTTATGTTCCCAGTTCGGTTCTATTTTTTAATTGCCACCAGCCATGAGCTGGCACACTAGCTTCCTGCCAAAAAGGCTCCATATCCCAAACTTCCTGTGGCATCTATGAAAAGCTCCATTTCTTTGCTAGACTGCCATGAATCCCCTCCGTACTGAAACCCTATTAAAGGATTCAAGGGTGATTTCCCAGACCTGCAGATCGCCTTTGACTCCTGCCCCCAAACAGTCGGTTGAGGCACCTGCAACAGCCCCACATTCTTCTGAGCAAGCCTTCTAGCAAATACTCTACCAGTTGCAAAGTTAAGTTGTCCCATCAATTTCCACAGCTCTGCTAAAGTTACTTTCTTTCTTCTTCTCATGTACTGCATGCCTTCTTGTTGTAATGTGCTGTTGTGTGTATGTATGCACTTGTTGTAAGGAAAGGAGGTGTGCTGTGAAGTGCTTGTCTTGGTATGTATGAGTTGAGGGAATGTTGATGTGAGCTAGTGGAATGTTTAGTTATGCATGTCGTGTCAAGGTTATACCCAGGAGCAGTTGGAAGAAGATAGCCTGGGTGATGGAACCCAGTGGATTGCTATGTAATTTACAATAAATCCCTGTGATGAAGAACCTATTGAAGTATACAGAAGCAACCTTATTCCACTTCTTAAATTGCTCCACCTTCTCTGCGGGGAGCCTGCAATTACCATCAATTGAGTCAATTTAAATTCCAAGGAATGTCAATTTCATTTTTGGCCTAACAGTTTTTTCCCTGAACTAGTTGGACACCTAGCTGATTTGTCAATTTCTCGAATGCACTTAATGCTGCCTCACATCCTTCCTCTCCTCCCTTTCCTACAAAAAGAAAGTCATCTAGGTAGTGCGCCACTTTCACCGCTGGCTATCATTTCTTCACCGCACCCTCTACGAAGGGGCTGAACAGCTCAAAATAGTGGCAAGAGACTGTGCAGCACATAGACATGCACTTGTACAGCTGTACTTGAAAATGGAGACCCAGTAACTGGAGGACTGGCATGCATACTCAATGTCTGCTTTCACCAAAAGAGCTCCTCTGCACACTTGCTTCACTAGGTCCAGAGCCTCGTCAAAAGATGTATATCCGAATGAATACTCCTCTGGATCTATCCCACTGTTTACTTAAGCTCCCTTGGGGTATGGCAAATGATCTATCAGCCTAAATTGACCATAATTGTTTGGGACCACCCCCAGGAGAGAAACCACACATTCCTTAAATGGTGCTGCTTTGAATGGCCCCTCTATCCTGCCTAGCCTTTTTTCTTTCTTTTGTTCCACTACATCTGGTTTGTTGATTGCTGATTTCAAATTCCTGGGGATTGACACGCTAAAAAAACTGTGGCTCGAGATCTTAAACCCATCTGAGAAGCCTTTTAAGAGTGTTTCAGCTGCTGTTTTGTCGTTATATGCATTAAGAGGTGGCAGCAATGTTTTTAGCTTGATCATGGTTGGTGCTTTTTGAATTATCCTAGGCTCTTCCACCATTCTGTTTTGCTTGTTCTCGCTACTTTGGGACCTGCTTCTCTTTGTTACCACACCAGGAGGCCGTATGGTCTCCGCCACATTTGCTGCACGCATGTTTGAACTGCAAATGGCTCCCCAAGGGCAGTTACCTTTCTCAAATTTCCAGCAAGTGGTGCTTTTGCATGATTCATAACCTCTGGACCGGCCACCACCCTCCCCACGAAAGGGCTGCCTTCCTCTATAGCCGTTATGGTAGCCCCTACCCCTCCGACTTGAGTACTGCCTCTGAATTGGCTGTTGCTCCGCCCCTGTGTTGTCCTTGTGCCCATTCGTGGATATAATTTTATGCATGTACCCTGAAACGTCTTGTTCATCCCAATTCATGATGGGATACATTTGTATCTTGAGCCCAAACCCTTCGTCAGAGTTAAGCCATACATCTCTCCCATACTCTTTGTAAGCTTTGTGGATGCGCTACTTGTATGTTATTTGTGCAGAAGTGACCCCTGGATATTTTTCCACCATTATGGAAGTATACCCCCTGAACGTATACAACCAATTCATCATGTTGTTCTCCTTCCTTACTCTCTTCTTGCCTTCCCGCTTATGATCATCCTTCTTCGCTTCTTTTACTATATCTAACGCAAACTGCTCCAGCACTAGCAAAGAAAAACAGATCAATTAATCCTTTACTCCATATCGTCTTTGATTTCAACAGGTTTGTGCCATACTTGGTCTGCTTCTCTCGTAGACATAGGTTTACACCCTGGGTACCTTCTGACCCCTACTGCTGAAGCCAACGTGTCCCCTTGCCCATCTGCTACTCGATTTCCTCCCCTGGGAAACCGAACTGTAATGGTACAGATGCTTCCCTTCTTTCTTGGTCTTAACATACAAACCTCGAAACGCTTTTTCAACATGTAGTTCAACCAATTTAGTTATCCTCTCACCTAATTCATCAGGCTCAACCACCTACGTTGAGGCCACCATTGACTTCTTTCCTCTAGCGATCATCTGCTGCCTCTGTTTCGGCATCTCCTCTCACCTTTTGCTTCTGCTGCCTTCACCAACGACTTCCAGACTCTTTGAGGCCTAATAGATGATGAAGGGTCTTCTTCGATATTTTTTCTTTTAAGAGCTACCTCTAATATGCCTGGCCCCTCCAAATACTCTCCCACAATCTCACTCTTCTTTTTCTTAGGCAGCGGCCACCCACTCGTCGATGGACTCACTTCATTTTTCTCTGCCCGCTTTGGCTGTGTATGCGGGATGCAATCGGCCCCTTCTGTATCTTCCAGCACCAATATGCCGTCCTGTTCCTACTCTTCTTTAGCTGTGGCTTGAGCGACAAGCCAGTCCACACCTTTCTCTTCAGTGGCCGCTATGATGCACCTCAATAAGTTTGCTACCTCCTCCGAATTATCCATGCTCTTTATAACTTTTGATCTCCCAGTTTCACCAGCAGAATTAAGCTTCTTATCCATTAGTTTTTTGTCCCTTTATTGCTGTTATGACCATCAGCCAGACAGCCTTTCCATTGTTATGGGCAAACACCCATTGCTGCAGTACCTTAAATGTCCTGATCGCTCCTGCAATTAATTCCAAAAGCTAGAACTCTGATGAAGATGATGTCCTTTGATGCTCCAATTAACTTCTTTGCTTACGGACTGCACTTTATAATGCTCTCCACAAACTTAAAATGGCCACCACGGTCCATGACGTACGTGGGTCCTTTCCTCTAACCCACAACTTCCTTCCTTTACCTTTGCGAGGTCGCATGCGCTCACTCACCCGATCCCAGTCGGACGGAGCCTCGTTCAAAGTTTGTGGGCATCCTGCGTCGTCCTACTCGCACTCCCTACTCGCTTCTGGCAGTGGCGATTATTTCTAGCAGGCGCTGGAGGGATGAATGTGCCGACAGCACAGCTTCTCAGCAGCGATTTCTGGAGGGCTCTGGAGGGACCAACGTGCTGACCGCACAACTTCACAGCCCTGAGTGCCCTCAGACAACTGCAAGGGCGTACTTCACCACGCCGGTCTCAGCCGGCCGAAAGTCCTGGCATGACTCAAATTTAGTCTTCTGAGGCCGGGCGGACCGCCCTGGAGCACTACGGTTCCTGCGCTGCAATGTGGCAATCTTCAGCCTTCAAATCATGTGGCAATCATCTGGAATTCCAGGTTGACTTCTTTGAACAAAGTTCAACTTGCAGCAGTGGGTTAATGGAGAAAGACTGCTCCCCACAGTGAAATCACTATTTAGAGGCCCAAAGGGGGATGTCACCTCTTAGAGGTGCATAGACACATTCAACGAACAATCAAGGCATTACACAGGGCAGGGGGCTTCCTTCCCTACCTGTCCCAAAGCTCCCTTTTGCCAGCATTTACCCTTCCTCCTGGTTCACCATATAAGGGACCCCTGCTTCTTCCCCTAAGGAGAAGGAGGCAGGGACGGGGGCTTGACCCCTCTGCTATAATAAGACCTGGTGCCCTTAACCCCTTCCCCCATATGCTATAAAGTACACAGAGTTAGTCCTTTATTAATTGAAATTCAGCCAATCAGCATCTTAATTTACTCAATGATACTCTTCACCTTTAACAATAGTTTTGTAGTTACAAAGGTCTAAATACATCAAGCTCATTGTTGTTGAAAAAATAGTATTGGGACCAGGGGTGGGTGAAATCGCTGTATTTTGTGTCCCATGAAATTTCAGCCCGTATTCCACTCTGCTCAACCATTCCATTTCGCATAGCTCAAAATGGTGGCATGGTGCGAAACAAAATGGCTGAGCGAAGGCATGACAAACGAGGCATGTAAAATTTCATCTCAACTACTCATGCAGAGAAAGCCATGCATGCCCAATGCGTTTTACCCAAAGCAATATGGCAAAGAGAAGCGTGAGGTTTGATTGCCCTGCACTTGCACATTGCATCACAGCCTCGGGTGTGGCATAGCTTAGTGTGTCCTTTTTTGTGTATGCACTATACATCACACTTTGCTTCATGCGTAGAGAAACATGTGCTTCTCTTTCTCGCAAATGCATTTTGAATCAGGCATCGCTTTGCCTTGCGTCACGCTTCACTTCCGACAAAGCAAAGCATGTGTTGATTTTGCACTTTTCATCATGTTTCGGACAAAGCTAAGAATGCCCTTCTCGTGTTTGCATATGCATTTTGCTTTACACTTCAGTTTGGACAAAGCAAACCACTCGTTCACTTGCTTTTGCATGTGCTTCGCGTCAAGCTTTGGACAAAGTGACACGTGTGCTGGTATGTAGTTCCAGGGCGGTGCAAGGAATTTTGCCACCCTAGGCAAACTGTCAGATTGGCGCCCCCCTCGCCCACTCCAGATTCTAACTGTTCTCAACCAACCATCCTCATTTTAGTTCCCGATTGCTGTAACCCCATTACCTCCAGAGGCATTGCTGGGGGGGGCGAGGGGCGGCTTAAGGGGCTATTGCCCTGGGTCTTTTGGTTGTAGCCTGTAGTGTTTTCCGTTGTACAATAAAGACGTATAACATTGTATATTATGTAATGTAGATTTATTCGGGGGAGCCCCCGAGCGGCCAATTTCACCAAAGCAACATCTTCGTGTATGATCCATCAACATTCTGGAATCATACACGAAGATGTCACCATAGTAACAGTAACATAACATTCTCACATCTCCCTACCTAAACACACAAATAAAATTATATAATATTATATTTTAAATTTAACTAGAGACACCTTATAATGTATAAAAAAAAACATAACATTTTATCTTAACATTTCTATACCAATAAAGGATACAAGATCTTCCAGATTTTATATATACAGCCAGTCTTGGATCATGTCACCAAATGTTAACTTCTCAATAATATACATAGTCTTGTTTGTAATTCCATATTCTTTTCCTACATCTTGATCCTGACTGAACACTGTCATTTCTTCCTTCACTTCAATTCTCCTGTACATCCTTCCCTTGTGACCTTCCTTTGACCAATACGGTGGGTTCATCAAAACCATCCTTGAAATTCTCAACTTCAACTGAATCATCTCTTCCATATCTCATCACTTCCTTCTCCTTTGCCAAAACAACATCATCACATGACCATTTCTTGCCATCCTCTAGTATCACAGACTTTCTTGAGCAATCCATTACTCTCTGAGGAGCGCGAAACCTTGACTCCCCCTTCATCACACATTTTGGTTCTCTCACTCTCACCAAATCACCTTCTTTTATTTTACTCTCTTGGACATTCCTATGCTTGTCATAATAACTTTTATACTTCTCTTGTTTTCTTTTCACTTTGTCAACAATGTCATCCATGTTTATTTTTCTACTTTCATTGCTCATCATCCAAGCAGGCCTCAACCTATTTGTGGAAAGTCTTCCTCTCATCAACGTGAATGGTACTTCCTCAGTTATTGAATGCGGCGTGACTTTATATGTAGTGAGAGCTTCCTTAAGTGTCTCCTTCCATGGTTAACCATTTACACTAGCTAACTGTATAATTCCTTTAATGAAACGGTTCATTCTTTCTACAAGACCGTTACCCATTGGGTGGTACAACGCTGTAGTACTGTGTTTAATAGATCTGTCCTTTAGAAATCCTTGAATTTCCGACGACATGAACTGGGCTCCATTATCTGACACAATTTCTTGCGGGTCTCCTTCTCTACTAAAAATTTCATCCAAGAACTTCACAACTTTAACAGCTGACACCGACTCCTCTACGATGCCACACTCCACCCATTTGGATGTATAGTCAACCAACACTATAAGATAGATCTTTTGAGACTCTAAAGATTCATATGGACCAGCTATATCAATAGCCAATTTTGTCCAAACAGTAACAGGAATGTTCACAGGTTGTAATGGAGTCGACCGTATGGATTTGCTCTTATCGCTTACAGCACAAGCGGTACAATTCCTAACCAGGGTTTCCATATCACCCCACATGTTGGGCCACCAGTAAGCCTCTCTTACTCTTCTTTTAGTCAACATTCTACCCACGTGGCCCTCGTGGGCAATGTCCATGATCCTCTTCCTTAAAGCTGACGGGGGTATTATACGATCTCCTCTATAAACACATATTTCATCACTGGACAACTCATCCTTAAATCTTTCCCAGGACCTTAACTTGTCATCAGTATCTCTCCAACCAGCTTCAATAGCTTTCCTCAGCATTTCTTGTTCAATGTCACTGTCCCTTGCTTCTATCCATTCCTTTTTTGAGAAGCTAGGATGTACTTGAGCTATAATACAATCCATGTTCTGTTCCTCCATTAACACTTGCCCATCCTCACAGTCATCTACAACACCTTCACATGGTAATCTGGAAAAAAACAATCCGCTACCACATTGTTCCTTCCCGGAGTGTACTTTATGGTCACATTGAATTGCATAATAATCAAAGTCCATCTTCTTATGCGCGGAGACATCATGTGAGAATTTTTCGAGTTCAAAACATGAACAAGAGGCTTATGGTCTGTTCTAACATCCACAGGAATGCCCCAAATGAGACTTTTAAAATGTTCTAATATCCACTTGACTCCAAGAGCCTCCTTCTCTATTGTCGAATAACTTCTCTCAGCACCTCTTAATGTCCTTGATGCAAACGCAATGGGAACAACTTCACCATCTTGAACTTGTTCTAAAACACCACCTAAGCCTACATTGCTCGCATCAACTGCTATCCTTGTTCTGGCACCCGAGTCAAACATTTTCAAAGCCGGTGCTTTATTAATCATAGTCTTTATCTGTTCAAATTCTTTTTTGCATTCTTCAGACCATTTAAACTTCATTCCTTTACACATTAAATTCCTCATACTTTCAGTGTTATCAGAGTAGTGATCAATAAATTTGGAATAGTATTCTGTGAGTCCCAAAAAACTCCTCAGCTGGTCTTTATTATTTGGTTCTGGAATTTTGAGAATAGTGTCTACCAATGATTCTTTAGGCATGATGCCATTGGCATTTATGCGATGTCCCAAGTATGTCACCTCGTTTTTCTTTACTTTGCACTTTTCAATTTTGAGTGTCATTCCTTTCTGCTGTAACACTTGCAGAACAGCTAACAATTTTGCATCATGCTCCTCTTGAGACATCCCTGACACCAAGATATCGTCCTGGAAGTAATATACTCCTTGTAAACCTTCAAACAGATGATGCATTAACCTCTGGAATACTGCAGCAGCCGAAGCTAACCCAAAAGGCATTCTCTTGTACCTAAAGGCTCCCAACGGCGTTACAAAAGAAGTCAAATGTCTAGATCCTTCCTCAAGTACCACCTGATGGTAGGCCGACGACAAATCCAGAGTCGTAAAATACTTTGCAGGACTCATGGTGGACAACATCTCTCCAATATTCGGTAAAGGATGTCGATCTACCCATATGTTGGCATTTAAGTCTCTTAAATCGACACACATCCTGATAGATCCATCTGTTTTTTTAACTAATACAATAGGCGATAACCACTCCGAACTCTCAATTGGCTCAATGACATCTTGCATGCACAGTCTTTCTAGTTCAACCTTTAATGCATCTCTGGTGCCGATGGGTATACTTCTCACTTTATGTACAACAGGTGTCACACCTCTTTTGAGAATAATGCGATGTTCAAAGCCTTTGAGCAAACCAATTTTGTCATTGAAGACTTTTGGAAAAGTTCTTGCCAAACTCTCTGCAGTGTCACAAACATTCTCAGAAATACAAAGAATGGGTACACTCTCTCCTGGATGAATCTTGATATTCAATGAAGCTTGCTCCCACCATCCTACTATTGTAAAACCATTCTCCGCCACATACAGTCTGCAGTAGGTTTTGCGCCCTTCAAATTTCAATTTCACCCAAACACAACCTACAATATTGATAGGTGTCTTTCCATAACCTGTTGCTCTGGTGTTTGTCATCTGTAGGTCTTCCATCTTCTTCTTTAAAACATTGACATATGTCTGTACATCGACCATAGTATATGGAGAACCTGTGTCCACCATCACTTGTAAAGTTATACCATCAATATCCATAGGAACCCAAGATCCTACACCATTATCTCTTGGTGTGACAGTAAGTATCTGAACTCTATCTTCAGCCCGATCCGTTATTGCTATCAAGTTACTTGGACCAGCAATTTCCTCCACAGCTCTCACACCCATCGTAGTTGCACCTCTGCTTCTATAAAATCGACCAGTATTTCTACCAAATCTGCCATTATATCTGCTTCTCCCTCTGTTGCTGCGACACACCTTTCCAAAATGTCCTGTATGTCCACACCTAAAACACTCTGCCGAGACTGCCGGACAATCCTTTTCCGTATTTTCATGTTTGTACCATCCACAATATGTACATCTATTACTTTGCTTGAATGCACCTCCTCCGTCTTGTCTGTATCCACTAGTTGCATCTGACCTGACCATCCTCTTAACCATGGCAATCAATTTTTCTTCTTGGGTGTTATGCTGTTCATCATCTATCTCTTGGACTGACTTAATTCCAGTATATTCCAGTTTACTTTGAACTTCTCTCATACATTTTTCACCCATTTCAATTGACCTGGCTATCTCAACAGTTTTTTCTAATGTAGGATTCTTCGCCTGCCATAGGCGTTGCTGAATGCGCGGATCGGCCACATGCAACACTATCTGATCTCTCAAATATTCATCAGTAACCCCGGTGAAGTCACATGTGGCCATTAATCCTCTCAACGCAGCCAAATATGAATCAATACTCTCCTCTTTGCCCTGTTTTCTTGTGAAAAACCTGTATCTTTCCAATACAATGTTGGACTTATTTCCAAAATGTTTATTCAATTTAGCAACTGCTATATCATACTTTCTAGATCCACTTGATGCTTCACCCCATGTTTCCTCATCATGCTCTAGATCGGGCAATGACCTGAATATTCTCAATGCTTCTGTACCAATGCAGTGCAACAGGGTTGCCTCCTTCTGATCATCATTAAATTTTGCATCTCCTATTGCTCTCAAATACACTTGAAAATTGTCTTGCCACTGCTCCCAAGGGCATGTTGGATTCCCAGGGGCCAGTAAGAATTTTATTGGAGCAGCTGTGTTTTGCATGACTAGAGCTTGATGTCGATTCGTATGCAATGTCCTCCTCATATGTAGTATGCTCCAATAGTTCGTTTGTTCCTTCCTTTATTATTATTATTTTATTTCCTTTTCATCAACAGTTTTTCATTGTATTTCACAATTCCACTTTTAAACACCTCGAGCATCCATCAACATCAAAACTACAGAGAGAACCGACTTCAGTGCCTCCGTGCAAACACTTACGAGCGTTTGTTTACCTTTCACATACTTTGTTTACATAGGCCCAAACAGCTGCTCGTCGCATTCATAAAACGTAGGGCATCGGCCTTGTTCCTCCTAAAATGGCGGCACGCATCACACGCTTGAAGGTCCTTTACTCTAATGTCCAAGGACGGTTGATCCACACTCGCGCGCAGCCCAATGCAGCTCTTGCCAGGTGATTTTATCGTTTATAATTCTCCACGATATATTATGCCGCTCACCTGCTCCTCGTCACATGTGTATCTCAAGCAAACGCTCGTAGCCGCAGGCCCACAAACTTCGCTACACGCATCGGGTGACGGCCATGAACAACATCCCTCGTAATCATGTCCGGGAGCCCCCTCCACTTAGCTAGCTCCTCGTCGCCAATTGTAGTGTTTTCCGTTGTACAATAAAGACGTATAACATTGTATATTATGTAATGTAGATTTATTCGGGGGAGCCCCCGAGCGGCCAATTTCACCAAAGCAACATCTTCGTGTATGATCCATCAACATTCTGGAATCATACACAAAGATGTCACCATAGTAACAGTAACATAACATTCTCACATAGCCCCAGATAGAAGTTCAGGGGCTACAACCAAAAGGCTAGCCCGCCCCTAGTCACGACAGTCCAGACATTAGCATAGCCCAGGATCTCTTCCAGACCTAGCAACACCCACAATTACCTCCATGGCACCAGGATGAGGAAACAAGGAGGGGCTAGTTTGGAAATCTAAAACCCCACATTTCAAACACTTTAGTATGCACCAAAAATGCAGATCATGTTGAACGAGAAGCAAGCATGCCTGCACAGACCCTGGCACTGGCCTCATCTGATGACACACGACACCCAAGGTGGAGATGCTGGTGTCATGGCTTCCCAGGGGCCCGTCTACTCAGAGTAATAAACCTAGGCGCTACCGTACCATTTCCTGCCCTGGATTATAAATGATGACTCATGAATACGCCAAAGATGCATCGGGCTGTGGCATAGCAGTACCTGCCACTACCATGCTGTAACCAGAGGCCCTGCCTGAAGGTCAGGAAACAGCAGTCAGAGATAACCTGCTCCCAGCAGCCTGGAGGACGGGAACATCCAGTCCATCCGGTGTGACAGCTTCTGCCCTGTCAGGAGGTGCTTAGTGTCAACCCTGGACTTCCTTTCGTATGGTTTGTTGACACCTTGCTCCTGCATTATGTATCCTAGCTACAAGGGAACTCTTTCTGTTATCTTCCATCAGGGGTTCTAGATTCCAGGAGTCAGCTGAAGGTGAAGGAGAGAGGTAGACATCATGGTCTACTGCTGGGGGCCGTTTCCTCTGAATGAACTTCTATAAGATTAAAGCCTTCAATTTATGAAATGTCTGCAGAGTGATTCTTCAATCTCAACATGCCCACTATCCGCACCCACCCAGAGTGCCTCTTCTCCAAGGCTTTGCTACCCAAACAAGCCAGCGCTACTCGGGCAGACCCACTCCTATCCTCCTTGCTCTATCTGCTGAGGTGAAACTCAAAATGCTCATGCCCATTAGGGGTTAATTTATACTCACCAGAGTAGATATTCAGTCACACTGCACAAGAAAGTGCACTCTGTAGAACAGGTCTGCGGGATAGACTGCAGTCTGTCCTCCACCCAGCACTACATATTGCAGTCTGCCATAAACCTGCTTTAGAGTCCAGTCTGCTCAATCCTGCTTTACAGCATGCATCCTACCCTCATACCTGCTTCTGTCATCTTACCTTCTCTGCAGAGTGCAGCCTGCCCTCACGCCGGATCCCCAGAGGTTGTCTGCCCCTCACATCTGCAATACAAAGTGCAGGCTAGCCCCCACACCGGTTCTACACAGTGCAGGCAATCCCCGACATGTGCAACTCCTCGTCATGTTGCTTGACTTTTCATGGACCTTTTTCATTTATTTCCGTTCTTTGTCAGTATTTCTTTGCTCTACTCTCTCTTTTGTGTCCTGTTGCTTACTGCTAGCAGATTTTATATTGTACCAACCCATTCATTTTATAACGTGCCTTGGCGTAAGGCGCTATTGAAACAAATAAACAACACACTTGCACTTCAGAGTGCAGTGTTCCCAAACACCTGCTTCCCACAATGCAGTCTGCCCTCACAAATACTCTGCAGCCTAGTGTGCACCTTAAACATTTTCTTGTGAGTGGAGTCTTCTCTTCTCTCACAACTTTACATAGTGTAGTATACCCCAACCTTTTACCCTATAGATTGCTGTCTACTCTCCCCCCTACTCCACTGAATGAGACGTGTTCTCTCTCTTGCTCTGCAGTGTAGTCGGCCCCTCACACCCACACAATATAGTGTAGTGTGTCATCCAACTCTGCTACACAAAAGTCAACTTGCCCCTCACATCTGCAGTACAAAGTGCAGTTTATCCCTCAGACATATTCTACGGCGTGCAGTCTGCCTCCACACGCGCTCTACAGAGTGCAATGTGTTTGCTCTACAAAGTACATTGTACCTACCCCCAGTCTACCACTTCAGAGTGCATCTGCCCTCAGATCTACTCTACAGAGTGCAGCATGTCCCTAAACCTGCTCTACAGAGTAATATACCACTCACATCCGCTCTTCAGAGTACATGTGACTCTCACACTCGCTCTTTGAGCCGTCTGCACTCATGCCTACTCTACAGAGTGCAGTCTGCCCACTCTTTGGGGCAGAATCTGCTCCTCTCTGCTGTTGAGTCCAGGCTGTCCTTACAAATGCTGTGCTGTGTGGTCTGGGCCTCAGACCTGAGCTTCAATGTGCAGTCTAGCCCAAAACTAGCCCAAAACCCTACACCAGCACTACAAGTGTAGTCCCTCCCCTAAACCGGCTGTGCAGAGTGCAGTCTGCCTTCACGCCTACTATGGACTTTATCCTAATGCTCACATCTGCCCTGCAGAGTGCAGTTGACCCCTTACGTCTGCTCCACAGAGTGCAGCCTGCCTTGCCGACAACTGCTCTACAAAGCGTAATCTGCCCCAGTGTTGTGCTAAATGTGACACTGCCCCTCCCACCTGCTCCTCGGAATGCAGATCGTCCCTTATACAACTGTGCAGCAAGCAGTCTGCACTGCCCTCACACCTGCTCTAGAGAGTACAGTTTTTTCTAACAACTACAGTGGAATATAGTCTGACCCCCACATCTGAGCAACACAGACTGCAGTGCACTTTCTCAAACTTCTGCTATAGAGCGCAGTGTGCATTCACAAGTGCAGTCGGCAGTGCCCCTCACACCTGCAATTTGCGTACAGTCTGTCCTTTACCCCTGAACCAGAGTGCAGCCTGCCCTCACGACTGCACTAGCCCCCTAACGCACTCTTGATAGACACTGCAGTCTGCCCTTTGTATCTGTGCCACAGAGTGTGCATCCTGCTCGCGGGACCCTGCTTTTCCACGGAGTGCAGACCCCTCTTCTCCTCTGTTCTATTGAGTGCAACACCGCTATTAAACCAGAACCACAATTGGTCCCTGAACCCACACCCCCCCCCAATGCTCCCAGGGGGAGCAGGCTCCTCGCTGGCTGCTGCCACACCACACAGAGTGGCCCCACCCTTGCTCAGCGCCGGGGCCTGTGTGATGCCCCCGCGGGCCCAGGCATAGAACCCCAGGGATGGGTGACGGCGCTGAGCCTGGCGCTGGGCTGGGCCTGGTCTCGCTGGCGGGTGGCCCTGCTCGTCACTGCCATCTTCAGCAACCACTGGTCTGGCACCACTGGTACCATTACTTTACTTACTTGGTCAGCAGTAGTCGGCACGGCACCTTCGACAACAATAATCATATTTTGATTATTCTTCACGCTCAGGCGTAGTAATCACAAGACATCCTGCCGCAATTGATAAATATGCTGCTATCCCTGATTTGAAGTGAAATACTGCCTGTAATCGACCTATGCCATAACTAGCCCCCACGAGACTCAACATAGTCTAAGATGGCGGCCCGCATATGCCGCACCACAGTTGCAGCCTGAAGATGCACCAACTGTGCTGCCATTGGTGGAAGCATCCTACTTCCTAACCAATCCTTGACCAGAGGTGTGAGCCGGCCCACTCACAGGAAAACCCAGAGCAGAAAGGCTGGTGCCTGTCCAAGCCTGTCCACAAGCCGTACACGCCGTACGCCCTGTTCGGATTGTCCCAGCCAAGTCAGACCCTATATGATCCAACATACGTGACTAAGGTAACCTGCCCATTCCCACATGGTCATACCCAGGTGCTTTACATGCCACTACCACTATGGCCTTTTAAACACTCTGATACTGCCATCATCCTACTATGCATTACATGCATAAGTCAAGCATAGTACGTAGTCTAGTATACAGTTTAATACCACGCCTTATCACGAGGCACCTACCCACCTGCCACTTGATTAGGGACATACAGACATTCTAATTTGTCATAAAAATTTGTAATGCTATGATTATGTTATGCCGTTGTATTCGTACTACTGTCTAAATGTACTGCAACAATGCTCTATGACATGCTGCCTGCACTCTATTAATGTTCAAAGCCTCACTGCGACTATGTGCTTAGTACCCACTGCTCATAAATGCTCACTACTGTTAGTTGTATGGTAACTGCGCTCCATGACCTGCCACCCCCACTTCAAGCCTGCTTTGATTCTCATAATTCAGTACTTAATGTATACGGGTTGTTATATGCCCAAATTTATTTTCAATTGTGTTTGTATTCGCACCAGTGCTCCTACCTTACGCCTAACTCCCGTACATGATGACCATGCCAAATTTACATAATTTGCTCTCCTTACTGGCTGCTACTATATTCATTACATCTTGCCCTCTAGTGAACTGTGCCAGGTTGCCTCATTTAATGATTAGGTTACAAAGTACACTTACTCTTACCAAAATGGTAATCAACAACCCCAATACTGCCCATCCAAACTGCTCACCGGCATAAGGCTATGGTCCATACAACTCCCAACCATGCCCGATTTATGACAGAAACCTCAAACTCTGTGCCAGACTTAACAAATTGCATGATCCACTTACAAGATCACTACCATCAACTAATAAGAGAACCAATTTGCCCATGCACGTGAACACCAAAAAGTCTACCTTGGACACACCTTTACCGCCATGCCTTGACAAAGTTAACCAGCAAATGGCCGATAAACTGAAACTAGCCGACCTTATCTTACTAGCTCCTATAAGTACAAACATAACTGAGCCCCCCTTCCTCAAAGGAGCACTCAAACGCCAGGTTGCTGGTTGCCCATGCAACTGATATCGCAGAGCTAATATTAGTTGGTAACTTGGCCATCCTCGCCATAACGGAATCCTGGTTACACAACGCAGCAGGACCCGCACTTATGCTAGCAATCCCAGAGGGATACACCATAATCAGACAAGACAGAAAGGAAGCCCGAGGCGGAGGTATCGCCATCATAGCTAGATCTAGCCTCTCTGTAAGACTAGCTACCTCACAAACTATACAATCATGTGAAACACTTGCTGCTAAATTATCCCTCCCCAAATCTCAGTCACTTACCATTCACCTAATATATAGACCTCCTGGCCCACTTGGGTCATTCGAGGAGGATATTCACAGCCTACTATCTAACAATCTCAAAACAACGACCCAAATGCTACTACTACGTGACTTTAACTTAGGATTTAATGATCCGGCAGACATACATGCCCCCAAACTATCTAACATCCTTGCAGAACTAGGCCCATCACAAAAAACGAATGTACCCACTCATAACAAAGGTAGAACTCTTGACTGGGTGGCCGACTACAACTGCAAGGCAACCATCATGTCCATCACACCGCAACTGTGGACAGACCACTCCCTCATGTCATTCACCCTTTCAACTACTAGACCCCCCCCCAGATGACCTTACTTATGCCCCGCCCCCTTGTCCTACAAGGAATAAAAAGAACATTACAGTGGGCAATGTGATCCCAGCTATATTACATACCTTAAATTCACTTGCTGACAACCTAGACCGCAGTATACTGGTCCAAGAATGCAACAAAATTATGCTTACCACCTTAGACAAAATTGCTCCACTTAAACTGAGACGTAGCAAACCTAAATGCCACCTAAACAAATGGTTCACATCCCAGTTAAAAGACTTACAGCTCCTAAACCGGAAGTGTGAAACCACGTGGACACTACTGCCATCCAAGGACAATAAATCCAAGCTAAGCCAAATAGCTGCACAATACAAAAATGCAATATGCTTGGCCAAGCAAGATTCCTATAATGATCGTATAGTCAAAGCAAACTCTATCATGAAGGAGCTTTTCACCATTCTAAAAGAGCTAGAATCACTGATTCCTACTCCTGACAGTTGCATCAGAAATAAGACATGGTGCACTGACATCCAACTTGCACTCTCTAACAAAATAACTGCTCTACAAAAGAGAATTGCCCAAAAAAAGACTCTCTGAATTTACCTTCAAATACTGATAACCTTACCCCTGCCAGGATAACATTGAACAACCAAACTGATAAATTCCATTTCTCTAAAGTTTCTATACTAGAGGTAGAGAAAGTTATCCTATCGATCAAGCCATCCAACTGCAAAGGTGATCTCTGCCCTGCTCAGTTGATAAAGGATGCAGCAAGAGACATTGCACCGTTCATTACTAAACTGATAAATGCCTCCTTCACATCAGGCACCATTCCCTCCAATCTGAAACAGTCCTGGGTACTCCCGCTCCTAAAGAAGCAATCCCTAGACCCACTTATCCCCACAAATTACCGCCCTATAATGACGGTACCGCTCTTACTCAAAATTCTGGACAAGGGTGCTTATATCCAAATCCAAAATTACTTAGAATTGCGCAAGCTTCTTGGAGTTAGACAATCGGGTTTTCAGCCACTACATGGGACAGAAACAGCCCTCATTGACCTATTAACACAGGTTGATGAGCTGAGAGACAAAGGGGAAACTGCACTCCTACTGTTGTACCTCTCAGCCGCTTTCGATTTAGTTTACCACAAAATCCTCTGCAATCATCTGCATCTGGACTCAGCTGCCCATTTCTCGACTGAGGCCATCAGATGGATAGAATCATTCCTGAGTGATAGAACTATGAGGGTCTTTTCCCCCTCGGCAGCTGCGGACCCCATCCTTATCACATGTGGTGTCCCACAGGGCTCTTGTGTCTCACCTACACTCTAGAACATATTCACCAAGCCTCTGTTCGATGATCTGGACCTTCTGGGTATCACCTACACTAACTATGCAGATGATACTCCGATTCTCCTCCTACTTTCTGGGGATTATGACAAGGATTCAACATTGGTGAATAAAGTGTACCTCATCATCCAGGCATGGATGGGCTGAATGACGACAAGACTTAGCTCATTATCCTGGGTACCCACTTTAACCTGAAGAAACTAGGCACTGAATATACCACCTTCACCATTGATGAACATATCAGGTAGCTAAGGAAGTGAAAACTCTCTGCTTCTACCTGGACTCCACTATGTCCTTCGACAAGCAAGTAAAATCCTTGGCCTCCACCACCTCCTACACCTGCAAGTTTATCCGAGCAGGCAGACCTTTCCTCTCTAATGACAGCTGCATGATCCTGGCCAGAGCACTAATACGCTCTAGGTTAGATTACTGCAAAGCTCTTTACTGCGGCGCTAATAAGGCTATTATCCAGAGAATACAAATACTCCAAAATAACGCCTTAAGAGCTACATTAGGTATAAATAAAAGAGAACATATCTCTGCCACCAGATGCCAACACTACTGGCTCACCTCTTGTAACAAAATCCTTCTAAAAATAGCCTCCCTTAACCATAAAGCACTCAACAATGCTGCCCAGAGCTATCTTTCAGATAGACTGTACAGAAAAATGACCACCAGACCTACAAGAACTAGCAATACTCACTGCCTTAATTATTCCTAGATATCGACTCACTAAAATGGGCGGCAATAGCTTACCTGTGAAAGCCGCTAAACTATGGAACGCCTTGCCACATCAGATTAGAGTTGAGAAATCATACAGACTATTTAGAAGCAACTACATGAACATCCTTAACTCTCCTGTCCACTAACTATGCCGTACACTAGATAGACCTAAAAGACCACCTGAACCTGACTACTGTTCACAGTATATATGTCCTCTATGCCTCTGTATATTTGTGCATATGCTCCATTGTAATTTCTTATATATTCTGCATTGTATTTTATCTGTAATTACGTTTAGATGTATATATGCTCTATTAACTATTTGTAACTATATTTTCTGTACTGTATTATATCTGTAACCCTGTAAGCTTTGAATTTCCTTATGGCTGCGCCATTACCATTGGGTTAGGTGCGCATTATCAATTAATAAACAAACACAGAAAACAAACCGTCCTCGGTCCACCTGTCCTACGTCGCATGGTTGCACCATGGCCGGCGCTATCACTACTGTTACAATACGTAACGTAGCTTAAGTCTCTGCTCTCTTGGGGTGTGATATGCCAGAAGCACCCCCAACTAGCTGCAAACCATTCCTTGGATACCTGTTCACATCATGACAGAAGACGGTGCTTGGGAGTGTGTTGGCAGTTTGCCGGGTTTACACAAGGAAGCGACACCCAGAAATGTACCAGGTTGCCAGATGAAGAGTGTCAGCCTTCAGTGAGAGGACCCCAGGGAGAGGGGGACATAATCAATAGGAAGCAGCAGAGAGGACCAGGAGGAGTAGGACGGCCAGTGTGGAGAACCAAGCTCATCACAGGAGCAGCCCTGAAAGTTATATTGTTTCTCTCTCACCCCAATCCAGAATAACAGAGACTGATCAACGTTTTATTCCGATGACTGAGTGGAAGTGAAAGGTGGGGATGGCAGGATAAGAGGTGGTGCTGGAGAACCACCATAAGACCAAAGATGTTGAGTTGCCGTTAAACAGAAGACGGCAGCCACACACACCCAGTAAATATACATATTCACACACACACACTTTATCCACCTTATGGGGGCTGTGTGTGGAAACCAGTCTTGCAGGGAGTAACTTTTCCTAAAGTTTGAAAAAAGTGGGAATAGCAGAAACATTTTCTGAAAAACTACTTTAGGCTACTGCTTACAATTAGCAAAAATGTAATCTTTTAATTGTCTGTAGGGGAACCATCATTGTGGGGACTTGAACATGAGTTACCTACCATCCAATCATGTGAAAATTACCGGATGCTTGATTTAAAGTACTGCATAAAATGTACACAAGAGTCTTTCTGCGAGTTCCATTTGACATTTTAGTGGACTGTAACAGATGGATTACAATGATTTTTAATTTCGTTGTTCAAATGAAGACACTTTGAGCCCAATTCTAAATACTCCCAACATGGCAGATAAAGAACAGAACCACCACAGATAAGAAAACTGACTAGGCAGATTGTGTGATCCTGGGCCAATCACATAAAGTTGTGAAAGATTAGGTTTCCTTGTTCCACATTCACCACTTTCACTGCTAGAATATATCATGCCTTATGAATGGTGTGATGGTAAGGATATTACTAGTTATGGATGGTGTATGATAACAGTGAAGATAATGTGCCAAAGGGAGGATATTGGATGATGGCGTGGACACATGAAGCGTGTGTCAGTTGAGGCCTTCACTGCCACTTTATCGCCCCTCCTCCCTTGCTCAGCCCTTTCCATGCTCCACTCTGCTGTATCGGATACTCATGATGTTCTTGCCCCTGTCATGAGGATCCGCCTGCAGCCCAAAGCCAAGTGCAACTCTTGGTACGACTCAGACTTCGTCACCCTTAACCCTTTAGCTGCTATGGGTCCTTCCCCCCCACCCCCAGTAACAAGGCCTTTTTTGGTGATTTCAGTATGTCGGCATTAAATGCCTTGTAACTTTGTTACATGAGATATTGTGGCCCCTTTTTTCCCACATGTAGGTGGTCGTAACGCCACCAAGGAATCCTAGTTTGCTGTAGGGGGTGAGAGAAAATAACCAAAAAGGGAGAAAATGTCGGGTTTTTTCAGAAATGCCAATCAAATGATGTACAAAGAAGCCTGTGGTTTTTCCTTGTGAGTGCTAGGAACAAATGGTTTGCTGTACTGAATTCCCCATTTTCCAGGCTTTCATGAACAGGTTGATTGGAAACCAAAAAAACATTTTGATATGGTTACCAACCGTTTCGCGAGAGCTATGCGACTTTGGCCTTTTTTTCCAATAGGGCATGCATGGACGGAATGGAATAAAAGGGTAGGAAAGCTGAATGGGAGGACAGAAAGGCATACATTTCTGAAAAGTAGACAATTCCAAGTTGAGGAAGGGGTGATTTGTGCAGGTCAGGCAACAACTTTGTAGGGAAATATTGCATAGTTTTGGGGAAAAAAAAAAAAAAATCGATAAAATGACAGAAACAAAAGTTATGTGGTGGGCATGGTTGACTCGGTAAGGCAATGGCTTCTGTGAATTTTGAGAAAAACAATGCTCTGCTACATTCCCCCGACTCTTCCAGTTTGGAAATCACACATTTTTTGTAATGTTTCACAAAACAAGTATTACCACAAGCCAAAAACGGAGCCATGGTACACAGGAGTTTTAGGATTACGGCCTAAACAGACATACTTTGCATGTGTAAATAAGGAAAACAAAATGTGGTGAGGAAGGGCAAGCATACATTTTTTGAAAGAGCACAGGCACACCTTTTGAAGGGTAGCTGACTTGTGCAGGTTACAAAAGTGTATAGTGCCTAAAACAGCGACTAAATGTAGATCACATTTGGGAAACAAAAGGGTTGTTCGACAAAGGGCAGCTGCAAATGGGTCCAAACGTTATGAAAACCACGCAAACAAATGTTGTACCTTCCCGCATTCCCACAAGTGTCCCAACAAAAAAGGTACCTCATGTGTGGGTGCACCTAACTGGACGCAAAGGGAAAAGGCTAAAATACGGGTAACCCCAAGTCTTTCGGCAGAGCAGATTTTCAGGAATTTTGCACATGTGAACACTTACAGATTTGGGCCTAGGGTGTGAAAGCCACCAAGGAAAACAGGGAACCCCATGCATTTCTGAAAAGAGGACACAAGTGGGAATCCACAGAGGTCTGATTAGCGCAAAACAACCCCCGGCAAAGTCCAAAATGTGGTGGAAATAAAACCTCAATTTTCGCACATTTCACTCTGGCACCCGCCAACAACACATGGCCTACCTTCTCGCGTTCCCACAGCTGTCCCGATGAAAATGGTACCTCACATGTGTGGGTGCACCTACCTGGGCGCAAAGGGAAAATGCTAAACCACTGGTAACTCCCAAAGGGTTTGGGGAGACAACCTACAGATTTGGGTCTAAGGTGTTGAAGCTGCCAAGGAAAACATGGAACCCCATATATTTCCAAAAAGAAGACACCCGTGGGAATCTACAGAGGTGTGACTTGCGCATATCGCCCCAGAAATTATTCCCCACAAGCCCTGGCAAATACCCACATGGGAGACGAGTGCCCAAGGGCAGGGAGATTACCCCCAACATTCCTGGAGCTCTGGCTGGCCTGCATTACAGTTTGTCCCCCCGGGAAAGGTCGGGGAATGTGCCGGGCCTCCCTGGAACCAACGCTGGACTTGGGGGCGTTCACCCCACAAGGGAGTCAGCCGCCCAAGGCCAGGGATATGACCCCCCTGCCACCCTGGAGCTCTGGCTGGGTTGCGTCACCGCTTCTCCCCTCTGGGAAAGGACGGGGGCCCTGCAGTGGCTCCCTGGGACTACCGCTGCACTTGGGGATGGTCAACCCACATGGGAGAAAGCCGCCCAAGGCCAGGGACATTACCCCCAACTCTCCTGGAGCTCTGGCTGGCCTGGTTACAGCTTCTCCCTCCGGGAAAGGATGGGGAATGTCGCGAGCCTCCCTGGAACCCCCGCTGGGCTTGGGGATATTCAACCCACATATGAGTCAGCTGCCCAAGGCCAGGGATATGACACCCCCTACCACCCTGGAGCTCTGGCTGGGTTTCGGCCCCAGGGAGGGCTATATGAGGTGCCCCCCATCCACTTGGGGTGGGGGGAGGAAGAGGCCCACCCCCCTTCATTATGAAAAAGATTCCTGGTGATCAAGTGGCCCCCCACCCAAATCCTAAATTATTTATGTTTTTTTGTTTTCTTTTTTTGTTGACCTCTTCCATACAGGGCAGATGGGCACCCATCTGCTCCCAGGGGGGCCCAAACCTGCAGCCCCATCCTTTCGGGGGCCTGCACATAGGTTTTCTAATGGCCCTCTCTGCCGCCCCAAATGGATGGGGGGCATCTCATGTAGCCTATCCATTTGAGGTGGGGGGGGAGGGCCACCCCCCTTTCATTCTCAAAAACATCCTGGTGGCTAGTGGTCCCCCACCCTCACCCAAATCTCCTTTGATCTTCATTTTTTTGTGCCCCTCTCCCTGGGGGTAGATGATCACCCATCTGCCCCCAGGAGTCAAAATACATGTGGCCCCATGCCTTGGGGGCAGAGCCCCTCACCCCCACATCACAAACAGATCCCTGGTGGTCTAGTGGCATTGCTGGGCACGGATAGAGCGCTCTGCGCCCGATGTGCGCCCAGCAGTGCTCCAGCAATGCTTCAGAAAAACGTCAAAATAGCTGTTCAGATCGAGGGGGAGAAAGGTGGAGACTCACCTTTCATTTTCACTGCGTCAGACCGAAATGGCTGCCGCAGTGAAAATTACTTTCAGTTTCATGTCGGCGTGCATTACGCACGCCGACATGAAACTGAAACAAATCCAACCCCCGGGCCGTAAGGAGGAACCTCCCCCTCACATAACCCAGGGGTTGGATTTAAGTTTTGTGTGATCCCTGCTTTGATATCTCGTCCTTGGCACTAAAGAGGTTAAACGCAAGTGCAGGGTGGCTGAGGGGAAATGGCATGCTTCCGGGTACATCCTCAGACATGCTCCAAAGGCAGTACCAGCTCTCTGTCCACACCATGAAGAACGCCCACATCCAAGCCCGCATCTCCACAGCATCTAACAACTCGGCCGAACTCTTTAAAACTGCAAGGAGTTGGCCAATACTGCTGCAGTCTCTTCCTCCTGTCCCCTCCCAGGGTTGGTCACGGCCCTGGCCTCTCATTTAATTCCTAAAATTCAAGACATCTTGTCCTCACTCTTCCTCTCCCCTCCTCCCTGCTTTTCCTCTGGCCATTCTCCAGCCACCTCTCCTCCTTCCTTCTCTGCCTTTCCCCTGTTCACCACAGAAGAGGTTGCTAGACAAGTCCAATCTATGAAAGTCTCATCAAAACAGGTTCACCCCTGTTCCTCCAAAAACCATCAAGGATCACATTGACACCGTGGCTCCTGCTCTGGCGGACTTCTACAACCAATCATTCACCTCTGGAGTCTTCCCCTCCCACTGAAGCACTTCCTTGTGCACCCGCTTCTTAAGAAGCCCTCTGCGGACCCTTCGTGCCCTGCTAACTATCGTCCAATCTCCATCACTCCTTTTCATTGGCAAACTCCTGGAAAAGCTGGCTACCTACCAGCTTAATCTTCACTCTGAATCTGTTGGCTGTCTCCATGACCATCAGTCTGGCTTCCGAGCTGTCAGAAGCATGGAAACTGCTCTCCTGAACATCCGTGAAGACCTGCTCTCCAACCTCTATTCCAACACGCCTTGTGTCCTCATCTTACTTGATCTCTCTTCTGCCTTAGACATGATCAACCACGCCATCCTGCTCAACAGTCTCTGTGATAACCTGGGCATCACCGATCAGGCCCCGACTTGGCTGACCTTCCTTTCCGATCAACCCTCCCAGGTCCAACTTGGGTCCTTCCTCTTATATCTCTATCTCTACCTGTGGTGTTCCCCAGGGGTCTAACCTCTCTCCCTGGCAGTTCAAGCAATACCTGGCCCTTCTTGCCCACCACATCGCCACTCTCTGCCCCAACATTCAGTGCTATGCGGATGACAACTCATTTTCAGGGTCCCCTCTGCCACCTCCTCTTGCTCTCTCATCTCTGACTGTCTGTCTGCCATCCAGAAGTGGTGTGCCGTCAATGATCTCTGCCTTAATGCCAGTAAGACTGAGATTCTCCTCATCGGCACACCTACCCCCACCTTTCCCGTCACTCTCTGGCCAGCCTCTCTTGGCCCTCTTCCTGCTCCCACCTGTGAGGCTAAAAACCTTGCCGTCATCTTTGACTTTCCATCTCTCCTCACATCTCTGACGTCTGTAAGAAGTTGCACTACCAGCTGACCTCCTCAGAGGTATTCTTCCTTTCCTCTCCTTCCCCCAGAAGCTCAATGTCTCCAGAGCTCTGGTTGTCTCCAGGTTTGACTACTGCAATAGCCTCTTTCAAAATCTGCCTGCTTCTACTCTCTGCCCTCTGCAACTTATCCAAAACAGGACTGTGAGACTTGTCCTTGGCCTTAAACCCAGGGATCGCATCTCTCCAGGACTGAAATCTCAGCACTGGCTCCCAGTGGCAGCGAGGATTAAGTTCAAAACCCTCTGCATTGTCCACAAAGCCTTCTGGGGCCTGGGACCCCGATACCTCCAACTCTCTCTTGCTAAATATCTTCCTTCTTGAGCTTTCTGCTCATCCGCCTCCAACTCCTTCAGAGTTAGTCGCTTTTCCAAGCAACAAGGTGGTGGTAGATCTCTTTCTTCTGCTGGGGCCTTCCTCTGGAACAGCCTCCCTGACTCTCTGAAACTTGAGGAGAACCATCTCCGGTTCCAGAAGCACCTCAAGACTTTCCTTGTTGCTTCTGCTTTCTCTGTCCCCACCCCTCCCGATCTCCTGCCTGAATCTGAATTTGCACTGGTTACCTGGCTACCCTCTGATCTCGGGCCCAGGGGTGCGTTTGTTGTTTTTTTCTTCTCTGTCACTCACTCCCTCCCTCCCTCCACTCGATGATGGACCATTGAAGATGTCACACCTGTCAAAGATAGGTACACACTATTTTCCCTTCTGTTTGCACAGCAGAGTCCACTGCAACACCCATCCCTCCTGCCCTTGAGATCTAGAGCTGGAGAGTGGTGCTTTACTGTCCTCACAAATAAGGCATGGCTGTCAGTGGCACATATGGCATGCCAGTGGCATACCATTGGCAAAGAGCGTATGCTAACATGAATTGACAACCTTTAAGGATTGCATGCTGCAGTGGTAGGAGTATATTTAACAGACAGGTTTTTGGTTTATGCAGTTGATTTGAAATTACACATGTTCATTCAAACCGTATCAAGCAGTGCAGAAGATAGTTAAATTCATATTGTGAGAAATAATTTATGACCACTGCAACCCATCAACACCACCAATGCTGCCATCTATGTCTCGAAAGAAGTTTAGTGGAAAATGAGGGTTTTGGGGTATGAAGATAAGGTTCATTTTGAAGAAAGTGAGTTTTGGAACACTTGTGGACAAACATCTCCTCTTGTCTGTTACTCTTCTTTGAGTCGCACTTACAACACGTTCTGATTGATCCCTTGCTGGGAGAATGGTACGATTTTGAACTGCACCACGTGCCAGCTCGGGCCAACTGACCTTCTCTTGCCAGTACTGCTGGGGCTAACTTAGTGCGCGATAGATCATGTATCCAGCACATACGCTGCTAGCGTCTGAGGTGCCAGGATAATGCTCTTACACATAAGATACACAAGTAAAAGCAGTTCACACTGAAAACATTTCCATCGTACCACAGGCTGCAGCAACCACTTACACTGGGAGACTTTCCAAACCCTCCCCCGCAATGCATCTTGCTGCAATAAGGCGGATCCTGTAGTTTGTTAACCAAAATGTTTTTGCACCTAACCGTTATCTAGGTGGGCTGCTGATCAGGAAAATACGGACACCTGGTCGCAGAAACTTGGGTCTACGAAAGTGGCACGAATGTGGCATCAGGACTAATCTCCGTGGACGCACAAGCTGATGTAGACCACAACTCCCAGTACTGTGCTTCTGTTAAAAGACAAGCCCAAACGCTGGCTACCCACACCTTGAACAGCAATACACTGCCGTCAAAGTAGGTCTGCGCTTTAAACAATAAAACCAAAAATAACGTACATGCCACTGTCCGTAATTACACTGCTCCATGTGTCAGCCCGTAAGTACATTAGCATTTCCCCCAGAGAGCCCCAAGTTCCTCATCTTCTGCTGAGTCATCTTGCACACAACCTGGGCACCACCGCCACCGCATGTTGTCCAGGCACCTGTCCAGAAGGAAGATGAGCGACAGGATTTCCCTCAGGTCTGCTCATCTGGACCACAGCCTGGGCCCTCACACCACAGGTTATCCAGGCATTTGTCCAGAAGGAAGCAGAGCGGCAGTATTTAACGGAGGTCTAGGTCCCTCGCGACTTACCCTCACAGTTGCCTCTTGGAACAGGAGTTGATATGAATAGGCGGATATAGTGCCACTGGCTTGTTGACAGAGAAGGGCTTACCCGGAATCTTCCACCACGGTGTCCTACATGCTATCAGTTTGCATGGTTCCCAACAAAGTAGAAGAGTAGCAAATCAACAGCAAGCAACTTTGCCATCAGAACATCAAGTTGATGAGCAAAGGCTTGTTTGCATATTTCCTGCACGTTGCATTGTTTGCTCCTGCACTAGCAGCTCCTGAGTGCCAATACTCTTATCTGCTTGGCACAATATCCACTTCTGGTTGCTTTTCATGTGGACAGCCTGGCTTGATGAACCCAGATGTGAACCAAACTTGTCCCTACTCACCACTGTCTTGAACAAACCACAATGTTGCTCCTTCATTTGTCAACAGTGAAGTAGTCCAACACTGCTGACTTTCTGTGGGATGGTGTAATTTGTCCGATGCATTTCGTTTGAGGAAGTGTGGTTGGTGCCGGTCAAGTTGTGGTACAGGCATCCGACTTCCGCTGTGTTTTTTAGCAGTTTGTTGCCGGTCAGCCAGTGGCAGTGTGATGCAAAGAATGTTATATTCAGTGTCCAACTCAGATTCAAGCCTTACTCGTGCTCGTCTATCCCAGAATAGTCCTGCGCTACTGCCATGTCCTCCTCCTAAGTCAGGGCAAGTGCGGGTGACAAATACTGTTGCGATTCTTTTTGGCAGGGTCCCGTGGCTGACATCTGTCTCCTGCAAGTCTTCTTTTCATCTGCCATGGCGAACATCACTCATTAGCACCATTGGTGCAACCTGTTGTCAAACACATGTGACAGAAGCACCTAGCACTGTACAGTCGTCAGGGAGACCAGTGTGGCTTGATGCATGGTCACGTTAGAGGGTCCCTTTCTATAGCATTGAGGTGTGGCGGCTGTGGGTCCTGCGAGCTGGTGTTTTTGGTCACCTCCGAAACTTTGAAGATTGGCGGTGGCTCTGGTCTGTCACATCTTGCTTGGAATAGTTTGCTGAGTGCGGAGTGCTTTGAACCACAGTCCGGGTTGGGAATTTCCGTGTGCTCCCTGCAGAAGTTTGTTTTTGCCTTGGTCAGCACAGGTTTTATCACACAGACCATCGGTTCTGCAGCTTTTCAAGTGGGGAGTGTGTTTTCTTTCTTGGTATATCATGGCCATTACTAGAGATCATACCTCAAAGTGGGCTTTAAAGAAGACGTCTGAATATTTCATGGAGTCCTTGGGTCAGAATAAAGATAAGGATTCTGAATTGTTTCCCCAACCCCCTCAACCTTAGATGAACTTAAGGATTGGGGATTTGGCTTCTTCAGATTTCAGTATTTTAAGTGTGAGCCGACACCAATGTGACCTTGAGTCGTTTCTCTATAGTTTTAGCAAGGAGTTCCATGAGAAGGAGCACCCTTAGAAAGATAAATTAGAAGTACTTAATATGGATACGGATGTGGAAATGGAAATTTGTTTGGGCCTGCGACCAGATAAGGAATGTGTCTTGTCAGAATAACGATGTGACCTCGCCCGAGGACGGACAACCAGGGAATCCTACTCCACCATCACCAATTAGGAACTTGGAAGCGGCTTTGTCAGATGCGTCAATGTAGTCTTTCGGGATAGATACTAAATCACCTAATTAGACCATGTAAGCTGCCATGCAAGACCTCGGATTGCAGTCCCTTGGAATAGACAGAACTGGTCAGTGTGTGCAGTCCTAAAGAACTGGCAATCCATTAAAGAGAAACTCATTAATGGTTTAAACCTATGCCATAACAGCAATGAATTTAGTCACTGGATTGGAACTTTGAACATAGCTATGTTACAGGCATCCTTCGTTAGGATAGACAAATAGTGCCAAACCGATTCCTTTCAGACATGCCCTCCTATGGGGAACTCAGTGTGCCAAATAAGGGGAGCTGTTTCTATTACCCCTGGGGGGAGTTGCAGCAAAACTAGCACTTATCAGGTGGCTGCGAAAGACGTTCCCCCTACAATCCTGCCAAATCTATGGGTGTTGGGAAATCATCACCCATTGGAAATGGGAATATCAAGAACCCAGGGGCTAAATGGAGGTTCTCTGCAGTGAAGAAATAATTTTCACCTTAAGAAACAAAGTATGCCTGAGATTTTAGATCCTAACCTGAGACATCAGATCATGGACCAACAAAACTTTATTCTAACCAATGTACACAGAACTGAGCAGTGGGAATCTGCACAGTCACTAAAGAATAAGGCTTTTCATTGGCTACACATAAGAGTGTGGCCAGGAAGCATTTGAATGCAGGACCTCAGATTCCTACGCAGGGTCCAAGTTAAAGACTGGCCCACTGAGGCCCACTATGACTGCATTATTGTGGGTTGTGGACTCGATTCCCATCCAGTATTTCTGAATCGCAAGTCTTTCAGGAACTGGTACTTGGACTCCAAGATTAAGATTGTTTTTTGATGTGCATCATGAATTGAATAATGGAACTTGACTTTTGCTTGATATAAATTCTGCCCCAAATAGGATTACATGGTTTATGTACTTGTCTCGTTTTTTTGTTTTGTTGTATTATGTGTGTTAATGTGCGCCTAGATGCCTGCAGGCTTTGGCACGGTATAAATAAATAAATAAAAAAATTAAGAAGCACCATCATTAGGTTTGACACTGTCTGTGAAAGCAAGGGTGCCGTATATACTGTGTCTGGTGGTCAACATCTTACTTGTCCGTTCTCTGTGAAGAAGCAACATGCAAAGATTATTACCACCACCTGCTAGGCTTGACCATATGTGTAACCATAGTACCTATAACCATGTTTCAGTTCTGATCCCCAAATGGTAAGCCTTATTGTGAAACAATATTTCAACCTATCCATTTATACCGTGTATACGAAAGTCTAGGTGAGGTGATATATACTAAAGCCCCCACACACACCAAGTTGAAAACACTTAAATTTAATGATAAAGAAGAAGCAGTAAAGTACAAAAAGTCAATATCATCACAGTAGGAAGCAGTAAAAACCCCAACAACATTGTACAGTGACTGGTCGGAACACAGACATTGCATGTGAACACATGAGAAGACATGACAAGCTGGTCCCATTTCCTCCACACACTTCAATTATGTTTTTCAAATAATACCTGTGTACGAACCCGTAGGTTTCAGTTCTGTTCCGAAATGCTTGGAGATATTGTGAAATAAACATTCAACTTGTACCCTTTATACTGTTTAATCAAATGTCTAGGTGAGGTGACCATGCACGAGCCCACACACACTTAACAGGAGCACACACAAATCAATTGCATGTGTAAACATGAGCTAATATTGCAACCTGGCCCTTTACACACTAATAAAGTGACAGGACACACAGACCCGACATATCGCAGACAGTGTCATACCATATATTCAGAAGAATGGCCTAGAAGTAAAACGAATAATAATGAGCCCCACCACTATAGGCTCAAACCAATGGCCATAAGGCCACAACACAGTCCAATATGCAACATAAACCTAGGCTGTGGAAGTGGTATATCAACAGATTCAGTAGCGGCAGTCATCCTAGTAATGATAATGATATGTTATTTATATAGCGCCTTAATCCAAAGCATACTAGTCATCATGCAGGCAGCAAAGTCTGACTGAACACGGGAACATCCACATATTTACAGTACCCCAGGCGAATTAAAAACTCTGCGCCACACAATGATTGGGCCAAAGTTATTAGATTAAGTGAATACCACTAAGGATTAGCTATTCATCAATGGTTGGTTTTTAATGGTCCTTAATGGACATTCCACCAAGAACCTTAAGGCCTGAATAAGGCCATAAAATTCTGAAGTTCACTTCATTGCAGTGAACCACAAATTAGCGAGTGGCAAATATGACAAATCTGACTATTCGTCCCTTCTCCTCATAGTCAGCACCCTTTGAGGCTAGGGAGGTGAGCTCACTCAGCAAGACCCTCCCCCCTATGGGTCTGGGCAAGTGGGACCTCACTGGGAGTTATCCAGCTTGTGGGAACAAGGACTCCCATTCCGGTAACTTACTCCCGGTCCAGAGTAGATTATCGGCCTACATGGGAGTTGGAAAGACTGGTACTTCTGTTTTGAATCCACCAAATAGTGATATTTCTTCAATCTCTTTGGCTTCACGTAATGCAGAATCCCACCTGAACTCCACAAAGAGAAACTAAATATCCCTTTTGTTTGTGATGAAGTACATAAAAAGACGAGGAACAAAGGCGAGCCTCTGACTGGAACACGTCCTGAAGGAGCAAATCCAGTGGCAGTGTGGGCAGACTATTTGCTAGCGAGACACCAGAAGGCTGGCATCCTGACCAACCAAGAAGCCAAGATCGGGAGATGGACAGAGACGGTAAAGCGACCGTCTCTATTGAGCGACCAAACGAATGTCATGGTGGGCCTGGAGCCCACTAAATCGACACCGAGACTACCCCACAGTACAGGGATCAGATCTCTGATCTCTGCATTAAAATTGAATTAGATGCCGAGCAACAGAAGGGAATCAAACGCTCCCCAAGAGGTAATACCGTTGAGAGGAATGAACAGTGATACAAGAAGCTGGGAAAACCACAAGGGTTACAGGAGCCTGGAAAACCTGAATGGGCAGACGTCCTTCTAAAGCAAGCCTGACTGAGGGGGCCAGAGGACTTTGGGGAGTCCTAGAAACATGAAACGGTTCTATGTTCTTACATTGCCTGTCATTATTGAGACTGCAATTTAAACTTGTATTGAATAACAAAATAGGTCATCACATTTTTCTGTTTGTGTTTGTGGGCTTCCCCCCCAAAACGCCCCTCCGCCACCTATTTTTTTTTACTATTCACTAACTCCCCCAACCCCTTATTTTCCCTTTCCCACACCCCCTCTAAAAAATGTCAATTACCCGTTTTGTAATTTAATACACATTTAAATTCAGTCGTAATAATGACAGGCGATGAAACAACGTTGTACCACATGAAACATAGTGAACAGAACTGGGAGGTTCTAGTGTTTGAAAACAGGTCAAGGACACTGTCAAACACCAGGTGAGAAATGGTGGAAATTTGTTAAGAAAACCTTGTCTTTCCCTCCTAAGAAAAGGGAACTATATGGAATATCTGAAAAACCTAAAATTGGCATACAGAACCTGGAAAGAGGGCAAGGTCTGTATTGCGAGAAACTGATTGACTTTGTGGAAAGTGATCCAGCACTTGATGTCCTTCTTGGAAAATGCATCCAAGTGTTGGCCTGACCAGAAGCCAAGGACCAAGGCTATTGCTTTGCCTCATTTTTTTGTTGTTTTATAAGTGGTAGTGCCAGTTAGCTTTTAGTATTTGGACTACTTCTTTTGGAATTTGATGACCATCAGCAGTTTTAGTTTGTTAGGCAGGGAACTTCCCTCATAGTGGTAAGTCTATATTTTGAATAAAAACCCTTGAACATGTCAGTACTCAGTTTGACTACTCCTGGTTCGCCACACAGATCTTTGCCTAATCTTAGCAATACTAGACGAAATTTTGGAATTCAAGCAGGGTTGCAGGGCTTGCAAAAATGGCACGCGAAATACAATCTATTTTGTTCATTTCACAACTATTTAGTTCAATACTAGATGAGAAAGATAATTGAAAATGAGACGGATCATTGACCCCACCTTTACCGGACATACACACAATGCTCAATCTGTATACTATGTTCATTGTAATACTTTATTGATAGACCCAAGTTAAATCAAAAGAAAAAAAAAAAGAGTTCTGCAAAACCCAGAACTGCACAGCCGATACAAATAATCTGACTAGTCACAGACAAGAACAATGAGAGCAACTCCCAAAATGGAGTAATTCCCCGCTTTACGCCTTCATTCTCCCCATTGGGTGGCCTCACAGAAACAGGTGGCCTTTTAGTAATAAGGATAACAAAAGGCAGGGTTGGTCTTGCCTCTTTGTTAATGTTAACATCACCATACCACCAAAAGGACAGCAAGCCCTGCTGGTTGTCATTGCCATTAGCATCCCTGTTAAATGTGACATATGGGGTCTTCATTGTGGGGCAAATTATTTAAAATAAACAGCATGCAAGTGGCAGGGGGACTTAATCTTCATTTATATGACAGCAATAGTTGGGTTAGAAGATGTACACAGGCAGGTAAAGTGCTGGCAGCATAGACCAGGAAGGACATATCTGCACAGGTGGCAGACATTTTGATGGAGAAGGCAGGCATATTGAGAGGACAAAAGTGTGACTGAAATGCTAATTGATATCTAGATGCACTTACTGTAAAGGGATATTGAAATTACTAGGATAGAAATTATGGAAGCAACACAAGGAATCTCCATAGATACATATTTATCAAACAATGTTAAAAATACTCTAGATCTACAAAAATAAAGTTATTTATTTCCATTCCTGAAAAAACCCTGGAGCTACATGGCCTGAGCAACTATTGCACATCTTCCTTTCCTTGGCAAGATCCTCAAAATAAGTCAATCAACTTCAAGCACACATACCAACTGTATCATACAGACCGACCAATGTTGATTCCACCCCTGAAGCAAAACAGACTTTCACCATCCAAGAGGTGGGCAATGCTCTCTGCCTACTTGATGGTCATACCTGCCTCCTGGAGCTCCTCTATATTTCCAACCTTCGATTCAGTGGTTCAATAAGCACTTGTTGACATACTACAAAACCGCATGGGAATCAGTGAGACTGTCCTCCAGTGCTTCATCTCATACCTAGAACACCACCATCAGTTTGTCCAGATGGATATCTCCAGATCACCCACCCTACCAGCCACCTGTGGAGTCTCACAAGGATCCATCCTCTCATGCTTGTTTTTCAACCTCTACACAAAGAGCCTGGGATCCCTTCTAGTCAGCCACAACATCCACATTCACCAATACACAGATGAGACTCGGCTCTACCACACAATCTCCTCCCTCAAAGACACCAACAAGCTCAAGGCCTGCCTACTCGATACAAACATGGAAATCCAGTGCATACATCAACTTGACACTGCTAAAAAACAACCCCCCCTCCAACAACACTGAATACACCCACATCCAGACTTGGCTTCCAGCCAAGAACCTAGATCCATCCCATTACTGACATTGTGCGCCAAGTCCCTAGAATTCCACAGGGATGACCATCTCTCCTTCAAAACACACATAGCAAAGAAACCCCAGAAAGCTTGATATCAACTTTGTGTAAACTAAAGTCCTTCCTTCCCGACAATAGCTTGCGATCCACAGTGCAGGCAATCCTCCTTTCTCAGCTTGATGGTGCTGGATAGTGGGACCACCGTAATCACCAGCCTGATAAGGTTCCTCGAAGCCGCAGCCCATGTCATCAATTGGCCTCTGCAAAATTGGAAAACATTACACATACGCTCGCCTAAATACACTGGTTGCTCCTATAAACACACATCACCTTCAAGACTAGCGGCATCATGTTCGTCTTCATTTGCATATGATTCTAGAAGAAACTTTACAAGGAAAATTTAATTATAAGATTTCTTTAAAATTGACATATCATTCATACATTCAATAAATAAATAAACACTTCATTAATACCAGCATAAACGCGATACAAATAGACAATTTATGACTGTCTGCATCAAATACAAAGCTGTCACTTTGCATTCTTCCTCCTACGTAGCCACAAGATGACCACCTCAGTCAACCAACGCTGCACAAGAAACCAGGACCTGGTCAGACTGGAGCGGAATAAAAGAAAAAGGTGTTAACTGGCATTTTCAATCTAAGCACCCAGGCTGTGGAATGTTATAGCCATCAACATCAGACCCCCACCTAACATCATATAATTGAGAAAGACGTTAAAGACCCTCCACAGCATCTTTTTGATGCACCCCAGACACCCCAATTATACCCATTGGATAAACCACACCTCACCCTTAATTACTGCTGCTGTTGCTTAATAGTAATGCATTACTACCCTGCAGTAACTCGTGCCCCCTTACCTGTATTTCTGAAAACCCATTTTTATAAAGCACTCCAGTGCTTATAGAAGCTAAGAGTGTGCTCAATAAATATCCAAAATGAAAATAAAGCAAATTATCATATCAGAAATAAACAAACATAAGAGGGGTTGAATTTGGATAATCAGGAGTAAACATTGGAAGATAATGTATTAGAAAGGGCTAATCGCCGAAACATTACGAATAGTTTAACCATTAGGTAAAATAAACAAACCACACTGCAGAATGGGGGAAGGACAATGGGTAGAAGAACGGGGAAAGCTAGGAATAGAACTGTGGCATTGACAAAGTAGGTCCTGCATTGCAGAGAATAGAAGAGGAGGAGTGTAATGTCTTGCGTCCCAGTCTAATTGTTATGAGGGCGGGATCTCAGGGGAGGGGGTGGGTACGGGTGGGGCTGTTGTGGTGCAAATTGAACAGTTCAGTTTGAGAATAAAAATACGAGTGAATAGACGTTCCGTGACCGCTGCATATGTAGGAGTGAGTGTGGCCACTCAATTGATCTGGCCCGTACAGTCATCCCACAACTGGCGACTCAAGGGGCCAGCGACAACAGAGATCCCTGGAAGACACACTGGCAATAGCACATGTGGAACTGGCGATCGACCAATAAATGGAAACAATGACATAACTCCCCTACAATCAGAGCCAAAGGATGTGGAGAAGGTCAACAAACAGATGCCGGTGCCCAGCACCACAACAAGGAAATCAGATGAGCCATGTTTCAACTGCGGATACGAATACCCTCAAGAGGGCACCTGTCCTTCCATCGGACAAAAATGTGCCGCCTGTGGAGACGAAGGACATTTTCGAGCGGTATGAAGAAACAGCCAAGAAGACAAGGATATGCATCGCCCAAAGGAGGAAGGAGATACATGACAGAGCCAGTGGCTATAAACCGAAGGGCGATCAAAGGAGTCATCGACAACCGGGCGGAGAAGGTAGTAGGTCACATGGCATGAGAATAAGCATGTCACCGGAAAGGCAAGACCATTGCCACTCTAGAAGACATGTAAGATCCACTGAAGTGCAATCACACTCAAGCAGCGAGTCCACTTTGTCAAATGAAAACTGAAGAAAAAAAGGTTGTGTGTAGGCCTTAAGGAACGATGCCATGAAAGAACACATCCCAATGCTCCTAATGCAAGTAAATGGCACACCAGCTGAGTTCCTCAAAAACAGGAGTGACAGTAAATGTACTGAGTGAAGAAGATTACAACAACATGCCGCACCCTCCAAAGCTGCAACCATCCAAGGTCGATATATACCCCTAGGGATCAAACACCCCGTTGCCATGCAGAGGGGCAATCACCGCAGTATGCTCATATAAGTCTCACTCAGCCGGCATCCAGCTGTATGTTTTGAAGACCGAAACAAACAGTGGATACATCCTCAGTTTCGGCACCACAACGAACACGAGTCTGGTACATGCATTATAGCAAACATTGCTACACAAATAAATACACAGCAGCAGACGCCAAAAACAATTTTCCCCGACCCTATTTAAAGGACTAGGAAAACTACAAGGATGCAAAGTCAAACTGCACATAGATCCATCCATGAAGCTGGTAGTCCAACATTACAGGGGCATAACTTTCAACACTCAAGACAGATCAGGAAATTACTGGACCAAAACATAATTGAACCTGTGACAGGACTCAAGAAGACAGCAGACGAAGTGATAAGACTCTGTGCAGACATGAGGAGGGCCAATGAAGTCATTCATAGGGAGAGACACCAGGCACCAAAAGAATCTGACATGATACACCTCTTACATGGAGCAACAGTATTCTCCAAACCAGACTTAGCTAGAGCTCAGCCCCGACTCACGTTATATTAACACATTTGTGACACACATTGGCCTCTTCAGATACAAACGGTTAAAAAGACACTTCTTCCTGGAATCTCATATTTGTTCCGTGCCCTTCCAGGTTGGCATCCCATCACTGATGGTTAAAAGATTGCAAATAAAAATATTCTCTTTTATCTGGAACAAGGAAAAACTAATGGTTTCTAGAGAGGTTCTTACACAATCCCATTGCTGGGTTGGCTGGGCATCCCGATGTCAGGATATACTTGATTGGGGCTCAGATTGGTCCTATGATGGATTGGTTGTTACGGAGTAGGACTAAAGGATGGTGTGATGCAGAGCAAGGTGCTACATCTATTCGATTAAAGCTGCTCCCTTATCTGGTGGGTGCTACAAGAGAAGCTGGGGGTCCGCTATTGGAATCCACAAAGTGTTCATTAGTGTTTTGGAATAGGGCATTGAGAATGAAGGGGCTGAACCCGGGTTTGGGACCTCTAATCGGCTGTAAATCATAACTCTGAGTTTGGACTAGGGATGAAGGAGGGTTACTGGGAAGGCTGGGGAAGCCAAGATACAATTGTATTAGTGGATTTGTACAAGCAGGAAATGTCACTCTCGTTTGAAGAATGCAAGGAGCAATTTAAAGGGAGCGAAAAGGAACGCTTCAGATACATACAAGTTCCGCACTGGATTACGCATACAGAGGTGAAACAGCTGGTACCAGAACACCTGTGGGTATAGAGATCATTATGAAGGAAGTGGTGGAATATAAAGTATGAAGGTGTCTTGAGATTTTATAGGTTGTTTGATAATGCTTCTGCAGGGTATAAACTGCCTTATATGGTCAGATGGGAGAAAGAACTGGAGGCTACAATGTCAGAGGAAGAGTAGGGACGAATTTGGGGGAGGGCACATAAGGCTTCCAAATGCACTGAGATTAAGGAGCTGGCATAAAAAATATGTTTAAGATGGTATCTTACCCCACAACGAATTCATGGGATAGCCAACTACTCCTCACCTCTATGTTGGAGGGAAGGGGGATGAGTTGGGGACTTGGGCCACATTACTATGGATCCTATGGTTGTGGTTTTGGGTGCTGTGGCAGTGGGGATCCACGCAGCAAGTGGTTCGCAAGCAATCTTACTCGCACATTTATTACCCGAGGATAAATTGGTACTGGCCCAGTGTTGGAAATCTGTAGGAGGTCCAGTTCTCGCTCTACAGTGGGAAAAAATCTGAGGATTTCTGGTCATGGAGAAAGTATACGTTCTGACAAATGGCAGTTATCAGAAGTTTAAGGTGTGCTTACCGTTTTATGAATTGGAGAAAGACCAACACCACCATTTTTATAAGCCAATGCTACTACTATCTATATTGTGATAATTATATTCCCTGGTCTTGCTGTAAGAGGGGAATGGGCTTTCTAGGTTAAGGGAAACGTGTGGTATATTAATCAATTAAAGGAGGGGAGAATAATAGATGCTTGTGAGCTACTGTCATGTCGCCAAAGTTACGTGGGTTATAGTTTAATGTTATAGAACACGCAATTCTTGGACTAGTGTGGATGTCTAGTATATTGGATGCATTTATTTGCTGCGAAAGAACAAGCAGGATAAATGTGTGTATTGTTTGGTTCCTGAAATATAAAGTTTGTAAATAAAAAAAATTAAAAGAAATCAGATGTCAAGGGAGCGTATCAATAGCATGATCTGTTGAAATAGTTAGTGCCCCCTGTTAAGTGAAAATAATCCCAATGATTGATCATAGCTCGCCCAGAATCTCGCGAATGACTTTAGAAGATTGGGTTATAGGGGCACGGCCTTTAACAAAAAGCAAGTGGTGGATATCTGACCATTACTCTTGGAACTCGAGGGGTTTTAATAGCTTTCTAAACAATGAAGGAGTGGGAAGAATACTGAATGCTCACAGTATCATTACTACAATGGGTCAGGTTGCAGTCATCACTAGTTATAGATGGCTATGTAGTGATTCAGCAAAATCGTCAATTAAATGGTGGTTGAACAGGCGGCTTTGCTCGTTGACATCAAAACTGATGTTTTACTGAAACATGAAGTTTTCTCTAGTACACACTATGGGTTATTAGCAGTAAAATGTACTTTAAAAGGAGGCCTTACTCCAAACCTAATACTGCTAATTAATTTATACTGAAATCCTGCATCCTATTTGTTGGATGAGTTTTTGGTTCTATTTACACAAGTCATGTGAAGCCATGAGAACAAACATGTTATAATTAGTGGTGATTTTAACTCAGATTGTAGGGCTTCCATGGTTGACAAAATCTCTGGCTGTTCAAACAGATACGAGTATGGGAAAAACCCAAATTTATTGAAGATTGAAATGTATTCATTGCTGATGGAAACGTCACAGTTGATATACCAGGTCAATATAGATTGAAAAATGGTAAATTCACCAGATGTATTGACCATCTGGTTTTATCGCCATTATTGTTTGATAAGTGTGATGCTTTCAAAATTATGGACACAGACATTAGTAATCACAACACCTTAAGAGCTACTTTCAAGTTTGAAATAAAGTGTAAAATGGCAACTGAGCTATTTAACTCATCAGTTAACCTGGGCAGAAACAAAATTGCAAAGAGGATCCATGGCATACAAGCCTTTAAGTTTATTGATGAAACAAACAATATTCAAAGAGTACTAGTATCAGTGTAGCTGGTAATTTGTGAAAGTGGAATATCCACTTGTCTTATTCATAACCAAATGATTTCATAGGCTCAATTGTACATTTTTTATAAGAATTGTAACCACAAGATTTCTCATGTATTATGGTCATATTACAATATTTCATTCATATTGTCCATGGCACATATCTCAATATAATACATAATTAATCCCAATAAAAAGAGCTCTCCACGTTTCGTGATTTTAATCCCTTCGTCAGGAGCAACATTTCATCTAGTTTTCATATTCTTTTTCTCTCTGTAAATTCTGCATAACAGGGTGAGAAGCAAAGATGGCAAAATAATTACAAATCTGTTCCATAAACCATCAGATGTGAATAACAGTTTACACTACTTGAGCGAACACCCAAAACATGTAAGGGATAACCTCCCTTACAGTCAATACCTTCTGGCTAAACGGATAATCTCAGAAGAATCTATGCTAACAATTGAAATGGGCAAGATGGCCTCTAAATACACGGAGAGGGGATATCCAGAGAGTAATTAAAGCAGCAAAAGACAGGGTGACTCATACCCCAATCGAGGACAGTCTGACAGACGCCCCCGTGGAAAACAGAATTACAGAGGCAGGAATATGCCAAACCGCGGTAACCAACAAAACCGGGGCAATATGCAACAACAACCTTTTTTAGAGAGGCCAGGACAAATGGGGCTTTGAACCACGTGTGACACAAAGCATGCAAGCATTGTGGTAAATCTCTCAGATTATTCACCTACACCAGCTGAGTACACAATGCTTGAAAAAGGAATGGGTTTTGTATCCACGAATTACCATGACAGATTTACCTTTCGCCAAGAATTCACCCAGTTTATGCGCAAGATCCATTTGTTCCAACATTTCCAAGGAACAGAATACAAACCTGAAAAAATCTGACTCAGGGCTGCAGAATAAATCGGCTTTTTGTGCACCCACTGCAAAGACCTATGAGAATTGCGTCCTTCACGATTTGGGTAATTTAGAACTTAGCCTAACTAATGGGAACACATACAACAACACCAGCAAGAAAGAAGAAGAAGAAATTAAAAACCTCCTAAATAACGAACTGATAGTTATTCGCAAAGCGGACAAAGGGGGAGCGATTGTTCTACAAAATCGAGAAGATTATATAATTGAGTGCAATAGACAACTCTTAGATCTAAGTTGTTATAAACTTCTCAATCAAGACCCGACGTCCACACTACAAAGCTTGATCAATAACAAAGTGGATAAAGCAGAACAAAGAAGATGGATCACCAAAAGAAGGCTGATTTCCTCAAAAAGGATAAACCGCGCATACCACAATTCTGTACACTTCCCAAAATACATAAATCCATGACCAAACCGCCAGGCCGCCCAATTGTCTCGGGGTCAATTATGTATTAGAACCCCTGTCGAAATTTGCCTACACCTTTCTCCAACCCATGGTTCGTAAAATTGCATCCTTTGTTCAGGATACTACACAAATAATAAAAGAAATTGAAGAATTACCTTTTGACCCCACATTGAAATCTTACTAGGGTTAGATGTGGTAGCACTTTATACTAGCATTCCGCAGAGAACAACTGACGAAATGTTGGAAGAAAAACTCCTTTCCGATCACAAAGTTGGCTCTACACCAACTTCTTTCATTCTGTGGTGTGCGGAAATGAGCCTAGTTGAAAACTACTTCCACTTCAATGGCAAATTTTTTCAGCAAATACATGGCACGGCCATGGGAGCTACCCTAGCCCCAAGTGTAGCTAACCTTTACATGGAAGCCTTCGAAATCAAGAGAATTATGAAAATAAACCCTTTTTTCAAATATATACGCATCTGGCGAAGGTACATCAATGACATCCTTGTGATTTGGTCCGGCCTGCAAACAGCCCTTGAGGAGTTTCTTGTTTGGATAAACAGTCAAGACAGATACCTGACATTTGCATCCAACTACAGCACTAGCAAACTCCAATTTTTAGACATCACCATCACGGTAGACCCTACAAAGAACTGCATCTTTGTCGGTTTATTGTAGGGTTTGACAGACAGAAATTTGCTGCTGCATTATAGTAGCTCACATCCAAAACATGTAAGGGACAACCTCCCTTTGGGCCAATTCTTGAGGCTCAAAAGGAATAGTTCCAAGAAGGATGATTTCAACGAAGAAGCTGTCAAGATGCAGAATAAGTTACTCCAAAGAGGCTATCCGCAGAAGATAGTTAGGAAAGCACTTAAAAGAGCTAGCAACAACAATTGGGAGTCCATATTGGAGTACAAAGAACATTCTGAAACCAAGAAAGATCCCAAAATAATCTTCTTAAACACCTTCAGCAATATGTCAAACGACATCAAGAAAATAATTTTGAAAAATTGGCCAATCTTGGAAAAAGGCGCTTAAAAGCAGCAAAAATTTGAAAGAACAAGTGACCAGGAACGATGTGTTGCTCGGACCTCTATCTACAACGAGCCTGACCCAGTTATGGGGCCTTTCCAAAATTGTGGGCCATCATCCATGTGGACAGTGCGTATATTACAAGTATACAGCAAAGAGCATAGAAGTAGACATAGGTCTGAAATTTAAATGGCAACAAAAATTGCATACCAATTGTAATTCTATCTTGGTAGTCTATGCTATCTGGTGCCCATGTGGAAAAATCTACATTGGTAAAACAGACCGGAAAGTGAAACTCTGCATTGGGGAACATAAAAGCTGCCTAAAAAATCAGTCTAAAAACGCACCCATGGTCGAACATTGTATAGAACATCAACACACATTGGAAGACCTGAAATGGACAGTACTTTATAAACTGACACCAACAGGGACAAGACGATCCTTTTAAAAAAAGAACAACTTATATTTTTAACCAACAGCTCCAGGACTGGCCTTAATGAGAAATTGGATTGGATTTTGTAAACTGTTATTCAAATGTAAAATGAGACGCAATCTAATACAACAAACGGATTAGACTCACTAGCATCGCGCGTGGTTGATAGCTCTCTTCTTAATGGGGGTCGCCTAACGGTTGCGATGGCAACACGGACAAACGTCGATTTCTGAAACAAAGGAGGGGCTGCGTATATTCATGCACGATTAGCCAGATTGATCAGCTTGACACACGCTCTAATCATATACCACGTGAGCACTCCAATCATAAGAGACGCGAGACGCTCATAGATACGTCTATCTAGGCATATAAATCATGTGATTGACCTAACACTCCAGCAACAGCACTGCGAGCACGGATGGAGAACAACTGAGGAAACATACAATGCGGTAAGATTTAGAACCCTGGGCATAAGCAATACTTGCCTGATAATCTGTAGTCTTTCCAGCTAGTCGAACACGGACTTCCATTCACGTTAAATGGAGTGCCGCATCTAATGAGCCACAACAGCTGTTCTTTTTCTTTTCGTTGGCACACCACGACCCTGATCTGACCTTCTCACCCATTAACTTGAGCCTTATTAAGCTCTGAATAGTGCATGCGGTTGCAAAGTGTGGTTTTCCGTGATGTCTCGAGGTCATTCAAACACATTTTGTGCTTTCACTGTTTACAGGCCACTAACCGGCATCTGTAACACCTCAGCAGCTGTTTGTTAGCAAAGGAACGCCACAGGATATCTATCGCGAGTCCGGTCCACGGTACACGGATAAAGCAAAAAGCATTCTAATACGACTCAAAAGGACAGTGTTTTGTTTCATCCACTGCGCAACCGTGTTTATACAAGGAATGGTAAGCAGTTCACTCCACCTCTGAATGCTTACACGTGAAACGTACCTAGCATCCATTCACAGAGATGCGTTTCGCTTTGTTTCTCCTTGCCTTTCTGATGCAGAATAGTCAACAGCGTTTTGTGCAACTCCTGACTGCAGCCATACAGAATTAAAGACCGACTAACTCGGATGACCTTTTTCATATTTCCTCGTACACCTCCATTTTTTATTTAAGTGATGATTCTGACCTCAAGCTTAGCACCTTGATGCACAAATGTATTCTAATGATCTTCCTATTCACCTATTCCTGTTCGAACCAGCACACTGAGCAGTATATTCCACCAATTTTACATAGTGCTGCTACCATGCAATTGCTGGTGCCTCAATTTTACTCCCATGAGCATTTTCATCCTTATTGAGTGCCACAGTTTTCTTTTCTTTTTAGACCACTAAAAGTGATGTACCTACCAGTTTAGGAAGTTATATCATTTGTTGACCAGTATTTTTAAACTAGGTCGACCTCTAACGTTGATTCCTTCCTATTCAATAGAGAATGAATTGACAGGGCATTACTCATTTTTACCCTGATCTGTTCCCTTTTCAGATATGGAGTCCCTCTCTTGCTGTTGAGTCTCAAGCGATTCTTGGACCATTCACAGGATGAGATGAGTTTGGACTATCAATCCACATGAATATGTGCCTTTAGCTATTATATTTGCTAGTGTGCTCTCTATCTATTTCTTCTTGATTGAGCCTGCAATAATTAGATTGTAGTTGTCACTAGATGAATTGCACCCTAACCAACCCCATAAGTGGGTTATTTTTGTTTTAGGTAGACGGCAGACTACCCCTGAAGAATTTCTGTTTACTTTGCTTACACACACGTTCAGAAAGAAACATGTTGGGAAAAGTGATGAATGTATGAGTATGTCTGAATCTGTTTTAGAATGAATGTAGTGAGTGATTAAGTTGATTTGGTGACACTTGCACAACACTACCCTGGAGTGACCCTAATCTCTACTCACTCCTGGTTTTTCACACTGTTCATTATTATTTAGTATCTGTTGTGATTATTTTGCAATTTTTCTGTTTATTCTGCTGTTTTACCTCCAATTGTGAAGGGGTACTTGCTATTAGCACTTGCACTTTATACCAGTTGCCTGGTTATTGAAGTTTTTAATGTTGATTGTGAACAAACTCCAGGTTTTTAATGATGAAGAAAACTAATAAATGATATATATTTTTGTAAACTCGTGATCAATAATTGGTGATTAATGCTGCAAGCATTGGGACACTAATTGAAAAGGGAACACAATAAGCCCCTTGGCACTGTTTTGTTTGTTGTTCTAGGCTTCGCCTATAAGTATAGAGGATGTGCAAAGTAGAGGGCTCAAAATCCTCTTACCTCCCCAAAAGTGTTTGTTTGCAAAAGACAGATCCACCTTAACTACTCGTGAAGATCTCCTGAAAAACAAAATCAAAACAAAGATTCCCTTTGTGTACACGTTGAAATACTCGAGCCAAAGTCAGCAGATCACACGCCAGATCAAGAAAAACTGGACTCATTTTTTTTGTATTATTTGTTATAGTTGACAAATTCAACTTTACAAATATATATCAAAACAACTTACTTTACACATTTTTACACACTAGCACATAATTATCAAGAAACAATATTTCCTTTCTCTTAAAAATCAAAAAATATCCTAAGAAGAGAGAAAGGGAAAGAGAAAAAAGTATTTATCATCTATCAAGTCATGTCTGCATTTCTTATTTTGATTTTTCCGATCTCTCATTTGGCAAGACAAACCTCGTCGGGCAGATTGAATCTAAACCTCATGATCTCAATTATAAACTGTTGATTTGGATCCTTCATCAAATATCCAGGCACATCGTTAATTTTGGTGTGGGGGAATACACCAATTTGGAAACATGAATATTTATCACACTCTGTTCTCGTCTTATTCCAGTTCCATCTCAGCATCCATTCTTTTGCCTTCACTGGACTGGCTATCAGTAAGGATTCACTAATACCGGCATCTGTCATGTTTTCTAGACATCTGCTTTCCCAGTTGTTCATCATTTCCACTCCTTCCTGCATTGGTTAATGATTGCAATGACTGTATTTTGATAGCTTCCTGTGTTTTTGCATTTAGCGTACAAATTCAACGAGTTCCAGTCTATAAACACTTGTAATGAGGACAAACCCAATTCCATTCATAATACGGGCATAGGGAAGCTTTTTGGGATATTTAATAACCTCTTCCAATATCTGCCTTCTAATTGCAACCAGTTCGACTGTTCTTTCATGGATTTACATGTCGCCCATAAGTAATGGATGGTACCACTTGTTGTCCGTAGTATGGTATTACAGGTTTGCTAGTTCATTTTCCATATTTTATTTTAATCATCTTAGCTTGTGAACAAAGCATTGTCATTTGATCCTTAATTTCCTCTTTGTAAGGCGCATCAGTATTAGAATCATTTACATTCACACCAAGATACTTATATTGTTTTACCACTTTAACTGTCTCTCCATTTATTTTCCACCTCTTGTCAGGTTTCTTTTTTGCTAACTGACTACCTCCAATAATCATAATATTGGATTTTCCTGAGTTAATCTGTAGGTAATTTTCTGTTGCTTGCTTTTCCACAGCTTGAATCATACGACTTAGTCCTACTGGTGTCTGATCAAATATGATCAGATCATCCACATATAGCATATATTTGATCTGGGTTCAATTTAATCTAGGAGGATTTGACTGCACCTTATCAAAATAATTATTTATCCCGCTGATGTAGAAATTAAAGAGTGTTGCGACTAGCAAACACCCCTGTTTCAATCCCAAATTTGTTTTGTTTTCTTCGTTTAAAGATCCTCTATTTAATTTTATTTGTACAGAGGTTCCCATATACAGCTACTATATAGCGTTAACCAAATAATCCAGACAGCCCACAGCTTTTAGTTTTTTCCACAGCAGGGGTCTAGTAACGTATTTACCCTTAACCATTTCTTAAGATCATCCAGTATGATCTTGCATACATTTTTCCTGCTGCATCCATAATGGCCAATGGTCTATAATTTTCACGTAAAATGCGGTTACCTTTTTTATATATGGGTAGAATTATAGATTTTTTCCAATTAGCCAGTATGACAGCCGTTTTTTTAATTTTTTTTGAAACACTTCATTCAAAATGTTGGTCCATTTCACAGGATGCTGTTTCATTGTTGCATTCGATATGCTCAGTTTTCCAATAATTGTTTCTATATTTTCTATCTCTATATCAAGTTTATTTTTATCTTCTGTATTTGTTGATGACTAATAGAGATAGCTCTGGTAGAATAGTTTCTCAAAATATTTTGTCCACCCATCTTCACCTATTGCATTTAGTATGTTCAACTTTGTGCCTGTTCCAGCCCCGTCTTTGAGCAAACTCCAAATCTGGGCACTGGATTTATTCTGAATCACTCTCAACATATGTTCTCCTTCTCCTTGTTTTTCATATTTCTGTACTGTCTCACAATCTCTACATTTATTTTTTATAGCTCTTATTTGTTTTGCAAGATTCGTCGGATTTTCACCTATTAGATTTCGAATGTCTTTCCTTTTCTGGCTTTTCTTATCACGTATGATAGGATCATAGATTAGCTCATTGCTTCCTTTGACTTTTAGCTTGGTCTTTTGTTTTCCTTCAAATTTGTGCAACAACTCAATATACGCTATCTCAGATGATGATATTATTTGCCATTTCGGCTCATACCATTTTATCCGATTTAGGCCTTGATTTACATTCTCATAATATGTATACTTAAGTTTATTGTTTGCAATGTTACATGTTATCTCCAATACGTTATGATCACTATCTTTAATTTTGAAATCTACTATTGTATTTAACGATTGTCTCGGGACGAAAACAAACAATAATGGCTCTCTTATTACCACACTTCCAAGTCAAATGAGGAGGCGGATCATCTCCTATAGTACAGCCATTTAGCATTACCATGCTTCTATTTTCCATCAGGCTAACCCATTTCTCCGCTCTTTTGGATACGGTTTTTCTAGTGTTCTTAACACAGGGAGTGGTTAAATCACTGACTATTATGGTCATGAAGATGGTCAGATTATTGTCTATTTCATCTAAAGATTCCCAACCATTTTTATAAATTTGTCATCTGTAATTCTCAGGGGGTTCCAATAAGTATTAACAATAGCAAAAACTGTAGAGGAGTTATCCATTTTGTATTTAAAGAGTTGTAAACCCGGATGAGGGTTACTCAGCTGAGAAATTTTGCCTGGTGATGACATCTTGAGTGCAGCCATTAAGCCCATCATGAGGCACCCTCTCTTCTGTTTCAAGGCGGGAACCCAACAATTTTGTCGGTTTGGCCACAATGGTTCTACTGTCAGCCATGTTTCCTGCATCAGAATTATATCAAATGTATTCAACCTGTCTCCTTCCTCCGGTAGCATTAAGTGGGAATGACCTCTGGTATTCCAGACAACAATTTTAAACTCAATCATATCATATTGTCTTTCTTGCTAATTTGAGGTCCTTTGATTTGTTTTGGATTTAGCTTTCACCAACCATGCCCATCTAGCCAGTTTTGTTTCAATTCATTTTTCCTCATTGTCATAGTAAATTTCTCGCTGTAAATTTCCTATCGCACCGTGACAATTCCTTATTAGTTCTACCGGTAAATTCCTCATTTTTTTTTTCCTTCTCTTTTTCTCTTCTCAACGTTTTCCCTTGTTTTGTTTAGGTTTATTTATCTTAAATCCTCACTCCTCAATTTTTTCTCTCTCTTGCCATATCATGTTCCTAACTAGCAGGGGTCAGACATATAGCTCCACAGTATCCAATTTTCTGTTTTTGATAATGGTAACAGCTTTTATGTCTTGCAATCTAATAGTTTCTAAGGATCTAATGGAGTTAAAAAAGGATAAAGCTTGTCTGAGTATGGATCAATATATTCTCTATGTATATTCTCTATCATATTGAGTGTTATGTATTCATTTCCTGCAAGCCTTCTAGGAGTATCTTTTGTTCCCTCTTCCATTCCTCTCCCTTTTTCCTTCTTTTTCAAATATTTCTTTACTCTGGCTCTTCTCCCTTTTTGTACTTTTGCTTCCATTGTTAGGTTCTTTATAGTAGCCCTCTTTTGTTTCATGGTTCGGAAATTATTAGTTGGTTCCCATATGTTGGGATTCACCAATTCTAAATCATGGCTATCCACTTGTCCAGGTTTCTCATTATTATTCCTATTTTCTACAGATGTATTTGTATATGTAGTCATGTTCATTAATACACTCATATTTCTATCTGAATCTCCATCTTTGATTACACTTATATTCGTTTCTATTTAATTTCTTTCATCATTTTCATAGCTTTCCACAATCGTCTGTTGTTTCTGGTTTGCCTTTGTTTCTTTGGTTTCTTTATGAGGTGTGGTTAAAGCTTTGAGAAATTTTATTTTCTCAGTATTCAGTTTTTTATGCCTCTGAATTACTTAATTTTCATTTTTGTTTTAGTTTTCCCTTTTCTTCGTTGATAAAACATGTCAGACTTGTTCATCTTCTACTTGGATGGATTTCTTCTTCAAAAGGGACTTGCTGTGTTTGTTCATTCTCTCTTATCCCTTCCTCGCTAATTTCAACTTTGCTGATGTTATTACCATCAGAGCTACATATCTCATTTTCGTCCATGACTAGGTCAATAACAGTAGATACCACTGTCATCTGATAATTATTACATCGACCAGCCCCCAGAGAATCCTTTGGGTAACTCATAGTGGTCAGTTTCTGTGCAATGACGATCTCTTCAAGAATCTCTTCATTTCCGTCATTTTTAGGTTAATCGATTTAATTCAGCAAACATCTGTTCAAATATTGTTAAAAGTTGACATAATCTCTACATTGTTTGCCATTTTGTTTTCTAAATGTTCATAAATGTTGGTTAGACTAAATATTCCTGTGTTCATTGCAGCAAGAGTTAGGTCACATGCAGGTATATTTGAGTTTTTAAACCCAAAGAGGGTTTGGGGTTGGTCTTATAAAAGACTCTTCAGAGGATGCTGTAAGGTTCATGTTCTCTCAGTTTAGTCTAGATGTAAGAACATGAGATGCCGAAAGATTTATTTCTTGGTTTACTCGATTGTGAACTACATTTTCTTGATCATCTATCATTTGTTTTTCAGGTATACATATATAATTTGCCTGATTTTCTGCAATATTTATTTCAACATTTGTATAGGTTGCATGTGTGACACTAATATTTGATAAATAGTTTTCAGTAGTTCTCTTTTGGGGGAATACACCTTCAAGTGCAGGTGCTCTAATGGTTTCCAACGATCTATGATCTATATTTGGATTGCACATTTGTGAAAATGCTTCTGTTCTTTCTCTATGCACATTCTCAGTTTGCGCTATGGTGGCCGCTGTAACCACATAAGGTTCTAATAAATGTATAGGAGTCACACCTGTTAGAGCTAGAGAGTATAATTTCGGTTCAATCAGGGATTTCTTTGAATGCACTTCACTCAATATTTGTTTGAAACTTCATATTATCGATTTACACTGTAGTTGCTTTTCTATTATGACAGGTTGTTTTTCATTTTCATAGTAAAGCATATCACATACTTGAGTATTGAATTGCAGTATTTCCTTATTGGTTAAATGCGCTATTTTCACAGGTATTTTGTCTATATCCGACGCATCAGTTAATCCTGCCCTTGTTTTGTCAGTCGTTTTACGGTAATATGACGTATCTTCATTCGTAATGTTTTTTTCAACAGTTAAGCGTTCGTCTGACTCACCCTCTCGCTTGAACGCCAGTAAATCTGACGTCTGACTGCTCTCAGAGTCCAGACTTGTCAACCTTCTTTTAGGTTGCCACAGTTTCTGCAAGTCTGCGCCTGCGTGTGGATACAAGATGTTTCCTTTCGCTTTCAGTTTGCGAAAGGGACAAATAGGTGCAGGTTTATTTTCCACCTCCTCCTCACTTAGGGTCAAGGCGTCAGACGCCACCTCAAGGGCTCTAATACTAGGTTGCGAGAAAACTTTGCAGTTTGGCATGCTAGTTTGGCATGCTAGTCTTTAAGTTATAAACAGAGCACATACAAAACCCACGGAATCAAAACGGATGCTGCACAACCCAAAAACACTACAGGACAAGTCAATCCAAACTCACTACCTCAAGGACCAGTGCGTGATGTTGCTAACCCCAGAGCCCCGACTGCTTCGCTGCACAGCTGAACACATGGGCGTAGGACATGGTGGGGTCAGGGGGGACAAATCCCCCCGACAATTATAAGTGGGGGGGTGTAATATCATTTATCCCCCCCCCAGAATGTGTTTGGTGTGTTGTGCAGGGATCTGTTTTTGAAGTGGGGAGAGGGGCTGCTTACTATGTCCCCCAAAGCATGAGGGCAATACCCTGGGGGCAGATGGGTGATCATCTGCCCCCAGGGAAAGGGGGCAAACAAAAAAAAATATATATATTTTTTGTAAACATAATTTTGGGTGGGGTGGGTGCAGGTGGGACCACTAGCCACCAGGGATTTTTGCAAAGGGGGTGGCCCTCACCCCCACCCTAAGTGGATGGGGGCACCTTATGTAGCACTCCTTGGGGGCAGATTTCTGCCCCTAGGAAGGGGTACATGAGATGCCCCCATCCATTTGGGGTGGGGAGGAGGCCACTGCAAATATTGGCAGAGCCACCCCCCAAGCCTGGGGCAGTATTTTTTGCCCCTGCTAAGGGGGAAGATGGCCACACACATGTGCCCATCTGCCCCTAGGAAAGGGTCAAAACAAAAAATAAAACAAATTATAGCGTGTTTTGGGTGGGTGTGGGGGCCACTGAACCACCATGAATGTTTTTAGTGGAAAGGGGGGTGGGCCCTCTACCCCCACCCCAAATTGATTGGGGGGCATCCCATGTAGCCCTCCCTGGGGGCAGATTGCGAGCACAATCTGTCCCTAGGAAAGAGGCAAAACAAAAACAAAACAAAAAAAATGAGAACATGTTTTGGGTGGGTGTGGGGGTCACTAAACCACCATGAATGTTTTTAGTGGAAAGGGGGGTGCCCACGGGGGTCTTCTTTTTGGAAATGCATGGGGTTCTCTGTTTTCCTTGTTGGCTTCGACACCCTAGGCCCAAATCTGTAGGTTGTCCCCATGAGCAAAATCTGCTTTGCCGAAAGGCTTGGGGTTATCAGTGGGTTAGCCTTTTCCCTTTTCGCTGAGGTTGGTGCAACCACACATGTGAGGTACAGTTTCGTCGGGACACCTGTGGGAACGCGGGAAGGTAGGACATCTGTTAGCAGTGTGTTTCGGTGGGTGGGCAGAGGGAAATGTCTCTGAAATTTGATGGAAAAAAAAAAATCACAATTTTCAGACATTTCACTCTGACCAGTCACTGAAACACGCCGCCAACAACACATGTCCTATCATCCTGCGTTCCCACAGGTGACCCATCGAAAACTGTAACTCACATGTGTGGGTGCACCTACCTGGGCTCAAAGGGAAAAGGCTAACCCACTGGTAACATCAAGCCTTTCGGCAGGGCGGATTTTGCTCATGTGGACAGCATACAGATTTGGGCCTAGGTTGTCCAAGCCACCAAGGAAAACAGGGAACCCCATGCATTTCCAAAAAGAGGACACCCGTGGGAATCCACAGAGGTCTGACTTGCGTGAATTGTCGCAGAATGTATTAGCCACAATCCCCGGCAAAGTCTGAAATTTGCTGAAAAAACTAAAATTTTCAGATATTTCCCTCTTGCCACCCACCGAAACATGCCGCCAACACCACATGTCCTACCTTCCCGCGTTCCCACAGGTGTCCTGACGTAAACGGTACCTCACATGTGTGGGTGCACCTACCTGGGCGCAAAGGGAGAAGGCTTACCCACTGGTAACCCCCAAGGGGTTTGGGGAGACAACCTACAGATTTGGGCCTAGGGTGTCGAAGGCAAACAGGGTACCCCATGCATTTCCAAAAAGAAGACACCCGTGGGAGTCCACAGAGGTCTGACTTGCACAAATCTCCCCAGAATGTATTACCTACAATCCCAGACAAAGTAAAAATTGTGTTTTTTCCACCAAATTTCAGACTTTGTCCCATAATTTATGACCCACAATCCATGACAATTTGCGCATGTCAGACCTATGTGGATTCCCACTGGTGTCTTCTTTTCGGAAATGCATGGAGTTCCCTGTTTTCCTTTGTGGCTTCGACACCCTAGGCCCAAATATGTAGGTTGTCCACATGAGCAAAATTCCTGAAAATGTACTGTGCGAAAAGACTTGGGGTTACCAGTGTTTTAGGCTTTTCCCTTTGCACCCAGGTAGGTGCACCCACACATGTGAGGGATCGTTTTCTTCGAAAAACCTGTGGGAACGCGGGAAGGTTGGCCATGTGTTGTTGGCTACGTGTTTCGGTGGGCGACCAGAGTGAAATGTGCGGAAATTGTGTTTTTTTTCTGTCATTTTCCCGATTTCCCCCAAACTATGGAATCTTTCCCTACATAGTTGTTGTCTGACCTGCGCAAATCACCCCTTCCTAAACTTGGAATATAGTCTACTTTTCAGAAATGTATGTCTTTCTGGCTTCCCATTCATCTTTCCTACCCTTTTCTTCCATTCCGTCCAGGCATGTCCTATTGGACAATAAACGACAACATTGCCTACCTCTCACAAAACGGCTGATTAGGATATCAAAATATGTTATTTTGGTTTCCACTCAATCTGTTCTTGAAAGCCTGGAAAATGGCGAATCCAGCACAGCAAACCATTTGTTCCTAGCTCTTACAACGAAAACACCACAGGCTTCTTTGTAAAACATTTTATTGGCATTTTCTGAAAAAACCCAATGTTCTCCTTTTTGGTCATTTTCTCTCACCCACCCCTACAGCAAACTAGGATTCCTGAGTGGCGTTATGATCTCCTACATGTGGGGAAAAAGGGGCCAACTTTGGCCGAGATATCTCATGTAACAAAGAAGTTACAAGGGATTTAATGGCGACATACCGAAATCACCAAAAAAGGCCTTGGCACTGGGGGGAAATACCCATGGCAGTTAAGGGGTTAAGACGGTAAAGCCCCAAAGAAGATATCATTTGTAAGGTAGCTCAGTTAGTTAATGCTGCAAATGCAGATTGTGCACATGAATGTGTAACATCTGTGTTCAGCACCTGTCTTAATCTTCCGGTGGGATAATAGGCAGAGTGAATGCCGTCAGCTTCCGATGCAACACAGCATTTTCCAGGTCAACTGGTTCAGAAAATGTGGTGGAAAACACTACTACTGTCGCTTTTTCTAATTGGCCAGATTTTCGTGCATTTTCTGGGTGGAGTTCGAGAGCCGAGTGGACACACCAGGACCCCCTGTATTTCCCGCTCCGCCAGACAAATGCGGCCTTACTGCCAGCATGGATTCTCATGCTGGAAATAAGGAAAGGGATTCCTCTGGGATCTGCTTGGAAATTAAACCTGGTAAAAGCGGGTGGAGTCCAGAGGAAGCCATTGTCAATTCCGCCAGCAATCGCTAATTGCGCAAGGTTTTTAGACTCTTCCAAAGTGGAAAAGCAATGTGATTTCAGCTGCCTTTTATGATAATCTCTTCCATTTTGTGGCGGAAAAGTAAAAACGTGCTCCAATGGAAAGGGTCCACTCCATGCAGTTTACTTTGCGCCTTGATTCTTGGCGGTTTTGCATGATGCTACACATGTAATAAATAAATACATTTAACATGACCCCAGATAAATGGCAATTCCTGATCAGAATGAGTGAGCATGGCATGTCGCTGGTAAGAGGGTGTCCTGTGCTTCTTGAGTGCGTTGGCAAATGCCCTTAATTGCCATCTTGCGTTAAGCAGGGGCTTAAACCCATCAGTGTGAATTGCACAATAATAAGTCGACAGAGGTATTTCAAATGGCTAATTTTGCTCTTTGGGTGACATTGTCAAAGTTGGAGAATGTTGCCCAGCATGTGCCACTTTCTCGGCGGAGTGAATTGTGCCACCCCGAGGAAGAAGTGTGAAAAACCCACAAGGGCACTGTGCCCTACTCTTTCTGGGTGTGTCTTCCCCACAGGGCGACAGACGCCGACTCAGACATGGGTAAGTCTCAGGTGGCAAGCCTGTACCCTAGTTGATGTGGCAAAGGATTCCAGACTTCTGAGGCTGATAACATTAGTAGCATTGAGTTACATGCCACCTGACAGGTATGTGTGATGAAGTTGCAAAGCAGAGCGGTTAGTGGGCTAAAGCAGGAGGCAATGTCTGCCCACTCTCAAAGGGTACGTACAACCAAAAGTAATAGGCCCCTCCCCCCATCATGGCTGTAGGGACCAGGCTCCGAAACAGGGCAAGAATGCCCTCCAATCATCCATGCCCACGAGTAGGGTACCCCTTGTGCTCCAGGAACCCTGTTGAGCAACCTCTGTGCTTTCCAGGTGATAGTAACGTTATTTAAAGCCAGAAGTCTAAAAAGGTAATTGCTTAATTGCAGCTGGAAATTAGCTCCTGGCACGATCAAAATGTCTTAACCAAGTGTGACATCAACCCCTTTATTTATAAGCAATATGTGTTTTCTTGCATTTCCTCATCCACTGAATTACTGTTAGAAACAAAGGCAAGAGTTGTGTCTCTTGTGTAGGCATTAGGAAGGCAGTTGCCAGCATCTGGCATAATATGCCCATGTTCTTCCAATATTGGCTAGCTGTTGCCCTCTTATGCCCAGGTAGAACCATCATGGCAGTGACTGGCAAATGCCTTTCCCCTGTAGACAGAAAAGCGTAAATAAGAGGCCATTTCAAGACACAGAACAAATACAAGTTAAGACAGACTGCAGCTGCCATTGCTGTGTTATGGAGAATATGTTGAGTGTTCAAGCAAGGAAGTATGTATTAAGCAAGCAAGCAGTGAGACAAGGGAGAGGCAAAGAAAGGCCAGAAGGGCTCTTTGAATAATATAACAGGGCAGAGGACCAATGCTCTGCCATCCTAGTAACATATGAGAGAACCAAATAGATCAGGCTTTGCAGCAAATGTTAAACGAGAAAGGAACAGAGGCCAGCTCTGCATTCAGAATAACAAAGGCAAAGAAAGGCTAGGCTCTGAAGCCAGCGTGAGATGGAATAAGAGGGACCAGACTCATTGTGAGAGGCTGGCCCGGCCCTCGCAGGGCCGCTAGAGGGGCAGCCCACATAGCGGGCTGACCCTCTGTCCACCCCCCTGGGTCCACATACACCCCACCTACTAGGAATCCCCTGGGTCCGACACATCCGGCCGTGGAACTGGGGAGTGCTTATAAGGGGGTGGGCTTGCAATCGCTCATCCTCCTTGTTTGCTGTACCCCCATCCCCCGGAGGACAGTCAAAGCAGCAACATCACACACCTGGTCCCTCTACTCCCATAACAGGGTTTACTCAGAGGTACAAACAAGATTTCCTCTGTCTTTGAAACCCCCATCCTTCCATTCCAAGAGACACACATGTCTCCTTTCCCCACACAAAAAAGGTAGCAACTTGCAGTTGGTAGAAAAGGCTGCAACTCCTCTATTTGGCAGGAGTCCACTTACAGGTGATCTTCCTCTTAACGAGCTGGCGTCCTATCGGTGGCCCACTGGAAGTAATTGTTATTTCCTCTCTCTTACCATGAGCTCATAATGAGATGAAAAATCCAGAAATGCAACATACAAAGACATGTTCTTTGCTGCTGCATCCTTTAATGTTCTTCTTTTCTCTTGTTTTATACAGTGATCTTTGTAATTTAATACATACTGCTATTTTAATTCTAATTTTGTGAAAAGTTCAGTTTTTTTACCAAAACACAATAAATAAATAAAGCAAAGTCCCCAAGATGTCGGCTGTCCCCCCCAGATTTTATGTGTCTCCTAGGCCCCTGGTTGAACAGCAGAACCGTCAGCACTCTGAGGACGCACTCTTCAGGAAGCAAGCACCCAGGAACGTGGCCTGGGGTTTTTACGTGGAATCTTGGGGAAATGGGTAGAGCCTCACCTGATAAAACAAAAATACGCTTTATTTTAGCATTTTTGTTTAAATATAAGTGTCCATATATGTCATCTGTCAGGACTCAGGGCTGGCAAAGACAAGTAGTGTCTAGATATGCCTCTTAAACTGGGAAGGTCTAGAAACTATAATTCCCAGCATTCTCTGGGTCTGCGTGTAGTTCAACACGCACGCGCTTGGCCAGCTGTCTGGGATTAAGGACAGGATATTAACTGGTAACGGCAGCATGCAGGTGTGGCTTATTCTGATTCAGCGTGGAGGCAGGCAGGTCGCGTGCGGAGAGGAATGATGGAGGGCAGGACTGCATGAACTACAGCCGGCTGCATTTCGGAAGGAGCAGGAGAGTGCAGATAAGGATTACGGCTTTACGGTCATTGTCTGGGAAGTCCCGTGGGGCTACCCAGACCAAAGATAAGTATGGGGAAATGCACGGTGATTACTTACATTGTTGGGAGTGATTTACAGCAGGTTGCATTTCGTCTCGGAAGTGCCGAGGGGCTCCCAGACATAAGATAAGTAGCGGCGAACGTTTCTGGAATGTTGTGCTGAGAAAACATAGTAAATCTGCATCTTTAATGGGTCTCTATGAGTAATGAACTATTTACTGACAAAAGACTCAATATGATACATGGACATTACGTTTATCAAGTTCACCAAATCTTCACTGGTGCAGTAAACTAGTGTAGGGAAATATTTTATGTTATATGTTGCTTTGCTGCCCGAAGGGCCATGTGTCTTGTTTATCATGATGGGAAGTTCTCCTAATGTTTGTTTTCACCATGTTGCTTGCTTATGTGTTTTCTTGTGAACCAACAGAGGTTAGTACACGTAGTAAGGTGTACTAGGTAGGAAGTTAGGCTATATACGTGGTCAGTGTTACATGCTGGACAGAGTGGGGTTCTTTCCTGGTGTTTCCCCTGTCCCATCCAAAGTAGGAGTTCCTTACCCTTTTTCCGGTGTTCCTAAATTCCCCACCCTATCCACAACCTCTCCCTAACCCCTCTTCACCCCATTGGCTGCCACGTGGCGACCTGTTTTATATATCAGGTGTCTGTGCCAACCACGGTGGGAGGGTCGAGTTCATTCGGCTTCCTTGGTTCGGGGGAAGAGTGTCGATCTCTCTTCCTTTCCTGTTAAGTGTGATTGTGACATCATCGAGTAGTTCCTCTCACCAAGAATGTCACAGATTAGAAAGTGGAGCTTTACAAAGTCCAAACAGCAGTCGGCGTTCCCAAGTGCTCCAGAGTCTTCAGCAGAACAGTCATCACTCTGAGGAAGCACTCTTCAGGAAGCGCAAGACTAATACAATTAGACCCTCAACTGCAAAAACTGTTCCCACAACCCATGTTAATAGCAAACAAAAGGGGCAAAAACCTAAGGGACCAACTGGTGAAAGCGGAGACAATCAGCGAGCGTAAGCAAACAACACTACAGACCAAGAAACTAGGCACTTTTGTCTCCTTACATTGCAATAACTGTAGCAACGTAATGAAAGATAACTATGTCTGACACCCACAGATAGGAGCAAAAATCAAGTTAAGACACTTTGCTACTTGCGATACCATGTCGGTAATCTGTGCAATAAGTTGCCCATGTGGAATATTCTATGTGTGCCAAACCGTCAGAAAAATAAAGGAACGGTGTAACGAGCACAAAAGCAATATCAGGACAAACAATATCCATTCCCCTGTGGCAAGACACTACACGGAAAAGAGGCACACAGTGGCACAATTCAGATTTATGGTACTAGAGGTAGTCCAGAGGTCATCAAGAGGAGGTGACCATGCCAAGAAACCTGGCCACAGAGAACTTTACTGGATCAACAAACTAGACAGTCTTAACCCTTATGGCATGAATGAAGAGTTTTACTTGGGTGTTTTCCTAAAAGCCAATCTATTGACTACCTACACCACCATAACGATGAGGATACACCTATTATTTCATTGGTCATTTCTCTAAGATAAACAATTATAACACACAGTGGCAAAAGCCCCCAATCAATGTCCAGATTGACCACTTCAATCAGGGTTACACCTGAATACACTTCGAAGGGTTGGAAGAACAAGAAATAAATGAAACCTATGAAGGAGGTATTTCCTCCATGGATGCCTATATATAATGAATGATCCATACAGCATGCATATCTTCAGTCTCCATCTGTATAGAATCAACACTCTGTATAATATATCCATTACCAGTTCCCATCGATGATATAGTAGGAAGAGTGTTAATTCCTTTAATTATACTACTTACCTGTAAGGACTATAAGGACACTTGTTCAATTAATAAAAAAAGAATGGTCAGATAGGTAATAACTCTCCTGCATTCATCAGGATTTGAGTAACGAAAAGGACTACATACATTCATCTTACATATACACTCAATGTGAGTTGATTAGAATGTTTTGAACATAGGGTAAAAGACTGAGCGCCGGTGCCCTCTGGACGATCACTTAGATCCTCCATTTCGGTATGTATCTAAATTTATCACCTATTTGATATGAGGCTATACGTTTTAGTCATCACACGCAGCTGCCACACAATTACATCATTTGTTTACATATGATATCACTGCGCAGACTTGTAACGGACCGATTTCTTGCATTTTTCCTAAACACCAGCCACGCATCAGCGGGAAGTGGTGGTAACTGGAGGGATGGCCCTTAAGCGACAGAACACTGGGCTAGTAATACTTGGTTAACAAAGAGGGGTTTGTTCTGTCGTGTAACATTATAGGGGCGGGACTACTTTCTGATTCTAGTAGGCCCAAGTAATTTCTATTGTGTCCAGAGAAATACAAAAACGCTGCAAATGTGAAAATGTACATGAAGTAGTTCAGACAGAAATAGGTATTATATACAGCTTAAAAATGTATTTTGCTGCTTGGTGCATTTAATAAATCATGCATCCATACTTGTTGATACACGACTGTTTTTACCGAGAATCAACAAAAATACAAAACAAGTTTTTCATTCAGAGATTCTTGGTGTGCAGGAGGTTAGAGCACAGTCTTAACCCTGTCCACACATCATTATGATGGCCAAATTAATTGGCAGAATGCAATAAAACAAAGAACAAAGTTACCATCACCATTAGTGACAAGTGATTATCATGTGTTAAAATGCGAGACAACCCAAAACACACACATTAAATGGGAAAATTCTTGGTTGTCTGTAGCCAGGCTGAGACGTCTAGATTTAGATCAAAAAGGTATTTGGGACCAGGAGAAGTATGCAGATATTGGTCCTAAAGACGTTTCGGCTGGTAGCCTTCATCTTGGGCCTGGAATAGGTCTCCCTAAAATAGAGATATGGGGACTATTAGTGTTTGAAAACGTAAAAAACTGATGTTATAATTAAAAGAACATAATCAGTTCCAAGATTATGGTACACCACAATAAAATCGGGGGCAAGGGAGAGACAGAACTGACCTTGGGGGCTGCGATGCTGCAAGATTCTATGGATTGTTTGTGCCAAGACAATTAGGGTGCAGAGTTGGGTGGGCTTCTGGGCGTTGGTGGCAGGCTGTGAAGGGCTGCAGGAGTCAGAAAAATACATGTAAGACTCAGAAACATGTAGTCCAGGGTATTTATAAGCTGTGGTAGTTGGGGAGCGTGCGGTTGTGGAGCGCTCACCTTGCTGGGTATTTACTGTGTCCAAACCATGCTGGAGAGTCGTGGGAAGCCGGTAAGTTGGCCAAGGTCAGCAGAAGTCTGACTTCAACTTGAAGATTGCTGAATTAGGGCCAGATTTGTTGTCTGGTCTGTATTAGTAAAAGAGAAATACATAAGAAATAAGGAAAGGGAGTGAACGATCCCGATATATTGTGCATCAGCGGGAAAACATCTAACGCGGGACTACTGCAGTCTGTGAGCTGATCTGACATTAGTGAAGGAGGTTTCTTTATAAAAAGGTAAGCATGCCTTTAGACTGCCATGCAGATAGCAACCCATAATATGCTGCGGAACTCTAGAATTATGCCCTATTTATATTATTTTAACGATTTAGATCGAAAGGACAGAGGACTTCAGAATTGCCCAGGAGCCATTTTCCCGTGGCTGAGCTGTGGTCACACCACTTTGAATACTCCACCTGACATCAGGTAGGACATATGCATCCTCCATTGCATAATAACTTAAATTACCATATTTTTTGGAACTAAGTTGGGGACATCCCTTTATCACTTACTCAAGTTCCATTTTTCTAGGGCATGAATTGTTGGGTGATGTTACTCCCCCTCACCTCTTGAGAAATTCCAGGGAACCACTTCCTTATATCCACATAGATATATCCAGGCTGCACCCACGAGAGATGGGAAACCACAGAAATAGGGAATATACAATATGGAGAATTTACAATAATAATAGTGTAGCTAATAAGCACTATATTTGCTGTCTCCTCTCACCCTATTATGCAGAATTTACAGACATAATTATGAAAAGGTATATGAAAACCTGATGACATTTTTCTCCTGACGAAGGGATTAAAATGCTAAACGCGTAGAGCTCATTATTATTTGGATGAATTATGTATAATATTGAGTTATGTGCCATGGACAATATAAATGAAATCTTATAATATTACCATAATGCATGTGAAAGCTTGTGATTACAATTCTTATGTAAAATGTACAATTGAGTCTATGAAATCATTTGGGTATGAATAAGACAAGTGGATATTCCACTTTCACAAATTACTAGCTACACTGATACTAGTAATCTTTGATTATTGTTTGTTTCATCAAAAAACCTAGAGTGTGCATGGGACGCGAGTGTTCCGCAGATCGTGGACACAGTTTCTCTTTGTTTTGTATAACTGCAACCTAGTTTGAGGGTTGCTACACACTCCCCTGCAACTCACTACAATCTTTAAGCCGGTCCGATAACACAGCGAGTAGAGCACTGGCTTTGACATCTGTGCAGAGCCTGCTGGCGCAGGGTCGAATCCCGGCAGGGCCAAACTCAGCCTTCATCTGAGGTCGATAAATGAGCATCACACACTGTGGGTAATAATAAGCAGCGCTCAGATACCTGAGGGTTCATAGCGCTATATAAATGCTAGATTATTATTATTTAAGCAAGTGAAACTCATACAACGTCTAGGTGTGCACCTGTATAATTTCTTCCATACAAGCTTTAACACACAGATGAAAGACACATTTGAGAAATCAACAATTGAGACCAAACACACAGTGATAACCTCTGAAGGGTTCCTGAGATTTATCTTCAATTATGATTCACAGAATCAAGGCATAAAATAGGCAGTGTCGCCTAGCAATTTTCTATGCACTTCTATAGGTTTGCCAATTAAATTGACACTTGTGTAGCAAAACTAGCTATTTAAGTTACCCTTTTCAATGAAAGCCCAGCTAATCCTGCATTTGTTTCTTGCCACCAGAGCTCTTGCTTCACCCTCTTTTCTCTGTGCACGTTTAAAGGGGCTAATGGATTGAGAGAGTACAGCAGTAAGTCCCAAGCAAGATTATTTTTCAAACAATTGAAAACCAGAAATAGGAGGATACTTCTATTAGGCTAACTATGTCCTGTCTGGGAAAGACCAGTATATGTTAACTTTACTTCCTTGTGAAAGTCAGTCCTGCAATTCCATTTCTAAAAATGTAGGCTGTTACACAATGCATAATTACAGTATTGCTACTGTAAAACACAGCATTGTCTCCATGCTTTACAGTAAAGTTTGGGATAGTGTATCTGAATCTCATAGTGTGAACTATATTTAATTTTGTTCGGGAAGATGCATCATATAGACGAGTGAACACTTCTGAAAATGTACATGATCACATTGTCATTTGCTTTTGATGGCAAACCTAGTTCTGTGGCTTGCCTTGTATACATCTTTGCAACTGGTGCTCAGCCCATGAGCTGATTCCATACTCCTTCGCATTCTATCTCATCACCCTATTGCTTTTTACTAGCTACCCTGAAAGTGAGATGGCCACAACCTACAGTACTCCAGCTAGTTTGGCCAGCTCTCTAACTGCTAAGCCATCCACTCCGCTTACTCGCTTACTTTATTTCCTCTTAAATAATGAATACACAAAGCTAATTAGAAGTTTACACAAAGTAATGATTAATATTTCAATCCAGTCTGAACATCTACATATCTACTGCTCTAAAGTACATTGTATTAAGCCTCAAGAGTTCACTTTGCTCTATGATTAGGATTGCATTATATATTAGCACCTGTGGGAGACAGCTGGCCAAACTGTTTTCAGGGCCTTTTTTATAAAATCTATTTATTTTTTTGTGTCCCTTCATGCAGCTAAACATTTACAGTTTACAAACACTCATCCAGGACTCGCAAAGTCTACTCATCTCTCACCTTAGTCAAGTAGACTTTTGGAAAGAGTACCATTTGCAGGGGATGTTTGAAACTTATATTTAACATTTGCTTTGTAGGCAGTAAATGTTTAAATGTGGGTCTGTGGCAACATGCACCGTTTTACAGAAAGTGCATTTACATTTGTTGCCCTCCGTTGCTATGGGCCGAGTGCATTTCTCTTAGGTCGAATAGGTAAACTGAGTTAATTGACCTGCAGCTCTAGCAGAATTTTAAAGAATTTGCAAAACCTGACTCATCTCACAAATGTCTTACTTCAGGAGGTACACAAAAATGCTCCATCTTTGCTCATTTCATGTCCTGGGTTCAAATAACTTCTGGTCATATTAAAAATATTAGTACAACATTGCTAATCAAATGGGCTTGTTTGCTAATCAAGAACATTTTAATTAGCCATCTCTGCTAATACATTTTTGAAAACTAATTTATACCTTGCAGAATAGAAAAAAAAATAAAGTCCCAAAGCAAACATCCATCCCTTTGACTCAATTGTCCAAGGTCAGAAAGTCACCCTTGGGCAGAGCTTGCAGCATCTATATAAAGCGAAGATACCAGAAAAGGAGTGGAATGAGAAAGTGCGACAATTGCGCCAATCCTATAACAACTGGCACACAGCATGTCATTACCTTTCATTAAAGAAAGAAGGGGAACTGATGTGGCCCACTATTTCTACAAAAAACTCAATTCCTAATTAATGAGATGACCTTGAGTCAAGAGAATCTCCAGTGCAATCCTATAGCCAAGGAAGTATTGAAGTCACACTTGTTGGCCCTATATAGACCATCAGAATGGAGTGCCATTAACCCATATGTTAATTTCCCCTGGAGCTTAAAATTTGATTTGGAAGCTATTGAAAATCGTATAAGACAGTCATCCAACCCCAGAGCACCGGCTAAGTAAATTACATCTTTAAAAGCAATCCCACACTTTGGGGAATGTGTTATTTCTATTGTTCAGGAATATATTAACTGCTAAATCCACACCCAAATCCTGGAACCAATGAGTTATCATTCCAATAACTAAGAAGGGTGATCATTTGAACCCATTGAACTAGCGTCCTATAGCCCTTATAGACGCTGAGAGCAATATATCTGCCTCCATCATCTTGAGTCATTTAGAACAGTAGGCCTGTTCAGAGGTAGATTGATAAAGTTTCAAACAGGGTTTACAAAAAGTATGGGGACTTGTAATTGTTTTGTACTCGATTTGTAACGCGCTTACACACAAGTGAAGTGCTTCAAAGCGCTACAAGACAGGAAAGGAACAACAGAATACAGAGTCATTCTTAGGCCTTGAAGTCTCTGAATGATCTAACAAAAATGACTAGCATACTGGCCTGACAGCATTACTATTAGTGAAGTGCATGATAGGAAGGAAGGCAAAAGGGGGAGGAGAGGAAGAAGACCTACAGAAACAAAAACTGCCGTAGTAGGCCAGGCATGTAAGTGCACAGACAGGAAGTGAAAGGGAGGAGGAAGTGGAACAAGTGCGCACAGTCAAGCAGTGCCCTGGGTTAAGTGCAGAGAGGTTACCATTCTCATGGAACGAGTTCCAAAAGTGCAGTAGTAGTGAGCAGAGTGCAGAGGCCCGGGGGAAAGTGCAAAGACTGGCAGGGGAGACGGAGACCTGCGAGGCTCTGTAGGTGCACCAGGCAATGAGTCAGCAAAAAAGGACAGAGTTGGGGAACAGAGGAGGAGGGAATAGAGATGGAGGTTTGCAGGGGAGAGGGTGAGAGAAAGAGGAAGAGAAGAGGAAGGTCTTGAGGAGTTTCCAGAACTTAATGAGATCAGGCTCAAGATGGAGAGGGGCAGGGAGGCTGTTCCAGAGGGAAGCACCTGCAGAGGATAAAAATCTACCCCCAAATCTCTGTTTGGAAAAACAGCGCACCCGCAGAGAGTTGGAAGAGGACGAGTGGAGGGCTCCAGAAGGAGAGTATTTAGGGAGAGAGAGTTGAAGATAGTGCTGGTCCCAGCCCCAGAAAGCCTTGTGGACTATGCAGAGGGTGTTGCACTTGATCCGTGCAGCACTGTGAGCCCATGGAGGGATTTCAGCATTGGAGAGATGAGGTCCCTGGGCTTGAGGCCCAGGATAAGTCTTATGGCCCTGTTCTGGATGAGTTGTAGAGGTCGGAGAGTAGAAGTAGGCAGATTGAGATAGAGACTGTCGCAGTAGTTCAGTCTAGAGAGGGCCAGGGCTCTGGAGACGGTGAGCCTCTGGGGGAAAGTGAGAAAAGGTAGAATACCTAGGAGGAGGTGCAGCTTGTATTGGGACTTTTTAGAGACGTCCAAGATGTGATAGAAGGAGAGAGTGGAGTCGAAGTTGACCACCAGATTTTTTGCCTCACTAGTGGATTAGGATGCAGGGCCAAGGGAGGCCAGCCAGAATGATAGTGGGAAAGCAGGAGCAGGGGTCCCAAGGAGGACGAGCTCTGTCTTGCTGGCATTGAGGCAGAGATCATTCGCATCACACCAAGACTGAATTGCGGACAGTCAGGAATGAGCGAGGAGGAGGGAGAGGCCGAGAGTAGCCTGAAAGAGAGCTGTGTGTCATCTACATAATACTGAAAGTTGGAGGTGAAGGCAGAGATCCTGCGGGCCAGAGGGGCCATGTAGGCATTGAAAAACCAGGGAGATAGGTTAGATCCCTGGGGGGCACCACAAGTAGAGAGAGTGATAGAGGAGAGAAAAGACCCAAGTTCAGAGAGAAAGGAGGCAAGCCACATCATAGCCTGATCTGTGATGCCCAGGGTGTTACGGAGCCGGGAGATCAGGATGTTGTGGTTTACCGTGTCGAAAGCAGAGGAGAGGTCAAGGAGAATGAGGACAGAGTGAGAGTTAAGAGTCAAGATTTGAGAGCAGGTCTTCACAGGTGTTCAGAAGAGCAGTTTCTGTGCCACTGAATTCTCTGACGCCAGACTGATGGTCATGGAGACAACCAACAGATTCAGTGTGGAGGGTAAGCCAAGAGATAACCAACTTCTCTAGGAGTTTTCCGAATAAAGGAATGATAGAAATTGGGCGATAGTTTGCCGGAATAGAAGGGTGGGGAAAATGTTTTATTTTAGCAGAGTGTGCAAAAGAGCATGCTTGAGAGAAGTGGGGAAAACACCAGTGGAAAATGAGAGGTTACAGAGGTCTGGCAAGGCTGGAGTGAGAGTGTCAATGTAGTCCTTGATGGCTTTGGCAGGGCATAGGGCCAGATGTTTGGAAAAGGATTTCATAGACTGGACTTGTCTAGAGACCTCATCAGATGTGAAATGGGAGAGGAGGAGAGAAGAGGGGGAGGGGCGGGATTGCCGAGGAGGGCCCAAGAGATGTTGGTGCATGATTGGGTACAGAGGCAACGGAGGTCAGGATGTCCTGGGTTTTGGTGGTGAAGTGTGCAGCCTGGGCCGAGCAAAGGGCCTTGGTGGGTGCAGCAGAGGATGACACTATAGTAGGATTGGCTAGTTCCTTGCAGACTTTGAAAAGTTCTGCCGTTTTAGCTGCCGTGGAGATGCAGGATTGAATATAAACTCTCCACTTGGGCCGGGTGGAGAGTGTGTATTGCAAAGAAGGCGTCAGACCAGCGTGTCAGAGGGTGCATTCGAGGATCCCCATTTCCGTTCTGCTGCACCGCACCTGCGTTTAAGGGCAGCCAGATCGGAGTCGTACCAAGAGTTGAACTTTTTGGCAGGCTTCAGTCAGACTCTCATGACAGGGGCAAGAATGTCGAGCGTGTTGGAGATGGAAAGGTGAACATTTGAGAGGGCTGTGTCAGGGTGGGAGTCAGCCGCAGGAGTCCAAGGAGGAGAGTAGGTAGAGGCAAAGGCAGCCAATGAAACTCTTTTCCTGGGTCAGAAGACCTTGAAGTTGGTCAGCGGTGCAGGGTGTGCCAATTGTAAAGGAGAAGAGAGCTTCAAGTGTGAGGAGAGAAGAAAGTGATCTGTCCAGGAGAGTGAGGTAGTGAGAGAGAGAGAGAGGGATGTCTGTGGAGCTGAGGTCATCCAGGGTATGGCCTGCGTTGTGTGTCAGAACAGAAGGCAGAACGGAGAGAGAAAGTCTGGCGTACACTGAAGAGTACATCTTACAACTCTTGAATTCAATACCTGAGATGGGATTGGATAGTGACTTATGTGAGGTGGGAAAAGATGATAAATGGGATGAACTTCCTCAAACCCGTAAGAGATTGATACGAACAGAATTACATGCCATAATTATGTTGGAATATTTAAAAAATCAGGCATTACCTCAAGGTTTGATAGTTCGTAATGAACCTAGGCTCTTTCTTGATAACGTGGACTTCAAACTAAAATGTAGCTATATAGCTAAGAAATGTGGGAGGGATTGGTTGGTATTGATTATCGAAACAGCCCAGGAAACCACTAAAATGATCCTAGTTGATCTAAGTACATTGGAAGAAGAAATGAAAAAGAAGTTTGATATTCAGATCTTCAAAACTAAACTAGAAGCCCACATGAAAGAAATGCAAACATTCAAGATGGAGTCTAGTTCTGAGAGAATCAAGAGATAAAAAAAAATCTAACTAATTATGTGCATGACAAGGCTTTCCCTTATGCCACTAAAGATTACAATTTTGGAACATCTACAGGAGGTCAGAGACCTAATCGAAGAGTGAGGTTTAGAAATACCTCGTACAGCTCTAGTGAAGAAGGGATTACATCGAGTGAGAATGAAGAAACTAATGGCACAGGTCAGAGAGGAAGAAATACAAATACATCATTTCAAAGAGGCCGAAATGGGATAGGCAATCAAGGCACTAGGAATGGATCTAGACGCCCAACTTTTATAGGCAGAGGGAACTGCCGGCAGGATTGGCCAACAGAACGGATGCAGACACGCAGCTATAGGGGCTGGTAGTCAATTTATCCAGTAAGACCCTAACAGTTGATGAAGAACGATGCCTTAATAAGGGGTTGAATTTTGTGATATCTAAATTCCACGATCCATTTGAATTTAGATTAGAATTTAACACTTTTATGCGTAAGGTACATTTAAGAGAATTTTTTGAAGACCAACCTGCTAGTCTGCAAATCAATCATAGTGGCTTGAGAAATCCTTCTACTTGGTGTCCTCCCCAACATACCTATTCCCCCGAATCAGTGGTTTTCGAGAAAAAGGTGTTACAAGACCTTAAGAAATTGGAAACCAATGGTATTCCCAAAAATTCTAATTTGAGTCAGTGGGAAATAGCCATTTTAAGAGGGTTAGGTAATAATGATAAAATCGTAATTCGACAGGTCGACAAAGGGGGAGCTATTGTAATTTGGAATAAAATTGACTACATTGGCGATTGTCATAGATTGCTGTCAGACAATATGAGTTATCGAAAAATTGATCAAGATCCTAGTGCCACCCTGATCAAAATGTGTGTCACATAAGGGGGTAGCCGCCTAACAAAGTTACACCATACTATAACTTGTGCATGTGGTGGGTATTATAAAATAGGTGATCTATGCAGAAGTTAACCTAAGATTCATCCTAGTGATGTAATCTGACATCCCCTGAGGGTTGAAAACAAGACAATATATTTTGTATTGTATAGGCAAACACTATTACAAGAAACCAGTTTTATATGGTGCAGTTTATTTTAATGCACTCAGTATTCTTTAACAAAACAACAAAAACGGAAATGCAGTCTTCTGATACAAGAGCAAAATAATTTTTCAAGGCAATAGTAGAGCATCAGTCTCAAACCAAAAAGAAAAATTACTTATAGCATCATCATTTGCATGGTAAGGTTCTTTTATCAGCAACAACAGGGTAACACTTGTTTTAGTTACAAATAAGGTTTGACAGATTGTTTAACAAATTGTTTTCCCAATTGGGAAGCTCTGTAACACCAAGTAAAGCAGGACAGAGTGGTGAATGTTAGTAAAGTTGTGTACATTTACATATAGGAGGGCAACAGTTTGCCTCACAGTATTAATGGTGAATCCTATATAGTTGTACACTAGAATACGGATCTACAAGTGACCAATCCTCAGTCGGTCTACGTCAGGAAAAAGAAAAATTCCCAAAGATGTAGGTTGGGTCTGCAGTGGTGTTTCTGGACCCTTGGACGTTCCGGCTTCCAGTGTGGGTGCCTTCATCTGGGCCAAAAGAGGATTGTATCTCCCTATAGGTGATAAACAAGAACACGAGGAGGGGAGGTGTTAGAGACTCACAAAGAAAATCTGTACCATAAATTGGTAACAGTGTGCTACATACAGAAGAATGACCTGTATGGCTAAAAGAGAGGGGCGCTCTCATTAAAAACAAGGAAAAAAGTATGTTGCCAACCTGAAGCATGGGTGGGGAGGAGAGTGCAGCAGTCCCGTCTCGACAAGCCGTGGTGATTCAATGGCTACAAGGCGGCAGGGTCCGAAGTCCCTAAGTGGGGTCCCCACCTAATAACAGAAAGATACCAGTGTGTAAATCAGGACTGGTGAGGCCCAGGAGAGGGAACAAAACACACCAAAGTTATTTTGAAAAAGAAAACGGTGGGAAGATAAATTTCCTACCTGAAACGGTGTGAACTGGACACCTTCCAGTGCTGGCCAGGACAATTGGAGGCCCAACTGAAACCCTGGGCAGGCAGGGGGCTGCAAAAATGAGGCCCAACACAGATTAGTTGAGGGGCCCTGGTTTCAGAGGAGTGCCCCTGTAGAAGTGGACAGTCGGAAAATCTGAAATGGAGGGCAGGAAAGGGGAGGCAAAACAATGAAGAGGCCATTAGAAATGGACAAGCCTGTGTGCTAGGCTAGTGTAAAGAAAGGGAAAACACCCTAGAGAGTAGCATAAAAGTGGGAATAGCGGGTGCCCTTTGCTGCTTACCTGAAGGGTGCAGGACAGCAATCCGAAGTAAGGCTGTGGGGCTGCCGGGCGGCAGAAAGCTGCCTATGAGGGCTGCGAATGCACGAAGAAGCCGTGCACCGAGATGCTTCCCATATGCGCATGCGCGGAGGGGAACACGAAGGAGGGCACTACTCCCCCGCGTGTGCGCAGTGGCATTGCTGCGAGAGGTGGCACTAATGCCGCGCGCATGCGTGGTTCAAAGGAGTTAGGGCCGCGAGTGACGCTGCTCCCATGCGCGTGTATAGGTGGCAGCTTAATAAAAACGAACCAGGAGAAAGCTGCCTGGCATACCACGGGAGTGGCAAAAGGTAAAAAGATCCTAGCGGTCCAGAAGCAATCAGGACCCTCAGGGTAGCTCCTCGCAACGAGGAAGGAGGGGCCAGGCTCAACAGCCAAACGTGTGTGATGCTAAAAGGGTACCTAATGAGTACCAGTGGTGGTGACCAGAGATAATAGAAAGGGGGGGGGCATAACAATTGGCGTCCCAAGCAGTCACAGAGGTTGGTGGCCGAAAAGGAAGGCTGAGAACAGCGAATGAGGCTGCTCATGTAGAACGGACCTGGGACTCCAGGAATGAGGGAGCCTAGGGGAGGCAAGAGCTGTCTGCAGGGGGGAGAGAAGAAAAAAGGGGGAGGAAACTTTGTAACCAAAATGAGTAGTTATGTACAGGATACCAGAGATGCCATTGTCAAAATTGAAGGTTTGATTCCACTTGTGACATACTGATTTGCTTAGATATACAATCTCTGTATACGAATATCCCACAGCGTGCGACCTTGGAAGTTGTGGAAGAGAGTTTACTACTACGGGAAGACAATCATCCTGTGAGCAATGCCTTTATTCTGTGGTGTGCTGAGACAGCCCTAATGAATAATTTTTTTCAATTTCTAGGGCAATTCTACATACAGATAGAAGGCACGGCCATGGGTGCTGCCATGGCACCCAATGTGGCCAATCTGTATGTCAATATGGTGGAAGAAACTAATCTATTCAGAGACTAATCCCTTAAAACATCAAATAACACAATGGTTACGATACATTGACAATGTATTTATGGTGTGGCATGGATCGACTGACGAGGCTAATAAATTTCTGGTCTGGCTAAATAATCAAAATAGATATCTAAAATTTACGGCTTCAATGAGTTCTGTCGAGATTAACTATTTGGACTTAACTATTTACCATCGAGATAATCAACGTTGGGTAAAACCATATGTTAAAAGTACAGACAGAAATGCACTCCTTCACTATAGGAGTCATCACGCTAAACATGTTCGTGACAATTTGCCATTTGGCCAATTTTTACATTTGAAACGTAATAGTAGCAGGAGACAGGACTACGAAAGAAGGAGCAAACAGATTAATGTCGAAACTGATTGATAGAGGTTATCCCTCCAATATTGTTAGACGGTCTGCTAAAAGAGCATTTAATAACAATCGGGAAGCTCTATTTGAGAAGATATCGAAAATAATCATGATACCCCTCTGGTGTTTGTAAACACATTCAGTAATTTGTCCTACAAAGTAAAGAGCATTGTACGTAGGAATTGGAAAAAGATCATGACAGGACCACCACCTATGGTTGCCTTCAAAAAAAGCACAAATATTCGTAATTTGGTGATGAAAAATGATGTTCAAAAAATTGTTACCTCAGAGTGTGCAAAATACATTGTGGGGTTTACCACGAGTTGTGGGGCATCACCCTTGTGGAGATTGTTTTATGTGCCCACTAACACAGAAAACTACTTCTGTTAACCTTGGGTTGGAATCAGAATGGACAATAAAAGAACATACCAATTGTAAAACAGAAAATGTAATATATATGATTAAATATCCATGTAATTTATTGTACATTGGAAAAACTAACAGGATGTGCAAGACCCGTATGATCGAGCATAAAAGCGGTTTAAAAAACCGTACTGAAAAGGCACCTTTAGTTAAACATTTTTTATATAAAGGCCATTTATTCACAGAATTCGAATGGTGTATTTTAAAAAAGGTCAAAGGAAGATCACAAGAAGAAATTAATAAGAAATTAATTAATCTGGAGCAAAAACGTATCTTCGTTACCAATAGCCATTTGACAGGATTAAATGAAAACATCACATTGCATAAGGTTAAATAAATAAGACCATGTGTCTCGCTTTCTGCTTGATTACACAGTGTTTTGCACTTTACTGATATCAGTTATTTGTTATAGTCACAGCCAAAATTAACATTACCACACGTGGCACCAGAGGTCAATAAGTATATGTCTTTTCAGACCATTGTGTTGCGTATGTTAGCTGTAGGGGTTAATGTTGTGGCTTCTCTGTTTTGGTTTGCCATTCTGGGGAAAAAATACTGTGCGATTAAATCTACCGCCCTTCATGATGTGAACGGGTTGATGCCCGAGTGGTTTCACTTTTAGATGCAGCTGAGTATTTGCTGTTTGCAATTACAAACCGGAGTGATGTTACGCAGCGCTCCAGCTTATTTTGTTTCGTTTTTGGCATCGATACGTTGCCGGGTGATTGCGATGCGCGATGTCATCACGTTGTACGTAACGTGAAATCATTAGTGCGGCGCTCGCACACAAGGAAGTTTCCCTGCATTAATAGGCACTGCGGCCAGCACAAACACGTTTTGCTTGGTGAATGCGTGCCGGCGCTCATACGGAGTGTTTTTGTTCAGTGAAGGTAGGTGACGAGTGAGCAGGCGAACATGAGCAGTCGTCTGTTGTTGGTTTTTTGGAATTGGAGAGATACTAATTCGGCCCCCGGGGTTGGTTTTGCTACCCTCGGGTTGTGTGCTTTGTCCTATAGATCTAGGTGTGGACCGCACCTGTGAGGTTTGATCATCGTGGAGGCATTTGACTGCTACTCTAAGACATCCTCAGTAATTTTTGGTGTGGTGAAAGAACACAGTTACTCTAGTTAAAGGTAAGGGATTGTGCCGATGGTGTACAAATTTGATCAGATATGGGCTCCGCTTTGACATTGGTGTTAATCTTCCTGTTTAGATTTATGTGAGATTCAGAACTATTGTGGACTGAAGATTTGTTGAAAGATAGAGAATCGAACGTCCTTGACCGCAGGGTAAGCACTATTTATATTTGTGAGATCTGAGAGGGTTGTGTGTGACCTACTGTTCTAGATGACCCATTACTAAGATGTTATATGTACTTGTTGTAGGTACCTTACACTTCGAATGCCTTGTCTATTAGAGAGGTGAAGAGCAAGGTTTGGTTTTGCTATTTGAGTCAGAAGACATTTAATTCTTCAGACGGACGACAGGTATATTAATAAATTGTATATCTTTCTACCCTATGGGTGATTAGGGTTTGGCTAGTTCTACTTGTTGGCCAAAGATGCCCATGTGGTAATGTGTGTTTATTCATGTGTCCTTAGATATTATAATCTGGTGTGAAAGGAATGGGAAAAAGAGCCACTTGAAGCTCAAGACTACTGTTCGGCCCCTGAAGAATGTCCAGTGATTTGTAACATATAGGACAGAAACTTATATAAGTCGGGCTACTGGAACATGGTGGTCAATAAGATGAATTCAGTTGCCACCATTGTTTGGGGTGAAATAAGTGATTCATGACTTTTACTGTTGTGAGGTGGAATCATTTTACGATATAGAATATTCCTGTATTTTGTATCATGTATTTTAACATGTTTACGTGATATGTGTTCTTTTTAATAATGAATTAATTAAAAATTGATTTTTATGCTATGTTGTTTGAAATCTATGTACATTAGATGGAACCTACATTGGTTTTAAATGATGTTGTTTTGACACCTTATCTGGAGGACATATCCTGAATATCACACCTAAAGAGAGTTATGCGTCTCCTTTCTTTGGTTATATATATGTTTGATATCCTCACTTTGGAGGAGGGAGTATCCCCTAAGTGTGAGGTAACCCCTGAATGAGAGTATCTGAGAGAAAGAGTCACATAGTTTGCCGAAAGGTCCTGAAGAGTCGGCAGAGTCAAGGTGTATGTTACGATCCCCAAGCAGGAGGAGTTGGGAAGAAGAGGAAAGGAGAGCAGAGGCCAGGTGCGCGCATTCCAAGATGGTAGACTGGCCCGGCATCTGATAGAAGGTGGTCAGAGCAAGAGAGGAACCAGGAGAGAGAGAGTCTGCAAACTAGGCATTCAAAGGAGGAGTAGGCCAGAGTGGGAATAACAAACAGGGATCCACTAAGGAAAGATGAGGGCTACTCCACCTCCTGGCCTGTTGGGCTAGGGATCTAAGAGGATCTTGTAGCCTTCAGAGAGAAGTGTGTCAAAACTCATGACAGAGCTGTCTTTAAACAATGCCTCAGTGAGAGCAAGAACATCAAGATCCAGGAGTTCAAGAAGCTGGCAGGCATCGGAGGAGTGCTTGACAGCAGAGCAGGAGATAGGCGTGTGAACATGGAGCAGGTTGCCATTTGAGAGACTTACAGGGGTGGGGTACAGGTGACAGAAGTCCCCACCCCCCATAAGCGGCGAAAATTCCTGAGAGGTAGAGGTAGGAGGAGGTGGAGGACCAGAAGTTGACAAGTATCTCAGAGAGGAGAGTGCAGTCAAGGGAGCCAGGCGGGTTGCAGGCAACAAGGGCGTGTTGGTGAGAGGCCATATGGTCAGGAGGCGGCAAGGGAGCCAGGGAGGCCGTGGAAGCAGGTGGCAACGGAGCCAGTGAGGAGGAAGGTGGAAAGTGATTAGGCGATGGAGGAGCCGGTCAAACTGTAGGTTGGATTGAGGCACTTGTAACAGGATGGTACCATTCTGATACACATTAATGATGGCACCTTCTGAAGTCTAAGTAAGAGTAGTGAGAGAGCAGAGCCACCAAAATAAAAGTCCATAGATAGGGTGAAAGAACGACAAAGAGGATGTGAATGAGTCTCTCTCTGGCGGAATCACGGACTTAGGTGTAAACGATAGGAAGGCCTGGGTTGGAGCCCAGTGTGTCCTTCTCGAGTTTCTTCCTGCCAGACATAGTGAGAGGTGAAGGATAGGAGATAGAGAAACAGTTAGAGAAGATAGGAGAGATAGAAAGCGCCACAGAGAAGGGCACAGAGTGTGGTGCACTTAACCAGGAAAAGCAGCTGAGGTAAGTGAGGGTGGGGGGGTGGGGCGGGGGGCAGGAGGCACACAAAGGATATACAAACGGGACTGGGAAAAAGACAATGGGAACTGAAAGGGTAAGGTAGCAGAAACAGACAGAACAGAGTGCAAAGGGAGTGACCAGTCAGCGCAGTCACAAGAAGAACAAAATGTGATCACAACCTAATTTCGATTTTAAACTAATCAGTCACAAACAATGCAAGATGAAAACACACCTAAATTCGATTTTAAGCTGATCAGTAACAATGCAGGATGAAAGACATACCTAAATTCGATTTTAAGCTAATCAGTCACAAACTATGCAGGATGAAAACACACCTAAATTCGATTTTAAGCTAATCAGTATCAAAGAATACAGGATGAAAAACACACCTAAATTCGAAAAACGTGGCACAAGTATTGCAGCACAGAAGTACAGAAGTGGGGGCAGTGGGAGTGATGGCTTGGGGAGTGAAAAGGCAATGTGAAGCGTTTGAGCATTAAGTACAAGGGGGTGTAAAACAGCAGTGATAGAGCAATGAGAATGAATGGTGGGGCCGAGGAAGGTAATGGAGCAGTAATCAGTATTCCCTTGATGGCAACAGGGGGCTACCACAGTCCAAAGGATGAGGTACAAAGCCTTAAGCAACGTAGCGGACTATGCCAGCAGTAGTGAAAAGGTGGCCCCTTTCCCACACACGCACAGACAGAAAGACTTAGTTCAGGGCCTTGGTTTCATGGCCAGCTTCTACCTACCGGCAAACACGATTGGCTCTTAGATGGTAGGGCAGCCTATCAAAGAGGAGCAGCCAGGAGATGGTGTGTTGATCCTCGGGATAAGGAAAGTGTCGGCCATTTTAGAAGAATGTTTTTGTATATGGTTTCACAATGACCACGTTGCTTCTGGGGGTTGTACACCTCCAGGAATAGCAGCACCCACATGTGTGCAGCTCAGAAATGAAAGGCATCTGCACCAAAGTAAAACTGTGTGCGCGAGCGCTCAGCTTGATTTTTTCAGAATAAAAATCGAAATTCAGTGATTTAGCCCCTAAAAAACGCCAAAGGGCTTACCTTTGCAAAAGAAAGTGAGCACACTGCTCCGGCAGCGAATGGTGAAAGGTGAGGGGCTCCTGCCCTCATGAGGCTTCTGATAGTCGATCCAAATTACATTGAATGGTTTTGTTATGAGCTGTTTTAAGGAAGAGGCATGGTCTAGGGATGGCCTGCGTATTCATGTGGCACCTGTGGACTTTTTCCAAGCTTTCGACAAAGTCAACAGACCATTGCTTTGGTCAAAGCTAAAACTATTGAATATTCCTCGTCACCTGTTGGCTATTTTGATCCCTTTACATAAGGATACTTACCTGCAGGTGAGATTGAACAGCCAGGATAGTTTAACTAAAACCTTTGCTAGGCATAGAGGACTCCGTCAGGGTTGCGTCCTTGCTCCCTGCCTGTTCAAACTCTACTTACTGGTTGGCATTTGAAGAATTTGCGAAGCCTAAAATTCAAAAACTGTCTATTCATTGGCTAACATATGTTGATGATGTGTTCCTCTTGGATTACACTCAACTGAGCCTTCAGCACCTCATCAACGCCACGGTTAAATACTCGGCCTCCAACGAGCTCATGATTAATCCTAATAAAACCAATATTATTTGTTTTGCCAAAAGCTAACAAAAACCCTATGGATACAGCTGGAAGATTGATAAAGTTCCCCCAGTGCCAGCAGATCATTTAATTTACCTAGCTTTTAATCTAGATGCTACACCAAATATCACTCTTTATGACATGACACAAAAGGGCAAGGCAATTCACTCGGCGGCACAAATGAAGAGAATCCATAATAACTACTGCAGATTCTCACTGCTCCCACTCATCTATTTCTATAGGGTAAAAGTGATCCCCTCCCTGCTTTACGGTCAAGAAGTTGGTCATATATCTAGATATATTAGAAGAAAATGGGTAGGTGAAAGGCCTGATGTATGCGCTCTGCACATCCCAAAATGGAGATTGTGGAATTAAGCTGCGCCGATATGGTCAAAGCTGTGTGCACCTACTAATACAGAGCGAGATTACAGTAATATATAGAAAGACCCGCCGATCGCGCTTCTCCTAATTGTTAATATATAATTCATCAAATATTCAGATAAAAAAGAATTTTTTTCAGGAGTCCATAAATCGATGCTCTCTATTCACACCCGTCAGCCGACACTTGTTTCGACTAATGCGTCGTTCTCAAGGCTGACGAAGTCAAAATAATATCGATCAAGTGAAATAGATACATTTCAGTAAGAGAATTATGCATAAAACCAATTCATGAAAAATTCATCAACAATAGTGAATTGAAAAATAATAATTCATTAATAGAAAGATAAACAATGGGATTCACATACCCAAATTATGAAGGTCGATATGTTCAATGTGGTAAAGGAGCAGGGAAAGATAGAATGGCAATATATTATTATGTGCATTGTCACTATTAATATGTCAGATGTCACGTGAATCATGCATTGCTCATGCTCGTGCAGCAACCCAAAAGTCACCATTTCTCCTCATCGTCCCAAATTAGATATGTATGGTAAATGTGAATAACTATTTAATTAGTATACAATCAATATGGTATTGAATTAGTGTAAATGTGATTTCTCACCTATCTTCTGCTGATGATTGTGTTTTGGAGAATATCCTAACAACTTTAACTTTCCAAACTTTGTCCTGATACGATTGTATCCATAGCGTATGTGTTGCTCTAATATGGCCTGTAGGCATTGTTGGGGGCTGCTCCGGATCACCGGGCAGCCCCATGCTCGGGTCGGGTGGCACCCGACAACACACACGCTTCGGCGGCGCCCATGCCGCATACTCAGGGGTGGGGTTCCGCCCACCCCGCTCCAGAGCACCGGAGCCCCGCACACGTGGCCAGGTCCACCTGGCCACCGCGGCCCCGGCTCTGGGGGCACCCAGGCTGGGGTCGCATCCCCAACCCGCCTCACATGGCTGGGGGACCCACAGGGACGGCGTTGCCCGGCAGGGGCACCGTCCGGACGGCGTTGCCCGGCAGGGGCACCGTCCTCAAGCTGGGCCCCGTCCGTGGGCCCAGCACCAACAGCGCAGCACCAGCCTGGTGCAGAACAGGAACGACGCTGGAGCCAGAATGGGAGTGACTGGCGAGCCGGAAGCGGCTCGCCTCTTTTATTATGTTGGTCGCGTGGCTACTGCCACGTGACCCATTACAACATCCTGGGAGCTACCATGCTCCCAGGAGGGGTTCACATGCAACAGGCATGAGAGCAAAGTATTCAGTTAAACCTCATTTGATATGAACAGCCCATATTCATATATGCTTACCCTCCAGATGCCGGTATGGTTTAAGCTCACGAGTGATATGTATGCTTCAAATTCATGTAATATGTTGTTCCCGTTATCTTTTATCCATAGCTGTTTACCTGTTTGTTTAATGCAAAACTGCCTATTAGTATATGTATATTTAAACTTTGTTTATCAAGATTTTGTTAGAAATTATACCTTTACCTTATATGTGGGTTAAATCCCATGGGCGGTACTTGTAAACAAGTCAAAAACGTGTCCCGAGGGCATGGCGACTTATATACTGTGTGAATAGTTGTGCGTGATCTAGTATCATCACGCATGCGTCAGTAGCCGTTTACTATATTAATACGCATGCTCCGTGAGGAAAATAGTGTTTTCAAGTTGCGCATGCGTTTATTATAGTATAGGTAATGTTTCTTATGCGCACATCCGCGCATCTCGTTTTCAATATATGCGAATACGTGCCGCGTACTCTGTTATAATCACTAATATGAATCTATACACATGAAATGTATGAAATATGTTTCACAATTAAATATATGCGAATACGTGGATCGTATTCTATTATGATCACTGATACATATCTGTACAAAGAGAATATATGAAATATGTTGATAAGGGATGATGGCCGCAGAATAAAAAGGGATTTTATTTAAATGAATATGTGTTCATAATGGGGTCATTAAACCTGCTGCCCGGAATGAGCAATGCATGATACGTGATTGTTAATTTGTACATTAGTGTGCTACACATTGAGAAATATTAATAATGATTTGCGAGTTGATACATAGATATATTGATTGGGATAACACTGAAGCCATTGTCTGGGAAAAAGTACTTATCCTCCCCAACTGTCTCCCGATTTCTGTGCTACCATATGGGTTTAACATCTGTAAATTTGATTAAAAGGTGCTATCTTTTTACAATAATATATTGAACCCCTTGGCTGATTCTCTCTTCTCTGATATAAATGAAAGTGTACAGAGCAACAGATCAGGCCCAAGGCAGGAATGTGGACTGAAAATCCAACTCAAACTAAAAAGGTCTTGTTTCAAAGAGATTGGGTAAATATTATTGGGGAAATGTGCAATAATAAGCTCAATAAAAGTTTTCTATCGTAGACAAACCTCTGGGAATTCATCCAAGATATTTGGAAGAATTCCCCAACTCCTATTGGAGGGGCCAATTATGCGCTTTGGATTAAACTCAATTCCCATGGGTCAAATTCAATATACTTGCGCTAAACATATTACAATACCTAATTATTGCAGCAACGTTTGTAAAAACCAGCAACAAAAATACAGCCAACGCTGGAAACCTGTGCCTGTAATACCAGCACAATGGCATCACTGGCATATCACAAGATTGAGTTTTCAGTCAAAACCAAGGCAGAGATGATCTCAGAGCAGCAAGTAAATGGACACAGGTGAAGGAAAGACGACCACAGGTGCACCCAATCCACTCAGGTGCACTGTGCGCACCCAGGAAGCGTACAACAGGGCCATACCTACACCAAAAACACTTCCCAACACAACCATGCTGCTGCTCATTGCTGCAAACATGGAGCTGCAGGTGCTTGTATGCTACTCTAAACATGCAAAGGCTGGAGAACCAGCAGAGGCAACAGGAAGCCAGGGAGAGAAGGAGGAGGTGGATGGGGATGCAGGTGGAGAGGCAGAGGCGTGCAGTGATCCCCTGCACAAGGGCCACACCCTGGACCCTGACTGACGGGAAGATACTAACCCTGTACCCCCTAAACAGGGATACCATAGTTGACCTCCTGACCCACATCCATGACGACATTCAGAGCAGGATCGGCATTGGGTCAGCAATACAACCACTGCTAAAGCTGGTGTCTGCCCTGGCCAGTAGCATGTTTCAGCACTCCGTGAGCCAGCTGCATAGCATTTCACAGCCTGCCTTCTCCAGAGTGCTGGTGCAGGTGCTGGAGGCCCTCCTGCAACATGTGGGCGAGCACATTGCCCTCCCCACCACCCAGGCACAGTTCAATGCCACCAAGGCCCGCTTCTATTCAATTATGGGCATGCCCAATACACTGATAGCATTGGACTGCATGCATGTTGAGCTGGTGACTACCCCACGCCTCAGAGGAGTCTACAGGAACCAGAAGGAGTACCATTCCCTGAAAGTCCAATTCACCTGTGACGCTGACCTTACCATCACATGCTGCTGTGCCCGATTCCCAGGATCAACCCACGATGCAATGGTCCTTCTGAACAGCATGCCGACGGCCTACATGCAGCGTCAGAGAGGACAAAGGTCCTGAGTATATGTACAATACCATCTACCTAGAAGCATGAGTGATGGGCAATGGGGCCAGGAGGGCGTAGCAATGTCACAAGTGCATGTCTGGAGAGCACCCACCACACCAGGCCCCACCAGTGCACCCCTCAATTCACAGGCCACAACACACAGGCGTATAAAAAGATGTGGCAGACACTGACCAGGCCATTTCAAACACAACAGGACATCCACATGCAATGCACTATAGGTACCACAATGCAACACCCCCTGAGCAATGCGATATACATGCAAGGACTGTAACGTGAAACAGTGTAGGATGAGACATGGGACATGCATGCACAGACTGACCATTGAGATTCCGCCATCACAGGCAATACCACTGCTAAGCATCATTACTCGTGCCTGTGTCCTTACCCCTTGTAGGTGGACTCTGGATACCTCGTGCTTTCATGGCGGATGAACCCTCTGAGGAATCCCCAAATGCTGCAAAAACAGGGCATATGTAAGGAACAGGGTGACCATGGAGCAAGCCTTCAGGCTCTTGAGGGTACGTTGCAGATGCCTACACCGGTCTGGGTGTGCGCTCATGTACATGCCAGAGAGGGTGATGCAGATAGTCGTAGCCTGTGCAATGTTGCACAACATCTGCAACAGGCTCAACATACTCCTGCTCCCAGATCTGGATATTCCTCCACCAGAGGATGCTCATTATGATGCAGGTTGGGCGCATGGCATAGAATCTTTGGCGAGTTACACTTTCACTCTGTACACACTTGCACCTTTGTAGTAATCATGCACCATCACAGTAATAAACTGGAATAAACTTGAATAAGTTGAATAAAGGAATGTTGAGTCAGTGATGCAGGCGTCAACTATGTATTAACTAACTACAATGTAAATGCACACAATCCCAACAGCCCCTCCTCCCCTCCCGAAACACCCCCTGTCTCCACCCCCAAACACCCCTTGACCCCCCACAACTAACACCCAGGGAAGTACCCAGTAACGTCACAATTACTTCCGGCACCTCTCTGGCATGGTGCCCTGTACAGGCTCCATTGGGGGGGCAAAGTCTCTGAACTGCTCCATGGGCTGCCATGCAGGGAGGTTTCAGCTGTCCCGACAGATGGTGGGTCAGATCCCTGGTCTTGCATGTGCTCCAGGGTTAGCTGCAGGGCATGGGTCATGGCCTCCGCTGTAACAGAGGCAGTTTAATTTCCCACACGCATCCTTTGGGCAAGGGTGAGGAGGGCGGCATTGGCATGGCCAACTTAGCATTCACAGCGGCACACTTCTGTGTGTGCCACCTGCACCTTGCTATCCCTGCGGCATCAGCTCCTCCCACTAACGTGGGTTAGAGCTTACGCCGCAGGGTGCTTTTCTTTTTATTTTCTTTCGTGTCCCTCGCTTACCAAAATGGTAAGAGGGGGACACCCCCTGGATTCCGTTACAGTGCCCAAGCACAGCGGGGATACCCCGGCAACCCCTGCCATGCTTGGGCGCAGTAAATGTCGCCCTCATTTTGTGCACCCCCAAAGTCGCAGTAACTGCGGGGGCGCACAAATGAGGGCGATATTTTTGTACGATTCTGGGCCTTTGCAGGTCTACCTGTACCTGCTGGGCCTGATGCCGACTGTCCTGGCGTGTCGCGGTCAGAGGATGTGCCTGTTGGGGAGAGACAAGCATGCTGTTAGTCTTCTGGGAGTCATATCTGCGGGCTTTACTTATGCTACATTGTGGGTTTCCTGCTCTTGTCATGCGGCTTTTTGGGTCTGTTTGCTCAACTGTGGGTAGTCAGAATGTACATTGACTGGTCTGCCAAGGTGGCTTGTAGTTGTGTGTACGGAGGGCCTATGATTTCTGTCATGTTCTCCCTTGAAACACATGGGCGCTCGTCATGTGTCCATGTGTGGGGCTGTACATTTTGGCTACAGTACTTGTGCATGGCTACATCTGCCCGCATTCCCTGGCATGTGCGTGTGATCGGCCCATTTGCTGTGACCGACACATGTCGGACCTGCTCCCTTGCCCATTTGGTATTTCTCTGCCTGGGGATGCATTTACATGGGGTTTGTTGTACTTACCACTATCACCTTGGGTCCCAGGTCCCGCTTCTGCTGTCCCGACTCCCTCTATGCCCTCCATGTGCACAATGGAGCAGCTGCACGTCTCCTCCCAAGGGAAGAGGGTAAGAGGTGCCACCGTCCCTCCACCTCTGGCAGCAGATTCACTTCTGTGAGTAGGCAGGAGGTTGCAGACCCTATGCCACAAGCCTTCCCAACACTTGGAGCAGTGCCTTGGTGGGCAGTGGACAGTCATCACAGCCGTGTCCCTGTCTGCCACCTCCTGCCAGATGGCCGTCTTCTTCCTCCTCGGTCTTCCTGTTGCTAGCCCCAAAGAGGGCCTCTGCATGCAGGACCACTGTCTGCAAGTGCAGCCAGCTCCGACTCCACAAACTTGGGTTTCTTTTGCCTGACATCAGGGACAGTAGGTGTCTTGGAGGGATAACAGGTGTAAGCGGGGGATTTAAAGTGGATCGCGTTTTCAAAATGGCCATCGGCAAGCTTCCTGTTTTGGCGATGATGCCATTTCTGGCACTGGAAATTCTGGTGCCGAAAATTCCAGTGGTTTAGGTGCTGATATCGCCATTACCGACACATGTCCGGCAGGGATGTGTGCGCGCGCCCTAGAACCTGTAATGTACCAGTAATTCCGGCAGTCAGCTTGCCGGACACATTAATACTGGCAAATCGAAATTAGTGCCGTTTTAGTAAAAGTTGTAATGAGGGCCATTAACTCTTAGAAAACTGCTTTGAAAAAACAATGGAAGGTACTTGAGTGCAATGTTTGATGGTAAAGCTCGAGTAAAGCGAGTTCAAAGAGTTCCCATGAGGAGGTATTTTGGGCGGCCAGTGGCAGGAATTGGGTGGCAATGGCTTTTGGAATTAACATGGCCAGGGACAGTAAAGGGGTTGGTTAACAGACAAACTACACCTAACAAGCTGTGAGTCCCTCATATGCCATTTATCCTTATCTGTGCTCTAATGCAACAGTTTCGGCTTATAAGCGACGCAAGCGAAACCTAATAGCCCAAACTAAAAATGGCTGCAGCCAATCGATTTTTTATTCTGGTGACGTGGCTGCAGTGTACAATATAAGGTCAGTTCTTGGGACCCTGTTACTTTGTGGTTAAGAGACAGCCAAAAACTGTTGAAAAGCAAATAACACAGGGAAGAAAGGTTTTCTTCTAAGTGACAGTAATACTAGCACACACATTTCACAGTAAGCATTACTTCCGAAGAAATAGAAGGAAACTCTTTCTAGCAAATAGAGGACATTTGTTTTTCTGCTTTTCCGTTAAATGTGCTTGGCTCCAATAACACCTAAAAAAATACATTTTCAAATGTAAACCTTGAGCAAAACCAATTTCACGTCATACACAAATTGGTTTCAGATCGGAAGTTATTTAAACAAAAAATTGAGATTCAGCAGAGTTCATTGAATATGTGTAAAGGCAAAGTTACAGCGGATGATATTAAAAAGTGAAAAATGAACATTGCTCCAATTCAAGTGCCTTGACATCAACATTACAAGTTCCCAATTGATCTCCATTATTAATAGTTCCATCATATGACTTTAAAATCAGATATTTTCTTTTTTACCGGTCATGGAGAAAGCAATTGCAAACACACTGCTCTCTGCAATAAAGCCACATCTCAGACGCTTTCTCTTGTCATACATTCAATTTCTCCTGAATGTCGGGCTTCCATGTTTTCTCTGCATTTTAAAATATATGAACTATATATATATATTTTTTTTTTATGCCATTGCTCTCCAGTATCTTGCAGCAGACAGGCTCCTCCAGAAGAAATATATTTCCCACCTGCCCCAAATTACGGACATTAATCTTTACCTAATGCTGCAGCTCATCACAGGGCCTTCCCTCCAGAGAGATGCTCAACACTTACTCTCTCCAGCATGGCTGTTTGCAGTGTCAGCAGCGCAACCCACTAAACGCTTGCTACAGGCCGCTGAAATCTACGAAGACGCCTATGTATTCCTGTATAGTGCCGTTTATGAAAAGAGAACACAGATGACAGAATGTAAAGGAAATAGCTCATGGTTGGTTCGTCGTGTGTTTTGTTCTTTAGCTGCCTGTTACTTGCCTACCTACTGCAATGAGAACAGCCATTTCATCCAAAGCCTTATCATAGCAAACTTATTTCTACAATTCGGAACCCAAACTATCCCTTGTTAACGACCTGTGATGCGAGCTATCGTTTAACCACTAGGTGTCTCCTTGTCACTCAATAGGTCCTGCGCCTTCATGATCTGAACAATGCAGGCTTACAGTGTGTTCATACGCTCGGAGCCACGTACATCATTGCTGGAGAGTGGGTGGACTAGAGGGTAGAAGCCTTGCATTGGAAACTACCATATGCAGGAGCTGCGAGTTCGATAGGCCCCACCAATTATATCATTATTAAGTACACTCCCACCAATGATCACATTATTAAATATACTCCGCCATTATTAATTCTACTAAGCAGGTTCATTTTTTAGAACGCCCCATTCGACTGAGAAAATTCGAAAAGACCCACAGCGCATCAAGGCAAAAACAAAAGATCCTAATTTGCATTAAATCATTTCTGTTTTTTAGATCAGTGATTTAACACGATGTTAGGTAAGGGTCCATTGGAGAGAAGCACTAGATGTTTTACATTTTCTTGAGTATAACCACTATACACTTGGTACTTGAAACGCTATGTGCACATTCAGGCAAGGTGTTCATAGTCCAGGGAAACTGGTTGAGGTCTTAACAGGTACACTTACCCAGTACCCAGGTTGACCCGACCTAGGCAACCAATGCTTGCTCGGGGAACTGGTGAGCTCAAGAACCATAAGCCCTCCATTGGTCAAATATTCACTCCCGCTTCTATATAGTCGGGTCATCTTTCGAAAGCACCCCGCCTGCAGCCCCAAGCTCCCAATGCTCTTATCCATCGTGTTTGTCCAACCCTGCTTCACCGCCCATTATCATTAATAATAATTCTTTGTGTATAGGGCATCTATGGGACTGAACATTGTAAGGTGATGCGACGTTATTTCCACTGCACATGCTCAGCACTTCTGCCAAAGCCAATCGCAATCTATAATAGAACTGACTGAGGACATACACTCACTCTAAATTCGTTTTAATTGAAGAATGTTTTATCGTAGATTTGGTTCCCCTCAAAATGTGGGGTAAGAGCCCTGCATCCAATTCCTAACCCCAAATCCCATCCAATACTGACTCACCCAAACCCAACATCCATTTATTTAGAGAAATATGGTGTACGAAATGTGCGGTAAAAAATTATTCAGCGAATACAGTTAAGTAAAAAAAGAAAACAGGATAGTATTTCATTATGCACCGGGCTCCATCTTGGGGGTGGCATCGACTGCTTAACGGACAAGACAGTAGATAATGTAACACATTGGGTATGGCAAAAAACCTGCTAATCCTCAGTGCAGTTTGCATCGAGTGACATCCCATGTACAGAGTGGAGCTGAGCAGTTCGTTTTCTTTTTTGCATAGAGATGATGCTAGGAACAAGAAAAAATGTGTGGAGGTGTCTCACAAAGATGAAGGTCATGTTACTGCAGCAAAGGGCACACTGAATGTTGCCCGATACTACATGTGTCGATGACAAGTGCGGTTTGAGGCAGCCGATGTGAACTGAGGAGACAGGTGTTCCCTGCGGACAGACGAGGAGAATGTCCTCACACAGTGTATACTCACGCTTTGAAGTAGTCATATGTATAGAAGAAGAATTCCATAATGTAATCAGAAGAAACAAGAAATACAGACTGTAAGAAATAATGTTCAGTCGCACCTTCAGACATAAGGAATATCTCTGAACACGCTGCACAACTCCCCAGTGACCTAAATTGAGTGTTGGTGTATCGAAACATCCATGTGGGTTCTCAAATTAACCTGCAAAATCAACATCACTCCGTCATGAAGAAGGCAGTTATTCAGCTGAAAAGTGTTTGAGATAACGCAATTAAGTACACGGGCCGAAACATATGTCGACTTTCTGTCCGGCTAAAACCAACAGCCTGTATGCTGTTTTTTCAGCTTCTCAGTGAAAATAAACACAGGGAGAGGTCTTTTACAGGCCTTTCACTATGAATGTCACAAGGAAGGAGATAACCAGCTGACCAATAGCAAAGAATGTTTTTATGTGTGAAAGAGATGACAAATCACATACCACACTAACCCCACACTACCACTGCTTTTGAGTACATAAATGTAATAGCGAGTCAAATGTAATTGAAGAATGTTGTTTATGTTTTTTATAAAATATTCTTAATACCTTGTTATATTGATTAGATTAATTGTGTTTGGTTGTATACAATACCGAAATAAGGAACGGTATCTGTAAATGTTCCTCTCTACCTAGTCACAGGCTCACACAGGAGTGGTAACCAGTTTTCTTTCTCATTGCAGATGACATCAAGGATAGCATTGGCAGATTGTATTAGGACACATCTAGAGCGAGAACAAGTCACCCAACTGCATGCCAAACCGTGATAGCCCATCATTTCCTCAACATTTTCATAAAGGTAACATTTGTCTTATACAACAGACCTGCCTCTCAAAGACCCTACTAGAAAAGCTCAATTGTGATAGCATTTCAAAAATGTCAAACGCTTTTCTCCATTTACTTTGACAACATAATCGACTACTTGTTGTTGAGTGCACAGAGTTCCCAAAGTTGGGTCGATCCAAAATGAACATCCTCATGTTTGCAGACAATGCTGTCTGCATTTCCATAAAACCGAGTGGCCTTTCTAGGCTAGCAAAACAGTTTGTCAAGTATTGTGATGAGAAGGGTCTAATGATTCAAACCAAAACCAATTGTGTGCAATGTGGGAAGAGGATAAGAAAGCATACCAGTCCATCCCTCCAAATAGGTGGCTCTCCTTAATGGATGAAGTCACATCTTTTGAGTATTTGGGATTTAGACTGAGTAACAAGGACAAAGGAGAAAAACACATTGAGGAAGCCAACCTCACCCTATCTAAAAGATGTACTTCTATAGTGAACCCTGCTAGGAAATTTGGCAATCATACTGTTACCCCTGCATTGGAAGTCCACTGATGATCTCAGGCTGTGAGGGCAGCCTTCTATGGTGCAGAGTAATGGAGCCATAAAAAAACCTGTTTAACCACACCAAATTTCATTTGTAAAAAAAAAATCTACATATGCTCCCTAAAAGCACACCCAATAAATGAATATACTTTGAAGTAGGCTTGACGACCAATGGACGAAATAACAGCACTGAAGCCATTGCTGTACTGGTCTAAGTTATGATCTAACAAGGAGATGAGGAGCTGGACCTTCTGAGTTGCGAAGTGGCCAGCAGACTCCCATGGCTAGTTTACATCAGGACAACACTCCACCACCTTAATCTGAACCATTTCTAGCTAAATCAAGGTCCTTGCAGCAGGCAAGCAGTAGAACAATCACCCATGATGTATACAACGAATGAGCCCTTTCTAATGAGGTTGAAAATCATCTGTCTATGGGTGTTGGTTGGACCTATTTGTCGGCAAACGTATAGTTGAGAGAGCTATCTAATGGACACGCAATCATTTTATGATCACTCGTTGTATACAAAACCGAGACTGAACATTATTTCATTGGCACCTCAAACACACTACAAAACTGGGAATGATTGTTGTCCATATTGTGCAGGTGTTTTCGAATCTCTCCAACACTTTATTTATTTGGCCGGAACATGAACATCTGCCAAAGTAATCTAACACACTGTCTAAAGAATCATAGAGTGAGATCATTACATATGGTGGAAAGTGTGTAAGAAATCTATTTTTCCTGATGTTGTGTTTGCTACCTTGAACTATCTATCCAGGACATGAAGGAGAAAATCGAAATTGAAAGTTTTCAATGTTTTTCTTACAAACACCAGTCCAGTTAAAGGTGAATTGACACCGTTATAATCTTTTATTTTACATATATTGTTTTATCCAAATGTATTGCTCTTTTGTTGTTCACTTACCTTTATGGCCTCTTGCCGAAAAAAAGTATTGATTGACTGGCAATGAATAAGATCAAAATTAAATACTCACTAGTAATAGAGCTAATTGCTATTGTCACTAAAAGCTGCACAGTTCACCCAATTGATTTCTGACCTCTACACAGTTCACTGTTAGAACTAGTAAGATAGATCAGTTGGTGAATGTGCCTGCTCCACAGATCAATACAAGGCCATATTGACAGGCTGCCTCAAGTGTTCATTTGACCTAGGTTTCCTATTTTATTTATCAGACCTATTTGCTTTTGCATTCTTTAATTACCACAGTGCAACAATTGATATTTACAAAATGACTTCATCACAATTAATTAATTTTGTCTACTGCTTTGAGAAGGAGAAGAAGACTTAGATGGCAAATATTCTTCAACATGACTGAACCAAACAACACGCACCTTACCAATTCATATTTCTTCATTCAGAATCCATACTGTTTTAGACTTCTTGTTAAACAGTAGTGGGGCTTGGAACTAGTGAAGATGGCCCCAATATCTAACCCCAACAGACAACAGTTCCCATATTGGTGGCAGGTCTCCAACCCTGCCCCCCTCCCCCCCGGGTGTGGAAATAATCCACCCATGCGGAGGTGCCAGACTGGTGCAGCCTAGTGAAATGTGGCCCGGTGGTTGACACATATGTGAGCTACGGAAAATCAATCCCTCTCCCCCCCTCTCCCCCCCCTGTACATCTGGTCACTTGCAACATTTCCCTGTTGCGACAATTGGTGCGAACATCACAGCTTAAATCCCAGGTTGTTACCTGTGAAGGTCAACCAGAATATGGATGTCGTCCGCATAGGGTTGACACTCAAAGTCTCAAGTCTCCACCACTTGAATCAATGGGTACATAGAACCATTAATAAGGAGAGTTGACAGGGCAGACCTCTGTGGAAAACCACATGACAGTTTGCTGCTGGGGAAAGAAAATCCTCCAGCTGAACCTCTGTCCTTCAAATGGAACTCGATACCCAGTCTAGAGCAGGCCCAATGATATTCAACAGAGATTTAAACTAAATGAGGATGATGTGGTCCTAAGTGTCGAAGTCTGCTGGCAAATCCACCGATTCCAGTTAGGTACTGAAAAGCAGGGCCTAGAAAGGGCCACAAAGGGTTGGAACGAACTAGTATGTTTTTCAGCTACTCACGGAAAAGGACTTCTTATGCTAGGTAAGCAAGCACTGCTGGTAAGAGGGGGGATAATATTCTGAAACTATCAAAGTGAAACATAAAACAGACTATCAGGTCACACTCCTTTAGAACAAAGAGCAACATGGACCAATAGAATAAAGAGGACCAGGTTCTGCTTTAGTTTACAAAATCTTAGCGCAATGTACTAATTTATTCACATAACACAAGCAGTTATTACTTGCTAATGAATACTTTACATATTAAGAAAGAGACTGAACCTCTAAACAAATTCACCTATCATTCATACCGAACTCATACAAACCATATTAATACCAACATATTTTCCAAAAACAAGGGTGTTCATTAACCCCAATATATATAATACAGTTTTTTAGATTCAAGTTCAACACTCACATGTATTTCAGATGTGACCCCAGGGGAGTTGCTAGGTCTGGAAAAGACCCGGGGCTATGCTGATGTCGGAACTGTTGGGACTGAGGGCTAGCTAGTTTTTTGGCTGTAGCTCCTGAGATTCTATCCGGGGCTACAACCAAAACATCAGGGGCTTTAGCCCCTTTAGCCACCCCCTAGCAACGCCCCTGTGTGACCCTCTGTGTTGTTACAGAGAGTTCTGTCTTGTCGACACGTGTTTCGGTTGTAGTCCACTGTGGGCGGAGATCGCCTTGCCACAATATTCTAAACAACCTTCCTCAGGACGGAGTGCAACTAGCCAATATGTGTTGCCTCGTGATAGGGTGGGTGAGCCTCTGAATTTAAAAAAGTAACAAAAACTAATCACCCTGTCATCTTGTTATATGTTTAAACATTTAATGTGTGAAAATTGCAACCATAATCTGTATGTTGCTCGTCTCAAGACTCACCTCCACTGTGTGTTCAGCGGGTGGTGGCTTGATTGTGGGATCTATCCCTCTCCCCGTTTTTTCTGTGTAGAGGTTTAACTATGCACTGCATTAGCACACCTACAGAGGAAAACAAGCGTGCATGTAACTGTCTCTAGACGCTCAACTAATTTAGTATATATTTAGTCTGAACAAAGAAGGAGTTATCACTAGTGGTTTAGTCTACACAGTGTAATTATGACAGTGTAGAAGTCATCCGCATGTTGGTTGAAAAAAAAATGTGTAACCATCATACGCATTGACCGGTGGTGCCATAGAATGGTGCATCCACCTGCAGAGGAAGAAGCAAAACAGAAGGCACTTGTGTCTTGTGTAACACTTGCTACCTACTCCTATATAGATATATATATAATATAAGCCATAATATAACCAGCGGGATATGAGGACATGGAACATTAAATGAGGCGCCAACGCGGCTCAATTGTCGCCAGTCTATGCACCAGCTCACTAGTGATTGGGACGGCGGAAAACCTACCTCTATTCGGTACTGCCGACAGCGTTTGTGTGGCACTGCAGCAATAGCCGTTTCCTTGTTTATTCTGCCGTTGCCATGAACAACTGGTGTCAGAGATGGAAATAGGACTGTTCCTATCCAACAAGTTTATCTTGGTTTCTACACAGCTGACATTCATATTCAATAGAGTACTTGCTAGATGTCAGGCGCGGCTGCCACACAGGTATAAACAAACGAAGAAATTGTGTGCAGGGCGCCCCTTATGCAATAGTCGCGGAAGGGAGAATACGTATAAGTCGGCCCCCATGGGATTGTGGAACTCGCAGTTCAGCAGTCAAGCATATGTAGGTAGAATGACCCAAAAAAACGATATTATATAGCAAAACCAGAGGTATTTATGGAGTAAACCTAGATGGCTGGTATATCTCAGAGGACCCCGGGGGGTCTGTATTGGGGTAATCTGGGGGTAAAGTTCCCCTCCCACAGGATTGGGGGCATGTAGTATGGGGCCATACATGTATTAAGGATGACCTCGGGGGAAAGAGAAGGCATGTATTAGAGATTACATTGGCGGTAACCCTAGTTGGTAGTGATGCTGAGTGGTTCTGGGCAGACTTTGTGCACGGTCAAACCATGGACAAAGATGGATTCCTCCAGTGCCCTAAATGGAGTGTCATGTGGGCTCTTAGTTCATATTTAAAAAATTACACACTATGGATACATTCAATCTGTGATGTACCGTGTCCAAAAGGTAGGTCCAACGCTGCTCCATCCTATGTAGAGTGGGGGCCATATTTCCACCTCGATTTCTTGGTCTGATGGGTTGTAGGACAAACCACTTAATGTCAGTATCTTTGTGGTTCTTTTTGATAAAATGACCAACAAGTGGCTTATCCGGCACTTGGTTGTGAATGCAGGACTGATGTTCACATATCCTTGTTCTGACTTCTCTGGTGGTTTTTCCCACGTAGAGCAGTTCACATGCGCAGGAGATTATGTAATTGACATTTTTCATGCGACAGTTTGTGTGATACTTCATTGTCCACGTGGTATTTTTGTATTTAAAGACATGTTTGGTTTCTGTCATGGGACAAGCCACGCAGATGCCACACTTGTGGTGCCCAGTGATAGGCTGTAGTCCCCAGACATAAAGTAAAGAGACTGGGACAGCACCAACCAGTGCACACCAGTGAAGGGCGTAGTGAGGAGACCATTCAGGAGTGCAGTGTGAGCTCTGCGGGCAGCGGGCGAGGTAGGTCCAGTCCATCAGCTGGATGGGGCAGTTGTGGGGGAGAAAGCAGACCCCCCCCTGATCTTGATGAAGAGGAGAGTGCTGGTAGCGAGATAGGAGACACTCAGAGAGGGTTACATGGGAATAGGTACTCTGGTGATCCCAAGGGAAAAGACAGCGAGGGAAGGCCACGGAGCAGCACAGGATCTGGAAACACAAGTGAGCCACAACCTGGAACAGGGATCAGGGCGCAGTAAAAGGGTGACCCGACCAGGCTACCAGCAAGAACTGGGAAATAGAAGTGAGAGAGACTTCCAGTTGACTGAGAAGTGAAAGAACCCAATAAGCGAAAGAAGAAGTGACCCAGTGCTGCGAGCAGAGCACTGGTGGGGGGCACCTTATAGACCGGCTCTATCAACGTGCCCCTGAAATAAGACTTAACGTCCTGGGGATGGTGGGGGGCGACGCCATGGTGAAATTCCAGCAAAAAAAAAAAAAAATCCATGTTGCCCCCAAAGCAGAAGTCAGCTAAATCGACCAACGGGGACCGTGAGGCAACAGGGATGGGTATGGAGGAGTCACTATGGAGGGGATACTAGCCACGATTCAAGAACCCAGGATATCACTAAAAGGAAAGATATCGGAGGTGGGACTGAAGACGATTCTAAGAGAGACCGGGAGTCATCCCCTCGAGGGGACAGCCGCAGTTTAGAGAGGAACCATGAGGAATCAAGGACAGCTGCTGAGAACTAAACGTGTTGCACGCCGGGGGTCCTGGTGGGTTCATTCTTGGGCAATGTATGAGAATGCGAACAAGCTGATGCGGCTGGGAGGACACAGAGTCTGGCCCACCCAAACTACTGGGACCCCGCAGACCGCATCTGGAGCTAGGCGTGGGATGTTGGGACATCTCGTTTGGTGTAGGTTGGGAAGGGGGAGGGAGAGGGAAAGTAGAACAGGGCAGGGGAGGAGGTAGGGGAGCTACAGTTGGAAGTTGGGTGAAGTGATATGCTACTGGGGGGTTGTGGGGAAGTGGCAAAGGGATTTGGAGGAAGGGGGAGGATGGTGGGTCATAAGGGAAGGGGGCAATGGGGATAGGGAGTTGTGGCGGGCGTGGCTAGTTGTTGGGAAGTTTCTGTGCTGAATCAGGGGGTAAAATTATACAGGGAAAAGGAGCAACAAGGTAGAGCCCCGGAAATACGTGGGGGCATATGGACACAATTGTACTTGAAGGGTTGGCGCAGGCCACCTTAGAGTAGGCACCAGTAATGTGCGGGTCCTGGGTAGTAGTGGGAAGAGACTGCGGTTGGGGCAGTATTTGAAGAGACATAACATTCAACAGGAAACCCATTTACAGGTGACTGATTTGAAAAAGTTGGAGACTAAATGGGGCGAGGGTATTCCGATGATCTTATTCCATGTTTGCAAGCGGGGTGTTTATATGAGTGGCCCTGGGGGTCCCCTGCTGGTGGAGCGCACGGTGGGGGATTATGAGTGGAGGATGATAGCTATTATGGGACAATTGGAGGGCCAAGAAATATGTGTAACCAATTCATATGCTCCCAATGTGGATGACAAAGAATATTTTCCACCAGTGATGCAGTTGATGGGGTGGCTGCTGTACCGGCTTATATGTCCGGGGGTGGAGGGGATTTCAATTGTACCCTGGACCCGGATGACAGGGCGGGAAGTAAGGGGCCTAAGAAAATGCAGGCATGAGCAACCCTACGTCAGGTCGGGGAAAGGTTAGATCTGGTGGAACTTTGGGGGAGTCCAATGGGCTAGAGAGAGGATATTCATATAGGTCAGGGGTCCATGATTCATACTCCAGGCTAGACTATTAATTCACACGGAGAGAACATTTTCATTGGTTTGCAGACCCTCAATATCTGGCTAGAACCTTGTCCAACCATTCCCCACTAGTGGCCACCTTGGGGGACCCCCGAAGGGTGATTTGCGGCGAGGCTGTGGAGGACGCAGTCAGGGATACTGGAAGATGTGGCCAGCAAACAATCAATACAGAAAGGAGATCGCCTCTTTCTTCGAGCTGAATGAGGGCTTGGTAGAGGACGTGGGGGACGCATTGGGAGGCCTTTAAGGGCACCATGAGGGGAATGTGTTTGTCACCGGCAGTGGGGGTCAGGAGGACCTTAAACAATTCCTTAAAAGACCTTTAGGCGATGATTCAAAGATTAGAAGGGGACCTAGGGCACGGGCGACAGGTAGGCGAAGAGTAAGCAGCAGCACGAGAGGCACACCAGAGGGCCCAGGACTCACTGGCACAATTAGACCGTAGGCACTATATGGAGAAACTCCACGTGGAAGGGGATACGGCGGGTTGGCGTCTGGCATGGCTAATAAGACCAGAGCGCCCTGAGCCAATTTCCCGAATACGAGATCTGGCGAGTGGTCTAACAGGAGATAAACAATATTTTCCTGCGGCTATAAACAGTTATACTCAACTAAGGGTACCTATTCGATCTGGAGGCCTCAGACTTATTGGATCTGGTGTGACTGCCCAGGCTAGCAGAAGAAGCAAGGGATGGATTGGAAGCACCCATAGAAGAGGGGGAGATATTGTGTGCTATACGCGCTATGCAGGCCAATAAGGCTCCAGGCAGCGATGGGTTCCTTGTGGAATTTTACAGGAAATATGTGGAAGACCTGGCTCCTCAATTGAATAGGGTTTATGATAAAGCGCTGCAAAAGGGGATATTGCCAGAAACATTGAGGGGGGAGGTTCTAACCTTGCTCTTAATGAAAGACAAGGATAAGGTAAGGTTCTAGCATCTAAATTCCCCAGGATGATCGCCAGTTTGGTCCATTCAGATCAATGTGGGTTTATGGGGGGGCAGGAAGTATGAAATTGCACCACTTGCACCATTTAATGGACTTGGTCAAGGGATCACAGAGAGTAATGGCGCTGGTGGCACTTGACACAGTCAGAGCATTCGACTCGCTCGAATGGGCGTGGTTGTGTCAAGGGATTTGGAAGTGGATTTGTGCGATGGCTACGCCTGCTTTACAATTATCACATGGCCAGGATCAAGACAGCGAGACATTTTTCTCAGGGGTGGTCAGTGGAGCAGGGTACGCGACAGGGTTGCCTGGTTTCCCCAATTTTGTTTTCATTGGCACTTAAACCATTGGCCTGGTATCTCCGGACATACATCCCTGAGACGGGCATCGGAGTATGCAGGGTGACTCTCACCTTTTACTCTTCGCAGATGTCTTCCTGGAAAACATGCCAGTACTATTGGAAGTGTTAGACAACTTCAGGAAACTGTCGGGTTTCCAAGTCAACAAGGAGAAATCACTCCTGTTCCCCTTGGCGTGTCTTCGGGCTAGGGAAAAGGCACTGCTCCCGGGCTGGGGCAGCCAATGGGAGACAGAATCTTTTAAGTATGTAGGGATACAGATATTCTATAAGATTGAAGAAACAGTTGTCTACAACACTTGGTGGGCGCTCTCAGTCACAGGAGAGGCGGTACAGTCTTGGAGGAGGTTGCCTCTGTCGCTGATGGGGATGGTGGCCCTTTTCAAGATGGTGCTGACAAGGCTCTTGTATTATTTTACTAACATACTGTACGTCATTAAGAAGGTATTTTTTACAATGTTAGAAAGGACACTAGGAGAGTTATTATGCAACACAGTGCAGTGCCGCGTGGCTATACAAACGCTATGGCGCAGGCACGAGAAGGGGGGATGAGCATGCCGGATTTTGAGCTGTACTTCATGGCGGCACAGCTACAATCCGTAGCCCACTGGAAGGGAGCTCTCAGAGGTAATATAGTGGGCTTGTTGGGCAGGATGTCGGAAGGTAGACAGGGTCTGGAGTTACTGGGAGGCCTGACAGGGAGAGGGAGGGCACGAATGTCTTCAGAATGGTTTGGGAAGTGTGGAAAAAACTGTTGGGGAGGTTGAAGGTGGAAGGGTTGTACAGTGGGGGGTTACCGGTACGGTTTGATGTAGTCATTAGTGTGGCACTGCAGAGCATAGGATTAGGGTTTTTGCAGGACGGGCAGTGCGCTACTTTGGGGGACCTATTTGTGGGGGGGTAAGTTTGAGGAATGGAGGCAAGCATACAGGGTGGCAAAGAGCAACTTTCTCATGTACGCCAAAGTGGTGCAGAGATTGGCAGAGCTGTGGGAGGGTATCCCTGAGGAGCCATAGTCAAGCCTGCTTATGCAAACATTACTAGAACTAGCGGAAAGTCAGGGGAGGATATCCAGGGTGTATAAAGCCCTGCAGACAGACAGGATAGTGGGTTGGCGGTCAAGGAAAAAAATAGGAGAGGGATACGGGATCACCGATCAGGGACAAAATGTGGGAAAAAGTATGGGAGAAAGTCAAGAAAGTATCCAGGAGCGTGCGGTTCGAACACACTCAGTTTTATTACCTGCATAGGGAATATTTGACACTGGAACGACTGCATGTGATAGATCAGTCAGTACCTCATGAATGCCTGTGGTGTGGGGAGGAGCACGCTGGTCGCTGGCACATGGTTTGGATCTGCCCAGTTATTACTCGGTACTGGGAAGGAGTGATTGAACGTATCAACAAGCTGCTGGGGAGTACATATGAACTGCGCGAAACCCAAGGATGTTCTCACTGGTAGGCCTCAGGGATCCTTTGTTCAGGTGGCCAGGGGAGGGCCATCACCCTTGGATACCAACTCTGGGGGCAGACAGGCCGAGGGAGGATCACCTTGGCAGGGGATCCTTGGGGGCTGTTGAAGGAATTCCCTCAGGCAAGACGCAGTATACCCTTTCTTTTGGCTTGCCCTTACCCGACATCCCCTCTGTCTGTATGGGATATTGTCACCAAAGTCCCATCATACCCCAACCTTTCCCTATACCAAAAAGAAGGCGAAACCGTCCGTCCGAGACAACCAAAACAATCTCTAAATCCCAACATAAGTTTTACCTCTCCTTCCTCGAAACCCACTTCTTAACAATCCTACATTCAGATCCCCTTTTCTAATAAAAATCCACAACATCTTTATCCCTATTCTGTAGAATACCACAACTCCCATAAATCCTACCCACTGCTGTTTCCAAAAACCACTAGAAAATGGTGCCCCTATAAAATGCGAAAGGCAAATAACTGACTGCGTAACAAAGACATCTGGACACAATGCATATGCAAGTTGAAGCTTCTGTAACAAGTAGACAAATACTGTATGTTATCAGTGGTTATCAGCAAAATAACTAAGCTTGGATCCCAGAATACCTGTTTTCACAGCCTTGAAGCTTAAGAAAATCCATTTCTCAACGTATTCCTAGAATTTGGATGCCATGTGTAGAGAAAACATAACTCTAATTTTAAAATGTGTTCCTTTACTTTCACTGGTGAACGCATGTGAAAATTCAATTATAAATGAACAGGTGTACATGTGAATTCTATAAAGTAATGCTAAGTGTGGTGTAGAATTGAGCCATTATTTAAAGTTCCATTGTATTTTACCATGCACATCACTCCACTCTAAATATTAGTCCATTTTATTCAACTCTAAATGAGACAAGTAAATAGTATTGAATTGTTCCACACTCTAAGTAAGATGGAAAGCGGAGTATTAATTTCTCTACTCCATGGTACATGCACTTGCAGCTGACCTACAAATCACCTGTCCTTCTACAGCCACAAGACATGAGGCCGTAGTAAGGCCTTGATCCATCATGTTCATACACGTTAAGCCAATAAAGCTCTGCAATATAGCTGGCTAATGTTAAACTTCAAAAAGGGACCCGTGTTGGGAAGGAGCTAGTGCCTTCCTTCATTCCCAAGCTCTTTAGAATTAGGTAAGACTTCTTTTAACTGTTTCTAGGCACTGCAAGAGACCAGGCGGGAGAAGGGGCACTAAAAAGAAGGCAGTTATTTCAATAGAAGGTATAAATAACTGTATACTTTGGTAAATGTTAAAAAGCACGGTACTATCAAGCTCTCTGCCAAAAGGAATGTGGCCTGCACGAAAAATAGTCTACAGGCATTGCCGTGGTGTTCACTAGCTCTGGCAGGCCACCACGTAACTCAGCAACTGTTTGCTGTCCCAGGCAGGCTAAGACTCCTGCACACAATGCAGAATTATGGAAAAAAGCTTACGAGGAGATTATAAAACCAGATAAAAATATCAGTCGAATCAATGAGTTATGGAGAGCATGATGGAAACATTTTTATATATAAATGTTCATAATGTAGCAAAAAAATGAAAAACAGGAGCTACAGTGTATTCTTGCATAGGCTAGCAGTATGCCAAGTAGTATGCCCTAAACAGAAACCCGACCATGAAGGAAGGAAGACTGCAGCACCCCTTGTAGGGAAGGAGGACTGTTTTGGATGGAGCCATGCCGATATCCTGAGATGCACTACAGCAAGTTAAGAGTATATAAGCTCCTGCCTGGCTCCAGTCTGCAGGAAAATGGGATGGCTGAGGGACACCATTCAGCAAGCAGAGTTCTTTGCTCCCATCCTCATGTCTGTATAGAATAAACGTGTGATCTTTGCAAGATAGACTCTTGGCCTTAATTCCCAAGAAGGGTGAGCTTTAATCTGGTATGAGCGTGATAAGGGGTACCCGTATAATAAAGGAGTACCCCTGAAATTAGTGCCTACCTTACACCCGTCACATTCATCATTTCAGGCCCCTCAAAAAACAAACATTTAGGAGAACAGCTTTAAAGATATCAGTGCAAAAGTCCAAAAAACTAGCCTCAACATGTCCTACATTACAGAAGGAGAATGTGCATGGGATGTACCAGCAGTGACTGCCACTGGCCCAGGTCAGCATTTTTTCCATTTAAAAGCGGAAGAAGAAAGTTATAGGTGTGGTGTTTTAACCCCAAAAAGTAATCATTTGAAAAACCATAATTTATAAAGGGACATTTTAGAAACATGAGACTAACTGCTAATTGCAGCTAATAAATATGACTTTCACCCAGTTGTAAATTGACGTAATTGAAAAAAATAAAGATAAATGGGGAAAAATAACTCTCTGGAAAAACGTAACGCACAGGAGCTGACCTGATTCAGGGATCGACAGCAGAGCCTGAAAAATGGGTGGAGGTGCTTATGTTTCCATGGGAGGTTGGGATATCGACCAGAATCTGCCTGATATATTATAAAATACTGCACCAGGTGTACTATTCTCAAACGGCACTAGTTCAGTGGGGTTAAAGAAAGAGTGGCAACTCCTGAGTAGTGCCCATAATAGACCCAAGGTACTGCCGGGTTAAGGAGGCCCCAGGCCTATTTGAGGTAACCAAGTGGAGTAGTACAAAACAGGAATGCTATGATGACTGGACATTTCGACCGATCAAAGTCTTCAAGATATATTCCTGAAGAAGGCACAAGTTGTTGAGTAACTGAATGTTTCTACTATAACATTTATTTTATATTCTTGCTATATTGAATACCTTCAGCACTATTGGGATACTACCTTACTCATCCGCGCAAGCCTAGCACTCCCAAATGGCTACCTATTTGATAAGCTAGCCGCATGGAGCTGAAAAGCTCATCCTCAGCGACGACTAATGCAGCAACGTACTGAACTAACATCTGCAAACACATGCATTGTTAAAGTCAAGATTGACGTGCCTTGTTATATTGAATCTCTGCAGCTCTGTTGGGACTTTTCCTTAAATTATCTGAGCAAATCTAGAACTCCTAAACCAGCCACTCATTTGAGAATGTCTGTTGTTCACCATTATACCCTGCCAATCGGCCCCTCAACCATAGGACCAATTCCATTGGTGGACGCTGCAGGCCGCCATCTATGCCTTGAAAAAGGCCCATCCTTTGGTCGAAGCATGCGTTAGCTATTTTTTCCTTGAAATGCTTTTAAATCCTTTTCAATAATTGTCAACTACATTTCTTCGGACATACAGGCCTTATTGGCCTACCAGTAGAATATAACTGAAAATGTGTTATGTTCCAGCACCAACTGGCCAATAAAATACTGTCACAGCTTTTCAATATTGCCACATGCGCAAAGTTGCCTTTGCTTATTCTTTATTCATTGAAAAGTTGCACACACATGTTCAAAGAATGCTACATAAGTGCTGAGAGAAGAGATCACAAACGTGGAGAGCTGTATTTTCTTAAACTATACCTAAATGCAATTGGTTCTTGTTTACGTTATATTATCTGCACTTAGCCAATACATTCACCACCCCACAACTCAAACAGGGGAATTAAATAGAAGGGATGTATGTTTATAAATCTCATTTGTTAAAATAACGTTTCTCCAATATCATACCTGTTTTGATACTGGAAAAAATCGAGTGTATTTGAAGATTTTTTTTAAAGGTTTTTTTTAAACATGTACACACTGGCCGAAAAGCAGCAATGTTATCACTGAAGTATACTCTGTTGCTTGGAGGGAAGCAAACAGAAGGAGTTTATTTAGAATGCCTAGTATCTTTTACAATATAATATGTACCTAGAATCGATTATGGAAATGAATGCATGTGTGAGTTATATTACTGAGATGCATGTAGGCAGGTAAAGACTTGTGTTACTGACCAATGGTTTTTGTACCTATAACATTGCAGTGATTTTTGTGGTATAAAAATGGAGCCATCCTTGAAATGAACTTTCATTCTTTAAATACATTTGGAGTTTTTAAATATACTGTGTTTTTCTTACCCAGAATTGTGGGCTGGAATTGTAGATCAAGAACATTAGCGTAGGTGTGCAGCCCTAGTGGAATCAAATACATTCATGAATATTTAAATTTGGTCACTAGGTCTAGCACCTAACTGTCTGAGGAGATGGCATGCCATTGAACTGAGCACCTTTTGATCAGGCCTCTCACCAAAATGTTGTGTGGGAAGGCCATCAGATGTGAGCGAGGCTTGCTTCAATGTCTGGGGTCAGGATTGTCCAGGTCCGATGCCCTGCTGGGTGGTGTACCTTGTACAGTTATGTTGCTACTTGGACAATAAGTACATGCAAAGCAATCAGGAGGCATAGGCTCTAGCTGATGATTTTATTAATCTGGCAGCACCTCCTTCAGAGGAGCGAAAGGGTCTTCAGAGGGAATGTATGGCTTGTGCTGCGTAAGAATTGGATTTTATTCTTTTTAGGCGACCGTCTATCTTCTTGCCAAAAAGATCATGACCATGAAACAGCATATTGAGAAATTGGGCCTGCACTTTCAGGCGGCAATTAGTAGCCTTCATCCATGCCTGTCTCAAAGCAATAGCCATTTGTGCCATCTGTCTAAACATGGAGCTTGCGGCATCAATAGCCAAGTCAATGGTATGGTCTCATTATCTCCTCTTCCTTGACATTGGCTCTACGCTCCTTTTGCAGGTCCTCTGGTAGATGATCCAAAAACATGTTAATTCTATTGTAGCAGGCGGTCATGACCAAGGCGTTGGCTGTTGCCTCCAACTTCCGGACGACCTTGTCTGGTTGGCAGTAAATGGCAAGGCCAGGTTAGGGGATCTACATCATACTGCAATTGTAATGATTGGGTGAGCTTTGAAAGTGCTTTCTGACATAGCAGGGTGATGTCTGTTACCTCACACTTCTTTTCTGGTCTTCTCATGCTGGCTGATGTGCATACTGGTGGTTTGAGGATCATCTCCCCTGTTGCCAAAAGTGTGTCCAACATTGAAATGGTGGCAGTAGTGTGATTATTCTGGTCTCTATGTCCATAAAGTACAGACTTATTTTTCTAAGTGGAAACTTGTAGGTCAAAGATTTCAGCAGCAATTATGATCATAGCATGGAAGGAGACAATACCCTCTGGTGGCAAAGCTTTACCTGGAAAGACACGTTTCCCCTGTTCTGGGATAACACAGTCTTCCCATTCATCTTCTTGCAGAGAATGCTGTGGCAGCTTGCCTTCTTCCGAATCATCACCTCCCATATGTTGTTTTTCCAAAAAAAAACATTTGGTATAGGTCAGTCCATGTAATGGTCTCCACAGGGTGCTGCTACAATGAAAGTGACTTAAACGATCTGGTGCTGTCATTTCTGTTTTTCTCACAGGTAGATGAGGGTTCCACAGACGGATGCCGTTCGGCCTGGCACAGTCTCTGGAACGAAGAGATTATTACAGTGCCTACATGAGGGGTGTCCATGATCTCTTCTGTCAAGGGTATGTCCTCTGGTAATGGTAGATTTGATATTTCATTTTCCTCCATCCCATGTGGTCTGTAAAAACCGGATTGTGATCTCAAAACTCTGGATCCTCTTACAGGATCAAGTCAAGGAGCTTTGATCAGTAGTGGAGGACTTCCTGGCAGTAGTCAATGAGATATGTTTTGTTGCCATTTGTTTGACAACCATTTGTTCATGAACATTGACATCTTGATTTTTGCTAATAGGGTTTTGTCCGTTTCTTAATTAATGGAACACCTGTGGACTTTGTTTAACAAGTGTTTCACTGCTGACAAGGCTTCAGTCTTTCCTGTGGGTGTGTACTTTGACAAAGGTTTATCAGCCAATGAGTGTCTCGGATGGCTGCTCTTTCACTCACAAATGTTTTGCACTGACTTGTGTAGACAAAGGATCTGTGCATGACATAGTCGAGGCATGCTGTTCTGCATGGTGTTTTGAAGATGTTTTTCACCACTGGATTCCCCCCTCGGGTTCAGGAAAATGGTGTTCCTTCAAGCACTTTGTTCTTGAAATAGAAACCACAACCCTTTCAACAGAGGAACCTCTCCTTTCTGAGGTGCATGCTTCTCTGGTTTTCTGGAGTGCAGAAGCAAGGGCTGCGCAAGCAGTTTCTTCCCAGAGGAGCTGTCTTTGCGTTCTTCCAGAAACACAAAGAGGTTCCTGTGTCTGCCTTGGGCTATCTTTTGTGAGCAATACTTACACATGTTGAGGTCCTCTGTTTTCACAGGCTGAAGGCAATAAACAACCATTGTGTGCATCAGTGAGGAAAACATTTCTTTCCACCACTATTGTAGTCCAAAAATAGGGACTTCTTCCCCCTTACGTCCCTCTGACATGTTCATGGCAGAGGTGTGAAAAATGAAATCTGTGCATTGCAGTCTGTTAGCTGGAGGAAGCAGACAGCCTACAACAAGATTTCAGAAAAGAACGGTTGAAAATTGCATCCAAGTGTTGAAAAAACCAGGGAAAAAGCACAGAGAGCTAGGGAGGATTTCCTGTCACATGACTTGTGGTGAAAACTCAAGAATGCTGCCCTGGATGGAGCTTAAACCTCATTGACTATGTCAAAAGGAACTACAAATTAGCTGGATAGGGTATATCTGAATAGTCTTTAATGATTATCTCCCGTCTTCATTTTGTTCGGCTAGGTAGGAGAACGATCAAATGAACATTCGGAGGAGTAAAGCAAAAAAGTTATGTATTACTTTACACAAAAATGCTTAATAAAAAAAAGTATTTTTCTATGTGTGTGTGTGTGTGTATATATGTACGGTACTGCTATGACAATTATGTTCCAGAGATTCTCAGCCTGACGATGGGGAATAATTCAAGCATGTGAATCTATGAAAGATTCACTGCAGGAAAAAGCATGATTCGCTTCCCTAGAATCCAGTAGTATACAAATAATGGTTCTAGTCTTCAAGATCTCTTTCACAAAATGTAGTGTTCAAGACAGGCTACTCCATTCACAGTGAAGCAGCCAATTGCTATTTGTAACCACTTTCGGTTTAAAAGTCTTTTCCAATTTGCAGTACGTAAGACAGTCAGCCACTCAGTCTGATCTTGGCTTGAAGACTTTCTCTCTCAATATATGGTGTGGTTTCACCAATCCCAACATGTAGCGCTTTCTTACCAAAGTCCTAAATCTCTGGTTGCACACAAGAACCTATCTTTGAGGGAAAAGTTGGGAAGTGTGGTAGGTCAGGCACAGGAGATGGACAAGGTGGAATAGTGAGCGACTTCCTTTTATTTTGTATACAAACCTGAGCTGTCCCTATGTCTAAGATTGTACTCTATAAAGGAAAATATCCACAAGGGTGCCAGTCAAAATGTCTGTCCAAAGTCAAGAATGTCTTCTGCCCACAAATCTTTACTAGACTGATCTCTGTCCCTATCACTTAACAAAAAAAACCACAAAATCCAAAAGATGAGTTGGATTTCCTCGCCGATTCACTTCTTGCAGTACTTCTTGTCCACCACATTGCGGATCTCTTCCCCAACTTTCAGTGCTATGCGGATGACACGCAGCTCATTTTCAGGCTCCCTTCCGCCACCTCTTCTCCTTCTCTCATCTCCGACTGTCTGTCCGCTATCCAGGAGTGGCGTTCAGCCAATGATCTCTGCCATAATGCCAGTAAGACTGAGATTCTCCTCATCGGTACACCTGCTCCCTCTTTCCCAGTCGCTCTCTGTCCAGCCTCTCTTGGCCCTCTTCCTTCTCCCATCTGTGAAGCTAAAACCCTTGGGGTCATCTTGGACTCCTCTCTCCTCCTCGCCTCACATCTCCCATGTCTCTAAGAAGTCACACCTCCTCAGAGGTATTCTTACTTTCCTCTCTTTCGCCCAGAAGCATACTGCTTCCAGAGCTCTGGGTCTCTCTAGGCAGCACTACTCAAGCAGCCTCTTTCTAAATCTGCCTGCTTCTACTCTACGCCCTCTGCAACTCCTCTGGAACAGGACTGCGAGCCTTGTCTTTGGCCTCAAGCCCAGGGATCATATCTCTCCAGGACTGAAATATCTGCGCTGGGTCCCAGTAGCTGCGAGGATTAAGTTCAAAATCCTCTGCATTGTCCACAAGGCCTTCTGGGGCCTGGGACCTTAATACCTCCAACTCTCTCTTCCTAAATATCTTCCTTCTCGAGCTCTTCGCTCATCTGCCTCCAACTCCCTCCGGGTCAGTCGCTCGCCAAGCAGCGAGTTGGTGGTAGATCTCTTCCTTCGGCTGGGACCTCCCTCTGGAACAGCCCCCTGCCTCCCTGAAACTTGAGGAGAACCATCTCCGGTTCAGGAAGCACCACAAGACCTTCCTCTTTCCTTCTGCTTTCTCTCCTGCTCTGCCCTGCTGAACTCCAGACTGAAACTGCACTGGTCACCTGGCTAACCTCTGATCTAGGGCCCATGTCCCCCTCCCCCATGAGGTGCACACCTGCACTGCCTCCCGGAAAACCCTTGCACTTGGGAGCTGTTTCTGTATCCCTACAGTCCCCACCAGCTTATGACACTTTCCTGCACTTATCCCTGCACCTGCCACTAACTGGCCATACTTTTACCTACTATATTAATTCTGTTTATTTTTTACTGTTGATCCAATGTATTGCACTGCCCCTCCACCCACACTTTCTATCCCCCCCCACCCCTGCACTTGCGCGATCTCAATGTCTCCTGGTTTAGTAAGATCGGTGTCTCTGTCTTCACTCTGTTCCCCCTCCCTTGCCTCATTGCACTTTGAATCACTTGTGTATAGGCACGTTATAAATGCAATATCATATCAGATATGCTTGGGCCCTTGCAATGGAGTAGAGACTGTTTACAGCTCCCCCATCCTGGAATGCGCAAACAGGCCTTACCATTCATACGTGGGCACAACATCGCAATTTGGTAATCCTATAGCATGTATACATACTCCAAATGTCTATTGTGTATGTTTGCCTGTAATGAATGTCAGTGCCACCATGCAACTGTTCTTCCATCTTAAATTGTATTCTTAAGACTGCCCAATCAGCCATATGTATCTATGTTCAGTGTTCCTTAAGAAAGCTCTTCTCAATATCCTAATACAATATATTTATATATAACTGATATTACACGGCCCACGGTAGTAGCTGTGTAGTTATGGTTAAGCTGCTAAACCCATAGGAAGAGCACTTTTTTGGGCAGCTTATAACTTTGCTTACCCTAGACGAATCCACACTAAACTTTGCAAAAAAAAGTTTATGGCCCACTCTGAATGTTTGCCCAAAGTTTGGTGAGGTTTGGTCCAGGGGGGCAAAGTTATGGGGGGGTCCCACATTTTTTTTCCCCATAGACTGAATGGGGAAAAAACTGCTCACGCCTTCAGCCCAAACCGCTGGACGGATTTTCACCAAATTTGTGGCAGGAGCAGCGGCTTGGTCCCGAAAGCGTGCTTTTGTAAATTTGGTGTAAATCCATCCAGTATCTTTTTTTAAAACGACCGAAAAGTAGGTCACAAAAAATTAGTGATATTTGTGTCCGCTGCGTGGACACACTTCCCTGTTCGCTCCGCGGACTGGACACCGATTGGTTAATTGGCTTGGGTCGTGTCCACGGACATGCAACGTGTTGGCTGATTGGATGGTGAAGACCGTGAACTGCGTCCGATTTTTTGAAATGCCCGCCATCTTGGATTCGCGGACTTCGCCACTGTCCGTGGACATCGTGGTAAAAACATATTAAAAAACACAACATTGCACTTGTCAAACTTATCAAATAATCTCTGGGGAGGCGAGGGGTGATGAGGATGGGATGGGATATGGCTGGAAGATGCAAAAAAACAGGTGTTTTTTGCCGCGAATGTCCACAAACAGTTTGGATGTTCACGAACAGTCCTGAAAAGTTTGCGGACACTCAGCATTACAGGGTTGGTGAAATGCAGGTCTTGGATGGCTTAGAACCTTGGCGCCACTTAATGGAACTGCATGAAATTCTACATGTATATTTCTGAGCTGATTCTGAGTGAGTATGCAAAGTTTGGTGGGATTCTGGCACGAGGGGGCAAAATTAGATGGGGGGCCCAAAATAATGTAAAGGCCTATAAATGTGGTGCCATTTGACAAATCTCCACAAAAGTTTGCAAAAAGATTATAGATCTAGATATAGATGTTTTCATAAAGTCTGAATGGATTTTGTCAAGTGGGGGATAGGTTATATGACGATTGTATGTGCATACATTTGACACTTTTGAAAAAATAAAACATGGGTAGATTTCCAGAAAACTTGCTTAAGTAGCATTGGCAAGGACCTACAAGCATGGTTTTGCAAATGTGTCAGTGTTTTATTATTTGACAAGTGTCATAATGTAGCTACAAAAAACTAGTGGTATACCTTTAGTGACTGAGGGGTAGCCTGTGGCCATGGGCAGTGGCCAGATTGTCCGGGTCATGGAATAAGGTCATGATCCAGACAATCTGGCTACTGGCCATGACAACAAGGGACAAAACATAGGATTGAAGTGGTCATGTCCACCTGGGACTGGCTTTGTGGCTAAGTTATTCAAAATTAGGATAGATCTGAAAGCGAAGAAAAATGTGCTTGTGGTAATATGGTCATAGGGTTCTCTTTTTGCCTTCTACAGGCTGGCATGGAAAGCGAAGAGGGGGCCCTGTATGGAACCCTCGCCTTCCCTTTCCATGGTGGCCATCTTGGAGAAGGATTTTCCTTCCTACACCAGGACGCCACAGGTGTCCCGGTGTAGGAAGAAAAATCCTCTTTTTTAGCACCCCGCTTTGGGACCCTAGGTTGCTAATGACCTTCTTGCCCCATTGCAGGGGCTGGAATGGGGGGATAATGGTCCAGAGACCCTGTTATCCAACCTCGCTTTGCTTGGGCTGATAACTTGGGCTGCTGGGCTGGTATCCACCGTTCCAGGGACTGGAACGGAGGATGAACGCCACAATATTCCCATTAGCATAACACAAAATGCAAAAGGAAATGCTGGAAAATCTTATTGAGTCTATGTACTTTAGTGAGAAATATAAAGTAGATGGAGTCTATACATTTTTTTTTAGTTCTATTTTTTAACTGTCTTAAAGGAATGGGTCTTTTGCTGTTTTTGGATGTATTTTTTTTTGACAGGAGATCTGAGAACGAAAGGTGGGGAGGGAAATAAGGGAAGAGGAACCAAACACTAATATGGAGGGGTAGGTGGATAAGGGAAAATGTTGCGCGTGTGTTATTTCTAAGGCAAGGGGCAGTGTTTCTCATGCTCCTTGATTACAACAGTGGTGGTGGCTCTTGGGGAGCAGGGATGGCGTTAGCTGATGCCATTTTAAGATAAATAGCAGTTTTGCTAAAAGTATGTACTGTGTACTAGATTTTTAATGGATAATGAGTAGGAATAGGTGTTGGAGCTGTGCAAGGGAAATTTTGAAGTTGAAAGTTCCTAGATCAGTAGAAAATGCAGTTCTGAACTGTCCGCGAAGCAGAGATCTTATCGTGAAGTGCGGACGGGTTCTCGGACACGTCATCATGCCGCATGCCCGTGCATGGTCATGTGGCACTGTCCGGAAGGTCCGCTATGAAGTCAGATGTTCATAGACGGCTACGGATGCAAAACTAGTTGAATTATTTGCAAAAAGTGTACAGAAGTGTTAAAAATGATTCCAGAAGGTGGTAAATGGCAGAGTTCTAAGGTGACACTTTGTAAATGGGACATAAATATTGCTAAGTTATAGGAAAACAACATGCGCTACTAAAAACCTATCAAATTCAGTGAAAAAACTTTGTTAAAGCCACTACAGTTGCTGTGTTATATATATATATAACAGGTAGTAGCTGTGTAGTTATGGTTAAGTTGCTGTTTCCATAGAAAGAGCACTTTTTGGGCGGCTTATAACTCTGCTCCCCCTGGACGAATCCTCATCAAACTTTGCAAACAGGTATATGGGCCACTCTGAATTATATTTGCAAAGTTTGGTGATGTTTGGTCCAGGGGGTGATGTTATAGGGGGGTCCCAAATAGACTGAATGGGGGAAAAAGTTTGCGCACGCCTACAGCCCAGACCGCTGGACGGATTTTCACCAAATTTGCGGCAGGAGTAGGAGCTTGGCCCTGAAAGCGGGCTTTTGTAACAATCCATCCAGTAGTTTTCTTTAAAATGACCAAAAAGTATGTTTAAAAAAATTAGTGATATGTATGTCCGCTCCGCAGTCACACTTCCCTGTTCGCTCCGCAGACAAGATACTGATTGGCTAATCGGCTTCGTCATGTCCAGGGACATGTGACACGTTCGCTGATTGGATGTTGAGGAGCGTGAAGTGCGTCAGATTGCTTCGATGCGCCCGCCATCTTTCATTCGTGTTTTGGTGTACGCGGACATCGCCGCTAAAACATATAAAACAACACAACCTTGCACTTGTTAAACTTATCAAATACTGTCTCAGAAGGTGACGGTTGATGAGGCTGGGATGGGATGTGTCAGCAGGAAGTAAAAAAGTGGTGTTTTTTGTCACGAAAGTCGTACAGTACATTTGAAGTTGTTGCTCAATATAATGTCCGTTAAGTACAGGCGAAGATTTATTGTGTCTGTGTTACAATGTATTTAAAATAATATTGCAGTCAGACTGGCACCATAAAGTTTGAAATCTGAGACAGCCACCTGCAGTGCTTGATGGAAACAGCGGGTCTGCAAGTGTATGGGAGTACCAGTTCTCATGAATGCGTTAAGACATGTTGTTGCAAAGTGAGAATGTATTTGGATTCTGAGTGAAGGTCACTAGCTTTGCTTTTTTGGTTGTGAGCTCAGGAAGCCCACGCATCCGACTGAACCCATAAGGGTCAATTGTTTTTTGACCTTGATCGAAAGGCTAAATTCAGTAAGAATGCAGGGAGTGAAAGTTTTCAAAAAGGAACATTTGATAAGGTTGTGCATTCCAAACGTTTTTAAGGCACATGTAATATCAGTTCATGAAGATTCTTTGGTGCAAGCACATTGGTGTCTGAGTTTCACGAAGAGAATGGAGACGGGCAATATCGTGTAAGTTTGCTTTTGACGACTCTACACCAGAACGAGATTACATTTTTTATTACATGAACATTAATTTTGGCAATGTAACTTAAGTACTATCTTTCTATTTGTCATTTTTTTGTAGTTATGGATAGGGCAGATTCTCACCGTTTGTAGACTATCACTAGATTAACCCATGTTCAACGCTAATATTTCTTTAAAATGTCATGTATGACCACATCGATTTGTGTATCAGTTTCCGCATTCTTTTTGTCTTTTTTGAAATAGTTTGCTGTGTGTAGTAATCGTTAGTTTAAACTGTATGCCGAGTTAAGAAATCAACAGATGTATTGTAATAAAGGTTGGGTATTGATAAGTATTTTCTATTATGTTTTCCAAATAGTTACACGCTGCCTTACTGCGATTGCCATGGTTTCCAGATGCCAAGTGATGGATTTTTTGTACGGCAGGTGCACATACTCGTAAACTGCTGGATCACCGTGACTGTTTTGTGGGACAAACGCGCAGGGCCGATGTGTCCCTACCCTGCACTTGCGCTTAGGAGTAACATAACATCTTTTATGGTGGTCTAGGCCCAAGTTCATGCCGACGCCCTGGAATTCACTGTGCGACCGAAGCAGTTCCTTTATCGAAAACGAATACTTTGTGTATGGGAAAAGAACAACGTGTGCCTCACGATTAAAATTTTCCATCACAAGCGCAGAAACTATTTTGCAATTTGCTTGCATATGGGAATAGTCCGATGTTCTCTGACACTTTATTCTGAAATAAAAGTACTTTACAAATTGCAAAGTGTTACTGTTTTCCTTTAAAAAACGGTTTATTATTTCAAATTGTGATGTGCTATGTTGTAAGTCAATGTGTGTTCATTTTCAGGTGCTGCGTCACGGCACGTAGGTGCTTATGGGCGCATTTGGCTAAGCTGGAGAGGAACGTCATCGACAAAGGTGTTGAATATCACTAGGGTTGGTTATGTGAGAGTCAGGGTCGGGCCATATGATTTAGTGACGTCAGGGCAATTTATCTTAGGCAGTTGCAGCAATGGACAAGATTAGCACAAGATGGACGTGGTCTGCTGTCAGATTTCGTATGTTTCTAATAGAGGAAAAATGAGTTAAGGTGCATTGGAAATGTTTGCGATAGATCACTGTTTGTAAAAAAAAGTACATGGTCGAACCCTCGGGGATAATATTTTCTGACCCTTGCACTTGTGAAACTTCTGAAATAATGTGTGGGGAGGTGAGGGTTAATGCTGATGGTTGGAATATTTCTAACGTGATAGCGAATGAGTTTACAAAGTTTGTAGGGATTTTGTGCACACCTAATACAACAAATCGTTTGTGTATTCTTTTGACAGTTTTGAAAAAAAAAACGTGGGTGGATTTAGAGTAAATTTGCGTCAGGCTGCTTGGCAACGACCGAAAAGCATGGCGTTGGAGATGTGGCACTGTTTTCGTATTTGACAAGTGTCATAATGTAGTTAAAAAAAATAGTGGTACAGCTTCAGTGACTGAGGGATAGGCTGTAGCCATGGGCAGTGGGCAGAATGTCGGGGTCATGGTATAAGGTCATGATCCGGACAATGTGGCTACTGGCCATGACCAGAAGGGAGAACACATAGGATTAAAGTGGCCATGTCCACCGAGGACTGCCTTTGTGGTAAAGTTGTTCGACATTAGGACACATTTGAAATGGAAGAAAACTGCTTGTGGTAATATGGTCACAGGGTTTGCTTTTTGCTTTTTGCAGGCTGCAATGGAAACCGAAGAGGGGACCTGTGTGGAACAACCGTCTTCCCTTTCTATGGTGGCCATCTTGGAAAAGGATTTTCTTTCCTAAACTGGAACGCCAGCGGCATCCCGGTTTAGGAAAAAAAATATATTTTTTAGTAGCATGGGTTACTACTTTGGAAATCTAGATTGTTAATGGCATTCATCCCCCATTTTAGAGGTGGTAGGCGGGTAATGAGACAGAGGCCTCGTTATGCACTATCGCTTCGATTGGGCTGATAACTTGGCCTGCTAGCCCTTTATCCACCATTCCAGTCCCTGGAATGGAGGATGAACTCTACAATATTCCCATTAGCATAACACAAACTGCAAATGGAAATGTTGGAAAATCTTATTGCATCTATGTACTTTAATACGAAATATAAAGTAGATGGAGTCTATGCGTTTTTTTTAGTTCCATTTTTTAACTGTGAAAGGTGGATCATAAAGGAACATTTATTTTGTTTGTGGATGGCTTTTTTTTGGGAGGACAGCAAAGAACGAAAGTTGCGGACGGAACTGAGGAAAGAGGCACCAAACAGTAATATGGAGGGGTAGGTGGACAGGGCAAAATGTTGTGCATGTGTTATTTGTAAGCTAAGGGCAGTGTTTCTCTAATGCTCCTTCATTACAGCAGTGGTGCTGTTTCTTGGGGAGGAGGGATGGCCTTAGCTGGTGTTGTTTTAAGATAAATAGCAGTTTTGCTAAAAGTATGTACTGTGTACTAGATTGTTAATGGCTGAGTATGAATAGGTGATGGAGTTGTGCAAGGGAAACAAAATGTACTTCCACACTGTCCACAAGGCACAGATCTTATTGTGAAGTGTGTATGTGTTTTCAGACACGTCACCATGCTGTGCGACAGCATATGGTGATGTGGCATTCTTCGGAAGGTGTGCAAAGAAGTCAGATGTTCGTTTACATTATGGTTATGTGCCATTACTAGAAACCTATGCAATTCAGTAAAAAAAACGTTGTTAAAGGGACGTTATGGTTAAGTTGCACTACTAAAAACCTATGAAATTCACAAAAAAAAACGTTAACAGGACGTTATGATTCCAAGTAAAACCGAAAAACCCTTGAAATTTGCCAGTTATGGTAAACTAAGCAACCATAACTCGCGCCACCATTGTGAACTGCTAAGACTAACACCCAGGACATGAAAGATGACATCACAAATATCATTGATGACATCACCTGTCTGGCTCCCTCTTTTTTCCTTTACTGACATATCTATGCCACTTGGTTTTCTTCAGTAACAGTCAGGAACTACAAATTGAAAACATACTATATTTGTTGACTTATTCTTCAAGTATGTTCTTACAGTAATTCCCTTAGGGTACAGTCACATCATATGAAACATATACATAGGGGAAGACAAGCTTGAAAGACAGCAATCATTTCTGTGCTTGAAGATAATCAGTAGGGTTATCAGCACTTTCTGATAGTTCTGTTTTTTTTAATTACTGTATTTTCCATGTATATTCTCATTTTTGTATACATTGTACTCACACTACTTTCCTTAGGGTCCAGTCAAATCATGTGATACATATGCATAGGGTACGTAGCAGCTTTGAAACAGAGCAATGATTTTTCTGCATAAAGATAAACAGTTAGGTTATGAACACTTTCTGCTACTACTGCTGCTTTGTTCCTTACTTCAATTTCCCTGTATATACTCATATTTATATGTGTTGTTGTCTCTGTGTTTTGTCTGTAATAATGCAATTATGTATTACGTGGGTTTCATTAGCTACTTGTTACATGTTTCACAGTACGCAAAACTCAAATAAGAAAGCAGTTATTTCACTATTCAACATGTCAAGATTATGAATATTGCACCTTCATGTATGCTGCGCACACTGCTTATGTTTCTGCATGCGTAGCTTAGTATACTGGATAGAACTTCATATTAGAATGCTATTTATATCAATGCGTTGCTTAATGCACTGAGTAGCACATTATATTTATTCCAATTATCCTTAATACTTTTTGGTCAACATTATAATAAGAATCCCTTCTACAGAGTTTTCATAAAAATAAATACACATGTGATGTCATCATTGATGTCATCAATGACATTTGTGATGCCATCTTTCATGTCCTGGGTGTAAGTCTTAGCAGTGCACAATGGTGGCGTGAGTTATGGTTGCTTAGCTTACCATAACTGGCAAATTTCAAGGGTTTTTCGGTTTTACTTGGAACCATAACGTCCCGTTAAAGTTTTTTGTGTGAATTTTATAGGTTTTTAGTAGTGCATTTTAACCATAACGTCCCTTTAACAATGTTTTTTTTACTGAATATATATGTATACATGCATACACATACAACCATATACATATGTATATAAAAAGGTGGCTTCGTTATGTTCTTGGTTGTAGGTTTAAGAGTGGGCATTCCGTCTAGACAGCTCAATCAATGAACGGCTAACTCTTGTAATGGTTCTTTAATCAGTTTTTAGAGATGTATAAATGCGAAAAACAAATAAGCTGTGGGGTATGGATGTCCTTGATTTTTGGAAAACTCAGCAGAGCAGTTTCAAGGCCCTGCCATATACATTTTAGATGGATCATTAAAATCTGTGTGGGAAACACCACAGAGAAAGTTTATATTAGCAATCCCAAATTAATAACAGTGCAGTAATGCTGAAAGGACGCAGACAGCAACGTGCAGAGTTTTCCCAGAAAGTTTTCTTTGGATTCAGGCTGCTTCCATTGTGTGGTTGTGCCCATGGTCTCTATGGGAGACAAGTTGCTTCTTTAACGCTTTGAGGAAGTATTTTCAAGCCATTGTCACAGTAATATTTTGCAGTGTCAACGCAGCAACCTTCTATTTTAAGAGGACGCCCCCTGAGCACCAGCTTCATTTCAGAGGGCATTTTACGTCACACAGGCTTTGCCAACTCGGGTAAGGTGTATGTGAACTCCAAATATTTTTTTCAGATGGAGTTCTTAAAAGTGTTTGCACTTGTGGCTTTTAAGAATGAACGGGGGTAGACGTTTAAGAAAAAAACACAAGCAGTACACTTTGCTGTCCTTTGTTTTACGAAGTTTTCGATTCAATTCGATGTCAGACGTTAAAATGTTTGCGTCTCTCTAATGCACAAGATATAACAAGATATAAAAAAAACAAAAAGGGTAACCGTGTCAAATATATCATTTCTCCTCCAGCGTTAAAAAAAAGCTTACAGAAATATAGCAGGATTGGATCTTCAATTGACATAAGGTAAATATGCTTTCTGTGGGGAGGAAAAAGCTGGACATAGGACAAGTGTTCCTTAACAGTCTTCTGTATGTGCAGCAACATGGGACAGACTAACAAAGCATACTGCCCTGCTTTTAAAGCACCTGCACACTTTACAGTACTGCTTGGTCCCTACATGCATATCAGCACCAGCCTAACCCATGTAGATCAATTATTTAGTTGGCAACTGTGCAAATCCTTATTATAGCTCCATATTTTCTGACCTGATTTTAGCAGTTTCAGTAATTGCATGTTGACACCTAAAGGTTGTTTGCCAGTGTAAGCCCTTTTTTCCATATACCCAGGGCTCTGCCAGAGAATTAAGGGGCAAAAACGTCACTAACCTGTGGCGTAAACAGGAGCCAGCACACCATCAGTAACAAAGTTCAATGCTGAATACATACAGAGTATGACACTTGCCCTGTGGGATAGTACATCTTATAATTTAAGTGTATATAACATGTGTACCTGCTCGTATCATAAACAAGAGTATTTACCCTAGCTAAAAAGATACCCCTAAAGCCACACATACATGCAGCCCACTCAGCCCACTCATTAAACATGGAAACAACTGAGTTGTAGCACAGTTTATTTTTTTAGTTTGGAAGAGTAGACACAAAATAAGCTTGTAAATGTGCACAATGAACAAAAAAAACACCAATAGTATATTGTATAATATCTATATAGCGCCAAGCTAGCCCAGAAACAGCAGAGCGCTGTACAGCAGGAGTAGGATAGCACTAACAGACAAGAGTTGAGAGGCAAACAGTAACGCACATACAAGAAACATGGTAGCACTGCGTTGAGTTGCAGATAGCCACAACCGTGACTGACGTGTTATTTCGTATTCTTGGTAACGTCAAGGTCCGACTAAACAAAGGGTGGTGGGGGGCAGCGGTATGGCTCGAGCCCTGGCTCGTACTTGGGCAAGTCAAACCGCACTCTCAGAAGAACCTGTATGGCCCTTCAGTGAAAAGTCTTTATAGATCTTTGAAAACCGGCACCATCCTTATCCTGACCACCTATGACAGTACTATCAGTAGCACCAGATCAGAGTTTCAGCAACCTCTCCTACTCTTAGAATAAAAAGTCCCATGCTGCAGTCCAACCGCAGTAGTCAGTTACTGCCTCGTCAACCACTGAACTGAGACTACCACCTTTAATAATGGAGCTCTTAGGAGGCACTAGAGCGGCGTTCTGACAGCCAATTAAAACCAAAAGATATGAACACCAGTGGAGGGACTCAACTGAAAACTGTTACATATGGGGTACAATTGTTAGCTGCTAGGCTTCCACCCTGAAAGGTCGACAACTATTCTCACTGAAAAGCAATAAGTCTGCTTAGGCTCCTTGTGAAAAGTGGTATACAGACCAGTTTGAAAACGGAAATGATTAGGGATGTTTGTGTAACTCTCCCAAAACCCTCTGCATCAATAAAACTCTCCAGCCTCGCTAAATACTGCCTAACCAGACATATAAGTGCCCAGTGAAGGCATTGAGCACATGTGTCAAACTTCACCTGGGGATACCCTCGAGCTAATCCTCAGGGAAGTCTCCTGCCTGAGAAGCTTTTCTTTATTTAGTAAGCCACACGAACACAAAGAACAAGGGTCTGCAATTCCATGTTTAGGGACTCACTCCCACAGCCAAGTGGAGGGAGCCCAAGGTAAACGAACCTAATCCTAGGACATTTTATGTGCTTCCCTTAACAGATCTTAACACCTGAGGACACTCTTGTCAACAGAGATTCTTCGTAGTTCTAACTGCCAACTGTCAAAACCTAAACTCCATAACCATTAGCTTATTAGCTGTTACACATATAAATGGTCCCTTGCACTATTACATCACTGACAAAAGCAGCACCCCCCCTCCCTGCTGTCAGCAATATCTCAGCAAATTCAGCATAGCTGCCAAAGTAGGACATTGACGTCACACCTCGAAACAAGGAAGGGAAGAAATGTAACCATCTGGCAACTAGTAGCAGTCCCTGGGGGTGGAGGGGGAATACATTAAAGAGGAAACACATAGGTTGCTATTATCACTAAATTAGGCATGAGGTTAGATTGGGTACTCCAGGTTTAGGGCAAAACGGTCATTACAGATCAGCACAATGTTGTCCTTTCTTATATTAGGACAAGCAGATATTTCCCTAAAGGTTCACCCAACAGCATTAATGAGATTCGTGCAGATTGCTTGACCTAGCCACCATGATCGTCGGCATAATTAAGTCAGGCACAGCACTAATCTTTATCTAACTGTTAGATAATGAGGATTCCCTCTACATTAATAGTTCTTCAAAACTTACTCAAGGTTTCCACAAAAGGTGGCATCCATATACACAACAGAGTAACTTTGGAGCCATTTTTAACTGATAGTTATTTAAAACAGGGCAGTCACTGATAGAGATCCTCTGTTCTCAGAAATGTCTGCAAGGCACTTACAAAAGCTCCATCTGTGCACTTGACTGCGTTGAGGTGTGCAAACCAAAACCATGCCTAAATAGCAGAAATCTTCCAAAGTATCACGTTTCATCACACCCACCCGCCAATTAGTGGTACGTGCTCGATACTCGATACTGCCCAATCAACAAGATTTTTGTACTTACCTTATTGTTTACCAGATCCTGAGCTCTGTAATCAGACAAGGAATCAAGCAATCAGTAGAGACCAATCATAGTAAGAATGGACAGGTTTATCATTGAGATCTACACATGAATGGAAGCTAGTTTAGGAGAAAAAGTGTTTACTTTTCCTATAAGGCACAGTAAATATATGATCTATATCTTGAAGAAAATAGAGGTTACAACGCATTCCCTACCTTATGTCTCATTCCTCCAAAACCTACGCAGGTTCATTACTCCAAAACCTACGCAGGTTCATTACTCCAAAACCTACGCAGGTTCACTTGAGCCTTACCTCACACCTGCCTCTATGTATTTGGTTGCAAAGCCACATCAACAATGTACGTTACAGTTAAATACGTTTATTCAAGAGATAAGCTTGATTAACAATGCTATCAAATCAGTAATATAGTCAATGAGCTAGTAATATAATTTCTGTGTAGGGTATTTAATGTATGTATCGATTAATCTTATATCCATATTGTGCATTGAAACGCTTAAGTTTCCTTTCTGAACCCCAGTCCACTCCAGGAGACCAGTTTTTATTTTTCAGCTCAAGTTCTTATCTCATTCATCTAATTTATAGCAAGCACTTTACACCCAATAATCATTAAGGAGGGGGTCCTTTCAACTTAATGGAACCACTAGGCGTCTTTCCAAGCTACAGGTTAACACTCCTGGGACACCACATTGTGGGGAAAATTAAAGGCAAAGAAAAACTGTCTAAATACAAAGCGAGGGGCGCTGAAAAAGTGATTTTTTTCTTTCTAAAGTGACACATATGGTTCAACTGTTTGGAGAAATATAGCACTGCCAACTTCAATGAACAGGTGCTGCCTTTTGTAATGGGCAACATCTAACACAAGACATGAAGACTGTCTCAGTGCAAAGACAAAGGTGTCATAAGGATACAGTATGTGTATTGATATTTCATCAGTCACTTGAATCCTTGAGAGACAGCACTGGTCCCTGCTGCAATGGAATACTATCACACCCAAAAATGCCAAGGCCCATGTGTCTGAAATGTAATTAGCAGCAAGAGAACCCAGCATATGCTACAAAAATATTCATTTTCAAGATATGAAAATGAAATGAATAATCTACATTGCCATTTTTTCATAAATGTCATATATAAAATGCACCAGTTTAAAAAGGAACTTTATTTCTAAGTGCAAAGAGGCCTGAATCTGTCAACATATAAACCTGTTAATCAGAAAACACGGACTATGTTACCAAAGTTTTAAAATGATAATATAGTGATAGGATGTTGTGAAGTGTCCTCAGTGGCTCGCACGTGCGTTCTTACTGTACATCAAGTGTTCGAAAATACAAGTTACTCACAGAAGTGACTAATGTACTCCTAGTCCATAGTACCCTTTCCTCCATACTGTATGGGCGTCCCTCGCGAGGAACTGGACCAGAACCTTTTCTCCATAAAAATGTGCCTTTCCCTTTAAATTTGGGCACGTGTGGGGCGTGGCCCAGGGAGCATGCGCTCCCTTGACTCCGCCCAACGGCACCACCCCTCAGTGCCCTTTCACGCGTCAGCTGCATTAACCTATGAGCTTTGCCTCTTTTTAGGGGGAGGATGGTGGGAAGTATGGAGGAAAGGATATGATGGACTAGGCGCAGGTTAGTCACTCCGGTGAGTAACTTGTAATTACTCAACATGTCCCGCCCCCTTTCCTCCATCCTGTATGGGCATTTACCACTGAACATAAAGCCCTGGGGAGGAGTGTAGCTGACCTACTTATGCAAACAGGTTTCGCAGCACCGCCTGGCTGAAGCCTGCATCAGAACATGCACTGATGTCCAAGCAGTAGTGTCTGCAGAAGGCTGAGGGGCTGTCCCATGTTGCCGCCCTGCTAGTCACCTGCCATGGTGCATGTCTTTGGAAAGCGACCACTGTTGCCTTTGCCCTGACTTCATCAGTGTGCATGTTCCTTGGAAACTCCTTCCGCTGAACCGTGTATGCTCCCTGAATGGCCACGACCATGCACCTGGCTACTGAGGCCTTGGACGCTTGTCGGCCTGGTTCCACACCACCAAAGGTGACAGAGTGTCTGACTTACAGAAGTCCTTGGTCCTGTCCAAGTATAATTTCACTGCTAGACTGACATCAAGACACTGCAGCATTTTCCATGCCTTGTCCAAAGAAAGTTGGAAGTACAATCCCCTCGTTCATGTGGAATGAGACCACCTTTGGGAGAAATGAAGGATGGGTGCGAAGCACCACTTCATCTTGATGGAACGCCGTGGATTGTTTCCATTGCCACCAGGGCCTGGATTTTGCTAATTCTGCATGCCAATTTGAGGCCCACCAGAAGCCTGTTTTCATAGTCACCAATCTGATGTCAGCAATTGCCATGCGCTCAAATGGTTTATGTGCAAGAGCGCTGAGGACTACATTGCGATCCCAGAGTGGATGCAGGCACGTGACCGGCGGGAAGAGCCTCATCAACCCCGTCAAATGTCTTTTCACCACGGGGCTGGAAGTCGAGAAAGAGAATGTATCTGAGTTTCTGTATGCTCCTATTGCTACTAGGTAGGCCCTGCATGTTTCTTGACCTTGTGCAGCAGAGGGGTTGAAGGAAATGCATAGGCCCACATGTTGTCCCACTGCATTTGCAATGAGTCCCCTCTCCCCCAAGAAGGCAAACTGCTGACATGTCCAGTTGGGCTCCGTCGCATAAATGTCTATGTGAGGATGCCCCCACATGTGGAAAATGCTCTAAAGGACATTCCTGTTGAGCTGCCGCTAGTAATTGTTGGACCCTAGCCGGCTGAGCCTGTCCGCCTCGACGTTCGATTCCCCCGGCAGATACACCACCGAGATCCATATGCTGTGCTTGATGGCACATTAGCATATGCTGATGGCCAGCCTGCACAATGGGGGGGGGGGTAGTACCTGGCACTGCCCTGTTTGTTGAGGTAGTACATGCATGTGGAGTTGTGCATTTGAATATATAATGCACAAGCCCTGACCATTGTCAGAAAAGTCCTGAGAACGAGCCAAATGGCCATCTCCAACCAGTTGATATGGTTCTGCTGGTGCTACGTCAACCAGAGGTATGGATAGACATCTAGGCACTCTGGCATGAGCTGCGCTGCCACAGTGTTCATGAGCCTCGTGACGACCCTGGGTGCTGAGTTGATGCCAAACGGCAGCACCTTGTATTGGAAATGCAGGCCCATGACCCGAAACCTAAGAACGAACGATAGGGCCCCAAATAGGCATGTGTAGTTATGCGTCTTTTAGATCCCGGGAGCATGTGCAGTCTCCCCCACACAGTGACTCTGCTATCAGAGCTGGCGTAACCATTTTGAATTTCTGCAAGGGCAGATGAATGTTTAAGAATTATAGATCCAGTATCACTCGCAGACCTGCCTGGTTCTTTTTCTGAATAGCGAATATGCGGGAGTAAAAGCCGAACCCCCGCTTATGGATTATAACCTCCTCTACCGCTTTGCTCACTATGAGTCAGCGTATTCCCGCTAGGAATTATGGTGTCCCTATCTGGGGGTGTGGGGGTGGAGAAAAGAGGGGGGGTTCGGAATGCAGAGGCGCACACCCCGTGAGACCACTGACACCACCCAAGGGTCCGAGGACATTTTCTGCCAGAACTGACTTTAGTGGGCCAACCTGCCTCCCCCACTGGAGTGCTGTGGATCTGACGTGGCCAGCCATTGTTTCTTTGCCTGTGAGGCTGGTTTGTGGGGGAGGTACTGGAAGAACCCCTTGTGCAAAGTCTTGTGATGCTTTTGGCAGTGTTGGCTGGGGGACCAGTCTGGCTGCCTGGGCCTTCAGTCTTGGAACCCCCGAAATGTTTGGGTTCTATCTGCACAAGGTTGCCCCTGGCCAAAGCTTTTGGCTGCTGGCTTGGTTAAGATAGCCAGTGACTTGGCCATTTGGGAGCTGGTTTTCTTTTTGTCAAGCTCCTCGTCTGTGGTGAAGTGAAACAAATCTGTTGCTATGCATATAGCCCTGCACGCAGTATCAATATGGGCGACTGCGGCTTCCAAGAGGTCTTGTGCCACTATCTTGGCCTCCGCCAATCCTGCCTTGAATGATGCCTGCTTTTGGGCCAGAATGTCCGTGAGGAAGTCTGCGATCTCACGTCATAGTCTTTGATTTGATGTGGCGATGGAGAATAGCGTTGGTCCTTGCCTTCCTGAGGTGAAGCCCTGTGTTTGAATAGACATTGTTGCCATAGGCCTAAAGGACCTTTTCCTCCTTGCCCAGTAGCACCAATGTGGATGTGCTGGTGGAAGAAACCTGGGGTTTGGCATACATGGAGGCCGCTGGGATGTCAGACCACAACGGCTGGGGGTGTACTGACAAGGGTAATGTATCACCCTCTACCTGCCTAAATATGGCGTCCAGCTTTTTGTTCACTGGCTGTGTGGAGTATGGCTTAGCTGAACTCTTCTTAGCCAGAGGTTCAACATCCTTTTGCAGAGTAATACCTGACCTGGAGTCTGCGCGGATGGTGAGAACTTCTACCAAGACACCAACTTCAGGCTGAGCCTTTTCAGTCTGTGGGATGCCCAGGCTCTGCGAGATTGGCGATCCTATCATGACACGCTCTCGCCGATGATGAGGTGTCCTGTTCTTCTTCGTCAGTGTCTTGCTCGTCACCTGCGTCAGGAGGGCCCATGAGGTCTGCCGGAGTTGGAGTGGCCGGAGGGGGAGGCACGCCGACACCCCCTGGATTGGCAAGTGGGGCCGTAGGAAGAGGGAGCAGGGTGCTTCCACTTGGAGCCTGTGACTGTGCCGGCCCCTGCACAGGTACTGGCTGCTCAGGGAGCATGGGAGGGAATATGTCCTCGATAATTCCCTTTTGGATGTTTCCCATTTGCGGGGACTGCCTGAGTGTTAGACATTTCTCGAAGAACTACTCTACGCAGGCTGGCTGAGAGCACTCTTGCTCCGGTGATTGCACAGGTGGAGCCTGGAAGTTCTACTGTCTACCCCCACAGAGCCTGTCTTGTGAGAATGAGGCCTCAGTGTAGCGCAAGTAGCCCGACACAGTCGAGTAGGTCTTGGACCATGTGACCAGTGACATGGATGTCAGTGTCCAAACCACTCTGTGTATTAATTCCTGCCTTTGGTGCTCGTCCGACTGGTGCGCATCTGTTCTGGCCGTCATTTTCTCTGCTTTGGCTGCCATTTTGTCTGCCCCTATAGATCACGCCGCTGTGCTTGACATGGGCCTAGGCTCAGCCTGTTTGCTGCAACGCATAGGTTCTGCTCCTGCTTGCACCCGATGACCTTGCCTGGTAGGTTGTTGACCGTTGGCCATGCTGCCGGTAGTGCTATCAGAGCTGCACACAGATGCCCCCTCAGACGTAGGACTGTTAACAGGGCAAAGTTCCTCGGGTCCTGGTGTTTGAGCATAGTGGCTCTATGGCTGTGGGACTGGGAGGATCCTTGGATCCCTCTGCCGTTAGTCCAGTAGCTACTGGAGCCTTGGTACCCTTGCTTCCAGGTGTTGACTGACTGCCCTCTCCCTATAGTTGAACTCCCTGGGAAGGAGTCACCCTTGCGGGGTGCTTTGGAGAATAGTATACTCACCTTCTTGATCTTCCTTCTAATGAAATCCTTCATGTGGTTTGGAGGAGATCTGACCAACAGTTCATTCAACCTCGCACGCTGGTTCTTTAGGGACCGGGGAGTGAGTGTGTTGCACGCCGAGCAACACTCCCATCCATGGTCTTACTCAAGGCACTGGAGGCAGAGGGTGTGTGGATCCGAGGTCGGAAATTAACTGTCGAAAGACAGGCACCTACTGAAAAAATAAAAGTTAAATTAACAAAAAAAAATCAAAGAAACTAGGGAAAAAGGTGCATGGAATTATAGGCCGTCAGGCTTAACCACAAGCCCTGGAGAATTTGGCCCGATCCCGTCGACACAGAAAAGAGGACTGAGATGTGGCACCGGAAGATGGAGTCAAAGGAGTGCATGCTTCCGGTTCACACCCATGTGCGTCCAGATTTAAAGGGAACGGCACATTTTCCTGGAGAAAAGGTTCCAGTCCTGTCCATCACGTGGGATGCCCATACAGGATGGAGGAAAGGGGACGGGGCGTAGGAGTAATATATTATTCACTCAGTATTTAAATGTAATGTTTTATTTCTCCAACATCTTCCAGATTATACAAAGCCACAATGACACATTGAACCGATTCAAATTAACGTGTTACATCTCCACTGGATTTGAAAAGTCATATGATGTGTGATTTGAAAAACCTGTATTCATTTCTATGTCCTCTATTGTGTGGACTTCAAGTTGACCTAGATTTCAACTTGGAGCCACTAGTCCCAACCTCTGAAATGTTTGATAACAAATCTCTGAATAAACAATTTTAAGATGGGTTCAGGAGTGGGCCTCTTGCAATGGGGTAGAAAGATGACTATCTAAGCTAACTAATGCTCAATTGAATGGTTGGCTTCAAAAGAGACATAAATACATCAGTTCTTACCTCTTGACCATGTCCTGCCAGATGAGATAGCTAGAAAACATATCCAATGAGGGCTGTGGAAATGTCTATACATTACTGTCAAATAACTTATAAGGCTAGTTAAACTGTGCTGGAGCACCGAGGTACCCAAGTGGAAATAGAGAGTATTTCAGTTAAGTGCATTTCTTATAACAGTTTAAATAGTTTAATAGGCATCTATATTTTCATCATTAATTTTATATGCCAAAGCGAAAAGTATTGAATTATTATTATTATTATTTTATTATTATTTACCAGACCTAGGAACATGAACCTTAGTGAGATTGAAGATCAGAAATTGCTGGATACAACAATTAGAAGTTATTCAAAAGAGAGAATTTCATACATTTATGAAGACATATGCCAAATAGACAAGCAGTGTACCCGAATGTGCTTCTACAAGCACAGATATCTGTGGTCTTGATTTCATTGATTTAGCATGTTGCGTATAGAAATTATCAAGAAAAAAACAAAATCACATTCAGCAGTAAAGAAGCAAGATCACTCCCATCTTTTGGCTAGATCAAGAAAGTATTGAAATTGCGATAAACCAATGAAAAACAAAGGTGTATACCTTTGGTGTATACCTTTGGGAGCGCATGATTATGGAACCAGCCAAGGAAAGGGTTTAACCAGCATCATAAGGACACAGGGTTAGAACATTTTGATTATAAAATAGGCTGCAGCCATGTATTAGACTATTATGGATAGATTGATGGGACATCAATTGGAGAACCGGGATTCCATAGTGACTACAGAAAGGATTAATCCTATCCGGCCCATGAGGGAACCTGTGCATGGGCCCTTGCTGATCGAGGAATTCTACTTAGAGGGTAGAGGGCAACATTTAGTCAGTATATGTAAGCCCAATGTAAATCCGAATTGCCCTTCAGTCTTTTCCATGGGAAATCTCTGGAGTGGGTGGTCTGGGAGATGAAGGGGACATTAGCTTCCAATAGAGACAGTAGAATTGTAAGGTAAAATGTACTGTGCTTCTCATAATTAAATGTAATGTGAGATTTAATTTCAATAAAACCAATTGTACTGAGTGTGCAACGTAAAACCAAGAGCATTTCTATGCAGTCCAAGACTGACACCCTGGACATGAAAGATGACATTATAATGTTCATTGATGACATGACTGATAACATCAAAAATCTGGTCCACTTGGAAAGCCCACCGATTTTCTTCAGGGACAGTAAGAATTTTTAAATGTAAAAGTTGCTATATATGTAGAAGATGTTAACCTTCATGTATATTGTAGAAGTATGTTCCTTAGGGTTTGGTGTCAGCTCATGGTGCACAGATTTGGGCCAATATGCAGGCCTTAAAAACACAATTCATTTGTGAACTTGATGATGAACTGTAGTGCTATTGACATTTTGTATTGATGTTGTTTCTGTCTTCTATACTGTAGTTTGCCAGTATGTGCCTCTAATTTGTATGCATTGTGGGTCTTTATATGTATTGTTTGTACTGACACACTGTCGTAGTCTGGCACGCGTGGAATGTTGTTCTACCTTGGAGAGCAAAATACCAGGCATGTCAGTTGATTGAATTGTTGAGGCCTGGGCGGCTGCTGCTGTTTCGGGGTCCAGAATAAAGCTGTTATCTCATTACCTTGGATTTTGTCACTGGTGATGAGGATTTCTGGACCCCACTCCCCTCTGCCACACGTGCAGGCAGCTCCGCACTGGAGAGGTGTTGGTGCCACCCGGCGAGCCATCGCCCCCGCCATCCACCTTTCGTCCGCTGCCCACCGGCACACTTCTTGTGCTCGCTGCAGGAAGACACACCGCTTCATCCTTCGGCTGGGGGCGGCATGGGGCGGTGAAGTGACATGTGCGAGCAGCGCTCACAACTGACGAGAGGAAGGAGGCATGTGGGGCCGTATCAATATGTGCTCTGATTGGTTGCTCAGCAGTTCCTGGAAAGCGTACCATACTGCTCACTTGGAAGGAGGTGTGGGTGTGGCGTTGATTCATACGCACTTCGATTGGGTATCTAATCCGGAGGCTCAGCGGTCCCTGGACAGTGTACAATACTGCAATAATGGGTCTGCATGAACACTGTTGCAGCCACAGCTGGCGTGAATTTCCCCTACGTTACAGCTGTCAGGTGTAAGGACTTGTTGCTTGGCGTGCAGTGCGCCTTGACACGGCGGAGAGGTGCACTGAGCATGCGGGAACTACAAGTAGCATTGCATGCAGGTACTGTTTTGATTTTAAGTTGGTGCATCCCCGCACTGCATGCCAGAAGCGTTGGCAGTCTGAAGTGGCACTCCTAGGGTGCCGAGGGGAACGGCCAGAGGCAATTGCTTTGTTGGTAGTCTGTTGGTACCTCAGCCGTATTGCGTCCGTATAGGAGGGGCAGCGCAGATATGAAAAAGAGACCTGAGAAAGGGGACAACCAGGGTTGGAGGTAGAGAATCTTGCAAAAGATGTGGTTGGTTCAGTCATCAGACTGGCGCAAATGAGTGTCCTGCTTTCAGTATTGAGTGCAGGCGATGCAAATGCAAGGGACACTACACACGCATGTGTAAGGTTAATAGTGAGGTGCAGACTAAAGGTGTGGTGGGTATGGTAGTGTCTGATGGTGGTGTGGTGTGCCAGGATACCGGAGCATTCGACAAACCCAATCAAAGGGGAGATATTATATGTGGATGGCAAAGTACAAAAGGGACTGTGGGAGACTGTTAGTTAATGGTGAACCTTTGGAGAAGTTGGTGGATTCAGGGTCGCCATATACCATGATGTCACCTGAGAGATACAAGGAGAAATTTGAGAAGGAGCGGTCAAGTTTGTGTCCCTCCAACTTAAGTCCCAGTGCTTACGGGCAAGCCCCCATTAAAGTACTGGGTTATGAGTAGGCTTGCATTAAATTCAAAGGGCGGTACACTGTGGGGAAGCTTTATGTAGCACTCAAAGGGGCTAGTGTTTTAGGTTGGGATGAGCAAGCGGCTCAATATTGAGATTCACCCGGGAAAGGAGGTGCCTCTGTTGAGTATTCAGGAGGGTCCATGTGAGGATGGGGGTGGGCTAACAGCTGAGTCTTTGCGAGATACATTTCCAGATGTATTCTCGGATAAGCTGGGGAAGCTTAAAGGTTTTGCTCACCGCATTGTCCTCAAGAAGGGAGCAATACCCAAAGTGCACAAGGTTAGGAGTGTTCCGGTTCTGCCCAGAGAAGGTCTGAGGTGTGAGTTGGAGAAGCTTAAAACAGAGGCAATCATTGAAGGAATAGAGTGTTCTGAATGGCTGTTTCCAGTGGTGTTAGTGAAGAAGAGTGATGGGGGTTTGAGGATGTGTGTTGACCTCCAGGAGTTAAATGCCAGCATATGGGTGGATTGTCACCCTTTACCAAATATCAGTTGTTGACCCTGGGCAGAGCGAAATGGTTTTCTTCGTTTGACTTATCGGCAGCATACCATCAGATCGCCTTACATGTGGATTCACGGCCTCTAACTTCTTTCATACCCCCTTTTGGTGCTTACTGCTTTTGCTGCATGCCTTTTGGCTTGGCGTTGGCATCTGCAGCATTTCAAGGTCTCATGCAGGAATTGTTTAGTGGCGTTACTGGTGTGAGTTACTTCCAGGATGACATTCTGGTCTGGGGCAGTAGCCGTAAAGAACACGATGAGAGGGTACACAAGGTTATGAGGGTGCTAAGCCAGATGGGACTCGCTGTGAAACTGTCGAAGTGCCAGGTTGGCGTGTCCAGTGTGTCGTACTTGGAGAACACGCTTAGTGCAGGGCGTGTTAGTCCTCCTACAAAGATCAGTTGAGGTCGTTCTTAGGGTTAACAGAGTATTATGTGAAGTTCATCCCCAATTATGCAGAAAAGACATCATCCATGAGAGCTTTGCTTAAGAAGTGTGTCAGGTTTGAGTGGTCCAGCAAGTGTCAGGAGGAGTTTGATGTGATAAAGGATGAAGTGGATCATGCCCCGTGTCTGAGATCTTTCGATCCCAAATGTAAAAAAGTTCTCACAGTGGATGCCAGTGAGGTGGGGCTTGGAGCTGTGTTGGAGCAGTGGTGCGGTGGTGAATATGGCCCTGTGGTGCCTGCTTCTAGAGGCCTGCGGGATGCCGAGGCTAGGTATCCAGTGATTGAAAGAGAGGCCCTAGCAGTGACATGGGTCTCCAAGAATTTTAGAAAATTCCCATGTTGTTAGGACAGACCACAAACCGTTGGTGCACATATTTCCCACCCGGGGCACTACACCTGTTTCCCCAAGAATAACCAGATTGCTAGTGGAACTACAAGAGTACAATTTTACTATGGAGTACGTACCGGGGGTGAAGAATGTTGTGGCCGACTGCTTATCTCGCTTACTGGCTGCTGTGTCCAATAGCGAACAGGAATTTTGCAAAGTGGGTGTGCAGGTTGCGAGTATTCTTTTCGCTGTTGACAAAGATGAGTGGAAGGTGGAAAGTGATAAGGATGTCGAGTCGTGTTGGATTAAGGAGGGTCTGCTCAAGGGGTGGGATGCTGTCAGAGGTAGGGCTGAAGGGAAGGGTTATGCCCAGGTGGTGGATGAGTTGGCTGCCGGGCCATGGGGTGTGTCTAGGGGAGAGAGATTAATTCCGCCTGTGAGTGTAAGGAGTAGGTTTGTGGCGTTGGCATACGAGGGTCATTTAGGTCTCTCATTAACCAAGAGAAGGTTGCAGGAGGAATACTGGTGGCCAGCCATGGATCGGGAGGTTTAAATTATTGTCAAAGACTGTGGTGCGTGTGCACTTAGCGATAAGAGCAAAGTGATGCATTCGCAGCCAATTTATCCAGTGGAGGTTCCCAGAGAAGTCTGGTTGAAGGTAGCGCTGGACATGATGGGTTCATTTGAGTGCTTACAACCCGAGTATAGGTTTTTACTGGTGTTAGTTGATTATACCTCCCGGTGGGTAGAGGTTGCGGTTTATGGCAGAGTGACGACAGAGTCTGTCATTGCTTTTCTTAGGAAATTATTTGACAGGGAGGGTGTGCCTACTAGTATAGTGATGGATAATGGTGTTCAATTTGTTTCCAAACAAAAGAGGGAATTTTTGGAGCGGTTTGGTGTGGAGCACCATCGCACCACGTTGTACAACCCAAATGCCAATGGCCTGGTAGAAAAAGTAATCAAGAGTGCCATCCAGCTAGCACTAGCCAATGGTCTGGACTGGCAAGAAGTGGTCACAGAATATTTGTCTGCGTATCGGAGGGCTCCATCTATATCCACAGAGAGGACACCTTTTGAGTTAATGAGAGGAAGGAAGGCGGGATCAAGATTAAGGTCTATGGCGTTGGGCTGGGGTGGCCCATGTTACATGGATCTCAGTGGCGTGCAGCAGAGGGTGTTAGCGCGCCAGGAAGCGGTAAGGATGAGTCAAACTAGTAAGAGGAAGTTACAGGTGAATGTGGGTGATGTGGTTTGCATCAGGAATCCCAGGTTTGTGCTGAAGGGTAGGAGTGTATTTTTGCCTCCCCTGAGAGTCGTGAAGTGTGGGGAGGGGCATGTACATTTGGAGGATGGTTGAAGGTGGAGTAAAAAATGTATTGTGGTTTTCAATGGCGTCAAAGATGGTGTCTTGGTGGGTAACCATTGGGATTACGGTCTAGATGGTTCTGCTCTGGATTTTCATCCGGGGTTGCAGGGAGGTCAGGTGAGTGTTCCTGTGGAGAATGTTGTGCGGTAGAGTGACAGGGTTTCCACTGATTCGGATGTAGAAAGGGGTGAGGGCAATGGGTTGCTCAATGAGGCTGTAAATGTGGGCAATGGATTGCTCTATGATGTAGTACATGCTGGCACTAGTCGCCCCGTGAGGAGGTGTGGTCCTCCCATCAAGTTTAGAGATGTGTGGTAACTTATATTGTAGTGGTTATTTACTCTTTTATTAGAGACTGTGTGTTGTTTCATTGTATGGTAATGGCATCAATTGTATTTATTATTTAGCTTTGTAATTTTTTTTTCTTCAAGAGACCATGTTGTTGTGTTTGATAATATTGTACTTGTTATTTTCTTTTTAAATAACTTCTGTCGCTCTACAAAGTTATGTTATGTTTGTGCTTGGTTGTTAAGGGGGAAAGATATGTCATAGTCTGGCAAGTGTGGAATTTTGTTCTACCTTGAAGAGCAACATTCGAGGCGTGTCAGTTGATTGAATTGCTGAGGCCTGGCCGGCTGCTGCTGTTTCAGGGTCCAGAATAAAGCTGTTCTCTCATTACCGCCTTCCTTGGATTTTGTCACACACGCATGTAGTAAATCTTGACTTATTAGCTATGCATTCCACGCTAAACAGAACTGAAAACTCTCTAAGGATATCTTCCATTATTTTACAAGGCAAAATTACCAGAATATAAATATTCTACTTCTACAGAGTATGCTGCAGCCTTTTCCTATGGGTAAGTACGATTAGGTTCCTGTATTAACAACAACACTGTAATATAATGTTTTGTGTAGATAAGTACATTTGTTCATACATTAAGTAGTTTCTCCTAGATCTCTTCCGATCACCCCCAACACCTTGTTACCATATTATAAACAGAATCCCTTGTAAGGACTTTAAAATTGTGATGTCATCTTTCATGCCCTGGGTGTTAGTCTTAGCAGTGCACAGTGGTGGCGTGAGTTATAGTTGCTTACCCTACCATAACTGGCGAATTTCTCTGAGTTTTCCAATTTACTCGTGATCATAACATCCCTTTAACAAAGTTTTTCCACTGAATTTGTTAGGTTTTTATTAGTGCAACTTAACCATAAAGTCTCCTTATCAAAGTTTTCCCACTGAATTTCATGGATTTTTACCAGGATGCCCTTAATTTTTCTACATATTCCTTACATCATACTCACCCCCCCCCTGGGCCCGATTGTGATGTATGCAGATTCTGAAGACCACGTGAATGTCTGCGGACTTGGGACAGCATTCACACTGCCCAAAAGCACAGGGGTTACCTTACATTGCTGTATCCTGCAACTGGCAAAGACATACACATGAAACAATAAGAGATGTACTACATCCAAAAATAAATAGTTCTAGGTATTCTGTAATTTAAAAACCACAAGTATGTTTTCACAGGGTGCACAACATAATGGAATGCACCAAGCTCAAAGCTTAACTGTACACCTGCTGAGGCATCCCTTAAAGCAGATACCCAAGTCTCAAGTGTGACAAAGAATATACACTACTACCTAAGGCTAAAATGCCTGCTAAAACCTTTTGTCTCAGCAGCTAACTGTACCACATTAACAAGAGCTCTAGTCTTATCGAGACTAGATTACTGCAACACACTACTAGGCGGAGCAAGCAAATACTGCATTAAGGGACTACAGATCCTTCAAAACGGTGATGTGAGAACGGTAAAAAGTGTGTCTAAGCATGAGCATATATCAACATAGAAAAGACCTGCATTGGCTCCCTGTGGAAGCAAGAATAGAGTTTAGAATCAATGTCTTGACCCACAAATATCTATTTGGTGGTGCACCTAGCAACATTAAAACACGCATTACTGTCCAAACCTCAGCCAGAAGAACAAGTTACTCTCTTACCTGGTAACTTTCTTTCGATGGGATGGTCCAACGACGTATTCCATATCTATGACAGTAATCACCACAGCTGTGCTGCTTCGGAAAATATTTCGGCGTCTGCGTCGATGAAATCGATACGCCGTCCTTGAGGGCCTCCGTCGAGCCGACGTCACCGGATGTTATAAGTAGGACGCACGACGCCCGTAGCCTCAGTTGTAGTTTTTTCCCCCAAGAACATGTGGCACCAAACCACTGCCAGTATGACCACAGAATGCCTTGAGGAAACATAAGCTGCAATCGCATAAGAAAGTCTGTAGCAGGGCAGGTAGGGAGGGAGCGATATGGAATACGTCGTCGGATCATCCCATCGAAAGAACGTTACCAGGTAAGAGAACAACTTAATCTTCGAGGGGCTTGGGTCCTCCGACGTATTCCATATCTATGACAGACTCCCAAAGCAGTACCAACGTATGGAGGAGGGAAATAAAATTTAGAATATAGAAATTTAGAATGCCCAATCAAATTGCAGAGTAAAGGACCGCCTTGCCAAAGGCCAGATCCTGCCCATGGATAGAATCTAGGGAGTAGTGTCGTAAAAAAGTATGGACCGAAGCCCATGTGGCTGCTTTACAGATGTTACGAATCGGAACACCCCTTTGTAGGGCAGTAGAGGCAGCCATACCCCTAGTAGAATGGGCCCGTAAGCCTACCGGAGGTTCCTTACCCGCCAGGCGTTAACATTCAATAATTGCCAAGATAATCCACCTAGACAAAGTCTGCTTAGTCACAGCTTGACCCAAACGTGTTCCAGCGTAACCAATAAAAATCTGATCGTCCACTCTGACCCGGGACATGCGTGAAATGTAGACACTTAAAGCTGGCCTAGGATCCAACCTATGGAGCCTCTCCTCCTCCACATCCTGGTAAGGAAGAGGATAAAATGCCGGAAGAACAACATTCTGGCTTAAATGAAAGTCCGACACCACCTTCGGAAGAAAAGAAGGACGAACTCTAAGGACAACCCTGTCCTTATTAAACACAGTGAAGGATGGCTTAACTGAAAGTGCCTGCAACTCACTCACTCTGCGAGCAGAAACGACTGCAACTAAAAACACAGTTTTAAGGGTTAACAACCTCAAAGGACAAGAATGTAAAGGCTCAAACGGAGCACCCATAAGGAATTTCAGAACATGGTTCAAATCCCAACCAGGCACCTGGAAAGGTGACGGCGGAAACACATTAGTGAGTTCTTTGAGAAACTGAGAAATCAAACAGATTGATATGGAGTCTGGACTCCGACGGAGAACAACGACCGCTGTCAACTCGTTGGCATGAGCTCCCCATCCCGTGAGGGATGCGTCCGTCACAATAGTCACCTCCGGCCAGGGCAGCCAAAATGGAGCCCCCCTCATCAGATTGCCTTTGACAGCCCACCACAGAAGGTCCTGGGCGACCGAGGGCGGCACCTGAACGGGGTCCGACATCCTGCCGGAGGACTGTGACCACTGGAGATTGAGGCCCCATTGTAGAGATCTCATCCGCAACCTGGCCTCAGGCACAAGAAGAATGCAGGATGCCATGAGGCCGAGCAACCTCAAGAACTTGAACGCCTGGAGCATCTGGGCAAGTTGAAACTTGTGCACCATCTGCTGAATGTGAAGAGCCCTCACCTGGGAAGGGAAACCCTGTCCCAGGGATGTGTCGAGCACTGCTCCGATGTACTGGAGCCACTGTGTTGGCATCAAGTGGGACTTCTTTAAGTTGAGGGAGAAGCCCAACTTGTGAAGGGAGTGGCAGGTGACGGACAGATGATCCAGGACCTACGCGGGTGAGCGCGCCCTGGTCAACCAATCGTCCAGGTAGGTAGACGTGAATCCCCCCTTTCCTGAGATACGCTGCCACCACCACCATGAGATTGGTGAAGACCCTTCCGGTAGAGGTGAATCCGAATGGCAGGACCCGAAACTGAAATTGCGAGTCGCCAACCGCGAACCTCAGGTATTTCTTGTGCTTTGGATGGATCGGCACATAAAAATAAGCGTCCTTGAGGTCGAGAGACACCAACCAGTCCTGAAGTTGAAGGGCCTGGATGACTTGAGAAAGAGTAACCATCTTGAACTTGTCCTTCCTGAGGAGTTTGTTCAAACCGCGCAAGTCCATGATGGGTCTCAATCCCCCGTCCTTCTTCGAAATAAAAAAATAAGGGGAATACAATCCCTTGTTCCTCTGCGCTACAGGCACCAGTTCTATGGCACCTTTCTCCAGCAGGGATTGAATTTCCTGCGCAAGGAGCGGATCCGGACTCTTCAAAGAGAGATTCCGTGGTGGATTGTTGTGAGGCCTCTGCCGGAAAGGAAGACAGTAGCCGTGGGCTATGATCTCCATAACCCACACATCTGAAGTAATGGCATGCCACTCTACAAGATGCTACGCCAGCCTTCCCCCAACCAGCGAACCATGGGACATGGCCTCATGACTGAGCTGAAGTGGCTGCGGCAGTGCCTGAGGGCAAAGAGGCAACTGCCAGAGCGGCCTTGGCACCTCGTGTACCCTGTTTTCCATCTCTGGCACTGCTACGGTGGCCCCTTTGACTAGCAGCTCCTCTTGATTTACTAAAGGACGAGTAATATTGAAAGGAAACTCCCCTCCATTGTTGTCCCCTAGGACGAAAAGGCGGAGGTTGGCGAACTGCAGCGCCCAACGACTTTGCTGCAGCTTTGGAGGTCTGCAACCTCTCAAGGCTCTCGTCAGCCTTGCTGCCAAAAAGATGATCACCATCAAAGGGCATGTTGAGGAGCCGAGCTTGCACATCAGGAGTAAACCCCGACTTCCGCATCCATGCAAGCCTGCGTATTACGGTGCTCGCCGTCATGGACCGGCTGACGCAATCAACCATGTCCAGACCCGACTGACCGGGCTCACAAATGGCATCCTTGCCATCCTGCACGATAGCAAGAAAACCATCCTGTTCCTCCCCTTCGGGAATATGATCAGCCGCTAAGGAGATACAGTTCCACAGAGTGTGCGTGAAACGAGACAAGGCACAAACGGAGTTGGCAGCCTGAAGCGCCATACCCCCAGAAGAAAAAAACTTCGCCCAGCTGTCAAAACGTTTGTTGTCCCCATCAGGAGGGATGGTAGGGTACGACGCCTGCTTTGCAGGGACCGTAGCCACCTGCACCACCAAACTCTCCGGAGTGGGGTGCGTGGTCCAAAAGCAGGGGTCGCCACTGGCTGGGCGATATTTCTTCGGCAAGGACTTGCTCACTGCCGGGAGACTCTCCGGAAAAGTCCAAGCTGCAGCCACCCTTCTCTGCAAGGCCATATGGAATGGCAGAACCGGGTCAGTTGGTGGACCTTGGTCGAGGATATCATTCAGATCATCCTGCTGAAAATCGCCAAGGGGGGCAGACCACCCCAGGTAATCCGTGACCCTCGACATCAGGTGTCGGTAAGAGGAGGCGGCATGCGTGCCAGGCTCAGGCCTACCAAACTCCACCTCCGGAGAGTTGTCCAGCCCACCGGCGTCATGCAACGACTGACGCAGGTCCTCAAGTTGGCTATGACCAGAAAGGAGGCCATCAGGAACCTCACCTTCCTCAGACCCCTCATCCACCTCAGAAATATAATCCAAAGGCTGGAAAGAGGGTACAGAAAAAGGTACAAAGACATGTTTAGCCTTGACCAGAGCCTTTCTGGGGGGTTCTACCGTGCCACGGGGTACCCCTGACAAAGCCGCCTCGAAAGGCGTCGGCGGAATCGGCATCGAGCGCGGTGCCGACAGATTCGGCGGTGTCGACACAGGCCCCGAGCGTGTTTCTCGACAGCCTGGGCGCCAATGAAGTTGACAACTTCCTCAGAGGCAGAGACTCGAGAGAGTCCGTCGACGACCTCAGCGTTGATGTCTTCTTCGAAGACTTCACAGGTTCTCGCAGTCTCGAGGGCGTCGAGGACCGGGACCTAGAACGTGCATGCCTAGAGCGATCATCCTTGTCCGACCGGGACCTCGAAGAAGCCCGGTGGTCGCGACGACTGCTCGAGCCTTAGACGGACGAGCAGTGTCTCTAGTACGGCCACGGCCGTGTCCTCAGACGGCGCGGACGGACCAGAGCCCTGCGATTGAAAAATCGCCAACATCTACTTTCAGAAGGAATCCCATTCCTCAGGAGTGGAATGCTTGTTGGGACAAGCAACCCGCCGACGGGCAGAGTCCACGGACGAGGACGGCGACCTGTGACGGCGCTTCCTGCAGTGCCTCGGAGAGACAGAGGAATGGCGGGACCGACTCCCAGACTGAGAACCCGCAGACTCACGACGACGATGCGGAGAGTCGCCCCTCGAATCATCTATCGAAAGATCAGTGGAAAGATCAGTGGAATGCAACTTCTGGGGCTTGGCCACCTTACCGACCGACAGCTTCTCCTTACGCTCCCGCAAGGCCTTCGATGTGAACGATTGGCAGTCGACACAGTCATCCGTATCATGGTCCCCCCCGAGGCACCAGAGGCAAGCGTTGTGCGTGTCCGTCAGCGACATCTTGGACCCGCACACCCGACACTTCTTAAACCTGGATCACGGGGTGGAAGAAGCCGAAGACACCATACAAAATTCAATGAAGAAACAGGTTCGAAGAACAGAAAGAACAGGATTCAGTAGAATCGAGTTGCGCCGAGATCTCCAAAGCAAACAAGTTCGCGGACAAAAACAGAACTGAGGCTACGGGCGTCGTGCATCCTACTTATAACATCCGGTGACATCGGCTCGACGGAGGCCCTCGAGGACGGCGTATCGGCGTCATCGACGCAGGAGCCGAAAGATTTTCCGAAGCAGCACAGCTGTGGTGATTACTGTCATAGATATGGAATACATCAGAGGACCCAATCCCCTCGAAATACTAGATCTAAAGAAACTGCAACGTCCTAGAGCACGTCGATTCAAGGGGAAAGAAAGTTCTTACCCCTTAAAAGTGGCAATAGCAAGGAACCAGTTACCTACGGACTTACGATGTGAAAGAAATCTACTTGTCTTCAAAAAAGTTATGAAAACCATTCTATTGTTTTAAATCTAGTTTTTCCAAGTCCCCCTGCCCGATCACATTGCTGCACGATTCCAAGAACTGTTTTCTCCGTGTCCTGATGCCTACGGGTTTTGGCACGTTACAAATAAATAAAATAATAAATAATAGCATCACCTCAGTGGAACCTTGCTTACACACTGACAAGCACCTGTCAGTATTTTCTAAGGGTTTCTTCTGGAATAACTAAGTACACTGTATTTCTTTCTGTAAAATTACCATTTATGATGTATACATAACTTGTTAGAAATGGCACTATTGTGTTCTTTGAACATAAATGCCAAGCACACTGGAATGCTTGGAGGAACATTTCCCCAATGACGAAATGGGTGAAGAAAACAGCTGTAATGGGACAGCAAGCATTTTTTAAAGCAGAAAAAGTGATGCAATTTGTTCAGATGTAACAGCCCCCAACTCCGAATGCACAGAATGAACTGATGAACTTATCAGCAAAAATGGATGAACTAAATAATTATTGTATGCAGTTGATGACGTTTGTGAAATAGCATATCCAACTTGTACCTGTGCCCTTTAACCTTGTTCCAACCAATCATCCCCATCCAATTCCCTAAATGAAATACGTTATGATGAAGCCTCAAGCCCTTCCTCCGCTCATGGACATTGTGTAGAAAATCCCAATTCTAACATATATGTTTTCCATTCCGATTCCCCATCTCTTTTCTAATTGAAAGTATGTTTTTGTTTTCAATAAAAGTGTGTGTACTAGTGCAGTTTTTTTTTTTTAAAAGCTCAGTTTTGAGTCCACGGACTGCACGACTGTCCGTATCCAAAATGGAGCTGCCCCTGGACACTGTGCTTGTCCATACATGTCCGCACATGTCCGCACATGTCTGCTCTGTTGTAGTGCACTTTTAATTAGTTCGGGGACTGTGCCCCTGCACCACTGGCCTGCATGTGCACCTGATCTCACTATGTCCCCTAACACTGCGGCTGTCTCGACATGTCCACTCGCATGTGTCACACTTTAATTAATTCGGGGACTCCGCCCCTGTCCTGCGGACACTGGCGCGCATGCATACATCATCTCCAGCCCAATAGGTGTCCGCAAGACAGACGACCTGTCCCCGGATGTCCAGGGACATCATCATGTGACTGCAACCCAAGGCGACGGAGGTGTCCGTGGAGTGTCCGTACCCCCAGACAGTTTTAAACTGCATTTTTGGCCAATCTACGGTGTTTCAAGCTGAAACGATACCCTTGCAGACCGTGTCTTAGTTGATCTAGCAACTTTTTAAGTGCTATTTCTGGCTCGATAGTCTGCAGTCAGTCGCGTGGTTCGCGGACAGCCCCTCTAAAGGGAGCGAGGCACGGCTGAACGTGGGATACATTGTTGCACCACACGAGTGCTGGAATGGTTGCATGTGCAAGAGTTTAAGTACTCCGTGGGCAGCAACATTGCAGCAGAAAGGAGCGGGCGGCTACAGTGCTGATGTGAACGCCTCCAAGTATTAAACAAACTACTGGGTTATGAGTTCGGAAGCCGCGCACGGCCATTAGGTGTCAATGGAACACTCCGACGGCACTGTAGCGGATGCACAAGCAGGCCGGAGGACACAAAGAAATACAGCTAGAACGAGATACATAGTGGCAACAGTGGGGAGATGAGACACGAAGCTGGTAATGTGGTGCTCGGAAACAGATTATGAGCGCAGCACATCAGCAGAGCAGCTTGGATAGCAAAGGCTCACAAAAAGGGACCGCGCCTACTCTGGGGACCATACCCAGCCGTTAAGAGAGGGGGCCAAAGGGGTTTGAGTGCCCCAACGCACGCAAGGAAGACACTGTGTGCAAATACAGATGTGGTGGGCAGATGCTGGCTTGAGAGATCAGTGCCACGCTAAAGAAGCACACGCAGAACTGTGTGAGGTGAAACTGGGCTACGGACCTGAAACGGGTCCCAACACACTGCTTTTGGCAACCGCTGGGGGAACTCAGAATAGCAACCTGGAACGTAAGGGGGTTGAACAGTTATATTAGGAGGAATCGGGTCATGACATATTTGAGACGCCAGAAATAGACATAGCATTGTTACAAGAAGCCCACCTAACTAAAGAGAAACAAGACATAATTAAGGAAAATTGACTGGGATGACCCTGGGCTCATCCTACTCCGAGTACGCCAGAGGAGTCCTGATTTGGATAGCACTGCATGTGTCATTCAAGTTCCTCCAGTCCTCGGTAGACAGATGATGCAGGAGGGCAAGAGATCCCCAGAGGAGGCCATAGAATTATCGTGTTTGCAGCAGTAATGTAGGGATCACTGGGAATGGCTAGGCATATTAAGTTATAAGAAATATATTGAGAGGCAGCATGCGGAAGGGGACAAACCAGCCAGATTGTTAACCTGGCTGTATAAGAGTGAGTCCTCCCGGAAGACTATCAGGGCGGTGAGACTGATGGAGGGACAGTTGCGAGAGACCCAAGAAGGCGTGAACAAATGCTTCTACGAGTATTACACACAGTTATATGAAGATTCTGAAGAAGGGGGAAGGGCTAGATTTACAGGCGGCATTGACCGAGATTACTCTCCCAAAGTAGATAAAGCAGAGAGAGATCGCCTTGAGATCCCCATTACGTTAGAGGAATTAGAACATGTGATAAAGAAACTACCAACCAATAAAGCTCCAGGAGGAGATGGACTCCCCAGCGAATTTTACAAAGAATATATAGTGGAAATACTCCGCCCCCCCCCCCTCGTTAGCAATGTTAAATGAGGCACTTAATGCAGGCAAACTACCAGTTTCTCTGCGGGAGGTGATAATCATTCCACTCCTCAAGCCCAACAAGCCAGATACAGATTGCAGATCCTATAGATCCCTATCAGTACTTAACCAAGATGGGAAGAGAAGATCCTTACTGCTGTCATGGCAAACAGGTTAAAACTGATCATAGGTAAACTCATACATTCAAATCAGACTGGATATGTGCCGCACAGAAATATAACTAACAATTTGAGGAGGTTACACCACATAATTGATTATACCGAGAGAGGATTGCAGGAAGCAGCAGTAGTTTCACTGGATGCAGTGAAAGCGTGTGATTCCGTCAAATGGCCCTGGCTACTAGCGGTCCTGGAAGAATATGGGATCGGGCCTATATATTTCAGATGGGTGCTGTTGCTGTACAGTGCGCCGGTGGCAGGGTCAAGACGGACTCTACTATCTCCGACAATGGCAGCTGAGTAAGGGCACAAGGCAAGGATGCCCTTGGTCTCTGATGTTCTTCATTTTAGCATTGGAGCCATTGGCGGTGTATCAGAGAAAGGAATACTGGGAGGCGGGTATTAGTACTATGGGGGGACAACACCTGATATCGCTGTATGCTGATGATATGTTTCTGTACCTGCAGCACACTTAAGAGAACCTACAATTTGTGTTAGATGTGTTGGCGAGATGCATGGCACTGTCCGGTATAACTATTAACCCACAGAAGTCGAGTATATACCCCTACGGAGAGTATGTAAGGAAGCCCATACACAAACTGCTGGTGCTACCGATCAAATGGGAAATAGATACGTTTAGATACCTGGGGATAGACATATACCACAACCCTATAGCAGAACACAGACATAACACAGAGAAGACGTTGACCAGAATTGAGAAAAGTATGGTATTTCGGACTAAAGTACCATTGTCCATGATGGGATGCGCAGCATTACTAAAGATGGTGGTACTGCCGAGACTATTACACTGTTTTGTGAATATTCCATACTCAATACTCAATACCTAAGACGTTTTTCACGAGGGTACAGGGCATATGTAGGAGCTTCATCTGGCACAATTCCAGAAGTAGAGTAGCATTGTGGAAGCTGCAGAACCCATAGAAAAGGGAGGTATTAAACTGCCCAATTTCGAAGTATACTTCCTGGCTAGTTAGCTCCAATTTGTGGCCAAGTGGCTATCAGAGGAACAGACAACTGAATCTCGGTTACTGTGTGCCAACAGTGCCCCGTACTTCCTAAATGAGATAATATGGCTGCCAAAACAGCACGGAGCGGGAGAGCATCTACTGTGATGACTGGGTAATACGATTTCGTGTAAGGCTTATCAATTGATAGACAATCCTACGCTATACTCCCAGCAAATACCACTGGTGGCGTTGGAAGGGGTAGACACTCAGGTCAGGCTAAACATCAGGAGGAAGTGGGAACCAGTGGGGTTGGCGACAGTGGGGAATGTGCTTACGGAAGGGAGGCCAAGGGACTTTGAGGAGCTGGTCGGGGACACAGGATTACACCAGGGCCAAAATATCATGTACTCTCAACTCCTGAGGTTCATAAAGGGCAAGTGGTCTGAAGTTGAACTGTCCCTACAACCGGATACGGTCATAGAAACATTCTATGATGTGTCCGAAAGGGGACATGAGGTTTCCCGTATATATGAGTTATTGCTGCCTAAGGTGGGCAAAGAGGTAGTACGAACAAGGCAGAATTGGGAGACGGACGCAGGTGAACCAATTTCAGATGGATTGTCGAGCAGAGTGCAAGGGTACCACAAAATGGTGTCGAGAAAAAGTGCGGTTGCAACAGATCCAGCTTTATGTAGCACACAGAGCATACCTGACGCCGAATAAAATAGCTAGATTTAATCAGACGGGAGTAGAGATATGCTTGAAGTGCGGGGAGGTGAATGCAGAGCTGGTGCATATGTTCTGGTCATGCGCAGAGATGGGCAGATTCTGGGAATAGGTGGCCCAAATCATGGCTAGAGTGGAAATCAACCTGGACGTAGGATCCCCTTGGGCATGTCTTTTGGGTGACTTCCCAAGGCCTAGAAGACCCAAGCATGTGAGCAAACTAAAGGACCTAGGGTACATACTGGCTAAATGTAGAATTGTGATGAGTTGGAAAGCGCAAACGAGACAGTCTGCACAGGTATGGCGACGAGATCTAGAGAAATGGGCTGCCGCTGAAACAACAGGGTGGCAAGAAGAAAGAGGGAGTAATGAGGATCTAGAGGGTGGAGGGTTTGAGGTTTGGAGGCAATTGATAGCCGCTCTGTCTGTATCGGAACACGTGGGTCGGGACGGAAGTTAGTCCAGGAGGTGGAGTGACATTGGAATAGTTGCGATGGGAAAGGGTGGGTGAGGAGGTGCAGTACGGTGTGGGCTGGGTTCAGAGGGGGGATTTGGAGGGAGGGGAGAAAAAGCATATAACTGAATGTGCAAGTTTGTGGTGGTCAATGGTTTGTAAATGTGAATGGTTATAGGTAAAAAAATCAATAAAGTTTGCTTAAAAAAAGAACTCTTTCGCGTGGTAAAGTGGTGGCTCTGAAATAACCTTTTTTTTGTATTTTTTGTTTTCAATTGTTTTTCTCCAATTGTTAAAGTAAACAGAACTATTTCTTTAAACTTGCAAAAATGTAGGTATTTTGTTTTCCTTGTGTTGCCATGCATTATTTTTGCACCTACTGAAACATGCTTTGTATATTTACAAAAACTACTTCAAAGCATTTTGAATGTTTTGCAGAAAAGGCATATTACCCGCATCAGTAAGATGTACTCCATATCTCTGCAGAAAATATTGGCAATGTCAAATTTAATATTTTTATTATGGAAAGACTTCATACCAACATCTCCCAAAAATGCGTACACAGCATTGTTGACATTGTGCCTCGCTTTCTCCATTTGTGGACCAAATGAACTCAGGCGCATCCACATCTGTCTCTTGGCAATGCAATCAAAAGAAAAAAAAAAAGTCTAGAATTCAGGAACATTTCCGTCAATTTGCCAAATGTCATTGGAAACTACAGTGAAATTCCAGAGACATACCCTAAACTGTTCCCTCCACAATAAACAATGATGTCTGGATGCTGCAGTGTGACCATATTTACACAAAATGGGAGCAAGTCCACCCACTGTGTGCCGCGCACTCCATACCATTGTACATGAACATCATCAAATCCAAGATTTTCAGCCACTTTGCAGTGCCCTGCATACACCTTCACCAAATGGATCCACAAGCCCCCCCAAAATCCATATACTCTGAATCCTGAAACACACAGCCACAGCCATTTGCAGTTCTCTCAGCAAACAATGCTTCTGCCAGACTCTCTCCTTGTATACCACTCCCAAGAAACCATATTGGCTAATCCCCTGGGATGCAGTGTCCCATTTCCATGCCTGGCATCCTCAAAAGACCCAGATGTCGCACGTGCCAACCACAAACTACATCAGTGTCCATGGACAGATCATTCAATTAAAAGGGGTGGGGAGGTAAATTAAACACAATGTACGTTATTTAATCTTTAGTGGTGGCTCTGAAAATAACCTTTTTTTGCAGTTTTCTTTTTTTTTCTTTTTAGGTTTTCTTTTTCTCCAACTACTCCCATGTACTCTACATCATTTTCACTGGAACTATGAGTGCATTTTGAATGTTTTGAAGAAAGATTGCATCACCTAAATCAGTGAAAGTCATGTGATCACTGAAAGAATTATGTCCACCATCAGGAAGAATGTTCTCATTTGGAAAGGATGTCATTCCAACACCATTCAAAAATGAACATACCACTTTGTTCACAAAGTGCTTTCCTGCATCTTGTTGGGGACAAAACACATTGGTGCTTCTCCCTACTGCCGTAGGAGGTATGTGTGAAAAGATCTTTCCATGTGGAAATAATTTCAGCATATGTTTCAATGCAATCTGCAAAGATATTGCACTGATGTATCCCAAACCATGTCCCCCACAATGGACCACAATGATATCTGGACATTGGAAATGAGACATGTTTTTGCAATGTGCAAAAAAAAACCTCAGTTTTGGCCAGGCACACCATACCATGAAACCTCCACTCCCTCCAATCCAATATTGATTGGCCGTCACACACCCATCCACCAATCACATCCAAAAACTCTACATCTAACTCTGTCATCTTAGTTCAAGCCTTCAGATGTACTGTTGAACTCGTAGAGTACATGTCGCCTGTTACTCACAAGCACTTGCATCAAAAACTACTATACAAATCTTCAAGATTATTATTATTATATTTTTAAAATTACATTTCCAACTCCTTTACAAATGCATATAAGCAGGGTTTCTGCCACTTACCCTGCATTAACCTGCTCAATAATCATACTCTCTTTTGTCCGATCTCCTGACATCAAGTGGCAGTTACTTATGATGCTGTCTGGTTAAAAATTGTTCTTTTTATGCGCTTTTTAATAACAGTTTAAAAATACATCTTTGCAATTCCAGCAGCACTGTGTCTTTTTTGTGAAAGAAAAGAAATCCACATTTAAAACATTTCTACAGCATGTTTAAATGACAGATCCTGTGTGAAAGTTCAATATATTGACAATACATGCATACTGGCCAATATGACCGATTATAATCTACCAAGTGTTATTTTTTTCTTTCATTCTGTCACTTTTAATATCACTTCTACCACTAAGAAAGTTACACTAAAACTTTCCAAATTCAAAATGAAAACTGAATGTATTTTAGTAAAGCATGGCATCTACATGGAATGAAAAATGGCAAAATGCAATGCATTTAACATTATTTTTCAGCACCATTCCAAGTACAACTAATAAATGCATGTATACATTTAGAACCATACTGTGTAATTTTAAAAAAACATAAGTGAAAGAAAATGGAAACGATTGGTACAACATTTTGAACGCTCAGTGTGTGCAATTTTATTAACTTTGACGCACATCCCTCGTTGCCAACATTGCCCTTTCTTATCTGTACGTGCTTATTGGCGCCTACATTTTTGTCTGCAGTCTGGGACTTGTAGTGCTCCTTTTGGAATGCAAAAAGTGCAGCCACTACTCCCACAATACAAAAAACAACATTTAATAAGCAACTACACATTGGTATGCATCACATTGGCAAGTGTGCATGTACTGACAACATAGTAAGCTTTCACACAAGTGCCACTTAAAAGTGATTTACAAATATTTTCCATCTCCACTATTTTTTTTTAATGGAAAAGTTACGCAGTGCTCCTCTAAATCATCAAAACCATTTTTCAACTTTCATTTACAGCTTCCCAAATAGGACAGCTTTTTAAACAATCAGCATTTTCCATTTTGCATTGTATAGAAATGTCACATTTCTTGCTACAGCCCTGTTACGCATACTTATCACGGGACCAACGGCCCCATTAGCAACAGAACCAGTGCTCCTGTGTCCCCATTCGCGTATGGGGACTAACATTTTCCGGCACCTGACTTTCTAGGCCAACGGGACTTGTAATGTCCTGGTGGCACCGTGAAGCTAGGTGCCAATATTTTTTTAGGAATCTGGTGGCAACCCATCTGCAGCACCAGGAGAGTTACCAGCATACTCGTAATGCGGCCCAATGTAATTAACTCTTCCTTCCAACAACTCCTCCTACATTCGTAAATATTGTCTTCTTGTACTAAAATTACTTCACCATTACCATATATACCCACTCATTTTCTTCTTTCGCAATTGCAGTGAACAACCTCCAGGAAGACAGCCTTAAGAAAACTATGATTCACATCTTACAAAGTAAGTGCATTACTGTAGTAGTTTCCTTTCTGTTACTCGTACAGTATATTTTAGTCCTATAGTAGCCTACACCTGAACATGTACTCTTTCTATTCTCAACTAAACACCATTACTATAACACCCACTATTATTGTGAAAGCATCGTAATGTCCTAACTTATTCATTCACACTACCACTGTTTTATGCACTAACCCAAGCCCTTCACACATCTACACACACAGCTACTCCTACAACCTTCCCAACCACAACTATCAACCCATTACACAATCAAGACAGCCCTCTATTTTTGTCTGCCATCATATTCACACAATCATTCACAATAAACACATATATATTCCACAACCTTCAAACGCACCATTTCTTTTTCTTTCCAACAGACAGTACAGAATACCTGCTGAAAACCAACTCTGTAGAAAACAAAGAAAACAAAGAATAGAGTCGATAAAAATAAATGCATGCCAAATACTCATTCACCTCTAGCAGAATGTATAGCAAACATTTAACCAAAACTGCTAATATAATCAATCGGTCAATAAAGGTAAACCAGCAACCACTAAAAAATCTAGGGCCCCTCTTCAAAAAAATGTGTAAAAAAAGAAGAAAACTGCTAATGACCCTACCTCTATATCTAACAATGTTAACATAGCAATAGTGAAGGATTCCAAAAAAGTAATTTTACAAAGAAATGTCTACCGCAGAGTACTTCTCAATCTTATGAAGACAGCTGAGAAATCATGCTCTACCCTTAAAAATTACTACAGAAGACTAATCCTGGAAAAGCTCTAATTGACAGGCCAATTCTACTGAAAAGAAAATGGTTAATGTTAATTTTACATAGAATAAAACCACTAACAAAATTCATCAATAAATTAGATAACTTACTTATAAATATGCGCAACGTCAACATAGATACCCTTTCAAATTTCTGTGAAGGTGAATGGATTCACACAAGCAGCACAGAACCATATTTCAATGAAGAGGCTTATAAACAAGAACAGAAGAAACTATTTGCCATACATGGTAATGGCAGAGAGTATGAAATGGTAGTAAAACACCATTATGGCACAAGAAAACCTTATTGAAAACACATCTCCAACAAACTATAAATAAACTGTTCCTTTCACCCAACCAACCCGTCCAGTCGACAAATGGCCATAAAGCTCAATATGCAACGTACGCCAAAAATCCTTCCAATTTTTAAGACAATTCCTCAATCACTATGCGAAAGACAAGTTATAACAACAACTTTACAAACCAGGGACTCCTGTCCAGTGCGCAAATAAGCTGATCTGCGAGAACATTCATTAGCCTGCAGTTGGGGAACTGCTTGCAAAAGCACCTTCCACCACATCAAAATGTTAGGGACACACCATTCCACTATACGGAATCATCTGCAGAGACTGTACTATGCAAAAATTCCTGCTTTACAACTGCAACATTTTAATAACATTCTCCTGCATGGGACAGCCAAAGAACTCCTTCAACAAATAGAACACATCCAAAGTAAAACATTTAGTAACTTTAGAACACAAATCTTCTAACAAACACATACAAAAAAAAATAGCAAAGTTTAAAAGCACATTTGCTTAAGTACCAAACCAAGTTTGTGTTTGTTGCTGCAGAACCTTTTATAAAAAGGAGCACAGAACTTGTAGATATGACTTACAAAATAGGGGACAATGAGGAATCCCAATGGTTCCAATTAGCTTTATATTTTATAACAGAAAATAAATACAAAATACGTGATCCCTCAATACTCTGCACATATTGCAATACAAAGCATGATAATAACCAAATGCCATCACGTGCTGCCACTAATAACTTGGAAATATCCCACTTCCAAAACCTCTCCAACAGCTTAATTTGTATGAGAGCATTATAATCCAAACAGTACACCCATTTCAAGATATAACACACCTTCAACCCAAAATAGCCAAATTGCCTCCTCCTGAATTATTAAAAAAAGAGTCTGTGGCAAAGTAGTATATTTGCCATTAGATCTTAATGAAAATGTGTAAACTCTAGGAGTGCAACGGCCAATAGATCAATCTTTGATTATCCTAGTTAATGTTGTTCAACAAAAGAAAATAATTTGGCAACTAGTAGACTTAAACAAAATTAGAAAAGCCCTACAATATCTAAAAGAAAACAATGAGCACTACAAAGATATACACATTGAAGAGAATTTAAGAGTAACCACCTAAATAATTCAGGATTCATAACCAAGTGACCAATTTGGACGTGTAGATCCTATACTGCAGCCAACATTTTGGACCAGTATACAATTCACCCACTACACTCCAAAGCCACCACAGACTATGTATTAGAAACATATCAAATGCGTCAAGCCAAAGGATCTTCAATTAGCATATGGGAGAAACGTGTAGAAGCACGTTCCTTTCCTCTACTCTTTCCTACAGGAAAAGGAGGAAGATATGATGCAATATACACATAAATAACAGCATCAGAATATTGATCTTTACGAATGTATTCTGAAGACCCCAGATTCAGACAAAATGTATAAAACATATTGCACCTACTTTTCGAACTAGCAACTCTCTGATATGGAGTTGCACACACATTAAAAACAGGCTCTAATTTTTTAAACATGTCTGCTACCCAACTACTTCAAAAGATAAAAGACAAAGATGAAGTTTTGCAGTCAAGCATCACAAATCTCTTGGCAAACATGCGTGGTACAAATAAATACTGGTTCCGACGCCACGTTGATGTACATTATGCTAATGAACATCATATGGTTTGTTACTTTAAGGTGTGCAGAATATGCATGGCATGACTTGCACAATTTACGCATAGTAGGCCAAATTAAAGAAGGAATAGACATAAAAACACCAGGAGAACTCTGTTCTCTTGACCCTGTAAATGTAGTAAGATACTTTCACCACCGCTTCATTGCCATGCTCCACTTTTTCTGTAATAAAAGTAACCCTCCCTTCGGAGAAATGAAACACTTCTTTTGGAGAAAAGAATATCAATCCAGAGTAGCACCACACATTCACATGCTTTTATGGCTAAAAGATGCCCCTAAATTTGGTCGTAACAGTGATGCCACTGTTTTGCAGTTCATTCACAAATACACATCCTGTGATATCCCTTCAGAAACCACACATACTGAGCTATGTACACAAATGTTATGCTTCCAAAAACATAAGTGTGGCAAATACTGCCAATGCAGATATAAAAACAAAGGCAAATACTACACCAAATGTTGCTTTGGTTTCCCTAGACTGGTTTCAGCAAAAGGACAAGTAAACAGCTTGATGTCTTCTGTTAGAAACAGTGTGAAAGGCAAATCACCTAAAAACACATACAGCATTAAAAGAAACAAAGCTTCAAAGGACATAAATAACTACAATGCAATCATTGCCCTCTTGTGGAATGCAAACATAGATATACAATATATTGCAGACAATTCCACTGCTGTTGCAAGTTATGTCACTGCCTAGCTCACCAAAGCTGAGAAAACAGAGCTGAAAGACCTCTGGGATGAAATGACATATCTGACAAAACACGGTCACAAAAATGGTACAGCTTTGGCATAATAATGCAGTCCCATAGAGAATGTGAATGCTACGTAGATGCAGACCCTTTAACAGGCACAGCCTTATATGGCAAATCTCAACACATAGGGCCTCATTACAAGTCTAGTGGTAACCGTGCCGGTAAAACCAGCAGGTTGCTGCCTGACTTTTAGACAATTACTGGCACCTAGCTTCCCGGTAGCACCAGGACATTACAAGTCCCGGTGGAACTGGAGCTAGGTGCCGGTATATGGGATCTATGTGATTTTACCGAACTGAAAAGTTTGACCCCCCAAAGGTCAGTTTAAAAAAAAAAAATCTGCAAATATGTTTGTGGGGGGAGACCATCCACAGCTCCCCCACCTTACCCCTATTCATTTTTTATTCACTTTACCCCCCACATATATATATGCAGAAAATTGGGGGTCGGACTTTTAGGAGTAGGTAATTTTGTACAATACCGGTAATATGTTTTTCCCCATTCCCATAGAAGTCCATAGGACATGCAAATGGAGAACCACTGAATCACCGGCACTGGTAATGACTGTGCTGGTGCTTTCGTAAAAGTCTGTGGGTGGGTGCCGGTCCGCCCACTAGACTTGTACTTTGCCGGTCTGGAAACAACGGTGCCGGTATGCTTACTGGCACCGTTGTTTCTGGACTGGGAATGTTATAATGAGGGCCCCAGTCTGGCTAAGCCTTGGTCCAGCTACATCCAGATAAAGAGTGCTGAAATCCTACCAAGACATAGAAACAATGGCCAGAAATGATCCCAACAGCCAGGACATTTAAAAAAAACGAATTATTAGACACATACTACCCAAACAGAAGTAGTGCTATGGAAAAGATCTGCCTGTACCACATAGCCCAACATTTCTCCTACAAAAATAATGTGAAACCAGATGGAAAATGTGGAAAATACATGGTCTCAGCTTGTGAAGGAAGCCTTGTCAAACATACCAAGCTCAGCCTAATTAATCATATAAAATTATTATTTAAAACTCCTCGACATACAGAACTTTACTACACAACCCACTGCAACTTTTTAAACCAAGGAGAGGAGAATGGCATTATTAGGTAACCATGACTCATTTGAGGCAGCATTCAATGCAAATGAAAGCAGTATAATAAATGCCAAGATCAAACAATACCAAAATAATGTTGGACAATGAACACCAACAAGAGGAAGAAGTTCAAGCACAACTACATGAAGACACTACTGAGGGCAGTCAACCTCATCTTACAGGAAGCCAAGAAACACTTGCAGAACCACACACACATTCTAAATGAAGCAGAAATAGCCATGACTGAAGTAGATAATACCATGTATCAATATAAACAAATCTGAAGAAGACTTGTCAGTTATGAAATCACAGCTAAATGATGAGCAATTTACCATTTACCTAGAAGTGACTGAAGAAATCGAACATGGTTTGAAGTATGAAAGTAAAACTTGTAGCTGTCAGAATTATAAACCTCCCCTCCTTTATGTAAGTTGTGAAGCTGGTTCTGGAAAAACTTTAAAGAAAATCATCAGCAAATTCCACCAAAACATAACAAACAACAACCTTTCAACTGTTGTAACAGCCCCCATAGGTTTAGCTGCCTACAACATAGGAGGTGTTACTTTACATAGACTACTGTTCCTTCCAGTAGAACACCAAAACAAATTAGAGTACTACAAACTAACAGCAGAAGCTGCTACTGAAGTACGCAGAATTCTGAAACAATTGAAAATGCTTGTAATAGATGAGGTAAGCATGGTTTCCAACCTAATGTTGGCTTCAATTCACCTCAGATTGCAAGAAGTCCTTAAAACGGACTATGAAGAACTCTTCGGAGGAAAACATGTTATTGTTTTTGGAGATCTCCTATGATCAACACCAGTGAAAGGTGAACCTATTTTTAGAACCTTAGGACGCAAACAATGCTGCAAAACACTTGGCAGTATACGAAATGTAAATCTCTGGCAACATTTCCAATACAGAGAGCTAACTCAAAACATGCGTCAAAACATGCGTCAGTCTGCAGACCTCACCTATGCTAATATTTGAAAAAGCATTAGAACTGGTCTTCTTTCTAAAGATGTACAATCCATCTTAAATATACTCCTCCATGAGCTATATGGGCATAACACATCTGCTCCTGATGTCATGGAACAATTAGCACAAAAAAATGTAAAATGATGTCTTAAATGCCAACCCTAGCAAGCTGTACTCCAATCAATGAGACAATGTTAGAAAAATAAATGCAATCAATAGGGCATATTAGCTCCACAAAAACTGGAAGTGAACGGCATGACACTCCCTATGTGTCAACAAGCAACAGCACGACTAAATAGTTAGACAAATGTATCTCCAACACAGCTGGTTTGAAGAAAATGTTAATGTTTTTAAACTGCTGAGTAATTTTAAAACGTAACCTTGACGTGGAGCAAGGTTTAGTCAATGGAGCAATTGGTACAGGTGTTGGCTTCCAGACGTATCCACGTGAAAACAACATTCAGTTTGTCCCCATACACTTTGATAAACTTTCAGAAGTTAAAGGGATAGGACACTGAACAGCACAATTCCTTCTTTTCAAAGACATGTATGTATAAAGAGAACACTTCTCTCTGTCCCTTGCATATGCAGTCACTATTCACAAATCGCAAGGTCTAACCCTAAATCAGGCATTGATTGACATTGGCAGCACAGTCTAAAGAAGGTATGAGTTATCTAGCACTTGCACATCCAAGTACACTCAAAGGACTATTTCTAGTCAATTGTGATGCAAACAAAGTCAAAGCTAATATTCATTGCATCCTAAAGTACAACAGACTACGTGCACTCTACACACCCCATCTAGATTGTGTACCCTGTTCCACAAAAAGGTACAGTTTTAAAAAGAAAATGAATGCAAACAGAACTTATAAGAGATCTCCCCATAGTACCACCAAAGAAACAAAACACTGCTACTCCATCAAGCAGTACAACCACAAAACAATATAGTGCAAACACAACTGCACACACATCAGCACATATAAAGAGAGTTTTTTCTTCTAAAGAAACAAGTGGAGCTCCATCAAATGACAGACAGAACTCTCTGGTCCATTTAAAATTTCCAACACAACCAGTGTAAATTGCTATGCAAATGTAGCAATCTTCTGTTCCAATTGCCACCAATTGTTTAAAACATTTACTTGAACGGCTCAGACCAGTTGTGTTTGCAAATGCTCATCCTTCACAGCAATGACACAACTAATCCTGGCAACACTTAGTGTCTCAGGAATAAGGCAAGAATTGGACTACTGTGCAGGAATTGTAACATTCATCAGGAAGATCCACAGGAGTTTTTAACGTACTTACTGCAAAAACATACCTATAAATGACAACTTCCAGATTACATACATGTGGAAACATACATGCACTCTCTGCAACCATGTTTCGCAAGAGCACATCCCTAAGGAACGATTTGTGTATGTATCTATACCGAATTGTGAATTCATTTCATCAGCTGGTGCAAAATGCAAATCATGGCATACTATGCACTTTTTGCAATTTAGACAATCGTTCCACCTTGCACATAAACTCACATAGCCAATATCTGATACTAATGCTTTTAAAGGTACAACGCAGATGGTACCAAAAACAACCGCAAGCTTACTAGGTTCACACACGGGCAAGTATCTCTTGGCAAGAACACCTTCACATCAGGCATAATCAACCACGCTGGTGCCACAACCACTGTAGGTCACTATACTGCATACATTAAAAGAAGATGTGGCTGGTTTGAATGCAACAACACTTCCGTTACTGTAAAACAGAAATTACCAGCTAATCTAACAAATGCCTACTTAATATTACTTAAACCGAAATCTAGTCACTGAAATGTGAAACTTTCAGTAGTTAGTACACTTTAAGCATTCCCTTAAGCACTGCGCATGTCAAACAAACATACAGTGAAAGGTAACCTCACAAATATATCTTTTTTTACAATTCTGCATAGATTCTTTTCCCCAATGGCCCAATGATTATACAAACAGAACCACGGACTGTGCAGAACACACATTAATTTTGTTGCACACATAGTACTTACAATATATTGATTATGAGGATCTACAAAGTTTAGTCAACAGGTATCTAACTGCTTAAAAAATACCCTTCAGAATTACAAAACTATGAACAGTTAGAATACACCAACTGGTATTTGAGTACTTCAAAAATATCCCTCATTACACTTCATTGCAAATATACCATTACGAGTCTTCCTACTGCAACATTGCTTGTAACAACAAATACACTTATTTCTGCACTTCACATTTTCCCTTAAGTACTGCACACTTCAAACAAACATACTGTGAAAGTTTAAGTCACATAAATGTAGTTGTTTTTAGTAATCTTGTATGCATAATCATTGGGTCATTGGTCAAAGAATACAAACAGAAGCAGCAACTGTGCAGAACACACAGTCATGTTGTTTCAAACATAGTACTTGAAATTTACTAATTATGAGGGTCTATAAAGTACATGAATATGTGACATTGCATGCAGAGACATTGTACACTATCCTGCCTAATATATTATACTGTGTTTTTTCCACAGATAAAGAAGCAAATATTTCTCCTTCAGTAACCTGTACAACAAACTCAACCTGTACTCCTAATTGTACAGCAATCGTAAGTACTATTTTCACTTCAATTGTATTATGTCACCATGTTATAAATACTGTATACTGCCCGTACACTGTCTCTACTTACTATACACATATTTTTAAAATGGTTGTGGCCAGTGGCCAGATTCTTCGGTGCATGACCATATTATGCTGTGGTGGTTGTGGCCAGTGAGCCGATTAGCCATGAGCCCAAGAATCGACTCACTGGACACAAACACCACAACTCGCCCTGAACCTCCCAATTCAAATGACGTCTGCAGACATCGAAATAGACCACCAACCCTATTTTCCACCTATGAAAATATCCCCATATCATCTAAATTCCACTCCCCTACCCTGACCAAGCCCTCTTGCAGTCACCAAATAACCACACATGTGTGTGTCAAGCTTTCCAGCCAAGACTCTGCCTGTGGACTACCGTGGTGTCCGCGGACTACTGCAGTGTTCGTGGACCACCGCGCCACCTATACGCTCTTCTTCCACCTAAACAAAGAGGCCCGTATCTTTTTTCCACTCCCCCACCCTTTCCAGCCCCTCTTTCCAACCCCAAATTACCCAAAATGTGTTTTCCAGACTTTTTCCCCCACCAATCCATTCGCGGTTATTTGCGGCTGTCCACGGATCCCACATGGCGGGCATTTCGGAAAATATGACGCACCTCAAGCTTTTCACCATCCAATCAGCAGACATGTTCAACCAACGGAAGGCCCATCCGCGGAGCGATAAGGAAGTGAGACCGTGGACCGAACCGAGGTATCACTAATTTGACTCATTTCTGGCCCGTTTTAAAGAAAATGACTCGACGGAATTTGGCCAAATTGACAAAAGCACGCTTTCGGTACCAAGCGGAAGCTCCTGCCGCAAATTTGGGGAAAATCCAACCAGCAGTTTGGGCTGTAGACGTGAGCAAACATTTTTTTTATGCCGATCGCCAATTAATGGACTGTGGTGATAGGCATACCTCTATGTGGTGCCACAGAGATCAACATATTAATATGCTGTACTAAGCTGCCTAATTTATTTGAATGTTTAAAGTTGGGTATTGCACGCATTTTGAGTGTATATTATATGTATGGATTGGATTATACAAATATATGCGTGTGTATAATACTGTTCAGATTTAAACTGGCAGTAACATTTAGTTTTGGAAATACACTGCCCATGAGTGTATAATATTGCTGAGATCCATGCATACAGGGTATTTTCGATTTTTTTGCACAATCGGTTTGTAATTTAGTAATGTTAGTGCGACTTCCCTTACATAAAGCTGTGGGCCACCTCTGTATTGACTATTTTAGATAGTGGAACAAATAGCAGAATTGACAAAAGCAACCCGCTTTGTTGGCCCCATAATTGTGGGATCGGATTTTGAACCAGGGGCCATTAAATCTGGCCCTGCACACTTGGTGAGAATGAAAAAAGGTAGATAAAAGTCGATAACTCTGAAAACATCAACACACACTTGTGTGAAAACAGTAGCCCACCAATGGGTGTTGGATGTCAAAGCTAGTGCAGACAGCTCATGACAGCCAGAAGCATGGAATTGTTTAATCTAAGTATAATATTTAGTATTTTTGGCTGCTGTGATTTTAGATTTACAGAAGTATCGATAAAGTTATGGGGGTCAAAAAAGCATCATTTCATTCTCCTCGCCTCATTCCTTTGGGTTGCAGTTAAGACCACTTACAAGTAGTGGACCATACAGTCTTAGATAGGAGTTGTGTATGCATTCATTTTGATCCCTAGCCCCTCAGACACTGTTTCCCAAAAGGCTTTACAATAACTTTATTTGCAGTATCATTTGCTCACTTGCCTACAACATGATCACCTTTTTTAAATAACGATTTGAATGGGTTTTATTCTTTTAAATATATGTGTTTGTATGATGGGCATCATTTAACTCTTTAAGATACCCATTTTAACATAACCGCAAACAGGTCCTCCCATGGACTTGTAATTATGTACCTTTTTTGGGAAAAATTTAAAAAACACTCTCACTAATAAGTACCATTTCTCGAATAAGGATGGGTTGCAAACATTGAAAATTATTTGCAATCTCCTAATATTCAAATTGTTTAAATGATTAACTAAATGGCAATGATATTAAAAGCGGTGTCAAGGTTATGAAACATAACATTCAGCCACCTAATGCCAGAGGATTCTACATTAAATTCACTTCCAATTATTTCTCTGTTGGGGTCACACAGTCTCCAGAGGTTGATGAGTACTTATAGCAGATTCACATTGTTGCTACTATGTGAAATTTATGCATTACCAGCAATTAATACAATTGAGCACTGCTGCAGATAGAATCATTGCCAGATTAACAACCACTAGTAACTACAAAGGCTCATTAAAAATTAAACATTCAATATAGCAAGTATGATAACAAAATCATCTTTTATGAAATTGAAAAGTAAGAATGTAGCAACATACCCGGAAGAAATGAAAATAATCCATAGTAAACTCAACATAGCATACCTATACAGCCCACTAATACCAATTTGGGCAGGACGGAACATTAACATTATATTGGAGGTAACCGATAGGGAAGACCAAGGATGTGCAGTGTTTGGAAACGTGACAGAAGGAATGAAAATGCATCCCCAAGGATCTTCTCTTGGTGAAATCAACTCGCAAAATTGGTGCATTTCCTGTTAGTTGCTGTAGCGAAAAGGTCGATCTCCACAATTTGGCTTGGGTGAAGTTCTTATTTGTGGCATGACCCGAGTTACCTGCTGAGCAAATCCGCAATCACATTGTGAATTCCTGGCAGATAGAAGGGAAATCAGAAACATGTGCGCAATCACCCATTTCCACAGTGCCTGCACCTCAGCCCACAGAATCGTGGAGCGGGTCCCACCCTGCTTGTGGATTTAGAACATTATGGTGGTGGTGACTGTGAGGATGCGAACCACATTGTTCTGCAGCTGCGGTCTGAAAGATTTCAGGGCCCAGAACACTACCCCTAACTCCAGGACATTGATGTGCAGGACCTTTTCTTCAGGTAACCACAACCGACTGGTGTGGAATTCTCCCATGTGGGCTCCTTACCACTACAGGGAGACATCCAGGGTCACAGACTTGATGCGCTGGAAGACAAAAGAGTGAGGTTGAGGTGACCCCAACATTGGAGAGCTTGTCGGAAGGGTAATGTGAGGAGAAGCTAGTCTTCCTAGCATCCCGTTATTTGCTGCCAGGGGGCGCCTAGGAAACATTGAAGTGGTCTCATTTGGAGCCTGCAGTGAGGGGTTAATGGGATGCAGAAGGACATCATTCCTAGGAGGGACTTGAGGGAGTGGACTGATGTTTTCAGTAGACCCGATAGCTGTTGGGCATTGTTCAGTATTATCTTCACCCTCTCCGCCAAAGGCATGGCGATACACTCGAGAGTCGAGACGTGAGCCCAAAAACAGAGTCCTGAGCAAGACGCAAGGATAACTTTGCAAAGTTCACTGAGAACCCCAGAGATGTCAGGCATTGGATGGTATCCTCAGTGTGCTGCATCGCTAGTGCTAAAGAAGGAGCATGCAGCAACCAGTTGTCTAGATATGGGTAAATATGGACGACTGAGGTGGGCTGCCACTGAAGCCATGCATTTTGTGAACACGCTTGAAGCTGACCTCAACCCGAAGGGCAAGGCCTTGAGTTCGTAGTTCCTACCTTGGACTTGAAATCGAAGCAAAACACCTGTGACACTGATGTGAAAGTTAACATCCTCTTGGTCTAGAGAGGAGAGGAAATGTTCTTCTTTCAGCTGGTCCAGGATGTATTGCAGCATTACCATGTAGAGCTTTTGAGGTTTGAGGAATTTGTCTAGCCTCCAGAAGTCTAGTCTCAATCCTCATGACTTTGTCCTTATAAGAAAGTAACTGGAGTACATGCCGTTGACCTGGAGGTACAGTTGTACAACTTTGATCGCCCCTTTCTTTAAGATGGAAAGTACTTCTTGAAGCAGCAAGGATTGGTGTTTTTCCGCCTTTTGGGATGGTAGGAATGGAAGGACGTTGTCCCATGAGCTTCAGGGTATGGCCCTGTTGAATGATGGACAACATCCATTTGTAGGTGGCAATGTTCATCCACTGTGCAACAAAGTTGGCATGTTGCCCCCCTACTGAGGTGTCAAAGTGAAGGGCGGGGGTTGTGGCCTGGTCAGGTCTGCTTCGGAACTTGACTTTTGGAGGAAGTTATGCATTGTTGCAGGTTTCCTCCATAGGGTTCAGCCCATCACTTATAGCCCTCTTGGGTGGCGCTGGTGCAGGGTGATTGAGGGCGATAGGAGGACCTGTAGTCTCTCGAAGTCCTTGTAAATCTTGCTTTACCCAAGTGAAAGGACTGGCAGTATTGTTGTAGAGTGCCACATGAACGGGCTGTTTGAGTGTCAGCCTTGATGGCTTGTCGGGTCTCATCAACCTTCTTTCCAAAGAGGTCTATACCATCAGGCACCATACAGGGAGAGGTGGAATTGGCAGAATGCTTATAGGCAGCTGCAGAGACAACCAAGTACGGGCAAGGTTGTGTGCACAGGCACTCGGGCACTCATTCCGAGACTTTATATTTTTTCTTGAAGCAATCCTTTTTGAGGGGATCTGAAAATGAGCTCCCCATCACTACGAGGCTTGTCCTCCCAAATATTCTCTAGTATTGAAATGGCCACCATTGATTTTTGGGCAGATTCCTATGTTTGGTAAAGGAATTCCCTCCTTCTGTTCCTTGGGTAGAAGATCAAAATATTTTCCCACTCGTGACATAAGGGCATAGAAAGAGCCAATCTCATCTGGAGGGGAGTCTCTTGGCGATGGGTCTGCTGGCTCTCTGTCACCTGGCACCAGATCTTCAAACTCGTCTGTAGAATACATGCCCAGAGAGACATCTGTCGGATAGTCATCAGCGTCTGTGTCCGTATTTGTGAGGTTTGCTGGTGGTAAAGGTGGAGCCTCTGGAACAAATCTGGGAGGTTACAGGAAACTCAAAAGATTTGCTGGAGAAGGCAACTGTTGCGTAGGGAGTCGCTGTTGGAGCTCTGAAACAAGTGTTTGTAGTGTGGATAATATATAGATCAACACATCTCTTGAATCGGAAGGCATGCCCATCAGGGTAAGTGTTACTGGAAAAAGATGAACAGGTGCTTGTAGTAGAGGAAGACCTTGCTTTGGAGGAAGCATGTTCGCAACACAGGTCACCTTTTACACCTGCTCTTCTGCATCGGAAGACACGTCTTCAGAATTTGCATTCTACTGCTGCATTTTCTGCTCAAGAGGTGCAATGGATGACATGGGCTTGAAATTGGTGCATAAGGAGGCCATGAAAACAGTGGCTGAGCACGATTCAGTCTTGGAAGATAAGGAAATGCGGAAAGAGCATCCCTGTCCACAGCAACAAACCCCTTGGGAACATGGAGACTAAGGGTGTTTGAACAGGAGCCATCGACAATGCAATATGCTGGGTGACAGGGTAGATCTAGATGGTAAAGAAGTTATTGTAGAAAACACGGTAGTCGACAAAGTGGTAGATGGGGTATAAGAAATGGTCTTCATTGTCAACTTAGTTGTCTTGGATGTCACCGAGGGTGTTGACTGAGTTGTCAATGCAGTGATTGTCGAAGAGGACTTTGTCGTCGATGATAATATAAGAGTGACAGTCAGCGATGACGAAACTGTCAGCGAAGGCATTCTCGGCACCGAAGTGGTCAACGAGGTGACCGTAGGCATAGATGGAGATGTCAATGACACCGTCGATGAGGGAGCAGCCCAAGCATGTGACTCAGGTCCCTTTTTAGCCTTCTTACCCTAGGTAGATACTTTGTGGGACTTCGACCTGTTGAAGGGAGTGCGCTCTAGAGGTTTGCTGTGCTCTGCCATAACTACAGACAGAGAGGGAGCCAGAGGGCCTGACACCTTCATCCAACCAGGCCACTAACTTATGGTGGTGGTCCTTGCATGTCTTGGATCAGACCGACTGACCGATGGCACAGCTGGTCAAGTCGTGGTCCGGATAAAGACAGTAAAGGCACTGCTCATGAAGAACTTTGATGTGCATGTTCTTTAGGTTACATGTCCAGCAGGTTTTCCTTCCTCTTGTCTGTCCGCTGCATGGACTTCTGAAGGCCTCATATGGAAGATTGGCACTCTGGAGATAATGGAATGGGTCGATACGACACCGACATGGGCGAGAAGCGAAGCTGCACCAAACTGGAAGATTAGATTGAAAAAAAGTAGAAAAAAATAGACAAAAAACATTGAATTTCTAGAAGAGAGAATTCTCAAGGATTATGAAAATGGCCACCAGGGGCGGAGCTAAGGGGACTGGTCTAATTGGCTTTGCGCAGTAAGCCACAAAATGAACAATAGAGCACTAAAGTGACAAGGAGTTTCAAAATGTAAAGGTAAACTACTTCAATATTACTGAATTTCCAACTTGATGACGGGGAATATTCAAGAGTATGTGAATCCATGAAAGATTCAGTACTGTAGAATTTGAGTTTTGCTTTAAAACTGCCTATACATTTCCTAGAATTGTGGGGTGGGACCGTATGAGTGGGTACATGAGATTAGTTATGTCACCTTAATGAGAGCTTATCATTTAAATCTAAAACATAGATGCACAGATATGTACACTTTATAGCACACACTGAATGCTGTAAGGTCCAACTAACACTACAACAAGCATATTGTAATTTTATGAAAATTGCCCAAATTCACTGTGTTGCATTACATCCGTTGCCATTCACTGTGACTACTTGTTTAATATGTGGGACTTCACAACCTCATATATATCAGTGAAAAAACATTTGTTAAGAGTTAAGCCGATTAGATTTAACACAACAAAAGCCCTTCAATTCAACACTCCCAATTCAATTATGTCCACCTTAACTATGTGCCCCCTCTTACGCAGCATATGACCACTATGCCATCACTGATGACATCATTGCTGGTACCACCAATTAAATCATACATGACATCACTGATGGGGTCACTAATGACATCATACATGATATCACTGATGAATAAAATCAGTGAAGTCATGCCTGATGCCATTACATTTGGAAATATGAGAACTAACCTGTACACATTTCATTTTTCCACAGTACATTTTATCCTAACAATTGTAAGTAACATACAGACATTACAATGAAACTACTATATGAGCATGTATATACTTTGGAAGGTAATCTGTCATATTGGAATACAAATTCTTAATTTTTCTAAAGAAATTACTACAAATATTAGTAAGACAATTGCCATGATTACAATTAAATGTTTACTTTTGTATATTAACCAAACTTCAAATTCTTCAATTCTCTACTATCACAATGGCCACTTTCTTCTATATGTGGTTATTTATCAAACCTGTCTTATTACAAGAAGGAGAACTGTATATTTGTACAATTACTATGTTCATAACACTTACTATGAAACATATTTCTACTTTGATCGATTCTTATTTATTTTACTACTACGTATACTTATATATTTACTTATTGTGTCATGTTTGAAATGCCGGAAATGGATTTACCTGAATCAGGAATTTTCCCTGCAATGAAGTATTGTAATTGCTTCCAATTACCTGAAATTCAAACCATTTGTATAACTTAACATTTTTTAAAGATGTTTTTAAGAACTACAAATGAATGCTCCACACGTAAATATGATACTTGTGTATGGGTTGTGAGGGGTGAGTAATGCGAGGCGGACAACTGCGTGTAGTTTTCTCAGTACAGACATTTTATTATAACACAAAATTGCAAAGAAAAACCTAACTAAGCCTACTCTACCAGGGGATTCCCTACCTAGACTAAGATCTAAGGAAAAACCTCCTAACATACACAAAAGTGTCCCTCACACTAAACAACAAATCACAGCATAAACATAAATAAAAGATTTCAAAATAACTAGTGTCTTGGGTGACCTCTACTTGTTCTCGGTTGATCTCATTCCCCAGGAAGTCCAAAGACAATTTCTTTTAAGGAAAAAATAAAGTCTTAAATCAGTTCTTAAAATGTTTAAGAAAAACACAAATTTAATCAAACAAAAATGTTCCATTCCCAAGCTGCACAAAGAAAACAGCATCAATGGTAAGGCTGTATAACCTCCTTCCTGGATGGAATGGATAATGTTCAAAACAAAGTACCACTTCTGCTTTAACAATACTACTTCTGTATCCTCTGCAGCATCTTTAATATAACTTGGCAGGATGCTTCTTTTAAGCGGATTCATTTCTACTCTGCTAATGATACGGTGAAGGCAGGCTCCTTCGCCCTCCAATCTGCTACCACTTCAACTACATTCAAATAGAAATGTTCAGACAAAATTTTAGACTACCACAATTCTACTGCTTCTGCTACAGCGTGATACTTTGTAAAATATATTGGCACCTTAGACAAGCCTTTTCAACCGCTACAGGTAGGTAAGGCACTCTTCTCTCTTGTATCACAGAAAGGGCAGCCTCTTCTGTCTTTCTTACAGCTACCACAAAAATCTGCCTCGGCTTCTGGACTGCATCTCTGTCTTAGCTTCCACAGTCTCAGCTTCACAGATTCTTGTTTAGTTCTTTCAACAACCACCCAGCTTTATAAACACCTTCTGGCTTCCAGTAGTTACCCCAAAGCTCTATTGCGACTCTTACAGTCTTGGATAACCTTGCCACCCTTGTATCAGAGGACTCCGGGCTTATAACAGCTTCAACAACTTCAAAGCATCAGTATTCAGGTCTTTATTGGGCCGATTTAACCTTGAAAAGGATCTGCCTACTGGCTTGGGCAATGCTTGTTCTTTTCACGTCTGCAGCAACCTCTACAACTACTTGATGATTGTTCTGAATGTTAAAAGAGTTTGGTTTCACTTTTGAAACTAATTTAGGTACACACAATCTCACTTTGATGTCTAACTTGCACTTAAAGACTTACGTTCCCTTTTGTTCGTTCAGCGTTCTGCTTTAACATGGATCGGGAAACACAGTTTCATACACGCAACCTCTCTCTGATGTTGAACAGTCTTGTAACACTTGAGAAAGTCAGCTTCCACTTCTTTAAATGCTGCCTGTAATGTTCTCCCTCTTAATAGGAGACACACAACCACTCCGCTAATAGTTTAAATGCAACAAAGGGAAAAAGAAAGGGTTTCTTTCTAAGCACTTTAACTTGTGGGAATAAGCTGCTTATACAATTTCCTTTGTAATATTGACTTCCCACAACCAACTTTACTCGCTTCTGCTTAGACGCGAGCATCAATTCAGGTGGTTACAGTTACCAGCGAGAAGTTGTGTGTGCTTTGGAGTACAGAGCTTCATTCACCGGCTCCAAAGTCACAGGGGTTGCAGGCTGCTTCAACTTCCCAATTTTCTTTCTTCTGCTACTACTGCTACAGGCACTCTTGGGGGACACACCCCTCTGCAGCTCGGGTGTCTCAGATCTGGCCTCAACAATTAAAAGTCTTCCTTTCTCCAGCTTCCCACAGCTATCTTCTTCACGCAGACCTCGGGTGGATGCACAACTTCAGCTCTGCATTCACAGCAATTGGGCACACCTGGAAAGCATCCCAGTCTCTTCCAATGCTGCCACAGCCAAACAGGGTTTGTGAGCACAGGACCAACTCAGAGCTTACAGGTGGAATCTGCTCTTCTCGTGCACCGGTGTGCCTTCTGTGGTCACACTTCCTAGTGAACTGCCAGCCTCGTGCTCTACTTTTTCCGCTACAGCTGCTGGCCTTCCAGCTCCTGCTCCAGCTTCTTTCTAGTGCCCCTTCCTGCTGCAGACGGTTAATGCCTCTCAGGTGAGGCAATTGGTTTCAGGAGCAGGCTCTTAGAGTTAATTGCCTGACCGTGCCAAAGGCTGTTAGGGCTGCCTGTCCTTCTCAGCTACATGCCTCCTCAGCCCTCTTCTTCATCACAGTCCCTACGGGATTCTGGGAAATGTACTTTTTAGGGAAATTCGGTTTACTTGCTACTTTAGGTTGGCAACAGGCCATCAGAAGGGCGGGATTATGGGGTAAGTGAAAAAGTGGCTCCTCCCAGTCTTCCTGCTCTGATTTCCCCCCCACCCATGTGATCCTCCCGCAGTACACCACCCCCAGGGTCGGGATCAGAGAGCCCCTGCCTTCCCCTGGCCACATGAGAAGGGTCCCAGACCAGGTTCCTGGAGGGAATCTCATCGGATTCTCCACACGGTGCATTGATCTATGTCATGTTGCTATTGTCAAGTGTAATGAAATAAAATATGTATCAAACAGGTAAACAAAAAGATTCTCACTTATATAATCAGTACTGCCATATGTTATGTAATTGAAAATCTCAGAGATGTCATGTATGATGTATTGAGTGATGTTGTCAGTGAAGTCATCATTGTCACCATACGTCTCGCAACAGAGGGTGCATAGTTATGGTGGACTTGCTTGAAATGGACATGCTGAATTTCAGGGGTTTTGTAGCGTTAAATCTTATCACCTTAACTCTCTTAACTAATGTTTTTTTCACTGCATTTCAAGGGTTTAGTTATACTTACTATAGTTTCTTTGACACTATACATGTTGCACCAATAGATTTCTTTGGTGCCCCCTAGCAATGTCCTTAGGCCGTAACCACTTGACATGTTGCACTAATAGGTTTCGTAGGGGCCCACTAGCCATGCCCAGTAGATGTTGCACCAATAGGTTTCTGATGAGCCCACGAGCTGCGGCCTTCAGCCGTGGACACTGTACATTTTGCACCAATAGGTTTCCCTGGGGCCCACTAGCTATGGCCTTCAGTAGTGGCCACTGTACTTGTTGCAACAATAGGTTTCTTTGGGGCAGACTAGCCTTGGCTTTTGGTCATGGCCACTGTACATGTTGCACCAATACATTAATTTAGGGCCCACTGGCCAAGTCCTTGGGTCAAGGCCAGTGGCCATGCCTTCAGTCGTGGCTACTGTACATGTTGTACAAATAGCTTTCTTTGGGCACACTACACTAATAATTTCTTCCCAAAGACCCATTGTCCCACCTAAAGCTATAGCAGTGGTGATCTCTGCAGATTCATTAATATTTTAAAAATACTGAATGGATTTACCGTAAAGCAGTCGGAAGAAATGAAGCCAATGCCTTGTGCCCAAGTTTTGGTATTTGGTCCAAATCCATCCAGTGGTATTTACGCTATGGATGTTCACAAATTTCACTTTCCATCTATTGGAAAAAAGTAAGTGGAGTAGGCCGAAAACAGCATTTTTGTTTTAATAATTTTTTCATTTTTTGATAAACCTTTCCGTAATGTCCAGTTTGGATCCGCCCGTGACAAACTTTGTTTTGGAAAATGTCATCCAAATCCATTCAGCGAGTCAAAAGTTATTAACAATAGAATTTTGGGAAAAGTCTTTGTACAAAGATTTCACTTAACTCGCCGCCCTGTGTCACAGTTTAAACTGAGAGGTTTGAAGTTCAAATGGCAGGTAGTACATTTTGATTCTCTAGGAATTCAAATCAGTGATTTAAAGCAACTTACTAAATCAGAAGAAAAAGAAAGTAAAAGGTACATTCAAAGGAACCTGAGAAAGCATCAAACAGATTCAATTCCTATTCTGCCACATTAAAATTCCAGTTATGCTGGAAAAGAAGGCGAATGCTGCATCATTGGACAAGAGGAGGAGGAGACTAGAGGCTGGTGCAAAGAAAATAAATTATGTAAAATACGGAAGGAAAGATTAATTGGTTTGAGGCAATCGTTAATATAGTGTTATGACCATTTAACCACAAACTCAATCCACTCTTTGGGTAGGTTCGTAACAGTCTTTAGTGGCATGTACTGCCCTCCAACAGCACCATGTGCTACCAGGCTTTGGGTATGGCGGAACTTGGCTCATGGTGACCACCTGGTAGCAGTACTACCCAAAGGTTCGAGTGGAGTCACACAAGCTCTGCTCCTCCCCAGTTACAGAATTTCTGAAACACTTAGTGTTGGGCAAATCTATACCCTGGTAACCGAGATTGGTGCTGTGTCGGTCCGTCACAGAGTAAGCTCCCTGGTACGCTACCCAGTGCACAGAGCGTTGAGGACAAAGGCATACGGAGGAAAGCAAAACCTGTTACAGTTCCCAAACTAGTTAAGGAAATTGAGGAAGCAAAGTTTTTCGGCAAATGAGTTGCACTTGAAGGATTTTGTGTGCAGGAAATGGATCAGACAAGACACTAGCGGGTAAACACAGTCAATATTTTTTCTTCGCATTCATACAAGATTCATGTACCCAAGACCATGTTCTGTACTTCCCTACTCTCACCAATATCATTTCTTTGTTTCATTCATTCTAATTCAGTTTGGTTCACGGCTGTAAGGCTTAGTTATTAGTTACTTTATTACCACAGTGGCACTAGCTTCTTGTTTTCTCTACACAGACCAGACTGAGGTATAAAAAAAAAAGGCTGGGTACCTTCCCAACTTGTTTCCAGATTTACCAGACTCTTTCTCGGATCCGATTTTCCCATTTGCCAGAGACACCATTGAAAACAGGACATAAAACATGACAGATAGCAATGTAATGAATTGTGCTCACCAACCCATGATATGATATATTTCATTTGTATAGCACTCCTACACAAGTGTTTCAGAGCGCGGCAAGGGAGGGGAGGGGAGGGGAACAGGGGAGAACAAACCCCATGTTTTCTGGGCTCCTCTTTCGCATCTGCTCTGCCTACTTCCTGTGACTCCCCGGACGCACCATTCAGCGGCCCCCTTTTCCAGATGAAATCGTCACACCATCAGCCCTCGGGGAGCACGGGGAGTCACATTGGGCAACCCCTGAGTTTTGGCTGCAGGCCAATGAGAATCTGAGTCACTGCACCAATCTGTAATGGCAATTTAACCGCAGACTCAATGATCCATTCTTCGGGTAGATTAGTAAGCATCTTCAATGACAGTCAGCAAAGCAGCATACAAATGAGACAGGACACAGAACCAACAATTGAAATGAATACGGCACAGCAACCCCACTTCCTGGGTACGCATATAGCTCAACTTACGCAGATCATCTATTGAAGGGGATGTTGCCTACATAGAGGAGAACTTTAAGATGGTCACAGCTCCTAAATTTTCAGCATCTCTGGCTTCCATGCTACTTTCACTTGAATCTTTCGATAACCCCATTGATCTGGTATTTCATCTCTCATCCGCCATTGCCTCTACCATAGAGGTCCTGACTCTGGGAAAAATCAAGATGAGAAAAAAAATATACTATAAAGAAGAACAAGTTACTTTCTTACCTGGCAACGTTCTTTCGATGGGATGTTCCTCCGACGTATTCCACATCTATGACAGTAATCACCACAGCTGTGCTGCTTCGGAAAATATTTCGGCGTCTGCGTCCTGCGTCAATGACGTCGATACACTGTCCAACGAGGGCCTCCGTCGAGCGCCAAAGTCACCGGATGTTATATGTAGGATGCACGACCCCCATAGCCTCAGTTGTAGTTTTTTCCCCAGAACGTGTGGCACCAATCTTCTGCCAGTAGGACCACAGAAAGCCTTGCGGAAACATAAGCTGCAATTGCATAAGAAATTCTGAAGAGGGGCAGGCTGGGAGGGTACGATGTGGAATATGTCGGAGGAACATCCCATCGAAAGAACGTTAACAGGTAAGAAAGTAACTTGTTCTTCGAGGGGATTGTGTCCTCCGACGTACTCCACATCATGACAGACTCCCAAAGAAGTACCAACGTATGGAGGTGGGCAAAGAATTTAGAATATTAGAATGCCCAATGAAATTGCAGAATAGAGGACCGCCTTGCCAAAGGCCAAATCTTGCCCATGGATAGAATCCAGGGAATAGTGTTTTACAAAAGTATGGACAGAGGCCTATGTGGCTGCTTCACAAATATTTCGAATGGGAACACCCCTCTGCAGAGCAGTAGAGGCAGCCACACCCCTAGTAGAATGAGCCCGTGAGCCCACCGGAGGGTCCTTACCCGCCAGACGGTAGCATTCAGAGATTGTCAAGATGATCCAACGGGACAAGGTCTGCTTAGAAACAGCTTGACCCAAACTCCTTCCAGTGTATCCTACAAATAGCTAATAGTCCACTCTGACCCGGGACATGCGTGAGATGTAGAAACTTAAAGCTCTCCTAGGATTCAACTTATGGAGCCTCTCCTCTTCCTTACCAGGATGCGGAAGAGGATAGAACGCCCAAAGAACTACCTTCTGGCTCAAATTAAATTCAGACACAACCTTCGGAAGAAAAGAAGGACGAACCCTAAAGACAACCCTGTCCTTATGGAACACCGTGAAAGGTGGCTTGGCGGATAGTGCCTGCAACTCACTCACTCTGCGAGTGAAAGTAACCGCAACTAAAAATACAGTTTTAAAGGACAACAGTCTCAGTGGACAAGAATGCAAGGGCTCAAACGGAGCTCCCATCAGGAACTTTAAAACTGAGTTCAAATCCCAACCGGGCACCTGGAAAGGTGTCGGAGAAAACACATTAGTTAGCCCTTTCAGAAACTGAGAAATCAAAAGGAATATTAAAATAAGATCACTCCTCAGATGAGCGCTTAAATATGGACAGTGCGGCCAGGTAACCCTTAATGGTACCCACTTGCAGGCCCTTGTGGGCTAATGAAAGCAAAAAAGACAGAACCACAGCAATTGAACACTGAAAAGGATCCACATTCTGTACCCTGCACCAGTCGCAGAACTTTCTCCAATGGTACAGGTACAGGGATTTTGTTGCGGGCCTTCTGGCCGAAAGCAACACCTCCATCACGTCTTCAGGGAGGTCCCAATCTCTATACCTCAGCCTTTCAGATGCCAAGCATGAAGGCTGAGAGACTTGACCTCTGGATGGAGTATTCGGCCCCCTCCCATGAGAGCAGATCATCTCGGTAGGGAAGATGCCGGAGCAATGAGGATCATTCTGGAACCGAACCTCTTTAACCTTCACAACACTTGTGGAATGACAGGGACTGGAGGAAACGTGTGAAGCAGTGGGAAGGACCACTCCACTACGAACGCACCACCTAAGGCTCCTCTTGGAGAAAAGTCCTGCAAGCAGAATCTGTTGCACTTCCGGTTGACACTAGTGGCAAAGAGATCCACTTGTGGGGTCCCCCAAAGGGCGAAGATCTCCGAAAGAACTTCCTGAGCCAGCTCCCACTCGTGAGAGACTGTGCTCTTCCTGCTCAGAGCATCCGCCGCCACGTTTTCGTCTCCGGCCAGATGAACTGCCGAGATCGAAATTTCCTGCTGGATGGCCCAGAACCAGAGCTGCATTGCCTCTCTGCACAGTGGGAGAGACCCTGACCCCCCTTTTTGTTGAGGTAGTGCATGGCCACTGTATTGTCCGTCATAATCAGGACATCACCGCACAGACGGCATAAAAGCCTTCAGGGCTAACCTGACGGCCCTCAGCTCCAACAGATTGATATGGAGTCTGGATTCCGACGGAGACCAACGACCGCTGACTGTCAACTCGTTGGCATGAGCTCCCCATCCCGTGAGGAATGTCTCCGTCACGATCGTTACCTCCGGCCAGGGTAGACAAAATGGAGCCCCCTTCATCAGATTGCCTTCGACGGCCCACCACAGAAGATCCTGGGCGACCGAGGGCGGCACCTGAATGGGATCCGACATACTGCCAGAGGACTGAGACCATTGCATCTTGAGAGCCCACTGCAGAGATCTCATCCGCAGCCTGGCATCTGGCACCACTAGAATGCAGGATGCCATGAGGCCGAGCAACCTCAAGAACTTGAACGCCGGGAGACTCTGGGCATGTTGAAACTTGTCCACCATCTGCAGAATGTGATGAGCCCTCACCTGGGGAGGCAAACACTCCCCCAGGGATGTGTCGAGTACTGCTCCGATGTACTGGAGCCGCTGGGTAGGTGTCAAATGAGACTTCTTTAAGTTGAGGGAGAAGCCCAGCTTGTGAAGGGAGTGGCAGGTGACCGACAGATGCTCCAGGGCTTGCTCGGGAGAGCGCGCCCTGATCAACCAATCGTCCAGGTAGGGTTAGACATGAAATACCCCTTTCCTGTGATACGCTGCCACCATCACTATTAGCTTGGTGAAGACCTTTGGGCGGAGGTCAATCCGAACGACAGGACCCGAAACTGAAAATGCGACTCGCCAACCGTGAACCTCAGGTACTTCCTGTGCTTGGGATGAATCGGCACATGAAAGTAAGCATCCTTGAGTTCCAGAGACACCAACCAGTCCTGAAGTTGAAGGGCCTGGAGGACTTGAGAGAGAGAGTAACCATCTTGAACTTGTCCTTCCTGAGGAGCTTCTTCAAACCATGCAAGTCCACGATGGGTCTCAATCCCCCATCTTTTTTCGGGATAAAAAAATATGGGGAATACCATCCCTTGTTCCTCTCCACTACAGGCACCAGTTCTATGGCGCCTTTCTCCAGCAGGGATTCTATTTCCTGCGCAAGGAGAGGACTCTTCAAAGGATTGTCGTGAGGCCTCTGCCGGAAAGGAAGACAGTAGCCGTTGGCTACGATCTCCAGAACCCACACATCTGAAGTAATGGCACGCTATTCTACAAGATGCTGCGCCAGCCTTCCCCCAACCGGCGAACCATGTGACATGGCCTCATGACTGAGCGGAAGCGGCTGCGGCAGTGCCTGAGGGCAAAGAGGCAACTGCCCAAGCGGCCATGGCACCTCAAGTACCTTGTTTTCGACCTCTGGTACTCCTACATTGGCCCCTTTGACTGGCAGCTCCCCTCGATCTACCAAAGGAAGAGTAGTATCGAAAGGAACCTCCCCTCCATTGCTGTCCCCTAGGACGAAAAGGCGGAGGTTGACGTACTGCAGCGCTCAATGACTTCGCTGCAGCTTTGGAGGTCTGCAACCTCTCAAGGCTCTCGTCAGCCTTGCTGCCAAAAAGATGGTCATCATCAAAGGGCATGTTGAGAAGCCGGGACTGTACATCAGGAGCAAACCCCAACTTCCCCAACCACGCAAACCTGCACATCATGGTGCTCGCCGCCATGGACCGGCTGGCACAGTCTGCCACGTCCAGACCCAACTGAACGGATTCACACATGGCATCCTTGCCATCCTGCACAAGGGCAAGAAAACCATCCCGTTCCTCCCCTTCGGGAATATCTTCAGCCGCCAAAGATACACAATTCCACAGAGTGTGAGTGAATCTTGCCAAGGCACAAATGGAGTTGGCTGCCTTTAAAGCCATACCCCCAGAAGAAAATACTTTCTTCGCCCAACCGTCAAAGCGCTTGTCGTCCCTATCCGGAGGGATGGTAGGGTATGCAGCCTGCTTAGCTGGGGCCGTAGCTGCCTGCACCACCAAACTCTCCGGAGTGGGGTGCGTAGACAAGTAGCTGGGGTGGCCACTGGCTGGACGGTATTTTTCCGGTAACGACTTATTCACTGCCAGGAGACTCTCTGGAGCAGTCCAAGCCGCCGCCACCCTTCTCTGTAAGGCCATATGAAATGGCAGCACCGGGTCAGTGGGTGGACCCTGGTCCAATATATCTGTCAGGTCATCCTGCAGAAAATCCACAGGTGGAGCAGCCCACCCCAAGTACTCAGTCACCCTCGACATAAAACGCCTGTATGAAGACTCGGCGTGTGTACCAGGCTCCGGCCTGCCAAACTCAACCTCCGGGGAGGTGTCCAGACCACTGGCATCATGCAAGGATTGACGAAGGTCTTCCATCTGGCTATGACCAGACAACAGGTCATCAGGACCCTCAGGAGGTACATGCCCCTCCTCATCTGACCCTTCTTCCACCTCTGAGATGTAATCCAAAGGCTGGAATAAATCCCTGGATGAAGGTACAGAAAAAGGCTCAAACACAGGCCTCACTGATTTACTCAAGGCCTTCCTCGGAGGTTCCACGGCCCTCCGGGGCACCTCCGGTAAAGCCTCTTCAAAAGGCGTCGAGGGCGTCTATGGAATCGGCGTCGACATTGAGCGGGGCGCCGACGATGTCATCAACGACTTTGAGGCCGAAGCCCTGAGCATGTCCTTCGACGGCCTCGGCGCCGATGGTGTTGACGGCTTCCTCGGAACCAGAGCCTCCAGAGAGTCCCTCGTCGGACATGGCGCCAATGGCGTCAATGCCTTCTTAGAAGGCCTCACAGGCTCCAACAGTCTCAAAGGTGTCGAGGACCGGGACCTGGACCTGGCACGGCTATGGCGATCAACCTTGTCTGATCGGGACCTCGACAGCTCCCGATGATCGCGCCGACCGCCAGTGCCCAAAGGCGTGCGAGCGGTGGCCCTAGCGTGTTCCTTGCTGGCTTCTCTCGAAGGGACGGACATTAACGGTGCCCTGCGATTCAAAAATCACCATCTCCTTGCGAAATGCGTCCCATTCCACCGGTGATGAATGCTTGTTGGGACAAGCCACCCGCCGTCTGGCGGAGTCCTCGGACGAGGACGGGGAAGGTGACCGGTGACGGCACTTCCGAGAGTGCCTAGAAGTGGCAGAGGAATGGCGGGACCCACTCCGAGAACGAGACCCCCTGGACCTACGCCGAAGTGGAGAGTCGCCCCTCGAATCATCGGTGGAAAGCCCCACGGATTTCGACTTACGGGGTTTGTAAACCCTACCTCCGCTCCCGCAAGGCCTTCAACGTCAAGGACTGGCATTCATTGCGGTCATCGGTGGCGTGGCTCTCGCCGAGGCACCAAAGGCATCATGCGGGTCCGTCAATGACATCTTGGAACCGCAGTCCTGACACTTCTTGAAGCCCAACCATGGGGTAGAAGAAGACGAAGACATATTTTCACAATAACCAAGTTAGAAGAACCGATTCAACAGGAGAAGAACCGAGGCGCGCCGAGATTCCGAAGCGAACACATTTGCGGAAAATCAGAACTGAGGCTACGGGCGTTGTGCGGCGTACATATAACATCCGGTGACGTCGGCGCTCGACAGAGGCCGTCGAGGGACAGCGTATCTATGTCATCGGCGCAGGACACAAAGATTTTCCAAAGCAGCACAGTTGTGGTGATGACTGTCATAGATGTGGAATACGTCGGAGGACACAATCCCCTCAAACTCCTAGTTCCATGATATCATTCAGGCCACAAAAGAGGCCTGGAAAGTTATTGGCATAAATATCCTTGCCTCAACACCTTGAACACCTACAAGGAATCGGTAAAAAAGAATTCAAAATTGCTATCACGGAGTCTAAAACAAAGAACTATAATATGAGAATTAACAATGCAAGATCCAGCTCTAGTGAGCGCTTTAAAATTCTCAAGGTGTTTGAGGGTAAAACTGCTGACTTCCCTCTCACTATCCAGGACTCAGCCTGGTGCCAGGAAGTACAGAAAGAGTTCACTATCATGGCCATCAATAAGCCATCTATGATTGGCACCTTAGCAACATGGGCTCTAATGAGGCCACCAAAACACTTTGTACTCCTGCTATTCCCACCACCAACCTGTCAGTACCCAAGTTTGAATGCAGACGGTGCACAGAAGCTGAAACTCATATCATAGACTCCAATTTAAAACCTATATCCGGTCTGGGAGGCATATGTCCAGCAAATATCTTGAAAGGTTTCTAGATCTGTTGGTCCCATGGATTACAAGGATGTTGAATACCTCGTTTAGGGATGGTACAGTCACTCTGTCTCTCAAGGAGGCTTGGATCACCCCGTTATTGAAGAAGAGTACCCTGTATTAATCTTTGGTAAAAACAACTTACCTATAATAAAAGTCCCATTCCTTCTCAAAATCTTTGATCGAGTGGGCTACTTAAAACTCTAGGCATTTGTGGAGAACAAGAAGATCTTAGGTACCCAACAGTCGGGATTTAGAGTTAGGCATGGGACGGAAATGGCCCTACTAGATCTTAAATCTAATCTCACAAGCATAGTTGAAAGAGGCCATACAGTCCTGCTTATGTTATTGGACCTCTCAGCAGCCTTCGATCTCATCAACCACAATCTTCTGCTGGACAGATTGAAAAGCCTTGCATGCTGCTATGATAGAGCAACACAAAGGATTGACTCCTTCCTGGGCCCCTCGAACATCTAGAGTGGCAAAAGAGAATGCTCAATCACTTCCCACTATTACAACCTGTGGAGTACCACAGATATCATGTATATCACCCACCGTGTTCAATAAATATACCAGGCGACTACTTGACCTCTTCGATAGCCTGGGTGTACAATATACAAATTACGCTGACGACACCCAGGTTCTCCTTCCGCTATTGGGTAACTATGTACAAGATTCTGAGGCCTTGAATGATGTGTACTCTGCCATCCAATCTTGGATGGCTTTAAACTCCCTGGCACTCAACAATGAAAAGATGGAGCGGCTCATCGTTGCATCGGGCCTCCGGCTGAAAAAACTGGACCCCTCCTATGAGTATTTTAACATCCTCAGCAGCAATATCACTGTTGCCAGATGCGTAAAGACATTGGGCGTGTACCTTGACGCAGAATTGTCCAAGAAGCCTCATGTCACTCACATCCCCTCCTCCTGTGGATATGTCATCAAGTTGCTAAACCAAATAAGGCCTAATTTGTCCATCAGTAACAGATCACTTCTAGCCACTGCCCTGGTTAACACAAGGCTTGATTATTGTAATAGCCTCCTTATTAGATCACCACAAGCCAACCTCCACTCCCTTCAAACCACACAAAATGGTGCGGTGCGTGCCATTCATGGCCTTTCAATGAGATCATGTGACGTTATCCAAAAGGGCCCTACATTGGTTACCCGTGAAACAGGATCATAAAAACTGCTGTCACATTGTTACAAATGCTGGACTTCTAATGTCCCTCAATACCTGATGGATCGTTTGACCATCAATCAGCACAGACGCAATCTGTGCTCCAATGACAATCACAAACTGGTGCAACTGCGTTTTCAGCTTACCGAATTCGGGGGATCCAGCTTTGACGTGCAAGCACCCAGGTAATGGAATGCTCTTCCCCTTTCCCTGAGATAACCCCTATGCCGGGCAGAATTAAAGACATCCATCAAAACTCACCTGTTTAACTTGAAACCAGGATGAGAAACATTTAATCCACAGTCTTCCTGACCTCCCTGTTCCGACTGTCTGGCTCTCTGTCCTTAATTGTTACGTGTTTGGCCTACGGGCATGCTCCGCGTTATAAAAATAAATAATAATCTTGCAATATCAACAGTATAAAATGTTTCAGGTGGTTATAACATTCAATACATGCTCCTCTTCATAGGGTATACAAGCAATCCGTGAGCTGCTAACACCTTGGAGAGTAAATTTGGACAACATACAGAAGACAGTTTTAGATACATTTCTAGCAAGTCAGCGTTTCTAAAACTACAATTCTCAAATGACTCAGGCAGTGCCCGCCTGCCTAATGTTGCCAATTCTACATGCTGAAGCTGCCTCGCTAAATGAGGCAGTGCTCTAAAACACGCTTGTCTGAGCCAAACAGAGGTGAGATGCTTCTCGCAGCATATGTCTGGTTCTCTTTGGTTAGGACATGCACAGAACAACATAGGGTAAAGAAGTTAGAGGCAGCAAGGCACAACTTAATATGGTAGCTGCAGAAGGAGGAGCTGGGGGTGGCAGTGGAAGGGGAGTGGGCTTGGGACTTCTTTATAAAAAAAAATACAATGGAGGGGCTGGGATCGCAGTGGAAGGGGGTGGGGCTTGGAGCTTTTTCACAATTTAAAATGGATGGCTGGGGAATCGCAGTGGAAGGGTGTGGGCTTGTGGCTTCTTTTTTCATTAAAATGTAGGGGCTGGGGTCACAGTTGAAGGGGAGTAGGCTTGAGGCTTCTTAGATTTCATTAAAATGGAGGGGGCTGCAGTGGAAGAGGGTGGGGCTCAGGCCTTTGTTTCAATTTAAAATGGAGGGGCTGGGGTCACAGTGGGAGGGGGTGGGCTAGGGGTTTTGTTTTTTTAAATTAATAAAGGAGGAGCTGGTGTTCCAGTGGAAGGATAGGTAATCTTGGAGTTATGGTTGTTGGCCAAAAAGTTTGCTGTGTTACCTCTGGCATAATGATATACCATCAGGTGTTGTACAGGAACAACCACTGGTTATTTGATGGATGTGATGATTTAGCAGGCCAAATCTAAGAGCCTCATTACAAGTTTGACAGTATTCCGGTGGTAAATACACTGGAATACCGCCAAACAGAATTACTGTTAACACCACTTGGTCCGTTGGAATTACCACTGGATTAAAAGTGGTTGTTTGGCGCGGTTGGTCCCCATTTATGGAATCCACAGGACTTCATGCAGATTTTGACAGAATTACCGGCAGGAACTTTTGGCAGTAATGTGGCAATTACCTTCAGCATTTTGCTGGAGGTTTTTTCTCTGCCTCACCACCAAAGTTGTAGTACGAGGGTGCATTAATGTGTCGGTAATGCAGTGCAGTTTCCCCTGCACCGCCGTATGAGTCCCTAAGTCTATTCTGAAACTTTTCCTGAACGTTTTCCAGATTTGGTCAGCATCCCACCACATACCAGGCTGCAGAACTATGTATATGACAGAAAAAGGCAGACAAATAGGTGGAGATACTGCAGTTATGCACAGAGCATGAGAATTCTGTTCCTTCACAGTTGTTTTCTGTGCAAGAGTGGATACAAAGCACTGGTCAAGTTAAGGGGGAAATATTGTAAAAGAAATGGCAATATGGATTTTATCAATGAAAAAAATGAATGTTATAAAATATAATGTATGGTGATGGTGTACTGCACGCAATCAAAACAAAGAAAGATGTTACATTTTCTACACACACATTGCAAAAAATACATTACGCTAAAAGAATACAAAATAATAATAATAGTTGGACAATAGAACCCCCACTTTCCATTACCCTCATTAAAGAGAAAAGGTACTAAGGGTAAAAGCACAAGAAATGTATCAGGAGGCGGGGGACAAAGCCTTCACATCTCGCATTGCATATACAACTGTATGCAATTTTTGGTTGTTTTTCCATTGGCAAAGCCACATATCAGAAAATTCAGATTTTAAAAACGATGGCATTGTTCCTTGGGTAGTTGGGAAGTACTTTAGTGAACACAGTACTTCCAAAACAAATGTAAACCTCTGCACTCATGTTATAGGTTCTTATAGTTTTTGTCAATCCCAGCATTCCAAAAATATGTTTGCTTTATCATTAGGCAAATCAGGGTGCTCAGATCATGAGCCGAATTTACCGATCCAAGTTAATGTTCTGAGCAGCTTGGCAGGAGTCCCCACCCGCTCTTGCTGATCGCCCCATCGCCAGTTGCCACCAAAAAGCTCGGGACCTGGGAAGATCTCAAACAGGTGCTAAAGCCTCTTTCAAAAAAAAAAAATTCTTAAGCATCTCAGAAGCCATGCTTTATTTCTAAAGTTCATTTTCCTTGTTGTCAACATCATCAACAAGGAAAAAGAACATTAGAAGTACAGCTTGCACGATTTAAGGAATACCAGAGTAAGATTGCATATCTTGTTTTTAATTCAAAAGAACCCTTACCACCCGCGTGTGGTCTTCATGGGTGCTTCTAGTGATATTAATCTCAGCTGAAGGTCGACTGGAGATAACTGCACCAGCGCCCACGTTAAGGGACTCTCGATTCCCTCAAGCCTTTCACTTGGGCATCAAGCCGTTAACGGCAGGGTGGCCCACCACCTTCGTTAATATTGTCTCAATAAAACACATTTTATCGTCAAGTAGGTAACGTATTGATTTAAACTGTGCGATTACTTTTGCACCCAATTCCAATGAACAATGAACTGAAAAGCTTTGGTCATGTCAATGGCAAAGAACAGCTCCTGCACCATACAATATAAGACTTAGAAGCTGGAAATCTACTGAATGCCCTCACCTGGCACTTGAGACTCCAAGGATCCATGGTTCATGCAAGATAACAAACACACAGTTTACCTGCTGGGAAACATCACAAACCAAGCAACAAAAAACACCACTAAAACTACGTTATCTTTGAAGCACGAAGTTACAAATGCATGCTAAAAGCCATAAAATACATTCTCAAGTGGTCAGAAAATCAAGTTTACTTATTTTCTTCTAAGCTTAAACGACAATGTCCAAGAAAAGATTACAAGGGAAATAAGACAAGTCATTACTTCAATTTCATTCTTTGCCGAGACGAGAAGGGCTTTCTATCAACGTGAAGCTTTGTCAAAATCAGAAAAAACGATGTTCCGTTTCCTTGGAGATATGTGACCTCAAACTGACAACAAAAAAAGGCTTCAGATGAGGACATTCCATTGAGTGAAACCTGTCGGTCACAATTTACTTATTGCATGGAACATTGCAATGTGTTTTCGAATTATTCTAAATCAGTGCTTGGCAATATTCTTTGAGGACACTTGAAACTGTTTGTATTATACTCATACATTTGACTCTTGCACAGTATACATACATCCCTCAATTGGAGAGGTTTTAAAGTTCGTGCTTTTCACATGAGCTAACAAATAGGACTCGTTTCAGAAGCAGCACTATGCATGAAGCGGTTCATTCCACAGTTGCCATAGATGCTAGATTGTAAAATTGCTCATCACTGCGAGGGCAACTGGCGTTGGGAATATTTTAGTGTAAAGATGGAAGCTACAGTGTTGCAAAAAAAGCAATCAAATCAATCTGAAACCAAGCATCAATGTCAAAATAAATGCTTTCGGAAACTTTTAAGAAGCATTGTATAAAATCCTAATATCTTAGGATATGTCACATAGCTCCACAGGTTAGTGCCAGCTGAGGACATTGGAGAGTAACTGGACAATTACCGGTGCGAAAATGAACAGTATCGACCAAGCCTTTCATTCTTAAATGGAGTATCATTAAATTGGGCCAAATATTAACTGCTATTTACAGCACAATAAAATAGGAAAACACTGTGGTAGCTGGTGCATTATAAAAATCTGAAAAGATTGGCCTTTGGGAGAGTATCTCACGCTCAAAACCAGTCTTAATCAATGTAGTTCTTTAAGAAAGTCCAAACAAATGTTCCAAAAGTCCAATCATTTTATTCTCCAGTGAAAAAGAAAACTAGCCTACATGTGTTTCGACACCTGGTCGTTGTCAAGTTAATTACCAGATCTGATTGTGTCACTTTGTCAAACGTTTCTTGCTGGTAGACCTGGTTAGAATCCCAGGCCGGACTGCGTCTTCGTCTGAGCTTCCGCTCCCACGAAGACACAGCCCGGCCTGGGATTCTAACACGTGTCGGCTGGTTTTCTTTTTCACTGGAGAATAAAATTATTGGACTTTTGGAACATTTGTTTGGACTTTCTTAAAGAACTACATTGATTACGACTGGTTTTGAGCGCGAGATACTCCCCCGAAGCCCAATCTTTTCTGTATATTTATCGACAAACTTTATGGGAAGTTTGAGGGGGTTGGTCTATCTCGCTGCCAAACATTTGTATTAAACACTCAGGCTTTAAATTTTGGTTCCATTTCAGGATGGATACTAGCGCACTTTCAGAGATCGATACCACAGATTTAACCCATTAAAAAATCAAATGATTATTTATATTGTTAGTCTTTATGGCTATTGTTATAAACTAGGGTGGCAAAGAAAGAAGTAAAGTAATCGAGAAATGAATCGTCTACACGCATGCTCTGTTTACATACTACCTGTCTAGTGGGTTACATGTTGGTGGCAAGCTGAATGCATCCAGTAGAAACATCCCTACAGATAAGGGGTTTATCAGCTGCATTTACTCCCTAAAAATTGTCAAATACTCCCAAAAAAGAAAGATAGGGAGTAGAAATACTCCCAGCAAAAAATAGGAAACTGGTTCATAAGAGCTTGTCCCACTGCTTTCACCTAAACAGTTCCAGGGATTTGATTGGAACAGTAGCATGCATGGTGCAATAGCAAGAAACCGCAATTAATGCCTGATACGAAGAGGTAAACATGTGTCTGTTAATATGCATGAATAATTGGGTGTATTGAAATATTTATCACAAAAATATTTCAGTTTTATAGTTATTAAATATTTTACTCACTTTTGAAATACTCCCATTTGGATGGGACGTACATTTTTACTCCCACAAAAATTATTTTACTGACCACTCAGAAATGTTATCTGGAGCACTGGGTAGAACATAGTTACACTGAAGTTTATATTTGTTCAGTGTTGTTGGCGAAGTCTCTGGTCAGGGTCCATCATGGGAATGCGGGAAAAACTACTAACTCAGCAAGTCGGGTCAGAATGTACTTGCGTGACGAGGCATTAAGGTAGTGGAGCAGTGGAGTTCTACTGGGAATACTAGAGTACTGTTATCCCACAACAGTTTCCTTTTAATGTAAGGTCTGGTGGCCAAAGGGGTTAGTGGAAAAGGGGTCAGTGGAAAAGAGGCTTTGAAGGACATTTCTGAAGAAGATCTGGAAGAGAAGTCTTCTTATATGGAGAGACAGCTTACTGATGTCAGGTTCTGGGCATTTGGACAAGGAATCATCTAATACCCAGTTACATATTGGGGGGCTAGGGAGTTAGCCAGGTACTGATAGAGGGTAGAAATCTGGAGTAGATGAATTGTGTGATTTTACATGTGAGTGGTGATAGCTAGAAACTACATGACTTTGGATGTGCAAAGGACCTAAAGTATGGAGGTGGCAATGTAGCTCTTCCTCTTATTACCAGCCGGCAGTCTAGCTTCGGACCATCTGAAGCCTCTTTCTCGAAGAGTCAATGAGGCCCGCATAGAAGGGTTTGTGTTAAGGTACTGTAACAGAGGCTTTACTTCCATAGCCTTGAAGTAAGCTTTCATGGGGATGGCCTGGACTTGTGAAAGGTAGTGACATTTTTGTTCAAGTGCACACCAAGTTTTCTGATGCTGTTTAAAAGATGCCAAAGTGGTTCAAGTAAAGGGTGAGGAATGTGGGCATGTGCCAAATGCAAAAGTAGGCCACCTCAGCTTTAGAAGGCTTCAGAGGAACCAACCTAAAAAGCTTGTAAGAACCCACCTTTAATGGCAGCGAGGCTTTTTGAGACTCAAAAAGAAAAGGGGTGAAAGTGAAAATGAACAGATACTAGAAGTCATGGGGATGGAACTCAGATGAAATTGTCTAGTTTGCCTGACAACATTTAGTCATTTTGTAACCCGCCTACCCCCTCAACATAGGGGGACACGGGAATGGTGGATTGTGGCTACAACAGCCAGGGATACCAAAGACACTGTGCTCCAATGCAGCTGCCTCGCTCACCAGCCCCTCACTATTCTGCCCTGCCAACAATGTACAAAAAAGGACCCATATGTCAGGATCGATGTTGCATTGTTGAGTGACAACCCAGCTCACCTCACCTCCACTCCACTCTGGATCCCAACTCCTTACAATGAACTTGTAAGTGCTCAGTTCAATGCTTGCTGCTGAAGCCATTAAGCATGGAGCATAGACAACTGAGATTGGCACTCAGGCTTACTTAGGGTCTGATGGGTACCACCAAGCCTGCTGTCAATGGCTGTGTTCAGGATGCCTCCTGCTCCATGGACATCCAGCCTCATCACTGAGGCTCCCTCTGAGCTTCAGCCTCTCCAAGCTCCAGGCCTCACCATTAGAAGGACATTAAGCAACTATGTTACGGTTAATATATTCATTTCCAAACCCCTTGCAATGCTTCACTTCTACAACATTGGTGCTTGGGTTACCAAGCATGCCAGACTCTTTGGTTCAAACCTATAAACTCAAAATATACATACATTGAAAGAAAATAATTTTTCTGACTAATATCAATGCTATAGCCAGACACATTTACACAATCTAACTGATCCAAGGCAGCCGTGGACAGCACAGTCAAAAACCTCAGCCAGCCAGGACGTGTCAGTGTGGACATTTGGGGGTCTGATCTGGAGTATATTGTCATACTGACTGGTGTAATGAAATATCTTTAATGTACCACGCCAGCTCTAGGCCACAGGAATACTTTTTTGCTTAAACTGCACTACGTACAGGTCTCATCTACCACCCCGCTGTGATCTCTTCTTAGAGAACGCAGCAGGTTGACCACCCCCCCCATCCACCCCACCCCACCACAGGAAGGCAGATGCCTTGGCTCACCCCAATTCTGCTCCACAGTCCACTCCCTACCCCCAAAAATCTTTTTTGCCTGAATGGTAGACTGTCACAGATTGATTTCTAGCTAATTGTGATTGACATGGTGCTTTCTTGCCATCTTTAGGACATAAGGGCAGACAGTGCAATTAGCGCATACAAACATTTCTGAGGGTTAAGTACCATTTTCTTGGCAAAAAGAATTCTATGTAAGCGGTTGAGTGGATTTTATGTGCCTTGTCATGGTGTGGGAACAGAGACCACGAGGAGGATGAGGATGTTGCAGAGGAAGGTATTGGTAGAGTCAGGTATGGTGGAATGGTTAGGTGTCAAGTGTGAAAGGTTCACAGACCTGACCCTGTCAAGATGGGATGGGGCCCCTCTCAACATGGGGCAGGAAACCTACCAGAGCTAGGCTTCCCCCAGAGTCGGGTTGTGGAAGTTGGGAGGAACCCAGTCCCTGTCCCCTCTACCTTTGTCTGGTTGAATGATCCAGATACCACATTTTCTTGCCCATGCCTGTGGTGCACAATGTTGGCCAGTATGCATTTCCTTTTCCCCTAGGACTAAAACTCTCATAAGCCCTGGAAGTAGAAACAAGCCTGTTTCAGTTCAGTAAATGAGGGAAGAAAAGTGTCATATTCAACTGGGGGCGGGGAGTAACTAGCACCAAAACTATGCTTTACTTTTCAATAAGCATGTTTAACAGCATAACAGCACACATTAACCAGATTTAAATAGCTGGAAAAATCATTCTTGCACTGTTGCCATTGTGGAAACGTAACAACGCACTGCCACAGATCAAAAATAAGTTAAATGCACTCTGTGGAGATCATTGCCCTTTCACGTGGAAACACAACGGCGGGAATCGAGTCCTTCTGCCCGTGAATTCTATGCCCCTGTCCGCTAGACCTCCCTCAAGAGCGATTAAGGACTGAGGCAAGAACATTGTTGTACCTCAAGACCCAACCAGAGAGCATCATCAGCACCCAGCAGAGGCGGTAGGAATGGCTGCCCACTGCTTGTTCAGGTACAATAATGTAGTGATGTATTAACATCGACCATCCTCTCTGAAGTGTGGGTAAGTACCATGGGCTGTGCCATACTGATAGGCACGACCATAGACATTCGATCTTGAGAGAGCCAAACATGCCATCCCAATTGAAGTGATGCGAGTGTATTGCGATGGAGATTGGAACTATGTAGCTAATAGGGACGCTTATTGAAAACGGCCTCTTATTAACTCACCATGAAAAAAGGGGAAGAGAAGCTGTGAATATTTGCAGCCCTTGGATTGAACCTTGACATGTGCATTTTTTCAAAAAGCTGGTCTGTGCAACTAAGCCTGTTAGAATCATGCCTTCCTGAACCATGATCCACTTATCCTCCCCAACCTAGAGAAAGTCTTTCTCCAAGTCACTAGGCGCGGGCGTATTAATCTATGCAAATCTTTTAACACATAACTGGGTACCATCATTTATAAGGAAAGACCTCTAATTCATGAGCCTGGGCTTCATGTTTGGATGAGAGACAATTAAGCAGTCACTTTGTCACACAATAGCACTGGTGTGCAGTGGCAGGCAAAACTGGCAAAATAAAGGCAAGATGAGGACAATGCATAGCACCAACGAAAAGGCTGTATATGTGGTCATATTTTTGCAAAATTTCTCAAAGGATCATTTACACGGCCGAGCATCAACTTCATAAAGAATACATTACCCACAACAGGTACAACTACTACATGTTTTACATTGCCTATGAAATGGCATCTGATTGCCAAGTAGAAAAACATTAGGCCAGTGGCAACAGCACTACCCGAAGCTTCATGCAAACAGGAGGTAGAGAAAAACGTGTCAAAATTGAGCATCAGTTAGGGAGCTGGCAGCCAGACAGTTATGTTCACAGAAGGGATGTGATTCATCCCAGATTGCCATCCTCCACATTTCCATGCCAGGAATAATGTTTTTGCAATGTCACAGACGTTGCCTTCGCGCTGGTTGAATGTGCTCCAACATTTTTGGCAATGTTGGAACTGGAATTTCTATACAGAGATCTACGCAAAAGGTAGAGTATTACAAGCCTAAGATCCAGGTAGCGCAGAGAAATAAATGATATAGAGGGTCAAGCCAGTGAAAACCTAGAGGGCAATATTTACAGTCAACTTACCCAGGAGCAGTAGCCTCCCCCACCCTACTTCCTTTGAATAGCTCCATAGCGAGCGTTGAGGTACCCCCATAGCAGTGCAGGGTCTGGAAACTGGCAGGATATAATGAGGAAAAGGTGAGGCCTTCTGGAGAGAAAGATCAAAAAGCCAACAGTCTATCCAAAAAGAGTGTGGTCCACTTGGTTAAAAGTAAAATTGGGCTTAAATCAAAGTCACGTATATAAGGTCCTTGAGAAAGGCACCTTGGCGCTGCCTGGGTAATAATGTGGTGGCTGCACATTAAATACGTGTCAAGGAGTGCGGGCAGATGGGGAGCCAGGGCATCAAGGTCGCCTCCGTTAACTGGGAAATCCTGCTCCAATTCTGGGGGATCAGCCGTCTGCCCCAATGGGAGGTGGTACATTATAGGACACCCACAGCTAGCCCCATATTACCAAGGCTATTGAATTGGAAGCCCTGGCCGGGCTGCAAGGTTCCATCGGCTTGGCTTATTTCTAACAACTCTGATGGGTAACCCACCTCCCGTCTCCCAATCTCTTACAGGAAAGCTCTGAAATCAAGAAAAGAGTTAGTGTCCACATACTCACTAGAACGAGGACTAAGCAGACTCCTAATAATCAGCAGCAGCATTTGTAACCAAAGCATAAACATCACAGATTCCGCAAAATGAAGCAGCTTAGGCAGGAACAGACAAAGAAAGAGGTGGCAAAATCAAACATCCATGCTGCTGCAGATGTGGCCTCACAGCCTGCAGAGACACACCCAGTCACCAAAGCAGACAAAGAAGCAAAGTTGGTGAAATTCAAGAAAGGAAATTGTTTTGTCCAAAAGGATTATCACACACTTCTGGTGAAACAAGAAACAAAAAAATCTATCTAAATGTAACAATATTACAATGTGGGAGATCCTGATCGACAGGGCAAATGAAGACCTCCAGATGTAAGTCAAGATTTGTTTAAATGAGTCTCCTAGAGTTAACAGAGAATTTGAGGTATGTCCTCAACAGGACACACGAGATATTCTCAAACAATTGGCAGAAAAAAGCCCCATCCCTGGAGTCCACATTTACACAAAGAAGAGATCATGACGAAAATTGCAACAACAAAAAAAAGGATTAAATTCCAAGAATCTAAACAGCAATTTTTCAAGGGGTTTGCAAGAGAATTTCAATAAAGGAAGACCCACAAACAAGTGACAACATAGCTTCAGGAAAGGCATTCCAGATGCTGATTGGGTGGGGCGTGAACAATGCCACTGAAGTGCTTGGAATCGAAATCCCAAAGGTACAGCGCAAAGGACAACCTGTGGCAGATCCAGTAGAAGCTTAGATTTGAAAATTAACCAGGAGAGAAGAATCCTGTGCTAGGAAGGACATGTGAGGCGCAGATATTTCTCAGCAGGACAAAAAGCAGGGCTGATCTGTCCTGATAGGTTTAATGCAGAAGAAACAGTCTCTGTGTGTTAGACCGTGCAATTAAGCCCTGCCTAAGCCTAGAGGTGGATGGTGGGGTCACTGAGATGGATGGCTGCCAATGAAAGCCATGCGATAGTGGACATGGGGGCGGCATGGGGATAATCTGCTGGCTACCTCTCCCATGTCAAAAACACAAGAAATGGAGTAGATCACCCTGCCCTTTTACCGCAAATATGTGTGGATTTAGTCCTGTATTTTAATGATTGCTGAGTCCTGATGAAGGCCCCCAGAATCTTTAGGGAGACACAGCGGATGAGTGGATTCCCGTGTATAGGGCTGAAACACCAAGTGTCGACGCCTGTTTTTTATAATTAGTCTGTTGTCCGCATGGTTTCATCGAATAGGGACATCCGTCGGTCTAGAGGGTTAACATGAGCTACAACATGTCGAAATAGATGTTGTGACGTACAAATGAGTGAGCCAGATTACTGTGGAAGCTTGTGAATAAAAATAAATAAATCCTGTCTGGAAATTATACTACCTTTTTGACTCGACACAAACCAAATTCTAGTGTTTAACATTCTGGCTATGTATTCTCCCCTACCAAAGTCAGATGAAATATCTCGGTTTATGCAGCACTTTGAAGCACTTGCACTTTTCTGAGTTTTCAACATTGTTCCACTTTATTGTATATATTAGGAGATATCATTGACAATTATGTGAATGTTATGCTAGTGTGCATCGATTTGTATTAATTGCTAATAAAATGTGTTTTATGCTAAAAATGTTATAAAAAAATGTTCCGTCTGAATCTGTGGCAGATTATGGAGAGGGGAGTTTTTTTTTAGATGGCATTCCATCTTAAAGAAATGCATAGACTTTGATGTGCATATTTGTGGTAAAAGGGCAGGGGGACCTACTCTATTTAGGGTGTGTTTAACATTAAGTGTTACCCCGTTTGATGAGTAGGTGTCCTGTATGCGGATAAAATTCAGGGTGACCCATTTGTCACTTCTGCCTACCCCTACCATGCTACAAACAGGAGGTGGGGGACTACCACAAGAGAACACTTTTGTACAGTGTGGCAAGACCAGTACCCTGGCCTTGTCAAGAGGGGGTGAGGGCGACTGTGGCGAACCAGAAGAAGAAGTCGGACAAGTGTTTGACATGTTCAATGGGTTTTATTCAAATTAAAAGAAAAACGAGGGGACTTCCCTACCCAACAAAGCAAAAATGAAGGGTGCACATCCAACCACAAACCGAAGCAGACATGAGGACCAAATAGAAAAAACTAGGCTGTTGCCTCCCCTGAGGAATGTCCTAACCACGAGACAAGTCCAAAGTAAAATTCTTCTGTCCAAAATCTAATCACTAACTGGCCATACCACTTTTGAAAATATCTAATGAAAGGAAAAAGAGATGCTAGAACAGCAGCTTTGGTGTGGGCTTCTGCCTGGACAACTCGTAGTAGATTTGCTCACAGTCTCAAAGCTCTTTAGTGTGCAACCATATATTTCTCACAATCTTCAGTCATCACAATCTTCAGATACAGTCTTTTAGTAGAAATTATAATGATTACTTGTAATGGGTTTCAAGCCCCCCCCCTTGATAAAGAAAAAAGTGTTCCTTCTGATATTCTTCTCATGCATATTTTCAGATGTACACATTCATTCAGGATCACTTGACAAGACGACTGTTACCCATTCCCCCACTCTCATGTGGTCCTCTCGTGGATGCCTTTATTTTACAATTGCAATATTCACTAGCCTGATCGGCTATTTGCGAAGAACCCCACGGATCCCTCACTAAAACCCTGTCTAAAGTCTTCTCTCAGGTGGCCAGGGGAAGGCAGAAGCTTCCCGATCCTGTCCTTGGAGGTGCTGTACTGTGGGAGGATCACCTGGGAGGGGACATGGCCAAGGGTGATGAGGAGATCCTGTTGTATGAGACACAGTATTTGTCATCTGGAAGGAGGTGCCTTTCTGGGATGCCAAAACAGGTAATGGCATAACGCCATTATAATGTCCCTCATCCAGTTATAAGATATGTGACCCGGGGTACAAATTCTGTTAATTCTGAGCAAACCTCGTCAATAGAAACACCTTGTAAGAATAAATACGCTCCTTACTTCATAAGGTATAATACAAAAGGATCTAGATAAAAAAATGCCTTGAATCAAATGTACTCCACTGTAACAACTAATCCTAATAGTACCTCATTTACAGAGTTAAAGGGAATTAAATCTACCCTTTGTTGAAAGACTACACGTCACATAATCCTAGTAGTACTGGAATGAGGAAAAGAGCTGAAGCATGCTGTTGGAGCAGTCAAGCAATTAAGCCTAACAGCCCACACCAGAAGGAACCTTGGAGGGAGAAAATGCCCCCTCAGGTGCAGGTAATTAGAAGGAGTGAAGGGAACTGGAAATGTGACTGGAAGAAAGAAGACCCAAGGCTGGCAAACCAAGCAGAAGTGGGAGAACAAGGGTGACACTGGAAAGAGGATACAGATTTCACCAGCTTGTTCTGAGACGGTCCTGTTCCCCCAAACTCTGAAGTGCAGAGGTTACGCAGCCGAAGATGTTCAGGAGAGAAGTCTTCTCACAGGTGATCCTGATTGCAGACATGCAGGAGACCGGTGCAAGAAGTAATTGTCAAGCCGGTGGTCTTGGGAGTGAAAGAAACTCCCAGTGTGGTCGGACCAGAGACACCTTTGCATGAGAAGGGTGTGTGTCCCCAGCAAGCCAGAAGCAGTGGAAGTTGTGGCAGAAGTCGGGAAAGCAGTGCAACCCACATAACAAGTGTCTAAGAAGACGGTGAGTGAAACATGGTAGCAGTATCCAGCTCCCTGTGAACTCATGTAAGACATTAAGAGAGTGGAAGTTGTTTGTTGCTTCTAAAACACATTGAGCAATGGAAATGTAGCACGCGCGCATAACAGTAAAACTCTTTACTTGCATGAGAAGCTAAAGTGACTGAAAACCATTGTTCTGCTATTCTAAGACTGTTATTGCTTGAAGGAGTGGTCGTGTGTCCCTAATTAAGGAGAGGGAACGCTGCCGGGACCCTTACTGAATACCTAACGTTAACAAAACAAGAGTTACAATATTTAATTTTGGTAAGCTACATCGGAGAATGGCTGTGTGTGCCCAATTGTGATTTGCAAAGGAGCACTGAACTCTATCCTTTACTTTCGCACAGGAACACAATTAAATACCAATTTTGAAAACATGAAAACTATACCAAGAAGTGGTTGCTTGTGCGTAATTCTGAATTTCAAAGAGACTGAAATCTATTCTTTATTCTTACACATCATATCTTTCATTTTAATAAGTTTAAAGTATATAACAAATTGAAGACAAGCGTTGCCCAAGCCAAGAATCTCCCCATATTCACACTGAATCCAACCTTTCCTAGAGTTAAGAAGCAATCTAACTGTACTTTGGAGTTGATAACAGTGTATTGGTCTAAGGTAAGCGTGTGCAAGTATTACCTGAAGAGGATTCCGGAATGTTGGTCGAAGAGGCAGCAGCTTGAACCTGCAGCTCCTATGCCTCCCCCTGAAAAGGATTTATCAAGGATTATGAACACCAAGACAAAAATAGATGTTGCTGAGAACCCATTACCTAAGAAACCCAAACAAGTCGTTGACAAGACTGATGTTCCTGGAACTCAAGATATTTACGTTCTTCTGCTGAAGGTAGCCCAGGCTGTTGGAGAGGTTAAAAACTCGCTATCTGACCTCACTCAGAGAGTAACTCAACTTAACACCCGGGTTATTAAACTGGCAACCAACTCCAAGTCAGTGGAGAGCTCTCGGAGCTTTACGGTTTACCATGACTTGAAGACTGGCCTTTTGAAGACTAAAGAGAAATCCCTAGAGCTGGAATTGAAACTCTGGGGGGAAAAACCTGAGGATAGTTGGAGTGGAGGCATGAAGAAAATGGTGATAGGCCCTCCTTTGTGAAGTCAACTGTGACAGACTGCCTTGGTCCAAACTCGCTATCCTTATTTGACGTGGACTTTGCATACAGAGTCAGGAATTCATCTTCATCAAAACCAAGACAGATCCTGCTGGCCCATAGCACTATAAGGATAAGGCGAATGTATTGAAGTCTGCGAGTATCAAAAACAGCATGACTTTCAAAGGCAAAGCCATTATTATCTTCCCAGATTACCCTAAAGTAGTACTGGAAAGGAGGAAGGCGTTTAATGGAGCTAAAGCACTAGCGGAGGACAAGGTCTTTAAAGCATATGTAAACAGGTCTGCTGTTTTGAAGAGGTTTCTGCTTTAGGGAGAAAAATCAACCCTGAATGCCTCTGATGCTCTACTTTTGCTGGAGAAAGCGGATTCCAGGCCTGCTCCCTGGTCAGATGCCATTGTACAGTTAGACTTCTGATTCATTTGGGTTGGCAAGCCCTCTAACCATCCTGGCTTCCCATTGCCTCTACTACCCACTGTGTGTATTTGGGTCATTTATTCTCATTTTTCGTATAATATTTGTTTGTGTTTCAACTTAATCAACATTGATTAATGGTGCTGCATTTACTTGGCTGTTAACGTACTTTCATGGAAGGCCTGCTGTTGACAGCTCGCGATGCATACGCATGCTAATCTAAATTTTGGACACCCATAGATGATTAATCTGTAAAGGAATGGGCCTGTAAACATGGTCACGTTCACGCCGCATGTGCCTATGATGCAGCACATTGGAGATGTCTGGAGTGCAACTCTTGCGTAGCTTTACAATTAGGGAGATGTGCTTCAATGGAACATTTCTTCCCGGCATGACAGAAGTCACCATCAAGGATATGGAGGCAGACATCAGTTCTATATACTTTCTGCCTGATCGGAATGGGGGGTGATTCGGGGGCATCCTACAAGGTACTGTCACCCTAAAAGGAGGATTGTCTGCATGCTGGTCATTTGTTTGCACTTTTTTGGAGGTGGGCGTGCACAAGTTCTGCAAACTGGTTCCTGACTACTTTTGAGTTGAACAGAACAATCTATGGGATGCGCGCTGTCACTATCTTGGAAAGTTCTTGCTACACTCCATTGAGTATTCTTTTTACGGATGCTGTTTGACAAGAACATTTCAGAATATGCAGAAAATAAACTCTTCCGTGGTAAATGCAACCATTTTGAAAAGGGAGAAAAAAGTGACCGCTGGCTGGCACATTGTTTGCGGAAACAGGAGGCGGAAAGAGCTATTCCCCCGATTATGAAGATGGATAGATCAGTCACGTATGACCCTAAAGACATAAGTGATGTTTTTAGGGATTACTACATGGCACTCTATTCGAAGGAGTACTCGGTGATGGGGAAACAGGATGGTTTTGGAGTAAACTCTGAGATGGGTAGCTTGTCTAACATGGAGAGGGTAGCCCTGGATGGTGATCTTACTTTGGACGAGTTAAGATATTATGCCTCATATCTGCATTCTGGGAAAAGCCCCGGTCCAGATGGGCTTCCTGTGGAATTTTCCAGAATAAGGCTGGAGTCAGTCTTTGCGCTTTTACCCGATATGTATGTGACCTCGTTGTCCAGGGGTGCATTACCGGAGACTAAATGTCATACATATATTTGTTTAATATTGAAGTAAGGCAGGGACCAGTCCTCTCCTTTGAATTACTGCCCAATAAGCCTACTAAACACAGATAATAGGATCTTGGTGAAGGGCTTGGCAATAAAACTTGAAAAGGTATTACCTAATCTGGTTGACCAAAATTTAGGCCAGGTTCATGAAGGGGGAGAAATGCCAAGAACAACATGAGGAGGCTGTTGCAAACAATATCACAAATTAATGGTCACATGGACAACGCAGCGCTATTTTCCTTGGACGCAGAGTTTTTATATGCAGTGCTGGGAAGAATGGGCTTTGGTGAACAGTTTGTAAATTGGGTGAGTTTGTTGTCTTCTTCACCGTCTGCTAGCGTGGCGACAAATGGCGTGGGAGCTCGAGGTTTTCCCAACAGGGCATAGTACCAGACAAGGCTGCCCCTTGTCTCCCTTATTTTTTGTGATTGCCAACAAACCTTTGGCTTCAGTAAACAGACGCGAGGAAGAAATTCATAGAGTTCATTATGGTGGAGTGGTTGAGAAATTATGCCTGAACGCAGACGATTTGTTGGTAGTACTGAAAGATTTAGACAAATCTGTTCCTAAATTGGTGGAGCCAATTTCAGATTTCAGCATTAGATCTGGTTACAAGATAAATTGGATGAAATCGGAGACATTGACACAGGCCATGAACGTAAGGAAGAGACAGATCACCTGCTATGTTTAACATGGTGCTTCGATAAATTGAAATATTTGGGCGTATGGTTGGCAAGCGAGATTGAGAATAGGGTACCGGAAAATCTCAAGGTTATGCCGATTGGTCTGAAACAGGATCTGGAGAAATAGCTTTTTAGATTGTCTCTAGGGGGAAAAGTCAATGCGCTTAAAATGCTCTCAACACCCAGAATTACATATGTGCTCAGCATGCTACCATTGCAAACTACAAAAAAGATGAGGAAGGGCTTTGACATTCTATTGCAGAACTTTCTTTGGGATTATAAACCTTGCAGAATGAAACCATGGAAGTTGCAGTTACCATTGGTGAAAGGAGGTCTGGGTGTACCGAAATATTATGCATATCATCTAGCGCTCTTGGCCAGTTTTTGACAATGATGGTGATTTTAAGGACCATCAGAGCTGACCCAACATCGGAATTCCCGAGGACATCGTGGAGTAGTTTGATGGCACTGTTAAGGGAAAACTATTATAAACGTCTCAACTACATATAACCTGGAGATTAAGGAGAAAAATAAGTAGCTTTTCTGGCCCGACGTCTTTCTTCGGGGTATTCATTGTATTGGAGACCTGAAGGTTACCTTTGGATCAAGTGCAAGCACTGGGAATTCTTCCAAATTGTAGTTCTCGTGCCTATTTGAGACTAAAAAAAAAGCTATTTGGGAGTTTCCAGAGCAGAATTAGTTAAATCTTCACGTTTTAAACAGACAAGCGGATGCAGAGGGGAATCTTGCCAGTAGATATTACAAGCTGATTGGGTCAAGGGCAAGGAGCAATGAGGGCCTGGTGGAAGAATGGATGGAGAGATTCAGGTGTGATTTGGCAGAGGATTTGTAGGAATGTCTGTCTCTCGTCTGTGGGTTTGGGAGAGAGATCACGTCAAATAAAGATCCTGAACAGGGTTTACTGGACACCTGAGAGATTGCACTTGGTATTTCTGATTCTGATCATTTTTGGGGTTGCGTCCATATGGTAGGAACCCCTGAACATATGCTCTGGGAATGCGTCAAAGTGAGGAATTTCATCGGAAACTGTCTGCATTCTTTTTTACAGCATTTTGGGAAGCTCTATGGACTTTGATTTTTCCACACTAATGTTAGGGGAGGATGAGTCGCTCCACAACCTTTCATCTGCCCAGAAGAAATGGCTCTTCAGAGGCTCGCTTGTTACAAAAATCTTATTTTGAGAGTATGGGAATCTAAGGTGTCACCGAAATAGGGGGATTTGTTGGAGGAAATGTATACATTTGCTGCTATGGAGAGAATGAAATTCAACCGACTTAAGAAGGGAGCCTTATTTGAGAACATGTGGGGTAGATTCTTGGAATTGTACTAACACTGTTTGAATCCCGTTGTTGGGGTAAACTTGTAAAGTTGTACATTTTATAAATTGTAAACAAAACACAAAAAAACAAGTATTACCTGAAGCTAAGAGTGGCACCAGCGCTTCTGGGTAATAAAAGGGGCAAGGGAGAATGGCTGCTTGTAAAGACCATATTGAAGTTGATACAACCTGTAGTGCCAGAGACTATGGAAAACAGAGAGAAGTGCATCGCCAAGGCAAACCCAGGTTGTTATTGTTGTGGCAGACAGACAAGAGAGGCAAAGAGGCTGCCCCTATTGAAGAAAGTTATTCAAAGGAAGATTGCCTTACCTACTTGAAGTAGTTGAAGTACTTTGAAGTATATCTTGTTGAAGCCTGTCTAAAAGTACAAATCCCTGAAGCTGTGTTAGTAGTCCAAAGTACTGAAGCTGTGCTAGTAATGATATGATAAGTCATTTATAGTGTGCCTGTACACAAGTGTTTCTAGGCGTGAAATCCAAATGACTGAAGCAGTGGTGGTATATCTCATTGTTAGTGGATGCAGAATCGTAGTAGTCCAAGTCAAGAGGAGTACTGTGAGACACAGGTGACTGTTCTCATAGTAAATGAAGTAGAAGTACAGTTGTTAAAAGGTGATGCAGCAGTACTATTAGGTCATCCAGACAAACATACCATTGGGGAGCCAAGTAGAAGTGACGTTGTTAAAGTGGCACTAGTGGATATTTCTTTTTTTTTTTTAAAATGTGGCAAGTCTTGACAGGGACAACGCACTGCAGCTGGGATTCCCATTAGCGATATTTGGAGAAAGTGGATATTGCACCAAGAAGAAGAGATTTTAGACATTTCTTTCTTTGGTTGAACACTAACAGCCCTGACTTTGAATCCTGGGGAAGGGAAATCATCCAGGACATTGGAAGGCTGTGAATGTTGTTCATGTGAAGTTATATTGCCATCTATTTTCTTTGTATGTTTGTTGCTTAGTATGAGGGCCAGTTATCCTGTGTAATGTGTTCCCTTAGCTTTAGGTAGGCAGGGAAATCCTCAGCAGAGATGGCCAAGTGAGGCATTTTTTAACAGTATTTCTTTAATAAAATGGTAAATGTTGGTAAATCAACAAAACAGTTGTCCGCCTTGCATTACTGACCATCTCTTTCACTCTGCATTCAGGGGTCCTTGTCCCCTAAAATCTTTTTCAACTCCTCCCACTCGTTATTGCTCTCCCAGCCATGACAAGCAATATTTTTGGCTTTGGTTTTCTCGGGCTCTGTGCTTGGTAAACTTGCTTTTATACTCTTGCAGCTCTTCCAGGTGTGCCATGCAATATTCGTAATGTTTTCCCACTGTTTGTGTTTCGGTACTCTGCGAGACCAACCATTTCAGGACTTCCTGGTGTCCCTGGCTTCTCTCCAGTCTCTTGTCTCGGTGTCCGTTGCAGGGCCCCAGGCCCACCACTGTTCGTCAATGGCTGTGCAACCAGAGAAGACAGTGCTCTTCTGATGAAGACTAATTCTCTGACAGGAGCCTCTTGCTCCATCATGACACTCACCGTCAAGCCTCCAGCTCGCGGGTCTCTCGCCACACACACAATAGCTGGCTCTGCATCTCGATGTGGCTCTGCCGCTTCATAACAGCGTTGCTGCAGAGGCTCACCCCTGCATACTGATTGTTGTCCTCCCACCGTGGGAGTCCCCTCTCCTCCATTCACAAATCACCACCTCTTTATACACATCACTGTAACAGCAAGAACTGAGACAGTCATCCTGGACGATGGTATTCAGGTGGTGTTCAGCATTACCTGAAGCCAATAAAGACAAAAAAGGATCTTGGCTGACCACAGTCTTTACAGGAGTCACTCCCAGTGAGGTTCCACTTGCCCAGGCCCATAGGGAAGTTCTTGCTTAGCAGGCTCACCTCCTGAGCCTCAAAGGGGGTGGCACCCCTTTGAGGGGAAAAGGGACAAATTGTCCACATTCATCAGAGTGATCTGCCACAAAGCAATCCAGAGGTTACCCGAGCCCCCAAGAGGAATGCAGCATAGTGGGTCCCAAACATTGGCATAAGTTCCACAAGTACCAGTATATGTCTTTGCAGACCCGTATCTCCAGCCTTGCCACCAGGTACTGTGATGAATCCAGGGAATTTGAGTCATGGAGACATCCTACGCAGACACCGTGGAGCACCAGAGAGCAGGGGAAACCTATGTAGCGCTGCTCCCTACTACCAGGTCTGGAGCTTGAAAAGCTCAGCCTCCTCATACTGAAGTGGCATGGCCACCGTAAAGGTGGTCGACCTGTGCTCGCAGAGACCGGAGGGACAAAAACAAAGCAGACACAAGGACTGGGAGGACCAAGGAGAACAAAAACATGGCGAGGAACGTTCCCACCATGAGACAGGTACACAGAACACTCAGGGAGGCGGGAAGAGGATCGAGCCACTCGAGAGGCCCCACGGCCGGGGTGAGAACGAAAATGTGCCAGAAGGGCTGAGCAGCCATTCAGCCCGAAACGGGTGAGAGGGAGCACACCCCAACAAAACGAGAACAAAAGGTTCAAGAGCAAAAGCCTATATACCCCAACCCAGGGTGAGAGAACAAAAACGTTCAAGAGGGGCTAATTGGCCAAACTGCCCGAGATGGAGCAAGAACTGTAATAATCCATGAAGGGGTGAAGAACCAAAAACAGTGAAAAGTGCTGAGAGCCTGAAGAGCCCAAGAGAGGTCAATAGATTAAACAGCTAAAGCAGGGCTGAGAGAGAGATGGCCCCACAAAGGGGGCATAAAACCCAACACCTCAACACTTGTGTATGAGCGCGATAGAAATAAAATATCAATATCAATACCTCAGGGAGGGGAAGGAACCAAAGGGGTACCAAACCCAACTGGGAGAGACACGGTCAAAGAGGGAGACTTTGTTTGAGACAGAACTGAAATACAGGCCCAAAGGCCAAGAGATATTTGTTTTCCCTTCTAACACAGATAGGAGCCTTCAGGGACTTATCTTTGTTGGAATTGTAGAAGGGCTAAAACCTCAGGAACTGTACCTGATAAAACATTGTCACAATAAAGTGTGGGTCAGAACCCAGTCAATTGGAAACGAAACACGTAACCATTTTATGTGTAGTTTTGCTACTTTGTAGTGGTACTATTAGGACCTGACAGTACAGTTTTCCAGACGGAGGATAGTTTTACTTTTTGGACGATATCCTGATGTGCATCTTTTTTGACTCGTTCCATTCTTTTGGTATAGGAACTAGAGTGATAGGTTTAGAGCAGGTTTTTGCAACAAAATAAAATCTTTATCTCAAACCACAATGAGATGTCAAGCTCCTGATTCAGATTTACCACAGTACAAATGCTTGCCAGTCTTTTCTATCCATTTCAGATACCACTAAGTCGACGGTTCAGAGCAAAGAAGAGAAAAACAGAACACCAGCTTGCCTGACATACCAACAGAACAAGACAGCAATGACAACCACAAAGCAGCGTAGAACCAAACGCAGCCTGTCGAGAGAGAAAGAAAAAGGCTGCAACAGCGCATCGTTACAATTCAGAAGCCAAACATGCTGGACCAGCAGAGTCTGCCAGAGAGTCAGCATCTGAAAAAAGCTATATCTTACACCACCAAGCACTATTCCCCCAATCATACCGTGAAGGTCCTGGGTTCACAAACTTGGACATTGAATTACCTATGCCTTTATGGACATTGGATATGGTACTGGTGGGTATAGAGTAGAAGGGGGAGGAGGGTAGAGGAGGAGAGTGGTAGCGGGAGGAGGAGAGTGGTAGTGGGAGGAGGAGAGTGGTAGCGAGAGGAGGAGAGTGGTAGCGGGAGGAGGAGGAGATTGGTAGCGGGAGGAGGAGGAGATTGGTAGCGGGAGAAGGAGGAGATTGGTAGTGGGAGAAGGAGGAGAATGGTAGCGGGAGAAGGAAGAGAATGGTAGCGGGAGAAGGAAGAGAATGGTAGCGGGAGAAGAAAAAGAGTGATAGCAGGAGGAGGATAATAGTGGTAGCAGGAGGAGGAAAAGAGTGGTGGCAGTAGGAGGAAAAGAGTGGTAGCAGGAGGAGTATTAGTGAAATGGTGTGGGAGAAGAAGTAAAATCAAAGGGTGGAGGGGAGAGAAAGGAGGGGTGAAGCATCAGAGGGACAGCTAATCAGAGGGAGGAGAAAGAGAAGGTGTGTGTAGAATGGACAGAAAGAAGGTGGTAAGCGTGGGCATGGGTGAACCCAACTGAATCCAAAAGAGTATGTGTAAGGCAGGAACCCAATTTCTAGTACGAAGATTAACCCCTAATGAGGATAGGGACAGTTAGGAAATCCCTGAGGAAATCAGTGGGCCTGCATTTAAGGAATCCTCATTAGTCTAAGACAGACCTTAGACAGATGGCGTTAACATTCTATAGCACTAACTAGGGATTACAGAGACCTGGGTTAGGGAGGAAATCCTACAGGAGACTAGAGAGACGGATGGACCTAGGGCCTACAATAATGTAATTAACTCCCTTGAACTGCCTCCAAGACTGTTATTTGGTGCCATCTGTGACAACAGTGTCCCATTACAAAAACCTTTAGTTTCTGTTGATAACTTAATCATCCTGTTCATGTTAAGTGCTTATAACAGGACGCAGGCATCAAGGCGCACACATAAAACATGGAACAGGACTAGTAATACTGACAGGGTAGGGGGGAGACAATAGCGGGATAGTGAATCTAGGTGAAGCAGGATCTTAGCCATTAGTCAAGCAAGAATTCTAGATGAATAATAGCATTTTAAAATAGACCCGGTACTTGTTGTTTCTGTTGTAAAAAAGCTTTTTGATTTTTAATAATTTTTTAATCATTAGTTCACAAATATAAAAACACTTCTAAAAGTGTTTGGTATGAGTCAAACCCAACCTCACACAGCATGGTAATAAAAAACAATACAAATTACAAAATTACACATCCATATATCCACATAAAACGATAATAAAATTACACAGACAGACAATAAATGGATTTAACAATTTTCCAAAACCTGAGTGTAATGACTCAGGTACAAACAACTCCCGACATGTTTCAGTTCTTGGTTGCTCAGATGCATGAACTTTCTTCAGGGGAATATTTCAATTTCAAATTTTCCACCATGCAATCCAAGGTCACAATTATGGGTTCTCACGCATTTCCTAAACCAGGAAACAAACAAATGGGGCAGTCACCACCCATATATACCAGTCAGATAAGCTCAGAAACAAATTTCATGCATCAGTGCAGTTTGTTTAATAAATCACAAAGCACTGATAAAATTAGGACATGATTGCATTCAACCTGTCCCCAATAACAAGCTACATACCTCTTCAATTGGTACCGGTGGCGCCGGTGTAACAACACCAAAATTTGGCCGAAGACTCCAACAGGTCGAGTCTTAATTATTCGATAGCTCCTAGTAGCTGAGGGCCCACTTAAAAGCTGCAAACCAAACAACACATACAGTTCATCACAGTCAGACCACCAAAACGTTTCTCCCTCTACCAGGAAAAACACCAGTATGTCACCAAGCAGCCCTTATTGCTGCACCAAAGTGTACCACCACCACACAATGATAATATTCCATGGCCAACATGTGCCCAACACCCACGTTGTGCACTCGGCTTTAGGAAAGGCCTGGGGACAATTTATCAGGCATTCAGTTTTTATTTGATTTTAAGCAAGTTGTACATTTCAGGCGTTATATGCTTTTAACGATTTAAAAAACAGCTTTTGATAGCGTGGACTGCAATATACTTTGGGATATTTTACTTGGACCTTCAGAGCTTTTGGCACCAATTAAAAGATTATATAGTGGAACCGCAGGTGATGTGAGATATGGCCACAAAGAGGGAATGACTAGATAATTTCCAGTCAGCGTTCGGCAGGGATGCATCTTAGTCCCATTATTATTTCTGCGCTACATACATTTATTGGCTAAGAGTCTTGAATTCAAATTCAGACACACCTATTGCCCAAAGGAAAATGGACATTTTGTTGTAAGCAAATGATGTGGTCTGGATCTCAAAAACGTCTAGAAGGTTAAAAACAGTTATTATTGGCGTTTGATTTTTGCAAGCAAAGGAAGCTTATAGTAAACTCTGACAAATCTGTAGTAATGGCCTGTCATCAGATGATCTGCCGCAAATTAAAATATCAGCAGAGCAAATTTATTAAAACATTTTGGTCTCCCACTGATATCAGCAGAGCAAATTTATTAAAACATTTTGGTCTCCCACTAAGCACACAGAAGAATGCAATCTTTTTTGGAAATAGACCTCATGAATATTGATTTACAATCGACCATTAGACGTTTATTGTGCTGGCCTGGATTGCATAAAAACAAGATGGTACATCTGTATAAAGAGGTTGTTTGGGATGTTGTTCACCACCCTGGAGGTCAAACATGAAAATTGTTTATTTGGGGAACTTAGTTTGCCTACCTTGCAACTAAAGCCTTTTGGGACCACTAGTAAATTGATGGTCGATGTTAGGCATCTCAGGGATTATGGGAAACTGAAAAATAGACTGTAAATTCTACAAAACAAAAAAGATTTATGAATTATGCGTAAAGATTCTCCTTTTGCTAAACTGTATTTTAAATGTATAAACTCCCCAGAGGAAAGGGCACAACATATTAAGTTTAGTTTGAATCCCTTCCCACTTGCTCAATGTACGGCCAGATGGTCAACGGATAGTAAGAACACCTGCCCATTTTGTCCCAAACATATTAAATCTTTACTGCATTCTCTTTGTTTAGGCCCCATGTACAATGATACAAGGAAGAACCGTTAATCCCCATTTTTAAAAACGTCCATGTTAGATCTTTCAAAGATGCCCTGGATTTGTGTAAGCAATACTCTCGGATATCTGTGGTTTTCACATTATCAACTTTTTTTTATAAATGCTTGGCAGCGGCAATAAAAAATGTTAGATCCAAGTGTCAGAACGTTGGTTCTTTAGATTCTTAGGAGTACATTGCCAAATTCATGAGCTCATGGCTGTTTTAAATGGATATAGTGTTCATTTACCCCGCTGTTCAGCAGGCACACTTTATTACAAGAATCAGTTACTTTTAATATGTACATTGTATTAGGATTACATCTGTGAATGGAAAATTTAGTTTTAGACTACTCCATAATTTAAATGAGTTGAATATTTGGGGTATTTATTGGTGTGTATGCTTTTATGGGAAGTTTTGCCCGAAATAAAGCTATTTTGCTTGTATTGGAACTGTACTGATAGGTGGCCTTCACACTACTTCTGCTAAAAGATTGTTCCGTGTGTAATCGTATGTATTTTCTCACAGCTGCATGATTACCTTGCATAGGCTTGGCTTCTGACCTTGCAGTGCCCGAGACATTCTGGTTTCACAATAAAAAAGGTATTGTGTTAATGAAAGAATACCAGCCCTCCTTATTGCATCATGGCCATTTTCGACTCTTCTGTATTTAAACTAATAGAGAAACATGATATATAAAGGCAGTGTTTCAGGAGGTGATGGCACCATTTGAAATCATACAGTCATCTGTAACCTCTATATACTATAAAATTGCCCAGTAATAGATGTTTTGTGGCCAGGTCATAAAGGAGATCACCAACATTTTGAGAGGACCAACAGATCCTAGGATGAAACTGCTTTGGATCTGTGGATGTGTGGCCAGCGACTGGCTGTTCTACGTATGAGATCGTACTCCTGTCATGGGTTTCACGCTCGACAAGAGGAATGTGGCAGTGAGATGAGGAGCTGGCACGTCCCCACACGGAGCTGCTGGTGTATAGCGATGAACCAGAAATTCAGAGTACTGTTAAAACCTGAAATTGCTCACAGAAATTGGAAAAGCTATGGAGGAAATTGGTGGAGAAAAAACAAGCAAGCAATTTGGTAAATGTAGACTAATCTGTCTTCCAAATTCATTGGGTGTAAAATCAACATCTGAAGGACAGAGCTATTGCTTTTTTTTCTCCTATACTTTTGAAATCAATGTTCACCTCATTTATTGAAGAAGTGGAATAAATGAATAGAGCTCCAGTTGGAGCAATGTGTGAGCACCAGTGTTAATTAGGCGGTTCCCACCTGACTTTTTCGGTTGCAGTGTTGATTTAATGCCCTTTTGTCATAGGGCTCTTTTTGAACTGGTAGCTCCTAGTATACACAAAGATTTAGCAATCACAAAGGATAAATAAATATGTTGAAAGTTTTAACGAAAATAAAGTAGTGCCCACCTCTACCCCTCTTACATCCAGATGAATAACACAATAACCCAAAACAAGCTTTAAAGTCACGAGGAATGTTAGTGTCCCCTCCTCCCATATACCTCCCGCTAGGAAGACAGCATAACAATAAACCTTAAACAATTGTACATTGCAGCTGTCAATCTTTTCAGGCATATCAGCTCTCTGAATTCACCAGATTCAAAGGGGCCCATCTCCTCTGAAATTTGGATTGCAGCAGTCTATTTATCCATTGAAATGATATGCCAAACCTTGACAAGCCATGTAGATTGAGCATGTACAGCAGCAGATATAAATAATTACCCAGTCACGAGTTAAGTAGCGAGCAGCAATTGCGAAGACAAGTTTGGGTAATGTTCCTTGTTTGCTGCAGCCAAAATGGTAAACAGTATGAGATCTGGAATACCAAGCCCAGTCATTGCTTTGATCCTTGATCTAAAGTCCCTCAATTTAGGACAATCCATAAAAAGTGTAATAACGATCCCATCCCTTTACACCCCATCCAGCCCAGATCAATATTGCTAGCATGGTTGTTGTGAAGGTCATCAAGGAAGAAATTACATCTGTAAACAGTTAACATTTGTGTAATTAGTGTAAAGTGAAATATTTGATCTTCTGTATCGTCCCAAGTCTCTTCTTAAATTGCCTTCCTAAAATCCTCTTGCCACCTCTTTCTATATGTCAATTCCGTTGGGGTCTTTCCTCCTTATAAAGCTTTGTATATTTTAGACATAAGCCCTTTCGTTTATAAAGCTTCATGGAGTATTTTCTCCACAAGAGTTCATTCTCTTGACGCTCACCGTTTTACAGAATGTTGGAGGACCCTGTGTCGAAGTTGCCAGTATCTAAAGGGGTCTGTTTTAAGTTAAAGTCCACATTACACTGATGAAAAGGATTTTGATCTCTCCCGGAGTAAATCTATGCTCACCTTTGTGCATCCTCTCTGACCAGACCACATTTTGAATCCTATATCTATGATACTTCAAGTAAACCTTTTACAAAATAAAGTGCGTTGATGGGTGAATCAAAAGATACAAGTCCCTGAGTTCCCTCTATAACATCCCAAGCTCCAACTTTGCTCCTGTAATACAATTTATGTACCCATATGTGCCCATTTATTCATGATCTTTTTTGTTTGGGAAGCCATGGGTGTGTCCATATATGGTATCCCGCAATGTATTGCTCAATAAACAGCCAATAGTTCTCTATACACTTTTGCATCTTCTCTGCAATAACTGGGATGCAATGTAATCATTTTAAAGGACTAGGCATCCCAAGCCCACTTTATCTCTCCACACACTGTTTTTTTCATTGAAGCCTTTTCCCCCATGCCAAACTAAATCCATAAAGAGAGACGCTGCCATTTCATCATTTCTGTGTTGGAGCACAGAATTAGAAATGGCTGAAACAGACAATACCCCAGTTAATAGGTTAATTTTAATAACCAATACCTGTCCCAGCCACGAGAGATATAATCATATACATCCCTACTGATCGCCTATATTAGTGAGTATAGTTGGCACTATTAAATTGTTAAAGTTAGGGTTCTATTAATTCCCCAAACATTTTTTTAAATGTATTTTTATTGGCATTTCCATTTATTCAACAATACATCATACCACCCCACACAAGTCTTCCATCCCCTCGTCTGTATCCCCTTCACCTCCCTTCCCCCTTGCAAAAGAAGCAATAGCTTTTGCTAATTGTGCCGGCCGCACCGCAGGCCCTCTTATATTACATGATATCTAGAATGTTTAGTCTTTGCAGACACAAAGGCTTCATATAGCCACCTTGTAGGAAGAATAAAACCAGACCCCAGTCATGTCTAAACAATGCTTGCTCTTTTTGAATGGAGTATGTAATCCATTTCATTGCAACAAAGTCCCACACTTTTATTATCCATTTATGTTCGGATGGTGCTACTTTATTTTCCCATTTCTGCGCAAGCAGCAACAAGGCAGCCATAATCAATACCATATAAGCTTTGAATTTTGCTTTGGATTGTGGTATAGATCCTGGATCCCATAACCCTATTAATCATTCTTCCATCCCCAACCTTTTACATGATCCAAACTCTATTCTTGTGTGTACAGAGTCCCAAAATGTTTTAATTCTGGGCAATTCCACCATATGCGAGTCCACTCCCTTTTACTTGTGCAATCCCTGCAACAATTTCAAGGAACTAAGGGGAACATTCTGTGTCAGTTGTCTGGGGTATTATACCATTCAATCATCATTACCTTATACCACATCTCCCTAATTTGTATTGCTCTTGTTAATTTCAGAATATTTCTGCATAAAGAATTCCATTTAACCTGTGGGTTTGAGATCCAGTTACGTAATTGGTAATACTGCATTTCCTCCTCCACCAACCCAAACAAATCCTTACACTGCTCAAAGGCTTTTACCGCTTGCCCCTGTATCATGTCTCTCAACTTTAGACATCCGATCACTCTCCAGTGCACCTCGATCTGAAGTGTAAATTGGGGGTTTCGAAACAGATGCGTAAAGGGTGAGGTGGATCCATGTAATGCCAATTTTGGTTATCAACATGTTCCAGGTATCTTCCACTAGAGCTGCAATCTGGCTCATATGTATATTTTGAGTCTGTTTTCCTTGTGGAACCATAAAACCTTGGGTAATGAAGTACCCACCACTCCCCCATCCATTCTAACCCAGATTGTATTCGAATTCCTAGAGAACCATTCCCGGATAACCCTCAGTTGCGCTGCTTCGTTGTATGTCTTAAAATTTGGAAGAGCTAAGCCCCCACCTGTCCTGTGTGCCATCAATGTTTTAAGCACAAGCCGTAGTCTTTTATTGTTCTATATAAATGTAATCATTTTATTCAGAGATTTGAAAAATGTTTTTGCCAACTGTACAGGTAAAGCTTGTAAAGAATCCCAGACCGTAAAGCAAAATCAAATTTTAATTGTTGTTGTCCTAACTAGCAATGAAATGGAAAGGGGACCCCATCTACCGAGGTCTGTTTTAATTTTGTTTAGTAGCGGTATATAATTTGATCCATATATCGTCTCTGGTTTATTTGGGGGTTACTCTAACAAAATCACTATACCATCTTGGCACCATCTGAAGAGAGCGCAGAATGTCTCCCCCTATGGAAAGCTAAAGTAATTCAGATTTAATTATATTTCATTTACTTCCTTATTTCTTGAACTACTGCAGTCAACAAGTGAGCTGGGGGGGGCGCTAGAGAGCCCAGCTAAAATGGCCGCTGGCCTGTGAGCTCCTGCCTGACCCAACATCTATGCAGTTTGTATCCCGTCTTGGCTGCACTGTCACTCTGCAGCTGCGATAACACTGTGCACACTTGGTAGAAGTCTGGGTGCCCGAGGTGACTGTGGAGCGAAACCTGAGGCGCAGAAAGTAACTTGCGGTGAGGGACAGTAGGCCAGCACTGAAGACTGGGATGTCCCGCAAGGACGCGGTAGAGGAGGGACACCCTCAGCTCCCTGCAATATCCGAGGTGAGCCCTAAGTGTCCGAAGACCATGCCCATGAGAGCCGCGACCCGATAGTACTGGCTGAGCATGCTGGGCCCGGCGGTACCCTTGTGGGGGCTCGCCTGTGGAGCCAAACAGGAGCGGTTGCTGTGACCGCGGGAGAACACTGCGGCGGGACCCACCTGGAGGGTTCCCGAGCGGCCTAGTGGTCTGTGGGGAGGCTGGCGAGGAGCGGGCGATTCAGAGGAGGCCTCTACACGGGCTGCGCCCATGCCACTTTGCGTGCAGTATCCATCGATGTTGCGCCCACGGAGACCTTGCGGAAAAGGACCCTGAGGTGGAGCTTCCACACTAATGGAGGAGCAGGGGGGTGTGGAACCCCACCAATCTAAAACCCGCCGGATAAGAAAGCCTGAGGTGGTGTGCCCCCAGAGGCGGGCGGACTCTGAGAAGCAGTGAAAGGGAAGGCAATGAGCATCAAATTTGTGAACTCTACCCGTGGGGGGAGGTGGCTTCCATTTTGTGCTCTGGCCGGCGGCTCCTACAGACAGCCCCAGCTGGGGTTGATCCACCTACACAACTCAGTGCTGGGAACAGGGCAGAACACAACACACAACACTGACCAGGGAAAGACTGGGTGGCCTGCAACAGGACCCAGGAGCAAAACAGATCCCATATTCGACTTAGCTGGACCTCTAGAGGAGCCACAAAATTAGCGAACTACAACCTACGGGTAGAAGCAGGACACCAGTGCCAACCATCAACACACCCGGAACTAAGAGGGAACAGGGCATGACATAGTGCATACCACCAGCCCAGGAGGGAAGGAAAGACCAGTATCAAGATCCAGGAATTAACTGAACTCTGTATCAGTTCCAGTGAGACCACAAGGAGACTAAGACACTAAAATACCCGCCCAGGGGGAAATACCAGCATCGCCCACTGAACAATTCAGAGTCGGGAGATCAGTACCTTATTCTGACACGTCAGCTTACTCGAAGCAACAGCATGTCAAAAGCACAAAAACAAACTGGCAGCAATGTAACCTACATTTGAAGGCCACCACAAATTCCAGAATTTACAGAAATGAGGGGGCCCCACGAGGGACTCTCAGACCTCTATACTGGACTCTGGCAATGTACTCTGTGATATTAAAGTGATGCTTGGCCAGGTACAAGCTTGTATCCAATCACTAGACAGCAAAATGGATACATTGACGTGCAAAGTGGACGACATGCAGGTCAGGCTGGACAAACATGGTGAGCAGCTGGATGAGGCCGAGGACAGGATACTACAGTCGAGGGACCAATCCGGCAGTAAGATTTAGCAGAGCTCAGCCGGAAATGAAAGAAATGATGGATAAACAAGTCAATCTGGAATCCGAGTCCCGGCGAAATAACATAAGGATAATAGGAGTACCGGACAAAAGCAACATGGCGGCAATGGTGGATAAGCTGCTGAAGGAGGTTTTGGCAATGAAGACTTCTGGGCTGTGTGTATCGTGGAGAGAGCCCACCGCATACCCAGTGGTAGGAAACCTATACTGGGAGCGCCTGCTCGCCCATTGATAGTTCGGTTGCGGAATTATCGCGACAGAGATGTAGCGCCCCGGAAAGCCAGAGAAAGGATCGCTGAGATCCCAAGGCGCTCAGATCCGTCTGTTTCCAGACTTTTTCAGAGAAGGTACAATCGTCCAGGAAGACTTTCATTGACGTGAAAAGACGACCATGGGAGAAAGGAATTAAATATGCAATGCTATTCCCATCTAAACTGAGGATTTAACATAACGCAAGGGTACAGTTTTTCCACACTCCGGAGGAAGCAAGCTCCTTCCTTGAATCTCTGCGAAGGGCTCCACGTGACAGAGGCAACAATGACTGATCAAGAGTCGGCTCAGAGAACCCACATGACCAGAGATCAGAGTGGCCGTCGACACACTATGGCAGCTGATACATTGCCCGTGGACTGGGTCACCGGTATGACTGGGTTCTGATGAGCCCACCTCCCGAGCGTGATTATATGTGTCTTATTTGGGTGGGAGAGCAGGGAACTGGAAGGTTGAGGTTGCTGGGGGGTTACAGTTGGAGCTTTAAGTTGGACTTTATGGCGAGATCTGAAATCATGCCATCTCCCTAGACATTGCACGGCTACACTATTACCATCTAAGTGGCCGGACTCCTACATGGAAGGAGCAAGAAGCAGAGGGGTCAGGGAAACTGACAGCAGTAGGGAGGGGCTTATTGTGAAGGTTAATGGTTCATTCACGCAGGGGATTTGGAGACTATTGCGCTTCATTGGATTACGAAGCATTATGTATACACTGTTAAACGAGCAACACATAGTAGAAATGTTAATGGGGTTATGCAATTCACGGGTCACTTAGAAATACCACATGGGACATAAGGGGCCTGAACTGCCCATCGAAGGGGCGTAGGGTATTATTATACATGCAAAGACACTAAGTGGGAATACCGTTCCTACAGGCGACACATTTGATGTCAGACACAGAATCGAAATTTGGGAAGAATTGGGGATGCCACCGCTACCTTTTTTCGTATTCATCATACTCTAGAGGGGTGTCTATTCTCATTCATAACTCAGTTCGGGGTCGCTAACTACAATGGCCAAGGACCAAAAGGGAGGTGCCTGGTTGTGCAGGGAACCATACAAGGCCAATTGTATACTCTGGTTAACTATTACGGCCCATACCAGGATACAATGGAAGCACTAGGGTGGATCGACCGCCAACTAGGGAAACTGTCACCCAGGGAAATAATCTGGGCTGGGGATTTCAATGCGGTCATGCAACAGGTCCAGGATCGCAGGGGAAGGACACACGACCAGACACCCAGGATGATTGGTAGACTCAGGGTCATGTGCTCGATATGGGAGATCGCGGACATCTGGAGAACCAGGAACCAGGGGACATTGGACTACACATCACTCTTCTGTGCACAACTTGGCATCTCGGCTATACTACTTTTTGATCTCCCACACATTAATGGGTAAGGTGACTGAGGTGTCTATTTTGGCGCGCCCATTGTCAGATCACGCCCAGTACTACTGGCTATTGAACTGATGGGTCAGGGAACCGAAAGAGCACCCTGGATATTTAAAAGCGAAAGGTTGACAGGCATGGTCTTCCAGGAAGCCCTCTCCGGGGCGATAGACACGTTCTTCGAGATTAATGCTGGATCAGTGGACTCAGCTACGACTCTATGGGAGAGTTTTAAATGTATAATTAGAGGAGAATGTATATCGAAAGAATCTGGGGTATTAAAACAAATTAGAAGGGAAATATCAAACAAGGAACCCCCTCATAAGGGGGTTGCAAACTGGAGCACCCACAGCACCACCTTCGGAACAAGCAGACATCAGGAGGCAACTACAATTGTTCAGTGAACTGGCACACAGAGGTCAAATTTATTGGGGGGAATGCCGCATTATGTCAGTATGGGGAGGGACAGAGACTGGGTAGGCTGCTGGCTAGAGCTGCTAAAATGGATGACGCCAAAGACCGAGTGTTGTCCATAAAAGATACACAGGGAGTAGAAAAGTTCACAGACCTAGAGATAATTTGGAAATTTTGTGGGCTTTACGGCCAGCTGTACTCTTCTCATGATCCGGTATCTCAGGGCTCGGTAGAGGAATATCTGGAACAAGTGGCTTTGTACTGGTGTACGGGTGAAGAACTGGAACAACTGGGACGTTGCTGTTACTGACAGAGATGCTAGGCGCTACCTGATCACTCCCATCTGGGAAATCCCCTGGGCCAGACGGGTTTACAGTGGAGTTTTAAAAGCAATATGCAGGGAAACTCCCCCCCCCTACCCGCTAGAGATGTTCCACTAGAATTTGGAAGATGGCGGATTGCCGGAATCTCTAAGAGACGCAGTGGTGGTGGTGTTACTTAAACCAGACAAGACACCAAATGAGTGCTCCTCCTAACGGCCCAATGCCTCAACATGAGAATGGTACGAGCAGACCAGTCTGGGTTTATACCTGGTTGCTTCACCTCCCATGACCTCCGTAGGATGTTTGGTTTGCTGTCGGCGGCGCTCCAGGAAGAACCAATAATCGCTGCACTCTTAGACGCCACAAAGGCATTTGACCCAGTAGAATAGCCCTTCCTGTTTGCCGTACTATGTAAGATGGGGGTGGTGGGAGCAGTTTATCGCACTAGTATTGTTGCTATACACACAGTCCACGGCCAAGATCAGGGTGAATGGTCAGCTCACTCCCGACATAATGCTGGAAAGAGGCACCAGGCAGGGGTGCCCCCTGTCACCGTTGCTGTTCACCTTGGTGATAGAACCCTTGGCAGAGGCGGTCAAGGAGAGACATCAGCACAGATGGGTCCAGTTGTGTAAACACAGGGGAGTGATCTCTCTCTACGCAGACGACATGGTGCTCGTTGTGTCTGACTCCAAGCACAACCTTGATCAGATCATGCGGGATGTACTGGGCTTTGGGGACTTTTCAGGGCTCAAGACAAACCCAACAAAATCAGTCCTCTTTCCAATGACAGATGGTGTGTAGCAATACGAGGGTGGGTGGGGTTTCAGTGGCACATCAAATTACACTTGATACTTAGGAGTTAACATAGCCCACAGCCCGAATGCCCTATACAAAAATAACTATAAGAGTGTTGGAGCAGGCAGGAACTGCGATGGTGAATGGATGAATTTACCCCTCAACCTTTATGGTAGGTTTTCTCTTGTTAAAATGGTATTACTGCCCAGGCTCCTATATGTGTTTCTTAACGTCGCGCTAACATTACCCAGGGAATACTTTATGCACTTGAAGCATAGCGTCACAGATTTTATCAGGGCAGGGAAACACGCTAGAGTCTCATGGGACAAGTTGGTGACTGCGCTGCATGGGGAGGGTTGGCATTTCCCAACTTGGGAACTTACTATAGCGTGGCTCAGGCGGAGTTCCTCCTACACTGGTTTGGAGACCGGGGAGACAGAGAACATGTAGAAGTGAAAAGAGCAATGGCCCCGCCATTCCTTTTAAGATCCATTATCCTGACAGGGTGACTAGCGTAAACAATATGGTGGAACTGACCTGTAGGGCATGGACCCACATCTAGCATAGAGCCAGGGGTAAGACCATCCATACCCCTGACTTGCCGATCATTTACATCCCTGGGATTCCCCTCACAAGTGTGTTGCCCTGACGAAACCTCTGCATTTCACCTGCTTCCGGGACCTGTTCCCAAAAGGGCAATTTATAACATAGGTAGAATTGCGCAGAAGCGGGAACTTTTGGCCCTGATGTGTTTTTGTACTTCCGGCTATCAAAATCTAGAAGGCAGTTGTTCCGGACCTTTCCCAGGCAACCAGAAGTGGCTCCTATAGTTGATAAAACACTGCCCTTGAGGCTGTAATAGAAGAGCGGTCTCATCATTATATGCTGTTTGCCTGGTGGCCAGATGTAGGACAGGTACCGCCCACCCCCGCCCCCCGGGAGAACTGGGAGACTTCATTAGGATATGCAATACCAGAGGAAACATGGAGATATTGATATGAGGGAACGAAGAAAGGGGCCAGATAAAAATGGATCCATTTTAAATACTTCCACTAATTATATCATACACCAACATCTGTGCACCGTTTTCCACCCCCCCAATGCCCCGGATGGCTGCGCAAGATGCCACTGCCCACCGGCTGACTTCCTACACCTGCGGTGGGGGTGCCCACAGACCTCTGATTTTTGGGGCGGGTGTTTGGAGTACTCAGCGAGATTGTAGGTGAGACATTAGACCCAAACCCATTAATTGCACTACTGGGCTACACTAAAGCAATCCCGGGGGTTATGCGGAAACTAGTCGGACTGCTCTTACTCCTGAACAAGAGGCGGCTGGCAATGACATGGGTGAGAAAGCTGACCCTAACACTAAGCCAATGGCATGCCGACAAGCAGTATTGCAACGATATGGAAACAGAATATGGTAAACTAACATACCGCTAAGCCAGACCCACTGATATATGGGGCCCCTACATGCATTACCTGATAGCACAATCGAGAGAGTCAGAGAAGGTTCTTTAGCTATTTCCTGCAAGCCGTGAGAACACGATCAATGAGCCGACCAATGTGGTATAATGCCTTAAGGTTGTATGAAAAACGTAATACAGGCACATTATCGACATGCTGAAATGACTGTAAATTAAACTGGCAAATTAATTACACGGTAAATGTGATGATCTAACGAACTAAATCTAGAATATGTAAGTCAACTCTATGCCAACGTCGAAGAACCACTGTTTGAGGGGGGGATGTTGTTGTTGGCATCTGTGCCTGTTATATTGCAAAATGTTAATAAAAATAAAATAAACAAATGAGCTGGCTCAGTCAACGTGAGCAGCATATGCACGAATGATGCAATTCTGCTTTCTCCCCCTCCCACAAATAGTATTCCCTTTATTTTTACTGATGTTCTTATGCATGCTAGAAAAGGTTCCAAATATATAGCGGACAAGAGAGGGGACAGCGGACATCCTTGTTTTGTTCCCCTTTTAATATACATTTGTTGAAATAATTGTCCATTTACTGACAACCATATCAATGGCAAGTGGTTGTGTGCCTGCACCATCTGCAAGAACTTCAATCCAAACCCCATGTACTCTATTGTACGAAAGAGGAAAGACCACTGTGCCCAATCGAAATCCTTATCAGTCTCTGGGACCCCTACAGGACCCTCAACCACTCCCACGTTTTATTTCTTACAAGTAGATTTTGTTGAATGGGATCTTCTCCTCCCGTTGCTTCCTCCGCAATCCTCAAAATATGCAGGCTCTCACTGCAGTTGTTGATACGCTGTTTGACTTCCCAGGAAAAGAGCAGTCCAAATGGAAACATCCACTTGTATCTTATTTGCTTCTGGATAAGAGCTCTCACCACTGGACCCATTTCCCTCTTCTTCTGTGGGGTAGACTGGGCAAGGTCATGATATAATTGTGCCTATGCCCCGTTGATCCTTGTGGGCCCAGTTAACCTTGCCAACCTTAAGATATTCTCTTCCTGCCTGTACCAGGTCACTGCCACCAGAACATCTGTTGCTCTTGATCCAGAGTGGATCCCATCCATCTGAATAGCTTCTGTGGGTGAATCTTTTAGGTCCTTATCTCTAATATCTTCAGGTACGTTTTTCAGTCGTATATTAGACATTCTCAACCTGTTGTCTATATCTTCACATTAAGTTCTGGCTGATTCTAGAGAGGGTTTCAAGGAAGTCATCTTTCTTCTTAGTATCTTCTACTACTTCTTGCAGGGCTCTTTCATTAATATCGGTCTGTTCCTCTAGTTTGGATATCTCTCCTTTTAATAGACTTGTAAGGATTTCTTCAACTCGGTCTTAAGTAGTGAAATTTGTCTTGGAATGATGCTGTAATCTTTTCTTGAAAGTCATTTAGGCACTGCATCAGTTCCTCTTTATTAACTGCCATCTTTGTAGAGAGTACGTCCCTCTGTGTATCAGTCATTTTCTCCAAACGTAGTGCATACATGCCAACCCTCCCGATTTAGGTGGGAGACTTCTGATTTTCTGTGAAAAATATTGCTATTTTTCACATTCTCCCGCACAAAATAATTCTAGCCCCAATGCATTCCTATAGGAAAATGTATGTCTCCCGATTTCTCAGACGAAATCCCCCTCCCACCGCCTCCAGAATGTTGGCATGTTTGGTAGTGGGTCCTCCTCTGGACAGCAGTACAGACCTCTCTCTTTGTCAACAGTCATTGTGATTTCGAGTGGGCTGATGTGTTTTTCCCCTTCCCTTTGGAATCCAAATTCAATTTGCTCACCCTCACTGAGTCTTTTACCTTGCTTACCCCCAGGCTCCTTTCTCTATCAGGGGGCAGTAACCAGTTGCGATCCAAGTTAAGTTTTCCCTAGACTTGCATCTGCTCTATCGTGCGCATGCTGTTCCTTGACGAGATAAACCTTTTAGTTCTTATTTTTCTCTAGGCTATTTTCTGCACTCTTAGCTCTTTGAGGTGTGGGGAATACTATAGATTGATCCACCCACCAATGCCCTGCGAGTCTTGCCATGAGGTAGGTCTGTCCTGCTTCCTTACCCTTGGCATCAAGGTGGCGTTTGCCTATCCTCCGTCTGGATCCTTTCCCTTGCTGCTCCCAGGTTTTACTTTCCCGACTGACAATAGAGGTGACCCATGAGGCCCTGCTACTGTAGTCTCACTTTTTGCATTACTTTCAGCGTTGTGCCCAGAGCTTTCCTAGATGTATCCACTCTAAGTCATATTCAGGGGCAATTTGTTGCTCACATAAAACCATAAAAATCAATCAGAAGCCATGAGAAGGGTGGGGGTGCAGTGGCATATCCCTCCTCCAACCCTTCACCATGATTGGTAGTGGGTAGGATTCTTTCATATAAATTAAGATTCTCCCGAGTCCAGCATTCACACAGCCACCTTCCTGCTAAGCTATGCCCCGGTTCCTTTGTTGCAAAGGAATATCCTAATTCCTTTATCCTCCGGCACTCACCTGAGGCCTCACCAGCTCCTCAAGGGGCTCACACCCACAAATAGGTTGATCCCACTATGCTGGTAAGTCACACCCGCCAACTATCACTCCGAGGCTGTGGCCCTCTCTCAGGTGCTGGCATGTCTTAGCTCGCTGCTCTAGACGAATCACGCCCCTGACTGCATACCACTGTGTGTAAAAGGTTCTTGTTCCTATATCGTTCTTCCCCCTCACTTGGGAATTGCCTTCAGGACCATGATCGATCCGGTGGGCGCCACCTCCCCTCTTCTTCCTTCACCTTTAAATGTCCCTCAGAGGTACACTCATCTTTTATGCACAGGCCTTCCTGACAAAGCTCCAGCGTTCACGTCTTCCTCTTAGTGGGCGTATCTTGGAATCAATTCACACATTTTTAATGTGGTTTTTTCACCTATTGACAAAGGACCAGAGATTTCGGAATTCCTAAATCTTTCACTAGTACTGATGATCTCAAATTTTTGGATTCCATTGCATTAACTTTAAATACGGAAATCTTATGTAACTATTCTAATTCTTGTCATCTCTCTTGTCATGGACATTTCAGGTTTAATAATGGAAAGTATCACATGATTTGCAAAACAATGTTACTTTATGTTTGGTCTTACCTCATACTATTGCAGAAATCTGTGGACGTTGGCATACTTTATCTGCCAGTAAAAGGTGAAATAGAACAACCCTGTCGGATAATTTCCCATGTTGGGTAATTTCCCAAAAATAATTGTATTCCTAAGTGATCCGTTTAATGTTATTTGAGAATATTAGCACTTATAAGTCAATCATTTGCCTGTTTATATATAAGTTACATTTTCCTAAAACAAATGATTAAAAAAAGGAAAAAAACGTGTCCTCCCAGATCTGTGGGTTTGTGAGCACTAAATGAAGATCAATTCAGAGGTTAAAGAAAGTAGTTTGAGAAGAAATCAGGATTGATCTGGGTCAATAAGATATGGCGTTGTGCTTTTAAGCCTCTAAGCAATAATGCATGTAATGACCTTGATATCTAAATTAATCAAGACTACTGGGCTATACGAGGCACAGGATTTCTTATTTTGGGAATAATACCCACACTTGCCTCTCACATCCAATTAGGAAGTTCTTGGCCTTCACGAAAATAATAAAAGATCTCAGTGAGGGGTTTACTAAATTCAGGGGGAAATGTTTTAGAAAAGCTAGCTGCAAAACATGGAGTTTTATTCCCTTTTACCTTTTCAATTTACCAAAGAACTTCCTCTACATCCATCAGGTTCCTAGTCATTGCATCGAATGCCAAAGCATTTAATGTATTACAATAGAAAAAAAAGCATTGAATGCATTCAAAAAAAAATATATATTTTTATGGGGGCCCGCCCAATCCCCCTTTTTTAACCTGAACACCACATTATAATTAAAATAAACCCTTTATCATTGAAAATAATTGCAATCAATGCTTTTTTTCGATGCATCTTTTTCTATGGTAAGGCATTCGATGCTTTGGCATTCGTTGCAAAGACTAGATACCCATCTATCAGATTATCACTTTGATTTTCTAACAATTCAGATAGGGATACTTTGTTCAAATATGTAACCTGCTTCCTATTATCAGACCTGGCCACTGTAAGCTCTTGCAGAAAGTCTCAAATGCCCGGCATTTATGATGTTCAATCCCGCTCTCTACCCCATTTTCCTCAATAATTGTTTTCATAAATGATTTGCATTCTAGTGTACCCAGATTTTAAAGCAACCTCTGTTTTTAATCCGAAAACCTGGGGTGCTGACAGAAATTTATTCTGTTTCAATTATATGGATGGCGTGAACGTCCCATTCATTCGAACAAAATACTTACATAAAATGGCTGCTGTAGAGATGGAAGGTGGGGCTCCATGAGCAGCCCCTCTTCCATTTCCATGGCAGCCGGGGACACGGTGTGGTGGTGTCACTACCACCACTGCAGATTTAATCAGATAAGTATGGTAAGGTAGTGGCAAGAGAAGGGACCGCGAACTGGAAGGGGGAAAGCTGGCGGTGTCAGCTGAGCAGCCATTAGGTTAATTGGAACTACGGCTTGGAATCATGGGATTCAGCACGCATTCTAAGAAACCCAATTAAACTGGTTCCCACAGCCTGGTCTAATTGAAGTTTGGTTGGAGATAAGTGCCTGCAAGCTTGTCTACTGGGTATGCGCTTGTGTTGCTTGTACGCCTTTTGAACATCTTTCAAAGGACAATTGTCTTGTCTTCGGCCTTACAAGCTAGGCTTTTAAGAAGAACCAAATCCATCTTCCAGCCCATCAAACTGCCCTTTGTGAGCTCAATTGTAAATATAATTTCTAAAATCTCATGATCTGGCCATGGAGTTGGAATTATTTCTGAGGTTTCTATGGAGAGTAAACTCCCTGAAGAAAGATAATCATACAGGAATAGGACTGCCTGTGAACGTCTCTTAAATGAGTGTGAACAAATTGTCAAATCTTGGGCTGGCAGAATTCGCCTCGACTTACAAGACACATTACTGGCATCCCTGATATTGAATGCACAGAATAACATTTTGTTATTTAAAGCTAAATTTCTAGCTCTTGCAACTTTCCATTCACCCACTACAAAGCCTATATGTGAGTCTAAAACATGACAAAAGTATTTGGGGGTTAAAGGGATGCAAATAGATCTAGATGTTCGTGAAATGATCCCTTCATTATCACAGACCTCGTTTCTGTGACTTATACATATTGGTTAACACTAAAAGGGGAGTGTTTATGAAATATTCAAGCAACGCTTTTCCTTATCAGATTGGAGTTGCCAATCATAACCCCTACATTACATCTTCACAACAAACGTAAATAGCTTTTGCAGAATTTAAACATAACATTGGAATATTTGAAAGCCTTTCCAATCAATGAGACAGCAGAGGGCCTTAACCACTGTTGCAAATTTTTTCTCTACCAACTTGTTGCCTCTGGGTGGGCTTGGCCACAGCCATGCAGTAAGGCATCCTTTCTCGATAGCTCCCACATGATCCTGTTCAAGATATCCACAAAACCTGTATCACATCAGAACCGCACCAAACCAGTGCGGAACCCATCTGCAGCTGAACCACAGCAGTAGCGTCGGTGGCACACGGCTGCCGACTGTGTAAGGCGGCTTGGAGGAGCAGAGGACGCAGTCCTCAAGATGGCAGCTGCTGGCTTTCAGCAAGCTGCAGAGGGCCCGGCCGAGTTGTGAACACCGGCGGAGTGCCGCGGAAGAACAGCGGACAGTGGCATTCCCTTGCTGGAGCCTTTGGACCGGAGAGGTGCGGCTCACTTAAGAGGTTTTGAGTAAGCGCTTACCTGAAGAGGAAGGAAGTACACATTGCACTACTGCAGGAAACACACTTAACTGCAGACCCGCAAGGCTTGATTGGCAGGAAGTGGGGGTCGAAAGGGATCCTGACATGGGTTGCACCAATGGTCCCCTTTCGGCTGTTGGAGTTAAAGCATGACAATGGGGGCAGGATGGTGTCGATATATGGGTTAATTGAAAATAGGGAAGTGTGCATTAACAATACTTATGCCCCCAACAGTGATGCCACAGCGTTTTTCAATTCCCTCAACTCCAGATTTGTGGCGTTTAGGGGTGCCACGTGGATTTGGGGGAGGGGTGACTTCAATTACATGCTCAATCCTCTGGTAGATAGGTCTAACGATAAATATCGGAAACCCTCTCCTCCAGCAAGAACCCTAGGCGCTCTGCTGCAGAACCTTGGATTAGTGGATGTCTGGAGGAGTCATCAGAGGGATGCAAGAGGGTACTCGCATCATGCGGCACCATCTGGGGTTCACACTCATCTAGATTATATTTTCACTGGGCAGGATACTGTTGCGGAGCTCCGGGCAGTTGAGTACAAGGCCAGGGTCCTCTCTGATCATGCCCATTTGATTGCCACCTGGCGGAGGTCCTCGCCCAGGCCACCGATCCTGAATTGGCGCCTTAGAGTCCAGGTTCTACGGGATGGCGTTTTAGTGACTAATCTGACGAGAGAAGAGAGGAATTGTTTGAAACCAACACTGGTAGTATCACAGAGCAGAAATCTGAGGGATGCCTTTAAGATGGTGATAAGGGGAACAGCTATTGGCAAGCTGGGCAGGCTTAGGAGAGAGCTGTTGGAGGCTCTCGCAAGCACGGAGGCTGAGATCGAACTGGAGGAACGAGATCGGGTGGGGACGGGTCAGGCTGGGGGGCACTTACTAGCCTTACGCCAAAGGTGTATCTGGGAATGCGATTATGCTAAATATACTGAGGGGGTGCTTGCAGAGGGTGACATGCTTGGTAGACTGCTAACGTGGCTGTGTAGTAGCGAGGAACAAAGGGCAATGATTGGCACGATTCGGAATAGGGAGGGTCATGTTGTGAAAACTCAAAGCGAGATAAATGAAGTGTTTTCTGAATATTATGAGACCCTGTACTCTGGGGGACCGGAGGGAAACAAGGGTGAGATTGTGGAGGGTCTAACTACAATAGGGAATTTGACGAGGCACATGCAGTGGCGCTTGTGCCAAAGCTCCTTCAAATGTATGAGTAGGCCTGGGAGATAGGCTGGCTTCCTCAGAGGTTGAGGGAGTCCGTGATTGTGCCAGTACTCAAACCTGGCAAGTCCCCTTTAGATTGCGGCTCCTATAGGCCCCTTTCTATGATTAATCAGGATTATAAGATCTTTACTGCCTTATTAGCAAATAGACTAAAAGGGGTGATTGGTGAACTGATGCATACTGATCAGACGGGTTTTGTACTGAATAGGAGCACCGCCTGGAACCTGCGACTACTCCATCACATGATAGACGGCACCAAGCGTCTTGGGGTGGACTGCGCAGTAGCTTCCCTAGTCACGATTAAAGCGGTTGATTCCATTAGATGGGATTGGCTGCGCGAGACTTTGCAGCAATTTGTATTGGGGACCAGGTTCTGTAGGTGGGTAGAGCTGCTGTACACACAACCCCAGGCTAGAGTGCGCATGGGGAGACATATCTGGAGTGTGGGAGTTGCACAAGGGTACCAAACAAGGCTGCCTGCTGCCCCTGATGCTCTTTATGATCGCCCTAGAGCCACTAGCTGTGTTTTGAGAAATGATTACGCGATGGTTGGGATAATGGTGGATGGGGTCCGACATCTCGTCTCGATTTATGCAGACGAAATGTTGCTCTATGTACATTAGCCAGCTGAGAACGTACTGCATATTTTGGATGTAATAGATCTGTTCGGGTAGCTCTCTGGTATCCATATAAGTCGAGATAAATCCTATTTGTTCGCACTAGTGGACATTGCTGGTTTAAGTCAATACCAGTTGCCGGTCTTGGGGGTGCGATTGCATACGGAGACATTGCGGTATCTAGGAGTTAATGTCATGCATGATGTTGCCACTTCCCACAAGCACAATAAACAAAGGGTCCTTGATGGTGTCCTTCTGTCAATGTCATTCTGGCAGCGACTGCCCCTGTCAATGATGTGCAGAGCTGCCCAGTTCAAGATGGTGGTGTTACACAGCCTGTTGTATCACTTCATTAACATTCCTTATGCTAATCCCAAGTGATTCTTCCTCGACTTGGATTCGGAGGTGAGAACATTCTTGTGGGGCAAGGGCAGGTGTAGGATTGCGCTTGGTACCCTACCGAGGGATTTTGATGGGGTGGAATACGGCTGCCTCATTTTGAGTTGTATTATCTGGCTGTCCAGTTACAGTTTATGGAGAGCTAGCTAGCAGATGAAGTCACACTGGACGTTTCTGCAGCCGTCGGTCAGGCGGTATTTTTTGAAGGAGGTCCTATGGATCACAGATGGTTACATGTGATTATAACTAACCAATAAATAACGAACAACACTTGTCTAAATATTTAAAACAACACAAATATCGATTTTTATTTGAGGGGGTCCCCCCAAAACCCCTGTTTAGCTCGATTAATAATTCCACCCCAAACCCCCTCCCCACCTATTTTAACCCCTTACCCCACATTTTATTTTAAAAACTCGACATATTGTTTTGTTATAAATGTTTAGATCAAATTGCTGTTTGTTATTTTCCATTCGTTCTAAGCACGGCATACCTCTCAGATTCTACGTATGGGCGGAACCCTGGCTTTTGCAGTTGGGTAAAACTGTGGCATAGGGTATGGAAGTTCGTGGGCATTCGGGACCCATACCTCCCGAACATCCCATTGGTGGTGCTCGCTGGGATGGGGCGGGACCCCCACCTCACAGATCAGGAAGCACTGGGAGATTCTTGGATCAGTTACATTGGGAGATTTGCAGGCAGACAGGGAGCTGATGGATTTTGAAACATTGATATGGACCACTGGCACACACCAAGGTCAATTTCTGATGTATCAGAGTCTGGTGAGGAACATCTGAGCCAGATGGACAGGCTTTGGTGGCAGGGGGCATTGAGGGGGTCAGGTGCTGGAGAATGTACGATGTTGCGGAGGGCGGACACGGTTTCCAGGCTGTATGAATTGCTATTAAGTACATATTGTGCGCTGGCCCCGAGGGTGTGCGGAAAGTGGGAGACGGATATGGGTAGATCGTTCATGGATGTGGAATGGGCACGAGCACTGGTATACACCAAAAAGGGGTCACGAAATTCTAGATTCAAGCTTATCCAGCTGTACTTTCTACCCAGGGCTTATTTGACCACCCCACAGGATTTTGAGGTTGAGGGTGCGGGAGCTATGATTTGTCCTAGATGCATACATGCAGTAGCTGACTTTTTCCACATGTTCTGGTCCTGTCCGGTTATTAGTAGATTCTGGAAGGAGTGTTGAGGACCAAGTCGCTAGTGGGGGAAGATTGATGCAGGATTGGCCTGTTTGTTAGGTCAATATACTAAGGTGGTAAACACATGAGACATCTCACGCGCATGAAAGATCTTATCTGTGTATGAGCTAAACAGAGGATTGCTATGGCTATAGCAGGGGTATAAGCAGTTGGAGTTATGTTGGTTTTGGGAAGCTGGGTTATCTGCCTGTTCAGATGGACTTTGTTCTGTTGGATGAGGATCTGTGTTTTGTCTACTAAATGCCAATAAAGAATGTTAAAAAAAAAACTAAACAAAAAACGTTTTGCCTCAAAGGTCAGCAACTCCTTTAAGCGGCATTCCACTATGGGAATGGTCTCTGCAAAGTTTCTGAGCAACTTCTTAAACCGTTTCATTTTATTTCAAACTGGTCTATGATTTCACTATATTAAATTGACATTACACTTCAGAGTGATCAGAACTAGGGTGTGGGCTGGTAATACCGGTTATGGGTCGTTGAATTATGGAGGTCAGTTTTATTAAGGTAATACTTCCCATAGTAGCAACAGAACCAAGATCCCTGTGTGAATATTGCGCCACTTAGCAACAGCATTCTACAATTACCCCCCAACAGATCTACATATCACTTTCCCAAGTTCCTTCCCAACTCACTTTGACCTCTTAGTGTGCCGGAGGGGTTTGGTTTCTTCCCATCTGTAATCCTAGAAGTGTATCCAAGAAGGATTATTCTAAGAGTAGATATATATATAGTAGTTTGCCTATGTCAGGTTTACCCTACCTTTACCACAGAAGTTCTACTGCCAAACAGGTAGTCTCTGAGGTAGCCCAACCCACCTCAATTGCGTGACTACGGAATCCCAAAACCACCTATTTTCCTAAGTGATAGAGAAAGGTGGGAGGAAGAAACAGTATCAACGACAAAAATCCCCAGCATGAAAATAAAGAGGGATATATATCAGTATATGAGTAGGCAAGATGGTATATAGATGCAGATAAACAGGACACCTACCCACCTACGGTTGAGATGACACCCAGCGGTGAACCTAGCTGAATACTAGATTCCTTCCTCCCCTTGCACTGAGTTCATAGACCAGGAAACCTGCAGAGACAGCATAAGGCGTGACAAAAAAAACACCAACTATATGCAAGGACCATCCTCGATGACAACAGGGCAAAGCTTTAAGAACGAATAGGGAGGATTCACCCAGAAAAGGTATAATCATCAAATCATCAGAGCAGTACTCGAAGCACGGCTGACAGTAGATAAGAATCCAAGAAATCACAATCCAAAGGCAACTCGAAAAACAGGCAAAGGTGGTCAAAACAAATTCAGGTAGAAGTTATTGAATCACAAACCAAGGAAAGTCCAATACACAGGTAGAGATCAAAACACAGCAGGTGGCATAAGGCAAAAACACAATCCAAAAGAGAAATCCAGGAAGCAGGCAGAGGCCGAGAAAACAAGTAGGACAGGTTGTAAAGTAATGCAGAATAAAGGTTCAAAAGAGGACCAGTACCAACAGGAATCAAAAGTGAATACAGCACAAGAACGCAAGCACCAACGTACTCATTGACGATCGCTGAGGTCTGTGTGTTTTTATGCTTCAAGCGAAGCATGTCGAGCACGTTGTGGTGCGCTGGCATACTGCAGCGTCAGCGGAGCGGCACAGCGCTGTGAGTTGAAGCTCAAGCAAGGCACGCCAGGACATGTAGTTTCAGCCATTCCCCAAGCCGCCACGGCAGATTGCCATGCCGCCATATCACTGAAATCCCGATAAACCCTGCCTCAGTGTCATAAATTGCATTATATAACTATAATATGAATAACTCTCAGCACCTAGCCAGGCAAGACAGTGCTGTAGCCACAAATGAAACATTCCTCATGGTTTTTTCAGGGATGCATTTAAAAAATGTCCATGCAGAACTATGGACTTTGACAGCCTGCTCTTTTCAAACATTGTAAATATACAAAATATTACTGAACATTTCAGAACGCATGACAGGTTTAATGAGTACAATAAAGGCCAACAAAACCTTGGTGCATTTCTTTTGTTCTATTTAGAAAGCATAAGCTAAGAAATCGCTGACACAGCAAGCCTCTCTTCCAACCTTGTTCCCTGTTAGGCAGAATCACATGGAAGTACCCTTGGGGAACACTACATGCAACTAAGACTACAGGTGTCAGTACAATTTCACCTTTGGTACAAGCCTGAACTACGCAGTAATGTGGTAGCAGTGGCTGAGCAGCCAGACTTATCTCAAGAGTAAAGTGAGCAGTAAAACAAGTTACACAAAGGACCAACAAATACAGTGATTCAAACAAACACTTACTCAAGGTTTCTTGGTAAAAGAATATACATGTATTTACACAGTCATTTGGAAAACATTACACTAGCAAGAGCAGCTCAATATCATATACTAATATACTACAAATACACAACCAATAAGTTACTGAACAAGTTCAGCTCCCCTGAAGTGGGAGCAAAAAAAGGGGTAAAAAGACAAGGTTATAAGAAATGAAACACACATACTTTCATAGGCAGGGAAAAGGGTTTCAGTTAACTACAACCAACAATTCAGTTCATACGCCTGGGCCAAAGTCAATGGTTCAGAGTCTTTGTATAGGATAGCACAGTTCTGGTAGTAAACAGTTAAGTCTTTGCCACGGATCTTAGAAGAATTTGGTCAGATGAAATGTTAGATGTTGGTTTAGGGAAGGACAAGCCTTTGAAGTCTGGAAAGTTTCACAAACATTCACCGTGGCCCTAAAGACTTCCGGACCACATTTGCACAGTACCTTTAAAGTGAAGAAGAGCTGTAGCTGAGGCAGTTGTTCCTGGCAGTTCGAGCAGATCTCGCTGTTCCTGAGCTTCAGTCGTGGGGACAAGAAGGTGAACGTTGGGAGGTTCCTGCACTGCCCAGGGAAGAGGCCACAAGCTTGGCAAAATGTCGGTTTAAGGTGTGAGTGCCTTAAAGACCACAAACTGGTATCCTTCCCACTGGCAATCTGGTTTACCACAGCACTCTGCAGAAAATTCAACCAGGAGGGGACAGTGTCCAGGCGGCTTGCGAGTTGATTGTTCCTACCAAACTCAAGGGAAGAAGTTAATCTTGAAGGGCTTCTCTGTCGATGGAGTTTCAGGCAATTCGGACCTGCAGCAGGGCTTCACCGGTCGTCCAGGAGTTGCAGCAGTCGTCTTCCTTCAGCTCGTCTTCGGTTCTTTCGTTCCAGTGGTCGACTCTGCTTTCCAAGATCCAGAGACCTGCTTTTAAACAGTTTTCCCCCATTCATTCCAGCCTGGCTGTCACTCACACAGCAGGGTGGATGTCCTTGACAGACAGCCAGCCGGCCAATCACACCAGAGTTCATTCAGGTCTCTTAGGAGACTAAGCACAGGGAGTTTCGGGCACCTCCATCACATCCTGTCCACCTCAGACACTCAGGCGCCAGAGGAGGGCTTCAGCACTGAAGCCCGCCAAAGGCCAATGAACAAAAGGACAAAACCGTGTTTGGCGCGCAGAGACGAACACAAGAAGGACCTTTCCAAAAAGAAATGGCGAAAAAAGTTGAACGGAGTCTGTTTTTACAGATAGGTCTTGGGCGCCATTTTTAACTACCGTTGTTCGCGGTCGGGAAAAATCATGGTAGTTTGATCTAAACCACTGCCACCAGCCATTTCAAGTAAGAAAGGGTAACATTTGACGTTATATGAGTGTTTTGACTCAGGGGATGCTAGGCAATCCCTACAGCACTCTATAGGAAGATAGTGTGTGCTGGTTCTGTAAATTTAAAGAGACTAGTAAAGTCAGTTTAACTTTACATGCTCTGGGAGACGCTAGTCAGTCCCAGAGAAAGCATTTAAACCATGGGAAGTCTGAAAGACATACCTGTGCCACTGCACTGAAGGTGCTGTCTGACACACAGAAAAAGATGATGCCTATGGAGTTGTTTTAAAACTCCATAACCAAAGAACACAAAAGTAAAACACACATCAAAATACATGGAAGAGTGGGAAAAAGGCTCACACTCTTCCCAGTAGAAAAATCAAATCCTAGCAATCCAGCAAAGTTGCTGGGGGTCTCAAAAGGTAAGGGAAATTAGCACATTCTTCAGAATTCTCCCTAACATTCCCTTTGCAAATTGTTTTTCAAAATAAACTCTCTGCTTTGTAATAATTCGCACATAGCAATGTACATGCATTATTATGAAAGCATAGCAGCACAGAGCACAACTACTGCAAACAAGCACAGATATTCTTCTAAACAAGAGGTTCACATTCAAATATTTTATTTCCAATTGCAGAACATACTCAACATATGCTGCATATATAGCTGATGTTTATGTAAACAAAAAAAGACAAGTCCAGGATAACTTAATTAAACAGTTACTTAGGACACAATGAAAGTCGCAAAATGTATGTATAAAGCCCGGAGGCCTTATCATTTGGCAAAGGCCCATCTTGTTCAAACATGCCACTTTATACAGAATTCTCCAATAAAAAGATTTGTCGTCAACTGTAAACAAACAAGCAAGATGTTCAGTTCTCCTGTGTCTACCGATTACATGGATGGCATTATCGGCTAGACGTGGATTGGCTAACAGAGAAGCAGGAGTAGGAATTGGACTTTATAACTCATCTGTTTCAGAGGTTTGACATGAGTTCCTCAAATGTCACCAAAGGCCACGACACTGGACTACGAAGGAGCAGAGCATGGAGGACACTGCTGACCCACAAGATCTTGACCTGCCTGGGTAAGAAAGCAAGCAGAAACTTTAACGATCATTCCAAGACTAATTCTAGTCTGTGGGCCTACAAATTGCTTGCTTCAATAATTAAGAGACCGAGCTAAATTACAAGGCTGAACTGACTTGAAAACCAACAGCATTCAGATGCCTTCATTATGAGACATTAAACAGCTCTTGGAGCCACAAATTGGCACTTTGCCAATTTTTCCAAATTCGAATTTGTGACTGGCATTTTTTACCCATATTTTTTCCAACATATGTTTTTCTTTTCAATTGCTGTAGACCGCTTCTAGGTTGTTTTTAATTAACTGCCCATACTAGCAATGGATTTGGCAGTTCTAACCCCTTTCCACCTAATAGATTATCCAGATGTTGCTCTGTATAACCTCACGGCTTGCCAATACACAGCATCACAACTGTCAATGATTTTAAGTTTTATTGGGACACAATGGCTACATAACCATGGTGGTTGTTTTAACATTTTAGAAGTGAATATTAGAGCAGGATGCTGGGTATCTATACAACAGCTGTATTGCTAATATTAGGGACTGTCTATTGTTTAACTATTCTAGTTTTAATACTCGCATTTTATTTCTACAATAAATGTACATAAATGCTTAACAAGAGAGAACATTTTAATGTGTTTCTATTCAAAAGACACTATTATATAAGTGCACACACTTGGTTTCATGATAGAGAAGGAAAGATATTGATGGATTCTAATGTTTAGAAGTGTAATACGCTTTGATAAATATATAGACCTAGATAGACCCACAGCACTTTTGCTGTCCATCAGTAAGCCTGTCAGCTGCATTGGGGTAATAGTTTCTCTTGCACTAAAGCACAGAGACCCACATTTCTTCAGGGCCTTGCTTGAGGTGCTGCAATATTCTCTGCCGCAAAACCTGCCACTGCTCCAGGTGGGCATTCCAAGAGAGTTAGACTCTGGCATGCAGGGTATGATGTAAGTCATGACCCAGTAGTCAGATTTTTCATTGAGCTTAAATTTGAGTCCTGAATAATAGGCCCATCTGTAGCACAATTGCCTTTTGGTCACCTCTTTGGCAATGGGCTTTCGCAGCTTTTCTTCTTTCAAAGTAGCTTGATAAAGTACTTAACAGATTTGGTTGGTGCTATCCAGGTAATCAAATCAATCTTATTTGCATGATGGTAAGATGTGCTTCTTTAGTCTGGTAATCATGTAGTTCATCTTTTATATCTCTTGGTCGTGCTGGTTTGTCATGCTTCAGGATCCCTATCCAATTAGCTCTCGCAATCTTAATGTTTGCAATGTCAGTCTTTCAGGAGTTGTTAAAAGAGTGCAGAAATGCTCCATAATGTTATACATCCAGAAACCTTCCTCCGAAAAGTGAAACGCCACATTCACCCTTCTTGATCTTTTGTTGAAATGTATTTTTCTTTCTCCAATTAGAGGGCGAGGAGGGTACCCTTAAGTTACTGCACTTCTTCCATAAGTGAAAAGACTTTGCTTTCATGCATGGACATTTTTGTTTTATTTGCATCAACTCTTTCTCCCAGTGACCCAACCTCATGCTTATTTTCTGCAATTTCACAATGCTCACATTTCATATCTCTTTTTTTTAGGTCCTCCTTCAGTCCTTGAATAATTGGACGAGTAGTTCTTAGTCAAAAGCCACATCATCCTTAGCTGTTGCCTTTTCCTTGTGTCCGTCTGTTGTCTGGTCACCAGAAACCACATGTTTGGCAGCCTCCATACAAGCTTACATTTCGGCAGTGTTGGCACTTTTTCTGTGAAGTGGACACCGTTTTATTAACAGATTATTTTTGAATTCATCAATTCCCCATAAGGAACTTTCCTGGGGAATCCCAGATCTAAGGAGGCCATCCCATACCTTTATGAGGGCCGTGTATACAGCCAAAAATAAGTCCTGATGTTACAATGGATATTGCCGCTGAGGCTCCCATCCAGAATCTCACCTTTTATGTGCGTATAGAGTCCCACCTCTCTAGGTGAGCTATGACACCAATCAAATATGCCAAGTGTACGAAACACTTCCTAAATTTCCCTCCCAGTGAGATTGTTTCATTGACATCAGAACAGACACATTCAGAACAATTGTTTTGCTTTCAACACCAATCTCATTACCAAGTTGAAAGACTCCGGATTCAGCCATTAAACGCACATGTTGAGTGCTCCATGTACCCCGGATAGATTGTTTTCACCAACAACCCACCTCCTCCCCATTTACACAATCACTACCGTTACCGAGCACCATCCCTTTCGAAAAGGGCTTGGCACAGCGCTGTTGTAGCAAGGTGTAGCAAAGGAGGTCTTCTTAATTAATAGCAGTCCACATTTCCCACCTCTGCCGGTCGAGACGGCCACGTGGCCATCTATACCGCAGTTCCCTCAGACAGCCACAGTCATCCCGCCACCCCTTATCAGGGGACTGCATCAAGCTCTGCACTTCAATGTTTGTGGGAGTATGTTCCCTATTGTTACAGAACAGCATAGGCAGCTCTTACCACTACACCAGGTTCAACTCCTCTTCAAGTGAACATAGCCACCAATAGCTCTCCACTCATCCACCATCTTGGGTCGCTGTCTCGGGCAGCAAGGAATTCTGCTTTTTATCTCCAACAATCACAGGAAAAAAGACATCTGCCTGCTCATGGTGGGTTCTGCTGTATTCTATAATTAATGTATTGTCCTGCTGGGGGTTGTAGCCACCATTTTCCAACCAGAATCGGGCAACCGTAGCAGACAAAGCCCACTTCCACTCACTCAGTCTTTGCTCCCAGAGTGCTTTCTAATAAACTGCTGCATTGGTAGTCTGAGTGCATAGGTAAGACAGGATGCAGGAGGGAGTAGGAAGCATTTAAGCACATTGGGAAGGGCTGGTTCCAATATTATGTTATTTCTGTTTCAATGTCAATAAAAGAAATATATATACATATTAAAGAAATACACATTTTGCGTTTTTTTTTAACATTGATCTGAGAGAAACAATAGAGCACCAATTGAGCCCACCTCTATTGGCGAAGAATTGACCCATAAATGGAGATATAGAGCGTTCAATGTTTTTCAATGAAAGGGCCTAGTACTGGATGTTCAATACCTTCAGTGTTATGGAGTCAGAAAACGATTCACCATAGTGCATGGCCACTGTTCTAAGGCTGGGAAAGGGCATACTTGACACAAACTTACTGAGATTCAACAAATTACATTTATAAAGGGTTTCTTTAGGGAAGGGACTTCACCAGACATGTACAGGTACTGTACAACATCTAAAAACAATAAGGGTCTCTCAAAAGCAAACAGTATCAAGAATGGGACAACCAGATTGGGGCTCTTTCCAGGTGTCCAACACCTTCATAGGTTAATGCCCAAATCAAAGTTCTGACACGTCCTTGTCCCTCCCTGGGACACCCAATTCTACAAAGAAATATCCAACAAGATGGGAAACAAAATAAAATCTCAAAGCCTAATCTTAAAAGTCTTTAGCCTTTAACCTTAAGCAATAACACAAATGTTCCGCAGTGAGTGTGGGAGGAGGCCAACACAAGTTCACAAATCTTAGTCTTAGATGTCCTCTTACAATCTAATGTAACAAAAGCAGAAACGCTCTTCTGGAAATCTCTTCCAGGCTTTACTTGCAGTCTGAACCTCTCTTCGGTCTACCCGCTTTCCCCACACGTTTCTGGCCCTTTCCCAGGTTGCTGGTTTCCCTTGTCCCTTAGGTTAAGCTTCCATTCAGCTTCTGCTTTCTTAATTTGTAGTCATTTTCCAACATTGCTCCACTTGTGAACTGCTTAGGTTCCTCATCCATGTCTGAGACTTTCAACTCTGAGAGGTCCATCTCGGGCCTTGGGTTTCTTAGCATTGACTTTAGGTCTCTCCCCAGGCCTCCCTCTAGCTTACCTCTGAACCTTGGTTTTCTCAGCATTAAATGTCAGTGTCTTCCAAAGCTTGGCATACTCTGCATTCTCTTCAGGTCTCATGACTATTTTGCCCTTACTCATCCAGGGTCCTTTTCGGTCAGATGTTACTATGTCACCTTCCTGCCAATGGTCTGGTTTCTCGGTTTCTCTTCCCCAGGGGTTGACGGCTAGGAATCCACACACTGTCTCTTCAATTACCCCAAGGACTTGGAAGGTGGTTATGCACTCCTCTGCTCAACATCACTCTCATTAAGGGTTCCAGTTATTAACCGCACCTTTCAAGTCCTCTTGGATTGTTATGCTTTCCTCCAGGCCACAGACTTCTCAGGGCTCGTTCTTAGTACTGCCTTTCTCCATGCAGCAGTCTTTTCCACGCTCCTTCCTTCAACAATCTCACCTTATGTCAAAGGAGCAACATCAAACAAGTCGGATTCCTCTGGGATTCTCCACTTTCCTGTGCTTTGTCAGCCCCTTAAATATACCCAACGTTCTCTGATAGGTAATTCCCTATGTGGTTTTGTATTCTCTTTGGGGATTGGTTGCTGCTCCTTTAATTCTCAATTCCTCTCATTAGTGTATAACTAGTGAGGCCTAGTATTGGTTGATTACATGATATCTTCAATTATTGTTAATGAGGGCCTACAAGGTTTCAAAGGCATCTGCAGTGTGAAGTGACATCTTGGAATTACTTTAAGTGCGCTCAGCAGCTCCACTGAGTTCCATGGTCTCTTCTGGCCGATACCGGACGTAACGTGGAATAAGCGTTGGCGCCTGGGATCCATGATAACTTCTATGGCTGTTTATCACTATGTAAATGAGTGGTGTCATTCTAAAGGGGTTGCTCTGATCCATGGAGCATTGTGATCTCTGACAATGCTCTCTGGCAGTTTAAGTCATCGGGAGCATTATGACTCTCTCCTGTTTTTACTTATTGCATCTTTGGTTGGGGGTAGCAACCCGGCCTTGCATGATGTATTGGGATTGTCACCAGGGAACTATCTACCATATGGTGATAGAAGATTGGATCTTAGAAAGTGACATTTTTCACCCAAACACCTCAAAGTGTTTTCGAGCCCGATTGCATCTTTCTTCGTGAAGTTGAAGAAATGATTGCAACTAATGCTGGGGATGGAATACAGTCCTTAGTGTGGTAGCAAGCCTACAGGAGTCACTCCTTCCATATTCTGAGACACATCAAGTGGTACCGGGGTCACCCCAGTTCCTCGCTGCCACACATTTATAACTCATTATGCTTCAGCCAGATTATCAACTTTTAGTGCACCTGTGACATAATGGGTATATGATTGAACAGAGATTTTTAAAATGCAATTCCAGGCTAAAACTACTGCCCTTTGCAGAGAGAAACTATTGGACTGTACCTTCATTTGTAGATTTGGATCAGCAGTAAACTTTCATACAGGTGAAAATGACAAGTAAAATATATTAATTTACAAAATAATATGTTCAAAAGGATGTTTTGAATGACAGCATCATCACATTTTTACACACTAGATAGAGAAAGAAAGTGCTGAACTGTTGACAAATCATAACATCCGCATTCATGCTGACCTGAGCAGCTGACCTGAGCCTGAAAAACATTGCTAGTTCCCATGAAATCCATCTTTTTTATTTAGCTGGAAAACAAATCTTTAAACTTGTCAAATGTTCGTTTTTAAAAGCAAGGGGGGAGGGTTGTGTCATTTCAGCTAATTACCGCCAATTATGTGCATTTATAAGCTGCAAAAACATTAATTAACGTGCGTTAGCCCAGACTTTCCACAACACTGTACTTTACGCATTCTTATTGTTGGCACCAAAAACACAGAGCAGTGGAACTGTTTGGCACTTTGAGTAAAAGCCTATAGCTGTGCATAGTGTTCTGCATTTGTTTCAAATGAGGTAACCTCACTGCAGAGCAAATGGAAGTGGATTAGACTTAAGGGGTCTAGCTTTCACCATTTAGCTGACACCAAAAATGAAAAATACGCAATGCAAAATTGCTCTAAAATAAACAACTGACAATTATGGGATTTAAAAAAAGAAACAGATGGAAATGCTTGCAATTCACAATGCAGGCTGCCTGAAATATGATTTTAATATGAGGATCCTTCTGAGCTAGTAATAAATAAAGACGGCGAGACAGCCCGCTCAATGCGGTCGTAATGACATACAGCCTCTGCTGGAAAGAGCTTTTCTTAAAAAGTCAGTGCACCTGAGCGTTTAATGAACACCGCTCGTCATTTATGGCATCGGCAGATTCGGAAAACGTGTGAAGTTTTACACGTGAAATTGTTGACGAAAGACCAAAGATTCTGGGGAAACCAAGAGCCCTCTTTTCCAACTAAAAACCATTTGAAGTGAGCGGTTTAAAAAAGGCACACTCATTTTTTTGATCACTATGTCTGTGTGCTTATGGTTCAGAGCTAGTTTCTCGCAGGACCAAGCCATACAGTCAACAGAAATAGTAGTGCTTCCAATGGAGAGACACTTTTGGGCACTGTCCCCTGATACAGTGCGGAATGAAAAGAACACTCAATACACCAGTGAATTATTAAAGACAGACGATTTATTTGGCAACACAAGAAGTGGGGGATGAAGACCCATGGGAGAAAAGGCAATTGTTAACAAAAGTGGTCCACTCGAGAGTAAGAAGGGGTTGGGACAAAAGAGCAACAAGGAGTACAATGATGTCAGCCTCTAGACCTTCCTTCACCTTTCCTGACAAGGGTCCCAGTGTTCCTCTGATGGGATTATCTAAGCCAGGGGTCTGCCTTTCAGCTCTACAGCTCGCATGGTATCGGGTATCTTCACAACTGCCTATGCTGGCTAGAGGTGATGGTCAATGGCATATTTAGGCTTTCTGCTGGCCTAGGCCCAATTAAGTGTATGCACCCCCCCTCCACAACTTTACTCCACCTCTTCCTGATTTTGCATGATTACCAGATTTCGTCCCTTCAACAGACTCTGTCCACCTTGGCAAACTACACCTCGTCAACACCCTCTTGCCCCATTTGGACTCCTTACCAACAAAAGATGTTTTTAAGGCTGGGGGGTTAGAAAGTTACTACTTCCTAGTTGAAAGCGTGTTATCCAGGATTTGTAGAAGGCAGTGTTTTCTAAAGTTGAGTGCACTCGAGATACTTATTGAGGCCGACTGCCTACTTTCGGTTAGGTCAGAGAACCATTTTTAAGACACAAGTGAGGGAGGGGTTGAATGAGACATTTTCGATTGAATGCTAATATCTGGTTTCTCCCGATTTGCCCGCTTTCACACCATGAAAAACACGTAGACTGGCCAGTAATATGAATGTTTCGGGCAACGGAACTACATTTCTCCATGCAGTCTTGTGAAATGTTATAGTTTACATATGAAATATGTGCAGGCACATTATTAAAAAAAATTGATTATAAATGACTAAACTTCCTTCTCGTGGTTACAGCTATGGTGTTAGCAAGGGGCATAATGGAGATAAGTCAAGTTACTACCTGCTGTACCCCATGCTCCTCTAATCCCTTGGGCTGGAATGCTATCAAGCGATGGCAAAATCACAAGTGACATTTTGAAACTATTCCTGGCATAAACACCTCAGTGTGGTAAAGAGAGTTGGAGAAGGTGCCTGGAACCGAGCATGCTCACAATGGGGTATTGAATAAAGAGACCCTGAGCATTCATGGGTAGGAAGCAACAGCTTTCCTCGTAGCTGAGCACTGCAGTTAGCTTTTATAACAAATGAAGTGCTAGATACTGTTTACATCATTGCTGTTTGAGCCGTTGGCCAAAATACAAATGCCCCAAGAGTAACCCTAAAGAATGCATCGGGGGTCCAACACAATATGTGGGTGTTTAGGCTATGGGTCTTGCCAGCTTGCGTTTCTGGTATTTTGTACATTTTTGTTCACTCCTTTGAGTGGATTAGAGTCTGCAATACAAAAAAAAACATTTTGAGATTTGTGGTTTATAGATCTAGATTTTCTGCTATCGCTGAGGTACTGATTTAGAGTAAAAATCATACCTTTTATTTAAAATCTAATTAATGTAAAGGTTACTTATAAATGTAAATGTTATGCATTGTGTGGCATGCTTTGCAGTTCTCCATGTAGCACTGAGTGTTCAGCTGAATGTCACCAGAGACATTATAAACCCAGCAGGGATGCCTTTTGCCTGCTTAGCACTGGGCAGCTTCTGAAAAGATGACCAAATGTATATCTTGACGGTACACCTCAGACCTTTCTTTTTTACAGCTGTAAAACGGTGTGTATCTTTGGTACACAGTTATTTTCTCACCCTTCATGGCTCTTTGTATCATTTCAAAGGCCATTTTAACTTCTGTACAATCTATTTTATGCTTGCACTTTTTGGGTGGCCACAGTCCTCTGAAATATGGGTACGGGGGATGGGGGGGGAGCAGCGCTTGCTTCTGAAAATCATTGTACTGCCCTCTTTGTGCCCGATTTAAGCATAGGCATGCATTTAATATTGTAAAATGATGCATGATTTATGATCAGTGCAGTGTTTTTCTGAACTAAAATGGAGTGGATGGTTGTATTTTTAAGTGCCCATGCCAGTGGCTTTCCAGAGACAGCATTTGATGCACATATGATATGAAAACGGTGGACTAGTGCTACCTGTGCTACTCCCTTGTTTCGATGAGCTACGTGACCTAAGCCATCGTTATCAGCCTGATTTACTTATAGCTTTCAGTTCACTCAAGTCTTCTTACTCCAGCTGTTTTGATTAGACTCATCCAATGTGATCTACACACTGCAGGACTAACGCGTCACTAGAATTGTATAGATGACGTTGGGATTGGCCAGCCCGGTTGAGTAAATGGATCGACTACCCTCCTTGGGTTTGTCTATCCATCTCTGTTCCCAGAATTGCGTATTATTGAACCTAGCCACAATTTGAGGCTGCTGACTACAAGGTAGCGTATCGTCCCAAGGAAGACGGGCATCAACTGGAAATATGGCTTGATTTTTCACCCCGTCGAAACTACCAATATGACTCTTGACCAATGGCACATCTATTACATTTTTTGCACAATTCTTTTTATTAAAATGAATACTATTTAAAATGTATGACTGCATGTCTCGTAGATTTTTTGTTAGGATTTCGCCGGCATTCGGTGGACACCGCTTTCCCTCCTTGAGTGATCCCCTTCACTAACGTTGGGTTTTCTGTGCCTTGCACGTTTGCATGCGTTGTGGACCCTCTAGTTGGTCCGCTTTAATGGTGCACAATGTATTTCTATTATGATGTACTTTATCTGTAACACATTGAGCCAATATTTGGTATAGGCATATACAGTATGAACATGAATTTTATCTATTTTGTGATATAATAAAATGACAATATATTATTTATAAAATTACATAAAATTGTTTGATGGTTTTTGGTCTCACTCTGGGCTCTTTCTTTCTAATTTTAGTCTGTTTAACACTCATGTATTAGATTCAAATTCTGTTCCACTTGACATGATCCCTGTTGGATTACGGGGGAGTGGGAGCAGCGCTTGCTTCTGAACATCATTTTACTGCCCTCTTTGTGCCCGACTTAAGCACAGGCATGCATTTAATATTGTAAAATGTTGCATGATTTATTTACTTATCTGGAGGGAAACCCCTCATTTTTTACAATGGCTTAAAAAATGCATGTCTTGTGTATAGAACATACGCCAATGATAATGGGGAGTGGCACCAATAAAACAAATGAGGTTCTGGCTGTTTTGCATATTAGGAAGCATTCTGGGAAATAAAGACCAAGGAGTCTTGCTCTGTTACATATGTTTGTGAGTGTTATAGGAGTGAATCACTAAATACCTAATGCACGCTGGCTTTGGTACACAGTCCCTTTTATTTTTATTTTAAACAAAAATCACCTTAACAATAAATGTTTTGTAAATATCAAGAAAATATACAGGTTTCGCCAGCAAAGACTTTAGCTATCAGAATGCAATAACTTAACTGCTCCAAATCTCTCAAGCATTGTTGTGGATTAGCCAGACTGAGAAACAAAACTATATTTCTTTTAAAAACTGACAAGTACATTAAAATGAACTGCTATAAAAACTGTTTCTCCAGTGTCAATCTGCTGCCCTAGACCTAGTTGTCCTTATTGTAAATACGAGACTTCTAATATAGCCCCTGGTCTTTGGGTATACAGTTTGGTTGAACTCCTGTGGAGTTTAGGGGTCACATCTTAAACATAGGAGGGGAAACACTCAAACAGTGTCATAAGAGATGACCAGCCAAAAAGTGTTGGGTTCTACTCGAATATGGCCTAGTATTTTAGTTCAAAATGCACAATTCCCTTTCCTACAAGAACCCTGGGATTCATCCTACACAGAAAGTCCAGCTAAAATGAAGCCACTCAAGCGTGGCTAAATGACATGCACCACGATGAATTCACTCTGCTTAACTATCAACAGCGTCATCCCCTTCCTGCAACACTATCAAAATAAAAAAAACTCAGAGGCAGCCAATAATCAACTAGTGCTCGTTTAATTAAAAAAATACTTGTTCCATCGGAGGTCTTCAGAACCCTGGTCCATGCCTTAGTAATCTCACACCACAATCAATGGATGCAACGGCCTCCTCACCAGCATCTTGGCCACACACCTAGCCACTGCATGCCCTATCACAGGATCAAAAACATTTCACCACATCTCCCGCCTATCCTATGAAATCTGCCCTGGCTGCCAAACTATTCATGGTACTTTTCAAGATAAGCAAACTGCCACCTACCTCACCACAAATCTTACCTTGCAGTCCATGCAGCAGCTCAGTACCCGACGTTTCAGAGAGTAACTAGGAAACGCATAGAACCCTCTGCACATCCTCCTAGAAGAAAACCAACACTGTGGGAGAAGGCCTGTGAGATCCAAAGGTGGAAGTCGTCCAAAACACAATTATATAAACCCCTGAAATATAACCTCCTCCTGGATAGCTTCAGGTCAGTCAGAGTCACAGGGTGTTTGATAGTGTCCCACAAAGCATTAAAGGGAAAGTGCGCTCAGAAATTGCATTGTCCTGAGCGTTCGGGCATGTGTTTCAAGCATACTGTGAACGATCGTAAAAAAAAAATCCTATGCATCTTACCTTAGTTTTCGTCACTTTTACACATGCGAAAATGGGTTGAGCGGGGCCATCTAGTGCTAAACTTGTCCGTTGCTTCATCGCCCTAAGTTAAAGTGCCCCTGCAGCACTAAATCATATAACCCGCCCCTGAAGCTGACATCACTTCACAACGCCAATGCATGTCTCGTGTCAAGGTTCACTGTGGAAATGGCCGGACGCTTCTTTCCTCAATAAATATAAACATGCCCCCTTCTCATCGGACAACATCAGAGTTGCTTTTTCAATCGTTTCACTGTCCTTTTTTGGATTGACTGTGACTTGTTTCTGCTCTGTTCAACTATTTTAGTTGCACAAAGCCCCTTCAAACAGATACATACACTAGCATTACTATTGATTTCAATCGTTATTTGCGTTTTATTTAAAAATGTGCCGTATAATGGCAACAATACAGCCCTACCAGTATGAGCCTGAGTATTCCGAGGAGGAAGTAATTGAAAGAGAATTATGCGGGAACGATGGGGAATCGAATGATAGTTAGGAAGATGAATCACCGGATCATGAGCCTGAGCCTAGTCGCATGGAAGATGTTTCCACCTGGTGTACCTGCAATCGCTGCAAGGTCATGCCAACCGAGGTGGAGAACTGCTGCTGCAAAGAAAACTCTGGATGCTTGGCCTACATATCAGAAGGAGACACCACTGCTATGCGTTACCGAGCTGCATGACTTGAAGACAGCCTGCCTAACAAGGTCCATGTTGAGGATTATGATGGTGCTTAGGCACAAGCTTTGTGAACTCTAGATGTGATGTCATTTTGCACACTGAGACGACTAATTTTCATGTTTGTCTCCTATATTTTCGTAACTTTTATCTATCACTGACAAATTAACGTAGTCTGCAAATTGAATATATTTCTCGCTCTTTTGGGAGTGTTCATCTTACGTGTCTTTCACATTCAACTAAGAAACCATATTTCTCTGTGCCCCCAAACGTTATGGATTGAATGGGTGTTCACTTTTGTAATGTGTCGAGACTTTAAAGCCCAAGTTCATTTATCCATGAAGTAACCTTTGTACGGGCAACTATCCAAAGAATGAATTTTCAAGTAAGGGTTGTACACTTATCCGATTCATTTAATTACAGTATGTTTGTTTCTCTGCCACAGGTGGTACAGGTTAGTGGCCTACCGTTCATTACATGGTGGCTTTATGGGAGGCTTGGATTCTGCATTCGACGAGTAATACCCACCTGTGTCGTTGGAGCCACTTGTGCCAAATTCCCCAGTGACAGCGGACAGTAAAGGGGATTTTCACACACTGTGCTGCAACCTTGAGTATACAATTTGTAGTTAACATCACCAAACTCAATAAATTACAATTTAGCATATACAAATAGTTGTTTCAATTTCTCAGTGAATCAAGAACACGCTCACTCGTTTATGAGGGTCATAAAAGAATGGTTGGTGCCCTTTTGCGCTCACCTTGTCCTCATAAATCCATCCTCACTCCATTATACCCAACTCTGGTACTAGATGGGTGGGAACGGCCAAGGTGCCAAACACCATGTACACTTCAAAAGGGTTCTTCTGCCTAGCGACCACTGTTCTCATGGCCTCCCCAAACCCAGTGTCTCCAGGCTCCCCTCTTCAAGACCCTGCAACAAACACGTCACACATTCACATACACACCCACTTTTCTAATTCTCCTGTTCCCTGGCTACTTGCTCCCCTGCTTGCTGAATCAGCTTGTTTTGCCGTCCATGTGAGGGTAGGTCACCTATTTACTTCTCTATATTCATTGATTGCTGATCTCAAATTTTCTATCTATTTCCGCCTAATGTACCCAGTATTGTCATGTTCATTTCTCTCAATGATTTCACCATTGTCTGTTTCAAGTATTTTGATCTCGGTAAATAGCACATTGCATCAATGTCCATTGTAATAGAATGGCATCTTTCGTGGTCCATGTCTGTAAGCATGTTTCCTTTTGATGCATGAAAGTACATTCAATGGATGAGTAACATGTTACGATTTGCGGGTATACCAATCAAATTTGTAAGAAAGTTATCACTGTGTTAATTCGACTAGGTCACATAAGTTTTCCTTCTTGGACTAAAACAAATATTGCATAGAAAGCTGTGATTATAATTCCATCAATCACATGCATACCGGATAATTCTTTTATTTATTTATATTTTTTTATACAGATCTTTCAGACTTTACAAGAATGCCTGCTTGTATGGTTTTCGGCTGCCCTTCTATGAGCCATGTCAAAGGTCTGGGCACATTCCTGCATACATTCCCCGAAGGATACAAATTTAATAAGAAGATGGGTTACATATTGTAGTTTTCCAGTGGACAAGATTGAAAGTAGAGCACAGAATGTCTTGAAGGACGTGAGGGCCAATCGATTCTGCATCTGCAGCCTGCACTTTACCGACGATATGTACGAACAATCGAAGTACACAAAAAAGCAGCGACCCAGAATTCTTCGTAAATTGCTTCCAAATACAATTCCAACTAAATGTATGCACACGCTGCCTCAGGTGAGTCCTGGGTGATGAATTAGCTGTGTTTGTTGTTATGCAGGATGATGGTCTGCATAAATAAGTATTATCTATGATCTCTCAATAGAATTAGAGTAGGGTATTGAAAAGGTAACGTCATGAACGGATTGGAGCTTTTGGTATAGATTTACTTAGAATGTGTCTTACTAACGTTTTCATAGTTACCAGACTGCATTGAATTTTTACAACGCTACATTTTACTACACTACATCTGTCCCCACTTTCTGTAGCCTCTAATAAAATCAAGGAATTATGACAATGAGAAAACAATGCCCTAGTGCCCTTTAAAAGAAGCATAATGTTGTTGTAATCAGTTGCTTGACATGTCCCTTATTTTTTCATAGAGCACACTGATGGAAGCATAGACCCTCACAAGTGACGAAACCACTGACTCGTCCAGTATTCCAATGGTGAGCCCTACCGGCATGCACAAAGTGATATTCTCCAGTGTTGGATCTGCCCACATATCTAATACAACTTTAATTTTCCCTTGTACCACTTTATGACAATGCACTGAAAATGAAGGAGCAAGATTCTGCATCAATTTCGTTCCTGGAGTCAACATCAAGTTCACGCCTATCAAATTATTTTATTTTACTTGTCCTTTACGAGATTGTGTTCTGCTTGGAATTTCAAATAATATGAAAATGTTTATGTCTGCTATCGGTTATTTACACTAAGTGGCATGTATGGCTGTCTCTCTATACGTACCATTGTCTGCATCTCATTGTCTCAGTTCCATTTTGCTGTTTTCATCCGTACTTAAACAAGTACTGTGTTACAGGGGGATGCTGGAACTTTGACTACAATCACTTCCTCCTTTGCAACTGGTCCAGAGTATGAGGTATGCAAACTTACAGTTCCCTTGCACGAATGAAAGTAAATTCTACAAAGGATATTTATAAGAGAGTGAAATGCATGTAATCCTGCACTGTTTCAAACTTTTCTGATTTCGGTTCGAACGTTACACTTCCACCCTAATGCAGAATGCATTACAAAAAGTTTGAGGGCAACATTACAAACAGTATGTTTTTCACAGTGATCTCTGATCAAGTACATGTGTCTTCTTGAACAGTTGTCAGGTGAAATCTGAAAAGTATATTATTACTATATGATGTACACTGTTTGCGAGGGTATGTTCATACAAATGTTCCATTTATGTTGCGACAACAAACCTTGTAGTATACGGTTCTTAATCATTTAATACTACTTTGTGTGTAAGTGCTCTGTGCAATGAAAGATTTTAATTTCTAGTACGATTGATTTTTTTTAAATGAATATTCTATTCAAGGAATTACACAAGGTATGGAATTAGAAGAGGAGGCACATGGACCAGAGGTGAACATAACCTAATATTGAATACAATTGGACATCACATTGCATTTGGAATACATTTTAATGTTGTAATTTGTTCTATTCAATCAAGTTGGTTCTGTTTGTAGATATTTACATATGTTTGTTTACGTGGAAATTAAATGCGCTTGATCTAAACCATATAAAAACTCAACAAGTTTGTTTTGTAGAGGTTTTTAGGGTGGTGTTTTATTCATAGAATGTTTTTGTTTTTAAAGTGGTATCTGCTTTATGTGTGCTATACATTGAGCATGTTTTTCAACACATCTCTTAGAGTTCCAGAAGGAAGAGGAGTATAAAGACACAGACAACAAATGAAACCAAAGATGTTGCTTGTCCAACAGATTTCACAATGGAGCAACTACTATTTGGGGCGCAGCGTGGTCCAGTCAATAAGCAGACTTGTGATGCTTATGCCCAAAGGCCGGAAACTCAATGGAATGTGACCGGTGATCTGTGTACCATCCGTGGACCATTGCTACCATGTGACAACTCTAGAAGATGAAACTGAATACAAAGAAGATGCATTGCAATTCCTCGCAGACCCCTTGACACAATCTACACCCGCTAAAAATGTTCCACCCAAGAATCATTCGATGTCACAGGTTTCTTCAATTTGTGTATACATATCACAACCTGAACTAACAGACTGAAGCTTCAAACCAATTGACTGAGGAACTTGGTAAAGATCTTGACTTCAGTTTGCCTAGTTTGGGCGATTTGTCCACCACAGTCGAGTCACAAACCACATTCTTGCCGGACGATTGGCTAATAAAGGAGCAAAAATACATTGTATTCCACAACTGCCTGCTAGAGATGGTACAGATGCTGAAATGTGTCCATACATTAAGGGGGAACATATGTGGGGAGCCATTAATAAATGTGTCTCGTGTTTTACAAGGCACTAACCTGAAAATCCAAGCCAGCTGTGCCCACCTCCATAATACATTTTCATGGTCTGCTCAACCGATACTGGACAAAGTGCCAGCTGGAAATCTATGTTCAGCAGCTTTACTTTTCAGCGGGTCGGCTTTCGGTAAGATTTCCAGTTTGTCAATTTGTGGGAGTTGAGTTCCTCGCTAAAACACAATACTACAAATATCAAAAGGGAATTGTTATTCCCCGCTATTAGTGGGGTATGGAAAATTGAACAGATGTCAATCGAAAACACGTTCTCTGCCAAACGTTTCAGGCTAGCTGGCGACGGACAGTGTGGCAGCCCCGGATGTTCAGCAAAGTACTGCACATACCACTTTCAAGACATGGAAAGCAAAAAAAATTGTGAGGTCAGAGATCGTGCATGTGTCCAAATGTACATCTTCTGTGGCCATGGAGAAACATTGTTTCATCAAATCTGTCGAACATCTTCAATCAAGGGGAATGCAAATAGACCCGATAGCTACTGACAGGCATGTTTAAATACCCAAGTCCATGCGAGAGCAGTTTACACACATTCATCATCAATTTGATGTATTGCATGTTGCCAAATCAGTCAATAATAAAATTACAGCTGCTGGGAACAAAAAAGGTTCGGAAAAATATTTTAAAGTAGTGTCAGTCTATCAGCAATCATCTTTGGTGGCCTCCAAAACTTTTGATAGTCTGTAGAAATTCTACTTGAAAAATGGCATTCATTAATGAACCATTGTTCCAACGTACACTCAGACAGAAAACCGAAATGTTTACAAATGTACACATGGACCGTTATCAAAGGAGCAGGAACGCAAGAAAAAGTGGTTGGTGCCATGTTCACCTCCACGCAACGCTCGAGAAGATTGCGTATGATAAAACTCTTTTAAGATACCTGAAGGGACTGACAGAATTCTATCATACCGGGGATTTGGAGGCGTTCCATAATATGTACCTAAAGTACAAGCCCAAAAGGTGTCACGACCCTCGCCCAAACCCCCCTCTGGCAAACCCATTGGCCAGGTGGAGTCAGGACTCGGGCCTCTAGAGCCTGGCATCCTCTTCAAAAGGCCTTATGGGGCCAGTCCTGGTGCCCATGGCACCAGGCTCATACACCATGAAAAACAATGTGCTTGGGAACTACTTTATTGTATTGTCAGCCAACATGGAGGCATCCATATAGCTTGGTTCCTGAGAACCAAGCTATGTGCTCTAGTGTTTTGGGTGTGGTAGCCTAGGGACTACTTTACATGGACAATTTTGTTGGGGCTATTTAAGCCACACCCGAGCATGACAACATGCTTCGCGTTACTTTGCAGCTTGCAACGTAACGCTCACTGTGTCCAGCTATTCCCTCGAACCTTAGAGAAGCAGAACCTGCAAGGAGACAAGGAGACAAAAGAGACATCATTAGCAGCAGCATCTTACCTGCAGTCTTCATCTTTAAACACTCGCAGCTACTGAGAACAGCTTCCTTGAATCAGCACCTCCCCCCCGGATAGAACGACCTGAAAGAGGAAGATAGAGGCAACATTAAAGAAAGCAGTGGAGACATTTACAAATTACAAACTGCTCAAAAGGCTTACCTGGCTGGTCGCCTCTTGGCTGGCACCACTCCGGACATTCCACTCGCGCTGAAGAACACCGTGACCTACAAGGAAGGAAAACACAGGTTAGCAAAGGCAAGACTTCACAACGCTGCGCATAGCGCTTACTTACCGCATCATAGCGCTCTTAATGCGGCATCATTTACCAGCGGGGCTCAACCAAGCCAGTTCGCCGCGCTGAAGCTCCGCATACCTAAGGGATAAAAAAAAGAGAGATTTTAAACAAAGAAAGGCATGCAGGATAGCAACAAAACTAAAGAACAGCAATAAGACCTACCTGAACAATATCAAACGGGCCGGCGTCAGTGAAGTAACTGGACCGCACTCGCCCATGAAAGACAACGCGCCCCTGCAAGAAGGCAGGATGGAGAGCACGCCTAATTCTACCAGAAGGTGAGGAGAGGGCGCCAGAGGGACTGAAATCATACGGGGTGGAGGGAGGATACTTACCCCAGTCGGTCAGTCTTGAACACAGTCCTCCTGTATTTTCAGGCAGACCCTTCCCCGCAGACCACATCAGGGCAAAGCTGAGAAGCATACCAGTGAGTAACCCGGCTGGGTGGCGTCCCTGTGGATACCAGGTGAGCGTGACAAAAGGTTGCATTTCGGCATAGACGGTATGGAGGCCAGAACAAGACTAGCTGTACTTGCGCACAGTGATAATGTGTGAACAAGCGAAAACTGCTGGAAACTTCGGGATGCTTCGTTACCTCATGGCCTTTACAAAACGAGGCAAACAATGGATGGCCAAGCCAATATACCAGGAAATGGAATTCAAATTCGTGAAAGATCGGACATGGACTGTGTTGGCCATGCATACTCATGGAATCGATCCTGATTTTGTTCCTCGGACACATACAATGCCACAAAACATTGCAAACAAGCCCTGTCCACCTAAAGCGGAACTTGGTAAAAAGTTGACCTCTCAATTTAAATGATTTGTAGCTGTCTTCATAATGTGCTCAACGTAATATTTTCGATATGTTCCCCAATGTTTGGACATTCTACATCAACAATGGAATGCTATTACACTCAGTTTAAATGCTATAAAATGTATTAAAAAGTATTTAATTATGCAGATTTAATCGGGTGTATGATTCATTAACGTAGATCTTTTACCTTCTCTTCATTTATATTACTGGTCCTCGATCGAGAAGACACATGTATGTGGTTGCTATTGGTGATATATTTCAGAATAGACTTGCCCTAGCACATCAGTGCTGCACTACCCATTTGGGTTGCTGAAATACTGATAGGCAAATGGATATGAGGCTTGGTGTCTGTAAATCCCTCTGCTAGACCCAAATCACATCCACACTTGCAGTGCATGGCCCTGGCGTTGAAGGCCTATGGTGCATAAGATATACATAGCAATAATCAATCGCCTGACCTGTGTCAACTCCATAACTAACGGAACGTTTTGCTTTAGCAGTGTATTATTTTTTCAAACACCTCGGTGAGTTGGCACCTTTTTGAACACTCAGAGTATTTTGGCCTTTTGATGTGTGCGATTTTTTGGGTTCTCCATAGCTCTACATAGCATCTAAATTGTCTTTTCAAATGCATCCTCTTTGTCAACTTTGTGGCAATAAGTGCCTGTTTTTGCTATGGTGCCATGCAGTGTAACTCTGGGCTTTGTTTTGCATGAGCCCCTCCCTGTGTCCTTCCCTTGTGTTCTCCCCACTGCCCCCCCGCCCACCCTTCCTCTTCTCTCCTCTCCCTACCTACTCTATGGTGCTCTCTGTCTCTCCTATCTTTTCTAACTGCTTCTCTATCGACTATCCTGCTCTCCTCACTAAATCTGGTAGGAAGAAATTTGGAAAGGACATCCTGGTCTCCAACCCAGGCCTGTCTATCGCTGATACCTATAGCAGTGCTTCCTCCAGGCAAACCCTCACCGACATCCTCTTTGTCATTCCCTCGCCAAACCTATGGAATCTACATATGGTTTCTGTGCTCTCTCCTTTCTCTTCTTCTCCCATTAATGGTGGCACGCAGTGGGAGGCCCTCTTGCCCTCCTTCCACTCCTCGAAGGTCATCATTAATGTTTACTTAATGCATCTTAATGAATGCCTCCGTCATTCCCATGCAGGCCTACTCATCGTTCGAATGCCTCGTCTGTAGGCTTGCTCTCTCTCCTGGCCATTCCATTACTGTGGCTACCATCTATCGGCCACCTGGTCAGATCTCCTCCTTCCTCTCTGAGTGAGTGGACCTCTCCTCTTCCCTCCTGGTCTCGACCATTCAACTACTACTTCTTTTAGAACATCCACCTGGATGCTTCCTGTACTTCACCTGGACTCACGTAAACTGTTTCTGTATCCCTACAGCCCCCTACCTGATGTCTGCACCTACCATTGCACTTGCCTTCAGCTGGCCACACTTTGTATTTATTGCATTTCTTTCTTTGTTTTCACTGTTTATCCTATGCACTGCACTGCCCCCCCCCTTTCCTCCTGTACGTTTTCCCCTTCCTCCTACACTGCACTTGCGCAATCTCAATGTTACCTGGCCTAGTAAGATCGTTGTCTGTCTTCCCTCTGTTCCCGCTCTCTTGCCTTGTCACGCCTTGATACACTTGTGCATAGACGCATTACAAATGCCATATCATCATACCAGACACAAAAGGACTCTTAGGTCACACCAGCCTTTCAGTGGCTTGTAGTAACGGTTTTACTTACCTTGAGTGTAATTGTTGTCCAAAACTAACGAAGTAATTGCTTCCCCTACTCTGTGAACTGAAAACCAACTGTAATTGAATATTACACCCTAAGGTCCAACTACCCTAGAATAACAGTTATCCAGAATACTATTTATAGGTTTATAGATCAGAAAAATGTATTGTCTAGTTTATTACACTATGTGATTTCTTGCTGAGAGTCATGGTACATTGGATAGGGTCTAGTAAATGGATTCTATGTTGGCTGGGTTAGCCTGCGCTCCCCAGCTATTTTCACGGTTTGAAATCTGATCTGCCGCCAAGGGCACACCCTACTTGAATAGTGGGAACCAGTTCTTCATCGCCTCAGACCCATTCCTGACCTGCTATGGCCTTCCTTAGAAGAAACGCTTTTTGCTTGGCCGTCGCGATTGTGCGCTTTTGCGCACTCCTGCAATGTTGAGCACAAGGCTACCGACTTCTCAGGTCCACATCAGAAAGTTAGGTAATGACTCAGAAAAATTGTCTAACGCTCATTCTCCCTTACCCTATGCACTCGGATGGTCGATTGACACAAGGCCTAGTCGGATCATGAATGCAACTAACTTGGTTTGGGCAAGCAATGTAACCTGTCGCACTTGACGTCGACAGGGCTGCCTCAGGTGGGATAGATAGTCTGAACGGACATGCATAAATTATGGAAGACAGCCTGCAATTGAAGGCTGTCCCTTGTTACGCTCACAACATAATGAATACAAACTTCTCAGGAAAGAAGTCAAGAGGTAGCTTGCAGGGTTCAACAAGGTTAACTTATTCCGAAATAAAAAAAGAAATGTTCAAAGGTGTCTGCCCTTGAGAACGTTGAGACCCCCGAATGAATGATTTTGCCTATAATAAGGCCACAGCGTCATGAATGACATCACATATAGGTTCATAACCCGCACTAGTGATGGGTATAAAAGTATTCATGATTGCACAGCACTGGTGGATGCCAGCAAGCAATTCATTTATTTTTCAGGCGTATTTCGAATGCTACGTTGGTCAGCTGGGCTCATTGCTCCTATGGAGTGAAGGTCATTTGGTGGGATGATGCGTGTCGGGATAGAAGAAATTAATCAGTTCACACTGACGCGTCTTGTCCAGTATGTTTTATTATTGTGGCATTCTTTCACAAAAACAAAACTATATTGAAAGTGGACATTGCAACATTTAGTTTCAATTTATGCAACAGTTATTCTGAGTGGACACTGCATTACACCAAGAGAATGGAACTACCAAACATAATAGGTTCAGCTATCCATAATATTTTTGCGTGTAAAAACAGCATTTGTGCTGTATGTATATGGAACAATTCAGCGACGTGCGAATATGCCACTTTATTGAAAAAAGTGTACACAATACATTCCCTTGATTACATTTATACCACGCCATATTTAAAAAAACAAGTGCGTAACTCACGGTTTGTTTATAAGTCTACTAATAATTATTTGTGTATAGTTTAAAGAGGAGCAAGTAAAGGTTTGATTTTTTGACCGGTATTGCTTACTGACATTGTTATGGGTTGTTAGATGGAGCATATTGTGCCAATTATTCAATCGACGTCCTGCAACCATAACCTGTTGGCAGGCTAGTGATATCTAAACCACTTCGTCCCATGGAATATCAGGGTGTGCTATCAACGTTACATTATCGGATGTGCCTGGGGTAGAACATTTTCCAAGGGAACATGATTTGCTTTTCGATATATAATATTCCCAGTTCTGTTATAATGCCATCTGTCTGTTCCATTTATCAGTCAGCTTCTCCATCCCATTGGGAGCTATACCTACTTCACATCGCTAACCTTTCATGCACATCATAGTCTCAAATATTCCCCCATGTTGTCTGTGTGTGTTCATTATTTGTGGTTTGTGTTCGTTATTAGGTTTAATCCGGTGCAGAATTACAGGGTAAATGGATACATTTGAATAAAGAATGTCTACTAAAATATATATTTATTATGTTATCTACACAGATATATTGTACCATTCTGTGAATGCCATAGTTTCCAGCTACCGTGGGACGGTTTCTTCAATCAACAATGGCAGATACGCCTAAACGCATCGATTTGCATCACCCTCATGTGGGATGATAGACCGGGACCGATATGCCCTTTGGCGGTACCAGCGACAAGGAGCAACCGGTCATCATTTACGGTCTAGCAAGAAGCTGATGCCAAAACCGTTGGGATTGAAGGTGCGTCGAATCCGCATCTACTCCCGAAAGGAACACCATGTGCGTCAAAGTTTTGATGCTCTAACCCAAGGACACACAACACTTGGTCGTTGATCGTAATCAGCAGAAAATGATAATGCTGTTTTTGTAGCGTTCTTTGTTAAATAAAAGCACTTGCTAAATTGCAGATTAATGATGTTTCCTTTACAAATATTGTTTTCAAATCCGATTATGGACACGCTGTGAGAGGATGTGTGTTGATCTTCCAGGTTCTGCATAAACTGACGTTATGACGTGGGTAATAACTGGGTGCATTTGGCTACGCTGCTCACTTACGTCATGAAAATAGGTGGAGCATATCATTTGGAATAGTGATGTCAACTTCAGGGGCAGGTGATATGATTTAGTGCTGCGAGGGCACTTGAACTTCGGGCGATGCAGCAACAGATAAGATTAGCACAAGATGGCCACGCCCAACCCGTTGTTTTCGCATGTGTAAAAGTGAGGAAACTAAGATAAGATGCATAGGATCGGGACTATACCATTTTTTAGTGCACTTTTCCTTTACTGGCTTTTTCTTGGATTGCTCAATGATAATGGTACTCTCCTGTGGATGTTTCTTGGCTCAGATATTCCAAACCTCTTGCCACAAATTATTTTCCCTTCCAAAGGCCCTGAACTGTAGACACGGAACACACGTACCAACAAATACTTATGATTTCGCCTTGTCTTATGGTACCTACAATGATTACTAGCAGGAATTTCTCTCCCTTGACACTGCAATGTGCTTTTCAAACTAAAGCACTTACCCACCAGCTAATAGTTGACTTCCTTGGGGGAGCTTGCTACATGCTTCCCTAGGCTTTCCTTGTTCGCACGGATGGCTCTGGTATGTTCTCCCTAGGGATAGTGGCTTGCAACAAGTTCTTGGCTACCGGTACTCTGCCATGCACTAGGGTTTTGTCTTAGAATCCCAAGAAAGCAGACAGAACACCATCTTTCAGACTTACCTGGCTCATGCCAGCAGCTTTCAGTTGGCTCTAAGCAATGTGCTACATGGACTGGGCAGTGCTGCAATGCACAGAGCACTCTGCGTGGCTTCCTCACCGTTTATCTGCTTCCACCAACTCCAGGTCTCTTTTCTTACCTCAACATCTTCTTCCCCCTTTAATATTATCTCAGTCTGCTCAAGTGTTCCAATAATGTTTGGAATATGCCCGATAGCTTCGCGATTATCCCTGGGTTGCAGGATTGAGGCCCTGCACCCCCACCTCTTTCCAGTGTGTTCTATTGTCTCCTTAGTGTTTCATACAAAATAGCTTTCCTCGGTTTACTGACTAAGTGATTAGCAAGGACCAAACGGTTTGTCAACTCAAAGACAGCTTCTTCCATTTTTAAGGGTTGACCAACTATCCTTCAGCTTCCCCAACACAGGCCACACTTCAGTGTTAAGGCAGTCATGCTGCTTGCGAAACATCCAATCGCTTCCATGTGTCAATCTGGTGGTGGGAGTAAGGTGAAGCGCAGTTAGGTTTCCAAGTCGCTCCCTGCTTCATGGTTTATTCAGAGTGAGCTTTCTTTAACTCCTCCCATTTGCTTCCAGATAAGTGCATTCTGGTCATTATTGTGCCTTAAACATTGGATGTCTACTGTGATTCTGGACTTTGATCTGGGATCTCCATTATGGCACACTTATAGATCAGGCTGGGGAAGCGGGAAAAGCTCTGGAAGTTCCATTTATTAGTGCTGCCAGTAGCTTCACTGAGCCCGCTGAGCTCTCTGGAGACCCCACCCTGCCCATGACAAGTGACTTCATAACACCCCCAGAATAGAGACCTGGAAACCTTGAAAAGAAATGTCATGTCAAAAGCTAAGGGCCGTCAGTGATTTCACAGAAGAAAAACATCAGCAAGTGAAAACATCAGTGGAAAAACATTGGGTATGTGCTTGCATAGCAATAGTTTTCAGTCCAAAAACTACAGCAGTTCAGCTGGAAAAGCTTGCAATCGTATTTTCACTGCCAATGAGGTTGGGATCGGGTAAAAGTGGAAGAGCCTGGAGAGGAAAAATGAAATCCATTCGGGAGGAAGAAAATAATGACAAAAAAAGTAATTTCACTCAAAAATGTCAGTTAAAAAAAAATAGTGGCGCCTGCTGACATCGTCCCATTTTCTCAGGCAGTTGTTGGGTAAAGGAGAAATTGCCATCCCTAAAAATACAGAAAGAGAAAATACTTTTTCCCACAACATATGAACCCCACTGCATATGAATCACAACTTACAAATCCTAAGCTTACCCAGACTTCCGCTTTAGACCTCTGTTTGGAAAACATCTCAAGCTGAGAGCCCAGAGAGGGCTCAGTAACCATATCTATTGTACTGAATCCGTGTTTTGAAACCTCTTTAAATAGTCTGTTTTTGTGCTTCCCCTACTATGCCTTCTACAATCCTATATAATAAAAGGCCAGATGTACGTTTATCTGATGCAGTCATGCGCAGTAGAGACTGCCCAAACGCACATAGCTTCCCCTGTGGTAACAGTTAGAGGGAGCCGTTGCCTTAGGATAGACAGTGCTCGTACAGTGTTATTTTTTTTTCTATCAACAGAAATTACATAGAAATACACCACACTATATATTGACACTCTGAAAATGTGTTACTCTACGCACATTTGCTGGTGTACATGGGCTTTCACATTAGTATATTATAAATCAATTAAATTCTGCATGGAGCAAAAAAGACACGCTTTCAGCTAATTTGCATACTGATGAAGCATTGCTGTGTGGCCCCTATATGGAGGTGTACTTACAATGATAGCTATTTGGTGGCGCTGTGTTGGGTATTTGCTGAAATATCCTATTCTACTCACATTTGTGAACGTAGGATGAGATACCAGTATCATTCTATCTACAATAATCATTTAAGCACTGGTCTCCTTCCACCTCACTAGCAATGCGTTTCTGACTGGCATCCCGGGAATTTCTTAAAAGTTTCTCACACCGAGCCAAAACGATTATCAAATGCATAAGAAAATATAGCCACAATATGCCAACCCTGAAACTCCTACATTGGCTGCCTCTTCATGTGCGTACAACCCTCACTATCTGCACAGTCATTTTTAAAGCACAGCATCCATGACCCTGCCCTATCAGGCTGAGAAAATCACATTCTTGCAGGGAGAAAGCTGTACAAGGAGCCTCGAACTCACCAACTAAAAGGGCCAGTAAACAAGGATTCAGCAGCTATGCTCCAATGATGTGAAATGGAATCCCACCACACATCACAAGATCCTAAACTCATTAGTGATTCCACAAAGCTGATCATCACAGATTACTCCTTAACAGCAGACTATCCTGAACCCCACATATCTCCTCATTGAATTGAGCATAATCTTGAATCGATCCCTAGAGATCTCCAATCCCCGGATCAGCTAATGCTGATAGTCCCCTCTTCCTAGAACATTAATATAACCTGGACCCAACCTCGTAGAGAGCTCTGCTGATCATTAGGTAGGCGATTTCTCAACAAACCCAAATACAAATTGGTCTTCTTTATGGAATCAGTGAAAAGAGGAAGTTGTTCAGAACAGCTGTGAAGAACAACATACCGCCCCATCCTCAATCACATTCCCTCAACGCATGTAGATCTCTGGGGTTTTGATGAGCATTATGCGCCACTCATTGGGGCCAGGCTGCAATGAAGACCCGCTCAACCCCACGTCAAAACAGCAGTTGCACAAACACACAGTCGTGACAATCTGAATTAGCAGTTTAAGAGAGACGGCCACAGCAAGGTTTCTGAAAATTGCCACAGGAGGATGCCCAACACCGCACCTGGAGTAGAGGTCGCAGGTGACAAAGCGCAGACAGATGTATAGGTGACACTCTTAAGCGGAAGGAACAGGGGAGCCTCAATAAACATACAAACGACAAATACTTGTCAGCAAACGTAGGTACATGAAACATCCACACATGCAGAAAGACACCCTGATACCCTGTTCACTTTTATACATGGTACAGAAAACACTGCAGCAGTGCACAGTGAAAAGGACGGCAAAAACAGGGAATATCAACCTGGCATAATGCTTCACCATCCGCATGTGAGGAACTAGCTCCCAACCTTCCATCCCCATATCCAACATTAACCATGGTCTACCTCCCCTAAAAGCCTTGCATTACCGTTCTCACTGTCGACAAGCAGGTGCTGCAGAGCGGGTAACGCACTGTAGATGTTGTCAATGCAGGATAAGGACATAATATAGCAGCAAGCCACCACTGAAAGTTAAGAGGGGCTATATTTCCCTCTAGAAGAGCTTTAGACGGCTGAGGAACACCAATTAACCGTAGTGCCCTACCTCTGCCATCATACTCTGATGTCCAAGCCAATGGCATAGGGTGGGCACATGGATGTTGCTGCAGGTGGCACAGAGTGGGAGTAGCCTTGTGGGGGCCATCAACCAAATCTCACAGGTGTTGGAGCAGATGTAGTTGTGTTTTCAGGCGGCCAACATCTTAAGTGAAAACGTTTTGTAGGATACCCATTGGGCATGTTGGATGTAGTTGAAGCATGGGAGCATGCTACATAGGCTAGGAAGGTGGTTTTCGCAACTCAGCAGTGCAGCTGCCACCCAACAGCTGGACTATCAGGAATTCCACTTAGTTAGAAGTATGCTTCCAGGCACATTGTGGGTCCCATCTCAGCCATGTGATGAAGTCACATTAAAGTTCGCTTCTTTTGGGCTTGGAGGGATTCTAGGAACCTGGGACACCAACCTGTTGCCCATTGTGATGCATTGAGGAGGTAAAAAGGGATTCCCCAAAACCCCTCCTCAGGCCCTACTTGCTTTTTGTGTCACCAAAAATAAATGTGCAATGCCTCCAACTTAGACAACTACTGCTCTGAGAAAAGGAACATCTGCCCCAGCTGCCTGAATAGACATGATCCTCAGTGATCAGTTGCAAACACACTTCCATATGAAAGGAGATTGGTCCACAAACCAAGACCGTTCTTGAAGACGTGCTTGTTCCCATTCATGAGTACAGCTCGACTTTCAGGGCTGCCTTGCGGTTTGGGAATACAAACCATACACCAGACGTTGTGGTTTGGCACAGAGATGATATGGAAACCTTCCATGCTGTAGTCCCACCACATAGGTGAATTCCCCAATGGTGTCTAACCTCAAATTGGAGAACATGCCGGTTAAACCTGCTGTTACTGATGTCTTATCGTTAAGCGATGCTAATGACCAAGAGGAAAAATCTAATCTGCTACAGCCGACAACCATTAGTAGAGTAGGGAAAATCCATCCAGGGAAGTGTGACAAACTAGAAATAACCAATCACATTTTAATAAAGTGGACAGACAAGAAAACAACCAAAGCGTTCTTTGAATAACCAAGCCATTCAGGTGTCCTAGAAAGGAACTCTGGGCTCTGCAGTAATTGTCACAGATCAGGAAGTAGAAAGAGCAGGAGGAAGGAAGGCAGGCAGGAAAGCGAGATGCTGCCAAAGAAACTGGCTAATAGGTGGGCCCAAACCAGATCCTTGATAGCAGTTGTTGCAAGAAGGACTGACCAAGATACTGATCATCGGGACTATTAGCAGGGTTTGATCACTGCACAGCAAGTACTACAGTTTTGAGAGCATCAATAGTCCGGGAGGGAACCTGGTCAGAGGGTGAGAATATCTGCCTTCTGCAATTCTGTGACTCTTGGTAAGTGGCCTACACAATGGTGACGGTGCTGGATGGCGAGATCAGATTGGCAAAAAAACCTAAACCAGGGGAAAGGCATACTTGCTAGCGGGGAAATGTTGAACAGTATGTGTCTGCCTCTGCAGGAGAGTGAGATTGTCCATGCATGACACATTTTAAACACTCACCACCTGGAACTTGTGTTTTTTGCACATTTGGATAGCTGGCCTTAATACCAGGGGGAGTTATGTCTGGCTAGTAGCTTCCAAGTGGAAATCTTTAACCCTGAATTACCATACCACCTAATGTCACTGCTTTAGGTTTCAAGCAAAGTTTTTACAGCCCTCACTAAAGGAACTTCAGGTCTGGGCAGAACATAAAGGGGTATTGTCGCCATTTCGATGTGGCTTTTGAAAGGCAACAGTGCAGTTCATAATGGTATGGTTGTGACAACCTAAGCACGGTGCTCTTTATTAAGGAAATCATCCATTGCATATAGCATACATTTATTTTTCTGTGGATTTTGATGGGGTCATACCCAGTACCTGGGGATAAGACCTTGCTCTATTCAAATGTATTATTCTCCTTCATTCCAAAACAAAGGTTTTTATATGACAGAACGGTTTGGATCACTTTTCTGGTAACGTTGGCATTAAAAGCGGGCGAGTACAAGCTTTTTTTATCCTTTCAATTAATACTTAGCTGAACCTTAAAGGAAATTAGTAACGCATCACCTACAATATACACTGCACAGGTGAACTGGTTACAATTTGTAGATGATGTTGGGGTATACAATACCAAGTAAGCTTGCAACATAGTTTGCAAACACCCCACACATATGCGGCTAAAAACAACGTCGAAATTAATAAAATCTAACTAAAGATTATGTGAATAATGAAAAGGAAATCACGGAAGAAATATAATTGGAACTTGGAAGGTGGCCAATGGAGTTAGTGGAAGAAGTAGGGATTTATGATAAATAACTCTGCATCCAAGAAAATAATTTATCAAGCCTTGCAAAAATATGTTATGGCAGTATAAGTGTCAAGATTAAACATTTTTGACAACATGTCCGATTTTTACTCATTGCCAGGGAGTTTAGCTTATTGTCAAAAAGTTACCCCTATGCTGCTTTATTGAGTGGCACTGAAAAGAACTTCAATCAATAATTGGCTAGAGAAGATGGAAGGGGTGGGAAATGTTTTGCAAATCTCCTATTCCCTTCCAATAGTGGATGTATTGACAGAACTCAATCAGACATTAAGCCATATATTCGCTTCAGTAAGGAAAGTGGGAGTTAGGTTAATGCTCCTGGAAGCAACTCTGGATATCATCTATTGTGTAATGAGAATGTAGTTGGTGTCAGGTAGGAGCAGCTTCATCAAGAGCTTGTTGTGAGATGTCGAAGAATTTTGGAAAGGCTATATTTAAGCAATATGACTCGAGCGGTGGGGGCATTACCGACTCAGGTAATGCCCCGGGGCCCATAGTTATAGACCAGAGCGAAGCGAGGGCCTTAACGAAGGCCCCGGGGCATTACCTGAGTCGGTAATGCCCTCGCCGCTCGGGTCATATTGCTATCAGTACCCTGGCCTGCAATATCTGCGTGACCGGGGCACTAAAAGCACTTTTTCTGTCCCGAAATGCTGCAGCGTTTCGGGACAAAAAAAAAAAAATGAAAAAAGAAACAACCAAGAAAATGGCTGCCGGAAAGGGAAAACGGAGTAAATTTTCCCTTTCAACGGCGGCCATCGGGAGCGGACGTGCTGGGAACACAAATGTTCCCAGCGCGTCCGCTCCCGAAAAAGGACCAAAAAGAAGTTAAGTGGGGTTGGGAGGGGGAAAAAAAAAAGTAAAAAAATAAAATAAAAAAAATAAAAAACACTTACCTGCGACCCCGGCGAGGGATGATGGAAGCCTCCAGCTGTGTGGAGGTGCAGAGCGGGGATGGCCCCGCTCCGAGTCTCCACACGGCTGGAGGCTGCCATCGTCCCCCGCCGGTGACGCAGGAGCAAGAAAGTAAGTGGGGGAGGAGGGAGGAAAGGGTTTTACATTTTTTAAAAAAAAGCCTTCCCTGAGTCCCCGGCGTGGGGCGAAGGCAGCCTCTCAGCCACGGGGAGGCTCGGAGCAGGGATGGCCCTGCTTCCAGCCTCCTCATTGCCTGAGGGGCTGCCACGCCCCCCGCCGAGGACAAGGTGGCTGGAATGCCAGCCGAGAATCGAACGATTCTCGGCCGGGTAAGGACCCGGTGCAAGCCAATCAGAATGCGTGTTGCATTCTGCTTGACTCTCGCTGGGTACTAATAAATTATAAACTAGGTTATCGAACAAAGTTGTCCCTTGTCTGGAAAAAAGCTACATTGTGGGACTGACGGTAGAAATGTAACAAAGACATGCATCATTGTTGGTGGAAGCAACATAGGCCCTGGTTTCATGCAAATTACAGACTATTTTGTTTAAGTTTTAATGTTGTTGTGCTATAATGGGCTTTACTGCTTCAAAAAATTAGAAGCCAAAATCGGAATTGTTACGGGAAATGGGTGTCACTTCTGTAAACTGGCAAAACTGCGAAATTATCTTCCTGCCTCTATGTGTCAATCTAGCAACGTCATCTGTTAAGAAAGCAATTAAAACTCATCTTTTTAACCTTAGTCCGGACTAACCTAGTCAACTTCTACTGTTGCCTGCTCTGGTTATGAATCTCTCTTTCCCATGCTTCTTGGTTGTTTGTCTTGTCATGTTCTCTATGCGCTCTGAGGTCTACGGGCATGTGGCACTTTATAAAAATTTAAATAAATAAATAAAGCCAATCAAACATTTGAAACCTCTGTATATAAAATGAAATTCCTTGATTGATGCTAGGATATGTTTATTAAACTTTTTTTTTCAGAGTTATGGAACCTAGTAACGACTCATTTTGGTACAGAACACATTTTCCTGATCATAACTGCATTTTGTTACTGGGAAAATCGATCAATATCTTTGAGTGAATGAATTGGTCAAATAATTATTTGAAGAAGATTTTATTAGTATTTATAACCTGGTTGATGAGTTGGAACATTTGATATTGGTACTTGTATGGTCATTTGTATATTTAATGTATTATTTTATTTGTGTTTGTATTGTTATCGCTTTACTCCAAAACGCTGAACATAAAAAACGACACAACAAAATGATAAAACGTCAGAAACATCTCAATCAAACCGAAATAAGATGTTCCTTAAGATGTGTTTTGAAAAGAAGGAAAGTAGAAATAGAGCAGATAGAGGGAGACCATTCTAGTTCTTAGGCGCTGGAAAGGAGTATAAGTGAAAGCGAGATGACATACAGAAGGGACGGAGAACAGACAAAAGGAATTGAGACTGAGACCAGAGGCGGTGCAGAAAAGAAAGACAAGAGAAGAACGATAAGATGGAGCAAGACCATGAAGACATTTAAAAATGATACAGTGAAAATAGACGATAGTTGAAAGAGAGCCATCAGAGAGAAAGCAGAGCCGGAGAAATAGGTTGACAGGGAGAGAGATGAATAAGTCGACGGATAGAGGAATTATAAATTGATCGGAGGGGGGCAAGTTTATAGGCAGGAAGACCAAAACCAAAATGGATAGTAGAACAATAGAAGACAAGAGAGAAGACATGAGAGGAATGTAATGACTTGGTAGCTTGAGTGCTTAACAAATGGTGGGACTTACAAATAATGTATAGCTGAAAGCAGCAACAACGAGATGTGTGGAGTAAATGCATATATTTTGGGAGATTTTATGTAACCAGTACATATGCAAGTATAAAATAAATACAAATATCTTATGCATGGCAAAGACCCTAAGCAAGCAGGGAAAGGTGCTACCTGGTAGGAGTGTCCAGGAGAGAATGGGGCTCATTATACATACTGACACTATCAAGAAGCAAGTTGGCAGTTGTATATCCATGAGACTGTGTGAGAATCGAAAGATGTACTGTGTGCTATATGCATGGGATTGTGCAGTTAGCAGATTAGATAAACTGGAGTAAGACCAGCAGTCCATAGTTGGCATTGAAACACATTTAGTTGACCCATCCTTTAAAACATTAACCTTAAAATAGTCTAGCTGCTTTTTTTCTGTTGAGTGGTCATCAAAGCCTTAACAGTTATGTGAATACTGATTGCACCCTTTGAGGGACTGTAAGGATGGTGGCAACAGTAAAGACAGACACAAGTGATCACAGTTCAAGGGTGTTTATTGAACAATGAATGCAGGGTGGAAAAATGCCTAACCAAAACCTAAATCTAAGATGCAAGCAAGCATCGACCATCAAATTTAAAAACAAGCAGTCCTAGTGACGTTCAAATAAAAGGGACTATACTAAAAAAAAAAAACATATTGCCAAATCCTTACAACTAATTACACAAAATGCCAGGAAGGAATCAGAGTCCTAGGATGGGACGAGGACTAAACAGGGTGCCAGACCCAAAAACCTTTGAATCTAACCCTGTAGAAAATCAATGAGGCTCAAGTCCTAGGAAAGGATTATGGGCATGGCTGCCGAAATCCTTCGATCCAGCGAACAGGAGATAGCAGAGACTAAAGCTGCAGCACCAACTCTCCATAAATTCGGACAATTTAAGCAACCAGCCCAGACCCTCCACCATAAAGCTGGGATCTTGGAACACCAGAGGCCATCAGCACCTTACCAAACCTGGAGGAATCGACTTGGGTGCCCTTGATATACTTTGCCTCCAAGAAACTTGGTTGGAGGAGACTCCGCATCTAGACGGCTTCACAGTAATTTCATCCCTGGCGATCTGAGGCCTTTTAGGCAGACCTTCATTAGGCCTTCTTTTGGCAGTTTGCAACGGTTCGGGAGTGAGCCTCATGAAAAAAACATCAGAATCCTATGGCAACCTAGCTGCACTTCTAACTTGGAACTTTTGCAACACTTTGAACTTGAGCCCGAGGAAAATCAAATTGGGTATTATCACTCTCTACTGGAACCCTCAGAGAACAACTACTCAAGTGTTTTGTGCATCAGTGGGTGAAGTGATTGACACATTTTTGGCTGACCACTAGCTGTCCAACATACTTATTTGTGGTGACCTCAAGGTCAAATGCCCTAACCCAAATAATCTGTCAACCTTGAAATTCCTGAGGTCTTCAACTGACGAGAGAGGTTTGGAGTGGCAGGCGCTCATGAACTCAAGGAATTTACACAACGCCTCGTCCATCGGCCCTGCAGATCATCAGCTCCCAACCTGGGAAAGAGCTCCATCCTCAGCAACCGTGGACTATATTTTCATCTCTTCCACCTTATTGGCACAACTTGCTGCTTTCAAAGTTCTGAGGACCGCTGAAAGCGACCACAACCTTTTGGCCACAAGTTGGACAACTAGCTGCTCCCAAAATCCTAGATGGAATGTAACCATTGAACCAAATCAGCAACAAACTCGGCTTAAGCTAACATCTCCAAATATAGCTGCCCTTGCGAGAAAATACAGCAAACTAAAAGAAGTAAAGGATGGTAAAAAGATTGAATCTGTCCTAGACTATCAAACCCTTCTTTGGAAATACTGCTTACCTTCTAAAACCAATCCAGCAAAAGGCCTTCACACTTATAGCATACCTCTCGTTGAACAAAGATGTAAGCTAAGAAACTCCAAAAGAACAGCTTTAAAACAAAAATACTCTTGAAGCATGGACTCTATGACAGATCGAACACAAGAAATACAGATCATGGTTAAGATCATACAGAATCAACCTTTATCAGCAAGATGCTGAGAGAATGCTCCAGATACTGGCCTTAAAAAAACAAAAGACTTCTCATCTTTAATAAGCCCTTCAGCCACCCAAGTCAACGAAATCCTCACAAATTCTGTAAGTCAAGAGAAATGGGTAGCCCATTTCAAAGACCTCTTTGCCTCCATCGAAGACCCCGCCAGGTTGAGAAATGAGAACTCCACAATTCCCTGGGAAGACCTCACAGCAAGGAAGACATCATCAGAAAGATCATGAAGCTGAAAGCTTCTAGAGCTCCCGGCCCGGATGGTCTCACTAACTTTGATTTGAAGCAACATCCTGAGGAATGGGCGCCTCTGATCAGCCAAATCTTTGCTCGCTGCAAGGATTACAAAACCAATCCCAAATCTTGGACATCGGCGGTGGTGGTCCCCATTTTTAAGAAGGGCTCCATTGAAGACCTGTGTAACTATCGTCCGATAGCGTTATTAGATACCATCGGCAAGGTTTTTGCTTCTTTACTTCTTGGAAAATTCCAACAATGGGCTAAGTCATCTGCCTGGGGGACCTTTTTCAAACTGGCTTCCTAAAAAATGCTAATACATCAGCAAACATCATGGTCCTCAACATCCTAAAAAGCAAAGTTAGAGCAGGTGCACCAAAAGTGTATCTAGCTTTTGTGGACCTAACACAAGGAATAAGCTCTGGGTAAAACTAACCACCTGGAATTGTCCCCAAGCCATTTTGGCTCCCATCAGAGCTCTCCACACTGATACACTAATGAGAGTATGACTAAACCACCAGGGTATGCTTGCTTCGAGATACCCTCTTTTAGAGGGGTCAAACAGGGCTGCCCTTTGGCACCAGCTCTTTTTATCGGCTTCCTTGGCGATTACAAAGACTCTGCAGCAAAAGTTTGTGCATTTCCACCAAAAATAGGCACCATGGAAGTTCCTTACCTGCTATACGCCGACGACATGATTCTGGTTGATCAAACCCCGGTCGAGCTACATGAAAAACTTGACCACTTGTCGTCATACCCATCTCTCAACAATCTAGAGATTAACAAGAGCAAAACTAAAATACTGACTATTGAAAAAGCTCCAACGAAAAAAAAAAAACCCCTTGTGGTTTTTGGAAAAAACCAAGATAGAGTCAGTCCAGCATTTTAAATATCTGGGTGTCACCTTTGACTGCTCCAAAACTGAGACTTTTATACAGCGAGTCCTATGGATCAAGATCCGAAATCTTACTGCTCAAACAAGAACGATTGACAGAAAATACGGAAGGTTTATGCTGCTTCCGGCAATCCAATTTTATAAAACCAAAGTCATCCCGTCAATGGTATACGGCATGGATGCATGCCTGGCAATGCCAGCTATGATTTGGCCTAAATTGGAGGGCTTTTTTTGGCGCTCCGTCTTGAACCTCCCAAAGTCTACATCCATCGCGGCCATTCGGCATGAACTCGGTTTGCTTTCTTTATCAGCTATGATCGCCAACAGCCGAATGCAACTTTTCAGAAAACTTTTGCAGCCTGACAGTCCGTGCATTTACTCTCTGATCAAAGAGGAAGCTGCTAAAGGGACTTGCTTTCAGCTTACCGCTTGGTATGAAAAGAATAAAGCTCTGCTCCAAACTATAGCATGCACAGAAAAGGACTTAATGGAAAACACTTTGAGGATAAAAACTAAGATGAAGACTTAGACTGGATTAAGACCTTAGACCAGGTGTCTTCCAACAAATTACTGTCCCACCTTCCTGCAATAGTGCGCAAAAGAAAAGAGGTAGCAGCATACATAAAGAAAGTTCCTAATAAAGCCCTGAGAGAGATATTTTTCAGAGCAAGACTTAACCTCCTACCTACAAGGGAAATCTTGAAAATTAGATCGCAATCTGTCATGAGCGCTTGTAGACTGTGTCAGGAAACTAACCAGCTGGAATCCTTAAGACACCTAATGTCCTGCAACGCTAAATCTCAGAAAGGCGTACTTATCGCCTCTATTCTTGGACTACGACCTTCGTGAAGAAGACCTTTGGCGGACGTGTCTTCTTTCCGGCGACAACAACAGATGGACCATTGCAGCAGCCAAAATTCTGAAACTGAAAATGAACAAAATATCAAATCTGTAAAGTAGTAGACGCCAGACCTCAAAGATTCCGCACTACCTCTTATTTCGCCATTCAACCATAAAATTTTCTTCTCCTTTTGTAAAAGTCTATACTAGGCTATAAACAATAAAAAAAAAAAATAATTACAGAAAGTGTGGGATAGGGTTTCAATAAAGAAAGAAGTGTTCTCAAATCATAAATCAGGATGGCTTTAGCCAAGAATCCTCCTGCCCAAAGTTTTGATCACGGGATAAGGTGCGACTTCTGAGCACAGCACACGCTCGAGCTTTCCCAGCACGAGCAGACAGTAGCATACCAGCTATCTGGTTCTTCGATGGTTAAATCTCTTAAGAAAAGTCTCTTGCCTTTGAGGCCTGATCGATTCAAAGAAACAAACACAAAGTTCTGCTTCATCTATATCTTGGGTGATGGCTTTGCCCCTGGGTCCCCTTCTTCTGGGCGTAGACCCTTCACAAAATCGTATTCAACAAATTGATTAAACAGTTACTTTTCCAATGCGTTTTGGGTGACAACTTTCCACCCCGGATCTCCCTCTTTCGGGCTCGGACCCCTTTCAGATCTTCGCCTCCCTTCTTCAGGCTCACTGCGCTTTTCTTACTTTCACAAATCTTAATTCTTAATGTCCTTCTAAACAGTTCTTCAGACTTTGCCCTTTTTTGTCGACTTCCCTCTGCCGGGTTCACTCTCGCCAACTTTTACAGACAGTGGACACCCCGTGGTCGAGGTTCACTTCGGCTGACACACTGTTCATAGGGACTTCAGACATCGGCCCTTTTCCGTTAGCATCCCTCTGCCAGGTTCGCTCTTGCCAACTTTTACCACACAGTTCACTATGGGACTTTTAGACTTTGTCCCTTTTCATTAGCATCCCTCTGCCGGGTTCACTCTTGCCAACTTAAACACACTGTACATATGCTCATCTCACCAAGCGGGGTTCATTCCCTCATCTTTTCAATCATCTGTCGGTCAAAGACTTTCGCCGGTACAGAGGATTTTTAGACCCCTGTATGACCACTTTGACCTCTTTTTGCCTCTTCCCAAGAGCTTCTGGTTACGGTAGTTTCTACCACATCGGGTAATCGCCCAGAGTTTCCTGTTTGACCACCCCCGTGGTGCCGGATTCCTCGGTTGACAGTTTTCCCCCTCTTTTCTCACTAGTAATGTTTAGCTGCTCAAAAGTTCTAATTAGCCATTGGCTATTTATCATTCATAACAGTTCGGTTTCTTACAGACTCTTCCCTCGACTCATTGGCTGTGATGAATTGCTTGGCTTTCTTTTCCTTCGAGTCAAGGCTGGCACCATCGAGACCCGTGTCTCTTCCCAGCTTTGTTATCAGCGGAGGAGGGTCTCATGTAACGTAGACATCTGCTGCAACACACGCTGGCTATTTTTTGCAGGCTTATAATTCTCTCTGCAGAAGTTTCACAGGCCTTGGTTGGAAAGGGCAAGGTCACTTCTCTCCTCGTCATCCTCTCGGTCTGTGCCCGCTTTCTCCTTCTCTTCAACTGCCATGCTCAGTTAGCTCTCACATTGTGTGATCTGCCTTGCTCGTCGTGTGCTTTGATGCTCCACCTTTTATCCCTGCGGGGAAGGGAAGGGCCATCAGGTGTGTGTGATCCTGGGCAATTGCCTGACTTTACCTGAAATGTCCCAATACAAGGGTCAGGCAAACGGCTCTGGGGTTAGTCCTGTGTCTTTCATGCTGTGCAAATGTGTTAGTGGTGGAAAAGGGGCATGGGCAGTGTTTTGAAATATCCTACGTGGTAGGATGGGAAAGGTGTTAAAAGAAGGGGATAACGCATCTCCCCAGTCAGTGTCCCACTCCCACTCCCCAAGGACCCCCCATCCATGTGATCCTCCCTCACTGGTCCACCCCCAGGAACTCGATCCAATAGTGATGGCCGTGTCCTGGCCTCCTAGATGACAGATCCTCAGGGACTAGCAGGGGAGACGCCATCAGTTTTCTCACAGGGACCCTAAACATTTAGGGTAAATATGCACAAAGACACCCTGTTCCTGTGCAGGTCTCCTCACATAGATGGCTGCATGACCACCTTTGGTTGGTGGCAACCTTCATTTGATTATAGTGCAATACAACTTGCTGAATCCCACATGGTGTCCCTACCAGAGACAAATAACCAGGTTACTCACCGTAGTGACCACCTTACTCCTAGTCCATAGTCCCCTTTCCTCCATACTTATGTGACATCTCTCCATCCTGTGGGACGGGACTGGAGCACTTTGTAAAAGCATCCACATTTTTTTTTCAAAAATGTGTCCTTCCTCTATTCCTTGCGCGGGGCCCGGCACGCGGCCTTAACCCCGCACACCTTGACTCCACCCCGCGAATCGCCCATCAGTCCTTTTCTATCGCCAGGTCAGAGACATATTAGCAATAACAGAGGAGCCTTATTAGAGGGGACAGCGGGCGGGAGTATGGAGGAAAGGGGACTATGGACTAGGAGTAAGGTGGTCACTACGGTGAGTAACCTGGTTATACTCCTACGTCCCGTCCCCTTTCCTCCATACTTATGGGAGATTCCCAAGCACTCCTAACAGGAACTATGGGTGGATGGAAATACCCCTTACTGAAAAAGGTTCTTCAGCACAGCCTGACCAAACTGAGCATCAGCTCTCGAGTTCATGTCAAGACAATGTTTACAAAAAGCAGATGGGGAGGCCCAAGTAGCTGCCCTAGCGATGGACTCCCAGGGGACATATTTCTGAAAAGCAACCGCGGCTGCCTTGCCCGCACCAGGTGTGCATGAATACCCTTAGGAGGTTTCAGCCCTTGGACGGTGAAAGACTCCGTAATGCAGGCGGCGATCCACTGAGAAATAGTCGCCTGCTTACACTGAGGGTTACCAAAAGTCACAAACAGTTGAGAACTCCTAAGCTCGGAAGTTCTGTCCAGATAGAACTTAAGAGCCCTTCTGACATTGAGACAATGCAGAACCCTTTCTGCCTCTGAGGTAGGGTTCGGAAAAAAGACCAGCAGGGAGATCGACTGATTCAGATGGAATTCAATGACCACCTTCGACAGGAAAGCAGGATTCGTCCGTAGGACTACCTTATCCTTATGAAAGACCAAAAAGGGATGCTCCACCGACAAGGTCTGGAGCTCACTCACCTGCCTCGCTGATGTAACGGCGACCAAAAAGGACACTGAGGTACTTGAGGTCCACCGTGGCCATTGGTTCAAAAGGCTTATGGCACAACGCCGCCAGGACTACATTTAGTTCACACGGCGGGTGCAGACTACGAATTAGAGGGTCGAAGCGTGTCAAGCCTGCACAATGCCTCGTAACCACTGGATTACACAGAGAGTAAGAACATTGGTCCGTAGACATAAGCGGAGACCGCTGAAAGGAAAGTTCTGCATGACAGAACGTGAACACCCGACTCTGCTAAGAAGTATACGATGGACAGCACCGTGTCAATCGTAGCCCCCCTTGGGTCCAACTGTTTTTCCAAACACCAATGACAGAACCTGAGCCATTTACTTCTGTATTGGGATCTAGTTGAGGGTTTCCTGGCTGCCTGGATAATGCACATGTTATCCGCAGACAAGTTAAGATGTTGTAAAGACTTGAACTCAGGCACCATGCCGCCAAGCTGAGCGATTTTGGGAAGGGGTGCCACATCTGCTATTCCCCCTGATGAAGAAGATCGGGGGCCACTGGTAACCTGATCGGCAGATACACCGACAGGTGTTGAAGTTCTGAGAACCAAAACCTGGCCGGCCACCACGGGGCCATGAGTAGAAGGGAACAGTTCACTGAGTTCTTCAGCTTCCAAATTGCTCGATCGGCTAGAGGCAGAGGCGGGAAGGCGTAAACTCTCATGTTGTGCCATGGAATCTCGAGAGCATCCCCCAGGGAGGACGCTCCCAGCCCCCCTCTGGAGGCATACTGAGGAAGCTTCTTGTTTACAGATGTAGCGAAGAGATCCATCTCCGGTGTGCCCCAATGCAAGAAAATCCATAAGAGGACCTCCGCCTTCAACTCCCACTCGTAGCTGACCACTGTCCGCCAGCTGAGGGCATCCGCTGTGACATTCAGCTGGCCCGGGATGTGCACTGCAAGCAGCCAAACACCATGAAGCACAGCCCACTCCCAAATTTGGATGGACAGGTCCACGAGAGGGGGAGACTTGGTTCCCCCTTGCTTGTTGATGTAATACATCGACACCAAATTGGCCGTGCGTTTGCGGACCACCTTGTTGGCTATGATCGGTCTGAATGCATTGAGCGCTAGGAAAATCACCAGAAGCTCTAAATGATTTATGTGGAGGAGCTTGTCCTGAGGCGACCAGAGATCCGAGACCTGAAGAGGATCGAACGTCGCACCCCACCCCAGGAGGGAGGAGTCTGTCATGATCGTCACCGTAGGGGCTGGGTCCTGAAACCCCACTCCCACCGACAGGTTGCTGAGAGATGACCACCATTCCAGGTCCACTCTCATGGAAGCCGGAATCATTATCAACTTGGAATCCGGGACCACAGTCTAACGCCAAGAACTGCGAAGAGCCGCCTGGGTCCACCTCACCTTGAGACGAGCAAGAGGAAGAGCCAACATGCATGAGGCCGTGAGGCCCAGAAGCCCAGAAGCCTCTGGAACCACCAGGCCGACATGCTCTCCGACTGGGCAAACATCTGACACGTGGCTAACAGATCCGCCATCCTGTCCCCGGTCAGGTACACTCTGCAGTCGATCGTGTTCCAGCGAAAACCCAGGAAAATCAAGTCCTGCGAGACCGTCATGGAAGATTTCCACCTGTTCACCGACAGCCCAAGATGGAACAGGAGCTGAAGGAGAGACTGAAGATTGCCCGCTGCTTTCAACGGACAAGGGCTGCGTAAGAGCCAGTCGTCCAAATACGGATACACATGGATACCCTGCAGACGAAGATAGGCTGTAATCACCAACATCATCTTCGTGAAGACACGCAGCGCCGAGCTGAGGCCAAAAGGAAGCACTCGAAACTGGAAGTGCTCCTCTCCCAAAGAGAAACAGAGATATCTCCTGTGTGGATTCCAAATCAGAATATGCATGTACGCATTCTGAAGATCCACCACACTGAGCCAATCGCCCATCTGCAAGGAGGACCGTATCTGGCTGGGCGTGATCATCTTGAATTTCTCTTGGGGTAGGAAAAGATTGAACTGGGAAAGGTCTAGGATGGTGCGCAGGCCAGCCTGGTTGGGTTTGGGCACCGTAAACAGCCGGGAGTAGAAGCCCTCACCCGTTTCCCCGAGTGGAACGGGTTCCACAGCTGTGAGGTCCAGAGGTTTCTGAACCTCGGCTTTGAGGGAGGGCGAGCCCGACAGCTGAAAAGGAGGGTTGAAGGGTTGGGTAGGGGTAAGCGGAAGCCCGCTGACAAGACCCATCTGTCTTCTGTGATGGTCTGCCACGCCTCCCAATGAGACGCAATGCATCCTCCCACCGGGGTCTCGTGCGAGCGCGGAGAACAATCATTTTGTAGGTTTTTCGGTGGTGTTGCCACCTGAACCTGAGGAGGAGGCTGAGGAGCAGGAGAAAAACTGAGTCCGTTGTTGCCTACGGCAGTTATTTCCCAAAGGGGTATCCACTCTGCAAGATTTGCAGTCAAGGAAGCCCCTAAAGCCAGAGGAGGGTCGGCTTTGCGACAACGGTCTCTGGGTTTTGAAAGGGGTCTTAACAATGACCGACAAGGACTTAGCTGTCCGAGTGCTTTCCTTCGTCTTGATGAGCTCTACATCTGTTGTAGAATGAAAGAGCTCCTTACCATCGAACGGAAGGTCCAACACCTTGTCTTGCACTTCTTTTGAGAATTTAGTGGCATGCAGCCACGCCTGCCGTGAGTTATCAACCCCCAGCATAAGGCCCTGAGCCGAGGTGTCTACGTGATGAGCCGCAGCCTCCAGGAGATCCTGGGCCAAGACCCTGGCATCGGATAATCCCGCCTTAAAGTCTTCCAGTTTCTCGACCGGGATGAACTCCTCAAACTCTGACAGACCTTTCCACATCCGCATATTAGCCCCCGCTAACACCAGTTCAGCATTGGCCTGCCTGAGCTGCAAGGCCGAGTTGGCGAAAAAGGTTCTCCCAAGCGAGTCAAGGAGCTTATCCTCCTTTCCCAGAACCTGAGTAGCCGTCGTGGAGGAGGATGCTGCAGGCCTGGACTGCAAAGTGGCCGCAGCCACCACTGTGGAGGAGGGGGGCAGACAAGACGACAGGGCCGCCTCTTCTGAAGAATGAAGCCTATATCGCGCGTCAATTTTCTTATTGATGAAAAGTCCAGAGTGTGGCTTTTCCCAGACCCTGCGGACCTCGGCCAGAACGTCCTTCTGCAGGAACAGGCCAGTATGCTCCAAAGGAGACAGGGTGAACGCCCCAGAAAGCACGCCCTCCTGCGGGGCGGGTGCCTTGGGCACCGGAGCATCTAAGCAGCACATCATTTTACATACCACCGTGCACGCGTTCAGCGTCGCTAAGAACTACAACTCCCTTGCTACTTGTAGTTCCCTGCGCTCTAAAAGACACGTCAGGCGTGTCAGCGCCAGTGCGTCAAAGCCGGTTTGCCCCGGTATTTAAACTGTTCCTGGTCCCTCATTTTCATTGATACCATTTTACCAGCAGCACTAGGGCTGTTTGTGCAGAATAGAATTTGAATTAAGGTCTTCTTTTTACTTTAAATAAGGGAATTGCAAATTGTGCTTTATACTGCGCAAATTGTATTTGAATTGCTCTTACTTGATTTTAGCTAGAAGTATTCTTGAAGGCTTGCACGGTTGAAATCAGGTTTTACATACCACTGTGCACACGTTAAGCGTCGCTAAGAACTACAACTCTCTGTGCTCTAAAAGACACGTCAGGCGCATCAGCGCGTTGAAGCCGGTTTGCCCCGGTTCACCACGGAAGTTAGGAACTAGGACTGTTACTAACATTGCTGGGTGAGTGTTTCTACTTTATTCCTCTCTTCTCAACTTGGGTATAAAGGAGGCCCTGGAGGCTATAAAACAAGCTAGAGATCGTATGGATGCCCTTAGTTTAGAATGGGCATTTAGGATTAAAACCTGTCCTACCTACCAGGCACCAAAAAACTTAGAAAACATACCTCTTTCATGTCAGAACCTCACCAAAATTCCTAATGTGCAAACTAACATCCTAAGCGTCGACCCAATGCCCTCTATTCATAGCCCCACTGCCACCCTGAAAATATTAGCCACCCCGACTTAACATTAGAGTTGTCCCATCTACCTGAAACCAATTTGAACCTTGAGTCGCCCATGATCAATAAGGTCCAGCCATGTGTGGATTCCCTCAGTGGGACTACCTGTTCCCTTAAATGCATGCTGCTAAATACTAGATCCCTTGAAAAACATGCCACCCAGGTAGCCACTATGATTCAGGATTTAGACTTGGACATATGTGCCCTTACTGAAACCTGGGGACATGAAGCAGCTGACCCTATACTAGAATTGGCTACTCCAGTAGGTTACCATATTCTCAGAATGGATAGGACCTCGAGCAGGGGAGGGGGTGTTGCTCTTATTATTAAATCCCATTTCAGAACTTGGGAATGCAAGATTGATTCCATACAGGGCTCAGAATGTTTGAGGGTTAAAGTATCCATTAATGCGGAAACTACAATTAATGTTTTGGTATTATACAGAGCTCCTTCAATTGATCCTACCTTTGCAGCGTCTCTTAATAATTTACTATCATCTTTCCTTAAGCCTAAAACTAAATTACTTCTGGTGGGTGATTTCAATTTTTGGTTGGGTTGTGCTACTGATGTTCTAGCCAAAAATATGGAAAATATCCTTGACTCCCTTGATATGTCAACATATTCGAGCCCTGACTCATATCAAGGGACATACTCTTGATTGGGTTTCCACTCAAAACCTTAGTCTTGTCAATCAACAGGTGCTTGCGTGCCCTTGGTCTGATCATTTTTGTATTCATTTTTCAATCCAGATGGATTATTACGAAAAGAGAGCTCCTCTCCCTAAAATATCTATTAAGACGCGTAACCGCAGGAAGTTAAACCTTACACACCTGGACGAATGGGCTTTATCTCTCAATAAGCAGATTGTCTTCATGGACAATCTTGATGAAATGTCCACTACTCTCTCTGAGGCGATGGGCTCAATCACAGAGAACTTGGCACCACTGAAAAATAAATCAATACCTGCAGAGGTACGTAATGCATGGTTCAGTAAAGAACTTCAAACACTCAAATCTAAGAAAACTAACCTTCTACATACCTGGCGAAAAAATAAAAACTGTGTGGACCTGGACGCTTATAAAAAAAGCTGCTGAGGCCTATAAAACAGCTATTTATTTAGCCAAGAAAGAGTCCTTTGACACCAGGATTATAGAGGCTAAATCGGACAGTCAGGAATTATTCAAAAATCCTAAAAGAACAGGCACAAGCCCACAGATCTGCTCAAGTGAACTTTATTAAGGATGAGGCATGGTGTACGGAGATTCAATCCGCCTTATCTAATAAACTTGATAAAATTAGAGAGGGGATTGAATTGAAGAAACTCAACCTACCAATTCAAGTTGTAGAGAATAGTCCTCTGCCCCCCACTAAAAAATTAGAGCGTCAAGCTATATTCAGCTTTAGCCCATCTCGGAGCAAGAATTGGCCAAGGTGATCTCCAATTGAATAAGTACAAGCTGCAAAGGAGATCCTTGCTCCTCTTTTAATTAAGGAGTGCTCCCCTGTCCTCATTCCAGCCCTGACCAAGTTTGTTAATGCCTCTCTTTTAGCGAATGAAGTTCCTGGCAACATAAAAAAGGCGTGGATTACTCCATTATTAAAAAAACCTAACATCTGTCCCCTCACTGCTTCTAATTATAGGCCTATTACTAACACTGCTTTTCTGTTGAAGATCTTGGACAGAGTTACCTACAATCAGATCGCCATCTTTTTGGAGCAAAACCAGATTTATCATAAATATCAATCAGGGTTTCGCTTGAATCATGGTACAGAGACAGCCTTGCTGGCCCTTAAATCTCATCTCCTGCAGAGGATGGATAGTGGTTACATCTCACTCCTTATGATGTTAGATTTGTCGGCTGCCTTTGACCTGGTGGACCATACCATACTGTCCACCAGGCTAAAGAGGAATGCCAACTTCTCTGATGAAGCGACAAACTGGGTCATCTCCTTTTTGAAGAACAGACAAAATAGAGTGGCCAGTGACATTGCCGAAGCAAAACCAACAGTACTTACGTATGGGGTCCCTCAAGGAGCCTGCGTGTCGCCTTGCTTTTATAATATATTCATGATCCCCTTCTTCCAGATGCTGGAGAAAGAGGGGGATCATATTTGCAAATTATGCGGATGACACCCAATGTGTCATCCCCATATCTGGTTCCCATGTGAAAGATGAACCAAGAATTAATGAAATCTACAAAATAATTCAGGATTGGATGGTGCTGAATGGCTTAGACATTAATAGCTCCAAAACAGAACTTCTACTTATCGGCTCAGAGTCCAAATTAGAGAAGTTAGGACCTAGCTACAAGTGGTTTCTCATAGATAGCTGCCACATTGAGGTTATGAGCAAGGTGAAAACCGTCGGCATTTATCTTGACAAAAATCTGAATATGAATGCCCAAGTGAATAGTCTTGTTTCATTGGCCTCTTACTTCCTCAAGCTGTTTTGCTGCCTTAGAACTTTTATCTCAGAATCAAACTCCAAAACCCTGGCAAGGGCCATAATTGGATCTAAGATCGACTATTGTTGTAGTCTCCTTGTGGGGTTGCCGTTATCGGACGTCCATCGGCTACAGGTCATACAGAATGGCGCAGTTAGGGTAGTGAAAGGTGTATCTAGAAGAGACCATGTGTCTGAAGCACGGCATAGTTTACACTGGTTACCTGTGCAGGCCAGGGTTGTGTTTAGGCTTCTCCTCATAACACACAAATGTATACATGGAGTCATGCCACTCTATCTGAAAGAATTAGTCATGATAAAAAACAACATTAGATACCTTCGATCGGATGAATCTAATACCTTGGCTATGCTGCGCTTGAAAACAAAAAAATCCAGGGACTCAGCATTCATCTCGGCAGCCCCCCTGAAGTGGAATTCGCTAGCACCTACACTGAGGATCACCTCTTCCAGGGAATTATTTAAGAAGAGGATGAAAGCCGTTTTTTTCGCATAAAATACTTCTGCCTCACGCTTGTTCTTGTTCCTGATTGATTCCCTTCCGGAGTCAATCTCAGATTTAGTTCCGTTTTTTCTGGCTTTGTTCTGTTTGTCTGTTTTTACGTTTTACAGCGCCCTTAAGCCTTAGGGTACCTGGTTGCGCTATGTAAATGTTAAACATAAACATGTCCAGTACCCGGTCATGAGAAGCTATAATAGAGCGGGGCAGGTCCTCGTTGTCCTGATCGCCTTGCGCGTCATCCGACAGGTTAGGATCCTGCTGAGCCATGTCGGGCACTGCCTTGTCCACGGGGGACAATGGGGGAAAAGGCGGAAGAGTCGGGGAAGGCACCGTAGGCAAGGGAGGCGTCGGCGGAACCACCGGAGGAACAGGTGGAGCCAGAGGCGCGGGCGGACATATCTCCCTGAAAAGCCCTTTGAAATATTCCCTCATGGGGTCGGTACGCATGAGCGTTTGAAATTTACCGAAAAAGGCGTCCTCCAGAGACTGCTTTGGAACCTGAGGAGGCTAATTCCAGGGATGTAATGGGGAAGGGTGCCACACCAGCCCCTCCACCGACATATCCACATAAATCAAAGGTGCCAACCCCAAAGGCAACGAAACATTGTGCGAAAGGGGCATCCGGGCGTTCCAATCATAAACTGGCCGAGAAGGATGCGCACAAGGAACTCTATGTTCACCCACAGACTCAAGCCCTACACCTGAGGCCGATGGCGTAGTTGTAGGGGTAGCACCCAAAATGGCCACCACGGTCGTGGCGGGAATGGGCGCCATTTTGTCATCGCTTGAGGGGAACTGCGGAACGTGAGGATGTGAGGCAGGGGTCCCCGTCGTCATTGGATCAGGGGTATTAACTTCAGCCTTAACATAAGGAACCTCGGCAGAGCCGGTACTATGAGGCATGGAATGTTTCTGCGACATACCAACCGCCAAATTAGCCTTCCCAGGAAGGACCTCAGCACTGCCGGTAAAAGAAGATCTTTCCTTCCTTGCCCCCTCAACAGATCTGGTTTTGCCGCAAGAGTGGGAATGGTGAGAAACAGCCATCCCCGATAAGGCTTTGTCAGGCCTCTCAGAAATGTTGGTAGCTTTACCCTCTGTACGAGGGACCTCGGACCCAGGTCCGGTAACAGCCTTATCCGCGCGGGCCTCGAACATCCGTTCGGTGACACCAAGCCCAACCAATGCCTCGGGGCGCACCCCGGTCTTATTCTTAAGGTAAGCCGATAGAGAGGCCTCAGACCGAGCTCCGGTACCCCACGTCTCAGTAGAACTGGGTCTACAAACAGCCCCCACAGGAGGGGCCTCGGAGCGTGCTCCAGTATCCACAGGCCCCTTACGGAGACCCTCAGAGAAAACTCTGGTACAATTAGGCCCAACGGGCACCTCAGGGCAATCCCTGGTGACAGAGCGATCAACGCTCCTCCCGGCCCGGGAGGAACCCGGAAAGGTATCCCCCGGCCGGGGTGCTCTGAAAAGTAAAGAACTTACCGGGCGTTTCTTCTTTTCGCCGATGAACGTCTGAAAATGCGAAGGAGGAGTTCGTCGGAACACCTCCTCCCACCGCTCCAACCGACGTTGAAGTGCCCGGACCGAAAGGGAGTCGCAGTAAAAACAGGAGTCCCAACGGTGATCCGGACCCAAACACTCTAAACAAAGAGGATGGGGATCTGCCCTCGTGAAGCGTCGGTGACAGGATGAACAATCTGGAAAGTCTAGTTTGAACGACATAGACAGACTAGTACACGATCGCTAGCGAGAGCCAGAGAGGAAAAAAGGGAAGAAAATCTTCTGAGGATGCAAGCGCGTCCAGTCCCGAATGAGCGGAGAAAAGGATTGATGGGCGATGCGGAGCCAAGGTGGGCGGGCTTACGGCCGCGTGCCGGGCCCCGCACAAGAAAGAGAGGAAGGACACATTTTTGAAAAAAATGTTCGGATGCTTTTTACAAAGTGCTCCGGTCCCGTCCCACAGGACGGAGAGATGTCCCATAAGTATGGAGGAAAGGGGACGGGACGTAGGAGTAAGTGTAAATCCAGTACAGATGCCAACTACCAGACATTGTTCCTATGAGTGAGTGGTATAAAGAAGTTTCCATATAGGGCGTCATGGCACGGTATGCATCAAAGAATTAGTGCTACATTTGCCAGAACCAGATAGTACCATGTTATGAAAGATGTCTGGATTTGAGCTGGAATCAGAAGCCAGCTAAAGCTCAATGTGGCAGCGTCAGAGTGTCACTCTAGAGTTTGAAAGAATGCAACCATGTGATTGGAAGCCAAATTTCTGTGTCAGACCTGTAGGGTGTTAACTCCACAGAATGCATTAAAATATATGAAATATACAAAACGTGCAAATAATTGTGCTTACACATTAAGTGCACTTAAGTATGTATACCGAATGTTTATATAAAGTAATTTCAAGTACATGTTTCACAACATGCACAGCAACATCAAATGTGTGTAACGGGAAAAGCGGTGTCCTGCAAATGACTGCTTTTCTCAAAGGAAGACCCAATATGTTAAAAAGAAATGTGGCTGGGAATATTAATGTTCAAAGCAAACAGAACTGTTAAATATCAGTTGATGTAGAGGGACTAGTGTGACATACAGGTCAGGAATTGGAAAGCCCATTCTGCAAGTAAAAACAGATGCCTTCAAATATCTTGAGCCAAGGTCTCATGACATAAAAACACACAAATGAACTTAAAAACATGGAGTATTCCTAAATTGTCATCTGTTTGTTGACAAGTTAACTTTATAATTAATGGCAGACAGTGTCAAAGCTGGCCAAACACAATCTTTTATGTTTAGTTGACCTCAGGTCACTAAATATAGCAATCCCTAAAGTTAATAGCATCCCACATTGCAAATGTCTATTCAATGCAAACTCCAATGCAACAGAAGTCTGAACTCCACGTTACATGAAAGGCAGAAAATAGGGATTGAGTTGACAAAATCCAACAATCCCAGCTTGTGTGAGTAAGTTAAAAAATGAATTCAAATCTGTTTAAAATGTAGAAACCAAAGAATCGGCCTACCCATGTCCCAATACAAAAACAAACCTACGTGCTGTATTGTGCTCCAAATCTATATGAAGGTAACTGGCAATAAGTGAGGTTTTACAACTGAAATATTAAAACTAATTGTGTAACTGTACAATCTATCGATGGAACGAATGAGGCACATTTTACCCAGAGAGATATATACCCAGGGAAATATGGTTTGTAAACTGGGATATAGGGCATGGGAGCTAATTAACCCAGAAATTAAGACAGACACTCCTGTATCGAGCCTTCTTATTTGAAGGAGACAATAGGAAAGTAGGTGCGAGACTTATCATTTTCCATTGGGTATAGAGACCAATAAAATACACCAACCAATAGTAATCAGCTGTACTCACTTCCCTTATAGGAAGAGTTTCCTAGGTATTTAAACTCAAACACAAAGGAAGAAGAGGGCATTTTGGGGACACAAAGACATGGAGCCCTGTCCCGAGCTGATGGGAAAATATATTTTGAAGGGCCTGACCCAGATTGGACTGAATAAAGATGCCTTTGACAAAACAGGACCAAATGACCCGAGCGGCATTTTGACGCAGGTGTACAGACTGGAAGGAGAGCTTACCAGCCGGAGCTGCCCGAGATGAATCTGTGTCCTTCGCTTTCCTGGGCTTTTGAAAAGCTGACAAAAAGTGAGGACCTTCACCCAAAGTTAATTTAGACAATTTCCACAGAATTCATTAAATCCAAAATAGCAGTTAGAGTTTGGAAATTCTGATTAAAAGTTGTTTCACTGAAAATTAGAGCATAGTACAAGGTGTATGTGCTTTGTGATTTAAAAAAATAAAAATGTATTTACTGGGTATTTATGATGCACCTATACACAATGTGTTTCAAAGCGCAAGATAATTAAAACCCCAGTGGGGATATGGGCAAGATGTCGGGGTGAGAGGAGGCGCCTCTCTATGTCGCTTCTAATTCCGGTGCCCTACACCCGATCGTGGAGAGGTGGAGTGTCTTTCAACACTCTATTCACTTATAGTGAGCTCTGGTAATGGTGGGAGAGCAATTGGTGCCCTGGAAGATCCCAGCTGCACCTCATGAACCCGCCCTGATGACAACAACGATGCAGCCGAGACGACTCTGTGATGTCACCTTGCTGCACCCAGTGACAGATCTGAAGGGGAATCCAAGCAGATCCTCAGGTGGTGTGGCCTGCCAGATCAGTCCATAGATGCTGCAAGCATGCACAACCAATCAGTTACACTCCCCTAACAGGGACTAACGTGTGTTCACAAGCCCAGGAGCAGCCGGTGGGCCGTAACAACTTGTGCAGAGAAAGGCGAGCAGGAAAGAAAAACCCATAATAGATAGGACATAAGGGAAATAACAGCGGCAGAATACCATAACACCACCGACACAAGCACTGGGGAAATTGCACAGATTAGCCAAATATGAGCAAGCAACCTAAGCCCCAAGAACTCGCTGGGAGTCGCTCTCCCTACCCAGCAAGCTGAAACAGCAACACACAGTGACTGAGAACCCCCTGTGTGTGGCAGACCCTAGGCCCCTGGCCATCGGGTGGCAGTGCAAGTGATCTCTTGATAGAAGCCCAATACAGCAACAGTGTCTTTATAATCCATAAAGACTATAAACAAGATTAGTTGGGGAGTGGTAGGCAACCATTGTTATCATGGGAAGTTAAATCAAACACTTCGCCATAAGTAAGGCAGGAGACGTTTTGTCACCTTGTAGAGACTTCCAATTTTGAAGATCAGACATAGTGCGGTAAAACGATTTGCCAGATAGCACACACTTTAGTTAAGTGGCAAAGCCAGGATTTGATACCAGTCTGCAATTCAGGCACTTGCACACATCTCTTGCCTTGTGTAATTGGTGGAAATATTATTTGCAAAAGGTATTTTTTGAAACTTTGGTTCGACAACAGCATCTGACTGTGGAAGGCATTGCAAAAATATGTTGATTGCGTTTTGCTAACTGTAACTAACTGCTGTTTCTTCAGAAGTTTCAGGATAATTTTTATTTTTTATTGTGTACAAGCAGATGTACCCATGCTTTGCACAGCTATCCCTACTTCAGTCCTAGTTTTAATTGTATTTAATAAACTAAACCAATGCTTCTTTCTAGACACTGTTACTAGTCTTTCCAGTGGGAGCTAGTGTGAACAAATTCTATGACAAGACGGAGGCGAGCATTATGATTTTCTTTTATTACTGCTCCCACAGCAATTCAACAAAATATATATATATTTTTTTTTTAAACTTGGTAACACTGTTTTACACTTCCCGTCTCTCTGGAAGCTTCCCGTAAACATAGGTGTATGATTGTTTGAAAAATAACCTAAAATAACAAAAATCTCTGGTAACTACCCATGCCCACAATCCTCTGTGCTCCTGTAGTCCAGTAGCAGTTGCTTTGTCCAATCAGGACCAACCCTTGGCCATAAGAGGGACCTTGAATGCCCCCAAATCCTCTTTCTTTGTTCCTGCTCCCATGAGATAAGTACACCCTCATGAGTTGTTGTGTTTGTCAGACTAGTTATCTTAATTGCTTTATTGGTATACGGGCACGGCGCGCCGTAGTTCTTTACCTGACTTTGTGTTTGCAGCGCTAGCGTTTGTTCTGTCAGTACAAGCGGGGACATTAAGCCTGCAAAGGAGACGTTGTGGGAGGTACGCTTGTTTTTCCCCGCGGTCACCGCCGCGACCCGAGGGCACCCTTTTTTCCCTTCTTGTCAGCTGGTGTAGAGGAGCCAGAGCCGCGGGCGAACGCGCTCGCACTAGGCCCCCGGCCCCGCCTCCTCAGCCCGGCATACTCGGGAGCGCCTTGAGCAGCCCTCTACACGGTCTTTAGGACCCAGCGGAATCCATCAGATGGGCAGGCACGCCCCATCAGCCTCCACGTGCAGCCCGAAACTGCGTAGTGAGAGGAAGCAGCGATCCGAAAGAAGCGTAGGACAGCTCAATAGAGATCTTACTACTGTGAACAACTCGTTCTAGGAGAGTTCGTGTGGGCTGATTTGTGCTACATTTCTGGGCAAATATTAATACATTAAAAAAAAAGGAGACTTTCCTTACAGCTATACAAGAAGGTATAGTGATCTCTGAGGTTCCCATTTTATTATTATCATGGCACATCGATCCAGATCCACAACCCCAGAGTTGACTTCAGATGAGTGGGTAGAGAAGCCCATCCAAGAGGACCAGGACCTTAGCCTAAGTATTAAAAGGTTCCTAAGGGATTAATTATCCCAGGCAGTATCAGAAGGAGTTCTTCCTCTTACCCAGAGACATGATCAATTGGAGGCTATACAAACAGAAAGCTGAACAAGACCAGTTCAGGAAGAGAAGGGCAGTTAGCCCTGGCGAGGGGACCTCAGGGAGACACCCCAACCCAGGGGTTGATCAGAAGGGCTGTAAAAAGGCTCGGCAGAGCAGAGACTCTATGACGCCCCCGATCAGACCAGAAGATGTAGGCTTGATACCTCAAGAGCCAGTTGACCCAGTCAGCAGACTAAAAAAAGCATTTCTGAAAAGGGCAACAGTGCCAGGCTCTCGACCCCCTGCCCCAGGGGAGTACAATTTAGGGGAAAAGGAGGATGCCGGTTACACTCCAGACGATGAGAGCGGGGATAAGGAGATCACCCCTCGTCAGCCCATAACGCAGCTGCCAGACGAGGAACCATTGGGAGATATGTTTGATCCAGAGGCGATAAGGCTTCCTAGATCAACAGACTGGGTGCCATCACCCAGAGTCACCCAGTATATGACTCTCCACATCAGAAAGCCTCTCGACCGAGAGATAAGGGCTAAAATGCAGTGTCCCAGACCAGAGCTGCCAGGCAAGGTTACCGACACACCAGACCTGGACCCTAAAATGGTCACCTTTGTGACTAAATCCTCGAAGGATGTAAGAAAAGGAGTAGACAGAGCATGGCGAGGGTACCAGGATAAGCTTCTGGACCTCTCCGGGCCCCTCCCAAAGATCATGGACTTGGGCGAGAGGGCCATTGACACAGGCACCCCAGTAGACCCCCAGATCCTAGCCAACTGGGCCCAACACGCTGTCTGTTTGCTAGGGAATGCGAACTGCGCACTCTCTTCAGAGAGAAGGCGCAAAGTTTTGTTGAAGATTGACAGCAAATTGAGTGACCTGTCTTCTTATGAAGCAGGTGAAAGAGCAAAAGGTATGTTGTTCAGGGATGCATTTGCAAAAGAAATTAACCAATTCGTTAGAACATACTCAGCCCTGGAGAAGGCACAGAGCTCCATCAGGAGGATCTTTCCCAGTCGTTTTTTTGCCGGGACCGGATGCCAGAGAGGTCAGGCGGCCGATCGTTTTGCCTCCAATAGAAGACCTTAGAATCAAAGGTCACAGTACTGGGAAACACAACAGCAAGACAACTTCTTCCCAGCGAGGAGTTGTTTCCCAAGAAACAGAAGGGGGAGAGGAGCTTATAGACGACAAGGCGCACCAAGTGGTGAGTACTATGCCAGTTCCCTACAAAATAGGGGGCAGGACAGCCGAGTTTGGGCAAGCTTGGCGCAAGCTATCCAGCGATGCGTGGGTTCTGTAGACAGTGTCAGGTATGTGCCTAGAGTTTGTAGGTACTCCCTCGCAGGCGCGAGCCCCCATTCCTATGTTCAAGTCCCAAAGTGAAAGATCAGCTCTTCAGCGAATTACACATTCTAGCTGCCAAAGAGGCGATAGAAAGGGAGCTACTGCACACTCCAGGCTTTATCAGCAACATGTTTCTAGTGCGCAGAGGAGAAAAGGTAAGGCCTGTGATACATTTAAAAAGCCTGAACGAATGGGTAGTATACAGGCATTTCAAGATGGAGGGAATTGATCTTCTTCGAGATTTTCTCAGGACATGAGACTGGCTTGTCCGGCTAGATCTCAAAGATGCCTACCTCACAGTGCCGATTGCGGAACAGCATCGGAAATATCTTCATTTCCGCTGGGGAACCGAAGTTCGCCAATAGCAGCTGCTATCCGCGAGAGAGGAATAAGGATTATCATTTACCTAGACGATATCCTGATTCTAGGTCAGAGTACAGCTCAGCTACAGGTCGAAGCGGAATGGGTATGTACCTTAGTAACATCCCTCGGTTTCATCATCAATTCTGAGAAGTCAGATCTCTGCCCCACGCAGAGGATAGAATTCTTGGGATTTGTGATAGACACCAAGAAGGCGGTGCTAGAGCTACCGACCCAGAAAGTGCGAGAGATCCGGAAGGAACTGAGAGTGGTCATAGTGAAGAAGGTTATTTCGCTTTGCAATCTAGCTCGCATAGTGGGTCTGCTAGCAGCCTCGATTCAGGCAATTTTTCCAGGTCCCTTGCACTACAGGGCCCTTCAACGGTTAAAGATCAGACACCTCTGGGGAGGGCTCGGCTACCATCAGCTAGTATCCCTAGACCAAGAAGCCATGACAGAACTCCATTGGTGGTTGCAGAATATGGAGGCCTGGAACAGCAGAGTGATTTTCGGAGACTCTCCAGATTTAGTAGTAGAGTCGGGCGCCAGCAGAGCAGGCTTGGGGGCTCGCTGCGGGAGCCTTCAGACGGGAAGAAAATGGTCCCAAGAAGAGCTCAGGCTCCACAAACTGCCTAGAGCTGTTGGCAGGTTCCTTTGCAGTGAGGGCATTAACGAAAGACTGAGTGAACTGCTCTGTCCTTTTCAAGATGGACAACATTTTGGCAGTCCGGTATATAAACAAGCTAGGAGGAACCTCCTCCAGAATGTTAGCTGAGTTAGCAAAGGATTTCTGGCATCATTGCTTGCTTCATCAAATATCAGTTTCAGCAAAGTACTTACCAGGAGCTCAGAACATAGTAGCGGACTGGAATTTGCGATATCTGGTAGACTTCAGCGATTGGAGGTTACTTCCATCCGTCTTCAACAGCCTCCAACATCTGTGGGGCCCATTAGCCCTAGACCTGTTTACGTCCAGGCTCAACACGCAATTGCCCAAGTTCTACAGCTGGAGGATATACCCGGAGGGACAGACGCTTTCCTCCAGCAGTGGACGGAGGAAGTCCTTTATACATTTCCCCCGTTTATCATGCTGATGAGAGTGTTAGCGAAGGTGAGAAGGGATCAGTCAGAGCTGGTTCTCGTAGTCCCGAAGTGGAAGTCACAGCTGTCGTTTCCAGTAGTGATGGAACTTTCTATGGATTTTCTGAGTGTGATTACCCACGAAGCGAACCTTCTACTGAGCCCCGACGGTCAGTCTCACCCGCTCATAGCGGAGGGCACGCTAACGTTGCTAGCGTGCAGGGTTTCGGGCGACGTTGGGAGTTGCCAGGCATTTCGCAGCTTGCTGCAGACTGTATTAGAAGCTCATGGGCGCCTTCCACCATTAGGAGCTATGGTTCCGCTTGGGATCGATGGGCGTCGTACTGCACAACCATCGGTATGGATCCCATTTCAGCCCCTCTAGTGCACATGCTAAACTTTTTAGCGCAAAGGTTCAGTGAGGGCTGTGCGTACAGAACTTTAGAGTTTACAGGTCGGCCATATCAGCAGGCCACGACAAAGTCGAGGGACACCCAATAGGGGAGCACCCCACAGTGGTTAGGCTTCTGAAAGGAGTGAAGCTCATGAAACCACCAGAGCCTAAATACTCTGTTGTATGGGACGTACGTTCCGTATTTCGGTTATTTATGTCCTGGCCAGATAATAAGGATCTCTCTCGTTCCCAACTGTCGGGAAAGCTAGCCATGCTCCTATGTCTCACAGCGTGTAGACGAGTTTCAGATGTAAAAGCCTTAAAGATAGACAGGAAGATTTTCTATCCAGATGGAGTAGCGTTTTGCATAGCAAATAGAACGAAGTCAGACTCGTCCATTAGTTCATATCCCTATTTCCCGGATAACTAAGCTTTGCGTGGCGCAGTGCATTAAGGACTATGAGGCAGCTACAGCAGCGTTGAGGCCTAGTGGAGTAACGCAGCTACTTATTGCGCGTAGAAACCTTCTCACGCAGTTGCGACAGCCACCATAGCGAGATGGGTTAGAGAAGTGATGCAATTGGCAGGGATAGACATATCACAGTTTGGGGCGCATTCAGCAAGAGGCGTGATGGCATCCAGCCATTTGCATCAGGCGTATCCTTACAGGACATTATGAAGTCAGCCGATTGGTCTAATGAACGTACCTTTAAGACTTTCTATTTTAAGCCTGTCTCACAAATTGCTAATAGAGTTATTAATGACTTTGAACAAGCATAATGCTTGCCTCGGTCTTGTCATAGAATGAAGATTGTACAGGCTTAACATCTCAGGCAGTCTTGATTATATTAAAGACAAGGAGGCGAGCATTATATCCCACCCTTGTGGGTCATGACTGAGCATGAACTGTGCTATAATATTGTGTTGAGTAAAAGCCCATCCTTCTGATCTCGTCTCCCATTGATTCCAGGGGAAGACCAGAAGCAAGCATGAATACAATTTTTGTGATCTCGAATAGTGGAGTTTGTGTGTAAAGGTTTGGCAGCATCATCTCTACGCCAGAGGTTCGCCAAGAGGAAGGATTGCATCCTCGCTGTTGATTTAAATTGACTGTTAGGGTTGGACTAAAGCATTGGTCGCCAGACAAAGAAAGAGGATTTGGGGGCAGTCAAGGTCCCTCTTATGGCCAAGGGTTGGTCCTGATTAGACAAAGCGACTGCTACTGGACTACAGGAGCACAGAGGATTGTGTGCATGGGTAGTTGACAGATTTTTGTTATTTTATGTTATTTTTCAAACTATGATTCCCCTATGTTTACGGGAAGCTTCCAGAGAGTCTGGAAGTGTAAAACAGTGTTACCAAATTTAAATAAAAAAACAGAAAAAATATTATATAATTTATTTGTAATTTTGACAAAACAGCAAAGAATTAATGATAATAAACAATTTAAATGCATGCAGATAAGAGAGCAGATAATTACAAACATAGAACTAGTACATATTTAGAAACTCATCCCAAATTTTAGCATACAATAGGACTCAATGGGAATGGGGACCACAGAAACATCGGCACCAGTAATAACGGCGCAGGTGCTTCTGTGAAAGTCTGTGGGCGGGTACCGGACAGCCTGGCAAGTCAGACCTGCCGAGCAGGAGGGCACCCGCCCACCAGACTTGTACTTTGCCGGTCCGGAAACAACAGTGCCGATAAGCTTGCCGGCACCGCTGCTTCTGGACCGGCAAAGTTGTAATGACGCCCATTGTCTTGGAAACCTCAATCCGGCGGGTAGATATGGAATATCTCTACGGGGTAGAATTATGCACCTAACATGGCCCAAGATCTATTTATATTTATGCTCAACTTCCTAAATGTCTTGAGATCCATCTCTGAAGGCGAGATAGTGATCCATAGTGAAATGAATCTGGTCTTTGACAGCTCGATGGATTGATCACCCCAAAATACATACTTTAGTAATGGCACAATCACACACAGGTTAGAACAAGCATTAGCAGATCTGAACCTGATCAGATGAGTGGCGAATACAGCACCCAATGGACAGGGATTACTCGTATTACTTATACGTCCACAAATCAGCATCCAGGATAGATTGCATATTCTTCTACTTGGGTCTAATGCAACAGACACTTTGAATTAGACCCGGCACCCATGTCCTTGACAGACCACAGTATGGTTCTAACCTCCCACCAGAACTTCCACATTTGAAGAAGTGTCCAAACCTGGCGCTTACCACTGGGAATTCTAAGGGATGTGACATGCCTAGGAGAACTTAAGCAGACGGTGAGAGAATATTTGACTATCAATAAATCTGAGGATACAGCCACAGTAAATCATTGCGGTACCACGAAAACGGTGGCGAAGGGCTGTGTCCCAGCAGTTGTGGTCGGTATGAAAGAAATGGTAATGCAGACAGAAGAGCAACTTTTAGAAGAAGTCAAGGTAAAAGAATAATACACAAACAGCAAGCCAGAGTGAAAAACTACTACATCTGAAGAAACCAGAATGTGGAACACACTTCTGTGCCCGGCAACGAGGATACCAAGAAACAAATCTTCCATGGATTGCACTCCAATTTCTACAATGCAGACCCGTCCAATGAGACTGTGCGGTTGGAATACCTGGAAGGTATTGGCCTTCCAAAACTATCAGAAAAGGACAGAAATCCTCTTGACTCTCCAATAGCACCCCAAGAAGTACTTGCTGCAAGTAAGACACTTAAACAAATCCCCAGGACCCGACGGATTAACGCCTCTTTATATAAATCCATAAATCAAATATTACCTACACCCATGACAAACATGTTCAATTTCATCATGGAGGCAGGAGAGCTCCCTGATTCGATGAGAAGCCCATGGAACGTGTCTTAAAATCAGGCTAATACCCTAAATCATGTACATGATATAGGCAGATAGCCCTGCTTAGTTTAGATGCCAACATTTTTCCTAAAGTCATGACCAACAGATAAGACAAATATATGCAACTTCCAATTGACCCAGATCAATGAAGATTCATTTAAGAATGAGGGACGGCAGGTGTTAGACTTCCTGGGTAAAGCCAGCAGAAACCGAGCCCAATTTCTCCACTTAGAAGCAGAAAAGGCATTCAAGAAAGTGGACTGGGGGTTTCTGAAATCAATCCTTCAAAAATTCACTTTTGGACCTGGAATGCTTGATATGATAATGGCCAATTACATTTGTATATATTCTGGTCAATGGTGATCTCACACCACCTATTAATTAAGCGAGAGGCACACAGCAAGGATGCCCCCCTTACCCCTACCATTTGCGTTAATAGAACCCCTGAGTGTGCGAATTAGGGCTAATAAAGACATTTCAGGCATTGTATTTGGCAAAACCCCCCACCAGATTAATCTATTTGCAGATGAGATTTTAATGTCAGAAATCCTGAGATTAAACATACCCCAGACTAGAAAACTAAGCTAGAGTCCCACTTTCCTTATTTGTTGACACCAAAAGCAAGATGATGCTTAGGAATTATGGTAACAGCCAACCTGAGCCACCGTTACAAGGCCAACTATCCCACCCTGATGGAGTCAATTAGAAAAGAATTAAGTGGAACTCCTTATGGATCTCATGGTTTGGAAAGGATGCCAATAATAAAAATAAATATGCTAGCTAGATTGCTCTACTTCTTCCAATGGGTTCCCATCACTAGCCAAAAAGAGACAATATGTGGCACAGTGTCTTAAAATTTATCAGGGCAGGAGGTGCACCCAGGGTTAATAAACACACACTATACGTACCTAAAGACAAAGGGGGCCTCAAATTCCCCAAGAGTACTGGCCCACCCAAATTTGGCCAATGGTGGAACAGGTGTAACAATACTAAACCGTGGCTCCCAAAAACAAAGAGGGCTCCTGGCCTATACCACAATCAAAAGCAACCATGGAAGCATGGGACAAGGTTACCCAACTTCAAGGTAAGCCAGAGAATTGGAGAACCATATTTTCTGTATGCCATGACTGCAGTAAGCGGTTTTGGTTTTAAACATTATTGATAATATTTGATATGGCATTTAGAATGCACCTGTACACAAGAAGGGCATTGGGGGAGGAGGGGAGAGAAGTGCAGGTAAATCAACAAGTGCAGCCAGCAGGTGGCTCATAAGTGCAGAGAGAAGGGACTGCAGGGTTGCAGGAACAGACCATTGAGTGCTGGGGGAGTCCGGGGGCAGTGTGAGGGCAAGTGGACATGCAGGAGCCTGGGCCAGAGTTCAGAGGGTATCCAGGTGACCAGTGCGCGTAGGAGCCAGTAGCATCAGCAGGAGAGAGGAAGACAAAGCAGAATCGAAAAGGAAGGTCTGAAGTTGCTTCCGGAACCGGAGCCAGTTCTGCTGAAGTTTGAGGGAGGCACGGAGGCTGTTCCAGAGGGAGGCCCGAGCCTAGGAGAGAGATCTGCCCCCAACTCTCTGCTTGGAGAAGCATCTGACCCTCAGAGTTGGAGGTGGATGAGCGGAGAGCTCAAGAAGGAAGACGTTTCGAAGAGAAAGTTGGAGGTAGAGCATTCCGAGGCACCAGAAAGCCTTGTGGACGATGCAGAGGGACTTGAACTTGATCTTTAGAGCCACAGGGAGCCAGTGAAGAGATTTCAGTGCTGGAGAGTTACAATCCATGGGCTTGATACCAAGGACAAGTCTTGCAGTCCTTTTCTGGAAAAGTTGTAAAGGTCGAAGAGTAGAGGCCAGAAGATTTAAAAAGAGGCTGTTGCAGAAGTCCAGCCTATAGAGGACCAGAGCTCTGGAGAAAGTGATATTCTGGGGGAAAGCAAGAAAAGGAAGAATACTTGTGAGGAGGTGCAGCTGATAGTTTGACTTCTTAGAGACGTCGGAAATGTGAGGAGAGAAGGAGAGGGTGGAGTCGAAGATGACACCAAGGTACTTAGTCTCACAGGAAAGAGTAGGGAGAGGGCCCAAAGTGGGCGGCCAAAGAGAGAGAGAGGAAAGGAGGGGGCAGGTGTCCCAACGAGGAGGCTCTCAGTCTTACTGGTATTAAGGTAGAGATCGCTGGCGGAAAACGATTCCTGAATTGCAGCCAGACAGTCTGGTATGAGATTAGGAGCAGAGGTGGCTGAGGTGGCTGAGGGAAGCCTGAAAGAGAGCTGGGTGTCATCCGCATAGCACTGAAAATTGAAGCAAAACGTAGCCAGGGAGAGAGGTTAGACCCCTGGGCAACACCACAAGTAGAGAGGGATAGAAGAGAGAAAACACCCCAGTTGGACCATAGAGGGTCGGTCAGAGAGAAAGGAGGTAACCCAGGCCAGTGCCTGATCAGTGATACCCCGGTTGTCACAGACGTTTGAGCAGGATGGCAAGGTTGACCGTATCAAAAGCAGAGGATAGATTGAGAGGAATGAAGACAGAGGGGAGATTAGTGTCAAGATTGGAGAGCAGAGCTTCACGGGTGTTCAGGAGAGCAGTTTCCGTGCTTCTGGCAGCTCTGAAGCCAGACTGGTGGTCGTGGAGGCAACCAACAGATTCAGTATGCATATTAAGCTGGGAGATGGCCAGCTTTTCCAAGAGTTTGCCCCGGAAAGGAGTGTTGGAAATAGGGTGATAGTTAGCTGGAGAGGAAGGATCGGCTGAGGGCTTCTTTAGAAGGGGGTGAACAAGGGAGTGCTTAAGGGGAGGGAAAGGTTCCAGTGGCAAACCAGTGATTGCAGAAATCAGCCCAGGCTGGAGCAAGTGTTTCGATGTGGTCCTTGATGGTTCTGGATGGTCAGGGGTGAACAGGGGAAAGGAGGAGAAAGAAGGAGGAGAGTTGGCCTCAGACGGCCAGAAGTGGTAGAGGAGGAGGAAGAGACAGAGGAAGAGAGGGTGGACAGGATGACCTGGGTTTTAGTGGTGAAATGAGAAGCAGAGGACCTGGGAGGGAACAGAAGAGGTACAGACCACAGCAGGATTGGCCAGTTACTTGCAGATTTTGAAAAGTTCAGCCGCATGGTTAGGTGCCACAGAGACGCGGGCTTGCATGTAGGCTCTCTTCTTAGAGAGGCCAGAGAGTCTGTACTGCCTTTGCAGCAGACAGCAGGCCAGTTTGTCAGGGTATGCGCCTGATGCCCTCCACTTCCTCTCCGCCAGCCTATACTTGCGTTTAAGGGTGGCGTGGTTGGAATCGTACCAAGAGTTCCACTTGGATTTGGGCTTCAAGCAGATCCTCATGACAGGAGCGAGCACATTAAGAGTTTTACAGGTGGAGAGATGAAAGTTAGAGAGGGCTGAGTCAGGGTGTGAGTCAGCTGAGGGTGCAGAAGGAGGAGAGAAAGTGGCGGCAAATGCCTCAATTGACACACCCTTTATGGGTCGGATGACCAAGAAGATAGGTGGCAGTGTTGGAGTCGGTCCGAGGGGTAGAGCGAGAGAGGTGGGAGGAAATGCGAAAGTGATCACTCCAAGAGAGAGGAGTGAGAGAGAGAGAGGCCAGGAGAGACAGAGACTGCAGACCAGGCATTCAAAGGAAGAGTACTCTTGCATTGGAATGATAGAAGCAGTGATCCACTCTGGGAAAATCAAGGCTACACCCCCATCGGAATGGTTGGTTATGGGTTCGGAAAGGGTCTTGTAACCATCGGGAAGGAGAGCGTCAAAACTCATGACAGAGCTGGCTGTGAACCAAGCCTCGCTGAGACCAAGTACATGCAAATCAAGCTCTTCCAGGAGACGGCAATGTCGGAGGAACGTTTGACATCGGAGTTCAGAGTAGCAATGTGGAACAGGTTGCCACTTTTGAAGGACTTCCCGGGAGGGTTACAGGCCAGAGGTACGCCCTGTGGAAGTGTTGGAGGTGCCCTAGAATGAGCAGAGGAGGAAGGAAGAGAAGGCAGGAAGTGCCAGAGAGGTGGCTGAGGAAGGAGGCAGCAGAGGAGCCTTAGAGGGGTGAGAAGGGATAGCAGGAGGGGAAAGGAACTTCATAAGGCACAGTAAGCGTCCATCAACAAGGAGAAGATTGGCATGAGGGCCTGGGACCAAGATGAGTGAGACGCTCAGCCGTGTGGCACACAAATCAGGATGCGCAGTGGGGGGTGGGGAGAAGTCGGAGACAAAACAAAGGAAGACACAGGGGGAGAACAAGTAACACACTACAGTGAACGCAATGACTTGCGGGGGGATATGGGGTGGGAGGGAGCCTAAAGAGACCCTGTAACAGTGCCAAAGTTACTAGAATGCAAAACACCAAGATTCAACCTACTAGAGCGGGGAAAAAAGGCTCAGTTTCAAACACAGCAAAATGCAAAGACACCCAGATTCAATTTACCTGGAAAGTTGCAGCAGGTTGATAGCTGCAGGCTTCATGCTACCACGGCAGGCACTGGCAGACACCAACTGGAGCGGACCTTAGCCTCTGGTCCTTGGCTGAAGGACTGCTACAGCAGGGGCTGCCGTGGTTGGCGGATTTAAAAAGGCCCAGCTCCCCATGGAAGCGTGGTGGAGGGAGGAAAGAAGGGACTGTCACCAACAAGGAAGCACTGGTACAAGGGAGGGGGGAGTGGGGACAAACACATGGTGCGGGGCAAAAAACACACTTTTTAAGATGCACAAATTACTGTGCACAGAGCAACTGGCCTCCCCCCAACACCGGTTTCTGAAAACTGCTTCACTTTTGGATTTCAGAGTGGATGTGGGCTTAAAGTAAGAATTATGGCTATTCTATGGAAGGTTTGTTGTAAATCTTTAGATCTAGCTTTGTCCCTAGTGTGCTTTACCGCTTGGAAATATTTATGAATAAAGAAACCTCATGAATCATAACATTAGAGGGTAAACTGTGGCGCTTTAATCTTGGTCTATCTAACTCTACATCGATTGAAGCTATTGCAAGTGAACAGGGGTAACTTCATTGCTAACCCCCTCAGAAATTGCTTCTGGAATGATTTTATTAAAAATGCTTTCAGAGAAAGAGAATGCCGCTTCTAAGCTCTCAAATTTCGTTGAAGCATTGAATACTCTGTGTATACAAAGCTTTATTCGGCATTAAAATAAAAGCACAACATAAACAACAAATAAAACAGTTGAGGCATAGCATTTCTTGAACAAAAGGATAAAACATATACATTACAACCTAAAATAGCATAAAAATCCATGATTACATTTCAAAATCGGACTAAGTATTTTCATTCTTCATAGCCATGCCCAATACACACATTCCTAAACAAAATTCCCTGAATTGAGGTCCACCGTGCTTATACAAAGATCCACAGCAGCACCAGTCAGTCTGACATTTTTCAGTTTAAAAAGCGAGATTAAATAAGGATCCCTCAAATCAGCATACCTCAGGCAGAATAATAAAAAAAATAGCAATAATTTCCTCCGCAGTACTACAAGCAGGACATAATGCCACATTATCTTGCCTCCACCTGGAGGTAAATAAGGTTGACCTCAGAGTATGGGTGCATAACTGTACAAAAAGTGCACGGGCATAACCCGGACTAACACATTTTAAAACCCTGATTCTGTTTGTAATTATAAAACCGATGGCCCGTGCTTGGGTCCTGACAGCTCTGCCTCATCCTAATTATGCCTCATTAAATGCCCTTTTAACCACTGATTTAGCGCCCAGTGCCATTCCTACAGTGCTTAACCATATATCTGCTAGATCCAACTCAATTAGCCTGGAACAGACAAACTTGGACCAAGGGAGCGAGCCAGAACCAGACATATTCAGCAGATTACTCAAAGCTATTTAACCAACTCGTGGCACTCCAAATCTGATCCAATACATTGGAGGTTTGTTCGCTAAAACCTCAGATATAGGCAGAAAATCGCATTCCCAACGAAGGCTAGCCATCGGGGCTCCACAGGGTTGCATCAGTAAGGCTCTCAAAAATGTATTCTCAGTTATACTAAGAGAACAAGCCTCACTGTGGCCCCATAGCAATACTGGGGAAATTGCTTCTTTACAGTGACTGTAAAAAAACAGGAGATATTTTTCGAGTGTCACTGTGGCTTTTGACTTGTTGGGCCGTCCATGACATATCTTCAGACAATTTAACTCCTAGCCATTAATAGGAGCCAACTTGTTCTAGAAGGCTCCCTTCCGTTGAAACCTTCAACTTGTTTTTATTACTTGCCCTATGACCAAATACCATCACCTTGGTCTTTTCAGTGTTTAAGACCATGTCAAGTTCCTTACATTTGTCATTAAAGACTGACAGATTATGCCTCAGACCCATTGGCGAGGTCAACAGGATCACTGCGTCATCAGCGTAAAACAACGCAGGAAACCTGTCGCCATCCAATTGGGGAGGATCAAGACAGCGCACCAATAAAGCCTCTACAATCACATTGATATTTAGGCAGAATATGAAGGATGCCAGCACACAGCCCTGGTGCACCCCGCGCTCCTTTTAACCTCAAAGCATGCCGTGGTCCACCCGTGCCCCCTGTCCTCATCTGACCGAGGCCTTATTGGAGGTATACAGTGCTTGAAGATGGGAGAGCAGATGCCCCTGGTACTCCTTTACTTTTCAAAAAGGCCCATAACTTAACACTAGAAACACAGTCAAATGCTGTTCGTAAATCTACAAATGTTGCATAAACCTTGGTGTGTATTAAATAGACATACTTGATCGGCCACCAGGGGGCGTGGGAATGCGCTAACTCTTCTGCGTTGCTCCGTCCCCACTGGGTAAAAAAGGGACTTTAGCACCCCCCTCTGACACCCTACATGACGGACCTGCCCCCAGGTGCTCCTGAACACCCGCGATACGTGGGGGCAAAATCTCAGGGTCACAGACCCTCGGATAGCAAAGAAAATGCATGGATGTGGAAGACCTGGCGCATAAACAACTATCTAACCGGGACACAGCAGCAAGGAAGCTGGCACTCCCCTGGGGTCCTTGTGGAGCAGCACGCATCCGGAGCAGGCAACAAGGCTAAAAATCCTGCCCACGACAGGCGGACCCGAAGCTGGCAGCAAAGACAGCCTTAGATTGTATCTCCAGCACCCGCGGGCACCCGGACACATCTCGGAGGGGGGCCCTCGCTCCCTCCCCCTGCCCTGCAAGAGTGGGGTGGAAAAGCCACGGCGGTTGTGCCCGAAGCAGGCGGCCCAGAGAGCCTTAGATTGTATCCAGGCACACAGACACATCTCGAAGGGGGGCCCTTGCTCCTCCCCCGCCCTCCAGGAGTGGGGTGGAAAAGACTGACCCGGGGCTGCAGAGGCAGGTAAAGAAACTGCACCAACCCCCCTAACCCCCAACCCCCAAGAGGGCCTCTGGCCCAAGACATAATTACTGTGTCAGGGGACGCCCCTACAGGTAACTCTGGGCGTGCCTAGCTAGAATACTGGGCAGGCCCGGAGAGGGTCAGGAAGGACAGGGGTTGGACTGCCCCTGGGCACCCCTAGGGTGCTGCAACACCGGGGGAACAGAAACCAACCCCACCAGTATACCGCACCACCCCCAGGAAAAACCAGAGGAGGTTGGAGATCTACACCACAGAACACAACCGAGTCCTTGGGGGATGAGGGGGAAAAAAAAAAACATAAGTGTTACCTAGGGATCCACGAGAGGGGGACCGCCATCCCACACCCCCTGCCACAAAGGACGACACCAGCAACACTACTGGCCCTACCTGGATGAGTTGGAAGGAGGCCCTGCAGGCATTCTGCTACCCAGAAACCCTGGAAAAACAGGGAAGCATGCCCCCCCACCGCCCACAAATTGGCAGAACAAGCAAACTCCATGTCCACGACATTGCAGCGCTGATGCAGGGAATTAGGGACATGAGAGCCGACATAGGCCATAGGCTGGAAAAAATGGACCAGAGAGTGGACAAGATGGAAGATAGAATATAGGGCCTGCAAGCCAATCAATCCTTGGTAGATATACCGGAGACACAATTCGATACCAGATTTTCCACCCTTGAGAAGAGGGATGAGGAAAAGACCCTGCAAATGGGCGATTTCGAAAATAGAGAGCGGAGGAATAACCTCAGGTTCTTTGGCGTTCCCGAGGCAAATGGGAGACGGAAAGAGATATCTGCCTGGCTTTCAAAGATGTGGTTCGCCTACTGTTCGGCGGTCAGGTGACAAATGAACCCACAATAGACAGAGCGCACCGGCCAGGAGGCAGATTCGGTGGTCCGCGCTCAGTCCTGGTCTTCTTCCATTATTATGCAGAACATTTTGGAAGAGGCTAGGAAAGCCGCTGCCATCACCTACAACAATATCAATCTATCAGGACCTCTCATCCTTCACCCTGGCTAGGAGGAGGATGTGCGCCCCAATAACAGTGTCTACGAGAAAAGGGAATATGGTACAGTTTGGGCTTCCCCTTTTCACTAACATTCGAACATATGGGCCAGCAGACTAGACTGAGCACTGAAGATATTAAGGGAGCAATCCGAGAATATGTTGACACCCCGGACGAGCAGAGACAACCCTCTGGATGAGCTGTCGAGGGGAGGAATGGAAGAGTACCACCGAGGGACAGGAGGCCGGTCCAGGGCTCGAGGAAATGTTTTAAACTGAACACCCCACCCCACAATGGTGGTACCTGATACCACCAAGAAAGAGACATTTCTACTTGCTCCCTCTTGTGGACGCTTAGCCCGGGGGGAGAGGCGGGGGCTCCTTGCCTGCTTTGGCCATTAGGGGTGCGCTCAGCGATGGGAGCAGGGTACCGGAGGGAAACAGCATGCAGGGCTGAGCAGGGGTAGGGGGTACAAGGAGAGTTAAAGAGTTACGGTCTGCCTTTGGGGGAGCTCAATACGCTGAAGTATTGCTGATTATTAGCATGGGGGTATAGGGCAGGTTGGTTGTCCAGTCGGGTTCCAGAAATGGCTAGACTCCCGGACTGGGCGCCGGGGGACGGGGGTAAGGAGACAATGGGGGAGGGGGGGGCAGAGACGTTGGGAGGAACTCAAAGGAGAAGTTAGGGGTTTGCTCCTCTTGGGCAGGTGGGGGATAAAAGTTCACAGGGAGTTGGGGTTTTTAGTTTTCATGGTTTCTAGCACACAGAACAGTTCACAATCAGGACTGCAGGCAGTAATGCATGGAATTGGGAACGGTTTGGCAAATTACATGGCATTCGGAGAAAGCGAGACTCTCCAGAGGCCCGATGGCTAACACGCTACCAACCTTGGGGATAGGCTCTTTGAACGCTAGGGGAGCCAACTCTCCGAGAAAGATCTCTCCTGGCACAGGATTTCTCACGGGCCAAACTAGACCTGCTCTTCCTACAGGAAACGCATTGGCTGAAGGGTCAAGAACCACCCCTCCGGATGGGGGGGGCAGGATGGGTGAAGTCCATCAAGCCCCTTTCACGTCCAAAAAGAGAGGGGTGGCAATTGTTACATTTAACACACTGGGGTTTAAGACGGAAGCAACATTAAGGGATCCAGGGTGACGTTACCTGTTCATTAGAGGGGATATCCAGGGAGCCCCATAACACTGGGAATGATATATAGTCAGAACGAAGGTCAAATACCGTTCTGGGAGAAAGTTTGGGACAAATTGCAACTCTTTGTGGGTGGCACCCTCATAGTGGGAGGGGACTTTAACATGGTCCTGCACCCCCTAAAAGACAGGACAAGAATGATGGCGCAGAAACCCCCTCACACCTCCCGTTAGATGAAACCATGTCAGAAAATGTCCATAGGATCAATTCAGACTTGGGTCGAGTAGATTCCATGATTACACCGGCCACAGGGGAACCCCCCCATTCACGTATTACTCGAAAGTTCACAAACCCTTCTCCAGGATTTACTATATCCTAGTTGATAGCACTGTGGCAGGCTTGGTGGGGGAGACCCAAGTGGACCCGGTCCTGTGGTCAGAACCTAACCTTGTGCGAATTACCCTGAGAGGGGGCTGGGGACCCCAAGGAAGAGGAATGTGAAAGTGTAATGATTCCCTACTGGAAGACAAAGATAGCCCAGACGGTACTCTCTAACATACTGAAGTACTTTGACCTAAACGACAATGGGGATGTGGGCCCATATACCCAATGGGATGCATTCAAGGCCACGATCCGTGGGGTCCTGATACAGCTAGGATCCCAAAAGAAGAGGGAGGGGATAAAACAGGAAGCCCATCTAAGGGGGATGACCACGGATCTCCAGCCAGGACGAGTCCCGGGAAGTTCCATCACCCTAGACCAATCAAAGTCGCTAGAGAATTATAAAGCTCAGCTAAACTAACTCTTGCTGAGCAACACTGAAAAGAAATTACTTTTCTTACGACAAAAATTATTACAACAATGGTTTCAAAGCGGCTAAAATATTGGCGTGGAAGTTGAGAGAAACCCAGAAAAACATGATGATCAGGGTGGTAAAGACCGACAAGGCGACAAAGTGTTATATCACCAAGAGCATAGGGATGGACTTTACAAAATATTATGAGCTACTATACAAATCAGAATTTGACGGACAAATCCCATATAGAGGACTTCCTGACAACTCCCCATACCGAGACCAGCCAGAGAGACCGCTGCTTAACTGGAATCTCCTGTGAATGAAGAAGAAGTCAACCAAGCAATCAAGATGATGAAGTAGGTACAACACTGGTGGAGGATGGGTTCTAAGGGAACTTTAAGATATACCAGTCAACCCTGGCCCCACACTTGGTGAAAGTCTTCAACGCGGTCCTGGAGGGAGGGTTACTCCCAGAGATAATGATGGGTGGCATTATAGTCTTACTACCAAAAGAGGGTAAAGACCCGATGCAATGTACATCATACTGACCAATCTCCCTACTCAACACAGATGTGAAAATATTGGCGAGAAAACTGGGCAAAAGGTTGGAGGGGGGTCATGCTGTCCTTGGTCCGTGGTGATCAGGTCAGCTTCATCAGCGGTCGCCAGTGATCAGACAATATCCAAAAGATGATCGACCTAATGCACTACGCAAGACAGACTGATTTGGATGCATGCCTCCTCTAGCGCGATTCGGCGAAGGCCTTCTATAAGGTGGAATGGAGATACATGACCAGGCTCCTGGAAAAAAGGGAATAGGGGAAAACATCTGGAAATGTGTGGGGGCTCTATATAAATCACCAACTGCGCGGATCCAGGTAAATAGGGAACTGACAGACCCTTTCCCGCTCACTAGGGGGACCACACAGGGGTGCCCTTTATCCCCCTTACTGCACGCGCTTACAATGGAACCGCTGGCAATAGCAATAAGGAGCCACCATAGCATAAAGCAGGTTCCAGAGAGGGTTAACGGAGATCAAGCACTGTTTCTGCAGATGATATACTGGGGTACCTTGTGGACAGACTGTCATCACTCCCAGCCCTATTCACACTTATCGAACCCTTTGGCACCTTCTCAGGCCTACGCATTAATAAATCCAAGTCGGTACTGATGCCGCTCCGAGCAGACGACCCAGACATAGACCAGAGAAACTGTATACTCGGGATAAAAGTGGAAAAATCTGCTATCACATACCTAGGGGTACAGCTCCCTTGGAACCGATCAAGACTCGCAACAAACTTTGAGCCGCTGTTGGTGACCATAAAAGTCGACTTGAAACGGTGGGGTAATATGATATTATCGTGGTCCGACGCATGAAAGTGATAAAAATGAGCATCCTCCCCCGACTTCTATATATTTTTCCTAACCAGAGAGTATCCCGCAACCTTTCTTCGCAGAGCTTCAGCGCAGGGTACAGAGGTTTGTCTGGCAGGATAAGACCCTGAGAATCAAACAATCCACCCTCACCTTGCCTAAGGAGGAGGGAGGCTTTGGCCTACCAGATTTTACCCTATACCATAAGGTGGCCCAGCTGAGAGTGATCCTAGAACACATGCGAGGCGACCTGGGAACATACGGGACATACTTGGAGGATATGGATAAACGGCCAGCCAAAGTAAGAGACTTACACTGGGCCACATGTAGGAGCATACCGAACAGATTAAAAGACCACCCAAGCCTGGGAGTGCTGTGGTCCCTTTGGAGGGGGAGAAGACACTCATAGACCCTGTCCACATGGCCTTGCCCTATGGCATCAATTTGGGGACCTGACATAAGTCTGGGAGACAAGGGCTTCCACAACGCGCAAGCATGGCCTGAGAGAGGACTGGAAAGGGCAGGACAGCTCTTCAAGGATGATGTATTCCTAGACTACGGATCAGAGGCAGAGATCCTAGGTAGCGACAAGATTACCATATTTGATTACCTACGTCTGAAGAGAATCCTGACCAACCCTAGATGGGGGGAAAAAGTTGAGACACCCACTCACACCATTCGAAAGCGTCCTAGACACCTCACAATCTAGGAGAGGAATTGAGTCAAGGCTTTACAAAGCCCTGAATACAAGGGACAAAGCGAATAGGCAAGCCTTTAAAAAATGCTGGAATGATCTAGCTGGTGAGGAACTCTGAAGAGGTTTGAGAGAGAATATATAAAATTGCTTTCCACAGGAACCTCTTCACGACAGCTATGGAACACAATTTAAATTGATATATGGGTGGCATAGAGAGCCCCTAAAGATCTCTCGACTGTTCACAGGGTCATCTGCGTTATGCCCAAGGGGGTGTGGCCTGGTGGGCTCAAGGGAACCCATGTGGTGGCACTGCTCCTATATTCAACTGTTTTGGAAAAACATGATGGGGTGGATGTCCAAGATCACAGGGGAGGCCCCAGCAGGTTTGACCCAATACACTTGACCCTTGACCCACTCCTGATACTGATGGGGCCCTCGCCCAGGGTCTCCGACACTTACAAATACCTGAAAATGTGGGAAACAATGTTAAGAGCGGGCAGGGTGGCTCTTGCCCAGAAATGGAGGGGTCCTCAGCGCCAGTCAAAAAGGAATGGATGCAAAAACTAAGATGTGTATTAAATGGACAAACTGACAGCTATGGTGAATGATGAGATGAGTCGGTTCAGGGAGGCATGGGATACAGCGATGAACGAGTGGGGATGGGATGTATTCTAGTGGGGCAGGAAACCCAGTAACCCTGATATGGCAATCTGAGGAGCTGGGGAAGGAGTGACACTATTATAACATGGGCCTTGGGTGGGGGGGGGGGGGTACAGGAAATCTAATAACCACTAATTGATACACAGTCTGAGAACATCCTGAAATTCCCAACAGGTAACGGGAAAATGAGATTTAAGCCTGACACCTGGGAATTTGAAAAGCCCCATAGTTCGCAATTGAGAAACAGACACTCGGCCCGTAAGGGAGTGATGCATGAAACCATTGTTCTTTGGTTTGTTCGGGAGCTATGGGGGTGGGAGGGAAAGGGGAAGTTTACCTTGTTGATCAGTAAGATTAAAATGTGTTATGCATTTGGTCTTCTTTAATAAAATAAAAAAATTCCATTTAAAGAGACATACTTTGCCAGAATAAGTACCAATCAGAAACAGTGGTCAACTGTGCTGACCCCATGCTGAAAACCAGATTGAAAAGGATTGATTTTGGACCCCCTCAGCTACCCAGTGCTGCAAGCGAGTCGTTAAAACTTTAGCATACAATTTACCCATAGCATCCAACAAGGAGATGGGTCTATAGTTACCTGGTACTTTGCTGTCCCCCATCTTGAAAATAGGAAGAATATCTGCCTCATGCCATGATTTCTATATGCTACTCGTTCTAGCAAAAGCATCCAACACCTGAGCCAATAGAGGGGCCCAAATACCAATTTCGTCCTTCACTAGATCAATAGGTATTGTGTCTGGACGTGGGGATTTCACACAGTTTAGGACGTTTTGACTGCATGCAAAAGTTTGCATGGTCAAAAAGTCCTAAAAATGCTACCACCAAAGTTTCGAACACCAAAAGTTCAAACCTTTGGTGGTAGCATTATAGGTAAGTATAAAAAATAAAAAAAGACTGCGGGGGTGTCCCCTGCAACACCCCGCTCACTATACTGTGTGGTATAGTGAGTGGGGTTTTGCGTTGGACATCCCTGCAACAAACCTGAAAAAAAAAAAAGTAACGGGGGATGCAGGGGTATCCTCCGCAACACCCCGCTCACTATACTTTATGGTATAGTGAGCGGGGGTTGCAGGGGAAACCCCTGCAGCCCCCGTAGCATGTAAGTGTGTTTGCATGAGAAAGGTGCAAACTTTTGGTAGTTCGCACCTTTCTAATGCAAACGATTTGCCCGCGGTCATTTCAGCCATGGGCAAATCACTCGGATTCCTTTCACACCACCAAGAGAAAGAATTGCCTCCTTAACTTCCTTGATTGTGGTGGGGGGGGATTCTCACACCCAGATGTTTTATAAAGGCCACTAAAATGGAGGAACCATGAGTCCACCGATATATAATATAGTGGCTCCACAGGGTTCAGATCTTTCCCAGCAATCACTTTCAAAAAGCTCACTTGATCCCCCCCTGGAACAACAACTCGGCAGAACGTCCCACTTATTCTTGGCATATTCTGCTCTCTCCGTTTTTAGAGCTAGCTTAGATCTTGCCCTCAAGGTCCTTCTACAGGCTTTAGGAGTCTCAATTGGGCTCCTCACATAGGTTAATAGTTCAGATTTAGTGGACTGACAGTCCTCATCAAAACAACCCCAATTTCCTAGGGCAGCATTTCTGATATTCCAGACTGGTTTTGTAAGGAAGGGATACAAAGCCTTCACCATATCATTAAATAGCTCCAGAATGTGAGAATCCAAAACAGAAACAATACAAATGCCCGCAATAAATGGCTCAATGCTTGCATAGATGTTTGGTTTTGCAACAAACAGGTAAATCGAGGACTACTTCACAGCTTTTCTTGCATGACCTGTAATAGCCACCTCAGTAGTCATCTTTGCTCCTGGGTCATTGTGAAATCCCCTCCACTGATAGCGCAGAACACTACTTAAAGGATTATGATCACTATGACCACACTTAAGTACCTCCAGACTAAACACAGTATCCCAGCCTTGCATACTAATCATAGCAGTTGATCCTCGAATTCCCCTGGTGGCCAGCAAAAGTATACACTGCCGACCTATCAGGGGAGTCCCTTCCATTACAAGCCTGGAGACCAACCTCATATAACAGTATAGTGGCCTCAATAGCATGCTAGTGAAATCCTAGGAGGCTTTTCTGACTCCAAAGGGGGTATCCCATAGGCAGTGTCCCAGTCATTCCATAACCCGATTAAATCAATAGGTTCAAACTGGAGATTAAAATCTCCCATTGCCAGGATTAAGGGGGTCATTTAATTTTTACTTTCATATTATTTTATTATGTCAACCATTTTCTTAATGTTTTCCAGGGGAGCAGGGCCCCAAGGTCCATTATAGATGTTAAAAATCAAAACAAACCTGCCGCTCAAGAGAACAGCTTCCAAATACTGGAGATCGTCAGATTCAATTGAGATCCTTTTAAAATTAACATTAAGTGATGGATTCACCAGGATTACCAGACCACCTTTAGGTCTGCCTCATGCACCTTTTTTGCAGGAATAGAGAAATAATTAAAACCCTGTGGTCCAATATCAGTCACAGCCCAAGTTTCTTGCCAGCAGATAAAATCAAAGGTGTGAACAAATCTTACCCACTCCACGCTCGACACATTCCAGTGTAACAATTTAAACTCTGCAGGCTGAGTGATAACCACTGGGAGTAACAATATAGGTGCAGTTAGCACACAAGGTTCATAGATAGTCTGGTGAGTCAATCGACTCCATCTAAGCCCTCTTCCCCCTCTCCCACCTGTCTAGACTGACCTTTCCTTCCAGGACCACTACCATGTCTAGCTATACTAAAGTCCTCCATGGAAGAAACTTGGGTGTAGGGTGATATTGGTGCCAGCAGGTGTGAACGTTTGGAACTCAGACAATAACCCTTACACCAGTTCCTTATTCTTCAGGGAAATAAAAAATTTTTTAAAAAATCACCTAGGCCTGAGGGCATCCTCTCTCTCTCAGATTTCATGATGTCATCCCATATAATCGATCCACAACCCCTAACGTGACAGAGCCAGTGGATGGTCTTATTGACTAAAGTTTGATTTTCAAAACACCCCACACTAGGACATGGAACATCATACATGTACACGGTATTAAAGCTTTCAACTATTAAGGGCCCCCTTGGACCAAAACCGGAAAAACGCATAGGTCCACCAGACTCATCACCGGGCCCAGTATGGGGATTCATACTTCGCCAGTCTTTTGGAATCACTCCTATTGGTGATGAGACTCCATCTGTAAGATTCATGTCGCTAGTGTTGCTGTTACAAAAACACACAGGGGCTCGTTTTGAACTCCATTCCTGTATCCAGGTTGCTTCCCCGCCCTCCCTACTTTCTCCTCTAGCAGGGCACCAACTGGCACACTTTTGCCCGTGACCTTCTCATTTGTCCCTATTTCCCCCGGCCTGAGGGTACCATCTCCTGCTGAAATAATGTGGCACCCTCCCCCCCATGCGCTTCATATCCCTCAATTCCACACCTCCCACCAACAATAATGTTGTTGGCCCATTAAAGCCACTTGCTTAGCCAAACTAGTAACCATCTCTTTAATGTCCCCCCAAACAGTCATAACCTCTCTGAAGTTATCAGCCCAGCCCAGTCCAGTCACAACCACAGTTACAGGATAGGGCACAAACTCAAATCCTTGTTATGAGGGCTGAGAGAGTGAGAAGAGGGGTGGGAGAGTGAGAAGAGTGGACAACTTGCTCCGCCATGCAAATGCCTAATGCATTCATGCGAACCCCATATTGCCTTTGCGATCCACTCCCCTCCCCATCTACCACTGACTCTTCACCATTTACCACACTCAATATTTCAAAACAATTCGACAGAAGAACATCTGTCGCAATAGTCAGAGAAACTGCACTCAAGGGAGCCTGCTCCACTTGTTCCACATGGGCACCTAGCAGGTTATCAGCTACATGAGGGGCCATGAACACAGTGTTGACAGTTAACTTGTCTGTGCTATTTCCCATACTTAATTTTACGACCACTTCCTCACCCTTACACAACCCTTCACCCTCAGAACTCACAGGGCTAGCAGGTGAAGGGTACACAACAATGAAACAATTACCGTCACCCACCGGTTCCTGTGGCCTAACTAAATTGTGTGGTAAATGACATTCAATGGCACCTCTTACCAGGCAAGAATCTAAACCGGAAACGGGGATTACATAGTTTTTCCCATCGACACTGGTGGCTGGATTAACAATCCAAAAGGCCTCCAAGGGATCAATTTCACATTTGTCCTTACCACATTTCACCCTGCCTGATACTGAAGTAGAAATATTTGCTGTTTAATCAGCAGTAATCTGTAGCAAGTCCATAGTCTGAGTCTACAGTACAGTTGGAAATCAGGCCACCTCCTTCGACGACAATTAAAGGAGGAGACTCTTGTTGGCCTAGGGTGCGGGTGGACTGGAGGGGGCGAGTGTAGCATCAACGGCATCAATGTCCTGCAATATGTCCTTAATCTCCGTGATAAGCACATTCACATCTTTAATGGGCTTAAATAGTTTAAAGAGCTTCCTCTGCGCCTCCACGAGGGATCAATTATGTAAAGTGAGGTTTTTCCGATTAATGTCCTGTTTAATTATATCATCCAAGTAAATAATGCCAAAGTAAAAAGATGCATTCTCCTTAGATTGGAACAGTTACCTACTCTTGCCAGCATTGGTGCCTGGGTTCATATCCCATATCAGGAGTGCATATGTAGAATCAGTAAAACAGAGGTTGAGACATCTCAACACCTATTGACTAGCTGTGGTAAACTGATTGGACTATATGGAAAGGGCTATGGCTATTCCCTGGATGTTAATAACATACAAATTGACCAATGATGGGCTTACATTTACTCTGGTGAAAACATTGCTTTGAATTTTAATATGTTTTATATTTTGCAAGCGGTGACCAAGATAATTAATGCTTCTAATTGACATTATGAGATGAGATTATGATGCAAATCTGGTGAATTGAAATTTTATTCTTAGAAATTAATTATTGATATTGTGAACTGAGAGTTTTAATAGCTATGTATTCTTTTAATTATCCCACTTTCTGATTAGTTGTATGCATAATGCATATTTTATAATAATGTGTTTGTTATGATTGAACTGCTCATATTTATGTACTCGTGTTCAGTGATCGAGGTGTACAAAAGAAGTAGTGGAACTATGTTCCCTGATGGCCTGCCCGCAAACCCCATTGCCACGCCCCCTCCCATACGCAACCCAAACTCCCAAACAAACACATCTGCTGTTTAAGGGAATGTTCAGTGTGTTGCACTGAAGAGCACGTTTTAACTTATTTCTATACTTTTATTTTAAAACGAAACCATTCCGGAACGGTTTCCTTTTAAAATACAAGTATAGGAACAGTAAAACTTGAAAAGAAAAAGTAGGAGCACTTTGAAGGAGGCACTGTTTCACAAAAATGTGGGGGTAAGTACGTTTATTGATAACGGGCCTGCAAGACCCGGTCAGAACCACAGCACGTACATCAACCGTCCCCGAATCCTCTCCCGAGCCTTCTAGGTTCTAAGAATCGAAGGCTCGGGAGACATTTCAACACATCTCCCCCTTTATAACAATTGAAAAACTAACATTCAAAACCATGGAAACATTTGATGAGGCAATCCAAACAGTTATATACAGTGGAAATAAAATGACTTGTGGAAACCACATCCTGAAAGAACCTGTTAAAAACGTAACCTAAGAATAAAATGTAATTTCCTGAGCACAAGGTTATTCACATACAAAATCCTGCATCCATTTTGGTTCTCGTCTCAATCTTTTAGATGATAGTTCAGTATTCTCACTCTCAGTATCTCTTGATACACCACTGCCATCATTCTCATATTTGGCCAAACTACCCATCGACCACACCTCCCCTCCTTCCACAATCACCATCCCATTCCTCACGGCTGAAATCCTCTTGGGACCAATACATTTACTTTCTGTCCATTTATGTGTGATTCTTGGATTCTGTATAAGAACCCAATCTCCTATACTCCACTTAAGATCCTTCACAATTTTTTTCCTGTGAAATGTTTCTTTTGACACCACTTGACTTTTTTTATATAATCCATTGTGCTTTTCCTGTCCACCACCACAGAACTTACTAAACATAACCATCCCGGACACAATTTAGTACCAGGTTCTCTCCCTTTTAAGGACACAAACGGTGATACCCTAGTCACTATATGAGGTGTAGTGAGATAGTTCCACACCATATGATTAAGAACTTCTCTCGATGGTAGGCCTGAACGAAATGCCAACCGGATGCCACCTTTAATAAATCGGTTGCCCTTTCTACCAAACCATTGGCCCTTGGATGGTACAAAGCTGTGCGTGTGTGTTTTTTAGCATAACTGTCAAGAAATGTCTTCATAAACTCAGAGCAAAATTGAACACCATCATCTGAGACAATCTGAGGGAAAACGGTCTCTCAAGAATGTTTTCCAAGAATGCCACCAACTCCCTTGCTGTCACCTCTTTGATAGCACTCCACTCCACCCATTTAGTGTGGTAGTCCACTAACGCAAACAAAAACCTTAACCCCTCACCTAATCCCATAATTGGGCCCATTATGTCAATCGCCACTTTCATCCAAGGGTTGATCCGGAATAAAATTGGGGATAGGGGGGATTTCACACACAATTTTGTTCTCATCACTCAGATCACATGGTCCACAATTTCTGACATACCTCCCCGCTGTGTTGTCCATACCAGGCCACCAAAAACTATGTCTTAACTTCCTCTTGGTGGCTCTCTCTCCTACATGTCCCTGATGTGGGATGTTTTTACCCATGCATCCAGGCCCTACCATAAAACTGTGCATTACTGGCATTGAAAACATCATGATGGCCAGAACTCCCCAGAGAGTGTACAGGGAAAACATGAAGAATAGGCTGCCACCCATTTTTGCCTATGTTGTGAGCACAGGAGGGCACTGCCTAAAACCACCATTGGCCTACACACACAGTAGCCTGAAACCATTGGGAATGGCAATGCTGATTGCCAAAAGCAACCCAGAACTGTGGGGAATTCATTTTCTTAATGTCAAAAATGGATGCAATACTGGTGCTCACCACTATCAGAAAGCCGGCGTTTTAAAACAACCAGACTTTTGTGTAAAACTGAACAAATGAACCCAAACCAGGCCAAGGAAAGACTTGCTAAGAGGTGGATACAATGTAAAACTATATTCTGAAATGACTTGAAGGAAGTCATTATTTAATGTATATATAAAAAATAGCTGGGGATGTCAGCAGCTTAAGTTAAATGGACAGAAAGCCACTAAAATCGAAATGTTTAAAATAAATGAGTGACCTACTTTTGAGTGTAACATAGGTTGCAACTGTTAAATGTCATAGTTTTGAACTTAGAATCAGCATTCTAGCTGCATGTGCAAAAATTGTCAGTTTGATTTGAATGTAGAAAACTGGGAACTAAAGTGACATTTTGCTGAATTCTGCCTGACAACTACCCCCGACAGGAGTTGAACTGGCTCAACAACTCTTCCCAGGCGTGGCTGCATTCTGCTGCCCCTGCCAAAAGGAGATGACACCTCTCCGATTGGATTAGGGGAGGAGCACCTGGGGACTGCAGGAAACTAAACAAAGCCCTGTCCTGGACTCAGGCAAATGTTATATTGGGGGGGGGGTCGTAAAATGGCTTCCTCTTGGGAGAAACTGGGAGGGGCAGTGCCTGGGAGAGCAAGCTGAGCTTGGGGAAGTGGATAAACCAGAAATTCCACCATGTGCTTTGGAAAACCACACCCCTTTGGGGCCAGAGCATGATTTTAAAAAGATGGATAATCTATAGTGCGGACCTGTAAAAATTATATAAATAACCTCATTATTCTTGTGATTTTTCTGTGCACATTTTAAGAGGTGTTAGGACCCTGTGGTATGTTCTTGGGGATAGTAGCGGAAAAAAGGTTGTTACTCCAAATGTATGCATGTTAAAAATCTGACACCCATATCCCTGGTGCACATTTGTGTAAAATCTGGAAAGGTTTAGAGGTCGTTATCTGGATGAAAAGGGGAGAATTCTGTCATAAGTGGACACAACATCGTACAAAGACAGGGATCGGATGGTTTGGTGCTACAGAAAATGTTAACTGGACCTATAACATTAGAAAAATGGTACATAGATAAATATGTATTTTGGTCAGAAATAGATGTGTGCAATTTGACAAGGGAAGGTTCCTCTGACCATAAAACCTACAGCATCACTCTGACACTCCATTTCTTTCCCCCAATCAAGGGCGATAGGAAAGCTTGCCCAATGATAGGTGAGAGGGGCAGGCTTAGCTAGGCCCAGGCACACACCCATTTTCAAAACACATAAAAGGAACACTGGATCCCAGGTAGGGAGATTCACTTTCCACTTTCTTGCGGGACGCTTTGCCGGGAGACTTCAGACTTCACATCCAGAGATCCAGACTTCAAATCCATCAATCTCCAGAGACCAGAAATTAACTCCAGAATTTGTAGCAGAGAGGCCTGAATCCACAAGCTGAATCCTCTTCAGCAGGCCTAAAAACCAACCAAACTATTCAACAGCCGGGCGAGCTGTTTAAATTCTTTGCCCAGAACTTTTGCAAGAACCTGTAGCAGTATCCAGAAAGCAGTGCTGTATCCGGAACCAGAGAGAACAAGAGACCAGATCGCTGTGAAGAAATGCTAGCAGAAGTCTAGCCATTCCTGACCCGATCGGTGACGAAGTCACATTCCTGTCCAAAATCTAGTGTGAGTACCCAGCTAGCACTGTGCCAAAAACCAATCTCTTAGTTTACAATAATCTAATCCAAACTATTTTAGCCTATTATAACTGCCTCCTAAAATCGTGTCTTTCTGTCATCTTTAAAACTGAAAACTGTCATCTGTCATTCTGAGCTTTAAAATTTCAAATACGAAAACTACCTTTACTAAATCGGCCGTATCTCCGGAACCGTTTGTGCTAGGAGCGAGGTTTAACTGTCATCTTAAAGCTAGGCTTCTAGGCTTTCCAACGATTCTAGAAACGACTTCCTACTCCTTATAGTGCCTCCGTAATTGTGGTCGACGCACGCGACTACATTTGCAGCGATTTGACATTTTGCTTAATTTCAACCACGTGTAAAAATATTTGTCCTTGTTTTCCTTGCTGAAATTCGTGTGCAACCTGACAATCATTCATAGAGCATTGCTAAAGTGATCCTGAATTAATTTAAAGTATTTCTCACTCACCCTGAACCCCCTATAGGGAATTCAAAGCCTTTTTAGCATATTTTTCACTTAATTGCAACCACATCAAAGTATCTTGCCTGTGTTTAAAACTCCTACCTGTTTTCCTCTAAGCTTGCTAGGGGGGAACTGAATTATATTTGATTGCATTCCTGAGAACTTTGTGCTTTCCTTCCATCTCTTTACCTTGCATAAAGGGGGGGGGGTTGAATTGTCAAAGAAACGTGACTACATTGTCTTTTGTTGAAGTCATATCAAGTTTATTTTCTGTACTGCATTTTCATTCATCATTGCATTGTCCTTGAAGCCATAAAAGCATTCTCAGCTACTTTATCCTCTCTATATCAACTTCTAATCCATTAAAAAGAGTGCACCACTATAACATTATCCATTATTGATCAACATCATATTCTCAAGTGTGATATCCAATATTAATTTACTATAAAAGTGTGATAGATATATATTGTTTAATTTTCAAATAAACCTTTTAATTTGCAAAACAAACCTACTTCTTGGCTCAGTGGGGTCAGGGGGATTCTAAGAGCGGGGTGTTATATAAGGGTTGTCATCAGAGTAAACGAACTGGACATAAAAATATATCAATAAGGGCTTCCATCAGCATCCCAGACTAGGCACTGACTTAGCTGTAATGTTGAATTGAAGTCGCTTACAAAGTGGGGGCTCGTAGCCGGGATATTCTGGATTAGATTTACCACTTGTGCAGCTTAATACAGTGTGTCAACTGACCGGATACACATATTCGGTTAGATCTCCACGCAGTTTCACACTGTGAAAGCACCCCTCAAAGGAACGCTCTAAGGAAACGGTCTGTTTTGCAAAATAAAATACAAACTTCTGTAAGTCAGGAAGGAACTAAAATTCCAGAATGACGACACCGGTAGACCTCAAAATAGCCACAGAGCACTTCTTACATAAGCTATTTGTGAGAGGTGAATGGACTGAGCAGGGCCAGGATGCGTGGTTGCAGGCAATCACACGACAGGTCACTGCAACTGGGTTAGATATCTGGAGAGATCAGGGTCCCTTACAAGTGGCCCTGAGTGAACTATACATGGCTCCTAAAGCTAAAGATGAACACGACAAGATGGTTAGGATAGCGGCATATTTGTATCTATATATGGAAGCCATGCAGGACAAATGTGCTGAAGGCCAAGATCTGGCAACAGATCGCGTTAGAGAAGGCCCAATCTGACCTGGTCTCTTCTGAGCAGAGGATGCACAGAAGCCAGGAGTCAGAAAATGAGAGCAGACAGTATCTCATTAAAATCAAAGAGGACATGTGTATCCTGCAACAGGAAAAGTCTGACCAGGATACCAGATTTCTGGCCTTGCAGAAGGAGTACCAAGAAGGTTTGGACTCCCTACTGCAGAGCCAGAAAAAGCTGGAGCAACAATTAGATTTCAATAGGGCATGTGCTGAGCAGGTAGTCGCCCTGCAAAGCCACCTAGATAGGGAAAAGGCAGAGAGCAATAAACTGATCCTGAAAGACCTGGATACCCAGGCAGAGTTTGATCAGGAGCACCAGAAAGCTGGTGCCCTTCAAAGGCAAAGGGACGACCTGGCAGCACAGATGCAGACTCTTAGTCAGGAAAGGGACACCTTAGGCCGGGAAGTCTGCCATTTAAAAAGAAAAACTGAAGAAAATCACTTGGCCCTCCAGGGGCTGGGTGACCTCCAAAAAGAGCATCAGAACCTGTTAGAGCACACCAGGAGGGTGGAAGAGGCTCTGGCAAGAAAGGAGCAGGCCAGTAGGGATGGGACTCAGGAGGTAACCCTCCTGCAGCAAAGACTGGCCCAGTACTCCAGGACCAATCAGGAGGCACAGAGAGAGAATGAGGCTCTCTGCCAGCACAATGATAGGCTCCAGCAACAGATAGCCATGCAGGAGAGACTAATGGAGTCTAGTAAGGCCTTAACTGAGGAACTGAAAGCGCAGGCTCTTGCATTGCAACAGGGAGCAGGGGCAGATAGAGATGAGGTTCGCTGGGAAAGGGAAATGCCTGAGCATAACCTCAGGAGCCCTAGTACCAGAGGCCTTCATCTCTCCCAGTCCCTGGACTCTGCCACCCCCATGTCCCTTGGCGCACATGAGCACAGGGCCATAGGGATGGCAGATTACTATCCAGCCAAAAGGATGGGGCTCATAGGCCAGTACCACCCAGGAATGGATGGGTGGGAATCCGGGTATGGGCACCTAAGTACAGTGCAATTTAGTGGGGAACCCCAGGAGAGTAGGCCCACTAAGGGCATCCTGAAAACCTCTGCCCAGTTAGGTCAGTGGGGGGGTACCCATTAAATCCTGGTAGCAAGGAGGGATCTGAAGACTCCTCTGAGCGTCACAGGACACAGGAGACCAGGTCCCCACATTCTGCCAGCTATTCCCATGCTCGCAGAATCCCCTCTGGGAGCAGTGCTTCTGAATCAGAGGATGAATGGACCAGGGTTACCTGAACCAAAAAGGCCAATAAGGTGAAAAGGGCCTTGCTTAAGGACCCCTTAAAAAAGATTAAGGCAATCAGGAGTGTTATCACGCCTTATCATAAGAACGCCAAGTATTCTGTTTGGGAACACTTGGAGCTCTATGAGCAAATGATGGAGACTTTCCATTTGAAGGACAGCAGTAGCTGCATCCAGTACGTCAAATGGACATTCTCCCCTGAATACTCCAGTTTCTTTGCGGGGCTGGAGGACCAAAATCATTCAAGATGGTCCACATATAGGGCGGCCATCTTGAAACATTTTTCTGCACATAGAAATCCCCAAGAGGCTCGCAAGGCAGCATACAATTTGCAATGTGGGGAGGATCAGGCCCCACAAGAATTTGTGCATGAATTGAAGCGTGCCTTTGCGCGGACCACCAGAAGGGTGCGCACGGACAGCAGAGAATTCATCAACACATTTTTCCATGCTCTTCTACATAATGACCCAGCTCGTGAGAGATTTTCACGAGAAAAGATCTTTAGACTGGGTCATTGAGCAAGCCACCCAGATCTATGAGGTACAGAAGCCCATAGAAAATAAAAGTAATGCGCAGAAAAACCCCAAAACCAACAGCACCCCTGCTGCTGCCAAGGTGGCAGAGGTAAAGGTTGCCCCCGTTTTAGATTTGGAGATGGGGGGCCTAAAAACCTGCCTGCACCAAATAATACACAGCCCAGAAGGCCCTCGGCCCAGTCACAGACTGGGAGTCGAGGAGGTAGTCCCACAAATGGGGTCCCCCGCTCCTCTGACTATGTAAGTCCCCACTACAAGGGAAACAGACCCATCCTGGGTTATGTGTGGACTCCTCCAGCCCAAAGGGGGGGGGATCCAGCCAAGCACCTGACCCAGGGAACTTCCCTCCTAACTTCCCACAGGAGGGCAGAAATTCCCCAAACACTGGGCAGAACTTTTTTCCCCAGGTATCCACAAGGTTTTTAGCCCCAAAACCATCCATCCTTCTTTCCCCAATTCCCTGAGCCCAGACAACCTAATCCGGGAGAGGGGAGGCCAAGGGTGAAGTGGAACCCAAATCTTCCCAACCCGGGGTATTACCAGAGAAGGGATAGCTACCCTTCCCGGGATCAGCCCAGGGGAGAAAACAGAACCCCGTATCAACCTGAGCGGGTTTCCCAACTTGAGCGCCAGGTCCAAAATATGGCACGGGATCTGGGTCACATACTGAGGGCTCAACAGAACCCTCAGATGAGCATGCCACCGCAGAATGCCCCAAACTCTGGACCTGGTGCTCCAGAACAAAGACGGGGGCAGCACCCCGATAACCCACCGGTTCCCAGGGAGGAGGCACAAGGGGAAGAGGGGTGTAAAGCCTTGGAGGAAGCTTCCTTCCCAACTTGTAAACAGCCACTGGAAAACCAGGAACCGGAAACAAAATCTCCTGCCCCTGAAAGCCTGCCTCCCAAGGAGCAGAGTGGGGGGGTAGGAGAAACAAAGGACCCAAACAGACCCACTTTGTGGAGGAGGTACAGGTCTTCCAATTTGAGGGAGAGGTATCCTCAGAAGATCCTGGGGAAAGGATCATCTCCTTCAGAGATGGGGGAACTCCTCCCAAGGAGAAATGGGTCCCAAGAGATTCCAATCCAGACTGGGTAGATGTGGGGATTGAGCTGTCACCGCCCATCATCTTATCCCAGAACCAACAATACCAAAAACCCCTGGTTCAAACCCATCCTGGTGACTGCCTCCAAAAAGGCAGGGGCGGCCCAGAACCGGAACCAGGGGAACCTAAAACCGAATCAACAGACTGGGTAGATGTGGGGATTGAGCTGTTGCCGCCCATCATTCTATCCCAGAACCAACAATACCAAAATCCCATGGGTCAAACCCATCCTAATGACTGCCTCCAAAAAGGGGGGGGGGGCGTCCCAGAACCCAAAACCATTTCCAGTTGCCAACTTTTTCTTTCAGATTCCCCAGGCTCTTCACAGAATTATGCCCAAATCTCTTCTCTCGCCATGTCCAAAACCAGAAAATTAGCCCACCAGTTGTCCAAAAATGTGCATTATCTGTGCCCCCTTGAGGAGAAGGAGGGAAGATACTATGCCCAGGTACAAGTACAGGGACAGGGTACAATTATGGCACTGGTGGACACTGGATCCCAAGCTACCCTTCTGTCCAAAAGGGCCTTTGATGAACGAAATGCAGGAAGGGGGGAGAATTACCGTATTCCTCTCACCTCTCTTCCTGGACAACTGCAGAACTTTGACAGGAAGGAAATTCCTGTCGAGGGGACTGCAGATTTGGACATCAAAATTGGGCGACACAAGGTGAAACACCCGGTCATAGTAGTGACTCCAGAGGGCACCCCTTGTTTACTAGGGAATGACCTCCTGAGAAAGTTGTCACCCCTAATAGATTGCGTAAACAAGGTCCTCTGGACCCAGACTAGCCGACCAATAAAATTAAAACAGAGTGTCAACCATGTTAGTTTAAATGGCACCCGCCACATGGTTGAACAAAAATCTGACCAAGTAGAATTTCACTTCCAGAACAACCAAATTCCAGACGTGACAGTAATAGCAGTAGGACAACAGACTGGTGATGGGGGGGGTCCTCTCTATTTCTGAAAATCAACCTTCCTTCCAGTTTAAGGTGGTATTCCACACTGGAAGGAAACACTCTGAAATTCTTTACCAATCCACAATCTGAAACTCCCACTCCTATAGTCCAGAAAGATGTGAAATCAGCTCAGAGCCTGGCTGATATTCAGCAAATTGGAGAGCAGTTGTTCATCCCTGTTCAGTTAAATGATGGGAAGGACCCTGTTCTCGCTCGAGTGTGTGTGAACAACGTTAAGAGCTTCATCAGCAAAGCCATGTTCCGCCAACTCCCAATAGATCCAGCCATTCCCACATTCAAACTGATAGACAAATGGAAAATGGATCTGTAAACACCCAATTCGAAACAGGTGTATGCTCAAAATCTCTACTGGCAACAAGAGCATAGTCCATGATTGTTGGGTCGTGCGAGACGTCACTGCCGCCTTTTACTTAGGCAGTGACATTCTCAATCGCTTTGCCATTAGTTTGGACCTAATAAACTTCAAGGCTTGGTCCCGATTAGCGGATAATCCCATGGGCTTTGATGATCCAGAAAAAGCATTTAGGTCGGCTCAATTGCTACCTTATGCAGTTGAAATTCAGCTTAAAGAGGAAGTCACCATCCCAGAAAGGACCCGACAATTCTCCCTGGAAGTGAAAGTTAAAAGGACAAAAATTGAAAAACCCTGATGCTTATATTCATCTAAATGCTTCTCTCCAACAGCAAGGGTTAGGGGTAAACCCAACACCATTAGTCAACATTGAACATGACACCATTCCAATAGAGGTGGATAACAGCGACTTATTGCTCTAGCGGCAGGCCCCATTATTGGAATGGCGGTTGATGACCGACATTTCTCCATTGATTTAGGAAATGAACTGTTAGGACCAATCCCCAAGGACTGTTTTGACAGTGACAGTGATGACAATACAACACCATACAGGATCTTTACCCGGCATGGGGGGAACTTCCTGGTGTACACTTCTTGCCCTTAGGGTAAGGAAGATGTGACTTGTGACTTCAGGAGGGATGAGGTGATTTTCCAGGTCCATGAGGGCTGCCTTTCCCACCTGAAGCCTCCAGTCCAAATCAGCACTCTGACCAGGGACCAGGGGCAGATGGTGGAAGAGAGAGTCAACCTGGCTGATGCCTGCGTGACGCTGGACCAGAAGCAAAAGTTGAAACAAGTTTTCTTGGATTTCCAAGATCTCTTTGCGGTAGACTCATATGACTGTGGTCGCACCGACATCCACACAACAACAATTCCCATGGACCCTGGCATGACTCCAGTGTTTGTGAAGCAATATCGCTTGCCTCTCACATCCATGGAGTCCCTTACTGAAATAATTAGGAACCTTGAGTCCCGGGGAATAATCCATCCAGTCCACAGCACTTTCAATAATCCGGTGCTGGGAATATTGAAGCCAAACGGCCAGTGGAGACTCTGCGCCGACCTTAGGGAGCTCAACAAACGGGTCCATACTTCCCGATGGCCTCTGCCCTACATTGACCAAGGCTGGCCTAGATCCAGGGGTCACAGGTATTCACTGCAATAGACCTGACCAATGGATACTGGACCGTGCCTGTCAGTAGGGAGGACAATACAAACTGGCTTTTACCTTTGGGGGCCAGCAGTACACATGGACCCGGACTCCCTTCGGATACCTCAACTCCGGCAATTAATTCAACATTTTCCTACATAAGGCCATGCCCGACCTGGGTGCGAGGGGTAACCTGGCTTATGTAGATGATGTCCTCATCAAAAGATCATCTGTGGAAGAACACCTAGCAGAGATCCGTTATGTTCTGACACAGTTGAGGGCCGCCGGAGCAAAACTTTCCTTTCAGAAAGCACAGTGGTGTAGAACCCATGTTAATTTCTTGGGGCATGAGTTTACTCCTCAGGGTCTCTGTCCCAGGAAAAGAAAGTGGAAGCACTTCAGAAACTGAAAGACCCCACAACTCTGCGGGAACTAAGGAGCCTCCTTGGACTGACTAATTACAGCAGAAAGTTCATTGAGGGCTACGCAGAGATCACTAGACCCCTGATTCATCTCCTGAAGGGGGGGGGGGGGTCAAGTGGGAATGGGGTCCAGAACAAGCCGAGGCAGTAAAACAACTCAAAAGAAGCCTCTCACAAGCGCCTTGCCTAGCTTACCCTGCCAGAAACAAGGAGTTCTTCCTGGAAACAGGGTTCTCTAATACGCGCTTGACGGCAGTATTATACCAAAAGCATGACAAGGTCAATAAAGTTATCTCCTATGCGAGCAAACCTTTATCCTCTGTGGAGGAAAAATTCAACGATTGTGAGAAGGCACTCCTGGCAACAGTGTGGGCATTGAGGAATTACCGCCCGTTCATCCAGGGGAACACATCATAGCGGAGACTCCACACCAGCCTCTGCAATATCTCCAAAGTGACAGAATCCGGCCGGAAATGTGAGTAATTCCCGAATTACTTCCTGGATTCTGTCAATGCAAGGCTTTCCTGTGGAGGTCAGATATGGCCAAAACAAGAAGAGTCCCCTCGCGCAAGGTCTGGCTGACTTGCATGACTGTGCCAGAGAAAACTGTCTTGAGGACGAAAGTCTAAAAATCAAGGACAACATGGAGGCATACCTTAATTCCCCACACAAAGTCTTTGAAGAAGACAAGAAGTGAGGGAATGCCCACTGTCTATGTGGATGGATGCTCTTACCATGTTGACAACAATGGGGAGAAAGAACTGGTGGCCGGCGTAGGGAATGCATGGGTGAAGGAGTTTCCAGAACCCTCCGCTGGATACCAAATTGGTCCCCGAAGTAGTCAGGTGGCAGAATTGATGGCTGTGCATCAAGCCATCCTCACTGCTGTCCAACATCAACTCCACGAACTGGTCATAATCACAGATTCAGATTATGTACGGAACGGGTTCGTGGAGCACCTGGTTAATTGGAAAACCAGAGGCATGTTATGTGCTAATAACAAACCTTTGAAACATGGGAAGTTAATCCAAAATATTGATGATCTGGTCACCTCGAAAGGGATGACCATCTACTGGAAGAAGATCAAGGGTCATTCCAAAGTAGAAGGACCAGCAAAACTGGAAATGACTTAGCTGATCAGCTGGCCAAAACCGGGGCCATCCAAGGGGATCTAATAGAAATAGAGTCCCTGTTGGGGGATATCCAGGTCACTGCTATCACTAGATCCCAGACAAATGCTCACAATGTTCTTTCAACTGCAAAATGGAGTAAGGAGACCCCTGATGCTGATTTGATTACAGCTCAGAAGGGGGATCCAATACTTGGTAAGTTTTACCAACACATTGAGGACCCTGAGAACTTTCCCCTGACGGATACCGATTACATTGGGAAAGAGGACCTAAGAGTGTTGATGAAATGTCCAAAAAGGTTCCGAATCCAAGACGATTTGTTGGTAAGGAAATCCCAAGCTGGCCATGATCAGTGGGTGGTCCCTACCTCATTCCGAAGCCTGATGTTAAGTCACGCCCATGATGCGGCCAGCGCCGGTCATAGGGGGTTTCACACAACACTGGAAATCTTAAGAGAGGTTGCATACTGGCCACACATGGGGCAGGACCTCGACCAATACTTGAAGGGGTGTCTTGTGTGTGCACAATTTCAGCCCTCATCCCTCACACACCGTGCGCCTCTCCAAAAGAGGGGGATGACACTGCCAGGTCAGATTTGCAAATCGACTTTGTAGGCCCTGTAATTCCCTCGTCTAGAGGAAACAATTACATGTTGACCGTTACATGCTTGTTTACCAAGTGGGTGGAATGTCTCCCGGCCCCAAATTGCAAGGCAGAAACAGCAGCTGCCCTGATGATTAACCACATCTTTTCCCATTTTGGTCTACCTCAAAGGATTGAGTCAGACAGAGGTAGCCACTTCACCAATGAAGTAATGACAAAGATGTGGGAGATACTGGGGGTTAAAAGGAAGCTACACATTGCTTAGAGGGCAGCTTCTTCGGGAGCAGTAGAGAGATACAACCGAACCATTGTGAGCATTTTAAAAAAGTTTGTGGCAGATTCTGGGCCAAGTTGGGATATCCGATTACCTCTGGTCCTAATGGCCAGCAGATCTACCCCTTCATCTGCAACTAAAATGTCACCATTTGAGTTGATGACCGAACGCAAGATGGTGCTTACCCAGCATTTGCTCTACAGGACCCAAGAGCAGACGTTGATAAGTGCCTCCACAACTCATGAGTATGTGGAGAATTTAAGGAAACACCTTCAACATGCTTTTGCCTATGCTCAGCGGAATCTAGAAAAATCAGCTGATAGCATGAAAACCCACTACGACCTGAAGACCACCAGGAAGGAATATACTGTGGGAGACTGGGTCTATCTATACAATTTCCAAAGAGACCAGGCCAAACAGCGAAAATGTTTGCCTACGTGGAAGGGATCGTTTGAAATTATAGACAAAATCTCCCCTGTAGCCTATAAGATCCGCATCCCCAAAGGTAGTCTGGCGGAAGGGGAAGATAAGTGGGTCCATATAAATCAGCTAAAGTGTTGCCATCCCAGGCACACTCTGCAGCAACTGGAGGAATCCTCTGCAATACCAGAGGGGACCGCTCCAGATTAATTCAGTTCCCATCCTAAAATATCCCACATATAGTCTCTAAAATATTATGATGGGAGAAAAAAAATGTTTCATGTTATATCTTGTCTTAAAACAAGACTGAAAAATGTAACCGGATGTATAAAATGTATGTGTTCGCCACACCATTAATCGTGGTGGAGAAATGTCTACAAATAGGTATTGCCGCTTTTGCTTTATCATCCTAGGAGAGATGAAACCGCGGAGACTGACCAAGGAGAACGACCCGGAGACCGGGAGCAAAGATCCGAGGGGCCCGGGGTACCGCCCAATATTCCCATCAGGACAGGCGAGGAGAACCGATCGATCCAACCGGATGGAGGAAAAGATGCTGAACTGTGCCATCTACGAATTGGAAGAAGATGAGGCGAACATCCCAGATCTTGCGAGTTCCATCAGTGAAAGATCAGAATGGCCATCGCAAGAGGGGGGCTTGTGGGATGTTTTTACTGCCTAAAACCACCATTGGGCTACACACACAGTAGCCTGAAACCATTGGGAATGGCAATGCTGATTGCCAAAGCCAACCCAGAACTGTGGGGAATTCATTTTCTTAATGTCAAAAATGGATGCAATACTGGTGCTCACCACTATCAGAAAGCCGGCGTTTTAAAACCACCAGACGTTTGTGTAAAAATGAACAAATGAACCCAAACCAGGCCAAGGAAAGACTTGCTAAGAGGTGGATACAATGTAAAACTATATTCTGAAATGACTTGAAGGAAGTAATTATTTAATGTATATATAAAAAATAGCTGGGGATGTCAGCAGCTTAAGTTAAATGGACAGAAAGCCACTAAAATCGAAATGTTTAAAATAAAAGAGTGACCTACTTTTGAGTGTAACATAGGTTGCAACTGTTAAATGTCATAGCTTTGACCTTAGAATCAGCATTCTAGCTGCATGTGCAAAAATTGTCAGTTTGATTTGAATGTAGAAAACTGGGAACTATAGTGACATTTAGCTGAATTCTGCCTGACAACTACCCCCGACAGGAGTTGAACTGGCTCAACAACTCTTCCCAGGCCTGGCTGCATTCTGCTGCCCCTGCCAAAAGGAGATCACACCTCTCTGATTGGATTAGGGGAGGAGCATCTGGGGACTGCAGGAAACTAAACAAAGCCCTGTCCTGGACTCAGGCAAATGTTATATTGGGGGGTCGTAAAATGGCTTCCTCTTGGGAGAAACTGGGAGGGGCAGTGCCTGTGAGAGCAAGTTAAGCTTGGGGAAAGTGGATAAACCAGAAATTCCACCATGTGCTTTGGAAAACCATACCCTTTTGGGGCCAGAGCATGATTTTAAAAGATGGATAATCCATAGTGCGGACTTGTAAAAATTATATAAATAACATCATTATTCTTGTGATTTTTCTGTGCACATTCTAAGAGGTGTTAGGACCCTGTGGTATGTTCTTGGGGATAGTAGCGGAAAAAAGGTTGTTACTCCAAATGTATGCATGTTAAGGCCTAGGTACTATCGACTAATCCTTAGTGAACCGGCTGCCCAGTTACCGCACTCAAACATGGAATGGACCATAAACTTCCTGCCCCACAAAAGAAAAATTGAAATGACAAATTGCCCAGTATACCGCCAAAGCCTCTTTTTCGATGACTGAGTAATATTTCTCAGCCCCCTTCAGTGTTCTGGATGCAAACGCAATTACTCTTACGCTTACACAGTATGGTGAGAAGAAAGTAGTAACTCCTAACCCCAAAATACTTGCATTCAGTTAGCATACATTTGTCTCCTGATGAAAATTTTCCAATTGAAGGTGCTTTCACATTGTCCTCTTATTTTGTCAATTGCTTCCTCACAGTCCTTTGAGCACTCAAATTTAGTTCCATTCTTGAGCAGAGACCTTAACACTGTGGAAATAACAGCAAAGTCTTTCACAAATTTGTGATAGTATTCGGCTAAGCCCAAAAATGCCCTCAATTGACCCTTATCCACCGGACTGGGTGCCTTATCGATGGCCTCCACTAAACTTAGATTTGGGCTGATGCCATTCCCTGACACTATGACCTAAATACTTCACACTGTCCACCGCAATCTGGCATTTTCCTCTTTGCACTGTTAAACCTGTATTCTTCATTTTAATCAGGACTACTCTTAACAGTTCCTCATGTCTTTCAGGTGGCTCAGCATAAATCAAAATGTCATCTTGAAATATGATTATGTTTGGCACCCCTTCTAAAACCTTCTCCATTACCCTTTGAAATACTGCCACCTCTGTGGCCAATCCAAAAGACATCCGACAGTACTTGAATGTTCCTTGTTATGAAGGCTATCCGATGTTGACACTCATTTGACAACTGCACCCGATATGCCGAAAATAGGTCTATAACTGAAAACCGTTTTGCATTGCTTAGGCTTGATAATGCTTCAGAAATGACAGGTATTGGATGGCGATCCACTCAAATTCTCTTATTAAGATCCCTTAGATCCACACAGAGTCTAATGTTGCCATTTGGTTTCGCCACAATTACTACCACAGACAACTGATCCGAGCTTTTGATCTTTTCAATTATCCCTCTTTGAAATAGCGTCCCCAATTCCTCTTTCAGTTTACTCCTCAGTTGTTGTGGAAATGTTCTGACCTTGTGTACTCTTGGCACAGCATTCTCCTTTAGTTTGATAGTGCTCAAAACCTTTCAATTTGCTTAACTCTGTGAAAACTGCTAGAAATTCCTTTTCCCACAGGTTGCCCACTTCTGCTATGGTGATTGGCATTGGTGCATTTGCTTGAATTCGAAAATCTAGATGTTTCTGTTCATTCCAGCCCAACAGTGATGAACCTTCTTTAGTTACATAGACATCAGCTACACCGCTCCTCCCTTTATACTCAATTGCTGCCAAGAATTTACTCAAGAGCTCAATCTTCACATTACCATAAGCATATGGTTTTATGTCACGTTTCAAAAATTCCTCAACCTCTCCTAAGCATTCTTCATACATTTCCTGAGACATTATTGTCCAAGGCGAACAACTGTCCACTTTCATGATTAGTACCTTGCTATTTATTATGAAGACATCCTTGGGTCCTCTTTCTCTTCCTGATGCATTATTTACTTCCAAAACAAGTTTGGTTCGGGCCATTGACCAATTCATTTGGCTTACTTCTTGCTCCGGTCGTCTTCCACCCGTTTCAATTTGCTCCACTGAAGAAGACTCTCGACATACTCTAGCGAAATGTCCTCTCCTTTTGCACTTGATGCAGTTCATGTTTCTAGCTGGACAGAATATGTTGGACGACAGGTGTCAATTGCTGCCACATTTGTTGCATTTAATCTCCTTCAATTCATTGGGTCTTCAATTGTCTCAATGCTGCAACTTCATATCCTTGTTTCTCATTTTTCATGCTTCTCATGTATTTGGACGTTTACTCCAGTCCTCTGGCAATTTCTACTGCCTGTTCTAGTGGTAAATCCTTAGATAGCAGTTTTTCTTGCACTCTAGTACTGTTAGTACAACGTACTAATTGATCCCTTATCAATGAATTGGTCAAAACTGCAAAATGACATGTGTGACTTAATGTTCTCAGGGCTGCTACAAAACATTCAACCGGTTCTTGTGGTTCTTGTGTTCTTTCAAAAAACATGTGCCGTTCAAAGGTGATCTTTTTCGGTTCAAAGTGATTTTGTAAATTTCTTTCCGCTATGTTGTACTCATCAGCATCCCCTTGACCCAATTCTTCTGGTTTTGAAAGGCCATCATATGCACATCTTCCTTCTGTGCCTAAATTATGTAGAAGAACGGCTTGCTTTCTTGCTAGCTGCATATTTATCACCTCCTATTGCCAATAAATGTGTCAAAAATTGCAGGCGTGCCTGGTTCAGCCAAGAAAGGTGGAGGCGGTGCCATACTTGCAGCTGCCATGTTTGTATTGTTTCCAAATCTTCTGTATTTGCTCTGTCCTTTGTAATGTTTGGGTTGCCACTTGCAATTGGTAGCTAAAAGGCTTCTTTTATTATAGTAACAAGACATCCAAGTTCGTTAATATGTGAACATTCCTCTTTGAACTGTAGTTGCTGACTCTGTGTCCGCTAAGTTTATTGTATATTTGTTTTCAGGCTTATTTACTGTGCCTGTTCAGTTGAATATTTGTTGTTGGGTTGCTATAGTAACCCTTGCCTTGTGTAGTGCCAATTCAAAGCTCGCAGGTGCTTTCTTCTATCCTGCGACCTTATTGATGTTACTCCGTAGTTTGGGCTTGGCTCTCCACTCCCTCTCTGCCTGCACCTCTCACCTCACTTTTTCTCTCAGTGGGCGTCTCCTCAACCAAAAGTGCTCCGCCTGCCTTACTTGGCACACCCAACGTTATCCGCTCCATTTGCGCGGTCGCTGTCTAGGCTCTGCAGTGTGGACTGGAGCAGACCGGAGCGCCCCACAGGCCCGCGCCCTCCTCGTCGTCACTGAAGGCGGTACCGTCTCACAAATATTTGGGTGTAAGTATGTTTACTGATAACGGGCCTGCAGGACCGGGTCAGAGCCACAGCACTTACATCAATTGTCTCCCGAGCCTTCCAGGTTCTAAGAATGGAAGGCTTGGGAAACATTACAACACTGCTCCCAACCGCTCCCACCCACTTCGACCACTGCTCGTGTTTAAAGGTTATATTGCAACCACAAACAAGTTAATACAAAAAATTAAGAATGATTAACTGCTGTAGATTGCTGGATTTCGTTTTTTTTTAAACCATCAATGTCAAATTGTGTGTCTACATATAGATAAATGTGAATAGTTTAACGGGTTTAAACTGAGGTTTGGATGCAGTCACATTCTAATTCAATCGGGGAATCATGTGTCATACTATTTTGAAGCCATTCTATTTAATAAAAGAAATTGCCATTTTAAACCAGCTCCTTTCTTGCCTCGGAGAGAGAGAGGGTGGTATTTTACATACTAAATTATTTAACTGAAGGTTGTCTGAAATCAGAAGTAGACTCAAAATATACATATTAATTGTGCTAATCTTTGTGGGGGTACATTTTTAAGCTTCCTTCAACAGGGTGTAGCACATTTGATATATAAATCTGACAGCCCCACCCTCAATCTTCTATTTAACCAGATGGGCTGCATCCTTGCATTATTAAACTTGGCGACGGGTGCGGAAAAACAAATGAAATATCAAATCAAAATTCTTAAGAATGTATGCTAGTCCCAGTAGTCTTTCAAGCAATGCTTTAGTGGATAAACTCTATGATTTGTGCACAGTTGATTTCTATCACTCTGAGACAAAGACCTGGGGTTCTTTTGTCTTTACCCGCCAGAACCAGTCAAGTCACCACATTTTTTTAAATTGTTTTTTAAAGAAATTATTATTAATGTGTTCGGTTGATAAAATCAACTTTTGCATAAAACAAGGAAAAACAGTAAAAGCGCATCATAAATACAGATACTCAAAATAATTATACTAAATACATAAAACAAAATTCAAGGCAGCCGATTATAAACATAATGTCTTGATTAGAGTATAAAAACATTCATAATACATGAATCCATCAATATTCAAAATCAGAAAAATCTTCATCGGAAACAGTTTGATGCCATTAAGTAGCCATTTCATTATCATCAGATTCATCAGATGTCTTTTACTTAAACATTTTAAAACATCTATCGTCAACAAACACTCTACTCCTGAACCAAGTCTATACCAGAACGCTTCTGTACTACATTTTATGAATCTCTTGCTGCTCGGTGAAACCCTGTTTGAAAGCACTGTGATGAGGTGGACCCTTTGGAGACTGAGCATTAACAACTCCAAGAGCTGTTGCTAGCCAAAACTGAGAAATGTGTGACAGCCGAGTGGAGCGCCTCAAACCTTGCCTTTCAAAACCTTACTGCAGCTGATTACAATGACAACAACTAGCCAAAGGACTGCAATTGTGGTACCCCAATCGTCCGTGCCATATGAAATATGCTTGGCAAATGGGGCCACTTCTGTAGCTCGCATATTCTGCTGAATGCAACTGCATCTTGTTAAACACAGTTTGGACTTTCAATACTGCATCGATGTAAGAGCAAAGGCGCTTCACAGTGGAAAAGCATACATACGCCTGGGACTCCGTCACCACCTCAACACCAGTGGAACTAAAGCCCTATAACAGCAGAATCTGTATGGAAAGTTTTGGTCAACATCAACATGTGCCAAACCTGTAGAGAACACCAACTCTGTGGATAGCAAATAATGAAGGATCAGAGACATATTGCCTATTTTTTTTCTACTAGTGTAACGTTGCCACCATTTGCTCCTGCCAATCTTTTTCTCACTTTAATTGTTTAAACATTTCATCAGATAGTTTGTTTAGATGTTATGTATGTAACAACTTTCAACCTCTCTACCATAGTTAATGAATCCCTGAAAACATAAATCAAGTGACTTCTGAATGACTCTGTGGTTCTGGAAAATCCCTTTTCAAATGAGACAGCGCTGTGCTGAATTTTCTGGGTTACTACACATGTATTTTAGCAGCATGCCACATTGTTGTCAGCAATAGACTGTCCCGCTGCCAGACATATTTACACATCACAGCCAAGGGTGTCCTATTAGAAGCTTTTTTCTTTAAATGTTGCCAGGACAGGAAGTTAAAAAGATAATCCCACAAAACTCTCCACCCCGTCCTAATGCCTCTTTCAATATCTATTTTAAATGTGTAGAAATCTATTTTAAATGTGTAGAACTACCATTAAAGTACCGTAGGAAAATCTGCAATCTGTGCATAGAAATTTGAAAGAAACACATATGAGGACATGTTGTAATTTCAGCAGACCATATACAACAAAAGTGTATTTATCCACAGTAAATGACAAGGCTAGAAAAAGTACACAGCAATCTGTATTAAATGGAGAACAGTCAATCTAGGATTAAAAAGCACCGCGTTTTAAAGAAAAGAGAAAATCGAATTGAGGCCTACATTATTTCTGCTTTCTTCTTTACAGGACTGAGTATCAGCCTTATACATTGAAAAATGCAGAGACTTTAAGAACAAATTATCGTGTGGAAAAGTGGGACAGGAAGTGTGACTTTTATATTGTAGTTGTACATGAAACCAGCAAGATTTGCTAAAAAGCAAAATTGCATTTTCTCTGACCCAGCTACAGTGCGCAGGTCAAAGAAACGAAACCAAGTCCTGGAGGCTGGGATATATACTTTATGACGGTTCTTGCACCAAAAGATCAAATGCTCTTTGTTCTGGAAAACAGGCTTTAGTAATAAACCAAATGCTACCAATTAACAATTTCCATTAGTCTCTGGGTCTTTAAAAATACAGAAATATATTCTGAAACCTGGACCACAGTGGACTTGTCTAGGTTATCAGGAGCTCTCAAACAGGCTTTCCATTAATGGATGCTATTCACGCTTGCAGAGACATGGAGTCTGGCATCTGAGACAGCCAATCGGTATAATCACATTGTGAGTCTAGAAAATACCCTACCATAGCATAGATGTTATATTATGTTGGCCGAAAAACAATCATATCATATGCCCAGCATCGCCAATTACAGAATCGCCAGCATAACCATAGAGCATCCATCTTGTTCCCGCAGGATCCGCCATTTGCTTTCTCTTGCTTTTCTGTTCAAACGCTTTGCAAAAATGTATTTCATTTTGTTCTGCTCTTGCACAAAGCAAGGCCACTAGTTACATGTTGAGAGACCAGCCCAGACAGAAATGCCAAAGCAGTACAGAAATAAATTGTTTTCCTCCCTCACAAGTCCTTGAAGGCGAGCAGAGAGGCATTTAATCACCAAGCCAGGTGCCAGCTGGTTTCACTGAAACTGTAGAAACTGTAGAAACAGGCCGTTAAAGGCATGAATTATACTCTCCTTACGGCCCCCCCTTTTTGGGCCCTCTTAGATCAGGCTGACCCCTAGCTAACGAATAGAAACTAGAAGAGAGCATGCTTTGGAATGTGTCTCTCCTACGAACACAGTTTGCTCACTCAACAAGTGCATTATGTTCTCTATAACAAAGAATCCAGTCTGCTTATTGAAAATTGCAACTGTTGCTAAATCAAGTAATATAGATTAACAAAGAAACGTCGCATAAGGTGTCATATTCGTCATAATTGTCAATCACCGATCCCTAGCTCAAGAAGATACATTATCGGCGGTTTTGATGTGTCGCAAACAGATTGTATGATTGTCCTTTTTTATATATGATACTGTTGTAGAATTGTTATGCTCACCTGGTATCCAGCCCTGGTTGTATGATTTGCACTAACCCTTTCCCGGTCCCTTGGTAAGGCCTCTGGTTAAAGATGGGTCTGCAATATAGGAGAGCTGGATTCAAAACCAGATTGTTTTTATGTTTTCCCACCTTCCTTGGCCTCAACTCCTTCCTCCCCCTTGTGCCCTCTCCTCACCTTAATATTGTAGAAGGTGGATTCTCCGTTCTGCTCCTCATGGCAGGGGTGCGTACATGTGGGGGGCGAGCAGCGACCAAGTTACTTCACTGGTGCAAGCCCCCCGTGAGAATCCAGGCCTGCTGTGACTCCGTCGGTTTGCTGCTTTACAGTCTTTATATGCAGTTCTTATGTTCCTCTTAGTTCAAATAATAATGTCTTGCTTAGGTATAGAAAGGTATTTTGGAGTGGTCATGCAGTTTGAAGATGAGCATGGGCCGGTAGGCGAAAGCGGAGGGTGCGCGATGCTGTCCGGTGAGTAATGAGCGACGCGCTGTGCTGTTTCGCCTTTTATATTGCTAACCTGTGTCTTTTCTCTCCTTTCAGGTTGCGATGTTCCTCGCTGAGCGCCGTAATGTTCCAGCAATGATACTGACCAGGAGATGACTACCCAGGTAAGAATTGTGTGGCTTTCTTCATTCGTAAGGAAATGTGAGTAAACGCTTAGTAATGCTGTCTTTCTTTCTCCTCTTTCCGGGTTATGGTATTCCAGGATGCATGTGGTGCCGGATGATGGAGTTCGTACCTTCAGGTGAGTAGAACTGAAGTCGGCGATGGATTGAAGACAGGATACTGTTCCAGGTAAGTTTCGTAGCGTTCTCTCTCTCTGCAGGTCTTTGGTTTCAGGTAAACTGGCATCAAAGAACTGGACAGAGTGAGCATTACGCTGCCCACAGCAGAATAACGCAAAGCATGTTCTGCTGTTTGGGTGTGGTTTAAATAGTCTCAGGTAAAGTAGTCCAGGTAAAATAGTCCCAGGCCTGCCACACCCAAAGTAGTCCAGCTAAAGTAGTCCCAGGCCTGCCACACCTAAAAGACTAGACCGCATAGCTCAGTTCCTTGTAACTGAGCTATGTGTGTGCCTCCATGTTGGCTGAACCCCCCCTCCCCAAGTTAAATATTCCCAAGTAAATAGTCTTGGATGAGGTTTTAAGGCCTTTGACCTGGACCTAACTGGAAGGCTGACTTGCCAGTGAGGGCCAGGGGCAAGGGTCATGACAAGAATGCTCCCCCTCTTGCATCTCACGAGGTCTGGGTGACACACGTTGCACGACGTGAGATCCAGTCGGCCAATTTAGACTTTTTGCTTTGCAATGAACCCTCGATTTTGGGAATTGAATCTCGTGTCTGTCGTATCAGTTCGTTTATGGTGATTGTGCTTTGTTTCCATGCGCAAGGGTCTTCAGGGCCTAGCAAAAAATGGGGCCCGAATAGGGACCCTCCCCCATTTGCTCCATCGTGTACGTTGAATTTGAAGAAGGTGGAAAAACGAATCGAGGACAAGGCGTTGAGCCGGGATCGAGAGATGTTTGGGCTTACCCTATGAAAGTGATGAGTCTCCTTTGCAGCGCTGTATACACCGGTCCCTGATCGACACGTCCGGCCAGAGAGCAAGAAGGCAAGGGTCCTGAAGTGAGGCAGATTGAGCCAGATATGCAGTCACGAGGCCCTTGTTTGCATCTGTATACGGACAAATTGCGTCTTGAGAGACGAGTTGATTGATCAGGTGAGTCGTGCCCCGATTCTTAACAGCCCTGATATTGGATAACAGTTGCTCTTGCAAGATCAAACACCCAGGGTAAGGTACGGATAAAATCAAACATGCCTGGGAAATGGTCTTCCTGTCTAGTGGGATTTTTCCACTGCGGTAGACAATCTTTGGAAACTGGCCAGGCTGTGCCACCCATAGGGTCATCAGCGTTCGAGATGTATGTAAAATATGGAGTAGGGGCAATAATGTTTAATGAAATTTGGCATAGGCAGATCAGACACGTAGAAGATTTGCAATGGCCGAAAGATGGTAGTTTTGAAATGCCTCGAATAGAGCATTTGGAATCAGTACTGCTGCGTAAGAAAGCACGCCCCGTGACATTTGACGTCATTAGAGACTGGAGGAAGGAAGCTAACCTCTGTTTAAGAAGTAGAGAGAAACATGCGGAGGAATAAGTCTAATGCAGACAGAGCGCTAGAACAGGAAGAAAAGCAATGGGATGAGGAGATCAGAAGGGCGGATGGAGTCTTCAATTAGGCATACAAAAAATATATCCACAACAAGAGTTACATGCATCAGATGAACTAATCAATAAGATTTTGAATTAAAAAAAGACAAGAACGCCCTCAAAGCAAGATTGACACAATTGCACCAGTGCCCATTGCCCCACCACAGTTGCCACCCCCCATTCTCGTTGTTCCAACTGCACCAGCCATTCCTGCGCCAGCCCTCCCTGGACACATGACACCATTTCCCCCACCACAGACAGAGCAGGAATTAGCAGCTGCCAGAGAAGGCAGTTCTACAGAGGCGGGGCCTGCACAGAGAGGAATCACTAGAGTAACCCGCAGTACGGTTAGCAGGGAGAGGAAGAGAACTGAAAGAACAGGCAGAAATGTAAATTGAAAGCAATGACGAGGGATCGACGATGGGTTCAATGTATGACTACAAGAAGCTCAGTGAAAAACAGGTACTGTTGGAATGCATGGGAGAGTACCTTAGGAATAGATGGAAGCAATTAACTGGTATGGTGCCACTGCAGAAGTTGCGAGATCTGAACGCTTTTTCACTTCTGAGGGAAAGTGAGGCAGAGATAAAAGAGCACGTGGACAGGCTATTTGAGTTTAAAGATGAACTTGATGAATTGTATTCAGAGATGTTTTCTGTTCCTGGGTTTCGACACCAAGAGGTAAAAAGAGGGAGACAAGAGATGGCACCATATGTCGTGCAGCGATTTTTTCCACTATCAAAACCTGTTAGTGAAGAAGTAAAAATACGTACACGAGAAGCGCTTAGATGGATTCCGAATGCTAGTATCCCTATAATGGAGGTGTATGATACGTTTGAACAGTATACGATAAAAATGCAAAGGAATGCATTGCAGGTAATGGTTGAATGTTTGCAAGATAAATATGTTGAGAAAAATGATTGCTATCCCTCTGAACTAATGACAATATACAAGAGAGCGTTTTTACCTGAAACTGGAAAGACTGCTCTATCCCTTGATCGAGCTATAATGCTTAATAAGAGAGAGAAAGAAGGAAGAGCCAGTGCAATATTTCCCATGAGAGAAGTCCCTCCCACCTTTGTGCCGAAAGTAGAAATTCCTGGTGTTGATGGAGCTCCAGCACAAGTAACGGAAGCACATTATACAGCACAATATGTACATGTCCCTTTTTCTAGACAAGAGGTGAATAATATAAAACAAACAATCCCTGATTTGAGAAAGAATCCGGCGGGATTCTATAAAGAGATTGAATCCTATTTGAAATCGTCCATTTTTACAATGAGCGATATTGACATATTCCCTGTAATTCTCCCAGCAGATATATGGAAGCAAATCAGGAATGTAGATGATAATGATACTTTGGGTGATACCTGGGAATATTTGATAAAAGAGGATATGGACAGAAAGGCTGGTGAGAAGCCATCGTCAAATATGTTAGCATTACTGGCAATATTTTGGTACCTGAAAGGAGAATTATTTGGGACAAATTAACTGCATGTGTGCAAGGCAAAGATTAATTGGCCACTAACTAATTTAATAGATTTGAAGGAGTATTTGCAGATTTTAGTGGTTAAGTACTGAACCGGGAAAAAGACTATTTGTTGACAAATATGTGAGACGGTTACTACCAAAAATGTTAAATTTAATAATGACGTCAAAGAGTGCATGGCAAGCGATGTCACATAGTGAGGTATTACACATGGCACAATACTATCAAAATAGAGTAAATTCAGAAAAAGAGAAAGAGGTGAGGGTTAGAGTGAATCTAAAAACAAGAGTGTTTCTACAACAGGTATCGAATAATAATAGGGGCAGAGGAAATGCACAAGGGAGAGGGAATTACTCCAACATGCACGGAAGTCCAATTGGACTAAATCAATGTGCATATTGTAAAGAAGAAGGTCACTGGTGAGCACAGTGCCCACATTTGCAGAATAGAAATGGGAATGCCCCGAGAAGACAGAACAGAGGTCGCCCGGGAACACAAGGGCAGAATAGAAACACTAGTATGCCACAAAATCAGAATAACCAAGGAAATAACGACCCAAATCAGAACCAAAATCAACACCAGCAGAATGGTGCAGGAGAAAGGAATGTTTTTGATACTCAGTCCAATACATACTATTCTGGTGACTTCACATCGGATGATGTATTGTTCCACTAGGACAGCCCAAGACAGGGGTCAGAACCAGTGTCTATTCCCATTGATCAGAAAGGACCCTATGTAGAAATTAAAATTGGGAATAAGGAGCACACTTTTCTAGTGGACACAGGTGCACAGAAGTGCTCAATAGACCATCACTTGGTTCCAGAGATACCACTGTCAGGGCACAATAACGTGTCAGTAGGGTTTGCAGGCACCCCTGTAATTAGTCCAGTGTCACAGTCAGTACCCATAACACTAGATCCATTCACCGAGTCTTGTCTGTTCCTTTTGACACAAAATTGCGGTGCGAATTTATTGGGTTTAAATTTGTTGAAAAAATTAAGTGTGGTTATTCATTGTTCTCCTGATGGAGTGTTTTTGACGATTTCACCACAAAAAATGCCAGTGTCCCAATTTTTGTCCAAACCTATGCCAACCGAGTTAAGCAAGGTACCGACTTGCATATGGCTGATGAATGACAACGATGTTGGTTGTTTGAAAATAGAGCCAGTGAGAGTTGTTTGGAAAGAGGGAGTCACATTGCTGCGTATCCCATAGTATAAAATTTCGGTGGAAGGTGAGAAAGCATTGAAATGCATGGTTTCTCATTTGGTTAAACGAAACATGATTGAAGAAATTACTGGTAGCACTTGCAATAGTCCCATTCTTCCAGTTTGTAAGAAAGCAGGTAATGAAATACTGTATCATTTCATAATTGAATTGTGCGCGTTGAATAAAGTAGTTGATCCCCAATTTCCATTGGTCCCAACTACCATTTTGACAATGATTCCAGCCTCTGCTTCACATTTTAGTGTTGTAGATTCTAATGCATTGTTTGGTATCCCAATACATCAGGATAGCAGATATCTATTTGCTTTCACACTAGGAGGACGTTCTTTTCACATTCACACGAATTTCACAAGGTTACACTGAGAGCCCGAGTATTTATAGCAGAGCACTTAAAGAACAACTAGACATGCTAGAGCTACCAGCGGGTTGTGTACTATTGCAGTGCATCGATGACCTGTTGATTGCTGCTGACTCAGAAGACATTTGCAAAGAGGATACCGCTATGTTATTGATACATTTAGCAGAGCATGGACATAAAGCTTCATTGAAAAAATTCCAGTATTGTCGAAAGGAGGTGGCCTATTTGGGCTACCTACTTTCGAAAGAGGGAAGAAGACCGACACCAGAAAGGATAGAGAGCATCTCTGGTATGCCTATTCCAAAGACACAGAAAGGAGTCAGAGCCATAATAGGCATGGCTTCATATTGCAGGCAGTGGTTAGCGAATTTTGCTATGATTGTGAAACCAATGATGGCATTGACAAAGAAGGATGTTGCCTTTGCCATGGAATGAGGAGTGTCAGAATGCATTTGATCTGCTCAAAGTTGCGTTGTGCTCAGCTCCAGTTTTGGGCACACCAAAGGATTTTAAGTTATTTGTGCATGAAATGATGGTTGTGCATTGGCTGTTTTGACTCAGAAATAGACCATGCTGTTATTTTTCTTCCGCGCTGGATCCTGTTGCATGCGCTTTGCCACGCTGTTTGCGAGCTGTCGCTGCAGCTGCCGCGTCAGTAAAACAAACCGAGGGAATGGTTTTGGGTCACGCCTTAACCTTAATGGTGCCTCACACAGTAGACTTTCTTTTAAATAGAACGCAGACGCAACATCTTACATCAGCTAGACTGACTAGATACGAAATTGTCCTTTTTGCGCCACATATCCAAATTCAGAGATGTTGCACTTGGAACCCTGCAGAGTTAATGCTCCCTCCCAATGAAGATACGGGTGAGAGGAAATCACCACCCCATGATTGTATAATGGTTACTGAGCAAGAAACGAAAGGGAGAGTTGACCTAACAGATACCCCACAGAAAGAGCCAGGCGGAGAACTGTTTTGTGATGGTTCCCGTTTTAAATTGCCCAATGGCACATCAACTGCTGCATATGCCATCACGACACTGAAGAGTATTGTAGAGAGCAAAAGAATTCCATACAATTCAGCACAGGCTGCAAAGATAATAGCATTGACAAAAGCATGTGAAATTTCTGAAAATTTGAATGTAGACATATACACTGACAGTCAGTACGCATTTTGGGTGGTACACAATTTTGGTCGACTCTGGGCTGAGAGGGGTTTTCTAACATCACATGGAACTAAGATTCAACATGGCCCTTTGATAGCACGATTGTTATCTGCACTCACATGTTCAAAGCGACTGGCAATAATGAAATGCGAGGCGCATAAGAAAGTAACATGCAACGTTGGAAAAGCAAACGCATTTGCAGACAAAATTGCGAAACAAACTGCCACTGATTTGCACACGAAAATGTTAATCGAAAGATCAGAAGAAGTGCCCTGCATGATAGAAAATGGGATTGCCACAGTCAAAGAGATGCAGGCGGAAGCAACTGCCCATGAAATAAAAGGGTGGGCTGAGGGCTCTGCAGAATTAGATGTAGAAGGTTGCTGGGTGGAGAAAGAAAGTAGAAAGTGGATACTGCCCAATTCGTATGTAACTGCGATGGTCACCATGGCCCACAGCCCCACACACATGTGCTAAGAAAATGATTCAGCATTTGGCTACGGTATGGCAGAACCCACACATTAGAAAAACTGCTGAGAGGCTAGTCCAGAATTGTATGACTTGTTTGCAACATAATATTGGAAAAAAAACAGCTACTCCAACAGGTAGTTTTGGCTTTCCCTCTATGCCCTTTGAAGTTATCCATTTTGATTTCAAATAAATCAAAGATGTCAGAACCTCAAATACATCTTGGTGGTAGTCTGTGCATTCAATAAATGGGTGGAAGCATACCCGCTTAAGGACTGCACAGCAAAGGTGATGCTAAAAGAATAGTTCTCTAGATTCGGCCTGCCACGGGTCATATGGTCAGAAAACAGCCTGCACTTTGTTGCCGCCGTGATATTACAGATTTGTGCAGGCCTTCAGATTGATAAACAATTCCATTCCGCTCTTGTTGAGCGTCAAAATGGCATCTTAAAGAATAAAATGTCTAAGATCTTTTCAGGGAGTCAATTAAAATGGACTGATGCGCTGTCCTTAGCTTTGTTGTGCATGCGCACGTCTGTGCAAGCAAGGACTGAACTCTCCCCATATGAGATTGTCATGGAGAGACATGTGAATGTTTGGTGCGCACCACAGCCTAGGCACCTGAGTGAAGTTGAATACCCTTTGCTTAGTACATATTGTGACGTGTTAATGCAGAAACTTTGATTCATCAGCAGGTGCAGGAGGCTCTTCCTGTAAGATACACAGGCCCGGAGCATTGTCTACAGCCGGGTGAATGGGTTCTAATTAAGAATTTCGAGAGGAAGTCATCACTCGCACTGAGGTGGCGGGGCCCATATCAAATTCTCCTGGCAACGCAGACTGCAGTCCGTGTGGATGGTCGTAAGGGGTGGATCCACGCCACCCACACGAAAAGAATTCCATCGCCATTGAAAGAACTGCCAGATCCAGATGACCAGAAAGAAACAGCTGTTCTCGACTCGAAAGACACCATTGCCAGTTCTCTGCCACAAATTCTGCCTGAGCCTGAGAGAAAGCGTGAGAAGATTGCTAAGAGGAGAAAGGACTAAATGTGCCCCAACTTTGCCCAGCTGAAGCTGCATCATGCCAGGCTGACATAAAGCCTGCATCGTCACTTGCTGCATAACAGGCTGACACTGAGCCTGCACCTGGAAGTGCATCTGCACTGTTCATTGATCACATAGTACCTGGAGCGATAAGGTACAACCAACGTTCTCAAAATCAAAAGTGATCTGATCTTCGTGTTTCGTTTTTGTTGCCTCTATTCCCATCACAGATGAATTGGGAATCGGAGGCCTAGGGAAGTGGAGTGTGGGGGCTGTACCAATCTGCATCATTTTTGGGAGCTCTGGAACAAGGCTTCCCGGTGCTATCTTTGAAAGAAAATCCATTTGTTGATCACCCCGTGCGAACAAGCGGGGCGCTTATGGTACAAAGGCAATTGATGTTTGCTCTGGAGTCTTTTGAGCAATGTCCAGAGGCACGATAATCTTGCCACACGTTTAGCAATCCAGGCTGCCAAGAACTGGCCTAAACACTTTGCTGACCTCTTCGAACATATTGGTGGTTCAACGGGCGCTGCTGTAAGAAGTATTCACAACGAACATTGTTGGAGAAGAAGAATCGCACACAATGCCCATACTTGCTTCTGTTCCCTCCTGCACCAATGCTGATGATGTAATAGATAGAGACTATAAAAAAATCTAGAAAGAGTTGCTGTAAGAAATCAATGCTTATGATTACAACACTTCTGTGTATCGTGTGTACAATTATCCCAGTAGTATGTATCCCAGTATTATGGTATTTAGAGAGCGTGCATCCATCGAGTTCTCTTTTACCTGCCACGAAAGCACCTGTCACAGACAGTCCAGTCCATGTACTCTCTTATACTCTCCCTCCAATAGAAGAAAGGCATAGGGAAGGTTATGGTAATAACACGTTGCTTTTAATTATGAATATGACTCACTCCATCCTGAACAAAACAAACTGCTGGGTCTGCACCCATTTACCCCAGCATGGCGGGAAAGGAATGGGTTGGTATGTACAGCCATTACCCCTCAATACAGCATGCTATGCATCCTTAAGTGCACTATTTTATGGAAAATGGAATAAGAGTGACACAGGTCAATTAGACAAGACAGACGAATTTGAGACAGTGGTAATGGAACCTGTAGGTTGTTCCATATATAACAGAGCAAGAGTAATAAAGCCAGTGGTGGTAAGGCCAGTAGACAGACTGTATGTGCCTTATAAGTCATCTGTAATGACGTTTCACATTAACCCAGTAGAGAATAAGGATGTAGTGCCCCCCTCGTATACAATATATTACAATCCTCGCACAGTCCCATTTTGTCTACGGAAGAAAGGTTCCTACGCGGTAGAGACATTCAACAGATGCATGAATATTGCAGTACTTGAGAGAGAAGAAGAACCAATAGATGTAGGTGACCCTGTTTATTTGTATGTGGAGAAAAAGCGTATCCCTGGTTACCAAGAAATTGGGGTGGGACTTGTTACTTAGTGATCCTCTTCCACGGGGTATTCCTTTCCCGAACATCAGATATATCGAAATCAAAATCACAATTATCGAGATCAAGGCCCCGGCGGGATAATGAAGCAGGATTTATTGCGGGAGACATAGCAAAATCATTTATACCATATTGGGGCCAAGCAATAAACTCCTGGAATATAAGAAGATTGTCCAGAATTTTAGAAAAAACGATAAAGGGAACGACTGATATATTGTATAATATGACCCTAGAAGAGAAGGCAATTACATTAATGACACTTCAGAATAGAATGGCTCTTGATATAGTTTTGGCTGACCGTGGAGGTGTTTGTAAAATTGTGGGGTCCGCATGCTGCATATTTGTAAGTGACTCCTCCCCTATGATTTTTGAGGCAATAAAGAAACTACACATTATGAGTTCTGAGCTTCATCCCCCGACAGGTGGTTGGGAACTGAATATGAGTTCCTGGTTTTGGGAGTTACGACGCTCATGGGGATGGAAGCTAACTGCAATTTTAGCAACGATACTCAGAATCTTCATGACATGTTGTTGTTGCATACACTGCCTGCCAATTATTTGCTCTGAAATAACTGATGAATGCGTACACATGGTAACAAAGAAAAGAACTCCCAAAGTAGATACGAATGCAAACAACGAAACCCAAACTATGAAAGAGTTTATGTCAATTAATATTAATGACGATTACAGTAGCATGCATAGTTCAGAATTAGATACATGGTCAGAGGAAGATGCGATGTATGGTTGATGCTCTTGGCTTACGACCAAAAGTAGGGTTTGTGAGTCTGGAAAATACCCTACCATAGCATAGATGTTATATTATGTTGGCCGAAAACCAATCGCATCATATGCCCAGCATCGCCAATTACAGAATCGTCAGCATAGCCATAGAGCGTCCATCTTGTTCCCGCATGATCCGCCATTTGCTTTCTCTTGCTTTTCTGTTCAAACACTTTGCAAACATTTATTTAATTTCGTTCTGCTCTTGCACAAAGCAAGGCCACAAGTTGCATGTTGAGAGACCAGCCCAGACAGAAATGCCAAAGCAGTACAGAAATGCATTGTTTTCCTCCCTCACAAGTCCTTGAAGGCGAGCAGAGAGGCATTCAATCACCAAGCCAGGTGCCAGCTGGTCTCGCTGAAACTGTAGAAACAGGCTGTTAAAGGCATGAATTATACTCTCCTTACGGCCCCCCTTTTTGGGCCCTCTTAGATCAGGCTGACCCCTAGCTCACAAATAGAAACTAGAAGATAGCATGCTTTGGAATGTGTCTCTCCTACAAACACAGTTTGCTCACTCAACAAGTGCATTATGTCCTCTATAACAAAGAATCCTGTCTGCTTATTGCATATTGCAACTATTGCTAAATCAAGTAATATAGATTAACAAAGAAACGTCTCATAAGGTGTCATATTAGTCATAATTGTCAATCACCGAACCCTAGCTCAAGAAGATACATTATGGGCGGTTTTGATGTGTCACAAATAGATTGTATGATTGTCCTTTTGTATATATGATACTGTTGTAGAATGCTCGCTCTCTTGCGTCTCACGAGGTCTGGGTGACACACGTTGCGAGACGTGAGATCCAGTTGGCTGACAGACTATTTGCTTTGCAATAAACCCTAGATTTTGGGAATTGAACCTCGTGTCCGTCGTATCAGTTTGTGTATGGTGATTGTGCCTTGTTTCCATGTGCGAGGGTCTTCAGGGCCTAGAAAACTAAGGAGCTTAGAACGGTGTTATGATTTAGCTATGAGCAGCCTCATTTCTAAGAACTTTCTTTCAACAATGCCAGGGAATGGGACTATTTAATATTTTGTTAAAAAAGGAAAATAAATACACCTTTGTATCTTAAATACGAGATCATGTTTTCCTGAATATCTTTGGATAGGAATGTTGTAACCTTTAATTGTTCAGAGTGAAAAACACTGTCAGCTGAATGTAAAATTATATTTTTTTGGCATTCTTTTAATTTTGTGAATTATACTAATGTACATATTTCTGCACAGCAAAGTTGCACGTCAATGATTCAAATATCCTAGCGCTGATATTTTGATTGAAATATATTATCGGAGTGAAAGTATTAGAAAATAAAAAGCACAAATCTGTCACACGCACATCACAGGTCATACCGAGATGATAATAGCATCATTTGAGTCACCTAAATGAGACCAATCCGGCAAACAAATTAGTAACTTAATCGCATGTGTGGAACATCATGTTTTAGACTATCACAATTATTTAATGTAAATATTCAAGGTGACCTCACATTAAATGGTAGGTAAATGGGTTCGAATGTTACTCCCATTGGGCTGACTTCATTATTGAACACACGAGTACAAAGGGGAAGGTTTAGTTTGATGTCTTTGTTGGAACACGGTCTTATCACACAGACTGGCCAATAAAAGTAGAGAAATGATACACCTCTAAAGCAAGTGTTCTCTAATCTATAAAAGTCCAAACTCGTAGATCTAAGGGACCTGACAGACTGACTGGAAGGATGCACTGAAAGAAGAATTAACAACAGAAAGGAGAATAGAATATCTTGACTTCCCTTGGACTCATTTTTGGATTGCTGGCAGACCAATGTGAAAGAAGCTCACCTGGAGTGAAAAAAGAATCAGAGGGCAAATACAGAAGTAGAGAGACTAGGCTGTAGATGGAAGCTAGCCCATCCTGCGTACTGATGCCCACCTGTTACTAGAAGGGGGGACAATAGAATCAGTCCTTGAGAGGTTATCCAGCTGTCTGTGGGAGTGCCAAAAGAAATTCCTATCAGAGTATAATGCCAAGGGGAAATATGATTCTGAGGGGAGGTATACTCTAAAGGGGAATAGATTCAATCTCAGCCCCTCTTATTTGTGAAAGCACTGAGGGGGTATATCAATTGACTGTACATCCTGGGAAATTAGTAAATATTTAAGTGTATGTGCTTCTGGAAACTTTGATCAAATAGACTCAAATAAAGTCTATACTGGGAGATCCTAGACTCCCATTTCTGTGCAGTGGCAAAGTACAGTACAGACTGGGAGCCAAATAATACCTCACTTTGCACATGCCTAGGAAAATAATGTAATTGATGTCTTTCGCTGGTTGTATCTCTGAGCAGAGTCCTGTTATTTTCTCTGAACCACTCAAGGAAAAATGGAAAGGGTTTATAACTGCCACACGTTTTCCCACTTTAAATTGCCCATTGAAAAATGACAAATGTGCAATTCCTACACATTAATGCAATAGAAACTCCATTCAAGGAAATCTAGCAGACATACATTAAATAAATCATTTTCATTTTGCAAGTAATTTACACGCAGGAATGTCAACTAGCCTGTCTTTACACTGAGTTCTCTAGAGTGTGGGTGGAAACAAACATATCCATTGAAAGAAAAAAAAAAGTATTTATTTTTAACAAATGAGAAAGAGATTTAGTTAGGCTGGGATGATCTGATTTAATTTTGTTTATACAAATGAATTTTGTCCTGCGCCCTCATTTACTTTTTGACCCATGGTGACTGTGTGCTCAGGGAAAAACAACTGTATATATGGAGACATGGGTGGTTTCACAAAAGTATATATCCAAGTTAAATGCAGCATTGACAATTGATTGGATCAGTGTATTGATCATTAATCATTGTAGTAACCATTGATATTGGGATTTCATAGAGAATGAAGATGATTTTATATTTAAATTGGTTTATTTCTTTTTTGTAATTAACATGTTTATTGAAAACTATACACAAATATACAAAGCAGCACAGAGCACTCCCAACAATAACCCCCTCCACAAGACAATTTTACATTCCAAATACATACAATGAGAACAAATATCATCATACATAGTAAACTTCTTGTGGATTTTCCACAAGACTTTCAATTAATGGCATTCTGCGTAATTCGTGAATCAATTCCAATTTAGTTGGCGAATGCATAGCTTTCCACCTCTTTAAGATAATTCTTTTCACTATTGTAGATGCTCTACACAATGGGGCTCATTACGAGGTGGGTGCAAAGGGATACCGGGCACCGTTAAGAACATCGGTGCCGGTAATCCCTTTGCGCCCTATTCCGAGGTCCCTTAGCGGGTCCCTTCCTTAACGCCTTGTTTTACCAGGCGTTATGGACGGGGCCCATTAAGGGACTTCAGAGCTAATAACGGTACTGCAATTTGCGGTACCGTTATTAGCGCCTTCCCATTGAGCCCTACGCGGGCTGAAATGGGAATGGGTAATGGCTTTTTCAATGGGGACTTACCGGTCTTGCAAAGGTCGGAATAGACTGGTAAATCCCCATTGAACGAGGGCGGACTCGGTACCGGTATTGGAGGTAGTCATGGAGCTCATAGCGCCATGGCTACCTCCAACCTCGTAATGAGGCCCAATTTCTGTGAAAAAGACAACTCATCCAATTGTGTATCATCACCCAAAATGAGTGTCGAAAGTGAAATGCAGATTCATTTGCAGACCATTATTAATGGAACGTGTAACATCCATCCCAAAGTTATTGATTTTGGAACAATCCCAAACCATATGTTCAACAGTACCCTTTCTGTGCTTGCACCCCAAGCGTAATACAGTCAGGCAGCCTTCTATGAAACATAGTAAATGGTGTCATGTAAACCCTAGTTAAAATCTTGATCCGACAAGCTCTATCCCCCCAATTCAGAGAAGACAGTTTGATTATTTCTATTTTTAATAAATAGAGCTTCCATGCAGACCTGTGCATTTCAGGGCAGCTGCAGGGAATCGATACTATTAGACTGGTGTGTCCAGGTTCATAAAAATAACTTTATTAAATAAATAAAAATTGTGCGTTCCTGATTTGGGGTGGGTGGACATTTTCTCCCGAATTAGATGTCGCCCGATTAAATCATCCTACAGCACCCATTAAACTTACTCCAGTATTACTTCCTGCGTCTCCGCAATTGTATGCAAGAAACACTGCAAGTGTCGGCACAATGGCAGCTTCTTGCAGCGGAAATCGTTTGTGCATTGCCAGCAGGGTGCCTGCTTCTGCACAGATGTGCCCTGCTCGGTGCTTGTAAGAAAAAATGACACTGCATTCTGCACGATCTCAACAAAGGACATTAAATAGTTTCTGCCGCTTCAATGCAATTCCTTTTTTCCGACAAGCATAGAAATTATAGGATGTTATTAACATCCAGTGAATAAAATGGTCTGCAGTCCATTCTATTCTTATTTCCAAGTCTTGAAGGATGCATACACAAATATATCAGGCATATCATTCTGATTGAAGGAATACATTCAAATATTTTCCACTGCGCACTTCTTGATTTGAAAGTAAAAATAAAAACTCTTGTCAAGGCTTCCCCTGGGTCATGACAATTATGGCTGAAACTGCTTGGAGGTACTTTAAGGCTCCAATCAATAGCTGCATCTAAGCTCTTGACAGAATCTTATTTACATCAATCAAGTTCCAGGGCTAGTACAATAAGCTAGAACTTACTTGGTTTCATTACTGCAAACCCAGACTGATAGATCAATATCCCAAAATGTATTATTTCATAATGAGATTGCAAATGGCTATTGATTCCAGGCTAGCTGTGTAAATAATTAATTCTGGCATTTGCTTCATATCGTCTTTAAGCGTTAAAAACGGTTGTTGTTCTATCTGTTTAACAGACTTTGTTAATGGTGGTTTTGAATATGATGTGAATCATATATATTTAAGTGTAAAAACAATGTATCTGGGATACTCAAGGGGACACGAGTGAATGTGTATGTTTGCCGCAAACATTGCTTATCCGTTCTAGTTTAGCTTTCGTTTTACATTAGACAGAGCCATGGATTTAGTGCACAATTTAGAACTGTTTTTATGTTCAATGTATTAGGAGACAATGTTTTGATTTGTACAGTTGTTGGCTAGTGTGATTAATCTGATGATACCATCACTCCTTTCCCAGGGGTAGTGTGAAAAGCCAGAGGATGTTCCACCCGCTAGTCCCCGGGGATCTCTCTCTCAGGGGGCATGGCATGGCCATCCTCTTTGGATCCAGACCCTGTGGGTGGAACAGTGCAGGAGGATCACCTGGGTGAAGGGTCTTCGGAAGTGGGGTGAGACAGCTGTTGGTGAGACGCGGTATTGCCCCCTTTTTTGTTCATCTACCACATCCTATTTTGTAGGATTTTTCGAAGTGCCAACTCCGGCCCCCCCTTTTTACACAAACACTTGGCCGAGGAAGAGGGTGACAGAGTAACCAGACTAACTCTCTCACATCGTACTGGACATGTCCGGTTAATTGGGTCAGGCAAAGTCAGGCACTTTACACTAAGTGCATACACCTGATACCAGTTTGCTCTCCTCACATGAATAAAAGGCAATACCTACAGACACGCTCTGAGCAAGGCGCACGAGTACAAGCAGAACTTCCGTGACGAAGGCACACCTACTGCAGCAAAGCAACGGACCAAAGATCGAGAGCAGCAGCCTCAAAATCTCAAGGGTTCCCTACTGGAGGTCATTGCCTCCGACAGACCATGAAAGAGACGTGGCGATCCCACAAGTAAAGATTGCATTGTGTTTCAAGGATGCCCACGACCCTCCCGGGTGAAGGGCAGAGTTGAGACGGTGAGGCCAAGCCTGTGGTACTAACCTTGACTCGTGAATTGGAAATAGCAAAACAAGAAAGAAAAATATACAGCCGGTGAGTTGACAAGTGACCTGAGAGGCCGGTGTGTGTTAAAGCAAAGTAGATACATTATATCACAAGTGAAAGCTGCACGCATGTGGATGAGATGCGAAGAAGGGGAGACTTGTAAATGTACTTTGCAGTAAAAGGAGATCACTCAGTTACTTAATATTGCTGGTCAGGAGAAAGGCAGTAGCTCATTCAAAAGTCTCTGTGAAAGGTACATTGTTTAAAGTTAAAGAACAAACAAACAGCAAGAGTGAATTAAGCATGAATGTTGATGTTGTAGTGGTCTGTAAAGAGAGCCACACACATTCAAAGGTCTTTGACATCCAAAAGGGGACCCAGCACGATTGAGGGAGACCCAAAGTACAATAAGCTTGGGGAAGGGAGACCCCCATCAAGTTTGTGTTGAACTGTGATGAGAGAGGTCTGAGCCAGACAGAGGGGGGCTTACGTGATCTGTGTGCTGTAAGGTCTGAGCCCGACGGAGGGGAACCTTTGTGAACTTTACATTGAAATCCAATTTTGAAAGTCAAGAAAGAGATTTTAACGTGCAAGGCCAGACAGGCCTCAATCCACGATTTGGAACTGCTTAGAATGTTAGAATCCAAGCCAGAGTGCGTCAACCTGCCTATAAGGACAGCCTTACTCTGAGTCTTAACGTGAGGAGGAGACCTGGTTCAACTACCTTCATTGTTTTGAATACAGATTTTTCTCCTTTGCATACATTTCTCCTTTTTACACTTTTTGTACAAGAGATAGGGCAGGCATTAGGCTTTTGTTAACATAGGCCATTTTGATTTGACAGACTTCACTGGGACTGTTTTGTTTATTGTTTGATGGTCAAGACTACTCCCATCTTAGGTATAGGGCAACATAGGAGTTTCTCCGACCACAACATTTTCAATAAACGTTTAATAAATTGTATCCATTGTGTCAGTGTCATACTTGTGATACCATGCCTTCCCTACTGTACGCTCTCCTAATGCGGTCAGGGAATGGCAGCTGCTACCTGATCCTGACCCTGGGGGCGGGTATTTTTAGGGAGGACCAAATGGGGGGAGGCAACCCTTCGGAGAAGGGACAGACATCAATGGGTGAGACATGGTATAACCTGTTCCCTTTTAGGGACACCTCCTCAATACCTCAGGCCCTCATGGAATATTGCGACAGTGACCCACAATATTCTCCAACACTTAGCCATAACATTTATAAACGTCATGTAGTTTCAGCTGTAACAAAGACAGACGAGGAAGAGAGAAGCCAGAAAGAACATTGCTCAGCTGAACCAGAGTGAGCGGTTTAGCTGCTGGGGAAATCAGATTGGTTCCAAACAACTCCTTTCGGTAGTGCAAGAGTTTAAAAATTGAGACAATGAGAAACAGAGAGATCAGATCCAACTGGCTAAGTGCTGCCAGAGAAGCCAAGTAGAAACAAGAGAATCCAGAAGCTGGTGAGCGTGGCAAAGAAGCGACACAAAGAGAGGAGGAGGTGGTGTCTCAAACAGAGACGCTTTCCCATTGGCAAGGGAGAAGCCGAAACGGGACAGGAAGCACAGAAGCTTGACACCAGTAAGAAAAGCCGGAGCAGCACACTGAACGCCTCCAGCTGCAGAACTACACTGCCTGGGCTGGGGAAAAGGAGGGGAGATGGGGAGAGAGATGCTGAAAGGAGACGTTGGGTGAAGGAGCTTTGCACTGGCATGAGAAGCCAGAGCAACACGCAGACCGCCTCCAGTATTCCAAACACGCTGCCCGAGCTGGGGAGAGACAGCAAAGGCAGAAAAAAAACAGACAGAGGTCGGAGAAGTGCAAGGAGCCCTCCAAGAACTGGTGAGCCCTGAGTGGAAGGTTGGGGCACCAAGAGGGAGCTGGAGGAGCCATTCCTGCTCTCTAACTGAAACAAGAGCAATTTCACTACGGCTCACACCACAAACTAAGTACCAGGAGCCCTATATTTGGGGAGACACAAATACACCAGTAAAAGAGAAAACTTGGGGGTAAACATATACCCGCAGATTTTGAAAGTGTTTAAATATATGGAGGAAACCTGGCAGGGGAGTATATCAGGTATTTTGCGAGTCTGGGATCCTCCCCCTAAATTGCATCAAGAAAGTCTATGAAAAAGAAACGTAAGAAAGATCCATGCTCTTAGGATTGTGAACTGAATGATCTATACAAGAAAGTCCTGGCAGGGGAGTAAATCAGGCAAGGCCAAGTGGGCAAGGAATCCTTCGGAAAACCCATGCCCTTGGGATTGTGAATCAAGCAAATTGTATCAAAGTACTGGCAGAAGATTATACCAGGCAAGGTCCAATATATGAGAATTCCAAGGAAGATCTATGGTCTTGGGATTGTGAGTTGTATGAACTATGTGAGGAAGTCCTGGCAGGGGAGCATACCAGGCAAGGCTCAGTATATGGGACGAATTCTAAGGAAACCCATACTCTTGGAGTTGTGAACTGAGTGAATTGGCAGGAGAGTGCACCAGGTCAAGGCAAGTTTGTGAAGTGAATAGTAACTATCACAGGGAGGAAGTCAGCCTCTTAGGCTGTAAAGAACGTGGATGCTCATTTTGTGAACTGTTTTGTTTTGAGGTGAGAAACCTGGGGAAGGGAGTCCTCCCTGGGGCTTGTGACCATTGTCCAGTTGGAACCTTTACATTGGATATTACATCTTTTGGTTGAACTTGAACATTTGTGCAATTCGGAAAGCCAAAGACATTATCCTTTACACATTAGAGTTACTTTTAGAATGTAAGGGCCAGAATAGGATTTCGGACACAGGACATTTTCCTTTGGACATTTTGACATTGGACAGATCCTTAGTTTTGGTTGAGGTAGGGAAATAACTCTTAGAGCAGGGATACAAGGCATTTTCCAAACCACTTTTCATTTAATAAAAGTGTGTGACCAAAACGATAAACTATCTGTTTGTGTTTCATTCCTGACCCCTCACACTACAAACATTAATCATGACTGATCCACAGAAAAGGCACTGTGGAATGCGTCAACACTGTTCTAAAGGTATACGTTCCCTGTATTTTATGTTCATATCTCCATTCAAATTCAAACTTATGCATCCTTACCTGCATGATCACAATGATCATTTTGATGGCAATTTTAGAGTTCAATGTGGCAATATTGACAGGTGCACCTCACTTATATGTAAATCCTTCCCAGCAACCAAACTATCAGTGGTTCAGGAAATAGCTGAAACCCCTGCTCAACAATCACGTATTAAACCAATAAAACTATTAATAGGGCTCCCAAGCCTTTTTTTTATAAAGGGACCAGACCCTGTTGACATTGGAGGAACAGCTAAGGCACTCTTTAGGCCTGAAGATTGAAAATTGCATAAAACAAAACCATGATGCGGCATTACCCACACAGTTTTCCATATATCATAGTGTTGGGGCATACCTTGTGTGAGCCAAAATTGAGGATTCCACATACATCTGGCATGTGGGTGGGTCCATGGAAGACATTTTCTTCCAGTCGCCCAAGTCATCGATCACGCCCTAAAGCGGGACGTCAATCGTCGTCCTGATGCATCCATATGACTTGCACCTCTGAGTTCAGGCCTGCTGGCAAGGAGCGCTGTCACTGTGCCTCAAACCACCTTAACCATATGAATACCTTGCTCTGACTTGGCATATTTTAAAATATCTTTAACATCTCATTACTTGAATGACCCCTGGGGATGCCTGCTTGCTGTGAGTGTCAGCTCGTGTTTCAATGTCATTTAGAACTGGGGCGTCATTAAAGTGACTGAATATGCTGCTTAACCCGAAGTTTGAATGAAATCACAGCAAGCAGGGAGGGATTGTATGCGTCATGACAAAGGCAAACCTGTCTGCTCATGTCCAAGCCAGGCCAGACACCTTTGCGCTATTTTCTACCATTTGGTTCATGAGGTATTCTTCAATAACAACGTTTTTAACATCTCGAGGCCATTGCCTATCAAAGTATCACATCCTCCTGCAAACCTATCACACTTTCCTTTGAGTATCTATCAAATCACAAGTGCAAGGGCTCTACAATCTCTTCACTTAATAGGTTACAAACCCCTTTGAAAAAAATCCTGACTCTCCTAACAATATGGATTCTACCTGTAAATGTTAATTTACATTCAGCAGTTAAGAATTATTTGGAGATATCATAAGCCATCCACGCTAATGACCCACATTCCCAGAAATGTTACCTACACATTACAAAATCCCCCAGAATTAACACCATTTAAAAAAGAGCCTTGGTGGTGATGTATCATTAATTTTCCAAGCATGCAAGTTAATGGCTTCGCAACTGAAAATCTAAAAAGCACTTAACAGGAAAGTCACACCTCCGAGACAAAACTATACATTAATGTCAACTCGTTATCCTCCTGAGCTATCCTCCTGGTCGCAGAGGATAGCTCAGGGCAATGTGCTCGCCTTGGAAGCAAGACAACATGAAGCACCACAGGTTCGATCCCCGGGTCCGCGCTTATAAAACTCTGGGTATTAAGTGCATTATAAATAACATATCATAACGGTTTCTGCATTTAGGCCCTTTTCATTCATTAATGGATAATGGAGCAGATAGGAAAATATGAGGCAATCAAGCATGGATGGCCACACCAAAAAAATCTACATTCCCATCTCTCCCCAAAACGTTCTACACAGCAAGTGGGCGGCCCTATTCAAAACAGCCATCAAATGTTAGACTTCATAGTTCCACAAGATCTTTACTCTGCCACTAAATTGGTCAGATGAGATGGCTACCTAAATTCACAACACTATCTCAAAAAACAATACTCAAAATCGTCATGTCTTAAATGGATCATCACTGGAGCAATGAAGATATCATGCAACTTGCCAGGAGATGTAGACTTTGGCAACTATGTACCTCTGATATTGAACCACCCATTCCACTCAAAGATACCTGAATAAAATGGCAATGGCCCAAGAACAGGAGACTGGCTTTCAAATAGGATATGGGACAGAGTGTGTGCCAACTGCTGCACTGCACAATCTCAGATAGCAGGTATATAGGGGGTGTAAGATCTTAGATCCAACTACCACCCTTCGACACAGACATGGACCAGGTTCTTCATTTGGTACAAGTCAAAGAGGTAGACTTAGTAATTAACTGGTTTCTTTGCCTCATTCAGTCAGTGGCTGTTGTCCTTCCTCTCCTCAAAACGCAGAAGCCCCTCAGGTATTCCTGCTTTACCCACTGCTTTTGAATGTACATCTCAGACCCTTTCCACAGCTTGTTAGTTGCTTTGGCATAAATTGTATCAGTTTGCATATGGTATGCAGATCATATTGCAGTGGGCTTGATTCACAGAGCGTTTCCCAATGGGGTTTTGCCATTATAGAAAGCTTCTGTAAATTAGGCCCTGTACGTTTTACAGCCACGTCTCAGAATAATTACAAGCAATTGATAAATGCATTAGGCACTACTGGCTCAAGTGTAATACTACCAAGATCAAGCTCAAAAGTAGGGACCATGGTCCCTGGCCAAGTTATATAAACATATGGTCAGCATTTCTTGTCACATGTCCAATTCCATGAGGGACTTTCCAGAAACGAGGTGTCAATTCTCAGCTCTCTCTTTGGACCGATGTTACTTTGAGTCAGAATTTATTTTACTTTTTTAATTTCGATTGTGCAATTTACTGTAGCTTCACCTCCCCTTGCATGTATGCGTTTCTCCCTGCTGCAGTCCTATAAATAGACCACCCTCAGACCAGAGCCCCCCTTTCAACCTTCCCCAGAACCCCATGTATTACTTTTTTTTACCAGTTTTGAGATTGGATGTGCTGATCCATATAGGATGAAGGATATTGGCGCTCATTTTCTAAACACATTTATCGAAGAAACACACCCATCTCCAACTTCCAATTAATCACGTGGTTCAGGCAGGATATTACTTACCATCGAGAAATTTTAAAGCAAATGTGCCACTTCCTGTTGGGATGGTCATTGGCCTAATTCTCTTTAGTAGTCCCCATTAGGGTAACAAAGTGAATACAAATGGGAGTTTGAAGGGACAGTGATTACCCTGAAAACATATGTGGTTGGGACTCTAGTGAAGAGACATGGAGACCCCGGGGTCAGACTATGCCAGCAGCCCCTATCTGGGGCTTCCCACAAAAAACATTTAGTTAAGTGCAATTGGTGCCGTACAAACAAAAAACCTACAAAATCCAGCTACATGCATTTTAATGGAAACTTCATGGTCTCCAGTCTTCACTGTCTGACTGTGGAAAAACAAGTTACATTTAAACATGCATGTATTGCTCACACAGTATTCTACAACAAAAAGTATGATATATTATCTGTGTGAGAAAGCATGTATACGTGTGAGCATATGTGCGTTTCAGAGCATGCAAGTGAGTTTGCGCGTGAGTGCTCGCGCGCATGTGTATGCCTCAGGGAAGAACCTTATGCTAAACCCAGGTTCCCTTTAGCCCCACCAGGCAAGGTAAAAGAAACTTGATTAAATCGGCAACACAATGGAAAGGGGGAGAGGAAGCACGACAGAGGAGATACCAAAATTCCTGAAAAATAGAAACAATACTGGTATTCTATGTGCAAGAATGTGATCAAAGGAAAGAGGCAGTGTGCCTATCAGGTGATCAAAGGAAAGAGGCAGTGTGCCTATCAGGTGATCAAAGGAAAGAGGCAGTGTGCCTATCAGGTGATCAAAGGAAAGAGGCAGTGTGCCTATCAGGTGATCAAAGGAAAGAGGCAGTGTGCCTATCAGGTGATCAGCAAATGCTGAAGCTTTTGTGGATATACGCATGAAAAAAAGAAGATGTTGGTGAAAACAAAAAGCAGAAAGGATTCGGGGCACCAGAAAATAAGGAAAATGAGCTGCAGAGGATAATCTACACCATGTAAAGTCTGCTCACTCCCTATATCACCAAACCAAAAGAGGTCTCTGCAGCTCAAGGTAGCCAGCCTATCTGGGCTACACAGTTTGAGCTGCAAACCTTCTCTAGGTTGTGTATGAGCACAGATGCAGTGGAAGCGACCGCCCTCCACTGTAGATCCATGCCGGGTCCATCCCAACAAGACAGTTTAGGCCCGTTACCTGGGCACTATGTTCAGGTCTTTATGCAAGTTCCTACAAGGGTGAAGCATAAAAACAGACCTACAGACTTTGACCATCACAATTAACTCTGCATCTGGCGTAGAGCTACTATTCAAAACCCTGGGGACTGAAGATTGGGGCTATGTGAGAGAGGCAAGAAGTGGAATTAAAGACATAACCGCACTGAGCGCTCATTGCAATGTTGCATCCATCCGACCCCCATTGAAGCCAGGTTGAAGGATGAAGCTCTGGTGTGAGACAGTAGTGCAGCACAGGCACCAGCCCACAAACCTAAGCACCTTACCGTAGAGTTTACCCGTGAACCAGAAAACAGTGGGAGCAGCGCAGACCCTAAGATATTGTGGATTCCAGCCAGCTACAAGGAACAGGAACAAAGCTAGTGATGGACGGGTTCAGTGCCAGGAAGAAAACACATGGACTTAAAAAGGCCCCCAGGAATTTTATTACCTTGGAGTAATGGTAGCGGTGGAACCACTGTGTTATCAAAAAACCCATACAAAGACTTCTGTGATGAAGTAACATTGTTAAACTTTCTTTTAGGACTCAGTATGACAAATCAACTTCTGGAGCACCATTGGCCAAGCGATGAATATCGGTTTCTAAACCATCAATCAGCCCCACACCTTTAGTACACCAGAAGGGATCCGAGCAGATTGGAAACACAAGTCATGCGGGAGGCTAGCTCAGTGGCAACGTGCTCGCCTTGGAAGCAAGACGACATGAAGCAACAAAGGTTCGATCCCCGGGTCTGCGCTTAGAAACCTCTGGGTATTTAAGCGTGTTAAAAATAAGCAACTAAGACAACAACAAAAATCTGTAACAGCGCCTCCATGCCCCCGGTCTGTGTGAGCGCTTTAAAAATGCAAATAAATTATAAACCTACTTGTCCAATTTTGGAAACGTGGAGGAACAGCAGGCTCATCTCCGCAAGATTGTGACTCGTTGGTTAGTTGTAACACAGCGAAAATACAATTATTACCCAGTGATAAAAAGGGACTGTCCAGTTAAGGTTGTATACAAATATCTACTTTATTATCACAACTGAGGGTTCTATCACACCAAGAAAAACAACCCACCATGTAAAGGGATGCAGAGGACAGACAGTTTCATAGAAGGAAAAGGGATGCACTCTGGATACTGACAGTAGTGAAGTCGGTATAGTAATTAATTGCAATAGTTCAAGGATACTTGGTTTCAACGCAAAGGGACAGAACCACAATGTACCATGTGCTTGAAAAAGTTCTTGGTGCTCGACAGTGTAGAGTCAGTTTCAGCGCACTTTGCAGCTTCTGCGACAGAGTTAAAGACGGGAGACAGCTGTAGCCATCAGGCAGCAGGCAGTTCGGCGAGTGAGGCTGGACGAACAGCTGCAGGCTGGCCTATACGGAGGCTCAGGGCCAGAGATCATTGTTTCAGTGCTGGTCGGCGGTTCTGAAGTACTGGTCGAGACGTCTCAGATGGGTTTAGCAACTGCAGCGTAACAGTAAGCAGTGCAGTCAGTTGCAGCTCGAGGGGCTCAACTGGCTCAAACACGTCCCTTAAGGTGGATGCTTGTCCATGCACTTCTCCTAGCTTCTTCACTGGCGTGTGCTGTCTTTTAAGGTGGACGGCCCTTTGCTGAGGAGAGTGTTGCAGGCAGCTGCCCTGTCTCTAGCACTTCAAACCTAGGAAGCTTGCTGCAGAACCTACCAGGGCACGCTGTGTGCTGGCTCCCTGTGAGATTTTTACCAGAGGGATCTTGCTTCTCTCTTTGGAAATCCTGGCCTTCCTTCACTGACGGAAGATGTAAGGCGGACTGCACCTTCAGCCAGGGTCCAATGCTGAGTTCTTCTTGTTACTCCTTGCAAAGTCTTCAGATGATCTGCCCAAAACAGGAGCTTGACACTCTTTTAAAGCTAAATGGACTGTAAGGATTGGTGTAGGCTAAGCCTACCGTAATTAACCAATCTTGGGTCCCACCAACAATCGCCTGTATGCAAGAGGTCATAACCAGAGTGCTTTGCAACAGAAAAGGTAAAGGGTGAACACATGTAATACTAAATCCCACCCATCTTCCTGTCTGTTGTGGATCAAAGGTTCTCTCTGGTCAGTGGAGCTCTCTGTGGTTGCCGATTCAAGGTCTCCCTTGAAGCTGCGGTGAGACCAGACTTTCTGGCACTGTCAGTCCACATACTTGTACCTTCTGAATGAGGTCCCCCTGCGGGGATGACTAATATAAGGTATCCCTACATATTATCCCCACCAAAAATATCATTGTATATATGGTCATCTGGAACGCCATAGGCAATATTTTTGGGGGGGATAATTTGTGGGAGCGGGGGTTGCAGGGGTGTCCCCCACAGGGTTCATGCCTCAATATCGCTGCAAAAATATGGCAATATTTTCATATTGTGATATTTTTGCAGGGATATTAACACATGGAACCTAATATAATACACGCACTCCCAAACATGACATTTCACTGTCAATCAATACTAAGGGGAGGAGCTGGCTTCAGGTTGATGCCATGCATATAGAGGGTGTTGGGGTTTCCAGTCTTTTGTTAGCTTCTGCAGCCAGGCCCTACGTTGGCCAGTTTGAATGAAACTGATTAGTATGTGAATGTTGCCACCATCTACAGAGCTAAACAAAAGGACAGTGCAGATCCATGGAGCCTTTGTTAGTTAAATAGGCTGGTCTTGTCAGGAGGAAGATTTTGCCCTCCCCCTTCTGAGATGACATGGTGTACTCCTGGCTGTCATATCCCAACAAAATATGACAGAAGGGATTGCTCCTGTATGCTCTGTCTCCCAGAGTACACAGGTCTATGTGTATGTCATGCGTTGAACATAAGTAAATGTGTGTGGATTAGCCCCACAAATTTGCAGAGGCAGATCTACCATGATTCAATTTAATTTCAAATTTCAAAAAAAGCCCAGGCGAGCGCACAAATAGCATGCTGATGGTTCAATTCCTCACACTCGGGGGATATCAAGTGCGGATCAGGAGGCTCTGGGAAACCATGCCCAGCTACAGTGTGAACTGCTACCTGGAAAAGGTATACACGGGACTTCCCAGAGCCACTCCTTATGTTCAGAGTTATCAGGTATCCTGAATGCAGGGGTTAATGGTGTGCAATCTATAGAGAATAGCCAGGGGTAGGAAAGTAATCAGCATTTCCCACAGGTTGCCATAGAGGTGCCCTTACAGATATAGCAGCCAAAGACCACCTATTTCTGGACTTCATAAGGGCATGACCCAAATTCCAGCAAGCAACTAATGTGCCTCAAAAGAGAGTTGCTGTAGAAAGGGAAATTACAGTACAAGGTTGGGGGAGAAGAAAGATTGTGCTTGCTATCCTGAAAGCTGCATACGCTTTTCTGCAAAGCTACCAATGAAAGAGACACTTACTTGTATGCTACATAAACAGTCCTCCACTATGGCTCAGTTACCGGCATGAGATAAACTCAAAGGCTGCAGAGGCAGTCAAGTCCTCGACTCCTGATGGGCAATGGTGCAACGGAAACGTTCATGCTGCAGAAACAGTCCTCAGCCAACCCATACACAACAGGGAGATTGGCTCTAGCTGTGAAGCCCAATACCTGTCAGTGCTTCCACCGAACTTCAAAGGGAAGCACAACATTTTAAACCTTCGGCTGTTTCGGCACAGCATATTAGACAATCACGAAAAGAGAATTAGTAATTAGCAACAATGGGATCTACTTAAGGGAATACATGAAACGCTGGTCAGGGGAGAGTGGAACAAAGGGACGACCACCTCCTAACTGGTTGCCCTAAACTTAGTGAAATCTATAGCAAAGGCTATGGAGGCTTCAAGGGTATCAAAAATGTGCAAGGAGACCACATTTGGGAATACATATATTCTGGAGAAAATGTCCTATTAAGTTCTAATGTCTACTATATATGGCAGCTCCTGATTAAGATGAATGAACCAAAGTGAATTAAGTAAGATATTCGTATATGAATTTTTATTTTAAAAAGATCACATTTTATAATTATTTAACTATGAAATCGATTAATTTGTTTTAAAAATGTCTCTTACTGAGATATTTGTAGGGTAATATAATCAATTATTTATGAAATATATTTCTTAGTGTAATATGTATTTGTATTGTATGTGGTGTTTAAGTTGTGTTTTCTTAACTAGAAACACTTTAATAAAAATGTTTAAAAAAATAACCACATGAATAGGGATTAGGAGAGAAAGGGGAAGGGAAAATTCCCAGTAGAGGTTAGAATGAACCACCATAAACCACCATAGTAAAGTGTAAAAGCATCATGGAAACTTAACATGCACTTAAAAGCATCAACCAACAAATCGAAATCTTTCGACAATGGAGAGATTTCCACTAGCTGTACAAAAGTGAAAAACATCGCTGTGCTAGGCTTCAAGAAGACAAAACATAAGCCCTTCAAAACAACATTTACAAAATCTCCACCAGCTTTAACAGCTGCAATTGTCCCTCCAAAATGGCCACTGCTGAAACAAAGCTTTAATCAGGACGCACTGGTTAATAAATGAGCAGCTGACTGAATCCAAAGCCCCTTTGTTTTATGCATCTTCATTAACTCTCTCTGGCAGCGAGCAAAGCTCATTTGTGCCAGAACTAAAAAGTGGTTGAAATATGCCTCAACACGGGTTAGTGGTCGGAGGAGGGATGCCAGCATGGAGCAACCCATGTTTTAAGGGTTTAGGAAAGTGGGCAGTAGATGGACAAGTGGTGGGATTGGCAAAACAAAGGGGTCCTAATGGATCGGTTTTCATGTTGTTCTCTATCAAAAACTATTTCAGCTTAGATTCAACTTTCATAAGGGAGGTTCATCTCTTGGATATTCAATAATTTCTAGAAAAAACCTTCCCTCATTGTTAACCATCACATGATTTCAGTTACACACTTTCAATGCATAAAAGTTCATGTCTAAAGAAAAGTAGTGGTATTGTTACCTCTAGGAGCACAACCCTCAGCGCAGCGCAGCCTGCATTCCACTGCCTCTCCCTACCAGCAATCCTGTGAGAAGCCCCCAGGCCCGCTGCATCATTCTCACCCACCCTGAACTGCCCTACCCGCAGCCAACCCTGACCACTCCTCCCCTTGCAGCCACCAGACACATTCCACCGTATTATGGGGCACTACAATTCCCAAGTGCCTCTCCACACGTGCCTTCACATAAGCGGCCACACAAAAACACAATCACTACAGTCTGCCCAGAACGTGTCGTCATGGCTCACGTCCCTCAGCCAGCTTTGATAGCACTGTCTTCTTCTAGCTCGCCCCTAGACCGCCTCACGCCGCCACACAATCACAGCTCACAGCACATCCACAAGAATAAGGTAAACACACACTCTCATCCTCGCCGTCTCGCCGTCTCCACCTTCACTCATCCCACTCTCCCACACCCCAAATCACCAATGTCCATTCTCATACAGGAACCTCCATATTTCTAGCCCTACCTAATACTCTCAAGGTCAGAAATGCCAGACTTGGACAATGCACCAGCCCTTCTACACTCGCCCACACGGCTAACTCCCCCTGTAGTGTTGCCAGTAACACTAAACCCAAGCTAGACAATCCCTCTTTCACGCTAAGCCTTCCCCCACCTGATTACAAATGCCCAGCCGCACCCTTCACAACACCAGAACCACCTACTTCATGTATTGGCTCTGCCCACCTTCACAGACTCCGCTCCAGAACCCACAACCCCCCCTCCCCCAAAATCAACCTCCTATTCCTAACTAGCACCATCCTATAACACCCCCTACAACCCCATCTGCCCTCCGCCTCCACTGAGCTACGCCCTTCCACCGTCCTGCGCTCTGATCAATGTGCGACCCATCTGCGCTCATGCCCCTGACAGCCATGACCTGCTACTAGAAACTAACATAGACCTCTTAGCCCTGACAGAAACCTGATACACGATGCTGCCGGCCCCCTCCTCTCTCTCGCCTTACCCACATGATATTCCATCTTGCGAGTTGACCGTCCAGTTGGCCTAGGGGGTGGTGTAGCATTTATTCACAAAACTGCCATCCCCATCAGAGCCAGAATATGAAATCCTTTGGCCCAAATTCTAATCCTTCCACCAATCCACCATTAATCTACTTCTCCTCTATCGCTAACCCTCCCACTCTGGCACTCCTGAAACTGACTTCCCTCATTTGCCCTCTCGTCAAGCCGAAAACCACATTTATTCTCCTAGGAGATATTAATCTAGGCCATAACGACCCCTCAAACCACAAGTCTACTGCTCTCGCTTCCACCCTTGAGGAGATGAATTTCACTCAACTAGTCCACGCTCCAACCCACGAAAAAGGAAGAACACTCGACTGGATTCTCCATTGCAACTCTCCCCTCCAAGTATCCCCCTTTGTCCCAATTCCCTGGTCTGATCCCTCATTGATCCTTTTCACCCTCACTACCCCCACTAAAAACACCTCCACCACTAGTGAACGCCTTCGCATCACCAGCAGACACACCCATAAACTCACAGTCAAGCTGCTGACTGCCTCCAGCCTAGACTCCATCAAACCATTCCCAAACAACTCTCCCCCGAATTCATCTTATCCTCCTACATTCCGCTCTGCTCTCTGTTCTGGACGAACATGCACCCTTCAAAACACCTTTCCTGCAAAAAAACAAAACCCAACATTGGTTCACTGAGGACCTAGCTTCCCTCTGGAAAAGGAAACGTGCCCTTGAACATCTCTGGAGGAAAAACCCTAGTCCTGCTAACAAAGCAACCTTCCAGCACTCAGCCGACATATACAAACAAGCTATCACTGAATCTAAAGCTAACATTTTGAACACCCCGACTCTCTAATGCTAGCTCTAACACCAAAGAACTCTTCAAAATCCTTAGAAAGCTCAAATCCCCTGTATCACCTACTGACAGCTTCCCAAAAGATAAAGCCTGGTGCACCCGCATCCAATCCTCCCTGGACACTAAGACACGGATGCTAACGGATAAGGCTATCCTAAACAAGTCTCTCCTCCCACCCCTACTACCCTCCTCCAGTCTGCAATTTCACAACCACCAGCCCTCCTCCCCAATTTCAATTCTCTGCAGTCTCTTCCCCCCCAAAAGTCCTCACCATCATCCAGCACTTGAAAGCTTCCATTTGTGCTGATGGCATCTGCCCAGCCCACATTGTCAAAATGTACGCAGAACCCCTGGCACCCACCATAGCTAGCTTTATCAATGCTTCTTTCAAGTCGAACTCAATTTCCACTGCCATCAAAGAAGCATGGGGCACGCCTCTCCTGAAGAAACCCACTCTAGACTCTACTATCCCTAACAACTACCGCCCCAATACCACCATTCCATACCACCTCAAAATCCTGGACCGCACTGCCTTCTCGCAACTGCAATTACATTTGGAAAGCCACAATCTCCTAGGTACCCACCAATCAGGCTTTAGAGCTAGATATAGCAATGATTCTGCCCTCTTTGACCTCAAGATCTAGCTGGACCTCACTAGGGACAATGGTAAGCTCGCTATCTTACTTCTTGACCTCTCTGCAGCCTTCGACCTTGTAGACCACAAAATCCTTTGTAAACACCTCACCACCACCTTCCATGGCGCCCTTGAAGCCACCCTATGGATCCAATCCTTTCTATCTGGCCGATCTACTAGGATCTTTGCAGGCCACAAATCTGCTGACCCCATAGCTGTCTCCTACGATGTACCTCAGGGCTCCTGCCTCTCCCCGACCCTCTATAATATGTATACCAAATCCCTCTTCGATCACCTTGACCGCCTCAACATCCCATATATCAACTTCACTGATGACACACAAGTCCTCCTTAAAATAACTGGCAACCATGACGTAGACTCCACCAACATTAACCACGTCCTCAGCATCAGTCAGGCCTGGATAGCTACCCACCATCTCTGTCTGAATGATGTAAAAACTGAGCTCCTTATCGTGGGCTCCCCACACCGTCTCCAACTCCTCAGCCCGCCTTCTCGTCCTTTTGCATAGATGGCAACACCACCCCGTCTCTGCTTATGTAACAACACTAGGCGTCTACCTGGGCTCTGAACTTAACATGCATAAACATGTCAAAGCTATCACATCCTCTGCAGCCTACTCCACCAAACATAAACCTTTCAAGGAAATTTCTCACCTCAAACAATTGTCTCACCCTAGCGAGAGCCATCATAGGTAGCAAACTTGAGTACTGCAATGCTATACTAGCAGGGACCTCCTCCAAAAACATCAATAAACTTCAACTTCTATAACCAAAATAACACCCTCAGAGCTGTTTGGGGCCTGAAGCGCTCCGACCACATCTCTCACATCAGCCGGGGGGCACCCTGGGGCTTCCCCTCAAAGCCTGCATCGACTTCAAACTCCTTGCCAACACTTAACGCTGTCTTCACAACACTAACCCCCCCCTTACCTCACCGACCGTATCACCAGAAAACACACATGCATAACCTCCGCTCTTCCACCACATCAGCCCTGAACATACTGAGATTCACAAGAAAGAGATGGGGGATCTTGCTTCACCACCATCGCTCCCACACTCTGGAACGCCATGCCTCAGCAGATCCAAGACCAACCTGCGTAGGCACTCTTCGCTAAGAAAGTAAAAACGGCACTGTTTAACAAATATCTGTAAATAAGTTGGATTGTCATACCTTCTAAACTGACTCGCTACTTATGATGTAACACAACTTCCACATCCTGTATGACTCACCTATGTTGTATATATTCACCACTCTGTAACCTTCGACTCCTAACATTGTAACAATTAGTGCTGTGATACCTCCGGGTCTGGCCACTATCAAATACAATAAATACAAATAAAAAATAAGCCCAAGACTAAAATTCAAACGAGGATTGAACGCCCTAGTACAATTGTTTTGCTACATGTGCCCCTGTTCCTTTGACCAGTATCTGTAGATGCTGTTGGAGGTGTGGATAAAACCAGTAATCCAGGCATAGTTGTTTTTACAATGTGCAAAAGTGAACACAATAGCTTTAACTTATTAGGTTTAGTCCCAGAGTATTTTTTTATGTAGCAGCTGTAAGTAACTCATGGCGGCAACAGTAAAGACAGACAAGTGATCACAGTTCAAGGGTGTTTATTAAACTGTATAGGTGGGTTGGAAAAAGCCTAATCGAAACCTAAATCTAAGATGGGAGCAAGCTACGACCATCAAATAATAATAAGGCAGCCCTAGTGGTGTCTTGTCAAATAAAAGGGGCAATACAAAAAGAAAATATTATCATTCCTTACAACTAAATACAAAAAGAGTGTGGGATGGGGTTCACAAGAAAGAAATAAGTGGCCACAAATGGTAAGTCAGGATGTGGTAGTCAAGGGTCTCCCTTCCTGACGTTTTAAGCAAAGGACACGGCGGGACTCCAGAGCACAGCACAAGCTCAAGCTTTCCCAGCACAAGACTATAGTTCCAGTCTCAGGTATCGGGACCACCGGTGGTTAAGCCTCTTTTCTACAAAAAGCCTCTTGCCTCAGAGGACCAGTGTTCAGAATAACAAACAAAAAGTTCCTTTCCGTATGCATGTTGGGTGATGTTTTTTCAGCCCTAGATCCCCCTCTTACGGGCTCAGATCCACAAAAAGTTCCTAGCGATATCAGGACCTTCAGTGGTTAAGTATCTTGCTGTGGAGGGCCTGGTATGCTCAAAATAACAAACAAAAAATACCTTTCTGATTGCACTTGGGGTGATGATTCTTCACCCCTGGGTCCCCCTCTTCCAGGCTCAGACCCTTCTCGAATAGCAGCCTCCCTCCGTTGGGTTCACTACGGCTCTTTACACACTTTCTTCTTTTGCATTCACAAATCTTTGGGTGATGGCTTTTCACCATTGGATGCCCTCTTCCGAGCTCAGGCCCTCCCTGAATGTTAGCCTCCCTCTGTCGGTTTCACTATGGCTTGGTGTCCAGAACAATTTCACCTTTAACATTCACAAGTCTTAATGTCTTTTTAAACAGTTCCCTGTGGATATCCCTCTGTCAGGTACACTCTTGTCGACGCACTGTTCATTGGGACTTCAGACCCTGTTCTATCAGCATCCCTCCGTCGGGTTCACTCTTGCCAGTCTCACAGTTTTTTCTCTTTTCTCACTATTCATTCCCCTTAGCTTTCCAATTACATGCAGGTCACAGACTTTCAACTGTACAGGGGATTTTGCTAGACCCCTGTATGACCACTTCGACCTTTTCCTTGCGGCTCTCCTAGGGCCTTCTGGTATCAGTAGTTTCAACAAACGTGGGAACAACCAGAGTCTCTCGAATGAGCACCCACGTGGTGCTGGACGCCTCTGCAGCTGGCTTTCCCTTAAGAGTTAACAGTTCTTTGAACTTCCCTTAGCTTTCCATTTGCAACTTCCATGCAACACAGTTCGTTTTTTTATCGGTTCTCCCCTCGACTCACCGGCTGTGATGAACCAATTGGCTGTTCTTGTCTCTGTCACGGCAGCAAACGTCTCCCGGGCCTGGTTATCAGTGTAGGCCTGCTCTGTGTACCATTGGCATCTGCTGCAACACATGCTGGCTATTGTTCGTGATCTTATGACTCCTTTCTGGGTGCCTTTGCGGTTCTGGTTCGGAAAGGGAAATGTCACTCTCCTTGTCGGACCTTCGGTTCTTGCCGCTTTTCTCCTCCTCTTGAACTGCTGCCCTGGGATAGCTGTCTCGTTGTGCAGTCTGCTTTAATCCGTCTTTCGTGATGTGTTGAAAAGGGGGACAGGGGTAAAGTCTCCAAGTATCCTACTGGACAGGATGGGGAAATGGTGTCATGAGGAAATATATTCTTCGTCCTAGGGGGGGAAGTGAATTCAGAAGAGTGAGTTTGGTAAGGTTTGTGAAATGAATAGGGGAGACAGTGGTGTTTTGTCAGAGCAGATTGGGAGTCTGGGAAAAAATAATCAGAGGGACATGGAGAACGACTGGGAATGTTCGGGGTTTGGGTTCCTAGGGGATTTGTCATATTGAGAGGGGTTGTTGGATCCGGGCAAGAGAGATTCATTGGGAGGAAGGGAGTTAGATGTGGTACAGCCTACAAAGGTCTCAGGGATGTCTTCCTCCTCTCCTTCCCCGGTATAGTACCGCGTCTCACCTGGGGTATTTCCCCAAAGACAACCCTGGGCTTCCCTACCCCGGTGATCCTCCCTCGCTCGCTCGTCCACCTCCAGGTTTGGGATTTGAGAGCAGCAGCCCTTCCCTGGCCACCTGAATAAGGGATTTGAAAGGTCTACTTGGGAGAATCCCCTCAGGTTTCTCAGACCGCCCGGATGATTGTGGGGGCAAGAAGATATGAACATGTAACGTCAATTTTGAAAACGTACATTGGTTTCCTATAGAACAGGGGATATTTACATTTCATAGCATTACGCATAGAGCACGTGTAGTTGAAAGGTTTTAAGATTAGAAGTACCCAAATTCAAAAAGGGAAAGTACTCTGAATCAATCATTCGCGGGAGTAACCGCAAGGTATTGGAATGAACTTCCAAACAAATTAAGAACAACGGACTCCTTAAAATTTAGTAAAGTTAAGTAGCAGAAGCATGCCTGTGGAAAAAAGCTTTTTATTGATTTGAAGGACAAATGTAGCTTCATTTTAGGCTTGTACATTTTATAAGGGTATATGTTTATTTCATTAAGTGAGTGTGATTAATTGCATTTTTAGTGCATGAAATATTTTATCATAATTGTTTTATTGATGTTTGAGAAATTGCATTTTATGTTTGAAATCTGTGTACAGCGTTGATACAATTTGTCAAGTTTATACATTAAGTCACATGAAAAGGCATGCTTTAACTTCAAAAGGAACAGTTCCAGAGCTGTGGAAATGCCGGTTAAAAGAATAACTCTACCCTAACTGTCAAAAGTAGAGGCTCTCGCGTGGACCCCTGGAAAGAGGAGGTTTCAATACAACAATGAGCTGATGGACATGCAGCTCGAGACGCGCCATGCCGTTTGCCTTACACAGACACGATCAAACTGTATCATCATATACATCTATCCTTCCAGGAAAGGAAATACACGCTGGCTTGAGACCTCTCATTGTAACAGGCACAGGCCATCCCTCGGAGACTTCCCAGGCTTCGGGGCCTTCGGCATGCACACATTCCTGCAGAAGCAAGCTCCGTGCTCAGCTCGGACTTTATGCATTCGCAATAAGTCAGAAGCGGCAGCTAATGTGTGTCCACATTTTGTTTGCCGAGGGATCTGCAGGTTGATTAATGCCTGCACTGTAAACACATTTACGGCATGTTTGTTAAACCTCTGTGCGCCGTGTGCAGAGGTGACTGATCTCGCTTGGCTAAAAGGAGCATTAAGCCAAACAATGAAGGCCCGACAGGCGGGGTGTTCATCTGTGAACTAAGCACCGACTATGAACCAGCGTCAAGGACGTCACTCTGCCTGAGGCACGCTCTTCTCTCTCTGGCGCTGGAGCATCCTTGTTAGCTACTGGTAATATTGTAGTGATACAATACATGTACGTGAAATTAACAACTCTTTCAGCCGCCCATAGCTAATCCAAGCATTGACCACACACCCCTGCAATCGTAACATTGCCCTTGGTTAAGTAGATACAAAAAGTTAGAAATTGTTGTTTAATTACATTCTTCTGAGCGTAAAGTTTGGTGTGTGGCAGCCTAACAACAGCGAAACAGTCAAACACCAAATATGCTGTGAATTAGCTCCTTCTTGTGAAGAGGTTAGCAACTGGTTCCAAGAATTCGAAAAAAATTGATCTTATAGTTTAAGAATACACAAGCAACCAGGTCAGATACAGAGCATTCAACAATAGTATAATCTGTTTTGAAGCTGCAGGTCACAGGTTCGAACCCTAGCATAGCTAACAGATGTTACGGATTAGTTCTAGTACTATGAAACTGCAATGTCCGCAGTAACAAGTGCTATATAAAAACAACCATTGGCAATGTCAACAGTTTTGGCTTTTGTGTAGATATGGGGTAGACATGGGAAAGGTATTTACCAAGCATTGCTGCAATGGCATGAACTAGTCATTAATGGTGTGTGAGAAACCCGACTATTCTCCTACCTACTCCCTTGAGATCTTCCATTCAGGTGGCCAGGGAAGGTCCATGCTTTTGGATTCTGATCTTGTGGGTGGACAAGCTGTGATGCTGGAAATGCATCGGAGGGGCAGGGCCTCCGTATCCTTGTCCTTTACTGTTTTTTATTGTGTGTTCCGTTGTGTTTTCTGGATACCCTTAAGGCACCCATGGGTGGGGGTACAACCCTGTGCCCCTAGTGTATGTTTTTGGGCACCTGTGTGTGGTCCACAGAGCAGGGTATGGGCTGGTGGCAGCTCCATGCTGAATTTGACAGGTGCTCTGAGTATCCTCCATTTTGGGATGCCCAGGACCTGTCATTGAAATCAGTAGATTCCAGATGAAAACAAGATGGCCCCTGTGGCCTCTTGCCTTCCATTACTTGTTACCTTCTCGAAGTCCCGGGAAGCTTGACTCTGTCCCTTCCCCCTGACTGGCTGTTGGGTGGAGGTTCCATATATGGTAGTGTGGGGAAGTGCCGACCTGACAGCTGGAGACTTCCTAAAGACTGTATGTTGTGGGTAGGCCTGTGGTTGGGACCTGGGTGAATGGAGTGTGTGAAGAATACACATTCTGTGTTGTGGATGTCTAGTATCTGGTGTTTGACACAATGACTGAGACAGCCCTGCCCGAAACTGGTATGAATGCAGTGTGTAGTGTTGAATGGCGTGGTACTTGGCCGAATCCACATTCTGTGTTGCGGGTGTCTGGATGGAGAAGAAGGGCCTGAATGCACTGAGCACCTGATTGGCTGACTGCCTGAATGCCCTTCTGAGTGATTGGTTGCCTGGGTGTGACCCAGCAGAAGGAATGGGAGATCAACAGTATATCTGGGGGCCTCTCACTGCTAGAAATCGTTCAGAAGCTGGAGATGAAACTGACATTGAAACTGAAGCTTAACCTTGAAGCCCTGCTGGAAGAGATGTATTGCTGTTGCTCTACTTCGTCAATTTGAAAGCTGCTGTGCCTTCAAGAACTGATCTAGAGAGGACCTGGTTAGGTGCCCTCTTCCCGAGCTACGAAGGACCATCGTGCACTGCTAACCTTCGCCGAAGCGCCCTGGAAGTCAGCCTACGAAAGACTGTCAGCCGGAGACGGGGACCGCCGGCAAGAAACGAAGAGAAGCACCAGACAGCCGTCTGCCATCGTCGACCAGGGTTCGCAGGTTTGCTACCGCTGGAGGCCCGTCGAAGTTAGTTGCCCAGAAGCGGAGACTGCTTGACGCTGTGCCGTCGACGACTGGAGCCGCAACGCTCCTTTGCCTAAGACAGTTGATTCCTGGACACGCTCATCCGCACCGCCGACCGCCTTATCCTGCCGGAGAAGGCCAGGCTGTTGACATGCTGAGGTGCATCCGCTGGTGGGTTTCCCGCCACCCAAAGACCGTAGAGACGCTGGACGACTCGAGGCCCTTGCTGGGCCAAAGTTCTACACAAACTCTTTGCGGTCCTGAACTGTCGATGTAGAGGTGCCCCGCACACCTCATCCTTGCAGGACGTCTTCGACGGGTCGTGGACGAGCACCGCCAGGACTGAAGTTACTGCCTCGACGCTATCGAACTTTTCATCGAGGATCATCAATGCCAAGTTCACCATCTTCGAGGCCCATCGATGATCCGTGGCTCCTGCTTTAAAGGGAGTCACTCAAGAAGGATGCATCGACGCCTCCTCGAGGAACTCTGCTGTTCCAGGTACATTAGGGTGGTAGAAACACTTTAGAAGGAAATAAGACTAATTGAACACTATCTGGACTGGGCTTGTAGTATATCTTTATTTCACAGGTTGCCCAGGTGGGGGCTAGGGGGAATCTCTGCACAGAACTGTGTCTAGTGGTAGGGGCCAGTATTCTTCCAATTGTTCTAACCAACTGCTTTCCTCCTAGGTCTATTGTTGGTTAACTTTATCAATTGATTTGTGTGACATTTGACCAGAGTACAGTTGATGCACTTTAATTAAATCTGATAACTGTGGTACCACTTAGAACTGTATATATTTGCCATTGTCGATTAACTGAGCACAAAGTGAGTTATTGTGATTGTGTATATAGCTTGAACCTTCATTATATAAAGTCTGTGTTTTCACTAATACAGTATGCAGACATTCCTTTGTGGGTGCTTGGGGGACTACACTGTACTTAAGAACCAGCTCGCTTCACTGCCTGAGAAGCTAGGCGTTGATTGCTTGACCATAGCTACCGAATAGAGAATCTTGGCTGGGGTCCTCTGTGCCTCTCCTCTGCCATATAGAGAGCAGGAGTACAGACACCCCCCCCCCCAGTCTTTACACAAGCGAGGGAGGATCATCTGAGTGGAGGGTCACAAGGGATTGGGGGGAGGGTACCCAAAGGCGAGATATGGTATTCCCCCAGTCCCAGTAATACCCCAACCCACTCTCCCTCATGGGTAATTTTTTCAATTTCACCCCATCTCCCTCCATTTCCAACAAATACTGAGACGAGGAGGTGGCAACTAAGATCAGTAACGATTACCCATAGAAACAACATGTGGAAAGTAAGGGCAACCTATTGTAGAAAGAACACAAGTTGTCCCACTAACAGAGTCTGGCAGGGTCAGGCCTTCTGATAATGATCACTCACAACTGACTCTAAACTGTTTTTTCAACTATAAAAGGTGTGGATTTTCACAAGGAAGAGAGCAAGCTGGGGATGCTGTCAGGACCTGAGAAGCCAATGAGCTGAGAGCAGCAGGAGTAAAGGCCCGGAGGAGAACGGCATGCTGAGAAGCTCGCCCGGTGTTCGTGAAGGGCTGCAGCATGGCTAGGTAGCCGGGCCTCCAAGGAGCCGGAGTAAAGCAGCCTGTATCCTGCTGGTGGCCTTTGGGAAAATGCATTGGGACGTGTGCCAGTCCGGATGGTGTCCGAGGGGCAGGTGAGGAGACCCTGACCTCATCCCTTTGCATCCAGGGGAACCGCTTGTCAATGCGACGCTATCCGGTAAGAGAGACACAGGAGTGTGCATTTGAAGCAGGGCAGGGGAAAGACACAGTTTTAAAGCGGCACATAGCAGAAAGGTTTGAAAGTGTGTGAAGGACAGAAAGTATACGAAATAAACAGAGAAAAAGAAGGAAAAATGGGCCACTAGCGGTGCAGAAGAAAAGAAAATGCAAAAGAAAAAGGCATGTGAAGAGTTGAAAGAGTGCAAAGCGTGTAGGATGAAGAGAAGTAAGCGTGCAGGGTAAAAAGAGGACAGTGTGTTAAGCGTGCAGGAAGGACGAGAAAGAAACGGACACGTGCTAGAGTGCACAGTGTAACAAAAAGGAACAACAAAGGGAAGGTGCAAGTATGCATAAGCAAGAAGCCAAAGAAAACAAGAAAGGGTGCAGGAAGGACTTGAAGGCGAAAGGTTTCAAAAGAAGAGCAAAGAAGAAAGATGGGTTACAGATCAGAGTGGTGTCACGCTCACCTGAATCTCCGCAGGAGTGATGGAGTCTGCCGATCTCAGCCCTGCTTTTCTTCTCCACCCGGGGTAATGGGAAGTCTGCCTGTAAGGAGAATAACGGGTTAGCGAGTGGTGCTAATAAAACCGTGGGAGCCCTCTTCCCCTTGTTCCCTCTGTCATGGAATGCTGTGGTTGAGTGGCTCACCTTTTAGTTCAAGATGGTCGGCTCTCTGGCTCTGTCGCGGCTGCACTGTGGTGTAAAGCACTGCTGTTTGGTTGCGGCGAAGTGGCCGCTGTAGAGAGAATGTGCCTCGTTTTGTGGCTCTCCTGATGACTGTCCCCAGGAGCCAGTTACCTCACTGGATCCTCTGAGCTGCAGGATAGTCGGGTAAATACAATTGGATCACTAAATCCGGATACAGGTAAGTGTGGTGTCACTGTGGTCCCCAGTTGCCTCACTGGGTTTTGGCACGTAAATATTTCAGGTAAAGAAAATAAAAGTTCTACGGTGTTGCAGTTAACGATGCGGCCCAAGTTCTAACCTATTTGCTCTGCTTTTCCCTTCTGCTGGTCTCCGGGAGTTGAAGTGGAGACAGATGCCTGAAGGCGGCTGAAGCGAAGGCGAAGTGGGAGAGACTTGCTGTGCCGCGAGTCAAAGTGAGAAGAGCAGGAGCCTCCGAGGGTCTAGTTCCGCGAGCGGCAGCTGGAGAGGTAAGTACAAACAGCTGAGTTTTAGCAGCAGAACTAACGTCTTTCCTTCTTCTTTTCAGGCGCAAAGAGTTTGCAAAGCAGAGGAGTGACTTGCCGGCCCGCAAGCGCCGCGAAAATGCTGTAGAAAACTCTGGAGTCAGGAACAGGTAAGCGTGTGCCTGAAGCTTACAGAATGCACACAAAGCATGGTTTGTTCTTTGGGCGTGGCTTTTATAGACAGCCACGCCCGGAGACTAGAGCGTGCAACATAGTTCTGAACTGGCACATAAGGATCCATTTTGGGTGGAAACAGGAAGTCTCATGTTACCCTAAGGGCATGGGAATTTCCTATGGGTGAAATGGATGATAACCTATTTCTGGCTCGCCAGCCTCTCACCCACATTGCTCCTGCCCGTTTTCCTCGTCTGCCATCATGAATTAAGAATGGAAGTTACTTGGATGTGCTAATCAGGCCTGTACCCATGACAAGTGAGCAAATAACCAGGCAATTTCAAAAGGCAATGATTGTGCCCCACAAATGAAGTGTGTGTGAAAGAACTGTGTTTAAAAAGAAAGGCAAATTCTGACACTTGTATTTGAAACCAAAAAGGGGCCTAAGCTTGTGGAAGGCAACCTTGAGAGGCCTAATGAAGAAAGCAAAGTACGTCCTGACAAAACTGAATTTGTGTTGGAAACTGAAAAAAGCCTGAACTTGGGGAAGGGAACCCTGAGAGGCCAAACCAAGTTGGAGACTTACTGTTTTGTAGAGTTGAAAGGATTGAAGCTTGGGGAAGGGAACCCCGAGGAGCTTCAAAAAGGAACTGTTTTATCTTTCTTTTGTGGTGTTAGGAACTTGAAAAGGTTGAAGCTTTGTGAAGGGAACCCCAAGGAATCCAAAGACACTGAAGGGATTTGAAAATATTGCAGGGTTTCTGTGGAGGAGGTCTTGCAATTGGCACTTTTTGATTAAACTCATTTTTGTGACACTGACTACTACACCTGGTGGAAAGACCACCTGAAACCAACCTTGGTTTCCTATTTTCTGTTGAACAACTGTTTTCCTTTTTAAATACTTCCAATCACATTTTTGTAAAGAGTGACAGCAAGCATAGGTTTAGACACAGCAAACTTTTATTTGGGACTATTAGACATTGACGGCCTTTGGAAACATCAGTTAAGGTAACCATCCCTTTAGAGTTAGGACAGTTGGGCATTACACCAACCAAGGAACCTTAGTAAATAAAGGTTTTGAAACAAACACTTTTGATTCTGTGTCTCTCTTGATACCATGCCTGTCTCACAGGTAGTAGCTTGAAAATGGTGTAGTACCTGGGAATACGATAGCAGTGCATGACAGATGCCTATCTAACATCTATACACAAGGTGAAACTGTTGACATTGCTAATGCTCTTTTTGACAGGACTTTAGTGAAGGACACACAGAATGCTTATAAATCAAGTGGCTAAAGGCAGACCTGGTTTAGACATTTGTATTACACAAGTAGAAGGTTTACACCACCAATTAAACCATTAGCTGTCAGAAGACTGATCTGAAAAGCCATAACAGGCACATCAGTACCAAGTTTGATTTGAAGGCTTGATAATGGTAGCTCACAGAGATCCCAGGAGGGTGTGTCTTGGCCAGCTAGGGAGGGGCAGGAAGTGGGTGTGAATGGCCATAGGGATTAGCATGGCCATGGGCGGGTAAATAACCAACCACCACCTAAAAACACTGTTTCCCTCCTCACATGCCATCTTTCTCTAGATGTACTTTAATGCATTAATTTTGTCTTAGTGTCACCTTATATCCAAAACTAATCAAGCTATCGTTATTATAAACCTTTAATGGATTATGTTTTGTTAACTTTTGCCGTATTAAATTGACACGTGTGCACTGCAATAAACGTCCACTAAACAGGAAGCTAAAATTGCTTTACTGGCTATCCTTGCCCCACGTCTTAATGTACAGAAATATTTATTGCAGAAGAGTAATAAACAGTAACATACTGCGATATGGGATAGTAATTCGTTTATTTTTATGTATGTAATAAAGCCCTTTATAGAGAACATGTATTGTAGCAGATGCATTATAAATATGTAGTACAGCATGGTATTCAGTGAGCTCCAGAGTGAGAATGATTTATAGTAACCATGATGTAATGGGGGTCATTTTAATGGACTGTATTAAGCAGCAGATTGTACAGTTTAAAAATGTTTTGCTTAATGTCCAAAAATCACAAGAGGGAAGTAGATTAGCCCAATTTGTTATAAAAGACCTGCATAGGAGACCATTACAGAGTAGGAAAAGTGAGTATCATGCTTGGCTAGGTGCCGTGAGGAATCTGGGCTAGGATGGAAGATGTTGGACCATGATCTGGGACAATCGGAGTCCAAATAAATAGTAGAAATATATTTTAGAATATTTTTGTTAGAGTGTTTCCTTTAGTTATTTTGACAGGCAGGGAAATCATTTTTAGTTTAGGGGTAGTGAAGCATTTGTCAAACCCTTCTAAATTAATAAAATGGCATCTTGTGAAAACCCTTTATGAAGTTATCCGCTTCACATTTCTGACCCCTCACACATATCTGTTGGTAGCGCATCCTCCACTCCTAATATAGAAAAGGTATACCATAGATCTCAGTAGATCAGGCTTTCCTCAAATAGAACAGGAATGTTGTGAGTCTCAACAATACAAGATTACCACACTTGGAACAGGTACATTGTGGGTCACAACAATAGAAGTTCCACTTACATAGAGAAAGATGGAGAAATGCAAGCACCCCAACACTGAAGAGGTAAATTAAGGGCTTCACCACAGCAGTACAAGCTACACTCACATAACTGGAACACCACGGGACTCAGCAGTCCACATTTCTGCCACAAAGAATATGCCCAGCATGTGCCTCACCGATACAGCAGCGGGAGAACCATCCACATAGAACAGGAACAGTTCATTGCTACGACAGTGCAAGATCCTCAAAGCTAGAACTAACATAACATTGATACCGACTACTCAAAATGCGCACAGTAACTCAAAACGGAAAAGCTTTTCAGTTGCAGTAGGAATTTAGTAAACCCTAATTAGAAGGAAGTCAGCCTCAGAAAACCACATTATATTTATAACAATGATGATGATATATTTTATTTTTTTAAGACACAAAAACCTAGCCAATTGCACAGTAAAGCAAACATGAATTCTATTGGGTGTTTTGAGGTTCGATAGCAGAATTGTCTTTTGATGCTTAATAAAAGTCATTTCCTGGAACTAGTACTACCTAATAGTATGCCAATGTTATCATACAACAGTGCAGAGAAGAACTCAATGCTAAATTCTATATTTAATCTCATGGTCAATTTGTGACTGGACAGAGTTAATGATTTTTTATTTATATGCAGCTTTTTCTAATGCGCTGTATCTAGAACATATTTACATACAATTATCCCCAACCGAAGTTGGTAATCATTTATTGACCACGGAAGACTAAGGCTGAGTTGACCTTGCTGAGAGACCTGCATATTCCACACAGATTGAAGCAGCAAGCACTCAAATGACTGAGCACTTACCAGCAGGCATCCTACAGAGGTTGGAATACTGACTATTGACTGAGGAATAATAATCACAGTGCCCAGAAGTTAGACAAACTATACATTAAGCGCTACATAAAGGTAATACATATCTGGATTATCATGACAAGGACTTCTTTTGCTGAGCTTATATTTCAATTACAAATGTAACTGTTTCATGCACTTCATGGAGAGCCCATTTTTTAGTTGGATTCTTGAATATTTGACAGAGGCAGTGACTCATATGATTGGTGTAATAACAATTGGTCATCCTTGAGGAAGGAATATGCTGCCACTGACCATTTATAATAATGTACCCCCCATTGACAGCAAGGTAAGGTTGAATAAATGTAAACTAGACCGTGCATGCTCATTTTACACAGTTTTTATAGAGTGAAAATTAAATTCTAAGAGTAAATATTTGCCTCTGCAGCAGTGATAAAAGTAGTTAAGAGGCAACAAAACATGACAACATTTATAGGACCCATTAGAAACAAAAACAGTTGTTCAGCAAAGATGCATCTTGCTGATAAATGAACACAGCACTAGAACTCTGAAAAATACATGTGTGGAAAACTGGTTTGCTTTCTCTGAAAAAAAGCATAATTTGTTACAAAAGATAATTCTTAGTTGTAACTTATTTTTCCATTGTATTAAAGGATTTTATAATGCTAGGAACAAATATGCACAATGCTTCTGTTTGCTCCATCAGCATCTAGACAAAAACACAGGAGAAACTGAACAGAAAGAAACCATTCCTTATATCACTGTTAGAGGTTTCTTTCTGAAAGGCTTCAGAGAAAATATATGGTCTGTTTTGGAGGCTTTTCTCCATGGCCTGCAATTACATGTATGTAGATAAGCATCAAAAGAAGTGTTCTGGTTTCTGTCAAGGAACCAGACCTTTACACTGCCCTCTGCTCTAAACTGGTGTGTATTATTTCGCAGGAAAACAATAAAGATGTTGTATTAACAGTATTTTAATGCGTAAAAAGGCCTGGTAAGATGGTCATCTGGAAGCCTGCTCCCAATGCTCATAGCATCAGGAGGTTGATCCCGGCTATGAATCTGCCTTACTCCAAAATTCAGAACAAACTGGCACAGAAGTCGCTAACTTGGAGTCTTTGGAGTAAGGCTTCCTGCACTGGACTTTACAGTGAGCATTTGATCCTGCACCTATTCACCTCAAGTCATGCTCAAGATCCCCCACACCACTATTACCATACTTGTGCTTCCTCTGTTCAACTCTTGTTACCTCTGCTCTCCCATATTTCCATCCCGAAATATTTTTTAAACTGTGATGTGATATGAACATACCTTATCCATTACCACCTCATGCATGCTGCCGAGCAGGCTGTACTGCAACATGGCATGTTCTAAAACTTCAAACTAAATAACTAAAACATAATAAAATACCAGCTTTCCTAATGTATGACCTGAACGAAGACGAGCATGGAACTACAATCTAGTATGCAACTGCAATGTAGAATGCAAATTAGCTGTTTTATTTCAAATTGCTCTTTTTATATCATTTTATGCTTCCTCATTTCCCTTAAATGTATTCCAAGTCTCTTCAATGTTTTTTCACTTTGTCATTTTTACTTTGATACAAATGTAATTCAAGGTTGATGCCCAGTGAGTAGTTGTACATCGATCGTAATCCGGTTTTTGGCCTGTTTTATGTGCTCCTGTGGAGCGGTTTGTGTGTTTTCTTTCAATTGTTTTTTGGTCTTGTTTGTGCTACTATGGTGGGTTTATCTTGTTTTTTTGTGGCTTCCCACCCTGTTTTATGAGCTGGCCTGCATCTAGAGTTTGCAGTCCCTGGGGTGTAGTCTTTTGTTTGTTTCTGGCTTTCTTTCTGTCCCCACCCTCCCCCTTGCAATTGGCAGGAACCGTCAAGGGTGTCTTCGCCTCTGTTCCCGGCAGCCATTTCCCTGTGCCTTCTGGATGTTTTTCAATTTTTCTGCCGCACGTGCGTGACCTCTCCCCTCTCCCCTCCCTGCCGCCCTACCCCTGCCCTGCCTGTGTCTGTGATTGGCTGTTTCCCTCCAGGAGGTAGGCTCTTAACCACTCCCCCTAGGGCAGCCCACTGCCCGTGCAACCCCTTCAGCTAAATGCAGCTCCAGACCCGATTTGCCTGAGAAGCCAGAAGCTAGCAGTCAACCAGCAACGACTGACAAGATAAGTGTGGCCTGGGTGGGGAGTACAGCAATCACTGTACACCAAAAAGCCCTGCCTATCATTTTACCTAGACAGCATAGCCGACCAAAATTAGTCAGCTAGTAAAGAGTACCCACATCAATGCTGGGTACCAACCATTCAGTGGTGTGTCCCATACTTAGGTGTTCTCCCGCTATCTAGATAACTCAAATCTAGGGGTCTTGCACTTGTTGTGCTTCCAGTTTAGGAGTTGACACTATCCAGGTAAAGTTTAGCCATGCATCACACTCAGATAAAAGAATTATGGAGATTAGTCATTTGCCACATCAAATAAGACTGTCTACATTAGCCACATAGAAGAACTTAGCAAACAGCAAAAGCACTAACCACCCACTTCTACATCCTCAAACACACCACCCAAACACTATACACGTCCACTGGTCTAGCAAACATATACCCTAACACAAAACCAACACAAGCAACACACACTTACAAAAAACTAACTCGAACACTGGAACTTACCCATACGGACACAGCAAGCCAGTGCAAACCACCTTAGACACCTGCCAATCTACCCATAACACACACATACACACCCCAACATGACAAACAGCCACACAGAAAACGTTCAAGGCATTGAGCCTTACCCGTATGGATACAACAAGCCAGTGCACACAACCTACCATATGCAAGCTCGCACACACAGATGCCAGTTTCTCCTGTTATTCTTCCCTCACTAAGCAACTGTCGCCTCTTTTTTGCAAAGTCATGTGGGTGCCTGGAGACTGCCCTTGGGGGTTTTGGTGAGCGGTATGAATTAACATTACATAACTTAACATAACAGGCACAGCTATCTCTGCAACCACAAAACTGTCACACCTCCCCTCCTATCTATGTGCATGTGCCACTTCCATTCTGCAACTGTTGCCCCACATAGACTCACTGAGTTGTGAACTGTGTTGCCCAGCCATCTCTCACAACAAGATAACTATTAGTGAGCAATATGTCACGACTACGTAGACTATACTCTGGGCTAGTTAGACCAGACAAAATTGCACATATGAGCCAGTGTCACAATTAAACAGAATTGTGAAGATTAGCCTTACGTCATATCTAGACAGAATTGTGATACTAGCTTGCGTTATATCTTGACAAAATTGTGAAGATTAGTTTGCAGCAATTCTGGACAGAACTCTAAAGATTAGCATTACGTCATATCTAGATAAAACTTTAATACTAGATTGTGTCATAGCTAGCCAGAAGTGTGAAAATTAGCTTGTGTCACATCCAGACAGAACTGTCATACTAGCTTGCGTCACATCAATAGAGAATTGTGAAGATTAGCTTGTGTCACATCTAGATAGAATTGTGTATGTCAGCTTGCATCACACCTAGGCAGGATTGTAAAGATTAGCATTACGTCATATCTAGACAGAACTGTAATACTAGCTTGCGCCATTCTAGACAGAATTGTGAAGATTAGCTTGCGTCATATCTAAACAGCACTGAGTCACCTTACGATCTGTGATATTGAAAGCACGTTTCTTCTAAGGTCCTTAGAAGAAAGTGATGAATTCGATATAAGACCTCTTTCGGGAACTACATATAAGAGCACAGAACCTATATATAGACGAACTTAGACCAAAATCAAGGTTCATTCCTCCAATGCCAACAGACCATGTAATCAACACTTTTCAAAGAGCAGTAGCTCAAGACATCAACAGAATAAATGAAACATGCAAGCAAAGGAAATTCAAACAAAATAAGAATGCATCCGGTCAGTAATTTAAGGCACTTGAAACCTTGGCCAAAGACAGATCAATAGTAATTAAAGAAGCGATAAAGGGAGTAGTATTGAGATCATGAACAGATGTGATTATATGTGTTACACTCACCTGGTATCCACAGGGACGCCACCCAGCTGGGTTACTCGCTGGTATGCTTCTCATCTTTGCCCTGATGTGGTCTGCGGGGAAGGTTCTGCCTGAAAATACAGGAGGACTGTGTTCAAGACTGACAGACTGGGGTAAATATCCTCCCTCCACCCCCGTATGATTTCAGTCCCTCTGGCGCCTTCTCCTCACCTTTTGGTAGAGTTAAGCATGCTCTCCGTCCTGCCTTCTTTGCAGAGGCGCGTTGTCTTCCATGGGCGAGTGCGGTCCAGTTACTTCACTGACACCGGCCCGTTTGATATTGTTCAGGTAGGTCTTATTGCTGTTCTTTAGTTTTGTTGCTATCCTGCATGCCTTTGTGTTTAAAATGTCTCTTTTTTCCCTTAGGTATGAGGAGCTTCAGCGCAGCGAACTGGCTTGGTTGAGCCCCACTGGTAAATGATGGCGCATTAAGAGCGCTATGATGCAGTAAGTAAGCGCTATGCCTGCCTTTGCTAACCTGTGTTTTTCTTCCTTGTAGGTTGCAGTGTTCTTCAGCGCGAGTGGAATGTCCGGAGTGGTGCCAGCCGAAGTACAGAAGCGAAATTAACCTGGCTACAACCAGCAATAGAAGGATTTCGCAAGTGTGGCATATGTCCTATGCGCAAATTTGCACACACGAATACTGAGGAATGTATTGACTTGAGAAGAATCAGATTACGGATTCAAGAAAATATTAACTGCAAATCAAAGTTTGTAGTATGCACCATAATATGAGTCTGTGGAAAATGCTATAGACAAAGCACAATCCGTGAATTAAGGATAAGAGGGAGTATTTTTCGACCATTCGAAGCCAAGATCCTAAACTAACATTGCGACGAATGGAAGCAAAAATGATATGCAAATTATGAGCAACAGAATTTGGTCTGGACAGAATAATTCGATGAGCTAAATTCTATAATGGATTTACATATGTTCCTGTACATATTACTATGTTGGGGATGCATATAAAAAGTGCATAAGAACTAGTCAATGACAAATGTGTTGGACACAATTGGTGATTAATTGGCATACTTCACACTTAATAATATACCATAACTGTTACCCCATTATGTCACTCTTAACCTTATAGAATTCAAAACCCTAACCTGGTTCAGTATTTTGAACATATCTATGTACTTAAGCATAGATAAGTGTTGGGAGCCGCTGCGTAGTCCGATTGAGTACAAAATATAGAGGGTGCTAGAGAGCCCACAGCCAAGATGGACGCGTTGCTGTGTGCTACAGCCAGGACCTGTATGAGGGGAGGCAGATCCACGACCCTTTGGGGACCGAGTGAACATAAAAGTGGTTGAAGTCCTGCTGAGTTGCCCAGCAGATGATGGCCCGAGTGTGGTGGATAGAGACGCCCTAGAAGTGGAAGTTTTGAGTGCAGACTGCACAGATGCGGAGGCCTAGGGGCGTGGCTCAGTGCAGCCTGCACGCGAGTGCCTATGCGTGGCCCGGGAACCACTGGCTGAGCAGAATATGCATCAGATGCGGAGCTCTGGGAGAGCGATCGGGTGTGAACAGCAAGGCATACCCCCACTGGGGGTGAGGTGGCCTCTCCTACTCAGCAGGGGCAACCCGCGGTGGCCCTGAAAATTGGACCATCAAGCGAAGGAAAAGAGCCCCTGCGTACAGAGGAAGGACGGTTGGATCCTGTGCCCCTCCAACAGAGTACGTGAGGTGGGTCCTTACCCTCCGGTGACGGCGGAGGGACCGGGTGCCAGGATAGCTGGTGTGTAAGACCTGAGCAGGAGAAGTGACAGCCCATCCCTAGCAAACACCGCCAGCCTGGGAAGGACGGCGGCACTGTGCAGAGCCTGTGGACAGCACCAGCTTGGTTCTCCCTCGAGGGCAGGGAAGCAGACCGCTCTGGGGAAAATAAATAGTAAGTTACTGCGGGCCGCCACCAGGCAATTATTGCTCATCAGGGACAGCACCGCCGATTTCCCCCCCCGGGGGCAGTGGGAGACTAGCGCTGCCCGTGGGGTGAGACTGGGGTCTGTATAACCTATACAACCACTGACAAAAGCTACTACAATGACCAACGACCCGAGCGAATATTTGGGAAGCAGTTGCCAGCCATGGGAGGCGCATTGGGGTTCGGCAGTCCACAGCAGCTCCCAACTGCCCAGCGACGTGGATATAGAAGGGCAACATGACAACAGCACAAAGGCTGGGGCCCACAGCATCCATATGACAGAAACAAATAGCTTCCCTGCCCCTTGGAGAACACGCTGCGAGGAGGCCCCTGCCACCCATGGGCCGCGTGAAAACCCTGCAAGCAGCGCTGCAGCCCTGGATCCAGCTGGGTGCGCGGCCATAACCTGAGAACTAGCCTAACGAGGAACCAGAGCTTCACAGTGGCTACATTGAAAGGGCTGCCACAGAACTGGCAATGGCTCAGGCAGCATTTCCCTGAAGCATGACAACCGTGCCCGGGGACAAGTGAAACAAACCTCAGAAAAGCTATATGGCAAACGGAAACAAGTGGCAGTCCCGCTTACCATTTACCCAAAAGGAAGGCCTGCACAAAGAAAGTAACACACTGATGGCCCCTCTGCAAGCTCCTGCAATGCTGTCCATTGAGCCCCAGGCGGTGATGACTGCTGGATCGAGCGGGAGCACTCCGGAATTTGAGCGAGGTCAGTTGCTGAATGAAATGCACTTAGGCTTCACCGACATCAACACAAAATTGGACAGTATGGCATACAAGGCTGACAGACTGCAAAAACACATAGATAAGGAAAGTAGCAGAACCTCTGAGGTCGGGAACAGTGTGCTTGAAGACACTAGGAATGAAACACCACAAGCAATCAGAGAACTGTGCAGGGATGTGAAGAACATCAGAGACAAGAATGAAGATCTCGAGGCGAGGCCAAGAAGGAATGTCATCAGAGTAGTGGGGATACCAGAGTCAATCCTGCAACAAAACAAGGAGGTGTTCATGGAGAACTTTATTAAAGAGGTCCAGCAGTGGCCATCATTGACCTCCCAATTCCTGGTGGAGAGGGCTCATCGGGTGTCGCAGATCGCTTCGAGACGGAACAAAATCCTCGCCCAATGATCGCGCAAGTTTTGAATTTATCGAGCCTGAGATACCATACTACGAAGAGCAAGAGAACTTGGGGACCTTACTTATGAGAATGCCAAGGTGTCCTTCTACCCAGACTTCACCCCGGCGGTCCAAAAGACCTGGGTGTCCTTCCTGGACAGCGAAAAGAGCGCTCCGAGATCAAGCGATACAATATTCGATACAATACCCCGCCAAAGTAAGGGTTCAGCCAAATGGGCAAGCTCACTTGTTCACTGACCTCGGGCCGTACCCGATTTCATCGACGCCTTGCCGAATTGACCTGCTGGACCACATAAAGTGCGCATTTAGAATACGACGATGGTGGGGCATCGCTCCCGAGACCTTACGACCCTTATTCAGACTGGTGGCTGGTCAAACAGATGCTATAAGCGGGGAATCCCTGATGGGTATTGATGAATCGGTCCGACTGAGTTTGTAAGAAATGTTATGCTTCAGGTCCTCCCCTCGTGGTCCGAAGAGGTGGAGGTCACTTGGCCAGTGATGTCCAGTGCCCCTGGGCCGTAGCCTATGGTAAATTGGTTGTTGAGGGATTTCAGGAAGGAGGGGTTCCAGTCACTGCAGGTTGGGGGAGGGCCAGTGTGGGTGAGGGGTTGTAGGGATGGGGTCAGTTGGGGAGTTGGGTAGTTTCTGGGGTTGTTGGTTTAAGTTCGTCCAAAATTATTTGCATCTCACAAAACTGCCCAAAAGCCAGATCTCCGTTTGCTTGAGCAGGCGAGGAATGGGAGGGGGCGTACCTTGATCTTCAGCCCTCATCCCAGTAATGGTGAATAAAGTAATTAGTTGGAATATACGGGGAGTTCGCAACCGCGCAAGGCTTGTAAAGTGGTGCAATATTGTGAGCGGCATGGGGCCAGAATAGTTATGCTCCAGGAAACCCACCTCATAGGAAAAGGAAATTAGGAAGTTGCCAGAAGTTGGGGAAACTGCAAATACTATACCACATACTCAGCATACTCAGCGGGGGTGATGAAATCGGTGCATAAGTCACTGGGGTGCCGCACAACTGACACTGTAATTGAGCCACAAGGGAGATATATTGTCTCGGGGTGCCTGGAAACTATAGTGCTTAAATTTGTTAATATATATGGTCCAAACGTGGACGACCCTGAGTTTTTCAACACTATAGTAAGGCATTGTTAAAAATATTTACAAATTAACATTGTGTGGGCGCAAGATCCTAACGTGATACTAGACCCAAGGAAAGATAGAACTGGAGAGGTGTGGGGGGGAAGACATCGCTCCTGGGCAGCAGAAGCGGTTCTGAACGGCATGAGTGTGCTAGAGTTGGAGGATGTCTGGAGGCTGTTAAGACTGGAAGGGGAGGAATGTTCACACCACTCAACAGCCCACAATAGGTCATCCAGTCTAGATTACGTCCTTGCCTGCCCCTACTTTCTACACCGGACAGAGGACTGTGTACTGCTCCCGAGAACACTCTCCGACCACTCCCTGGTGTTGTGGTCCTTACATCTGGATCTGGCGGCGCCTCGCCTATATTGGAGTTTCAAGCCTGCAGCAATGTCAGACGTAGTGTTCAGGAGCGAGGTCCACAGCCTGGTCAAGAACTATTTTCGTGAGAACCTGGGCATGGTATCAGGGCTGGGTATCATGTGGGAGGATTCTAAGATGGTGCTTCACAGAGGGTGTATGTCCCTAGAACTGGGAATGCTGAAACTGATACAGAGGCAGTTGAATGACACCGAGCTTGAAGTCAAAAGGTGAGAAAGGGAGGCAGACAAGAGGGACGCACTGGGTACACTAGCTAAACTTAGGAAAGAACTTTACTGCTTCAACACACTGGCTGAACGCGTGATGAAATATCTTGCCCAACCGGCAATATCTTGCCCAACTGGCAATGGCCCGCAGGTACGGGGTAGACCGAGCAGACATGTAGTGGCAATGCTGAGGCATGAAAGAGGATATAGGGAGATCACGGCTCTGAAACAGTAGATGGGGAGGTGGTAGTGAAGCCGAGTGCAATTACAGAAGTCTTCCGACACTACTATGAGATCCTGTATGCCTCTCGGGGCACTCTGCCGAAGGCAGAGCTCGAGGAGTACATTAAAGCAGCTGCTTTACCAAAACTTAGCTGCAAAGCAATAGAAGCCCTAGCAATACCCGTCACGGCTGAAGAGATCCTATGCGCGATACGTGCTCTCCCATCCTCCAAAGCGCTCGGCACATATGGGATTACTGCTGATTTCTACAAGGCGTGGGGCTCTGAGGTAGCTCAGCATATGCTGGGGGTGTGGGAGGAAGGGCCAACAGTGGGCCACCTCTCACCCACAATGCGTGAGGCGGTGATAACACTAATCCTTAAGCCTGGAAAAGACCCCCTCAAATGCTCCTCGTATCGCCCAATAGCTCTGTTGAATCTCGATAAGAAAATATTTACCAAGGTGTTGGTGGACCGACTGCTCCCACACGTCACACATATTCATATGGAACAATCAGGGTTCATCCCAGGGAGGTCGATCTCCTTGAACCTCGGGCGATTGTTCACAATATTGTCCCAGATTGATCCTAAAACACAAGCAGTGGCCGCACTGCTGGACATGGAAAAACTTATTTGAAGTACTACTCCAACTAGGGGTCCCAGTGTATTTCCCATCAGTGGTGCAGCTTTTATACGCAGGCTGGATTTCCCAGATAGGCATTGGTGGCATACGATCTGGGCTCTTCAAGCTGGGGCGGGGAACCCAACAAGGTTGCCCGATCTCGCCACTTTTTGCCATGGCAATCAAAGTGCTGGCAGCCCGGCTGCATGGATTTCATGGTCATAGGGGCCTGGCTGTGGGGGTGGGGCTAGGGAACTAACATTATACGCGGACAACGCAAATGTATGTATAAAGAACCCTGCATGTAACTTGGCTCCGCTAACGCAGGAGGTCGCGAGTTTTTGGAGAGGCCTCCCAACTCAGAATAAACAGACCTTACTAGAAAATAACCATAACAAGTATTTACAAACCTTGAAGGCCAGCGTGGATAGATGGTGCAGGCTTCCCCTCATGCTTATGGGTAGAATCACGGTTGCCAAAATGATAGTGATCCCCAAACTTCTCTTCATTTTTCAGAATATACTGGTGTGGCCGCGGATGGGATATTTCAGAGAAGTACGTACCCTACTGATTAAGTTATCCTGGCACCCGAAATGCCTGTGTATTAGTTGGGCGGGGCTAACTCGGCCATGGGAGAGCGGGGGAGTCGGTGCCTCAGATGTTGAACTGTACATTTTAGCGGCATAACTGTTTTTTGCAAAGTTTTGGATGCCGGGAGCCCACTTGACTCCCTACGTGCACATAGAATGTCAATCGGTGTATCTGTCCTCGAATAGGGAGTGCTGATTGCCGGCAAAACAGACAAATGCAGATTTGATCTGGTCGTATGCACAGTGCATGCGTGGAAGAGGGCTCTGAAAAGGCTTGGGGTAGTCTGCCCTTTGACCTGGGCATATCTCTCTGGAATATAGAGGCCCTGGCACCGACATGCGATGAGGCTATCGTGCAGGACTGGGGGGGGGGGTGCAGGCATTGCTCGTTTGGACATGTATCTGAACGGGGTGTTTGTTACTCGGGAACTGTTTGTAGAACAAATGGGAAGTGGTTTTCAGCGTACACTGCAATACTTTAGAATGAAGGCAACCTTCACAGAGTTGTCTCCAGTGTTTCCAGAAATCCCATGCACAACCCCGTTTCTGCAATATATTAGGAGCTCCCCTGGGTGCAGGGGGTGGTCTCTACAATATACAAACTAATCCAAACAGACTCGCCCCAAGAACCGCTGAAGTGTAAAAGTAAATGGGAAGACGACTTTGGGGTACTCCTTACAGACAAGCAGTGGGCAGTGATTTGCGGCACTACACAAAAGGGTGCCTTTAACTCCAGGTTACAGCAAATTCAGCTGAAGACTCTGCACAGAGCATACATCGCCCCTGCACGCACACACCAATATGTTAATACAAAAAATACCAATTGCCCAAGATGTAACGCGGACCCGGCTGGCTTGCTACACATGCTGTGAACCTGTGTTAAACTGTGCTCTTTCCGAGAGGGAGTGACGGGTATTATTTCTGAGATGTTGGGGCAGAATGTGCCTTGTGTTCTACTGTACTACATGTTTGGTTGGCTCCCTGGGTTGCCGAAACAGTACCGAAGGTTGCCCTCGACCTGCATGATAGCCGCTAGGAGGTGAATCTTGATGAAATGGACAAACGCTACTCCTCTGGGGGTGAAAGTATGGCTGAAAGATCTAATTGGGTTGAGTGACACTGACAGAGTATGCAAACCTCTGTGGGCTGCACAACCGACCTACAAATATTTGGAACCCCCTAACAGCATACCTGCTAACCAGTGGGAACACCCAGGAATTATCCCTTCCCCAGAGCTGAATATTCGAGCCCATCAATGTGTGGTATCACCCCAAAGTGTTCAGGAGACTTCCTAGAGAACTTTAGGCCTTCCGAGGTACTGTAATTTCCCCGCCATGCGTAACATGTATTTATAATGTGCAATGGTTCCTCCTTACGATTTATTTTATGTTTTAACTGTTTCAGATTGCAAATACATGTTACCTAATTTTGTAAGGCACAGTAATTACGTTTGGCAGATGTTGATGAGATGCGAATCGATCAATAAAGAAATAAAAAATAAACAAAACTACAAATTATAAATTCTAGTCAGTATCCATAGTTAGCCTTAATTCACAGGCGTACCCAAATAGCAGTTCATAGCCAATACAGTGAGTTGTACGATTCATGAAACGTTCACAACTCTAATGAGGTCACGTGCCAACGTATTAGATATGTATTCTTCCAGTCCAAGTGTTGCAACAAATCTATAAACGTATAAATATCGAGACATAATAGCTAATATAAATTGATGTAAATTCAAATACTGATTTGTGGTCAATCAGGCAAACCGATGTGAATCCAAATGTCACTGGTACATCTATTCTTGCTTACCGATGCTTAGGTATGCTTAATTGAATGGGATACAATCGCACGTAACTCAGTGTGATCTTATACACCAAGGAGAACATTATAATAGGTTGGAAAAAATGGATGCGAACGTAAGGGGAGCCTCACGCATAGTGTATGCGTTGTCATCGTTACCCAACAGGATGACGTCAACTCGCGCATAGTGTATGCGTTGTCATCGTTACCCAACAGGATGACGTCAAGCGCAAAGCATGCAAATTTGCCCAATGAGAACATAATTCATATAATCATCCATCAATGGCGACCGCTATAAGCATTATCAACGCATAGCGCTTATTCGAATCCATGCAATGTGGGAAACCATGCTTCGAGTAAAAGGCCCCCGTGGGGGTTATTAAAACAACAACTGTCAGCTTTGTTTTGAAGTAGGAGGGTACTGAGCGCCATATTTAATTTAAAAATTAATGAGTACATGATACATATTTAAGAGAAGACCGACATGATTTGTCTTTTCCAGGCTCTAGGGATCTAACGCCTAGAATATAAACTCAATAGTGAGTAATGAGTTACTGCCATCACCCATGGATATGCTCCCTGCTATGCATGCAAATCACTTAAGAGATATAAGGTATCACCCTCAGAGATGACAAGTCTATAGATGAAGAGTCATTTGGATAGGGCTAAATATTACAAGGGGCACCCAGTTACGAAACAGCACGAAGGGAGACCACTTAAGTCAGAATATCTGACTGAGTCTATGTGTTGATGCAATTAGTAAATAAAAATATTTAAACTTTTTGAACGTTCAAAATTGAACCATACAATTAGCTGATTTAATGTTCAAAGTACATGTCCACATGAGTTGAAGAAGTAACTAATTTGTGCTGATGCCGTTTTCTCTTTTCCCCTACAATCCGACCTAATGCCACTCCTTACTTTGTCTGATTACATAATGGGATATTTATGTTCCATGTTATATGCATCTGTGTTTCAGTGTGTGATATTTTCTTCGGAAGCGAGTCAACTAGACTTATTATTTTTATTTAGCCCGGTTTTTTAAAAAGGCTTTGGACGCCAAAACACGTGTCAAACCCAGATAGGCGCAACAATTTAATTACAATTTGTCTGATGAGACCTCACTGTTCCAGGAGTCTCTTTCAATTAAAAACAAATAAGCCTAACAAGGACTATTGATTTATTTGCTTGGCGCAACCAACAAATACACTTCACATTCATATCCAAACAGAATTGTGAAGATTAGCCTCCGTCACATCTAGACAGAATTGTGAACATTAGCATTGCAGCATACCTAGACAACTGTAATACTAGCGGGCGTCACATCCAGACAGAATTGTGAAGATTATCTTGCTTTGCATCTAGACAGATTGGTGAGGTCAGCTTGCATCACATCTAGATAGAACTGTAATGATTAGCATTGCACCACATCTAGACAGGGTTGTGAAGATTAACATATGTCACTTCTAAACAGTGATGCCACTAGCCAACCCACTAAACAATCTCACCCCTCTGCATAAGCATCTCAAACTCTAACTAAACACAACCATGCCTCTAATGCACAACACAATGCACACACTTCACCACACTGCAACAACAAAATATACTACACATAGCCTCACACAACAGCACACAACGGCTCCCAACTGAAAATCACACCTAAGCTAAGCGAACGGTGCAAGCCGAACTGAGGCTGCCAACAGCATATCATCGCTCTATTGCCTTTCTCCCACTCAATCCTACTAACCTTCCTACCCTCTTCCCTTTTCAGATCCGTCAGAGCGCATGGGGACCACTCCGGTGGTGACGGTGCACGGTACAAATACCTTTAAAATTAACATTAATGGGGAAACTACTTGGAATTGTAGATCTTTTCTCCCCAGAGGGTGGTCTCTTCTTGCATTTCATTTTCGCACACAACAGCTGTGATGTTTGCTGGATGCTCTAGATAAGCTATCAAAGCCACACCCTCTTATCTGCCTGTACGGAGAAATGGGTACTGTAGGATGTTTTAATGGGGCAAATTCTAATTCAGTGGAATTTTCCACCCACCCCGAATCAGACGTACACAATTTTACTTTAACGAATTTCCTTTTATGAACCTGAGACCCCCCCCAATTTAACAATATTGATTTTGCTATGGCATAATTCCCCTTTTGGGACAAGAAACACACAGGGTTGCACAGAAGCTCTATTTATTAATAAAATAAGAACAATTAATTCAAATGTACACAAATTATGCATCTATAAAATTCTAACATCAATGATCAAAATGGCAGTATTATGAAAGTGAACTTTTAAAGCACACAGGCCACAATGTGTATACTTGAATTACCCTAAGCGCACATCCACCATACGTTATACAGTGTATGAGGGCTCAGGATATAATTTCTATTTTATAGAAAACCAAATTAAATCAGAACATCCGAGTCTATATAAATCTTTATACTTCGTATTCATTGCAACTAAACACCCCTCCACCCCCACAATCAATGAACTAGTCAGTAACTCAAATGGCATTCAAGAAATCTCAATTGCAAGACCAGCTACATACCACTCCCGCATGTGCACCATTAACAAAATGGAAAAATATGTTTGCTAAATGTCCTTCAGTGGCGTTTCTATTGCAATACAATATAAACATTTACTTGAAAATGTAATTGAAAAATTAAATAAAAGTTTGTGGAGAGCAAAGGCGCATGGAATTACGAGAACAACTCTACCACTAGCACCGTGAGTATAGGCCTGCTCCCGTTGAAGTGGCAAAGTAGACAGGGGCGAGTAGCCGGAGGGGGGGGGGCATGCGGAGCGCATATGCGCCTATGGCCACGCCACTGCATGAATAAAATAAATGGGAAATGCACTTTGTGTAAAAAGAAAATGTTTGTGTTCCCGTCCCTAGCGAGGGCTGCCCATCAAGTACAAAGGGAACGGGATGCACGAGTATGTACATTTGTCCTTTTTAGTGGGCAACTTAATGACAGGAAAGTAGATGGCAGATAATAATAACCTTTTCCCCCTTTTCTTGAAAGGGCCAGCACCAGTAACATACCTTGGCCTGGTGGTGGAACCAGGAAAATACTTAAATGACTGTATATTTCTCTTCATGCACATAGTGAGCATAGCAATGAAAATGGCAGCATAATGGGAGAGACATCTACACCCAATTTTCCTCCCATTTGATGTGATGTCATCTTAGAGATTTTGGAACTTAAACACACGTAACTTTCTAACTGCATATTCCACAAATGTGATCATATTACCAATCTGTTAATCAGATTAACCTCACTCAGGCGCATTAAATGATGCTAGTCTCATCGCGGCACGAAATGGGATGTGTCTGCTACAAATTTTTTGTATTTTTCGCTCCAATATTTTTACACACAAATTCAATAACTGGCTAACAAACACTAGGATATATCAATCACTGGCACACACGTTTTTTCAGAAACATATCCATATTCACCTAATTTACATAATTGGCATACAAAAATGGTTTTACATCAATCCGATACAGCCTTTCAAAATTAACATTTAAAAAAATGTCCCTGACATTTGGTTTGAAAGTCACATTGATAAAGTGAATCCAAAAGTAACATTCTAAAAGGCATTGGTTTTCTCTCTGCCACTTCATGCAATATTAAATGACATCTTCAGTTCCTGGCTAGTACAGCCAAATGTACAGTCCACCCAGGCACACCTCCTCGAGTGATTCCAGCATCTGCCTCTTGGGGAAGGCTCCAGGTCTTCTCAGGTGTGGGGTTTCCTTTAGGAGGGGCCTGGCTTCAGAGGGGGCTATTTCTTGTATATTTAAGATCTTTAGCACAGGACCACTGTCAGATGAAAGTTGTAAATGAACACCTTCTGGCTCTCCTGGGCATTGGCTTTCTTGGAAACAACTCTAAGCAGTCATCGACTTTTATGGTTCAGCTTCAAAGGCAAGAGCTCATGCTTTTTCCCATGCGAGGCAAGCCATCTCCACAGCCCTGCTCTTGTGGTGCGGGGGGGGTTGTGGATTGGGGGAAGCCATACCATTTGGTCCAATTTGCATTATTCACCAACTTTCTCTGTGTTCTTTTATTCAAAGCTGATTTTCAGTCCTGTGAAAGGGAAACGGACAATGCAACGCCCAATTCCTGTGACGTGCTGTACTTTTCTCCATTTTAATAAAGGTTTGCTGGATTATTTCTGTTACACAATTGCTTGTTGGGTCAAAAAGTGTTGAACATATACTTTTTTTGTAGATGAGCTGCTAAAATTGCACATTTTTTTGCACGTGTCATTTTTCAAGCTGCAGCTCACACGTTAGTTATTAAACCGGCGCTTTTCTTTCTTTGCATTAAAGTTCTTTTAGCATGTGTTAATGGGACTGACTCCTAAAGGAGTGGGTTCCTGCACATCGAGCTGGTTGAGCCACTCATTGCTCCCGCCTGCCTCTGAATAATTAGGTCAGTGAAACCGATACTTAAATATAGGCTCTTCCAGTTTAATTGCTGGCCTAGAATTGGGTTGTAGTTACAGTTTTGGCATATCACCATAAATTAAACATTTACACTACCTGCAGGTATCTTTAGTTGTAAATGCATGTTGTGCACTTAAGTCAAAATCATATTCTAATGTGATTTGGATATTATCGTCCATATTACATGTTTTCTATCTTACCACCCCCCCATCACAATATTTTGATCTGCTCCCCGACCCCAGGCCTCTAGGGCATCTTGTGTTCGAGATGCTACAGTTTCAATAAAGGTTTTCAGTAAAGCAAGCTGCCACTCCTTCGAGCCAGGTCCCTCTATATTAAATTAAAACACCTACTATTAAACTAAATAGAACTTAATAGCAAATACTACAAGTTCCCAGAGTGTTAGTCGTAAATACAAATGAGCTGAAAGATCTTATTGGAAACAAGGTATTTCTGTGATCTTTTGCATGATGTACTTTAATCACTCAGCTTTAAATAAAATAAAAAAAATAAAAGTACTGCCTGAGCTTACAGAGTTGTGTTTGATCTCAACATCCAGCAATGCTGCAGGTTGATATTTTAACACAGGATTTTGCTTGCCTTACCTTTCCAGATAGTTTTGAAAACTATCTGCCTGTTCATCTGCTAATTGCAACCCCTTCGGATGCCAATAATGGCGAGTTAATCACGAAAACTAACTGCAAATTATTTCCTATTACATTAAACAATATGAAACTCTCAATGCGTAGCACATTCTAATTCACGCCTATGTATTTTTCAATAATAAGGACAAAATAAATTACACAAACATGAACTATGAAGTCTGAAAAGGTGTATTAAACAAGCTTACCCACACTATCCAATACTTTTAAGCCTATACTAACCGGAAGCCTAGCAGACACATTGTTTGTGCTTGACAAGTTAAGTTAAGCATTCTTTTACAGTTTAGTTTTAGAAGTCGCCTGGAATCTACGAAAAACCAGATGGATTAATGATAATTCTATTTACGGCACAACTTTAATCTTTTGCTTCTTTTGTGGTGTGACTGCCATTTTAAGAACTTGCCTGCGTAAGTGGCAGGTGGTAAGAGTAAGTAGATTGAGACGTGGTACTTCTGTGAAAACTGCAACACTAGGACCATGGATTCAGTCCGCCACATTGTATTGTTCAATTGTTCTGCTCCAACAAATGACTTGAAACACTTTTGCACACGTGTCTCAAAATAAAAGCAAGTACCTGGCAAGCACCAGGCAATACTTCAAACAGGCTTTCACTCAAACAAAAACCATTAGGACCAAAAACAAACTTCTGCCAATTTTTGAAAAAAATGAGTGTTTCGCTCCTTGCACCATGTCATGAAGATCGCCTCCATCCAATCTTGGTGTGGCATTTGTTGGTTTTTAGCAGTAATAGAAAGTGTGTCACTACAGTGAGTGATGTAGACAAAAAGCCAGAACCTGGTAAAGACGATTCTGATGACATGGATCTAGTGACCGAACAGAAAGGATTTTCCAAGCAAGCCAAGAAGGGATTTTCCTAGCAGATGATGCGGGAAACATCACATTGTGGATATCAGCTTTCCTTGAGGCCAGGACATGCAATGAACTTGCAATCGAAAAATCTATATGCACAAGGCCACCAGGGCTTCGTGCTTCATTCTCACGTGGATTAGTGGCTGAGCAGTGGAATGTTTTCACACCATTATTTTTTTTTTCAACAGAAAAGAATGCCAAGTGCCTCTATATTGTCTTACTCCTGGCTAACTACAAGGCACCACGCCAAATGTAAGGATTAGCTGTCCCGAGGAATCTATTTCTTTCTACATTAAATGCATTTGCTAAACAGCATGGAGGCTACACACTTCAATGCTCTAAAAGATGGATTACAGAAATGACCCAAGTGAGATGCAAAATGAAGACGATATAGAACATGGCCTGAGAAATAATATAAAGCCACTGATGCAAAGTACCACATGAAGATGCTAAAGAGTTGCTCAAAACAAATGGAAAAAAATTATTAAATCACCAGACAAAAAAAAATGTCAGATTTACGTTACTCCGCCACTCTTCGGTACGGTAATATAGTATATGTCGGAACCTCAGCACACAACCTTATGTGGAATTGAAAATGTGTAACAATCAGATATGGGCTCTTATGCAAGCGCTCCTTGGATACGTTTATATAAGCATGGAAAGACTAAGACTTTTTAATGAGACTACATAATTGTTGCTCAAGGTATCAATCATTGGTTCAAATATTTAAAAGCAGTTTCAACGTTGTCAATAACCTTATTGAGAAGCAATATACTGTTGGGATGCAAATACATTCCAGTATTCCCCAAATCTTCACTCAGTATCAGATCTATGCTGTCGGTACACTTTTGTGCATAATGGTATTGTGCATAATCGTATAAGAAACCACATTTTTGCTATATCGGTCTAGTCCAATGAACAAACTGTTGTGTGGGTCACTAAACGAAGGCCAAGTGCATGGCCTTGAGTTTCACCCGCTGGGCTTTATCAAGGCTAGTTTCTACTTATACTAATGGTGTTCCTTATTTAGTCTTAGTTGTGTATGCTTTAGAAATACGTTTGCATTTCTCCCTAGGTCCTTAAAGTTCGATGTTCCATGCATCTCCGTAATGTTTTGTGGTCACTGTAGCACGTTTCACATATTGGCATTCATTTCTTGTTTGGTAGTGATTTCAATGCTGTCTTAAAAGTTCATTCCCAATGTAAAATATCCATGCTGTTGCAAGCTGCTCATTGCGTCCCGCTGGGAATGAATGAAACATGTCTAGGGATGCTGGTGATCTCGTACAGAAGGGACGTGACCTAGCAGTTCGGGCTGGCCTGTCCCTTTGGAGGTGCGACCAAGCCTTATTTGCATATGTTCTTTCCACTTTCTGTAATGGCTTAACAGGTCAAGAACGATGGCCTCTAAGGTTGCCCAGAGAAATTGTTTAAGATTAATTCGAAACCTTCCAGCCATCACCTCTTTTTTTTGCTGGTTCAGAGAGAGCAAGACACTACACTCTTGGAGTGAGCTGGGTATTACATCCCTGGAGGTAAGGTTGGCGCTAAATTGTTGAGAGAGTCAAGCATTGCAAGCTGTGCCCTATATCCCTGGGAGATACAAGGAGTGTGCTAGAACCTTGAGACTGCGTGGACGTCAAAATGGGTTTTGTGCACTATAACCCTAAGACATTCATGAACTGTGCAGAGACTATAGCCCAGGAACATGCCTGAGATGAGACAAAGTATCAGAAAGAATCCGGTACACCTACCATATCAAATAGAAGAACATTGCTTTTTGTTGTAAAGAAAACCCTGGGTCGTACACAGATTTATCCCATAAACATCCCGCCAAGATTAACGTATTCTGAAACTGATCCAGATTTGATCATTCCATATGTCTGCCGCAGCCCCAATTTCAGAAAGTGATTTCTCAAAGCCTTCATCTCTCTTCTTGCTCAGAGTCTTGGGATAGATCAGGGAACAGGAGCACCCTTCAATATCCCCTCTCTGAGGTTAGGCATAACAACGGCAGAAACCTCACAGTTCACATTCTCCTCTTTCAGAATAAAGATAATCGGAATCTTTAAAATCAGACACAGTAGCCTTATATTGCCCACATCTTCCAGCATTTTAAACTTGTTCAACTTCATTGAGGACGCATTGCAGCAGTGGAATTCAAGTGTTGTGCAGTGGCTCTTGCAAGCTCTCAAATCTGATGATAGAAGCCCTCCACTTCTTTAACCCTATTTTCCACTCGCAATAATTGTGCACCCATCACCACCAGACTGGAGTCAACAGCGGGCAAAGTTCTGATGGCCTCATGTATTTATTTTAAGCAGTGTCTGCACCAATGCTGTAGGGTCTTTTTTCTATTGGGAAGGCTGTTATACCATCACTCCCAAATCTTTTATCATAGAAGCCCTGCACTTCTTTAAACCTATGTTTCACTCCCAATAATTGTGCATCCATCACCACCAGACTGGAGTCAACAGTGGCCAACGTTCTGATGACCTCATGCTTTTACTTTAAGCATGGTCTGCACCGATGGCTTAGGGTCTCTCTTTATATTGGGAAGGGATGTTATACCACCACTGGGACACTGATCCACACTCAGAACCTCCCTACTAGTTTCGTCTCTTTTCCATGTGGTGGGAATTAGGTTTAACACAAGTCTACTGCCTTTGTGCTCTGGCCTTCCTTTTCCACCAGCCTGCTGACATTTTATTCCACTGTGGCTCCTCGTATTCTTTCTGATGCCTGGGATAAATCCATTATTCTGATCCCGCTGTCCAGGTTGCTACCACACCTCGGGGTAGTCCCTCCACCACCCCACTACTCAGGGTCCTTCACGAGAATTTCCCCCCTGCTGCATGGACGTTTCTGTAATAGAGTTAAGCATAGGAAATACTACTTGCAAAAGGAGAGGCCGATTTCCAGCAGATGAAATACATTTTGTTCTGGAGCATTGAGGCAGGCCCAAACCACCTGTGTGCTGCTGTGGGCCATGCGATTGTGAAACTTAAATATGTACATTATGGTACCGTAAATGATATGTAAAGGGCTGCACATGTTGATAGCTCAAAATTAAATCATCACAAGCTACCAGAAAATCGCAGTCGTTTAGTTATGGTTAGCTTGAAACATCGTGAGACTAAGATTTAGGTATTTGGAAATGAAATACCTTTTGTCATTGTGAGCCCCACTTCAGCTCTACAATCAGAGTTGGGCTCTAGCTACACGATCACTCATGAGAAGAATTACTGCTAAGCTACCAGGGAAGGAGATCCCCACTTTCTTCTAGTGATGATCAGGGCTAAGTGAATCCTGTGGAGCAGTCACAGTTGGTATCACGGACAGCATCACAGGAGAAGAGCAGAGCTCACCGTGTTAAAGGATTGCTTGGAGAAGACCAACTAGAAAGCCTTCCAGACATATTACACCACAATTAAGAACGCTGCACGGATGTTGAATACATGCATTTTGCATGCTTTTCCCCCTAAAAACAGCTGTATACATAATTTAGAAAACTGAACACCTCTTAATCTCTGTCCGTATACCAATTACATCTCTCTGCCCATCATCACAGATGTGTATAAATCGCTGGAAACGTGGTACTACAGCACTATCTCAGTCTGCTTACACCAAGGTATTTAGCTAACTGGAAAACGCCCATCTAACCCATGTGCATGATTGATGACAATTATTGCTAGGCTAGACTTCTGTAATCAGATGACTCATTTAATGTTCCATAAAGTGATGTTTTTTTTTAAGACTTATGTACTTAATGTACATATTTGATGCTACAGATTATCTGAACATATTTGTCAATTGTGAACGTTTTTTAGAAAATGGACACGCCCTCCAGTTATCAAATGTCTGAATCCATTTTTATTTTAGGTTTGAGCTATTAGGTCATGCTCAAGTACCACCTATAACCCAAAACAATTGCATTGGCGTATTGGTAGGAGGGAGATGACATGTGAGGAGGGACGCCCAGCATGTGAGTGTTTGGTTATTTACCCACCTATTGACTGGTCATTCTAATCCCTATCGGCATTCCCGCCCATTACTTCCCATCCTCACCCAAAAGATATTTGTGTGGGATCTCTGAGCTCAAGAGTTAATGGCTTAATCGTGCTGTGAATGGCTACTGGTCTAATAAACATGTCTTAACCAAGTTTGCCGCAAGCTACCTTCTTATATGTTCCTTGCACTGAAGTCCCATTAAAACCCAGCATTAACAAAGCCAGCATTTGGGGCTTATGCAGGGGGACAACAATTCAAGTTGCAAGCTACTAGCCAGCCATTACAAAGTCACTCACCAGTCACCACCTCAATGTTATGCATACACACAGCACACAATTTCTTACTCACAAATAGTCAATTATCACCTGCCAATGGCTAGTCCAAAATGTGCACCCTGGGCTTATGCATTGGCAATAGAAAGGCAATTTCCAAGCACTGCTATGATATGGCCAGGTAGCCACACCATTTCCCAGCTGTTGCAATCTTATGTCCAGGTAGTAAATGTCTATCACATACCTAAACAAATGCCTAAACTATTGGCTTTGCCAATCATTATTCCAAATAGCCTTTGTCCCAGCCTGTATCATTAGCAAAGTACAGCCGTCGATACTTAGTGGAACTTCTGATGTTTATAAACGTGCATCCATGCAGAAAAGGATTGCATTCATTGTGGACTGGGTAAACCCAGCCAGTCAACAATTATTCCCAGTATTCCTGCACATGCTGCATTCCCCATCACGGTATATCCTGTGTTTGCCTGAGGGCAAGGCAGGAGCTGCTTCCTGAAGTAGAAAAGGGAGGGTTACACACAGAAGGCTGTTCTCCAGGAAGCTCATAAGCACCAGTTCGAAGAATCCTCTCCGAATCGTTAAATGACAGAGTTCATTTTAAATTAACATCACAACGCAGGCCAATACATTTTGCATTTACTATAGATGCCAACAGCGCGTCGTGACATACACTGCTGATAATGCCAACCCACTCTGACCAGTCTAGTTTATTTGGCAGAGTGCACACTAATTTTTTGCAAATTAGACAACTCCCATCCCCACATTGTAATATTTTTGAATAATAATCGAAGCTATGAAAGCACTGTAGGGTTAAAGAGCGCAGTAGAAGCACAGGCTTTTAGTGGAGCACTGTGGAAAAAATGCAGAGTGGAGCTCCATATCTTGCATGCTTCGCATAGGAAGACAGTCTAACATTTCAGCAAAAGGAGAACCATCTACAGGAAGAGCCACGCCAAAACAGATAGAGGTATTTTTCGCTGTCTAGCTTCCAAGTCGAATATGCAAAACCATGATCTAAACCAGACATTGGTTATCATCACCACCTTGAAACTGATTCAGACGCAGGCAGCTAGGTCTATGGCTCGAGGGACTGATGTGTCCACTACAGGGATCTGTCTTACCTCACTGACTTATAATTAAAAGCATTTATTGAGTACACGCGCCTTATGACAGATGATTGGTGAAGCGCTTTTCAAGCATTTAAAAAAGTCTAATCATACAATAAAGAGAGAAGACACAATCCACAGACTCAAGTTGAGGATGAAAAAATTAGGGACAATTTTCTCCTCTACCTTCCCCTTCCCAACATATACCAAAAATAATCAACGACAAATCCAAAATGAAAACATACTTTGGATAAAGAAAAGATTTAAGCTCCTTCTGAAAGACCATCAAGAAGGGATCTGAAAGAAATTAAATAAAGAGACTTATTTGAGCTCCATGCAGTGCAGGAAAAAGCTTCTTTTTGGTTCTGGGCTTTCTGGACCCTAGGATTCTCAAGATCAAGACTTTTCACAAGGCGAGTTTCAGTTGCCTCCTAAGAGACAGTTTTGAGGCAAGATAGTCAGGATGGTCCAGATTCACTGCTATTTCATCCATACAAACCAGTTGAACTAGAAGGGGGATACAAAAGGCAGCCAGTTTGTGGGCTCTATAAAATAATCAAATAGCCACATTTTATAGACACACCTAGCTGTTGAATGAAAAAGCATTTTTAGAGGTTGCATGGCTATTTTTTATACACTTGCTAATAAAGCATTGCTATCATATAAATAACAAAATTAAGCTCTGAACGACGCATCAAAAAGATTCAGCTGGAAGAAATTGCTTAAACTGAGGGGCAAAGATAGCAGATATTGTGGAACTCTAGCTTTCTTGTGATGTGCTGCAGGGAACAACTGGTATCCAAAATGAATCTCAATGTCTTTGCAGATTCTATTAAAGGAGGTGATATTTCCCAGACAGAAAGTGGGGTTACTGGGGAAAAGGCGTTTGTCCTTGTAGAGGAGCTACCAACCAGGAGATGAAAGATCGTGGTGGTGCAGGGACGGGCAGCTGCATTCAAACTAGCCAGTAACATCGCTTGCAAGGGTTGGAAGCCAGCAGACCATGCATCCCGACCAACGAGAAGGTGGGTGAGTGGGGAAGGGTGTGGGTGCCGCAGCGGCGATGTCGCACATTACAATTAATTCTCCCTAGCAAATCAAAGCAGAAATGGCCGGCTGGGGCATGCACATCACCAGCTGAAGCCTTGCAATGTTAGCGGGGTGAAGATGGCAGTTGCGACCACGGATTGGAGCCTCCAGACGCAACTAAAGGAGCAGCGGGTAGAAACAGACAAGGCCCTAAACACGCACATGATGAAATATACACTAGAGTTGCATCGCAGACTGCTATGATTCAGAAGGAGTGCTTACAACTACACCAGAACCTCATGAGGAGCACAGGATTAAACCCAAATACTATTAGAAACATATATGTAAGCAGCGCAATCGGCACAATGATAAGGCAGAGCCGAGATGATAACCTGCAGACGCTTTGGTGTGGGAAGCCAAGGAAAACAAACATTGATAAGCAGGAAGACTAATCAATGTGCGCGATAAGGCAACAATAAGGTGACCACCACGGGGTGAGAAATAAACTGCAAAACCATTAAGATCCATCTTGCATGCCACAGAGGGAATCCCCACAGAAGAGCCAGCACAGAATTATAAGTGGTGCTTATAGGTGGTGCTTAATCAGAGCTGGGTAACAAGATACATCAGGATATACCCACGATCTGCAAAGGGCATAAAGAAGAACCCACCATACACTGGCACATTCTATACCATTGATTCTACCAAACCTAAAATCTTTGACACACGCAAGCTGAACAAAACGACTGCACTCTTTCAGGCAATTTTTCTAGAAATGAAGACAATCAACATAACAAGGCACTAATGCTGCAGTACACAACATGATGAAAGAAATCAAGGAACTTAACCGCAGTAATCTTCAGGCCGAATGCCCCCCAGAAAATGAACGGTTAAATGCTGTGGAGGACAATTTTTACACAATGTAGGTGGAGCTGAAATCAGCACTCAAATAAATCCAAAGAGTAAACACTAGACTTTAAGACCAAGAGGATCGGTCCTGACGGAAAGCCATTCTCCTAGTCTGTGTGTTTGAAAACATGGAAGGCACAGCCTTGGAAAGCTTCCTCTACAAGGTACTACAAGACGACCTTCAGATCCCAAATGAACGAGTGTGTGTGTGTGTGATAGAACGCGCACATAGAGGTCCTATTCTGAAACCTAGCAAAGAGGACACACCAAGAATAACTACAATACGCTGTCTGAACTTCCAGCACAAACTAATGGCTTTTAAAGTGTTCCGCCTGAAGGAGGTCCTCCAGAAAGAGGGGGCAAACACGTGCATGTTCAATGACATTTCGATATAGCAGTTTCTAGGGAACAAAGAATTCTTTCAGATATTTGAGGCACTGAAAGTACCTGAAATTCCCAGCCATGCTGTGCTCGCAATTTCAAAAGCAATGGTCTTTCTTCGACACCCCAGAAGAGACACGGCTATTCTTGAGGTTGCATGATTTAATAGCAGCAGAAAACATCACGGTTATGACAACTGATGACACTCAAAGAAACGCTCCTGGCGACAAAAAAAGGATCAAAACCAGTGGAAAAGAACAAGTTACTCCCCTGGTAACGTTCTTTCGACTGGATGTTCCTCCCACGTATTCGTCATCTTATGATATGATATCCTTCAGCTGCTACGGAAAAAGATTTCAGCAGAAGGCGCTGTGCATCGATGCGGTCGACTCGATGTCCGCCGAGGGCCTCAGTCTTGTAGTCCACATCACCGTCAGTACATATAGCATGCGCAGCGCCCGCTGGCTTCACTTCTGTTTTTATGCCTTCCTTATGCAGCATTACCAGCATCAGTCAAACCTAGACAGTACTAGGCTCTGAAAGAGCGTAAAGTGTAAAACCTGGAAATTCTACAGCGGGGTAGGCTGGGTGGTGTGATGAGGATTACGTGGGAGGAACATTGTCGAAAGAACGTTACCCGGTCTAGGTAACTTGTTCTTCTAATGTATTGTGTCTTCCCATGTATTCCTCATCTTATGATAGACTCCCAAAGCAGTGTTGGATTTTGGAGAAGGGAGTAAGAATGTTCAGTCTTAATGCTTGCCATGGATTGAGAACAAGACCGGTTCCCCAAATCCTCCTTCCTGGCTAGAGGCCAGCCAGTAATGCTTTGTGAAAGTGTGGATGGTAGACCAAGTGGCTGCCGCACAAATGTCATTTATAGGCACCCCTCTTTGGAGAGCGGAAGATGTTGCCATGCTCCTTGTGGAGTGGGCTCTTAAGCCTTCCGGGGGATCTTTCCTGGCCAATGTGTAGCATTCAGAAATGGCAAATATCATCCATATGGAAAAAAGTTTGTTTAGTAACTGGAAGTCCCAGTATGGCCAATGAAAAGTTGGTCATGGTGACCTATTTTAGTAATCTGAGAAATCTAAAAGCTCAAGGCTTCTTGGATCTAGTATATGTAGCCTTTCCTCTTCCTTGCTGGGGCGAGATGGCAGATAGAAAGTTGGAAGCACAATTTGTCTGGGCTAAATGGAAATCTGACAACATTTCTGGTAAAAAAAAAAGAAGGTTTAACCTTAAGGACAACCTTATCCTTGTAAGAAATGGTAAATAGAGGCGTACTAGATAGGGCCTGTAAATCACTCACCCTTCTGGCTGATGTTAACGCCACTAATAAAATGGTTTTAAATGTAAGCAGTCTTAACGCATATGAGTGAGGTGGCTGAAACTGAGCACACATCAAACATTTTAATACCAGATTAAGATCCCACATTGGGACTTGAAAAGGTGTAGGAGGGAACACAATAGTGAGTCCCTTATACTGTATTACCAATGGCATTTTAAAATAAGATACCTCTTCTGAGGTGCGCTTGAAGATCGAAAGCGCTGCCAAATATCCCTTGATGGTCCCAATTTGGAGCCCCAGATTAGCCACATGCAACCAAAAGGACCACGCCATAGGTGTACTGCACATAAAAGGGTCCACATCCCTGTCCGTGCACCAGCTGCAGAATTTGTCCCAACTGCAGCAGTACAAGGATTTTGTTGCTGGCCTTCTGGCCAAAAGCAAACTCTCCTTTACGTCATCCGGGAAGTCACAATCCTATTATCTCAACCCCTCAGAAACCATGCGTGAAGGTTGAGTATCTTGACCTCTGGGTGGAGAAACTGCGCCCCCCCCTCGCTCGAAAAGGTCCTCTCTCTGTGGAAGATGCATTGGAGGGCAGATGGACATGTCCAGAAGGTCCAGGTACCACATCCTCCTGGCCCAATTTGGAGCAATTAGGATAACGGATTTCCCAAACTTTCTCAATCTCCTGATCATGTGAGGAATGACAGGGACTGGAGGAAACGTGCACAGCAGTGGAAATTCCCAGTGCACTATGAATTTGTCCGCTAGAGCTCCTCTTGGGGGAAATTCCATGGAGCAGAACAGCTTGCAGTTCCAGTTAACACTGGTCACAAACAGATCTACTTGAGGGGTTCCCAAAGAGTGAAGATCACTTGAAGGACTTCCTGAGCTAGTTCCCACTCATGAGAGACTGTGCTCTGCCAGCTCAGAGCGTCCATCACCATGATCTTCTCTACGGCTAGGTGAACTGCCAATCAATAGATTTCTTCTTGTATTGCCCAGAACCCGAGCTGCATTGCCTCCCTGAACAGTGGTAGTGACCCTACACCTCCTCTCTTGTTGAGGTAGTACACAGCCATGATCTTTCCCCGTACAGAGGGCAGAAAGGTCTTCAGCACAAGTCTGATCGCCCTCAGCTGCGAAATATTGATATGTAGTTTGGACTCTGATGGAGACCAACAACTGATGATTGTCAGATTGTTGGCATGGGCTCCCCACCCTGTGAGTGAGGCATCCAACACTACAATTATCTCTGGCCATGGTTGCCAAAAAGGTTCTCCCTTCAGAATATTGTCCTCGCAGGCCCACCACAGCAGATCATGTGCGACTCTGTTTGGAACTGAAGTAGGTCTAACATCTTACCCGACAATTGAGACCACTGTGTCCTGAGACCCCATTGAAGGGATTTCATTCTCGGACCAGAAAAATGCAGGGTGCCATAAGGCTGAGCAACCTCAAAAGGTCAAAGGCTGGAAGATGCTGGGCACTTTGGGATGTGAGAAACCAGAAGGTGGCTCACCCACTAGTCCCAGAGGATGTGTCATCCAGGTGGCCAGGACAAAGCCATCGCTTTTGGATCCAGTTCCTGAGGGTGGACCAGTGCGGGAGGATCACCTGGGTGAACGGTCTTCGGGGAGTGGTACACCGGATGTAGAGACCCGGTATCCCCTTCCCTGTAACACCTTTACCCCATTCTACCAGGTAGGCTATTTAGGAACTCTACCCCCACCCCTGTTTACAACACAAACACTTTCTCACGTGCAGCCTGCTATGAGAGAAAACAGACTAACACCCGAGCAGTATACCTGACATGTCCCAATACAATGGTCAGGCGAGGTCAGGCAATTACTGACCATCACACACCCCTGACCTCCATTAAGCTTGCCCATACCGATAAAAGGTGGAGCACGAGAGCACACTCTGAGCGAGGCAAAGCACACAAGAAACAGCAGTTTCAAGACGGCAGTTGAACGAGAAAAGACAGACGTCGAAACAGAAGGAGGTCGCAATGAAGGATGTTGCCTTGACCTTTTTGACCAGGAACCAGTACTTTCCAGAAACCTAGAGAAAAGAAAGCGTAAGAGCAGGAAACCAGGCTGAGGAATCATGCATTGCGTGTCAGAGATACCCGTGTTAATTATCAACGCGGGGAGAAGCATCAGCCGACGTGGTACTGTCCTTGGCTCCAAGAACAAAGCAGCGTCGGTGAATCAACACAGCCGGTGAGTTGGGGAGACCCATACAAGACCAGTCTGTGTTGAACCCAAGGTTGCAAGCAGCAACATTGTATGGCGAGCGCTGGAACAAACATTGTTAAAACGCATGTGATAAGAGACAAGTAAAGTTGAACTGCTGAGTGATTGAACTTTAAAAGCAAGATAAAATACCTTCGACAGACTGGTCCGGTCCCACATGGGTGCTCAATCAAAGGTCTCTGCAAGGCATCCAGCTAAGAAGTTGCAAAAGCGAAAGTGAGGAAAAAGTTATATCAAGAAGAGAACAAGTATTTGTGAATCGAAGTGGTCCTTTGATGGGTCGAACTAAATCCAGCACATAGTCGAAAGTCTTCGATTTTGATGAAGTAGAGAAAGCTTGGAAAAGTAGTTACAATTGGTCCGATCCCGGCAGAGGGAGACAAATTGAAGGTTTTGTGCTAAAGTGGGTCTGAGCCCGGCGGACGGGGGACCCCACGTGAACAGTAAATCATCCGAGAAGTTGTACATGTGAAATCCTGAGAAGAAAGGAACTTGAATATTTGTCATGTTGTATCAGGCCCTCTGAAATAAGACTTTGGTACAAAAGGCCCCGATGTTAAGGTTTTGAACTGTATGCTCATGCTAGAGAAGCCAGAGAGAGTGCTAAGATTGAGTGTGCCGCCTTGTCCTGTGCTGAAAACGTGGGGAAGGGAAGCCAATGGCTTGCATATCCTGACATCATTTCTTGAACACTTTTCTTTGGCATAACATTTTTTCACACACTATTTATATTTAGAAGTAAGGATTGGCAATAGGTTTATTAGTATAGGCCCTTTTATTTTGATAGACTCGACTAGGAATGTTTTATTATTTGATGGTCGTAGCTTTCTCCCATCTTTAGATTTAGGATTAGAAAGGCGTTTTTCAAACCCGATTGAAGTTCAATAAACGCCCTTGAACTGTGATCACTTGTGTCTGTCTTACTGTTTGATACTATGCCTTCCTTACAGGGATTTGGTGACCATCTGCAGAATGTGTTGAGCCCTCACCTCAGGAGGTGAGGCTTTTCCTAAGGTTGTATCTAGGACTGCTCCGATGAACTGGAGTCTTTGAGATGGTATCATGTAGGACTTCTTGTAATTGAGGGATAAGCCCATTCTGTGGTGAATGTGGCAGGTGACGCTGAGATGTTCCAGGACATTTTCAGGAGAATGTGCCCTGATCCCCCAATTGTCCAGGTCGGGGTAGACGTGATTTCCCCCCCCCTCTCCTGAGACTTGCTGCCACCACCGCCATCAACTTGGTGAATACCCTTGGCGCAGAGGTCAGCACAAATGGCAGAACTCAAAAATTGATAATGAGAACCGCCAACTGTGAACCTCATGTACTTTGTGCTTGTGTTGGATTGGCACATGAAAGTAAGCATCCTGAAAATCTAATGACACCATCCAATCCCATAGCTGGAGAGCCCGATGGATCTGAGAAAGGGTAACCATCTTGAACTTGTCGTCCTGAGGAACTTGTTCAAGTTTCTCACATCCAAGGTGGGTCTCGATCCTCTGTTATTTTTGGAGATTAGAAAATAAGGAGAGTACCAACTTTTGTCCCTATCTGTCACAGGTACTGGTTCTATAGTACCTTTCTCTAGCAGGCTCAAAATTTCTTGCACAAGGAACGGATCTGTAACCCTGAAAAAGTGGCTCCCCGTTGGATGGTCCGGAGGCCTGAGGGGAGACAGTAACCCTGGGCTATTGTTTCCAATTCCCACGCATCTGAAGTAATGCCCTGAAATTCTTGGCCTCAGAGGCTTTCAGGCAGCTGAAGCCGTGGCTGATGGTAAGGTAGCCATTGCTTGGGCGGGCTTTGCAACTCTGCCTCGTCCACCATTAGGGAATCTTCTTTGGCCCCGTTGACTTGCAAATCCTCTCACTCTTCCAACTGAGAAGTAGAAGCGAAAGGACTTGCCCCTTCAAGCAGATCCACTGGGATGAGAGGGTTGAGGATGTCTGATAGCGGCTCCAAGGGACGTGGCTGCTGCCTTTGAGGTCTGCAGCTTCTCCAGACTTTCATCAGCCTTGCTGCCAAACAGCTGGATGACGTCAAAGGGCATGTTGAGGAGCCTGGACTGCATGTCCAGTGCAAAACCTGACCACCTCAACCACTCAAATCTGCCTATCACGGTGCTTGCCGCCATGCTGTCAGCTGAGTCCAATTCTGATTTCGGAGACTCGCACATTGCCTCCTTGCCGTCTCTTAAAATGCTCGGGAAGCCGCCTCTCTCTTCCCCTTCGGGAATATGGTCAACCACCATAGCTACACAGTCCCACAGGGTGCATGTCAATTTTGCTAAAGAGCAAGTGGAATTCGCGGACTTGAGCGCCAAGTTTCCAGCAGAAGAACAAGTTACTTCTTACCTTGTAACTTTCTTTCGATGGGATGTTCCTCCGACGTATTCCTTATCTATGATATTTGTATCTCCAGCTTGCTGGCCTCAGAAAAATGTTTTCCCAGTAGAGGGCGCTGTGCGTCAACGTCCGTCGAGTAGGTGCTCCTCGACGGCCACCGTATCTACGCCAACGTCATCATGCCTATAAATGGCCACGCGCAGCGTCCGTTGCTCAGTTCCATTTTGTAGAGTAAAGTAGTTATTGTATGAATGGTTACTACCCTTGAAGGAGCATACGCTGCAACCACAAGGGAAATGTTACTGAGGGGATGGATGGGAGGGGCGATAAGGAATACGTCAGAGGAACATCCCATCGAAAGAACGTTACAAGGTAAGAAGTAACTTGTTCTTCGAAGGGATTGTGTGCTCCGACGTATTCCTTATCTATGATAGACTCCCATAGCAGTGGTATGTGATTGGAGGCGGGAGTAAGAGATGCCATATTACCCTTTAAGAATGAACAGAGTGTAACACAGCTTTGCCAAATCTAGTCTCTTGACTAGAGGAGGAATCCAGGCTATAAAATTTGGTAAAGGTATGTGCGGACGACCATGTGGCAGCCGCACATATGTCTCTAATTGGTACCCCTCTTTGAAGAGCTGAGGATGCTGCGATACCCCTGGTCGAATGAGCCCTTAGATTTTGAGGGGGCTCTTTCCCTGACAGTTTGTAGCATTCCAGAATGGCTAAAATAATCCATCTGGAGATGGTTTGTTTGGTTATTGGTAATCCTATCGTATGTCCTGCGTAACCTACAAAGAGTTGGTCTGCTTGTCTAATTTTAGCAAGTCTACTGATATAAAAACTCAAGGCTCGCTTAGGGTCCAGCCTGTGTAGTCTCTCTTCCTCTTTCCCCGGATGGAGAGGAGGATAGAATGAAGGTAAAGTAATCTTCTGAGTAATGTGAAATTCCGAAACTACCTTTGGGAGGAAGTTAGGCTTCACCTGTAGAACTACTTTGTCCTTGTGAAAAGTTGTATGAGGAGGTTTACAAGATAGGGCTTGTATCTCGCTAACCCTTCTAGCAGATGTTAATGCTACCAATAAAACAGTTTTGAGGGTGAGAAACTTCAATGAACAAGAGTGGAGTGGTTCAAAGGGAGCACCCTTTAGGAAGTTTAAAACTAGATTTAAGTCCCATAAGGGAACTTGGAATGGTCTTGGAGGGTAAACATTAGTTAGACCTTTCAGGTATTGTATTACCAATGGAATTTTGAAATACAATGGCTCCTCCACAGTGCGCTTAAAGATCGAAAGCGCTGCGAGATAGCCCTTAATAGTGCCAACTTGAAGGCCTGAATTTGCCAAATAAAGTAAGAAGGATAACACCGCAGGTGTACCACATGAAAAGGGTTCGATATTCTTTTCTCTGCACCAGCTGCAAAATGTATTCCAACGGCAGCGGTATAGAGTCTTAGTTGCTGGTCTTCTGGCCGAAAGCAACACCTCCATGACGTCATCTGGAAGGTCCCAATCCTTGTACCTCAACCTTTCAGATACCAAGCATGAAGGTTGAGGGTCTTGATGGCTGGATGGAGAATCACCTCCCTTCTGCGAGAGAATATCCTCTCTGTATGGTAGACGAATTGGAGGACAGATGGACATGTCCAGAAGGTCCGGGTACCACGTTCTCCTGGCCCAATCCAGGGCAATTAGGATCATGGTCTTCCGAAACCTTCTCAACCTCCTGATCATTTGAGGAATGACAGGGACCGGAGGAAACACGTACAGAAGTGGGAACTCCCAGTCCACTACGAGCGTGTCTCCTAGAGCTCCTCTCGGGGGAAATTCCCTTGAGCAAAATCTGTTGCACTTCCTGTTGATACTGGTGGCGAACAGATCCACTTGAGGGGTTCCCCAAAGGGCGAAGATCTCTTGAAGGACTTCCTGAGCTATCTCCCATTCGTGGGAGACTGTTCTGCCTGCTCAGAGCGTCCGCTGTCAAGTTCTTCTCTCCAGCTAGGTGAATTGCCGATAGAGAGATTCCTTCCTGAATTGCCCAAAACCAGAGCTGCATCGCCTCTCTGCACAGTGGCAGTGACCCCACGCCTCCTCTTTTGTTGAGGTAGTGCATGGCCACTGTATTGTCCGTCATTATCAGGACGTTTCTCCGCCGTACAGACGGCAGAAAAGCCTTCAGTGCCAGTCTGATGGCTCTCAGCTCCAACAGGTTGATGTGTAGTCTGGACTCCGATGGAGATCATTGACCGCTGATGGTCAAGTCGTTGGCATGGGCTCCCCACCCCGTGAGTGAGGCGTCTGTGACTACTGTTATCTCTGGCCATGGTTGCCAAAACAGTTTTCCTTTCAAGATGTTCTCTGGAGAGGCCCACCATTGAAGGTCGTGGGCTACCTTGTCCGGAATCCGGAGGAGATCTGTCATCCTCCCTGAGAATTGTGACCACTGAGTCCTCAGTGCCCACTGAAGGGATCTCATTCTCAGGCAAGTCTCTGGCACAAGGGATATGCAGGATGCCATGAGGCCTAGCAACCTCAAAAAGTCGTAGGCTGGGAGACGTTGGGCATTTTGAAACCTGGTGACCATCTGCAGAATATCTTGAGCCCTCACCTCTGGTGCGAGGCTTTTCCCAGGGACGTGTCCAGGACTGCTCCAATGAACTGGAGTCTCTGTGATGGTATCATCTGTGACTTTTTTAAATTGAGGGAGAAGCCCAGCCTGTGAAGGGAGTGGCAGACATAATCTAGTTGGAGCCGAGCTTGTTCCGAAGAAACTGCTCTGATCAACCAATCGTCCAGGTAGGGGTAGACGTGAATCCCTTCCCTCCTTAGACTTGCAGCCACAACCGACATTAGCTTGGTGAAGACCCTCGGGGCGGATGTCAGCCCAAATGGCAGAACTCGAAATTGATAATGAGAGTTGCCAATTGCAAACCTCAGGTACTTCCTGTGCTTGGGATGGATTGGCACATGGAAATAAGCATCCTGAAGGTCCAAAGATACCAACCAGTCCTGAAGCTGGAGGGCCTGAAGGATCTGAGAGAGAGTTCCCATCTTGAACTTGTCCTTCCTGAGGAACTTGTTCAATTCTCGTAAGTCCAGGATGGGTCTCAGTCCTCCGTCTTTCTTTGGTATGAGAAAGTAGGGGGAGTACCAGCCCTTGTTCCTGTCCGCTACAGGTACCGGTTCTATGGCACCTTTTTCTAGCAGGTCTACAACTTCCTGCAAGAGGAGCGGATCCGGCACTTTCAGAGAGCTGTTCCCCGGTGGATGGCTCTGAGGGATGCGTAGAAAAGGCAGGCAGTAACCTTGGGCAACTGTCTCCAATGCCCAAGCATCTGACGTAATAGCCTGCCATTCCGTCATATGGTGTGTTAACCTGCCCCCTACAGGTGTCTTGTGATGGGAGACCTCAGAGTGGTTTGGGAGCGGCTGATGAAGTTGCCGAAGGTAAAGCGGCTCCTGCTGCTGCTGATGCGGCTTTCTTTCCTTTACCCCGTCCACCACGGGTACATTTTCCTTGGCCTCTTTGAGCCGGCCGTCCTCTGCCTCTTCCATATGAGGAATAACAGCGAAAGGACCTTCCTCTCCAAGAGGATCCCGAGGGACGAAAATTTGTTTGTCGGATTGCAGCTCCTAGTGACTTGGCTGCTGCTTTAGATGTTTGTAGTTTTTCCAAACTGTCATCTGCTTTTTTACCAAATAGGGAAGAGCCGTCAAAGGGCATAGTTAAAAGTCTGGCCTGTACGTCAGAAGCAAAGCCGGTCTTTCTCAACCACGCATGCCTGCGGATTGTGGTAGTTGCCGCCATGGCCCTGCCGATACGGTCAGCAGAATCAATGCCAGTTTGAAGGGACTCACACATTGCATCTTAACCATCTCTGATGATATTTAAAAATGCGTCCCTTTCTTCTCCTTCCGGTATGCAGTCAGCCGCCGATGAAGCACACTCCCAAAGAGTGTGGCTGAACCTAGCGAGCGTACAAGTTGCATTAATAGATTTTAAAGCCATGCTACAGGCCGAGAAGACTTATTTAGCCATGGCATCATATTTTTTATCATCCCTATCCTGAGGAGCAGTGGGGTATGCAGAAGTACTGCCTGATGACGTTGCAGCCTGGACCACAAGACTCTCTGGATTAGGGTGCTTAGATAGGTATTCAGGGTCAGCAGCAGATACCCTATATTTCGCTGACAACTTCTTGTTAACCGCAGGGACAACTTCAGGAGTTTCCCAGTTAGTTAAAATCTTTCTTTGTAAAGCAGAATGAAAGGGAACCACAGGATCCTCCTGTGGACCTTTATCCAGAATATCTGTGAGGTCATCCTGTTGAAAAACAGGTGAAGGCGCAGACCAACCCATGAACTCCATAATTCTTGACATTAGGGTTCTATAAGGGGTATCAGCATGTTCCCCTTGGTCTGGTTTGACAAAATCCACTTCTGGGGAAGTGTCTAGGCCACTTGCTTCCTGTAATGCATCCTGAAGGTCTTTCAACCTTCTTTCCTCAGAGGCAAAAGTCTCTGGTTCAGGTAATGTGGTTCTCTGCAGCCCAAAAGGCCCTTCTTGATCAGAATCTTCCCTTTCTTCAAAAATTGAAGTTAAGGGGGGGGGGTGCGCTGGTCTGTGAAATGGTATAAAACCCATCTCTAAGGCAGAGGGAGCCATCATCAGTGGTCTTGAAAAGGTCGATGTCGTTGACGCCGATGTAAAAATCCTCGAAGGCGCCGACAAAGGCGTCGAGAAAACTGGAAGAGGCCTCGAAGAACTCGAGAGGATCGGAATCCTGCTCGAGGATGTCGACGACGCTCTCGACGTCGTGTCGGAGGCTCTCGGTGTAACTGTTGGCTGTGGAGTAGCCGTGGGTTTTTCTTCGACTCGATCGACGGATGCGTCAAAGAACCCTTCGATAACGGCGTCGATGGCACCGATCTATGCTTCGAAGGGGCTTTCGACAATGGCGTCGAAGATGCTTTACTTCCCGATGGCTCATGGCGCTTTCGGGTCGACTCTTTCGCCGGGTGCTTCGACTCGCGGTGTTTAGATTTTTTGGGCTTTTCACCCGGGGTATCACCCTCAGCTGACTTCGAGGGGGACGAGGCCGCTTTCTCGAAGACGCTTAGCATCTTTTTTCTGAATTCCTCCCACTCAGCTTGAGAGCTGTGTATTGTGGGGCAATTTACTCTTTCAGGGGAGGTAGAAGACGACGATAAAGGGGATCTTCTTCATTTTTTCGAGTGTCTAGACCTCGACGAGTGGTGGGAGCCACTTCGAGACCTAGACCGAGAATGCTTTCGACGGTGAGGAGACGAATGTCTCGACTCTACCGCGGAAACTTTTGAGGAAGTTAAAACTGACTTACCTCTCTCGAGCTTCCCCTTACGCTCCTTCAAGGCTTTCACCGTCATGGATAGGCATTCCTCACACTCCGAACACTGGTGTTCGATTCCCAGACACCACAAACAGATCCTGTGAGGATCCGTCAACGACATTTTCTTCCCACAGTCTCGGCATTTTTTAAACCAGACCGAGGAGTCGTCAGGTCGGAGGAGGAAGCCATCGAGTACGAGTCGGTTTTCTCAAGGAAATATGAATATATATCGACTGACGAAGTGAGCAATGGTATTCCGAGGCACACGAAGCACGGAAAAACGGAACTGTACAACGGACGCTGCGTGTGGCCATTTATAGTCCTGATGACGTCGGCATCGATACGGTGGCCGTCGAGGAGCACCTACTCGACGGACGTCGACGCACAGCGCCCTCTACTGGGAAAAGAAATTTCCGAGGCCAGCAAGCTGGAGATACAAATATCATAGATAAGGAATACGTTGGAGGACACAATCCCTTCGAAAAAAACATTTCTCGCCCAAGCATCGAAATGCATATCATCCCTATCTGGTGGGATGGTAGGGTACGCAGTCTGTTTTGGGGTTGACATTGCTGCATGCACAACTAGGCTTTCCGGTGTAGGATGTGTGCACAAATAGGTTGGGTCGCTACTATATGGCCTATATTTTCTGGTGAGATTCTTGTTCACCGCAGGGTTCACTTCTGGAACTGCTCAATTTGCCATGATCCTTTTCTTGAGAGCTATATGAAAGGAAGTATGGGACCCTTTTGTGGACCTTTATCCAGTAGATCTGTTAGGTTGTCTTGCTCAAACAGCAGGGCAGGCCTGCTCCATTCCGCAAATTCTATTACTCTGCTCATTAGCTGCATATAAGAAGCATTGGTATGGTCTGCCGGATCCGTCTTGCCAAACTCCATCTCAGGTGAAGTGTCTTGGTTTTGAAGGTAAAGGGGTCAATGGGTTCAATAGAGGTGTTGATTTTTCTCCTCCCCGTCCTCTGTCCCCCTCCCTTCCTTCCCCTCATTTCCCCCCTCCTCCCCCTTCAACCCCCCCGTTCCCCCTTCCCCTCTACCTCCTCTCCCCCCTTCCTCGCTTCCCCCCTCTTACTTTCACCCCCTCTCCCCCCCCAAACCCACTTCCAGGAAGGAGGAAAGTAACCATCCTTATAGGCCTTGTGACATTCAGATTGTCCAAGTGCAGTAGCGAGAAGTGCATGGGGGAAGGGAGGCAGGGAAGTTCAGGAGTTGGGTGGAAAGGCCCATGGGGAAAAAAAGTGCTAGGGAGGCCGGGTGGGCAGGGCCAAGGGGATAAGATAGTGAAGGGGGTCCACAACTAATTGCAAATTAAGGTGCTGGAAGGCAACAGCTAAGTGTAGGGGGGCCTGTGAGGGCAAGTGCAGGATGAGGGTTGGGGGGGCGCAGAGGTAGACTGGGCAGGGGAGGGCCTGGTACACTGTAAGACTCTGAAGGAACAAGGCCACAGTCTCGGGCAGAGGGGACATTAGCAGGGGAGTGGGAGGGGGAAGGACGAAGATGAATGGACGGTCTTGAGGAGCTGCCATAACTTAAAGAGATCTGGTTCAAGTCTGAGGGGGCAGGGAGGTCATTCCAGAGGGAGGCACCTGCGGAAGAAAGATCTACCTACCACTTTCTGCTTGGAAAAGCATCTGATTTGCAGAGTTAGAGGTAGATGAGCAAAGGGCTCTAGTGGGGATCCATTTAGGGAGAGAGTGTTGGATATAGTGTGGTCTCAGGCCCTGGAAAGCTTTGTCAATGATGCAGAGTCTCTCTTGAATTTGATACTTGCGGGAAACAGTGGAGATATTTAAGGGCTGGTGAGATTTGGTCCCTAGGCTTGAGGCCAAGGAGAAGTCTTGCAGTCCTACTCTGAATTAGTTGAGGGAGCGAAAGGAAGAGTTGGGCAGATTGAGGAAAAGGCTGTTGCATTAGTCCAGCCTGGAGAGAATCAGAGCTCTGGAGACATTGTGATTCTGGGGGAAGGTAAGGAAGGGGAGAATGCCTCTGAGCAGGTGCAGCTGAAACTGGGTCTTCTTGGCCAGGACTATGTTGTGAGGAGAGAAGGAGAGGGAGGAGTCGAAGATGACGCCAAGGTTTTTTGCTTCACACAAGGGTGAAGGGAGGGGATCCAAGAAGGGTGGCCAGAGTGTGGGAAGGAAAGAGCATGTGTCCAAATGAGAAGGATCTCTGTCTTACTGGCCTGAAGGCAGAGATTGTTAGTAGTGCACTATGCCTGGATAGCAGATATGCAGTCAGGAATGAGAGAGGAAGAAGATGAGGTAGAGGAGTGTAGCTTGAAAGAAAGCTGTGTGTCGTCAGCATAACACTGGAAATTAGTTTGAGAATGAGGAGAGCAGGTGGGCTAGGGGGCGCCAGGTAGATATTGAAGAGCCAGGGCAAGAGGATGGAGTCCTCAGGGACACCATAGGTGGAGAGTTAGGTGGAGGAGAAGAAAGGGCCAAGTTGAACCTAGGAGGGTCGGTCAGAGAGAAAGCAGGACAACCTGTCAGAGCCAGGTCCATGATGCCAAGGGTGTTTGAGCCATTTTATCAGGCTGGCATGGTTGACCATATCAAAGGTAGAGGAGAGGTCAAGAAGGATGAGAACAGAAGGAGAGCTTGAATCGAGATTGGTGAGCAAGTTTTCACAGGTGTTCAGGAGAGCAGTTTCCATACCTCTGGCAGCTTTAAAGCCAGACTGGTGGTCGTGGAGGAAACCAACCAATTCGGTGTGGTGGACAAGCTGGGCGATGGCCAGCTTCTCTGAGTGTTTGCCCCCAAAAAAGGTGTAGTGGAAATAGGGCCGCAGTGTGCAGGATAGGAAGGATCAGCAGATGGGTTTTTGAGGAGAGGGTGCACAAGGGAGTGCTTGAGGGGTGAGGGGAAGGATCCAGTGGCAAAGGAGTCATTGCAGAAATCAGCCAAGGCTGGAGCAAGGGAAACAATGTTGTCCTTGGTAGCTCTGGAGGAGCAGGGGAGCACCTGGTTGGATAAAGCAGATGTGTCTAGAAACCTCATCAGGTGTTATGGGAGAAAAAGAGGGGAATTGAAGGGATGGGGAGAGTGGGACTAAGGGAGGCCTGGAAGAAAGGGAGGGAGAAGGATGTGGAGTAGAGGTGAGTGAGGAGAGGATGTCCTGGGTTTGGGAGATGAAGTGAGAGGCTAGAGAAGTGAAGAGTGCCTGGCAGGGCAGAGGAGAAGTGGAGGCTGCGGCAGGGTTGGCGAGTTCCTTGCAGATTATGAAAAGTTCAGCCGTGTCGTTAGTGGCCGCAGAGATGCAGTCTTGGATTTAGGCCCTTTTCTTAGAGCAGATGGCAAGTCTGTATTGCCTTTGGAGCAGGCAGCAAGCCAGTTTGTCAGAGGATGTGCTCGAAGCCTGCCACTTCCGCTCAGCAGCTCTGCACTAGCGTTTCAGAGCAGCTAGATCAGAATCATGCCAAGAGTTACACTTGGACGTAGGCTTAAAGCGGTTCCTCATGGCAGGGGCAAGGATATCCAGAGTGTTTGAGATAGAGAGTTGAAGGTTAGAGAGGGCTGTGTCAGAGTGAGCCAATGGAGGGAGTAGGAGGTGGAATGAAGGTGATGGCAAAAGCGGCAGCTGACACTTGCTTCATCGTTCGAATGAAGGAGGAGGCGGTTGGCAGTTTGGGTGAAGGCTTAGCAGGAGGACCAAGGAGGTCATGGTGAGAGGAGAGGAGGGCATGTTCGGACCAGGAGAGGGGAGTAACAAGAGGGTTGGAGATGGGGAAGTCTGAAGAGATAATATCATCCTAGGTGTATCCAGCAGAATGCGTCAGACAAGAGGGAAGAATGGAGAGGGGGGGGGGGAGAGTCACAGAGGTTGCAGAAGGTCTAGGTGAAATTTGAAATCTCCAAGGAGGAGAAGCTTGGAGGATGGGGACACGAGAGAAGAGGTGAGGTCAGCCCATTCAGAGAGAGACCTGGCCAGGGGGCCTGTAGATGGTGGTCACTGTCAGAGAGGCCAGGGGAGATAGCAAGCCTGCAGACAAGGGATTGGAATAACGAATAGGACTTAGTGGGTATGATGGTAGCAGGGACCCACTGAGGGAAAACGAGGGCCACTCTACCCCCCAGGCCGGTTAAGCCTGGGTTTAGAGAGTATCTTGTAAAACTGAGGTAGGAGAGTGTCAAAACTTGTGACAGAGCTGTCCGTGAACCAAGTCTTGGTGAAAGCGAGTACATCTAGGTTGCGGTCCTCAAGGATGTGGAAGATGCCAGAGGAATTTTTGACGGCAGAATGATAGTTGAGAGTAGCTAAACAAAGCAGGTTGCCAATTTTTAACGTCTTTCGAGGAGGGGTACTGGAGTGTGGTACATCCGTCGGAGATAGCAGAGGAGTCAGAGGGAGGACAGAAAGAGGAGAGACAGGAGAGGGGGGGAGTTGGTGAGAGACAGGAGATGGCTATCAAGAAGGAGGAGGTTGGGCAGTGAGCCCTGGGCCATGACAGTGCCATTCTGATATTAATGAGGATCCTGGAGGAAAGGGAGGATGACCAGAGTAAATTCCAGCGGGTGCCACCATTAATGGGAGGGGAAGAGAAAGGGAAGAGTACAGAGTCTATGAGGACTATGTTCTATTGAGAGAGGGGTGCCCGCTACCTTTTTTGCATTTTTGTAAGGAACTTGGGTTTGGTCACCCTAAATTACCTGGGGGAACCCAGACGTGGACCCCTTGCTCACTGTGCTCAGAGAGGCACAGCTCCACCTCACTGATGAGTCCCAACAAGGCTGAAACACGTGTATGGGATTGCTGTTGGTACTCTTGTTCAAAGGAGGGTTGCCTGGCATTTCGGTGCTGGACTGCCCTTGTGGGCGGGACAAAGTTTGATATGCAAATGGATAGTCCTCCTTTGTGAAAAGTACAGTGATCTAAAGGTGATGGCCTTTGTGGAAATATTTAATATGGGCCACTTTGAAAATCATTTCCAGGGCCTCTTTTGGTTCCCAGTCCACCCCTGGCTATCTACGGCCAGAACCAAGGCCACGCTAGTCTCATGCTACGAAACCTCTCACTCCCTGAGCGTGGATCTTCATATTCACCAGACCTTCATGTCACCACTGCCTCTACTATACAGGATGCTTCATCGGGGCAAAGGATTCCTATCAGACAGGGCCTAAACAGCTGGGCACTAGGCAGTGTCGGGCTGGGGTATAAAATTGGTCCAGACAGCAATGAAAAAGTGGCGCACAATCACACCTTCCAATTCACAAGAACCAAATGTTTGAGTACTACCTAAGGGGTTGTTAAAATATGTTGCAAATAATGCATTTGAAAACATGGATAAGTGCCATTGGTTAAAACTACTGTAGTAACTTATGAAACTGGTCCACTATGGGCAAAAAAGAGGTCCACTCTGTCAATTAAACTGGGCCATCCTAGAACCACAGGATGGAACCTCCAGCATTGCCTTATAGGCCAATTCGAGCCTGTTACTAGGTGGAGCTCAGCAAGTCACTGCCATCTTGGTTTGTGCGCACCCACTTGTGTCAAAACAGGACTTCCAAACATAGCACGTGCTTCTCTCTTCACTCACTAGGTCAAGCTCTCCTCACCAAGCACAATGCAACAAGACACAGTTGTATGGGATTCTCTGTCCCAAGACCTTCTGTTACCATGCTCTCTCTGAGGTAACTACATGGAGGCCCAGGCTAGGTTAACGCATGGAGCCTTAAGTACTGTGATACACTTCTGGGCTCCCACCAAAGATTGCAAAGGATTCCCACTCTGCCCTGAGGGAAACCCAATTGACTACTCAGTTGGGAATAGGATACGCACTATTCTACAGGCCCTCCTGTAGGATAGATGGTATCTGCCACCTGCTGTGCCAGTGGTGCCTCTGATCTCATCCTAGCACTTGCCCTGGAATTATGTGTAGCCGATCAGGGAGTAGTCATCTTACTTTGCCAGCCAATGGGGTGAAAGATCTATACCTTTCCAGCTCGGCCCAAATGTGCACCTAATGCCGAGGGAATAGTGCTGAGCAGCCTCCTCTGCTCATTGGCTTCCCACAATTACATATATTGAGTAGAACCTGGGAGAGGTGTGGCCAAAAACGTAGTGCAGTGTGTCTTTCACAGACATGCTCTCTCTGCCAGGGGCAACCAGCTTCCTCTGCCACCCAGTTGTAAAACTACATGGCTTCCCACTCCAAGTGGGAGAGGTCAGAGGAAGTTTGCCTGATCAGGACCACAGTGAAGACTTGTGGAACAGTAGAGGGGTTTTCCCTGCATTAAACTATGTTCTACTTCCCATATTGAAGGTTGGACTCCCCACTAACTTAAGTATATGTCTAATAATAGTTCCAAGCCAATAATCAATTGCCAATGCCCAGTGGCAAATGCAAACGTTGAGGCCTGTGAATAATATAATGATATATATATAACTGTAACGCTCACCTGGTTCCCACGGAGGCGCAGGTCTGGCTTAGAGTGCTGATGCTTCTTCAATGGTGAAGCGCAGGACTCAGAAGATGGACAGGAAGGGCCCTCTACTCTGGCTTCTCCGGCTCGTAGGAATATACCCCTGTGCGTGAAAAGGGAGTATTACCTACTGACTGAGTTATGCTCAAGCCTCCCACTCTCTTCCAACCCTCCACGATACCCTTCCACGATTCCCCGTGAAGTCTCACCTTAGGGTCTGAAAGGACGAACTCTCCATCCTGCTTCTGATGCAGGGGCGCGTTGAACCCAGTTACTTCACTGGATTGAGGTTGGATGGGAGTTCAGGTAAGCTTGATTATACTGGTAAGGCGCTGTAAAAGTTCTGTTGCAAGTTCAAAAGTTCAAGCTTTAAATAATAATGTTCATTGTCTTTTTTCAGGTGATGAATGAAGATTCCTTTGGAGACTTCTTGCAACAAAGCGCTAATGTTGATATCTTTTCCCCATAGGGGCCGGGGTTCGGAATGCCGGAGATATGGCGCCGACCCGAAGTGAAACGTGCAGTTCCAGTAAAGATCTGGAAAGTCCTAGATGAGCGCTCAGGTAATGTTTTTGCATTTGCTCATCTAATGTCTTTGTCTTTTTTCCCCATAGGGGCCGGGGTCCAGAAAATGCTTGGAAGCAGCAAGACCCGAAATGAAATGGGAATGACCCAGCAGGTAAGTCTTAGAAGGAAACTGAGCTTTTCCTATTCCCTTCCTTCTCTCACCTCTTATTCTTGTCTTTTTCTCTAGGCTCTGGGAAGTGGCTGTGTATCCGGATGATCGCTGCTGAAGATAGAGGAACCCAGGAAAGGTGAGTGAAATGCAGCGCTGCAGCGATCGTAACGAAATGCTTTTAAAAATGATGTCTTCCCTTTCAGGATCGTCGGTGATGTCTCTGTGGTTCAGATTAGCTGTTGGGTCTCTTGTCTCCCTTTGCAGGTGACCCAGGATGCTGACAGGCGTGGCTGAAGTCCAGATGCAGGAGCTGACACGGTGAGCGTCCAGCTGCGAGGAGCAGAACAACGAGGAGCAGAACAACGCGAAGCGTGAGTTGCTGATCGGGTGTGGTTTAAATAGCTTTGGAAGAAGTTCCAAGTGTGTATCCTTCCTCCGATCAGGTATGTATCCTTCCCCGACCACACCCGGGTGGAAAGTAGGCCCACAGGTAAAGTAGTTCCTATTCAGGCCTCAAGAGGGCCTGGATGTGGCAGCATGGTCTGCATCAGGTAAGTGCACATTAAAACACTTGAACACATGTCTAGCTTTATGAGCCTGGTGCCTAAGGCGCCAGGACAGAGGTCCAACATGAGCCTGGCGACTAAGGCGCCAGGACTGCGTCCAAAGGGCCCCAGCTTGGGCCCGCTGGCACTCCCCTGGGGGAAATGATGCCTGCTTCTGGGGTTGCTGGGTCGGACCTGGCTCCTTGGAGGTAGGCATCATGACAGTACCCCCCCTCAAGGCCCCTCCCAAGGTTCTTCCCTCCGGGGGTTTGGGCTTGTTCGGAAATCTCCGGTGAAACCTTGGTACTAATCGAGGTGCGTGGACATGGTTACTAGGCTCCCACGATCTCTCCTGAGGTCCATATCCCTTCCAGTCAACAAGATAGAAGAGTTTCGACTTTACCACCTTGGAGTCTAAAATGTCTTTAACTTCGAATTCTAATTCCCCTTCAATTTGAACTGGAGGCTTGGACAATCGGGTTCCTGGTTGTACTGGCTTCAAAAGTGATGCATGAAAAACTGGATGAATACGCATGTTGGACGGTAGATCCAGTTTAAAGGCCACTGGGTTGATTATAGCTTTGATGGGATAAGGTCCTATGAATCTGGGATTGAAGGTTCGCGGGCCCTTGAGGGGTAAATGTTTAGTTGCTAGCCATACCTGGTCTCCTACTTGGTAAGGAGGAGTTTTACTTCGGTGCAAATCAGCGTTTTCTTTATACTTTTTCTTGGCTTGCTGTAAATGAGTTGCAGCTTCTTTGAAGGCTCGGGTTATTGTGGAATGCAGATGATTTACTGCGGGCATTTCCAGGGTCAGAGGTGGATCTAGGTCAGAGGTCCGAGGATGGTGACCATACAAAGTATAAAAGGGGGTTTGTCCGGTTCCAGAATGCACTGAATTGTTGTATGCATATTCTGCGATCCAAAGGATGTCTTTCCAATTTAACTCGGATTGGTGTAACATGCACCGAAGATATTGCTCGAGAGTCTGATTGGTTCTCTCGGTTTGTCTGTCGGTCTGGGGGTGGTGGCTGGTGGATAACCGCACATCTATTTGTGCTAGTTGGCAACACTTCTTCCAAAAATGTGAGATAAATTGACTTCCACGATCCGAGACTAAAATGGAAGGGAAACCATGTATGCAAACTATATTCTCCAGGAGTTCCTTGGCCAAGGTGGAAGCTGAAGGCAAACCCTTTAAAGGGATAAAGTGGGCCATTTTGGAGAATAGGTCCACAATTACAAGGATTGTGTTGTAACCAGCACAAGGAGGCAGATCTGTTATAAAGTCCATTGACAGGGTGTGCCATGGTGCCGTGGAATATCCAAGGGTTGAAGTAGGCCGGCTGGCCTTTTCTTTTGAGCCTTGTTTTGGGCGCAAATTCCACAAGACAGTACAAAAGACTATGTCTTTTCGCCAAGAAGGCCACCAGAAGTAGCGTTTGATTTTTTCCTCCGTTTTAGCGATACCAGGGTGTCCTTCCATTAAAGATTCATGATGATGGGCAATAACAAGTTCTTGCAATTCTTTACTTGGCAGAAACAACCGCTCCTGGAAGTAGGGTAAGTCATCCTTAACGGTGTAATGAGGACCCTTTTGACTCCATTCCAATAAGGTTGAAGAGTCTAGAAGTTGTTTTACTTGCGTTTGGATATCCTCAATAGATTGCAATGAAGTTAAGCCTAAGATTCTTTGCTCAGGTATGATGGGCACAGGTTCTAAGCTCGAATTAGGTTCTTCCATGCCAATCCGGGATAAGGCGTCTGCTTTTCCATTCTTGCAGCCAGGGCGATAGGTAATTACAAAATCAAATTCCGCAAAGAATAAAACCCATCGGAGTTGTCGTGAAGATTGAGCTTTGGCCGTCTTTAAATACTGTAAGTTTCTGTGGTCCGTAATTACGGTGATAGTGTGTCTTGCCCCGAGAAGGTAGTGACGCCAAGCCTTGAAAGCAGATTTGATGGCCAGTAACTCTTTATCGGTAATTGCGTAGTTGATTTCAGGAGGAGAACATTTTCTGGACCAAAAGGCCACTGGGTGTAGTTGGTTAGTTTTTGGGTCTCTTTGTGACAGGACAGCTCCCATGGCCGAACTGGAAGCATCGGTTTCCACTATGTACGGGAGATCTGGGTGCGGGTGTTTCAATACAGGTGCAGAGGTGAATTTGGTTTTCAGGTCCTGGAAGGCTTGTTCGGCCTCAAGAGTCCATTCGAAGCGTTTGTTTTTCTTTAGGAGAGCGGTGATGGGTTGGACTGTTCGGGAAAATTCCGGGATGAATCTTCGATAGAAATTGGCAAAGCCGAGCATGCTCTGAACTCCCTTCACCGAGCTTGGAGATTGCCATTTGAGGATGGCGTCCACCTTTCGCGAGTCCATTCGGACTCCTTGAGGTGTCAGGATGAATCCGAGAAACTAAACTTCTGTGGTATGAAAAACGCATTTTTCGAGTTTTGCAAATAGTCTGTGCTGGCGCAGTTTCTCAAGAACTGCCCTAACATGTTTTCTGTGATCGGATTCTGAAGAAGAGTACACGAGGATGTTGTCAATGTAAACAATGACACAGACATCGATAAGTTCCCGAAGAACATCATTCATAAAGTACTGAAAGGCGGCAGGTGCATTGCACAAACCGAAGGGCATCACCTGATATTCGAAGAGCCCAAATTTGGTGCGGAATGCAGTCTTCCATTCGTCGCCTTCTTTTATGCACACCAGGTGATAAGCTCCTCGGAGATCTAACTTGGTGTACACACAAGCGTCTTTCACCTGGTCGATAAGTTCAGGGATCAAGAGCAGAGGATAACGATTCTTAATCGTTATTTGATTTAGGGCATGATAGTCTATACACGTTCTAAGGTCGCCCTCTTTTTTTGGCACAAAGAACAGAGCTGAAGAGACAGGAGACTTGGACGGGCGAATAAAACCATTGGCTAGGTACTGATCTAAATACTGACGCAAATGCAGGTTCTCAGGTTCCGTAAGAGCATAAATCCTACTACAAGGTAGTTGAGCATTGGGTACCAGATCGATCTGGCAATCATAAGACCGATGGGGAGGTAAAGTGTTAGCCTGTTCTTTCTGAAAAACGTCTTGGAATTCTTGGTATTCAGACGGTAGCTGTACAGGGGTGGAAGTTGCTGTGGCTAGACCCATAGCTGGATTTCTTGGATAACAAGTTGGTTCACAATCAGGAAAACCTATCTTCTTTGCTCGCCTGTCAATTCTGGGATTATTTGTTTCTAATCAAGGAATTCCAAGAATTACTTGAAATTGTGGGGCCTTGATCACATCAAACACAATTGCTTCCCAATGTCCATCCTGACCCACCAGTGTCACTTCAACAGTGGAATGCGTTACAGGCCCTGAGGCTATTTCGGTTCCATCTACTGTAGCAATGACATCTTGGGTTACTTTCGGGCGGAGAGGAAGCTTAATCCTGGAAGCCAATTCACGGTCTATGTAATTTCCAATAGCTCCACTGTCGATGTATGCTTTTATAGCATGTAACTGCTGAGGCTGTTTTGGGTCCACGAGCACCATTGGCATGACGAAATGCGAGGTCAAAGAGTTCATTTTCAAGCTCGGCAAGCGGACCCCTACGCTTGCCGAGCTAGGTCGTTTCCCGAATCAGGTGTCACTAATTCGTTATCAGTAGCTCCAACCACCTTCTTAAGTGGTTTAACTGGACAATTTCGAAGAAAGTGACCGGAAGTCCCGCAATACAGACAAAGTTGCATTTGCCGCCTTCTCTCTCGTTCTTTCTGCGTTAATGGTCCTTTAACACCACCGATTTGCATGGGTTCAGATACGTCGGTACTCTTGAAGGTAGCGTGGGTTTTGATCGGTGCTCGGTTTTCATACTTGAACCGATCTGCTTTTCTATTTTGAAGTCTGTGATCAAGTTGAACCACCAAGTCAATGTAGTCTGCGCAGACCTGGGGTGGGTTTACTATCTGAGCTAGAACATCCTTAAGCTCTCCGCACAGGCCTCGATGAAACAATGTGATCCTTTTGCTTTCTGGCCATCCAGTTTCCACAACCAGTCTGTTAAAGGTGGCTATGTAGGACAGAAGATCCTGATTACCTTGTCGTAAGGATAGCAGTTTGTTATCAAGGGCCTGTCTTTGAGAGTGTCGAGCAAACAATCTTTCCATGCTGGCCTGGAAGCCCTGAAAATTCTGGAGAATGGGATCATCCTGATTTACTAATGGAATAGACCAATCGGCAGCACTGCCACTGAGGTAAGATAGTATAAAGGCTACCTTGGTCTGGTCGTTAGGGAAGGCTCCGGGTCTGCATAGAAAGTGTAAACGACATTGGTTCATAAAGACGGCATATTTCTTGGGATCCCCCGCAAAACGTTCAGGCGGGGCCAAAGGCATGTGTCCAGGTAGATTAATTTGTACCGGGTTACTCAAACCCATTGATGTGGAAATGTCTCCAGAATTAGGTAAAGGAGTGTGCCCTGCCTGGGCCTGTAATAACCTTTTGGCTAGGTCATCAGTTCTTTCCTTAGATAAGATCAGTTCTCTTTTGAGAGCGTTAGTCTCCTGGCGGGCTGAGTGCACCTCTGCCCGTAATTCCCCCAAAAGCTGAGCCAGCTGGTCAGTCTCGGAAGTCTCCATAGCGCCCGGGTGGGAAATTGTGGGTAGGCTTCGCGTTCTGTAACGCTCACCTGGTTCCCACGGAGGCGCAGGTCTGGCTTTGAGTGCTGATGCTTCTTCAGTGGTGAAGTGCAGGACTCAGAAGATGGACAGGAAGGGCCCTCTACTCTGGCTTCTCCGGCTCGTAGGAATATACCCCTGTGCGTGAAAAGGGAGTATTACCTACTGAGTTATGCTCAAGCCTCCCACTCTCTTTCAACCCTCCACGATACCCTTCCACGATTCCCCGTGAAGTCTCACCTTAGGGTCTGAAAGGACGAACTCTCCATCCTGCTTCTGACGCAGGGGCGCGTTGAACCCAGTTACTTCACTGGATTGAGGTTGGATGGGAGTTCAGGTAAGCTTTATTATACTGGTAAGGCGCTGTAAAAGTTCTGTTGCAAGTTCAAAAGTTCAAGCTTTAAATAATAATGTTCATTGTCTTTTTTCAGGTGATGAATGAAGATTCCTTTGGAGACTTCTTGCAACAAAGCGCTAATGTTGATATCTTTTCCCCATAGGGGCCGGGGTTCGGAATGCCGGAGATATGGCGCCGACCCGAAGTGAAACGTGCAGTTCCAGTAAAGATCTGGAAAGTCCTAGATGAGCGCTCAGGTAATGTTTTTGCATTTGCTCATCTAATGTCTGTCTTTTTTCCCCATAGGGGCCGGGGTCCAGAAAATGCTTGGAAGCAGCAAGACCCGAAATGAAATGGGAATGACCCAGCAGGTAAGTCTTAGAAGGAAACTGAGCTTTTCCTATTCCCTTCCTTCTCTCACCTCTTATTCTTGTCTTTTTCTCTAGGCTCTGGGAAGTGGCTGTGTATCCGGATGATCGCTGCTGAAGATGGAGGAACCCAGGAAAGGTGAGTGAAATGCAGCGCTGCAGCGATCGTAACGAAATGCTTTTAAAAATGATGTCTTCCCTTTCAGGATCGTCGGTGATGTCTCCGTGGTTCAGATTAGCTGGTAGGTCTCTTGTCTCCCTTTGCAGGTGACCCAGGATGCTGACAGGCGTGGCTGAAGTCCAGATGCAGGAGCTGACACGGTGAGTGTCCAGCTGCGAGGAGCAGAACAACGCGAAGCGTGAGTTGCTGATCGGGTGTGGTTTAAATAGCTTTGGAAGAAGTTCCAAGTGTGTATCCTTCCTCCGATCAGGTATGTATCCTTCCCCGACCACACCCGGGTGGAAAGTAGTCCCACAGGTAAAGTAGTTGATATTCAGGCCTCAAGAGGGCCTGGATGTGGCAGCATGGTCTGCATCAGGTAAGTGCACATTAAAACACAAATACATGTCTAGCTTTATGAGCCTGGCGCCTAAGGCGCCAGGACTGAGGTCCAACATGAGCCTGGCGCCTAAGGCGCCAGGCCTGCGTCCAAAGGGCCCCAGCTTGGACTCTCTGGCACTCCCCTGGGGGAAATGATGCCTGCCTCTGGGGTTGCTGGGTCAGACCTGGCTCCTTGGAGGTAGGCATCATGACAATAACACCCTAAGGAATGTAACTGTGCCCAGCTGATGCAATTTATCAGTGTTGGGTTACCCTCTGCTGTCCAAATGGCAAAGTGCACCCACTTCAACAACAGCTATCATTTCAACAAACAGAATGAGCACAGTTCTACGCGTCACCTTCACCTTCCACTATCGCAAACATTCAGAAGTTACTTGTTTCCACCCCCACTTCTCTTCACACAGGGAAGAGCGGTTCCTGTGTCAATGAACAGTTAATTACAGGCTCAACGTTTCAGTCTTAAAGAGCGAAACGCTGTAGGATGAATGCCTCCTCACAAGCTAAAACTGAAAGTAGGTGCTGTAATTATGCCACCAGACAATCTTATGGCATCACAGGGACTCTGAAATGGAACAAGGTTGACAATTACACATCTACAAAGACATCATAGAGGCCCGTGTGATCGTTGGAACTTAGATACTGTTCTTATACTGCGCATACCTCTCATTCCTTCTGATACGTTTATGTTTTCAATTACAATTAATAAGTCACAGGTACCTACGCCCCCTTCCTTGGAGCGATCAGTAGTTAATTCCGATATTTAAGAAGGGGGACAGATGGACCCTAGGAATTACCGACCAGTATTGACCTTTAAGATATGCTAGAATGACGTATGTTACGCCGGGAACAGTTTGTTATTTATATAGTTGATGCTAGACACTGAATTTCCTCTTGGAGCTAATAGTTGGTATTCCCCACAATTTATGAACTTCACAGCAGCACTGCTTAAAACCCAATATCTTAGAAATGCTACCGTCCATCTCACTCAGAAACGGCGCAGGGAAAACAATGAAGGAAGAAGTAGAATGTTTCTCCCTTAAGTATTAGTGACTCCATGAACATGTTTTGAAGAGCAAGGCCTGGTGCTTCCTACCAGTAGGGTCTGACTGGAAGAAAAAGAGTCCTCATTCGCAAGCTGAAAATGTGTCAAATTGTGATAAAACTGCCTGCATCGCACTTCGGTGCAATATTTCAGAAACATTTGTGGAAGATGCTAGATTTTAATATGCACTGGTCAAAACTACTTTGCACTCAGCCATGGAATTCACCAATGAAACCAGCACTAATGTATGGGAGCTGCACAGCATCTTGTCCTCGGAAAGTGCGAGTGTGCCTGTCAGGTGATAGCAAACAAGTCAGAGAAAATCAATGTCATTGTCCACCTCGATGTAAATATGTAAATTAGTGGAGTGAGTGGTTGTACATTTTGTATATGGCCAATGTACATAATGGATAGTGTGATTGCTACATCATTTTACTTTATAACTGTAGAGGAGCAGCTGAATGCCTCTGCTGGAAGTCCCGCCCCTATTTTGCCTCTATGTTGGAAACCAGACATTGCGACATGTGCAATGCCAGTAATGGTACCTATAACACGAAGAGCCTTTGAGACAAGGTATCTACAGAAAAAACCTATATGATGTATCCCCAAAGAGAGGACAGTGTCCTGAGGGAGAGCCCTGAAGAAGTGTGAAGATGTGAAAAGGAGAGGCTGGTGACGCACTAAGAAAGATGACCAAAAAAGTAAGAAGTAATAGTAAAGGCTGACTATACGTAGTGAATAGACTGCAGGCGGTGCCGCCAATATATAGATATGTAGAATCTGGACATTCGATGTTTCAATTTTAGTAAGCTCAACCCGTTGAGAAAGGAGGATTGATAGCTGTATGTGTGTTGCAGCAAAGAAATAAGCCGAAGCTCGAAAATGGACCAAAGGAAGACTGCTTGGCCTGGTGTCAAAAGTTGACGCAGCCAAAACAGGTCATCAGTCCTTGAATAACAGTGAATGTGAGATGCTGAAGCATCCCTTGTTAAGTTGCAAAGAGAGAACACCCTAAGTTCAAAGTTTCTTTATTCAGGACAATTAAATGCTATACATTGGGCAAATTCACAGTCTCCTGCCACGTGAGTCCAGGATGGAAATAGATGTGGGCATGCAAGCCTGAACCGTGATGCATTTGTGCCTTTAAAGCAGTTTTGCAAGGATAGGATTTTGAGAGAAGAAACGGTTTGGTTCTATGCAAAGAAATTGCATGAGCAATGTTATCATAGAAGACTTGATCCATCTATTAGGATCTTAGTGCTATTACTCTGTTCACACTTCGTATATGCGTAGGCGCGATCCCTAGGCCTTCTTTAAAGTAAGCTGGATTACGTACACGCAGTTATTCGCACTTATCGGAGGAGAGAGTTTGAGACAACGATATGTGGCTTTAGCTAGGTAAGGTGCCATTCAAATGTAAACATTATGCGGTATTAGGTTTTTTGTTCATATCCGACTACAAGTCCGCAATGTGATATTTTGACTTCGAACATGATTTCAGTGATGGGGCTAGATCACATACTGGGAAGGAGCATTGACATTAGTGCCGAGCATATTTCGTTGGCACAGCACACTGGTACTTGAGTGGTAACAACGTTGACTATTGTGATTTATCATGCATTTGATAATGCAGAGTTATGATGACGTTTCAGCGTGGCATGCTTTATTATTTTTGGGCACTTTTTAAATGTATACACCAAATAGTGGACCAGCAGCCGCTTCATGCAGAACCGTAGTCCAACAGAGTACGTTTGCTTACTGTATTAGAATATAAACACAGCAGCGCATTTGGGTCTAATAACTATGTAATGCTGTTTTGCCTAGGTGCTGCTTTTCAGTGGGACAGGAGTCCGTGTTCATTCATTCATTGACCTGGGCACCTAAGCAGTTGGACAGAAGATTTGAGCTTCCCTTGTTTTGAGCTTTACGAAATAACTCTGTGGTGAGCGATTTATTGTTCACTGCTACAGCTTAAATCATTTTTGCCTCGTAGATCCCTGCAGCTATACTTTTATACAAGCCATTTGCAGTCAATGAATGGACATCTCAACTCTCTGCCCCTCCTTCCTCATGTTTCAGTTTGGGAAAATTGCTCGGAACAAAGTGAAGTTCTATGCAACACTGTTGATTCGGATTTTGTCCAAACTAACAGACAAGCTTGTTGAGACAGTCTCCCTCACTTTAGTATTGAGGGGTAAGTAGGATCAAGTTTTGACTAGTGAACCGAATGGGACAATTGGCTCTCTAGGGCTATAATACAACAATTGGTGCAGCTATATATTAGCGAGCCTGATAACAAGCCTCCAAAACCTTGAACTTAGGGATATAGATGTATTCTCTTCATTTCAGCGGTACATAAGCTCTAAGACTACGTCTGCTATGAAAGCTCCTGACATTTCCATGGATATCAGTCGTACATCCGTGAAGTAGGATTCTCCGAGTGCAATATATATCTCTGTTGCACAATACGTCCACTCAATTTTTGTGGTTTTTGGTCTAATGGTCACTGGACCACTGGGTGTGGAACATGGTGGTTGGGCACTTAGCTCACGCTACACGAAACAGGTTTGGTTTCATTCTTCTTTTTCTTTCAGGTTTGGTTTCCTTTAGATGTTAAATATCCTTTCACACATCGGAGGTCTTTAGAATCTGGGTGATGGCACACTTAGCGGGTGATTTATTTGGTTCTTTACATTCTCTGCTTTCTTAACTCTTTATTCAGTTTTTATCGATCTTGATTTTAATGCAATAGTAACATCTACCATATCACATCCACAGAGCTCCAAGTTCCCTTGGGACCTGAATAAGGCAGCAAAATCCATCTTCTGCCAAAAAGTCTGGTTTGTACAACCACGGCACTAAATACATTAACACAGTTGTCAATGTATTTGGGACGTAGACCTGGGATGTGTATCTGGTTCTAAAAAAATCTTTTTTAGGCCTCATCTATGTGGTATTGGCATATATAGAGCTAGGTCAGCAAGACAGGATTAGGACTGTGTATTTATGAATTAGATTGACCCATATCTACAGCCATTTCCGTGTTTGTAAAATATCACTTCTACCTACCCATAACAAATGAGATTTGTTTTCTTGGTTTTTGGCATTCTGTTAACAAACATGCATGAATGAATGTTATTGACTGTATTATCAATCTGTCAACATGCAATGTTAGGTTTGGGTTACAGGTTTCAAGTGGGGATTTATGGTTTTTGATATTCATTACACTCAAAAACGTGTTTGTTTTATCTGTATAATTAAAAACAGATTAAATATAATGCTTTCATGTGCAATGTTGTAGGATCCACGGGCCTACCGAATAAATAACAGTTATTTTACATTTGTGTGTGCGCCATATCATAGATTCCTTTGATGACCTGCATTATGGCCAGGTCTTAGCAAGGACGAGGCCCTATTGAATCATTAACTGAAATGGTTCATTTAGGGGACCCCCCTTTGTGTTTCAGTTGAACCTTGATAAGAACATGCTCACACTCCCTTATATTCCCGGAGAAGAAAAGCTACTATAAGGCCAAGTTCAAAGACAATCTTAATGGCAGAAGGCGAGAGTGATGAGAGATGATGGCTAATTGGGTGGGGAGGTATGGTCAAGTCCACCTACCAGCACCTGGGATACCAGCTTACATGCTGCTAGAGAATCCAATGTTCCAGAAGGATACAAGCATGCCAACCAATTATAGAGGGCTGTATAATTAAGGGCCAATGAGATATCATGTTTCTAATCACTGTCAAAGAGGACTTGCACTAAGAGAGGGCATGAGTTGGCCACCTGACTATAGAGACCCAATCACAGTCCAATCCCTTACAGAAAGTATACTTCGATACTCCCCTTAGTCCATTCACAATCCCATGTAGGTTTTTGAAGTTTGCCACGTAGTATGACGTTACGTATGGTGAGTTTTTGCTATAAAAGTAATGTTTTCTATGAAATGCATTGAGACCATCCTGTGAGACGTCCGTTGATGTTCGTTGTACTCCCTGTTTTAGTTAATTGAGAATAAAACAGACCCTTTGCCAACTTCTGGAGTCGGTCTTCTTATTTGGTGAGAGTTATTCTCCATCCCATCCATTGCACGATGTGTTACCTTAATTAAAAGGACCATAAGGGTTCATACCCTTGGCATGGGATGTTGTGACGTAGGCACATCTACAGGGTTCATGCCTTGTCTCATGTTTGGTGACACGTGGCATCAAGGCGCAAAGAAAGGGCTGAGTGGATTCCCTCTCGGCAGTCTGACCACCGACTCCTGCCTGTCATTTCAGCCACTGGCTGCAGCGTGCTGCATGCCACTCTAGAGGCACATGGCCTGCCTCACCCGACCCTGCCACCAGGAGTGTCACTAACCCAGGAACTATGTCAGCTGAATCCTGCCGATCCTCAAGGCCCGTTAAGCAGTGTGGGTCAGGAGCGGGTCCAGAGCTGGGTCATCCTCAGCACACTCTCCACTGTTGCCGGTGATCCCGGCAACCCAACACTTACATAAACCTAGCCGATGCCATCCGAATGCAAGCAGTGGAAAAAGGGGACCGATATAAGCAAGGACATAGACAAGCAAGTGAACGGCCGAAAAAGAAAAAAACATTGTGAAAAATACAAAGCATATTGTTTCTTTATTAAAACACTTTAAATGGTTAAGGCTGTTTAACCTTTAATTATCCGTGCAGTTTTTTGGAGGGCAGTAACATGTTTACTGATCATTTCACTGAGAGGCAGGGGAATGCTCACGCCTGTACTTCATGTGGGGGCTTCTTAAAATCCGGGGTCACGACCCACTGAGCAGCTCTGCTCAATCGCAGGTTAATCGACACCAAGATTCAAGAAAGAAAAGGCATCAGGCATCGTCACAATGTGTGGAAAAGAGATCTCAAAAACCTTAGGGTTTGCATTTTTGCAAAGAATGGCGAATCAGTTTGGGGAGGCGGTTACCGTGGCCTCACACTTTCTGCCATCTAATGCTACTACCCCACAGCTGGTTGGCATCCATTTGTTGGCAGTATGATGGATGGGCGCCTTGGTCAAAAAGGTAGCAGCACCTCGGGAAAGAGCACATCAGCGTTCTGTCCCCTGCAAACAAAACTCATCACCTTCTCTGTTCGCTCGGACACAATGAGTTTTGAAAAGCAGATTGTTTCCACAGGCCCTCCCACCTTGTAGCCAATCGGATGAGTGCAACACAGGCAATCAAGCAGACGAAACGGTGGCATTGCGTCCTCTTCAGCCATCTCCTATTACGTTTAGGACCCTTCTTCAGCGGCATCGACAACAAAGAAATACATTCCCTAGAAATGAACCTACCTTCGATAAAAGCCAATAACTATTTATAGAAAATATGTTTAAGTGAACAGCTTTTCGCGCCTCTTACTCGAAGGCTCCATCTTAAGATGCTTCTGCAATCCAGGAGCTGTACATTTAAAATATACTGAATATTCATTAACTGAGAGGAAAACATTTGGTTATACTGCAAAATAAAACGCAGTGCAATCGCAGAAAAAATCAATACAGAATAAGAGGGAATTTGCAAGTGTAGCATTCGTTTATTGAGCTAGGTTTCATTTCATAAAAGCCCAAATGGTTTTGGCCACATCTAGAGGATGCATTAGCGCATTTTCACAAATTTATTGGCTAGCTGCCAGTAGGCTTGTCTGGGGCCAGACTTGTGTAATCTGTTCTACGAAGGAGCTGTTTGTCATGCACAGAGAGCACATTAATCAAGTTTATGCTTAGCAGGAAGATGAACTTTCTCAGGTGCACAGGGTCAAAGCGAGCGCACAAGTACTAGATGTTATGGGGGAGGGGGGGCTGGTCATGGCCATCACACCAGCCACCTGTGGTACCATGGGACATCAGCACCAGGGTGGGCCTTCAGGCCTCAATGAGAGACTGACTCAGTTCATTCCATTTAGAAGTCTGCAGCCGTTCTGTTTCACGTGCCTGCAGGGCTCCCTTTTATTAGCTTGGGCCAGGACACAGTCATGGCCCATCTTAAAAGGGTAATGCACAAGGGAGGGACACATCCCCTTAAAGGGGCAACACACATGGGAGGGTTACTATACAACACTAGAAGCCTCAGGGAGGTTGAGAAAATCAGGCTCGAATGTCAATCTACTTTGATATAGGTGCCAGAACCATTGGCCACTGATTTCACCGCAAAACTTTGATGTGAAAAGGAAGATGAGAAACCGTGCATTGTTACATGCTGCCCTTACTTCCCCATTGGTGCAAGAGCACCATTTTCAAAACGCTGGTCCACCCCTCACATGAAAAAGAGTTGATAATCGTGGGTGAATAAGTGAATCTGAGTGTCCCGGGGCAGAAACGGTGTGCCACTTTTCAAAAGCAATTTAATGTAAAGGGGTGTGGGTCAGCCACCATTTTGTGGAGGCTTACACCACTCCACCAGGAAGTTCGCTTCTTATGCATGCCACAAAAATACCACATTGCAATCAAGTTCTGTGGAGGAGGTGTCCAGTCATTCCATTGGACATGAACTGTGCAGATTTGGCTGTGAATGTAAGCATGTTCAAATAAAAGACTGGCAAGTCATTCTATTCAGGGAAAGGGCACTCTTGTGAGATCAGACTAGGAGAGAGACAGAGACATCATGTACTGCTCTTTCAGTCTAGAAGCTCATAGCTCTCGTGGAGGATTGGCAAGACAAAAAGCACCAAGTTGTTAGTTAAATTAACTTGTCGCTCCTAGAACCCAGGTGAGTGTGTCAGCAGAGCCACAGCCCTTTAGTAATGCCACGTTCAACAGAGGAAGGAAAGAGGAACATTGTCGAGAACATGAGATGATGATGATCGAGGATGCACGTCATCGCTCAGGCGCAGGACAGAGTTTGACATAGTGGGATGCCACTGCTGATCACATGGCCCTGAAAGACCAACACAGCTTCAGGAAAGGGACACTAGTATTAAGAACCTGTTATCCAGTACTTTCTTTTTTAAATGACCAAAAAGAGGTCCCAAAAAATGTACTATATCTATGTCCGCTCTGCGGACACACTTCCCTGTTTGCTCCACGCACAGGAATCCGATTGGCTTAGAGGCAACGTGGTGTCCATGGACATCAGATGCGACCACTGATTGGGTGGTGAAAAGCGGGAAGTGCGTCTGATTTTTGGAAACGGCCGCCATCTTGGATCCACGGGCAGCAACCGGTGTCCGTGGACATTGTGATAAAACATTAAAAAAACACAAAATTGCACTTGTCAAACTTATCAAATAATCTCTGGGGAAGTGAGGGAAGAGGAGGATTGGATGGGATATGGCTGCAAGAAGCAAAAAACAGGTTTTTTTCACCACAAAAGACCGTGAGAAGTTCGGACACCTAGGCATTACAGGGTTGGTAAAAAGAAGTTGGAAATTCTAATTGAAAAATGGTGCTCATTGATACACCACTGCTCCAACGTTCACTCATGGACAGAAAACCAACATTTTCACAAATGTGGACATGAACTTTTAACGAAGGAGCAGTATTGCAAGAAGAAGTGGTTGGTTCCATCTTCACCTGCACACAAAGCTCTTGAGAAGATCGTGTTTGATAAAACTATCAAGAGATTTGAAGGGACTCACAGAATTCTGTCACACAGGAGATTTGGAAGTGTTCCACAATATGTGCCTAAAGTACAGGCCCAAAAGATCGCATTTCGGTATACAGGGTATGGAATCTTGCACACTACTTGCGTTATTAGCGCATAATGAGAACATAGCCAGGCAACAATCAAGAACTGCTGGCAAATTTGGGATGCTTCGATATGAAATAGCCTTTAGAAAAAGAACCAAAAGGTGGCTGGTCAAGCAAATGTATCAGGAAATGGATTTCGATTTTGTGAAAGATCTGATTTTGAGTGTGTTGGACATGCATACTCATGGAATCGTTCGTGGTTTGGTTCCTAGGACACATACATTGCCACAAAACATTTCAAACGTGCTCTGTCCACCGAAAGCAGAACTCGTGGAACAGTCGTGGTGGACCAGACGTGACAAATAGCCTAGTCTGAGACAGGCACTGGAGGAAAAAGGTGGGAGGCAGTCACTGTTCGCTGTGCGCAGCCTTTGCAAAGGTGAGGGCTGTTGGTGCGCTCTGTGCGTGGAGGTCGCTATTAGAAAATGAAGACGTGCTCAGCTGACAGGTGGATTATGAATTCTGAGTGTTTTCATAAAATGAGTAAACCTCTGGAAATTTTGCACGGCATTGGTGTATGCAAGCAAACAATTTGTTTGTTTTTCATAAATATTCCTAATGCTACAGTGGTGCACGTGGGAATCCATGCCAGTGGCCTCAAGGGTAATGCCTTGAGCTGTCTACTCCCTCGCGTCCTGCCCAGGTAATTTGTCGCTTCCATTTACAAAAAGCAAGCTAGGCCTGTATTGTTTTTGTCCTTGGAAATGAAGGGAGAATTCCTAAGGAAAGGAATGGAATGAGGTATGTAGAAACGTGAAACATGATACGGGTCAGCATTCCAAAACTGGACAAAGTAACGTTTCATTTCATTTGATGAAAAATCGTTGATCTGAGCAGACACTCTGTCTTATGCCAAGAGAAGGGAAATGCTGATTATTATTTAAGTTTTACTGTAGACGGAGTAAAGGTTTCATTTTATGACTGTTACGGATTGCTGGCTAAACTTGCAATGGTTTGTTGTTTTTGGCAATTGGTGAGGTGACTCAGAAACAACTGGTGTGTACTAGTATTTGTCCCATGGCACGTGGGCAGTCCAGCACCGAAATGCATGGAGTCCACGTCAGTGTTCGCACAGGTTCCACCAACGCCCAATGCTAGGCTAATGTTACGTTAAAATGCTTTGTATGTGTTATTCGATTTCTTCAGTCAACGTCCGCATCGGCCTCCCATTGGGAGCTAAACACACTGCATAGCACTAACCTCTCAATCACATGTTTTCTCTGTGTTTACATAGTTTCTAGTTTGTGTTCATCCTTAGTTTTCACACAGTGCATAAGTAATGGATCGATTAGAATAGAATTAAGAATGGCTACTGAGACACATTTCTGTTTTCTACACAGCCACATCCTGCCCTACTGCGAATGTCATAATTTCCAGATACCAATTAATGGCTTCTGCAGCTGGCAGTTGATGATACACCTCAATGCTCAGTTTCTGCAAAATATACAAAATGCATTGCAACCCTTTTTGGAATTATAGTACACCATTTTGCAGTAGGTGTTGACCATTTGTAGTTTTCGAAACAAAAAAAAAAAACAGAAAAAGGCCCTTCTCAGAGCCACCACTTCCTCCCAGAGAAAAGTGCAAAGGTTCTGACAGGGCAGCACTGCAGAGATTTAAGATGTCCGCGGACAGTCCACGGACTTCTGTAAATGCACAGGGGCCTGCAGCATTTCATTGACACTTATTTTTGAAATGTGAAAGGTGGCTCTTTTTTTTAAATATATTGTTTGTTTTTTTAAACACGACACACAAGGAAAGGAAGGGAGAGGAGGGTAAGGAAGGGACACCAACCACAGGAATAAGAAAGGGCAGGTGGAGAGAGGAAGATGTAGGGTGGGCCTTTTTCAAGTAGGTAGCAGTTCTTCTCATGCTCCTTGACCGCAGTCTCGAAAGCACTCCGAAGGTTCTCCCCCTGCACAGTACTGCGTTGCTGTACATGCACAATATTGTGACCCATTGAAAGGTAAGGGTCAACAGCATCATGAATGGCCTGCAAGGCAGTTGGAGGGATGCACTGTCCCACAGGAGTGTCTCTTGTGGTGGCAGGAGCGGAAACGGAGGATGCTGCAGAGGAACTAACCTACTACGTTTATCGCAAGGTACAACCTTACGAATAGACCCACTGTGGAACGACTTTAGGTGTCGCTTCATTGATGTAGTACCATAGCTATACGAACCAGTCTTGCCACGACTCAGCACCATCTTGCACGGAGTGCAGATCACCTTGTTCGCACAAGCTTTTGGCACTCCATCAAGAGTGGTAAATAACCGCCACACCCAAGAATCATGAAGAGTGCTATTAGTAGGGACTTCCACTACCTCATCCTCTTCCTCAACCTCCTCTGCATCCTCACGCATGTTCCCCTTTGCAGGCCCTTAGGGATGTGGGGCTGGTGAAGGAGTGGGAGTTCTGATGAAGCCGTGGTTGCCATCTGGAGAACAGCAGGCAGAAGTCATCAGCAAAGTAGGCAATGCAGGTCAGGAGCAATGCTCCGTCAGGTAGCCAGAAGCACAATGAGGATCAACTCTGGGATGTGGCCTTTTATAGGGGTGCAGGTGCATGCTTTGCGGACACCCACGCTGTCCGCGGATACATCGAACAGCAAGAAAGGGCTCAAAAAGTTCCAAAAAGTATGTAGATCGCCAGGGACATTGTCTGGGACATGTGCAATGGTGAACTTTTACTGGAAAATACCTTGGACTGCTCAAAAAAAGCACTTTTTACATGTTCGGGGGCTCGGATACTGTCCACGAACAAGGACACACGCTCAGTGTGGGTGCGATCACATGATGACATTGCGAACACATTCGCGAATGGGACGGCTGTCCGTAGAACAGCAAATGCGCGGGGTTGGTTGTATGCGTGTCGGTGTTCTACGGACAATGTTTCTGTCCCCAAACTAATTAAAAGTGCGACACACGTGCGGCGGACAGTTACAGACAGGTGTGATATTTGTAGGACCTAAGGGTGTGGGGCGCATGTGCGCGGGAGTTCTACGGACGGTGTTCAAGTCCCCGAATAAAATAAATGTGCCTCAGAACTTTGCGGACAGACGGACGGGATATGTGTTCTATGGACATATTAATTTTGGTTGCGGACATTGCGAACAGGGGGATGTTCTTAGGACACCTTAATATGAATAGTTACAGACATGCGGACGGATTTAGTGTCCTTTGGACACCCCCATTTTGGTTAATTGCAGACATCCCGGACACCCATGCTGTCTGCGGACACGAACTGCCTTTTTAAAAAAAATAAGACCGAGAAATATACTAACAACACACTTAAAATGTTATTATTGTATAACAGTATAAAAATTATGAGAGAGAGCGGGAAGCAGAAACTGAAACAAATACAGGGGAATTAGGAGTTTGAACATGATGGATGGGAGGGTAGGAAGGGATGGAAGACTCACTAACATTTTTCTTGCTGGGCAGGGTTTGGGGATAGTTGACTGGGACATGGAGAGTGGGAACAAGGGCATGTGGGACAGTGTTATTTACTGCCTGATTCATGGAATTATTTGCGTGAAAAGCGCAGATTTGCGCGCCTTTCTGCCAGAAAATTCCCATACTTCAAACAGGGATTCTCGGGCAGAAAGGCACGCAAATCTGCGTTTTTCACGCAAATAATTCCATGAATCAGGCTGTTAATGTTTTCTTTTATGTGGTCCTCCATGAAGTGTTTTAAAGTAATGACATTTTTCATGAACATATCCATTTTTAGTTCCATTCGCTGGAGAGGATTTTCTATTATCTCTCTTGGTATATTATTTGTAGTGTCTGTATGGTCTGTAAAAAAAAAAAAGATCTGTAAAGTACTCAAAGTAATGTTTTACATATACAGTTTCCACTTCTTATTTATTATTAAATATAATGTGTTTATGTGCTGCTTTTTCAACTTGTTCAGTGTTTCTATTGTATAATACAACAATGTAAGATAGCCCCTGAGTTTTTGCATAGTGCTGATGTTAACCGCATCTGTCCGCGGACATGCGCAAAGTCCGCGGACATCAAAATCACTAGCAGGGGAATCAGTATGTTCTATGTTACATGTATATAAACTAAGGGAATCCTAGTAAACACCTATCAAATTCATGCTATGTATATCTATATTCAGTGAAAAAACGTTAAAAGGGACGTTATGGTTAAGTTGCGCTACTAAAAACCTATGAAATTCAGTGAAAAAACTTTGTTATAGGGACGTTATGGTTCCAAGTAAACCCGAAAACCCCCCGAAATTCGGTAAGCTAAGCAACCATAACTTGTGCCACCACTGTGCACTGCTAAGACTGACACTCAGGACATCAAAGATGACATCACAAATGTCATTGATGACATCACATGTGCATTTACTTATGAAAAGTCTGTACAAGGGATTTGTATTGTAATGTTGATGAAAAAGTGTCAAGGATCATTGGAATAAATATCATGAGGTACGTAGTGCATTAAGCAATGCATTGATACAAACAGAATCCTATTAAGTTTTTTCAAGTATACTAAGGTACACATGTAGAAACATAGGCATTGTGTGCAGCAGACAGGATTGAGGTGCAATATTAATAATCTTCCCATGTTAAATACTAAAATTATAAATGCTTTTTTATTAGAGTTTTGCATACTATAAAAATGTAATAAGTACCTAATAAAACCCACTTAAAACATAATTGCATTATTGCAAACAAATCACAAACAGACAACATATACAAATATGAGCATATACAGGGAAAGTGAAGTAAACAAAAAACAGCAATATTACCAGCCAATCTTCATAACCTAACTGATTATCTTCATGCACAGAAATTATTGCTCTGCTTCAAAGCGACTACTTCCCTATGTATAACTATCACATGAGGTGACTGGACCCTACGGAAAGTAGTGTGAGTCAAATATGAGCATATCCAGAGAAAGTAGAGAAATAAAAAAAACAGCAGAACAATAAGAACCCGTTGATAACCTTACTGATTATCTTCATACACAGAAAGCATTGCTATCTTTAAAGTCTATGTTTTCCCCTATTAATATGTTTCATATGCTCTGAGTGGACCCCGAGTGAATTACTTTAAGAACATATTTGAACTATAATTCTATAAATATAGTACTTATTGAATTTTTAGATCCTGATAGTTACTAGCCTAGATATGTCAGTAAAGGAAAAAAGAGGGAGCCAGACATGTGATGTCATCAGTGATGTCACCAATGACATTTGTGATGTCATCTTTGATGTCCTGGGTGTTAGTCTTAGCAGTGCACGGTGGTGGTGCGAGTTATGGTTGCTTAACTTGCGAATTTCAGGGGGTTTTCGGTTTTCCTTGGAACCATAACGTGTTTTTTCACTGAATTTCATAGGTTTTTAGTAGCGCAACTTAACCTTAACATCCCTTTAACAGTTTTTTTTACTGAATATATATATATATGATACATTACTCACCGTAATAATATTTCCGATGCTTGTAAGCAGATACAAGCATCAGAAATATGATTACAGTGAGTAATGTATCCCTTCTGAGGCTTGTGGAATCTGCTTAGATCACATGCTGTGCATAGATTAGCGAGCAGTGTTAGAAGGAGGTGGGATGTGAGAAGGATCATGAGCAAATAAATGTCTTAGAACCGCTTGTTCCACTTGAGTATCTGTCTTGGAATGAGTGTCAATGCAGTAGTGCTGAGTAAAGGTGTGACTAGAGCTCCATGTAGCTGCTTCGCAAATGCTGTCAAGGGGTACATTTGCAATGAAAGCCAGAGTGGCTCCAGTACCTCTTGTAGAGTGGGCCCTTGGCATAAAAGGCAGTGTTTTATCTGAGAGGGAATAGCACAGTTGGATACATCTGACTATCCATCTACAGATGGCATTCTTTGAGACGCGATCTCCTTCTCTGCCTAGAGCTATGGAGACGAACAGTTGATCTGTCTTTCTTGGTGGTCTGGTCTTGTCTACATAGTAGAGGAGCGCTCTCCTCACATCTAGTGTGTGGAGTTTCACCTCAGCAGAGCTTTTGGGTTCTTGAAAGAAGGCCGGTAGCTCAATGGACTGGTTAAAATGGAATTTGGAAATGAACTTAGGTGAAAACCTAAGGTGAGTGCGTAAAACCAGTTTATCCTTATGAACAGTAAAGAAAGGATCCTGCACTGACAGAGCTTGAATTTCACGGACCCTTCTTATGGATGTGATGGCAACTAAGAAGGCAGTTTTATAAGTCAAGTGTTTGAGACTAGATTTGTGCATGGGCTCAAAGAGGGGGTCTCATGAGCTTAGCAAGTACCACATTAAGGTCCCAACCTGGTGGTGGGTTAGAAATTGGGGGGTGTTGCTCTTTACCCCTTCCATAAATGCTTTGACAACTGGCACTTTCCACCATGACACCTTGTTATAGGAAGTGGTGTAGGCTGATAAAGATGCCAGATGCACTTTAAGTGAGTTAAGCACTAACCCTGCATCCTATAGGTGGAGCATATAGGTGACAACATTAGAAGGAGTACAATCAACTGGGTTGATTAGCTTATTCTGGCACCAAATAACGAATTGTTTCCATTTGTCATAGTAACAGTGTCTTGTGTTAGGTTTTCTTGCTTCTTTCAAGATATCCATACATCTCTGGGGTAAATTGAGATGCCCGAACTCTATGACTTCAGGAGACATTCTGCCAAGTTCATTGAGTTAGGTTGAGGATGCACCGTTAGGCCCTCATGCTGGGAGAGTAGGTTGTATCAGCACAGGAGCTTGATGGGGTCGCACACCGCTAATTTGCATAGGTGTGGGAACCACGGTTGTCTCGCCCACATAGGAGCAACTAGGATGAGCGTCATCGATTCCCTGTGGATTTTGTTGACCACCTTCCTCATCAGAGGGGTTGGGGGAAAAGCGTAGGCAAAGATTCCTGACCAATTCATCCATAGAGCATTCCCCTTGGAGCCTGGCTGGGGGAGCCTGGATGCGAAATCTGGGCATTTCCTGTTTTCGCTTGTGGTGAATAGGTCTATAGTGGGGAAACACCACCGAGAGAAGAGGTCTCCCACGACTTCTTAGTGTAGTGTCCCACTCGTGTTCTTCTGGAAGGGGATCCCTGCTCAGAACATCTGCTAGCGAGTTGAGATGACAGGTAAATCTTCCGTTTGAGTGCCCATTTCCAAATTTTCTGGGCAAGCTTGGACAGATTTGGCGAACAAGTGCCCCCTTGTTTGTTTAAGTAAAACATCGCTGTCGTGCTGTCTGTTCGGATCTGTACTGACAGGTTGGATAGGAGGGGTTCGAATGCGCAAAGCGCTCTGAAGACTGCCAGAAGTTCTAGCAGATTGATGTGGTTCTGAGCAGTGTGTGAGACCAGAGGCCCTGAGCTGTGTGGTGAAGGTAGTGGGCTCCCGACCCTGCTATGAGGCGTCTGTTGTGACAACGGCCTGTATCTCTGGATCGTACAAGGGTTTCCCCTTTGTAAGATTCTCTCTTGTCCACCAGCAAAGACTTTGTACTAGTGTTGGCGAAACTACCACTAGATCGTCCCACTGACCATTTGCTTGAGACCACTGTTCGCCAACCATTCCTGCATGGGTCGCATGCGCAGGCGCGTGGGGAACCAGGTATATGCAAGATGCCATCATGCCTAGCAAACGCATCACTTTGTGCACCCTTATTTGGCGACCGGCCTGATGGAGGAATTTGCAGCAATAGATTCCGAATTCTTTCCTCTGATGGAAAGGCCAACCCCTCTTGGGTGTTTAGGATAGCTCCTAGGAACTGTATTGAGGTGATTGGTACTAGGCTTGATTTTTTTTCCCCGTTGATTGAGAAGCCCAATGGGAAGAGGAGGTTGATTGTTCTTTGAATGTGTAATCTGCAAATTACGGGGGTTTCCCCTGTGATGAGCCAGTCGTCCAGGTAAGGGTACACTGGGACTGCCTCCCTGGGTAGGTGCGCCGCCACCACCGCCAGTACCTTGGTGAATGCCCTCGGAGCAGACGCTATACCGAAGGGCAGCACTTTTAACTGGTAGTGCTGGTTGTCTATTTTGAAACTCAAGAATCTTCAGTGCGCTGGGAACATTGAAATATGAAAATAGCCATCTTTCATATCCAATGTTGCCATGTAATCCCCCTTTTTCAGTAGGGGGATTACCTCTTAGAGTGTAGTCGTGCAGAATTTTTGTGACTTGGCAGGGCACAAATCTAATACCGGGCGCATTGTTAGATCTTTTTTTGGCACAAGGAAGTAGGTTGAATAAATACCCCTGTTAACCTGGTTGCCCGGGACAAGTTCTATGGCGTCCTTTGCAAGTAGAGTGGCAATCTCCTCGAGAAGGATTTTCTGGTGATCCACTGAGTGTACCTTCTGTCTTGGAGGATGGTCATGGGGGCGTGCTAATAGTTCTATACAGTATCCTGCGGACACTGTGGACAGCACCCATCTGTCCAAAGTGATCCCCTCCCATGCGTGGGGGAAGGTGGAAATGCGCCCCCCTACTGGGGATGCATGGGAGGGGACATGAAGCGTAACGTCACTGCTTACTAGGTGGTGTACCACCTCTGGCGGGGCTGCCTCTACTCCTAGTGCGGCCCCTGCGCTGGCCTCTGGTGAATCCCTGTGATGTTTGGAACCGATTGTGGCCCCATGAGGTTCCTTGATTCTGGTAGTAGTTGGAACCCCACTGGGAGCTTTGGCCGCGAAAGCGTTGAAAACTATTATTTCCCCTTTGACCTGGGGGTTTATTTGTGAGTTGTCCAAGAGATTTTAGGGTCTCGTACTCATCTTTAGCTGTATTTAGTGCCTCTTCCACCGCCCTGCCGAATAGAACGTTCGGCTCAACCGGTATGTCTATAAGCGTGGCTTGGGTCTCGGGTTTGAACCCCGACTGCCTTAGCTAAGCGTGGCGCTTTATTACTGTGCCTTCGACTATCAATCTTCCAGCATTATCTGTTGCATCAACATTTTTCTGAAGGATGCATCCAGATATGGACCTTCCATCTGCTGCAATTTGGCTCAACTGGCCTTTTAGTGGTTCAGGTGCAGAGGCTACTAGAGTAGCTACTTGTTCCCACTGATGGCAGTTACAGCTTGCTAAAAGAGTGGTACTGTTAGCAATACATGCCTGGTAGGCTGACATGGAGGCAACTTTCCTACCCAGAGCATATATTGTTTTGCTTTCTTTATCGGGAAGAGCTTCTGAAGAAGCTAGTGGTGTACCTGCCCTCTTTCTGGTGGTTGTTACTACCAGGGAGTCGGGTTTTAATTGACCCTTTATGTAGATGGGATCAGAGGGTGCGGCCCGGAATAATTTTTCCACTCGTGGATTCACTGCACAAATAAGATTTGGGGCTACCGGCGAGGGATCAATTCTACGCTGGATTGATTTTAATATTGGGATAGCCTGGGTAATGGCTCTCTTGTCCCCTAGGATTTCGTCTGCGAAATCCCTTTATCCTTGGACACCCTGTCCTCATCATCCCCATAATAAGAAACCCCTGTCTGGTCTTCCAGCATATGTGTTTCTGTCTCCTCTCCATATGACTCTGGATGGTAAGGTACAATTAGCAAAGGGTCTGAAACCAATCCCTGCGCCGGAGTCTCAGAGCGGAGCCTTTTAGTAGGGGGTTGAGAGTCCTTGGACCCCAAAGGGGCAGAGGAAGCTGGTGTGTTGGCATAGCTATTGATATAGTTAGGGTCTTTCTCATAGAAAAAAAAGACATCCTTCTCATCACCCTATCAATGTCAGCGGAGTTCCATTCCTTGGAACTAGGAATAAACCTCTCCTTTTCTGGTTCCTCAGCCATGCCCATATCATGAGGAGTGGGAGGGACAATTTTACTCTTCGGAGTAGTGTCAGGGACCTTGGACTTTTCTATCACTTTAGGAGCCTTCTGTTTTTCTTGATGGTGTTCTGAAGGTTTCTTGTGTTTATCCTGTGACTAGAGGAATGTTTTCTGGAGGTTTTAGGGGTTTCCGAGGGTTTCGACGCTTCGCGTTGAGATTCGGAGGTAGTAGAAGGAGGGCGCCGAATCTCGGGAGTAGACGCTATGTGTTTTGACTTGGGAGCATAGAGGTCGGAATCGTCTTGTGACGTTTGAGCCTCTGGGACTATTGGAATACAGCACCTTTTCCAACCGCAGATGGTTGGTCTTGGTCATGTGGCGATCGCAAACGGGAACGCCCAAAGGACACAGAATCGTTGGACTCCTCTCTCGGTGCCTTTCATTGCTGATCGCTCGACACGCATGTGGCGTCACGGCTGGGGCTGATGTGTTTAGAGGAAGTGGTATGGGTTGTTCTCCTGCCGCCAGGTGTTGTCCCCATAACTGGCCCGCTGGCCAGTCCTCCGAGGTCGGAGGCTTGCGCGTGAGTGTCTGAAGTCACCCCTCTGCCCTCGCCGTCCGATACGGCAGCGCTGCTGCCATCGCTGAATGACCCTTCTACGTCCCTGGCCTCTAGCTGCCTGGCGCAGTGGGCCGAGCGCTTGGTTGAGCGGTCCTTAAGTGTCTATGGGCCTCATTACACGGTAGGTGGTAACCATGGTGCTATTAGCGCCATGGTTGCCGCCGGTATTTTACTGTGTCCGCCTTGGTGGATAGCGGAATTACCGCCCTACTCCAAGGTGAGCGGGGGCGGTAATTCCCCATTCACCAAGGCACTTCCTCATTCCCATTTTTGCCCTCATAGGGCTCAATGGGAATGGGGAAGGCGTTCATTACGGTACCGCAAATAGTGGTACCGTAATTAGCACCAAGGTCCCTTTGAGGGCCCGTCCATAATGGCTGGTAAAACCAGCCGTTAAGGTCGGGTGCCGCAAAGGGACCTCGTAGTAAGGCGGTAAGGGTTTACCGGTACCAGTGCCCTTACCGGTAAACCCTTACCGCCTACCGTGTAATGAGGCCCTATGGCTTGAAGAGCTTACAAGCTCGACACGTAGCCTCGGGATGGTCTTGTGGGAGACACAGATTCCACGTATTGTGCTTATCTACCCAGGGAAACTTCCTGTAACACTTAGGGCAGAATTTGAATGGAGTACTCACCATATGTGTAAATATGGCAGCTGCCTGTGTATATGTAGAAAATAAATGTGGGAAAGTTATGACCACCCCCCACTCTCCCTACTTGTACAGGGCCGAGGCCAGAGACCTTCCAAGGCCCGGGCCGAGGCCAAAGGCCTTCCAAGGCCCAAGGTCTGTCGTGTAGTTTTCGACGTCTGGTTCCCTCGATCTTCACTGACGTCGATCTTCGGCGTAGGATGCAAGATAACAGGGAAAGTTTTTAACAATATTTAGGTATAATTGGTAAATGCCAAGGGATCTCCTCAACATGTGTCCGACTAGTATGGCGGAAAAAAACAATCTGAGGGTCCTACATGCGTGAGGGATCATGGGTACATGGGACGTCACATTAGGGATAGTATTACTGGCACGCCCAAGTTCGGCGCCCCTTTTGGAGTTTCGAAAAACAAACTAATACTCCGCAGCTTCCACTAGATGTCAGCCTAGGCACAGCATGTGATCTAAGCCGATTCCACAAGCCTCAGAGAGATATATATATATATATATATATATATATATATATACACTGTACTACGTTGCCTCATTTATTTGAATGTTTAATGCTTGGTATTGCACGCGTCTTGCGTATATATTGAGCACTGCACTTCACATGGATTAAAACTGACAATACATCTTTCAGAATGCTTTATTCGTACAAATATTTGTCGAGACTTAAAAAGGTGAGTATCAAAACAGCATCTAAACTCGCCACTGCTGCATCAATCCAGTTACCCAAATAAAAAGGACATTTCAAGGAGGACATCCAAATTCACAAGCAAGAATAAGAAAATGTGACAGTCTTGACATACACGGGTATTCCAATGCTAGCAATCTGCGTTCTTTAGCAGAAATCTTATCCAAATAAGGAATTTGATTTCAGGTTGGTTCCCAATGTTAAGCAGACTTCCTTCTATAATAAAGGATATGGAAAAATGCTAGCAGTTGCATATCGGGCACTGTGCTACATAAAATATATGAGTAGGGTTTATGGAAAATGCCCGATGGAAAGAGGGATTGCTGTGTTCTAAAACCCAACATTCACACCATCTTAAGCTCAGATTTTGACAATAAATGTCTATGCATAAAGCTTGGTCAGATGCAGGTGCACCGGCCACAGCGTGAGCGCAGGTATCTTCTGAGGAAGATCTTTTAACAGGGCATCAGGACCCCAGCAGTTACGTAATGGCCACGTGCCAAAGGACAGTAGCAGTGCTGATAACTTTAGGTTAGTAGCTAAGATTTTGCACACTATCGCACATTTTTGTTTTTACATAACACAGGCAATTGTTGCGTTGTAGATTTGCTTTGCTCTTTGCCAGCATTGCAGCACATAAAATTGTATTTCTTGCATGCATTATACCTCACAGAGAGGACATAGTATACTATTTTCTCATATAGCACATTGCCCCACGTCTGTGAACGACACGCAGCACACTGCATGGCATCATACTCACTACACTTCGCATGATTGCAGGAAGTACATTGTGCATGGCACTGCATTCCTGCATGCTTATCACTTCACAGAAAACACAGCACATTGCATAGCACATCTTCCCACCATCAAGCTCATGGCACTCCATGTGCAGGTTACATGACAGCTGGATACAAGGAGCATAGCACACACAGTTGCCCATTCACCATCTGACACAAATGCATATGCTAGTTCACCAATGCATGCATTTTTGGCAACTGCCGTTTTTGAAGTTTATATTGTGAAACACATAGGATTACATTACTGTACATCGTGCCTGTAGGGATATTGGTTATAATGAACGAGAGCTTTGCCATTTTTCAGTAGGGTCCAGCCAGAGGGGCAAAGCTTCCATTATAGCGTTTTAAGCCATAGTTGTTAGTGGGGAACACTGGACTGAATTTCATCCTGTCTTGGAAACAGGCAGAGCGCTCAAGGGCAGGTGGTGGGGGTATGAGATAGTTGCCTTTCACATGGGTGAATGCTTATCAGATACATGTCTGTGAAGGCCACAGTGAGGGGTAGGGTTAGTTCTCAGGCAGCCACAGTGTGAAAGGGCTGAATAACGGAGAAATTATCTGAAATGATGGTCCAGGATCAATGCTAGAAGGCCATTCATCGCAGAGAGGTTTCTAGAAGATTGGCAGCATGAATCTAGTGCGATTGGTAAATGGATAGAGGAGGTGTGTGCCATGTTGGTTTGTTGCTCATTGGTCCATCTCGGTGGGATGTTGCAGCCCCAATTGTCTGAGGTGGCAGGCCCAATTAGAACAAGGCACTTTATCATCTGTTTCCCCGAGATGGGATTGGTCTATTTTTTTCCTGACCAAGGGGCGTGAGATCTGGTTGCGTGGGTGGTGGTCTTTTTGTGACGAGATGGTATCTGCCAATAGTTTTTGAACAAAGCATAGGGTTGTTTAGGGGACCGGTGACGATCAGCCAATGATAATGTCAGGATGATGTTTTTGTTATATTTCTTCTGTAATATGCTAATGGTTTGTTTGTGGCTATAAAAGGTTCAGCCCGCAAGGGCTGTGTTGCAGTTGTCTATGTTCAGTTCATCTTCCCAGCCATGATTTATTAATACATTTTGTGTTTTCTCCTGCAAGTGGTGCACTTTTTGAGTTTTGCGGATTGTTTTCTTCCTAGTTTTGGATCTTTATTGGGAGCACCCTAGCTCAACAAGCTGCTGGAAAATATCCTACTAAAATGATTTCATAAGATTGCCAGAAAGATGATTGGCTCAGGATCTTCCAGTCTTCAAGATGAACACACATGAAATAAAGCACTAGGTCTTGGGGACAAAAGATCAAAGTTTACAACTGACGAAGAGTGCTGGAGTGCAGTAGTTTCTTAAGCTGTGTTCAAATTCTGGCTATTTCTGCTACGAAATGAATACAAATGTTTACATTTCAGAAAAGGTACAGTTAGTTGCAAGAATGAGTTGAAGGAAATTACAATTCCTAACCATGTGGGTTTGACTAACCTTGCATGGGGGGGAAGTTAGTAAATGTCCATCGCCGCCCCCACCCTTTTCCTACCATCCACTAAAAGACCTGACCCACATGGATACATTGACAGATATAGTCACCTACCTTATAGCAAAAGCAAGGTAACATTTGCTGAACCTGCATAGGACCTCATTTTCTAAAAGGTGCCAACTGAATTGCGGGGTCTGCAGACCCCTCTACCCAATTTCGAATCATTTTAAGAGAAAGACGCGGAAGCAAGACATTAACGTAGGCGGACCAGGCTAATAAGCCACTTTACACCCTTTTCTTAAATGAACAGGAAATGCCTGCTGCTAATCATGTGCAGGATACATTTACATACATTCCTTTAAAAATTACCAGTTTTTAGCAGGTGCTAGAGCTGGCAGATTGCATGAGAATCTAATGCGTTTACACCAGCATCAAATTCAGCTACTGGCGTTAATGGAATTGTTTTTGGCATGCAGAGTAGATGGAAAGAGGCAGAAACTTTAATTCCATTCAATTTCCCTGCTCCGCTTGCCAAAAAGGTGAACATCTCCTAGAGGTTTAACTCTGGTGTAAACTATTGTAAACATCTTTTACACGCAGTTTGCAACCATGATTTAACACACTGAAGACTTCAAAAATGAGCCTCAGCGTCTTGGAGCTAGGGTTTATGCAAATTCCTGTCAGAGATCTTCCAATTAAAAGGTTGCAGGCGCTATGGTTTTATATTATCTAAACTTACTGAACAATGCCCATGTTGCCTATGCAGTGTAAAGCCAGTTAAAAAGATGCAATAAGGAGCTACTTCATGAGGACACATATATGCGCCTGTACTGAAAACTGAACACAACTAAAGCAATATGCTTAAATAGGTTTCTCAAACACAATCCCTATTTAAAAAACTCGTCTCAATGCAGCGGAAACAATATAGCTTTTCAACCTTTCAAGTTTGATAAGAAATGAGCACCAGAGAGTTGGTTTAAAGAAACTTGTTGAGACAGGACTTTAATTTTGAAGGATTCAAATCCGATTAAAAGAGCTCTGCACAGATTTGCCTATCAAGAACGAGTTACGCTTTTAGGAAATATGGACCTCTCATCAAGGATGGAGATGTGGTTATGTGCAATGTAGCAGTGCCCGAATGTACGTTAATTATTTTGGTTTTCTGCCTCACCACTACTTGGTTCTTAGGGTACAACACCTTCCATTAGCACCTTTACATCACGTCTAGCGGTTAGATGCATCAAGCGATTAGGACAGTGCTGGAAATTTCTCGTTAACGTTCTATCAGAGGGTCCAAGTGAGAATTCTGAAAAAGTATTCAGCACGTCATTTGTTCAGGAACACTTCAACAGTTTACCTGACCAGCAAATTCACAATTCTGCAATTTCGATTCTTGACATGAAGTTACCTACATCTCTTCTCTTGCATTTTAAATGTGTATGTGGTCAGATAATCGAATTGTAAGCTTCGTACACAGCCAATATGATGGCAGCTGATGCGCCTTCTCATCGGTAAGATTTTCAGGAAGGGATTACAAATAAATATTTGTTTTCAATAATATTTCAAATCAAATGTAACTGTTTTCCCCAAAAACTCCCTGCTCCCCATTTCAGGAAGTAATTTTAAAGCACATTTTGAGCAAGTGTAGAGTCTCTCGACTACGTATAAATCAACTCTTCTTTTCATGGATTAAGCCTATGTGGGCACTCAAACGCTTCAAAGTTGATAATACTCTCTTCTCTTCCCTAGCAATCCTGCAATGTCTGAAACACCTCTGTTTAGTGCACACGCACACATAATAAATGGCTATCACCATTGTAAAAGTGACACTTCTGAGCAGACTAGTGGGAATGTCTTACTGTGGCAGACAACAAAGCAAAACCTAAGCCAAAAGAAGACAAAATGGTTAGAAGGTATTTTTGTATTCTATGGCTATTTTTTGGGATGCATATGTGATTTGGGGGCTCCAGGGCTAGAGTTGGTGCTCACATTTAAATTTAACAGTGGACATTTAACTGTACTAATTTGGTGTCGCACCTTTCTTAGCAAAACGGAAAAATGTGGAAGGGCTTTTAAATAAAAGATTAGACAATTTTGGTAAAAATAGAATCCCATTTATGGATGGATTATCTGAGAGAAGCCTGAAGCTGCTTGACATGTGGACAATGTGACAATGTCCTTTGCTTAACACAGAGTGTACCCATGTGCCACCCAAAGGTGGGGGGATGCTGGACCCAGGGGAGGAAAATGGGGAATGCCCTGACCATCCTTGCACCAGGGTGAGCTAGGGAGCCGTTGCATGGCAACTTGTGAAGACCTGCATTCATTTTTATGAGGGAAATCTCCAGAAGCAGATTATTGAAGCCCAGTGATGTCTTTGGGGAGTTACACTACCAGGTCCTTAAGGGCAGTTCTATATGTCCTTCCCTGCCCTCGGGGTGGTCGCTCATTCGTGATAAACAAACATACATCCGGATATAGAAAAGGGTGCTTGTCCCATTACGGCAGGAGTCTGAAACCTGTGACTTTCCAGGTGTTTTGGACTAGGACTCCCATGATCCCTTACCATTGACTATGCTGGCTAGAACTGATGGGAGTTGTGGTATAAAACTACTGGAGAATCAAATGAAGACGACCCTGGCTAAAGCTGCAGCGGCATTAGGAAACAGACTGAAGGGAATTAATGTTACTTTAGATGCAGAGTAAAAGGACTATTACAATTGTTGATTTTGGTAAATGTTTGAAGCAACTTCAAAGCAGAGATTTTGTTACTTGTATTCCTCCAGTAACGCTTTCAAGGGAATCGCATTAACAGTACAAACAAAACAAACGTGGACCATGAGACCAGCAGGTGTATAGATAATACCCAGACAAAGACTGAGAACACTCACTGTGGTCTGCGGGAACAGCCTTGATACTATTTATTTTCCCAATTTCTTCCACGAATAGAAGAAGCGTTGTGTAAGTGAAGTTGAAATTCTCCTATGATGAAAGCGGACACAAAATCTCCCTGCACTCAAGCATAAGTTTAACAATGGTTGTTACACATGGTAGGGGAAAAGAGGAGTATGAAGGGAAAGATACAGCCTGACCACAGTTTCAAGGAAGAAGCAAGAACAGCTCTCACATTGCCAGACCACAATCGTAAACACAAAATAGCAGCTGGACATGATAAAACCTCAGTCAAGGACTCGCACAGACCACCTGACCACAGGCACAAGGGCCAATCACAAACCAGGCCAGCCCACACCACCCAGGAACAAAAGGTTGCCCTGAGCCCTACCCTTAAGCAAGGGGGACACAGAATATAAAAGCTGAGCTGGCTAGGCTCCAAGGGTTGGGGTATTGGAGTGTGAGCTGGAGACAAGCATTTGGAGGAGAGTGGCAAGCAAATGGCATGCTAAATAGGAAGGAGCTTGGAGGATATAGTTTGAGCAGGGAAAATTGAGGTTACTCTTGAAGAGGAGGAGGATGGTCACCATCTAAGAATGATATCTGGAGGAGAATTACCACCTGAGCAGAGAAGCTGAAAAGAGAAATTGCTGTATAGGAGGTGGCTTGCATTTTAAGAAAAGGTAACCATTTGGAATGAGAGTGCCTGGAAGGAGGATTGAAGGTGGTAACCAGAGACAGCCACTAGGAAGTAGATGGCAGAACAAACAATTTGCTACAGAGAGAAGTGTCCTGAACCTGAGAAGGAGGTTGGAAAGCAGGCTACCCCATACCACTTGTACATAGGAAGGTTCTAGTGGGCCATCCTGGTCCAAGGCACATATCAGAGGCAGGTTGAAGTACGAGTAGGTGCAAACTCACAAAGGGTCAGAGACCATATGTTAGGCCCTCCAAAAAAAGGGGTCGAATTCTAGTGACCAGACCCAAAGAGCAGGAAGTATCTCAGGAGCCAGACCATGGGTCCATGCTGCCACCCTTCAAGCTGTGAAGGCATCCCTTGAGATGAGAGGAAGTAGGCAGCTGATCCACCAACCTAAGCAGGATCCAAAAATCAGACCACAGATCTATGAAAGCCAAGGGGCAAGACTTTCCTGGGACCAACTTGCTTAGAGAGGGTTCGCAACCCCGAAACTTGCAACCCAAAGACCAAGACCAGGGGGTTTGTTCCATCACACAGATTTCAACCTAATACCAGATGCAGTTCCCCTTAGAGACTTGGTAAAAGACCCTAATTATAGTAGCGATGATACCGGAACCGTCACTCCAAGGAGGAACTTGGGGAGGTTAGCAAAGAAAACAAGGAGCACAAAGACTGTGGTCTCAGACATCTGGGGTGTGTATGTGTGTACAAATTATATATATATATATATATATATATATACACACACAAAGGAAGCTGAACATTGTCAGCTGGCGGCGGCACTCCTCCATAGATTCCAAAGATTCACATCGGCACCAAAAGTCTCCATTTAACATCATTTATTTGTAACACGGTGGACAGGATTGAGCTGAGAAAAAGACAACTATGCGTTTCACCCTGGCGGGCTTCGTCAGATTGTATATATGGGAGGCGAGACCACAAACCAAACTATCAGAATTCTGGGGTAGAAGAATTGTGTCACTTCACCGGAATAGTAGGCCTAGTCCCAGGTGTGGAGAAGACAACACCCCAACAATCTGTCAGGGGTTGTGAAGGAGAAGGTGGAGAGTGCAGAATAGATGAAAGTTACAATAAGGTTTAGACTCCATTTAAGTACTGTGGAAGGACAGAAGGAGGCAGACTAGATTTTTCCATTTTGTAATGCATTTGATTTAAATAATATGAAAATCTTCACACTTTCCTTGAGCTATGGGTTTCCCTTGCTAACACAACTATCTGGGGTGTTCGTCCATCAGTTGCGAAGTCCAAAAGTAACTGTCATACGCCCAAATCTTAGCTACTCTGACCTTACCACTAATACCAAAAATAACTAAAGTCCAGGAGAATGACTCCCTTCTCCTGGTGTTGCTTTCTCAGCAAGCTTCCTTCAATGTAGAATTTTGAGATAGTTCTTGGCTATCATTTGCATCAGTTTGTTCAGCTGCCCAAGGGGTTTCCAATTCTCTTGGTCTCTCTTCTCTTGACCCTTCAAAGACCTCTTTAAAGAAATTCCCTTTCTTCGAGATACTTTCCCTCAGGCATTCTCCCATAAAATTGAAAGTCTTTTTATCCGACATCTAACTTATGTCTTGAATGTTATGAACAATCGCATTCTTCTAATTATCATCAATCCTCCTATCACTTGGTTTTTCACAGGGACGAGTATGATGAACAGAGTAATGACTCTCACAATCTACCGATTCCTTCGCATCTCATTGGGTCGAGTATGATGGACCCAGTAATGGCTCTCACTCTTTTGGTTACTTTCCGTCTCACGGGGACAAGCATGATTGACCCAGTGATGGTTCTTACTCTCCTGGTCACTTTGCTTCTCACCGGGATGAATTGGATTGACCTAGTGATGTTGCTTACTCTTCTGGTTACTTTGGGTCCTACTGGGAGGAATATGATTAACCCAGTAATGTCCCTCACTCTTCTGGCTACTCTCCGTCTCACAGGGACGAATACGAGTATCGTATTCTTTGCATTCGCTACCCTCTCCGGGTCTCCTGCTCTTCCCGTTACCTTCATGGTGTTGGGACTGCGTCAGCGGGTCGGTAGTTCGCCTCTTGGAGTCTTCTCTGTAGGTCAGAACAGCAACCTCTTGTCGCTTCTTTGCTCTCGGGCACCCTCCACAGTGTTGTTTCATGCATTCCTTCATAGTCAGGAAAGTGTTTCCCCGTATCTTCTCCTCTCTCATCAGGTCTGGGTATCTCTTTTCAGAGAACTATAGATGTTTTCTCGGCTCTCCAGAGCATCTCGGCTTCCCAGTACCATGCCTACACCTTTGCGGCATCCTGGTTTCCTCGCTGCGCAAGAAACTGCATCTTCTCTGCTTCTCCTCTCACTTTGCTTCCACGGCAGCTTTGAACCTCCGGTGTTTCTCTCCCTTGGGTTTCTCTTATTGGTGCCTCTGCCTCCAATGCTTATGACGCTGTGCTGGGGCTTCCCCTGCGTAACGTTATAGTGAGTCTTTTGTGTTGGACTAGCATTCATTCAGCGCCTAGATGCCTCTGGGCTATGTGCACTTTATAAATGTCAAAATAAAATAAATGATTGTACTATTGTGTTTCTTCATCACAGTACCAATTATTGTTCTATTGGTTTTCTTCATCACAGTACCAGACAGGCACTTCTTCTCCGGTGAAGTAACACAGGAGTAAATATATAGTGATTCATCCTGTTTGTTTCCATCACATTTCACAAACTTGAGCTGGTGAGATATTTGGGCAGAGAGTTCATTGGAACGAGAGTCCTTGTTCCCACACACAGAGTATCTGCCGATGAGCACCCTCTTGCATCTAATCCTACAGAGGGTATTGCATAGCGTGCCCATCGCCATAGCCTCGCAAGTAAAGGCCCCCCTGGGGAGAAGTGACTGAATTCCACAGTTCAAAACACTCTTCATTGTCCACAAGGCCTTCTGAGGCCTGGGACCTCAATACCTTCAACTCTCTCTTCCTAAATATCTTCCTTCTCAAGCTCTTCGCTCCTCCGCCTCCAACTCCCTCAGGGTTAGTTGCTTTTCCGAGCAGCGAGTTGGTGGTAGATCTCTTTCTTCTGCTGGGGCCTCCCTCTGGAACAGCCTCCCTGCCTCTCTGAAACTTGAGGAGAACCATCTCCGGTTCCGGAAGCACCACAAGACCTTCCTCTTTGCTTCTGCTTTCTCGCCTCCTCTCCCCTGCTGATCTCCTGGCTGAATTTGAAACTGCACTGGTTACCTGGCTACCCTCTGATCTCGGGCCCCTTCACAATTGGTTTCCGTAGTCTATAACACTGTGGCCCATTCCTGTTTTTCTTCACCTTATCTACCTCCAGTTTTGTTGGTGGTCCACTTGACACTCCCACCAACTTAGTCTGGTTAATGAAATCCCTCCTATCTTTTTTACCTTTGGGCACATTTCCTTTTTTGAATTAGGTCTCTGCTGTATGAGCTAATCTGCCTGTATTTCCTAACTAAGTGGGTCCTGTTTTATGCTTTCCGGAGCTTGGTTTTATGTTTTTGTGGATCCACAGCAGTCATCCCACCGGGTTCATTACTTTATCTTTCCCCATTGATTGGAGTATTTTCTTTAGTCCATGCTTTCCTAACCAGTCTGAAAGCAACTAGAGGAAAGCATTAACTCGAAGGCTGGTAAGTAGTGTGGTATGGAGTAAGTTGCTTACCTCCAACTCCTGTTTTTCAGCACTGGTATCTTTCATGGATTCACATGCTTTGAATTCCCCGTCGCCAGGCTGGAAATCTTCGTCAAATTCAGTATTATATATATCAAAGAAAAAAAAATCCTGTTTTGTAGTCCATCACTGTCCTTTTGGGTGCATGTAGCCTCAGCCAATGGGACATCAAGTATGTAGCCCAAATCCAGAGGCGATCTTCAGATTCTAACCCTGGAGTAACTACCTCTACTGAGGCCTTTCACCCCAAAGGCGGATGGTTGGCGCATGCTAATCCTTGAAAGATTCCAATGCTAGAGAACAGGAGTTTTATACAGGTCAGCAACTTTCTCCTTCACCAGCATTGGATCTTTCATGAATTCACAGCTTTGAATAGAATAGACAGCAGTTACATGCAGAAACGGCAGTGTACAGGGAGAAAGGCCTACCGTATTAAAATCGGTGCTGCAGCACGGCTCCCCAAACTCTGGCTTCTGCTTTGTTCTACCCTTCTAGACAATAGTGCTTCGCAAACATGTGTGGCACTGCCCAGGTATCTGCTTTGCGGTATCCCTGCCCACATTGCCGCTTATACTCCCACTGCTCTCGTAGAATGGGCACGAAGTGGACCCTAAAGGGGTTTCCTTGCTTCTGCGTGACATCTGGAAATTGCAGACATGACCCACAGGCTATGCCTTGTTTGAAGATACCTTTTCCTTTGTTTGGAGGTCAAAATGCGACAAATTGTAGCAAGTCTACGAAGGTCTAAGGAATGTAAAGCCATCTCTGCAGGGGTTGACAGAGTTGAGAATAAAGCTGGCAGGACTATGCTGAATGTAAATGAAAATCAGGGTACTTTTGGGACGAAACGTGGGTTAGTCCTTAAAATAACCGTATCTCTTGTAAAGCAGCGATGTGCCTCTTTTATAGATAGTGCTTGTATTTCAGATGTTCTTCTGAATGATGTCACTGGGTAGGAGGAACCCCACCTTCCAAGGTACATATCAGATGTCGTTGTAGTGATCGGTCCGAACGGCGACTTCAAGAGAGCAGTTAAGAATGTATTTACGCTCCATTGGGGTGGGATTTTCTTACTCTGTGGGTAAGGGGGGGAAATAGGCCCCTCGTGAAATGCTTTATTAGTCGTTCGATATAAACCAGGGAATACCCTTCCCATTTATTAGATCTTGAAATTGCTGACAGATGCACCTTTATGTAGGAAGCCATCCTTTGCTAGTTTCAGGCGGTAAGTTAACAAGCGGTGTGGTGCAATATTTAGAGAGTCTAGCTGGTCTTGATTGCACCAGGTACAGAAACAAGTCCATTTGCATCTGTAGGACTTGTTAGCAGACTTTGCTCTAGCCGCTTTTAGATTTCCCTGCAATCTTGTGATATATCTGTATGTGGCCTAACTCTATGAAATCAGGAGCCATGCGCTGAGGTTCAGCGATCCTGGATCGTGGTGTAGGAACTGTCCGTTGCTCTGAGAGAGCAAGTCTGGGGCCAGTCCCAGTGGAATAGAATGTTCCTGCATTAGGTGAAGATCTGAATACCAGGTTTGCCTTGGCCTTGCCAGGGCTATTAGAATCATTTAACACCAGTACAATGACAGCATTTGGATAACTCTGCACATCACTGGAAAGGGGGTGGACGCGTAGGCTAACATCCCTTTCCAGGATAATGTGGAGGCATATCGAGAGCCCTCTTGAGTCATCTGCTGGCAAAGCTGCAGCATTTCTTTTTTTCTAGAGTTGCAATGAGATCTATTGGGGTAGTGCCCCGCTGTTTCAATACCTTTTTCAGCAGTTTGTTTAATAGCTGCCATTTGTGGCACTGGTCTTTTAGTCTATTGAGCTGATCCGCGATTTCCTTTTGTTTGCCTGGTAGATGAAAGGCTTGCAGTGTTATGAGACTGACTGCCGTGTACCCAATGCTTGTGCTGGACCGAGTACCGCCTTGTTTCCTTATATAGTACATGTGGGTGGTATTGTCTGTTAATACCCTCACCACTGTTCCCTTGAGCACTGGGTGGAATTAGCAGACCACTTGAAAAACGGCTTTTAGCTCTAGGACATTTATGTCCAACTTTGCCTCCTCTGCCTTCCACTGTCTCTTGATGCTCGGGTCACAAGCGTTAGCACCCCATCCTGTTAAGGACGCATCCATTACTAATGTGTGCTGCAAAGGGGTTTCTTGCAGTAGCATCCCCTTTGTTACATGCTGAGAGTTGGCCCACCACTGAAGTTGGCGAACAAGGTGTGCCATGATCTCTACTCTGTCGTTCCATGTATTTGGGATCACCAGTTTGACAGGAACTCTTGCCACGGTCTCATAAGTAGTCTGCAATGAGGGATGAGCGGAATGCATTATGAAATGGTTCCCAGTAGCTGCATACACTTCCTCACTGATGGGTACTTTCCTGGTTGGAATGTAGTTAGCGGGCAGGGAATAGATTCTTTCCCGTGATGGTTTGACCCAGCCTTTGCTGGTAGCCAACTGCGCTCCTAAAATGACCAAATTATTGGAGGGCACTATGCATGATTTGTTGTAATTGATTGAGAATCCCAGTCAATTGAGCATGTGCATTGTGTGCTGTACAGCGCCCCCACGCCTCCTGTTTTGTGGTTGCCCTTACTAACTTATCGTGGAGGTATGGTGTACATGACAACCCCACCTCCTCAGGTATGCAAGGACAGGAGCCAAGCATTTTGTGAAGATTCTTGGTGCCAACCAGAGGTCAAATGGCAAAACCTTGAATTGGTAGTTTTATACAGAGAATCCGAGGAACCCTCTCTGGGCCTTGTAGACTGGCACATGAAAATATGCATCCTGTAAATCCAGCGAGGCTAGAAAATCCCCTTGTTTTACTGCTTTGACGACATTTTGATTTTCGGATGGATTTGTTGAGGGTACGTACGTCTAATATAGGCCTCCACGTCCTGTCTGATTTCTTTACTACAAAGAAGCGGGAGTAGACTCCTTTTCCCCTTTGATTTTGGGCACTCTTTGTATGGCCAGTTTTAGGAGTATCTTTCTTACCTCGTCTTTTAAGACGCGCATGGGGTTGTTATGGCTTGCAGTGTTTCTTTGAATTCTTAATACATTGTATTGTTTATTTGTATAGCACAACACACCCGGAGGCACAGAGCGCTCACAGGAAAGATACAATGAATAACATAAATAAATAAACTACACAACTAACTATACAACAATCATTACACTAAACACCAAGAGCAGAAAGAGAAACATTTAAAAGGCCACTCACCAAAGTCAGCAAAACAATATATCATACTTGAGGAAACTCCCCACATGGTCGACAAAATCAAATATTCAAGCATCATTATTCTAAAAGAAAAAAAAAAGCTATCAGAAACATGCTTAATTTATCTGATAAAAATTCATCCGATAGAATCCTCAGATTGGAGTCAGGAGGCAAGTTTCTCAAACTCTTGCAGAGACTCAAAATATGAGGGAGGTTAATCTGTCCACAACCTATCGCTATACAATCTGTGTTGCTTACAGTATTTCGGTCATCGATTTGAACCCTCTGGAGAACTCAAGTCCTGCACTCTGTTAGCGTGCTTTGATGTAAGCACACTCGGACTTTATTCCCGAGCGTCTCTTTAGGCTCATTCCTCTCAGGCTTAACCACATTGGTTAAAATAATATTCCTCCTATCCATAATAAAACCTTTTAGGTTTGTGTCAGTAATAGCCGGCATAGGACACTTTCCAATACGGATGTCCTTCAGATGAGAGACCCCCGACTGTCCTGAGTGTAATAGCTGCAGATCCGGCAGACTCTTGAAATGATGAAAAGCTCCACACACAGGCTGTGCTGGTGCTGGCAATGACACTAGTCCAGAAGATAAACATGGCGGGTCTACCTGACTCATTAATTTCATTACCAGGCATTGCCCTACTGCAGGCATCCTCTGGATCGGTTTGACAAAAATGTATTGACCTCGTCGTGATGGGACTGAGACACACTCTTGTTCACGTATTCAAACCACTGGCAGAACTCGATAATACTTTGCCACTGGTGGAACTTGAGCCTAATGCTCTCCTTAGTGTGTTGCTAGCTCCCGGGATTACCTCCCCATCCCTCACAGCATACTGTAGAGGGGCCTTTAAAAGGAGCCAACGAAGTAACTTTCACCATGTTCTTAATAGGCGACTGTGATTAAAAAATCTAGGGTGATACTAAACAATCTGAAATTCTAGCTTCACTTCCAACTACGGCTTCCCCCATCAAGAGCCATGGACCATCCAGATTACCCACTCCCTCCTTCTCCAACTCAATTGAGGTACCCGCCATACCAGGCTCATCACCAGAAGCTTCCACTCGCTGGTTACATAAGAGGTTGCCTACTCTGTGTACATATCACCTCTCCACACCCACATAGGACACTCGTACAGCCGTTAAATAAGTCAGCAAACTAAAGCCTCACAAAAGCAGCAGATCATCTGCCACATATCATATGCCTAAATATCGAAATGCCTTAGGCAGGCTCCCTTCGCCCGGCATGCCTCCAGCAATGCAGAACATGGACCAACAAAATGGGGAAATGGAAGTATGAACCTATATACTCACCAGAGGTACCAGGCCCTTGCAAACTACAAGGTCCTTGCAAACTACACAAGCAACATCATAACTACACAGTGTGTCACTGTTATTCAATATGTATGCATTTTATCACAGACAATTAATCAAAGGATACCAACAACTATGGAAGATTTAAAACATAGCGGCTATACAGAAGTTGCCAATTAGTAAGGAAAGTTAAAACTGTCGGAATTTCAGTAGGTAATAGATATGTTGGTTTGAACCTTTGTCATGCTAGGCCTATTGCAGTGTCATACTTCAATACTAGGCTGTACTTGATTGTGTTCTCGATTCTGTATCAAATCTGGTCCCTTCACCCCAGAGGAAAGCCACCCCCTTTGAGGCTAGGGAGGAGAGCGCGCTGAGCAAGACCCTCCTTAAGGGTTTGAGCAAGTGGAACCTCACTGGGCATGACTCCCCTCAAGGGGACAAGGACTCACATTCTTGTACAAACTCCTGGTCCAGAGTATATTGTATGCCTACATGGGAATCGGAAAGATTATTAACTCTGTTTTGGATTCACCAAATAGTGACATTTCTTCAATCTCTTTGGCTTCAGGTAATGCTGGATCCCGCCTGAACTCCACAGTCAAAGAGAAACAACACACCCCTTTTGTTTATGATGACGTACATAAAAAAAGATGAGGAACCTTGAATGGGAGAGAGAGAGAGAATCCTACGCAGAAGAGAGCCTCTGACCAGAGGACGTCCTGGAGGGGCAGAGCCATGCTGGACTGCAGAGCCGGTGGTAGTGAAGAGAGCGAGCAAATCGCTTACAAGATGCCGGAAGGCTGGCGTCCTGACCGACCAAAAAGCCAAGGTCGGGAGAGAGATGGAGATGGTAAAGAGACCATCTCGCCTGATGGTGTGACCACATGGAAACCGTGGTGGGCCTGGGGCCCGTTAAGAGACACAGAGACCAGACCGCAGGTGAGAAGTCGGATCCCCGATCTCCACATAAGAAGTACAACAACTGCAGAGCCGGGCAGAGTAAAGCAAGCAACCGCTCCCGATGAGGTAACACCGTTGAGAGAGGCGAACCATGGTATTAGAAGCTGGGAAAGCTGCAATGTTACAGGAGCCCGGAACACCTGAACAGGCAGGCACCCTACTGAGGCCCTGCAAGCCTGCCAGAGGGCTTGGGGAGCCTCGACAAACTGAGAGGCATTGATATTAAAGGCTGGAGAAGCCAAAAGGGTTACAGGAGTCCGGAAAACCAGAATGGGCATTGCTCTACCAAGGCCCTGCTAAAGCAAGCCTGTCAGAGGGCCCAAGGACTTTGGGGAGTCCTGGGGACACGGAACATAGTGAAAAGAACTGGGAGGAGAGAGAATCTGGAGTATTTCAGTGTTTAAAAACAAAGACACTGTCAAGCATCATGTAAGAAATGGTTTCCTGAGAAAAGGGAACTGCGTGGAACTGTATAAAGTCTTAAACTTGGCAAACTGAACCTGCAGAAAGGGGGAGGACTGTACTGCAAGAAATTGATTAACTTTGTGGAAAGAAATACAGAATTTGACAACTTTTAAAACCTTCATCTTGGAAAAGGGATCCGTGTGTTGGGCCATGCAGAAGCCAAAGAAAGAGGCTATTGCTCCGGCCTACTCCTTTAGGTTAGGTTTTCCCAAGTGGTAGGGCCCGTTATCTATTAGGAATTGTTTTTCTATAAATGAAAGATCTTTGCAGCTGAAAATATGCTTGCTCCTTGGAGGTCTGTGGGCTGGAAATTGTGTACGGTACTCACTTATGTACTATTAGCTTTCTACTATTTAGAACCATTGTAATACTTTTCTATTTGCACATAATCAACTCCAATTTTACAAATCGCTTTCATTTTTGCCGGATCTTAAATCGATATGGAAAGTTAGTTGTGATTCTGACACTTATGATGTCCTTGCTGCAAAAATAAAGAAGTCAAGGGAGCAGAAGTACAAGTAGAATCTCAAAAAAGAGAAGATCTCCTAATGGCAAAAGAATAATTGGACACAACGCCACCCCTAGTGTTTGTATCAAGATACTCTAAACAAAGTAATAAAATAAAAGAAATCCTTCAGAAAAACTGGAGGACGGTGACATGTGACCAGAGAGTAGAGCATCTCTTCAAAGATTTCCCGACTTTCGCATACCAACGTAGCCAGAACTTCAAAGACAGACTTGTCAATTAAAGACCGCCACAGAAAAAGAAATTCACAGACAGAATTGGGACCTACCCCTGCCTTCATTGCAGTATTTGTGGGTGCATTCCGAGCAAGGGCATTTCGTAAGGGCTGATACTGCTGTGCTGTGAGGAGACTCTGCCTGTGGCTTCCTTTGACCGTGATTTGGACTTTTTTTTTTCTTCCTGCTCAACATTCACGTGTTGTGTGGACTCCGCCTCCCTCTCCCAGCAAGCCCTACTTCAGCTCAGCGTGCGCGCATTTGGAGCAAGGGCATTCCGTAAGGGCTGATCCTGCTGTGCTGTGAGGAGACTCTGCCTGTGGCTTCCTTCGTCGGTGATTTGGACTTTTTTTTCCTTCCTGCTCAACAGTCACGTGTTGTGTGGACTCCGCCTCCCTCTCCCAGCAAGCCCTACTTCAGCTCAGCGCATGCGCATTCGCGTGCGCATTTCAAGCAAAGGGCATTTTGAGCAAGGGCTGATACTGCTGTGCTGTGAGGAGACTCTGCCTGTGGCTTCCTTCGTCCGTGATTTGGACTTTTTTTTTTCTTCCTGCTCAACAGTCACGGTACTAATCTAGAAACGTGGCTCTGCCCTTGTTATTGTTGTGGACTTAGCGCTTGAAAATAGATACTGAACAGAATTTCTTTTACTTTGTAGTGTTGTGTGGACTCCACCTCCCTCTCCCAGCAAGCCCTACTTCAGCTCTGCGCATTCGAGCGGGTGCTTTTCGAGCAAGGGCATTTCGTAAGGGCTGATACTGCTGATCGTGCTCGAGAGTGAGCCTGTCTAAATAGTATTTATTTGATTTATTGTATTGTATTGTATTGTTTGTGTGCTCCCATATTTATCTATCGACTCACAGGTTTATTTTAATTGCCCATAAGGTTTTTATACGATGACAAAACTATATGGCCTGCGCACTGGCATGCCTCAAGTGAATCCGCTATCTAACGCTGTGTATGACTTTCACACTACACCCAAACGGGCGGTGCAAAACGTGCCTTCGCGAGCACACTCTCGGAGCAGGTCAATTTCGCACACTAGTGACATTCGAAAGTTTTACTCTGAGAGTCCGCCTTTAGCACCCTTAACGGAATTGAGTAAAACTGATGGTACAGTGAAGCCATCCAGCAACGTGGCGTCGCAGGTACATGGCACTAGCGCCAAAGGAAACTTCAATAAATGTGCCAGTCGATCTATGCTCCCCATCCGACTCACAACTGACTGCTCCACCATCAGACTCTCTATTAGCAGCCTTTATGGAACCAGCATTGTTGGGTGATTATGCTGCCCCTGCTGCTCCCAAAACGGTAGTGAATGCTCTTATACACGCAATCCCCACTCCAGCTCACCCGGCTAATTGTTAAGAAGCTGTGACTGTTCCTCCATGTGAAGAAATGGATGCCCTGAAAACAGCATTGCCAACTATAGCTCTGGCGATATCTCGAGATAACCAGGATGCGGTAAATCAGCCAAATGATTGTGTAGATGAGGAACAATTATCCCAATCACCAGTGATGTTTACTGAATCCTCACAAGAATCTTCAGTTTTGTCCATTTCCTTCACGCAATCCACCCCGCGACAAAGCCGATAATTCCATACCAACGAACGAACCAGTGTCACCAAAAAAGTCATCAATGGCTTTGATATTGCAAGATCTGAACACGTCAGTATTTTCACTGGCAAAACTTTGAGACATTAGATTCACGTCTACTTGATCAAAGTTTTCTATTACGTGAACTATTGGAAAGTTCAGCGAATCGACTTTCTGTAAACAAAGAACTGGCAACGGTTGATCTAAGCACGCCCAATGGGAAAATGGCGTGCCTATGGTGCAAAAAAAATCCCTCAGCGACTGAGCTTGCCAGTGACGACATGAAGATAAATGATGAAATGAAAAGCAATGATAATGAAGGAACACAAATAGACCATGTAATTGAAAAAAAGAAAAAACAAACAAGCTTGTGTCACTGCAAAAAATGATGACTTGGAAATAAGTGAACAGGAAGTAGTGGTTACAGCAAAAATTGCTGTCAATCAAGCACCAGTGACCTTGCCACTCCATCAAGGCAGCTCAGTGTACAACATCTTCAATGCGAAAACCACAAATGAGAAATGTGATAGGGAATTGACTTCAACAAAAAAAACGAAAAATCAAAAATTAAACAAACTAAAGAAGAACAAAAACTCAAGACAATTCATCAAATTGCTGACGGTAGCTGATAAAAGAGCTCAGGAAAAGATGCTGCCATCATACGCAAATACTCGGCAATATCTAAAAGTAAGATCATACGTTTTGGGACAAAACTCACAGGAAATGAGACGGGTCCCTCAGTGCCGACTGAGTTGCGATACGACCCTCTAGATAATCTTCTAGAAGAAGTGGCAAAAACAGAAAAACCCTGTGGAACGCTAAAATCTTATCCTGCCCCGCAAGTAAATCAAAGCATTGGTGCAATTACAGATACGAATGGCCGGACAGAAGATTATACATTCATGACTCTAGAAAGCAGACGGGAAGAAATTCAGAAATCAAATGGGCTTGTTCATGTCACGGCCAGTCCCAAGTTTCAAGACCAACGATACTACTGAAAGCATCAGTAGCTCTAGCATGACTTGGACTAACAAGCAAGCAAACAATTTTCAGGCCACTCAAAAAAACGAGAATGATGGCCTTAGAAACGCAATCAGTGACACTATTCCTACGGCACCAAATAAAAAACCGGAAATCAAGGTCAATCTGAAAAATCGGCACAACAAATGCAATGATACGACACATGTTAGTTTAATATTGCAATTTCGTGGAGGTGACTTTGGCCTATATGACCTGAATCGAGCTTCTGTGCTGAATATATTGAACAATGTCCCGGGTCTACAAGGCACCAAGTCTGATGACATAGCCCAAATTGAATTTATCCATGATCACGATCGATCTGTTGTCAAAATCTGGATGCTCTCGGCCGTGGTTAAATACACCATCTGGCAGAGAAAAGATGAGATCAACTGGGTTTCCTTCTCTTTAATCCAACGCAAACAACAAGTACATCTAACAATCAGCCTAATATATACCGAGGAACGGCTGTAAACGCTCCATGGATGAAAAGTCCAGTCACAATTTCATACTCAACACCTAATAGCAATCAGAGTTGTAGCCTGCTCGTCCACTGGAAATGAGGTTATGAGATGTTAGCTTACTACAAAACAAGAAAATCGAGTAATACAATTAGCCTCGTGGAATACAAGAGGCTATGCCCACTTAATTAAGTCTTTGGTGTCCCCATTAGCTCATTATGACATCATTATGCTAGAGGAAGTATGGCTGAGTTTTCCACCCACTTGGGAAGGCCATCAAATTGCCTTAATTCCAGCTATTACTCAAACTAGGGGCATACCAAAGGCTGGTCTAATAACCGCAGTTAAAATCTCGAGTGGGCTAAAATTAGAACCTTGGTTCTCTCCAAATAGTTACATTCAGTTGGTGCGCATATCATATGAAGAAAAGACGATAGCATGTCTCCATTTATACTGGAATCATTTGAGCGTTCAAGATAAACGATTCTTCAGAGATTTGAATAACTGTCTGGACATGATAGCCAAAAATCCTTCTATCAAGCACATCATTATATCGGGTGACTTGAATATGAACTGGGTGACTGAAAATGGTGGAAAGTTGAAAAACACTGTCTTTCAATGGAGGAGATTAATGAAAGAGAGGCCTCAAACTGATCAATGGTGCTGTGGAAGGGGACATCCCTCCAAATATAACTTGGCGGCAAGGCCCCCTGACGTCCATCATAGACTACGTGTATGCCGACAGTGAACTTTTTCCCTTGATCACATCTTTTAAAGTGGTCGAACAGGCTCCAAGTGATCACAACATCTTATGTCTACAATGGGAATGGCCCCTGAATCAGTTAAAGGAGCAAAATCGAATGAACAGCCAGGCATTAGTGGTTTCCCTTTAAAGGCAATCGTTTTAAATGGACTCCATCTTCATTGACTGACCTACTACATGCCTTATCCTATCCAAAGGACATTTTAGAACCTGATTTGATGCATACACATGGAGACTTCGTTGCTGTATTACACACATTCAAGGTTAAAGTAAACATCAAGCATGGAAATAATAAAATGCATAGCCACGCTTACGACGAAGAAGTTCGCAACTATAAAACAAAGCTTAGGCAGGATATACGTCTCTTGATGCAAACCAACTCACTAAATAAGGTCCAAGAGATTTCCAGATATAAAAATAAGTACAAAAACTGGATCAAGCAGCGCAAAGCGACTATGTCTTTGAGAGATGCTCAAGTCATGTTACAATCAAAAGCCTCTAAAAACTCTGCCTTAGTGTGCGGCCTAATAAAATCTATCCATGGTGACAAGCAATCTATAACACAAGTAAATGCAGTACCTGAGGAAGTATGGAATCAATACTATGAATCGCTGTATGCAGAAGAATACTGGCCTGGTACAAAAACAGGAGCGAGTCTGGACAGGAACAACCAACTGGTATTTGATGACCTTGATATATTGCTAAATATAAAGAAACTTAGTAGGTCTAGAGCTCCGGGCCCTGATGGACTCACTAATGCCATGCTAAAAGACAATCCTGAGGCGTGGGCTTCCATCCTAAGGGCCATATTTGATCAGGTCATAATTAACAATCGAATACCACCTTCCTGGCAAAGATCTATTATAGTCCCTATATACAAGAAAGGGGAAAGATCAGATCCTCGCAATTACAGGCCAATTGCCTTACTCGATGCGCCAGGAAAAATATTTGCGCGATTAATTTTGAAGAAATTCAATAAATGGACCTTCGATGTAGGCTTAAATGACCCCTTTCAGACTGGCTTTGTAGCTGGTATAGGGACAGCAATTCATTTGCAAGTCCTACATGCAATTAAGCATCATGAGCTACAAGCTAAGCAGTCACTACATATGGCATTCATCGATTTCGAAACTGCTTTCGATTCAGTCTCGAGGCAATTATTATTCAGTAAGCTGTCAAAGAACCAGTGCCCTGCACATCTCACACATTGGATAACAGCGTTTCACAGCAATACGTCTATTCAAGTGAGATTAACAATGGACGGGAAACTCTCTAGACCAATTAATACCTACAAAGGCCTCAAACAGGGTTGCCTGTTGGCATCTACCCTGTTCAACTATTACATATCCGATGTGGGGGATGAATTCAATACCATAATAACAGATGCACCTCGCCTGGGATGCAACGCAATCCCCTGGTTATTTTACGCAGATGATCTGGTGCTCCTGGCGAAGACTCCCAGGGGGCTCCAAGCGCTACTAGATCAATTGGGAAAATATATCAAAGCCAATAAACTGCGTATAAATTTGATGAAAACCAAGGTGATGAAGATTGTACCCAACTATAAGAACAGAATATCTCATCAGATCTGGTCACTGCAATCCCAACCCCTTGAAAATGTTGGTCAATACAAATATCTAGGGGTAATGATAGACAATAAGGGGTCTGATGTGGCCTATCAAAATGAATTAAGAGCTAAAATGAGAACTGCCACTTCCCAAGCTTCCGTAATTAATCATTAATACGGACGCTTTTCACTGAAACCAATAATAACGTATTACTGCCAAAAAGCAGTACCCACAGTGACATATGGTGCAGAGGCCAGATCATGGATGCCAGAGATATTTTGGTCTAGATTGGAAGGCGCATTTTGGAAAAGCATACTCTGTGTACCCAAAGCGACTCCCATGTGCTTGCTGAGGTATGAAATGGGTCTATCTTCCCTGTCTACTGTTTATATGTGGGGATTGGCTGGTCTGCATCACAAATGCTTGCTGACTCAACAGGGAAATACCATTTTGCATATTTTGTCTATATATGTACAAACAACAACTCATCATTTTATGGTAACCTGGCGAGATAAAAATCAAATTTTCTGCAGAACGCTGATGTCACTGATGAATTATTATTAAAAAATCCTGAGAGAGCAAAATATAAGATAATGTTATGGGATTGGATACACACATATGAACAGTGTCAAAGAACTAAGCATGCAACCACGCATAACATTATTATAAAAAGAATGAGAACTCCAGAAACCTATGTGCTGAAAGGAACAATGTTTAGAGACCTCTTTCTACGATTTAGTTTAAATGTATGGCACACTAGGAGTGTTTTAGCCAAGTGGAAATTAATACCCATAGTGGACAGTTATTGTCGATTCTGTGAAAACGTAAAAGAACCTGAAACGATGTTACATCTACTTGCAATGTGCCCAATGCTGCCTAACAAAAGAACTGATTACTTTAAATCTCATTTTCAGGCACATAGCTCCTTATCTGCTGAGCAATTTTGGGATTACATTTTTAACACTCAGTCGGATAAAATCAGAATAACGATTGTCAATTATCTAATTTCATTGAACATACAGAAGGTGCATCTATCGCATACAGGATATGTACGCAATGATGATAAATCTGACTCGAAGTAATTGATAACAAAAAACATTCTTTTCTTTTAATTAAGTGTGTAATTTCCCTTTTTCTTTTTTTCTCTCTTCGTTCACTTTTAATATAATCTGACTGAGTTTTGTATCTTTTGTATCTTTTTATTCCACACAGATGCAACATTGATGTGGATCACGAAATGTGTATTTTATACCAAAATGAAATTGTTGTTTTGCACTATTAATTTGTACAATGTATTGAAAAGTTGATTATTCAACTATATCAATAAAAAAAAAAGGGTACATCCAGAAAGGAGAAACAGCGAATCATCCTCACACAGGAGAACGGATTAGATTACACAGTTATGCAACTTGTGATGCACAAAACATCTATGCTATAAAATGTCCATGTGGCCTTTATTACATAGGACAATCACAAAGGGCAGCTAAAAACAGATGGAACGAGCATAGGTCATGTATTCACAACCATAATGCTAATTCGGCAGTTGCCAGGCATTGGAACGTGAAAAAAACATAGCCTAGCACAGATCAAGTTTATAATTTTGGAAGTCGTGAAGAAGAGAGAACCACACGAAAACATCCAGAAAAGACTTGACCAAAGAGACTTTTTAGATAGATCGAATGAACTCTCTAACCCCGAAGGGATTAAATGAAGAAATAAACTATATGTGCTATTTGTAATCATTAGAGCAATTCGGTATCGATGACTATCTTTTATCCATCCTAGAAGGAACCTATTGTATTTTCCATGGTTTTATTTCCCATTTTCTTTCCTACTAAATTGATCAATGTGAGTCTGCTACTAACAACTGACTAAGCAGTATATTTCAAATTGCAAATCACATTGTTGACATGACGTTTTACATGAGCACCTATAAGACTATATAATTGATTGATTTGCATGGACTGTCATACCATGTCATTGTCCTAGCGTTTTTTTGGAAACAATGTTTGTACACACATGTATACCATAATGCATACAGCATTCTTACGAAGACCATACCACAGATTTCTCAAAAGATGCGATCACCAGCGTTCTGTGATCAGTTTGCATTCCGATTCTACATTCATATGTTATTCCCTTCGTATCAGTTGCGAGGGGTTGAAGAGAGCAGTAGACGCACTGCAGAGCATGCGCAATAGTAACTATACCGTAATTTGCATGACTTTGATTGCAGCTCCCATCACATACAAGATGAATCCGATCGTATCTGTTTCCATCATTCTCCCGATTACACGTAAAAAAAAATTCTATTCTCATTGTATACAACATGCACACCGATGGGCTCATGTTGCTTTGGCATCCCTCCCACCCTCCCGTTTCCATGGGAGGTGGGACCCGAGGCGTACCTGCTCCGGCTAACGCCGGAGTATGACGCGTTGCCGTTTCGCCATAGCAACATTTAAAACAATGCAAAACCGCGCATCCCAGCGGTTTCGCTGTTCATGAAGGACAACATGACTTTGGAGGTAAGCTGCCATAGTATACAGATTAGTGTTCGAGCACGGCACTGGGATACTAGATGCCCATACTTTTATGTACTTGTTTCAGCCGCACACTCCAACCTGAATGACGGAAAATAGCCGGCATCGTATAGATACGGGTTACTTAAAGCATTGGACGAGGAACACAATTAAGACAGAGTTTTGCTTTATCTCCAATGGATTATCAGAGATATTCACATTTTTGATGTAAACATGCATGCAGCATTTTGGTACAGCCACTGATTATAATTTTCCTTCTCTGTTTTTTTGATGATTTACATGAACATCACAAATACGCTGTGGTATGTACATTTTCTTTAATTACAATGATTGTACAATATTCTTTGGATTATAATTTTGAAAGATTGAATAGCCCTGAAGATGTAGATACACCGAAATGCATTGGCTTGTATGCTTTGGACTGACCATTTATTGGATTTCTGTCTCAATACTTGACACTTGAAGTAACAATGTGACAGGAATGCACATTAAACTTCTCCTGCAGGTTTGAAAAGTCTCATTTGAGTTTGGTTTTCAAAACAAATTGATACAATTCAAGAAAGTAATTTCAGTAGATTAACTGAAAACGATAGTACAAGATAACCTCACCTAAAAATAGTAAATAAATTGTTTCTGCTCATTGTGGAGCTAACCGAGCGTCAGACTTGTTGAGTTGTTTCCACCTCATAATTTTTCTGTTTTGCAAAAATAAAGTATCCATTCTCAATCCCAGGTAGAATTGTACTGTGACCTGCCCCACTAAGGAGATGCAAAGAAGCATTATTTGTTTGGCCGTGCAAATAAAACGCCCACTAACAACCTTTCCCTGGAGCTTTTCTTTAAGTTTGAGATCCTGGGGAGTAGCTACTTATCCCCGCAAGTTGATTGCAAACAATGGCTTCTTGTTGCCAGATCACCCTTCTCCCTCCACGCCAAGTCTGTTACTCCAGATGTAGGCTCATGCCCACATATAGGGGCACGGAAAGTTCACTCTACAGCGGACCTGCCCTTCCATGCCCAGGTCGACTTGGCCTGCAAGAACATGTGCCAAAAACATACAGCCCCAAATGCATCAAATGCAAAATTCAACATTATAGAAGCTTAAAAGAGCATCACAATGATGCAATATACACACAGAACAAGGGGGGTCCTGGGAGTACCTCTACTGGGACAAACATAGCCCTTTGACCTGTTCTCGGGTGGACGACCTCCAAAGAGACTCAACCAAGTTTTTAGATCACTGTTGCTTTCACAAAGGAGAAATAACCCTGCATATCAGTCGTTGTCCTGCCCAGGGGCAGTCCAGGACCGAAATGCTAGGCAATTCTCCTCTGAGCAAGAGTACCAACAGCAACCCCAGACACGTGTTTCAGCCTAGTCGGCACTCATCAGTGAAGTGAAGCTGTGCCTCACTAAGAACAGTAAGCAAGGTGTCCACGTCTGGATTCCCCTGGTAATTTAGGGTGAGACCCAAAGTTACTTAATATGCAAAACAAGGGTAGTTCTGGAAGTCCCTCTACCAGCACAAACACGGCCCATTGACATGTTCTTGGGTGGATGGCCCCCAGGAGAGTCTCAACCAAGTCTTTAGCTCACTGTCCATTTCACAAAAGAGAAATATCCCTGCATATCAGTCTTTGTCCTGCCCACTCACTAATATGAATCAGCCCTCTCATACTTGAACCATTTTCAAGGTTACTCCCAAACTCGTTAGGCCACAAATGTCAAAACAAGAAATGCGATTGGCAAAAACATGTCTTAAGTCATGTTAACATTGTGAAAAACCCAAGGGTATTTCACTGCCCAGAACCTTAGGGCATGATGAGGAAGCATCCAGGTGAGACACACGGTATTCCCCCTATCTGACACTTCCTCCACTTTTATATGTCATTATGAATTCTGTCCCGTTGCCCCCTCCCCAATTCCCTCAGGTACCAACATTAAAGGGAGGCGTAGGAGAAGAAATATATCCCTGTACGACATCCCCTCAGTCACTATGGGACATTATCACCTAAAACCCATTCACCTACAACTATATATCTGCCCCCTGCCCCCGACAAACACTTACAGAAGTTTCCCTCCATCATTACACTCCCACCAGGGACTTCTTCCACTGTCCATCAATGTGGCACACAAAAAAAAACATTATTTGAACCCTGGGTTCTTGGTTTGAGTAGGCACCCAACCCATCTCACACCCAACTTAACAAATACCCATGTGGCAATGGACTATGAACCAGGCCAGTGTGTAACAATGAAATATTTATTCACTTTTAGAATTCAAAGAAAATCAAGCAAATCAAAATTAGGGTAGCAGCCACCACAGTGTGGCAGTATACATGCAAAAATCCCCCAATACAGTTACTTCTCACTCCTAACATAACATTTAATAGAAACGGAAACACAATTACTTTTCTTCAAAATACAGATAGCACATAAGTTAAGCACTCCCCAGGAACACTTCCCCCCAAACATCTACTGACTAAATTCTTTGTGGATGGAAAGCAGTGGCCAGGAGTCCGAAAGAAAAAGGAAAAATCGGATATAAACTTCAGCCCACCACCCCAAGATGGGAGGCCAGAAATGAAAATAAAACCTTCAAAAAGAGCAAAATGGCATACTCAGATTTTACTTGTTACTTGCATCTCAAATTACAGTTGCGGTAGGATAGATATGACAGAGACTTGCGTGGCTGCACTTAAGAGACAAGGAGTTTACAGATTACTGAGCAGGGCACCAAAGCAATGTGACATAGGTTAGAAAATACATTTTTAAAGGAAAAATACAGAAGAAAACACGAGGCAGAATTGCAACTCTTATTTTCCACTGGCTTTAAAATGACAAGCAGCTAAGTAAAAGGGGCCTAGTTGTCAAAATCGGAAATTGTTTTTTGGATGAGAAACAAAAGGCACATAACAGACAGGATTCGGAGGTAAAGGGAATATTCTTAAAGGGATTATGTTTGGGTTTTTATATGAGGAAAAATGCTAAATCGGAATTTAGAGAAAAGCACAATACATGGGCAAATTCGGTATTGGTTGCACAATGACAGGTTCTCCTGAGGCTATATTTTAATGACTATATTATTAAGGAAAGACACTGCACGCAAGGGGGTTAATTTCGAATTTTAACCAGCTTGCACTACATACCTCATTATAGGGGAATTAATTTATATCAAAATGGTACTAAGGTCTTTCACAATATTTCAGTTAACAAATATAGACTAACAGATTCTTCTAAGGAAAGGTGAATAGATGATACTGGCAATTTGGGATTTGAATAGGATGCAAGGGTAAAAGCACGGGATATGCGGTTTTTGGGTACTGGGTGATACGATACTTACAAGATAAGCTTGAGTTCGGGAATTCAGACAGCCAGCGAGGTCTCTGGACAGCGGGGCCAAGGATCTGGTCACTCGGACAGCAGGTTCAAGAGATCTGGTTACTGGGACAGCTGGGCTCTCCTGGATGGGATCAGCTGGGCAAGGTCTGGTCACTGGGCTCTCCAGTTGCCTTCCTGCTTTCTCCCTGGATTATTGGATATGGCTGGATCTGGAGGGGTGGTTCTACCTGGATCTGGATGGTCCTGCCTGGATGTAATCAGCTGCCTCTGGATCAGGCTTTTGAGTTTTATGCATATATCTTGAAAATCCCTTGCATCTCCCTTTCTCCTGCTTATATAGCCAGAGAGACATCATAGAATTTTACAATCGGGGTGGGGGGTGGGGGGCAGTACTCTGGACTTACCTCTCTACTGGGATAGGCCAGGCTACTGGTGTTCCCTCCTCCCTCTGGGCTGATTGGTTCCGGGGAAATGACATCATTTTATGTCTGTGCATTTATGACTTCCTTTTTTCCCCAAAGTTACTTTTTACAAAAATAAGTTATGGAGCAAAACTTCAAATCTATACTAGTCACCATTATAAGAAACAGATATGCAGATTGCATATTTCACAGGGAATCGGACAGAGGTAGCATCGCTTTTGGGCACAATTCGCCATTTCTAGGAAAAATATAATATTTAAAATTCTGTTATCAAGTACATCTATGCCCACTACTATTTCGTATATTTTCACCAACGTTTATGTCTGGGTCATTTATACTTCCCCCAGAAATGCATTTTTTCCTGCCATTCCAGTTTCCCAGGTGCTAGGAACATGTGCTTAGTCTCGTTGGGTTGGTCCATAACTCACATAAAATGCTAGCATAATATAACATTACTGCTTATTCATGTCAGGATTGGGTCTCTTCCGGCCCCTTCATCAATAAGCAGGAAAATGAATCCAAGGTTAGGGCAATGTTTATACACTGGGAAGAGTTTGATCTCACGTTCATCCAGTAATCATCCCCATTTCCGCCTCACCTGAACTCTTAGGTTTCGTGGATGAAGGTTGCCATGGTGACTCTGGTGTCCATTACACTTCCGCTACAGAGCATGACGCTGGGAGGGGCAGAGTTGAGATTCCATGGAAACCCTATAAAACACTTCCGGGTTGCTCTGGGCACCACTTCTGATTTTGAAAAAATCATGGCTTCTCTTGTTTGTTGCTTTTTTCTTGTCCCATATTCTTGTCCTTGCCTCTACATCTTGAAAACCTTGTGACGCAACGAGAACCCGGAACACTAACCGACAACACCTCTGCTTGCCGATTTAAAACTTGAACTTTTTACACGTGAATGAACCCGGTACGTTACTCGATTATCCTTCTGCCTGCCGATTCAAATCCCACACTCCCCAACACGAGAACTGACCCAGCATGCTTACCGACTACTCTTCTGCCTGTTGCATTAATCTCTGAATGTCCTTGCACATTAACGGACCTGGAACGGTATTCAACTACATTTCTGTCTGCTGATTGAAACCTGCTTTCTGCATGCACAACGCCAAACCCAGAATGCTTCCTGACCACTCTTCTTGACTGCACCTCCATACGGAACACTTAGCTCAATATTACCACATTCGTGGATTGTTTAATTGCTGCTCCTCTACATGTCCGGACCTGTATTACCACCATCCTCAAGATCCACAAGAAATCTACACTGCACCAATGTATTCCATTTAAACACACTGACTTGAGACTGCCTTATTCTAGCGCTTAGGTCATTAGGCAACCTCATTCCGTTGGGGTAGGAACTGGGACTAGAGACTGCTGCTGTCCGCCTAGGCGTCCTCGTGCCATCATGCATAGGTTTAGAATCTGAATGCACCGAGTGCCCCGTTGGTTTCCAGGCTCGTATCACTTTCCATCTTGGTAAGTCCCAGTGTTTTGTTGGTCCTCATTGTGTTTTAATACTTAGTCTTGTTCCTTAGTCTTATGGCTCATGTTATGTTTCCTTAGAGTATCCTCTTGAATACCCAACTGGCTGGACTTAGGAGTTAGCCTCAGGCCAGATAGGAAGAAATCATATTACCACTGGTCAGTGCTTTATCAATATCTTTTGTTCATTGTGTCTTGGAATTTCCTCTCCAAGTAACTTACCCTTTGTTCCCTTGCAGTGCCTGGTCTTTTGTGTGGTGTTCCCATCTTTTGACTAATTGACTCCTCTGTATTTCACTTAGTCTGTCCAGAGAAGTACATTGGTAGGAAGAACTTGACGGCTACACTTCAACTACCACGGATTCTGACAATTCAGGACACTGGGAGAAATGTCTTAATATAAAAAGTTCTTTAAAGTCAATGGGCTGGATTAGTCACATGTGGGCGGTCCCCCAAACCCTCACAGCCAAATTGTCTTCCCCTGGGTCAGTCTGAACAAAGGGTTTCCATGATGCCCTTTGAAGCCATGCAGTTGGGGCTGGGGAGGGGTGTCAAAGGAAATCACACCTCTTGGTGAAAATGCTAGTTCCCCTTGGGTTCTTTATTCCTTTCTGTAGGGATACCGGCCAGTCTGACGAGGCCGCAAACTTCCACACTTTGGGCCTTTCATATGCCCATGGGGGCTGGTTCACTTGTGGAGGTAATTATTTTCCCATGGGAAGTAGGGCACCGTTGAAGTAAGGGCCTGGGCCAAACCTGTTCTGCTGGTTTCAAAGGTTTCTTTTCTTTCAACAGAAACCAAGTCTTTTTTATTTTTATTATTATTTTTTTATTTTTTTTGGGAATAAATATCATACACATTTTATAGCAAGACCCCATCCTCACATATTTAATCCCATTTCTCTATGCCACACGCTGCAATTGCATTTCACTTTTAAACAACATTCTCCTGAGTTGCAAAAGCACAATTTTACATGCGGGTTCATTTTTCTTTTATGTCAAGTTTACAAATGCGGTTTCTGCGGCACACGGTTTCCTGTTGATTAACCTTCTTGAGGGCTTTTACAGATACGGTCAGTTTCTGGACACAGAGAGACATACTGCCAAGCATTTCTTTGAAATTGACATAGGACAAGAGAGAGCCGCGCTATTGTTTTCCTATGCAGTAATTTGAGTGCACTGGTCTATTTCACAAGGAAATCATAGCTGTGTTGACAAACAGAATTCTTGCTCTGCACGTATTTTCTCAGTGAAAATAATGCTGGTCTGGAAGGTATTGCCTTACTTCATGGCAATCGAATGACATACATAGCAGGGCTGGGTTTAATGGAGCAAAACTTTGTGGTGTTTAAAATGAAAGGAGGACAAGTGTTGTGATGAAGGGAATTTCTGTTAGGGCTGGTAAATGTACCCCACAGATTTTGTGTGGCTCGAGCAGGGACCTGGACATTGAATGTGAGAAAGAAAGCAAGGAATAAAAGGCCCACGAAAGGCATTATGGGACTTGAAGTTCTTTTTGAATTGCAGTGAAAGTAGAAACACATTGAATGCAAGCCAGCAAGAAGGGTTATGAGAAACATGTGTTAGCACAAGTGAATCGCCAGCTGCAAAGGAAGACTGAGAAAAGGATCGGTGAAACCCGGAGAAAGGGCAAAACGAGAAAGTAAAGCGGGCAAGTGTCCCGGGCTAACCCAAATAGAAGTTGAAAGAAAGTAAAGAGAGGACACGTGGCCCGAACAAGTGAAGAGAGGGTGCAAGAGGTACCAGGACAGGAAACAAGCAGAACAAAGGGGAATGAGGTGATGGGGTAGTGTGTCCGAGTGGTCGTGCAGGAGGAGGAAGTCCGATACCATGCATTCTCAAAAGTCTCAGACCAAAAACCCCCCTCATTCAGCAAGTGTGTGTTATATGGAATTGTTTCATTGACCAAAGAAAAAGAGGGAACCCTTGAACAAATTGAGACAGTGAACATTGCATCTCAGGTGGAAGGAACCTGGGATATTTGAATGGGCTTAAACTGTACTTGTGGTTAAGGGGTCCGAGCCCGAACAAGGGACATCCGTGGTCCAAGCCCAAACGAGGGAGACCAATTGTGAACGTTGTGTTAAAAGGGGGTCCGAGTATGCGGGAAGGAGACCCATGATGAACACGGGAAGTGAGAACTTGTGAATGTGAAATTCCTGGAAAATCCTGGAAAGGAACTTTGGTGCTTGTTTGTTACGACAGGACCTCAGCAATAAGACTGTTACTGGGAAAGAGGCTTTGACAGAAGGCCCCGATACCTATACTTTGAACTGCAATCCTCTTGGCAGAGAAGTGAGAGGGTGCGTGAAGCTCAAACGTGGTGCTGCCTTGCTCTGTGCTGAAAACGTGGGGAAGGAAAGCCAACTGCTCAACTATCTTTAACACTTTTCATTTTGCATACATTATTGTGCCCCACCATTTATATTTATAAGTAAGGATTGGCAATAGGTTTATTAGTATAGGCCCTTTTATTTTGACAGAGACTCCACTAGGATGATGGTCGTAGCTTGCTCCCATCCTTAGATTTAGGCTTAGATAGGCGTTCAACCAACCCATTTCAGTTCAATAAACACCCTTGAACTGTATCTCATTTGTGTCAGTCTTCATCAATACCAAGCCTTTCCTTAGAACATACAGGGAGGAACGTTTTTTGTGCAGCAGCTGCCAAATCCCTTCCTTAAAATGTGGCCAATTACTAGTGGGGGGGCATTCCTGAAGAACCCAATGGCTTTTCACACCACTTGGCCGCTGAGAGCTAACACAGAGGAGGGAATTGTCACTGTGTCCCAGGGGCCCCTGATTCACTTGCCACAGTGTGGTGCGACTGCCCTACTGCTCTCACGCAGTGCATGGCTCTGAGTCTCTTACAGATTCTATCATGCTTCCTGGTCACTATTTGCCCATGTCTGATGTGTGCACAGTGTGTCTGAGTCACTTACATTATGTATTCTGTGTATTGTTTTGGTACCAGCCAGCGCATAGCCACCATGCATTTGTAAGCTGCTCGTAGGGTGTATTAGATTTCAAGTTTCCCAGTTGGTTGACCTGTATCTGCAACTAATGGCAAGCAATTAAAGGTACACTTATTTCCACATTGTTTTGATACTGAAAATAATCGCTGCACCCTGCCTTTGGTGTGCAAAAAGGTTAACCGGTGAGGAAACATGCTATGTGGCTGGTTACCCGGGGCGGTAAAGCAACCCTGAAATACCTGCCAGTACGCAATCCTGAAATACTTGCCACATCTGATCATAGAGGTCTAGACCATGTAAACATATTTTACACGTTTGCCGAACTGTTTGAGAACTCATTACTCCCTCTTATGACTGGGTGAAAACAATTTAGTTCACCTCGGGACCCTTTTGTCCTGCAGGACTTCTCAAAATGGAACACTTTTGTATTTCAGGTTACATTTGTAATATCAATCAATCCTTGTCTTCAGCAGTGGCACCCAGTTCAATAAAAAGGGGTGTGGTAACTCTATGGAGGCTAACCTTACATCTCAACTCAAAATGTTTGCTTAAAATGAGTGACAATGAGGCACAACATGTTTTCCACTGTGGCCACAACATGGAATCAATTATTGAGGCTGCATTGGATGATTTAAGGGGATTGACGGAGTCTGGGGAAACAAATTGGACACAATATCCTTATAGGAAGTCTCTATAGAATGGGTCCAACAGGGACGTCTTGGAAGTGGATGAAGTAATTACTGACCAATTGGACCACACAGATATTGACTCCACCTTTTATTCCTTTCCAAAGCGCTATCACTTGTGGAGTACCCCTGGGTTCTTTCCTGAGTCCACTTCTCTTTAATTTGTATTTGAAACCTCTAGCAGACCTTATTCATGGTTCTGGGATACAATTGAATATGTATGCGGATAACACCAAACTTATTCTGTGACTGAATGGCAGCAAATAAGATCCAACCAAGGGTGTTAAATCATGCATAGAGCAAGTCAGGCCCTGGATGTCTACATATTGCCTGCAACTTAATGCACACAAACAGAAGAAAGTTACTTACCAACTGGTAATGTTCTTTCGACTGGATATTCCTCCAATGTATTCCTCATTTTAGATATATTCGTCCAGCTTTAGCTGCTTTGGAGATTTTTTTCTCAGCAGAGGGCTCTGTGCGATGTCGAGTCGAAGTCCCTCGAAGGCCTCTATTGAGGGTGACATCATCGGGTATACAAGTAGCACGCGCAGCGCCCGTTGGCCTCAGTTCTGTTTTTCCCCTCTTGCTCTGCTGTACAGATAGTGTAGGTATCCAGGTGTCAGCCTTACGAGAGTTGAATTGGTAATTACACTGGAAAATCTAAAAAGGGGTAGGATGAGAGGGCGATGAGGAATACATTGGAGGAACATCCAGTCGAAAGAACGTTACCAGTTGGTAAGTAACTTGTTCTTCGAATGGATTGTGTCCTCCAACGTATTCCTCATCTTAAATAAACTCCCAAAGCAGTGTATAAGTTCATTGGAGGAGCGAGTAGATTTTTAATATTATATAGCTGAATACAGCACTGCTTTACCAAAAGCAAGCTCTTTAGAGTGGGAAGCATCTAGATTATAAAATTTAGAAAAAGTGTGCAGCGAAGACCAAGTCGCTGCTTCACAAATAGGTTTTATGCGAACACCTCTTTAAAGGGCTGTCGAAGAGGCTATGCCTCTGGTTGAATGGGCCCTCAAGCCTTCTGGCAAATCTTGGCCCGCCAATCTGTAGCATTCTGAAATGCAAAGCACAATCCAACGTGATAGGGTTTGCTTTGACACCGATTGACCCAACTTCCTTCCGGTGTAGCCAATGAAAAGTTCCAGCCTGTGCAATCTTTCCTCCTCCTTACTGGGATGAGGTGGAGGATAGAAAGCGGGCAGAATGATCTTCTGATTTAAATGGAAATCAGACGCAACTTTTGGTAAGAACGAGGGTTTAACCCTCAATACAACTCCTTATGGAACACAGTATAGGGTGGCCCAGAAGACAGTGCCTGCAACTCGCTCACTCTTCGTGCAGATGTTAAAGCAACCATGAAAACTGTTTTCAACGTTAGTAATCTCAAATGGCATGTGTGCAAAGGTTCAAAAGGGGCATTCAAAAACTTTACAACCAGATTAAGGTCCCAAACTGGGACTTCGAAAGAAGAGGCAGGAAACACATTGGTGAGTCCCTTTAAGAATTGTACTATCAAAGGAATTTTAAAATAGGAACATCCTTCCGAAGAGTGCTTGAAGATGGAAAGCGTTGCAAGATAACCTTTCATGGTCCCAACATTGAGACCTCTATGAGCCAATGATAAGAGGAAGGATAATACTTCTGGAATAGGACACAAAGGGATCAACATTCTTTTCCCTGCAGCAGTTGCAAAACTTCTTCCAGGGGCAACGGTACAAAGATTTTGTTGCTGGCCTTCTCGCCAAAAGCAACACCTCCAGGACGTCATCCAGAAAGTCCCAATCCTTGTATCTCAGCATTTCAGATACCAAGCATGAAGGTTGAGAGTCCTGACCTCTGGATGGAGAACCTGGCCCTCCTTTTGTGAGAGAAGAACAAGTTACTCTCTTACCTGTTAACATTCTTTTGATGGGATGGTCCGACGATGTATTCCATATCTATGACAGGTAATCACCACAGCTGTGCTGCTTCGGAACATTTTTCAGCGTCTGCGTCCTGTGTCGATGACGTCGATACGCTGTCCTCGAGGGCCTCCGTCGAGCCGACGTCACCGGATGTTATAAGTAGGACGCACGACGCCCGTAGCCTCAGTTGTAGTTTTTTCCCAGAACGTGTGGCACCAAACGTCTGCCAGTATGACCACAGAAAGTCTTGCGGAAAAGTAAGCTGCAATCGCATAAGAAATTCTGTAGCGGGGCAGGTAGGGAGGAAGCGATATGGAATACTTCATCGGACCATCACATCGAAAGAACGTTACCAGGTAAGAGAGTAACTTGTTCTTCGAGGGGGTTGGGTCCTCCGACGTATTCCATATCTATGACAGACTCCCAAAGCAGTACCATCGTATGGAGGAGGGAGAAGAATTTAGAATATAGAAATTTAGAATGCCCAATTAAATTGCAGAGTTAAGGACCGCCTTGCCAAAGGCCAAATCCTGCCCATGGATAGAATCTAGGGAGTAGTGTCTTACAAAAGTATGGACCGAAGCCCATGTGGCTGCTTCACAGATGTTATGTGTAGGAACACCCCACTGCAGGGCAGTAGAGGCAGCCATACCCCTAGTAGAATGGGCCCGTAAGCCTACCAGAGGGTCCTTACCCGCCAAGCGGTAACATTCAGAAATTGCCAAGATAATCCATCTAGACAAAGTCTGCTTAGTAACAGCTTGTCCCAAACGCCTTCCAGTGTAACCTATAAAGAGCTAATCGTCCACTCTGAGCCGGGACATGCGTGAAATGTAGAAACTCAAAGCTCTCCTAGGATCCAAACTATGGAGCCTCTCCACTTCGTTACCAGTATAGGGAGAAGGATACAATGCCGGAAGAATGACCTTCTGGCTTAAATGAAATTCCGACACCACTTTCGGAAGAAAGGAAGGATGAACCCTAAGGACAACCCGTCCTTATGAAACACCGTGAAGGGTGGCTTAACAGAAAGTGCCTGCAACTCACTCACTCTGCGAGCAGAAGTAACTGCAACCAAAAATACAGTTTTAAGGGTTAACAGTCTCAAAGGACAAGAGTGTAAAGGCTCAAATGGAGCACCCATTAGGAATTTTAGAACAAGGTTCAAATCCCAACCGGGCACCTGGAAAGGTGATGGTGGAAACACCTTAGTGAGGCCTTTCAGAAACTGAGAAATTAAAGGAATTTTGAAATAAGAACACTCCTCAGACGAGCGCTTAAATATGGACAGCGCCGTCAGGTAACCTTAAATGGTACCCACTTCAACCCTTGTCGGCTAACGAAAGCAAAAAAGACAGAACCACAGGAATGTCACATGAAAAAGGATCCACATTCTTAACCCTGCACCAGTCGCAGAACTTTCTCCAACGGCACAGGGACTTTGTTGCAGGCCAACTGGCCGAAAGCAACACCTCCATCACGTCTTCAGGGAGGGCCCAATCCTTATACATCAACCTTTCAGAAGCCAAGCGTGAAGGTTGAGGGATCTGACCTCTGGATGGAGAACCTGACCCCCCCCCCTCCCGTGAGAGCAGATCGTCTCGGTAGGGAAGACGGCTTGGAGGGCAGATGGACAAGTCGAGAAGGTCCGGGTACCACACTCTCCGGGCCCATGCCGGAGCAATGAGGATCATCCGGGAATCGAACCTCCGTAACCTCTGCAGCACTTGCGGGATGACAGGGACTGGAGGAAACACGTACAGCAGTGGGAAGGACCACTCCACCATGAACGCGTCCCCTAAGGCTCCTCTTGGAGGAAATTCCCACAAGCAGAACCTTTCGTACTTCCGGTTGACACTGGAGGTGAAGAGATCCACTTGTGGGGTCCCCCAAAGGGCGAAGATCTCCAGGAGAATCTCCTGATTCAGCTCCCACTCGTGAGAGATCGCGCTCTGCCTGCTTAGAGCGTCCACCGTCTCATTTTCGTCTCCGGCCAGATGAACTGCTGAGATCCAAATTTCCTGCTGAATGGCCCAGAACCAGAGCTGCATCGTCTCCCTGCACAGAGGAAGTGGCCCCCCCCCCCCCCCCTTTTTGTTGAGGTAGTACATGTCCACTGTGTTGTCCGTCAGAATCAGGACATTCTTTCCTCGCACAGTCGGAAGAAAAGCCTTCAGGGCAAGCCTGACGGCCCTCAGCTCCAACAGATTGATATGGAGTCTGGACTCCGATGGAGACAAACGACTGCCGACTGTCAACTCGTTGGCATGAGCTCCCGATCCCGTGAGGGATGCGTCCGTCACGATCGTCACCTCCGGCCAGGGTAGCCAAAATGGAGCCCCCCTCATCAGATTGCCTTCTACGGCCCAGCACAGAAGATCCTGGTGACCGAGGGTGGCACCTGAACGGGGTCCAACATCCTGCCGGAGGACTGACCACTGCATCTTGAGAGCCCATTGCAGAGATCTCATCCGCAACCTGGCCTCTGGCACCAGAAGAATTCAGGATGCCATGAGGCCGAACAACCTCAAGAACTCGAACGCCGGGAGACTCTGTGCATGTTGAAACTTGTGCACCATCTGCTGAATGTGATGAGCCCTCACCTGGGGAGGGAAACACTGCCCCAGGGCCATGTCGAGCACTGCTCCGATGTACTGGAGCCACTGCGTTGGCATCAAGTGGGACTTCTTTAAGTTGAGGGAGAAGCCCGGCTTGTGAAGGGAGTGGCAGGTGACTGACAGATGATCCAGGACTTGCTCGGGAGAGCGCACTCTGATCAACCAATCGTCCAGGTAGGGGTAGACGTGAATCCCTCCTTTCCTGAGATACGCTGCCACCACCACCATGAGCTTGGTGAAAACCCTTGGGGCGGAGGTCAATCCGAACGGCAGGACCCAAAACTGAAAGTGCGAGTCACCAACCGCGAACCTCAGGTACTTCTTGTGCTTGGGATGGATCGGCACATGAAAGTAAGCGTCCTTGAGGTGGAGAGACACCAACCAGTCCTGAAGTTGAAGGGGCTTGAGGACTTGAGAAAGAGTAACGATCTTGAACTTGTCCTTCCTGAGGAGCTTGTTCAAACCACGCAAGTCCATGATGAGTCTCTGTCTTTCTTCAAAATCAAAAAATAAGGGGAATACCATCCCTTGTTTATCTCCGCTAGAGGCACCAGTTCTATGGCATCTTTCTCCAGCAAGGATTTTATTTCCTGCGCAAGGAGCGGATCCGGACTCCTCAAAGAGAGATTCACTGGTGGACTGTCGTGAGGCCTCTGCCGGGAAGGAAGACAGTAGCCATGGGCTATGATCTCCAGAACCTACACATCTGAAGTAATGGCACGCCATTCTACAAGATGCTGCGCCAGCCTTCCCCCAACTGGCGAACCATGGGACATGGCCTCATGACTGAGCTGAAGCGGCTGCGGCATTGCTTGAGGGTAAAGAGGCAACTGCCCGAGCGGCCTTGGCACCTTGAGTACCTCGTTTTCCACCTCTGGTACTCCTACGGTGGCCCCTTTGACTTGCAGCTCCTCTCGATCTACCAAAGGATGAGTAATATCAAAAGGAACCTCCCCTCCATTGCTGTCCCCTAGGACGAAAAGGCAGAGGTTGGCGAACTACAGCGCTCAACGACTTCGCTGCAGCTTTGGAGGTCTTTAACCTGAAGTGAGAAAATGGGAGAATACACTTCCCCCCATTATTATCCCGACCATGGCCTAGAGGATCACGGTCCAAGCACCCCCCCGCGAGAGGAGTTTGACCCGCTCCCCTCCTTACCAGACGACAAGGTACCATGTGTTCGTGGCCCACATGCACGAGGAGCATGCCCACTGCCATGCCCTGGCCAAGCCGACGCTTGTGCTATGGACCAGATCGACTAAAACAACAGCCACAGGTATCCACATCGCTAGAGATGCCATGACGACATAGCCCACAGACAAGAAAACATGTGCCACCATGCACACTGGTCACTCACACCAACCCACACGAAGAACATACTCAGTGCTATGACGTAGCGGACTGACACTCACGGACTTGCATCGTTATTTTTCACATAGGCCTCCTACAGCACCGCGGAAACGCAAGATGCCTGAAGAGCTCGTGTACACGCTTGCAGACGCTTCATGCTACCCTACCCCATAGAGATGCCATCATATATATATATATATATATATATATATATATATATATATATATACATACACATCTACATACATATCTACTACTACTTGTGACACCCTGTCGCCCAGCGGCGCCATGTTAGTAATTATACACCGCCTCCCAGAAAACTAGGCCCGAGCAGGTCGCAAGCAAAAGTCCACAGGCCGGAGCCCCTAAGACGAAAAACCTCTCGAGGCGAACAGCATTGCGCTGACCATGCAGAACGAGCTCCAGCTAGAGTCCACCGCGAAGGCCACGATGTTGCAACCCACATGCCGAGCTCTCGGGTCCAAGGTTACACCTGCCGCAGCCAAGCACCTCTCTGGGCTACGGTCTTTACACATGTGACCATGCCAAGCTGACAAGATGCCAAGCTCGTGAGGCAGAAAGTCGCCGGGGTACCACGTCTGGGACACAGGCTGCAACAACAAAGCGACAAGTTGGACACCTACATCGATTGGAAAGGCGTGATCATCAGCCACTAGCAAAGACCTGTCCTTTGTCCGCCACTAACACATAGTTGCACAATGTTGCCAACATCAGGTACCTCGCGGGCTGGGAACAGCGATGGTCCCAGGCTTGGGGGCTCACGAGGGAACAAATCAGAGCATGAGGGGCTCCTCACTGACACCATTTCAGTTAGCGAATCACCAAGGGTCCCCATGTAACCACTTTATTGTAGCAAGTGCTAGGGGCAACACAAGTGTGCCACCTGACCTGTCCTTATCCATTAACATTTCTCCATATATGTATCTATACTAACCCCACCACTCGGGGAGCCAACCCGAAGTGGCAATAGGTTTTTGTGACGGTTTTCCCAGGTGACGCGAGTAGCGAGTCATACTACGGTAAAAAGGGACTACGGGAGCGTCTCCCCGGATGCATACAGGCGGAGAACGATCCCTACCGTTACTATAATAAACAGCAGTAATTACTTTGCTCTTGTGTGTGCCTCATACTCCTTTTGGGGACGTGGGAGGAGTTGGGGCCTCCCCAGCCCCAGAGGTCCGTGGACGGCTCTGACGGCCCCCACGAGATCACCCCGACAAACCTCTCAAGGCTCTCGTCAGTCTTGCTGCCTAAAAGATGTTCACCATCAAAGGGCATGTTGAGAAGCTGGGCTTGTACATCAGGAGCAAACCCTGACTTCCGCAACCACGCAAATCTGCGCATTACGGTGCTTGCCGCCATGGACCGGCTGACGCAATCTGCCATGTCCAGACTCTACTGAACGGATTCACACATGGCATCCTTGCCATGCTGAACAAGAGCAAGAAAGTCATCCCGTTCCTCCCCTTCGGGAATGTTTTCAGCAGCCAAAGAGACAATTCCACAGGGTATGAGTGAAACGTGCTAAGGCACACATGGAGTTGGCTGCCTGTAAAGCCATACCCCCTGAAGAAAACACTTTCTTCGCCCAGCCATCAAAACGTTTGTCGTCCCTATCAGGAGGGTTGGTAGGGTACGATGCCTGTTTTGCCGGGGCCGTAGCCGCCTGCACCACCAAACTCTCCAGAGTGGGGTGCATAGTCAAGTAGCTGGGGTCACTACTGGCTGGATGGTATTTTTTCGGCTAAGACTTGGACTGCTCCGGAGAGTCTCCCGGCAGTGAGCAAGCCGTTGCCACCCTTCTTTGCAAGGCCATATGGAATGGCAGTTGGGGGACCTTGGTCAAGGATATTCATCAGGTCATCCTGCAGAAAATCCACTGGTGGCGCAGACCACCCCAAGTATTCCGTCATCCTCAACATAAGGCTTCGGTACTCGGCGTGCGTACCAGGCTCAGGCCTACCGAACTCAACCTCCTGAGAGGTGTCCAGACCACTGGTGTTGTGCAAGGACTGACGCAGGTCTTCTAGCTGGCTATGACCAGACATGAGTTCGTCAGGAACCTCTTCAGGAACCATACCTTCATCAGACCCTTCATCACCTCAGAGATGTAATCCAGAGGCTGGAATAAATCCCTGGATGAGGGCACAGAAAAAGGCTCGAATACAGGCCTTACAGACTTCTGCAGGGCCTTTCTCTGAGTTTCCACCGGTCTCCGGGGCACCTCCGAAAAATCCTCCTCCAAGGGCTTCGAGGGCGTCGATGGAATCGGCATCGATGTCGAGTGTGGCGCCGACAGCTTTCACACAGGCCTCGAGGGCAAAGCCCCGAGCGTGTCCTTCGACAGCCTCGGCGTCGATGGCTTCCTCGGAGGCGGAGCCACGAGAGTCCTTCGACGGTCTCTGCGCCGAAGGCGTCGACGTCTTCATCGAAGACCTCACAGGCTCCGACGGTCTCAATGGCGTCGAGGACCGGGACCTGGAGTGGGCATGGCTAGAGCGATCCACCTTGTCTGACCGGGACCCCGAAGGTTCCTGGTGATCGCAACGACCGCTCGAGCCCAAAGGCATGCGAACAGTGTCTCTAGCACGTTTCCTGCCTGCGTTTTTCGACGGTGCGGACGGAACGGGGCCCTGCGACTGAAAAATTGCCACCATCTCCTTACGGAATGAATCCCATTTTGCAGGAGTGGAATGCTTGGTGGGACAAGCAACCCGTCGATGGGCGGAGTCCTCGGACGAGGACGGAGAAGGTGACCAATGGCGGCACTTCCGTGAGTGCCTCGAAGAGGCGGAAGAATGGCGGGACCCGCTCCGGGACAGAGACCTCCTGGACTTACGCCGACGATGCGGAGAGTCGCCCCTCGTATTGTCAGTCGAAACCCCAGTGGATTTCGACTTCCGGGGCTTGGACACCTTACCGCCAGAAAGCTTCTTCTTACGCTCCCGCAAGGCCTTTGAAGTTAACGCCTGGCAATCGTCACAATCGTCCGTGGCTTGGTCCTCACTGAGGCACCAGAGGCAGGCGTTGTGTGGGTCCGTCAGCAGCATCTTGGAACCGCAGTCCCGACACTTCTTGAAACCCGGCCATGGGGTAGAAGAAGACGAAGACATCATGGAAATCTTCACAAACAAACTGGTTCGAAGAACCGATTGAACAACTCAGAAGAACCGAGGCTCGCCGAGATCGCCGAAGCGAACACGTTTGCAGAAAAAACAGAACTGAGGCTACGGGCATCGTGAATCCTACTTATAACATCCGGTGACGTTGGCTCGACGGAGGCCCTCGAGGACAGCGTATCGACGTCATCGACACAGGAGCCGAAAAATTTTCGGAAGCAGCACAGCTGTGGTGATTACCTGTCATAGATATGGAATACGTCGGAGGACCCAATCCCCTCGAAGGTCCTCTCTTTAAGGAAGACATAACGGAGGGCAGATGGACATATCTAGACGGTCCGGGTACCACGTTCTCCTGGCCCAGTCCAGGGATATTAGGATCATGTGGTTTTTGAACCGTCTTAGCCTTCTGATCACCGTCATTCCTCAAGTCATCGGAGGGAACGCGTATAGCAGTGGGAGTTCCACTCCACCACGAACGCGTCCCCTAGGGCTCCTCTTGGAGGAAATTCCCTTGAGCAATAACTTTTGCACTTCCGGTGGGTTCCCCAAAGGGTGAAGATTGCCTGAAGGACTTCCGGAGCCAGTTTCCACTCGTGGGACACAGTACTCTGCCTGCTTAGAGCATCCGCCGTTATATTTTTCTGCCCGGCTAGATGACTGCTGATAAGGAGATTCTTTCCTGAATTGCCTAATAGCAGAGCAGCATTGCCTCTCTGTACAGAGGTAGTGACCCTGCACCACCTCTTTTGTTTAGGTAATGCATGGCCACGGTGTTGTCCGTCATTATCAGGACATTTTTTCCCTTGACAGATGGCAGAAAATCATTCAGCGCTAGTCTGATTGCTCTCAGCTCTAAAAGGTTGATGTGTAGTTTAGACTCCGATGGAGACCAACGACCAATGATTTTCAGATCATTGGCATGAGCTCCCCACCCCATGAGTGAGGCATCTGTCACTAGTGTAATCTCCGGCCATGGTTGCCAAAAATGTTCTCCTTTTAGGATGTTCTCTGTGCAAGTCCACCACAGAATATCCTGCTGACCCTTGTTCGGAATCTGAAGGAGATCCGTCATTTGTCCTGAGAATTGGGAGCATTGAGTCTTTAGAGCCCATTGAAGGGATCTCATCCTCAGGCGTGCTTGTGGCACTAGGAAAATGCAGGATGCCTTGAGGCCCAGCAAACTCAAGAAGTCGTAGGCCTGGAGATTTTGGGCATTTTGGAATTTGGAAACCATCTGCAGAATGTCTTGAGCCCTCGACTTGGGAGGCAAGCTCTTTCCCAAGGATGTGTCTAGTACAAACCCCTATGTACTAAAGCTGTTGGGAAGGTGTCATTTGTCACTTCTTGAAATTGAGGGAGAAGCCCAATCTGTGGAGGAAGTGGCAGGTGACTTTCAGATGATTCAGGGCTTGCTCGACAGAACGCACCCTGATCAATCGTCCAGGTAGGGGTAGAGGTGAATCCCCCTTCTCCTGAGGTGCGCTGCCACCACTGCCATCAACTTGATGAAGACCCTCGGGGTGGAGGTCAACACGAATGGTAGGACTCAAAACTGATAATGCGAGTCACCAACAGCGAAACTATTTTACTTTACTGTGCTTGGGATGGATTGGCACATGGAAATAAGCATCCTGATGGTCCAATGACACCAACCAATCCTGATTTTGAAGGGCCTGAAGGATCTGAGAGAGAGTAACTTGTCCTTCCTGAGGTGCTTGTTCAAGCCTCTTAAGTCCAAGATGGATCTCAGTCCTCTGTCCTTTTTGGGGATCAGAAAATATGGGGAGTACCATCCCTTGTTCCTCTCCGCTACAGGTACTGGTTCTATAGCAGATTTCTCTAGCAGGGTTAAATGTTCCTGCTGTAGGAGCGGGTCTGGAAGCTTCAAAGAGAGTCTCCCCGGTGGATTGCTTTGAGGTTGCATTATAAAAGGAAGGCAGTAACGATGGGCTATTATTTCTAGAGCCCAAAAATCTGAAGTAATGGCTCGCAATTCTTGCAGATGCTGTGACAGCCTGCCTCCTACAGGTGTCTTGTGATGCAAGTCCTCAAAGTGGTTTTGTGGCAGTTGCTGCAGCTGCTGATGGCAAAGAGGCTGCAGCTGGGTCTGGCTTAGCACGTTTACCTCCTCCACCACAAATGTTTTTTCTCTGGCCTCTTTGACTGGCCATTCCCCTCTCCTTTCCATATGAGGAGTAATAATGATATGGTCGTCCCCTCCAAAATTGTCCTGGTGCACGAAAAGGCTGAGGTTGCCTAATAGCAGCTCCTAAAGATTTGGCTGCTGCTTTTGAGGTCTGCAACCTCTCAAGGCTCTCGTCAGCCTTATTGCCGAAAAGGTGAGACCCGTCAAAAGGCATGTTCAAAAGACTGTTTTGCACGTCTGGTGCGAAACCCGACCTTCGCAACCACGCAAGTCTGCATATTACTGTGCTAGTGGCCATGGACCTGCTCACGCTATCTGCAGTGTCCAACCCAGACTGAAGGGATTCCTACATGGCTTCCTTTCCATCTCCAATGATGGCTAGGAATCCTTCCCTTTCTTCCCCTTCTGGTATGTGCTCCGCCACCATTGCAATGCACTCCCACAGAGTGTATGAAAATGTTGCCAAGGCACATGTGGAGTTGGTCAATTTTAATGCCATACTCTCAGCTGAAAATACCTTGCGTGCCCAACCATCCACACGCTTGTTTTCCCTATCCAGAGGGATGGAAGGGTACACCACCTTAATAGAAGCTGTGGCTTCCTGGACAAGCAGACTCTCAGGAGTAGGGTGTTTGGACAGATAGCCGGGGTCGCTACTGAAAGGGCGGTATTTTGAAGTGAGGGATTTATTCACAGGAGGAATTGAGTCTGGGGTCTCCCAATTTTTGGCCACCCCATTCTGTAAGGGTACATGGGAGGGTAAAATCGGATCTTCGGTGGGGCCATGATCCAATATGTCAGTCAATTCATCCTGAATGAACTGAGTTGGTGGTCTAGCCCATCCTAAATAATCCACCACCTTTGTCATCAGTTGTCTGTATGAGGGACTGGCATGTTCCCCTGGTTCTGGCCTGCCAAAATCTGTCTCAGTTCCACTTGCGTTATGCAAGGTTTCCACTAAATCCCTCATTCTGCTTTCCTCAGAAATTAGACATTCTGGGACATTAGGGGTGCCATACTCTAGGCCAAAATGAACATCCTCCTCCTCAGCCCTTTCTTGTTCTTCAAAAATTGAAGTCAAGGATTTAAAATATTCCTTCCTTGGTAGAGGTTTATAAAAAAAAAAATTCTGGAGGAGCTGTTACAGTCGAGGCTGAAGGTTTTTAGTCTTTGCAGCTTTTTCTTTTGCTGCTATTTTGTCAGTTTCTGGCTGAACTGGAGCCTTTGAAACTTTTGGCACCGAAGGCTTCGGGGTCAAAGTCGACAAAGGCATCGACGAAATAGCAGCCGTCGATGGAGCTGGCTTCGAGGGTGTCGAGACGCTCTTCGAAGGCTCGCCCTTCAAGGTGCGAGCGGTCGACTCGAGCGATCTTTATCACTCGGGGTCCTGTAAGGTTCCCGATCTTTCCTCCTTCGATCACCAGGTACGTCATTTGACCAAAATGCCAGGGGTAGCGGAAGTGACATCACACGACCCTTGACCCCCTGATGACATCACAGGAAGTGATGTCATTTGACCCACCCCAAAGTGATATCGCGGGAAGCTATGGAACATGACCTTTCACCCGTTGACAAAACAGGGAGTGGCATCACATAGCATTGTACACTACGAAAAATAAGGTCATGATATCACTATAATGTGATGTACATTTCATACAGGAATGGATCGCCGTATGTATCGTTAAGATCAGTGTGTATAGGCCCATATTACCAAATTACTGTGAATGCAAGCAGACGTCCATGACCAAATGATAATGATGCGTTATTATATAGCACTTACGCTTAAGCGCTTTACATAGAAGAAATATACACCCAATATCACCCAACCTGTGTTGGTACTCATTTATCAACCTAAGAAGGATGAAAGGCTGAGTTGAGGCATTTGAGAACAGACTAAATTGGTGACTCACCGCCTGAAGTGTGCCTGAAATAAACCTTTAATGAGTCTAGCAATTATTGTATAGAAATCCATAAAGACACATTATGTTGTATTCCTATTCTTTCTTATTTAGGGCCAGTGCTGAAAGTGTTAGACTTGTGGCACTCCTGTTTTTTTTTTTTTTTTTTTTTAAGGGGCCTGAAAAAGAAAGCCAGCCGCTCCAGAAGTAAAGAGCCACATGGTGCTGGCCACAGCCCAGGATGCTGCATTACAAAAAAATAAAAATAAAAAAGTTTTTTTTTTTTAATAGAGGTCGCAAGGGAGACCACAGAGGTCGCAAGGGAGACCTCAGAGGTCGCAGTTGCGACCTCTGATGACCCCTAAATGACGTCCCTGTTGATCAGCCAGGATCGAGGGCGAACGAGTGTCAGAACGGTAACGCTCTCGGCTGGCTTCCGAGGAATGCGCGGACCAAAGCTTAGCCTTTTCAAAAACCTCCATTTTAACCCTAAATGCTTCCCATTCCTCGGAGGAAGAATGTTTTATGCATTTCATTTTCTTGGGGGATTCGTCCAAAGACGAGGTGCAAGGGGACCGGGGGCGTCTCTTTAGACTTTTTCGTCGAAGACAAAGAGTGGTGTTAACCACTTTGGGACCTAGATCTATGTTTTCGCCTTTCACGTCGAGGAGATTTCTCCTCATGGGATCTCGACTTGACCCTTGAGGCTTTTCAGTCGAGTTTTCGACCCACCTGTAGTTTTCGCTTCCTCTCTCGCAAGGCCTTGCCAGTCATTGCCTGACACTTCGTACAGGCCTCCATGTCGTGGTTTTCGCCGAGGCACCACAGACATTCTCGGTGCGGATCCGTGATCGACATTTTGGAACTGCAGGTTTTACATTTCTTGAACCCAGAATGCAGGGTCGACGATGAGGACATCTCGAATATCTTCTTCACAATAACTGCGTCACAGAACTATCGAGGCGCGCCGATTCTCTGAAGCAACACGTACTGCGGAAAAACAGAACTGAGGCCAACGGTGCCGCGCATGCTACTTGTATACCCGATGACATCACCCTCGACGGAGGCCTTCGAGGGACTTCGAGTTGACGACATCGACGCACGGCGCCCTCTGTCGAGAAAACATTTCCGTAGCAGCTAAAGCTGGACGAATATATCTAAGATGAAGAATACGTTGGAGGACACAATCCATTCGAAGATAATTTTTGCAAACACAGCTCAATACATTCATAAGTGGCAGGTCTCCAGAGAAACAAAGAGCACATGTCTCTGGCCAATTTCTTTGAGTCCTTCTCCTACAGCTGTTAGCTCTGTTCGCAATCTGGGTATTTGACTTGCCTCAGATCATGCTCTAAAAACAAACTTACGAGAAGTTGCTTTTTCCAATTAAAATCGTTAAAATATTATCTGAAGTATTTTTCCTTTCCAGCTACAATTCAACTCATAAATGCTTTTATTTCAATTCGTTTGGATTATTGCACACTATACCTCAGTTTGCCCAAGAACATTCTTTTTAAACTGCAATTAATTTCAGAATGCTGCTGCCAGACTTCTATTTCATCGAAACAGGTGGGCTCATATCTCTTCTGTTTTTAAAGATTTGCTTTGGCTGTCTGTGGCAAAAAGGATCGATTTTAAGATGCTCTTTACCATAAAGGACTGGTATTCTTTCACAACCGCTTGGTGCGATATATACTCCTGGCAGACGAAAAGAAACTTCTGCCAATCTTCTGAAAGTGCTGAAGTTTAAATACCAGCGCTGGGGTGGGGGCAGGGAGGCCTTTCAGCAATCTTTCATCCTCTTGGCTCCTAGTCTATGGAATAGCCTCCCATCCTATCTTCTGATCATTCCAAACCATTTAGAATTCAGATGTTGTCTGAAGACCTTGCTATTTCCGAGTTAAATGTCCTTAGTCTGGGAGGTGCTGGCTTCTGCGGGTGTGCTAGCGCCTCAATGCCTTTTCCAGGTAAATAGTGCCCTCTTCAAATGCTATACTACAGATTTATTCTGGGCAGTAATGCCTGTTAATTGCCCTTATGGCTTATAAACTGCTTTAGTTTCGTTCAGGCCCTTTAACTTTGATTAACTGAGGAAGCAAAAGTGATGCGCCGACGGACAGCATATGTTTTTAACATTTTGATTCTGTTCAAAAATGGTTATAATTAAGTCCACAGTACCGGCAAGAGCTATTTTTTTTTTTTGCAATACTCTAGAATTGGGGTCAAGATTTGTACTCGGGATCAGACAGAGACTCGAGAGCATTGCAAAATGTGGAAGTCCGACATTTCTCTCTCCGGTGCAAAGTGCTCACTTTGTACCGTGGTGGCACCATCTGTTTTTTAAAGGAACGGTCCTAATGTAGTCTCCGTATGTGGGCAAACAATAGGGCAGGAGATATGCTCTTAATTTTCCGGTGTTCTTGCACCAGGTCCAGCGTTAAAAACAAGGTTGGGCGAGTAAGGCATCATATGAATACATGCATTCATCCAATTGTATCCGACATTTTTTAATCTTAGGGTGCAGCTATGTGTGTCACAGAGCATTGAGAAATATCACAGCGTAATCCGGGTGCGAATTTTGCCATGTATTTTTATCCATAAAGCGCCAAGTCTGATCCTAGTTTAGGCGTGCATAGTAAACTCACCTCCCCGTAAAGCGCCAAGTCTGATCCTAGTTTAGGCGTGCATAGTACACCCACCTCCCCATAAAGCGCCAAGTCTGATCCTAGTTTAGGCGTGCATAGTAAACTCACCTCCCCGTAAAGCGCCAAGTCTGATCCTAGTTTAGGCGTGCATAGTACACCCACCTCCCCATAAAGCGCCAAGTCTGATCCTAGTTTAGGCGTGCATAGTAAACTCACCTCCCCGTAAAGCGCCAAGTCTGATCCTAGTTTAGGCGTGCATAGTAAACCCACCTCCCCGTAAAGCGCCAAGTCTGATCCTAGTTTAGGCGTGCATAGTACACCCACCTCCCCATAAAGCGCCAAGTCTGATCCTAGTTTAGGCGTGCATAGTAAACTCACCTCCCCGTAAAGCGCCAAGTCTGATCCTAGTTTAGGCGTGCATAGTAAACCCACCTCCCCGTAAAGCACCAAGTCTGATCCTAGTTTAGGCGTGCATAGTACACCCACCTCCCCATAAAGCGCCAAGTCTGATCCTAGTTTAGGCGTGCATAGTACACCCACCTCCCCATAAAGCGCCAAGTCTGATCCTAGTTTAGGCGTGCATAGTAAACCCACCTCCCCGTAAAGCGCCAAGTCTGATCCTAGTTTAGGCGTGCATAGTAAACTCACCTCCCCGTAAAGCGCCAAGTCTGATCCTAGTTTAGGCGTGCATAGTAAACCCACCTCCCCGTAAATTGCATTATGCGATATCCTAGCAGAGTGAAGAGACATCCGGTGTCCTGCTACTTGCCAAGGCTGCACATCGGCGCGCTAATAAAAGGACTGCATTCATTAAAGTACTCGCTGACACTCCATCTACGAAAGAAACGAGGCATGCACCGGAAAAGATGGATATGCAGATTCAAAAATAATATGCAGTGCATGAAATGAAATAGAAAAAGCAACAAAAAAAAGATAATTGGATGAAGCTTAAAGAACCCTGTGACACATTACACACAAATAAATTGTTTTAAATAATGTGTTTTTCCAAGTAAATAATAAATGCAATAAAACAAATTAAACTTTCGACTGTCTTGTTTTTCTGCCTGTCAGAATCTCATTAGCACATTAATTTAAATTCATGCACAGTGCTTGCAAGCCTCGGATTTATGCCACTGGTATAACTTTATTTGCCGGTGAAATTTCTCGGAGGGTTAAAGGAGCAGCTGTGGCTTTTGTGAAAAGCTGTGCTGAAGGCTCTAGCCTTGGCAGTGCGGCGTGGCCCTTCCAGCCTTCGAAAGTAGACAAAATGAGCGCCAGCTGAAGGAGGGCCAAAAAGCACAGGATAGAATTTCACAAGCCAAGCACGTTAGATTCAAAAGCGTCACAGCACCACAAGATTGTTCTTCAAAACAAGTGGTAGCTTCCCACAAGCAAAAGAGGGGTATCCACAAACATTGCAATAACTAACTTGCCCTCTAGCGGGGCAGCGACACTCTTGGGTATGGCTCAAATAAGAAGTTGTGCAACATTTTATCATGAATCGTTTTGAGGGGACTCCATGTTCATTTCTGTAACTGTAATGATGGGATTAGCTTTCACAAACCAACTCTGAATTTGAAACCTAATTAAATTCAATTATGTTTGATACTATTCATCTCTTTGGCATGTTTAGGGCAACCTCTGTGACGTTCCGTCAGCTCTACATGGTGGATTGCGAAGAGACGCTTATAACTAGGAACGGTACTGTTAATACTTCTCCACTCAGCGCTGCCAGTACAGATTAAACTTCAACATCAGCCAAACTGTTCAAAGCCAGTGTTGTAGAAAAAAGTATGCGGATTGTTCGGGTTGAGCGGGCAGTATGCGGGAGTTCGGGATAGGATCAAGCGTCCCCTAGGGACTAGCTTATTGTCCCTCACTAATTTACAAGGAGCCCTTATCAATACCGAATAGAATACATCATTCAGAACATACCAAAAAACCTAAAACGTGCAGAAATAATGTGCTCACCAAGTCAATACTTGCAAAACCAACCCCCACTCTGATATCCACACTTTGGCCTTCGTCTAATGTACACTACATATAGCCTTTCAGTTTAGCATTGGGTCATCCTCCCACAATATGGCCACTCATGCATCAATTTGGCAAAATGGACACGCCGAATAGTAGACATTATTAAGATATTGCTTTTCCCTTTTTCAGATGCAATACAGACATTGAAACTCATTGTGACCGGCAGGCTGATGGCAGAGGCACAGGTTTACAATACCATTAGTATTGACGCCCCAGGAGCTCAACAAGAATAGGTAAATAGAAGCAAAGGCCAGCAATACCAATCTAGCCGTCGCATTCATTAGTTGAATTTGACCTCGAAATCTCGAATATGGCAACCCCATAGCAGAGGGCCTCCAGTATTTGAAAAATGCAGCCATAATTCAGCAATCCCCAACAAATCCTCCATGTGTCAGAACTCTGTTCCAACTAAATCTGATTCACTTGACTAACAGACAATGTGACAGTCAACACTCTGGTAACACCATCTGTTAAAGAGGACGGCCGCATCCTCGGCTCACGAGCTGTAATTGTGGGTGCAGTATATTTTTTTCAAAGCAGTTAAACATTATTTTACACTTTCCCCAGAAGTGCCTCGATTTGCTTAGGCTCCAATAAATAGGGAACCATCTCAAGTTAAATTTACTATCTAATGCACTTTTATCACTAGTGCACTTTTCTTTAATTAATTTCTTTAATCAAAACCATTTTTTAGCAAAATTACAACAAGGTCGCAGCACAGTAAAAAAAAGAAAAAGGAACAGAAACCGAAATCAACATTCTATCATAAAGGAAGTAAGGGTTCCAAAAATGTCGTCAGTGCAATCGTATAGCCCAGTTTATGGCCTGCTATCAGTATTAACCACCATACGTCCGGGTCTTCACTCTGCATGTCTGATATTAATTGTCTAAAATGTCTGGTTCGATTTTCCACTAATGCCAAGCAAGATGTAACCAAATGTTTTATTGGTTCAACAGCTGACAAGTCTTTGCAGAACCGACATTTGTTGGAGTCCGATTGTTGTCGAATGGCTTGAATCTCATTTGTCCGAAATAAGTTAAACCGGATGCAGAGGAATTGGTTTCTCAATTTTTGATCTGGTGACTGCCTTAGATAGTCACACACAGAATTGAGTTTCCTTGGTTCAGGAGGGATATGAGCCATCAATGTGTATGTTGCTCCAGCATCAAGAGTGTGAATCCAGTCCATCTCAAGCATCTTACGTTTAATCAACATTGGATTGTTAATAAGGTCGTTAAGTGAACTTCCTACCTCTTCCAGTAGAGCGCAGGATTTCCTTTGCCTATTCTGTAACAGAGTATCAGAGACGACACTCTCTACTGTAAATACATCTGTTCCTTTTTTTTGCTGAACTTAGGAATGGGGTGATACCGAATTAGGTTGCAGTAAACTGACTGACTTTGGGTTCCAGTTCAACTGGAAGGGGTACAGACACATCCTGTTCGTCATCTATATGTGTTTCATTGATAGAATAGGTTGAGAGATCCATCAAACTTTGTGGCGGCGTGCTTGAGACATTAGTCATGTTTTTACTCGTGAGAGTAAACACTTCATGTAAAGAGCCAACTACTGCAGTTTTGGTTGGTGGCACTCCTGTTTTTGCAGAAAGAAGAGATCTCCGAGGCGCTGGTTGTGGGGCAACTTTTTTATTTTTCAATTGTGTCATGGATGACGCATTTCCTCTTGTAGATGTTGATTTATGAGGCGGAAAATTGGACACAGGAGGTTTGTCCAACCGATTTTGCTTATGTGTCGAAAAGATAGAGAAAGCTGGATTTGATGCACCATCAGGCAAGACCTCTTTGTCATGATTATCTCGGATTCACGGTCAATGCAGACACATGGGCCTCTGGATTCCACTGGTTCAACTACAACTGGTGTTTGATTTGGGAGTTGAAAACTTGAAAACTGTAGAGGATCAGATTCTTTCGTCAAGTCCACAGTTTAATTCAGACTCATGGTCTGTGTTCACTGAGTAGACCTTAGAGAAGGGTTGGGCTGCGGACTTGGGTCTGCCAAATCGAGCCTTAACTGGTCAACAACCCCACCAGAGACCTTGCCTGTAACATATCCTTCAAGAAAAACTAGTTTGGAATGAGTCCTGGCGAGTAAGGTCGTATGATCTTTGAGAGTCTCATTCAGATGTTCATATAGCTTCATAAAGGGGGCAAGGGCAGTGGTGATTGTTGACATTGTCATGAGGTCAGGTTTATTTTTTTGCGCAGGGGCTTCGCTCCAGTTCAGGGGTCTTCCTGTGTAGTTCTTAGGCATGGACTGCGGCACAGAGGTGTTGCAGTTGCATTTCCTATAAAACCAGGGGACAAAACATCAGAGGCCCATGATTCTAAATCAGTCCTGATTCTCTGATGGTCAGACAAAGAGGATGATTCAGTGTCAGTATTAAGGCACTCTAAGTTGTGGCTCAGGGCCAAAAAAATCAATTGCTGCTGCATTTTGCGGGTATGCGTTCAAGACCGCTGGGGGAGGAGTCACTTGATTACCCAACTCGACCGGGCCCATTAAAAGATCAACAGTCATGGCCTTTGTTGGTTGAATTTGGGTCAACTCCCCTTCAACCGCAGTAGAGTGGAGTTCAGCTGGAATTACATGGGATCTGGATATTTGAATTCCACAGGTATTACTCTCTTGAGTAAATGTTTTATTTCCCACACTCCAGTTTGTTGAATAAGATGACAGAGCATTGTCTTTAGCTGTGGTGGTAAAGGGAGCGAAATCATAAGAAGTTCTGGGTGAGTTGTAATCCACCGTGGGGGATTCTATAGGATGAGCGAGCGATGAGGTACCTCTCTCAGTACCAACATCTCTGCATCAGAGAAATCATTCGCAAGTTGAGGTTTTGTGATGTGAAATGGTGAGAACGCTTTGGAGATCGAAAGCAGAATGCCTGGGACATGACACCTCACCACTGCTTTTTTATTTGTTCTGTTCTGAAAATGTTTTTTGTGTGGTCTTTGTTGAGGTTTGTAGATGGTAACATACCTCGGTTTTGCACAAAACATGGGAATTATTTTGAAGGGTGACTATTTCCTAATCATTTAATCTGACCTCCTTTTGAACATTTTACCAACCCTTGTGTCAAAAGCGTGCTTTCTTGGTGCGGTATCTCCTCAATAGCACAGGATATGTCAATAGATGAAGTTTGGCTGTCTGTGGTTGGTGCTGTTACTAGTTGATTTATTCATTGGGTAGCATCGTCCATCGTTCTGATTTGTTTCAACTAACTTAATTGTACGTTACTCTCATCAGGAGATCCGTGTATTTGAGCTTTTATGATCAGGGCTTCAACACCCAAAGGTATGCATAGTTCGGATTGGGCATTAGTAGATGGCAGAGTAATTTTAGAAAGATCTGCAAGAGTTCCGCGGTTTCATCAATCTCTCTAGTACATTGTTCTTGGGTCTTTGCATACACAGAGTGTTTTCTGGGCCGCAGGGCCATGAATCTAAATGCCAGCTCTAGTAATCGATAGGGGATAGCAGGATAGCTGCCCAGTGGCCGAATCAGGTGAATTTGGTGAGTCGACTATCGCCCCCCCTCAGGAATGGTCGCGCTTGATGACTATGTCTGTCAGAGAGGTAGATAGTTGTGAGACCGTGGGAACGAAGTCTCGTGCAACGCATCAATAGGAGCGCCACGTTGGAGAATCAGTGAAGACGTAAGAGAAATGTTTAAAGTGGCTTGCTATTTCTTACCCATCACATTCTAAACATCTGGCGAACAAGTTGGAAACAGACGTGCTGGCGTCATGTCTGGGGTGACGTCTGGCATTACTGCAGGTGGAAGAATATCGCAGTTCTTGTTTTTTGCACTTCTTAAGGTGTAACCTTCTTCCATGTGGCCCGAGGCCCATGGCCCACCAGTCACTATCACACTCCGCCACACTTCGCTACTCGTGGAGTAAGAGAGTTAGCGCCAGCTGGAGGGGGAGTGTCTGGGGATGGCCACAGAAAGTAGACTCGGCGAGTTTTCAGGGACAGCAGATTCCTTGTATAAAAAAGACTCAGCGAGTCTGTAGGATACACAGCAAAGTTTGCAGCTAAAGATTGAAGAACACAGTGTAACAAAGTATCAATGGCAGGATCAGGCTCAGCGTAGATAGCACAACACCAGACACTATCACACTGCTGGACTTTAAAACCTCTAAAGGTAACAACCTAATTACTGTTGGGGTGTGGATTTTCCAACTTTAATTTTCTGCCTTGGCAGTGTCATTAGGCACCTATTGGGATTGCTATTTTTTTTTTAAATCACAAGTGCGTCACAAGTTATCTGGACAAGATTCAGGTACCCTTTTGTTCTCTTGAATCATCTTTGAACACCACTCTCTCAAAGCGCCATTACAACAATAGTTCATGTGAGTTCACCTATGGAGGAAGCCTTTCCACCAAACGGCAACTCTTTTGCAATAGCACAACGGATGTACCATTTCAGAAGCCTACCTTGGAGACTTGTATAGAACTCCATGCACAGAACCCGCATTACTTCAAGGGATACATGTACTTCCACTGCAACTGGAAAGAATAGGACTATCAATGTGTTGCTGTCCCATCTCTTACCAAAGAATCCACCTTACTTGGAAGCTCAATACTCTTATAAACCGTTTGAAAAATAGAAGATCTGCTCTGGCTAAGCGGAATGTTCTGGAGCCCACAGACTAGGTTTTGTGACACCAGCATCAGCAGTAGAGTATGAATGTGTGCTATGATGCAAACACCATCTCTAAATGCCTCAACTTTTAAATGCCTTTATTGTAACATAAATAAGTAAACAAAGGGCAAAGCGGGCTGCCTACTTTGCTGCCACCTATTCTCCACACCTCTCAACCCTTCCTGCTACATGCTGGTTTCCGTAATCCAGTCTCATAAGGACAAGGGGCACCATTACTCATCACTGTGCAGCATCTTGTGTTTGAGATGCTCCTGCTTCTATATCAGTTTTCTATAAAGCGCTCTGACCTCGGATTTACTCATTCTACGTATTCCATGTACTAACTTTCTCGAATGGTGCTCATAAAAAGTGTGCCCTCTTTCATTGTCTTCCATAAACCGACATACAAAGAACTCTACTAGTGAAGTGGGCACACATATAAAACCTCCAAGTAGACAACAAATTCTCCACACAAAGATTTCACATTGGTAACACAACAGCAAAGGAGTGAAGCCTTCAATAAGCACAAACGGTCAAGCTGGAAAATGCCAAGATATCGGTAATCATATCTTCAGCCAATAACTAGGTCATGCCTATTACACAGGTTTCTGGGTCATGAGAACTAGTTCTGAGATCTGTTTATAGTGGGCCTTTGTTGGACTGTAATCGGTTTCTACTTTTCTAACTGAAAGAAGCAAAAAAGGAGATCTCATAAGAATTCTCAACGTTCAATGAGTGACCTCGATACATGCCAATTCAGAAAAGTCAACGCAGACCGTTGCAGGAAACTCAATTCAAAGACTGTGGGAGCAATTGCTTCCAATTCCAAAGAACTGGCATCAATGCCAGGGATATATTAAAGGAAAGCCAGGAATGAAGTCCAAAGCAGTGTTGGAGGGAGGCTACTCAGATCAGAGGCTACAGGAAGCAAGCACCTGAACACCCCTCTTAACAATGCTTCTTATAGGTGAATATCTGCATCAGGTAATTCACTGCATTGGGGTCTGCACACTTGGCCTCACTCCAACGAGGTTAGTATTAGGTTAGTGTTTTGGCTCTGAAATTCTGTACTTTCTGCAAGAAGATGCAGCGGCATGACCATCACGCTTCGCCAATGTACATAGTGGGACTTTGTTATTCATATCGTTTTCTGGTCAGTGTTAAACATGCCGGCGTGCCAGCAGCCTAAACCGATGCCAGCCATAGGAGCAAGCCTCTTTGTGTACATGTAAATTATGCATCTGTTTTATTCAGAGTTAATCATTTCAATAAATAAATACGCATTTTCTGAGTAAGGAAGGATAGCCGTGTTTGAATGTACATCATAGGTAAAACATTTTGATAATAATCTAACATATGCAAGGCTTTGGATCCTGCCAGCGATGGGCAAGACATTATAAAAATAAGGGCTACTGCTCATCACTACAATTAAAGGAATGGTTTGGTCAGAAAATATTGGCCAAAAAGATCGCCAATAATAAAACAAATATCTAAAATATATATATTTTTTTAAGTCCCTATGGAAATTTTTGAGCAAATGAAGCTCAAACTTTAAAATTGGAAGCACTAGGGGGCATCCATTTTGTGATTTCAGGCAGCCTCCTCGGCTCTGCATTTGCGGCACTAAACAAGCAGCAAAAGCCCCCTAGTGGGAGCTTTTGCTTACTGCAGCCTGAGCAGAGCTGAGGAGGCTGCCTTCACTTTCATTTTACGTTTTCTGTGCTCCCCAAAGCCCAGGGAAGCACAGAAAACGTAAAATGAAGTCAAAAAGCCGACATGCTGCAATTAAAAATATAACCTTGTTGTATTTGTGATTGCCGCGGTTGGAAAACCACAGCAATCACAAATGCAGCAACGTTGTTATTCTGACAGCTGCAGCTTTCGCGTGGAGTCTCCTGGGCTCCCCCAACCCTGAGGGAGTCCAGGAGACTCCCAGCGAAAGCTGCCGCATTCAGAATAACAAAATTTTTGGATTTGTAAATACTGCAGCATTTTCAAATCCAAAAACCTATTTCTAAACACCGTGGCATGGAAACACAACCCTGTTGTGTTTCTGCCTACAGCAGCTTTCACTTTGGAGCTCTTGTGCCCGAGAGCCCCAAAGTGAAAGCTGCTGTAGGCAGAAACACTGCAGCATTTCTAAACACCCGCGTTGTGTTTCTGCCTGCATCGGCTTTCGCTTTGGAGCTCTCGGGCCCGAGAGCCCTAAAGTGAAAGCTGCTGTAGGCAGAAACACTGTGGCATGGAAACACAACCGCGTTGTTTCTGCCTGCCTTGGCTTTCACTTTGGGACTCCGTAGATGCAAAATGATAGCCACGGCAGGCAGAAACACAACGCGGCTGTGTTTCAAAAATGCTGGGGTTTTTCTTTCTAAGTTTCTCATGCTACTCCGGCTTGGATGCTACCACAAACATAAATACAACGTTTTAAAAGCTGGGGTTTTGTTTCTAAGTTTTCCGGGCTCCTCCAGCTGCAGCTTTCCTGCCTGTAGTCTCTGGTCCCCGTCCTCCGAGTCCGGCAACAATGAAGCAAAATCCACCCAGTGGTAGCTTTTGTTTACTACAGCTGGCTGGCTTTTGCCTCATTAGTGCCGCAAATGCAAGCACAGGCGGCATCCATTTCACAAAATGGATGCCCCCTAGTGCTTGCAATTATAAAGTTTGAGCTTCATTTGCTCGAAACTTTCCATAGGGACTTAAAAAAATATATATTTTAGATATTTGTTTTATTATTGGCCATCTTTTTGACCAATAATATTTTCTGCCCGAACCATTCCTTTAATGAAGATCAGAAAAGCATAGACTGCACTTTATTTGGCAGGGGGTTTTGCTGGACGTCTTGGACCATTTGAAAATGCCAGTGTAAGCATTGTTGATTAGGCAAGAGTGCTATGATGTCCTTCCCTAACCAGAAATGGTTAAGTTGAGCAGAGTTGTTGTCAAGGTATGCAATACAAATGCCCACATTTAGTTTCCTTTGATCAATGATGTGCAATTATAACTATGTGGCTGATCCTCAGGCTCTTTGTCACAGTGGAATGAGAGTGAATTATGCTGAAAGCAGGGACACTCCTTATGTAGGCCTAATGTTTGCCTTATGTAGGCCTAATGTTTGAGGGTCCGAGTCCAACTGGACTTTTACACTGGAGGCCAGCAGAGGACAGCCTCGCTGTAATAAGGCCTAGCCACCTAGTTGTGTATTCTTTGCGTACTTAGTATACAGCATGGTAAAGTAAATACAGAGCAATGCTAGGGGCACCTTTACAACCCCTTTCTGGCTCCCTCAATTCATATTTGTGTACTCTTCTGCCAATTGGTACCACCATCATACACTACCATCTTCAATGCTCCTGTAACTTGTGATGGGCTGTGCCCACTAGTACCCCAATTTGAGGAGCAGGATCTCTAGCGCAGGATAAAAATGGACCAATAGCAGAAGGTTTCGAGTGACATAATTTAAGAGCAACAGGGCAGAAGGCTATTACTGGAGTGGCTAAAAATCTATCTGTCAACGCAGGACTCTGGCTTCCCCGGAGCTCACTGCTGCCACAGATCTTGGAAATTAGCCAGAGACCACTGGTTTATGCTTCCCCCTCCTTGGCCTTCTGGGAAGAATAGTGGGGAAGCATGACTCTCCCCTCCCCCCATCACAGGTGAGAGTGTGAAGGGTGTATGTGATTCACACAAGGAGAATGCAACATCACATGACTTTTACAAAGTACACCAGATCGCAATGCAACACCTTTTTGCCAGTTTGTAACATTTTTGGAGGAACAATTGACCTTTTCAAACAACCGGAGCACCAGCTCTTAACTCGATTCATGACAGTAGAGCCTCCTCAGATTGGGCTGCACTCCACTGCTATGATAAATGATTCTACAAGTAGACGCAACCTCTGCATTTCAACACCAGAGCTTAGGGTACAAGGCCTTTCCCCAATAATACGGAGAGAAGACTTTGCTTAAAATAAAAATCTTTTTTTTTTTTTTAATTTTATTTGGTTTATTCAAACCTTTAAAATAACAACACATTGCAATCTTCCAGTCTCTCCTTTCAATTCCTAGTTTCCTTCATCAATCTGAAACATTTTAATTTCACACACACAAACCAGGTTCCTACTCCGTAACAGTTTTCTTAATTACGTAAACCCAGTTTCTCATTCTCCGTATCTAAATTACTTTTCAGCAATCGAAGGAAATTTACTAGAGCAAATAGAACTGCTCTGTTGTTCCCCTCAAACAGTGCCTTCCACCAATCCTCTGTATTCATGAATTGATGCTCGTTGATCAGTTTTCCAAATTGTCTTTCTCTTTGGTGTTCAAAAGCAAGACAACTCATGACTAAATGTTTAATCGATTCATTGCTCTTTTTACAGAATCTGCATACTGGATCAATGTTAGCATACTTTGTCCTTGTAGCCAAACGTTCTTTTGTTAAGAACAAGTTCATTCTGAATCGCATATACAGAGCTCTTGAGTATTGATCTGGTAAGCAGGTTAGATATGTGTGTCGCTGACCGTAGGCTTTTGCTTCTCCCGGTACCTCGCACATAAGAATTGAATTTGCTCTTAAGTCACAAGTTGATATCCAGTCAGTTCTCCAGATTTTCATTTTAGCCATGTCTGGATTCTCTATTAGCAGTGAGAGATTAATGCCATACTCCTCTAGTAGAGCCTTGCAGAGGACGTTCCAGTCGAACAAAGTAGTAGTGATTCTGTCTTTGTCAGACTTGTGTAGCAATTCAAATTGCGGCACCAGAGTTTTAACCATCGTTTTTCTGTATATACTTAGGAGGTTCCATGTAACTCTTGCTTTGATTGATATGAGCCCTAGCTCATACCGTAGACATGTTGTTGATGTACCCTTTGGAAGCTGCAAAACACGGGACCAAAAAATGTTTTCTAGGGATTTCCACAAGTCCTCTGCGCAACCAAATGCGTTTTCTCCCCCGTATATAAGTGCAGGTACCGCTTTTTGCTCATAAAATAAAATGACATGTTTTAACGAAAATTTGCCAAATTTCTTGTTAATTAATTGCGCTTGACATGCCAGCTGCCGACACTTGCTTTTTGTAACAATAGACCACGGTTCGTCTCTTCTACTGGCGCTAATTTTCATGCCCAGATAGGTCGAGCTCTTTACGATTTGTATGTCCTCATTTGCAATTCGCCAGCAAAATTTTCCTTTTTTACCTTTGTTTCCCTGTAACTTTTCCAAAATCAAAATTTCACTTTTTTCTTTGTTGATTTTAAGGCCGTTTTCTGTTGTATAATGCTCAAGACAATTGAGTTTTCGCTGGAGCCCAATCGGCGTCGAGTCCACCAAGATGAGATCATCAGCATAGACCAAGTATTCTATTGAGGTTCCATAAAGTTTTGGAGGAAAGGTGGCTACACTGTTGAACGCTTGCTTTATATCTGAGATAAAGAGATTGAAGATAATTGCTGCCAATGGGCAGCCTTGCTTCACGCCCTTATATGTAGCAATATCAGCAGACAACGTGCCTTTCTCATCCAAACGAATCTTAATAGAAGTGCCTGTGTGTAACTCGCGGATTGCATCCACTAGACTCGAAGGACAGTTCCACCTCTTGAGTTTTTCCCACATCAGTTCCCTGTTTATGCTGTCAAATGCCTGTGACAGGTCTATTAGTGCCGTGTATATCTTTGTGGTTGACTTCAATGCATCCATTTTTAGCAGATTTAGCAGTAGCAAATTCAACCCACATCCTACTCCTTTTACAAATCCTGCTTGTCTGGGATTTACGTGTTTTGAGGCTATGGCCCATTTGAGGAGTTTTTGTTGTAGAAGGCTGGCATAGACTTTCCCCAAAACATCAAGTAGCGCTATAGGCCTATAATTTCGAGGATTAGTTCGGTCCCCTTTTTTAAAAATAGGTACCACCACCGCGTTTTTTCATGACTTTGGGGTTGAACAGTTCTTAATAACCCTTTCGAACGGCGTTACACAGAAGTCTGTCCATAGTTCTGGATTTTTCTTGAGTGTGAAATTGGTTAAGCCATCTGGCCCGGGTGCTCTAGAGTCGTGCATGTTTTTAATTACATTAAGTATGTCAAGACGCTCAAACACCAAATCCCATTTCTTTAGCGCCGTGTATGCCCAAACTGTGGAAGATGGATCTTTAGCATATAGATTCAAGTAGAATTCGATCCACTTTTCTTCCGAGACTGCGTTGGCTTGTAATGCATGTTGAGGAGCCAAGCTGTTGTTTATCAATCTCCAGTACTCAGCCGATTTTTTACCAGACATTTTCTGTAACATAAGTTCGGAGTCATTTTGCATCAAAATTGCGGCATGCGATTTGTGCCAGTTCCGATATCTTTGTTTAATCATTCGTTTACACTCCTTTTTAGTTAAACTGCTTGTATTTTTTATGGCCCTTAGTTCTTGTCGCATGGCTCTTTTTCGTTGCATAACAGCCATATCAAATTTGTGTTTTGCTCGGAACCCCTTGCGATATGTGTTGTGTTTCTGTTCTTCGTAGTCGCACAGGAGGTCTCGATATTCAAGTGCTTTTGAGCCATGTTGGAAATTGTGTGTAATGGCAATAACTTCTGTATCCAACAAATTTAAACGAATCCTATTGGAACCAGCAGTAACTGCAAAGCCCCAACTTTCCTTAGTACACGGAATAGACAGTTGAAATATGAATTGAACCATATCGTGGTCACTATGCTTCGTTCTGATGACTTCCATTTTTTTTGTCCGTTTGTGGATGTTTTCAGAAACGAATATATAGTCAAGTACTGAGGCCTGATCGAATCTTCTCCAAGTAGGACATGCAGGAATGTCCCCAATAGTATGGCCGTTGAGCATTGATAGACCACAAAACTCCATTTCTAGGCACCACTGCGCTGCTATTCCTTCATGTTTATGCGCCTTCTTATCTTTTAGCTCAGTTCTATCTCCGTTTTGGGCGCAGATAATGTTTAGATCCCCACATACCATTAGGTCCAGTGGCAGCTCCTTTGTTAAAAGATCATCGATAAATGCTGTAATTTGATCAATAAAAAGTGAGTCGTCCTTGGCCAGATGATTCCAATATACGTTAATGATAAACAGACAAGGTGCCTTACATCCATTTTGGTGTGTAGTGATGGTGACAACCTGGATAAAAGGGGATGGATTAAAAGAATTCACAATCTGGAGGCCGGACGCTTTTTTTGTGGCCACAAGCAGGCCAGCCATCGGTCTGCCTTTTGCCCGTTTTATGGCTGGATTAAATGCCACCTCAAAGCCTTCCAGCAACGGAGTTTGCGATAGCCAAGTTTCTTGTAAGCATATTATGTCCAATACACTGGCCCACGATGTTTCGAAGAGGTGCAAAAAACCATGGGTATTCCATGAGCCCAGGGTGCATCTTTTAGGGTTCTCTGGTTCCTGGCATTACTTCTCCGATTGATTGTTTATGGTTGCAGCCAACCATGTCCAGTCATCTCTGTTGCCTGAAGATTCCTGATTCTTTGTGTCAACTCCTGTGCGCTGAGGGCTTGTCATACCTTTAATCGTTATTCTTATCGGATCCTTTATGTAGGATACCTGATGCAAACCCAACGGCGACTTGCCAGTTTTGGATTCGCCCTGATTTGCTTCTATTTCTTCAATCAGAGGATGGTTTGTCGCCGCAACTCTTTGCAAATCTGTCTTCTCTTCGGACGAGCCAAACTGTCTGTCTTCTTTGATTTTCGCTATGTCAAACCCCAGCGATATTAATACGGGGCCGGCGTCCAACAAGGCTTCCACTATGAGTTTAGACTGTAGGTGTAAAATCACAGCATAATTTTTCTTCTCCTCAAAGAATTCAACGATTTTTAGATCTGCGGATTCGATTGCTCTTAGGCTTGGAATTAAATGGCACAGCCATAACACATTATGTCGATTTAGAATTAAATCGTCAGATGTTTCAATTCGTTCCAAGAGGAGTCGGTGAAGCACTTGTGTTGAGTGTGCTTCTGAGTTTCTTCCCTTGTTGTGGACTTTTGGAGTATACACATTTTTGTAACTCTGCCTCACTGTTTGCGTCTTCAGATCAATTCCTGTCTTAAGGCATGAAGTTTGTCGGTTCATGTGCGGTATCGGGTGACCATTATTCACAGAGAGAATTTCTCTGTTTTGATCTAGCGCGTTAGCAGTATCATGCAACACCTCCCGATCAACTTGTGGATTTGGCACCCGGCCTTCGATTTGCGACTTGGCAGCAATTAATCTTCGTTTGGCCTCTAGTGTCGTAAATATAGGTTCCAAACGATCCTTCGCATTTTGTAGCGAGGGTAGTGGTTGGAGAAGTTTGCACTTTCTGTGTGGAAAAGTCAAGGAGGTCGCTGTAATTTGATCCTGTGTTACGGCCAGTGTCACCGTATCGCATACTTTTATGTCATCCTGGACCGCCGGCACAGTGAGTCCCTCTAGAGCAATTACAGGTTGCATCATAATAGGTGCTTCAAGCACACTCGAGGGGTGTGGCGCGGCAGGCTCCTTCTCTACCAATTCTTCATCATTATACGTTGAAAGGTTTATTAGTAGTTCGGTGCCATCGCTGCTGCTACTTATAGACTATTCTAAAATGATTGGGCCAGCTGGTACTATGTGTACTCCTTCCTTTATTCCAGCGTTTTCAGCCCTATTTAAGGGCCCGTTAACCGTTACGTTGACTGTTTTAAGATGACGCAGGAATTTTCTTGAGTCAGCATTGCGTTTGGCTTTCCTTTGCGGCTGATTTTTACTTTTTTTAATCAAGCCGCTCTTAGGCTGTACACTACTTGCAGTAGTCTTTTGGGTGTCCAATGGGCCTTTGACGATGTTATATAGTTCGGGAATGGCAATAGCCACACCATTAAGGGGCGTAGCTGGTGTTTGAGTGCTTGTTGCTTCCCTAATGGCTGGTAGTGTTGAGGTCGATGGCACTTGTGGATTTAAAAGAGCCAAATTCGAGGCCACTTGGGACTCCTTAATAGCGTTTGCGAAACCACTGCTGAACTTGTTTAGTTCTTTTAAAGGAATGCTCACAGGTTGGCAGTCAACTGCATGTGTGCTATTCGCAGCAACCGCAGATACTGATACACCGCCAGGATTCTTCAGTGTTTGTAATGAGCATACCTCGCTGTCAACAGGTTCAGTGCGTTTTCCATGTGTAACGGTGGGCTTAAGGTAGCATCTTGTGCTGGACCGCTAGGGTGCTTTTGAGTGTTGCGTGTAGCATTAACACCGTCTTGTTCAGTGAGGCGTGCCACATTTGTTGGATTAGCTGTTTTAGGTAACAGGCCGTTTGCTGGACAACGGGTCGCGTCCATTTGCTGGTCGTTCTTTTTTTTCTGCTGTTGAAAAATCCCCAATGCCTCTTTTGCGACTTCGGCCAACAATCTTTTGTCCAAATTTGCATTTTTGGCATGGTCAACAAGGGTTTCTATGGCCCACTCGGTTTTTCGATGGATTTCATGGAGCACTTCTTTACAGTGGAAGTTTTTATTTTCCATGCTAAGCAACTTATTGTTTATTGTAGCAACCACTGATGAAAGCTCTTTTACGTTCTCATTAAGATTTTCATACATTTTGATAAATGGAGCAATTGATAAGGTCATGGATGACATTATAGTTGCTTGTAAGTCTTTGGCATGGTAAGCAGTATCCCTCTCTTCTAACACGTTACTAATAATTCGTGGATGTACCCTATCACGATTCATAGGTCTTCTAATCTTTGGGTATGGGCGTTCCATTATCGATGAGTCAGTAGAGTCATCATCTGTTGAAGAAACGGTAGCGGCTAAGGGTTTAGGGGGTTCTAGCCGTATTGTGTTAGTTGTTAACAGCGGTGACGAAAGCTTTAGTGGAATAGTTGACATTTTCAGTTTTTTATTCTGTGAACAGCTGATGCTAGGCGATATGCTCTCAATTAGCCTCCTACGTTTCAATAAGGAGCTTTCTTCTCGTGATTGAGTTATGGGCTGTGGTAACGTTGGTGCTTCATCAACACACGGAGCAATGTTTTCAGACTCCGACATGGACACTCCACAATTCGCTAAATTTTTAGAGGCTCTTTCCGCATTAAGGCGTGTGAGGGCATTTAAGAGTTTGTTAACTACCTCCAAAGAGTTTCTTCTTTCCGATCCAGGTTTCAGGTCAATGAAGGGGGTAGGGCAATCTTGAATAGTTGACTCTTGATTTTGGTCTTGGCTAACCACCCTTCCCACCCGTGGTGGTGTCACACTCTTTATTAACACAACATCTTCCCCACTTGACTCTGAGCCATTCTTACCCTTGAATACGTCATCGCTGGTATCCTCTGCCAGATGGTCGGTATTGCCAATGAAGGGTGCTGTATCTACAGCACTGTAGAACCTAGGCTGTGGGGACATTGGATTTCCAGTGGGGTTGGGCGATTGATTAGTAAACAAGTTCAAGTGTGAAGTCGCGCCATCCATGGATATCTGATGCTTGGCCCTGTCACCAGCAAATACATTGTGTTCACATGGCAGTTTGTCAACATCGTCCGTCTCGACAACTAAAGTTGTCACCATAGATGCTTCAGCGGGGGAGCTCATCTGCTCCATAAGCCTTGGATGGGTCCCTCCACCTACCACGTCCACAGCGGTAGGCCCCCCTGCCCCAGCAACATGATATTTAAGGTAGGATCCTTCTCTATTTACATCTTCAACAAGGGCAGCCCCACCACTGCCACTCATGTCATTTATTGAATGCCGCTCCTCAGGCAGCCAAATTTCCTGCTCCTGTGCGTCCACTGATAACACGGTAGAGGGCAGTGTCTGAGGGCAAATCTCCCAATCCATAACTCGAGCAAGGCAATTGGATGGTTACAGCATTGCACTGTGCAAATTTCCACTTATTTGTTCCAAATGAAGTGAACCTCTAGATAGTGTAGGCGGTGGTACTATAGTATTTTGTGATAGTACCTCAGCTGGGTGGATGACGGTGCTTGTTAGCTCAGCTGGCCCCTCCATATTTAACCCTGCTGCACTAGCAGCCTTCTGCTGTTCATTTATGTACTGTGGCGGCTCCATGGTTGACATGGATTCTAATTTGCGCTGGGCACGAGTTTCTCGCATTGTGGGAGCCCGCTTAAAGTTTACTGTAATGCTCCTTAAGAGCGAATGTTAGTCGTTACAAGAATAGTTTCTATGTTGTCAGTAATGGATTAGACCACATCCACGGCAAGGACATACACACCAGCTCCCGCTTCCACTTACCAGCGTATATATAGAGGTGTGTGACCGTATTGTCCGAGTTAGACGTGGCGCGATGTAGCTTCTCACCGCAACCAGCGAGTCCAAGCCTTTTCTCCTCTCAAGATACCTCTAGCCGCATAAAGATAATGGAACTTACTAGCATCCGGCAGCCGCACACGCCGAACAGCCTAACAGCACCAGCCCTTCTGCCACCAGGGCTTACGCCGCGAGGGTGGTTGGGCCAGCAGTTAGTACCCGGCTGTGGTCACGTGATCAGTCACGTGAGCGGGATGAGCCCCGCCTCCTCCAGGAAGCAGGGAGCAGCAAGAGCTCCTGCTCGCAGTGCTGCTGGCCACAGAAAACAAAGGCTTTTCTTGTCAATACGTTCGCTGCACAAGGCACACCTTCAGCGTCCACAACTAATCAGTAATTCAATATGTATGCTTTCTCGGGACTGGTCCCGAACTGCTGCGCTCCCCTCAGAGTTGGTGCTTGGTTTTGGAAAAGCTGTATACAACAAATCATCAAACTATGGTCTTCAACGGATGACCCCTAAAAATCTTAATTTTAGACTGAAGATATGGTTTTGAAACACACGCATGGATGATGGTTTTGGTCCCAAAAAATTAGCAATTAAAACGTTTATACATAGAAACGATCTATGATTGACATATGTCAATTAGAACGTAGAAATAAGAAAATGGCTGACCCGAGCGTATTATAACAATCTCTGCCAATTTCCCTTCGTATGATGGCACAACATTAACACCCGAAATCACTGCCTTACCAAAGCTGTCCGAATTCAAATACCAGACAAAACACCAGTATTTCTACTAAAGTCAGATATTATATATGAACAACGCTATTTGTCAATCCAAGCACAAGTTTGCTTTTTGAAGGAGCCTCTTTTTGGTGCATAATATGGTTTCTTGCTGTAAGCGGGACAACAGAACATGTTTAAGTGTATAAAGGTTTCAATATATGAATTGTCCATTCATCAAAAGTCATAGGGCTCCATGATTTATTTAAACTAAGCAATAATGCCTAATTTCCGAAAAAAATGACTGTAGCAGATAACTGCCCTTTCCCCTTATTGTTACTACATTGCCAGTCCAGGAAACATTTCTGGATTTCTGTATTAAGAAACAATCAAACTTCTCCGTGTAAAAACACACATAGAACACGGTATTAACATTCTGCCTGAAGGAATCTGACGGGGGAAAAGGGGACTGCATGCAGACATTTGCATCGTTCTCAGGGCTGCCCCCTACTAGAGTTCCTAGCACAGCTTATCAGGTGCGTCATGTCTCAGGCTCAGTTAGACGCACACAAACGCAACAAGCTCTACAGGCTTTGCGGGACTCGCTCCGTACCGCTACCTATATCCACGATGCACATTTTCAAACAGCCATGAAGCTGGCCCAAGTATGAAAATGGCAAACACATAATTAAATTAATAATATGAGTCTTCTCAAACAGTGCGGAATGCAAATTCCCTTCCGCTTCCAAGTGTTGTAAGGACAGGTTTTGTTATTGCCCTTGTTTTAATGGTACTTGCTTTATTGGCCTTTTGAGGATACAAGGCTAAGATGGCCCTATTCCTGGAATTCAGATTTACAAAGTAGCCTTGCGTCGGCATCAATGCAACAAGTCCTGCTTCCATTCAGCAACATAGAGACTGGTTACTTTTCAACAGTTGCTGCAGGGAGGCAAAGATTCATTCTAAAATGGCTGCACGGAGCACTCCCCAGGAGTCATTTAGAGGAGTCATTCAGAGGGCTCATTTACATATTTGAATATAGTCAATTGCAATTCTCCAAAGTGCCACTTATAATCACTTCAATGTTTTGAAAAGAAAATGATATATTATGCAACTCCTCTACGTGCAGTGTTCATTCTGGTATCCTGCACAGAAATGCATTTCATGATCATGTATATTTCAGAAATGTACAGTTTTTTTCCAAAAAAACAGTGCAAATACAGAATGAAATACATAACAGTATGGGTGCCAAGAAATAACACCTATTTTAGGAACACAATCACATCAATATCACAACACAACCATACCAAAACACATTTCATAACATATTCCCAAGCAAATGCTTTCTAATATAAAGTGCTTTTTTAAGATATGATGAGAGTCCACCTAACATGTGGGAAATCAGTCCACAGTATAAACATCAGTGCGGGTCGATGTTGCACAAAACCCAATTCACCTAACAGAGGACGTAGAAGAGAACCTCTCGCACATTCACATGCCGGGCAAAAAAATATAAAATGAGCGAGATCCTCATAAGGGGCATTGCACAGAGGGCAGTACTGATTACCATTCTCCTCTGACCAAGAAGCCACCCCCGCCCTTAACAAAATACAAATCAAACCTTGCCCTTGCTAAAATAATTAGGCCCCCTGGTGACTTAGCCCATGATAAATATTTCTGTGTGCCTGGAAACATGATCGTCATCAACTGACTGTTCCTAGGTTTCACCAGCTCCAAACACTCATTTGACCTACATGATCACAAAAATGGCTAGTCAACAATCTTATCTCCCCTCGTGATATAATATTACGGGGTGGTGTCAAGTGAGTGATGTTAATTTCCAACAGTTGTTTCTTGATGTGACTTAGCCATGGAACCTTTCCACCAATATTTTTGGCAATCATTAAGTTTATTAACTTATCAATAAGGACTGCTTTTCATTTCCCCATAGCCTGAGCCAGTGAAGAACAGTCCCCATAGCATGAACCAGTGAAGAACAGTCCCCATAGCCTGAGCCAGTGAAGAACAGTCCCCATAGCCTGAGCCAGTGAAGAACAGTCCCCATAGCATGAGCCAGTGAAGAACAGTCCCCATAGCCTGAGCCAGTGAAGAACAGTCCCCATAGCATGAGCCAGTGAAGAACAGGCATCAGGGTGATCACATCCATGATAAATTTTCAGCCCAGTTCCAAATGTACCCTGAAATTCAGGGCAGAGGGTGGCAAGCCCAAAATACTTAAAAAAACAAATTGGCTCTCCACTACTTGGAGAGAATTAGTGTTAAAGTATCCCTATAACTCAATGCTAAATCGGGCAACAGGAGCCGCTTTACCATTGTACAATTGTAGTAACACGTCAATCTGTTTGGCTCTAAACATATTAATTGACCTGGTAACAACTCCCACACCCTGCTTAAAAGCGAGCCGTCTGTTTGATCACATGTGAGTTTGGGCCAAAGTTGGATGAGAACCTGACCCCCAGATAGTCGAAATGATTGACCAGCAAGGATCAGGGCCCACCCACAATAAAACACCTTAAACCTCACCATACCCCTCCCACTACAGCATGCCATCACTGCAGGCTTTGCTGAATTAACCCCCAAACTCCAAACTGGCCATGAAACAAGCATAGTCAAGAATAAGTCTCTGTAAGGCCATCGGGGTACGCGCCATTAGAGCGGTGTCATCCATGTACACCAGGACTGGTAAAGGCTGGCTGCCCATTCTCGGAATATCAGGGGTGGAGCACAATAAGTGATCACGCAATCCATTCATATACAAGCAGAAAGAACAGGGACCAGGACACAGCCCTGATGCACCTCCGACTCCATTTTAAATGGGTCCTTACATCTCCCATTGGGCCAAATCCTGTGTGGAATCATGCAATCGCACCAAAAGGTTCACCAGGGCAGGTGGACATTTCATGGATCTGATCACGGGCCACAACTTAGCCTGATTGACCTTATCAAAGCCCATGGTCAGATCCATGAAGGCGAAATAAACTTGCTCCTCCCTTATGTAACTTGAGTGAGAAACTATCATATAAAGATTAAGAGACTGCTCAGTGGTACCCAGCCCCAGCCGGAATCCCAAATGCACCAACGAGAGCACCAGACTCTCCACAACCCACTCCTCCAGCCTTGCCAATACTGCACAGCCAAAAATTTTAAAAAGAGAATCCAGCAATGAGATGGACCTGTATGAAGCCAGTGCATCCCGCGGCCCCTTTTTGTATATTGGATAAATAATTGTACAGGACCATGAAGCGGGAACAACTCGCCCCGCACAGATAGCATTGAATCCATGGGTCAAAACCAGAGTCCACAATTCTGGGGCAATTCCAACCAGATCTGCCAGCACATTATTGGGACCAGGTGTCAGATTACAGCGCTGGCACCCAATGGCTTTAATTATTTCCATCACTGAAAAGAAAATCCATAAAATGGGGCCGCCTTCCTCCAAATTCCCCCTATTCACCCCAGTGCCAAGAGTGCCATTAACTTCCCCTCACTGTGCAGTATATAAAGACGAAAAATGATCCACCCAGTGCAGGTCAGATACATAATCCTTCCAATTACATTTATAAAATGGTTCGCTTTTTCCCAGAAAAATGTAGCATCATTATCCCAGGATGCTCTGACCCGTGTGTCCCATGCCTCGTCTTCAATGGATCCTCTTCTTCTGGCCACAGCCTCCTTGAAATGAGATATTGCACAAATAGAATTTTTAGTAGTTTGGGGATTTTTCAATACTGAGAGTAGGTAAGCCTTAGTTCTTGTACATTCATGGTCAAACCATCCCATCCTTGGTGATGCTCCTCTTTTTCCCACTACCTGAGTAAATACCAATGACAGATTTCACAATAAGGATCCAAACTCCTTTAAAAAAGTGTTCTGCTCCCCAGACCCCGACAATATTGCCTCCAATTCATTTGAGCTTGATTGAACAGCCTTCCTTAATAATTCCTCCCTCCCGTCATTATCCCACCTCAACCTACCACCTGATGCAGACACACATACCCCAGGCAAATAATCCTGCCCTGATGAGAAATCTCTCTGGCCCAAACCAATGTCAAGCCTAAAGGGAAAGTGGTTGCTACAAATGTCGGTCACCATTTTAAAACTCCTCACTTCCCCCCAAAACCTCACTGGGAAACAAAAATCAATAGTAGAACTACTTAACGCAGAAGAGAAAGTTATCCTACCTGGAATGTGACCATCCTGGTGAACCTTTACAGTATGCATGCCCCAATCTTGGATGTAATGCCACAGCCTCTGCCCCTCTGCGTACAAACTAGGGTCCATCCTAATCGGCGCTGAAATCCCTGCCACCACATCCTCCAATGTCATCATACAACTTGGTACCCGACCCTCCTCTCAGCTTCGCATTAAAATCTACCCCAATACTAAACATAGATTTTTCAAGGAAATCTGGGGGATAAAATCCTTCATCACCGAAGCAAGAATTTGTAGACAGTTCCTCTCATCTTGGCTGTGTGGGCTATTGTGAAAATTCACAACCATAATGTCATACTTGCCAGGCCTAACAATTCTAACCACCAAAATGAACGAAAATGGAGTCTCTAGTGCCACCAGTTTATTCTCCAAATTACACCTAACCAGAGTGCCCATACCTCCATAATTGCACCCCCTCTTATTTCTTTGAGCCAACTCTACATACAAAAGACATCCATCCACATTAACTTCCTCCTGTGACCACGTCTCTTGTAGAAGAATAACGTCAATTTCTGATTGGGATTCCACACATGCTAACCAGGTTTTAACCCCTGCCACATTCCATGACAAAAAAGGACAGTTTGTCAAGAACTAGATTTACACTAGTAGTACTCTGAAAATAGCCCAGTGGGACCTCCTGGGAATGACTAGAGCTGGGACCAGACTGTGCAAGTCATTCGGTATCATCCATTTCGCGAAGGCAAACAACGGTTCACTAGTGACACAGAATTATAATCCTTAGCGGCTCTACCACCAACGCTCCCAACCCTAGGTCCCATAGAAATATGAGCAACTCCAGGAGTAACCGTCACACACGCCACAGGCAATCATGTAGAGCATGACAACTATACAGCAACCAAACCACCCAGCCATCCGAATGGATACAAATATTTCAGTGGTACCATCCATGAACAACACGTCTGCCCTGGAAAACCTAAATTAGAGGCCACTACATGGTTAGTAACACCAGGACTCTTAAAGATCACCCCCACACAAATTCCCACTTAACTGTTTTGTTAGTGAGGCCCACCCAAGGCACACTACGGTTCTTCAAAATTACGTGTGCGTCAACGGGACTACTCTGAATATTGGAATTAATCTCTAGAGTTGATTTATTAATCAGGGTGCCACAGTACTCCACCATCCCGACCTACAATATGGGCACAATCAGGATCACTCCCACCAAAGGCACTGCTTCAGGTGGTAACTGCTAAACATTCAAATGTGTATTCCACTCGAGAGAGGCCTTGAGTGGGACCTTCCTAATTGGCCTCACATCCATATCACAGGGTAACAGAGACCTTGGGGACAATGATAACTTTGATACAAGAGGCCGGTGAGGTTAGGGGGCCAAAGAACCTTGGCTTGAGTGTGAATCATTAACTGCATGGATATCTACCAAGCTGTTGCTGTTGACCGTTACAGCCCTACCATTACCATGCCCCCCACTTCCATCTGGGTGTTTTATTAATAGTTTTTGGTACTTAAAACCTCTAGACCATCTGGCTTGCCCAAAGAGACATTTTGTACCGATTTGATCAGATGCATTTAGGGCTTTCGTATCCTTCTTCAGTAATCTCACCATGTCATCCAAAATCGAAAGAGTATTAAGAAAATCTGTTTTGAAATTCAACATGAAACGCATAATTTGTATCATTGGATCGACTGTAGGGGCTATCAGCCAAGGCGTGTCTGGGGTGTTATCAGAACCAGGTAATAACACCGGGGGGGCTAGACAGCATTCCAAAGGAACTACATGTGACATGGCCCCCCTTTTGATGCATCTTATTTGCTATGCCAGTCACACCAAGAACATTACAGGTCTGTGCAGGGTTTCATGAGTGGGCAGAGTAGGGACTTCACTGAGAGACGATTCTGCACCTAAACACGCAGAGACTATCATGCATTTGAGTTTACACTTACCAGTTCCACATCATCTTCATTAATTCGACCTTTGTGACCTTTTAATTCTCATCAGCCTGGAGATACCTAAAGGCAAGGATCCTCATGCAACACTTTGAAACAAAACATACTCAAACTCAGTTCTTGACTGTTTTCATTCCAATGGGAAAGCATTTTCAGGGTAAAATGCAGATTTCGCTTCCCTTGAGGAAAAAATAAGTGTTTGAGGCATCACGGTGGAGCAGTTAAAAGTAACAGGATGGAGCTGGCCATGGGATTCCCTCTGCAGTTTGGAATGCATATTTTCGGAAAAATATTTTGTCACTGTTTCAGAACATACGCTTATTCCTTTATTGGAATGGGCCTGTTAACGGTATGTGGCAAGTAGTTGGAGTACCAAAGGGAAATCAAAGGAGTGCTCAACGTTCATGAGGACCTCTGCCAAGAAATGATGAAATTGACTTAGGTCTTGCATTCATTCCAGAGCACTGTTATCTTATAGCTGCTCTGTTGCTTATCCCCCTGAAAGACCCTGGCTAAAAATTAAAGACAGGATCACCCGCAAAACTCTTTCGCTCACGTCCAAATGCCCCAACAATATAGCTCCTCCTTATCTAGCAAATAGAATCAACAAGAGAATCTCAAACCGCCCCACAAGAATGACTAAAGCTTATACCTTGATGGTGCCTAGATATAAAAAGAGCATAGCTGGCAGCGCTAGCTTTCCAGTCATAGCTGCCCAAACCTGGAACAAACTCCCCTTAGAACTCAGAAAGGACCAACCTTACCTAAGTTTCAGGTGTAAGGTTCTTTCATAGATACGATCGAATGACATCTAATATGATCACCCTCTTTTACTAGAACTATTCATCCTGAGTGACACCTCCCGACTATGCCCTTTGTTAACTTGACCCCCCATAGGGACCTCCGACTACCACTGCTAGTATCCAGGAATTTCACTGGATCCTACCAGGACTACAAAACTGTGGTTGATAGTTACTTTGCTCTTTATGCTTCCGACACCTGGCATTAACTGTATAAGTATATTCAGACTGTAACGCTGCTGAACTGTCCTACTGCCTATTTTGCTTGTCACTGTAACTAAGTTCTCAAGTATCCTTGTAATGTTTGCGCCCGGCTACCTGCGGGTTTGGTTTTGCGCTATATTAAATAAACAAACAAACAAGAATTGCATAAGGATCACGCATAGGCTAGACAAAACATAGGTTTACCCAAACCTCTTCATTAGGGGATTTTATAAGGACAAACTAAAGCACATCTCTCAGGGTCAAGAATGTGTACAAAATTAGCTCAATTGTGGTCAGAGTGGTTGTGCGTCAAAGTATGGTTAAGGGTCTCCTGTGAAGTTTCAAAGGGGCCACTGCAAAGTCCTCAGTTCCTGTTAGAGCCAGCTCCTTGTCCTTCTTCGCAACTTACCGGAACAAAACCAAATGTCAAGTAGTGCTGAGTGTTTCAAAGAAACCATAGAGAATTCTAAGAAAAAGGTCTCTGAGCTTGCTGTTTCAGTCCCTAAGTAAAGTCTCTGATATTCGGAACCTTACTTTAAGGACAGTTACAGTTCGACGCCCACTACATAGTTAACTACCAGGCGGCAGCTTCATTTGAGTCCCGGGAAGAGGAAGCCTTCGCGGCTGTGCAAAAATGTCCAAAAATGACATACAAGCGGCCTAAGAATTTAAGCAGACAATTCATTTCAGAGAGATTAGCAAACCTATCTTCAGAAACCAAAAACTGCCACATGTCGGTGTTTGAATCGTATACATTGCAATAATATTATAAACGGAACAAAGATTATATCATCCATTAACTGGCCGGAAAAATCTAACATTTCACAACCTGCACCCCAAAATTAACTGGGTACTGTCTTAAATGTCCTTGCAGCAAAGTACATGCTGTAGAAACAATCAGACCCACGGAAGAATTAATTGAAGACAAAAGGAACATACCCAACACAAATGCTAAATCTCCAGTTGCAAGACATTTCATGGGATTTAATCATCAAGTATTGCACATGCAGTTTCAGATAATTGATTTGATTCAAAAACACCCCCGTGGAGCAGATGGGGGGGGGGGAGGATTGATGCAAAGGGAAACTTTCTGGATACACAGACTATAATGTCTCTATCCCAATGGGATGCACGAAGACTGGAATTTAAGATTTTTTTATGAGACTTATGGTCCATCATTTATTTCTTTGAAAGGCGATAACATGGTTACAAAGTGTGTATAGCTTTGTTCACATTGAGTTTTGTATACAGTGCATTGTTTAGGCAACATGTAAATTTTGGGGAGTATGTCTTGTTTTTCATAAAGAGCCATTTCTCATGTCATATAAAAATGACATGGGTAGCTATATGATACTGTGAGCACACACAGAGAGTTAGATCGCATACACACATGCTACGTATAATATTTAAGACATTACACACATTGAATTTTAGTTGCAATCCCAGAAGGTTTTTTGCATGCTGTTGAAGTGCACTCATGCTACACAATTGATGTTATTTTGCAGTTCACTTTAATGGTTTTCAATTGTTTTACTAATTTTCAAAGATGGCTCTCTGGAATGTGAACATAAACCATGTTGTTATGATAGTCATTTGTCTGTTTCCCGCATCTTGCTTACAGCAAAAGATGGTATATAAGGCTCTGGTCACGCTGTTACTGGTTTGAATGTGTTTAAAGACGGTGCGACGGCCGTATAATGGAGAACCAACTTTCTCATTGACTGGGTAAGTTAACAGATCTGTTTGGGTCTGGTTTCTAGAAACGCTTGTCCTAGCATTTTGTTTTATCTCATCTAGCGTGTGTACATTATTACGCTTGCGCTGAATGTGGATAACCTGTTTGATGTTCATATGATGTACGGCTGCGAATGGAGTACTCGGGTTAGCATTTGAATATTATTTATGTTCCTATAACATTATGCACTTGATGATTTTGACATTTCGTACTGTGAACATATCAAATGATCTTTATTTTCCTGATAAAGTTGATAGTTACACGATGAGGTAATTGATTAGAAATTGACAGCATTTTAATCGCTGATAAGGTGACGCAACACATTAGAATACTGTAAGGGTGCAGAAGTAAGACTGACACAGAAGGGTCATGGTGATTATTACAAACTTTGATTCAAGTGACAAAAGGAAAAAGAAAATCCCATCTCAACCTAACTCTATGTGGTTTTGCCATGCCTCAACCAAAAAACCTAGTGTCAGAACGTCCAAAGCAAAAGTCCCAATGTCCAATGTCAGTATCCTAACTCTGTCCCTCACACTGTAAATTTAAACTAAATGAAAGGAAGGTCTTTCTAGCTCAAACAGAGTGGCACCCTTCTCCTGGACAAAAGACAGTTCTGGAATCTTTAGATCTTGAAGTGCTGGGGAGTATCTCCCCTCCCCGGCCTTGTCAGGCTTCTTATAAAGTTCAACAATTGTTGGGGGACAACTCTGTCCACTAGTTAACTCTTCTCAGGGTTCTTTTCTGTCTCTGGGTACCTGACCCTGATTAGCAGACTTGGTTCCTTTTCACAAGGCACAGTTGCAAAAACAAAGGAGTTTGTTTGTGTTTCCAAACTGGGGTGGGTCCTCCTACCAGGTAGTGTGATCAAGGGGAATAGCCTGGATACACTCCTAAGCTGTGGTGAGTCCCTGGCCCTGGTTGGCGGACCTTGTTTTCTCCCACCAGGCACTGCAATGAAGAAGAACAGCCTCGATGCACCTCCAAGCTGTGGTGGGTCCCAGACCATGGTTGGCAGACCTGGTTTTCGCCCACCAAATACTGCGACTAACAAGTACAGCCTGGATGCACCGCCAAGCTGTGGCTTCACATACATGTTTGGTTTACTTGCCTGCTAAGTTCTCCATTTGCTATCTATCGCTCTCACGGTTCTCTTCATGTAGGTGCAGGCCCCAGACCAGCACTGCGGTTTATCGCCAGTACTCAGGTAAACTTAGCTCACTGTTCCACAAAGTATTATTCACTCAATTAGGTTTTCTGAATGTCTTGACTTTTGATAGGGTCTTAAACCCATTCATGTGGCTCTATGGACTTACTTGCTCCCTTGGATTGCCTCTGCCACTTTACAGGGCCCCCGACGTCTCCCAATACATCAGCGTACCTTATTTCGTGGTCCGCAATGTTTTCGGGAGGTCCTGTGCGCCTGCATTCATCAGTGGGGCTTCCCCTGCTTCCTTCTCTCGTCTCCGGAGACTGGCGGTTCTGCAGTGCCTGCTTCTCCCTTGTTGGAGTAGGACCATCCCTCCACGGCTGCCGGAAGAGTCTTCCTTGCTGCTCACCACACTGTTCCTGCACACCAGACAACAACCTTTTCCTTGCTCTCCTCCTCCAGGGCGGGTATGACACTTTGCAAAGTCCTTCTTTGCTTTTAACTCTGCTCCTTCCAATCGGCTGTCGAGTACCCCTAGAATGGGCAAAGTGGTTCTGGTAGGTACTCTGTACTGCTCCACGCCTCTGCCTCGTCCCAGTACTGATTGAGTTATGGTGTTGTAACTCACTAGAGATCTTCCTTGCCTCACTATGCTCTACTTCTCTTTTACTACAGAAATACGTGGCATAGGAGAGTAGGGGTGGAGAGGGAGGCGGTGAAGGAGAGGTGGGGTGTTATAGGGATACTGTGTTCTCCCGTTATGGTCATCACTGGTCCCACAGGGTGATTCCCCTCCCATGACATCCACCCGCTGAATACCACCCCCAGAGGGACTATCAGGTAGTAGCCTCACATCCCTGGCATCATGGTAAGGGGCTCCCCCTATGGAAGCAGTGATGGTACCCTGGGATTCATCACAATACATAAAGAGCAGCAATGACAGGTTCGATTATTTCAAATTACATCCCTTGAATTGCATTCTTTGGCTTGGTTCATTTCAAGATGTTTATAGACATTTATTATTTTCTTTACAGCCTCCGAAGGATGATCTTTTCAGATTGAAACATGTACATGTAGTGGCTTGCAACGTTTTTCCAGGTAGCCCGAGTTTGTTTTTGTTTTTGATAAGAGTATTTAAATTCAATGAAAAATGTTTAAACACAATCAAAATAATCATGGAATAAGTAAAGTCGTTTTCACTTCATCTTTAAATGACAGCCACGAGAAGTCATTTTGTAACTGGTTTGTTTCTTGCAAAAGCTGGAGACAATGCCAACAGCATTATCATTTAATCCAGAGTGCATTCGGGAGCACGCAGTTTCTGTTCACCTCTCTGGTAGAGGACATTGGAGTAGACTGTACAACCAATAGAGTTTCAGGTGAATCCTCCTCATTTCAGAATACAAAGATGAATAAACTACGGGGAGAGTCTCACCCTCTTGTAAACGTAAAATGCCACAGTGGATTGGTCCATGCCAAGCCTGTTGTGAAGAGTTGGCTGCTGTAACAAATGTTATTTGCCTTCTGATGTCATACTCAAAGTGTTCAGTCACCAGGAAGTGGAGAAGGGGACAGGAAGTTTGGGAACTCTAGCAAAATCCAAGATTCGGACCCTTCAATAGACCGAAGCTCTCTCCTGGGCTATTCTAACTCAGCACCCTTCCTCTGCCTGCTTACATCAAAAGGACTCCAGTAGTTAGCACTCTGGTGAGAGATGGCCATTTTATTTACAGGATGATCTTTTTACACAGTTCCCACCTGAATTTCGAAGGCGTGTTCCTGTTCTCTGGAGAATGCGTCACGTCTTCAAGGGGATCGAAGAAAGGGCTTCCTTAGTGGGGCCCACATGGTGTTTTGGGCACAAGCAACCCAGACAGCTTGATACACAGTGGGCTTTGTCATGAATGAGTCCCTGTCCACCAAGATAACAAAAAAAATGTATGACATCAACAGCTTGAAGTACTTTAATTATGCAATGCCAGGAGTCACCAGTTCAACCGCAAACATGGCTTATGTTTCATTTTAACAAGCTGCCACCAGACGTCAAGGGAGACACAATTACGATATTTTGTACTGGAGGCACCTAAAGTTAAAAAGCAACCCTTGCCTTTTGGAAATGTGGGTTACAGCAGCTTTCTTCAGTTGCTAGGGGATGTCAGTAGGCAGTCACATCAGAGGTAACTGTGTGCCCTGCGGCCACTGGAAGGCAGTTGCTGGGAGTTGTCAGTAGGCAGTCACAGCAGAGGTAACTGTGTGCCCTGCGGCCACTGGAAGGCAGTTGCTGGGAGATGTCAGTAGGCAGTCACAGCAGAGGTAACTGTGTGCCTTGCGGCCACTGGAAGGCAGATGCTGGGGGATTTCAGTAGGCAGTCACAGCAGAGGTAACTGTGTGACCTGCGGCCACTGGAAGGCAGTTGCTGGGGGATGTCAGTAGGCAGTCAGAGCAGAGGTAACTGTGTGCACTATACGTTTCTGCATGGAGCAGCATGAGAGCGAGCATGATTAGCAGAACTTCCTCCCAGATGCATAATTATTAAGGCTCCCCGTTTTCCGTCTCTATTTAGGTGTAAAAATCAGTAAAGATGGAAATCACCCTTTCCTTTCTGTATTTGTTTGCAAAAAATAGATAAAAACGGAAATGCCTCTTAGTTGGGTCTTTAAGTTGTCAAACATGCATTCTGAGCCAGGGTCTCTGCAAAGCGACATAATAGAAAAGTAAAAAAGGACCGATTCCTTTTTCAGTTGTTTAAATGTCTGCAGATGTTCGAGAACGCTCCTCTTGGAGCTTGTCATCACAGGCATCTAAATATGGAAAAATACCAGTTATGACTTATTTGTTTACATAGCAAAAAATAAATGTAGATAAATACAGAAAAAAAAGACCAAAAAATAAATATGGATAAACACAGAAGGAAATTGTGCAAAAAAAAGCTCTCGCAGATGGCATTTGATCACAACCTATATTATAAATTCAAGCAATTTTTATACAAACACTTCGATTTGTCTGGGTCAGCTTATAACAATGCGGCTCAGCAGACAAAAAGTTGCAGACAACCACATGCCGAGTGTGGTGTGGTGGTCATTTCTGTTCTGTGTCGATGTACAAAGTTTTGAGATCTGGCATCCTTGAACAAATAAAACATATTTATGTATTTTTATTCGGTACTTAGCATTATTTCATTTTAATTTCTGTGTGGCTTGTTTGCCATTTGGCTACCACCTTTTCCTCTCCATGACTTATAGCGCTAGGATTTTACTGACCTCGAGAGAAATGAGCTGGAGTTCTACATTTAAAGAAAAAGAATGGAGTGCACCTTTTGTAAACTACAGCACTCTTCAGCCTGCCTGCCGAACTGAAGATACGAGAAAGCACAGCGAACAGCTATCTTAGGTTCACAGCGAGGAACATGGGTACACCATAAGCCGACTGCAAAAGCCTGGTTCTCCAAATACTTATCTCTTTCCATTTATGCTTAAAGATTTTAATTTGCTCTTGTAAACATTTTTTAATAAATTCACTTTGGTCAGGGCAGCGCCTTCTGATAAGATCTCAATGTTTGACTGAAGTTATGGCCCAGCCCTTGCTGTTGAAGAAAATCTACAACGAAATTGGACTGCAAAACTGATTGAGCCATGAATTAGTTACTGACTCGAGAACCACACTATTAGTTTACTACCAGGAGATAAACATCTAAAAGCAGCTTTCATGTAGTGTGCACACCATTTTTGCAAAAATAATTGCCTACAATGCTATAAACAAAAACCCTTCACAACACAATGATTTCCAAAACGACAAAGCATTCCAGAGGTATACGATAGTTGTATTCATTTATTAATAAACTATTTGCATTCAGAGGACCACCTAAGAAAATGGTGGTTGAAAGGGCATAAATATTGCTTTTAGAACATGTGTGAGGAGATAGGGTGTTAAAGATGCTAAGCTTCCACAAGTCAGCCAAGGATGCAGGATTCGGAAGCAAAGATTACAGATCAAATCATGTCCGTTGGCTGAGGAAATACCCAAGGAGATTAAATGCAACTAAAATGTCTGTCCTTCCATTGAAAACATTAGCGTGCACATTTTAACTGTGGGTATTAAGTGTTAAACGCTTGTTATATAAAAAACCACATGCACAAGAAAACATCAGCTTGCTAAAGTCACCCTTTGCACCCCATTTGATAGGTATTCTTGCCAGCTTACGTAAGTAGTAAACACCAAACTATGATGGCAGTTGGAGAGGGACCTTGCTTACAATGCCCCCGACATCCAAGGTGAAGCACATGAGTGAGGAAAGGGTGGCAACAGAATAAGGATGACCAGGTAATGCGAGAAACTGGGAAGATTTAATTATTCAAGATAATTGCAGTAGAAAATGTCCATCACCTTGGGTGGGGCACACGTGCAAAGTAGAGCCAGAAAATGGTTTTAGTCAGAGAGGAAGATCACGGGACTGTGTGTGTGCGTGGGCGAGGACGGGGGTGTGGGCGGATAGTGGAATGTAGATCTTAAAAAATATAGATCTGTAATAAGACAGCACCCCTTTCCTGAATGCACTAGGAAGTTTGGATGCCAACTGCAGGCCTTACCTCATGAACACAACGATGAAGTGTTGAGGGAGAAAGCAACAGACAGGACCTCCATAGTCACCCCTATTAAACGCCTACACCCCAGGCAAAATCGCCTTGTTGGACAAATGCAGCGACCAGACATCATTCCAGAAATGGAGTCCATATGTTCCTGAATTTCCCTATTAACCCCAAGTCTGGCCAAGTCTGTTGTAAGATTTTAAAAACTGCTCTGAGTGTATGTCTGTCATGTACGGTGTGCAGTTAAGTGCAAAAACTATGGCAAGGAGGGCATCTGCACTATCAGCCAATGTGATTGAATATTCCTGCGAATCTGCCTTTTTCATACATGAACTTCGTGAAACCAATGTTTGAACCCATCTGACAGCATCAGAGTGTTGTTGCCGTTTTAAGCTACACACCAGCTTACTGGGCACTGGTGGATAGCATGCAGTGACAGCCTTCACTTAGAATGTCCCAAATGGTTTCCCACATTCCGAGATGCTAGACATTTCTTTTGAGACCGCTACCAATACAAAATAATGAAATAAAGATGGTTTCAAAGTTATTAATATCATGGACAATGCATAGGTTTTTCCTTTTCTTATATAAAGAGCAAATATACCGCCCCAACAAAATCTTAGCACAAATTCGCTTACTCATGGACATCACCATCCCAGTATCTCCTGCCTATTGGACCTTACCTAAAAGTAGCTCTTGCCAACGGAAAGGACCCCTGCTTTAGACTGTGATTTGCCTGTTCCAGATATAGATGGCAGAGTGGCTGCAGTGCGTTGCAGATGTTCCAAGTCCAGGATTTGAGGCTGGGCCATTGAAGAACATTTTGCCAAAGACATTGCATGCAATAAGCAAAAGATAAAAGCCATCTCAAAAGCACTGCAGCTGAAGACGGACCTGCAGGCTGGAGGTAGAACACGGGTCCCGCTGGCCTGATGGGTGGACCTGAATTAAAATTACTCCTTGCCTCACTCCAGGCAATAGCATGGAGGGCAGTCCCAGCCCTCCTAGATCTATTGAGAGAGCTCAGCTCAGATGGACCTGAAGAGCCTTCTAACAGAGAAACGGGAGAGAGTAGAGAGTAAAGAAAGGTTGCTGGCAGGAAGTGTCACCAGAGCCTCTGGATGGAGCAGGCTCCATGTAACAGCAGAGTATATAGAAATAGAACCTAACTTGCCAGGACACTACAGGAAACATGCTATGACTAGAGAAGGAAACAAAGCTTTGGCTACAGCCCTGCAAAGTAATCCAGTACACACTGCTATGTGCTCCAATTAATGTTCTCCACTTTGCTGTCCAGCCTTCACTCTTCTAAACTCCGAGAAGCCCTTTTACACTCCCTTTCTCCTTTCCTTTGGTTCAGGTGCAGCTGCCATCTCTGTGCTTTGGGACCGACTGTCTGCAATGGCAGTTGTCCCTGGATTGATATTGCTTCTTCTGTTCTGACAGGTTTAGGAGTTGTAGCTGCTACCCTCCATAGGGGCATTCAGTAACGTTTGTGCACATTTACGTGCCTACGTTTGGCAGCATGAGCCATGGACTAGGGGCTTTGGCGCCATTTTGTCTGACAGTGAAACTGAGGTAATTCGGTCTGTGCACGCAGGACCCTCAAGTTGAAGGCTTCGATATCCATTAACAGCCCTTTCCGGCAGAATGCTGACAACACTCATAGAAGCCGCCTTCTCTAAGCAGGAGTCTTGCAATCTTCTTAGATACAGATGATCATGCACAATGCCTGTCATGACCAGCTTCTCAATCGCCTTCATTTTCTGTGTAGTTTCAGTCTTGGATGTGCGACAGCGTCTTTCCTTTGGTCTTTCGTCGCCCAGATCTTGACAAACCCTATTATTTAGCCGTTTTGTTAATTGAGAACCAGACTGACCCCCACTTTAGCATTCTGTAGTTCTTACCAATTTCTTCTCTGCTTCCTGTTTTAAGCTGCTTTTGTCATGCTTTGTCTTGTCACGAGGTTTTCTTCCAGCAGGCCTTTCTCATGCAGCTTTTCATTTCAGGTGCCAGCAAGAATAGCTTTTTTTCGCCATGACTGGCCTGTGTGTACTGCTTGTAGCGCTTTGAAGCACTTCACTTGAGTATTAGCGCTTTAGAAATAAACAATTACAACTGCCTTTATTTTACTCTATGAAGCAAAGAACCTGCATCTTTTCTCAGCTGGTTGGAACATGTTCTGCAATGGATTTGGAAGATGTCGTACAGGGCCGTACAGAAAGGACTCTCACAGCACAACTTCTATTTGGACAATCTGCAGACAGACGAAAGAACTGCGCTGAATGCATTAAGAGACAACCACAATATCACGATCAAACCCGTGGATAAAGGGGATGGCATTGTCATCCTAAACACCACTGACTACAATCATGAATGTCTACGTTTATTAAGTGATACCAACGCCTATCTACCCCTACGAGTGGACCCCACCAAGGATCTACAAGAACAAATTCGATGCCTAACTGACCACGCACGACAAGAAGCATGGATTTGCGATGATGAACATCGCTTCTTAAATAAAACACATCCACGAATCCCAGTGTTCTACATCTTGCCCAAGATTCACAAAAGCCTACAAAATCCACCAGGAAGACCCATTGTATCAGCATGTGATTATATTTTCGAACCACTGTCAGTATATACTGACTTCTTCCTCAAACCTTTTGTCAACCAAATGAATTCCTATCTTAAAGACAGCACTGATACCATCCTGATGTTGGGAGAAATAAACATGGAACCAAACTACATCTTGGCTACTTTGGATGTTGAGGCCCTCTACACCTCAATACCCCAACAAGAAGCACTGGAAGTACTCAGACTGTTCCTTGACAAAAGAAATAACATCAAAGCCGTTCCCACCAACTTTATACTAGAGTGTGTGAGACTGGCGATGACAGAAAATGTCTTTTTATTCAGAGACCAGCTGTATAAACGGGACAAAGGGGTCAGTATGGGGGCCACCTTTGCACCTGAAATTGCGAACCTCTACATGGCACATTATGAAACAATAAACCTCGCAGCAGAAACTAATCCCTACAAAGATAACATTATATTTTGGAAAAGATCCATCAACGATGTTCTCCTTATCTGGTGTGGTGATCAACAAGACTTGTCCTCTTTCCAACAATGGCTCAACCAGTGCAACCCACATTTCCAATTTACCATGCATTGGGATTTCCATGGCATTGACTTCCTTGACCTACATATTTATAGGTCAGGTGATCACCTACAAACTGAATTATTCCGCAAACCCACGGATCGTAACACCTTATTACACTTTGGAAGTTATCACCCTGAAAGCTTGAAATACAACCTGCCATATGGGCAGTTTCTGAAGATTAGGAGGAACTGCACCAATCGTGACACATACAACAAACACGCCACTGATCTGCAAAACCGCCTGCTTGACAGGGGGTACCCGAGGAAATCCATCAAACATGCCAACAAACGAGCCGCAAACACCGATCGCACGATTTGCCTCACCAAAACCACCAAGAAACAATTGGACAGGTTGGTCTGCGTAGCCACCTTCAGTCCCATAAGCAACTTAATTAAGAAGACTATCAAACAACATTGGCCGCTGATCAAAAACACTGGATCTCTCCAGAAAGTGCCACTTTTTGACTTTAAGAAAAACCAAAACATCAAGGACTCATTGGTACACACCTACCTAGAACCACCAAAACAATCAAATACTCTTTGGAATGTACCACCTGTCCAAGGCCACTACCGCTGTGGGAAATGCACAGCCTGCCGGTTCAAAGAAACTATGAAAGTTTCACACAAAGACTTCACCTGGACTTTACAGGATCACACCAACTGCAACACCAAGCAAGTGATATACACCATTGTGTGCCCCTGTGGTTTGTTATACGTGGGGAAGACCATGGGAGCAGTGAAAACCAGAATTTGTGAGCACAGATCGTGTATAAAAAACAAGGTGCCAGACAAGCCACTAGTTGAACACTACATCAAGAAAAACCACACCAACGTGGACATGAAGTGGTGTGTCATTCAGAAAGTGAGCACCACCAAGAGAGGTGGGGACATTGATAAAACGCTTGCCCAATTAGACCAGAAGTGGGTCCATAAACTACGCACTGTAAAAGAGGATTTAAACATTACAGTAGAGTGGAAGCATTTTTTGTGAAATGATATGGCATATCCTACGAAAGGATGTTACATGACTGCTACTTTAGCAAGCTGCTACTGCCACCTAATTGTTACATAATGGTGTCCCGTGACTGTCTTGCTAATTCCAGTTATGCATTTTTGGTAGTCCCATGGAGGCCACTATTATACTCTGTGCCCCCCCCCGAACGGTGACTTCATAACCACACACACGCACAGCTGACACCTACATGTTCACTCACTCCATCATATTGGAGATATACTGGCCTCCCAGCACCATTGTCCCACTCGGGTCAATTGTCTGATTGTGACCAATCGCATATGACATATGTACACACATCATAGACATGACCGTGCGCCTCTTCATATTGCCTGTTTTCAGAGGCACGGTCATGTACAATTTTTACGTTCATCTGCGGTGCCAGGTATCACACACATCCCGCAGCCGCCCTAGTCTCTTAATTTCTTATTTGTTCCGGCAATAACAACACGGACCATACACAGGCACTTGCTTAGGCACCTCCTAAATGGCCGCCGTATGTATAAACTTGATCTGACCGTCACCATGGTAATGGCACGCACTCGTAGCCGCGCTGCCACTATGAATCCGGTCCATGGCAGGTCTCACACTGCAGTTCCTTGCTCCCACTGAAGGTAAGCTTTTGCCGCACGCACTCTACTACACCAGTACTGGGGATTTCTACCATGGCATCCCCCGCACATTATGTTTTACTTGTGCAGCCACTCCTTGCTATGGACTATGTATTTAGCCCCGCACTGACTCACACGGGCAGCATTTCCACCCTGATAGCGCGCCACTTACCACGTGTAGCTCCCCTTCAGTCACCCTGGGCGAACTCACTCTTGCACTCGGTGTAACCATTTACTACCACTGGCCACCAGAGACTCACGTTGTGGGAATCAACACCAGCCCGGCATGCCCACTCACTGGCAACACCAGTATCTTCCACATACTCTACTTAGATACCGTGGAAAGATACGCTTTTATCTCTCCTTGAGCACACCGCACCACCGAATACCACCAGTGGCACCGCGGACCGCCATTAAGTCCTCTTGACATTAGTTTTTATCTCTATATCCACAGCAAGGATTCCAATTCTGGACCGCTCCTTACACCCTTACCACGTTCTGTTGACTACTTGCTACAGACCATATAGGTAAGACACTAGACCATACCACTTCTAGTATGGCTAGATACAGCCCCTTGATCATTCCCCTATCTGTTCCAACAGGAATGACCGCGTTTGTTTAAGATGAAGATTCCATCTTCCTGAAGTGTACTTGGACATTTCCACGCCTCAAGCCATTGTGCTTCCTGGACCCGGTAAGCACCGGCATCCCCTTGTTTTTCGTATTTACTTACAGATCTACTGCTAGACTGTTCAACCAACCCTTCCTGACACACTTTGTTTTATTCCAACAGACCACATAGGACACTCCTCTCCCAAGAAACTCTTGTCCTGATGAAGGCCTACACCATTAGAGCTCACCTAGCTCATCACAAAATGGCCGAAACAATGTCGTGTTGACATGTTATATATGTTGTTGTTCAACCCTTGATTGTGCTCACACCAAATGGGCGTTGTATCAGATTATGACTCCACTAAACTCTCTAGCTTCCTTCCCAAGGAACCTTTAGAGAGTGTTCAAACACAATGATTTGGTTTTTCATATATCGACCATTTGAATTATTCAACCCAGGTACTATACTCTGTATGTCTTAAATATCGAATGTCCTAGGTTCCTAAAAATTCAAGTATATTGTTGACACTTGCTGCACTCAAAATAAATTCAAATTGCAGTTTACAGATTTTGTGATAATTCTGTGTCTACCAAAACATATGGAGACTGACTCAGGATTGAGTTGTTCGTTCTTATGCAGTTCGATCTCCATGACCTTGCTCACTTGCATTGTTTGATATTAGTATACCCACCTGGGAAGAGCAAGGCATAAACCAGGTTCCCTTCCTCATATTAGTTGCGGTTGCATCAGCCAGTGAAATTATTCCAACCTGCACTAGATTGTCAAGGCAAAGCCTATGGCAAAATGTTCTTCCCTGATCCGGCTTCAAATCCTAGACTAGGAAGAAGGTTAAGTCAATTCATTTAAACAGCTTAATTTTGCATTCACGATTCAGATGACCATCACAGTATCTTTTAGGAGATTGAGGCTTTTAGAACCTTGCGAGAGTCCCTTGTGAAGACGCAATAACATTTCAGATTGAAGTTAGGGCACTGAAATGTTTGTAGTAGCAAAGGCACTTTCCTGCACGAAGAGCAACTTGGAGCTCATCCCCACCACAGTTCAGCACAATGGACAAAGCAATTCCAGCACATCAAACATGCACAAGTGGCAACTCTCCTATCTAGGCTCGACTGGTCCATCGGGCGATAGGGCAAAGTCTGAAATGCAGGCCCAACATGCGTGTGTGGGCCCGTTTTTTTTTTTTTTTTTTATCAAAGCATGCCAGTTTACTGGCCATGGGCCAGTTTGATGAGGTACTTCATTGTGCAGCCAACATTTTTTTTACCAGTGTTGCAGAAGAAATATTATTGAAAAAGCCCAACTTTCAATTTAACAAAAAAAACCTCCCCTTTGGGTACTAAAACGGAGTCACTAAAGATACAAACTTGGCCAATTTGTCATTGGGGCCAGAGACAACTGAATGCTCCTCTACGCCCCTACTGCTATCCTCATAGGCTATGGGTGTTACACCAACTTCTACTGTAAAACCGAGGTTATGTTTCTGCTGTTATTATTAAGAATGTATACTTCAGGTGTTCGGCCGAATACCTCAGTAAAAGCTTTGTGATGGCACCGTGCACACTCACAAGCTCGGAAAGTCCGCACCTCACTACAGGGGTTAGACCTTACTATGGCTTGGCATGTACCCGATGTGTTTATAAGCGCCATGGTTGGGTTACTAAACGACTGGTGTGATGCAAGCTGCTGTGCTTTCCTGATGCACCCTGTGGTGTCCTGCTGCACAGGAACACGGCACTTACAGGTGGGACACAGCTGAACTCTAGGTGTGCAATTCCCTGCTCGGTGTCACTGCAATGGCTGCAAAGAAGAGCCGCCGAACAACCCAGCTAGGCGGGAACGCAAGTGTTGTGGGCGGGTGAAGAAAACCCTGTGTACATCTATTTAACTTCATGACTACATGTTCAAAGTAAAAACAATGGGGTTTTCTTATAAGACAATGCGTGATTCTTGGTGTGAACGTGCGCAAAAGCAGTGATTTGCAGCCAAGTCGTTTATTTTAAAAAAGTGATCTGTAAATAGCTTTTTAATTTACTGCATTAGCTTCAAAGAAAAAGTTGATTCGCAAATTTTGGAATCCCTGCAAAGCAGGAAAGTATTGCGTTACCGATGTAAGTGCCGTGTCTGAAGACATTAAAGAAGGTAAAATGTCTTGTTGCTGTGAGATAAATTAGAAGCTAGAGTCACTCCCATTAAATGGCTGGTGTCTAATGCACTCTCGTATGGCTCCTCGGTAAGTGGCTAGTTGAAAGGCACACATTACCAACTGGTAAAAGCAAACCACACTGCATTTAAGACATCAACCACAAAAAAAATCCGCCTGGAGCGCAGCCAAAGAATGTTCATAATGAGCAACAATTGCTGGTGCCAGAGTGCACGGCTCACTCTTCATGCGCCAGATGCTGTTTTCTGGATTAATAGTATAAACATTCTGTAAGATTGCCCTGCAATGACAGAGGCTCCGGTGGAGGGACTCGCCCAGGCTGAAAACGTGCGCCCCAAGTGGCAACTGCTCTGTGCGAGGGCACTCGCCTCCTTGGCTGTTGCTTCTACCATACTGTAGCATCTTTTGTCTCTCAACCAACTGGCACAGCACAACATCCTCGTACCTGAACCGCAACACGAAGAATGAGGGGCAGCGAGGCAGTGGGAGCACTGAAAGGGGTATTTGCAAAAGCCGGATGCCTGTAATGGCGACTTCTGCTTGGCAGGGGAAGGTTGCAGGTTCTACCAATATTCCAACCAAGAGGCAAAGGTAGCTAGGCCTACTGCCTACTTTAGCACTACAATTTTGCAAGATGCGCATTTTGGCCCTTAGAATTTCTTTAACATGTGCACGGGAAAAGGGTGACACATGGATTTGTCATGAGAAGCAATGGAAGCACCACATGAAAATCGAGTGCAGTAGATGATACTTTCTCATATAGTCCCCACTAGCCATTCCAGTAATTACAAAAGAAAACATTTCATGTGGTCCAGCATCAGGAGCAATTGGGATATCCTTACATTTGTATCCATAGATTGTTCCTTCTAGGTGTCATTAGGGCATAAGAATTGGCCTTGTCTTGTGGGATGTATTAAAGCACTTACGCTCTGCCCTGCAGCATCACTGTGTCCCGATGGTGCCAGGATCATCAAAATGGCAGCAAAACCTCTATGTGCGCCAAAACCTATGAAAATTGCGCCCTACAATGCACAAAAAGATGGCTGCCAAATCTACCATGCATGTTACTGGTGGAATGGAGACCGCACTTCTGAAACATGTAATTGGCCTGCCCAACATGTAAAAATGGAGCACAGATGAAAAGAAGTGCTTACTGAAAGAAATCTAAAATCTTGTGTTTTAATCTTTTCTTGGTTGCTGAACATACAGAATGCTGGTCCCAAACACCCACAAACCTCCAATCTTCTTGTTGGGTGTCCCATATTATTGAATACAAGAAATCATTGTGAAATTGCAATATCCTGGAAAGCTGAATTGGTCACAAAAACATCCACAGCCAGTTTGCCTGCCTGTGAAATATGTATGTATGACAGCTGTCAGTAGTTGCATCAGAAGTTTAAACTTGTGCAATTGAAATCAAATGTCTGGAAACTAAGTGACCTGTTATTAAGAGGAACCTAGGTTGTACCCACCATCCCGATCTTGGTGAAGCACCCTGAAGGAGAACTATTCACATTCCAGACTCCAGAAACTTTGCAAGCAGAAAGGCATATTGCATAGCTGAACCACTTTCAGCTGGGTCTTAACCTCCAGAACCCATCCCACAAACTTTAAGGGGAAACAAAAGAAGCAGCCAGGCTGTGCTGTACTGCTTACCTGCTAAATAATTATCTTCAGAACCAGAAGGGCAGATTAAACCCAGTCATGTGCCGTGCTGTGCTGTGACCAGAGAGCCATTGCAGATCCAGTCCAGTCCTACTGTACGGTGACCAGAGCGCCTTGCTGTCCAGTCCGGTGTGCCCAGCAGAATCCTAGAATCCCTAACCTGAATCCCTGACGGTTCTGTTCAAACCTATATAGTGAGTATCCATAGATGGGACTGTGTCACTATCATATATAATGTCCATAGTAATCGCTATCTAAATCCATCACATCTTATCTTTAGAAACCTGCATTGTTAGAAATCGTTTTGAATTGCCTGAAATTTCCATCTTATCCTAGATTCCTTCTGTACTAATATTGTTAAAAACATCTTTGCGCTGATATATTGCATCTGAAGAAGGCAAGGGTCTCGGCTGGCATTTGCCTTGATCAAGTGGCTGTGCTGTCATGTAGCAATTGCTTCTTCATAGTCTGACCCTAGTGTAAAGAAACCCTTTTTGTCTTTTAAAAGCGCATCCCTGTTTCACATTGTTGCACCTATATCTGAAAAAACGACCCCCACGAAAATGTCCATAACTTCTTCAATTTTCATGCTAGAAACAAATTGGGATTGATATAATTGCTTGAATTCTGCATTCCTGAAACCTGTTCTCTCTCCTCCCATCTCTCTACATTGCATATTGGGGAGGTTGAGGGGTGTGCAGGGGAAAGAGTAACCACATTGCTATTTGATTTGAACCCTCACCCACAAAAGTATTATTTCTGTGCTGCATTGTTTTTGCTCATCATTACTCCTTGTGATTAAAGAGATTGCTTAGTGTGGCATCACCCCATTGGTGATTATTGTATACCCATGAAAAATAGTGTGATTATATTGTGAACTATATAAATAAATATTTTAACTTTGCAAACCAGCCTGTTTCCTGGTTCAGTGTGACCTGCGGGGGTTCAAAGAGAGGGGCGTGAGATAAGTGGTACATCGTTCAGAATAAAAACTTATATGGACACAAATAATTCAATAAGGATTTCAGTTGTGCATTACACGCTAGGCATTGACTTAGGTGAAGTGCCGGATTGAAATCACTTACAGTCTGGATCAAAAATCTATCAACAAACTGACAACGAAACAGTTGCAGAGCCAGCCTCCTCCCTCGCCTTTTTGCAGTGGTCACACCTCTGACTCAAGTCCAGAAAATGTGTCTAATTCAAAACAATATGCCGAAGTTCCACAGGAGGGTTCTCTATCTTTTCCTACATTTCTCTTAATCTTACTTTCCCATATCAACCAAACTGGAGCAATCCATTGTCACATAGGGCTTCATCCCAGACACAGCAAAGGTCCAGTGGGACACCTTCTGGTAATTGGGGTGTGAAACTGTGTACCATGGATATTGCAATCCAATTTGTCTGATAAAAAATTTAAAACGTATGTATTTAGATTTACTCTATAAACATCCTACGTACTATTTTCTCTAGGCCAGATTGTCTAGGTACCAACTGGCAAAGAAATCAGAGATTTGATTGGCAGCATGCAGAGCGATACTAAAATAATGAAATCGATTGATCCCAGAAGGAGGAATAAAACCTCTTGAGGCGTACACTCTGATTTTAATACAATGTAGAACAATATCTGGGCAGGATTGTGGGGTTCTCAGATGGTTTTCCCTCAGAAGTGTGAAGACCTGATGTTTGTGCATTTCACTCCCCAAATAAATAAAAAAAGAACAGGTTTCAAGGTAGCTCTTCATTTCTTGAGTGACTGAGAAGCAGAACATAATTGTACTTCTATTCAACCACTCAGCACGTGACTTATTATAGTATTCTTCCTGTATTACTCTCTGCCTATTAAAACCCATGGTTTCCAGTTTCCAGGAGTGTTTCAACACCATATGCAAGGTGTCTCCCGAGTTCACATGTTGGGCCTTGCTATCGTTGAAGTGGAAATTTGAAATACTGCCAGTTTAGGGTTTCATGATGACCTCCTTTGAGATGAGGATTGAGGCATGGTAAGATTTTGTAGGGTTAAGTAACTTTTACATATTTTTGATCCTACCCATCTTGTTTTCATATTTGCACAGATGAACAACTAAGTTTTCAATGCAATGATTCAGAATGCAAAAGCACACATCGTAACGTTTAATATGAGCAAAATGTGCACTAGAGCATTAAAAATGTGGTACATCCAGCCCCAATAAATCACATTTTAAATCAGAGAAATAGCCAAACTCCAAATGCATGGACTGTCCTTTTCTGGGGGCTTCCTGGGAAAATGACACATGCCTAGAAATTTACTTTAGAAAGTATCTCTCAAGATTGAAATTGCCCGGGGCCACATTTACAAATGAATTTGCAGCATTGTAGATTACGACACCAAATTATACAACTGACAGCTATTTTATCCTGCACAAACTAGATTTGTCCGAGTTAACATTAAATTGCATGGAAATGTGCTTGTTACAGCACCTGTCGGACACCAACAGTCACTGTCGTTACCTATATTCATTTTATCACTGAAAATTGAATGCTCTCTATGGCAACAAACTGTCTCCACAGACTCTTAAATCAAAAAAGCCATTATTGGAAATGTTATCAAAACCCCCAGAATTACATCTGGGATAAACTGCATGTGCAAGAAGAGAATGTGGTACCCATCAAGTATTGCTGACTGAACCTCTGGACTAACATTTTGCACAAACACAGGCATATTGTCAGCCACACACAACCTTTGTGCTCCAGTCAACCCATCCTCTTGCTCTGGCCTCATGAATTGTCTGAACCTTCGACGTTACAGGACGGACAAGCTGTATACTTGTGGGGTTTAATCACTGCCCCAACAAATGTAACCGAAAGGCCCACTGGTGAAAGAAAGGCCTGCCTTAAAACTTCCGTACTGCTAAATATGACTAGCAAATATCAATACAGGTAGTTCTGCAGTTGACACAAGGAACATTATAACATGAAAAAGGCACATCACTGTGTTGGCTGTGAGACAAACAGCAGCATTTTTCATAATGAACATTATGTAAATAAAAAAGGCCTTTCTGAGTGACCAAACTGACAGCAGCCCTTCACTTTCAGTTTTGCCACAGTAAGAGAAATACTGGAAGTGCCACACAAAGAAAATACTGTGATTCAACAATGCATTTCACCAAAAAAGGAACATGCTAACTGCTTACATAAGTAAAATGTGGCAATAGGAACAGAAGGAAATAATTGAAAGATTTATTTTCTTTCAGGTGCAACTTGTGAAACTCTTTAAACACAGGCAAATGCTTCTTGTTGGACAGATTGGCAGGCCTGTCTGGATTCTTATCTGGAAGGGAGATCTCTGTGTGGAGGATGTACACAGAGTATTTACGACAGGGCCAGATCAACACAGACCCAGCCCTCGGTGGTTGTAAATGCTTGGAAATTCAGAGAATTAGATCAGAAATTTGGTCAATTTAATATTATAGGATATAATGTGAAATGCCAGCAAGGCCTCCTGATGTCAGAGATCATCTGGTGCATGATAACAATCTCCTCAGCCCATCAGCTCTAAAGAGAAGAAAGGGCGGATGGGTTTATTGGGGGCTGGCCCTTCAATCATGCCAGAGAGCTTGGAGGAGCATTTCAAGAGAAATTAAACCTACATACAGAAATGGGAGTTAAAATGTGCATACATGCTGAAGCTTGCCCATTAGTTTAAACCGACTGGCGATTTTCTCAGCAACAATAAGTCGCACCAAATTCATTCCGGTGTCATTTTAATGTTAATTTCAAGGCAGTGGTATTGATATAATTGTCATTCATGCGCAATTTCGGGAATTTTAGTTACCACCTAAAATGTGTTTTCAGCTTCCCTGAAAATGTCCTGGATCTAAATATTGGCGAGCTAATGGCTTGTTAAATTAGGTAGCTGAGTATAAAATGTCCTATTCATAACTAGTATACATTTCGTGTAAAGGGCAGAAAATCAAAGCGCACCCGTGCTATAAGGTGCAGAAATGAAAGTAAGCTTGACCGATATGCCAGGAGGAGGGAAATATTAATATCTAGACATCATGGCATTTACTGGTAAATTACAAAAATGTGCTATGTAGGGACTTTATAGGCAAAAAGCCGTCATGTAAAAAAAATGACAGAAGGTGGGTACATCTCCACTTCACTTCAATCACACACTTCCCCTAGCCTATCCGCAGGGATGGATGGCCTCTTGGGAGGAGGAAGAAAGGATAATCACCCAATTAAAAGTTAATGAGCTGGCACCTCCTAATTTTAATAGTCGGAAGTGTGGTTTATCCATTAAAACATACTTGCTATATGCAAGAGGAGATCATCAGGGGAGAACTAAAAAAAAGTACAGAAGGTGAAAAAGGAGGGCTGCTAAACATCTTGGAGGACTTGCCCTTATTTCACCTGGGGGTACCCTGAGACAGCTGCCTAAAGCCATCTTGGGTGGAGAGGCCTTCACATTGAGCAGTCTTAAATTTTGCTTTGGAAAGAGAGGAACTGGGGTAGCCAACCGCTGACCAGGCCCTGCTCCTTATGTAGAACCCAGATGAGGGATGAAAGCTGGTGACCATCTCTGACTGAAGTGATCAGACCCTGTGCTGTCCAAAGAGGAGCCTGGCTGTCTTCCAGAGTGCCCATAACAGAGGCCCCATGTAAGTAGAAATGATCCATTTAAAACCAAGTGTGTGAGGGAATTTGCTTAGCTTAATATTCTCCCCTTAATAGTGGATGGCTGGCACATTCTGTACACCCTTAGCATATTTAACTGTATATTAATTTAATTAACTCTCAAATAGATTGACACAGGGTAGAGCTTGGAGGAATTCTAAACTTCTAACCTCTCGCTTAGCTGGAATAAAGTTAAAGTCACATGAGGTAATTGGGGTGTCCTGGTCACAAAAACGAAATGTGTAACTATCACCAGTGCCAAACCTTGCCTTTAAAACCAAAAGGTCCTTGTCCCTAAAACGAAATTTCCAACTGATACCACTTCCCAAAACTCTGCCCTTCAGTGAAAGGTGTCCTTGCCAAAAAAACAAATTGATAATTGTCACCTTTCCCAAACCTGGCTTTTAAATAAAAGGTATCCTCATCCAAAAACGAAAATCCCAATTGTCACCACTCCTTAAACATTGTATTAAACAAAAGGGGTGAACATTATGCACTCTCCTGAGAGTGTTTAAGTGACACTGCTAGCAGAAAGATATTAGTAGGTTGTTGGAAGAAAAGGAACCAGGGTGCGATTTGCCACATGCATTTGTCAAAGTCTGTTTCCAAAACTACAAGCATTTTAAAGTGCACAGGAAATTAAACAAAGGGCCACATGTACCATGTGTAAAGTGTTTGCATGTCAAAACTGTGCTTTGTGTTTACTTTAAACTTCAACTAGTACTATTTGCCTGTTTTGTAATAGAAACTTTGTTGCCTGCCACAAAGAAGGTGGCATGTGTAATGAAGTGAAGTTATTATTCATTGATCTTATAATTTAAATACATATATTCTTGCTATACCCCTGCCTGGTTCTTGGCTCACTGTTGGCACAGGGAGGGAGATTTGCGTGGCTCTATATGCGTCATCAATAGGGCCAGTGCTAAAATAACATAAGCAGATCATTGTGGATCTCTTTGATTTGGGGTGGGGGACTCCTCAGGTTAAGGGTGGTCTCTAAAGCTATTGTTACACAATCCTCCTACTACTGCCATCACAGTACGCATATTATATTATACAGGTTGATCAATCCATTAAATCTGTACCACAGAATTTGTCTCAGACAAAGCCTCCTTATAGGCGTTTTTGGTTTTGGTGAATTTTTGTGGCCCTTGCGCCACAAAATTGCAGAAAGCATTGTTACAGAAGAGAGGGAGAGAGAATGGGGGTTCTGAACTCAGAAGATCTTGTTGGCATAGCAACGGGCAATACCATGGCATGAAAATCCCAAATCACTAAAATTTCTTTTTCCCCCCAACACCTCCACCGTATTACCCAATGCGAAGTTCCCGAACATTATTTGCTCGAATCAGCAGCTTTGTAAGAAGCAAGTCAGGTTCCTGGCTTTCAATTTCTCAGCTGTGCAAGCATTTCACATTGGGCTATTTTCCCCATACACAATTCGGCTATTCTTGGGCTACATTTGATGTCGGATCTGTTTTTTGTCCTCCTGTGGCTGCCTTTCTACACCCACCCCACGTCAACCCTCTCTACCCACACTCCCACTCTCTCTACACCCACCCACCTCTACCCCATTACATGTGCTGGTTGGGTTTTGTTTGTGCTATTTTTGACAAATTCTTCCAAGGTTGCTTTTCGCCCCTCACCCCCCCCCAAAAAATAAAATGAATATGTCTGAGTTATTGGCGTTCGACAGCAGACTTGGCAGGTTTTTGAAGATCCCAATGATTAGGTTTTACCACCAAAAAGTATTCGTCGCTTACTATATGTTGCAGAAGCTGGCTTATTACCAACTATTTGGGGAAGAATGGAGTCCATGTTGTGGAAAAGGCTCCTTCCAGTTCCCAGGGAGACGCCTATGCTGGTAATTAGACACAAAATAGGCTTGATTTCACTGCAGGCACGTGTGGATTGGAGGTGCTTGCAACTTTTCAGAACTTTATTAATCCCCCTCAGACAACTGTGTGCTGTCCGAATAGTGCTCTGCGTTGTTTCATAACACTTCTAGGGTTTTGCTTGAGTCATTCCAATCGAGTTTAAAGCTTTTGACGGATTATGATTTGAACCTGAAAAAATTGTTGTCTCCTTGGGTTGACAAGAGAAGGACCCTTTTTGAGCTTCATTGGATCAGAAACAGAGAATTAGTCATGAAATATCATTAGTTCAACCACGTAGTAGATGAAATAAGAGTATTTAATGTAATACCTTATCTTATGCAACATCCATCTAGGAAACATTGCTGCGAAATGCTCCAATTTAAATTGAATGTGTTACCTACTAGGTAGTTAACAGGAGCTCGTCAAGGAATTCAACACAATGTGCGAAACTGTAGATACTGCTTTGAGCGAATAGAAACAATTCGTAATTGTTTGATTGAGTGCACAAAATTATAGAATTTACGCACTTATTTGGGGAAATGTGTCCCAGAGGAGTACCTACCGAATACCGAGTGGTTTTGGGCAGGGATTTTAAATAGCAGCGAATTGTCTTTCAATATTGCAGTTTTAGAGTTCTTAAATATTTGCTGTATCGATGAATTGATGTGATTATTTTTAGGCTGATGATTTTATTGATGTTTATTGCGGTTTGCTTCAAATGTAATGTATGAATTTGAATTTTATGAAATTATGTAATTTTAGATTGTCTATGTATTGTTTTTGCAAAGATTACTTGTTAATCATATGCAAATAAATAAAGTCAAGCTTTTCGTCATGTTTTTGCCCCAACCAACTATCATCACCCACCCACCCCCACTCTCTCACCACAACCACATATTCAGCCGACCTAGAACCTTCTCACCCTACCTCCTCCCTCTACCCCACCCACTGAATCCCCACCCTCTCTACCCCCACTCTTTCTCCCAACCATCCACCCAATCCCCACACTCTCTACCCCCACCCACCCAATCCTCAATCTCTCTACCTCCACCCACCCTCTCAAAACCCACCCAGCCTACCCCCACTCTCTACCCCATCTACCCAGCCTATCCCCACTCTCTACCCCCGCCCAGCCACCCTACCCCCATCTAATTTACCCCCACTCTTTGTACCCCACCCAATCCCCACTAGCTACCACCACCAACCCAATCCCCACCCACCCAATCCTCACTTTACCCCCACCCACCCTAGCCTGACCCGGTCTACCACCACCCTAGTACCACCCTCTTTAATCCCACCCAACCTCCACTCGCCCTACCCCAACTCTACCTACCCCACTCACTCTACCACCACTCGCTCTACACCCACCCACCCAACCCCCACTCTACCCCACCCACCTTATCCCCACACTCTAAACCCACCCACCTTACCACCACTCTACACCCAACCCCCAATATCCTTACCCCATCCACTCTCTACCCCACTTACTCGCCCCCCACTCTATATCCCTTCCCACCTTACCCCTATCTCTACCCCTAGTCTCTATACCCCACCCACCTTACCCCACTCTCTACCCCATGAACCCTACCCCCGCTCTCCCCCAACCAACCACCCTACCCCCCCAACCAACCACCCCACCCCCCACTCTCTCTACCTCCACCCACCTACTATGCCCCCACTCTACCCCTACTCATCCTACCCCCACTCTCTCTACTCCCACTAAACCTCTCCCACTTTCTCTACCCCCACCCACCCAACTCTCTTATAGAGAGTTGGGTGGGTGGGGGTATCCTGCCATCCTACCCCCACTCTCTACCCCCCTCACCCTTACAATCACACACTTGCTTTATTTCTTACCTCTCACTTTCAACCTTTCACGCTAACAATTCCTCTTGCTCATCATCGATGGCACCCTCGCTCAATCGTTTCCTCCCTTGCTCTATTCTACTTACTTCTTATTCTTTTGCGCACACGCGCCCCTTATCACATTCTCCTTTGCAACATTGTACTCTCCTCCTTGCACCATGGTATCTATAAATGCAAAATGCAACGAACAGCAGCAAATGCCAAAACTATTGTCTTTGCCAATGCTCGTTATATTTTGCAATAGGAACCCGAAGCTGCAGAGTTGCTTTGCACGGGACATTTTCTTATGCATGTCTGAGTTTAAGACGAGAAGGATAGTAGACAAATTAGCAACTGAGAACACAGGATTACAGGGGGAAAAAACCTAATACATTAGTCTATTTACTCTACCATTCAATTATAATGGTTATATTAAATGCTTAGGCTATCAGTAGATTAATTTATATTCAAAAGCTGCTGGTGTTTTAAACACAAGCTTCAGAGCACAGATATGGAAATCTAGGAATATCACCTGCTCCTATAACAATGCAGGCCAACAGTCATTTTAGTAGTAGCACCTCTCACGTTGCCAATAGTGTTAGCAAAAGTGTTACAAAGTAGTACAATTTGTTCCAGTATTAATACAGCTAGTGTTAATAATTACTTAGTATAACAAACAGTACTACTACCACTGATCCAAAGTAGTAGTACTGCTGTTTGTAGAAGTACAATTTGAAACATGAATCATGAATAATAATGATACTACCGGTAATCACAATAGTACCACTAATGCTACAATTGCCATGGACAGTACTAGTAATAGAAGTGCTAACACTAAAATTACTGGAAAGCAATAATATTATTGCTACCATAGTAGTACTAAAAGTAGGAGTCTTAGTATTATTTGCAGTGTCACTAGTACAAACAGGATCAGAAAATAGATGACCTGTTTCCAACCCCGCCCTGCCTCCCATTTATTGAACCTCACTTGCATCCGTCAGAGGTGTTGCCAGGACTGTGTAACAAGTGATGCCTGGAGCTAGTGTAGTAGGGCCCATCCTAAAGGCAGCCTGCAGATAGGCATAGATAGAGAGCCCAAACCATTCAAGGGGGTTTCATTGGAAGAGCCAAGTCACCAACAATGCACAGAAGAAGTTTCCAATGCATTTTCATAGTGTAGTACCTTGTACTTCAAACCTTTTTGGCCAGGTCCCCCCCCCATCAGCATAATTTGGGCAAGCCGCCCCCCCCCAAAAATGCCAAATGGACAGTATGTGTTGTGCGGCGTCACTGCACCCTACTTTCAGTATAGTCCCTGGGCTCCCCCACCTGCTCCCATCACAGTCGTTGGGCTCCCTCATCCAACTCCTACCCAGTCCCTGAGCTCTTCCCACCCCATCACACACCCTGGGCTCTCCCCACCCTGCTCCCACCACTATCCCATGGTTCCCGCCCATCCTGCTGCCACCATACTCCCTGGGCTCCCCGCATCCAGTTCCCAACACAGTCCGAGGGGCCAGTGGCTGCTGGTGAATTTGTGAAGTGGAGGGGCATAACCATTTCTCCCAAAGATGCCATAGCGACTGAGCACAGTGAGGAAGCCCAAACCAATCTAGGGGGTTTTGGGGAGTTTCCCTTGTGAATTTTTTTTTAAAAATGAATGGGTTAAAATGTTACACTGTATATCATACTTTAAAGAAAAATTGGTAAATAGCCAAACAGTTTGCAATTGGTGCTGGGGGGCCCAGGGGTCAGGCATGAAATTGTTTACTGGATATCTATGATAGATGTCCAGTAAAAATATACCCTCCCTGTCCCTGGCCCCACGGGGCCTAACACAATCAACATGATTATGTGTGTATGCAAGGCGCTAGGGTGCCAAGGGGGAAAGCATGTTATTTTTGAATGGACATCTATGATCGAAATCCAGTAAAAAATACCGTCCCTGTCACCTGGGCTCCACAGCGCCTCAGAAGGAGAGCTGTTTTTGACAGGTAGGTAGGGGGATTGTGCAATAAAGGCATTCAGGTATTTTTAAAATGCCATGGTTGTACAATCCTCCTTCCCCCCCTCTATCCACCACTTGCCAAAATCAGCTCAACAGACCAAAACAAACTAACACACACATTCATACAGCAATCACTCCGTCATTCACACAAGCATCCATCACCATACACTCGCTCACAACGCAAGCATACACGTAGCCATACACATGTTTAAATAAGAAAAATGAACATAAACGTACCTTCTGCATTGGCCTGCGTGTGGGTGACGAAACGCTCTGCTCCAGGCTGCTCTGTCCGTATTTGCGAGGAGGCGCGGGAGCTCCCCCTCGCACATACAGACATGCAGTGCCACAGCCAGCATTTCCAATGAGCTATGCAATGCTGGTGAAGCAAAACGCCCCAGCTCTTGTATGGCTCAGTGAGCATGTGCAGCTGGCGAACCAAACTGAACTGTCAAAGGGAAATAGTGTTTCCCTAGATAGTTGAGCCAGCCCAGGAGACTCCCCTCAGCTGGAAAAAGCAGCTGGAAAAAGCAGCTGAGAGAGTGCTCATTGTTTCACTGGGCTGGCTCCTGAGCTCCTTCATAATGGGTGAGGGGGCCACTGAGTGGGCACCACCTCGCCATTATGCATGAGCCGCCGGACTGACTGGCTTATAGGGCAATAGGGCAATGCCTGTAGCAAAAATGCAAAATGCTAGTGTGCGACAGTCAAAATGGGCCCCCTTTTTGGCCAATGTGGGCTAGTTTGATTAGTTACTTCACTATGCAGTTAGTAATTTTGCCCATTGTTGTTGAATAAATACTCTTTAAAATATCACAATTTACTTACATTTTAACACAAAGCACCCCCCTGGGTACTATTCAAACAGTCTGAGACTAAAGGAATGAAAATCCATTTACAACTGCAGGCCACTTTTTCATTGGTGCCTGAGACAGTTTCATGCTTCAGCCCGACCATGTGACCCGGCCCTGCCCATTTGTACCAATCTATTTTTAAAACATACTTTTTTTTTAACATTTCATGCTGGGCTCTCATGGCCCCCCAAGGAGGCAGCTGTGGACCCCTGTGGGGGCACGCCCCACAGTTTGAATACCGCTGCCCGACACCAACCTCTCCTTCAAATAATACTCAATTTGGCTCTGTTGCACCCATAAATGCCAATTCAACATGTCATGTCCCTTTTAAAAAAAAAATGGTCAAGCCTCTGCCTCCGCAGCTGCTCTGTAGGCCTCCGGCTCCTGCACAGACAGAAACCAGCAAGCAGAGATAGCTTCCTGGTTCCTGACATGCATGCAGCAGGGTCCGTTGTCCGGCTCCTCTGAGCAATGCACGGATTTCCCGGAAGGCTGCACAGTGGCAGTTCTAAATGTTCACTCTGTGATGCCGAGTGGACATTTAGAGATTTTGGGTGGGTCTTGCCCCTCAGGCTCTACCCTGTCTATGCCTCTGCCATCCGTATCTTCCCTGCTTGCAACAAAATAGCTACTACCCTTTCACATTCCGAAATAACTCTATGCTTCTTAATAGCCTGCCAACTATCAGATTAATCTCCCCCTCTATCTCTCTCTTTCCACAATGCTAAAAATGTGTGCTAATTCAGATTACTTCATACCTGGAGGCCAACAGACTGCAACCACCGTACAATCTATGTTCTGCAGCAGGCACTCTACGCAATTTACACGCACACTCTAAACTCTAAATTCTCATCCTCATTGATCCACCTGCTGCTTATGACACTGTCAATCAGCACTCTTCTATGTACTCTCCCTACTATTGGCATCTGTGAATAGGCCCTCTACTGGATCACTGCCTACAAATCGGACCAACAGTGACTCTGTCATCCTCAATGCAGGTGGGTAATGCTCAACTCTTCCAAGGCTGAAGTCACCTACCTATAAGCGTTCCCCTTTCTCCCATACATCCTTTTCTCCTCTCTGCCATTACACAAACCACAAGGCTCACAACCTTGGGCTCCTCTGATAGTCAACTAACGAACCAAGTGTACGACCTCTACGGACACAGGGGCTAGGATAAACCTCGTCAACAATCCCACGATTCATCCTCATCTGATCTATCACTCGACGGAAAAACTGATTGATGCTCTTGTCCTCAACTGCCATGACTCCTGCTCTACCCTCCTTCTAGGCCTTTCTCTCAAGAAAATACTTAACCTCCAAGACACAACCTATGCGACTTATGTTTTACTACTCCGTGCAACACCAGCTCTTCTTCAAATTCCTCAGCTTTTTATTTTTTTATTTTTAAGCTATTCATGTACTGATGCAACGCCCTCTAACTGGCCAACTCCCTCCATTAACCCAGCACCTTAAATAGTACAATCTCAAGCCATGTGTGTGTGTATAGTCCTTCCAAACAACCCCTCACAAAGCTGCCTCCCACTCCCAACCACTACCTTAAAAGAAAGAAACCACATACTTAGTTTTGTTAAAATTTGTATGAACACAATAAAGAGGGCTGTCAATGCAGATTACATTTTTACACGTCCACATGTACACCTATTTTACGAGTGAAAATGCATAGAAAATGACAATACTCATGCTTCTTAGGAGTGTCTTCAACTAGGGCTGAGAAATTCAGGAAAGGAATTGAATGACTCCTCTCTGCATTGTGCTGTGCCATGTCCTGGGATGGGAGCGACACGGGAAACCTCCACAATTACGGACGGCTCTTCAAACGCATCAATGAACCTGGGTGGTGCCAATAAATACACAGCAACTCCCAGTCTTGCGCCTTTTTTAAAATCCCACTAAACCTGCAGGGCGAGTTCCTTAGTTTACATATTCGACCTGAGAGAAATTCACTTGCCCGATGGTGACAGAGAATGTGCCAGTGCTTTCTGTAAAATGGTGCAGGTCACCATAAGCACACTTCATATTTGGTTCAGTGCTGTCACCCAAAGGACAGCCAGGAACAATGAATCTTTTATTTGCCATTTACTTCAAACAAGGTTTGCTTGCAGTGAATGACAAATAAGTTCGAAACATCCTGACTCAGCAGCAGGGTTGAGTACAATGCAAACGCTACACATACTTCATAAACCTCCTCGCCAACGCGAGTGGGCTAGTACATTTTGCGCTCCGACTCCTGCTAAATACTTGTATGCCAACCACAGGTGACATGCAACCACTGTAAACCTAGGTATTTACGTTCATTTAATTTCTTACCCTATGGTCTCAGAATGACTTCTCTTAAAATGACATATCGCCCAATTGTAAATGTAAAAAAATAATTGGTTTACGTATAGTTTGTTGATCAGAACTACAGCTTCACGGTGCACTAAAACCCTTTAATGGCTCATATTGCTCGACAAAGCTGCCCCATACCGACTGTTGGGCCAGCCTTCTGGCATTGCCCTATTGGTCAGTCGTTGCCTGGGCGCTAGGGCATTCACTTCAAGATGAATCGCCAGCATCATCGAATGACTAGGGCACCAGTGAGAGAGACACCTCGTTCGTCTGCCCCAATTCATGCAACATCTGGGTATGATTTTCTAAACAAATAAAACAATTTTTAAAAAAAGGCATGACTGGAATGGAAACTTCTGGAAACGGGACTATAGTTTTCAGTTAACAAATGAGGTGGTGGCTCACTCCGAGTAGGGTGATGAACAGATCTAAGAGAAACACTGACATGGTTATGAAATCTTGCCTGGTGATAAGTTGAAAACAAAATAATAGTGCAGTGAGCAAGTCTCTGGAAAAAAGAAAAAAAAACATATGCGGAAGGATTGACAGGTGAAATCCCAGCTAACCCACATGGGCCTACCTCGTCGCTCAGTGGTATACATGACAACTAATTACAACTAACTATAAACTAAAGCAAAATTAACTGATTCGTTAAAGCGATACGCACCTCACGCGCCCCGGCCAAGGCCATTTGATGGACCACATGCCATTGTTAAAATTATTACCATATATCTTTGCAGCCCAGTGCTTTGGGATAGCTCCAACAGTGTGTCGCTCCCATCTGTTTGAAAACAGCTGCACGTGTTAAGAGTAATATTTCTAAGTGACATGTTTTGTTACTAGCTACATTTGGCAAAGCGACACTCCTGCTTCACTGCCTTGGACACTGGTATATAAAGAAATGAGAGTCACGCCAGGTCTACACAACTGAACAGACTAAAGCCTCCAAGCGCCAATCACAAATAACTTATTAACCCCTGCGCTCCACTTGCTTTCTCACTAGTGAGCACACCACTAAAGAAGTGCTGGCGCTTGCACCAATCAATCACAGAAGCCCAGCACTAGGAAACTTCGCACCCCCATGCAGCTCCCGCTGAAGGGACAGAAACGTGCTTCTTCCGCAGACACCTTCCAATGCCCCCATTCTGCTGGGCCTTGGTTTTGGGGGGCAGGGGGGCGATCGGTCTGTCCTCGCGGGCGGGACACCGCCAAAATGCACAGTTGCGACCCCGAGCAAGACTAACCGAAAAACGCATATGAATGCAATTCACACACTGCTACGCCATCTGCCGCTTGTTGTTTTATGCATTTTAATTATTTTGGCGACTTTCAGCATTTCTCCAGTTTTATGCCCTTCTGTCACATTTGCGGTTTCCATATGCACTCGCACACATCCTCCAACTCTGAATAATGTTGCAGTCAGTGAGGCTCGCAAGTCAAACGTATGTAGTGCATCAAATCCCCTCATACATATTTAAAGATAATGTCCCCCCTTTCCCCGATAGGTTGTCTCTGCTCTGCTTAAGCGTAAATTTAAACGACTAAACCAAATGCATGCAGCGCCACAGAGCAGAAGCCGAGCGCAGACCGGCGCGCCTCTCCCCCTCCCTGCGCCTCTCCCCCTCCCTGCGCGCCTCTCCCCCTCCCTGCGCCTCTCCCCCTCCCTGCGCGCCTCTCCCCCTCCCTGCGCCTCTCCCCCTCCCTGCGCGCCTCTCCCCCTCCCTGCGCCTGGCATTTTATGGCAGCGCTTACATTCTAATTTGTTGTTTAAGTCAACAGTAGTTTCAGTCAATTAATCGGATCACTTTACAGACTGCGACGCGCACACACGTTTAAGCTGCCCTGACGTTTTATCTTTTTTAAAGTCTCATTTCAAACACGTCCTTATGAACAAGTAAAGTGAGAAGACATGTACAAAGGCTAGAGAGGCAAAGCTCAAATCTATTTGATGGCTACGCCAATGATGCCATCCAAATAGTTCTCTCTTTCCCCAAATACCTCTGAGGCACAGTACGTATACGAATGCACTCCTTCCAAGTGCATAGCTCAGCCGGCAGGAGCTTTTAACACGCCAGAAAGTTGCATTCCTGCTTCAGACGATGTGCAAATGGTGGTTAAAAACAATGAAAAAAAAGGCAGAAAACAATGAAACACCAACTTCAGGTAGACTCAAATGTAAAAGTATCCCCTTGGTCATTCTGGAAAAGTCTAACCCCTCTCTATTGGACCTCTCCAAGGGGTATTTGCCTTGGTATACGTTTTGAGTCATCAGATGACTCGTTTCGTAGGTTTTATATATTAGATAGTATAATTAGTCATGACATTGTATGTCAGGCAACCATGTTTAAATACTTGCAATTGGTTTCCATTTTCTTGGCTTGGGTTTGGCAAGGTCCTGTATCAGCATTTGCTCAATGTGCAGGCCCAGAGCTCTGCCTTCGCTACCATTTCTCAAACAAGCCCAATTAGACATTGTAGGGGCTAATGCAGCCCAAATATAGCAAGTGGCCACTGAACTTTATTGCTGTTGTCATTTATAGAGTGGCCACCGCAAAACCCTCCATCTGGGGCGAGGCAAGTGGGACTCAGCTGGAGAGACTACCCCTTTGGGGATAAGGACTCCAATTACTGTGAGGTGCCCAACCACGGGCTTCTACCAAGTGAGTGGTACCTGGGGGACCAGGAGAAGTGGGAGGCCCGCGGGCTATTGCTATCACTCCAAGAAAACTCATCCCAGTCACACTAGCGAGAAAGCAGGGCTAAAGTTATGTGACAGGGCTGGGAGTTGAGAAGGCCAGCATGCATATTATTTGGGATCTGTTGGAGAGGAAGGAGGAAATCCACTGCAGAGCTGAAAGGTGAACTATTGGAATCTCATTCTGATTCGTTACCTCCACTGCTTGCGATGCCGCCCTCTAGTAGAGAGCAACCTATGCGGTGAGGCATGAGGATGGGTGCTGAGAGGAGTCAGGGGATGGTGCGAGTGCTGGAGACTCACAGTGTGTTCAGTGTACCGGAATTTGTCATAGGTCCTCACTGTATTCTGAAGTCTGAGGTGTTAAGGCGTAGTGTGGTGCAAGTAGGCAGTGTGAAGAACCCTGAGGGCATCCTCCCATCTACTTCCATTGGATACTTCTCTCAGGTGGCCAGGGAAAAGCCATCTCTTTTGGATCCTGATCCTGGGGGTGGATATGCGATGAAGGATCACCTGGGCGGAGGGACCTTGGGGAGTGGATGTCCGTAGGCGAGACATGGTATGCCCGCTTTTCCCTACGAGAATGAATCCTACCCTCCCCCTTCCTTCATAGGGTTTTGTCAGTCCCCATCTCTTCCACACAAACGCAAACACAATGACCCTAAAGTGTATGTCTTTAAGACTGAGACGAGGAAGAGGCGACTAGGAGTACTGCACACTTCTAGTCAGTTGCACCACTGTGGTACTGAGACAAGGAAGTTTACTGGTGCAATGAGGGTCAGGCAAACTATTTGGACCTACAACCTATTGGAATGCTACAGCTGCTTAAAATCAGGCCCAAGCAGAACAGAAAGCTTGCCTGGAGAGAAGGTGGCAGGCGTGTGGCGAGGAGCAGGCTGGACCTGGACCATCAGAGAGGACGCTGCATGTTCCCAGGGGAGGAGAGAGGTGCTGTGACCAGAGCAGGCCGCAAGAGGACCTATCAATTGCCTGTGCTATGTGTTCCCAGCTGGAGATGGGTAACAGAGAACTCTTGACGGCCGCGGGAGACTGGGTTGATGATATTCCAAAGAGTGAGGGTGGCTCCAGTGGTTGAGGAGATGTTTGCTGTAAGTGGTGGGGCGGGGGAGTGGTGTTGAAGTGAGAAAGGTATAGCGTGGCTATCAGTACAGATAAGGGGAGAGTGGGGAGAGTAGACCTGATGTGCAGAATAGTGGATCAAGGCTGTGTCCTGCAACGTGGGTCAGGTGGGAAATCATTTGTGTTTGGCCGACAACATCCAGATTGCCGGTGAGGGAGCGGATCATGGGGTTAGCAGGAACATCGAACCAGATGTTGGAAGTCTCCTAGCAAAGTGAGCATGGGGTGCTGGACATGTGTGTTTATCTGTACCCTTACAGTTGTTCTCAAGTGGGACTAAAAATAGGAGAGAGCATGTTGTAACTTGCATGTTCGTCTGCTTGATATTGCGATGAGTGTAATCCCTGAGGGTGGAGATAGTGGAGTGTCAGGGTATGGTGTTATCGAGGTGGAAGGTGGAGGTTTTGAATAAGAGCATCAATTGGTCTGGGCAAGGTGGCCAGAGGTTTTATGAAGTGTACATTTTGTGATGTGTACTGGACCTAATGGTGCATAAACTTAATCAAATACATTAACGTGAGAATTTACCAGGAAAATTGAGCTTTATTAAACCATTGGCAATGAGCTGAAGAACCATGAAAGAAGAAGGAGAGGCGTCGCTGTGTTGGGGTGGGGCGGGAACAGCCAGCTACAGCCACTGCCCACCAAAGTGGATGTTTTCCCTTACCCAGAGGTGCGCCTTAATGTACTGGAGTGGAAGCGCTGAGGAGCCAGAGTCGGAGTGCAAAACACAATGGAGCCAGAAGTGCACTTTGCGGGGCATGGGAGTGAAGCGCTGTAGTCTGGGCAAACAGATGAAGAGGACCATACTGGTGTAGTCAGTGTGTGGCGAGTCCGGAGTGGAATCTGACTCGCTGCTGGGTGATGCAGCTCGTATTCAGTCAGAAGAGGACTCGGACCAGTGAAGTGGCAGCTGGCCCAGTGGGGTGGCCTATTAATTGGGACGGTGTGCAGAGCCTGGGGGTCAGTGAGATGCTGCGCAGATGTGGAGGAGTTGCTTATGAGTTGAGTGCAGCCAGGACATAGGGAACAAGATAGGTGGTGATCATAGCGGAGGAAGCTCTGTGTATGGTTGGTCCATTAACAGTTATGGTGGCATCAGTGGGCGATGAAGAGGCGAGGAGGAAGTCCTGAAGGAAAGACGCATAACCAGACAGAGGATGGTGCTTTCCTTTAATGTGCATTATGGCCAGTACAGAGGATGGATGGGGGTGGGGAGAGCGACTAAGAGTGGCATGGCGCTCCACCAGCAACCAAATCGAAGAAGAAAGTGAAACGAGGTGAACAATTTCCCTGTACATTCTGGTAAATGGGACCCGGTAATGGCAGAAGTAGAACATAATTGCAAAACATTTAGGGAGGCAAAGGCAGATGAGAACTGTTGCAGTGCCTAGAGAGCGCGATTAAGCACCGAGATTAAATGGAGGCACAAGAGGGATGGGCACGCGAAAATAGTGGAGAGTGTGGCACAAGGCCGTATAGGACATTGTGAACAAATCCAAGGGGATAATATTACACAGATCGAAGACCAAGGGAGAGGAGTTGACCAGGGCAGTGTCAAGTAAAGAAGGTGTGCCGGGCATGCAGGTTAAACTTAACTCTACAGTGCGGTCAACTTCATAGTGCACTGGTGGAGTTCGCACCAGAGTTGCTTCAGTTGTTGGCCAGTTTGAGGCTGGGTTTATACCTGAAGGCAAAGGGGATGGCTGAAGCAGGAGCAATAAGGGTGATGGAAGGAAGGAAGTTATATTATTGTAAAGCAGATGTAGATGTCAGAAGCCATTGTCTTGTGGTGAGTGCAGTGCATACTGTGGCTTCAATGTGCTGGACGATTGCAGGTTTTTGAAAGTTCTAACTGCTTGTAATTTATTATGGGTGATGTTGTACTAATTCGAAGTATAGCATGAGCATCAACATGCTATTGCAAGTCAATGTTGTTATGCGGGCTCTGGGAAGTCAACCTGCAAATGTGAGTTGTTGTGGACTGTGGCGATGCATCCTACTAGCAGAAGTTATTGTTGTGTTTGTATTCAACCTGCGAATGATAGTTGTTGTGGGATCTGCGGTGATGCAACCTGCTATCAGACGTTAATGTTTTTATGCAGGCTCTGAGAAGTCAAACGGCGAGAAATTATTCTAATGAATGGAAGACGATGTTGTCATGCAGGCTCTGGGTAGTCAACCTGCGAATGATAGTTGTTGTGGGCTCTGCGGGGATGCAACCTACTTTTGAATTTGTTTAGGCGGCTTTGCGGGCATGCAACCTGCCGTCAGCAGTTGTTGTCCTGCAGGCTCTGGAAAATTAACCTGCAATTAGGAGAGAGTGTATTACAGGTTATGCAGTGAATTCAATATGCGTCGAGAGGCGGGGTCTAAAGAACCATACATTTAGGCAACTCCCTTAAAGAGGATGCAGTAACTGGGATGGTGCAGGAGTGGAGAGCAGTACCTTTCTCGGTTTCTCTTGCAGTGTGAAGAAAAGGAGATATGTTGTGAGTCAGCGTGACTTCATTGTGAAGTGGAATCTCTGAGTGTGGAGATAGTGGAATGTCAGAGTGTGATGTTATCAAGGTGGAAGTTTGAATATGAGCATCAGTTGGTCTGGGTAAAGTGGCCAGTGGTTGTATGTAGTGTACATCTCGTAATTATGTACGGGACTTAATGGAGCACAACCTTAATCCATAAATGTGCATGACCTTGCCTGGAGACTTTGGAGCTTCATTTTAACAGAGCAGTCTGGAGTAAGGGATCCAAGGGCTCTGGCTGCTAACACGGTAGTCCTTGCCCAATGTGATATCGAACATAAAGGCAAAAGATGGTAAAGCATCTGGGGTTTTTCCGTCTTCCACCACAACTACTGTGTTAACTGGTGGTGTCTAGCTCACTGGCCTATGGCAGGTCCTGGGCGGGAAGAGGCAGAGTGGTTGGGGATGCCTGCTGCTTCTTGCAGTGAAGACAAGCCATGCATTTGGGGGAGTGCAGGAAGGGACGTTGCAATAAAAACCGGTGGCCGTTCCTCTACCTAGCCGTGGGGCACTAAACTGATTTTAGATAGATTTGAAGTAGCAAATGAGGATGAAATGACCATTCTGCACAGGTCTTCCCTCTCATCCATGGAGATGGGGTGGCTTTCCTCTGAGGTCAACAGCCCCACATTCCAAGGCGGCATGGAAGTGTGCGTTGGCACTGCAGCATGAAGACTGTAGGGGTTGTAGATGGCAGTGCAGTAATGGCTGTTGCTGAGAGGCTGCAAGAGAGTCCTAGAAGGTTTCTGAACTGGCAAAAGCACCAGACATGCACTGGTGTACGGTGATAGGTCTTGCTCGTTCTCTGGTGAACTGCTGGCATGGGCCCTCAAAGCCTTTACACGGACCGATTCTGGGTTCTAAACATTGCATGGAGACTCTTGTGGGGCAGTGGTTGGGGCGAGAAGGAAGACTGTAGGAGATCCTCCATATACTCTCTGCAGTAGAATGCATCATGGAATGGGCAGCTCCCTCTGGCCCCCAGAGTCTCCTGTTCCCCAAAATGGTTTCAAACACGGGAGCTCGTCATAAAAGCTGAACAAAGTTTCCAGTCCTCCCCTATCTATTAGTAATTTTGGGTCACACTGCCCAAAGCCAATTGGATGGGTCCCCTTAGCTCCAACACTCGTGGCCAACTTCAGATTGTTTACTGCACATTAAGTGTAGGGAGTCCTCAAGAATTCTGTCTGCTACAAATGCAACATTTTTTGTCTATGATTGCTAGTGCAGGTTCCGAAATGGCAAACATATCAGACTTGAATGAGTACGTTCAGAATCATTGTGAATTTGTGGTATTATAAATAAAATGCTCATTTCAAGAACACTTTCACAAGTGGATGTTCATGAGCAGATGGTCAATAAATCCATTTGCTTTTGACATTGAAATCATTAAGTCCCAAGAATATATTTTCACTTGGAGTTTAACACATTTTTTAATAATTTAGAGCGAAACCATCATGGCCTATGTCGAGCGAAACCATCATGGCCTATGTCAAGTTGAGTCGTTTGAGTACTCTATTGTTCAGCCGCACCATCTAGCTTATGAACCTGAAACCCTGTGCCTTCATCCCAAGAACTCTGTTCAAAAGTACAATGCTAAAACAAGCTAAAGAAATGCTACCTGGAATTACTTATTTGATTGCCACTTTGCTTAGGACCTTGGAATCATTCAGGTTGTAAAGTCATCAACTATATTGCTGAACAGGCACAACAATCTTGATCCGATAGATATAACAATTACATTTAGCAATGTATATTTGTGCATATATTTATAAAACCACTTTGTTTAAATGATTGTATCTACCCAGCCAGAAACCATCAATTTTGAAACTCCCATTGTGCTCGGTTCTCCACGCAACAGGAATTCAAAAATAGACCTCTCCTGCTTTGTCCCCCTGACAACCTACCTTTCTCTTTGCTCTGTCTCCCAGGGACCACCCAGGAACTCCTGCCACTACCCCTGCTCCTTCTTCCAACACCCCTCCTCCACTCCAGAGGCTGTTTGCACACCTCTCCTCACTCCACACTTACCACTCTTCCTTGGCAGCATTTCACTTCCTTGGTTGCACAATGAACGTTTCACACTAACTAAGTGCAACACCACTCCAGGGCAATGTGCTTGTCTTGGAAAAAAGACAGCTCTGAGCAGCAGAGGTTCGATTTCGATTCCCCGCTCTGCGCTTAGAGTCCGGCATTAAGCGCATGTTAACTATTCTTAACTACCTTTATGATGCTCCAAGTTCATGGCCCAATGGAAGCTATTGGGAGGGGCATTCTGGGTGCGCATTAGGAAAATAAACAAATCATAGAATGTTTTCAAATTTCATATGACAATAAGGTAGGCAGAGTCTGCCCAGTATAAAAAACCATGACTATGGGAGAGGGTGCAGGAGCCACAAACTGATGAATACAATATGGAGGAGAACATTTCTGCTAAATGTGCAGAGAAAGGGGGTGAGCCACTGGAAACGGTATGATTTTCCAAATTAAGCCAAAAGAGGATCTGAGTTTGGGACACCTTGTTACCTAGATCCAAAGTGCTGAGAAGGAACTGGGTGACCTGGAATCCTGTGCTTTCCCATCCAGAAAAGAAGAGAGCTAGCCAGAGGGTGCAGAGCAGGAAATGCATCCCAGAGGTTGATTCCACAAGAGCTAACGCAATGACAACAATGTAAGTGAAGTCATACCCTATTGTGCATCTAAATTCCCATCCTTCACAATAGAATCCAGGGGGTAGATAACTTTTCTCCCAAGATCATATAAAATATTAATTTCCTGGATTTGTTTAGAAAGCAAAAGGTCTCCTGAATGATGCCATTACTTTTTGTTCTGGCATTCAGCCCAATTTCCTCGTCTCCCTTTTGGCTTACTGCACAAAAACCCAGACTCATTTAAAAGTGGAAAAGGTCGCTTTAATGTGACAGGCCAAAGCTTACAATTCGAAATGCTTAACTGGCTCCATGGCCTAACAAACTAAATAAATGTTACAACAAACAAATAATTAAACATTCTCCTTTTTTCATTTTCATCTTCCCAACAATTAAATAAATAACTCATCTATCTCCTCCCTACTTACCCCTTGGAGCCTACCGTCTCCTTGCCCTTTTCCCAGGCGTCCCGCTTTCTCCCAGGGGCCATGCCACTCCAGGCTCAATACCTGCTCCCCCGGGGTGACCTGCTTGTGCAAACAGCGCCACCCCCTCCTTTCCCGTGTCATTCCCCATTGTGCTTCCCTCCCCTCACATCAAAAGGGGCCATGCCCCTGGTGCCCCGAACACTCCAACCCCATTATACTCCCCTCTACACCAATCTCCCCCTTTCCTCTGACCTGCAGCCAGCCTGACCTGCCACATCAGCAACTGAAATCACATCACATCTTCGCAATGCCCTGACCTGTCACAAAAACTACCACCCCTACCTCTAGCAAAAACCCCCCACAAAATGTACCCTGGACCCCCTCTCTGCTTCAAACAGATCTATTCCTAAAACCCAAAATGAAGGGGTGGGAGGGCGGGACAATCTTCAAGTCCTAACCGTCGCCTGGCTCCCGAACCTTCCCTGACCCCCTTAAATACCCCGGGAGGCACTCTGCCTCCCACGGCCACTCGCTGGCCGTGTGCAGCGCCAAGAATCTCCCCGGGGGGAAACGCTACGCGTCCCCCCCGGGGCCCCCTTTTGGCTTACTGCACAAAAACCCAGACTCATTTAAAAGTGGAAAAGGTCGCTTTAATGTGACAGGCCAAAGCTTACAATTCGAAATGCTTAACTGGCTCCATGGCCTAACAAACTAAATAAATATTACAACAAACAATTAAATAATTAAACATTCTCCTTTTTTCATTTTCATCTTCCCAACAATTAAATAAATAACTCATCTATCTCCTCCCTACTTACCCCTTGGAGCCTACTGTCTCCTTGCCCTTTTCCCAGGCGTCCCGCTTTCTCCCAGGGGCCATGCCCTCCAGGCTCAATACCTGCTCCCCCGGGGTGACCTGCTTGTGCAAACAGCGCCACCCCCTCCTTTCCCGTGTCATTCCCCATTGTGCTTCCCTCCCCTCACATCAAAAGGGGCCATGCCCCCGGCAAAAGAAAAACCCTCCCCTGAGGAGTTCTTTCTGCCCCACTCCCCTTCCCCCTTTTTTCCCTCCTATCTCCACCTTCTTACCCAATCTCCCAGCCAGGAACTCAGATCCGCCAGGTAATAACTATTCCCATGCATGGACAAGTGTACTCCATCCTCTCTAAAAATAAGGAGCCCTTCGTACGTTATGTCTATGTGGTCCATCACCTGTACCGCCACCGAGGCACAAAACTTGACTATTTCCCTGTTTATCCCTTTCCTAGTCCTCTCTATTGCCCCCTCATTTCTCGCCCCCCTCCAAACTCTCCGCGGCAACAACTTGGTCCAAACCACTTTTGCTTTAGGCCACATTTCCCTCATCCAAACTAAATCCCTCTTCATTTTCCTTCGCAGAGAGACCCCCGTATCCTTCACGAGGTCATTCTCTCCCGCGTGAATAATTACCACATCTGGAACCCCATAGCGTTCCTTCATCCCGGCTAGTATAGGAAGCAGCTGATCCCAGCGCAGGGCCCCCAAACCGTGCCATCTCACCACCACTTCCTTATAGCTGCATCCCAGCTGCCTCCCAAACACCCTTTTTTCCGCCTCCTTCCCAGCCCACTTAACAATTGAATGGCCAACAATCCACACTTGCGCCAACTCCCCTTCCTTTCGCGCAGCATCTGAAACAAGAAAATTAACAATCACTGGCAAGTCCAAACATCACAATAAGAGCAGTCCTCCCCCAAAATCCTTTACCCCATCTCATCACACATTCCCTTTATCGAAATCCCCGACGTACCCCTTGTATTTCCCAGACCTCCAACGCCCCAAGCTTTTCACTTTGTCTTCGGAAAATCCCAACCTACTACCTTCAGATGCTGCGCCCATCCTAAAAGAAAGAGTCCCAAAATCCTCTGCTTTTTCACCCACCACTTCCAACGCCTTACTCAATACCCCCAGCACATGTGCCGCTGTCACCGGCGACCCATCCTCATGCTGAAACACCAAGCCTGCCCTACCCCCACAACGCTCCTTCCACACCAATCCTACCTGTACTGGGCATAAATTCCTACTCCCTCTACCCAGTAGAACCCAAGAACCCCTCCCCTTCTGGTCAGTCTTGGATCTTCTGATCTTGATGTCCAGACCTTCCTCTGTAATTCGTACATCATCCCATTGCAGTCCTCCTACCCCACCTTTTCCCCCTACCAACTCCGAAACCCTAAACGCCCCAAAAAATAACCAAATAAAACAAGTCACAAACAGTTCCCCCTCCCATACTGACCAGCAAACTCCCCCCACCACCTCAGTCAGCCTCTGCAACAATTCCGCCGATATCGGCCTCCTCTTATCCTTGTCCCTCTTACTCTCCCTAGCCCAACCTTCCAACATCCTATTTGCCATTTCCCCCCCACTTGGTTGAAAACCCCAAAACCATTTCCCATAGAAAGAAATCCCAGCTAACTTCCCCACAATCGTTGCCTTTGACCACCCCCTGTCCATACACCTCAGGAGAAAATTCATAACATCATCTCTCCTCCTCTCTTCTGCGTCCCATCTACCCTTCCAACTACAAGCTCCCCCTCTAATAAAGTCCTCCCAGGCCCTCCTATATGCCTCCTTAGATGCCGAGGCCAATGAACCCTCCACCAGTGAAAGCGCTCTCAGCTTCCTATCTTCCACAGCTCCTCCGGAATCTGTTGCCCCTCCTGCTCTGCATCCGGAGCCAATCCACGGAATTTCTGCCATTGAAAACGAGATAATGCATCAGCGATGCCATTATCCTTCCCCGGCACATGTGTTGCCTTAAACACCACATTCCATTCCATGCACCGCAGCACAAATTCTCTCATCAATCTCACCACCCTCTGATCCTTAGCTGACTGCCTATTCACCACATGAACTACGCATTCATTGTCAACATTAAAATTCACTTCTTATTCTGAAAATCCTTCCCCCACAATTGCAATGCAACTAGAAGTGGAAAAAATTCCAGAAATGCTATACTCCTTCCTTCTTTCAGCCACCATACTGGCCATTTCTCCGCACACCACTTTCCTCCCCAGAAAACTCCAAAACCTCCCGCTCCTGCTGCATCAGAAAATATCTGAACTTCCCAAGTCACCGGGTCTCCCTGGAACCACATTGTCACTCCGTTGAAATTCTCCAAAAAGCGCAACCAAATTCTGCAATCCTCCCTCACTGCCCCTGACACTCTTATTCGATGATGTGGGCACTTCGCTCCCACCATAGCCCTCGCCATGTTCCTGCAAAATGTTCGCCCTGGGGCCACCACCTTGCATGCAAAATTCAAATGCCCCACCAAACTCTGCATTTCAACCAGCATCATTTTCTTGGCCACCACCGCTTTTTCCAACAAAACCACCAATTTGCTCACCTTGTCGTGCGGCAAGCGTGAGGTCATGGCCACTGAATCCAACTCAATTCCTAGAAATGTCAATACCACTGCCGGCCCCTCTGTTTTATCTTCCGCTAAGGGCACCCCCAGCTCCTCCATCAGCTCCTGAAACTGTAGCATTTTTTTACACTCCTCCACTCTTTCTGCCCCGCTAATGAAAAGAAAATCATCCAAATAGTGCAGCACACTCTCCCAACCCGAACTAAATGAGAAGACCCACTGTAAGAAAGAGCTGAACCGCTCAAACAAAGCACAGGAAATTGCGCACCCCATTGGCAAGGCTTTGTCTATGTATATACCTTCCTCAAACTGCAAACCCAACAACCAAAAATCCTCCGGGTGCACCGGCAATAGCCTAAAAGCCGTCTTGATATCACACTTGGCCATGAAGGCCCCTCGCCCTTCCTTCCTTATCAGTTCCACCGCCTGGTCAACACTGGCATACACAACTCCGCACTCTTCCGGAGCAATAAAATCATTAACTGACATACCCTCCGGCCATGACAAATGATGTATCAGTCTGAACTCCCCTGGAGCTTTCTTCGGCACCACCCCCAATGGGGATATTACTAAATCCCCCGGCAAGTCAACAAATGGGCCCACTATCCTTCCTGCCTCTATTTCTTTGGTCAATTTATGTCTCACCACGTCAACATTTTCTCTTGCTGACTTCAAATTTTCAGCCCACCTGCGCACTCTTGGGCCCTGGTACCCTAATCTGAACCCCTGACCGAAACCCTCACTCAAAATCTTTGACCCTTCTCTGTCCGGATAAAACTGTAACCATTTTTCGAGCACCCCTTCTTTAATTGGAGTAAAAGCTTTTCCCCACAACCCCTCTACCTGTCCCCCTCCCCCCCCCCTGTCCCCTTGCTGGAAACACTGCGTGAGAGGGTGTTTTCCACCACACTTGCTACACTCGTGCCTGAACCTACACAGGGTCCGTGCGCAGCCATCCTTATTATACCCCCAGCACGCTGCTGATGACTGCCCCCTACCTCCTCCCCCCGCCCCTTCGTGCGCGGGGTAACCAAGAAAGGGCCGGAAAGGTACGGGCAGCCCGCTCGCCGTGTGCAGCGTCGGGGCAGGCCTCGTTGGAGCCATCCATTGCAACCAAAGATCCATATCTATCTCCCCCCAGACCACCTGACTGTCCTCCGCCAATCTCGCTCTGAATTCCTCATCATACCTTACCCATGCAAAACTCGTGAAAGCCTTCCTAATAACATCCATATATTTAAGCAGAGCCACGCAACGCTCTGGAAATTTTTCACAATAAACGCTGGCATAAATGATAAATGCCGACGTCCAATTCTCAATAGTCACCGGGACCCTTGGGCGCGTCGCCAGTTCCCTTTCTTCCTCTTTAGACCCCTCTTTTGCTCTCACTTCCCTATGCAGTAATTTGAACACATCTACAAACTCCCCTGCCTGAATCTTCTCCCTTGTCGTTGCCATCAAGTCTGCCCCCAATGGTTTTGTTATCCCCATGTACGGCAATTTTTTCTCCTTTCCTTTCACTTCATTCTCTTTTTTATTACCAGTTTGCACTTCAAGCACCAATGGCTCCATCGCCTTGTCCGTTTGGACCTCCACTGAGCACATGCTCTTTTCAACCCCCAAAGCTCCAATGGCCTGCACACCAGCTTCTTTTCTTACCCCATGCAAACTCGTCCCTTCATTCCCCGTCACCCTTCTCGTGACCCCTCTCTGCCATGCAGAGGACCATTCCCGTTCCTGCTCACCTCTTTCCACACCTGCCGTCTGTGGTCTGGCGTCCACCCCGATGCTCCTCATCTCCTTTCTTAGAGGGCTCCTACTGCGGGGACAAAACATGTCAACAGACTCACCCAACCAATAATTTCCCCGACCCCTTACCCCCCTATCCCCCTCCCTTTCCATATCCCACAAAAAACTTCTTTTCCCTTCCCCCCTTTCCCTTGCCGATCTATGACCCTCTGCCTCCCACTGCCCCACATATTCCTCCAAACCAACTTCATCATCCCTTATGTACCACTGCTGATGCGAGCTCCTGCTCAAGTTGATGCGATCTTCTTCTTGCGAGCCCGGGGCGTACGCCCCGTCACTCCTTTGACGTCTTCTTGGCGGGGCCGGGGGGACCCCTGCCTGGTCCTCTCTTCTCTCGGGCGAGGCGTTCCGTCCTCCACCCTGTATTCCTCATTGCTAGGGGCCATGCTGCACCCTCTAGGCTCTCCTTGTGCTGATCGAGGTGGGGCCGTACTAAAACCCTCAACCTCACTCTGACCAGTGGGGGCTGCGCAGCGCCCTTCACCCTCCATCCTCATACCCCTGGAGGCCGTTCTGCGCCCCACTCTACTTTCCTCAATTGATGGGGACCTCTCCCTCCTTCTCCCTCCTGTACTCTTCTGCAAATATTTTCCCCCTCTTCCCCTCTGCCCTGCCACCCCCCTCAGCACCGCCTCGCTCGGGTCCCCAAGAGCCCTCTCCATCTGCGTACTCCCCTCTTCCCTAGGGCCATTACTCACTCCCTCCCTCAGAGGCTCCCCACCTGAAATCATCTCTCCCTCAGACGCTCTCCTGTCCATCTCCCTTCTCATCCTCCTTCCCCTTGATTCCCATACCTCCCCTCTCCCTGCCGCAGGGGTGCAAGCCACCACTGCCGCGAGAGCCCCATCTGCCGCTGCTGTCCGCTGCGGCCTCCCCCCACTTATCTCCCCCTCCCCAGTGCCCTCTCCCCCAGTGACCTCCCCCATTGCCCCTTCCAATTGGGCCCTAGATGCCCTACTAATTATTGCCAAGGCCTCCTTAAGAGCCTTGGCATCAACCAACCCCTTCCTGTTGGCACCCTGGCCCACCATCGTGCACTACTAATAAAGTGTTTGTGCACCACAAATATATATATATACCCCTTGAAAAATGACCTAGCAAAACTAAGCCCCCGAGCCGAACTACCCGTGGAAGTCTTAAACAATTGAAACTGATAACTTCTAACTATTTTATTATTATTAATATATATATATTTTTTTAAATTTGCCCCACTAAATACCCCCAAAATACTGCCCTATCCCTTGTAGCCCCCTGCCCAGGAGCTAAGTACCACCCTCTAGAGCAAAAACTCCCATAAAAAACAACCTAACCAGTATCCGGGACTATTTTCTTCCCTGACACACTGCCCCCTGGCGGCTAGTAAGCGCCACCGCGCCTCAGGCCCACAAAATAGCCGAGGCCCCTTTAAATGGGCACGCTCTGCCCCCTCTGTCCTTCAACAGACACCGCACTCAACGCTTCCCTCTCCCTGCTTGCAACACGGGACCACGGATCCCGTATCACAAGAAAGTTGCTATCTCCCCCACCCGCTCCCGAGCGGATGCCTATTCGGGAAGCCTGATGCTTCCAAAACCCCGCCCCCCACCGGCGATCGAACGGAGCACGGATGCTCTTCTCCCAACTTCCCCCCGCACGCCCACGGCACCCCGCGCCCTCGATCTGACACCAAAAGACCCAAATCCACACGACGCGGACCCGGAGTTGCGGTAAGTCCCAGGGGGTGTCTTATTTACGGAACCCACAAAATAACCCTTCCCCAACAGTATATAACTAGAACTGTTATAATTCTTATTTTTTTTTTTTTTTAACAAAGCTAAACTAACTGCCCACTATACCAACACTACCTTCGCCAATCCCCCACCTCACCTGCTCTACCCCTCACACTCCTAGGCCCAGCTACACAGGGAAGGCTCGGGAGCAGGCAACCAGGACAATCTTCAAGTCCTAACCGTCGCCTGGCTCCCGAACCTTCCCTGACCCCCTTAAATACCCCGGGAGGCACTCTGCCTCCCACGGCCACTCGCTGGCCGTGTGCAGCGCCAAAAATCTCCCCGGGGGGAAACGCTACGCGTTCCCCCCGGGGCCCCCCTTTGCCAATCACTATATGTCAATAACTAGATTAAGGTTTAACGGTTTGTGTTTAAATGCTGCTATGTCATCATGGATAGGAAAAAAGGCCAGGTCAAACTAGTATAGTGTCCCTTACGTCTGAAGAAAGACGATTTTTGATGTCATTTCTTTGTTTTTGTACCTTTTATTCAATCAAACGCAAGAATTTGTTTTCTCGTGTGCTACTGAATTTATTTGACATCGTCCATTGACCTTGTGATATTTACTAAATGCTTTTGATCAATTTTCCACGTGGCCTTTAATGCTCTTTACTCGGAATGTGCTACATAATAACAAAAAGTTGTACTTTTTTAGTGGTATGATTGGAGTTTGATAATTGTTGCAATTTTAACTTTTGGACTGTATGATATTGCTTTTTTTGTTGTTGCTTGGTTGAATCTATATTTCTTGACTGATCATATTTATTTATTTTTGAATGAATAAAGCACACAAAGCAGCCTAGGGGCATCGTGGCCCTGATCAGTCAACTACATGAGTAGGGCTCGTAATAACCTTAAAAGGAATTTAAGCAAAACGAAATTTTATTGGAAATCAATTGTTCTGAATAAAACTACCTCTGTTTCATACTCTATATTTAATATATTTACAGTTCAACACATGCAAAGCATTTCCTAAGTATGATAGGTTATTTATAATATGATTTTTTTTTTATGACACGCTTAATACCCAGAGGTTTCTAAGCACGGTCCCGGGGATTTAACCTGTGGTGCTTTGTGTTGTCTTGCTTCATAGGCGAGCACGTTGCCCCTGAGCTATCCTCCCGCGAAATCAATATTACATCACATAGAAATCAACAAGTGAATCACGACTGACAAGGACCATAGTGCATTACAAATATCCTCCCAAAACACTCCCTCTCCCTAAATACCTCCATGTTAGAGCCTTTTGGTCCTCTAGCTCCAACTCTCTGCAGATCAGACATTGTTCCAAGCAGAGAGTGGGGGCAGATCCTTCTCTTGGGCAGGTCCCTCCCTCTGGACTGGCCTACCTGCCCCTCTCAGACTTGAGCCAGATCTTAAGTTCCAGAAGCTTCTCAAGACCCAGCTCTTTTCTACCTTCTTCCATCTCGCCCTCCCTTGCTAATGCCCACATCTGCTGCTGCGACTGGAGGCCTGGTCCCTTACGAGTCTTACATGGCACCAGGCCCTCCTTGACCAGTCTATGCCAGCACCACCGCCAGACACACACTAACTTTTCTGGGTCCCCTTCCCTGACTAGCCTGGTAGGTTGGGCATCTCTCCTGAGTCTGGTGCACCTCTCGTCCTCACACTAAGATGGTGCTCCATCCCCTGGCACTCGTCTTCCTACACTGGTCTAGCCCATAGGCCTTTTTTCCTTCTTCCCCGATACATTTTTGTGCCCCATCCCCTGACCGCCACTTACCACCCTCCCCCCGCTCTTCTTGTTACTGCTCTTGCACGATCCGAAGGTCACCAGGCCTAGTAGGACCATTACTGTTGTTCATCTCCCTTATTCACCCCCCCTTCAGCCCCCCCCAATTCCCCTCTTATCTTGTGGCGCCTGGAAACACACATTTGCTGTATATTGCGCCTTATAAATAGTCAATAAATAAAATAAATAAACACAAACCTATTCCACATTTAAATAATGTTCACATCACAAAATGTAATATACATTTGCCTTTGTGTTCACATGTGCATTTAATGTAACCAACATGTTTGTCATATTATGCTGAATAATTACATTCTTTAGGGAAAAGAATATTTGGTACCATTAAACTTGCCTGTGGACTGGGAATATGAATCTAAGTCTGAGTGTCATTTACGTCTTTTAGTCTCTTCGGTTTCAAAGTTAAACCTTGAGATACGACCCGACCATCAAAGAGATGTGGATTACTCTATAACAAATCAACAATGGTACTAATTAATACCACTCCTGGAAAGCTACTACTGTGCAAAGTACAGTTAAGCTCCGAAGTCAAAAAGTACATTCAGAAATTGAAAAGGAATAACAGCGTCATGGTTATGCTTAATCCTTTTTATTCAATGAAGGGTTCATAACAACCTGACAATGTAGAAAATGTTAAAAACCAAAAAATCGCGCTACAACACTATTTGTTTAGGCAGTTAAATTGCCACAACAAGTACTACTCCAAAGTAGCAGGCGAGGAAGTAATTTACTTAATTCCCGGCCTTCATCCTTCCAATTATGTGACCACTTCTATTGGGTGCAACTCCCAGGAGTCCATCTTCCTGGTAAATAAAAGGTAGTGGAAGTGCTGGCAGATTAAACTCCCATGTCCGACTTCATGCCCATTCTTAGCGCAATTTCATAAGAGATGCTTAGATTTCCAACGACTAACTGAGTGTGATGGGACAAAAGCAGACTATATGAGGAAGACAAAGGTAAGATACTGGGAAAAAAGTGTAGACTTTGGACACGCTGAAACGGTATAGAGAAAAACAGTACTATTTGCCTTTACATAGCTTAAGATCATATTTAGTTACATTTCCATCTAAACAAACACAGAGCATGGTATTAGAAATGTTGTTTATACTGTCTCCATAACAGAGGTCATTGGTCCCAAAGTAAACCTGCCTACGGAAAGGAGAGGTTGTCGCGTGTGTGGGATGGTCTCACTTGAGACCCTTTTCCATCTAGTAATGGAATGCCCCGTATTTTATGAAGGAGAGGATGCTGTACCCGAGTCCTTTTGTACATTCCATATCCCACGTGTTGACTAATTGTTTATGGGTTAGAGTGATGCAAACGTCGAATCAGGCAATCATTTTTGCACTGACCAAATTATTGATAAAGATTTTTGCTGAATTGAAGGGAGTTATGATGCAAGGAGAAATGGATTGGCAGGAGATCTCGGAAAATTAGTGAGGAGATGACGAAAGGAGGGGGCGGAGTTAGTTAATACAGGATTTCCCATTTGTCCTTTTTTTTCTTATGCTCTGTTTAACTAGGAATGTGTAAAGTCTTAATTAGTTTTGTGTTATGTACTATAAAGAATAGTGTAAAAAGTTGTAATGTAAACTGAAAACATTTTTTAGTTTAAATAATAAATAACTTTTTCATAACATAAAAAGAACATAATGCATATTCCTGATCATCCACTCTAATACAGTCCAAAACGGTTTGAACAGCCAAGTTAACCCTATGAAAAAAAGCCCTCCCCCCCCTCATCTGGGGAGTAAATGGAATTAGCAACCTACTTGCACAGGTTCCTTGCTTGGCTAAACTACTGCATAAGTTATATCCCACCGAGTGCATGATGATCTGAGAGAACCAATTACAACTGCATGAAACACCAATGTACCAAATGGATTACACTGCATTACTCACGTAGATCCAAGATCGCCTACTCTGCCTAGGCACCTAAGACTTAGCTGAGCACTATGCATGGTGCACTGCGTTGTTTAAATACAGCTGTTCGGTGTAGGCTTTCTCAGGGGCATGCCTCCCCAACTGCATAACTCAAAAGCAGACACCGAGGTTGCAGCCGACAGAGAATGCAGAAAACGAAGACTGGAAGCCAAGACTCCACTGGCAAATCTAATCTAATGATGTCAATGCTGTGAAGCAGTCGCCTACCTTGCTCTGGGGACCTACCGTGTAGTTACCAAGGAAGCCAGCCGCCTCCTTAGGCTAGCATATGATGGGCCCAGGGATGGTATGGTGAAGATGTGCTCGTTATCCCCACCTAGTCCAGTCTCAGGGCAGAGGACAGTCCCATTGCCACCATAGACATTCCTACCTCTAAGGGAATCAAGGAATGGCCGTCCCACAGAACCAAACACGCCCACGTGCTTAACTCTCCTCGCACAGGTGCATGAATCCTGTATACATCTAGGGGGGAGGAGGGGGTAAAGGCAACTGAATTGGGATGAGAAACTTAAGAGCCAGCCAGCAATCCAACAATCCTTCCACCCCACAAGGCCTCCGCTCTCACAGTTTACAACAGATAGACTAAGGACGTTCAACCCGGGGCATTGAAGAGGAGGGGCTAGCCAGCTGCAAGTCCCACATCAGAACTGGAAGCTATACTCAAGGGTGGGGCCCACTAACCCTACACCAGTTGCCTGAAGAGTTGCACCTGTGTTCCCTTACCACACACAACTCCTGGAAGGCAGAGCCAGAGTGTGGAAGGCAAGGAAAGGACCAGCCAAGGGAAGGGTTGTGCCAAGTCCCACATAAGTGTTGTAAGGAATCTCTGGGGCAGCAGTCCACTGCCAATTCCCACCACCAGCTAACGAAACAGAGAGAGCCCCCTTTCACCAGTGAAAGACTGGAAGGTGGAGACAAACCCTGTAGAACCCCACAAATTCAGTCTGGCAGTGCAGGTGTCTCGAGTAGGACCTGGAGACCCAGGAGTGAAGACAAGAGCTTATTTGGGGAACTATGGGAGAGAATGTAAGAGATTGAGCAAGTCCGAGCAGTCTGGGGTGTTATCCAGGAGGCTGGCTGAGGCAAGGTAGAGCTGGAGGTAGAGGTGGAGGCTAGACCACAAGGTGCTTAATCCGGATAAAGACCCAGGGGGCCAGAGAAGATCTTCAAAAGGCTGTGCAATACAGGAGCCCCTGGTCTGCAAGGAGGACCCATGAGAACACCAAGAAAAATATCCTACATGTCTGTAGCAGGTGGTAGGGGTGAGTGGGACCATAAAGAATGAAAGCAACCTGAGAGAAGGTATCCATAGGGAGTGAAGAAGGCGGGGGAGAAATGGAAGTCTCTGGGAATGAATGTAGAGAGAAAGAGGTAGGTGCCCATATGTGAAAGTGAACATGGGAAGCCCATATGTGAAAGTCAACATGAGAATCTAGGCAGCACTGAGACATGTGTGCCAGAAGGGGTGAAGAAGGTGGAAACAACAGATGGCCACTAAAAGGCATTATTGATGAGAGGCTGGGATATCCAAAAGGAGGGATAAGATGGAGAATACAAAAGAATGTGGAAATGCTGCTGTACAGTAAAGAATGGCCCAAAAGGGATGAAATAGAGGAGACAGCCAAGGGGAGAGTGAAGCAATTGAACAAGGGTGGTTGTGGAAGGAAGATCAGCTGGCTTTAGACGAGGTTTCGAGAGGTAGAGCAGTGTAAAGTCTAACTAAGAGCATTAAGAGGAGTATGTTTGGGTTTAGAGTGAAGAAGGGTATAAAGATCCAGAGAAGGGGATGGAAAAGAAGCACCTCATACTAAGAAAGAGTAAACTAGCAGGAGGATAAAGCAGAAACATTAATAAAAGAGATGAGAAATTGAGGAGTTGAAGCTTAAACTGAAGAAATGGTCAGAAAGACAATAAATAAGGGACGGAGTAGTCCTAAAGAAAAGAAGAACACCCAAGATGGTCTGGAAAAGGGAGACAACTATGCACTAGAGGAAGGACAGGATCTCTGCTTCAAGGGCAGAGCCAACAGTGAATAAAAAAAAGAATGGAGCCAAGAAAAGCGAGAGAGGCATAGTACTTGAAGAATATAACAAAGTAATGCAGAGGATGTGGTAAGATTAGAGAGCAACAGAGTGAGAAATTAGGAGCTCCTCAAAAGGGATATGAGTTTGAAGAGGACAGTGGAACTCTCCACAAAGTACGTAAGAGTGGCAAAAAGGAGGACGAAATCCTCGAAAGACATAGAAAGTGCAAAAGGTGCAAAGGATTGCTCAAACGACGGCGGCAGGAAAGCAGAAGAGTATGTCAGCTAAAGGACGCTACTCCCATTCACTCCAACCTTTCTATGCATGGCCCTCTGCTCTACCATGAAATATCTTATCATATATTACATGAAAGAAACTCAACTATATTTCTACACAGTAATTGTTCAAAGCTCAACAAATTTGACTGACAAGAGTCACCCTTTTTCCCCTCATTTTCCCGAATTTCCCCTTGATTCACCTCTTAATACTCCCCCCCCCCCCTACATACTTGCTAGCAGTGGCAGCTGCTATATTAGGGCGGCAGGGCGCCGCCCCCCCCAAAAAGAAGAAAAGAAGAGAAAAGCAGAGCAAGATTCAGAAGAATCTCTTCTGTTCTGCATTTCCCACAGCGCGGGGGCGCTGTGCCAACAATACTGTGGCAGCCGGCCCGATGCAGCGATGCCCATGGTTCCTATGGGCGTCGGGCCGGCTGCCACAGCGGGGCGCGTCCCGTTTTACACTAATTTTTACAATAGTAGAGTGCGTGGAGCTCGTAGCTCCACGCACTCTACGTAAGGCCCTTTCATTTGTAGGCTGGCGGGGCGCTTGAGGGGTGGCCCCGCCAGCATAAAATGTGCGCAAACAGCGCAGTGAACATTCCTTCCCCCACCCAGCTACAGTAATGTAATTGGCTGTTTCCCAGCCAATGACAAACCTTGCATTGGCTGGCAAGCACCAATGACATTACTGTATCTATGCAGGTGGCGCAGGGTGTGTACTCTGCCCGACGAGCGAGGACCGGACCCGACCCCTGCTCAGACAGAAGAGACGACCAGACCAGAGACAGCCTGGGCCCTGTCTTGCCTGTTGCGGTAAGTAAAGTTAGTACCCGCCTACCCACTGTTTTGGGCGGCCGCGTGTCGTTTAGGTCCCTCAGTATCCCCTTGATCTCTTGGCTCTGGGCACGGTGCCCCCTTGTCCTCCTATTTTTGGGCCTAGTCAGGCTGTAGCTTCTTGTCAGGCGAGCGCCGTGGCGTGGGACGGGCCTGACTCACATCTTGGAAGTTACAGTACGGTTACACGGCCCCTACAGTCAGCACTGAAAGACATGCAGGCCAGGGCCTACACGTCTTTCAGTGCTGACTAGGACAGGCACACCGAGGGTTCTGGAACACGTCTTCTTTATTTGACATACAACTTCTAACTGCCCGTAGGCACTCCCTCCCCCCAGCGTCACGCGTCACGTGTTCAGACCACATGACACAGTCCATGTCTCTTAAAGAGACAACCCAGTGTAACATCACCCCCGGACAAATGTCCTTGCGACATCAACATTAACATTCTTCAACTAGGCGCGACGGTTTCTTCACGACCCGATGGGGTCGACCGTTGGCAGCTTCTCCCGGATCATCTTCTGGCTCTTGCGCTCTCTTCATTCCTGGGCGAGGTAAAAATCTCGGTGGCGACCACAGCGAGTCTCTCGGGTCCATAGCCATCGGTTCCAGATCCGGGGGATCTCGTTCCTGCTGGCCCTGAACGGTGGTGAGCTTGAACTGCAAGCAATTCCAGGTTATTTCCCGCTCTCCATTTTCAGCTGTCACCATGGTTCCTTTTGTGGCCGTCACGAGAAGCGGCTGGGGGGAGAACCTTGGGTCAGTCTTTTTGACCATCGCCTGTTGGACCAGTACTTCGTCTCCAACCTGGATCTCTTTCGGGCGAGCACCTCTTTTCTCATCTGTTTGGATGCGGGCCCGTTCCTTCCGTTCCGCATCTCTCGCTAGGACTTCCGGATCTGCTTCCGGTTTGTTGTTGGTGTGTCTTATGATACGAGTGCGAACTTGGTATTTTACCATCATATCAGCCGGTGTCCTGTTTGTGCCCTCATGTGGCGTGTTTCGATAGTCCCGAAGCATCCTGCACAGGGCCTGGTGAGGGTCAACATTTTCTAGTCTGGCTCTTTGTAGGGTCTTCTTGATAGATGACATGAATCTCTCGGCCATCCCGTTGGCTTGTGGCCATCTTGGTGTTATTTTCTGGTGTCTGAATCCCAGATGCTTGGCGAAGGTTGCGAAGTCGTGGCCACAAAACGGCGGGCCGTTATCCGACTTGATGACTTCTGGTATGCCCCACTCACTCACAACCTCGTCAAATACTGCTGCTATGTGGGCGAAGGCTGCTGACAGCGACTTCTTCACGATTGGGAAGCGAGAGTGCTCGTCAATGAACAAGAGTAGGTACTCCCCGGACTCGAGGGGCCCGTAAAAATCTATTGCCAATCTTTCCCACGGGTGATCAGGGATCTGAAGGGACTGTAGTGGTGCGGGGGCTTCGGCCCTGGCTGTGCATTGACATGCCATGCAGTTTCGTACCCAACGGTCTACTAGCGCATCAAGGAATGGGAACCATACGTGGCACCGAAGTTGCCGTTTGGTGTTGTCCGCCCCGCGATGGCCTTCATGGGCCGTCTTTATAATGTCCGACCGCAGGGCTGCTGGGATTATTATTCTGCACCCTCGGAGGAGTATGGACTTGTCCTTGACGGCTAGCTCCGTATGAACTTTTGCCAACCTTTCGAGTTCATCTCGATTTGCGTCTGGATGTTCCGTCAGAAACTTCCTGTATGACTTCCATCTGTTGTGTTCTGTGAGGTTGATAGCCAGTGCTATGGACGGATCTGCAGCTGATGCCTCTGCGACCGTCTCCAGTGATATTGCCGGAGGGAGTGCGTTCGTGGTGACGTAACTGATGTATTCTACGTCTCCCTTTCGCTGCGTGGCTTCTCCTGTGGGGTGTCTCGACAGGTAGTCCGCTGGGTTGTGTCCCCCCCCCCCGGACGATGTATTATCCGATAGTCATATTCTTGCAGGCGGATGCTCCACCGTGCAATTCGTGGTGGCATCTTGGTTCGTGGGTTGCCGAACAGTGAGAGCAGGGCTTGATGGTCCGTTATTAGGGTAAATTTTTTTCCTATGACAAAGGTGTGGAAGTGCTCGCATGCCCAGACTGCTGCTAGGCTTTCTTTTTCTGCCTGCGAGTATGCGGACTCAGGTTTCGAGAGAGCTCTGCTGGCATAGGCCACCACATGTCTCGGGTGGGTGTCTGTTCCATTTGTTTGGGCGAGGATGGCACCCAGCCCGACTGGACTTGTGTCGACCACGATTTCAGTGTGCCAGCTGGGGTCAAAGTAGGCAATTTTTCTGGCTTCCGCTAGGTATTGCTTGATGGAGTCGAACGCATCTTGGCATTCTGCCGTCCAGGCGAAAAGCATGTCTTTTTGAAGGAGTTTCCTGAGCGGTTCCGTGATTGTGGCATAATGTGGTATGTATCTCGCGCAGTATCCTGCCATCCCCAGAAACGATCGCACGTCCGCTATTTGCCTTGGTTCTTGTAGGCTGAAGATTGTCGCCACTTTGTCGGGATCTGGTGTCATTCCATCCGCGGAGAATATGTGGCCAAAGAACTTCAGCTTGGTCTTGCTGAATCGACACTTGTCGACATTGAGGGTGAGCCCAGCGTCTTGAATGGCTTTGCAGGTGGCGCGGAGAGCTACATCGTGTTCCTCCTGCGACTTCCCGAATACTAGGATGTCGTCGCTGTAGTTGAGTGCCCTTCTGATTGGACGAATGATTTGTCTGATGGTTTCATGAAAAATCTCTGCGCCCGACGAAATGCCAAAGTTGAGGCGCTTATAACGGAATAGGCCATCATGCGTGGCGAATGTGGTTATGCCTCTAGATTCTGGATGAAGTACCAACTGGTGGTAACCCTGATTAAGGTCCAGTTTTGAGAAGAGGGTGGACTTGTTTATTTGGACGATCATGTCCTCGATTCGGGGGCCAGGGTGTCGCTCACGCTGGATCGCGGTGTTGGCGACGCGCATGTCGACGCAGAGTCTGAGCTGTCCCCCCTCTTTTGGCAAGATGACTAGTGGGGAAACCCAGGGGGTCGGACCCACTGCTGGTTCAATTATGTCATTTTCTAGGAGTTGTCCGAGTTTAGCTGACACTGCAGCTTGGAGGTGGAACCCAACTCTCCTCGGGTGCTGGGGGACCGGGCGAACTGTGGGGTCAATATGTAGTTTAACTGAGGGTCCTTTCAATTTTCCTAGGCCCTTGCAGATGAGGGGGTATTCTTCCACGATGGCATCTTTTGATATCAAGTCCATCTCCCTGGGTTCCGCTTGGACGTTTGACACGCTCTCTTTCGCTACTTGGGTTGGTTCTGATGAATAGATCTTGTCACCATCTCGGACGTGTATGTCTATGAGTCCCAGGGAGGAGGCTGTCCTGTAGCTGAGGAGGCACCTTCCTTTCGTTGGACTGCGAATGACGTGTATGCTTGTCGTTATGGCACGGTTGCCATGGATGAGGTGACGGGCGAAGAAGCCAATTGATTGTAGTGGAGTGTCGGCGCCCCATTGATATATTTTGGACTCCGACGGCACTAAGGCCGGTTTCTTGGGAATTTGGTGGAACTCCTTTTCGCCCATTATGTTGACCGTAGCTCCTGAGTCAACCAGGAAACAGAATTGGTGGCCTCCTATTTCCATTGGTATCTTGGGTGCTTCACATGCTTGTCCTTCGTCCATGATGAGGTTGACGTACTCATCTTGCCGATAGTGATCATATTGATAACCTTCCTCCTCGAGGTGCTGTTGGTCTGCCTCGTAGTGAGAGATGGACGCTGGGGGCCCGTCGTATTCATCTCTAATGTGTGATATTTGTTCATATTCTCCATCGCCTTGGGGTTCTTCCGAAGGGTAGACGTCTTCAACTACTCTGACGTACCTTCTCGGGTTTTGTTGAAAGGGGCGCAATGGGTAGCTTTGGCCTTGTGGATTCCTGTAGAGTATATATATACTGCGGGGCGACTGGTGGTCTTTGGGTCGGGAATGGTTTGCCCTCTCTGCAGACCGATTGGAAATGTCCCTCTCTTCCGCAGTTGCCGCATTTCTGGGACAATGAGGGGCATGTCCCTGCATGGGGATACGGCATTCCACAGCGGTAACACTGGCGTTGTGTTCTCAGAATCGTTGAGTAGTTGAGGTTGGGTCCTCTCTCTGTTGTCCTGGCCTTATTGGCCTGCATTGCTGCAACCATCTCATTTTTATCATGCTTGGAGGAGGCGGTGCCAGTTATCTGCGTCACTTGTTTTTCGACTCTCTCCAGAATCCTTGCCATCTGGCTGACCTCATCAATCGTGACAGGTTTTTTTTAACAGTTGCTTCTTTAGTGTTTGGGATACACACCCTTCAATCACTCTCAACCTAATGGCTTCATCTAGGGAGAAAGCGTGGAACTGGCAGTTCGCGCCTTTTATTCGTAAGCGGGTGATGAACTCGTCGACCGTTTCATCTGCCCTCTGTGTGCACTGATTGAAAGTGTATCTTTCGTAGTCCCTGTTGGGTTCAGTCACCAGCCGTCTGTTCAGGGCTGCGATAAGGGCTGGGAAGTCCGCTTGTTCTGCCGATGGAATGGTTTTCAATAGTATTTTAATGTCATTCCCCGCGAGGTTCAGAAACATGCTGCGTAGTCTTGGGGATTTCTCTTCACCCGCGGCGTCAATGAAGGTGTTGAAATCTTCCAACCACTCGACCCACCTTGGGCCTTTGTCTGCCTGCGGCATCATGGAGAAGGGGGGGGCATGCGCCATGCCGTGGTTGCTGTGTTCCCGCTGGGGCAGGGGGGGCCGGGGCCTGCTGATCTTGGGGTGCGCTCATTGTGACGGTGAGCGATGCAGTTCACCTGCGTGCGTCTGTCTCTGGGGGACCGTTGCCTTGGTGGCGGGTGGTGTGGGCTGGTAGGCAGCGCAGGGTGTCACCCACCTTTCACCGGGGTCCTGCTGGCGGTCTCCGGAGCCTGGATGGTGTGGCAGGCGGATGGTCGTACACCCCGAAGTCGGTGTCTTGCTGTCAGTGGCCGGGCCCAGGTCAGGCGTGCTGGTGGGTGCCTGGGTCTAGGCCTGCTGCTGAGTCATTTTAGGAACAGGCCTGCTGCCTGGGTTTCAGCCTGCTGCCGAGCTGGGCCTGGGATCAGGCTTGCCGCTGGAGCACACGTGGAGCTGGGCCTGGGATCAGGCTTGCCGCTGGAGCACACGTGGAGATTGTTAGCGCTGGTTTATTTATTTATTTATTTTTCTCGTAGGAGGAGGAATCCTCGGGATTATACACGCGTCCTTCCTGCGTGTCGCGGGAGCCGCAGAGGAGCGTGTTGCTGGCGGGCCGGGATCGGCGTGACGCGGGAGCCGCGGAGGAGCGTGTTGCTGGCGGGCCGGGATCGGCGTGAGGCAGCTGGTGTGGAGGAGGAGGCGAGCGCTCGCGGGCCAACAGTGCCCGACGTGCGCTGCGGAGCTGGATCGGCGCCGTAGGCGAGGAGGAGGAGGAGGATGAGGAGGAGGAGGAGGAGGAGGAGGCGGCCCTGGGAGACACCTCGTCGCCAGTTGTTAGGCCCGGAGGGGCCCGCGTAATAAGGACAGGCACACCGAGGGTTCTGGAACACGTCTTCTTTATTTGACATACAACTTCTAACTGCCCGTAGGCACTCCCTCCCCCCAGCATCACGCGTCACGTGTTCGGACCACGTGACACAGTCCATGTCTCTTAAAGAGACAACCCAGTGTAACACCGTGTAGGCAACTTGGGGCCTTCCCGTTGCACGCCAAGGAGGTCTTACTCAAGAAGGGCAAAGTCTTTGCAGGAAGGCCACGCACGGTGAGTGGGCACGGGGGCTCGCGGGCGGTGGGTGTATAGGGCAGTGCAGCCTGCAGGAGATGCCCCAATGCTGCGGAGGACCCCGAGGTACCTTTAGATATAACAGGCAAAGGGGATGAGGTAGTCGTCTGTGGTAGGTGCCCTGAGTCACTATTCCAGCCACCAAACTGGAGCATGTGGTGTGACCCTGGACACATGCTCTTAGGTTCCATAACATTCTATCTCTCATTAGGTGGCAATGCCTATCTTACAACTCGAACTTGACATCCCTTAAGCAGATTCTTAAAGACAAACACTGCTTAGTATGCCATCTGTTCAGCAGTCAAAATTCTGAAGCAGCGCTTAGAAGCGCAAGTGGTCTATCGCAAAGCGCTACATACAAAGACTCACAGATGATTTCTGTGTCCTGGCCTTCTACCAATAACCAATCAGTTGCGCATTCATTATTTTCATTATATTGATGGTTTATAAGGCGCCTCTCGGGAGGATAGCTCAGCGGCAACATGCTCGCTTTGGAAGCAAGACTACAACAAGGAGCAACACAGATCCGATCCCCAGGTCCGTGCTTAGAAACCTCAGGTTATTTAACCTATCATATCACACAAAACGTCCCCGTCAGGGCGCACACATAAATGAGAAAACGGGGGGAGGAGGGAGAAGGTTACAGCATTCGCAGGCATCCCGTTCTACACTAGAGTAAACGGCCGCATTCCCATACAGGCCCCCTTTCACTGAAGGTGCCTTGCAAGCACTCTGACGGCCAACGTTCGAATGCGTGCAAGTGGAGTGCCCCCGTTTGCAGAAGGGAGCTCTTATGATAAGGTGGTACTTTTTAAGACTGTCACATGCACATTGTAGCTTAGCTTTGTTGTGTGGATGAAAAGCCCACACACGTGGGCTCGCCTCATTGTGTCTCTGTTATCGGAAGAGAAAGTCTATGAAACAATAATGTGTGTTCATATTTTCTCGCTGGGCTCCCTCTGCTTCTAAGCGCTGTAATAACAGGCGCTGTAGTAACAGGTGTTATTATCGTCCCATATAATGACACTCAATGTATGGACCTCTGTCGGATTAAGGGCTGAGTTGGTCCTGCCAGGGGATTGCGACTCGTGGAGCGCTGATTTAGGCACACGGAATTTGGGGAGGTGATGTATTGCACCACCTGAGCGTACTATAGTTACCAGTCATGATAGCATTTCTAGGATTTTAATGCTGGATTAAGACCTTTCTTTGCACAACATCGGATGTAAAGCAATGTGAGGGCTTGAACGTTGAGCCTATTATTATAAAGGGGGTGCCCCTGGATATTGGGCGTTAGGATGTCTCCTCAGGGTTTGAAAGGCGGCGGTACGTTCCAGTTCATCAGAGCGGTTTCAGAAATGGAAGAATGGGGAGAAGTTTATTGTGGCGACGCCACCACAGGTGGACAGTTATATATGATATGAAAGGTTATTTATAACGCGCTTAATACCCAGAGGTTTCTAAGCGCGGACCCGGGGATCGTACCTGTGTTGCTCAGAGTCGTCTTGCTTCCAAGAGGAAGCACGTTGCCCCTGAGCTATCCTCCCAAGATAATGGTGGCCTCGCTGCCGGCGGCGAGGAGAAGGGCGGCATTGTGCACGCTATTTACAGTTGGGCTGCCTGGCCCAAGGGCCATTGTTTGGCATTGTGCTGTGCCCCAGAAACAAATGGGAGTCGTGTTTTTGGTGCAGGGCAACGCACACAGGGTCTCACCCATGGCCCCAAAGTTGGGTAAGGCGAGAGGGGTGCCCCTTGCCTGGTGGTGGTGGGCATGGCTGTTTTGAAATAAGTGCGTTTTCGCCCATTATTGTTCCAGTGTGTGGCCTTGCGCGAGTCGCGCACCTTAAAAACACAAATACCTGTCTTGAAAACAGGCCAGCAGCCAGGGGCTTAAGGCATGGACGTTATCGCGCGCTAATGCCCTCTCATTATAAGCCATTATTGCTTAAATATAGTTCAGATATAATTTAAAAAAAATGTCTTTGGAGTGACCACCGAGGCCCGGTCGGCTGCATCTGACTTCCGCTCGACTGAGGCTTAACTAAAAGCCATATTCCGTGTCCGTGAGTTGAGTCCTATGCTTTTCATCTTCCTCTGGATATAGAGGTAGTTTCTGTGCTTTGTATGAACTGCGGTGTGTGAGAATTTATGGCTTCACAGTTTCCATGAAGTCTGTGAACGTGACACGGCTCTGTGCAGGAAGCATACTTCAAGATGCCGAGTTAAAAAAAAACACACACACACACGTACAAATGTTGATGCTGATAATGAGGCATGCCTAACCTGCAATGTTTGTACGACACACATCAATCCCGCCGCTGTATGCACGGCTTTGTGAAGATTATATAAGCTACCTCCTCACCTGCTCCAAATCCATTTGAACTCATCAGAAAATGCCTAAAATCCCACCTTAGTAAGAGGATGAACGCATGTGAATGCCAGTAACAGCATGACAAACATGTTTCCATCATTACTGACTATATAATGAATTTCTTTATGCATACACCATAGTACCAGCTATTCCCAATACAAGCTGCTGTAAAATACACCATCACACTTGCACACGCAAGAATAGTGTACCACCATTAATATGTAAAACCGAATGCTTTTTTCATATTTCGGTGGGTTTTTTGGACAGTAAATTGCACATTTTGTAGGCCATTTTTCCAAAAATTTCGCGGGGGGAGAACCCACCTGCACCCCCCTTGGGGGAGTGGGCTCGCGCGCTGCGTGCACGAGCTACTATATTCGCCCGGAAAAATTTACGCCCCACCAGCTTTCAAACTCACCAGCCGCCACTGCTTGCTAGTTACTGAATCTTAGCTTTGTGCCCTATGGTCTGAGGATATTTACAATACATTATATTGCATCTCTATCGCTTTACTTAATTTAATCTGCTGTACATTCGGACATAACCTTCTTAGAGGATGGAGCAGTGCTTCACTCCCTCTGAGATGACTTGCTTAAAATGACTTGTCAAAAATGGGCTAGTTGCTCACTGATGTGTGGAAATGCACCTCCAGTACAGAATGTAGTCTTCTGATTGGAAATAGAAATAAATCACTAGGAACGGAGCTGCACATCAAATGGATGCTAGAACACCTCAACGCGGGTTTGGACCCACAAACTAGCAAATGATAACATCCCTAAAGTTTCCCTAGATGATACGAAATGTCACCTTGGCTGGACCGTTCGAATCATGGGAACTGCAGAGACTGTATACAAAAAAGTTTTTTTTGAAATGGAGGAAGGAACTCAAAGAATCAAGAGAAGAAACTCTTATCGAAGAGAAAAAATATCTTACTGCTGCTAGAAAAGCTTAAAGGATAGTTCCAAGACTTTTTTTTTATTGTCCCTACGGTTCGGCCATGTGTTTTTAAGCATAAATCGGTAGATCGTAGAAAACTTTCCTATGGACCTTACCCGACTTTTCGTCCATTAACGCACTCAAAATCACCCGCCATTTTCTGATAATCCTATCATTTCCCCCCATCGACCTGGCTCACCTGCGTTTGCGGCACTAAATCAAATCCCCCGCCCCTGAAACAGACTTTATCAAAACATTCATATTCCCCGCCTCTATCCGTGACGTGACTGTGCTGCGTAGGCAAACGCGCCCAGGCGTCTTCTACGCGACTACACACAGAACCCGGAAACCAACACAGATCAGCTCACAACACAGCGCGCCACAATTGGGAATATGAAACTGTACTTTTAAATCAAACCGCAAGATTGTAAATTTGGTAAAGTACATTTATTTGACATCAAATGTTTAGAGAATATTCAGCGATTTGCATTTTTATTTGCTCACGTTCCAAAAAGTTCGTTTTGAGGCACGCGATGTTCCTTTGCTGTACACAGGGTCTTAGATCATCTCATAATACAGCGCCACAATCCGGAATATGAAACTGTGGTTTAAAAGCAAACGGCAAGATTGTCCATTTGGCAAAGTACATTTATTGGACATCAAATGTTTAGAGAATATTCTGCGATTTGCATTTTTCTTTGCTCTCGATCCAAAATAGTTCGTCTTGAGGCAAGCGATGTTCGTGTGCAGTACACAGGGTGTTGGTTTACGATAAAATAAGCTCTTCGGTCGCACTGATAATCGCATGGCTGTTCCAACAACGAGGCACTAGGCCACCACAACGGTCTGTATGTTGCATCTAGCCGTTAGTACCGCGTAAGGGCATACTTGTACTTGGCGATCGTCCCATAAAATGGTCAGGGTGCTAACGTTGTTCACGCGGAGAAGCAACTGGCGGTTATAAAAGCCGTCCGGCGGTGTCTGGTACTCGTGACACATACAATAATGAAGGATGTACCTGTTTTAAAAACATAAAAAATGAAATTAGTCTCACCATCAGATCTTTATTAAAATTATTCATTTTATGTATTAGGTCGGGAAATTATTTCATAGCTAGGACAGTGCAACTGGGTATTATACGTCAAGGGGGGGCTGTAGGATACTGACACAGTCCCCCAGTGCAGGGGTTGACAGGGAGGCAGTGCAGGTGGACAGTGAAAGGGCCCAGGACCGTAGCAGTTGTAGCAGGGGAGAGGGAGAGAGAAAGCAGAAGCAAAGAGGAAGGTTTTGAGGTGCTTTCGTAAAAGGAGATGGTTCTCCTCAAGATAGTGCGCGGTACAAAACAATATGCCACATAGAACGAACAAGTACAACTTAACCCGTCTTTAAAGCTACTGTATAGTAATTAAATTGCGGTATAAACTCATCTAAAGAGTTACTTACATTATATTTGCATTTTCCATTGTGTCTGTGCGTAGGGCAGCCCCGAAATACCACTCCTTATATGTCGACGTTATTTCTTCTAATGAACGAACATTAAATGGCTTTAGTTTCTGAAATTATATTCATTATCGTTTCTTACGTTATTGCCCCACACCCCCAAAAAGGTCAAATAACAATAGAACCTTATACTGAGTCGTGGGCCATTCCGGCACCAGAGAAAATAATCAAAGCAGCTGACCTTCACTTTGAACGAGCACACATTCCTAGTTAGCTACATTCAGTGCAAGGCCATCTCACAGGACTCACAGAGCAATCACTTTTATTTACACAATACATAGCTACACATATTCAATGGGCCTGCGACATGAGGAGACTCGAGAGAACAGACAATCAAATTACAATCATTTAAACCGTGATGTGTATTTCTCAATGAGCTCTTCTTTAGGTGGACATGGAACAGAGGCAATGTTGGGTGGCAATGCAGTTGTCCCCTGCACAGGTTCGTTCACAACTCCATGTATGTGCCTATCTAGGACATCAACAATAAGTCTTTCAATAAAGTCATATTGCATATCCTCAAACACTGGTTTGATAACCCATTGTTTACTTCTTTTTGTGAAGGCCTTATTGTAGCGAAGTGTCACTAAAGTTCCGGTCGTCCTACTTTGTTGACGGCCAACATTATGGTTATGTGCCAAGACCGCTAGAAGAGTCCGATTTATCATGCCCTCCATGCCAAAATGCAATCGTTTTGGTCTGTACTTTAGGCACATATTGTGGAACACCTCCAAATCTCCTGTGTGGCAGAATTCCGTGAGTCCCCTCAAATCTCTTGTTATAGTTTTATCAAATACAATCTTTTCAATGGCTTTGTGAGTGGGTGATGAAGGAATCAACCACTTCTTCTTCCGTGCCTCCTCTGTGGACAAATGGCCATGTTCACAATTGTGGAAATGTTGGTTCGTGTTCCAGCGGTGAACGTTGCTACAGTGTAACATTACTGACCGCCATTTTCCCAGTAGAATTTCCAACGACCCTCCACATGTTTTTGTGCTCCACCAAAGATGGTTGCTGATTGACTTGGACCACTGTGAAATACCTTGCATATCTTTTTTTTTACCTGCAGCCGACATTTTTTTATTGATTGTTTTTGCAAGATGCCAAACGTCAAATTGGTGATTTATATTTTTGTACTCTTCTCTCATTGTCTTGGCAATTGAAACGTGTCTGTCCGTGGCTATCAGGTCGATCACCATTCCCCGCGATTGTAGTTCTTGCAATGATGCTACAAAGCCAACTTTCTCCATGGCCATTGAGGATGTACTTTGTGACACCTGCACGACCACCGAACTCACAATTTTCTTACTTTCCATGTCCTGAAAGTGGTAGGTGCAGTACTTGGCTGAAAATCCTGGGCTGTCGCACTGTCCATCACCGGCTAGCCTGAACCGTTTGCCCGCGAATGTACTATCAATAGACATTTTTTCCATTCTCCAAGCTTCGCTAATGGCTGGAAATAGATAATCGGTTTGGTATTTGTAGAACTGAGTTTTCGCAATGAAATGGATTCCCACAAACTGAAAGAAAGACTCTAACTTTTTAAAACTTGAACCACTAAAAAGTGCAGCCGCTGCACAAAGTAGATTGCCTGCTGGCAGTTGCCCCAGCATGGGTTGTGCAGACCATGAGAAAGGATGATATTTTGTACAGGTGGCATGTATTTTAAGGTTAGTGCCTCGAATTGCACGAGTCACATTAATCAATGGCTCCCCACATACTTCCCCACCAACCGAATGCCCACATTTCATCCGAATAATAATATCAATCAAACAACTATCGAATACAATGAATTTGGCCTCTTTCCTTATACTGTCACTCTGCATCCCAGCTGGTTCGGCCTGTAACGTTGAGGACATGTCACTCACATGAAAGGTAGAATCTCTGATATCGTCTTCCGCTATGTTCAGTGATATTGATGGTGTTTCATTGTCGTCCACTTCATTCTCTTCCATTACAACATCTGTTCCTTCTCCGGCGATGGGTGAATAAAACAATTTCTTCAACTTTCTCGCGGTCTTAGTTTTTGCGGGTGTGGATTCTGTGAATTGATCTCCGACTGCATCCGAACTACCAGGAGGACATTCACTATCAATGGCTGGTGGTGGTATAGCTCCATTGTCAATCACTTCATATTCTTCCCATTGGCACGATGCATCTCCAGTCTCAAGTCCCTGCCAAAAGGTTTGACAAGCAACATCTCTTGTTCGCTTCACTGTCTGTGTAGATCTAGTTCGTACACCCACTCGCAACTAGAGGACAGATTGGAAAAGGGATGTTCAGTTTAAACACAACTTAACAGTATTGAACTATTAACAGTGAAAAACAACATAATATAGTGACCAGGACACTAACCTTCTTATACTTTCTTTTCTTTGAAACTTTCTTGCCTCGAACTTCAACATCAGGACGCTGTTGCTCCGACTCGTGTGTGCATGTCTCCACTTCCTCTTGCGCTGCAACGACTATATTTTCATGATAAGCACATCCATCACGCACTGACGCTCCATCGACTCCCTGAAACATAGAACTTCCATTAGTATGTATAATAATATTGAAAACACAAAATGTACTTGGGGACCAATACCCACGTACATCTCAATAGCAAAACACGAATGAACGCTTTCTGTAGAACATTCAAACGACAATTATTCACGCATTGTTGATCTAGTTAGATGGAACTGTCAAGATCCATACCTCGGGCTCCTCATAGACTTCCATTGATGATATTATTGAAGATGATGCTTCAGTAACTCCCTGAAACACAGTAATTGCATTAGTATGGTTTTCTATTTTGTTAAAAAGAACATAAACTTTGTGCAGGCGTCAACGGCTCATCTAAATAGACCTGCACAAATGATCAGTTGTCTAAAATAAATAATGGATATGTAAATATGATTCGATTTGCTCGATCGTTGGAAGTGTCACCACCCAGAGATCTGCATCAACTACTAGGGGTGATGTTCTTGTAGAAGAAGCTCCGTCATCTCCCTGAAACATAGTACTTGCGTTAATAAAGAAGGAAGTATAGCGGATGTAATCACGTCATATGATTTTGCTTGATCGAACTGTCAGTATCCATACCTCGAAATGCATAAGAACATCAAGGGACGATGTAACTGCGGTGCACACTTCTGCAAGCTGTTGCGCCGACCCGTAACTGCATGCTCGCCCTTCTTCTTGGACTAATGCTCCATCGACTCCCTGAAACATAGCACTTTCATTAGTAATGAACACAATATTGAAAAAAGAAGACACATAGGAGGGCGACGACAGAAGGACATATCAATGGCTAAAAACGAAAGAAACATTGTGTGTAACAATCACGCTACAAGAATGCAAGATCTGATGATCTCCATCGATGGAACTGTCCGGAAACGTACCTCGAGCATCTGAGTGACATCAACGGTTGTCGTCAATACGTTGGACTCCTCAGCATCTCCCTGAAAGACAGTACTTGTATTACTTTGGATAACAATAATTATAACTGAAAACAAAGACTAGAGGACGAGTACAAGGGTGTACCATTAGGTAAAATAATCACACGATAAATTAAAACTATTGATTTACATGCCTAAAACAAGTCAGTGGCAGAATAGCTAAGTAAGATTACCCGATAGGCGCTTGAAGTGGCTGATGACTGCAATAACGACACGGATGGAGAATCTTCAGCCTTCATATTGAGTGGATACATAAATGGGGAAATTATTGTTAGCTAATGCTACACACTACCGCAAGGCCGAGAGATAAATACGTAAACTTGACTCACCAGTGGAGGGATGTGGACGAATAGAGTGGGAATAGCGGTTGAGAGCAATTTTCGCCTCGCTCGCGGTGTGTTCTTCTTTATTAGCAATGATGTGGAGTACATGTCTGAGCTAAAGTGCCTGCTGCAGATGCGGTATCGATCACCCCTCTTGTCCGCAAAGACTTCTAGGACTCTACTTTCAAGCTCAGACGGTGGATATCCGCAATATCGGACCCATTCTCTTATCTGATCTATTGTCTTAGGGAAAACATGCATTATAGTACCTTCAGATTTATTATGGGTCTTCGAAGGGCAACCGCCAATGGAACAGGCAGGCATTGTGGAAAGTTCTGAAAAGTAAAGATCAACAATTCTCTATGAATACCAATGTGTTAAAAAATTAAATGACACATAAAAGGTTCAATGCAAGGTTCGTTTTGGTTCTTGGAACTATACACGTTATTCACATGCGGATAAGTATTTGAATAACTTAAAAAAAATAGAAAGATAATTTGACTAAACTCAGAACATGTGACTAGTTCCTTGCATGTACTGTCTTGAACGAAAAGAAATTGGACGAAAAATGATTATGGTACATGGCCTTACCTTGACGAACAAACAGTTAGATGCAGGGATCAGAGTAGTTTCTTGTCGTAGAACAGGGAGCAGTTCACAGGTTTGCAAACTGACGAGTTTCCTCGAAGTGGTCACGGAAGTTCACAGAGACGAAGAGCAGATAACCAGCACCTTCACGGGTTGACTAGCAAAGCGCAAAGAAGTTCTCATTAGAAATATGAAGTGGGTTATAAAGAATTCGAAACAGGGGTGTGTTTGTGAATGAATGACGTGTATATGTCGTGGCATTATGCGGTTTGCAGGGGGCCGTCCAGCGTGAGGGGGGATGCTTGGCAGGAGACACGGGGTCTGGAGGTAGACATGGGAACAACCCATGCTCTATAGACCACTTTGAAGTGTACATGGTCTTTGGCACCTCTTGGCCTTTATCGCTCCCTGACAGCTCCACTTGCCAGCACAAGTACCCCGGTGCGAACTGCCTTTGATAGGGCGGGGGGGGGGGGTGGATTGGGGCGGTGGTCGTGCAGACAAGACACAGGAAGACTCGTGAATGGAGACACACTTATGTGGATTGCAGGGGGCCGTCCAGCGTGAGGGGGGATGCTTGGCAGGAGACACGGGGTCTGGAGGTAGACATGGGAACAACAACCCATGCTCTATAGACCACTTTGAAGTGTACATGGTCTTTGGCACCTCTTGGCCTTTATCGCTCCCTGACAGCTCCACTTGCCAGCACAAGTACCCCGGTGCGAACTGCCTTTGATAGGGTGGGGGGGGGTGGATTGGGGCGGTGGTCGTGCAGACAAGACTCGTTTGCCGCAGGGCCTCACCAAGGAGAGGCTATCTAACTGCGTGTAAGAGGCAGGCTGCAGGATCTAGTACATGGAAGGCAGGGGTGTGAGTTTATAAATACCTCACCCTCCCAGGAGAATATATGGGTGCAGTTCACCCTGGAGACCCTGGATGCCTAGGCAGTTAGTCAGCAGCAGGCTGGCCTGTGGTGGCAAGGCGGCACGGGCCAGAGGGGGTCATCTCTGTACCCGGTGCCCAAAAGGATGATTTATTATGATCAACCATATGGATTATTTACCTATAACCATGTTTTGTATCAATAAAATCCAACGGCCTTCCTTTTATTGCCAACGCTTGAACAAAGTGGTGTGGTAAGTATTTTTGGGGGAGGAGGCAAGGCCGGGAGGCTTGATGCCAACCCGCAAAATAACATATGTATGTCTGCTGCATATGGGTTCAACGGTTATGTGGATTGAAGGTGGGCGGCCAGCGTGAGGGAGGATGCTGGCCGGAGACATGTGGTGTGACAAGACAACGCACAGGAAGACTATTCAATGGAGACACACTAGATTCATTTAAAAAATCAAAACAACCATTGTTAAAATATATGTTGGGTTTTATTTTAGATCTTAATTTCAATTGAACATAAATAATAAACATTACACATTGTAAAGTTCCGGTTGCAGCACATCCAGGGAAAATCCGCGGTATTGTCCACTGTAGCTGGGGAAATGTTGTCTAATGGCAAGTAGCGCACAGGCAGGTATTACTCTCCGAACGCGGTGTCCGAGCCTCCCGTGAAGCCACCAAGTGAAGCAACGATAGGCCACCAGCCTGTACCACCTGTGAAAATGAAAGATGCAAACTGTATTAAAATGACAAAACTTTCTTATCACTGTCGATTCAGGTAAAAAATGTCATTCTGCTTTGAAAAAAATTCTATCTAGAAAATGCACAATATGGAACCAATTTACATGCATTCGAATGATATGTAGATGTAATTTTATATGTGGGAGACGACCATGAAATAGTAGTAGCATCACTGACATCACAACCAGAGTATACTTACTCGTTACTCGGATTACGCGGACGAACAGTGCCGCGAAGTTCGTGCATAAGCACCATCATCATCCTCAACACGGTCCGTGAGAGACAGGCTTCCCTGAACTCTGGCAGCTCGGTGATGCATTGCGGACTTGGCTCGCCTTCCGAAATGTAGGCCAAGCACCCGGAATTTTCACGGCAGCAGCAGTTCTCCTCCTCAGTTGGCATTAGCTCGCACCGATTGTACGTGCACCAGGTGGAGACGCCGTCCATGCGACATGGTCCAGGCTCTTCATCCGTTGACTGGTCCTCCCAACTGCCGTCCGAATCCCCATCGTTTTCGCGTGCTTGCCTTTCCAGTAGTTCTTCCTCGGTGTACTCGGGCTCGTACATATACGGCATTATTGTAGCCATTGTGTAGTAAAGAAAGTAAAATAATTTACAGAGATGGTACAGGTGTTCACAAGGCCTAGAAGTGGCGAAGGTAGCTGACCAGAGCACAGAAACGAGTCACAGAATACTCAAAGTAACACAGAGAGAGTAATGGAATCGAAAATCTGCTGCTGTGTGTTGTGAAACAGTGTGTTTATACTTATTGAGGAAAGAGGCGTCCTGCCATTTCCATGGCGACACTTCATTAGCTGAAGTGCAGCGATTGTTGACACGAAACGTGCTTTGGCGTTGGGAAATGGGCGGTACGCGTCTGCTGATGTCAGGCTCAGGGGCGGGGGATTTGATTTAGTGCCGCAAAAGCAGGTGAGCCAGGGCGATGGGGGGAAATGATAGGATTATCAGAAAATGGCGGCTGATTTCGAGTGCGTTAATGGACGAAAAGTCGGGTAAGGTCCATAGGAAAGTTTTCTACGATCTACCGATTTATGCTTAAAAACACATGGCCGAACCGTAGGGACAATAAAAAAAAAGTCCCGGAACTATCCTTTAATGAAGACATCCCAAAATGTAACATACCCACTATGCGTAAGGAGGAGACATTTAAAAACTCAAAGAACTTAAACGAAATAAATAAATATACCAGTTCTTCAAATCAGCCTACTTCAGAGTACAAAAAGCTGTCCCAGAAAAACTAGGCCTAAAACTAGAGATGATGCCATTTTATCAATCGATGGAGGGACGGAACATTTTAGACTAACTATTCAACACAGAGGTTCAAATGACCTTTGCTACTTGCAAGTCTCATGCACCCACATATAAACACAACTATCTCTCTTGACTTGTGTTGGCCCACAGTCCCCGGTCCCATTAAATAAATACAACAAATTGGGCAGCTGGAGGAGGATGAGAGGTTGGGGTTTCTCTTTTACAGAAATATCACCCTACAAGAACTATTTAATTCTCTTTACCCTATGATATCAGCAGGCTAGTGAAGAAGTTTGAGGGAACTGCATTCACCAGGGACGGCTCTGTGATGCTGGCGGAAGCAGACGTAGGGAGAAAGTGCACGCCTAGCTGGCAGCTATTCCTTCGGTGCGACTTGCCGGCTTTGTTTGCCCTTACCTTCCTTGCCATTAGTGTCCTGCCCGAGGCAGAGTTTCCGTAGTGTGGATCCCATGGTCTCTTTCCCAGTGGAATGGCGGCTCCTTCTTCACCAGCGTCTTTCATCAAGGCCTGTCTGCTGGTGTGCGGAAACTATGAAGAAGTGGCACATAAGCTGTCCTGAAAGCCTTATCTAAGGTATTTGCAGGTTTAGGTAGGTGACGTCACTCACTGGTTATGCCTTTTGTCTCAGTTGTAACTGAAATAAACAAGCTTGACATATGCGAGATAAGTGGCAGGGGCTCCACTGGCTTCACCAATTTCTTCATCCCTTCATCTTCGTTTGTGTTTCTGCCCATTTCAACCATTGGGCCATTTGTTATTTTTGGAGATTCTCTCATTTTCAAAGAATTCAGAATGCCTATTACAAGGTCTAATCAAATGAGGATGTCCTCTTTAAAATCAAAATGCTCATATGAAAGCCAGCGATGTCTCGTGCAAAACGGCCCAGGCAGAAACCAAACCTTCTACCCAGCCCAGGTTTAGAGGCTCATTTGCATGGGGAAGTCCTCTCCAAGATCCTCAAGAAGTTAAACAGTCCCTCCTTTTAGAGTTCCTCCCTTCAACAAAGAGTGTGAGCCGGTTCTCAGACGTCATGGAAAGGAGTGAAAGGAGAAGGCAGTGACTGAATGATTTGAGAGCGAGAGTGGAAAACATGGAGAGTGCTGGAAAAGCTGGAAAAGTTGTAAGTCCCACGGCTTAAAAGTCTAGCATCGACTCCATCTCTCAAATTTCATCCCCCGGTCCTGAAAGTTTGTCATGCATAATGGCATCTCAGGAGCGGATCCCGACTCAATCCCTTGAACCCGGACACACAAAGCTTTCTAGGAAAACTAACATGAAGCCGGAGAATTATGGCAAAAAGGACGGCTGTTCTGTGGCACAAAGGGGAGCTTCACCAGCTGGTGTTGTAGCATTAGCAACTGTTACAGCTGTCTCAACACAGAGTATTCTGTTGCAAAGTCCAAGGATGGCGACCAGAAGTGTCATCACAGACTCTCCTGCATCATGCCATACCCAAAGTAGGGAAAGACATCTAGACCCGACTGACCCATCTGATTGGCAATCCAAAAAGGAGTGGATCATGCCATAGGTCAATCAACCTGACAACCTTAAGGAGTTTCGGCAATGGCTTGATAACCAGGTTTCCCAGAGAACAGCAGATAAATGCTGCCAAACTACACTAACTGTAGTGAGATAAAAATGAGGAGGGGAGAAATGGGAGACAAACGTCAGAGTGAGTGCGATTCCCCCAAAATAGTCTGCCCCATTAGAACTGCTGCCAAAATTGACAGTCCAATTGTGTGAACCTACACAGCCTGTCCAGCCCCGTTCAAGTCAAGCATAAACAAATGCAAAGCAAAGAACCTCCACAGTAAGAGGACGCCACCTAAGCAAAACTCAAATGCCAGGGACTGCAAATTGCAAAATAAGAGAACTCATTCAGGATAAGAGGAACATAATAATCACCAATGTGGAGATGTCTGCAAAGAACAAACCAAGAAAAGCCTTTTTTGAAGACGGAGAAGAGTGATGGGAACTACTCCTTGACCGGTAACGCTTGGGCTTCTTCCTCCAAGGAGAGTCGTCCCTTGACTCGTCAGTTGAAGGCCTAGAGGTTCGGGTAGGTGACTTTTTGGTGATTTTTCGTACCTTAAAATTCCCCTTCCGCTCCCTCAAGGATTTTCCCGTGATGGATTGGCAGTAGGACTAAATCGGTCGTATTGTGGCTCTCCCCGAGACACCACAGGCAGATACAATGCGGGTCAGTAAGTGACATTTTCAAGCCACAAGCAAAGAAGACTACATATTATCGATGATTTTTGTAACATACATTACAAGATGAGACGCGCCGAATTTCCCTCGAAGCAAATGCTAATGCAGAAAAACAAAACTAAGGTCAACGGGCACCGCACGTAGTATACATGCCCTTCGATGACATCACCCTTGACGGAGGCCTTCGAGGGACATCGACTCAACACCATCAACCCACAAGACCCTTTGCCCAATTTCTTTTCCGGAGCAGCTGAAGCTGGACAACAAGTGTCATAGATGAGAAATACGTGGGAGGACACAAACCTTTGGAAACCATTACATCTGCCCCCTTTTCAAACTCCATTTGCAGGGTAGCAGCCAGGTGCTCAGGCTGCTCAATTCCCTTGTGGCTTTCTTCGTGCACTGGTGAGCTTTGCTTCCAATTTGGTTTGGGGTAGAAGATCTGTCTCTCTCTCAATGTTGATGGATGGAAGGTTTAGAATTAATCTTAACCACAGGCACAACTCTGGGCAACTTTCCAGGCCATAGTTTTTAGACGCTACAGACAGGAATACAAATCAAGATTTGTCGTAGCCCAAAAAAGCCTCTGTGAAACTATGGAGGCAAATATCTTAAAACAGTTCCTTGGCATTAGCATGTAGCATTTCCACCTGCCCCACATCTTAAAAGATTCATCCACATTGGGACGGCCAGGCAACCACCTGCACAGCCATACAGAAAGGAAGGCTCTGCACAGGCCACACCATTGCTGATGTAAACAGACCTCAGGCACGTGGAAATGTATTGGCATTTATCGCCTGGGTGGCCAGACAAAAGGCAAGACTTAGCCTCCCCCTTGTGCTTCACCAGAACGACTTGCAAGATGGTTCTAGGCTGCCTTTTGCCTGTAGGTGCTTCCAAATGTGTGCCTCCCTGGTCCATCACCCACTACTCACTCCCACCCCTTCCTTCAGTGTCTCTCTTGGCTGCTACTGGGTGCTACCCTGCCCCCACCACAAATGTTCTTGGGTGCTCTCACCCCTTTAGTGCCACACCTCTTCCCCCGACAGCCCAACTCCTCTTCGATTGTGTCATATCTTGCCTACATTAGTCTAGTATTAATGCAAATCCTTCACACAGATATCATTCTCTCTTAACTTGAAACATTTCTACGGATTCTAAAGCACCCAGACATGCGATTGATACCATCAATCTTTGTACTTTGCAAAGTAACTTTGTTGAAAACATGAATAATCTGCGTTTGTCCATGAATACAATAAATCAGTACAATAAACATTGTACAACCGATTTCAATGTTCGGCTTTTTTGAGATCAGTCTGGGGAGCATGCAACAAAGCACCAGTACTCCTTTCTAAAAAAAAAAATCCTTTACTTGGTTCTCCTTTCAGAAATGTAATCCCCTTCTTTGATGGCCATATGCACTTTCCACCTGCTATAACCCGACAAGCCCAGAACACTAAGAGTTGGGATTTGAAGTTGAAGGTAGCTTTTCTGATCATCATTAGGGGACAGACTTCATGTCATCAGTGGCACAGTATGAGGCCCGTGCTGACAGAGGACTTCCGAGCCATGAAATGTCATGGAATCGCACCACATTACTCAAAATAAAGGATGATAGAAAAGTATCTGAAAATGTTAAACGGAACACATTCACTTGATGCTGTACATCCGACTGACCTGCAAGCAATAAACGCAAACAGTTGCTTCAAGCTCGGCTGTTTTTATTCAAGCAATGAATGAGGAATTACACTTTTGTTGTTGAAGCGTTCCACCATTATTTTCATCCTTTTTCATTAGTGTGCTGCGTTTCCATTTCATGGTTATCATACGCTTACAAAGATTTCCAAATCCCTGCAGAATTAAAAAAACTAACACATGCATTCCCAGGACTGAACATGCCTACATCATCTCATTGACTGTAAATTATTCTCGTTCATAATTGTATATTTTATAGCATGTTTATAAAGCCATTATACTCAAGGGGATGTAGCAATCTGAGTAAATGTACATGCTGTAAACCAGAAAGCAATTTAGATGAAGCATAACAAACGCTGACTTGATGTGGAAATGCACCAATTCAATGGTTATTGTATTGCATCTTTTCTAGGGATGCATTCTTGTTAGAAATGGGTAAGAACAAGCCTTCCCATTGCACGGTCTCAAAGGAAAAGAAAGATTAACATTTTAATTTCGGAAAAAGTACACCCACTATAGGAATTGGATAAAGGTCATTAATTGTACTGAGGCACTTTACAATAAGAGTCACAGGGGCAAATAAATGTATGAGAAAAAGTACCTCGAGCAAATCGGAGAATTGCAAGTTTGGAAGCCTACCCCAAACAGGGGAGACAAGTTATTGTTGGGGCTTAATAAGAGGTTGTGTGGGTCGTCATAAAATGTGAACCCCGAAATTCAAACTGTTCTACTGCAGCCAATATTGAAGAGAGCGATGTAAAACTGACTTCTGTTTCTATCCGAAATGGTTCGTCAATCTTAACAAAACTCTAGCATTGCTTAAACAAGTGTCAAAGCTTTGCCACTCTCAATTGCAAGTGACTGAACTGCAGTGCAAGCCATTTCTAAGCAGAGTTGGTAATGAACACAACTAGAATGCGATTCCAGTTTGGTACGTGCACCCGGGTGGTCATTTCAATGCCTAACTAGGACTTAAAACGGAGAAGCGATGGGATATGTCGTAGCGTGACACATTATGACGTGCTCCACCACGAACTGCAATTATTGAATGCTGGACCTTCAACCTTAAAAAGCAGCTTATGTTATCATTTGAGGTGCCTGTGTTCTCCATTTACTCATTACTTCAATAACCAGTTACCTACGTGCTATCATCACCCACTTGTTTTTTGTAACTTTGGTTAAATTAGTTAATGTTGGCGACATGTGAGCTGTAATACTAAGTCAAAGTTTTGACCAATCATGTATCTCTTTTTACACTACAGCTCTCTATTTAGTAGGATAACCAAGCCAACATTATTTTACTGCCTCCTTGTATTACTTGCCAATATTCTTTTTTTTAGGGTTATATTGGTTAATTAAACCTTTTAAAACTTTTAAAAACATTAACATTTTTGTAATTACATAGATTAATACAGACAAATCAATTTTTAACGAATAGCAAGGACAACCAGTCTATTATAGCATCACATAAAAGTCAAATTTACCAAAATTAAAGAAAAAGAATAAGATATGATCATAATTCCCAATACATATATAAAAACCTGGGTAAACATCCTTAATCTCTAATTCATACATATCATTAAGAATTAAAAAACCTCAAAAAACATTCCTAAAATCATGTATTGCATATCACAGATAACATTTTAGCAATTTCAATCGACATATGGTATAATGTAAAATTCATGATGGTGTTTTCACCTGAGCACAAAAAACTCCATATTTGATTAGACTGGTAATTTTTGATTTGGTATCTGAAATTTAAAAATCCTTTATCATGCACCTCCTTCAGTTTATTGCATTCTGTAAGGAGATATCTGGGTGTTTTTATCTCATTACAACAGAGCCAACATATTCGCCTATCATATGTGCTTTTCTTCCACGCTCCAATATGGGATAGCGCAGGGAGTAACTCCAATCTAAGCAATAGAATAAATCTTCGGACCCTATAGTTGAAGTGATTTATCAGATATTTGTAAGGGGTATCTACTTGAATACCCTGTTTAACATATAGCATGTATTTTCTTTGTTTTCCCAGTATTATCAAACAATCAGCTCTATTCCATGTGTGTGAGCATTTTACTAACCTTTTTTCATTAGACATAATTAATGTATTCTGATATTTAAAGTCTATTTCAATGAAGAACGTATTAACTTCAGATACACATTCACACACCATATTCTCAGGTTGGCAGTTTTTTTTTTAACATAATCTCATATTTATTAAGAATAGAATCGCTTGACATGCTGCCACTTAGTGATCAAATATAAAATATTCCCTTAGCAATCTTACATTGTGTGTTTAAAAATATAATACCCAGCTCACAATTCAATCATGGCATTTTTGGATAGGCCTAACACTCTTCTCCAGAGTTTATTTTCAACTTTTTTTATCCATTGTTTTTTTTTCATTGTGTAAATTTAAGCCATAGCACTAACTAGGGATTAAGTAAGTCTTATATAGTTTGAGAAAACCATCTATTGAGAATCCATCTTTGTTTTTAATGAAATTCAATATTGTTAAAAATCTTCTTTCCATTTTCAATGAAACGTGTTTTTTATTTCACTCTTTTTTTGGGAGTCGGATATATACATGCCCAGGTAAATATAAGATGTCACTACCTCAATTGTCTCATTACCGATCTTCCACTTCGATTTGGGATCTTTTCTTTTTCCCCCGATCGGATTCCCATTATTTTTGTTTTCTGATGATTTATGAGCAAGCTATTCAAGGAGTAGGCGCATAAGGCGTCAATATTACTTTGTAGTCCAATCTACGTCTTATCCATTAGTAGGGTGTCATCGGCATAACCCAACCAGCCAATATTTAGCTTCTCTATGTTTGGAGGGAAATGGTTACATTTTTCTAGATCAGAACCCATATCCAGAACAAATTGTACAAGGTCGGCACAAAGGGGCAACTCTGTTTCAATCCAAAATTTATGTCCATGTTATCACTCAAGGTGTCCTCTTGGTACAACCTAACCTGTACTTTAGTATAGGTATAAAGTTCCCTGATAAAATATAAGATCATTGGATTCATATTCCACATTTTTTACTTTACTTTTTCCACTGTATCAAACACTCCTTTAAAGTCGAAGTAACATATTATATATATTTCTCCTTTTTTCTTCAGGGAATAGCGTATAAAATAGGACAGTGTCCAAAGGTTAGACAGGACTCTAAGGAAGGAATGGTATCAACAGTAAGAAAGACACAAGAGACCACAGTTCAAGGGTGGTTATTGAACTTTAACAAGGGTGTGATAAACGCCTATCCTAACCTAAATCTACAGATGGGAGCAAACTGCGATCATCAAATAATAATAATGCAGTCCTAGTGGAGTCTCGTCAAAATAAAAGGGCCTATAATAAGAAAAACGATTGCCAATCCTTACCGCTAAACATACATAGGGGTAACGTTCATGAAAAAGAAAAGTGTTCACAAAATGATATGTCAGGATGTTCAGGCCATTGGCCTCCCTCCCTCCCCACCCTGTTTTTAGCACAGGACAAGGTGGTTCACTCGAGCAAAGCACAAACTGACTTCTTCGGCACACGGAAACAGTGCCATTACCAGAATCAGGGCCTTCTGTGCTCCAAGTCTCTTTGCATTTCCAAAGTCTCTTAACTCATAAGGCCTGATGTATAAGAAAAAAACAAAGTTCCTCTCCTCTTTCGATTGTTCAATTCGGGTGTCTCACCCTGGATCCCCCTCTGCCGGACTCGGATCCTTTTTATGCCACAGTCAGGATCGTGGACCCCCCCTCTTCCGGGCTCAGATCCCCATTTTACGATGTTTAGAGAATACCCTTTCTCAGATGACTCAAGGTTCACTCCGGATCGCCCTCAGCCGGGCTCAGACCAATTGCAGCACGCATTCAACTATTCAAGACTTTCGAATGTGCACAGGATTTAGCTTGACCCGTTGCAGGACCACTTCGATCTCAAATTTCCCCTTTCAATGGTTGCCATTTAATTGGATACCTGACAGAGACCTTCCAGTGAGTACCCATATGGCACTGGACCACTCCGTTTATGGCATCTTATTTGGCCTCCCTAAGGTCAATCACTCCTCTGGTTTTTAGTTATATTAGTGTCGTTCGTCACATACGTTTCGCACGCTATTCTCTTTCGATTTCTTCATGCAATGTTGCCGCTTGCAACCTTGGTTCTAATATAGGCTGGTTTGGTATCAGTCTCTCCAACTCACCGGCTATGCTGTCTTTACTGGTGCTGCTTTGTTGCAGGAGCGAAGGACAGTACTACTACAGCATCCGCTTCTTCCTGTCTCCGTTATGAACACGGGAGAGCCCCAGGTACCTCTGACACCCAATGCAGGTTTGTTCAGCTTTAGTTCCCGTTCTTAAGTTTCTTACTTTCTAAGATTCGTGAAAGTAACGGTCTGAAAATGTCAAGGGCACTTCCCTCCTTGCAACCCTCTCTGGTCTCACCATCTTTCTCCTCGAATTACACTGCCATCTTGGAAATGGTGCTTCCTCGTGTGCTTTGCCTCGCTCATTGTGCTTTTGTGGTCCCCATTTTATCTGTGTGAGGAAGTGTGATGAAGTCAGGTGTGTGTAATGATCAATAATTGTCTGACCATTGTATTGGGACATGTCAGGTATGTGGCTCTGGTGTTGGGCCGTTTTCGCTCACGGTGAGCTGTTGTCCGTGAGAAAGTGCTTGTGTTGGGAAAGGGGCGGGGTTGAGTTTCTAGGTATCCTACCTGGTAGGATGAGGAAAGGGTGTTACAGTGAAGAGGATAACAAGTCTCACCTTCCGGTGTCCCACTTCCACTCCCCAAAAGCCCCTTATTGAGGTGATCCTCCCGCACTGGTCCACCCCCAGGAACTGGATACAAAAGTGTTGTCCGTGTCCTGCCACCTGGTTGACAGATCTCTAGCAACAAAAGGGTGAGACACCTTCAGGTTTCTCACAATACCCATATTTTTCCTAAATCCAATCTGTTGATTGGAGAGCATATTGTTGTTTTTTATCAATTTATCTCTGGGGCTAAGAGTTTTGCAAAAATCTTAGCACACACATCGGTCATAGCGAATAACCTAAAATTAGTGTGATTATCTCTTGCTCCCTTTTTGAATATAGGAATTAAAATGGAGGCTTTCCAGCTTGTTGGTATCAAGCCCGTAGTTACAAAAGTGGAATATATCGATCCCAATGATGTGGCCCATTAGCCCAGATCTTTTATGTATACTAAATTGGGAATTTCGTCCGGGCCCGGTGCGCTAGATGTTTTCATTACCCTCCCACAATATGCTCTTCTGAGGGAATTTCTGGTGAACCCTATAAGCATCTATGAGCTTCTACTTGAAATACAAATGTCTAATGTGATTTTTCCATAGATGTTCAGTTATACAATTCATTTCCTTTCCCCTCACCCGATATCCATGGTGTATTCTTTATGCATATTCCAAAAGTGGTGAAACCAGACCCTCAAATCATATTTCGCATCAGGAAGCAATTTTGAGCCGTTTTGGAGCCTTTATGTCTTCTGATGAAATTCTTATAGCTTTCCGGCTGGCTATCTTATTAGATATTGGTGACTTTTCCAGCACATCTTTTTTATTTGTCTTATCTCTTTACAAAGTAATCGTTTTTCTTTAGCTAAAACGCCATCGAAAGTTAGACCAAACTTTTTCTCTTTTCTGCGCAAAACTGGACGCCTCTTTGGATAGCCACTTGTACACGGTAAAAGAACAATGAATTTTCATTAGTTTCTCAAAACAGTACATGTAGTTTTCTGTGTTTTTTACCGTCCAATGCAATCTATTACCAGCCATATTCATGATTGGCTGTCCAGTGGTTTTATCTTTCACCTCCTGTATCAGTTTTAAACATAATTTATTGACTACATGTCACTTTGGTAAATTGTCTTGGATCTCAAATAACCTATCGAGTGGAACAGAACATCTGGGAACAATATATAATAATAATGTATTTCTTATATAGCGCTAGACACCCAGAGGTCTTAAAGCGCTCAAATAACAGAAGACATTATTATCCCACAGAGTGGTATTCATTTTATCGACCACGGAAGGATGAATGCTGAGTTGACCCTGCCGGGATCTCAACCGGTCACAGCAGGCTGCACGCAAATATCAGGGGCAAGCGCTTAGCTCACTGTGCTATCTGACAAGCTGTCCAATCCAAGACAAGCAGTCTCCCAACGACCAAGTGAACTGTTTCCAACAGCCAATTTGGTAAGTGTTATCTTCCTTATCCAGAACTCATAGCATGCATCACATGTAGAACTATTTGACAAAACTTTTGCAGCAACCGTGACTTAATGAATATCTAGGTTTACCATTATCACGATTATCATGCTTTTAGAGACATATTCAAGAACAGAAGAGCACATAACGTACATTAGTTAATGGAGGCATTTCTTGCCATTCTTGGTGTGACATAGGATACCAAAATCACCATGCCATGCATCCAAATGGACATGAATCCTCATCAGTGCTTTTTTATTCCCTTTTTCTTCTCCCTATGTGTCTGTATGTCCTATATGACTGCTTTATGTTCAATTTCTTTTGAATTACATGACGGATGGTAATATTCCAGTTATTTATATTTGTGTTTTAATAAATTTGCGGTCCTTACTTGTGGTGTATATATATTTGTTTTCAATATATGATAATGGACTTGTGTATAACCATTCCCCTTCTCTGCACTGCACCAATGAATTGGCTAAATAATTTATGTGTGATGTTATAACTCAGCCTCAGAAGACGAGCAGTGGCTCGAAATACGTGTTAGGCTGACCTACAATTTAATTAAGTACATGCAACGATGCATGTAGAGTTTTTTTTTTTTTAAACATGTGCGCAGTGTGAATGTATTTGTTTGTACTTGGTTCTCACACTGTGGAGTATCAGGCAATACCCAAGCTATACACTCGCCTGCTGCCTGTCTGCTAGAAACTATTGTGCAAGCACTAGGACCGCTAGTCCTTTTTGCCAAAGTTTTGTCTCCTGTTTCTAACAGCAACTGCCATACTTCGTGCACTATTGATATAGGCAATTTGCCCCTATTAAAGCTGACCACAGATCTTTAGACAAGCTGTATTAATCCATATAGTAGATGATTCTTGACCCTCTATCGTTACAAGACCACCCTGTTTGTTCCCAACCACAAGTCATGTTATTGAATCGTTGGGAATTTAAATCCCAGACTATTAAAAATGAGGTCCCCGCTTGGTCCAATTTTCAAAGGTCAAGATTTGTTTCTAATATCTTTATAATGTCTACTGTACATCTGTTTTCCGGTTGATTGTACACATTTAATATCAGTAGCCGCTGTTCTTTAGCACTCGCATTAGTCTTAACCATAGCTGTTAATATGTATTGATAATTATCACGTCCACCATACTCCATTAATTTCATGTGGTTCTTAACAGCAAGTAACAACCCCCTCACTGCCCCCTATTGGCCTACCTCTTAAGATGCAGTAACCATCAATAGCTAAATCATTCATTAGCCAGGTTTTATAGAAGAGCAAAAATATCAGCCTCTAATAGATAGGAGAAACCTTCTTCTTATAAAAATTTGTTATGCCCTCTCGTATTTCAAGATATCATTTCCAAATTGTTTTTGTACGGTACAGTCTGTCAATCGACATTATCTGAGACAATTCAGGTATGCTGAACATGCCCAGAAGCAACAAATGTAGAGGCATGGGAAAATTAGAGTAGGTCGGGTTCCCTTAAAGTTGGTTTTGGGATGTTTAATCAGTTCTGTCACAATACATTTAACCTGTCCCCTCCTACATTTTTGCTACTGTTGATGCGCTTGTTAGGAGCTCTAGTGATCGCCTTCATGACCTCGTAGCCCAATTCTTTTTTTTATTTGCAACACATAAACCAAAATACGTTCCGCAATAATAGGTTAAACCAAGTGTACAATACCCCAATTGGCTTCCTGGACAGATGACGGACAGATGACAGTATCTCCGCCAATGTTATCTCCTTGCTTGTTAACACTTAGCTCTGGGACTTGATGGAACAATTCCAATATATTTTGTCTGTTCAGGAAAGGACTGCTCGAGGAGGCAAAAGTATCCATAATCTTGATGACAGATGTGTTCATATCTCTATTTATAACACATCTGTCAGGTTTTCTTTATAATTCTTATTTTTTGGCATCTGCTTCTCATTTACATTGGATTATATACCATCCCAATCGTCAATGTCATAATTGTCAATTTGTTCAATTTGCCCCTCCTGCTCCCCATCCATTTCCTCTGTATAGACCACTTTCCGCCTACTCTCTCAACCCTCAGGGATTTTTTTTGTTAACCATGTGTCAGTTGTTTTTGGTTGATACCTTTTTTGTCTGCCCTTTGTTTTGTGACCCCTTTGATCTTTAGCAATCAATCTAAAAGTATCAACCATTTCGACACATTCAACCCCATCTGAGGAATGTTCTGCCAATGCCATTACTTTCGTCTGGTTAGCATTCTTTTTTGAGTTTATGTTAAGATGTTTCTTATTATATTTGCACTTCCTGCCCTGATTTTGGGAAGGCCCATTTTCATGCTGTGTGTGAATCGGTTCGCTCGAAACACCACCCTGAATCATTGCGTCCCGACTCCCACGCGGTTTGTCCTCCTCATTATGAAGCACAAGTATTGAATCATCCGCATTGACAGCCCCATCCTCCCGATTTCCTTCTACGACACATAATTCTTGCAGTTTTCTCCCACTTAGGAGCGGTTTATCAACCTCCCTAGAATTGTTGCTATTAGTGTTAGTTAAAACAACATCAACTAACATAGATAAACCTTCATTAATTATTTTTTGTTCAGTGAAGATTGACCTTCACTGGTTCATACTAATTTTCTTCCTTGGAAGAATCAGATGAGGAAAAGGATTCCTCTGACGGGGGAAAACGCACATGCTTTGTTCACTATTGCTATCAAATCTGGTGATTTTTACATGTTAGTTAAAGGAATAATCTCTTTGTTTAAGTCTACACACATCATTACGTTTTCCCTCCATAGTAGTATCTCTCAGATTCAGTACCATATTTAATAATGAATTATTCTCTATGGGGACCAGATCCACATTTTCCTCTGGTCAGCATGGATATTTACCATCCGGTCTCGATTAGGATTGTAGCCCTGGGGGTGGGTTTAGAAATAGATTTCTTTTTTAGATAGGTTTGAATTTTATTCTGTCCTGTCCGAGAGTCACCTTTCTCATCCCAAACTGCCTCGATTATCGCTAACTCTGCCCCCTTATTTTTTAATCAAGAACTCGTTTTGTTGTTCTTTTTATTTAATGCACTTCTCTTCATTTCACTTTTTATCAATATTGATCTATCAACTCTTTTGGTCTCACTTCTAACATGCTATTTTCTGGATATCGCGGGCATCACCCGAGGTCAATGCTTGACTCAAATAAATGTTATGGGCCAAGTAATTACACCATCAGCTTTATACTCCCAAGAGTAAGTACTTTCAATGTCACACTTTTTAATAAGCCTAGCATGCTAGAGTATAAGCCTCTCTTATTTACAATCAATTGTACAAAATTAGGCTCACTGCCACAACACCACGCGGAACAGCCAAACAGCACTCGTTAGGGCACTCCTTAGGTGCGTGTGTGCTGGTGAGCGCGCAATGTTGATTTTATCGCTTGCGGCAGGCAGGGGGGCAAGGCCTCAATTTAAAAACAATCTCTGTGGAGAAGCGTTCAAATATATATTTGTAGTTGTGTGAGAATAAAATAGATGATATAATTCCATACAGTTTCCTTCTAATTCTTCAAAGAAAGTTGTTAGCTGCAGTATCGCTTCAAACCTGTGGCAAGTTACAATACCAGCAATAAGTCCTCCCCGCAGCTCAGCAGCCAAGCAGCACTCATTAGGGCACTCCTTGATAATATTCGATAACTTCCCATTAGAGGTATATGAAATAATTGTTCAAAGAAATAAACAGTCAATTTTATGCAACACCCACTGACAAAGTCATTTCTCCTGCAGTGAGAAATTGGCAATTTCGGCTGTTTCTACCATGCAAAATGTTACATTTTCCTGAGTCACTATAAGCGCACACATATTTTACCCAAATACGGGTCTCTGAAACATGTCAGTCTCCTAATTGGGTGAAAAAATCATACACCAGGAATCGGATGTGTGAAGGCATCATGAAGGGAGACACAGACAACAGATTCAATTTCTGAACAAAAGGATTTTTATTTTATGTCAGGATGGATTTAAGGCTCATTTTGCCGTACTCTAAGGTGAGATTTCCCTACCTAAAGAAACTAAGGATCATCTGTGTCGGGGAGTTCAACTTAAAAGTCTGTCTGTGTTCAAAACCTATACTTGCTCTCACACTTAGAAATATACAATGTCTAGGGATGGCAGCACCAAAAGAAACCGTGCACAAAATATATTTCTGATCTTCTTCCAGCTTTAACTTAGGTCAGTTTCTCCTTGCCCAAGTTTAAGATAGTTCCACAAAGTAAACAGGACTCGGCGTTCCCTTTCCCCAAGTGTAACACAATTCCAAAATGTCTTTGGCTTTCTTCACCAAGTTCACCACAGTTCCAGAATATCTCAGGGTTCCCTTCCCCCAAGAATACCACAGTTTCAAGTGGCTCCAGTCTCCATGTTTTCAGCAATATATCTATTTCCACTGGTACTCCTTTCAACTTGTACCAAACAAAAATGCTCTTTACCACTGCTGCAAGTATATCACGCAGACTTTTACTTCAGGCTTGTCTTGGCTCTTTCTAGGTTGGGGTTACTCTGGCTAGGCGCAGTTGTCGGACCGCACAGTCCACAAATTACAGGTCCCACAACCGATAACCCTTGCCACTTTGTAATACTCTTTGGTGGTTAACACTGGTTTTCCACCCATTACGAGTGTAAGCACTCAACATCTGCTGTGGCTTCTTTTCATCTTTCTGGCAATTTAGGGCGTCATCACTATTTGTCTATTGGCAGTCTTTTTGGCTTTGCCACCACTTGCATTCAACTTGATTGATGGTGCATATCTTGTTCCACCACCTTGCATTCACTTCGCCCTTTTCAAGTTCCACAACTTGCCTTCTGCACGTGCCTCTCATTCAGTTCATAATTACTCAAGCATCTCTCACTTTGTTCCCTACTGCTGGCAACACATTTCAACTCCTTTTAACACAGTACGTATTTGTCCTCCAGCTGTGCCACCCTTTCACCGGCTTTTCCTATATTTTCTGTAGTTCGGTATTCAATACTGGCTGTAGTAATTTCCTTAATACTTGGCACCTTTTTCATGCTTCATGCTTCATTCATATTTTTTTTTAAAAATCACTTGGTATATTTATTCACAGTTCCTTCTCTCTTCCTTTGGGTTACAACCCCTTTTATTATGTGCCTTTCGCCTGTGAGGCAACTAAATATCTCATATGCGCCCCAGAACACTCCGGTACGAGTATTCTCTCCCTCGTACTCACCGGTGCTTCTCTGCTTCACCGGGCAGCTTCGTACGGTTCTTCATTTGCCTCTCTGCTCCGGGATAGGAGTTGTAGCGAGCAGAGCTTGCTACCCAAGAACTTTCAGGCAGCAGCCTGCTGCATAAAGGAACTCTGTGTTCCCCAGCTCCAGCTTGGAACATGCAACATCGGCACATGTCTGGGTTTTGGTCCTCTTGCGGCCCGCTCAGTTAGCGGCACCTCCTTCCTCCCCTGGAAGCACACAGCGTCCTCTCTTCCCGTCCTGCTACAGCCTACTACTTGCCGCTCGTCTGCCCCCTTCTCTCCAGGCAGGTTCTCCCTGAACTGGTACCTGGGCCTGCCTTTAAGCAGCTACAGCCTCCGAATAGGTTGCAGGTGTGAGTAATTGGCCTGACCCTCATTAATACAATTAAAAAGGACATGCCTGACCCTATCCAGGCATCTTCCTCGTCTCAGTACTATAGGAGTGAAAATGACTAGGAGTGTGCATTACTCCTAGTCGCCTCTTCCTCGTCCCAGTCTTAAAGGAGCCCCAATTGGATACAGTTGGAACATATATCAGTCAGGAAGAGTCATAACAACCGATAAAGGTTTGTGGACAGTGGGATGTATTTGGACAAGGGAAAGGAGGATACCATGTCTTGCCTGTGGGCATCCTCTCCTCAATCCCCAAGGACCCTAAACCCAGGTGATCCTCCCTCGCATCTCCACCCCAGGGTCAGGATCCAAAAGTGATGGCCTTTCCCTGGCCACAAGATCCAAAGGGAGTAGGTGCGAGGATACCCTTGTGTCAACAAAAGCAATTTCTCCCAAAAGCGCTGAAATTGGAATTGAATCCGCTCCATCTGAAAAGTGGAATCAGAGGAAAATGTTGCACATTGCATGCATTTTGGACTCTATTTTGGGAAGAGTGTGGGCAAAGGTGAGCTTTGCCTGCTATGTGCAGTCACAAACAAAAGGTGGTAGAGATCAGCTATGGATATGTGGCTCTTTCAAAAAGGTAGGCTCTGGAGGGGCCTGGCACATTGCATGATTGTGAGCGGCATGCAAAATAAAGTCCAGTGCCACAATGTACCTCACTGGGTCCAATTATTACACAAAATATTATTGGACATTATTTCCACCCCGATCATGGTCCACAACTGGGCTGGATTGAAAATGCACAGTAAGGTGCCCAGGATTTCAAAACTAATATGGACACCATTGTTGTACGGTTAGGCTTGAGGCTGTACAGAGAGAAGCATTTAGGTCCCACTAATGAACAGACCAAGTGCAAATACTTAATAAGCAAGAGTAATCCAAGAACAGGCTTGTGGTGGGCTCAGACACGTTCTAAACCATTAATGCATAATCTAATTCTTCTACTTCCAAAATCGGGCATGTATATTTATGCATTAAATTACTCGCAGTGGAGCTATAAAAGTCGCTTTTCCAATTAATGAAACCCTTAGTGCAGGCCCATTAAGCACATTGTGGTATCTACGGTCATCATCGCTCATCAAGCACATCAAAGAAGAATCGAAATACACAGATGGGTACCTTCATTAACTGGAGTAGTGGAATCCTAACTTATAAGAAGTGAGAAGAGGGAACACCAGTTACCTTTGTAGAAATGATATCAGAAAAAACACACTACTGTCTAGTGGCATACACTGTTCATGAGTTATATCAATATTTGGAAGGAGACGTATTCAGTGAAATACCACATGTGCATCCGTTAGGGCCAAGATACAAGGATGTTCAGGCGGATGGTGAGAAGGAATCACTTTTATAGTACATTATGCAATCCCATTCAGGGATGCACAGCATTGGTGGCAACGGATTTATTATTACAGCAGCAGTGGAGGCTCCTTATGTAGGGCGTGGGGGGCGCCGCCCCCCCCTCCCATGGACCCCAGAAGTGCAAAGAAAACCGTGTACTGTCTTTGTGTATTCATGATTGATTTCAAAAGAAAGTATCTTACTAACACGCTACGTAATTTTTAAATAAATAATTATCGTGCGATTCCAGTCGAGTCACGAGCTGGCTGGGGCTGACTCCGACACACAAGCAGAGGCTGGGGCGCGTCCCATTTCACGCATTTGCCGTATTACTACACTGCATGGAGCTCATAGGGCTCCACGCAGTTTATGTAATACATTTGTGTTAAGAGGCTGGTGGGGCGCTAGAGCGCCAGTATTGATACATGCGCAAACAGCGCAGTGTCAGACACAGGAGGATCTGAACGGTAACAATGGGGTTAACTTTTTTTTTATTGGCTGTTTGTCAGCCAAGTAAATATCTTTGTTATGCTGAGTTGGGTGGGGCCAGGTGGGCGCAAGAGAGCCAGAAAGCTGAGCTTGTCACTGCTGCTGTATCAGCTCGGGAGTCCCTCGTTGGTTGTTGCAAGTCAGCCAGGGCGTGGTCAGTCAGCCTAACTGCCTGAGCCAGAGAGTTGCAGAGTCGAGGCAGGGCACGTCCGTGCATTGCCAGGTGCCTTGACTTTAATTTTATATTGTGGACTCGTCACGGACAAGGACCCGTAAGTAATTTGGCCCCAGGCCACCCAAGCCTGTACCGTGGCTGAACTAATGGTCTGGACCTGGCCCATGCCATTCAATGGACCCATTAGTCCAGCCACAGTAGGTCCAGGCCTCCATTCCCTGTCTGCAACTTTTCGCTGCTCTGCGTCTCCCTAGTCCCTCCTGTTAAGAGATGGTCATGTTGGGGGACTGGAGAGGAAAGCTGCGAACTGAATTCTTGACCGGGGCCCTTGTGATTTTTGGGGCAATCTCCTGCCTAGGTTTGCGGTCCTGCCACTGTCCATGAAACTTGGGGTCCGCAGCCCTGCGTTTCAGTGGAGAGGAATGTGCTGCTCGGTTGACGCTGCTTGTTTCTCTGTCCTAGGGTGGCAGGGACCTGCTGATGACTCAGTGAAAGTGGGGAATATATAACACCCCGTGTTATATGAAGGGTTCTTTCAGAAGGTAAGGAGGGGTTTATGAACTCTGAAAGCATAACCATAATTAGCCGTTTGTTAATAGTTGCTCTGGGGCTGGGGACTTTTATTGGTTCAGGAAAGGTTTGAAATGTGTATATAGTTACTGGCAAGAGCTGAGTGGGTCAGTAGCAGTGATCATATATTGGACACGTTGGGTGGATATGAATACTGATTTTTCTGTTACAAGTTTTCAATGGAAAGGGGTTTTCGTATTTTGAACCATAATGCTTTATTTCGAAGGATGCTTTTGTAATTAAGGTGCAGTGGCGCAGGAATTAACTTTTGAAGTCTTCAGCAGCAAGGAGTTTGGTAAAGTCTTTTTAGTTTGGGCTATTAGGTGTGCTTGCTACACCTATATGCCAAACCTATTGTATTCAAGTTCAGCTACTGAGAAATATATAAGAAGGGACAATAAAGTGCGTAGGTACTGTTTGGTTATTTGCCCACACATTGACTGTCCATAATGGCCATGCTAATCACTATGGCCAATCACAATCAGTTCCTGACTCTCCTTGCCCAAAAACTCCTCCTCATGGGAACTTGTTGAGCTTGCGTTAATCAAGCCTTACCATCAAATTTAGGACTTAAAGTGCCCCCCAGTGTTTTTTCAAAGCAGTCTTCTGAGAGTTAATGACATAATTGGAGCTATATACCCACTACTGGTGTAATTAAAATTTCTTAACCAGGTCTGCCTTCAGCTGTTCAATTTATATACACTCTGCATGCCCTTCACTGAACTCCTATTAAAAACAGCATTGGCAAAGCCAACAGCTGTGGCTTGTGTATACATATTAGGCGTTTAGCAAGCACTGCTATTAGATGTCCAGGTACTCGCACCATGTTGCACCTGCTACAATGAATGGCCAGTTAATAGCAATACGACTTATGTTTTTTTTTGGCAAGAGCCTTTCCTACACAAAAGCCCAAACTGTTTGTGGGGATTTCTGGGGTATCATGAGGGTGAGGGGTGGTGAGGCATATTCGCAGCTAAGATATATTGCATTCAGTGCAGGTTCGCAAGGAAGGGCAGGCACTGCATAACTTTTCTAGTGCTCAGTTGATGAGAAAATGTTCCTAAGTAAAATGTGATTTTCCAAGCCTCTGCTTCGTTTCCATCTTTTCTGTTGTGAATGATTTACATATGGGAAGGACCTTCGTTGGCGCGTAAAGGAAAACGTATTTTGGGTTCTGATGCAAATGTAAGAGTAGCTTGTGCTGCACTCTAGCGTCACTGAGCATTGCACACATCCAATGGTGTCTTTTACCTATCCGTTCCTTCTGAACTTATTTAGAGGCTTTCTAGCCTCACCAAAAGGAGCTTACGTCTGGGTTTAGCATTTGGAACGTATAACGTATATCCCAGTGTTGGTCGAAACAAGCGTGTTGCCAATAGTGGGCCTTGTACAAGGTAGTTGTGCAGGTGAGTATGCTGCACTGTTTGATCCTTGGGATATTTCCTCTGATGAAAGAGAGAGAGGAGTCAAAGTGAATGCCTAAGTTACGAGCGTGGAGAGAGATAGGGAGATTAGTGGGAGGGAAGTGAATGAAAGGGGGTGGGGGAAGAGTTGGAGGGGAAAAAGACGACTTCAGACTTGTCAGTGTTGAGGGAGAGAAAGCGGGAAGACATCCAGTTCTTTATGGCAGTAAGGCAGGAAGAGATTTTCAGGTGGAGGTTGGATGAGAAGGAAGAGAAAGAAAGGAAGAGTTGAGTGTCGTCGGCATAGAAATGGTGGGAAATGCCAAACAAGAAGATAACAGGGGCAAGGAGGGAGGTGTAGAGTGAGAAAAGGAAAGGACTAAGCACTGAACCCGGAGGTGCGCCGTACTCAGGAGGTTGAGATGGAGATGACCGGCCACCTCAGGAAACAGTGAAAGAGCGGGAAAAGAGAGGTACGAAGATAGCCAGTTAAGAACAGAGCCTGTAAATCCAAAGGAGGAAAGGGTGTTAAGGAGGAGGGAGTGATCGACAGTGTCGAACGCAGCAGAGAGGTCAAGAAGAATGAGGACTGAGGATTGCTTAGAGTGTCGAGCAGAGAGGAGGGAGTTAAGGATATAGGTAAGAGCCGTTTCAGGAGAGTGTTTAGGACGGAAGCCAGATTGGGAGAGGGGTAGGAGGGAGAGATTGGTGACAAAGGTTGAGAGCTGGGAGTAGGTGGGGCACTGAAGCAGCTTACAGAGGAATGGAAGAAGAGAAATAGGGCGGAAGTTAGACGTGAGAAGGGGATCGGCCGAAGGTTTCTTCAAAATAGGGATGATAGTGGCGTGTTTGAAAGCAGAGGGGAAGGTGGCCGATGAAAGGCTGGTGTTGAAGAAGGAAGTAAAGTAGGGAATGAGAAGAGGGTAGATCTTGGGGATAAGAAGGGATGGGAGAGGGTAAGTAGGGGTGGATGTAGGGGGGGGCTTTGGAAAGGAGGGTGGAGATGTCAGAGGGGGAAACAGGTGAGAAGACGGACATACAGGTAGATGGAGGGGAGAAGAGGGGGGAAATGAGGAACAGCTGATTTTTTGCCTAAGGGCAAGAATCTTAGAGGAGAAGAAGTTAGCAAAGTCAGAAGGAGAAAGGGTAGAGGGATCAGGGGTAGGAGGGGAGAGAAGTCGTGAGAGAGTTTGGAAGATGCGGCGAGGGTAGCGGGTTTGGGAGTGAAAAGGTTAGAGTAGTGGGACCGTTTAGCCGAGGCAAGACAATAGTCATAAAGAGAGTGGTAAGAGAAATAAGAGGTTTGGTTGGAAAGTGAAGGAGATTTGAGCCAGAGTCTCTCAAGACGTCTGAGGAGACGCCGCATAGAGAGAAGGTGAGGAGTGAGCCATGGTTGAGAGGGTTTCCGGGTTGGACGGAAGAAAGAAAGGGGGTAGAGTTAATCAAGGGAAGAAGAAATAGAAGAGGAGAGAGAGGATAGAGCATTGTTGGCTGATAATTAAGAGAAATCTAGGAGAGAGGTAAGAGAAGAGCAGGTGTCAAAGAAGAGGGAGGGATCAAAGTTGCGAAGGTCACGCCGTGAGAAGATGGGAGGAGAGGGCCTAGTGGCGAGTGGGTGTGGAAGGGGAATAAGGGAGAAGGAGAGTAAGGCATGATCAGAGAAAGATAGGAAGAGTAGAGACAGGGGAAGAAGGGTAGGAAGAATTGAAGAGGAGGTCTAGAGTGGAGCCAGAGGAGTAAGTAGGAGAAGAAGGAAGAGGGGAAAGGCGGTAAGTGTCAAGGATGGAGAAGAGGGATGAGGAATGAGGGGAAGAAGATAAGTGAAGGTTAAAGTCACTGAATACAGTTAGAGGAGAGGGGGAGGGAGAGAAGCGAAAGGAGGTGGTCAAGGTCTTCATAGAAGGAAGAAAGAGGGCCAGGAGGTCGATAGATGATTAGAAAGGAGATGGGGTGAAGAGAGGAGAAAGATTTGTAGAGAAATTCGAAGGAAGGGAAAGAAGGAAGAGATGGTGAGGAGGTAGAGGAAAGGTATTTAGGGTGTTAGAGGAGGTCAATACCTCCACCACAGCCAGTAGCGCGAGAGATGTGAGAAGGAGGATGAGGAGGTGGTTAGAGAAGCAGGTACAGAGGTGTTGTGGGGGATCCAGGTTTCAGTTAGACATAGGAAATGAAGGTTGAGACGAAAGAACATGTCTAGGACTGCTGCGGTCTTGTTGCAGATGGATCTGGGGTTTCAGAGAGCAATGTTCATGAGGCTGGAGTGATGAACAGTAGGGGATAGAGAAGATTAGGGCAGGAAGGGAGGGTAGGTTTACGATAGCAAGAGTGGGGGAGGGGATTGGAGAAGGGACAGGGCATGAGGAGAAGGGAAAAGGAGAGTAGGAGGGAAAGGGAGAGGAGGGGTGAGTGAAAATGGGGGGAATAGAGGATGGAGAAGAAGAGATTTGGCAGAACGCATAACAGAGGGAACAAGTGAGATGAGGGGCTATGATGATCCATTGCTGAAGAGTCTTATAATGGTGAGACAGGGATCAATGTAGCAGATGCAGTTGAGTCCGTGCTGGTGTAGAAGAATGAGAAGGCACAGATTGGTGTACCGGTTGCTACTCAGGATGCTGCTCGGTTTGGAGGGCAGAATGAAGAGAGTCAGGACGTACAAGATCAGGAGTAGGCAGCGAGAAGTAATAGGAACCAAGTTGGGAGGAAGTTGGAAGAGGCTCAGCTGTAAAGACTGTATAGAAGGTGGCTGAGAGTCAGGGCGGATTGGAACAGGAGCAGGTAATGAGGAGTGGTTGAGCCAAGTGGACAAGAGGTAGGGACCAAGTTGGGAGGAGGTTGGAGGAGGCTCAGCTGTACAGACTATAAGGAGGTGGCTGAGAGTCAGGGTGGGTTAGAGCAGGAGTAGGTAATGAGGATTGGTTGGGCCCGAGCTAGGAAAGAAGTGAGAAAGGTCGGACTTCAGGAATGTGTGGTAGATAGAAGGCAAAGAGCGAGTAGTATTGGTTGGGCCCAGGCTGGAAAGGAGGTGGGAGGAGGCTTAGGTGTGGAGAGTGAAAGGCGTGTGTCAGGCAAGGAGAGCGAAGTGGGAATACAGATTTTATTATTTTAACTTATATACAGATCTTATTATTTTGGTTTCATTTTCATCATTCAAATGTTTCATTGGTTGTGTCCACCCCAATGCACAGAACCTTTCAGGTTAATTGAAGCATAAACCGTTTACGTGGGCTGCAAAAAACACACAAATAATATCATTTTCATTAATAGGGCATTCCAATACTCTTACCTAAATCTAATAACATATCAAATTGTTAAATGTCTGTTGACCAGTCTTGAATGTAAAGAGCCACAACATGCAATCTGCTTACCCCAAAACATACAAACGGTCAAAGGGCCATGCTCCACCAGTCGATCTTGATTCATGGTATCCCCGAGAGAACACTAGCAGCGGCTATGGCAGATGTGAAATTCAGTATGTCCCCCCGAATAAGGGAATGGAAATAACGGATAGTGGTGCCTAAATAGGAAGGCTATTAATAAAAGGGGGCATAACAATGTTCCCTAAAGTGTGGGTGCTCTGCCAGTTGGCACCACAAGGGAGAATAAAGGCAGTTGTTGGCTGAAGGAATTTAATGGGTGTAGACCCTGGATAGCAACGAGGGGGCCATTTAAAAGACTGATCATCACACAAGACCTACCATTTTTAGGAGCAGGTGGAGATGAAGAAATGATGGGATATGATCATGCCCTAAGGGACTTGCTGCTATTCATGGGACAGCCTTTCTAGTTGTGATCATATGGTGCTATTAAGGCTGTGGTGAAAGGGCAGATCTATACCCGGAGGGTATAGATTCCTGTTTATCATCTGTAGATATTTCTTTCAACAGCAGGTTTATATTCCAGGTCTTTCCCTTGTCGCCATTCCTTGTTCATCTAATGGTTATGGAGTTTCATACTGCTGAGGTGTAGAGAACTTCAGCTACGTAAGGGCTAACTGAGGTAACTCATAAGGGAATGCTTGGACTAGGTCTAATTTCCCTCGACTTTTTTTGTTAAGAAGATTGTCAAAAATAGTAATATTATTAATCTAACAATCTGATCCTCTGATTGTTCCCATATTTGGGCACGGAAATATATTTCTTTCGAAAATCCATCCCTAATTCTTCAATTTTTTTCTTTTATTTGTTCACATTGACGAAACTGCACAAAGTAAAGCTAAACTTGACATGGTATAGGACTTCTTACAACCTTACTATGTAAGCGTGTGACGTTTAACGTGCTTTGCTGCATCAAAAAGCAAAAGCTCCATATTATTGGATGGGTGACATCAACCATGCCCGATTCAAGACTCAATGGGTGTGTAGAAAAATGGAACTACCATGAATATATACTTTAGTTGCCCATGCAACTGAGCCTCGTGCAAGATTGACTTTGCATTGAAAGCAGCTGGATTTAATGGCAGTTTTAATATAATGAGAGTCAAGTGCCAGCTAATCTTCTGATTGGTGAGAGACTGGGTAGGTTGACATTGCGTGTCACTGGAGGCCTGACCACAAACCTTTCCCAAGATAGGCGTCCTCTGATGCGCCAGTAACTTTATGAGACCCCTTAAATCCACCTGCACACACTGCTATTGTTGAGAGCAAAAGATTAAATTACAAAAATGAAGCAGCCCGGCGCCGAGCATGACCTTATAAGAACATCTCTGCCCGAAGTAAATGGACGTGTTAAGAGACACCAGCAGACGAACAAGAAAATACAGAAACCTCCTCTAAAAAGACTCCAAACAAATGTCACGATCAGACAAAATGCAAATTTTCTGTCGCCAGGAAACAAAGATGTCCGCTTCCTTCGGAAAGGCATCCATAATCTGCAAAGCCTCATCCTTTGAAAAGGATTGGTAGCACCTTGGGGTTTTTCATGCTGGTAGGTTTTCTGTCTACGGCACAAGGAAACCATAGACTCTGTACTTTGGATTGGATTGAGCATGCTTCAGGTTATACTTGTTTTAAAACTAGTTTGTAAAATGTCTTTAAATTCTTTAACAAAAAACATTGCTACAACAAAAGTCAGGTGCTATTGAGATATTTGTTGATATGTCACTCTTTTTACTAAGTGGCAATCCCAGGTCCAACTTACCCTGATATACACTCCCACCCCACAACTCTGGGACAAGAAGCAGGTTCTGTTTATTTCTAAAACACACATTTATTTTAATAAAAGTAAACCAAAAGGCAGTCCCCTTTGTGCAGGGAAGTCTCCACAATAAGATACAGTAATATTGCTATCTTATTTACACAATTAGAGTAGGCCGCATGTGACATATTACTAAGAAACTATGCACACATGCAATCTGAAACACTTGTGTACGAGCGCGATAGAAATAAAATATCAATCAATCACACAGAAGAGCTACTAAGGATATTTCAGGTTCTGATTCCAGGAGAATCTAACTTCATGAATACTATAAATCCATAATTACATCGTGGCTTAATGGACAGAATATTCAAATGTTATCAGCAGTTTACAGATTAAATTAATTTCCTTATAATCAATCCTCAATTTTAGAACAGTACATAGCCTCCAGTATCAAAAACTAGTATTGGTACCAGAGAAATGTTGCATGAATATCAATGCTATTTTTATTCAACAGAAATTAATCCCCCCCCATGGAAATATGGTTCTGTGGGTTCAATGGACGCTTTCTCATAGGTTTGCTAAGGCGGTGCCCCCCCCTCCCCCTTACTTTTTTTTTTTAACCCTACAGGCCCCCTTTGCAATGTGGAGCAAGGGATCTTAACTCGCTCCATAATAATGCAAATGTATTATTTGCATTTGGAAAGAACCTAAAAACATTGACATTATTTGAAAATGTAAAGCCTGGTGGTGCCTACTATGCCTTGCACAGCACTTTACATGGGTGAAGGCTGGCAAATAAAACACCCATGCCTTAACTTATGTAGAGCTCTGTGGTGTGCATTTAAAGGCCTTAAACAGAAATCCCGTTCACCTGAAAAGCAGCCTTTAAACATTGCCACCAAACACGGCCGTGCTTTGCTTTTCCTGTCACATGAGTGGCAAGCATTTGAACACTACAACCCAAAAACGGCCCTGCTTTGCTTTTATTTCACTTGAATGACAAGAAGTTATACACTGCATCCAAAAACAGCCTTGCTTTACTTTTAATTCACATAAGGGGCAAGAATTTCAGCACTACAATCAAAAAAGGCTTTGGCTTTCCCTTTCATTTGAAACGCAGCCCTTTGAACACTGTTGACGCAAATAAAAAATAAAAAAAACATGGGGCTGGGGGCCTCCCCATCATTATCAATGGACCAACAGAAAATGCAAACTTGCTCAAAAAGCAGAAATAAAAGGATCCTGTGACCTGCAAGACAGATTTGAAACAGATGCAAAAATGGCTTGCACATGTGTGAAAAAAAAATTCCGGCTTTAAAAAGCCACAGTGAAAAGATAGCACTGCTCGCATAAAAAAGAAAATGTCAAGGAAATATGCTGGGGGGGGGGTTGGCCAAAGCAATGTACATTATGTTTCCGCCCACAAGACTCCAGTCGCCATTGAAGGGACACTTACTACCGGAAAATACCAGTTTGGGCTAAGGCAGGAAACTCTACAATTAAAAGCCCCGCTTCTAACTGGAAGTCGCACCTACCAGTGAACCATCCCGCAGTAAAAATGTGATGCTGCTGAGGCATCATAATTCCCTGCTCTGCCAGACTTGAAGGCAGTATCCCAGAGATTTCAAAGTGTGGCTAAAGCTTCACCAGGAGGTGTGAGCCCTTCCTGCACCCACCTCAAGGAGCAAACTGCAAAGTTCAAGGGGACTAATAAAAACCCTCTGGTCACAAGCTGACCCGGAAGAACAGATGGATGTGGGGGATGAAGCGCCCCTCTCACAGGTGGAACAAGATCCTCCCAATTGACATTAAAAGACGGATTTCATTTTAGGCGTTTTTTGTAACACTCCGAATAAGAATTAATTTCTTTTTATGCTATTTTTTCATATAATTTCCAGGCGGTTTTAAAGAGACTAATTGCATTTCCCTAAGACTTTGGGGACTGAAATGGCTAGTTAAGACTAGTTTCTGGCTGATCTGGACAGGTGACAAATATGACAGTTGATGAAAAGATGGAAGATGAAATTAGGAACATGCTGGATCATTTGCAGAGTCATAACTGTTATACATTTTATGAAAAGGACAAAAATTTGCCACCGGGCCATGCTACATCGTACAGAGTTGGCGACTGGCTTATCTAATTCCCTATGACCAACTAAAACCACATATCTAGTTCATATGGCAGGGGCACGTAGAATTATGAAGTTATGAGACATAACTATTTTGCCAAAAAGTGGCAAAGAGAACTAAGAAATGTAATAAATGTAATAAATGTAAATAGACAGATGGTGCTCTCTTCCCTTGAACCAATCATGCCAGGGTGCGGAGAGAGGAATCGTTAACTGTCCTATCCGAGCGGTAGGGATAATTACAGGGTACTCCCCCTAGATTGTAAAGTAGCGACGTCATTTGTGCTATATAAGGGGGGACTGTACTAGGACAGAGGGGGCAGACAAAAACTGGGAGACAGGAGAAGAAAGACGGAGAGAAGGCTGTGGAACCTTAGCATCTTGGAGAGTGCAGTGATGAGACCCCTTGCCCTAGCTGTCCAGAGTGTCCCGAGATCCAGCTGGCTTTCCAGAAATCCCAAACCAAGGCTTACTTTGTAAGTAGCAAAGAACCCCAGCCCTAAATTGCATAAACCCTTCATTTTTGTAGCATTGCATCCAATATTTACCCCCATCAAAAACCCCATTGAAAACCCCAACTTGTTAGTGTAATTCAGTCACCTTCTCATAGAAGAATCTGTTATTAGCCTTTGTATATTAGCATATCTCCCTTTGGTAAACCTCTCAGTGGTCTGTAGAAATCCTCAGTATTTTTTTTCTTAAGTAAATTAATGAATTCCCCATTGAAATTCACGTTCAAGATTGTTGCAATTCGGAATCAACAATCTTGTCTAGTGTTTTTATTGAACTATTATAGTCATTAAAGTGTTGCCTTATTGAATTAGTCTCCTTGTAAATGAATACCGAATTTGTCTGTGTTTTGTGTTCATTACCAAAAGAATTCCCATTTGCATCTGTCCTATGAAACCCCAAACCGTGGTCCCATTGAGAGCATCCCTTTTGCCTAGAAGCCTACCAGTTAGGTGTCTCTGTCCTAGTCATTGAAAACCGATTTTTCGATCTTAAGCTAAACCCCTTCACTGAGCCGCCTGTCATAGTAAAACCTGTGTAATTCATTTGCCACTGTATTTTTCCCTTTTGCATTTGCTTTCTCTCAAAACCGATTTTCCCACTTTATGTCTATTGTTGCCCTGGTGTGCTGATTAGTATTCTATAAACTTTTTCAAATCTCCTGAAGCGTAAGCAATTAGAATTCCCTTTAATTCTGTCCTCCAGCAGTTGTGAGTAATAATCAAAATCTGATTCTGCCGTTTTGTTCCAAAAACGGGTTTTCACTTTCTTTGCTAGTTTCCCAGCTTGTGGTGGTGGGATTAACCCCAAATCCGACTTGCTCTCTCTATTCCTACTCCTTGCCACTGCCTTCCATTCAAAGGAAATCAAGTTTAATTTATGTTTGGGGGTGAGTGTTGCAGGGGGGAGTGCTAAAACCGTGCCGTTATCACTTATAACCTGATAGTATGTTCCTGTTTTGTAATTAAAACAAAAGCAAGTGTAACGGTCTATTTCAACCTGATTGTATTTTCCTGTGTGTCATTATAACAAAAGTGAGTGTAACAGCCCATTTCCACTTGGTCGCTCTAGGTAGGATATTGCATTAGTTTTGCTACAATTTTGGTGGCTGTTGATTGTTTTCCTTTTTCATTAAATAATAAATACCATATTGATACACACCAGCCTGGTTCCTAGTCCACTGTGACACAGGCTGTTTGTGGAGGTTGGGTGCAAGATAGGTTGGAGGCCTACTCAAAGAAACCCGTAGTATATTAAAAATAAAAAGCATTTTATCGTGTGCCACATCCATTGTAGGGGAAAGAGTTCCCTAGCTGGCGTGTGCCGGGTTATAAACCTTGACAGCTCTATGAAAGACATTAGGGAGACCACGAGTGACGTCACAGCCTTCAGAATCCTCCTAGGGCACTTGAAAATCTGGCACAGGAAGCATCCTGAGGGCTCTTCAGCCCCCAGTCTTTCTCTGGCCAGGGTCAGAATGTTAACCCAGTCCGCTGCCTGATGCAAAAACAGGCCTGGGGAAGGGTGGTGAACTGATGCCTGTACCTCTTCCCCCAAAGTGATGTCTGGAGGAAAAGGAAAGCCCAAGAGAAAATCACTGATGTGACCCAGGTAAGAAATGTTGAGTTTGTCTATGAGACCTTTTAGTTGTAACGGGTGTGTGCGTTTGAGTGACAGGATGTAATTGTGTGAGTAAATGTTCTGGTGGGTTCCAAGTGAATGACTGAAAGAAGCTGTGTTCATGCATGACTGCTTGTGTTGGCTCTGGGAATGTTTTTATGAATGTGTGTGTCGGATTAAGTACTCTGGTGGGTGCCATGTGAATGATTGAAAGCACTTGTATAGGTTCATGACTGCTTGTGTGAATTTGTATATGACAGCCTGATTCTGAGGATCTACGTTAAAATAATGAATTCCAAAAAGCTCTAGATGCTAAATTGCGAAGCCGACTTGCTCGCATTTTGAACCTTAAGCTTTTCAAAATCTGTTTTGTCCCCTGCTTTGCATTTAATGTTTGCACCCCTGCAACCTCCTAAGCCAATAATACCGAACTAGGTGAGTGGGGAACACCCCTGCTGACCTAGTTCGGTATTTTGGGCTTCGTCATTTTCTTTCATGTCGAATGCGCAGAAAAAGTGCATTCTGCATTTTATTTACATTATTTTGGTGCAATACAGATTTTGAGCTCTGTGTAAAATTAGAAAAGTCATTCCGGATTGGAATCTTATTTTACATGATGCTGGCCCTGAATGTGTGCATCTGTGCAAGTGTTCTGGTGGGTGCTGTAGGAAAGCTTTAAATAAGTTGTATGGGTGTGTCACTGACGAATCAACTTCCCGGGCATCTGTGGTCCAGGGATGAATATCGGTTTCTAAACCATCAATCAGCCCCATACCTCTAAATACACCAGAAGGGATCCGAACGGATTGGAAACACAAGCAAATGATAAACCTCCTTGTCCAATTTTGGCAATCCGCTTTACAGCCATGCCGTCTTCCGCTGTGAGCATGTACGGCATGGTCGTAAAGTGGAACCCCATCATATACACGGTGCTTTGAATGCAAGACTTCTCATTGGGCTTCAGAATTGAAAATACACATAAAAGAAGACATACGAAAGCTTGGGGGTCACGTGTAATTGTTGCTATTACATCTAAGGAATAGACCCTGTAGCCAGGTCCATTCCAATTACCTGCAGTCCAGCGAACTTAAATTCCAACTCGGAAAGGCATAATATAGTGTTGCAAAAAGTTTTACCTTGAAAAAGACCAAAAGTGGTCGAAACACGTGTCAGCAAAGATTGCATTAACCTAAGCAGACAATTTTGATTAAAACAAGGGCAGCATATTGTAATCTGATTGTTCACCTAAAGAATTCTTGTGACAGCACATTTTCATGGAATGACAGCTAGTGTTGCATTCTTTAAATTAGGTTGGGGTAACCCATTAGTTCCATTGGATTGCAGCAGTCAACTCTTACGGATTTGCACGTTAACCTTTTTGCCCAAGCGTGCATTTACCTGGCACCCCATATTCTCACTTTTTTACAGTCCCAAACAGGACAGGTCACTGCCATTGATACTTAGAGGTGGAAGCTGGCTTCAGATTGACACAGTGCATATCAAAGGATATTGCTGGCCCATGCAATCAGTGATCTTAATTGTATTGGTTGATCAAGTAACCCAAATACAGTGATAATACGGGCACATGTTTTTCACTGTTGTCAAGCCTTTTGAAAGCAAATATGTCAAGTCCAGATATGCAAAATCACTTGTTCAGCATTGTAACTTGTTTGTTAAGGTCCATGCTTGTATTGTGTATGTTGGACATAACAAGGACTTTTGGTTACTTGAACAAAACATTCACATTTGTCACATACGACATGGATTTGTATCTGATTCTTTTAGAGTTTCTTAATGCAACGTTATTAAGTTAATTGACAGCATGGCCCAATAACAAACCACTATTTGTTGCATCTTCTCCAACCTATGTACACTGTCACCATGCCAGGTGGCTCGCCATGCCGAATCTCTGCCTCTACAAGTTTCTGCTCATTGCTTTGACTTTATCCATGGCCTAGCCCTCACTACATGGACAACATGATTTACCTCCTCACTCTGACTCAGTTCCCAAACCCTCAACCACCTTTGCCCTGTGCTTCACCTGCACACCCTGTGCTGCCGCCAGCTTCCACTCCATTTCTCTACTGGTCTAACCCCTCGACCCCCAGTCTTACTCGCCCAGACCCCCTCAACCCCCTTCCCAATCAATGCAAAGCTCTCCCACTTGACATCAAAGGTAGTCCGTCTGTGGAAATATCCATGTCCAGGCTCAAGCCCCAAATGCTAGCCAGCAAAGGGACAGTCCTAGCCCAGTAACCACAAACACCTTCACCACACCCATCTGTCTGTCCAAAATAACTGATAGTTACATGCTATGTAAATACTGGCTCAATGCCTACAAGTCTACAGCTAATTTATGGTAGTCCTTGCCCCTCTTGTACTGTGTCCCCTTTTGTGTACCCATACCAAAGCCGTCCAACCAACACTTAAAAGGTATTATGTAAAGGTACCCTGCAAGGAGGGAACCTTTTCTGCCTCTTTGCACTCTGTACAGCACTTCTGGCAGATGCGTCTTTCCTTATCAATCAATAAATACGGGTACTTTTTTCAGCACTTTCGGGATATAGGGAAGGAGGGAAACTAAGCCTCCGTTTGTGCTCCTGCTTTAAGTTCTCAAAATGAATAACTATAGTGATTCGAGTTTGGGATAAATGTATCCTGTATACATTTAGTAGGGTTTACTTAATTTGTTGTGATAAACTAGCGTCTACATTTTATTTGGGCTGCATAATAAACACTGTTCTCGTGCCACCTTTTTTATCTATGAGAGTCGTGTGCACGTTACCTGGAACTTTTTTTTAATCTATATCCAACGAGTGCAACTATCTTCCTATTTCGCTACATCAATGGAAACCTAGTGCAAAGAATGCGTCTCTTTGGGTTCATTTGTGACAGTCGTGTGCAAGGTACAGTGCTATTTTGTCCTTCGGCAAAGTGGTCGTTTCATATTGTTTAAAGCAATATTTGTAAATTCTGTGTTTAAAATAAAACAGTAACACCTCAGTAAATTCTCGAATATTTCTCCAGTCCTTTTCAGATATTTTATTTTCCCTTCATTCATTTTTAATCCCAGCGACCAAATGGGAGTGCCGGTCTTTCAACTATCCTCCGCCCTCCCACCAAATATAATGCGCGCACGCTGAGGGTAGGATTTCTTTTCTTTGTCCCAGCACCTCCTGCACCTCAGTCACTGACAGACCCCCCCTGCTCGGTTGGTCTTTTTTATGGGGTCATTATAAGCTTTAACATCTTCAGTAACACGTCTCTCGACCGGTTTGCTCATGTGGAAGAAGCTGCTCTATAATTATTTTGTGCTGAATGAGAAATGGAGCTCCTCTGCTTTAGAAAATAACACTCGGCAGCTTTCGATTAGGTTCCCTTTTTGAAAAGCAGGTTAAATTGATGCGGGCACAACAATGGAAGCCAATCCCCACAGAGCCGAGCTGCGCGGTGTTTATCCACCGGGGGAAGCGGGGTCAGTTCCCAGGCCACTGCAGTGAGCCCAGCCGCGCGCTCTCGCCTTTAGCCAATGGGGAGGGAGACTGCGCAGCAACCATTTCCGGGCAGCGGGGCCTGGCCTGCTGGGGCGGCCGCGCGAGGCGCACACTGCCAGCATCCAGCCAGCAGCACCAGCCCCGGTGCCAATATCGCGAACCAAGTGGCAAGTTCAAACAGGGACTCTTTTGTGATGTAATTCATTCCCCTATGTTAACGAATGTCTGACAACTGTCAACAGTCTCTACTGCCACGTCATTGGTGGACACACTGGCGGATAGCGCATACGTCAAATGGTCGCCTGGGACAACCTGCACTTAGCAATATCGAAACGCAGCAAAGCGCCTCAACCCTTCATAGCTAAATGAGACATTGTATATCATTTACATTCCATACGTAAATGTTTTTTTTTAAAATGACACCTTTATTGCAGTGCTTAGTCGCATGAGAAATCCTGCATTAAGCGTTATATAACAGCACACATCAAGACGCAGGCTGAAATCAAACTTTTTTTTTTTACATATGCGCATAGAAGGGGCATTACATAAAGCCACGGTCCAGCAATGAATTTCCATGGCAAAAAGAGAGTATGTGTGCACATAACGTCCAGGAAGGGGGCACGCGTTGTGCTGGAGCAGGCAGCGGTAACTTGTATTGCTTTAGTAAGTACCCTGGCTGTTGTATCTTTTGAAACATTGTACTGAGGTTGTAGGCAGTGTGCCTTTCGGGGCATGGGACACATGCGCTAACACGCCACAAAAACCCATCCTTATCACATGCTAATCTTAGCCCAACATGCGCCACGGTGCACAATCCACTGGCAGACGGTTCGGCAAATTAAACTGTGTTAAAATATGCCGATAGTGAATACCTGGTTGCAGTCATCTTCACTGGGCTTGTGTGAAGACACGTGAAATTGTGAACTACATGGACACACCCATGGGTTATCCTAGTTAAATGCCCAGCAATAATCACTTGAATATTACCACAGCTGAGGGCGAGGCAGTCCCATGGGATGCTTCTAGTTATCTACTGGTAATGGCTAATGCCAAGACCATGTGTTCCTTCTTCCTAAGAACATAACCGACATACTTTTATGAGACGGTGCGCCTTTAAGAAGCTAATAATAGAGAACCAATTTGAGCCAATTCTCCACAGAAGACAAGGCGACACTCCCAGCAAAATCCAAGCCCTTTCGCAAACTATTAAATCAATATGTGAACTGATGCAAGGTTGTCAGATGCAATACAATTGGAGGGTCTTCTGTGGTATCATCCCAGTAAGCGCTCGATGGGCCCCAGGACTCCCATCTGTAGACTCGAGAGGAAGCCGCAACCTACACACGCCGGCAGACAGGGACATTGCTAATTGTGTTAATGTTCCACTCTGCACACACGTTCTGCTGATGCAGACGAACAAATGTCCATGCACAGGCGAGAGATGCAATTATCCATTCCCCCCCGACACGAAACCCCACCTCAGCAGAGGGAAGTGGCATGACAGAAAGGAAAGTATGATGAATGCAGCTTGGAGGTATTAATCTCTGTAGAGTTGGCAAGCGGCGGGCAGCAGCCTTGACTTTGTGTAAATCTGTCAAACACGGATAAAGGCTCTCAGAAAAGACAAGACAAGGGCCTCTCCTGCAGGGAGAGGCAGAGCAGGGCTGGAGAGCCACAGCCGCACGCGGATCGGCGTTCAAAGTTTGACGAAATGACAGACAACTGCTGCGAACATGTATGGAAGTATAAATACACAGGTGCTCAGAATGCACTAGAGCGGAGGGAGCCCGGCAATTCGGGCGCGGGGTGGGGTTTTCTGGTGTGCCTCCAAGCGCCAAACCCGGGCCAATACTTTGCTAAGCACCCACATTTGTGTACAGACAAGAGCTGGTGCTGCGGTGTTATGTGAACAAATAAATTGAAGATTGGGAGCACATGCAAGGGTCACCACTTAACCAAAACGTGTGTTCCTGGGAAAAATCATTAATGCAACCAATACATCTAAATAAAGATGGTAACAGTGTATGCTCAGCTGCTGTGCGGCATCCATGGAGGCCTTGCATTTCAATCATTATTGAGAGGTCAAGGTGCCTCATTCTATGCGGTGTGCTGAAAGCACCGCCAGACATTGCGGCCTTAAGAGGCATCAGGTCCGTGTGCATTGCCCACAACCTGTTTTTGTTGCTGTAGCTTTATTTTCCACATGCTGAAATGCAAAGTAATGTCAACTTGAAAAACCTACTGTTTTACACCACTCTACTTTCAGCACTTTAAGACACACTGTCAAAAGTTCAGCTCGCTGTTCTGTATAATGCAAAGAACATTTGACTGTTGACTTAAGAGCATACCTTTTTTTTGCATCTCAAGCTTCAAGGATATTAACTTATCTTGGAGCTTTATCGTGTTACTTATCTTGGAACCCAGCACAAATTTGCTAGGTTACTGGAGCTGTGCGGTGGAGGGAGGGTCTTTCAGTTGGAAATATCCCATCGCAATGTAAATAACCTAAATGACCACGCATAAGAAAAGCACTGTTGATAACCAAAGAAATGTGTTCAAAAAGTAATTGCGTGGTCATTAAGGTGCTCGAGGAGGCTGTGTGTCTGCCTGAAGGTGACCTGGGCAATAGGCACTGCTTGAAAGTGAATAAACACAGCCATAATCACACATTTGGACCAATACTCAGACAGCCAACCACCTATGTTACCATCCAAGCTGATGCAAAATTGTTCTTGGAAATGGAGAGGAATGCATGCAGGACGTGTGGTTAACCGCTCTTTTGGACACGCACCGACACAAAATGAGGGTCAGGCAAGAGCCCATTTCCACCATGTCAGCTCAGCTCTATAATTCACCTGCATGGACATCATATATGGGATAGATTATAAAAAATAAATTAAACAATTTAAAAAAAGGCTGAAGGAGAAGGGCGGAAAAACGTTTGTAATGGGGTGCTTGCTTTCCTAAAGGTTTGGTGCTCAAACAGGATATCAGGGTGAAAATGTGCCTGTGGTCAAACAGCCTGTCAGTCAATGTCCCTGCACCAGTGGGAGCCAGGTGACCAAAGCCGCTGAATGATAAGGCCTGCTAGTGTGTCTGAAACAGAAGCACCTAAATGCGTTAACGCGGATTGACCAAACCCTATGAGAAATACAATTTCACATGCATTTTATTTCACAATTGAGTGACATGAAGAAGTTTTGCAACTTACAGAGTCATTTGAGAGCAGACTCCGACCCACACAAAACAGGACACAGAACTATTTTCATACAACACCACAAAAATAACTGCGTTATGTAGTATGATGGTAAACTGTGTGGTTTTAAAAAAAGTATATTTTTTATTTATAAATGTGTCATTTGGATACACAACCTTAAACCCATATTAAAAAAAATACTCAGTATGCAAAATTCATTCTATATAAATTGTACATCTATGTTCCATGACACTTTTCCTGATAAAATCCATACATACTACATATTACCACAATTTCTATCCAAGAACAATATTACAGGAGGGCCACTTTTACTCTTCAATCAATCCCAAGGATATCATAGTAGAATTACACGTTCAATCTTGAAGCTCCTGTCATAAGATACATTAAGAATAATTTTCATCTTTTGATCTTATCGTATGCACACTCCCAAAATGTAGACAGGCCCAATGAAAGGTTTAGCTGTTTAACATTCAAACAGCGAGTCCAAAATTGCTCCATATGAAAAAAAAGTTACAAAAATGTGTATAATATGAAAAAATTAGCTAATAAAATACCATCCTTTCGTTAATCTAGGACAATACAAAATGTGAGGTTTTAAAGTTTCTTTCTCCTTTACACGTTGACAGTCTGCAGAGCCTTTTACCTTTTGGATATGCCTCGCCATGGGCCAATTATTTCCATCGTTTCTACTGTATTTAAAAATATAAGCCTATGTTTTTTATTTGGAAACTATTATGTACTGTTGTGCGTCTGCAAACCTAGACAGATGCTTTTTCTATTGTTCTAGTGACTACCGAGGCATCATCAGAGACCAGTCCCTTTGGATCACCTTCCCCTTATGTTAGACTCTAGTGTTCATTCAGAATCAAACATGATTTCTATCATCTCGAAGAGTTTATAGTTTTCTTCCCTAAATATACCCAACGGTTTAGGTCTTCTAAATCACATTAGCTTTATTCAGTGTATACTTAATATCACCACTAGTGGCCTGAATTACTTTTAAGAAGAGTACCCCCCTTGATTTTCTATGTTGTACTCAATACCACAAGCCTCATTTCCATTCATAATGCTACTAAAAGGGACATTCTTAGGAATTCATAGCGCTGCATGCCAACATTTCCCCTCAATGGCATTTAGTGTCTTAACATTTGTAGTCAGTACTGCTAATCCATATATAATAGTAGGTGCACATTTTTGCTTCTATAATTTGAGAATCGTGATAAGGGAGTAACCTCCTATTTTTCACTGTATACCATGCCACAGAGCTCCTAAAGCCGCAGCTTTTGTAAGATGCTTATTTATGAGCCTATTATACATTTTCCCTGGAAAGAAATCCAACCCCAGATATTTACTTTCAGGCACCACTCCCAGCTGGTTTTAAGACAAATACCAAGTGAAGTTACTGCTACGATTGAATGTATTTCTTTTGAGTAAATAGAATTTTCGCTTCGGACGTGTTCATCTCTAAAAGATTATCATCTACATATACAGTGAGCGCATTAAGGAACCATTGCAACACTATCGGGGTATGATCATATATTACTCTATCATCAGCATATGATGAATAGTGTACTTTATATGACCCAACTTTAGGTGATGAGGAGGGGGTACCTTACAATGCACCTTAGTAGATGTGGGTTGTTTTTACCCATGCATCCAAGCCCTACCATAAAACTGTGCAGTACTGGCATGGAACACATCATGATGGCCAGAACTCCCCAGAGTGCACAGGGAAAACATGAAGAATAGGCTGCCACCCATTTTTGCCTATGTTGTGAGCACAGGAGGACACTGCCTAAAACCACCATTGGGCTACACACATAGTAGCCTGAAACCATTGGGAATGGCAATGCTGATTGCCAAAAGCAACCCAGAACTGTGGGGAATTAATTTTCTTAATGTCAAAAATGGATGCAGTACCGGTGCTCACCACTATCAGAAAGCCGGCGTTTTAAAACCACCAGACTTTTGTGTAAAACTGAACAAATTAACCGAAACCAGGCCAAGGAAAGACTTGCTAAGAGGTGGATACAATGTAAAACTATATTCTGAAATGACTTGAAGGAAGTAATTATTTAATGTATATATAAAAAATAACTGCATGTAAGTTGGATTTGAATGTAGAAAACTGGGAACTAAAGTGACATTTAGCTGAATTCTGCCTGACAACTACCCCGACAGGAGTTGAACTGGCTCAACAACTCTTCCCAGGCCTGGCTGCATCCTGCTGGCCCCACCAAAAGGAGATCACATGGCCCTGTTGATTGAAAGGGGAGTGGCCCCTGGGGACTACAGGGAACTTCTTTGTTACAGGCCTTCTTTGGCTCAGACAAATGTCATTTTGGGGGGGGCCGTAAAAAGGCTTCCTCTTGGGAGAAACTGGGAAGGGCAGTGCCTGTGAGAGCCAGCTGAGCTTGGGGGAAGTGGATAAACCAGTTATTCCACCATGTGTTGTGGGAAGCCACACCCCTTCTTGACCAGGGCATAATTTTAAAAAGATAGATAACTCATAGTGCGGACTGGTCAAAATTATATAAATACCATTATTCTTGTGATTTTTCGGTGCACATTTTAAGAGGTGTTAGGACCCTGTGGTATGTTCCTGGGGATAGTAGCGGAAAAAAGGTTGTTACTCCAAATGTCTGCATGTTAAATATCTGACGCTTTATCATCTGAAACCCATATCCCTGGTGCACATTTGTGTAAAATCTGGAAAGGTTTAGAGGTCGTTATCTGGATGAAAAGGGGAGAATTCTGTCATCAGTGGACACAACATCGTACAAAGACAGGGATCGGATGGTTTGGTGCTACAGAAAATATGTTAACTGGACCTATAATATGAGAAAAATGGTACATAGATAAATATGTATTTGGATCAGAAATAGATTTGTGTGCAATTTGACAAGGGGAGGTTCCTCTGACCATAAAACCTATAGCATCACTCTGACACTCCATTTCTTCCCCCCAATCAAGGGAGAGAGGAAAGCTTGGCCAATGATAAGTGAGAGGGGCAGGCTTAGCTAGGCACAGGCACACGCCCATTTTCAAAACACATAAAAAGGGCCACTGAAACCCAGGTAGGGGATTCACTTTCCACTTTCTTGCGGGACGCTTTGCCGGGAGACTCCAGACTTCAAATCCATCAACCTCCAGAGACCAGAGATCCAGAGAGACCAGAGATCCAGAGAGACCAGAACTGTGCAGTGCTGAGAGCAGAACCAGAGACCAGACCGCTGTGAGCAGAACCGCCGGAAGTCCCGTCCAACCTGACCAGACCTTGACGGCTCATTTCAAAAATATAGTGCGAGTACTCACTGTGCCAAAACCAATCTCTTAGTTTAAAATAATCTAATCCAAACTATTTTAGCCTATTAGAACTGCCTCCTAGAATCATGTAATTCTGTCATCTTTAAAACTGAGAACTGTCATCTGTCATTCTGAGCTTTAAAATTTCAAATCTGAAAAACTACTTACACAAAATCGTCCGTATCTCCGGAACCGTTTGTGCTAGGAACGAGATTTTGCATCTTAAAGCTAAGATTCTAGGCTTTCCAACGAACCTAGAACCAACCTACTCCTTATAGTGCCTCCGTAATTACGCTCGACGCGCGCAAGTAAATTTGCCGCGATTTGACATTTGCACAATTTCAGCCACGTGTAAAAATCAGCAGCTTCTTGCTTTCCTTTGCTAAAATTCGTTTTACCCTGCTGGTTACACAGAGCATTGCTAAAGTGAGCCTGAACTAATATAAACTAGATATCACCCACCCTGAACCTCTAGAGGGAATTAAAAGCATTTTTAGCACATTTCTCACTTCATTGTCATCACATTCAAAGCATTTTGGGCCAGTGTTTCAAACCTCTACCTGTTTTCCTCTAAGCTTGCTGGAGGGGAACTGCATTTCGTATTGCATTTTGTTGGGATTCTTGAAGACTCTGTGCTCTCCTTCCATTTCTTACATTGCATGGGGGGGAGGGGAGTGAATTGTCAAGGAAAAGTGATTACATTGTCTTTTGTTGAAGCCATATCAAGTTATTTTCTGTACTGCATTTCATTCATCATTGCGTTTCCTTGAACCATATAAAGCATTCTTTCCCACCATATTCTTCTGTTCCTAGTCATAAGTTACCTCTTGCTGATTACTGCTCATATTCACAAGTGTAATATCCATTATCAATTTATTTATAGAAGTGTGATATATATATATTGTTTACATTTTCAAATAAACCTTTTAATTTGCAAAACAAACCTACTTCCTGGCTCAGTGGGGTCAGGGGGATTCTAAGAGGGGGGTGTTATACAAGGGTCGTCATCCAGAGTACTGAACTGGACATAAAAATACATCAATAAGGGTTTTCCTCAGCATCCCAGACTAGGCGTGACTTAGCTGTAGTGTTGATTGAATATCGCTTACAGAGATCAGGTATATGTCAAACATGGGTGACAGTACACAGCCTTCTCTTAGTCACACATCTGTTTTTATATATATTAATCATCGTATCAGAGTATAGTCCTGTAATAACAACAACTGTTTGCAAAGTTCTTACTTTGATAGTTTCATAAACTGGCATTTCCTAAACGCAGTATCAAAGGAGCTGCAAACCAAAAGCAAAAGCAGTGGATTAGGATTAGTATAACTTACTTTTGAAAGCGCATTTACGATGATTAAAATGTAAACCATGGCACATTTCTCACAAAAAACTATTTGTTCAATGCCTAGAATTATCTTCTTCGTCCAATCCCGCAGCACCCGTAAAATGTGGCTCGGGAACACACTACTTATTACATCCAGAAGCGCAATTAGCCTGTATGCACCTGGCTCCTCTCTTGGGCCCTTCTTGTGAATGCAGGCAGATTAACGATGACTCTTTCCAAGATGTAGATATATCCCTGTTTCCCATATTGTATTGATTATAGGCACCACAAAATAGGCCCATTCAACAGGTTGCTTTACAAGAGCGATATTGGTCACTCCACCGTCCCTGGCACTCTTAATGTATTCACGTTTCAGTATGGTCCACTAATCCAGCCACTGTTTAATCTTCTCTACTCCCCATGTCTCATCTTCCTTCTGTTACCGTGGTTCTTTGGCATTTAGGGGCCACCCAATTTGCCTCAATGTATTCTCTCCATTTTCTTTTGGAAAGGGGTATGTCCTGTTTCTTGCTTAAGCAATCATTTATGTTTATGAAATGCCAGAGCGCCTGCTTATTTTTTTTATAGTAAGAAGTGTCATAATCTCAAACCATTGTTTATTTGTACAATAATTTTTTGTTGTCTCAACCAGTATTTATATTAATAAGTGGCATAAGAACACCTTTTCTAAGTTTTCTCCTGTTTTTAATAGCAAGATCTTGTTTTGTGTGCCTTGCTCCATAATACTTCTCCCAACTCCTATCCTCGCAGCAAAGAAACCACATTTCCAACCAGAAACGTGTTTAGCATAACCCCCTAGAAACAGACATCTTTTCCATTTAGGCGGCAAAGGCTATAAGGTTCGTATTTGACCCCGGTTGTGGTTTGCCTGTGAATTCAGCATAACCATCACCAGGCCTTTTTGTTTACATTTCGCCCTGGAATAGGTTTCCATCATCAGTGAAAGATAGACATGGCCACTAAACTATTTTTTAGCTATCTTTAATTTATCACAAGTTTCGAAGTGACATTTTTAAATACAATCGTATTCAATCGTGCATTGCATTGCCTTATCCAATCGAGTATATTTATCTGGGCTGCTCCCCGTTGCTTTTCCATTTAGCATACACATTTTCCAGTTACTGAAGAAAGCTACCCATTCTTGCCCCCCCCCACCCCTTTATTTCCTTTTCATTGAAGCATAATGGCCCCCAGAATGTTAAACGTTTTACCTACTATCCACCTAAAAATATTTTACAAACTCAACTTCTAAATGTAACCTTATCGCATGTAGGATGTTTTCAGCTGTGTCTACTGGCAGACAATACCAAATTCTAACTTGCTAGCATTCCCGCTAGTGTGCAAAGCATAAATGGATGGTCTGCATGGTATTTTGAGGCACCACTGAACTGGCAGGCCTTGCTCCTACAACATCCGTTGTGGCTGCTGAGGTGTGGCACTAGAAAGCTGATAAAATGGTGCAGCATTGGGTAATCCAAGGCCAGCTGCTCATAGTCCCACCATGGCCAGCATGCCTATGCTGGCACTGTTTAAAAGCGTTCCATTGAATCTCGACAGGATTACATTGTGCTGTGCAGCATTACCTACTCCCAAGGTGCGTTATCATTGGAAAAGGAAAGTCATCCTTCGATTCATTATTAAGGGGCCCACTGCACCACGAGTAGCTATTTCTAAAGGGCACCACTGTAAGGTGTTCCTCAAGGTTAATTTAGTCGCGTTTCCCAGCTGTGCTTTGTCCCTGGACGTTCTCGGGCATTCGGCCACTGTCTTTTGTTATTAGGTGTTCCCAGTGTAACTTGCTTCAAGCTGGGCCCCCTTCTGTGTTCTCTCCAGGGTTCTTTCCCTCCGATTCGCTTCACGGTTCCATCACACAGTGCTGTGCTGTAGAGTTGCCCATGACTGCTCCCTGCCAAACTCCTACTATGCTGTCCACATGGCCTGCACTCCCATCACTGTGACCCATCCCCAGGAATTTCCCCCCACTGTGATGTGCTTCTGGATGACTCCTATGGTGACCTTTCTCCTAGGCACACAGCTACTAATGATGCTTGCATGGCTACACTGGACGCGATAGTCCAAATAACCATCAGGGTCTCGAATATTTGTACCCATCACTAACGTATTCAAATTCTACTTTACAATTGACATTTTTATTACAAGCATTTGTTGAAGAGCAATCCGGGCATATCGGAAAACTGATCATTGTAGAATGGAAAAAATAAACTATGACAATAGAGTAATAAAACAACAAGTATGTAGCCGAGGGATGATTCTAAAGCACTGAATGGGAGACCAGCAGAGGCGGGCCCAGCAGTATACTATTACTTCCAAATACTTAGCATGCCACTTAGCTGCCTCCAGCAACCGTTACTTCCCGAGATCGAGATCACCCTGGTGCACCTCATTAGGTGGGAAATGGGTGTGGGTATGAAAGACAAACGTTAGGATTTGACTCCTCAGAAAAAGGAAAAAAAAAACGCTGGGTAATAATAACTTAAAACACACACAAGGAATGGCAGATGAGACATGCTGGTGGCCGGTTTCTTTAGTTGATAGATATTTCTTTTCACCCAGTACACCAGTAGTTTTTAACTTTTGTTCTAAAAAGTGGGGCTCATAAAACTATATAAAAATCCTGTCATTATACCCAAGCAGCTGCGCAACAAAAAAATAAATAAAAACAAATAAAAAAAGAAAGTGTTCCAATCCTTAAAGGGTCTTTTTAAAAATATAAAACAGTCCACAAAATATATAAAAACACTCCTTATACAGTGCCCTGTAACTATATTACAAAAACCTCACTTGGGAGACAGCCTGCTCAGGGTTGTCTCAAGGACCTTTCTTTCTGCAGTTCCTCACTTAGGTGTTTTGAAGGCAGGCAGGGCAGCAGCATCATCATTCTCGGAGTCCTAGTGGCCTGCACTGCGTATGCAAGAATCAGCCCAGCAACTCAGCGACAGCCTATGGGGGGGGGGGTGGGAGGGGCTTTATCTTTATATGACCAGGCTGCGTATGCCAGGTGCAGCCCAGCGTGGATTGCAACAGCGTGGGGGATCCAATTAGTTTCTTCACCCAGGCTGCGTGTGCCAGCAGCAACCTGGGGACTGAGGCCCGCGTTGACAAGTGGCAGACCTCAACTGTGTACGCGCCGCTTCCACTCCTGGGCAGGGAGCGCTGTCTATTGAAGGAGCAGACCGAGCACAGTGGTAGCGATCACTGGGTGCTCCCGGCTCTGGGAGCACTGGGGAAAGAGTCGTGGAGATGAGGCACAGAGGGCCGCACATTCAGGCACTGGGGCACCACTTATTAGAGGAAGCTTGAGCGGGTAGCAGTTATCACCTGCAGGATCAGTCAGGTATTTCTTTGATTTTTGTCAGCACGGCGCTGAGCAGCGATCCAGCCCAACCAGCCGATTTGAAGGTTGGGCTCAAATGATCCAACATCACTCCATTCGCACTGCGGGCAACTTTGTTTTTTTTGTTTTTTTCTTTGTTTAAAAGGCCCCCCACGTGGCATTACATGCAGTGGCGTCTCCAGGAATCAAATTTAGGGGGGGCACAGAGGGGGCCACAGACCAAAGTAGGGGGGCTGCCTATAAAAGGCCAATAAATATGCTTTTGTCAAATTGAAACAGGCAAAGTAGTCCAAAGTGGCCCGGGGCAAAATTGTAATACTTCTGAAGCCAGGGCATCAACTGTAAGCATCATGCCATGAACCTACATGCCAAGTGATCCTTTACTTTTTTCTCCTTTTCTTCCTTTTCATTTAGAACCAAATGCTGCCATTCTGGTAGTAGCAAAGATTGAGACAGCTATATTGTCTTGCAAGATAATCTGCAGCGCTAAATGTAATCTACCAGAATGATCGGGCAACAACCTGACCCACTCACCAGACCTCCAACTTCATAGGTCACCAGTCCGTGACCAAAATTCAAACCCATCAAGGACCTTTTGAGAATACAAACTCACTGTCCAGTCTAAGTGGAATACCCTCACCCCCATCCTTCTGTCCAGTTAATTCTGGAAGGTGAACAAGTCAGTCATCGACACACATGTCTCCACTGCACTGGTCACATGACTTGTATCCTTTTGGAAAGCCCCGAACCCAGCGCTCTGGATCACCATCTCCCTTCTTACACATGGTTGTACTTTTCCACCAGCCTTTCTCCCAGATCCCATAGCACCGGTAGCAGATCCAAATTGCACAGAAATGAGACACAACTCAAAATAGCAAACGAAGTCATTCAAACCAGACATGGGTGGAGTATGAGAAAAGGCTGCACGTTTAATTGTAGTTCTCTTATAAGTCATCCGATTGCTGCCTGGTCATTATGTGCACCAGGCCACTGAATCATTTGATTTGCTTCTGGGAAACCAATGGAGTTTTCTGGAATTGATTAACTTAAGTGGGCCTTGCACTATTCCTGAGCAAGGTCGTTATGGGCGACGTTCCCAGCTTTGGTACCTGTCCCTATGTAGCTGGGAACAATGCATTTCACTCCCATACAAACCACAGTCCAGGCCACAACGCAGTTATTGAGGAGTCCAACTGTACATATGGGTGAACGTGCCTGTTGTACTTCCCTTTACCTCTGTGGCTGAAGAGTAAACTTAACTGCTGCCTTCAGTTGTGAAATCCTACTTCCTCAGGTAGGATGCCCTTTAACTGCCATGCAATGTGGTTGGCCCCTGCGACTCACAATGCTCCACTTCGGACCAAACCTGCAATGTTCAGCAAGAAAGTATTGTTCCCCTGCTGCCGAAAAGCGGATCATGCCTGAAAAGTTGCCGGTTTATCCCTCATTTACACTGATAAACAGCTACCCCAACTATTTTAGGATAATAGTGTTTTGCATCTGCTTATCTAAAAGGACTGAGTTGATAGACGGTCAGGATTTGCATGCAGAGGCAGCACAGCAATCTACCGGGGAGGCTAAATGCACGGTGGGACTACAGGTCCCGGCGTGCCTTGTTCGAGCTCCTACATGCAATGCCATGCTGGTCAGCTGACGCTGCGGTACGCTGGCATGCCATGATGTGCTGCACACACTACAAGCTTTGCCCGCAGCATAAGAGGAAAGGGGTCTAATTGAGTATGTTTCTCTGCTCACTTTCCCGTGCTGGGTTGCCTTCGATTTCTGTTAGTTCTGATCCCATATAGAACTCTGTATTCCTGCTTTCTATCCCTACCTGTCCTTTGTTTTCTCATGCTCAGTTTCTCCATGCTATGAGCCCTCAACCCCTGCCCGTTTGCTGGCTTTCTCCTTTGAATAGTGTTTTAAGTACTTCTTCATGCTGGGTTTTTGACCTCTGCCTGTTTCTCTGATTTGCCTTGGATTGCGATGAATTGGATTTATCATCTACCATCAGCTATGCTCCGAATACTGCTCTGCTGGTCTTCCATTGCTGGACATATTCTCGCTATTCATTCTGACAGTTTCTCCCTGTTGTCGTCAGTGCAGGCCTTTGCACATTTTTGAACTTTTTTTAGCACCTCGTTCCGGTTGTGCAATTTTCCTGATGTATGGCCATATTGCAACAGTAGAAAGCAATCTGGTATCCAACTAGGTACACTGTCGTCATCTCAATTCCAGGTGTGTTGGTGCTCTATTATTCTACTTCTGTATACCATCTTGCTTACCCATATACTGATCTCTCCTGGTTTATTTTTAGGCTCGGGATTTTTGTAGCGTTGATACTGTTTCTGCCTCCCACCTTTCTCTGCCACTTAGGAAACGTGGGCTTTGGAATTCCATAGTGACCGGAATCAATGTGGGTTAGGTTACCTCGCTGGCGTTTTGTTGGGCATTGGAGACTCTGACAAAGGTAGAGCAAACCTAACAAATTGAGGAGCCCATATTTTCTGCAAGGTACTCATGGGGGCTGAAAAGGAGCCTGCCATGGCTGTAGTACTGGCTGGATATGCCCTTCCTAGGGAAGTGGGTTAATTGCATAACTGACTGGATGTCTTACACGCCGTAGTCCATTCTCTGCCCCCAGATCAGGATTTGGAGTTTGGGGGGGGCTAGGGGGGCATGCCTCCAGCTGCAAGTCAGGCTGTATGGGTGTTCCCATACAAGGTATTGGTACCTATACCGGGAACAGTTCTTTTCCATCTCCCGTTGGCTCCACCTGAATGGTCTTTGTGGGATCCCAAAGGATACAGAACATTTCATTATAAATGCAAGCTTTGCTTTACATGTAGGCTCTTCCCCAGATGCTCCTTCTAAGGCGGCTTTGTTTTGTCTCATCTAGTTGGTAGTGCAGTAGCTTGGGCAAATCCACTCTTAGAAAACGATCGGCCATTGTTATACAACTTTGATGCCCTGATGAATGCTATGTCCAGAGTTTTCGAAACCATACGACTGGCGTTTGATCTAGTGTTGCTCAAACTGTTTCAAGAAAAAAAGTATCTATTGAATTATATAGGCCAGTTTAATCAGCTGCCAGTTGAGGCGGCTTGGCCTGAAGACAAGAATGTGGGCTTGTTCTAGAAGGGCCTTAACGATGATCTCAAAAATGCATGGTCTGTAGTCCCTGCTATGCCTTGGATTTTGCTGGTATGTAAGACTTAATGCTACAGTTGGACTCACGTATGTTCGAACAGAGGCGAACAGAAACATTTCTTCTCTTGGCCAGGTGCACTGTACAGCACCCCCTGAAATTTTGGCAAGTAGTGCCGACTACTCTGAAACCATGCAAATCGGTGGTGTTCGGGGACCATTAACGCTGGAAGAGAAAGAGGTGCCGGAAGGGTTACTCCGTCTGTATTGTGGTAAACCTGGACACTTTGGTAATGTCCAGAAAAACAGAGAAAACAGGACTCTACCATAAATGAGGCATGTGGGACGAGTCCTGGGATATTGTCTGCCCAACAGTTTCCTCTCATTACTTCCATGCACTTCAGCTTCCATGTGGGCCTTCGGGTTGATGAGGTAAGGTCTGCTCATGTAGATTTGTTTATTGACTCCGGAACATCCAGGTTATATGATGTTGATTTTGCTCACGAACATAAGATCGAAGTTATACAAAAAGAGAAACATGAACCCGTATGGACAGTGGATACCAGAACCCTATGCATGACTTGTCTGCCCGATCATGTCGAAAGCCTGAGCTTTGATATCATAGCTGCACCGCACTTTAAACGTGTACTGAGGGTGCTATGGTTATTCCTGCATAACCTTGCAGTAGATTGGGAAAATAAAACTGTGTTCTTTCATTCTTCCTGTTGTGAAGAAACATGCCTGCGCTCTTCAGGCAGAACCCTAAACTCCGGTTGTGCTCTTTCATTGTCTGTACATGATATTGGGGCGCTACAGGCAGTCCTCCCAGATTATCACGTCTTTGCCGTCTTCGACAAAGCTAAGGCAGGACGTCCACCAATGCTAGCCAGGCTCGTTGGCATCTATTATTCTCCGCCTATGATGTCATCATCACGTAGGAACCCAGGCCTACTAACGGCAAAACAGATGCCTCGTCAGTATGAAACCGAGGCTCATACAGAGAAAAGCTTTAATACGATCCAAAGGCCTGGACATGTTTTGTTCCAGGACCCCAGCGTTAGTAGAATAGTTACAATAGTGGTATTCAACAAACTCCCCTGATCTGTTACCTCCCAGAGTAGAAGAAAAGGAGGGTGAGGAGGGCGTTCCTGTTAAGGGATCACAGTTATACCTACCCACAGAACAGTTACAACAGAAAGCGATGCACTCCTGTGACAACTCTAAAGTGGCTGCACCCCTGGGTTTCGTGAAGACCGTTGAATCTTGTACAGAGATGGACTTGGTGGCCTTCCGTTCAAACAGACATTTGTCATTATCTACTGACGTGCACCACCTTTGCACATAGGAAGAGGGCCACTGGTAAACCCAAGGGCCTAGTACAGAACCTATCTGTCCCGGCACAGTGTGTCCTGGGACCCAATAGTGGAACTACCACCTGTGGAAAATGTTTATTCGATACTGGTTGTAATCTATTCATTTACCCATTAAGACACTTTATGGCACGATGAGGTACCCACACGTTGCCGAGATAGCACAACTGCTTTTTTCTTCATATTTTTCGATTACACAGTTCGCCTTCCGTCATGCATCAGGCAGAGGCCCAGAGTTCCCCTCAAGTTTTGTTGGTCTCTGTCAGTAATGCTATCAATGGACCATCGGTTTTCGTTGGCCCGTCACCCTCAATCAGATGGCCAGATGGAACCGTTAAATCTAACATTAGAACAACAGGTTCAGCGCGTCTGCTTAGAAAAATCAAAATATTTATTTATTTATGTTGCTTGTAAAGCGCGCCAAGCCCTGGGGAATCTGTGCGCTTGCTTACATAAGAATCCTACAGTGGATACAGTCATGCATTCAATTCACATATTTAAATAGTCGTTGTGTGCATTCACATATGTCTACGGCAACATCGCCATTCTTCTCCTCCTATGGCTATCACCTGCAAATGTTGCTGGAAGACATCCCCAGGAGCTCTAAAGTACCCTCGTCCAGCAAAATGGTTAGTTGTATCGGAGCCGGAAGGCAAAGGTGTTTGAAAATATACTTGCTGTCGAGGAAACACAAGAAATGGGCAGATAAACAGATCTGAAGCCCTGCATTGAAAAGGGCAGAAAAGGATCTGAAGCCCTGCATTAAGCATTTGGCAACAAGGTCTAGTTGTCCATGCCACATTTAAGAATGCCAGGAACCTGGAAGCTATTGCCTAGATATGTCGGTCCTTATCCTATCGTTCAGGTTATCAACCCGGTAGCCATACACCATTCCTGGAAGGTAAACCAAGTCTTTCAAGTGTCCCTGTTGAAACTGTGTCCGTCTGCCACACATGTTCCAGTGAGACCCCTCCAGTACTGGTTGGGTCCTAAAAATATGAGGTTTGGTCCCCATTGGGTGCTAGGATTCAGCAAGATAGTTTATTTTTCCTTGTGGACTGGAAAAGGGTATAGGCTGGAAGAACATACATGGGGGCCTGCAACCAATGTCCATGCCACTCGCATGGCGTCCCTTTTTCTCTGCATTTCTTGGCTTTGGCTGTCTGGAGGCCGGCTCTTGGGGAGGGGTTTTGTAAGGATTTCCATGCAGAGGTGGCACAGCAATCTACCATGAGAGTCAGCGCATGGCAGGACTACATGTCTGGCCGCGCCTTGCTCGGACGTGGAGCACCATGCTGGTGAGCCGATGCCAAGGTACACCAATGCGATACGCTCCATACACTCAAGCTTCGCCTGCAGAGCAAGAGGACATGGGACGTGGACTGCAGTGCTTCTCCACGAGTAGGTTTCTGTTGCATTCCTGTGCTGGGTTGCCTTCGATTTCTGTTAGTTCTGGTACCTCTAGAACCCTGTATTTCCCCTGTCTATCCCTACTTGTCCTTTTTTTCTCATGCTATGAGCCGTCAACGTCTGCCTGTTTGCTGGATTTCTGGTTTGGATTGTGTTCGAACTACTTCTGCCTGCTGTGTTTTAGACCTCTGCCTGTTTTTCGGATTTGCCTTGGATTGTGATTAATTGGATTTCCATCTACTGTCAGTTACCCTCCAAGTTCTGCTCTGCTTGTTCCCTTCCTGGATGTATCCTCCCTATTCGTTCCCATAGTTTTGCCCTACTGTCGTCAGGGCAGGCCTTTGTGCATTTTTGTGTTTTTGTCACTCCTTGCTACATTTGTTCAAGTTTCCTGGTCTATGGACTCATTGCACCGGAAGGAAGGAATCCAGTAATCAACTAGGTTCACAGCCGGTCGTCATCTCAACCCTATGTGGCTAAGTTCCCCCTTATTCTACTTCTGTATACCATCTTGCTTACCCATACACTGATCTCTCTCTTTTCATTTTCAGTCAGGGGTTTGTGGCGTTGATACTGTTTTACGCCCACCTTTCTCTGGCACTTAGGAACATTTCAGTGGGATTTGGGATTCTGTGGTGACAGGGATCGAGGTGGGTTGAGTAACCTCGAAGATTCCCTTTCGGCAGTCGACGCTCCATGACAAAGGTAGGGTAAGCCGGACAAATTAGGCCCTTTCAGAACCCGATTGCAAAATAAATACTGCGAGGAGGCTGCTCTCCTCTGCATTCAGAACACCGCAAAAAAAAAACGACCCGGAAGGTATTGTGATAGCAATTTTGTTGGACAGTACCCTGGGTCCTTTGCTCTGGTTAATTTCGTTCTCTTTCCGCCAGCCTCTGTCAGTTTTCGACCACCTGATGTGGATCAATATCATTGTTTATGCTGTCATCACTGCCAATCTGTGCCATTCGGGTGCTGTCATTCTTGGCAGTAGCCACCACCTTTGTGCTATGAAGTGAAAAACACCATGGAAAAAGCGCTGTCAATGTAGTGAAGTCAAATCTCTGATGTGTTCTGAGCATGCATGTATACAGGTCCATGATAGTGGAATGGGTACGCTTTACTTTATGGCATCAACTCGTCATTAGAGGTTGCACTCCCCGTTTAACCAGTTATACAGATTGTACCCATGGTCAGTGATGGTTTCACATTAGATGGAAACAACACTAAAATATGGTGACAAATTGTGCTGCATGTATTTCGCATGTATACCATCAATTACATTGTCGAACGTTACTTGCAGACTACAGATATAATGCATATGTAAGGGTACAGTTTACTATAAGAACAGTAGTCGGAGGAAGTGGAGCTGGCCGATCAACAGATGATGAATTTCTCTAATGCTCCTGTCGTGGGCGCCTCACGCTGCCCCGCTCTGTCGTCCCAGTGGCACACATGTGTGAGATTAGCAACCAGAGGAGGGTTGACACAGCAGTGTTTCTGCTCATCAAAGTGATGTTTGTGGAGTGATGGTCCCGAGTCCGGAAGCTAACTTTTTTCACTGTATGACCCACTTAGGACAAACCAAGGGGGCAGAGGTACCCAGGGACCGACTGAGCTGCAGGATTCCTGGCTTTTGCTGGCCATTGGAGACCTGTGGCGCATGCATAAGGGTGTCTAGGCGACGAGCCTAACAACATGCGTGAGAAGGCAGCTTTACCAGTGTCGCCAGACGGTGGATGCTGGGAGATCCAACGGTGAACGGCAGAGTTGTGAAGGGAAGAGTCCCAAAGGCAAGTTGCAGACCTGTAGAAGGTGACGGAGTATTTTAGTGCCGCATATGAAGAAGATACGAGGCAAGAAAGTTGCTCTTGGGCTGGCAGGTGCCCAGAGAACATGCAGGCCTGCGCCCTGAAAGGATGCCAAAATGGCCGTCAACTAAAAGTTACTTGAAGGAGGTAGACCTTAATCATAATGCACCTTTTTTTATTTCAACTGGTATTTTTACAAAAATGATATTAAAGCAGAAATATGGTTTGCAGAGACATACATTTTGTATTTACCAAGTAATCTTTCTGTATGAAATGTCTACAGTCAGCTCATTGGCATGCAGTCATGTCCCAAAGCTGCCCTGGGAGAGAGAAAGATAGACTTTCTGTGGAGTATGGAGGGAAATCATAAAGAGGCGTTGCTACGGGTTCCTTTCATAAAAGGATTGTAGCCATTTCCCATGGTGCATAGAAGGTAGTTCTGCATGGCAGGATAGCGATCATGCCACAGGATATAAACATGTACCTTGCTCACCAGAAAGCTAGGGCTTGTGTTGTGGTTGACGTCTCGAGGAGGGGATTTCCCTGCCGTATGACAGCTACGCGTCCGAATAAAACTGCTCATGTGAGAGCAAACCGTTTCTCGGGTGACGTCCCAAGTAAGAGGGCGAGACTGGGAAGCTAACTGTTTCTCGTGGCAGTCACCGTGGATAGGTGTAACTCGCCTTTGGATTAAAAGGAGAACAAGTAGCAGCTAACATTTCCATCCGCCAGAACAGGCTTGAGGAAGGCCAACAAACCGTCAGCCGTAAATTGTCAAGAACTTCTGATGCATCTCGAAGGGCGCAATTAGCTCCAGTAGGAGGCGCCAAATGAAACCGCGCTGTAAATGGATGTTAGCTGTGCCCCGGATACTGAGGAGTACCCTTGATTAGGTGGTCCACCTGTAGATGGATGGGCACCAGTTGCAGTACATTTTGGGTGACCTTGTAAGAACGGGGAAGACATCCACACTCGTACAAGTATCAGATATGTTCAAGGATTGAAGACTTGGGACATGAATCTAATTAGGAGCATGAACTAAAATTGATGTTTAAATTGCTCACCCCAGTGAAAGTTATTTTCTGTACAAAACCAATAGCTCCTGATGGATTTCCAGATATTTAATGCATCAAAATCTTAAGGAAAGAAAAATGATGGGCATTTTTAGATTTTTTTTATGAATTGAGTAGGAGTTCGGTATGATGACAATGGTATGAATGGTGTGGAAGTTGAGTAGTGCTTTTGAATGAGTTGTGTCCAGTGTCAGTTTGCACAGCACTAGTCACTTTAGTAGCGAGAAATTGAAATAGATCTTCTAATTGCTAATGTGTTTTGTGCAGGTTGCTCTTGTTGTATTGTGATTACCAATCAAATTGATGGTTCGTCAAGGATTGCCATGATTTTAACCGTGTTGTATAACTAATAAAATATGCATTGTTGCCAAATTGGCCTGCTCATGCATTTTTGAGGCCTCAATCAAGGCGGGAGTAGTGAATGGCTTCCCTAAATAACGAATTCCATAAACCACAAGCGTTTTGTGCTTGTTAACTAGAGGTTATTTAGCTATTTGAGGGATCGCTTGGTAGTTTGAATTCCCTTTTGCCTCTCAAAGTTGTTTAGGATAGTGATCATGCCACAGGATGTAAACATGTACCTTGCTCACCAGAAAGCTAGGGCTTGTGTTGTGGAGAAATACAAAACATCCCATTTTAAAGGAAATTCTCTTGATCACAGGAAGTCAAAGTCGAAATCTCCTCAGTTTTGATTATGCAACTTTTTCTTCACTCTCTTCTCCTTAAAAAGGTATGATTTTGGGAAACCTGTAGTTTATGGATTAAAGGCGAAGGCGACCAGGCATAAAGTCTGTTATAATGACCCAGTCTTGTTTGAATTAGGGTGCCAGCCTTGATGGATCTATCACTCGGAGGGAGTCAGTGATTGAAAAGTTACAGTTGTTGAAGGTGGAGAAAGACTGATAGAGCAGGTGCTGCAACCTGTGAAGACATTGGTAAATCTGCATTGAGCCAGACGCCCAGGGACAACAGATTTACCTATGCTCAAAGTTTCCCTCCTGCAACCGGCAATGTGCAAAAAAGTATTCACTTACCTTTTACTAACTCGTACCATAATCCTAATACACTAGTTCAAAAGATTTCAAACCATGGCTAGCCTCCTTAAAAATATGGATACGAGGAAACATTTCCAGGCACCAAATCCAGTGCCTGGGAGATTCAAATTTAGAACTTTTTTCTAAATCTGTAGGAGCTTTTTTTTAATTCCACGTATTAGGCACATAGTCGACACGTTCCCGAATGCTGCACGCTGAATGTAAACATATGAATCTGCTGTCAACAGATTGATAACATCGAAAAGGTTGCATGAGAGAACACAATGTGGATTTGACTGAGATTACACTGGAGGGGACATGGCAGTGGCCTGCAAACAATAGAAACGATGAAGTAGGTTTGAGGGGATGCATAAGATGAGTAGGGGGGCCTCCGAAAAGGGGCATTGTGGGGGAAGCAGAACAGAGGACATGGGTTGGTGGCGGGCCACCTCCTGAAAAGGAGGGAAGTGTGAGGGGTCAACGATCCGAGGCGGACAACTGCTGGTGTTTTTCTCAATATTAAACATTTCATTAACAAAAAGTGCAAATAAATCCTTGTTAAACCTACTCTGTCAAGGATTTCCCTACGTAGTCTAAGAACTAAAGGGATTATTCCTAGCATTAACAAAACTGGCCCTCACACTAAACAACAAAACATTCAAAGTAAATCAAACAACATAGATAAGTGAATAACTAACAACCAGTGATTTGGATGACCTTCACCTGTCCTAGGTAGAACCCTTGCCCAGGATTGTTCAGTCAATTTCCCCAAATGTTCAAAAAGAAACGTAAAGTCTTGAACCAGATCGTTTAAGTTCCAAATGAAATAAAAGTTCAAAGAAAAATCCACTGGTGTCAATTCTTCTGCTTTTTGTTGAAATGTTGCCCTTCCAAATCCAGCACCAATGGTAATCCTGGATATCCTCTTTCCAAGATTGTTTTGCCACAGTTTAAAGAATAAATGAACAACTTCTGGTGCAACAACTAACTTTCTATGTATTTATGACCCGTTTGTCTTTTGTATACTTGTCAGGATGCTTCTTCTTAGGGTGTTGCTTTCCTCTTGACAACCACCCTTGGACTACTGTTACAATGGGAACAGGCTCCTTTGTTCCACAGTCTGTCACTACTTCAGCCATCTTTAGTGTAACATATACTGACAATATTATAGAAAACCACAGTTCTGGTAATTCTACTTCAACTTTGTACTTTATAATTGTTAGGCGATTTAAAGACGAGACTCTTTGACCTTCACAGGTAGGCAAAGCACACTTCTATCCTATACATAAGAAAAGGGCAGCTTCTTTGCCTCTTCTGTCGGTCTTACTACCACGGATATAACCTGCTTTTGATTCCAGAATGCCTTTCTCTCAACTTCAACAGTCTCAGTATTACAGGTTGTTGACTTAATCTTCTTACAAGCAGCCAGCTCCCTTCCCCAGCTTTATTCCTACCTTCTTGGTTCCAGTAGCTACTCCGAAGTTGTGTTGCCACTCTTCCAGATTTGGATAACAATGTCACACTTGTATCAGGACACCAGACTTAACAACCTCATAATGCAGGTGGATAGATTTCAACAGGGCGTGTTTCACTATAGAAAGCATTTTCCTACTGGCTTGGGTAATACTTGTTCGTCTGGTCAGTTCAATAACTTCTATGTTACAGAACACTTGTTCTGGATGTTACACGTTTCCCCCTTATTAACACAGAGTTCTACGCGGACTCCGGTCGGGAACTATGATTCTTCACACGCAACCTCTGTTTTTTGTTTATATTTTATTTCCATCACAAGTGTTTCAGAGCACGACAAGGCAAGGGAGGGCAGGGGAGAACAAAACAACTATCTTACTAGGCCCAGTGACATTGAGAACGCGCAAGTGCATGGGAGAGGGGGAGGGGAAAAGTGCATGGAAGGGGAAGAAGTGGAAAGTGCGAAGCAAAGGAGAAACAGATAAATAATAAATAAATAATAAATGCAACAAACGGTGGTAGTGCAGCCAGAAAGTGGCAAGTACTGGGTTTAAGGCAGCAGACAGGGTAGGTCTGATAAGTACAGGAAGGAAAAGGGGGGGCTGTACAGATACAGACCCCAGTGCAAGGGGAGGCCTAGAGGCAGTGCGGGAGTGGCAGGGTGAGCAGGTACCTGGGCCCGGAGGACAGAGTGGTCAGGTGCACAGTGCTGAGAGAGAACAAATCAGCAGGGGAAGGGGGGCAAAGGCAGAAGCAAAGAGGAAGGGCTTGAGGTGCTTCCGGAACCAGAGATGGTGCTCCTAAAGTTTTAGAGTGGCGGGAGGCTGTTCCAGAGAGAGGCCCCAGCCGAAGACGGAGACGGAGAACTACCCCTAGCTCATTTCTTTGAAAAACAACTGACCCTGAGGGAGTTAGAGGAGCAAAGAGCTTGAGAGGAGAGGGGAGGTATTTGCAGTGGGATAGCTAAAGGTATTTAGCACCCAGGCCCCAGAACGCCTTGTGGACAATGCAGAGGGTTTTGAATGTAATGCTTGCATCCACTGGGAGCCAATGGAGAGATTTCAGAGCTGGAGAGATACAATCCCATGGCTTGAAGCCAAGGGCAAGTCTTGCAGTCCTGTTCTGGATTAGTTGCAGAGGGTGGAGTGTAGAGGTAGGTAGATTTAGAAAGAGGCTGATACAATAGTCCAACCTAGAGACAACCAGAGATGGGAGACAGTGAGCTTCTGGGGGAAGGAGAGGAAAGGCAGAGTACCTCTGAGGAGGTGCAGTAGGAAGTTTGACATTTTAGAGACATCAGAGATGTGGGCGGAGAAGGGAAGTGTGGAGTCAAATATGACCCAGAGGTTATTAGCCTCGCATGTGGGGGTGAAAGGAGGGCCAAGGAAGGCCGGCCAGACAGTGAGGGGAAAGGATGATGAAGGTGTGCCGATGAGCGGGATCTCAGTCTTGCTGGCGTTCAAAGATCGTTGGCAGCACACCAATCTTGAATGGCAGTTAGGCAATCAGAGATGAGAGAGGGAGAGGAGGAGGCTGAGGGCAGCCTGAAAACGAGTTGTGTTGTGTACCACTGGCAATTTGAGCAGAAAATGGCAATGCAGTGAGCGAAAGTTGCCAGGTATTGGTTGAAAAGCCATGGCGAGAGGTTAGACCCCTCGGGAACACCACAGGCAGAGAGGGACATAGATGATAGGAAGGACCCAAGTTGGACCGGGGGGGTCGATCAGAGAGGTAAGAGGTCAGCCAGGCCAGAGCCTGATCAGTGATACCCAGGTTATCACAAAAACGGTTGAGCTGGATGGTATGATTGACCGTGTCGAAGGCAGAAGAGAGATAGAGTAGGATGAGGGCAGAGGGAATGTTGGAGTCAAGGTTGGAGAGCAGAGCTTCACGGATGTTCAGACAGCAGTTTCGTGCTTATGGCAGCTTTGAAGCCACACTGGTAGTCATGGAGACAGCCAACAGAATCGGAATGAAGGTTAAGCTGAGAGATGGACAGCTTTTCCAGGAGTTTGCCCAGACAGGGAGCAATGGAAATTGGGAGATAGTTAGAAGGGCATTGCAAAGAGCCAATGATGTTATAAATCTTTTAACAGTTTGTGAAAGTTAGCTTTAGGGTTTCCGAGTGGTTTACAAGGCGTTCCCCCTTCCCAATTGGAGAAACGTGACCAGTATGTTAACATTAAATAGTTTACAAATGGGAAATGAAAAGCTTTTCTTTATACACAAGCACTCCAGTTTGTATTAGAAGTGCATGTGGTACTTTCCCATTGTCAGCAGGACTCTTCAAAATGACAAACAGCTTCTACTCGCTCCTACTCTTACGCAAGTTCATTTAGAACTAGTAACAGTTACTGGTAAGGTTTTCAGAGTGAACCTGAACACAGAGCTACACTCACCGGCTCCACCAGTTTGAGGGTTGCTTCCACTTCCCCACTTTTTCTCCTGCTACCACATTAAGCACACTTGGGACCCACATCACCTCTGCAGCACGGATGTCTCCCTTCCGGCCTTAACCACGAGGAGTCTCCTTCGCTCCTCCCTCCCTCGGATTGCTTCTGTGCACGGGCATCAGGTTATAGCACGATCACGGCTCTGCAATTGCAGCCACAAGGCGCACCTGGGAAGACCTTCAGTCTCGGCAAGTCTCCATCAGTGCAGCCATGGCAAGGCAGTGTTTGTGAACACAGGACTCTCTCAGAACTTGCAGGTGCAATCTGCTTTCCTCTTGTCCCGGTGTCCCTTAAGTAAATACACTTTATAATGAACTGCCAACCTCGTGCTCTTCTTCTTCTGCTACTACCACTAGCGTTCCAGGTCCATCGATCTTCTCCTTCCTGCTGCAGCCCCTTTTATGCCTCTTATGTGGGACAATCGATTTCAGGTGCAGGCCCTTAATGTTAATTGCCTGACCTTGACAAAGGCTGTTAGTCCTGCTTGCCTGTACTTTGCTTCTACGTGCCTCTTCCGTCCTCCTCTTTGTCTCAGTCCCTATGGGATTATGAGACATGTAGTTCATTTTAGAGAAGTTCGTTTTTTGCACCTCTGGTATAACATTAAGGGTTGATTTAATTTTCTTATTTTTAAAAGAGGGATTATAGGTTTCAACCTTATTAGAGGAAGATGATGTATAGATGGCCATACTTTCACTATTCCATGTAGCGTACCTTTGTTATTGAGGAGGACATTTGATTTTAGGAATAAAAAAAGATTTGTTCTTTTGGTATAATAGATTGTATCACCTTAGCTTTAACCAGAGGCTGAGAGATCAAAATGACAGTAAGCCATAACCTCTTCTGGCATAGTGGTAAGAATATCCCCTTCAGAGCAAAACTACTGTCTCTCATCCCACGGAATCTCCTCACTACCCTGAGCCCTATCTCCACCAAGGTGATCCTGCCGCAGTACACCACCCCTATGATTGTGATCAGGAAGCATCTGTCATCGTCTCGCTACCTGGGAGGAGACTTTAGGCAGAATTTTAGTGAGTGGTCTGCAGGATTCTTCACAGAAAGCAGATGGAAAGGATGAGGTGGGGACACAGGGTTATAAGGGGAAAATATCACCCACATGAGATTAAACAGAGTGGAGGAGGGCATGCCAGTGTTGTGCAGAGGCGCTGGAAAGCCCAACACTGGATTGCGCATTTAACCAGTATGAATAATTCTGGCCACAGGCCCATTGCTGTGCAGCTCTCTGAAAATCTAAGTGGCCAGTTAATTGACACTATTTTGACTTGCATGAAGGCTGGCATTTAGCATGCAGCAAAGAACTAGATCCAAGTGGCACACAGAATTTCAAAAACGCATGTGAAATCCAAGTGAAGTGAAGATTCTTAAAGTACTGACAGACTGCAGTATATTATATTTAACCCTCTCATATGTAGCATTAACATATCTATGTTTCATAGTACTAACTACAAATCAGTTATTCATACAGTAATCCAAATGGCACAGTCCCAGATTGTGAAATCATGAATAGACATACATCCCATTACCAATATTTATACAAGATCACTCACTCCTACACAAATCTACTAGAGTTCATGCACCACCATACCAGTATGTCCTCCATGACATTCTGGTGGTTCAGGGGGACAGAGCTTGTAGCCCCTTTGTTATTTCATAATCAGTCTGCAACATGTTTTCTTTTAGAGAGCCCCTCATTTACAACTTCTGGGCACAACGATTAATATTTATCGTCAACGTGTTTGAAGAGACCTGTGTTCTTCAGGATCAACCACTTCTCCCTTTGTCATCCATGACCTGAACTGCCAATATATAAAATACCCACTTTGCACATCAACAAACCATTTAACTTCACACAGTAAAATGGTATAGTGCTGGAAGCCACAAACGTCCTTCACCACAAATATACTCTAATACCTCTCAAAAATGAATTGATATTAGTTAAACTACTCACGGAAACACCATCCCGAGTGCATTACTTTAGATGCCCAATTTGAATGTACACCACTTAAATGACACTCCGCCTAAAGGGATATGTCTAACTTAAATTTAATTAATTACCTTTTGTCATACAGTAGCAACCTTTCACAAAAACAAATGCCGATTAAACCACAGAGCAATTTCATTGTATGGGTGGGTCATCTAAATGTTGTGAGGTGAAATATAGCCCCTGAATGCTAGAAATCAAGAGGCAAGAGCCATTTGTAAATGTCCACTAAAGTATAAGGCTAGCACAGAGATGGTGATGTCAGACATGAGGCCTATTGAACCAAAAACAGGCCTAAGCCAAAAAAGTGGGTGAATTTCAAAAGTGTTAAGATATGCGCAATGCATTTCAGCGAGGAAAAAAAAAGACACGTGACTGACAATGCCATTTCACTCAATCCATGGAGAGAGGCACTTTTAATTAGAGACAGCCATGCAATTTACAAGAAATAAAAGAATGTCCTTTTTATTTCTCCTCATCCAAATGAAGGTGTGCATGCAGCAAGAAGTGAGTGATTGCTAGACTTTCAAAGTTTGAACGTGGTTTTCTCATATAACTGCCCTATACATATGGACAATCCAGAAGTGATACTCATGTATTTTGAAACCGTGAGATTAAAGTATTACATATGGGTGAGGCCCAAGTGCCTTATAAAATGTCATGTAAAATGCATTTGTGTGGGAGTTTAAAAGCCATTTGCTGGCATGGTATATGAGCAGATCGCTTCTTAACCTACAAGATCTTTCCTCTGCTCCCTGAAGGCACAGGCCTGGGCGTCAACCATCAATCAGGGCCATTACTTCATAATATAGAAAGAAATACGCTGCTTAAATTAAAACCACAGTGGGGACTGGTAAGGCCATGCCTGTTCTTGCAGCAGAAGTGACCTTGAGGTCACAATTCCCATAAAATGTCTATTAGTGTTGCTATCAGGGCCTCACAGGCCTTGAGGAGGGATAGGCTAAGATAAACATGAGCCAGCCACTGCCTGGTCACATGTTTAAGGATAAATGAAACTTAAAGGAACAAGGGTGGGGGCTAGAGGGAGCAAGTCCTGTGAAGGCTGTAGTTTGAGTAATAGAAAAATAAATTGTATTGCATAAAACGGGCAGCGTAGATGCCACAATAGTCATTCCAGACTTTTATTAAAGGTGACAGTCACCCAATTTGAACCATGCTAACACGATTTTTGTGTGATAAACATAAATAAAGTTATTAATGAAAATTTGATTTGGGCCTTCACTTGATTTCCGGGGGATTTGAAAGTTGGTGCGGGGGTGAAGGATTAATTAACATGAACATTATGAAGTGGTATATTTTTCACTGATATGGCTCATGAGTAAATGAAGAAAACTTGTATCTCTGCATAGGAAGGGAGTGCAGACTTCAGACTAGCCTCATCTGATTTGTCTTAAAATGTAATTCTCAAAAATATATCCATGCATGTAAAGATTTGAAAAGTTAGGGTACTTGCCATGTTGATAGATTTTGTGAGTTTTAAAACGGGCCGAGCTCACCGTCACATTGGGATGACTAACCTTTCTCCTGTCACAGCTGTCCTGACCCCCCCATCTCCTTGTCCTAATAGCACACAGGTGGGAGGTGGGTAGAGGAAAAATCAACCAATCCCTTTCGCGGGAATCTTGACAAGTTTGTGATGTCAGTTGCCCTATAAGTAAACCAATTTGCATTAGAACTGGGCTTTTTGTAACTTATTCCGGGAGGCAACCTGCTGCTGAACTCTTGCGAGAAACATCCCAGCAGAGAGGCCTAAATCTTGCAGTGGAGGCAGGAACCAGGAGACATAGAAGCTGACTGGGACCCCTTGGAAGATTCAAAGGAGACAATCCTTGACTGACACCATAGCTGTCCAAGCAGTGCCCTACGGTTCCCTGATAACCATTCCAAGTCCTCTCCTTTAAATAAAACTATCCCCAAAGCCATAGATTGTGTAGGACCTGCATTTTTCAAGCATTGTTGTAGTTATATCCCCATAGCAAAATATCATGTTTGTCTGTTTAGATCCTTAGCATATTTAATTAAGGTAAATCAATTAATTCCCCTATTGAAATCACGGGATGTGTTTGTTGGCATTCGAAACCAACAAGCTCTTCCCAGTGTGTTGTGAGTCGGTATAGACAAAGATCTGCCAAAAGAATAAATCCCCAAACCCTGTTTCCACGTGAGTGTTCAGGGTGCAAAACAAAAATCCCCATTGATCTCCTTCATGTTAAATAAAAAGTGTGAAGTCTGTTAGTGCCTTTGTATGTGTAGGGTGCAAAAGAAATTGGCCCTTTGCTCCCATTGTGCTCTGACCAAAACCACAAAGCCCTGCCTGTTTTTTTTTTTATTTAATTTTTTTTAAAATGTATTTTTTAGGTGTGGCAAAACGAATTTCCCATTGCTTTTCTTTCCCTCATATTGCATCTGTGGTAACAAGTAGAAAAAGAAAAACGATTTTGAGCCTTCAATACCCTTTTTTCCAAAGAGTGCATTTTATTAAAATCCTAACACGATTTTCCCATTGTGTTCCCACTCTCTGCCACTGGCCTTCAATTCAGAAGGGTCAGGTCTAATCAATATTCGGAAGGTGGAGGTTGCTGGGAGAAAATTATAACAAAATCTGCAATCACTGTGTGTCTCGAATTGTTTTATTTTCTCTATTGGTGGGCGATTTAAAAAGAAATAATTGTGACTGCATATCTCAATGTTATTTCTGTGTTGGTGCCATTACGGAAGTTATTTTTGTTCTTATTAGCCATCAATGCTGTGGCAACATGTTAGTCTGTTTGTCAAATTTGGTTTAAATAAATATATATATTCGGACTACACACTGGCCTGGTTTTTAGTCCATTGTGGCACCGGGTACTTGGTCAGGTTGGGTGTGAGACAGGATGGAGGCCTTACCAAACTGAACCTGGGGGGAAAGGAACTCGCAGAGTGGAGTGTGACGTGTAATAAAACGCGTCAATGTAGTTGTTCAAACTTCTAGTCTATTTTACCCTTAACAAGCAAGAAATTGCAAATTGAGATCTTCCTTCGATTATAAAATATTGTTCCTTTTCTCCTGCCTCACATTCATTGAGGAACAATTCATTTGGCGTTGTCTGTGTGGGGTTCCATATTATTTCAGATTAATATCATCTGTGAAGAGATTACATGCATCTCTTACTACTTGAGCATTTTCTACTGCCCTACTTAAACAAGCATTTATTTGCACTGTAGGTATAGTTCTTTCACTACTGTTATTTTTTTCCTGCATGATCACTATCCACAATGGGTCGCACCGTCACACCCGCTACTATTGGCTGCAAATCTTTCTCACTGATCTAGGTCTATTAGAAGTTCACCACCATCTGTTGGACTGCATATCTCGGGCCTGCTGGGCCTCTGGGGAGTACCTTCCTACACTCAAATCAATGAAGCCCAAAGCCCATCACTCTGAGCCTTGGTTTAATGACCCCCCCTCAATGACCTCTGCCTTAAAAGGAGGCAAACTGAGCAGAAGTCGAGGTCCTCCTACGGTTTGGAGGAGGACAAGCTCCTTCTAAAACGCATCTATTCTCTCTACTTTAAAGCTGTTCCCTAAACTCCCAACTATCACAACCATTGGCAAAAAACTAATTGCAGCCTAAAGTGGTACACTCAACAAAACCCTTATTGGGTCAGACCTGCTAGTAATCCATCACATGACGCCATTTTTTTTTGTAAAACCACACTTTATTACAATCTTAAATTCATAACATTCACAATTCTGCCTCGAGTCTACCAGTTCACGTGTTCGCGTACACCCAATTATGGCCGGTCCCACAGTTCTGTACATCATTCCTCCAATGTTCCAGGCATCCACACTTTTTATTAGCACCGGATATCACGTCATAGTGCCCCGATTGATGGTTTGTAAGCACATCCACGGCAGGCCATTCATTGTTTCTGAACACCCCACCTCAAGAGATTTGGGGAGGAAGTCGGGCGGCAGTAGTAAAGCCTGAGCATTTTGCTAAAGCTGTGCACCCACAGGTTTCCCTCCGAGGAGAACAGAAAACATGAAGCTGATCATTTCAGGCGTTAGGGTGGGGGAAGGGCATGGAAAATAGAAACAGGGCATTGGTCAGTGCTGTTCGCCCACTCAGGCTTCCCATTTACTGTTATGTTGGTAGCTCTGGAGCATAACCCTTCAGGAAAAGAAGCCCAGGCATAAGAGGGACAAGAGAATAGGGAGTAGGGATAGGAGAGTATGAACAGTTGATGAAATGTGCATTATATATATATATATTTAATAGGGAGGGATCATATGACAAAGCCATGCCTCTTCCCTCCCTCCCTCCCCACCCCCTCTCGTGCTCCTTCTTCACCTCCGCAGGGTGTACCTCTGATCTGTACCCCTCCCCGGAAGTCCTTCAAAGATGGCAAACTTCTCCACATTGCCACTCTTAACTCTCGCTCTGCCATCAAACATTCCTCTGATATCTGCCGCCTTCTTGAGGGACTTGACCTTGACGTACTCGGTCTCACTGAGACGCTCTGTCACCAGCTTTGACATACTCCTACCCGACGGTTACAAGATCCTCTCTGTGCCCAGGCCCAACCGTGCGGGGGGAGGTGTGTCCCTTATCTTCCCTGAGTGGATTCCTGCCACTGTTACTCCCATGCAGACCTACTCCTCGTTTGAATGTCTTGTCTGCCGACTCTCTCTCTCTCTCTCTCTCCTAGCCATTCCCTTACCGTGGCTACTATCCATCGGCCACCTGGTCAAATTTCCTCCTTCCTCTCCGAGTGGGCGGACCTCTCCTCCTCACTCCTGTCCTCAACCACTCAACTCCTCTTTCTTGGAGACTTCAACATCCACCTGGATGCCTCCTGTCCCCCCCTCTGGACTCTTTCGCAACCTCTGCGACTCTCTCTCACTCTCTATTCTCCCGTCTGGGCTGACTCATTCTGCAGGGCACACTCTTGATGCCCTGATCTCCTCTGACCTTCCCCTCTCTGTCCCTCTCTCCACTCCTCTCTCCTGGAGTGATCACTTTCTCCTCTCCTCCCACCTCACCCTCCCTACCCCACAGGCAAAGCCACCCCCATCACTGCCTCCTTCCTTCTCGGTCATCCGACCCATGAAGCGCGTGTCAGTTGAGGCTTTCGCTGCCACCTTCTTGCCCCCTCCTCCCCCTTCGGCTGACTCCCACCCTGACACAGCCCTCTCCACTCTCCACTCTGCTATATCTGATACTCTTGATATCCTTGCCCCTGTCATGAGAATCCGCCTGAAGCCCAAAGCCAAATGTAACTCCTGGTATGACTCGGATCTTGTCACCCTTAAACGCAAGTGCATGGTGGCAGAGAGGAAATGGCGTGCTTCATGTTCATCCTCTGACAAACTGGCCTGTCGCCTGCTCCAAAGGCAATACCGGCTCTCCGTTCTCACCAAGAAGAGAGCCCTTATCCAAGCCCGCATCTCTGCGGCATCTAACAATTCGGCCGAACTCTTTAAAATCTGCAAGGAGCTGGCCAACCCTGCTGCAGTCTCTACCTCTCCTGTCCCCACCCAGGCCCTCTGCACGGCTCTGGCCTCTCATTTTATTTCAAAAACTCAGGACATCCTGTCCTCACTCTCCTCCTATAACCTCCCCCCCTCTATTCCCTGCCCTTCCTCTGGCTCTTCTGCAGCCACCCCTCCTCTCTCCTTCTCTTCCTTTCCCCTTTTTTCTGCTGACGAGGTTTCAAGACAAGTCCGATCTATGAAAGTCTCGTCAAAACAGGTCCACCCCTGTTCCTCCAAAACTATCAAGGACCACATTGACTCCTTGGCTCCTGCCCTTGCTGACTTCTGCAATCACTCCTTCGCCTCTGGAGTCTTCCCATCCCCTCTCAAGCACTCCCTTGTGCACCCCCTTCTTAAGAAACCCTCTTCCGACCCTTCCTGCCCAGCTAACTATTGCCCAATCTCTATCACTCCCTTCCTGGGCAAGCTCCTGGAGAAACTGGCCATCTCCCAGCTTAATCTCCATGCTGAATGTGTTGGTAGTCTTCATGACCATCAGTCTGGCTTAGGAGCTGCCAGAAGCACGGAAACTGCTCTCCTGAACATCCGTGAGGACCTGCTCTCGAACCTTGACTCTAACATTCCATGTGTTCTCATTTTGCTTGATCTCTCTTCTGCTTTTGATACTGTCAACCATACGATCCTGCTCAACCGTCTCCGTGATAACCTCGGTATCACTGGTCAGGCTCTGACGTGGCTGACCTCTTTCCTCTCAAATCGACCCTCCCAGGTCCAACTGGGGTCTTTCCTCTCTGACATCTTCTTCTCTACCTGTGGTGTCCCCCAGGGATCTAACATCTCTCCCTGGCTGTTCAACCAGTATCTGGCACTTCTCACCCACCACATCGCCGCTCTCTGCCACTACTTTCAGTGCTATGCGGATGATACCCAACTCATTTTCAGGCTACCCTCGGCCTCCTCTTCTCCTTCCCTCATCTCTGACTGTCTTTCTGCTATCCAGGAATGGTGTGCCGCCAACGACCTCTGCCTTAATGCCAGTAAGACTGAGATTCTACTCATCGGCACTCCCACTCCCTCCTTCCCTGCTCTCTGGCCGGCCTCTCTGGGCCCTCTTCCTGCTCCTACCTGCAAGGCAAAAAACCTTGGGGTCATCTTCGACTCCACACTCTCCTTCTCTCCTCACATATCCGACGTATCTAAGAAGTCACACTACCAGCTACACCTCCTCAGAGTTATCCTTCCTTTCCTCTCCTTCCCCCAGAAGCTCACTGTCTCTGGAGCCCTGGTTCTCTCTAAGCTGGACTACTGTAACAGCCTCTATCTTAATCTGCCCGCCTCTACTCTCCGCCCTTTGCAACTCATCCAGAACAGGACTGCAAGACGTGTCCTTTGACCTCAAGCCCAGGGACCGTATCTCTCCAGGACTGAAATCACTACACTGGCTCCCAGTGACTGCGAGGATCAAGTTCAAAACCCTCTGCATTATCCACAAGGCCGTCTGGGGCCTTGGGCCAAAATACCTTCAACTCTCTCTTCCTAAATATCTTCCTTCTCGAGCTCTTCGCTCATCCGCCTCCAACTCCCTCAGGGTCAGCTGCTTCTGCAAACAACGAGTTGGGGGCAGATCTCTTTCCACTGCAGGGGCCTCCCTCTGTAACAGCCTTCCTACCTCCCTGAAACTTGAGGAGAACCACCTCCGGTTCCGGAAGCACCTCAAAACCTTCCTCTTTGCCTTCGCTTTCTCTCCCCCTCTCCCCTGCTAATACTACTGAAACTGCAACTGGGCCATTCACCGTTCTCGGCCCAGCAACTCTCCCCTGCACTGACTCCACGGCAACCCCTGCACTACCGGACTGTGTCTGTATCCATACAGCCCCCCTTCCCAGCACTTGTCTGCACTTACCTCGCACTTGCCACCAGCTGGCCCTTGTTATTTATCCTGTATGCTGTATGCCAATAACCCTGTACTGCACTTTCCCCTCTCCCTTTCCCCCATGCACTTTTCCCTTCCCCTCTACCCTTGCACTTGCGCGATCTGAATGACACCTGGCCTAGTAGGATCGTTGTCTGTCTCCCCTTGTTCCCCCCCCTGTCTCGTCGCGCCTTGAAACACTTGTGTATAGGCGCGTTACAAATGCCTTATCATATCATAAATGCAACGCATCATTGAGCATCTTTAGAGCCGGAGTCAGCCAGGTGATGACTGGCAGTAGCAGTGCACTGTTTCCAATTTCATTTTTTTATTTGCAAGTCCGTCTGAAGCATGGCAACACAATCTTCCATGGGCACATTGGCAGCGACACTTCACAAAACCCGACAGGCTGTTCCGAAGAAGATGAGAAAAAGCAGAACCCTCGTAACACATTTAGGAGGCAGTCACACAATACGGCATCTAAAAGAAAAGGCAGGTTGCATATGGAGAATAATGAGAGCTGACGAGAATGAAAACATGCCAGCATGGTCGAAAGTGGAGGCTAAGGAGTATAAGAGAAAACGGACACTTACAAACTATGGCGACATTTTAAGCATTGCTTAGTTCTAACGAACGGGCTGGAAGCAGCAATTCGATTCTTATTTAAATGTGTAGGGCAGCCTGGGAGTGTTGGGCCTTTGCAGATGGATGTAGTGAAGCCTGTCTCTGCTTGTACACCTCTAAAGAGGCTTCGAAGCTCGACTGCCTACAGTGTCCCCCACAAGGAGAGCGCGCAGGGGCACAAGTTCCATATATAGAGCTTCTCGGAAGCTTCTGGCATCCTATCTGGGCGGGCTCGTGTGTGCTCCAAGTGCGTCTCTCCTGAGGGAAGGCAGGGTGGAGAAAAGAGCGGGAGAGGCGGCAGCCGTATGCTAGCCACGGCTGAGCCCAAGGGCAAGGAAGCGAAGCAGGGACAGTTCATTAGTAGGCCAGCCTCAGTCTCATGACATCTCAACCAATTAACCGCAGATGACACGAACAATAAAAACATATGGCCGGTACACCCCCTCAAGATGCACAACACTACCGGAGCTCCGCAGATTAGTATACAAAGCCGCGAATATTAAGGAGACATGAATAGAACATGTGTATTACTTATTTCGTAATGGGGTCAGGGAGGTCACACAATTACTCTTATGCTTCTATAGAATCACTGCCTTCACGCAGAAAAATATCATTTTATTCGTCTAAGGTCTCTGTCCCCTTTTTCCTCAGGGGGAAAACGCATTTCAGAATTGGAAGCAACCTACTGTACTTTAAACCCACACTGAACACCAGAACATTAAGGACTGCAGTTAATTGGTTTCTGTGGCTTAGGGCTATATGCAGCTTAGAACAAGTCATCTAGACATTAACTAGATCATTCGGATTGGCTATAAAATGACATTTTCAAAGCATTAAACGTTCCATTTTAAAATATGGAATATAAAAATTGTCATTAAAGGTTTCTGCTGAAAAAGTATCCATGGATTAAAGCGATTCCAATCGAGACTAGATCTCCCCAGCAGAAAGTGAGCCTTCACAAGTAATTGTATCTACTGCCTTTATTTCAGGAATTTGTGTTTATGCATTTAAATACTTCCATTTGATAAGGTTTTTTTTATTCTGCCAAAAAACGTTTAATAGGCTATTGATTTTAACAATTTTATAAATGGATTTAAATAAGTTCATTTTGATCAATTATTTTTACAACTTAATATTGGTACTGTTTTTGAATGTAAAATATTCAAAGGTGTTTTCGGTGTAATTTGCATTCCCTCAATAAATTGGGAAAAGGAAGCATGCCATCAGCAGATTGAAGATCGCTTCAACATTGACAAAATACAAAGCTTTACATATAAACCATAACTCCAATACACACTTCACTGCTTAAAGCCTAGTCTATTCATTTCCTGAGTCAATTAAATAATAATAACATTGGACGTTTAGTGTGATTCATCAATTATATAAACAATAATGAACCCGCATCTATAAATTATAAGAATATTAAACGTCTGAGTAGTTTAATACAAGAATTGTGCTTTATACAGGCAGAGAACCCCAAGGAGACATTCAAAACCCCTGCAAAACAATTGCACACATTTTGGGATTATCCAAAATAGAATCGTAGTAAGCAGGAATCTCATTGAAATGTTTTAGGAGGAATACGCATCTTACCTATTTTCCTAGTTCTGACACTAGAGATCTGACACTAGCAAGGTGCATTGATAAGCTTTTGGTGGCGGTGGGGGAGGAAGGGAAAAGTGCATCAGGGGAGGAGAAGAGTTGGGCCTCTGAGCACGGATGAGTCAAGAATGGGCCTATGGATAGGATGAGCAGTGGGAGTGAAGAGTGTCAGGGGACGGAGCATGGATGGAACTTGGGGGGGCAGGGGGTGAGTACGGGATCATGCTGGTTGTTGGTGGATTAGCCCGCGTGGGGAAGAGTGCTTAAAACAGTGTCATGTGCAATGTGATAAGGTGAACTCCAATCATACTACAAATGGGCATTTTCGATGCTAGCCGATTCTAAGATTATTCTGAACTGTACACTATACAACTCTGATGTTATATTTAAGCTTTATACCAGGGGGCAAAGCGGGGGTAGGGGCTCATGATCGCAAGATAATTATCCACCCAAAAATATTGCCTGACGCGAAGGACAGGTCTTAAAATGGGGAAGAGCCATTAGCCACAACGAGCATGACCTCTCCCAAGGTCTGCAAGGCTATTAGCACATGGAACTGTGCAACTGAAAAGATAAGTGAATGTTTCAGTCTGCTGCTTAATTTATAATGTTTGGAACGCGTCTATACCAACTATCACAGACCAAATTCTGATAGCCTGAGAAGACATCAATATTGGAAGCCACATACTAATGGCCAATTAGCACCCTGGAAGGGGGCGCAGCCTAATCAGGATGCTCAGAAAGTGGGCTGTGTTGTATGGTACAAACCCATGTTCCAAGCAGCCTGGATGCTGCTAGAAAGCACTCCCGTCTCATACCTGCTCCTTCCCCTCTGATCCCTGCCTCCGACCCCCACAGTACCCATATAGTTTCCTACACGGGTGCTAAGAGTGTAATAAAAATAATATTTAAAAAAAGAAAACGTACCTCGCTGCGCGTCTTGGCATTGCACCATGCTGAAAGGGGCCCCTAGGTGTCCCTCGTGATATGGCAACAAGGCAATAACCAGACACGAAAAGATGCGCCAGACACGAGGTTCAAATTCCCAATGCTAGGGTTTATTGCAAGCAAAAATAGTCCCAATTGGCCAATTCTGGTCTCACGCCCCGCAACGTGAGTTTCCTAGACCTCGAGGGATGCAAGAGAGCAAATTACGTACATCAGTTACATATATACAAAATGCATATCATACAAATCAGCTATGCCATGTTTGACACCCTCCTTTATTAAGTTTCTTTGAACTCGGGATGACGATGGACATTTCCGACAGGTATGACAATTATGACACTTTCGATGTCTATTCTAGTAACAATGTGCAATTTAGAAAGTGCGGAGGCATCTTTTAGTTGTTGAACAGAACATAGCGGTTCTGTTCTTGGAAGCAAGCTGCACACGGGGGAAGAGCCACATTCCATGCTTTGCTATCTATGAGGTACTATTAGTGTCCTGGGAGCCGACACGCTCTAAAGGGTTTTGCGAAGGGGGGGCCGTAGGAAGAGCATAATTCAAGCCTTTAGCTGTTTTATTCTAACATATTCTACCATCGTACGAGACTGGCTGGCACCTGTGAAGTGATTAAAGGCCCTGCATCTCTCACTCAAGGCTACAGAGAGGGAGCGTGGGCATTCCTTTCTGGGCTACTCATGAGGAGTTTTCAACGAACTCCTCAGTCCCGCGACCTTGCCCTTTCATATTCAGACAACAATGTTAACAGTTGAGCAGAGTAAGCAGAATCCGCAAGAATTGCAAGCTGCAAAGCAGTTTTAGACAGAAAGCAATGAGCAATGGTTAACAAGCAAAATGCCGATTCTTGCTACGTTTAAAATGGCCGCTTGTTGGTCAAGCATAACAGTCTATATTTCTATAATTCAGTGTATAAGACGGTTGGCCTACGGCCATCAAGTTACATCTGTCATTCAAATGAAGGGTATTCACTTTTCCAGATTGACAATGCTTTCCCAAGTCTGTTTCATTGTTGATGACGTCATGGTCATCAACACTTAAAATGGACTTGGGGAAACAGCTGCTCAGCGAAGTACATTTCTTTTAATAAAAAAAAAAAAAATAATAAAATCATTAGCACCCGCGTAGAAAACGACATGGGCGCTAAAGGCAATATGCCCCGTGGCAGCGGGCCGACCTGGTCAGTAATGACAGACGCCTGTGTTAAGGGACCCTCCCTTCACCCTGGCCCTTAACTTGGGTGGTGGCCCGTTACTGACAGGGTCACCCCGCTGCCTCAGGGCATATCGCCTCATCAGCAAGTGGATTCAATAATGATAATGATAATTATGTGTTATTTATATAGCGCCTTAATCCAAAGTGCTTTACAGAGCACATATTTACATACAATATCACCCAACTGAAATTGGTACTCATTTATCAACCTCGGAAGGATGAAAGGCCGAGTTGGCCTTGCCAGGATTCGAACCTGTGAGCTGCAGATCCACGCTCAGATTGCAGCAGCGAGCGCTCAACCCACTGAGCTATCTTATTATGGACCTCATCTCAGACAATCAGAATGATGAAGTCTACACCAAATATTAAAGACTGCTTTATGATATCCTAAGAAGACATCTATAATGAAATCAATGTGCTCATGCCAATTAGCACCAGGATAACATTATAGGCCAGGCAATCAGAATGTTGTGAATGAAGTCTAGAATCTCTGGCAAAGGCCTTGGTCCAAACATTCTGACTCGAGCATCAGGCCTTATAAGCAGCACAGAATCAATTGTCTCCACCTGTATAAAAGCAAAGCATGTGCAATTTAATTCCCCCAACTAAGAAACAACAATGAAATACAAAATGTGTAACGTTTATTGATCCAGTTCATGTTCATGTTCATTAAATTAACATGTGTACTCCTTTCCCCCCACAATAAAAACTTGCCCTCTCCATGTGCTAATAGCCTCATAGAGCTCAGGACGGATAATGACCCTTTCCCAATCGGTGGACCATGGCTCCACTTTGGGCAATAACTTGGGGGTAGTTCATTATCAGATGATAAGGACGCCTCCCTCAGACGAAGGCGTACTTAGCACCCAGGCCTTGTTATTGCCTGCCACAGAGCCAATCAGAATACGGTTTATTTGTACCTTTGCCACGTCTGCCAAGTGTCATTGCTTTGACCATTGTTTTTCTCCTTGGCACAGGTTGGGTGAAGGAAAAAAGGATAATCATAAGAGATACGAATTGCATTGTAAACTGAGGAAGGGAATCCTTATCTCCTGTCATAAAATCCCGTTCTTCAATTTATTGACCTTTAATTCAGGAGTGGGAATTAATCTGTGATAATGACCCATATGCCCTTTAGTCTATAAGGCTTAATTAGCACATTGCACCTCTTTAGCCCTTCCTCTAACCAATCAGAATGTTTCAAATCCAGTTTAAAACCTCGAATATAACCTTTATTCCAAGCATACTCAAAGAGATAAAAAAATATTTGAGTAGTGTGAGAAAATTGCTCACAGCTGGGTACCCTCTCCCATCTGCTGAACATTCCAAGTATCTATACCTATAAATAGCCTATTCTGAGTAGATGCTGCTTAGGAGTGCCTTTCACGTTACACAGAAGCGTTGCCTTGCAAATCCACAAAGTAAACACTTGAAAAGCCAAATTTATTTTACAAAACTAACAACTTGCTTAGTAGTCATTGGTTGCTTTGCAAACGACTACTGCTTCTCAAACGGGAAATATTCAAGATCACGTGGCTAGCCAATGGCGCTGGAGTCAGAGGTCACATGGTGCAATTTCACATCAGCACATTGAAGCTATCATCGTCAACTGGTCAACATTTTTCCATCCTTTCTGTGCAGAGGAAGCAGGGATGTGATGGGTGTACACAGTTTATCCGTTTCTGTCAGCCAGGCCTTGAACCACACTGAGCTGAATGAACTGTTAGAAACTGTATTCCCATTGGAGGTGTCACTCCACACCGACATCTCAGACATCCACATCCTCCTACACCGGTCAACAGCATCCAACACAGTGAACCACATCATTTTGGTCAACCACCAAAGACTTCTCCGGAATCACTGTGGACTGAACTGCATCCTTTCTTCAAGACAAGTCGCTTGTCTGTTCTCATCTCCTACTCCCCCTCCTCTCCTCCTGACCTCCATACCTCTTGCACTATCTGAAATGTCGCCAGCCCTAGTAGATAGTTATTTACATTCTAAACGTCTCAAGGCGTTTCTATATAGGCACTGTACAAATGAACAATCAATCCAGACAGAGCTGCAACTCTGTTTTGGCACCTTCATTGCCAAGCTTAGTGACATCAACTTCAGTCCCCCACATGTCAGTTCTGTTGCTGAAACTTTCTAATGCCCATTACCTCATTGCTCATATATGTTGATACCAAGGCTGCCTTTAAACTCCATGGCTCCAACTCAGACGCTTTGTTCTAATCTTCCTGTCTATTACATATCAATAACTTGATGGCTGACAACCGACTATGCCTCAATGCTCCCAAAACAGACTTGGCCACTCAATTCCTCCTCTCTCTGCCTTTCACATGGGCAATCAACAAAGGTGCCTCCTACACCAAAACAAACAAACAACAAGGTTATCACATTTGATGGTCTGCTGATATTACCAAGAAATCACACTGCTACCTTCATATTCTTAAAGGCATTATTCCTTTCTAAACATGGCCCACAACGTAGAAGTGACTTTGACATTGCTATTCTCCATACTGGAGTACTGCAGCAGCATGTGCCTATGCCACCCTAAAGCCAAAATCCATCCGTTGCAAATCAATCACAAAAAAAGGCAACCTGAGCCTTGGGTTGAAGCCCAAGGCATCATCATTCAATCCTCAAATAACTTCACTCTGCACATGCATCACTTTCAAAGAACTTTGCATCAATGACCGCCCTTTAAGAAGGGGGGGGATCTGTCTCACCTTATCTTTACAAGTCTTAGTGGCTCATACTAGTGGACATACACACTATATTCCTGATATACGTAATCCGGACAGCTAAAATATCCAACACCTTACTTCTGGGTTCCAAGTGCCTGGAAAGTGACATAATTATTTATCACACCAGGAACGTGTAAGTGCACGAGTATGCACTAGGTATAGGGTCCACTCACAATGCTTTATTGACTCATTTTTGTACGAAATAATGCAGTTACAAACGTGATATTGTACAAAACAGGAACTAAGAGGTTGAGACGAATATGAAGTAATATTTTGCCTGATCCCTTTCTATTTTGGCTATTTGTATAGGCACATCAAAATGAGATGTTTTTTGCCTGCTCTATTCTTGTTGTTGACTGTCTACTCACTGACCGTTTGGATATTGTCACTAATTTTATGTTTATTTTGCAAAAAGTCAAGCTTGTTTTAACATTTCCAGGAAAAAAATTAATGAAAGCTACATATTTAGCCAAAATAATAAAAAGGCTTATGTAGACCAATCTCAGTAGTTGGTTGGTTCTTCCCCCAGCGACACGTATTAGTTAACCGTTGATCTGAAAGGTTTAAATAACTGGAAGAAGTTGTTGCAGACTTTAATTCTTGAGGACAGGACTACTCCCAGTTTATATACCCCCCCTTTTCAAACATCTACTTTGTATGCGTGTCTTCCCTGTCAATGTATACTTTCTTGCTTGGCACTGTCCCTTGCCCGGTTTCCTTGTATTTAACTTATATCGAACGTTTCAAGGCTGAGAATCAGGCCTTTCCTCTCCTTCTGGTGCACTATGAAGCGATTGCATTCACGGTTGTAAGGAACACATGGTGGCAACAATAAAGACAGACACAATTGATCACAGTTCGTGGGTGTCTATTGAACTTTATAAAGGGTGGGATAAACGCCTAATCTAAGATGGGAGCAGGCTAGGAACATCAAAACATAATAAGGCATTCCTAGTGGAGTCTGGTCAAATTGAAAGGGCCTATACCAAAAAAAGATTGCAAATTCCTTACTGCTAAATTACCAAAAGAGTGTGGGATAATGTTCACCAGAAAGGAAAGAAGTGGTCACAAAATGAAAAGTCAGGATGGTATGGCTGGGTCTCCCTTCCCCATGTTTAAAGCACAGGACAAGGCGGTACTTGCAAAGCACGCTCCATGGCCTCGTCAGCACAAGGTTCACAGTTGCCAGCACCTTCAGGGACTAAGTCTCATTCCTGGAAGTATCTTAACTTAGAAGGCCTGCTGGTTCAAAGTAACCAATAAACAAAAGTTCCTTTGGTACTCCTGTACCTTGGGCAATTGTTCTTTTCCCCTTGGATCTCCCTCTGCCGGGCTCAGACTCCCTCTTGCAATTTGGGCCTCCCTCGGTCGGGTTCACCACGGTCTTTCAAATGTTGCTTGTAATAATCACAATGTCTCTTTAAACAATTTCCCACTGTGGACAACCTTTGACCGGGTTCACTCTTGTCGACACAATGTTCACGGGTGTATTACTCTTGATACACAAACAAAATTTCTCTTGTTGGTCTTCAACCTTGGGCGATTGCCTTTCCCCCCTAGAATATCCCTCTGTCGGGCATGGATCCTCTTTGCGACACAGTTCATGCATTTTCAACAGAGTTCATGTTTTACTCAATTTCAATCAGAAAGCGTTGGTTTCCTTCTCCAAGCTTTCCTTTGGATCTCCCTCTGCCGGGCTCGGATCCTTATTGGAAAAATGGGCCTCCATCCGTCGGGTTCACTACGGCCTACAGTTTACAATCTTATTGGAAAGCAGGGTTCCCTTCACCTAGCTTTCTTTTGGCTACAGGCCAGAGACTTTCGATCGTATAAAAGGATTTGACATAACCCTTACAGGACCACTGACACCTCACGCCACTCTTTTCCTAGGGCTTCTGGTTCTTTTAGTTTCAAAGAATAGGTTCCAGTCAGAGTCTTTGAATGAGCGCCCACTTGACGCCGGACCCCTCTGCACCTGGACCTCAACTGGGCTTTCTCTACAGTTCAACCACATACACAAGTTATTTGTCTTTTCGGATTCCTTGCGTTAAAAAATGTCACTTTCAACCTTGGGCTCAACACAGTTCAGTTTCCCATCAGCTTCCTCTGACTCAACGTCTGAGCTGATCCCTGTTGGCTTCTGTGTTCTCTAGAGTCAAGGATAGTACCACGGAAGCCAGCTTGCCTCTCTGCCCGAGTTATCAAAGCAGGAGGCTCCCGTGTACAACACTGATGTCTGCCGCTTCATATGCCAGCTATGGGTCCCGGTCTTATGCTTTCCCTTTCAGAGGCGTTGCGGGTCTGAGATGAAAAGGGCAAGGGCAATTCGCTCTTTGTCATCCTTCCAGATCTCACTGCCTTTATTCTCCTTTTGAACTGCCGGTTAGGTGTGGCTGTATCTTTGTGCGTTTGGCCTTGCTCAAAGTGTGCTTTTGTGCTCCGCCTTTTATCCCTGTAGGGATGGTAAAGGGCTGTCAGGTGTGCGTGATTCTTGTCAATTGCCTGACTCTGCCTGACCCGTGTATTGGAACATATAAGGTAAACTGTTTTGGTTTGCGGTCTGTCATGGTGTGAGAAAGTGTTGGTCTCAGAAAAAGGTGGTGGTAGACCTTCCAGATATCCTATGGGGTAGGGTTTGTGAAACAAGCGGGAATGACCGGGATTACCAACTTGAAATGGACAAGGGATTGTGAAAGCGGTAATGTTTGGTTAAAGCAGACTGGGAGTTTGGGAAATAATAATCAGGGGAACGGTGAGAAGAATGACTGGGAGTGTTCAAGTAGGCAGCAGGACTTCTGGGAGATATAGTTTCCCAAGGCTGCAGGGTTTGGATGTCTAACAGGTTTGCCAGATGTGGAGGGGTTGTTGAATTTAGGGAAGGGAGATTCATTGGTTGGAAGAGATGTCGATCTAGAGATACTTATAAAAACCTCAGGGACTTGGTCCTCCTCGTTGTCTTCCCCTGTGTCATACCGTGTCTCACCTGGGGTGTTTTTCTTAGTATGACCCCAGGTTCCCCTCCCTAGGTGATCCTGCCCCCACCGGTCCACACCAGGAACTGGATCCAACAGTGATGGCCATGTCCCAGCCACCTGGATAAGGGATTCCTGGGTCCTACTCAGGAGAGCCTTCCTTAGGTTTCTCACACAGTTGAGTCCTTCTAAATCAGCAACAAATAAAATGCATATTTTTTCATTACCGATTTTGCCAGCCTGTTTTAATCTAGTCACAGATTTAGTCATAGGACACAACTTTCATTGGCTTTAGTCCTTCATTTGTTGGGGAGACAATATATTTCTGGGATAGCCACCTGTAGTACATCATTCCAGTTATTTCTATGGAATTTAGGTATTTCAGCATGAACAAATGATATTCCATGCTATGATGTAGTATCGTGTAGAATAATAGAATGCTTGTATGAAGGATTCCACTCGAGAACGCGGGGAAAGTTTGTGGGAAAGTGTGAATTGAAGAAAACTTTTGAGGTTTTTTACATGTGTTGCATGTGAGGCCGAAAAACGTCCTGAAGGTATAGTCTATTGTGTCCAGAGCTAGCTGATCTTGGATTGAAGTATACAAGGCTCTCACATCTAAGGTGACTTGATAGTAGTGTGACTGCCAGGTCACATCATTTAAAATTTGGAGTGTGTGCCTTGTGTCTGAGAAATGCAGGTATGAGTGGCACTAAGTGTTTGATTCCTAGGTCAATATACTCTGCCAGCCCTTCAGAGACCCCTCCTTGTCCACTCATTATTGGCCGTACTGATGGAAGGTGTTGAAAATGTTTATGCACCTTTGGTAACAAGTACATTGTGGGTGTCAAAGGAGTGGTTCGCATAAGGTAAGATTTTTCATCGTCTGTTAGTAGGCCTTTTTCATACCAATGTTGAATTCGTTTTTGCAGATCATTCACAGTTTGAGCTATTGGATTTGTGTATAATTTCTGATAGCATCCGGGTGTTGAGAGAGGTTAATGGGCCATTGCAATATAGTCTCGCCTGTTAAGAAGAACAAGTTACTCTCTTACCTGGTAACGTTCTTTTGATGGGATGGTCCGACGACGTATTCCATATCTATGACAGTAATCACCGCAGCTGTGCTGCTTCGGAAAATCTTTCGGCGTCTGCGTCCTGCATCGCTGATGTTGATACGCTGCCCTCGAGGACCTCCTCCGACGGCCGACGTCACCAGGTGTTATAAGTAGGATGCACGACGCCCGTAGCCTCAGTTGTAGTTTTTTCCCCAGAACGTGTGGTACCAGTCTTCTGCCAGTCTGACACACAAAGTCTTGCGGAAACGTAAGCTGCAAACGCACAAGAAATTCTGTAGTGGGGAAGGCAGGGGGGGAGCGATATGGAATACGTCGTTGGACCATCGCATCAAAAGAACATTACCAGGTAAGAGAGTAACTTGTTCTTCAAGGGGATTGGGTCCTCCGACGTATTCCATATCTATGACAGTAATCACCAGAGCTGTGCTGCTTCGGAAAATCTTTCGGCGTCTGCGTCCTGCATCGCTGATGTTGATACGCCGCCCTCGAGGACCTCCTCCGACGGCCGACGTCACCAGGTGTTAGAAGTAGGATGCACGACGCCCATAGCCTCAGTTGTAGTTTTTTCCCCAGAACGTGTGGTACCAGTCTTCTGCCAGTCTGACACACAAAGCCTTGCGGAAACATAAGCTGCAATCGCACAAGAAATTCTGTAGTGGGGAAGGCAGGGGGGGGGCGATATGGAATACATCGTTGGACCATCGCATCAAAAGAACATTACCAGGTAAGAGAGTAACTTGTTCTTCAAGGGGATTGGTTCCTCCGACGTATTCCACATCTATGACAGACTCCCAAAGCAGTACCATTGCAAGGAGGTGGGAGAAGAATTTAGAAAACAGAAATTTAGAATGCCCAATCAAATTGCGGTGTTAAGGACCGCCTTGCCAAAGGCCAGATCCTGCCCACGGATGGAATTGAGGGAGTAGTGACGTACAAAAGTATGTACCGAAGCCCAGGTGGCTGCATCACAGATGTTACGAATAGGAACACCCCTCTGTAGGGCAGTAGAGGCAGCCATACCCCTGGTAGAATGGGCCCGCAAGCCGACCGGTGGGTCCTTACCCGCCAAGCGGCAACACTCAGAGATAGCCAAAATAATCCAGCGAGACAAAGTCTGTTTCGTCACAGCTTGTCCCAAATGCTTTCCAGTGTAAACAATGAAGAGTTGATCGTCCACTCTGACCCGGGACATGCGTGATATATAAAAACTTAACGCTCTTGTAGGATCAAGCCTATGGAGCCTCTCCTCTTCCTTACCAGGATGTGGAGGAGGGTAAAACGCCGGAAGAACAACCTTCCGGCCTAAATGAAATTCCGACACCACCTTCGGAAAAAAGGAAGGACGAACTCTAAGGGCAACCCTGTCCTTAAGAAACACAGTGAAGGGTGGCTTAACTGAAAGTGCCTGTAACTCACTCACTCTGCGAGCGGAAGTGACCGCAACCAAAAATACAGTTTTAAGAGTCAATAGTCTCAAAGGGCATGAATGCAAAGGCTCAAATGGAGCACCCATCAGAAACTTGAGAACAAGGTTCAAATCCCAACCGGGCACCTGGAAAGGTGACCGAGGGAACACATTAGTGAGCCCTTTCAGAAACTGAGAAATTAAAGGAATTTTAAAATAGGAACACTTAAATATGGACAGTGCCGCCAGGTAACCTTTAATGGTACCCACTTGCAAGCCCCTGTGGGCCAAAGAAAGCAAAAAAGACAGAACCATGGGAATGTCACATGCAAAAGGATCCACATTCTTAACCCTGCACCAGTCGCAGAACTTATGGCAACGGCAACGGTACAGGGACTTTGTTGCTGGCCGTCTGGCCGAAAGAAACACCTCCATCACGTCTTCAGGGAGGCTCCAATCCTTATACCTCAACCTTTCAGAAGCCAAGTGTGAAGGTTGAGGGATCTGACCTCTGGATGGAGAACCTACCCCGCTCCCGTGAGAGCAGATCGTCTCAGTAGGGAAGACAACGTGGAGGGCAGATGGACAAGTCGAGAAGGTCCGGGTACCACGTCCTCCGGGCCCACGCCGGAGCAATGAGGATCATCCGGGAACCAAACCTCCGTAACCTCTGCAGTACTTGTGGGAATGACGGGGACTGGAGGAAACGCGTACAGCAGTGGGAATGATCACTCCACCACAAACGCGGCTCCTTTTGGAGGAAATTCCCGCAAGCAGAAACTCTCGCACTTCCGGTTGGCACTGGAGGCGAAGAGATCCACTTGAGGGGTCCCCCAAAGGGCGAAGATCTCCAGGAGAATCTCCTGAGCCAACTCCCACTCATGAGAGATCTAGCTCTGCCTGCTCAGAGCGTCCGCCGTCTCGTTTGCGTCTCCGGCCAGATGAACTGCGGAGACCGAAACTTCCTGCTGGATTGCCCAGAACCAGAGCTGCATCGCCTCCCTGCACAGAGGAAGTGACCCTGCCCCCCCCCTTTTTGTTGAGGTAGTGCATGGCCATTGTGTTGTCCGTCAGGATCAGGACATTCTTTCCTGGCACAGTCGGCAGAAAAGCCTTCAGGGCTAGCCTGACGGGCCTCAGCTCCAACAGATTGATATGGAGTCTGGACTCGATGGAGACCAACGACCGCTGACTGTCAATTCGTTGGCATGAGCTCCCCATCCCGTGAGGGATGCGCCCGTCACGATCGTCACCTCCGGCCAGGGCAGACAAAATGGAGCCCCCCTCATCAGATTGCCTTCGTCGGCCCACCACAGAAGGTCCTGGGCGACCGAGGATGGTACCTGAACAGGGTCCGACATCCTGCCAGAGGACTGAGACCACTGGAGCCTGAGTGCCCATTGCAAAGATCTCATCCGCAACGTGGCCTCTGGCACCAGAAGAATGCAGGATGCCATGAGGCCGAGCAGTCTCAAGAACTCGAATGTTGGGAGACTCTGGGCAAGTTGAAACTTGTGCACCATCTGCTGAATGTGATGAGCCCTCACCTGGGGAGGAAAACACTGCCACAGGGACGTGTTGAGCACTGCTCTGATGTACTGGAGCCTCTGAGTTGGTGTGAAATGGGACTTCTTTAAGTTGAGGGTGAAGCCCAGCTTGTGGAGGGAGTGGCGGGTGACGTATAGATGATCCAGGACTTGCTCGGGAGAGCGTGCCCTGATCAACCAATCGTCCAGGTAGGGGTAGACGTGAATCCCCCCTTTCCTGAGATACGCTGCCACTACTACCATGAGCTTGGTGAAGACCCTCGGGGCGGAGGTCAATCCGAACGGCAGGACGCGAAACTGAAAGTGTGAGTCTCCAACTGCAAACCTCAGGTACTTCTTGTGCTTTGGATGGATCGGTGCATGAAAATAAGCGTCCTTGAAGTCGAGAGACACCAACCAGTCCTGAAGTTGAAGGGCCAGGAGGACTTGAGAGAGAGTAATCATCTGGAACTTGCCCTTCCTGAGGAGTTTGTTCAAACCGCGCATGTCCATGATGGGTCCCAAACCCCCGTCTTACTTGGAAATCAAAAAATAAGGGGAATACCATCCCTTGTTCCTCTCTGCTACAGGCACCAGTTCTATGGCGTCTTTCTCCAGCAGGGATTGAATTTCCTGCGCAAGGAGGGGGTCCGGACTCTTCAAAGAGAGAATCCCTGGTGGATTGTTGTGAGGCCGCTGCCGGAAAGGAAGACAGTAGCCGTGGGCTATGATCTCCAGAACCCACACATCTGAAGTAATGGCACACCACTCTACAAGGTGCTGCGCCAGCCTTCCCCCAACCGGCGAACCATGGGACATGGCCTCCTGACTGAGCTGAAGCGGCTGCGGCTTTGCCTGAGGGCAAAGAGGCAACTGCCCAAGCGGCCTTGGCACCTCGAGTACCCTGTTTTCCACCTCTGGCACTCCTATGGTGGCCCCTTTGACTGGCAGCTCCTCTCGCTTTACCAAAGGATTAGTAATAACGAAAGGAACCTCCCCTCCACTGCTGTCCCCTAGGACGAAAAGGCGGAGGTTGTCGAACTGCAGCGCCCAACGACTTCACTGTAGCTTTGGAGGTCAGCAACCTCTCAAGGTTCTTGTCAGCCTTGCTGCCAAAAAGATGTTCCTATCAAAAGGCATGTTGTGGAGCCGGGCCTGCACATCAGGAGCAAACCCCGACTTCCGCAACCACGCAAACCTCAGTATCACAGTGCTCACTGCCATGGACTGGCTGACGCAATCTGCCATGTCCAAACCCGACTGAACGGCCTCACATATGGCATCCTTGCCATCCTGAACCATGGCAAGGAAACCATCCCGTTCGTCCCCTTCGGGAATATGTTCAGCCGCTAAGGAAACAGAGTTCCATAGAGTGTGCATGAAACGTGACAAGGCACATATGGAGTTGGCCGCCAGAAGCGCCATACCCCCTGCAGAAAACACTTTCTTCACCCAGCCGTCAAAACGCTTGTCGTCTCTATCAGGAGGGATAGTAGGATACAATGCCTGCTTTGCCAGGACCGTAGTCGCCTGCACCACCAAACTCTCCAGAGTAGGGTGCTTGGACAAGTAGCAGGGGTCGCTAATGGCTGGGCGGTATTTTCGCGGCAAAGACTTGCCCACTGCCGGGAGACTCTCCGGAGCAGTCCAAGCCGCCGCCACCCTCCTCTGTAGAGCCATATGAAACGGCAGTACCGGGTCAGTTGGTGGACCAAGATCGAGGATATCCCTAAGGTCATCCTGAAGAAACTCCCCTGGGGGAGCAGACCATCCCAAGTACTCGGTGACCTTAGACATAAGGCACCGGTACGAGGAGTTGGCATGAGTGCCAGGCTCAGGCCTACAAAACTCCACCTCCGGAGAGGTGTCCAGCCCACTAGCATTGTGCAGGGACTCCCTCAGGTCCTCAAATTGGCTATGGCCCAATAGAATCTCGTCAGGCACCGCATTAGGAACCATGCCATCATCAGAGCCTTCATCCACCTCTGAAATAAACTCAAGATGGCAGTAAGAAGGCACAGAATGTGAACCAAAGCCATGCTTGACCTTGGCCAGAGCCTTTCTAGGGTGTTCCACCGAGCCCCGGGGTACCCCCGTCGACACAGCCTCGAAAGGCGCCGAGTGAATCGGCGTTGATGCCGTCGACACAGGCCTCGAGGCCGGAGCCCCGAACGTGTCAATCGACAGCCTGGGCGCCGATGGCGCCGACGACTTCTTCGGAGGCGGGGCCTTGAAAGAGTCCATCGACGACCTTGGCGCCACCGGCGCCGACGTCTTCCTCGAAGACACCACAGGTTCACACGGTCTCGAGCGCGTCGAGGACCGGGACCTGGACCGGGCTTGACGCAAACGATTTCCCTTGTCCGAGCGGGACCTCTCCCGCGAATCGTGCCGACCACCCGATCCCGAAGGCGTGCGAGCGGTGTCTCTCGACCGATCCCACTCGGAGGTGCGGATGGACTGGTGCCCTGCGATCCGAGAATCGCTAACATTTTCTTCCCCAAGGAAGCCCATTCCTCCGGCATCGCATGCTTGATGGGATAAGCGACCCGCCGTGGGCGGAATCCTCGGATGAGGACGGGGAAGGCGACCAATGACGGCGCTTCCGGGAGTGCCTCGAAGAGGCAGAGGAGCGGCGGGACAGACTCCGGGACCGAGACCCACTGGACTTCTGACGACGATGCGGAGAGTCTCCCCTCAAATAATCCGTCGAAAGCCCCGCAGACCTCGACTTCCGTGGCTTGGACACCTTACGTACCGACAACTTCTTCTTGCGCTCCCGCAAGGCTTTGGACGTGAGCGACTCGCAGTTGACACAGTCATCCGTGTCATGGGCCTCCCCGAGGCACCAGAGGCAGGCGTTGTGCGAGTCCGCCACCGACATCTTGGATCCACAGTCCCTGCACTTCTTAAATCCTGGACGTGGTGTGGAAGATGAGGTGGACATCCTTCACGAAGAAGAAACTTCACAAAACGAACAGGTTCGAAGAACCGAGATAACAGAAACTCCAAAGAGTCGAGGCGTGCCGAGATTCCCGAAACGAACACGTTTGCGGAAAAAACGGAATTGAGGCTACGGGCGTCGTGCGTCCTACTTATAACATCTGGAGACGTCGGCTGTCGGAGGAGGTCCTCGAGGGCGGCGTATCGACGCAGGACGCAGACGACGAAAGATTTTCTGAAGCAGCACAGTTGTGGTGATTACTGTCATAGATTTGGAATACGTTGCAGGACCCAAACCCCTCGAACCCCTCGAACCATAATATTCCCTTTATTTGCCTCTTTTATGGTGATCTGTGGATAATCTGCCAATCAATCACCAACAAAATGTACAAGTTTGATGGCAAAAACAAAGATGTCTGTAGCAAAAAAAACAATCTCTCCTAAATAGAAAGACAGGCTCTCAAAGATTTGGCAGATGATAGGACAAAAATGTTCAGTCACACCCAGGATGATGTGACTACATGAAAACATTCCATTATCTTCCAGACTCCGCTGTATATATTGAGGATGACTAAGTAACTGGACCATAAATAGGTTACCCATCACAAGACACCAGATCATAGTTCAGTCCACCAACTGTACAGGGGACGGCACGCTATAGCAACCAAAATCGAGACTGGTAAGCTTGCACTCATACAACACTGATACTTGCTTGCTATCACAATATGTGAGGCGAGTTTTACACAAAACTATTTCTTATAGAATTCAGATGGGAATCTTTTCAAAAATCACTTTGTTTTACATATTTCTTTACATCAATGATTCATTGACAACATAACCCGAGGGCAAATCTATTTCAGACCAAACTGATCGGATTCCAAATTACCTGCCTGCAACCACTGCAGGTAAGATATATCATATTTTCCTGGGACCGGGTGAACCTGTTATCTATTTATTACCAGGGCCAAGGGTCAAGACAACTTAATTACGGACTCGCTGATGCAGACAATATTTCGCATATTCATTTTACAGGCTGGAAGGAGATTTTCCCTCAAATATATTTCGAACAAGTCAGAACGTATTAGGAAACTGGTCACAACTCTAAACACAATCAAGACTCAGTTAAACGCTCTACTTGCAAGGTAATTGAACCAATCTCATGTATTGGTACAGGCTACCACCCCTCCACTGGGTGCCCCAAGTAAGAATCTGGCTTCCTACAAAATGGCGCACGCATTTCGGTACACTGGTGCCAGTTTTTCAATCCAAATGATCACATAATTATCTAATTCTTTAACTTACAATACTGGTCCTTAGGGGCTCACTACACACTTTCTGCATGCACCAACTTTAGACCATAGTATTTTTCTCTCGTTTTTTCACATGGTTTGGGACTATAAGGTTACTCAGCGTTGCATCTGTAGTCTAACTTAATACCCCTAAGCCTGCTGTTAAATTTTGCATATGGATGTTCATAAATGCAAACTAAAAGATAAAAGATTTTTCTATACTATTTTGCCATATTGTGTGTGCTCTGTTTACTCTCCTCTCCTTCTCTTCCAACCTCATTCCTGTCAAATTCCCATGTGTGGTGATAATACTTTTATGTATTGTCCAGGTCACTAGTATTCCCAAGAGTGGGATGTAATTTTTTGCCCTGACGAAGACCTTAGCGGGTTGAAACACGTGTTGACAAATTGCTTACTTGATCAATTGACTCATCTGGGAAATGGTTTCTTGGTTAATTGCTTTACATGTATTCACAAATGACAAAGGTATTTTTGGTTAATTGCCAAATCTGATAGTGTATACAACAAATCTGTTTTTTGGTTAATCACTTCATCTGGCAAATGGTTCTTTGGTCAATTGCTTCACTTGTATCACACACATGGCAAATATATTTTTGTTCAATAGCTCAATTTGATGTTGGTGAAAACAACAAACTATATCCGCATGTGTGGTACTAACCTATGTGCCCACTTGTGTTCCCAACTGAATATTTGAGAGATAACCCTGGATGGTAAAAACGTATGAATTCAAATTGGGTGAATGTATATAATTCAGAAGAACAACTGACAATTGGTTCACGTTTGCAAAAATAAACTATATTCCTTATGGGGTGTTTACCTATGTTGTTCATTTTATGTGTCTAACTGAATAAATACAGCTGCCTGGCACAACTTGACCTGGTGTTCTACGTGCCATATTCACTCTGTAATTTAAGGGCGGAGCACAGCTATTAGAGGGCATGTTAAGGGGATTTAGGGAAGTCACCAGATCCTCCACTTCTGCAGCATACGGGCTTCACTATTTTCTTTTTACAATGGCATATTTGTAATTATTAGAGTTTTGCACACCTACCAAATAGATTCCCTACCACGGTTTACAAATCAAAATAGAGTCCACTGTCCGAAACTAAGCTATCCCTACCACTATTAGAACTAAAGCACAGGGGAATGACTCCCTTCTTCTGTGTGTCAGCTTTTTCACCCAGTTCAGTTCAATAGCATATCCTTAGCTACAGTTGCCAAGCACCAACTATAAAATCATACAGTTCAAATATTGGGTTCTTCAAGTTCTTAACTGTCTCTTTCATTCCATGAGATCTCTTTTCCTTTCTCTTTATTTAAACAAAAGTTGGTCTCTTTATTCAATGTCCATGTCGTTTCTTGATTCAGACTCAAATACTGATTCTTTGGACTTTCATTCACTCTCAATAATGCATCTTGATCGTGACTAATATGAGCCCTCCAGCAATGATTTTCACTCTCCTCATGTACCCTTGACACTTTGTGCTGACTGGGACGAGTGTGAACATTCCAGTAATGACTCTCACTCTGTGTACTTTTGACAGTTTGTATTTATTGGGACGAGCATGAGCATTCCAGGAATGTTTCTCATTCTCTGCGTATATTACTGACACTTCGGGTTTAAAGGGACAGTACGAGTATTCCCGTTATCTTCAGTCCCCCTCCCGGGTCGCCCATTCTCCCAGTTACCAGGATTTCTTAGGGATAATAACGTCACCAGGCTTTCCGACAGCCTGGGGTCCTTTTCTTTTCTTGTCAAGATGGTTACTGGTTTCTTCCTTTCACCGTCGGTGTGCTCACTCTAAACTAACTTAGGAAAGGTGGTATTGGCGTCATTCATGGGCATCCCAGTCCACTACGATGCGGCCACTTTATTCTTCTGCGTCCTCTACCGTCCAGTGCAAGGTGTCGGAGGCGGCACTCTGGCTTTTCTCCATCTGGATGCCGAGCTTTCAAGTTCCTCTGAGTGTGCTCTTTCCAGCTGATTCGCACCTCCAGGGCTCTCTCAATCCTTTAGGTTTCCACCTCCAAGATTTAGGACACTGCTGCGGGACTTCCAGGGGTAGTGTCAAAGTCCTTCTTTTGTGCTAGTGTTTGACTCTGCATTCCTCCAGTAATCCTCATCTCAGTACCATATAAATGTTTCTCTATAGATACAACCAGATGGTTTGGCTGGCAATAACAGATTATAGGCTGTTCTTCTATTAGTTGTTTTAGAAGATGGGTTGGTGACATGTTTAGGGAGTTCTTCATTAGAACGAGAGTACTTGTCCCCACAGGTGAGTCTCTTCCAGTGAGGTCCTGCTTGCCTCTACAGGGTTTTGTGTAGAGTGCTCACTCCCTACCCTCACAGGGAAAGCCCTCCCCCCCCCGACCCGGGGAGAAGTGATGGAATCCTGCGATTCGTCATACTGTGTGTATTTGTGATGCTACGAGGAGACACTCCCTGATAGTGGGAACACTGATCCTTAGGCAAAGCCTGCTTGTTCGGGAAGAGAGCTCATGAAATGAACCTCAGTAAGGTGCATTGGTTTCTCGGGGAAATTGAGGGTCACACAGCCAATGGACTTGTATAAATGCACATTTTTAGTAGGTGTGTAAGCTTCTGCACTGCAAGCAACTAATTGGCACGTTCTTGCCAATTCCCCTGAATTTTGGAAAGCATGTGCAGGTCCAGCAAATAAAGAGTGCTGACTTATTTATGGGCATTCAGTGATGTATTTTCGGAATTGAGAGGTGTCAGTGAATTGCAAGTACTGTACATCTCTAAAATGTCGCATGGACCTCTGCCTGGTCTAGAGCAGGGCTCTGAATTGACATCAGGTATGGTGCTGTTGACACCAGAGATGCTGTGTAACAATGCGTGGGCATAGCATTCCATGCAGAGTCCCTGGGGGAAGTACCCAACTCAGGTCAGACCACAGGAGTAGAGTTGGTGAAGCACTCCGACAGAGCCATTGGCCTGTTGCAACCACCTTAATACTAGCAGGTGCTGCATGTCTCTTTCCAACTGCAGGGAGACGGCCATAGAGTGAATAGGGAGCTGCTGGAAGAGCACCACAGAGTGGAAGGGGAGTTGGTAGAGAAAGTGAAGATTCAAATGAAACAGAGGGAACCAAAGGTCAAGGTCCTAATAAAACAGACTTTAAACCTGGCTTATAAGAGGCAGGCTACACCTTGTTCAATGCTGAGTGCCAAGCAGAAAAGGCGTGGATCAGGCAAGGGGACAGAAGAGAGGAAAGTAGGCAAGACACCCATATTGCATTTAAATGAATGGGAGAGTGAATAAAAAAAAAAACAAATCGCAAAGAAAACCTAACTAAACGAGACAATAAAGGGGAAGTAAAAAAATTGTGGGTTTGAAAGATCCATTAACAGTATAATAAGAAAGTGCAGCGCTTGGTTCCCTTCTGAACTGAAGTAAGAAGGGAACACACTCTTAATTGTGCTCTTGGGTGTCCAGTAGGATCCTGGTGCAGTGGTGGGTGCGCCCTGAGTGGATTACCATGGAGCTAACCTACAGCAAGCTTTCTGTTTCCAGAAGGCACCTGTAGTAACCAGGTATTTGGATGAGGGTGGACGGAATCTGCCCACCCAGTCTGCTGCTGCAGTATCCTGAGATCATAGGGTCCTGATCTGCCAGCCACCTGGTGTCATACCCGAGAGAATACAAGCTACAGTATTCGTGAAGCAACAATTAATGCATGCTCAACAGACACTTCCACCATGTCATCCATTAGTAGTGTCACCAGACCTGACTCAGCTGGGAAATTTAGTGACATCTATAACAAACAACTGAAACAGCCCTGTCATAACCAGCCCAGTGAAAAGGAATGACAGCATTTAGTCTCCTGAATTATCAATACACGAGAAAGGAGTGTCTGTTCAGCATACAACCACCAACTGTTGCATCACTACTATTTAAAACTCTGCAAGGAAAAGGGTATCCCTGCGTTGGCTGTGCGGGGGATGCTTTACAGGGGGAAACCCCATTGCCTCCGCTCAGCACTTTGGACAAATTCACCACCACATCCCAGGCTTTAAAGTGTGGCTCTCCCCCAACAGGCAGGGGAACGCCTTTTATCACCGCCACCTCCCCAGTGCACAGCATCATTGTTGCGGCTCAGGTCACAGGTGCGCCCTGACATCTTCGAAGCTGTTACTGGCATACACAACACTCTCCGTGAGAGGGAGGGGATCACTGTGTCAATTATAAAAGTGGTCGCACCCTGCTAGGCTGGTCATTCCTAATGCCAGGGCCGCTGCTGGCAGATGTGGCCCGGGTTGAGTGTAATTTTGGGACTCCCCACTGTTGGATGTTTTAACTGGGCAATTTCTTATTTAGGGGAATTTCCACCCATCCCAAATCAGGTATGCACATTTCTCCATTATTCAATTAAGTTCTTTTTATGAATCTGGGACCACGATTTAATAGAATTGATTCCCATAGCTTCCCTCCCCTTTTGGCAAAGGAAACACACAGGGTTGCACAGAATGTCTACTTATTAACCAAATAGAAATAATGTAATCAAACTACAGACAAACAAAGTGTTTCTTCAAGAAATAAAGGCAAATGGTAAAAAAAAAAAATCAACACTCTAGTCCCTGTAATTTTCAATGCCACAGATAGGGAAATAGAAACTTTAGTAACACACGCTTCACCATAAGTATCTATGCATTTAATTCACCCTAAACCCGCAGGCACCATAGACTAGATGCATGAGAATACAGGAGGAATCTACCATTTTTCCACCATTTGTGAAAACAAAAAATGAGTTAAAATATCCTTGTATGCACTTCTTGCAACTTCCACTTTATTCAAAATACTACCCCATTACTCAATAGACATGTCACAGTTCCAACTCAATTGTAACAAGTTATTGGACATTTGGGTATGTGAATGTCTTGTTAACAAAGAGCACGCTTGTTCAACAGTATATTGGAAAAATTCCCTTCAGTGATGTTTCTATTCAGTTTCTGTGCAAAAGGTACCTTTCTCACTTTCAATGAACAGCGTAAAGAAATGGCCAGCAAATAATCACCCGCTCCCGTTTATCTTGAGCAACCACACATTAATATAAATATTCTGCTTGAAGAAATACCCAGGATTTACTTCAATCTTCTTTTTCTAGGTATGCACACAGTAAGAAAACGTTTCCGACCACCGTTATTCACTCTTCTGTGCTAGACGTCATCTCAAGAGAAAAGAGTGAGGTGGATCTTACTGTATACACACCTAAACTTTAAAATATATATTTTTCTGATTTTTACAGATGCTTCTCAGCTGAGTTGGCCCCTAAACTACTCGAGATCTGGGAAACTTCCATACTATCGGCACTCCCTGAATCCATGAGAGAGGCCACCATAACTGTTCTACTCAAACCACACAAGCCCCCTCAGGATCCCAAATCATACCGCCCCCTATTGCTCATCAATACGGACACAAAAATATAAGCGAAAGTTATAGAAAATTGGCTCCTCCCATTTATGAACAAATTGATACATCCAGACCAATAAGGTTTTATTCCAACTAGATCCACATCCTTAAACCTTAGAAGACGTTTTGCGATCTGAGCCCAACTCGACCCGAACACGAACGTGGTAGCGGTATCACTCGACGCTGAAAAAGCATTCAACTCAGTGTCCTGGAGGTAAATGCACTCCATATTGAAACATATGGGATTCGGTCCACGTTTTCGTAACTTTGTCCAACTGTTATATAAAGACCCTAAAGCAAAGGTACGCACAAACCGCAATATGTCCCCGGCCTTCACCTTACAGAGGGGTATGCGTCAGGGGTGCCCTCTGCCCCCTTAATCTTTGCTCTTACGATTGAGGGGCTGGCAGCATATCTGCGCCAAAAGCACGGACACGAGGTATTCAAATCCGTGGGCCTCCCCAGCTCATCTCTTTGTATGCAGATGATACCTTACTGTATCTATTCAATCCTTAAACTAATCTGCTGCCAGTAATGCAGGACATCACTGCATTTTCTAAATTGTCAGGTTACAAGATTAACCAAACTAAATCCGAAATAATTCGACTAACCCTGCACGCTACAAAATCACCCTCATTGTCCCAGTTCAGATGGTCACCCGATTCCACTCGCTACCTGGGCATTATCATAGCTACGAAAAGAAATAAATTATACAAGGCCATTTAAGACCCCTACATATCACAGTTAGGAACCAAGCTAATGCTTTGGAGCAAACTCCCTATCTCAACATATGGGCGCATTGCACTGCTCAAGATGTTAGTGGTTCCCAAGTTGCTCTACCTATTCAGTAATATTCCTATATGGCCGGGTAGAGCTTTTTTTGAGAAGATACAAAAAAAGACGTCCAAATTCGTATGGGCAGGGGGGAAGGTGTGGGGGGGGGAGTCGGTCAGACAAAGATGGGCCAAATTAAGTGAGAAATTTGACACTGGTGGGTTGGCTGCACTAGATTTCACCCTATATTACTACGCGGCACAGGCGCATTATGCTGAATTTTGGTTTAATGACACTGAAGCGTATGCCCACATACAAGTCGAGAAACAACTCGTTGCCCCTAGGGATATACGATCCATACTATTTACCAAATCGTGTGGTGGTCCGGATGGCCTGGACCCAGTGGTATGTACCGCACGGGCGTGGGCAGCACTAGAATAGAGTAGGTTGTACACATCCATACTGGGCTCCCACCCTGCTGTGGAATCACAGACATTGACCCTACATCAGATATCGCAATGCAGAGCAGATGGGACCCGGCCAACGTCCCGACACTGGGTGATCTGTTTCCAAATGGTGAATTCCTACAACTAGACCAAGCACATGTTAGATAGGGTCAGAACCTCGCGGTTACCCTGCAATACTATTGCCTAAAGGCAGCGCTCAAACAGAAATGGCCATCGTTCCCGGGCAAACCGCAGCCGCATCCCTTCATACTAGAGACCATCGGGCAAAACGGCTTTAAAGGCAACATCTCATACCTGTACAACAAGGTCCAATCTCATACCCCCACAAAAAATACCATGAAATCCAAATGGGAAATAGACCTGGGGGTGGTTATTGATGTTATACAGTGGGCTACATACTGGGGTGTCACAGTATTAGTTTGATGGCGGTACAATAACCTTCTTTCCAAATGACTTTATATCATGGTTATCACGGTATAGTAGGTGGAGTTAACTAATCTTAACAAATATTTTCTTAAAAAGGCCATACATTGTCAGATTTATCATCACAAACAAAACCAGGCACCCAGGGGCAGAATTGGGCTTTTCAACATACTTTCCACTGAAATGCCACACCTTGCTTCCACTAAACAACACAAACACACGTGTGAAAAGGAGGAGGAGGAGGAAGGGGCTAGGGGGGGGGCCCTGCTGCGACTGGCAAAGCAAACTTAATAGCTTTTCTTAAGTGGTCATTTAGGCTTTTAGCTCCCCCACTGGTGAAGATGAACATGTTGCCATCTTGATAAACCGCATGCCACAGATCAATGGAGGCTGATGGTAGTATGCGCTTGTGCTCATACACACACACACTCTCTCTCTCTCTCTCTCTCTTTCTCTCTCTCTCTCTCTCTCTCTCGCTCTCTCGCTCTCTCGCTCTCTCTCTTTACGCTACAGCCTTTAGTATACTTGCGGGCCAATAGGTGTTCAGTAATCACGGACATGTTACCCTTTGGTATGGCAGCAGGGAATCCCCGCAGAGATGAGTGAATTTCGCGGTGTGACTTATTATATGTGAATTCAATGATAGAACCAGGGAAATCCCCCATTGTCATATGTTTAGAAAACATCCATTATAAATATATAAACCCCAAAGACGCCAACCCAAAGTAAATCCTTTTCCTTCTTGGCACTGTATTTATTCTTCCTATTGCTAACATATTGATTTTGTGTCAGGCACATGTGGTTTACGGAATGGCATTAAAAACTGCTCCAACTGAAACTACTTGTACCGAAAAAAAGATGTTTTTTTTACATTGCTTTTTTGCATTTGTAGTTCTTTAACTTACCATTAAGTCAATGCTTTTTAGTTAAGTTATGAATATGCAGGCAGGATTTTCCAGCTGTAGCAAGATAGCATTTTGAAACTTGTCTCTGCACATATTTAGCTGATACTCCAGGAAAGTAAGGCGGCTGCAGAATTGGTCTTTCATGGCGCTCACTCGTTGATCGCCTTGAATGAAAGAGTGACTAGTGGAAGTGTTATAATGCACATTTTGAGCAATAAGCTTGCTGCTCAGTCACAGGTCATCGCTCTGAAAATCGACTTGCATTTTTTTGGAACCACATGGCATGGTCATCATGTCCCCTTTCTGCGACCAAGTTTGTTTTGACAACTCTTTATCCCATTAAAGTGAGAAAAGTCACTCATGTGCAGTCTGAAAGCCTATGTCATTGTTTTTTTGTCAAAATGTCATAGCCAACACAGACACACCGAAAGGTTGCATAGTGATCTAATCACTATAGCTTGCTTACCATCTGCCTGGTGCATTTAGAAGGATTGGTGTTGGAATCACCACTGATCATGTAATCCTAAAAGGACAGCGTTCAGTGGGCGCGGTTGATTTCTTTCGTGATTCTTGCAATACATGTTCATTTACCTTCTTAAAGATAGTGGCAAAAAAGAAAAACTTTGAAAATGATAAATTTAAAATACATATCGGCACAAATATGGCCTAGACCACCACCTGACCACAGTTTTCCCCAGGTCTGAGGGCATTAGGACCCTTGTGATGTGAGTTCAGAGGGAGGAATGCTTTCATGGGTGGTGTCACAAATTGAGAATAGACCTAAGAAATATTTCACCCCCATTGCTCTGGATACTTGAAATTCAATGTAGAATTCACTGCTTCAGTCCAGTGCCATATGCAGAACGCAGGTGAAGGATCAAGCGAAGCAACAACTCTAATGCCAAGGTGCAAATCTACACAGATGACAGTGGGGGGGGGGCAGTTTATTTACCAGTAGAAAGCACTGATAGGCCCAGTGTTCACACAGTCTACAGCAGGGTCGGACTGGGGCATACAACTGTCTCGGGCAGCAACATAAAAGTGTCCCACAGTTGCAAATGGGAATTCATTCCTTTTGGAACACTGTTTGAAAAGTACCAAAGGGGGGAGGATTTTTGATAAAATGTGATGCAAATTGTATATTTAAATGAATATCTATTCAGCAACAGTGGTCAAAACTATTAGCCGCATAGTGAAGTCATTCATCTAACTGGCACATTTTGGCCAAAAAAGTGCCCCACTTTGACACAAAAAACTGGTCCACACAAGCATTTCGCGTTTTTGGTTTGGCCATCGGCCTATTGCCCTAAAGGCCAGTCCATGCCTGGTCTACAGAGCTAAAGTTGTTTGTGGACATGCATCAGAAGGGCATCCAGTACATTCCCCCCTTTGAATTCTGGGATGTGTAGTTCCCCATCTTTCAAATTGGTGGGAAAACTACAGATAACAGAATTCTAAGCTAAAACATAACTGCGTAGCTATCCAATCCATGACCATGAGAAACTTAAATTCCTTGAATCTTAACCTTGGCGAGAGTAATTCGATATGCACGACTTCACTGGCCGTCCTTTTTTTCACAATTTGCACAGCCAGAGCAAGATCTGTTCCAATGTGTGTTTGCACAGTGCAGTTGGACCTTAACTTACTGAACTAATGGCACATGATGCCGGGCCAGGCTGAATCGATACATTTCTGCTTACGCTGGCTGAGTAGTTGCTAAGCAAAGTACTACTGGCTCCACTGTTTTGCAAGTCACTGAACATTTTATTACATTTGTTTACATACGAACAAAAGGAAAAACAAATGCTCACTTTCAGTCCCTCAGCTCACCCTCATGATGTCCCTATGGTCTTGCTAATTGCAAATTGAGAATCGGGACAATCACCATAGAAGATCTGACCTGTAGCGCAGAGCAGCAGGACTGTGTGAAAAGATTTAAAATCTGAATGCTGCCTTTCAAATAAATAATTCTTGCAACAAAAGAACTTCGTTCTAGTTTGCCCATGAAATCCAGGTCTGGTGGAGTCTATGAAATGGCGTCTCCGGTATGCTTATAGAGCCAGTCATTCAGCTAATCATTACCAGCTTTGCATGGGGAACACAAAGGTTCAGGCATTGGGCAGCTTTCAAGACAATTTGCGCAAAGTCGACTGATCTTTGACCCGACTCTACTGATCACAGAGAAAGAGCGGTCACAGCAGCAAAGCTGCATTTACTAATTTGGCCTCACTTTCCCTATGCTCTTGTCTGCCAAACAAGGGCCTCTTGGCAGATGGCACATCCAACAGTGCAAGACCAAGACTCCGCAGCACTAGCTTACTGCAGCCTTTCCAAATCAGATTGAAAAGCACACTTAACTGTATAAACGGTATACCGGTGTAAACAACGTGACGGTTATTATTGTTCAATTAAGTTGTTCACGGTCTCTTTAACGGTATACCATTATAATGTTACATCCCTACTGCCAATACATCAAATCTGTCTTGTTCAAAGCCAATCTCAGGCTAGTCCAATACAAAATGTTAAACCATCTACATATCACCCCGGATAAGGTTGCCAAATTTGACCAATCGGTGCAGTCCATCTGCCCCAAATGGAGTGTACCAGAGGCCAACTCATTCCACATGTATTGGGCTGTTTTGGGAAGAGGTGGAATCTAAAATAAGTGTTATACTGGATATACAAATTCCAGCCACGCCTCTATAGTACCTCCTGGGAGACATCGGTAAGGCCCCTGCCAGGAAATGCAGGCTTTTCTTCATAGCAACTGCTGTGGCCAAGCACAATATTCTTAGACATTGAAAGGCGAAAACAGCCCCCTCAATACAAACATGGCTTTGGGATCTAAATGATAAATACGAATGTGAAGAAACCTACGCAAAAGGCATAATACTCAGGAGACGTCCAAAGGAAATTTGGGCTCCTTTGCGTCAGTACCTGTGTTCGGCATCACACAATGCTTATAATATGTAATGAATAGAACTCCAAATATCATTTTTCAATCCTTCGAAAGTTGTATGTAATAAGCACCCGATATGCTAATTCATTCAATGTTTTGTAACATGTTATCACAGATGTCAATGTAATGTTTTTGTCAGCTGGGGAAAATAAAGTTAGTTTAAAATGTTTTTATATATATATATTTTTTTTTCTTTTTTTTTTCCAAAAGCACAAACTTCTTAAATGTTCCCCAGCTGACAGGATGCACAATTAATGCATCTATTCTCACACCTCAGTACTAACAAATTATATGGACCATGATTTAGTCCCTTAATGGGATCACTCCCCACAAGATTACTCCCCTTAGGATCAGCTTTTCTCCAGAGCCTGTCTGCTTTATCTTCCACTGAAGGTGGCCTGGGGCTTCAACTCCTGGTAGGCCTCACTGAGTTTCTACCAATAATCAATCAAATGGTCCAAAAGGATAGCAAATCTATACCTTCTCCTTCCTTCTCCTTCCTGTTATCATCAATTCTTCTCTCTCTCCATCAGTCAGTGAGTGAGCAAGTCTCTTCAGTAAGTGTCCATGGTTGATTGTCTTACCCTAAGCGTGTGTTTGACCTTTTATAGAATAGAAAACCCCACCCTTTTGAGGTGTGTATACTTTCCCCAATATAATCAGTCAATGTATATGATTGGACTAAGTTCCAAAAGTGACATCACAGTAGACATACCCCTCTGCAGTCTTTGGGCATATGAATGAAGGAGGCAGTCGGATGGGAGTAACTTCTATACCCAGTTTCCCTTCCATTTAATGTGATGTCATCTCATGGATTTCCTGCTTTAAATATTACCACCTTCTCAAGCATTACATTCCAACTATGTGACCACTTCAAGAATCAGCTCACCAGATCCCCCTCTCTGGTATGAATCAATTGATGCATTCCTTATTATATCATGAATAATTTCTGAATTATAGAGGTTTCCCATTAACTCACTTCTTTTTTTAAATTAAAATTATCTTTCCATCTCAACATAGCGGGCTCGTCATGTGAGGACATATGACACTAACTTGCGCTGTTTCTTTGCAATATGCAAATATGCCTAATTTGCATATTTAAACTTTAATATTCATTGCTTTAGTCCATCTAACAGAGGACTCTCTGCTGAAAGTTTCATCACCTAAACGAGTTCTCTAAGAGGTTTGGTTCCAGAGATACAGGCAATATAAACAATTCCACATTAAAAAGGCATTTTCTTGGATACAAAAATGTAGCACTGCTTTTCTGCCTAGATACAACACTAGGAACATGGTGATTTTGTATTGAGTCAGGGCTGGAAATCTGCGCTTGTTGACTCAGACCCATTCCAAATCGTCTTTATGGCACAGCGCAGGCTGATGAAAGCCTTTTAATTTGCAGTTCTTGTGTGTTATCTGCTGTGAACTCTGTCTCCTCTTGAAAATGCAGGCCTGTCCAGTGTTAACTTCTTGCCTTCAGGAAAACCTGTGAGACGGTCTTGATAGATTAAACGGACGAGGAACACAGATTCATCTGAAAATAAATAATGTTTTAAAAATGTTCAGCCCTAACAGACACACAGGGCAAGAAATACAATTCAACACTTATGGCGCAGGCTTATTTGTTTTTCCTGTTTGAAGAAGGATCTGTGTGTGCAGTGGGCAGTTTCAGAGAGCTCACTGGCCTGGGAAGGGAACTTATCTGTCCTCCCTTTCTGTATGCTGGGTTTGGGGGCGGGGGGGTTACTGAGTTGAAAGGATTACCATTTGTCAGAATTCAGTGCTGGCTCGATGTAAAATTGGCTTCAATCGCAATTGCAACTTTGAATGTTTCTAATTTCATAAATCATCACAGTTCATATTGCATTGGCTTTTCAACCCCTGTCAACATTCCATATTGTGAACATCTTAAGGTTTCCTAATCCTGACTTATTTCTGTAGAACAAAATGAAGCAACACACAGCAGGTTAAGCAGTTCCTCGTATAAACAAAAATTGCAGGTTATTCTCAGGCCTGGTCAGTTAGTTCTGGGTGGCTGTAAAACATTGCACATTTTGTTTGCGCATGCGTTTCCCCAACTGCTGTGCGCAGGCTGCACCACATTGCAATCATTGTCAGGCTGCACCCCCCCTCCCCACACACACACACACACACACAGTGCTGGGCTGCACATAGCATAAGCAGTCCATCTTACAGGGACTGCGAGCTGCTGCTAACCTGCCTGCCAGAGAACCATCACAATGCAGAGGAAGAGAAGGACGAGAAAGAACTAGAGCAGACATGACCGTGAGACAGCCCTGGCCAGGCTGTCCACCCAACTAAGGGCTTTATTGCATTTTGTAGAATCTCTTGATTGCTCTTACATTTTTAAAGAAAGTTTTATTTTAAAAGGACTATTTTTAGTACTTTGAATTCTTCATTATTCTTAGTTATGAAGCTGCTTTAGGTATAAGGAAAGTGTACCTAGTGTCCTGTGATTCTCCCTTTTTTATAGAAAATTCTTGGAAGCTGGTGTACTGGGATAAAGGAAATAACGGAGCTAAATGCCAACTAAGGAAACCACACACCAGCATTTCATTGTCTGTCTTTTATGTGCTAAAAGTTATTATAACCCAGTGACAGAAAAGTATATTGTGTTCCCCGCCCACACTAGTCTTCCATTCAGTGCGGTAAGATTATCACCCTGCTGCAAGTATAGTCCACACCAGCTATTGTTTGACAATAAATCAGAAGACCCATTTATTTGGTTCCTTTCCTTTAGGCTGTTCATATTAATGAGAACTGAACTGCCTAGTTGAGTTACCATCATCATCAACTGTATAGCCCCTTTCACCAGTGGTATGGTTCCAAGGTTCTGTAGGTTGAACACCCTTGAAGGACCGAAGTCCAGGTATGGGAAATTCGTCAGGAGGAGTTTGGAATGTGTGTGTGCATTTTAGCCAATGCGAAGTTGGGTAGAAGCGGCCAGGTCCCTAATAGCTACCCATTTCAAGCAGGCATGTGTAAGGGTGCTTTGAAAATGATGCAAGAGCGTGTGAGAGTAGTAGATGTGCATTATGTGTCCAGCTGGACCACATTTTTGTTGTGGGGATAGCTGCATTCTAATGGCAGAGGTGTTGAACAATAAGTACTGCTGGGAAAGGTGCATGGTTGCAGATGCCTGCGGTTGAGGCCTTGCCTTTGGCTAACTTCCATAAGTAGGGAGTGCAATATACCAGTCTGCTGTCGCTGGCTTCTTGGATTCATATCTGCGGCATGGACTCCCTCCCGTTTTCTACTGCATATTTTTAGTCAGGTTAGTTCTTGAAAATCTTACCATCCTTTGGTGAAGGTATGGGAGTTTGTTCCTGTCCCGGTCATCCTGGATTGAAAGAGCTAGCTCAAGAGGACAGGTTTAGTCAGGGTGCTGGGGGGGTGGGAGGGAATAGCCAGGTCTTGAGGGCCCTCCGTAACGCCAGGTGGTCCTCTGAGTGTCAGATGCTAAGAAGCATTGAATTCCAGATAGTGGGGGCTTGGACGGAGAAGCTGCAGTCTGCAGTTCTGGTTGATTTGAAAGAGGAGATCACCAGGAGAAAAGCAGTGCATGAACGCAGGCTTCTATTGGGATGGTAAAGGGTGATTTTCTGTTGGAGGTATTTTGGGCCTGTCTTGTGTAGAGCTCAGTGAGTGATGCACATGGCTTTGAAAGTGACCTGTTGTCCATCCGGGAGCCAGTGGAAGACACAGAGGGCAGGGTGATGTGATCTCTGGGACCAAGGAGTAGCCTAGCTTTTGAGTTCTTGACCCTTTGGAGCTTTTAGTTGGTAAGCAATGGTGCCCAGGTAGAGAGTTGGCGTAGTCTAGTCGGGAAAGGACAATGGACATGATTGCAGGCACTCCATGCGGGGATGAGAGATACAGGAAGATACTTCGGAGTATGTGAAGGCAGCAGGATTCTGACACAGTGTTAATGTGGTGTGATAGAGCCAGGTCAGTGTCCATTGAAAAACCCAGGTTTTTGACTGCAGAGGATACAGGGTTTGGGGGAGGAGGAGTAGCAGAGGCCAGAGGTGGGTTGAGGGAAGAAGCCTGTCTTTCTACAGAGCAAGATTTGTGATTTTCCAGGATTGAGCAGGAGGTGGTTGACCGTCATCCAATGGTCAATGTCAGTGAAGCAGGATGCAAGGTCTGGGTGAGGGGTGGAGACGGGGAAGGCAAGTCCCTGAACGATCACACCAGAGAGAATACAACCCGCTTGGGAAGAAAGGCCCAAGTCGATCTTGTAAGGGTAACAAGTTTTAATCTCACACACAGATGAGAGCAATATGAAAGAACTCTGCTGCTAAGAACGTTCTGTCGAAAAGTAGTACAAGCAGAATCTTATAAAGCAAAACATCATCATACATGATGCAAAACACAGGGTAAAATCCCATATGGCTGGTTGGTGTGCACCTATGCAGGATACGCCTGCCCCATAAGGGATGCTAGGCCTTTGGTTCCACCCCGATCCGCCCGTCTACTGTACATACAACTATTTTATCACTCATAATGTACACTTGGCCTTATGACAGGCACAAAGGAGGTTCTTGGGCACTCTAAACTTCACACACACATTTCACTGACTCCCTTCCATGCCATCCGGCTCCAAGGTATCCACCCTCATAAGTTCTCTTCCAGCACCTTGCAATACAAATCACACAGTTTTTGCTTCATGATGTGCCCTATCCATCCTCTTTGAACATCTCAGGAGTTGTTACTTTGGGGTTGGTGGTCAAAGAGCACCTGGTGCCATGGAATTCAGAGGTCTTAAGTTTTAGTCAGTTATATGGGTTATAACTCATGGTCCCCTGAGCATGGGCCAGGTCATGTTTTGCCAGTGTGAGATAACATGCATACCAGGTGTCGGTCTGTGATCGCAGCCTTGTAGGGCGCATTCCTCTTGAACATCTTTGCAACACTGTTAGAAAAATGAATGAGCATTGTGGCAGTTGTGGACATTTGCTGTCCTCATGGGAGCTCAGGCATGGCTGGGGATTTCTCTTGTCTCGCGATTTGGGCTTAGTTCAAGCAATGCTGCATTTACCGCACAGACCTTTCCTTCTACCCATGGTTAATGTCTACGCAAAATAGCAATGCTGCTCATGCCTTATGCTGTACTATGTGGATAGACTATATTGGGTTATATTGGAGTAGGGTCCTGTTAAACTGGGAGGTGGTCCTCTCACCGTCCCTCCTCCCGCCTGGCCCATCATAGTGATTTGAATGCATCTCGCCTCACTCTAAAGTGGCTACAGGCGGGCTGCCCCATTCCAAACAACGTATTTGGGGATTTTAAAGATGATTTGTGCGTTGTCGGCATAGTTGTAGCAGATGAGATTGTGAGAGCGGATAAGTGTGCGGAGAGGGCTCATGTAGAGCTATAAAAGAGGTGATAGGCAGGTGCTTTGAGGGACTCTGGGTGCATCGAGGGACTCAGTTATTGACAGGGCAGGCAGACTAAGTGAAAGGAAGGAAGTGGGAGATTTGATGTCTGTTGGTGAGGAATGAGGAGATTCACCTTAGTGCTGTGTCCCTAATCCCAAGGGAGAGAAGTCTGTCTATGAGGAAGCATTGGTGGATAGCGTCAAAAGGTGCTGAGAGGTAAAGGAGTATGAGTGTGGCACAACCCTCCGAGTCTGGTGTGTTTGAGGTCATCCCATAGGGAGACTAGGGATGATTCAGTACCATGAAGGAGAGTACCATTAAGGGGCCGGATGCCAAAATGGGTGGGGATGGGTGGGGTCGTGAAGGTGATTGGCTTTCGTAAAGGTACTGAGCTAGGAGTAGGCTATCCGGTTGGTGAGTTTGGCTAAGAAACCGGTGTTAAAGATTGGTCTGTAATTTGAGGAGGGTGGGGAGGGCATGGGTCACTCAAGGATCCGGATGGATGGCTGCCAGCCAGTAATTTAAGGAACTATGGTCTAGAGATGGAAGAGAAAGAAGAGAAGTTTGGCGGGAGGCGGGCTGGTTGGTGGGTTCATGTGGGCGGGCAGACAGAGGGGATGGGAGTGCTGCAAGTTCTGTGCAGATGGTGGGGGTTCGTTCTAGCGCTGCATTGTAGAAGTGGTACGTGAGGGAGCCATAGAGAGATTGGGAGATGTGTTAGGGGGAAGTTCAGGGGGCCATGAATTCTAGGATTTATTTGCCTTACAGATTTCGGATTTGTAGATATTATACGGATGGGTGTAGGTGTTTTGTTTTAGGGAGATGGGTCGGCCCGCCATCTACATTCCAAGGAGTGGTTGCATGTTTTGAGAGATTTGAGGAGGTGGTGAACCATCTGGGCAAGGTGCCTTGTCTGGTGGAGGTAGATCTTAAGTGGGTGAGAGGTAGGAGAGTGGTAGAGAGCCATGAGTCGAAGCGGCTGATGGAAGGCGGTCCTCCTTCGACTGGTAGGTTGGGGAGGGAGGAGAGCAGGGAGTCGGCCAAGTCTGGGGTTGTTGTGACCTTGTTCCAAAGCGGGACATGGGTTGATGGTCTGGTGTTAGTCCTTCGTAGAGGATGGGTGGGTGACAGGAGTGAGAAAAATATGGTTGCATGGTCTGTCCATATGGTCATGAGGGTGGTGGGGGGGGTATGGAGAGGAGGTTGGTGGAGCTGAATATTGCATCAACAGTATGTCCTGCTGTGTGGGTGCCGTCTGTTACCTGCTGAGTCAAGTTGAGGGCTTCCAGGTTGTCCAGGAGTGGTTGTCTCATAGGGTTGTCACAGGCATCAAATCATATATTGATGTCTCCTAGTAGGTTGAGGGAGTGGTGGGAGACTAGGATGACGGCTAGGGAGTCGCTTCGAGCATTGGCAGAGTGTCTGTTGTAGCCAGGGGGGCTGTAGATGAGCAGGAAGCTGTGGGTGAACAAGGGGTTGATGATGAATTTCACTACGATCGATTCACTGCTTGCGCTGCATTCCTGTGCCTCGGAGTGTGAGATGGATAGGTCAGGTTTGTAGAGGTGGGCAATTCTGTCTGCTCTGCTAGCTCTGTTGATGACTGTGTATTCAGGGGGGAATGCCTTGAATGTGGTGGGTCAGAAATAGTCTGAGAACCAGGTTTCTTTGATGAACATGATGTCTGGGCTTTTCAGATGTGCAATATTGGGCCACTATTTCCCCTTGTGCATTGCTTTGTGGACCCCAGTGGGAAAGTTGAAGCCACGAAAAAGCAAGTAATACAAAAGTGACATTTTGCATTGTGGCCTATGTGTATTTCTAATTTAGTCCACTTTTGCTAGTTGCTCAAACAGATCAAGGTTTTGAGTGTGTTTTGTAATTGACGCAAGCTCCTCAAGGAACGGTCCCCAACTATGTGCCTTGAGTTCCCAGTATTCTTCAGAATCCTGAAAAGCCAGGCCTACCTTTGAAAGTGTGATGAATTGTCATCTGCCAAGGGTGTGCAAGCCCTGGCTCTTTTTGATTTTTATTAAAAACACCTTTTTCTCTGGGACAGCCACTCCACAGGAGCTGGCCTGGGAGCAGAAACCAAGAGGCACACCTTAATGCTGCATTTCTAAAGGCCTTTGATCCTATTGAGAGGGCGAGGGGGCAGAGTCAAGATAGTCAGAGGGACCTGTACAGTTTTAGGACTGTTCTGCCATCTTCCTTCTCTCTGCCCCTCTTTCTCTTTACTGTCCCCTTCACTTCCTCTGCAGAAAAGCACTTTGGGTGTGGCATCATAAGGGCACAGTCCACACATTTCAAGAGCAGGGATTGGACCCATAAAGCAGGTTATCTTTAGTCCAATCACCTGATATGATATGGTATGGTATGGTATGGTATTTATAACGCACCTATACACAAGTGTTTCAAGGCGCGAAAACCTGGGGACCTTTGCCTAAGAGGTCTCCCACCACTTCTTGGAATCATCTTGAAGCTTGTGAAGGCAGGTGTTCCAAAACAGAGACCAGCTCTGTCCCGTAACCATCCCTAGGGGGCATTGGGGGTGATCTTCTGCTGGAACAGAAACTGCTTCTCTGCCAGCCACAGCGATACCCAGGACCTTACCATGTTGGAGGACTCCTGCAGTTGTGTCCCCCCCATTTTTGGTAACCCGAGAACAAGGACTCATATTATCTCTGAAGTGGAACTCACAGCAACTTAAAAAGGGACCTGCTGCTGCAGTAAGACCGCCTCTCTACCAGCCACAGCGGTTCCCATGACCGCACAGTGTTGGAGGACGCCTGCAATTGTGTGCCAGGCTCCTCCTATCCCTGAGCCACTGGATTGTGACACATAGCACCCTGAGAGCCAGGAGAGCCAGGAGTTCTAGTAGTTTTTGCCATTGAACTGCTTTGAGTGTGTTTCAAGAACTGTTCAACACATCTGAACCAGCAGGACCTTCTGTTGCTGCCTTTTCCCTTCTCCTGATATTCACACAGTGCCAAGAAGTCTGGTTTGACACGGCTGAACCACCAAGAACTACAAAGAAGGTACTATTGACTGCTAACTGCCACCTTGGTCCATTTTTGGGGCCTAGATACGGGTTAGGTCACTTTGAATCCTTTTTGCTCTGAAGTACATACCCTTTTTCAAGAGCATTGTTGCCTTTGCTTCCCTTTCACTCCTGATTCATTACCCAGGGGGCTGCATCTGCTATCTTTGCTTATTCTGAGTTTTCCTTAGGGGTGAGCTCTGTGTAGTGTTTTTCTAGTTAGTTATTATTGTACAGGGTGTGTTTAATTAAAGTATATATATTTTTACAGAAACTTGATGGGACATTCCTTTATTTTGGACTGTTATACTTGGATGTTTGGGTTGCTACTGAACCACATTCACACCCCACTTTAGAGTATACCCTTCCCTCCGCCCATGTTACCACAAAAGGCAAAGGAGGTATCTCTTGACTGTGGCTGTTTTACCTCTATGATGGTGTTGGCTCTTTGCTTGCAGAAGTGTTAGGGCGGAGTAGGTGTTTTAACCTCTACTCATTCTTGTACTCCTGCAGGGCAGAAGTCAGTGCATCACAGAAAGGCTTTGGAATATCATTCAATTCATCTGACCTCATAGTCAGCCTGGAGCCAAATTCTTCAGTCAGTGCCTCCAAGAGCGTTGGAGATGCAAATTCAGTCTACTGCCCTGGTCCTACACCATCACTCCCATATCACTGCTGGGCTTGTGCAGTCACCAGCTACTGCTCCTGCTGTAGCAGAGGTCCCAATTATTGCAGGGCAGCCATTGAGGCATATGCTCAGGCCAGTCGAGTGGTTTCCTCACCCAGTGGGTTTTCCTGGAGCCTTCCGTGGTTGTAGGCAGTCCTCCCCTCCCCCTTCGAGGCATTCGATAAAGCACACTGTGTAGCAAAAGTAAAAGACCAGAGTCTTCAAACTTAGTGTCTGCAACCTTAGCTAATAGGGGTGTGCCTATACAAGGAAGAATCTGGCCACATTAATGTAGCAGGAGAAATCGTCCTTGAAGGGCTTCTCTGTCGAGATGAACTTGGCGATTCGGACTTGCAGCAGGGCTTCACCGGGCAAACTAACGGTCCAGGAGTTGCAGCAGCTGTCCTCTTCCAGCTCATCTTCAGTTCTTTCGTTCCAGTGGTCGACTCTGCCTTCCAAGCCATGAGACTTGCCTTTTATTTAGTTTTCTCCCTTTCATTCCGGCCTAGCTGCCACTCACCCAGCAGGGTGGCTGTCCTTGCCGGACAGTCAGCCAGCCAGCCAGTCACGCCAGAGTGCATTTGGGTCTCCCAGGAGACTAAGCACAGGGAGTTACGGGCACCTCCCTCACTTCCTGCCCACCCCAGACACTTAGCAAGGCAGTATCTTGGCAATATGCTCCCCAGTGCAAACCACTAAAATGTGCCGCTCATGCATTCTCCACTCGTTTCCAAAGCAGCAACTTTGCCCTTCTGCACAACCACTTCCCAGCCTATATTTTGTATTCCTCATCTTTCTTTCTTCATTTTTCTTAGTGTTTGTCCTTCTCTTTCCATTTCCTCTGTCAACCATCACTCAGTTCACATCTCCTCTAGTTTTCTTATAGACGACCCAATTCCTTCCTGGCTGTTCATATTTCCTTCCCTTCATTTGGCTCTCCCTCTGTCTACGTACTGCTTTTTCCTTGCCCCTTCTACTGCCCTTTCCTACATTCTAAGGTGTTCCTTCCCTCTTTCCATTTCTTTTTCTTAATTCTAGTCTACCTTTCATGTTATTTTCTTCCTTCTCCGTTGGCTTTCTTGTGTAACACTAGTTTCGTGCTCTCTCTCATTCTGTATTTTTATTTCCACCCTTCACCTTTTCCCTTGAGCCCTTTTCTTTTTTTCGTGTACACTTTCTTTGATTTCATGTTCTGTGTTTTTCTCTCTCATCTGCAACCTCTCACGTGACTTTCTCGTTAGTCTTATTTGGCTTTTCTTGCCATTAACTTCTCCATTCAGCTTTTTTGTCAGCCCTGCACACCTCCTCTCATACCTGGCAAGTCTCTCCAAGAGAAAGGGTGACGGGGGGGGGCTCTTGGTGGCTAATGGGCCGATCCAAGTTCAGGTGGTACATTTAAACTGACTAAGATGCTAATGTTTGGGCTGACTGATGAACACAGGCTAGGCTTCCAGTATTTGGGAGAGGAGGGCTTGGTGAGCTATTGAAACAAAGGCGAGAGGCTACTTCTGCCCTCTGCTGTTGTCCGTTTAGGATGTTAATAAAAGGAAAAGAAATCAGTCCTTAGATAAAACATTAGCCCCGGGACGGATTCACACACGACTTCGCAGTTCCACTTCCCACTCTGCAACCTGGGAAGTTGCCCGCTTCGCCCACACCGAGAATCGGCCCTGATCTGAATGTGTTGCGTTAAGACTCATGCCTGTAACTGATTATGAACCATACAGTACTGAGGACAGCCTTCTAGTAGGGCACCGCAAGCCAGGCACTGTGTGGTTGCTGTGCAGCATAGGGGGTTCAAGTCCTACGTTGAACTGAAATAGCCTCAACTAGGACCATGCTCATTAAAGTACTAGGAAATCCTTTGTAGCGAATAAGAAAAATGATGGAGCAATTGTTGTGTGGAACATTTAAGTGCTTAAAAAAAAAAGAGACGTTTAATGCAAACTCAGCCCGAATGACTGAACAGATTCATTGTCCCTGGGGGTCCACTGCACAAAGCTCAGCCTGCTACCTGATGGCAGCACCCCCCCTCCCCCACCGCCTCCCTCCTAGATAAAGGCGGCCTTGAAGAGCCATTAGTACATAGCTACTATCCCACTTGTTCCACTGCCAGCAGACATTGAGGCAGAGTCTGCTGGCCAACACTAGCCACTTTATCATGCAAGTGACAGTTCTTATCTGCCTGCTGAACCTGGTTACATGGCAGGGACATAGAATGATGTTTGCTGAAGGATCATCTTATCAGGCAAAGCTGGACTCCAGCAAACGGGTGTAAATCATTTCCTCGCCTATCCGTGCATCCATCAGAGCTGGCTTTGTGACCTTGCCCCTGCCACAGCAGCAGACAGACGGTGCTTCTTTGTGTGTGCTGGGGCAACAGAAGCATGCCTTCGCGATGGGCAATCTGCCAACGAACTCTCGGCGACTTATTGACATGCAGTCAAACCACTAAACCGCCTTAATATCGGTCTTCTACATGGCTTGCTTTGGTGTTTATTTGGGTGCAGCGTGCTAGGCTTCGCCCTTGGACCAGAAGCGCTGAACACAGAATACACAGGCAGGGCAGGCACTCAGATATCGGAGTGCACTTGCATAGCCGCAGGAAATATGTAGCCGGTGGACACGGTACTGGACGGGTAGGGTGTATATACAGGACAAGAAACAACCACATGGCATACTTAAACAAATACATGGCGCTTTCGTTATTAAGGCAGCAATTACAACAAAAACACATTTGCATCCGGTTTGGAATGGGCGCAGCGTCTTCTGGGGAAAGAATGGAGGGGAAGGGGGGGGTACTCCAACGTAATTCACAATAAACGTCTCTCTGCCATACATATTACACACTTACTCAACCTAACTGGATAGGGTACAAGAGATCAAATACTTAAGGGGCGATGGTATGGCCATGCGTTATAAGGAATAAAGTACCACCTCCTTATTGGAAAAAGGAAGTTGAAAATCATCTCGGAATTCTATTTTGTAATGTTTCGGACAAGAAAGTCTTCGCTGAATTGTAACATCTTTATAATGTATGGGTCTGTGTACTTTACTCATATCTATATATCTATATTATCTCTATACATATTTATATATCTATTTATATTAATTCTAAGGCAACCGCTTTACCAAACTTGCACCATGATGCCCAATCGGCTACATCTAGTTACTAAGTATTTTAGGATTAAATGGTATTTTCGTTTCAACCCCACAGCGGGCTTTGGCCAAAACGCGGTCACTTTAGAGAACTGGAGGCACTTGCTTCCTTGGCACAGCAGAGAATGCATTCACAGCATTGCATGTGCCGGGATCTCTACCGTGGCGTCTTTCAAGGCTCCGCTTACAAGCCTCGGACTCGTCCATTCACAAGAGCACGCCAGAGAGCAGGGAGGCATGGCTTATGAGACAAAGGAAATAACATGGGATGCCTGTCCGTTGCCCGGGTGACGGGGAAGCTACATGTCGAGAAATTCATATTTGCGAGCCAGGAGGAAGCAAATTAAGTATGGACATGTGAATCACCAAGTGTCCGACTTATGGAGCCACAGCGCCCTCTAGTGCACGCTCTAGGACAGTCCTGCACCTCGGCGTTAAATGACCCAAAACCAATGAAATAAAGATCTGCTTAAGTATATACGAGCCGTATTAATGCGACTACATTTCAGGAGAGAAAGGCAAAGAACCTTTCACGCTGTTACTTTGCCGTTAAAATTGGCTAAACAGAGGCGCAGAGAGAAAAAGGAGCCTAAGAAAGCACAAAACCGCCGATGGCACAACTGCAAGCTAGACAATGGAGGTACTCGGCCCTAAAACACTCCTCTGTGTGTAGGTCCAAAATTGCCAATTGCAATATACAAAATAGAAACCTCACAGTTCACTGCATCCGTGTCCTGGTTTTGCCTGTAGTCGGGGCTGAGTGTCAGAGCCCCAGCCCAAATCGAGCAGCACCACTTTCCCTGCAGTAAACTCAATCTAAGCAATTTGCATAAATGCAAAGAGCATTTTGGAAACAAAAGAAAGACTATATTTTGCATTTGAAAGAGGCCTCCGATAGTGACTCAGCATGAAACCCTTCTGATCAGACAATGGAAATTGGGCCCTTTGCAGTTTATTCGTTTCAATGCTTACTTACCCCAACAGAAAGAGGTCTGTGAATCCCAAGACACGATAACCCATTTGCACCGCTTGTCGTTAGTATGTAAAGCTTGGGTTGTTTCTGCAGGAAGCTCACAATAAGAAACATTCAGTCTCTCTTGTGCGAATCTTCTGAAGCCTGCTTGTGTGCGAGAGCTCCATAGCCCTGATCCTGGCGACTGCTGGGCCAGCCCATAGGGATTTGGATCTCAGGAGGCAAAGCAAACGTTGCTAGAAAGTAGCCACGACTACTTCTGGTATATTACTACCCTGCATATCATCATCTCAAGCTGTGTGCCATGCCAGACAGGCTCCAAGAATTCCATGACGGCATCATCTGTGCCAATACAAGCATTTTCCTAGGATAGAATGCCAATCCCATTGAGATTGACGAAGTTCTGTGCGCACTGTTTTTTTCTCAAACACGTTGACACTCTTAAATATGGACTAGAGCATATTTACGCTATTAAAGTGGAGAACAAGGTGCCAGAACAACAGGACTCCATTTAAACAGGGTTTCTTTCATTTCCTTTCTTTGGTTCAAAAGGTCTTGTAAGAAAATCGATTTCTTCCACAAAGCACACCGACATTACCTCCTAATCTGTATTCCTGGTTCTGCCCTTTGAGACAGACCTTCCATAATCCCCTTCCCAATCAAACAGAGGACTGACCTATATAGTCCTTTCTCCATGTCTGAGAACATGTCTTTCAAAAGACACCTTCTCTCACCACTCGGCCTGATATTTCTGTCTCTGCAAGACCAAGCAGGGATGCCCTTCTCAGATCAGATAAGTATGTTTGTTATTTTCCTTAAATTGGGTATGGATGACTAGGTATTTCTGGGCTCCCTACATTTCTTTCCTACGTTACTCGGTTCTCCCATCAGCACCAGCCTTGTGTAGACCCATCGGGCCAGAGGAGTGTAACGCAGTGTTGCTGCAAGACAGGATGTACGGGTCTACCCCCGCCAAGGGTTCAGCGGCCCAGCTGGTGATCTTGAGTTTTCACAGGCACTGCGGGGGTAAGCATAGGGGTGCAAGGCAGCCAAACGGGCACCAGCAAGCTTTCACTTCTGCTATGGAGCACCGTAAATGTACTGAGAAACGCCCAGCATATGGAGGAGGATTCTCCAACTTTCTAACAGCCCCAGCCAGGGTCTAAAGAGACTCGGTAGCTCGAGTATGGGGTTGCTGAAGACAAGGTGGCAGGTTTGAGACCCTCATTTGCTTGAAAGTACTCATGCTGGTAGGTCGAACAGTCCTTTTGGATCATATGAACCAAGTGTTCAATCCCGGAGGGGTGGCTCAGCGTTAGCCCTCACTATGGAGAAAGGTGCCTTTCAGCGGATGATGGCAGCTGCTGTGGTAGGAGCATTTAAAGTGCTACCAGCAGCCCCAGAACCGCCGCTTGTGCCAGATATCCCCAGGGCTGGGAGCTGGCAGCAGTACTGGCTCATTTAAGAGACGCTCATCTTACCCTTTTGGATATTCCCTGGACATTTGGGCCACTAGATTGGGAGCAATATGCAATCAGGGATGGGTGACTTAACATATCGAGGGCTCATCTCTGCAACTCTAAGAATTTTATTTCTGAAAAAAACAGTCGCTAGGTCTTCTGCTGGGCAGTTCCTGTGATTCAAAAGTGGGATTATAGCTACCCCCGTTTGCTGTGAGATTTCTGGAATAAGGGAATTGCTGGGCCAGCCTTACCTTCTCCTGCTCTTTTCACCACCCCCCCCACTCCCACCCCCATTGCATTTCAATTGTCTGGTTGAGGTGAAAAGAATGTGGCAGAGACCGGCACTACTGAGCTCACCTATTCTCTTGAACTTCATATACATCTTGTGGTAGAAACAAGCACGCGTGGTCCCGCCTGCTCTCTGGATATCCCTTTCATACTTGGAAAGAGGCACTGCTGGGCTAGCCTGTGTTTGTGTGCCACGGCAGGATCATGCTTTGCTTGGAGGCAGGTACTGTTGAGGCCATATTGATAAACACTTGTTTATAATGAGAGGTTCATGAACAATATTCATCTATACTAATTATATTTATAAATTTTTTTCAATCAGCTTGGGATTTAACCTGTGACTTGACACATGAGACAGAGACAGATACGTGGACAAGTACCATTAGGTGAGCTTCAAAAACCTAATACCATAGGAACCATGCCTTACATGAGTCATTAAATGTATAGAATCTAGAAACGAATCTGTGAGAAGCATGTTCATAATGTTAAAGCTTTTAAACTAATGTATTTCTCAATTCTTTTTCTTTTTTATGTTTCTTCTACCATCCCCAAACATTCCTACTCTTACCACTCCCTAAACGGCCTAACTTTCTAAATGTTTTTTTTTTGTTTGTTTCTGACCACTGTGCACTTGAAAATGCGTTTTCAAACATTACACACCATGAAATGTGAATGGTTTCCATGTATGATTTTGTGAATGTGTAATAACAAGCCCTGATTTGAAAAAGGCAGAGATACCGCCGAAATACGTGTTATCACAAAGGGCACGGTTTTTCTTCAGTAAGTAAAAACTAAAAATAATTATTAAAAAAAATCTCCCAAAGTTACACTCAAAAACTGAATAAAAGGGTTATGTGTCTTTTTTCTTGTGCGCACATGGGTTATATGTTCTAGTAACTGCCAAGTTTTCTTCATATTTATAAACAGTTCCTACATTGCTAAAATGATACTGTTCTCGGATCTTAGACGGTCTGTCCAGTTTGCAAGTACACCTTGAAATGACAATTTTAATAGACATATTTTATATATATATATATATATATATATATATATATATATATATATATATATATATATATATATATTAAATATGTCTATTAGAATTGTCATTTCAAGGTGTACTTGCAAACTGGACATATATATATATATATATATATACATACACACACACACACACACACACACACACACACACACACACACACACACACCGAAAAAAGCAATGTCTAGTTGTAAAACGTCCTGGAAGTATTTATCTCTGTCCAACTTCCATGTTTCTTGTAGCTTTGTGCCTTTATAGCTGGCTCCGGGCAGATCTGGAGTACATGAGGGAGATCATTACGTTCTCTTCAGTGCTCCATGCATGAGGAAATGCAGGGGCGGCTCCTCCATAAGCCGCAATGGGGCACCAACTTTCCCGTAGCCCATTTGGACGAGCCAAAGCAGCCCAGGAAAGTCGCTACCAAGCACTTTTTCGGCTTGCTTTAACTGTCAACTGGAAACATGGTTTTCCTTTTGCCAGTTTAAGTTTCCCAGTATGCATATACAATGGGCCGCGCAAGGCCTGTTCTTTTTTTGGTTCCCCAGCCTTGCAAGACCCATTGGGGATGCAGGCTGGGGAACTGTGGGCCTAAATGTGCCTAGGTTGTGCTCCCTCGCATCCCTGCACATTTAGACCTCCCTGGCACATGCCTTCAGGAACCTGGAAGCTCTCTCAGCTTTAACAGGAACCTGGCGGCAGAGTGGGAGCTGGATGGCCTCCATGGAAGATGGCATCATGACCGGGGCAGCCAGTAAGGAGAATGTTCTTTTTTGTTATGTATATACTTGCGTATGCAGGCATGAGATTGTTGCGCAAGTGAATTGAGAAAGGAACCAATGCTTGAATGCATGTTAGAATGGGAGAAATTGATGAATTAATGTGTGTACATGTGTGCGGGAACGGGAGAGGTGCAAGGGTGGAGCGAGACTACAATGTCATGTCCTGGCTTCTCCCTCCCCCTCCCCCTCACAGTGAGGATGAGGGTGGTGCCAGGACATGACCTTGTATCCCAACGTCCCCATGCAGACACGCACTGAGGGTGAGGGGGGATATGCATGGATACAAATTTGCATGTTTTTAATGGCAGTCAGGAGAAAAGAAAAAATGAATGTTTGCTTTATTCTTGATGCCCATTCCATGGCAAAACTGTCCAACGTTAGCAGGCCAGTATGGATATATCTTTTACTGTGTGTGACAAATAGCGGGAATTCATCCCTTGCCCCCACAAGGACTCCCATTCCTGTGAGGAACTCCCTAGAGAACGGTCCAACAGTAGCTCTTCAAACCCATCGAGTAAAGAGGTACATGAGGAAAATACCAATATATGTGTTACTGTCAGCAGGAAACTGACAGGTCTGTTAAATGAAAAATCACTGTTTAGTGAAACGAGGAGGATGACCTACGGAGAAGAGACGCCACAAAAACCAGAGAGAAAGGAATACGGTCCTCCGCTGGGGAAGTCCCACAGCTACGTAATGCATGAGAGGGGAGGAGACTGGAGACAGAGAGCAAGCCAACGTGTTACGTATCGGCTGGCTGACACTGAGGAGAACCTGGATGCGCTGCATCCTGTTATTGTGAGCAGGAAAGCAGCAGAGGTAGATGTGCAGCGTATTTGAGCCACAAAGGAGAGCGAAACCAAGTCATGAGGCATGGCTTCCCAATATCAAGGGAAAGATACGGCAGAGTGGTAGAGTGTCCACTTCAAACTCATGGTGGACCTAAAGTCCAGAAAAAAAACCCTGAGCTCACACTCCTACAAACAAACGTAGAACCAATTGATAGCTGAAATACCAAAAAAAACATCTTCTGTTATGGCATGAAGAAAAAGAAACAGAAGGAACACGAGAGGCCAAACTGACCAAACGGAGGGAAGATCTCACATTGGATAGCAGACCAGTGATGTTATCCCCAAACAACTGCAGGTAACAGGGAACATGGGGGACATAGAATCATTATTGGATTACTCATACTCGTCCCAGTCAAGATAAAATATTGACTCGGAGGATTGAATGAGAATATTATTGGAGTGCTCATACTCTTCCCAGTAAGGGAGAAGAAGTGTGCGCACCGCAATATAGAAGAGCGAATGAGAATCAAGGTTTGAATGCGGATACTGTGTCAGACAAGATGAAGAAAGTCTAATTAAAGGAGAGACATAACTGAAAAGAAAAGCCTGAAGATAAGGTTGTAGCAGAGAATACATGTAAAGAAAAGGTTCAGAAAGAAACCAAAGACTAAACTGTACAGCAAAAACAAAAGATTCAGAGGGGAGAGTTCCAAGCATGAGGGAATGACTATAAATAAAATAATTCAAGAAAAGAAAAAGAAAGGAACGTAACAGTGTTATCAAAGAGAGAAAACAAACGTCAAATAACCTTTTAACTGTACGAGTTGATAAAAACAGTTACCAGGAACTACTTGAAGATAGTTTATTGAACAGAACTTTGTGAGAAACAAATCCTCAGGAGAAGGGAGACATTCTCGTCTCTTTAGTGGTAGGGTCAGCAACGGTTAGTGCAGACGGTTAACAGATTCTGTTAATTCTTTCACGGACAAGCATCTTAGCTAGTTTTGCTAGGTGGGGAAGCCTCATAGCATAGGGAAAGAAAGGCATTTATCCTTTTATTTAATAAATATTTCAGTGATATAGTTCATGAGAGTCTGCATCCTTCTTCTGACCCACCACATGTGGCACAGTAAAATATAAAACAATGTAGCACAAGGCAGAGGGCACCAAAATCTGGAGCTGTGTTGCAGGTAGGAATATAAAACATGTATTTATGTAAGAATTTTTTTTTTTAGTGGGGGCGTGAATTAGAGAGTGAATGTTGTTTGGGTGCGCGGGTTTATGTGAGTGTATGAATCCTTTATAGGTGCGAGGGTGAATGTGTGTGGCTAAGTCAGCAAATAATTAATACTGTATGAATGCTGATGCATATGTGTGAATATAAGAGTGAATGAAGAATGAATGATGCCATATGACTGCTGATGTGTGTGTGTGTTTGAATGTGAGAGCAAACGAAAAATGAATGCTGTATACATGTATAATGCTGATGCATGTGCGTGAATGTGGGAGTGAATAATGACTGAATGGTGTAAGAATGATCATTGATGGATGCGTGTGTTCCAGCTGGGCAGCAGGCTTCTTATTGGGGGATGTGGCAGGAGGAGGGTGGGACAAAAGCCAGGACGACTTTATTGGTGAGATGAATATTTGTCCAAACTAGACAATGTGATGAATCCAGTGGAGTCATCACCAATTTCCCTGCGGTGGCCTCCTCCTGTATAGCCCGAGGACAGCAGGCGCTGCCTGATCTGGAATCTTGGGGGCGGCTATATGGGAAAGGAACACATGGGAGGAGACAGCTGCCAGGGGGAGATGGTGGCTCCACCGGATGAGACTAGGTATTCCCCTCTTTCCCTTGAAGACGACTCTGGAATACCCAAGTCCTTAATGGCATGTTGTCATCCAACAGCTCCATCCTATAGTAAAAGTTATAAAACCTTTCCTCTAAATCACTCTAGTCAAAATCCCATTTATGACTCAAACACTCACAACTCATATATAACATGTTATGGTTTTGTTGTGTCTGTATGTGAAGCTTTTAAACAACCACATCCAAGAAATCCAGTAACATCTATGGACTTCATCTCCCATAAAACCTTAGTTACTGAGACGAGGAAGAGAAGGAAGGAGTTTATGCAGACCAAGAGAAGTCTGAAGTCTAATGTGCAGCCAAGTTGTTTTGCTGGACCCAAAGTAAGCAGAGCATTTAAAAATGGCACAGGCAGTGCAGAAGAGAACTGTGCAAGAGAGGACAAGGAACCCAGTGCTGGGGCTCCTGACCGCAAGGTATCCGGACCAGTGTGGAGATGGAAAGCAGATAGCAGAGGAAGGAAAGCTGTGGAGAGCCTGAAAGCTATGCAGAAACACCAGGGAATACGACTGCCTAAGCACGCCACGTTCTCCAGTCCAGGGTACCAGATGGTTGATTGCGGAACCGTGTTGGACAATGACAGAGCATCCGTCCAATCCTGATGGGGCAGGGACAGTCACAGTGGCAGCGCAAGCAAGTTTGGAGATGCAAAGAAGACCCAGTGAGTCTGCTTAGAGCAGCGTGGTGCCTGGGGTGTTACAACATTCATGCCAGCGAAGGTATGAACTGTATGAAGTTGCAAATGACAGAAAGGCACAAAGCTTCTTTAAATAAAATCAAGGAAAAGTACACGGTCAAAAACCAATAAGAAAAACGTTTGAAAGCAAACAAAACAAAGTGATGCAAAAAGCCACATGCAAGCATGGATGCACGAGTTGTCAATGCGGGGGAAAGTTGAAGCAAGGGCTACTATAGGCAAATATACTGAGTACCTCAGGGTATATGCTTTTGTGGTACAGTAAACAGAATACTGAAATATACAAGAAGCCCTGGTAGATGAATACACCAGGCAGTTGGGAAGCAAAGCCTGGGAAAGCTAAACAAGGGGTTGAGAAAAGAAAATCCTCACCTTGTGAACGTTTACAGAAGTCCTGGCAGTAGAGTATGCCAGGCACCTGAAGGTGTGTAAAGTGTTTGACATTGTGGTAAAATACCTGGCAGGGGAGTATAACAGGGGATCTGAGAACCCCATGAAAGAAGTCCTGGCATGCAAGAATACCAAGCATCTGAAGTTGTATAAAGAGCGTGACAGAGAGAAGATTCATGGCAGGGGAGTATACCAGGCAATCCGTAATAGTAGTAAGAAGAGCTAAAGATAGACTGTTATGGAATTCATTGTTTGAAGCTAAAGAACGACTTATGGAATTCGTTGTTAAAGAAAGATTGTTATGGGATTTATTGTTTCAACAAGAACTTGCTGAATCCAGTACCAAAGACACAAAGACACTGCTGAATAAAGAGACACTTCACACAGAGGAATTACTGGATAAAGGGACACTTTTTGCCATCCTAGCTAAGAATCCAGTGGAAGGGAACCACCCTCTGGATTCAAGGGTCTTTTCTTAGAAACCCCTTTAGTTTGAGCTATCCTTATAATTTTGGTTGTGAACACTTTTTTTCTAATATTAAGTCAAAGACATTTCCATGCACTTTATGTTGTTTTGTTTCTAGTGTGAGGGTCAGTTTAGAATGTTTTGGACACAAGGACGGACTTGACACAGAGATCCTTAGTTTTAGTTTTTCAGGTAGGGAGAATCCTCTTTAGGACAGGGCTAGATAGGCGTTTTTCCCACCCCATTTCTGTTTACTGAAATATTTGACTTTGAGATTAATAACGGTTTCCGCCTCTCATTTCTGACCCCTTACAACACACCAAGTTGGTGTGCCCAGTTTGAACACATTTTCACTGTGGTGTGGCATTTTATTACTGGGCAACAATGGGGAAGGGCGCAGAGAGTTCTGCACACGTTTCTTTACTGTAGTATGGCATTTGGTTATTGGTCATCCAAGGTGAAGGTATTATAATGAGTCTTCCAATGTGGTACTGGCCCACATTGATAGGTCCAGTCTAGAAAACTCTTCACAGTGGCATGGAAATATTTCCTGAGTGTCAACGTTGGAGACAGCATGATTAGTGTACCTATGTTGCATCTGCCCAGAGTGGTGGGTCCATCCTGGACAAGTTTCTTTACTGTGGCATGGCATTTTAAACCTGGCATCAAGTGTGAAGGCAGCATGACGAGTGTTCCTACATGTTATTGGCTCACATTGAGGGGTACACTCTGGTCATATTTTCTTACTGTGTCATTGCATTTGGTACTGGTATAGCCAACAGGAATATGGTTCTTATATGGTAATACAAGCATAATTAATATATATATATATATATATATATATATATATATATTCGTACAGCCTCATTGGGCATGTATAAGCATCGACAATATGAACATGTTTTTTATACTCGCATCTATTGTGAGCAAAGACATCATGAAAATAAGCTTGAAAATGCTCCTTTGCAATGTTGTTGACTGCATATATTGGATTTTCCCCATGTGTTACCCTAAAAAGCACATTGCATCCAATTTTCCAAATAAAGGGTGCTGAAAATGCAGAATTTTAACCCAATACCTACAAAATGTTCTGGAGGGTGGGGGGAGGGGTGAACCCCCTAACCCACATTGCTTATTTTATGCTCCGTCATTGCGGTCAGTCGCTCCCAATATTGGGGAGAAACATTAACACCCCACCAATTAAATAAATTCAGTAGTCACCACTGAGAAATCGAGTTCCTGAATCTTTGATTCTTATGTGTGCTGGCAGGGTGCCTCCTTTTGTGAAGGAACTTGCTATATTTATCTGCTAGCCAGGCTGCTTGAGGAAGCTATGCAGAAGTTAGTGTAAAATCCATGTGTGGGGTTGCCAAACCTGCAGTTCTCCACATTCTGTTACCTTTACCTTCTTATAGACATCTTTAAAAAAAAACTTAAAGCACTTGGTATTTATAACTTGGTGCAGTTTTACCCGGAGATCGGAAAGTTCCCCAAAGGCAAGTACGCTGCGCCATGTGGACCTGTGGGTCCCGCAGATAGCGTATTGCATCATCTGTATAAAATAATATAATCTCAGGCTCACCAGCCAATCAAATGCCTCTATGCCTTTGTTTGTGTCTAATTAGGCCAGCCAATGGCTCCATAACTATGGCAAATAGCAAGGGTGGTAAGTGGGCAGCCTTGACGTCTGCCCCCGACTATGCGAAAGAGGGTTGAAAGCACTCTGTTCAAACTAACCCTTACTGTTGGTGAAGCGTAAACTAGTCGCACATATAACACAAAACTAAGACCAGTTACACTTGTCCAAAACCGTGTGATAAATTGACACAAGATCGAATCAAAGGCCTTTTGCATGCCAAGTGTGGCTGCCACAGCCTGGGCTGTCAGGTCTATCTGAGCGAGAATGTTGAAAGTTGAGAGCAGTGGAACGCCCAGGTATAAAGCCTGATTGGTCAAGGTGAATTATGTGGGGCATGTATTGCGTCAAACGAGTGACCAAAATATTACTGAAGATTTTAACATCAGAGTTGATCAATGAGAGGGGGCAGTAAGAGCCGCAATTTTTGGCGGGTCTGTTGGGCTTTAGCAGAACCGTGATGCCGGCTTCCCCCATAGTGCAGAGAAGGATTTGCAACTCAAGGGTCTCAACCCACACCCTGTGAAGATAGGGAACCAGTGAAGACTTAAAATTCGGTGTTAAAGCCGTCAGGGCCAGGAGCTTTCCCGGTAGTGTGGGAAACCAGAGGGTGTCTCACCCGCTGGTCCCTGGGAATCTCTCTCTCGAGTGCCCAGGGCAGAGGCATCGCCTTTGGATCCAGACCCTGGAGGTGGACCAGTGTAGGAGGATCACCTGCGTGAGGTGTGTTCGGGGAGCGGGAATGGGTCAGCCGATGCAGAGACACGGTATTCCCCCCTTTTCTGTTCATCTACCCCATCCTATTTTGTAGGATTTTCGATGTCCCAACTCGCCCCGCCCCCCACTCCCTTTTTACACAAACACTGGGCAGATGAAGAGGGTGACGGAGTAACCAAACTAACTCTCTCACATCATACGTTAATCGGGTCAGGCAAAGTCAGACACTTTACACTAAGTGCATACACTTGATACCAGTTTACTCTCCTCCCACAAATAAAGGGCAACACCTAAAGACACACTCTGGGCAAGGCAGAACACGAGTATGTGCAGAACTTCCAGGACGAAGGCACACCTACTGGAGCAGAGCAACGGACCAATGGACGAGAGCAGAGGGCCGAAAACTCCAAGGATTACCTACTGGAAGTTGTTGCCTCTGACAAACCGTGAAAGACACGCAGAAGAGGCCAGATCCTACAAGTGAAGATTGTATTGTGTTTCAAGGACGCCAGTGACCCCTCCGGATGAACGGCAGAGTCGGGGCAGCAAGGCCAATCCTGTGGTACTAACCTTGACTCGTGAATTGGAAATAAAACAAGAAAGAAGCACACATAGCCGGTGAGTTGGCAAGTGACCTGAGAGACCGGTGTGTGTTAAAGCGAATGAAGTAGCAACAATATATCACAAGTGAAGGCTGCACGTGTGTGGATGAGACGCAAAGAAAGGCAGACCTGTGGATGAACTTTGAAGTAAAAGGCAGCTATGAGATCAGCGATACTAAGTAAAGGAGTGGTCCAGCGAAAGGAAGTACCCATTCAAAAGTCTCTGTGAAAGGTACATTGTTAGAAGCTAAAAAGTGAACAAACTGAACAGGTCAATTAAGCGACAGTCAATCCGAGCACCTCCAATCTTGCCCAATGTAACCAAGTAACCACAGGTTGTAACCGTAATCTTGACTATGCACACTCATGTAAAAGCGTCTCAATGCCTTTGGGCTGTAGTGCGCTATACAAATGTAAAAAATTAAATAAAATTAGAACTTCTGCATAAGAATCAAGTGCATTTTGAACCCCAACATAACCCCTGCCATCCCCTCCTCCACCCTCAGCCTACCCCCAATCAGGAAAATGTATCTCCCAAAAATATTCATCCCAACAAACTTTGCAACACTGCGTGGGGAGGCCGGCACATGGGTAGCGACCCAGGCTTTACAACCATTGAATTCAAACCACCATAAATATGATGCTGCAACATTCAGCCTTCTAGACGTGCCCAATGAGACAGAGCACAATCGCCAGAAGACGCTAGAGACAGGGATCTGGGCCTATTGTGACAGATTTGAGGCCAAATGAGGAGCGTCGCGACCCAGCAGAGCGTTCATCTAGAAATTTCATGGCCTCCTCTGGAAGTGTAAAAAAGTATGTCTTTCCGCAACTCTCAATTTGCAGTTTGGCTGGGTATAGCATTGCGTAGTTCATGCCCTGCTTGCAGAGCCTCCTTTTCACTGCAAGGAATGACTTCCTTTCCTGCAGCATAGCTAGAGAGAAGTCTGGGTAAATATGCAGTCTTCTGGAGCTGAAGAAGAGCTCCTCTTTTTCATGGGCGGCACGCAGGATAGCATCCCTATCCCGGTAGATTAGTAACCGGGCAATTATCGGACGAGGTGGTGCTCTGGGTTTAGGTGCCAAGGATCGGTAGACCCGTTCCACTGAAAACTGCGTGACAGTTTAGGATCGTCAAGCAGGGTTAGGATGGTATGTTCCACAAAATCTTCCATGGAGTAGTCAAGGCTGTTCTCAGGGACTCCAATTATCTGGATATTGTTACAGCGCGATCTGGATTCAAGTTCATCATTCTTCCTGGTAGCTATTTGGACTTGCTTAGTCCAAATAGACTTTGAGTCGAAGTGGTCCTGCGGTGGTCTGTAAAGAGAGCCACGCACATTCAAAAGTTTTCAACAGCCAAAAGGGGTCCGAGCCCGGCAGAGGGAAACCCGAAGAATAATAAGCTTGGGGAAGGGAGCCTGGCAGAGAGGGGCCTTAGTGAACTTTACATTGGAATACAATTTTGAAAGTCAAGAAAGAATTCAACACGGAAGGCCAGGTGGGCCTCTGTCCACGGTATGGAACTGCATGAGTGTTAGAAGCTGAGCCAGTGTGTGTCATCCTGCCTACTAGGACAGCCTTACTCCCTGAGGTTTAACGTCAGGAGAAGAGCTGGTTCAAGTACCTCTATTCTTTTGAATACTTTGAATACTGATTTTTCCTTTACATTCATTTCTCCTTTTTACACTTTTTTGTATAAGATTATAGAGCAGGCATTAGGTTTTTGTTAGCATATGCCATTTTGATTTGATAGACTCTACTAGGACTGTTTTGTTTATCGTTTGATGGTCGAGACTACTCCCGTTTTAGTTATAGGGCAAAAGAGGAGTTTCTCCAACCCCAACATTTTCAATAAAGGTTCTACAAATTGTATCCATTGCGTCAGGTCATACTTGTGATACCATGCCTTCCCTACAGTAGGTAAAGCATCTATTGCTTGGCAATGTCGTCTAGAGAGATGGGAAGCTCAAACCGAGGTCTAGCCTCTGCTGATTATTGTGTGAGTGGGAGATATTCCAAGAGTCTGCCAATGTCGGATTATGAGCAAGTGTATTTACTGGAATATAAATTTGAATAGAAGGTTTCAAATACTAGATTGACCTTGGTCAGTGTGAGCACTAAGTTGCCCAATTCGTCCTCGATGAACAGGATGCAGCAACTACCATTCACCTGATGGACCACACAAGTCATCAGCCTACCCGGCCGTTAAACCCTCCCGTAGCACCTTGCTGCCAACGGGTTTCGAAGAACCTTCGTTCCCTCGCTGCGTCGACACCTGAAATCTGTCTAATGGTTCTTTAACCTTTGAGTGCTTGGCCGAGGGGGGAGGGGCGAGCTTGAGATTTAAAAACGCCAATTGGGACAGGGCTTAGGGAGCCCATCAAGCTGAAGAGTAAACAGAACAGTGGAATGGTCTGGCAATATGTCTGCACAGGTCACACCACTAAGCAGGACATCTGAAACAAGCCACAGTCTATACAGGGAAAAGAATCCTGGACAGAGGAGTAAAAGAAGTATGCACGGTCACCATCCACCATGCACAGCTCAACCATCCTGTCGCGTATGACTTGAGCGGGCTTCATAAGTATTCTGCAACTCTGATCAGACTTATCCAAATTTGCATCCAGAATGGTATTGACACCTGTACCCTACAGTACAGGTGTCAGGGTATAGCGAGCTAACATATCTGCTATTTCAGTGTAGAACGCAGGGTCATGTATACTGGGACCGTTGTGAGAAACCTGAAGGTGTCCCGCTAGCTAGTCCCTGTGGATCTGTCATCCAGGTGGCCAGGACACTGCCATCGCTATTGGATCCAGTTTCTGGGGGTCGACCAGTGAGGGAGGATCACCTGGAGGGGGGGGGGTCCTTGGGGAGTGGGAGTGATGGGCGAAAAGCGGTATCCCCCTTCTTTCAACACCTTTTCCCCCATCTTACCACTTAGAAAATTCAAATCCACTGACCCCCCCCCCTTTTTCCAACATGAACACTTTCACACGACACACCAGAGCCATTTACATCACATGTCCCAATACCAGAGTCAGGCAATTGATCAGAATCAAGCGCCCCTGACTGACCTTTCCCTTCCCCACAGCGATAAAAGGTGGAGCAAGAGAGCACAGTACGAGCAAGGCAGAGTGCATGGTCGAAAGCCTTTGATCTACAAACTATACAGAAATCAAGGGAAGTGAATCCCGCCGCACGAGAAAGCAAGGGTAGTGAATCCCGTAAACACAGTGAATGTGAAGGTGAAGTTGGCAAATGTGATCCCAGAAGAGGGAAGCTGACGAGAAGGGGGCAAGTCTAACGTTCCAAGAAACAGTGTGTTGACAAGAGTGAATCCAGCCGAGGGATGTCCACTGGAACTGTTTAAAAGGACATTAAGATTTATAAGTGAGACCAAAGGTAAAGAGGGGTCAGCGCCTGGAAGAGGGGCACCCAGGGGTGAAGAATCCTCACCCTAAGTAAAACAAGGTAAACAAACTTTCATTTTGTTGAAGGAAACTTTTGTATTTTCATTGAATACATCAGGCCTTTGAAGGCAAGAGACTTTCAAGAGAAACAAGACTTGGCCATTGATGGTCCTGATGGCTGTAAGTGGAAGTGTCGACATGTGCTGGGAAAGCTTGAGTGTGTGCTGTGCTCCAAGATCCCATCTTACCCCAGGCTCAAAACGTGGGGAAGGGAGAGTCAAGCTACCGCATCCTGATATATGATTTGTAAACACTTCTTTCTTTTCTTGAAAACCATCCCACACCTTTTCTTGATTAGTTGTAAGGTTTGGCAACAGGTTTCAGGGTATAGGCCCTTTTTATTTGACAACAACACTAGGACTGCCTTATTTTCATTTGATTGTCGTCGCTTGCTCCCATCTTCGATTTAGGTTTAGATTAGGTGTTTTTTCAACCTGCATACAGTTCAATAAACACCCTTTAACTGTGATCACTTGCGTCGGTCTTTACTGTTGCCACCATGAGTTCCTCTCACCGCACACATACAACAGGATCATCTCTCGCCCGGCAACCACCCCATAGACCATGACTGCGTAGTATAAAACTTATTTTTTACCCCAGTTTTTAGCAAGCCCTTCACATCCAGTGGCTATGACATGGGTCTCCTGCACAAAAAATAGAAGTTCAATGTGGAGCACACACTTTCCCTTTTTAGCAGTATTCCCCAGCATTCATACATTCCTGATCAAACACATAAGCTCACCCATCCCAGCCATGCAGTGCATGCTTTCTTACTGGTTGAGAAAGTACCTTTAAAGAGGCGCATATCAAGTACCCCCTCAAACCTTCTCTGTGAATCATTCCGAGCACCTCCAATCTTGCCCATTGTAACCAAGTAACCACAGGTTGTAACCGTAATCTTGACTATGCACACTCATGTAAAAGCGTCTCAATGCCTTTGGGCTGTAGTGCGCTATACAAATGTAAAAAATTAAATAAAATTAGAACTTCTGCATAAGAATCAAGTGCATTTTGAACCCCAACATAACCCCTGCCATCCCCTCCTCCACCCTCCACCCTCCACCCTCAGTCTACCCCCAATCAGGAAAATGTATCTCCCAAAAATATTCATCTCAACAAACTTTGCAACACTGCATGGGGAGGCCGGCACATGGGTAGCGACCCAGGCTTTACAATAACCATTGAATTACCTTGTATTAAACATCAATACTTCTCCTGAGGTACAGTGAAGAAGATGGTGAGGCACAATCAAACCACTGTAAATATGATGCTGCAACATTCAGCCTTCTAGACGTGCCCAATGAGACAGAGCACAATCGCCAGAAGACGCTAGAGACAGGGATCTGCGTCTATTGTGACAGATTTGAGGCCAAATGAGGAGCGTCGCGACCCAGCAGAGCGTTCATCTAGAAATTTCATGGCCTCCTCTGGAAGTGTAAAAAAGTATGTCTTTCCGCAACTCTCAATTTGCAGTTTGGCTGGGTATAGCATTGCATAGTTCATGCCCTGCTTGCAATGCCTCCTTTTCACTGCAAGGAATGACTTCCTTTCCTGCAGCATAGCTAGAGAGAAGTCTGGGTAAATATGCAGTCTGCTGGAGCTGAAGAAGAGCTCCTCTTTTTCATGGGCGGCACGCAGGATAGCATCCCTATCCCGGTAGATTAGTAACCGGGCAATTATCGGACGAGGTGGTGCTCTGGGTTTAGGTGCCAAGGATCGGTAGACCCGTTCCACTGAAAACTGCGTGACAGTTTAGGATCGTCAAGCAGGGTTAGGATGGTATGTTCCACAAAATCTTCCATGGAGTAGTCAAGGCTGTTCTCAGGGACTCCAATTATCTGGATATTGTTACAGCGCGATCTGGATTCAAGTTCATCATTCTTCCTGGTAGCTATTTGGACTTGCTTAGTTAATGAGACGACATGGGCTTTCAACTGGGAGACATCTTCTACTGCTCCCATTCTGCCTTAATCAACCGCAGGTCAGTTCTCTAGGCGCGACTTGATGGAGCTAATCATACTATTCATGTCATCCAGCGTTGCATGGATCGCAGAGAAACCCTCCTGCATGCAAGGCACTATGCATTGTTTTTCCGTGCGTTCATTTAACTCCATACTTTGAGGATGACATAGCACCGCCTGCAATTCCAGGTGCCTTCGGGGGTAGACTTTGCATACATGTTCATGTTTCTTCCTGGCCCCTTTCGTCATCTCTAGCCCCTGAGCACACAGGTCCACAATGGCCGCTCCCCTTGAAGGAGAGCACATCCACCTCCATCACAAAGGTAGGTGGTGGATAGTCGTTTGAGGGAGCAGGGACCAACCGCCCCAGTGTCAGTATCGGTAGGAAAAGGCAGAGCAACAATATAGACAAATGTACGCACAGCTCTCCAATATGAGAGCCAACCACATTATGTGTCAAGTGCGGCCAGTGGGGACACAACATTCCTCCAGCAGGAGAAGGGAGACCTGGGTCGAGACTCTCAGGGCACTGCCCAGGGTAGATTCACAATGGTCAACAAGGAGGCTGCATGGCCCACACCCCACAGGGAGCCATCCTGTATATATCAGCATTGGAGTGTGAGCAACATGGGGGCAAATGAAATGAGGGCTCGCAGTGCCTGTCTGTAAAGGAATTCCCACAGGAAGCAAGCAAACAGTAACCCACTCACCTGGGCCCCAGCAGTATGATCACCAAACAGGATGGAATAGTGCCTGTAGGAGCCCCACTCTGAGGCATTGGGGGTAATCCCCTTTAGAAGCAGAAGGAGTGCTGGCCTTCTCTGTTACTTCAGACCCTGTGCAGGTGCATTCTTGCCCAATCTGAGAGCCTGGTATCACTAAATGACTGCAGGCACTGCGTGGCGCTAAACCATAACGGGGCGCTGCAATCGATCTGTTTCATACTGGAAGCATGCGGCTCACCCGGTACTCCCGACCACAGCATCAAATTAATTGTCGATCCAGGAGGCAGGAAGGATTAGGGGGGAAGAAAGTGCCACCCACATACTGTGGAGCACGGCGGCACAGAGGCAGTCTGGCTTTGCCACACAGGCGTTACCCCCCCCCCAGCGGCCCCTACCGCAGGGTTCTGGCAGTAGCAGGCATGGTGTGGCGGCGGGCCTCCTCGGTAGGATCGGATGGCTGGCAAGTGTCCCCAGCGCCCCGCCGCCACAGCTGCACTCCCCAGCAATCACCTGCCTGGTCTGGCGTGCCGATGCGTGCCAAGGCAGTTCCCCTGGTGGTGTTCACACCCCAGCCGCCATCGTTCAGCACTGTACCATAGTTTTTGTCACGCAGATCGCGCTGAATAGGCCGTCTTGTCGGACTCTGGCCAGTGCAGGTCAGTGCCAATACGGTCAGGCACTTAGGTTCTTGTGCAGGCGCCAGATGGTCAGGATCAGGAGCGGGTAGCGGCCGTCAAGCACACTGGGTCGTTGGAGCTCCTCAGAGGAGCAATCATCTTGGTTCGTGCTCAACAGTGCCCCATAGAAACCTGTTTGATTACAAACCAGTTAGGTCTGTTTCAAGCTATAATTGCTTATGAAGGAAAAGGGTAATGTGATGCATGCATGGTCAACACGTGTTTTGCTGTCATTAAAAAACCTTTTTACAGTTGCATTCGAATTGCATTCTCTATGAAAGTCATTAAATTGACAGACATTCACGGAAACCTGTCTAGCAAAGTGGTTGGTGCACTGGATTTTGAGCCTCATGGTTGGGAGTTCTAAAACCCCACATGGGGATGAAATTGAAAATCTCACACTACTCTGGATTCAGTTAGCACAGGGGAATGAAAAGGTAATCGACCCAGACAACCCGTACACGCAATATTCAGGCTCTACCTTCACACCCTGAATTATGGATTATCCACCAGATATTACTACAGGGGCCTCCCCATTCCAGATCTTAAAGACACTTCTACAAGCCTTACCACACATGTCATGCCCTGGAAATTACCTCTAAGGTCGGAACATGTGTCAGCAAATTAAAACACCTGTAAATATTGACAAATTCAGATGTCGCGAGCTTTATTAGAGATAACCTCTCTCCTGGCATTTTATAGTTGCTAGTGCAAATGTGGCTGCTATTGCGCACAATACCTGGAATGTTCAGCCGGGGACAGTGGGGCACTGTCCTAAGTGGACCACTTTCACACGCAGCAGGACACAAAACCATCTCACCAGGAAGCGTGGCAGCCCCGCAGTTCTGGTGTTCCAATTACCAGTACACACAATTTGAAATGATTCTCAGCTTGAGAATGTTTCTAAGAGCTCAGGCCATGTCACCAAGTTCCAAAATTGTAATGTATTTCACTCCTTGCGAAGGCCTCAATTGTACAGGACAGAGGCTGCAGCTGAGGGGGTTGGACACTTGTTACTAAGTATGTGTTCAATATGCAGATTACATGTTTGAATCCCGGCAGTGGCGATACTGCCTTTCCACCTTCCTGAAACAATCTGGCAAGTGCCATTGCAGATAGCAAGCTACTAGACCTTTGGGTGCCACACAAGTGACGTCAGTGTGGGATGGTTTAACATGCCTGACAGTTAAGCGGGCTTGCATCAAACAAGTCATAGTCCCGTTTTTGTGTTAAGATACCTTATGTATCTCCCTGTGCTATGGTTTGTATTGGCTACCAAATACTGCAAGTGCTTAAGAAAGTTCAGGTCAGCAATATCGCGCATTAATATAAAATATGTCGCTACTTGTTCGGAGTATATCTGTCAATTCTCAAACCACATTTGGAAGACAATCTTCACTCTGCCATTCCAAATATAAGGTTTAAGACTAGTAATGTAGACCACTCTGTCACTATAAGGTTTTGTGTAAGTGAAGATTGTTTACAATGCTCTGGGCTATTTGCTACTTTTCTTGAATTTAATGTCAAAACATTATAAAGTAGTTTTCCTTGAGGGAGATTAGTCAAACCATGGCAGAAGGCCAATTGAGAGTATGGTTTATTATCGGTTTAATGAAATGTATTATCTGTGATACCACAGCTCATGTGTTTACCTGCCACTGCTAATGGCCCGCAGATGGTGACCTATTTTCCTTGTCCAGCTAGGTTGTTGTTATTTTTCCTGAGAGATAAATAGTTGTGCTTGATGCATAAAGTTTGAGCATATTTTTCCATTGTAATGCTCTTTAAACTAAGCTACTTGCAGTGTGTTCCCTGTAACGCGATACGTTTGCTCCTTTGTCACTTTACAGAATCAAAAGCTGAAGTCATTCGTCTAGACCGATTGGTCAAAAGCAGGACCACTGTACCTGGTGTTTTTTGCCATTTGACCCTTGTATTTATTTGTTCAGACTTGAGGCAAGTCTCCATTAGGCCATTATCTTCCTACATGACCATCTACCCTTGATGTTTTTAGGGTTTCAGATCCGTTAATACAAGGTTGATTTTAGGATTCAGACTTTTTGGGTCAATCTGTGGCAATGAGCTGCAGCCCTTTCATGTCAAGTGATTGACATTGAGGAACCCAGTCAAAGCTTCTGAGTTTTGTGCGCAGGAGAATTCCTGTTCATCCTGTGGTTCTGCCTGGGGATCTCCACCTAGCGCTTCAAGGCCTCCATGGGATCTGTGCAAGCCACTCGGAGGTCTCACTTAGCCTCCTCACAGCAAAGTGACTTTCTGCTTGCCATTAATTTGGGTCAGAGTGTGGGGGAGATTGGGGCTTTTGTGCGGGAAAACCCTCATCTCCGCGTTTTCAGAGATATAGCTGTTATGCATTGTAAACACTGGAGGGGGATATCTGTACTCCTGCTCTCATTATGGCAGAGTAAAGGCACAGAGCACCCCAGCCAAGATTCTCTATTTGGTAATGTTGGACAAGCAATCAAGGCTTAAGCTTACAGGAGGTGATGCAGGCTGGTTCTTAAGTACAGTGTAGTCCCCAAGCACCCACAAAGGAATGTCCACACTACGTTAGTGAAAACACAGTTCTTTATATAAATAGGCTCAAGTTATGTACACAATCACAATAACACACTTTGTGCTCAAGATAATCTAAAATGGTAAATATATACAGTTTCTATGTGGTACCACAATTACTCTTTGATTCCATTGAAATGCAACCACTGTACTCAGTTCAAATTTCATACAAATCAGTTAATAAAGTGAACCAACAGTAGACATAGGAGGAAAGCAGGTTGGTTAAAACAATAGGCAGAATACTGGGCCCCTACCACTAGGCACAGTTCTGTATGAGGACCCCCCCCCCCAACCTGGGCAACCTGTAAATACATGTATAATACAAGCCCAGTCCATATATTGTTCAATAGGAGTCTTATTTCCTTCTAAATAGTTCTACCACCCCAATGTACCTGGAATAGCAGAGTTCAATGACGGGTCGTCGCCGGATCCTTCTTGAGCAGCTCCCTTTCAGGCAGGAGCCACGGATCATCGACATCCCATGAGGAAATGGTGAACAAAGGCGTTGAGGCAGCAGCTTCGGTCGTGGAGGTGCTCGTCGACGACGATAGTTCGTTGCTACAAAGAGTCTATGAAGAACTTTGGCCCAGCAAGGGTGCTAAGTCATCGTCACTGCGGTCTTCAGGTGGCAAGAAACCCACCGGCGGAATATCCTTGGCACGTCGATGGCCTTGACTTTCTCTGGTGGGACAAAGCAGTCGTTGGTGATGAGCGAGGGAGTCCTTCATTCAAAGTATTCTTAGGCAAAGGAGCACTGCGGCTCCAGTCAGCGATGTCAGTCGCCGACGGTGATGGATTTCAATGTGGACTTCGCTTTGTGATTCCACGGCGGTCCCAGTCTCCGGTCGGCAGCCTTTCGAGGACTGACTTCCAGGGCGCTTCAGCGGAGGTTAGCTGGTGCACGATGATGGTCCCTCGTAGCTCGGGGAGAGGTCTCCTAGCCAGGTCCCCTCTTTGATCAGTTCCTTGAAGGCACATCAGCTTTCAGATTGGCAAAGGACAGCAGCAGCAATTCTTCTTCCAGTGGGTTTCAAGATTAAGCATCAAGTATCAACTTCAGCTTCTGAACGATTTCTAGCAGTGAGAGGCCCCCAGATATACTGTTCTGTCTCTCATTCACTCTGCTGGGTCACACTCAGGCAACCTATCACTCAGAAGCGCATTCAGGCACTAAGGCAGCCAATCAGGCTCACAGTGCATTCAGGACATTCTTATCCATCCAGGCACTCACAACACGGAATGTGGATTCAGACAAGCACTCTGCCATTCAACACTCCACACTGCATTCATACCAGTTTCGGGCAGGGCTGTCTCAGTCATTGTGTCAAACACCAGATACTAGACGCCCATTACATGAAATGCTTATTCGTCACACACGCCATTCACCCAGGTCCCACCCCACGGGCGTATCCACAACATATAGTCATTGGGAAGGCTCCAGCCAATCTGGCCTGGACTTTCCCACACTACCATATTTGGAACTTCCACCCAACAGCCAGACAAGGGGAAGGGACAGAGTCAGGGCTTCCGGGGACTTTGGGAATACAAGGTAACAGCCAATAGAAAGCAAAAGGCCACAGCCACAATCTTGTTTCCCATCAGGAATCAACTGATTCCAATGGTTGGGCCTGGGCATTCCAAAATGGAGGATACTCATAGCACCTGTCAAATTCAGCATGGAGCTGCCACCAGCCCATACCCTGCTCTGTGGGCCACACACAGGTGCCCAAAAACATACACTAGAGAGTACAGGGTCGTATTCCCACCCATGGGTGCCATAAGGGTCTCCCAGGGGTCTGTTCACGAAACCAAAAAGAAGAGCTACAGCGCCAGGATTCCCATATGAACTCCTGCTCAGAAAAGACGTAGCACACATGATAAAGCAATAAAGGACAAGGATATGGAGGCCCTGTCCCACCAATGCATTTCCAGAATCGCATGCATCACTCCCCCAGCCCCCACCATTTCGACCCAAGGCAATGCCTTTTCATATGGAACAGGACATTGTCTTTACTGCTTTGCAGTAGGAAAATGTGGAACCACATGCCTTGGATGTATTTAGGGATATGGCCATAAACTTCCACCGCACAAAGTAATTCCAACAATGTCCGTCCTTGTCGGTTACCTTTGGGTCGGCTAGACCAGGAGTTAAGCAATCTGTTTCCACAGTAAGTCAGTGGAATAGGCTGGCAATTGCTACCACATAACAGCAATCAGACATTCCTCTTGCAAGGTCAATTCAAAAGGTGCAGGGGGGTTGCCACCTCGTGGGCAGATGAGGGGGGGGCCTCCATTCAGGACATTTGCTGTGCTGCAATCCGGGCAGTGTCCTCCACGTTCATCAAACAATATAAAGTGCAATTAAGATGGTCAGCTTCTATTCAGTGTATTGGCAGTAAAAACTGCTGGCCCAATCACTAAGGTTTTTTATTTTGTTACTGCATAAAGGGGTGTGCAGGATATCATTTGGTGTGGTCCTCTTTTTTCGTTATATGGGGCTTGGTAAGTCCTCATATGATTAGGACTGTGACAAGGAAGACTGACAAAGAGGTAATGGCCCGATTACAAGTAATCTTCATTAACAAGTCCAGGTCTTCCTCCTCACAGTCCTCAGTGCCCTGCTTCTCAGCCTGGGCTCGGTCAGAAGGACATAACAGGCTGAGTGGTGAGGGGAGGTGCCTTTTGAAAGAAATGTAATCAAACAGGGACAATGGAGTATAGAGATCGCCCCTCCGTGTTTGATTGGGAAGGGTATTACGGAAGACCTATCTCGCAGGGCAGAGCCTCATATGATGAGGACTGTGATGAGGAAGGCCAGGACTCCTGAGTAATGAAGATTACTAAGCAATCTAGCTAACACCGTTGAAAAAGAGCGACCAAGCAAGTAGCAAGTACTTTAAGAGCTTAAAGGGATAGTCCAGTAAAAAATAGATAGGCAATATAAAAAAAAGAATACTAGCACTATTTTTTTTTAAAACTTCCTATGGAAAATTTTGAGCTATTCAAGCTCAAAATTCGCAAAAGCAAGCACATGGGCGCATCCATTTTGTGAAATGGATGCCCGCCTGTGCTGGCTTTTGCTTTTGCGGCACTAATGAAGGAAAAGCCAGCCAGCTGTAGTAAACAAAAGCTACCGATGGGTGGCTTTTCCTTCATTGGTGCCGGGACTCGGAGGACGCGGACCGGAGACCAGAGCAGGAAAGCTGCAGCTGAATCTCGGTAAGTGCTATTTATTTAAAAAAAAAAAATAGGCACTAGCTGCGGTTTTATTTCTAAGTTTTCCGGGCTGGAGGAGCCCGGAAAACTTAGAAATAAAACCGCAGCCTTAAAAACGTTGTATTTATGTTTGCGGTCGCTTTTGAAGCGTTTACTACAGCTGGCTGGCTTTTCCTTCATTAGCGCCGCAAAAAGCAAAAGCCAGCACAGGCGGGCATCCATTTCACAAAATGGATGCGCCCATGTGCTTGCTTTTGTGAATTTTGAGCTTGAATAGCTCAAAATTTTCCATAGGAAGTTTAAAATAAAATAGTGCTAGTATTATATTTTTATATTGCCTATCTATTTTTTAAATACATTTTTTTACTGGACTATCCCTTTAACGCAATAAAAAAAACACCAAACTGCATATATACAATTTAAAAGAAAACACAAACTAAATAAAGATAATTATGTGAGTCCATTGCAAGCAAAAACAGGGTAACATAGCGGGATATAACTCTGGCCGAGAGGCAGTTATAGACATACTACAGGAATATCTCGACTAGAGAAGTGATAGCAGTGAACTGGTAGCCCTGTACTTCCTGGAAGCGAAAACAAAAACGTTTTATGGAGAACTATGTATGCCCACAAAGATAAAGTATAATTATGAAAAGGGCACATCTCTCATTCCTCTAGCCACTCACTAAATTGAGTGGTGCAATAGAAGGCAGACTAATACACTAGCAGAATAAGGCCCCATATGTCTTCTTATACATTCCAGTCAGGCTGGATGCATTCCCAGGTGATCCGCGGCCCTCAACCTTCCTCGCCTTGTCTGCATCCTGTCTTTAATAAATCCTGTACTAGCAGGAGTGCTGGACGCCGAACAAAAGGGGCTTTAGATTCTGTGTCCTTGCAATAGCTATTCCTAGCCATGGGTAAAATGGGGTTTTGTATATGCACCAAACCTTTAGAACAAGTCGCCTCCACTGGCTCCCTTTCTGATGCATTTCTGTTGGAACCTGTTACAAGCAGGCCTGGCTCCAGGAATTTTCATCTGGGTAGGCCAGGTTTGTGATCGGGGGGCTCAATTTCAATTGGATGGGGTGCATGAGTACCCTAAACAACGTGCTGGCATCAATCCAGATTTACCATACCCGTGATCCAGCAGAAAATGCCTTCCCAGATCCGCAAAATACATTTGCACCACTCTATAAAAAAAGAGTACAGCGCAAAAGAGAAACAAGGAAAATAGTGTTGCAACATCATTCTACCCATCTTCCATTCCCATCTACTCTTCCCTTTCTATTATAACTACTTCTCCTTTCCCTTGCACCCCGCAGCAACCTCGCATCAGGTCAGGTCCCCCTAACCACCATCCCATTTACCTCCACTCCCACCTACCCCCAAAAACCCACATCATCGCTTCAGTGCTTAAATTGGAAAAACAAATAAGTGCCAGGGCCCAAATATTTTCTAGCACTCCTGTGACACTGCGGATGGACAGTTCTGCACCACTGCTGCCACCACCCGAGCTGCTCCCCACAGTGATGAAATATTTGGGGTTACAGTACAGCTCTCACCTGCTCATTGTGGTTGATGGATGCACCGACTATCACCACTTCATAATTAAGGTGAGTCTGAGACAATAAGTAACAGAGCTTAAAAATAAGTGCTGGGATTGAGCCCTGGCAAACAAAAGCACAAATTAAGCACTGCACGTCTTTCTTGGCCTGGCTGGGGAAAATCAAGGGTGATGCTTCCTACTCCTCTGCGAGGGCTGAGCAGCGAGACCCCCCCCAGTCGTTCCTTATCAGATGCGTACTCAATAATGACACCCTGAACAGTGTGGCTACTCCCAGCAGGCCCCGGAGGAGGTGCTTGTGGTACCGCCATCTTGTTGTAAACTACATGGCCCCCTTTCAGAATACTGAAGCAAGAAATGGGACATTTTGTTTCTTACAAAATGACATTTTGAATTAAAACATTTTATTTAGCTGTTGCATTTTTGCAGAACATTTTAATTTAGTTGAGTGCATGAGGGAGTGCTAGCATGCAGGAGAGAGAGCCAGGGAGAGGGGTGTAGAGGGGAGTGGGATCAGGAGGCACACAGTGCAGGCTGAGGGGTTCCCAGCATCCTTGTGTCTCTCCTCGTGGGGCTTGGCAGGGAAGAGGGGCTCTCGCTCACCTGCCATGCCCCCGTACATCACTGCCTGTTACATATTGTTTATATACTGGTTATAATATGCATTTGTCAATGATGGCCCTTTGTTTGATGCGTTTACTTTGATTTGCTATTGAATTTCACAATTTTGTTCAATAATGTGGTCTGATATTTTCAAAGAAAGCTGTGTGTGTGTTCTTGGCAGGTCCTGAAACATGTCCTGCCCATCTATTAAACCATGAGCAAGGCTTTTTTGAAATAGCTTATACTGTAAACTGAATCACTTCTGGAGGCTCCTGATTTTGGCGGGTAAGGTACAGTGTGATTAAATGACTTGCTCAGGGTCACACACTTTGTTTAAATGATAAAGCCAGAATTTGAGTCTAGCTTGAAATTTAGATACTTGAGCATGTATCTTCCAAGCACAGGTTGGTACAAAAATGTGTTGAAGTTTGGTTTTGAATACCTAAAATAATACTCAATTGTATACAATTACTTTAAAAAGTCACATGACAAACCAACCTGACAATGTATACATCATTCTAGAAACATGTTGATGGAAAATAGTAAGGGAGTCATTTAGTTTTAAATCCTAAATTGTACGGAGGGGACCACTCCTGTTTGCAGTATTTGCAAAAGGGATCCTCCATGCAATTTTAATTGTTTCCACCAAGTACTGTTAAAGTAAAGCATGAAACACTTGTAAATATGGCCTCCGATAGTCACTTTTCCACATGTCTGGAAAAGTGTAAACCCCTCCCACATTGTGGGAGCCATCCATAATGGTTTCTTTTTGATTCTTCCTGCTTTTTACCAGGCAGTAAAAATCAGGCAGAATCCAATGGATTTCTACTAATCTAAAAATACATGCTTGTGGAACACCAATTAGATTCAGCAGGGGGACCTGTAAGAGCAGGAAAGCGTGTTCAGTCCGATCTGCCCTCCAACTTCTCTTGCCGAATCATATAAAATCCTGCAGCGCATCAAAAGGGGTGATAAATGCTTTTAGCGTGACTTTTTCCATTTCGCTTGACTTGAAAAATGACCACCTAGGATTGTAGCTTTATTTTCCTCAACCTGAATGGAAGCCTACAAGCTCCAGCATAGGAAAATAATGAGAACTTACAAAAAATGGCATACGAGACAAAGGCAATTGTTTCACGCAGCTTCACACCCAACAATCACACCGTATATAATTTTATGAAAAAAGTGTCACAGCAATGATCACCGCCAGTTACCTTTTCGCATCTCTAATCGCTTCCTGTTGTAAATAATCTGCCTCTGAGACACATTAAAAAGATAAGCCCTCCCTCGGAGAGCATGTGCAGCCCTGGCTGGTTGTGTTGGAGAGGAGAGAGGCAGATCGGGGGGAAGGGGCATGGGCATTTTCCCCTTGTCCAAATGTTATATCCACCTCCGATTGCACTCTTAAGGAAATATTTAAATACTGTTTTTTAGGTTTAAAAGATGTGCACCTTTTATACTTTGCCCACAATATTAAAGAAAACGCTCCTCTCTTGTGTTATTTTCCAGGTGTTCATGATTAATCTTCTGTGAGACAAATGTTTATTTGGGTCGGGGCTGGCAACAAACCTCCCAACCTGCTCCCATTTCAATCATTGGTGGGGTCTCAGAGCACATTTCCATTTCCCGCACTGCCTAAACACCCAGCACTGAGGATTTACACCAATCTTTCCAAACAAGACCCACAATACACATGATCTATGCTGTTTGCATGCAAACTCTGTTAAGTTACTCAAGCAGTTGGAGGCTATTAATTCAGTACTTAATAGTTTGAATCATTAAATGATCTGGCACTTCAGGCTAGGCTTCCACACAGACAGCTACATTTTATTTAGGTGGGAACTCCACTGGCCAGTACTCATGAGAAGATCTGAAACTGACCCATACTTGCCATCCTAACCTTGTCATTTTCAGGTTGGGCCTTGCTAGACAAACTCGTGAGGTGCAGCTTAATTCCCTAGGCATAGCAAATGAAGCTCCCACAACTGGGCATATACACTTTCACTTCAGGAGAGAAACTGAACCCAACATGCAATGTCAAAGCCAACAGATTTGGCTTTTGATTAGACATGGATAGGCTTTTGCCCGGCACTGCCACAAGGGTATCACCTGGCCATACGATGGGAACAGCAGGGGAACTGTGTGAGTACCTGGGCTTATGATGCAAGTGCCTGGGAAATGTCTAATACCTATACACAAGCCACAACTGCTGGCTTTGCAATTGCTGGTCTTAGACAGGACTCCTGTGCAAGGAACAGAGACATTGACACAGATATTGCTTATAAAATCAGCAAGCTGAAGACACACACTAAGATTTTTATCACACCAGGAGCTCATTTACAGATGCAATTAAGTAATTAAACACCTCAAAAGAAATCTTAAATATAACACTGCCATGTCCTATTTAGCACAGAGATTGATGTTACTTTGTGAAGGATTTTGCGCAAAGAGTTTCCAAAGGATATGGTCATGGATCTGCGCCGTAATGCGTGTCCGATAGGTAAACCGCATATCTCGGCAACTCCTTTCCTACGACACTGACGGTTATCATGGCGCTTAAGCAGACGCCATGCACATAGGCATCATATCGCAGCTGCTGCGCTCTCGCGTCAAGTAACAGTATCACCATGGTTACCCGACGCAGGCCGCAATGCCAACACACCATGTCCTCTTTCAAAGAACTATAAAGACCAGCCTCAAAATGGTTCTGGCGCTTCTGTTTGAAGTACCTGCGCATCTTGGTTTCCTCATCACTTGTCCTTGACTACTCACTTTGAGCCTGTTTCTGCTCTACCAACTGCTTCGAAACTCGATTTGGTACCTTTGTTTTTCTGATCACCTGGTAACGAATGATGTGTTTTGGACTGCTTTTGGATTACCCTATGTTTATTGTGGTTTCTAACTCAGTCTGTGGGATTGCGGACCATAGTTTGTTACCAAACAGATAAGGGCTGTGTTGTGCACTGGACTAAGGACGCTCTGCTGTATTTCTGTGCACCATCCCATTGTTAGCGAGTCCTTGTGCCACCCGGGGGTAGGTCCCTACTAACCCTACTAAGTCCTTCCTTCATTCCTTTTCCGCTCTCTTTACCCTGGAATTGATTATCTGGTCATTCAACACTCACAAGACTTCCCTCTCTCACCATCTAGGTAAGGCAAAGATCTCTCAGGAATCATACACTTCGTTAGTCTGTCCAGTTAGTTCATGCTTCCACAATCTCTTTTCTACCTTGCCGCCAGATGAACCCTCAAAATACCAACTGAGGCCCAAACTATATCAGGTTAGTGCTGACCTATTTCCTTGCATTTTCATATGTACAATAGTCGGTATTAAAACCTATACTTATTTCCACAGCTTGGCAGGTAGCTGGTGGTACTTTTGCGCTTTCATTTGAACGACATCCGTTTGTGTTTTAGTAAACAGAGGGGTGTATCAAAAGGAAGGTCACCCTCATGGAGGAGACCCTGCCTTTTAGGCTTGGGTTTGTAAGATCTGAGAGAACGATAGGTCCATCATCTCCATCCTTTGGTGAGTAGTGACAGGTACGTTTTGGCAGTGAGGGAAGGTAGTTGGTAGTAATGCCATAAGCATTCACCTACCCATGGTTAGTCATTGGGTGGGTAAATGCCCAAACACGCCTACAGGATGTGCGTTTCTCCTCACATCCCGTCTCCATCCTAGCTGTGTTCAACTGCAAAAGTTCTGGCAAAACTTAAAAAGGATGTATGCAAGTCTCTGAATCGATCATAACCAACAGATTTTCTCCAGTCAGCCTGCCATACCATTGTCTGCAAATCAGCCTTGGACCTGCCACTAATGTGAGCAGCCCTACCTAAACTGCTAGACTGCTTGACTACAAGGCCTGTGATTATTTTTGTTCCAGTGCAGAAGGTACATGATCTGAAATGATATGATTTGGCATTTAAAACATGCCTATACACAAGTGTTTCAAGGCACGACGAGGCAAGGGAGGGGGAACGGAGGGAAGACAGACAATGATCTTACTAGGCCAGGTGACATTCAGATCGCGCAAGTGCAGGGGAAGGGAGACCTAGCAATTGAGACTGAACTGCACCTTTTGGTGGCAGAACCAAGAGTCATTTGCTAATGGTTTGTAATTGCACAGACACACTAAAGTAGTATGGCATGGAATGCTGTGCAGAGAAACGATAGTGGAAACGTTTTATTGAAATCCTTGCATCTATCACTTTTTGATTGTACTACTCTCCCCTCCAGAAATACATTTTTGCTACTACCAACCTTATTTTTCCAGTTATACTTAAGTAGTTGATGCAGAAGAATATATATTTTGAATGTAATTTGTAAGGGCCCTGTGACGAATCATTGAATAAAGTCAATTCTCTACATAGGGGAGCCCTTCTCTGTAGGGCTAGTGTGGTGCGGCCACTAACCAATATTCTCCTTAGGGGTGGTAACATGCAGGAGGTCCTTCCAGGGGAGAGCTCCCCTCTTGGGGATGAGGACACATTCTGGGCCACAACCACCTTATTCCCTTAACCCCATCATCCAGCATACCAGTACACATTCAGCTATGCCTTACTGTACTCAGATGCTATACTGTAAACTCATTGAAGTCCAGCAGTACTAGAACGAGGAAGCCCCGAGGAGGCATATCACGTCGGTAAAACAGACACAAAAGAGTCTTGTAATTGTCCAAAGAGGAAAACTCCTATATGAATAGAAGAAGAACTTAACTTGTTGTCAAACACAACGGGAGAGGCACCAGGTGCAGAAACCAGCAGGAGTTTCAAATGCTGTGGGCAGACCACAATCGGAGGAGAGTGGTGGACGCCGGTGAAGCGCAGAAAAAGTTCTCCATGGGTCCAACTGACATAGGCCCGAACACAAAGCAGGAGAGAAGAGCTGAGCAACATACCACAGCGCGGAGCTGCTGAGTGCTGTGGAAACCAGAGAGAGAAGCCTGGTGCATCGGAGAGAAGAACCACAGTCCCTAGAAGTCCCAATGGAGTGCAGAAATCCCTCAGATGGTAACAGGAGGTGCGAAAGACCCAGAGGGGACACAGGGGTGGAAGATAGATGGATCGGGGACCCTAGCACTTGTATACCCAGCATCCAAAGAGTTTCCTTGTCACAGTGGTGACAATAAGCCCACTGACCACCAGAGATGGGTCAAATAACCTAATCAGTACAAACCAAGCCGCTAAGGAGAGTTTCCTCATTGCAGTGGCGACAAGCCCACTGATGATCATAAATGGGTCGGAGACCCCAACAATTGTAAAATAAGCATCCATGGACAGCTTACCTGTCTCAGTGGCAGCAATAACCCACTGACTACCAGAGACTGGTCAGAGACCCTAATCAGTACAAACCAAGCATCTCAGGAGTTTCTTCATCGCAGTGGCGACAAGCCCACTGATGATCATAAATGGGTCAGAGACCCCAAGAATTGTAAAATAAGCATCCAACGACAGCTTCCTTGTCTCACTGACTGCAATAGGCCCACTGACCACTAGAGATTGGTCAGAGGCCCCAACTATTGGAAAGCAAGCATCCAAGGAGAGTTTCCTTGTCCCTGTGGCAGTAATAAGCCCACTGACCCCCATAGGAGGGTCTGGGATACCAACAAAAGGGAAATGAGCAAGCAAGGAGAACTTACCCGACACAGTGGTGGCACTAAGCCCAGTGATCAACAAAGAAATATTTGGGACTTTGCTAACCCCAAAACAGAGTGGCAAAGTGTACATCAAGCTGAAGATTATAAGAAACAACATTTTACACACCAGGAGAAGGGAGTCATTCCCCTTGGCCTTGTTGTGAACTGTGCCAAGAAATACCATGAGAAGGGGTTCATTCTCCTGGCCCCAAACTGGGAGTTATGCTAGAGACACCGGGGGAAGGGAGTCATTCCCCCTGGATTTATTGGAAACTGTATAGACATACCAGGAGAAGGGAGCCATTCTCCTGGACATGAAATTATATAAGGCTGTGTGAAACTCACAAGCCAGAGGAAGGGAGTCATTCCCCCTGGCATTCTTGTTTTAAGAAAACATTCTTTTAAAACACTATCCGAGCATCAGGAGAAGGGGGACTTTCTCCTCGAGTAGGAACTTTGTTAGAGTATGTTTTAGTTGTAGTACGAGGGACATAAATAGGTTGTGACATAGGATTGTAGTTTAATTTGACATCCATTCTTTAAAAAAATAAAGTTGACTTGACTGAGACATATAATCATTTCCAACATAGGTTTTCATATACATTTTCAGTACAATTATGTCCCACATAGGTCAATCGGGGTTGCATTATCATATGTGGCTAGAAAAATTCTAAATGGTGCCCAGATATCTTTAGGTCGGCTTGTAGGGGAAACAGTCTGGATAAAACCTTCACACTCACTGACATATGTCACATCTTTGAGCCAGCTGCTCAAAGTGGGGGCCATCTAAGATGTTTCTTTTAGCCACAGCACAGGCCACATTGAACAGCCTGCGTGTTCTGACAGAGGCCTTCCCAATATCACCAAGTAGGTATTTAATTGGGGCAAGAGGGATGGGGTATCCAGGATGTCGCTTTTAGTACTTGCCACCGCACCCCAGAATTCAAGTATCAGAAGGCATATCCAGCACATGTGGAATGAGTCTGCAATTTCTGCTGACCATTTAGGGCAGCCCAGTGTTTCGCGAGAAGATTTCTCCATTCTCTTGGGTGTGAGATGCAAGTGGTTTAATAACTTAAATTGACTCAGTCTTAGGTTTGCATTAAGAGACACTAACTTGGCAAGCTGGCAACATTTGGCCCATTGTGTCTCGTCAATTGACAAGCCTAAGTCCCGCTCCCGCATAGTCTTCATGAGGTTGTGAGAGGGCGTATGGGTTTGTATCGTTTTTTATAGTTTGGCGGTGTCACAACTGATTCCCTTCGGCACCATTACAGCCTGTATAAATGGGTGTGATATTGTTTACTCAGGGAAGGAGGGCCAGTGACGTCGAAATGCCGCTCTCATCCTGTGGTATTGAAGAGCCCTAGCAGCCTATGGCCCATATTGGACAATAAGTTGGAAAGCGGTACAAGCTTCCCATCCGGGAACATGTAACCCAGAGTTCACTGGACCTGGGGTCCCACGAGATCTTGACAGATGGGTCATACGTGGGAGCTAGCCCAGGGAAACACCACAGGGGGGACATGTTGCTGCATGGAGAGGTGATGTCGAGCATCTTAAATATTCTGGCCCATTCATTCACTGTGTTCCTAAGTGGATCGATGGAGTTAGTGTTGGTGTATCTTCTGGTGAATAGAACTGATCGGAGATCAGTGCGGGAGGCAGCATATCTCTCCACTCGAATATGCGCAAGGTCATCCGTATCGGTGAACCAGTGTCCCGCATATTGTGCCTGCGCCGCCAAATATTAGAGTTCAAAATGTAGTGCTGAGAGGCCACCTGTGTCGAATTGTTATGTCATTTTCCCCCAGCTCATTCTAACCGCCCGTTGTTCCAGGCAGATTAGGAGGCCATGGAACTTAAAAAAGCATGCCATTCCGGGCCATATAGGTAGATTTGTAAATAGATAACAGTTTGGTAGGACTATCATTTTTAACAATGATATTCGCCTGTATATTAATATCGGGAGGATGTTCCAAATTTTAAGTTTGGCTTCCAATCGATGCAAGTATGATTCTTAATTAGCGGCCAATGGTGATCGACAGGTCGTAGATATAACCACCCCCAGATATACACCCAGATATCAGACCAATGTGGGGGACCATTGGAAACCCATTATGTTATTCAATTGTGTTGTGGTGGGTGTGATTGGTATCAATTTGGATTTGGTATCATTTATCCTGTAGCCTGAGTACTTCGAGAATTCGTGTACGTCTCTCATGATAGGGGCCAAGTTAACTTCGGGATTCCAGACAAAGCGAGGGGACGTCAGCGTACAAGGAGTTCAATTGGGGAGGGCCATTTATCCTAACCCCTTTATCCAAAGGTTTACCCTAACTAGTGCTGCCATGAATTCAATTGTTAGTGCAAATATCAGAGGGGAGGGGGTGTCAAGTGCCTCTACATAAGGGTAACATAGGCGATAGGGTATGATTTGTATGGACCATAGCTATTACTTCAGTGCATGGTAATTGAATGTAACCCAGAAACTTTGAACCAAACCAAAAACAGTGAGCATGTAGTTCCATGAAACCGTGTTGAACCCTTTCACAGCGTACATAGATGCTGCAACTACTTTGGCCTTGGGATGTAGCTGAGCTATAATTGCAAACAGTCTGCATAGATTCAAGGAGGTGGATCTGGTGGGTATAAAGCCTGATTGGTCGGAATGTACTAAGTGGTTCATGAGGGGTCATAGCCGGTTTGCTAAGACTTTGGCAAATATTTTGACATCAGAACTGATTAAGGAGAGCAGGAGGTAAGAAGAGGTCTCCTGTGCTGGCTTATTGGCCTTGAGAAACACAGAAATGACAGCCTTTCGCAGTGATGGGGGCATACTCCCTGTAGTAACAGCCTTATCTCAAAGCGCTAGGAGTTTGGGGGCAAATTCAGTTTAACATTTGTGCAGGTCTATGCCCAAGCCATCCGGCCCCAGAGCTTTCCCGGCGGCTAGGCATTTAATTGCATGTGCAATCTCTTCAATAGTTAGTGGAGTTTCCAAGGCAGCACTCAGCTCGGTTGACAACATGGCAAGTGGGACCGCAGATAGGCAAGTGGAAAGATCACAGTTTGAGACAGCGTCAACATTGGCATACAGTGGAGAATAGAATTCAGCGAACACCGCATTAATTGCAGCTTCACCCACACAGATTTCACTGTTTCGATCACAAACACTGGTAACTCAGTTGCCTTTGGTTTTCAACTCATCAGTTTGGCTAGTGATTTACTGGCCTTGTTCCCCCCCCCCCTCGCCGCATCGACTTGCCCTGACCAGTGTGGTGACATACTATTCCTCTCGGTGTGCTAGCCTAAAAAACTCTTCCAGTTGTGTATGGATTTGAGCTAGTGTTGCCTCACAAGGTGACAGAGCGTATATATTTTCAAGTGATCATAATCTGGTTACAACCTTTTGGAGGTTACGTCGTATGGTATGAAGGGATCCAGGGGTCTTGGATATTATGTGACCTCGTAACCAAACCTTAAAAGTTCTCCCAAACTATAGCCAGAGACCTCACTGTGAGCTCATTACATTGCAAAAAGTCAGATAACTCCCCACGCAGTGGGTCCACCACCTCAGTGTCTCGGAGAAAGGCAGGGGGCATCCCCCATAGCATGGGGATTATATCTTGTTGCATTGGGTGAATATCGAGAAGTACAGGGAGCCATCCGAGATAGTGCGGGGGGGGAAATAGTACATTCAGTAGTAAATGGGAGCTAGTCAGGTGTAGCCAGCCAGAAGTCAATACATGAGCCTGAATTGTGAACGGAAGAGTAGAAAGTGAATTCCTCTATATGGGGATGCAACTACCGCCGCGTCTACTAGGAGTAAATATTTTGTGGCTTGAATTATGGTTTGAGCCGATTTCGTCAGAGCTCTGGGAATTCTGGTGGTTCTGTTGGTTACTGGGTCTAGAATGGTGTTGAAATCACCACCCCATAATACCTGGGTATCGTCCAAAGGGGATATCAGCCCGACTATCTTACGGTAAAAGTCAGGGTCGTCAATGTTCGGGCCATATGGCTTAATGAGAGCATTGGGGTGCCCATGCAGGTTGCCCCAGATCACCACATATCTGCCAAGTGGGTCGACTATGGTTTTGGTTACCTGGAAACCCAGCGTGTGTTGAATAAGGGCGATAACCCCCCCCAGATTGTGATGAGTAATTGGTACCAAATGGGGACCCCCAACTGCAGGTAAAGGATTCAACCACCTTGGCCAGAGTATGAGTTTCCTGCAACATCATAATTTGCACGTTAGGTCTTTTGGCATAGAAGTATATTTTCCTGGCCTTAATCGGGTTGTTTATTCCCCGGACATTCCATGTGAGTAGCCCAATTGGTTTACTGCCACTTCCCATTATTCCTTATAAAGTTATCCATTCGCACTGTGTTCATGCAACAATTTACCAAACATTTTACTCCACGTTTGGCCGTCAACTTTTGTTTTTTCAACTGTCCAACTTCTCCCCCTCCCCCACCCTCTCTGTAACTTGAACTGAATAGTGTATTCCCAGAAACAAACAACCCAGGGGAAATAATGGTGTATGGGATTTTTCCTGTCTCACAGGGCACGCTTGACTTGATAAAAATATCTGTCTGGCTGCTTGAACTCCAGTTGAGAAATCAGTATAAATATGGATTCTAGTCGAGTCGAACTGTAAGGATCCCTTTTCTCGTGAGAGCCAGAGGATCATGTTGCGGTCGCTGAAGTTGAGCAGGCAGGCACTAATTTTGCAGGGAGGGGAACCAGGTTTAGTCAGTGGGGCCAGGGAGCGATGTGCTCTATTCACCAGGAACGGAGCAGAAAACTTCTTCTGGAAAAATGGATCGTTACATGTCCTCGATGAAGGCTTCCAAAGGGATGTTTAGGGGCTTCTCTGCTATGCCTACCACCCTGATGTTATTAAGGCGCAACCTCAATTCAAGGTCCTCACACTTCCCATGGACTGTTTGGAGTTCCTTTTTGATGTGTTCAATGTCCTTACCAAGTGTGGTGACCGAATCTTCAAGGTCCCACACACGGTTATGTGTGATTCTGCCACTCTCCATCTTGAGTTCTGCCTTCAGTGAGTTTACAGTGGAGCCAATTTCATCCAGCTTGGCTTCACTGCCACAAACCCAGCCTGCATCATGGTCATATAAGGATCCATGATCATATCTGCAGTTGTGTTAATGGCCAGGGGGTCTGGGGGGGGGAGCCTGCGAGCTGGGGGATCCTTGTCAGGTCGAGATGTATTAGCAAAGGCATCCATGGGGCAATCCCCCCCACCCCCCTCTGGCTCCTCCTTGGGCCATATCCCCAATACTTGCTCTGAGTGAGGATGAGGCACAGTAGAATAGGGGTTTAGTAGCGCCGCTTACCAGTAGGCTTATTGTGTTCCCACAGTCTCGGCAATGACCGTTGTTTCTAAGGATGTTTGCATATTTGTCTTTTTTTAAAAATAATCCTAGGTCCAGGTGCTGACTGGTGCGGTCCGCCAGTCTTTTGTTTCACTGAAATTGAAAGCAGGAAGGCATGGGCATAAAGAGAGTATTTAGCCACCGTCTCTCCTTTGCTTGGGCTGTGGGTCGAGTGATGCAATGCAATATAGTTCCTCAGTGTGGCGGGAGCTCACAGTGTCACAGGCCGGGGAGACGTGCCAGTGCTGTAGCGATGCTAAGGATTTCAGATGTGCTGTGTCTGGTCGGTCTGGCAGGGTCCTCTCTAAGGCAGCAGATACCCTCACTTTCGGGTGCCTTCTCCGGCGTGCGTTCAGCTGTCGCTGCGGATGTGTGTAGCACACAAGCAGCACAGCTTTCAGGCCCACCCAGGGACAGGCTAGGGATGCCCAGAGGGATCACAGCACTGCTCCAGCACGTAATGAGGGATGCGGAGCACCAGAATTCGCTCCATGCCTTCGAGACATTCCAGTGCCCTTTGTTCAGATAATTTGGGCCTTCGCAATCAGGATATTGCTTTCAGGATATTTGTGTGTGCAGTGCTTACGCACTAGGCAGCCATTCCCCCAAGTTGACAAACATTATGACAGACCCTTTAGTATTATTGTTGAGGCAGGCAATCCCCTCATAGAAGATAGTGATAGTCAGGGCCTCTTTATGCACACATACAAGGCTATAACCACCACCATGCCATCTTTGCATCAGCTTCCTTTTCCGACACCCTTACAGCCCCCAGTCAATGCACTTTTTGCAGAAATCTGTGTGCAAGCAACATTGTGTCATTTATTGTTTGATATAGTTAAGCATTTTATTAATCATGATGTGAAAAATCGCTATATTCCCACATAAAATGTACATACTTTAAATTACAGAAGCCAACTTTGTGATTTTAGGTTTGAGAAAATAGTTGCTACCTCACTTTGTCATGGCTGTACAGCATAAATCATTGGCCAGATCAAGTTAACAAATCCTGGCGGGTCCTCCTGCATTTCAGTTTCTCAAAGTGCTTTCCTGCTGCACATTTAGAGCGAAATGACCCCCCACCCCAATGCCCCCACTCCCTTGGGTTCACATTGAAGGCCTCCTTTCTGGGGGGGCAGGGGCTGGTCTGGGGGGAGCCCCCCCCCTTGCTCGAGCCAGGTTTGGTTACAAGGCAAAAGTTACTTTTTACATTATCAGTGGAGCCACATGTAAATCACGACCCGGAACTTGGGACAGGGGGCAGATTTGGGGGTCGGGGTGGCATTCAGCAATCCTCTAGCTACATGAAAATTACGTTCTTTTGTATTTTAGAAATCCTGAGTATAACATATCGATAACAGCACATGAAGTACTAACATTTGGTGGCCATTTTAGGGTTTGTTGGCAAAAATGTCAAAATCCAACCTGTTTCTGCAGTCAAAGGGAACAAACAAAGCAACCGCTGTATAGTTATGGGTACCGATGTGCCCAAGAGGGTATTCATTATTTGGGTGTCAAAGTATGAAAGCTTCACAGAAGCTGATGGTGGAGGATCATGAATTATACCTGCACGATCCTGAATTTAATATTTATCCTGTATCCTTCTAAGATGTTGATAGTCTCCAAGTAACCATCATTTTTAAAATATTCTGTTATGGCCTGGCAAGATGTTTTTCAATAAACTGTGAACTTCAATGATTGGGCTAGTGTGGGGCTCCTAGCAACCGCTATTGTCTGGGCCATCTTAAGCACTTTTGAGGCAGACACCTTTGGGCCCCCCTATACCGAATCAAAGGAAATAAGGGATACAAAATACCTGGTTGCGCCCCCTCGTAATGATATGCTGCTTTTCCGTGATCAAAATAAGCATGGGTACTAGCGTTCAGTCCCCTTGCACTCTTCATCATTGCTGTAAAAAGAGTGATAAACAAGGAACATTTCAAGATCAACATTAGCAGTCCACGACAAGGGTACTTTGGACACTCTTCATTAATAGTAGCCACGAGGAATGTATACCAGTTATAGTATACATGCAGGACACCGAACGTATGAAAAAGGGGGACATATTCCAGAATAGACATCCTAGATAAGCTGCCTCAAAGAAGTTCAAGCATGGATACAAGAGACCAGTTGGAAGCAAGGGGAAAGCTACACATACCACGGGATATATAGTCAATGAAGATTAGAAGCTACCAGCAAGGTGTCCATAGCCACACAGATTGAGATTAGAACACAGAGATGGTTTTCAAGTAGTGTTGCCATTTAAGAGCAAAGAAACAAGTAGCCTTTAGTGTGCAATATATCAATGCTCACTATCCTCATCATCATCGAGAAAGCAACACTACAGTCATTGAAACCATGAGGGAGGCTTTTTTTGACGTTCATACCCTAAGAATCAAACTACTCTGAAGGGATACCATTTTCAAAGGTTTAGGGACTGGCAATTTTGACAGGTTAGGCAATACAAGATTAAATGAGAGGTCCAGGAGTACACATTGGTTAAGCAGTGAAGCTGGGCGTTTTGCCGACTTTGCTTTGCACTGTATGCACTTTACCACTTTCTTTTGCAGTTCTTACCATGAACTAAAATAATCCCATTTGGTAGAGTTGACTTGGAATGTACACAAATCCTATGCAATCTCATTATAATTTTTAAAAACAAAATATCATAGAAGTGTATTATGAAAAATGGGAATGATTGCAGCTTCATTGTCTCTATCATGCAGGGAATTGATGTGAAAAGAGAAACCAAGCTAACTTTCTGCTCATCATTGGAGATGGTTGCCTAGGTTTTATAACTCCCACCTGAACAAACCAATTTCTATGCCTTCACAATGCTGTTCTACTATTCTAGTTTTTATAGCAACCACTATATCTTGCAAAACCACTATATCTTGCAGGTATATTTCTGATAATAGCACCTTTGGTGCTACAAAATGAAGTACGTAAACATGCAGGTCTATCAACTTCAGACACAAGAAAGGCTGGGTCGACACTGCTGGAATATGGTTCTGTAATCTTGCATACGAACACACATCTGTGTAATGAGTGTTTAACACACTGAACTATCTTCTGAACCATCGTGGCCCTCAAGTTTATCAATATGCATTTAAACTTTGGCTATTACACATGATCAATATGATTCCCACCTAAAAGTGAGAATGCTGCAGGAGTTGTATCATAGTGAATGCACAAACTATGTATACCACAGTGAACAATGAAAGCATGACAGGATGAATTGGTCAATAACAGACGGGCATAGGTTTAGAGCCTCAGCTGCATGCCATACAATACCCTAACATGTGCTATTTAAGTTTGGGGAACAATGGCAACAGACTTCTTTAGCTCAGGCAGCCTTGCGGGGGCCCCCCTCCAAAGTGGGGCCTGGGGCAAGTGCCCCTTTTACCCTCCCTTAAAGAAGTCTCTGCGTATTGTTTGAAGAGTATTATTTAGGCCTTTCAAAAAGAAGGGGGTGGGGACATGGCTGCTCCGTACTCGGAACTATATTTCTTAGCAGCTCAATTTAAATTTGCAATGTTTGTCTTCACAGACTTGCACATTGCCACGTTGATACCCAAAGGGCATCAGTATATGCTTCATCTCTTTCATCGCTTCTTCTCACTCGCAGAGTGGATGAAGATTGTAAATTTGACACAGTAAGATTCACGGTTTTAGAATCAACAATGTTATATCAACGTCTCAAGGTTGCCAAACCAGGGTGGCGCTGGAGTAACTCAATTCACCTCCTACATACAGTGCTTGGAAGTGTATGAAAAGAAGTAGTGGAACTATGTTGCCCTGCTGGCCTGTCCCCGCTCCCCACAAACCCCATCGCCACGCACCATGCAAACCCCTAAACAAATGCACCTGCTGTTTAAGGGAACATTCAGTGCAGTGCACTGAAGTGCAAGTTTCAACTTCTTCCTGAACTTTTATTTTAAAACAAAACCATTCGCAAATGGTTGCTTTCGAAAATAAAAGTATAGGAACAGTATACCTTAAACAAAGTAGAGTAGCACCGCTCCCGCCCACTTCAAGCACTGCCTACACATGACATGCTTATTTGGAGACATTGGGGTGAGGCGAAAAATTGCAAAGGACGTTTTAATAATCAAACGAGTGCTGGTACATTAATCTTCTTGCAATGCCACAGAATGCATGATGTGTTCTGTAACTAGTGTTGGATTTTGCAGGAGAACCCCATTATTATTATTACAGCTTCTCTTGAATGCTGCTGGATGCAGGGACATTGTTTCAGCTTTATTCCATCAAGTACAGTTATCAGAATCGCAATGCGATGATAAAGTGAGGGCAAAATGGGAGCAAGAGTGCAAGTGTACATTGCACCTGAGTGTGTACACATATTGTCATGAACCATCGGACGCGTCCCTTCTGGATTTCCTGGTCCCTGACAGATAGGAGCTTGCACATTAGCAGTACTCCCAAAATGGCTGTCAAACACAGAACGCTGTTTACCAGTTTCCGCGTCGGACGCATCACGTGCTATAAAGCAGACATGCACCCGCGGCGCTGCGCGTCTCAACTCTACCGCTTGCAGTGGCTAGACGTGTACTGCCGTAGTTCGCTCTTGCTAACTTCTTTGATTCCTGGTTCCTGGTCCCATATTATTCCTCCTCATTCATTCCTTCCCTTTTTGTCCTCTCTTGCATCCCGGATCTCTGTGTACTCGCTTTCCGAGTACACTCTTTGCCGTTTCCAGGACTTCCCGGACATTCTGAATGATCGTCGAGTCAGGACCCTGAACGCACGCTGGAACCCGAGGACATACGCACAGGGTTAAACAAGACCCGAACTGTGCGCAAGAAGACTCCATCGAAGAATTCCAATAAACAACACAAACAGGTGAGAAGGGGGGAAACCTGTGACACACATCGGTTTAGTTTCCATAAACTCTCGGTACTGATCCAACTTAAAGTGCTTAACAGGGCATTTAGCACTCTGTCTTTATCTGTTGACACTTAAGGGTCCACAATTATGGTACAATGACCGAGGACAGCCAAGGTAATCACGTTTCCACTAAACAGAGGCCTGTGGTTATCACCATTGTGCACATTTCTGCTTCAGACACTAGGTGATCCTTGTTCCCTACCCGAAGTTAAAGTATGAATTCCTGAACACTGTTTTACATTCCATTGTTTGAATGGGACTTCTCTGAAGTCGGCCGATCCTGGCCCCCACCCCCAAGAATCAAAAGGATTGGGTGGGTTGTAGCCAAAAATGGCTGCGCTGTTCTCCAAAGTCAGGTAGTTGGTCACTTGCAGTCTCGAGAAATTGCTATTTTATACATATGATGCTATTCTTGTACTCACCCACGTTATCTTATCACCAGAATGTTGCATGTACATCTTGTTCATGCAGCATCCCCAAGTGCCACTGATTGCAGTTAATGCATAGAGCCGGGTTTTCAGTCTGCACCTGAACAGATTATTTCCAGCAGGACGAAGAGCAAATGGCAGAAAGAGGAGTTTGCATTTGCAAGCCATCATTGAGCCTTCTGCGTGCTCACAACATTGGTTGCCTCCTAGTGTGTCTGGAAGGAGAAAGTAAAAAGGCTGCGGCTCCTGGTCACCTAGGCCCAAACAAGGGTCTCAAATGAAAGCCGCAAGGGAGAAGATAAAGAACACGTAAAAACACAAAGTGCGAATAGTTCTTAAAAACATTACCCCAAAAAGGCCTCAGTGTTACAGTCGGGCTTATCATAATAAAAAGACACGTGTAACCAGCCTGGGTAGCTCTTCATTTGCTGCCAGACAACCTGTCCAGTAGCTGAGATTCTGACCCTCGCTCATCAGGCCTATTGCTTCCGGGGTTGTCTCTGGTTTATGGTCGCAAAATGTATCCACTATGAACTGGACTGGACTCTGAGGACCTGTCACGCTAAGCAGCTGCTGCTTCCACAATTCACCACTTTGCATACTGGTGGACGTTCTTTTATGGTTCAAGCTTTTCATGACAAATTCATTGTTTTTTTGCCTTTTGAGTGATTCCGAACAAAGGATTATTCCACAAAAAGCTAAATATGTCTTTCCCGTGCAATTCCTTCATTTTCTTCCACGTGTGTACACAAGTCATCTAGAGCCAACATGCCAGCCTGATGGCAACACTACACTTATTAAATGCAACACTATCAGGCTAAGAATGTTTAGATTCACTCTATATAATCACATGATATGCCCCTCAATACTTGTGATGATGATGTGAAGCCAAAACCGAATGTTAACAGAGCCGACTGGATCCTGTTCACACACAAAAAGCACAACCCCAAAGTAGCTTTGAGATTTTGGAATGAACAAAAAACTGAACTAAAGTTCAGCTGTTAAAAGTGCTCCTTTAGTACACTGTTTTAATTAGTGTTATTCATTTTCAACAAATAAACAAGTAGTGCAAACACAAGCACAGAATAACCCCCTCCTCTCCCCCCCTTTGCCCCCGAAGTGCGCTGCTCCCAATTTCTTTCTCCCCCTCCCCTCCGCCAATATGAGCCGTTGCCCGGAAGTGGCCGTGAACTATTCCGCCGGTCTAGATGTCTAAAATATGCCCAACAGTTTTAGGCGCTGAGGGCAACATTGGGCTCTGAATTAATGGTGGGTTTCGACATCTCAGCACATACAACCACACATGGAAGCAACAGTGATCTGCATAGATATTAAATGTGACCTGGATAAGCAAATAGCATGGCAAAACAATCATGAGATGAGGATAATGCAAGGGACATTACTGAAAGGGCTGCAATATAAATATAAAATATGTACATACATTTAATTTAAAAAAAGGGTTGTTCAACTGAAGTTGTCCATCAAGATCAGTGAGCAACACTTGAGGAACAAATGTACTACCTTTCAGACAAACGTATCAGTGGAAGGGACTTTATTGTCACAACGGACAACCTTATAAAAACCGAAGCATTAGTGTTAAGGCAAGAAACACCACAATAAGTGTTTTGCTCATGACCACACCCGCAAAGACATCACTCATATCAACTACATATGATACCATCAATTGCATCACTGTAAACATGCTCAGTGGCTCCTGTGCAGAGGGCATGCCGTACAGCACCATTGCCCACAGTATCCACAAGGCATGGACTGCGGACCAGCCATGTAGCTACTCTGCCAAGTGCATGTCCCCTAACTGGGCCCACTGGGCATGGTCAACCTAGGCATGTCATTGGGAATTGCACAAAGCACATGCCCTCTGTGCAGGACCCCTGCTGTCAGAACCCACAGGACACAGATCAAAAAGGAATTCACTGTGGATGCTGAAGACATGGCTTGCAGCAATGTCCCACGCACATAACGCTAAATAAAGTAGTTGAATTTATTTGAATTTATTAAGCACTTTCGCCAAAGCACTGAACATAAGAATATAAATGGTACACACAATGTAAGGTAATGACAAAGCAGAAACGGGTGGAAAGGAAGTCCACTGTTGTGGTAAATAGTAAGAATATGACCTTTAAGTCATGTCTGAAAAACATGAACAGAAAATGATGAACAAATAGGCAGGGGAATTGATTTCCAATGTTTTGGAGCCAGAAGAGAAAAGCAACGGAAAACGGGTGATGCACAGGGTGGGTAATGAACCGGTACTAAGAATTGATTTTGGGAACAAAGGGAACGTGAAGGAGTGTAGAAAGAGATAATAGAGGAGATAGAGTGGAGCGAGACAGTGGATGCATTTGTAAACAATATAGAGAATGTGAAAAAGAATGAAGGCGTCAAAAGGTAAAAGTGAGTGGAGAGAGTGTGATAGATGTATTCAGAGGAAATGAGAATAGAAGACGGGTAGTGGAATGGCAGACGGAACAAAGAGGAGTAAGATGTGAGGCAGGAGGAGCAGAATAGTAATCAATTGGAGAAAATAATAAGAGATGTAATAAGAAGGTTGGTGGCGTGGAATGATAAGAAAGGATAAGCATGATGAATAATAAGCAGAAAAAACAGGAGTGTGCAGTATTAGAAATATGTAGGGAAAATGAAAGGGAAGCATCGAAGATCATGTCCAGATTAAATGCAGAGGTATACAATTGGAGGGATGAAGGATGAAGGTGGAAAGGAAATGGCCGGGAGCAATGGAAGTGGGTAGAGTCTAGCTTTCCAAAAAGAGGCTTTCCGTTTTAGAGGGGCTGAGGTGAAGAAAGTGGTAGGAAATCCAGTGTTGTACAGGAGAGAGACAATTGGAAATAATGGAATGGAGTGAATCAGGGAATGAGGAAAGAAAAAGAAAATGCATGTATCATCAGCATGGAAACGACATGTTATATGAAGTTGTTAGAGTGGAAAGAGGAATGGTATAGAGAAAGAATAAAATAAGGCCACATACAAAGCCTTGGGAGACGCCATGGTGAAGAGGGTGTGGAAGAGAGGTTTGTCCAGACCAAGAAACAGCAGGTACCGTTAGAAAGATGGAATCACTTAAGAACAGAGTCAGAGAAACCAAGTAAGATGGTGAAGAAAGAAGAATAGAATGCTCCACAATGTCAAAGGCTGCCAAAATATTAAGAATGACGATTATGAGTGGCGGGAAGGGAGAAAAGCATTGAAGACGTCAAGAAGGACAGCCTTAGTAAAATGAAAGGAACAAAAACTAGACTGAAGAGGAGGTAGAAGAGAATGTAGATTTGAGCAAGAAGAAACCTGGGAATAAACTTCATGTTCAAGTAGCTTAGAGAGAATTGGTAGAAAAGAAATGGGGCCGAGGTTCGCAGGGAGAATGGGATCAATAGCAAGGTTTTTCAGTATAAGAACAAACACTGAATGCTTAAAGCAAGATGGGAAGCACAAAATAGAGAAGGAAGTATTAAGAAGGCTGGTGAGCTAGGGGATAAAATGATAGACTAAAAGGTTGAGAGAAGATGGAAGAGGATCAAAGGGAGCAGCCGTAGGATTATCATGAGTCAGAGTATTGTACTTTCTAGGTCAGTAAAAGAAAAAGAAGGCAGTGAATAATGAGGGGTGGGGGAACAGCAGAAGGTGGGATAGTGGAAAAAAAGCAAGAGCGGAGAAAAGCAACCTTGAAGGTGAAATAGCAAAGTCTCACCAAGAAAGAAGCGAAAAGAGGGAAAGGTCAGGGGAATGAGGGGAAAGGATGTTTTTTTTTAAGAGTTGGAAAAGGCAACAGGGGTGGTGGGAAGGGGAGAGAGTACAGTAGGAAAAGTATCAGACATCTGGATAAATGGCAGGACTAGGTCAGACATTTCTTCATAGAGCTATGAATATTAATAATTGCATCACTTATTGGAAATTGTAAGGGGTTCCAAGATAGCTGCCAGAGTGGATAAGCCAGGAGGGTGAGGGCTCAGCTCTCCCGTGGCAGAAAACAGCTGAGAAACACAACATAGCAAGCCTGAATACGGTGCGAGGGGCCGGGGAACCCTCTGACCTCAGAGGAGAACGACAGTGGCCCTTATCTGCAGAGCACCAAGACAATGGCAGCCCGGCCTCATCATCATCAAGGCGCAGCTGGGGCTTGCGTAGGTCACCAGGGATGATTGAGGGTGTGCGCACCTGGTGCAGCAGCAGGCCCTGAAAGATGGCCTTCGGCAGGAACTGGGGAGCAGCCGGAATTGGTGTGGGATAGGCCATACGTTTTAGTGAGAGAGGTGTCCCCTGATGTTGACACCCACCGGGACCAAGTGATGCTTATCGGCAACCCAGGCTGCAGGCGGTGAGACGCCTCCAAAGTGGAGTGCAGCAGGCGGCATGGGCCGTGAGCAACAGGGGACATCCCGGGAACAGCAGTGTAAGGTGAGGCAAGATTGGGTGCAGTCAAAATAGAGCCACTGTGTGGGCAGTAGGCCCGGGGAGCATATTAGAGTACTGGTGGGGGGTGGGACCCCCACAGGAAGCAACGAGAGGGCACAGCAGAAGATAGCCCAGAGCTATCAACAGTCCACTGAATACCCCAGCTGTGCGACACACTAGATCTGAGGCAACAGCCTCCAAGTGGTCAGGGGACCAGTTGGAGTGGGAGGGCCGGGAGCCCTTCAAATGTAGGCTCACAGACAAGTGGCAGAAGTAAAGAGAAGAGGTGACTCCAGGAACAGCAAGAGCCGAGACAGATTGAACAGCAGGCGCCAAGACTCTAAACACAGATTGAGGGAGCGGACCCCAGGGGTCCAAAACAAAGCAATGCATAAAATAAGCAGTGTCGCATAGCAATTTGCTATGCAATTCTATAGGTTTGCCAATTAAATTGGCACTTGTGTAGCAAAGCTAGCTATTTAAGTTACCCTATTCAATAAAAGCACAACTTGCCCTGCATTCTGCTATTGCCTTCAGGGCTCTCTACTCTTATCGCTGCAAGTTCATAGGGGCTAATGGAGAAAGAGTGCAGCAGTAATCCTCACCTCAGGTGCCAAAGGCCTATTATGTGGGGGTGCTAGACAAGATTTTCTTTTCTTTTTCAAATAATTGCAAAACAGATGTTTTCAGGGGGATACTTTGATTAAGCCGACTAAATTCTGTCTGGCACAGACATGTGTTAACTTTCCTTTTTCTTTTTTTAAAAGACAGTCATGCAATTGCATTCCTAAAAATGTAAGTTGTTACACAATCCATAATTACTGTATTGCTACTGCAAAACACTGCATTGCCTCCATGCTTTTCAGTAAAGTTTAGGTTTGTGGATCCAAGTCTCATAGTGTCAACTATATTTCATTCTTTTTGTTGGGGAAGATGACAAGCGAACACTTTTGAAAACGTACATGACCAAATTCTTTTGATGGCAAGCCTAGTTCTGTAACCTGTTGATTGTATACATCTGCGCAACTGGTACTCAACCAATGCGCCGATTCCATTCTCTCTCTCATCAACCTGTTGCTTTACGCCAGCCAACCTGAAAGTGAGATGGCTGCAAACTACAATATTCCAGGTAGTTTGCCCAGAACTCTGCCAGCTACACCATACACTCTTCTTAGTCTCTCACTTTCTTTCCTCTTACATAATGAATACACAAAGCTAACTAGATTTTAACAAAAAGTAGTAATTAATAATTCCATCCAGTCTGTACATCTACAGATCTACCGCACTACCATGCACTGTTGCCAGCCGTCAGACTTCACTTTGCTCTATGATTATGATTGCATTATATATTAGCACCTGTGGGAGAGAACTGGCCAAACTGTTTTCAGAGCCTTTCTATCATATCCATGTATTTGTGTCAATTCATTCAGGGCTCCCAAAGTCCTTTCGCCCACTCGCATAGTCTAGTAGATTTTCTAAAGGGCGAGTACCATTTGCAGGGGATGTTTGAAACTTTTATTTAACATTTACTTTGTTTGCAGTAAATGTCAAACAAAAGTTTCCATGTGCATGGCTGGCCTCTGGGTGGCAGCAGTGTGCCAAAGAAAGTGGGTTTGTGGTGACATGCACTAGTTTACAGAAAGCGCCATTTAAATTGGCTGTCATCCGTTGACATGGGTCGAGTGCATTTCTCTTGAATCGAGTAGGTAAACTAAGTTGCTCAACCTGCAGGTCTAGTAGAATTTTAAAGAATTTGCCAGGCCTGACTAATGTCTTATTTCAGCAGTACACAAAACTACTGTATTGTTGTTCATTCTATGTCTTTGGTACAAAAACCTTCTGGTGACATTAAAAATATGAATACAATTTTGCTAATCAAGTTGGTTTGTTTGCTAATCAATAACATTTTAATTAGCAAACTCGGATAATCCATTTTTGAAAACAAATGTATGCCTTTCAAAGGAAGACCTCCTGTGGACTATCAATATCCAGGAATAATGCCAAAAAGTGGGTGGCCAACAGTAAAGCATAAAGAAGGTGGCAGGAAGGGAGTTTGCAATGGTGCTGGGCACAGGATCCTCAGAATGACAGCAGTACCACAGCAACGGGAAATCAGGTCACAGGTACCCACACAGACATGGCAATGAATAGGGAGGATTTACAGCAGTGTTTCCAGGAGTGTCAAACCAAGATGTCCAACTCCCTGCAGTTGCAGTTCGTGGCCATAAAAGCAGACTTAAAGCAAACCCTACAAGAGATGAAGGGGACATAGCCAGCCTGGGAGTACATACAGACGCCACAGAAAATGCCCTTCAGGAATTGGTGGAAGACACCAGAAGAGTGAAAAATTGCTGGACAACCTCTCAAGAGTAGCACAGAATTTGGAAATCCAATATGAAGACCTAGAGAATAGCTCAAGGAGGTCCAACATCAGAATTAAAAACATGCTGGTAACTGTCAAAGACAAGGACCTTAAAGAGACTGTGCAAAAACGTCTTGAGAAACATTTTGGGAGAGGACCCAGAGTGGGCCCCAAGAGTAGAGAACCAGGCACCAGTGCACATTATGTGTTTGGCGGCATTATCAATATACAACCAGAAGGAAAGGATCCTACATCCTGTAAGAACGTCTGGAGCACTAGCGGTGAAAGGCAGACATGTCTTTGTTCCAAGATATAGCTCAATCAATGCTTGAATAAACAGACACCATACCCACTACTGCTGACACTAGGAAGACAGATCTGGCAACAAACCTTGATACTTCGACTTACACGTACCTATACACCACATGGATCTTTATCTGTCAACACACTTTGGAACCCGCAGGAATGGAAGATTGCACAGAGGTGGGAGGAGGCCAGAAGAACCAATCCCACATAGGCTCCTTACACTTATGTATGCATTAGAGGATAGGTGGAGGCCGATCTCGGATATAAAAGGTCTCGATAGATAGCAGGATTATAGCCTTGTCAAGGCTTAAGGCCAAATGGGAGGCGGACCTCGGGGAGAATGTTACGGATGTACAGTGGCAGCTGGTGCTTGGTCTAAGTAAGCATGTCTCGCGTAATGCGAGATTCCAACTCTTGCAGGTCAATGCTCTCCACCGTACATACTCGACCCCAGCATGGGTTGCTAAATTTAACACATACGCAGCTTCTACTTGCCCTAGATGTGACCAGGCTGATGCTCACCTAATGCATATGTTTTGGGAGTGTGTCTGCGTGCGACAGTTTTGGAATAAGATTGAAGCTACCTGTGAAAGCACCGGGATTACTAGATATAAATGGACACCACAGGAATGTATACTGGACATGTATTGTAAAGATAGTAAACACAAGCACATCACTCGATTCATGGACTTGGCCTGTATATTGGGCAAGAGGTGCGTAGCCATGACCTGGAAGTCACGTAAGGGCCTGCAATACGATGCATGGCTGAGGGAGATGCAGCGCTGGTGTATAGCAGAGACTACGGCCTGGGGACGTGCTATTGGGGTGCATGGAGGGGAGGTGGGCCTCCTCTTTGAGGCTTGGAAAGCGCTGGTACATGCTGCTCTACAACTCTGATGACAAACCACCATGAACTGTTAGAAAGTTAGATGCAGTGCGTGCTGGCCCATGGTATATACCTTGTTGGGGGCGGACCAGCCTATCTGTTCCTCTTTTATATTTGTACTGCCTCTCCCTTCCAGTGTAGGGTTTAGACTTGGTTGGAAAGAGTGGACATATGCAGTAGATATATGAGACTGGTTGGACTATTTCCTTTTTGTTTTTCTTATTTTTCTCCAGTTGCCTCTCCACCTCTGCCGCCCCTTCCTCTTTTCACACTGTTTCCCCCTTTTTCCGTTTCCTTTCCCTCTTCTGATGATCTCTACTATAATATGATTGATAATCGCTATGCCTTAGGTTTATATTTGAAATGTTAATAAACAAATTTAAAAAATAATAATAATAGCTCAATCAATGCTAATTAAACATTGTTTGCTGGACCTGGTGACTACAGCTCTCATAGATAAGAAGATCAAATATAAAATGGACCTTCCCGTTCTGATTGCTTTTGACCTGGGAAGGTAAGCAACACAGGGTCACAACATGCAACAAGGAGATGGCCATAATGCAAATGGATGAGAAAACACGTTTTAGCATCAGGGGGGATCCCAGCCCCGCCACAGAGGAAACTTTGGGAGTGGGAGAAAGCATCTAGAAAGGACAAGAGAGAGAAACGACCCTACGTGCTACCACCAGTGAGGCAGGGGGACCAACAATCTCTCTCACAGCTGGAGAGGCCACCGTGAAACAACAAAGGTGCGCTGGTGGTTTCTGAAGACTTGCTCCGGAGCCACAATATGCATGCCGAAATTGCCAAAGCTGAAGGATCAATATGACAGACTCGAACCGGACTTTCAAAGTAACGGCTGCGGGGGGGCGTTAGGGTTAAGTGGGGTCATGAGGATATCAGGAGGGGTTAGGAACTCCCTACACACAATCTCTGGGGTTATCAGCGAGTCAATTCCGGGAGTATGGAACCTCCAGACTCAATAAGAACTTTGACTCACACCAGAGGGGAGGTGTCAAGGTGGGTAGAGGTCGAGGGGATGAGGGTAATGGTGGGTTGGCAGGAGTTGTTGGGTAAACTTAAGGGGAGGGGGTGGGCTCGATCCATATATGTGAGTTGTGCGAGTTGATTTAGGTCACCATTGGGAGGGAACACCGGACCTTGGTGCATAGTGTCTATATAAAATAGAATTAGGGGCAGGCAACGTTGGGACCCAATAGGAAAAACGTATGATGGGATCACAATTTAGGTTGAAAACCTACAAAGTGAGGATGCTTAACACCCCTGTTGAAGGAAAGGAACTAGAACAATATCTGGCCAAAGAACACCCGGAGGTCATAGACCGCCAGAAAATGCACATTCATAAAAAGAACAAACGGAGGCTAAAAATAAGAGGATACCCAACCCTGTACCAATCCAACGCTGAGGGGAAACAAGAGGAACCGTTGAAGGGTTCAGACAAATACAAGATCTAACTATCCCTGGACTCCAAGGGTCATAAAGGGGGCAGATATCGGTTTATTAAATATAGACCTGGGTGCAGACCATAACAATAGCCTCAGCATAGGCGCCAAATACAAGACAGGATGGCTTCCTCCGGTCAACACTAGCAGCACTTGAGACATTTGCCATGGGAGAGATAATAATGATGGGAGATTTGAATATGGCATTGGACCCATAAAAAGCCTGGAGTGCTAGAGTATATCACGAACAGGTATCACCCAGAAAAAAGTGCTAAAACATAGCATAGACTGACTAGCGTTAAAGGATGTCTGGAGGACTTTACAATGGGACTCGGAAGGGTATACATTTTAATCCCATGTCCACTATACATTCTCCAGAATTAATTATGTATGGGCATCCTCAACAATATTGGGCTGGGTAACACAAATGGATGTAGGGACCATCCATCCTTTCGGACCATGCCCCGCTGCTGACCACCATGCAGCGGCAGGGTCAACCTAACAATTTGTGGCAATGGACATTTCCTGCAGAGACACTAAAAGATAAGATCCCGACCGGGGACATAGGGGATAACATTTGAGAATACGTGAACCTCAATGAAATGTCCGACGTGGCAATGGTGACGTTGTGGGACACTTAAGGCAGTCACAATGGGGCACCTTATTGCAGTGTCGTTGGCAAGGACTAAACAAGTGCATCAATGGGAGATAAATCTAGAAGCCAAATTGAAGGCGATCATGACACGTATGGTACAGGATCAGAGCAAGTCACTTAAACAGAAATACACAAGTGTGAGAAGTCAGCTGCACATACTGTACACCAGGAGAGCGGAAAGAGCCCTCCTAAGCACTAAACAAAAATATTATGTATAGGCAAATGAAGCAGACAACTTGCTGACCAATATACCTCAGGGGGAGAAGGGCCAGCCGGATGATGACACAGATTAAATACCAGCATGGAACAACATCAGCAACCACCCCGGACATCACAAATCAGTTTATTGAGTTTTACACTGACCTGTACAAGTCAGACATCCTGAACCGAGAACAGACCGCCTACTTGCAATCGCGGCCTCTCAACAAAATAACACTGCAAATCAGGGAACTTCTAGAGGCAGACATTTCACAGGAGAAAGTGTCCCAGGCAATCAAACCGCTCCCTTCTCTCCAAAGCACCGGGACCTGACGGCTACTGGCAATTTAACATTCAGGTCAACACAAAATTGATGTCCCTAGTTAACCAATTAAGAGCACAGGGCAGGATATCCCCTACAACGGAAGAGGCTAAAATGGTGGTATTTCCAAAACCTAATAATGTCCCCACACGATGCAGGTTATATCGACCGATCACATTGATAAAATGTATATCAAGCTGCTGGTGAACAGGCTGGATTCCATTCTCCCAGACCTGATTAACCCGGACCAATCTGGTTTTTATAAAAACTAGGCAGTCTTTCGATAACATCAGAAAAGTCTGCGACCTGGTAGAGAATGTGTCTAAAAAGGTATACCAGCCATTATACTCGCACTCGACACAGAGAAATTATTTAATCGGGTGGAATAGTCATTCCTATAGCAAATCATGGAATACTTGGGATTTGGATCCGGATATCTCTGCGTGATCCAGACAACTACATCATGCTGAAGATTAGATTCTCAATAAACATGTCCCTGTCCAAATCGATACATGTTAAGAGGGGAACGAAACAGGACTGCCCCTTATCCCCGAAGCTTTCCACACTATTCTTAGAACCACTGTTAACAAAAATATGAACGTCGGACCACATCAAAGGAATCCTGTTTGGGGGTGAGGGACACAAGGTCACAGCATTTGCAGAGGACCTGATGCTCACAGTGACAGACCCGGATATCTCTATACAGGGAACAGTTTCTGAATTGGAATGGTTTAGGAGGGTGGCAGGGATCAAGATCGACACGACGAAATCCCTTATATCACAGCAATGTGCCTCAACAATTTTAACCATGTGTTACATGAAGGAAAATTCAAACACTAGCTTGAAAAAAAAGAAATTTTAGGAAATTCAAATGTAGAGTTATGAGATAGAGTCTCACGATTACAATACACCCGTTCTATCTGAAAAAACAGTTTTAAATGAAAGTGTAATGTTCATTTGAATGGCCTCTTATTTCCTAAGCAAAAGTCACATTCTTCGTTTCTGAGGACAATGAAACCTATGCTAGCAGACCCCTCAGACAATAATTAACCTGAATCTGCAGACACAGGGCCTCCTTTGTTTGGGTTTCCATAAACTGAATCTGGCATCATGGTTTCCAAGAATGTCAAAGGGGACACATTAATGGCAATTAAATTGGTTTGAAGCTAGGCCTTAGAAAAACAGGCATGATTGTGAACAAGTACATCATATTTCAGCTTCTACTGTATATGTTAGTTTGTATTTATAAAGAGATGTGTTTCTTTGATGGCCTTGCAAAGGTGGGGGTTGTTCATTAATTCAGAAGGCCAGTTCACAGTGCCTTTTGTTCTGGGAAAATGATGGGTTTTTCTGGATTAAAGACAAAAGCAGGTTACGCATTCCAGATGGTCAAGACATGTCTCTTGGTAGTCACGTGGGAGCCTGTATGCAAGGCTGAAGTGAAGTAATGAGTTTGCCAGTGATTTCACAGGAAAGTTAGCCAGCATTACCCCAAGCCAACTTAGACCATCATAGGTTTCTGGAGGCCTGAAAGGCATATTCATTTTATATTGTGGATACTGGGTCCAGGGCAGGTTAGTCATCGTTTCCTACCTTTTCCCTGCAAGATTTGCCATCTTCTATAAATAGGCATAAGTCTGCTTCTCTTCTTGCCCCTTTTCCTCTTTCTATTCTGAAAAATAGCTCTACTGACATTGGTCCCTGAATTAAAGTGGCAATTCATGATTCTCTTGCCTCTGGTTGCATCCCTAATGATCTAAACCACGCTCTTGTAATTCCTTTACTTAAAAAGGCGTCCCTGGATTCTGCAGTTCTTTCTAATTTTCGTCCCATCTCTTCTCCCGTTCACTATAAAAGGTTCTTGAATCTCTTATCTCTCCAGTACTTGGTGCCTTTCTGGAATCTTCACTTTCTACACTCTTTCCAGTCTGGGTTTCGCCCTGGTAGGGGTACCGAATCAGTTCTGGTAGCGGTAGTGGATGATTTTGCACGGCTGGTGGACCACCGATTCTTTTAGATCCATCTGCTGCTTTTGACACGGTTAATCACCCCATCCTGGTTGCCCGCCTCTCCTCTGCTGGCCTAGCTGGCATAGTGTTTTAACGGTTCACCTCCTTTCTCTCTCAGGTCGATCCCAATCAGTCTCCCCGCCTCCTTTCAAATCCAAACCAGCCCCTCTGTCTTGCAGAGTCCCTCAATGCTCTGCAGTATCACCTATTCTCTTCAACATTTACATTCAACCTCTTCTTGCTCTCATCCTGTCCCACAGCTTTCTATGCTACTCCTATGCAGACGACACACAGAACCTCCTTCGGCTCGATCTGTTCTGTTCTGATACTGCTGTTCGTCTTAGGGGATGCTTGGAGGCTGTGGGTGAATGGATGTCCAGGAACTTGCTGAAATTAAACGCTGATAAAACGGAGGTGCCAGTTGTGGGTACTGCTGATCCCTATTGTATTGGACTTCTGATTTCTGGCCTTCTAGCTTGAGCTCCTTTCCTTCTGTCAGAATGGGGAAGGATTTAGGTGTTAAAATCTCTAACACTATTTCAATGTCTGATCAGGTATCATCCATTTGCCAATCAGGCCATTTTAAGCTGAGGGTCCTTCGCAAGGGTCTCCCCTATATTACATCATATTTTCATGCTCCTGTGGTTTCCTCTTTAGTAATGAGTGGTATTGACTACTGCAATGCGCTCTATTTAGCTCAACATGCCTATCTAATACATCGACTCCAGCTACTACAGAACATGGCTGCGAGAACAGTTATCCACCCGCCTTATGGTGCTCAAATGTCCCCTATTCTTCGCCAATTGGACTGGCTTCCTGTTGAGAAGAGGGTGTTTTTCAAGTCGCTGTGCATTGTCCATAAAGCTTTCCATAAGCGGGGGCAGAATATCTCCAGGACGAAATGTCCTTGCTATATTACATCTGGAGCACTCCGCTCTCAAACCCCCCGACCATCCAATTTCCCCGGACTAAACGTTCCTGTATTGGTGGAAGTGCTTTTTCTGTGGCTGCATCTAGAGCTTGGAACACTCTACCTTTTGCCATGGAACATAATCTGTCCTTTTGTCATGCTTTAAAAACATATTTCTTTTAAACCTTCTGTTCTTTGGTGGTTCTTCCTGTATACCTTTAGTTTAGCACCAACATGCCTTCGGGTGAATGCTGCGCTTTATACATTTTCATAACATAATATTGCAATAATAAAGTGCAAGCCATTCCCATTAGACATTTCTTCTTTTGAGCATAGATCAAACATTTTATAAATTTAGTTTATACATTTAATATAATCATAAAGTGACACAAATACATCGGCTAGGGTTGTCTTTCATGGAAGCAAGCAACTGGTGAGAAATGCTGAATAGAGTGATGCATTATTCTGCCACTTGTCGCTTTACATTTAGGCCGTCTTTAGGTCTCCCATTAAGTGCTGTTCTTTACATGAGGTGGCACCTGCTCACTTGCTTTGTCTGTGCAATGTTTCATCATATAATAAATCATATGTGCTTTGATTTTTTTGGGGGTTCAATTTTAGTGACACTCACCTCTTGACCGCTGCTATAATAACCCATGCTAGGTGTTGGCAAAACTCTGGAGGGCCCTCATTTCAATCTGTGGGGGTTCAAGATTTTGGGATATCTGATCAGTGGAAAAGCTTACAGCCATCCTTTTGGATTGCTTGCCCAAACATAATGAAAGTTTGTCAATTTTGCATGAGTTCTGCACAAAGTACCGGCAATGAGCAGTCAAACCATTGATGTATACATATTTCTCATTGGTTTAGATCCACATCGATCATTTATCTATTGTAATGATGTGCGGGAGGCTGGGAATCGGGGTATATACACGGCGGTACAATTGGGTCCTCAGGCTCACGGGCTGAGGCTTTGCTCAATTCCTTAACTCACGACTTTCCTTGGTGTAGCCCTTGGTTTTATGGCGCTGGGCCAGAGCTCACAATTATAAACTTAACCCGGGCCAGCAATGGGCCACACTGGAATTACCCCACCGTCCTAGACCAGCTGTTCCGGTGAGACGCTGAGCAACCTGTGATTAAAGAGGTTATTACAGCAGATGGGCCACAATCCTGGGTTCCTGATATTAAATAAGGCATAGTACACCTGAGGGCCGGGGTGGACTGGAACCAAAAGAGGACCTGGAAATAATGTTCCAGTGGCCCCTTATGAGCAAGCCAACCCTTTTGCTATGAGAACATTTGGAAATGAAATGGGTTACCACAGAAAAGAGACCCAAGGTGCACAGGCCTACCAGGAAATCTCCAGAGTTCCTTATAGGCCAGTCCAACCCTGCCTAAGGGGGAGTTTTGTTACCCTTACAGGCTTTAATATAAAACTCGTCAAGTTACATCCTTTTTCCATTCCCGTTTGCTCCCTTTCATGTTCCCCATAAAAGCTCACTATTTCATGTACAAAGTAGAAGATACTATGTGAAACAAGTCTGAAACCATATGAACTTTGAGTAAGTTTCTTCTCACACTTCCCCCGAGCTCCCATACCTTCATTCCAACCCCTCCAGTTGTACCCACACACTTGTCTTTTGCATTTTTTATTTTATGAAACACTGGCAGCTTTAGACTGCCATTACTTTTTCGTACCCAGTCCCCACTTGTCAGTCGCAGTGGTCATTCTTCACCACCGACCTCTAATGGCCCCGGGGCAGGTGGTCTTTCCCCACAGGCCACCACCAGCTTCACCCGGGCCGCCAAGCGCCCCACACGGCCCTGTATTTTCTCCTTCTCTGGTCCATCCGGTCTGGCCCCCGGGCGGACTATACTCATGGAAGCAACACCCCAGTTCGAGGACACTACTCGCGGGGCCCCGGGCTGGGGCATTTCTTCAATGGATCACGCTTATTTCGCTGCCTGGGCTTCCTCCATTTCCGGCCCATCTAGACTGACCCACCGTTGCCTCAAACCACACTGCTGTTTTCATGGGTCGCTCAGCACATGCGGGCCAGGCTGGGGCATTGTTTCACCCGGGCACACCCAACCCGTAGCCTGGGGCTTCAGATCCACACTGTGCTGCCGCTGGCAGATGCAGTTCAGCCTGCTTCCTCGATTATACCCTTGGGGGCCGCTTGAGACCGTGGCCCACCGCAGGCAGCACTACTTTTCTTTTTTCTCTTCTCTCTTCTTAATTCTTTGTTCTCCCTCTACATTTGGATTCCTCTCAGTGCTCCTTCGTCCAACTATCCTTCACAATTGTCTTTGTTCTTCCGTTTTAGAATTCTGTCCAGATGAGTCTATTGCTGTTGGCAACCTGCCATTGTCACACAGTCTCCGTGTTCCGTGTGTCCGCCATGGTGGGGAACTTGGTACAGTCGGGTAAGTCAGTACAGTAAAACACATACACATTTACTTTTAAAATCTTTTAAAAAACTATCCTTGTGTCCTGCTCTTTTATTGTATCCTAATACTTGCCTATCCATAACCCCCTTCCTGAAAGGGCCCCATTCGGGCCAGGTGTCATGTGATCTTTCTGTGCCGTATATTCACTCGCCATTGCCAGTCATGATTTGCTGCGAATGGCTCTTTCCCTTTGAAATAAATACAAGTTTGGAAACAAAATGACTCTCGATGTGTAAGTGGCACTGTGGGGAAATGCAAGAACACCCAGTTACCCCCCAACTTGAGGCACAAAAAGTGTGAATATTCAAATCGAATGAGGAATTTCTTTAGGTGTATCATTAAAACTGTCAGAAGTAGGAAAAGGCAGTACTTTAAATCATGTCTTTTTCCAAAAGAGAAAGTGGTACAAGAAGGGCAGTAGCCATTTTCTATTTTCACATCCTAATGCCAATTTAGTCCAAATATATGGAACTAAAGTAATGCCATTTTCAAAGAAATCTAGCGACGTGCTGCAGTGAAACTAAATAAAAAGACTAGTTTTAAATAACTTTGAATTAACAAAGCTTAATTTAACAATAAAATACTACACAAAAATATCCATAATAAAGCAAGGACAACTGTGATACCTTAAATACATTTATTTTCAAAAGGTTGGTTTACTATTTGTTAAACAGTTCACACACGATGCCATTAAATTAATACATATAAACGCCATCAAGAGTTCCAATTGGCACCAATGTGAGGAGTGTTTGTAGAATTTTCTAGCTGGGCGAGCGGGCATATTCTAAATTGAGCATGTCGTATTTCTTTAGCTAAAAGGGAGAATCCAATTATGCGCTGCATGTAATACTGAAGCAACCTAAGCAGCGGACTAAGCTTCAAACCAATATAAAGGTTTCTGCTGCTGTATTAGGAGTGCATCAAAGCGGACATGCCGGCGTCTCGCAATTTGTCCTACTGTTTGCTTGGCTTCCAGCTTGACATGCTTGGGAACCTGCCAATATACATGGAGACATTCCAGAACCCCACAATGACAATGCAGTAAATCCTGGAGGGAACACGCACACAATGCACTGGAAGCTCCAACTGGAATCGCGTTGTCTGCAAGCGGATGTAAATTGCAAAGCAAACCAGATCTCATTAGTTTTACTTCCAGTGGAACGCTTGGAAAATCAGAACAGGCAATATTTAAGTAAGCCAAGAAGAAGGGTGATGCATTACCAATATGGTGCAATGTGGTAAATGCGTGGCTTTAATCTCAAATTCCGGAAGCCCCTCAAGTCTCTCCTTTTCACCTGCTCCTTCCCTTCATCCCATCTCTGCTAAAACCCCACAGTTGCTGAGATTAGTAACTAGGACCCTTATGTGTCCTCTTGGGCCCTGGCCTCCTATACCCAATAGCCTTCAGCCTCCGCCCGCTCACAGGACTTGCTTGGGTGCCCACTGGCCTATTCCACCACAGGCTTGCACTGGTTTATTTATAGGCAGCTGACCACTCACCTAGGCACTTACAGCTGCTCACTCCCTAGCATTCCCCCCCCACCCCCGTACACCTTGCACTTATCCCCCTACCCCTCATTCTCTCTCTCTCACTCTCTCCACTTGCACGTTCTGAATGCTCACAAGGTCTAGTAGGACATCTCTTTCTTTCATTGTTATATTTGATTTTCATCCCCATGCTCCCTCCCAGTTTCCCTGTGGGCGCTTTGAAACACAATTTACTTGCTGTATAAGCGCCTTACAAATGCACAATAAATAAATATCCTTGCCTAAGTGCCTCAGAGAATGTTCAGCTTAGGAGAGGAAGAAGGCCAACTCTTTTCACTCCTCAAAGGAGTTTCCACCCGAATAAACGGTGGGGGACCTTGGCCACAAACAAAACATTATATTTATGTAAGACAGGGTGACCTGCTTCTCCACATCGAAAGGCAGCACAGCTGAGTTCACAAGATGAACACGACCAGGTTAGTCAACATCAATGCTGCAAGAGATTCAAGGCGGAATGAAAGTTGTTACCATCTTTGGGGGAATTAGCAATGCTCTTTTCTGAGCATTACAAGGCAGACGAATAGTACCCACACTTACTGTATTTTCCTAGCTTGGCAAGCCACAGGGTGATGCAAGGACCAAACCCCAGCTACAAGGATGGCAAATGCGTGCCTCATGCTAGAATCACATGCGTCGCTCCGGAAGAAGACAACTGGCGAGGAAAATGGTGATACAAAAAAGCACCAGAGCAGTGGGCCCATCATAAGTGGGCCAGCTCCCGTTAGATCCCCCCAGTGCACATCATGCATACTAGGGCACACAGAGGTGTACTCCTACACATGCTATGTACACAGTCTCAGCCCTGTCTGGGACTGGTGGCAGTGGGGATGTGCTGGACTGCAGCTAACAGGAACCAGTGGAAACTCCAGGGGTGTTGGCCTACACACAGAGCCACGACTGGACATACGGGCCTAGCCCCAATACCTGGCCGCTTACATGATGAGGCGGATCTTAAGAAACAACGAGGGCCACCCTTATACAGCACTGAAGGCCGGGTATGAGAAGTTTTCCAATTTAATAGGCCCCAAAATGAAATTGTAACTTCATTGACAGCCACAGTAGCACCTGAAGGGATCCTCATAGCTGATAAAGACATCATAGTTGATGTGGTTTCACCCGATTGTGAGGGCACAGCATGATTTAGGAAAAAAGAGCAGTCAATCTAAAAGGGTGGCTCCATGAAGGAAGATTGTATGGCTGGCCTTGCTCAAAAGGGCAAGGGAGGCCTTGATGATGTTGCTTGATGTGCTACATAAAAAGACAAACAGCATGGATGCAAAATGATGGTAATGTGGAACAAATGAAAAGCATAAGCCCCAGAGTTTCATGCGACTTTGGTAATGCGGACGAAGTTGGGGGAGCAGATAGGGTTTCTGACTGAGAGGGTGAAAGAGCCCAGTCTGCTCAGGAGACGACTGCATTAGAGCAGCACTTGCAGCACTTAGTTGTTGCCAAATCTGATAACCTCAGGTTAATGAGGTTTGGAGCAGTATGAAAAATGCAGGATTTATTTTCTCATAATTGATAATCTGACCAATAATTGGTCTAGTGACTGATATAAGTGATCAATGATCAGCAATGTGATACACTGCCTCACACAATTAACCTAGGACCCCCAGAAAAATAAGTAGTTCCACAGACATTCCTATGGACTAACAATATATGGATGTTGTACAAACAAGGTTGTTATAGACAATGGCAAAAACTAGGTGTATATGGGAATGGCTATACGCCTCATGTACTTGGTACATTTGATGTCTGTATATGTGCATGTTGAACCAAAGAATGTACACGATGAACACTAATGGTTATATGTTCCACATTTTGGTCTGACTGAATCTTTTTTTCTTTTTTATATGTATGTTTTCTGATAATTGAGTAAGTCTGACCAAGTAATAGGCAAAACTAAACCAAAACGAGCAAATTTTTACATGATTGGAAAATGACTACATATCATGTACACAACGGAATGAATTGTTAAAATTAATGTAATTAAAAAAGAAAAATGGGTGATGAACAAACCCATAAAGAAAGTCTGACGGAACTATGATCCTGACTGAAAATGCAAACATACCATTGGAACAATTGGGCATTAATAGCCACCCATGAATAAGATGAACACCACAAGAATAAGTGAATCCAAATCATATTATTAGGACACCTTCCGTTACAATTCCAACCAGTGTCAACCAAGTACTCTCTCCAAAGTGCAGCATGACCGAGACCCCAAATGTCTCTTCTGAAGGAGCATAGAGGATTTGCTACAGCAGTAGCTGCAGCAGAAGCAGTCCTAGCAGCCCCTCGCCGGAGCAGGAACTCCATCTGACCCTGCAGGAGCAGTGGTCAGCCAAGGAGTGCCTGCCTCTGCTCCCGTCATCTGCGGTAATCGCACAGGCATTTGCGCTCAATAATCGAAATTTACCTGCACCCCCATGTTTTTAATCATCCGCGAGTTGCCTCTGATGCCCGCTTAACAAAATACCCTTTGCCATTCAGCATCGACATCCAGCGACATTGTGCGCACCCCCACGGTCTTTATCTACAATATTCGCCATTAGCTACCATGAGGATGGTAGCACTTTCCAAGATGGCCGCCCAACGCTCTACTTTGGACTCCTAAGCCCAACCAGGCCCAACCCACACTGCCTGAGTCCCGATTGGCTGCAGTGCCAAACTTTACCTGCAATTGAATGCCGGCAGGCGTAGGCCGGCCCATCCACTCCAAGGCCCAGGAACACAAGGCTAACTCCTGTCATAAGCCGTCTACGCCGTTAGCCAGAACCCCTGGCCACCTGCATCCAGTTATACGAAGTCAAGGTAACAGACAGTCTTGCACTCAAACTCTGCCCGTTGCCTATATGGGTAAACTGAACTGCTAATAAATATAGACCCTGTGTCCGTTGCTGTCAATTCCTCGTGCACGAGCCTATTCTTGTGTCACACGTATTACTACTGCATGTCTCGACCCACGCAACATAAGCGTCTGCCTGAGTCGGCCACCCTAACACTGAACAGATGCCACGCACATTTTTTTTGCCCATTACCTTAAACTACATATGCACTGTATCTTGCTCTTCCCTATGATCGGTCTACGCCCATTTAACGGCCAGTTATGCCTTCAGACCAATCTCCAGACACTACACCTGCTTTTACTTTGCTATAATGTATTATACAACAGATAACTGTGCATGTGTAATCCTTGCGACGGCCTACTATAGTATGATTTACAGGTCATGCATGCTACTGAGTACTGCCTTGTGATATTTGACCTTTGCTTGCGATTTAGTATTAATGTCTAGCCATTTACTACAGTTGTGCACCATTGGCCCTTGTCCCTTAACTAGTGTGACACTGAGCATGACCATCGTTCTCTGACCTTAGATGATTATTTATTGTGACCGCTGATTGCCGCCGATCATTGATCCTTGCCTAATGAACATGCGCACTCACTGCACGCACCTGTGTGTAGTATTATGATATATATGCCCATAGCCTATCCTGTATCTAAACCTAGTGCTCCTAACAGACCGGTAAATAAGCAGATAATGCATTGACATTTCTCCAACCTGCGCTGCATGTTCTTACATCTAATTCACATCTAGGCTACTACAGCCCAGTCTAGGAAGCACCTGCACTGTACGGTTTCTACCTACCTAACTACAGTGGTAGCTATGCATAATGTTAAGCTTATTCAGCATCAATTGCATAACGGCCATGTCTACATTCCTTGTCACTAGCAATCAGGACTGTCACATTGGGGTCCCCCCATGCGAGTCAGTGCTCATCCCACCCAATACGTCAGACACAGTTATAAACAACCCTGTCCAGACTTGCTGTAAGCACCATTATGTGCCAGGACCAGTAGCCTATGCTTCCCAGCCTAGCTCGACCATTGACAGAAATAAATTACGTGCCAGACTCAACAAATTGCATGAGCTGCCTAGAAGACTTCTCCCCTCTACAAAACGTGAAATGAAATGCCAACATAATAGGGAATGTAATGCTTCCAATTTCCTTCCTGCCTTACCAGTCATAACGACTTCCCAAACCCCTAAATCTAAGCTTAAGTCTAGTGCTAGAAGTATACCAAATCATGTACAAGTCAAAGTGGAAACGGAGGCTCATTCCTACAAAGGAGCGCTCCTCAATGTAAGATCACTAGTTGCCCACGCCCTTGACCGAGAGGGCACCCGTGGAGGTGGAATTTCCATCAAATCCAAAACGAATTTATCGCTAAGGCTAGCCCCTACCCCAACCTTGCAATCTTGTGAAGCCCTTACCGCTAAACTCCCTATAAATAACACCCAATCACTAACCATTCACCTAATTTACAGACCACCGGCCCCACTTGGGACCTTTGAGGAGGATCTGCACAATCTACTAAACAACAATGTTAAAACTACCTCACAACTGCTGGTACTAGGTGACTTTAACCTAGGTTTTAATGACCAAGCGGACACGCACGCTTTGACCATAGCTAACACTATCAACTCATTAAGACTATCCCAAAAAGTTAACAATCCCACCCATCTGAAGGGTAGAATATTAGATTGGGTCGCTGATTCCAACTGCACAGCTGTCATCTCTTCCATTTTGCCACTACCCTGGACTGACCACTCACTGGTTTCCTTTCATCCCCTAACCACCAGACCATCTACCATAGCCCCACTTACGGCACCACCATGCCCAACCAGAAATAAGAAGAACATGACAGTGGACAACGTCATTCCTGCTATCCTCCCAACATTAAATGCACTGCCAGACAATCTAGACCCCAGTGTACTAGTCCATAAATACAATAAAATAGTTTATAGTGATAATTTCGAATTACATTGTCTCCCCAAACCGCATTTTTTGTAATTTGTTTTACCCCTTTTTTTTTTTATTTGCGGAACCCAAAAACAACATGTAAATAAAAAAAGAAAACATTCGGAAAAAAAATTGGACATTTTTTTTCCGACATAATGTTTTCGACTTTTTAACTGCACACCCAATAAAATCATGCTTACCACTATGGACAAAATTGCCCCACTGAAATTGCGAACAAATAAACCCAAAGCCCATTTAAATAAATGGTTCACACCTGAACTTAAGGCCTTACGCCTAACAAAGAGAAAATGTGAATCTGCCTGGAAACTATGGCCAACTGATGTGAATAAGGCTAACTTAACCTATATCTCTCACCACTATAAAAATGAAGTTTGCCTGGCAAAGCGGAATTCCTACGATGATCACATCACCAACTCCAATTCGAACATGAAGGAACTTTTCTCCATACAAATACTAGATCTTAAATAACAATAAAACACAAACAAAACAACATCAAGATCCAAGCGAGAATTCGACCACTAATAACCTCTAGTGTAAACTAAAAGGACAATAAGAATAAAATGAGTAAAGTAGATCAAAGGAGTGAAGTGGAAAAATAATAAATTGTACAAAAGCAATAAAGCGGTTGAAATTAATGAAATGGATGTAATATTGCAATGAACGAAAGGAACAAAATAGACTAAATGAATAAAGTGAAGAGCAGGGAAAATGAATGCAGGAGATGGATGAATACACAGACAGATGACTTGAAATGTATGAGTGCATAGTATAAATGGAAAGTACAGAATAGACGATTCGAATCCATGAGACGGGTTTAGTGCATGGGACAGATGGAGAACACTTAACGGATCGAGTGTGCTCGACAAGTGAGACGAGTTGAACCGATAATGCAGGATGAATGAATGAAGTGAGTGGACGAAGTCGTTCGAGTGGACGAAGCGCGTAGTGCGGTCGAGTGTTTAGAGCGGACGAGCGCCTAGAGGGGTAGAGCGCCTAGTGCGGGCGAGGGGGTAGAGCGGACGAGTGCGTGGAGCGGACGAGTGCATGGAGCGGATGGGCGAGTGGGTAGGACGCCTTATGCGGGCGCGGGGGTAGAGCGCCTTATGTGGGTGAGGGGGTAGAGCGCCTTATGCGGGTGAGGGGGTAGAGCGGATGCAGGTTGTGGTGCGGATGTAGGTTGTGTGAGTGGATAATAGAATGGAGCGGATGCAGAGTGTTGAGCTGATTTAGGGTGTTGAACCGATGTAGGGCGTGATGAGGCTGACCAGATGTAGAGTGTTGAGTGGATGTAGGGTGTGGTGGTATTGAACCAATGTAAGGTGCTGAACGGATGTAGATTATGGTGTAGAGTGCGGACCGGTTGTAGAGTGCGGACCGGATATCGAGTGTGGAGCAAACTGGTGATATATGTGCGGGATGGAATGATTTGAGTGCATGGAATGTTTGAAAGAGCATTGCAGTGAACGGTTTTTGAGTGCTTGAAACGGTCGGAATGCATGGAACAGTCGGAGTACATGGAACGGATGGAGTACATGGTACTATTGGAGTGGGCCAAATCTCAAACACTTACGGTAAACCACCATATCACAGCTCCACGCTTACTCTCTTCTTTACACCACCACTCAACTAGAACACAGCGATACTATGACACCATTCGGTATAGCTGTTCTCATGCCATCATCTGCCTCATACTCCCCACCACCCTAATTAAACACTGCTGGTTATACACCCTCCAGCCTAGGCGTTCTCCTCAGGCCTAACGCAGCCACAATTGGTCTGGATAAAAACCTGCCAGAACGAACACATACTCCTGATCTCTCAACCACCACATCTACCGCTAAAAAGCAGCTATCACACGAATGCCACACCAGCTGCACACATATCCCGTGCTCACATGCACCGTTGACTCTCTATTCTCTCTACTGACTTGAACTTCGGTTCCCGAGGGTGTTCAACCTACCAGCGCCTTGAGACCATACCAATGGTACATAAGGCGCTATATAAATGCAAAATAACATAACATACTGAAAGAACTCGAGTCACCTATTGCCACACCAGACACCTGAACCAAGGATCAGACCTGGTGTGCAGATATCCAACACGCATTAGCAAATAAAATAAACATCCTCCAAAATAAAATCCAACTAAAAAAAAACTTGCTAAACCTTCCTAATCCGCTGAAGTGTTCACCTAATGTTATCCTCAACACCCATTCAAACAAATTCTCCTTCACCTAAACCACTACAATAGAGGTAGAGAAAATCATCCTCTCCCTTAAACCCTCCAATTGTAAAGGTGATATCTGTCCAGCACAAATTATAAAAGACGCTGCTAGAGACTTATCACCTTTCATCTCCAAACTCATTAATGCCTCATTCTCTACAGGCAACATTCCTGCCAACCTAAAACAATCTTGGGTGTTCCTGCTTCTCACGAAGCAGACACTAGATCCTCTCATCCCTACTGATTACCACCCTATTGCCACAGTACAATTTTTATTGAAGATACTGGACAAAGTGGCTTGTACCCAGATTCAAAAACACCTATAACTACATAAATTACTAGGAGCTAGGAGCTAGACAATCTGGTTTACGTCCATTACATGGAACTGAAGCAGCCCTTATTGATTTAAAGACCCAAATAGATGAACTGAGAGATAAATGAAGGACAGCACTCCTCCTTTTACTTGATCTCTCAGCTGCATTCAATCCTGTGGACCACAAGGTCCTCTGCAGACATTTGGACTCAGCTGCTCATTTCTCTACCCAGGCTATCAGATGGATAGAATCCTTTCTGAGTGAGATAACTATGAGAGTTTTCTCCCCCTCAGCAGCAGCAGACCCCACACCCATCACATGTGGAGTCCCCCAGGGCTCCTGTGTTTCCCCAATCTTATACAACATCTTCACCAAACCTCTGTTCGATGATTTGGACCATCTGGGTATCACCTACACTAACTATGCAGATGATACACAGATTCTCCTCCCGCTTTCTGGGGATCATAGTAACGACAGGGAGTTGGTGAATAGAGTGCATCTTATCATTCAGGCATGGATGGCATCTCATGGTCTTTGCCTGAATAATGATAAGACAGAGCTGACCATTCTGGGCACACAGGCTAATATCAACAAACTAGGCCTAGACTACTCCTCGTTCAGTATAGACGGAAATCTCATCAAGGTCTCTAGGGAAGTAAAAACGCTTGGTTTTTACCTGAATTTACCATGTCATTCACTAAACAGGTTAACTCCTTAGGATCAACCACAGCCTATACTGTAAATTAATAAGCGCAGCTAAGCCCTTCCTATCCAACGATAGCTGCATGTTCCTGGAGAGAGCCCTAATACTCTCCAGACTAGACTACTGTAATGCCCTTTACAGTGGTGCCAACAAAGCCATTACCCAAAGGTTACAAATTCTACAAAACAATGCCATAAGAGCTGCACTTGGAATAAATAAAAGGGAGTATATCTCCTCTATTAGACGCCAACATAAATGGCTCTCTACTGATACAAATGTATATAACCTCAACACTGTTTGTAAATGTATTGCACCTATGTATATTAATCTTATTTTAACTATTTGCATATACCTGTAAGTATGTAAACTGTACATCTCTGTAACATTGTAAATTCTAGATTCTTGTAACACTGTAAGCTTTGCATATTCTTTCTGCTTTGCCCGGTTACCTCTGGGTCTGGCGCGCATGACAAATTAATAAACAACCAAACAAACAGTACCTTGGAAATGTGACAAATGAAGATTTTTCTTTTCAAAGAATGAAGGATGGGTCCAAAATGGCCGCTTGATTGGTGGAACTCTACATGTGTGCTTGCCCCAATACCATCCACTGAGTGCTTGGATTCGGGGAAACCTGCTCCATTAAGCTGGGAGCCCCATAGAAACGATAGAGATATGGCTGCCCAACGGGTGCGGTCTCCACATAGCCTGCGGGCCTTGTCTGAGTTTGCACCTGTGTCCAGCGGGATTTCCTCAAGATGGTATTGCCAGTAGCGACTCAAGGACTGCCCTGATGCTTGTTGGAGCATGTGATGTTTGTGACTGGGCTGCAGGCCGGGGAGGCTCTTCCCAAGTGGTATTGTGAGGCAGTAGGAGGGCTCGCTAAAGGTGAGCCAAAGACAGCCAGGATTAAAGAGACATTGTCACCCCACATTATATGAGCACAGAAAAGATCAACTGAACTAAAACAAGTGAGACCCTCACTTGATGTACTGTTAAAATAGAGTTTTTACATTTTTGTGGAAAAAGGGCAGTCCAGAACTAAATGTTTCACAGATTCTAGGACAGACTGTACAGAATATACGGTGTAATGGTCGACCTATATGTTCTAGTCGTCCTGCTAATCGTTACAAAGTTGGAAATTGGTTTAAACGGAAATGCAGATCGACAGTGTGAAGTTTGTTGCATGGAAACAAGTGAACATAATGAGGCAACGTATTTCTCTTCCTAGCAAAGCAAAGTCCTTGTAAGTTTTATAGGCCCCCAGATTTTCATTTGTCTGTACCCAAGCCATAGAAAACTGTTTACTTTTTGTTGAACCTGGTCTGTTTGTCAATTCTTCTTCTAAGGATTGGATTTTATATAAGAGGTCGGCCATCATGGTTTTAAAAACAGGTAGTGATTCTGATGAATTGAGGACTATGATCTGCCCCAAGTTGATGTAAAGACGGTTCAACATAGGCCGAAGCATTTTTACATAGCAAGACAACTGTCTCAAAAGAGCTCTATTACCTAATGAAATGAGACTCAACACATGTCTAACAACCGAGTTGGGGACAGAGTTAGATAAGTGAAGAGTCTCTTTCCAGATCAAACCTTGGTGGGCGTTTAAATAGGAACCTAAATCAAACTACGTAATGTCCAGTCTGTAAAGTAGGTTCCACTTTTACCAGGTAATATCTGATAAGAGGAAGCAACGAAAATGTGCACAGTTGACTGTAGAGTCTTTTGAGTTGATTAATCCAAGGCTGTGATTTCTCCCTCAGAATGTTCTTCCATTTAGCTTTAGAGCTTCGTTTGACATAGTGTAGCCCACGTATCTAATGGTCACAACCGTTCTCTGCTCAACCACCATACAAAACGTGGTTTTAGGTTTTTTCCTGATGGAGTATATAAACATTCGTGGATTCCTCTCAGTTTATCAAAAGGTCGTTATTGACAGTATATAAAAAAAAAACTTCCAACTTTCTCTGAAGGCCCACTGGTGTTCCATCAAATGAAAATTAGGTCATCAGCAAAGGTCAACCCATGTAGTCTGAGATGACCAAATGTGACAGGGTGGTGTCTCTCGGGAGACCAAAGTTTGTCAATGTCTGAAAGATAGATGTTAAACAGAGCAGGGACCAAAACGCAGTCCTGATAAGACCCACAAAAGTTTGTAATGGATCAGACACAATGCCCTCTTTTGTCAGTCTTACCCTAAGCTCAGTACGATTGTGGAGGGCTGCCAGCAGTTGAATCAGCTTCAGAACCACCCCCACCCCAGTCAAACATTTTATTCCAGAGCAATTCACAGTGTACTCTGTCGAATACACTACTCATATATACAGATGCCATGTAGATGATGCCAATCAAAACCTTCTTTACGGGGATAGAGAGATGTGCCATAATGGTAGCATTCACTGTTGTACCCATTTGCAACCTGAATCCCACCTGGAATTTGGAGATGATAGCAAGATGCGACGACCAAGTCTTGAGGTTTCTCAAAAGAAGCACTACAAATATTTTGCTAGAAGCAACTTGTAAGGCTGTAAGCCTATAGTTGGTTGGATCGTTTGTGTCACCCTTTTTACGAACGGGGACTATGATGGATTCATGCCATGTAGTGGGGAGGTCATGTGCTGCGAAGATCGATTTAAATAATGTCGTCAAAGGAGCTAAACAAGCTTCAGAATTACACTTGATGACTACGGGGGCAAGGCCATCGGGGCACAAAGCCCTAGATGGCTTTCAATAGCCAAGTGGAGATTATATTTGTTCCAGGTGTAGCCAGCATCAACAATATGCACAGTGATCTTTGGGTGTATCAGTATAACCTTGGCAGGTATAGTATATTTTATGGTATAATGATCTTTCCAACTTTGCTTTGTGACCGGACACATCACAGAAAATAATCCCCCCACCCCCAAGTCCCATTTTGGCATTGTAAGGGACCAAAAGACATAAGTATTGCAAAGAGTACGTTTGTCCGACATGTTCTGGTTGTCATATTTGAACATCTGGATTTTAAGCGACTTGATGTAATTTTTGTAGCTCTGCAGTATATGTTCTTGTTTTTTTTTTCTCATAGGTTACAGGCACAGGTTGTAAGAGACCCAGTTTCCTCAACACATTCCTTTTGTGCTTCTGTGCTTCAGTTATTTTGTCATTGTATACATGCCAATGTGATCTGTACGTTGGTGAACTCCTAGTCAAAAAGGCATTCGGCTATGGTTCACTGTAAGGCTGCATTTTCATGATTTACACATTTGCTGCAGAACACTGATGATGCACACAAACAGTATTACGATTGAATGTTAGGGCGTTGAACATGCCACACATGAGGATAAGCCTATTGAAACTTCTAGTTGATCAAAAAGCAGATATTGCCTGTGTGTAAGAAACACAAGCCTTAAAAGCAGATATTAAGAGATTCAACTTCAAACACTTCCCGACACAGTACTTCTCTACATCTGGGGAGAAAAAGCGACGGTTTGGGATTTCATTTGGTAGGAATATTCCCATTGCAGTGGATAGGCAACACTTTCATAAGAAAGGACATTCAATTGTCTTTAATGGGAAGCCCCATCGTTAGCCACAGTGTATGCACCGAACATGGTCCAGAAAACATGTCTGAAAGATGTCCTAGACAGGGTCAAAGCAGTAGCAGCAGGACCGCTGATTTTGAATAGATATTCCAATGTAGCAATAGGTGGAATCATGGCTAGATCATGGAGCAGTGGGTGGGGACCTGTCCAGGGTCCTCCTCACAGCCTTCAGGGACATGAGCCTTAGAAAAGTCTAACGAGAACAAAAAGGTACACAATTTCTCCTTTTCCTATATGCACAAGTATCAATTACATTTTGACATATGAGGTGCTTAGGGATGAGGCTGGAAGTCCTGAAACAAGGGCAAATTACCCTTCCTGACCATGCCCCGGTTTCCTGTCGCTTTGGGTGGGGGTGGGGGGTGAAGGACAGGAGGTCCAAAATATACAACTCTCGCTGTGGCTAATACAGTGCCCCACAGTCTTGCAGGAGGTGAAGGGTGCCATGGATCCATTTTTAGAAGTTATTCATTCAGATCAGACTAATGAGAGAGCACGGTAGGATGCACATATGCCATATATGAGAGGGCAGCCGATTGAAAGGCAAACAGGCTCAAGAAACTCAGAGCTAGAGAAGAGAAATGCCTATTGAAGACGAGCACAAACATGATCAAACAGCAAAAAGAAAGGGTAGCAAAGAAAGTATTTAAGCAATTACAGGCCCTGCAGTTTAACAAAACTGAACGTATCGTCAGGCGTACACACCAGAGATTACAAACCAGTGAATAAAACAAACAAGCTGCTTGCTTTCCAGCTGAAGGCTCAAAGTAAAGCTCATTACATTGTGCATTTATGAAATGAGGCAGGATATTGGTATGTAGGGCAAAGGATAAACTTTAACAGTTTAGAAACGTCTACTAGCAGTGCAAGTCTTATAGATAGAGTACCCTTCCCAAGACTATCTCCGCTGAAGGACAGACACTTGAAGAATAAAGGCCCTAAAATTGAACAAAGCACCTGGGCCTGAGAGCTTTGTTACTATGTTCTACAAAACTCAGACACCAGCGAGATTCCCTGTCCAAACTATTTAATTCTATTAAAACTCAGGGAGCAGGAGTGTGTTCCCTAAGGAGCAAAGGGATCCCCTGCTTTGCTCATTGAATAGACCCATAGCTAGATCTCCTAAACGGCAACGCTAAATTATATGCAGGGATTCTGGTGAAGAGATTGAGATTCTTTAGGCCAGCGTTGATTGGTGATGTCCAATGTGGCTTCATTCTGGGGAAGCAAACAGCAAACAATGGCTGGAGGATAATTGATTTGATTGACATCATGCACAGATAAAATCGTTGTCCCTTGAGGGCAGTCACTCCCAGGGTGGCCTCACTTTCCAAAACCCCTAGGGAGAGTTTTGATTAGCGGGCTCACCTCTCTAACCTCAAAGGGGGTGGCTTCCCTCTGGGAACAAGGGACAAATTCCCTATAACTGAGGAACATTCAAAACAACTCAACCTTTTAGAGGTCGACCCACCCAAAAAAAGTACTTTTGAATGAATTTGACAATTAAGGCGTCAAACTTTATGCTGCCTACTTCCAAGCTCTTTTTGCTAGTCTTAGGCAGGAATCTCAGTCATGGTGATGCTTGGCTACCTCTTTGTTTGGTCATATTATATCTGTGAAAGGAACATCCATCTGAGGCTTGTATATGCCTTTCAAACATTGCCATTAACAGTTACAGAAAGAGCTCTTCATGCTCTGCAGAAAGAGATGAGATTCATCTGGTTCCAGACTGGCACAAGCCAAGAGTTTTTTTTTCCAATAGGTTTCTTTTGCCCACCTGTCGTGACCCAATAGTGAAATATTTTCAGACCACCCAGCTTCGTGTAGTTGAATCACTGGGGGAATGGCTCAATCCAAACTCAACCAAGCAATGCAATAAGATGGAGGACGGCATAGTGGGGCTGTCTACAAGTCATGTACTTCAGTTGCTGGGGAAGTGCGGTCAACAAGCAATATACGAGTCCCATTCCACCTGAACCAATTTGCAGGTGTGGGATAGGTTATCCAACAAAAGAGGGTTTATCACTTTCCCAAGCCCATTTTTACCTTTGCACGACAATCCCTCTTTTTGCACCAGGCTACAAAGAGGGATTTGAATGTTAGCAACGCGAATTTGCAAATTAAGTATTTTCTGGCAAGGAAATCAAAACATTTCTGGGATGGAATGTTTTAGTCTTGGCAAAGCGAAAGGACCTTTTCAAATTTGTCGGTAACTTTTGCAAATGGAAATGAGAAAGGCAGCAATACAATCCCCTATAACGTTTGGCAAACAAATATTTACTTCTCCAGAAACCAGGAGCCTTATTTCTAAATTACACACATTGTTTGAACTTTGGCAGTGGGTATTCGCCAATGCCTAATATGAAGGCAAGGCATAAACATGGTATAAGATCTGCCGCAGAGGAGACATCCTCCGTTTGCACCCAGCACAGAGAACTACATTTCACAACGCTGCATACATGGTATCCACTCCTGATGTCTTGAAGCATTCTGTATGTGGAGAAGATGGGCTGTGTTGGAGTGTTTGTGGAGGTGAGGGGGGCAGGCCCATTCCTTCCCATCTGGTAGCAGTGTCCCAAACTTAAGCGGTTCTGGGACCAAGTAATTACTAAACTTGCAGTGATTGATGTCTTTAAGTGGACTTAAACCCTAAGGATATGCTGGATGAGTATGCCAGTAAGGGATAGCTTCACCTGAAAAAGATTTTAAGAGACTGTCAAAAGGTTTACTTGCAACCTGCTTAATGAATGCAAGGTCATGTAAATCGGTGAAGGTCCCTGATATCATAGACTAGAACCTCAAAATGTGGGCTATTATAATCAATGAGAAAATAATACATTATTTGCATGGAGTGATGCTCCGATTTTTGCATGGGGTTTTGTGCCTTCTTAGATCATATAAAGTTTATTAACCAGATTTTACATGGTCCTTGCGACTGCATGCCCTTCCAATCCTGGACTAATGAAGAAGGTATTTTAACTAGTCCGTATCTTTAACGCCTGGAATGTGGCTGGCTGGCCTACCAGGAAGAAGTTGCTAAGAGTACTGCATGGACAGAAAGTCCAGTGTGTATTTGCCAGATAATCCCCTCGATTCTCGCCTGCGAATATTCCTTTATCATAGACTGTTTAGGGGTGGGAGGGATGGGCTGTTATTTGGGGCAATGGTGTATCCAGGGACCCGTTTCTCTCTCGTATAGTGTGGTCTGATATTATACGGTTGGGAAAATTGAATAGAAAGATTTGAATGAAAACGTTACTTTCTTTTGACACTCTGAGCTCAATCTGTTTAGAATGTTTAGCTGCTGGGTATTTGTTTGTAAATCATCTTTCCCTTATCCAACTCGGACCTAGCATGCATTTGTAGAAGGGTGTACATTTCTAATGGATGAAGTGGCAAAAAGGTGGCTTTACAGAACGGTTTTCCCGCAAGCTTCGACGGGCATATAATGGAGTGTTCTTCTTAGATACTGAAAGAAGGTTGAAGGAATCTAATATTTGAGATGTCCTTAACTTCATGTTCTTCACCTCGAAAACTATTTAAAATTTGGATGCATATGAGTTGCAATGCTAATGAAATCCCTCAAGAACCAAACGTAATGAAAAATAGTTGCTAGGATTTAAATGTCATTTGAAAAGTAAAATTAGGGAATAATATACTTCCCCCATAGAAACGATTTCAAACACTACTGAAAAATGTTACGTAGGCTTTCAAAACTACCCTGGAAAGAGGACGGGAATAGGAAGGGAATGGTCCGCCGGAGGTTTCTGCCGCTAGAAACCTTTTAAAAACGGATTCAAACTAGCCATTTTACAGCACATCACCCAACACATTGGTGAAAAGAGGAAACACTTGCTAACACCAGTAAGAAGGATTTTGCAATATTATTTTCCAAGACCTTGACAGACCAAAATGATGCAAAACATCTGAAGCAATTGCAGAAAAAAAACCTCAAACTTCACAAAATAGGGCTATTCTGACAACTGTTTGAGCCTACGTTCCAGAATTTAAATCACCACAGGGGTCACCACTTCAAAAGGAAGACAGACGTGCAAAGTGTTCACAGGAAGAAAGAAATGTAGCAGTTGGTGAGGCCATACAGAGGAGCACTGCACCATAATCATGTGGTAAAAATGTGGGTTGGGATGCATTTGATTGGCACAGAGGGTTCCGTGAGGGACTTGTTCTGTTCTCAGTATTGTAATGTGACAATGTATATCAAATCAAGCAAGTGAAGCAGTGCATTTTGCCAACACATTGTCAAATTACTATACAAAGAAAGCAACCTAGTGCCTTTAAATAATACAGGACAGTCCAAGCTGTGAGACATCAAGAGTTTTCAATTTGGCAATGTGGAATTATGATTTAAGTACATCAGGTTTGAATGTCCAATAACCTAAGGTTTGTATGTAAGACTAGTTGTCAACTGACATTTTTGCCCTGGGGGATGGAAGGGAGGGTAAGGGCCACCCATCACATCCAATAATAAACCCATTTAAACCCCAGGACGAAAGCCTGCATGAACAGGCCTTCTGAGTCAATGAGCAGCCCCCGCCATTCTTTCAAAATACAAACAAAAATACCAAGGACATTACATTTGTGATCTTCATAGAAATTAAGATTTGGAGTGGCCAGATAGTCAGGTTTGTAGACTAGCCTAAAATAATTCTTCCATTAATATAACACCTTTTGAACACTGCTTCCATAAAGGCAGAAAAGTGGCATTCACCGAATGGAAGGAGAACCAAGGGACCTCTCGCAGTGTCCCGATCAATCATTAATTATTGGATTCACAAGGAGACTTTTGAAAAGCTATTGCATGACTCATAATGGAAAACACAAGACCCTGCTTACGGTTCAAAAGCATCTATTTGCAATTATATTATTTACATAAAGAAACTAAATTTGGCTTATAACTTTGCACCCATATGACATATGAACATGGGGCTGGGTGCCTTCTTGTGACATTCTCCTCCATCTAATCAGCATCAAGTTTCCCATGTTAGTACATTAAAATGATAAATATTCATACCTTTATGAATATAAATGACGAATTGGTATGCCAAGTATCCAGACATGAGTCTAGGTCGAATAATTACAGTAATCTATGTTTCGTTAAGGTGGCAGGTGGCTACCAAGAATTATGGAATAAATACAATTTTGCTTTTGCAAATTTTAAGAGCAGATTAGGCTCGTACCTTTTTCTTTTCATTTGTACAGAAATTAAAATCAACCAATAAAGATTCTATACGAGTGTTTCACTATCTGCCAAGACAACAGAAGAACTCGACCAATCAAAAATTGACATTATTGGACATATTCATGAGAATACTGGGCATTTTAAAACATCAGAACGAACAAGGAAGGGGGTTCCAACTCTGGAGAGCTGCAGGAAAGAGCACTACTAGTTCCTATTGGATAAGTGTTAAATATGGATGCAATGCAGATGACGGGGCCTGATCCATTTGGGAATTGGAACAACTTAGATTAGCCCGAAGCAGACTTGCTTTCCTGAAAAGTACATAGGGGACAACAAGGGGCCTGCTTACTGGGGATTTCCTGAAAACACAAGATGGTCTTTGCTGGCTCTGTGTCATTAAAGATAATTTCAATGTGAATATGAACTTAAATATAATTAGATAAACCCCTTGTTGAGTTCTTGTCCCGATCAGTCCGGTGGTGCAAATGAATTAGGAGGGTGTTCCTTGCAAATACAATACCTTCATATTTTGTTTGAAGTGCAACAGTGCCATTTCACTGTATCTAAAGCTAAGCAAGAGCTGACTGTGCTCTAAAATCCTACTTATTCTACAGAGGTTCACTGCTTTTGTTAATAGGAGTGTCTTTGGAGCTGGTCTCAGAGAACATACTGCTTTATCTCAGAAAAATGCCACTTATATAATTTAGAGAGGACTTGATTATAATCCCGAAGCAATTGAAACATAGGACAAAAAGGGAATTTGATTCTCTGGCCCTGCAGGCCCCGCACCCACTACTTCAGGTGTGCATGAATCTGAGGACACTGTTGGGTAATATTGGTTCCAAAGGCGACATGGAAGTGGCATTTGAGAGCTCACAGCCATGCATACCCCAACTGCCCATGTTAAAACGAGCCCTCGCTATGGCAAGGAATCCTTGCATATCCACCGCAAGCAACAAGGAGCTCCAGAATTTGAAGCGAGACCACAATGCCCAGAATGAAAAATATCAAATCCAAACTGGTGGACAAGAGAGAACTTCCCTACCTATCAAATAACAGCTGATAAGATTTTAGTTCCATAGAGAGTTCCCCAGGTGGTGGGAATAATCACTGTTTACAAAAGGTGCAGTTGACCAAGCAATTAGAAGTCCTGCAGGCAATGCCACAGGAGGATACAAGTGAGAGGGTGACAGTGATTCAAGGGTCAAAATTGCATTGAGGACCTTACCAAATTAAAATTGAAAAATGCCAGAATGCATTTACACGGAAGGATGCTGGAACATCTGAAAGCCAACATCCTTCCAAAACACTTTCAGGTCAAGAACATGCCCTGGGTGTTCTTCGGCAACCCTTTGTCCTTGGGTCAGTTCAGCAGCATGGAGAAACGTTCACACAATTGGCTCATTCTTATTCTTGATAAAGCACAAAGGCAGGCCACCAAATGTACAGAAGAACTGAAGGGGATTACAAGAATGTTCCTTCCTTGAGAATCTAGCAGTCACTGGCTTGAAAACCGTTTAAGAAACGGAATGAGGGAACTCCAGAAATTCAAAGACTGATTAATGTCTCAAGACATGCAAGACAAAGTACCCCAATGATGGACTCCCAATAGTTAATTTTCCACAAGTAACGCGTAACCAAACCATGCTCAATGCATTAGAAAATGATCGATCATTTGCCTCTGCTAAACTAACAAACTTTTTATTTGCTACAGATTAATCTAAATTCATTTTTGAGAAAACCAAGGGTGCAATAATTCTTTAATGAACATCCATATGAGGAGTGCACAGACAAGAGGGGCTTACACCATCTAAAGTTAATACTCTAAATAGTAGTCGGAATCCACAGATTCTTGCATTTGAAAATCTGATTCAGGAGAGCATTGATAATATACAGAAACAAACAAGTTAGGTACGACAGAATGTGACATCAGAAGAGCGTGAAGCATCAGATTGGCTGCCTACGAATACGGCAGTTAATGTCAAACACACAGATAAATAGGGACGTATAGCAGTGTTGACTATAGAACACTACAATGCTGAGATTCATAGGCACTGGGAGGCAAGGAGTTCTATTAGCCCTTCCTAAAGAATCCAACTAAGCAATAATGGAGGCGAATGTACAAGCAGTGGAGGAAGAGCTAGCCATGGCTGGATAAATCCTCATGAGGGAGTGTTTCTCTCTAAGAAAGATCTAGTTATTCTGGCCTTTTCATTTTTTACCAAAGATGCACAAGAACACAGAAAGGCCCCAAGTCTCCCACATGTATGAGGCACTAGTTGGATCTTGGAACCTTTGCCCCAATATGTAAATGCGTTTGTTTAACCGTTTGTGTCCCAGATCTCTACATAGGTCAGACTATGCATGTGAATAATGTAATGGAAAATCTGGTTTGATCTCATTACACAGATTATAGTGACAATGGATGGCAATACTTTTATATCAACATTCCACAATACAAGACTGGGTCAGTGATTTTAGGACACTACAAAAAAGGATCAAAATTGCGTGCTCAGTTCGCCTTGCTACTAGCAGAATTGGTTCTTAGGAGATATTTCATCTTTAAGACCCATAATGTTTGCCGATTATGGGCCCATGCATGGTCAATTTGTTTATAAATAAATACAAGAAAGACAAAGTTTTCTCTGAGCAAAATGTGTTCGTTCGTGAACATCATATCTCTCTAAAAGAGATATGTTGATGATGTTATAATAACAAACTGGCACAGGATCATAACCTTTGGGTCTTAAGACTTGGTTGAAATGTAGTAATCTATGTCTCAAGCTCACTGTGACCTACAGTCAACAGGAAATAGCATTTTTGGACTTGTGAAAATGAAGATGGGGCCATTGTATACTAGCCTCCAAACTAGGACAAGGATAGGAACAAACTACTCCCAGGATTTAGACACAGACTAGGCTTGCTCTCAGTTACTTCTTTACTCCAGGATGCTGCCATCCTGCCCTGCTATATGTCTGTACGTCCTGTTCTGTCCTCTGTGCGCTTTGAGGCCCATGGGTGAGTAGCGCTATACAAGAATTGCAAATAAATAAATAAATAAATACTCCACTTTGACAAATACCACCCTAGGAGGATGAAAAGGTGACTCCCTTTTGGACATCCCCCTCGGAACTCGGAGGGAATGTCCTAAGCTGGATGACTCTGAAAAGGAAGCTTATGAATTAAAGACAAAATGAAGAGAAAGGCATTATCCCACACAAAGTATATGTAATGCCAAGGAAAGGGCGCATTACCTTGATAGGACCCTTCTTATAAGCTCAAAGTTATAACAAGCACAGTTATTATGTGCAAACAACCTTCCGTCCTGACAATACTAGAGGAAGGCAATTGAATAAGAAATAAAAAAAAAAAAAACAAACGGGCATCTTGTTAAAGGACAGTGCGGCACAAACCTATCCAATATCATTTGTTTTTTTAAAAGAGGCCAAAACCTGACAGATATTTGTTAAAACTCACTAAGAAATCACATAGAAGGCAATGGGATAGTATTTTGAGGGCATGGCGGCGTGGTGACATATTGCTTGCAGGCAATGGTACTCATGCCTCTTCTCTGGCGCTAATCACCCAAGATTTCTGCTGAAATATAATTCACAATGTAGTTTATTGTTGGTGTTGCCTGTACAGTTTAAAATATGTGGGTAACACGATCAATAACATTATGGTATGCATAGGCGACCATAGATCTAGAGTTAAGTATGGAGTAGAACCCCCAAAGTTAAACATTTCCCCCACCCAGGAGATGCTGTATATCTCAAATGTACCATTATCAAAAAAATGTTAAAAGGTCCACCACAGCATTTTTCATCACAGCCATATCAGTTACCAATCAGATGAGATCTCACTGCATGGTCGCCTAATGATCTAGCATGACACCCAACTATAAAAATGTTGATAAATACCCCAGTTCTTTAAAAAAAGGCTGTTCTTGGCTCAGTAAATTTCGGCTGATGTCTAAACTGCCTTTTCCTGCCAAACTATTAGAAAGAGCGGTGATAAAGGTGCTCCAACTAAGATTGTATCATCGGACAACCTGGCCCTACTCCGGGCAGGATAAAGGCCAAGAGTAGTGATGCAATTAGTCCTAATCACGACAATTGTAGGATCTCAATTGATCAGTAGGTTGTAGAAATTGTGACCCTAACGGATCTCCTTGTGAGTTTGACACAATGAACGACAATATTCACATGCCACGCCTGGAAATCTTGTATTGCATAGTGGTTTGGATCCTTGTCAGGCAGAGCCCAGAATATTTCCATACCTTCCTCCTTTGCGGATAAACGTTTTAGAAATGTGGAGATCCTTATGGCTCTAACCTTTTCACCAGTCCAGTATCCAGACTTGTCTGGAAAGAAACAACTTGGTTATCATCATCATTATGAAATCTTCAGACAACAGGGCCAAATGCCGTGCTCAACACTTTCCACTCAGCACTTTCCCTTGCACTCTCCCACTTCCCTCTCCCCTGCACTTGCACATTCTCAATGTCACTGGGCCTAGTAAGATCGTTGTTTTGTCTTCCCTTGTTCCCCTCCCTTGCCTCATCACGCTCTGAAACACTTGTGTATGAGCACGATACAAATAAAATATCATAATAACTCCAGTGGTCTTTAGTTAATGCACGTTCATTTTCTGGAAAGTCAAGATTTTATATCACAACACTCCATTGACTATCTGGCCATCATGGATAAAACTATTCGGGCCCATCCATCGCTGCAGCCTAGCATCAGGCTACACGATTTGTAGTACTCAGAGGCAGCAAAACGGGGTGGTGTTGCACTTCTACTAAAAATAAAAATCAGCTAAAGCATCCGTCTCATCATGTTCAGACATCCCAAGTAGAAACTGCTTAGATTTTTGTATTTTGGAACAAAAGGAAACTGAATGCTGGACAGTTGCTATATATCTCATCCGTCTAAAGGTATTGAATCTGTTGCACCTGACGATTATTTTTTTTTTATTAAAGCTAAACATATGGGTAACAAGTGGTTTACTTCGACATTGAGCTCTATAAAGAAAGAAGTCGGAAGTAAAGAGCGTAAATGGAGTAAATCTCAGGGAGTCCTCCTGCATGGAATGAAGGCTGCCTTACATTATATATAATTGAGCAATTAGAGGAGCCTTTATGCTAGCATGCTAGGCAGCTTGATGCAACATCACATTCATCTAAAGGATTATTCCTCAATCTAAATCGGTTTTAAAAATCTCTCCTCTTTATCTGGTACCCGGCCCGCCTCCACGTGGCATGCCAAAATCCAGTCTTCCTTTCTGGAGAAGATACACAAGAAAAGAACTAATATAATGACCTTTTAGCAGGGACACAGTCTCTGAATATTCATTTCTTAACAACTTGTCGTAGCAAGCAGTCCAAGGTTATGCGGGTTGAAGAAGAGCGGTTTGAATTTCATCAGGGGTCTGCCCCGAGACACCACAGATATATTAACATCTCTGCTGTCAGTTACCCCTACCCATCCTCTTTTGTTAAGGATTGTGCAGATGCTGAGCCTGCTAACTAGCAAGTTTGTTAATGTCTACAATAAAGTTTGTTCTGTGCCGGAGGCCCTCTAACAGGCTTGGGTTACGTCATAACTAAAAAAGCCTCATCTTGATTCAGAGGTTTGTGCCAATGATCAGCCTATCACTAATACTCCCTTCTCCTGAAAGTTTTGGATAGAGTAGTCACCTCCCAATTACAAGTCCTTCTTAAATCCTCGTTCTTACTAGGGGATCCTCTTTCAGGTTTTTGTGTAGGCAGAATCACGCAATTAGCTATGCTGGATCTAAAAGTTTCCCTTTTACAGATTATCGATAAAGGCCATCTAGTAGTGTTGAAGCTGCTTGACTTATCTGCAGCGTTCAACACATTTGACCACTTCATTCAGCGAAATAGAGATGCTGCCTGGGTATCAGAAAATGCATCTGGCCGGATTGACTCATTTCTCAGGAATAGAACATCCTGAATCAAAATGAAAAATGATCTCTCTCAAGCAGAATGGGTGGATTGTGGTGTCCTAGAGAACTCATGCATGTCTCCCACTTTGTATTAATTATATGAAGCTGCTTAATGATCTTTTGGCGAATCGCACAGTGGGGTTTCAAAATTACGCAGATGATTCCCAGATCCTTTTTTGTCTAGATAAAGATACTGATACTAATGTTGCCTACATTCAGTCAACTTTTAATCTAATAGAAAAAGGGATGGCAGATAATTGGGTGGATGTTAATCAAGGAAAAACAGATCCTGTAAGTTGCTTCTCCCAATCGTATTTTGAAAGCTTGCAAATTATATCCAGATTTTAGGCTTCCTGGACACTGTATAACACGAACTAACGTAAAAACATTGCGATTTACCCTAGACTGTACGTGGTCATTAAACCCAAAAATAAATGTAATCAGCTCATCTTATGTTACTAAAACAATTGGACTGCTCTCAGCAGAGAATTATTGCTCCACCATTGCTCGGGCTACTGTAGGGTCATAGCTAGATTATTGTAATGCACAGAAAACTGGTATACCTAAATCATGAATGCATTGGTTACAGGTAGCACAAAATACTGCTGCACAGATTGTTACTAGCACGCCTAGGCAGGCCCGCATGTCCCCAGTGCAGATGAAATTACACTGGCTTCCGATAAGGTACAGGATAGTGTTTAAACTCATAACCATTGCCCATATAGCCCTTTTTGGCAAGGCCTCAGTACATTTCAGAGATCGATGGAAGTGGTATGGCTGTTCTAGGCCATTGAGAGCAGCTTCTCGCCACACCATGACCATTGATCGGTTTAGGCTCAGTAACTGTTTGGGCAAGTCAGGAGCGATTGCTGCGGCCAAACTCTGGAATGGCACCCCAGAAGATCTACACTGCTCTCACAACCTTATAGCTTAAAAAAAAACAAAAAAAAACGTAATTTCTAATACAGATCTACGGTTCAAGGTTTTTAGGTGGCTTAGGAAGAGCGTTTAGGTATATTTTCGTTGTAGCGCATACTTTCTCAAACAGTACAAAAACAATAGCAGCGCCAGGAGGCTAAATTTCTCACGATAAAGCACCTACCAAATAATTACATGACTGACGGCTCAATTTCTTTGACGTTACAGCGAATGAGCCATCTCTTATTCAGGATGCAGTTGGGCAGCCTACTATTTACGTGTGATGGTTTGTCAAGAACTGGGGCTACAACACTGATATTAGGGTAGCAGATGCAGAACATGGGACGCCACTTGTGTTATAGGGGCAAGGAAGGGGCAGGCTTGGAAGGGGTTCTCAAGCAGATCCACCTGGTGGAAGGGCAGCTTGTACTCAAATGGAGAATAACTGTCAGGCCATGCAGTAATAATAGCAGTCAACCCTGCGCCACTTTCAAAGGTGGATGCATGTATATACTACACAAAAACTATGACAGGATGCAGTCACTTCTTGATAAGCATAGAAGACGAGCAAGCTTCTCCACAGACTTGGTTATGCATACATAGTCTCGAGCTCAGATGGAGCACAGCCAAATATGATGGAAATCATTAGAGGCCGTATTGGAGTAGATATACTCTGTGCACTAAACAAAAATTAATCCAGAATCTTATGAATTATAGGTATCTGTAGGGCAGGTTTTCTCTGGCCACACCCAAATGATGTGTCAGAGATGGAACATTGCATAAATGGCCATAACCAAGCTTGGGATGCTCAGTGTTAACAAGAGCAAAGCTTCTGAACATTGATTGCAAGTCCTTAACTGGACTTTGGTGGCAACGGCAGAACTGCTCGCTGTTGGGGGGAAAGTCCGCACTGCTTGGCTGCTGATGGTATTTTGATGCTCAGTGTGGTTTGCAGTGGCATACAATGGCTCCAGAAAGCATGAAAACAGCCACTAGATAGACGGCCATAAGGTGAGCAGATGTTGAAGATCAGCCAAAGCTATGGGTGACGAAGTGGAAAAATCTTACACGAGTTGGCCTTTTAACAAACCAATGCTTGTGAGCTTGGCAGCGGCTGTTGCATGTCACCCCTGTAGGGGGACATGGTATCTTCCAGTGTGTATGTTGTGGTCACATGGTTCCACATGTGACTACGTTAATAAAAGGTACGAGCTGCTTCCGGCTCGTCTGTCAAGACTAAACTGACGCCGATGTCGTTCCTGTGCCGCGACCTCCTGGCACCATACCGCGTGCTGTAGTCCCAAGGACGGGGCCCAGCACGAGGACGGTGCCCTGCTTGGGTGCCCCCAGAGCCGGGGCCGTCATGTGCTGGGTGCCCCCAGCCACGTGTGTGCCTCCAGTGATCTGGAGCGCAGTGGAGTGACCTCCACTGCATCATCAGAGGCGTGAGCGCCGCCCGAGGGAACCCGTCGGGTGATCCCGACATGAGCATGGGGCCCGCCCGGTGCTCCAGGTGGACCCCCCCAACAATGCAGGCATCAGTGTGGCATGTATGCATTGGATAAAAGATTCCAAACAAATAGAATTAATCGAGGGACTGGACACAATATTCTTTTTAGTGATGCAGAACAGGGATGACCAAAGTAGCCGTTCACTATGGTCTCCTTTGCCAAACGTGTGTAAACCTATGGCTTAATTTGCACAAAAGGCCTTTTCAATTTAAAACGGAGACAAGCAATGATTACATGGTATGCTTCAAAACCAGTTTGTTGCATTACAAAGAGCCTGCACATTAGCCTAAGAGTTTCTTCCCAAAGTTAAACCTGGACTCGTTCATAAAGGTCGTAATAATGATAGTAGTGAGTGACAATTACATTTTTCAATGAAAAAAACAAATATTTAATGGAAATGTTAGCGAACACTGATGTACCCATCTCCCGAGAGCACTTTTTCATTCACAATTACAGGAAAAATGTATATGAGACCAATTATTTTGTGCTACGTCAACATTTAAATCATGTCCACCTAACTAGCTCATCCACAGTATCAAATTCGCCATTGCCATTTCACAAACATGTACATGAACTCGCTAGTACCCTAGGTCACTCGATTAGTTTGCCAGCGCAGCACGGTCTGGTCTGTCCATTCATCTTACATTGGATCTATCGCTTTCCACCCAATGCTCATCTCGACAGGGCTTCCCTGGCTTTCTTGCGTATAATTGGCGGGAATTCCGCTGCGAAGGAAGCAGCGCAGTGAGCCGGTGGGGGGATTAATACCTTTGCAGTCGGTTGTGCGGGAGCACCGCGGGAAGCCCAGCCGCCCCTAGCCATTTCCCAGGCAGTTCCATTTTTCGCAGTCAATCCCCTTATCTAAGCTCTCCTGTTCCGCCGCCGACAATGGCTCGAAGTTAAGCTCTTTGGGGGAATTGTTCATTGCATGCTCATTTAAGTGTCCCTCTGAGTCGCGCAAATCGCGTTTTAATCCTCAGTGCTGGATTCACGGATGGCGGCGCCTTGTTGGTAACTGAACTAGCCACTTGTTAATTAGGTGCCCTTTCCCGTTTTTCTTAACTTTCCGTTGATTGGCAAATATGTTACCCTCCTAGAAAGTATCAGTTCTAGGCTGCCCAGGGATCAAAGCATGTATTGCCTTTCTTCAAAAGCAATGGCTCTACGAAATTCAGTTTTCACTGTGTGAGCCTGCAGCATGCTATGCTATGCATGCATATTGTCATGTATGGACGCAGCATACGGATGTATACCCTCTTTGAGCAGAAGTATACTAATGCACTAGTAAAAATAAAGACTAGCATACATTTAAATAAACATATCCGTAGACTCTAGGCACTTTACAAATAACAGTTGACCACGTTTCTAAGTGTGTTAATGGATAAAATGAGCTCAGCGAGTTAATAACTAACACCAGTGATCTTGGCTCGCCTGGCAAGTTGCACAGCCCACTCAGCCTTTTGTTTGTTGAAGTAAAGGACCCCAGCCTCATTAAACTGGGCAATATCAGCAGCTGATACATAGAGCCCCACAAAAGGGCTGTAAAGTGGCAACCGAAGACGTCTACCCAAAGGTGAAACATGCCGGTTCAGGACGCTAGGCCACGCACCGGGAAGTCGCGTAACAGCTTTATAATGACTCTTCGCATGTTATTTGCATACATTTAGTGAGGTGCTCTGGTGAAAATCTTTTGGATAATTTCAAAGTCCAGAAAAAGGCCAAAAACGAGGCAATGTTACCTACTTACCAAAATATTGACTTACATTTTTTTGATCATGAAGTAATTTACTTTCAAATTCCAAGCAAGGAAATATTTCGACTTTAGGCATACCATTTTATGATTTCTTCAAAGTCTCTGCTCTAGTGTTCTGAGACTGAAGGCGCACAATGTACATGAGTGCAGGCCCAACCAGGCCATCCCTGGAAGCGGGAGCTAGAGCCAGGAAAGAAGAGAGGCTGCTGGCAGTGGAAGGTGGCACGGCTGCCTAGAGGACACCGGCTACCACGGCAGAGGGACTCTGCTTCCCTGGGTGCAGTTTGAGTGAAAGTAGGCACAAGGAGGACAAGGGATGCCTGGAGGTTTGGATTTTGGTATGCGGCAGAAGCGGTGAAACAAAGACGCTGCAGTAGTGAGGCGTAGAAGGGGTGAGACAGTCCTACCAGCAACCGGATGTAAAACTGGTGTATGCGCCTTAATACACCCAGGGGGGACATTCTGTGGTTGTAACCGGAGAGAACTAGCCTGAACGTCTCATTAATGGACTGCAGGGGAAGGGGCACTACACCAAGTGCAGGAAATGTTAGGTGCCGCAGCAGAGCGGTTGGGAGCGCCTCCCCCAAAGCCTGTGACACAGCGTGCGGAGGCACCCACCCCCCAAGACTATACCACAGCAACCACGATGACTGATGAGGGGTGACAAACAGGGGAGGTGGGTTGCCTGGGGGTCACTGGGGGGTCTCCAACAGGACATTTAATGTATTCTGGTGGAGCTGAAGGCATTCAGGGCAGAAGTGCAGTCCTTGCTGGGGGCAATACGGGAAAGGGTGGATAAAATGGAAGATCGAGTGGAGGCCCTAGAAAATCATCAACTCTTGACAGATGTCATGGAAGCCATGCTAGAGAAGAGAATCAAGGAACTGCAAAGCAGAGAGAAGGAGTCTAGAAGCAAGCTTGATGCCATCAAAAATAGAGAATGATGAAATAATCGGCAAATCTGGGGTCTCCCTCAGAAGGATGGGGAATCTCCTCGGGATCTGGAAAACCTGTTGGGACACATTCTTAAGAAACTCGTGGGCCCAGGCACATAACAGAAATCTGCTTTGACAGCGTGCACAGAGGAGCGGGATCAGGATCCAGACCGCGCTCAGTCATGGCCAAGTGTCACTACTATACTGATGAGGAAGAAATACTACGGAAAACACGAGAAGTAGACATTGTGGAGTGGAAGGGAACCTCGGTACAATTTTTCCAAGACCTTTCTTCCCACATCCTGGACCAACAGCAGAAGTGCAACACCCTGACGGCACAGCTGCAGGCGGATGGTGTGCGATATAAATAGAGACTCCCCTTTGCCCTTAAATTTGAATATGGATGAGAGCGTATTACAAAGCAAGGGAAGGAGGCGGACCATCTACTCCAGATGCTGCGGAAAAAAGCAGCGTCCCAAGAACAAGAAGGACAGTGTCAACCGAGGGAGTGGTTTAAAAGTGCACCCTCACTCCCCTCCAGTTAGTCCAATAAGCTGCAGTCAAAGTTAGCCTGAGGGGCAAGGAATTTCAGATGTCCCCTGTCTTGAACCATCTACAATGACTGCCTTTGAATACCAGGATTGTGTTTAATTTGGCTTTTCTATCGCCTAATGCCGTTTACTCACAAATGACTAGGTATTTGGAAAACAATTGTGATTTCTAGGCTCATTCAAGGGGCCTTTGAAATCGGGATATTCTCTGTTTGAGGTTCTTTACCTTCAACGGTCCTCTCCTCCTAGGAGATCTTTTTCTAGAGCAGATGCTATGTGCTTGACTACTCTTCCACTTGGTTAAAATGTGAACTCTGATTTCCTAAGATTTCGAAAATTACTAAAGGCTTGTTTTTGGAACACAGTTTTTAGCTGTGTATGTTTTATAATCTTATCGTGCTTATGTATGTTTAACTGGATTTAACTGCCACCTTGACATTCAGACCTGGCTCTCTGCTCTAAACCTCAAGGGCTTCACACCCCAGCTGACCACCTGCACGAGTCCCTTAGTTTCGACATCGAGAGATACCTCTCCTTCAAACAGAACATAGGAAGCAAGACAAACAGCTTGGTATCAACTTTCACGCCTACAGAAAATCAAGCTCTTCACCCCAGAAAACTACTTCAGATCTTCTGTCCAAGCAGTGGTCCCCGCCCACCTGGATGGTGGCAATGCCCTTTTGGAAGGTCTTCTGGCTGCTACCCTGGCACCCTTGAGATGTGTACTGCATGCTGAAGCACGTCTCGTCAAAGGACTCCACAAAATCAATCACATCACCCGCCCTTCATCGAACTGTACTGTTTCCCGATGCAAGCCTGTATCCTCCTCAGATCCTGCTGCATCATCTAGAAGGCTGTCACCCTGAAGTCCCCAAGCAACTTCACTGAGATGTTCATTATCTCCGGAGGCCTACGATCCACCAGAAGTAAGCACATTTGCAGATTTAAACTCTGCAGGTGCAGGAGTGAAACAACCAGAAGACAGGCCATCTCTGTCTACACCCCAAGACTCAGGAACCATCTCCCCATAATCAGACTTGCCCCCTAGCTTCTACAGTTCCAGAAGGGGCTCAAGACCTTCCTCTTCATTGAATGGCTCCTCCCCAACACCTCAGTCAACACCCTCCACTCCCCACCCTACCTGAGATCAAGTGATCTGCACCCCACTGTTTCCTCTCCGTATTGCTTGTAGATCCCTTGCAACCAAACTGCCAGCCCTCTTCCTCCCTTGTTAGCTCTCCACTCCCTGGTGTCTCTGCTTCTCTCACCATGTTCCTCCCGCTATGAGTGAAAAGCACTCGTTGCTTCCTGAAACCAGGTCCATGCTCAATAAATACGTTAATAACAATATCTGTGGCTTTTGCAAAAGCACCTCACCATGGACTAATCTGAATGGACGCACAGAACGCAACTCAAAGTGCTGGGCTATTTTAAAAGATGCCAGCCCAAACACCGTCTACCCAAACCTTGTACAGCGCTGTGCTGCTCTCGATCTAAATCCGTGCTTTAAACAATACAATAAAAATAAAAGTAAAATAGGGTTTATAATAGCATAACATACAATTCAGGTCTGATTGTATGGATTATCGTGCTCTTCTTTCAAAAGTAAATACAGATTCTTATATAATTAATATAAGCAAAACAATACCAATCCCCACCTGACATGGATGAAAAGATAAACCTATTGAACAAAACTCTTACTGCTAAATCTTGTACTGGATATGTTACAAACTACAACTTGAAAAAGTGGGAAAAGCATTTTTAATGCATGATTCTATATGGTATATACATAAATATACAACAGTTTAAGATCACATCCAGTACAAACAATTCTAATAATTAATTTACTCATTTTTCCCCACTACCCATGGCTCGAAAATTCTCTAATGTTTTTTCTTACTGACTGATGAAAATGCATTACTTTTTGGGTTGATCACTTTCTTAATACAGGTCTTAGCCCGTAAGCTTTTAGACGCGGTGATGGTAAAGCTCCGAACGGCATCCACCACACGGCTAAAAGGTTAGTAATTAAGAAGAAAAGAAAATGATGTCCAAAAAACAGCTTCAAATATAAGTACTGAATTACAAAACAAATAGTTAGATATCAAGTAATCTTAGGCCCTGAAGCAGCTTACATATTGTAGGTTTACTATATAAAACAATGTTGTGAAACACAAGTCGGCTGCAATATGATTACAAGTTAGAATTTAAAACTGCAACCAGTAACTAGGGTTGATTATGGCACCAACTCCATAAATCACTAAAACTGCAGCCCCCGGTCCGACATGAGGCACCCGATTACACTCACAGCCAAGCTCCCACCACCCTGTGCCCTTTATGTATAGAAAACGAAATAATTGGACGCATTCTTGGCCTTCTTCCTCATCCTCAACACAGTTCATGGTACAAAACTCTCTCGACAATGCACAAACAAGCCCATTATTACCTTCAGTGTTGGAACTTGGCAATAATTTATTTGGAGGCAAGTGTATTTTGCATGATATCCTTCACATCAATATCAAAAGATTATAGCAAAATTTAAAAAGTAGAATAACTTTTTTAGATCTGACAAATCTCAATATTTCATACCACAAATATTCCAACATTGCCAGGTTCCACGAATGATTGTATATCTTTAAAAGATTTTCACCACGAAAGAAGAGGATGAACATTTTAAATGTGTGATAAATTACGTTGCCAAACGAAATGGATTAGCGAATTAGGTAATTGCCTGATCGGCTGTCGGATCCATCTCAGTTAGACATTCATCCTCCTGCCACCTGTTCATTAAGCAGAAGGTTCATGGCAAAGCCAGCGACTGATTGCACTTTAACGAGCTGTTTACATCTGGAGGTGTAGCCAGCCCAAACAAGGATTTTATGCTTAAACATTAATTTAGGCAAAGCGCAAAGATGATGCATTCCCTTTCCAATTCCGATATGTAAAAAAAAGAACTCTGCCTTGAAATTGAATTTCAAGCACGGCCAGTTAATGTGATGCTCCGTAAAATAGAAATTTAACAAAGCGAATCAGCTTGAAGCTTCTCGGCAGCAAGCAGAGTAAAATTCTAACAGAAAGAATGCTGCTTGCAGGGTCGGAATGGGACAAGAAATGGGCCCAGACACCTACAAAAATAAAAGTGTCCCGCACACACCTCAAAAAAAGTGGCCCTCAAACACCCTCATCCGTGAATCGAGTCAATTCACTACTTTACAGAAAATGCTACTTATTGAGTGTTAATGGTGTTTGTTGCATGTAATGTTTTGTGTAAACGCTTGAGAAAACCAGTGACAACATTCCTATATTTATTTTGCAGAACCAGACTCGTCTCCTAGTTGCCACCAGTAATGAAAATATATTTGCATTTAATAAGCAATACAGCCAAATGATGACACCAGAAAGTACCTTGACCGTTGTATTTATTCTCAAACATTACAACTCAACAAATAAAATAACGTATTATTTTGCCACATTCGCAGTAGCCAAGAAAACGAGCATTGGGAAAGCCAGCCGTTTTGGCTTTTGTGTAGGCCTGGTTCTAGCCATACGATGCAAACAGCTGAAAAGTGGTGCAAGTACCTGGGCATATGATAGAGCCTGGCAAACGCCTATCTGATACCTATACACAAGCCAAAATGGTTGGCTTTACCAATACGTGATTTTAGTGGGGAGGATAGCTCTGGGGCAACGCGCTCGTCTTGGAAACAAGACTATACTGTGCAGCATGGGTTCAAATACCCAGTCCATGTCCCACGCTTAGAAGCTGAAGTCAGTGCAATACAATAAACCAATTTAGGTTTAACAGGACTTTAGTGTGCCTATAGAGAAGGGTGCTTAGAAATAACCTGTGCAGCCCTTTACAGTACAACGTTTGATGTTACTGCTTGCTAGAGTTAGTTCACAAGATCCCAGGAGGATGTGTTTTGGACGGTGCAGGTGGTTGTTGGGAATGTAGAACAGGGAGTACTGTGGCCATGGGCAGTCAACTGGAGGGTAAATAAACTAAGACCTATAAGCTGTGTGTCCCTCCTCACAACTCATCACCCTATCTTCACTCCAATTCAATAGCTTTGGCTTATAGAGGGTGTGTAAGTGCCACCTAATGACAAACTAAAAATGGTTAAACCCATGTTTACGTAACTTGTAGATAAGAGACTGTAAATCAGTAGTTCCCATGTGCTGGACTATTAAGCTGTAGCCCAGTTTATTTTTGACCATGGGTTGGAAGGAGAAAATTAAGGAAATTATCTGAATATTTGTGCACTGTAAATGTTTTTACCATGTATTTTGTATGTTATGTAATCTATTTATTATTGCAATGGCATTGTATAGCTAATCAATAAAGTTAATGGAAAACATCTACTTCTGACTGGTATGGGTCTCTTGCGTTGATATTAGTGCTGTTAAACATGCAGCTTTTTCATTACCTGGCTTTGGGTGGTGGCTGGGAGATCTAGTAGTGCATGTGTTTGCCTAGACGAGATTAGACAGTGTGCCTCATTACGAGTTGGGCAGTATCCCGGTGGTAAATCGGCCAGAAAATCGGCCAAAAGAATTACTGTTAGTGCCACTTGGTAGGGCGAATTTACTGCTGGATTACAAGTGGTGATGGCGGTGTTAGTCTACATTAACTTGAAGTCCATAGGACTCCATGTGAGATGTCAGCAGAATTACCACCAGTGGAATTACCGCTGTGGTAATTCTGCAAATGTTGCCGTTTTTTCAGCGGAAAGTGGGAGGATTTACATCCAGCACAATGCTGGAGGTAAATCACCTACTCCAGGGCCAAACTCGTAGCATGACGGAACAGGTAGAGGGGTGGCTATTTCATTACTGCCACTATTTCCCTGCACCGCCATACTATTAATGAGCCCCCCATCTCTTAATCCAAACATGCACCCTGGGGCACACACCCTCTGGCATGTTTGCCTAAAGTTAAATTCCCAAAAGGGAGTGAGCAGAGCAGACTGGCCGTAAGAACACACATGCCGCAACCAGGTGAAGGGTTGTTTAGGACCTGCACGCTGAATTATTGACGTGCCTTTTCAGTCAGAATGACATGAGACAAAGGTATTTATAGTGAACATGATAATGAAATAATAAAACGTGTTCTTCATTGAGAGTTCCATTCCTGGCTTATCCAATTTGTGACTGGGTCTTGTCAAGCAGATGTTGATGTCACTCATGGCATTAGTCTACGTGTGCATTCACATAAGTATGACTACAATGTTCCAAAAGCACTACATATCTAGAGTTTCATCTCTTTTCTTATTAGTGCCCCCAGGCTACCACATAGTTTCCTCGCAACACTAGGAATGCCTTGCTAGTGTTCACAAGTCTTAGGGCTCAGAAAGCATCCAGTTAAATTCGGGTAAGGTGACTGGCCCCTGTTATGCCTACTTCCACTTTGCACCGCTCTTGCCAGTGGACTGCCAATGGTAATCTGATGTCTTCTGAGTTGAGACTTGGGAGATGCTTCTAAGGTGTATACGGAATTCCCTGATCGTGCTGCATACGTAAATACGATGACAAATGCAGATGATGGCGTAGACCACACATTTCGATCTGCAGTTAATCAAGTCCATTATTTCTAATATGTTGCCATCAATGTGTACATATTGTTTAGCGTCAGGTGCCCACCTTTGGCAACTTTGATTGTTTGCATTCAGGTGACATTTTACCATACACGGATATTTTTATATGAAGACTGGTTCAAACAAAAATATTGCCCCCTTAAAAAAAAACGAATTAAAAGGATATCCCCGGAGTACTTTAGCATGTCAACGTTGATTAATGTGCGCTGCAACTGCTTTAGTTAATGTCTAATACCACCCCCTCCACCCACCTCACCCCTGTCTGTTCACAACCCTCTCCCCCACACACGGTTTGATGTAAACTCCAAAGATCATTTTCGTTCCAGTTACCCAGCAAATGTCTACATAGATTTACATGCCAATGGAATGCATGCCATCACTCCAGTACACCCTTGAAATGTTAATACTATACTAAGCTGAGGTCTATGTTCAGCAATGTAGCTCAGCGAGCTCAGCACTTGCTGCTGAGAGGTGTTCAACCTGCTATTCGTAGGTTGGAATCCTGACAGAGAAAACTGTTCACTCTGTCTAAGTAAAATGAGTGACACAAAATGAGATAAAACGAACATAAATTATTTAAAGCGCCACAAAATTAAAACTACGTGGTAGCAAGTGCTTTACACAAAAAAAGCATTACTCATTATTAAATTCTCCAATTTCAAAATCAGCGGTCTAAAGATAGCATTCATTAAAATGTTCTAAAACCTATATACATTTACACTGATGTAAATGTAGGCGGACTGTTGCATTAGGCTGGCATACAGGCGAGCTTGTAGCAATTCTTGCTTCCTGTCCCTCCCCCACCCTCCCCAATCCCGAAAGGATATGAAACTGCTTTGCATAAATGGTAGCAGCACTTTAGTGTCACCCTGTTGCCAAAACAATGCTACAGAGAATTGAGAAGGTTATGTTAAGAAGCAGAACATTTAGATGAAATAGGTGCTGGCAACACTTGAAGCATGCATTGGCTGCCGTACTGATTGTCATGTTCTTCGTTTTCCACAATCTCAACCAATTAGGGGTGGTTTTCTTAAATGCGTGTCATCTTGAGTTAAGATGTAGGTAGTTTCTGGTTTCCTGTCAGTATGTGCGATGCTTGCTATGATCAGGCATCTGTGTGCCCATGTGCGGAGAACCAAGAGCACCAATGCAGTTCTCTCCTTTATCTAGCTCCATCACTTTTGCCCTACCTTCACACCCACCCCCTTCCAGTCTCGCTTTGCTTCTTTTAAATAAAAGCTAGTCTCACGTTTTAGCCAGTGTAGCACATGCACAGGGTGTGATCTGGACTTTAAACGGAAAAGGGGGCATGGCTTTGGCAAGAAAGGGAGATAAAGTTCATTACCCAGTTTTGAGAAAGCTGCAGCAAGAGTATCTAACCGCTCACCCGGTAGGCAGCGGCCACAAGATTCTGCAGGGACCCTAGCCTTACTCAGTCCAAACGTACAGGTGCGTCAGCATTCCTCTTATTGTAACCGGCTTGCAGTGACTAATGGCGACAGTCATCAGCAGCTTGTGGCGAGCACTCCAGCTACAGAGGCAGCAGCACCCTGAGGTGGCAGGCACTCTGGCTGCATCCCAATAAATGAAGACATCTTCTGGCAGCAGGTTAACTATGAGGAGAGCCACCAAAGACGTAGCAACGTAGGAGCTGGTGCACTTTAGTTGAAAAGATGGTATAGACATTGGCTGCACCCATATGAGGATTGCAGTAGACATAGGATTCAACCATGGAAGAGGCAGTGAAGAATCTAGCAGCACCATCAAGCGAGGACTTCAGCAACACTTGACCTGTTTCATTTGATGGAGAGGATAGCTACAGAATCAATGCGGGCTGCACTGAAAAAGTTCTGTTTTATATGTCGATCCTCACAAAGGGACCTCAGTTCATAGCACCTGAGAACTCCTGCAGAAGCTCTGGTACATGTGACATACGTTAGTGGGGTGCTCACACTGTGCGAGTATCTATCCCCAGAGCCCCTTGGCTGGGTGCAGCTTTTCCGGCAGCTTTACAGCACCAATGCAAGTGGAGGAGAAGGTCCAGGAACGAGCAGTGCACAGACGAGCCCACAATCAGTCGCAAGCAGAGGGTGATGCAAAGGCTGATGACTGCAGGTCATGACCTCAAGTGGTTTGTGCAATGGATAGACTGCTGCAGGACTAGCCTGACCGAAAACTTTATTTGTGCTCATTGTTTATTTTCTGGGGCGGTGGGACAAGCCCATTGCAAACTTTTCGCATCTGTTTTATTATGTTTGTTTCTCATGAAGTGGCTTCCAAGACCTAGTGTTAAATACCTTACAAAACAGAAGCCGGGCCAGCCCACCACAAACAATTGTCTTTAGACCAATTATATAAAACAGTGGTGGGACTAGCCCTCTTATTATATTAAACAATCAAATGTCAGCAGAGGAGACTAGCATGCGTTGAAGGCTTATGTTGAAATGAATTATAAATGAAAGCAGGGACAACCTGCCAAACAGATATTAGAATAGTTCTAAAATGTTGGTAGGATCAGACAGCGCCATTGCTTGACAAGTGTTGGCTTGATATGCGTAGGTAATCACAGCATATGGTAGTGGGATGTAGTGCAGTCATAGGGGTGCACTCGTATTTGCGCATGTCCTCATCATAAAGCACACATTGTATTATACAAATTGATATTACACGGATTTTGGAGGTAAACAGGTTGCATGCTATTACAGAAAAATCCACAGAGATTCGGACGGGGACCCAACAAGCCTTTTACATCACGACCTGCCAGCTGCCTGATTGCTCCACTGGCTGTGAGCTGTCCCAGGGTTAATTGCATAATTCAATGTCCAGCCCGATAGTCCAACGCCCAAGCCTGGGCTAAATATCCACCCAATGGACAAACCGAGGGGCCAGCCCGCCGTCCATGCCTGCTTAGCTTAGGACACAAGTGGACCCCTCAACCCACAGCCCGGGTAGCAAATTCATAGTTCATCTTAGTTCAACATTTTGGTCATGGTCCGAACATTTTCCATAATCCATTGTGTATGTCCTCATCAACAGCGCCAATAAAAGGCAACTTTCAAACAAACATAGTTGCACACTCTGATCTTCCCAATCAATTGGCAATGATCCATAAAGCAGTTCACAGCCAACAACAGCTGCCAGCATAAAGAGGGTCGGGTGGGTGGGCTAACTGTATCCTGACAGTGCGGGACAGCGGTGGGAAACAGGAAGATGCCTGGGCTCCCTGCCTGAAGTGCCTTGATCCCACCAGATGCACATAAGGCAGCCCCACACCTGCACTTCTGCTGTGGAGCCCCACCCCCCTCTACCACTCGGAAAGCCCCCAGTGAAACTAAGGCCCCCGCCATGGCCCACAAAGTAGCCCCCAAGGGAGCCTCTCTCATAGGGCCAAGGCAGCACCTCCATAGAGGTGCACGGTATATGTCCATGTCTTCATAAAACATTAAACAGATTTTTGAGGTAAACAGGTCACATTTTATTACAGAAAACTCCAAAGATTCTGACGGGAAACCACAGGTCTTTTACATCCTCCATCATCGGTTACCATGACCTTGACCCTAGCAGCCCTGCCGACATGCAAGCTGCCTTATCGGCCTATTGGCTGACTGAGTTGTCCAAGGGTTAATTGTATAATCAAATGTCCAGCTGGACAGTTCAACTCCCAAGCCTGGGCTAAATATCCACCCAATAGGCACCCGAGGGGCCACCCCTGCCGTCCACTCCTGCTTGGCCTAGGACACGAGTGGACTCCTCAACCCACAACCCGAGTAGCCAATTCATAGTTCATCTTAGTTCAACATTTTGGTCATGGTCCGAACATTTTCCATTATCCACTGTGTAGGTCTAAGTCAACAGTGCCACAAGGCTGATTGAACTACTGTCCAACAGCCCTCTCCGCCTCCCCAGTGGTAGGGTACAGAAAATAAAAATTCAATGCCCAGCCGGACAATATAAAAGCCAGAGCCCGGGCCACTTTTCCACATACTCTATGCCAGAACATAAGAATGCCCCCATTCAACCAGGTCATTGTTCCATGATGAGAAAATATTACCTCATTAAAAAGGTAAAAACTATATAGCTTGGTTATGGTAAAATTCTGGTTGGGGTGTTACCTCTGATGCCTGTACCCCCTCCCCTCCACCTCTTTTGCTACTGTCCTTTTGCTTCTTGAAGTACTTAAGTTCAGTGTGGGAGGACCCCCCCCCCACCCACCCACAAAAGGAGATGTGCTTAAATCATGCAGTCTTTGGGTCCACAAACACACTTGCTGGGTGACCAGAGTTGTGCTCTTTTGTAGCAAAGGAAGAAGAGGTTCCAGCATGAAATCACGTGGGCATCATCTCTTCTGTATAAGCGCCTAACAAGCAAACAAAAAATAAAATAAACCAGATACTGACATCCCTCTGATCCCATCTCATCTCAGGTCGGTTGACCTTCGTCTGACGAAATTGTGGATCATGCTACAGCCACGCCGCCCGATCGTACTTGCGCTGGGCCAACACAATGGTGTTCAGATAATAAAATAGCCCAATAGCCCCTCACCCAATTTGGGCTTCTTTTCAATCAGGACACTAGCATATATGGCAAAACATGTAGTCCAATTGGACAGACTTATTGACCCATATTTTCTTGGGTTCAAACCATGTGTCCTTCCCTTCCTGCTGCTTTTGAGCCACTGCCCCCTATGAATCAAATCAAACACATCCACATATTCTCCTTTCCACATTTTTTATTTAACCTCACTGGTCAGATGCCAATAGAAGCTATCCACAGTGGAAAGCAGGGGGCAACAGTACCAGATGCCCTTGCAGTTTAAAACATAGTGCCCTTTCCTCCGGGCTGCATCGTTGCGGCTCCATTCCCAGTTTTCCCAAACCGTATCTGCACTGGAAAGGCTGCAGCCACAAGGCTCACTGTTGCCGCCACCGACGAGGAAGTGACTGTGGGTCCAGCAGGAGGATAAGGGACAAAGTGTCCCCTCCCATTGAACGCGCCCCACCCTGCGACTCCCTGATTAACGTAGGAACACTAGATATGGAAACAGGCTGCAAAGACACCCGCACCCCCATTCCCGTCGCTTGCCCTGGTGCCTGGCTCAGGGAACTCCCTAATCCTGTAAACAAACTGCCCCATAGGCAACTTGCCGACTGGCGTTCCCCCAACTTGCGCAGGTGGCAGTTGCGCCGTCCCATTAACTGGCGACATGACTGGCTGTATGGACACTCAGTGTTTCGACAGCATACAAAGATGCCACTCCTTCAACAGTTTGGCCAGGCAACTGTGCTTTCGGGGTCACCGCTTCTGCCCCAGACTTTCTCACTTTCTCTGCTGGGAGCTCAACTCTTGTGCCTGTCACTTCCTGGGGCACCCTAGGCTTCCGCACTCTAGCACCTGGCGCTCTGGACGGTGGTCGCTGTTTGGGCACTTCAAAAACTTCTGCGCCCCCATCTAACATGTCGTGGACCCATTGTGTGCCTTTCTCCTTGGCTTTGTCTAGCAACTTATCCATCAATGCTAGCTGTTGGCCAATCAACATTTCTGGTCTCTGAATAAGTATTAGGAATTTCAAAAATGGGTACCCCCTGTTTTTTGTTCTCGGGGGAGCGACACTATCAATGGGAGGCTAAAAGCAAAAGCAAAGGATAATAGGTCGACTGCCCCTACCTTAAGTCCCTGAGAAACACAGGGTTAAATCCAAGCTAATCTCGTGCAATTTTAAGATAACTTATACCACACGCAATATTCATTGAAAAATTAATTTTATTGTTGGGGCATTTTATGCCCAGAGTAAAAAAGGCTTGCAAGGGCCTATATATGTAAAAACCAAAAACTGTGCTAATCACTTACACTCCAACTGGTGTCTTCACACCAAACCTTTCATGATGACAAATACATAGAGAAAGGAAAAAATGGGAAAAACCAGTATTTAATACTGTAAATATAGACATATATAATCAAACAGAGGGATCAGGCATATTTGATCCTACCAACAATAATGTGTACCTCATAGGTTTAACAGGAGCGGTTGATCATTCGTGTGATCCTATATTTCATTTACTAACCACTCTATTTTGTTTGGCCACGTCGATGTAGGGCAAAAGGGGTTACTTTATACACACCAAATACCCTATATTAAATTGTTACAGTGAGAGATAGGAAACAAAGATGTACAGGGTTCCTATTGGCAAGTCGACATATGTTTCGGCCTTTCTGACTCATACGGTGCACTCTCTCGGTGCCGTTGGTTCTGTTGGTGTTAATGGCCGTCTTCAGGACGTAAAAACTTAGTATTTTCAGTACTTAATACTTTCCCATTGATTTGTTGTCTGTGTTTAACTCTATTTCTTTGAGACGTTGTAGGTCACTTTATAAGTATTTTCATCTGGCTCCTTGACGGATGCCAAGCGTACAGTGTGAGTTCATTCACCATATCTTTTTTTGTTTTCGTGTCACGATGGAATTGGAAAAGGACACTCCACACTGTGTTACTCAAGATGGTGCTGAGTTCAAAGTAGTGGCGATTCCGGCTGTGGTTGTGCGAAAACACCAACAGCAGTGGGATAGTTCCTCTGCTCTTACTCTTGTGGCTTTCTTGGTCGGATGTAGAGGTATTAGGAATACACCATGCCCTGCTATTAGATGGGCAGGAAAAGAAAGGGGGTCAGCCAAACCGAAAACGATGTCAGCAAAGCCAACGTTTCTGGACTGCGTATAAGGAATTTACCACCCCACGCCCTTCTTAGATGACCAGGTACTCGCATAATTTTCCCTGGCTACCATCAATGGCTACTTAAACTGCTAGGCCATGTGCAATTTTTTTTAACTTTCTGTGGCTAAGATACAAAGGCTGGCCGGTAAGCAGACCCAGGCCTCGTGCTTCAAAAACTATATTCTTAACCCCAAGACCACAGCAATCATCTTGACCAGCTCCCCCAGCCATTGGCCCATCACAAAAAAAAAAGATCACCTTTGGGTGTCTGTCTGCATATGGAGGAATTGTAAATCCCTGCTTGCAAAATTCAAAAAAACTGAACTGGCTCGTGTCCAGGAGGCTTGCCCTGCCACACATAAAAATTTGCAAACACATCAACATTACGTTCTAGAAAAGAAAATGTGCCACACAAATGAGCAACCATGTTCATGCATTAAAATTATGGTTATGTGCAGGAGGCAAAACTGCCCCCATAAGCTCACTGTCTCCAGAGCTCTGGTTCTCTCTGAGCTGGACTATTGCAACACCCTCTTTCTAAATCTGTCTGCCTCTACTCTCCGACCACTGCAACTCATCCAAAACAGGACTGCGAGACTTGTCCTTGGCCTCAAGCCCAGGGATTGTATCTCTACAGCCCTGAAACCTCTACACTGGCTACCAGTGGTGGCGAGGATTAAATTCAAAACACTTTGCATTGTCCACAAGGCCTTCTGGGACCTAGGGCTTGGGGCCTCAAGACCTTCAACTCTCTGTTCCTAAAGATCTTCCTTCTCGAGCTCTTCACTCATCCGCCTCCAACTCCCTCAGGGTCAGTCGCTTCTCCAAGCAACAAGTTGGTGGTGGATCTTTTTCTTCTGCTGGAACAGCCTCCCTGACTCTGAAACTTGAGGAGAACCATCCCGGGTTCCGGAAGCACCTCATGACCTTCCTCTTTGCTTCCGTTTCTCTCTTCCTCCCCCTGCTGATCTCCTTGCTGAAACTGCACTGGTTACCTGGCTACCCTCTGATTTCGTGCCCAAGTCCCTTACCCTGCCAGTTGCACACCTGCACCCACCCCCTGGCAACCCTTGCACTCAGGGATTGTTTCTGTATCCCTACAGCCCCCTACCAGCATTTGACACCTGATGTCTGCACTTACCCTTGCACTTTCCGCCAGCTGGCCGCACTTTTTATTTATTGTTTTTACAGTCTTATTTATTTTTACCTTTATCCCATATATTCAGCACTGCCCTCTACCCATTCCCCTGGCACTTTTCCCTTTCCCCCCTCCCCTGCACTTGCGCAATCTCAATGTCACCTGGCCTAGTAAGATCGTTGTCTCCGTCTTTCCCCTGTTCCCCCTCCCTTGCTTCGTCGCGCCTTGAAACACGTGTGTATAGGTGCGTTATAAATGCCAAATCATAAAAAGTGCGCAAACACAATCATGATTTGTTTTCAAAGAAAGAGCTGTGCAAGAGATCTAACTGAGCCCCTACTCGCTCACTACGTATATCAACATTTGCTTTGCATTCAACCCGCTGGTGTACAGGAGGCTTGCCCTGTCACACAAGGAAAGAGGAACACAATTTAAAGATTGCGCTTTGTGTACACTGCCCCCCATAAAAAAGTGCACAAAAAAATAAAAATCAACATTTGTTCTCTGTGCAAGAAACGTGACCGAGCCCTGTTCAACACAGCTGTTTGCACGAGGCCCATGCATTCCCATTAAGTCTCCAGATTAAAACTCGTACTGATTGGGAGAAATATTAAACCAGGGACAGACTCGGAATTATGACCCTGGGCGCTTGGTTCGCCCCATCAGATCCCTGCATAACAAGGCTGAGGAAAATCCCCACGTCCCAGACGTGAAAAGCACTCACATAACGAGGAATGCAAAATGCCCAGGACATCAAAGGGCGCGGCCATCCCTAAGGCTCTGTGCAAAAATCACCCTGATGCCCAGGTCGAATAAAGCACTTGTATAAAAAAGGCAAACGTCCATTAGCACACTCGAATGCCGCACAGAATCACCGCCCTGTGACCAGGGAATCCAATGCTCTCTCCCACTCCTAGCTGTCAAACTTACTTATAGGAGGGGCCTTGCACCAACACAAAACGACAAACTTAACTGAACCCTAAGATGCCCCTCAGTGACACGACATCCTTCAACCGTGGCACACAACAAGCTGCTAACTTGGTGCTGACGGTGCAGGACGGCAGTGGGAAAGAGGACGATGCCTGGGCTCCCCTACCTTAACTACCCTGACCTCACCGAATGCAGGTAAGGAAGCCACTCAACTACACTTCAGCTGTCATGAGCCCCGCCTCCTTTGCCCCTCTGAAAGCCCCCAGTGAAACGAAGGCCCCTGCCATGGCATACAAGGCAGGCCCTAAGGCTGCCACTCTTGTATGGCCATGGTGGCGGCCTCCGCTAGGTAAGGCTTTTGGAGAGGGCAGTGGTAATTTATTGGGCGTGCAGATGTATTGCCACAGAGGGAACAACAGTGCACTGTTGTGAACAGCACAGAGAACTGTTCCGTTTTTCTTGTATTCATGCCATCTATCATCATTAAGGCCACGAAAGACCTTAAATCCACCTCTCCATCTGATGCGATGCCTCTAGCTACTTTGCAGGGGGATCATCGATCACATTGATCCCTGGCTATGTACAGCTGTCAATCGATCGTGTTCGACTGGTCTTATAACAGCAGACCTAAAGCAATCCTGGGTTATACCTTTTCTTAAAAAGTCCTCTCTTGATCCAGTGATCCTGGCCAATTTCCGTCCGATCTCACTGCTTCCATTTTTGATGAAACTTTTAGAATCTCCAATATCTCCACTTCTCACAGGGATTTTAGAGAAGTCACACTCCTTAGACCCATTTCAGTCGGCATTCCGCCCAGGCCGGGGCACAGAGTGTCCTGGTTTCCATTATGGATGACCTGTCCAGACTGGTGAATCAGGGAATAATGGGGGCTTTGATTTTGTTACACCTCTCAGCAGCGTCCAACACAGGATCATCCCACTCTGCTGCCCTGCCTCTCTCAGGCCGGCCTCCCTGGTCAGGTGCTTGCCTAGTTGTTGTCATTTCTGACAGATAGGTCACAAGTTCTCTCTTTGGGTTCTTTCATTTCCTGTTCCCATAAACTAATTTGTGGCGTCACTCAGGGCTCTGCCCAGTCCCCCGCACTTTTTAATATCAACTTTATGTCTCTTTTGCTCCTCATCCATTCGCGCGGCTTTCAATCGTAGTATAACGCTGATGGCACCCAAATCATCGTCCAGCTGAATCTGGCCAACCTGGACACAGCATCTCAGCTAAGGTTGTGTCTGGCAGCAGTGAGTGATTGTATGGGGAGCAACTGGCAGAAGCTTAATGAGGACAAACAGAGGTTTTAGTGGGGGGGTCCTTCTGCCTCCCCGTGGGGTCCTCTTTCATCCTCTTCTCCTTCATTGCTCTGGTTTTCTGCCATCTGGCCCTCTGAGCTTGGCTCCTGTCCATTACCCGTTCCGGTAGACAGCAACCTAGTGTTCCTGTTCTCGGATTCTCTGTCACAGCTCAAGCTAGCTCAATAAGCAAATCTGGCTACTTCCATCTCAGAGTACTCAAGAAGGTCCTGCCCTTCCTTCTGGCAAACCTCTGCCCTTTGATGGCATCTTTGCTAGTATTGAGCAGGCTTGACTACTACAATATGCTGTTTCTAGCCCAGCCATCCTATATTAATCTTCGACGCCAGCTGCTGCAGAACTCAGCAGCTTGTGTGGCCACTAACACTGCTTATGGGATGCATATGTTGCGGCCACTAAACTGGCTAACGATTCAGAAGCGGATTATAGTTAAATCCCTCTGTATTGTCCAGCGTGCCTTCTATGGTGTGGGACCGGAATTCCTCCAGAAGTTTCGACACTACCATCGGACCGCTCACTGAGATCTGAAAAGCCTGATGGTTGATAATTCCTCAGTTTCACCATGCCTGTATGGGTGGCTGTTCCTTTTCAGTCGCAGCAGTGAAGCTCTGGAACACTCTACCCTTTCCGATTTGGGCTACCCCCAACCATTTCAGTTTTCGCTGCTTGTTAAAAACCTCTTTGTTCTAAGTTCTCTCTCCCCGATGCCATTTATCTCGAACAAGCGCTTTATAAAAACCATTAACATATCATAATTTGTTGGATTCACTGCACACTCCTATCCCCACACACTCTTCCTCAGTGATGTGGCTTCTCCTCTTCACCTGCTGGCTCCAGTAGCACTTGCTTCTAGAAAAGGTAGTGCCAATGCTTCCTTTGGCAGACTCCTCTCTTCCTGCATAAGCATACTCCTTCCAGTTCCTTTGGCAATCCTCAGCACAGCATCATGGAGTCTCTCATTCCATCCTCCACAATTTCCCAATGGCATATGATTTAATGAGGCATACCAAGGCAGCACCTGGCAAAGATTTCATCTGTCCTTAAATAACTGGCAAACGGTGAAAGTACTTGGACATACGATGTCAGTTCCTAGCAAATACCTGTATTGCGAGTTTTAAACACTCATTTGAAAGACTGCCTTTTGTTTGTGCACTTTTGGTCGAATCAACCAATTACATATACATACGTATGCATATATGATGGGGTAGGGACAGGTTTTAGGAGGGTGGGGGCTTGGTGTTGGATGCGCTGCTGTGGAGGGGATCCATCCATAACAAAACAAAAAAGGGGTCGAATTCAGGTCGCCCAAAAGTACACAAACAAAATGCAGACTTTCAAATTAAATAATTTCAAAACACGTAGAAGCTCAAATACCAATACATATTCTATGCAAGAGCCAAAACTATTGGGTTCTGCTAATGCTGGTTTTATCCCCCGCCCCTTCTAGAGGTAATTCACCCAGGGATTATTAGTCTTTTGATTTTAAAGCAAATGTATTTTTTTGTTGAGTTTATTGAAATTTCCGAGACAAAGCAATAAACAATATAGACAGTTATAGGGGGCATTTCACAGCAATATACATTTGTGTAACACTCACCGCACAACAACTTATATACTAAATTTCAGACCACTTTTCTCTCCCTCTACCCCCTTCCCCGTGCGGAACAGTGTGTCCTCTTGCAGTTTAAATTTAGGATATTTCTGAAGGTTGCGATTAGTGTCCATCGTCCGTGCTTAACAAATTGCAGTAAAAGTGGTTGCCTCCCTGTGTCCTTTTTAGAACAAAAATCTGGGTCTCCTCTGGTGGTATATTGGATACGTTTTCCATAGTAGGACGGGTTTGAGTATCCATTCTTTTTCCCTGTAGACCTTATACAGTCCTGGGCATATCATTATTCACAAAGTCCCCCCACAATAAATCACATTGCGTGGATTTCAGATGTAGGGCGGCAGTGATCTTTTCCATAACTCACATATTCGTGGCTACATTGACCCAATCTTCCCTGTTCGGTACACTTCCACTTCATCACCGGGGTGGCGCATACAGCCAACAAGAGGGGGCAGCCAGACCTGTGGTCCTTCTCCATTCATCCTCACATCTTTTGAACCCCAAAAGAGTTAGGAAGGGGCCTTGCATTCTTTGAATACCATCTAGGTCTCTGATCCACCCCAGGACCTCATCCCAGAAAATTCTAATAAGGGGACAGCCCCAACACATGGGCCAATAGTTCGCAGTTTCTCCGCTTTCCCGCCAACACAATGAGCTCATTGACTGGAACATCTGGGAGAGTCTGCACGGGTCATACTTCCACCTATGTAATAGTTTGATGGCATGGAGCTTATATTGGCTGGCTATCGAGACCCTGAAGGCGGCCCTGCACATCCTCCCCCACATTTCCAGATCAATCTCCTCTCCGAGGTCACTCTCCCATTTACTCTTCAAATGCAAAGTAGATCCCTTTCCAGCGTCAATTAGTTCCCTATGCATAGCGGATATCAAGCCTTTCATTTCTGTTCTGGAGTTTAGCAATTTTCCAAATGGGGTGAGGTCACTACTGACCTTGTCCTTCCACTTATCCCTAGACATACTACCCTTGATTTGCAAGAATTGAAAGACAGATAGCGGGCCTAACCCCAGGGCTTCTTCTAAATCTGAGATTGTGATGAAGTAACCGCTTCTCCACAGCTGACCCACCCTTTCCAACCCCGCGTCATACCAGGATTGAAATCTCTACAGATTGGGGATATCCTCTCTGATACCCGGGGCCCATAGAGGACTCAGAGGGGGCAGCCATGAAGTGATCTTTTGCATGTCTTTTCTCCCTCACCATATGTCCCATATGGTCCCCAGTATCAATGCCGGACCACTGGCGGAAGCCGTTACCCTCACGGCCTCCTGCAAAAGACAATCACATTAAAGTTTGAGCCCCCCCCCATTCCACACCCCCTTCTCTAGAACAGAAACATTAAAACTACGCAAAGAACCTGTTTTCTCCATACAAATCCAGTCACCATTAAGCTGCTAATTTTCCTGGCAAGGGATGCCAAAGTTATTAGAATCATACCTGCGCCCTAGCCTGTCGGCGTCGAGGCAAGGAGAGTCCAAACCAGTCACCATCTGAAAGGTCTTGCATCCCTGTGATACAAAGCCTATGAAATTTCAGGCACCTGGAGCAAGAATCCCCCAGAGGGGAATGGAGAGGGCAAAAGGGGAAAATGTTTGCGGCGGAACCGTTGTGTTAACCATCTCCTCATAGCAGCAACTGTCCATGAGCCCTAAGGTCCCTTCATAGTTGAGCGATATGTGACATTTGGGAGACATATTACAATGTTAGGTCTGCTCAGCTCTCGCCTTCCGGCGAGGTGTTCCCTCTTCAAAATGTTTTTGAGCCTTTAACGTGCTTCGTCCTTGGCCCTTGTATGAGCCACTGTCTTCCACCTTGTCCCACATCTCCCTGTTCTCGCCCCTCTTCGTGGTTGTCCAGTATTTCTGAAATTTAGCTCTTGATGTCTCTCTCGGATCGCAGCCTCCTATTTTCAAATGACAGGGAGAACGGGTAGCCCCATCTATAGCGTATTCCACATTCCTTTAACCACTTTGTGAGAGGGATTCACATTCGCCTCAGGGCGAGGGACAGGGAAGACAAGTCCTGAAAGATCGTGACTTGCGCCTCGCCAAGGCAGACCGGCCCTCCACGTTTGGCCTTCTCCAAGATGCTGGTCCTATCCTGGTAATTGTGGAAACGGGCCAGGACCGATCTTGGTCCGCCTGTTGGACCTCCTGCTCGGTGTATTCTTTCCGTTTTTGGTTCGTCCACCGCATCGTCGTCAAACAGGAGTTTCATTATATCATGGAGTTTCTTCTTGAGGTCCCTCTCCAACTCCCCCTTTTGTTTTGGCATGCCGAAGAAGCGTAGATTGTTCCGTCCATCTCGATTTTCCAAATCGTCCATTTTAAGAAACTCTTTGAGTCTCTCCTCCATCTTGTCCTTCCGTTGCCTGATCTTGTCGATTTTCCCACCTATATTGGCCCCCATGTTCTTGATTTTGTTCAATAGGGCCGCAACATCTCCTTTGGTAGCTGCTGCTTTAGCTCCTGAGGTAGACATGGTTGTGTAGTGGGGGGTCCCAGGTGCTGAGGGAGACGGAGAGTAAACTAACTTGCCTAGTTTTGCTTATAATTCCATGAGCGAAGAGACAGGCTCTCCGTTCAAAGTCTAAGCTCGCTAGTATGTGGTGGAAAAGGGAGCCTTTGTTCTTCGTATCGAGAGCAGGATAACGATAGTTTGTCTACAGGACGCTTTACATTTCGATGGAGGGTGAGGACCACCGATTGTGCCCTTCATTCAAGAGTCCATGCGTAAATCATGGTCTGTGACCGTAGAGCTGCTACTCCCTGTAATCAATTCACTTCTTCCTTCACAGTGTATCTACGGGTGTGGTGGTAGGCATTTTGTTCCTCTAGCGTACTAGGTGTTAGCGCTAACAGGGTTTCATCCCAGGGACCACTAGTTCACAGCAGTCCAGAAAAGCGTTCTGGGCACACATGACAGGGGCCCAACCCTCCAATAGTGTTCTGTATGGTGCGTTGCCTTGTATCCACTGTGAAGCAGAAAGATTGTGTATCCTTTTGGGATGCTTGGTGTCTCGCATGCAACGCAGCCTTTCCGGACTTTGTGTGCCCTATCTTTGTGCGAATAGGGTGGAAGGTCCACATTAGCAGAGGAGGATACAATTTCACATTGGCCTCCGGTCAGAGTTCTCCACCGGTGCTTTCACTGCTGTGCCCCTAGGGTACTTTTTAGATCCCTTAGCATCAGAGATCACTTCATAGATAATTACAGGCCACCTACCGACGATAGGCGCTATCAATGTCCAGTTCGGATAGCCTCAGGATGATTCCAGGACCGCATTGCATTATCAGGCGCGATTGTGTAATGAGTAACTCACCGGTGGTTTGGTCTGTCTCTTCTCTTGTTAGTCCTATTCAATTAGCAGTGCCTTGTAACCGCTTCATTCTGCTCTGCATATGTCCATTTCTCACCTGGTGTGTCATTTGGGGGTATCTGTGCATGTGTGCTCTCCCAGGTAGCGCTCTGTGTTCCCCCTTGATGAGGGGACTGGTGGTTACAGCACTGGTGCTTTGCCAGCCCATGGTTTGCATATCACCTAAATTCGAGACTGGGGCACCTGCGGGCCCAATAATTATGTCCTCTGTCTCTTGGGATCCTTGGTCGTGGGCTCCTCAATCATTGTCCTGCCTGGTTTCCTTCTTTTTGTTGCATGTTTCAGACTGTGCTGTTTGGCGGGCACCAACTTTGTAATCTGTAGTTTGGAGGAGGTTGAGTGCGTAGGATGGTTCCACTAGCGCCAAGCCTCCCAATTGCCTTCAGTAGGTCGCACGTACGGGAGAAACAAGGCTATGTTGATTGGTCGACATGAGCAGCCTGTTTCATTTTATGGGTCGGGGAATGAAAGGCATACGTGGTATGGCCGGTTCTATGGGTCTCTCACGTTCCTTTGTACAGATTCGGAGATGATCCATTTACTCAATCGTTGTGCGCGGCTCTCACTTTCAAATGTCTGTGGCGTCTTGGCCCTTCAGGGAGTGCGGAAGGCTAGCAGGGGCCACTGCAGGGGTCCCTGGTAGTAGGGGGAACCCAACCGTGCATTCCCAACGCCGACTCAGGCCGAAGCAGTCCAGCCGCGCACACCTTCACTGTCCCTCATGCCTCACGGGGGTACTTACACTGGACGTGCACTCCAATGCACCTGGTGATGAACCGTCTCCCTCAGCATACAACTCCGGCGAGTGCCCAGTGGTTCGTTAGCCCCGGCTACCTTGTTTCGCTTGGCGGAGTCCTTTGCGCTCCAGGCTACAAGGTTACTTTCACTTTCTCTGCAAGGCACCATCTCTGGCTGGGGGTGGGGGGTTGCTCTCCACACCGAGTTTAAGCATGAAAACTTCACCAATTTTTATCAGACTTTCGCCCCCTCGGAGGAGGGCACATTCCCAAGGCACACCTGCTCTGTTATCATGGGGGGGTTTTTAGTATGTCACGTACTGAGCGTTCAATTCATTTTGTATTGTTTCTTTTTGTATTTTGGTAATTACATTTCTGTATAGTATTAGTTTGTAATAGCATATTTTGCTGATCAATAAAATGATACTGATATAGGTGAGGAAATTAGATAACTTTCAATACATGGGTTAGAACACGTCTTTCTCCGCTATCGTTCTTTTCATAACCTGTTTTAATTGTGTGTATTTTTTACCTTCTATTGCGCCCCCCTCATTTTCTGTCTTTCTAGCCCTCTTCCCTTATTGCCATGTCATCTTTACATTTTTACACTATTTTTGTTTTTGTATGCAATTTGTAATCCCAATACAATCGTTCCTATTTTCTTTCCATTTCCTCTGACTTTGTTCCACTTGTTTTGGCTTTTCCCTGCATTTTGTCTCTCCTCATCCGTTTGACACCTTTTTGTCTTTTCCCATCATTATTGTTCTCCCCATTACTATCCCATTATCCTAGCAGTCTGCCTTTTAGCTTGGTCTCGCTCCTTAGACTTCTCACCTGTCCCGCAGCAGGAGAGCATCCTCTTGAGCAAGCCAGTGCTCTATGCAGGCCGGCCGGCCGGCCGGCCATCATCTTGCATCATCAGCCTGTGGGAACCCAATGCAGGCAGCTGGAGCGAAGCAGCGAGAATTCTAAACCACTGTAATAACTTATCACAGGGGCTAGTGGTCGTATTTCACATTAGATGGTCTCACAACCTACTTGAATGTAATGAGCATTGAACTAGAGGAGTTTTCAGGGAGATTGCAGCTCTGCATGGATTAGCTGCAATCCTAGATAGAGCTGTAAATGTAAGCATGCTTGCATTTTCTCCGTTTTCTGTGAACAGAGAATACCTGCAAGAGCCATCACATTAATGGTACAAAAATGAAAAATGCAGCACTCAAAATGTTGCACCGGAAAGCAGTTCTACTATTTGTAAGTAAAATGGTACCATTATACATAAATGAAACCATGAAAACGATGCTAGCCTTCTCCGCAGTGCTTTCTAAATGCAAGTTCAATGCAATTCAGCTTTATCGCAGCCCATCAAATCTTTCAAGGGCTTTCAATCAATGCTTTCAACCAACTAACATTTCGTAGGTTTCTGACGGCTGTGGGTCAGAAGACATGATTTGGACTTTATTCCATGCCTCATAAAAACGACTGCTGTAGAAGAATGAATGCCAATGAAGTGAGAATGAGAGCCCTTAGCATACAGCGGATAATACACAGAACTGTTCTTCTCCCCCGTCGCCAATATTCCACTACTATTCGAACCAGAGATGACATTTCTTACTTACAAGCTCCATCCCAAACACTTACCCATTGCGAATTTCATAGACATGTTCTAACTCCACGGCCACCTCAGAATCCACGCATAGCCGTCCGTGCTTAATTTGTGCGGGTGTCTGCCAAGGCTCAGCCCTGGCACGTATTTGAGCCTCGGCGCTTATTTTCTCCAACACCGTTTTATTATGATGTGGTGTTTTTGCAACTTTATTATTTTAACGGTCAGTCAATTAATAAACACCTACAGAATCAGAGCAAAATGTAAATGCCGATTGTGTTTAAAGACACACATACATGAGTCTCATATCAAAACACGAGTATGCTATTTTATGTGTACGTCGATTGGCATTTGTAAATCACACTTGTGCTGTAGTGAGCACACCCGCCAACCAGAATAACGCCATATATGTTGACAGCATGGGGAGCAGCCGTGGTGGTGGTAACAGTGGGCAGGGAGCTGGCCATCCTGACATGTCGTGACTGTTAGAAAATATTTGAGCCCAGGCACTTCGTTTTTTTTTTATTTTTTACAAATTAAGCACCGATAGCTGTGCTTTGTGAATAATAAAAACATGGCATTTTAAAAAATAAATGTACAATTAAACAATTCTTTTTAGCAAAAGGAAGCTTAATTATCTCAGTTTTCCATACACACAAAAACAATTTATGCAATATACAGTCTAAAATGTAAAGATTTAGAAAGTTTTAGAGATTCTGCTCTCCAGAAGAACCTCCATCAAGAACTTCACTAATGCGGTTACACGTTTGATTTGTTGTCCGACCATCAAACATGACCACCAATTTTTAACTTCTGAAAGTACAAAGTCCGAAAACAGAGGTCTATTATGTTTTAAGCACTGCTCTTTCAGAGCTGGTCATAATGCCATCAAATGGAACACTGATTCCACTTTCGTTTTATCATGGCAATACCGGCAATATGTTTCCGCAGACTGACCCCGAATTGTTTGCATCTCGTTGGTGGGGTGAGAGTTCAGATGGGCTCTCAGGAAATGGTCCCTAACCCTTTTGTCTGGGAACTGTTTCAAGTATTCGCAGGGCGTGTTACAGCTGCAAACTTCTGAAGGTAAATCTGCCACCGATTGATAACTTCTCGCATACTCCAGAGTTTGGATCCAGTCGTGGTCTTGTGTTTTTCTTTTTACCCGTACTGCGTCAGACAACAATTGATCTAACGAGCTGCCAATTTCTTCTAGTTAGGACAGGGTAGTTTCATGCCATCTCACCAATGTCAGGTTATAGTCCAAGAGCATCTCTTTGTACACGATTTCCAGGATTGGCAGGTGTGCAGGTTCAAAGCGCTTCCTCAACAGTGCCAGCCTGTTCCAAATGACTGGATTTCCGAGAATTCAGACCCAGCTCTCTCCAGATAATGGCGATCTGAGTGGACAAAGGACACCCAGAATCTTCTTTCAAAAGCCATCCTCGAGACGATTCCATAGGGGTTCGGGAAGGTTGAACATGGCTCCACCACGTACGTTGGAACAGGTACCACGTTAGATTTGAAGTACTTCAATGCTGGTACGATGGAAAAGCGGCCAAACATCCTGTTAAGTGTGCATGCTTGGCTGGTAAGAGTTCATCTTTGCAAAGAGGTAAATTGCCACTGGAGCCTCTATAGTTGAGTTACTCAGCCAGACCCCTAGATATTTAAATGATTGCACCTCATCGATTTTTTTCTCCATCAATGTACCATGAGTACCGGTTTAATCCCCTCTTACCAGATGCAAGGGTGAAGATTTTAGTTTTCCCTTTATTAATCTCCAGGTCGTTCTTTTTGATGCAACGATGTAAGGCATCGAGTTGTCTTTGCAAACAGACCTGGGTTTGGTCGATTAACACGACATCGTCCACATACAGCAGAGGCGGTAGGTGAGATCCACCAACCTTAGGAGGGAAAGACCTGTGGTCGAGAAGGGTTCAGGCAAGTCCTGCATAAAAAAGACAAAAAGCACTGGGGCCATGGGACAACCCTGCTTGTGTTCTCGGAAAGTTCTTATTTCGTTCGAGAGGGTTTCAGCTTTGTTCAACCTAACTCGTAAAGACGTGCCTGAGTGCATAGCTAGGATTGGATGGAATATTGGCTTTGGCAATTCTTTCTTTGCCAATTTTGACCATAGCTTGCATCTGCCGATTTGGTCAAAAGCTTGCACGAAATCTACAAACACCAGGTAGATCTTCAGTTTGGAGGGTCCTACGTTCCCCTTCAGCATTTGGAGTAAGAGGATATTTCTTGATGTCACCAGACCCTTAACAGAACCGGTTTGAAATGTGTCAAGACAGCCGGTCTCTCTGCAGCACCTCTCTGCACCACAGGTTGAACATGGCCTTTGATCAACCTAAACAAGACCTGAAAACTGTATGTTAAGATTTTTTTTATTTTTTTATACTTTTTCCCTTTCAAATGTATATGTTAGGCTGACACTTGACTGATGAGTGGCAAGAGAATGTGTACATTTGCGGCTTATGACAGTTTTCCTGAAAGACTGCAGGCTCTTACCAGTCAATTAATTAATGTCGCTGCAGACTTGCCAATTTGCCATGATAGGTGAATTAAAGTAAATGCGTGTCCAGTCAGACTGTCTGGCAGAATATTTGTCCCTTCGGCATTAAATGAAACAGACGAGGGGGAGCCAGATAACGTATCTGTAGAGCTGAGGCAGTGGTTCTGGCTTGGCTCTAAGCCTCAAATAGGATGCCTGGCGTCCTATCTCCCCACAACACAAAACACATACCGACATCCTTATTTTGGCTGGCACCACACAGTGAGAACATTATTTGCTAATCATCACACACTTTAGTTAATAGCTGAAGCGTACACTTGAGCCCAATCTGCACTTTAGACAGACAAAACATCTTTTCAGCTCTAGTTTATACAATTCCGTGTTATGTATGGCTTTAAAGAGGTAAAATCCAGTTCTGTTCCCTAGCGATGACCATGACATACAAAGTACAAAAATCACATTATAAACCAGCTTGACAAATATATTTATTTATTGGACAGGTGTATGGCACATATATAAATCCTTTTGCTAGGTAAAACGAGTAGGATTACAACTTTGTTTGCCCATTGTGAGTGGAAAGCTGCAAGTATTCAAAGCAATATCAGGCAGCCTAAAAAAAAAATCATCTGGGCTTCGCAAATACATGATTGCAGTCACTATTTGACTCAGGCATGCTCCTTGTTAAATGCCACCATCCAGCTCTCATCACCCAACGGTCCTACTTGGAGGGCTTGCCATAGGGAATGATCTGTCTGCTGCATATGGTGGCCAAAGAGCACAGATAACAGAGGCATGGAAAGGTTTTTGCAAGACACTACTCTGTGCGATTTATCACCATCCATAAGGTTTTCCTGAGACAAGCGAGGGCCAGAACAGGATTAAACTCTGTGGAGGCCCCTAAGCAGTCAAAATTGCGTGGTCCGCCCTCACAAATTATCTCCTAATAAGTTTTTAATTTTACCAACCAACATTTTAAATAAACCAATTTTATTACAATCTGTGCATTACACGTACGTAGATTGCACCAGATTTTTTACAAGCCAACAGCTGCCAGAATATGAGCTTTTAAGAGACAAACTGCTATGTGAATCAGATATCTCAGGTTTATGTACTTGAAGTTGTTAATGGATACTTTACTTTAAATACAGTATTTTCTCTACAGAGTGTTTAATGTAAACTTTTCGTTTCTTTGAGTTAATTCATTGTTTTCCATATTTTGGAAACAATTTAAGAAAGCTTGATTGTAGTTATTTTTCAATATGAAATAAATACCAGTTTGATCCGCTGTCACGGGGCCCCCGTTATCTGTTGTCGCAGGGCTCCTAAAAGAATGGGGCCCATAGGCTGGTGCCTACTTTGCATATTCAGTAATACGGGACTGGCTCGGTCGCTTGAAGATTGCCAGGTCCCAGATGTGAGGCTCTGTACTGGAGCAGGATAGGATGTCCAGCAGATGCCATAAACCTCTGGCGAGCGCACATTTATTTAAAAAAGCAAACTATTTTCACAGGGAGGGAGGAACAGGGGAGCAGGTGAAATTGTAGGGTTTCTAGATCAGTGGCTTGAAAGAAGAGTCAAGCTGGCAAGAGCCATCCAAGGCAGCCCACCTGGCACCCACTGATTTAATCGCCCAAAAAAAACAAAAAAAAAAAAAAAAAACAAAGAGGGTGTTATAACCAGGTTTGTGACAATGAAACACAACAGATAACAGATACAGAAGGATATGTCTAAGGTTCACTTAAACGACACAGACTGGTAGTTGCAAAGGATACACTCAATGTCTTCTCCCATCTACTGTTGTCAGAGGTAGAATGTAGTGTGTCAAGAGAAACCTAACTAATGTCACTCTCTGACTAGTAAAAACGACTAGTAAAAACCACAGTCAAAGAGAGCTATTAGTGGGAAGGGCAGGAGTGGACCAAGATTCACCAGGCTGTCGATAGAGAGTGGACTAATTAGAAGGCTATTGGTACAAAAGAACAGTAAGAACCTATGTTATATACTCTAACCTGGATGTACAGCCACAGGTAAATCCCAGCAATGTCCGATGAATCCAAGGAAAACAACGACAAGGAGAGGGTAGTGAGGAATCTAACCCGGGCGGAACGAGGGCCGCACTAGAGTTGGGTTGGTGCACACAGGTAAGCGTCCAAAGTTCTGTGCACTTTGTAGGAGGAGAAGAAAAACCTTGATCCAGGAAGACAAGCCCTTTACAGAAGTTGAAGGTCCAGTTGAGTCCCGACCAGGAGTGAGTACAGAGACTGTCAAACTCTCCTGCAAGTAGGATGGGATTGAGCAGAGGTTGTATACCCACAATGGAAGTAAATGTCTATGGAGAGTGACAAAGAGTAATGAGGTTAATAGCTGGGGCCTCTGTAATCAACAGACCAGGAAATTGCTGAATCGCGTAAGAACGCAGTGGGGCTCCGTTTTGGAACGAAGCAACAGGATGAAGAGCGTTGCGTAGGGACGCGACGGGGCTCTGTATGAAAATAGAGTGAAAGTTTGTAGAAAACTGCGTAAGAACACGGAAGAAAGGGTAGCTCTGAGACGAGCTGGGAGGTTGCCTGAAACTGCGTAGAAACGTGGGGGAAGGCAACCTCTCCTTGCGATGGAAAGATGAGCGTCTGCGAAGAATAGCAGAAGCAAGCTCCGGAACGCAGATACCGAAAACGATCAGAAGCGCAACTGTAAGGCATCCGCCTCGTTAAATGATGTCAGCTGACGTGCACCTGACCAATGCAATGACGCGTACGGTGGTCATGTGACGCAAGCTCTTTCAGTGGCGTCTCCAGGCCAACTTCCATTGAGTCAGGGGCTTAGTTTTTAGAGTTTTTTTTCTATGTAGGGTCTGCCAACGTGTGTGTGGGGCATAACGGTGGTGTGTGGCAAAGTCCTGACAGCTAAGCAGAATCCCCAGATGTAACACGTTTCGGGGGTCGAGAGTAGTGATCAGAACGCCCTCCTCAAGGCTTGCTCAACGACCCTGTAAACACATGTATGGGCATATCAAAAACATACCTAAAATGTTAAGAAGCCTTTTTTTGTGTCACCCTGGTAGACGTACCCTAAATGGGGGTAGGGAGTGCTCCAGGTGTCTGCTCCCCTCTTGGTGGCCAGTGGCGGAAGTGGAGCTGGCACTGCATTAGTGATGCATGGCAGCAGGCAATGATCCTACGGCTGTGTGTTTCCTGTAGGGCCCCCTTGTTACGGGAGGGAAAGACTAATTGTATATTAATGCTGGCGGGAGAGCAAATGCCCTCCAAGCTGGTTAATATCTTATTTGAAAGGCCTCTTGGATATGAGACCATGTATCCTGTGCGCAGGAGTGAGTAATTCTGCAGAGTTTGCTGAGATCATGATAGAGGTTGCACGCTATTTGGAGACCGTCTAGCTACAAATACCACCACAGTCATCGTAAAAGTAGCCTTTCATTTTACTTGCTGCAACAGAGCAGCCAGGTGGCATTATGATCATCACTTTTTATTCCCTCCCGTTTTTAATTCCAACCAATGAAAACAGATATGCATGCTTCAGCTTCGTGGCATTCAGCATCAATAACACAAAATAAATGGTGCCCTAAAATTAGCACTTCCCTGTCCCCGGCACACCTTTATGCTGTAAATACACCCAGGAATGTTATGACAATGATTAGTGAATTCAAGTAATAGCTTTAACAGAAATAAATCCTTAACACAGTCTTCAACAAGTGGTGAAACCTCTTGAAATGATGTTGAAAATGGCGCAACACGTTTCAGGGGAAACCCCCTTCTTCAGGGACACAACTGTAAATGTTACAGGCAATAGTCAAATTAGTATGTGTATGCAATCATTTTTCAAAAATACATACTTATCCTGGAACATTCACCATTCAGACAGAATAACCAGAAAGTACTTGTGGCTTAATTAACCATTGTCCCAATCAAGAGCCAAGAAAAATGAAAAAGTACATTCAATATAAAAGTAGAGTGCAAACCATACGATAGTCTCGGTGGGAATGCCATGCAGAAGAATCATAACCCAAATTGTGAAAAAGAAATCCTATCTCGAACGTGCAGAGGAAAGCAGGCGTCCTGCGTCGCCCTAGTTCAAAGTGGTACGCCCTGTGCATTTATCAGATTTTGTAAACTACAATGGTATACTAAATGAAGTGGTTTACAAACCTCAAATGTAAATTGTGTTATACCCAAAACGATATGCCACTTAACCAATGAAACACCTAGAGAAAAGCCAACAGTCTGAAAGAGCTCATGTGAACTCTGATGACATCTATAATAGAAATGCACCATGCATCATACCTTGGTGATATATGTTATTCAGGTACCCAACATGTACTGACCGATAACTGGAATCAGGAGAGAAGGAAGGCTGGGATTAAAAAAACAAAAATCAACCACAGAAGAATGAAGGTAAATTATAAAAGACTGCATACATTAATGTAAAGTACATATACTGGATAATGGTGGATAAGGAAACTATTCAATGCTTACCCTTTGCATCTAATGTTCCCCAAACTATGGGAATCGAATGGTTTGCACACTCTACTTTTATAATGAATGTACTTTTTTTTATTATTCTTGGCTCTTGATTGGGACATTGGTTAATTAAGCCACAAGTACTTTTTGGTGATTCTGTTGGAATTGTGAATGTTGAAGCATAAGTATGTATTTTTGAAAAACTGTTTTACACATTACCAATTTGACTATTGTCTGTTACATATACAGTTGTGCTCCTGAAACACTCTGTGCCTTGTTCGACATGATTAAATGAAGTTTCACCACTTGTTGAAGATTGTATTAAGGATTTATTTCTGTTAATGCTATTACTTAAATTCACTAATCATTGATATAACATTCTTGGCTATATTTACAGAATAAAGGTGTGCCAGGGATAAGGGAGTCCTAATTTTAGGACACCATTTATTTTATGCTATTGTTTGTGCAACCTCGTGTCAGGGTTGTGTTACCTCCCCTGCACCCAAACATCAACTAATAGTTTAGCATACTCCCCCACAAGATTCCTAGCTAAGAGTAGGTGTGCACGGGTCTCCCCACTCTTGTTCACATTCAGCATCAATCATGGATAAAGGATGCAGAGTTGCCCAGGTTACCACCCTGCAGATATTGGAATGTGCCTCTGAAAAGTCATAAATGCTAAGTTAACATCAATGAAAAGAGAACAGGCTCAATTGAGAAGGAAAGCTCTTGAATTGTTTGAAACGTAAATGCGTAAGAGACTACCCAGACTAAAGTGACTGCCTTAGCGAACACTATAGCCAGATGCACTCCTATTAGATGACATCGACGTGGAGGCCCTTCTCATAGGGGGTGCATTAGCGTATGCCTATGGCTTTATGCAAATCACATAAGAATTCAGATAAACCATTCATTTGGAGGTAAAACCGGCTTCATGTTATTACATATACATTTCAAAACTTGACGGGGACCACAAGTGATTGCTACATTTTTTCTGACAAACATGTCCATGTCCCCAGCAACTCCTACTGACCCACCAGTAGCCTGTTGGCCTACTAGCTGTCTGAGCTTTTCTGGGGTGTATTGAAATGTCAAGTGGGCAGTCGAAAACCCAAGCCTGTGATCCACCCTTCTCCCCGATGAGAAACCCAAGGGGCCAGCGAACCATCCATGCCTGCTTGTTGGCCTATTGGACAGGAGATGAGCCCCTCAACCATAGCCCGGTAGCACAACATGGGACCATGATCAATTTTGAACTTATTATATGAACTAAGATCTCCATATACATTGTGAAGGTCCTCGTCAACAATGTCCCAAATGCACAAACTCAAAAACTGTAGAAGGAGGCAGAACAAATATCCATAACGCCGTACTTGTGAAATCACTTAAAAATACTTATGATCCAAACCCCAAGAACCAGCACGTTCGATGGGAGGGAGGGCAAACATCTGGTGGGTGCAGTGAGGAAAGAAGGAAAGGTCCCAGGCAATGTTCCTTCTAATTATTTTTCTCCAAGTGAGGAAATGTTTGGCTTTTGTGCACATATTTTCCATGTGCGCAACTAACGTACTAAGCCACTTTGTGAGCATGCAGATTTAGTGAACCATCATCTCTGAAGAGAGCTTGGAGGGGAATTTCCCTTTTCCAACCACTGAATTATTTTCAAATGAGTGAAAAAGGTGCATCTCACAGCACCTTTTCCAAATAAACAAGATATAAAAACAAATATTTTATACGTGGTTATAAAGAGTTCTCATCAACCAGTTCAAGAGTTCAAATTGTGCCACAGTACCTAGCAAAAGTACTCCTGTGCGCAGAATAATATGTATATGCAGTAAAAGTACAGTATGCTCAGTTTAAACAGGTTTAGTTGTAGTTATTAATTTGTCAACAATGCTCAGAGACAATGCAGAAACTGTTTGATGCCACTGGAGAAATCATTAAAGTTTATTATTAAAATCAAATATGGCTCATCATTACTGATGCGGTTGGCAAAAAATTCAGACATAAAATATTTGCAGATGGAATAATGGCAACTAAAAGAAATGCAGCAGAAAACAACTGAGAAGGTACTTGTGTTCTATTGTATTGACAACCCATATGCCAGGGCTGTTTCTTTTCTCCTCTGCATCTCAAACCAGTCTTACATTGATCTAAATTCATTTTTACCAAAATAACATCACACATTTGGAGTGCATGGTGTCCAAATTTGATAGGTTAAAAAAATTCATGTGCCACTTTCATGAAGTAATGCAAGTGCCAATAGAACAGGTCTCTCATGATGATAACTGCATTGAAATCACCGAGGAGCAACATTCTTGGGCCTCCGCTTACTACCCACATTACATTGTCCTGTGAACGCAGCTTTGAAAACACTTATTCAAAATCAGCTGTATAGCCAAGAGGCATGCATCACCCATGCTTCTACCCACAAAGATCCACTGATATTTTGGAATCAGTGGCCAGTAGAGCAGCAGCATAGGAACGATCTCTTATAATATTACTGCCCAAAGGACAGGACACATAATGCAGTCTATAGATTTGTCCACCCTTCCTCAGCACAGCATAGACAAAATTCAACAAGAGCCTTCCTGAGGTTGCTTATGGAGACCTGTTGAAGAAAATCATATACATTTGCTTTTTAAGTTAATAGCAGTAATGCTCAGATGTACAACAGATCGAGTGCCTTCTTCTATAACGAGGGTCCTCGCTTCTGCAATTTGCTGTTATCAGTTAAACAAGATGCATAGGGATGCCCTCAGCAGCTGAGCAAGGAAAGGAAAAAAAGGGGCAGTTTCCAGTTAAGGAAAGAAATTGCCATGAGCCTGCATGTACAGAATTATTTTGGAGTGCATTTAAGACTTTGCAACATACCCCACCCTAATATTTCTGGGAAGGATTATGGAAGTGCTCAGTGAAAACGTTTATGTGTAGCAGAGAGATACCATATTATGTGTTAAGGTCTATGCCCAATGGAACTCTGAAGACCTGGAAAGGATGCACACTGTGAGAAGAGCATTGTAGCTGTCCAAATATATGTTGTCCTAATACCATATACGAACAATGGCAGGCATTGTCCATACCCATTATCAGTTGCAGACTAAGCAAATGATATTGCAATGTTGCTCTCCACTTATAGGGTAATGTTAGCAATGCTAAAATATGACATTTACTTACTCAAAATCATTTGTGGGCAAATGAAATATTGAATTCTATAATACTTTGTGTCAAGGGTACTTACTGCTTGTGTGCCATATGTACAGAGATGAGGAAGCATGGGATGAGGTTCCCCTTCCAAGTAGCGTGCTCATTTACAGTCAGTATCTGATAATTGAGCTAACAGTTGGGTTGCATAGTGTGGGAGAAGCTTTTGCTTAGGCACCATGAGTAACAGAAATTCGGGTGCTTGAATGTTATTCATATTAAAGCAAATATAAAACAAAGCATACATAGGTACACGTCAGGAAAGCCTTGGCAGAGCCAAGGTAGGCACAGTCAAGGTTGTATCGAAATGTGGCCTGGTGCTGAAGTTCTAATCACAAGTAAAAGAATTATGGGTAGGGAGGGAGGCTTATTTGGGTAATGTGTGCAGATATATCTTAGATGGATATTCTGTTCATGGAGGCACGTTTTCATGTTTGTTTTGATATAATTTAGCTTTATTAAGAGAAAACAAATGTCCGGCAAATGCTGTGGATTGTGCCTTATTCTTTCTTGAGAAGTTGGGAAGGTCTGTGTGCGCTGCTAAAACTCTGCGGAGTGGCACCCAGAATAAAGCTGGGCAAGCACACATGCACACAGCTTAGAGGGAACATGCCAGGGCAACCCCCATTTATAAGGTGGCCACCGGTCTGCAAACAAGACCCCTCCTTTCCTTGCTCTGCCCCTCATGCTTGCACCTTCAAGAGCACACCCGCTTCCCAGGAAGTATTGCCCTGTGGACAAGGACATGACCTCCTTCCCCAATCAGCAGCAGCCGTCGTGGCCCACGAGGCAGCCCCTAATGGTGCCCACTCATGTAGGGCCATGGCAGCGAAACCATCTCCTTTCTATACATCAGAACCACCTGCAGCTCAATGGCCGGGTCATAAAACCATGTGTCAGATCTGCTGGAGTGAAACGTTGGAAACACACTGGACACATGAGATTTGTTTTCAGGGGAAAATGTGAGAAAAGTTATAGAATGAATATATGGCCAGAGTCATGAGGAGCTTGGCGCTTGCTGGCCCTCCTGATCTTTTCCAAGTTTAGCAGTTTCCGGTGACAATTAGTTAAGGGGTCAAGCAACTTGTTGATCAACAGGATGAATTCTGAAATAAGATCCAATTAAAGCAGAACACCGTGAATGAGAGGGACGTAGCAAACAGTCAAAGCAGCAATTTATTGCCTGTGACAAAAAGGACTAATTGGGAATATCCGTATATTTTACAATAGCAGAGGGTTCATTTTTCCAAGAATCAAGTTGGATCACAGTGTCTCCAATAGGGCAAGTGTAAAGAAAAAAAAGCACTTTATCAAACATGGAGGGAGATTGACATTTAACCTTTACAGACTGAGCAAGGGGTCATATGTTAAGATACTGACCCACTCCATCAAGTTGTGGAAGATCCATTATCACAAGTGATACGCTCCTTCCCAAGGTCTATATGGCTATTAGCACACAGATAAAAAGAAGGAAATTAAGCACTTTTTGTAGACTGAAAAGCTGTTTCATGGAAATAGAAGTTTTGAAATAACGTGGAGTATGTATTAGAGTTAAACTGAACATGTTCTATTTAAGTGTGCTATTGATGAAGGCACCTCCTAGTATTGATGTTTCTTTGCTACTCAGGAGATGGGACGAGCTTGGCTGTTGGATTGCCTAGCTGGTCTGAGTGCTCAGGATTGTGGAAGAACAGGAAAGCCAGCCCATCCTGAGTGTTCAGCGTTACAGCCAGAAAACACTACCATTGCCTCATGCCTTCCTTCCACATCGGACTGTAAGGCATGAATTGGCTTTTGGGTGGCATTATAGTTTCCAGTGCTATAACAGGTATTTGACCAAGCTGCCGGTGTGGTGTGCTTTGCTTTCCAGCAGCTGTACCGAGCGTTCACATTTGACGTAGTTATGGTAATAATGACCCAAGTTTGGAGGCCAGCATCAGCCAGTAGTTTAATAGTTGTAGCTCTGGGGCAGAGGTTTGCGTAGAGTGTTCTTGATTTAGCATCACAGGAAACATTGTGCATAAAGATTCTTACAATGTGATGTTTTTATCAATGGGCAGTTTCAGATCATGATCTTGTCCAGTTAATGTTTTGGCTACAGAAGGAAGTTTGCTTAGATATTTCTTTAGCAAAAATAGGCAAACGTTCTCTCTTGGAATTTAAAATTGACTTTTTCACTGAGGTGGTTGCGGTTTCTGGTTGCTCCATTAACTGCTAGCGTGGCAGACTCGAGATTGTTTTTAACGAATGAGTTGGGTGAAAATTATTGAAGACCTCTACCACTACACCTGGCAAGGTTCATTTTCATATCCTAACAAAACTTGTAATGCAGTGTGGTGGGCTTAGATATATAAAGAATTCCAAACGTTTTTAAAATCACTAAGTCTTGAGGCATAATATATTGCTTGCCTTCTGTTTCGTCTTTACCCAATCAATGTGATGTGTACCTCCATTAAACATTGTTTGCTAAAACAAAGACTTTGGTGTGCGTCATGTTTAAGATACAGGAAAAGTTAGGGCTATGAAGGTGACAGCAAAGTCCTGCTCTAATGCAAACCAGGGATTGCATGCAACACTCCTCCCCTTTTCGGTTTCTCATTTTGGCATAGAACATACGAAGTATTCCCCGAAAACAATCGGAAAAAAAGCTGAATGTGCAATTACGGTGCACTCGGCTTGCAACAACAAACGGATGACAAAAAATAAAAATAAAAGCAAAGAGAAAAAGGGACCCTGCGGCATCAGCTCCGACCCACGTTAGTGGGAGGGAACCGAGGCCACAGGGCAGTCGCCGGCACACTTCTGAGTGTGCTGCCTAAAAGGTAAGCACGGGGCAGGGGTAGGGTATACAGGATGGTGGGGAGCGTGATCTATGTGACCACTACGCAGTGGGATTTTGCAATTCGATATTTTCAGATTTCCAATTTCCCGATGCGCTGTAATCACATAGATCCAACTTGCGAAGGTCAATATTTTGGTTGTAAAATAGTTTTCAAGTAGCCAGGTTTTAAAATAATCATTCGACAAATTTGTTGCGCGACAGGTGTTTTGTACATTTTGATCCAATTCTAATGAATTCAGACCTGCAGTGTTCATTGAGCAATCCCCTTTCTTTTACCTGCATTTTATGTGAACTCCAAATAGGTTATTCTTTTGTCAGAATGTTTTTGGCAAGCCTATGTTTTTCTTTCATCCTGCCAAAAACGTTGAGGGTGAGGTGTCCTTCAAAGTGGAAAGGCATTATGGCTGGTACACTGAGCAGAAAGTAAATATGGGAAATCTATTTAGAAAATAGAAAAAAGAAGAGGTAGGTAGGTTGTTCACTTGACTTCAATTGGAGTGGATTATAGTTTAGGTGTTAGAAAGTAAAATATGTAAATATGAAATTTAAAATTGGGAGTCCCTCTGTAATATAGGAATAGTTGGTTGGCCGTGGAATGACGAAACACATGCAACTTTGAAATTAGAAGGCGAGCTGGAAAATAGTACGCCAGCATACATTCCTTCAAGTGAAATGAAATTTGTTTCGAGACTGGTTTACTTGGACCTTAATTTGCATTCGTGGGATAGTTGTGTTGTTGCATTGTGTCTTGACAGTTTCACATTTCTGGCTTACTATGTGTTCATCATTACAGTGCGTTGTTGGTGGTGAAGCTCGGAACACAATGAGTGGAAGAGAGTCATCAGATATTTTTCCTAATTAATATAGTGGATGCAGAGAGGAACAGAGAGACCAAAAAGACAGTGAGTTGATCGAAGTCAAACATTACCTGTGAGGACTATTTCTGTCTAGCTGGCGGCTTCGGGACTTAAGTGGAAGACTGCCCACAATGCGAAATGTTTGTAATCCGGTCTATAGCAAGCGTTATAGACTGCAATCCGTGCATTAGCAACTTCCTCCCTGCGGTCATATTCTGTAATTTACAATACGTAAATGTGAGTCCACTTCATTTGCACTAAACTATGGTCGAGTCTCCTCTCTGCAGCTGCACCTCCATGTAGAGAGGCTCAGGTGTTGGAAAGTTGGGGTACAGCGCATTTAAGATTACTGGCTCTTCGCGAAGAGGGAGTCTTGGAACTGTGGAAGAGCTATGGTAATTTAGTCTATCAGATGCAGAAGTTCTACTACCAAAAAAAATAAAAAATAGGAATGGCCAAGCGATCAGAATTATGTGGCCGTTGTAGTTGCTCCTGAACCATTTAAAACCTTTGAACGCCTGGAAAGTAAGCAATTTATCCGACCCATTATTCATAAAGGCAACAAACACTGGCCTGTTCCGATACCCATCCAAAAATTAGGCATAGATCTGAATAAGTCCTAGGTTGTTGAAAACCCAGTGAAAGACGAGGTTGAACTTGCATTTGCTGCCTTTTAAAAAAAAAATGTTTTTGAATAGAAGGGATATTGTGTTTCCGGTGTACGATCGATCTCTGTATGAACCTGGGTACTTGTTCTTTCCTTGGAAGTGTCCAAGTCTGTAACAAATGGGATCTTTAGTGACTTTGGGTTAATTGTATGGTATGTGAAAGGGAGATTAAATGAAACGCAGGAAGCAGAGAGAATATGTAGCTTTCTTGTAATAACAGTACTGGTGTTCGAAATAGCATCACTATGGACTAGGAATCCAGTTTCACAGCGCTTTGAAACTGATCCGGATTTTCGTTATTACCCACAAGTAGTACTCCATGTATACATTTGGCAGGCTGGTGGGGCGAAGGGCTAAGTACACCTGACCGGGGCATCAAACCCATGACACATGACAATGTCCTGTTAGCACGGTAAAGGTGATGCGCTCAAGCTTATCTCCAGGATTAGGATTTGAAACAATGCATGGAAAATGATTGCGCCAGCAGTACAATAGCAGAGCAACATGCTAAACACTAGGTTTAAGTGAATTGGTTGGTAGAAAAGTACAGTTCTTCTAGAGTCAAAGAAAATGCTAACATGGTAGCACAGGAGCAAGTTTGCCAAATGAGCCCGAACAGGGCAACGAAAGACCAGGAGGTAACCAAAGAGAAAGATGTACATGTCATAAGGGTACCAAACAAAAAAAAGATATTTGCGATCAACAGGGGATAAAAAACAAGTGATCTGAAAAAACAGGGCTCTCAAAGAAAATAAAGTTGTTAAAAAAAAAAAAACAGGGCTCTCAATAGGAGTTGAAGCAACACATTATATATGGCCAGTGTGGTTCGCACAAGTAACAGCGTGTGGTTTGCACAGTATAGTAATATGAGACGTACGCACTTTTAAATGTGGGGAAATTTAGTTCTAAAGAGTTTCATTAGATAGTTATCTGATGGCCTGGATGAGAAACGAACCAACTCTACCTGCAGAGAAGAATGGCGGAACTGGGGGGGTAATCAGCCCCACTCCATTTTGGTTTAATTTTACCCACGAGTCTGATCGAGTGAAATGGTTGGCATTCACCCATCAAGCATTCGCTTACCATTCCTACCAGAATACTGTGCACATACTGATTGGCTAGGATAGTACTCACCATGTTGGTCTTGTGTAAAACCATCAATTTCTTTTACCACAATTGTTTACTGCAAACGGGTAGATGGTGAGTTGGGTTTAGGTATACAGAAAGGAGGATGAAGCGGTGGGTAGAGGGATGCACAATTTGCAATAATAAAAACAAAATAAATAAAAAAATAAAATGTGTAAAAACAAAGTCGTATTTTTACCTGTAAGCAAAAACATGTGTTGTTGTAGCATAGAACCTCAGGATGACCTGCTTTTTAGCCAAGTGGCCAGAGCACTTGGGTTAAGCTAATTGGTTGAAAAGTATTGTCTTCCCGCCCACACTACCTGGTGCAAAATCTAGTACATCTCTGATAATTGCGCTCTAGAAGGTGTTTTGGAGAATCTACTGCCAAATTGTGTTCATATTTCTGGCAGGAGTTGGAGTGTGTTCTGGCACTCAAGAACGTGGAGGTGCTGAATAATGCATCCGTACACTTCAGTCCTCAAACGACTGTTATTAATGATTAAGCAGTCTAGAGTTTACAACTTAAATTCTCTCAGAAGTGGGATAGCTTGCACTCACTTAGACATCTTGCATGTCCCTGATGAAATACAATGGCTAAAAATAGAGGTGCATCCACTGTGATGGACCACCGGACAGAGAGTCCATCAACATAGATAATTGAACAAGACCCTCTCAGCTATACGGCACAATAAGTCAGTGTTGGTGTGAATAATGAATGATTATCTGATAATGCAATTAAGTAATACTATGGCGAAGACCGGGTGAAATATCCAAATTGTACCAGAGCTAAAGTCAGATAAAAAGGGACATTTATCTAACAGGGGAGTTTATCGACCAATTAATAGAGGAACTACTTAATGGTGTGGCCAAGTTAGGATACTTGGGAATTTAATGGATGATCAAAGGTGTTGTCTTCTTTCATTATGATCAGAACCTAGGAATGCCGATTAGTAAGTACAAATCAGACTGGAATGCACACCCAGGAATGCTAACCAATAAGTACAAAGCAGGCTAGAAGGCATGCCCAGATATCCGGGTTAGTGCAAATTCTGGCACCTTACATAAGTCAGAATGAGAACAAGATAAAGACTAACATGAGAGCAAGTCATCTCTACCGGCTTTCTGTAGGATCAGTCACAGGCATTTAAACTTTACAATATTAAACCTGAACACCTGACCAAACAAGGTCTTATGTTCTAATTCAAATGTCATTAACAGGCATGAGAATGACTTAATCTTCATCTCCAATAACAAAAACAAACCACTTGCTGCAGTACCAGAATCGGTTAGGGACTACTCTGATCCCACATGATCATTACCATTATAAGTTATCATGTGACAGGTTTATAGGTTGATATGCTACAGTTTCTGGGTCCAAATATGTTTTTCTTCACTAGCTAAGTTAGATGAAGAATCCACACCTTCCTGTGAGAAAAGATTCTCCATCTAACGTAGATAAAGGACTTCCCCGAAACATCAGCAAAGAGGTCAAAGTACCAACATGGGGCTCATGGATGCAGTCCGTGTCTTAATACGCGAGTAGTCGAAGGTGGCTTCTTTTGTCTCCATCAAACTGTTGACAGGTGGGCACATCCCCTTTTCCAGTCTTAGTCCATCCCCCTTTTGATATGCCTTGATATAAACGTAATATAAATTTGAAGTGTAAAAAATGTTTGATATCGATATTATCTCACATTTATATTTGATCTAAAGCGGGTATACATTTTATATCATTTGATATAAGTGAACATACATTTTATATACTATCTACATAAAGATGGGAGCAGCGGTTGACGATGTTGCTTGGTTGAGCGCTGAGAGCGAAGTGAGCTCTGAAGACAGACTGAATCTAGGGTTTTTCAGAGTGACACCGGTGAGGACTTTACAGAGGGGCTCTGCCCTGATGTGATAAAAAGATATCAAAATTGTTTATCATTTTTTTGCTTCCTAATATACAAATGTACATTAAAATATTTGATATAAAAATGAATATACAAAATCATTTTTTATATAGAAATGTATATAAAGATTAAAAATCACATTTTTTATATAGAAACCTTTATACAAATGTATAATTCTTTGATCTACAATTTACAGTTTTTATACAATGTTCGCAAAAATTTTGATACACATTTTTATATCAAAATTAATATAAAAAAATGTTTATCAATGTTATATGAACTGGTTTTGATACAGAGTGCAAATAATGAAAAGCAGTTCGCTTTACAAGTAAAGAGTGTTTCCCAGAGCCAGTACAAAAGTTCAAACTACTGGCTTTGACAAGGCTTGTTTCTTTTAAATAATGAAAAACAGTTCACCCCTCTGCCACTCTGTGTCGCCGCAAACAGCATGTGATAGGAGATCTGCTGTGAGATGGGGGTTTTGTACTGCTCAGCCACAAATGATTAATACACAATGCAATACCAGGAATCCTAGCAACTCTGACGACTCACATCAAGTCTTGTGCGGGCAGCAGGAAACACAGACGGGTCTTAATATTTACCTCTCCGGAATACAGGCTGTTATGCGACAGCTGTTTAAACACACCCAGGGAAATAAACAAGGCCATTTTTTTTAACAACTTAACCCAACCGCGGACATCAAGGATACTTTTAACTTATGATGGCAAGATCACACAGGGAAATATCTGCATGCTGACCTTAATTTGCAGAGTTTGTAGAACACTGTTTTGTTGATAAGAAAAGTATCTCTGGACCCAGGAAACAGCTACAATTGGACTGTTACAAAACCCTGCACACAGGTTCAGGAAACCCTGGTGTGTTGAGAAGAAAAGTAGCTTTGGACGCAGGAAACAGCTAAAATTTGATAGTTACAAACCCCATTTTCCAAATCAGCACAACATATGTGAATTAAGGAAATCTGTATGTGTTGATAAGACAACTGCTGAGGGAGGGGTTTAATTTTTCACCCCTTAAAAAGGGGGTCTCTGACCCCAGCAGGGGTATTGTCAACCCCACTGTGCTGGCCTGATGATCCCCTTGCAGTGACACTAATTGAATTGGAACAGCTGATTGCAACTCTAAAGGGTACCTTGCTTTTCGGCTGGATTTGATTGTCGTACCGGGAGACCCCTGGAAAGCCTTTTAATTTGAAGCAGGGCCTGCTGTTTATTTGGAGTTTATCAAAAAGGTGAGATTTAGAAATGTGCTTTAATGTATTATTGTTGTATTTTTCTAAAATTGTACAATTATGTGGTTTTATTCAAGCATTGATTAGGCTTTTTTTTACATTATCCATTGATATTCAAGCCCTTTTTTGAAACAGGCTGATTAAAGATGTTTCATAGCGCTTAGAATGTCCTCAGAGGCAAGAAGCTGTGCATTTTGAAACTAAACGGCGGTGTGCTTTTAATGACTTGTTTAAAAAAAAGTACAGTTTTTGCTTAGAATGCTCTGTGGTTTTGCATGTCAGCTAGGATAATGCAGATGTGTTGATAGAAGCGGATTGTATTTCTGTAGTGTGTGTTCGTGTGAAACCCTAATTGCACTTTTGGTACACTTGTCTTCTTGTGATGCAGCATATTTGCATGCACACCATGCATTGTTTTAGTTTCACAGCACCGGTAATGTTGATCGATATTTTTAGTGTGTAAAATATTCAGATTGTACTCAAATGCGTGCAATGTGAAGTTAGTATTCGAATATGTGCCAAAGGTCACACATGATGTGTAAATGGTATAGCCAATATTTATTTGCACAAAGCACTGGAGTTGATATGAGTCAGGACATGAGGCAGGCCAGTTAAAATATATGTTTCATAGCGCTTAAAATGCACTAAAAAGGCACCATCACTGGTGCCCTAATAACCCCCCAAACATTCAGTTAAAAAAAAAAGTCAAAGTCTTCACACAAAATAAACCCTGACTGTCCTTTGGGTGCACTTGTCTTTTTGTGATACGCCATTTTGCATGCGCAGAATGAAGTGTTTTAGTTTAACAGCGCTGATAAAATATTTGTAGTGTGTAAAATATTGAGCACAGAGGGATCAGTATGCACCAAAGATCACACATGTTGTGTTTAATAAAAGAACGGTAGAATTCTGGATTTTTTAAAAGTTTTGCAAGTGGCCGGGTGTTGTACCGGGGTTGAGATGTTTGGGGAAGTGTAAAACTTGGCTTCTTTTAAATTTTCATGACTGTACCGGTGCATGTTTTAGATTTGTGTTGGACTTGTTTTGTACCTGCAAGTAGGCACTACATTTTATTTTATTTCCTGAACCATGTGACACAAAGTAAAACAGAATGTGTATATTCTCTGTCTGCATAAGGGAAGCACATAGTGTTGGCCCGCATCTTCACATGTGCAATTGCAATATGTACTTTAAAACAATTGTGAGGTAGAAGTGCGCTAGGACCTTTAAAATATGGCTGTAAGTTTTGCAGTGTTTTATAGAATCTTGACAATGCGTGCAATGTGAAGGCCCAATTTTGGCAGATCAGGCAATGTGGGACTAACATGTTTGCCAAAGATCACACCTTTTATGAAGTGGTGTATCCGAGATTTATTTTGTACAAACTGCCGGCATGATCAACTGTTTTTTTAAGGGGACATGCACTGAGATTTTTGGTGACGTGTTATGCATTGATGGAGGACTGTGTAAAAGGTGTTCAATTCTGATTACATATTCTTTCTATTTAGAACCCAGATGTATTCCAACAGATGCATGGCACAGCTGGCAGTCTCTGGATGCGGATTATGGCAACCAACAACTGCCATCCATTGGATTTATAGCGAATGATTAATCTAACGCAACACTTTCCATCTGGTTTAGGGGCCAGCAAGACCCAAGAATGATGGGGGTCAGCTACAGTTTCAGAATTACCTATGATGGCACTTAAACATGGGTGAACAGATGGGGCAGTTCAAGGATGGACTTTTTTTAAAATTTTTATTTCTCAATGGAGCTCGGTAATCAGTCTTGGGAATGTCTTGGCTTGTAGATGCAGGCCCAAGAAACCGCCACAGATTTAATTGCTTTGTTGTCACAAGGGGTTATACATTTGGGACAGCGTTGCTACCAAGGCTCAATCATGGAATGCTATAGGTAGTGGTATTGAGCCCCAACTGGCGCTACATGGAGTGACAGAGGCAACAACAGTTTAAGTGTAAAGCTTTGTGCTGAAAGAGGTCAACCCCCCTCACTATTTCACAGCGCCCCTGCCGTACCTACCTTTAAAGCATCTATGTGCCACAGGTGATGTATCCATCCTAGCAGAGTGTAAGAGTTGTTCATTTGAACCTGCATGTTTATTTTTTCGTAGCATTAAAACATGTTCTCTCTGCATTGACCTGATTGTGCATAATCTTTTTTACTTTCCATATTAAAAATGTCCTTTCATCTAAATATTTGTTCAAAATCATAAAATGGTCTGGCTCTTTATTATGGGTTCCTTTTTATTATGTATAATAACACCCATCGCTTGTTGATTTTTGTAAAGTTCTTTTATTCAGGAGGTGTAAAGTTTCCATGCTTTTAATCACAAGTTGTAAGTTAAGACACAGTAGAACAATGTTGCTGTTACAGATGCAGGCTTATTTTATTTTCACAGATGATGATAAAAGCTCTCAACATCCCTCCATACCTGTCAAAGTTCATTTGCCTTAATTTATTTCCAACAACTTCATGCCTGTGCATCTTCACCATAACAGTTGAACATAAAGATGTAAACAAGGTGTTATAAACAATGAATTTTTATTAACATTTTGAACAATAATTTTTATTCAGATTGTATTCACAATAGTCTGCGTTATCAGATGTTGTACAATGGTCCTGTCGGCTACGAAATGCGCAGTAGCAGCAGCCGCCACCACATGGGTTGATCCTTCTGCACTTATTTATTTTTAAAAAGCCAACCTTTCTGGGAATTTTAAGGCCTCATTCATCTCGCTAGGCTGCAAACTAAGTTGAGAACTCTAACATTTTAACATTTTACAAGTATGTACATGTAAAAATGGTCACATTTTGTACAGACTGTTGCTGAGCGAGAATTGTGCATGCCTACACATCGTCATATACATGTAAATGTTTCTCAAGTGTGAAAAACCTGAGGGTATTCTCCCAGTAAGACCTCAAGAGTCCCTTATTCAAGTGGCCAGGACACAGCCATCGCTGCTGGATCCAGTTCCTGGGGGTGGACCAGCGGGGGTTTATCACCTGGGTAGGGGTACCCAGAGTTATGCTAGGGAGAATACCTCAGGTGAGGCGCTGTATTGTGCCAAAGAAGGAGAGAAGGGCAAGATATCCGAGGCTTTCATGGGCTGTATTGCATCTGCCTCCCTACCTCCCATTAGCTCTCTCTGGCCCAGATCCAACAACCCCTCTGCATGTAATCAATTCTCCAAGGTCCCAAACCCAGTTACACCTTAAAAGCATAACTCCCAGAATTCTTGTTTTACCAGTCTCCATTCAAATACTCCCTATCCTTCTTTCCGTTCCTCCGATTATCATTTTCTGCATTCCCAACCTGATCAGACAAAACACTAGGATTCCCACAATCCCCTTTGTTCATGTCATGACCCTAGCTATTCATGCTTACCCTGCAAACCCTACCAATCCTGTCCCTCTGAATGTCATTGTCCAAAATCCCAACCTACTAGGACAGAACATTACTGTTCCTACCATCCCCTGTGTTCTGTTCTTCATCCCGATAATTCTCGTAAATTTCGCAAAACTTCCCCATCATAACCCATTGGACAATCTGACAATAACCTTTTTCCATCATACCCCACAGGACACTCCGGAACTCTACCACCCTCCTTTTCCACACTGAACACTTCCTCACATTATGACAGACAAGAGACTCGTAATGTTAGACCTGTGTACCGGACATGTCCGAACCCGAGGGTCAGGCAATTGACTCAAATCACACACACCTGATGGCCCTTCCTTTTCCCCATGGGTATAAAAAGGTGGAGCCAGAGAGCACAGTACGCAAAAGGAGAGTATAGCAGACAGTACAATGAGACAGCTACCACACAGCAGTTCAAAAGAAGGAAGACGGAAGAAGGAATCGAGAGGGTGGCGAGCGGAGAAGTGACCTTGTCCTTTTCGTCCCAGGTCCGCGGAACCTTCATAGAGGGAAGCCTAAGACCATTAACAATAGCACAGGTGTCCTCCAGCAGATGTCAATGGTACGCAGGGCAAGCTTATGACAATAACCAGGTGAGGGAAGCTCCCGCACCCATGGTACCAGCCTAGACTCCAGGGAAGCCACAAGCCAAGTGGTTCATCACAGCCGGTGTGTTGAGGGGAGAACCGATAAGAACCAGGTTTTGTTCAGTGACATTCGCAGGAGTGGCAAGCTTCGAATCAAAGCTAAATGAACTTTGAATGAACTGTTGAAAGTGTCAAGGGGAGACCAGTTACAGAAAGAAAGCGGCACCATGTGGGTGCCAACTCAAGAGAGACTGGTTGAGCCCCATATGAGAGAAACAAGTGCCAGAAGGCCGTAGGAAGGCTAGCGAAATAGGTCAAAGTGGTCATACAGAGGGTCAAGCAAAATCCATGTACAATCGAAAGACTGATCTACAAGCATGGTGGAAGACAGAGAAGTAAATTCCAAAACCTTTGAACTGTATAAAAGATAAAGAAGATGAACATGGAAAGTAAAAAGGGGTGAGCCATGATCATCCTGATTGAGTGCCACAGTAAACCCGGTGAAGGGAGGTCAGGAATCAAGGGTGGTTGGAGCCCCGTGAAGGGGGATGCCATTCTGGAATTAGAAAAGACAAGTAGAAGTTAAAGAAACAGCAAAGGTGAACCCAAAGGAGGGATGCCGGAGATGAAGCTATTGCCGAAGTACTAGCAGTCAAGAGGGGTCCAAGCCCGGTGGAGGGAGATCCAAGGGTGACGCCATCACCCAAGTGCTGACAGTCAAAAAGAAGAGGTCTGAGCCCAGCAGAGGGAGGTCCAGGGGTGAAGTTATCATCCAAGCTTCAAGAAGAAACTGATATATACATTTGTGGATTACAATTAAAAGGTGTCAGCCCGAAAGAGGGGGACCCAGGGGTGAATCGTTACCCAGTGACCATTGGAAAAGAACTTTCATTTGTTATAGGAACCTTTTGTTTTGATGTTTGAGCATGTCAGATCCTCGAAGGCAAGAGACTTTCTAGTGAAACGAGACTTGGCCATCAAAGGCCCCAATTACAGAAAGCTTGAGGGTTAAAGCTGAACTGTCATCGGGTGCTAGACAAAACAGAGAGTGTGTCCTATGAGCGGTCATTGAAACTGTCATCTCATGCTGGAAAGGCCAGAGACTGTACTGTGCTCCAAGCTCCCATCTTACCCAGTGTCCAAAACATGGGAAAGGGAGACCCAAACTACCGCATCCTGACATATAATTTCAGAACACTTCTTTCTTTTCTTGAGGCCTATCCCTCACCCCTTTTTGTATTAGTTATGAGGTTTGACAATAGGTTTCTTATCATAGGCCCCTTTTGCTCTGACACGACACTACTAGGACTGGCTTATTTTTCATTTGATGGTTGACGCTTGCTCCCATCTTAGATTTAGGTTTAGATTAGGCGTTTTTCCAACATGCATACAGCATTCATTTTTCAATAAACACCCTTGAACTGTGATCACTTGTCACCATGCGTTTCTCACACGTGGCTTTGTGACACAGTAACACTTTTGGGGAAAGCCGCTCGGGGTTAAATGAAATAACGGATAGTAATTATACATCATTTACAGCATGCATGTATAATTCTCTTAGGATGTCTGAGCTATAAGTGTTGGGCATGTCCACAATGAGACCCAGGAATGTTTAGTCTAACACTCTCCAGCCATAGAAAGCAAACACAGTAAAATATATCATAACCTTTTAATCTCGGATGCAAAACCTTGGGCTTGCCCCAAATGTGTTACTGTGTCACAATCCCATGAGAAACATTTACATGTATAGGAGGATGTGTACGCATGCACAATTATAGATCAGCAACAGTTCACAGAAAATGCACCAATTTTTACATGTACATACTTGTAAAAGTTTACAGTTCTCAACTTATTTTGCAGCCTAGCGAGATGAATGCGGCCTTAGAATCATCAGAAAGGTTGGCTTTTTAAAAATGTAAGTGCAGAAGGAACATGCCATTTGGGGGGTGCTGCTACAGGGCATTTTGTAGCCAACAGGATTGTTGTACAACATCGGATAACCCAAAATATTGTGAATAAAATCTGAATAAAAATGGTTGTTTTTAAATGTTAATAAAATGTGCTGTTTATGACACCTAGTTTGAGTCTTTATTTTCTGCTGTTCTGGGGTGAACATGCCCAGGCATGAAGTTGTTGGAAATACATTAAGACAAAGGGACGTTTACAGGTATGGAGGGGTGTTAACAGCTTGTAGCATCATCTGTGAAAATAAAAAAAAGCCAGCATCTGGAACAGCAACAGAGTTCTACTCTGTGTCAACTTACAAAATGTGATTAAAAACATAGAAACTGTTTCTTTAGCTTGTATCAGATTTCAGGTCCATACCACATTCTAGCGTTACACCTTACTTTTTTTAAATCAACAAGTGATGTGTGTTATTATACATAATAAAAAGGAACATGTAATAAAGAGCCAGACCATTTTATGATTTTGAGCAAATACTTATTTATATCAAAGGACATATTTAATACAGAAAGCAAAAAAGATTATGCACAATCAGGTCAATGCAGAGAGACTTTTTTAAAGCAAAGAAAAAATAAACATGCAGGTTCAAACAACCAACTCTCACTCAGCTAGGACGGATACATTGCCTGTGGCACCTAGATAATTTAAAGGTAGAGACAGCAGGGGTGCTGTGAAATAGTGAGGGAGTTGAAACTTGCAGGACAATGCTTCAAACTGTTATGGCCTCCGTCACACCCGGTAGCACTGGTTGGGGCTAAATACCACTTTCTATAGTGTTCCATGATTGAGCTTTGGTAGCAGCGCTGTCCCAAATGTATAACATCTGTGACAACTGTAGAGGAGGTCCCAAATAAAGCCTGCCCTCCAATGTGTCCATTTTGAAGTTCCAGGAACGTTCACACCGAGATATGTGACGTATGATGAGCAAATAAACCAGCAGAGAGCCGCAGTAGGGCTCTGCCCAGTACCTATTAGAAGAACAGCACCTATCAAAGTTCCAGTACCAAGGAAACCATGGACAGTAAGGTACCCATTGAGAAAACCTTATCAACAAATTAAACGAAATGAAGTTCGTCTGAGTACAGTCCCTGAAGAAACAAAAAAAGCCTTAATAGAAGACAAATGGTGACATCACCAGGGCCCGGACTGACTTGCAGATATAAGAAATGACAACCAGAGAATGATGCAAAGAGATGAAACGCCATGAATAAGGATATCATGAACTTAAAGTAAAAGAACAATGTCAAAATGTAAGAAGTTTAAGCTGTAAGCAAGATGAACATACTCGGCCAGTTTACAACTGTAAATGTGCTTGGAACCGCAAGAAAGCTAAGAAAACAGTGCGGCTTGCTATGCTTAGTGGAAGAATAGTGCGGCAAGCGCCATTATACATAATCTACCTCAAACAAAGCACCTTATTATAAGTATATTTCTACTTTGCACAAGAAGCAGAATCAACCCAGGTTACTAAAGACCATACGAGAAAATCTTTACATTTAAGCAAAAATGAGAAGAGACGGCTGAAACAAAACCCTGCAGAGGCAACTCGTGCCAGGAGAGCAAAGGTCATACCAATAGAAGAAATGAACAGTAGCTACATTTAATTGAAACTAAGAAAAAAATATCCTGCCTCTGAAAGGTTGAGATAAGAAGGCGAAGGCAGGTGGCGGGTGAAAGGAAAATCAAATACAGGAATTGATGGAAAAGAGGCAAATTCACGGTGTCTGAACCATGTGACCAGCCGAGAGAGAAGAGACGAGAGTTCACACCTACGCATGGCACCAGGTCAGATGAAGATATCAGAACCTTTTCCAGACAGAAGATGCAAGTCTCGAGGTCAACCGCAGTGAAATAATTGACACATGGCTACTAAAGTTATGATTCATTTTAGCAAGGACTGGAAGAAGGCCGGGTAACTAAGGGGCACCTCGCCCCTGGCCGATCATTCTGCGTGCTGCTAGGCAAAGTAGAAAAGTATGCATGGGGTTGGTGCCAACCCAATCACAATGAACCAAATAATCTAGGGTCCTATAGTTAGTTGAACCAATAGGACGTTGTACTTTCAGTGACGTCTGCAGTAGTCATTTTGGAGGATCTGCAACCAACTAATTTTATCAGTTTCATGGATCCAGTTTCGTCAAACACAAACTGAACAAATAAACTAAAACAAATAAATCGGACAACTTTCTAGAGAACACAAACACTTTACATTGATAGTGTTTGTGTTTTTGGTACCAAAAACACAAACACTATCAATGTTCACTTTGTGTTTGACGCCTGTCGTATACTTGCAGTAGCGACAGTAGTAATTGCATTAATGTTTGTCTCACTATATTACCCTGTGAATACAGGTTTCTGTTTTGCTCCGACCATGCAAATTGTGTTTGCTTATGTGTTTTGTCTTTGATGCACTGTTCATTACGTAAAAATAGAAATTCAAAATGTTTTCAAATATAAAACTTTTTGAAATTCTCTGAGTGGGATTCTATACACTTTGCTGTTCTGGGAATGAAAATAGAAGGGAGGATGATACATAGTAAGATTGTTTTCCAACCCATTCACTTTTGTTCTAGTAGTAACAAAAGAATACTTGGCTATCATAGCCGAATCTGACTGTGTACATGCGATTCTTACCTTGGGATGTTCGTTTTCATTAAAGCAGTAGCTGAAAGCCTTTTTTCGGGGCAACCCGGTAAAGACTCCAAAATCCAAGCAGTTAGTCTCAGTATACACTATTAGCAATTCTGTTGGTGGCCTTTTCAGCTACAAATCATCCTAAACTCCATAGCATTTATGCAACATCATTGCCTTCAAAAGTAAACTGTAGTTGAAGTTCTTTTTAGAAAGCCACAGAAAGAAAACTCATTTATGTTCCAACTCATCCTATATCGCAATGTCTAAATTAGCGTAAATTATGTTTAACTGTATATGTCTAAAAGAAAGACTAACATTCCTGTATATGTTCTTCTTCTGTACAACACAGCATTTAACGGCGAGAGTGTGCAGTGTCCTTGGTGTTGGGGTGCTCTTCCTTTGCAAAGTAGGGAGAAGTGGCTCCAAGACACCCAGTCCCTCTTTTCAGTCTAAAACCAGTTTTCACAAATAGAAAAGTACAGCAGTAAAACAGCAACAAGTAATTGTCAAAACATATTTAACTACAACACTTGAGGTGAAGGCAGCTGCAGAATTACTCTGAATCTCACATGTCAACTCAGCTGCATGGATCACTACCGACAGCAGGGATGGTGCGGGAGCATTTAAAGACTATACAGGATGCTGGCTGACCGACTACTGGATCCTTCCCTAGAAATGCCAAGACCACATATGACTGTAACTGTACAAGGAAGGCCTGGGCACGAGAAAGAACCAAATGTTTTTTTTTTACTGGAGCAAGATCTTTGAGCTTTCTTTTCAGCATGAAAGGGGTACCCACCAATTATTTCTTGGATGATTTCTCTGACTCCGTCGCACCATTGAACACATATCCAAAAGTTTTAAAGGATTTTTGAAAAGAACAAATGCTTCCTCCTCTCAAAATGTTCACGGTATTCTTGATAGAAACATTGTTTATAGTTAGCGCAATTCAAAATCTCTGTTCATTTCACACAACATAGGCAATCAGCATCTTATACAATATCCTAGGACAGCAAACCCGCCCATGCCAATTATCCTTTATTTTGAGGAACTATGTCCAGAGATGGCTATTAAAAAGTCACTTCCATGAATATAAGATTACATATATCGTACAGTCAGAATATTGCGACATAACAGCGGTTAAGGTATCGATTCATAAAGGTAACTACAACAACCAGAGAGCCTGGATTCACCAGTAGAAAGGCCTGCAGTTCAGCCACCATGAACAGTTTTGGTGTATTATAGAGGCAACTCTAGTGAAAAGGTTTACATACCATAAATGCTAATGCTCCTGGGTAAAGACCAAGGAAGCGAAGACAAATGTTTTTGTAACAAATCTTACTTTTACAATGAAATTGCAACCCTTAAAGATACACTCCACGTTGAGTTGGTCCTTAAATCACAGGTGTTGCAGTGAAAGGGAATGCTTCAGCAAATGGAAAAAAAGAAATCATCCACAAGCTACAAAGTACTTCGATGTTGAGAGTAGCCATGTATATGGAATCCTTTTAATGTTAATTATGCTACAACGTGAGACCCCCCATATTCAAGTAATGGGTGTGTTGTAGAGGGACAAGTAACTGGGGAACGTTAGCATTATGTCTGGGAGGTAAGTAGTGAGACAGCTCAAGATCCAGGCAGGACTGAGTAGTATATGAAAGGAGTCGTTATGCCAGCAGCATAGGTATAAAGCAGTAAGCGAGAGACTCTCACAGTAGCAACACACTGAATCAGCCACCTGTCCAACTCCCGCAGCTGACATACCCAGAACTTTGCCACCACACACTTCGGACACAACACAAACATTCAAATCGCTTACATGGTTTAAGATTTTACAATAGCGTTGGTATCTCAACGTGACTTGTTTATCATTCATTTTCTCTGCTTTTGGTATGATGCTGGGACATTTTCCGATTAGTCAATACTGTCAAAATGTGTATGTCCCTACCCACATTTGCATTAAGGATGCATTTTAAAAATGATTGATGATTAAACAAACACCACAACTAATGTAGTTTAAACCATTTTTAAATCTCAGAATGGACTAGACATTTTCAAGTACTGCAGAAAATTATCAGTTATATAATATGTATTGAAATAATGTTTACCTTAAAAGTTGGTATTCGTGATGACTACGCGATGCAGATTTTGCGAACAACTGTTAAAATCCAGGGCAATGTGATAGCTCGAAAGATCAGTAACTGCATGCACAGCATCTTGAAGCATACATGTTTCATTAAGACAAAGAGTTTACCCATATGCACTGAACGTTTACCCCAAAAAGTTGTTAATTAACATATATATGATGTGATAACCTAAACTATTAACTAAATTCAAAAAGTGTGTGTCATTTAATTTGAACTTGTGTTTGGAAACCAGAAGTAAAATGTTGAAGGTTTTTAAAAAAAAAACGTAAAACATTTTATTGATCATTCTTCCTTTTAAAATGAGCAATTAATTGGTATTAGATCTTTCAGCATACATTTTTCATTAAGATGAATATCTTTCCAACGGCTAAAACACAATATACAAACACAAAAATAAACCAATCTTTAATTTCCAACACCATTACATATTCACACAGGTCTATACACATATTAATCATAAGTCTAGCCACTTCTATGGCACACTGACATCCTTTTCTGCCAGAAGTACAATAACTGTTTATATACAAATTAGGCAGCATGCCTGCAAGTGCCCTGAATCACATCACCCATGCCGGAATCTAGGGGCTACGTCTATAAGTAATTGGCAGTGTTGACAAAATGCGAAACAAGTATCAATTGACTTGCTGTACATTTGAAATTTTGCATGTTCTACTTTTTTATGGGCAAAAAAACATTTCTGGATTTAAGACATACTAATAAAAACAACTTTAACAATTCGGGAAAGGACCAGTCTCTGCATAACGTTGTTCAAATATGCCCACTTGCTGCATAACCCCTAACCTTGTATCATCCACAATTTACACAATATTCGATCACTGACAGTCGTATTTTCACAAAAACTGCATTCAATTATCCAAGTTAACAAAAGGTCTGAAAAGTTAAAATATGTCCACCACTTAATACCTCTTTATTTAGCATGCCAATTTAATCAGCAAAGAAAAAAGGAGTGGGCCATTTATTAAAATCCACAGAGTTTAGTACCACAAGGATCATGAAAATATTGTAAATACTTGAGCACCCAAAAAGAAGTGCTCAAAACAAAACACGTATGCAAGGACGTTGCAGAGGACACTAACCAGCAGCAATCCATTGACGTAACACCAAAAAAGCCAAACATGTGTCTTGATTAAAAAAATGTCAAGTTCTTACCCAAATGTGGACACTAGCCAACAGAGGCGTTGCTAGGGGGGGTCGGGGGGGGGGCTGAGGGGGCTATAGCCCCAGGTCTTTTGGTTGTAGCTCTGGATAGAAGCTCAGGGACTAGAACCAAAAGGCTAGCTAGCCCCGAATCCCGCCAGTCGAAGCATTAGCTTAGCCCCTGATCTTTTCCAGACCTAGCAACACCCCTGCTAGCCAAGCCTTCTTAGCAAGAAACACTTGCCAAGGTAATTTATAAAAAACACTTAATTACGAGAAACAAGCTTACCTGCATTGACGATAGCATCAATCTCAAGCAACGTAATGTCCCCTCTGTACAGAGAAACCTTCTGACTTAAACTTCTCTTCGTTGGCACAGGTTCCTCCGAGTTGTCCTCTGCAATGGATAAAAACCAAAGATGAAATGTGAAGTACAGCGAGAAAGTGCTTCTTCTGCTGCATGCCTAAATTGTATTTAAAAAATGTAAGTAGCCCTGAATCTGTATGCTCCCATGTGGCGGGGTCACTTCATTTTGTACCACAAAGGATATATACAGCAGTGTATGCCCTTGTTCCTTGATGACCTCACTTGCATCTCCCCAAGCCTGTTATTTTTTCTCTCAATCCTGATGTCTATCCCTCTCTCGGTTTTGAAAAATTAGAAAGTGCTGCATCAAGAATAATCTCTCCATGACAGTTATTGTGGTGTCTACCTCCCACCAGACGCCCACAACTCTTTTTCCAAGGAATGGCCAGAGCTACTAGCTAGTATACAAGCCATTTAAAATAAAATCATTGTAATGGGGATATTAACCAATGACTCTACCAGCCTGGAAAATACATATTGCAGCCTATTGAATAAAATTATTTAACAATCGGTTTGAAACCCTGGATTAACAAGCCTATACACAAAGATGGGCATGTCCTAGACATCATCTACTCATTCGAGCTAGACTGCAAAAAGACCACATCCATGCAACACTGTCATGGTCTGATCAGTACCTGCTACTAAATGAATGGGAGCTCCACAAGAATTATGTGCATTATCTAATCAAACCGCAACCATTTCCTTATCAGACAAATGAACAAAGTCAATAAAACAAAATTTTGAAGATGATTCTCATGTACTATTGAACCCGGAAACTGATAAAACAGGGAGGATGGTGCGAGGGTCAAGTACTGATTGGCGCAGACTTCAAATTTGTGATGGACCCAGTCCTCGACAAAACACTACCACCCACAGCCGCAGACGGCAGAAATAGGCAAGCGCTGGGTAAGTACTTCAGGGATCTAGGGGTGGTGGAAACATGGCGATTCTTCCACAAACACCAAAAAGAATGTACCCACTACTCAGCAGGCCACAACGGATACTCAAGAATCAACATGATCTTGGCATCGGCCACACTGATTCCCTCAAGTAGTAGGAGTACAAATAGGGGTTGAGTATCTCTCCGATCACACTCCGGTCCTAGTGCAAATCACGCAATTTGCACTAGGACCGAAGTGTGATCGGAAGAGATCACACAAAACCCGTACACACTGGAGACTGAACGAATTGATACTGAGAGACATGCACTTAAGGCACATATGGAGAAGGCGCTAAACAATTACTTACAAGAGAACGAGAATGGGAGACAGATTGGGGAATGATTTGGGATGCAGGGAAAGCGGTAATGCGAGGGGAGTTCATATCGCAAACGATAGCATACACGCGAGAAAGAGGGCTCATAAGGAGGAAACACGAAACGGAATTGCAGGAGGCTGAGACCCAACATAAATCCAGGCAATCATTAAAACTGCTGAGAGTCCTCCGGAAGGCAAGAGCCTGGTTGGAAGCTCATGTGGCTGACCGCACAGCACAATCCCTATTACACACTAAACAGACATACTATGTCCGGGGGGGGGCAACAGATTTCTAGCAGCTAAGCTACGCAAGCAAAGGGCCCGCAACTACATAGCGCGACTCAAAAACGGTAAGGGGGAGTTATGCACATCAGAGGAGGAGAAAATTAACACAATGGAAAAGTTCCATCAAGAGCTGCTAAAAAGGGAGAACCTCCCCTAGCAAGCACAAATAGACTACATATCGACGTTCACCCTACCCCAAATCTCTGAGGACAACATTGTCCTGCAAGGCCCTATAACTGCACAGGAAATTAGTGACGCCATAACGCATCTGCCCCCCCAACAAGAACCCAGGACCTGATGGGATTGGGAATGGTTACTATAAGACATTCCGAAAACAACTATTTGGACCACTGACCAACCTCTTTAACCATATAAGAGAAAAAGGTACAGTTACACCTGACATGGGGAGATCGATCACAGTCCTAATACTTAAACCAGGCAAGGACCCCATGGACTGCACTAGTTACCAGCAGATGATTACTTAATAGTGACGCCAAACTGTACGCTAAAATCCTGGCAACAAGACTGAAGAGAATACCTAAAATAATCCACGAAGACCAGGCAGGCTTTATAGTAAGAAGACATACGCAGGATAACATAAAACGGGCGGTAGACATTATAGACCTTGGTACCAGGACAGGACAACAATTTTCCATGGTGGCTCTGGATGCACGTCAGGCCTTTGACAGACTTGAATCTGCTTTTAGAGAAATTCGGCTGTGATCCCACCTTCACCAGAATGATCCTAGCAAACTTTCAAATTCCCTCCACGACCTTCATGGTTAATGGGATAACCACAGTGAAAATAGAAATACAGAGGGGCACTCGACAGGGATGTCCACTATCCCCCCCAATATTTGCAATGGCAATGGAGCAGATAGCAGAAATCATAAGGCAGGACCAGGGGGTGGTCAGAGTGGATGGCAGAGGGGAACGCACAAAATAGCATTATATGCCGACAACATCCTCCTGTTCCTTAAAGACAGTATTAGATCCCTCCCCAAAGCACTACGAAAGCAACAAGAGTTTGCTGGGGTCTCAGGCTTCACTATAAACCTCACAAAATCTAAGGCCCTAAATATCACGGAGGAATAAGGGGAGATTGAAACACTGAAGGCACAGTACCCCTTGACCTGGGAAGGGAACCTGAAGCAATGGAATACAACTGACGAAGGACTATAAAAGCCTTTACAGAGCAAACATAACCCCCCTTTGGAAACAACTAAAGGATGACTTACACAGATGGGATGCCCAAGAATTATCCTGGTTTGCATGCATTGCTGCAATCAAGATGACACTACTACTCCGGCTGCTATACGTGGTGGGCTCCCTTTCGATAAAAATCCCCCCACACCCCCAAGATAAATAAGGCACTACAGAAGGAGGTAACCACCTTTGTCTGGCACCGGAAAACTTAAACATTTCTTCTGTGGAGGAAACCGGCTTACATTTGAGGAATGCAAACAGAAATTTGGAATAAGGGAAAATGACAGGTATTCTTATATACAAGTCAGAATAAGCAAAAATAACAATAACAGACATTGGATATCACAGAAGGAGGTCAAGAAAGCAGCCTCTAGGACCCCGATAGGGATAGAGCTAACCCTGCAGGAGGGGGAAGACGATGAGAGCACTTTCCAGAATGTACAAACTCCTAGATAAAGCACAAGAAGGAGATACACTCTCATACAAAGACAACTGGGAGAAGGACCTGGGCACACCCATAACAGAGGAGGAATGGGGGCGGATTTGAAGGAGGGCACAAAAAAAGTTCAAATGCACTGCAATTAAAGAGACTGCCTATAAAATATGTTACAGGTGGTACTGGACCCCGCAAAGGCTACACAAAATGAACCCCTCCTACCCCCCCACCTTCTGGAGAAGAAGCAGGGACAGGGGGGACCTGTACCACATGTGGTGGACCTGCCCCAAAGCAACGATGTACTGGAAGGAGGTTCTGGGGCACAAAAAAGAGATCACAGGGAAACAACTCCCACTCACCCCAAAGGTGATGCTACTGGGCATGGAGGTAGAGGGAGTTTACGCAGCAACAGGGAATAGCGCCTCTCTCATCATGCAACTACTAATGGCAGCAAGGATGACCTTAGCCCAGGGGTGGAAAAATGCAGAAGCCCCCATAATAGCGTGCTAGTGGGTCAAAATCTGGCACTGATGGCAATGGAAAAAGTGGGAGTCCTAAAGGAGGGCAAGTACTAGAAATTACAAGCAATATGGGACCCATTCCTAGAGTTTGTCAAAGATAGGGAAGCCCAACAGTACAGGCCACTGTTATTAAGAACAATCCTAAACTGAGGAGCAAGTGTCCGAGATTGCAAAGAATGCACCACTAAGTTAGGCCTCGAAAAGAAATACCCCACATCCGCAAAAGAACTACCTAAGGCAGAAATCGAAACCATACTGGTTGGGGATAGGGAGGGGAAAGGGGACGGGGAGGCATAAAGTTTGTAAGTTAGACATATTGAGAAACAGACTATTTAAATGCACAACCACGGATGCTGGCTGGAACTGGTTAGGGAATCGGACCCTGAATCAAGTCTGCATTACATATGAAACCAACCATGCTCTTAATGTAATGTAACTGATTTGGAAAAAAAAATACAATTGGCATGTAATTGAACGCTTCCACAGAATGCATGATTGTACAACTAAAAAGAATAAACGAATAAATAAATAAATCGCTTCTTGGACGCCTCTAAAGCAGAGATTCCCTTCTTTCGGTCCCAACCCAGGAAACACCATCTTTCAAATGGCCACTCCTCGTGGATACAGCACCCACACCCGTTGGACCACGGAAGAAATCTAGATATCATTTGACACCAAATTCTCCCTACAACCACAAATGGACTCGCTAGTCCAAAAATCACACTTTCAGCTCTACATCCTTAGGAGAATTGCCCTCTTCCTGGAAATGACAGGCATTGAAGTGCCTAGTGCCCATATTCTCGCACGCCTAGACTGTTACAATAGTCTGTCTAGAACTTTTGCAGAAATTGAACTTTGGACTTGATCTCGGGGGAGGTTAGTTTGTCAAATGTTTAATAGCAGCAATGTGGGTTTGTTTATTGATTTGTAATGCGCGCCAAACCCAAAGGTATCTGGATGCCAATTGCATACGAGAACAAATATACGTTGGGCTTTTGTTACATTATTACAAGTAGCAGGTTTACAGAGTTAAGCTGTACAAGATAAACAATGTATATACAAGTCATAGTACATTACAATACAATGGGCAGTGTGGTAGCGAGGAAACAATATGTTCACAAATGATACAAAGTATTATGTTGCATTACGTTGCAGTAGGCTATGCATAGGTATAGAAACAGGAAGAGAGGCAGGTGTAAAAGCAGATAAGGGCGTGGGAGTCATAAATCAGAAATAGGTGAGGTGTTAAGAGTTATGGATGGTGGTGAAGGTCACCGGTGGGGGATAAGTCAAGTGTCTTTAGAAACAAACGAGTTTATGATGTTGCATCTGCAGTGTAAGAAAGATTGGTCCTCTGAGTGACAGAGGGAGGTTGTTCCAGAGTTGTGCCACCAAGACAGGGAAACTGCTACCTCCTGCCTTTTTTAGTTTGAATTTTGGCACAACCAATCTGGAGGAGTTAGCTATTCTAGACGGGCGGGTGGAAGATTTCTTGACTAGTTTTTCTGAGAGGTATCGTGGGGCAGCACCGTTCAGGCATTTGTGGGTAAGGGAGGGCGTTTTAAGAGTGATTTTGTCATTAGTGGTGAGCCATTTGTACTGTCTCCTTACATGTGAAATGTGCTCTCTGCACGGGATCCCGCATGCCGATCTGAGCGCGTTGTTTTGTAGAATCTGGACTTTCTTGACAATGCCCTTGTTGGCTCCTAAGTAAAGTGCATTGCAGTAATCCAGATTCGACAAAACGAGGGCACTTGCCATAATCAAGCAACTTTCTTTAAAAACAAAAGGGTTTACAATCTCTAATCAGCTAACATGTGTAAGCTGTAGAGGATGACATGACACTTATTTGTTTATTTAGTGCGAAAGTAGAGTCAAGGTAAAAGCCTAGGGTTTTAACCTCCTTTGCCACTTTCATGGTGTTTCAGTCGATATTGAATGAAGAGTAGTTAGGGTTGAGTTTGCTAAGGGTGGCTGCCGAGTCAAGTATTAGGAGTTCTGTTTTATTGTCATTCAGGCATAGGCCCTGGGCGCCCATCCATGTCTGAATGATTAGATACATTTTGTTCACTAAAGCCATGTCTTTACTGTAATCCCCTGTGAGTGGAATGAGGATCTGGGTGTCATCTGCATAGTTGGTGTAGGTGACACCCAGATGATCCAACTTGTCGAACAATGGCTTAGTGAAGATGTTGTACATTGTTGGCGAGACACATTAGCCTTGTGGCACACCACAGGTAATTGGAATAGTCTGTGGTAGAGAAGACTCTCATGGTCCTGTTCAGGAAGTGAGCAGCGCTGGCAAGGTGTTGACACAGTACTTTGTGGTCTACCAAGTCAAAAGCGGCCGAGAGGTCAAGAAGAAGTAAAAGGGCAGTTTTTCCAAAAGTCTTTAAGGGCGCCAATTTAAGTCTAATAACGCTGTTTCAGTGCCATGTTAAGGCCTGAAACCCGATTGGCGGACACCTAGTAAGTGATTAGTCTCGAGGTACTTCTGAATCTGGATGTATGCCACTTTAACCAGCATTTTGAGAAGAAATGGTACAGTGGTGATCAGCCTGTAATTGGTAGGGATAGTGGGATCCAGGGATTGTTTTTTTTAGTAGGGTAAGTACCCATGATTCTTTTAAGTTACTAGGGAAAGTCCCAGGTGAAAATGAGGCATTAAATAATTTGGATATGAAAAGGGCTAGGTCTCTGGCAGCATCCTTGATTAGCTGGGCAGGTCATCTGTCTCCCTGGCAATTTGATGGTTTGAGTGAAAGGATAGTTTTTCAACCTCCGGGATAGAGACTTTAGAAAATCTGAAGCTTTGTGCAGGTTTATTAGCTAGCTCCGTAGGGGCTGCAATGGTGTCTGTGTTAGATAGGATGGCTTTTTTGCCCTGAATCTTTTTCTGTAGGAGGGAGATTTTGTTAGTTAGGGCATTTTGGATGTTAGTACACCATAGTTTGTCTTTTATGCAGTCATCTGATTGCGGGATGTGAGTTTCTAATTCTCTTAGGATCATAAAGAGTTCCTTGGAGCTCGAGCTAGCATTATGTATCCTATTATTTTAAGTTTCTTGTTTGGTTAGAATTATTTCTTTTTTGTAACGGGCAGTTTGTTTTATTGTCTACTGAAGGTTGGAGTCTCCAGGTAGTTTCTAGCTTCCTATTTTCAGCCCTCAGTAATTTCAGGTGAGGCATGAACCAGGAGTTCAGGTGTGGTCTTGGTTTACTTTTGCGCAGTTTAAGGGGTTCTACAGTATCCAAGCCATTGGCCATAGAGGAGTTGTACATATCTACCAGCGTGTTTGGGTCAGAGAATTCTGGCAGTGCATTAAGGGTGGATATAATAAGTGGTAAGATCCTATCTACTGTGACATTTTTTTATTGCAGTCTGGATAATATAGCTCTTAGTTTTTTGTTTCTAGCTGTGGTAGTACAGGGTGTTACAATTGTGGTTGGATTGCTGTTCAATAGTTGGGTAGGAGGTGGTTGGAGGTCAGAGTTTACGGTACTGGTGTGTTCTAGGGTGCTAATTCTAGCGGTACATAGGTGGCTTTTGTCGGCCATGATTAGGTAGTACAAGTCTGTAACGGTTGGGCCTGCTAGTAATGATATTAGTATAATTAAGGTCCTTAAGGCCCAAAGCATTTTGCAAAATAGTAGTGCAGAGGCGTACCTAATGCTGGAGAGGAGACTCAGTGGTTTTCTGTGGTGGGCCGTTAGAGGTAGAAAAACCTCGCTAGGCGTAGGTTGTTAAGGATTTCAACCAGGCACACACCTGGATCTCGCCTAGCATGTAGTACGCAAAATGAAATACTTATTTTTTTTGTGTCTATAGGTTCAATATTCTGAATGATTTACCAATCATATCACACCCGTCTCAAAATACCCCGCCCCCCCCCCGCCCCAGGTCACACTAGACCGGGAATCAGACTAGTTTGTAAATGTAAAGATTTATTTATTTTAAATTAAAATCACACATACATTATAATATATCTATATATGGGGCAGCAATCACCAAGCGGTGACAATGCAATTCAAAATAAGTAAAGCAATTGAATTAACTTATAATAATGCAGAATATAAAACACAGGAAAAAGAACTGTTTTGGTTTGTGAACAGATAGCGTTTAGGTTAATATTTTCCCCTGCAAAGTTATTAAGGCACAAATAAGCAATCCTACACAGACGTTAAGTAATCAGCAGGTATTCAGGAATGAAAGACAATGTCTAGAGTTTGAATGCAATCTTCCCTCCCCAAACAAGAGAGAAAACCGTTTTTGGACATTGAGACTTTTAAACTGACAGGGGAAATGGCTTTGTGAAACAATGCAAAAGGGTGCAAAAATGCTTAAATTGATAAAAATTCTTATGAAAGCAACACAAAACAGGCCCTAACACATATGAGCGACAAGATGAGCAACAGTACACACTTTATATCAGGATGGGAGTTAAGAAACACTTTGGATGGGAAAAAGACACGAAAATGTAAATTCGCGGCAAAATTTCACCATGCGATGTTTGATAAAAATGGGTCAAATACACTGTTCCGCGATGCAGGTTTTTGAAAGTGTGGATGTAGCTAAGGGTCTTAGGTATCAGCGAGAGTTGAAATTAGGTTTCTATCTGTAAAATTGTGTTATGGAGGTTTTGGTGAGAGGTGTTATTTTTAAAAAAAGGCGCAGAGAAAAGCTGAAATTCGGTTTAAAAAAATGACAGATTTGTTTGATTACACTATATTAATGACTATGAAAAAGAGAATGCCACCCGTGAATCTCCACAGTTACTCACGGCCGCTCGTAACTCTTCACGTGTGATACTCTAGTTTCCGTTTTGTATGGGAATTACTTTATTTAATACAAATCACTAATGGGTTATGGTTTACTGAAACAGATGAGAGAAAAATCAGCGCAAGAATGGTTCTGACAATAGTAAAGGTTCTAAAGTTAAAGATGGGATAGGTTGAGATTGGGATAAGACAAGGCAATATACTAGGGGTTACTATTCTTCCTGTTGATACTTACAGTCCACTGTACTTAAGATTGGACCGTCAGAGTTCTGGTCATCGGATCGGGTCTACCGGCAGCAGGGCACCTCGAGGGAGCAGTCAGCTGGGTGGTTCTGGTCAATTTGGACGGCACCTCAGCTGGATTTGGATTGGATTGGCCCTTCTGGTCACTGGACATGGCAGATTTGCAGGATGCGAGTTTCAGCAGACAAGCCTTAATGGTAGCAAGCCAGACTGGATCAGAATTAAATTCTCTTAAGTTTGGGATGGTTGAATTGGGGTCTAGCTAAAAAGAGTCCAGCAATGCTAAGGCCTGGATTCTGCAAAGAAGTCTGGAATCAGCTGCAAGATGAAGAGTTCTGGAGCAAAGCACTGCACGGAAATCTGGATGTGTTCAAGAAGCAGTGTGTGTCTATGTGTGTTAAAGTTCCTATATTTATCCTACCAAATGACATCAAAGTTTATGGTGTGGGCAGAATTTCAAACCGCACCCACATGGCTGTGAGTGGCCAAAGGCACTTGCCTTGCTCTGGTTGGCAGTCAGAAAACAGCTGTCATCTTATTTTCCCTAATAAAATCAGACACATACATTGCATATTTGATGGGTTATTTTCACAGTCAATCCCCATCTCTGAGCCGTCTGTCATTCTATATAAGTTTATCAATTTTAATCATAACAGTTTGGACTAATAATTTTGAATTCAGTACATATCTGGGCAATTATTACCAGGGCATGAATATACAATCTTAGACTTGCAGCATTAATAGTTTTGCTACAATTAGAATTTTCCTGTAACTTTGGTCCCTTAGGTGGTACAGGGTTCATTAATGTCTTCAAAGCAATGGCCTAAAATTAGGTTAACATTTACCAATTTTTAGATTTATCCTCCTTCAGGTTGCACAGTTAAAGAGTTTCAAACTTAATCACAAATAAGGATTTCAACACCAAAAGTTCAGGGCAGTTTTTTTTTCTTTGTAACTTCCCTTTCACAGGCAACAGCTGTCACATTCCTTTGATCAGGGAGGTGTGCCCTCTTCCTTGAGAGGGAAGCTCCCCTGTGGAGATCAGTAGGCACCCTGCCATTGTCCTTGGCTCAGCCAGAGACAAAAGTCGGCTGTGCTCTTTGTTGTCAATATGCAGGCACCTCAAGCATCCATTAAGGCTTCCTGTAGCAAGGGAGTGTCAACTGAAGTGTCATATTTCCCAGGCGGGGCACTGTCAGGTCAGAATTAAGTATTTACTGAACTCCAAAATGGGTTACTTTAAAATTCACTTTAAGGTCTTTCCTTTAAAACATACAAAATAAGCACAGTTTATAATGGATTTGGATATTTAAAAGAATTAAGCCCTTCACAAACATGCTTTAAATAGGCGAATTTTGCAATTTCTTCAGAAAAAAGAAACACGTTTAAACTGGGTTTTTACATCTTATTTTCTTATGCAGCACACACATTCAACTCAGCATAATTTTGTCTTTGAGTGCTGGAAACTGTCTGCAATCTGGAAGGAAGTATTCAGTTTATGCTTGTAGCCTTCTCTGCACAGCTGAAATTGATATGTTGACATTTTTATCTGCATTTTTCCTGTGTAACTGAAAATAAATTGTTGCTGGACTGGTATTTCATAAAGACATTTCTTAGCTGCTGTCAGTCAGTGAGGCCCGGTTTTCTCGGACTGCACTGGATGATCTGTGGTTTCAGCACATTTTTCATTTCAATGCCTCACTTGGAAAACGACCGAATTTAGCTCCAAAACAGCACTTTGAAGGTTGCAATTGATTGGGAAAACTGCATTTTACAGGCATTTTGGGATTTTAGCCCACTTCTGTGGCCTTGCTTCCTGTGACAGGTAACAGCACCCACTGGCATTCTCCTGCAGGGAGTTCTGTTTTGACATCAGCTTTGACTGTGTGTGGTAGGGGTGTGCAGCCTTTTGTGATTTATGAACAATGTGCAATTTTGCATATTTGGCACGCACAGGGTTAGTGCATCCATTTTTGGCTGATTCTTTCCCCCGTTGACAAAGGGGTGTTGTGGGGCACATGGGTAAAGATATCCCACAGGGTCCTCAGGATGCTTAGCAAATGGAGGGATTGATTAGCTGGTGGGGCACATGTGGTCCTTATGGGACTTAAAGCAGGGTGCTTAGGACACAATGCTCCCTGCGTAATCTGGTTGAAGGGCTTCACTGTACTGGATAGTGGCCTAGTCAGAGTGGCTAAATAACAGTGAGTCGCCAGCTCTATTGAGAACAACAAGGTATTCCTAAGCTTGGGCAGGTTGCCATAGCCTGCAGGAGTGGCAAATGAGCAAGTCTGTCATTAAACGTGCATGCCAAAGCACATGATGTAATTGCTCAGTGTATATTCAAGTCATAGTGGATTGCAGGCGGCCAGTCAGCGGCAGGCTTGCTATTAATAGAGTCTAAATTCTTAATTGTATTTGTTATATGCAGATGCAAAACATATCTCTGGGAGTCTCAGAATTTCCATTTAGTAGCTGGAATAGCCAAGCTTCACAGAGCTATTATTCTATTAAATGGGGAAGATCAAAAACCCTAGTTGATCAGGTCTTAGAATATTGAAATCAGTGGAACCGAAACCATGTAAAGAGATGTTGATTTAGGAGGCAGTGGAATGCAGTCAGAGATTGTATGGTGACCTGTATATTCATCACATCTATGTTCACCTGTCCGTGCCTACTCATTTCCCACCATCAGCATCCCAGGGAGGGCAGGAGCCCATCCCTCTTCACCGACACCAGCTTCTGGAGAAGCGTGGCCGCCGCACCGGAGCTTGCCTATTTACAGGCTAAGCCCGCTAATTACAATAGCCTGCCTGCTAATCACCATTCTGATTGTGATACCCTGTTTGAGCTAAGTAACCAATGCCCATGCAGGATATTCGTGCACATTGCATCATCCGACGCTGAAATTGCTGTGCAGATCCACGAGGACCCGAGCCAAAATGGCTGCCATCACTTTTGTTTATATGCTGCATAGCAACAAAGCCAGCTGATCCTCGTGCTCCGATTGGCCTTCGTTCCCTTCTTCTCTCGGCTGCTGCCACCGGAAGGCAATAGCCGGCCCTACCTCTAAAGGCCATTCTCTTAAGGCTGGAGCCTGTCTGTGCCTGCCAGAGCCTAGGGCCACCCGCCTGCCTGTCTCCTCCGACAACCTTCCGCACAGTACTTAAGTCTACCAACCTATGCAAGTACACTTCCACTGGCCGCTTATGCCTGATGGCTATTACAAAGGCTAGCCACCCCTTCATTGGCCTGCAATTTGCTTAGCCCTGTCTCTACTAACATCTTTAATCGCCGACATACGCCCCAGCATCCAACCTAAAACCGCATTTCGTACCTCCTGCGTAGGCGTAGCCCGCTATTGCCAAATGTGCACCCCCACTAGTTCCCATTATTGCGCTAACAGCCTATCGCTGCCTACACTGGACTCGTGTTAACAGCCTTCTATAGCCCGATCTGTACAACACTTGCTCATGATCTTGCGTGCTTTTGTGTGGACAGCCTGTTCATTGTGTAAACTGTACTATTGTGTGAATAACCTATCTTGGCCTGCATTGAACCTCTATCAATGGTCAACGTGTGAACAGCCTTTTATTGCCTGAACCGTACGGCCACTTGCTCCTCATATTGTGTGAATAGATATCGCCTATCTGCTATCGCTTGAACTGTGCTAATGTGCGTGCAGCCCTCTACTGACTGAATTGAACCTTGTCAATGCCCAATAATGCACAAATAGCCTGTCATTGCTTGAACCGTATGTCCACTAGCGGCAGCAAGGGCATTTTTGTAGGTTGGAGTAGGGTAGGGATCAATAATTTGGGCCAGCATCATAGGACACGGTGTATGTTTATTTTGAGGGTCTGAATTTCAGAAGCGTTCCAAGGCTGAGGGCAGGAAGGTGAGAATGCACAAGCAGGATAGTGTTGTTCAACTAGAGTTATACGTGCAAAAGGAAAGTCTGAAAGAGCACAGTCAATGGAAGAGGAGTGAATAGGGGAGCGGGACAAGAGAGAGATCATCACATCATCTAGATTAGGGGCAAGAGAGCCGCACCTGAACTTCCTCTTAGTCATTAAAGAGGGGAGAGGAGGAGTAGGAGGTGGAGGGGCCAAGATGTTAAAGTGAACAATGGAGTGATCAGAGGGAGAGAGGGGGGGGGTCGATGGAGAGATCGACGAGGCGAGTAAATTGGAGTGCAAAACAAGGTCAAGAGAGTTTCCACCAGAGTGGGCAGGCTGGTTGCGGAGGGAGTAGTCAGATAAGAGGAAGTTAAGTTAAATGCAGATGACTGCAGAGTTCTTGGCAAGGCTAAATTTCCCAAGTATGACCACAGGAATGTCAGTAGGAAGTGACTTAAGGAAAAGGTTCAGATCAGGGAAGGAGTTCTAAAGAGAAACAGGGTGTTTTATAGAGAGCCCGAACAGTGAGAGGAGCAGAAGGGAGGAGTTGAATAACAGCATATTCAAAAGAGGGAGAGGTGATGACAGATGTGTAGAGTGGGACAGTGTTGAGGGCCTTATTGATAAGGAATCCCACATCGCCACCCTTCCTCAACAGGTCGGAGCAAGTGGGAGAAGGTACCAGAATCAGTGTGTCGGTCTGCTAGGGTAGTAGACTCTCCAGGTTTCTGTGATAGCAAGAAGTAAAAGTTGAGTGCGAGAAGATTTGAAGTGGTCAGTGATGTAGAGGAAGACATGTGGCCGAGAGATTGTGTGTTGCATAGGCCAAGTGAAAGAGTGATAGGAGGAGGGGAGAGGAGCAAGTGTGCAGTAGGCAAGGGGGACAAATGAGGTTGGCGATCCTGGGAGAATAGGAGTTTCCTATTTGAGGGATGAGGATAAGGATGCTAAGGGGGAAGGAGAATGGAAGGCCGGAGAGTGATGCAGGAGTTAGATCAAGTTGAGACTGAAGACAATGAGATAAGGGAAGAGAAGAGAAAGAGGAATAGTGCAAAGCCAAGGTTCATGAAGGGTAGAAGAAATAGGTGAGTAAAGAATGCAGAAATGGTGCAGCCCGAGAGAGAGAGACAAAGGGAGAGAGAGGGAAAGGGAAAGAGCATGCAGGAGAAAGAGAGAGCGAGTGCAGGAGAGAGAGAGAGAGTGCAGGAGAGAGAGAGAGAGTGCAGGAGAGAGAGAGAAAGCAGGAGAGAAAGAGAGGAAGAGAGAAAGAGAAAGAGAGAAAGAGAGAAAGAGAGAGAGAGAGAGAGAAAGAGAGAAAGAGAGAAAGCGTGAAAGAGTGAAAGAGTGAAAGAGAGAGTGAAAGAGTGAGAGTGTGAAAGTGAAAGAGTGAAAGTGAATGAGTGAGTGAATGAGAGTGAATGAGAGTGAAAGAGTGAAAGAGAGAGAAGAGAAAGAGTGCAAGAGAGCGAAAGAGAGCGAAAGAGAGAGTGAAAGAACAAGAAAGAGAACGAGAGAGAGAGAAACAGTGAAGAGGAAGGTGTAAATTGGGTAGAATGGGGCTATGGGTAGCCGAAAGATAGTTAAAATGCCTAAAACAAAAATGTTCTTTGGCACTGTGAGGTAACTGACCGCAGAACTTATATGTGCGGAAGGATCCCTATGGGTTACCAGACATTTGGTCGAAAAAAATTGGTCGACCAGGCAAATGGTCGAACCAATTTGGTCGAAAACCAAATGGTCGAATTTTTTATTTTTTTTATTTTCAACTTTTTTTTTTTTGGGGGGGGTCCATTTTTGTAAAAAACGAAAACCCGAAAAATAAATATATAATTTTAAAAAAAAATTCGACCATTTGGTTTTCGACCAAATTGCATCGACCAAATGTCATTCGACCAGTTTTAGGTCGACCAAATGTCTGGACACCATCCCTATGTGTAGAAGCAGAAGTCCCATAGAGGGTCTCCTGACTCCCACTCGGCCAAGTCCTGGATTGAGCAGGGATTCTGGCCCTAAGCCCCCTCCAGTCCAAACAGACACAAACGGAGTTGCCATTTGCATTTTTTGGACCTTCGCTGCAAATGCCCCAGGAGACTAAGGGAGGCAGTTTGCTTCCAGTCTTGCAGGCAGGACTCCTGGGTGTTATAGAAAACAAGATATCCCATTTTTGGGCCATCCAACTAGGGCATATAATGGTACATCTGTCCCTCCTTTTCCTTTATCAAATCAGCGTTCACCATGACATAAAAAACGAATGTTCCCGATCAATAAATGGTCCCCCACAAGCTGGTGTTCGGACTTCAAAAAACATTAGTTGGGGTGGGGGTGTATGTACATTAGATGGACTACAACTAGCCCAACTCATTAAATGATATGTAAATATTCACAATACAAATTACCTGACATTAACACATTAGGGTCTCGAGTATTATTCAAAAAAGGAGATCAATGGATGGTATTTGAAGATGGTATTTGAAGAGGGAAGGTCAGAATAAGCCTTCCGTCCAGGAAGACCCTAAAACCGGAAGACGCACCAAACACGATATGGCCACCAATCGTATGAACTCACACCAATTCCCACTGGACAATGACCACAAGAGATATCCTCTCACCATATCCTACTACCCAAAAGCAGTACAAACACTACCCAGAGCGGACAAAGACGCACAGGAGGGAGCTGGAGACAGCTACATGAATACAATCAACTAAAGCACCAAGAAGCCACTCCTCAAGTCGTTAGTCACATCACGACGGCATAGCTACCTCAGACATGAAGCACCTGTGCCATCTGCACATTCGGGACACACACACCCAACTACATGAAGAACACCTGTACAGCTCTTGGAGTTATAGGACAGTGACATACACATACTGTCTGCACGTTTATTATTTTGCCATTAGGCTTGCCGCAGCAACGCAAGAAGGGCTCGTGTAAATGCTTGCAGATGCTTACATACAAATTACCCCATGCTATCAAGGGATCGGACAGCATAACACACTAACCTAATACTATGGAGGACGCAGAAAGTAAAAGCTAGACCATGGTTTAGGAAAATCATGATTATCTTAGATAAAGCTAACGCCACACAGAACGCGGTGCAAGCAGAACCACTGCAGCGGGAACAAAGCCACTGCCAAGGTCGCAATGTTGCAAATGACATTCGTCACCCTGAACCGAAGTAACACCGGCTGCAGGAGAGGCATGCTCTCTGACAAATACAGAATAATTCAGAGCTCCTGTGATCACAAACATGGTCTCCAAGTGCGAGATCTGGCAGAGCGGAGGAGGAGCCACGATTTGGTGACTGGGAAGAGCAAACCATCCCACGGGCCAGACAATGGCTGCAACAAATTTGTTACACTCACCCTATAGTTCTGCGTTGGGAAACAGAGTGCTCTCATGGTAGTAATGGTCCACACATGGTTGGGGCACCGACACATAGTTGGACCTCACAAACACATAGTTGCACATGCACCGTGAACCGGTGTCTAGCGGGCTGGGAACCAAGTTTGTCCCAGGCCTGGGGGGCCCGCGCCTTAACCAATCAGAAATCATGGTCCTAGTGGTGGGTAGCTGGGTTCACTGACCAATCACGGGGTCCGCATACTGTAACAAATAGTTAGTATTAATTTGTTCAGCGATGGTCCAAGCCTAACACCGGACACAGCCTTGTCCAATAAAATAATTTCTATATGGGCTCCTATATGGGAAATACCACTTAGCAACATATTCGGAGTGGAGTTAGGTTTTGGAGAAAAGGCCGGAACGTGACGCAAGTGTGATGCCACTCATCAAAACTGGCCTGCGAGCAAGAGTGCGGCGAGATGTGCCTGGACTTCCCTCTGTGCATATAATCCCTATGGTTTGTTGGCTGTAATAAACCCCAGTTGTACCTTGCTACTTGTGTGGGCCTTGCGTTCTTTTGGGAAGGAAGGAGTTAGGCTTTCCATGAGTTCGGCATCCGCTGACTCCTAGCAGAGGTTCTACCTGCCTGGGGGTCCACCCTAACATTCATCCCACTGACCTCATCAAGGTGGACCTGTACCTAAAAACTGAGTTACGATGTTTTTTTAGGATGTAGTAAATGAGGGCTATAACAACTTTCCTATAACATTGCCTTTGATTGAATTGTAATATCCTCATTCGATTTATGTTAAATAATAATGGGGCATCATGTCTTGCTTACTCACTGAACTAATATTTATTCCTTCAGAAATGTTATTTCGAAAGACACATTATTCATTTACAAAGATGAATTCTGTGTGCCACGACATATTTAAAGTCAACCTATAGCGAGTCAATCAATTTTCAGAAATGTGATTAATCTTCACATATCCTCGAGTGTTAGTGAATCTGCAGCAGTGAAATGTGCATGATACCTGTGTAAGGGGATATCTCCTACTGTCGAAAAGTGTCACATTCCATCAAAATACACTTATGGTCCTCTCCTCACTTCACGTATACTCATCCACTGAATTTCCCCAATGTATCACTGTGGCACCAAACAACCAGTTTGAATTGGAATTGTATTTAAACAACATCACGTGATGCACTCAATTGCCCCACTATACCGTTCACAGTATGTTTCACTGCGCTTGCCATTTTGAGACGCCATGCTGTTAAAACTCCCATTTGGGTTGTTTTATATCGTGGTGGTAAAGTCCCTTAGAACAGTACTGTCTGATAAAAGTTCAGCCCCCTCACTGGGGGGAAAAAAATTGCTGCCAGCAAATTCCAGCATACGTGTGATAATTTGTACTTCTTGGTTCATACACAGTATTAGCTAATCTTATCTACCTCGGGAAAAAATAATAGCTATGCAGTGTTTCGTGATTTTATTTAAAAAAAAAAAAAAGCAGTCATGTCACTACACCCATAAACTTTTTGCTCATCCCACCTAGAACTGTTGCATTACTGATCATATAAGCAGACCTCTTCACAAGCAGATTTATATCAGTTCAAAATTCTGTGTACAATAAAACACATATTTATTTATTTATTTATTTAGATTTATATAGCGCGCAAGCAGCCCACGGGCATTGAGGCGCTGTTACTTGTGAGAGCTTAGTTACAGAGGTACAGGAATGGTAGCAGTTGTTGGTACATTATAAGTATTACAGACATAATACAATACTTACAGCTTCTGCGATTGGTCATTACATTCCAGCTTATGCAGTGGGTCAAAATGTATAGTATTCATGCTGATGTGAGGGACCTTATGTGAAGAGGATGGTTTTCATAGCTTTACGGAAGGCGATGAGGGAGGCCTCACCTCGGATAGTGGGAGGTAGGGCATGCCAGTGTGTGGGTGCAAGATATGGGAAGCTGGAACCCCCCGCTCTGGCTCTTTTTACTAGTGGCACATAGAGCATGTTGGTATAGGGTGATCTGGTTGGCCTTGTGGAGGAGACAGTATTTGTATATGTATATATCAATGTATTCAAACCTTACTTGCTGTATTAAACCGAGTCTCTTCAAATTATTTCTCATCCCAGTCCAGTTCATAGATATAAAGACGGCTGTATTGTGCAACCAGTGATAGAGTTTAAGTTGAGCAATGTTTTAGGTGCATGTGTATGACAATTTCATGCACATTTGTAGACGTTTGTGACGGCAGATGGAAACCAAAATTATCCGGTCCCATTCTGGGGGTCATAGGTTTTTTTATGCTTCCCTTATCTTTTACACTCTCTATGGGCCCTTTGTTTATTTTTACGTTTGTACCACTATTGGCCAGTATCCCCACATAATAACACTCACGTTGGCTTTGCCCATAACACAAGTAATAATGCCATGCCCCTTTTCCGAAAGCAAGCCCCCAAACCCCTTCTCTGGGCACAGCAGATTCTTTCTCCGCTGCCTTCTGGCTCTCCTGTTCAAATGAACCATCAACACAACACTAACCACCCACACACACACATTCAACCATATGCCCACGATTTCATTCTTAAGCATAGTGATAATTATTGTGGAGTCGCCTATGGGCGCAAGGACGGCCTCACAGGTGCTGGGCCTCCCAGCACCCTGTTGGGATTGCCAGGATCACCCGGACTTACAGTGGCTGCAGGGCGGGGACCCTGTCAGACAGAAGTTGCCTGAGTTGGACCCAGAGAACCAGGCTTATACAGGGGTCCAGGCCAGCAGGGACCTGCAGGACTTATCACAGTGTAGGCCTGCAGGACCGTGGTCGCACGTTGTGGGCCTGCAGGCCCGAAATGAGAGACGGAGTCTGCAGAACCACTGTTGGAGTCTGAAGCCGATCTGAGGCACGCTCATGCAAGGGCTCCTTTTATTAGGTTCGGTCATGACACAGTCATGGTCCATCTTCAAAAAACAATACACTTGGAAGGGACACCACCTCAAAAGAGCAACACACTTGGGAGGGTCGCACATAACACTCCTCCTTTTTCATAATGAAGAAAACAAATGCCAAATGCTACTGAAACAAATTATGCCACCCACCCCGTTACAGAACGACAATACTTACACCACTTGGGAATTGTAGAGTACACCAATAATACACACACAGGGACTCTGGTAGTTGCGGACATATAACACATAACAACAAAACACTACACATATTCATTAGGTGAAAGTCGTGGTTGGTGAACTGCTGGTATGTTGGCAGTTCTACCACATTTTACAAGACACGTTATTAACCTGGGGTCAGTGGAACTTCAACCACTGAATGACGCCATTGTGAGCTGCTGGCACCATTTAGAGCATGCCTACAAACTATGGGAGCATAGCTTTGCATCCATTTAACTGGGACCACTTTAAGAATATAATTTACATGCAGGCTCACAGCATTTAAATACAGGTTTACCTAGTCTTCTCCGAGCACTTGCAGGACCACAGGAGACAATTTCACTTTGATGTTAAGGTGGGAATGCCTCTTGATGTTGACAGGGCATGGGGCGGCGGCATGCTACTCACCCCCTCTTCTTGGCCACGCTCACCGAGGAAGGAGTGCCACAGGAGGGTGCACAAGCACTCGTACAGAGCTGCAACCCTCACTTGCTCGTTACACTTCTTAGTGGCGGTTGACATTGCTCCATCACTTCTGCCCTCCCATTGGAGCTTGAATGCAGCACCTTACTCTCCCCCTTCAGGCAGGAGCTCACAGGAACACAATGTTCACCTTCTCACTTCCTCTCAGTCAGGGTTTGTTGGCCCGATACTGAAGGCACTTTCCCTCCCTCAGGCAGGAGTATTATTGGCATGGGAGAGCGCACAGGCACTCAGAGTTGCAACCCAATGATGGTTACACTTCCCCATTGATTTCTCACAGTTCTTGTAGGGGGGGCACGGGTTACCCACGCACCTCCATCACTTTCTGTGCTCTCTTTTTCACTTCACCACCCAGCTGGCTGGGATTTGCAGAGGACCATCATTGCTTTCATAGTGCCCACATGGAGCCTACATCATTTCACCAGAGAGCGGCCCTGCATCTGTTCTGGGTGGCAGGGACTTTAATTCCTTAGCTCTGACACAGGGCTCTGTATGCGTCACCGTCAGAGGCCCAGGATTTTACATTCTTTGCTTCGATGACAGGAGCAAGCACGTCATCACTGCCGAGGCCCTGGATCACTACTGGGCAGCAGGGGCCTCTCGCTGTTTTGCTTCGATCTGCACAAGGCACCCTTCGATCACCCTCAGCCGGATAGCTTCTTCTAACGAGAACGCATCAAATTGGCAGTTCGCCCCTTTCACCCGTAGACGTGTGATGAATTCGTCGACGGTCTCTTGCGGGAGTTGGGTGCATTGATTGAACAAGTATCTTTCATAGTCCCGATTGACTTCGATAATAAGCAGTTTGTCCAGCGCGCCGATCAGCTTGGGAAAAGTGTCCTGGTCTGCGGGTGGAATGGCCTTAACGACCGTTTTTATTTCTCCCCCTACCAGGTTAAGGAAAATGTCCCTCATATTGGGGGAGTCCCCGTCGCCGGATCCTCTCACAAAGTGTCGAAAATCGTCCATCCAGTCGGTCCATCTGGGGCCTTTGGTGGCCTGCGGAGTCATAGTGAACGGCGGGGGCAGTCGTAGTTGAATCGACTTCGCCGCCCGCGGCAGTTGAGGCGAGCCTTGGCTGGACCCCGGGTTGGAGGTGCTCATGGCCCCTGGGAGAGAAGGCCCGTCCTTGCGCGGGCGGGGTCGCCGTCGCGGAGGTCCGACGGAGGAGGTCCGACAAGGCGGATTCGGCGGAGTGCCGTGCTGCGCGGAGGTGGAGCAGGAGGAGGAGGCTCGCTGGATCGGCCACCACAGGCGGACTGCCGTCGGAGGAGGACTCCGGTGCGCGGGAGAGATCCTCGTCGCCAAATGTTGCCTAGGGATCTAGGCCCAAATGAAGGACGCACACACGGAGAGATAGGAGGAACTTCTTTATTCTTTCACAACTAAAAGGAAGTGGCATTCGCAGCGCACGTGCCCCATAACCCCCTTGCACAGTCAGACTCCGCCTTTCCAACGGAGGGGGCTCCCGAGCGTTAACCCCTTGAGTCCCGGGTAACAGCATTGTTATTTTTTTCCCCAGCTCAGACACCGCAGCAATTCACTATCACTGCCATCAGCCCGGGATTTTCAGGGGTCCACTTGCATTTTTATTCCATTGCGCCAGCGTGCCCACATGAGGCACTTTATCTTTTCACCTCCGGAGGCCCGGGATTTGCAGGGAGCCCACTCCTTCATGCTCCGACATGAAGCTGCGGCAGTGCTTCAACGCTGGCTACCCGGGATCGTTAGAGGGCCATATAATGACCGTTTCACTGCGCCGACATGGAGCGCTTCTTTATTTTCGCCGCCGGCTGACCCGGGGAAATCCAGGGGGCAGCGGGGCTTCTTTCTCTCCTTACCCGCAGCACTGATTTCACTGAGCGCCCAGTGGGTACTTCATTCTTTGTCCCCACATGCCCGGCAGGGGCAGTCCCCAATGGGCCCGGGAACACAATGTGGGTGCGGGCAGCCTCATCATGCAGATTCTTCTGCTCCTACATGGAGCATTTAACTTTTCTCCATCACCACCTTGCGTCCCGGTTGCCATCGAAGCAGCGAGGAAATGTCCTTGCCGACTTATCTGATCTCTCGCAGGCAGCCTCTCCCTCGGTTCTTCTTCGCTTCATGAGGAGCACCTTCATTTTTGACGCCCACCTAACCCGTGATCATGCAAAGGTTTTGGCGGGGTGGCAGCAAGTAGGATTGCACAGCGGCCTACAGGTTGAGAGCCAGGCCACTCACCCATCAGACCAGCAAGGATCTCTGGGGCTGAGAGCGCCTCAGGGGCAGCAGGCTTACCCCTACCCTGGCCACACAAGCACCTTCTTCACAGAAGGCTGCGGCCATGGGGGGAGGAGGGGCATCCCCTCTTCTTCCGGGGAACACGGCGACCCCAGCTCTCCCTTTCTTTTCCTCCTTTTCCTTGATAATGAGGGACAGCAGGAGACCAGAACATCGCAGGGGGAGTTCCTTTCGCTCATCACCAATATTGGGGCTGGCTGTGGGCACACGGCCGGCCTCAGAGGTGCTGGGGGGCCCAGCACTCAGTTGGGAATGCTGGGGTCACCCGCACGTACAGTGGTTGCCGGGTGGGGACATGGCCTAGGTGCCAGGGGCACCATGGATGCCGGGCGCATCCTAGATGGAGGGTGCCTGGGCTGGACCGAGGGCACCAGGCTGATATGGGTGGCCCAGACCAGCAGGGACATGCATGACCGTGATCACACGGTGTAGGTCGGCAGGCCAGGGCTGCAGGACCGTGGTCACATGGTGGGGGCCTGCAGGCCCGAAATGAGAGACAGTCAGCAGATCCATTGTTGGAGTCTGCAGCCGTTCTGGGCAATGCCGCAGGGCCGCCCAAGGCGAGGCAAGGTAACTGGTGTAACCATCAGCAGGCCAGGAGAGGGGCAGACCAACCCCCCCTTGGCTGCTCATCTCCCCTCCTTAGCTGCAGAGACACGCAGTCTCTGCCACACAAAGCTGAGGAAGGGTGAGGTGTGAACAATCACCTCACCCTTCCTCCAAGCAGCAAGGTGCTAAGCACCTAAGGAAACCAACAGTCAGGCAGGGCCCAGGTTCAAAGACCTGCCCCCCAGGGGGCCAGACAGTCGGCTATCTGGCCGGGGGCTGGCACACAGCCCCCACTACTATACACATCAAAGACCCAGGGCTCCCCTGGGTCTTATAAATAAGAGCAGCATGCTCTGAGAAAACACAATCTGTTTGTGGACCCTGAACGGGGACCCAGACAAACAGGAGGTTCACTTTTTACTCAGTGTCTGCCAACCTTTGCTTCTTTAGCAAACTCACAGTGTCTTTCTACCTCCTTGAACATTGTCCTGTTCAGAACTCTGGCAGCCCGGGAGCAAGCGGCGAAAACTGAATAAACAAAAGAAGATCCCCTGGACGCACCGTGCGGGACCAAGACCCCTGCCCAGCTGATCGAGGGAAGGACAAACAGAGCAGCCCAGCGTTACGCGGTGGTCAATTTCAGCCTGCAGGTGAACCGCTATGCTGGGTTGTGAGTGAAAAATGAATACTATGTTTCAACGCGTTGCCAATATAAACATCCCCGAGGGAGCTGGCAGGAAACGGATCCCTCCAGCTGTCAAAGAGCGCGCGCTGTGTCAATTACAGAAAAGAATATAACAAAATCTAATCCCAGGCCGCGGAGAAATCCAGCATATGAAACCTCACACTAAGACTTGAACAGGTGAGAAAGGGGGTCTCTGGGTAATAATAAGCACCGCATAGATAGGTTTCATAGCAACATAGGCTTCATTAGCACTATTATTTCTTTACCAGGATCCATATTAACAGCGGGTATAAGTTTACCCACACTGACCCCTGTTTTTAAATTGCATGAATTAGCTGGCTTTTGAAAAGTGACCTGGGTAATAATAGGCAGCGCTCAGACACCAAATTTTTTTTATTACACGTGATAATGCATGATTGAAGTTCAAATAAGCAACGGAGCATAATTTCTACTACCCTAAACTTGGAACTCGGGCACAAACAGACGCATTTAGCCACTAAATACAATATATGACAGTAAGCTTGAGGGGCAACACAGAGGCCCGGGAGCAAGCCAGCCCTGGGGGCCGAAGGCAATTGGCTAAACAAAAGCCTTGTAGCTATTGTACAACACCTGACAGCTACCCAAAACGGGCAGCAGCATAACAATTGTTGCGAGAAACGCCACAAATACAACAGCCCAGCCATTCAAAACAGAAATGTTTTCGTTTTTCCCTTTGTATCAAAACAGGCTAAAGAATCATGGGTCCCAAACGAAAATCGCAGGAACCCCTAACACCGGCGCAAAAGCCCAAGTCACCTCACCTCCCAGCAGCCATTGAGACGACGGAACACTATGGTTGGGCATGGGTCAGGGAAAATACGTATGGCCTACCAAAGTAAGGGACACCCATACCACCCAGCCAAGATGACGACACAACACCATCAAAGAGAAGGAATGTAACAGAAGGCGCAAGAAAAGGTAACAAAAAACTGGCAAAATTATGCAAAAACATGTCTGCATTGCAACAATTATTGCTCAAAATCAGGGAAAAACAACCATCCCCCACAGGGGGAACTGGGCCCATAAACCCCAGCATACCCCTAGAACCTGCCATAACGGTGACCCCCCCCCCACCAGCAACAATCCCAACAACACCGGTCGCAGCAACACCACTGCCACAGGTGCCAGCAACACCAACAGCAGCCAGCACAATTGCGCCAACAGCATCAACAGACCCAACAGGTGCTTTAAAAGCATGGGCAACCCCCATTACAGACACTCTGGGGCAGACAGGGGCAAGCAGCAACAGACATAGCAATGATCTGCAATGCCCAATTAGACTTAAAATTAAAATCATTCCAGACTGAAATACTAAATAGATACAAAAGATGCCTAGCATGGAACATTGACACCACAATCAAAGAGGCCATATGGGCCAAAGAGTTCATCGAAATCTTTTCACTAATAGAAGCCCAACACAAAGGGAAAGATGCTTTTAGGGATCCCAAAAAGATGGAGGAGAAAGCCATAGCCAGAAACGCCCAGGTAGAACAGAATTGGGACAACTGGTTGCAGGACTGTCATCTTGGCAACGATATACAAAGAAAAAATACCCAATGATGGCAGAAAACTATAGGCATACATGGATAAAATAAGAGAAGTCAAAATTGCTCAAAAAGGGAAGACATGGCTAGCATATGATATTAGATTTAGGAGAAGCATGTCAGAAAGGCCAGCCATAGAATGAGACGAGGTCCAGAATGACTTATACAGGCTAAATGCTGAGCCTCCATCAGAGGAAGAGGCCCCACAAACAACCTCCAAAAATAGCAAAAATGCACAGGGCCCCAGAATTAATGACAACGAAAAAACACAAAAAGGAGGAACAGCCCTTTCGGAAGAATCAGCCATGGGCGGCTAAGTCTAATGCCCACAGGCAGAACAAAAACCACTCTCCATAAACCAACATTCCATGCTGGAATTTTGGAAAAAAACTGTGCACATGCGGGAAGGAATGCTGGTACAAACACACTTGCACAAACTGCAGCGGTGACCATGCAGCAAACAACTGCACCAGACTGGCAGCCAAAAATGCAAAAGATTAGCATCACCCCCCCCTTCCCAACCAACCACAGGTTTAGCACCAGGCAAAACTCCCATCAACCCAAACAATTTTAGAGAAGCACTCAGAAATTATCCAGACAGGGCGATATGGCAGGGTTTCACCGTCCCTTTCAAGGGCACAGGGTCGCAGAATGTCCCGATGAACCTGAAATCAGCCAGGGACAACCCCCAGATGGTGGAGAGCAAAATCAAGAAGGAACTACTACTAGGCAGGATTGCAGGACCCTGGGACCACATGCCCCTCAAAGACTAAAATATCTCCACTAGGTTTGGTCCCCAAAAAGGAACCCGGAGAAATGAGGTTAATCCACCATCTATCCTATCCCAAAGGTCAATCTCTAAACGTCGGCATTCCACACACGGAATCTGCGGTGTCCTACACACACTTCCAAGAGGTGGAAGACTTATACAGGAATGTGGCAGGAACGCCCTGATGGCCAAACTGGACATTGAATCTGCTTTCAGACTATTGCCAGTCCATCCAGATTCCCAGCAATGGCTAGGCTTTACTTTTAATAACACATTCTATGTAGACAGATGCCTCCCCATCTGGTGTGCATTATCCTACGCCCTATTCGAGCAATTCAGCTCTTTCTTTCAATGGGCTTTCCAAAAACAGACCTGGGAGCAAACTAGTGCATTACCTCGATTTCATGGTAATGGGACCAGCAGATTCTGAGGAATGCAGCAGGGCCCAGGCGACTCTAGAAGGAATGGCCTCACAGTGGGGCATACCTCTAGCAAGGGAAAAAATGACCAAATAAGCCAGCAACATAATTTTCCTGGGTATTGAAATAGACTCTGCAAGGGGCTTATGTAAAATCCCGAAAACAAAAATAGCAGAACTCTTGGAGAAAATACAAGCCCTTAAATCAAAAGACAAGAGCACAGTAAAAGAAATTCAGTCATTAGCAGGTAGCCTCAACTTCGCAGCCAGAATAATCCCTCAGGGGAGGGTATTTTCCAGAAGTCTGGAGCTAAAAATCAAATCATACATCAAACCCCACCTACACATCTGGTTACCCACAGAGGTGAAACGATATCTGGAAATTTGGGGGAATTTCCTTAAAAATTTCAACGGGACCTCACTTTGGCGAACGATATTGAACACATGGACAAAAAGGGTCCTTTTCACTGATGCAGCCGGCAGCAAGGGGTTTGGAGCCATACTAGACTTAGAATGGGTGGCGGAACACTGGCCCAACCCATGGCAACGGGCAGGATGGACAAAAAACATCACCCTCCTAGAAATATTTCCCATTTGGATAACCTTACACATCTGGGGCAGGCAACTAGCTAACACGGAACTCTTGGTCTGGTGCGACAACATGGCTGTAGTAGGCTCCTTAAACAGAAGGTCTGCCAAATGCTCTCTAGTGCTGAAAGCCCTACGAGCCATCACAGCAGTCACACTACAAGAAAACATTGTGGTCAAAGCAAAGCACATCTCGGGGGTGGATAATAACATTGCAGATGCTTTATCTCGCTTTCAGTGGCCAAGATTCCAGGAGCTAGCGCCACACGCCCAGGAACAGATGACGCCAATACCAGCGGAATGCTGGGCAATAATGGAAAACCAAGAATAACGGCATCAACGCCAGCGCCAGAGAGCCCAGGCCGGGATGCCCAACAAGAATCAGGCCCCTCAAAAACGGGTGCCAACAAAATAACGGCATCAACACCAGCGCCAGAGAGCCCAGGCCGGGATGCCCAAAAAGAACCAGGCACCTCAAAAAGGGGTGCCAACAACCCACTGCCCACAGAAATCACGAACCCTGGCCCAGGGTTCCTAACAGAGATGGCAGAAAAAGCACTGGCAAGCACTACCGCAGTGCAGTACAGTAAGTGCTTACAACCAGTTTTTAGAGTCACAGGTTTAAACCATGTAGAGTTGATAACGATTAAAGACATAGAAATATTTTTAAAATGGGCGCATGAGCAGGGCTTTAAGAGAGTCTGGGCAAAAAGACACCTAGTTGCAATCTCATATTTCTCAAAAATACGGGTGATTCAGACCCCACCTAGAATGCCCTCATTGCCTACACAATGAAAGGATGGGCAGAATAGAGGGCCCCCAGGTGGACACCCTCCACCCCCTTGACTTCAACAAACTGGTACAAATAGCAAGCCAGCTGGAAGCCATATGCTGGCATCCATACAAGATCCTATTATTCAAAACAGCCTTTTTTCTGGCATACTTCGGGCGTTCCGTGTTGGAGAACTTATCGCCTCCAGCACCAAGGCCACAAACGGCTTGGGTGTCATGGAGGTCAGGGTTAGACAGGAGAGCGTCAGCATAGAAATCCAACAGTCAAAAACTGGGGCCAAAAGAACCATCAACATTTGTTGTATTGATGAGACAACAAACTGCCCGGTATGTATCACCAACCTTTATTACACACAAAGGCCCCAGGTGGGGGGGGGGTTCCTAATCCACAAGGACACCTCAGCACTAAGCCCTATCAATTTAAAGGGGTACTGATGAAAGCAATCAGCAAAGCAGGGTGGGATACCAAGGGTTTTGGCACCCACTCTTTCAGAATAGGCACTGCCACCACAGTCATGGCCCATCCTAAAAGGGCAATACACTTGGGAGGGGCACACCATCTTAAAAGGGAAACACACTTGGGAGGGTTACACATAACAATGATTGAAAATTGGTTACGGAATCCCACACATTGTCCCTCAACTCCGGCCTGCCTGACCCTGCATCAGGACGCAGGGAGGGAAGTTTCGCCTCCAGCATAACACGTAGGAAGGCATGAAAGAAGCGACAATATTAGACACCCCTGTGGCTTCCCAAAGGCTGTACTCATTGCTGCAATCAACAGGATGGATGCATGGACTGAGGCCTTGCGCGTCTCCTCTTGGGAAAACAACCCCAATGAGGGTCTGCAGGGCATTTCTCTCTGCACCCAAACCTACATTGACAGCTGCGCCCCAATGCCCATTGTGCACCGCCAGGACTGAATTCACCATTACTGTGGCTGGGTATAGCTTGAGGGATGGAAAGAGGAAAACACACCCATTCAAAACCTGAAATGTGCATGTTATGGCCATCTCAGAAAAATCAAACACTGTCATACATTTTTTTAAAGTAGTCATGTAAAACCCTACAGGTAACGACCACTGTGTGGTCTGTAAAATCACACTTTTCCTCATGTATGCATCGCTGCATCGCAAAATGACTGAAATCCCTTGTTAAAACCATGTAAAATTATTTTATGATCTCACCTTTTCTACTATTTGAGGTGGAAATCAATCAACTTCCTAAAAAAATGTCTATCGGTGCAAACCACAGTCAGTTTTGCTTTGGAGATCATAGCAAGTCACTACAAAGACACTGCAAAAGATTTCAAAATGCAGATTACATTGATTCAGGATCTAGGGAGAACGATATCTGTGTTGAAGCATACAAATGACTTCCGTTCATAACCCTCTGCATCCTTAATTTAGGGGTGTACCAAAATTCAGCTTTTATTAAGTATTCGGCCGAATTCCGACAGAAATTGAGATGTTTATCTTTGGCCGAATTCTTAATTGTCAATCTAAGCCGAATAGTTCCCCCAACAAACTACATTAAGTACTGAGTCGACTATCCTGCATGGCATCATTCAAACATGTCATGTTTTCCTTTAGATCATTAACCCCTTAACTGCTGAGGATTTTCACTCCCAGTGCAGAGCCCTTTTTTGGGCATTTCGGTAGGTGGCATTCAATCACTTGTAACTGTTTTGTTATAAGTGATATCCCAGCCAAATTTACACCTGTTTCTTCCCACCTGTAGGCGGTCATAACGGATAAGTTGTTTGCTGTATGGAAGGTGTGAGAAAGCAACAGAAAAGTGACCACATTTTGTGTTTTTTCTGAAAATGCCAATAAAATTATGTACAAAGAAGCCTTTGTTATTTTTCTTTTAAGAGCTAGGAACACATGGTTTGCAGTTTCGAATTTGCCATTTTCCAAGCTTTTAAGAATAGTTTGAGTGGAAACAAAAAAAACATTTTTCATGAGGTTACCATCAGGTTTGTGAAAGCTAGGAGATTTTTTTTCCTTTTTTTTTTAAAAAAAGGGAGGACATACTTGGACGGAATGGAAGAGGATGTCGGGCAACAATTATGTACCTAAAATTCCAAAATTGGAAAAGTGGCAAAAAACTTATCTGCTGGACATGTTTGCAAGGTAATGGCTTCTGTGAATATTGAGCAAAGCAATGCACCACTACATTCCCCGACCCTTCTAGATGGGAAATCACACATTTTCCTAAGGTTTCACAAAACAAGCACTACCACGAGCCAAAAACGGAGCCATGGTACACAGGATTTTTATGCTGATGGCATAGATAGACTTCCTTCGCGATTGAAAATAAAGAAAACGAATGTGGTGAATGTTAGGACAGAATTCTGAACTCTGACCTGGTGGGCAGAGGTTCAGAAGGCCAGCCTAGTTTCTTGGGACAGGGTAACCTACTGGACAAGCCAGACCAATCAAGTTAGCATTGGCGGTGGTCAAGACTAGGTCTCAGGAGGGGGGGGTGAAGGTGACAAAAACCTCAATGAGCACACAGAGTAAAGGACACTTACAAATCACTCCCAGTCCGGTGTAGATATATTAAAAATACAAATACATTTATTTCAATGCCTTTGAGTTTCAACACACAAATAAAATCACAATAATACTTCTAAGGCAACACAATCCTATCAATATACATATATACAAGACTAAGGGGGTCTAGAGGGTTAATGCACAAAATGGGTCCACAACCTAAAAGGGCAAGGAAACAGGCAGTGCAAATAGTCTTTAGTCCCTTCTGCATCAAATACAATCCTAACTGAAAGGCAGTCCAGCCTATTGCTCAAAGGTACTTGCAATGCTGGCGCACGCAGTAATGCAGACGGGCAAAACGGGGTCTCTTCAGGGGTCTGTAGCAGCTCAGAAAGGTGGGTGAGGTGATGCAGAGTAGGTTCCCACTATTCATGGAGGGTCTCCCCAAGAGGGCAGAACAGGTTCCAGAGTTCGGGGATAGTTTGCTAGTTCGCACTAGCAGTGGAAAGGAGAGGGGCCCTCAGGGGCCACTCATGTGTAAAAATTGATGGATGCGCTAGGGGCCACCTGTAAGGGTTGCAATTACTCACAACCCTGCCGCACTCCGGACCAAACTTTGGTAGTCGAGTCCACTTCAGTTGCAGGTTCAAATGCAGCAATCGCGCGGCTCTGCTGCTTTCAGCTACGAAGATACAGAGTTAATTCCCAAACGGGACAATGGCGATTTCTCCGCTCCTGGTGGATGGATCATGCCAGTTCTGCTGTAGCACACTTCAGGGCACAGAGGGCCACAGCTGCAATGAACTGACAAAGTTCGTCACCACTGCTGGGGGACATGGTAACCATGTATACTCCAGTTTGGGCGCACTCACTTTACTCCAGACCTGGGAACGCCAAGTGTATGAAACTCAGTGTGAGAGTGCCATGAACACTGAGCATGTGATGTACCAAGTTTCAAGGGCCTCCTTGAAATGGTGTCGTTATCAGAGCAAAAGTTCTGCGCAAGCGGGTCATCTCACTGGTTGGCACAGGAACGCTTCCGAAAAGGCTTACTTGCAGGTTTTGATGAAGGTGGCGAGAATAGTTGGTCCCACTATTCCAATGGATTGAAGTGTCTTCGCAGACCTTCTAGGACGGCCAGATGGAGAGGGGTCCCACGGGAAGACAGCGGGCTTAGGGTGCCAACCCTTCCAACGGGTCACCAGCAGTTCCTCGACTCAGCTTCTTAGTTTCATACTTGGATCCTATCCTATCCTTCGTTCAGTGAGAACTCAGGAGATCAACATGTTATGGGTGTGTGGAGCCTTCTCTTATCCAAAATCTCCTTTGTGCCAAAACGAAGAGGACCCAATGGGAGATCTGCTCTCATATGGGCATACCATACATGGCCCAATCAGTGGTCCCAGGCATTCACAGCACACCAGACTCTCTGGCACCCATGATGTGTATTGGAACTAGACATTCCAGCCCGCATCCTGGGGTGCACACACATGGCATGCAGAAGCTCGCGAAAGCTTGGCGCTTCGCAGGAAAATGCATGCCAAAATAAGGACTGTCCCAGGTCGGCTCGACCTGGGGAAGCTGGAGAGGCAAGATGGCCAAAGGACAGGACAAAGAACCTCGTTGCATGGCCATTTTGGAGCCAGGCCACCTAACCGTGCCAAACGTGGTAATTGCGGTTTACCTGGCAGGAAAGGGTTAGAAAGAAATGAAAAGATAAGCTGCCACCAGCCCTGTCGTCCAAGGTACATCTGCACTTCTCCTAAAAAAAATCCTTCGAGAGTAACTAGGGCCTTTAAAAACGACAGGAAGGCCCAAGTGCACTGTAATGCAAGGTACTTTGTGCACTTGCAACATGTTTCAGAAAAGTTGCAACATTGACAAGGACTAACAGAAACAAAGTCTCCCAGTACTGACTGTCTATAATGGCATGTCAGTTTCTCATAAGAAGTGAGCGAAAAGCCCAGGGGAGTACAGCAGAAGGCTGTGCTCCTCTGGTAAAGTAAGACTATGGTGTTTAAACAAAGCAAAAAGTTGGGGGGTACACAACTGTAGGGAAAATTACACATTAAATGGAAATCTTTCCTAACAGTAAAGAATGGCAACCATACATTTTTTGAAAGAGCACAGGTAGACCTTTTAAGGGAAAGGAACGACTAAATGTAGGTCACATTTGGGAAATGAAAGGATTGTGTAATAAAGTGCTGTGGGAAATGAATGAAAACGTTATCAAAACCAAGAGAAAACAAATGTCCTACCTTCCCACATTCCCAGAGGTGTCGCATAGGTAGGTGGGTGCACTGACCTAGGCAAAAGGCTAAACCACTAGTACATCAAACACCCTGGGGAAGACTGGATTTGGCTATGTGGACAACTCACATTTGGGTCTGGGGGTGTCGCAGCCACCAAGGAAACCAGGGAACCCCATGCATTTCTGAAAAGAAGACAACCGTGGGAACCCAAAGAGGTCTGACTTGTGCAAATCACCCTAGATTCTATTACCCAAAGTCCAAAATGTAGGGGAAAAACTCACTTCTCAGACATTTGCCACCAGGAAACAACAAACACGGCGCAAACACCACATGTCCTCCCTTCCCACGTTCCCACAGGTGTCCCGACGGAAGCGGTACCTCACATACATGGATGTGCTTACCTGGGTGGAAAAGAAAAAGGGTTGACTGCCCCCAAGTACAGCGGCAGTCCCAGGGAGCCCCGGCACAGTCACTATCCCTCCCTGGAGGGAAAAGATACCACAGCACGGCCAGAGATCTAGGACGACTGGGGGTGATGTCTCCGGCCTTGGACGCCTGTCTCCCATGTGGGTCGGCCATCCCCAAGACCAGCACCCTGGGGGGTGGGCACCCTAAAATCAATGTCCTGGTGGTCTAGTGGTGATTGCTGGTCATCTCCTTGAGTGAGGGCTAGTTGGAAAGAACTAATTGAATGGCAGACTGGGAGTGATGATGAATGTTGGGCTAATTGGGTGGGGAGGCTTGGTCAGGCCAGCCCCTCCAGAACATGGGGTACCAGATTGCGTGCTGCTAGAGAGTGGAATGTTCCAGAAGGGCACAAGCGTGTAAACCAATCAGAGTGCCACATAGCAAAGAGCCCTTTAGTTTGAGAAGTCAATAAAACGTTATGTATTAGTATGACAGGGAAGATGACTTGCATTAGGGGTAGGCATAGCTGTCCACCTGACCTAAGAGACCGAATCACAGTCCAGGCCTCCATAGAAAGTAAACATAGATGTTTTCTTTAAGCCCATCACATCCCCTAGTAGGTTTTCTTATTTTGCCATGTAGTATGACGTCAGTGATGATACATTTTTTGTATAAAGCTGTGTTTTTTTATGCATCATGTTTGAGAGAGAACGCTTGTGCGGCATTCGTTGATGTCCGTTGTACTCCCTGTTTTAACCAATTTCAATTAAAACAGTCATGTTTTTGCCAACTTCCTGAGTTGGTCTGATTATTGATGTATGAGTAAAATCTGCATTCTCATCCATCTCAGATACTGTTACCTCATATTAAATTGCCTAGGGGTTCAGTTCTCACTAACTATCCACAAAACCTATCATTCTCACCTATATGGGAATACTGAGACAAGGAAGATTACTGGAGCGATGCAGATCACTGGTGCCGACAAGCTGGACATGCGCTGTAGTGGTTGTAGGTGTTGGGATGCTGGAAATGCATTGGAGGTACAGGGCCTCCTTGTCCTTGTTCTATAGTCCTTTTCCATGAGTGTTCTGTATTGTTTTCTGCACAGGAGTCCATGTGGGATACCTGGCAGTGCAGCTCTTCCTCTTTTTGGTTTTGTGTACAGACCCTTGGGATACCCTTATGGCACCCAAGGGTGAGGGTACAACCCGGTACCACTAGTGTATGTTTTTGGGCACCTGTGTGTGGCCCACAGAGCAGGGTATGGGCTGGTGGCAGCTCCATGCTGAATTTGACAGGTGCTCTGAGAATCCTCCATTTTGGGATACCCAGGCCCTGCCATTGGAATCAGTAGATTCCTGATAGGAGACAAGATGGCCCCTGTGGCCTCTTCCTTTCTATTGCCTGTTACCTTGTTTTCCCCAAAGTCTGGGAAGACCTGACTGGCTGTGGGTGGAAGTTCCATTTATGGTATAGTGGGGAAGTACAGGCCAGACTGGCTGGAGCCTTCCCAGTGACTGCATGTTGTGGGTACACCCTTGGGGTGAGAGTTGGGTGAATGGAGTGTGTGACCAATATACACTTCTTGTTATGGGTGTCTAGTTTCTGGTATGTGACACAAAGACTGAGACAGCCCTGCCCGATCTGGTATGAATGCAGTGTGGAGTGCTGAATGGCTGGGTACTTGTCCCAATACACATTCTTTGTTGTGAGTGTCTGAGAAGGAGGAGAATGGCCTGAATGTCCGGTGAGCCTGATTGGCGGCCTGCCTGCTGAATGCCCTTTTGAGTGATTGGTTGCCTGAGTGTGACCCAGCAGAATGAATGAGAGTCCAAAGAGTATAGCTGGGGGCCTCTCACTGCTAGAAACCATTCAGCAGCTGAAGTCGAAACTGATGCTTAATCTCGAAGCCGTGCAAGAAGAAGGTTGACTGCGGTTACCTTCACTGCAATCTGAAAGCTGCCGTGACGGATCCGAGAGAGGACTTGGCTAGGAGACCTCTCCCCAAGCTACGAGGGACCATCGTGCACCGCTAACCTTCGCCAAAGCTCGCTGGAATTCAGACCCTCGACAGGCTGCCGTCCGGAGACAGGGCCCACCTAGGAGAACGAAGAGAAGCACCAGACATTACGTCCACCGTCGCAGAGTAGGGTTTGCAGGTTTGCTATAACCGCTGGTGGCCCGTCGAACCCGTGTTGCCCAGAAGCGGGGACCGCTTGACACCATGCCACCGACGACCGGAGCCGCAACGCTCCATTGATTAAGACAGTTGAATCCAAGGACTCTCCCGCCAGCAGCGCCGACCACTTTGTCCCACTGGAGAAAGTCGAGCCCGCCGGCGAGAATCCGCTGGTGGGTTTCCTGCCACCCGAAGACCACAGAGACGCTGGACGACTCAACACCCTTGCTGGGCTAACGTTCTCCATAGACTCTTGTGAAGCAACGAACCCTTGTCGTCGAGGTACACCGCACGCCTCGTCTTTGCAGTACGTCAATGACCGATTGTCAAGGAGCACCGCCAGGACAGAAGCTGCTGCCTCGACACCCCCAAACCTTTTCCATCGACTTCTCTCAATGCCAAGGTTCACCTTCAAGGCCCAGCGACGATTCAGGGATCCTGCCTTAAAGGGGGCCACTCTAGAAGGATCCATCGATGCCTCATCGAAGAACTCTGCTATTCCAGGTACATTTGGGGTGGTAGAACTATTTAGAAAGAAATAAGACTCATAGAAACAATATATGGACTGGGCTTGTTTTATATCTTTATTTACAGGTTGCTCATGTGGGGGGATCCTCATACAGAACTGTGCCTATTGGTAGGGGCCCAGTATTCTGCCTATTGTTTGAACCAACCTGCTTTCCTCCTATGTCTATTGTTGGTGCACTTTATTAACTGATTTGTATGACATTTGAACTGAGTGCAGTTGATACATTTTAAAAGGAATCAAAGTATAATTGTGGTACCACATAGAAACTGTATATATTTGCCATTTTAGATTATCTTGAGCACAAAGGGTGTTCTTGTGATCGTGTACATAACTGAAACCTATTTATATAAAAGAACTGTGTTTTCACCAACAGTGTGTGCACATTCTTTTGTGGGTACTTGGGGACTACACTGTACTGAAGAACCAGCCCGCATCACCTCATGGGAGCTTAAGCCTTGATTGCTCGACCATAGCTACCGAATAGAGAATCTTGGATGGGGTACTCTGTTCTTCAAGAGCAGGAGTGCAGATACCCCAGTTCAGTCTCTACACGTGTCTAACAAGCACCGGGACATTTAAAAGGATTACACCTGGAGAATGGAGAGAGAGTTACGACTCCTGGTGGAAGCAGGCGGTCAAGCAGAAGGAAGCGGATCAAGGAGACAGCGCTTGTAGAAATCCTGCTGGCAGAGAAGCCCTTTAGCGTTGGGAGCGAGAGAAGAGGAGAAGCCCCTCCCATGCCAAGGGAATTGCATAGCAGGAGAAATGCCAGCTGCCCACGATGACCAGAGAGGAAGCAGCAGAGACCACCAGGAGCTCCGAAGCAGACGAACAAAGCCAGGGAGCACGTAGCAGGGACCTGGGACACCAGGCCACTTCGCTCGGAGCATCGCATAGGAAAGCAAAGCACTAAGCAAGGGTCAAAGGTGTAGAACTGATGAATGTGAAAATGGGTCAGGGACCCAATATCTGGGGAAAAGAGAAACCAATTGGAAGAGTGAAGTAATGAGAAAAGGGTTACCAACCTGGAACCCACACTAAATTGTGAAAGACTTATATTACATGAGAAAGCCTTGGCCGCAGAGTATACCAGGCAAAGTGAAATTTGCAAGTGTGTGAAGTGAACTACATAGGAAAGTTCTTCCAGGAGAGTATACCAGGCAAAGCCAATTGCATGAAAGGAATCCCAAGGAAGACCCATGCCCTTGGGAATTGTGAATTGAATGAACTGTGTAATTAGTCCTGGCAGGAGAGTATACCAGGCGGAGCAAAGTCTGAAGTAAATTGCAAATATCGGGAAGAGGGAGTTATCTTCTTGAGCTACAAATAACTTATATTGTTTGAATTGTTTGTGTTGTGGAAAGAAACCTGGGAAGCAAGTCATCCACTGGAACTGTCAACATTATCCATTTGGAACCTTTTTGTTGGCGTTAACCTTTTGCTTTGAACATTTATGCACTTTCAATGCCAGAGACCTTATGATATAGGTTATTTATAACGCGCTTAACCAGAGGTTTCTAAACACGGACCCGGGGATCAAACCTGTGTTGCTCTGCATCGTCCTGCTTCCAAGGCGAGCGTGTTGCTGCTGAGATATCCTCCCGAGACCTTAGCACCTTCTAGTTACTTTTAGAGTGTAAGGGATAGGGTAGAATTTCAGACACATGACATTTTGCTTTGGACATCTTGATGCATGACAGAACCTTAATTTTGGTTGAGGTAGGGAAATGCCACCGAGGGAATCTTGTTTAGGAAAATATAGCCATGTTCTTTAGTAACATCTGCCACTTTCACTCAATTCAAGGGTACTCATTTTGGCAACATGAGAAAGTTGGAAGGCAGGATATGTAACCTATGTTTAGATATTACAAGCACATCTGTCGCAGACGCCACTTCCCACTAAGCCATCTTACTAGATTTATAACCTTGGCTTGCAGGCTGAGTACACTTCTTTGCTACAGGCACACTACCTCGTGAGCTATTTAACACAGGGTTGGCAACTTACTGGAATATCTGAAACAGCTGCATTAATTCACTTAATTATATTATTTGGATTGGGAACTGTTGGAAGTGGAACCTGCAACTTGAAGATTTCTCACACAGGTCCTCAGCAAATCAGTAAGTGCATAAAGAAAATACATTTTTCCAATAGTGACATAACCATTATTCCAGTTCAATGGTTCTTAACTGCAAAATACAGGCGATACATTCAAAATAATGAGCTTTGCTTCAGCTCCCTCACCCCCCAGCAAACCACCCAATGAACGGCTGTCTAGTACATGAAGGGCAGGAACTTTGTTTGCACTATTGCTCCTCTGCTCTGCCTGTACTCGGTCAAATAATTGACTGCAGCATTTGGTCAACCCCTTAAGTGCGGAGCACTAGCTAACTCATCCTCTGCACTAGGTTCACAGTACGAAGGAAGGATCGCTCATCCTCCACACTACTCACCTCAGGGGGCAGATCGCCCCTCCCTGCTGCTGTGCTGCTCCCCCAACGCCCAGGCTGTGAAGGGGGAACACCTCCGCTTCCGTGGCTGGGGGTCTGGGTGCAGCCGAGATGATGGCGCATGCTACGTGCACCGATGTCATCAGGAAATTAAATTGACATGCTAAAGCCGAAAGGCTTCAGCATTTAAATTTATCAGCCATGCGTTGAAGCCGAAAGGCTTCAACATTTAAATTTCTCAGCCATGCGTTTGCTTGCTGCTTGGCCATTTGTAGTCAGATTTCCTTGAGTGGGGGCTTGTTGCAAAGGGGAGACTCTCCTAATTTCAAACAATATTTAAAATTTTCAGATTGGGTGGCAAGCTGAACAACACTTATGACAAAATGAAAAGGCAAGAACAAGAGAGTGTCACTCACCTCATGGCATTACAAATACAGCATGCTAAAAAAAAAAGCTGCTCCAGCCGACCGGGGACGCCCGGATTACCAACGCTAGCCAGGTATGCAACAACCCCCTTATGTTGCCCAAAGCCATCTGCCTCAGCAGGCTTACACACACTAATATGTTTTGCCGGCCCAACAGCCTCAACCGGGCCAACCTTTTTGCAGATACTGTAAGCAGACTGGCCACCTTCTCCAACAATGCACTACCAAACCTGCCATACCACATCAATATGGTCCCACGTCCAAAAGAAACGATTTCATCATTCCTCCTGCCAACACCGCCTTTACTCCACTGCCTCCGCCTCCTTCAGTCTCTGGCGGAGATTACCAATATATGAATGTCTGATATGGACCACAATGACATTGCCATAGGAACCCTGCTGTGCTGCCTGCTGCTTTGTGTAGGGGAGGATTGGTATCACAAGTATGACACTGGCACAATGGATACAATATGTAAAACCTTTATTGAAAATGTTGGGGCTGGAGAAACTCCTACTTTGCCCTATAACTAAGATGGGAGTAGTCTTAACCATCAAACAATACAAAAAACAATCCTAGTAGAGTGTCAAATCAAAATGGCATATGCTAAAAGAAACAAATGCCTGCCTATCTCTTGTAAAAAAAAAGTGTAAAAAGGAGAAATGTTTGCAAAGGAAAAATCAGTGTTGAAGCATCTCTCCTCACCACGTTAGATCTCACGGAGTAAGGATGTCCCATGTAAGCAGGATGACACACTCTAGCTCGGGTTCCAACACTACAAACCATTCCAAACCGTGGTTTGAGGCCCGTCTGGCCTTCCACGTTAAAGTCCCTCTTCTTTGCTTTTAAAATTGTACTTCAACACAAAGTTCACACAGATCCACCACTGTTGGGCTCAGACCTTTCACCATACAGTTCACGTAGATCCCCCTCTGTCAGGCGCAGACCTCTCACATCAAAGTTCAACACAAACTCGCAAGGCGGCTCCCTTCCCCAAGCTTATTATACTTCGGATCTCCCTCAATTGGGCTCATACCACTTTCGAATGTTGAAGACTTTCAAATGTGCGTGGATCTCTTTACTGGCCACTGCAGGACCACTTCGACTCAAAGTTCATGTTTACTCTTGCTTACTTCACTTTTGCTGTTCACTCGATTTATTGCTTAAAACAATGTACCTTTCACAGAGACTTTCAAGTGGGCTACTTCCTTTCGTCGGACCACTCGGTTACTTAGTATTGCTCATCTCATAGCTGTCTTAACTTCAAAGTTCAAAGGTCTGACTTTCTTCGCGTCTCATCCACACGCGTGCAGCCTTCACTTGTGATATAATGTTGCTACGTCATTCGCTTTAACATGCATCAGTCTCTTAGGTCGCTTGCCAATTCACCAGCTATGTGCGTCTCTTTCTTTTTTTGCTATTTCCAATTCACAAGTCAAGGTTAGTACCACAGACTTGGCCTCACCTCCCCAACTCTGTCGTTCACCCAGGAGGGTTGCTGGCATCCTTGAAACTCAATGCAGTCTTCACTTGTGGGATCTGGCCTTCTCCACATGTCTTTTGCGGTCTGTCGGAGGCAACGACCTCCAGTAGGGAACCATTGGGGTTTTCGGTCTGCTGCTCTCGTCCATTGGTCTGTTGCTCTGCTCCAGTAGGTGTGCCTTTGGCCCGGAAGTTCATATTCGTGTTCCCCCTTGCTCAGAGAATATCTTTAGGTGTTGCCTTTTCTTCATGTGAGGAGAGCTAATTGGTATTAGTTGTATTTACTTAGTGTAAAGTGCCTGACTTTGCCAGACACGATTAACGGGACATCTCCAGTACGATGTGAGAGAGTTAGTCTGGTTACTCTCAGTCACCCTCTTCCTCGGCCCAGTGTTTGTGTAAAAAGGGGGTGCGGGTGGAGTTGGGACTTTGGAACATCCTACAAAATAGGATGTGGTAGATGAACAAAAAGGGGGGAATACTGTGTCTCACCATTGGCTGCCTCACCCCCCACTCCCCGAATATCGCTCACCCATGTGATCCTCCCGCACTAGTCAACCTCCAGGAACTGTATCCAAAAGCGATTGGCATGTCCTGGCCACCTGTATGACAAGTCCCAGAGGACTAGCAGGTGAGACACCCTTTGGTTTCTCACATTTGCTACCCCCTGGAACAGTCCAGTCCTTATCTCCTGTGCAACATTCAGGGACAGAATGTCAAGTGTTTGTTTGATACCGGTGCCCACCGGTCCACTTTAAGGGCTGCTGAATTCCCTCATGTTGATTTCTGGTCAAATTGTTAATGCTATTGGAATGTCTGGGACAACTACCCCACACCCAGTGTCAAACAACTTATCTTTTTCCAATTGGCCCCATTTCTAACCAACATGCTTTTCTCTTTAGTCTGTGTTCATCTGCTAACTTGCTGGATATTGATTTATTGTGCAAAAAGAATTGTACCATTTATTGTTCTCCTGATGGTATTTACCTAGAGGTTCCACAGTCTAAACAGGCTGAATGTTTATTCCTCCTACAACAGCACACACTTAAAGCACACAGGTGCAACACCTCCTTGACTCACGCCCTGTTTCATTGTGGGCTTCTCATGCTAATGATGTGGGACACATCTCTGCCAAACCAGTACACATCACCATAAATCCTGATGTTCCTCTGCCACGAGTGCCACAGTACAGGTTATCACCACAAGCAGAAGGTATCAAGCCCGTCATTCAGGCACTCCTTGATCAAGGTATTTTACACTAGACCATAAGCCCATCCAATATCCCCATACTCCCTCGCGCCAAAAAAGGGACAGACAAGTAACGTTTCACCCATGACTTAAGAGCTTGCAATAAGGCGGTCCTCATTTCTCACCCACTCATGTCAGATCCTATCATCATCCTCATGTCTCTCTCCCAACGCACCTTCTTTACATGCATTGATCCGGTATCAGCATTCTTTTCTGTACCAATCCACAAAGACTCGCAATATCTTTTTGCCTTTACATACAAACAGTGCCAGCTCACTTACACATCCCTCCCCATGGGCTTTATTGACTCCCCCTCCCTCTTCTCCCAAATACTACAGGAAGACCTCCAAGATACCGTTTTCCCACAAGGGTCCACCGTGCTAGAATATGTAGATCTCCTGCTAAAGTTGCCTTCTTTTGAGGCTTGTTGTGTTGACTTGCATACTTTCCTCGCTGCCTTGGCTGCCAAAGGGCACAAGGTTAATAAGTCCAAACTCCAGCTGTGTCTACTGTAAGGAAGGCATGTATCAACAGTAAGACAGGCACAAGTGACCACAGTTCAAGGGTGTTTATTGAACAATGGTGTGATAAACACCTATCTAAACCTAAATCTACAGATGGGAGCAAGCTATGACCATCAAATAATAATAATGCAGTCCTAGTGGAGTTTCCCCAAAATAAAAGGGCCTCTACTAAAGAAAAATGATTGCCAATCCTTACCATAAACATAATGATATGATATGGTATTTGTAACGCGCCTATACACAAGTGTTTCAACATACATAGTGAGGGTTAGTGTTCATGAAAAAAAAAGAAGTGTTCATAAAATGATATAGAAATAAACTGTTTATAGGTGCACTCTTTGGATATGGAATAAATGCAGTAAGGATGATCTTAAGAGTGTGGGAGGGTGCAGAGGAGAAGGGATGGGAGGAGACCATACTTAGAGGCTGAATCAGAGGGAACTCTATTGGATTGACAAGCTTGACAGCTTGAGTCCAAATGGGATGAACAAGGATTTCCACTTGGGTGTCTTCTTATAAGACTCCCTGTGTGGTTATGTATGTCACTTTAAAATCATGATGATGGCTTTATCTTATACACTTAACAACTGACAATGTGTCATTTTATAGATACACTCTAGAATTGTGACACAGTTCCACTCGATTTATGGAACTAGTGATTGTACTTTCAGGGAATACCCAATAGACTGAGCATGTACACCACTTTTGGATACTCACTTGGTAAGATCTAAAAATAGGAATGCCACAATTCTCCCTTTTTTATGAGCCACCTAAGCTATTCCACTTCTACCCCTGAGACCATGGCTGACCGCCACATGGCGTCACCTAATGCAGGACATCCTCACCTGTTTTAAAAGCAACCTACCACATATCACCGAATTGCTGTTGGGAGATTTATGTTCGAACATCAGCTTTTTTCACCTCTTTGAACATACCTACACTAATACAGCTCCTCATCCATATGACACTATCTTCAGTGTTATATGCTTTCAGATTCAATAAGCGATTGCTAAACACAATTTGTTCTACCGTCACCTCTGTGCTGCTTTCCCCGCACGGAGGATGCAACAAATCTCCTAGGTTGGAAGAGATTCCTTCGGACTTTCCATCATGAGTACGGCGGCAAGATTTGTAAAAGGTATACTTTGCGTCTGCAAGTACCGTAACGTACATTAAAGACTAACAGACCCATTGGTCTATTAATACTCTTGCGTCCTTTGTTCTGGGGTCCATTCCGTTAACTACCAACCCCTATTCCGAACCAAAGAAGCGCACACCTGTGCTCCAACTGCATGCACTGGTACAATATAAAATTAAGTTAAATTCCTGCTACGCATGCCATACCTCATTTATGATTGAAGTCACTCCACATTATATGAATAGCTCCCCGCCATTTTTCTTTAGATGACCTACTGTGCACCTAGCGATCCCAATCCCTGACACCTAAAATTAAGTGGAAGCCGGCTATGCACACCTTGGTACCTAAGGTATGGGAACACCAACACTATGGGCCTCATTATGAGGTGGGCGCAAAGGGACACCGTGCACCGTTTAAGGACATCGGTGCCGGTAATCCCTTTGCGCTCTATTTCGAGGTCCCTCAGCGGGTCCCTTAACGCCTGGTTTTACCAGGCGTTATGGACGGGGCCCGTTAAGCGACTTCAGAGCTAATAACGGTACCGCAATTTGCAGTACCGTTATTAGCGCCTTCCCCCTTCCCATTGAGCCCTATGGGGGCTGAAATGGAAATGGGGAATGGCTTTTTCAATGGGGACTTACCGGTCCCGGAAAGGTCGGAATAGACCGGCAAGTCCCCATTGAACGAGGGCTGACTTGGTACCGGTATTAGAGGTAGTCATGGCGCTAGTAGCGCCATGACTACCTCCAACCTCGTAATGAGGCCCTATGTCGCTCTGATGTTGAATGCGCAAACCATCCTATCATGCAGACCCTTTTCTGACGACATTCCATTACGCATAGGCTACAAGAAGATATAGATCACCCCTTTCCAAAACCATACAGAGTCAGGTAACATGTCATCCTTACCATTTCTTCACATTGATGACCTAACCATCCCTCTGTTCTAGACAGATCCCAATCTATCCCTTACCGACTCTCTAAGTCGCATCGTAGTCCTCCAGAAATACCTTGAACTGAGGTTACCCTCCCTGAACATCCACATTTATTTATTCATATTTTTAATGCGCACAACAGCCCATGGGCATCGTGGCGCTGTTACAGAGGCGAACAAGCTTGCTGGTTACATTGGAGAGGAGGATGGTTACATGGAAATGTACATTTATAGAGCAGATTGTAGAGAGGAGGATGGTTACATGGAAATGTACATTTATAGAGCAGATTGTAGAGACACCGTGATGGAGATAAGGAACAACTTCAGGAATGAGGTGAAGTGGAAGGGTGTATGTGGAGGAGGGGGTTAGGTAAATAAGATAGTTTTAAGTGATTTGTGAAAGGCAAGCAGGAATGGTTCTGCTCTGAGTGTGTTGGGAAGGGCGTTCCAGAGCTTGGGTGCAATGTAGGGGAAGCCAATTCCACCGGCTTTGCCTCTTCTGATGGTAGGTATGCAGAGTTGGTTCGTGTGATGGATCCTTTTGGGGCGGTCTGAGGAGTTCTTGACTATGGTTTCGGATAAGTAAGTAGGTGCGGTGAGGTTAATGCATTTATGAGTAATAGTGAGAATTTTGAAGTTGATTCTTTCCCTAACTGGGAGCCAGTGTGCATTTCGTCTTGCTCGGGATACATGGTCGTATTTAGGAATGTGCAGGGCGGCTCGGAGTGCATTATTTTGCACTATTTGGAGTTTGCATAGGTTTTTGGTTGAGGTGCCTGCTAAGAGGGTGTTACAGTAATCGGCCTCGTTCCTATGGTGGCTCTAGCAATGGAGAGGCTGTTTTGGGAAGTTAGGAATGGTTTTATGGCATAGATGAGTTTAGTGGTGAGCACGGAAGCGGAGGAGATGGCGCTGACCTGTTTCATGATTGAGAGTGTGGAGTCTAAATAGACTCCTAGAGTCTTTACAGATGCAGAAACTGGTATGTTAGTGTTGTCAATGGGGAAGTGGGAGTATTCAGGGCCGAGATTTGCTAGAATTTCCTTGGGGGCTAGGATGATGATCTCGGTTTTTTCACAATTTAGGCAGAGGCCATTGGTGGCCATCCATGCTTGAATGGTAGCATATATTTGGAGGCGGGTTTCTGTGTCTTGGGAGTAGTCCCCGGTGAGGGGGGACGAGGACTTGGGTGTTGTCGGCATAGTTGGTGTATGCTATGTCGAGTGCATCCAACAAGTCAAAGAGCGGTTTGGTAAACAGACTATAAAGGGTGGGTGCAGTGTAGGATCCCTGAGGGGCTCCGCAGTCGACGGTCTCAGGGGCAGCGTTGGGCAGATCTGAGTACACTTAGATGGCCCTTCCTTTTAGGAAGGAAGTAATCCAGGTGGTGGCCTTGTGCGAAAAGTGTGCTGCGTTAGAAAGGTGGGAGGTGAGGATGTTGTGGTCAACCAGATCAAACGCGGCGGAGAGATCGAGGAGGAGCAGTAGTGCGGGTTTGTCATTGTCCATTATTTTGGTGATTTGGTTCTTTAAGTCTAGAAGGGCGGTTTCTGTGCCATGACCCTTGCGGAAGCCTGATTGTCTTCTGCCAAGGATGGCGTTGGTTTCCAGAAATTGTTGGATCCGATTATGGGCAGCTTTGTCTAAGATTTTGAGGAGGAAGGGGACAGTAGTGATAGGGTGGTAATTATTGGGTGATGAGGGGTCAAGGGAGGGCTTTTTTAGTAGTGGACGAACCCAGGCCTCTTTTAGGCTTTGTGGTATGATGCCTGTTGAGAATTAGGAATTAATGAATGCAGTAATCATTGGAACCAGTGAGTCTGCGCATTCTTTGATGATGTAAGGAGGGCATATGTCCCCTTTGCATGTGGAGGGTTTGATTTTTTTGAGCAGGTCGGCGACCTCCATCTCCGTGATGTCTCTAAAAGTGAAGAGGGGTGTTTGAAGGCGAGGATTGTGCGGGAGGGGTGTGGGGTGGGGGTGTCTTTATTGGGGAGGGCCTTGCGCTGAGATGCTGTTTTGTCTTGGCGTGTTTTGACTTCGGTGAGGAGGCTTCATCCTTAACAATTTCATCTGGGCTGGAAATAGGTGAGCTCTTTGAAGATGGAGAAGATTTCTGTGGATTTAGAGCTTGCTGTAGATTATAAGATTCTGATTTGGCTTTAAAGATGGCTTTTTTATAGGTGGAAGAGATCTCTTTGAATTCGCTGAGGGAGGATTGATTGGGTGTAGATTGCCACTTGGTGAGGGCTTTACGTTTCTTAGTACGGAGGGCCAATAGTTCTCCTGAGAACCAAGAGTTGAAATGCATAGATTTCCTTTCTTTTTTTTCTTCTAGAGGTGCTATGGCTTCAATGGCTTGGGTGAGGACATGGGCATAGGCGTTGGCAAGAGAGGTAGGGTCATTGCTGAATGGAGGTTTAAGTTTGGGATATTGAGAAAAGGGGCAAGGTTGGTTTTGGTGAGCTTTTTTGAACTTCTAACTTTAGCTGGTGGGGAATGAGTGAGGGTCTTGTGGGTGGCAGAGGTGGGAATAGAGAATTGTATATAGTGGTGATCAGTCCAAGGGAGGGCTAAGATGTCAGTGACGTAAAATGAGCAGTTATGGTCAGCGATCCAGTCGATGGTTCTGCCTTTACAGTGCGTGGGGGCTGAGATTTTATGTTTGAGCCCTAGGTGGGTGAGTTCTTTGGCCAGGGATGCGGCTGCTTTATCCTTAGGGTCGAGTAGACCCAAGTTAAGGTCACCGAGTAAGATGGATTTAGTTGAGCTCTTGAGGTTGTTGCCTATGATTTGAAGGAGTTGCTTTTGGTAGTCGGGGTGAGAACCTGGTGGCCTGTAAGTGATTATGAGGTTTATGGTGCAATTGGGAGCGAGTGCAAGTTTGGCTGTGAGGGGGTCAGCATCATTTTCCCATTTCTAATGGAGAGGGTGTTTTTGTGGATAATGGGTACGCCTCCGCCTTTAGTGGTTTTGCGCTCCTGCCTCAGGATGTTGTATCCTGGGGGGAGAGCGAGGGAGATGGCAGGGCTGGAGGCTTCATGGAGCCAGGTTTCGGTTATGGCTAGTAAGTCCAATTTGTTGGAGGTGATAAGGTCATTGATTTCAATGGCATGTGCAGGGATGGAACGGGCATTGATGAGAGCGCATTTGATGTCATAGTGAGCGGGTGTCATCGGAAGTTGTTTGTGTGTGCTGGAGGTGGCGGTGCAGGAGGTATTGAGAGTGTGTGGTGGTGAACGGTATGGGTTGGGAGTGGAGTGTTGGAGGGATGTGTGTGTGAGTTGTAGAGAGCGGTGTGTGTAAGTGTGTGGTGTGGGTGTGCGAGAGCTAAATCTGTTGTTCCTCAAGTGTATGGTAGGTGGGGAGCTGCGGTGGGTGCTGTGAGGCTTGGTACGAGTTCTGAGGTGCCAGAGCCTATGTTGGAGGTGTGCTTGTCCAGTCAGCTTGGTGTTGTGGAAATAGCTGTTGGATTGGAGTGTAGTGAGATGGGGGTCAGGTGGCGGGGAGTGGTCAGTAGGTGAGGGGGGGGCATACTGCTGGTAGCCCAGAGGGTGAGTGTGATGATAAAGAGGGAGGAGCAGGTGAGGTTGGGTGGGGTGCACTGGTGAGGTGGTGCTGTGGTGTGGGTTCTACTGAAATACATTTGTGCAAAAAAACAATACAATGCAGTATAGTGTTTAAGGCAAGTAGTCTAGCTAGACATATCAAATAACATTGCAGTTAAATGGCTAGTGCTAGAGGGCTCAGATATTGTTAGCAATGGGATCTAAGTGTTCAGGGTCAGATGTAGAATCCAGAATGCTTAGTGCTAATAACGGAGAGGCTAAATAGGTTGACAGGGCTAGTTGTATAGTAAACAAGCAATGTGTGTACAAGGGTCTGTTACCAGTGCATAGTATTGTCAGATGCATAAACATTAGGCATACAGCATTAATACAGTGCGCAAGTTATACATGTGTGCTCTTTTGCAAGTTATTGGGCACAGATAGGGCACTAACAAGAAGGTGTGCGGGCAGGTAGAAAGGTAAACGGATGTGCAGCAGAGTGATCATTTATGGTGAAATGAGGCCGCGTGGTGCGATTGCTGGAATGTGGCACTGTAGAATTCCAGCAGCTCATGTGTCTGATTTCAGTCTTGCAAGTCCTGGTGGGCTTCCTGGGGAAGCAGTACGCTTATTTGCTCATGTCGCTGGGCAGGGTCAGAGCAAGAAAGGCTGCCGCATGTGCTGGGTGCTCTTGGGTGACAATCCCCACGAGAGATGCTGGAGTGAGAGTGTCCTTTGTCGCTTGGTGGCAGGCTGGGGTATGCGCAGTGCGCGAGGGCAGAGATGATTGATCCTCGTTGCTAGTCCGTTACCTCCGCTCCATAGAGCCGCACCGTTGGGGGTTCTGCGTGTGCCCTACCTCCGGAGAGTCAGGCGCTGGCGCCGCATGAGATCCCAGGAGAGCCGCGGCTGTGGAACGCGGCCAGCGGGCTCAAGCTTGAAATCGCTCTGATGGGGGCAAGGGGGCGCCGTGCCGTGGCGATGACCAGAGCTGAGGGGAGAGTGCAATGAGGTGGTTGCACCGGGGCGTAGCACTTACAACCTCTGAGGCTGAGCCGGGGCCCGCCCGCTCCACACAACAAGTGCCCCCCCCGCTCTGGTCGACCTCTTACCCGGAGCGGCGTCTGCTCCTGTTCATAAACTTTATACTTTATGAGCTTGCGACGCACGGTGCGTGCGGGGAGGCCATTCACCCCTCAGTAGTCTCTATTCCTGCTATGTTGAATACAGGCAAGATGATCTTTCAGCCCCCCCCCTCGGGGCTCTCCTTGTGGTTTTAGTGATGTGAATCTCCCTTGGGAGATCTACTGCTACGCCAACAATTGGGGGTCAGATACCTAGGATGTCTGTGGCAGTTTGTCGGGCCCCAGGCCTTAGGTGCGGGTAGATTCCTGTTGTTTATTGCAGGATCGATGTGCTGCTTGCTTCTGGCTTGCTATTTACTGGTGGATGGTGTAGATACTACTGAGCCCGCTGCACTGCGACATCGGAAGTCTCCACCGTGGGTCGATGTATAATTCTTTGGCCAGGCTCCGGCATGGGGGGGAGCTGTCTGTGGTCCCCCTAGTCTTTCTCTCCGTGTCTGGCCCTTTCCCTTGTGTTTTTGCAGTTAGTTACGGTGGTGCTCTGTTTGAGTGTCCTCTGTACCCTGTGCCGTCCTCCTCTGCCCCTTTTTTGACATTAATGGTGGAGGGGGGAGGGCCCTTAAGTGCTGCGCGCCCCTCCAGGCAGCAAGGCTGGGAGAGGGAGCCTCGGGTGCGGCCACTGATTTGGAAGGCTTTAACTGCTTTGTGCACCCGACTGTGCTCCTCTCGCGCTCTCTGAGGGGCCGGGATGGCTTGCTCTCAAACCCCTGGCGGGACGCGCACCCCTCACTGTTCGCTGGTCCCGGCCACCCGCTGTACCGTGCTCCTACGGCGGGGGGAGGAGAGTGGGGGAAGCACAGCGTTCCGCTGCAGGCCCTTCCACTGGGTGCCCTCTCCAACACCGGTGTCCTCCTCCAGTCGAGCTGTTTCAGGCTCTTTCCCTCTGTTGGGCGGCATAGTGTGAAGAGGTATCATGGGCCACTTTCATTCATTCTGTACGTCCGCTACCTCCATTTTATTTTTTCAATTGCGTGTCTAGGGTCCCGGACTGCACTTCCAGTTTTAATACGAATCCGTGCGCGATTTCGCCCCAAATTTCTTCTGCTGATGTACGGATGATTCTTGGCTCAGAACGTTCATTTTCCAACAAGGATAGCTCGTTTTCTTGCAGGTGTCATGCTCGTAGTAGTGCCCAGAGAGGGAGATGACGGTTTAGACTACCGTCATGTCTGCGCCCCTGGTGTCTAGCATCAGATTCTTACCAGGTGAACAACTAATGTGGTGACATGAGAGCCATTGTAGACATTCCAATATGGTATATAGTAAACAATGAACAAACATAATAGCTAATATACCTTACCCTTTATCTTACATTAGTTTATTTCTTGATTTAATTGTTTTTACAATTTTTACAAGAGTATTCCTTTCGGGATATATCCCCGAAGCCAATTCAAGGTTCCAGTTCTAAAATCTTCTGTGTAAAAGGAAGAAATTCCTTAAAATAGTCATGACCATACATCGATCTGTTTCAGTCTTATCCTAAGTTTTTCTCTTTCTTAGTGTTTCTTATTTTTCTTATTTAATAGTCCTCCTTGTATAATCTTATTCTTTATGTGAGCTCTTCCTCTACATATTCACTCATTCTTCTGCGCCTTTTTCTAAGTCAATGTTTCAGAGAAACTGTGCTACTGCTATCACCCATGATGTCTTCTCGCCACTCATCAGACGGGACCACCAGGCTTCTTCTTCATGTGTCCGTAGGTCAGTGAAAAGGTGTCCCAAATGGATATTTCTTGCTTCATTTGTTCCTAAGCAATATAATAAATAGGTGTCTGGTTGTTTCCACCTCGCTTTCTTTTTTACAGTAGCAGCGCTTGTTAATACTTGATTTGCCTCTTATAGTCAAGATCTTGTTGGTTTTTAGAAGGTTTAAGCGTGCCTGCATGAAGGTGTTCCGCAGTACTGTGTGTGGACATTTTTCCAAGTATCTTACGACTTGGCTTGTCTTCTTTGTGTTTATCAGGAGGCTCGTAGTTAGCTTGCTTCTTGCTGCTTCTTCTAGATGTTTATCCAATCCCATTCATCTAATTTCTTTTTTGTTTTAGTTGGGTTGTTTCCGAGTTCTTCTTCTGAGCTTCCAATCTTTTCCAGGTGACTTTTGAGAGTCGTCGACCAGTTTCTTAGAATTTTATTTTTCCCCTCCCTCGATCTCCATGTGGATGATCTCAAGAATTTTTGGATAGGAAAGGAGTACGGTCTTCTTGTAGAACATTAAGGCGTTTCGATCAATTGTCGTTCTTAATGACACTAGGCTCAGTTTGCGTCGAATAGAGGCTACAGGCGTTGATGGTAAGTTCAATACTTTACGCCAGAAGTAGCCCTCCAGCTTTTGCCAGATTTTGTGCGGTATCAATGGCATTGCCTCAGCTCCGTAGGAATCAATTTCGCTTTTTACAAGTTCAAAATCGGTCTGAGATAGAAGCGGATGAACTTCCTGTCGATTGCTTTAGTCTGAGAGACTAAAGTTTTGATCTTTTGCCAAAGCGTTTCGTGCATTTGCTTCTCCAGAGGTCTGTTGTTCAGTATTACTCCTAGTGTTGTGGGAGTATTCAGTGTGCTCCTTGGACTGCTGCAGTGTACTGGAGTTACATTCTGGCAGAGACTGAGTCTGTCTTTCATTGCCTGCTTTTGGAGCAAGAGAATTACTACAAATAGCCACCCCGGATGCGAAGCGTCGCAGAGTGTTGTGGGAGTGTTCAGTGTGTTCCGTGTGGGACGAGCGGGGCGAGCCGAGCTGAGCTCTAAGCTCGTTTTTCATCTGCGGTGTTATGGAGCAAAGAACAACCCCTGACGCACTTGCAGCTGAAACGCTGCGAGTCAGCACCTGCCAGGATCTCTAAAAGACCCGGGATACCGACACCAAAGGAGACTGGAAGCTTGGATGCAGCCGCTGCACAAGTAAGTGATAGCGAAAGCTGCCGCAATGCTATGACTGTGGGGGGAGGGGTACAGGTTAATGAAATATATGTCTGGAACTCGGCCTGCTTTCATGCAACGAGTTCACAGTACGCGCTTCACAATCATGAAACTGAAACTGGACCCGCGCACAAGTCTTCCAAAAATCATATAAGCGATCAATATGCTGGAAGTACAAGATCTGACCCGGCATGCTGACTTGATGGGTTTGGTGAGGGTCGGTTTTGGATTTGTACAGTGGATGGATTTGTACAGCAGGTTTTCAACGTTCCTTTTCAGAAAGCAGGATATTCTTTCTAGTCTTTGTATCAAGTTAGGGTTTACACTTTGTCCTGTTAACAAAGAGAATTGTCTCTTGTTGGTAATATGTTCATTCCTCCAGGATATTTTGGAACAAAAAAATAAGGAGATAAAGAAAACACTTTCTCCTTCGAGACGTTGTTGGGTTTTTCCCCAAAGTCCTGTTATCCTCATACAGGTTATTTTCTTTCAGCCAAGTTGTTACACATAGGGCGGCTCTCCACCCTGTCCTGTCAGAGTTCTGTATTTTCTGTTGCTGTCTCAGTTTTAAATGTTCATATCTCTTCCGCAATTCCCCTTGCATAGGGTATTTGCATACTCTGGTTTCTCAGGCTTCAGTAACCGTCATAGCTTTCCCAGCCGTTATTCACAATATTTGTACTTTTCTCACTCCCCCTTTCATAGGATAGTTGCACACTCTGGTTTCTCAGGTTCCTGCAACCTGGATAGCTTTCACAGCGGTTGTTCACAATGTTTGTATTTTTATCAATCACCCTTTTATTGGGTGTTTGCGCACTCAGGTTTCTCAGACTCCCTTAACCATGACAACTTTCACAGTCATAAATCACAATGTTTGTACCTTGTAACGGTAGGTTCTTCGTCGGGTTTCTGAGGCTCCCGTAACCTTGTAGGCTTTCCATGTGGCTAATTGTTTCTGTAGCTATGGTCCGACATGTGCCAAGCTCAGGCTCCCTTAAACAATGTGGTCTCAGCATCCGTTACTGGCCTACCCACCCACCACTACTCATTCGTGGTCATGCCATGAGATGAGACTCGGGCAATCCCGTCACTGTTCCCCCTCCTACCTTGTCTCCTCAGTCAGCTAGAACATCAAGCTCACAGTTTGCTTGCCCTCCATGCTTACACTTGCTCTGCGGCCCAGCTTGGATCAGCCCATCTAGGACGTCAATGTGGAGGCTCACCCCTGTGTAGCGGTTGCCCTTCCCCAGTCGGAATTTCCTCGCTTATACACGTGACAGCAATATACAGAACAGTGTCCTTTACTGATCATGGCTTTCAGGCTGTGTTCAACATTGCCTGGAGCCAGCACATGAGAAGAAGGATCTTTGAAATCTTTGTGAAATATAGTTGTTTCAGGAGATTTTAAAGTCTTTTCCAGATCGTTATATGCAGACAAGGAGGTTTCGACTGTCGAACGGGAAAACGTATTATACCCTCTAGATCGTGTGTATATATATATTGGCGGCCAAGTCGCTCTGCGAGGAAATCCGCGTTGCAAGGTCCTGACCTTAAATCTGTGCTCGCCGCCATTTTAGGTTCCTCCGCCATTTTAGATTCTCTCTCTAAAGTCACCCTGTGTCCTAAAATGGTGGACAGTGTCATTACGAATGTAACACGGCCGTCTTGACCTCTGTGTACAAGCTAATATGTAACCTGCCTGCAGGCCAAATGTTAGGGTCATGTACTGAGACCTTGTCCTTCGTTGACCTGTGTATAGAGGATTACCTGTGCCACAAAGCTAATCCGTGAGCACATGTTAAACATAATATAGTCAAATACTGAAATGTGCACACTTATTTAACTACATTGTATAAAGAGATGTGCGAAGGCTCAACAAGAAATCCAAAGACACACTGTTGCTATTGTAACTCGTTGATGAATGTATTAAGGATAACCCCTAAATGTATAGATGCATAAATTAAGATGCGAACTCGGCACAAACCCTAGATCTGTGATGTATTAACATGCAGGTGGGCTGGACATCATGTTTTGGACGGTATAAAAGTTGCGACTATTCTAATGAAATGTACAGTCTCACTCACTGAGAACCCCGAACAGGGCTGGAGTTCGCTGTGTTGTACTGAGGGCCTGATAGCTATCTGTTGCTTTGTCCTTTGAAACTGTTCAGTTATAGAATAAAGATCTATGTATCTTTCTTTGTAACCCGCGTTTGGTGTATTTCCTTTTGGGGTACTCAGCCTCAATATTTTCATTTGTTTTCACAGGACTGGGAGTTCCGCTATGGAATGGGAGTCCCTGTCTCCAAGATGGGAGTCACTCCCAGTGAGGTCCCACTTTCCAAATCCCTAGGGCAGATCTTGCATAGCGGGCTCACGTCCCTAGCCTCAAAGGGGTAGGTTTCCCTCTGGGGAGAAGGGACAAACTGTCCCGATTAATCTCAGTGTGCTGAAACGATGGGCCTCATTACAAGCTTGGCAGTGCAGGAAAAAAGTGGCAGTAATTCCGTTAATGCCACTTTTCCCGCACTGCCAAACTACAAGTTTGGTGGTGGGGTGGCCAGAATAAACTGCAGCTCCGAACTGCCAGTAATTCTGGCACCCCACCACCAAGAAATGCCAGTATTACCAGCACCGGTATTACCTGTGCCGTAATACCGGAAATTCCCTCCATGGAGTACAATGGGACTCCATGGAATGTGGAATTACCACAGCTACTGGCACTTGGAATATGCCGGTAATTCCGGCATTCCAAATGCCAGTAACGGTATTACTGTTGTGGTGGTATACCGCCAGATTTTACCAGAGGGATGTTACCAACCTTGTAATGATATCCAATGTATACTGTCGATAGTGGGTTAATAATTTCTTTAATGTACAGTGGCTTTGGGGGTGGCGTAGTGTAGTAGATTGGGCTGTGGCTGCACTATAATCTTTCTATGTGTGGAAGATGTTTGTATTCCCTACTACAAACACCTCGTACTGTGGAATCCCTCAGTACATCACCAAATAATCCAATAGGGAGACAGGCAGCAAAGATGGAGACTAGGTTTATTTCCATACAGCCGTATAAAGACAGGTACGCAGGTCAGGAAACCAGCAGAGTATCGCCATACTAAAATGAAGACCCCCCAAGCACAGAAATTGCAGGGTTTTGATATGGATTTCATACAAAAGAATCAATATGATATATTTAGTCTGTTCCATGGACAATGGCCTTCCTCATGGAAAATCTTAGGGGCAAAGCTTTACACCATCTTAGGTTGATACAATTCCTCTTGGCCCACCCACATAATTGAAAAGCCCCCTACAAGAGGTGGCCTCTATTACACATAGCAAAGCAAAACTCAAATCCAAATTCAACACGCACATGGTACACATTCCAATCATCGGTATTAGCAATTTTTGCTGAATAACAATTACACTGAATTTTTTTGCAGTATTTTTTTTAAGTCACAAAATAAAAAAAGATGCCATGTTTGGGTAAGGTATATAGAAAGGGGGTGGGAGGGTTGGAAGTGGGTGGCGAAATTGCCATTCAGCAAAAAAAGTATTTTTATAGATCACGATTCTCAGGCAGCTAAACCCGCTTTCATGACATATGTGGCATGTAGCCGAAAATACCTGTGCCTTGGGCAGGGGCGTACATCATTTTTGCATGGCCTTCTGGGCACTCATGCTCTTGCCAAGCAATCATCTTTTGCTCCACTTCACCTGCCTCAGCATGGCGGAGACTACTGTGTCACTGCCACTATAATGGCTGCAGTTTTGTAAATCTTTCACACTGTATATGGAACCTATGGCTCTCCTGATCTTTTGGACTACAACTCCCACCAGCCCCAAACTGATTGTCAATGCTAAGTGATCATACGAGTTGGAGTCCAAAACATCTGGAGAACCAAAAGGTTGCAGATCCGGCCCTTGTTGGGGGTGTTCAGGTCAACATTAACTGGCATGGCCTATTTGATTTCCCACAGATCTGTCCCTGGCCCTTATGCTCAGAGGGATGGAAGGAACGAACACGAACGAGCACACGCACACGCACACCCCCCCTGTTTTATTATCATAATAAACAAATAAGCGAGTCTGCATTCATTCAGGAGAGTAAGGTCAGGGGGGTTTGGAAGAGGACGTTTTGTGTTTTGTCCAGAAGAGTCATTGGAGATCTGATGCATGTCATTTCGCTCCTTGGCTAAACAGGACTTCCCAGAACACTGGGATGGAGAGTGGAGAGATGGAGCTGCTGATAACGAAAGGCACACTGGTGGCCTGTCATGTTGCAGCATCTAGAATTAATTTATCTTGTCCTGATAGGTGGGATCCCCAGTGTACCTGGCAAGCACAGTTGACAGTATTGTTGCACTCCGATTAAGAGACAGACCCATCAAAGTTAACCTTTTGAAACCATTCCCCCCTAATATTCAAACATGACCAAATGTTTGAACATAATGTGGACAAGCTCACTGGGAGAGTGTTTGTAGAGGCTAACAATGACTTGCTCATTCTCTGGAGTAACAACTCACAATGGGTAATCTGGAAACAGGGCACGCCTGGTCTTCTTTCTTGGAACCAGGGGGATGGTCAGGGATCTGTGCCAGCATGGGGAGCAACTAGATCAGAGGGGGACATGGAGGAACCTAGGCTACTAGGGTCATGTCCAGTGCACGTGGGAGCAGTGGTGCTGGAAAGCGACCATGCACAACACCATCAAGGGGTTAAATGTCCCGGAGGAGCAAAAGTCATGTTGGATGAGCAGGGTGAGAGGATGGGTGGCATTGGGAGGACTGCTAAAGGCGTGGAGGTGACAGCAGTTGGAGGCGTACTCAGACTTTTGGGGTCACTTGGCTAGACTGCATATCGAACGGCCCTGGGTGTGCCTCTTCTGCTTCCTCCTGCAGTTTACGCTGTGCAGCTAGATCCCCATGCACCTTATGTCCAAACTTTAGTGGCACACAATGGTCCTTGGGAGGCACAAATGCTGCCTCTGGCTGTATAGGTAAGTAAAAATCCTCTGCGTTCCTGAGTGCTGAACAACGGGGCATGCCTGCCAGTGCCAGGATCTTTTTCAGGTACTCAAAACTCCTTCATTTATTGAACATCCCTGCACTTGCTGAACCTCAGCTCTATCACCAAGATAAGCATCAGGTTCTGACGCCTGCTTCTTTGCTGGCACAATGGTGTTGTCCACCTGCACATTGTGCAATTCCTGCTCTTCCTTCCATCAGCAAGATCGCAGGCAGGTTCATCTGGCCCATGACATTTCTCACACTCCATGGTGGTATCCTATTGCAATGCCTCTTCCAAGGAGATCTACAATATGGGCTGTCAGGGTGTTTGCGCTGGAAAGAAGAAGCAGGACGTTAATGTCATGGACTCTCACAAACGGAAGAGGACAACCACACACAATATTGTACCCCAATATAGCATCAAATCCTTCTAAATCCAACAGGAAATGAATGGCAATGTGAAAAACACAATAGTACTGTCCAAGTATACCATACAGTATCAAATCCTTCCAATGTCAAAGAAAATGTATGACAATCACAAATAGGAAGCGCGCGACGCACTGTATTTTACAAACATATTGAACAATTCCAATGCCAGTGGAAAATATAATTATATGAAATAGTATAAGAGACAGAAATGACACTGTGCAATATAGCAACATGCACTTGACTTTGAGGCTTTATCGTCCTTTAGAGGTGTTGGAATTTGCTGTCCTTTAAGAGGATAGGGGAATGCCACCTTACCTTTTGCGGGCTTTTCCTTTACATGGCAGGCCAACATTGTTTTTTTTTTCAAACTAATTAGAGCCGTTTGGTGCCAGAACCAGTTGTCTACATTTAGAGATCAATACGGTTCACAGATCAGACCATTGGAATGACTGTTCATATTTGAACCGGCAGTAATGGTGGCATTTGGAATGTCTCCCTTGGCTTTAAGTGCTACCTGGACCATTGACAGGTAAGCAGAAGTTCCATCATGCAAATCCCTTACATTTTCCGTTTAAAATGCCACCATGCTACCAATTTTAAAGCAGCCGTTTATACTGTTTCCAGTGCAGCTGTGGGTTAGGGGGTTTTACGGCAAAAGGTAGTCTCCAAATGGTAAATTTTCAACTTGTATCCACTCCTCAAAAGCAATGCCCAAAATGCTTGTTTACAGTTCCAATGGGAATGTACTGTAGCTGAGCAGAATGACAGACAAATTGGGAGTATCCAGGCATTGATCAAAATAAATACATAAACTGGAATGCAGATTCATGTCTATATCTGTACGAAAAAAAATTACGATAAAAACAAACAGTTTGCAATGATTTTATCCGGGATCTGGAAGAAAAGAAATGTGAATAGTGTCAACTCAGGCAGGGAGGAAGTTAATCAAATGCCGGACCCCAGTTGCGGAGGGGTTTTCCAGGTATATGCCCTATCCGCAAGCCTGCCAACATGATGGGAAGTAGCCACAGAGTAGCAGTCTTAGGCAGTTACTCTCTACCTGCTCCTTGACTACAGTCTGTTTCCTGCGTCTACCACTGCTGGTGGGAGGAGCATTGCTTAAAAACCCACTGAAGCCGCGTAGCGGCCGCAGAGTAGCGGCAGAGTAGCAGTCTCAGGCAGTCACTCTCTACCTGCTCCTTGACTCCAGTCGGTTTCCTGTGTCTACCAGTGCTGGGGGAGGAGCACTGCTTAAAAACCCCCTGAAGCTGCGGAGCGGCCACAGAGTAGTGGCAGAATAGCAGTCTCAGGCAGTCTATGGCTCCTATGGCCTCTTTGGACGCCAGAGACTCTGATGCTCTCTTTTCGATCCTGGAGGACGAAGGCCGCTGCCTCTGCAGTTCGCGTATGAAGCAAGAAGAAAAAATTGGGCAAAACTGAGTCGGGGGCTGCTTTCCAGCGCCTTTCCCCGCCAAATTTGCAAAATCTGCCAGGGGCTTTCCCCTTATGTACACTGCCTCCTGTTGCCACCTTTCCAGCTATCCAGGAGTCAGAAGTCGGGGGGTGGCGACTCCTTGAAACTTCGACAATCCTCTACAGTCTACTTGCGACTCCTCCAGGAGGGGAGCCGCGAGGCCACAACAAGGCGAAAACACTCTGCGCTCAAAACGCACCACTCGCAAAACAAAACTGAGAGCAGCTCAAGTCCAAGCTTGACCATGACCCCTACGTCACTCACAAACTACATCAAAGCGGTTCCGTCCCTTGTCCCCCTCGGACCCCGGGGCTCACCCTGCCCCAGCTCCTTACCTGGAAGCGGCGAGATTGCCCTGCCTGTCGGTAGGAGAGACTGAGTCAACCACTGCGGGTAAGGTGGGGCGGAGCTGGAACGGGACGAATGGGACCTGGAGGAGGAGACCGAGTTCGCAGGAGATGCTTCCTCAGGGGTGGATGAAAACCACCCTTCCGAGTTTACTGACAACAACGTGGCCACCACCTCTTTTCCGAGCCGCTTAATGGCTGAACACGAGTTGGAAACTGGTTGCGAAGACGTAACTCTTGTCCCTGCGGAAAAGGTTAGGCCGCAGGACCCCTGCATCTGGAAAGAGCTGGCAGTCAATTCCTAGCTCCGATGACGAGACAACCCTGACACCAACAAATCCTCTAACCACGGATCCGGTCTCTTACAACAGCTGCATGAAAAAGCTTACAGCCAAAGATAACTAAAAAAATAAAAGTTTTTCCAACAAAAAGCCTTCGGCAAAAGTGGGCGCGAAAATGAACAGACTTGTCCGATCTACAAACAAAGCGTCCTTCTAAGGAAAAAGTGGTCACTTCTGTTCCAGCAACCATAAGTTCCAAAAAGTCTTCCAAACTTACAAAAAGAAAATCAGAGGAACTCAATGATCCCACGAAATCAAGCTCTGATAACTTTTTGCCCATAAATGTCTTAAGGGACTTCAAGAAACAGTGCAAAAGAAAGTTTGACAAATTAGGTGACCGCTCAGACACCGAAATATTAGAAGCCGTTCAAGATCCTCAGACATCCACCAAACTTCGAAAAACTGACAAAAACAGTATTTCTGCATTGCCTGTTTTTTCACCTGGGGCAAGATGGCATTCCGGTAAGTCAGTGGAGCCACTTAGGACACCATCACGTAAACTGGCGCCAATGACTCAGAACGCCGCCGACAAAGCTATACAAAACAGTGGAGGGATGGCAACCTTCTTGGGCAAAATGTTGCCACAGAATTTAGGGTCGTCAGACGTCAACTCAAATCAGCCAGAAGAAACCATAACAAGCAAAGAAAAATCTAAAACGTTTTTGGCTATGGAAGAGCCCCACATCTCGACTGTTCTCCCTGCTGTTCGAAAGTATAATTTAGAAAATGGGGGGATACCCATTCCAGACGACGCAAACTTGGAAACCATGAGCAGAGTTCAAGTGGTCTCCCGAAAGAGGAATAAAGCCATCCAAACTGCAGTCTCAAACCTGTTTAAAATCAACAGATAAAACGCTGTCAAAAACTTTCTCCTCATGAAGGGACTCATTACCATCATTACCTCCCTCGCCCCCCAGAAACAGAAGACAAAGTGAACCACCACACAATGTATCAAAAGACACGTCTTAAAAAAAAAAACAGACATATTTTCGGTAATGTCAGCAGTAACCATAGCTCTCGCTCCCTTCTATAAACTTTATGAGTCAATTAACGACAAGCCTAAAGACCACAGCACGATTTCAGCCATGATGCACTTGAAACTAATATCTCGAAGGGTAAATCACTGCCATGGAACAAAGACTCCCAGCTCAACCTAGCTTAGATGTAGCTTGCACTTCCTCTAAACAAATGGAGGGAAGCACCACAACTGTGCTAACACTACTAATCCTAATTGAGGCGGGCTCACAGACCGAAATGGCACCCCTGAGAGACTCTGAAAAGAAAACACAAATTACCAAACACAAGTACCTAATTTCCGCCCAGTGTGGCCTTGACTCAAGTAAGGAAAACAGAACGAGCAAAACAACAAAAACAACGACAAAACCAAAGGAAAAAGGCCCCTTGCTGTTAAAGAAAGAGCTGTATTGAACAACTGTGCAAGTAGAGAGGATGTGATTATAATCTCGGCAGAGCCGACGAAAAACGACTGAACCACCTTAAAGATCTTCTTATTAAAGACTTTACAATCTTTGGCCATCCAAAGCCCAAACCAAAGGAAAAAAACTTGACAACTAAAAAACAACTTGTTTTTCATCTACACCTTCCGGAGGGGTTACGGCCTGCCGGGGATGGGGGCTTGGAAACAACCAATACCCGCCCTGAGAAACACCAAACAAAAACACGCCACTAAGGAGAAAGATGCGGCCATATTTAGCCCCAAAAACATCTTAAAACCTCATTACAGCCTCCAACCTCTCCAAAAAAATAGTGGAAGATTTCATGGTGGGTAAAGAATTGATGGACCTCAGCAAACGCTTATTGGACGTGGAGGCGGATTTATCTCTTGAAGAAATATCGCCTCATCACCTTCTTACTCCAAAGGAAGTAAATGTACTCAGTAGACATACCCTGGACCTGGAGGACTGTGCAAACTTTCTTACGTTGGAAGATCGCTGCAAAAAATTAACCACTAGATCAAAATGGGGTCTAAAATAAAAGCAGTATCATTGCCACATCACAGTAAGGACGAGAAAGTAAACTAAGCATCATCGAACTAGGGCGAGAGACTCGCCAGCACGAAAAGACTAATCTAAAAGGAGTTAGAAAGTCAGATAACAACTCGAAGAAAGGCCAAACTTTGACCCCAAGGAACCAACGTGACTATCCCATGACCAGAGCCCCCCTTGAACCACAGACATTCGAGGGTGATCAAAGAGAGACGGGGCTGTGGGCAGAGGGAAAAGCAGACCATCCTTCAAGTTGGAGCAACGGGAGGACAATGGAGAACTTATCATCCTAAATAGAAGAACTATCCTAAATCTATTCCATTGTGTTCCAAATCTGCGCTCACCAAGGTCAGACGATTTAAAAATAGTTGAGCCAAGTCATGAGGGGGGAAAAAAGCAACAACCTATCTATATATAGCTTCTTCACACGATAAAAGACTCATCTGAAAAAGTTCTAAGGTTGTGCTACGACTTAGTAGAACAGGAACTTCCCATACTTCGCCATTTCTGGCTAAACGCAAAGGCAGCACACAATTGTCAAAGACGCCCAAACGAAAAAGTAAACCACACAGAAAACACAGAAGACAGCAAACAACGTGGAAAATGGCACTGTGAAAAAAAACAATGAGAACTCAACAACCAGAAAAAGGAAAAGAGACTTGAAAACTAGATCCACCACACCACTGGACAAATCCAGACATAGTCCTGAGAAACTAGACACCATAATACTTAAGGACCTCTTGAGACTAAGATTTCCAAGCGGTCCACTGACGAAAATAAAAAGAACAATTGTCCAGGACCCTTTCCAACTAAGTACAAACGCACATGAAAAAGACAAAAGGCTCCCATGCAACAACTTTGGGCATGGATTCCTAAGGCTTTATCGGCTCGCCTAAGAAAATAGCAATTAGTAAGCCCAGAACATCAAGATCAAATTTCATCGCCTACGGCCCGGAGGCTGGGTTCTTGGAACACGCAAGGGTTTCAACATTTGACGGTTCCTAGAGATGTCGACCTGGGCTCATTTGATATTCTTTGTCTCCAGGAAACTTGGCTGGTCGAAAAATCAAGTCTGGATGCTTTGGACTGGTAATTTCATCAGCAAAAAAAGGAGACAAGGAACGTCCGGCTTCTGGGCTACTGCTGGCAATTCACTCAGGCAGCAGAATACATTTGGAAAGAATCCTGATAACAAATGTATTCCTTTTGAAAATCCTAGTGACCTGGAACCACCTTAACAAGGAAACAGGGAAATACTCCACTATTCCTGCTATTATTATGCACACATATTGGAACCCTCAAACGATTTCAAGCAATAGTTTCCTTACGATGATTGAAAATGCAATTGATAATGCATATGTAGAACACAAAGTGTTACATCTCATTTGCGGAGACCTCAACGCAACCTGCAATAAACAAGGGGCAAAGAAGTCACCAGTAGATCATAGGCTACCAGCGGAAGAGAGAGGTACTGCTTGGCTAAACCTAATGGCATCAAGAAAACTTTTGGACTCGGCCAGTGTATTCATCTGTCCTGACTTAACTCCAACCTGGGAAAGAGGAAGATCTTTTGCTATTATTGATTACATCTTTTTATCACGACCAATGATTCCAGTAAGTAACGTATTTCAAAGTCTTTTTTTTTTTTAATTGATTCCAATTTTTTTTTTTATTGAAAATTTAGCTGAAACAAATCCACTTTTTTTCCAATTACACATATACAAAAGACAAGGTTAATATCAACAATATTTACAATGTTATGAAATCAAATCTTAGACATAACAACGGACACCAAGTTTAAAAAAAGACAGTCTAAATTAAACATTCATTATCACATAATCGAAGGGCATTTAGAAAATTCACTGTTGCAATAAGTAAGCTCATATTAGTAGAATTTAACAGATAACACCATCTCAAGTTTGGTCGAACGTTAGCAACTGTAGACATATGCTTCATGTAAACATTGTTTCTTAGTGAACACAAGGCAAGACATTCAACAATAATATATTCCAACGTTTCTTTTTGTAGCACATCGCTACAGAACCTGCAGAAGTTATTTGATAGGGTAATATGTTTACGCTGGGCCAAGATATCTCGAGTTGGCCACAGATTAAATCGTATTCTTAAAATTGCCATGCAAACTTAAGGTGATTTTAACAGATAATTTTCAACAGATCCCATTTTTTTGTCTGAATATAATTGACTAGCAAAGTGTTTATTACGCAGGCATAGTTCACGGGTTACAATCCAATCATGAAAATAGATTTTTTTTCACTCTTTCAGGATTCTGTATAAGTGTTTCCACATCAACATCTACTTTAACCATAATTTGATAAACATAAGCGGTCCATTTCAAAACAAACCGATGACTCGAGGTAAACAGATATGTAGACAGGATGGTTAAAATCGAATCATTATTGTTCACCAAACATTTTCTAAAAAGTGCACAGAGCTGCCAATGGTATTTTGCACTAAGCGATGTAAGACGTAATTCATATCTTATATACGCGCCAGTTGTTGACTGTGGCACATTTAGGAGTTGTCTCCAAAATTTTGCTTCTAATCTATCTAGATCTTTAATATTATTAATATCGTGTGCCTCCAAACCATATAATAACACTGGTGTTACTTTTTGTTGCCAAAAGTGTAGTGCAGGCTTTATGGTAAATTTACCATATTTATACAAAATCAGTTTAGATTGAGATATTGCACAGATCAGTTTGCTTTGCAATGATTGCTGATGTTCAATAGTCGAAGAGTTGGCTTCTAATTGGGTGCCCAAGTATTTGTAACACGGAACAATATCTAAGGTGATATTCTTAACCATCCAGACAAACTTGCTTCTTTGTGATCACTTCGGAACATCAACTACGATCTGGGATTGCTTTATATTCATGGACAGCTCATTATCTTCAAATTAAGTAGACAGAGCAGATATTAGCTTCTGAAGGCCTGTCGGAGTCTTGGATATGAGCACCAGGTCGTCGGCATACCATAGAGCTTGGATTACAGTGCAATTCATTTTGGGTGAATCTGACGCTATATTGAGGAAGGCTTCCTGGACATCATGGATGAAGAAATTGAATAATGCCGAGGCCAGGATACATCCCTGTTTTAGTCCTCTCGATGTTTCAATCACTGCAGATAACAAGCCCATGGTAGACAAGCGAACCTGAATGGACGTTGATGAATGTAGAGCAAATATGATGTTAATTAAATCTTGGGGACATTGCGCTTTGATTCGTTTTTGGATGAGTTTCACACGGGAGACTGAATCGAACGCAGCATTTAAGTCGACAAATGCGAAAAACAAAGATGTTCTTGTGTTTTGCGCTTGAGCTTTTAAAGAGTTAAGGATCATAAGATTTACTGAAGTCCCAAACCCACGGACAAAACTTGTTTGATTACGATCTCGGCATTTACTTTCGTATGTCCAACTGTTGAAGGCCTTAAGTACTAGGCGATTGAAGATTTTGCCTGGCGAGTCCTAAAGCGCTATCGGACGATAGTTTGCAGGTGTTCCACGGTCTCCCTTTTTAAAAATAGGAACGCTAACAGAGGTACGCCAGGAGTCTGGGATTTTCTGAGATTTTAAAATACGCTGAAAGATGTTATTCAGGAGTATGGCCCAATGCTTAGGATGTTGTTTTAGCATATAGTTAGTAATGCCATCCGGTCCTGCCGCTCTCGACGATGAGGACTTGGCTAAAAGATCTTCAATAATATCCTCTGAACATTCCAGATGCCAGGACGTTGTAGATTGGGAATTATATTCAAACAGTTGAAAAGCCTTATCCGCGTATAGGGCTGTGAAGTGTGATATCCACTGATTTTCGGTGACTCCATTAAATTGCAACTGCAGATTATTTAGGTTCTATTTTACATTGAGCAACTGCCAAATTTGGGTGATGTTCTTGTTTGATGTTGCTGCCAAGAAAGCCTCCCCATTCTGTTGGTATAACTTACTTTTGTGGGATCTCACCCAGTTTCTATAGCGAGTTTTTAGTATTTTACGAGTTTTACTCCTCTCGAACAATGGAAGACGTCTAGTTGCTCTTAGTGCCTTGTGATGTTCTTTTTTTGTTTGAAGCATTAGTAGGTCGAACGTACGAAGATGATATCTTCCAGAAGGGATAAAAAGATTTTTGTAACATGACAAGGCTTCCACATATGAGTTTATGTTCTGTGATTCATCTTGCATCATTAAGGTTTTATTTAATGATGTCAATTTTCTTGGAGACCACTTGAAACACGATTTGGCATTATTAATTGAAAGTTTTTGAGGCATCCATTGTTGTTTGACATGCACATCCTGGCTATCTCTTGGCCAAGTTAGTATGAGCATGTGATGGTCGCTTCTTGATTGCTTTATTACCTTGAAGCCGGTTGCCGACATAAAGAGCCTCTCCTATAGATAAATGTAATCAATGGTGCTTGTCGATGATCCTCTTTGCCACGTCACCTGCGATGGAATGTCTCCCGGGAGTGATCCGTTGGCCATTCTCATACTAAAATGAGTCATGAAAGTGCGCCATTTATTAATTTCCTGTGTTTTTTTCCAGTAGTGTATTTAATGGCGTCGAGATTAAGGTCCCCAGCTAGTAAGACAGATGTTATTCCTTTGGTTTTAGCGATTATTTCGAACATTTCCAAAAGATCTTTGTAAAAACAGTCATCAGTGATCGCTGCCAGGTTTCTATATACATTAATTAATGCCAATACTTGGGAATCAATCGAAATTTTTACCATTTGGATGAAATTATTCGGATTTTCCCAAGGTTGTAATTTTAATCTCGAACCCATTTTAACGGCAACAAGAAGCCCTGCCATAGGGCGACCTTTTTGAGCTAGGATTGCTGGATTAATGGAGACTTCATGATTGTCCCATATTGGAATAGAGTTTATCCATGTTTCTTGTAGGGCTGTAATGTCCGCATCGTCAAGGAAAGATTGTGATCTGTCAGTAAATGAGCATAGCCCCTCATATTCCAACTCACTAATGACAAGAAATTGGTTTTCTTCTTGCTCGCATCTTGGTACAATGGTGGTTATGTTTGAGAAATATGAGGGTATTCAGATGTAGAATCATCAAAATTACAGTTTGCACACTGGCATGCGGTGGTTGGAGACTTAAGAGTTGTTTGTTTTTGTGATGTGATCTCACAATTTTTCCTTTCTGGATCTTGGGTGAGCAAGAAGCCCATTTTAAAGAGTTCCAGTCTAACCTGCCATAGGGAATTCATAACCAAGCCAGACTTCATCCATAATCGTACAATGGCAAGATTTAAATCACATATAAATTCCACTTGGTCGATATCAGATGAAGTTAGGTCTCCTAATTCCAGTAATTCATTAAAGATATTAAGGACACTAACACGTGATAAATCATATTGTGGCTGCGGAGCCGCACGACATTTTAGAATTAATGTGTGGTAGTTTGCAAACGCCTTTTTTCTTTCGGATCCATCTTTTGCTGTTTAGCTGGAACTTCGTCAGCTTTAGTTGAATTTTTACAAATTGACTTACTAATCACGCTCTTTGCCTTTTGGCATGATTTAATTTCATTGACTGAGGTATTATCGTCAGAGAATGTGACTTTTGGATGATTTTCTCTCAGTCGTGCAGGGACATTCGACATCCCAGAGTGGGTTGCAAAATAAGTTTCAATTGCAGACTTGATATTCTCATTTTGTTCGCACTATGTGCCATTGTCAGGAAGATCTTTTATTAAGGCCGGAGCAATCAAGTTCCTTGAGGTAGTTTAATTTCGATCTTCTCTGTATCTCACGTGCTGAGTTTAAGAAAGAGTTTCACTACAGTGCTCTTCATGTGAAGAACAGTCCACGACAGGATTCCGTTTCTCTTTTTTTGATGCCAAATCCTTTGCCTCGTTCGATCGTTGCAGGAGATAAGAATCCACCGCAAGTTTCATTTGGTCGATTTGTGATCGATTGGATGTTGGTGGGGCCACTTGACAGGTTATCTCAGATGGCCGGGCTGCAGTATTTGAAGTGCTTGAGTCAGCTTCACAGTTTGTAAGAGTATTTATTTGAACGTGAGCGTTCAGGATCGCTTTGTCTAGAGTCGTGACCAATTGGCTTAATGGCGATTGAATCAATGGTAGCTGTAATTGGCCTGATGTTTGATTTGAAGGAGTAATCTTTTCAACCAATATATTATCTCTAGTCGATTGATCATCAAGTGGCTTCATGGGTCCAGTCAAACCCACTATGTGCAGACGTGAGGAGGAGTTGGACGATTTGCTGTTTCGTTTTGTTCGTTGAAACGGTTTGGTAATAAGGTGCTTTGCTCGACCTTTTGTCCGAGAGCGTTTAATAAAGACTTCATATGGTACTTTATTTCTTTGTTGCTTAGGAATATTGGAATTGTTGTCGACGCTTATCCAAGAAGAGTTTGGGTCAGTTGTTTTCGGAGCATCCACTTCAATTGGGCAGATAATGTGTTCGAATACAGGAAGACTTGAAGGGAGTGTCGCAGGTACGGTCAGAATTTCAACGCTCCTATATAAGTCATTAATAGATTCATCATCTCAACGAGTTTTCTCACTCTGGGACGGATGTGCTTGTATATCAAAAAGCTTGAACAGACTTTGAATCGTTGTATTTACAGCCACAAGTGTGACTTCCAAAAGTCCTACATTCGCTGGTGCACTTTCTTTTTCTCTGGAAGACGCACAATGTCTTGGTGTTGGAGGTATGTATGAGGCAACTTCAGAGATGGTAGAGTCCATTGAGCAACGCTGATGATAGTCGGTAACCGACCTAATGGGAGACGTACTTTTGCTTCTAACAGTCGTGTGAATAGATACTTCTGGGAATACATTCTCGATAGTATAAGCATTTTCAGCCTCTTTAGTCCCTTCAATTTGTTCCAATTGTAGTTTTAAGGCATTATCTTGGTCGGTTTGTTTTATTGTTTGGATCATGGTGTTGTCAGATACCGGAAGATGATCTAGGCATTCAGAGTCCTAAAACAAAATCGAGCGACCATAACCTGCAGACAATAATATGGACCTCAATGTGTGTAAACAAGCTGAAATTATCCACAGAACTCGAGATCAACACCCAGGGAAATTGCCTAAAGCTGAGTGCCAGAAACATCATAGAACTAACCAAAACCTACAAGGGACACGAAGGACCTAGAACTGTAAAACGGAAATCTTTCCAAAATGACTATCGGCCACTGTTTAAGACCTACAGGGCATCGTCGAAAAAAAAAGGGCTCACCACTGAACCCAAAAAAACAAATTTGACGCTATCCTGGTGGCAAAAAGAAGAGACCTGCACAAATTAAAAAGATTGCCAACACGACAAAGCACCAAAGTAAACAGACGCAACGTTGGAAGCAACGAAGAAATACAAGTCTTGGCTGAAAGGACATTGCCTTTCTTTATATCAACGAGTCTCAGAGGAAATGTTGAGACAGGTGAGCGGTCACAACCTGCGTGAATTTTGGTCCTGAATAAAAACCAACAATGCACTATTAAACAGCATCGCTGAAGGCACTTGGGTGAAATTCTATAAAAACCTTTTTCAGTCTCCACCTACAATCACGTTTCCTGAACAGAATGAGCAAAAGACACATTGGGTTGGACTTCATGACAGAGAGTCCATCACAGACATCATTCGCAAGTTGAAAAATTCAACAGCGCCGGGCCTGGACGGGATTACAAACATTGATCTGAAGAATCTCCCAGAGGAATGGGCAACTTTCCTCAGCCTGGTCTTCAAAGGTTGTACAGAATCCAAGGAAATACCAACATCATGGACTTCGTCAATAGTATTCTCGATTTAAATAAAAAAGGCAGCAAAGACGACCCTGGAAATTTCATCCCATTTTATTACTAGATGTAACATGAAAGGTTTACTGTTCCCATTATTAAGCAGATTTCAAACCTGGGCAAGCAAGGCCCCGTGTGCAGACCCTTTTCAGATGGGCTTCAAGAAAAATATGGGGACCAGCGCAAATATGCTACCGAGTACCCTTAAGAGTAAGATCATCAACGGGGGCTCTTGAGTTTTCCTCGCATTTAATGACCTAACTCAAGCATTCAACAAGGTCAATAGAGAGAAACTGTGACACAAACTCATCATGGAACTGTCACAGAGAAATCTTGGGTCCAATAAGGGCCTTGTATACAAATACCAGAATGCAAGTACGCCTAAACCAGCAGGGCCTACTATCAGAGGAGATACCAACAACACAAGGGGTAAAGCAAGGCTGTCCCCTCGCTCCTGCTCTCTTTCTTGCATACTTAGGAGACTACAAAAATGTTGAAGGAAGGGCAAGATCTTTCCCACCGACAACTGGCCAAATAAAAACATCTCACCTACTGTACGCGGATGATATGATTCTGTTAGATCACACCACTATCAGGCTGCAGAGGCAGCTAGATAACCTGTCAAAATACATTGACTCCAACGATTTGGAAATAAATAAAGCTAAGACTAAAATCATGTCTTTAGAAAAACAGCAGGAAAGCAGAAAACTAAAATGGCATTTGGAAGGATCCGAAATTGAAAAAGTGATAGAATTCAAATATCTCAGAGTCACGATGGACAGCTCAAAAACAGAATAATCTATGCTCTACATGAGAAAATTGACATTGCAAGCTAAAGCGGTTGACAAAAGGTACGGCCGATTCTCACTATTACCCGTCATCAATTTTTACAGAGCAAAAGTTGTTCCATCCATATCTTACGGAGCCAAAGTCATGCCTTATATACCAAAAAACACCTGGCTGACCCTGGAAAGTTATTTCTGGAGATCGGTTCTCAGCCTGCCTAAATCAACCCCAATGGTCTTGATTATCATTTCTGCAGGCAATCATTGGACGAAACAGTATGATGCTTTATTGAAAGACCTTACTGCAAAATCGTCCCTGGATAATCACTCTGATAAATGTGGAGCTAACAGGAGATCGCTGTAAAATGCTCACTCAGTGGGAAAAAGACTTGAAGGAAAACATTTGAGATCCAAATTTCAGAAGAGGAATTGACCCAGAATCAAACAAAAGTCAAAAGGAAAATGGACAAATTAGACTGATCTATACTCTAGATAAAGTGCAAAAATACAAACTAACTGCCCATCTTCCACCGCAGACAAGGAAACTCAACGAGATACAGGACTTTATTAAGAAATATTCCAACAGAAAACTAATGAACATCTTTTTACGAGCACGTCTGAACCTTCTACCGACAACTGAAATTTTGGCGATCAGAGGCTTATCAACCGTAAATAAGTGTAGATTCTGCGTGAACCTTCCCCAGACTGAAACGATACACCACCTTCTCTGGTCATGTCCTGGAACACAAAATATTAGAGCAACATACCTGAAAAATCATCCTGCCTCAGCTTACATTCACGAAGACGACATTTGGTGGGACTGCCTCATCAGCAGCAAAAAGACATTTTAAAAAGTATTTTCACCTGAACACCAATATGCTTGAAATCCATTTTTTAGCCCCACTCGCCCTGTGCAGGCACTGCGACCTTATGCTTCAGAAGTTCAGTTGTTAAATGTACTGTATACTGAATTCATTCACTGGAATGGAGCTTTGTGCTTATATCGAGTGCTTCAAAAATCCAACTGGCAAAAGTGAAATTAGTAATACCAGGACTTTATACAAAACCAGAAAAAACAGTCTACTCCCAACAGTGGCCGGAAGGAAATAAATTTAAAAAAAAAAAATCATTCCATCATGATACACCAATCTAAAATATACATTTAATCACTAGAAAACTGTTGTGGCCTAGCACCTAGCTTTGCATCTGGCAGGGTGAGTGAGAGAAGTGGAGCTTGGAGTGTTGGTGTGAGGTCTGGAAACTGGGGACATGTGGTTTCTGGAAGGGACGGTTAGGAACAGGCAGGGAGAGAGCCAGAGAAGGTAGAAGCTTGCAACCTGCTCTTCATTCTTACCTTACTACCCGATACTGTAACAATAAAGCTAATTACCTTTTCTACATATCTGGCTCTGGAGTGGTTCCTGTGTGTCCTGCCTGAAGTGGATGTCACTCCAAGATACATCATTTTGGCGACGAGTCTTTGAAGAACCCAGAGGAAAGGGAGAGCAAAGGAGTAATGAAGAATGAGAAGTGTGAGGTCCTGAGTTAAGAGAAATGAGAGTCTCAGGCTATTCACCAGCGATTGGAAAGCGCTGAAAGTAGAAGCTGGTGAAATTGCAGCGGTGTCGTTTTGCCGTCAAGAAGGATGGCAGTGGCAGGAGCATGAAGAGTCCTGGCCCTGGCATGAGGAGGGGGCGGAGGAGGCACAGCTGCCTGAAACAACACTGGCAGTTGAGTTGTGAGCTGTTTGAGGCCGGGCCTGCCTGCACAACTTTAGCTGCTGATGAGAGCTGCCGCGCTCCGACGGGAAGGTGTTTCTGGGACTTGCATTCTGGAGTGGTGCACAAAACGTAACTTGAGTTTGAAAGAAAAATTTGTGGCAGAGTCAGGAGGTGAAATGGGAACTTGCTGAATGTCCCATGGGGGCCTTGGGTGGCGCAAGCCCAGATGTGCCTCTGCGTTCCAGCCTTGCCATTAGGCTGGAACGCATGTGATTAATCCTCCGCCATGGTTTCCCTGTCGGCATTCCGGAGCTCATTCAGAGAGAGATTAGAGGAAGGGCCCTCTAGAAATTTATCTGCGTGATGAAACACACGGAACAAAGGGGTTTCGTTTCAGCAGACGGAGCATGAAGAAGATGTAATTACATGAACACTCTGATATGCAAGTTTTACAAACCGGGCTGGTCGCAGTCAAATTGAAGTATGAACCTCAACTGAGCTCATGGAAATGTCTTGTAGCACAGTGCTTAAAGGGACCTTTGAGATGCTGAGAAAGAGCCCTATACGAGGATTAAGGAAGGAGAAGGGAAAGCCACGCAAGCAGCGTTTTGGTACTGAAATGGAAGTTATGAATACAGCGGTTGTAAATAACAGCTGGTGAAATGATTACAGAGCGCAGTGCCTTGTGAAGAGTTATTTATGGATTACGCTGGCATCTGTAAGTTATGTTAATTTTCATTTATATAGCGCTCTATATATCATTGGTATGATCTGAAAGCACTGGTAGGTTGAACGCCCTTGGGAACCACAGTTCTGGTCAGTACAGAGATGTGTCCTAGGGTGCATGGGTGCACCATTTGTGTGTGCAGCTGGTGTAATTGCCAGATGGTAGCTGCATCCTAGCGCTAGGTGGGGTGTTGAGGATATCAGTTGGATGTGTGCAGTCTGGTGGGTGGACATCCAGACTGGGTTTGGCTGCGTTAGGCCTGAGGGACGCTTATGTGAGCAACTAGGCCAGAATGACATCAGATTGCTGCGTTTTATTAGGGTGATGAGATGTTCATGGGGTAGTGTTCGTATGTGAATGGCTAGCCTGAATTTGTCAGGGGTATAGCTGTGTTCTAGTTGAGTGATTGTGTATAGTAGAGAGTAGGCGTAGTGATGTGATATGATATGTTGGCTCTTCCTTAAGGGGCCCAAGATCAGGCACGTGAACAGGGTGGCAGGGAACACATCGACACACGCACACACAGTGACATGGGCACAGTTTATGGCGACAGGAGGGGGCATAAAGATATATAGCAACAGCATGGGGAACAAGAAAGCAGGGCACAGACACATGGGCACATATGGTAATGAGAGGGTTGGGTAATACATTGGGATACATAGCGGCATCACAGGAATAGGATGGTAGGGGGCTGGGCACAAGAAAGCAGGGTACACAGAGGCACAGTGGGCACACACTAGAGGGTAGGGTAATTCCATCCATTCAATCAGTCCATCCAGCCATTACATCAAAGCGTCCGTCCATTTCTTCATCCATTCGTTCATTCCATCCATCCATACCGTTGATGCATCCATCCACTTCTTCCCTTTCCATCATCCATTCATTCCATCCATCAATCACATTAATCCACCCATCCCAGGCATCTATACATTCAATCTATCCATTCTATTTGTGCATCCGTTTCTTCCATTTCTTCATCTATTAATTCCATCCATTTGTTCAGTCAATCCGATGTTCTCCATCACTTCATCACTTTAACTCCATCCATTCCATCCATCCTTTCTATCAGTTCCATCCACTCCATACATTCCATTCCTTCCATACATCAATTCCATCCACTCCAACCATTCCATCATCCATCAATTCTATATACATCCATTCCATCAATTCCATATACATACATTTCGTTCATTCAATATGCATCTATGCCATCCATTCCATTCATTCATTAATTCATTCATTCCACATGCGTCCATCCATTCATTCCACATGCGTCCATCCATTCCGCCAGTCCCTTCCATCCATTCCGGCAATCCATTCGGTCCATCCATTCCATCCGTTTCATCCAATCTCATGCACTCCATCCACCCATCCATCCATCAGGTCCAAGTACATATATTCCATCTATTCCCAATCAGTAGGCTTATTCATTGAAAAGAAGGAGGGAGTCACAATATGTATTTAGTCATTGGGAGTTCAGACGCATCTTAACGGATGTTCTTGGCCTTATGGAAAGAGCCATGTTTTTAGTAATTTGCGGAATGTCATAGTTTTGGGTGTGTCGGATGTGTGGTAGAAGCGAGTTCCACAGAGTCGGGGCCAATGCTGAGAAAGAGGATCCTCCAATCCTGAATGAGTTGGTGGTTGGGATCACTAAAAGGAGGACAGTGCTTGATCTTAGGGTGCGGGGTGGGAGGTAAGGTTTTAACTTATCTTGCAGGTATAGTGGGCCGTTCTTGTGCACTGCACGACGGGTGATGCACAGGGTCTTGAAGGTGGCTCTTCGTTCGACTGGGAGCCAGTGGAGGGTTCTGAGAGCTGGTGTGGTCTCTTGGACCCAGTCCGAGGAGCAGTTTAGCAGCAGCGTTTTGCGCCCTTTGGAGTTTATTAAGGTGGTATGCTGGGACCCCTAGGTAGTAGTCCATAGTCCAGTCTCGATTTACATTTTGTACCGCGGCATTAGACTAATGGAGCACTCCATATTCTATACCAGGTTTGGAATTAAAGTGCAACAGATAAAGCGTACACGGTGACGATATGAGAGAAACATTGTGTTGAACTGCCGATCATTGGAATAATTTATATTAAAGTGTAACAGGCATTTAAATGTACACAGATGCAAGAACACATGGGTAGTTCTCGGTTATATGGAGTGGTGTCAAATATTGTTTTGCATGGCGTGGTGTATTTGAAATGGCCGGTGATAAGGATATGATGTTTTCTTTAATGATGAAATGAATGTTTTTGGAGAAAATAAGCATGCACAATATCTTTTTGAATTAATCCTGCACAGTTTATCTTCTTAAATGATATTGCGCATATTTTTGACAATAGATGAACATTTCTTATCCAGAGTTAGAGGGATGTTTGGAAATGAAATGTTTACTTATATTGGTGCAAACTTTCAGAATGGTGCTCGATCAACACCATTTCTGCTAGAGTTTTACATCCCTACATTATATAATGTATTCGGTTAATGCAAATGTGTATGTGCTGGGTGTGTTCTGGTGTGCATGTTGTGGAATGCATATTTATATTGAGTGCATGTATTGATGTTTAAATGCTAGTATGGCATTTTTATTCTGTATATGTACAGGTGTATACTGAGTGGATGTATATTGAGTGCATGTATTGATGTTTAAGGGCGAACTTGCATAACATGAACCCCCATTGCCAGTTGACTGGGGGGTTTCCCGGGAAAGCAGTATATACTAGAGTCTCCAAATGCAACACGATTGGTGCACGCCTGAATGTGTTCGGGTTGTGTAGGGTATAACCATTTACAAGTGCGCGGTTTGCCCTTGTGTTCATGCTATTGCGTTCACCTGCATTGAGAGGTATTACCCTAACCTCCCGCAATATTGGTTCAACGTTATGGTATTGTGATGGTGGTTCGCACTTTTGCCCTGGAAGTAAGTTTTTCCTTTCATATAGTGCATTCTTATTCACAATCCGTTAAATCGTAATCTTGATTTATTCTGTTATTGTCAGCCAACACATGTTTTGACACTTGGTCGTCCTCAAGGCTGTACATTTGTTGTCGAAAATGCATATTGGATTATGACAAAGAATCATAACAGAAAATGAATTGTAAGATAAATGAAAAAGAATAAAACAATATGAATAGTGTTACATACCGGTTGGGACAGAAGCGAAAATAAACAAGCAAGGGTATGACTTGCTTTGCAACTCATACTTGATTCACTGGTTAACGTTTGAGCGTTAGGCATTATATATTTTGATCTATTAGTCATTGCTCAATATACCATCACATGCTTATTGTATAGTCCTAGGTCTGTTGCGTGTAGCACCCTATAGCCCGTGCCAGATACATGGTCAGATAATATCTTACCAATAGTTGAAGTTGTGCGTGACAGTTAAATTATTAGTTGAAGACTAGGTTTATTCGGTAGCCGCCATGCAAAAAGTGTCATGCCACCAGTTATTCGCATTAGTGTTGCTTGTGTCATATGAGGTATGCATAAAGGGTCTTACCATTGAGTCTTGATGGCAAGTCCTGTTAGTAAAAAAAAAGTCGGTTCTTAGTATTGTTCATGCTGTTTCTTATATTCCCTTCCAATAGCTATTATTTAAATTCACAGCAAGCCCAGATGTTTGGGTCACTTACCCATGTGTTAGTTTTCATGTTCATGGCTTGCAAATGCTAGCTTATACACGGCTGCTGTTCCACTCGAGTAAGTTATACTCCTTCTGTGAATGCCGAAATGACGTGTATGGCAAAAGGTAGCTAATTAGTCATGACTTCCATTCCCTCATCATTATAGCAGTAAATGCGGTTTACATTCACTTCTTATTGGCATCCCTTTCGCCCAAAAGTCTGTTCTGACTACTGTCTTCTCCCATTTGAATAACGATTCATGCTGGCAACATTTAATTCGGATATGCTCGAGTCCAATGTGTAATCACACCGTTCTGTTTATACTAATAATGCATGCATAATAGACTTCCCCAAGTACTGCCTTTTCGTCCCCTTATCCTCTATAGATCGTAATAAGCGTTTTTTCTCGCGCTTACCTTATTAGGTTCATCCAGCCCCTCTGGTTCTATCCCGGTCACCGCGTGCATGTTAACACTCCAGCGCCATACCACTTCTTTATATATTGTGTCATTGCGTGTGAAATCACACGTCCATGCGTGTGACGTCACATCTGCGTACCCATTCAATGTCTGTAATATTGTAAATGTGTTCATATTTGTCGGTGCCCTTCATCTATGATCATTTTAAGGCATGAGGTGCATAATAGATAGATAACACATTGTTAATTATGGTACTATTCTCACTGGTAAGCCTCCTTTAAATTGGCATTTGTTTCAGCTCGTAATGTGTTTAAAGTAGTGCTTCTCCTTGGATTAGTGGAATTCCATTCCCTTTGATATGCTAAGTAAGGGGGCATCCTCAAATGACATACATCCTGTTTGATTTATGTAACTTTACGGTGCAGTGTCTGTCATTGTGTGAAGTTTTAGTGTTCAGTGCTGTATCATGACCAATGTTCCCTCTAAGCTGTGCGCATGTGCGCTTGCCCAGCTTCCTTCTGGGTCCGGCTCAGAAGATTTTTAGCAGCGCACACAGACAATTCTCAACTATTCAAAAAGATTTAATAAGGCACAAGCCACAATAATTACCTGAAATATTCTCTCTCTTAAAATAAGCAACTAGTCTTGATATTCTGTTCATTTGCATTACAGAATTATGCAAGGGTGACCATAAGCACCTAAAATCTCTAACCGCAAAAAACACACACAAGAGGTTAAAAACTAATAAAAAAAACTGGCTCCATGAACAGAAGAATTTAACCAAGATATGCCTGCACTCATTAACCAAATAATGTTCCCTTCTCCACCCCTGACTCCTAAGCTTGACTCTACCACATTTTTACTTTATGACTAACTTCTGCCCTAGAACACATTATGATGCTACCAAACAACCTTGACTCTTCCACTCTTGGCTCTGTGAAAGTGTAGCAGGTGTGTACCTTCATCCACATGTTTTATGTTTGTTGTAATATGAATAACGTTCACGTGCCAGCCTTTCTGTTACTCATTGTGTAAGCAGGCTACTTGGATGTGTAACATTATCCCATACTTCCTCTTCTTTGTACATATGTCACGCAAGTGCTTTGAAGCTGACCCCTTGCAAGTTAACGCATTATTAAAATCAAATATTAATTTGCCCTTTTGGGATTTTGAGAAGACAAATGTGATGCTCAGCGTCTCCTATTTTAGCATCCCTAACACTACCCTATAAGTGGAGAGCAGCATTGCAATATCATTTTCTTTGCCTACAATAAATAATGGGTATGGACTATGCCTGGGATTACTTGTCCATAGTATCATGGCACCTGATATTCAGACAGGAGAATGCTTTTCACACAATCTGCATCGTGTTCAGAGTTCCTTTGATTATAGACCTTGACACATTTGATAACTCGCTGCTATACAAAAATGGTTTCACTGCCCACTGCATCATCCTACACAATGATATAAGGGTGGGGTATGCAGCAAACAATCTTGTATGTGCTGCAAAATAATTGTGTACGTGCAGAGTCATGACATTCTTAAAATGCACATAATATGTTGAGGCATTAAATATGCCTTGCTTACAACGTATTGTGGGTCTGCAAATATCCCAGTGAGTGTTCACCATTAGAATCGCTCACTTTTTACAGTGCTCTTTCAACTAGTATTGGAGGCTAGCACAGAGGCCGGGGAAGGGTATGGGTGGAAGCGCACAGGTCATCACTCCTTGGAGGTGATTAACAAAGCAACACTTTTAAAAACCTAGTCATACATTTCGGCAGTACACTGAAGTAAATGTGTTGCTTGTTTGCTAAAGGATAGGAAAGTCTAGTACCCGTCTAGACAACAGTACCTTATTTTTCTTTCTATGCTCAGCTGCTGAGGGCTTTACAATATAACCATGTATTCTGTGTATCGTCTCTAGCTTCTCCCTGCATCTCATTTAACTGATAAAGAATTACAGAAGATGGATCCATAGTTACTGAAGAAGGCACTTAATCAGTTGTATTTCTGATGAATTGATGCTATTAACTTAAAAGGCATATATATTCTTCAGCAGGTCTCCATAATAAACCTTAGTAAGGATCTGGTTTAATTTTGTCTAGGCTGTGGTGCAGAAGGGTGGGCACAACTATGGACTTTATTATGTTCCCTGTCATTTCACTTCCTTTGTCAGGGCTCTAATCAGATTTTGCTCCCTACCTGGCGTCAAATGATTTTTCAGGGAGTAAAAAAGTAATTAGCTTTGCCAATAGGGATACTTTCTGTTTATTAAAAGATGTTCTTCCCCTTAAAATTCCTCTCGAGTTTGGGCATTAATATTAGATTTCCTTCCTATGCCAGTGCTTTACTGGTCACTAATTCGAAAAAATATCAGCTTTGTGGGTTGAAACAACGATATGTTCATTTTTTCTCGTTTTTGTTAGGCACATTTTCATTTATTAGGGAGTAAAAATGGATGGTGCATATGTCTCTTAGCTGTAGGCTGGTATTATAACTACCCACAGAAGAACGTAATGAGGATAGTAAACAGAGGCACAGGAATTTATGATCATCATATTCTGATGTGCAGTCATTCTGATGTAATTATCATCCTTCCACAAATGATTAATGAAGTAATTCAAAGGCCAGGAGAACATGCTTCTAAAGTGGCACTTGAACTCCTATCAGCATGTTTTCAACACATTTCTTTTAATTGCCATTAATCCATCGGTACATTTTGTATTCTGTCTGAATTTCTTGACAGCCACATTAGTTATGACAAGAGATATTTGTGTTTTGTAGTACTCATGAGTGATTTACCAGTGGCATAAATGTTTTGCAAGGTACTGTGGCAGATGTTGAAGTCTTGGACTGGTTGATGATTTTTCTGTATAATCACATATGCCATATGTTATTTTAGCCAATGTGTTTGGAAAAAGTGTTGTAAAATTTGTCAATTATTGCAGTGGCTGGGAAGAGGAAATTCCTTTTCAAACTCTTCTGCAACGGTAGTTCACTAAATACACATGCTCACAAAGTGGGTTACCTCATTAGTCAGTTGCGCACATGGAAAATAATGTGTGCACAACAGCCAACTAGTTCCGTACATAGAGAAAAATAATTAGAGGGAACATTGATCATGACGTAGGTTTAAGTCTTGCTATGTCTGAATTCCGAGCCTTTTGTTCCGTTGACAGTGGATGCCAAGGTTGGGAGCTACTACATAGTTTGTTTTATCATGCAAATTGGTTACATGTTGGCATACATCTTCTTCTGTGTAGACCCCTTCATTATCAGAGTTGGGAGATTGTTAAAAATCCCTATCAGTGGCGAGTCTGGCATCGGCTGGCTGTGTGCTATATGCAAACCGGACCACAACTATTGAGATGTGTGTACGCATCACTTTGTCAATATTCATAATATTTATAGAAAAACATTCATTTCATGTTCTGCATTGAGTTCTCTCTCTTTTCAAACACCATAAAAAACAAATACATTTGGATTCCAGTCATCTCAATTTAAGTTTCAAATCTCCTCCTCTTTTACCGGTAATTGCTTTCATTAGGCCAATAAATCTTAAATCACTGTTATTTGGCATCTTATGGCATTCCTGCCAATGAGTGATAAGTGACAGTTTATTATTCTGACTGTTCAGGTTAGCCAAATGTTCTCAGATTCTTATTCGCAATTGCCTGATGGTGCTGCCGACATACAATTTCTTGCAAACTCAAATGATAGCGTACACTACAAAAGTTGCTCTACAATTGATAAAGTCTCTGATCTGTATCCCGATACCATTATTATCCACAAAATCCTGACAGTCGGCATGCACATACTAACACATGCTGCAAGTGCCACATTTATGGAAGCCAGTCACATTATGCAGCCAGTCGCTCCCCCTTTGACTGGTGTCCAAAAGTGAGGGGCAAAGCTTGTTCCTAATAGTGGGTGCTCTGTTGAACACGAATTTAGGTTTCATGTCCAAGTATGGACAAAGGTCTGCATCCACATGTAAAATGTTCCAATGTTTCTTCACCATTATGTGAAGTACATGTGCCTATTGGGTTAGAATATCAATAAATCTGTGGCTTTGGTCTGTTTTTTTCAATGGTATTTAACATCAATGTTCTGTCTCTTTGCTCAGTCTTGTGATATGCCTTATTGATGATGCCAGTTGGGTGTCCTCTTTCCTTGAACCTTTTGGTTGGTAAAAGACAATTGTCCGCAAAATGGGATTCTTCACTACCATTGTGGTGTGCTCGATAGAACTCCTGAATTGGTATGTTGACTTACGATGGCAGCTGCCTGCATGTAGGGTGGATCCATACTATTTTGTTCTTTTTCATTTATCTTACAATTAATTTTCTGTTATGATTCTTGATACTATGGGGTCGATTCATGGAATTAATGTGCGCCGAAAATTCCCACGCTGAGGTGCCAAAACGTGCGAATCGCAAGAAAAGTGCGAAAATCGCAGTGCAAGTGCGAAAATCGCAGGGAAACCAGCGCACATCGATTCATGGAAGTCCATGCGCGAGAAAAAAAAACATTGGATGTGTGCTGAAAATGTACGCCGAGCACGCCGGCGCACAGGTCATCCAACAGCGTGCGCCACGGCCACTGTGAAATCGCACATAGCGCGGCGCACATCACAAAAGTAGGCGTAACACGGGGCGTAACACTCGGAATGGGGAACAACGCGTGAAAATATGGGCGTCACGGGGGAAGTAGAGGGGGCAAGTGCACGGAAAGCCCAAACGCTCGCCTACAACCCGTATTCATGGAATCGAATAGGGCAAACCAGCGCACGGTCAAAGACGCGCACAGGGCCAAACAAGTACGCCACAAGAAAGCAGGCGGTAGCGTCCCTGCGCCTGAAAAAAAAAAAGTGCGCCAAAATGTGCGATAACAAAAAGCACCCATATACAGCCATGATGAATGGTCCATACAGTGGCCCTCTAGGACAAATGAGGTGCAAAGGGGTATCGACAAACACGGACACCCGCTGTGTGAAAAATAGCATGTGCGTGTATACCTGGGTGCACGGGAAGTCCCACACACGATTGGCCTGGGTACGTGTACTTCGGGGTGCGCGGGAAGTCCCACACGCGATTAGCCTGGGTACGTGTGTTTCAGGGTGCGCGGGAAGTCCCACACGAGATTAGCCTGGGTACGTGTGTTTCGGGGTGCGCGGGAAGTTCCACACGCGATTAGCCTGGGTACGTGTACTTCGGGGTGCGCGGGAAGTTCCACACGCGATTGGCCTGGGTACTTGTACTTCGGGGTGCGCGGGAAGTCCCACACGCGATTAGCCTGGGTACGTGTACTACGGGGTGCACGGGAAGTTCCACACGCGATTAGCCTGGGTACGTGTATTCCGAGGTGCACGGGAAGATTCACACACGATTTCAGCAGGGTACGTGTATTTAGGTGGTGCCGGGGAATGCTACACGTGACGTGGCCATGTGGGTCCTCCCAGGTGTTCCCTCTACACCCTCCATGGCCCCTGCAGGCAGCCCACACCACAGGGGACTACCCTGCACCCCTGCTCATGTCCCACAGGCAACCCATCCACCATGGCCATGCCCCCCAGCCAACCCACATGTCACCTTGCACTACAGATCAACACATGTCTCCCTGCACCCCCACCCCCCAGCCACTAGGGGCACCCTCCACCAGGCCCCCACCCATGTCTACCATCCCCCACCCCCCAGCAGTGCAGGGGCAGCCTCCACCAGGCCCCCACCCATGTCCAACTCATGTCTCCCACCACCCCCACCCCCCAGCCACCAGGGGCAGCCTCCACCAGGCCCCCACTCATGTCTCCCACCACCCCCACCCCCCAGCCACCAGGGGCAGCCTCCACCAGGCCCCCACCCATGTCTACCACCCCCCACCCCCCAGCAGTGCAGGGGCAGCCTCCACCAGGCCCCCACTCATGTCCCCCTGCACCCCCACCCCCCAGCAGTGCAGGGGCAGCCTCCACCAGGCCCCCACTCATGTCCCCTATCACCCCCACCCCCCAGCAGTGCAGGGGCAGCCTCCACCAGGCCCCCACTCATGTCTACCACCACCCCCACCCCCCAGCATTGCAGGGGCAGCCTCCACCAGGCCCCACCCATGTCCCCCATCACCCCCACCCCCTAGCCACCAGGGGCAGCCTCCGCCAGGCCCCCACCCATGTCCAACTCATGTCTCCCACCACCCCCACCCCCCAGCCACCAGGGGCAGCCTCCACCAGGCCCCCACCCATGTCCAACTCATGTCTCCCACCACCCCCACCCTCCAGCCACCAGGGGCAGCCTCCACCAGGCCCCCACTCATGTCTCCCACCACCCCCACCCCCCAGCCACCAGGGGCAGCCTCCACCAGGCCCCCACTCATGTCCCCCATCACCCCCACCCCCCAGCCACCAGGGCCAGCCTCCACCAGGCCCCCACTCATGTCTCCCACCACCCCCACCCCCCAGCAGTGCAGGGGCAGCCTCCACCAGGCCCCCACTCATGTCTCCCACCACCCCCACCCCCCAGCCACCAGGGGCAGCCTCCACCAGGCCCCCACTCATGCCCCCCTGCACCCCCACCCCCCAGCAGTGCAGGGGCAGCCTCCACCAGGCCCCCACCCATGTCCAACTCATGTCGACCACCACCCCCACCCTCCAGCCACCAGGGGCAGCCTCCACCAGGCCCCCACTCATGTCTCCCATCACCCCCACCCCCCAGGGGCAGCCTCCACCAGGCCCCCACCCATGTCCAACTCATGTCGACCACCACCCCCACCCTCCAGCCACCAGGGGCAGCCTCCACCAGGCCCCCACTCATGTCTCCCATCACCCCCACCCCCCAGGGGCAGCCTCCACCAGGCCCCCACCCATGTCCAACTCATGTCTCCCACCACCCCCAGCCACCAGGGACAGCCTCCACCAGGCCCCCACCCATGTCCAACTCATGTCGACCACCACCCCCACCCTCCAGCCACCAGGGGCAGCCTCCACCAGGCCCCCACTCATGTCTCCCATCACCCCCACCCCCCAGGGGCAGCCTCCACCAGGCCCCCACCCATGTCCAACTCATGTCGACCACCACCCCCACCCTCCAGCCACCAGGGGCAGCCTCCACCAGGCCCCCACTCATGTCTCCCACCCCCCCACCCCCCAGCAGTGCAGGGGCAGCCTCCACCAGGCCCCCACCCATGTCCAAGTCATGTCTCCCACCACCACCACTCCCCAGCCACCAGGGGCAGCCTCCACCAGGCCCCCATCATGTCCCCCTGCACCCCCATCCCCCCAGCAGTGCAGGGGCAGCCTCCACCAGGCCCCCACTCATGTCTACCACCATCCCCACCCCCCAGCAGTGCAGGGGCAGCCTCCACCAGGCCCCCACTCATGTCTCCCACCACCCCCACACCCCAGCCACCAGGGGCAGCCTCCACCAGGCCCCCACTCATGTCTCCCATCACCCCCATCCACCAGGCGCAGCCTCCACCAGGCCCCCACTCAGGTCTCCCAACACCCCCACCCCCCAGCAGTGCAGGGGCAGCCTCCACCAGGCCCCCACTCATGTCTCCCAACACCCCCACCCCCCAGCCACCAGGGGCAGCCTCCACCAGGCCCCCACTCATGTCTCCCACCACCCCCACCCCCCAGCCACCAGGGGCAGCCTCCACCAGGCCCCCACTCATGTCCCTCATCACCCCCACCCCCCAGCCACCAGGGGCAGCCTCCACCAGGCCCCCACTCAGGTCTCCCAACACCCCCACCCCCCAGCAGTGCAGGGGCAGCCTCCACCAGGCCCCCACTCATGTCTCCCACCACCCCCACCCCCCAGCCACCAGGGGCAGCCTCCACCAGGCCCCCACTCATGTCCCTCATCACCCCCACCCCCCAGCCACCAGGGGCGGCCTCCACCAGGCCCCCACCCATGTCCCCTATCACCCCCACCCCCCAGCAGTGCAGGGGCAGCCTCCACCAGGCCCCCACCCATGTCCCCGATCACCCCCACCCTCCAGCACTGCAGGGGCAGCCTCCACAGGCCCCCACTCATGTCCAACTCATGTCTCCCACCACCCCCACCCCCCAGCCACCAGGGGAAACCTCCACCAGGCCCCCACTCATGTCTCACATCACCCCCAGCCACCAGGGGCAGCCTCCACCAGGCCCCCACTCATGTCCCCTATCACCCCCACCCCCCAGCAGTGCAGGGGCAGCCTCCACCAGGCCCCCACTCATGTCTCCCATCACCCCCACCCCCCAGCAGTGCAGGGGCAGCCTCCACCAGGCCCCGACCCATGTCCCCTATCACCCCCACCCCCCAGCAGTGCAGGGGCAGCCTCCACCAGGCCCCCACTCATGTCTCCCATCACCCCCACCCCCCAGCAGTGCAGGGGCAGCCTCCACCAGGCCCCGACCCATGTCCCCTATCACCCCCACCCCCCAGCAGTGCAGGGGCAGCCTCCACCAGGCCCCCACTCATGTCCCTCATCACCCCCACCCCCCAGCCACCAGGGGCAGCCTCCACCAGGCCCCCACTCAGGTCTCCCAACACCCCCACCCCCCAGCAGTGCAGGGGCAGCCTTCACCAGGCCCCCACCCATGTCCCCGATCACCCCCACCCCCCAGCCACCAGGGGCAGCCTCCACCAGGCCCCCACCCATGTCCCCTATCACCCCCACCCCCCAGCCACCAGGGGCAGCCTCCACCAGGCCCCCACCCATGTCCCCTATCACCCCCACCCCCCAGCAGTGCAGGGGCAGCCTCCACCAGGCCCCCACCCATGTCCCCTATCACTCCCACCCCCCAGCAGTGCAGGGGCAGCCTCCACCAGGCCCCCACTCATGTCCCCCTGCACCCCCACCCCCCAGGGGCAGCCTCCACCAGGCCCCCACTCATGTCCTCCTACACCCCCACCCCCCCCAGCAGTGCAGGGGCAGCCTCCACCAGGCCCCCACTCATGTTTACCACCACCCCCACCCCCCCCAGCAGTGCAGGGGCAGCCTCCACCAGGCCCCACTCATGTCCCGCTGCACCCCCACCCCCCAGGGGCAGCCTCCACCAGGCCCCCACTCATGTCTACCACCATCCCCACCCCCACCCCCCCAGCAGTGCAGAGGCACCTCCACCAGGCCCCCACTCATGTTCCCCTGCACCCCCACCCCCCAGCAGTGCAGGGGCAGCCTCCACCAGGCCCCCACTCATGTCTCCCACCACCCCCACCCCCCAGCCACCAGGGGCAGCCTCCACCAGGCCCCCACCCATGTTTCCCAGCCAACATGTCAACACAATGTAGATCCCTGGCCCTTTTGGTCAGCCTCCAAATGGCAAACACCCACCCGAGTATTGCATCCACCCACTTAGAAATGGCAAAAACATGATAGAAGCCCAATTGCAAGTTTGGAAATGAACACATGTCCCTCACATACACCCAATGGGTGTCAGTGAATGTCAAAACCCATATCATGATATGCATGAAACCAATGAGATGATACTACACATTGAACTTTGAAGAAAAAATATGTATTAAAAACAACATAAATTGAATCAAAAATAAACAAACAATAATAGAAATTTTAAAAAAAGAAACAGCAGGTCCGTGAAATAATGCTAAACCACAAATCATAATGCAAAGGAAAGGTGTCCAAAGTCACAGTCCACAAAAGTAAATCCAATGGAAAATTAAAATCGAAAACCATTGCTCCATGGCGAAATCATAATAAAAATTGAAAATCCAAAAGTCAACTATGTACAGAAACAATCCAGGGTCCATGATCCCAACCGAATAAATGAAACCTATCTAATAACACTACCTAAAAAAATAACTATATACAAAAATGTGGCCCATTGTCCAAAAGGTCCAAAAAAAATGCTAGACCAAAGTAAACCTAACACTAACTATATAACTATTTACAAGGGCAGCGGGCTAGTCCGACGGCTCACTTCGGGATGTTCCGGGCCAGGGCATCATCGAACTCCTGCTCAATTTCCCAGAGGCGCTCCTCCTCCATGGCCCCGAGGGTCCGCAGGGCCGTCCACATGTTCCCCCCAAACTCCCTGCGGATTGCCTTGAGGCACTCGCCACGCCTCAGGGCCCTCTGCATGGAGTTCTCCGCCCTGACCATCGTGAGCCGTGCCTCTTCCGCCCGCTGCCGCTCCGCATCTATGGCGTGGCCCAACCGCTGCCACACGGAAGACACTTCCCGTCCTGGGTCCTCCTGCCCTCCGGCCGATGCCTGCCCCTCCGATGTGGAAGGCCCCGAGCCATCATGGCTCCCACCACGTTGCTGCTGCTGCTGCGCCTCTGCCCGTGCACTGCCTCCTGCTGCCTGCACATCCTCCGCTGGCTGGGGTGCAGTCGATGTGGCCACCCCTGCTGGACGTCCGACTCCTGACTGTGGCAGGGATGCCTCCTCCACCAGGCTGGCCGCACCATCAGAGGCAGCTCCACAGGGCACCCAGGTGACTGATGGGTGGGAAGATGGCACGGAGGACGACTGGCGCATAGGGGGTTCAGTTGAGGAGGGGGTCGTAGCAAGCCCCATCAAACGGAGGAATCCGGCCTGGGTGACCTGTCCCAGTAGGCCGATGCGGTCAACAAGCCATTCGAGATGACGTGCAGTCTCCTCATTAAAAGACTGCAGGTCACCTCGCATGGCCCATTGACGCAACGCCACACCAGTCAGGACAGGCTCAACCTGGACCCGGATAGCCACGTCCGCAGGCAGAGGAAGGCCAGTTGTCGTGAGCTCATCCCCTGCCTGAAAACGGGTCTGGACGTAGGCATCCCTGCTGGTGCAAGATGATGCAGTGACAGGATCAGGGACAGGATTGCACACAGGCACCTCCGCGGCGACCTGTGCTGCCTCCTGTCCCTGGTCCTGCACTGCACCACTAGCACCAGTGGAATCCCCACCTCCAGACCCCGTCTCTGTTGCTTGCACGGCCGCCTCCTCCACCAAACCCCCCACCAACCTGGATGACTCCGTGCCATCTTCCCCCATTGGGCCCTGTGGGGTCCCAGCTGCCCCTTCTGCTGCCGAGGAGTCCAACTCCGACCTCCGCCTCTTGGACCTCCCCCCGGCAGCTGCGGCCTGGGACGCGGCACCGGACTCCTCACTCCCCGACGAGATCACAACCTAGGAGGGGAGCCGGGCTTTGCGTCTATGGCTGGCGGTGCGATCCCCGCTGCTGTGCTCCACAGCACCTTCTCCGCCCTCTTCATCAGTTGACGCTGCAGACAGGGAGAAACAAAACACAGGCACTGTACAATGGACACATACACACATGACAGTTGCACATGAGTGGCATTGGCAAACCTCAGACATGGCATCACAATGGGCAACACACATGTCATTTCAACTTGCACACATGAGCCATACCACAGCCACATTGCAACTGCCAGCACCATCCATACACATACAACAGCATGACCAGGCAAAGGTGAGCCAGACATCACATGCAACACAGGAAGTGCACTTCACATGCATGCACACCACCACACTTGCATGCATGTGTACACCTCAGCCAACTGTTGCAGTTTTCCGATGGGCATCCATGTCACATCTGCCAATCAGGCTTCCACATCCCGCTGTCACATGCATCCATGTTGCATCACCGTTGCACCCTTGTCAAATACGCACACATGCACATTTACACAGTGCTGATACATGCAGCTGAGAACACCATACATGCGTGACATCACGAACATGCCCACTTACATACACATTCATCCAAACATGTGTGCCCACGCAACTGCATTTGGCATGCAAGCCGACACACACGATTTACACGCAGACGTGCAGGATTTTCACGTGCCAAATCACTCCGTATCAAGCCGGCCACGCGTAAGCACACGAAAGACCACGCTCCTGCCCAAAAGGTCGAATTACTGCCCCCCCCAGAGCCCCGAGCAGCCTCCCACGAGCCATCTGCTGCTGCCTGCCTGCTGCCACCGTGCCCTGCCATTTGGTGCCTGCACATCAGCCATCTGCAGGGGTCCATTTGCTGTGTCCACCCCTGCTGGAACAGAAGACTCCCGACTGGGATACCATCACTCCACAGCCCAGCCCCAGGACCCAGTTGCCCACCCACTCCTGCCTCTGGGGTTGCCATGTCGGGCACTGCAACATCTGGCACCACTGGCAACCCCCGGCCAGAGAGGCAGAGAGGCACCAGCTTCACTGCCACCGAAGTTGGTGTCCTGGTGGAGCAAGTCCTGGGGCAGTATGATGCCCTCTTTGGCAGTAAGCACGCCAACAAGGAAGGACTCGGATCTGGACGGACATCGTGACTGCCATCAACGCGGAGGGGGTGGCAGTCCGCGACTACCAACATGTCAAGAAGCGCTGGGATGACTGCAGGTCCAGGACCCTCTTGAAGGCCCGGCACCTCGTGGAGGGGGGCCGGGGCCGCATGAGTACCATCCAGATGAGGGTCCTGGAACGCGTAGGCCCAGCGCTCCACGCCCAGATCCTTGAGAGGCAGACCCGTCTGGAGTTGAGCGGTAAGTGGCCAAGCATTGCTGTGTGAGACAGGGCATGTCGCAGTGTGCTGGTTGTCGGATACTTGCCTGTATGTGTGACATAGGCCATGTATGCATGTGTGTGTGCAGGGACGTCATGCATGTGAGACCAGTAATGTGTGAACCACACGGTTGGTGCATGTGTTCAAATGCAACGTGGGTTGCCCTATGCGGAATGGCCACATGAAAGCATGCCAGTCTCTGTTCCTGGACATGGGTGGGGGTGAGGGATGGGTGCTGATGCCATGTACATGTATGCTGTCCATGTCTGTGTGTCTGACCTGCGTGTCTGTGAATTGCAGGGATGCATGACACATGTCTGTCGCAATGTTCAGGTTCACTGATGCAGCCTAGTCATCCTTGTATCCACTGTGTCTGTGGTGTACAAGGCCAGATGGATGAAACTAGGGTGAAGTGTGTGCATGTGATAGGCGTGGCCCATGATGCATGTGAGTTCCAAAACAACAGTGTATGTTTCAAGAATCACTTGGACATGTATGCTAATGTCCATAGCATGCGCCATGCCTGTTACCGCATGTGTTTTACCTGCACTGAGCCATGTGTTGTGGAGGGACATGATGGAAGTGATCTTTGACAGTGCCACTCATCTGCTATTGCTTCCTGTCTAGGGGACCATTGTACAGTACCCTGATGCTTGTGTTCTATGTCTCCCTCTACACAGCGCCACGTGAAGAAGAGGGCGGAGACAGCTCTGTGGAGCAAAGCGGCGGGGATGCCCCCACGGCTGCAGCGGAAGGGGTGGGTGAGCCCCCACAGGGGCTTGCAACGGCGGAAGATGGGGTGGAGCCATCCAGATTGGTGGTTTCCACAGAGGAGGAGGAGGCCGCTACTGAGGCGCACATGGGGCCTGGTGGGGGCATCCCTGCTGGTGGAAGTGTTGCGGTCCAGGGGCAGGGGCAGGAGGCAGCACAGGTCGCCGTGGAGGGGCCTGTGCATGTCACTGTCCCTGACACTGTGACTGCACCACCATGCACCAGCAGGGATGCCCCATCCCAGGCCCGTCCGCAGGTAGGGGGGATGTCCATGTCATCTGACTACCCTCCACCTGTGGACGAGGGGACCCCTGGCCGTATGGAGAAGGTCCTGATTGGTGTCGCGTTGCGCACAGGTGCAATTCGTGATGAGGTGCGTGCTTCCCGGGAGGAGCATGCACGTCATCACGGAGAGCACCGTGCCGACGTGGCCCAGTTGGGATCGGCCATGGTCGGGGGTTTCCTACATGTGTCGGCCAATCTGGCGACCCTCTCCTCCTCTGTGGAGACTATGCACCAGTCATTCTCCATGCTGTCTTCCGGCCCAGATGCCACCAGGGCCCCCTGTGGACCTGCCCCGACCAATGCAGCCGGCTCGGTGGGGATCCCATCCCTGCCACAGTCGGGAGTCGGAGGTCCAGCAGGGGTGGACACACCAGCAACTGGACCCCAGCAGATGGAGGATGTGACGGCATCATCGGGCAGGGCACGTGCACGACGGCGTCGGTGGATTCCATCAGCCTGGATGCCGTCGTGCTGGCACAGGCAGTTGCGTCGGAGGCAGCGGCAGGCTCGACGTGGGAGGCATCATGGCTCGGGGCCATCAACATCAGGGGTGCAGGCATCGGCCGGAGGGCAGGAGAACCCTGGAATGGGAGTGGCTTCCGTGTGGGAGCGGTTGGGCCAGCAGATAGGTGCGGAGTGGCAGCGGGCAGAGGAGGAACGGCTCACAATGGTCAGGGCGGAGAACTCCATGCGGAGGGCGCTGAGGCGGGCTGAGTGCCTCGAGTTGGAGCTGGACACTGCTTTATCCCTGCGAGACCTCGGGGCCAGGGAACATGCCCTCCTCCAAGCCATTGAACAGGAGTTCGATGATGCCCTGGCCCATGACAACATCCAGTGAGCCGTTGGACTAGCCCGCTGCCCATGTAAATAGTTATGTAGTTAGTGTTAGGTTTCCTTTGTTTTTGCATTTTCTTTGGACCTTTTGGACAATGGGCCACATTTTTGTATACAGTTATTTTTTATTAGGTAGTGTTGTTAGATAGGTTTCATTTCTTTTGTTGGGATCATGGACCCTGGCTTGTTCACCTGTACATAGTTCACTGTTGGATTTTCTTTTCTTTTTACAATTTACCCATGGAGCAATGGCTTTCAATTATAATTTCCCATTGGATTTTCTTTTGTGGACTGTGACTTTGGACACCATTCCTTTGGATTCTGATTTTTGGTTTTGCATTTTTTCACGTGTTGGAATTGAAATGATATTTTGCCTCCTATCGCAGTATTTGAATGTGTGTTGGCCTACGCCAAGTTGTCTAAAATATCATGTAAATAGACTCCGCGGCAAGGTCTTGATCTTAACGAAAAATTGTGTAAGTCGCCATCTTGGATTTAGCTGCCATTTTAGGTTCTCTTGTAATGTGGAAGTCACCCTGAACATCAAAATGGAGGCCGAATGACATTCTGGGTGAGATTCTGGCCGTTGTGACCTCCACACACATGAATAAGTAATATGCCTGCAGGCCAATTGTCAGGGTCGCGAACTGAGACCTTGTCCTATCCCTGACCTATGTGTAAACGAACAACTGTATCAGCGGAACTGATCAAAATGCATACATTATGGGATTGACCTGGCAAGGAACCCTAGGTCTGGTCCCAAGAATGGTTAACCCACGAGGGGGTTGGCCAGGGCTGGATAAAGAATATAAAAGCACAAGTATTCCAATGTATGGTCTCTCTACTAATGCATCGAACCTTCGTTGAAGTTCGTTACGTTACTCTGAGAGCCGAATAGTTATCAGTTTGTCAATTGACTTTTTGGTAACTGTTGTAGCTTTTAAATAAAGCACTTTGTATGTCCTTTGTAACCTGTGTTGGTGTGTTTCCTTTGGGCTTCCCAGCCTCATATCGATTTCTTTGTTTTCACAGTTGGCGCCCGAACAGGGACCCTCAAGATTGATGCCGGATCATTGAAGAATGACGCAGACTATCAAACCGGGATCGGACAGTGTGATTCTACGGGCCCGACTGAACGAGACGCGATACCTCGACAGCGCTGCACGATCCGATCCTTGGACGATAGTCATGTGGTCTGACACAGCATCTTGACGAGGGTCCATTTTTGAGGCGGGCAGATTTGTCGAAACCACCAAACACAAGGTAAAATTCGTTAGGTAAGTTCTTTGATAAACCGTACGGTCCTCCTTAGGTTTGGTCAGGTGCAGTCGTGACCCGGCTCTTAATTTAACCCTGACAATTTGAATTTGGCGTATTGTATCTGCAGACACAATTATTGACCAGGTAACACCAATTTTTTGTGAAATGCCTGGGAAATTGTCTAGCTGCTTTAGGGCTCTGTTCCGCAGCGATCGACAATCTTTGGAATTTAGCCGCCTGACACCACAGGAGGGGTCGCCGGCATGTACTATGTACTGTAAGTATGGCATTGGTAGTATAGTATTTAATGATATTTGGCACAGACAGACCAGACATGCCTCTGAATTTCAGTGGCCAATCAACGGCAGTTTCGAGATCCCCCGTATTGAATACCTAGAATCAGTCTTGTTAAAAAAGAAGACTAGACCTGCAGCCTTTGATGTTTTACAGAATTGGAAAAAAGAAGCGTTACAGCAGCTTAGAAGTAGGGACAAACATGCACGCCGTCATAAAACAAACGCCGAAAAAGCGTTGTTATATGATAAAGAAAAACATTCAGAATCAGTTAAAAATACGGATAGGGCTTTTTCACGTGGAATCCAGAAAATGTACCCATCTAAAGATTTCCATGTTTCTGAGGAATTTATTGAGAAATTGTTAAACGAACGCAGGCCTGATGCCTCTGCGCCACCTCCGTATGTTCCTATTTTGGGCGCTCTGCCCATTACTGCTGTTGTTCCTGCCGTTATTCCTGTTCCCCCTGTAGAACCTATTGTTCCTAGTCCCATAGTTGTTCCTCCACCTATCGCACCGCCCCTTCCTTCTGCACCGATAGTTGCACCTTTGTTAAATTTACCTACACCTCCGCTCCCGAGTGGCCCCGTATTGACTGAAGTTGATCCAGGTGCAGGATCAAAGATCGTCACTCGTAATACTGTTTCTGCAGATAAGAAACAGGAATTGTTTGCATGGGCTAAGCATTGTATGGAGAAAGGTGATCAAGTTAATGTTTTTTCCACATTATCTAATTTGAATAGTTTTCCCGAGAAAAACATTTTTATCGAAGGTTTGGGGGCTCATTTATGTGTGATGTGGGGTAGATTACAAAATTTGGATCTTCCACAAGGAGTGAGAGATCTGAATGCTTTGGCACTTTCGAGGGACACAGAGCAGAAAGTATATGGGCATGTTGAAAAATTGTTTGAGTTTAGGAAAGACTTTGAAAAGTCACGAGATGAGGACGACGAAGACGATAGAATATATGTACAGAAACGGTTCCTTCCGTGTCATAGATCGGCACCTGAGGAAATACGAATTTGTACCAAAGATGCGATTCGATGGATCTCGGATTCATCGATTCCGCCAGATGAAGTATATGACACGTATAGTCAGTATACAGTAGAAATGCAAAGAAAGGTAATTCAGGTAATGGTACAGTACCTGCAAGAAGAATGTGTAAGAAAGAAGGTTAGTTGCCCCATAGAATTATTGGGAATTTGTAAGAGGGCTTTTTCGCCCGACACTTCTTCAGCTGCCTTAGCGCTCGACCTGGCTCTGTTGCTTAGTAAGCGGCCGGAGGTACCTATATCTCAGTTGCCTATGAGAGAGGTTCCCCCGACCTTTGTCCCAAAAGTTGAGATTCCCGCCAACGCTGGGACTGGTGCCCCCGCTGTGGATATCCCTGCACATTATGTATCACAATTCGTTCACGTCCCGTTTTCACGATAGGAAGTGAACACTATTAGACAATCAGTTCCCGATATTAGGAAAAACCCGACAGGGTTTTACAAAGAAATAGAGTCGTTTTGCAGTCCTCTGTGTTCACCTTAAGTGATATTGACTTGCTATTTCCTGTACTCCTACCCGTAGATGTATGGAAACAGGTTCGGACAATAGACGATGTGCCAGGGTTGGGAGATACGTGGGCTAATATGATTAGGATTGATGGAGAAATACCAGCAGCTGAGAAACCACCACAGGTAATACTTGCTTTGCCTGATAGAATTGTCGAAAAACTAAAAACTATAATTCCAGAGAAAAGAATTATTTGGGACAAGCTTACGGCCTGTGTTCAAGGAAAAACTGAAGGCGCCACCGAATTCTTTAACCGATTCGAGCAGGTATTTTCTGACTTCAGTGGACAGGATTTGGGTACAGAGTCTGGGAAAAGGTTGTTTGTGGACAAATTTATACGTGGATTGTTGCCTGACATCCAGTCACAGATTATGTCCTCAGAGCGCTTGGCAGGCAAAATCTCAATCTGAGGTTTTGCACATGGCTCAGTATTATGAGAACCGTGTTAATAATGAGAAGGAAAAAATTGAAAAGAGGAAAGGAGATTTGAAAACCAAAGTATTATTACAGCAAATTGTTAGAAACCCCAGAGGAGGCACGACACAGACCAGAGGTCAGTATGTCCCAAAAGGAAATGCTCCTTTGGGTCCTGTGAATATTAATCAATGTGCTTATTGCCGCCAGGAAGGTCATTGGCGAGCACAGTGCCCCGTTCTTCGCCAAAGGTCAAACAGTGCGTTTGGGTGTATGGGTAGACGACCTAGGGGCTGCCCTGGAGCAGGGGGCCCTGATAGAGGTCAGTTTTTACAAGATCCTCAGCAACCTTTTTCACGGGAAAATCAGACCTCGAGTGTGGACTCGAGGAACATATTTGATCACCCTTCTGCTGCCTACCTTTCTGAAGAGCTTCCTTCTGACGAGGCTCTATTTCATTAGGACTGCCCGAAGCAGGGTTTGGAACCTTCACCTATTCCCGTTAATCAGAAAGGCCCATAGGTTGAATTATTAGTAGGGAATAGGAAACACCAGTTTTTGATAGACACTGGAGCACAGAAGTGCTCCATTGATCATTCTCGGGTTCCAAACATTCCACTGTCAGGGCAAACCAATGTTTCCGTAGGGTTTTCTGGTATACCAATTGTTTGTCCGGTTTCTTCACCGGTGTCTGTTTCTTTGGGTCCCTTTACGGACCATTGCCCTTTTCTTCTCACTTCGAACTGTGGAGAGAATTTCCTGGAGTTGAATTTGTTAAAGAAATTGAATGCAGTAATTCATTGTTCTTCTGATGGAGTACGGCTGACGGTTTCACCACAGCAACTTCCTAATTCTCAGTTCCTGATTCAACCTTTGCCTCCTGAGTTTAGCATTGTCCCGGAATGTGTATGGGCGGTAGACGACAATGATGTCGGGGTATTACAGATTGAGCCAGTTAAAATAGTTTTGAAACATGGAGTGAAACTACCACGCATTCCGCAGTATAAAATATCAGTTGAGGGCGAGCGTGCTTTGAAATGCATTGTCTCCGATTTTGTGCATCGTGGGGTGATCGAGGAGATTACAGGTAGTCTGTGTAACAGTCCGATCTTGCCTGTATATAAGAAAGGCGACAATGCAATTCCATATCGGTTCATAATTGATCTTCGTGCTATTAACAGAGTTGTCGCCCCACAATTTCCAATTGTGCCTGATGTGACGACGATATTGACAATGATCCCTGCTACGGCTACGCACTTCAGCGTTGTGGATTTAAAAAACGCCTTCTTTAGCATTCCTATACATAAGGAAAGCAGATATCTGTTTGCGTTCACCTCGGGGGGATGCTCATTTACATTTACCAGGGCACCTCAAGGGTATACTGAAAGTCCAAGCATTTATAGTAGAGCTTTGAAAGAGCAGCTCGACACCCTTGAATTGCCACCTACTTGTAAGCTGCTTCAATATGTTGATGATTTGCTTTTGGCTGCAGACTCTGAGAGTGCTTGTAAAGAAGGCACTGTACTGTTGCTTGTTCATTTAGCTAAAAATGGTCAAAGCTTCACTCAAGAAATTTCAATATTGTTGTCAGGAGGTCGCCTCTGCACCGGTTCTGGGTACTCCAAATTATGACAAGGCCTTTGTGTTGTTTGTGCATGAATGTGATGGATGGGCTTTGGCTGTGTTAACACAGGAACATGGAGGGAAGAATAGGCCGTGCGGCTACTACTCCTCCGCCCTTGATCCTGTCGCATGCGCTTTGCCAAGATGTTTGCGCGCTGTCGCTGCTGCTGCCGCGTCTGTGAAACAGAGTGAGGGAATGGTCCTAGGCCATGATTTGATTTTGATGGTACCTCACTCTGTTGATATTTTATTGAACAAAACCAAAACGCAACACCTCACCTCTGCGCGGTTAACAAGGTATCAATTAATTCTGTTTACCCCCCACATCCAAATTAAGAGGTGTTGTGTTCTTAATCTGGCTGAACTCTTACCTTTCCCGCAAAACACTGTTTGCGGTGACGAAGAATTACACGACTGCCTGTATACCACTGAACAAGAAACAAAGGGCAGGATAGATCTCATAGATACTCCTTTGGATAATGCAGAAGGGGAGCTGTTTTGTGATGGCTCCTGCTTCAAACTTTCAGATGGTACATCTACAGCTGCTTATGCAGTTACTACATTAAGTAAAGTTGTTGAAACTAAGAATTTCGCATAACTCCGCGCAGGCCGCAGAGATTATAGCGTTGACCCGAGCTTCTGAATGCTCCCAAGGGCGTATAGTAAATATATATACTGATAGCCAGTGCGCATTTGGGGTGGCTCACAACTTTGGAAGGCTGTGGTCGGAAAGAGGGTTCCTGACCTCACGTGGGACCAAGATCCAGCATGGCCCCTTGATAGTGCAATTACTCTCGCCACTCTCACTCCCTAAACAGTTAGCGATCATAAAATGTGCAGCACATCGTAGGGTCATAGATGATGTGGGGAAAGGGAACGCTTTTGCGGACCTGATAGCCAGACAAACGGCCACAGACCTTAGCACGGACACGTATGCTTCGAGGGAAATGAGAGATGCTTATATAATTGATGAAGGTATTGGGTCTGCGCGAGATATTCAAACTGATGCCACAGTAGAAGAATCTAAAAGGTGGGCTGAAGGAATGGGGAAACTGGATGATGAAGGGTGTTGGGTGGATACATCTGAAGGAAAATGGTTGCTCCCTGATTCATATGTATTGGCAATGGTTACGATGGCACACGGTCCTACACATGTGTGTGCCCAGCAGATCACGAAAATGTTAGAACAAGTTTGGGTGAACAACAAGATTCTGGAGACTGCGAAAAGATACGTCCGACATTGTATGATCTGCTTACGGCACAATGTGGGTAAGGGGACAGTAACTCCAAGGGGAAGCTTTGGGCCCCCTTATGTTCCCTTCGAGGTCATTCATTTTGATTTTATTGAGATGGAACGATGTAACAATCTGAAATATGTTCTTGTAATTATTTGTGCCTTTAGTAAATGGGTCGAGGCTTTCCCTGTTAAAGATGCTACCGCCATGACCACTGCAAAGATTATGGTAAAAGAATTCTTTCCTTGATTTGGGCTCCCGAGGGTAATTTGGTCGGATAATGGTCCCCATTTTATTGCAGCAGTAATTTTGCAGATATGCACAGCCTTATGTATTGAAAAACGATTTCACTCAGCTAGACATCCTCAAAGTGCTTGGTTGGTGGAAAGACACAATGGTATCTTAAAGAATAAGCTTGCGAAAACATGTGCCGATACCAAACTGAAATGGCCAGATGCCTTACCTATTGTATTATTAGCTATGCGTACCACATCTCAGACTAAGACTGGGCTTTCTCCATTTGAGGTAGTGATGGGGAGACCTGCTAACATTTGGGGTCTCCCAAAACCTAAAGCCCTGAGAGAGGTGGAAAATGTATTGCTTGTAGACTACTGTAACCAGTTAACTAAAAACCTGTATTTCATTTATCACCAGGTGCACTCAGCTTTACCTGTACGGTTCACGGGCCCAGGACACGATATACAGCCTGGAAGTTGGGTCCTAGTGAAGGCCTACGAGAGGTCTTCCTGTCTCGCGCCTCGCTGGCGGGGACCCTACCAGGTGTTGCTGGTCACCCGGACAGCAGTGGGGGTGGCTGGAAAGAAGCACTGGATCCACGCGGCGCATGTCAAGAAACTTCCTCACCCAACGCCACACGTTACAGAAGAAGCAGAACCCCTTGCTGATGCTACAATCTCCGATCCTGAAGTAGCAAACAGCGCTGTGAGTGCGTCGGAGAATTTCTCTGAGCCCGAGGAGCTTGGGGAACAGTCCATTTCATCTCCGCACTCTCTTGAAAAATCACTTCTGGAAAATACTGTTTCAAGCTCTGCGACTTCCGTCGCCTCCGATACGTCGCTTCCCTCAGGAAGTGACGACACTTTATTTCCGGATCAGACAATCTTGGTTACCACCAGGTACAACCTTCGACGAAGGAAATAGAACTACGGCACAGGTTTTTCCATGCATCTGGAAGAAGGAAGTGATTGGAAGTTTTCTTTTGTATAAGAAAGTTCTGTTGAACAAAAAGGGATTCTGCTGGCTAGGGTTGGGAAGGACTAAGAAATCGCGCGACTGTAGCGTCGCCAGCAACGAACATTGGGGTCGTCGATTGAGGAACTACAATGCCTGCCACCTCCACTGCTGCTCCCCGCACTGGACTTGTGAATAAGGGGGTGACCAACTTGCACAATGAACAATGTGCCTGGGCCCCGAAAACGTACTGCTGTGTTTTGATAATGATAATTGTTATTTTTGCAACTACTGCTGTAGGACTTTGGTACTTTGAAGAAATCTATCCTCTAAAACCTTTACTACCGACCGAGATTGTACCAACTGCTTTGACTCCCTCTGTACACCTTCACACTCTGTCCCCTAGAGACTCCCAACATAGACAAAAGTATCATAATAACACTCTAATGATAGCAATGAATGCAACTCATGCCATTTTTAATAAGAGTAATTGTTGGATTTGTACTCATGTACCGCAACATGGGAACAAGGGACTGGGATGGTATATTTATCCTTTACCTTTAACGACTGCTTGCTATGCCTCTCTTAGAGCACTATTCTTTGGCCGTTGGAATGATAGCATCTCAGGGAACTTTGATGGCACTAATCTGAATGATTTTGAGAAACGTGAATTAACTCCCCTGGGATGCTCGCTTTTTGCAAATAGAAGTAAACCTAATGTGGCTTCTATTAGGCCGTCTGATAAACTGTCTCTTCCTTTTCAAACTTTAATTTCTTTTAAAATGGCTCCGATAGGCAATAAGGATGCCATGCCTCCTTCTTACTCTATAAATCATAGCCCTGACTCGGTCCCCTTTTGTGTACAAAGAAATGGCACTAGGCCAATGGGAGATTTTGAAGGTTGTAAAAACATTGTAAATTTGACTGGAGAAAACAGGCCTCTGTATGTAGGGGGGGCCTGTTTATTTTGTTTGTGGTAGTTTAGCATTTCCCTGGTTGCCCAAGGACTGGCAGGGAACCTGTTATTTAGGAATACTGTTACCCGGGGTATTTGTAGCTAGTACATTGGAGGTTTCTAAGGCTCACCCACGGCGGGACAAGAAGGAGATACCACTGGGCAAGTATTGGGAGATATAGCGAAATCAGTTGTGCCCTTTTGGGGACAAATAACAAACTCAGAACATTAGGGGATTAGCAAGGGTACTGGAGAGAACGATCAACCGGACCACGGACATACTCTACAATATGACCTTAGAGCAAAAAGCAATAAGATTGGTAGCACTCCAAAATCGGATGGCATTAGATGTCATTCTGGCAGAACGAGGTGGAGTATGCAAATTAGTGGGGTCCGCTTGCTGTGTTTTCGTACCAGATTCCTCGCCGACAATTTTTAAAGCAATACAGAACTTGCATACTCTTAGTTCTGAAGTACATATCCCTGTAGGAGATTGGAATCTTAGCACCTGGTTCTGGGATTCTTTACGATCTTGTGGTTGGAAGGTGCTTTCTGTTATTCTGGTTATTTTGGGGATCCTGCTATTCCTTTGTTGCTGTTTTCAATGTCTTCCGAGTATATGTGGAATGCTAGGGGGATGTTGTGCCCAAGCAGTGAGCACAATAGGGCATAGAATATATGCCCCAGATACAGCTTCTAAAGAATTCGCCTGGTCCCAAGAATGGTTAACCCGCGAGGGGGTTGGCCAGGGCTGGATAAAGAATATAAAAGCACAAGTATTCCAATGTACGGTCTCTCTACTAATGCATCGAACCTTCGTTGAAGTTCGTTACGTTGCTCTGAGAGCCGAATAGTTATCCGTTTGTCAACTGACTTTTTGGTAACTGTTGTAGCTTTTAAATAAAGCACTTTGTATGTCCTTTGTAACCTGTGTTGGTGTGTTTCCTTTGGGCTTCCCAGCCTCATATAGATTTCTTTGTTTTCACACACGGACATGCTTCTTTTTACTTTTTTTACATTCCCATTTCTGTTAGTTCATTTTTGATTCAATTCATGTTTCCTTTAATACATATTTTTTGATCAAACTTCAATGTGTAGTATCATCTCATTGGTTTCATGCATATCATGATATGGGTTTTGAGATTCACTGAAACCCATTGGGTGTATGTGAGGGACATGTGTTCGTTTCCAAACTTGCAATTGCTGTTCTATCATGTTATTGCCATTTCTGAGTGGGTGGATGCAATACTCTGGTGGGTGTTTTGCATTTGGAGGCTGACCATGGGGACCAGGGATCTAGATTGTGATGACATGTTGGCAGTTGGACATGAGTGGGGGCCTGCTGGCAGGTGCCCCACAGTGCTGGGGGGTGGGGGTGCAGGGGAACATGAGTTGGACATGAGTGGGGGCCTGGTGGAGGCTGCCCCTGCACTGCTGGGGGGTGGGGGTGGTGGTAGACATGGGTGGGGGCCTGGTGGAGGCTGCCCCTGCACTGCTGGGGGGTGGGGGTAATAGGGGACATGAGTGGGGGCCTGGTGGAGGCTGCCCCTGCACTGCTGGGGGGGTGGGGGTGGTGGTAGACATGAGTGGGGGCCTGGTGGAGGCTGCCCCTGCACTGCTGGGGGGTGGGGGTGCAGGGGGACATGAGTGGGGGCCTGGTGGAGGCTGCCCCTGCACTGCTGGGGATGGGGGTGGTGGTAGACATGGGTGGGGGCCTGGTGGAGGGTGCCCCTGGTGGCTGGTGGGTGGCGGTGGTGGTAGACATGAGTGGGGGCCTGGTGGAGGCTGCCCCTGCACTGCTGGGGGGTGGGGGTGCAGGGGGACATGTGTGGGGGCCTGGTGGAGGCTGCCCCTGCACTGCTGGGGGCTGGGGGTAATAGGGGACATGAGTGGGGGCCTGGTGGAGGCTGCCCCTGGTGGCTGGGGGGTGGGGGTGGTGGGAGACATGAGTTGGACATGAGTGGGGGCCTGGTGGAAGCTGCCCCTGCACTGCTGGGGGGTGGGGGTAATAGGGGACATGAGTGGGGGCCTGGTGGAGGCTGCCCCTGCACTGCTGGGGGGTGCTAGGAGACATGCATTGTTGATCAGTAGTTCAAGGTGACATGTGGGTTGGCTGGGGGGCATGCCCATGGTGGATGGGCTGCCTGCGGGACATGAGCAGGGGTGCAGGGTAGTCCCCCGTGGTGTGGGCTGCCTGCAGGGGCCGTGGAGGTTGTAGAGCGAACACCTGGAAGGACCCACACAGCCAATTCACGTGTAGTACTCCCCAGAACCCCTGAAATACACGTACCCTGCTGAAATCGCGTGTGGAACTTCCCGCGCACCCCTGAAATACACGTACCCTGCTGAAATCGCGTGTGGAACTTCCCACGCACCCCTGAAATAAACGTACCCTGCTCGCACGGGGCCAATCACATGTGGAACTTCCCGCGCACCCCTGAAATACACATACCCTGCTCGCACGGGGCCAATCGCGTGTGGAACTTCCCGCGCACCCCTGAAATACACGTACCCTGCTCGCACGGGGCAAAATCGCGTGTGGAACTTCCCGCGCACCCCTGAAATACACGTACCCTGATGGAATTGCGTGTGGAACTTCCCGCGCACCCCTGGAATACATGTACCCTGCTCGCACGGGGCCAATCGCGTGTGGAACTTCCCGCGCACCCCTGAAATACACGTACCCTGCTCGCACGGGGCAAAATCGTGTGTGGAACTTCCCGCGCACCCCTGAAATACACGTACCCTGATGGAATTGCGTGTGGAACTTCCCGCGCACCCCTGAAATACACGTACCCTGCTGAAATCACGTGTGGAACTTCCCACCCACCCCTGAAATACACATACCCTGCTGAAATCGCGTGTGGAACTTCCCGCGCAGCCCTGAAATACACGTACCCTGCTCGCACGGGGCCAATCGCGTGTGGAACTTCCTGCGCACCCCTGAAATACACGTACCCTGATGGAATCTCGTGTGGAACTTCCCGTGCACCCCTGAAATACACATACCCTGCTGAAATCGCGTGTGGAACTTCCCGCGCACCCCTGGAATAGACGTACCCTGCTTGCACGGGGCCAATCGCGTGTGGAACTTCCCGCGCACCCCTGGAATACACGTACCCTGCTCGCACGGGGCCAATCGCGTGTGGAACTTCCCGCGCACCCCTGAAATACACGTACCCTGCTGAAATCGCGTGTGGAACTTCCCGTGCACCCCTGGAATACACGTACCCTGCTCGCACGGGGCAAAATCGCGTGTGGAACTTCCCGCGCACCCCTGAAATACACGTACCCTGCTCGCACGGGGCAAAATCGCATGTGGAACTTCCCGCGCACCCCTGAAATACACGTACCCTGATGGAATTGCGTGTGGAACTTCCCGCGCACCCCTGAAATACACGTACCCTGCTGAAATCACGTGTGGAACTTCCCACGCACCCCTGAAATACACATACCCTGCTGAAATCACGTGTGGAACTTCCCGCGCACCCCTGAAATACACGTACCCTGCTTGCACGGGGCCAATCGCGTGTGGAACTTCCCGCGCACCCCTGAAATACACGTACCCTGCTGAAATCGCATGTGGAACTTCCCGCGCACCCATAAAATACACATACCCTGCTCGCACGGGGCCAATCGCGTGTGGAACTTCCCGCGCACCCCTGAAATGCACGTACCCTGCTCGCACTGGGCCAATCACGTGTGGAACTTCCCGCGCACCCCTGAAATACATGTACCCTGCTGAAATCGTGTGTGGAACTTCCCGCGCACCCCTGTAATACACGTACCCTGCTGGAATCGCGTGTGATACTTCCCGCGCACCCCTGAAATACACGTACCCTGCTGAAATCGTGTGTGGAACTTCCCGCACACCCCTGAAATACACGTACTCTGCTCGCACGGGGCCAATCGCGTGTGGAACTTCCCACGCACCCCTGAAATACACGTACCCTGCTCGCACTGGGCCAATCACGTGTGGAACTTCCCGCTCACCCCTGAAATACACGTACCCTGCTGAAATCGTGTGTGATACTTCCCGCGCACCCCTGAAATACACGTACCCTGCTGATTTTGCGTGTGATACTTCCCACGGACCCCTGATGCACACGTACACAGGACAATCGCGTGTGGAACTTCCCACGCACCCCTGAAATACACGTACCCTGCTGAAATCACGTGTGGAACTTCCCACGCACCCCTGAAATAAACGTACCCTGCTCGCACGGGGCCAATCACGTGTGGAACTTCCCGCGCACCCCTGAAATACACGTACCCTGCTGAAATTGCGTGTGGAACTTCCCGCGCACCCCTGTAATACACGTACCCTGCTGGAATCGCGTGTGATACTTCCCGCGCACCCCTGAAATACACGTACCCTGATGGAATCTCGTGTGATACTTCCCGCGCACCCCTGAAATACACATACCCTGCTGAAATCGCGTGTGGAACTTCCCACGCACCTCTGGAATAGACGTACCCTGCTCGCACGGGGCCAATCGCGTGTGGAACTTCCCGCGCACCCCTGAACTGCACGTACCCTGCTCGCACGGGGCCAATCGCGTGTGGAACTTCCCGTGCACCCCTGAAGTACACGTACCCTGCTGAAATCGCGTGTGGAACTTCCCGTGCACCCCTGAAATACACGTACCCTGCTGAAATCGCGTGTGGAACTTCCAGCGCACCCCTGAAATACACGTACCCTACTCGCACGGGGCCAATCGCGTGTGGAACTTCCCGCGCACCCCTGAAATATACGTACCCTGCTCGCACTGGGCCAATCGCGTGTGGAACTTCCCGCGCACCCCTGAAATACACGTACCCTGCTGAAATCGCATGTGGAACTTCCCGCGCACCCCTGTAATACACGTACCCTGCTGGAATCGCGTGTGGAACTTCCCGCGCACCCCTGTAATACACGTACCCTGCTGATTTTGCGTGTGATACTTCCCGCGCACCCCTGATGCACACGTACACAGGACAATCGCGTGTGGAACTTCCCGCGAACCACTGAAATACACGTTCCCCACTTGACGTTTGCCGTTTGCCAGCCCTGTGAACTGGTCCAGGGTTAGCGCAGCCCTTTGGGATTATTTGGGGATTTTGAAGGCTTTTCCTTGCGCGAGGGCGTTCTTGGGGCCGTAACTGGCGCTGCTGCGGGGTCGCTGCGCCACGGCTGGTTTTGGATGCGAAAATCCATGAATACGCTGTGCGTGGATATCGATTTTAGCGCACACGGCTGGCGCAGACATTCGCACGGGCACACTGTGCGCCAGTCGTGTGTGCCACTTTTGTGCGAATTTCTATGAATTACCCTGTATATGTAATAATCCAAGTGTCAAAACACATGTCGGCTGACAATAACAAGAGTGTACTATATAAAAAGGAAAAACGTACTTCCGGGGCAAAAGCATGAATCATCAGCACAGTACCGTAAGTTTGCATGCCTGCATGTGTATGTCCTCGATAGTGTGCTCATGCTGTTGTGGGCTGGGCATGCAGGTGCCTTATCCAATGTGGAATGAAAAGGAGATTTTTTGCGGAGAAATGACAGACAGTGTCCCACAGAGCTGTTCTACTGTGTATCCAAGATACATGGGAGCTAAAACAGTGCAATGTATTGGTGGCGTTATCACCATTTCAGCCAAAACCTGTACAAATGCCGCTCTTAAGTGATGGCTCACGTCAGAACAAAGTGTAGTGGTAATTGTGATGCTGGAAATGCATTGCAGAGGCAGGACCTCCATGTCCTTGTCCTGTACTCCTTTTATCATGTGTGTTCAGTGTAATTTTCTGCACAGGAGTCCACGTGGGACCCCTGGCAGTGCAGCTCTTCCTCTTTTTGGTTTGGTGAACAGACCCTTTGGATATCCTTATGGCACCCATGGGTGGGTGTACAACCCTGTACCCCTAGTGTATGTTTTTGGGCACCTGTGTGTGGGCCACAGAGCAGGGTATGGGCTGGTGGCCGCTCCATGCTCAATTTGACAGGTGTTCCGAGTATCCTCCATTTTGGCATACCCAGGCCCTGCCATTGGAATCAGTTGATACCCGATAGGAGACAAGATGGCCCCTGTGGCCTCTTGCTTTCTATTGCCAGTTACCTTGTTTTCCCAAAGTCCTGGGAAGCCCTGACTGTCCCTTCCCCTGACTGGCTGTTGGGCGGAAGTTCCATATATGGTATTGTGGGGGAAGTCCAGGCCAGACTAGCTGGAGCCTTCCCAATGACTATGTTGTGGGTACACCCTTGGGGTGGCACCTGGGTGAATGGAGTGTGTGACCAATATACATTTCATGTTATGGGTGCCTGGTTTCTGGTATGGCAACACAATGACTGAAGCAGCCCTGCCCGAAACTGGTATGAATGCAGTGTGGAGTGCTGAATGGCTGGGTACTTGTCCCAATCCACATTTCTTGTTGCGAGTGTCTGGATGGAGAAGAATGGCCTGCATGCACTGTGAGCCAGATTGGCTGCCTGCCTGCTGAATTCCCTTTTGAATGATTGGCTGCTGAGCTTGGCCCAGCAGTGTGAATGAGAGACAGAACAGTATATCTGGGGACCTCTTACTTACTGGAATTGTTCAGAAGTTAAAGTCGAAACTTGATGCTTACTCTTGAAGGCGAGCCGTAAGAAGAATTGCTGCTGCTTTCCTTCAATGCAATCTGAAAGCTGTCGTGTCTCCGAGGACTGATCCAAGAGAGGACCTGGCTAGGAGACCTCTTCCTGAGCTACGAGGGAGCATCGTGCACCAGCTAACCTTGACCAAGGCTCCCTGGAAGTCAGTCTTCGAAAGGCTGCCGACAGGGGACAGGGACCGCTGAGGAATCTGAAGGGAAACACCAGGACGAAGGCCACCGACGACCAAGGTTCGGAGGACCATTGTAACCTCGTCAACCAGAGCCCCAACGCTCCATTGCCTTAGAGACTTTGAAATCAAGGACTCCCTTGCTCATCGTCAACCGCTTTGTCCCGCCGAAGAAAGTCAAGGTCGCCGACGAACCGAGGAGAATATACGCCGGTGTGTTTCCCACCACCCGAAGTCCACAAAGACGCTGCTCAAGATCCGAAAGCCAGCTGTGGTCGAGTCCCGATCAACAACGCCAAACCACGATGACCAGACGCCCTTGCTGGGCTTACGTTCTTCATTGACTCTTTGCAGCAACGTACTCTTGTCATTGAGGTGCCTCACACGCCTCAACTTCGCAGGAAGTCCACGACCGATCGTCGACGAGCACTGCAAGGACCGAAGCTGCCGCCTCAACGACATTGTTCACCTTTTCTTCGAGGAATCTTGACGATCCAGGGCTCCTGCCTTAAAGGGATTTCACTCAAGAAGGATCCGTCAACGACCCAACGTCGAACTCTGCTAAATCGGGTACATTGGAGTAGTAGAACTTTTTTAGAAGGAACCAAGACTATATTAAACAATGTATGGACTGTGCGTGTTGATACACTTTATTTACAGGTTGCCCAGGTTGGGGGGGGGGGGATCCTCACACAGAACTGTGTCTTGGTAACATGACAAAGTATTCTGCCATTTGTTTAATCCAACTGGTCTTCATTCATATGCCTATTGTTGATTCACGTTACTATTTGATTTGTATGACATTGGGACTGTCGGCAGTTGGGGCATTTTAATGGAAGAGTAAACTGTGGTACCACATAGATATTGTACATATTTATCATTATAGTATTGCCTGAGCACAAAGTGAGTTATTGTATGTGTATATAACTTGAACCTTATTTATATAAAGAACTGGGTTATCACTAACAGTATGTGGACATTCGTTTGTTGGGGCTTGGGGGCTACACTGTACTTAAGAACCAGCCTGCATCACCTCCTGAGAGCTAAGCCTCGATTGCTCATCCATTGCTGCCAACAATAGAGAATCTTGGCTGGGGTGCTCTGAGCTTCTACTCTGCCATATAGAGGGCAGGAGTACAGGTAACCCCCTCCAGTCTATCCTGGTCCGGACAGGAAATGGCCGCTACGCACTTCTGTTCAGCGTGAAGCACGAACCAAGGTGGTATGAATGCTTTAATAGATGTTTGGTGTAATTTAAGTTGATTGGGGGAGATGTACGTTTAGCACCATAGCTCAGATTTTGGTTAACAAACTAGCAAGATGAAGGTTTCGTGCTTTAAAGGTTAAGGGCACAGAGATCAAGAAGATGTTGCGTGCACACACTTGAAAAGTAAAGTTGGACATTGTAAGTAAAATTGGAGGAGTAATCAATCAGTGTTATTACCCCATCTCACTACACCTGAAGAGCATCCTGGGGACACCGTGGAGAGATTGCCTTGACATAAAATACATTCTTGATTTACACTTATTTTTTCATTTTTATTTTTTAAACACACAAATCTGGGAACCATCAACATAAGAATAGTAGTTAACATTTTTACAATAAGAACATTAACAAAAACATGTCACCATTCCAAGTTGAAAGACAAAGCATGTGCGATTCCTAGTTCAGAAGTGAAAACGTGATTAATGGACTTCGGCTCACACACCTTTAACCTAGGTTTGGGCTTAGTCTTCGAAGGGGCGGTCTTCTTCCGGCAGAGAAACCAGCTTGCCTGAAATCAGAAGCTATCCAGATACGAGTATGTATCCAATTCGTTTTAAAACTTGCGCTCACCACCCTTCCATGCTTTGGTTTAATTTACTCTTCTTGTTACACAGCTTTTAGGCTTTATGACCAGGGAGGAGATGAGCAAAGAAAACATTTGGATTGGAAACTAAACAATAGCATCTTCAAGTTGTGAAAACGGAAAATACCGATTTGTACCACAAGGTGGTGCTGTTAACCCACTAAAAATTCAAAGATCACCTGCAAACGGTCGATTCTTTAGCCAAGAACTTTTGGCAGAAATGGAGAAAGAAAAAGACGGGATTTAAGGGAATGAGGCAAGAACAGGGGACAACAGTGTTCAAAAAGAGCAGGACAGAGTAGGTAAATAGGAGGGCGTAAAAAGAATGCTGTATTGCAGAAAAAGGAAGCGGGAGGCATAGGAGTAAAAGGGGAGAATGTTTGTGATGTGAGGTGAGCAGGTGCTTGCCCTAGCTACCTACCTATATATACGCAGTCAGAGCTGCAATAGATAAATGAACAGGCAAACAATTCAAATGTAGCAACTTGGATAAGGTTTATTGAAATGGGCCAAAAAGATCCACAAGGATGATGAAAATCCCCTTTGTGCGAGTTCTCCGTTTTCACCCAATACCAAGTTGGCAGCTAAAGAAGCCCAGATGAAACCCAAGGTCGGGCAAAGGGCTGGGTGTGTCTGTAGGGTAGCCAACCATCCCGCATTTTGTGGGACTGTCCCAATTTAATGGGCCAACGAGTCCCATGTCTCACACACAACCAGTTCAGGACAGGAAAAAGGCGTCACTTTTCCCCTTTGAAGCAGGATCAGCTGTCCAAAGTTATCCCAGCTCACACTTTTCGTGTGACAGTTAAAAGCGCAGGGAAGCACAGCGCCTTTCCAACTGCTTCCCCAGCAGCCCCAGGTTCAGCTGTGTGTCAACCTAACATTTCAATAAACATATTAGAGGTTGATGACCCAGACACAGGACTGTCCCTTAGAAGGTGTAATTGATGGGCGATGGTAAATGGGAGAGGAGTATATAACAGTGCATTCTGTGATGCGCACCGTAGCGTGATTTCAAAAAACACAATATGAATCTGCTGCTTAATTTGAAAAGAATACATCCCTTGCAGAAAGCAACACTTCAAAAGGAAATATCGGGGAAATCACCCTTTACGCTCTGGAGACATCTCGACTTGCTACTTGGCCGTAATCCTTAAGGCCTTGCTAAAATGACCACCCTGCATTGAGATCACAAGCTGTGGCCTTCTGCCTTAGCCTGCTTCCCCTCACATTGGCTGGCTTGGTCCTTTTCAGCCAATCCCAGCAACCGGGAGGTGGGAGCTAGCCCGTCTCACTAAGGCCTGAAATAAAGGCCTTGTCCGCCGACTGGTCATGCCTGAGGGGGCAGGGGGTCTGTCCCTACAAACCCACATGATCGCATGGTGGCTGATGTGACCCTGCACTCTCTCAGAGCCCATTGAAAACTTTGCAACACTTCCCTGTGAGTTATTGCTAATACTAAACTTCACTTCCTACACCCCTGACTTTCCCTCCCTCATTCCATCTCACCTGGACTTCCACTCTCATTACCTCTATCTGTGCCATGTGGCTGCACTGTTTTTCATCTGCCCTGCTACATTTGAATTTAGATGTGCCCAGTGGCTGCATTGTATTTTTCATCTGTCCTCGAATTTAGCCCTGCCCAGTGGCAGCTCTGTTTTCATCTGTCCTGCTTTCCTGTCTTGTTCCATCTCTTCTGCTTGCACCCCCCGTGTTCTCCCCCATTGTCCCCACCCCCTTCCGCTCTTCCCTCATTATCTCTTCCTCTTCCCCCTCTTCCACATCATCAATGGTGCTCTCCATTTCGCCTATCTTCTCCAACTGTTTCTCTATCGACTACCCTACCCATCTCACTAAGTCTGGAAGGAAGAAGTACAAAAAGGACATCCTGGTCTCCGACCCAGGCCTCCCTATCACTGATACCTATACCAGTGCTTCTTTCAGACAGACCCTCACTGACATCCTCTTTGCTGTTCCTTCGCCAGACCTACGCAGTCATCATATTGTCTCTGTGCTCTCTCCTTACTCTTCCCCTCACATTAATGGTGGCACCCCGTGGGAGGCCCTCCTGGCTTCCTTTCACTCCTCTAAGGTCATCATCTATGTTTACCTAAACAACACTGTCTTGGTGCAAGCCCTCCGGCCAACCTCCTCCCCTTCGATTGACGCTTCCTGCACCTCATCAATTTCCTTTTCTCTCCCGCGATCCCTTCTCTCCCTTCTCCGGTATCCTTGCCTCCACCCTCTGCCAGAAACAATCTGGCGCGCACTTCCTACTCCTCGACTACCTTGCCCTCTCCTCCTACCTCCTCTTGCTCCTTTCTAAACCTCTGCAGGGAATACCCCCGAGTTGTACCCCTCCCCAGAAGTCTTTCAAGGATGGCAACCTTCCCCACCTCGCCACGCTTAACTCTTGCTCAGCCGTCAAACACTGCTCTGACATCTGCCGTCTCCTGGAAGAACTCAACCTTGACATCTGTCTCAGTGAGACATGGATCACAGCCAGGTCTGTCACAAGCTTTGACACTCTCCTTCCTGATGGCTACAAGATCCTCTCCGCACACAGATCCAACTGGATCTGCGTGAATTTTCTGTCACAGAAAAGTCTGACACAGAAAAGTTTGCATGAGAAAGGTATGCACCACAAAAGGTGTGTAAATTTCACATGCGAACATAAATTTCAAAATCCTACATACCTACACCCCCAACATAACCAAACCCTACTTACCTTTTAAGACGCCTTGTGTCCCTGCGGTGCCAGTTCACTTCCGTGATTGGGAACCGGCGCCGCAGGGTCCTTTTTTTTTTTTTCTTTTTTTGTGGCAGCTGCAGGGGTTTCCCCCGCATCCCCCGCTCACTATACTATAAAGTATAGTGAGCGGGGAGTTGCGGGGGACGCCCCCGTTTTCTTTTTTTGTTTTTCTTCTCGGGTGTGCTGCGGGGGTGTTTCCGCAACCCCCGCTGACTATACTACATAGTATACTACATAGTATAGTCAGCGGGGTGTTGCAGGGGACACCCCCGCAGCCCCAGTTTTAAAAAAAATGTTTGTCGGGTGTGCTGAGAGGGTGGCCCCCGCAACCCCTGCTCACTATACTGTATAGTATGGAGAGCGGGGTGTTGCAGGGGAGCCCCCCCCCCCGCAGTCTTATTTTATTTTTATTAGTAATTACAACTTTTGGTACATAGATTTTTGGGACTTTGTCTAGTCAGACTTTTAAATTTGGTAATTTCGTACAATACCGATCCAACCGTTCCAGTGGGGGTGTAGTCTTGATCTTCCCATGCAGGCCTGCTCCTCCTTTGAATGCCTGGTCTGTAGGCTCTCTCTCCTGGTGACTCTCTCACAGTGGCTACCTACCAGCCACCTGCTCAGATCTCCCCCTTCCTCTTCGAGTGGGCGGACCTATCTTCCTCCCTCCTGGCTACTCAACTCCTCCTTTTTGGAGACTTCAACATCCACCTGGATGCTTCCTGTCCTGTCACTGGACTCTTTCGAGACCTCTCGACTCCCTCTATTCTTCCCTCTGGCCCGATTCATTCTGCAGGGCACACTCTCGATGTTCTGATCTCCTCAGACCCTCCCCCTCTGTAACCCTCTCACCACTCCTGGAGTGACCACTCTCTCCTCATCTCATCTCACTCTCTCTCCACCCCCCTGGCAAAGCCTACCCCCACACTGCCCCCACCTTCTCAGTCATTCGACCCATGAAGCGTATGTCAGTTGAGGCTTTTGCCGCCTCTTTCTCTTCCGCCCCATCCTGCACCTCTGGCTGACTCACACCCTGACACAGCCCTTACCATGCTCCACGCTGCTATCACTGATACTCTTGATGCACTTGACCCCATCATGAGGATCTGCATGAAGCCTAAAGCCAAGCGCAACTCCTGGTACGACTCAGATCTCGTCACCCTTAAACTTAAGTGTAGGGTGGCTGAGAGGAAATGGTTGGCATTTTGAATATCCTCTGCCGCCTGCTCCAAAGGCAATACCAACTCTTTGTCCTCACTAAGAAGAGAGCTCACATATAAGCCTGCGTTTCTGTGGCATCTAACAACTCGGCCAAACTCTTTCAAATCTGCAAGGAGCTGGACAATCCTCCTCCTCCTCCTCCTCCCCCACCCCCCACTGCGAGCACCCCCACTCCTTTCTCTGGCTTTCCTCTCTTCTCCCCTGACGAGGTTTCTAGACAAGACTGATCTATGAAAACATCATCAAAGCAGGTTCTTCCAAAACCACTAAGGACCACATGAACACCGTTGGTACAGCCTTGGCTGACTTCTGCAACCACTCTTTTGCCTCTGGAACCTTCCCCTCACCCCTAAAGCCCTCTTGTGCACCCTCTTCTCAAGAAACCCTCAGCCGACCCGTCCCTTCCGGCTAACTATTGCCTGATCTCCATCACTCCTTTCCTGGGCCTGGAAAATCTGGCCGTCTCCCAGCTTAACCTTCACACTGAATCTGTTGGCTGTCTCCATGACCATCAGTCTGGTTTCAGAGCAGACAGAAGCATGGAAACTGCTCTCCTGAACATCCGTGATGACCTGCTCTCTAACTTTGACTCTAATCTCCCCTCATGCAATCCTGCTCAACCAGCTCCGTGATAACCTGGGTATCACTGATCAGGCTTTGGCCTGGCTGACTTCTTTCCTCTCTGGCCCAGGTCCAACTTGGATCCTTCCTCTACTCTATTTCTCTGTCCACCTGTGGCATTCCCCAGGGGTCTAACCTTTCTCCCTTGTTGTTCAACCAATACCTGGCACCTCTCATCCACCGCATTGCTGCTCTCTGGTCCAGCTTCCAGTGCTATGCGGATGACACCCAGCTCGCTTTGAAGCTCCCCTCTACGGCCTCTTCTACTCATCCCGTATTGTCTGCAATCCAAGAGTGGCGCACCCCCAATGATCTGTGCCTGAATGCCAGCAAGACGGAGATCCTCCTCAGTCCTCATCGGCTCCCCTGCACCTCCCCCCCCCCCACCGTCACTCTCTGGCCGGTCTCCCTTGGCCCTCTTCCTGCTCCCACCTGTGAGGCCAAGAACCTCAAGGTTATATTCGACTCACACTCTCCTCACACCCCGACGTCTCCAAGAAGTCAAACTACAAACTGCACCTCCTCCGAGGTATTTTTCCTTTCCTCTCCTTCCCCCAGAAGCTCATGGTCTCTAGAGGTCTGGTTCTCTTTAGGTTGGACTACTGTAATAGCCTCTTTTTAAATCTGCCTGCCTCTACTCTCCGTCCTCTGCAACTCATCCAGAACAGGACTGCGAGACTGGTCCTTGGTCTCAAGTCCAGTGATCGTATCTCTCCAGTACTGAAATATCTCCATTGGCGCCGAGTGGCTGCAAGGATCAAGTGCAAGATCCTTTGCATTGTCCAAAAGGCCTTCTGAGGCCTGGGACCAAAATATCTCCAGCTTTCTCTTCTGAAGTATCTTCCTACTCAAGCTCTTCGCTCCTCCACCTCAAACTCTTTGAGGGTCAGTTGCTTTTCCAAGCAACGAGCTGGGGGCGGATCTCTCTCGTTGGCTGCCGCCGCCCTCTGGAACGGCCTCCCTGCCTCTCTGAAAATTGGGCAGAACCATCTCCGGTTCCGGAAGCAGCTCAAGACTTTCCTCTGCTTCTGCCTTCTCTCTTCCTCTCCCCTGCTGATCTCCTGTCTGATACTCCACTGGCTACCTAGCTACCCGGCTACCCTTAGAACCACAGGCCTAGGTCCATGCCCTCCCAGTTGCACACCTGCACTGCCTCCTGGTAACCCTGCACTTGGGGCTGCATCTGCAACCCTACAGTCCCCTACCTGCACTAACACTTGCTGTCTGCACTTAACCACTGCACTGCCACCTGATGGCTGCATTTCTTGTTTAGTTTTTTTTTTGTTGTTGTTTCGCTACTATGTCCTGCACTTACATCTTCTCCCCTTCCCCTGGCACTTCTCCCCTGCACTTGCGCAATCTCAATGTCACTGGGCCCAATAAGATCGTTGTCTTGTCCCCCTTGTTCCCCTCCCCTGCCTCGCCGCGCCTTGAAACACTTATGTATAGGCGCAATATAAATAAAAGATCCTATCATGCTGTGTAAAATAATGGATCAAGCAGATTACCTTGTATTGAATTCTCTTTCACTGTGAATACCTTCTTTAAAGCCAATGATATTGTTTTTAGGTCAACATACCTTTGCAGGTTGCTACTGCAATTGTGTATTCAGAGTGGCAAAAATAAAGCTATACATGCCTTTTTGCCTCACCCATTTCCATAACAGTGTATATAATGTATTGTTGGTTTCTTAAGTGATTAGTGTACTTTACAAGGCATTGTTAGAAAAACAAATTATTTTGTTTTTGGAAACCCAACCTTTAAAAATATGTGTAACCTATCACTTGGAACATATATAGACAAAGGTTTATAGTGATTTGTTTGAATACCATATTTTCAAAATGCCATTTTGTTAGGACAAAATTGCTGAAAATGTTTTTTTCCGAATTATTATTATTTTTTTTTTCTTTTTAAATCGGGGGGTTCCCCTAAACCTGTTTAACACTTTTTTTAACTTACAAAACAACAAAAAAATAATAAATTTGAAAAAGAAAATTCAGTAAAATGTTTGACAAAATGGTGTTTCGAAAATAAGTTTTTGAAAATATGACCGGATAACGTAGACGAGCTTAAATCACAGCCTGGGTCCAAATACTGATTTCACCACTTTAACGAAATGTGTGATCCTGGGCAATTCTTTTAATATAACTGTCACTTATCAGCTGACATGGTGTTGCTAGAAGTGATTTAGTTTGCAATTTTTCCTATGAATAAAACCCCCCATTACCAAACAAATGAGTTGTTGCATATTAATAATAGTCAATATGTATTTATTGTACAGCACTTTATTCTCTTGGCTTACACGTGAAAACGTCTTGATATTTATACCAATGGTGTACTAGACTTTTGAAGACTGAGGTCATTGCTTATAATGTCATGTACTATGATGTTGCTTCTGATCATGTCAATCCATATCATGCAAATTAGGGTTCTGCATATCCTTTGCTGGACCAATTAGAACCCATCAGTGCCTTGTATGTCTAACAGCCCCACAGTGTCGCGACTTTCTTGTTCTATGTATGTGTTTAAGAGCCTCAGGAAGGGGGACGGGGGGCAAGCAGCTGTCCCTATTTGGGCTACTACACAGCAACATATTTCTTACTTTCAGGGCATCTAAATATGCACTTTGCCTTGTGTGCATGTTACATGATGCCCAGAGACGTCTTTATGGGAAGGCAAAAGGGGCGCTTGCCCAGGGCCCGCACTTTGGAGGGGGCCCCCACAAGGCTACCTGATCTAAAGTAAGATTCCATTGTTCATCATACTTAAATAGCACACGCCAGGATATTTTATGGCATGCTGCTGAGGCGCTAAACCCATTGTCTGTTTTGACAAGTACATTCTGCCTTGATCAATTAATCATGTAATGCTTTCTATGTTCACTGTGGAATACAAGGTTTGTGTGTTTCATACGGCACAACTTCTGTAGCATTCTTTCCGTCTTGTGGGAATTATGTTGTTCATGTGCAATAGCCAAAGTTGAAATCCATATTGATAAATTGAGTGCCACAATGGTTCAGACGTTAGCATGCATTGGAGAGATGTGTGTTCATATGAAAGATTAGAAGAGCACATTCCAGCAAGGCTGGCTGAACCTTTCCTAGGTCTGAAGTTTATAAACCTACCTGCATATGTACTTGGTTTTGCAACATAAGAGGTGCTATTATCAGAAATGCTCCTGCACCAGGTAGGGGTTGCTATAAAAACTAACATGTCATTCGTATGGTGATGGTCTAGAAATTGGTTTGTTCAGATGGGGCGTTCTAAAACCTGTGGGAACAAAGTGTTCATGCTTGTATCCAGGCTTTGCCAGCAGATGATACAGTGATCCTGGTCAAATCCTGGTCAAATCATATATCTCTTGCATTACTATGCTGTCTTCTGTGAGGTTTGCCTTCTTGCATGCTGGTGGCATCGTTTAGCTCATTACTTGATCTTTCTTCTTATGTAGGCACTTTGAGTGGAAGGGGTAGTAGACAGGAGAGAGCGGACCAGATGTGGTAGGCATTGAGCAAGCATATTTTAAGGTCTGTTCGTTTGACGCAAACAACTTTTTGCTTTTTGTATAAAAGTCAAAAGTTTTTTCTGCACGTTTATGAATGACAATTTCACAAGCCATTGTTTTGGAAGTATTTAAATCTTAAAAGTACAAAAGACATACCTAGATTAAATCTGTTATATCACATTGATTGGTATGCTGGTACTTATATACTTCCCTTGATGATGGAGAGAATGTAGCTAGAATCATTCCCATTTTTGCGTAAAACCCTTTTGTAATATTTTGGTTTTTAAAATTGTCAGGTTTGGAAATGTGATTTATGTACTTTGCAAGTCAGTTTTATAAAATTAGATTGTTTTAGTACATGGTAAGAGTTGGAAAAGAAAGCGTTCAAATGCAGAAATCGCAGAGTTGGCACGAATCCCAGCTTCACCCCGTAAAGCAATATGTGATCATGGGCATCTCATTTAATCTTGTATTGCCTAACCTCTCAGTGTCGCCAGTCCCTAAACCTTTCTTAATGTTCAACCCCTCAGTGTGATTTCTTTCTCACGGTATGATCTTCATAAAAGCCTCACTCATGGTTTCACCGGCTATAGGGTTGCTTCCACTATAATAGTGAGCATTGATATACTGCACACCACAGGCACTTATTCCCCTGATCTCTAAAGGCAACGCTATTTGAAAACCCATGTCCCACTTCCAATCTCAGTCTGTCTGGATAGAGGCACCTTCCTGGTAGCTTCTAATGTGCCTCCACTATCCTTGCTATGGTATGTGTAGCTTTCTCCTTCCTTACAATTGGTCTACTCTATCCATGGTTGAGCACCTTTGCATTCTCCGAGTCAGCTAATGTGTGCTCTCTGCCTATACTGGGTTACATGTACCTTTCACATACAGCACTGCATTAATACTACAGGCTGCATACCTTGCCGGAGGATATTGATAAAAAGTATCCTGTTTCTATACTAGAAGAGAAGTAACCTCTTCGTAGATTGCTAATGTTGGCCTTCAAATGCTACTCGTTTATCAATCTGATCAGAGCAAGAATGAAGAGGGTAAGGGGATTTAAACAGAGTAAACATGCTTATTTTGAATGCTGCGAGGCGGCATGTCTACTTATGGGTTTCTCACGGTGGGGGTGAGGGGTGCCACCAGATATACTTGATCACTTAATTCCTTTGGTTTGATTGAGGGGCCCCCAAAGATGTCCATGCCCAGGGCCCCAAAAAAGCTTAAGATGGCCCTGATGATGCCCGTTGCAGGCTGCTATCACCTTAACTGAAGACTTTAAATGTGCACTTTGCAGTAGGTTACAGACTGGCTTTTATAGCACCCAGCAGTGTTATTACCTCTTCACTTTTACTCTGGTTTAATCTGCGTTAGCACTTCTCTGACAGAGCAATTACTAACTTTTCAGTGGCAGTTTAGTGTTTCAGTGACCCTTTGGCTGCTTGCCCAATGAGATTAAAGAGCATTCCTTTGTATCCATTCTTATTTAAACAACCCAAGGGTGCCACAGACCGTCTACCCCCTTCCCCTAACCATACGGAAGTGGGACCCAATCAGATTGAAATGGGCACCCCCATGAGCCCCGACAAATATTTAGCCGGGCCCTGTGAGCGAGCGCTAAGAGGGCTCTTTGTTATTCCAATCTGCCCGACTGCCAGCAAGGAGGGATGTGGGTGTGTGTGTTTCAGCTGATGTGAAGAGAATGGTTAGGTGTCAGACCAGGACACGGCAGGACCTGTCTATCATCCCAGTGCTAAATCCACCCCTGGACAGATGCCCTTGTTACATTGGGAATCATATGCTGAAGTTGTGACAAAACAACTTCCGGGGCATCACTGGTCCAGGGATGAATATCGGTTTCTAAACCATCAATCAACCACACCCCTCTAGCACACCAGAAGGGATTTTACCAAATTGGAAAACCAGTGAATTATAAGAACTGTTTGCCTAATTTTGGTAACATGGACGGAACGGCAGGCTTCTCTCTGCAAGGTCGTGGATCGTTGGTTATTTGCAACACACCGAATATACAATTATTACCCAATGATAAAAGTGACTGTCCAGTCAAGGTTGCATAATAATATCGACTGCAATATTAGTACAACAGACAGTTCTAGCACACTACAAAATACTACTCACCCTGTAAAGGAATACCCAGGACAGACAGTTTCAAGAAGGAAAGGGAAGCACTTTACTTTTCCAATGACCCTCCTGTCAGTATCTAATCAGTCTTACTGTTCAAGATTATTGGTTTCAGCACAAAGGGGGCAAAGGGTCATAACTCTCTCTAGGGGCCTTCAGAGAAGGACCAAGAGGGCAGAACCACAATGTACCTGGTGCTGAAGAAATTATTGGTGCTCAGCAGCGTTGAGACGGTTAAGGGTGCTTTGCAGCCCTTGAGACAGTTAGTGGCGGGAGACAGCTGTGGGTACCAGGCGGCAGGTAGTTAGGCAACCAAGGCTGGACGGACATCTGCAGGCTGTCCGGCACAGCAGCGCAGGTCCAAGAATCTTTGTCTCTGTGTTGGTTGGCAGATCTGGAATGCTGGTCGAGCCATCTCGGGCAGCTCTGGTGTCTGCAGTGTGACAACAGTCAGCGGCGCAGCCGGATGCGGTTTGAGGACTCAACTGTCTTGAAAATGTCCATAAAAGATGAATGTTGGATGATGCTTATGTGGCACTCCTCCTAGCTTATTCGCAGGGCTCATGTCCTTTCAAGGCGGAAGGCGCAAAGCTCAGGAGAGAATTTGCAGGCAACGGCCTTGTCCTTAACGCAGATACTCTCCAGCACTTCCCACCTAGAAAGCTTGCTGGCAGAACTGTTAGGCAGAAACCTGTGCAGTTCCCTTAGGAACCACTGCAAAAGGCTTAGGACTACAGGTGTTGGCAGTAAACCCAATTGGTAGCAGTCTGCACCACCCACATTTACCTGGTAGCTGTGGCTGAGCAGTCAGACTTATCTCAAGAAGAGTTAGGCAGTATATAGAGTATACACATTAGGTAAAAAAATACAGTAGTACAAGCAAACACTGACCAGAGCTTTGGTATAAAAGTATATAATTATTTATTTAAAAACACACTTGTAAAAATACACTGGCACTAATATGTCAAGCAAGTTCTCACACAGTCATTAGAAATATATACACCTCCCTGATTAATTATTCGACAAGTCTTAGGAAAAGAACACCACTTATTATCAAATACAGAGGTGAGTGCTTAACCAAGATGGCACTCCAATAATTATTTAAAAAGGGAGGAAAAAGGCAGAATTAGAAAAGCACACAATACCAACACTTTTAAAAGAACCACAGCAAATCAAGAAAGGCAGAGTCTACTGTAGAGCAAGAAAGTTCATAGGCCAGGCCCACTCTTGGAGAGAGCAAGGCGGAATGTGCCCAAGATCACACAGTTGAATGATACTTTAAAAGTCTTTGCAGATAGTTCAAAAAGAGTTGGATCAGTTCAGAAAAGTTAGTTAACAGGTCCCAGGATAGAGAGTCAATGATTTTCGGGACACCTTGAACAGTCTGTTGCAAGGGAGACCAGGCTGGACACAGTACCTGAAATGGTGAGAAAGCTCCAGCGGGGGCAGTTGTTCCTGGCAGCGGGTGCATGTTGGTGCTTCGTCCAGGGGCAGAGAAGATCTCGACGTGGAGGAAAGCTGGAGGTCGTTGCACTGCCAGGGAAGAAACCAGCCGCAGAGTTTCTCGGTTAAAAGGTACTACCCTTTTATTTGCGGTAGTGGTGGAGCGTGGCTATCCGGCCGCCGGGGTGCTTGGCACGGGTGATTTGACCATGAGACGATCCAGGAAGGCGAAAAGAGGGCGAACTGGTTAACGCCACCAGTTCAAAGGAAGAAGCCTCTCCAGGATGAAGATCTTCTCTGTCGTCGGGAAGTGGTGAGGCGGTTCAGCAGGGCTCCACCGGTGGTGTCGTTGTTGCAGGTCGGCTCAGCTTCTCCCTCTTCGGATTCTTTAGCTCCTGTGGCGACTTCTGAAGTTCCAGTCCCCGTAGCCCTGCTTTTATGCAGAAAACCCCCATTCATCAGTCCTAGCTGTCACTCAAACATGTTAAGTGGTGAGCCGGGCGGCTCACCACTGGGCCAATCACACAAGAGTGCGACTTGAGTTACTGAGGCAACTCAGTCCAGGGTGCCTAAACCCCCCCCCCCTCCCACACATCCTGTAGACCCAGACAGAGTGGCATCACTTTTGGAGGCTTCTGTGCAGAAGCCCGCCAAAAAGTGGAACAAAGGTTTCGACTTGGGTTGGAGTTACAGAGGCGAACACAAACACCATTTTAAAACCGAGTCCTGGCAAAAAGACCCAACCGGGGAATAGATATTAAATAAATAACCCCGGCGGTATCTTTAACATTGCACCAAAAAAGTGGTGCGTTTAAAATGAATGGGAAAATCCCATAGGAAATATTCCGGTGGAATATTTTGCGTGGTAACCACTGCCGCAAGCCAGAAACTCGACGAGGGGGGACTGCACAGTGCCCCCTTGAAAAACAGACCCAGAGGCAATATAATTACCCCTACCAGTACTTCCACAATATGATGGTTTGTACTGGTTCTGTTCACAATTTAAGACTAGTAAAGTCAATGGTGACTTTACATGCCCTGGGAGACAGTAGTCAGTCCCAGGGTATGGAGTCTATGTTTGGGGGTCACTATGACACCCCTGTGTTATTGCACTGAGGGTGCTGTCTAACACTTACCGAAAACACATGAAACCCCATGGAGTAAAAGACCCCATAGCCCATAAAACACATTACAAAGTCAAAGGACATTCTCAAATCATGCCTAAGAGTGGGAGAAAAAAAGAGTCTCACTCTTAGCAGGAGAAAAAAAGAAACCCCAAAAATCCAGCAAAGCTGCTGGGGGACTCAGTAGGTTTGGGAAATTAGCCTATACAGACAATTCTCCCCAACAAGAACCTAGCAGGGCACGCCGTGTACTGGCTGGGTACCGGTTCTGGAGCTGCTGGACGGGTCCAGTGAGTCCGTTATCTCCCTCTGTTCCATGGGAGATGTTTAGGGCAGGGATCTTGATTCCCTCTTGGAACTCCTGGCCTTCCTTCACTGGCAGAAGATGAAAGGTAGACTGTACCTTCAGCTTGGGTCCAAATGAGTCCTCCTTATTTCTTTCGAAGTCTTCAGATGATCTGCTAAGTGAGGGGTTCAGCCCTCTTTTAAAGCCAAACGGGCCCCAGTGATTAGTGCAGGCTAAGCCTACCTTAATGAACCAATCCTGGGTCCCAACCAACAATCTTCATGGGGTCAGGACCAGAGTGCTGTGCAACAGGACAGACAAGGGGGAGACAACATATACATAAGTCCCACCCATCTCGCTGTCTGTTGTAGATCAAAGTGTCTCTCTGGTTAACTGAGCCCTTTGTGACTATTGATTAAAGCACATGGTTCCCTTGAGGTTTATGCTGGGATCAAACTTCCTGTGTCCCCAAACTACATACATTTCCCCTCTGAAAGGGGTCAGCTCTGCAGGGGTTTGCCTACGGTAAATAGTGGACCCAGACATGCATTTAACTGCCTTTCATAGTGAGGGGTGGGAACCAGCTTCAAGTTGACACATTGCACACCAAAGGGGTGTTAGTCCTGCCTTCCTGTTGTCTATTCCGGCAACAAAGCCCCCTCATTCCTTCGGTCGTGCTTGGTAAGCGACCTGAAATTTCCATTGCAAGGCAGTGGAGGCCTGTTCCACAGTGGGGCTAAAATCCGAATACAAAAAGGTATAGAGGGATTCTACACAGATGACCAGGAGAGAAACAATGCAGAAATGTCACTACCTCGATCGAGTCTCCCTGGACGCATCCCCAAAGATCTCCCCCACTGTAAGGATGGCCAAGGATTCCATGTCCACGAAGAAAGACATTGCGGCCATGTTGGTGGAAATAAGGGGTATTCGCTCAGACAATGGGCACAGGCTGGATAAACTAGAAAGTTGAATCGACACAATGGACGACAGGATTCAGAGCCTCAAAGCCAATCAGTCCTCAGGAGATGTTATGCAGACTGAAATAGACATGCGACTCTCTGAGGTGGAGGGACGAGAAAATGAAATTGCCTTAAAAATTGATGACTTTGAAAATAGAGATGAAACAACCGAAGATTTTTGGAGTTTCCTAAAAAGGAGGGGGAGACGGAAAAAGACATAGTGGTTAAGGCACTGTTTGGCGCGGATACTACCAACGAGCCCCCCATTGATATAGCACGCATGGCAGGTGGTGGTGGTAGGGGACCTTGATCAGTGTGTGCCGTTATCACTATTACGCAGAGAAGGCAAAGATCTTGGAGAAGGTGAGTAAAAAAGGACCAACTGGATATGGTACAGCTTTTGCATCTCGATTTATCAAGAGCTCTCAACGTTTATTCTGGCAAGAAGGAGGCTGAGTGTTCCTCTTGCGCAACGTCTTAAAGATAGAGGGATACGCTATTGCTGGGGATTACGCTTCTCCATTTCATTCAAATACGACGTCTGTAAATATAAACTGGTTCCAGAGGATGACATCCAGAAAGGGATAGGCGAATTGATGTTTGAAGGAAAAGATCAGAACCAGGACAAGGAGGAAATACACATGGGAACCCAGAGAAGAGACTGAAGGAAAAAAGACCAGTGCTCCAGATAAGATTTGGAAGTTGGAGCATTTTACTCCCAATTTTTAAAAGTTGAGTAAAATGATTTTTTAGGGAGTAAAAATCAAAGTCGAATTTCCAATGGGAGTAAAAATAGTTAAAAATAAGTTTAAACTGGAAAATAGAAATGTTTTTGTGATAGTTATTCTGCAGCTAGTTATTCATGCACATTAAAAGATGCAAGTTTACTATTATTACCGCCTGATCGGAAGAAGTCGTTTCTTCCTATGGTACTACGTGCATCACTGGTGCAAATATATCAATGGAAATGTGTGTGAGAAAGCAGGGGCACAAGATGCTAAGTATCTGTTTCCTACTTTTTGTTGAGAGCATTTTAACCCCTTATCTGGAGAGCTGAGAAAGATGATGCATTCCAGGTTCCCGGAAACTTAAACTGAACACGCCTCCATCAAGGGAAAAATTACTCCGACATGGTCCTATAACGGAGAGACGAGTACTAATACCATGCTTTTATATAAACTGTTGGATATAAGGGAAACAGGGCAACCTTTGAAGAGGATGGGGCTCGTTGAGGTTTGGTGGAGGCATGTAATGGTCAAACAATGAATCCTAATGGGTTTTATGGGTTGGGGGCTATGTATTTCTTTATCTGTTAACATTGTGATTTGAGTTGATGGTTTGAAGGGGGGATTTCTAAATTCGAGTGGGGTTGGGGAAGGGTGGGGGGCTCAGAAGAGGTGTTCATGAGAAGGGGAGATTTACTGGTGGTCCAGTCTGAACCTAAAGACAGCTACTAGCCAGGAGACGGACTGGATGCTGGAGGAGGGAAGAGTCTAGTTAGAGGTTGGGGTGCTGGAATTTTGAAAACATTTGTTCAGAAAATTAAATGTTCCTTTTTTCAGGGAAAGAGATTGTGGTTAGCTTGCAGAATCGGAAGGTGAAGTTTGAAACAAGACAAGAGGGCAGCAGGGATCTCTATTAGGGAAACACACATGAATACATTATGCCAGATTCCGTATTAGATTTAGTAGTAGGTTCCCTAAATGCAAGGGAAGTTAACTCCACTACCAAGAGGCCATTGCTACTTAGGGAGTTCCATCAGGCTAAACTGGATAGCCCCAGGGTACAGGAAACTCACTGGTTGCATGGGAAAGAACCAGCTCTAATATCTAAGGTGTTGGGTAATGTATATAGTGCCTCGACTTTGCCAAAAAAGAGAGGGGGTGGCTATTGTGGTGTTGATTAGATTGGGGTTAGTGAAGAATGAGGAACTTATGGGCCCAGACTTTATAAAGGGAAAGCTACAGGAGAAGACTATCACAGTGGCCTTAATTTAGGCCCCAAATGTGGGACAATTGTCCTTTTGGGAAGAGCTGAAAAATAGGGTGACAATACTTCTTGAGGGCCCGCTAGTGGTAGGGAAGGGGAGGGGAGGACATCAACATGGTCTTGGACCCGATGAGAAACAGAAAGATGATGGGGAAGGACACCACCATGCAATCGAAGGAGGGAGACTTGTGTAGATTTGGATCGATTAATAAGAAAGTGGGGGGTCACAGACTTTTGGATGGAAGGTGGTCTGCCGTATACATACTACTCCATGTGCATGATTCTTTCTCTAGAATTATTATTCTGGTGGATGACTCTCTTAAGGGTCTGGTCTCTGAATCCAGGGTGCTCCCTGTCCCTTGGTTGGATCATGATTTGGTGTGCATATTGATAGAATACTGGTTGGGGGTAGATACAAGGGGAGGTGGAAATGTAATGACTTTTTAATCGAAAAACAGACATCTCCCAGACACTTCTCTCCGAAAAAATGGAATACTTTGCGTTTAATGAGATTGCGCAAGTGGGGGTTGAATCATTGTGGGAAGGTTTTAAAGCCACCATACAAGAAGTGCTTATAAGAAATGGGTCTCAGAATAAGAGACTGAGACAGGAGGTGCCCCTTAGATGTAAAATAGCGGCACACCAATCAGCAATGATGCAAATAGGCGGTTTACAAACATGTTAGCTAAAACTGTTAGAAATCTTAAGTCACAACTTAAACCCCTTTGTTGCAAGATACTGAAAGGAAATTGATGCTGTTGAAGCAGAAATATCAGGACAAAGGGGACAAGGCAGGCACAATTCTGGTCTGGAAAGTCAGGGGCAGCGCAAAAACAAAATGCTGTTGACGATAAATCTGTTGAGGGCTCGCTGATCCACAATAATGATAACATAGGTGAGGAATTCAGGAGCTACTATGAGCTTATGTACATAGCGGAACATAAATGGGACATATCACACATACATAGTTTTCTTGAACATTTACTCATTCCAGGGATATCTCGGGAAGTGGCTGCAACACTGGAGTTGCCGGTGACCACAGAGGAAATAATCCAAATGATAAAAAAAAATGAAAATTGGGATTCCAACATGGCCACTGACTGAGGAGGGTGTTTGGAGCCGCACTCCGTCCTGGGCCTGAGTTATTTATGTGCCCATGCAGCAGAAACCAGCACCCCCCCCCCCCTGGCATGGTAGCAGAGGGAGACAAGCTGTGAGGGACCCCCCACTTATGTACGAGAGCGTCCACACCTACTGGCGTTACCAGAGACAAGAGAGCACCCTGCACAGCTTGGCCAGCTCCAGCAGGGCAGGTGCATTGCCTCGGCAGAACACACAGTAGCAATAAGAGAGACTAAGACTACTGAGACTAAGGTAGGAGCACCCCCCGCTCCCCAACATAAGAGCAGGGAGCGGGTGAACAAGCCCGCCGCCAGGGGACCGCTCAAGCACGGTATAGGAGCACTGCCCAGACAGGCTGGGCGATACGGATGCCAGTGCCAGCCGGGATCTGGGCAGAGTAGGAGCGGTGCAGGCAGTGCCGGGACCGACGATATGGCGAAGAGAACAAAGGGCAGTGGGCCCTGGCAGACTCGCCCACGGGATAAGGAGAGGAGGAGGCCCCAGAGTATCCCATGCCAGCAGCAGAGGAGAGGGGCTGTGCAGGAGGAGTGAGCACCCAGGCCAAACATGGTGCAGGAAGAACACAAGTGGAGAGGCCCTGAAATAGCATAGCCCAGCTAGGGCAGATCAAGCAGAGGAGCACGCATCTGTGGCAACTACCCAGTATGCAGAGCTTGAATAAACTCAGGAGCAGGGTAGGGGTGGCCTATAACCCCCATAACCTTGGGAACATACCATGCAGCACAGAACTGGAGTGGACCTGTGGGGACCCAGGGGACACAGAGACTGATGCACATACACCTCCTTTTTTATACTTTTATTTTATAGTTGTGCACCTATTTGATTTCCTTTTAGGAACAGGCTTACCATTCTGGCGTTTGATTGGGCGCCTCACACTTTGCATACAAGCTGTTTTCAGGGCATAGGTTTTAATGATTTAGCATTTTGTTTTTCTTTACTTGTATGCTGTTTTTCGGTAGCGTAAGGTGCCTTGCCTCCCAGGGACTCCAAGGCTCGAACCCGGTGGGACAAGTCCTCTTTTGCTTTCTCACTGCAGGAGCATAGTCCCTTCTCTCTGCTTACTTGCAGAGAGGGGGTGGCCTACATTAATATCATGTGTATACATGGACAAGGCTTCCCTTGCAGTGGGAAAGGGCTATTTGCGCCTAACTTAAGCCTGTTTGTGCTCGTCTGGGCTAAGGCCGGGCCGGACGGAAGGAAGGCACTATTCCTGACTCGCCATGACTTACTTAGTCTGGCACCTGCTCCAACTAATTTCCTGGTGGATTGGAGCCCTGATTGGGTGAGCAGACCAAACCTCACTGAGGTGGGTGGACCTCTACCATCTATTTCCTTATTAAACACCAGGTCCCTTTCGGCTCACGCAGCATCAATTCACAATCTATTAGATGGACATTCCCTCAACCTGCATTCCCCTAACAGAAAACTGGATGAATGATTCATCGGCGCTTGGATGCATCGAAGCCTTCCTCCCGCCCCTCCCCCTGCTCCACCCTCCAGATTACAAAATCCTGCACTTGGACAGGATCCCTCCGCATTGTGGTGGTGGCTTAGCTGCCATTTATAAAACATTGCTTGATGCTACGATTCTGCCACTCACCGGTATAGGGTCTATGGAAGCGCTATATTTGAGGATTCAGATTTCTGCTTCTTGCTCTGTGCACCTTTTGCTTGTCTATAGGCCACCGGGCCTGCATACATCCTTTCCTGAAGACCTGCTCTCCAACGTTGATCCCAACATTCCCTCTGTCCCCATCTTACTTGATCTCTCCTCTGCGTTGGACACGGTCAACCATACCACCCTGCTCAATCGTCTCCGTGACAAACTGGGTATCACTGATCAGGCTTTGGACTGGCTGACCCATTTTCTCTCTGATCAACCTTCCCAGGTACAACTCGGTCCTTTCTATCTTCCATCTCCCTCTCCACATGCGGTGTCCCCCAGGGGTCTCGCCCTGGCTTTTCAACCAATAACTGGCAACTCTCGCCTACCGCATCTCCATTTTCTGCTCAACTTTCCATTGCTATGTTGACAACACCAAACTCATTTTCAGGCTTCCTTCAGCCTCCTCCTCTCCTTCCCTCATATCAGATTGTCTAATCGCCATCCAAAATTGGTGTGCCACCAACCATCTATGACTAAAAGCCAACAAGACAAAGATTCTCCTTATTGGTACACCATCTCCATTCTTTCCTCTCACTCTCTGGCCTGCCTCCCTTGGCCCTCCTCCTACTCCCACCTGCACGGCCAAGAACCTCAGGGTTATCTTTGACTCTACACTTTCCTTCTCCGCACACATCTCTGATGTCAGGGCTTTCTGAGGCCTGGGTCCAAAATACCTTCAACTATCCCTCTGTGAATACCTCCCCTCTCGAGCCCTTCACTCCTCTACCACCAACTCCCTCAGGGTTTGTCGTTTTGCAAAGAAACGAGCTGGGGGTAGATCTCAGTCTACTGCTGGTGCCCCCCTTTGGAACACCCTCCAGGAACACCCTCCCGGACACCTTGAAACTTGAGGAAAACCATCTCTGATTCCGGAAGCATCTCAAGACCTTCCTCTTTGCCTGTGCCTTTGCCCCATCCCCTGTTGATCTGCTTCTTTTCATCGTGCACCTGGCCACCTTCTCATCTGGACCCAGGTACCTGCTCATCCTGCCACCCTCCCGCACGGCTTCCAGGCCACCCCCTGCACTAGGGTTCTGTATCTGTACCCATACAGTCCCCCTGCCACTTTTCTTCTGCACTTATTAGATATACCTTATCTGACCAACTTTCACCTGCCACTTGCTGGCTGCACTACCATGGTTTTATCGCCCTCTATTTTATTTATTTAATAGTTATTTCTGGTTTTCTCTCCTGTGCTCTGCACTTTTCACTCCCGCCTCCTTCCATGCATTTTCCCCCTTTTCTCTTTTCCATGCATGTGGGCTTTCTTGGATGTCACTGGGCCTAGTAAGAGCGTGGTTTTATTTTTTTGTTCCCCCTTGTTCCCCTCCCTTTTTGCCTGGTCATGCTCTGAAACACTTGTGTACCAGCGCAATATAAATAAAATATCATTTCATTTCATACCACTTTTCTTGATATGGTCGCTGACCTATAGTCTTGTTTCTCCTCTTGGATTATTCTTGGAGATTTTAACCTCACATTTTGCTGCCCCCCATTGCCGGCATCCACTCTGTTCTTTGACAGTCTTACGGATCTCAGCTTCCAGCAACTGGTGGATGTGTCTACTCACACCTTGGGCAATACACTTGATCTTGTGTTTGCAAAATACCCCCTCTCTCTCAACCTTTTGGTTGAGCCTGTGCTTTGGTCTGATCATTTCTCATTATCTTATCGGAATTGGCGCCGGGTGAACCTTGTCTATCCGATGCTCAAAATTGCTGAAGACTGTCCACAGGTTCCTCAAGTTGATCTTGAGTACCTTACTAAATCCCTCTTGACAGCAGCCGACCTCGTTGCTCCTTCTAAGTCCACCACCCAGTGCAATCAACCATCGGAACCCTGGTTCTCGGCAGACCTTGAGGGCCACCTGCCTTGAGCAGTCTGCACAAGCGTGGCACCGCTCCTATGGGGCTGCTGAAAGGATTGTCTATAAGGATTGTGCAAGCCTTTACCATACCATACCTTAAGGAGGTGAAACGTTCTTTTAATCAAAAAGTTGATCAGGCTCTCAATCATTCTAGGGTGATCTTCTCTGTTGTGAAGTCACCATCTTCAGCTTCCGAGTGCACTGCATCGGTAGTGCCAAATCAAGAGCTTTGTGATTCACTCTCATTCTTTTTTATTGCTAAAATTGAAACCATCCATTTGAAGATCAGCTCCGCTGCCTCCTTGTGCCCAGTACAGGGGTCCGCGACCACGGAGCCGGGTCAGGTGTGATCTTCTTTCCCTGCGTTTACCACAGATGTGGTTGGCAAGGCCATTGCCCAGCTGAAATCTGCAGCCCCCTCTATCCATTATTAAGGTCATCTTCCCAGGCCTCATCACCTGGATCACGCAAGCTGTCAACGTGTCATGCCAGACCGGCCATATACCCGCTAAATTGAAACATGCAGATGTCATCCCCCTGTTGAAAAAGTCCTCGCTTGACCCTGCACTTCCGCTAGTCTTCGTCCAATCTCACTCCTACCTTTCTTTATGAAATTATTGGAGGCTTTGATCCCTTCTCTTCTTTTTTTTTGGAGACTGCCAGTGTTCCTAATCCCTTCTAATCTGGTTTTCATCCAGGGTGGGGCACTAAATGTGTGCTGGTTTCGGTTCAGGATGACCTGGCCAGGCTGGTTGATAGTGGTGGGATGGGAGCTCTGATTTTATTAGATCTCTCTGCGACTTTCAACACCGTCAACCACCCTACTCATATCTTGTATTAAGATCGGTCTGGTGGGCTCAGTTCTCACCTGGTCACTTCTTTTCTGGTGGATCGTAGCCAGACGCTCCCTCTCCCCCCTCTGTTTGGCTCTTTCTCATATCATCTGTGGTGTCCTCCAGGGCTCTGCCTTGTCGCCAACGCTGTTCATTATTCATGTACAGCCTCTTCTGAACCTCATCCACTCCTTTGACTTCGGTTGCTATGCTTATGCTGACAACACCTAAATCCTAGTCTGTCTAGATCTTGACCAGGCTGAGGTGTTGTTGCATTTTAGCTTATGCTTGGCAGCCGTCGAGAGTTGGATTAATCAGAATGGGCTAAAACTCAACGGCAACAAGACAGAGGTTCTTGTGGTTCGCACCCACTCCCTCTCCGTGGACTCCAGCTTTCTGGCCTCTGGCAATGGGTGCCTTTCCCGTACCAGTGATGACCGTCAGGAACCTGGGTGTCATCTTCTCTGCCACACTTTCTATGAATACTCAGGTGGTGGCTGTCTGCAGAGCTGGACACTACCATCTGAGGATTCTCAGGAAGGTCCTTCCTCTGCTCCCTCCGAAGGTTAGGCCGCCGGTGGTTGCTGGTCTGGTGTTAAGTTGCATCGACTATTGTAATGCGGCCTATCTTGCTCAGCCTAAGAGCCTGAGCCACCGGCTTCAGCTATTACAGAACCTGGCGGCTTGGGTGGCCACGATCATCCCCTATGGGAATCATAAAGCTGGTGCTCAGCTCCCTTCACTGGCTGCCGGAGGCAAAACCAATCGAATTCAAGTCTCATTGCCTGGTGCATCAGGCCTTTTATGGTCTCGGTGCTAGTTATTTCCAGGACAAATGTTCACACTACCTTGCCCACCGGTGCTCTTTGCTCTTGCTCTCCCTGCCTGCCATATGGCCCTTCCGCTCGATTTGTTAGGATTGGAGATTGTGCCTTCTCAGCGGCAACAGCGAGATTGTGGAATACGTTCCCACTTTCTGAGAGGCACCGCTAACCATCTGGAGTTTAGGCGCCTTTTGAAAATCCTCTTGTTCTAAATTAGCCTCCTTTGCCTTACCTTTATCTATCCTATTGCCACGATACCTCTGGGTGACAGTGCGCTTCAGAAATTCTGTTAATATAGCATAACATACCTGGGGCGCAGGGACACAAATTAACTGGTGAGTGGTCCCCCCTGGTTGGGCGGAGCAGGGGCAACACAGCTCAGCAGAAGTAAACGGGCATAGGACTGCATAGGCCCTACCAGCAAGGCCAAAAGGAAGCAGGAGGGCCACAAGGCACAGACCCCTGGTGAAGAGGTGGCAGCAAGGAGGGAGCGGTCGCCCCCGGGGCAAAGGAGGAGCGGGGGCGGCGCCTGCCCTGGACTTGAGAAGTGACAGGAGCGGGAAGGAGGAACCCAGTAGTGATACTAGTGTTGGGGTGGGGGGGAGGCAAGGCAGGCAAGGCAGCCGAGAGGGGGACAGAGGGGTAACTCCCAGATGCCCAAAGCAAAGAGAAAGGGTGCGACAGCCCGACTCAAGTCGCACCCCCTACCCCAGGAAGGCCAGCTAAAGCACTACTGGAAACAGTGGGCGGAGGATACATCGATAACCCATGTGGGGCGAAGATGGGAGAGTGACGGTGGGCGGCCTAGAGAAGGACATTATGGCCTTCAGCAAAGAGGACCTAAATGAGTGCCTCAGAGAGCTGGAGTGAAGGATGGAGACCACCTTCCAGGATCAGCTCACATCCTTAAAGGATGACTTAAACTCCCTGAAGGAGGTTAGAGAAGATGTGAGGTGCTAGGCGATAGGGTTGATACCACCAAGCAGGCCATTGTTGAGGTGTCGGAAGTGAAGCAGAACATTGAATGCAGGTGGCAAGGGTGACCCAGAATCTAGAACTTCAGGTGGAGGACCTAGAGAATTGGTCACGCCGATCCAACATCCCTGTAAGGGGGCTCAGTGAGGCTGTTCAAGATGTGGACTTGCGAAGCATGATCCAGCAGTGCTTCGGGCACCTGCTGTTAGACACCCCGCCGACAGCGGTAGGAATCAATCGGAAAATAGGGTGGCCCCAAGAGGATGGGATGTTCTAGTCGCCCTATCTTCATACGTGCAAAAGGAGAGTATATTAAGAGCCACAGGAGGACAGAGTAACATCACTATAAACGGATTCCAGGTCAAATTGTTTAAAAACCTGGTGCTATTGACTCTACAGAAACGCAGAGTGATGGGTCCGGTGACAAGGAGGCTCCACACAAAGCAGATTAAATACAAGCAGACCTTCCCCTTCGGTCTGCTATTTTCGCTAGAGGGGACACAGCATCGCAAATGAAACTGTGTAGAAGTGCAAGCAATGTTACATTTGGAAAGGAGGACACGGATGCAGCACATGCGCCCCCCTCCAAGCGAGGGAGTAGACAGTGGGAGCGGTCCAGGTGGCCAAGGGGCGTACCTAAAAGGGCCACAGGCCAAGGAAGGGTCAAGCTGAAGGGGGCAGCAATGGCTCAATAGGCTGTGGTAGTGTGGTAGCAAAGAATGTTGGGGGGTGGTGGAGGATGAGAAGGGAGTAATGCAGCACAGAGGGGAATGACAGACGCGGGTGGGTCTCGAGGAGTGTATATACACTAGGATGTTGGATCCAAATATCTGGGATAAGAATTGGCCCAGGATGAAAGCGGGAAGGTCAGGAGGTATTTTCTGAAATCTGGTGGGAGGTATAGGTATCCTTCTCTTGGGATTGTCTTGGGTGGTTACTCGGATCAGAGCCACGGGGTCCATCCCCGGGCAAATCGTAGGATCTATGATTCGAGCATGGGAGGGAATGTTTGGAGAGGAGGGGGTGAGCGCGGAGGGGACAGTTGGGGGACACAGTTGTTGGCAGGCTTGGGGGGGGAGATGGACACATCAGCAGGGAAGGGATGAATGCAAGGAGACGCAACTTGGCAGGGGACTGGCTGGAGAATGGAGGCACTGGCACAGTTCACGATATTGAGACATAATGTGAGGGGATTGAATACCCCGGTTAAGCGTAGGAAAGCAGAAGCACAAGTCAAAATGGGAAAAGCTGACATCATAATGCTCCAAGAAACCCACAAAGGCGGCAGCTAAAACTAAAATCCGACTGAGGCAGTTCTCAAGGGTGTATCAAGCTAATGCCCAAGGGAAGACGGCGGGGTGTTGATTGCGTTTAAAGACTCAATTGGTGCGCAGATTACACAATCCCAGCCGACCCATCGGGCAGGTATCTATTCCTATGGGGACAAGTAGAACAACGGCTTATCACACTGGTGACAGTGTATGAGCCCAGTGTGTGACAAGATGGGAACGGCTTATCACACTGGTGACAGTGTATGAGCCCAGTGTGTGACAAGATGGGTTCCTGCGGGATGTAGCAGCCAAGTGAGAGCAATTTGTGGTGAGGGAAGTCATACTCACTGGAGATTTTAACTTGGCATGGGCCCCTCAAATTGACAGAAGCTCAGGGGGTACAGCGCGGCATGCCCAGCCCCCCCCCCCCCACTCTTTGATTGAATAGCTTTGAGAATTTAGCTCTGCATGATGTCTGGCAGACCAAAACGGGGACAGAGAGGGGTTATACTTGTTACTCTCATGTGTACCAGTCAATGTCTAGGATATACTATGTGTGGGTAACAGTCGGGTTTATGGGAGACGCGGGGGAGGTAGAGTTGGGGTCAATTGCTCTCTCGGACCACGCACCCATTACACTGACGATTTGGGTCTGCAGGGAGAGGAGGGAAATATGCAGATGGAAGTTCCCAGGAGAACTGTTAAAGGACAAGACGATCATGGATACTATAGGGGACAAAATAGATATTTACTTCACCATCAATGATACCCCTAATGCCAGCCCATAAGGAATATGGGATGCATTCAAGGCGGTAATGCAGCAAGAGCTGATTGCGCTCAGAGCAGAGAGGGGAAAAGCAGTGGGGGAAGCTGGAAGAAGAGTTGGAGGCACAGTTGGGGGGGAGGGGGGTCATGCGGGCATTGGCAGAGAAGAGGACGAGGGCCATGCACAAGGCGCTGAAGCATGTTCGGGGCCAGCCAGACCAGAGACGTACATGCAGGGCTGAGATGTCCATGCTCAGGGCCAAGCAATGATATTATGTCAGCACCAACAAGGCGGATAGAATGCTTGTGCGGCAGCTGAAATCAACCACAGCGGCACAGACTATTCTCCAGATAGCAGAACTTAGTGGCTCAATACTGACGGATAATGATTTTATCATAGGGGAGCTTGCACATATTTACAAAGCCCTGTATACATTTGTTAGTCCGGATTAAAAGGCGGCAGAGGCCTACTTTGAGACATTCGCACTGCCGAAGCTGACACCCGTGAAAAACAAGAGGTTAAAGGAGGACATAAGGGAGGAAGAGGCACGAATAAAGTCTCTCCCACTGAACAAAGTGCCAGGCCCTGATGACTTTCCAGCGCGGTTCTATAAGCAATAAAGAATGAAGCTAGTCCCGAGGCTTACCAAATTGTTTAACTCAATAGAGGCCCAAGGTATAGTAACGCAGTCTATGTCAGATGCTAAAGTGGTGGTGTTCAGGAAGCATAAGGATTCGACAAACGGTGGGTCCTATGAACACCAATGCTAAATTATACACAGGTATTCTGGCAGCAAGACTGTCTCCACCACTCCTGAAGCTGATCGACCCCGACCAGTCAGGGTTCATCATAGGGCGACAAACCCTTGACAACGTCAGAAGGATTTGCCACTTAGCCAAAAAAGCCATTAAAAAACAGGTTCCAGCGGTGCTGATCTCGTTAGATGCTGACAAGGCATTTGATTGTCTCGAGTGGTCACCATGGAGCGCATGGGGGTGGGAGCCATGTTTCGGCAGATGGTGAAAGCGAATAACAGGAATCCCACAGTGCTACTGTCAATCAGCACTCGACTCACCAAGCTAATCCCCATTCACAGCGAAACCCGGCATAGGTCCCTACTCTTAGATGCCCAGTATTTAGAGCCTCTACTTACCAAACTAATGCTTAACTGGGAAATATATGGTGTGCCATTTGGGGGGGTGGGGCATAAAATGGGTGAAATTGCTAACGACATGTTAATGACCCTGACTGACCCAGACACCTCAATACTGGCCCTTGTAGCGGAACTTCTGACAATCAAACAGGTAGGGGGGCTTAAAATCAATATTAGCGCCTCGATGCATGTGGGCTGTAGTGCGCTCTACCAATCTAAAAAATAAATAAAAATAAAAGGTGTGTAGAAATTGGAGCTACTGGGCCTGGCACTAACCCCAGTGCAGCTGAGCGCAGCTGAGCGCCTTGCCATTGCACTACCCCCTTAAACCAGGCAGAGGGGAGCATAAGATACCTAGGGCTTAATATTGCTAATACTATGTCACAGCTACATGTTAAGAATTACCCAGAGGTGCTGCGACAGGTTAAGACAGATATGGGGAAGTGAAACCCGCTCTTAATATCTTAAATTCTATTTTTCTATTAATGATAACATCATTAACTCCACTTCTTTCAAGACAAGTGTACCATAGTTGTCCTCTTATTTCCCCCATTTTCAAGAGATTTTTCAACGCATTTCTCATACGATTTAACATCACTTCCAATGTGCATAGAACCGGCAGCGAACTGTTTGATGATTTTTTCATTAAAAGGTTTTAACATTTGTCTTCTACCATTTGATTGAGCGTCGTCTATATTCATTAGGTTTAATACTGAGGGGAAAATTGTACCACCATATGGTTGTTTAAGGTAGTAGGGACTAAACAAAAATTGGTAATGAGATAGAGCATACCTTGTGTGAGCAATACATTATCAACCCAAGGGGCACTTTGGCCATTGGTCCAGGTGTATGACAAAGGACCACCAATCTCAGATGTTTTATGGAGTTGTACCATATTATAAAGGGCCATAAGTGAGGGCCAACTATGTTCATTATCTGTCCAATTACATTTAGAGGCCACATCCGCTTGAACGTCATACTTCTAGCTCAACAGCTCCTTAGGAAACTTTTTATATCTTTCCTGTTGTCTCATGACACAAAGATCTTTCAAATCTCCTGCCACTAGAAAATGACCCCTGGAGTTAGTAGTCAGCCAATCCTCTAACGCCATAACAATAGACTCAATTATTTTCCCCCAAAAAACATTGCCCTGGAGGATTATACACATTAAATATCAAGATTTCATTTTGATTAATACCACTTCCTAAAATTATTTTTGCAGCCGATACATTTTGGTTTTTAAAAGTTTTTACTTCTTCCATCATATATAGATGATTTTTTATCCCAATGATGAGACCACCAGAGGGGCCACAGTCGTACCCAGGTGTTCGCGCCATCGTTTTTTAGTCACCATCTTTAAGTGCATCCAGGGCACCATGCCCAGCTACTTGCAACATTTTATAGTCGAGAAAACCCAAAGTAGATTTCTCAGATCAAGCCATCAGAAACTTTCTATTCCTAGATGCAGAACCAGAAAGGCTGAAATGGGTGCATTTTACATTTCAGCACCCAAGGCTTGGAAAGAGCTCCCCGTCGATGTTAGATGTCAGCCTAACCTGTCCTCCTTTAAAAAGAAGCTGAAAACCTAGTTATTTGTCTAAGCCCATATCTCCATGCCCGTTTCTCTAAGCCTGATCTTGTCTCTGTTCTTTTTGGTTTGTCAGCCCCCTAATGCCTTCGGGTCCATGGTTTGCACTATACAACTATTTTAAGTTAAGTAAAAGTAAAATTGCTCTCCTTTGAATAATGTTGTACCCATTTAATAAAAAAAGAAATGTTTAAAAAAAAGAGTCCATCATCCAAGATTCTTGAAGTAAAAAGGGTCCAATGATATCAAAATATCTTGACCATTAGCATTGCTAATGAAGGAATTGTATCCTCTCGTGTTGCAAAATATAGTAGACAGGGATTCATTTTTATCTTCGTTTTGTCATGCCTCTATACAAATCATATTCCTCCATGTTGCCCATCTCATTAATCTGTTATGTTCAGAGTTCATTAATGTGAGAACTTTGAGCAATTAACTCAATATCATTCAGTCACAAGTTTAGCTCAATGTTAGGTGCTTAAATGGGTTTCAAAAGCTTTCTTTTGAAATTGGGATCCTGTTCCTTTATACCAAGTAGCCCAGTTCGTACAGTTTTGATGAATGAGAGATCATTAGTAATGCAATTATCGGAGATACAAAATGAATGGTGGCCCAATTGGTTTCATATTGCGTCAGAGTAATCTCCACCAATCTTATGTCCTTTGTCATTATGACTTGCAGTGGCTTGCATCTGTGTAACAGTATCAATATGTTGCTTCTATTTAGATAGAAACTCTCACAGGTTGCATACACTTATTAATTTTGTTAAGTATTTTGTTCCCCTCCAGTTGTGGTTCCATAGATTGGCAAGCCATGGTTGTGTGGATGTGTTCCTCCTTTTCCATAGGAAGTGTGGCAGTTGTTTTACTTCTATATAACCATGTTTTCAGCGTAGGCTGTACAGTTTGGAATGAGGTGGCAACAACTATTTTTGGTTCAGTTGCTGTTATTTCATACTGTTGGAGATCCCTACAGACCACCTCACTCCTAGGTGTTGCTGCTAATGAGAGAGATGATCTTATTCTTACTTCTATTCCATCCTTTTAATGTTTTGCTTAAACTTTGCCAGAAATTGGGGATATTACTAACTTTTTCCCTCATTGTGGCAGTTTTTCCTGGGTCTTGTTTTATCCCTGCCATGTTATCAGTCAAAGCCACTCCTACTTTCTGCGGGGCGCTCGTAGCATTAGTACTTACAACTGATGTCTTCAATTATATGTCGCCCGGCTTTCTTTTATCTCTTTCATCCTATTATCCTTCTCTGCAGCAGTGGCCACCTTAAGTACTGTACCCACCAAGCATAGCAAGTCTTCTTTAATCATGTGCTGTTCTTCATGCAAAGCGTTACACAAGGATAACGGTGCTTTTAACATAATGAGAATTTCTGAATCAGGATAATTATCTTACTCTAAGGATACCGAAGATAAAAAGGATGAACTATGATATGATATGGCATTTATAAAGCGCCTGTACACAACTATAGGCTGGTGTGGAAGCATATACCATTTCTGCGATCTTCACCAAGTCTGGTGAACTGGATAGGTTTTGTAACGTAGGTGGTAATTCTGAGGTGCAATGCATTGGCTCCACTTCATCCCTATGAATCCGCTCCACTTCAGGTGCATTAGAGGAGTCTTTTTGTAGACTTAGGCATACATTTAGAAGCGAGTTGTTGTCCATAGGTTCCACACTCACTCCTTCCTCTTGGGTTTCATCATGATTTTCTCTATGGTTTAGCCAATCTTCCATTGGTCTTTATTTTCTTGTGTTCTTAAAGAGGCAGTCATTTTGCCCTGGTTTTCTTTGAGAATTCTGTCCTTTTAATTCACCTGTGTTTAAACCTGCTGTTGTAATGATTGATTTCACCTGCTTTTTTCTTTCTTCATTTTTCTTATTTGCCTTTTTGGAATTTAAGGCCCTGTTGCTAGGTACGCGAACATTACTGCGCAGTTGGTATTTTTTTACATGCCAAGGGCATGAACTAAATCAAATATTAAACGCGCCTTTTTATCAGTATTAGAGATGGCTACAGGATTCAATAAATATTTGTCCAATCTTTCAAAGCTTTAATAAGGGTGTCACTCCCTACTTTTACATTAATTTGACTTTATCGTTCGAGTAGGAGTTAAACAGCCCAAACACTTCAACGCCAAGAGGCACGCAAATGTATCAGTGTGAGCTAGCCCTTCTATCAATTGTAACTTTCCTTAGCCGCACTCCGTTGTTGTATTGTCCGGTCAGTTTTATACGCAGCGGCTAGCTTGTATTCAAGTGGCAGTTTATGTAACTAACAGTCGAGCATGTTGCCTTTAAATCGTTTAATTTCCAACAAGCTGTGAGTTCCAAGAGGACAATAGTTAAAGAAAAGCTCTTACTTCAGTCTTTGCTGCTCAACCCACTTCTCACCACGGACCACCACTGACCATTTTTCACACACCACTTCACCGCTTTGCATGGCCGCGGGGGTCTTACAGTAAATGCAGGCACGAACAGCCCCTGATGGCAATAGAATTCAGACTATTCACTTCTGACCACTTTACCCACACCACTTCTCCAAAGCATGCAACTTTGCAATGTGGAACAATGATGTATTGTAAATGGTTCTTCTGCTGCTACTACATGTTTCGGGAATCAAACTCTCCCTTCTTCAGGTAGGTACATGCTGTCTTCCTGATAAAGGAGAAAAATCAGTGATACTGAATAAACTGATGTGAACTCAAAAGTGAAAATATGGAGATAGACTCACAGAAATGCTTTAACCTTATGGGAATGTTGGCTAAAAAATGCAACCTTTATTATTTAAAAAACTGTCAAAAAGAAGAGAACAGTCGGTATTTTACTAAAATGCCTTATAGTCACTGCAGCTCATATTCACACTAATCATTATTGGCTGGTGACATCACAATCTCTTACTCAGTAGTGTGGTAATACAATGCCTGTCAGGGCCTCTAGGGTGTCTTTGTGGTCAACCCTGCAATGAAGATCATATGTATGTTTGAGTAATGGTGCATACATATTAGGTTATTCTCTGTATACATTTCAAGGCATAACATAAGCAGTGTCGCATAGGGATTTAGGTTTGATAATTAAATTGACAATTGTGTAGCACAGCTAGCAATTTAAATTGCCATGGTAAATTAAAGAACAATTTAAACTGCATTCCTCTCTTGCCCTCAGTGCTCGCTTTACCCTCTTTTCTCTGCAATCTCAAAGGCGTTTATAGAGAGAGAGTGCAGCAGTACTCATGCCCTCGACTCTTAAGAGTGCCAAAGGCTTGTGTGGGAGTGTTGGGGAAAAAAGTAATTTTTCGTATAATTACAAACCAGAAGTAATTGTGAGGATACTTTTATACATTTAACTATATTATGTTTGGCTAAGACCAGTATGTATTAACTTTATTTTGTTAAAGACAGTCCTGCAATTCCAATGCTAAAAGTTGCATAATGCATGATTACAGTATTGCTACTGCAAAACAGCGCATTGTCTCCATGTTGTTCAGTTAAGTTTAGTGTAGTGCATCAAAAGCTTGCAGTGTCAACTATATTTCATTTTGTTGGGGAAGATGCATCATATTGACGAGCGAACACTTAGAAAATGTACATGATCGCATGGCCAAATGCTATTGATGGCAAACCTAATTCTGTGACCTGCTGGTTGCATTCATATATGCAAATGGTGCTCAACCCAGGAGCTACTCCCAAACTCCTGGGCATTCTATCTTGACACCCGTTGCTTTATACAATGTGGTGGTTCATAAGAAGGAGGCAGACACTTGAAGGGCATTCAGAATTTGGTTTATTCAAATAATACTAATGTCCAACTATCCCCATTTCTAAAAGGGTTTCCCTGCCTATATCTCTATATATAAAAGTGAAAATGTGTTTGTCTGTGGCAGGATTTGTGGCGAAGCATTATTCCTTATACAATTCCAGTTTCACCAATCTGCACCAAATTGTGCATAGTTACCCGATAGGACCCTCCTGAGATTACTGGCTAGATGACATTTGGACACACCACCATTTTCCCTGGATTTCAGCACCTTCACACATGAGACGACTGACTGAAATAGGCAATAAAGGCCGATAAATATGTGGAGCGGGTGAATGTGGTGCCGACAAGTGTGTGGAGCGGGTGAGTACGTGGAGCGGATACATTCGTAGAACAGATGTGTGTGGGGAACGGACGAATGGGTGGTGTGGATGAATATGTGGAGCGGATGAGTACGTGGAGCGGATGAGTACGTAGAACGGATGAGTACGTAGAACGGATGAGTGGGGGGTGCGGATGAATGTGTGGAGCAGATGTGTGTATGGAACGGACGAATACGTAGAGTAATATATCAAGCAGCGAGTAGTATGTTGTGCCGATGAGTGGATAGACCAGATGAGTGTGTGGACCGGATGAGCGTGCGGATTGGACGAGTGTATGGAGCGGACGAGTGTGTGGACGAGTGTGTGGAACGGACGGGTGTGGGGAGCGGACGAGTGTGTGGAGCGGACGAGCGTATGTGGAGCGGATGACTGTATGTAGCGGATGAATGTATGTAGAGCGGACGAGAATATGTGGTGTGGAAGGGGGTGTAGAGCAGACAAAGGTGTGGAGCAGACAAGTGTGTGGAGCGGATGCCTGTGTGAGCGGATGCCTGTGCGGAGCGGATGTGTGTGTGGAGCGGATGCGTGTGTGGAGCGGATGAGTGAACAGAACGGATGAGTATACAGAGCGGAAGAGTATACAGAGCGGAAGAGTATACAGAGCGGAAGAGTATACAGAGCGGAAGAGTGCATAGGCAGACAGGAGTACATGCGCGTGGTAGACTGGAGTGCATGCGCGAGGATGGCGGGAGTGCATGCGTATGGAATACATAAGAGCATGCGTGAAGCACACTGGAAAATGAGGGATAGACTAGAGCATGCAAGGTGAACTAGAATGCGCGAGTGTGTCGAGCAGGCAGGAGTGTGTAGGACAATATTGAACGCATGAAATGAATAAAATGCATAGAACAGACCTGATCGCATAAATTGCGTGATGTACATAATATGCATTGGTATGCGGGAACATTTGAAAGAACGTACATCATACCACACCCCACGCCTACTCTCTTCTTTACACCACCACTCAAATAGAACACAGGGATACTACGACACCATTCGGTATAACTGTTCTCATATCAACATCTCCCGCTCACTCCCCATCACTCTAAGTAAACACTGCTGGTTTAACACCCCCAGCCAGCCGTTTCTCCTCAGGCCTAACGCAGCCACACTCGAGCTGGATAAATTCTGCAAGAGCGAACACATTCTCCTGACCTCTCAACCACCACACCTACCGCTAAGAAGCAGCTACCACATGAACTCCGCACCAGCTGCACATATACCTGGTGCGCACACGCACCTTTTGACTCTCTTCACTCTCTCTACTGACCCGAACTTCGGTTCCCAAGGGCGTTCAACCTACCAGCGCCTTCAGACCATACCAATGGTATATAAGGCGCTATATAAATGCAAAATAACAATAACAAAACATCAATATGGTCCTAGAAGGACCAGTCCCGACACAAGGAATAAAACTTGAGGTCGAGGCCCTAGGATCAGATTCTGGATATGCTTATGGACACAGTTATTGGGTACAACTCAATCGATATGGTGATGGATGCTGACAGAATTCCTTAAATCACTCGACCCCCTGGGAATACCACCACATCACCTTCGACTGAAAGTTTGATCATCCATCATGCTGCTTCGCAATCTCGACCCACCTAGGTAGTGTAATGGCACAAGGCTATGTGTTACAAAATTGCTGCCCAACGTAATTGAAGCAACAGTGTTCACCGGGAAGGGAAACAACAAATATGGTTTAGAAACAAGCCTTACAATGAACATGTACTTTAGCAATATTGAACTTTAGGTCCATAATTGTTGGCACTTTCGGCATCATGTTACCCATCATGCTGCTCAGGAATCTCCATATTGTTCTCACATACAGTTATATGTTTCAGAATTACTTTTTGAGAAGAACACTACATTGTATTGTGTAATCTTTATATAGAAACATTTTTAAAATGAGAAATCTAAAAATGTAATGAATTTTCTTTTCACCTTTCTTACAGAGCCTTTCCGAAAAAGGTACAGCTACCGTAAGGTATATCTAATAAATAGTACCTGTAAGAAAATAAAATCCTGGGCAATGCCAGGCATATCAGATAGTAAATAAGTAAAGGTGCTTGTCAATCAGTCCGAACTGAAATATATCCCCCGTCCAAAAACGACTACTACCTGACCCTACCACTATGTTCACTAACTTAATTTAGATTGGGAGAACCTCTCCCCTGTTCTAGTATTCTGGTATGTCAATGTCCCTTATTCACTTAACGGTTCTCTTCTTGGAGAGATCTTCAAATAGCCTATGTTGACCTTTTTGACCAGATCTTGGGAGTTTCTTTACAAATGTATTTAGGCTTGCTGTCCCTTCTTGGGCTAAGTATTCCACAAGACTTAGTACCATTCCTTATTACCCTTTGGTTCAGGTAAAATTGTTCTTTTAACGCTAGTGATTCTAGACTTCTCGTTAATGTCTTTACTTCCTCCTTTTCCTGGGGTTGTATCCCCTTGTGAACACTTGCTTTCTCAGGCTTATTCATAACGCTTGGGACCAGCCTGTTCCTTTTCCACTTTAAGGCTTCTATCTTTAATGTCTCTTATATGTCACTGGAACAAGTTTCTCGTCGGGCCCATTCCTCAATACTTCTCTTTGGACCTTATTCGTTATCCTACTGATTACGTTAATACAGTTCCACTTTAATGGCTTTGATTCTGGTAGTTGTCAATTTCACTGGGACGAGTTTCTCTCGTTCGATAAAGATGCCCCAGCGGCCTCTCGGTAGCCCCTTTCTTCCCGTTCCCTCTATGTTTGGAGGGGGTTGCTTTCGGGATAAACCTTTGCTCGGGTTCTCTTCTCGGTCTCCGTCTCTTGTGCTTGACCTCCTTCTCAGCATCTTGCACTCGATCTGCTTTCTCGTGGCGACCGCGTAGGAGTTGGGGGTCGCAGGGCGCTGCTCAGACTCCCGTACGGGGTGGTTTCAAAGTCGTTAGACTAGCAGTCTGCCCTCCACAGATTCATTGTGGTCACACAACCACCGGTGTACAGTTTAGTTTCTCGTCCAGTTCTGCTTCCAGGGAATGCCGGACCATTTGCGCTTCACTATGCTGCCAAGTACTGCTGCTCTCTCTGGCTCTGCAGCTTCCAGGCGTAACCTCATCATGGGGCTTCCCCCGCTTACGGGCTTTGCTCTCTGCTCGCATTGCAACTTGGCTCAGCATGCTCTCCTCTCCTAGCCTATTCATCTCCATTATTTGTGTCTCATCTTAAAGAAACAGACCATTCTTCTTGTGCATAAGGAGTTATTTCAGCTTTACCTTCAATCAAGTCTCTGGCCCTTGCAATATTATTCATGTACAATAGTCCCATATATGTCACAATGGTGGAGGGTTTAGGGAATTGCTTACAGGAACGAGAGTCCTTTTCCACCAAGGGGGGAGTCTCACTAAGTGAGGTCTCACCACCACCAGACACAGGACTCTGCTTTCCTGTTTCACAACTGCTCCTTTGTTGTTGGGTACGCCGTGCCTCAAGCATCTGACTCTAGCATTCTGCAGTTCTTTGAAAGCCCCGGGCTGCACTACTCATCTCAGGTCCGCCTCTCCAAGGCATGCTCACGTCACAGGGCTTCCCCTGCGTAGGATACTCTCTGCTTATCCATGTTCTTCCACTCATCATAGTTTAGTATGCGTCTCCTCTTAAAGAGACATTCACCTTTCCATCTCGGGGCTGGTTGGTTCCAGCCTTACCTTCAGCCAAATATGCAGATGTTTCGTCTTCGTAGCAGATAGTCCCATGTATGCTACTATGCTGTGTGGCTTGGGGAGTTCCTCAAGAGGTACGAGAGTCCTTGTCCTCCAAGGTGAAGTCTCTCCCAGTGAGGTCCCACTTGCCAATAAACCTAAGGAGGGCCCTGTGGAGTGGGGTCATTCCCTAGCATCAAAGGGGGATGCTATCCTTGGGAAGAAGGGACAAATACCTTTGATCCTTCACAGTACTTACTCTCAGACTTTGACCTTCCTTTAAGATTGTGAACTTTTAAATTTATGAAACATCTGAACTTCTTGCAGATCAAATGATGTGTCAAGCCTATTATATATGGGACATTGCCATGTGCAACATCAACTGCGCCCAGCTACACAGAGCTTTGCAATGAAAACTTGTCCGACCCTTTTTTTTTATCATATCCATTTGTGTCCATCCATGCAGCCAACGTTTACATTTTACAGACACTCTTCTTGCTGCCTTACTTCAGCGGTACACTACAAGGCTTTATTGTTTCTCATTTTATAAGTCTTGGGTACAAATAAAATTGCTAACCAAATAAGTTTCTTTGCTAATCAAGAACATTTTCATTAGCAAACTCTGCCAATCAATTTTTGAAAAGTAATGTATGCCTTGAGTAGTCATGAGCAACTGCAAACGCATACTCTTGATAGAATTAAGCTTTGAACGCATTTCCACTCGGGGATTTGTTAAACTGGTCCGACTCTTGGAGCATTAACTAGTTCTGGTCTGTGCGAGACTGCAGATTCTTCCAAAATTATTTCTGGTCTAAGCAATGGTGCACCTATCTTTTTAACACAGACTTGCAAATTAGTTAATTCCTATTAATGTCCGCATATCTGCTCTCTGCAGTTTGGAAGGCCCATATAGCGGTGGATTCTGCTTTTCTCCCGGTTACTCAAACCAGCTGTTTGCTCGTCTTTTCACGGATTATAGACTTCACTGCGTTTACTATATATCTCTTTTATTCCGACCTCATGAAGGCAAGTTGGTTTTGCTGTTGCAGCACAGCCCATCCTAAAACACTTTAATGTCTGTTTTAGGCAGCTCAAATGTTTAACAGATTATCCGGTGCCCATTAACCAAGGATGTGCCACTCCTGGGATATAGGGTTATCTAATTAAGTAACACAAAGTCCATCCACTTGTGCATGTGAGTTAAATAACTATTCTAGCTTGTTTGGGTGTCTAGCATGCCTTAATATGCTTGAAATGTTTGATTCAGCAAGATGTTCATCAAGTTGGTGGTTCAAGCTTTAACGTGTAGGGCATTCAGCAAAGTGGTGACACTATTAAATGGGCGGCCACGGCACATGTTGAGTGCGCGAAGGGCATGGAAAAAGACAGGGTGGGGAGGTGTTATTTTAAAAAAAAAATGGCTGGGTTATATAGGGACAGCAGGGCCAAGAAAGTTCACGAACTTGAAGAGGTCTCTGCATTGAGAAACAACCTGCAAGGGGCAAGTAATTAAATGTGAATCTTGAATAGGTGAAACGTCAGAGAGAGAATAAGTTGAGGATTGTCAGGGAGTTAAAAGGAAGGAAGAGCGATACTCAAAGCATACTGCCGGCTTAGATCAGTTTGAATACAACTACTGGAATAGATAGTTTTCACTGAAAGAGCTTAACTATTTCCCACTAACAAGCACACACAACAGCCCCAAAACAATCAAGGAGAATATTTTTAAAATCATTGGTTACAGGGTGCATTTTACAATCCAGTTTTGAAAAATGTGCAGGAAAATGCCGTACAATTTATACAAATGGTTCTGTAGACCAACAGGAAAAAAAATCGAACTAATGCCTGATCGCCACGAGTACAAAGGAGCATTTTAAACGCTTTTTCATTATGCCCTTGCCTACGATTGTCTGCCAGTGCTCAACAAAGGTGAGCAGACATGTTCATGATATATTTCCCAACATATTCCAGTGTTGTAAAAAAATGATGTAATGATTTGTGCCAATTTATTGCTGAATACTGCCAAGTAACCTTCTCTAAAGGCCAGTTTCCAAATAGCTTAAGAAATCAGTGGCAGTGGGGGCGCTCGAGAGCTGCCTGTACAACTAAGAGAGCGCCCTACAGAGTCCAAAATCTGCACTTGTTATCCAAGTCACACGCAACACAATTAGTGAACCGAAGCAGCAGCAGAACATGTGCAGCTCCAGGCATCTGCGGCCCAAGGCGTCTAGGTATGAAAAGAGGCCCTTTGTGGGTAATTGCAAGCATATCCCAGTGAAGCATTGCATGAAATGGCATCAAACAGGACACAGAGCCCCTAATCGCTGTAGCAGAATCAAGCGCTTGCTATGAAGGACCAGCTCTGCATACCTGCGGAAGTGAGGTCAGGAAGTGATACAGGAGTTCTGTAGTGCCTGCAGGGTTTGGGATCGCAGAGCCAGTGGTAGCCGACAACTGAAGCCCAGAGCTGGAGGGCTGAAAGACAAGATGGCAACCTAGAACACTTGGTATCCCTGCCTATGATGCACGTTAGTGTGTGACTGGGGTGGGGGAGGGGGGCATGCGGGACAGGTGAGGGTCCATATATGGAGCATGGGTGAGGAAGCAGAAGGCGGTGCTGTGGAAGAGCGCAGGGACCATGCCAACTAGTTGTCGAGAGGGCTGTTGGTAGCATGGTTAGCACCATATCTGGACCATACCCCAGGAGATGCATGCGGTCAGATGTAGTTTAGTTATCGCACAGGTAAGGGCGGATTTAAGTTCGGAAGAAAGCATATGAACATATCTGGCACAAAACAGTAAGCACCTAGAACACTCCCTCTCCTTACAGGATAAGCGGTATTGTTTCCATCAGCAAATATACTCATGGGTCTAGATTGTCAGGAACCTCAAATGAACCTTGATCAATATGCTTAGAAACGTCTGAATTATTAAAAGACACTTGCTTTGGCGAATTCACAGAATCCCTTTCTTCAAATGGGAACATCCATGTGCACAGTAGTTATAGGAGCAGATCTGCACAATTCATTGCTGAATATAAAAATGTCTATTTTAAGAACAATTTAAGCATTTACTTTGAATTAAAACATCGTTATTTAGACACTATGAATTGGCAATTCCCTCCAAATATTGTTATCAAAGCATAGTAAATCAAAAATCATACATCAGTCTTCAGTAGCTTTAAGGTAAATAATGAAAGACTGTCTATGGCATACTAGTAGTAAAGGGGGGCCCCATTTTTCCAATGTAACATTTTTGACAGGTAAGACCGTCCCTGGTTGTCCCTAGTGCCGGCCCCTTTTGATATGGGTTGGATTTCTTTTTGATATCAATTAATTTTTTATATCAAAATGTTTCGATATCAAATTGTATATCGATTTGATATTTGTTTTATACAAACGGATAAAGTGTGTATTTTGATACAGTTTGATAAAAATGATAAAGTATATATCAAAATGTTTTTATTATGGGAGAGCGCATGTGCGCTGTTGCTTGGTCGAGGGCAAAGTGAGTTGTGAGGAGTTAGACGGCGGTGTGAGGTGACGCTTTGATGGCACAGGAGTGGGTTGTGGCCTTGATGGTATGATGTCATGATGTTATATAAAGCTGGCCTTTGAATAATTTTATATAAACTTTATATTATTTCTATTTATCCCCAAATAAAAGTGCCATTAACAAATTTGGTTTGATATCAAAAAATGTTTGATATCAAAAATGTATTTTTGATATCAAACATTTTTTATATCGACGTTGTATATCAAAATTATAACAGTTTTTTAATATCAAAATTAAAAGTTCTGGATATCAACATTTTTTGTATAAAAATTTTACAAAAAAATGGCATAAAAAATGTTTAGATCAATAATCCTTACATAAAAATGTTACACAAATTTGCTAACAAAACGTTCTTGATATCACTTTTTATGACAAAATTAAAAAGTGATAAACATTGATAGCAAAATTAAAAACAATGTTTATATACAAATGTTACTATGTTATATCCCCCAAAAAATGATTTCTAAATATTGATTTTTTTATCTAATTTTTTTTAACAACAAAAAAGGTGATATCAAAAAACATTTTGATATCAAAATTATATCATAATTGATATAAAAATGTTTCTAAAAATTAATTTGGGAGGGAAAGAGAGCGAGGGTTTGTAGGGATTTGATCATGGCACCCAAAAGGGAGGGGGGTCTGGCACTACCGAATTTCCAGCAGTACTATAAGGCCTCACAGTTACGGGTGATCAGAGAATGGCTTCAGGAAGGGGAAAGCATGCAAGACAAGCAGTGGGTTAAAATGGATAGAGCGGTAGCACACCACAAGTTGGCGGAAGTTCTGTGGCTACCGAAGCACAGGCCAAAGCATCTATACGAGAGTACTATAACCAAATTGGTGGCAGATAATTGGGATAAACTGGTGAGAACCAAGGGGATAACGACCTTCCTGTCCCCCTTCACACCCATTTTGAACAACGGGCACTTCACTCCGGGACTAGAAAAGGGGGCATTTAAGCAGTGGCAGGATGGGGGGTGTAGGAAGCTGGGAGACATGTTCTGAGGGAAGGAAATACTCTCCTTTGTGGACTGTAAAAGGGAATTCTCAGTGAAGGAGGGGGGAAAGGCTCAGATATGCGCAAATAAGGCATTGGCTACTGAATCCCGAGAACAGGGAAGCAGCAACCAGAGAAACAACACAGCTTGAAAAATTCCTCCTATCCAACGATGGGTCCAAGGGGCTCATCTCCAACCTCTATAGGATATTGGACAAAGCAAATGCTAGGCAACAGTGGCCGTACATGCAGAGATGGGAGTGGACCCTAGGAAGGGAGATTAAAAGGGAGGAGAGGGAGAGGTTATGGAGAAAGATTCCCAAGTTAGCTAGGGCACTCCAGTTGCAAGAAACCTGGTACAAGATCCTTCTAGGCTGGCACTATACACCAGCCCGACTTCACAGGATGTACCCTGGGACCCTAGGGGACTGTTGGAGGGGTTGCGGGATGGAGGGCACAGCATATCTGGTGGGAGTGTCCTAAATAGCGGCCTTTTGGCAAGAAATACAGAGGGCACAGGACCAGGCCTTTCAGCCAGGGGAAAGCCGACCACCGGAGCAGATACTGCTAGGAATCAGAGGGAGCACCGCAGCGGGGGAACCCAGATCTAGGGAGAAAGCTAGAGTGATCCGAACGCTGGTGGCCATGACATTAATAGCGCAGAGATGGAAAAGCCCGGAAGTTCCCATGATGCAGGACTGGCTGCGGAAGATATGGGAAATTATAGCTCTCGAATGGGCAACGTACACTATGAACAACAATGTTCATAATTTTGCAAAAGACTGGGAGAAACTTTGGCATTTCTCAAGGACGATTTTAGGGTAGTGTGGTGCCCCCAGTGCCTAAAACTGTTGGATCTACATTGAACCTTGGTGACCGGCCCGTGGAAGGAACGGGTCAGGGGCCGAGCAGAAGTGCCTTTGGGGGATAGAAGGGGGGTCGTTTTGTTTTGGTTTAACATGTTGTAAATTCAATAAAAAGTTAATAATTTTGTATTTTTTATTTTTATTATATCAATTCAAAAATGTGATAAAAAATAATATCAGAACGCAAGCGTTGTGAAAATATTATGCCAAAAGCTGCGCCATGTCTTTTTAAAAAAACAGCTCAGTTACAGGGCCTGTGAATATATAGTTTACAATATATAACAAAATTAGAAGTGAAGATCTAATTCCAGGGCTACAAAAAAAAAAGAAAAAAATTAAAAACAGGCAAACGCATGCAACATGCTGGGACACTTCTCCCTGTAGTGCAGAATGCAGTGTTCCAGCAACACAGCCACAACTTGCCTCAATGAAAATTGTGATGTCATCTTTGATGTCCTAGGTGTTAGTCTTAACAGTGCACGGGGGAGGCACGAGTTATGGTTGCTTACATTACCTTAACTGGTGAATTTCTGGAGTTTTTCAATTTTACCTGTTACCGTAACATCCCTTTAACAAAGTTTTTTCACTGAATAACGTGCCAGTTGCCTGCACTCTTCTGGCTATTACAAACTTGGGCAAGATGCAAGATTTTAATGAAAAAATGTTTTTCTACAATAAAGCTCTAAATATTTTAATAAACCTTTTTTGACTCTTGGACCTTTAATCAAAAGGGAATCATCGCAGGAGTGCTGCACATCACAGCAGCGTTTTTACGCCGCAAAGTCTGAGATCTGTACATGCTGCAGCGTGGAGCAAGCACCAGTGGAAATAAGCCATTATGGAGCGCGTGATGCACTTTTTCAACGTTTCCTAATTCGGATTGAAGCGCACCATACAGCGGCTCAGCTTGCCACGAGAAACCGTTCTTACTTTTTTTCACAGGAACTCGAGGGTGGGTGGAAAATCCCATTACAGAGGAATCCTGGGGTGTCGGAGGATGCTGAAGGAAGCACTGTTGGGGTAAGTACCCTTCCCCTCTCATTATTTCCTGTTAAGAGATCGAAATATCCAGTTAAAAGTAAAGTGGCAAACTTGTGTACCAGCTTGGAGCACACAAATCATTGCTGTACCGTTACCGACCATAATACAAAAATCATTGGGATCTGATACATTGGGACTATATCATTGGTACAGTCTACGTAATACGACTTTGCCGACAAGCATGTCTTCCCATGTCAGCAGAGAAGCTGCAAGGAAGGAACAGGCCAATACCCTTTTTAATGAAACCCTAGTAAGTGGAAGAAATAAAGATATTGTATCAATAATTAAACCTACAGACACTGAGATTGCTCGCCTCAAAGGATTAGAAAAACTATGAAAAAAAGATATCAGCAAATGGTGGGAAGAACATTCCCGACAGAACTATATAGATGTAGGAAGAACTCGCAGGGGGTTGAGAATACTCAATATACCTTAGTTTGAAGACCAGAAGCCCAAAATGTTACAAGAGTGGGGAGATGCCACCAATTGCTGTTCAAATACTCTCCTCAAACTACTTATTAATTATGCCGGCAGTGATTGGATCAGAATTCTAACACAAATAACAGAGACCGAAGAAAAAATAACACTTATCAAGGAAAGTGATGAAGGCAAGAAATTAAAAGCAAGTATGGAGGAAAGTTTAAAAATCTATGAAGATGAAATAAAGCTCAGGAAATAACATACATTCCTACGTGACAAACATGATTATGGAAATGGCTTTGTCTTTTGCATGCAGATTTGACCAATTAAGGCAACAAGGAATAATTGGACTAGTTGCATCTTCAAGCCATAATGAGAATATTATTGATTTTGTTGCTTCCACTCCGGAATCAGACGTCACAGAAAACGAAAATGAAGAACCATCAACACGTTTAAATTGTTTAGAGGAAATTAGGTTACTTTGCTAAGATGGAAGAACAAACAAAAAAACAAGGGGAAGCAATTTCAGTACATTAGGATGAGGGAGAGGAGGAAGAAAAACACGAGGAGGGGGCAGAGTGAGATCTCTGCGCTCTGGCAAATAAGTAACATGACTGAAGAAATGGCAAAACATGCCATTAATTTGTCAGATCATGCACCGATGGTGGAACAAATCAAATTATTGAATTTGGGCCTAAACATTTGTCCGTAGTTTGAAAAAATTCTTTGCAATCAATACTTACAGGAGACCACCCAATCCTGCGAAAGAAGGTAGCATGGACATAGCCATTGCGGACATGAGTACCCTCTCCATTTTAATAGATTTGGAAAAAGGTGGTGGGAATTAAATCAGTGAAGAGGCCGTTGACTTTGACGAGTCAGGAATAACTACCAACTGGCCCTCCACCAGCAAATTGAAATGCAAATCCAAGTTTAATCCCTTAGATATTCCTAGATATTCCTAGCAGCCATATTGAAGCGTTTAAAAATGTAGTCATTGACGACTTAAAAAGCATGAAAAGAACTAGCAGATTTAAATTTAAAGATAATCTGTCACGGAAACACAGGAAGGTGCTCATAGAACTTAGTCAATTACCAAACTGTATCATCAAGCCAGCTGATAAAGGCTGCAATATTATTGTTATGAACAAACATGACTACATAAAAGAGCCTATAAACAACTAAATGACAGAAAATGTTATGAAAAGCTAAGTGGGAATCCCTTAAAGGAGTTGGAAGTCAAAGTTCGAAATTTCCTGTGGGACTGGGAAAAAGCAGGGATTCTGGATGAAGATATGGTGAAGTTCCTTTTCACAAAGAACTCTATATTACCCACCATATACTTCCTCCCCAAAATTCACAAGAATTCCACCAAACCCCCGGGAAGGCCAATTGTAACCCTCACGGCGTCCCTCCTGGAAAACATGTCCAAGTTTGTGGATGAGGTTCTTTTTACATTTGTCTCATCATTACTGTCGTATCAGAAAGATCCTGCCGACTTTCTGTCCAGAATAGACAATCTGCCGTGGGAGCCTTCATACATCTTGGTAACCATGGATGTGGTATCATTATATACCTCGATACAACATGACTTCTGGATCAAAGTTTATGAATTTTTCCTTAGGACGAGAACACTAAATTATCTGCAACACACCAGTGTGATCTTAGGCATGGTCAACCTTTGTCTCAAAAACATCTTGTTCAATAATCATTTTTTCTGGTAGACCCAGGGGACTGCCATGGGCACTACATTTGCCCCATCATATGCAAACTTGACCATGGGCAATTGGGAAAAGTTCATAGTATGGACAGCAGAACATGAGGCCTATACTGAAAACATTGTGTTGAGGTTAAGACATATCGATGACCTTTTTATTATTTTGAAAGGAAGTGAGAGAACTGGCTAGATAAACTGTTGAATACCAACAATTGCAATTTAAAATTTACTCCTCAGCATAGTGCATACTCAGTGGTGTTTTTGGACGTAAAAGTTAAAGTAGTTGACCAACAGGTGCTATGTGAGCTTCATCAGAAACCAACGGGCTCCAACGCCCCACTACACGCTAGAAGTGGACATCCAAAAAACCTGATATGGAGTATACCATTTGGTGAATTTATTAGAATCCGAATGGATTTGGACAAACATTACGGATTTTGATGCAGCCAGTATCAGTGCATGGGGATTTTTGAAACAATACCCTAAGAAAGTCATCGAAAGAGCCGATCTTAAAGCTCAAGCCCTGGACAGACATACGTTGATAACCACACAGGTCTCAGAGACAAAGGATACTATGGACGAAGATGCTACAAGATTAATACTTACCTTTGGAAGCCATGTGTAACCAGTGAGACAAATACTGAATAAATATTGTAAAGTCTTGAAGACACAAAGACAGGGCTCAAGTCGAGGGTACACGTGGGTGGACAGCATCCACCCACTATTTTCAGAGGGTGGACGCCATCCCCCCTGGGTATTTTAGAGGCCAGAGGCCAGGGATGGATATAATAATAAACATCCATTGTTTTTTTTTTTTAATCATCCTTCCACAACCGGGACTCGAACCGCAGTCCCGAGGTTAATAGGGAGGGGTCTTCATCATTGCACCACCATCCCTGCATCTGATGAAAAGGAAACAAACAGTCTTACAGCAGACAGGCCAGGCCTAGAGCTGCATAGTAACAAAAACTTACTTCATTGGCTGTTTATCAGCAAATGAAATTTATTAACAGTACTAAGTGGGACTTGGTGCAGTAGCATGCAAGTCGTAGTGGAGGACAGAGAACGAAACAGAAGCAAAATGGATATTTGTGGCTTACCTTCCTTGCTTACCTTCCTTGCAGTGGCGGCCGCTTCATTAGGGCGGGGGGGCGCCGCCCCCCCTCCACAGGGCCCCCCACCAAGGTATAGGTAATTTGGACTTGCTACTCAGATTCAGACGTTCTTCTGAATCTTGGTTTGTTTTATGTGTATTTTAATTACATGGCATTGCCAGCAGCAGCGCAGTGCTGCAGTGTCAAAAAACACAATAAAAGATTAAATACCATTACCGTGAGCTCAGCTGTGGCCGTTTTATCAGTGCCAGCTGCCACAGCGGGGCGCGTCCCATTTTACGCAGCTTTTTCTATAGTAAAGTGTGTGGAGCTTATAGCTCCACGCACTTTACGTAAAGTCATTTAAACTAGGAGGCTGGCGGGGCGCTTGAGTGGTGGCCCCGCCAGTAGTAACATATACGGAAACAGCGCACCGAACAAGATTTATTACACTAATCTGCCTGATGACCCTTGTTGCATAGATACTGAAATGTCATTGGCTGTTTGCCAGCCAATGATATTTAGTTTGGGGGTGGGGTGGTGGCGCAGGGTACGTGCCACCTACACTTTGGATCGTCTTCTCTCGAGTGAGCCAGCCATGTACAAACTTCTCAGTAAGTAAACTGTTGGCCCTTTACACTTGCACTGCTGATTGCTATGTTGTACAGGCTTCCAAGACAATTTGAAGAGAAGGGAAATGTTTGCTAAAGCTCCACTTGGACAGGTTACATCAACTGCAGTTAGAATAGAAAGATTATCTTTTTTTTTAACTCACGGGTATTACAAATGAGCTGCCGGAGAGCCAGGGAGTCTAATAGCAAGCCAGTCCATGCCTGACTTAACTCGAGACTGGAATGTCTGCAGGGCGTTGTGAAAAGGCTCATCGGTATAGCCGAGTTCTTTAGGAGCGAGTGGACCCGGAGACCGGATCTGCATACTGCAGCAGTGCCTGGTGAAGGGAGGCATTCTACAACGTTGGTAAGCAGGCATGGCATGGCTGCCTCCCAAACCCAGGCCGGTTGAAGGGGCCTTTTTAAAGTGGGAAGTGGCACCAAACGGCCATCGTTCGCCAGTAAGTCTGCACGACCTATCCAGGCGCCATACACCACCCATTTCTATTTGATGGCTGTGCGCAGCAGAGGAAGGCGCCTTTTTCTGCAGAATGGGCCCTTAAGATAGCCACAGCCTGTGGCATTATGCAGGGTCGAGGAAGCCTGGTGTATGCAGTGTCCTCATTTGCTAGGAGTCTAAGTGATGTTCTAGTTGGCGGAGCTGCCACACAGCAAAGGAGTTAACGGCTTGGCAGCTATGGTGGCACCAGTTGTTGAGGTACGGTGCTCCTGAATGTTTTACTTGTAGAATTGAGCACATACAGTGCCCAGGCATATTTCATTGCTACATCTGCATTGGAACATGTTTTGCCCAGGCATATTTCATTGCTACATGTTTTGATAGTGAACAGGGGTGGACTGGGAACCAAAAGAGGCCATGGAAATAATATTCATAGTGGCCCCATATTACACACGTTCAGTATTGCAGCTGAAGTATTTTGCTATGAGCACAATAGGAAATAACCCACACAAAAGAGGCACAGGGTGCAGAGGCCGCCAACCAGGAAATCCCTATAGGCCAGTCCACCCGTGGTAGTGAATAGGAAAGGATCATCTATTATGGACTGTGGTGGGACTGTGAGTACTTTTGATAGCAAAGCATGTCACGTGATAGAAGCGCTTGTGGAAAGTGAAACTTGACTCTAGGGTGTCCTGGTTGCATATTCCCATGCATGAACGTACATGGCGTCTCATGGCAGTACCTGTCCATATGACACATAACTTGGCATGTTGAGGTACCACTTTGTGCATTTGAGGCTGTCCGTAGCCAGATGTCAGCTGTAGATGGTGAAGTGATTTAGTGGCTACTGCCGACTGAGGGGCTGTTGCTGTTTTTGCAATTGACTGCAGTGTTGTACTAACACTAGTTTGAGGGTCTCCCAACTTTTTTTGGAAAAGGGTATACACTGGTACACTGAAATGTCTGAACTTAGCATGCTGCTTGTGTACAGTGCTTGCAGTTGGTTGGCAATGCCTGCACACTCTTCTGAAATGCAACACATAGCCTAAAATTCCCCTTCACTCTTTTCGTTCAGTCTGCCTACCATAGATACCCCAGGCTGGGCAATATGCACCACTTTGCTCCAATTGAGTCATTCATTCTAAGAAGACTGCTTTGAAAAAACACTGGGAGGCCATTCAAGCACACAGTTTGTTGATTATGCTTAAGACAGCTAGGTTAAAGAGATCCCAGGAGGATGTGTTTTGCATGGGGAAGGGTAGGAAGTGGTTGGGAATCGCCATGGGGGTTAGCTTGGCCATGGGTAGTCAATGGGTGGGTAAATAACCATAAAATTTAAGTTGTTCTGTTGTTTTTTTATAAATAAGGCAACACATTTCAGTGGGTTGGAGGGACTAACCTTTCAAATGTAGGGAGGGTAACTTCAGAGACTTTGGGGCAAGGGCAATCTTACTAGTGTGGGGGCATCTAACTTCTTTACACATTGTAATGAGACTATTCTGGTGCAGCTTCAATGTTACAAGCAGTTAACTCTCTCCTTAAACTATTTCTGTTGCATTTTTCTCCATGCAATATGTATGTGCTATTTCTGTGACCTGTGCATTCCACATGTTTCAACTTTGAGCAACTGAAGCAATGGCGACTCAATGAGGCAGACAGCCATTAGAGATAGGACAAACGCTGCATTAATGAAGTGGTTAACAAGTAATATTTTAGCTTAGATTCTCCCCTTTCAGAAAATGCCTAAAATCCCACCTTAGTAAGAGGATGAACGCATATGAATGCCAGTAACAGCACGACAAAATTATATTTTTCCATCATTACTGGTTATCTATGTAATTCATTTCTTTATGCATACACCATAGTACCAGCTGCTGTAAAATGCACCATCACACTTGCGCACGTAAGAATGATGTACCACCATTAGTATGTAAAACCTAATGCTTTTTATGTCATATTTCAGTGGGTTTGGACAGTAAATTGCACATTTTGGAGGTCAGTTTTCCCAACATTTCCGGGGGGAGAACTGCCCCGGAACCCCCTTGTGTGGAGTGGGCTTGCGCGCTGCGCGCGCTCACTCCAAAATTACCCTTGGGAAATTCACGCCCCACCAGCTTTCAAACTCACCAGCCGCCACTGCTTCCTTGCTGATGTGCGTAACCCCGGGGTAAGTCAGTGAAAAGCTCTTTCCTTTCAACTTTCCTGGTGCTGTCTCACCGTAATCTGCCTTGCACAAGAAATGTATGAATGCACTTTATTCTCTGTTACTAACCTCCCCAACAAACTAAAGGAAATTACATGGCAGCTCAATTAGTGCATGTTTTGCAAGGCAGGGAGAGTTCTTAATGCCAGGTGGGTTCCCTCTAATTGCCGGGCTTTGACACTTGTTTGGGTCCGTTAAGTAGTTGGGCAGATCATTTTCAATCAGTAGCTGCAGGCACACATTGGGGACTTCCGTGCGAGTCAGATATAGAAACCCTCTGGAAAGGGGGTCCAGTGCAGCATTCGTCGAGAGATGCGTGAAGTGAAGTAGATGAAATGTCAGGGAAATTACGAGAAAAATCCATCAATCACTGCGAGGCCCATTCTCTAATGCGTAGGCAAACAAACGTTTTTGGGGTGTTTGTTTGCAGTGGATGAGAAAAGTAATCTACGAAACTTGTGGACAAGACAACGTATGTTTTCATAGTGCAACGTTACAGCACCAAGAAAAGGTGTAGTTCTGTGAATTTTACTGTACTTCATAGTCGGTAAACAGTTACAGGGAGTGAAGGGGTTGGACCTTGGAAACTAGATAAATAACAGAATATTTTCTTTTTTTAAAATTACTAGCCTATTTTATTTTGAAACTTTAAAAAGAGCATATTTCTCGTTTTCCAGAAAATTATTCCAGCCGTTTAGCAAGCTCAATTCTTGAATGTCGGTTTTGTCCATTTTATTAAATGGGGGTTTGCCCAGGGGTGGACTTGGAAGCAAAAGAGGCACTTGAAATAATTTTCAAAGTGGCCCCATATTACACATTTTCAGAAAGCCCAAACCGTTTTCCTATGTGAACATTTGGAAATCGCACACAAGAGACTCAAAGTGCAGAGGCCTACCGGGAAATCTCCAGAGTTCTCTACAGGCCCGTGCACCAATGGTCCTACCCCAACTGACCCCCATCTCTGCCCCTACCCCAGTCCTCCTCCCATACTACCCTTATGCACACACACACAAACAAAAAACATGCAGGTATTCAAGAGTCGAACACAAACCAACTCTGATGGTTGGAATCTCTGCAAACGAGGTGCCATGTTGTATGCATCCTTGGCAGGATAATGTGGAGAAAGTAGGGCATTTAAAATGCCCACTGCATTTACTATTTCCTTGTTGCATGTTCCCAAGGACGGCAAGAGGCACATTTTCCTCTGAACTTCAAGACTTGTTATTTGCGTGGACGGTTATGGTACTCCAAGTACTGAGTAGAAGACGGAAAGTAGTATAATAAATGAAGGGCTGTAGGGACAATGAAGGAAAGTGTATGCCGCAAGAAATATTGTCACCAAGTCCAGCATTATAGGATTAGGAGATATATATATATCCATTGCAAAATGAAAGCGCTCATTCAGTGATAGGCTACAAGATAACTCCATCTCACAGAGGACAATATTTCTCAGTCCTGGCGTTCATTATCGGTTGCATTGTGGGAGGTGTAGTCTTGGTTAACTTTGATTAAATACATCGATCTTAAGTAAAACCCAACTAAAAGTAAAATTCTCTGTTAAGCAGAATTATATGCAGCACCCTTTGGGAACACCACACACAATTAGGACTACAAGTGACAGTACAAATTCACCTTTGGTACAAGCCTGTACTACCCAGTAAAGTGCTAGCGATAGCTGAGCAGCCAGACTTATCTCAAGAGTAAAGTGAGCAGTATCAATAGTTCCACAAAGGACAGCAATTACTATGAATCAAGCAAACACTGACTCAAGGTTTCAGAGTAAAAGAATATACATTTATTTACAAATCAGTTATTAAACATTTCACTATTATCAAGCAGTTGAAAAATCATGATTCTAATACACTACACCACACCCAATAGATTCTGGACAAGATAGGCTCAAAATGAAGTGTGAGCAAAATGGCACTCCAGTAATTCAAAAGGGAGGGAAAGACAAAGTTAGACAGCAGCACCAACAAGTAAGCAAGCAGGGCAAAAAGTCTTTGCAGAGGATCACACAGTTCAGGGTAGTTCACGGTTAAGTCTTTGCCAAGAGTTCAGAACGAAGTTGGTCAGACGAAAAGGTACTTTAAAGACTAGAGAAGGACAAGCCCTCGGATTGTCAGAAGATTTCACACACTTTCACCGAGGCTGGACGAAACGAACAACCGGGTTAGCACAGTACCTTTAGAGCAGAAGAATGCTGTAGCTGAGGCAGACGTTCCTGGCAGGTCCTGCAGGCTCACGGTTCCTGAAGCGACTGTCAGACTAATAAGAAGGAGGAAGACTGGAGGTCCTGCACTGCCCAGGGAAGAAACCAGCAGCAGAGCAAAGTGACGAATAAAAGGTGCGCTCCTTAAAACCCAAGCAGTGTCCGACCGTCCTGGCTATCTGGTTCACTGTAGCTGTGCACAGCAAATTCGACCAGAGGAGGGAGGCCTGGCTTGCAGTTTGGCGAACTGGTTGTTCCCACCAGCTCAAGGGGGGGAAGATTCCTTGCAGATCTTCCCTGTCGTCGAAGTTTGGAGATTCGGACCCGCAGCAGGGCTTTACCGGGAGGTTCAGTGGTGGTAGAGGTCCTTTTCGGTCAGCTTCTCTTTGATTCTCTCGATCCAGTGGTGACTCTGCCTTCTCAGTCCCAGAGACCTGCTTTCTATGCAGTTTTCCCCCATTCACCCAACCTGGCTGTCAATCACACAGGAGGGTGCCTGTCCCACCGGGACAGTCACCACAGCCAATCATACCAGAGTGCGACATGGGTCTCCAAAGAGACCCTGTTCAGGGAGTCTCAAACCCCTCCCTCACATCCTGTCCCCCTCAGACACCCAGGCGCCTAAGGTGGGCTTCTGTACAGAAGCCCGCGAAAGGCCGGTAAACAAAGGAACCAAACCTGGTTTGGCACGCAGAGTAAAACACAAAAAAGACTTTTACAAAATGAAATGGTGAATAAACCCAGCCAGAACCGTATAAAAGTAAATATGGTCGAGCGGGTTTACGTTCGAGGCTAACAAGATAGCCTAAAACAATACCAAGGCTATTTAAAATAACCGCGGTAGGAACAATAGGGAAGTTACCACTGCCACCAGCCAAATCTTAATGAAAAGGGAACTAAACAATGTTCCATGAGAAACAGACAAAAAGGGATAACTGGTAACCCGTTCCAGTACTCTATGTAAAATAGTTTGTACTGGGTCTGTGGATTTAAAAAGATTTATAAAGTCAATGGCAACTTTACATGTTCTGGGAGACAATCAGTCCCAGAAAATGGAGTCGGAGTTGGGAAGTCGAAAAGACAACCCTGTGCCTGCACCAGAGGTGCTGCTGTGTAACACGTAGTAAAAAGATGACGACTATGGAGTAGGTGAGGCTCCACAGTCTATGAACACAAACATGTTAAATACACACAGCAAAACCCATGTAAGAGTGAGAAAAAAGGCTCACACTCTTACCAGGTGAAAAAAATAAATCCTAGAAATCCAGCAAAGCTGCTGAGGGACTCAGTAGGTAAGGAAAATTAGCCATTCTGGAGAATTCTCCCTAACATCCACGAATGGAACGTGCTGTCCTTGTGGACATGGAGGCATCTTGAACCCAGACAATACGACACATCCTATTAAAGATTCTCCCTACATCAACTAAAGAAGTAATTTGTTGCTTTTTCACTTGAGTGGCCCACTCTTAACAGGCTTTATCACTACAAAAATAAATCTGAGAACACTTGGTTATTTCAGGGGTAGCAGAGTGACACAGCGTGTAGGGCTTGGTAACTTAAAGAGGAAACGCAACATAAGTTACTTTGGGGCGTTGGGTCATCACAAGGTGCAGTGGGGCAATTAAAAAGACCTCTGAATATTTTGCTAATATATTTAGGAGGATTTTGCGTTTAAGAATATATATATATACCTTGCATGGTATGACACCAGTGCCAGCCCCAGGCTCAGTCCAGTTTTTTCCCATTGCTCATGCCCGTTGCTCATGTCATGCCAACCACCAATGGTGCATTCCCAGAGTATGTTTCTTAATTTTCCAGCAGTGGTCACGAGCGCCACATGAAGGGTTCTGAGTGAAGATGTTAATGCCGCATCATGGGATATGTAACCATGCTATTATAATAATAATTACATGCAATGCACTTTATTGGGGTGCCTTAAGTCCCTAGATTTCCGTTTGGCAAATGTTATTCATTCATTTCTCTCTTCTAATGCTTGCCGCTGAAATACAACAAATAACCTGAAAGTGCCAAAACTGCAGTAGAAGTTGTTTTATACCCCTTTGTTATTTGATTCATGTAGTGCAATTGAATTGGGAAGGTTTTTTCCATTCTGGTGTAAAAGAGTAAGAGCATCTGCCCACTGCACAGGGGCCTTGACCCACAGAGCTGCAGCTGCTATCGCTGTCATAGGAAGGGTGCCAGCAGCTGGCGGTGGCACTGCAGTAGGGCCACTTTCACCATCAATGGCCAGATGTGTGCAATAGCCTGCAGCAAGCACACACTGCAACTGATGTCCCTTTCGGCAAGGTCACTTCTGTGAGGTCACTTCCCGTTGGCTATGCTAATGAGTCTCCACACTTTTTTTTTTAGGACTTGACCCCTGCATAAAGATCTCGGGGCATTATTAAATGAATTCCCAGGTATTACTTTCTGGAAAAGCAAATCTATTAAGTATTCTTTGGTGAACAGCTTTATGAAACCCGACCATTTTGGAGAAAGTAACAACTGGCTGACCAGAAGTGGAGATGGTTTTTTCAAATGCACTCTATGCAAAATATGCAAATATGCCCAGAATTGTAATATATACGAACATCCAGTACTGGGACATTAAATATACATCAAAGGAAAATCACATGCGACTCTGAAATCGTGGTATATGTTTTGGCATACCCATGCTCTAAATGGTATGTGGTAAGTACCAAATGTAAATTAAAAACATAACATGTCAGAGCTATTAAGGACAGTGTCTATCCCATGGCCAAACATTTTTCAGAAGTTCATGGAGGAGATCCAAAAGACCATCTTTTTTGGTGTACACAAACTAGATGTGGGACCGAGGAGGGAACAGTGAACACCAGTTTCGACAAGAGGAGACAAGATCCATTATAGATTGAGAGCAAGCATCCTGGCGGACATAATATAGATGAAGAACTCTATACAATTCTGGGAGAATGAAAATATTTCTATAAATGTATTTCTCCTACAGGAATGAATCTTCTACTGGTTAGGGGAGTTCAACTGCTACACAATGTATTCGGCAGTTTCAGGATTGCAACTTTGTTGTGAATAGATAAACTGTCTATTGGTTGGACAGAATTGAAATAGCCATCTACGTATAAATGCAGATATATATATATATATATATCTATCTCTTTTGTATTAGGATACTGGTTTTGAAACGGTTGTCATAGGTTACAGTATGTTATATAATGTGTTTCTGCTAAACTGCGGATTGCTTTGGCAGATGATTTCCACTACACGCATCTCATTCTAAATGGGTTTTAGCAGCTTTTTTTAGGGTTTAGGGCTCACTTTGCAGCCTTTTCACACTTTTTTCATTTTAACTATTACCCTTCTCTTAGTCTAGTTCTGCAGTGCCGCAAAGCCCTAGTTTTGACTAGGAATTAGGAAACACATGAAAGTAATGGAATTATCTTTTTCTCTGTTCTTAATCTAATCTTGAAGTGCTGAAATGTTGAACCCCTGATTGGCAAGTAGGAAACACATTGAAGCAGAGGTATCTGCATATCAAGGCAATAGTTTCTTTATTGATATATCATATCCACAATTGCAAGCAGCTGAGTTACTAACATAGTCGGGACATATCATTGTTCCTTTGTATTTATACTCCATGGCTGCCAGCTAGGAGGGTTTATTCATAGTAGCTTAGCACTGATGAATGTTCAGAAATGCATCACTTAAATTCGAACAGAATCCAGGTCAAGAATTGTTGTGCGAAGCCTGTTAATAGATTGTAAAATCATTAAAGATGATAGGCCAAACTTGACATGTACTCTAAGCAAATTATGGAGAAAATTCCTGATACTGCTCATGGTCAGCACTTTATGCACATATGCACTTTATTGCTTGTTTCTATAAGCCTCTACATTGTCTGCTTGTTGATAGTGATGTACATTTTATGGCAAGGATTCATCATGGTGGTACAATGGCTGAAATATATATCACTTCAGTGTTGGAAATATATTATGCATGTATGCACTTTACTCCATGCCGCTATTAATGAACATAAAATTGCCCAGAAAGAATTAATTATTGCATTAGCACTTAATGTACATTTTATGCAAAGGATCAACTGTGGAGGTACAATGTCTGAAGTATATTATTTCGGTGTTGGAAATGTATTATGCATTAATGCACTTTACTCCACTCCTCTATCAGTAAACATAGAATTGATCAGAAAGAATCAACTATTGCATTAGCACGTATTGTATGCATATGTATTCATCTCGACGTTTCTGATAGAAAACATAGAAAGTGTATCACATTGTCAGACACAAATATTGTGCGATGCACTGTTGAAATTACACAACAAGTGGGACATGACTGATGAGGGGTCTTTTTTTACAATGGCGAATCATGTTGACAAAAATGTGGATGGGGCATGTAATATGACATTGGCAGAAATGATACACCATCTCGTCCATATGTCAGTGCATATTTAAATCTTTGAACCTTGAAAGGCAAAACACTGTAAGGTGCTCAGAATCTTGAAAGGTAAAACATTGTACAAGAGAAAACAAATATGTTGAAACATTATGTTCCTATATCGAAATTATCTCAATAGACATCATTACGGTGAAATTTATTTTACATTGAGGTTGCTATATAATCGTAATCCCGGCCATAAAGTAAAGGAGAACAAATGATGCAGAATGGTGTTAATATGGGCATTATGGAGTCAGAAAATGTATTAAGGTATACTATTGCAATACAATTGTTAAACATCATGCATTATTCCCTATTTGTTCCGTGATTTGGAATCTTATGTTGACTAGATACCCTTCTACATTCTTGCAGCCATTTTTCGTAGGGCAACAGTCCTCTTTTATTTTGATGATTTTGCACGGACATGGTGTTTTCAAGGGGTATGGTGTAAAGGCGGAGTTACTGTGAACTGCGTCAGTTGCCTGCTTTCTGTTGGCTATTACAAAGTTGGGCAAGATACAAGATTTTAATGAAAAATAATGGGAAAAAATATTCTACAATAAAGCTCCAAATAGTTTAAAGAACTTTTTTTGACTCTTGGACCTTGAATCAAAAGGGAATCATTGCGGGAGTGCTGCACATCACAGCAGCGTTTTTACGCCGCCAAGTCTGAGATATATATATATATATATATTATATATTCAATTAAAAAACTTTGTTATAGAGACGTTATGGTTACAAGTAAAACCAAAAAACCCTGAAATTCGCCGGTTATGGTAAGCTAAGCAACCATAACTCGCGCCACCTCCGTGCACTTCTAAGACGAACACCCAGGACATCAAAGATGACATCACTTATCTGGACCACTTCCTTTTGTTCACCGATTTATCTAGGCCACGTGGTTTTGTTCAATGATGAAGACAATTTTAAAAATCAAAAGGTGTTCCATATGTAGACATTAACTTTGTTGTATGTTGTTGAGGCACTTTCCTCAGCATTTGGCCTCAGTTCATGGTGCACATACACGGGAAAATAACCAAGCCTCAAACACACAGTTCATTTGTGTACTTCATTCTAAAGTCTAATGTCACCCTAATTATTTGGTGGTGGTGTTTATTTCCTCCTTACTGAGGTTTCCTTGTAAGTATTGTGGGTCTTCATATGTACTGTTTATAGTAAGTAACACAAGTATGTAGTAAGTCTTGAATTATTAGCTATTCACTATTTATTCCATGTTTTACATTACTCCAAGCTCTCATAAGGTACTATTCATTAATTTACTATCCAAAATTACCAGATAAAAAATATTGTATATCTATGGTGCATGCTTCAACCATTGCAATATATATATATAAATAAAAATTAGGTTCCTGTAGTAACACTTCCTTTCCTGCCTTCCTCTCACCCAGATGGAGCCCCTTCCCTCTACTCCCCAGGACTGACCATCGCGCTGGACTACCATCTTACTGCGCTATGATGGGGGTAAGGATGCAGACTTTGTTTGACTTGGATGTTACTTTGGCGAGCGACCTTCGTGTGGTTCTGTAAAGTGCACAAATACTTTGTGCCTCTGTGTCCTTGGCCTGACGTGGCCCGCATGTTGCGCTCTGCGCACTACCCACTTGGGTATTTTATCATCTGCTCTGTGCATTACTGCTTGCTCCCTGCCTTACAGGCCCTCCAAGATGGCCGTTGTCGCTGTATTTCCAGTTGTGGGCCAGCCCCTGCCCCCCTCCCATTGGTTGCCTTGGCCCCTTAAGCCAAAGGCTGCAACCGGGAGGTGGGAGCCAGCCACACCATCTAAGGCCCACAACGGGGCCCGCCTCCATCCACTTCCTTTCCTGCCCTCCTCTCACCCAGATGGAGCCCCTTCCATCTACTCCCCAGCACTGACCATCGTGCTGGACTACCATCTTACTGCCCTATGCTGTGGGTAAGGATGCAGACTTTGACTTTGATTTTACTTTGGCAAGCGACCTTCATGTGGGTCTGTAAACTGCACAAATCCTTTGTGCCTCTGTGTCCTTGGCCTGGCGAGCCAAGAATTTTGCGCTCTGCGCTCTACCCACTTGGGTATTTTATCATCTGCTTCATTCATTACTGCTGCCTCCCTGCCTTGCTGGCCCTCCAAGGTGGCTGTCGTTGCTGCATTTTAAAGTGCAATGTTTTTCCTGTTGGGGGCCAGCCCCAGTCCCCCCCCCCAACCCCTCCCATTGGCTGGGACCAAGCAGCTGCTCCTGGCACAAATTTGGTGAAAATCCATCCAGCGGTTTGGGCTGTAGACGTCATCAAAAATGATTGCCATTCAGTCTATGAGAAAAACCACACATTTTGGGTCCCCCCTGTAACTTTGCCCAACCCACCCCTACATGAAACCTAACCAAACTTCGCAGAATCAAACTGACGGGGCCATATACTTTCTTTGCAAAGTTTTGTTAGGATTCGTCCATGGGGGGGCAAAGTTATAAGCCGCCAAAAGTACTCCTCCTATGGGTTGAGCAACTTAACCATAACTACACGGCCGCTAATATATATTTCAAAAGGTCTGAGGATGGGAGGCATCTACTTATGGCTGAAGACTTACATGTCACAGAACTGCCCATATCAAATATCTATGCACCCAATTTGGATGACCCAGACTCTCAGAAAAACATTGACCATATTATCATATAGGTTAAATTTCATGACACTGTATCCAGATCCTGACAGATTTATAACGACTGTAAGACCCTTACTCCAAGCGTGGGTAGGCATCACACGTAGTCTCCTCCTTCTGAAATGTATGGCGACTCTGCACCTGCCCATGGGGAATAAATACTTAAGACTACAGGAGGATTCCAGATACGATTTTGTAATGGGAGTATTAAACGCGCAATTTTATGAAGCTCAGAATAAAGGGATTTTTTTTTTTTTTTTTTTAGGGAGTATAAAAGTAAATCACTATCCCAATGGGAATATTTTTCAGTTGGGTAATATAGTTTATCTCTAAAAAAAAGATACTTTTGAAATACATACTTTTTTACGCGTAGGCAAATTAAACGATGCACTGAAATCCATTGTCACCTTAAAGTTCCACTTCAGAGCGCGCAGCACTGCTAGCGGTCTTCACTGTGACTCTGCTCTGCTGGCCACTGATCCTAAGAAATCTGTGCAGCTGCATGGGTTGAGTAAGGTTGCAGGTTTCTATGGGTCAATTGCTTCCTATTTTTATAGGGAGTATTTTTACTCCATTATAGTGAGTATTTTTACTCCACATCTCATTGTGTTGGAGTGTCTGCCTGTTACAGAGTTAAACGGGCTGCTATGCTCCTGGTCTGTAGAGCTGTTCTACAAAGCACAATGCTTTTTTAAGGTATCAATTATTTAATAGTTAAAGTGAGCTCTAAACAAAATTGCCTCCTGCAGTATTCCTCTCTAGATCCCGTTTTGACCACAGTTATCATGCCCTAAAGTCTTACGGCACAGTCCACCAGTAAACTTAAGAATTGGCGACTTAAACAAAATGCATTATCGGATGCAGTCAACAAACAGGGTTTCTCATTTTATTTCACATATTTTGAGAACAATGTTGATGTAGTGTGAGATGCAAGAGAACTATTGCAAATATTTAAATGCTTTATTAGAGTAACACTTGGAGCACACGAATCAGACAGAACTAAAGCTAAGAGGAGTGAGCTGGGCAAACTTGGAACACAAATCAAAGACTTGGAAATACAAAATGCCTCATCTGTGGACAGCAAGATACTAAGGGTAATTAAAGTAACATTTGATACATTTCGAGATGCTGCAGGCAGCTATGGGAGGTTACATTTCTAGACTGCGAACGTATGGTCAGAAAATATGGGGCGAGTGATGAACCTTGAGGACCATCTGCATTGTCAATAAAGCAGAAGAGAGGAGATGGCATGATACCAGCAATGACGGATGTAAAAGATGCACGAGTGATGCAGCCATGAGCATACTGGAGTCTTTTTATTAGGGGATACCTTCGGGTTAACATACAGAATCCGACATCAGGTGTTCCTGGACAAGATCACACTTGGTTGAGTGCAACAGGATATGAATAGAGATGCTTTTCTATGTCGCATTTGAAATTGCATTATAACGTAGTACAAGCCAAGCAAATTATGCCACATGGTGTTTCAGTGGGAACACTACAAAGAGACAGAGCACTTCATCAGCTCATGCATCCTTTGTGGCACTTTCATGGGGAATTAGTAAACCACCAAGGCAAAAGATCCAGATTTGGCACATTACACGGATGGCCCTTTGGAAGATTGCATGTACTTCTGCCTTAAAATAGTTTAATTGCCTCTGATGTCAATCCATAATGTGCTGAGCTTGCCACTTGTGTGTATGGCAATGCCAGGTACAGATTCAAAAACGTAATTTCTATACCGTAGGAGACCCATTCATAGGGTGTCACTTTTTATACTCTTACAGGGTATCCAGTAGAAACCACACTTTAACCATTTCCTTGAATTTTAGACTGCAACTGGTTCTTTAGACCCATATACCCGATTTACTGCAGGAACCTCTGAACTACTTGCTCCCCCAGAGATTCACATACTTTATTTGAATCTACATAAAATGGTGTTATAATCTTGTAGACAAGTGCTGAATGCTGAAAAGTACACAATTGTGGAACTGAGCAGAGTGAGTAGTTATAGGTTTTCCTACAGGACTAATAAAAATACCTCACTCCCTCCACCAACAGTACTGCGTTACTGTATAAAATGGCAAGCCCAATTCTGGCACAATCCTGTTGTAAAGCACTCCACTGCTATAAGCAATACATAACTGTAGCATTTCGTCTCATCAAGTCATTGAAACAGATTACCACATGGTGGAATTCAAACCAAATTACAGGACAAATAAATATCCACATACAGTCTTGGACAGTTGAAATTGGACTGATAAGGCATCCATAGTACTGGCGTTCAGGAAAGGAACTAGAGCCAGCAGCCACAACAGCTAGTCAATAGAGGAGCAGCCGTTCATACTCGGGCAAGAACATCAGCTCCCACAGAAAGTGAATGTGGTGTGTAAATCCATTCACTTGTAAGACTCATAAATATTGCTGGAAAGCCCAGCTCTGAGCCATACAAGAAGGGATTGGTTTACAGTCCTGAACCGTGGAAACTTGAGTAGCATCAAAACTCACAGTTCCAAACCACTTATAAATGATATGTATGACCAACCATATGCCACATTCAAAGAGATACAGCTGGCAACCACACACACACAATCCATAAAAGCAGGAGCAACCAACATGAATTAACCACAAAAACAAAAAAGGGCACACACAATATTATGATACAACCACACCAGATCTGATAACTGAGAACATGCACCATCAGCAGTTCTGATTTACATGGCCCGTCACAAAACAAGAAGGTACAGGGCAAGATACGTTGGTCTACAAAAGCTTAATTTGAATATATTTGGCTGATGCAACGGGAAATAATGAGGAGTTGAAACAATACCTGCTGCTTTGATGGGGCACTTCTCAGAGGCTTCCAATTTACCTTCACCATGGCTTTTACTTCTCATTTCTTCCCTCCATGACATGATGTCGTTCAGCGGCACTACATCTCTGACATATGCTTTGCGTCTCTCTTCTAATGTCATCTTCAGCAATCGCTCTATGAAAGATTTAAAAAAGCTCAAGTCTATGTTATGTTATGTTATGTTACTTTGCATTTAAAAAAAGTATCATGTTGCCTGCATTTTCTAGTAAGCATTGCCATTATCATATTATAGTAATGAACATGTTCACAGCTTTTATTAGGTTTTAAGCAATATCACATATTAAATCATACTAATATAACATTGAATCATTTTTAGCAAAATGTCAAACCAAAAAATGACAAATGACCAAGGCCCAATACTTCTACCATGATCCAGTTAAAGGCTTACCGATTCACCTTTACCATATTGCATTCATTACATAACAGCATTTTTAAGGTATTCAGTGATAGTCAACTGGGAAATGGTGCACTCCTAAGAAAATCAAGCACTTTCCCCAAATATTCTACGACTGGGGTATATAATAGTAAATTATACCATCTGAGCATATGTGGTGGAAGGCAAGGAAAAAAGAAGTCAAGGAAGGCAAGGAAAAAAGAAGTCACCTGACGACATTGTCACATAGAACCACTTTTAAATATTTAACAATTGGTTATGTGATATTGATATGATAGTTTATTTATAACATGCTTAATACCCAGAGGTTTCTAAGCACGGACCCAGGATTCAACCGGTGTTGCAGCATGTCGTCCTGCTTCCAAGACGAGCACATTGCCCCTGAGCTAACCTCCCAAGACGGTACCAACAACCCCATGATTTTATCTACTATGTTAAGTTCTAGAAGAAAGGGGAATCCTACGACTGAGTTTCTGCAATGTTCTTGGAAAGAACCTTTGGCTTTGTTGGGTGTTGATGTTTTTAAGAGCCCGGATGCTTCCAGTTGGTCAAACCCAAGGATTAAAGTAAACGGGGAAAGATTATTCTGGCCAGAATGGTATCTAGGAGGGATTAAGTGGATTGGGGATTTCCAAAAAGGGGGACATGGTTTACAGTGAATGAAGTTAAGAATAGGTGGGAAATAGACAACTTTTCGCCGTTGGATTACTGACGGTTAAAAAATAAGCTACAGGTACGATTGATGCTGAGAATGAGTTAGATTTTACCATCTTTTCAGCAAGCAATAAAAAATGTGAAGGAGGTTTGGCAAGTCGCTTTTATAAACACATTTTTTCAAGGTATAAGTTGAATGAACCATTGAAGGAGGACTGGCGTAATAGACTCCAAAGTGAAATCTCTACAGAACAGTGGATGAATATGTGTAAGAATATTAATTTATGTTCGAATAACTAGGGTGTAAGATCACATCAAATCAAGATTCTAAATAGAGTCTATTGGACCCTGCAGCATTTAAACAAAGGCGGTATCTCGGATTCAAATCAATGTTGGGGTGTATACATCGGATTGAAACATATGTTAGGGGAATGTGTGATGAGCGCGATTTTTGCCTGCCAAGTTGTTAACTATTGGATGAGGTCCTAGAAGGGACGATTCCTTATGATATGATATATGATGTATGGCATTTATAACGCGCCTATACACAAGTGTTTCAAGGCGCGAAACACAAGTTGTGCTTAGTCTTTATGACTTTAAGACCCTGATCTTGGGGGATGACGAGCTTCTGGAAGACTTGAACACTTGCCAAAAGAAATGGTTATTTAAGGGTGCCTCAATTGGGATGAAAATTATTTTGAGAGGATGGAAGTCAAGAGTATCCCAGATGTGAAATATTGGATTGATGACATGCTAAATTATGCGAAATGGAGAGAATAATCTATGGTACAGAAAAGAAAATGTCCTCGTTTGAGAAGATTTGGGGGAAATTCATGGATCAATATTAGTCTGTATCTAAATGAATAGGAGGGGGAGTAAGGGTGTGGGTAGTAATTAAGCTTTATATATGTTGTAAATAACTCAAAGTTAAGATGACTAATTTTTCTGATTATTTGTAAATTTGATTCTGAGGATTCCAATGCATTTAAAATCTGCTGCTGTAACTATGTTCTGAATTGTAAAATGAAAATAAAGAATAAAAAGAAAGAAAAAACACACAAAAGGGAAAACACTTCTTACAATTGGTAGCAAATGCATTTTCAACATACGGCATGCATAGTAAACGAAGTGCTTAGTTGAGACAGATGGGGGATCCATTATAGTTTACTGTTGCTTCCTAAAATATAACAGCTTGTGTTCTACTTCAGAAGAATACTCTTTAGCGAGGGGTGAACATTAAGATGTGTACCCCCGGTATGCCACTAGGCCCTAACCCACCCACAGATAAATGCTGAAATTAGGACCCCAGCACAGCAGCCCTCCCAGATGGCCAGGAGCCAAAAACGCCATTTAGTTCATGGAGAAAGCGCAAACCACAGATACAAGAGGATGAGTGCGGAGAACAGGAGTGGAGATGGAGATGGAGATTTTGGCAGAATGAAAAGTGGGAATCGGAGTCTAGCAAAGAATAATATGCAGACAGCAAAGGCTTTTCCTTTGTTGAACCAACAGATGCTGAGGATTACATGAATTGTGTGCTGCATAGAAGATCTCAGGATAGTCCTTCAAAAACACGTCATTTTTTTTTATTTAAATCATTTTTATTGAGTTTCAGTAAGCAACTGTTTCATCAACATTCCATCAACCACGGGACTGCCGATCAGTGTACAATATAATGGCCCCTTATTACAGTGGATAAGGTTCAGATACCATTACATCGATGCACATTCGGGAAGTCGTTTGGTTCTACAAACTCAATAAAAGTGTGCCAGGTTGCCAAATATTTTGGTATCTCACTCCTATTGGCTGCCTCGACGTTATCCATGGCCACCGCGAACCAAATCATCAACTACCATTTCCTTATTTCCGAGTTTGCATTCCAATTCCAATTATGGGCTAATGTAATCCTGGCTGCTACCAGAATGTGGGTTACCAGTTTAGTGCTTTCACTAGAAAACCTATAGACACCCCCAGTGTCCACTTTGCCCAGCAAAACAGAGGATCTAATGGAAGGTCAGCCCCTGTGATCTTTTTGATGTGCGGCAGTACATCCGTCCAATATTGTTGAATTGGTGGGCAGGCCATCCACATATGAAACAGTGTTCCTTGGGCCAGGCCACATCACCAATAATTCGGGGACGCCAATGGATTCATACGATGAAGCCTCTCGGGAGTGATATACCACCGGCACATTAACTTGTAACTGTTTTCCTTCAGTTGCACCCATTGTGAAGATATGGATGCTCCATTTTAAATATTGTACCATGATAAATCATCTATAGGAGCCCCAATATCTTCCTTCCATTTGGTCATGCAGCTATGGGGAGGCCCAAAACGATTCCCATTACGTATCTTGCACAGTGTTGAGATCCTCTGGCCCGGTGGGTCCCCGATAAATACATCCTCAAATGTCAAGGTCTCCCTCCTTCCACCCCTAGTCATCTTAGGACTCTCAATACAATGCCGCAATTCAATGTATGTAGGTTTAGCAGTCTGGGAGCAAGAACCTTGGTTTGCATTCGTTAAAGGACATACCCCGTCCACTGACGAATAATTGGCACATCCTCCTCAATCCACCCTTTAGCCACACATTAAAGGGACGAGAGTTCAGGCCTGTTGGAATTGCGGTATTCTGCATAACTGGGATAAGAGGCTAGGGGGCAGTAGTAGTTTTGTAGTTCCTCCCCACTCTATGCCAGCTGTAGACCAATATCCATGTGGCTGGTAATTCTATTTAGGGCAACACCTGTCCTTTGGAGCAATCCACCACCACTCATGTATCACTACCCCCAAACCAGTCTGTTCGATTCCCGCCCACTGCTTAGTTTCACCGGAGGAGTTGCTATTTAGAAATGGGGCTAATTGGGCTGCATAGAAATAACTTTCCACATACGGAACTCCCAGCCCACCTCTTTCAATAGCTGCCGTCAATGTGTGGTATGAAACCATAGCTCTCTTCTTGACCCAGATTAATCTAAAAATGCGAGTTCCAGATTCCATTGAAAGCCATATTGCTTTTTCTGCGTATTTACCACTTTTTCTGGTTCGGTAAAGTTTAAGATTTGTGACTTTGTGTAGTTTATTTTACTTTTTATTTATTTTTATTTTGTGCAATACAGTTCAAAATGTGAACTTTCAACCAAGCACGACAGAATTAATCTGTGAAATATCACAATTAATCACAATTTCAATCACATGAATAAGCATGAATAGAGAAAATAAAAACAAATAATATACACCAGCATCTATCAAAGCAAGGAATTTGATTTCTTGCACCAATCATTGAATTGGTGGGCAGTAAATGAAGTCTAATTTTTAAATAGTAACTTCTCCAGCTTGCAACATGGAAAATCTTAAGCTAGAGTAAGGTATAGGAGTAGTGCGTATAGGGTAGTGTGCCTTTGCTAGATTGGATGGTAGTTAAATCATTCAAGGAATATCTTAGCATGTCAGCAGATCTTGGCATAGACTGATGCTCACTAATCAGTTGAGTTTTAGGAAATTTATGGAAGTATGCGCTAAGTTTGGTTCATGCGCCTGGGCTTGGTTTTTTGTTTCAGAGAGTAATGAGTTGTAGAGTTAGGGTTTTGGTTTTAATGCGTGTTGTCTTGTATCATAGGAAGAGCCAATGTTCTCCTGTTTGGAGGCACGTGCAGTAGTTCCGACCCTGCTTGGGCTTCTCAGACCACAATAATAGTCATTTTGCGTTACCCAATTAGGGATGTGGTGTTTACAATTGTTCGGTGTGTATCACATTTGTTTAATTAACATTTGGATTTGTTATACTTAATTACCCACATAGGGTTGCCATGTATACAGTACACAGATACTTGAAGTGTAACACATTTGTGCAGTTAACACTCCGAGTCAACTTTTCCTTTGTAATGCATCTATATATTTAACGTTTTTGAGCCGATTGTTCCATTCCAACAGTCATCGTTTATCCATATATACAATTCAATACAGTTTCAACTATGAGTATTTCAATTGTCTCAGGTTGTTTCTCATCAGGCCTTGTGTTATATCAAGTGTCTTCGATGTGTTCCAATTGAGGAACCTTTTTTAGTTTCTGGATTTCTCCTTAAGCACGTTTCTAAAGGAATAGTGCGCTCAAAAATATTATTGTCCCGAGCGTTCTCGCATGTGGTTTTAAGCATACGTTGATGGATTGTAAAAACATTTCCTATGCACCCTACCTTAGTTTTCCTCACTTTTACACATCGGAAATAAGGCAGCCAGATGTGGCCATCTTGTGCTAATCTTATCCGTTGCCGCATTGCCCCAAGGTGAACTGCCCTCGCGGCACTAAATCATATTGGCACTATTGCTTGTGAAACCTAGGCCTTTTTCCCTCTATACAGGATTCTCAAACTTGTGTCTTGTGTGAGCTCTTTAAGCCCGAGTGTTGTCCTGTCCCTTTGCTCTAGTTGCCTGCCTCCCGCTATCCTATCTGCCTGCTCTAGCTGTCCCTTCTAGTGTCTCCCCCTCTCCCTTCCACCTCTCCCGCCTACTCTATGGTGCTCTCTATCTCGCCTATCTTCTCTAACTGCTTCTCCATTGACTATCCTGCTCTCCTCACTAAATCTGGTAGGAAAAAGTTTAAAAAGGACATCCTGGTCTCCAACCCAGGCCTCCCTATCGCTGACACCTACACCAACGCCTCCTCCAAGGAAACTCTCACTGACATCCTCTTTTTCGTGCCTTCACCTGACCTATGGACCCTTCATATGGTCTCTGTGCTCTCTCCTTTCTCCTACTCTCCCATTAATGGTGGCACTCCCCTGGGATGTCCGCTTGGCCTCCATCCACTCCTCCAAGGCCATCATTAATGTCTACTCTAATGGGACTGTCTTGGTCCAAGGCCCTCAGGCCAACCTTCACCTCTTTGTAGACGCTTCCCGCACCTCATCAACTTCCTTTCCTCTCCTGCTGACCCCCCCTCTGTCCTTGGAGACTTCAACATCCACCTCGATGCCTCCTGTCGCCCCTCTGGTCTCTTTTGCGACCTCTGCGACTGACTCTCACTCTATTCTCCCGTCTGGCTCGACTCATTCTGCAGGGCACACTCTTGATGCTCTGATCTCTTCTGACCTTCCCCTCTATGTCCCTCTCTCCACTCCTCTCTCCTGGAGTGATCACTTTCTCCTATCCTCCCACCTCACCTTCCCTACCCCTCAGGCAAAGCCACCTTCATCACTGCCACCCTCCTTCTCGGTCATCCGACCCATGAAGCTCATGTCAGTTGAGGCTTTTGCTGCCACCTTCTTGCCCCCCCTCCCCCTTCGGCTGACTCCCACCCTGACACAGCCCTCTCCACTCTGCTATATCTGATACTCTTGATATCCTTGCCCCGGTCATGAGAATCCACCTGAAGTCCAAAGCCAAATGTAACTCCTGGTATGACTCGGATCTCGTCGCCCTAAAACGCAAGTGCAGGGTGGCAGAGAGGAAATGGCGTGCTTCATGTTCATCCTCTGACAAACTGGCCTGCCGCCTGCTCCAAAGGCAATACCGGCTCTCCGTTCTCACCAAGAAGAGAGCCCTTATCGAAGCCTGCCTCTCTGCGGCATCTAACAATTCGGCCGAACTCTAAAATCTGCAAAGAGCTGACTAACCCTGCTGCAGTCTCTACCTCTCCTGTCCCCTCCCAGGTCCTCTGCACGGCACGGGTCTCTCACTTCATTTCAAAAACTCAGGACATCCTGTCCTCACTCTCCTCCCATCACTCCCCCCTCTATTCCCTGTTCTTCCTCTGGCCCATCTGCAGCCACCTCTCCTCCCTCCTTCTCTGCCTTTCCCCTTTTTTCTGCTGATGAGGTTTCCAGACAAGTCTGATCTATGAAAGTCTCGTCAAAACAGGTCCACCCCTGTTCCTCCAAAACTATCAAGGACCACATTGACTCCCTGGCTCCTGCCCTGGCTGACTTCTGCAATCACTCCTTCGCCTTCCGAGTCTTCCCATCCCCCCTTAAGCACTCCCTTGTTCACCCTCTTCTTAAGAAACCTTCTTCCGACCCCTCCTGCCCCGCTAACTATCGCCCAATCTCCATCACTCCCTTCCTGGGCAGGCTCCTGGAGAAACTGGCCATCTCCCAGCTTAATCTCCATGCTGAATCTGTTGGTAGTCTTCATGACCATCAGTCTGGCTTCAGAGCTGCCAGAAGCACGGAAACTGCTCTCCCGAACATCCGTGAGGACCTGCTCTCGAACCTCGACTCTAACACTCTGTGTGTTCTCATTTTGCTCGATCTCTCTTCTGCCTTTGATACTGTCAAACATGCCATCCTGTTCAACCATCTCCGTGATAACCTGGGTATCACTGGTCAGGCTCTGGCGTGGCTGACCTCTTTCCTCTCCAATCGACCCTCCCAGGTCCAACTGGGGTACTTCCTCTCTGACATCTTTTTCTCTACCTGTGGTGTCCCCCAGGGATCTAATCTCTCTCCCTGGCTTTTCAACCAGTATCTGGCACTCCTTGCCCACCGCATCGCCACTCTCTGCCCCAACTTTCAGTGCTATGCGGATGATACCCAGCTCATTTTCAGGCTACCCTCGGCCTCCTCTTCTCCTTCACTCATCTCTGACTTTCTCTCTGCTATCCAGGAATGGTGTGCCGCTAAGGAACTCTGCCTTAATGCCAGTAACACTGAGATTCTACTCATCGGCACACCCACTCCTCCCTTCCCTGCAGCTCTCTGGCCGGCCTCTCTTGGCCCTCTTCCTGCTCCTACCTGCAAGGCAAAAAACCTTGGGGTCATCTTCGACTCCACACTCTCCTTCTCTCCTCACATATCTGACATCTCTGAGAAGTCATACTACCAGTTGCACCTCCTCAGAGGTATCCTTCCTTTCCTCTCCTTCCCCCAGAAGCTCACTGTCTCCAGAGCCCTGGTTCTCTCGAAGCTTGACTACTGTAACAGCCTCTATCTAAATCTGCCTGCTTCTACTCTCCGCCCTCTGCAACTCATCCAGAACAGGACTGCAAGACTTGTCCTTGGCCTCAAGCCCAGGGACCGTATCTCTCCAGGACTGAAATCGCTACACTGTTTCCCAGTGGCTGCGACGATTAAGTTCAAAACCCTCTGCATTGTCCACAAGGCCTTCTGGGGCCTGGGGCCAAAATACCTTCAACTCTCTCTTCCTAAATATCTTCCTTCTCGAACATTTCGCTCATCCGCTTCCAACTCCCTCAGGGTCAGCCGCTTCTCCAAGCAACGAGTTGGGGGTAGATCTCTCTCCACAGCAGGGGCCTCCCTCTGGAACAGCCTTCCTGCCTCCCTGGAGAACCATCTCTGGTTCAGGAAGCACCTCAAAACCTTCTTTGCTTCTGCTTTCTCTCCCCCTCTACCCTGCTAATTACTGAAACTGCACTGAATCTGCAACTGGGTTACTCACCGTCTTGGTCCTTGGCCCAGCCACTCTCCCCTGTACTGCCTCCCTGGCAACCCCTGCATTGTGGGACTGTCTCTGTATCCCTACCGCCCCCCTTCCCAGCACTTGTCTGCACTTACCTTGCACTTGCCACCAGCGGGCCCTTACTATTTATCGTGTATTCTACCAACCCTGTACCGCACTTCCCCTCTCCCTTCCCCCTTGCACTTTTCCTGTCCCTTCCACCCTTGCACTTGCGCGATCTGAATGACACCTGGCCTAGTAGGATCGTTGTTGGTCTCCCCTTGTTTCCCCTCCCTGCCTCGTCACGCCTTGAAACACTTGTGTATAGGCGCGTTACAAATGCCATATCATATGAAGCTGACATCACTCGACGCGTACGGCCCATTTCACAATACGAATGCACGTCTCGTGTCAATGTTCTCTGTGCGCCAGCTAATGACAGGTCTCCAGGGAAATGGCATGATGCCTCTTTCCTCAATAAGTATAAACAGCGCTTCTCATCAGACAACATCAGAGTTGCTTTTTCAATCGTTTCACTGTCTTTTTTTGTGTATCCTGTGGCTCGTTTCTGTTCTGCTATCTTCATTGCTCGTAGCCCGTGTGAACAGATACTAGTACTAACATTACTATCTATTTTAATTTTGTCATATAATGGCAATAATACAGCCCCACCAGTACGAGTAGGTGTATTCCGAAGCAGAATTAGTCGAAAGAGAAAGATGCTGAAACGATGGGGCTTCGGACGACAGTTGGGAGGACTAATCCGCGGATCAAGAGCCTGAGCCTAGTCGCATGGAAGACGTTTCCACCTGGTGTAACTGCAATCGGTGCAAGGTCATGCCAAACGAGGAGGAGAACTGCTGCTGCAGAGAAAACTCTGGATGCTTTTCCTACATATGGGAAGAAGAGCCACCGCCGCTATGCGTTACCGAGCTGCATGACTTCAGGGCCGCCTGCCTCACATGGTCCGTGTTGAGGATTATGATGGTGCATATGCACGAACTTTGCGCAACAATTCGCCCTCGCAATCCAAGTAACAAGTAAGTGTACTCTAGAAGTGATGTCACTTAGGCCACTAACATTTCATGTTTGCCTCATATATGGTCGTAACTTTGATCTATCACTGCCAAAAGAATATAGTCTTGCAATTCTATAAATCACTCGCGATGTGGGGAAATCAGAGTGGTCATCTTATGTGTCTTTCACGTACAACCAAGAAACAATATTTCTCCATGCCCCAAACGTTATGGAATGCATAGTTATTGACTTTGGTAATGTGTCTACACTTTAAAGCCCAAGTTCCACGAAGTAAAATCTGTACTGGATACAAGATTGCATTTTCATGTAAGGTTTGTACACTTATGTTCATTTAAATACAGTTTGTATGTTTCTCTTCCACAGGTTGTACAAGCTGGTGGCCTATCGTGCATTTACATGGTGGCTTCATGGGAGGCTTCGATACTGCGTTCGACGAGTATTACCCGCCTGTGCCGTTGGTGCCATTCAAGCAGATAAGGGGACAATAATGCATACATTCCCGAGGAATATAGATCTAATAAGAGAATGGGTCAGATATTGTGGATTTCCGGTGGATGAGCTTGAAAGTAGAGCCCAGGATGTGTTGGGAGACTTGAGGGGCTATCGATTCCGCATCTGCAGCCTGCACTTTGCCCCGGATAAGTATGACCAATCGCAGTACACAAAAAAGCATCGACTCAGAACATCTTGTAAATTGCTTCCAAATGCAATTCCAACTCTATTTATGCACATGCTGGACCAGGTGAGTCCCGGATGATGAATTAGCTGTAGGCCTTGGGGTACTGAACAGGTAACTACATGAACGGATTGGTGCTTTCGGTGTAAATGTTTCTTACTAAACTTTGCATATTTATCAGAACTATACCACATTTTGCTAGACATCGGTCCCTGGTTTTAGGATTATCACAGAAAGTAATTATGACCATAGAAAAACTATGCCATAGTGCCCTTCGAAATAAGCATAATCTTTTTGTAATCGGTTGCTTCACATGTCAATTGTTTTAGGAGAGCATACTGATGGAAGCACAGACCCTCGCTAGAGACAACATCGCCGACACGTCCACTATACCAAATGGTGAGCCATACAGACTTGTAGAAGTTCATATTATTGAGAGTTGGATCTTCCCACATATCTAACGCAAAACTAATTTTCCCTTTTACTGCTTCGTGACAATGCACTGAAAATGAAGGAGCAAGATTCTGCATCCATTTCTTTTCCGCAGTCAACAACAACTTTGAGCGCCCATCAGGTAGTTTTATTTTGATATTCGACTACGCGAATGAATTATACATGGAATTTTAAATGAGGTAAAATAGTTTATGTATCCTGTCGTTTGTTTATATAATGTTTTATTTATGGTTTCCTAGTTATATGTAGCATTGTCTGCATCCTATTGTGTCTATTAAATTTCACTGTTTTCATCCATACTAAAATAAGTACTGTGTTACAGGGGTTTGTTGGTACTTCGACTACAATTACATCACCCTTTGAAGCTGGTCCAGAGTTTGAGGTATGCGTACTGACAGTTCCCTTGAATGAAAGGAAGTAAATCCTACATACTATTAGTGACATTCATATAAACGTGCAGTGTTTCAAACTCCTAGCATTACAGTTCGAACGTTACAATTTCTACCCTAATGCAGAATACAATTCAAAATGCTTCAGTGCAACATTACAATAAGTAGGTTTTGCACAGTGATCTCTGATCGAGTAGACTTGCCATCAATCAGGTGAAATTCAAAATGTCTATTTTGAAAAAATGATGTACACTGTTTACGAGGGTATGTATGTAAGCGATGTGTGTGATGAGACTTTCAGTTCAAATATGACTTTAGTTTTTTAATGAATATTCTATTCAAGGAATCTATACAAGGTCGGGAATTAGAAGAGGAGGCACATGGGTCAGAGGTGGCGGACCAGCTTGCTGGTGCGGTTGTTATAGTGAAGAACACGTTTTCACAGAAAATCAAGAAAACAAGGGTAACATACAAACAATTTTGTTTAATAAAAGTGTTTTGGCCTGGTATTGTCTTCATAATATTTTTTTTTATTTGAATGAACAGCTATATCCCGTACGTTGGATTTAAATTGAACATGTTTTTTACAACCCATCTTCTAGAGGCCCAGAAGGAAAAGAAGTATAAAAACACAGACAAATGAAACCAAAGATGCTCCTTGCCAAACAGATTTCACCATGGAGCAACTATTATTTGAGGCGCAGCGTGGTCCAGTCTATAAGCAGACTAGAGATGCTTATGCCCAATGGCCAGAAAATGAATTGAATGTGACTGGCGAAGCAAGCAAAGTGTTCTTGGACCATAGCTACAATGTGATAACTCGACAAGATGAAGATGAAACTGAATATTAGGAAGATGCTTTTGAATTACTCACTGATCACTTCACACAATCTACACCCACAAAAAAAGGACCACCCAATAAACAATCGACATTGATGGTTTCTCCAATTTGTGTGTAAATAACGCAAGCGGAACTAACAGACTGGAGCTTCGACGCAATTGACTGAGGAACTTGCCAAAGATCTCGACTTCAGTGTGCCCAGTTTGGCCGAATTTTCCACATCAGTTGATTCACAAACCACATTCATGCAGGATGATAGTCTAATAAAGGAGCACAAATATATTGTATTCGACAGCTGCCTGGCAGAGATTATGCTGATGCTGAAATGTGTCCATCCGGTGAGGGGGAAAATATGCGGGCAGCCATTGGTGAATGTGACTCGTGTATTACAAGGCACTAACCTGAAACTGCAAGCCACCTCTGCCCAGCTCCATGGTACATTTTCATGGTCCGCTCAACTGATGCTGGACAAAGTGCCAGCTGGAAATCTACTGTGTGCAGCAGCTTTACTTTTCATTGCCACTACTTTTAATAAGTTGTCCAGTTTCTGTCAATTTGTTGCATCTCAGTTCCTTTCTAAAACGCAGTACTACAAATATCAGAGAATTGTTATTCCCCGCTATTAGTCAAGCCTGAAAAATAGAACAAATGTCTATTGAAAGGACATTCTCTGGCAAACGGTTCAGGCTAGCTGGCGATGGACAGTGTGACAGCCCCTGATTTTCATTAAAGTACTGCACATACCACTTTCAGGACATGGAAAATAAAATAATTGCGAGTTTTGTGGTCGTGCAGGTGTCCCAATGTAAATCCTCAGTGGCCATGGAGAAACAAGGTTTTATACAATCCCTGGAAGAACTCCAATCGAGGGGAATCCAAATAGACCTCATAGCCACCGACAGACATGTTTCAATAGCCAAGGCCATGTGAGAGCAGTTTCCAACCATTTGCCATCAATTTGATGTATGGCACGTTGCCAAATCAATCAATAAAAACATCACAGCTGCTGGTAAAAAAAGAAAAAAAAAAAAAAAAACCTTCTGAAAATATTTTACAGTGGTCCCAGTCCTTCAGCAACCATCTTTGGTGGAGCTCCAAAACTTGTGATGGGTCTGTGAAAGCTCTTTGCTGGCAAGTATTATGATTCTTGTTTGAGCCCTCATCAGTCGGTGGGAATGACTCCTGGGCTGCCTCTTTGTGATTGCTCACTGTTTTGTCCCAGAGGTAAGCTTTATTTTCTGTGCCACCAGTATGGCAGGGTATCCGATAGCTCCCCCGCTGCAGTTACTGGCTAGGAACTCCCTTGCGCCTCTCGAAATTACCTGGGGGGGCAAGGAGGGTACTCCTGTTTTCTGTATGTGTATCTGGTGACTTCTGGGCTGAGCGGTAGAGCCTCTGAGCAGCCTGGCAGAGTCTTGTATTTGTATTTATTGAATTTTATATAGCGCTTTAAGCCAAAGCGCTTTACATGAAACAGTGAATACATTACAAGCAATACATAACTAATCATGAATCAAATAACTGAGAACAATATACAGAACAATTTACCATGAGGTCATAGGAGTAAACATGAGTAGGATAGGACAGTTGAGAGAAAGCAGCGGAGAGGTGTCAGGTTGGGAGATTGAAAAAGGTAGGATTTTAGAGAAGTGCAGGAGGAGGAGAGTCTTCGTTCTGTATTATGCAAATTTGCCCTTTTGTACTTAATAAATGTTACCCAGCGTGCCGTTGGTGCTTTTAGTTGCTGCTTTTGTATTAGTTGTGTGGCGAGCATCTCTGTTTGATGCCTGTTGATTTTATACAGGTCTTTGAGTCCCCCCGAGGGGCCGGACGGGGGACCCCCCTCTTTGTTGTAGCTGTTATTGTATTTGTCTCACGACGTTCAGAGGACTTATAGAGGGAGTGCCTTACTGCTCTCTCCTGGCTTGTTGATCCCCGTTGCCTTCACCTCCACGAGCACAGCTGTGTGCGGGGGAGAGCGCTCCTCTAACCGGGTCTCTGGTTATTAGTGCTTAAGGGGATAGGCTGCCATGTGAGTGGTGTGTTTCGGGGGGGGGGTTGCCTCGCGGGATGGTTGTGTACCGCTTCCCCTTGCCCCCAGCTGTTGTGTGCACCCGGGCCAGTCCCTCATCAGCTCCACGGGGGTACAGCACATAATAACGGCGGCGAATGACTTGCCTGACTGTTCGGTGGAGCGATGCTGTCTTTCATGCAAATTCCCACAGGATCATACAGGCTTCGCCCGGCATCGGTCTGGGCTCTCTCCCTGTTCTCAGTGTTCGGACGCTGCATCCGCCATTTTGGATACTTTTTCCCTCTGTTTTTCGCGGCCGTGCGCTCCATCTCCACGACGCTGTGGGTACTCAAAGGCGATTCTACATATGCTGCATATATTCACACTTCTGTTAGATATTTTTTTTAAACTTTCCAGATCGCGTTTTGTTGCTCTCAGGTTTGTGTTTTACAGGATCAGGGCAGGGAGCTCACAGAGATCACGTCCTCTTCACATTGTGTCTGGCCACGCCCACCCAGATGAGATTCAATCTCAACTTCCCATCTTCATTTAAGAATGTTTCACTACGATTCCAAGATGGCCGCCGGGTGGGGAGCACCGTAATTGATGCTCTCCCGAACCTTGGGACCAACAATGTCGTAATAAGTAGCCACCTACGCCCTCCTCAGGCGATAAAGTGACTGGAGAGTGCCTTTAACATTGCTGGGTTCATGTCACTCTCACCGGGGGTGTGGATCGACAAGAAAACTGAGCAGCCTCACAAGGTACAACTCCGAGCCGGAGACCCGGGGCTGAGTGAGGAGGAGCCACCTTGAGATCGCAGAGTCTGTAATCGAAGCCAGAGAGCTGAAGAGGACCTTTACTAAGTCGGTGCCAGAGGAAGAGGAAACTAGTGCGCCCAAGGCTGTCCCCCCACCTCAGCACAATGAAGGAGCCATCGGGACCAGAGTGAAGAGGACGATGGAGAGAACCAGCAGGAGAGAAGCTGACTAGAGTGAGGCCCATTCGTAGTAAAGAAGATAGATGGCGGAGAATCCGGCAGCCTTGTCATCATCAGGCCGGGGGGAAGAAGAACGGAGGCCCGGAAGCAGCACCACCCACCTTAGGCACAGAGGTGAGAAGGGACGATCGGAGAGGGATAGGGAGAGGGGCACCCGGCGCAAGGCCGTACAGGCACCCAGGGAGGCCCGGCACAGGACCTCCCTCCCCAGGACACAACTACGCGAATGGGGGAGGACACCATGTGGCTTAGTACCCGACCAGGGGAACACTGCTGCATTTTTCCATCCCTCCTCCTCCACCCGTGCCATTACTGGGACCCCACTGTGGGGAGGCACATTGCTACAAGGGGGGGGGGTTCACTACCCAGCAGGAAACCCGGCTATAGCCCAGGGGCAGCATAACAGCCCCAGAGGACACAGAAGAAATTACTAAATGTTAAAAGATGGAAGGAGTGGTACACCCCAGATAATCATTCATCCGCGACCGAGGGGCAGGAGTAAGGTAGTGCAAGCAACCCAGCAGAAGAGGGGGACCCCCCCCCCGCAACCATAAATTCAGACAAACTAAAGGAGGCAGGAGCAAAAGCGAAGGATGTAACACCAGCCGAAGAGGACAGATCCCTCTGGCTTCACCACAACATCCCCGATTGACAACCTACACTTGGGAGGCATCTCCGGGACCCCAGAAGACGGGGCACCCAAAATAAATAAACAGAAGAATCGATAGACCAAAGGATCTGGACCCTGCACAGAGGGGGGTGGGCGGGGAGGGCCTAAGCAAGTCCAAGGAAGATCAAGAGGGAGAGCCCCCAGAGACCTACGCCGCATACAGCTGATAAGGCTGAGGGAAGGGGCCAGAGAAGCGGGTCCATTCGCCTCTGCTCGAACATGTCAAAGTCCAGGGGGAAAGAACCACCGACCCCATCAAAGGGAGCTAGGAAAAACCAGGAAGGAGCACTGGCAAAGATCTGGGTCAGAGAAACTAACTCCCCCGGGGAGTTACAAATATCACAGGACCAGCCAGAACAAGGAGGAATTCTCCAACACGATGAGCAAGACCAGCCAGTGGCTCAAACGCTTCTCAAGCAGTACTTTTCTGACTTCGGGGACAAATTAGCTAGCGCAGTTCAAAAACAGAAGGACATACTGCGAGATGACGTGGCGGAGGGCTTGTCAGAAATAAAATGGGACAAACAAAATGGAAGAAAGGGTGGACACTAATGAAAGAGCGATCCAAGAGCTGATGAAAGATGCAAGGAGATCCAACACTCTGCTGGAGAGTCTGGCAACGGCAACCCACAACCTCGAGCTCCAGGCCGAAGAACTGGAAAATAGATCCAGGACAGCGAACATCTGACTGAAATGTCTCCCTAAGGAGGTCCTGGACAAGGATCTCAACGCAGTGGTCAGAAGCGTTTTCGCAGACCTCCTGAAAGCAGAAGACGCCTCTGAAATAAAATTCAACAGGATTCATAGGGTGGGACCTCGCAGGCAAGACCCCCAAGGGATGTCTTAGTAGCCCTTAATGAATACACAACTAAGTAAAGGATACTCCTAAAAGCAAGAAAGACGAAACAGATAACCCACAATGGGGCAGAAATGTATCTTTTCCCAGACTTAACCCAGATAACTCTTACCAAGAGGAAAAGAATGGTTCCAGTTCTGTCAGCCCTAAGAGGCAAAGACGTCCGCTACAGATGGACGTTCCCATTTGGCTTACTCTTCAAATGCCAGGGGATGCAGCACAGAATCAAGTCCTATGAAGAGGGAGCAAGACTTCTGGGGATTGAAGAGGTGGTCCAAAATCCAGAGCTAGTCTCAGGCAGGCATCAAAGCAGTCTTAAACCCTGGGAATGGTCGACAGCGAGACTAAAAAAAGGGGGATACCAGCCACACCTAAAAGGCCCCACTGCTGGACAGCAGCAAGAGAGGCAAAGCTACCCCACAAAGAACCCTGAATGATCAAGCGACGATAAAGGATATAGGGGCACACTCACAGACTTAGCCTGGGGAGGACAACAGGGTCTATATAGATGGTCCCAGGGGGAGAGAGGAGGGAGGAGGGTCTAGGAATGGGTTCAGGAGAAACTGCTGAGGATCGATCTGGGAGAAGTGAAGGGTTTAATCCTTGAGACATCGAATCGAGGGGGGCTACAGGCGGTTGAATCCACCCAGAGGGTGGCATGGGATGAGGGAAATTAGGGGGGGCAGAGAGGGCTGGGGGTAGGAAGGGTACACTGAGGGGGGAACAGGGCAAACAGAAGGGGGTCCTGACAAGGGTCCACCAAAAGGCAACAAATACATGGACACCCATGTGATAATGGCTAGGGAGAACAAGCTTACACTTATATACCTCAATATCAGCGAGTTTAACGCCCCAGTCAAAAGGAAAAGACTTAAAAAAAATTGAAAGATTCCTGAAAAGGGAATGGCCTGACATAATAGCTTTCCCAGAAACCCATGTTCACACCCGGGACAGAGACGGGATAAGGATTTCGGGTTTCAGTCGAATCTACCAATCAACACACGCCAGCAAGACGGGGGGGGGGGGTACCATTGGCCCCGAGGAATGATATTGACATTACAGTCACGGAAACCGACGGGGATGACCCTAAAGGGGAATAGGAGGGCTATACGGTAGCCACGATATACGCTCCCAATACAGGACAGGATGCATTTATCCAAAAAGCTCTGAACAGACTGGAGAAATTTGCAAAGGCCCCCATTGTCCTAATTGGAGACTTTAACATGGCGTGGGACCCTGCAAGGGACAGGAGCAAAAAGGGTTTAACCACACAGGGGAAATCCTCGGGGGAGCTGAAGGAGAAGATACGAAATGTTGCCTTATTTGATGTATGGCAGAGATGGAGGGGGGTAAGGCCGGGTACACTTTCTCTTCACATGTCCACCGCTCACATTCATGGATAGACTATGTGTGGACATCTGGTGGTTTTCTGGGAAGGATAAAAGGGAGAAGTTTGGTGACAATTATATTGTCAGACCATGCCCCCATAAGACTAGCAATAAAAAGAGACCAAGGTCCCCCTGCCTTATGGAAATGGCAACATCCTGCATACCTGTTTAAGGATGACAAGCTGATACAAGAGGTCATGGAAGGGATAGTGAGCTTTTTTTAAGTTAATAAAGCAGTGAATACATCGCTGCAGACAAGGTGGGACGTTTAAAACGACAATAAGGGGAAATAAAATCATAGCCATCAAGGCACGTAGAGACAGGGGAAATGAGACTCAAAGAAATGAAGTTGGAAGGGAAGCTGAAGGAGATAATGACTAGGATGGGAGCGGGGGCGAGTTGAGAGACAAGGAAGGAATATAGGGCAATAAGGGGTCAACTACGGCGGAACGTGCCCTATTATCCCTCAAACAGAAGTATTCCATCAGAGCAAATAAATCAGATAGGTTATTAGCCAGGATGCTGAGGAGAGAGGAGAAGGCTAAAACTATATTAAAAATAAAAGTGGAGGGGGAACACCACAAGAAGAACACGGACAACATTAAAAGAGTTTTTCAGATGCTACTCAGAGCTCTATAGCTCAGACAACCCGTTGCCACAAGCACAAGAAAGATACAAAGAAGGCATTAGCCTCCGAGGTATACCAAAGCAGGAGTGAGAAGCCCTAGAACAAGACATTACCATGGAGGAAATCCAGGCAGCCATAAAAGCATTATCCTCCAATAAGTCGCCAGGTCCGGACGGATTAACCACAGAATTCTATAAGCTACACAGGGAAACCCTACTACGACACCTAACCGCCCTATTCAACAAATTTAACGTTGGGGGGGTTGGAGGGGAGGGATTACACAAACCATGGAAGAGGCGAATGTTGTTCTCATCCCTAAAAAGGAAAAAGATCCTACAGTGTGCGGCTCATAACGGCCAATCGCTTTAATTAATGTTGATGCCAGAATCTACAGAAAGACACTAGCAATCAGACTTGACCAAATCCTCTCACAAATTGTCCACAGACATCAGTCAGGGTTCGTCAGGGGCCATCAAACCAGCGATCACATCAGAAGGATTGCGCATCTTATAGAAAAGGCAAACACAAAGGAAATCCTGCTCTACTCAAAGCCTTGGACGCTGAGAAAGCTTTTGAAAGGGTTGAGTAGGGGTTCCTGTTAACAACCATGAAAAGGATGGGTTTCAGGGACACATTTTTGGTTAAGGTTAAAGCTAACTACCAGCACACACTGCCATGATTGGGCGTAAATGGCCAATTAACGGAACCAGTTAAAGTTCAGCGTGGCACAAAACAAGGGTGCCCCTTGTCGGCCCTGCTTTATGCAATAAATGTGGAACCCCTCTTGGCATCAGTAATAGCCAACAAGGAAATAGCAGGGATACTATTCAGGGGAAATTAACATGAAATGGCCGCCTTCGCGGACGACATGTTGCTATCAATAACCCATCCGGAGACCTCCCTAATTGTAATAGAGAATGAGATGTGGCAATTTGGGGCTGTTGCAGGTCTCAAAATAAATACACCCAGGTCTGAAATATTAAACTTGACAATCCCAAAGAAAGAAGAGTCAGAGCTCAAGAGGGGTTCCCAGTACAGAGGGGTAGGGAAGGCTATAAACAAACCTGGGAATCAAATTAGCACAAACTATAGAAGAGCTTTACATGGTGAATTATCCACCCCTTCTAGAATCCATTAAGAGTAAACTGATGGACTGGCCCATTGTCCATAACGTGGCTTGGCAGAATAAACGTGCTGAAGATGGTCATACTTCCCCAGGTGTAATACTACTTCCCCGCTCTCCCAACGCCAGTACTTGCCTCCCTATTCAGAGCTATCCAAAAACACACAAGTAGATTTGTTTGGAACAACAGGAGACAGAAACAGATGGGGTGGGGGAACCAGACTTTAAACCGTATTATCTGGCGGTGAAAATAAGAGTGATTAGAGACTGGCATAAGGACGACTGGGACAAGGTATGGACACCAATGGACACGGCTGTGGTAGGGGAGAATCTGGAGGAGGTACTGTGGAAGAACAAGGCAGAGAGATTCTCCACAATGTACGATAGCAAGATACTCTCCGTAGTGGGAGATTCCTGGGACAAATCTATTAAACGTGCCCTCATTATGACCTACCCGTGCCCATTAACACAGATTTTTGGCAACGCACAGTTTACCCCAGGATGGAGAGGTAAGGCTTTTAGTAAATGGCAGGAGAGAGGATGCCAAAAGATCCGAGACATGTTCGAGGGCGTAGAGGTGAAGTCTTTCAACCAATGCCAGGCAGACTTCGGGGTGGGATAAGGAGAGCAATTCAGATACACTCAAAGAAGGCACTAGCTCCAGCATCCCCTTATGCAAGATGCGGTGGCGCATGACTCAACCTCCTTTGAGAAATATCGGACTACAGATCCCGGCAGTAGTAGCAACAATATATGCCGATATAAAAAAGGGGGCAGACCGGGGCCAAAGGCGATACATGAAACAGTGGGAAGCAACCATAAGACACCCATAGGACACCCAAATAGGAAACGGACTGGGCAAAAATATGGGCGAACATACCCAATCTCACAGGGTCCCTTCAAATCCAGGAAATATGGGTAAAACCGATCCTACAGTGGCACTTAACCCCAGTAAAACTCCACAAAATGTATCCCAGGGAATCCAAGCTGTGCTGGAAGGAATGAGGGATGGAGGGAACATGGAGTTATATATGGTAGGAGTCCCCCCGGATACAAGGGTACTGTGGGGTGATACAGGAGGCAATAGAACGAAGCTTGGGGGTAGAGAGAAGAGGCAATAGATTGGCACTGATAGGCCTAGATGGCATACTGTAAGAATTAACTTTCAAAGCAGAGCGTTAACTACATGTCATCTTGATGATGGTGGAGGCGCTGACACTAGCACAAAAGTGGAAGTCGAAGGAACCCTGAAGGAACATAAATGGGTTGGTAAACTATGGAATGTTGCAGCTCTCGAATGGTTAACCTACTCCCTGCAAGGCGATCATCAAAGCTACCTCGCAGACTGGTCGAGGGAGCTGGAGTCTTTACAGTGTGGGCCCAGGGGAACCAAGGAGAATGCGTGTTTTAGGACTGGTGTGACCACCTCAGGCTCCTGAAACCGAGAGGATATGGGCAGATAGACGGACATTGACACACACACTCTCCAAGAATAGGGAGAAGATACTTACAGGAGTAGAGCGCAGTGCCAAGGACCACATCCGGACCAGGGGGTCGAGGAGGGGGGGAGGGGGGGGAAGGAGGATTCACTTAATGTGGACATTTATTATTTAAAAATGCAAATCAAATATGTTTAAAAAAAAAAGAAGGTTTCACTAATTGTGATTGGTTCTAGTTCCCAGTCTTCTAGTATGACCATACATTTCCCCGCATCTCTGAGGAAAGGCACGATCCTTTAGGCACATGCCTCGACAAAATAACCTGAATATCTCCTGCCTTCAAACCAGTTCAATGCATTTATTATCAAAATATTAACTTTGCTTTAATTTGACTTTCTGAACTGCGTACCTTAGTACAGTCACAGCACTCAGCTATTTTCAATTTTCTCTTCCACCCAGGACACACCAAGTAGTGTATACTTCCTTAGAAACTCAAATGATCCACACCAGTTATGGCATGGGGTCGGGAGGTCAACCCATAAACTGCTATACATTTGATTAGCACAGGGACCAACCATCACTGGATGGCAACATAATTATTACCTTATAACTGATAGCAATGACTGATGACAAATGGGTTATAGAATTGAAATTGAACTTTTTAAATTAACTGTTCTAAAAAAAAAATCTTTTAACATTTTAAGGGATTAATGTGGTATTTGATTTTGTTAATCTCAATTCTTTTAATGGATCAATGTGCTATCTGTCCCTGTTAATTTCAATTTTACTATGATTATCTATGAAATTTGTATGAATTGTGTATAACATTTTTTTTTCTTTCTTTTTCATGTTATTTGAAAAGTTGTGTTCAGCAACTAAACACATTTTTAAAAAAGAATTAAAAAAAAATTACCACCTTCATCAATGGTCTGTTGAAACTTACAACACAGCAAGTGTGCCTGATGAATCTCTCATTAGCAGTTAAGAACATTTCCATTTCTTGTGAAACAAATTGCACACAGTTGACGCCCAACCTAGCGAGGAATGCCACTTCGAAACACTGTTTTTAGAATGTTTATGGCAGACTTTGTGACAATTTAATTAACACTCATTTTTGCCATTTCGGAAACAGGTCAAACAATTCAATTATCTAAACCCCATTCAGGTCCCATGAAATCTAGAGCAAGAACCTCCCATGTGCCCTTTGGAAACTATGGAACAACCAACAGTTGCTTCCCAACTTTCAGCACTTCATCACTGTCTGTCCAATCTACAGAACCTAAAAAATCTCATACACGTCTAAATAACATTCTGTCTACCAACAGTCTGCATGAACAGCCTTTATGTTTGTGGCTTCCATTTTGGATTCATGAGCCAAGGTCAAAAGATTCCTCCTAAACGCCAGTTGTGGCACCAACTGACTACCTCTCATTACATACAGACACCTGGTACACAAATTAATGACCAACCCTTTGGTATTTGTTGCATTCCTCATAGCGTACTCCACCCACACTACTTAAAACCATTCCTCACCAACTTAAGCTATTCAACATTGTCGACATCTTCACTGAAAACCTGCTCCCAATTAAGCCTCACCAAATCTCTAAGAATTCAAAATCGTATTTGACATGCTCAGAAGTTCCCTCCTCACCACCCCCCCCCCATCCGTGTTTATCCTTCTTGAAAATAATATTGTCTTTTCCCTGAATAAACTACTTTGAAATTACATCTTTGCATCCTTTTGACCAACTTGGCAATTGTTCAGGATATGCCCTACATTTTTCTTACCCGAAACACTCCCTTAAGCAGGTACATTCTGAGAATGAATGATTGACTTCATATATCTATTTTACATTTCTGAGAGGCCCACAAACAACCTAAGGCCTCCTTCTCACTGATGGAATATTGCAATTAACTATTTTTGTAAATGGCAATACTGCTCCCAAAGAAGAGTTCCCTTCATCCCAGTAAGCAAAGTGTTCCATTTGCAATCAAAGCAAGCTAATATGGGTGCCTTCACAATTAGACGCTCGTCATTCTCAAATTCATGTTCACATTCTGGTGTCCACAAGAATGGACCATTCCTTTTGTTCAAACATTACATGCATTTAACGAGATCAGCAAAATTCATCACAAATTAAGCATAATATATTTATCACAACAAAGTAGACCCAAGTAGTTTCATGGAGGTTAAAGATTTCATGTCATGATTGCTCCAAGCAAATCACCCGTGGGTTTAATTCCATCACAACATAATAAGTTACCCAAATAACCTATGATGACCTTGAGAATGTTCACTTTCCAGAATGCAAAGTCAGACCAACATTCTGCAAAACATCACAAACCTCTCAACTTAATCTGACACTTCTTGTGGTGTTTTTCAAAACACAAGCACTTTATCCTGCTAACAAAATATATAATTATTCTTCCCAAAAGATTAAACATTGCCCATTGACATAAACTAGCAGCAAAAACCAATTCAAAGGGTATGCCCTTAAAAACAAAAGACTAGATAAATCCATAGACCTAAGATGGAATCGAACCTGGTGATAAGCGGATGCCAAATATATGGCAGAAATGAGGTCACCAGGTGCACGTAATTGAGATATTCAGTACCCAATCTCTCTAATATTTAAGATATCACATCCCTCAAACCAAGACAGGCGTGTACACCCAATGGGGTTGTGGGACACAACTATTAGTGGTACCCACTCTGAGTAACTTGCAGGTTCCATTATCTCCTACTCTGTTTGTTGTAATGCATCTCTCAGACTTACGGATACATGCCTAACTTTTTGCAGATGGCTCCCTCAAGTTTTAATGGATAACAGACTCCTTGAAGGGTGCTCAATTTATCTGAGAAACATTTCAGACACCATGGGCTTGTTCCTGGATACCTACATTTGGGATGCTCTACTATCCTTGTTAGGTAGATAAGTCACCAAAAAGACTTGCATGGGATCATTAATATCTAGTTTGATGATTGCAAGACTGCAGCAAGTGAGAGAGGATGTGTTCTCTGCTCCTCTCCGGGCCGCATAGGCAAGCCGTGCCTCACTGATCTCAGAGGAAGGCTGGGCTATGAATGAACCATTCAACTTGCGATTCAGAGAGGTGGTTGCACCCTGCGCGAGGAAGAATTAATAAACCCAAAGGGACCGGGAGTCGGCAGCACAGGGAGCAGATAAGGCGTGGCTGCAGCTGGTGTAGAAAGGCTCCCAGGGGGTGTGGCCATGCATATGGAGTGGCCCTGAGGTGCGACGCAATCCTGGTGCGAGGGACAAGATCCAGGGCTTGCCAGCAGCTTATGGACTGACACCCCCGATAAGGTACGCGCCCCATGAGGGATACGATTGTCCTCCCAAGCAGCAAATAGACCTTGACTTCCCTGTGGCCTGCCCACCTGAGTAATAACTGGAGGAGGAGGTGAACGGAGGACTAGGTGGCACAGCTTATATATTCAGGCACAGAGCGTTTCCAGGCATGCAAGGGTGGCAGAACGGAGTGGGCCCCTGTGAGTGCTATACGGGTGGGCCCTCGTGGGATGTACATTGAGACACCCCTCCATGAAGCTAACTGGCAAAACAGAAAGTGGCGCAGAGGAGAGGAGATATTGGGACACAGTGAATCTGGAACACTGGTGAGCCTATCACATAGGATAATCATACATAAGAAAAAGCCCAGGTATTGGGCTAGAGGAGGCTCCTTGATACGAGAAGGCAGAATAAAGCAAGGGGGGAGGGGAGGAAGACACCCAGATGCCAAACCCAAAGAGAAGGGCATCCCAGCTGGAAGAAGGCAAAATCAGACTGGACACGAAGGATAATTGTAACGTTGTTGGCAGCAGCGAAATGAGTGCAGAACAAGGGCTATGAAAAGGTTTGTGGAGGAGAAAGAGGACACCCAGGGTCGAGGGGAGAGGTCTCTTAATAAAGACTACTTAAAGGAATGCCTCAGAGCTATTGAAGGGAGACTCATAAATACTCTCCAGGACCAATTTACTTCTTTACGGTATGAGCAACTCCTTGTCTGAAGTTAAAGGGTAGGTGAAAGTGCTGGGTGAAAGAGTGGATATAACGAAACATGGCCATACCAAAATGTCAGACGAGGTACAGCTGAATAGTGAACTTCTGAATCACTTGGCCAGGGTAACGCCCAATTTGGAATTGCAGGGGGGAGGATTTGGATAACTGATTGCGCAACTCCAACATTCGCATGAAGGGCTTAAATGAGTCCATAAGGGATACTTATTTAAAGAGCACGATTCATCAATGCTTTGGGAACTTGTTGACAGACATACAACCGGAGGATAATGGTATTGATTCTGTGCATCGAGTGGGTCCAATGAGAAGGGAGCCCGGAGTTAGACCAAGAGATTTATTGGTGGCCCTAACCTCGTATGGCCTAAAAGAGAACCTTTTGCGAGCTGCAAAAACAGATGGGAACAGAACAGTGAATGGGGCATAGGTGCAGCTGTACCAGGACTTCGCTTTGGTGACATTACAAAAGCGAAGAGATATGGGTCAAGTGGCATGGGCTTTGATTGCGAAACAGATCTCATACAAATGGATATTCCCGTTTGGGTTACTTTTTAGCTTGGAGGGGGTACAACACTGAATCACAACAAGTGTGGAGGGACTGGCACTCTTTAATATGGAGGGCACAGTGAGGCCCTCCTCCCAACGTGGAATGTGACTGTGGGATTGGTCTATGGTGTCGGGGAGGAGGGAGGGCAGTGGGGTAAAATTAAAAGGTCAGCTTGGGAAAGGTCAATGAAGAGGTTACGGAAGGGGCGTGGGAAGTGGAACCTCCTAACAGTAGATGCAACATTTTAGTCTAGAATGAGGAGGTTGAAGAGGGGGATGGGGTAAATATATGGGCCTGGAGAGGAGGGCTGGTGGGTAATGTTTTGGAACCAGAGGGAGGTTTTAGGATACTTCCCAGTGGGGTGACCTCTGGGTGTTTTAGGCCACATCTTTGGGGGTGGTCCCTGAGGGTGTCATAGGATCTTTGGCCTAGTCCCGAGATGGTTTGTTTGGGGGGTGTTTGGTTGGGGAAGTTAGAGGTGTGGGGGGGGCAGAGGTTTTGGAAAATGGTTTAGTTCTGGAGAAAGGTGATCAATACAAGTATGGTATAAGTAGGTCACTTGTGCATAAATGTTCAGGGTTGAGTCATAATGTGAGGGGGTTAAATTCCCCTATAAAGCGAAAAAAGGTGTAAGCCCTAAAGAAAAAGGAGCATGCTGTCGTCATTATGTTGCAAGAGGCATGTTAAGAAGGCCGACAAGTCAGCGTTGAAATTGCGGAATATTTGTCGAATTTCTCAGTTCAATGCGATAGGGAAGACATCTGGAGTTTTGATAGGGCTCAGAGATTCATTAAGGGCAACGATTATGCGATCTCTGGTGGATGTTGAGGGGAGGCATCTATTTGTAGTGTGCAAATGAAACGCAGACAAATTACTTTGGCAACACTGTGTGCACCAAATACAGGGCAAGTTGAGTTCTTGTGGGAGATAGTAACGAAACTAGAGGGCTTTGCAGAAGGGGAAATTATATTCACGGGAGATTTTAATATGGCATGGGATTACACAATAGACAGAAGTGGGGGTGCGGGCAAAGGGATGGTGCTACCAACACAGGCACTGAAGGAGAGCTTTGAATCTTTGATGTTACGAGATGTGGGGCGAACTCAAAGGGGAGAATGAAGTGGCTTCATGTGATTTTCACATGTGTATCAATCCCGGTCTAGAATTGATTATGTGTTGGTAACAGTTAGGTTGACAGGAGATGTGAAGGAAATAGATCTGGGTTCCATTGCATTGTCTGACCATGCTCCTCTGCTAGTGACAGTTGGAGATGCAGGGCCGTGCAGGGGGTTATGGGCTTTGTACTGGAGCACCGGAGACCCAAAGTGAAAGCCACGGCAGGCAGAAACACACGCGGTTATGTTTACATGCCGCGTAGTGTTTCTACCTGCAGCTGATTTCCCATTTGGGGCTCTCGGGCTCCCCGTGGGGAGCCCGAGAGACCCAAATGGGAAATGCTAAATGCTGCGTTGTCTGCCTAAATCTGCTTTCCCATTTGGGGCTCTCGGGCTCCCTGTGGGGAGCCCGAGAGCCCCAAATGGTAAAGCAGATTCAGGCAGAAACAACGCGGTTGTGTTGGAAAACGCTGCGGTTTTTCTTTCCAAGTTTCTCTGGCTCCTCCGAGCCTGAGGAGCCTGAGAAACTTGGAAAGAAAAACCGCAGCGTTTTCCAACACAATAACGTTGTATTTATGTTTGCGGTCGCTTCAAAAGCGACCGCAAACATAAATACGTTTTTAAAGCTGCGGTTTTATTTCTAAGTTTTCCGGGCTCCTCCAGCCCGGAAAACTTAGAAAAAAAAACGCAGCTAGTGCTTATTTTTTGTAAAAAAAAATAAATAGCACTTACCGAGATTCAGCTGCAGCTTTCCTGCTCTGGTCTCCGGTCCCCGTCCTCCGCCTACAGCACTAATGAAGGGAAAGCCACCCAGCGGTAGCCTTTGTTTACTACAGCTGGCTGGCTTTTCCTTCATTAGTGCCGCAAAAGCAAAAGCCAGCACAGGAGGGCCTCCATTTCACAAAATGGCTGCGCCCCTGTGTTAAATAAACATTTTTACTAGACCATCCCTTTAAGGCAGTAATGCATGGGGAACTTATCGCTTTGCTCTCTCAGCGTGAGAAGCAGAGAGGGAGAATGGAAAAGTACATGGAGGATCAATTATGGGAAGTCCAACAAGCTATTGCAAAGAGTATAACAAGGGCTCTGTATACAAAAATTGAAGGACCCCTTAGCCAATTAGAGTTGCTGAGAACCCGCAGGGTAGAGAGATACTCGTTGACGACTACACAGAGGTTTTATGTGCGAGCCAACAAAGCAGATAAGATCTTGGCCTGGCAATTGAAGGGATCGGAAGCAGCAAGGACAATATTGCGGAGAGCGCAGTCCGATGGCTCGAATACTACCGAATCAGAGGCTATAATAGAGGCATTTGCCAAATATTATGAATTTGTATATGCCTCAGAGCATCCGGACCCTGAGGCAATAAATGGGCATTTTTCGGATACATCTATGCCAAAAATAACACCAGAGGAGCAGGAAGCACTGGAAGGCAATATTCGGGAGGACGAGGTAGCGGCAGCCATTCTGGCACTTCCCCGGAATAAAGCGCCAAGACCAGATGGGTTCCCGGCAGCTTTTTATAAAAAGTATGCAGGCAACTGATCCCCAGGTTAGCAGGGTTGTTTAATACAACGGTGGCTAGCAGATGCTGGGGGTTGGGGTTGGTTAACAGCATCCATGACTGAAGGAAAAGTGGTGCTATTTGGAAAACTGGGTAAAGACTTGTCAAAATGTGGCTCATAAAGACCTATTGCATTAATTAATATTGATGCAAAATTATACACAGGAATTTTAGCTGCACGATTGACACATTTCCTTCCAGGCTTGATCAATACTGATCAAACAGGGTTTATCATAGGTAGACAAACCTGGGACAACACTAGGAGGGTCATCCATTTAGGATCTACGTGATTTTACCGATCTGAAAATTACGACTCCCAAAAGTCCATTTCGTTGTTTTTTTTTTTTTTCTTTCAATTTAATTGGGGGTCTAACTTTGAAGTCAAACTTTTGGCAGTAGGTCATTTTGTACAATACCATCCATTTAATAGAAAAGGTCAATGCAAGGCAGATTCCATTGGTGCTTGTATCAATAGATGCCGAGAAGGCATTTGACCAGTCGGAGCGGCCCTATCCATTTGCTGCTATTGGGAGAATGGGAATAGGAACTACATTTATACAGATGGTATTGGCAAACTACCAAGCCCCCAAGATATGCTTCTCAATTAATAACCAAATGTCCCGTAGCTTAGCAATAGGTCGGGGAATGAGACAGGGGAGTCCTTGGGTCTCCCCTTCTGTATGCAATATACGTAGAGCTCTTTTTTGGCAAAAGTTAGAGGTTGGCGATACAAGGTATATTCTTTGGTGGGGAGGAACATAACATAGTGGCCTTTGCGGATGACAACCTAATATTGACACATCCGAACGATCCATTCCGGCGCTGGTGGCAGAACTGACAGAAATGGAACAAGTGGCGGGTCTCAGCGTCAATATGGGGAAGTCAGAGTTGTTGGATCTGGGGCTTTCGCCAGAGCAGCGGGGAACATTACAGTAATTCTCTGTTTGCGGTTGCCGATAAATGTATTAGATATTTAGGGGTAAATATAACCAATGTGGTATCTCAGATATTTGACAACTACTTGCGAGCTCTCTAACAGGTTAAAGAATATTTCGGGAGTTAGACCCCACTAAGTATTTCATGGCTAGGTAGGGTGGCCACCATCAAGATGGTGACCCTTCCAAGATTACGCTACACATTCCAAGCTCTCCCAATATCGGTCCCAGGCTTGTTCTCTGTGGCATTGAACAAAGTGGTCTCAAGATATTTATGGCGCAATAAAACCCAGAGAGTGGCATTATGCACCTTAATGGCACCAAGAGGTGGGGGTGAGGTGGGCCTGCCGAACTTAATAAAGTATTATGAGGCAGCACAGTTGTGGGTCCTGTGGGAATGGTTCACAGAAGACACCTCGAAACCCTGTGTAAGGATGGATAGGGCGGTTTTAGGTTGTTCGTTGGAGGGGTTCTTTGGTTGCCTAGACAAGATTAGGGATGTAACGGTATAACGATATACCATTAAAGATACCGTGAACCACTTCATTGAACAATAATAACCATCGCATTGTTTATACCATTAAGTGTGCTTTTCAATCGGATTTGGAAAGGCTGCAGTAAGCAAGTGCTGCACAGTCTTGGTCTTGCACTGTTGGATGTGCCGTCTGCCAAGTAGTTTCAGTTGGAGCAGTTTTTAATGCCGTTCCATAAACCACACGTGCCCGACACAAAATCAATATGTTAGCAATAGGAAGAATAGATACAGTGTCAAGAAGGAAAAGGGTTTACTTTGGGTTGGCGGCTTTGGGGTTTATATATTTATAATGGATAATGTTCTCCAAACATATGACAATTGGGGATTTCCCTGGTTCTATCATTGAATTTACATATAATAAGTCACACTGCGAAATTCACTAATCTCTGCGGGTATTCCCTGCTGTCATACCAAAGGGTAACGTGTCCGTGATTACTGAACACCTTTTGGCCCATGCCTAAATAACCACTTAAGAAAAACTATTCAGTTTGCTTTGCCAGTCGCACCCCCCGCATGCTCCTCTCCACACGTGTGTTTGGTGGACGTAAGGGGTGGCATTTCAGTGGAAAGTATGTTGAAAAGCCCAGTTCTGGCCCTGGGTGTCTGGTTTTGTTTCTGATGATAAATCTGACAATATATGACCTTTTAGAAAATATTTGTTAAGATTAGTTAACTCCACCTGTTATACCGCGATAACCATGATATACCGTCATTTGGCAAGAAGGTTATCATACCGTCATAAAACTAATACCTTGACACCCCTGCTTTGGACACGTTGCCGATTCTTGCTGGGAGGCGTCACCGTGGCAACACACTGCATGGCAGAGGAGAAACATCTGTCGCACAACAGACAAGGACACAAAGCTGAGTAAGTGTCGGTGGCGGCTGCCTTCCTAGTCTATACAGAATTTAAACGTATTTTCTGTATTTTGGAAACTGCAATTGTTCATATCCACCACTTGCGCAGAATATTATTTCCTGTGCATTTGCGTCCCCGTTCCGAAGAGAAGTTAAATTATTTAACTTTGTGAATAAATGCCCACGCATAGTTCAGGCATATAAGGATACCAATTTCCTCATCCCTCATTGCGCCATCATGGCTGGCTCCCAGGCCAACAAGGAAGCAACCAGAAAGGCACAGGCCATTTCCCTCTTTAACGAAACATTGAAACAGAGCAAGACGGCTTCTAAAACTACCACAGAAACAGAAGGTAACAGTGAGACTGGTCTTTTGAAAGAGTTGGAAAAACTTTAGAGAAAAGATGTGAGCAAATGGTGGGAGGAGCACTCCTTGAAAAACTATATTGAAGTGGGAAGAATTCCACGTGGTCTGAGAATCTTGACCATCCCTTCATTTGAAGAACAAGACCCTGAAATGCTCAATGAATGGAGTGAAGCAACAAACACCTGCTCCAATATTTTTCTTCAACTCTTAGTTAAATATGCAGGAGTCGATCGGAAGAAAATACTAGAAAAGATGACAAGGTGGAAAAGACACTGATTCAGGTACCTGAAAGTGAAGAAGGAAAAAATTTGAAGAAACATAGAAAAAAATCTCATGGGTTATGAGGAAGAAATAAAACAACGAAAACAGCGCACATTTTTGCAGGACAAGGAGGACTACGAAAGAGGCAGCGTTTACACGTTTGCTCGTAGATTTGAACAAATGAGACAAACCTCCATTAACAAACCATCAACATCTATGGAGGGAAACGAAAAGGAGAATAATACAGAATCGTCAGCATCAGAGTCAGATGCCACAGCAAACGAGAACGATGAGCCAGCTATAAGCTTGAATTTTTTAGACGAACAGACTTTTACACCAAGATGGCAAAAAACAATCAAGAGGAGGAAACCAAAGTCGGGGACGAAGCAGGGGAGGCAGGGCAAAATGAGGAGGGGGCAGAGGGGCAGTCAACGCTGTGAACAATATCCAGGACAGATTTCTATGCTGTGGGAAGTAGATGACACGGCTAAGGATGAAGGTTTAAAAATCATCAACCTATCTAACCATGCCCTAACTACTAATCAAGAGATGGTCCTGAGCCTCTGATGAAATTTCTGTCCAGCTGCAATCTTCAATTACGTACACACCTGCATTAACTTTGACCATTTTGTGCATAAATTACGACAAAAAAAGTTCTTTGCCACCAACGAACGTATTAGCAAAAGGATGCCCAAAGAAGGTGGAAAAACTGATTTAACAATCAATGACCTAGACGCACTAACAGACTTAGTTACTTTGGAGAAAGAGGTCCAATCCAACAGGGAACACAAAAGCAATAAAATAGAACTTGGAGATCTCAATATAAGAACTGATTGGACATCTAAAAGCAAGCTCAAATCTAAATCCAAGTTCAATCCAATGAACAATGTGGGCAATATCATTGAAGCAATCCAGACACGTGTGATTGAGGATCTCAAACAGTACAGAAGAAAAAAGAAACCAAGATTTAAAGACAATTAGTCAGCAAAAGAAAGGATGGCTTTGAAAGAATTACAGACCCTCACCAATTGTATTATTAAGCCCTCAGATAAAGGAAGAAATAAAGTCCTTATGAACAAAGATGGCTACATAAAAGGGGCTCAAACAATTGAACAACAAAAAATGCTACGAAAGAATTGCGAGCAATCCAATTAAAGCATTGGAAGACAAAGTGAGGGACTTTCTCACAAAATGGGAAAACAAAGGCATCCTGACTGCAGATAACTGCAAGTTTCTTATGACCTCGAATTCTGTTATACCCACAATTTATTTTCTCCCCAAAGTTCATAAGGACATGAAAAAACCACCAGGAAGACCAATAATCTCCTCAATGGGCTCGGTCCTAGAAAATATGTCTAAATATATATACAAGGTGCTTTTCCCTTTTGTGTCCTCCTTGCCATCTTACCTCAAAGACACAACTCACTTCTTAGCACATATTGACAATATGCCCTGGGAATCAGAATATATAATGGCAACAATGGATGTGGTATCTCTGTACACGTCAATAGGGCATGAGTATGGCCAGAAGGCATGTGCAAGTTTTTTTAACACAAGATCTTTGAACTATTTGGAACACAGAGGTGATTCTTGAAATGATGGACTTGTGTCCAACTAATAATGTTTTCATTTTCAATAATGATTTTTTTAGACAAGTGCAAGGCACCGCGATGGGCACAACCTTTGCCCCAACTTATGCAAATCTAACGATAGGAGTGTGGGAAGCCTCAAACGCCTGGTCTGACCGCAATCACACAATGACTGAAAATGTTGTACTATGGTTTAGGTACATTGATGACCATTTTATAATTTGGAAAGGGTCAGGAAGGGCCTGGATTGAATTTGTCAAACTTCTCAATGGAAATTAACAATCTAAGATTCACTGAAACATATAGCTGCACTTTAACATTTTTAGATGTGAACCTTAGAATTGTGGATCAAATCTTGACAACAGAACTTCATAGGAAACCAACTGGAACCAATACACCTTTGCATGCAACCAGCAGCCATTCAAAGAATCTGATATGGAGCATTCCATATGGAGAGTCCATAAGAATCAGAAGAAATGGCGCCACTTTGAAGGCTTATGACCTAGACAGCAAAACTGCAGAAAAAGGGTTTCTTTATCAATGTTACCCAAAGAAAGTAATTGAGAAAGTTTATATCAAAAGCAAGACAACAACAGAGATCCGGCCTAGCAGGATCGTGTTCATCAGCCAAATCAGGAAATGTTGAAGATACGAGATTGATCTTGACCTTTGATAATGAGACATCAGAAATCAAACACATACTCCGCAGACATTGGAGGATTTTACTAGCGGATAAAGACCTTGCAATGAATCTGAAAATATACCCGGAAATCAGCTTTAGACACAATTGTTCTTTTAAAGACACCCTGGTTCAAAGCTTTCTGACACATGATGTAACACCTCTTAGAGAAATGTGGCTAACACAGGACAGGTTTCCGCAAATGCACAAGATGCAATATTTGCAAGTACGCAAAAAGTTATGCAACCTATGAACATCCAGTCTTTTGGCAATCCAATCATGATTTCGGACAAAATCACATGTGAAATTGAATACGTAGTATACGTATTGTCATGTGCATGCCAGAAATGGTATATACAAATCATTAAGTGTAAGCTGAAAATACGCATTCAGCAACATGTGAGGGCCATTCAACATCAGGACCCAAACTACCCAATGGCCAAACATTTCAGTGACCATCATCAGAGAAACATGGAGAGTTTCTACTTTTTTGGCATCTACAAGATCGAGAAGTGTTAGGCAGAATCCTATGCAGTGCCCTTAGGGACCACTGCACACAATTAAGACAAGTGGTAGTACAATTTCACCTTTGCTACAAGCCTGTACTACACAGAAAAAGTGGTAGCAATGGCTGAGCAGCCAGACTTATCTCAAGAGCAAATGAGCAGTAGTAGAGATTACACAAAGGACTACAATTACTGTGACTTAGACAAACACTGACTCAAGGTTTCTGGTTAAAAAATATAAGTACATTTATTTTTCAACCATCTGTTCACAAAACACCTCACTGATATTAAAATAAAACCACAATCTAAATATACTACACACAACCAATTCCCCTTGTGCAGATCAATTCAAGGTAAGAACATTGGGGTTTGACAGACCGGTGTTGTGAAACAGAGACGTTAATGTGGGTTAATATGCAATCAGTTTTTGACAGTAATGACAGTTCGGTCTTACGAAAGAAAAGCGTACCCGCGGGAAGAAATGTAACTGAAATCAAACACACTTAGCACATGAATTAACACAAGAGAATAGGGGATATAAATCATAGGCAATACTTTTGTCAAGGCAAATAGAATCAGAGGACACTTTTTAAAATGAAGATAAAAGTCAATATGCCTACGCCAGTGTCAAATGGAACAGGAGTGCTTTTCTCGAGGATCATAAGTTTAGAACAGTTCACGATTCGAGATTGCCAGGAGTACTTCGATATTGTCAAAAGGGGAAGCAAAAGTTATAAGAGGGAAGGAAGAAAAGGACAAGCCTTTGGTGAAGAAGAAGGGTTCACCCTAATTCCTGGAAGTCGGACACAGTACCTTATTAGTTTGAAGAAAGTTGGTGCCACGGCAGTTCCTGCAGACTCACAGTTCCTGGAGCTTCAGGCGTGGGGACAAGGAGGTGTCTGGATCCATCTGCACTACCCAGGGATGAGGCCAGCAGCAGCAACGCAACGGTGAATAAAAGGTGCACTCCTTAAAAACAGGAGAGGCTCTTCACATGGCTATCTGGACCACTACAGCTGTGTGCAGCGATTTTGACCAAGAAGACGATCCTCTGGCTGTTGAAGGTGAGCTGGTTGATCCCACCAGGCTCAGGGGAAGAAGATTCCAGACTGGATGTTCTCTGTCGTTGAAGGGTAGATAGCTCAGATTGCAGCAGGGCTTCACCGGGCCTCGGGAGTTGCAGCAGCCGTCTTCTTCTCTGCTTCTCTTCGGTTCTTGCAGTTCCAGTGGCGACTGACTTCCAGCCCAAGAGTCCTGCCTTTTATGCCAAACCAAAACCCCCATTCACACAGCCTGGCTGTCAATCACTCAGCAGGGGGGTTGTAATGCCCGGACAACCACCTCAGAAAAATCAACACAAAGTGCAACTTAGGTCTCCAAGGAGACCCTGTGCAGGGGGTGACTAAACCCCTCCCTCACATTCAGCCCACCTAGAAACCCAGAAGCCAAAGGGGGGCTTCTGGACAGAAGCCCGCCAAAGGTCAGCGAGCAAAGAAGGCAAACCTGGTTTGGCGCGAAAAGTAAAACACAAGAAGGACTTTAACAAAAAGAAATGGCGACTTAACCCGACCGGAGCCAAAATAAAAAGTATATGGTCAAGCGGGTTTATGTTCAAGGCTAATACAATAGCCTAAAACAGTACCACATTTATATTGCATAATCACGGTAGAAAAGGTAGGTTAGATACCACTTCCACCAGCCAAGTCTTAATGTTAAGAGAGCAAACCAAAGCTCAAAGAAGAACAGAAAAAGGGGTAGGAATTAACCATTTCCAATACTCCATGTAAAATGGGGTGTACTGGGTCTGTAGTTTAAAGAGACTATATAAAGTTAATGGCAACTTTACATGTTTCTGGGGGACAGTAGTCAGCCCCAGAACAATGGAGTCAGTGGGAAGTCTCAAAGACAACCCTGTGTCACTGCACTGAAGGTGCCGTCTAACACACACAAAAAGTGGGGCTCATGGAGTGGTGTAGCTCCAGAGCCCAAGATCACACAAACAGAAATACACATGGCAAAACACATTTAAGAGTGCGAAAAAAGGCTTGCATTCTTACCAGGTGGAAAAAATAAACCCCAGAAATCCAGCAAAGCTGCTGAGGGACTCACTAGGTGAGGGAAATTAGCCATAAATGAGAATTCTCCCTAACAAGAAGGACCCTAGAGGAGGTGATAGGGAGAAGAGACTCTGCCAGAAAGAGACATGTTGCATTTTGGACTTCGAAAGCAACTATCCAAATGGTCACAATATTGATGAGGATATGTACACCTTTGTGGGACAGTAACGTAAAGAGATTTAAATGTCTGTCTTGCATCATGTGTGTTCAGAATCTGTATGGAGTGTTTTAGAAATATTTCCCTACCTTTGCTATTTTGAAAATGTATACTGTGCGGATTTTGGTATTGATTATAGATTATTGATCTAAGAATGGTACCATTACATCCACTGCAAAAAATATGATTGGGATGGACTCGCTACCCTACCTGTCTGCACCCCACCGGGGTATTTTTCTTCCAACCCTTTCAGGGCCGTCCTTCAGGTGTTCTTTTCACTCCGACATGTATGGGAGATAGGATTATATCTTTGTCAGGATTTTAGGATCTCGAGTGAGGCCAGTTTCCCCGACTAAAACACCGAAGGTGATTTTTGGTTATGTATGGTGAGACATGTGACAAGATGCACAGAAAGGGTAAGGAATTAGAGACCAGCTGGGGAACCTACATGTGATCCTATTTTAGAGGTAATTGCAGAGAAGTCCTGATAAGACACTGCTGGGATGTTTTAGATGTCAGTATTTTAACTCTTGAACTAATTTACATTTTTATTCATAAACATATGTTTCTGCCAGGCACTTTTGACTCGAATACCGGATGAAATTGACTTCTCCATTGATAGTATATTTTTTTGCCAAACCTTACTGTCTCCGTCTAGACCTTTGCTCCTTCTCTCTTGATATGTTATACAACCCGGTCTTTATTTTAGATCTACAATATATGTCTAACTTGAGTGAAGGGAGTAGACTCATCTAAAAAATGGTTTGAGTAATTTTTATCAGATGGAAGCACTATGAACTTTAAAGTATGGATATATCCAGAGATAGGAAAATCTAAATGCACTACGCACTTTAGACTAGCTGCTAGCACTATGCACTTTATGCTATAGACATATTTTACCTGAGACGGGGTTGTTGAGAGGAATTGGACTCAACCATATACATACCATTGAATAGAAGAATGGGTATTATATCTTGTCTAGAATGGGACTGCCACGTAATAATAAGTACGACGCATTGACTGACAATATATTTGCATCATACATAATGCATAAAACAACCAGAATATTAATATGTACTACACATTGGAAAACGGTTGTAGGCACTATGCATTTAATATCTGTAATGTTGTATAATGGAACTGTATGATGTCTGATATGCTATGGCTCTCTAATGTTACAAAGAGGCATGAAATTACGTCATATGGACAACATCAACATTGACATCCTATCTTTGAAGAACAGTAGATTTTATGCAACAGTCCAAATGAACATACATGTATAATACAAAAAAAAAATCTAGTTTGATTAGTTTGATACCATGCAAAACGTCTTCTTTCCAGCCAGTGGATTACCACCCATTTTTTCTACATACACATCAATATCCAAAACCCTACTCCTAAATTCAGTCCTAGCCTTGTAACACCCAAAAAAGTAAATTGGTTGCTCCCTGTAGGCAAAGCCACACATGTTTTGCCAAGGCACACCTTATGAATTTGGGATCCCATGTTTCCTCACTGGCAATGGCGTTGGCTGCTCCAGAATCAACTATAAAAAGGAGATCACTGCACCACGTGTTCTGAAATATTTAATGTATTTCTTCCTGGCAGCCGAACGAACTTCACGGATTGGTAATGCGACATCAGATAGACTCTAAAATACCACTGGTTTGAAAAGGTTTCCACAACATCGGGTATAATAGCCCTTGCTGTTACACTAGCAGAGCCTGGGGATCTGCTGATGGTGCAGCAGATGCCTAAGATTGCGTTTACAGCCCAGACACGCTGGTGCAACCGCACGCTGAAACTAACAGTTTGGATATGGAAACCGACCATGGCCGCAGGGAGGCACAGAGACAACGCCAGCTTGCTTGTGAGGTGAGCGGAAGCACAGGTGGCGAAATGGGAACATCTTGACTGTAAGCTCATGCATGCCTGGTATAACGAAGCAGAGGCTGAGAGAGCAACCAGGTATCTCGCCAAATGTAAACGAACCCTAGAATGGGTAAACTGAAACAGAGGTTTGAGGCATTGTTTTGCTTTGTCATGAGGGCATGGACAAATCTTATTTTTCTCACCAATACACTGAATGAAAAACTTTAGACGCAGTGAGACAATGATTCACACATACACATGCTCAGCTAAATGATAAACTGGCTCTTATATGGCCCTTTATTAGTCAAACGCATACATAAATGAATAACACAACACAGACTAAATTAAGCAAAGACGTCTAAAGAAAATATATCACCGTTGGCGCATCTTTAAGGAACGCCGTCCTCTCGCCAGAATCTGCAGAAAAAGCCCACAGAATCAGCCAGGCTGAGACGGTCAGCAACCAACAGGTCCGGATCAAGGCGTTCCCCCTGCGAGGTGAAGCTTTCTGTCTGACCCTTTCAGTGCCCCGCATTTTAAACCTTACGCAAAGGTGGGGTGGCACCTTCTAGAATCTTCTAGCCCGTGTCTCTGCTCGTTTACAGGTCACGTGTGCCCCCAGCCGGAGTGACCCACGGTAACCACAAGGAGCAGGACTCTCTAACTCATCCTCAGCTTTGGCAATGGCAACCTTATCAGGTACCAGCCAGGACAAACGTATATAACCCAGCATCTTTTTGCGCGCAGTATCCTTGGATGAGCAATGCAAACCAACATAAGCAACGAATAACGTTGAAAGCATGTTTTTCAGTGAAACAGTGCGAACAATGCTGAAAATATGTTTATAGTTCACAGCAACTGCAGCTTCCACTGAGGCATGGAGAGAATGTCCATTATGGCTCTGAGTGCACCAGAATGCACTGCACACAAGCGGCATGTTTTAGCTCAACGCAATACAAACCACCCTTGGATATTTGACTTCCATAGCCAAGTGGCATTAGTTTTGGCTCCTGAAACTGAATGAAGCATCATAACTAAGTTGGGAATGCATTGAATACAACAGCAACAGGAAATGATAATACCTACTATCATACAAATGCAAGCAAAGGTGTAACGCAGCGTACCTCCAACATCTGCAACCCAAGAAAACAGCCAATCCCACCAATTCCCAGTATGATATTGATACACTCGGGATATCAAGTCTTTCAAACTTTGAACATGGCTTTCAATGGATTGCGAATAATCACTCAAATTCGGTGGGTTTGCCCATCATACCTATGAGCAAAGTCATGGTGACTGTAAAGACTGGGGGCGGGGTGGGGTATCTGTACTTCTGCCGTTTATATGGCAGGGTAGAGGCACAGAGCACCCCAGCCAAGGTTCTCTATATGGTAGCTATGGATGAGCAATCAAGTATTAAGCTGTCAGTAGGTGATGCAGGGTGGTTCTTAAGTAGAGTGAGTCCCCAAACCCTCACAAAGAAACATCCACACACTATGTTATGTGCCAACACAGTTCTTTATAACAGAGCATACAAATCATCCAGTATGGTGTATCAGCATAGATAATAATGAAGGAAGGCAGGTTAAGATTATGCAATGGCAGAATGCTTTCTTTTGATATGGATGTACAGTTCTGAATGAGGAACCCCCCCCCCTACCTGGGCAAACTGTAATAAAAGAATTAACAAGCCTGGTCCATAAATGCTCACTAAGCCTTGCTTCTTGGTTAAAATGTTCAACCACCTCAATGTACCTGAAGTGGAAGAGGTCCTTCAACTGTATCCTTCGAAGATGCACCCCCTTTGAAGAAGGAGCCACTGGGCATTGAGATCCATGAAGAAAAGTGGAACACTTGCAGTGATACAGCAGCTTTGACTTTTGCGGTGCTCTTCGGCAATCGATTGTTTCCTCGATGGTGGAAGTCCTGGAAAGGTGAGGTGTGTGGTAGGCCTTGATGCAAAATGTTTGTTGCCGCAAATAAGACTTGGTGGCCTTGAAAAGGCCTTCAGCGCTGATGGATGTAGGCCCGGTAGTGGGTTTCGGGTGTCGCGGTCCTCTGGCCTGTCGGTGCTGCAGCCACAACACGTATCTCGGGATAGCTTCGGTGATCAGGACTCGACCACAGGCTGGACCTCAGATCTTCACTCTGTCAGTGTCCTCGCAACGTCTGTCGGCTTCTAGTGGTGGGAAACCCACTGACAGGTTTTCCTTGGAAGCTGACCACCTTTGCTTTCTCCGGTGGGATAAAGTGGTCAGCAGTGATGGAAAGGGAGCCCTCTGTCAAATGTTCTTAGGCAAAGTCAAGCTTTCTCTGCTCTGGGTGTCAATCAGCACTGCGTCAAGGTGTCCCCGCTTTTGGGCAACACGATTCGACTTCGCTTCCAGCAGAAATGGAAATCTTCCGACCTCGGTCGACGACAGACTTCGACAACCCTCGATGTCCAGGTACTCTTCAGGATTCTCAGCGGACCCCTTCTCCGGACGTCAGACTCACCGTACTGGCTTCCAGGGTGCTTCGATGAAGAGCAGCAGTGTTTGCACAATGGTTCCTCGTAGCTCGTGGAGAGGTCTCCCAGCCATGTCCTCTTTTGGATCAGTCCTCGACAGACTCGAAAGCTCTTGGATTAGATCATAGGACATGCAGCAGCAATCCTCTCCTCCAGCTGGGCTTTGAAAAGCTGTTTCTAGTTTCAACTTCAGCTTCTGAACAAATTGGGAAGTGTGAGGTCCCCAGATATACAGGTCTGTCAGTCATTCACTATGACTGAGCCAGGCTCAGTCAGAAAATCACACAGAGGGGCATTCACCGGGCAGGCAGCCAATCAGGCTCACAGGTATTCAGGCCATTCACTTCCACCCGACACCCATAACAATGAATGTGGATTGGGGCAAGAACCCAGCCTTTCAGCACACAACATTGCATTCATGTCAGTTTCAGGCAGGGCAGTCTCATTCATTGTGTCACACACACACAGAAACCAGACATCCATAACATAGAATGCATATTGGTCACACACTGTTTTCACACAGGTCCCACCCCAAAGGTGTACCCACAACATACAGTCACTGCGAGTGAGCCCGCCAGGAGCTCCAGGCAATTGATGTGCATCTCTAGCTCCTGATGAGACCACTTGCCTCCCGCGCCTCGCTCTCCTTCCTGAACGGCTTGCGTCTGATGCTGACCATGTCAGGAGTTGACACAAAGATCGCTCTACCCTTCCAGGCTTCCATGTGCGTGAGCCACCAGTTGAGCTCCGTTCTCACCTCGGGTGAGAGGGTTAGGCACTGCAAGTAAGAGGCTGAGTCGTAGATGCTGCCCTTTTAGCCTCTGCAGTTCGCGGTAATCCAACGGAAAAGGAAAGATGACCTGGATAGATGATGACCGTAGACCGATCACTCTTGCCAGCTCCCAAAGTGATCTCGCAATGAGTAGAGTGTACCTTGGCTGTCGGTAGACGGAGCTGGTAGTTCAGGGTGTCTACTATGAATCCAACAAAAACCAGTGTCTTCGAGGGCGCTAGGACTGACTTTTCCCAGGTGATGAGAAATCCTAGGCTGTGCAACAAATGTATGGTAATTTGAGCCTGGTGCTTTGCTGGGCCCTCAGTGTGCAACACGAGGATGATGTTGTCGAGGTATACGATGAGTCTTACTCCCTTTTCCCCCCCGATATGGGCTACTACTGGCCACATGAGCTTGGTCAAACCCCAGGGTGCCGAGGAGAGACCGAAGGGCACGCTCATGCATTCCCAGTATTGACCCCTTCAAGGGAACCTCAGGTACTATGTGTTTCTGATTGACAGGCACTGCTAGGTAGGCGTCCTTTAGGTCTAAAGAAACCAGCCTGTCGCCCAGTCTGAGAATGTGCCAGAGCATGTGTATTCCCTCCATTTTGAAAAGGTGGTAGAGAATTTAATTGTTTAGGGATCTGAGATTTATTACCGGACTGACCTTTTGTTTCCTGTGTACCAGGAAGATCGGGCTGAAAAATCCAACATGTTCTGTGCTTGGCTGAACAGCACCTTGTGGTGTAGGCTGCGAACCTCGCCGCCCAAGGCTAGCATGTCTGTGCGTGACTGTTATCTGCGCCAGGCGACTCTCTTGGAAAGGTTGAGAGAAAAAAGTGGAAACGCCTTGAAGTGTCTCTGTCCCAGGCATCTCCTGATAAGGAGTCCTAAACTTGTGCAAATAGCACTATCCTGCCTCCTATGGGCACTAGTGGTGCAGGCGCTGCGCGACTGACACTCACCTTCCGTTTGCTGTGCTGGGTATCTTTTTGCCCTTCTCCAGCCGCGGCCCCTCCCTCTTCCTCTGAAGGGTAAGAAGGGGTCAGGTCTGTCCTGCCAGTAGGAGTGGTGGTCTTGTGACTGATGGACCGTCTGTCCAGGTAATAACAGCTGGAGGAGCGGCTCCGGCCTCGTCCAGTCCGTGAAAAAAACGTTGCGGAGAAAACCCTGGAGACTTGCGCCTTATCGAGAGCTGTAAATGTACCCACAAACTTTGACATCTCCTTCACAAAAGGATCGCCCAACAGCAACCCTTGGGCGGCTGGGCTCTATTCAGAGGTGGCAAGCTCCCCTAGCTTGGGGTCTACATTCATGAAGATGCCCTTCCTGCGCTCTGTTGAGATGGCACAATTCGTGTTACTGAGCCGGCAGAGGGCTCGTTGTGTAAAGAGGAAAGTGTGGAATACATGCGGCAAGGACAAGTCCATTAGGGAAACCTACCTAGATCACGCACAAAATAAGATCCTTAAACACGAAAGAGGCGAATTTAGAAAACAAACGCCCTCCCATTAAGAACACATAACATTTTGAATTTGGACACCATTAAGATACCACACAACAATTAACCTAAATTATGTAATTCTTGCCCTCCTTATGAACCACCAGACTAAGGTGGGGAAACACTTGTAGAGGGAAGCAAAATATTTCTTAAGGGATCGACTTTGCATATACAAGACAATCAGAACTTTTTTTTCTCAATTGAAGTACGAATAAATAACCTTTGTTTTTGGTGCAAAAGTACGTATTCCACTCTTTCTCCTTTCACATTATGATTATTGGACAGCCTCAATAATAGTGAATCCGGATTTGGTAGCCCATTCAGAACACAACTAGAAATTTAAAATGTTTTTAAAAATAGGGGACTCGATATCAGTTTCTCAGTCTGTGATTTTCTTTTACCAGAGGGCTCGTTGTGACCACCCTTACAGGGTGACTGGATCAATGGGTTTTCCTGTGTCCAAGGCTTCGTTCGGAGAGGTCTATAATCTTTGCCAAGGGACCAGCGATAGAGGGCCTTGTCTTGGCAAGACTTCCAGGCTCTATCGATCCCTTTCTTGGGATGCTTGTTATTCTTGCCAAGGAATGTGATCATTCTCGCGTTAAGCTCTGGGGTGAGCGTGAACTTCCCTGGGATGTCTGGACGAGGACACTCGGCTCTCAGCTTGGCTTGGACCTCCTTACCTAGAGGCAGGCGCAGCCTGTCCTTGACGTAATCTGTGGCTCTGGATGACTGGACCCAGTCTCATGACCAATTGGGACGAGTTGAGCAATTTGAAAAAAAGACAGACTAGAACGGAGCTCCACGGCTCTATAATGTTAGAGTACCTACGGAAGGGCACATTACCACAGGGATTGGTAGTACGGAACAAGCCAAGGCTTTTCTAAGACAACAAAAATGTTGGTGTACAATGGAGTTACGTGGCGAATAAGTGCGGCCATGATTGGCTAATGTTAATAATGGATACAGCCACAGAGATTACTAAAAAAATACTTGTCGACCTCAAGACACTGGAAGAAGAAATACAAAAAGTGGTACCACTCGATTTGTACAATAAAAGACTAGATTCCCTCATTGGTGAAATGAGCATCTTTAAACAGGACACCCTAAGAGAACAGGTCCACAGGATGAACAAAGATTTAACCAACTTCAGCCATGAAAAGGCCTTCCCTTATACTCAAGTAAACTACCAAACCAATGAACAAACTGACGGGTTACCTAACTATAGAGGACAAGGACAAAAGAGAAGGGTGAATTTTAGGAACATTTCTTTCAGCTCGAGTGACAGCAGTATGAGCAGTGATACTTTTGGAAACCTCGGAAAGACTAATAAAACCGCTGTAAAACCAAATAGAGGAAACTACCACAGGAAACAAAATGACAAATCGAGGGCCTTGACTTAACAACCAAAGTGGGAGAGCCAATGACCAGGATTTTTTAGAGAAAGGCCCAGACGCCTGGGACTTGGAACCCTGCATAACGAGGAATATGCAGGCCTTGTGGTGAACGTATCCAGATATAAACCAACACCAGAAGAAATGAGAATCATAGATGAAGGGATGGGCTTTGTCCTGATGAATTTACACAGTCCTTTCACTTTCCGTCAGGAATTTATTGCCTTTATGAGGAAAATCCATCTCCATCAATTCTTTGAAAACAAAGCCTTTGAACCCGAGGTTTCTGACTCAGGGTTACAGAATAAATCCAACTTGTGTTCCAACCGCATCACACAGCGCTGAAGCTCTAGTGTAAAAAAAAAAGAAAAAAATGAAAAAAAAAGAAACAAAAAGTTCAGGACCATCACTTTTTGGAAAAGGTTTGAAAGGGAAAAATACCTTTCATAACACTAGTCAGAGAAAATGAAGCAATGTGAAATCTACTGAACAACAAAAATTGTAATCCGGAAGGCAGTCAAAGAGGGAGCCATTGTGCTTCTGAATCGAGAAGACTATGTCAGGGAATGCAAACACCAATTATTAGATCTGGCTTGTTATGAACCACTAACAGGATCCAACCACGAGACTGGCGAACCTTGCCTCGCTTATACACACTCCCCAAAATTCATAAATCACTGACCACCCCACCAGGTAGACCAATCGTGTCAGGGGTAAACTCTGCTTGAGAACCACTTTCTCGCTTCACGGACACATTTTTTTCAACCACTAGTACACAAAATGGCATCTCACGTGCTGGACACGACACAAATGATCACAGAAGTAGAAGGTGTAGAACTTGACCCTACCACAGAAATCTTGGTGGGACTAGACGTAGCGCTATATACAACTATTCCACAGAGAGCATCTTTAGACATGCTCAAAGAGAAACTACTTCAAGACTACACTGTGAAATCCACTCCAATCTCGTTTATTCTATGGTGCGCCAGGCTGGCACTCATGGAGAGCTACTTTCACTTTAACTGCAAGTTCTATAAACAGATCCAAGGCACCGCCATGGGGGCCACTTTGACCCCATTGTAGCTAACCTCTACATGGAAGCATTCGAAATCACGAAAATAATGAATCAAAACAACCCCTTTGTGAACCACATAAAAACGTGGAAATGTTACATCAATGACATTTTTGTCATTTGGAAAGGACTGGTGAAGGAATTAGAGAGGCTCTATCTTTGGCTAAGTCTACAAGACAGATCCTTGAAGTTTACTTCACACCACAGCATAACGTCACTCGATTTCTTGGATATCACAATCACAGTAGATCCTGCGAACAATAAGCTGTATGTGAAACGACATGTGCGTGATAACCTCCCGTTGGGTCAATTTTTCAGGCTGAAACGAAATCGTACTAAAAAGAACAGACTTTAAAACAGAAGCCTACAAAATGCAGAAACGCCTGACCCACAGAGGCTACCCCTTGAAAGTTACAACCAATGCTCTGAAGAGAGCCAGTAACAACAACAGAGATGCACTTTTGTAATATAAAGAACAGAGTTGAAAAAGAGAAAGCAGAACGAATAGTGTTTGTCAACACCATCAGCCGTATGTCCAACACTATCAAGAAAATCATTGGAAGACACTGGCACATCATAGAAAAGGGGCGATGAACCTATACCCAGATCCATTATTGCCTACAAAAGGAGTCGTAACATCAAAGACTTGACAACTCGTAACGATATCAACCTAAAACCAATGAGACAGAAAACATTACCTCAACAATGGGGTTTATTTGATCTGGTTGGACATTACACCTGTGGACAATGTTCTTGCTGCTCGTCAACTAAGAAAAGCACCACGATTGACTTGGGCCTACAAACCCCTAGGCAACAAAAGACCCTTACCAATTGCAACTCCCATATTGTTATCTACGACGTCTGGTGTCCTTGCAAAACAGTGAACATTGGGAAAACTGAGAGAAAAGTCAAGGTACAGATAAGCGAGCATAAAAAGGTGTATCAAAAATAAATAAATTGCACGCCTATCACTCCACTAGTAGGCCATTGGATTGAGTATATACATAACGTTGAAGATTTTAAATGGTCCGTTGTGCACAAACTGAAATTAGGAACCAACAGTAACAAGGACAAAACATTACTTGTGAAAAAAGAACAAGGTCATCTTTTTAACGAACAGGACTCAATGATAACATTGATTGGTGGCTATAACATGTTCTACTCTTGTGACATTTAGTTTTGCTGAATCCGGTTTACACACAGTAAGCCTTAATGATCGGCGATATAAAAACAGACACTGTTTGCAATTTTCAGTGTCGCATCGATTGTTCCAGTAACGAGGTCAGTCCAAAAATGGCACTTTCCGATTTACGGTGAGGGTTTCCGTGTAGTGCTCGATGGTTTACAAGTACAACTGATGAATGCAGAATCCAGTTATAACGCATGCAATTCACGGTGGATGAAAAAGCTAGGAATAGAAAGAGGACAGGTTAACAGTAACAAGCAAGTTGTACAGAACCACATAGGAATCCGGCAACAGGCGGCGTCATATGTATAAGGAGCAACCCAATAACATAAGCCGTACTGACACCTGTAGGAGGCAACTGACCCGCCAGAGAGTGCGCTACATCAGGAAAATGTGGTCCAACGGTAAGATCTGCTGCACATTAATGGTGGAGGAGAGTAGCAAATAGCTTGAGGCCGACAATAACATTTCGGTTGGTTCCTCCTCCCTCTTTTATTTATTGAAGTAAGACGACCGAGGCAACGGAGGGGTAACTAGAAGAGCTCTTATTCGAACATGCTTTGTACATAGCCACACATTATGTGCAGGAGTGGGGGATAACCGCTAGTCATTGGCGACCCCACACTTGGTTAAGACTATTAGAAAGCACAAGGCTAACGTCCTTATGCTGACAAGAACAATATGCTCTTGTTCTAAGCTAAACGATCAGGCAGGACGGAATCCGAGGCGATATCAGAAGTTATTCACACACCCCTACCTCATGTCTTTCTATTTTTAGTAAGCCAGATTTGGCCACTCTGAGGAGAAACAGACGGTGCACTTTTAACCCCAAAGAACGATCAATCATTCTGATTGATAAACCAAAGCGTCCTGCAGGGACTGAAGGAATCGTAGTAACCAACCATTAAGACTCCACCAACTCGAGCTACGGGTAAGGAAATAAGGTGGGTCTACAACTGTAGGATGCAGGACACGTGAAAATTAATAATTTGCAACGTACCCGAAATGTAATGGCAACATGTTTTTTTTCTGTTGCCGTTCAGATCTACACACCGGTTTAACAACCAGGAGAAACCCCAGATTCAACCGCCAACGATTGGACGAATTAAATCCATCCAAGCACGCGTGGGTGGACAGGCGCAATAGTTTGTTAAGGTGCTGAGGGGGCACCTTGTCTGTTTCTTTTTCAGTAAGTGTATAACTATATTGGTAGTGGTGACCCAGTGCATAAATCACATGATTAGGGAACAGCACGCCGAGGGTTCACCTTTCTCAGTTTTCATTTCTACTGAGGACGAGTATTAAGAGGGATGGGCCAGTAGCTTACGCTGGAGCTGATGATCAAGTGACACTGGCTAATGAAGTACAGAGTGTTGAGGAGAGGATGGCTAGTTTTAAAAGATGAGTGTTGCGCAAATGTTTATTTTGCACAAGGCCCAGATCGATTTATCCAGTTTGGTTGCTGTTTTGAGATTCAAGCTCATGAACATAAGGACAATTTACATCCAATGTTTGCTGTTTTTGTTATAGGGGAAGGTGTCCACATTGATACAAGGAAGTGATTTGCTCAGGGATTAAGGGCCTGGGCTCCAAATTGAACCAAAACAGGAATTACCATTGTTGTTTAGGCTGCTTCTTTTAATGCTTAAGAGTTGTATTGTACACAATCATAAGCCCCTGATGAATTGCCTACATTTTTAGCCACCAACACTTGAAGCAATGAAACATGTTGGCAATTAACTGTTTTTCTATATATGTTTTTTTATGAAGCGGAGTATGAATCTCAGTATGTTTGGAATGGTCTGAAAGTAGAGTAGTGCTTTGCGAATGAGGTATGACCAGTGTGAAACTACACAGCAACAGAGAAATCAAGTTTCCCTGGTTTTTTATGTGTTTTGTACGGACCACTCTTTGTTGTATTTTGTATTATGTATTTCTACAGAACTTATGGCTAGTCAATCACTGCCAGGATTTTAACTGTGTAATTCAATTATTAAAATATGTACTTCTTTCTAAAGAAATTTGTTCATGCGTTTTCAATACCCAGATGAAGGCAGGAAATATGCACACCTTCTCTGTTTAACGGATCCCCCTACACCACAAGCGTATTGCGTTTGGCAACTTAAGGTTGTACACCTTTTTGAAGGGATCGCTTGGTGGTGTGTTTCCGCTTCGGCCTCCTTAAGTAGGTTGCAGCCTATTCAGAACACAACAAATAGAAATTACCACAAAAAATAAATAAAAAATGTTTTTTAAAAATAGGGGACTCGCCGTCAGTTGCTCTAAGTCTGTGACTTTCTTTTAACAGAGCGCTTGTTGTGACCACCCTGACAAGGTGACTGGATCAATGGGTTTTCCTGTGTCCAAGGCCTCCTCAGAGAGGTCTATAATCTTTACCAAGGGACCATCAAAATCGAGGCCCTTGTCTTGGCAGGACTTCCAGGCTCTATCGATCCCTTTCTTGGGATGCTTGTTATTCTTGCCATGGAAGGTGATAATTCTCGCGTTAATCTCGGGGGTGAGCGCGACCTTCCCCGGGATGTCTGGACGAGGACACTCAGCTCTCAGCTTGGCTTGGACCTCCTTACCTAGAGGCAGACAGAGTCTGTCCTTGATGTAATCAGTGGCTCTGGATGACTGAACCCAGTCTGATGACCCGGTGTGAACTAAATCCTCTGGGATGAACGTTACCTCCAAAGCGGTTTGCTCATTCAGTGGTCATTTTGGAATGGGGACTGCCACATTCCCGAATGTGTTGGGCCTTGACCCTGCATCTTGGTCATCCTCGTCTTCAGTAGTTTGAGGAGTTTGATCATCATCATGATGATTGTCATCGGCTGTGCCCTATTGACGTTCCTCCAGGCTCGAGGATCTGTCACCAGTATGATTCTCCTCTGGGCAGAGGGTCTTGGGATAGAAGGGGTCTCCTTCCTATCTAGAAAGGCATTCTTCTGCCTTGTGAAGGCATCTGTAATGACAGTTGTGGCTGTGGCTGCCTATGCCAGGCTCGAGGCTAATGGGTCAAAGAGACTTGCTCCCTCTTTCGAGCCTGTGTACTTCCCCCCCTTTAGGAGCGCTCCTCCTTTTTGAGCTCTCCCTTTCACATTAGCGGGTGCTCCCCTAAGGTCTACCTCCATGTCGTCAAGACATTTTTGGATCGGAACTAGCATATCTGCTACCGCTTTCTTAATAGATGTTTCAACGGATGAGCCAAGTACTCTTGAAACTGGCAGCCAGAGCCACATCTTGCTCCTTTAGTCCTCCTCCTCCTCTGATCATTCCTGGTCAGTTGTAGGGGTGCATTCCTCTGCCATTATCTCAGAGTGCCCTTCAGTAACATAATGCAATTATCTCTATGGGCAACTATATACGGATCAGTAACTTCTGTCCACCAAGGGGGCAGAGTGCGTCTTCACAGCCTTCTCTTGACCTGCTTTCTTTCTTCGTTCCTTTTTTATTTGTTTTTTTGTTATATTATGTTATGACTCTTTAACTGGTGAAATCGCAGCGATTGTTAGTTTCCTTTGAACAGCAGGAAACACATCAGCAAGTGCCGGAGGTGAGAAGGAGCAGAGGAGAGGACCACGTGGGAGCTCCATCAGCTGGTGTGCGTCATGAACTCAGGTAAATTACTTAATGCAGAAAATTAAGTTAATAAAAGAACAAAATGAGCTGTTTGCGGCCTCCCGTTAACTCTGGCACCTGATGTAATGAGAGGGTGCTGGAAGGGGTGGGAAGGCTGCAGTATTTGTCAGGGGAATTGCCCTGTGCGTGCGTGTGAGGTGCCAGTAATGGGTGTGAGCAATCTCGCTTAGGTCTCTGGCTCCAGCACCCAGAAGACATACAAGGGTGCCAGAGGAGAGGCAAGATCGCAGCCGTGAGGCAGTGCTGACAGTTGCTGCCGTTGCTGGGTAGCCGGCACGGATGGCAAAGATCCCCAGGTGCAGGACGATATTATGAAAAAAAGAAACAATGGAACTCAACTGTGAGACCGTCCGGTGCGAACACACTTTACCTTGATCAAGCCAATAACCATACAATACACATTGATAGGATAGTAAAGTTAATAACCATACAAACACACAATGATAGAATGAGAGGTAAACATCCACTCATTGCTTGCTGTGAGCAGCAAAGAAAGGGGAAGTGGTTCAATATCTAATGCTATTTGAGAGGGCTGCCTGCTCTACATTGGCTACGAGGGATCACACATTCCGTGACTAGTTGGTTTATGGTCTCAGGGAGCTATAGGAAACTGAGTCTTCCCTTTGGACAATGTTGTTTCAGAACTTTTGACTTCAGGATTTCAGCACATGTTCAAGCGGTTTATGTTATGAAACGTTCCATGCTAAAATCTTGCTGCTGAGCTTCTATGGTTGCAAAGAGAAAAGAGAAGCATAATGGGAGCCTCCGGTCTTGATATAGAATCAGTTCTCATAGGAGGAATGGGGGGCATGCTGGTGTAGCACTCAGGAAGATGTTTAGTCACTTTCTCGGCACAAGGACTTTTAGTCATAGTCCGATCAGTCCCTGTAAAATCATCATCCGTTTGCTGAAATATTGATATTCCTGGATCTTGGAAAGAGTCATGCGCTGTGGTAAAGCTTTGATAGTGGTCTATATTCTCGACTGCACTTCTCATGAAGAGCACTCCATTTAACTGACTAGGAATGGAATAACAGCATTTACCATGTGATAGTGATAAAACACGTTTGTATGATATGCTTAACCCAAACTTGTGCAGGGTTTCAACAAGTTCATGCTTGCATGTGCTTGTATGGATTAAAATAACAAAGTAGATAGGCAAAGGAGTTTCCCGTTCTCGGTTGTGCCTGAAGGCTCTTTCAGACTCATACGCCCAACGTCTCACCAAACGGTTGCACATTAGTAACTGTGCAACAGTGACGATTGGTTGTGACATTGTTGAAGAACTTGACTGTGCTTTAATGTTTGGGCAATTCGGGAACCATAGCAACCAATGCTAACAGAGATGCTGGTACTGAGTCGTCCTGACACTTGTTTCCAAATGATCTGTTGAAGTGATTTTTCATTTTAAAAGAGGTCTCTTCTCACTGTATTTGCTGCTTTAGCAAGATGAACAGTATCACTATATGCATCGTATTCACATGCTTTGCTTAGTGCAGATAAAATATTATTAAATATAAGTATCACATGACGGCCCTGCTTTTGTACTTCCAGGTCTGGAAAGTAAGAAAGTATCCGGTTTTTCAGTTTCATAGAATGTATGCATCCTGAAAGCTCACTGTCAAGTTTATTTAATTCTCATGCTTTACAGATTGCAGAGGTCAACAAGTTTAAATATGGGTGAAATTTCATTGTCCGTTCATGCATCTTCGATGTATGAAATAAGTTCTGCAAATGCAATATCATGGTTAATTTGGTCCATCTCAGTTTCCGATGTTTTTTTTGTCTTTTGCTCTTCTATATAATAATATGAGGCAATGAATATGGTACATGGCATCTTGTGCAATAAGATTACCTGCACTCAGTTTAGCAAGCAGGGGTTTGTCTTCTAGGTTGAGGGCACAGTGACGAACGCAAGTATCGATGGTGAAAGTAGATGCTGTACACAATGATCTTCCAGCATGGATGAGCAAGCATATTGGTTTTGTAGTCACAGAACCTTTTTTCTTGAACACTCGGATGGGTAAATTTCTTATAACTATCAGCATTATCCGCTGCGGATATCTCCTTTTCTCTGCTCTTTGCAGTTGTGTTTTATTGAACTGCAATCTACATGATTTGTTAAACCGAGATTTATGTCGTACCAATGCTGCCTGAATACCTCCACTTTCATTCAGACACGACAGAATAATTGTCCTTGGTTAACACTCAACAAGATTAAACCCCACAAGCATATTGGACACCGTCTTACAACCAGTTGTTCGAAGAATACAATGGTCCTCATTACAAGGTATGTGGTAACCCGCCGGTGCCACCAGCGTGTTGCCGCCAACCCTGTAACATTAAATCCGGCGCCTGACTTCCCACTGCCACCGGGACATTTCAAGTCCCGGTGGCGCGGGAAGTCAGGCGCTGGATTTTTTAAGTCCCCATTCCCATGGAGTCCTATGGAACTCCATGGGATTGGGGACTCAGAAGCACTGGCACCGTTGCTAACGGTGCCGGTGCTTCCGTGATGACTGCGTCCCGGGCCGATGCACCCAGCAGGGTCAGACCTGCCTGGGGTACCGGACCCGGCAGGCAGACTTGTAGTGTGGTGGTCCGAAAACAAGGGTGCCAGTGAGCTTTTCAGCACCCTTGTTTCCGGACCGCGCCACACTTGTAATGATGCTCAATGTGTCCAGGATGGCTAGTGGCATGAGCTATTTTCCTACCAAGTTTTTTACTTTCTACCATATACTCTAAAATGGCCATGCCACAAGATTTACACCGGTCATAGGCCATGTCCTTTTTCCTGCCCTCTCGGGTCCATAATGGTCATATTTTATATGCCCTTTCCCAGGAAAAGCTTTTGTTTTCCCAGGAAACATTGCGGTCTGCGAGTGTTGCCGGCTTGTGATGCTAGGACCGTCTGGTCCCAGTCCGCATCCGAGCATCTTGGATAAAAGGAGGATTCCTGCAGCCATAGATCATCATTAGTGCCAAGACCCCTACAAAGAAGTGCAGTCTGCGGCCAACCAGAGGACGACCACAGCTGACCAGCATCACCTCCAGTCAAGTCCTAGAAAAGCGCTGCTCCTCTGTCCTAATCTCAGGAAGGTCCTCATCTGATCTTAAGTTCACAGACCAGGGCCAGACGTTTAGTTTCTGCTGGACAGTGAAGAAACTACGAATTGTCTTCTTGGCAGATGAAACACTTGTTCCACTCGGTTTCTGTGATTTGTCTAGAAGTATGAGGCGTGAATGGATTCCTCAGTTTATGTACTTTCTCCATACTTTTATTTTCATTTTCTTCTTAACTTGTCATCTTCATCTGAACAAAAGAAAAATTATAATATTGTATTCTTTTTCGCACCCTTGTTTTGTGTATGGATTTTCTGAACTATTGGATGTTTTCCAAACATGTATAATATAATTTTACAAAAGATCATGTTTTCGAAAGAGCAATTTTCCAAGGCCGCCATTTTATGCCATCAAACCTTTCCATATTTGTATATGTGCCCCATGTTTCTATCGTCAATCGCACAATTCTTCGAAATGTTTCACCTATCTGCTGTACTAATTACACTTGCTGAATGTAGGTTTTCATTGCTTTGCTGTTAATAGTTGGCTGTTCTTTGAACTTTCAGGTGATTTTTCCCAAGACGATTTTACTCTACAATTAATCTCGTTCAATGAAACTGTGATTGGATCAGCATGACAGACGACGCTGCGTGCCCTGCAGTCTGACGACGCGAGCACGCAAAGCCTGGCTGGTTGTCAGCATTTCCATAACTACTGTTTCTAACCATAGTTCGGATTGGAATTTTCATCCAAACATACGCTGCCCATAGTGTACGAATGCTGTGATTATAGACACTAAGAGCCTTTGAGCTTTATTATTTTGCTTTGAAATCCACATAAACTACAGCAGTTATTCTAAATTCCCGTAACATCTACTACGCAGCAGCCCCATGGCGATCCATCCATGCGGCAGATACCAGCCTCAAGAACAACTGCAGCACTTAACGCTCCTTACAAGGCCTAAACAGATTCAAACACCACTCTGCCAAGTACGGCAGGCATTTCTCTGCCCAACTGGTTTTTGACATTATGTAATTACATGTCATCCAGAGTGATGGAAGGTGAAATTGAATTACATTGTGGCTTATATGCTGTTTTTTCATCATTATTTTCAGGACAGCAGGATATAGGGGTACTTCTAACCACCCATGCTTTTGTGAGGGGTTAACTTTATCATCAACCTAATAGGAAATTCTGAATCTTGCCTCAGCACATAAATGAATTGTCACTGTAGAGGTAAGGGAAATATTGAAAGGACCAAGTCTACCATACAGGATGTATAGAATAGTGAATTAGTAACAATCACAAAGGTTTATCCAAGTAATTGGACGTTATTGTTTTCTACCTACAGAAATGGGTTTTATGAATCTAACCAATATACATAGGTGTAATTTAATTAATACAGAAGACAGTAGGCATTAAATATGCATTCTTGTTCCCTCATTTATACAAACCTGCCAGATAAAAGCAATATTTGAACGTGTCTTGACCATGCTATTGTTCGGTTATTAAGAGCTACATCTTAGTTTAAACAAGTGTATGTATTGTTGTTTATTTTCATAGAATTCACCTTGAAGAAGGACATCTGGTCCGAAATGCATTGGCACTGGCATAAGTGACTTTTTGCTTCTTTAGAATAATGAATTGGAATGAAAAGACCTTTTTGTTTATCACTTTGAAATGCTTCAAGAAATGTGTATTTTGGTTCAAACATATTAGAAGATGAAATTAATGAATGAACATTTTCAGTAGTATTCACTATGATAATTGGCAACCCCAGGTCTGATGGAATTTTTTCATTAGACCTTGTTTTTGCATTTTTCATACCAATGTGGTGTACATTTGGTCTGTAAGATTCACCAACTACTTTACAAGGAATTTCTTAATCATTTGAAGAGAATATAAGAATTTAGCGGTGCCCACCCAAAACCTTCCTTAGTGGATACCAACTGGCTTAGTCTTCCAACCTCCTTTTCAAATAGATTTTACTCCTTTGCTGGTTCTCCCTAAAGTAAAAAAAACTGGGCTGTATTTTTGACTCATTTACCTTTCGCATCTCAAGTCAACTTGGCAGTTAGTAAAACCAGCTACTATTTGTGATTATTCAAACAAATTAGAAATTGTATTAAAGAATTGCTTCTAAAAACTATTGCTAGGGAGATCACCGAGTCTAGCCTGGACTACTGCAATGCCGTTTATATGGGTGTCAATAGGAAGCAGATAGACACTTCATATTTTTCAGAATACTGCCCATCTAGTCACCAAAACACTTTGCCATGTGTCCCTTAGTCCTTCAACAATTGCACTGGTTAACCATCTTGCAGAATACACTTCAAGGCTGCTACTCTTGTTGATAAATGCTTTAAAAAAATGGACCCCCTTTATTTTACAGCCAGATTCACTCATTATGTTCGATCCAGATCTCTATGATCTAGAAATCTGCTTCTATTTACCATTCCAAGATTTAGATAACAATTAGCAGTAGGGAAAACTCTTGCGGTACAAGTGGGCAGACTTTGTAACAGCCATTTTCTCTGAGAGTTGACTAAACACTTCATCGTTTCTAAAAAACAGTTTACAAGGCTTCGCTATCATGCATACTACTATGTATAACCATTGTTGACTTGTCTTTGAATACTTAGAACTCTTACATGTTTGGATACACTTTACGCTTTATAAAAGCTTGTAACAGAAGACAAGTTCAGCTGGGAAGCTGTGGACCAGGGTTTTCAGGAGTTCTTTTGTGATGTTAAAAGGGGTGGTTGCCACATCCCTAGCAGGTCTGAAAGCCAACTGCTACTCTTTATTTCTACAGCTGGTCTGTAGCCTCCTTTCCCACCATTATAATTTTGAATGGAAGAATGGCGAATGGGTGGATTGTTGCAAAGGCTTTCTGATCTGCATTTGGCTTCTTGAGGAGAACGATGTGAACTGCTTTGAGTGTGGAGGGGACCATTCTGGATAGAGGAGATGAGTCACAAAGGGTGGTCAGTAGAGCAGACAGCGTGCTAAGGTATCTCTTTAGGAAGGCTGCCGAGCAAGAGTAGGTGACCCTGGAAACCTGGTGGTTCGTTTCACCAGTGTGTCGTTAATTTGTAAAGGAGGTGACAGCAGATGGCGCCACAGGTGATGAGAATATGAAGGACCCATCTTGATGAACTGTTTTGGTATTGCTTCTCACGTCTTGCACCCTGCTGGCAAAAAAAGGATACTATCACCAACATCAGTTTGCGGGAGGACAGGGGTCGTTTCTGGGCTTCTGGCATGTTAGCAAGCTTTTTGAGAGTTTATGAAACCTCTGAAGGCGTGTTATTGGTCTTGGTGATCCTGTTCTAGAGATATTCCTTCTTTTTAGCATCAGACGGTTTTCCAGCATCCCCTCCCCTGCAGATTGCATGCACTTTTGTCACTTACCTCATCTGGAAGATAACTGGGCAAAATGTCAAGTTGCAAGCTTCTAGCCCACCATAGGAAAGTCACTCGCCACCACAGTTCTATACATTTCTTACCCGACAAGAGTAAAAAATCCCTAGCCACTGGTTAGTGGCATATGCACATTTTGCACCACGGGGGGAGACGGCAAGATCTTTTTAGTTTTCTACCATCGCATTCAAGTCTGACAGCTCTTAGTCATACAAGCTTAGTTGCTTTTAATTTGGTTTTCTTCTTTTTTTGATTAACATTGCAAAGATGTTCATAGACTTCTTGAGCTCAATGGCGAGAGTTCAATCATTGTGCTGATTCAATATGGCAGAATACTTTGGTTGGAAGGAAGGGTGAAATAACCAGGTAATAACCAGGTTACTCACCGTGGTGACCACCTTACTCCTAGTCCATAGTCCCCTTTCCTCCATACTTATGGGACATTCCTCCGTCCTGTAGGACGGGACCGGAGCACTTTGTAAAAGCATCAACATTTTTGCAAAAATGTTAGTCCTTCCTCTCTTTTACGCGGGGTACTGCACACGGCCGTAACCGCGCCCATCTTAGCTCCGCCCCACGCATCACCCATCAGTCCTTTTCTATCGCCAGGTCAGAGACCTTTAAGCAATAATAGAGGAACCTTATTAGAGGGGACGGCGGGCGGGCGTATGGAGGAAAGGGGACTATGGACTAGGAGTAAGGTGGTCACTACGATGAGTAACCTGGTTATACTCCTATGTCCCGTTCCGTTTCCTCCATACTTATGGGAGATTCCCAAGCACTCCTCACTGGAACTACGGGTGGATGGAAAACCCCTTATTGAAAAAAGATTCTTCAGCACACCCTGGCCAAACTGAGCGTCAGATCTGGAGCTCAGGTCTAGACAATAAGGTTTACAAAAAGCCGATGGGGAGGCCCATGTAGCCGCTTTTGCGATGGTCTCCCATGGGACATATTTCTGAAAAGCAACTGCCGCTGCCTTGTCCCGCACCAGGTGTGCAGGAATTCCTTTAGGAGGCTGCAGACCTTGGACAGTGTAAGTCTCCATAATACAGGCAGCGACCCATCTGAAGATAGTCACCTTAGAGGCCTGTCTACCTTGTGGATTACCAAAGGTCACCAAAAGTTAAGAAGAGCTCCTAAATTCAGATGTTCTGTCCAGATAGAACTTAAGAGCCCTTCTAACATCCAAACAATACAGAACCCGTTCCGCTTCTGAAGCTGGGTTTGGAAGGAAGACCGGCAGGGAGATTGACCGATTCAGATGGAAATCAGAGACCACCTTTGGAAGGAAAGAAGGATTTGTCCGTAGGACCACCTTATCCTTGCTGAAAACCAAGAAGGGATGCTCCACTGACAGAGCTTGGAGCTCACTCACACGCCTTGCTGAAGTAATGGCGATCAAAAAGAGACACCTTCCAGGAAAGGTCCTCAAGGTCTACCGTGGCCATTGGTTTGAACGGTTTATGGCACAACGCCGTGAGGACCACATTCAGATCCCACGCTGGGTGCGGCTTGCGAACTGGAGGATAAAGACGTGTCAAACCCGCAAAGTGTCTCCTAATCACTGGATTTGACAGTGAATAATAGCACTGGTCCATGGATAGGTAGGCAGCTACCGCCGAAAGGTAAGTTGTGCATGACAGAACATGAATGCCCAATTCTGCTAGATGAGACATGAAGGACCAGTACCGTGTCAATCGTAGCCACCCTGGGGTCCAGCTGTTTGGCTAAGCACCAGTGACAGAACCAAAGCCACTTGCTCTTAAACTGAGACCTCGAAGGCTTCCTGGCGGCCTGAATTATTCACATGTTATCAGCAGACAGGTTGAGATGCTCTAAAGATCTGAGCTCAGGAACCATGCCGCCAAGCTGAACGATTGTGGGGAGGGGTGCCACAGCTGTCGATCCCTCTGGTGAAGCAGATCGGGACTCACCGGTAGCCTGATCGGTGCACACACCGACAGGTGTTGAAGTTCTGAGAACCAGAACCTGGCCAGCCACCACGGGGCTATGAGCAGAAGAGAACAGTTTCCTGTGTTCCTCAGCTTGCAGATCGTGCGATGAATCAGAGGCAGAGGCGGGAAAGCATAGGCCCTCATGTTGTGCCAAGGAGTCTCGAGCGCATCCCCCAGAGAGGAGGCTCCCAGACCATTTCTGGAGGCATACAGAGGACGTTTCTTGTTTGCCGATGTTGCGAAGAGGTCCACTACCGGAGTGCCCCAACACAGGAATATCCATGAGAGGATCTCCGCCTTCAATTCATACTCGTAGCTGAACATTGTTCGCCGACTGAGGGCATCTGCCGTGACATTCAGCTGGCCCAGGATGTGTACTGCTACCAGCCATACACCATGACGAACCTCCCATTCCCGAATCTGGATGGCCAGGTCCACAAGAGGAGAAGACTTGGTGCCCCCCTGCTTGTTGATGTAATACATTAACACCACATTGTCCGTGCGAATACGGACCACTCTGTTGGCAATGACCAGCCTGAACGCTTTGAGTGCTAGGAAAACCGCCAGAAGCTCCAGATGATTTATGTGAAGGAGCTTGTCTTGGGGTGACCAAAGGTCCAAGACCTGAAGAAGATCCAATGTCGCACCCCACCCCAGAAGGGAGGAGTCCGTCGTGACCGTCACCATCAGGGCGGGTCTTGAAACCCTGCACCCACCGACAGGTTGCTGAGAGACAACCACCATCGCAGGTCCGTTCTCATGGAAGCCGGAATTAATATCATCTTGGAGTCCGGATCCACAGCCTGACACCAAGAACTCCAAAGAGCCATTTGAGTCCACCTCATCTTGAGTCGGGCAAGAGGAAGAGCCAATACGCACAAGGCCATGAGGCCCAGAAGCCTCTGGAACCATCAGGCCGATATGCTCTCCGACTACGCAAACATCTGATACGTGGCCAACAGATCCGCCATTCTGTCCCCAGTCAGGTAAACTCTGCAGTCGATCATGTTCCAGCGAAAACCCAGAAAAATCAAGTCCTGAGAGACCGTCATGGAAGATTTCCGCCAGTTCACCGACAGCCCAAGGTGAAACAGGAGCTGGAGGAGAGACTAAAGATTGTACGTGGCTTTCAGCGGGCAAGGGCTGCATAACAGCCAATCGTCCAAATACGAATACACATGGATACCCTGCAGATGAAGATGGGCTGCAAATCACTGGCATCTTTCGTAAAGACACATGGTGCTGAGCGGAGGCCAAAAGGAAGCACTCGAAACTGAACTTCCACAGAGAAACGCAGGTATCTCTGGTGTGGATTCCAGAACAGAATATGCATATACGCATCCTGAAGGTCCACCACGCTGAGCCAATCGCCCATCTGCAAAAAGGACTTTATCTGACCCGGCGTGATCATCTTGAATTTCTCTTCGGGTAGGAAAAGATTAAACTGGGAAAGGTCTAGAATGGTGCGCAGGCCAGCCTGGTTGGATTTGGGCACCGTAAACAGTCGGGAGTAGAAGCCCTCCCCTTGTTCCCCTAGGGGAACGGGTTCCACTGCTCTGAGATCCAGTAACTTCTGAATCTCGGCCCTGAGGGAGGGTGAACCCGACTGCTGGAAAGGAGGATTGATGGGTGGGGTAAGGGGGAGGGGTAAGCAGAAGCCTGCCCGAGCGACTGACAAAACCCACCGGTCCTCGGTGATAGTCTGCCATGCCTCCCAATGAGATGCAATGCGTCCTCCCACCGGGGTTTCGTGCGAGTGCTTGAACCCTCATTTGGTTGGTTTTTCGGTGGCGGCACCACCGAAACCTGAGGAGGAGCGGGAGAAAAACTGACTCCGTTGCTGCCTACGGCGGGAATTTCCTGAAGGGGTATCAACTCTGCGAGATTTGCGATCTAGAAAACCCCTGAAGCCAGAGGAGGGCTGGGACTGTGACAACAGTCTCTGTGCCCTAAAAGGTGGTTTTACCAGGACAGACAAGGACTTGGCGGTCTGGGTGCTATCCTTCATTTTGGTCAGCTCCACATCCGTTGAGGAATGAAAGAGCTCCTTGCTGTCAAACAGCAGGTCCAAAACCTTCTCCTGCACCTCCTTAGAGAATTTGGTGGCGTGCAGCCAAGCCTGCCGAGAGGTATCCACTCCAAGCATAAGGCCCCGTGCCGAAGTGTCAACGTGATGAGCCGCGGCCTCCAGCAGATCCTGAGCCAGGACCCTGGCATCCGACAATCCTGCCTTGAAGTCCTCAAGCTTTTAAGCAGGATTGAACTCAAACTCTAAACAGACCTTTCCACATTTTCATATTCACCCCCACTAACACCAGTTCTGCATTAGCCTGACGCAATTGCAAGGCTGAGTTAGCAAAAATCTTCCTCCCAAGGGAGTCGAGAAGCTTAACCTCTTTGCCCAGGACCTGAGTAGCCGTCGTCGAAGAGGATGCCGCAGGCCTGGACTGCAAAGTGGCCGCAGCCATCACCGTGGAGGAGAGGGGCGGACATGATGCTAAGGCCACCTCTTCCGAAGAATGTAGCCTGTAGCGTGCATCAATTTTCTTATTGACGAACAGTCCAGAGTGTGGTCTCTCCCATACTCTACGGACCTCGGCCAAAACGTCCTTCTGCAAGAACAAGCCGGTACGCGCTGAAGGAGACAAGGTGAATGCCCCCAAAAGCACGCCCTCCTGCGGAGCGGCTGCCTCGGGCCCTGGAACATCCAAAAGACATGTCCAGCACCCGGTCGTGAAAGGCTCTGATAGAGCGGGGCTGGTCTTCGCTATCCTGATCGTCCTGCATGTCATCCGACAGATCAGGGTCCGGCTGAACCACATCAGGCACCACAACAACCTTTCCACTGGGGACAACGGAGGCAAGGGTAGGGTGGAAGAGTAGGGGGAGGACCCGCAGGCAAAGGTGGCATCTGCGTAACCACCAGGTGCAACCGACGGCGCAGGTGGGCATATCTCCCTGAACAAATCTTTAAAGTACTCCTTCATGGGGTCGGAACACATGTTTTTGAAACTTGCCGAAAAAGGCGTCCTCCGCCGACGACTTTGGAGCAGACGGAGGAGGCCTCTCATGAGGAAGGTAATTTCAGGGACGCAGGGGAGAGGGTTGCCAAGGCAGCCCATCCCCAAAGGTGTCCACATAAAAAGGCGCCGACGTCGCAGGCAGCGAGACATTGTGTGGAATGGGCATCCGGGCGTTCCAGTCTGGGCGAAACGGATGTGCACAAGGAAACCGATGTTCACCTACAGAACCAACCCCTACACGTAAGGCCGATGGCGTAGTTGTAAGGGATGTATCCAAAATGGCCGCTGTGGTCTTGGTGGGAACGGCCCCCATTTTGTCGGCACCGGAGGAGAACTGTGACACGTGTGGAAGTGAGGCAGGTGTCCCCACAGGTGGGTCAGGGGTCTTCATTTTAGCCTTAACACAAGGAACCTTGGCCGAGCCGGTACTGTGTGGCCTAGGATGTTTTTGCGACATGCTAATAGCCAAACTAGCCTTCTCTGGAAGGACCTCGGCACTGCCAGTAAAGGAGGGATTACGGTTCAACAGCTCACTCCTTGCCCCCTCAACAGTTCTGGAGTCACAGCAAGAGCGGGAACGATGAGGAACACCTTTCACTGAGAAGGCCTCAGCAGGCCTCTCGGAGCTGTTGGTCACCTTAGCCTCTAAGCAAGGGACCTCGGACCCAAGTCCGGTAAAAACCTCTTCACGCCAGGCCTCGAACTTCCGTTCGGTATCAACAAGCCCAGCCGAGGCCTCGAGGCGCACCCCGGTACTTTTGAGGGACGCTCCAAACAAGGAGGCCTCGGAGCGAGCTCCGGTACCCCACGACTCAGTAGAACTAGGTCTACAAACAGCCCCCACAGGAGGGGCCTCAGAATGTGATCCGATGTCAACAGGCCCCTTACGGAGACCCTCGGAGAAAACTCTGGTACACTTTTTAGGCCCAGACGGCAACTCAGGGCAAGTCCCGGTAACAGAGCCCTTGACGCTCCCCCCAGACTGGGAAGACCCCGGGATGGAGTCCCCCGGCTGGGGTGCCCTGAAAAGTAAATACTTACCGGGCGTTTCTTCTTTATGTAAATGCGTAGGAGGAGTGCGCTGAAACACTTCCTCCCACCTTTCTAACTGACATTGAAGTGCCCGGACCGAAAGGGAATCGCAATAAAAACACGAGTTCCACCGGTGGTCAGGACCCAAACACTCTAAACAAAGAGGATGGAGAACCGCCATAGCAAAGCGTCGCTGACAGGAAGAACCATTCGTAAAGTCTAGCTGAAACTGCATAGACGGACTATCACGCGATCGCTAGCGAGAGCCAGAGAGGAGGAAAACCGGAAGAAAAACCCTTCCGCAGATGCAAGTGCGTCCAGTCTCGAACGATCAGAGAAAAGGATTGATGTGCGATGCGCGGGGCAGAGCTAAGATGGGCAGGGTTATGGCCGCGTGCAGTACCCTGTGTAAAAGAGAGGAAGGACTAAGATTTTTGCTAAATTTTTATGCTTTTACAAAGTGCTCCGGTACCGTCCCACAGGACGGAGGAAAGTCCCATAAGTATGGAGGAAAGGGGACGGGACGTAGGAGTATTGTTTTTGAAGTCATCAGGCTATATTTTGTTTTTATTCCTGGATGGGACTATTAGGCATAACTGGTCTCCTGAGGGACCCTTGTGATCCTAGAGGAAAGTGCCATTCTGCCATTGATAAAGTGGTGGTCTTCCGGTTGCCTTCAAGGTAAAGATGGCATTCAGAGTGTGTTTCTTGGTAGGAGTGGGGCTGTTCACTAATTGATCTTAGTCCAGGTTTTACATGTGCCCCAACCAGTCCAGGGCTGGTTTGCATGTGGGGTAGTCAATGTGGCGTCTGAAGTCCCCCGCAAAAAACATTCTTCTTGATAACACAATGCCGTTATCCAAGAGATCTAGCGTATCTTTCAGGAATCACACGTTGCAACTTGGTGCCCATCAGGTTATTAATATTATGACGATGGTGTGTGGATGCAGAGTGCACCCCATCCTAAGAAGGTCAAAGGACTATGTTGTAACGCTTATAGTTGTGTAGGTGCAGGGTTTTGAAAAGACAAATGCTACTTCTGCAGTTTTAGAAATCCGCTTATGACAAATATCATAATCTGGAGGGAGCAAGTTGTTGAAGAGGATTGCGAGCCATCATCTAATCAGGTCTTTTTAATGGCCAGAAACATGGGATTGTTGTCACCAATAATCCTCGCAGACTCAAGGCATTCTTGATGGATGAGCAAGCTTTGATCGAACAATGCTGTGGAACTTATTCTCCCCAAACCGTAACGTTTGATAGTGAAAGGAAGAAGTAGATTTTGGGAAAGCATGAAGAGAATGTTGGTGGGCTGGACGTGGGGCGCATCCACTTGTTTGAGGAGGTTCATGGGTGAGTGACCGATATTCTGTTCAGTTGCCTTCATTGTATACTAGTTGCTGTGTTTGGTGGTTGCAGACATTTGGCCTGTTGTTGCCATGGTGGTGGTAGTTTGTGAACTGGAACATGGTGAGGTCAAAAGGGAATTGAACTAGATTATATACATTTAAATGTTTGAACTAGATCTGTTTGCTTGTGGGTTTCTGGTGCAGTAACATTCAGAGTAACGCTGAAAGTTAAAGTAAAAAAATAAAAAGGATCCAACCCTCACATCTGTGTATTCAATACAATCAAGAGGTTCCTGTACTGACCCAACAGGGGCCATTCACAACAAAGCATGAAGGATGCGTCAAAAAATCTCAGGGACATTAGGAGCTTTACTATCGCAGACAGGGTATTACTCTCTATTCCTCGATGAATTTGTTTCGACAGGTGGAGGGCATTGTGATCAAAATCTGTCATTTATGGTATCAGAAAAAGTCTGTCATGGAAAGGTCTCTGGGATGATTGATTGGTTTTCATTGCTTCACAAGGACTTTGAAAGATGCAAAGATTTCGTGATGCAATCTCGATATCTCCATTTCAGAGAAAATAAAAAATTCCATCACCACCACTGACTGGGCCACATTTTTGCTGCACACAAAGATGAAGCAATAAAGAAAACAGGATGCAGTTGAAACGTCCCGCATGGATGGTCTACAATGAAAAACTTTGTGTTAGACCCCTGCTGTTTGGGTAAATACTACATTTCATAACATTGAAGACAACACTCTAGTCCTGTATTTGAATCGTTTTTCACACACATGAAGTATCACTGAAGTTACATTTTAGTGTCAATATCTACCATTTACATGTTAATGCAGCTCTTTATTATGGCTAGCTTGAATGACATATGTGCCTGAAATATATATTATTTACATCTCTATGAAGCACAGAGGCTCCAAGTGGAATTTGGAATTCCCCAGTGGGGCAGACAAAGACAGTAGAATAATAATGCCTGTCATGGCTGTGGGTGGCGCAGTTCTCAGGTCAGGCTTAGCTTCAGAGGACACCAACTCAATGGGGAATTTACTCACAAATCTCCAGTAAGCAAGATGCTGATCCCAAAGGCCCAGCAACACGGTTTTCCATATCAATCGTCTTCAACTGAGGACCATGAGGAAGCTTTTGTAGGTAAGAAAGGAGGAAGAGGCAATGCATGAAACTCACAAAGCTGGGTCAACTAACTGTATTCAATGAATCATCCATGGTGCCAACCGTTTCACATAGCAGAACAGCTATTCTAGGCTGGGAGTCTAATGCAGTCAGATGAAGGTAGATGTTTAGCAACAATGGAGGTGCTAGATAATTATGGCTGTGAGATGGGTGGGAAACGCAGCTATTCACCACTCCTTGTTTGCCACATTGTGTGCAGAAGGTGGAGGCAAGGGTGTTGCAAAGACCAAAGTGATGGATCCCTGGGGTTGATTAATCACGGCTTACTAAGCCAACATCTATGGTAGTGTAACTGCGTGTGTGGTCTGTAAGGGACAAAGAGGCATTGTGTGCTTCTACCTGTACCCCCAGAGTCGTAACTGTAGTGCTGACGGTGTTAGCTGCTCATGGCAATCTAGTACACTATTTCTTTATTGTGATAATTTCTCAGGAGCAGGGTCTCTCATTCTCAATTCTGAAGGGTACTGTACAAGAAAAGACTCAGCTAGTCCCAAAATAGTGGCACCAGATAGACACTGTGCCTGATGGGACTTTGAAGGCAGACCAGCACCCAGGAGAGGGCCACTGAAGCGTGAAGATGCTCGATTCATTGTGATACATCCAAAACGAGTGAAGAGGCCTTAAACCACCACCCCCACCCCCCACATGTGCACCATGCATAAAGTATACCAGGCTCAGATAGATGAAATCAAACCATGCAACAACTTTCCTAGACTGAACAGACAACCTAGTCAGAACATGCCATCAAGTTCAGAGAGAACAATGGTGTGTGATCTTCTGTTTTCACCCTGCTCAGTTACTTGTTCCAAAATGGGTACTCCCTGGAAAGTAGGGCCTTGAGAAGGGAGTATTTTTTTCTATGCTGCACTTTATAGGGCTCCAACACCCCTGCCTCCGTAACTCCTTGCCACCCACCCACCCACCCACCCACACACACACACACACACACACACACACACACACGTTTTACCTACCTTGTGGGGACTATGTGTGGATACCTGCCTTGTGGGGACTAACCCTTCCCAATGTTTTAGAAATGGGCTAATAGCAGAACTATGTTCAGAAAAAATTCATAATGCAGGATCCAACTTCATATTTGCAAAAATGCTTATTTTTACTCGCGTGTTCGGTACCATCTTTGTGGGGACTTGAACGTGTGTTACCATCCTTGTGGGGACTTATTTCATTATTCTTATTTGGAATTAAATACATCCATATGTAAATGACTAAAGGTTTTACAGTACTCTTTTCACATTATACAATTCTAGTTCTAACAATTGGTACCTCCCCACATCCTAGGGATGCTCAACAGATAGATGGTAGAGGTAGAGCATTTCTTATAAAATATTCACTTAAAGGCTCTTAATTCTGGTATTAAATCCTATATCAAATATTCAAAATGTGTCAGAAAAGAGAACTGCCACATAGAAGGATGAAATGCATAACCCTGGATCACACACCATCGTCAAGGTGGGAAGCAGTGATTTGAATTCAGGTTTCATTGTTTCACCATCGCCATCTTGCCCAATGATCTGTATGATTGGTATGATGATACAGATTTCACTCAATACTTTGGGACTGTATGTGATGATTGTGAAGTTAATTTCCCCGATAGTGATGCTGCGTGACTGTGGTAAAGGGAATTACCACACAAAGATTGTGTGTGATAATATTGTTATTGAAGTCCCCATATAGATGGTGTGTGATTAATATTATGCTAAAGTCCTTACACAGATGGTGCATCATAACAGTGGTGTTACCGTCCCCCACAGAGATGGTGTGTGACAATAATGATGGTAAAGACCCCACAGTGATACTCTGCAGTAATACCAGTGTTGAAGTGCCCACAAAGATGATGTGTAATTATTGTGATGTTAAAGTCCCAATAGACATAGTATCTGACATTAGCGATGTAGAAGGGCCAATATAGATTGTGTGTCATGATAATGATGTGCAGGTCCTCACTGAGATGCTGTGTGATGATAATGATGTACAGGTCCTCACAGAGATGAGATGCTGTGTGATGATAATGATGTTCAGGTCCTCACAGAGATGCTGTGTGATGATAATGATGTTCAGGTCCTCACAGAGATGAGATGCTGTGTGATGATAATGATGTTCAGGTCCTCACAGAGATGCTGTGTGATGATAATGATGTTCAGGTCCCCACAGAGATGTTGTGTGATGATAATGATGTTCAGGTCCTCACAGAGATGCTGTGTGATTATAATGAAGTTCAGGTCCTTACAGAGATGCTGTGTGATGATAATGATGTTCCAGTCCCCACAGCGCTTCTGTGTGATGATAATGATGTTGAGGTCCTCACACAAATGCTTTATGATGATAATGATATTCAGGTCCCCACAGAGATGCTGTGTGATCATAGTAATGTCCAGGTCCTCACAGAGATGCTGTGTGATGATGATGATGTTCAGGTCCTCACAGCGATGCTGTGTGATAATAGTGATGTCCAGGTCCTCACAGCGATGCTGTGTGATGATAATGATGTTCAGGTCCTCACAGCGATGCTGTGTGATAATGATGTTCAGGTCCTCACAGAGATGTTGTGTGATGATAATGATGTTCAGGTCCCCACAGAGATGCTGTGTGATGATAATGATGTTAATGTGCTCACAAAGATATAGGGGGTCATTACAAGTTAGGAGGTAGCCATGCCACTATTAGCGGCATGGCTACCCCCTTACTGGGTACCGGGTCTGGGTTCCTGAATGAGGAATTACCGGGCCATTCCGACCTTGAAGGGCCCAGTAATTCCTCATTCAAGGAACCCATCCCCATTCGAGCCCCCATAGGGCTCAAAGGGAATAAGCCCGTTAGCACCCTGGTCTGCTCGCGGAACCAGCTAAGGGCGCCTGGTAAAACCAGGCGTCCTTAGCGGGTTCCCGCAAGAAGACTCGTAATGAGGCGGTAAGGGGTTGACGGCTCTGGCACCTTTACCGGCGCCATTAACCCCTGACCGCCTCACTCGTAATGACCCCCATCGTGTAATAAGGGCAATGTTAAAATCCCCCTCATAGATATTATGTGGAATGTGTGACATTAAAGTGCCCATAGAGATGTGTGATGATAATGCTTTTAAAGACCCCACAGAGCTTCACTGTGTCTTGATGATCGTAAAGTCCAAACAGAAATGTTTTGTCATAATAGTGATGCTGAAATACCCACAAAGATGGTATGTGATAGTAATGATATCACAGTCCCCAGAGTGATGGTGTGTAATTATGATAGTAAGGTCCCCACAGAGATGGTGTGTGATAGTAATGATATCACAGTCCCCACAGAATTGGTGTGTGATAGTAATGATATCACAGTCCCCAGAGTGATGGTGTGTAATTATGATATACCATACCAAAACCTATTGCTTATTCTTAGGGGATCATTTTCATCATTTGAGTAATTTGGCAGCAGCGAGTCCTAATGTTTGCACTGCAAGGTAAATGGCTCCCCGCCACCAAACTTTCACCATTTGCATGGCAGAATCCAAAGCTCAGTGCAAAAGTGCAGGGCAAAAGACGGCGTACATATGTGCATGCCATCTTTTGCCCTGCACTTTTGCACTGCTCCACGCAAATTGAGTAAATGCTGCCTGGCAAGCGAGCATTCCCGGCAGCGTTTACTTTTAATTGTGAGTGCTGCATGATATGCTTGAATGGCAAGCGGCGCTCACAATTACAATTAAGCAATGTCCAACATGGTTGCATGTTATGCAGCAAGCATGGTAAGCAGTGTACACAATTACAATTAAACTCTGTCCACATGTCTCCATGTTGGACAGCCTTTACAGTGGATCCCTATCAGGTCCGCCTGCTTTATGCTATTCCATAAGCATAAAGCAGGCAGACCACATAGGGATGAACAAAGGATTAAAGAGTGTTGGGTGTGATACCTTTACTGTGCGCTATTGACCATATTACAATAGAATTGAGAAGATAAATAATTGTAGGTGATATTCCGGCATCGAGGATCCCAAAAACAAAACCGACCCACTGGGGTTTGTATCGTGAAAATATCTAAATTGGGTTCTAGGGATATGTGCTCGTGCTCAGGAAAGAGTCCTAAAGTTATCAATGTCCATAAATTGCATTCTTTAGATGCCAGAAATGGATTCCAAAAAAGTTGATTGATACAAAGTTCTCCCGGCTCAGGTTAGCCTATTTTATTGCTTATCAACGATAACAGCCGACACGAGTTTCGACCGGAATTGTAAGATCAGACCAAAAAAAAAGGTCTGACCGTACAAAATGTCCGAAAAACGCTACCACCAAAGGTTCGAACACCAAAACTTTGAACCTTTGGTGGTAGCATTGTAGGTAAGTTCAAAAAATAAAGGTGTAGGGCGTGCTCTTTCAGGTGAACATAGGTTTCCTTGTGCACATCCGTTTTGTCCAGTTTATGACTGGAACGCTCGGTTACCTCTACCGCACAATGTCTCGCTGCCAGCGGCATCTGCGCCCTTGATTTATGTAGACAACAGTGGGGCAGGGCCCTCTTGGCAACCCTCCCCTCTGCGCCCTTGGAATTACCCTCCTCATGAGAGGCCTCCTGTCACGCCTAAGTCATCGGCGGAGGACACCTTTTCCGGCAGGTTTCAGAAACGTATGCGTTCGGACCCCATGAAGAAGTACTTTAAGGGCCTGTTTAGGGAGATATGCCCGCCTGTGCCAACGGTCCCGTCTACGGTGCCTGTGCCTCCGCCTGCGCCGCCTTTACCGGCTGGGCCTCCCCCAACTCTTCCACCCCCGCCTCCATTGTCCCCAGTGGACAAGGCGATTGTGGGGCTGGATGTGACTCAACCTGATCCGGATCTATCGGATGATATACAGGGCGATCAGGACAGCAAAGACCAGCCCCGCTCTATCAGAGCCTTTCACGTCCGGGTGCTGGACATGATGTGTCTGTTGGATGTTCCAGTACCCGAGGCACCCGCTCCGCAGGAGGGCGTGCTTTCGGGGGCGTTCACCTTGTCTCCTTCGGAGCGTACTGGCTTGTTCTTGCAGAAGGACGTTTTGGCCGAGGTCCATAGAGTCTGGGAGAGACCACACTCTGGACTCTTCATCAATAAGAAAATTAACGGGCGCTACAGGCTTCATTCTTCGGAAGAGGTGGCCTTAGAGTCATGTCCACCCCCCCTCCACAGTGGTGGCTACGGCCACTTTGCAGTCCAGACCTGCGGCATCCTCCTCTACGACGGCTACACAGGTCCTGGGCAAAGAGGATAAGCTTCTTGACCCACTTGGGAGGAAGATTTTTGCTAACTCGCCCCTGCAATTGCGTCAGGCCAATGCAGAACTGGTGTTAGCAGGGACGAATATGAAAATGTGGAAAGGTCTGTTGGAGGTTGAGGAATTCATCCCCGCTGAAAAGCTTGAGGACTTCAAGGCAGGTATGTCGGATGCCAGGGTCCTGGCTCAAGATCTGCTGGAGGCGGCGGCTCACCATGTCGATACTTCGGCCCGAGGCCTTATGCTTGGAGTGGATACTTCTCGTCAGGCTTGGGTGCATGCCACCAAGTTCTCTAAGGAGGTGCAGGATAAGGTTTTGGATCTGCCGTTTGACGGCAAGGAGCTTTTTCATTCCACAACGGATGTGGAGCTGACCAAAACGAAGGATAGCACCCAGACCTCCAAGTCCTTGTCTGTCCTGGTGAAACCACCTTTTAGGACACAGAGACCATTGTCACAGCCCCGGCCTTCCTCTGGTTTTAGGGGTTTTCTGGACCAAAAATCCCGCAGAGTCGATACCCCTTCGGAAAATTCCCGCCGGAGGCAGCGACGGAGTCAATGTTTCTCCCGCTCCTCAGCCTCATCCTCAGGTTCAGGTGGTGCAGACATCGAAAAAACAGCCAAATGAGGGTTCTCTGCGCTCGCACGAGACCCCAGTGGGAGGACGCATTGCATCTCATTGGGAGGCGTAGCAGACTATTACCGAGGACCGGTGGGTCTTGTCAGTCGCTCGGGCGGGCTTCCGCGTCCCCCTTCGCCCTATCCCACCCATCAATCCTCCTTTCCAGCAGTCGGGGTTGCCTCCCTCAGGGCCGAGATCCAGAAGTTACTGGATCTCAGAGCGATGGAACCCGTTCCCCTAGGGGAACGAGGGGAGGGCTTCTACTCCCGACTGTTTACGGTGCCCAAATCCAACCAGGCTGGCCTGCGCACCATTCTAGACCTTTCCCAGTTCAATCTTTTCCTACCCCAAGAGAAATTCAAGATGATCACGCCTGGTCAGATAAAGTTCTCTTTACAGATGGGCGATTGACTCAGCGTGGTGGACCTTCAGGATGCGTACATGCATATTCTGATCTGGAATCCACACCGGTGATACCTGCGTTTCTCTGTGGGAGAGGAGAATTTCCAGTTCCGAGTGCTTCCCTTTGGCCTCAGCTCGGCACCGCGTGTCTTTACGAAGAGTCGGTGATCGCAGCTTATCTTCGTCTGCAGGGTATCCATGTGTATCCTTATTTGGACGATTGGCTGTTGCGCAACCCTTGCCCGCTGAAAGCCGCGTACAATCTTCAGTCTCTCCTCCAGCTCCAGTTCCACCTTGGGCTGTCGGTGAACTGGCGGAAATCTTCCATGACGGTCTCTCAGGACTTGATCTTCCTGGGTTTTCGCTGGAACACGATAGACTGCAGAGTTTACCTAACCGGGGACAGAATGGCGGATCTGTTGGCCACGTGTCAGATGTTTGCGCAGTCGGAGACCATCTCGGCCTGGCAGTTCCAGAGGCTTCTTGGCCTCATGGCCTGTGTGTATTGGCTCTTCCTCTTGCTCGGCTCAAGATGAGGCGGACTCATACCGGTATTGACTGCGCTTTGAACATTCTGTCTTCAAAAGCAGACACAGCAACAAAAATGCAATTTCAAAGCAAAATATCTGTCAACATGACAATTCCTCCCTGACCGGACTTTCTTTTGGGCTGCAACATCCTATTTAACCCACGAAAGAGGAAGCTAAGCAAGAGGGAATTGCCTTCTCTTTCTTATTGAGAAACCATTTACTTTTACGTGACAGAAAATGCATGCTCATGTTAAACCTGTCTCAGTTCTTCCAAGTGTGCAATTAAAATGCTTACTTTATGAGGACAACTATTTTACTTCAATATCACAAAATAAAACTGCATATAATTTACTAACTCAGTTGCCTCTTTACATTACCCACTATTAAAGTACATTTTTTGACTATACCATCTAAACTCCAAAACTATGTGCTAATAACCCTATAGATTTTGGGAGGGGTCATTATCGCGTATCCCGTGATAACAAACCCTCCCTCAGTCTAAATCTATCTCTGCACCATTTTCTTTAAAAAGGAAACTTGTATATATAGTAAGCTACATTTGCATCCTAATGCAGACTCCTGGGTTCTGGAATCGATCAAGTCTGCCAGTCTCAATTCCTATTTCGAATACTGCATTTTAATCCTGACTAAAGCCAACCCCATCTTAGACAGAGGCAACTAATTCATCAACACTGTTAAATCTCTCTCACAATGCAATCTTAGAACATTGATGTTCTTTTTCCAGCCTACCCTTTCCCTTGCTATCCTCGCCATTGGGGAGGTCATAAATCTGTGTTCGTTTTCAAAGGGCAGCATTTGGAAAAAGGTGCCAGGTGTGGTAACTCCAAACTAGGCAATAGTTTGTTCATCTTCTAACTGCTTTGTGTCCTTTTCTATTTGAACTGATTCTAGCTTCCATGTGTGCCATCTACACTTGAAAAGTACATCTCTGTTATTCAGCCTAGTGCTCTCATAGCCTACAATCCTTTCTTAGCCCATTCATAAAGATATACTTTAACTTCTCTGGTGCACAACAGGAAATTCATAGCAATAGCTCGTGTGTGGCTTTTCATCCCCATAATGCAGTCAATTCAATTTTAAACCTGTTGCATTGGTCCCATATGTTATATCCATTTTACATCTCTTGTGCTGTTAACCTAACCGTTTCCGGATGATTCGCTCCTAGCTTACACCATGGATCTTGGTAAGGGTTCCATAAAAACAAGAGTATGATTCTGACCACAGCCAGTGCATTCTTATGGCCACATGTCTTATCATTGCAAGCAGGTGTACCTTTCTTCATTGATGGGGTTGAATGCCATAAGCATATTCATTTGCAGTCAATGCCAATTGTTTTAATGCATCATTAATGTTACTTCCCAAGTAAGGGGAGTTTTCACTTATTCACATAGAGGATGATCTGTGTTTCCCAGGAGATGAGGGTGGGGGAATGAGACCAAAACAGAGCTACCTGTTCACAGCTTTTGTCATGTAAAACTTGATGGCTAGCATTCACACCTCTGCTCTCTGGTATCCATGACAATCAGAATGTGTCTGAAAAGGAGGCAGATGCTCTGGGGAGGTTAACTCTTGGTTGTTAGTTTATAAGGCCTTACATTTTCAAGAAGTCAAAAAACCATTTTATTTCAATAAATGTTGCTTATTTACAGTAAGTTTCTGACATTAATTCACGAGTCCAGAGTTTCATAAAAAGCAAAGCGAGATATCATAGAAACTTCAGTTTGCAGTTGCAAGGTACTATTTGTTAGGCACCATGTAAAGGGAAGACTAGTGTTCCTTATAATTTTTGTTTGTGTCAGTGCACACAAAATCTATTCAAAGCTACTTTCTATTCATTCTGTGTGGAATCAGAGAGGAGAAACAGGTATTGCGATCAGGGCAGACGTGCATTGGTAAAGTTGTGTTTGTGCATGCTTTCAGTGCTGTAATATAGGCATGCTGCGGGAAATAAAAAAAAAGGACCAAAACAGAGTGATATTTTCAGCTGAGCATTTGAAAACATAAGGTATACCACATCAGGACTGAGGTGCAGGTGTATTGATAGAGTTGCGCATATTTTGAGGAATGGAATTAATAGGGGGTTTATATGTCTGAATAGAGCTGCTTTGGCATAACAGTGGGCGATTCCCGTCAGATATCTCAGTGAGGTACGTTTTCACCAAAGACATTGGTGTGCAACCTGCAATCAAATGTTTGAATCATGACAGGGCTAGCCCAGCCTTTCATCCTTCAGAGACACATTTTGTACCATTAAACTGGACAGTAATATCCCCCTGTTATTACAATGCTTAGACCTGCAAGAGTCTGACATTAAGGGCGACATAAAAACCTGAAATTATCATAACCCTGCAACTGGAGACAGCAGTTGGGTGGAACTGCAAGATTAAAGTGCACTAGCAGACAAGTCTGTGGACCACAGAACAATGTGCTGGTAAGCCTTCACGTTTGAGGCGCAGCTTAAGACCCATCTTGACACAGCCACATTACTAATTGCACTCTTAATCACTTTTAATCAGGTTTGCTTTACTTGTTGTGGCACATTGCCAGCATGTCTCAAAACGCCTCTTATACCTTTAATGTGAGAGAATGAGCATTTGAAAAGGCATGGATACCCTTGAATTGTGACTTCTGCAGACATTCTTAGCATGTCTGCCATATTTTTTATTGTGGCAGTGCCTGCACTCCTCAGCAGTCCAGATATTCTTTAAATGTGACTACAAGCACATTTGGGGGGGTCTTCTGCACTTTTTGTGGGGCATTACTAGCATTTTCTCAGAAGGGCCACATTACTTTTAACTGAACAGTGGTAGCAACACTGTAGTAAAGGTTGTGGGGTGCGCCTCTGTGACAGAGCTGTGTGAATCCCAACATTCTAAAGGATGCATATGTGTGAACTAGGGGCTCATATCAAGATTTGTGTGCATCTGTTTATGCCAGGTTTTTCATTATATGACAAGAAAGTCACACGAGTAGCCTAGTATTGGCATCATATGCCTAGGTATGGTATGCTAAAACATTTTCTAAAGTGCATGCACCTAGAAAAGACATCTTGGCGCTAGACCTGCTATCCCCAAACAAAATGACAGTATAACAACTAGTGAGCATGGGAAAAGATGGATTTAATATGACATCTCAATATCATATGTTATGATATCTGCAAAGATCTACTGGAAGAGAGTTCCAGTTGCTGGGACAGAGAAAGATATGATGTCCCATCTTGTTTGTTTAATACTAGGGACATTTACCAAGCCTAGTAATGCTGATCTTAGTGACTTGGTGGGAGCATACAGCGCACGGTGTACTAAGAAAAGGGACTTAAAACATGGTCTTTCCTTAACATCTTTCTTTAAATCCTTCTTGTTCTACATCCCGTCTTCCTTCTGTCCTGTGTTGATGTGCGCCCCAATTGCTGCGGGCTATGGCGCGTAACAAATAAATGAATCAGGAAGCCACTAGAAGGTGTAAAGAGCGGCAGAGAAATCCTCTACCCAATCCAAATTATTCTAGCTGTTGAGTTTTGAACCAGTTGAAATATTTCAGCCTCAGTAGTCCTAGGTAAATTGCAATACAGTCATCTAAATGGCTAGAAACAAAGGAACTGGCAAGTTGAATTTTCTGTGAGACGCAGTCTAAAGACATTATAAGTCCTCAGATGAAAAATGCTGGTGCTAGAAACATGGCTAATGTGCCGGGATAAAGATAATGAAGACTCAACCAATACCCCAGGTTTTGTACCTGTGTCACATAGACAGAGCTGTATCCTAGGGTTGAAGGCCAGGTATTGACAAGCTGTGAGTTCCATTTTTCAACAAAAGAATTTGACGTGCTTTTTGCTGTGCCAAGCAGAATATCTGTCTTTGAGGGATTAGTCTATTACTTTTCATCGTTGGCCAGTCTCCACAATGCATTTCCTAAAAAGATCATCCGTGGACACCAGGGCACCCCAAAGTCACTGCCAAGTCAGAAGACCACTTAGGTATCATTGGCACACATGAAAAAGGTAAGCCAGTGGGAATGGACAAGATCGGCCAGGGTTCTTAAATAACCACAAATCACTGACACTGGAGTCTGTGGAATAACCAAAATAGAGGATTCATTGATAAAAGAATGCAGCTGGGAGGAAGGGCAGTTAGGACATTGGCTTACTGTTAGGGTGAGTGCTGGGGTCCAAAGAAGGCCTTTTCAGCAATAGAATGGATACAGCGGATTTAAGACAGGTTAAGTGAAAAATGAAAGTGTTACTAATGGTGCCAAAATCAGAGTCAACCAGGGCATGAGCATGCATCAAAATATGTGGATGGCATGGATCATGCAGCAATCCCTGGAGGCAACATAAGGATATACTTTTTTAGACGATGTGACTTCAACATATACTGAAAGTCTAGACCTGTTTTGTCTGAAACAAAAACTAAGAAAGATCACCACAAAGTTTGTTAAGTACTTTTAAAAGTTCCTTAGATGGATCAGATCTATGAAATATATGATCTGAATAATATTTTTCATTTGTCCTGGCCACAGCCTTTTTATAATATCTAAGAACTACGCAAAATGTGATTTTCTATCCTTCTCCAATGTGTCCAGCTTGTCTCAGAAGCCATTTCAATACATAAGATCTGAAGTAAGCCAAGGTTTACTAGTAGGCTGCCTTTTTCTGTGTCTTCAGAAGCTTGAATTGGTCTAAATGCACTTAACTGCATTTTGGGGGTAGGATATTTGTTGCACTTAGATGAATTGCTGGAGGCATGAAATATGTGACTGTAGCGGTATTTTGGGGATATGAAAGGTATTGCGTTTAGAGAATTCTATTATCCTAGGTCCAATAGTAGCCTGCCCGTTACGCCCAGTAGACGTACTAGGACAGCCAGTCCGTTGCGCTTAGTAGACTTGAGGGTAGCCTGCTCATAGTGCCTATAAGAGTCAACGATGGTAGCTGTTTTTTTCCCAGCAGACGATCTGATGACACAGCGACTTCAAAGATAAAACTCCATCGGGGCTCTAGGTACCTATAAACGCACCACTTCGGTGGGTATCTGCCACAGGCACGGCTATCCATCCACACACATTAGAATGTAGCTACGACCTATGACAAAATTCTGTCTGGCTGGACACTTAACGTTTTTAAGCCTACTGACCCCAGACTTGCCTCACACCTCTGCCACTAGGATACAGCAACAACCAGTGAAAAAAATTCAGTCAAGATGGACACATAACAGGTCTCTTGCACTCGCACACACCCTTGACCCCCCCTCAGCACCATCCCACATGCCTGACCTCTTGAGTTGCTTACTGGAGCCTAGCCAGCCCATCTAAACCCTAATATTGGCGAAATGCACACATGCATTCTAAGCCTTTTGAGCATTTTCCCATACCTGAGCTTTGGTCCCCACGGGCGTTCCCACCACAAGCGCGTTGAGACCATAATAACAGGAAAAGGTGCTATATAAATGACTACTACTATTAAAGTATCAATAGCAGAGGACATTTTCTCATAGAACCTTTTTGGCATTATGTAAACATTGGGATCTATTTCAAAATATAGTTTCAGACGGTCTGGGGTTACATTAGTGGCAATCCCCTACTGGAATGCCTTCAAGTGACAACCTTGGCACCCCTGAGACATTTCCTACATGCTGGATCATGCCTCATCCAAAGTCTCTGCAAATGTGACCACATCATTGAATATCCCCGGCTCCCACTGCAATTATGTATCACCTTCAAATCATGTTGCATCTTCTGCGATGCCGTAACCCTCAAGTCCCCACGATATCTCAATGGGAAGTTCAAGAATTTCAGATGGTTATGACCCACCAGAAGCAAGCACATGTGCAGACTTGATCTCTGCCAGTGCAGGAAGGAAAGAACAAGAAGACAGGCCTTAAATATCTATGCTCACAGACTCTAGAATCTCTTCCCGCTCAATACTAGATTCCTCCTCTCGCTTCTAAATTTCAGAAAGGAGCTCAAGGCCCTGCTCTTCAATCAATGGCTCCTACCTAACACCCAGGTCTGTACACAAATACCCCTAACCACTCTACCCCCACTCACCTACCCTCACTCTATCTACCCTGACTACCCTAGCCCCACATTCTGTACCTGACTCACCCACACTATCCCCACTCTCTCTACTCCACCCAGCCTACCCCCACTATCTTTACCCCTACTCACCCACCCCTCACTCTCTCTACCCCGACCCACCCACACAACTCCCACTCTCTCTAAACCCACTGACTCACCCTACCCCAAATCTGTACCCCCACCCAACCCTCCTCTCTACCACCCTCACTCTTTCTACATCACCCCTCACCACCATGCTATATACCCTGACTCCCCCACTCTCTCTATACACCCACCCCCACTCTCTCTACCCCAACTCACCCACCCCATCCCCCATTATCTCTATCCCCAATGCACCCACTCACTCTACCCTCACCTATCCCACCCCCACTCTCTTCCTCAGCCCACACCACCCCCACTCCCTCTACGCCCATCCACAATCACTCCATCTGTCCCCAACCACCACTCCCTCTATGCCCACCCACAATCACTCCCTCTACCCCAACCCCCACTCTAACCCCACCCACAATCACTCCCTCTACCCCCTTGCCCCAATCGCTCTACCCCGACCCACCCTCCCCAACCGCACTCGCTCTACCCCAACCCACTCACCCCGCCTGACCCCCTCAACCCCAACCCACCCACCCCACTCGCTCTACCCCATCTACCCCATACCAACTCGCTCTACCCCCCAACCACGCCATGTCCACTCGCTCTACCCCCAACCCCACTCTCTTTACTGGCACCCATCCCACCTCACACGCTCTCTACCCCCACTTTCTCTAACCTCCACACACCATACCCCACCCACTCATCCCCTTCTTTCTACCCCACCCACCCTAGACCCCTCTCTCTATGCCAACCCACCAACCTCCACTCTCTACCCCAATCTACCAAGCCAACCCCCACTCTACCCCCACCCACCCTACCCCAATCTCTCTACCCTACCCGTCCAGCCTAACCCCACTTTCTCTACCCCAACAACCCGCCCTACTCACTCTCTCTCTCTCTAACCCACCCATTCTACCCCATCTCTCTACTCCACCCACCCTACCCCTTCTCTCTCTACCCTACCCACATATCCTACACCGTTTCATCCTTCCCGTCACACTCTTGTTTGATTTCTTAACCTCCCACTTTCACCCTTTCTCACCAATTGCACCCTCTCCCAAAGGCTTCCTGTATTGCTCTATTCCCCTTCTCATTCACTTGCACACGTGCATCCCTTCTCGCATTCTCCTTAGAAACTTTGCTCTCCCCTCCCTGTACCCTGATGCCTCTAAATGTAAAATGTAACCAGCAGAAAACGCCAAAACTATTGGCTGTGCCAATGCTTGTGTTGTAAAGTATTCTTGACACTTATTTGCCTAACAAAACAGGTTCCGCAATCACACTTATGTTTCCTTTTTTAGTATTAATATGGAGCTTTCAATTTCAGAGTTAATATGCTCACACTATATAGGGTATTCATTTATCATATGCGTTTTATTTTATTTTTTTACTTATAAGTGATTTATTACATTTGGCATATTGTGTAGCATTTGGTGTGATGAAACACACTGCTATTTAACTATGAACATGTGTGGATACCATCATAGCCACCACGTTTTTGTTAGTCTAACTATGTGTAATCATGCAAGTTTTACTTAAATGCAAAAGCATCAGGGCAAACAGAGGAAATAAGAAAATGCATTTAATTTTAACAGGGACAACTAACATGTTTGGTAACCAGAGGCATTTTCAAAACGCAGTTAGTGGCTCAGACCTGAGCTTCCCCCTCCCCCACCTCACTCCCAGCTCAATGCCTTCCAGGAGATGTGAAATTCCAATGCGCACAGAGTTCAAGCATGACAATGGCCCTGGCCATGGTGTAATCTGATCCCCAATCAAAGCCCATAGCATGCATTGGGAGACAAACAATTCGAGGGGCAGCCTCTATCTCTGCTGTTTCAGCAATGTGAACGATGTAAGGACATGTACACAGATTTTAAACTCACAGGACGGGAATGTTTTCCTTCAGTTTAATTAAACATGTTCTGGTTTCCTTCTTAAATCAATCAACTTTGGTGTGATTTACAATTTAGTATTTTTTTATTTTGAGTGGTAAGATGCACAGATCTTTCAGGGTACATTTGTATCCATATTTACATGAAACTACGTGTCCTTTACACAGTTTCAGTATTAAAAAGAGTAAGCACATTTTTGAATCTCCCATCATTGTAACTAAAGAGAAACGCACAACGTGTTGAAATGGGCACCCAAAAGCCCTGAGACATCATCAGCGCTCCATGAGTGCTGCCAACCAGTTCCTGCTGCTATATTTGCATCAGCGTGCTTGTATGTGCCACAAGTTGCAATTTCACAGAGGCAAATCAAAAAACATTTTTTTTTTTATCCCAGCCTTATGTTGACATTTTACAAGTACTATCACTGTAGAGTAGGAAAGCATGCGAAGAGGGGGGATTTACACGAAATGCAAAAAAAAAAGCCCAACTTTTTAAATGAATGTGGTTTTTGGGACTAAATTAAAACTAATAAGGGGCATAGCAGATTGAACCCTTCAGCCAGAGTCGGCATAACAAATGGCGCTGGGTGTAAACAAACAAATGGATATGCTAAATTGCATCTCGAGGTTATTGTACTAGAATCGACAAGTATAAAGGGCTGCCAAGACCTACCAGTGACAGATGGACCCTACACAAAACTCCTGTGACATCAACAATGATGTTTCATTGCAGGGTGAAATACTTCCAATGGTCGTGGAACACTGTGCTGAGCTCATTTTTGTTTTAAATGACCGGTTGATACATTATTTTCCGATAGGCCTCGTGGGCCAGAGCAGTTAAGCGGCTCTGTATTACAGGATGGCAAGCCTGGGCATGTGGCTGCTGCCCCAATGTCTCTCGGTACCTGGGAACGTGGCATGTACAAAAGTGAAGCCTGGGGCCACTCCATCCTCAGCCGGATGGCACTGGCAATAGTATGATATGATATGATCGTTTATTTATAAAGCGCCTATACACAATGTGTTTCAAAGCGCTTCAAGGCAAGGGAGGGAACAAGGGAAAATACAACCACATTCTTACAGGCCATGAACAGTGAGGATGTGAAATTAACTATTGTACTCAGCCTGACGACATTTCAGATAGTGCAAGAGCTAAGACATAGATAAGGAAGGGAGGGGGAGAGTGGGAAGGAAATGGAAACAGACAGGTGACTACTGTACTAGGCCTGACGACATTTCTGGTAGAGCCAGAGAAAAATAAAAGGTGAGGGAGAGGGGTGCAGAAAGGGTGGGGAGGAACAAAACAAGCGACTATCATACTAGGCCTGACGACGTTTCAGATAGTGCTGGAAGGGTGGTGGGGAGGAAAAATCCCATGCAATCCAGCCAGTTTGCTCTGCTCCTTGGTCTACTACCGTATACAGCCAGACTACCACCCTTTCATAGCCAGCCGAACAGCCTTAAAAACTAGGTTTGCATAGTATTGTGGTGGGTGTCAAGGCTGGTAGAGGAGATCTTTCAGTCAGAGGGAGAGACGAGAGAGACAGGGTCGAAGGGAAGGGAGGGACAAGTGCAGAGTGGAGAGACACAGTGGGAGTGGGCCCGCCAGGGGAGACAAAATGAGTGTGAGTTGGACAAGTCAAGAACACAAGAAGACGCAGACATATGACTATTTAATCTGTTAACATTAGGCATATTCATTCATAGGAACAATAAGCTGCGCAAGAGCAATACTGACAAAGGAAACTATCACTCAGGGGTATTGTCACTAATTCTGAGGGTTAATGAAAGACTGGCATTCATCGTCATTAGCTCTGATTTTGGTGTGCACCAATCACAAGCATTTTACTATCCAGCTCAAGACACCTTTAGAAATCAAATTCACTTGCCAGATTCACTTGCTCCATGCCAAATGTGCGTCTATTTTCCCTTGTCATTTTTTCCAAAATTAATTTTGTATATAGGAAAGCTTAGTTAGTCTATAGTTGCTTAAAGCTCATCCTAAGTTTGGAAACACCACCAGCCAAGTAGGCTTTTTGAATGAACAATCTGAAACTTTCTTTGTACATGAAAAACTCCCCCAAAATTGTATTTAGATAACAAAGGTTTATGTGAAATAAAGTGATCCAGTGTACTTTGAAAAACACCATTTTATCACTAATTTCCAAAACATCCATTACAATGTGTCATCTACACAAAAACCTACCAAAATATCACTAAACCGTATTGAACTTTCACCAACATTATTAATCCAGTTCACTTTAAAATAGAACATTCCCACAGCTTCTCCAGAATGTCAGACTCGGTTAGGCCAGGCAGGGTCATACTCTTAACGATTTAATGCAGCATATGGAAACATGAGAAGCAGGATTGAAGTGATAAAAACATTTTTTGATTTAGCCAAATCTTTGGAAACTCTGTTATGGTCGCACATTTGTTGTGAAATGGGCTCTGAAGAAAAATATTAGCCTTAAGTATGTGAATAGCATCACTTTTAAATAAAAACATCAAAAGTACTTATGTTATGTTACTTTGCATTTATATAGCGCCTTATGTATCATTGGTATGATCTCAAAGCGCTGGTAGGTTGAACGCCCTCGGGAACCGTAGTTCAAGTCAGTAGAGAGAGAGGAAGTCATAAGGTGCGTGGGTGCACCGGATATGAGTGCAGCTGGTGAGGCACTTGCATGATACCTGCTTCTTAGCGGTAGGTGAGGTGGTTGGGAGGTCAGGAATATGTGTTCATTCTGGAGGGTTGACACCCAGACTGATATCTGGCTGCGTTAGGCCTGAGGAGAAGCTTAGGCTAGCGGTGTGTGCTCCGCTAGCTGCGTTTAATTAGGATGATGAGGAGTATGTGGCTGGTGTTAGTATGAGAACAGCTATACCGAATGTGTCATAGTATCTCTGTGTTCTAGTTGAGTGGTGGTGTGTAGGAGAGAGTAAGCATGGTAGTGTGATATGGTGGTCTTCAGTAAGGCCGTTCCATCCACTCTATCCACTCCATCCGTTCCGTCCGTTCCATGCACTCCATCCGTTCCATGTACTCCATCCGTTCCATCCACTCTATCCGTTCCATCCACTCTATCCATTCCATCCACTCTATGCATTCCATCCGATCCATCCACTCCATCCGATCCATCCACTCCATCCGATCCATCCGATCCATCCGTTCCATGCACTCCATCCGTTCCATGTACTCCATCGGTTCCATGTACTCCATCCATTCCATCCACTCCAGATATGGTGGTTTTCAGTAAGGCCGTTCCATCCACTCTATCCGTTCCATCCACTCTATCCGTTACATCCGTTCCACTCACTCCATCCGATCCACCCGATCCATCCACTCCGTCCGATCCATCCACTCCGTCCGATCCATCCACTCCGTCCACTCCGTCCGATCCATCCATTCCATCCATTCCATCCAATCCAACCACTATATTTATTCCATCTGCTCCATCCACTCCATCTGTTCCATCCGCTCGATCTGTTCCATCAGCTCTATTCATTCCATCTGCTCTATCCGTTCTATCCGCTCCATCTGTTCTATCCACTTCACCTGATCCATCTACTCCATCTACTACATCTGTTCCATCCACTCCAATCCGCTCCATTCGTTCCATCTGCTCTATCCGTTCTATCCATTCCAACTTTTCATTCAACTCCATCAGTTCCATCCACTCCATCAGTTCCATCCATTCCATCTGTTCCATCCACTCCATCTGTTCCATCCACTCCTTCTGTTCTATCCACTCCTTCTGTTCTATCCACTCCTTCTGTTCTATCCACTCCTTCTGTTCCATCCCCTCCATCTGTTCCATCCACTCCATCTGTTCCATCCACTCCATCTGTTCCATCCACTCCATCTGTTCATCCACCCCATCTGTTTCATCCACTCCATCTGTTCATCTACTCCATCTGTTCCATCCACTCCATCTGTTTCATCCATTCTACCCGTTCTACCCGTTTCATCCACTCTACCTGTTCCATCCACTTGATCTGTTCCATCTACTCCATCAGATCGATCCATTCCATCTGTTCCCTCCGCCCCATTTGTTTCATCAACTCCATCTGTACTGTCTACTGCATCCGTTCCTCCGTTCCATCCACTTCCTCCGTTCCATCCACCTCCTCCGTTCCATCCACCTCCTCCGTTCCATCCACCTCCTCCGTTCCATCCACCTCCTCCGTTCCATCCACCTCCTCCGTTCCATCCACCTCCTCCGTTCCATCCACTCCATCCGCTCCATCAGTTCATTCCACTTCATCCCTTCCATCTGCTTCATCCGTTACACCTACTGCATCCGATTCATCCACTTCATTCGTTTCATCCACTGCATCCATTTCATCTGTTTCATCCACTGCATCCATTTCATCTGTTTCATCCACTGCATCCGTTTCACCCATTTTATCCGTTTCATTCGTTTCATCCACTTCATTCCTTCTGTTCAGTTTATCCATTTTAATTTACACTGGCAGTTTTAGTTTTCCATTTTTCTCGATCGGGTCTCGATGCTGGATTGTTATTTTTGATTCAGCAACCTTGGGTTACTGTTTATTGTCACTGTTTATACTGTTTGTGTTAATAGTCGATTTTTAGGGGAAGAGCCACGTTTTCAGTAATTTGCAGAAAGACATGAGGTCTTCTGTGAGTCGGATGTGGGGTGGAAGTGAGTTCCACAGAGTGGGGGCCAGGGCTGAGAAAGATGCTCCACCTAACCTAACTGAGTTGGTTTTTGGTATCACTAGGAGGTGGGCAGAGCTTGATCTTAGAGTGCGTCGTGAATGGTAGGGTCTTAGGCTGTCCTGAAGATAATGAGGTCCGGTTTTGTGCATTGCTCTGTGCGAGATGCATAAGGTTTTGAAGGCCACCCTTCGGCCACCCGGGAGCCAGTGCAGAGTTTTGAGAGCAGGGGAGGTGTGATCTCTTGGGCCAAGTGCTAGTAGCAGTTTGGCTGCAGCATTTTGTGCTCTGTGTAGTTTAGTTAGGTGGTACGCATGGACTCCGAGGTAGAGGGAGTTAGCATAGTCTAGTCTTGACATTACAGTTGATTGGACCGCAGTGAGTCTGTTGGAAAGGAGAGGTATGGAAAAATGTGCCTACGAATTTTGAGGTGGTAGTGGCAGGACTTAGAGACGTTGTTGACTTGGTGCGAGAGGGTTAGGTCAAAGTCGAGAGTGCATCCAATGTTTTTTACTGAGGTTGAGTTTGTCGGGGTATTGCCCATGGCAGAGGGCCAGGGTAGACGGTGCGGAAGAAGTTTGGTGTTGCCACACACCATGATTTCAGTTTTGGAGGGGTTTAAAAGGAGGTGGTTTGTGGTCATTCAGTGATCAATGTCAAGGAGGCAGGCAGCGAGGTCGGGTTGGCAGCTGGGTTTTGAGTTAAGGAGTTTTAGGATTAGTTGGGTGTTGTTGGCATAGTTGTAGCACAGGATATTGTGCGAGCGGATTATTCGTGGGAGGGTGGACATATAGACGTTGAACAGGAGGGCTGATAGGCACGCTCCTTGAGGAACTCGGGTATTGACTGGTCGGACGGCAGAAGTAAAGGAGGAGAGTAGGGTTATTTGGTTCCTATTGTTGAGGAAGGATGCTATCCACTTGAGAGCGTTTCCACGGATTCCTAGGGAGTGGAGGTGGTCGAGGAGGATTGAGTAGTTGATTGTGTCAAAGGTGGCGGATAGGTCAAGAAGCATTAGTGCAGCGCATCCCGCAGAGTTTGCAGTGTTTTTAAGGTCATCCCAGATTGAGGTTAGGGTGGTTTTGGTTTCATGTCGGGCTCTGAAACCTGATTGAGCGGGTTCTAGGAGATTGTTGGCTTCGACAAAGGCATTTAGTTGGGAGTAAGCGGTTTGGGCGATGAGTTTAGCAAGGAGCCTGGTGTTTGAGATGGGGCGTAGTTGTTTGGTTCGTGAGGGTCAAGGGAAGTTTTTTTTTTAGAAGAGGCTTGACATGAGCAATTTTGAACACGTCAGGAAAAATTCCCGAGGATAGGGAGTCGTTTATGATGGTTCTTGCGTGTTCTCCTGCGCAGGTAGATGCAAATATTTCTTTGAGGGTTGAGGCTGGGCAGGGGTCTAGCGGGGACCCGGATGGTTTGCAGGCGGAGAGAAGTTTGAGAAATTGGTCAGTTGATATTGGTGTGAGAGTGTCGAAAGTCGGGTGGGTTGCAGTTGCAGGTTGTGGGTTGGCAGGTGGCGTGGGTGGATTGAGTGGTGGGTGTAAGAGGGACAGTTTGTTGATTAGAGAATTTGTTCTTTCGGGAGCAGTCGTGTAGAAGTGGAGAGAGATTGAGTCGCAGAGTGATTGAGAGGGGCTCGATTGGGTGTTGGTACATGATGGTTTGGTGAATTCAGAGATGATTTTGTGGAGTTCTTTGCTGGGGTTTTCACAGTTCAGGATTCAGGAGTTGTAATGGGCTTTTTTTGCTTTCCGGATTTCGGCTTTGTAGTGGCGATGGTGCTGGGCCAAGGTGGATCTGCTCAGGGTGGTTTTGTCTTTCTGCCATTTGCGTTTGAGGGATTTATATAGTTGTTTTGGGGTCTTCAGTTCTGGTGTAAAGCATCTTGGAAAGGGGCCATGGTGAGCGGATGATTTGCAAGTGGGGGTGAGCGGGATTAATGAGGTATTGAGCCATGAGTCAAAGGCGTCGGAGGTTAAGTGTTCATTGCGTGGGCAGGTAGGGGGAGGAGACTGAAGGAGCGCATCAGCTAGGTCGGGAAGGATTTTTAGTTTCTTCCAGCATTTCCGTAGATTTGGAGGTTCTGGTTGGGGTACGGGGAGGGAGCCGGGTGAGCGAATGGAGAGAGAGACAATGAAGTGATCGGACCAGATGATAGGGGTGGGAGGGTTTTAGATGTATCTGTTCGTGGGAGCTGAAGATGGCATCAAGGGTGTGTCCTTTATAGTGAGTTGGCTCGTTTATGTGGGTATGGAGGTCAATCACGTCTAGGCAGTCGACCAGAGAGTGGGTCATAGGGTTGGTGGGGATGTCAAGCCAGATATTGAAATCTCCTAGAAGGGTGCGGGTGGGATGGTTTAATTGGATGGTGGCTATCGTGTCGCATAGGTTGTTTGAGAATTGTCTGTCGTAGCCAGGTCTGTAGATGATTAGGAAGCTCTGGGAGAATGAAGGGGGGAGGTATAGTTTTATGAGAAGCGATTCACAGGAAGGGATGGTTGGCTGGCTGTCGAAGATTGAGGCGGAGAAGTGTGACTTGAAGGCGATTGCTACTCCTCCTCTAGAGGGTCAGTTTACTGGGATGAGGGAGTAGTCTGGGGGCAAGGCTTCATTGGCGATAGGGGCAAAGTCGTCGGAGAACCAGGTTTCCGTGATAAAGACTAGGTCGGGTTTGTCAGAGGCAAGAGGGCTCCCATGAGCCTCGTCAGAACCACATTGAGTTCCCACGCCGGGGCTTGAGCCTTCACCGGCAGGAAAAATCAAAAAAGTCCTTTGCGGAACTCCTTGACGAGTCAATGAGACCAAAGCAAAGACCTTCCTGGAGACCTGGTGTAGTGGGAGATAGCCGTCAGATGTACCTTGATCGAGGCGTGAGACAGTCCGGTCTTGGACAAGGATAAGTATGGAAGACAGTTCAGGCCGTGACCCTCAGAGGGGTGATCTTCTGCGACCAGCACCACGTATTGAAACACTTCCATTTAAAATTGGGTACACCGGTATATCCCATAGGTACCTCTGGATATATAGCGCTTGTGTTCTCATATGTTGGAACATTCCATGTCTTACCCAAGGGTTCCCTACTCTTCTTTTCCAAGGATCCCTCACCCAGGTGATCCTCCCTCACATGTCTGCCCCCAGGGCTAGGATTCAAAAGTGATGGCCCTTCCCTGGCCACCTGAATAAAGGATCCCTGTGATTTGCATGGGAGAAAACTCTCAGGTTTCTCACAACAAATGAACACAAGAGAAGGGGTGCCTCTCCGGAAAAGGGATGCTGATGTCCATTCTTGCTGGCACAAGGTCCTTTCCTTGAATGGAAGGATGGCGCATAGGTTCACCTACTTTCATCAGGAAGAAGAGAATAAAGGAACGCACAGTGCCGATATTGGCATTCTCACAGCAGTGATTTCAAGCCAAAGCCATTCACTGAGAGATGGTCTTTCAGGCATTCCTGATTACATGTTTTAGGTAATTAGAGTTTATTACTATTATGTTCAGCTCCTACCCATGAGGTCTGTAGCACAGACCCCTCTGATATTGAGATGCTCTCTGCATCAGTAGTATACCTCTCAGGCCATGGAAGTAACTGACCTACAGGGCATCTCTTTCTAAATCCAGCACGTGAAGCTGAAACAACTACACATCCAAGGTCTCTCCTAAATTTCAAGCAAAGGGGCTATCCGTCCCATACCAATTTTCTCTAGCTCTGAGGGATCCAAACAGATTCCATTAGAAGGGGGTGTGGCAAGTAGTGCTCCTGCCTTGTCTCATGGGAACCCCTGCACTGGCTGTTTACTTCCTTGATGTGTCATATCTTTTTGGGTTCTAAGAGTGCCTCCTCATGGTTCTTAGTGCCTTGTACAAATCTGATGTGGTTCCTGACACATAGGTGAGCCTTTTTCTCTCGCATGTCCTATATGGGTGCTCCGCAGAGTGAAGAAGAATGTTCTGTTCAGCTGGTGTCTATGGAGCCTGCAGCGTGCCTCACTTAGAAATCTCTGTTGTGTCTCTGTGATCCAAGTGGGGCACTGCACATGGCCTGGAACCTGTACAGTATGGTTACTTACAGGGACAAAATGGCTTAAAGAGACAGTGGGCTTCATTACGAGGTTGGCGGTAACCCGCCGGTGTGAACGGCAGGTTGCTGCCGACCTCGTAACACCACATCTGCTGCCTGGTTTCCCGGTGCCACCGGGACATTACAAGTCTCGGCGGAGCAGGAAGTCAGGCGTCAGATCATGTAAGTCCCCATTCTCATGCAGTTCAGTATGGGAATGGGGAGTAGGAAGCACAGGCAATGTTGCTGTCGGTGCCAGTGCTTCCATGGCAAATCTGCCTGCCGAGGCTGCTGCACCTGGCAGGTTCCGACCAGGCAGACTTGTAGTGTGGAGGCCCGGAAACAAGGGTGCCGGTAAGCTTACAAGCAGCATTGTTTCCTGACTGCCACACTTGCAATGAGGCCTGGTGGGTCTATTTTGATTCATGTGTGAATTCCTTACTATGTGCTGGATACTCAGAGAGGTTCAACAGAAGTCCCCAGAGCCTAGCAGGGGTCTGGTGCCACAAGGAAGGAACTGTTTGTGGTGGCAGTGATTGTAAAGAGCCCACATAGATGCTAGGGAAGTAAAGGTCCTCACACAGATAATGTGTGATAATGGTGACATTGAAGGGCCAGATTAATCATGTGTGGTGACAGTGATGCTGATGCTTTTAGAGATGGTGTGTCATGATACTTACTTTAACCTTGGTCTGCCTAGATGTGGTGTAGGTTAATTGTAGTTTTGAGTTACCACAAAGATGCATACTCACTGCTGAAACACATGTACATCAACTGCTTGCTACAATACAGTATAAACCCACAGCCTAAATCAAGTTTTTAAGCACACGTGTGTAGCACTGTTGAAAGGAATTGCATGACAATCTTACATTCCTGTGTTTAACTGCTTTAGTAATAAGATACAACATCTGATAAAATACAAAGCTTTCCTGCAGCAAAAATATTGCACATACTCTTCTACAATACAGTACATGATCAATGTGGAAGAGCTCATGCTTTTCTGAAATGCAGTGTACAGTTCGTGCTCATATACCGAATGCGTACACTGATATACAGTATATGCCAATTGTTAAAATGTAGCATCGACATACAGGGTAAACCCACTTCTATAAAACTGTGCATAACAACTACTATAATTTAGTACTTACCAGCTACTCAAACAAAAAAGCAAACCCACTGTTGAAATATGGCACATATTGAATTCTAAAATTATGAAATACAGCTGTATCAACTACTCAATTATGTACACACCACTGAGATAAACTTACAAGCCTTCATGAACTACCGTATTTACCCACTGCTAGTATGAAGCTCATACTCTCAGTTGAAATGCAACATACATTGCTAAACAGGAAACAGGACAGTAGCATGATTGGTGGATTGGGAATGCACTAGGAGGGCTGTCTCGCTGTTCATCAAGCCCTTTCACTTTTGGGTTGCTTTTTATAATGTTGTGGCGGGCAAAAAGCATATTTTCTAAGACAACAGAAATAAAGCTTATTTCCTATTGTCCCGCCAACGAACCGTATTCATTTCATTGGTGAAGGACTCCCACCCTGATCCTGTCAATTCACAAATAGGGGAACATATTGTGGATATTCCTCATTTGTGAAAAGTACAGTGAGCAAAAAGCGATGGCTGTGGACTCTCAAAGTGGATGAAAACCACTGAACAGGTTATCATGCCCTGTTCTTTCTGGAGAGGGGTGTGTGCTACCTTTTTTGTATTTTTGAAAGCAACTTGGGGTTGAACAGGTTACCGTTCCGTGTTCTTTCTGGAGATGGGCGAGGGGCACCTGCTACCTTTTTGTATTTTTGAAAGGAATTTGGGGTTAGTAACCCTAAGTTACCTGGAGGAACCCAGATGTGGACCCCTTGCTCACAGTGCTCAGAGACGCACAGCTCCACCTCACTGATGAGGCCCAACATGGCTGACACATGTGTATGGGGTTGCTGTTGGTGCTCTTGTTCAAAGGAGGTTTGCCTGGCATTTCGGTGCTGGACTGCCCTTGTGGGAGAGACAAAGACTGATATGCAAATGGTTATTCTCCTTTGTGAAAAGTACAGTGAGCAAAAAGCAATGGCTGCGGACTCTCAAAGTGGATGAAAACCACTGAACAGCTTATCATGCTGTGTTTATTCTGAAGAGGAGCGCCTGCTACCTTTTTATAATGTGGATGTGTTTCATTGCCACCGCTGTCCAGAATACCATATTTAATGGATGTGCAATGACACACTGCAATATGAAATCTGTGAGGTGCGATCTATGCTGAAGAAACTATGCACAAAGATTAATTTCTTGAATGGCTACATAACTGCAATTGGATCGAAGTTGCAGAATGTAGAAGAACCCAAAAATAGACATACTAATAGAGGCAATTAATAGATTTAAATATCTTTAATTCCAACATATTTAAACATATGGGTATGTTGTTGGTAAGGCGGATCACTTTAAGAAATTGGTAGCTAATGATGTAGTGTCATCACATTCCACCCCCATAAATGTATCGGGTTCCAAGGTTTCGACCAAAAACAAAATCTCCTGAGCCCTTGGGCCTCCAGCCCCAGGTGGTTCAGAAGTCGGAAGGGGGGCAAGAGGAGGATCCACAATATAGTAGCTCGAACTCTGTTTACTTTGGGGGGGTAAGACATCTAAAAATCATAAGACTATTCCTAAACAATCTAGGAAAAGCTTGAGGACGTTTTTACGGGGTTTGAATAATGAGTCAAATTTGACACCGAAAGAAAGGTAATTACACTGAATGAGGTAGATGCTAGTAAAAATTAAGTGCAACATAAATACAGAGAACACAGTTTGTAATGTCCAACATTTGGCATCTAAGACTACTAAAGCCAAAAGTAAACCAACATTTGATACCTGTTAATGATAATAGTGCTGCTACATCTGCCTCGAAAGCAACTTCGGAACCTAATGACTCTATGAACTCTTGTTTACTGACTATACATTTCAGCTGGTCAGATGAAATTCACGAAAATAGGTGGTTAGACAAAAAGGTTTGTCAGGAGACTATAATTCGCCCTGAACCCTCAGACATGGTCATAGCTATGAGCGAGTCAAAGTGGCCAGGTTTGGGAGGGTCTTGTTTGGCACTTACAGCACCTATTTTTAACCTTCATTCAATGTGGTCTTCCCCAAGGAAAATCTTTACCCAAGTTTTCTTACCTTAGAGCAAAAAAGATCTCAAATGACCAAACAGTTGGAATACTGTGAAATGGATGCCCCGGGAATTCCTTCACTAAACCTCAAAATATCTTTATTTTTTAACTAAGATTACAGATAGTGTTGTGGGAGATCCGGGAGGAATCAGGAACAAACCAAAAATACTACAGCACATGTGGATGATTTTGGTCCCGATCCACTCGATAGACAATATCTTAGCTCTGTTGGGAGAATGACCCAAACTGGCAACAACAGTGTCCTCGGACATGACCTGTGTATTTTCCGACAGTGCAAGAGTGGATAGAGTAAATTTGGGCTTCTCGTCTATAATGATTAGAGATATTATTTTGTCAGAATCACAACTTTTCAATCGATGGGGTACGACATTGGTGGGACTTATGATATTGTGGCACAAGCTGGTCCTTCGGGTGCAGCTCTCGGGAATTCTTAGTTTATTTATTGAAAACCTTTGGTAATGTGAAGAACAGTAATAACAATGAGAGATTCCCTCAGGCTAGTGCGAATTTGACTACCACTAATGTGAGATCATTGTCTTATGACTGGTCGCAGATAGTAAATCCTCTGCATACAAAGATCGGACAGCTTATTAATTGAAGCAAAACCTCTAAAGGCATCCTCAGGATACTCTCTTGGAATATGCAGGGTTTTCCACATTTCTACAAGAGACATGGATTCTCGATGAACCAATCTTAGATAGTTTCACCATATATTTTACCACGACCTCCAGCAGTCCGAAGGGTCATCCATTTGAAAGGCTTCTTTGCGCTTTGAATATACAGATGTGTTTCACTATGGAGAAGCTTAGTGAAAAGCAGTTGGATATATTAGCTGTTAAATTAAAATGGTGGGATGTACAGCGCTTAATTTATAGATGGTGTGTTATCTTGAATGTGTATTTTAATCCTGAAACTAACAATCTAATGACTTTTTTAAATGATGTGTCTGAAAGTCTAACAGCTGCTATCCTTGAGGAAGGTCCTTCCGCAATTGTTTTGGCGTGATTTTAACAGCGAGTGTCTGGATTAAGAATTTTACAATTGTATTGGTAGACAAAACTTCTCATTGTGTTTTTTATGCTATTGAGACACCAGATCCATGAACAAGTGGAGGGTACATCAATGTTAAGAAATCACAAAAGACTACTTTTGAGGATGGCGCCGATTCCAAGTGAGGCATTAACTATATATTGCATGGAACTGAGCACATAACCCCTTGAGCAAGCAGGATTGCTGTGCGGATGCTATTGGAAACTGTAGTGTGTTTCTGTTTACTTGGTTGTTCTGCAAACCAACCAGTGTAGAGGAGCAGTTGGTTGTTGTGGAAAGTGCGGAAGAATTTTCAGTTCACCTGATTACTGTATAAGCCTGAAGCATGCCATATGTAGAAATCTTTGTTGTGAGAACCAAGTAGATCTCAGCAATTTGGATCAGAGAAACAAGACTTGTACCTTGTATGTGGCTTGAGAAGCTGAAAGCTCTGGCCACTTATCCTTGCGTGAATTCATCCTGTACTACTTGTTGGAGACTCAGTTAGGGTGACAATGGAATCCTCACCACCCCCCCCCCCCGTAGATAACCCTAGAGCCAGGGCTTTGTCATAGCTCTGACAAGGAAGGGACTACATGTGATAGTGATTGTTATAGATGTTATCTGATGAATGGAAGTTAAGGCGTCCACGCAAATAATGTGTGATAATGGCGATTTTCAAGACCTGAAGTAAATGGTATGCGGTGATGGAGATGCTGCCATCATCATAGGGATGGTGTATGATGGTGCACATATTGAGGTTAATGTCTGCCTTGGGATGGTGAGCATTGATTAGGATGGTAAGTTCTTGCAAAGATGCATAGCCACTGTTGGAACACATGTATACCAACTGCCACATTACAGTTTAGACCCACTCTTCCTAAATCCATCATTTAAACACTTGTGTGTTGCACTGTTTTTTTTATTTGTATGTATTTATTTATTTTATTGGTCATTTATTATGCGCCTATGCACGTGTGTCTCAAGGCACAACAAGGCAAAGGGCGGTGGGGCACAAAATCACACAAGGGGGTTTGGTCAGAAAGATTTTAGCCACCCGTCAAACACATTGCATTTGCTAGTTTAAAATATGTGCTCATTGCAAAACGCCATACCTTGAAGTATGCTATTGATTTGTGTTATTCCATTTGAGGTACTTTTTATTAATATAGCACTTAGTTGGTCATGTAACTGGGAGTGCTCATGATGTGCAATAATTAGGGCGTTTAGGTTCATCAATAGCCAAGGTAAATGGTTGGTTTTATAAACCATTATATTATTTATGTGAAGCAATCTGTGTTACTGAGAGATTATTTTACTTCGTGAGGCTGCAGGGCCATTGCTTATGGCATCAACTAGAAAGTAATCCCTGTTTGTGTTGTTAATTTCACTGAACAGCGGCCTGCTATACTTTTAACATCCACTTTTTAAAAGCAAGTCTCAAATATTATGCCCTAAATTTTGCCACGACATATGCAGCAGTACACACACTTTTGAAAAATTCAAAAACAAAAAATGCACCCAAATGTTTAAACTGTGTGGGCGATGAAACAAAAACAAATGTTACACTCATTTAATCTTATCTGTCACGCGCCTACTTGAGAGGGTGTAATATCACAGACATTACAACATTTTTACATGAAACGGCATGTATTTGCTTAATGCAATTCTGTAAAGCAGCCCACAACACCAACTCTCTGTTAGCCTGCTGGGCAACAACTTCTCCACTGAAGAGAGAGCCTCCCTTTGTAATGCATCTGGGAAGGTCAGTAAGGTGTGAATGGAAGCCGAGCAGATTCACCATAACAAAGGCTCTGCCTTGCACTTTACTCTGCTTCCAAGGTAACCTGCTTTGCCCCACCCCCATCTCCTCCAGATTGTTGAACTCCACCCCATGAATAAGAACTTTGCTAGCTGGCGGGTTTGTTGGTATTTTCTATACTTGTATTTGATGTTTATCCCGTGAGCGCTGCAATGAAGAAACAGAAAAGTCTGTTATTTTGTAACACGCACCAAGGTCAGTGGTCGAAGTCTACGAAAAGAAGTAGTGGAACTATGTTCCCTACAGGCCTGCACCTCCCCACAGACCCCATGGCCGCGCCCCCTCCCATGCACAATAAAACCCCCAAAAAACATGTGCCTGCTCGTTAAGGAAACGTCCTGTGCAGTGCACTGAAAGTGCAAGTTTCAACTTCTGCCTAAACTTTTATTTTAAAACGAAACCGTTCAGGAACGGTTTCTTTTTAAAAGAAATAGGAACGGTCAAACTTAATTAAAATAAGTATAATAGCTGTGCTGTGAACTCCATTAGCACCCGTGGGTCTGCTCTGCAAGTACTCATTCAGATGAGCACACATTTCCACCTACTGTGCACTGTACGGCATACACCATGGAGATTGGTAATATATAAGTAACATATTGCTTCATTTTCTCCTCAAATGGATCTCTACTTAAAGTGTGCCCAGTGAAGACGTAAGCTAAAATACTCCCGTAGAAAAACATGAACATAAGGGAAATAGAAGCTTTTCTTTCTTGAATATTTTTGCTTTTGTTCTGCGTGAGCAGGGAAGCAGTTTTGCATATGGTTTTAGACTTTCTGTAATCCCCCAGCTGGATGAAAACAAAAGGGCGCAGGGTTGCCCAGCTCAATGCCATTGTTTGTTACTGATTGAAAACATTCAATATATCCCTGTTTAGTGCTATGTGAATAGAACAACAACATATTGGGACTAATCCATGGATTTTCTGCCAAAATCGGTTACCTTTACTGCCACTCTGTCCCATAGCTCTCAACTCACATGCTTTTGGCGGGTGTCACCCGCCTTGTAAAAAGCTGACTCACCCGCCAAGCCTCCTGCATGCCCATTTGTTTCAATGGGCTCTCACCCGCCAAAAACAAAATCGGGTATTGTCACCCGCCCTTTCGACACAAATGGTTGAGAGCTATGCTGTCCCATGGCATTAACAGCATTGTGAGTGGGTTAAGGCAGTGTTAATGCCAATTTTAGCAGCCCATAAGACTCCATGGACATATTCCATGAACTTAGCATGAGGGTTAATGCTGCAAGGTAACTCTGCTGAGTATTGGGTGTAAAGTGGAGGATGCACCCCTGCCAAATGCTCAAGGCATCTCCACTTTACCTTCAAATCTGTAGTGCAGTAGTTCCCTAATTCTGCTACAAAGTGGACGTAATTGTATTGTATTGTTTATTTATATAGCGCCTATACACAGGCAAGTGTTTCAAAGCGCTCAAGGAGGGTGGGAACATGGGGGAAAAAACAGTTGCTCAGAGCCCTTGAATTTCTGAGACAATAATTATATGATGTGATAGGTTATTTATAATGCCCTTAATACCCAGAGGTTTCTAAGTGCGGACCTGGGATTCAAACCTGTGTTGCTCAGTGTTGTCTTGTGTCCAAGGTGAGCACATTGCCACTGAGCTATCCTCCCGAGTCTGCACAGGCAGACCAAGTGCGTTAAAATACATTTACACAGTTCGGGAGACAGCAAATAGGCCTGGCAGCGATTCTGCAATCTTAACAGTGCAATTAAGGGGTGAAGACTATCGAGAATAGACAGACTGTTCAGGCCCGGTATATAAGAATCGAGTGAGTGCAGAGAGGGTTACGGGGGCAGCAGGCATCAAGTGCACCTGGTCGGTCGAGACTCGGGTAAGTCCACAGAGAGCCACTCGCTAGGGTTGATTTCTCAAGTCACCTTGAGTGTGGGTGAGTAGGACTCTGAGGCAAGTGTGAAAGAGGACGGCCAGGGGCCGGTCAAATTCCGAGGAACACCTGGCAGCCAGTCAGCGTGCTGTAGGGAAGAGGAGGGAGAGAGGAAAAAAACAGAGAGCTGGGTTAGCAGGGTAGAGGGAGAGAGAAGGAAGAAGAGACGAGGAAAGTCTTTAGAAGTTTCCAGAAGTTAAGGAGATCCAGCTCACGACAGAGGCCAGCAGGGAGGCTATTCCAGAGGGAAGCACCTGCTGAGGATAAGGATCTCCCTTCAAATCTCTGGTTGGAGAACCGGCTCACTCAAAGAAGGTTGGAGGTAGATGAGCAGAGGGCTTGTGAGGGACAGTACTTAGGTAGGCAGCATTGCAGTTAGATAGGTCCCTGGCTGAAAAAAGCCTTGTGATCATTGCAAAGGGTCTTGAATTTGATACTTGCAGCCACTGGGAGCCAGTCAAGGGATTTCTGCCCTGGAGAGATGCGGTCCCTGGGCTTGAGGCCAAGGATAAGTCTTGCAGTACTTTTCTGGATAAGTTGCAGAGGGCGCAGGGCAGAAGGGAGGTTGAGGAAGAGCCTGTTGCAATCCAGCGCAGAGAGAACCAGGGCTCTGCAGACAGTGAGGTGAAGCTCAAAGTTAGATTTTTTTTTAGAGATGTCTGAAATGTGAGAGGAGAAGGAAAGAATGGAGTCAAAGATGACCCCCAGGTTTCTTGCTTCGCAGGTGGGCGCATGGCCAAGGGAGACCGGCCAGAGCAAGAGTGGGAAAGCAGGAGTAGGGGTCCTAATGCGAATGATCTCAGTCTTATTGGCCTTGAGGCAGAGGTTGTTTGCAGCACACCAAGACTGAATAGCGGACAGACAGTCAGGTATGAGCGAAGAGGAGGAGGCAGCTGAGTGTAGCCTGAACGATAGTTGTGTATCATCGACACAGCACTGAAAGTTAGAGGTCAAAGTGGCAATCACCCATGCCAGGGGGTGGGGGTGGTGGGAGACATGGGTGGGGGCCTGGTGGAGGGTGCCCCTGCACTGCTGGGGGGTGGGGGTGGTGGGGAACATGAGTTGGACATGGGTGGGGGCCTGCTGGCAGGTGCCCCACAGTGCTGGGGGTGGGGGTGGTGGAAGACATGGGTGGGGGCCTGGTGGAGGGTGCCCCTGCACTGCTGGGGGGTGGGGGCGGTGGGGAACATGAGTTGGACATGGGTGGGGGCCTGCTGGCAGGTGCCCCACAGTGCTGGGGGTGGGGGTGGTGGGAGACATGGGTGGGGGCCTGGTGGAGGGTGCCCCTGCACTGCTGGGGGGTGGGGGGGTGGGGAACATGAGTTGGTGATTATTTGTGCAAGGAGACATGTGCCTTTGCTGGGGGGCATGCCCATGTTGGGTGGGCTGCCTGCGGGACATGACCAGGGATGCAGGGTAGTCCCCTGTGGTGTGGGCTGCCTGCAGGGGCCGTGCAGGGTGTACAGGGAACACCTGGGAGGACCCACACTGGCAAATCACATGTAGGACTCCCCGGCACCCCTGCAATACACGTACCCTGCTGAAATCACGTGTAAAACTTTCAGCGCACCCTTGGTATACACGCACACGCTCCCCCAGGCCAGATCGCGTGTGGAACTTCTCGCGCACCCCTGAAATAAACGCACGCAGCCCAATCGCGTGTGAAACCACCTGCGAGCCCCTGAAATACACGCGCCCAGGCCAATCGCGTGTGGAACTTCTCGCGCACCTCTGATATACACGCGCCCAGGCCAATCGCGTGTGAAACCACCCGCGAGCCTCTGAAATACACGCGCCCAGGCCAATCGCATGTTGAACTTCTCGCGCACCCCTGAAATACACGCACGCAGCCCAATCGCATGTGAAACCACCCGCGAGCCCCTGAAATACACGCGCCCAGGCCAATCGCGTGTGGAACTTCTCGCGCACCCCTGAAATACACGCACGCAGCCCAATCGCGTGTGAAACCACCCGCGAGCCCCTGAAATACACGCGCCCAGGCCAATCGCGTGTGGAACTTCTCGCGCACCCCTGAATTACACGCACACGCTCCCCCAGGCCCGATCGCGTGTGGATCTTCCCGCGCACCCCTGAAATACACGCACGCAGCCCAATCGCGTGTGGAACTTCTCGCGCACACCTGAAATACACGCACACGCTCCCCCAGGCCCGATCGCGTGTGAAACCACCCGCGAGCCCCTGAAATACACGCGCCCAGGCCAATCGCGTGTGGAATCCTATCTCATCAAATTCCTTCCTTCTCCTGCCACTCCAGCTACCTCCTCTCTAGCTCCTCTGCCACCTCTGTCTATCATCTCTTTGGCTCCTCTGCCTCCTCCTTCTGCCACCTCTCTGGCGCCTATGCCACCTCTTTCTACCACCACTCTGGTTCCCATGCCACCTCCTTCTTCTACCTCTTTGTTACCTTTGCCATTTCTGTCTACCACCTCCCTGGCACCTTTGCCACTTCCAAAGGGTTTGCCTCACTCATGCACCCTCCCCAGAAGTCTTTCAAAAGTGGCAAACTGTACCACTTAGCGACACTCCACTCTCGCTCGGCCATCAAACACTCCTCTGATATCTGCCACCTCCTTGAAGACCTTGATCTGGATGTTTTCGCTCTCACCGATCTCTGAAATGCACGTGCAGAGTAGCTGAGTGGAAGTGTAGTGTTTCGGACACATACTCTGACAAACTGGCCTAACGCCTGCTCCAAAAGCAACACAGACTCCCCGTCTTCTCTAAGAAGAGGGTTAATATTCAAGCCTGTCTCTCTGCGGCCTCTAACAACACGGCCAAACCTTTCAAAATCTGCAAGGATCTGGCCAATCCTACTGCAGTCTAAACCTCTCCTATACCCTCCCAGGCCCTCTGCATGGCTCTTGCCTCTCATTTCACCACTAAAATTCAGGACATCCTGTCCTCACTTTCCTCCTCTCCTCATTGCCCACCCTCTATCACTCTCAGGCCCCCTTTGGCCTCTCTCCCCCTCTTCTCCTTCTTTCCTCCCTTTCTCCTATTACTACTGTTAATGTTTCTAGACAAGTCTGATCTGTGAAGGTTTCATCCAAACAGGTGCCCCCCTGCTCCTCCAGAACCATTAAGGACAACATTGTCTCCCTCTCTCCAGCCTTGCCGATTTCTGCAATAACTCCTTTGCCACTGGATCTTTCTCCAATCTTCTCAAGCACTCCCTTGTGCACTCCCTTGTGCACTCCCTTGTGCACCCTCTCCTAAAAAAGCTGTCTGCTGACCCTAACTGCCCGGCTAACTATCGCCCAATTTCTATCACTCCTTTCCTGGGCAAACTACCAGAGAAGCTGGCCATCTCCCAGTTAACCCTCCACACTGAATCTGTTGGTTTTCTCCATGACCATCAGTCTGGCTTCAGAGCAGCAAGAAGCATGGAAACTGCTGTCCTGAACACCGTGAAGATCTGCTCTCTAACCTCGATTCCAACTCTCCCTCTGTCCTCATCCTTTTGGACCTTTCCTCTGCTTTTGATACAGTCAATCATGGTCTCGGGAGGAAAGCTCAGGGGCAACGTGCTCGCCTTGGAAGCAAGACGACACGGAGCAACACAGGTTTGATCCCCAGGTCCGCGCTTAGAAACCTCTGGGTATTAAGCCCGTTATAAATAACCAATCATATTATATCATATCATATATTATATCATATCATGCCACCCTGATTAAGCGACTCCGCAAGATCCTTGGCATCACAGATTAGGATCTGGCTTGGCCAACCTCCTTCCTTCTGGACCGACCCTCCCAGGTCCAGCTAGGTTCCTTTCTCTCTTCCACTGCTCTCTCCACATGTGCCTCTATCCTCTCACCCTGGTTCTTCTAACCCTTTGGCCAATCTGATCTGCACCTTCTCCTCTAACTTTCTGTGTTATGCAGAGGTCACCCATGTTTCTCTCTGGCTACCCTCGGCCTCTTCACCTTCTTCGCTCATTCCTGATTGTCTATCCACTATTCAGGCATGGTGCACCTCCATCAATCTCTGCCTTAAAGCCAGTAAGACAGATCTTCTCCTCATTGGGACCCCTGTTCCTGCTTTCACTCCCTCACTCTGGCCGTCCTAATTAGGCCTCCTCCCCGCACATTCTTGGAAGGCAAAAAAACGGTGGCATCATATTCGACTCCACTCTCTGCTTCTCTCCTCACATCAAAGACCTTGCCAAGAAGGCCCACTACAAGCTGCACCTCCTCAGAGGTATTCTCCCTTTCCTCACCTTCCCCCAGAAGCTCACTGTCTCCAGAGCTATGAGCCTCTCCAGGCTGGGCTATGGTAACAGCCTCTTTCTCATCCTTCCTACTGCTGCTCTTCACCCCCTCCAGCTAATCCAGAACAGGTCTGCAAGAATTATCCTTGGCATGAAGCCCAGAGACCGCATCTCTCCAGCATCAACATCCCTCCACTGGCTCCCGTTTGGCTGTGAGGATCAGGTTCAGATCCCTCAGCATCGTCCACAAGGCTTTCTGGGGCCATGGACAGCACTACATCCAAATCTCTCTGCCTAAATACCTGCCTTCTAGAGCCCTTTGCTCGTCTACTTCTAACTCTCTGCCTGTCAGACGCTTCTCCAAGCAGAGAGTGGGGGGTAGATCTCTCTCCTCTGCAGAAGTCTCCCTCTGAAATGGCTTCCCCAGCCCCTCCCAGACTTGCACGGACATCTTAAGTTCCAGAAGCTTCTGAAGACCTTCCTTTTCTCCTCTTCTTTGTTGCTACCTCTCCCCTGATAAGGTACCATCCTGTTCTACTGGATTGGTGGCTTGGTGCTCTAAGAGTCATACCGGGCACCAGTGACCCTCCTTGCTCAGTCCTCCTGCACACACCATTCCTGTGGGGACTTCAATATATCATCGCACACTATCCTTCAAGGCACTTCATGCCAGCCCACACCATGCTTGTGGCAGGCTGAAAATAAACAATCATCAACCTGCAACAGGATACGGCTTGGGTATAATAAATCTGCTCAACACTATTACACTGGCAACAAAGTGAAGATAACTAATTTTCTCAGCTCCTTACTATTTCAATGACATGAAGTACCAGATGTTAATATCCGAGCCTTCATGCTCTGTCCACACATAATGCCTCTCCCCAGTAACTACTGCTATTCCATAAGTCCATGCCATGTCTATGGTAATGTGACCCATTGGATTTACTGTCTCCCACTTAGACATGCTCATCAATCGGCCTCAGCCTCAGCTTTCTTTCAACCCTTTTAATGGTTCAGATCCAAGAATTAAGATTGCTCAAAAGCCTTTAAAATATTTACATTATGACAGTTTCATAATTGGATACCTTACTGTTTCAAAATATTAGGCTATAAGTCAACCAGGACTGTATAGTCAAATGCCTGGAACAGAATAGTCACACCTTTTCTCCAGACACTCCAATTATGAGAGTAGAATCTAGGATGTCAGCATAGGAGGGATCAACTAGTTGGACATTGCCATATGCCGTTCCCTTGGGGAATTTCAATTCTATCACAGAGCTTCACTGTGAAGAAGTAGATGTGATTACACACTGAGCCTCATTACGAGTTAGGCGGTAATTATGTGAGAAATCAGCGTAAAATGAATTACTCTTACTGCCACTTGGTCAGGTGGAATTTCTGCCTAATTACACGTGTTAGTGGTGTTGTAATTCCCCATTTATTTTGGGTTCATTGGACCCAATGGGACGTTTTTTTGGGAATTACTATAGTGGATTTACTGCTGCAGTAATTCTGGGAAATCTGCTGATTTTTGGGCATTGAGTGGGAAGATTTAGCTCCAGGGTTTTGCTGGAGGTAAATCCTCCACTCAAAGCCAAAACTCATAATTTGGCCTAGTGGTAAAATTGGCGAGAACTCAGTTACTGCACATTTTGCCACTTACCGCCAAAATCGTAATGAAGACCACTGTCCTGTGATGGACTTAAAACTCCCCAACGATTTACACTGCAGAGAGATCATTGTTACAGTTGCTATCTCTTTGAGAACTTTCACACACCATCCCTGCGGGGACTTCAGTATAATCACAAATTATTCCTGTGAGGACTTCAATTTGATCCCACACCATTCCTGTGGGGAAATCAATTTGATGACATACCATTCGCGTGGGGACCTCAATTTGATGACATACCATTCCTGTGGGGACCTCAATTTGATGACACACCATCGCTGTGGGGACTTCAATTTGATGACACACCATTGCTGTGGGGACTTCAATATCATCACACACTATCCCTCCGGGTACTTAATTCCATCCCACACCATGAAGGTGGCAGCATCAATATACGCTAGCATTAGCCTTGTGTTAAATTTAGTATCATCACACACAAGCCAGATAAGAAATTTCAATATATTCTCAATATATTCTTCAATGTTGCCAGGATTCTTTCAATATAATCCTACACCTTCTTTATCATCACAAACTATTCCTTGTCAGACTTCAACATCATTTACTCTACAAATAATTTTGAAATATTAAAGTTATAGCACATCTCCTCACTTGCGCCGAATAAAGAAGCAGCCCAATTCACAAAGGGCATCGGAATGAATGCATCTTAAATGTGCTCATTCAGATGCCCTTTTAGAACCCCTTTCTGCATTAACAAACAGGAGGTGCTTTTAAATGCCATGAAACAAAGGCCTTCCACCTTTGCCATTTGAAACAGGCACAGGGGGAGGCAATAAGCATGGTAGGGTAATTTCTTACACTGTCATAATTTTTCTTTAGAAGTGTGATAGCCGAGGTTGAAACTGCAGCATTCACGCTAGCCTTTGAACCGCCAAAGCTGGGACCAAACTGCTTTATTGTGTCTTTTCATTGTGAGAAAGCAAAGGGTGTCTAACTTTCTAAACCCCGGATGTCTCTTGCTCAGGTGGTCAGGGCGCGGCCATCGCCTTTGGATCCAGACACTGGGCGTGGGTCAGTGCGGGAGGATCACCTGGGTAGGGGTCCTCATGGAGCAGGGTTGAGTCATCCGATGGTGAGAAGCGGTATCCCCTTTTTCTTTTACCCCTAAGCAATCCTATTTTATTGGATATGCCAACCTCCCATGTGAGAAACCTGAAGGTCACTACCTGGTCCCCGGAGATCTGTCATCCAGGTGGCCAGGACACCACCATCGCTATTGGATCCAGTTCCTGGGGGTGGACCAGTAGGGGAGGATCACCTGGATGAGGGGTCTTCAGGGAATGGAAGTGGGACACCGAAGGGTGAGACGTGGAACCCCTTCCTTATACCTTTCCCCCATCCTACTCTATAGGATACTTAGAAGCCCTATCCCCCCTTTTCCAACACAAACACTTTCTTACACTGTGACAGAGCCGTTTACCTTACATGTCCCAACCCAAGGGTCAGGCAGAGTCAGGCAATTGCCACTAACGACACACACCTGACTGCCCTTTCCCTTCCCCACAGGGATAAAAGGCGGAGCAGGAGAACATACTTTGGAGCAAGGCCGTACGCATTAGGAAGCAGCTACCAGCCCTGCGAAACCTCTGAAAGGAGAATCATAAGACCGCGAAGTCCAGCTGGCGTGTGACAGGTGTTAACGGTGCACAGGGCTCTGCCGCATTGATAGCGAAAACCGGGAGCAGTGCAGGCTACCATGGTGCTGTCCTTGACTCCCGAAATCAGAAACTGAAGCAAGTTCAGAGCAGCCGGTAACTCGGAGAAAAGTGATAATAAACCAAACTGTGCTAGGCCCAAGGTTGCAAGCGACAACACAGCGTGAACAAAACTTATGTTTATGAACTTTAAAGAAACCCCAGTAAAGGTCCAGGTACAGAGTGGTCTGGCAATATGTTGGCGCCCATTCGGCAGACTGTGGCTGGGACCTTTATGTGCTGAAACTACATATACCAAGAGACCTTGGGAAAGGCCGATGTGAGGTGTCAAGCTGGACATACAAGGGTTAAGCTAAACCGTTGTACTCTAGAAACTCTTTGACACCTGGAGAAGCCAAGTGAATTGTGTTAATAGAACTCTGTTTGAATGGGTATGTGAACCCGACGGAGGGATGACAGGAGAAAACCAAGGGAAGTGAATCCCGCATTGTGATAAAGCAAAGTGAACTGTGATATTGGCAAATGTGAACCCAGCTGATGGGTGCCTGCGAATTGGGGAAAACAGTGATACCCCGTGAATATTTTGTTGACAAAAGTGAACCCGGCTGAAGGATGTCTACAGTGAATGACTGTTTAAAAAGACATTGAGATTCTTCAATGTTACGTTTGAATGAAAGGCCATAGTGAACCCGACTGAGGGAGGCTAAGACAGAGAGGGATCAAACCCCAGCTGAGGGGGATCCAAAGGTGAAGCGTAATCACCCAATGTGAAGATTTATTAAAAGAACCTTTGTTTTTGTTGTTTGTCAGTGTGCTACACAGTTTAGGAAATGCCTCAAAACATTCCTTTTTGATGCCTAAACTGAACAATAAATATAACTACTGACATAACTGCTTTCTTTGCTATGCACAGCTGTCTGCATTTCGATCTCTCTTTCCATTCCCTCTTTTATGTTTTGCTATCTTGTTTGTTGTGTAAGCGCCCTGAGACCTTTGGGTTAGTGGTGCGCTATACAAGAATGTATTTAGTTAGTTAGGTCCTCTGAGGCAAGAGACTTTGTGTGAAAGAGACTTAGCCACAGAAGGCCCTGATTATTTGGAAACCAACTGATAATTTGGAAATGAACTGTAAGCTTGTGCTGGACAAGCCCAGGAGTGTGCTGTGTTCAAGAGTCCCTCCTTGCCCCGTGCTACCAACGTGGGGAAGGGAGACCCTGGCTATACCATCCTGACTTATAATTTTGAGAACACTTCTTTCTTTTCTTGTGAACATTATGCCACAATATTTTGCAGCATAGCAGTAAGGATTGGCAATAGTTTTATTTTGTATAGGCCCTTTTTATTTGACTAAGACACCACTAGGACAGTATTATTATTATTTGATTGTTGCAGCTTGCGCACATCTTAGATTTAGATTATGAGTTTATCTCACCCCTTTGTACAGTTTAATAAACACTCTTGAACTGTGATCACTTCTGTATGTCTTATCTTGATACAATGCATTCCTTGTTAGGCGGAAACCTGTGCAGTTCCCTCTGGGACCACTGCAAAAGATGTAGGACTACAGGCGTTTGGCGGTGAACCCACTTGGTAGCAGTCTGTACCACTCAGATTCACTTGGTAGCTGTGGCTGAGCAGTCAGACTTCCCTCAAGAAGAGTTGAGCAGTATGTGGAGTATACAAGATAGGACAATTCTTCCCAGTAAGACAAGCAAACACGCAACGAGGCTTAGTGTAAAGATATTAAGGCATTTATTTATAACGAAACATCTATGGAAAACACTATGCAAATTCACGGCAAACAAATCAAACACAATTACTCTACGAAGAAGAAACGATCAATCCCCCTAGTAATATTTTGACAAGTCTAGGTTCTACCGGTACCACTTATTTTCAGACAGAGGTGTATACCTCAACCTAGATGACACTCTAATATTTGTTTAGGACGGGAGAGAAAAAGTTAGGCAGGTTAAGAAATCAACACAGTTCAATCCTACGCGGATAAAATGCAAGGCAGGAAGGCAAGAATCACAATAGAGCGTAATGTTCAGAGGCCAGGCCCACTCGGAGAGAGGCAAGGCGCGATGTCCCAAAAAGTCTCTAGTGGAGATGCATTCAAGTCTTTGTAGCAATTTGTTATCGGCAGATTGAACCAGTTCAGAACAATGAACGAGAAAAGCTTTGAGGCGACCCAACGGAACGTAGAGGATTAAGACACCTCACTCGAACCGATCGAAAGGGAAGCCAGGCGGACACGGTACCTTGTTGTGGAGGGCAGCTCCGGCGGGGGCAGTTGTTCCTGGTGGTGGATGCACGTCGGGTCTTTGCCAAGAGTAGAGATGTTCTCGTCGTCGAAGAAAAGTGAAGTCCGGTGCACCACCAGGGAAGAGACCAGCCGCGGAGTGCTCCGTCACAAGGCACCACCTTTTGGTCGCGGTACAGGGGTAGTGGCTATCCGGTTGCTGAGGTGCTCTGCACAGGCAATTCGACCACTGCATCCCGAGGCGAATAAAAAGCAAAGGGGAATGGTTGTTCCCACCAGCCAGGGGAAGAGACTCTCCGGCAGGGAGATCTCCTCTGTCGTCGGGAAGTGGCGAGTCGGTTCCGCAGGGCTCCACCGGAGGTGTCGTCGTGCAGGTCGGCTCAGCGTTACCCTCGTCGGATTCTTAGGTCCTGTGGCGACTTCTGAAGATCCAGTCCCAAAAGCCCTGCTTTTATGCAGAAAAACCCCCATTCATTCAGCCTAGCTGTCAATCAACACATGCTAAGTGGTGAGCGGGAAGGCTCACCACTTGGGCCAATCACTCCAGAGGGCGACCGGAGTTGGCAAGGCAACTCGGTCCAGGGTGCCTAAACCCCCTCCCACACCCCTGTGGTAACCCAGACAGAATGGCACCACTTTGAAGGGTCTCTGTACAGAGCCCGCCAAAAGTGGAACAAAAGGGCTCGACCTTTGGTTTAGGAGTCACAGAGACGAACACAGACGCCATTTTAAAAACCGAGTTCTGGCAGAAAATACCATCCGATAAACTTATTTAAGATAAGTAGACCAGTGGTACGTTAGAGATTAACGAGGAAAAGTATCAATCTCCAACAATGGGACGAATCCCATAGGGTTAGGTTCGGGGTCGAACATAACAAGTAGTTTCCACTGCCACCAGCCAAAACTCGATGAGGGGGGACGGGACAGTGCCCCCTCGAGTAACAGATCCAGGAGTAATCGAATTACCCCTACTAGTACATCCACAATAAGATGGTTTGTACTAGTTCTGTTAGTAAATTTAGGTCTAGTAAAGCCAATGGTGACTTTACATGCCCGGGGAGACAGTAGTCAGTCCCCGGGTATGGAGTCCATGGTGGGGGTCCGCTAGGACGCCCCAGTGTTACGGCACGTAGGGTGCGGTGTAACACACATAGAAAAACATATGAGACCCTATGGAGTAGTATAGCCCATAGAACACATTGACATTTAAAGGAATTACACACATACATGTCCAAGAGTGGGAGGAAGAGTCTCACTCTTGGCAGGATGGAAAAAACAAACTCCAGAAATCCAGCAAAGCTGCTGGGGGACTCACTAGGTTAGGAAATTCAGCCTAAACAGAGAATTCTCCCTAACATTCCTTAACACCCAACTCCCCCACCCATTTCTTACACGAACACTGAGCCGAGGTAGAGGAGATCTAAGAGCAAATATGCCCATACATTGCATTGGACATGTCCCACTAATACGGTCGGGCAACGTCAGGCACTTGTCTGTGATTGCATACACCTGAGGCCTATTAGCTCTCCCCACATGGTTAAGAGGTGGATCAAGGAGATATACTCTGAGCAATGCGAGGCACAAGAAGAAGCAGTGCTTCCAGGGTGATGGTGAGCCAGGTGGAAATGAACTACAGGCTGAGGGGCTGATTTAAGGAGTGAAGAAACCTTGGATATCCTGATGACAGATCGTCCCTCCCAAAGAACCTTGAGACTTACACCTGAAATGCCCCCAGAAGGAAAGGACATAGCCACCCTGCCGAGTGAATGGCAGAGTTGGGGAGGCGAAGCGGCACTTGTGGTAGCAAATTTAACTCCCAGATTATAAGATGTGAAGCAAACAAAATTAAAACGGCCGGTGAGTAGCTGAAAGCTTTGAAAAACCAGTCTGTGTTGAGAAAGAATCGTGACGGCAACAGTGTGTCCAGCGAATGAAGATTGGCATGTGCCAATAAGGTGCGAGACAAAGCCTGCATTTGGTAAAGTGAACACACCACCTTTGTGAGCACTACACAATGATCATACAGCATCTGCTGTTGGGGTTTCAACATCATCCCTCCCTTCATTATTATCACACAACTTTCCTGTACAAACTTCAATATCATCGCAGATACACAGCAGACACCATATTTTCGCAGACTTTAGCATTACCCTTTTAGGGCTTCATTTTCATCTAATGACTAATACCATCCTTGTGGTGACTTGGAATTGCCAATTTAACTGAAAGAAATTACTGTATGGCCTAGTTGACCAAATTTAGGCTGTACGAAATGATTGTACAATCAGAAATTCGGTCAACTAGGCCATACGGTTCCATTATAGCAAACAAGGGGAATGGGGTTGCAGGAGCATCCCCCGCTCCCCTTGCTAACTATAATGGGAACGGGGGTTGCGGGGGTGTCCCCCTCTTCTTGGACATTGCAAGGGGGGGGGCTAAAAAAAAAGGGACCCTGCAGCGTCAGTTCCGACCCGCGTTGCAGGGACAGAACTGACGTCGCAGGGGAGTAAAAGGAGCTCCGGCAGATGGCACTAAGGTAAGTAGGGAAGGGGAGGTGGATAAAGGGCTGCTGGCAGGCCAGGGATTGCCTTGTTAGGCCAAAGGTCAAATAGATTTGCAGCAAAATCGACTATGGTCAATTCCGCCGTGAATATATTGATCTCGGTCAAACAACCCATATCTGGTTAATTCAATATCATCACACTTCTCATGGGAAATTCATTATTACATAACTCCATTCCATCAAGTCTTCAATGTCATCATAAAGCATACTTGTGAAGATTTAAATGTTCCACACACCATCTTGGACAATATATCTCACGCCATCCCTTTAGGGACTTTGAAATCATCAAAGATCATCCTGTAGGGACTTCATTATTGTTTTATCATCATAAACCATACTTCTGATGCTTGTTAATCTGCTTAGAATCACATACTGTGCATATGGTCCAACATCCAGTGCTAACCGCAGAGTATTGCATCTTGTCTTTCGGGGACCAAAAGGGGACGTCGGCATAGGCGTGTCTAGCCCTATCGTGATGTGTGTAGTACCCAAAATCCCTCACGCGCCGAGGTCCCTCAGATTGGTTTTTTCCGCACAGATAACTGGTCGCCCTAAGCGGAGCTCTTCATGAGACCTTGTTTATCTTACCGAATTGTCGGTTTTACTCCCCTTTAAGTCACTCACCTTCCAGAAGATCATCGACAAGGACTACGGGAGACCGGCTGCGGCTGTGGGATCCGACGCCTAAGTTTCGGTGTTCGGCCTTCCACGTGGTCGGGCCTTCTGGCCGACCTACACAGTAGGGAGAGTGGGCTCGGGGTTCGCCATATTGTTTTACTATGTCTTTCCTCTTTTCCACTGCTTTCCTTTTTGGTCTGGTCACCCTTCCCTCCTGCTATGGAGAGGACTCCATTTAGATTCTGCCCTGCATGCAGGGTCAGGTATCCGTGGAAAGACGAGCACACGTCGTGTAACGCTTGTCTCCCCCAGAGCACGACGAAAAAAGGTGTTCGGCGTGTAAATTCCTTAAACTTAAAACCCTTAGGGAGCACCGGTTGAAGCGGTGGGCTGCGTACGGAATGTCACGCGTGGAGCCTTCCTCCCCTGCCGCGACACCTGCCGAAAGTGACAGGGGTACGTCGGATGACCAAACGCCCAACGCAGACGTTATAGACCTTGAGGCGGACATTTCTGGTGCCGCCACGCCTGTCCCCGACCCTTCCAGGCTCGACTCCGGTCCTGCTACAGGGGCTATACCCGGTGACAGGGGCGTACAATCGCACTTCACAAAACACACAGCCCAAATGCCCTCCTCGACGCCTTCGTCGAAGAAGGCGAAAGCGCCAACAGGTCCGCCGAAGATTTCGACGGTGCCCACGGATCGTTATGATCCGACGCCTTCCCCGCACCCGCAGCAGCGCGTGACGACTGGACAGAGTAAACATAACAAGGGCGCTACCCCCCAAACTTCACGCTCCAAAGTTTCTGCTCTAGAATCTTCGACGCCTTCTAAGGCCCGTAAGGGCCCGAAAATTACAAGTAGGCCTCAACCCGAGAAACCTTCCGCAGGCCCTGCTCTAGCCGCGGAAAAGGTTCCCGCTACCGGTACTTCTTCGGAGACCTTGTCTCTTGACGATTCGGAGACTATCCGTAAGAGTATCAACAGAATCGCTACGGCGGTAGGCCTAGTACCGGTTTCGTCAGAAGATATGGGCCAATCCGTTGAAAAGTTTTCCACGGATTTGGAAGACGATGCCGAGGATTCCTACGAAGAAAGCCAGGTGCCCCTCTCTAGTACTCTGAGGAGACCCTCTCAACGCCCTTTGCCTGAGGCCTCAGCGCCTACTTAGTTAGGTCCATTTGGGTCATCCAAGTGGACCACGGAACAGTTCGAGGGGTGCATGGCCGGCTGGAACAGTTTTTCAGAACTTCTGATCAACCTCCGCCGAAAAAGACTCGGGTGGACCCTAACCCAGCACAGGAAGATGTCCAACTACAAGTGGATTATCAAGAAGATACCCAGATGGACACATATAGAGACATATTTACAGAAGAGGACGAGGCCTCTTTTCTGGACAACTACGGGGAAGATCAAGGTGTTACTGACAACTGGGAAGACACCCAGCAAGACGATTACAACTCCGATATCGTTTGCCTCGACTCTCCCCCATCCACACAGATTCGACAAGCCTCCCCGGTGGATGATCAAATGGCTTTCAACAACATGTTAAAGAAAGCAGCGGAGTTTTTCAAGATTGCCACGCTTGAAGCCTTGCCCGAACAAGATTTCACGGAGGACATCATCAATGAAAAACCCCCGGCAAGCCAGTCCATACCCCTTTTGAGTTCAGTCACTACTCACACCCGCTCAAACTAGGGCTGTGAACCCGAGGGTCGAAAAGCTTTTCCGCCCTTCTCCCACCGACCCGTTGTACATCAAGGGACATGCGATCCCAGACTCGCTGGTAGTAACTAACACCTGCAAAAGAGCAGGGGGTGAATCCCCCCCGGACAAGGAGTCTAAACGGCTGTATGACTTAGGGAAACGGGTTACGTCTGCGGCAGCTTATACCGTCCGCATTGCCAATAACACGACACTGCTAGCTAGCTACGTCGACGCTCAATTGAACCTACTCAAGGAAGGCCTTCAAGAGGTTCCTGAACCTACCAGAGCCAAGCTTCTAGCTATTGTCTCGGAAGGTAAATTGGCCAATCAAAATGTGGTGAAGAATACCCTCGACTCCGCAGAGACAGCAGGCAGGTCTCTCACTCAGGGTACTCTCCTAAAACGGCATGCGTGGTTGCGTACGTTGGGCTTCAGGCCCGAAACCCAGGCATCCATTATCAACAAACCCATGGAAGAGGCCAACCTCTTCGGGAAGGCGGTGGACGATGCGTTGGAGACGGCCAAAAAGGACCACGAAACTATTAAATCGCTGCACCAGATTTCCCAGAAACCCTCTTCGCAGAGGGGCAATCATTCTCGGTGGTCCTTTCGAGGACAAGCCCACGCAGCTCAGAACAATTTTGGCACGGGCACCTTCAACGCAAGTCAACCTTCTACAAGCTTCACCTACTACACCCAAAGGGGTCAGAAGCGGGGTAGGAACAGGGGCAGAGGCTCCAATTCCAAGGGAGCGTCTACTGCCGGTCAGAAATGACCACCAAGTCCAGGTCTCCTCCCATGTCTCCCCGGTCGGGGGGCGATTAACATCTTTCCTCAAGGCATGGGAGGGGATAACTTCAGACCAGTGGGTCTTAAAGATGGTCGCCCACGGTTACTGCGTGGAATTCGCCCGACCTCCACAGTTCAGACCGCCGAAACATCGACGCCTTTCACCGGAACATATTCCAGTGGAGGAATGGGTAAGGGATCCCTGCTGCATCCAACTTAACAGGAGCAATGTGATCAGGAATAGTCTCAAATGAACACTCTCAGATTCAGGTTCACGTCCTCTCCTCTCACTGCTGGTGTCAGCTAAAACTCATCCTGGACTTGGAGCAGATGGTTCCGGTGCAAGGTCTTGATGTTTCTTGGCTGTCCTCCTAACCACAGTCAGTAGACAGTCAGCACTCCCAATTGATGCTCAATGATGAATGGTTGAGACTCCCACGTGTGACTCAGCTTGTTCTGTCCACTCTTTCCCAGGCTGTGGATCAACACACAATCACTAGGCAGAATACTTGCATCAATGTGCAAGATGCAAGGCAACTGAGGATCCGTGTAGCCCAGAATTGGTTTGAGGATTCGAGGAGCTCAAGTAGTGAGGGGCCGCGTCTCATTGAATGCCTCCTGGCATTAGTCGGTCCGCCTATCATCAAAGGGCTCTTGTGGATTGTGTAAATGATCTGCAGAGTTGATTGTAATCCTGCAGCTCATCTGGTTAGGCAGGTATCCTTTGATGAGGACAACAAGTGGTTGTGCGATGTTGGCAAATCCCACAGCAAATCTACATAGCAGTTAAAGAATTCAAGGAAACTCTGTGACTCCTTCAAGTTCTGAGGTCTTGACCAGGTGAGGAGGGCTTCCGTCTTTGCAGGATCTACAGGAATGCTGTCTACAGCGATAATGTTTCCGCTGCATTTGATGCTTGTCCAGCAACACTGGCATTTGTTCACACTGACCTTTAGCCTTTGCTCCCTTAGGCGATCAAACACCTTCATGAGCCTCTTGTTGTGTTCCTCCAGGGTCCTTCTGAACAAAATAAAATAATTCATGTAAACCATTACCTTCAGGTGGTTCATGTGACTGACAGTCTTTTACATGAGGTGTTGGAAATGTGCTGGTGCACCGGAAACCCCTTGTATCCTGATGAATTTGTACAATCCAAGCAAGCAGGAGAATGTCGTTTTCTCAACACCCACCGGATGCATTGGGATTTGGTAGTACCCACTACGCAGGTCCATGACCAAAATCGGTTTTCCCATCCTGATGTCCACCAAGAACGTCACATAGGACTACCATTTTAATACCAATATAGCTCAACATACGAAATATTTTCCATAGCCTTTATTGATGGAACTAATGACAAATGTTGCCAGTACTTGTAACATAACCATATGTGTTTACAGCTTGCTTGTTACCTCTTTGATATATGAAAGTACATGCAAATATCAATGTAATATTGCAGCCGCGTTGAGCATATAACTGGTATTTACTGCTTACTGTTATTTCTACGCCTTCCCACAATTGCCGATTCTTGTGCATGTGAATGTATACTTGCATGATCAATCCTTAGGGAGTCTACTTTACTCAATTCTCATTAGGACACCCAATGTCCAGCCATATGTATTGAGTGATCTTAGCCTTGGTCTCCACTTGCTAGGATTGTTTGCCAAGAAGGACCCTTTTTGGAATATTGACTTCTTTGTGCCTAATGGTTGCGTTCACCATATTATAGCCAACCTCTTGATACCTATCCACCGTGATCCTGATTGAGCCCCGCTTTTTGCCTACTGTACTGCTGTAATCCTGGGCGAGCCCCACATTTGCCTTTTGTATTACTGTATCCCTGGGAGAGCCCTGCATTTCCTTATTGCACTATTGTATTCCTTGGTATTCCTTGGTGAGCCCCGCATTTGCCCATTTCATTGCTGTATTCCTTAGGGTGCCTCAGACTGAGCCACTGTATTATTGTACAATATGAAGGGCCCCACATTTGCCTACTGTACTGCTGTATTCCTGGGTGAGCCCCACATTTGCCTATTGTATTATTGTACTAATGGGCGAACCCAGCATTCACCGAGTGTATTGCTGTATGCCTGGGAGAACCCCAAAGCTGTCTATTGTGTTATTGTATTCCCTAGTGAGCCTCGCATTTTGTGCCCTACATTCCTGTATTCTATGGTGAGCCCCGCATTCGTCCATTGCATTGCTGTATTCTATAGTTGCTTCGCATCGAGACACTGCATTGTGATACTCTATGGTGTGCCCAGCATCTACCTATTGTATTGCTGTATTCTATGGCCATTTCTAAAGGTTTTATACTGCCATTTAAACCGTGCCACTGATTGTTGGACAGCTCTACTGGCACAGTAGCATACCAGACAGCATGTCAGACACACCTGCTTCTGTATCGCTTTGAATTACGCCTCAAATGCCGCGCTACTGCTTCTGCAAACTTTACTGAGCTGTATCTCACCTGCGTACGGTATACCCCATGTTATCACCCCAGGGGGAACATCCCCCCTCTTATATCTCCCAACCACAACATGCATGTTGCCTGCCTCCTCCTAGCTACCTTACTGTTCAGTCTAGCTCAGGCTCGCCATCACCTCACGCTGACCCATCATTCGACCTCAGAGCTTCCCAAAGTCACAACCATTATGACCCTGCCCCCTTCACTAGGGATCAAACCGTAGAAATTCCTACCTTCCCTTAACACCAACTCATGTCACCTCAACATCAGACCCACAACATTCTTACCTGGACTGTCCAAAACCCCCAACTCCTCTAAGGTCAACACCAAACCGGATACAGTAGCAACCCTAACTCCAGCACAATGAATTAATCTATTTGCCAGGAAATGCACTCCTAACCAACCTTGCTCTACTATGGTCAGAAATGACAGGCTCTGCTAGACTTAACAATAATCTTGCCCTACAGTCTAACCCGCAAGACAAACCTTGCACTCCTAACTTGATACATTTCACAACCTCAAAGACACCCAAGAAAAATAGAGAGTCTCTAGAAAAAATGTAAACCAACCCCCCCGCCCATGACTATCCCCCAGCTAAAAGGAGGTCTAATCAATGCCATGCCACAGACATAGTCTATCTAATCACCACAGGTGACCTAGACTTCCTAGCTGTATCCAAGACCTGGCTATATGAAGCAGCAGGACCCTTCCTCGTGTTGGCCGTACCAGTCAACTTCACCATTGTGAGAGCTGACAGAGTCTCGTTGCAAAGGGGGTGGCATCGCCTTTATCACTAAATCTAGCCTACGGCTCAGAGCAACCCCCTCGCCCACTCTTAAGTCCTGTGAACTACTTACAGTTAAGCTTCCCACGTCCAAGACTAGCACCCTTACAATTCACTTAATATACAGACCCCCTGGCCTTATTGGTACCTTCGAAGAAGACGTCATGACATTACTTTCAGACAACATCAAGCCCTCATCCCAAATCTTGCTGCTAGGTGATTTCAATTTGGATTCTTCATGACCCTAACCATACACGAACCAAGGCACTACACAACGTCTTAACTGAACTGGGCCTTACTCAAAGAGTCAATCAACCTACTCACCAGAAAGATAGAACTCTTGACTGGGTAGCGGACATCAATACAGAGACCCCCATATCATCTATCCTACCCTTAACTTGGACAGATCACCTTCTCATCTCCTTCACCACTCAGACCAAACGAGTAGAAACCAAAACCAAACTGATAGTGCAGCCCCTCCCTACGAGGAGCAAACAAAATATAACTACTGACAGGCTCTTGCCTCTCCTACTACCCACCTTGAACACCGCTTCAGAATCAGCGGACCCAGCCGAACTAGTTGAAATGTACAACGCCACCATGACCTCTGCGCTAGACGCCATCGTGCCTCTCAAACTGCGTAAAGGCAAACCCAAAGCCCATCTCAACACCTGGTTCACCCCACAGTTACAAATCATGCACGCAGAAAAAAGAAAACTCGAAGTTTATGGAGAAATCTCCCATCAAAAGAAAATAAACTCAATTTAACCGAATCAGCAAGTAAATACAAAGCTGAAATCCTTTGAGCTAAAAGAGAAACTTACAATAACCGGATCAGCAAAGCCAGTTCCAACACCAAGGAAATCTTAACGATCCTGAGGGAACTGGAATCCCTCATAACCCCTGAAGATCCCTGTAATAAGGATAAAATATGTTGCAGAGACATTCAAAATGCTCTGTAAAAAAAAATAGACACCCTCCAAAAAAAGATTGTAGCCAAAAGTCTCAATTTTGCCAAACCTGACTCAGACCCAGAACCGGCAAATCCCCAATTGAAATGCACTCCTGAATTCAAATTCTCACAAGTTACAATCATAGAGGTGGAAAAAATCATCACATCTCTCAAGCCTTCCAGATGCCAAGGCGACATCTGCTGCCCCCCTCAAATAATTAAAGAAGCTGCCAGAGACCTTGCCCCATTTATGACAAAATTAATAGACGCTTCATTTCGTACCTGCAAATTCCCAACCAACCTGAAGGACGCCTGGGTCATACCCTTGCTAAAGAAAGCCTCCCTAGACCCAACCATCCCCACAAATTACAGGCCAATTACACGGTCCCATTCCTCGTTAAAATTGTAGATAAGGTGGCCTACCTACAGATCCAGCACTTTCTGAAAACAAATAACCTCCTAGGACTCAGACAATCAGGCTTCAGACCACTTCATGGTACTGAAACTGCCCTGAAAAACCTAAAAATGCAAATTGAAGTCAATACTCAAGGACAAAAGGCAATATGCCCTGCTCCTCCTACTTGATGGCCGCCTTCGACTTGGTGGACCACACTATTGTCTGCAAGCACCTTTCCACTGCGGCTAACGTCTCGCACGAAGCCACTGATTGGATCCAACCCTTTCTTAACAGGTCGATGAGCGTATTCTCTCAGGCAGCTGCGCTGACCCCTGCCCAATCACATGCAGTGTGCCTCAGAGATCTTGTGTGTCCCCCATATATAATATATTCACTAAACCGCTATTCGACAAACTGGACCGTCTACGGATCATCTACACCAACAATGCAGATGATACCCAGATACTACTCCCCCTATCAGGCGACTACGACCGAGATCTAGCCTTCCTAAACAACACCTACCAAGTCATGGATGGCGGTCCATGGATTATGCCTGAATGACGAAAAGACAGAAATCCTAATCCTAGGTGCTCCAGCCCAACTCAATAAACTCGATGCACAATACTCTGCATTTATTATTGATGGCATCACCATCAAAGTGGCTCAAGAGACTAAAACCCTAGGCTTCTACTTAGACTCCACACTGAGCATGGGAAAACAAGCCAACGCCACTACATCCGCCACAGCGTACACTTGTAAGCCTATACATGCCTGCAAACCTTACCTATCCACTAAGAGCAGCAGCACCCTAGCGATAGCCCGAATTATGTCGAAACTCGACTACTGCAATGCCCGATATTCCTCTTCACATCTCGGGGTCAGTTTCTCACCCGAGTAGGGTCTCAGGCAGATATAGGGTCCATGTTCTGCTGGTGTCATGATACCCTCATTCAAAATATGCTTGAAAGCATTTGCCATGGAGGAAGAGTTCAGTATGGTGCCTCTATCCTCTGGTGTAGAACTGGTGCATGCTACTCCCAGGTGAACTAGGGTTGTTTGTTGGTGCAGCTATGATGGCACCTACAGTGGTCACTGCAGGGTGAATGCATGCAGTGTTGGTCAAGGAAGGGCAGGGCAGGGCCTGAGCTAGGCATAGGTGGTGTGGATGGTAGGCTAGCCTTTAACACTGGCCAGGTATTTAATGCCCAAAGAGGATAGGACAATATTGAGTAACACCTGTGGATGCTAAGGGGCAACGTCTCAGCGTCGACTTTCTAAGGGCCATGGCAGACCAGGATACTGGTCCTTGCTGGGCCAAGTTCTTTACCCAGGCACTTGACCTAGCCTGTGAGGGACTTGAGGGACTCTAGGGACACCGCCATTTTGAGCACATGTTGTAGGGGTGTGCTCCATGCGACATCACCTATAAATAATTAATGGTCAGTCTTAAACCCCTCACGCTCAGCCCAGCTGGCTGCTGGAACCCCATTAATGAAGATGGTGCCTGTCTATCTGCTGTGGTGGTAAATCACAATTATTACAAGAATATAATCAAATCCTTTTCCACAAATGTGCACAAAAGAAAAATTGAAATTTACACTAGAAATATGTACACTAACCCAGAGAAGAGAAAGAGTAGGTATGCCTAGGTCGGTAGGTAGGGTCGGATAGGTATAGGCACACCAGAGGTGAGCTCAGCAGTGCCTCCAAGAAATGTAAGGGGGGTGGTCTTGCCGCGCTCCACCCATGCATCCGCATAAGGTTTGGTGGTGAAGGTCATGATGGCTAGCTTCCAAACCACATTTTCCCCCTTTTGTCTCCTGACAGGGGGAGCAAGAGACTGGATGCTCAGGGGCACACAATATTAACTACGGGCATCCTTGCCCTGAAAGCACTAAATGCACCCTGCACCTTGGCCAAGTTATCTTTTGAATTTTGGGCCGTGGTCTCTGAAGCAACAACAAATCTCCTAAATGGAGTTGAGGGACAGCTTCAACATGCCGGTAAAGAAGGACAGTCGTGAATTTCATGTTAAATAAATGGGCACAGTGAAGTAGGTGAAATGTGGCAGACGTTTGGCAGAAATGTAAAGGATTCACCTCCAGCTATGAACTGGAGCCAACTCTGCTGACTTTCTACCCATTTTCAGTGAAATTACTGCTGCAGTAATTCTGCCAAAAATGCCCCATAGAGTCCAATGTGAAAAAATGGAAACATACTCTGCCACCACCACGTGTAATCCAGCGGTAAATCTGCATGAGCAAGTGGAAGTAACCGAAAGTCCAGTGGATTTACAGACAGAATACCGCCCAACTCGTAATGACCCCCATTGTCAGGTGAGATTTCGTTCGATTGCTGATTTGGTCATGTACTAAGCAGAGCTTGATGTAACGTTACCATTACAGGAGTTCAAATTAACATAAAACACACTCGGGCCTATAAATATTTTCTTAAATTATTTCAACATCTTCACAAAACCTCTCTTTTTCTTCCTTGAAGCATAATATATCTGTAAGGCATATAATGTCAAAGAGCCCACGTATGAAAACTTTAATATCATTATACATCTTCATTAAGGAGACTTCAACATCATCACACACTATCCATGTGAGGACTTCAATATCATCACATATCAACCCTGTGGGGACCTCAACATCAGCACACACCATCCATGTGAGGTCTTCCATATCATCACATATCAACCCTGTGGGGACCTCAACATCAGCTCACACCATCCACGTGAGGACTTAAATATCATCACATATCATCCCTTTGGGGACCTCACCATCAGCACACACCATCCATGTGAGGACTTAAATATCATCACATATCATCCCTGTGGGGACCTCACCATCAGCACACACCATCCACATGAGGACTTAAATATCATCACATATAAACCCTGTGGGGACCTCAACAACAACACACACCATCCATGTGAGGACTTAAATATCATCACATATCAATGCTGTGGGGACCTCAACATCAGCACACACCATCCATGTGAGGACTTAAATATCATCACAGATCATCCCTGTGGGGACCTCACCATCAGCACACACCATCCATGTGAGGACTTAAATATGATCACATATCAACCCTGTGGGGACCTCAACATCAGCACACACCATCCAGTTGGAGGATTCAATATCATTGCATTCCATCTCTATGGGACCTTGAGCATAATTACAAACTATTCTTATGGGGCCTAATATGCCATGACACACCATCCCTGTGAGGACCTCTTTGTCATCAAACAACATCCCAGTGGGGACCTGAACATGACCACACACCATCCTTTTGGTGGACTCAGTACCATCATATCAGCTCTATGGGGACTTCAGCATCATGCCATACTATTTGTATTCACATACCCTTTTATGGCCAATTGGGTGCATCTGTGGCTTCATTTGCATCACCTGAATGCATTTTCCTTCGCCTTTTGGGTATTTTTGGTTAAAATCGGCCACTATTTTTGGCTGTGTTTCGTTCAGTATTTTAACCTGAAGATAGGTTGGAATTAGCATTTTTATTTCCAGCTCTAATTCCACTGGAGGATGTATCCCCGGGGGAATTATCACTGGTTTTCATTGCTTATTCCTCCAGTGCTAATTTCTTCAGGGTTAATTCCACCAGAGGAATTAGCGTCCATTTTCAATAACCCGTATATCAGCAGACTGATCAAAGTGGCGGCAATTCCAGTACTGCCACTTTGACCCTTAGAGATGAACTTGTAATGAAACCAAATTAGTATCAATTAAACATTAACCCTGTGAATATGTTTGTGTAATCAGACAAAATGTGATGCCAACATTCAATTAATTCACATATCAGACTATAGACAAGATGACATCAGTGCACATAATGTGTTGTCTTCACAGTGTGGACAAGATGACATCAGTGCACATAATGTGTTGTCTTCACAGTGTGGAATTCAATTTCATCACACACCACCCCTATGGGGACTTCAACAAAATCACAGAAAAATAAGGAAGTAAAGTAAGTCACATTGTGATTGGTTTGTTACAAAGTAGCCAATGCTTAAAATGAATCTGGATGTGTGTTGTGCAATGAGGGAAGACTTATGTTGCGTATCAATTATATTCAATTCTGTAAACATACAAAATACACAAAAAACAGCTTAATTTCATTATTTTACATTTAAACGCAGAGTTCAGGCCATTTAAAACACAATTGAATTTGTGTATAAATGGTTCCCATGAATCTGCTGTCTGCTGCCTAAGCATGTAGGGCATCTGATTTATCAAGTGTGTTTAAATTCCTGTCCGTGTGTTGATGACTGCAATACCACACCCACCCTGCGGGGGCAGAGCTGAGTAAAAAATCAACACACCAAAATAAACACAGGTCCCCACAAAGCCATTTTTTTTAAGTTATTTTAAGTCATTTGGAAGGCATTACCATGTGGGGACTTGGGTTTAGGTCCCCACAGCGTGTGCATGTTTACACACCCAAGTGTACGTGTACACACACACACGTACACACACGTACACACACACACACACACACACACACACACACACACACACACACACACGACTGTAGTGTGTCACACTCAGACAGCGATGGATATGGGCACAGGTCGCAAGTAGATAGTTACGCGGGGACCTGTTTGCATCAACCACAGACTTGGATGTAGGGGCTGGCACAACACATATCGACAGAGAGATGAGAGACAGCCTTGTCATGCTGATACTACATCATTGTAAGAAAGACATTTTGTCTAAATCTTGAAATACACACAAATGAATGTGTGTTTTCTCCAGACAACAATGATAATAACCGAACCTGTAAAAACCTCACCCCTCTTCACATACCTTTCAAACCCCAACAAAACACAACCATACCTCTTAAACCACAGCAACCTGCATGCACTTCACCACTCCGCAAACACACCACACAGAACCCCCACACAACAGCACACGATGGACTCCGACTGGATACCACACCAAAAGCTCAGCAAACTGTATTAACCAAACAGAAGTTGCCAACAGAATATCAGAGCTCCCTGGCTAGCTCTCCAAACTTTATCCTGCTAACGCACCCTAACCCTGCCCCCTTTCTTTTAGATACGCCAGGGGTCCACTACTGTGGTGAGAGTGCGTGGTATAAATATCCTTTAAAGTTAACAGTTGGTCTGCAGAGGCAATCTTTTAGAAAGCTGGTTGCGACAGTGGGAAAATAGCAAGGAGACATAAACCACAATCTATTAAACTGCGCATTTCATCTGCATCTCTGTGGCAAAAGGTGCATGGTTTGAAAGCAACATGTTGTGGCATAAGCTTCCTTAACAGAACAACAGAAAGGCAAGGAGAAGAAAGAAAAGGAGAGGTCTACCCACAACCTAGAAATGCTGAATGCTAAAGAAGCTGGTTGCAATCCTCAATGTTTGATGGCGGTGCTGGAGGGAACTGTTGAGGATGTGAAGACAGATTTAATCCATCATTGTATATTCCATTTGTTCAATGTGAGAATATGAATTCTGCTGTTTCACGTTTCACTTATTCTTTGATCTGTAACCTTTTCTTCTATGGCATGGACATTTCAATGAGGGAGACTGAGTGAATACTGGTGTTCTAAATAGCCTCTCTGGAGGAGAGGCTTAAAGTCACTTGTCACAAAATGTCACAGAGACTTAATCATGCACACTGATCAGACCAAAAGATATCACAGTTGCCTATTCGGAAATGTATGTTGCCAAGTCTAGGCAAGCTTTTTGTGGACAGACAGGCATTTGAGACTTCTTGCATATTCACTGAAGGGTCATCAACAGAACAGCATAATATCTGAGATGGCAGACATTTGAGGAGGGGGTGGGGGTATCACAGACACTACGGGTATTAATTGGTTTGTCTCATATAAAAATCACAGGCAATCCCCCAGAATTCGAATAATCAGATTCCAGTACATCTTTAGTGTTGTAGACATACACAATCTTTCAGAAAATGATTGTGCTGCCTTGAATGTCCCGCTGACTTAGCAGGACATAATGGTATCAAATACATTTCTGTGCAGAACTACAGTGGTAGGCAGGAGAGAATTATTATAGGGTTACTGGGAATCTCCATTAATCTGCAATATGTCCTTCTGGTGTCTTTTACAGAAGTGGAACTCCCTGCTTCAATGCTTGGAGTAACAATGGTCTTCTTTTATTAAACAGGAAAACCTCAGAGCATGTGGATCATACAAATCCATCTCTAAAACGGATTCAAAAATAGTTGCCAAATGCCTTGCCTCACTCTCCCCTGTGTTGATCCACTTAAAATCAGACAAGCTTTGTTAGGGGGTGGCATTCTTCAATGTGGGAAGACCTCTTATTCTGGTAATGAGCTCTGAAAGCAAGCGGGAAATCATGCTCTCCCTAGATTAAGAGAGAGAATACATTTGACAGAGTAAGGTGGAATTTCTTCTCAAAAACTGACTGCATTTGGCATCAAGGGACAATTTAAAAGTAAAATGAGCCAGAGATCAAGATGGCCACTCTCCAAGCTCTCCGTTCCTCGGTTCCAAACTTCACCAATATTCTCAACCTGTGGCGGTCCCCAGGGATCTAACCGATCCTCCTGGTTCTTCAACGTCTAAATGGCTGCCTTGGCACGTGTGATTGACACTTTCACCTCTAACTTCCAGTGTTATGCGGATGACACGCAACTATCTTTCAGGTTACCCTCAGCCGCCTCCTCCCGGCTCATATCAGACTGTCCGCTATTCAGTCGTAGTGTGCTGCAAACTGTGTCTGATCCGCACCCACAGCTTTAGATGTTATTCGTATGCGGATATGCAGATCTTGGTTCGGCTGAATTTACTTCATCTGGCCCATTCCACTCAGCTGCGAGATTGTCTATTAGCTGTAGGACGCTGGATGTGCGAGAATTGGCTTAAAAATGGTCATAAGGACGAGGTTATGGTTGTGGACTCTGACACCGTTCCCACTCTTTGGACTACCTCTTTCTGGCCTTCTGCTCTTGGAACTTTTCCAGCAGCAGTTCTCACAGTCAAAAACGTAGGTGTTAAGTTATCAGCGTCTGTCTCTATGGCTTCTCAGTTTGGTTTGTCAGGCTACCCATTTTCAATTGAAAATACTTAGGAAGGTCCTGCAATTTATTCTTCTCCATTTGCTGGCCCCGGTGGTCTCTGCTCTGGTTTTCAGAAGGATCAATTATTGTAACTCCTTATATCTGGCTCAACCAGATTACTTATTACACAGTCTGGAGGTGCTTCAAAATTCTGAGCATATTTCACCTGTTCTCAGGTTCCTGCATTGGCTCCTAGTGGCAAAGCGTGTGCATTTCAAATCTCTCTGCCTGGTGCATAGCGCTTTTTACGCTTCTGGCCAGGAGTATCTGCAGTCAGAATTTCGACCTTATGTTCCTGCCCGTGCACTGCGTTCTGCAGACCGCTCTCTCTTGGCTGTCCCTAGAGTTCGTTGTGCGAGAATCAAAGGCTGTACCTTCTCGGCCAGGGCTCCCATGCTGTGGAATGCCCTCCCGGTTGTCCTTCGTGCCTGTCCAGCTCATTTACATTTTAGGAAGGCTTTGAAAACCCTGCTATTTTAGCTTGTCCTGTCCTGTTGATAATTGTTGTTTTCAGTCATAGCGCTAGATTGCCTTTTTGGTGTTGGTTGCGCTTACCTCGGTTCCAAAAACTATAATAAAAGAAAATAACAAACAACCTCTACCTCAACGCCAGTAAAACAGATCGTTCACACTGGGACCCCTGCTCCCGCTGTCCCAATTTCACTCTGGTCGGCCTCTCTTGGCCCTGCGCCCACACCCACCTGCAGGGCCAAAAACCTTGGGGTCATCTTCGACTACACTCTCACCTCCTCTCACATTTAGGACATCTCTAAAAAGTCTAACTATCAGCTACAACTCTTCAGAGGCACTCTACCTTTTCTCACTTTCCCCCAGCAACTCACTGTCTCCAGACTCCTAGTTCTCTCTAGGTGGACTATTGCAACAGCTTCTTCCTCAACCTCCCTGTTTCTGCCCTGTGCCCTCTGCAGCTCATCACTTGTGTATAGGCGCGTTAGAAATGCCATATCATATCCAGAACGGAACCGCAAGACTTATCCTTGGCCTCAAGCCCAGTGACTGCATCTCTCTGGTGCTGAAATCCCTTCACTGGCTCCCCGTGGCTGCAAGGATCAAGTTCAAGACCCTCTGCATTTTCCACAAGGCTTTCTGGGGCCTGGGACCTACCTACCTGCAACATTGCCTACCTAAACACTGTCCCTCACGAGCCCTTCACTCATCTACCTCCAACCTTCTGCGAGTGAGACGATTCTCCAAGCAATGATTTGGAGGGAGATCCTTATCCTCATCAGGTCCCGCCCTCCGCTTTGAGCCTGATCTTCTTAAATTCATGAAACTCAAGACCTTCCTCTTCTCTTACTTCTTCCCTACCCTGCTAACGTAGTCTTTGCTCTTTCCTCCTCTTCCTTACAGCTTGCTGACTAGCCGCCCGGTGTACCTCAGAGTCTCACAAGTCCCAGGAACCCCCGCCAATTTATACAAAAAAGCTACATTGACCTCGAGCGCAGGTATGTCATCTTGTACTACACAATAGTATAAAGAGAGTACCTTATAGTAAACACATATGGACCCAATGTGGACACCCCAGACTTCTTCAATGCTGTTGCCTCTATACTGTTGGGCTATGTAGGAGTCCAGATCATCTTGGAGGGGGGGTTGGAGCGCATGAACGTAATACTCGACACCGGGTTGGATAGAACGGGGACTGCACCCAGAACCCCATCACGTGCGGCACATAAGCTACAAATGCACAGTACAGCACTTGCCATCCGAGACATATGGAGGGCTCTTAACACCCAGCTGTGAGAATATACGTATTACTCGTCCGTACATGATAGCTCCTCCAGTATTGATCTCTTTTTGGTATCTAGTGACTTGATAGGAACGGTAGGGAGTGCCCAGATACTTACCTGTACACTGTCTGACCATGCCCCGATCACCCTGTCAGTAGAGTTGGGATCTCTCCCCCCCCCCCCGTCTACGTGTAGCACATGGCACTTTAAATCTGCTGTGCTGCCCTCCTCGACATAGTGTTCAAAGCTGACATACTGGCGGATATTGTAACCTTCTTCGAATCTAACACCTTACATGCCACAACTGCATAGTTGCATATCTTTGGCAACATACCCATCTGGCCAGGGAAACAATATTTCGTGAGGCTACACAAATCGTGTGCACAGTTCTTGTGGCATGCTGGCACGGTTCATAAGAAATGGCTGGACATGACGCTCCCATGTAAGAAAGGTGGATTTAGTGCTCCAAATTTAACACTGTATTGGACGGCCGCACAAGCCCAGAATGCCACGTACTGGTTCCCTCTGACTCGCCCGCATGTTAAGTTAGAAACACTTGCTGCAGCCGAGGTTAACATTATGACCCTGATATTTTATCGAGATTATGTGCCGGATTCCCCATTTGATCCTGTAGCGACTACCCTACTTGCATGGGGACGACTCCTGAACCCAACGGCGGGATCTCACCCCTATTACAAATGGCTCCCTATCTGGGGATTCCTGGGCTGGAACTCACACACGATAAAGCCTTAGCTAAACATTGGGGGGCTCTGGGGCATCAGGCATTGACTGACTTTTTTCCTGAAGGGAAGTTTATTGATCTACAGACATGGAGGCAGGGTCACTCTGGGCCAGCATTTGAGATGTTGCAGTATTATAGGCTCCATGCTGCCTTCCGTGCCAGGTGGCCCTCATTTCCAGATGAGCCCCCTGACGCTCCGGAGGCCATTTACATAACCAACTCGAGTGGTGCCCAAGGCATGGTCTCCTCCCTATATAAAATGCTGTTGGCAGGGACTCCAACTCAACCTCCTAAGGCTCGTACTGAATGGGAAAACTAACTGGACCTTCAGATCTCAGATCAATTATGGAAGAAGATGTGCTTGCACAAACAGAGTATCCCTTAATTTCCGTTTCCGATGTATGCAGTTTAAATAGTTGAACAGATATTACACTTCCAAGAAAATGTCTAAGTTCACCCGTAAGAGTGTACATACCTGTGCCTGCTGCAAAATGCAGGGGGCGGACCACCTACACATGTTCTGGACATGCCGCACACTGAGAGACCTCTGGAATGGGGTCTTAAAGGCTCTTACAGACATTATTGTTACAGTGGTTGAACCTAGCCCGCTGAGGATCCCATTTGGTATGTGGAGTACTGATGACACCAGAAAGATAACTAAATTCCTAGACAAACTGTATGGTGGCAGAGAAATGTGTGCTCCAGAGCTGGAAGAGCCCTTCCCCTCCAACCTTCCAAAAAAGGCTTAAGGCACTCACCTGGTCGCAGACTTGTGAAGCATACCTTACTATGCTTCCGGTGCACTCCCGCCCAAGAACGTATGGTCCGCTTTTAATAGTTACCTTCTCAATCAAGCTGAGAGTGCATCCAGAATGGACTCACCCGCGGTCTCGCAAGGGTGATCTAGAATGTCAAGGTGTCTTATAATTAATTGTTTACTCCTCTTGAAAGTATGTTGGCTTACCCCATATGAACTGTGACCTATAAATGTGCTGATTATATCTTGTGCTCTGATGTGTATTTTGCTGTAAACATCTACCAATAAATAAAATTGTTAAAAAAAAAAAAAAGAAAATAACCCAAGAGGGTGGGCCGCTCTGCACTAACCCCAGTCTCCACCGACTGGGTGCACTTGGACCTCCCCCTCCCTGTGACCGTCTGCGGACTTACACAATCCGAATGCACAGTGCTGGAAGATCATCTGTCTGTCCTACCTTGTCTTCACTTTTAATTGTACTTGGTAAAAATGCAAAATCGTCGTGAGGCCCAATTGCTGTGTCTGAACTGTTAAATGTATTATATGCACTTACTCTGCCTGTGCTGACTATTAGCCGCCTCCGAATTTCAAGGGCTCTGAGCGATTGTTCCCCCCCGCACCTCCCCCTCCTTTCCACCCTCCTTGAGCGCTTTGAAACACTTGCCTGTATATAGGCGCTTCATAAATAAACATTACCATACCATACCTTTTCATATCTGCTTGATGAAGACTTGCAGTAAAGTTCAAGATGCAGACAATAAGTCTCAGAGAATAGGACTTTGAATGCTACTGGAGAATTGAGTGCGAGTGGCAGGAGGAGTGATTGTTCGAGGTTTGGTCATGCAGCTTGGAGGGTGTGGTGAGGTTTAGGGGTGCGATTTCCAGAGCAGATATCATAAAAACACAATCACAGCCTGTTGAGGACAGAGCAACAGTCTGGCACATTACGTGAGTGGGGGCAAAACTGAGCAGAACGGCTTAGGTGGTTTTGTCGCCATACACACAGTAATGCCATGTATCAAACTTGACGTCCCAGACAGAGACTAACACCAAAAGTCAGTTAGTGCTGATCAACCAATGTTCATGCTCGCCCTCAGGCCTTTTCCAGCCCGCCGGCTCACAATCTCTAAAACGATGCCAAAGCACGTCCGCTTAACAATGTGACTGGCAACCTTTGAGTAGTGGTGCATACAGGTCTCCATTCACCATTTGATGCACTCTTATTTTTTCGTCTCTCCTTCGTCCCTCACTTGTTCTTCACTCGCTCCCAGTAGAGCGAATTAATCTGGAATGCACGATTAGACGTAAGCCAGCAACCAAATCAACATAAAGTCCTGAGCATACAGTGAGTGAAATCAGGTTCATCAATGCTGATTATCGAAATGTCTTTGGAGCACAACCTCTGGGACCCCAAGGCTTTATCACTGTTCAACTATATCAATATCTTTGCCCACAGTCTGGTATGAGCCTTGAATTACTGCTCAAAACATACTGTAATGGCTAAAGAAATGCTGGCCAACAACCTAAAGACCTGGAACCTTCTGGTGTGAAACGACCTAAGAGAGAACCCCCAATTCCAGTTTCTCTAATGAGGAAGAACACCGACCTCATTCATCTTGAAATTGCAGTCATCAGAAAAGACTTTCAGACCATGAACATTCTAATTTCGAAGGCTGTATCAAGAATCAACCGATTTGGATGACTAAACACGAAAATTGGAAGAAAAGTATTAACTCTGGAACAGCTCCCGATTACATTTCAGAGCATATAGTTGACCTGAAAAATAGGAATCACAGAGGCCACTGGAGACTTTCTAGCCATTCTGAAAAGAGACTTAACACAAAGCAAACTGCTGTGAGGAGGTTCAAGTGGAAGGGATGCCTAAAATCCTGAAATCTACGACTCTAAAAATCTAAAGAGTTAATCGATTCCCATAAAATCTCCTAATGCTAAAAAAGAACCCAGACCAATCACATTCAAACCATTTTGCTACAAAAATACTCAAGCAATTTTGCAATCTGTCTCACTAGGACACAGGACGTTATGCATGGCATAGTTACAATTAGGCAAGTATTCCTCTCTTTCAGAACCAGTTTGAAATCTCTGAACATTCGTTACAGCTTTAAAGGTCCATACAGATGAAAAATCGCAGTGCAAGGGAAATTGCATACCTTCAACAATCCCGATGAAAAAAAATAACTTGGAAGATCGAAATACAGAGAAGACAAGAACATAATAATCTACTACTATGGCATAACCTACTTAGTTGGGATGGGTCAGGTTTCTTGCAGGTATAGTTTAACTGCTGTAGTGCGTCTCCAGTGATATTTTACTTCGATTCTTATTTTCTTTTCTCTTCCTCTTCCCTTACCTGGACTATAATACTTCTCGATTTTGAACAGTATTACGAATTTGTCATTTTGGCTTCATTCATTATATGTCATCTGGTGATACAAGTTTTAACACTAGTTTTTACATCCAGCCGAATTACAAAACACCTAAAATTCAACAGGGAATAACATGAAATAGTGAATCACCCTTCAGACCATCCCAAACAATGATTTAGATACCCATGCTATCTCTTGACGTTAAAGGATTCAGTCACCCAATTAAATGTGAGAAAATATCGGATTATTCCAGACAGACGATACTGTTCTTCAAGAAATGTGAAGCATCCAGGGTAAAGGAGTAATACCCCCCTGGTTTTATTGGAAGTTGTGCAAAACCACACTAGGAGAAGTGAGCCATTCTCTTGGAGAGAACATTGTTTTGCAACCTGCAAACCAGGCAAAGGGAGTAATTCCACATTGGTATTTTTGTTTTGTTTTTGTCAAATGCCTTTCAAGAAGCAGGAGGACACTCTCCTTAAAGAAGGAACCTTATGTTAGTTTACTCTTTAGTTATATAGAGTAAGGGATATAACTAGGTTTTGACACAGGACAGTGGAATTTACTTGGCAGACCTTCTGACAAACCCTTTTAGTATTAGTTTTGAGGCAGGGTGTCTGTCTCCTCTTAGCAGTTAGGGACAGTGAGGATCTCTTTACCATTTCCAAAATAAAAGTCTATAAGCAAAATCATGCAACCTTTATGTCAGTCTCCTTCTTCAACACCCTTATAATGAGTGTGAGTGAATGGGTATAAATGCTGAATGAATGAGTGTGGTTTATTGTGTGAATAAGAACCCTCATCTGCCTGCCCCCCTGGTTCTATGGTTTGAAGGTGTTGGGGGGGGGGGTGCAAAGATGATATGATGCCCAGTGAAAAGACGCCATGCCAGCGCCATAAAGCATGACCAGAGAGGCTGCAGCAATGCACTCCAGTCTAGCCAAATAACATTTATCATGCATGATAAGTGTTGCTACGTGACTAGACTGGACTACATTGCCGGTCTGGTTAGATTTTATGCACCTGGCATGCCATTATTTGCTGAGCACCATGGTTAAAGCAAACAATCTTTACTTTAACCTTGAACCTTGACACCCACTACAAAATGCCATGCCAGAGTAACAAAATATAACCGGACTGGCTGCAGCAATGCAAGCCAGTCCATCCAGACAATGACATTCATCAAGTTTTCTTTCACCATGGTGCCCAGTAAAAAGAATACCATGCAAGAGCTAGAAAACATAACCAGATTGGCTGCAGCAATGCAGGACTGTCTTGCCACATAGCAACACATATGTATACAGATGGGCCTACATTGCTGCAGGCAGTCTTGTTAGGTGTTCTTACTGTGGCACTGGCATGGCATGTTTTACTGGGCATCATGGTTAAGGCAAACAAATGTTAAGTGGCTGGACAGGCTTACATTGCTGCAGCCAGCCTGGTTATGTTTTCTTCCTTTGGCATGGTATTTTCTAATGGACATTAAGGGTAAACTAAACATGATGAGTGTCATTACGTGGCTAGACTGGTCTGCATTAGTGCAGCTTGTCTGGACACATATATTCTAACTGCGGCATCGCAGGCTATACTGGCAACGTCAACAGTAGCATGTTCGTATATGTTAATTATGGCATGTATTGGTGCAGCCAGCATGGACATGTAAGGCCACAGCCAGCATGAAAATGTATTTTATACAGGCATATATTGTGGACAAAGTCATTGTGAAAATGAGTTGGAAACTGCTCTGTGCGCTGTTGGAGAGTTGCATCTCTGGGATTACCATTTGTTACCCTGCAAAACCTAAATGTGCGACTTCTGACCCAATTTTTAATAGAAAGTCTGCTGCAAAATTTTAACTCATTTTAAAACGTTCTCGGGGTGACAGACCCCCCCTCCATTCCCTATGAGCCACCGTAGGTTGGATAAAACTCCCTCTGAATGCTCAGTCGCTTATGCTTATGCATTCATTTTTGTGTGATAGATTTACACCTCTCCAATTAATAACGTTGCCAGCCAGTCCTAGATACGATTTCTATTTTGCCAATAGAAATCACTGCGAGGTAATTTACTTCAAAGTGAAATGTTACGTCGGTGTCCTTTCTTTTTTTTTTATTTGGGCCTGCTAACCCACAACACTGTATGTATATTTCAAAATAATTTTGATGTAATCACTGCGAAATAAATTAATTGCCATTTCCGTTGGGAAAACAATGGGATACCCTGGTTACAACAGAAATGTTCAAATAATGTGACCTATAGAAAGTCTTCAAACCTAGTCTTGTGCCCATAGTCTCCTGCCTACCCTAATCAAAGAAGTATTGGCCAAAGCAAACCATGCTTAAATCCTATTCTTAAAGTCCACCCCTTTTCAAAAACAAAAACAGACCTTTTCCATAGTTCATTGTCGATTTACCATAGGTACTGCCTGGACCTTGGATTTCAGGTTTCACACCATGCCTTTCCCAGGTCTTGGTTTTAGGCATTACATTCACAATAAGCTTCTCTCATTAGCCTTGGAGCAAATGAGCAAAGGGCCTTGGAGCAAATGAGCAAAGGGCCTTGGAGCAAATGAGCAAAGATTCCCCCTTCTTAGCATCAAGGGGGCAGGAACCTTTCCTCTTTTCTTCTATCACACTACAGCAGGGACCATAAAACCATAATCCAATGATCCACGCTCTGTTCTGATCTCCCTCTCTTTTATAGTCCCACCTCAAGACTTCCCGACCTTTACCGATTGGCCCCTTCTTAAAAATGCTGAGTCACTGCTTTAGGATTGGCTCCTGGGCTATTGGAGCCCGTTCTCATCTTTTTCTGTCTCGTTTACTCCCGTTGGAAGTCTACTGCCTCCTCCATTCCTATGCTAGCCGAGGGCTTCCAATGGCTGGTGGACATTTTGGATGCAGTTTTAACAAAGATGGTGGCTCGGCAAGAGGTGCTGGTGATGCGCTGTGCTATACCGCGTGGATCTCATGTTCCAGATTCTTGAATCCTGCTTCTTCGGCCTACCAAGCCTCTGCAGACTTCCAACTCAGCCTCCCAAGTCTCCTTGCCCTCTTCTATGTGCATGGTTATTAGCTTGTGGGGCAATGCAAAATCATGGGAGGGATTCTGTAATTTAGGAACGGAGCCACATAACCCCAACCCTGGGGCAGTTTATGGTAAAGGGGCATTCTGGGTGTTCGATATGTTTCTGGTCTTACCTTCTGTTTCCATTTCATAAGTTTGAATTCCTAGGAACTGGCGCCTTATGGGGGTGGGAGTTCAATATGGCAAAGTTCCATCTTTTGGACAAAAGACAATGCGGCTTCTTTGGGCACTGGCTTCTTACTACCTGTGGGTTGTAGCTCAGCCAATTCATGCTTCTCCCCCACCTCCAGCGCTGCCACACATTATGCAACTAAGAGTGTGGGGGGGGGGGGAGGTGTCACTTCAACACAGTGGTTAGTAGCTTTCCAATTGAATAGTTCCAACCTTCTGTAAGAAGTAAATTAATTTGCTGGTAAGTAGTCCCGAACACTTGAAGAGTTCCAAAAGGATTGTAATAATTTCATCTGTAGCTCCATAAATCAACCCATCCCTATCCACAGGGAATTTAAAAGCACAAATATTGTGGTTAATCACTTAATTCCTACAAGTAAAATATTATTTTGGAGTGAATTGTAAGGGTGAAAACAATTTCTGGATGCTATGCACAGCCTGTAATACCTAACAGCACGTGCATTTTTAGTGTGCACATCAGAGTCACACACTGTTAGTTCTGCAAAAGAGCATGACATTTTTGAAGGAAAGATCCCCCCTTAAAGATGGTTTTAAAAGAAAGAATTTTACACAAGGTTTCTGTCGGGAGATAACGTTGGCACGCATTGGGGAAGCATGGGAGAACAACAAAAAAAGGGCAAGCAAGAACAGTCAGTTGTAGTTAATAAATCCCAAAATAATCAAATCGGTCATAAAATACAACTCCGTTTCATTAATGCAACCAGTGGCACTTTACCTAGGACTATGAAAGGCTAGGTCAATCTGAAATGCACTATTCTTACGTTTGTTCTACTTGCCCTATCGGCCAGTGCAGAAAACAGATGAAATATAATGACCGACCTGCATCCGAAGTATCTCGGGTAAGTTGGGGAGAGTTGACAGATTTGCAAAAGGAAAGGACTTCAGGCATCATTGTGGTTACCATTAATTGAATCATCAGTGAGGGGTAGTAAATGGATTTGAAAAAAAAAGGTAATGAGAAAAAACAAAACTAAAACAAACAACATTATAAAGGTTTTTGCAAAAAATAGTTAGCAGCTTCTCTCAGCCAGAAGCAGTAGATTAGAGCAATGGATCTTGGCGCTCATAAACCAGATTTAAACAGCTGCCATATTGTGCTTTATAGATCGAGTTTTCATTATAGAGGTTGGATGATAAATGCTTCCAAGCTCTCCATCTCCGGGATTTTCTAATGCACCCCCCCACTTTAATTATTTCCCCACGTACCACCACTTTCAGCGTCTCCTACACAGTCTCCCATTGAGCTACTCTCCACATATTTCTGAACAGGTATTCCATCAGGGAGTCAGCTATTTGGTTCTGGAAGCCCTCATCTAGGAGAGCTCTTGTAGGCATAAGTAAAGTCTGCACTGGAGGGCGGGCCGCAGCACAGACCGCAGTGGACACCCAGTCAGGCAAAGGTCCGGTATTGTACGGCCATAATATGTTAACATCTATAAACTCAGTGATATCCTCCCTCCCGACAAAAATACAATCAATTCTGGTATATAGTATGTGGGGTGCAGAGTAATAGGAGTAGCTTCAAACGTCTCCATAGAGACTCCTCCATACATACGCCAGTGGCAAGTCCTATAGCACCGCACTGCGGGCTATCGAAGTAGGTATCAGTTTAGAGTATGAGGTGTTAGATCCATCTTAAGTGGGTTCCAGTATAGAGTTAAAGTCCCCCCACAAAAACAGAGCACCCCTCATACCAGCCAGCTTCCCACCCAATGAGCATAGCAACGTGGCTGTTGCATGGTTGGGTAAATAGTAATTTACTATGTACACAATAAAATCATTAAATAAAATTAGTCTGCCATCCTTCTCTTTTTTAGTGTCTATTAGCTGGAAAGGAGTAGCGGCAGAAATCCACACCAATATTCCTCTGGAATACCTTGAGTAAGCCATCCCATTTTGCCACGACCTTCTCTTGTTCAGCCGGCAGCAGGTGGGTCTCTTGTAGCAGTGCTATCGAAAAATAATTCCTGCGTAGGTACCATCTAATTCTGTTCCGTCTCACATACGTGTTCAAACCCCTGACGTTCCACGTCTGCCTTTTAAATCATGGCCATCGCATCTGTGTGTGTGTCCCTTTCCTCATCCACCCCCACAAGACTGCCCCACCCCGACCGCCAGTTGCAGATAATGAAACACAACTTCTTGTCACAAGCATAAAGGCTCCCAAAAACACCCAGCATAATCAATTTGTCCTGATAAGATGCCCATGAACAGGAAAAACAACAAAGAAAACCAATTTAACCACTATAAAGGTATACACAACAGGAACGTCCTGACAACATATGAGTCCATCAGCACTGTGGCATTCGGCCCAAACTGTCATCTTCCCCAAGACTTCTCTGCTGGGGCGGCAGACGGCGTATATCAGAATTATGGGACTCGCCGGAAAGTATTAGCGTGTGAAGTAGCTAAACCAGTCACACGTCGCAAAAGGTCAGTTTAGCTCCTTCCGGCACTCTGGCGGATGTCGGCTAACGAGTCAGGGTGCGAAATTAAGGAACTGGCCTCAGCAAGGCGGCATCTAGAGTCCCCAGTCAGATGTTCAATGTCTTTCATCAGGCTTTTCCACAGCTCCACCGCCTCTGTTGTCCGCCATCCGATTATTCCAGTCATTGGCCTCATCTGGGGTGTCGAAGAAGAGGGTTCTACGTTATTTCGCCGAATGATTTTACATCGTGGGACTTTTCATCGCCACCCTTTCATCGCCAAAAACTCTTTCTTTATTTATGGGGGGGCTTCGCCCCCCCCAAACCCCCCCTTTTACTTAAACAATCATACCCCAAACTGCACCAAACACCCCCCCATAAAAAAGTTTAAAAATAAATTTTGGCGATGAAAGGGTTGGCGATGAAAAGTCCCACGATGTAAAATCATTCGACGAAATGCGTGTATAGCGAAGAAGAGGGTCTTCCCCTTATATAGCACTTTCAATTTCGCCAGGAAAATCAGCATATACTTAAGGCCGTGGAGCCTCAGACTCTACTTCGTAGGCACAAACATATTTTGCTTCTTCTGCACTAGCGGAGTGTAATCAGGGAACAGAGCATGCTTCAGGTTACCCCAACAAATGTATCCTCCTTCTCTAGAGTGGTGTAACATGACTTCTCTGCCTCTGAAGTTGAGGACCCGTGCAGTTATAGGTCTCGCGTTAGCCCCCGGCGGTGGTCTCCGCTGCAGTGAACGGTGTGCTGTCTTAACTGTGAATCCCTGGGATAGTTTCCTATGTCCTATTTCTTGCAGGAGGAGGTTTTCGGTAAATTAAGTCAGATCATTTCCTTCCTCTCCTTCGGCGAGGCCCGGCACATTTAAGTTGTTGCATCGGGATCTCCCTTCTGCATCTTCGGCGCAAAGCTCCAGGGCGGCATTGCGCTATTCCAGGTTACGCACAGCAGACCCTAAGTTTGTGGTGGTGGTCACAGTCAGCTAAACTGGTTTCAGTGCTAATCATCCTTTCTGTAACAAACCCACGTCTTGGCGCAACAGGGTCCTGTCGATCTTAATCTCATCGATTCTGTCCTCTAGTGACGCTTGCCCTGCAGAAATGGCGGTGGAAATGTTATTCTCATGTTCAGGATTCTGGCCGGCCAGGATGGGATGACCAGACCCATCCGTAGTTGATGCATGGGTCTTCAGTTGGGTTTTAGCTGCAAAGGAGTCCAGGATGGTGCCCCTGGAGCCTCCTTTGCTCTTATTGGACGCATTGTAGACACTGGTGGGGTCCGCTCCCCAAAGTCACCCGACATTAGCATAAGCAGTACCATATGGGCCTAACACAGTCAGTTCAGCTCAGGCACAGTATGAGCACAAATCTCTGGGTATCGCACAAGGATCTAGCTTCGTCGATCCACTGGAGTGTACAGTGCAAAGAAAACACCTCCAGGATCCACTGGGGCCGCACCCCCGACAGCACTGGTGCTTTCAATGGCCAGAGCAGCACAGCTCCTGCATCCAGTGCTGCCGCAAGCCACAAAAGGGTATCTGGTTGTTTACTGTTGCCAGGGCTAATGATAGGAAAGCACACATGGCAGATCCAACTGCAGTTTGTATTTGACAAGAGCGTAGCAGACAAGATGAGTCATCATTCCGTAGTAATGGCAAAGCACAATGTTCCATCTGCTTTCTGAAAAGGATGAGTAGGGGTAGCACCCAAACAGAGGCATGTGCCATGCACAGTGAGCCTGCATAGCGAGAGTAAGTGCTTCAAAAGAACATTGGGCAAAGTTTATTCCGCCTTACTGTTTCTGTTAACATATCTCGGCAGTCCTCACATACACTGCATTCGGGTGAAGGGTCCGGTGTAGCAAGGATAAGACTGTGTCCAGGAATCTGTTGCACTCACCTGAATGTGCAGTCTGCGTGCCACCACAACCCCGCTCCACGGTGCTTGTTTCACCCCCAGGGTCTCCTGGCACGGTCGCAGCCCGACCCATGCTGTATCCGCACCAGCGCCAGTGCTGACTTCTCAGCACAGCGTGGCACTAAGATGCAGTTACCCGACTGACAACCTCTCCAGCGTAGCAGCAGGGAATGCGCCGCCGTCCATTCACCACTTTGCAGCCTCAGAGTACTTGCAAAACTCTGGTCCTCACTGCAGTGACTCTACAGGGGCTGGCCATCTTAGAATGGATCCTGCAGCGTCATGAAGCCCAGGCAAGCACCCCCAGAAATCGGCACTTCGATCAGTCACACGCTCTCAGGATCAAGCAATTGATGAGCGCAATCCTAGCATAGTGACCACGGGCCAAATGGGGATACTGCACCCTATATGGAAGGATCTTACACAGTGAATGCTCCCGAGGCGATCTGGCATGTGTGTCTTCACGGCATGGTACCTAGCCACCCTCCCCGCCCCATCGCGACTGGTTGTTATGACCCCTCTCTGTCCTCCAAACTGACACTGGAATGTATTTTACTGGACAAACCAGACCCTTATTGAATCCCTCAAATGTTTTAGCCTTATTTTTTACGAAGTAACAAATCTTAGATACATTTCTTCAAGCTATCTAGAGTTGGTCAAGTTCCTTGCAAGTGACTGCAAGAATCCATTTTCCTTTGTGACCCCCCCCTCATGAATTACAAAGGCATGGTTGTGTCAGATCTGGAGACATGTCATGCCCTGGGCTATGACATTACATCAGCACCTGAATCAGACCAATCAGCCATATAATCGGTGTCGCCAGAGGTGGTAGTCCCTTCTTTCGAATGCGATAATATCAAGATAATATGCAAGAGGATACCTGTTAAGACTTGATGGTCATGTAGATGATGAAACCTCCATCCCCAAGTACCACACGGACAAGTATAGAATATAACTGCCGTGCCATCTTTGGGGCCACAGGTGTGGAGTACCGTCAGTCTGGAACCAGGAATGCTGGAAGTGAACCCCCTGACCACTGTAAGGCAAGCAACTAGGTTAGTGAAAGCAAGGCAAGACAGTGAATGGTTACAAGGAGAAGTCACACTCTGCTTTCTTACCCCAATGGCAGTGGTCAGATACCCTGGGTGAAGTACTGGGCAGGATTCTATTATGGTCGACGGCGGTAGGCAGCAGATGGTAATGTGGCATTCTTGATGGAAAGAAACACCTGATTTTGCCAAGAAACGTGAGCAAAGTACTGTGATGGGAAATCCGTAATCAGTCCAAGATGAAGTCCGTGGTCAGAAACCCGGCCGGTCACGACAATAACAATGGATGACCCAAAAGCAAATCCGAGGGAAAACCAAGTTCGTATTTTGATCCAGGAAAGATCGCCAAAGCAAAGGTACCGAGGAGAGGCAGAGCAGGTCCGTGAAGGCAGTCCGTGATCAAGGATTCCAAGGAACAGAAGCAGGGAAAGCGCTCTACAAAACTTGCCATAAGCAGCTGTGAAGCGACGTGTGAGCGTTTGCTCGAACCTTTTGAAAGGCAAAAAAGTAATGTGAGCGTGTCACACTTCCTTCCTGATCACATGATGCGTGCTCCTCGTCTCCTGTAACCAATCAAGCACTTCCTGATCACGTGTCGCTTAACGCAACGGGGCCCAAAACCAATCTGAAGACCATGAAGTGGCGTGGACAGTCTCCATGGTAACTGAGACTGAAGGTAAGGGGCTCGTGTCGGAAAGGAGTTTCTCTTGAGTCGTATGCTATGCCAACATGAGCTGTAGTCCAACCGCCGTCGGGAATTACATGGTGACATGGTTGCAGTGCGATGTGTGACCGGGGACGTGACAATACCTGCCATTCCCTGGCAAACAATCATCACAACCCAGCGCTCTTGACTGGTCAGGACTACCTTCTGTATTAGGGTCACCTTCCACTCAGGGCAAACACCCTCAATCATACCTTTAGACAAACCTCTACTCTAAAAGTAACCTAATGGAACAAGCAAGGACATGGATTGTTGCTGACAAATACTTCCTTATGTTCAACACTTTATAATTTCTCATTAATCCTTTTACAAGAAGTATAGCTTTTGGATTGCTCTTACTTTGGGGGGTTTCAACTTGCCTTTCAAGCGGTCTCTCAGGACAATCTAGCTCCCCCGTCAGGAGGCCTTCTTGTGGCTATAAAGAAAAATACATATGGGCTCAGTATTGGCAAAACCTACTCTAACTTTGATGTAATTCTGGCTCAGAGCAAATGTTTTCATTCCGACAGCTTGGCAATTTGCATCTTAATTGCAAATATTTACTAGAATCCCGTGAAATATCAAGTCCTCAAGTTCCAGAGAGATCTATCAAGAGTCCTGGATGAGTGCCAGTCAGAAGTCCCACAAGGTTAAGTCCTGATTGTAGGAGATTTTAACACAAATTGCTTTGGTTTAGATAAACCTCGAAATAGGTGGCAGAAGTGTTTACAGAGTGTTTCCAGGGTCCTTCTGGGCAGGCCGTATCTCACACACTATAAGTCACCCCACACCGTAGGTAAGGCGTCAGTCACTAGGTTATCTCTGGCCATGGTTGCCAAAAAGGTTCTCCTTTTAAGATGTTCTCCCAACAGGCCCACCACTGAAGATCCAGTGAGACTGTCTGGGATTAGTAGGCGGTCTGACATCCTTCCTGAGAATTGTGACCAGTGAGTCCTGAGAGCCCATTGGAGAGATCTCATTCTCAGGCGAGCCTCTGGCACCAGAAAAATGCAGGATGCCATGAGGCAGAGCAACCTCAGAAAAAATCGAAGGCTGTTAGATACTGGGCTTTCTGGAATTTGGTCACCATCTGCAGAATGTCTTGAGCCCTCACCTATGGTGGCGAGGCTTTTCCCAGGGATGCATCCAGGACTGCTCTGATGAACTGGAGTCTTTGTGATGGTATCATGTGGGAATTCTCGAAGTTGAGGGAGAAGCCCAGTCTGTGAAGATAGTGGCAGGTGTAGCTGAGATGATCCAAGGCCTGTTCTGAAACTCCTGTTCTGAAACTCGCTGTCACCACAGTCATCAGTTTGGTGAAAACCCTCGGGTGGAGGTCAGCCCAAATGGAAGAATCCTAAACTGATGAGAACCGCTAATGGCGAACCTCAGATACTGCCTGTGCTTGAGATGGATCGGCACATGAAAGTAAGCATTCTGAAGGTCCAATGACACCATCCAATCCTGAAGTTGGAGGGCCTGAAGGATCTTAGGTACTGGTTCTATAGCACCTTTCTCTAGCAGGGTTATAATCTCTTGCATAAGGGGCGGATTTGAAGCCTTCAAAGAGTTGTTCCCCGGTGGATGACTGAGGTTTTTGCAGAAAAGGGAGACAGTAACCTTGGGTAACTGTTTCCAATGCCCATGCACCTGAAGTAATAGCCTGCCATTCTGTCAAATGCTGTGACAATCTGCCTCCTACTGCAGTCTTGTGAACTAAGCCCTCAGAGGTTTTGGGGTGGCTGACGCAGTGGCTGAAGGGAAGGCAGCCGCTACTGTTGTGGTCTTAGTATTTGTTCCTCTTCCACCAGAAGGGAATCGCCTTTGTCCTCTTTGAACTTCTAAATGTGGAGTAGTGGCGAAAGGACCTACCCCTCCCGGGTCTACCTGTGGGGCAGTTTGGAGGTTGTCGGATTGCAGCGCCAAGGGATTTGGCTGCCGCGTTGGAAGTTTGCAACTTCTCCAAACTCTCATCAGCTTTGCTCCTGAATAAACAAGTGCCGTCAAAGGCTATGTTGACAAGCCTGGATTGTACGTCTGGGGCCAATCCTGACTTTCTCAAGCAGGCAAATCTGTGCATCAATGCTTGCTGCCATAGCTCTGCTGATACGGTCAACAGAGTAGAGACCAGCCTGGAGGGAATCGCACATTGCAACTTTCCCATCCTTGACAATGTTAAGGAATCCGTCTCACTCTTCCTCTTCTGGGATATGGTCAGCCGCCATAGAAATGCAGTCCCAAAGAGTGCATGTAAACCTTGCTAACATGCACATAGAATTGCCCGATTTCAAGGCCATACTCTCGGCCGAAAACACTTTCTTGGTCATGGCGTCATAACGCTTGTCGTCCCTATTCTGAGGTATTGCAGGATAGGCATTTTGCCTACTCGTGGAGGTGGCCGTCTGAACCACCAGGCTTTCTGGCGTAGGATGCTTGGACAGGTAATAAGGGTCAGAGCTTGAGACTCTGTACTTTGCCATCGATTTCTTATTGACAGCCGGAAGAACTTCTGGCGTTTCCCAGTTAGTAGTGGCATGCCTTTGTAAGGCTTGATCGAAGGGTACAATTGAGTCCTCTTGTGGCCCTCTGTCCAGGATATCGGTAAGATTGTCTTGTTCAAACACTGGTGTAGGCCTTGACCACCCCATGTACTCCATAACCCTTGACATCTGTTGCTTGTATGTCACTTCTGCATGGTCACCTGGGTCAGCCCTGCCAAATTCAACCTCTGGTGAGGTGTCTATTCTACTAGCCTCATGCAGGCATTCCTGTAAGTTCTTGATACGTGAATGTTCTGAAATCAATGCCTCAGGCACTGATGGTGTTCCATATTCTAAACCACAGGGTCTGGCTTCATCAGATGATTCCTCTGCATCTTCCTAAATAGAAGAGAGGGATTTGAAAAAAAAAAATCAGATCGTGGCAAGGGTGTGTACGTCTTCTCCAGTGAAGTTGTCATGATATTTGTCGTCAGGGGATTTGAAATCATAGTGACCGTAGATGGCTTCACCGATGGCTTTGACGGTTGTGTCGAAGGCTTCGGCATATGCTGCGTCGAGGAGGTCGACGCTCGAAGCGTAGATGGCTTCTCCGAAGCTATCGGCGCTGATGACACACCTTTCGTCCATGACAGTAATGAGTCTTTCGAGTCCATGATTCCGTCCTCGAGGGGACCTTTTCCTCGACTGAAGGGATTTTGTGATCGCTCTCTAGGAGTCTTCTCTGCCGGTTCCGAAGATGCGCGGCTCTTATATTTATGAGGTCTTTCAACCGGGACATGCATTTTGGTGCTGTTGAGGGGGTCAAGGCTGTGTTCTCGAACACCTTTAAAATCCGTAATCGAAACTCTTCACACTGTGCCGGTGAACTTGATTTATTGGGGCAAATGACCCATTCCGGTGAAGAACCTGTAGACGAGGACGATGGCGATCTGTGGCGCGGTTTCTTTCTGTGTCTAGAGGTTGAAGAGTGGTGTGAACCACTTTGAAACCTGGAATGTTTATGCTTTCTTTGATGAGGAGAAACTTGTCGACTCGTCCTAAGTTTTTTCTTTTTTTTTTACGGAGTGGAAGGGGATTTTTTTTTCCTACTCTGGCGATGGGTGAATCAACCCCAGGCAGATCCTGTGAGGGTCCGTCACGGACATCTTTGCACCACAGTCGCAGCATTTTTTGAAGCTGGATCTCGAGGTGGACGATGCCAAAGATGAAGTCATCATTAATGTACTTCGAAGATTGTTGAAATTTCTCAACGAAATGTCGAAGATACGAATATATTCCTGTCATGGAACGAACCGTGCCACATCCAAAGCGTAAGCATGGAAAAATGGTACTGAGGCCAACGGGTAATGCGCGTGCTACATATACCAGCGGTGACATCCACATTGAGACGGAAGCCTCTGAGGGACATCAAGTCAACAAGCATCGACGCACAGCACCCCCTGCTGAAAGAAATAAATATTCCAAAGCAGCAAAGCTGGGATATTGGAAATATCAAAGATAAGGAATACGTGGGAGGACACAATCCATTCGAAGTGGTTATACTCTGGCATGATTTCTCCATCTGGCCTGGGAATGTCCATGGATCTCCAACGTTTGGTCAGGGGAACTAAAGGAAATCTCCTTGATCATTGGGGAATTATTAGAGGCAGACCCGGTGATGGCTCTTCTGGGGTGCACAGGGGCCCTGCAGCCAGGGATGCGGCGCTTAGCGGGGCTATTGCTTGTGGTAGCTCAGAGGATGGTAGCCATCGCATGGGGAAAGGCCTCCCCCCCCAGTGTGCAGGGGTGGCTTCAGGACGTTGCATATTGCCACGATGTGGAGACAGCTTTTATTCGAACTTTGACACTACATGCCTACCCAACCAAAGATTTGGGGCCTGTATATTCAAAACTGGATTACAATAGTCGACTGATGCCGTAGGGTGAAATGATGGCGGAACCAAAGTCAGGTATCACTGATGTGCACAATGTTATGCTGGGTGGGTGGAATCGGACTCCTTATTTGTTTGTGTTTGGTTGAAAAAAAGAACAAAAATAAAGTATTAAAAAAAACAACAATGATAACCTGTCATAGCCTGAATGCAAAGTGAAATCAAGAATTTGGAGATATTTAGTCCAAGGAAATATGATAATTGTACGGTAACTGAAAAAAAAAAAAAAAAGGTATGCACTGGAGGATTCAGCACACAAAAATACAATCAATAGACTTAAAAAGAGAAATGGAAGCTCAAAAAGTACAAAATTAAAGAACTGTAATCAAAGTGTAGTAAAGTGTTCAAGGGGTATTTGAAAAATAGCTTGAGGTGCATGTGTTCCAAGGCTTGCAAAACAGGATGTAAAAGTTAAAGGAAATGGGCGGATTAAGGCACATAACTAGATAGCTTGCACAAAATACACGAATCAATCGAAGAATATAGAAGGTGACAAAAGAGAGATAGAGAGGATTTTCTTACAGAGAACTGTGCTGGAGCATGATCATCCAGGTTTATGTGGAATAAACAGCGAGGAACCCGCATGAGAAGTGGATCAGATAAGGTATTTGTATTTATTTGTTTATATAGCGCTTTACACCAAATCGGTGTAGGGTGCTCTGAGAATCGGCAGAGAACTAAGAAGATAAAAGATTAGATACATGCTGACAGTTTAGGTTAATTAAATAACAGAGGACCGATAGATACCTGGAAATCACTGAAGACGAGTAAGGTGCCACATCACAGTTTCAGGGCTCAAAATACATATTTTAGGAGCAGGACGTAAGATCCAGCTCCTGGGAATGAGGTATTAAACAGTGATCATGAGCTTCTAGGTACAGAGAATAAGGAGCTAATACATAGCATGTCACCAATGTTAACGTCCACACGAGATGCAAACAATAACTTGTCTACATGGCCCATTATGCTTTAAATGTCTTTCCAAGGATTAATGATGCACCTTTATACAAATGATCATGCACAGAGAATAAATGTCATATAGTTATAATTGTATCGGACCAGCTGGCCTAGACAATGAAAAAGGGCTCCAGGTAGCACTTTGAATCCAGCTATCAAGGATCTTCTAGGCTATACTCCAGAAGCGAAATAGCTCCAAATTCTCAGCAATTTGAAGAGAGGCAAATGAAACCATTTTGTTACAGCAGTTCAGTCAGTTTCAAGCGAGAAATCAGTCTGGCGTAATTAATGGGTATGTGAAATACAGGTCATCAAATTGTGGAGGACTACCGAAGAAGAAAGTTTAGGAAATTAAACAAAGAGCAAAACTATACGCAGGTGGTGAGCAGTCTCAGTTGAACAAGTCTGAATAGAAGCACAAAATAGGGACACAATAAATAGACTGAATAAAAAGAGAAAGCTTCGGGAAGATATATATCCCAGAGCTAGAATCAGATCAATGTAATCAAAACTATCAGCTGCTGAGGCAGTGTTTTGGCATAAGATCAGTAGGAAGACAATAAGATCAGGATTGGCACAGTGTCGTAAGAGGTAAGGGACAATTTCAAGACAGAACCGAGTTTACAAAAGTTCTCATCAAGACCAGTTACTCAACCATAAAGGTTCATTAAAAGTATTGAGCTGGAGGGGTGGGGCCATTTGAGGTTTTATGAGAACAGTTGCCAGTTCCAACACAAGGGCTCAAATGAGGACATGAAGGATAGAGCGTGCCCTAAAGTAAAGGATTATGTAAGTGGGTAATGGCAGGGACTGCGCACCACTCGAGAGCCTGCAGGACAAAGAAAGCGGAACGTCGCCCCACTGGATCTTTGTGACAAAGGAACACCGAACATGACGCTGACCAGTAGCCTATGGTCACAGCATATCCTTGTTGGAAGTGTAGGGAATGCCATAAAAAAGCAACAGATACAAAAGAGGTGCACATTAAACCATGTGGTCAGGGTATTTAGGTTGGTCTTCCTTACTTGGGGGTAACAGCGATTCTGTCAACCTCACCAGGCTCTAAGCAGTAGGGCGCCCAAGGACTAAAAGAATAATTATTAACAGGTACAGTGAATACTTCTCATTAATACCAACTGAGAGAATATTCACACTATATTTTTATAAAAATATAATCTTTACGAGAGAAAAGTCAACAGATAACAGTACACTTACAGGCAAGTACATTTTGTAATATAAAAGCAACACTATAGTAGGTCAATAAACCCGTTGCAAACAGTTCAAAATGTTGAGTAAAGAGTCTTTGCTTGATGGTAAAATGCAGTCACAGACCAGTAAAACACTCTTCCTAACTAAGGCAGAAAGTGTTTTGGGTATGGACCAAGGAAGACCAGGTGTGCATATTTAGGTAGTCATGCAGAAAAGAGTTAACTACTGCAAAATAGTCCAAAAGGAGCCGTCTCTGGAGTTCCAACCACAGAACACCCTTGGTGATGAAGAGTGGACTCGGAGAAGACGAGTCAACTTTAGAAAACCCACACCAGCAGAGCCAGAGTTGGGATAGCAATACCCTGGGTCTGAAAAGGCATTTCTGCAGCAAGCAGTTTGTGGTTTCCAGAGGAAGGACCTGGGCATGTTGTTTGGAAACAGGTGTAATTTCTAGAGAGAAAGAGGCAATGCTGGGGTTTGGTGTAAGAACACTCCAGGGAAGAACAATAACTGAAGAGATTCTTGCAAAGTCACACATTAGAGGAGCCAGACCCAGAAAGAGAACCGGAAGGAGAGCTTGGTAGAGCGGTTGCAGGACAGACTGGCATACTGGACCCTAGAGCATGTAAAATGGGGGAGATAGAACCAGGTTGTAAGCCTGACATAAGGGATTTGGCAGTGAATGGGCTGCAACATCTGGATCTGGTGATGCAGGCAGGAATGAAGCTTCAGAGAGACATGGCTTGGAAGCAGGAGCAGTTATTGAGGTGTCCCCACTGGAACTGGAAAGGAGGAGCACTGTATGTTCCTTTGGGTGTTCTTAGTGAGGAAGAACTTAGAAGACAGTGGAGCATCAAAGGATGCTGGTGCAAAGGTTGAGTCCTTCCTCGAGCAGCATGTCTTCCAGAGTGTAGGGTCAGAGTTCCAGCAGTAGACAATTTGGGTGGGCAAGAGGGTCTGTTTTCACCCCTCCCCCCCCAAAGAGACGAGGAGTCAAAACAGCACCCAATCATACACTAAGCATTATTTAAACAACCTGCAAGATCCTATCTTAATCATGACAGAATCCTGGCACTCCAATATATACTGTTCATCTAGATTGGCTCGCTGCCACCGGCTGGGAAGGGCTCGCAAGCCAGTCTCACATTTGTAGCTGCCTGCTCGGCTTCCATTCAGAATGGGTGAAGCTGGGCCAAGGACAAGAAGGCTGACAAGTAGAGGACACCGGGCAGACTGCAACAGCAACCAGTCAGCCCTAGCACAGCAGTGGATAACGGAGGAGCCACTTGGACAGGGGGAGTGCTAGCTGCCTGAACTACGCACATGGCAGGAGGCGAGCCGGGTGGAAGGACGAGGAGGCCTGGTGAGCAGGCAGTTACAGGACAGACCGAACGATGGTTCACGAGAGCAAACGCACATCTCAGACAAGGTATGCCCCATATTAAGAATTGGTAACCATGGATTGTGGTGGTGCACCTCGGGGGAGAAGTGGTGCTCCGGAGGGTGGCTCGTCGGCTCAGAAGGGAAAGGACACAGAGCACAGGTGACATGAAAACATTTACTGCAATATGAAAACCAACCAAAGAAGTGAAGCTGTATGGACAGAGCGATTGAACCCTTGCCACTGCATGAGCTGTATGAATAGTGTGGGATACAGCATTATCGGAGGCAAGCACTGTGATGAGCCCAAGGGCGTACAACATCATTGGTAGCCCCAATAAAAGCAGCATGGGGAAACACAGCAAGCAGCAAACCAAGCTGCTGTTCAGAGCTGGTGTTAGAACCTCTGCTACGAAGAATACACATGTAGAGTCTGCAGACGAGAAGCTGCCCAAAGGGAGTACCACTAGTGCAGAAAAGACCAATCCATTTGAAATAAAAGAAATGCTGCTACAATGTAAAGCATGCATTGGAGGTTTGGAATTGAAACTGGATGCTCTCCCATGCAAGTGGACCACTTGACACCATGGCTACAACCTCTAACAATGTGATAGATATGAAGGGGCTTCTCAAGAGCGTTACAGCCAAAAACGAGGACTTTGAAAGTCGTTCATGACCGTTGTGATTTGAACTTTTTCTACATGGAGTCCAACAACTTTGGTCCTTTGAACTCATATGTCGAGCCACTGGTCAAGAACGTTTTTGGCCCAAGCACTTTTCTTCAGTGTTTATTATTGAAAGAGCACACAACTACAGGAAGCTCTGTACCCGCTGCACGTCAAAGGCCCATCATAGCGCAATAGTTGAATTTCCAAAATAGAGATAGCATCTGATGACAGGGAAGGGAAAACATGACCTACACTACAATGGCAATCGGTTTCATATATTTCTTGATTTTTCACAGCAGTGCAGACTTCAAGAAAGCAATTCCATTACGTGAAATGCAGTGTTAGGAAAGATTCCTTTTTACTGCACTTTTCCTTCCATTTTTATGGACCCCCAAACTTTTTGCTTTTATTTTTGTATCTGACCTGTTCATTTTACAGTGCAGTGAAGTCTTAAGCTTCATTACACCAGCTTTTGCTCATCTGTTATGTGGAAACTGACATGTCCTTCAATCTGACAGTACTGGGAAACATTGTTTCCCTTAGTCTAGTCACTACTTTTAGTAACTTTTTACCACTTGAGGTCGTTTTGATCATTGTACAATGGGGTACACTTTTTGATTTGTCTTAGACCAACACTCGGAGGATTCTTGGTTACTCTACATGTGCTAAATGGATAAACTGGTGGCAGCAGTGACTTACCATTTTTTGGTGCATTTAGTGTTAGCCTTACCGATTTGGCTACAAACTGTGGCTAGTGGTCAAACATGGCCATGCCACGAGGTTGTTGTCCTTTGGCCATCTTACCTTTTAACCTTCTTCCTGGCCTGTGCGGCCAGCAAAATCCTTATATGGACTTCCAGTGCCAGGGAAAGCAGAGACTTGATGCGCTACTGGAGGGCTGTGTATGTTTGCTGCCGGAAAGTGGGCTGGGATTGCCAGGTCCCAATCCACAAACTGGTGCCAATTTGTCTGAGTGGTATGCAGGAGTTTTGCTGCCAGTGGTGATGGGAGTGTGTGTGTGGGGCAGATCTGCTGGTGGGAGCTGCTGCTCTTACCTGGCTTTTAAGATAAGAAGAGGACCCCTGCACCCACTCTGAAGAGATCCCTGAAGAAACTGAAGGAGCCAAGACTCCTGTCCAGCTACAAGACTTGCAAGGAGAATGTGGACCTGTTGGGAGAAGGATTTGCGACCAACTTCTGCTGCTGCCCTGGTAGAGCCCTGTCCTGTGGAAGATCTCCAGCAGTCCTGCCAAGGAGCTGCAACCCTTGGAGCGGAGGGAACATCCATTATTGACGTCAGCTCAGAGTCCTACGAAGAAGAGCCTTGAGAAGTGCCCCAGGACAGCCCTGTGGCTGACCAGCTCCGAGTGTGGGCTACCATGCTGCAGACGTCGCCATTCTGAGTTGAGGCCTGGAACCTGGGGCTACCTCTTGATCACATATGCGGTGTCCCTCTAGGAGTACGTTGCAACTCATATTCATACTTTCTGGACTTCCACTACCATTTCCATTGCCTTCTTGATGTAATGCAATATTGCACCACACTATGCCGTACCATGTAGCGCTTCCACCTAGTAACGATTGTTTGTATTACTAATACAGCTTAGCATACAGCTAGCTCAGGCTAGCACACCAGTCTACCAATTGCTGCACCCTGCCTAGCGTGCCCTCTGCCGAGCCTGCACTGAACTTGGCTTTATGCATAGCTTTCCTTACCTGCATGACCATTATCATGACTGCCTCTTTCTCACGACGCCTCTTACAATGCCCCAACTGCCTTTATTCCCGAGTCTGGCGTCTGGCGCACTGCAGCCACTGCATTAGCATAGTCTCTGCATTCAGCCGATTACTAATTTCTATATGCTTCATTGTGTTGTAAATAGCTCTTATGGTGAAGGTGTGGAATTCCACCGCGGAGGAATTCCACACTCCATGTTCCATGTTTGTTTACCTATGCTGGGTGTTCTGAAAAGACAGTTACTGGGAGTTTCTGTGGGAGCTGGGACAACGCTTCTACATCCCCCCTTCCCTAGCACTTGTCTGCACTTACCTCGCACTTGCCACCCGCTGGCCCTTGTTATTTATGTTTTTTTTTTGCTTATAACCCTGTACTGCACTTTCCCCTCTCCCTTTCCCCTTGCACTTTTCCCTTCCCCTCTACCCTTGCACTTGCGCGATCGGAATGACACCTGTCTAGTAGGATCGTTGTCTGTCTCCCCTCTGGTGCCCCCCCTGCCTCGTCGCGCCTTGAAACACTTGTGTATAGGCACTTTACAAATGCCATATCATATCATAACATATAACGCTGGCTACAGGTTGATCTAATAAAGAAGTAACTCATCTTACTGCCGTGTACTGGCCTTTACTAAACATTGCTGTCTGTTAGTCACGGCATTCAGCTTGTTATTGATGTCAGTGAGTGTCCATGTATCTTGCATACTATTGAACCTTCTATGCCCTACGAATGTTAGCTTCACACTGCATTTAGCACATTACTGATGTAGCGTTAGACATTGCACGTGCCAGCTATTGTATCCTCTAGGCCTTACAGCTACCAGTATTTGTTTCTCCTTTTAGCCTTGGGACCTAGTCACTGATCACAACATGCGATACAGTATGTTGCCCTAGCGCCTGTGTTATTGCAATCAGAAACTGAGTCATTCTAGCCCTCATAGGCCTGTTATCACATTTAGTATGTACTTTGTATTTAGCCTAGAGTGTGTCCCTCTTGCCTGCCCTGAACACTGAAGTATGCATTGTCCCTTGGTTCTCCAGTTGCACCCACAACATTACTTTTTATCATGTGCCCCAGCGTCTTATTAATCCACGGCCTTCTATTGTTCTTGCACCTGTCCTTCGCGGTAAAGCTGCCCACACCCTCACAACCCTTCCGCCTCACCTGCCCGCCTGTACCCACCGTCGTATCAGCATTCTCTGTTCACTATCAGATACTGAACTCACCTTGGTACACCATGGGTTGTCACTGGCCAGCGGCCAAGGAGCACAATCAATTTGCTACCTCAACTAACCAGTACCTTAATGCCCCTGCTCCTTGGTTAGAACACTTCGCAAAGAAACCAACACCTAATCAGCCTTGTGACATCCCCATGAGAAATAAGAGACTAGGAGCTAGGTTCTGCCATGTGAAGAAACGCTTCTCGGCCCACATCCTACCTAAACCCACCTTATCTAGTCTCAGCCCCCCTGCCACATGTACGCGCCCCACTAGCAACAACCCTACACCTGTAACCGTAGCAGCCAAAAATACTCAACTCAAAGGCGCACTTATTAATGCAAGATCGATCACAGCCCACACACTTGACATTGCGGACTTGATTACAACTCAAGAGCTAGACTTTATCGCCATATCTGATACCTTGTTACATGCAGCTTCTGGTCCCACACTATCGCTTGCCATACCTCCAGACTACAGCATTACGCGCTGTGACCGCAACATTGCCCAATCTAGCGGGGGTGGGGTGGGGGGGTTGGGGGAGGGAATTGCCTTTATCGACCAAAAATACACTTGGCCTCAAAGTTGTACCCAATGGCAATTTAAAGTCGGCGGAGCTCATCTCAGTCAAACTACCCATAACGCCCAACCAAACGGCCACCATACACCTTATCTACAGACCACCCGGCCCAGCCTCCGCCTTTGTGGATGACATCTCTACCTTATTACTGGACAAATCTTAGACCAACTTGCAAATCATTCTCCTAGGAGACCTCAATCTAGGATTCCGCAACCCTAATGACCCTACCGCCATTGACCTGGTCAATACCTTAACCGACCTTTGATTCACTCAGCATATCGCAGAACCCACCCACATCAAAGGCAGGACACTTGATTGGCTAGCTGACACTAATTGCAACATCAATGTAATATCTAATTCACCCTGCCTATGGACTGACCACCGTATCATCACCTTCACTATTGATTCAGCCGTACGCCACCCTCCCACTCTGGCTCCCGCCATACCCACCAGAAACAAAAAAGATAACTAAAGAGAAAATGCTCCCTCTCTTACTACCCTCCCTAAATAAGGTCAAATAATCCTGTTCTGATCCCACCATCCTTGATCATACCTACAATCAAGCAATTATTTCAGCTCTAAACTCCATTGCCCCTATCAAAATGAGAAAGCCTAAACAGCACGCGTACCTTAATTCCTGGTTTACACCACAGCTAAGAGCACTCCGCAAAACCAAACGCTGCGCGGAAAACCGTCGGAGAAGCCATCAGTCAGATGCCCACAAGGATGGCATTATCCTAGCCACCCTTGACTATAAAGACGCCATCTACCTTGCCAAAAAAGACTCCTTCAATACCCGTATCACGCAAGCCGGCTCGAATACTAGAGAATTATTCAAGATCTTAAAGGAACTGTAATCTCCTGCCACACCTCCTGACACGTGTTTCAAAGATAGCAATTGGTGTGCTAATAAACAGTCAGCCCTTTTGAATAAAATCGCCTTCCTCCAATCTAAAATTAAAACGAATTGAAGCAGGATAACCGTCAGCCTTCTCCTATCACGACTCCCCCCTCTAGCAGCATCTATTATCAAACCGTTTGCCTTCTCTTCACTCAACATTGCTGAAGTGGAAGTCATTATCAATAGAATTAAACCAACAAATTGCCAAGGCGATTCTTGCCCTGCCTCCATCATCAAGGAGTCGGCGCATGACCTTGCCCCCTTCATAACGGCATTTATCAACTCCTCCTTCAAAACAGGTATTGTTCCTGACAATGTCAAGGATGCATGGGTGATCCCACTGCTAAAAAGAACCTTCCTTAGATCAGAGTATACCAACCAATTACAGGCCAATTACAACTGTCCTATTCATGCTCAAAATTCTGGATCACGCGGCTTACCTGCAGATTCAAGACTACTTGGAACTCAACAACCTCCTTGGACTAAGACAATACGACTTCCGCCCCAGGCATGGAACGGAAACGGCCTTGTTAGACTTGTAAACTCAAATCGAAGTCCTGAAGGATAATGGGAAACTAGCCTTACTACTACTCCTAGACTTGTCAGCGGCCTTCGACCTGGTCAACCACAAAATCCTGTGTCAACACCTCAGCTCCGCCGCCTACTTCTCTGATTCAGCCACTGCATGGATCAGCTCCTTTCTCAGTAACAGATATATGAGGCTGCCCAAATCTAATTTGGGGTCCCACAAGGATCATGTGCGTCTCCCACACTCTACAATGTGTTCACCAAGCCACTCTTTGATGTGCTTGATTATCTGGGTGTTTCTTACACCAATTATGCGGATGACACCCGGATACTCATCCCCATCACAGGTGATCACATTGCAGATACCAAGGCACTGAACCAAGTATACGTGGTAATCCAGGCTTGGATGGCCAAACACGAACTCTGCCTCAATGACGATAAGACGAAGCTCCTCATCTTGGGCTCCGCTCAACGGTTTAATAAACTAGATCTCTTGTATCAGTCCTTCACCATTGATGGCAATGCCATTAAAGTGTCTAAGGATACCAAAACCCTGGACGTCTATCTTGACTCCACCTTGTCCCGGACAAGACAAACTAATGCTGTTAGATCAGCATCAGCATATACCTGCAAACTTATTGAGGCATGCAGACCTTTCCTGACCACCCCAACAGCATCATCCTAGTTACAACGCTCGTCATGGCTAAGATCGATTACTGCAGTGCCCTTTACTTAGGGACTTGCCAGTCCAAGCCGAACAAACTGCAAATTACCCAGGATAACGCCATTAGAGCGGTGCTTAATGTTCCAAGAAACCAACACATATCTTATATAAGGACCAACTTGCATTGGCTCCCTGTCAAACACAGAATAGCTCTGAAATCACTTGCCCTTACCCATAAGTGCCTGACCAACAAGGCCCCCTCTCTACCTCTCTAACCGTCTCACCCTGCATGGTTCCTCCCGACCCCAAAGAACTACCCAGTTACACTGCCTATCTTTGCCAAGATTTAAACTCCAAACAGCCTGGGGCGCAAGCTTCCCTGTTCTGGCCTTGAAGCTATGGAACTCCCTTCCATATGATATTAGGGCTGAGTCTTCTTTCAAATCTAAAACCAAATCTTGGCTTTATGCTCAAATCTGAGGGAGCTCCCGCTTGGGGCACTCACCAGAGCCATCTGCCTACTTACAATGTTTTTCCTCACCTAACTGTTCATACGACAACCACCTACTGTGATCACTTTTGTACTTTATTGTAATTTTTGTTAAGCCCGACTGTTGACTTGTACATGCTCTGGAATTTATGTAAATAGGACAAATAAGCAATATGTATGGTGTTGAATATATGTAAAGATGTTACTATGTTTTCACGCCCGGATGCCCCTGGGCCTGGCGAGCGCTACAAATAAATAAAATACAAATCACAATTTGCAACACGATTTACCTCTGCGAAATGTTGTGACCCTAGCATCAAGTGGGCCTGAGATAGGAGGGAAAGTCTGACTGCAGCAACTGAATCCCTTTGTGTCGCTGTGCATCAGTGGCAGTCGTCCGAAACTGCTTACCTGCGTCCATTCCTGTCCCGAGAGGGGCCCTGCATCAAATTCTGCTACATTCTTCAAATGGGAGACCTTGCACCAGCATTAGACACCAACCAGAGAGATGCTCGATCCTGCAACTCTTGGGGATCATGAGCCGAGACTGACGGTGGGAAAAGAGACCTTGGACCCTCTTCAATCGACCTGCCAAGTCTGATGAAGAATTAGAGTATGGGGGAGAGTTATAGCGATACTTACCTGCTCCCCTAACTCCCTTTTAACAGTTTAACTTTTAGATTACTTCATTTTTTCCAGCTTCACAAAACTGTATGGAACTTTGGGCACAAGGCCCCGTACATTTTAGGGGTGGACTTCTGAAGTTAGGATTGCATCTATGTAGACTAGTAGTGCTCATACTAATCTGTACCTTCCTTTTCAGGGGTTTGATATGCATTTTACCCTACTCCACTAATTTTATATATGCATCTCATTCTAAGTATTGAGTGATAATATTACCTGTTAGTCGTCATTTTTCACTGTGTTATTTGCCCATAAGTGAAGACATATTTTTATACCCATTTGTCTAAGTGTGTTCCTTGAATATTACACTGGGTCTGCTCATTGTGGACCCCTTACAAGCTTGCTACCTCTTGAGACTTAGCCTAGACCATTTGCGTTGCTACCTTGAACAAGTTTGGCTACTGCTCCCAGCGTTGTCACCGTTACAATACTGGGCTGGCCCTCTATACATCTGTCCACCAGACCAGAGTATAGAATATCAGTTCTTACATGGGGTTCCTGCAAAACCAGGCATCTTTTTGGAATCTTTAAAACCAAATGGGAAATAAAAAGGCACTACATGTGAATTCAGAGGAAGCCGCAGACCACCCCATGACTACAGACACTTCAAGAGAACAGCCTCTCTCAGAACACTCAATGATAATACCTCATTACACTAGGAGGATGCAATAGCAGGTTGAAGGTTGTATACAACAAGGATGACTGGAGTCAAATGCCTGGACAAGTTCATGGGTACGATCTCCAGATAATGGGGGTGCCCCCATAAATTGGTGTCCAGGTTCTCTACAGTGTCCTTTTTTCTCATATGCAATGCTAGTAAGACAGAACTGGTTTGGTTGGGCCAAGTAACCACAAGTGTTCAGAGTTGATGTTGGTGAAAAAAAAGACAGCAGGGGCTGCGGGGTTGTCCCCTGCAAACACCCCGGTCACTATACTTTACAGTAGAGTGAGCAGGGGTTGCGGGGGAAACCCCCTCCAGCTCCAAATTTTTTTTTTTTTTAAAAGACAGCGTGACGCAATGACAGGTAAGTGGCGTGTGTCGTGGGTATTCAAGAGTTTTGAACATGTGTTCGCATGGGAAATCTACAAACCTTTTGTGGTTCGTACATTTCACATGCGAACATTTTGGCCGCGGCAAATCAGCCGCGGTCGGATCACGCAGATCCAATTAGATAGCCAGGTTGAGCTAGATAAAGTGAATTACAGTAGTCCAGAACACTCGGGACCAAGGCAGCAACCACTGGGGCTTGGTTTACTGTGGGAATTAAGGGTAGAACCTTCCGGAGAATCCGAAGTTTAAAGTGGCCGGATTTACTCAAAGCACAGACCTGCACATCCATGGTCAGTGTGGCAGAAATCTGCACACCAAGAATCCGCACAGACGAAAATGGTATAGGAAGAGGGCTGAGGGATGAGATCCAAAAATCAGCTGTCCAGAACAATTGAGGAGTAGAGGTACCCACATCTAGAACCTCAGTTTTACTTCCATTTAGTTTCAACCAGTTCAATGAAATCAATGCTCCCAGCTCCTCAAGGCAGCATTTTAGTCGGGAGGCCGTTTCAGATTTAGTTAGATCACGGCAAACCAAGATCTAAGTAACGCCGGCATATGAATAAACGTGTAACCCGTATGCCGCAATGAGGAGCAGGAGATATCTTATTTAGATTTTGAATAAGATAGGGGAAGAATGCAGATCCCTCAGGCACTCCACACGAAAGCAGGCGGGGGCTGAGCGCAAAGGAGGGAGAGAGTGATTGGAGCGATCCGCTTGGAACGCTGTGAACCAGTCAAGGACTTGGCCAGAAATCCCTGCCTCAGAGAGCCGGGAGATAAGGAGAGAGTGGTCGACTGTGTCGAAGGCAGCAGATGGATCTAATAGCAAAACTGCTCTGACAACGCCCTGATCAACCAGACACATCAGGTCGTCCATTACTGAGTTTAGAACAGACTCAGTGCCTCTGCCAGGCTGAAAGCCAGACTGGAAAGGATCAAGAAAATGGGAAGATTCCAGAAACGTAGAAAGAAGAGGGGATACCAACGCTTCCAGAACCTTCATCAGGAACGGCAGAAGAGAGATAGGACGATAATTGGCCAGCACTTCAGGATCCAGTGAAGGCTCCTTAAGCAAAGCATGCTTAAGGGAACGCGGGATTTCTCCCGTCGCAAATGAGATGTTAACGGCTGATGTGATATAGTTTATTAAATCAGTGGATGTCTCCTGTAGAAGTGGCAGGAGGTATGGCGTAAGCAGGGGAGGCTGACCTTAGTTTCTGAATAGCGAAGAGAACATCAGAGTTAGAAAAGAAAGGGAATGTAGACCAGGACCCAGCAATAGGAGGGAGTATGGCAGGAGCCATATCCTTCGTGGCCGACATAGCCTCAGTTTTTATATTATCTCGCCAGAGTAATACGATTGGATTGTTGAGCAGCTGAATAGTTTGCAAGATAGTATACATGTTTGGGGCAGTAATTTCAACACTGTTCTTTAGCATGAATATTAGCACGTCCATACTTGGATAGAATTGTGAATATCAGCCTGCGTCACATCTAGATAGGACATTGAATGCTAGCATGCCCTCACTTAGGTGAAACCTGAATGTCAACATGCCCACACTTAGATAGATTTGTGAATATTAGCCTGCGTCGCATCTAGATAGGACTTTTGAATGTTAGCATGCTCGCATCTTCGCGAAACCTGAAGACTAGCATAGGCCACACTTAGAATTGTGGACATTGGCCTGCGTCGCATCTAGATAAGATTGATTGAAGGACAGCATGCCCTGCGTAGACGAAACTTGAATGTTAGCATGTGCCACACTTGGAATTGTGAACACCAGCCTGCGTAGCATCCAGATAGAGTTGTGAATGTTAGCATGCCCACACCCAGACAGATTTCTAAACAATAGCCTGTGCCGCACTTAGATAAGACTGTGAATGTTAGCATGCCCACACAGATACAACTCTAGACACTGGCCTGCACCGCAACTGGATGGGATTGTGGAGGCCGGCAAGTGCCACACCTGGACAAAACTGTGAATGTTAGCATGCTAAAGGTCAGGTAACCCACTAACCAATATGAGCTCAAACTCTGCATACTTATCTCACTCAGAAAACTCACACAACCATCTCTCGCACAACAAGCCACATACACTTCACAACACTGCAACAACACATAAACCGGAGCAACAGCACACGCGGACTGACACCGATCCAATACCCGCACCAAAGCTCAGCATCCGGTGTACACCGAGTTGAAGCTGCCAACAGAACACCACTACTCCCTCTTCACCTTACTAACCCATCCCACCTTATTGTTTACAGATCCGCCAGAGCGCCTGGGGACCAATTCAGTTGGTGACGGTGCGCAGTACAAATACCTTTAATATTTAAAGGATAGTTCCGGGACTTTTTTTTATTGTTCCTATGGTTCGGCCATGTGTTTTTAAGCATAAATCGGTAGATCGTAGAAAACTTTCCTATGGACCTTACCCGACTTTTCGTCCATTAACGCACTCGAAAACATCCGCCATTTTATGATAATCCTGTCATTTCCCCCCATTGCCCTGGCTCACCTGCTTTTGCGGCACTAAATCAAATCCCCCGCCCCTGAGCCTGACATCAGCAGACGCGTACCGCCCATTTCCCGTTTCGTGTCAACAATCGCTGCGCCTCAGCTAATGAAGTGTCGCCATGGAAATGGCAGGACGCCTCTTTCCTCTATAAGTATAAACACACCGTTTCACAACACACAGCAGCAGATTTTCGAATCCATTCCTCTCTCTGTGTTACTTTGAGTATTCTGTGACTCGTTTCTGTGCTCTGGTCAGCTACCTTCGCCGCTTCTAGGCCTTGTGAACACCTGTACCATCTCTGTAAATTATTTTACTTTCTTTACCACACAATGGCTACAATAATGCCGTATATGTACGAGCCCGAGTACACCGAGGAAGAACTACTGGAAAGGCAAGCACGCGAAAACGATGGGGATTCGGACGGCAGTTGGGAGGACCAGTCAACGGATGAAGAGCCTGGACCATGTCGCATGGACGGCGTCTCCACCTGGTGCACGTGCAATCGGTGCGAGCTAATGCCAACTGAGGAGGAGAACTGCTGCTGCCGTGAAAATTCCGGGTGCTTGGCCTACATTTCGGAAGGCGAGCCAAGTCCGCAATGCATCACCGAGCTGCCAGAGTTCAGGGAAGCCTGCCTCTCACAGACCGTGTTGAGGATGATGATGGTGCTTATGCACGAACTTCGCGGCACTGTTCGTCCGCGTAATCCGAGTAACGAGTAAGTATACTCTGATTGTGATGTCAGTGATGCCACTACTATGTCATGGTCGTCTCCCACATATAAAATTACATCTACATATCATTCGAATGCATGTAAATTGGTTCCATATTGTGCATTTTCTAGATAGAATTTTTTTCAAAGCAGAATGACATTTTTTACCTGAATCGACAGTGATAAGAAAGTTTTGTCATTTTAATACAGTTTGCATCTTTGATTTTCACAGGTGGTACAGGCTGGTGGCCTATCGTTGCTTCACTTGGTGGCTTCACGGGAGGCTCAGACACCGCGTTCGGAGAGTAATACCTGCCTGTGCGGTACTTGCCATTAGACAACATTTCCCCAGCGACAGTGGACAATACAGCGGATTTTCCCTGGGTGTGCTGCAACCGGAACTTTACAATGTGTAATGTTTATTATTTATGTTCAATTGAAATTAAGATCTAAAATAAAACCCAACATATATTTTAACAATGGTTGTTTTGATTTTTTAAATGAATCTAGTGTGTCTCCATTGAATAGTCTTCCTGTGCCTTGTCTTGTCACACCACATGTCTCCGGCCAGCATCCTCCCTCACGCAGGCCGCCCAATAAATCATCCTTTTGGGCACCGGGTACAGAGATGACCCCCTCTGGCCCGTGCCGCCCCGTGTCTCCTGCCAAGCATCCCCCCTTACGCTGGACGCCCCCCTGCAATCCACATAAGTGTGTCTCCATTCACGAGTCTTCCTGTGTCTTGTCTGCACGACCACCGCCCCAATCCACCCCCCACCCTATCAAAGGCAGTTCGCACCGGGGTACTTGCGCTGGCAAGTGGAGCTGTCAGGGAGCGATAAAGGCCACAGTTTCATATTCCGAATTGTGGCGCTGTATTGTGAGATGATCTAAGACCCTGTGTACAGCAAAGGAACATTGTGTGCCTCGAAACGAACTTTTTGGAACGTGAGCAAATAAAAATGCAAATCGCTGAATATTCTCAAAACATTTGATGTCAAATAAATGTACTTTACCAAATTTACAATCTTGCGGTTTAATTTAAAAGTACAGTTTCATATTCCCAATTGTGGCGCGCTGTGTTGTGTGAGCTCATCTGTGTTGATTTCCTGGTTCTGTGTGGAGTCGCGTAGAAGACGCCTGGGCGCGTTTGCCTACGCAGCACAGTCACGTCACGGATAGAGGCGGGGAATATGAATGTTTTGATCAAGTCTGTTTCAGGGGCGGGGGATTTGATTTAGTGCCGCAAAAGCAGGTGAGCCAGGGCGATGGGGGGAAATGATAGGATTATCATAAAATGGCGGATGTTTTCGAGTGCGTTAATGGACGAAAAGTCGGGTAAGGTCCATAGGAAAGTTTTCTACGATCTACCGATTTATGCTTAAAAACACATGGCCGAACCATAGGAACAATAAAAAAAAAGTCCCGGAACTATCCTTTAACATTCTTGACGCAGAGTTTGAACGGCTCTCCTCAGCCCAACAGCCCATCTCCAAATAGGCATGCAAAATCCACCAGATATATAAAGACCTTGGGGCTGGTAGATATCTGGAGGATTAGATATAAAGAGACTATTCACTTTCTACTCAACGGTACATGATTGCGTCTCTGATAGATTGTATTCTAGTATCGGACAGGGAAGCTCAGTGGAAGGATCACAGCAACGTTTTGTAATGCATTCCATCAGACCATGCACCTGTGCTACTTAGTTTACCAATTGACAGGTTCAGTACCAACAGGTGGAAATTCAAGTCTAGAACACTCATAAGGTTTTGGAAACAGACTTTAAAGAACAGATTTATTTTTCAACAAATGAGGGGTCTGTTTAAAATCACTGATAGCCCTATGGAAAAACTTTACGTGCCATGTTAGGGAAATTTGTACTTGCAAGAATGTTACGGAATATAAGAGCGAAGTTACATAAAGATGAAGACCGATTAAAGGAACTAGAATGGTTATATACAGAAGGAACTTGACATACTGGCAGAAAAACAGGAAGCCCTTAAGGATTTTAGGACACGAAAAAACATTTTGGAAACCAACAAGTCACATGAAAATATCAGGGGGTGGTGGGGGGGGGGGGGGACAAAAACCTAGAGCGCTTTTAGCGCGCTTGATTCAAGCAGAATGAAGACAAACATGTATACACAGCATTAGAGAGGATACCGGTACTCTCCACTACAGGGACTCCAACATATTAGATGTTAACTATCATCAATGGGTCAAAATAGGAGAGTTCCATCCAAATAATAGACAAATATCTAAACAGCATTGCCCTTTACTGGCTAGAACCAGAGCAGAGGGAAAGCCTAAATAAGTCTACAGCCATGGAGGAAATCAGTAAGAACATCAAAAGCTTTGCTGAGTTTGGGGCACTGCTGAGCAGAAATGAGTATGGGGCTACAAACCCTAATGATTAATCCTACAGCTGAGCATGTATAATGCTCCTGAAGGTTTTCAAATGTCTCCAAAGGAGAGAGGGGGGCAGACAAAGCTGTACCATCTCTTAAAGCAACAAATTACTTTTTTTGGAAACCCGAAAACTACCTTTCTTTCAAAAACAGTTCTCAAAAGCTGGCCATTTGCCCCATTATCCTGAAGACCTTACCATAAAACGTCAATTTCCCCAAGAGGAACTTAGAAACTCTCAGAACCAGGTGGTGCCGGCTGCATTCGCAGCAAACCCGTCATCTAGGCACCTGGCGGAGCCGGCCACGGCCCCATCATACACCAATCATGACCCCGATTTCCCACAAGCACCACTAGCTGAATTATATGATATATCAAGGGATAGAGGAGTCACTGCACCTGGCATGCACAGGAAAACCGGCAAATTGCACTCACAGTGGTTGTGACAAAATCACCACCATCACAATCGGACAGATTGGGATGCACTGTGGGGAACCGTCAAGGGAGGACATGTGCCATGGTCATGACTCACACCAGTAGGCCAGGTGGGGTTCTCCCATGCAATACTCCAAGAGGCCAACCAAGAGCCAGCCCCAGAAAAGCTCTGGAAGGGAGGGGGTATTCTGCATGTATGAACTATAGGATGGCTGCCCATCGTAAAGATAACAATTGAAAAGGTTCAGTAAGCACTCGATATCGGGGCAGACTCACTATGTTATCCGCCTAGAAGAACCTGGAAGTAGAACCTGAGCTCCTCTCGTTTTAAATTGTTGGAGCATAGACTGTGGCTGTCACCAACCGTTTTATCACAGCTGCAAGAATCGTCAGAAGAAGCAAATTACCTCAGCTGGCGCACAAACAACAAATCACCACAAATTCTGCTAGGCATATATAGCGCACCACTCCGGTGGACATTGGCTGCAGGCATGGTTACCTGCACACATCAGAATACAGCAAAGATTGTGACAGAATTTGGTTGTGTTGTTCACATAAATCTCTGTCTCCTTACACCAGACTACGCCTCAACACCTCCGACATCAGAATTCAGCAAACACCTATGACAAATTCGGGCAAGCTGAACACCGGCGAGGCTCTAGCACTCACACCATCTCTTGAATCCTCCAAGCACCCATCCACATGCCTAATCACTTGGCCTGCTCGCCACCAGAGCCTGTCCAGCCCTGCTAAACCTTATTTAGCCAAATGCACACATGCATCCTAATCTTACTACATGACCTCCAACACTCTGGACTTCGGTCCACCGAGGGTGTTTCCAGTAAACATTAAGACTATAATGATGCTAAATGGCGCTATTTAAATGACAAGTACCATACAAGTACAATACAATGTCCTTGACCGCTCTTCCACAACCCCACATGCACTGACTGCCAATGCGCAGGTGCTGGTCCGAATAATACACCATTTACAGTTAACTAATACTGGACGGTGTCCAAACACTGATGGGAGGGAGTATACCTTTACTCAACAGTCCATGACAAAATTTCCAGAAAAAATGACTTGCTCTTCTCCTCTGAATTGGTATCGAAAGTATGGCAGTGCAAGATCTTACTGCACACATTGTCTGGCCATTCGCCTGTAACATTGTCTGTTGTTCTAGAGCAGCAACCTCAGCCTCGTCCCATGTGGAGGATGTCCCCATCCTTGTTGGATCCAGGTATGGTGGTTCCCTTCAGGATTAAATTGATGATTTCTTCACTATTAATACTGGATCTGTGACCGTGTGGGAAACGCTTAAAGTATGGATACAGAGAGAGTTACTGTTTGTCTCCGCTTGGGCACTCAAATCCATTAGGGCTAAACTTTTTGATGTGGAGAGTCATCAGAGATGACTTGAAAATGAATATGGAATGACAAAAGACAGAGAATTACTGGGTGTGATAAAGGAAATGTGCTGAAATTTCAGGAACTGGCAGATAGAGAAGTAATGTATATAGCTAAACCAGTGAGGGCTTGTAAATACGGGGAGGCAGAAAGGCCGGGTAGATCTTTAGCCAGGACAGTCAGAGAGGAGAGTAATGCACAATCTATTACAGGTATTTTTGGATCGACAGGGGAGATGGTCGTCACCAACGAAGACATAAATACAGTGTTTAGAAATTATTATATTCCAATATATGCCAATGCGGAAACATGCTCGGAGGCATTCGTAGAGGCATATCTAAATGATATAACTCTCTCTGAACTTCCTCATGAGGCCAGACTTGCTCCTGATCAACCTGTGACAGTTGTGGAAGTGTGTGATGCTGTATCTTCATTAGCACTTGCAAAGCGTCTGGGTCAGATGGTCTCGGGGTTGAATTATATAAGGACTTTAGCTCTAGCCCCAAGACTGCTTCACCTATGGCAAGAGTTGTTAGAAATTGGGGAATTACCTACATCGCTTAGAGAAGCCATCATCACTGGATTATTAAAACCCAGTAAGCCCCCAAATGAAGTTACTTCATGCAGGCCACCATCCTTAATTAATGAGGATGCATAAGTATTCACTGAAATACTGGCCACTCATCTTTTGCCCCACATGGCCCTGCTGGTACACCCAGGCCAATCAGGATGCATACCTAGAAGATCCACAGCACTGAATCTTAGACAACTGTTCTGTATCCTTTCTGAAATTAACCTGCATGCTCGGGCAGTTGCGGCCTCACAGACGCTGAAAAAGCTTTTGATTCAGTGTTGTGGATATATCCATTTAAGGTCCTAGGGCAATTTTAGGTTGGTCATTACTTCATTAATTGTGTGCGGCTATTGTACATCCGCCACACGGCTAGAATTTTCACCAATAACAATATATCGGAGGCTGAAATTGGGAAGGGAAACACTATAGAGTGTTGCCTGGTTTTCTCACTACTCTCTGCACTCATCATAGAGCCGTTGGTGGCACATATAAAAGTAATGCACAGTCACAGAGGCATCCACATGACGGGACCACCTCAAGTGATCCAATTAAATTCAGAATATACTCTCCCATATGTTTGTGACCCAGAGACTAATCTGGGTTTCATGATTGACACATTACACGAGTGTGCTAGATACTCCGGGTATAGAGTGAACAGATTCAAATCTGTACTATTTCCCCTTACTGACGCCACAACTCCACCAGTAGATCTGATGGGTTTTAGATGGGTTCCTTTTGATACAAGTATCTTGGATTAATGGTCTCCAGATTGCAACAATCAGTTTATTCTGATAATCATGCAGGATATTTACAGCTGCTTTTTGCAAAACAAAATGCCTGGGCCGGGCTTCCTATCTCACTGTACGGACGGCTTTTATTGCTGAAAAAGATCATACATCCCAAACTATTATTTTATTTCTGTAATGTTACCATATGGCCGGGAAGGGACTTCTTTAAACGATTGAGATTATTGCCCCTGGGGTTTCTTTGGGGGGGAAATGGAGCAGCTAGGATTATTTGGGAGCTAGTAGAACCCTATCAACGTTGAGGGCGGCTGCACCAGCCTTTGACCTTTACTAGTTTGTCGCACAGGCACACTTCGCAGGGTACTGGTACTCGTCAGTGTTCAAAGTGGTTCATCTGACCCTAGAGTAATATGGGTGACAATTTTATAAAGATATTGCAATGTTACTGTTTTTGGAACAGCTGCCTGCCGCTTGCGACAATCCTTCCAGCAGGAACCTGAAAGGCATGAATGGATCACAGCAATAATTGATGGGGGAGGGTAGAAGAATAGGATCTCGAGACATTATAAAATTGGACAAGATAGCAAAAATAGGGCACGCCTGAAATGTGAGCAGGACCGAGGCATTGAATTCTCAGAAATGCAGTGGAAGAGATTTTGTCCTTCATCCAAGAAAGTGACCAATACTGCTTGCTATCGGTTGATACAGTTAAGATACTTAATCAACTGCATTACACTACAGCCAAAATGGCTAAATTTCCCCCTGAAGTAGAGAATGCATGTGTGAAATGTGGTATGTCCCCATCAAACTCAATCCATATGTTCTGGAACTGTCCACCAGTTACCCAATACTGGCTGAAATGTTAAGGGATATTGTTAATTTTCCCTCCTATATCCCCCATAAAATATTTGTTAGGGGATATGGAGATGTTTCAACCTCTCTTGTATTGTGGCTAATAATGTATCCTTCGACACTGGAAATCGAAATCGCCCCCTACCTGTGCAGAATGGTTAAGGGATTTGGTCTATACCAACAAGATGGAGGAGAACTTTGTTGCTATGACACTCCCAGCCTGTAGACCTAAGGACATATGGGCTCTGTTACGTATATATCTGGCTCGAATGGAACATTTGGACATTGTTTACCAGCACGAGTCATAGATGGTTGCAGCAGTTATGACTCAGTACTGGTGGTTGTATAATGTGACAATTTAAATATGTTTGGCTGTCTATGTCCAAACCCCTCATACTATGTCATTCATCCATTGTGCCGGTCCTATGTCAATGTCATGAAGTCTGTCTGTTTTTTCAAATTTTTTTAAATAAAAAATATATAAAGCTTTGCTCTGGGAAAATCCCCAAGACCTGATGGACTAACAACAGAGATCTATAAAACCTTATAGATATCCTTGCCCCACATCTCTTAGAGGTATACCAGGAAATCGTTATTAAAAAATGAGGGGGTGGCGGGGGTGTACCCATAACCATGAAGGAAGCAGTTATAACGCTTCTTCTGAAAGCCAATAAAAATACAATCTACTTTTACTTTTCGCATGTTGGGCAGCTCATCTGCACTTGCTATCCACAGAACCTCCCCCAGTGGCTTACCTAGCACCGCCCTGTTCATTCTACACCAAGGATTCCCTGTGTCACCCAACAGCCAAGCTTTAATCATGCAGAGCTGGGCTGCAACGTAGTAGATTTAAAAGTTTGGAAGGGAGACCCCCTGTGGCGTGGTGCCATCATTGTCTTGAGTGCTATTCTACGGCACCCATTTTTCCATATAAAAACTGTTATTTTATTTTAAAAATGTAAGAATGTCAAGGGTATTCAGAGAGAGGTTCAATATCTCAGACTTTGAAGCATTGGTTTTGAGCCCCGCCACGCACCCAAACTGGTCAAGCTCCCTCATGATACCCAAGAGGGAGACCTCAAGATCTGTGACCGCCAAACGTAAATCAAAAGTCGGCTTCACCTTCCCCTTCCCCTTAATGGTAGGCCTACTATATTTCTCACAGACCACCAAAATAAAGGTGATTGGTCAATTATCGGAGAGCTTCTGAGTCAGGAGGGGATTAGACAGGGGTGCCCCCTCTCACTGTTTGCTCTTGCAATAGAGCCGCTTGTGGCACATTTTGCAAAAACAACCATTGCAGTATGGCCTACAGTTCAACATTCATAGATTGATCATCTCACGTTATGCAGACGATATGGTATTGGTATTCAAAAACCAACGAGAAGATCTAGTCCCCATAATACATGGCATTGAAGAAATTGGTACTCATTCAGGACTCCAAATTAATCTTACTAAATCAGTAATCTTCCCCATCACCAGGAATACAAAACAAGTTTGAGGATGGCATGGGGTTTAGATGGGAGACGGACAATACTTGCTATTTGGTAAGAGAAATCTCTCACAGCCCTAATATACTAGTCTGTGGATCAAATGAAGAGCCAGATTGACAGGTAGAGGGGGCTTTGTCCTCGATGGGCAGAATTGCACTTAAGATGGTTGTTTTCCCTAAGTTCTTAGATCTCTTCTTAAATGTTCTGTTAATCCTCTATAAAGTATTCTTTAACAGCATAGTGACTCAGCTTGTGTATGCTGGTGAAATGGCCAAGGTTGGATGGAGGCAACTGGTGGTACCACTTGAAATGGTCTGCTTTCAATGCCAGATTTTGAGTGCTACTAGCCATAAGCTCACATTTTATCCTTTTGGTACTAAACACCTATGTATTGGCAACATATACAAATAGAAAGAGCAATAGCAGCACCGGCACTCGAGATACGTGGTAATGCAGGGGACTAGGAAGGACAAAACTGACACGAATTGCAAGCACTTCTCATACCTGGGAAAATATTGCAACTAACCCCCCCACCTACCCCCAAACAACCCCCACTGTGGAAATATTGCATGCCATGATCATGGTGCAAGAGGAGGATAACCTGTATGAGAAGGACAGACAAGACCAAGCGGGCATGGGAAAATGTCTTTGATCAAACAATAACTGAGGGCAAGTATATTTATATTTTAATTTATTTTTTTCACGCACACACAAACAACTTATCTTTAAATACTAGATTCAAATTGATTCGTTTTAAATATTTGCACCACATTTATTATGCAAAGCTACATAAATATTATTGTGACAGGCCGATACGTGTGGGAGATGCCAGGCAGAGGATGCAGACTTCTTCCACCGAGCCGGGCAGTACCCAGAGTTTCAGAAGCGTTGGCCCAGCGTCTGAGACACGAGGGAAAATTGTTATGAAACCATAGAATTGTCCCTCAAGATTAGTCTTCTGAGGTTCACCAGACAGATACCACCACAAGTATGGAAATTGGTGAACTTAATTTTGGTAGCAGTGTGATGCAGAATAGCCATGGAGTGGTGGCAGGGACCGCCCCCAAACCTACAGAGCTGGTTGGTATTCTTAGCCTACTGCCACGGTATGGAAATAGCATATATACAGACAATATTATCAGGATCTAGAGCTTCTGATATTTGGGTCGCACACAGGAACTGTTTGCTAAAGGCCTTAAGGACAGAAGAAGTTAACAGAATGTATAACGCGCTACTGCGACCAAAAGGTATCCTGCCGCTGTAGGCTCTCAAGGAGGAGGGCCTGACAACAGGTAAAAAAATTAAAAAAAACAACAAAAAAAAACAACAAAGAAAAATAAAAGGGTAAAAGCCCAAACTGAGTTCAGGATTACACAGACAGGTTTTCAGAGCCTTTCGAAAACATAGATCAACAATGTTCCGAATCGACAAAGGAAGGGAGTTCCACAAAGCAGGGGCAGCAGTAGAAAACGCTCTACTACCCACTGCAGATTTGAGGGACCTGAAGAAAATTCTAATTAGCAGAACGGAGATTACGAGAAGGCGCAGACCCTTCACATTAGAAAAGATGGTGTGCAGGACATATCTGAGCAAGATATGTAGATTACAACATTGAATATTTGAGTGCTGGTTCATGGAAAATCCCAGGTTGAAGTTTTAGATAGATCGTTTTAGATTTAGATAGTTGTAGCAAGTTGAATGTTGAACATGAAAGGATTCCTACCCAAGTTGTTTCAAATGTTTAAAACTCAATAAACAGAATAAAAAAAACACAAAGGAATGGGGGGCCTACAAATGCTAGACATCCCCCGCAAGCACACCCAGGTGTTCAGAAAGGGTTCACACACACTAAGGAAGTGAATCTACCCTCATCCATAAAGGCAACACCATATAACAGTACGGACAAGTTTCAGGTGGGCCAAAATCCCCAGTCCTGGGGCAGAGTCGCCCAGGCGCCAAAGATATCCACATTCACTCCACAATTAGTAGTTAAATAACCCCCAGCCTTTTCAATCCCAAAATATTTGAGTTAATAATGTGCAAGTGTTTATTTGGTCCTCCGTAGCACTTGCCGGCGAAGGGGGAATGATAAGGAGGATAGAAATTGAGAAATTTGATTTGGAATAGTCTGTTTGCACACATGCCGCGGCCCCTTAAGGATGCTACAACATGCACATCTGATTTGGTGCTTTCTGGACACATAACAAAATATAGTTAAGACTTGCAGTCAGTGGTATGCACAAGGAGTAGTTAGAAATGTTTCCATATAAAAGTGTCTTTCTGTGCATATTTTCTCACTTGTTACATTAATACTCGATAAAAATATTAACAGAAATAAACTAAAATGTATCATTACTTGTTGATCTGATTTACACACCACACTAACAAGTAAGGAGGATTCATATAGGTGGCAAATGCACAACCCAGAAAAAAGACTTAATTATCCTTTATTCAAGCACCGTGACAGCCACAATACAGGGCTTAGTTCTACTGAACAAGACAAGAAAGAGCCTTGGGCATCCACATAGCCAGGTCTACGCAGTTTTAACTACCACGAAATAACTCAGGAGCACTTAATCTACCAGCCTCGGAAACATTGGCACATTTACCATTAGCAACAGGGCAGAAGGCACCAGTCATTCAGATGGTCAGGAACAAGGGTCAATCTTATGATCAAGCCGGTAATCAATCCCGAGTCCCCATTTCCCCAGACATGTCACAGTGGACCTGCAGCAACCCCCACCACATCTTTCCTTCCTACCTCCACCACACTCTCCCACACGTACCCTCTTACAACCCCCATATCTTGGCTCCACACCGCTGCAGGCCCTGCCCTCATGCTAGCTGTCCCAGAGGATTTCACTATCCTCAGAGCCGACAGAACTGAAAACCGAGGCAGAGGTCTTGCCATCAACGCTAAAACTAATCTCAACTTGAGACTCAGCCCAATCGACAAACTCGACTCTTGCGAATAACTCACAGCCAAACTGCCCATCGCCAACTCCCAAACCCTCACCATGCACCTTCTCTACAGACCCCCTGGCCCATTGGGATTATTCGAAGAGAACCTCACAGCCATCCTCGCCAACAACCTAAAAAACTCAACCCAGAGCATTCTTTTAGGAGACTTCAACCTGGGATTCAAAGACCAACACGCCACACTAATTTGACGATATTCTGGCTGAACTAGGTTTCAACCAAAAAGTGACCCTTCCCACACACAATAAAGGAAGGACTCTCGACTGGGTGGCAGACAACAACTGCTCTGCCTCCATCACCGCCATCACCCCCTCCTTAGCTTTTCCCTTGAGGCCCCAACTCCGACCTCCCCTAATAACATGCTAGCCCCAACCATCCCCACTAGAAATAAAAAGAATATCACAGCCGAAAAGCTCGTCCCCCCTCATTCTTCCCACCCTTAACTCACTCACTGACTCTACTGACCCCCCCCATTCCCTCGTAGACAAGTATAATAAAATAATAACCTCAGCACTAGACTCCATTGCCCCAATGAAACTAAAAAAAAAGCAAACCTAAAAAGGCACCTGAACACATGGTTCGCCCCACACCAGAAAACTCATAGAATCGAAAAACGTAAAAGTGAACAGATATGGATAGACTCTCCATCAGTGTTCAACAAGACTAACCTTAACAATGCAACCACCCATTATAAGAAGGAAATAATCCTGGCCAAACAAGACTCCTACAACCAGAGAATCGCCCAATCTAACTACAGTATAAAAGAATTGTTTACCATCCTCAAAGAACTGGAAACCCCCCCCCCCCCCATCACTATCACAGACACATGCGTGAAAGACAAACCCTGGTGCACTAGCATCCAAAATGCACTAATAAAGTTGCAGCCCTACAGGTCAAGATAACGAACAAAAAAGAAAATCTTCCCCATACCACCCCCACTACTAACCTCACCCCATCCACACCCAAACCCCTTCACCGTCTCAACTTCTCCAAAGTATCCACCCTAGAGGTCGAAAAAGTCATTCTCACCCTGAAACCTTCAAACTGCCAAGGTGACCCCCTACCCCTCGCAAATCATTAAAGATGCAGCTAGAGACCTCTCATCCTTCATTTCCAAACTCATCAACTCCTCCTTCTCCACAGGAACTATCCCCAGCAACCTCAAGAGTCCCGGGTTCTCCCACTGCTCAAAGACCCCTCTATACCCACTAACTACAGACCTATCACCACTGTCCCCTTCCTACTTATAATTTTAGATAAGGTAACTTCCCTTCGAATACAACAATATTTAGAGCAGAATCACCTCCTGAGAGTCCGAAAGGCTTCAGTCCTGAACACTGGACTGAAACAGCACTGATCGACCTCAAGGCACAAATAGACATTCTCAGAGATAAAGGCAAAGCCGCCCTACTACTACTCCTTGACCTATCAGCGGCATTTGATCTAGTAGATCATAACATGCTCTGCAACCACCTAGACTCGGCAGCCCACTTCTCACAGGAAGCGATAGGCTGGATACAATCGTTCCTTAACAGGACCGTGGGTGTATTCTCCACCTCAGCATCAGCTGACCCTATCCCCTTCACCTGCGGGGTACCTCAGAGGTCCTGTGTCTCCCCTACTCTGTACAACATCTTCACAAAGCCCCTTTTCGATGATCGATGGTCTTGGTATCACCTACACCAACTATGCTGATGATACACAGATGCTCATACCGCTGATGGGAGATTATGACAAGGACTTGGCCTTAGTGAACAGGGTGTACCTCATCATCAGGCATGGATGGCCTCTTATGGTCTATGCCTGAATGATGACAAGACTGAACTCATCATCCACGGCACCGCCCTCAACATCAATAAACTCTAACAACTACTCGAGCTTCACTATTGACGGAAAAATCATTAAGGTAGCCAAGGAAGTTTTTACTTAGACGCCACCCTCTCCTTCAACACGCAGGTCAGCTCTATGGCCTCCTCGACTGCCTACACATGCAAACTAATCAGAGTGGCCAAACCCTTCCTCTCCACCAACAGCTGCACCACCCTGGCCAGAGCCCTTGTTTTGTCAAAACTGGATTACTGTAATGCCATTTACCTAGGAGCTAACAAATATATTTCAAACAAAATCCAGATTTTACAAAACAATGCTCTTAGAGCAGCATTGAGCATTCCCAAAAAAGACCACATTTCCGACATAAGGAGAGCCAATAATTGGCTCACCACCAAAGACAAAATTTCACTAAAAGTAGCCTCACTTACACACGAGTTCCTTAACAACTCCACCCCACATTACCTCAATGACAGATTCCAGAGGTACTCACCCAACTGACCCACTAGAACCGCAAACTCCAACCTCCTTGCAGTACCCAGATACATACGTTCCAAAACTGGAGGTACCAGCTTTCAGGTGAAAGCTGCCCAACACTGAAATTCCCTTCCCCATGCCCTTAGAGTCACCCAAATATACCCACTCTTCAGGCGTAATTACATCTGTTGGATAAAGGAAAATGACCACTAACCTTCCTCGGTCCTCCCAACCTTACCCCCCAGCGACCTCGTACTCCTGTGTACATATTGTAAAATTTCTGACACATGCTTATATCTCGCATACCACAATTTTACCTGTTTTTTTCTGTATTGTTGTATTTATGTACTGCTGCATTTACATGCATATTATCATTGTATACTATTACTGTACAGCAATGTAACTAAGCTGAAAATATCCTTACTACTTTCTGCGCCCCAATACCCCTGGGTCTGGTGCGCATTACAAATATTAAAACAAACACATGGAGCGTCAACCCTCCTGTAGCATGGTATATCCCAGGGCTTGTGGTAATGGCACATGTCAAGGACCACGTGACGTGATAAAAGTGATGAGCGGCTTCCTACTCATCAGTCCTGACCAACTGACTCCTGCTTGCTGTGTGGTTCTTGCCAGCGCCATGCTGGCGCTGCGCAGCATGCAGAGGGCCTACGTGTATGGTCCTGCACCAGGACGGTGCTCCTGCTGTGCAATGCTATCCTAAGGTTCCTCTGATGCCGCTGAGTCCCTGCAGGGCAACTCAGTGTGTGTGAGGGCCGGTGCCCCTGCTGGGCAGCACCAGCTGTGTGTCTGCGATGGCCTGCGTGCCCCCAGGCCAGTGAAGTGCCTATGTGCTCCTGGGCGGATAGGGTGCTCCCTGTCCCTGGGTGTTGACTGGGTGCCCCCAGCAAGTCCTTGGGCTGGCTGTGGGCCAGCCTGCAACTGTAATGTAGCCGTGTGTGCTGGTGCCCCCAGCCATGGATGGACTGGCCGGCGTGACCGCAGGTCCAGTCACAACATTGGCGATGAGGATGGAGGAGAAGCCCGCCCGACCACCATGGATGTCCAGCGTATCTTGCTGGGCCCTGCAAGGTGCTTGGTGGTGGTTTTTTTGTTTGTTTTCTGTTCCCCCTCCTGGAGGAGGAAAAGAGGGACAGGACAATGCCCAGAAGAGATGCAGCGTTAGCCGCGAGTGTGGAGAGGCGGCGTCGGCCTACTGCAGCGAGTGGGCATGGCCTGGAGACTACCGGGCCCACCAGTGGTGAAAGAAGCCGTGTGTGTGTGTGCACACCCACCCCCTGGAAAGACGGGTGCCTCACCGGAGCTTGACACGCGAGGGCCTGCAACCCTCATTAGCAATACGCCGGTAGGCACACACATAATGAGGAGACGGCGAAGACCATGTGACGGCCTGCAACCACCATTGGCGGTACATGGCCAGAGAAGGAAAGATCCCAGGCCCGATCTGCGGCGAGTCAAAGGAGAATCTCCATGTTGGGGCAATGCAAATACCATATAAATGCCCCCCTGCATATCTCGGGCCGAACAGGCCGTGAGGTCGGAGTTTCTTTTTCAGGAATGAAAGGGAAAAGAATGCGGCTGACGTGCAAATGCCAGACACTGCCCATTCATACAGCACACCCGGGCCGCATCAGCAGTGGCCGATATAGAGCGCTTCATGGAGTGTTGAGAAGCCCTTTGAAGATCCCAGAGCCATCGGTGTTGATTTTCAAAGCACATAATGAAATGTGTGGCTGACCATGCCCAACATACAGTGGCAAACCCCACGCCAGTGTGCGCTTGATGTGCTGTCACCATCTCCGGACCACGGGCGGTGATTGCCAAAGGAAAGAGTGCAAGAAGGATGCAGCTCTCGCGAGTGCTTGTGCGCCCTCTGCCGTCAGTTGTGTCTTGGCTGCAACCCCTGTGTGGAGGGGTAAGTGTGAGGAGTGGTCTGCCATCTCGCCACCAGTACCCGGCCACTGCCTGACCCTACCATCCATGGACGAGGCCGATGTGGCTGCTGTACAGAGAACTGAACTGTGCTGAATGGATGCCTATGGAAGTCGGACTGGTCTCCTGCGGACCCGCAATTGCGTAATATGGTCTCAGTAGCCATCCCCAGCTTCTCTGTGCTATGCCTTCAGACAGTCATGAAAAGGGAAGACTGGCTCCACGCAGAGCCCATCTTCGATTTCCATGACCAGTGCAACTGCGATCCAAAGGCATGCTCTTGTCTTTTTTTGTTTTGTTTGGTTTATAAATATTGGTACGGAAAACAGCCGCTCCCCCACCCCCGTTAATGCCTTTGTTTGCTCGCCCAGGCCTATAATTTGGGTCCGAGGCTCTTATCCCTCAATCGATCCCACATCCTTGTTATTGCTGTATTTGGCTGAAGCCTAGGGAGGCAGATTGAAATTGAGGCAGTAAAGTTGTGAACAATGTGTTCACTTTTAATTTGTATTTTTTTTATTTTTTTTTATGTTACAACGAAAGACAGTATTGTATCTTTAATAGAGAGCAAAGTCAGGATTCAAACACAAGTCGTCTGGTTACCCATGGGACGACGCAGAAACACGAAGAATGTTTATGTACATTGACTCAATTGGCATTTTGCCATGCAGGTACTGTTTCGAAACAGATTATTTGCTTTAAAACCTATGGACATTTTATACTTTTTACAGCAATAGTTACAGAAAAATCTAATTTTTCGACAGGGACGTCGTTTCACCAAAATGCCAGGGGTAGCGATCACACGACCCTTGGCCTCTGATGACATCACAGGAAGTGATGTCATTTGACCCCACTCTGAAGTAACATCACGGGAAGCAATGGAACAGGACTTTTCACCCCTTGAGAAAACAGGAAGTTGCATCACATAGCATTGTCCCTAAGTACACTACGAGAAATATGGTTAAGATATCACTATAATGTGATATACATTTCATACAAGAATGGATCACCATATGTATCATTATGATCAGTGTATTTAGGCCCATATTACCAAATTCCTGTGAATGCAAGCAGACGTCCATGGCCAAATGAGAATGATGAATTACTATATAGCACTTACGCTTAAGCGTTTTATATGGAACAAATATACATACAATACCACCCAACCTGTCTTGGTACTCATTTATCGACATCAGAAGAATGAAAGGCTGAGTTGAGGTGTTTAAAAACAGACTAAATCAGTGACTCCTGAGTTTAGCAATTATTGTATAGAATTCTAGAAAGACACATTTGTGTTATTCCTATTCCTTCTTATTTAGGGTCACTGCAGAAAGTGTTAACTTGTGGAACCCCCGTTTATTTTTATTTTATTTATTTTTAAAAAGAGGCCTGAACAAAAACCCACCCACTCCTGAAGCAAAGCGCCACATGGTGCTGGCCACAAACTAGGAGGTTGCATAAAATAATAATAAATACATTTATTTAAAAAGGGGTATCAAGGGAGACCTCAGGGGTCAATGACGTCCTTGCTTTTCAGTTGTTGATAATACATTTTCTGAAAGGCAAATGGCGGAGTTGGCTGCAGAGTTGCAGTCTGTGGCAGTCGACCTTCCTTACCAGACCTTCCTACCAGAGTCTCTCTACGCTTGTTGCTGTTTTTGTGGGTGGACCCATAAAACCTCTTCCTAGCCGCGGAGCGGCTGCGGAGTTGGCTGCAGAGTTGCAGTCTGTGGCAGTCGACCTTCCTTACCAGACCTTCCTACCAGAGTCTCTCTACGCTTGTTGCTGTTTTTGTGGGTGGACCCATAAAACCTCTTCCTAGCCGCGGAGCGGCCGCGGAGTTGGCTGCAGAGTTGCAGTCTGTGGCAGTCGACCTTCCTTACCAGACCTTCCTTCCAGAGTCTCTCTACGCTTGTTGCTGTTTTTGTGGGTGGACCCATAAAACCTCTTCCTAGCTGCGGAGCGGCCGCGGAGTTGGCTGCAGAGTTGCAGTCTGTGGCAGTCGACCTTCCTTACCAGACCTTCCTACCAGAGTCTCTCTACGCTTGTTGCTGTTTTTGTGGGTGGACCCATAAAACCTCTTCCTAGCCGCGGGGCGGCCGCAGAGTTGCAGTCTGTGGCAGTCGACCTTCCTTACCAGACCTTCCTACCAGAGTCTCTTTACGCTTGTTGCTGTTTTTGTGGGTGGACCCATAAAACCTCTTCCTAGCCGCGGGGCGGCCGCGGAGTTGGCTGCAGAGTTGCAGTCTGTGGCAGTCGACCTTCCTTACCAGACCTTCCTACCAGAGTCTCTCTACGCTTGTTGCTGTTTTTGTGGGTGGACCCATAAAACCTCTTCCTAGCCGCGGGGCGGCCGCGGAGTTGGCTGCAGAGTTGCAGTCTGTGGCAGTCGACCTTCCTACCAGAGTCTCTTTACGCTTGTTGATGTTTTTGTGGGTGGACCCATAAAACCTCTTCCTAGCCGCGGAGCGGCCGCGGAGTTGGCTGCAGAGTTGCAGTCTGTGGCAGTCAACCTTCCTTACCAGACCTTCCTACCAGAGTCTCTCTACACTTGTTGCTGTTTTTGTGGGTGGACCCATAAAACCTCTTCCTAGCCGCAGAGCGGACGCGGAGTTGGCTGCAGAGTTGCAGTCTGTGGCAGTCGACCTTCCTTACCATACCTTCCTACCAGAGTCTCTCTACGCTTGTTGCTGTTTTTGTGGGTGGACCCATAAAACCTCTTCCTAGCCGCGGGGCGGCCGCAGATTTGGCTGAAGAGTTGCAGTCTGTGGCAGTCGACCTTCCTTACCAGACCTTCCTACCAGAGTCTCTTTACGCTTGTTGCTGTTTTTGTGGGTGGACCCATAAAACCTCTTCCTAGCCGCGGGGCGGCCGCGGAGTTGGCTGCAGAGTTGCAGTCTGTGGCAGTCGACCTTCCTTACCAGACCTTCCTACCAGAGTCTCTTTACGCTTGTTGATGTTTTTGTGGGTGGACCCATAAAACCTCTTCCTAGCCGTGGAGTTGGCTGCAGAGTTGCAGTCTGTGGCAGTCCGTGAGCAGGAGTGACCGGCCTGCATGGAGGCCGGTAGGGGTGAAACACCCCCGTCATCACCTCTGAGAGGCGAAGAAGAGGGCATGCGACGGCTGAGGAGTTCAAACCAAAGACCTTCGTCTACTAGATCTGACCTCCCTCGCCCACTCTCAAGAAAAAGACATACCAACTTGGGGCCCCAAACCGATAGCTCCCTTGTATACTTTCAACACGAGCCCGCTTTGAAAAAAAACAACCATGGTCAAAGCGCAGCCCCAGCGTCACCCCAAGAAAGGATGCCGACAGTGTGGAAATACTTCAAACCAGACTCATTGCGGCAATCGAGTCCCGGGAGGTCCAAGAGCGGGCGCCTGAGTTGGTGAAGCCCCATGCGGTCAGGTTCCCAGTGCAGCCGACCGAAGGGTGGGCGGCGAGGGAACCGCAGGCGGCTTCGCCACTCTCTGCGCTCGTTGTAGCCTAGGAGGGCTCTCAAAAACCTCTTACCGGAGTTCGGGCCTCGGAGGTTCTTCGGTCAACTGGAGCCCTGGGTTTGACCGGCGCAGTGTGTGACGGCTCGGAGGGCTGTGGCAGGGATGGCCTCTGCCGAGGAGGGGAGCCGCAAGAGCTTGCTCCCCCACCTGCCGCCTCGCCAGCACTCGTCCCGGAAGCTACGGAGGTGCCGGCAGCGTCATCGGAGAAGAAGGTGGGGCGTGCTAATACTCATGCGCCCGAAAAGGAGGGCCCACTTCCTCAAGGGGGCGGAGCCAAAGACCAACAAACTGAGGAAGACCCGCCTACTGTAGAGTTTCAACCCGCAAAGCCTCCAACTATGCTGAATTCAGAGGGCAAATCCCCCTCTATTGACTCATTGCTTCCACACACTCACCTAAATAAAAGTTTGAAAAATAAAGAGCTCCCAAAGAAAAAAAGAAACCAAAGCAAACAAAGAAAGAAGAAGGGTCCGGCAGGTCGAGCACCGCAGTATAAAAAACCTTCGGAGCAGCTCGTAACGAACGCAGCGATTTGCAGTTCTTTAAAACCATACTTCGTCAGCCAAGGGAAACGAAAATATGATGTCCTCCTAGAACTGACGGACGCTGAAATATTAGACGCAACGGACGACCTCGCTGGGGGCCCTAAAGCATGCAAGTTTCCTTACGCACCGAAAGATCCTTTACCGCTTTCTGCTGAAAACGACAACACCTGTGAAGTTTTTCCTCTCCTGGAAAGCCCAAGAGCCGACTTGCTTGCAACATCGGGCAGTCCAAAACCTGCTCCGCTCAACCTTCCTCCAACGAGTCCACCCGCCTCGCTTGTTGAAGTTCCCCAAAAGAATAGCCCAAAGGATCCGCTAAGCTCTCAACCCGCCCCTCAAAGTATTGAGACCCGGGATTTCGATTCTCTAGCCAAAAATCAACACCAACAGGAACCAACTTCAGCAGTCCCGGACACAGGTCTCCACTCTCCTAAGGCTAAATTACAGCCTCCTTCACCCTTCAGCCATAATATTCCACTTCGAAGGAAAAGTGCTGGTGAGACCCAATTGGAGGGCGCCCTCAATGAAACACCGTCGAAAAAACGAGACCTGACCACACTGATGTCAGCTTTGATGATCGCACTCGCTCCTTTTGGTAAATTATATGAAGCCATAAACGACACATTAAAGGATCAAACCCCCCTGATCGCAATGACTCACACGAAAATGACATACCTTGAAGGGTATATAACCGCAAAGGAAAAAGTTGACAGTGTTATATATATGACAAAATCATTGGTGTCCCTTCACAAAAAAAACTGAAAAGTCGATTCAATCAGCTCACTCAATCTTAATTAAAGATACAAGAGATTCTGCATCACAGACCGACCCAATGGCAGAAAAAGGAAGAGAATCAGGGTCGAAAACCCAACAAACTGGAAAACAAGTTCCAAGCAAAATCTGCTTTGACTTTGGGAAAGAGTTCAGAACAAACCAAAAAGGAAAAGAAAACATCGAACCTCTCAGAAAATTTCTATTTGAAGGAGTCAAAAAGGGCCCGGCTAAACCTTGCCTAAAAGAGCCAATTCTAGCTCCCAAACAATCACATCAGCAACCTGGGGTGAGTCCAGGTAAAGTGCAAACAACAGTTAAACCACCTCAGCTTACTAATTCAAACGGAAATCAAAAAAAAAAAAAAAAACCCACCCCACAAGAAGTGGTGATAGCTCCTGTTCTGAAACCCTCAGCCAGCAAACCACTGGAAAAAGGTTTGACCCCCTGACAGCAAACCAACGACCTGTCAGTGAATGAATTAAAACTCTGTGCCACCCCTCAGTCCCCGATACAGGTCTGCCATTACGTTAGAAGTCCCTCTCAGTCTCCGTTGTCACATTCGCCAATTACTGTTGAAGACTTCCTGAGAGACGAAGCTCTAATGAATATCACTCTCCACTCGTCTCCAGAGAGCGGCTGTCAAAACCACATTGAAAACCACCATCACAAAAGACTGCAACCAATCAATGACTGTATAAAAAAAATTCACCACCAAAAAAACATAAGCCCGACACTGACAACAAAAGGGCCCGGCTAGACGTTGACGAGAGATATTCTCGTGGCCCGTATTCCTTGAGGGAGAAACCAACTTCGCACAAGAGAAACCATGTTGAACTGGAATCCTATACTGATACCATCAAAACCCGGAGAGTCGAACCTAATTTGCATAAAGGATTTAATAACCGTATCGAACTGACGGAAAAAAAAACATTCTGGGGACAGAAGCTCGATTCAAAAAACAGCCTTAAGCTCAAGGCTTGCAGCTATGACAATTTTAAAGCTAGAACAGATTCCAGCAAACTTTGAGAAGACAACTCTAAACAGGGGGACAGTACTGAAAATCCTAAAACACACAAGAGACCTAAAAGATCTGACAACAGAGGACCTGGTACTTGTTGAACCATACCACAAGGATCAAAAAGCAAAGGCGTACTTGTACGTAAGCGCAGAAGCAAAAGGTAGCTGGTCAAAAAAAGGCAAAGCTGACCTCCTGAAAAAGGGCTCCTTCATTACAGAGGTGAAACGCTCCCTAAACGAGTAGACACCGCAAGAAAAGAAAACTGCATACCCGTTTGGGAACATCCATTACAGGTCAAGAACGGAGTCGAATAAGCTGACCACGTTGCCGCTCCCAAGGCAGGAGTCGGCCCAATTATTAGAGTCTATTGGAAAGAGCAAAAAGCATCCCCCTCCAAATGGGGAACCTGCCGAAAGAAACTTACAAAGACCAAGAGGAAGCCGGGAAGGGAGACCCCCGGCTAGAGGTAGGGGACAGTCCTATATCGAATCTAAGACGGACCAAAAATCTTCCGATAGAAACCGGAAGTCCACGAGACCTATGGATCACGTGGCTGTCAATGAAAACTCATCAACATTTGCACCGATCAAACAGCTTTTGGCGTGGCTTCCGAAAACTTCATCGAAACACCAAAAGCAATAGCAACAAATTCCATCCGCTAAGCAGGGGACTGATTCAAAAGATGGACCAAGTTAAAATACACCAATAAAGGACCCAGATTGCCAAGACCACTCACTTAAAATGATCTCTTGGAATACAAGAGGTTTCGCCCACCTCACAAAACCTGGACGAGTTAACCTAGGGGACTTTGACATTATTACCCTTCAAGAAACATGGCTACTTGATTCCCCAACAATAGATGGCTTCTCAGTTGCAACTTCTCCAGCAAAAAAAGGCCGCTTGGGCCGCCCATCAGCCGACCTTCTAGTAGCAGTCCGAACGGGCTCTGGGCTTTCAATCCAGAAGAAGATTGCCGCAACTCAATCTCACTTAGTAGTACAACTAAAGTGGGACCGACTAGCTGAAAACAGTCGATCGTTGATTTCCTCTCCGATTACGATAATCACTACTTACTGGAATCCTCAAGTCATTTCAGATAAAATTTTCTTAGCGACTATTGAAAAAGATTGATGGGATCATGACCACCCAGGAAAATCCACTTATAATTCTAAGTGGCGACCTTAATGCTAAATGCCCTACGGGTCAACCAAGAGGTCTTGAGCTGCGCCAAGTAACCCAGACTGAGTCACGGGGAAAACAATGGCAATCGCTCATGGATTCTAGAAACATTTTTAACATCGCCCACTCTCTCCCCCAGGCTGTTCCCATTCCAACTTGGGAAAGAGGTTTGCAAGAAGGAACGATTGACTACTTATTTGTATCAGAGGAGATGTTAAATTGAATTACATCATTTGAGGTTGTAAGGACGGAAGCAAGCGATCATAACATTCTGAAAATCTCTTGGTCGACAACAGTTAGAAAAAGAACCCAAATGATGGAAAAAAACGAATCTACTAACCAAGGAAACCGTCTCAGGCTTACATCAGAGAGAATCAAGGAACTGACCAAAAACTACTTGATGCATTGCTCTTAGGGAAACAGGGAGAAATTAAACCCCACTGACTACCAGCCTCTTTTGGTTCCGTACCTGATACCAAGGAAACTTAATCATAAAGCAACTCAAAAACCTTTAAACATCTACGACGCCGAGTTGGTCCTGAAACGCGTACTTTGCGAAAGCTGAAAAAGCAGGCGGCTATTTCTAAGTCACCGGGTCTAAGAGACCTCTACCTAAAGGAACACAAGTCATATAAATCTTGGCTCAGACAACAAAGAATCCTCTTGTACCAGCGAGATTGTGAAGAAATGCTCCGAAAGTTGGCCTCCAAGAACTCTGGTGCTTTCTGGCAGCTAATAAAGAACACAGAAGAGGGAGTAAGTGAAAAAGGATCAAACAATGTCTCAGAAGAAGCATGGAAATCACACTTTTCCACGATTTTCCAACTTCCAAGGAATCAAGCACCGGTTACAGTGCAGGACTCAATATTTTCCACCTCGGAAGACAAAACAGAGCCTGGTAATTATCGTCCCATTGCCCTTTTGGGCACCATAGGAAAAATCTACGGGTCATTTCTCCTAAAAAGTTTCCAATACTGGGCCAAATCAGCGCCGTGTCGAGACCCTTTTCAAACAGGGTTCATGAAGAACTCAGTGACTACCGCCAACATTATGCTGCTAAGTGTCATAAAGGCTGTATTTTCATCCAAGCCCGTGAGAGTACATCTGGCATTTATCGATCTGAGTCAAGCTTTTGACCAAATAGACAGATCTTTGCTGTGGTCTAAGTTAGAAAAATGGAACTGTCCAAACAAAATCCTTGACCCAATCAAGGCTTTCCATGACAAGACTTCGATCAGGATCAAATTGGACCAAGTGGAAACTTGTCTGAAGAAATCCAGACGCTTAGAGGGGTAAAGCAGGGCTGCCCATTGAAATCTTAAAAGCAGCTTTAGAGGCATGTTCCCTTAGATCTAAAGAATTCGATTAACTAGGTTCTTGACAAACAAGGTTTGAACCTGACCCGAACGTCAACACTGAACTGTAAAAGGGAACTCTATAAACTTTTAATTTTTCTTCCTCCAACTTTTTCTTTCTCCAATTTTTTCTCCTTTTTGCAAAATCATTGATTTGATAAAAGCGAAATAATAAAAAAAAAAAAGAAAAAAAAAAGAAAGGCAAATGTACATTTGTCCTTTGAACGGTCTTTAGTTAAGGAAACCAACTGAATGAAAGGTGCAGATTTCACATTGGTAAGTTGATTTACCCGGATTCTGTGATAAATGAGAATGCTCTGCGCACATGATTCTTGACCATGGTGCATATACTCCCAGGTATGTTCAGCATTGTGGAAAGGCAAAGGTATTTTTAACTGGCAACGAAAAAAACGCTTACAAAGTTTAAATCCGGCAACGTGCTTTCTGTCTTTCGATCTGCTCGTGCGAGGTCACTTCTGCAGTGTGTGCTGGCGAGGCTCTGGAAATCACAGCAGGTTCGTTTTATGCCAGAGACACACCTATTATTGGCAGGGCGCTGTGTGATAATCCAGAGAAGCTTTCAGATCTTCCAAACAACCCTGCTTCATTGCGCAACTTTAGACTTGTGTACATTTCAATGGCATCCTCCCCACCAATCCGCTTGCCGTTTTAAGTTACAAAGACTTCAACATCTTGGTGCATGTATTCGGCTGGAATGCAGCCTTCAAAGCATATGTGCACGCAATTCAGTTGTTCCCTACTTTACCCGTGGAAACGTACTGTGTGTAGGCAGAGCTGCAAGGCCATGTGCCATGAAAGACAAGTAGGCTCACCTAACTTGCATATGCACTGACGTTACTGCAAGTGGCAACGCAGAAACTGATATCAGTTGCTACTCGAGGGTGGCCTGGTAAGTTACATTACAAGAAATAATATATTTTAAAAGTTACACCTTTGATAGTCATTACACTTGGGAGGTTGGAAGAACTCCCGCCAAAACGGAGCGCTTTCAGGTGCTGGGAAATCACTGCACGTCTGTGTTTCAAAAAAAGCGTCCTGGTTGACTAGGTCAACATTGCAATATGCGAGCAGCTGCATCCACTTCTATATGCTCTCTGCAACCCAATTTTTCTGCACTGCCTGCTGTAACCTCCCCTAGCCGCTTCTCCAGTGACACTTGAAAGCCTGTAGGCTACTCTGGTCCCGAGCCACAACTCAACAATGGCAGTAGAGGCAAGCAATGGAGCGGGCGACGTGTGCAGTGCTTCTGATAATAAAGATGTTGCACCAGTTGAAATTAAACTCGTGTTGCTGTCGACCGACCCAATGATCTGTTGGTGCCAGCCTTCCTAGTTGCAAAAGGTCGGTTTTCTTCTGCCACGGATACGGAAAAGCAGGTGTAGCAATTCGGAAGGAACCTGGGGGCCCCCGAAGTCTGAGCTGGACATGAACCCCAAGTCGGTGGATCCATACTTGATGTGATCTGACTGCAGCAGCTCAGAGGAGGGAGATCCAGGTTGGGCGAGCACTCCTTGGTTCTGGAAGTTGTCCAGTAGTTGGTGTGTTCTACAGCCTCAGTCAAGGCAGCAGATGGCCAGGTGCACGTTGTGGGCTGGTCCCATGATCACACAGGCCAGCCCAATCAGTGCTGGGGGCACCCAGATAGCCGTGGTCACATGGCAAGACACCAGCTGCTGGGGGCTCCCGGACTGGCAGCTGCGATCACACAGCATGACAGTGGTTTGGTGGCACCCAGGTTACACATGCTGATCTGGGGGTACCCAGATCTGTGCAGCTGGACTGTGATCACACTGTGTAGGAGAGCAGGCCCTACAAATGAGATACAGTGCGATTCATGGAGTCTGCAGCCGTTCGGAGGCATGTGTGCGCAGAGGCTCCTTTTATTAACATCCTGTCATGGCACATCTTCTTAATGGGGCAATACATATCCTTAAAGGGGCAGCACCACAGTGCTCTGCTCCTGGTGTCCCTAATGAGACAGCGCTGACTGGCAAGACCCAAGTTAGCACAGCAAGAGGCCGAATGTTGCGAAGAGCTGCGCTCTATGGCTAATTAGGGATGCAGGATGGTACCCAACACCAAGGAATGATCTATAAACTACTGCAGAGAATAATAGGCCTGCAGCTACCTACCCCGACTGAGCCATCAGGGGTGACCCTTCTCTTATATCAAATACTCAAGAGTCTGGGAGTGGTCCCCTCACCCAGGAGTGGATGAATAGCCCTTGCTCCCAGCACTTGACTGCCACTGTGTGCCGTTGCACTTCTCCAACCAGATAAGGCATAGAGACCAACGTTGCACATTTTTACTCTTCTTGCCATCAGTAGAGGGGAAGAATGCAAGTGGACCAGAGATCCAAACACTGCTTAAAAGCTACATCCAGAGTCACTGTGGGCATACCAGTCCAAAGCTACAAAGAACAAGGAAATTGCAGCCCTAGATTCCAAAAGGGTGACTTCTTGGAGAGTGGGCAGCTGTGTGTGGTTTTCATCCTGGAGACACAATTTGACAGACTGCTACAGAACACAACAGTGCTCTGCTATGCCACAAAGTGCCGATTCCTCTTCCACCTAATTTCAAAATGGCAGAATGGGGTTTATACCATAGGTCCCCGTCATGGCACATTGTCAATCGGAGAAGTGAAGAGAGAAAGGACCTGGGAGAAATGAAGGAGAGGAGAACATCTGAGGAAAAACACGTCCAGGGTCAATCCCCCCAAAAAGTGGGTAAATAAAAAAGAGCACAAAGCTGCAAAAAACAATAATAGCCGAAGTAAGAACATACAATAGCCCTGCTACTGTCTCTACAGAAAGATATTCAGCTTTGAATTGTTTTGAGCTTCTATGCAGCACTGATATCATAAAAAGAGTGCAGGGTCTAAAAGCATCTGGCTCCTCATTAGATCCTCTTCCTCTTAGATCCCATATCTTAGTATTGGTTGAGGATCTAGGCAATCTTATTAAAGCCTCTTTTCAGAGAGGATGGTTTCCTTCTCAATTAAAAGGAAGCTGAAGTCATGCCCCTTCTGAAGAAAAGAACACTTGGATATCACTGATTTGGCAAATGTTTCACCAATATTTAATCTCCCCATTCTGAACAGAATTATGGAGGGAGAAGCTACTTCTCAACTGTCTATGGCATTTAGAAACATCACATCCTATGGTAAGTGCTCAATCAGGCTCTTGCCCATCTCATAGCACAGAAATAATAATTCTGCATATCCAGGAAAAACTCCTGGAAATCAGAGATCTAGGGCATTTGGCAGTGCTAATCCTTATCAATGTATCTCCGCGTTTCATACTGTATGTACACCATGATATTTTGATACACCACCTTAAATCTCTGATGAATATATGAGGAGCAGTACTAGCCTGGTTAGAGTCTTTCCTTAAAATAAAAAACAGTCATCAGAAGCTACAGTTGAGGAAGTTTTCGCTCTGATAGTAGTCATTTAGCCTGTGGGCTTCCACAAGGCTAAGCTCCTTCACCCCTTCTTTTTTAATGTTTTTATGTACCCTCTAGTGCAAGTAATTGAAAGTTGGGAGTTTGAGTGCAAGCTGTATGCAGATGCCACTCAGATTCTAGTGGATTTACAGGGGAGACATGACTGAGTTAGAGAGGTTGGAGAATGCGTAGGCGCAATGCAACGTTGGATGCAATACAACTACCTGAGGCTTAATAGGCATAAGACGAAAATTATATTAACTGGCAGCTGGCAGCTCGGTTGAGCCCCTCTTCACTTTTCATGGCCTACCAGTCTTGGTGCTCCACCTACCCTGGTGAAAGTAGTTAGAAACTTGGGTGTTTCGTTTGTTTGATATTAAACTAGCTTTTCCTCCCACGAGTAGATTAGGTTGTGAAAAATTCCCATTTCAATCTGTGTAACTTGCATAGATGTAGCCACATAGACAGGCACCATGCAAACATATGAGTTCAGGCAGTGGCTCTGTATGGAATACAACTATCTTATCCATATATCGGGGTATTTCTAAAATTAAAAATTGCTAGCTAGGCACCAAACAGTGCAAAATTGTGCAGAGCAGGTAATCTATGGACTGAAAATATGAGCCTATTTCATCGGCTCGTACCTCACTGGGCTGTCTTATAATAGAAAACCAAATCCAAACCGGTGTTTGTCACTTAAATATTTGTCAACTCTTGTTGCACAATATGCCCTTTCCATTGCATAGATCTAGTCCAAAAGAATGAGTGCAGGTGGTTACATATCTTGCTATGGTGGCAAAATGGTTCGCACAGTATGCCGCCGTAGGCAGAGTCATCTCCCAATACATATTGGAAAAAGTGTTTCTCTGCCAGTTTTGAAGGACAGACTGGTTGGGAAATCTCTTTCCTGGGTTTTTTTAAAGTTTGGTTTTATATAATTATGCCCGTTTACATGTATGTATTCTAATTACTTTTATCATTTCATTGTCGCCTTGAAATTGATTTGACTGTGATAAGTTTGCGCTTCATAAATAGACGTACTACTACTACTACCACCACCAATACCAAGGATTATGAAGTAATCGGGATAAGCCACAGCCTTATAAAATAGATCAGGTGAAGGCAAGAAATGTCACAACCCGGACAACATACCAGGAGGAGTTAGGTGATGCTACAGCCACAGAACAAAAGACCCCTATGCTTGTTGAGGCCGCAACTCGGCTGTGAATACGCAAACCAAAAGGAAGAAAGGTTCTTACTAGCGTACTGCAGGCTACATCTCAGGTCCTGGCAGGAACAAGAACACAGGAGAATGCCGGAGCCCAATGAAGGCACAAGTCCAAGTGGGTGTCAACTTCAGGCTGGGGGGGTGATAATCCCAGCCTGACAACAACCCTGGTAAGGGGGAATCAGTACTTGCAGGTAAGCCAACGGTCATTTTCTGGAAAGGATAGGAGGGCGTTAGGGACGTAAGGTATCCCCAAAGGCCAGAGAGAGAAAGGAGTGCTTTCTGGTTGGCGTGTGCAGATATCATACTAAAGAGCCTGGGAAACTGAACAGTAGCCAGAAGGTAGCAGCAATATCTGAGCCAAGAAGTTTTCCACATTCATAAAGCATGTCAAGAACCACGCTGGGCCCTATGCCTTCGACTCAGAACTACAGGTTTGATGCTATACCTGCTGAGACAATATGCCTTAGAGTAGGGAAAAACTAGAACGAGAATAGTTTGACAGGTCCTTTCATAAAAGCATCTTCCCATCCGGACACTTTTAACGTCTACATCTGGCCTTACCTGGCAAAACATTTAGGCCAGGGTGACAAAAGTAAATGAGCGCTTTAAGATGGGGAGTGTTAGACTCAGAGGGCCTCATTACAAGTTTGGAGGTAGCTATACCATCATTACCGGCATGGCTACCTCCAAACTCGGGTGGGGGTCCCAAAAAAAGGGAATTACCGGGCCATTCCGACTTTTGCAGGCCCGGTAATTCCCATTTTCAGGAGCCGTAACGTCCCCATTCCCATTTGAGCCCCATAGGGATCAATGGGAATGGGGAGGAGGCTAAAAACTGACCCGTTAATGAGGGTCCGTTGTTAGCATCCTGGTCTGCTCATGGGTGCCGGTATGCACGTCTGGCCAGACCAGACGTGTATACCGCCACCCGTGAGCAAACTCGTAATGTGGCGGCCCGGTACCTTACCGGCACCGTTCATACTGCGGCTGCCAGGGGCGTAATGAGGCCCAGAGAGCAGGGCACTCCTCAGAGCATTCAGCATACTAGAAAACGTTGACATTGTTTTCGATGCACCACCCAGTCCTCTGCATGAAATAGCCAATGCAGGCAGTTTGTGTTCATTTGCAACTTTCCACTACCCTATTATCATTCATCTAACTCCAATCAGGTGCCATTAACCAAAATAAAGTTGTTGAACTACATTTTGTCTCTCGTCTGCTCTGTTGGTCTCACAACAGGTTTACAGTACAAAGTGTTTTGGTGGAAAGGAAACTAAACCTTGTAGTTAAGCAGTTCAAGGACGCTTGAGATTAGAAAGGTCTCTTTATATGAAGAGTGTGCAAGGTGGCAATCTTAAAACGAGTCGCCGCTGTGGCCGTTATAACACCTAAGAACTGCAGAGGCCACATGTCAGCCTGGGCATTCATAGAATTCAAAAGAGCGGGTAATACCTGCTTACTGGTAGGTGGCATAGCTTGGATCGCTGTGAGTCTCTGCTTTGGGAAACCAACTGCTCATCACTCCCCTTTTCTTTGCAATGGTGCTACAGAGTACCTCATTTTGGTGATGTGGTAGAAGAGGTGGGGGGAGCTCATAGTCCCTTTAGATACAGACCTAGATGCCTAACTCTTTTTTTTTAGGTATTTAAAGTGTATTTGTCCATCGAGATGCCAACTTTCATACGCTTTACTTTTTAAATAAACCAACTACTGCCCCAGACTATCCGGCCTAGACAAGGTAATTACGCTCCGGGCTCCCTGCTCCGACACGCTCATGGTTAGCTTGTTGAACACGGCACCCCCACATTACCCAATTTACTTGATACATAGTACGACTCACCATCTTTGTATTTCATGCCAGACAAATATAAAGCTCAATCACATGACAAGCAGCTGCTTGCATCAAATGTTGGTTTTTCACCTCTCCCTTTTTTATTCCAAGTTGTTGGCCCGGTCACCATTCTTTCATGCCGCATCTGAGAAAGCGCCAATCTGTTCCATGTGCTGCGATTTGCGACATCTTCTCAATAATTTTCTATTTAAATAAACCACCAAAAAATAAGTGTTTTCTCTCGCTTAATATTAAACACGCACAACACTGCACATAATAATATGCAGCCCAGGAAATATATGCTGCCACGAGTACTTCGTGATCTCGTGCCGTTTTGCTACCCATATAGAAACAGGGGTAGGGATTAAACACATTTTCACAGATTTATATCCATCGGTCACATACATTCTTCTGGACCAGTGGTCTTCAAACCTTTTAGGAATGCCCCCCACCCCCAGCAAAATGTGGGCAGGCCGGGCCCCCCCCAGAAATGCCATGACAGTAAGTCCAAAAGGCTATCAACTATCACGCGCTGTCACTGCACCCTACTTCCAGTATAGTCCCTGGGCTCCCCCACCTGCTCCCATCTCACAGTCTCTGGGCTCCTTCATCCCACTCTTACCCAGTCTCTGGGCTCTCCCCACCACAGACCCTGGGCTCTCCCCACCCTGCTCCCAGCACTGTCTAAGGGCCAGTGGCGGCTGGTGAATATTTTAAGTGGAGGGGCATACATATTTCCCCCAAATATGCCATAGCAACCCTGCGTAGCGAGGGAGCCTGAACCAGGGGGAGTGGGGAGGGCGGAGTTTACCCCCTTGAATTTTTGCTAAATAATGGGATCGAATATTGCATTTCAGAGCATACTTAAAGAAAATTGAGTAAAAAGCCAAACAGTTTGCAATAAGCTCTGGGGGGCCCAGGGGACGCTTTATATTTTTTAGCGGACATCTATGATAGATGTCCAGTACAAAAATACCATCCCTGTCCCTTGGGCTCCAGAGCGCCGCAGATGGAGAGCTGATTTTGGCAGGTGGGTATGGGGATTGTGCAACAAATGCATTTTTAAAATGCCTTTGTTGTACAACCCCCCCCCCCCACTCGCCAAAATCAGCTGCACAGACCAACACACACACACACACACACACAGCAATCACAATCATTCACACGAGTACCCACCACCAAAAACTAACACCACAAGCATATACGCATCCATGAACAGGAATCGGGAAGCAAGAGGTTCCTGCACATGCATGCGCAGGGGACTAGGCGTGGGTGCTGAAATGCATGGGTGCTGAAACGCAATTAGCTGCTCCATGCTGCTCTGTCCGTATGTGCAAGGAGGCGCAGGAGCTCCCCTATCACACATACAGACATGCAGTTCCCCAGCCAGCATTTCCAATGAGCTATGCAAGGCTGGTGAAGCAAAACGCCCCCAGTCTTGCATGGCTCAGTGAGCATGTTCGGCTGGGGAACTGAACTATCAAAGGAAAACACTCCCTTCGACAGTTCAGCCAGCCCAGGAGCACTCCATCAGCTGGAAAAAGCAGCTGAGGGAGTGGTCAGTGTTTCACTGGGCTAGCTCCTCCATAATGGATGCGGGGGCCACTGGGCCGATGACCCCTCACCCATTATGGATGAGTTGCCAAGCTCAGACTGGCCTATTGGGCAGTAGGCCAATGCTGTACCAAAAATGCAAAATGCTAGTGTGGGCTAGTTTTTTGGGTAAAAATGGGCCACTTTTCTGGGCAATGTGGGTCAGTTTGATGAGTTACTTCACTATGCAGTTAGTCGTTTTGACCACTGTTGCTGAATAGATATTCTTCACATATCACAATTTGCTTATATTTTATCAAAAAAACACCCCTTTGGGTACTATTCAAACAGTCTGTCATTAAAGGAATGAATTGTCATTTTCAACTGGGGCCACTTTTTCATTGGTGCCCGAGACAGTTTTATGCTCCAGTCCAACCCTGAGCCGCCGTGCCCATTTACTCAATTTAAAAATTAAAAAACAAACAGGTTTACATTTTTCTTTTTAACATTTCAGGCTTGGGGCTCATGCCCCCCCTTGAATGCGGGAGTGCCCCCCTGGAGAGGCGCGCCCCACACTTTGAAGACCTCTGTTCTATGACTGGTTTTAAAAACCTACTAGATTATTCTACAGTTTTCATTAAAAGCATCAGCTCTATAAGTATTTGAAGCTTATTTTTCTTTATCGTGTCATTCGTGTTACCTCCTGAAGAAGCAATTTTTTCCATGGAAAAACATAGGAGGTAATAACTAAATAAACACTTGTTTTCCCTATAATACAAAAAGTCAATATTATTTGAAAACCACATTAAATATGAAACGTCTACACTGGCACATCGATTAACTGTACATCTGTCTGTGCAAAAGGGCACTATACTTCCAAACTTAGGCATTTCTACTCCAGGGCATCAACAACTTGGCCATGTAAGTAACGGAGCAGTGGCCGCTGCCACCAAAAGAAAACAACAGCCCAACAAGCATAAACGTAGGTGTTCCACCTTACAGAAGAAATCAGTATCCTTTACTACCCTGATTCAAGTGTCCTTCATGTGGCGAATATAAATAAGTACCCAATTTTACTGCCCTTTCGACAGCCAGAGTCTCGTTGTGCCAATATTTTTTTGTGTAACCACTGGTCGGGTAACCTCAGTAACTACACATACTATTGTGAAGAAAACATGGTCATTGGAATGCATTTCAGTACCAGTGGCTATCCCAAATTGGAGCGCATCTTATTTTCAGCAGGTGCTTCTATACCGTTGTTAGTCTCAATGTTATTGCCTTTTCAACTGTACCTTTTGTATCCCTCACACTGCAGATGTGAATTCCATATGTCAACATTCTGAAGCACCCGGGAGGGAGATTTTGTCACAGGAAGCAGAAGAAATTAATTATCCCCATAGGCTTGATTTTCGTCGGGAGAAGGGGAAAAATGAATAGAAATATTTTTAATCAAAAAATGAGGAGTCTCCCACCTAAATCAGGAGGGTTGGCATGTATGTGATGGCCACATCATGTTTGATATAGAAACGTCAGTGTTCCTCAGCACACTGAAGGGGATGATCACATCAGCTATAGCGAGTTCACTGTTAATGAGAAAAAGTTATGATCATTTGTTTTTGATACGGAAATGTCAATGGAACATTTTACCAATATGGACAACCACATTATGTTCACTATGGATCCATCAATGGCGATAGACAAGGAGACTTTAAAGGTCAGATTTACTCCACTGAGGTTAGTCCAGAGCTATGTTGTACACTTGCTTGCCACATATTTTCCTAGCGACCGTTGCTATGGAGACAGGAAATGCTATTTCAGTTCACTAACATTAATTTTACTTGGCTCTAAAGATGCTGATCACCACATTTGTGATACGACTTCTGTACTTCCTACTGAGATGCACATAGCATATTCTTCTTGGCGAGAGCAACTTTAGAGGCACTCACTGCAGCCATCCACTTATTTATATGATCGCTTCAGTTTGCCTTTCTACTCTGCTATGCTGACTTCAGAGCTCCACGGAACAGACATGGATGGCCATGTTTTGGCCAGTAAGTTGATAGAAAGAAGACAGAAGACAAATATTGCACGTTAGGAAAATAGATGTATATGAAGAGTATTTTAGTTGGTGCAGCATTTGCTGTCCTTATGAGGAACAACCACTATGCAGGGTTAAATACTGGCAAGTACATTTGTTACTGGAGGAGCCTGCCCAGGTAAATGGTTTAGACAAGAGGAGCCAGCTACATGGTTAGCATTAGTTGGCAGCTCGTTTGAGTCAAGCTAGCAGGTGCGCTTATGCAAAGTTTGTATGTATTCCAAATTCTAATCATTCATCAGCATGTGAGTATTATTAATGTATTTATTTACAGGGAGGAACAATGCTCTTTTGATCACAAAAGACTGAAAAATAGATAAGAAATTAGATTTGACAGGAAGCAGTGAGCTTCTTACAATGGGCTATGGCTGGACAATATGGACCAAAAGTCATACCTCAATATTTGTGGGCTGATTGGTGATATACATCTGAATATTGTTTATGTGGGTTAAATGCTCAGTTGTAAGCCGCCAACTACATGCGAGACGTCACAAACACCTTTATTTATAAGACGGATCAAAATAAAGTGCAAATACAGGGCTCCTCTTCCTGTTTGAGAATACACAGAGCAGTGCAAATCTCAAAAAGTAAATAAAAAATATAGTATATGTAATAATGTATATATCTCGATGTTGACGATATTGTCTCCTTCTTTATCGATTTTGAAAACAAATCTATCTCCAAAACTCGATAGATCACCCAGCCCTACAACACGATGAGTTTGAGTGACATTCTGACCAGGTTCTGCAGGTGAGTACATGGGACAGTCACCAGGGACAATACATAGGTGGACTTACAGAGATTAATGACAATCAACATTAGGCATTTTTAAGTGCAAGTAGGCAGTATTGCCAGCTGTGTTGGGGATGTGACCATGATGGATAAAGTGCTAGAGTGGAGGCAGAGAAAGTGAAGGACACAGGCAGGTTAAAGATGAGAGAACAATATTAAATAGAGGGCCAGGTGACAGGTAGGTTAAGAGAGTAACTCTTGAGGCGAGGAGGTAGGCTTTTAGTTTGGTTTTGAACATATCGGTGTGGACTGTTTCTCCAAGGTCTGAGGGTAGAAAATTCCATGCAAGTGGAGCAAGAAGAGAGAAAGCGTGGAAGCCAGAGGAAGCATGGGGAGGGCAAGGTGCCACAAGGGTAGTCGAGGAGGCAGATGCTGTGGCGCCTAACAGTGGATATATTTGTGAACCAAGAGAAGACATTTAAATCTGCCTTTTCTTTGCATCATCAGCCATCCAAACTGGTGACAGTATGAGAACTAGGTGTGAAGTGGGGGAGTGCAAAGAGTTCCGGTAGGGAAGCTAATGATCTTGTCGAGAGGACAGAAAGAATAGTTGAGGCGACAAAAAATGTGCTGGTACTGTGGGGTAAAATATAGCCCTGAATGCCAGAAACAAAGAGGCCAGACCAATTTGTAAAGTCCCATTGATGTCAAAAGCCAACACAGAAATGGTGATGTCAGACATTAGACCTATTGAACCAAAAACAGGCTTAAATCTCAAAGGAAAGAAAGTGGGCTTAAATCTCAAAAGTGCAAAGATACGCTGAATGCATTGCAGCAAGGAAAAGACAGACATGTGGCTGACAATGCTGCTTTACTTAAACCATGCAAAGCTACACTTTTTTCTTAAAGAGATATATAGCAGTGTGTATATTATCTTCAATGTAATACCAGATTTTGATCCCGACATCCCCAGTGACACCAAGCTTCTTGCATTTATAAGAAATAAAAGAGCTTCCTTTTTCCGCATCCAAAATGATAGAACGCAGAGAGATGTGCCTACTTGGGTTTCAGGTGAACACGGTTTTCTCGTATAACTGCCCTAAACATATGGACAATCCAGAAGTGATACTCATGTCTTTTGCAACTGTGAGACTAAAGAAGTACATTACTCTAATGCTCACCCGATTCCCTCGGAGGCGCGGGTCTTGGCTGGGCGGTGAAACCGTCTTCAGCGTTAGGCGTAGGATTCGTTTGGCTCCCGGATTAGGCCCCTTCTTCACTGAAAATTTGACCCGAAGGGTGAGGTGTCTGCAAGTAGAAAATCTAGGTATTAGTGGCTGGAAGGCTGGGAGAAGTTCCGAGCCCCTCTCTCCCCGTGGTACTGGGTTGTAGTCGCGCTCACCTTAAATAGGTGAATGCCGGGCTCTCCATCCTGCGTCTTGTGCAGGGGCGCTGGGTCCAGTTACTTCACTGGATTCGAGTTCAGCCTCTTGATTGCAGAGGGTGATTTGAGAGCGATGCCGCCGTTTGCTGCACGAGCGTGACTTGTAAGTATTAAAGTTCTTTTTAGATTGCTCTCTTATAATGTCTATGTCTTTTTCCTTTTCAGTTGCTGCCGATGCCAAAAAAGATGCCCTCCCGGTTCGTGGCAAGGAATAAAGCAAGAAGATGGAGAATAGGATGGCACGTAAGAAGAAAGGCTGCTCTAGGGCTGTAGAATGCACCTTAATGTCTCTTTTTGTCTTTACAGGTGATGGAATGCGGCGCGAGCAGAGTTGAGGCGAGCGTAATGCAGGTAAGTCGTTTTGCAACCAAGCGTTAGTAACCAATGTTCTTTGTCTTTGCAGGCCCGATGCCGGACGAGAAATGCAGAAAAAACGCCTTGGATGCTGCCGCTGGAGCGGGTAAATTGAAGCGCCAACCTTGCTTTTGCCTAACCTGTGCCTTTTGTTTTTGCAGGAGTTGCTGAAGACTGCAGATTGGTTCCAGCAGGTAATTTTCTTATTCACAGGATCCGGAGCTGAAGATTCCCTGGAGCTGACACGGTGAGCGTCCTGCTGCAGATGCAGAATAACGCGAAGCACGTTGCACCAATCGGGTGTGGTTTAAATAGCCCACAGGAGTGCTTAGGTGTCTCCTTCCTCAGCCTCGCCCAGGAAAAAAAGAGTTCCTGCTTCCAGAATCAATGATCCAGGGAGTGGTGCCTGCCCCACCCAGAAGAAAAAGTAGTCCCTGCCAGAAGAGAATGAAACATCATTCTGCTGGTAAGTAAGCAGCATGGTCTGCTGCAGGTAGGTCCACCCAAGCACTTTCACACTTGTTATGAGCCCGGCGCTTCCTGTGCCGGGACTGGTCCATTTTATGAGCCTGGCACCACCGGTGCCAGGACAGGGTCCAAAAGGTCCCCATTGGGACTGGCTGGCGCCAATGGTATATGTTATGAGCCTGCTTCCAAGGGTGTTGGGTTGGTCCTGACTCCTTGGAAGCAGTGGTCATGACAATTACACATGGATATAAGGCCCAGGTGCCTTATAAAATGTCATGTAAAATGCATTATGTGCGAGTAGAAGCCATTTCTTGCAGAATTCTACATGCAGCCTGTCATGTCACCTGAAATGAAACTTTAACCTCAAAGACCTTTCCTCTGCTCGTCTTGGAAAGGGAGGTCTGGTTGTCAAGAATCAATCAAGCCCATTGCTTGAAAAAAGAAATACATACACTGCCTCGATTTAAACCACAGAGTAAATAGATAATGCCCTGCCTGTCTGTTCAGCAGAAGTGACCTTGAGGTCAAAACTCCCATAAATTATGCATTAAAGCGGCAGCCATGGCCATTACAAGGCCAAGAAGGGATATGCTTAGAAGCACGAGCCAGCATCTAGCTGGTAACATGCTTAAGGGGAAATGCAACTTAAGAGAAGAAAAAGGTGGGGGCTAGAGTGAGCGAGGTCGGAGTCTAGTTAATAGAAAAATACATTTTATTGCATAAAAAAGGGCAGCGTATATGCCACAATGCTCATCCCATACTTTTATTAAAAGGTAACAGTAACCTCCTTTGAACCACAATTGGCCTTAAAATGTAGTACTTAAAAATATATCTATAGATGTACAGATTTGAAAGATTAGGGTACTTGCCATGTTGAGAGATTTTCAGAGTTTGAACATGCCAAACCCACATGTCAGTTTCGGATGACAAAGCTTTCTCCTCCCACAGCTTTCCTAACTCACACCCTCATCTCCTTGTCCTATTAGCACACAGGTTGGAGGTCGGTTGAGAAAACCAACCAATCCCTTTCGCGGGAACTCTGACAAGTTTGTGATGTCATTTACCCTATAAGAAAACCAGTTTGCAACAGAACTGGGCTTTTTCACGTATTCCGGGAGGTAACCTGCTGCTGAACTCTTGCGAGAAACACCCAAGCAGAGAGGCCCCAAATCTTGCATTGGAGACAGGGACCAGGAGACAGAAAAAGCTGACTGTGGCCCCTTGGAGGAGCCAGAGGGGACTATCATTGACTGACACCCTTGCTGTTCCAGAGGTGCAAAGATGCCCATTACAAGGTCTCTCCTGTATGTAAAACTATCCCAAAGCTCCCAGAGCCATAGCCTGGGTAGGTCCTGCATTTCTCAAGTATTCTATTTATTTCCCAATAGTAAAATACCATGTTTGTCTCTTTAGATCCTTAGCAGATCCCATTGATCCCCTGCATTTTAAACCATAAAAGTGGGAAGCCTTTCCACGTGTGGTGGAGAAAACAAAAATTGCCCATTTGTTCCCATTGTCCTCTGACCCAAAGCCTGGTCTGTTCTTTTTAGGTGTGGCAAAACAAATTTTCCCATTATTTTTCCTTCCCTCATATTGCATCTGTGGTAATAAGCGAAAAATGATTATTCCCCTTGAATCCCTTTTCCAAAGAGTGCATTTCTATCCGAACCCATTGTGTTCCCAATCTCTGTCACTGGCCATCAATTCAGAGGGGTCAAGTCTAATTGATGTTTGGAGGGTGGGTATTGCTGGGAGACAAAGTATTATAACCAAATCAGCAATCACTGTGCGTCTTGAATTTATTTTAGATTTTTTTAATTGGTGGGTGATTTGAAAGGACAGCAGCGGGAAATTGTGAGTGAATATCTCGGTAGTCTCTGTGTTGGTGCCATTACGGGAGTCATTTTTGTTCTTGTGTTGCCACAGCATTGGTGGCTGATGTTAGTCTGTTTGTCAAATTTGGTTTAAATAAATTAATAAATCTATATTCTTCCTAGTCCATTGTGGCACCAGGTATTTGTTGGGGGTTGGGTGCGAGACGGGTCAGAGGCCTTACCAAATTGAACCTGAATGAAATCATAGTGATTTGTTGTGCGCCACCTTGATTGGGGGGAAAGGAACTTCCTGAGTTGAGTGTGACCGTGTGATAAACCACAACTGTACATTAGTCCGGTTTAGAGAAGACAAGAGAAGTTAAGAGATTCTTGGCAGTGTCAAAAGGAAGAAGGGGCCTGATTTTCATAACATTTAAGAGGTTGAGGCGAACCTGATGGCACTTTTCAGGATTATAGTTAGATAGCAGAGCTGGTGTCCAAATGTACTATCTGGTGTATCCAACAGATGAGTGAAGCGTGTGTGGCTCAAACTCTCAGGTAGTACATTTTGAGAACATAAGGGTACTGGGGTCTCCAGGACTCTGTTTAACTAGTCCTGAAGCAGTGCCATTTCTGTAAAAACTGTTGAAGAAGAACTTGCAGACTTAAGATACCAGAAGTAAAAATATAAACATTGCATGAATGCACCAGCATGCCTGGCTGAAAACACTCTGCTTACTTGTAGATATACAGCTATGCTTTAATAAAACAAACATTGATCCATCAAAAATAGTTGATTCATTGGTAATGTTTAATTAATGCATCTAGACTCACTATGTTCCTAAGCATAGTTTCATTTTGCTACAATCTTAATTGTTCAAGTAATGAAACTTTACCTGTAAAATAACTATCCTGGCTTTTCAAAAACTCAATTTGTCTAAAATTACTGTTTTGGCTAACATGTGTTCACAATATTGATGTCAATGTGCACGATAAAATATGGAACCTTCTTTAATGCCTTGTAATATTTCTTTCACATAATGCTCTTCCAAAAGCTTTCAAGCTTTATAATAAGATATGTTCCAACAACTATGTGCTCGCCTTTCCCCCAAACGTTCAGCAGATCAATTAACGTTTAAAAAACTTACTATAACTATTTCATCTAAAGCTCTGACAGTAACAAAGTTGCTAATTTTTTATACTTGTCATTATAAAGTATCCAGAAGAACCGTACATAAGAACTTAAAAAAAGGACAAGGATAGTTTATTGAGATGACTAGTGCATGTAAAGAAAATGTTGAAGACAAAGTTTGAAAAACAAGTTTTTAAAAAAAGGGACAAGGATAGAAGAATTACCAAATATATGTACACAAAAGTTTAATTTGATATATTTTATTAATCAATGTATACAAAAATAACGATAACTAAAGTTCAGTGATTTCAACTCATTAAATACATAGGTATGCAGGATAATGGAGCGAATATTAACTAGAAGAAAACACCATTCCACAATGAGAAGCCAATCAATGATATTTAACCAAAAAATTTGCTATTTTATAACAATTAAGGTATATTATTTATTTTTCAAATTTGATTAGATAATTCGATATTTGGTATATGCATACTATACGTACAGATCAAATAAGATAGTAGAACTTACGTAAATTTCGTTTTAAAAAGGGATCTTTTTTTCTTACGTGAATTTGTTCTATTTGAAATGGTGATACTTTTTTTAAATGAATGACCTACACATTACAAGGCTGTGAAGAAGCATTTATGTTTTATCTTGGACATAAAAGATCAATAGTGAGAAATCCGTTTTGGGCAGGACAGCAACTTAAGAGAAATAACTAAGTTTTAGAAAATCCAGGATGGTTATTTTACACTGAAAGCTTGAGTACTTGAAAAATTAGGATTGTAACCAAAAAATCCACAGGGAAGCAGCGAGACTAGATGCATTCAATACAATTTACTGAGCATGAATGAACTAAGTGTAGTTATATATCTACAAGTAAGCAAGAGTTTGTTGACGTTTCATCCCTTTAAAAGGTAGGGATAGTCTTGTTGGTTAAATATAGAAAAGCCGGTACAGCGATTCCACTAAAATAGTAGCACGGTATTGATCTATAGTCACCTGAACATTAGACCAATTATAATTACTAACACGACCTACGTAGCTGGCGCCACTGGTCTAAACTGTTAGTCTGGCAAGTTTAGCATTTGGTGGAGCGTGTGTCGTTTACTATGGTAAATGCAGAACCATTCCAAACAACGATGCTGGTGATTTAACATTACAACTGGAGATTCTGGTCACCACGTCTACTTTCCTGTGGTGCCATTGGTTTACCAAAGTAGATCGCCTTTGGCGGCCATGTAGCAGCTCTTCTATTGCGAGGATAACCCCGTTGGTATTAGTACTATTCCATATAAAGACATTGAGGGCCATGTCTAGAAGAAAATCATCGATCTACACCTTAATGTGGGGAACACTGTGTTCATGTATGTAGTGGCTTTAGTGCCCCTCCTTATTGGGACAAGAAAGTGTGCGAGACTTTTCAAAGGCTGAAAGTAAAAAACAAAAAACATCCTGGACTATACTTGTAATTAGGAAGCCACACGGGTACAGGTGGACACTAGAACGGAGAGCTAAAGCGAACACGGCTGGGTTGCGATTCGTCGCACCACGCTGTCCAAAACACATAACATGACATGCGATGAAGGTGGAAGAGGCAATGAACCCATAAACCAAGCAGCGTGCATGAGAGGGGCGCACAGACCCTGTCGGTGCACAGGAGTGACAGCGGGCAGCGTTCAGCTCCGGGAACCTGACAGCAGCAGGAGATGGTGCTTGTGGATGGCAGCGACATTGGAGGGTGCAGCCAACATCAGCTGTTCTCACCTTTCTCCTCTCTCCACTGCTTCTTCTTCCTGTTGCTGCTACTGCTGGGATTCATGCTGCTGCTGGGGGTGCTGCTGCTACTGCTGGCTTTTGGCTGCAAGTTCCCCAGGCTCACAGGAGGCTTGGCTTGTTTCACTCAGGAGAAATAATAAGAGTGAAAACCCGGTAAATAAAGGAGACTGGGGAGAGGCTATGTTATTCCTACAGAACCTGAGACCTAGGCGCTGCCTCTTCTACTACCAGCTGCTGCCGCTGTTCAAGAAGCCAGCGGACCTAATGTTCGAGCTGGTGCTGCTGCTAGTGTTGCTGCCAGTACTGCTCTTTGGCCCCGTGTGCGGCGCTACTCGGAAGCAGCCTCCAGATTGGCTGGCTTTTACAGCTGCGCAAGGGGATGTACACCTGACGAGGCTCCTGCTGCGCTGAAAGCATCTCAGAAAGGCATACCCGTACAGAGAGGGGCTGCCGTAGCCACGCCCTCCAAAGCTACCGCGACCCATCAACGCACCCGCCATCTTTGAAAGGAAGTCTGTATTTCAAATTCATGTAACATTTTCGGCCAATACATAAACTACAAGTAATTTTTGTTACAAAATCAAAAACAAAGTTTCTTAGTAGCTTCAAAAATGTTTAGTTACAAAATGTTGTGGGGAATATAAAATACAAAAATATGCAATAGAGCAGTATATATACTATGTCTATTGCTCTCAAATTTTGAACAGCAAAATAATGTATATATTATTCTTGTCAGAACTATCATTGGCTTGTGACCTGGTGTCTGATGTAGCTTTCTTATTCGCAAATGAAAACAATAGTGTGCTATATATTAGTACGGAACTGCTCGGTTCCCGCAGAGGGGCGGGGCTAAAAAGAGATTTTGAAACCTTTGAAGTGGGTGCGATTACTGTCAGTGCAGGGTAGTGAGCACATAAAGCACTGATCATTGTCAGGTGAATGCTGCTCAGTTGAGTTTTTATTTTTATTTTTCTCGCATACCAACGCTTTTGCTGCGCAAATGCGCAAACAGGTTATTTTAAATCACTTATTTATTTATTGGTTGCTTGTATGGCACCTATACACAAGAACAAGTGTTTCAAAGCACTTCAAGGTACATACTTTCCAACCCTACAGATTTAGGCAGTAGGCTACTGCTTTTTAAGCAGTCCTACAGTGTACAGATTTGGGTGACAGATCCTAATGCTTTTTACAGTGGCAGGTAATTTATGTGACTCTAAGGCAGGCTGCAGGACAAAGCATGCAACACATTAATTACTCTGTCTGTACAGTGGGCTAGTAGGTGTTTACTTTCTTTGGGCTCAGACCAATCCACTGACCTGACAGCTACGTGACTCTGTCCTGCACTTTTGCCCCGACAACCCTTAGGTGAACCACCAGTGAAGTCAAGTGGCAGAGCGTAACACCATATCACAGCATCTGCCTATCAGACTGAGGGTGGCTTCGGTCTCCATGTCATTCAGTGTTCAACTTGCACTGCAGGAATACATATGTATAGCTCGGTCTGCTGCTACAGCGCAGTGGCAAACGTTGCCTACCAGCTCTGTGTGATTTCTCTCTCCTCATGACTCCAGCTCCTCTTCCCTCACCTCTCTAATTTGGCTCCCATTTCACTCCCAGCTCAATTTCAATTTCCTCTGTCTAGTCTTCAAATCCCTCCATGGTTTAGCCCCCCTACCTTTCCTCCCTCCTCACTTTCTACACTCCTTCTCGTTCTCTCCGCTCTTCCGATCTCTACCTACACTCTTCTCCACCACCACCCTGTGCCCCTTCTCGCTTTCCCTCCTTCCAACTGCTTGCCCCTTCGCACTGGAACCGCCTTCCTCTCTTCATCCGGTCTACTTCCTCCTTCACTTACTTTCGTACCTCTCTAAAATCCTATCTCTTCCATTCACCTCATTAAAACCATTTGCTTCCTCTCTTACTTCTACTAGTATTTCCATCCACACCCCCTACTCCTCTTCCTACTTCCCTTCCACCTCCCTCTCTCTTTTCGCTCTACTCCCGCCGACCCCATGCCCTGCACCTTTCTAATCCTCATCTCTTCCTTCCCTCTCTCTTTCTCCCTCTGCCTCCTCTCTTACTTCTGCTCTCACCTTAGCTCATACCTCCCACCTCTTCTCTCATCCATGCGCCTCCCAACTCTTCTTCCCCTTCCATAATGTAAATTGTTTTTGTATGGTTTTCTGGTTTAATTCAATTGTTAAGTAATGCTTGCTGTATCTTGTTTGTTCCTCTTGTAAAGCGTTTTGGATTAAAACACTATATAAATTCAATAAAATACAAAATACAAATCACCTTCTGTGTAATTGAATTTGGTGTTAACTTACCATTCAGAAGTATGCATTTTTAACATTTGAACATCTTTCCATGTTGTGTTGTTTGAAGGGTTGTGTATTTTAGAATGCTCCAGTGGTGCCAACAATGTATGATTAGTATTTTCCTGTGATGTCATTGTTATGCAAATTATTCATTTTGAAACTTGAAAAATCCTACATCTTTTTGGTCACAGAAAGTTGGCAAGTATGAAGGCAGGCAGGGAACAGACGAAAAATGCAATAGAGTAAGGCCTTGGGTCATTCAGAATGTGCAAGCGCAAAGCGTTAGAGGGTACAACGTATATCACAAAGCGAACACTGACATACAAATAAACTATCCTATGGGCCCGAAGACAGATCAGATAGGTAAGTGCTAATTGTTAAAGGTCTTGCGCCCGCATTTGAAGCCCCGAAAGGTAGGCCTTTCAAAGAACCACTCGAACACAGGTCTGTCGCCATCAGGCTCCAGGCGCGCACTAACTGCCTGGGCGGAAACGCCCCTTTTATTGTTGAGCATGACTACACAACATTCCTCCTTTTTTATAGGAAACAATTCAAAACACATTACATTATGGTTTTAAACAAACTCAGTGCTGGCTAGCACAACGTGGGCAAATGAACATGACATGTCCTCAAACGTAACAGTACACAGTGGCTTAGTCAGTACATTCCCCTGGGTATCCGGCTGGGAGTCTGGATGATCTAAGTATACTACAGAGACATTGCATAGTCCTCAAAACGTGTCAGGCGCATCTGGTTTTCCCGACTGGGATATCGGCCTCCTCCGCCATCTCCCACTGCATGGTCACTTACCAGGGTTGGTGCCTCACACTCCCGGGTGTCCCCAGGTTCCTCATTTCTCACAGGGCTCTGTATCAGTGACCCCTCCCTTACCTCTTCCAGCATTTCATCTTTTTCCCCCACCCTTCTAAAGAAACTGGAATTGTTTGTCACCATCCCTCTCACATCTGCTGCAGTAACCATGGATCCCTTTACCTGGATAACGTCCATGGGGCAGGGTTCATATGTGAGGGAAAGTTTCCCATCATGATGTCTGTTCCTGACCAGTACATTGTCTCCTCCCACTAGGTCGGGTAGTCTCAGATGTCTCAGCAGGATCTCTCTTTCGTTGTGTATTCTCCTGTCCTCGAACAGTCTTTCATCGCCGATTGGTCCCGGGGCCCCATCCTTCCACCTCCGGGATGAGACCTCAAGGGCATATTTAAAACAGAGCTTCAGCTGCTGCTACTCCCTTGGTAGTGTGTGGCGTGATTAAATCCACAGAAATAATTGGTACAATGTCCTCTTGAGAGAGTTTCCTTGACCTCGGGCAATGCGGGACTCTTTATTTAGAGTGCACATGCAATGCTCTGCCTCCCCGTTGGCACGCGGCCAGACCAGTGTTATCTTTCCATGTGCGATCCCACACAGTATCCGGTCATTCTAACAAATGTAAAAGCTTCGAATGGCAAACCTTCGAATTTTTTTTGTCGAAATGCCATTCCATTGATTGACCATTTTGTTGAAAAAAATGTGATGGTGCCATCGACATGTAATGGTAAGTTTAGTGCAGGGCTGGGGCCAGGGTTAGGGTTTGGGTTGGGGCTTGGGTTAGTTTAGGGGTAAAATTAGGGTTAGGGTTGGGGCTAGGATTAGTTTAAGTGTTAAAATAGGGTTAGGGTTGGGGCTTGGGTTACTTTAGGGGTTAAATTAGGGTTAGGGTTGGGGCTAGGGTTAGGGTTTAGGGTTAGGGTTAGGGTTAGGGTTAGGGTTGGGACTAGGGTTAGTTTAAGTGTTAAAATAGGGTTTGGGTTTGGGTTAGTTTAAGGGTTACATTAGGGTTGGGGCCAGGGCTAGGGTTAGGGTTAGGGTTGGGGCTTGGGTTAGGGTTGGGGGGTGGGGAGGTGGCATGGGGGCTGCGGGGGGAACCCCCCAATATACACAAAAACTTAAAAACATTACAAGGGGCTGGCCAGTGCTGAAATTTCAGCACTGGACAGCTACATGTAACGTTTTAAAGTTACAAAAAAGCATTGAAATGCTACTTTTAACATGTGAAAGTGCATTTCAATTGAAACCAGTCCATGTCTATTGTCGATGGATTGGATTTGAAAGAAATGCATTTTTGCATGTTAAATATAGATTGTCAAAGCTTTTTTTTTCAAAACTTTGTTTTCGAGGGTTTTGTGATTCGAAACTTTTTTTCTTAAGAATCACTATAAACCATCCCACACTCCTCTAAGAATTCGACAAAGCATTTGCTCTTGGAACGGGGGACCATTGTCCGAACAGATGATCGTTGGAAAAATCTTGTTCATCACCTACGCCACCTGTTCAAACGCTGTGGACTCCACCAGTTCCACTTCTGGATACCTGGACCACTGGTCAATCATTACAAGAAAGTGTGTCCCTCGGCCTGTGGAGATGAAGTCCATGTGTAGTACATCCCATGGCTGGGCACTGCGAGGCATGAAATCGATTTGTGGTTGTCTATTGGCGGGTGATGCAGCCTGGCACCATACACACCTGCTGATGAATTCATCGACACTCCCTTCCAGGTTGGGAACCACAACCTTAGGCATAGCCAGCGATTTTGATTTTGCCACCCCCCGATGTCTACTATGCGTCAATTTGATCACCCTTGGTACAGGGCCAATGGAATCACCAGCTAACTTCCTTGTAGCAGGAGAACCTCCTCAGTTGACAAGAGTTCATGTCGTACCTTCCATATCTGTTCCAGTTCTAGCTGAGCTTCTTGGACCTTCTGGTGTAAGTTTGTCAATACAGTTTTCTGTTCGCCAATTGCCATGGCAGTCTTCACCAGGTCAAAACACTCATCACTGTTTGCCACCTCTGCAGCTTCCTGGATTGACAGTGCGACCGGTTTGGCGCCGCAACCACCACCTGTACGTGGTCTCTGCCACAATTTCTTTCAGTGCTCTCCATGTCTTCATTCTCCTTGGGATGTCGTGAGACGTAGTCTGCAGGGTTGTGTGACCCGGACCTGTACACCAACTGTACCCCGTATTCCAGCAGTGCAAGTTATCACCGCTCAATTCTCGACGGTGGCTTCGATGACAAGCCCGCCATGATTGGCAACATCGGCTAGTGATCTGTGACTACTGTCACTGGTTTGCCCAGGATGTAGAATCAGAAGTGACAGCACCCCCAAAGGACCACCAGCGTTTCCCTTTCAATTTGGGAATAACGTTGTTCTGTGCTGGACAGGGCCTTGCTTGCATGTCACTGGTCTGATATGTCCTTGCATGCCTAATTGTGACAGGGCGCCCCCAAATCCACTGGACTGGCATCTACCATGATTTCAGACTCCTTCTGTGGGTCAAAAAAAGCCATGGTTCCGTTTCCGGTAAGTGACTGCTTGATGGTTTCAAACGCCTTTTGGTCTCTCTTGGTCTACTCTGACACTTTGTGCTACCTGGTGAGTAGTCAGAGGGGTTCAGATATGGTCGAAAAGATTCGGGACGAAACACCCACAGTATGTGACCATTCCCAGAAAGCTTCTGATTTCTGAAACACTTCCTGGTGGACCTGCTTCTTGTATGTCCTGAACCTTGCATGAGTCGGGCGATATGCCACCTTCATGAAAAATGAACCCAAAGAACTCTATGCAACGTCGCAAGAATTCACATTTTTCCCTGTTTAGGGTGAGGCCCAGTTGTTGAATTCTTTCCATAGTTTTTTCTAGTGTACCCATGTGTTCTGCCTCTGAAGCCACAAAAACAAGTATGTTGTCACTCAGTTTGATGCTGCCCTCTAGCCCCCTCGAGTCACATTCTGAAACGCCTTAGCCGCTGAGGATACACCGAACGGAGGCGATTGTACTGATATAGGCCTCAGTGGGTCATAAATGTTGTTATATAGCAGAAGTCCAGGTGCAGCTCCAGCTGGTGGTAGCTGAATCTCAGATCCAATTTTGAGAATACACGGGATCCCTGCAGCTCTCCCACCATATCGTCCAACGTTGGGGTTAAATGTCTCTCTCTCTTGATGGCTAATTTGGGAAGCCTCATATCAACGCATATTCACACCAACCTCGGTTGCTTCGGCTTCTGCTCCACCAGTATGGGGGAGACCCATGTGGTCGGTCCCTCAACCCTCTCGATAATATCCAAATTCACTAGGTTATCAAGTTCTTGCTCCACCCGTCCCTTGAGGTGGAATGGTATTCGACGATGCTTAAGGGCTGTCGGGTGGACTGACTCATCAATATGTAGTTTGATTGGCTCACCCGGCAGTTTTCCAACCCCGACGAACACAGCCCTGAATTTCTCCAGGACTCCATGTATGTCTTCGACCTATACGCCGTATGCAAAGTGCACAATCCCAAAAACCTCAGCCGCAGCTATGCTCAACAGGGAGGATTTGGTAATGTCTTGTTGTGAAAACACCTTTGAGAGGATGGGTTTGCATGCCTCCGAACATGAACATTCGTGCCTTCACCTTGGTTAGGGGTGGCAGCTCCGGGAGAGCTTCATAGTGTTGAAACGCCATAACACACACCGACACCCCTGTGACCAATAGGACTGGCGTCTCTGTCCCCTCTATGGTTACCATGCACATAGGCTGTCTTCACTTGGTTTGCAGTGAGTCAATGCTAGAGAATATCTCTTCTTCATCTTCTTCCTCAGCTACGTCACGCTTTTTCACTTCTTGGTCTACCACCGCCATCTGTCGCTGTCATCTGGAGGTGTCGACTGACATCCGACTTGGTCCTCTGGGGATTACCACCGGAGTGGGCGTCTTGTATATTCTGAAAGGTAAAGTATTCCATCCTTGGCACAAGAAAACCAATATGTTTGAACAAAGTTATGCAGTAATTGTACGCATGGGTGGGTTAGTACAACAATGGTAATTATGATTACATATACTGCTAATGTTATGGCAGTATGAAAACTGCCATAACATTAGCAGTATATGTAATCATAATTACCATTGTTGTACTAACCCACCCATGCGTACAAGGATGGAATACTTTACCTTTCGACTCTTGTAAAGGTTTTTAATTGTGTAAATCTAATAAATCTCATTCTTTAATGTTTGAAAAAGATATCCTTATCTTTTGGTGTTTATGTTATGAGCTACCTGATATGTGCTAAGTTAGCTCCACTGTGACCTTTTTCCTACTGAAAGCGTCGATGACTAGGGTAGCTGTTGACTCCGATTTCTTTCCTAATTGTCTAACTTTTCAAGGCCAGATCTCTCTCACCTCCTCATGTTTGGGCTTTCACGGTCTGTATTACAAACCATTGTATGTCTGTGTGTGTGTGTTTTTTGCTTGAGTAGTGATCCATTAACGGCTTGTCAGCCACTTTGTTCTTCAATCATGGTCTATGCTCACAGATACGTTGACATACTGCTCTTTTTGTCTTCCCTATGTATAGCAGATTGCAGGGGCATCTCATTCCGTACACTGCCCATGTCGTCTTGCAGTTAGTAAATTCTTTTATGTCCCACTTGATGTTTTTAAGGACAATTGTCTTTTTATTAGTAGTAAGGGCACACACTGAGCATTGCCCACCCTTAAAATGACCTATAAGAATTAAGAGAATTAATGAATCTATGGCATAAGATAGATGCCTTGTTTTATATACTAACCCATGAAGAATGAAAGTAATTGATCTATGTGATCATGTCAATCGTGATGTGTTATATCTGTTTCAACAATGATACACCTCAGACAAGGAAGCATTTGCAAAATGAATAACATTATTGTTTCCTTTATGATATAAAAATATTAAGGTATGAGTTGGTTTCTTGCCTGTTGATATGAGTGTCAACAGTGTATAGATAAATTGGGTCTAAACATTGTGAAATACAGGAGAAGGAGGTAGTGTGTGATTCCTATATATATTGCCGTATCTACCCTGTGACATCACACACCCCTCGATAACAGAAAATTCAGGGTTTGACCTGTTGTATATATTTCCAACATACATGTGTTTGAGCGCACAGGCACCTCCCCACACGTGGAGGCCGCAACTCCCACATGCCAGTTCCAGTATGATGTAGGATGCTGCTCTCCCCAACTCAAAATTCCAGTCGCAACCACACTGGTGCAGTCTGCATACCTCCAGTCACAATTCCTCAAATGTCACATTAACCCCCTACCGCCTCATTACGAGGTCTCCTCGCGGAACCCGCTAAGGACGCCTAGTAAAACCAGGCGTCCTTAGCGGGTCCCGCGAGCAGACTAGGATGCAAACAACGGGCCAACAACGGGCCCGTCATTAACAAGCCGTTGTTTGCATCCTCCCCATTCCCATTGAGCCCTATCAGGGCTCAATGGGAAGGGGGATGTTCGGGTCTGGGTTCCCTGAATAGGGAAATACCGGGCCCTCCAGGGTCGGAATGGTCCGGTATTTCCCCATTCAGGGAACCCGGTACCCGGTATTGGGGCAGCCATGCGGCCAATTGCGGCATGGCTACCTCCATGGTCGTAATGATGCCCCTTGTGTCATTCAGATCGCACAAGTGCATGGAACATGCAGGGGAAAAGCGCCTGGGGGGACGGGAGGAAACTCAAGTGCAGCCAAAGTGTGGCTAAGTGCAGGTAACTCAATAAGCGCAGCCAGCTGGTGGCTAATAAGTGCAGAGCGAGGGGGGACTGTAAGGTTGCAGATACAGACCACAACTGCTGGGGGAGCCAGGAGGTAGTGCGAAGGGCAACTGGACATCGGGGGCATGGGCCCAATTTCAGAGGGTAGCCAGGTGACCAGTGCGTGGGGCAGTCCGGGCATCAGCAGAGGAAAGGAAGAGAGAAAGCAGAAGCGAAAAGGAAGGTCCTGAGTTGCTTCCGGAACCGGAGGTGGTTCTGCTCAAGTTTGAAAGAGGTTGGGAGGCTGTTCCAGTGGGAGGCCCCAGCCAAGCAGAGAGATATGCCCCCGACTCTGTGCTTGGAAAAGCGACAGACCCTCAGAGAGTTGGAAGAGGGTGAGAGGAGAGCTTGAGAAGGGAGATATTTGGGAAGGGAGAGTTGGAGATAGTGGGGTCCCAGGCCCCAGAAAGCCTTATGGATGATGAAAAGGGTCTTGAACTTGATCCTTGCCGCCACAGGGAGCCAATGAAGAGATTTGCCATTTTATGAAGAGATGCGTTAAGTCTTAAAGAAATTAAGGTGCTCAATTCTGGAAGTTCTGTGCTAATGTCCTGTGTTTTATGTATAACATTTAGTGTAAGAATGATCCTTTTATGGTTTTATGATGTATTTTATGTATATGCTGTATTTCATGTATTTTATGTATTTCTTGTATTTTAACCCATATTGTATTATTGTGATAATTCATTAAGTTTTTGTGTTGCGTATACAAAGCATAATCCGCTGTGAGCATATTAAACTAAATAAATAAATAAAGAGATTTAATGTTATGTTATGTTATTTTGCACTTATATAGCGCCTTATATACCATTGGTAGGGAGAGTCAACGACGCGTGTGCGCACCGGGTATGTGTGCAGCTGGTGCGGTTTTAGTTAAATAGCTGCTTCTTAGCGGTAGGTGTGGTGGTTGAGATCACAGGTATGTGTTTGTTCTGACAGGATTCATCCAGACCGACTGTGGCTGCGTTAGGCCTGAGGAGAACGCCTGGCTGGGGGGTGTTTAACCAGCAGTGTTTACTTAGAGTGATGGGGAGTGAGTGGGAGGTGTTGGTATGAGAACAGTTATACCGAATGATGTCATAGTATCTCTGTGTTCTAGTTGAGTAGTGGTGTAAAGAAGAGAGTAAGCGTGGGGTGTGATATGATGGGTTACATGATGGGTTACATACTCTTTCATACGTTCTATGAACTTTTATTAATTCCATGCGTCTCCGTCAGTGCTACACACTCCGGTCTGCTCGACGTACTCATGCATTCCAGTCCGCCCACGCGCTCCTGACAGCCCGACAACCCTGTCTGCACCTGTACTTCGCATTCACCCACCGTGCGCAGTCATCTGCTCCCCGCATTCACCCATTCCCGGCACTCACCAGCTCTCTGCACTCACCAGCTCCGCACACTCATCCGCTCTATGCGCTCATGCTTTCCATGCATTCAACATTAGTATGCACTCATCTGTCCCTTAGAGTCATTCGTTAGTATGGAGTAATCCTGTTCTATAAATTCATTTGCTCTCTAACCTCATCCGCTCTCTAACCTCATCCGCTCTCTGGCCTCATCCGCTCTCTGGCCTCATCCGCTCTATGGCCTCATCCGCTCTATGGCCTCATCCCCTTTCTGATCTCCCCCACTCTACATGCTCCCCCACTCTACACGCGCCCTCACTCTACACGCTCCCCCACTCTACACGCTCCCCCACTCTACACGCTGCCCCACTCTACACGCTGCCCCACTCTACACGCTCCTCCACTCTACACTCTCTTCCACTCTACATGCTCATACGTTCTGTGCAATTATCAGTTCTATGTTCACTTCTCTGTTTTTATGCCCTCGTCCGCCATCCGCGCTCGTCTGATCTACGTACTCAACCACTCTACACACTCGGCCGCTTATCATGTTCACCCATTCTATACACTTATCCGATGTACTTACTCATTAGATTTACACACTTATTCAATCTATATAGTCATCTGTTCTTCCATTCATGCATTCCTTCATTCAGTGCATTCATCTGTTCACACGCTTCATCCATTCTAACTATTTCATTGATGCTATTCACTTTGTTCCCTCCTCACGCATTATGTGCATTTCAGCAGTTTACACCTCCTTACTGTTTCCATATGACTTATTCTTATTATCCACTTCACTGTTTTGATCTACTTTACTCGTTTAATTCTGTTTGTCTTTCTAGTTTATATTCGGGGTTATCAGCTGTCCATTTCTCGTCTCAGATAGTTTGAAGGGTTGGTGTTGTTGAGATGCTGTCTGTCTGTTTGGGTTGGTTTGGTTATCGGTTGGTTTTAGGGGAAGAGCCAGGTTTTCAGCAGTTTGCGGAAAGATGTTAGATCCTCAGTTTGGCGGATGATGGATGGGAGTGAGTTCAATGATGATCCGCCTAATCTGACTGAGTTTGTCTTAGGTATGACTAGGAGGCCGGCTGAGCTTGATCTTAGGGTGCGAGGGGGCTGATAGGGTTTTAGTTTGTTTTGAAGATATTGAGGTCCGGTTTTATGCAGTGCTCGATGGGAGATGCATAATGTTTTGAAAGTCACCCTTCGGGCTACTGGAAGCCAGTGCAGTGTCTTAAGGGCTGGAGAGATGTGGTCTCTTGGGCCGAGCGCAAGCAGCAATTTGGCTGCCGTGTTTTGCGCCCTTTGGAGTTTATTCAGTTGGTACGTGTGGAGACCGAGGTATAGGGGGTTTGCATAGTCCAGTCTTGACATAACAATTGATTGGACCGCGGAGAGTCTGTTAGGAAAGGAGAGATATGTAAAGATGCGCCTAAGGGTTTTAAGGTGGTAGTGGCAGGATTTTGAGACATTGTTGACTTGGCGCGAGAGTGTTAGCTCAGAGTCAAGGATGCAGCCAAGATTTTTCACTGATTTGCAGGGGGTCGGTGAGCTGCCCATGGCGGGTGGCCAGGGTAGTGGTTGCGGAAGAAGCTCGGAGTTGCCACATACCATGATTTCAGTTTTGGAGGGGTTTAACAATAGGTGGCTTTGGGTCATCCAGAGTTCTATGTCGAGGAGGCAGGAGGCCAGGTCAGGTCTGGAGTTGGGGTTTGAGCTCTTTCGTTTTAGAATTAGTTGAGTGTCGTCGGCGTAGTTGTAACACAGGATGTTGTGTGAACGAACTATTGGAAGGATGGTGATCAAGTAGAGATTGAACAGGAGTGCAGATAGGCATGCTTCTTGTGGGACTCCCGTGTCGACTGGTCGGGCTTGGGAGGTATAGGTGGAGAGTATCGTTATTTGGTACCTATATTTGAGGAATGACACTATCCATTTAAGAGCGATTCCACGAATTCCTAGGGAGTGGAGGCGGTCTAGGAGGATTGAATGATTGATTGTGTCAAAGGCGGCGGACAGGTCAAGAAGGATTAGTGCCGCGCATCCCGCGGAGTCTGCCGTCATTTTAAGGTCATACCAGATTGAGGTTATGGTGGTTTCGGTTCCGTGACAGGCTTTGAAACCTGATTGTGCAGGGTCTAGGAGATTGTTGGCTTCGACAAAGACATTTAGTTGGGAGTAGGCGGTTCGGTCAATGAGTTTTGCAAGGAATCTGGTGTTTGAGATGGGGCGGTAGTTTTTGGGCTGGAGAGGGTCGAGAGAAGGTTTTTTAATTAGCGGTTTGACATGAACCGTTTTGAATGCGTCCAGAAAGATACCAGGGGAAAGGGAGGCATTTATGATGGATCTTGCGTGTTCTCCTGCGCAGGTGGAAGCGAACATTTCTTTGAGGGTTGTGGCCGGGTAAGGGTCCAGCGGGGAGCCAGATGGTTTGCGGGAGAATAGAAGTTTGAGAAATTGCTCTGGTGATATTGGACTAAAGGATTCGAACGTTGGTTGCGTAGTGGTCGCTGCTGGGGGGTTGGCCGCTAAGGGGGGGTATTGCCTGGTGGATGTGAGAGAGCCAGTTTGGTGGCTAGAGTATTTGTTCTTTCGAGAGCCATGGTGTAAAAGTGGAGGTAGAGTGAGTCACACAGTGATTGAGAGGGGGTCAGGACGGTCGTGGTGCAAGCCGGTTTGGTGAACTCAGAGATGATTTTGTGGAGTTCCTTGCTTGGGTTTTCGCAGTTTACGATTCGGGATTGTAGTGGGCTTTTTTTGCTTTCCGAATTTCGGCCTTGTATTGATAGAGGTGTTGGGCCAAGATGGTCCTGTTCTCCTTGGTTTTGTCTTTCTGCCATTTGCGTTCTAGGTATTTATATAGTTGTTTAGTGGTCTTCAACTCGGGAGTGAACCATCTGGGGAAAAGGCCACGGCGGAATGATGGCTTACAAGGGGGTGTGAGCGGCATCAGAGATGCGTTGAGCCATGAGTCAAGGCTTCGGGGGTTAGTTGTTTAGTCAGCTGGCAGGTAGGTGGTGGAGATTGGAGGAGTGCGTCGGCTATGTCCGGGACGATTATTAGTTTTTTCCAGCATTCGTGTAGATTTGGTGGTTCAGATTCATGTACGGGGTTGGGGTCGGGTGAGTGAATGGCGAAAGAGAGAATGAAGTGATCGGTCCAGATGATGGGGGTGGGAGGGTTTAAATGAATCCAGGTGTTGGAGCTAAAGATAGCATCAAGAGTGTGTCCTTTATAGTGAGTCGGGCCATTTATGTGGGATTGGAGGTTAATTGCGTCTAAACCGACAACCAGAGAGTGTGTCATAGGGTTGGTGGGGATGTCAAGCCAAATGTTGAAGTCTCCAAGAAGGGTGAGGTTGGGATGGTTTAGTTGAAGGGTGGCGATTGAGTCGCAGAGGTTGTTTGCGAATTGTCTATTGTAGCCTGGGGGCCTGTAGATTATTAGGAAGCTGTGCGAGAGCGACGGGGAGAGGGATAGTTTAACGAGGAGTGATTCGCAGGAAGGAATGGAAGGTTGGTTGTCGATGATTGAGGCGTGGAAGAAAGACTTGTAGACGAATGCGACTCCCCCTCCTCTAGAGGGACGGTTCAGTGGGATGAGGGAGTAGTCAGGGGGGAAGGCTTCACTGGCGATTGGTGCGAAGTCGTCAGACAACCAAGTTTCGGTGATGAAAACCAGGTCTGGATTGTCAGAGGTGAGGAGGTCAAAGATGGAGAATCTGTTTTTTGCTACGGATCGGGCATTAAATAGGATGCAGTTCACGTCAGCAGGCGAGGTTGGTCTCGGGGCTGGGGCGGAAAGGGGTAGTGGTGGAGCGAGAGGAAGCTGGGGAGGGAGGGGGTGATGATCGGTGGGAAGAGTGGGCGGGCAGAAGGATTGGCGGGCTTCGGGCAGGTTTGGGTGGCTGCGTGGGTTCTACGTGATTTTGCCGACCTATTCTTGGTCATGGTACTTTTCATCGCCGGATTTTACATCGCCAGAAACCCTGTTTTTTGGGGTTTTTTTATTCTAATGGGGGGGGTTCCCCCCCAGATCCCCCCTTACTATTATAATAATACCCCAACCCCAACAAAACACCCCCCAAAATAAAAATAAAAAACGGGGTTTCTGGCGATGTAAAATCCGGCGATGAAAAGTACCATGACCAAAAATAGGTCGGCGAAATGCGTGAATACCGGCTGCGTGAGTTGGGATGATCGGGTTTGGCTCGGGGATTTGAAAGAGGGGTGTGGGTGGTTAGGAGTTTCCATTACAGTTGATGAGAAGTCGAGGGAGACGGGTTTCAGGACAGGCGAAGCTACGGGGGACGGAGGTGATTGGGGGAAAGTGGAGGTGGGTCGGGACAGGGGAGGCGAGGAGTGCTGAGAGATTGAGGGGGACCAGGTGCGATTCCTCTTTAGTTTCCTTGTTGCGATTGGAGTATGAGAGAGGGAAGGTGGGTCAGAGGGGGAGAGGGATGCGGCTTTGGTTCTTGCTAGGGCTAGGCATGCAGTTTTTAGGGACGGGAAAGGGTGTGTTCGGGGGGGAAGGTGGTGGGGTTTGTGGGCAAGGCGGGAGGTGGATGCTTGCAGGGCAAGGTGTGCCCGCTAAGATAGTGAGGGGAGAGGGCGTGGTTAACGTGGGCTGGCCGGTGGTGGGGTTCGGGGGAGGAGTGGTCTTAGGGTGGTTGGCTCACCATCGTGCCCCTCTGGCTTGGTGTTTGGAGAGTGGAATGGTAGGGAGTGCAAAGGAGGGTGGGGTGATTTGGGAAGGGGGGTATGGGGCAGAAGGTACACTGGGAAGTGAGGGCAGTCCACGGTGGTCATTTCCAACAGACTCTGTTGGAGTGGGTGCACTCATGCTTAGTACGAGCTGTTAGGTGTGGTCTCAATTGAAACTTAAGATTATTGAGCTTTATAGTTTATAGATATTAGGCCGTTTCGGGGTGTAGCTAGACCCAAGGCTATGCTAGTTAGGCAGTCTATTTAGTTGTAGCTACAGCACAGTTGCGCAGTTGGTAGAGTTTCTTTAGTGGGCTGGCATTCCTCTAATAAGCTGGAATATGGGTAGGCTATTTAAGGGGAAGTTTAATGTAGCAACGCTCCAGGTATGGTTTTAGTTGGACTTTTAGGTGGAGTTTAGGAGGGCTTTCTAATTGTAGTTCTAAATTCAGTGGGTGCTCGCTATTAGGTACACTTTCAAGTTCAACTTGCACCGAGATGATATAAGACTGTTGGGTGCACTTCTGGCTTCAACTGTACACGGGGATGATGTTAGGCAATTAGGTACTATTAAGTATAATTCTAGATTTGACTGTACACCGGAGGTGGTATTAGGTCTACCTCTAGATTAAGTTTTGGATAAAAGGGATTTTAGACTATTAGGCACAGTACTAGATTCTACCTTATACAGATGATATTAGACTATTAGGATATTGGGCACACTTCTAAGTGCAATTTTCTCAGAGAGGCTATTGTACACAACTTCTGAATATAAACATAGGCTATTGGGTACACTTTAAAAAGCAGCTTTTCCCAGAGAGGCTAGTGGGCCTAACTTCTAAATACGCACATAGGCTATTGGGTACATTTCTAAATGCAACTTTTCTCAGAGAGGCTATTGGGCAAAATTTCAAATGCAACTTTTCTCAGAGAGGTTATTGGGCACAACTTCTAAATACACACATGGGCTATTGGGTACACTTCTAAATTCAACTTTCTCACAGAGGCTATTGGGTACAACTTCTAAATGGAACTTTTCTCAGAGAGGCTATTGGGTACACTTCTAAATGCAGTCTTTCTTAGAGAGGCTATTGGGCACAACTTCTAAATACACAAATAGGCTATTGGGAACACTTCTTAATTCAACTTGTCTCAGAGAGGGTATTGGGCCTAACTTCTAACTACATACATGGGCTATTGGGTATACTTCTAAATGCAACTTTTCTCAGACAGGCTATTGGGCCTAACTTCTAACTGCATACATGGGCTATTGGGTATACTTCTAAATGCAACTTTTCTCAGAGAGGCTATTGGGCCTAACTTCTAACTACACACATAGGCTATTGAGTACACTTCTAAATGCAACTTTCTCAGAGAGGCTATTGGGCACAACTTTTAAATGCAACTTTCTCAAAGAGGCTATTGGGCACAACTTCTAAATACGCACAGGCTATTGGGCACACTTCTAAATTGGACTTTTCTCAGAGAGGCTATTGGGCACAACTTCTAGATGCAACTTTTCTCAGAGAAACTATTGGGCACACTTCTAAATTGGACTTTTCTCAGAGAAGCTATTGGGTATGCTTCTAAATGCAACTTTCTCAGAGCGGCTATTGGGCACAACTTTTAAATGCAACTTTCTCAGAGAGGCTATTGGGCACAACTTCTAAATACACACATAGGCTATTGGGCACACTTCTAAATTTGACTTTTCTCAGAGAGGCTATTGGGCACAACTTCTAGAACTTTTCTCAGAGAAGCTATTGGGCACACTTCTAAATTGGACTTTTCTCAGAGAAGCTATTGGGTATGCTTCTAAATGCAACTTTCTCAGAGAGGCTATTGGGCACAACTTTTAAATGCAACTTTCTCAGAGAGGCTATTGGGCACAACTTCTAAATACACACATAGGCCATTGGGTACACTTATAAATGCAATTTTTCTCAGAGAGGCTATTGGGTACAACTCCTAAATGGAACATTTCTCAGAGAGGCTATTGGGTACCCTTCTAAATGCATTTTTTCTCAGAGAGGCTATTGGGCACATCTTCTAAATACACACGTAGGTTATTGGGTACACTTCTAAATGCAATTTTTCTCAGAGAGGCTATTGGGTAAAACTTCTAAATGGAACATTTCTCAGAGAGGCTATTGGGTACACTTCTAAATGCAGTTTTTCTCAGAGAGGCTATTGGGTACAACTTCTAAATACACACATAGGCTATTGGGCACACTTCTAAATTGATCTTTTCTCAGAAAAGCTATTGAGTATGCTTCTAAATGCAACTTTTCTCAGAGATGCTATTGGACGCAACCTCTAAATACACACATAGTCTATTGGGCACACTTCTAAATGGAACTTTTCTTCAGAGAGGCTATTGGGTACACTTCTAAATGCAACTTTCTTCAGAGAGGCTATTGGACAAAAATTCTAAATACACACATAGGCTATTGGGAACACTTCGAAATTGGACTTTTCACAAAGAGGCTATTGGGCACAACTTCTAAATGCAACTTTTCTCAGAGAGGCTGTTGGGCGCACTTCTAAATGGGACTTTCTCAGAGAGGCTATTGGGTACACTTCTAAATGCAACATTTCTCAGAGAGGCTGTTGGGCACACTTCTAAATTGGACTTTTCTCAGAGAGGCTATTGGGCACAACTTGTAACTTCTAAGAGCTGGAGAGATACGATGCGTGGGCTTGAGGCCAAGGACAAGCCTCACAGTCATGTTCTGGATAAGTTGTAGAGGTCAGAGAGTGGAAGCAGGAAGATTTAGAAATAGGCTGTTACAGTAGTCCAGCCCAGAGAGGACCAGAGCTCTGGAGACAGTGATCTTCTGGGGGAAAGTGAGGAAAGGAAGAATACCTCTGAGGAGGTGCAGCTGATAGTTTGAATTCTTAGAGACGTCAGAGATGTGAGGAGAGAACCAGAGGGTGGCGGTGAAGATGACCCCAAGGTTCTTAGCCACAAAGGTAGGAGCAGGAAGAGGGCCCAGGGTGGGCGGCCAGAGAGGAAAGGAGATAGATGGGGTTTCGATGAGGATCTCGGTCATACTGCAATTAAGGCAGAGATCATTGGAGGTGCACCTTTCCTGAATTGAGACCGACAGTCTGGTATGAGGAATGGAGAAGAAGTGGCTGAGGGGAGCCTGAAAGAGAGCTGGGTGTCATCCGCATAACACTGAAAGTTGGAGCAGAAGGTGGCAATGCGGTGGGAAAGAGGTGCCAGGTAGTGGTTGAAGAGCCAGGGAGAAAGGTTAGACCCTGGGGGACACCACACGTAGAGACAGAGATTGAAGAGAGGAAAGACCCCAGTTGGGCCTGAGAGGGTCGATCAGCAAGAAAGGAGGCACGCCAGCCCAGCGCCTGATCAGTGATACCCAGGCTATCACAGAGGCGCTTGAGCAGGATGGCATGGTTGACCGTTTCAAAGGCAGAAGAGAGATTGAGAAGAATGAGGACAGAAGGAAGGTTAGAGTCAAGATTCGAGGCAGGTCTTCACAGGTGTTGAGGAGAGCAGTTTCCGTGCATCTGGCAGCTCTGAACCACCAGCAGATTCAGTGTGAAGATTAAGGTGGGAGATGGCCAGCTCTTCCAAGTGTTTGCCCAGGAAAGGAGTGATGGACATCGGGTGATAGTTAGCCGGTAGAGGAAGGATCGGCAGAGGGCTTCTTAAGAAGGCAGTGCACAAGGGAGTGCTTGATAGGGGAGGTGAAGGTTTCATTGGCAAAGGAGTGATTGCAGAAAATGGCCAAGACTGGAGCAAGGCTTTCAATGTGGTCCATGATGGTCTGGGTGAGCAGGGGAGAACCTGCTTTGATGAGACTTTCATAGATCGGAGTTGTATAGAAACATCATCTGGGGTGAACAAGGGAAAGGAAGAGAAGGGAGGAGGAGCGATGGCCACAGGCGGGCCAGTAGTGGAGAAGGTGGAGGAGGTAGAAGAAGAGAGGGTGGACAGGATATCCTGAGTTTTAGTGATGAAATGAGAAGCCAAGACTGTGCAGAGGGAACAGGAGAGGTAGAGACTGCAGCAGGGTTGGCCAGCTCCTTGCAGATTTTCCCACACAGGAACATGGGCCCTATCATCCATACCGCTCAACTCGCATGCTTTTGGCGGGTGTCACCTGCCATGTAATGAGGATTACTGGTAGAAATCCATCCTTGCCTCCTGGTTCGCGTTGGCCTCACAGTAGCATTCTACAGAGTAGACTAGCATACACTCACTGACATTCTACATCGCTGCATGGGGATCACCAAGATCCTCCTCAGCTAGTTCAAATCTTACCTTGCTAACCGCCACCAGTTTGTCCAAATGGATTGCTCCAGATCACCAAGACTACCCATCACCCAGGCCTCGCAACTCACACGCTTTTGGTGGTGTCACCCACCATGGAATCCGGTTACTCACCTGCCAAGCCTCTAACCTGCCCATTCTATTCAATAGGCTCTCACCTGCCAAAAAAGAAATCTTCTTTTTTCACCTGCTCTGGTGACAGAAAAGGCAAAAAGCATTGCCATTATCTGTGGCGTCATGCAGGGATCCATCGTCTACACCGTGAGCATGAATCTTTACATGGAACCACTCAGAACCCTCATAGCTCCACACAACATCCACATCGATCAATACGCAGATCACACTCAGCTCTACGTCAAGATATCCTTCATCGCAGACATCCACAGGTTGAAGGCCTGCCTCACGTTTATCTACTCCTGGATAGCCAGTGCTTACCAGAAGCTCAACATCGGAAAGGCTGAATTGCTGCTGCTGACCAAGAACACTGAACACCCTGGCATCCAAACATCCCACTCTGCTATCAAACTTGCAGACTTTATACCCAGTCTGAGAAGGTCTCTTGGGTTCGACATCAATGGACACCTCTCCTTCAAAGAACACATGGCAGGGGAGGCACAAACATCTTGGTACCACCTTTCTCTCCACTGGAAAATCAAGCCCTTCTGCCCCAGAAAACAACTTCAGATCTGCTGTCAAAGCCTTGGTCCTCTCCGACCTGGATGATGGCAATGCCCTTTTGGAAGGCTATCCAGCATCTACGCTGGCACCTCTGAGATGTGTCCTGCATGCTGAAACATGACTCATCAAATGATTCTACAAATTCAAACACATCACCAACCCTCATCAAACTGCATTGTCTCCCGCTAAAAGCACGTAACATTTTTAAATGTATTTATTTATTTTAATTTTTATAAAGTGTCACACGCTCATGGGCCTCAGAGCGCACATAAAGACAAGAAAAGACAAACTACAAACAGCTAAGGAAACATGCAGTTACGCGGAAGATCAGGGGGGCACCGGAGCACTAAGCACAGATTAGTCCCGGTTGAGATTAAACAGATGGGTTTTTGTTGCCTTCTTGAAGGATGGCAGATTGACAGCCAGGCACATGGGAGTGGTAAGAAGGTTCCACTGTAAGGGAGCTTGGACGTCAAAGGAAGTCCCCCAAAGTTTGTATCTGGGCTGAGTAAAGGTAGGCACACAGGATGACCAAAGGTTCCTTGTGTTTACATGGGACTTAACACAAACAGTGAGATATGCTGGGTAGATTCTTAAAGTGGCATTTGAAGGCCAGGGTTAAGATCTTGTGTGTTAAATCCTCTGCATCATCTACAAGGCTGTCTCCCTGAAGTCCCCAAGCTGCCTCAATGAGAAACAGATCTACAGAGGCCAACAATCCACCAGATTTAAAGGGGAAGTTCTCTGAGGTATTGTATTGTCCAAATGGATAGGGCATGTATTTTTGAGCTTATATCAATCAATATTTTTTCCAATGCATTTACCTTCGATTTTTCTGACATTTAAATGTGCAAATCTCACAAGTCGGAAACGGCCATCTTGCGATCATCTTATTCGTGGATCCATCCTCCTAAGTTCAAGTGCACTTGCGTCAGTAAATGAGATGACCCGCCCCCTCAAGCTGACATCATTAGATGCTTACATCCCTTGTCACAATGCCAGTGCACGTCTCATTCGAATGTCCTCTGTGCCCAATCTATTGACGTGTCTCCATGGAAAATTCAAGGCGCCTCTTTCCACGATAAGTATCAACAAACCTGTTCTCATCAGACAACATTGGAGTTTTTGCTGCCTTAGTGTCTGTATATTTCATTACGAGCCTCCATGACTTCTTTTTGCTCTGTTCAGCTATCTAACAACTAAGACAAATGAAACTAAAAAAGGTACTTACACCAGCTCAAATTAATTTACTCTGCAAACGCTTTCAATTTCAATAATGATTACATAATTGGCAAATGTCTTCACAAAACTATAACATGTATGTTTCTTCCCCTCAATTTCTTTCACAGAGATTTTTCAAATAAAACTTCAATTCATTACTTTATCCAAATTACAATTTTTAAAAAATGTCTCCCATAGTTGATTTTCTACTTCTTCAATCCTCAATAATTATGACATCCATTCAGCCATACCTATACAAGCCGTAGCATACCTAAGAGGAAATGGTTGAGAGCGAAATTAGCCAAAAAGATGGTGAATCGAGCTAAAAGTTGTGACAATCGCTCCCAGGATCCTGATCCTTGTTGCATGGAAGACGTTTCCACTTGGTGTACCTGCCATCGATGTGATGTAATGCCAACTTTTTTGGAGAACTGTTGTATCAGAGAAATCTATGACTGTTTGACCTACATAGCCGAAGAAGAGCCACCACCACTATGTGTTACCCAGCTGCATGACTTCAGGACAGCCTGCCGTACAAGATCCATGTTGAGAATGCTGATGGTGCAGATGCATGAACCCATAGTAACTGTTTGCCCTTGTGCTCCTAGTGATGAGTAAGTATGGTGTCTGAATGTTTTATTTATGGCAACCTTGCACTATAGCCTTTTATGTTGTTCTCCTAATACAATGTGATATCATGGGTTCCCTCCTGATATATATTCTTTTATTTTTAAACAATTTTTATTATTTTTTAACAACAATACAACCAAACTTGCAGTACAGTTCACATTATTACAATATTGTATTTCTTTAATAATATATACTACTCCCTCTACCCTCCCACCTCCCGAGCCTATTCTTCCACACCTTCTGTTCCTGCACCTTGCAGGTGGAGTTCTTCATCCGAATTCTCTACTGAGTCGCGATCACTCGACCCATCATGCGTGGGCCCAAATATCATAGCTAATAGATGCTTCCAAGCTATCAAGGTTTCTGCTTCCTCCTCCCCACCCGAGTTACTTGCCTCCTGCCATACTGCAGTTTCAGCTTCTGACCACTTTTGTAGATCTTTCCACCACACTTCTACTATCGGACCATGGCATGCCTTCCAGTTCCTAGCAACTCAACGTTTCGCAAGTATATATGCCAGGTCTTTAAGTTTACTGACGTGCTTCAATTTGCGTGTTCTTGGGAACCCTCCTATCAGGCACGCCCACGCCGATTCTATCATTAGCTTAAGCCCTTTTGTGTTCAGCCTATCCACCACTCCCCTCTTTCAATCACTGGGCACGCCCAGAACATGTGCACCATCCCAGCATTAGTCTCGTTACATTTAGGGCATGCTTGCTGCCCTGCATTCGCAAATTTAGCTATTCTTTGGGGCATCATGTAAGCTCTGTGGGTGATATACAACTGTATCTGCTGCAACCTGGCATTTCTTGACACCTTCTTGTGATATCTTTGGGCTCTCTCCCACATCCCATCTGTCATAGGGGTGCCCACCTCTTCTTCCCATTCCTGTCGTAATCGCATTGGTTCTTTCATCACTTTGGACATAACCATCTCATATAGTCTGGATATCTCATGTCCTCCCTCTGCTATGTCGTATATAACCTCTAAGGTGGCATCCGGTTGGCCTTCCAGTATTATCTCTGACCACGTTTCTGTAACCCGCCGCACCACTATGTGGTATGAAATATACTGTCCCCTGTGTAATCCGATTTCCTCTACCAAAGTCTCAAAACCTATAATCTTTCCATCTTGCCATACATCACCCAACGTTGCTATCCCAACTGGTTCCCAGTGCTTCCCGATCGTTTTCATTAGTTGGGCGTCTTTTCCCACCAGTGCCACGAGTGGCACCTGCGGGGAGCATGGGGAAGGGCTCTCCATTACACGACAGGCCCTGTGCCATATGTCCCATCCCAGCAACATCATTTCCGGGCACTCTTTCATATTCTCTCTGGGCAGTCACATTATTTCTTGTAGAAAAAACGGTGTGCATTCTGATCTAAACAGCCTAGATTCCGAGGTTGTTTCTTCCGATAACCATTTTGCTACATATTGCAATTGACTCGCTAAGTAATAGACCTCGTAGTTTGGCAGTTTTATCCCTCCTTTCTCATGCGTATTCTGTAGCTTCCAGAGGGCTGTTCTATTTCTAGTCCCACTCCATAGGAAATCTCTACATATGCTATGTAAGCGGGCAAAGAATCATTTTGGGATCAGATGTGGTATATTACTAAAGTAATGCAATAGTCTCGGCAAACCCACCATTTTTAACATTGCCCCTCTTCCCATCATCGCCAAAGGAAGCTTCGCCCAGAACTTCATGCTACTCTCGATACCCTTGACTGCCCTCTCTGTGTTGTGCAGGTGCTCTGCCTCCACCGTATGGTAGATGTCTATTCGAAGGTACCTAAACGTGTCCACCTCCCACGGTATTGGCAATACCGGCAAATGCTCTAGCGGGGTCCCCTTATATCTGCCCAGCGGGAATACGCATGACTTTTTAGGATTTACTGCTATGCCGGACAGGAGCGCAAATTGTTCCATCACCTCCAGCACATATTGGAAGTTTTTTCAGGGTATTTCAAGTACAACAGTATGTCGTCTGCATACAGGGAAATTCAATTTGGCTCTGCTTTAATGGTGATACCTATCACATTATACTGTTGTCTTAGGTATATTGCTAGTGGCTCTAGAGATAAAATATATAACATTGGGGACCATGGGCAACCCTGTCTAGTGCCCCTGCTAAGCTGCCACCTCTCTGAGATTATCGCTCCTGTTTTCACCCTGCTAGAGGCACGCTATATAACAATTGGACCCATCTAAGGTACACCAGCCGCATCCCATAGTTGGTCAAGGCAGCCATCATCCAGGGCCATTTTACTGAATCAAAAGCTTTTATTGCATCCAGTGATATGATTGCCATCTCTCCCTCTTCTTCATTCGCATACCCAATGACTTGATGGAGCCGCCTATGGTTATTCGTAATATTCCTGCCTGGGATGTACCCAGTCTGGTCAGGATGTATGAGTTTGGTGATAATTCTTCTCATCCTGTTTGCTAGAACCGCTGTGAGTATTTTGCTATCCTGATTTAGCATTGACAATGGTCTATATGATCCACAATCCTTGGCCGGCTTATTAGGTTTCGGGAGTTGTATAATTATCGCCTCTCGAAGGGACTCTGGGAGCCTACCCTTATCATACGCCTCATTTAGCATTGCCAACAATGGGGGAAGCACCTCGTCTTTATATTTTTAGTAAATTTCGCTCGGGAGTCCATCGGCTTCCGGGGTCTTGTTTGTGGATAGCTGCACCACTACCTCCTCCAATTCTTCCAGGGTGATCGGGGCGTCTAGCTCTTCTCGTTCTTCCGAACTAATCTGTGGCAGACCTATGTCTTCTAGCGTTTCATTTATTCTCCCATGGTCACTCCCCGCTTGATTTTCATATAGGGTTTGGTAATATTCTACAAATTCTTGATTAACTGCTTCTTGGGTGTCCGCCGTACTCCCATCATCTCTCGCAATTGTCCTAATTGTGGGTCTGGTTTCATTTTTATAGAGCCATGCCAGCATTCTTCCTGGTTTATCCCCTCCCGTATGCAATCCCTCTACATACTTCCTATAATTCAGATTACACAGTCTCTACCAGCATCCCACACATTTTTGCTGCAGCCCCAGTATCTCTACATTCTCTTCCTCAGTGCTACCACCCCTTCTCAGCGCTTTCTCCAACTCGTCCTCAGCCTCTTGTAATTCAACCACTATCCCCCCTTGCAGCCCTTTGGATTTCGCTATGACCATTCCCCTCACTACTACTTTAAAGGCCTCCCACAGACCACCAGCGGATTCCACACTACCAGTATTAATTTCCAAGTAGCTTACTATGTCGTCTTGCAGGCTTTCTCTAAATATAGTATCTCTCAGCGCCTCAGCACAGAGGCGCCAAGTCTGTATCCTTGTTCTCGGGGGCTGATATTGCCATTCCAGTATCAACGGTGAGTGGTCCGATAGGACCCTCGCTTTGTATTCTGTAAGTGTTACCTCCGACATCAGTTCATGCATGACAAATATGTAATCCAGCCTAGTGTGCAAATTTTGTGGGGCTGAGTAATGGGAGTATTGTCTCTCTGACATGTGTTGCGCTCTCCATGCATCTTCAAACCCCAGGTCCGTCAGCAGAGTCTGCAGCGCTCTGGCCGCTGGGGCAGGTCTATCTATTTTATTATCCGATCTATCGATTCTGGGATTCAGCACGCAATTGAAGTCTCCTCCCCAGGCCACCGCCCCCCCCAGACACCTACCCATTTTACTATACAGAGACCTAAAATACGCCGCTGTATCTTGGTTCGGGGCATATGTGTTAATAATACTTATTTCTCTGTTTTCTACCAGCCCTCTTATCATTACCATCCTTCCGTCCTCTGCCACCGTGGATTGTAGCAATCGGAAAGGGACATGCAGCGCCACCCATTTGATCACCCCTCTGGCATAGGCGAAATACGTGGCGCCTAACATAGTTCCTCTCCATTTTTTTTTATCACTTCTAACTTATCACGCGTGAGGTGTGTTTCCTGTATCAATGCTATGTCTTGTAAGAGGATTCAATTCAACACTACAGCTAAGTCAATGCCTAGTCTGGGATACTGAATGGAATCCCTTATTGATATATCTTTATGTCCAGTTCATGAGTTCTGGATGAGTACCCCTATATAACACCCCTCTCTTAGAATCCCCCTGACCCCACTGAGCCAAAAAGTAGTTCTGTTTTGGTGAGTTCTGTTTTGCAAGTTCAAAAGGTTTATTTGAGAAATAAAACAAAATATAGATACCACGCTTTTATAATAAATTAATAATCGATATTGCCCTTATAAATATAATGTTAATCAACAATGGGTAATCTGACACTAGCACACTTCTTTATAATCAATGAGGAGTTGGTGTAGGATGGATAAGGCAGCGGAAATACTTTTATGGTTTCAAATGGATGCAATGTTGAATGAAAATGCAGTACAGAAATACTTGATATGATTTTAGCAAAAGATAAGTTAATCACTTTTTCTCTGGCAATTCACCCCCCTCCCCTATGCAATGTAAGAAATGGAAGGAGATGGAAAGAGGAGCACGCAGTTCTCAGGAATGCAATCAAATACAATACGAAATTCAATTCCCCCCCAGCAAGCTTAGAGGAAACAGGTATGAGTTTTAAAACACAGGCCCAAGTGCTTTGAATGTGGTGGCAGCGAAGTGAGAAATATGCTGAAAATGCTTTTAATTCCCTTTAGGAGGTTCAGGGTGAGTGAGAGATACTTGGGATGAGCTCAGGCTCACTTTAGCAATGATACAGGGATGGTTATTAAGAGGCAAACAAATTTTTAGCAAAGGAAAGCAAAAAGCTGCTATCTTTTTACAGGTAAAGAAATCAGGCCAAATCGCAAATCGCGGCAAAATTCGCGAGTGCGTGAATCGTGATTATGGCAAAAGTATAAGGAGTAGCAAGTCGGTTCTTTGGAAAGCTGAGAATCTAAGCTTTCAGAGGAAAGTTAAATCTCGTTCCTAGCCCAAACGGTTTCAGAGATATGGACAATTAAATAAAGGTAGTTTTTCGGATTTAAAGTAAACTCAAAATGACAGGTGACAGCTTGCAGCTTCAGAATTGACAGGTGACAGTTGTGCAGCTTTACAAATGACAGATGACACGATTTCTAGGAGGCTGTTCTACTTAGGTTAAAATAGTTTGGATTAGATTATTTTAACTAAGTGATTGGTTCTGCACAGTTCTGCTAGATACTCACAATATAAATTTGAAATAGGCCTTGCCACGGATCTGGTCAGGTTTTGGACTGGACTCCGGTTCTGGTCTCGGCACTTCACAGTGATCTGGGTCAGCTCTCTGGTTCTGCTCACAGCAGTCTAGCCTCTCTGGATTCTGGATGTAACACTGCTTTCTGGGTACTGCTACAGGTTCTGGAGATTGATGGATTTGAAGTCTGGATCTCTGGATGTGAAGTCGTTGGTCAGCATGCTCCTCAGCAAATGGAATTGAATGTCTCTACCTGTCCCAGCAGTCTCTTTTTATGTGTTTTGAAAATGGGTGTGTGCCTGGGCCTAGCTAAGCCTGCCCCTCTCTACTTCTCATTGGCCCAATTCTCCCCTCTCCCATGATTGGGGGAAGGAAATGGATTGTCATCATAATGAGGTCTGTTTATGGGTCAGAGGATCCTCCCCTGGTCAGTTTGCCCACAAATCTATATTTGATTCAATACATCTTTCCGAGATATACAATTTGTTGAAATTACATGTGTACATTATATATTCCTTATGGTCCATGCTTGTCCGCCTCTGATCTTCCTGGGGGCTTGCATTAAAAAATGACAACATTTTGCACTTTTTAACTGGTTTTGCAATATCGGACATTTACCCAAAATTACACACATGTGCGCATGGAGTATGGACATTAATTGATGAAGTGTCAGATTTTTAACATGCAGACATTTGGAGTGAGACCCTATTTTCCGCTCGCAACCCCCCAGAATACACCACAGGGTCCTAACACCTCTCAAAATGTTCATAGAAAAATCACAAAAATAATGATATTACTTATATAATTCTGACAAGTCCGCACTATGAGTTATCTATCTTTTTAAAATTATGCCCTGGTCAAAAAGGGGTGTGGCTTCCGACATCACAGGGTGGAATAACTGGTTTATCCACTTCCCCCAAGCTCAGCTGCTAACAGAGGCACTGCCCCTCCCAATTTCCCCTAACAGGAAGCCACTTTACGGCCCCCCAATATAACATTTGCCTGAGTCCAGGACAGGCCTTTGTTCAACTCCCTGTAGTCCCCAGCTGCTCCACCCCTAATCTAATCAGAGAGGTGACAACTCCTTTTGGCAAGGGGAGTGGCTGAGCAGGTTTCAACTCCTGTCGGGGGTAGTTGTCAGGCAAAATCCAGTTTCATTAAGCCGGGTTTCAGCTAAATGTCACTTTTTGTTCCCAGTTTTCTACATTCAAATCAAACTGACAATTTTTACATATACATTAAATAATTACTTCCTTCAAGTCATTTCAGAATATAGTTTTACATTGTATCCACCTCTTATCAAGTCTTTCCTTAGTCTGGTTTTGTTTCATTTGTTCAGTTTTACACAAAAGTCTGGTGGTTTTAAAACGCCGGCTTTCTGATAGTGGTGAGTACTGGTAATGCAACCATTTTTGGGATTAAGAAAAGGAATTCCCCACAGTTCTGGGTTGCTTTTGGCAATCAGCATTGCCATTCCCAATGGTTTCAGGCTACTGTGTGTGTAGCCCAATGGTGGTTTTAGGCAGTGCCCTCCTGTGCTCACAACATAGGCAAAAATGGGTGGCATCTTATTCTTCATGTTTTCCCTGTGCACTCTCTGGGGAGTTCTGGCCATCATGATGTTTTCCATGCCAGTACTGGACAGTTTTATGGTAGGGCTTGGATGCATGGGTAAAAACATCCCACAGTCTATTATTTTTTTAAAACATATTTTTATTGATTTTATACAAGCGACTTATAAATTGTGGCATGTAAGTTGAGAGCGCTGCAAGCAGCGTTACAGTACTTGTAAATACAGGTGATAAACAAAGAAAACATAAACAACAACAACAGGTCAGAGAAATGTTCATGGGGAACGCAGGGTGGGGAGGAGTAGCAGATAGAAGCCCATAGTTGGGTTAAGAGCTCAGGGAGGTTGTTCATGCTTCAAGATCGTGTTGGAGGGGGGGAGAAGGATCTACAAAGTCCTAGGCCTTCGTTATTTCGTCTCTGATCTTGCAAGCGGGAGATGAACTCCCCAGGTCAATACCTCTGTTTTGCCCTTCCATCCTCCTTTTCAGTCATATTTGTCCATCCATCGTAGAGAGGGAGGTTGTCGGGCCAGGCCTGGGTATTTCTGTGAGTAGTCCAGGAAAGGGGTCCACATTTGGAAGAATTTGTCTCTGTTTCCAAACCGGAGGGCAGTTATTTTTTCAGCCGCTATTATGTCCCAACATTTCGTCCACCACATTTGGACTGCCGGACCCCCTGGCTTTTCCCAAAGCCTTGCCACTGAAATCTTAGCGGCCGTCAACAGGTGGGCATATAGAACTGCTCTGTGACCTGCCGCTTGCTCCTAGTAGGACGAAACCCGGATCCCATGGGATTGTCAGGCCTGTGATCGTGTTGACTTGATCTAACATGGCTTTCCAAAATTGGGTGGCCTTGGGATATGTCCAGAACAGATGATATAGTGTGCCTTTGTCTAGGAATCCTCTCCAGCACGACGGTGGGATTGACAGATTGCATTTATTGAGCGTTTCTGGGGTTCGGTACCACCGGTAGCATACCTTGAATGCCCCCTCCTTGTTGGATACACATTTCGAGCTTCTGTGTGCTCTTGTCCAGATGTGGTCCCATTCCTCCGGTTCAATGGGCCTCCCAATGTCTTCCTCCCATTTGAGCATGCATGGCTCCTTGTGGATAGAGTCAGTTCTGTCGAGGATCTTGTAGAGGGTTGATATTCTGCCCTTTGGTGGAGTTGCTGTGAGGGTTTGCTCCAGGGCTGTAAGGTTTCTGCTTCCGAGGTTTTTCATGACCCTGTTTGAGAGCCAGTGCCGTAGCTGGGTGTATCTGAATCTCTCGTTTTCCGGAGCGTTGAATTTCACCTTGCAGGCCTCGAAGTCCAGGGGATTTCCCTCCTCGAAGAAGTCGAAGAAGTCTTGCACCCTCTCCAGTCGTCCTTCTTTCCACCTCATGAAGTTCTTGGCGTTGTAGCCCGGTGAAAATTCGGATTCATTCAGATCGGGGTGAGTGGGCCTGTTATACTGCAGACTTTCCAGTCTTTCCTCCAGCTTGCCACCGTGTTTTCGGTTGCCGTCAGAGGCCCCATGCCCGTGCGGTCGCTGGGGAATTTCATGTGTGGTAGTGAGTTTATCGGGACTGGACTCCAGGCCTCCTCCAGCTCCATCCAGCGGGGTTTCGGAGTGGTGGGTGGCCAGGTGAACGCATGCGAGAGCTGCGCAGCTAGGATATACCTGGCAACATCAGGCGCTCCCAATCCTCCCATCGCCTGTCCTCGGAGCATGAGTTTCCTTGGGATTCGTGGCTGTTTTCCTTCCCAAATGTATCTCATAATGCTCCTTTGCAATTTCTGTACAGCTTGCTTCGGGATGGTGGTTGGTAAGGCTGAGCAGTGGTAAAGTAGTCTAGGACTAAGTTTCATTTTCAGGGCCGTAATTCTCCCGAACCAGGAGATCTCCTGTTTCTACCAGCGTAGCAGATCACTCTTGAGTTCTTTGAGAAGCGGTGGAAAGTTAGCTTTGTATAGTCTGTTGGGTGAGCCTGGCAGCTGGACCCCTAAGTATGGTAATTGCTTTTTCGCCCACGGTATAAGATATTCGTTTCCCAAATCTGTAGTTAGAGATCAAGGCAGGTTGATGCTCAGCGCTGTCTACTTGGAAAGGTTGACCTTAAATCCCGATGCTTCCCCAAATTCCTTCAGTTCCATCCACAGAGCTTTCATGGATTCCCTGGACTTGGTCAATGTTAAGAGGACGTTGTCGGCGTACAGGGCGGCTTTATATATTTGGGCCTTGGATTGCTGCATTTTGACGTACCCTGTTCGCGAACGGCTCCATGGAGAGAGCAAAGATCAGGGGGGAGAGGGGACATCCTTGCCTTGTGCGTCTTGAAATGTTAATTATGTCGGACCTGGTCCCGTTAATTCTAAGTCTGGTGGATGGGTGCTGGTAGTTCGCTAGTGTCCATTTTATGAAATTAGGACCGAAGCCGAAATGCCTTAATGTTTTTTGGATATAACCCCAATCTAGCATGTCAAAAGCTTTATGAGCGTCGAGCGATAGCACCATCAATTCCAGACCCTTCCTGCTGCCTGATTCAATAATGTTTATGGTTCTTATATTGTCGTGAGTGCTACGGCCAGGAATGAATCTGGTTTGGTCCAGGTGTATGATGTCTGGAAGTAAGGGAGCCAGCCTGTTCGCTAGGGTTTTGGTAAAGATTTTGGCGTCATAGTTCAGGAGGGTGATGGGTCTGTAAGAGGCACAGTGACTCCGGTCCCTTCCAGGTTTCAGTAGTAACACGGTTAGCGACTCTTCCATTGAGGGGGTGGTAGTTCCTGATGATAGGAAAGAGTTGAAGAGGGCCACCAGATGGGGCACGAGTATGTATGAGAACTTCTTATAAAATTGGGCTGTGAGCCCGTCCGGACCCGGAGTTGAGTTTTTGAATTTTGCTATGACCTTGCTCGCTTCTTCTGCCGAGATAGGGGCTTCTAGGGCTGTCAGTTGAGGGTGTGGGTCGTCCGGCTGTACTCCTGCTAGGTATTTAGAGTGTGCGTATGTGGCCGTAGGGGAACCCGACATGATTCCCTTGTGGTGTGCTGTCATGATTTCTATTTTCTCCGTGTTAGAGTAGTGAGGAGTCCCTTGTGCGTCCTGGAGACATTGGATAGTATTTCTCGAGTGCAGCTTTTTCAATTTGTGGACCAAGAGCCGGTTTGCTTTGTTGCTGTGCACATAGTAGAACTGTTTGGTATATGTTAGTGCTCTGGCCGCCTTGTCTGCTAAATGCATTTCTAGAGATTGTTTCGCTTTTTGGAGCGCGCGGCTTGCTTTCCGGTTCTGGCCTTGTTTGAAGATACGTTCCGCTTCTGTCACCTCCGCCTCGAGTTTATCTTGTTGTAGCTTGCGTTGACGTCGGAGCCGGGCGGTGCAGTCGTTTGCCGTACCCCTGATGACAGGTTTGATGGCATCCCAGATCGTGGATATTGATGTGTCCTTGGTGGTGTTCTCCTTGAAGTACTTCTTGAGGACTTCTGCCATTTCCGTTCTGATCACTATATTTGTCAAGATCTGGTCTTGTAGTTTCCATTGTCGCTGAATTGGCTCAGGAAAGCTCTGTACCCTCAGTTTCATTATGACCGGTACATGCTCCGAAAGGGGTCTGTGCCCTAATTGGATGGTTTCAACACAGGGAATGAGAGAACTGGAGAGAAGCAGCAGGTCGATCCTCAAATGCGCCAGGTGGGCGTGGGACAAGAATGTGTAATCCCTTGCCCCCATGTTGGCCAAGTCCATACATCTATGGTGTCGGTTTGCTCAGGAATTCTGGCATGGCGAGAGCCTTGCCAAAGTCCTCCTTAGATGGGGGAGCGCTTTATCCAGGTTTGGGTCTGGAGTCAAGTTGAAATCGCCCCCTATGAACAGCTGACCTTCAGTGAAGGTTATGAGTATGGGAAGGAGGTTACGAAGAAATAGGTTTTGCGCTGTATTCGGGCAATATATGGCTGCTATGGTGATGGGAAGCTCTACTAGTAGTCCTTTCAGCTGTATATAGCGCCCCTCTGGATCTCTCTTGATAGGGATGTTCGTTAAAAGTAAGTCTCGGCTTATCAAGATGGCAACCCCTCTTTTTTCGAGGCCCGCAGAAGCAAAGTACCATTTTGTGTAGCGTTGAAAGGAGATGCGGTGCTCGTCCATCCCGAGGAGGTGTGTCTCCTGCAAGCATATGATATCGGGTGCCAATTGGGAAAGCCTGTGCTCCACAGACTTCCTTTTCCGAGGGACATTCAGACCCTGGACGTTCCAGGTCAACATTGATAGCTCCCTATTCGGCAGGGCCATTTGTAATTAGGTTGGTTGGCGGATTTACCCTGCTTTTATCCGATTGCAAGACTGTAGTCTCCCCTTCCACGGTGGGCTGAGCTGCCCTTGTTTCGGCGGTTCCGTGTAGGGGGACAAGTCCCCTGGCAGCTTGCACCCTGATACCCAGTTCCCCCCTTCTTTCAGCCATCTCCTTGGTTCCAGCTCCCCCCCTCCCTCTGACCAGGGTAAACCAACATAAGGAACGAGAACAAAACTTGAAACAGTAAACAAATATTGGTATCCAGACCAGCCGTCTACCAACAGGGCTGTCGCCTGGGCCATGGCTACCAGCTGGTTGGGAGACCCGAGGGTCTCGTGCTGTGTCGGTGAAAATATTGCAGTGCGGGATAGAGCACAGTTGGTTACTCTGGCTAAAGGGATTGTTGCTTTGGGATTATTCCGGCTGGGCCCTGGGGGGCCAGTTCGATTGTACAGTTCTGGACTCCAAGACAAAGCCCCAAGGGAGATTGATCGTCCGTCCAGGGGCTCTGTCCCAGGAAATCCTGGGACGCTTAGTTCGATGAATGCAACCCACCGAGCCGGAGTTTCCAGGATGAGAGGGGGGGGGGTCTTCAGCGATTGTTGATGTTCTTCCCCCTGGAGGACGGGCCGCGTACCCTACGTCGACCCTCTACCCGGAACCAGGAGCAGAGAGACTCCCTGTTACCCCTTCGGGAGAGTGGTTCGAGCTCCCGGGGACCTCCTCCTCTGTGTCTGGGATCATGAATAGTTCCGTTTCTCTCGGGGAAGGGATTTTCTGTGTTTTCCCCTCCCAAGTGAAGGCGAGGCCTGAGGGAAAGCTCCAATGGTAGGTTATCTTACGTTCACGTAGCCAGTGAGCCATGGGTTTGAGAGCTCTTCGTTTTGCTAGTGTCGATGCTGCTAAATCTTGGAAAAGGGCTATCTCTGAATCCCGTAAGTGAATGTGTTCCATGGCCCTGGCCTCTTGCATTATCTCCTCCGTGAGCTTGCAGAAGTGGGCTCTTACCAGTACGTCAGCTGCACCATTGGGATTTTGTCTGGCTCTCGCCCTATGCACTCTGTCGAGCTCCAGGGGGGCGTCATCTGGAAGGGTGATAATAAGGTGGAAGAGATCGGATAAGTAAGATGGGAGGTCTTTCTCCGAGATCTCAATTGTAATTCCCTGTATCCTGATATTGTTCCGCCTCGAGCGGTTTTCAGCATCTTCTTGTTTGGCTTCGAGTGCCTCGCATCTGCACTACAGGGCCCTAATTCTTGTCAGCTCCTTCTCCGATCTCAAAGTTCTGTTCACACAGTGTAGTTTCGATTTCCTCGGTTCTTGATACGATCTCCCCCACTCTCTTATCCAGACAAGCAATTTGACTCTTTACTTCTTCCGTGCCCTTCTAGAATTCCCTGGTAAGAGCTGATAGGAGGTCATGCAAGTCAGCTTTTGTGACAGATTGGGATGCCATGGCTGCCTGGCACTCGGGCGAAGCATTTCCCATCCCACCCTTGTTGAGCTCACTCTTCTTGTTTTTTCCCCCCCAAACAGGCATATTTAGTAGTGTTGAGATGTCTGTTTGCTTGGTGGTTTTATTGGATTTGGACATGACGATGCAGTGCGACCCCGTACAAATAGGATAAGTGGAGGAGGCCCGTGCCAGTCCGATTCTTGCGGTTCCTCCCAAGGTACTTCACTCAGCTTTGATCCTCGCGGGGAGGGGACTCGTTAGCTCAGGTGGTGTGGATTGATCACTAGACCCTTGCAATTAGGGGATTACTCGGAGTCAGTTTCGGGCACCCGATCCCAGGCCAGTCACAGGAGGCTGTGGAGCATCCAGGGGAGCCGGGCCCAAACAGGGGCCATGCCGGGATTTAGCCCAGGACCCACACAGTGATGTGTTCCGGCTGGAGCTGAATTGGCCTTGGGAGGGGGGATCCGCAGGTGATTCCTCAGTTCTTGGACCACTGGGGTGATGTCCCGTTGAGTGTGGTGCGGTAGGTGCCACGTTACCTTGTTCTAGGATAGTGGTGGGAACCGAAGCCCACCCCAGGGAAGGGTTATGTGGGTTGGCACCGTTTCAGATCGTTGCTGGCCCCGAGCAGGAAGCCCCCAGGCAGGCTCCCCTTCAGCATAGCTGTCAGACCGATCCACCCCCTGGGAGGCAAAGGTGGGCCGTTGCAGGATCCCCGCAATGTAGCTGGGGCCGGTCTGGGTGCCGTGGAGGGCCCCGGGCGCCAACCGCCGAGATCTCCCTGGTTGCGGTCCTGCAAGCCTGCAGTAAGTCAGTCTGGGGGACCGGGAGCAGTGCAGAGGCCTTCGGGGCAGAAACGTTAGAGGACACAGATTATCCGGGTTGATATGTCCTGGGCTGGCGTGAGTGTGCAGCTGCTGGAAGAAATGTTCGAGGGGGGGCGCACCAGGATTCTGGGGGGCGGCTTGTGTTGCCCGCCAAGGGGCCGCGTTGCTGGGTGAGCGAGGCCTTGCTCCGATGGGCCCCCGCTAGAGGACCGCCTCCGCCCGGCAGGAAGGCACAGAGAAATGGAGAGCGCTATCGGGGGGGGCCCTCAGTCGGCCAGCTGAGGAGGACGGCCGTCCCCAGGACGTCTCGCTTGCCGGAGAGTGCACCGGAGCCCATGCAGCAGTCGGGCCCCAGGACCCGGTCCGGAATGTAAGCTGGGCCGTTCAGACCTGAGCGGCTCCGGTCGCCGGACCCCCTCCACAGCTGTGTCCCTGAGGGGGGGAGGATAGTGTCTTGGGCTGAGCTCCGGCAGGACACCCCTCCGCGAGCAGACCCACGGGCCTGCAGTGTCCCAGGCAAAGCTCACCGAGGCGAACCGAAGTGCTCTGGTGGAGGATCGAAGGTTCTCGGCGGGGACACCAGGTCCACAAAGGCCGGAGGAGCGCCGATCCTGAGGAGGCCCCACGTCCGAGGCTGTAGACTGCAGAGGCACACCGGGGAACTCAATGCTGGAGGGTGTCCCCCGCTGCCTGTGTCCAAGGAATGATGCCCCACATCCTGCGGCAGCCCTCAGATGATTCGTACAGCAGGAGGGAGGGGCGAAAGCCAGGCGCAGAAAGGGTGGGGAGCGCCGCCCACCAGGGGCTCCCCGCTCGGTCCGTTGAGGTCAGCAGATTCTCCACCGTGCCGTGTCCAGGTCCCGGCGCCCCTCAGCACCCCACATGGATCACGAGTTCCGCTCGGGCTGCCCCTCCAACGGCCGTGTCGGGACTAGGCTGAGTCTGCGATTTTGTGCTCGCTCTACGGATGGGCTCTTCGTGACTCTGGACCAGGTGGATCAGCCGTTAGACATGACAGATTCAAGTCGGGAGACTCCCAGGAGGTGCTCCTTCATCTGCGCCGCACTGCTTCACCTTTCAGAGGCTCAAAATTCAGTATACACCGGGCATTGTGGCTGGTAGCGTGGCGCCAGCCGGGAGCTCTCACAGAGCCAAACCGACCGCCATGACTTGAAGCCACGCCCCCTGCTATGTCTATTTTTCATCTGCGCAGGTACATCATAACCTTGTTCTCTTCAGGTAGCTATTGAGCCCTCTTACGTTTCATGTAGCAATTCTGAGTTCTCCCATTATTTATCAATCTGTCTCTCACCCACCTACCGATGCAGTTTCTATTCAAAACATTTATTCCCGCATGTAGACTCATATAGGCTCGGTCCCCAACTCCAAACAACACACTCAACACCCCAACACTAGCCCCACCCTCCCTTTTCCCATCCCCTTCCCCAACTTGCCCAAACATAATATCTACCCCTCCACTACTTCCCAACCCTCCCAACTGTTGCCCAGCTCCATCCCTGGATCTCAGGCACCCCCGCATCTAGACCTTAACCTGACAACACGCGCGCTCGGGCCTCAGCGGGGTGATTCAGCCCTAGTGGCTTTTCTCCTTACTCTATTTACTGGGGGGTAGGTCACGTCCCGTTTGTGCCTCCTGCATTAGTAATCACATTGGAATATCAATATCAATATTTAACATTGCCATCTATATTCCAGTCCAGTATATCCAGCTTCACTCATCTTGAGCAATCAATGTCATGCCACAAGGTAGCCCCCATTATATCTCTTTCGCGGCAACCCATAGCATTGCCACACATCACTTATCTTGTGCCTCTCGTCTCTGATCCTCTTAAACATCCAAGCATCCTTGGGCGTCCAGCCAGTTTGTCGCTTCTTCCGGGGTGTCGAAGAAATATGTTTTGCTTCTATATATTATCGTGAGTCTTGCAGGATACAGAAGCATGTATTTAAGGCCAGCTGTGCGTAGTCTCCTCTTCACGGCTACATATCCATAGCGTTGCCTTTGTACTTGCATGGTGTAGTCGGGGTATGCAGTTATGGTCGCTGCCGCTCTTTTTATCGTCCCTCCTTTCCTGAAGAACTCCAGGATCTTCTCTCGGTCTATATGGTTAAGGATTTTTAGCTATGATCGCTCGGGGCGGGGTCCCTGGTTGCGGCCTTCCCGTCAGGGCTCTATGTGCGCGTTCAATTGCGAATCTTTGAGAGAGCTTGCCGGCCCCAATCTCCTGCATAATCATGCTCTCCACATAGTCCGTTGGGTCTTGGCCTTCCTCTCCTTTTGGAAGGCCCACCACACGTATGTTATTACGTCTCACTCTTCCTTCGGCTTCCTCTGCTCGGTTCTCTAGGTTCGATACTTGCTGCTTTAGTACGTGGACCTCTTTAGCATTGCTGGTGCTGGTTTCTGCATTGGTTTTCACCGCACTTTCCAGACTAGTCGTCCTCTCCACTAGCGCCCTCAAGTCTTGCTGCAATAGGTTGACCTCTATGCCCACTGCGTCTATTTTGGTCTCCAGCGCCACTTTCAAGTCTGCCATTGTTGTCCCCCACGAAGTTTTCAGTTCCGTGATAGCAGCCAGAATCGCCTGGTCATCTCTCAAGGGGGCGACTTCTACTGACCCGCTGGTGGGGGTCTGTGCCGGGGTGGTCGGGGTCTTAGAGAATATATCTATCGTTGATTGTTTAGCCTCCGCTTTACCTCCTCTCACCGACATCATCCTACTCTTGGTTGAGTAATTTCAAGTCGCCAACACCTGGGCCTTGCCCTGGAACCAAAGTCAGTACTGCTTTATGTGGTGTGTTGACCAGATTTTGGTCTCTGCCCCTCCGATGTCCGCCCGCACTGATATGTCTGTGGGGATTATGCACGATGCTTGCCCACTTGCTCCTCCGACTCATACAGCACCTTTCACCAGCAGTGTTCGTGTGTCTGGCCTCCACGCCCCAGCATGCGTTATGTTTATTTTCGGTCTATAGATACCGACTTTCAGGTAGGAGCGGGCGCCATCTTCTTTGAATCTCCACTGTTTTCCGCTGCTTCACTTCACAGCGATGCTTTGATACATGTAGGCCGCAGTGTGCGCTGATCTGGCAGACCACCGGAGCATATCAGCTACGATCCTTGTTACAGCTGTTCACTTGCATTCAGGTCCCCTCCAATGTTTCAGATCTGCTTTTATTGGTGAGCGACGCTGTTCCGCGATGTGCCAATGCTGCTGTCCTAAGGCTCACCCCTTTGTTCTCACGTGAGCGCCATTTCGTTTCTCTCGCCGACCGAAGCTCGCTATCTTATTTCGCTCACGATACAGCACTTCGTGGACAGTTAGCGCCAGCTCCACGACCTCCATATGCCTCTCATATTCATGTATTCATAGTTACAAAAAGGCAGCACTCCGCAGGCTCAAAGTATGTTTCTTTTGGTCGGATCAGCGTCGGATCAGCAGGAGCTCATAGGGATCACGTCCTAGCCCATGGCCATGTAGCCACGCCCCCCTCATGATATATATTCATCATGTCAAACTATTGCATCTTATATTTCCAGTGTGTTCATGGATTTCTGTCTGCTTATCCGCCTGGTGTGATTCTATTGTTGCATAGTGCCTCTAAACCCCTGTACCCCCTGGTCTCTGTCCCCATGGTGCTTCATTTCCCCTATCTTTTCTAACTACTTCTCCATCTCTCCTCCATCTCTCACAAAGTCTGGTAGGAAGAAACTAAAAAAGGCACTCCCGAATTCCAACCCTGGTCTACCCATCGCAGACACCTACATCAATGCTACCTCCAGACAGACTATCACTGGCATTCTCTGTGATGTTCCTTCTTCTAACCTATGGACCCCCAAATGGCCTCTGTCCTCTCCTCTTACTCCTCCTTACCCATTCCTGGCAGCACCAGATGTGAAGTGCTCCTGGCTCACTTCGCATTTTTCAAATGCACCATTAATATCTATCATAATGGCACTATCATGGCCCAGGGCTCTCAGCCCAACCTCTGCCTTCTTGACAGGCGTCTTCCTTCTCTCTTCGACTTCTCCTCCTCTGCTTCCCCCGTTCCTCCCTCATCCCCCACCCCTCTGCCCCCCATTGGTGGCACCCCACACCTGCTCCCCCCTCCTAAATCTTTTAAAGGGTGCAACCGGCTTCACTTAGCTACCCTCAATTCCCGCTCAGCTATCAAACACTCCTCTGACATCTGTCACCTCCTTGAATACCTTGACCTGAATGTCCTTGCTCTCACTGAGACATGGTTCAAGGCCAGTTCTGTCACTGCTTTTGACACTATTCTCCCTGAGGGCTGCAAGATCCTGTCCAATCCCAGGACCTCCCAGCATGGTGCTGGAGTGGCTCTGATCTTCCCTGAGTGGGTGCCTGCCTCCATCACCCCTACTCAAACCTACCCATCCTTTACAAGCCTTGTCTGCAGGCTGCCTTTCTCTCTTACTTTCGCTACCATCTACAGACCCCCTGCACCGTCCTCCCTTTTCTTCTCAGAATGGGCGGCCTGTCCTCCTCTCTTCTTGCCTCCTCCCCCAAAACTATCTTCCTTGGGGACATAAACATCCATCTCGAGTCTCTTGATGTGGCCACTGTTCTCTGTTGTGGCCTCAGCAAACCTCTTGCGCTCTCATACTTCCCTCTGGCCCAACCCACTCTGCCGAATACACCTTGGAGGCTCTCATCTCAACAGACATCCCTCTCTATAAGCCTCTCCCTACCCCTCTCTCCTGGTCTGACCTCTCTCTCCTCTCTTCCCACCTTGACCTACCCTGTCCCCTGACGCCTCTGCCTGCACTGCCAGTCCCCTTCTCTGTCATTCGACTGATGAAGCATTTGTCAGTCGCTGCATTTGCCTCTTCCTTCATCCATCCTCCCCCTTTCATTAGACTCTCTTTCTGACTCTGTTTTAGCTAACCTCCATCTCTCCATCTCTAACACCCTGGACATCCTTGCCCCCATCATGAGGATCCACATGAAGCCTCCCGCCAAATGCATCTCTTGGTATGACTCTGACTTGGCTGCTTTGAAAAGCAAGTGCAAAACTGCAGAGCAGAAGTGGCAGGCATCTAGCTCATCCTCTGACAAACTGGCCTGCCGCCTACTCCAAAGACAATACTTTCTCTCCATCTACTCTAAGAAGAGGGCTCATGTCCAAACCCACATCTCTGGAGCCACCTTTAGCACAGCTAAACTCTTTAAAATCTGCACGGATCTTGCCAACCCTATCACAGTCTCCTCCTCTCCTCCTCCCTCCCAGGCCCTCTGCTCTGCACTGGCTTCCCACCTTTCCTCTAAAACTCTGCACCTCCTGTCTTCTCTGTCATCTGATTCCCCTCCACCCCACGATCTCTCGCCTTTCTTGCCCTCCTGCCCCCTCATACTTTCCTCTTACTCTTCCATTGCAGCAGATGAGCTCTCTAGAGTTGTCTGCTCTTTGTAAGTTTCCTCTAAACATGTTCTCCCCTGCTCCTCCAGAACCATCAAGGACAACATTGCCTCTCTTGCTCCAGCCTTGGCTGACCTCTGCAACCATTCATTTGCCACTGGCTCCTTTCCTCAACCCCTCAAGCACTTTCTTGTGCACCCTCTCCAAAAATGCTGTCTGCTGACCCTTTCTGCCCGACTATCACCCTATATCTATCACCCCTTCTTTGGGCAAACTCATGGAGAAGCTGGTCATCCCCCAACTGATATCCCACACCGAAAGGGCAGACTGCCTCTACAACTACCAGTGCGGTTTTAGGGCTGCCAGTGGCACAGAAACTGCTCTCCTGAATACATGTGAAGACCTGTCACATCATTTTGACATTAATTCATAATACATATATCTTCACTGAAACCATGACAAAGTTAAAAAATACCAATTACAAAAGCACCTTATTAAATAAAACACCATGAAAACATAATAAAGTGCTACAGTGACTCTTATCAACCCAGTGAGATTATAATGAGTCCCACACAACTCAGTTTAAGCTACCTTATCTGCAGTAATTTGGAGACAGAAAGTATACCTAAATGGTTGATAAGTGTCACTGTAGCCCTTTATTATGTTGTTATGGTGTTTTTCAAATAAGGTGCTTTTGTAATTGGTATTTTGTAACTTTGTAATGGTTTTAGTGAAGATGTATGTGTTATTAATTAATGTCAAAATTATGTGATTATTTAATAAATGTTATCATGAAAGGGTAGTAACTAATACCTCCACTCAATTTGTGTATTTATATACCTGTACTCACTGCAACAGAGACAACTCAGGAGTTCTACCCCCAACTTTTTCTTGATCATATTTTCAATGCCTTTTCATTTGATTTTTTGGGTCAGCAGGTTCAACATAATGTAAGTGAATGTACAACTCCACGTGTTTTTAGGTCTATCAACAATTGTCCACCTAAGACCTAGTGTCTCCATACTCCCTTTTGAAGACACCGTCCAGCAAGCCAACATATCTTTGTGTCCTTTGATAAGGTGCCGTGCCTATTGTGCTCACTTCATCCTTATCCATCCGCCTCCTGTACCAATGGCTGTTCTCACTTGGGACCATACGCTCACATGGGGATGAGTGAATGGGAACGCAGAAGGTGCTGAATACCATGTACAATGCAAAGGGGTCTGGCCTCTAGGGACCATAAGCCACATGCCCACCCCTTACCCTGTGTCTCCAGGCTCCCCTTTGAAGACCCCATCCCTGCAATCAACATATCTTTGTGTCCTTTGACAAGGTGCAGGGCCCATTGCGCTCGCTTCATCCTTATCCATCCCCCTCCCATATCAAAGCCATATACGGTTGGCATACCAGTCTGGGGTGTACTGGTGATAGGTAAATTTGACCAACCCCACACATTCGCCCTGCACAGGGGTGGAGCAGGGTCTGGCCCTGTGCTGTCAGTATAGGCGATTTCGGATGGTTGACGATTTTGCGATTTTTCGAAAATAGGAAGTTATGACACAATAAAACATACATATGGCTATATCAGCGCCCACGTGCATGCCAGATACAGAACAGTGCAATGCTTGGTGGTACCGCTAATACATATATATATATATATATATATATATATATATATATATATATAAAAAAGAGAAGGAAAAAAGAAAGCGGAATATCGCTTCCTGGACGGCACTCTTCCTCAATCATTAAAAAATCTTCCAGACACTTCAAAAAAGGATCTCCATCAAACGTCCTTTATTTGTAAAGCATGGTGGACAAGTTGCACAGGAGAGAACAAAAACAACTACGCGTTTCACCCGAGAGGGCTTCGTCTGGTTGTAAACATAAATGACAGGCTTCCCATTTAAACACTGGTGCATGCAAGAAAGAAGTCCTTCTTTACTTTCCCTTACGTTTCCTTCTCAGACATCATGTTTCTCTGAGTGACATCTTGGAGTGGTAAAAAGCCTATACATATATGTCCTGCATCCAATGTGTTACTTCTAAAAATGTTACAAAAGTAGCCCATCAGATATTAATGGGCTAATGTATTATCCCCATTTCTATAAAGTGCATTGTGCAGCATGACAAAGTGTGTTTCCACACATTTCAAAACGTTTGTACTGTTATAGGTCATGCATTCCCAAATTTCTTCAAACTATGACCAAAAATTCTTTTGAGAGTAAGTCATTTCCATTTAAGTTACCCCAACATAAAATCTTAGATGCCATTACCAAAAGTGCAAAGTGCATTATAGCTGCCAATTTGTCAAGTCTCTAATATCTTGAGTAAAGTGCTAAGTGCACGATAGCATCGATTAAACTGCTTTTTTTGCAACATAATTATCTCTCAGTCTTACAGGGGGTAAAACATAATTATTTCTCATCCTGAAGAATATAGTACAAAAGCCAGCATAATAATTAATATTTCATCCCCTCTACTGTTGCTTCAATGCAGGATAAAGTGCAATATGCATAATAGCAGCAGAAATTCTATATCATATAAATGACTGATAATACAAATAAAGTGCTAGGTGCCACATAGCAATCTTGCCAAAGTTTACACTGGTTATAAAAATGGTGTTCCTATTTGGATAAAGTACTTAGTGCATTTTGTATCTAACCTAACCAGGATGTTTATGAATACATTCCACTTATTCACAGCAAATATTCTGTGTCATATGTATGGCCAAGGTTACAGATAAAGTACTTCATGCAACCTTATAATTTTGACAAGGTTTGAAAAAATGGAATTCCTATTTAGGTAAGGTGCTTAGTGCATTTTTCTAGAGGACAGGGGAGAGAGGAAACAATAAAAATGATGCATTTACCAAGTGTCTAAGAAAGCAAGCCTATCACGGATTGAAGATATAACCCTATTTCAACAAATATATATGTGATAATTTTAAAAAGCCTCCTACATGTTAAAAAATGTAAGGATTGTTGTATATAACAGTGCGTTAAAAGAAAGCATATGTCAAGGAACACCAGATCTGCAATGACCTTATAGTCTGGAAAAAAGCATTCATATACTCATGTACAGACATAAGACAGATAATACGAAAAACATCACAAAATTCAAGGAACCACTTCTAATTTCCCACAAATGTGTAGAGTTCCTCGTCCTTGTTGTGACCATCTGGGTATTTTGTTTGATAATCAACAATATATTTACATTCAGTTTGCCTCAATCTCAGTTCTCGATTACCCCCTCTCGGATTTGGTAAGATTTTATCTATGCCATAATATTTAAACGAGGAGACATCACCATTGTGGTGTTCCTCAAAATGCTTGGCTAGGGGGTAGGTTGGATCTTTGTTTTTAATCGCACGAAGATGTTGCAGGATCCTTAGTTTTACTTCTAATTTCGTACTGCCTATGTACCATAAATTACATCCACATGTTATTACATAAACCACATAAGTTGTTACACAGGTGATATGTTTTTTGATAGTCACTTCCTTCTTAGTTCGAGGATGTATGTAGTTCTTCAAGGATACCCCATATTTGCAGGCCTTGCATTTGGTACATTTGTAGAAACCCCCCTGATTGCTTAGTAGCCAATTTGATATCTGTATCGGGGTCGAGAAAAGACTTGGTGATAATTCTGATTGGAGCGATTTTGCTTTCCTATAGGTCACACTAGCATTCTTCTGAATATGGCCTGCGATGTCTGGATCCCTCTGTAATAACGCCCATCGTTTGGCCAGAATTTTTTGAATGTCTTTGGCCCCATTATTGTAAGTTGTAATGAAGCGTATATTATCAGGTTTTGTTTCTAGTAGCTTCAATTCATTTTTCTCCTTATTTCTTCTGAAAATCTCAGCTCGTGTCTGTTTCATGCATTGGTTAAATGCACTATTGATAGTCGATTTCTTGTAACCTCTTGCCATGAAATTCTTTGCTGTGATTTTGGCATTTTTTCAAAGGTTTCGTTTTCACTACAGTTCCTTTTCATTCTTAAGAATTCGCCATAGGGTATACTATTTTTTAGGCATTTTGGATGTGCACTCTTGGCATGAAGCAGTGAATTAGTGCTTGTTGGTTTCCTATAAGTTTCAGTCATCAGTACTTCATTCTTTACTGAGATCTTGATATCCAAAAATATTACCTCTGAAAGATCATGCTGTTCGGTAAATTTCAAATTGGTATCCCGTGTATTCAGGATATCAAAGAAAACCATCCATTCGTGTTCACTACCATCCCATAGTATAAATAAGTCATCAATATAACGGCGCCAAAGGATCACTTTGTTGGTGTGTATTGATAGTGTTTCTTCTGAGAATAGTTTTGCTTCCCAGGCTCCCATAAATAGGTTCGCATATGTTGGTGCTACCGTCGTGCCCATTGCTGTACCACACAATTGCTTGTAATATTGGCCGTCAAACATAAAGGCATTATGTGTGAGACAAAAGTAAAGCATGTCCAGTAACATTTGTGAATGATCTCTAAAACTTAGTGATTTGCTAGATAGAAAACTTTTGATGGCTTCCATTCCTTCTTGATGTTTGATACATGTATATAGAGATATCACATCCAACGTTACTAGTAAATACCCCGGTCTCCATGGTATTAAATCGACTTGTTGGAGAAAATCAGATGTATCCTTGACATCTATATATTTAGATAAAATTATCACACAATTTATTGCACTTGTGTGCCAATAGGTAATGGGATGAAAGGATTGGAGTTTTTGAGGAATATTGGTATAGATATTTCATTGTCAAATTTTCTATTATGTTACAATTTACAAATGTATTCGCATTTGATTAGAGTCTTTAAATAAATACCTACTTTTAGGATATACAAAATGTTTACTTCAATGTGAGCCTTTCTAAAAACGCTAATAGCAGTATCTGTAAATTGGTTATTTTTCAAATTTAATGATTACAATGGGCCTCATTACGAGGTTGCCGGTCTGGAAACAACAGTACCGGTAATCTTACTGGTACTGTTGTTTCCGGACCAGCAAACTACGAGTTCTGTGAGCAGGTGCCTTTCCCAGACCTTGATGGCTGCACCGGCACTGTTGCACACAGTGCTGGTGTATCCGTCCTCCCGATTCCCATTGAGTCCATTGGGACTTGAATGGGGATTTTCTTTTTCCGGCGCCTGGCCGTAGGGACCGACGGGGCTGTAATGCCCCAGTAAGTCCCCATTGGTGGGCGTCAGAAAAAAAATGACTCTGGCGGCAGTCGTGCCATTTTACCGGCATGGCTACTGCCGGACTCATAATGAGACCCAAAGTCTGTCATTACGTAGACCACACTCATGGAAGTCCACACCGTTACCTCTGAGGAAATGACAGACACCTCAAATATCCAAATAGTGAGCCCTATTGACATGTGATTTATAGCGTTTTACATTGTCTGTTTTTTTAATGACTAATATATCTTTTCTGTTAACCATTGTTAGGAATATATATAAGCTGCATCAGTGACAACTATTCTGGAATCAACATCAAACTCACTTCCCTTTCAAGTAATATTTTTTTCAATTCTAAATTTATCTGTGACTATTCTATAAATGTATAAAAGCAAGTTCAACTTTTTAACAGATTGATAATTCCTATTCATTATATTTCTTATTGATAATAATTAAAATGTTGAATCTTACTACAGTATCCATTCCCTTTTTAATTTAATTTACATTGCTCTACTTCTCTTCTAACATTATAATAATAATATTAGATGTGTTTATAATAAAAGTAATTGTAAAATAAAATGTATATACAGGAGGATGACGGTACTTCGGCAACATACTCTTCTTCTATTGCAACCGGTCAGGCAGATGAGGTATGGCATTTATTGAAGGGTATTAATGATTGGTGATTAATGATATTTTGTTTCCAAGTAATACCATAAATAATTTTTTAGAAATAGTAACATAAATGATAAATTGTTTACAAGTAATAACATTGTCGAAAAATCTGAATGCATGGAATCCTCGATGTAGTAGTGTCATACACCTTCCTAAATGCAACACTGACAGTAATCCATCGCAAAAACTATGATTGTAGATGTATTACATGGAATCTTTTATCCTCCAAATGGTCTATGTATGTTTTAATATACTGTCGCAGGACAACTAAAGTGCAAGATATGAAAATCAACATTATAATAGAACATATTTTTGGTGTCAATAATGTATTCTCTTTATTTTTGAACAATGACCGTAACTCTAATGCCAATTCCCTGTGACACCAGTAAAGTTCCACAGGTACATTTCAAAATCAATTATTGTTAAAATGTTTAGTTACTTACAATGGTTGACTTTCTCTTTATAAAAAGTTATGTGTTTTCAATGATAAAAAAAGTGTTTAATTTTTAATATATTTACCTTTTCTTTGGCATTTGGATAACTTGTTGAAATTCGATAACCTTACAAGGTAACTTATCAAGATTTTATCTTTTTTGTCAAAATAGTTAACATTACATTGTCTAATTAGCATACCATGTTTATTGCATGTGTTGTTATGTACAAGGAGTCTGCTACCGAAGGGGTCGAGATGGAAGAGACACATAGACTACAGGTATACAAATAATACTGATAGTCATCAATTATCATACATTGGACTTTTAATGTTCCATTTATTGTCTTTAAAGTGTTTTTCAAAGTGAAATAGTGTACTTGTTGTAATTGTATTTATGTGTCTTGCCTATAGACGAGATTAAGGGTTGTTTACATTATTTTGTGAATGTCCTGTTACAGTTGTGTGATGAACTAGGTACATCAACAAAATCAAAACGTACTCTGAAACCAGGGTAAAGACGATCCAGGCGTTTGCATTATTTTGCAAAGTGGTTAATTGGAATTTCTTTCATTGGTATTAGATTGTAAGATTGATGTTCATATGTTCTGTAAATGTGAAAGAAATAATGCAGTTTTTTACTGCATAAGAGGCCTAGGAAGAAGACGAGCAAGTACACTCCCACCACTAACAATAATGTCACTTCCCAAACCGATGTCACTTAGGAGAAACTAATGTTTGCAGTTGCAAATGCTCATCCGAAGGATCAGAATCGGGATGCCAATGTGCAGTGGCCGGAGTTTGAACTGAATATCACCAGCGAGCCATGGAAAGTAACAATCTATCGTTGTCACAGAACAGAACCACCACAGGAACTGCCTGACAACACAGAAGATTTATCATCATTACTTGCCGATCCTCTCATCCAATCCACGCCTTTGAAACAATTTCTGTTAAAGAAACACATAATGGGCCTCATTCTGAGTAATCAGCTAAAAATCCGCTAATACTTGCATTCCATTATTAGCGTTTCCGGAAGGGCAAGTGCCAGACTCTCTGGCGTACTATGAGTACACGGGCGCACGCACAAACCCATGCAGGAAGCAGCAATACCGGCATGCCGGTATTAATGGATGAAAATAACAAATATCCAACAATAGAGGCATAAAAGTGCCGGTAATAGCGCCTATGCCAAAGAAATTGTGAGAAAACCGGACAAAGTATGTGGTGGCGGTAATACCAGTGGCAGAAACAGAAACGCCACTGATACTGGAAGGACTGTGGCGGCCATCATAAAAACAGTATCCAACTCAATCCACCTGTTCCCTCAGCCATTCAGGCCCAGAACTGAGCTAAAAAGATGTCCCAGGACCAGAGCACCCCAGGAAAGGATTCCCGCCTACGGAAATCCAAGTTCTCAGATGCAGAGCTGACAGCCCTAGTGGACACAGTGCTGCAACATTTAAATGAACTGTTTGGGGCCAGGCAGCAGGAAACAAGCTGCCAACCAAAGACTGCCATATGGGGAGAGGTGGTGGCCAGTGTGACGACCGTGGGGACCATTCCCTGCACAAGGAAGGACAATCTCAAGAGGTGGGATGATCGCAAAGCAAAGGTGTGCAGTGCCATAGCAAATCACAGGAGGGAGTGCGCAGCCACTGGTGGTGGCACTGTGGACCACCTACAACTGATGCCATGGGAGGAGCGTCTCAGCAGCATCCTCTACATGGAGGGAATCGAGGGAATTTTAGACGCTGAGGCTGGAGCAGGGACCCATGGAGATGTCAGTAAGTACAGGTGCATGAACATATGCATGCCCCCCCATTGCATGCTTACAACAGCATTGCGTAGTACAGTGGGCATGACAAGTGACCAAATACATGCCATGTCACATATTGCACACCCGTCGATGCCAGTGGTACTTCCAAACAATGCACATGCATGCACATTGCACACACAAAGCATGGTCACTCATCTGTGCAATACCACCCATGTAAAACACATGATGCCAACAACACTGGGACACACATATCATGGGATGGGTTGAATGCATGACCAACGACATGTGTGATAAAGTGGTAACAGCCTATCTCAAATCCCCAACAGGTACCCTCTCCAACAATGAGGCAGGACGCTCATACACAGCCACAAAAAAAGCCCCCACACCTGCGCAGGCCAAACCCACTGCAAGCCAGAGAAAGCAGCATGGGAGTGCTGCAGGCTCAGCCCAGCCACAGGCCATAGTATAGTACCTGCAGCTGCCCAGCCACCACCACCAAATGCAGCTGTGCCACCACCACCACCACCTGAACCTGCCCAGCCACCACCACCCCCACCAGACACTGTTGATGTGTCACAGACCAGCACAGGCAGTGACACCACACAGGTGCTAGTGGACATTGCCCCAACATGTACCAGCACTCCCCTGCGGCATGCACCCCGTTCCACAGCACAGTTAGCCATTGCCAATTTGTCCGATGCAAATGAATAAGAGGAGGAGGCAAGGGAGGCACATGAGCCATATGAGGGGGGCCCTACACCTGACTTCAGTCCAGCCACAGCCCCAAATCCACATAGTCCACCACCACTAGCTGAAGGCAACCTGCAGTCAATCTGTGTATGCCTGGAGCAGATTAAGCGCCAGCAGGCAGACATACATTCCATGGCTGGTGAACAACTGAGTTAAATGCAGGCAATGTGTGACTGTATGCAGGGGTGCAGCCTCCTCATGGCACGCTCCCTGGGACATGCCACTGCTGCAATGGTCACACTGGGCCAGAGGGTCTGCAAACACACGGATGCCATATCTGCCTCAGCAAAGGCACTTTCCCAGGCCATGCAGTTGACACTGCAGTACATTTTTGCATCAGGTTCAGAGCTCTCCAACTCAAATACACCTACTGAGGGCTCTTTGGAAAGCACACCAAGGTGACGTTCAATGCGCCACCTCACCACAAGGTTGCAGAAATCAGACCCATAGCCTAAGTATGAACAGAATGAGGCATGGACACATTAATGGTGTAGTTGTGTAGTGCCGGGGTGGGTGACTGGGGAGGGTGTTGTTGGCGTGGGTGAATGGGGAGGGTGTTTGGGTGGGTGATTGGGGAGGGTGATTTTGAGGTGGGTGATTGGGGAGGGTGTTGTTGGGGTGGGAGATAGGGGATGGTGTTGTTGGGGGGATGGGAGGTCAAATCCATGTACATTATGATTCACACTTTCTTAACTAACTTAACTAAATACTTTTCACTTGCAGCATTGATTGGACATTTGTCATTGTGTGCAATTCTTTATTTTGTGCAATTACCCGTAAGGGTGCTTGGATAAAGATAGTGGTTGGCAACATCTGAAGTTGTTCTCAATGAGCTCTTGGCAAGCAATTTTCCCCATCCTGGCCTCTGCATGCAGTGTCTTCATGTGTGCCACCCGCAGGTATTGAGTCATCATCTTCAGGGGGGGCATGTACACATGCGGGGGCAGTGGTACATTACGCCGGATGCATATGTTGTGCAAAATGGCGCATGCAACCACAATCTTGCCCACCTTGTCCAGCTTGTACAATAGAGCACCCCTCATCCGATGTAGACAGCGTGTCTTCACAGGCCAAATGTATGCTCAATTGCTACTTTGCTCCGGATGTGGGTGTTAGGGAGAATTCTCATTCTATGGCTAATTTCCCTTACCTATAGAGTCTCCCAGAAGCTTTGCTGGATTTGAAGGGTTTATCTTTTTCTCCTGCTAAGAGTGAGACCCTTTTTTCCACTCTTAGACAGATTGCTAGTGTGTGTTTTAGGCTATCTTGTGTGCTTATGGTCAATGGGGTTTTTCTCTCCCGCCATAGGAATCTTTTTACATGTGTGGTACACAGCACCCTCCGTGTCGTACCACAGGGGTGTCGTAGCGACCCCCAAACATAGACTCCATACCCTGGGACTGACTACTGTCTCCCAGTGCCTGTAAAGTCCCCATTGACTTTACTAGTCAATTCTTATGAACAAAACCAGTACACCCCATCTTACTATGGAAGTACTGGGAAGGGTTAATAGTTTTTCCCTCGTGTTCATTTTCGAGGGGGTACGGTACAGTCCTTCTCTCAAAAGTTTCTGGCTGGTGGCAGTGGTTACTACCGTAAATATTCGACCGTGAATATTTCCCTATGGGATTTTCCCATTGTTCGAGGCTACCACTTTTTCTGACAGCCTCTAACATACCGCCGGTTTATTTTAATACTAACTTTACTCTGGTAGGTTTTTATTGCCAGAACTTTGATTAAAACTCTTTCTCGTGCCTTTCTCTATAATCCTAGCCTGGGTCGGGGATCCTTTGTTCGTCCTTTTGGCGGGCTTCTGCACAGAAGCCCTCCTCTCGGCGCCACTGAGTCTGGAGAAGACAGGATGTGTGGGAGGGGGAATAGGCACCCTGGACAGGGTTGCCTACGCAACCCAAGTCACACTCTGCCCTGATAGGCTGGGGGGTTCTCCCGCCAGGAGAGGCACCCCACTGTGTGAGTGACAGCTAGGCAGTATGACTTGAATGGGGGTCTTGCTGCATAAAAGCAAGGTCCTCAGGACTGGAGGACAAGACGTTGCCACTGAAACTAAGAAACTGAAGAGGAGAGAAGCTGAAGACATCTGCAACGAATGAACCACCGGTGAAGCCCTTCTGCAGATCCACACCACTTTTCTCCAACGACTTGAGAAGATCTTCGCCTGCAAGAGTCTTCTTCCCTTGAGCTTGTGAGGCCAACCAGTTCGTCAATCGCCTTCCTGCACTTGGAGACCGGTAGCCAGGCACCCGTCCACTACGACCGCGATTTAAAGGAGCGTACCTTTTAATCTGTTTCGGCATCACCGCGGCTGGCTTCTTCCCTGGGCAGTGCAGTAACTCGAACCTTCCTCCATGACGAGAGCCTCTCTTCCTCTGCTGGACAACACAAACTGCAGGAACAGCCAGGAACCACCGCCGGAGCCGCTTCCACTTTTTCAGGTACATTGTTCCGCCAGGCCCCCCGTTTCGAGGGGTATTGCTGTTTGAAATCCTTTACCTACCTCCTGGGTTGACCGCCCCAATCGACTAACATTATCTTTTACCTTCTGCACCTTCCTTTTGAATCGTTAAACCAAAGACTTGACTGCAGCTACTAGAACAGTTTGATCCTGGGCACATTGCCCTGTACCACTAACTCTGGCACAGGCCTATTGACTTTGGCTGAATCTGTTACAACTGCCTTCATTAGATTGCTTTTCACCCTCAACTGTGTTGGTGCACCAGAAACTCTTATAACCACTCTTCCTTCCCTCTTAAGTATTGCTGAAGTGCCATTTTGCTCGGTTTTCACCTATGTATGACTATTGCTAACGTGCTACCTTGCCTAACTTGTTCAAAATCTACTTGGGAAGTATTGCTCGTGGGTTTAAGAGGTTAAATCTGTATAACTTGTCCTTTCCCTCCCTTTTGAGAAATTACTAGAGTGCCATTTTTGCTTGGTTGACCCTGTGCCATTTTGCTCAGTTTTCACTTTTGCTCAAACTTGTCTATAATTTAAATAGGGAGTTGTGTATACTTTTCTTGTCTGCTTTAACTTACGTTGATAACTGTGACTCATGTTTTGAACTTAAAGTGTGTAAAATAAATATATATATTCTTTTTAATTCAAAGCTTTGGTCAGTGTTTCCTTGTACCGTAGTACTGTAGTCCTAATGTGTAAACCCTGAATACTACTCATCTTCCTCTTGAGATAAGTCTGACTGCTCAGCCACAGCTATCAACTAAATCTTTGTGGTACAGACTGATACCAAAGGGAATGTATTGCATATACCTGTAGTCTTAATCTGCCGTAGTGCTCCCCAAGGGAACTGCAGTAGATTCTGCCTAACAGTGGCTACGATTGTATGCCACCTCCTGTGGTGTCTGGGGATTCCTCAGAGGAGTCATCAACCATGGGAGCTGCGGACATCCAGAGTCACATGCAAGGGGGACAGACATATGAGCATGTCATTGGGTACTGTGGATGTGTGAATCATTACAGAAGTTACACGATGGTCAGAGTTACATGACAGGTCACATGTTTCAGCCCACTACACCTGTTCATATTTGGGCCATTGCATGTGGAGTGTACTAAGTGGGTGGGGGGTGCCAAAGGCATGCCTACTCTTGTTCACACCCCAAAAACATAGCAGCCATGGGTGTGGGCACATAGGACATGTCTGGTACGCATGCCATGCCCATTGCTTCTGAGGGGTCCCCCTGTGACTTCATCTGGCAGACATGTCATGTATGGCAGTGTACTGCACTGAGTGACAGTGTACGCCCCATGTGTCTATTCCCGTTGTTATGACGTGGGCCTGTTCCTTACTCCAGTTCATTCATACGCACAATGGGTGTCTGGGGCTTGGCTTCCCATGCTGACACGCGGTATGCCATGCAGTAGATCAATTGACTTGTGAAATGATGTGTTGGGTGCTTCTACGTACTGTGGCTAGTGACAATGGTGTGTGGGTGTGTTGTTGCATGTCGTATCAAAGGCCCTTTGTGCCCCAGCACACATACCTTTTACACACCTACGCAACCATGCCTATACCCCTTGCAGGCCATGCATTCTATGGGTTTTGCACTGTTGCATTGTGGTACCTGTGGTCCAGTGTGTGTGTCTGGTCTGTTTGGGTTGCATAGTTTGCCCATTTACTGCTGCTCAGTGTGTCATGTTCCATTACAGTGGCCAGCAACTTGTCTTGTCTCAGGTGTGTGTGTGTGTGGGTCCAGTGTTTGTGGGGCCTTCCCAGGGCATTCATTAACATTGTGACAACACCCCCCATGCAGCAGTGTCAGTGTGCTGTGACTTGTACTCATCCAATTTCCAGGTATGTTGTCCTCTGTGCCCCTCCATGTACGCTGGCAGCATGCTGTTGTGCATGGAATCATGGGTTGAGCCTGGGAACAGGGCAAAGCAGTGGGCGATCGTGAAGTCTGCATCACAGGTGACCTGGACGTTCAGTGAATGGTACTGCTTCCGGTTCCTGTAGACCTCCTCCAGGGCATGGGGTGCCACCAGCTCATTGTGCATACAATCCAGGGCAGCAACCACATTAGGCATAGAATCTTGCGTTAGTGGCATTCACCTGTGCTATGTTGGTTGGTTGGTCCCACATGCAGCAGGAGGGAGGCCAGTACCTCCACCAACAGTTTTGAGAATGTATGCTGCAATAGGCCGTGCAGCTGGTGTGTTGGAATGTGCCAGTCCTAAGGAAGTGCAGGACCGACTCCAGCTCTACCAGCGGTTGAATGGCCGTAGGGATGCCAATCCTGCTCACAATGTCTTCCTGGATCATGTTGAGGACATATGCTATGCTCTCCCTGTCAAGGTGGTACAGGGTTAGGATATGCATGCCACTGAGGGTCCATGGTGTGGCCCGTACACGGGGTATGGGTGGACGACGCCTTGCATGGCGCCTCCTCCTCACATTCCTCATCCTCCTGTCCACTGCCTCTTGGGCCCTCTGTTGATCCTCCAGCCTCTGCAGCGCTACGTTGGCCTGGAGCAGCTGCAGGTCAATGCTGGCTGCGGTCAGTGGCAGCATGGTGGTGTTTGGAAGTGTGCCTGTTGAAGGTGTGGCCTTTTTCAACTCCTCCATGCTGCTTTGGGTGCACCTGGAGTCATTGGAAGCACCTATGGCCTCATTTCCCACACCTGCATGCAGTTCTGCCATTTACCGCCTGCTTTCAGGTGGAGGTCTCACTTCCTAGAATTTGCCTGTGTTACTGCCATTTTATTGGCGGTGTTACCTGAAGGGACAGCCTCGGGATGTGGCAGTGTTGCTGTTGTGCTGATAATACTGCCACAGGTTAGGGGGATGTCCAGTACTTATTGGCGCTGGATTCCCCGGAGCCTTTATTTGCAGATAATGTTTTACCTGTGCCGGTGTATCCAGCACTTGTGGTCTGCCTCAGACATAGTTTGCCAGTCCGGTAAAAGTGCTGGTATCCTTTGATACCGGCACATTTTTACCAGACCGTCCACATTTTAATGAGGCCCAATGTTCCCTGTTTACCCAATACATTCTGAAAATCCTGAAATATCAAATATTGAAATCAAAGAGGCATCTTCGGAATGAATCGACGACTATATGCATGACACTGACTTCACCTGGGGCAGTGCGGATGACTTATCCACCACAATAGAATCTTAAACCACTACATTGCAGGACGATTGGCTATTAAGGGAACCAAAATACATTGGATTTGACAGATGCTAGCAGCAAACTGGGAGCGATGTTGCAATGTCATATGTATCAAGCGTAGTTAATTATGGATGGGATATGTTATTTTTTAGTGTTACTGTTTGTCTAGAACTGATACATATTAGAGTTCCATGCGTGTAGAAAGATACAATGTTAAAACCGCAAATGTAACATGAACACAATTTACACGGGGTGCTTGGAAATACATGGAAACTGGGAGGCGGAGAGGGTTTCAATGCGCATGCAGAGGAGGGCCTGTCCTGCAATCCCGCGATAAAGAAGGAATAACAATTATAAAACATACGCACTGAGAGATATATATACATAGAAGGAGTTTGTATCATACAGAAAACACATTAATGAAGCGTAATAAGGGATAATATATATCTGTATGTAGTGTGGTTTTGTGAGTTTATTGAGACTCTACAGTTAGCTGCACAATGAATTTCAGGTAGCGGAGACATTCTGGTTTTCTGGGCCTGGGGTTTGACAGAAGAAAGAATGAATCATTTAGTAAAGGGTCAGTTTGCAAACAGGACTAAGGTTTATGGTTCAACAGTTCCGCAGGGAATAGATGGAATCTCGCTCATTGCATTGGCCTGCATCAAGGCCTAAGAATGACCAATGTATTCCCTTGCTCCCTTCCCACCTTGAAGCACTTTGAAGCACTTCACTTGTGTATAAGCACAGTACAAATAAACAATTACAATGCCTGACAGGATTGAGGCGGCTCCGGTTTTTCTGGGTTCCTAGAGGAAAAGCTAGCATGACTGACGCTATCCAAGAAAGCTCTGTGCCTTTTTGGAGATGGATCAGAAACGCGTCTATCCTCACAACCTTCCCCGAGAGGGGGCCTTTGCTTGGTTTGATGTGTGAGACAAAAATGTTCTATAGTCACCCCCTCCTCTGACCCAATCAATTATATCTGTTAATGGCTCTCTCACTAATCCCACCTCTTCCTTTCCATACTCACCTTTGCCTGAGAGGGGCCACAGAGACAGCCCTGTCTTCTCCCACACGCAGCGCCACCCACGTACTGCCCCATATGAGATCTCCTCTGCACCTGTGGTCATATCTCACGCAGGACACACTGCTACATGATAGGGAGAGATGCTGATGGACAGTCGCCTGGCTCCTATTCCTAGCCACTTGCAGCCCTTTGGTCACTCAAGGTAAGTAAGTGTTTGTTGGGTGTAACCTACAGGAGACTTGGCGCCGCCTTGCAACACTGTCTGATGGCTTTGATGCTGCAGATTTCTGCCTGCAATTGTGGCAAATAGGGACTCACTTCCGGCGATGTCACTCCCGGCGATGTCACTTCCCATTGGTTATGCTAATGAGTCCCCCACTTCTTTTTTTAGGACTTGACCTCTGGATGCCAGCGACCCTCCCGGGTGAAGGACAGAGTTGCGCAGGTGAGGCCAAGCCTGTGCTATTAACCTTGACTCATGAATCAAAGCCACAGAGACAAGAAAGGAACGCGCACAAAAGGTCAGTTAGTGAAAGACATGAAAGGCCGGTTTGTGTCAAGTAAAGATTGGAGCTGCAGCAGTGTATCTCAAGAGTGAAGGTTGCGCACATGCTGATGAGAGGCGAAAGAAAGCTAACCAGTGATAAACTTTGAAGTGTCTAATAACTGTGAATCAGTGATACAGAGTAGCAGAGTGGTCTGGTGAAAAGAAGTAGCCCACTCGATAGTCCCACCGAAATGTATGTGAAATGTTTTTTATAAAGCAGCAAAGTGAACAAACTCTGAAATGAGTAATGGTCAAGATTAACCCCGGCAAAAGGGGAAGTGAAGAGGTAAATGCTGGAAGAGAAAGATTTTTTGAACTTTTATGCTTGTGGTACTGAACTAACAAAGACCAAGAGACAATGGGGAAAATAACATAAGAGTGTGAGCTGAAGAGAAAGTCAAAGTGGTCCTGCAGAAGTCTATGGTAAAAGCCTCACCCATTCAAAAGTCTTCGACATCAGTAAAAGGTCTGAGCCGGAGGGAGACCGTGGTAAGTTAGGGGAAGGGAACCCCCTTAACGAATGTGAATTAAGCTGAGGGAAGGGAACCTCCACAAGTGCTGTGATTGTGAGGTCCGAGCCCAGCTGAGGGAGATCTGCGTTGAATCAGCTACTTGTTGATAGAGAGGTCCGAGCCCGACGGAACAAGACCCACATGAACTTTTTGTTGAACTTTTGAAACACTGGAATCAGTGACATTAACGTGGAAGGCCAGATGGGCCTCGATCCACGTTTGGAACTGCTTTTGTTTTGAGAACCTGAGTCAGAGTGTGCACACACTTTCCCCATCTTGGGCGTATTTCCCTGGAGTACATGTGAGATAAATACAACCTCTGTCTCCCGCTAGGTCAACCCAATGCTCCATATAATTTTTAGGGTCTGGTGGGGGTCAGTTCACGGTCCCCGGGGGTCTATAGGCCTTTCACTTCTGACCATATGTGGCTTATTTGAGTCCTCCGTCTGAACCTGCCTATTCTTCGTACCCGAGAGAGCCATTCCTGCCCCAATTGTAAACATCATCATTGCATTGTTTGGGACTGGCACAACATCGAAGTATCATTTGGCATGTGCAGAACATCACCAACAGGAGCACCACACTAGGGATGTGACGTGGTGGCGCATCACAAATAACCTTGCTGACTCTATCAGTTCAGGGGTGTTTATTTAAAATCTCAATTGTCAGAATGATTAATTCTTCTCTTCAATCTCTTGGGATTTTAAGGGACTGGGGAATATTGGTGCTAGGGCCGTCCCTTTCCTCTCTCGACTTCCCGGGCTTGGGACCCCACATCAGACGTTCCTACCAGGTTTGTTAGTAGTCTACTGATTGGTAACCCCTAACTGTCTCTTCTCACTATGACTAAAGGTGCTCTCCCTAAGTTGCTGGCTATCTGACTCCCTAGAGAACTTCTAATTCTCCCTCTCTTATCAATGGTAAGTTGCTGGGAAATAGGGAATTGTTCCTTCTTTCACCCAGCATCACATACACTCCTTCCACAACGTCTCACCCCTGACCCTTCGCTGTACAAATCCCTTACAACTGTTCTCCTCCCACCACGTCCCTGTCCCTTTCAATCTCTCACTCTGCCTTTCCACCTCCACCCTTCAATCTTACTTCCCTTCCCGCTCCTGTTCTTATAATGACTGATATCTCCCACCACTATCTCCGTTCCCTCCTTCCTCTCACTTTTCTTCTTAGCCTCTTACTATTCATCTAATCCTAACTCCTATTCGCATCTATACCAATAACTTCTTCTATTTTCTCACTCACTGTCAATCTTCGCACTACTACCACAACTACCGGTTCCACTCCAGTATTACCACTACCTCTCTCTGCTACCTTCCAGATCACTCAGGGATATGGTGCCCTGCACACCTCTATCAGTATTACAAATCCTTAGGGATATGGTGCTCTGCTCAACTTCTACTGGCCTCTGTTCATCCCTCAGGCACTTCCAGGGATAAGGTGCCTTGCTCAACCATCTACTACTAACTGCCTCTCTACCACTAATACACTTCCCTCGCTACTACTCCCACCATCTACTACCTCTACTCCCAACCACTACTACCGCTGCCACTACTATTATCCCACTCTACTACTCACACTACCCACACAAACACTCCACAGACACCTTCCTTAAAAATATCCTCTGCACTCCAAAACGCTTTCGGCTTCATTGGCCTCTCGGATGACCGCCACCTCCTCCTGTCCTCACCCAAGTAACCCACACTTGCACATATACACACACACACACACACACACACACACACACACACACACACACACACCCATTAAATACCCACCCCCTCCCAGGATTGGGCACTTACCTTAACCAATGTCTTACCTGGCTCCAGGGGGTGTGACAGGGGCTGGCCAAGGCGGGGCTTAAAAGAGCTAATAAGCCCTGCCCCTTTTCCAACATGGACCCTAATGGGGTCTCGGGAGGCTGAATTCCTGAAGGCTTTTAAAATAATAATATGGTCCCTGGTGGTTTAATAGGGTGAGGCCTCATGAGTCCTTTCATTCATAAAATAAAATATTGCTGGTGGCCTAGTGTTAGGCCTTGATGCAGCCTTTAATTTAATTATTAATTATTTGGTGCCACGCTTCAGTCTGGTGGCAGTTGCTGCCGGCGTTGCTGCTGAATGCAGCAACCCGTGTCAGGGAGGCTGCTGCCACCATGCTCCTCCTCTCCCTGTGGACAGGAGGCCGCCATCGCTGCAGGTAAGGAGTGGTGGGGAGGGGGCCTGCCTGCTTTCTGGCACTCGGTCTGGGCAGGTGTGGGCTCCCTCCCCCCTATCTTCATCACTGCTCCGAGCCTTGTCGCCACCCACAAGAACAGTGGGTCGAACTGATCTTCGGCCTACACCCCTGCTTCCCTTTCCATGTCTGTCTTCAACTTGTACAGGGCCCCTATAATGTGCATCAGGGACCCATTTTCTGCATCATTTGGTGGTGGGTGTACAGCAAGACAGTCCAATTATTTTACATATGCCCCCTTCAATCGCCATCAGAAGGTCCAGAACGTACCGGATCGCCTGCAATTCACTCTTAATAGTATTTATGCCTTGTTCGGTATCATTTGCCAGCTGGATTATCTCCCACCTAACAATCTGTGACCACTTTGTATTCACTATGGCCTGAACCCCTGTCACCAGAAGGGAGGTGAAGAACACTTCTGTCTTGGTATACAGGCAGTATTTGTCTGGGATGGCTTTGAGCAACTTAGACAAATCTTCTGACAGATAATTCAACCTCCTTCTTCGTTATCTTCAGTGAGTGCTCCTTCCTTTTCACCTACAGGGCTTGGGTGGGACCTGATTCTGTTGTCCTAAGGCTGGCTTGGATGCGATTGTTAGATGTGCTTCAGGCACCACGAGAATAGCTAAGTGGAATGTAGTCAATGCACATGTGCTTCGCCAGGATGATGGAAGGTGCAGATATGCTTGCTGGCCGCTACCCAATAGAGATCCATAAGAGCTGCTGTTCCTTTAGCAAGATCTGCAATAAACAATGTTTTGTTTCATTTGATGTTAGTGCCAACGGGACCTGTCCCATGTCCTCGGAAGCAAAACTCATATTGTTCAGCTGCTTGATATTTCACTGGAACTTCTCGTGTCTCAATCCATGTTAGCTTTGACACATGTGTAGCCCATGTTGTAAAACAGTTCTGATTGATAATCCATATCACTTCTTCTCCAAACCCTGCCAACCCCCCTGCTGTGCAGCTCACTACCACCTTTTCCCATCTGTTTGATACGAACAGCACTCCCTCCAATTTCAGCATGGGCCATGTTTTACATTGAGGAACACTACCTTCTTTGGAAAATGTTTCTTCATCCTTGTCTATTAATACAACTTGTCCTTTATGCCCCTGCAACAAACTGCGAACCTGAGACAGTGCCAGATGAACCAAATACTGTGCTTCCAAGGATGCCATCTGCTGGGGTACTAACATTTTGGGAACCCCTGACAAGTGGGGGATGAGGAAGTAGACATAACAGCTCCCATTATACCTCTGTTTCTCCACTGAGAGCACGTGATTGTACCATACGTTACTAAATTCTGGATGGTGCGCATCAGACATTGTGTCAAAAACAATTCCTTTATATTGGGCATATTCATTTTCTTCATCTTTTCCTCTTTTCACCTGCAACTTCCATTGCTATAATACTGTGTCCTTTATACATGTTCTCTTGAAATGAATTACAATAGTCATAACATCGTCAGTGGACGTTGCAGATTCGAAATAAAAAAAATCCCTATTTACATATCCCCCTATAATACACCCCCCTTCATATGTCATAACCATATAAACTCACTTGGCTAATACAAAAATATACCGAAAAGAAATCCACAACAAAGATAAAAATATAAACCTAATACAGTGAAACTTGTAGAACAACTTGAGTGTACTGAAAAAAGGAAGGGTAAAATGTGTACTATCAATGGGAAATGTCATTTTTCAAAATAAAAAGAATAACACAAAAATAGCAACATATTTTTATTACAAAATACAGGTTGAAACGATAGGGTGATGAAGCAGGTGTGGAAAATATTCTGCAAAAATCACCAGTCAAAATCTGTTGAATACCATAAATCTTGTTTTCAATAAGTTACAAAAATCTTTCAGCCAATATGCTCATAGAAGGAGGTGATGTATGGGGTTCCCTCCTTAAATCAGAAAGGTGCACCCAATACTGCAGTTCCTTCACCTTGACCACAAATGGAGTGCATACACTACTGTGTAAGGTCTGTTATAGCGCAGCTCACTCCACCTGTGGACAAAGTTACAGATGTAGACAGTGTCCCTGTATGTAACTGAAGAGGTGGCGAGCTTGCGGAATCTAGTGCAGCACTGTTATCCTCTTCTGCTCGTCGTGGCGGTATCTGCCGAGAATGGCATTTTATAAATGTTGTCAATTCAGTCAAATACAATTCAAATTCATCTCCTAGAATTGACCCAGCCCTGTGATCATCGGAGCAGGTGATAGCAACATGCGCATATGTCTCCCCATCACTATCTCATGAGGGGAGCGGTGATGGTCCTTACAGGGTTGAGTCCTCAAACTGAAAAGGGCCAGAGGCAAGGAATGGACCCAAATTCTCTTAAGAGTGGCACACACTTTAAATAGCTTAGCCTTCAAAAGACCATTCATCCTCTCAACAACGCCATTGGCCTGGGGGTGGTAAATCAAGCACATCTTGTGTTTAATCCATAAAAGAGCCACCATTTCTTTAAACAGCTCATTAAAGAAGTAGGTACCATTATTACACATGAGTCTTGCACAGTACCCATCGGGGAAACACTTTCCTCAATAAGAATTTAGCATCTGATTAGGCATTGGGATGTGCACATGGACCAGCCTCAATCCAACAGGAGAAGGGGCACACCACTACTATAAGATAGTGGAAGGTGTTGCACAGTTCTCCCATGTCTGCAAAATTAAAATGGAGGTTGATTGACTGACATGTTATTCATAATGCGCCTCTACACAAGTGTTTTAAGGCGCAACTAGGCAAGGGAGGGGGAACAAGAGAGGGAAAAAGAAATGATGTTACCATGCCTAGTGTCATTTAGATCATGCAAGTGTGCAGAGAAGAAGTGCAGGAGAGACGGTAAGGGGAGAAGTGCATCCAGAGCAGCAGGGCCCTGAGTTAAGTGCAAGGAAGGCTGGGAATCCAGAATCACACCGCGGTAGTGCACGGGAGGCCAGGTGGCAGTGCAGGAAGGCCAGCAGGCAAGAGCAGGGGGACTGGACAGGGGGGTGGCCTGGTGTCCTGTAGGACTCTGGGGAGCACCAAGCAGCCAGTCAGCAGAATGTTGCAGGAAGTAGAGAAGGTTAGCAGGGGAGAGGAAGAAAGAAAGGAGAGGAGAAAAGGAAGGTCTTGAGGAACCTCTGGAATTTAAGGAGATCTAGAGAGGCAGGGAGGCTGCTCCAGAGGGAGGTACCTGCAGAGGAGAGAGATTTACCCCCAATCTCTACTTGGAGAAGTGACTCACCTGCAGAGAATTAGAAGTAGAGGAGCTGAGGGCTGTAGTAGGAAGGTACTTAGGAAGAGAGAGTTGGAGATAGCAAGGGCCCCGGCCTCAGAAATCCTTGTGGATGATGCAGAGGGTCTTGAACTTGATCCTTGCAGTCACTGGGAGTCAGTGAAGGGATTTCAGGGCCAGACAGATGCAGTTCCTGGGCTTGAGGCCAAGGATAAGTCTCAGAGTGCTGTTCTGGATGAGTTGTAGAGGGCGAAGAGTAGAGTTAGGCAGATTGAGAAATAGGTTGTGGCAGCAGTCCAGCCTAGAGAGAACCAGGCTCTGGAGACAGTGAGCTTTTGGGGGTAGGTGGGAAAAGGGAGAATACCTCTAAGGAGGTGCATCAGAAAATGGGCCTTTCTCGCAAGGTATTTTATTATTTATTTATTTTTTTATTTAATATTTATATTGCGCCGGTAGCTCGCGAGCCTCGGGCGCAGAAATAAGGACACGAGAACGGACGGAACAGATAGTGATTAGACAGAGCAGACGGGACAGTCACATAGAATTAAGCTAACTGAGGCATATGCCGTGATGGCCGTTTATTTGAAGATATGGGTTTTTACCTGTTTGCGAAAACGCAAGTAGTTGGTTTCCAGTCTAAGGTGGTCTGGTAGGTTGTTCCAAAGGTTGGCTGCAAGGGTTGGAAAGGCTCTACCTAAGTCACTTCTGAGTTTGTGAGGTGACGTAGCAATTTTAACAAGTTGGGATGATCTCAGTGTTCTATTAGGAACGTATGGTTTGATCCTAGTTTTTAAGTAGGTTGGTGCCTTTCCGTAGATGCATCTGTGAACGATGGTTAAGGTTTTGAAATGCACCCTATCTTCGATTTTCAGCCAATGAAGCTCTCTTCTGGAGTTGCTGATATGTTCTGTTTTAGTTTTGAGCTTGACAATTCTTACCGCGTTGTTCTGTACAATTTGGTAGCTTTGTAGGCATTGCTTGGAAGCACCCAGGACTAGAGCGTTGCCATAGTCAAGGCGCGATAAGATGGTGGCTCTTGCTATGGTCGCACAATTTTCCTCGGATATGAAAGGTCTGATGGCTTTTATTAGACAGAGGTGGTAGGCACAGTTTTTTTTGATGAACTGTACTTGGGCGTCCGCACCCAACGATGCTTCTAGCAGCATACCTAGGGTTTTAACCTTGCTTAGGACCGGAATGGGGGTATCTTTAATGTGGAAGGATGTGTAGGATGAGGGTTGCTTAGCACGAGCAGAGGATGAGCCGAAAATCATGAGTTCCGTTTTTTTTCCGTTTAGGCACATCCAATTGGTGTCCATCCATTGCTCCACGTGGTTGTATATCGTGGTAAGTTGCTCGCTATCTTTCTGATAATTGCCACTTAGTTCGAATACAAGCTGTGTGTCGTCAGCATAGTTAGTGAAATAGGTGTTTATGTGGTCTAGAACAAGGCATAGGTATTTTAAGTAAAGATTGAACAGTAGGGGTGACATACTGGCCCCTTGGGGAACTCCACAGAGGATTTCTTTTTCAAGGGAGAACTTGTCCCCCCAGTGCACTCTGGATATTCTGTTTTTTAGAAAGGACATTATCCATCTGATGGCTTCATCAGAGCAGTTGGTGGTCTTTTTTAGTGCGTTCTGGAGTAGGTTATGGTCGAGGAGATCAAATGCGGCGCTGAGGTCGAGTAGAACGAGGAGGCCTGTCTTACCCTTGTCAATAATACCGAGCATTTTGGTCTGCAGATCTAACATGGCCGTCTCGGTACTGTGTGCGGGGCGAAAACCAGACTGCTGTGGGTGGAGGGAATTAGATTCCTCTACGTGTGCCTGGAGCTACATGGTGGCGATCTTATCCATGATTTTGAGGATGAAGTTGCAGTTTGTTATGGGTCTGAGATTATTCGGATCACGTTGGTCGAGATTGGGTTTTTTTACCAGAGGGGTTACTGTGACTTTTTTGATGGCATTAGGGACTTCCTGATCTCTAAAAGAGGCATTAATGATCTTTGTCAGGATGGGGGCGAAAATGTCTATGTTGTCCAATATTATCTTAGGTGGAATGATATTCTCTGCACAGGTAGTGGGTTTCATGGTCGCCAGTACTTTGATCATTTCGCTGTTGTTGATCTCTGTGAACTTGAAAGTTCCAATACCTGCTGTTGCAGTCTCAGCTGGCAGAGTAACTGTCGTTTTTTTGTTGGTCAGGGAATTTATGATGGCATCCCTGGCTTTTGAAATTTTGTTGAAGAAGGCGATCTGGGTGGCATCGCATTCTTCTTGAGAGGGTAGGAAAGGAGGGGTAATGGCTTTGGGTTTTTCTATGGATTTGAGGATATTGAATAGTTTGCTGGTGGAATTGGTGGCTGTAGAAATCTGTTCGTTATAGAAGTTTTTTTTGGCCTCGGTTATCATATGTTTATATATTATTTCGCTTTCCTTCCAGCGGGCTTTATTGGCTGATGAAGGATTTTTTAGCCATACATTTTCTCTGTTTCGTTTGTCCTTTTTTTGTTCTGCAAGTTCTTTGGAGAACCATTGTGGGTTTTTTTGGGTGGGTCTAGTTGATTTAGTTTGAAGGGGAGCAATTTGGTCCGTGAGTTTCTCGAGGTGACTAAGTAGATTTGCTAACGTTGTTTCGCAGGAGTCATTCTCGGTTTGGTTTTTATCCACCTCAGCTAGGCATTGTATGAGGTGGTTCCTATCAATGTTTTTGTAGTTACGGTGTGTCGAGAGGGTCGGGCAGTTAGGGGTTTTGGGTTTGGGAAGAGGCAGGGTGATGTGGAAGGATATGCTATGATGGTCTGACCAAATGCAGGGTTCAGTCTTAAACTCTCGGGTTTCGAGGTTGTTAGAGACGACCCAGTCAAGAAGATGGCCGTTGTCCATTGTGGGCTCTTGGTTGTTGATCTCAAAGTCAATGTTGTTTAGGGATCTTTGAAGTTTACTAGCTTCTTTGTCTTTTGTATCGCCAAACCAGCGGTTAAAGTCGCCCATGACTAGTGTGGCTGTGTTGGGTCCTTTAAGCATATTGAGTTGATGCGTTATTTCGTCGTTGAATTCTGGGGTGGACGTTGGGGGCCTGTATAGGACAATCAAGTTTAAACTACTGTTAGCCGTAGAGGTGTGTTTGAGGTGCAGTATTTCACAGCCTGTACATGCTATGCTGCTGGGAAACATATGTATAGAGTCTCTTGTGATGACTGCTATACCACCCCCCTGGCCTTCTTCTCTGTTTGAGTAGAAGATGGAGTAGCCTTCCGGGACTGCGATGTCGCAGGTGGGGCCGATAGGGTCCTTGAGCCAGGTTTCAGTTATGCAGAAGATGTCTATTTGTTCATTGACAATCCTGTCATGAACACATTGTGCATGTTTATTGAGAGAACGCGTGTTAAGCAAGCATATTTTTAGGTCTAGCTTATTTGAGGGGTGAAACTCGGGACTGTTCTGGGGGGGAACGGTCAATTTTTCTTTCTTGGGGGGCCTTTTGATGGCTGCTTTTTCCTTTGAGTCCTGACTGACTCGGTTAAGGGCAGTTTCTACCGCTTTTTGGACCAGGTTAATGCGCGCAAGCTTACTGAGATCTAGCGCGAGCTTGTCGAGGGGGAGCAAACCCATGATTACCTGTGAGGATGTTACACTGGTCTATGGGGAGACGGGCAGCACTTTCCGCCCTGAACGCCGCGGACGGCGAGGACCGGCGCAGACCGGCTTGCCCCTGAAAGCGCCAGCACTGAAAGCGCCTGACGTATCCAAAAATAGGCAGCAAGTGCTCTTGGGAGCTGTAGTTCCCAGAGCCTGTAGTTCAAAAATAAATGCAGCAGGAAGACAAAATACGAGTGCTTGCTCGTTGCAGAAATGTCAGAAAATACTTTTAAACACACAAAGGTAAATCTAAGTTACAAAGTATTTCTAAAGCTATACGAAATGATTCCCAAAATGTGATTCAGAGTAAATGGCAGCAGGTTTAGAAAAATGGACAGTGCTTCTCTCCCTCCCACAAAATACACTTAGCTTTCTCCTGGGCCACGAGTGCCTTAGGGATAGATAAAGGAGGCCGGCGGGACCGGCGCAGACCGGCTTGCCCCTGAAAGCGCCTGACGTATCCAAAAATAGGCAGCAAGTGCTCTTGGGAGCTGTAGTTCCCAGAGCCTGTAGTTCAAAAATAAATGCAGCAGGAAGACAAAATACGAGTGCTTGCTCGTTGCAGAAATGTCAGAAAATACTTTTAAACACACAAAGGTAAATCTAAGTTACAAAGTATTTCTAAAGCTATACGAAATGATTCCCAAAATGTGATTCAGAGTAAATGGCAGCAGGTTTAGAAAAATGGACAGTGCTTCTCTCCCTCCCACAAAATACACTTAGCTTTCAAGGTATGCGGTTTGTGGAGAGAAGGAGTGGAGTGTGGTCGAAGATGACCACAATGTTTTTTGCCTCACAAGAGGATGAGGGCAGAGGGCCCAGGGAGACCGGCCAGAGTGAGAGGGGAAAAGCGGGAACAGGGGTACCAATGAGAAGGATCTCAGTCTTCCCGGCATTAAGGAAGAGATCATTAGAGGCGCATCATGCCTGAATAGCAAATAGACAGTCAGGGATGAGCAAGGAGGAGGAGGAGTTAGAGGGTAGCTTGAAAGAGAGCTATATGTCATCCGTATAACACTGAAAGTTAGAGGAAAAGGTAGAGATTAGGAGGGCCAAAGGGGCCAGGTAGACATTGAAAAGTCGTGGTGGAGATGAAGGACCCAATTTGAACCTGGGAAGGTCAGTCCAAGAGGAAAGAGGACAGCCATGTCAGAGCCTGATCCATGATGCCCAGGGTATCGCAGAGACGAGTGATCAGGATGTTGTGGTTCACCATGTCAAAAGCAGATGGTAGGTTGAGGAGAATGAGGAGAATGAGGACAGAGGGAGGGCTACAGTCAAGGTTAGAGATCATATCTTCACAGAGATAGCTGTTTCTGTGCCACTGGCTGCTCTGAAGCCAGACCCATGGTCATGAAGACAACTAACAGCTTCAGTGTGGAAGTTTAGCAGGGAGATAGCCAAATTCTCCAGGAGTTTACCCATGAAAGGAGTGATAGAGATCGGGCGATAGTTTGCAGGAATGGAGGGATTGGTAGAAGGATTTTTTTAGAAGGGGGTGCACAAGTGAGTGCTTGAGAGGAGTGGCGAAAGAGTGATTGCAGGAATCGGCCAAGGCTGGAGCAAGAGAACCAATGTTGTCCTTAATGGTTCTGGAGGGGCAGAGAATCACCTGTTTAGATGAGACTTTCTGAAAACACAGAAAAGACCGGCCTTGTCTGAAAATATCATTAGGTGTGACAGGAGAGAGGGAGGGGAGAAGGAAAGGAGGGGGGCACCCAAGTAGGGCCCGAGAGAGGTAGAGGGCGAGGGGGAGAAGAGGTGAGAGTGCAGACAAGTTGTCCTGGGTTTTAGTGGTGAAATGAGAGGCCAGGGCCGTGCAGAGGGCCTGGGTAGATGTAGAAGAGGAAGATACTGCAATAGGATTGGCCAGCAACTTGCAGATTTTGAATAGTTCGGCCCTGTTGTTAGAGGCTGCAGAGATGCATGCTTGTATATGGACCCACTTTATGAAGAAGATGGAGAGTCTGTATTACCTTTGGAGTAGGCCGCAGACCAGTTTGTCACAGAGTGCACCCAAAGCTCCCCATTTCTGTTCAGCTGCTCTGCACTTTATAGCGGCCAGACTGGAGGTCTCACAACGGACCACTGGGATGGGGCGATGTGCCCCGCAGGGTCCTGCCCCGCAGGGTCCTGAAGGTATGCCCAGTGTTCTATGTCTGTCAGACAGTACAATTTGATGTGAACACATTCAATAGCTCCTACCACATACCAATCCTCCTGTATATCAGCAGCAATATGCAAGTGGGAGTGCAGCTGGTCGAATGCAACTAAAACCAATTCCTGCTGCATCACGACTTTCCCTGTACTGACCTGCCTCCAAACTAGGTCGGAAACTGCTGTGCCACCTCTCCCGCCACAATAGCTTCTCACTTTGGGGTGCTTGACACTGCAATTCTATAACTTCAGTAGTGGGTAGTGCAGTATAGAGAACCTGTATTTGCAATTGCATGCTAGCAAATTGCATACTGATGGGTGTTCAGGAATATCGTGCCCTCGTAAATATGCTGCCAATTTAGCAACCGTGTATGTTGCTTCTTTACAGAGGGAAACAAAGTCCTCACCATTTTTATGGGCGGCACACTTGACGATTGCAACAAGTGTTGACTGCAAAAGAGCATGGATCAGCCTGTCTAAGAGGGCCGCATGCTGTACTGGAGATACATCTGCTCTCTGAAACCCTCTTCTGATCCACCTTTACCATCCTGAGTGCACGGTTGTCATCACATATGCCAAGTAAGAGTAAATCATCACTCAACATCCCTGTACTGCCTCCAGCCCCTCAATAATAGCAATTAGTTCTGCCACCTGAATGAAAACCTCATAATCTCCATCAACCAACCAGACCACGGCTGCCCCTGTATGTCGCTGACCTGTCTCCTGGTCAATAATTGATGACCAATCAACAAAGAACACCTCTCCATCAGCTAGGGCATAATCTCACACTTTGGGTATGTCATCTTCATCACATGTGGCACAGTCATGGACATCGTCAGATTCGGTAATGGGTTCTGTCAAGAAGGTAGCAGGGTTTACTGTATTACAGCGAACAATGTGAATGGATAGACTGGAAAGAATAACTTCATATGCTGAGGCCCTCTGTGTTGTCAATGTGGGCTTTGATCTCTCAAGTATCAGAAACAGTGCTTGTTCTACTTACAGAGTTACTGAGCACCCCATGCTAATTACAGCATACCTCACAATGGTAAAAGCAGCTGCAGCTAATGCTTGTTCACAGGGGAACTGTCCTTGCATGACCGAATCTAACATACCACTGTGTCACGGCTCGCTCCCTTCGTTCCCGTCCCCGCCACTTGGGGGCATGTTCTGGGGTTTACTCCTTACTGGACATTTCCTTCGAACCCTATGCTACAGTGCTCTGATGAATTGGGAGCGTTTAAACCTGATTTTCCAAGTTACTTCCCTTCCGGATCCATTCCAGGTTTTTGGCAGCCAGCATGCTACTTAAATCAAATGACTATGTTTCCCAGAATGCCTTGGCTCACTGCTTCACCTCCTACTTTCCAGAATGCCTGGCTCACTGCTTCATCTCCTCCCTGGCAGCCAGCATGTTACTCAAATCAAAGGACTACGCTTCCCAGAATGCCTTGGCTCACTGCTTCACCTCTTGCTTCCCAGAATGCCTGGCTCACTGCTTCACCTCTTGCTTCCCAGAATGCCTGGCTCACTGCATCATCTCCTCCCTTGCAGCACAAGGCTGGGAGGAGGATAGGCAACACCTGTGGCTCCAGGTGCAGCAGGCAACACGCCTGGGGGTGTGCTCGTTAAGCAGCTTTAAAAACCTCAGTTTGCTTCAGTCCGGCGCTGGTCATTGTAGCAGTGTTCCTGTTGTGACTAGTCCCTGTTTCCTGTACTTAGTTTCTGTGCCTTGTACCTAGTTCCAGTACCCTGTTCATAGATTTTGAGCCAAGTATCTATTTCCAGTTCCTTGTTCCTAGTTTCTGTGCCTTGTATCTAGTTCCAGTTCCTTGTTCCTAGTTCCATGCCTTGTACCTATTCCTGTTCCTAGCTTTCTGCCCAGTTACTAGTTCCTGTATCTTGTTCCTGTGTCCTGGATTGCAGATTTATGCGCTTATTTGATTTATGCTTTCTGAATTTCCCTTTCTGTCTTTCTCTGTCTGCAGACAGCCTTTCTCTGTACTTTACTAATTGATGCAGCCCAGTTTGCCGGTGTTTTCTGTCCCTTTATGCTGCCCTGGTTACTGAAAAGCATGATGTATTATTATTTACTTTCGTAGAATTAGTTACTGCCTTTTCTCCTTGGATTGGGTGGGAAAGGTTTCCTTTTGTGATATCATTTTCCCTGCTCCTGATCCAATTTATTGAGATTCCACTCCATGTTTTCCATTGCACTTCTACATTCATTTTCCATTGATTATTAGGTGTGGGTTTGTTGTTACAAGTTCTAGAGTGTTCCCCTTTTAGTTTTCCTCACGATTTTTCCATTGCACTTCTGCATTCATTTTCCATTGATTATTAGGTGTGGGTTTGTTGTTACAAGTTCCAGAGTGTTCCCCTTTTAGTTTTCCTCACGATTTATCCCTTGCATTTCTGCATTCATTTTCCATTGATTATTAGGTGTGGGTTTGTTGTTACAAGTTCCAGAGTGTTCCCCTTTTGTTTTCCTCACGATTTATTATCACAATTCAGACTTGCCTTTTACTAGGGTTTATGTATTTTGTTATCTTTAACCCTTTGCTTTTACAGCCTTCTGGGTCCCTGTTTGATCTACAGGGTTCGTGTAATCACTGACATTCAAGTGGTCTTTCCGGTCCTCGTGAGTACTGTTTATAATTGCCTTATTCAGTATTCTACAGATTGTCAGTTCACAGAATCTGTCCTTGCTTGCCCGCTACGTGGGTTTAGCGCTGTCAGTATCTGTAAGAGCATAGTGGGTAAAGAGTTTGCCGACTTTTCCTTTCAACCATAAGGAGGTCCTAAGTGTTTACCCTACATCCCTTTTCCTAGATTGGTAATACTGTTTTTACCTTATTGACATTCCTGGGTTTACATATATACACAAGACTTGGGTATTATATACACGTTGTTAGATTCAGAGTTGTTCACAGTGCAACTGTGTGCATTTTCCCTTTTGCCATAGTATGCCTTCTTCCTTTCTTAACAGAATGACCAGCCCTTATTCCCGTTTGTATACGGCCAGATTAAGAAAGAAAGGCAGCAAGGCTACTAAAAAATGTGTACATAAAGCTTTGACTACGTTTGCCTGTGATAATCAAATCACTGATCCTGATTTAAATGAACTCCTCGACACAAATGGGTATTTACGTGCAAAATATTTTTCCCACAGCCTGGCCCATCATACATTGCCTGATCCTAGTTCTGTCTTTAATTTTGATTCAGATATGTCCGCACAAGCCTTAGCAGCGGAAAATAAAACACTGTTAGATTTACTAAATACGAGTACATCTGTTGTTGAACCCCATGATTCCGGTTGTGCTTTACCTCAGATTGAACAGTTTCATGATTCAAACATAAAGAATGAAGGGGTTCATTACATAACTTCTGTTTTCAGCCCTCAGTCAACTGCTTACTCCTCTGCACAAGTACTTACTGTAGTCCCTAATGTCAAGAGGTCTGATGTCAGATTACTTAAGGGTAACACAGACCAAGTCGGTAAGCGAGAGTATAGATCGCAAGACCTGCAAGCAGTAAATGACGATGTACAATCAGTACACGTCCAGATGACTAGGGCAGGTTCCAGCCCTGATGTCACCATGCCTTCCCTTGTGCCTACTGATAGGGATGTACAGTTAAGCCTGGGCATGTTAAGAGTTGAACTTGAGGAATTAAGACGAGAATACATCAGTTTACTAGAGGAGAATAAAACTTTACGATTGTTTCTGACTACACCTCAAACTTTATCCGTTGATGAAGTGAATACTGTTCAATCTCTGAGTGAGGAGGTTTTAGTAGGTCATGATACTTGTCAATATGAAAAACCTATTGGGAGTGAGAGTCCTCTTTCTTGCACAGCACTTATTCAGAGCACAGATTCTGACAATTGCTCTACCGTTTGTCAGGAATTGCTGTTAGTAGAAGATTTACAAGTCACTCCTTTGCCTAAGAATTCCTCTGTAGCAGTCAGTCATAATTCAGAGTTTGAACACATACATGCTTCTGTATTCCGAACACAATCCACAATGGATGCGTACACAGAATCAGTCATTACTGTAGGCTTAGGTTCAGCCCTTGATCCAGCTGCTGAGACTGAAGTAAACATTCAAGCTGATGTGGAAAACGATGCTACCTCTGTGTTCACTCCTCCTTCTGCCAAATATTGTCACAATGAACAATCAAAGACAGTACATATTTCTTGTTTTGATGGACTCATTCCACAGTATACTAAAACAAGGACCAGGCAAGCGATTCCTGAACTGTTGATAGATAATCTGCCACCTTCAGAAGTTAAGACAAAGGAATGGACACTTGACGGAATCCTGATTAACAGAGACTTTGGAAATGACTCTATGTCATCCACTAAGGAAAGGTGCGGCATGGGTCCAGCTCAGTCTTTGGTTAATGGTGTCATGGAGTCAACCGCCCTAAAGGTGCTTTCCATTCCTGATTCACAAATATGTCTGTCGACTTCTGGGACTTCAGTCTGTCCTTCTACAACTATTGACTCTTCGACTACCCAGTCCACGGCTCTGCAGTCATCATTGTCAAACGTGTTTTCAATCAATGAACAATTGCTATATCTGCCAGTCACTCAAGAGTCTTCACCATGTACGTGGTCAGAGCCAAAGACCTTGACAAGTTTGTCTTCTGCTAACGAGACGGCTCCAGCTTGCATGCCCTCAGCCTCTGAATTTCCTCTGGCATGCCTGTTTTCAGATACAGTGACTCATCCAGCAGTTTATCCTTCAACCATGAAGCCTCTGGTAGCACATCCTGAGTGCCTGTCTCCGGTCCCAGAGCCTACTGCTAGTTTGGCTTCAGTTCATGAAAGACCTGTATCCTGCTCAGCCTCCCTGCCAATATCGGAGGTGAACCTGTCTGCTCTGTTTGATCATGTTGCAGATTCATCTACTTCAGAGCTACCTCCTAAATCCCAGCCATTTATTACGGATGAACATCCAATCTGCCCATCCTATGCTTCAGGAGGATCACCAGAAGGCCTGCCTTTTACACAAGCTAATTCTCCCAACTGCTTGTCTGTAGAATTAGCACCTCCCGCATATGCTACATCTGAGTCTGAGACTTCTGCCAGCTCTCCCTTCAGAAACATCAAGCCGGCTCACGACTCGGGAGGGCCTTACATGCGAGGCCGCTGGACTTGCCTGGAGTATTACGCGAGAGAAACGGATGCCATCCACCACGGCCCAGTCACCGAACGAGTAGCCGACCAAGATAGCGGGCTGGACGGTCCGCGTTTGGAGTCCGGTTTTGATCAACCGCTTGACAACCCTTTTGTTGCCGGATCCCACATGAGCCTGAGGGAAGGGACGGGCACGGCCCTCCAGCTGCAGCGCCAGTTGGGTGCTAGTAGCCGAAGGAGGGGAAAGTCTGCTGCAGTTCAAGATGTGCCTGTTTTTGCTCCCGCTGCTAGTATGCCTGATGTTCCAAGTACTGTGTCTAACACTCCTATCAGTATGCCAAACGTTCCTGCGGTTGTATCCCACGTGCAACAAGGTGGCTACTTGACTGGCTACATGACTGTCAATGGGAGTGCCAGCCTCGTACAACCCATTGGATCTCCAGACCTCCAAGGCATGGAACTTATGCAGGCGAATCTTTTTCACTTTCAACCACAAACTTTTACCCAGATGGATGACAGAGTATCCGAACCTCTACCTCAGCCGCCAGCTTCCTCTTCCGAACATAAACATTTCCTGAAACCTGCTGTTTCCTCACCTCCTGTGTGTCCACTCTCGGCAGTGAGGCTAACAGAACTTCTACCGTTGTCTAAGGCATGTAGCACCAGCCTGCCTCTCTCCCCAAAGATGTATGCATATCCTCTTCCAGTGACTAAGCTTCCCGGACCTTCCGACTCTGCTTCGGGTCCTGCCAGTCCTTCATGCCTTTCTTCAACCCATGAGTCCTTTCCTTACCGAAAACCTGCCTATGACTCTTATAGACTGCAGCCTGATTCTATTCATTCCAGTCCTTCTGCTTCTGCCCGTGGATCATTGTTTTCGTCTGTGCCACCTCCGAAGACGAAGCGCTCCAGTCATGGAAGGAAGATGTTTTGTGCGAGTGACGGCCGCCTGGAGTCGGCCGTGGAAGGGGGTATAGTGTCACGGCTCGCTCCCTTCGTTCCCGTCCCCGCCACTTGGGGGCATGTTCTGGGGTTTACTCCTTACTGGACATTTCCTTCGAACCCTATGCTACAGTGCTCTGATGAATTGGGAGCGTTTAAACCTGATTTTCCAAGTTACTTCCCTTCCGGATCCATTCCAGGTTTTTGGCAGCCAGCATGCTACTTAAATCAAATGACTATGTTTCCCAGAATGCCTTGGCTCACTGCTTCACCTCCTACTTTCCAGAATGCCTGGCTCACTGCTTCATCTCCTCCCTGGCAGCCAGCATGTTACTCAAATCAAAGGACTACGCTTCCCAGAATGCCTTGGCTCACTGCTTCACCTCTTGCTTCCCAGAATGCCTGGCTCACTGCTTCACCTCTTGCTTCCCAGAATGCCTGGCTCACTGCATCATCTCCTCCCTTGCAGCACAAGGCTGGGAGGAGGATAGGCAACACCTGTGGCTCCAGGTGCAGCAGGCAACACGCCTGGGGGTGTGCTCGTTAAGCAGCTTTAAAAACCTCAGTTTGCTTCAGTCCGGCGCTGGTCATTGTAGCAGTGTTCCTGTTGTGACTAGTCCCTGTTTCCTGTACTTAGTTTCTGTGCCTTGTACCTAGTTCCAGTACCCTGTTCATAGATTTTGAGCCAAGTATCTATTTCCAGTTCCTTGTTCCTAGTTTCTGTGCCTTGTATCTAGTTCCAGTTCCTTGTTCCTAGTTCCATGCCTTGTACCTATTCCTGTTCCTAGCTTTCTGCCCAGTTACTAGTTCCTGTATCTTGTTCCTGTGTCCTGGATTGCAGATTTATGCGCTTATTTGATTTATGCTTTCTGAATTTCCCTTTCTGTCTTTCTCTGTCTGCAGACAGCCTTTCTCTGTACTTTACTAATTGATGCAGCCCAGTTTGCCGGTGTTTTCTGTCCCTTTATGCTGCCCTGGTTACTGAAAAGCATGATGTATTATTATTTACTTTCGTAGAATTAGTTACTGCCTTTTCTCCTTGGATTGGGTGGGAAAGGTTTCCTTTTGTGATATCATTTTCCCTGCTCCTGATCCAATTTATTGAGATTCCACTCCATGTTTTCCATTGCACTTCTACATTCATTTTCCATTGATTATTAGGTGTGGGTTTGTTGTTACAAGTTCTAGAGTGTTCCCCTTTTAGTTTTCCTCACGATTTTTCCATTGCACTTCTGCATTCATTTTCCATTGATTATTAGGTGTGGGTTTGTTGTTACAAGTTCCAGAGTGTTCCCCTTTTAGTTTTCCTCACGATTTATCCCTTGCATTTCTGCATTCATTTTCCATTGATTATTAGGTGTGGGTTTGTTGTTACAAGTTCCAGAGTGTTCCCCTTTTGTTTTCCTCACGATTTATTATCACAATTCAGACTTGCCTTTTACTAGGGTTTATGTATTTTGTTATCTTTAACCCTTTGCTTTTACAGCCTTCTGGGTCCCTGTTTGATCTACAGGGTTCGTGTAATCACTGACATTCAAGTGGTCTTTCCGGTCCTCGTGAGTACTGTTTATAATTGCCTTATTCAGTATTCTACAGATTGTCAGTTCACAGAATCTGTCCTTGCTTGCCCGCTACGTGGGTTTAGCGCTGTCAGTATCTGTAAGAGCATAGTGGGTAAAGAGTTTGCCGACTTTTCCTTTCAACCATAAGGAGGTCCTAAGTGTTTACCCTACATCCCTTTTCCTAGATTGGTAATACTGTTTTTACCTTATTGACATTCCTGGGTTTACATATATACACAAGACTTGGGTATTATATACACGTTGTTAGATTCAGAGTTGTTCACAGTGCAACTGTGTGCATTTTCCCTTTTGCCATAGTATGCCTTCTTCCTTTCTTAACACACTGTAGTACGCTAGAGGTTTGTGGCCCATGGTGCTATGTTGTGTCAAGACTGTCGTCATCATCTGACCATCAGAGTGTGAAAAAAGATAGAACTCTTTAGTGTAATCAGGGATTGCTAGGACGGGGCAGTGAAAATTACATCTTTCAACTCTTGGAAGCTAATGAGCATTTTGTCAGTCCAGATAATGGTATTTATCATCCGTTGGGCCTCTTTAAGGGCCTGCAGCAGTGGTTGGGTGTATGATGAGTAGTCAAAGATCCATGCCCTACAATAATTACATTGCCCCAGGAATATTTGCTTAACAGTTACTGGCTGGCTTGTGCTGCACACCACTGCTGCACGTTCGGGAATCACTCCCTTACCATTCACTGAGATCAATTGGCCTAAAAACAACACCTCCCGTTGACAATACTGCAATTTTGCTCTATCTACCTTGTACCCTTTATCGGCCTTCAACTGTAGTAATGCAATGGATTCTTCCCTACACTGTTTCTCAGTGGGGCTACATTCTAGATGATAGTAATCAGAACCTGGATATTACCCAAATCTTCATACAGGACCCTGTTAAAAATAATGGGGAGCCTATTATATTGGAACCGCCTGCCGGCAAACATAAATGCAGTGAGGTATTGAGAATTGGGATGCAGTGGGACTGGGAAAAAGGCACTCTTGAGGTCTACGACAGTGAAATATGTGGCTGCAATGGGTATGTTACACAATATTGTGGTGGGTTAGGGTCAATGGGAAACTCTGCATGTACTACATCAGTAAGAGGACGCAAATCCTGAATCATTCTCCAACTCACCCTGTTCAATTCTTTCACAGGATAAATGGCCGTATTGCATGGAGAATTCGATTGCACTATGATGTCTTGGTGTAGGAGGGCCATAATGGTGTTATTTTTCCCCTTTTCCGCTGCTCTCGATAGGTCCTCTTGGACAAATTAAGGGGCACTCCGTACCAATAATATGGGACATGGGACTTGTCGATATTGTATAATTATTTCACATGGGACACATACTTCCAATATTATCTCCCCATCATTGTCATTGTTTTCAAAAGATCTTCATCTGTTATGTCCCTCAGGGGCTTGGTTGGATCAATATACAAACTGATAGCCACTCTCCCGTATCATTGTCTGTTGCAATTAACACAATACTTTCCTTCAAAACCAACACTCCTTCTATATCAAGCACGATAATAGTCCCTGCAGTGGGTTGTTGGGGCTGTGCGGGTCGGAACAGAAATTCAGAGGACATTCACCAGTTATGGCTGGCACCTGCGCAACTGCACTTAGAAGCACGATAATCCCATACATCAGCAAATCGGGGGCCACTGGAATTCCTCTCACCACTGCCTCTTTTCCGAATGCAAGTATGTTCAGCACAAAACCTCATGTAACAAATACTGAGGGTCGAACACACCACTCCCTTTTTAGTAAGTGAGATGGTCATGTTGAGCTTACTTAGGATATTCCTAGCCAATAGATTGATGGGAGTCACAGTGGAAAACAACAATGGCGCCCATATTACTCTGTCTCATATCTTAATGGGTAACTCTTTTGTAAACAAAACCGATTCTACTGCCCCACAAAAGCCATGCATGTCCATTAACTCTCCTGACAAAGGGAATCCTCCTTCACCGATACATGACTTCTTGGCACCTGTATCGACCATGAAAATTGATGATTTGTTGTGTATCTCCACACCCACCAAGGGTTCCTCTTCTGGGTTGGCAGTGACCAATAGAACTGGGTACGCTAAGGCTCTCTGTGGGCTGTCCTAGTATAGGTACTTGTTTGTTCCTGGAAAAACAAATGAGTTCCCTCCAATGACAGTGGCCCCTTGATAGAGTGTCACTGTGCTGTTGGGAACTGCATTACTATTCTGCACTTGGGGGCTCTGCTGCTGCTGCTCCGGGTGTACTGTGTATGTCAGTACTCTACCAGAGCCTGGGGCTGGCAGCTGCAGAAATGATGGTGGGGGAGCAGGCAGGGCTGTGGGCATTGGTGCACTGTATGGGGCTGTCGGGGTGCTTGTACATATGGCTGGGGGTACAGTGCAGGCCCTCCCTGAGGGTATGGGTACATCTGCTGTTGCAGGTACGCAATCGCTTTTCTTCTTCTGCATTCTCTCGAAAGGTGGCCCATCCATCTACACGTCCAACACTGTCCCGCTCCTCCTCTCCGTTGCCCCATTCCTCCAAATCCACCTCATCCTCCCGGAGCCGCTGAAAACCCCCCTCTTTCTTGCTGATACTCCCCAGAAACCCCTACTTGGTATGGAGGCGGGTACCCACTTTTCCAATCATACCCACCTCCCCACCAGGTTGCCGCTCGTATGTCTGCCTGGATTACTCTGGGCTCTACCTGACCTTCCATCTGCACCACCATTATTACTCCTTCCAATGCAATCTTCGCTAACTTCTTCTGCACCAATTTCGCATCCTCTATTTGTGCTCTCTGAGCTCTTTCTTTCTCTTTTTCATTTAACTGTTGTGAAGTTGGCTTCATGGAAGGAGACACAGAACATGGATTGAAAGTTGAACAATATTGTATTAAAGAAAAGGTCAGGATGGATTAAGGCCTAACTTGCCCTATACTATTGAGGGATTTCCCTACCTAATGAAACTAAGAACAAGTCTGTGTCAGTATGTTCAACGTAAATGTCCGTCTGTGTGAAAATTCTATACTTTTCCTCAAAATGAATACAAACTGCGTGTCGGGATATCAACCATAACTTAAATAGTTTTCCCATCATAAAGTTCTGAGCCCCTTCCAGCTCAGGCTTATTTCTTTAGCCTCCTTTCACAAGTGCTCATAAGTTAATTATAAAGTTCAGTTTGACTTTTATCAAGCTTCTAAAGAAATACTGTTCCTTTGCCCTTTCCCAAGTTCAACACAGTTCCAAAAGCAACACGTTACCAAGGCACCAGAACTTAGGGTTCCCTTGCCCAAGTTTAGTGTCACTATATAAATGAAGTACTTTGAGTACAACTCCAGGAAAACTTAGTTTCAAAATGTCAAGGCTTTGAGTTCCCTTCCGCAAGCTTAATGTTAATCTCAAATGTAAGTCTCTTGCAGCTTTGCTCTTTCAACTGGTCTTTCACAACTTGGGACTCCATTCCTCAAGTATGATGGCATTTGGTTTCCTGTTGTCACCACAGCAAACTTCCTTGTTAATATCCAGAATCTCTCGGGTCTAGGAGCAATTTTAGACCACAGGTCAACCTATTACAGGTCACACAAGCAGGATCTCTCAGGTTTCCGATATAATGTAGTAAACTGTTTATAGAATTCAGCTTCATACTTTTATCACATTAATGTCCTCCATTTAATTCAGTACTTTGCTTTAGATAGTTCTTAATTCACACCTATCTTATGGTCTGTCAAAACAGTGTTAAATAAGGATGGCTTTTAGAATATTCTGAATACCAGATTTAATGTACAAGTTCTTTGCACTTGTTTCATCAATTGCAATATTCACTAAGAGCCATCTGTTCTGCTTGTCTGATAGCAGTGAATTTCTTTTACTTTCGTCTCTTAATTTGGTATTCAATACATTGATAAGGTAGGTTGTTCTATTCAGGTTAAGGGAACGACCAGTTCCATTTCGTTCATTTGATTCGATTTCCCTGTTAACAATCTTTTCTTGGGCATTTTTTCAGGATTCTAATTTTGCTCCCACTTCATTTTCACGCACAACTCCCCTCTTCTGATGAGACTTACAGTTCTACACAGAAGCTTTCACTGATGGGTTTTCATGCACACGATCAGTAAGACACTAAGGGGCCGATTCATGGAACAAACGTGTGCCGAAAATCCATGCGCAAGCAGGCGCAAGGGAGCGCAAGCGTGAGAAACGCAGCACACGCGCACGCGTGCGATTCAAGGAGGACGCTGCGCGTGTTTCCTGCTGTCCGTGCGCCCAATCCAGCCATGGCGCACGCAGGCATACACGGCGTGCGCTACGCGCACAGCAAAAGCGCACATAGCGAGGCGCACACAACCAAAGTGGGCGGAACAGTGGGCGTAACACGCGGAATGGGGAACAACGCGTGAAAAAGAAGGCGTAACTGGGGAAGTACTGCAGGGAACTACACGGATCGCCCACACGCACACGAACTACCCGTATTCATGGATCCGAATACGGGAAACCCGCGCACGGCAAAAGACGCACACAGGCGTCAACGCGTCCGCCACACGAAGGAAGCATCCCCGCGCACAGTACAAAAGTGCGCGCAAACAACAAACACGTATATACAGCTACGATGAATGCCCCATTTGTCGCATCACTGATTGTGGGACACCGCAGGAGGAGAAGAATAGCCAGGGCACGCATTTTCGCACCACGGACAAGCCTTTTTGGGATGCCTGACGACCAGGTCTATGGCAGGTATAGGTTTCCACCCCACATCATCCTAGACCTGGTCAGGGAGTGGGAAGATGATCTTACATCCCCCACCCTTTCCTCCCAAGCATTGAGCCCCTTGGAGAAGGTGCTCAATGTCCTGCATTTTTTGGCCACTGGGTCATTTCAGCGGACTACTGCCATAGTGGGGGGGGTCTCACAGGCCACGCAGTCACGCTGCCTACACCAGGTACTGGCAATCATGACAGCGCGCCCCTCAGTCCGCAGGCACATATACATGCCCAGAACACCCGCAGAAAGGATTTTTTCAGGGTGGCACACTTCCCCAAAGTGCTCGGTGACATAGATTGCACCCATGAGGCCCTACGTCCACCGAGGGCCACTGAGCACATCTACCGAAACCGCAAGCACTGGCATTCCATCAATGTACAGGTGGTATGCGATGCAAAGGGAATGATCACCTCTGTCTATGCAAACTACCCTGGCTCCACCCATGACAGTTTCATATACAGAATGTCCACCCTGAGCCGGGCCCTGGATGCTGGCCAGAATGGCGACACATGGCTCCTAGGTGAGTACAAATGTCCTTGCACATGCATGCAAGTCACACACAGACAAATACCCAAACCCTAACAATCTCAACTATTATCACCTCCCCAGGGGACAGTGCCTACCCTCTGAGCAACCACATGATGACGCCAATCCGGAACCCCACCACACCACCCCAGGTAAGATACAACGCCGCCCATATTGCAACCAGGGCCATAGTGGAGCGCACATTCGGAGTGCTCAAGTCACGTTTCCGCTCCCTTGACCGCTCTGGCGGGCAACTACTCTATGCACCACCAGTAGTGTGCAGGATCATTGTGGCAGCATGTGTCCTGCACAATGTTGCAACACGGCAGGGCGTACCGGTGGACATGGTGATGCCCCCACATCCCAAACCACAGGCACAGGCGCTGCCCATGGGAGGGGACAGGGCACGTGGCGAGGAAGCCCGGACCCAGCTTGTGGCCACATTTTTCACCTAAACTCCCACCCCTGCGGAGTGCACACAGGCCTGGCACATACCAGGTGACAATCGATGATGACAAAGAGACAGTCAACTGTCACAACCATACCACCCTGAGATAGTTGCCATGGAAGTGCCACATCGTCTGCATCCCTAGCTACTTAAACACAAGCTATCCTGTGTGACCAAAAGGCACACATATGACATATGGCATGATATGGCCTATGCACAAGTATTTCAAGGTGCAATGAGGCAGGGAGGGGGGAACAAGGGAAGACAGACAATGGTACAACTAGGCCAGGTGTCATTCAGATTGTGCAAGTGCAGGGGTAGGGGGAAGGGAAAAGTGCAAGGGGAAGGGTGGGGGGAGTGCAGTACAGGGGAAGTAGACCAAAAAACAAATACACAGGTCAGCTGGTGGCAACTGCAAAGGTAAGTGCAGAGAAGTGCTGGGAAGGGGGGCTGTAGGGATAGAGAAACAGTACTGCAGTGCAGGGGTTGCCAGGGTGCCAGTGCAAGTGGAGAGTGGCTGGGCCAGGGACCGAGGTCGGCGAGAGTGGCCCAGTTACAGATCCAGTGCAGTTCCAGTGAATTCCGCAAGGGAGAGGCAGGGAGAAAGCAGAAGCAAAGAAGAAGGTCTTGAGGTGCTTCCCGAACCGGAGATGGTTCCCCTCAAGTTCAAGTGAGGCAGGAAGGCTGTTCCATAGGGAGGGCCCTGCCGCGGAGAGAGATCTACCCCCAGCTAGTTGCTCTGAGAAGCGGATGACCCTGACATGCAAGGTGTGCATCACACACACCTGCACAACAGGCCATGGCCATCACTGTTATGTCACTCAAACCCTCCCAAACCACAACATGACATGGCAAGCAATACCCATACACCAACACAGCAACAATAAGGTACACATTGCCATGTCCAAAATGTACAGTAGCATCAGACAATGATGCCTGACCAGGAATCAGATGAAATGACAGACCAACAACCTCCCACCCAAAATAAGTCATTTCCAAATGCATTACAAGAGTTGTAGACATAACATAACAATGAATGCCTGTCTACATGCACATTGTGCATTGCAAAATCAACACTGCAGCTTCTGTGTGCTGTGTCCTACTCCTGCAACACACTTCTCAGCGCACAGCACAGTGAACAGACATTGTGTGTGATGCACACCCTGAGCATCACATCTAAGCGACAGACCATATCAAAAAGCAAATTAGGCATGTACAGGATCCATAATTGGTCACAGAACATGTGCTGCAGGGACACAGTGGCCACCAGAAGGCAAACAGTGTACACGTGGATATGCAAGGGTGGGAGTACATGTAGTGCATCAGAGTGCAAGTGTGTGGGTCTGCAAGGACATGCACTCAACATATGCATGTGCACTCAAGTGACCATCAGTGTTCTCTACACATCAAATGTGAACATTCACCATGTGTACACCCCAGCATGTCAAACCACAACTATCCCCTCGCACCTGAAAGGTAAACACAACACATGAACAGGCATTGATCAGCAGAACACAACATGTACATAGGATACCACCATTACAATGTCAGAGTTCCCATCACACTGCAGGGCAAGGCAACTCTCAACCCCCTCCCTCACAAATGACCATGACCCACTGAACAAGTGGACCTGGGTCATGGAGCCTTCAACCCTCAATTCCACCTGGCCACAGGATCACCTTTACCCTTTGTCACCATCTCCCACTTTGTGTGTAAAAAGATGCCTGCACCCTCAGAATCCACACTCATTTCCAAAATCACAAAATCCAAGGCATAAAAACGAACCCGAACACCCTCCAGTAGATGACTTGACGTAGCAGTACCTCACAAAGGCCAAGTACTACCACAATGATGCAAAAACCAAGGTAGCACAGTAAAACAATGTCACAACAGGATGTAAACCATGTGTGGTACATAACATAGGATGATGCATCATGAACGGATGTGTATTGTCACAGGTCCCGTGTACAGGCGCGGGAGTGTCACAAAACAACCACCCCCACCGTGTCCCGGGTGCCTGCAAGGTCAAACTCACACAGGCCCCTGAGACCCTGGTGGGGAAGGAGGTTCAGGGATATGCAGTCGGGACAGGTGTTGGCACACTGGATAACTGTAATGAGTGGCAGGAGAGGGGAGGAGGAATGACACATGAAAGTGGGAATGCACGAAAATGTACTACCAGCATGAACACATACACAATCCAAACAAACATGGACATCATTGTCATGGCCTTCTGTAGTGCAGGCTTAGGAGTGGTACGAACCAACCACCCCCTCTAGGGTTTTGGCACCTGCAAGTTCGGGGCTTACACAGGCATCCGCAACCCCAGCGGGGAAAGAGGGTTAGGGAACGTTGCTTGGATAGGTACGGGAAGCAGGAACACCGGGTAGAGAGTACAGGGTTCAAAATTGCATAGGATACCGGGTGATTAGGGGGAAAAAAACATACCAAATTGAATCACACATACATCCATGCATTAGTGCACCCCCCAGCAAGCCTATGCAGAGCAGTTTGAAAGAAAAACAACAAGACAATTAGCTCTGGTTTTGAGTGCTGGCCTACTGCCTGCGCACTCTCAGGTCCGGTTACAGGAGCACTGCAATGCTGCAAAGAGAGCCACAGTCAACAACCTGTACGTGCCAATTACACAAAAACACACCACCAAACATGCCCCATAGCAACAAACTACTCTACAAACAGACAATCTCGTGTCGATGCTTCGTACCCGTATATAACATTACCCCTGTGACGGGTCATACACAATCAATGCAGTAAGTCAGCCGCCGGTGGGTGCGTGGCAAATGGAACACCAATGTGTCACAATTCACACAACATGCAATGTTCCCTGGGTAAGCAGACAGACCCATATAGCAAGCCATGACTTCAGAGCAAGTTGCGTACCACCATGACCGAAACAAATTTGGCAGTGCATTTATCATAAAGTACATGGAAATGAAATGCACTGCACCCGAGTATGTCCCTTGCTGTATGTCCCTGTGAGCTGCCCCTTTCCATGTCTCGAAAGGCTACATGGTTGATACAAGTGCCTCAATGGACCTTGGTGTACCGGAGGGCATGTGCCACTGCCCCTGCAGGTCTCCCAGACAACCTTACAATCAACAGCCATCAGTCCACCAACACATCTGAGCTGCATTGTGTGCTTCAACACCAATATTCGTCCAAGCTCACCCTCAGTGCTGTGACTAAGCCTGCATGTGCAACTCGCCTGGTGCAAGCTTTGCTGTGTTGTGTCCCCCCTGTGCTGCTCACCTTGCCTGGAGTTCCTTGGAACACGTCAGCAGTTCTAGGATGTAGGTCTGCAATCCCTGTGCCTCTGCTTGTGCACACATGTGCATGTGGGCACCAACAAACGTGTCCAGAATTCCGTCGTCCAATGGGCCATGTCTGCTGGCTAAGGTGCTCTGGAGGCTCATCCCCCTGCAGAAAGGGCATGAAACACATGATTAATGCTTCAAAGTCATCTGTGTGTGTCTCTTCAGGCATCTCATTACTTGACCATGTCAGAGAGTCACAGCATAAATCACACCATCAGTCCGTCTTTCACATCCAAAGTGTGTAACACTATCTACAGCATGAATTGCAACAAGCACGTGTACAGTAAAGATAAGAAACATACTACACAATGCATAGCAATGAATGTACACATTAATCATGAAACACCCCATCTAGCAAAAGCTGAACAGTGGACAATAACACCAAAATCATCCCCACTAGGGGTGTCAACACAAGTCACACAGCACCAGACATGCGACAGATATGACAGTCCAAGGCCCTTGTGTAAAAGTTTGTGACACCGAACCATCCTTGCAAGCCCATGGATAAGGGAGGCAGAAGTGGCATATGTGAGTCAAGGACCCCAAGCAGCAAACACATACACAAGACAAGCCTGAAGGGCCGAGCTGGAACAGACAGTGGATGCCTTCAAAAGCCACAAAGCACCGCACCGTCACATGAAAGCACAATAGACGGGCAATTTTAAACTATAGTAACTATTAACTAATTACACTAACTATGGAAAACCTACATTACCTAATTAAACTAACTATCAAACAGAAACTTAACTAACTAAACTAAAAGAAAAATCAAAAATGGCCACATACGACCCAGGGGGGAGGGGAGGCACCCAGGAGGGGGGAGGTACAGGGTGCTGCTCAACATCCACATGCGATGATGCTGAGCCAAAAAAAAAACCTCCATGGGCTCAACGCCTGCACAGCCCGACCTATGTGGGAGATAGATGGTCGTCCGAGTCTGGCTCATCCTGTAAAGGAGGACGTGGCACAGTAGCCTGGCCACGCCTAGCCGCAGCTTGCCCCTCATCGGCAGCAAGTCTGCCGGACGGGTGAGCCTGGTTCTGTGTGGCGATGTGACGTAGGTCTGCATGCAGAACCTCACGTGATACACGTGCTTCCTCTTGCAAGGTAGCACGTGTAACACAGAGTTCCTCCTGCAAGGCCTGGCTGGACAACCGCTGCTCCTCCCGGCAAGCCTGTAGCTCAGCCGAGATGGTATGCTCAAGCTGTGCAAAACTCTCCTCTGCCTGCTGCCTCTGGGACATCATAAAGACACCCAGAGTGGACACCCAACGGTCCTGGTTGGCAGACTCACAACCGGGATGCTGTTGGGTGCATCTGCCCCTGCACTTGCCAACACCCGGCTGTTCGGGGCAGCAGATGACATGACTGCCCCAGGGACACGTGTCTTGGTCTGAGCAGCCCGGCCTGCCCCTATGGTTTCCCCCCTGGCCTGTTGGAAATCTACCAAGGGCTCTTCAAGTGCCAACGCAGCCTGCACTGGCAGACCCCGAGCCTGGGTGGCGGTGTCCACAGCTGCACCTGCAGCTACCACTACCCTTCGGCCCGTGGCAGTCGATGGAACGGTCTGCCGGGTCACACGGGCGCCAGTGCCAGATGCAGAAGCTGCATCCCCCAGAACCACAGAGGGTGGTGGCATGACTGCACCGACACATGGCACAACATTGTGCTCAAGTGGCGCACTCCTGCCTCTTCCCCCTCTGTGGCCCCCCTGTACACCCTGGAGTCCCCCTACTCCCTGGTCACCACGGCCACGTCCCCGACCACGCCCGCCACGAGGAGGACGCCCAGCTGAGGCGCCTCTCACCTTTGGTGGCCTCCCAACTATGGCACAGATGTAGTAGTGCCGGCACAGATGGAGTGGTGCCAATGGGAGGTGTACACCACAATTGACCTGGGCAATTGGGGTGAAGGGGGTGGGAAGTGATGCAGCATGGATGCATGTGACAGCGGGATGTGGAAGCCTGATTGGTAGATGTGACATGGATGCCCATCTGAACACTGCGACACTTGGCAGAGGTGTACACATGCATGCAAGTGTGGTGGTGTGTGTACATGTGTGGTGCACTTCCTGTGTTGCATGTGATGTCTGGCTCAGCTTTGCCTGCTCATGCTGTTGTATGTGAATGGATGGTGCTGGCAGTTGCGATATGTCTGTGGTATGGCTCATGTGTGCGAGTTGATATGACATGTGTGTTGGGGATTGTGATGGCTTGTCTGAGGTTTGCCAATGCCACTCATGTACAACTGTCATGTGTGTATGTGTCCATTGTACAGTGCCCTGATGCCTGTGTTCTATTTCTCCCTGTCTGCAGCGTCAACGGAGAAGGTGCTGTGGAACACAGCGGCGGGGATCCCACCGCCAGCCGGAGACGCAAGGCCCGGCTCCCCTCCCATGTTGTCATCTCGTCGGGGAGTGAGGAGTCCGGTGCCGCGTCCCAGGCCGCAGCTGCCGGGTGGAGGTCCAAGAGGCAGAGGTTGTAGTTGAACTCCTCGGCAGCAGAAGGGGCAGCTGGGACCCCACAGGGCCCAATGGGGGAAGATGGCACGGAGTCATCCAGGTTGGTGGGGGGTTTGGTGGAGGAGGAGGCCGTGCAAGCAACAGAGACGGGGTCTGGAGGTGGGGATCCCACTGGTGCTAGTGGTGCAGTGCAGGAACAGGGACAGGAGGCAGCACAGGCCGCCGCGGAGGTGCCTGTGTGCAATCCTGTCCCTGATCCTGTCCCTGCATCATCTTGCACCAACAGGGATGCCTACTTCCAGACCCGTTTTCAGGCAGGGGATGAGCAAACGACAACTGGCCTTCCTAGGCCTGCGGACATGGCTATCCGGGTTGAGCCTGTCCTGACTGGTGTGCGTTGCGTCAACGGGCCATGCGAGGTGACCTGCAGTCTTTTCATGAGGAGACAGCACGTCATCTCGAATGGCTCATTGAAAACGTCAGCCTGCTGGGACAGGTCACCCAGGCCGGATTCCTCCGTTTGATGGGGCTTGCTACGACCCCCTCCTCAACTGAACCCCCTACGCGCCAGTCGTCCTCCGTGCCATCTTCCCACCCATCAGTCACCTGGGTGCCCTGTGGAGCTGCCTCTGACGGTGCGGCCAGGCTGGTGGAGGAGGCATCCCTGCCACAGTCGGGAGTCGGACGTCCAGCAGGGGTGGCCACATCAACGACTGCACCCCAGCCGGCGGAGGATGTGCAGGCAGCAGGAGGCAGTGCACGGGCAGAGGCACAGCAGCAGCAGCAACGTGGTGGGAGCCATGAAGGCTCGGGGCCTTCAACATCGGAGAGGCAGGCATCGCCCGGAGGACGGGGGACCCAGGAAAGAGAGTGTCTTCCGTGTGGCAGCGGTTGGGCCACTCCATAGATGCGGAGCGGCAGCGGGCGGAAGAGGCACGGCTCACAATGGTCAGGGCGGAGAACTCCATGCGGAGGGCCCTGAGGCGGGCCGAGTGCCTCGAGGCAATCCGCAGGGGGTTGGAGGTGGACACGTCGACGGCCCTGCGGACCCTCGGGTCCATGGAGGAGGACCGCCTCCGGGACATTGAGCAGGAGTTCGATGATGCCCTGGCCCGGGACATCCAAAAGTGAGCCATCACACTAGCCCGCTGCCCTTGTACATAGTTATGTAGGTAGTGTTAGGTTTCCTTTGTTTTTTGATTTATTTTGGACCTTTTGGACATTGGCCACATTTTTGTATATAGTTAATTTTATTAGTTAGTGTTGTTAGATAGGTTTCATTTCTTTTGTTGGGATAATGGACCCTGGCTTGTTCGTCTGTACATAGTTCACTGTTGGATTTTATTTTTCTTTCACAATTTACCCATGGAGCAATGGCTTTCAATTATTATTTCCCATTGGATTTTCTTTTGTGGACAGTGACTTTGGACACCATTCCTTTGGATTATGATTTTTGGTTTTGCTTTTTTTCACGGACATGCTTCTTTTCATTTTTGTACATTCCCATTTCTGTTTCTTTATTTTTGAATCTATTTATGTTTCCTTTAATACATATTTTTTTTATCGAACTTCAATGTGTAGTATCATCTCATTGGTTTCATGCATATCATGATATGGGTTTTGAGATTGACTGACACCCATTGGGTGTATGTGAGGGACATGTGTTTGTTTCGAAACTTGCAATTGGTGTTCTGTCATGTAATTGCCATTTCTGAGTGGGTGGATGCAATACTCGGGTGGGTGTTTTGCATTTAGAGGCTGACCATAGGGACCAGGGATCTAGATTGTGATGACATGTTGGCTGGGGAACATGAGTTGGGGCCTGCTGGCAGGTGCCCCACAGTGCTGGGGGGTGGGGGTGGTGGGGAACATGAGTTGGACATGGGTGGGGGCCTGCTGGCAGGTGCCCCACAGTGCTGGGGGGTGGGGGTGGTGGGGAACATGAGTTGGGGCCTGCTGGCAGGTGCCCCACTGTGCTGGGGGGTGGGGGTGGTGGGGAACATGAGTTGGACATGGGTGGGGGCCTGCTGGCCGGTGCCCCACAGTGGTGGGGTTGGGGGTGGTGCGAGACATGGGTGGGGGCCTGGTGGAGGCAGCCCCTGCACTGCTGGGGGGTGGGGGTGGTGGGGAACATGAGTTGGACATGGGTGGGGGCCTGCTGGCAGGTGCCCCACAGTGCTGGGGGGTGGGGGTGGTGGGAGACATGGGTAGGGGCCTGGTGGAGGCTGCCCCTGCACTGCTGGGGGGCGGGTGTGGTGGGAGACATGGGTGGGGGCCTGGTGGAGGCTGCCCCTGCACTGCTGGGGGGTGGGGGTGGTGGGAGTCATGGGTGGGGGCCTGGTGGAGGGTGCCCCTGCACTGCTGGGGGGTGGGGGTGGTGGGAGACATGGGTGGGGGCCTGGTGGAGGCTGCCCCTGCACTGCTGGGGGGTGGGGTGGTGGGAGACATGAGTGGGGGCCTGGTGGAGGGTGCCCCTGCACTGCTGGGGGGTGGGTGTGGTGGGAGACATGGGTGGGGGCCTGGTGGAGGCTGCCCCTGCACTGCTGGGGGGTGGGAGTGGTGGGGAACATGAGTTGGACATGGGTGGGGGCCTGCTGGCAGGTGCCCCACAGTGCTGAGGGGTGGGGGTGGTGGGGAACATGAGTTGGACATGGGTGCGGGCCTGCTGGCAGGTGCCCCACAGAGCTGGGGGGTGGGGGTGGTGGGAGACATGGGTGGGGGCCTGGTGGAGGCTGCCCCTGCACTGCTGGGGGGTGGGTGTGGTGGGAGACATGGGTGGGGGCCTGGTGGAGGGTGCCCCTGCACTGCTGGGGGGTGGGGGTGGTGGGAGACATGGGTGGGGGCCTGGTGGAGGGTGCCCCTGCACTGCTGGGTGGTGTGGGTGGTGGGAGACATGGGTGGGGGCCTGGTGGAGGCGGCCCCTGCACTGCTGGGGGGTGTGTGTGGTGGGAGACATGGGTGGGGGCCGCCCCTGCACTTCTGGGGGGCGGGGGTGGTGGGGACATGAGTTGGTGGGCAGTTGTGCAAGTTGACATGTGGGTTTGCTGGGGGGCATGGCCATGGTGGATGGGGTGCCTGCAGGACATGTGCAGGGTAGGCCCCTGTGGTGTGAGCCACCTGCAGGGGCCGTGGAGGGTGTAGAGGGAACACCTGGGAGGACCCACACGTGCAATTCACGTGTGGTGCTCCCCGCGCACCCCTCTAATACACGTACCCTGATGGAATCACGTGTGATACTTTCCGCGCACCCCTGACATGCACGTACCCTGCTGACTTTGCGTGTGTGACTTCCCACGCACCCCTGGAATACACGTACCCTGCTGATATCGCGTGTGAAACTTTCCGCGCACCCCTGATATACACGTACCCTGCTGATTTCACGTGTGAAAATTCCCACGCACCCCTGATGTACACGTACCCTGATGGAATCGCGTTTGGAAGTTCAAGCGCACCCCTGTAATACACGTACCCTGCTGAAATCGCATGTGGAAGTTCAGGCGCACCCCTTGAATACACGTACCCTGCTGAAATCGCGTGTGGAACTTCCCGCGCACCCCGAAATACACGTAGCCTGGACATTCATGTGTGGAAATTCCCGCGCACCCCTGGAATACACGTACCCTGCTGATATCGCGTGTGAAACTTCCCGCGCACCCCGAAATACACGTAGCCAGGACATTCGCGTGTGGAACTTCACGCGCACCCCTGATATACATGTACCCTGCTGATTTCACGTGTGAAAATTCCCGCGCACCCCTGATGTACACGTACCCTGATGGAATTGCGTGTGGAAGTTCAAGCGCACCCCTGTAATACACGTACCCTGCTGAAATCGCGTGTGGAAGTTCAGGTGCACCCCTGGAATACACGTACCCTGCTCAAATCGCGTGTGGAACTTCCCGCGCACCCCGAAATACACATAGCTTGGACATTCGTGTGTGGAAATTCCTGCGCACCCCTGGAATACACGTACCCTGCTGATATCGCGTGTGAAACTTCCCGCGCACCCCGAAATACACGTAGCCTGGACATTCGCGTGTGGAACTTCCCACGCACCCCTGGAATAAACGTACCCTGCTGATATCGCGTGTGAAACTTTCCGCGCACCCCTGATATACACGTACCCTGCTGATTTCACGTGTGAAAATTCCCGTGCACCCCTGATGTACACGTACCCTGATGGAATCGCGTTTGGAAGTTCAAGCGCACCCCTGTAATACACGTACCCTGCTGAAATCGCAAGTGGAAGTTCAGGCGCACCTCTGGAATACACGTACCCTGCTGAAATCGCGTGTGGAACTTCCCGCGCACCCCGAAATACACGTAGCCTGGACATTCACGTGTGGAAATTCCTGCGCACCCCTGGAATACACGTACCCTGCTGATATCGCGTGTGAAACTTCCCGCGCACCCCGAAATACACGTAGCCTGGACATTCGCGTGTGGAACTTCACGCGCACCCCTGATATACACGTACCCTGCTGATTTCATGTGTGAAAATTCCCGCGCACCCCTGATGTACACGCACCCTGATGGAATCGCGTGTGGAAGTTCAAGCGCACCCCTGTAATACACGTACCCTGCTGAAATCGCGTGTGGAAGTTCAGGTGCACCCCTGGAATACACGTACCCTGCTCAAATCGCGTGTGGAACTTCCCGCGCACCCCGAAATACACCTAGCTTGGACATTCATGTGTGGAAATTCCTGCGCACCCCTGGAATACACGTACCCTGATGATATTGCGTGTGAAACTTCCCGCGCACCCCGAAATACACGTAGCCTGAACATTCGCATGTGGAACTTCACACGCACCCCTGATATACACGTACCCTGCTGAATTCACGTGTGAAAATTCCCGCGCACCCCTGATGTACACGTACCCTGATGGAATCGCGTGTGGAAGTTCAAGCACACCCCTGTAATACATGTACCCCACTGAAATCGCGTGTGGAAGTTCAGGCGCACCCCTGGAATACACGTATCCTGCTGAAATCGTGTGTGGAACTTCCCACACACCCCGAAATACACGTAGCCTGGACATTCACGTGTGGAAATTCCTGCGCACCCCTGGAATACACATACCCTGCTGATATTGCGTGTGAAACTTCCCGCGCACCCCGAAATACACATAGCCTGGACATTCGCGTGTGGAACTTCACGCGCACCCCTGATATACACGTACCCTGCTGAACTCACGTGTGAAAATTCCCGCGCACCCCTGATGTACACGTTCCCTGATGGAATCGCGTGTGGAAGTTCAAGCGCACCCCTGTAATACACGTACCCTGCTGAAATCGCGTGTGGAAGTTCAGGCGCACCCCTGGAATACACGTACCCTGCTGAAATTGCGTGTGGAACTTCCCGCGCACCCCTGAAATACATGTACCCTGATGGAATCGCGTGTGAAACTTCCCGCGCACCCCTGAAATGCACGTACCCAGCTGAAATGACGTGAGGTACTTCCCGCGCACCCCAGTGATACACGTAGCCCGCTTGCCGTGCTGGCACAGGGTTAGCGCAGCCCTTTGCGCTGGATTGGGGATTTTGATGGCTTTTCCCTGCGCGAGAGGCGTTCTTGGGGACGTAACTGGCCCTGCTGCAGGGTCGCTGCGCCACTGTGCGCCACGGCTGGTTTTGGTAGCTGGAATCCATGAATACGCTGTGCGCGGAAATGGGTTTTGGCGCACGCGGCTGGCGCAGGGATTCGCACGCGCACACTGTGCGCAGCCGCGTGCGCCACTTGTGCGCTGAATTCTATGAATTACCCCCTAAGTATAACTTCAATCGTTGAGGGATAGGCAAATGTCTTTGGGACACTCTGGTTGACTGAACGAGTGCTCAAGCACGACTTGGCTGAGCGCAATAGTTGACACGTAAAAGCACGTACATTTCTTATAAAATGTATAAGCATGTTTTGAGGAAAGGGCAAATGTATTTGGACACATTAGCTGATTGAACACACACTCACATACAAATTGTTTGAGCACAGTTGCTGATACACACTAGCACTTGAATTTCCTGTAAAATGTATTACCACTCCTTGAGGGAAGAGCAACATCCTTGAAGAATGCTGGTTGATTAAAAGTGCACTGAAGCATGACCGTTCAGCGCAGTACCTGACACACACGTTTTTGAAGAATTTCTTTAAATACACTTTGAGAGAAGGGTGCATGTCTTTAGGGGTGTGCTAGTTCATTGAACGCGCACTAACACATGCCTTGGTTACGTGCAATTGCTGAGACACAGGAGCACTGGAGTTTTGTCACATTATTAGCACACTTTTAGGAAAGTGCAAATGTCTTTAAGGCATGCTAGTTAATCAAATGCATGTACCTGCAAGACTTGGTTGAGTGCAGTATCTGACACACACAAGCATTACATTTCTTGTCAAATTCATTATCAGACTTTGAGGAAATACAACACTGGTTGATTGAGCATGTGCTCATGTATCATTTGGTTGAGAGCGGTAGCTGACATACATGTACAGTAGAATTTGTCAAATGTTTTACCAAACTTTGGGAGAGGGGCAAATGTCTGTATGGGTGTGAAGGTTGATTGAATTTGCAGCTACACATGACTTGCTTGAGGACAGTTGCTAAGACACATGAGCACTTTAATTTTGTGTCAACACTTTTAGCACAGGGAAGGGGAAACGACTTTGGGGTGCGCTGGTTGATTGATCTTGTGCTCACACACGACCTGGTTGAGCAGAGTAACTAACAGACGCATGTACTTGAATTTCTTTTTAAATGTATTAGAAAACCTTGAGAGAAGGGTGAATGTCTTGCTGGTTGATGGAGTGCATTCTCATACATGTCAATAGCTGACACACATGAGCACCTGAATTATTTAGCCTACTTTGAGAGGACGGCAAATGTCATTATGGGCATGCTGGTTTATTGAATGTGCACTTAGACATGACTTGGTTGAGGATAGTAATTGACACGTGAGCGTTTTCTCCAAATGTATTAGCACACTTTGAGGGAAGGACACACATCACTGGTTCTTTGAATTTGTGCTCAAGTATGACTTGGCTGAGCACGGTAGCTTATACATACATACAAGACCTTGAATTGCTTGTCAAATTGATTAGCACATATTGAGGGAAAGGCAAATGACATCAGATCTTCAGAGTGCACTGGGTGATTGAGTACACGCTCTGCACAATTTGGTTGAGGGCAAACGTTCGCATAAACGATGACACTTGAATGCTTGTCAAATTTATTAGCACACTTTGAGGGAACGGCCCACGCCTTTGGGTTGCACTGCTTGACCGAATACACACTCGTGGCTGACACATACAAGCACTTGAATTTCATGTCAAATTCAATAGCGCACTTTTTTGGAAATACAAATGTCATGAATGCTTGCTCGTTCACTGAATGCACACTCAAGCACGACTTGACTGAGGGCAGAAGCTGACACAAACGAGCAGTTGTATTCCTTGTCAAATTAATAAGCACACTTTGAGGGAAGCAAAAACATATTTTGGTTCTGCTGGTTGCTTGAGTGAGCATTCATGTCTGACTTGACTAAGTGCAATAGCTCACACATACACACACAAGCACTTGTATTACTTGTCAAATGTATTAGTTAGTACACTTCTAAGAAAGGACACATGATTTTGGGGCATACTAGTTGATTGAACGCACGTTTAGGCACAACTTGACTTAGTGTAGGCCTGTCACACATGAGCATTTACTTTATTTTAATTTATTAGTGCTTATATACAACCGCCAGATTACACAAGTGCTTCAAGGCAAATACTTACAATGTACAAGACTATGTTCCAGAATTGCTAAGGAGACATGGAATCGGGGGTGTATGTGAGATGGGAGAGAAGCAATGAAGAGAGGGTAGGATTGGAATGAAGGTAAATACAGTTTACTGAAGTGGTAAAAGTGCTATAGGGTTTGAACGTGCATATCAGGTAAGTACTATCGTGGTTAAGAGTAGATAGAATGAGGGAGCGAAAGGGTGGTGGGGAAAATGTTAACCACGGTGAAGTAGAAGATTAGGGAGGGATGTATGGGGGTGTCTAAGTGCTTAGATAGTTGAAAAAATGGGTGTCCAGATAAAGGGTGAAGTGATGTCCTGCGTGTTAGGTGTATGAGGGTTGAAGCAGGTGGTGTGTTAGGTTTGGGACTGAAGGTTGGCAGAGTACTCGAATTTATTGTCAAATTTATGAGCACCTTTTGATGGAAGGGCTAACAATGTTGGGTAGACATTATTTTCAGGGTCCTGCAGTTGAGACTGTTTCTGCTGTAAACCATGCAATAACCAAGCACTACTAAGTTTTGAAAAACACACTCAAGTCAGTCAGTTTGAGAGTTTTGTGTGGCAATAAAAAACAAAAACGATCTCTTCAAAAGCAGTAGCCAAACATGGGAGGGGAAGAGGAATGTGTAGAAATGTTGCATGTTTTACAGTGGAAAGAGCTGCTGCTACAGATATACTGTGTGGTAGTGCAGTACAGTAAGGGATAGCAACCATAAGTCACCCAGAGGTCCTGCTTGTAAGTACACAGAGCATTGAAACACCAGTTGAGGTGGAGACTGATGTTTCTAATGTCATCACTGACTTAGCTTTTTCTGACACTTCGCTGCTGCCAGCTCAAAGCCAGCTGTTCCTAACATCTCTGGCACAAATGAAAAGGCATCCCAGCTTCCATTGGTGTAAAGGACCAGGGTAGATATCTATGTTTTGTAAGGGTCTGTTGAGGTGCCACCAGAGGAGTCATTCAATTAATTAATTTTGGGAGGGTATCTTCTATATGAGGAGGGTTTGGGCTTGCAACGCACTGTATTAGATATGGGGTAGCATGGACATGGACAATCACCCATGTTAAAGGCTCAGAATGTTCACCAGAGTGGCACATCCACTGTATCTCCCTGAACCACTTGCATCTCTTTGCCCTCTGAATCTGATGGGGGCAATGGTGGTGGTTTTGAAGACCATCAAGACGCTGAGTAGAGGTCACCTTGTCCCATGAAGGTGCAGATATATTTGAGAATACTGATACAGAGTCTAACCCCAGCTCAAGCAGTCAGCCAGAGGTACTCATGAGTGCAGTTTTTACACAAAGCACGCACCTTGTCTACACTCTCTTTGCAACACAAAGGTGGATACCGTGAAGTGTCAGGGGGTAGATCATCATCAAGCAATGGCAAGCCCACCCACACCATTGCAGCAACCAGTGACACCTATTCACCTTGTGGAGTGCAAATGTTCCTCTACTCCTGCTTCTACTGCAGGCCAACAGAGAATATCTTGGTCATGGTCAAGAACTACATCGTGCCAGCTGCACACTGCGCCAACAAATGGTGACCCATGGAAAGCCAAGACCAATCTGGGTACCTCATTGATGTTTGGCCGAATGAAGAGATGTCATGCACAGGAATACAACCAACATATGCAGAAACCACCTTCTAGGAATCAGTGAATATTTAGCAGCATGCTAACACTGACTGCACATTCAACTCAGATGTGAAGCACAGAGCCATTTTTCCCAGCCTCAAGCAAAGCAATAGTAGTGGCAATAGAGCAATGGGAATGTGCATGCCCAGTCCCAGTGAGTCATTTGAGCACAGCCAGAAAAGTAATTGCAAACACCTGTGAGTATGGCTCCTGAATGCGAAACTGGTGGTAATGATGGCAATAGGCCTTCTGCCATACACCTTTCTTCAGAACAAAGGCTTTAATGAGATGATTGTGAGTACTGATGCCTGTTGGAAAATTACCAGCTCGAATAACTGTGTATGCAAAACTATTTATGAGTTGCATTATGTAGTGGTTCCTATAGTGTTCTTGTAGTGAAAAGGAAATTGGACATGTCAGAGGGTCCCACTTCATAACAGATATGTGGACAAGCAGTTACTAGTTTTCTGGTAATAAAGGCTCATTGGGTCATCTTCAACACCTTTGATGCCATGGACGAGTGAGAGGGTCATCACAACAGCAGGTTGCCTTCAACCAACAAGCCAATCTGGGCATGTAAGTCTTTGATGGAAGGACCCACAAAGGCTGCAGACATTTGGCATAAAGTGAAACAGGTTGTGGCAGACTGGCTAAGACGGTAGATATTGTTGGGCTTTGTAGCAATGAATAGTCTGCAACCTCTTGCCACAGGTCACAGGTTTCGAGATCATTAGAACACGCAACAGTGACCATAATCTCCTGAAAATGACGTGGACAGCTCCCAGCCTCGACGTCCATGAAAGTTCGAGCGCCCGGAGAACGACCAACATTGAGACCTACGCAAACTCCACACATTTAAGGCTGAAAGGTTCATTCATTACGACACTAATTACAAATTACCGTCAAGAAAAAGCTCTGGACAACGCAAAGGAGGCAGGTAGCCTTACGGACTACTGCCCGCTACTACAACCATACCAGATTCGAAAAACGGGTAACCGAAATAAAGTGAAGACTCACCACCACAACAACTTGACACTTAGAGAAAAAAGGCTGGAGATGAGACGAGCCACAAGAAAGGCCAGACGTTTTCCTTCATTCACTAACAGAGAAACAGCTCGGACCATCACAAACGCTTACAAAAACTGGCTAAAAGGCTTTAAACTCGAGCTATATCAAGATGACTCTGAGCAAATGCTGCGAGTACTGGCTGGCAAGCAAACGAAGGCTTTTTGGTCATTGATTAACGCAAAAAATTCATCAAATGAGGACGCTTTATCGTCCAGCGTTCCAGAAGAAGCCTGAATCGCTCACTTTTCCACCCTCTTCGGCCCACCCGACAAGGGGATGGAACCTGGCAAACAGCGAAGTACCCATTGGGACATTGATCCTGACCCAGTTTGCATCGAATCCAAAATCAAGAAATTAAAATCATCACAAGCACCCGGCCTTGATGGCCTGTCAAACATGGACTTAAAATCAAATCCGGCAAGCTGGTCTATCTTGATAGCTGAAATCTTTGAATCGTGCACGGCAACTAGATCCATTCCGATGTCGTGGAAGACAGCAAACGTCGTGCCAATTTACAAGTCAGGTGACAGATGCGATCCGAACAACTATCGCCCGATAGCACTCCTTGACTGCATCGGAAAACCTTTTGGATCCTTCCTACTCGACTGCTTCAAAACCTGGGTGTCATCTTCAGAAGGGTGGGACAGTTTTCAAACTGGCTTCAGAAAAAACCTCAGTACCATGGCAAACATATTCACCATCAACATCCTCAAGGCCAGAGTCCAGGAAGGGGCACCCCCCCTGTGCCTGGCTTTTATCGACTTGTCCAAAGCATTCGATAAAGTAAACAGAGAGAAGCTATGGACAAAACTTACTAACTGGAACTGTCCCCCCTCCTTGCTGGATCCTATTCAAGAACTTTACTCTGAAACATCTATGAGAGTGTGACTTAATGGCACAGGGCTACTCTCCTCTTCAATTGGTACAACCTGTGGAGTAAAGCAGGGATGCCCTCTGACACCGGCACTTTACAATGCCTACACTGGCGACTACCAACACGCTGAAAGGAATGTAAAAGCTTTCCCCCCTTCTGTCAGGGCTGGACCACGGGTTGGGGCCAAAAGGCAGATTGCAGCCACTATGGGGGCTGCAGAAGGGGTTAGAGCCCCCCCAAAAAGCCCTACCCAGTACTCAAGGCGGATTCTCCATCCCTTTTGCAGAAAGAAGTCCCTGGGATGGAGAACCGCCTTGGAACTACATTTCCCAGCAGGCCGTGCCTTGCACGAGCCTGCTGTCAAGAAATGCCACGCCCGCGCTAACGCGCATGCGCGAGCCGCGCCATCGGGACAACGCTCGCAATTCCGGATGCAGAGGAGAGAAGACGTGTTCCATCCGAGCTCCGGCAGGCACGCCTACGCGGGGCACAAGCTCTCGCCTGAACACCCCAGACCCCGCGTACAACTAAAAGATAAGTTCCTCTTTTAGAAGTACTTGTAGTCGGCTGTACTTTTCGGCTGGGATCTCGGTTTAGATACCGAACCGCTACGGGGGTGAGGCACGAGAAGCATCGCGCACGAGTCCCCGTCGGCTGCACTTTTCGGCCTGGATTTCGGTTTAGATACCGAACCGCAACGGGGCTGAGGCACGAGAAGCATCGCGCATGAGTCCCCTGTAAACTGGGAAGCAATACATAGACCATGCATGATTTGGGCAATGCTGTGACTAATTGCCCACGCACGGAATGCGGGGAAAACATTACATAGGCAACTCGGAGTGAAGTCAACTACGAGTTGTTTTGGCCCGCACTGACAGTGTGTTTTGGTATTTTGCAGTGAAAGCAGAGTGTGCTTTGGCTGAGCACATGAACAAGCAGGAGAATTGGAGGCACCGGCCAGCAATCAGAGCTAAGTGCAGTTATATGTTTGTACCCTGTATGAGAATAATGCAAAGGGGTTGGTGATCACGCACATGATTTGAGCGAACGTGTTGCATGACTAAATGCCGGTATAATTTATGTTGAGACGCTGCAGTTAGTAACGGGGTAGCTACAAGGGTCAGCACTTCAAGGTTATAGTGTCCTGGTTCAGGAGCTCCAGTACAAAGGCTCCCCTCCGAAGAGCACACAGTGTGGGTGAGGTACATGAGTGCATGGGCGGAGTACGTCCATCGGAGCGGCGCACAGGAGCCGAGGAGTATGTTTCCCTAAAAACCCTCACCTATCCATAACAGCCTCCTAACCCTCTTTCCGGTTATCCTGAACTCCCTCTACCCATCCAAACCAACGGACCCTAACCCTCTTTCCCCGGCGGGTCAAGGTGGCCTGCGGTTTTAATATCCCAGGTGCTAAGACCCAACGGGGAGGCAGGTGTTTGTACTGCCTCTGCGCCAGACAACAGGAGCCTGACAGAATTGCGAGCCCAAGTATACTAGGCGCCCGGGCAGTACAACCATGGCTGACGTAGTGACCCTACTTCAAGAACTAAAGGCGGAATTAGCCGCAACTAGACAGGATTATCAAGACCTGGCGGGGCAAGTACACACTTTGACGATTCAAACTCAGGCCAAAGCAACCCCCTTACCCAGAGCTACCCCTCCAACCCCCGTGCAGGTGCAGGTGTCCACGGAGCCACCCTTACCCTTAGCTGCTCCTGAGAGGTACCATGGAGACCCCCAACAATTCAACCAATTTATCATGCAGTGCCAATTGCACTTTCTGACTAAACCAGCTGTGTTCAGGACAGCCCAAGCGCGTACAGCGTTTGTAATCTCCTATCTCACTGGAGATGCTGCTTCTTGGGCCACACCCTTGGTTCGTAAAGATGACGCCCTGCTATACAGTTGGGACATGTTCCTGGAGGAGTTCGGCAAAATATTTAATCGACGCTCAGCGTCCTTAATTAAGGACAGGGAATTACTCACTTTAAGGCAAGGAAGCAGAGACCTAGTGTCTTATGTGACAGCCTTCAACCGATTGGCTATGGAGACTGATTGGCCACAGGACAAAAGAATGGCTCTGTTTTATCAAGGCCTCAGGGAAGATCTAAAAGACCTCATAGCTCAGGTGGACCCGCAGCCCGAAACATGTTCTACAATGATAGATTTAGCACTCTGCCTGGACCAACGGCAGAGTGAATGCCGGCAGGATAAACGTAAGTGGGACACTAAACCTTTGGCACGATTGGATCAGCAGAGAACTTACAGAGTGGTGGAAAGGGCTACTGATGAACCCATGCAGATCGGGACGGTTCGCGGCCCGCTGTCCAAGGAGGAAAAGGATATAAGAAGACGAGAAAAATTATGCTTGTACTGTGGTAAGGCCGGCCATTTCGTACGTGAATGTTCTGCCAAACCATCTAAAGAAGGGGGTTCGGGAAACGCCGCAGCTCGCCCATGAGGGTGGCAAGGGCGAGCAAAGCTGAAAACACCCCGAGACTACTGGCAAACACTCATCACAACCAGGCAGCACATGTCATGCTTGCAGGCAATCTAAGTTGGCAAGGTAAACGCATTCCTGTGTCTTTAATGGTAGATTCTGGAGCCACGGGCAATTTTGTGGATGAGCAGGTAGCGCTAAGATTGGGTCTTCCATTGAGGAACAAAGCACTGAAAGAAGAAGTTAAATCGGTGGATGGCTCACCCTTAATCTCAGGACCCATTACACAGCAAACCCATCTCTTACGCCTGGATTGCGGGAAGTCTCATCAAGAGACAATACAATTTGATGTTATCGCCGCTCCACAGTTCGGCTTCATTTTGGGGTTGCCATGGTTAAGGCTCCACAACCCCACCGTCAACTGGTGTGCGGGAACGTTGCTGTTCCAGTCAAGACATTGCCGTAGGACCTGCGGAACGCCGGGGGATTCGTCTCACTTCATAGGAGGCTTGGAGACAGTGTTGCCGGAAGTATATGAAGATTACCGGGATGTTTTTAGTAAAGTGGCGGCTGAGACTTTGCCCCCACATCGATCGTTTGACTGCAGGATTGATCTCGAGGATGGTGCGATCCTCCCCTGCAGTAGAATTTACGCCCTTACGGAGTCAGAAAATGAACATCTAAAAGAATACATAGACACCAACTTGGCAAATGGATTTATTAGGCATTCAACATCCCCAGTCTCATCGCCCTTGTTTTTCGTGCCCAAAAAATCCGGAGAACTCAGGACATGCATTGACTACAGAGCGGTTAACCGCATTACCATCAAAAACCGCTACCCTCTTCCTTTGATCCCGGTGTTATTGGACCAGGTGCGAGGTTCGACGGTGTATACGAAACTTGATTTGCGAGGGGCATATCACCTCGTGAGAGTAAGACAAGGGGATGAGTGGAAAACAGCTTTCCGCACAAAATTCGGCTTATACGAGTACCAAGTTATGCCCTTTGGACTTTGCAACGCCCCTGCCGCATTTCAACACTTCTTGGACGAGGTTCTGCGAGGATATCTGGATGTATTTGCGGTGGTATACATCGACGATATACTAATCTATTCACAAGGTATGGAAGAACACCAGGGCCATGTGAGGGCAGTGTTGCAGAGATTGAGGGAACACCAGCTCTACGCAAAATTAGAAAAATGTGAGTTCCATCAATCCACGGTAGAGTTTCTGGGATTCGTTTTATCACCCCAAGGAGTGAATATGGACCAAAAGAAGGTACAAGCTATCATCGACTGGCCATCCCCAACCTCAGTAAAGGACGTCCAGACGGTGCTAGGCTTCGCGAACTTCTACCGCCGCTTTATAGAGGGATTTGCTAAAAAGGTTCAGCCAATTACCCGTCTCTTACGAAAGGGAATACCATTCCAGTGGGATGCAGAGGCAGAAGCGGGGTTCCAAGCCCTGAAAGACACATTCATCACAGCTCCGGTTCTCATGCATCCAGATCCAACCAAACCTTATATAGTAGAGACTGACGCATCAAGTTACGCCATCGGCGCCATCCTGTCACAGCGCGATGACAACGGACAGTTGCACCCCGTTGCTTATTACTCCAGGACATTGTTACCCGCAGAACGGAACTATGTAATAGCTGACAAGGAGCTGTTAGCCATCAAAGCAGCCTTTGGGGAATGGCGCCATTACCTAATGGGGGCCCGACACACCATCACTATATTTACTGACCATCGTAACTTACAATTCTTGAAGTCGGCCAAGGCCCTTAGTCCCAGACAGCTACGATGGGCCATGTACTTTTCAGAGTTTGATTTTATTGTGACATATCGTCCGGGGATAGACAATAGGAAAGCGGACATTTTGTCACGATACCCCGAACCCAATACTGAACACTCAGAACCAAAGGAAGAAGTCAAACCAATAATAAAACCAAGTTGCATTGTAGGAAGCATCGTAGTAGACAACATGTTTGAAGATATCCGGAAAGCGATGTCTGCACAAGATTTAGCGCAATGGACGGCACAGAATTCAGATCGGACAATCAAGGATGGATTGCCTTTTTTCAAAACGGCCCTATACATACCCACTACCCCGCTTCAACGACAAGCAATCCGGTGGTGTCATGACTCGCCATTCGTAGGTCATCCTGGCTCGGCGAAAACCATGGAGCTACTAAGGAGGCACTTCTGGTGGCCGGGTATGAAGAGGGGTGTGCAACATTACATTTCTAACTGTGAAACTTGTATGAGAAACAAATCCGAACATAAGAAACCAGCGGGGCATTTGCAACCATTGCCAACACCACCAACTCCTTGGCATACCATTTCTTTAGACTTGATAGTGGAGTTGCCCCTTAGCCACGGATTCACATCCATTCTTGTAGTCGTAGATTACCTCACCAAAATGGCTCACTTCGTACCCTGTAAGGGCACGCCAACAGCTAGTGAACTGGCTGATCTATTCCTGCAGAACATAGTCCGACTGCATGGAATCCCATATAATGTAATCTCGGACAGAGGGCCACAATTCACTTCGCGTTTTTGGCAAGCATTTTGTAGTACAGTAGGAATGAGTATACGTTTGTCCACTGCTTATCATCCAGAGACGGATGGACAAACGGAACGCTTAAACCAGACACTGGAGCAATACCTGCGTTGTCTCATCCAAGGCAAAGATGATACCTGGGCGGAGGTCATTTGGCTGGCGGAGCTAGCGTATAACAACGCTGTCCACTCATCAACCAAGGTAACACCATTCTATGGTTCATATGGATACCATCCACGTTTCCAGCCATTACCACAGGTTGATGTACCGGAAGTGCCAGCTGCGCAGGAACGAAAAAGACAGCTTGAAATCCTTTGGCAGTCCATACAACATACCTTGAATTCAGCAAAATCATCATATAAACATTATGCAGACAAGAAAAGGAGAGTAAGCCCACCCTACAAAACAGGAGATCGGGTATGGCTTTCGACTCGAAACCTCCACCTACAAGGGCCTCGCAAATTCCAACCTCGTTTCATTGGCCCGTTCCCGATCACGTCAATCATCAATCCAGTGGCGGTCCGACTATCATTGCCGCCACATATGAAAATACATCCAGTATTCCATGTGGCCCTATTAAAACCAGCCCCGGCTTCTGTAAAAACAAAACGGCCTCCACCCATGTTGGTGGATGGTTATCCGGAATACGAAGTAAGGGCTATTTTGGATTCACATTTTCGATTGGGAAAACTATGGTACCTCATAGACTGGGAGGGGTATGGCCCTGAAGATCAATCCTGGGAACCAGCGCAAAACATTCATGCTCCTCGACTCCTTCGCCAATTCCATCTTAGATACCCCGCTAAACCTGGGCCTGCGAGAGGGAGGGGGAGTACTGTCAGGGCTGGACCACGGGTTGGGGCCAAAAGGCAGATTGCAGGCACTATGGGGGCTGCAGAAGGGGTTAGAGCCCCCCCAAAAAGCCCTACCCAGTACTCAAGGCGGATTCTCCATCCCTTTTGCAGAAAGAAGTCCCTGGGATGGAGAACCGCCTTGGAACTACATTTCCCAGCAGGCCGTGCCTTGCACGAGCCTGCTGTCAAGAAATGCCACGCCCGCGCTAACGCGCATGCGCGAGCCGCGCCATCGGGACAACGCTCGCAATTCCGGATGCAGAGGAGAGAAGACGTGTTCCATCCGAGCTCCGGCAGGCACGCCTACGCGGGGCACAAGCTCTCGCCTGAACACCCCAGGCCCCGCGTACAACTAAAAGATAAGTTCCTCTTTTAGAAGTACTTGTAGTCGGCTGTACTTTTCGGCTGGGATCTCGGTTTAGATACCGAACCGCTACGGGGGTGAGGCACGAGAAGCATCGCGCACGAGTCCCCGTCGGCTGCACTTTTCGGCCTGGATTTCGGTTTAGATACCGAACCGCAACGGGGCTGAGGCACGAGAAGCATCGCGCATGAGTCCCCTGTAAACTGGGAAGCAATACATAGACCCTGCATGATTTGGGCAATGCTGTGACTAATTGCCCACGCACGGAATGCGGGGAAAACATTACATAGGCAACTCGGAGTGAAGTCAACTACGAGTTGTTTTGGCCCGCACTGACAGTGTGTTTTGGTATTTTGCAGTGAAAGCAGAGTGTGCTTTGGCTGAGCACATGAACAAGCAGGAGAATTGGAGGCACCGGCCAGCAATCAGAGCTAAGTGCAGTTATATGTTTGTACCCTGTATGAGAATAATGCAAAGGGGTTGGTGATCACGCACATGATTTGGGCGAACGTGTTGCATGACTAAATGCCGGTATAATTTATGTTGAGACGCTGCAGTTAGTAGCGGGGTAGCTACAAGGGTCAGCACTTCAAGGTTATAGTGTCCTGGTTCAGGAGCTCCAGTACAAAGGCTCCCCTCCGAAGAGCACACAGTGTGGGTGAGGTACATGAGTGCATGGGCGGAGTACGTCCATCGGAGCGGCGCACAGGAGCCGAGGAGTATGTTTCCCTAAAAACCCTCACCTATCCATAACAGCCTCCTAACCCTCTTTCCGGTTATCCTGAACTCCCTCTACCCATCCAAACCAACGGACCCTAACCCTCTTTCCCCGGCGGGTCAAGGTGGCCTGCGGTTTTAATATCCCAGGTGCTAAGACCCAACGGGGAGGCAGGTGTTTGTACTGCCTCTGCGCCAGACAACAGGAGCCTGACACCTTCTTTAGGGTCTGAAAAAGTCAGCAGGCTGCTTTATGCAGACGATATCATCTTAATCGACCAAACGAAGATAGGGCTCCAGCGAAAACTGGACAATTTGATGGAATACCTGCAAACCAACGACCTGGAAAGCAACGCCTTGAAAACTAAAGTGATGCGACTGACAAAAACGGCCAAACGAAAAGCTCCAGAGGCATGGTTCTTCAATAACATTCGCCTCGAAGAGGTGAAATCTTTTAGATACCTGGGCACCATGTTTAGCAACAAAATGAATGAACAACCAATGCTAGACCTCCTGATCAACAAAAACAAAACCTTGACAAATCAACTGATCATTATGGACAAAAAATGTGGTCGCTTTTCAGTTAAGGCGGCAACCAACTTTTACAGGATGAAAGCGGTTCCAGCGCTTACTTATGGCGTGGCGGCCATGTTTGGCATTTCAGATTCTATTTGGCCGAAATTGGAGGGTTCCCTTTGAAAGAAAGTCCGACTACCTACCTCTACCCCAATAACTCTGATAAGACGTGAACTCGGTCTCACCTCACTCGAAGGCACAGTATCCCTTAACAGCTTGATGTTCTACAGAGAAGTGAGATCATCTGTGGGGAAAATCTACACACTGATCCAAGAAGAAATCGAGAAAGGTTCAAACAAAACGCTCAAAACCTGGATAGATAAAAACCAAACTCTCCTAAAATCAATAGGTAGTTCAGAGAACGAGCTGCTGGGCAATCCGGTAAAAACGGCCAAAAAATTGAAAGAAGCAGACTGGTGCGAGACCCAACAGAAAGCTCTGAATTAGAAATCTGCGGCCCATCTTCCACCTTTTGCCCAAAAAATAAATGAGCCCATCAGCTACCTATTGAAATTTCCGAATAAGACCTTTCGCTCGACTTTCTTGAGAGCAAGACTAAACATCCTAAAAACGAATGAGGTCTTGAAAATCCGAGGCAAATCCGCGTCTGACTCCTGCCTTTCTGCCTGAATCAAGAATCAAAGGAGAGCCTAAAACACCTGATTCTCCATTGCCCAGGAACCACTGGCAACAGAGAAACTCATCTAGATCACCTCTATTCAAAATTCTCAAGACTGGATGAGGACTACTGGTGGTCATACTTGATGAATGGGCTAAATCGAAGACCAGTAATCGCTGTGGTAAACTTTTTGCACAGTTTGAACTTGGACGTTATTTGTCAATGATCAGAAAGGCCTGGAAAGGACTTAGCCCCTTGATAAGCAACTGGATATCTAACTCAGAAGAAAAAAAGATCATCTTCTTCTTTTTGTAAAAACTGCTAATTCAGTTAACACAATAAAAAAAAATATATAAAAAAAAATAGTCTGCAATGTAATTTCTGTCCAAAGGCACATGTTCTCCAGGTTGTGGTGACACGTTTTGTCAATGATTACTCCCATTTGTGTGAAATGTCTGCCATGGTACACACGATTTGTTCTCTTTCTTAGCTGGTTATACAATACCAGGCAAGCTTTGTAAGTGTTGCAGTTCCCACTCCATCAGCTAAACTTGTCTGTGCTGATCCACTGGAATACACCTTACATATGCTCGACCACCTCTGCATCTATAGCTATGCTGTAAGTGACTACAACTACAATTACCGTCGAGCATTGGATGGGGCCTTCTGCACACCTTTGAGGAAGCCATGCATCTAGTGGGCCAAAGCTCTTTGTCACTTAGTGTGATATTTACATTGCTATACTTGTTGGAAACAAACCTATCCAGATACTTGCATTGATATACTTGTTGGAAATAAACCTCTCCAGAAAAGCAGTGGAATATAAAGGCACAGGTGAGTCAAACTTTGTGCAGCTGGTGAGACACCAGCTGTCAAATCTTTTGTGATGATCCATGCATAAAACGCATGAAAGGAAACATTACATATATTTTGGCATCTTGTTCTGAACCCCATTTTAAGGTGAAAGTGGCTACATTCGAGACTGTGAAGAGTAAGATTGTACATCAGAATTGTTTAGATGAAATGTGTAAGATTGAACTAAAGAGATGTTTGCAAGAACATTTGCTTACAGAGCAGAGGAATGAAGATCATATGAAAGCTTTTCACCCACAACAGGAAGTCAGATGACTGACATCTGGAAGCCCCGTCTTACCAAATGCAACTGTGCCAGGTACAGTATCACCTCAACTCTTGGTGGACTCACTTCTTAATTCTGTATTCGTTAACATGTGGGCCAATGTATAGCACACTTAGTGCTGTACAGATGGTGGATGCATAGAGTGGCACATGACAGCTCAGAAAGGATGAAGATACATAGATAACTAAGATAAACCATCTGATACGCGTATCCTTTCTGCTCAACCTGGTGAGATCCGAGCAGAGAAAAAGAGAAATACGAACTAGAGAAAACCCCATGTCTTTTTTTTTTTAAATTGTCTTTATTATTTTCAATATATCAACAGTCCAGTAACATTGCAACAACTCCCCCCCCCCCAACTCCCCCCCTCCCACCCTGGGACACGTAAGCTTTGGTTCAGGGATTACATTATGCATTAAAAATGTCTGAGATCTTGATGTTGTGTGGACACCACTGTTCCATAAAGTCTGACTGGAGGTACTCCAGGACTCCGCCCCATTCCTTCGCAAACCTGTCTCTCGTTCCCTGGATTGTGTGTGTGACTTTTTCCATCGCCAGCTGAGCCCAGACTCTTTGGAGCCATGCGAAAATCAGTGGGGTGTCTTTCTTTTTCCAGCTATGGGCTATTGTTGTCCATGCCGCTATGAGGAGTCCCATAAAGCTTCTCCATTGTGCTTTATTATATCTTCTTGCCATGTCATCTCTTATTCCACACAACCAGACACCCTCCCGTAGTTGTCCCACATCTGGAAATATTTTGCCCATTTCTCCCTTAACTTCTTCCCTGAAAGGCACTATTCCTTTGCATGTCCACCAGATGTGTTTCCAGGTCCCCACCTCTCCGCATTCCCTCCAACATAGGCTTGACATTTTTGGGAACATTGTGTGAAGTCTCTCGGGGGTGTAGTGCCACTGTGTAACAATTTTTATCCACATTTCTCTTGTTTGTGCAGATCTGGTCGTTTTTGGAATCAGAGTCCAAAAGTCCTCCCATCGTTTCCTTGTTGGTTCCTCCCCCAGAGTTCTGTTCCATTTATTCATATAAGACCACTTAATTTCTTCATCCTGTGTATTTATAAAGGAATATAAAATAGAAACCCATTTCTTTGCCCCTGAATTCGTTGTAAAGTATTTCTCGAATGGGGCGAGAGTTCTCGTTGCTTCCTTCGCTATGTCCGGGGATCTTAACCAATGTTTGAGTTGTTTGTGTCTATATTTCTCCTGTGTGGAGCATGCTGCGAGTGGGAGGCTAGATTCATATGATCTAATTTCATTGTTGATGAACATTTCCCCAATTTTCGTTATTCCTGCCTCCTCCCAGCATTCATATGCCCCCTGCTCCATCCCCGGTGGGAACTGCGGGTTTCTACAAATGGGGGTCAATGGGCCTAGCGTGGTGGTCATTAAGCCCCTTCGAGTTTGCATGTCCCACGCCTCCATCGTTGTTTTCATTATTTCACTAATTCCTATGTTGGGGTGTCTGTGCTGTTTCTGTTTCCAGAGTAGTTCCACTAATGGGGTTCATGTCACTGCTCTGTCCTGTGCTGCCCAAATCGGTTGTGGATCATCGCCTAGCCACTCCCCTAGTACCTTTAACTGTGCGGCTTGGTAGTATTTCTGGAAGTGAGGGAGCGCCAACCCCCCCTCCCTGGTTGGTGTGGACATGACAGCCCTAGCCAGTCTTGGCGTTTTCCCCTTCCACACAAAGGTTGTGATTACGCGAGACAGTGTTTTAAAGAATAATCTGGGTACCCCTACCGGGAGGGCCTGGAAATAATATAGGAGTTTTGGTAGGATGGTCATCTTTACCGCTTGGATCCTGCCCCACCACGAGATCAGCAGAGGGTTCCATCTCTCCAAATCTCTATGAAGCCTTGTAAGAAGCTGCAGAAAGTTTTACCATAAAGCTGTTCCACCCTGTGTGTAAGTGTTATTCCCAGGTATTTGATCCCATCCTCTGCTATCTTGAGATTTAGTGCTTTAGCTTCTCTCGCTATCTCCCCCGTCTCCCGCCAGAATTAGAATTTCCGATTTGTTCCTATTAATTTTTAAGCCTGAGATGGCCCCAAATTCTTCTAGCTCCCCCACCGCAGCCGCCAATGTTCGGCTCGGCTCTTCTAATGCTAGCAGCATATCATCCACATATGCGGTTACCTTATGTTGTATGCCTGCCATGTCTATTCCTTTAATATGTGTAGCTTCTCTTAATTTCAGAAGTAGGGGTTCTAGAAAGATAGCGTATAATAACGGGGAGAGCGGACATCCCTGCTTTGTTCCACGGGATATGCGTACCTTTTCCGTAACCTCCCCATTGACGGCCACTCTGCAAGTTGGGGCGATATAGTTCGCTCTTATTCTTGCAATGAAGTTCTCCCCAAATCCCATGGAGTGCAGGGTCTTCAAGAGCATGGACCACTCAACCCGGTCAAAAGTTTTCTCTGCATCTACTGCTAGTAGAATAGCCGGGGTTTGCTTTATGCCAATTTTTTCAACCAAATGAATGATCCTTCTAAGATTGTCATGAGTTTGTCTTCCTGGGATAAAGCCCGATTGGTCTAGATGTATTAGCTTCGGGAGTAGAGGGGAGAGTCTGGCGGCTAATATCTTCATGTACATTTTTGCATCAATGTTTATTAGGGAGATTGGTCTATATGAAGCCGGGTATGAAGGGTCCTTCCCTGGTTTGTGAAATACTAGGACCTTCGCTTCGTTCATTGTGGGAGTCACAGTGCCACTATCTTTAAATGGGTTTAGGAGCTTGGTCAGGACTGGGATCAGAAGATCTGCATATTTTTTATAAAAGGGGGCCGTGAAGCCATCCGGGCCTGGAGCTTTATTTATTGGAAGGTTATTTATGGCTTTTTTGACTTCCTCTTCTTTAATTGGGTCCTCTAAGGCCTGCCTGTCTGCTTCTGAGATTTGTGGGAGGGTGAGGTTTTCCAGATATGTGTCCTGTGCGTCTGCCTCCGGGTGGTCTATGGCGTAAGGTTCCTGATAGTATTCTATGAACACTTCCTCTATGTCTTGTGTGCGTGTGAGATGTTTCCCTGACGTGTCTGTGATGCATTTGATCGTAGTGTCTTTCTGTTTTGCGCGGAGTTGTCTCGCTAGTAACCTATCCGCTTTGTTTGCTTTTATGTAGTACCTTTGTCTTAGGTAAAGCAGGCTCCTTTCTGCTCCTTTTGTGCGTAACATCTCAAGTTGACCTTGGTTATGTCTAAGCGTCTTCTTTAGATCTCTAGAGGGCTGTGCCACGATTTTCCCTTGCAGTTCTGTTATTGATCTTTCCAGTTCCTTTTCCCACATAGACCTCTGTTGCTCCATCGTGATTTTCAGTGCCATTATCTTCCCGCGGATCACCGCTTTAAACGCCTCCCAGACCGTGCTCATAGAAACCTCTCCTGTGTCATTCTGAGTGAAATATTCTTCAATCATTTCCCTTATTGATTCCCCCGCAACCGGGTCTCAGATAATGTCCTCCGGTAACCTCCACTTCCACAGCCCATTAGGTTTCCCCGGGAGTTTCACATCGAGCCACAGGGGTGCATGGTCTGATAGTGCAATTGCCCCCTTTTCCAGCCCCTGAATCTTGCCCATAAACCCAACTGAAACCCAAAAGTAATCAATTCTTGACATGGAGTTATGCACATGTGAAAAGAATGTATGCCCTCTTTGCTCCCCCTTCAATTCCCTCCACACATCATTCAGGGCAAGTTGGTCCATTTGTTGTTTGAGGCGTTTCGACGGTGCCCCGTGACCGAGTACACTACCAGTGCTTCTGTCCAATTGTGGGTCCCATGCCATATTCAGGTCACCCCCCAAGATCACCTTTCCCTTGCAAAGGTTTCAAGTTTTCCCAGGGTGTCTCTCAAAAAACCGTCCTGTCCCACAATGGGCGCGTATACTGACGCGAGTGTGAGTCGCTGCCCCTCGAACACCACGTTAGCAAACACAAACCTTCCCTCCTTATCTGTCATAATGTCCTCCAGTTTTGCGTCCCTTCCATCCCTCACTGCTATAAGGACCCCCGATCTTTTTTCAGTTGTATTCGCCTGGCCCAAATTTTATATCCCCTTACCCAGGTTTTCTGTTTGTCCTTTGTTCTAATGTGGGTTTCCTGGAGGAGTAGGAGGTCCGCCCCTTCCCTTTTGAGAAGTTTCTCCAGCTTCACCCTTTTCGTGGGATGATTCATCCCCCTTATGTTATAGGTTACTATGCGGACCTTCCCCATTTAGTAAGGCACAAGTTCATTGTACTTGGAATCCCTTCCTTTGCCGCTGCGCTAATTTTGTGTCCCCATCCCCATGTCCCTTTCCCCTGAACTCCCCCCCCAATGGTTAACCACAAACCAAACAAGTTGCCCCCGAGCAAGGCTAGGGTTCCTAGTGTAGCTAGGGCATAGCGCCCACAGCTCCCTGCCCTTCATCCTCTCGGGGGAGATTTTAGTGGGGGATCCTAAACCCCACATTACCGATTGTCCTTACCGGATTCCAAGCCGGATGGTCCCTGCCGGGCCGCCGCCTCTGCCTCTCATGTAGCGGATCTTATTCTCACCTTCCCCGCTGTTGCCTTATGTGGCTGCCGCTTGGGTGCCCGCGGCATTCCTCTTCTCTGTCTCCGATCATGGCATTTTCCTACAGCCTTCTCTTCCCGTGTTTGGCCTTTTTTGTTTGATCATTTCCCATCCTTTAGGTCTTCTCCTTTGCTCCTCACTAGACCTTGCTTGATCCGCTTCCTCCCCTTCGTCCTGGAGCACCATTATGTTTAAGCCCTCTTCCCAGGTGGTTGCTCTTCGCTGTTTCCCCTCCCATGTGAAGGTCAGCCCAAATGGGAAGGTTCACTTGTACCGGATTTCTTTTGCCACCAGAGCCTTGACGAGTGGGGCCATCGCTCTTCTTTTTTGCAATGTGATCAGGGCCAGGTCCTGGTGTAGTTGAATTTCTTGTCCGTTCATCCTGATGTGATCCATTTCTCTGGCCTTCCTCAGTATCTGCTCTTTTTGTGGGTATGAGGATAGTGCCACCAAAATGTCTCGTGGTCTTTCCCCCGGTGCTCCGGATCTTTTTGGTCCAACTCTGTGGACCCTGTCCACTCCGATTGTATCTGTCTCCGAAGCATCCAGAATGTCTCTAAACACCTCCGTCACAGCAGTCATTAGATCTTTGTCCAGAACTGATTCTGCCATGTTTTTGATGCGAATGTTAGAGCGCCTGGAGTGGTTCTCCAAATCCTCGCACTGTATCTCCAGATTATGAGTGAGTCTCACCAGGTGTTCCTGAGTTTCACTAGCCTGTTGCGTTTCCTCCTCAACTCCCTGGACCGTTCTCTCCAGAATGTCTGTTCTCTCCTCCAGTTTAGCCACGTCCACCCTGAGCTCCTGAACCGCCTGTTTCATGTCGTTTTTCATCGTCGTGAACTGTTCTTTAACTGAAGACATGAATTTTTCTTGCAGATCCTGGAACCATGATTGCATGTCATCACTTGAAGGTGGGTGGTGAGGGTTCGTCTGCGACATGCCTTCACCTTGTTGGTTGTCCTGAGGCTTCCCTTTAGCTTGTGGCGTGGTCTCCGTTGACCACAATTGTAATATGTTTGCTTCTTGCCTTGCAGGCTGTGGGGTCTGTTGGGAAGCGATGTTCTTGTTTTCTGCCCTTGACATGTTCCGTTAGCTTGCCGGGGTGTGCGTGGGCTCCTGTGTTGCCCCTGTGGGCTGTAAGAAGTTCCCCCTGAGGCACTCACGATGCTGTGCTGCTGGTGAGTCACGGGTCTCTCCCGTCCATGGAGTTAGCATCGGATGGGGCCTGCTTGGATGGGCCCTTACCCCTATGAGTGTTCAGTTCAGGGTTACCAATCTAGACAGCCGAGGGACTCCGCGCCGGTCTTGTTGTTTTGGTGGGGTCTCCCGGCTCCCTGTTGCGGTATTCCCCCTGTCTACAGGCGGTGTCCGCTTAGGCACCTTTCTTACTGCCGGTGGACTCATTCCTCTTTGCCCCTCTGCGGGTTACCGTCCCTGCGCCCCTTCTTTGTGAGACAAGTAATGTTCCGGCTGTGGGCGGTAGGGTTCCAGGGGAGACCTCGTGCCCCAGGGTCCGCTTCCCCCCAGCCGCTGTGCTCTGCTCACCTCCGGGGATTGTTTCCAGCCGGCGTTCACCTCTCCGGCCTCCGTGGTGCCCGCACCGAGCGGGAGGCTCCCGTCTTCCCTCAGCGTCGTGTGCGCGCTTCCCCCAGTGGATGCGTATGCATCTGCTGCATAAGCTGCCCCACACTCCTTGGGCTCCTTATCCCGTTTGCCTCCTCGTATGGAGCTAGAGTGCCTGGTACCGGGTGTCTTCAATGGGGGTGGGGGAGGGGCCCATACGCCCGCTCCACCGTCCTCGGTAGCTGCCGCTTACTAATACGACCCTGGTGAGAGGGTACCTCGGCGGAGCGCCGGGAGGGAGGGAGCCCGCCTCTGTCACTACGTCTCCCCCTCCTCGCTTCTGTGTGCGGCGCTGTCTCCCGATCGGTTCCGATTATGTTGCCGGCTCGGCAGGCGGGAATCCCCGATGGGGGATGTGTGGTCGCTGCGGCGCTCGGTTCCGCGGCTTTCCCTGCGCCCCTTCGGACTTGCTACCTGACCGGAGGTGAAGGGGGGGCAATCCGCTCGCTGATCTCGGACGTTACGCTGCTTTAATGTGCTAATTTTTGGCGGCCCGGGGAGAGCGCGGCTTAGACGCGGCTCAACACCCCGGTGGCCATCTTGGAATCTCTCCCCATGTCTTTTTATATACTGAAAATAAGACCACATATAGAATCCCTGCTAACCTAGAGGGTAAAACTATTTGGGCGCAATCGGATACCGGAAGTAAGAAAAGTGCCAAAAGAGCAGGGTTACTTCCCATGGGATGGAAAGAAGTAGGAAAAGAGAGGGTGACCTGTGTACATGGCCATACAGAAAATCAGTCGTTAACCCAGATCCCCAATACCATCTTGGGTAGAAAAATATACTTAACGTTAAAACCAACCCAGTTAGTCCTAGGAAGTGATTTACGCCAATACAATGTATTTCACAGGTGGCCCAAATCAAATTAAAGACTTGGCTGGACTCCCCTGCCCAAAGGAACGAGAACCTCCCAATTGTGAAAAGAGAACCAATGGGGAAGAAAATACTATTTTCTTAGGGGTGGACCCGGTACACCAGAGGGAAGAATCCAACCCAAGGGTTATGCTGGGTTTCTTGGACCTTGAACTATTGCTTTACGGTTGATCACGGGAAGGGTCGAGAGCAAGTTGAACCCCTAGACCTAGGGCCCTTTAAGACGAGGTAGCAATACTTAGAGATAGATGAGGATGCAGAATTTACTCAAACATCAATAATCAAAACCGACTCAGGAAGTTGGCAAAACTTGGTCTGTTTTATTTGCAATTGTCTAAAACAGGGAGTTACAACAGACATCAACAGACGTTCGCTCGATTTCTCTCAGCACGTATTATAAAAAACACTACTTTTATAGTAAAAACTCATCATAAGTGACGTCACACTACGTGGCAAACTACAAAAACCTACTTGGGGATGTAAAAGTCTTACAGGGAACATCTAAGTATACGTTCCATACTAACAGGGTTTGTGATTGGGTTTCTACTGTCAGGTGGGCAACTAAGCTCATCCCAAGTGCAAGTCATCTTCTGTGTCACTCTACTACTCGGCACTTCATTGGTTATACAAATTAAAGGGCTCTTTGTTACACGGCCCTCTACAATTGGTTTGGCACTCTTGTACCCTTCTGGAATATTCCACACCCTAGCATCACGCGGGCTACCATACTAGCTGCAGGGAGGGTCGGCTTGATCATGCCTCCCCACCCAATTAGCGCAAGATCTATCATCACTCTTGCAGTCTGCCAGTCAATTAAGTCTTTGACCTTGGCCTTGCAGAAGCTTTCTGCGCCTGAGAAATAAAGGGAGCATCTTCTTGGTTTCGGTGTAGCTCGACCCAATGTCTATTTTGACTGACCATGTGACTTGGAGAATGCATTTTCAAGCTCTTTGCAGCATTTAATTCTATTAAATGATGAACTCTTGACTCCTTCAGTGTTTTTCCATTTCACCTCAAACAGAAGTTTGTTTCTTTCTCACATTCATGTAACTACTGCATGGACAACCAGGATCACGGTGGCCTCAACTTCTTGGTGCTGGGCCAGCCAAGCCTTTCTTGTATTTCTCCATCGCCTTTAGTTATTTTCCAACTGCGCCACACAGAAAACCCCTTTTTAATCACAGGGTTTCAAGCCTTGCTTAAAGTGCATTGTGGAATATCCAGATTCTATACATTCCTAAGTATTATACATTGGTGCATCTCTGCAACTATTCACTACGTAGCCAGCCTTAAGATCACTTTGTCTACTTGCATTACTGCGTCTGTAAAAGTGAAAACTAATTAGCATTTTTCTTCATCATTTCTGTAGCATGAGCATCTTCATCTCAAGCTCGAAATGTTGCTCATCATTACCACCTTCTCTTCAGATCTTATAGAATGTCTATGCTCTTTTACCTTGTGGACCTTCTCTGAGTTCGTCAGCTCTGCTCCGCATGACGTCACCAGCCTTCTTTTTTCACTTGTTTTCATACTTCCTCTGGGACTTTGTCCAGAAGACCATAATATCTTCATTTCATGATTGCATATAGGGTTTTCTTAATGGATACCTTGTTTCCAGGATTCTCTGCAGTACATGCATTCTCACTGGTACTGCAAGTGTCGCAATTTCCAGTTCCCAACATATAGGCAACATGGGGGTAGAGCTTTTGGTGGGGGTACTTGACTCCTCCTCTACACTCCCCCCTCTGGGTGATTCATCGGCCACTCTCTCATCAATCTTCACATCCAGACATCCTTGTCTGAAGAAGTGCTTCTTTGGGACCCATATCTTTATGACTCCCTTCAGGCATCCTGCTGATTTTACATGCTCATCAACACTGCACGTCATGAGCATGCATTGTCCATTGGGACTGCAATAAATCTATCTCCTCACATCACATATTTATTGTGGTTCTTTGGGTACAGGAACATTGTTCCCTCAGGTGCATGGATGCTGGCCTGCATGTAGTCTCTGATTTCTTCATCTGTCAGCTCCTTTGGTTCAAATCCTGATTCAACATCAATCACAATCTTCATTCCTACTGCTTTCTTTGTAATGTAACGGATTTTAATCAGGCACACACACAAGTCTCGCTTAGCATGTAGTGCGCAATGAAACCCTTATTTATTTTGTCTATAGGTTCAATATTCTGAATGATATACCACTCATATCACGCCCGTCTCAAAATACCCCCAGGTCACACTGAACCAGGAATCAGGCTAGTTTGTAAAGGTAAAGACTTATTTATTTATTTAATATTCAAATCACACATAAGTTTAATATATATATATGTATGGGGCAGAAATCACCCAAAGGGTGACAATACAATTGAGAAACTGAGCAAAACAATTGAATTCACTTATAATGATGAAAAATAGAAAACACAGGAAAAAGAACAGTTTTGTTTTGTGCATAGATGCATAGATAGTGTTTAGGTTAATATTCCCCCTGCAAAGTTTTGTTTAAATACAAATGAGCAATCCTACACCAATGTGAGTAACCAGCAGGTATTCAGGAATGAAGGACAAGTTTTAGAGTTTATAGGCAATCTTCCCTCCCCAAACAAGAGAGAGAACCGTTTTGTAAAATGACACTTTTAAACTGACAGATGGAAATTGCTTTGTAAAATACTGCAAAACGGTCAGAAATGCTTAAATGGAGAAAAATTCTAAGGAAAGCAACTCTAAACAAGTCCTAACACACATGAACTATAATATAAACAACAATACACACTTCAGATCAGGATGGGTTGGAAGAAACACTTCGAAATGGGCAAAAGACACATGTAAACTTTGAAATTTTTCTAATTCGTGGCAAACTTTTACTATGCAATATTGGAGAAAAACAGGTCAAATACACTGTTCCGCAATGCAATGCAATAGTAGTGGATGTAGCTAGGGGTCTTAGGAATCAGTGAGCGTTGAAATTACATTTCTATCTTTAAAATTGAAGAAGTTATAGAGGCTTTAGTAAGAGGCGTTTTTGCAAAATAGGCGCGAAAATGGAAACAGAAATTTGGTTTTAAAAATGACAGATAGGTTTTCTTATACTAGATTAATGACTGTGAAAAAGAAGAGGCCACACATGAATCTTCACGGCTACCTGGCCAGCACAACCATTCATGTGATGGATCCCCAATTTCATCTGGGATTTACTTTAATTACTTCAAAATCACTACGGAGTTAAGGTTTTGTAACACAGATGAGAGAAAAATCAGCGCAAGAAGGATTCTAACAATACTATGGTTCTGAATTAAAGATGGGATGGGTTGAGATAAGGTTAATACAATGCAAATATATTATGGGTCACTGTTCTTCCTATTATTCTTACAATCCTTTATAATTCAATTGGACTGTCCGGTTCTGGTCATAGGGCAGCAAGGCACTTCGGAAGGCATCGGATCAGCAGCGTGGTTCTGGTCAAATTTGGACAGCACCTCAGACTGGATTTGGAAGGGCCCCTTCTGTTTACTGGACACGGTAAATAGCAGGATGCAAGTTTCAGCGGGCAAGCCTTAATGGTAGCAAGCCAAACTGAATCAGAATTATTCTTTTAAGTTCTGTATGTTTGCAATTGGGTAAAGCTAGCAAGAGTTCTGCAATGCTAAAGTCTGTAGTCTGCAAAGAAATCTGGATCTTCAAAGAATTCTGGAGTCAGCTACAGGATGAAGAGTTCTGGAATAAGGTGCTATGCAGACATCTGGATGGGTTCTGGAAGCAGTGTCATATGTGTAGTGAAACTCCTATATTTATACTTTACAAAGTTTATGGCATGGGCAGAACTTCAAAAACACACCCCATGTCTGTGAGTGGCTACAGGCATGTGCTTTGTCCTGGTTGGCAGTATGAACAGAGCTGTCATAATTATGACAGGATTTAGGTACTCCCACCTTGATTTTTACCAAAACATAACTCTTGCACACATGTACATTTCTAACATTATGTACCCTAATTAAATTAGACACATATATTTCATATTTGATTGTCTGCATCCACATTCAATCCCCGTCCTTGTGCGAGCTGTCTTTCTCATTTTACGGATTTTTATCAGTTTTACCGTTAACAGTTAGGATTAATCATTTCTAATTCGGTACACCTCCGGTGCTGATCAGTGGTACATGTACATACAATTTTAAGTTTGCAACATTAATAGTTTTGTCACAATCAGTCTTTTAGTGTATCCTTGGTTCCTCATGTAGTAAGAACACCTACCAAATCTTCAACTGTCTAGCATCAGTTCAGATTTATAAGTTTGCATTTTTCACTCGTCTACTTATTTTGGCTGCCATGTTAAATGTCATAAAGTTCTGAGGCAAAAATAGGTAATTTCCATTTAAAATCCAGTCCAGGTTTTTTTTCTTTCTTCCCAAGTGAGCAAATGGCCATTCCTTTGAAGTTCACTGAGAAACGTCTTCCACATCCTGCCCCTCGTTTAGGAGGATGGGTGTCCAAGCCTTCCTTTGTCCTTGGGTCAGCCAGGAGACAAATGTCTGAAGCTTTCTTTGTTTTCATTATGCAGGAACCATTAGCATCACTTAAGCCTTCCTGTAGCAACTGAGTGTCAAGCTGAAATGTGAATCTTCCCAGAATGGGCTGTCAGATCAGAATTAAATAGTTGATTAGCTCCAGACTGGGTTCCTATACATTAAAGTATTTTCAGTTCACATATAAAATACAAGCACAGTTTATAAGGAGTTTTAACATTTTAAAAGAATTAGCCCTTCACAAACATGCTTTAAATAGGTGAATATTGCCATTTTAATCAGGAAACAGAAACACATTTAACTGGGTTTGACAGCTAATTTTCTGAAGCAGCTGTCAGTCAGTGAGGCCTGGAGACTGCACTGGAGAATCCATGATTTCAGCACACTTTCCTTTCAATAACTCACTGGGAAAAATTACTGAATTTAGTGCCAAAACAGCACTTTGAAGGTTGCCATTGAGCAGGAAGCTGTATTTAAGGGCATTTTGGGATTTTAGCCCACTTCTGTGGCATTGATTCAAGTGACAGGTGACAGATGACAGGTGACGGCATTGATTCCTGTTTTTACACCAACTTTGCCTGTGTGTGTCAGGGTGTGCAGCTCTTTTGTGGTTTGTGAACCATGCTCAGGTTTGTAGATTTGGCACATACGGGGTTATCTCCTCCATTTTTTACAACTTTCTTTTCCCCATTGGCAAAGGGTTGCAGTGTGGTGCATTGGTGTGGATAAAAATATTCCACAAGAATCATCTTGCATTGTGTGATTATTATCCTGATCACGCAGAATCCAAGCATGATCATCACCAACAGGGCTCCAAGTAACTTGAAGATGTTCGCCATCCATTGTGGAACCCATGAGAAGATTGACCCAAACCAGCTGTCATCAGCAAAGTCTTCTGTTTCGTCATTCATCTTTACATGTAGGTTTGTCAGCATTGTTATGGCCTCTGTCAAGGTGCCATTTTCGTTGTCATGAGAAGGTATGAATGTGCAACAAGATTCGCCAATTTTGGCACACACACCTCCATCCATAGCTGTGATCATGTCCAGGACATTTCTATTCTGAAGAGTCATCAGTCTTATGGCTCTCAGCTCCTCATTGATAACATTGAATCCTTTTATAGTGGTGTTGATCATTTGCAAAAGCTCCCATCTGGTTATCTGTAACCATTTGGTATTTGCCATCGTCTGAAACCCAGGCGTAAAGATGATAGTAAAAACTGAAGAGGTCTTGCTGAACAATCTGTGTTCATCTGGAATGGCATCAAAACCTTCTATCGATTTGGCTGAAAAATAGTTCTCCCTCTTCATTCGATTCCAGAGCTTAGCACATCTCTTCTTCCTCAGTTGAGCATCTGCTTTAGGGAACTTGCCAATGTTCAGGTTACTCTTTGGGATCACTAACGCTGGAACATAGACAATCACTATAGAACATAGTCTTCCGCAATCTCTTGGCAGCTTCATGTATGCTCTGGATCTACAGGCCCAGTAGTGATCCATTATCACTGCTGTCCGGTCCTTCATACCTGGTACATCAAAGATTCATCCGCACTACTGATTCTCTCCAACCTTTCTCGTGGCATTGTTTCTGAAACATAGTTCTGCACTTGCCAAAGGCACTATCTGTAATGGACCTCCTTTGTCGTCGACTAATGTCAATAGCTTTGTAGGTTTTGGCCATAGAGGTTTACATCCATTTTCTACTCGTCCAATTACTGGTTTGTGATGACCAGTTACTGCTACAGCTCTGCTTATGACTACACTTTCTTCCCATCCATCACGAGACAGCACCGTTCCCCAGATCTGCATCTGACCTCTTTCCTTGCAGCTTTAAACCTCTTAATCAGTTTTTCCTTTACAATTGAGTCTCCTGTTGACTTCTGATCTGATTCCTCCTCCCGTCATACCAGGCTGTTTGTATCTTATCACATGATTTTTGGTGTGTGGTCTCGCTCTTGTCTTCAAATCTTGGACATAATCATCTTCATCTGGTGCTGACCATACTGTCACCCATTCCAAGGATGCCGTTCGACCCTGGAATTGACCTCTTGTATGGCAGAGTGCTAGGTGAGTAAGGCAATGAGCCATTTGAACATATATTTCAATACATATGAATATCTTAGATTTTCCCATAGCATAAGTGCACATCCATAACGATCCTCCTCAGAAGTCACTTTCCCACCTCTTTCATGTGCTGATACCACATGTTGTTCCCCAAATGTGATGTACTGTCCAAATAATTTTTCAGTTCATGATCATCCTCCCTTGCACTTCTTTTAGGTCTCTGTTTCATTCTTGCCAAATTATTCTCTCTATAATGACCATGAAGTAAATCAAAAACGGATCTCTCTCCAAAGGGAAGATTTGGATGTTTTGTCAGATGCATAGGTACCTCTATATGAGCTACTTGCGTAGGAATAATCACATAAGGCCTTGGCTGTCTCACAATGTCTAGTGCTGCTAAAGTAACTGGAGTGGGAAGAATCAAAGGGACCACTGCTTTCTTGGGACTAATGAAATACACATTGTGAATTAGCAGAATCAGAAAAACAATGATAAACGTAGAACAAGCATATATTATGCACCAATACATAAGGCTCCACCATCGATGCCTCTGCACTCGTTGTTGGCTCTGCTCACTTTGTGGACCTGCACTATGCTTTATGGACCACATGTTTACTTGCCTGTAATTACTTTTTAAGAAAGGAAAAACTATTTTTATTCAGGCAAACTCGTCAGATGATCCGGTAGTTGCTGAATCTGTTCAATGCTTTCCACAAGTAACTGGCTGATTGATGGTCGGTTTATGGGATCTCGCATAAACACAAAAGTGTTGGCGTCTTGCCAAACAAGGTAGGGATAAACTTGAAGCAAATCGTAAAAGATCATAGCAAGTAGTTTGTGGGCCTCGTGACTAGACAGGACCCTCTGTACCTCCAGTAAGATGCATAGGTAATGGTCTGATCTCCACCAATATTTCTGCCAGTAGGCATCTAATAGTCGGGCCATTCCTAGGATCCTGGAGAAAAGTACACGCCAGTGCTCCTTCCAAAAAGAGCAGGGTAAGCTCTTAGTATAAATATGAAGACAGCCAGAGGTAGCCTATGCATAACAGCATCAGTAAGTACCACAAGCACCTCCAAAGAAAAATTCAGTGAGAAATGAGTCATGGAACTGCTCCCTCTTCCAGTCATCAAATACAAACTCCAAGTCTGGCATATTTTGCTTACTTCTGCACTCCACAGTCCAATGTCAGCAAAGCACATGTGGCTCAAGAACAGTAACTTGCTCACTCCTTGCTTAGCAGCTACAAAGAGTGTTTCAGGGGAGCCACCGTCCAAATGCACACTTTTATCTGTCTATTGGAAAGTCTCTGCGTCCTTCTTCCTTGTCATCGATCGAGTCTGCATATGCTGAACTTCTACTTGACTTGTTTCTAAATGGGTTTGGGGTGCTGCGGCCTCTAGACTTTCACATCATCTTGGTGGATCCAAGCTTGTCTTCCTAGGACTTTAACTGCTGACGGAGTTGTAAAAGCAAAAGGAAATATCGAGGCTGAGTACCACAAATTGAAATACACCAAACACGGGCTATAAAGATTCACAGATCTTTTATTCTGCACAGTTTACAAAGAAACATAGAAACAGATAGCTATCTGACTCTCAACACCCCACAATGAGTACCAGCCTGTGAAAGAGAGGAGAGAGAGTGCTGGACATCTGAACATTCATGCTTTTTATACATTTCTGAATAATATTGTCCAGCCCCTCTTTGTGTTAATGATCTGTGGTCTAGAGCTTGTGCCGAGTTCACATACAGCTTATACAATAATATGCAGCAGAAGGATTACATAAGTTTGTATTTCCATCAAGTTACAATGGCGATGTATATTCTCGGATCCCGCGGTAAGCCTTAGTCTATATCCCAACACAATGTAATTCAGCCTGTGTACATGCTTGATGTTTACATTTCATTGTCGCCGATGTGTATTCGTAAATGAGGCTTGTTAGCGCAGACAATACTGAGACGACAGTTCATTCGTAGTACAAGGTCTCTTTACCTAGTCTAAACAGTCAGACCGTGGACAGTCTAACTATTAACAGAACTCAAAGGACGGGAGGCTTGGTTGCAAGTTAGAAACACAGTCCACAATTTTAGAACAGAGAATCATACGAACAGAAATCAAAATGGCGGATGATTCTAAAATGGCAGCGAAGTCGATCAGAAATCGGAACTTTGCCACACGGTTTTCTTCGCAGAGCAAATAGGCTTAGGCCAATATAAGTCAAAAGGAGGCCTAATATGATTTCCGTTTAACAGAGTGATGTTTCCACTACGAAAGGGCCGCTAAATCTGGGCTCGTGCCACGTTGGTGTAAAGGTTCTAATTAAAACTTGATCTCCAGCAAAGATTTTAGGTAAACATAGTTCTTTAGCTGTGGTTGCTGTATGGTCTTCATCTGTGTTCTGAGACCGACATCCTGTCTGCTTGACTTGATCTGAAATGACAGAGCTACCAGCCATTATACATGTTAAGTACGCACATACCTCATCACCTAACAATTCTACAGTTGTCTGGGCATCACTTCTAGTCCTCAATGGAGGAGTTAGAGGCATTCTCATTCGCCTCCCTGTAACTAGCTCGTGGGGCATGAGATGGTGGTCAGAGACGGGCTGATTTCTTAATGCATATAATTTAAGGGGTAAGCAAGGTGACTTACTTCTGAAGGGGTTGGGGGTGCTGCGGCCTCTCCAGCTTAGACTTTCACATCATCTTGGTGGATCCAAGCTCGTCTTTCTAGGACTTTAACTGCTGACGGAGTGATGTCTTCCACTAAGAAAAGGGCCGCTAAATCTGGGCTTGTGCCACGTTGGTGTAAAGGTTCTAATTTAAACTTGATCTCTAGCAAAGATTTTAGGTAAACATAGTTCTTTAACTGTGGTTGATGTATGGTCTTCATCTTAGTTCTGAGACCGACACCCCATCTGCTTGACTTGATCTGAAATGACAGAGATACTAGCTGTTATAAATGTACATAACTCATCGCCTAACAATTCTACAGTTGTCTGGGCATCATTTCTAGTCCTCGATGGAGCAGTTAGGTGCATTCTCATTCGCCTCCCTGTAACTAGCTCGTGGGGCGTGAGATGGTGGTCAGAGCCGGGATGATTTCTTAATGCATATAATGCAAGGGGTAAGCAGTGCAGCCACCCCTTTTTCAGTGTCAGTTTCAATTTAGCTATTCACTCTTTGAGCAGACCGTTAAGTGTCTCACATAGTCCGTTGGCTTGCAGGTGATAAGTAGAGGAAAACTTGTGCTTAATGCCAAGAAATAAGCTATTTTTCTCAAATACCTTATTTCCAAAATGGGGGGCATTGTCTGATCTTAACACCTCAAACACTCCCCATCTTGGAAATACTTCTCAGACAAAAAACATTGCAGCGCAAGTGGTGTCACGGTCTGTGCATGGAGCAGCCTCAATCCACCTTGAGAAGGGGCACACCACCACTATCATATACATATATCCATTACTAACCTGCAGCATATCAACATAATCGATATGTAAATGCTGAAAAGGACCATTCGGTCGAAGAATTACTCCTCTAACTGTTCGCAGCGTGTACCCATCAGTAAACCTTTGACATATGATGCAATTGACTACATAAGAAGCAACATGTTCTAATAGGTTTGGTACAAACCAGTATTCTGCAATTGTTGCTGTGAGGCTCTCTCTAGTGACATGCGCAGGGTAGTGTAGCTGTTCTAACGCCACCCTTAATAAGGCTGCAGGCATCACCGGTTTACCAGTTCTGTCTTGTCACCACAGTGCCTCAGAAGGGGATAAAGAACACCCCCTCCGTGTCCACAGGTCTTTCTCTTAATGTGGGGCTTCCCCCTGAATTTAAATCAATTGTGTTCTCGATGAGTGGTTAAAGCTTTAATTCACAACCATCTTCACAACAATTTTTTTTTTTAACATCAGGCGTTTCAAACTCATTATATCTGGCAAATACACAACCCTTTTTGCCTATTCAACTGTGGCTTGGTTTCCACATGAAATAAAGTCTGTTCTCTCAGTGTGCGCTGCACACTTAACTATCGCAATGGCTACTGGGAGTTGTAGTGCTTTAATAAGCCGGTCCTGTCCAATAATGCAATGTCTTGCATTGGAGTGCCGTCCGCTTGGAGGTAGACCGTCCTTTTCCAACGTGCTAATCCTGCGTGCACGGTTGACATCAGATAGGTGGAGTCACTATACACTGTTACTTCCTAGTCTGTGTGATTCTCGAGCGCGACATTAAGCGCTACTAATTCCGCAGCCTCGGCTGAAAAATGAGACGATAGTCTTGCACTCGTTATTACTTCAAATTCCCCATTAGCCTTGTGCTTTACTACAGCGGCACCTAAATGACTTTCTCCTTCAGTTTGATCGATCCTTGAAAAACCATCAATAAAAAGAATCTCCCCTGCTGCTAAGGCATTTTCCTTTACCTTCGCATCTCATCATAGAATTCCTCACAGTTTGAACAATCATGCATATGTTCATCTTCTGCCAGTGGTTCAGCTACAAATTCACCATTTTAAACAAGACTTATTTTGATCGCCGGATTTGAAATGTCCACCTCATAAGCAGAAGCTCTTTGAGACATCAGCGTACCCTTAGGTTTCTCCAAAACAGCAAACAAAGCATGTTCAACAAATAAAGTCATGGAACACCCAATTACTAGCAGATTTCTCAATAGCAAATGCAACTTCAGCCAAAGATTGTTTGCAAGGGAATTGACCCCTCATTACTGGGTCTAAAATCACACAGTAATATGCTAAAGGTTTGTACCCCAAGGTAGTTCTCTGCATAAACACCGCTGTCATTACTGTCCCATTTGAGTGGGCAAATAAAAAGAACTCCTCAGAATAATTGTGAATTCCTAAAACTGGAGCTGTGCATATTGCCTATTTTAATTCATCAAAGCCCTCCTCCATCTTCTCAGTCCATTCAATTTCTTCCTGATGTACCTGTGCCTTTTTCAGGACCTGCAACAAGGGCATTGTGTATGAACTATAATTAAATACCCATGCTCTAACATAATTACATAGTCCTAAAAACTGTTGTATTTGCTTTATCGTGTGTGGTTTTGCTGTTTTCAGAATCGCCTCAGCTCTTTCAGGCATAACCTTCTTTCCCTCATGCGAGATTAACTGACCTATGTACATCCCTTCTTGGCAGTACTGTAATTTTTCTTTATCCACCTTATATCCTTTCTCAGCTAGAATAATCATTAGCTGAATCGAGTCTTGTCTACCTTTTTCTTCTGACGTGCTACAAACCAAAATATCATCAACGTATTGCGGCACGACACTTGGCAAATCAATATTTCTCAGTTCCATTTGCAGGACCCTATTCAAAATCGATGGAGACTCACAGTACCCTTGGGGCAAACGTGTACTTTTCAGTTTAGTCTGATGAAACGTAAATGACGTAAGGTCTTGGGAATCTTTATGCAAAGGGATTGAGAAAAACACATTTCTCAAGTCAATCTCCATGAAATATCGCGCCTCAACAGGGATGCTACATAATATCATCGCCGGATTAGGAACTAGAGGAAATTATGAATGTACAATTTGGTTAATCGGCCTCATATCTTGAATTAAACACCACAACCACCCTTCTGATTTCTTGATAGGATACACCGCGGTATTGCATGGTGACTTTGACATCACTAAGATGCCTTGATCCATCATGGCTGATATAGTCTTGAAAATACCTTCATCTGCCTTTTGAGACATAGAATACGGTCTTGCTCGAGGTAAAATTGCTCCTGGCTTCAGTTTAATCTTAACTTTTCCCACTCCCTTTAACAGGCCTACGTTATAGGGGCCCGTAGTCCATAAAGAAACTGGCACTTTCTCCATATCTTCATCAAAAAATGCAGGGCGTTTTGGTGCACTATCATCATTTTCTGTGGGATCTCTCGTCTTTCTGTCCTGATCCAATAAGTAATGCTCATCTCGAACACCACTTCGTCATCTGACAGTTTGTCTCTAAACATATCCTCGTCAGTGACGTCAGTCAGTCTATATCCTTCTTCAATATCAATCACTGTTCTCCATGGCCTGCCTCGATCCCAACCTTCGAGCATGGATAATTTTCCTCGCACTATGGCTGCCTGTAATTCCAAGGGAAAATCCTGTCCACCCTCTTCGTGCATAGGTATCTGTGGCCTGAAGAAAAATTCATCGGGTATTCTCATAATCTTACCCACTATACTGGGTAGCCATGTTAACAAAATGTGTACCCCATAGTGAAAAACTTCTGGCTCTACTGGCATTCCTCGCAGAAGTGTCTGCCCTGTAAATGCCATGATAAATTTGCCCACATTTAAATAATGTTTTCCTGGCATTGAACACACCATGCCTTCATCAGTGAAAGAAATAAATCGTCATTTTTAACTTTGTCATTAAATCTCTGCCCAGTATATTAACTGGTGTCTATCTTGAATACAAAAATGGGACAGACATATGACACTCTCCTATAGAGACTGGTAATTTCTCAGTAAAACGAACTCTACTTGTAGCTCCAGAGAACCCTTGAGAATTCATGGCATTACCCGATAACAAACATTTTCCCTCTCGTATACATGAGCGAGTGGCCCCTGTATCTACCAAAAAAGAAAAGTATTTGCCTCCTATGGTAACGTCAACCCTTGGTTCCTCTTGAGGATTGGGCATCACTGATAGTAGTGAACACATCAAGTCACGCTGTGTGCTGTCCTATTGTGGGTACATATTTATTCCTGCACCTGTAAAAGGATTCCCTCCCGTGACAGTGACACCCCCTACTCTTGGAGTCAATAACTGTCCTGTGTTTGCACTCTGCTGTATCTGCATGGGTGCGTGCTGTGACTCTCCTTGCGATGGATTCAATGGTGCTTGCTGTGGTTGCAAAGCCGGTTGTGTTTGCGATAACTGTGCTTGATACACTGTCTGATCTTGGGCGAACTTGTCCCTATTTTGTGGGCTATATACTGGAAGATAAGTTGTTCCCCCCTCTTGAGAATTGCCCATTTTGCACATACCCATGGCTCCCACATGTTCACGCGATGTGCCCTTTCATTCCACATGTCCAACACACAGGAGGGAATCTCCTAACTTGCCCTCCCTGCATGCCTTGATTGTCATTCTGCGTATTCTGAAACCCACCTTGGTTATTCTGAAAGTTTCCCTGATTATTCTGAAAGCCTCCTCTTCTGCGGAAGCCTCCTCTGCCTCTTGGCAGAAATCCGTTCACTCCTTGATCCGACTGCTGTTGGTTATTCACCTGCGGCATAACTGATACTTCCTGTGATCCTGGCCCTCTCCACTAGTCAGCATTGCCCCTTATATAGCATATTAAGACAGTTTCTTCTGCACTAACTTAGCTTCTTCAATTTTCCTAGCATCTCCTCTCTTCCGATACTTTTCTTGCAACAATCGGCAATGGTGCACGATGGTTAGCTGTATTTTTGGCCATGCCTTTGCTGCCATACCAACCAGCTTCTTGAGCTGTCTCTGTACCTGGTCTGGCAACCCCTGACATAATATATGATACAATACAGGTATAGATTTCCCCCACATGCCTCAAGTTTCCAAAGACCACTGCTCTTGAAAATTCTGAATGTAAGCAAGCGGGTCTTTGCCTTCCTGCATCTTTCGTGCCATTACAGGCCCGTATCCGACGTATTAAGATATTGTACTCTAAGCGCTTTCCAGACTGCCGCTCTACAATTATTAAATGGCGCTCCATTGTGCGCTGTGTTCTGTGCTGTGACACTTGCATATCCTGCTCTCATCCAAATGTCGTCAGCCCTTTCCCCAAAGGTAGCTGCTAGAAGACCTTTAATGTCCCCTATAGCTAACGTGTTTCCTCCTGTCATTTTTTCTAATTCATAGATCCATTTCCCGGTGCCCGAAGTCAAACTCGGGAGTTTACACCTTAGTCCTTATCCATCTGGGGCCATGGGATATACTGCAGTCTGGCCCCTCCTTTTTCTAACAAGGGAAATTGCGAAATCCCAAAATCACGATTGTCTCCCATTTTCTGCCTGTTCATTGCAGGGACAATGGTTCCTGATCACCTGCTTCCTGGTAATGACCTCAGCCTGCTCACCTAAGGTTGCGGGTCCCCCCTCTCACTAAGAGGTCACCTTTTAGGTAATTCTGGCTGCGCCATAGGCTCTGGCGTTCTTTCTTTAGCTAGTGTCCAAATCTGACCACCTTACTTCCTAATCTGTCTGAAAACACCCCTCTGAACCATAGGCACCACCCTCCTCCCCATGGAAGGCTTCTCTTTCTTTGTCTGATATATCTTGTCCCCAACTTGTATGACTATCCTCCTTCTCGTCTCTATTTAGTGTTAGCCTGTCCAGAGACAGGGCCCTATGCTCAAGGCTGAACAGGCCTCCCTCCTTGCCTCACGATTGGGCAATTTCAGATTGATTGTCTTTTCCTCTATTTCTCGAATCACCCTTGATAGGCTTTTTCGATTCTGTCTCCAACATATTCTATCTCAAAATTCCTCTCTAGATTTACTCTAGCGTGTCCTGGCATAGGTTCCTGTGATGGGAAGAACTCCTCTTTGTCCTCCCATGCTACTACTGGATGTGGTTCCATTAGCTCTCTTTCAATGCGATCAATGTCGAATTTCTTCGATCCTCTCTTTCATTCCATTTCCTCATCAAATTCCCTTTGTTTCTTTGCTCCCTCCCTAATCTTTCCTCCTCCTGTCTTTTCACTTCCCTTCTTTCATTTGCCCTACGCACCTCGTCTTTGCATTCTTTTGTCTCTTCATTTCTGTTCTTCCTCTTCTTTTCTAGCCTATCTCTTTTCTAGCCTATCTCGTTCTCCGATTGCTCTCTACCTGTTGTCATATTTTCTTTGCTCTTCCACCTTTTCCTCCTTTCGTAACTGTTCTTCTTGATACAGTTGCTCTCGTCTTAGTCTACTCTTCTTTTTAGCCTTGTCTTCCTTCAATGGTTTCTCTCTTTCTCTCTCCTTTTTATCTTGCTTGTCTTGATCTTCCCCTTGCTGAACTTTCTTGATGCTCTTCCCATCAAGTTGGAGCAATATCTGACCGCCCATCCATTCGTTCTGTATGAGCACTATCTCGTCAGCTTTATCCTTTTCTCCTTTCCATCTCTTAATTTCTTGTTCTATATCTAGAGACTTACCCGGTCGTTCACTTCTCTCTTTGGACTTTAGAGATCCCATCCCTTTCTGGAGCTTTTTCTGGACCTTCGTCACTACTATAATCAGGCGGCTCATGCGTCAGATTACTGTATCCTGACGCTGTTTTAAGCTCTCTTAATGGATACACTCGCTCGTCTTTCGTACTATCGCCATTTACTTAAGGCGCGTTAGGGGGAGCAGAAGGCTTGACACCCCCCCTTTACATAGGTTAAGGATCCAGTCTTCAGGAGGGGGTCTTCCCAACCCTCCTGGTACATATTCCAAACCTCTAAACTAGCTAATCCTTTTTCTAACTTCTTTCCCGTATACGCTGCGTACAGGTATATGGTCATGTGTTGTAAAACTGCTTTTGACAGTGATTCCTCCTTGTGGCCATGGCATGAACATTTTATCTGCCGTGCTCTTAACCCATTCTGCACTATATTGCTTAAGCTTTGGTGCGTGTTTTGGCAGCTGTTTGCATAGGTGCATGAGTGGAGTAACATACTCCATCATCAGTAGTCACACTTGACTGTCAATACATACTGTCATTTTCCACAGAAAATACTTTTCAGAAAAATAACACAATATGAGCGTGCACCAAGCGTCGCAGCTCCAAACCTTTGTGTTTCACTTTACTTCAGTGTACCTGTTCAATCAATACTTTTGGCAACTAAATAAATAAATAATATACTCTCCGCTTTTAACCACAATCTATTGGTTGTCGTTCTTTGACATTTTCATCATATCCTTAACACATATAATACATTCAATATACAGACAGACAAACTGGCCGGCCCACATATACATCTGCCAACACTCCTCATGGCCACTCTCACCCCTAAAATGACTCTGATTGGAGTGTAAGTTGTTCTCTTTAACAGATCTATCTGTTTGTAGCCTAAATATCCAGTTGGATTCTAAAACAACTTTTTCTAGATGTCCATGGACATAGGATTCTGGGCTTATCTTATGGATCGATCCTTGTCCATATATCTTCACTTGACGTTCCTCGTCATCAACTTGAATACCCTACCAACCCTCCGTTACTTTTCTCCCCATTATCACTTTCCCCATTCAGTACACAATTAATATTGCCACCTCTCTCAATCTACTCACCAGTCGCTTTTCAGCTCCTGACCCTTGGGATTGTCTCCTCCTCAACCGGCCACCTTAGCCTTTGGCCCACTCAGCTGCCTGTAGAATCCAGGAGGGGAATTCCATGAAAGAGGGACCCATCCCACCTGCTTCATTTGACTTGCAAGATTCTGTCACACCCGCTCTCCACAGGGAGTCTCATGGTCCTCCAGTTAAATGGCGGAGGACAACCGATATTGCCGAGACCCTTAAAAGCCTACTGGGTCGCCGGATTCTGAGCCATCCTACCTCTGCTACCACGTGAACCCATAGCCCTAGGGCCCTTTAAGACAAGATAGCAATACTTAGAGATAGATGGGGATGCAGAATTTACTCAATCATCAATAATCAAAACCGACTCAGGAAGTTGACAACACTTGGTCTGTTTTATTTTCAATTGTCTAAAACAGGGATCTACAATGGACATCAACTGATGGTAAAAGCCTACTGGGTCGCCGGATTCTGAGCCATCCTACCTCTGCTACCACGTGAACCCATAGACCTAGGGCCCTTTAAGACAAGATAGCAATACTTAGAGATAGATGGGGATGCAGAATTTACTCAATCATCAATAATCAAAACCGACTCAGGAAGTTGGCAACACTTGGTCTGTTTTATTTTCAATTGTCTAAAACAGGGATCTACAATGGACATCAACTGATGTTCGCTCGGGTTTATAGTCATAATTTAGAAAACAATAATGTCGAAAGTCATTTTTTAGAAAAAAAAATGTCGGAAAAAAAAATGTCCAATTTATTTTTCAATACGTTTTTTTTTTTTTAATGGGGGGTTCCCACCCCAACCCCCCTTTTTTTTAATTTTACCCATGTTTTATACTTACCAAAGCCAAAAAATACATATAAATAAAAAAATAATACATTCGACATTTTTTTTTCCGACATTGTTTTTTCGGCATTTTTGTCATTCGACATTATTTTTTCTAAATTATGACTGACCACCGTTCGCTCGATTTCTCTCTGTGCATATTATAAAAAAACACAACTTTTACAGTAAAAACTCATCATAAGTGACGTCACACTATGTGGCCAACTACAAAAACCTACTTGGGGATGTGATAGGCTTACAGGGAACATCAAATAATCCGTTCCATACTAACTGGGGTTGTGATAGGTTTTCTACTGTCAGGTTGGCAACTAAGCCCATCCCAAGTGAAAGTGATCTTCTGTGTCACTCATATACTCAACACTTCATTTGTTATACAAACTATAGGGCTCTGTGATACATGGCCCTCTACAATTGGTTTGGCACTCTTGTACCCTTCTGGAATATTCCACATGCTAGCAGCACGCAGGCTACCATATCAGGTGCAGGGAGGGTCGGCGTGATCATGCCTCTCCACCCAATCAGCCCAACATCTATTATCACTCTTGCAGTCTGCCACTCAATTACGGCTTTGAACTTGGCCTTGCAGAAGCTTTCTGTGCATGAGAAATAAAGGGAGTATCTTCTTGGTTTCGGTGTAGCTGGACCCAATGTCTATTTTGATCTGATCATGTGACTTGGAGACTGCATTTTGAAGCTCTTCGCAGCATTTAATTCTATTAAATGATGAACTCTTGACTCCTTCAGTGTTTTTCCATTTCACCTCAAACAGAAGTTTGATTCTTTCTCACGTTCATGTAACTACTGGATGAACAACCAGGCTCACAGTGGCCTCGACTTCTTGGTGCTGGTCCAGCCAAGCCTTTCTTGTATTTCTCCATCACCTTTAGTTATTTTCCAACTGCGCCACACTGAAAAACCCTTTTTAATCACAGGGTTTCAAGCCTTGCTTAAAGTGCATCATGGAATATCCAAATTCTATACATTCCTATGTATTATACATTGGCGCATAGCTGTAACTATTCACTACATAGCCAGCCTTAAGATCACTTTGTCTACTTGCGTTACTGCGTCTGTACAAGTGTAAACTAATTTGTATTTTTCTTCAGCGTGTTTGCAGCATGAGCATCTTCATCTCGTACCCGAAATGTTGCTCATCTTCACCACATTCTCTTCAGATCTTATAGAATGTCCATGTTCTTTTACCTCGTGCATCTTTCTGAGTGCATCAGCTCTGCTCCGCATGATGTCACCAGCCTTCTTGTTTCACTTGTTTTCATACTTCCTCAGGGACTTCGTTCAGAAGACCATCATATCTTCGTGAATACAAATAGGGTTTTCTTAATGGATACCTTGTTGCCAGGATTCTCTGTGGTAAAGGCATTCTCACTGGTACTGCACGTGTCGCAATTTCCAGTTCCCAACATATAGGCAACATGGGGGTGGAGCTTTTGGTGGGGGTACTTGACTCCTCCTCTACAAAAGTAACATGGTCTTACTCTCCCGGTTTCCCTGTGAAGCACCCCGGTCCAACCCACCAATGGTGGATGCATAGAGTGGCACATGGAAAGGATGAAGATACATCACAGTATTGGTTCCCCAAGACCTCTGTGTGCCCAACAGCAATTATCTGTGTTGCCATCAACATAATATGCCCCCACCCCTACTAGTGTGAAATTGATATGTGTTTTAGTGATGCTGCAGCAATCATCCCTAATAACAGGAGAGATCTCTCTCTACCTCATTTCAAACAATTGGCAGTCATCAAAATGAATGAGGGCCATATACCAATAGACTATTCAAGGTTTCAGTCTAATCAAAGTCAGTAGACACTCATGGTTGAGTCAGAGGAGGATGTCTATCCCAGTAGAAGGCATGTCAGCCAGGGGATCTGTTATTATCATGGATAATACAAGCTAAGGGTCTGACGATTAAAAGACACTGTGTTGATGATTGACAGCGACTGCTGTGGTGAGAAGGATCCAACATTTGTTAATTCCCCCGAATGTGAAGTAACATGCCAGGCATATTTTATATGTCTATGATTAGCATTTCCCTGCTTGGATATATCATCATACAGAGTGAGATACATTATTCACACACCTAATTGTTGCTGCAATCCCACATTGAAGAGGGGGTGGGGGCACTCCCAACAGTTCTAATGCACTTTTGTAAGACAGGGGGCAAACACCAAATTGCTGCTGCACTCCCACAGGGCGCACTCTCTCTCACACACACACACATACACACACATACACACACACACGAAAGGGGGCACATATACAATTTCTAATGCACTTCTGCAGCCAAGGGGGCACACACGTCATTTTTAACACACTCCTGAATGGAAGATGGTGCACACACAAGTTCTAGTACACGCCCACAAAGAAGGCGGTGTCTACTGAATGTTTGCCATACTCCCACTCCCACCTTAGTTGCGTGCACCCACTAATTGGGTTGCACTCAGACAGGAAAGCGGGCAAACACTTAATTTGTGACACAATTCCACAGGGAAAGCAGCATACTCACACCTTTTCATGTGCTACCACTGGGAAGGAGGAATACACACAATTTCGAATGCATTCACCCATGGAATGAGGCACACACCTAATGTTTTTTTGCATTCCCACAGAAGGGTGCACACACTTTCACATTTTGCTGAACTCAGGCAAGACAAAGAGGTACACACCTAATTCTGGCCACATTGCCTCAGAGATGGGGTGCGCACTCAAACAATGGGTACGTTTCATATTACACTGTTGCTGGAGGTTCCAGTTACAGGCAGAGCAACAGTGTTTCATCAACACAAACAGCTGCTTTTGTTTCCCACCTTCATCAGGCAATTTATCCAGGCTGATGAGGTTCAATGTTGTCACTTTCTTTTCTCTCTGTGACACTGACTCTGGGATCAACACCCACACATTTGGAATGGGATGGAGGTGGAAGATTGAAGGTGCTGTACAGTTCCACACCCAGCTCAACAGGCGCAACCCAGATTATGATGATGTTTTCCCAATATCCTTCCATGTCCTTGTAACAACAGCCTCTTCATACTCCATGTCACCGGCGGTGGACTATAAGGGCGAAGGCTTGAGGGGTGGAAAGCAACACTGTTCTGGAGTAGAGGCTAGAGGTGTTACACCAATGAATATGTGGCCGATAGTGCATTTCTTCCCAGAATTCTGAAATCGTCTACATTCCTCTCCTATAACAGAAATCAGATGTATTACTTAGTCGACTTTGTTCGTCCTAGGAAAACACCTGTCTCTATGTCTCTATGTATAGAATGTCTTTTAGCCTATCTAAAAGAGGATAGAGATAATATAAAGACACTCCACGAGTGATTCATTCTAATCCAGAACAAAAGGCTTCCTAATTCTGAAAGTAGTACACTCGCCCTTCACATTTCAACCGTCACGTATTTATTCTTCAACACCCAAATGATTACACTAAAGCAAAATACTTTAAACAAGGTTTAACATTTCTTTTGCTTTTTTTATTTTTAAATTGTTTTGTATATTTTGATCTTTTGAAATTAGTTTGGTTATGTTTTTATTCTTTTTGAGGAGGAAGCAAATGAAAAAAACCCTGAAAAAAGCCCTCTCCCAAAACAAAATTAAACATATTGGCAGTTCCCCTTAGTGCCAGTGCCACCACAACAACACGATTAGCATTTTCAAATGCGGTTGTGCTGATGCTTTACTCTCTCTCCTTCCACATTTCACACTTTAAGGGAAGGGCACACGTCATTGGGTCACACTGGTTCCTTGAACTTGTGCTCAGGTATGACTTGGCGAAGCATGGTAGCTTATACATACAAGACCTTGAATTTCTTGTCAAATTGATTAGCACATATTGAGGGAAAGGCAAATGACATCAGGTCTTCCGAGTGCACTGGTTGATTGAGTACACGCTCTGCACAACTTGTTTGAGGGCAAACATTCTCATAAACGATGACCCTTGAATGCTTGTCAAATTTATTAGCACACTTTGAGGGAAGGGTAGACACGTCTTTGGGTTGCACTGGTTGAGTGAATACACACTCGTGGCTGACACATGTAAACACTTGTGAATTTCATGTCAAATTCAATAGCACACTTTTTTGGAAGTACATATGTCATTGATGCTTGCTTGTTCACCGAATGCACACTCATGCACAACTTGGCTGAGGGCAGAAACTGACACAAACAAGCAGTTGAATTTCTTGTCAAATTAGTTAGCACACTTTGAGGGAAGCAAAAATAACTTTAGGTTCTGCTGGTTGCTTGAGTGAGCACTCATGTCTGACTTGACTGAGTGCAATAGCTCACACATACACACACAAGCACTTGTATTACTTGTCAAATGTATGAGTACACTTCGAAGAAAGGACACATGATTTTGGGGCATACTAGTTGATTGAACCTACGCTTAGGCACAACTTGGCTTAGTGTAGTCCTGTCACACATGAGCATTTACTTTATTTTAATTTATTTTATTTCATTAGTGTCTTATATACAGCCGCCAGATTACACGAGTGCTTCAAGGCATCAAAGCCATCTGGTTACAGCCAGGATGTAAAAACATGCAGAGACAATTGAAATTTAATTAGGGTTAGTAAGCAAATACTTACAATGTACAAGAGTATGTTCCAGAATTGCTAAGGAGACATGGAATGGGGTGGGGGCGTATGTGGGGTGGGAGAGAAGCAACGAAGAGAGGGTAGGATTGGAATGAAAGTAAGTACAGTTTACTGAAGTCGTAAAAGTGCTATGTGTTCTGATTGTGCATATCAGGTAAGTGCTATTGTGGTAAAGGGTCGATAGAAGGAGGGAGAGAAAGGGTGGTGGGGAAAATGTTAACCAAAGTGAAGTAGCGGAGTAGGGAGAGGTGTATGGGGTGTCTAAGTGCTTATGTAGTTGAAAAAATGGGTGTGCGGCTAAAGGAGGGAGTGGAGTCGTGCGTGTTAGGTGCATGAAGGTTGAAGCAGGTGATGTGTCAGGTTTGTGACTGAAGGTTGGCAGAGTACTTGAATTTGTCAAATTTATAAGCATCTTTTGATGGAAGGGCTAACAAAGTTGGGAAGACATTATTTTTAGGGTCCTGCAGTTGAGGTTGTTTCTACTGTAAACCATGCAATAATCAAGCACTACCAAGTTTTGAAAAAACACACCTGAGTGTCAGTCTCGAAGTTTTGTGTGGCAATAAAAAAACAAAAAAGATCTCCTCAAGTGCAGCAGCCAAACATGGGAGGGGAAGAGGAATTTGTAGAAATATTGCATGTTTTACAGTGGAAACAGCTACTGCTGCAGATATACTGTTTGGTTGCAGATATATTATGTGGTAGCGCAGTACAATAAAGGGTGGCAACCATAAATCGCCCACTGGTCCTGCTTGCAAGGACACAGGGCAATGAAACACCAGTTGAGGTGGAGACTGATGTTTCTAATGTCATCACTGGCTTAGCTGTTTCTGACACGCCACTGCTGCCAGCTCAAAGCCATGTGTTCCTAACATCTCTGGCACATATACACACAAGCGAGCACTGCATAAAACTGGACCTCAATATCTTCAAGACAAGCTAATACCTTACCACCCCACTCGCACCCTAAGATCAAGCTCAGCCGGCCTCCTAGTAATTCCTAAGACAAACTCAATCAGGTTAGGCGGATCATCATTCTCAGCCCTGGCCCCAACCCTGTGGAACTCGCTCCCATCCCACATCCGCCTAACTGAAGACTTAACGGCCTTCCGCAAACTACTGAAAACCTGGCTCTTCCCCTAAGACTAAACGGTTCCAAACTAGCTTCATCACAATAACACCGACCCAGCAATCGACCTGATGTAAGAAATTTACAGCTAAACAATCTCGAATGTAAACTATAAAGACAAACAGTACTAAACGAGCAATGTAATGATGAGCGCTGAGAGCGGATGAGCGCTGAGAGCGGATGAGCGCTGAGAGCGGATGAGTGCGTAGAGCGGATGAGTGCGTAGAGCGGATAAGTGTGTAGAGCAGATGAGTAGGAACGAATGTAGAGGATTAATGCAGTTGGCGGATGAGTGTGTAGGACCCATGAGTGTGTAGGACCAATGAGCGTGTAGGGCCGATGAGTGTGTAGGGCCGATGAGTGTGGAGGGCGGATGAGTGTAGAGGGCGGATGAGTGTGGAGGGCGGATGAGTGTGGAGGGCGGATGAGTGTGGAAAGCATATGAGTATGGAGAGCAAATGAGTATGGAGAGCGGATGAGTCTGGAAAACGGATGAGTGTATGGAGCAGATGAGTGTATAGAGCGGAAGACTGTGTAGAGCGGATGAATGTTGACAAGTATAGAGGATTATTGCAGTTGACCAACGAGTGTGGAGGGCGGATGAGTGTGGAGGGCCAATGAGTATGGAGGGGGGATGAGTGCTGAGAGTGGATGAGTGTGGAGAGCGGATGAGGGTGGAGAGCGGATGAGGGTGGAGAGCGGATGAGTGTGGAGAGCGGATGAGTGTGGAGAGTGGACGAGTGTGGAGAGCGGATGAGTGTGGACGAATGTAGAGGACTGATGCGGTTGGCCGATGAGTGTGGAGAGCGGAAGAGTGTGGAGAGCGGAAGAGTGTGGAGAGCGGAAGAGTGTGGAGAGTGTAAGAGCGTGGAGAGCGGAAAAGCGTGGAGAGCGGAAGAGCGTGGAGTGCGGAAGAGCGTGGAGTGTGGAAGAGCGTGGAGAGCGGAAGAGCGTGGAGAGCGGAAGAGTGTGGAGAGCCGAAGAGTGTGGAGAGCGGAAGAGTGTGGAGAGAGGATGAGGCTGTATAGCGGAAGAGGCTGTATAGCGGACGAATGTGGACGAATGTAGAGGATTAAGGCGGTTGGCGGATGAGTGTGGAGGACCGATGAGTATAGAGGGCAGATGAGTGTGGAGAACGGATGAGTGTAGAGGACAGATGAGTGTGGAGAATGGATGAGTGTAGAGGGCAGATGAGTGTAGAGAACGGATAAGTGTAGAGGGCAGATGAGTGTAGAGAACGGATGAGTACGAAGAACGGATGAGTGCGAAGAACAGATGAGTCTGGAAAACGGATGAGTGTTGAGAGTTGATAAGTGTGGACGAGTGTAGAGGATTAATGCGGTTGGCGGATGAATATGGAGAGCCGATGAGTATGAAGGGCGGATGAGTGTAGAGAACCGACGAATACGGAGAGCGAATGAGTGGGGAGGGCGGACAAGTATAGAGAATGGTTGAATGTGGAGAGCAGCTGAGTATGGAGAGCAGAGGGGCGTGGGGAAATGATGAGTGAAGAGAACGGAAGAGAGTATGAGAGTGGAGAATGGAGGAGCCTGCAGAGCGGAAGAGGGTACAGAGGGGAAGAACGAGCAGAGCGGCTGAGTGTGGAGAGAGGCTGAGTGTGGGGAGAGGCTGAGTGTGGAGAGAGGCTGAGTGTGGGGAGGCTCTGAGTGTGGAGAGACACTGAGTGTGGAGAGGCGCTGAGTGTGGAGAGGCGCTGAGTGTGGAGAGGCGCTGAGTGTGGAGAGGCGCTGAGTGTGGAGAGGCGCTAAGTGTGGAGAGAGGCTGAGTGTGGATGCATACCTCTTATCACACCCCACGCTTACTCTCTCCTTACACCACCATTCAACTAGAACACAGAGATACTATGACACCATTCGGTATAACTGTTCTCATATCAACATCTGCCGCTCACTCCCCATCACTCTAAGTAAACATTGCTGGTCTCACACCCCCAGCCAAGCGTTCTCCTCAGGCCTAACGCTGCCACTCTCGGTCTGGATAATTCCGGCCAGATCGAACACATACTCCTGATCTATCAGCCACCACACCTACCGCTAGGAAGCAGCTGCCACAGGAATTCCGCACCAGCTGCACACATACCTGGTGCGCACACGCACCTTTGGACTCTCTCTACTCCCTCTACTGACCAGGACTTCGGTTCCCAAGGGCGTTCAACCTACCAGCGCCTTCAGACCATACCAATGGTATATAAGGCGCTATATAAGTGCAAAATAACATAACATAACATAACATAACATATGAGAATGTATCCCATCCTCCAATGATGAAAAGAACCAGGGTAGAAATCTATGTGTTACAACGGTCTGTTGAGGTGCCACCAGAGGAGTCAGTCAATGAATTAATTTTGGAAGTGTATCTTCTTAATGAGGAGGGTTTACTGTATTAAATATGGGGCAGCATGGTCATGGGAAATCGCCCATGTTAGAGGCTCTTGAATGTTTACCAGAGTGCTGTGGCACATCCACTGCATCTCCATCCACCCCTTGCATCTCTTTGGCCTCTGAATCTGATGGTGGCAATGGTGGTGGTTTTGAAGGTCATCAAGACGCTGAGTACAGGTCATGAAGATGGAGATATATTTGAGAATACTCATACTGAGTCTAGCATCAGCTCAAGGAGTCAGCCAGAGGTGGTCATGAAGGAACAAGAACACTCTAAAATGGTGCTTGCCAGCACAACTCTGCAATGTGTTCAGAGTGCAGTTTTTACACAAAGCACACACCTTGTCTACACTCTCTTTGCAACACAAAGGTGGATACCGTGAAGTGTCAGGGGGGTAGATCATCATCAAGCAACGGCAAGCCCACCCACGCCATCTCAGCACCCACTGACACCTATTCACCTTGTGAAGTGCGAATGTTCCTCTACTCCTGCCTCTACTGCAGGCCAACAGAGAATTTCTTGGTCATGGTCAAGAACTACATCTTGCTACCTGCAAACTGTGCCAACAAATGGTGTCCCATGGAAAGCCAAGACCAATCTGGGTATCTCATTGATGTAAGGCCAAATGAAGTGATGTCATGCAAGGAATACAAGCAACATATGCAGAAACCGCCTCCTAGGAATCAGTGAACATTTAGCAGCATGCTAACACTGACCTGCACATTCAACTCAGAAGTGAAAGAGTGTTAAGCACACAGCAAATATTTCTCCCAGCCTCAAGCAAAGTAATAGTAGTGGCAGGAGAGTAATGGGTGCCAGTGAGCCATTTGAGCACAGCCAGAAAAGTCATTGGGCCTCATTACACGGTAGGCGGTAAGGGTTTACCGGTACCGGTATATTACCGGTACCGGTAAACCCTTACCGCCTTACTACGAGGTCCCTTTGCGGGTTGGGGAATTTAACGCCTGCTTTTTGCAGGCGTTAAAAACCAACCCGCAAAGGGACCAGGGAGCTAATTATGGCACCGGAATTTGCGGTACCGTAATTAGCGCCTTCCCCATTCCCATAGAGCCCTATGGGGCAAAAATGGGAATGGGGAAGGGAAATGGGGGAAGGGGGAATTACCGCCCCACCAACCTTGGAATAGGGCAGTAATTCCCTTTTCCACCAAGGCGGTGCCGGTATTTTACCGGCATGGACCAAGGTGCTAATAGCACCTTGGTCCACCGCCATCCGTGTAATGAGGCCCATTGTAACCACCTGTGAGTATGGCTCCTGAATGCCAAATTGGTTGGTGATAATGATGGCAATAGGCCTTCTGCCATACACCTTTCTTCAGAACAAAGGCGTTAAGGAAATGATTGTGAGTACTGATGCCTGTTGGAAAATTTCCAGCTGGAATAACTGTGTATGCAAAGCTACTTCTGAGTTGCTTGATGTAGTGGTTCCTGTAGTGAAAAAGAAATTGGACAAGTCAGAGGGCCCCATTTCATAACAGATTTGTGGACAAGCAGTCACAATACTAGTTTTGTGGTACGAAAGGCTCATTAGGTCACCTTCAACACCTTTGATGCCATGGGTGAGTGAGAGGGTCATCACAACAGCAGGATGCCATCATCCAACAAGCCAATCTGGGCATGTAAATCTTTGATGGAAGGACCCACAAAGGCTGCAGACATTTGGCATAAAGTGAAACTGGTTGTGGATGGGTGGCTAAGAAGGTAGATATTGTTGGGCTTTGTAGAAGTGAATAGTCTGCAATATAATGTATGCCCAAAGGATGGGGAAACTAATGCATGTCCCATGCTGTGCACGTGTTCTCCAGGTTGTGGTGACACGTTTTGTGAATGATTACTCCCATTTGTGTGAAATGTCTGCCATGGTACACACGATTTGTTCTCTTTTTAGCTGATTATACAGTACCGGGAATGCTTTGTAAAGTGCTGCAGTTCCCACTCCACCAGCTAAAAATGTCTGTGCCGATCCACTGGAATACACCTTACATATGCTCGACCACCTCTGCATCTATAGCTATGCTGTAAGTGACTACAACTACAATTACAGTCAAGCATTGGATGGGGCCTTCTTCACACCAACTTAGTGGCAGCTCATGTACAAGTAGTCTCTGCTGTGTGCTGGCCCTTTGGGAAGCCATGCATCCAGTGAGCCATAGCTCTTTGTCACTTAGGGCCTCATTACACGGTAGGCGGTAAGGGTTTACCGGTACCGGTATTTTAGCAGTACCGGTAAATCCTTACCGCCTTACTACGAGGTCCCTTTGCGGGTTGGGGAATTTAACGCCTGATTTTTGCAGGCGTTAAAAACCAACCCACAAAGGGACCCAGGGAGCTAATTTCGGTACCGCAATTTGCGGTGCCGTAATTAGCGCCTTCCCCATTCCCATTATGCCCTATGGGGCAAAAATGGGAATGGGGAAGGGCAATGGTGGAAGGGGGAATTACCGCCCCTCCAACCTTGGAATGGGGCGGTAATTCCCCTTTCCACCAAGGCGGTGCCAGTATTTTACCGGCATGAACCATGGCGCTAATTGCGCCATGGTTCACCGCCTACCGTGTAATGAGGCCCTAAGTGTTAGGCAGAATTGCATGCAGTACCCTCTGGTACCACCACATACAATTAGAACTACAGGTGTAAGCAAAACCAACCTTTGGTATAAGTCTGTACTACACAGTTTTGTTGTAGTGAGCTGAGCAGCCAGGCTTTTCTCAAGATGGAATGTGAGCATTCCAAGAGGTTACACAGAGGTCTTACGGTCACAGTGGTTCAGGTAGACACTTACACTCAAGGTTTCTTGGTAAAACACTTATTTATTTATTATAAAATCATTTAGAATACATTCACTAGAAGGAGGCAACTTAATATTATACACAAACACACTTCAATAACAAACCAATGAGTTTCTGAACAAATTAGGCTCCCCTGAAATAGGAGCAAAATAGCATTTCAGTTACTTTCAATAGGAGTAAAAAGGCACAAGTTAGCAGAACAGATCACAAATACTTTCTTAGGCAGTGCAAATAGTTTTAGTTCACTAGAGGACTCGATTCAGTTCAATAGGCCTAGGCCAAAGCCAATGGACTAGTGTTTTGGATAGGAAAGAGCAGTTCTTAAAGTAAACGGTAAAGTCTTTGCAAAAGTTCGCAGAAGTAGTTTGTACGAAAAAGAATCATATTTTGGGTCACAAGTTGATTTGGCCTGCAAGTTGGGAAAGTTTCACAAACTTTCACTGCGAGAGAGGCGTTCTCTCAATCGGGTTGGCACAGTACCTTAGTATGAAGCAAAAGATGCAGCTGAAGACATTGGTTCCTGGCAGTTCCTGCAGATCTCACTGTTCCTGAGCCTCAGTCGTGGGGACAAGAGGGAGGACATCGGGGGACTCCTGTACTGCACGGGATCGTCGGAAAACGCTGACAAAATGGAGTCACCTCAGTTCGAGTAGCTGTAATTCAAGCACACAAGCTGGTGTCCTTCCCACTGGTTAATCCTAACCAGCTTCGAGAATGGTATCCAGGTGGCTTACGAGTTGATTGGTCCCACCAACTCACAGGAAGAAGTCGTCCTTGAAGGGGCTTCTCTGTCGAGATGAACTTGGCAATCAGGACCTGCAGCAGGGCTTCACCGGGCAAACCAACGGTCCAGGAGTTGCAGCAGCCGCCCTCGTCCAGCTCGTCTTCGGTTCTTTCGTTCCAGTGGTCAACTCTGCTTTCTAGTCCAAGAGACTCGCCTTTTAGACAGTTCTCTCCCATTCATTCCAGCCTAGCTGTCACTCACCCAGCAGGGTGGCTGTCCTTACTGGACAGTCAGCCAACCAATCACGCCAGAGTGCATTTGGGTCTCCTAGGAGACTAAGCACAGGGAGTTTCGGGCACCTCCCTCACTTCTGCCCACTCCAGACACTCAGACGGCAGAGGCGGTCTTCAGTCCTGAAGCCCGCCAAAGGCATAGAAACAAAGGGACCAAACCTGGTTTGGCACGTAGAGACAAACACTAGAAGGACCTTTCCAAAAAGAAATGGCTAAAAAAGAAGACCAGGACCTGTTTAAACAAAGAGGCTTAAGGCGCCATCTTGAAAAACAAATGCTCCCGCGATTTTTAGCTACCGGTGTCTGCAGTTGGGAAAAATCATGGTAGTTTGTTGTAAAACCACTGCCATCAGCCATTTCAATATAAAAGGGTAGCATTTGACTGCTACATGAGTTTCTAGACACAGGGGACACTAGGTAGCCCCTCCAGCACTCTATAGGAAGATAGTGTGCGCTGGGTCTAGTAATTTAAAAAGACTAGTAAAGTCAATTTAACCTTATATTCTCTGGGAAACATTAGTTTATCCCCGATAAGGTATTTAAACCTTTGGGAAGTCTAAAAAGACATCCCTGTGTCACTGCACTGAGGGTGCTGTGTAATACACATGAAAAGATGCCTAAGGAGTTATCTTAAAACTCCATAATCAAAGTACACAAGAGTAAAACATACATCAAAATACATGAAAGAGTGTGAACAAAGGCCCACACTCTTTCCAGGTAAAAAATCAAGTCATCAAAATCCAGCATAGTTGCTGGGGGTCTCTAAGGTGAAGGGAATTAGCACATTTTTGAGAATTCTCCCTAACACTCGTCCCCCACCAGACTAAGGGACAGGAGGATTTAATCCACCCCTGGGTGAATCTCCTTACTCCAGTTGGTCAAACATTCTGGAGAGACCATCAGCTTTTTGGTGATAACACCCTGACCTGTGTTCAATGGTAAAATCAAACCCCTGTAGGCTGATTGACCATCTTAAAGGATAGTTCCGGGACTTTTTTTTATTGTCCCTACGGTTCGGCCATGTGTTTTTAAGCATAACTCGGTAGATCGTAGAAAACTTTCATATGGACCTTACCCGACTTTTCGTCCATTAACGCACTCGAAATCAGCCGCCATTTTCTGATAATCCTATCATTTCCCCCCATCGCCCTGGCTCACCTGCTTTTGCGGCACTAAATCAAATCCCCCGCCCCTGAGCCTGACATCAGCAGACGCGTACCGCCCATTTCCCAACGCCAAAGCACGTTTCGTGTCAACAATCGCTGCGCCTCAGCTAATGACGTGTCGCCATGGAAATGGCAGGACGCCTCTTTCCTCAATAAGTATAAACACACCGTTTCACAACACACAGCAGCAGATTTTCGATTCCATTTTTCTCTCTGTGTTACTTTGAGTATTCTGTGACTCGTTTCTGTGCTCTGGTCAGCTACCTTCGCCGCTTCTAGGCCTTGTGAACACCTGTACCATCTCTGAAAATTATTTTACTTTCTTTACCACACAATGGCTACAATAATGCCGTATATGTACGAGCCCGAGTACACTGAGGAAGAACTACTGGAAAGGCAAGCACGCGGAAACGATGGGGATTCGAACGGCAGTTGGGAGGACCAGTCAACGGATGAAGAGCCTGGACCATGTCGCATGGACGGCGTCTCCACCTGGTGCACGTGCAATCGGTGCGAGCTAATGCCAACTGAGGAGGAGAACTGCTGCTGCCGAGAAAACTCGGGATGCCTGGCCTACATTTCGGAAGGCGAGCCAAGTCCGCAATGCATCACCGAGCTGCCAGAGTTCAGGGAAGCCTGCCTCTCACGGACCGTGTTGAGGATGATGATGGTGCTTATGCACGAACTTTGCGGCACTGTTCGTCCGCGTAATCCGAGTAACGAGTAAGTATACTCTGGTTGTGCTGTCAGTGATGCCACTACTATTTCATGGTCGTCTCATCATTCGAATGCATGTAAATTGGTTCCATGTTGTGCATTTTCTAGATAGAATTTTTTTCAAAGCAGAATGACATTTTTTACCTGAATCGACAGTGATAAGAAAGTTGTCATTTTAATACAGTTTGCATCTTTCATTTTCACAGGTGGTACAGGCTGGTGGCCTATCGTTGCTTCACTTGGTGGCTTCACGGGAGGCTCGGACACCGCGTTCGGAGAGTAATACCTGCCTGTGCGGTACTTGCCATTAGACAACATTTCCCCAGCGACAGTGGACAATACCGCGGATTTTCCCTGGATGTGCTGCAACCGCAACTTTACAATGTGTAATGTTTATTATTTATGTTCAATTGAAATTAAGATCTAAAATAAAACCCAACATATATTTTAACAATGGTTGTTTTGATTTTTTAAATGAATCTAGTGTGTCTCCATTGAATAGTCTTCCTGCCTGCTGCTGACTAACTGCCTAGGCATCCAGGGTCTCCAGGGTGAACTGCACCCATATATTCTCCTGGGAGGGTGAGGTATTTATAAACTCACCCCCCTGCCTTCCATGCACTAGATCCTGCAGTCTGCCTCTTACATGCAGTTAGATGGCCTCTCCTTGGTGAGGCCCTGCGGCAAACGAGTCTTGTCTGCACGACCACCGCCCCAATCCACCCCCCGCCCTATCAAAGGCAGTTCGCACCGGGGTACTTGTGCTGGCAAGTGGAGCTGTCAGGGAGCGATAAAGGCCAAGAGGTGCCAAAGACCATGTACACTTCAAAGTGGTCTATAGAGCATGGGTTGTTGTTCCCATGTCTACCTCCAGACCCGTGTCTCCTGCCAAGCATCCCCCTCACGCTGGACGGCCCCCTGCAATCCACATAAGTGTGTCTCCATTCACGAGTCTTCCTGTGTCTTGTCTGCACGACCACCGCCCCAATCCACCCCCCGCCCTATCAAAGGCAGTTCGCACCGGGGTACTTGTGCTGGCAAGTGGAGCTGTCAGGGAGCGATAAAGGCCAAGAGGTGCCAAAGACCATGTACACTTCAAAGTGGTCTATAGAGCATGGGTTGTTGTTCCCATGTCTACCTCCAGACCCCGTGTCTCCTGCCAAGCATCCCCCTCACGCTGGACGGCCCCCTGCAATCCACATAAGTGTGTCTCCATTCACGAGTCTTCCTGTGTCTTGTCTGCACGACCACCGCCCCAATCCACCCCCCGCCCTATCAAAGGCAGTTCGCACCGGGGTACTTGTGCTGGCAAGTGGAGCTGTCAGGGAGCGATAAAGGCCAAGAGGTGCCAAAGACCATGTACACTTCAAAGTGGTCTATAGAGCATGGGTTGTTGTTCCCATGTCTACCTCCAGACCCCGTGTCTCCTGCCAAGCATCCCCCCTCACGCTGGACGGCCCCCTGCAAACCGCATAATGCCACGACATATACACGTCATTCATTCACAAACACACCCCTGTTTCGAATTCTTTATAACCCACTTCATATTTCTAATGAGAACTTCTTTGCGCTTTGCTAGTCAACCCGTGAAGGTGCTGGTTATCTGCTCTTCGTCTCTGTGAACTTCCGTGACCACTTCGAGGAAACTCGTCAGTTTGCAACCTGTGAACTGCTCCCTGTTCTACGACAAGAAACTACTCTGATCCCGGAATCTAACTGTTTGTTCGTCAAGGTAAGGCCATGTACCATAATCATTTTGCGTCCAATTTCTTTTCGTTCAAGACAGTACATGCAAGGAACTAGTCACATGTTCTGAGTTTAGTCAAATTATTTTTCTATTTTTTTTAAAGTTATTCAAATACTTATCTGCATGTGAATAACGTGTATAGTTCCAAGAACCAAAACGAACCTTGCATTGAACCTTTTATATGTCATTTAATTTTTTAACACATTGGTATTCATAGAGAATTGTTGATCTTTACTTTTCAGAACTTTCCACAATGCCTGCCTGTTCCATTGGCGGTTGCCCTTCGAAGACCCATAATAAATCTGAAGGTACTATAATGCATGTTTTCCCTAAGACAATAGATCAGATAAGAGAATGGGTCCGATATTGCGGATATCCACCGTCTGAGCTTGAAAGTAGAGTCCTAGAAGTCTTTGCGGACAAGAGGGGTGATCGATACCGCATCTGCAGCAGGCACTTTAGCTCTGACATGTACTCCACATCATTGCTAATAAAGAAGAACACACCGCGAGCGAGGCGAAAATTGCTCTCAACCGCTATTCCCACTCTATTCGTCCACATCCCTCCACTGGTGAGTCAAGTTTACGTATTTATCTCTCGGCCTTGCGGTAGTGTGTAGCATTAGCTAACAATAATTTCCCCATTTATGTATCCACTCAATATGAAGGCGGAAGATTCTCCATCCGTGTCGTTATTGCAGTCATCAGCCACTTCAAGCGCCTATCGGGTAATCTTACTTGGCTATTCTGCCACTGACTTGTTTTAGGCATGTAAATCAATAGTTTTAATTTATCGTGTAATTATTTTACCTAATGGTACACCCTTGTACTCGTCCTCTAGTCTTTGTTTTCAGTTATAATTATTGTTATCCAAAATAATGCAAGTACTGTCTTTCAGGGAGATGCTGAGGAGTCCAACGTATTGACGACTACCGTTGATGTCACTCAGATGCTCGAGGTACGTTTCAGGACAGTTCCATCGATGGAGATCATCAGATCTTGCATTCTTGTAGCGTGATTGTTACACACAATGTTTCTTTCCTTTTTAGCCATTGATATGTCCTTCTGTCGTCGCCCTCCTATGTGTCTTCTTTTTTCAATATTGTGTTCATTACTAATGAAAGTCCTATGTTTCAGGGAGTCGATGGAGCATTAGTCCAAGAAGAAGGGGGAGCGTGCAGTTACGGGTCGGCGCAACAGCTTGCAGAAGTGTGCACCGCAGTTACATCGTCCCTTGATGTTCTTATGCATTTCGAGGTATGGATACTGACAGTTCGATCAAGCGAAATCATATGACGTGATTACATCCGCTATACTTCCTTCTTTATTAACGCAAGTACTATGTTTCAGGGAGATGACGGAGCTTCTTCTACAAGAACATCACCCCTAGTAGTTGATGCAGATCTCTGGGTGGTGACACTTCCAACGATCGAGCAAATCGAATCATATTTACATATCCATTATTTATTTTAGACAACTGATCATTTGTGCAGGTCTATTTAGATGAGCCGTTCACGCCTGCACAAAGTTTCTGTTCTTTTTATCAAAATAGAAAACCATACTAATGCAATTACTGTGTTTCAGGGAGTCACTGAAGCATCATCTTCAATAATATCATCAACGGAAGTCTATGAGGAGCCCGAGGTATGGATCTTGACAGTTCCATCTAACTAGATCAACAATGCGTGAATAATTGTCGTTTGAATGTTCTACACAAAGCGTTCATTCGTGTTTTGCTATTGAGATGTACGTGGGTATTGGTCCCCAAGTACATTTTGTGTTTTCGATATTATTATACATACTAATGAAAGTTCTATGTTTCAGGGAGTCGATGGAGCGTCAGTGCGTGATGGATGTGCTTATCATGAAAATATAGTCGTTGCAGCGCAAGAGGAAGTGGAGACATGCACACACGAGTCGGAGCAACAGCGTCCTGATGTTGAAGTTCGAGGCAAGAAAGTTTCAAAGAAAAGAAAGCAAAAGAAGGTTAGTGTCCTGGTCACTATATTATGTTGTTTTTCACTGTTAATAGTTCAATACTGTAAGTTGTGTTTAAACTGAACATCCCTTTTCCAATCTGTCCTCTAGTTGCGAGTGGGTGTACGAACTAGATCTACACAGACAGTGAAGCGAACGAGAGATGTTGCTTGTCAAACCTTTTGGCAGGGACTTGAGACTGGAGATGCATCGTGCCAATGGGAAGAATATGAAGTGATTGACAACGGAGCTATACCACCACCAGCCATTGATAGTGAATGTCCTCCTGGTAGTTCGGATGCAGTCGGAGATCAATTCACAGAATCCACACCCGCAAAAACTAAGACCGCGAGAAAGTTGAAGAAATTGTTTTATTCACCCATCTCCGGAGAAGGAACAGATGTTGCAATGGAAGAGAATGAAGTGGACGACAATGAAACACCATCAATATCACTGAACATAGCGGAAGACGATATCAGAGATTCTACCTTTCATGTGAGTGACATGTCCTCAACGTTACAGGCCGAACCAGCTGGGATGCAGAGTGACAGTATAAGGAAAGAGGCCAAATTCATTGTATTCGATAGTTGTTTGATTGATATTATTATTCGGATGAAATGTGGGCATTCGGTTGGTGGGGAAGTATGTGGGGAGCCATTCATTAATGTGACTCGTGCAATTCGAGGCACTAACCTTAAAATACATGCCACCTGTACAAAATATCATCCTTTCTCATGGTCTGCACAACCTATGCTGGGACAACTGCCAGCAGGCAATCTACTTTGTGCAGCGGCTGCACTTTTTAGTGGTTCAAGTTTTAAAAAATTAGAGTCTTTCTTTCAGTTTGTGGGAATCCATTTCATTGCGAAAACTCAGTTCTACAAATACCAACCCGATTATCTATTTCCAGCCATTAGCGAAGCTTGGAGAATGGAAAAAATGTCTATTGATAGTACATTCGCGGGCAAACGGTTCAGGCTAGCCGGTGATGGACAGTGCGACAGCCCAGGATTTTCAGCCAAGTACTGCACCTACCACTTTCAGGACATGGAAAGTAAGAAAATTGTGAGTTCGGTTGTCGTGCAGGTGTCACAAAGTACATCCTCAGTGGCCATGGAGAAAGTTGGCTTTGTAGCATCATTGCAAGAACTACAATCGCGGGAATGGTGATCGACCTGATAGCCACGGAAAGACACGTTTCAATTGCCAAGACAATGAGAGAACAGTACAAAAATATAAATCACCAATTTGACGTTTGGCATCTTGCAAAATCAATCAATAAAAAATTGTCGGCTGCAGGTAAAAAAAAAGAATTGCAAGGTATTTCACAGTGGTCCAAGTCAATCAGCAACCATCTTTGGTGGAGCTCAAAAACATGTGGAGGGTCGTTGGAAATTCTACTGGAAAAATGGCGGTCAGTAATGCCACACTGTACGAACGTTCACCGATGGAACACGAACCAACATTTCCACAATTGTGAACATGGCCATTTGTCCACAGAGGAGGCACGGAAGAAGAAGTGGTTGATTCCTTCATCACCCACTCACAAAGCCATTGAAAAGATTGTATTTGATAAAACTATAACAAAAGCTTTGAGGGGACTCACGGAATTCTGCCACACAGGAGATTTGGAGGTGTTTCACAATATGTGCCTAAAGTACAGGCCAAAACGATTGCATTTTGGCATGGAGGGCATGATAAATCGGACTCTTTTAGCGGTCTTGGCACATAACCATAATGTTGGCCGTCAACAAAGTAGGACGACCGGAACTTTAGGGACGCTTCGCTACAATAAGGCCTTCACTAAAAGAAGTAAACAATGGGTGATCAAACCAGTGTTTGAGGATATGCAATATGAGTTTATTGAGAAACTTATTGTTGACGTCCTAGATAGGCACATAAATGGAGTTGTGAACGAACCTGTGCAGGGGACAACTGCATTGCCACCCAACATTGCCTCTGTTCCATGTCCACCTAAAGAAGAACTCATTGAGAAATACACATCACGGTTTAAATGATTGTAATTTGATTGTCTGTTCTCTCGAGTCTCCTCATGTCGCAGGCCCATTGAATATGTGTATCTATCCAACCTTGTTCATTTGCGCATTAAATTAAACCAAACAGTAATATAAATCATTTTTCAAAAAATATAGAATGTCTCCGTATTTATGGTTCTGTGGGGCTGCAAACCACGCAGACAAAATGCAAAGATGCAGTGTAAATTTCAAGTCCTGTGAGAATGCCTTACACTGAATGTAGCTAACTAGGAATGTGTGCTCGTTCAAAGTGAAGGTCAGCTGCTTTGATTTTTTCTCGGGTGCCAGAATGGCCCCCGACTCAGTATAAGGTTCTATTGTATTTTGACCTTGACAGGCCGGGACCACGTAAGAAACGATAATGAATATAATTTCAGAAACGAAAGCCATTTCATGTTCGTTCATTAGAAGAAATAACGTCGGCATAGAAGGAGTGGTATTTCGGGGCTGCCCTACGCACAGACACAATGGAAAATGCAAATATAATGTAAGTAACTCTTTAGATGAGTTTATACCGCAATTTAATTACTATACAGTAGCTTTAAAGACGGGTTAAGTTGTACTTGTTCGTTCTATGTGGCATATTGTTTTGTACCGCGCACTATCTTGGGGAGAACCGTCTACTTTTACGGAAGCACCTCAAAACCTTTGCTTCTGCTTTCTCTCTCCCTCTCCCCTGCTACAACTGGTCCACTGTCTGCGATCTCGGTCCTGGGCCCTTCCACTCTCCACCTGCACTCCCTGTCAACCCCTGCACTGATGGACTGTCTCAGTATCCTACAGCCCCCCCTTGACGTTTAAAACCCAGTTGCACTGTCCTAGCTATGAAATAATTTCCCGACCGAATACATAAAATGAATAATTTTAATAAAGATCTGATGGTGAGACTAATTTCATTGTTTATGTTTTTCAAACAGGTACATCATGCATTACTGCATGTGTCACGAGTACCAGACACCGGCGGACGGCTTTTTTAACCGCCAGTTGCTTCTCCGCGTGAACAACGTTACCACCCTGACCATTTTATGGGACGATCGCCAAGTACAAGTATGCCCTTACGCGGTACTAACGGCTAGATGCAACATACAGACCGTTGTGCTGGCCTAGTGCCTCGTTGTTGGAACAGCCATGCAATTATCAGTGCGACCGAAGAGCTTATTTTACCGTTAACCAACACCCTGTTTACTGCACACGAACATCGCTTGCCTCAAGACGAACTATTTTGGATCGAGAGCAAATAAAAATGAAAATCGCTGAATATTCTCTAAACATTTGATGTCCAATAAATGTACTTTGCCAAATGTACAATCTTGCAGTTTGCTTTTAAACCACAGTTTCATATTCCGAATTGTGGCGCTGTATTGTGAGATGATCTAAGACCCTGTGTACAGCAAAGGAACATCGCGTGCCTCAAAACGAACTTTTTGGAACCTGAGCAAATAAAAATGCAAATCGCTGAATATTCTCTAAACATTTGATGTCAAATAAATGTACTTTACCAAATTTACAATCTTGCGGTTTGATTTAAAAGTACAGTTTCATATTGCGAATTGTGGCGCGCTGTGTTGTGAGCTAATCTGTGTTGGTTTCCGGGTTCTGTGTGGAGTCGCGTAGAAGACGCCTGGGCGCGTTTGCCTATGCAGCACAGTCACGTCACGGATAGAGGCGGGGAATATGAATGTTTTGATAAAGTCTGTTTCAGGGGCGGGGGATTTGATTTAGTGCCGCAAACGCAGGTGAGCCAGGACGATGGGGGGAAATGATAGGATTATCAGAAAATGGCGGCTGATTTCGAGTGCGTTAATGGACGAAAAGTCGGGTAAGGTCCATAGGAAAGTTTTCTACGATCTACCGAGTTATGCTTAAAAACACATGGCCGAACCGTAGGGACAATAAAAAAAAAGTCCCGGAACTATCCTTTAACAATTTAGGATTCTCCCCCTTCATCTGCATTAACCATCTCAAGGGTTGGTGGTCAGTCTGAATCACAAAAGTAGATCCATACAAGTATGGTCTAAACTTCTTCAGTGACCACACAATAGCAAAACATTCTCTTTCCATGGTTGCCTACCTTGTTTCTGGTTCCTTCAGCTTTCTTCTGATGAAGCTGATGGGGTGCTCCCTACCTTTCCTATCCAGCTGACTCAGAACTGCACCTATTTCTGTATTGGAAGCATCTGTTTGCACAATGAAGGTTTGGCTGTAGTCAGGAGCTCTTAAGACTGAAGCTTGACAAAGGGCTTTCTTAAGTCCTTCAAATGCCTTGTTGCATTCCTCATTCCACCTGACCTTTTTAGGAAATTTGGGTGAGGAGACTACATTCAAGGGAGAAGCTGTGGACCCATAGTTCTCTATGCAGTTCCTATAATAACCAGTGAGACCTAAGAAGGCACTCACTTGGGTTTGAGTAGTAGGGGTGGCCGATTCTTGTACAGCATGTACTTTGCTAGGCAATGGCCTTAGTTCACCTCCTCCTACTTCATGTCCAAGGTAGGCCACTTTGCTCTGACCAATTTGACATTTACTTGCCTTTATGGTCAGATGGGCCTGTTCAAGAGCCTGCAAAACATATTCTAAGTGGTCAACATGTTCTTTTCAAGTAGGGCTGAACACTGCAATGTCATCCAGTATGCCATGCAGAATTCCTCCATCCCATTCAGAACTTGATTAACCATCCTTTGGAATGTTGAAAGTGCAGTCCTTAATCAAAAAGGCATTACCTTAAACTGGTTGAGGCCTGATGGGGTTGAAAATGCAGTTTTCTCCTTGGCATGGTCTGTCAGGGCTATTTGCCAATAGCCTGACATTAGGTCAAATGTACTGAGGTACTTGGCTGAACCAAATTTGTCCACCAGCTCATCTGTCCTAGGTAAAGGATGGGCATCAGTCTTAGTGACTGCATTTAGAGCTCTATAGTCCACACCGAATCTCAACTCCTTGGATCCTGCCTTTGTCACTAGCACAACTGGACTAGACCATGGACTGGTAGACGGTTCTATTACCCTGAGATCAAGCATCTTGTTGACCTCTTCCTTTATGATGTGGGTTCTGACATGATCTGACATCCTGTAACCTCTGCATTTGACAGGTAAACAGTCACCAGTGAGAATATCATGCTGGCTCCAAGTGGTCAAGCCTGGTGATAGTGAAAACAGGGGGGCAAACTGATTTAAAAGAAACCTGCACTCCTCCTGTTGTTCCAGTGTCAGATTATAAGAGAGATTAACTCCTTCTATTTTCTCATCTAAAGGTTGTCCCCTGAGGAGATCAGGTAGAGGTTCACTCTCTTCCTCCTCTTGAGCTGAAGCTAGAAGCAAAGCTCCCACTTCTGGTCTTGAGACATAGGCTTTTAGACGGTTGGTGTGAAAGACCCTGGAGGCCTGCTTAGGATTGCCTAAATCCACCAGATAGTTGACCTCTCCAAGTTTTCCCACAACATTGAAGGGTCCTATCCATTTGTCCTGTAAGGCCCTCTGCCTTGTAGGTACCATAACTAAAACTTGCTTGCCTTGAGTAAACTCAAACATTGGTGGCCTTCTGGTCATGCCAATGCTTCACCAGAGCCTGAACTGCTTTTAAGTTATCAGATGCTTCTGTCATCATGTGTGTCATTCTCCTCCGGAGACCTAACACATAGTCAGTGTCTCTCACTGGCTTGGGAGAAGGAGCACTCTCCATGTCAAATACACACAATAATGGGGAAGAGATGTTGACACTCTCCCCCGAACCACAGAAGCCAAATGAAGTCGACCCTCCCACCGTGGTTGGCACAGGTACCTGATATAGATTAGACAGGACAGCACATGGCAGCCAGTCGGGGGAAGAGGGTTAGGGAGAGGTTGTGGACAGGGTAGGGGAAGTTAGGAACACCGGATACAGGGTGAGGGAGAACCTAGTTTGGATAGGAATGGGGAAGTAACAGGAAAAATCCCTACACTAGCTATACCTAATCACACCTTGAATCACTCACCAAAATCTGTGTTTACTCTTATAACAGTCACCATGATACACACTTAACCTGCACACTTAAACATTCAGTTGGTTTGCATAACATGATTAGTTAGTACATCTTGATACATGTACCCCTCTCATTTGCTCATAGAAAGAAAACATATATAGCTAACATGGCAAGCAAAATGGAACATACAATGGGAATTGCTCCCACTATGAAAGACAAAGACTCATGACCCCCTGGGCTGGCGTAAGCATTGCGGACATACAATGAACAGAAACAGAGAATGAAACACCTATCTGGGCGTCACACATATGGGCTTCTTGTAATAGTTCATAAACTGCTCCTCCCCGTTCGCAACACGTGGAGAGCTTAAACTTTGAACAACCCAAAATAACTCAGTTCTTGACTCCACCAATCGGGCAACCTTGCGTATACTACAACGTTCTTTTCCAACTCATATCCATGCTCATAGGAAATGCATATAGTGCCATTTCATAAACACTCCCGAGCCCCTGCCCGCACTTATCTTTGGTCCGGGAGGCTCCTGAGCCTTCCCAGACGTAATAGCTGTCGCTCGTAGCAGCCTCTCAGCACACACCACTCCTCACGGCTTCTGTAACATCACGGCCACAATCTCTGAGTTCCGGCAGCGTCCATAAGCGGGCGGTGGCTCCTTTCTTCCTCGTAAACAGCAACCTCCGGAAACAAAATAAGCCACACCTGCCGTGCGCCGTGGGCCTCCTCATAAACCGTTGCTAATCACGATCAGCTGGCCACATGCGCGCACGGCAATGGACTACATATTTTCCCAAGTACTACTGGGAATTGTAGTCTTTACTGTGTTTTTCTTCAATACAGTCTTTTCCTCAGTCCCTGACATCCGCGCCTGCCCTTATTCCTGACATTACCTCCTCTCCTAGGGCACTTCCCAGCACCAGGCTTACCCGGATGTCATAGATGAAATTGTCTGACCAACCTCGGGGCATGTACGACTTCCGCCGGTCCCCAAGAACAGTCCTCGGGGCCATAGCCTTTCCACTGAATCAAATACCATAGTTGATTATTCCTTTTCCTGGCGTCTTGAATGCTTTTAACTTCGTACTCCATCTGGCCTTCCTTCAGAATCGCTGTAGGCCTTTTAGCCGTCATTCCCGGAGCTGCGGGTTTAAGTAAAGACACATGGAATACCGGGTGTATAGGTAATGTCTTAGGTAGATGCAATTTCATGGCAGTAGGAGACACACATTTATTAATCGTATAAAGACCAATGAAGCGAGGCGAAAATTTCCGTGGACCTATCAAAGATAAATTTCGTGTTGATAACCACACTCCCCCACTTCATATTTAGGACTTTCCTGTCGATGCTTATCTGCTTGGAGCTTATACTGCCTTTTAGCTCTTTCCAAATTTGCCTGTACTCTTTGCCTAACCTCAAGAAGCAACTGTTTGCGCTCCTGTAACGCTGGCATGATTTCAACTTTGGGTAAATGTTCCGGGATCATGTTTTGCTCTTGACCATATAAACATTCATTTGGTGCCATTCCCAGAGAAGGGTGGTATGTGTTGTTATAGGTAAACTCCGCCAACCATGAGGCCTCTACCCAAGATTCTCTGCTATCCCCCAAATACCCTCATAAGTATTGCTCAAGGGTTTGGTTAACTCGCTCTGTCTTTCCGTCAGTTTGAGGATGATAACTAGTGGAGAGCGCACAGTTGATTCCTGGCATCTGGCAAAAGGCACGCCAAAATCGAGAGGTGAATTGAGAGCCTCTATCTGAGACAATACTTTTTGGCAGTCTATGCAACCTTACCACATGTTGTAAAAACAACTTTGCCAACTTCCCTACCCCAAGTGTTCCCACACAAGGGACAAAATGAGCTTGTTTTGACAAGAAACCCACCACTACCCAAATGGTATCAAATTGCTTATCAGGGGGCAAATCCGTGATAAAATCCATAGAAATATGGGTCCAGGGTTTTACAGGAGTATGTAATGGTTGTAACAACCCTCTCTTCTTCACATGCTCAGTTTTGTTACGGGCACAATTTTCACATAACCCCAATTAGATCTCCATATCTTGTCTTAAGGTAGGCCACCAAAAATATTTGTCCAAATATTTTGCATTTTTCTCAAACCTGCATGTCCTGCTAATGGAGACTTGTGGCACCAGTACAGTGCATTGTCCTGTAATTCCTTAGTTGGTAAATACAATCTCCCTTGGTGATAAGGAATTCCTTCCCGGACTGTTTGTGCAGGATGACCTTTCAACCACTCCTTTAATTGCCGGGAAGGTAAAGCCTTCTTAACTAGCTCACTAACCTGCTTAGTGATAGCCCCAATAATTTTTTCTGAAGGAATGATGGCCTTTACTTCACCTACTGCATTCTCCATATTTTGTTGCCTGGATAGAGCATCCGCCTTTCCATTCTTACTACCTGGTCTGAATGTCACCACAAAATCAAATTCGTTGAAGTACTGCGACCATCTCAGTTGTCTAGGACTGAGTGATTGAGCTGTTTTGAAATATTGCAGATTTTTGTGGTCAGTTATCACCACTACCTGATGCCTTGCTCCTGAAAGATAATGTCTCCACTCCAGAAATGCTGACCTAGTGGCCAACAATTCCTTGTCAGTGATCGAATAATTCTGTTCACAACTAGACAATTTTCTCGAGTAAAATGCCACTGGGTGCCAAATTCCTTTCTCATCTTTCTGCGATAAAATTGCTCCCACTGCCACATTACTGGCATCCGTCTCAACTTGAAACACTTTGTCTGTATTAGGGTGCTGTAACACAGGGGCAGTAGTGAATGCAAACTTTAACTCCTGAAAGGCTTTCTCAACCTCAACACTCCAAGTAAATCGCACCGCTTTCTTTAGAAGTTGTGTAATAGGAGTGACAATTTTGGAGAAATTACTGATAAATCGTCTATAAAAATTGGCAAACCCCAAAAAAGATTGTATGTCCTTTATGCACTGCGGAGATGGCCAATCCATCACTGCCTGAACCTTTTTTGGATCCATCACAATCCCTGAGTTAGTCAGTATGAAGCCCAAAAACTCCACTTGCGTTACATGGAATGCACATTTTTCCAATTTCACACATAATTGATACTCCTGTAATCTCTGCAACACTGCCTTCACATGTCTTACATTTTGTTCTAGGGAATCTGAATAAATCAAAATATCATTGATGTAAACAATAACAAAAACATCAATAAACTCATGCAATACCTCTTGCATAAAAAACTGAAAAGCTGCGGGAGCATTACATAAACCAAAAGGCATCAATGAATACTCAAACAATCCAAACTTGGTTCTGAATGCAGTCTTCCACTCATATCCCTCTTTTACTCGTATTATATGGTACGCACCCCTTAAATCCCACTTAGTATAAATCTTGGCAGCCCTCACCTGATCTAATAGGACCGAAATCAAAGGTAATGGGAATCTGTTCTTAATTGTGACTTCGTTCAATGTATGATAATCAATGCATGTGCATAAGGTTCCTTCCTTCTTAGGGACAAAAAATATTGGTGAAGAAACTGGAGAGGTAGAATGTCTAATAAATCCTTTACACAACATCTCGTCTAGATACTCTCGTAGGTGCACATTTTCCTTTTCCTTGAGGGCATAAATTCTACTACATGGTCATTTTGCCCCCTCTTCTAAATCAATCACACAGTCATAGGTCCGAAGCGGGGGTAATTGATCAGCCACTTTTTTGTCAAACACTTTAGCAAATTCCAAGTAAGGCGTGGGAATTCCTTCTCCCACTGCTCCCATCACCTGATCCACTGCACCCTTCTCAATTAACAATGCCGCCGGACCCACCTCTGGTAATATGTGCTCTTGACACCTTTGCTCATCGAACCATAGTGCCTGTTTTTCCCAATCAATCCGAGGATTGTGTCTCCTTAACCATGGCACTCCCAGAATCAAACCAAATTGAGGGGCTGCAATTAAATCAAAAGTAATTTCCTCGCGATGACCACCTACACAAATTATTTCCAATTTTTGAGTCTGCTTCTTTATGGGGCCTGATACCAATGGTGAACCATCTACTGACTGTACTCCTTCCACCCTTTGCTTATCTACTAATGGTAATCCTAACTGGGCCGCAAGGGTAATGTTCACAAAATTGCCTGTAGCCCCTGAATCCACCATTGCCATCACTTCCTGTTTTGTCAATGCAAAACATAATGTTACCAGGATATATAAATGAGAATTCATACCCCCTACCGTAGTTGCAATCCATCTGGGGAACCCTACTTCCCTCAGGCCTGTCACCTGTGTTCCCCCTAAGGCCGGCCCAAATCTTTTCCCGCTCCCTTTGTACTCTTCTCTCCACTTCCACTTTTCTGAGGAGTATTGCGGCAGGTTCAAATAAAGTGTCCTGCTTGCCCACAATACAAACACAACTTATTCATCTTGCGTTGCTCTCTCCCTGCCACTGACAATGGTCCCCTTACACTCCAAATATGCATTGGTTCCACTTCACTTGTCCGTCCTCCTCTACTCCTATCTAGCCGTACAAATGGCACTGCTTCTGGTATTTTCTTATCGCCTTTCCTCTCATTCATTCTATGATCCAACCGCAAAGCCAGGTCTATCATGGCAGTGCAAGTTCTGGGCTGCGGTTCTACTTGAGCAATCGCATCTTTCAGTTCTTCCCGTAAGCCTTGACAAAAAACACTGTTTGTTTGGCCACCGGCCACTCCGTCTCAATTACCAATCTGTTAAACTGTGTTACATACGTTACCAAATCCTGGTCTCCTTGCTTTAATCCTAATAACTCCTTATCCTGTGCTACAGACACCTCCCGTCGATCAAATAGCCTACCAAATTCCGCTAAAACCCATCCCAATTATACAATAGAGGGTCATCTTTTTGTACCAATGGCATTGCCCATGCTGCTGCGTCTCCTGTCAAATAAGAAATCACAAAAGCCGTCCTAGACTGAATAGTCTCAAATGCTGTAGGCTTACACAAAAAATGTAATCTACATTGGGTAAGGAACATCATGTACTTCCTCGGATCCCCCGAGAAGCGTTCTGGAGCGGCAAGCGGTATACTACTGGGAGGTTGTACAATTACTGTAGGATTCTGACTTGCTGAAGTTCCCATTGCACTGGTCCCTTCCAACAGAGTCTTTTGTGCAATTAAACTTTGTACTTGTGTTTTTAAGTTATCAGATTCTTGTCTAGCATGCGCTAATTCTACCTGAATGTCTTGGAGTGCCTTAAGCACATCAGCCAAAGGCGGAGGTGTCGCTTCCATTTGGCTTGGGTGATTGAAAGTATCCCAATATGGGGGTGGCTTATTATGTCAAATACACACAATAATGGGGAAGAGATGTCGACACTCTCCCCCGAACCACAGAAGCCGAATGAAGTCGAACCTCCCACCGTGGTTGGCACAGGTACCTGATATAGATTTGACAGGACACCACGTGGCAGCCAGTGGGGGGAAGAGGGTTAGGGAGAGGTTGTGGACAGGATAGGGGAAGTTAGGAACACCGGATAGAGGGTGAGGGAGAACCTAGTTTGGATAGGAATGGGGAAGTAACAGGAAACATCCCTACACTAGCTATACCTAATCACACCTTGAAACACTCACCAAAATGTGTGTTTACTCTTATAACATAGTCACCATGATACACACTTAACCTGCACACTTAAACATTCAGTTGGTTTGCATAACATGATTAGTTAGTACATCTCGATACATGTATCCCTCTCATTTGCTCATAGAAAGAAAACATATATAGCTAACATGGCAAGCAAAATGGAACATACAATGGGAATTGCTTCCACTATGAAAGACAAAGACTCATGGCACTCTGTGCTGGCATAAGCATTGCTGACATACAATGAACATAAACAGAGAATAAAACACCTATCTGGGCGTCACACATATGGGCTTCTTGTAATAGTTCATAAACTGTTCCTCCCCCATTCTCAAGACGTGGAGAGCTTAAACATTGAACAACCCAAAATAACTCAGTTCTTGACTCCACCAATCGGGCAACCTTGTGTATACTACAACGTTCTTTTCCAACTCATAACCATGCTCGTAGGAAATGCATATAGTGCCGTTTCATAAACACTCCCGAGCCCCTGCCTGCAGTTATCTTTGGTCCGGGAGGCTCCTGAGCCTTCCCGGATGTAGTAGCTGTCGCTCGTAGCAGCCTCTCAGCACAAACCACTCCTCACGGCTTCTGTAACATCACGGCCGCAATCTCTGAGTTCCGGCAGCATCCATAAGCGGGCGGCGGCTCCTTTCTTCCTCGCACACAGCAACCTCTGGAAAAAAAATAAGCCACACCTGCCGTGCGCTGTGGGCCTCCTCATAAACCGTTGCTAATCACGATCAGCTGGCCACACGCGTGCATGGCAATGGACTACATATTTTCCCAAGTACTACTGGGAATTGTAGTCTTTACTGTGTTTTTCTTCAATACAGTCTTTTCCTCAGTCCCTGACATCCACGCCTGCCCTTATGCCTGACACTCCAACCCCTCCTTAATTAGGGCCAATGGACCTCTAACTGGATGACCACAGAGAAGCTCAAAGGGACTAAATCCAATTCCATCCTGAAGGACTTCTCTATTAGCAAATAGAAGACATGGCAGTAGAAGGTCCCACTTTCCTCTAAGGGGTTCCTCTAAAGCACCTATCATGGTCTTCATAGTATGGTTAAACCTTTCTACCAACCCATTCGTCTGGGGATGGTAAGCAGTTGAGAACTTGTAAGTCACTCCACAGTTTTTCCAAATGGCCTGCATGTAGTGAGACATACGATTGGATCCCCTGTCAGAGATTACTTCCTTAGGAAAACCTACCCTGGTAAAAATACCAAGTAGGGCCTTAGCAACAGCCTGAGCCGTAGCAGTCCTCATAGGTATAGCTTCAGGATACCTAGTAGCATGGTCTACTACAACCAATATAAATCGATTGCCTGAAGAGGTTGGAGGGTCTAATGGACCAACAATGTCGATTCTTACCCTCTCAAAAGGGACTCCCACCACTGGGAGAGACACTAGAGGTGCCACATTATTGGCTCCACTCTTGCCAGAGATCTGACAAGTTTGACAGCTCCTACAGAATTTATCTACATCAGACCCCAATTTAGGCCAGTAGAAATATAGAGAAAGTCTTTCCTTGGTCTTCTTGAAACTTAAGTGACCAGTCAAAGGAATCTCGTGGGCTAACTATAGGAACCGGTGTCTTGTCTCTAGAGGCACTACAAGTCTTCTGTAGTCCCCTGGGATAGACTCTGTTGGTTCACTGTAGAAAATGCTATCTTCCCATTAAAACCTATGCTTCCCTGGCTCTTGCCCGTCCAGCTGGGAAGCTGCCTGTTGGCGAAGACCTTCAAGAGTAGGGCACTCTCTTTGACTATTGCTGAAGTCTGCCCTACAGGGGCCACCTTCTGCTAGTAAAGACTGCAGCTCAGGATGGTCTTTATGATCCAGATCTCCAACACGGGCAAGGTCTTCTTCCAGCTCTGAATCTTCAGCAGCTGATTCAACCTTTCCTGGTTGTTCCTCACACTCAGCCTCAGCTGGTGGAGTAGTCACAGGTGTGACTTTGGACAGTCCTCTCGGGGATGTCCTTATTGGTAGCACAGGAGTGCTTTCTGACTTTTTCTTTGAGAGCTTGGGTTTCCCCTTGGTCTCATTCTTCTTTTAGATAGCATTGAGGAATTCCTGTGGACTGGGTGTTATAGATTCCTCTGTACATCTACAAGGGAGTCAGTTAAGGTACCCTCTCTGGCTTCCCTTGTCTGCTCCTGTTTCCTTTTACTGGGAGGCCTGGGGGTGCCTGATACAACTCCAAGAGCGTTTAAGTCATTCCCCAACAGGACTCTCCCAGGCACCTCACTTTGTACACTAACATGTATCTTGACAGTCATGTTGGGGCACTGGATGAGAGCTGGTAGTCTAGGAAGCATTTGGACAGAGCCTCCAGCAAGCTTATTGAGGCCTTTGGGTGCCTTAGCAACATCCTCAGGTTTGAAAAAAGATTCATCCACCACTGTAATGCTGGCCCCAGTGTCTCTAATGGCAGGGGCCTCCTGTCCATTCACAAGTACACTGTCCCTGTAATATTCTTTTGTGTTATCTGGAATTCAATTATAGACATCTAAATTCTGTTGTTTCCACAGACCCAGGGACCCACTGGCAGAAACCCCATTGGAGTCTTCAACCAGTAATTGAAAGTTTCCACTTGCCATGTGTACTTCTCCCTCTGGGGAAAATGCTAAGGAGACAGTGTGGACCCCTGAAGGTTTACCCTTACATCTGGGATCCCCTTTCACATGATCAGTAGACCCACAAGCATAACATTTTCCAAATATTTTCACAAATGAGGGTTTTTGCTGACCTCCCTCTGGTTTGGCACTAGAGGTTTCACTAGCCTGATTCGGTTTCCCTTGTGGCTTACCCTTTTTATGTTTTGGGCCCTCTTTTGGATTGGAGGTATTCAAATTCTCTTTGCCATCTTTTTTGTGCTGCTTCCCATCATCCTTCTTCTGAGTTGCCCTAGAAACCTTGTCAGTAGCCCTGCTGGCAACCCACAAGTCAGCAGCCTTTGCTAACTTCTTTGGATCAATGTCCTTAGAGTCAGTCAAGTGCTGTCTCAGCTCAGGAGAGCAGGCATCAAAAATAGATTCTAACAAAAATAGATTTCTCATTCCTTCAAAATTGTTAACTCTGTAACCCTTAACCCAACCATCTAAGGTTTTCAAACATTCACACACCCAGGTAGCCCAAGGAGTACCATCATGCTTTTTGAGGGTCCTAAATCTCTTAGGGTACTGGGAAGGAGTGTTCCCAAATCTAGCTATCAAAGCTAGCTTCACGTTTTCATACTCCAATCTTTCAAGTTGCCCCACCTCCATTACAGCATCAGTTGCAACCTGGGGGAGCTTAGACAAAAGCCAAGGAATCAACTGATTCCCTGTAAAACCCTGAATCCCATAGTTATATTCAAAAGCAGCCACCCAATCCAAAATATCAAGTCTCACTTCATACATAATCATAGCTTCTTTAGGCATGCAAGGCCTCATAGGACTGGAAGACCTAGAAGACTCTGGGATAGAGCCATTTTCAAGAGACAATTTCTTCATTTCAAGAGCATGATGCATTTCCATTTCTCTGAGTTTCATTTCTTGATGTTTACTTTCAGTTTGCATTTGGTGCCTTTTGAAGTCTAACTCAAGTCTCATTCTTTCAAGAGAGGCACATTCTGGACTCAGTATGGGACCTGGTAGGGTCCCTGTGGTAATAGCTTGAGGACCTAAAGCAAGAAGGAGTGCAGTGGGGCTCACATCCTGAAACCCCTCTGACTCTTCTAACTCATCAATAACATTAGAGTTGGACTCTGAATCATTATCATCCTCATCAACATTATCCACATTTGCTGAGGGGGTAGGGGTTATAGCTCTGTCTCCCAGTCTTTGATGATTCAACAGTTTCTCAATCAATTCATTTTTCTTGCCTTTAACAGAGAGAGACCTGACTTTACACATATCTTTCAGTTGATCTACTGTTAGAATGACCAGGGCATCCGGTTTGAAGCTATCCATATTTGGCATTATACAAAAATTGCTTTTCTAGTGATGCTTAGCTTTGTGAAGGTTATTTGAACAAAAGTAAGAGCAGCAGTCTCAATGTAACAACTATATTTAATCCTCACCACTTGCCACCAGTGTTAGGCAGAATTGCATGCAGTACCCTCTGGGACCACCACATACAATTAGGACTACAGGTGTAAGCCAAACCAACGTTTATTATAAGTCTGTACTACACAGTTTCGTGGTAGCGAGCGGAGCAGCCAGGCTTATCTCAAGAGGGAATGTGAGCAGTACAAGAGGCTACACAGAGGTTTTACAATCACAGTGGTTCAAGTAGACACTTACACTCAAGGTTTCTTGGTAAAACACTTATTAATTTATTACACAATCATTTAGAAAACATTCACTAGAAGGAGGCAACTTAATATTATACACAAACACACTTCAATAACAAACCAATGAGTTTTTGAACAAATTAGGCTTCCTGAAATAGGAGCAAAATGGCATTTCAGTTACTTTCAATGGGAGTAAAAAAGGTACAAGTTAGCAGAATAGATCACAAATACTTTCTTAGGCACTGCAAATAGTTTTGTTTCACTAGAGGACTCGATTCAGTTCGATAGGCCTAGGCCTAGGCCAAAGTCAATGGACTAGTGTCTTGGACAGGAAAGAGCAGTTCTTGAAGTAAACGTCAAAGTCTTTGCAAAATTTCTCAGAAGTAGTTTGTACGAAAAAGAATCATATTTTGGGTCACAAGCTGATTAGGCCTGCAAATTGGGAAAGTTTCACAAACTTTCACCGGGAGAGAGGCGTTCTCTCAATTGGGTTGGCACAGTACCTTAGTATGAAGTAAAAGATGCAGCTGACGACGTTGGCTCCTGGCAGTTCCTGCAGATCTCACTGTTCCTAAGCCTCAGTCGTGGGGACAAGAGGGAGGACATCAGGGGACTCCTGCACTGCACAGGATCGTTGGAAAATGCTGACAAAATGGAGTCAAGCACACAAGCTGGTGTCCTTCCCCCTGGTTAATCCTAACCAGCTTTGAGAATGGTATCCAGGTGGCTTACGAGTTGATTGGTCCCACCAACTCGCAGGAAGAAGTCGTCCTTAAGGGGCTTCTCTGTCGAGATGAACTTGGCAATTCGGACCTGCAGCAGGGCGTCACCGGGCAAACCAATGGTCCAGGAGTTGCAGCAGCCGTCCTCTTCCAGCTCGTCTTTGGTTCTTTCGTTCCAGTGGTCGACTCTGCTTTCCAGTCCAGGAAGCTCACCTTTCAAACAGTTTTCTCCCATTCATTCCAGCCTAGCTGCCACTCACCCAGCAGGGTGGCTGTCCTTGCCGGACAGTCAGCCAACTAATCACGCCAGAGTACATTTGGGTCTCCTAGGAGATTAAGCACAGGGAGTTACGGGCACCTCCCTCACTTCCTGCCCACCCCAGACACTCAGACGCCAGAGGCGGTCTTCAGTCCTGAAGCCTGCCAAAGTAATAGAAACAAAGGGACCAAAACTTTTTTGGCGCACACAGACAAACACTAGAAGGGCCTTTTCCAAAAAGAAATGGTGAAAAAAGAAAACCGGGACCTGTTTAAACAAAGGGGCTTAAGGCGCCATCTTGAAAAACATGGCTCCCGCGATTTTTAGCTACTGGTGTCCGCAGTTGGGAAAAATCATGGTAGTTTGTTGTAAAACCACTGCCACCAGCCATTTCGATAAAAAAGATAGGATTTGACTGCTACATGAGTTTCTAGACACAGGGGATACTAGGTAGCCCCTCTAGCACTCGATAGGAAGATAGTGGTGCTGGGTCTAGGTGGTTCGCCATCACTTCCGTTTTGTCACTCTCTGCATATCGGAGTTTGCCATCTTTGCCAATTAGGCATGAAATATTGTTCCTGTTGTGTATCCTTTTGAGCTTATATGCTAGCATCCGGTTTGCCTTATTATTTCTACTGTAATAAAACTGTTTTGTTGTGATATGATATGATAGTTTATTTATATAGCGCCTATACACAATGTGTTTCAAAGCGCTTCAAAGCAAGGGAGGGAACAAGGCCAATGATTTCGCTGTTCTGTCAGCCCAGTGCATTTCCAGTGATATTTTTGCTTTTTTCAATGATTTTTTCAATGCTCTTTAACCCTTTCTAGACCAGTGGGTTTGTAACTCTTTTTCTAGTGATGTAACCAAACCCTCTAGTTTGGTTCCCAACATTTTTGAGACTCTCCACTGATGACTGTCCCCCTAACTACTGTTTTCATGCCGTCTCAAATTACATCTATGGCAGTGTCAGCTACTGTGTTGTCCGAGAAATAGTTAGTTAGTGTTTCTGCAATTTCCCTTTTAATAGCCTCATCTAATAGCAAAGCATCATATAATTTCCAGTATCACATTGGAGCACGGGGGGAGCCTTTTATGCTTATAACTGCAGATACAGGGGCGTGGTCCGAGATTTCCCGGGTTTGTATCTTAACTTTGTCCAGGCAGCAGTATGATATGTTGGTGACTAACAGTAGAACTATTCTTGAGAATCCCTTTTCTACGTGGGAGTAATGTGTGTATTCTCTAGAGTCGGTGTTTGCCAGCCTCCACGTGTCCACTCTCTCTGTTTCCCTGAAAAATGTGGCTAATGACAGTGCTTGGGTGTAATCTAGTCTGGATGGGGGAAGGGTTTTATCTAATAGTGGGTCAGGGACCATATTAAAATCAAATCTCCGCCTATAAGCAGGTGTCCCTCTGTGAATGTCAGGATGGTTGGGGTCAGGTTTGTTAAGAATTTGGCTTGAGCGCTGTTTGGGCAATAAACCACAGCCAGAGGGATAGGCTGCTCCAACAGTAGGCCCTTCACTAAGAGATATCTACCGCCTGTGTCTCGTCTAACTGTGAATCCCGTTAAGGGGACATTGTCGCTCAGTAGGATGGCCACCCCACTCTTTTTCTCCCCGGATGTGGCGAAGAATTACTTCTTAAACCTTTTGAATCTGATGTGTTTTTCGTCGGCCTGTAACAAGTGGTTGTCCTGGAGCAGTACTATGTCTCCAGCTAGTAAGTTGAGCTTATGCTCCACCGGCTTACGTTTCCCCAGGAAGTTAAGGCCCTGGACGTTCCATGTAATGACATTGAGTTCCCTCTCACTATCCGACCCCATGATGTTCCTTAGTGGGTTCAGTATTGCGTCTCTTCTTGCCTGTCCCAGAGTGCATTATCTGTCTGGTGTTGCTCTGGTTGTATGGTGTTGTGATGTCAATAGATGTCAGTGTATTGTTGCTTTCCTTTCCCTGCAGGAGAGTGACCCACAGTGTTCTCCCCCCTTGTTGATGCGTTCCCCTCCCCTTCTCCTATCCTTCCCCTCCCCCCAACCCCTGATCCCGAATAAATTAGATCAGTCTACCCAATGGGGCAACTGATAGCGCTTCAGCCTCGAGCGATATGGCCAACTGGGCCCAACTTGTCAACGGCAGGACATAATATCCACATGTGTTTTATAACATGCTCTGGCATGTGATAACAGCTTCCCTTGGTCAGTCCCAAATCTGATATTGGGAGATTCCACAGATTTCCCTACAGCCTCTTACCCCCCTTTCCCCCGTATTGTGTTATTTCTGCTTGTGCTATGCCCCCGGCAGATGAATGTGTTCAATTGCCCATGTTGTTGATCGTTAGGGGGATCCAGGGGAGTGGGGGATGGGACACTGACCTTAGACATTCATTTTGTTTTGTGGCAGTTCAATCTGGTTTGGGCTTTCGTCGTGGGGGTCCTTGGATTCTACGCCATCTACCGACTCTGGTCCATGATGCTGGCCCTTGTTTACCGGGGGGGGTCTCGACCAGCCGCTTCCCACTTGGATTCCTCGCTTCCTCCTCCGATGCCCATGAATTTTTCTGCTTCCTTTAGGGAATTGATCTGTTGTCGTGATCCTTCCCAGGAGAATTGCACTGATGTTTGGAAAACCCCAGTGGTATGGGAGCTTTCTTTCCCTAAGCCAGTCCGTCAGTGGCTTGAGTTTTTTCCTTTTTCGTAGGGTGGTGTTCGCCAGGTCTTGGTATAGGAGAATGTTAGAGTCTCTAAAGGAGATTTGCTGCATTGCTCTGGCCTCTTTCATGATTTCCGCTTTTACCCTGAAGAAGTGAACCCTGGCGAGGACGTCCGGGGCAATGTAGTAGACTGCCTCGGGATTGTTCTATGCACCCGGTCCAGCTCCAACGGGGATTCGTCTGGCAGTGTTATTATGAATCTGAATAGGTCTCCTACGTATCCTCTCAGGTCCGCATTGGGAACCGTGATAGTTATTCTGCAGAGTCGAATATTGTTCCTTCTAGTGCCTCACAACGGGCTTCCAGGGCTGCCATTCTGCCAAAGCCTTTCTCCAGTTCAAATGTCCGCTCAACATAGGGTGTTCTCGATGTCTGCCGTCCGATTCTCGACTGATGTGTGTAGTCCTTGGTTTCGCACGGAGAGTCAGCTGGACAATCAGGGGACTTCTTAAGTCCTCAACCGCCCGTGCTCTGGTGCAGATAATTACTGATTATCAGCACGGGCGGCTACGTTGGAGGACGTGAGGAACTCAGGAAACTTTGGAACGCCGGAGGTCTGTTTGGCCGCGGCGGTGAGCATGAGCAGCCGGAGCTTATTCAGTGACAGGAGCTCGGGCTGCGGCGGTGATTTATGAGTGGCTCATTCTCACATTTGGCTTCAGTCTTCAGGGTCCGGGTGTCCTCGTGAGGCGCCCGGACCAGCAGATAAGTGAATCAAACCTTTTATATTTTGTGGCTGAAGCATTTGTATTACGCCGCTTTTCTGTTTGTTTAGTAACGACATTGCCTGTGCGTGTGAGGAAACATGCAAAAGAGTTACGCGCTGGCTAACTATTCTTGTGAAATCCCATGGCTCTGATTCTATACTCTAGGAGTGTTTAAGGAAAGTCTGAGAATGACTCACAGGCGAACCATGAACAATACTTAGCTTCATTTTGTTTTTGGGCAATTACATGGTGAACCGCAGGAAGGGGGCACATGTTTTGTGTACTTTGTTTACCATATTTGTTTGTCGCTTCAGTGTGCCCAGTGGGCCATGAGTCTCATGTTTCATGCAAGGGAGAACCCATTTGTTTGTGCCATCATGCTTGTATGCAAAACTATGTTTACCAAGGGTAACACCCAAATGCTTGTTTCAGTACTATGTTACTTGTGAGTATCTAACACAATGTCCTGTGTGACTTAATGTGGTGAATCTTTAGGGCAGAACTCAAAGGTATGCTATGCTCTGCGAAGATACACCACTCATTAAGATTTATATGAAATAGGTTCATTTTGGTCTTAGGAGGTCAGGTCAGGTTTTCAGGATTAAGGGTACAGGTTTAGGAGTATTGGTTATTCATGGTAGTTATGCTTATGTACCTGCATGTTATGTCTTCCCCTCCTTTCCTTTGTCATTCCACCCACTTTCCCTAACTCCGTCTCCCCCCCATTGGCTGCCACGTGCTCCCTGTGCTGTTCATTTCAGGTGCCCGTGCCAACCACGGTGGGAGGGTCGATCTATTCGGCTTCTGTGGTTCAGGAGAGGGGGTCGAGTCCCCTGTCATCCCTTTTCTAATATTGACAGAATTATCTGCCCCCGATTTTGAGGTAATTGAACCACCCAGGCCAAATAGAAGCGAATCCTGCCTCTTTAGCTGAAGTGCTAAAGGCTTTACAAGATATTCAACTGGAATTAGTGCACGCTAGACAAAAATCAAGTACTTTGAAGGATCAGGAGCAGGGTTTGGTAGCACAAAGCACGCCACTGGATGGGGCTGGATCATCCACAGGGATCCCAACAGGTAGATTACCATCTATGGTGATTGTGCAGCCTCCTAGTAGTGTGCCTTTGGCGGCACCTGAAAGGTTCACAGGGGATCCAAAGAAATATATGACGTTCCTGACACAGTGCTGATTGCACTTTTTGTGTAAACCCATGGCCTTTGAGACCACACAGGCTAGAGTAGAATTTGTTATTTTGTATTTAACTGGGGATGCGGCCGCTTGGGCAATGCCTTTGGTGCAGAAGGATGACCCCTTGTTTTATAATTGGGATGGTTTTCTGGTGGAATTTGGAAGACAGTTTGATCGCAGGGAAGTTTCTCTGGCTCAAGATAAAGAATTGTTGGCCTTAAGACAAGGAACTCGCGACTTAGTTTCATATGTTACACAATTTAATAGACTAGTGATTGAAACAGATTGGCCCAAGAATAAACAGACTGTGTTATTTTACCAGGGGTTAAAAGAAGAACTGAAGGATGCTATCGCTCATGTAGAACTTCAACCTAGTAGTTGTACGGCCATGATTGATTTAGCGTTAAGATTAGATTATCGTATAAATGAGCGCAAGGGAGATAAGAAAAGACCAGAAGTAGTGCCATTTGCTAGACTGGATCGAGGTAAAGGAAGTAAAAACGTAGAAGGAGAACATATGCAGATTGGAGGAGTGAGAGGGCCGTTATCTACAGCAGAAAAGGAGCAACGCAAGGCTAACAATTTGTGCCTATATTGTGGGAAACCAGGACATTATATTAGAACTTGCCCTAATACTCTGAAGAAAGGAGCAGGAGGTGACAGAAGCAAGGGGGAGGCAGGAAAAGAAGTGGGCCGGCCTTAGGGGGAACGCAGGTGTCAGTCCCAGAGGAGACTAGGTTCCCCAGTTGGATAGCCAATAGGGCAGGAAAAAGGAACTCTCATTTGTACATTTTGGTGACCTTATTTTTTGCCTTTACCAAACAGATAGTGTCAGCTATGGTGGACTCTGGAGCCACCGGTAACTTCATTGACATTGGGTTGGCCAAAGGTTGTGTTTACCAATGAGGGAAAAGTCGCAGGTGGAGGGGGTGCAATCGGTAGATGGGTCACCCTTGATTTCTGGGCCCATTTGTCAACAGACTCAGCCAATTCAAATGAGGTGTGGGACCAGGCATGTGGAGGAAATCGTATTTGATTTAATAGCGGCATCTCAGATGGACTCATTTTGGGCATGCCTTGGTTAATTCAGCACAATCCTAGGATTGATTGTGTCACGCAGGAGGTTGCCTTTGAAGGGTTGGAGTGTGAAGGTCACATGGAGGAGGAGGTGAGTCCTGTGTTGTTTTTGGCAGAGCAGGTGGCGGAACCCCAAATGGTTGGAGCAGTGGGTGTGGGTATTTCTGACCAGTATCAAGATTTGGCTAAGGTCTTTGACAAAGGGGGAGTGGACAGGTTGCCTCCTCATAGATCCTATGATTGCGTGATTGATTTGCAACCTGGGGCAAAGTTACCTTGCAGCAGAATCTATGCTTTGACTGAGACAGAAAACCAGCATTTACGGGAATACTTGGATGATATGTTGAAGAAGGGTTTTATTAGACACTCAACCTCACCAGTCTCGTCTCCTTTATTCTTTATCCCAAAGAAAGAGGGAACACTTAGGACATGTATTGATTATCGAGTTTTAAATAAGGTGACAGTGAAAAACAGATATCCCTTGCCTTTGATTTCAGTTTTATTGGACCAAGTTAAGACAGCAATAGTTTACACGAAACTAGATTTGATATGGGCCTATCATTTGATTCAAGTAAAAGAGGGAGATGAGTGGAAGACGGCCTTTAGGACTAAGTTTGGTTTGTTTGAATACCTTGTTATGATTTTTGGACTGTGTAATGCTCCTGCAGCATTTCAATATTGTATGCAGGAGGTGTGAGTTTCTAGATGTGTTTGTCATAGTATATATTGATGACATTTTGATTTACTGATCTTCTGAAAAGCAACATATAGGCCATGTTAGAGCCCTGTTGAAAAAATTACAAGATTATAAATTATGTGTAAAACAGGAAAAATGTGCCTTTCATACCACTGAAGTGGAATTTCTCGGTTTTATTTTGACCCCCTCTGGGATTGTGATGGACAAGAAAAAAGTTCAAGCAGTTACCGAATGGCCAGTGCCTCAATGCATCAAGGGTATTCAGTCCTTTTTGGATTTTGCTAATTTTTATAGGCGATTTATTTCCAATTTTTCACAAATGGTTACACCTATCACTAAGTTACTAGGGAAGGCCACTAGTTTTTGTTGGAACCCGGAGGCGAAGCTTTTCAAGAGTTGAAGAAAGCGTTCACGTCAGCTCCTGTACCGAGACACCCGAATCCGAAAAAACCTTTCCAAGTGGAAACAGATGCGTCCAATATGGAGGTTGGGGCAGTGTTGTCTCAAAAGGACGAGGAAGGGGTGTGGCATCCAGTGGCTTTCTACTCTCGTAAGCTTACTAGTTGTGAACACAATTATTCCATTACTGACAAGGAGTTATTGGCAATTCGAGCAGCTTTTTTGGAGTCGTGACATTATTTGCTGGGGGCCAAACATCAGGTGATGGTGGTCACTGATCATATAAATCTGCAGTATTTCAAGACTGCGCATACTCTGAGTCCCAGGCAATTACGGTGGTCACAGTACTTTAATGAGTTTGATTTTTTGGTAACTTTTAGACCAGCGAAAAAGAATGGAAAAGCTGATGCTTTGTCTAGGCAGCAAAATCTTGAAAACAGTGTGACAGAAGTTAAAACTATCATTCCGGTGGAAAAGGTAGTAGGAGCTGTAATGACAAATTTGCTGAGACAGGTGAAACAAGAAATGAAAAAAACAGGAGAGGGTGAAATGGGGAGTGGAGAATCCATTAGAAACTTTTTGCAATGGTCTTCCCTATTATACTGGAAAGTTGTATTTACCCATGCTTGATTTGCAAAAGAAAGCGATGCATTGGTGTCATAATTCACCTTTAGCAGGTCATTCTGGAAGTAAAAAGACACAAGGTATGCTGGAGAGGTATTTTTGGTGGCCAGGATTGAGTAAGTCACTCAGGTTCGATTTAGTGACTGATTGGGCGAGGGGGCTCTGAACCGGAACCAGGGATGGAGTTTTGCTCCCCTGCTGGGTCGCCTTTCTTCAGTTTCTCAGGGACCGTGCTGCCCATTAAGGTTGCTATTTCCATTTGCTTAGTTGCTTTACCGCTCTTCGCCATCGTTTCCTGTTTTTCAGCATTCCCCTTTCTGGGTGAGTTATATATTTCTCCCGGATTGAGTGGGAAATGGAGTTCGAGGACACCGTGTCTGTCACTGCTGTTGGTCCACCTAGCGGGTCGTTGTGGGCGAGCTGTAGCTTGACTCTTCCTTGATCAAGAACCTAAAGGCGGTCCCTAGGCCTGCCTGGGCTACCGGGTTCCGCTTCCCCAGGTGAGTGTGGGGGCGGGATGTAGCTTGGCGGATCCCCCACACTGCACGGAATCCTTTAGATTCAGAGTGTCCCCTCGGGTTGCTGTGTTGCTATTATTCCAGACTGCTGTGTGCAGTGACAGTGTTAGGGACTAGTGGTTGCATCAATACATAGGTGCTGCCCTCTCATTAGCATTTCAGAACTCCAGCTCGGGGCGGCTGCCAATTTCTACGAGGCTCATCATCCATCTCGGATCTTCCAACGGAAAATCTATGTTCCCCACAGAGACTTGGCTGGTGATTTCTCATGCGAAGCACGCTCCTTCCCTTCCTCATTCCAATTCTCCAGCTCTTACTGTTTAACGGGCCAGCACTCTGACATTAAGATGCTTGTTGTTTGGAGCACACCAGGAGCTTCTATGGAGCCATCCGACTCGTGGCAGCTCCACAGGACCGAACATTTTCACTTTATCAGCCTGGCAACTACCCAGCTCTGCAATTACCAGGGATTATGCACCCCTCCCGCCAGTCCTCAACAGTATTTGCTTTCGGTCACCAGGACCTCCGAGTGTATTGTGTTCTCCCACGTTACAAGTCCCCTCAGACCAAACGTGTGCCCAGTGTTTGCCGTGGTTTTCATCAACGTTTGGGACCTGTTATTAGGAACCGGTTCTATAAATTGCGGTGTTCTCCGGTTTCCTCTTCAGTGTTGTGCCTGCTTAGCAGAGTAGCAGCAACTGGCGACACAGCACTGCCCCTCCCAGGTGGGTCACCGCCCCAGTGGTTGCTGCTACAGATATCTCTCCAGGGCACCTACTGCTGCGAAGGCTGTCCCTGGGCTGTGCCTGGCTCACCAAGGTCCCAATTGGGGGCGCACTGTCCACGCGGCCCCAGGGGAAGGAGCGCGACTGCTGGCTCCGCACAGTTGCTCCTCAGGTTTGCCACAGGGTTTTCAGAAGTCGCTGACCTCCTGCTCTCACTTGTGGCGAGACGGGTACAGGGCCCTGCGTCTCTCTGTTTTCAGCACTTCCCGGGGTTCTCTGCTGTGGAATAGAGGCTGCTGGCGGATGTGACCCGGCTCACAGAGGCAGTATCCTGACATGGTGCTGCCGCTGAAATGCAGAGAAAAGCCACAAGGGTGATTGTTCACTGCAGGGGAGGCCCAGGGGCCTGTGGATGTCCGGACTGTACTATTTTTTGCTGTGACCTGGACGCAGATTCATTTAGTTTCTGCAGATGCATCTGGGTCCACAGGCTCGCTGCAACGTGGTGAACTAGGCCTGTTAGAAAGCTTGCTCAGTACCTGTGCTGGGTGCCCAGTTGCTGTGTGTCAGGGCCCAACACCCAGCAGATGGGGATGAAGGTGAAGTTAGGCACCCCTGCTCCGTCAGCACGAACTCCTATGGGGACACCACCATCGTGTCCAAGTCGACAGCAGGGAGTAGCAGTAGCAGTCGGGGCTGGTGATGCAACGGAGGAGCCGCCGTCCGATCAGGTAATCCCGCATGGTCCCTTGAAATGTGAGCGAGTCCCCCGGTGATGACCGTCTGCTGGAGGGGATATGACCGGCACGAGGAGCATCGGAGCATGCTGCTAGAGAGGTCCGGGGTTCAGTGGTAATTGCCGCAGTAGCGATGCACGAGGTCCGAAGGGGTGCGCGGCCTCCACCCCCACTGGGCCGCGAGCACCGACCCTCACACACCCGGGGAGCCGAGCACCACGGAAGTGCGGCGCGGGTAGGGTTAAAAGCCTCAGCCGTCTCCCGATCGGTTGCGGTTTGCTCAGCAACCTCTCCTCATCAGATGTAGCCCACCGGCCAAGGCCACCAGCAGGTACACAGGTAGTGACTGATGAAGTCTCAGGTTTAATCTTGGCACCAGTCTGGACGAATATTTAACAAGATTTTCCCCTCGATTGGAGCTGTACGTTCAGGCGGCCATCTTGATCAAGCGCAACAGTGTCCCCCGAGAGATACGTTTCTTGATGAACCCACTCTCAAGTGTGAGCTGAGTACATTCACATGGTGGGACTTGTTGAAATGCATTGTTACCAATTCTCAGTAAGGTATATTACATTGTAGCTGGAGGTTCCAGTTACGGGCAGAGCAACAGTGTTTCAACAACACAAACAGCTGTTTTTTTTTCCCACCTTCATCAGGCAATTTATCCAAGGCTGATGAGGTTCAATGCTGTCACTGTCTTTTCTCTCTGTGACACTGACACTGGGATCAACACCCACACATTTGGAATGGGATGGAGGTGGAAGATTGAAGGTGTTGTACATTTCCACACCCAGCTCAACAGGTGCAACCCAGATTATGATGATGTTTTCCCAATATCCTTCCATATCATTGAAACAACAGCCTTTTCATACTCCATGTTACCGTCGGTGGAATATAAGGGCAAAGGCTTGAGGGGTGGAAAAACATCACTGTTCTGGAGTAGAGGCTAGGGGTGTTACACCCATGAATATGTGGCCGATAGTGCATTTCTTCCCAGAATTCGGCAATCGTCTACATTCCACTCCTATAACAGAAATCAGATGTATTACTTAGTCGACTTTGTTGGTCCTAGGAAAACACCTGTCTCTATGTCTCTATGTATAGAATGTCTTTTAGCCTATCTAAAAGAGGATAGAGATAATATAAAGACACTCCACGAGTGATTCATTCTAATCCAGAACAAAAAGGCTTCCTAATTCTGAAAGTAGTACACTTGCCCTTCACATTCATATCCTCACTTATTTATTATTCTTCAACACCCAAATGATTACACTAAAGCAAAATACATTAAACAAAGTTTAACATTTCTTTTGCTTTTTTTGTTTTTAAATTGTTTTGGATATTTTGAAATTACTTTAGTTATGTTTTATTCTTTTTGAGGAGGTAGGCAAGCAACAAAAAAAAGAAAAAGGCCCTCTCCCAAAACAAAGTTAAACATATGCGAAGTTCTGCTTAGGGACATGTAGCATAAATGATGAGGCGTGATTGGAAGAATATAATAAGGGGTTTTATTAATGTATATATAATATATTAAGTAGGAATATAGATATTAAGAGGGGATATAGGTAAGGAGTCTCTGAAGGAAGATGCTTCAGTCTCTCCAACTGTCTCTCCAAAGCTCTCGCCTTCTTCCCCACATTCTCCTTCTGGAATCCCTCTAGATTCTACTTCCATGCAGTAGATGTCACCACAGAAGATGTCACCATGCTACACATCCCTCTTCTTTCTAAGCAAGTCATTACCCTCCATAGTCAGTTAAGTACATCGGTCTCTGGTATCTCCTTCCAAACCTTGATACATAGGTTTTCATTGCAGTTGGTACATATATAGAATTGGCTGATAAGGAAATCTTCTGGTTTCCTCTACTTTCTCTATTTTCAACTCCATCACTTTCATCCATACACTCACCATCTCCCTGACTTTTTACTCCCATCACTCTACCATTATTCCACACCTTTCCATCACTCGTTCGAACAGCATGTTTGAACACTTCCATGACTTGAATAGGATCCGACCATTTGATACCTTTCACTCTCAAAGCTTCTGGCAACTTCACTCTCACAAAGCTACCTACTTCCAATGTCTCATTATTCTTGAATCTTTTCCTGTCATGCCCTGCTTTATTTCTACTTTGTCTCCGTCTAATCATATCAACAGCATTACTGGTTCCAAATTCCATGTTTATCACTTCACCCATCCATCCAGGACAGAGCTTGGTGATTGCCTTTCTACCTCTGCTCAATTCAAAAGGCGATATGCCTGTAGAACTGTGCGGAGTAAATCTGTGTGCCATTATGACATTCTTAACTGCTTCTTTTCAGCTTATACCGTTGGCCCATGCCCATCTAATGGCATCCTTAAGAATCCTGTTATACCTCTCAACCACTCCATTGGTTTGTGGGTGATAGATTGCTGTAACGCTCACCTGAATCCCGTAGAGGCGCCGATCTTGACTGGGCGTATACCGTATCTTCAAAGGTGATGTGTAACACACGGCTGGCTCTTTGGGCTGGACCTCTGTGCACTGTATGTCTGACTCGAAGGGTAAGATGTCTTAGGTAAGTGAACGCCGTGCTCTCCATCTGCCTCGGGGCAGGGTGCTGTAACCAGTTTCTTCACTGGATAAGGGGAGCAGGCCTCTTGACTTCAGAGGACTGCTGTCCGTCGTTTACTGCACGAACGGTAAGTTTCGAGTAATTCTAATGTCTTTAAAAGTCTTTAGTAATGATGTCTCTTGTTTTGCAGGGTTCCGGCGATGGCGGATGACGGGCTGAAGTGAGTTGAAGATGGAGCCCGTGTGATGAATAGAAGCGCCTGGAAGCACGTAAGTAAGCGCTTGTTGCCTGCTTCACGATGCGCTCTAACTGTCTTTTTATTTTGCAGGTACAAGTTCGGAGCGGCTGCAGGGTGCCGGAATACCCAGTGGGTTAGATGTGGAAGGAGTAATGGCACGTGAGTATTAAAGTTCCCCAATGTCTTTAAACGCACCTTGTTTTGTCTTTCAGATGCGGGATGCAGCGCCGAAGGCCTCCGGAGCGTGCGAAGAGTTGGTAAGCTTTTGTCTTTCAGATGCCGGAATGCAGTGCGAAGACCTCCGGAGCGCACGAAGAGTAGGTAAGCCTTTGTCTTTCAGATGCCGGAATGCAGCGCGAGGCGTTGGTGACAGCCGATGGACCAGGTAAGTGAAGCGCTGTCACTGAAGACCGTAATGCTAACCTGTTCTTTCTTGTCTTTATAGGTGTTGCTGAAGACTGGATTCAGGATGGTAAGCCTTTTTCCTTAGGCCCAGGATCAGATGCAGAAGACACGATGAGCGTTCTGCTGCAGAGGATGCAGAATAACGCAAAGCAAGATTCATCCATCGGGTGTGGTTTAAATAGCCTCCTGTAGTGCTTAGGTGTCTCCTTCCACAGCCACGCCTAGGTAAGAAAAGAGTTCCTGCTTTCCAGAAGAGTTCCAGTGTTCTGAACCTAGGGAGTGGCTCCTGCCCCACCCAACAGGAAAAGTAGTTCCAAACAGAAGAGGATCAGAGGCTCAACTGGCAGGCAAGTAAGCAGCATGGTCTGCTGCAGGTAAGTCCACCCAAGCATTATGAGCCCGGCGCTTCCAGCGCTGGGACTGGACATATTTATGAGCCTGGTGCCACTGGCGCCAGGACTGGGTCCAAAAGGTCCCAATTGGGACTGGTTGGCACTCGGAACCTGGGTTATGGATCTGCTTCCAAGGGAGTTGGGAAAACCCTGACCTTTTGGAAGCAGAGATCATGACAGTACCCCCCCTCAAGGCCCCTCCCAAACCGGGCTTCTCCGGGGGTTTTGGCTTGTCAGGAAATGTTCGGTGAAATCTTTTGATTAGGCGAGGAGCGTGGACATATTCAGCAGGTTCCCAGGATCTCTCTTGGGGGCCGTAGCCTTTCCAGTCAATTAGGTAAAATAGTTTAGATTTGGAGATCTTGGAGTCCAGAATGCTTTTGACTTCAAACTCGAGTTCTCCATCAACTAGGATGGGTTTTGGAGATTTAGTTAGTCGGGTTTGAGGTTGCACGGGTTTTAATAGAGAGACGTGGAAGACCGGATGTATCTTCATGTGCGGGGGCAAGTCCAACTTGACCGCTACTGGGTTTACTATGGTAGTGATGGAATAGGGACCAAGGTATCTTGGGTTGAATGTGCGTGGCCCTTTTAGAGGTAGATATTTGGTGGATAACCAGACTTGATCCCCTACTTGATATTGAGGGGCTTCCTTCCGATGTTGATCTGCTCCTTTCTTGTATTGTTCTTTAGCCCTTTGAAGGTGAGAAACAGCTTCCTTAAAGGCTTGTGTGATTGTAGAATGCAGGTAGTCTACTGCTGGTGTTTCAAGATCTTGGAGGGGATCCGACTCCGAGGTTCGAGGGTGACTGCCGTATAAAAGAAAAAACGGGGTTTTCCCAGTTCCCGAATGGACAGAGTTATTGTAGGCATATTCGGCTATCCAAAGGATGTCTTTCCAAGTTTTTTCAGTTTGTTGCAGCATGCAGCGTAAATACTGTTCCAGAGTTTGATTGGTCCTCTCGGTTTGTCCGTCGGTCTGAGGGTGGTGACTGGTCGATAGTCTCACATCAATTTGAGCCGACCGACAGCAACTTCGCCAAAAATGAGAAATAAATTGACTACCTCGATCCGAAATTAGAACCGAAGGAAAACCGTGCAGTCGGACGATGTTTTCGAGAAATTCTCGGGCCAGAGTTGCTGCTGTTGGCAAGCCTTTGAGCGGAATGAAATGCGCCATCTTGGAGAATAAGTCCACGATTACTAGAATCGTATTGTATCCGGAGCATGGAGGTAGATCGGTGATGAAGTCCATAGAAAGCGTATGCCAAGGGCGAGGTGGGATGTCAATAGGGCGTAAGAGGCCTGCTGGTCTTTCCTTTTGACTCTTGTTTTGGGCGCATACTCCACAGGACATTATAAAGTCTCTGATATCTTTTTTCCAAGACGGCCACCAGAAGTAGCGCTTTATCTTTTCTGAGGTCTTGGCCATACCGGGATGTCCTTCCATTAAAGAATCGTGATAACAAGAGATTACTTTTTTCTGTAAATCTGTGCTGGGCAGGTATAATCGTTCTTGGAAATACAATAAGTTGTCCTTTTCTGCAAAGTCCTTGCCCTGCAGATGCCAATTCTGTATGTCTGCTGGAGTTACAAGTTGCCTGGCTTTATCCTTAACTTCCTCTATGGATTGTGTGGCGATTACACCTAGAATTCTTTGTTCGGGAATGATTGGTACAGGTTTAGGGTTGATCAAGTGTTCTTCCACTCCCATCCGAGAAAGGGCATCAGCTTTACCATTTTTTGTACCAGGTCGATAGGTAATTATGAAGTCAAACTCGGCAAAGAATAATGCCCAACGGAGTTGTCTAGAGGATTGGGCTTTTGCGGTTTTCAAATATTGCAGGTTTCGGTGATCCGTAATCACAGTAACGGTGTGTCGGGCCCCCAGCAGATAATGCCGCCAAGCCTTAAAGGCAGACTTGATAGCCAGAAGTTCCTTGTCAGTAATCGTGTAATTGATTTCAGGAAGCGAGAATTTGCGGGACCAAAATGCCACGGGATGCAACTGATTGGTTACCGGGTCCTTTTGTGATAGAACTGCCCCCATGGCAAGGCTTGAAGCATCAGTTTCCACGATGTAGGGGAGTTCGGGGCGAGGGTGTTTTAAGATTGGTGCAGAGATGAATTTAGTCTTCAAATCCTGGAAAGCTTGTTCCGCCTCGGTAGACCATTCAAAACGTTTGTTTTTCTTTAACAAGGCAGTGATGGGCTGGACTATTCGAGAAAATTCGGGGATAAACCTGCGGTAAAAGTTAGCGAAGCCTAACATGCTTTGCACACCTTTTACGGAGGATGGTGATGGCCATTTGAGAACTGCATCGACCTTCTTTGAATCCATACGCACTCCGCTAGGTGATAATATGAATCCCAAGAATTCAACTTCAGTCACGTTGAAAACACATTTTTCCAACTTAGCGAAATGTTTGTGTTGACGCAATCTTTCGAGGACCATTTTCACGTGTTTCCGATGTTCAGATTCCGATGAAGAATAAACGAGGATGTCGTCAATGTAAACAACAACACACACATCTATGAGCTCTCTGAGGACATCGTTCATAAAATATTGAAAGGCGGCCGGGGCATTGCAAAGTCCGAAGGGCATGACCTGATATTCAAATAGCCCATATTTGGTGCGTAAGGCCGTCTCCCATTCATCGCCCTCTTTTACTCGTACCAAGTGGTAGGCTCCTCTAAGATCCAGCTTTGTATATATGCATGCTTTTCTGACTTGGTCCAGGAGTTCAGGGATCAAAGGTAACGGATATCTATTCTTGACGGTGATCTGGTTCAGGGAGCGATAATCTATACAAGTTCTAAGGTCTCCTTCCTTTTTTGGAACGAAGAACAAAGCTGAAGAAGCAGGGGACTTGGAAGGACGAATAAACCCATTTGCCAGGTATTGATCCAGGTATTGTCGAAGGTGAAGGTTCTCAGGCTCGGTGAGGGCATAAATTCTACTACAAGGAGGAGTAGATCCAGGTATCAGGTCTATCTGGCAGTCATAAGACCTATGAGGAGGTAGAGAGTTAGCCTGATCCTTCCGGAAAACATCTTGGTATTCTAGGTATTCGGGAGGTAACTGGGGAGTCTCTGAAGAAATTGCTGCCAGTGCAACACCAGGTGGGGGGTGACAAGTAGAGACACATTCTGGAAACTGGACCGTTCTTGCTCGCCAATCGATCAGAGGATTGTGTTTCTCTAACCAAGGTATTCCTAGAATAATCTGAAACTGAGGAGCCTTGATCACATCGAACACGATCTTCTCATGGTGTCCATCTTGACTTACTAGCGTCACTTCTTGAGTGGTATGCGTTACTGGTCCGGAGGCTATCTCCGTTCCATCCACCGTAGTAATGACGTCCTTTACAGCCTTGGGACAAAGAGTTAGATTCATCCTCAAAACCATTTCATGATCCACATAATTGCCGATGGCACCGCTGTCGACGTAAGCTTCAATTGCATGTAATCGATCCGGATTATCAGGGCTAATGAGGACCATAGGTATCACGAAATGCGAGGTCACGGAACTGGTTTTCACGCTCGGCAAGAGGACCTCTATTCTTGTCGGGCGAGGTCGTTTCCCTGCTCAGAGTTTGTAACTTTGGTAACTGCAGCTCCTACTGCCTTCTTGGCAGGTTTCACCGGACAGTCTCGAAGAAAGTGCCCTGAGTTTCCGCAATAGAGGCATAATTGCAACTGTTTTCTCCTTTCCCGCTCCTTTTGTGTTAGAGGACCTTCCAGGCCCCCTATTTGCATGGGTTCCCCGGAGTCTACTCCTTTGGAAGGAGTCGGCGGTTTGGAAAATACTCGAGCATCAAACTTGGAACGATCGGCCTTCCTGTTCTGCAGTCTGTGATCTATTTGAACGACTAAGTCTATATAGTCCGAACAATCTTGTGGGGGATTCACTACTTGGGCTAACACATCTTTGAGCTCTCCACGTAGACCTCTATAAAACAGCGTAATCCTTTTGTCCTCAGGCCATTGAGTTTCCACTATCAGTCTGTTGAAAGACGCAATATAAGCCAAAAGGTCTTGATTACCTTGTCGCAACGAAAGAAGCTCATTGTCCAAGGCCTGCCCCTGTGAATGTCTTGCGAACAGTTTTTCCATACTGAGCTGAAAAGCTTGAAAATCATGGAGGACCGGATCATCTTGATTTACTAGAGGGATCGACCAGTCTGCCGCATTGCCACTAAGGTACGAAAGCACGAAAGCTACTTTAGCTTGATCAGTTGGAAAGGCTGCTGGCCGGCATAAGAAATGCAACCGGCACTGATTGATAAATACTGCAAACCTCTTTGGGTCACCAGAAAATCGTTCGGGCGGAGCCAGAGGTACATTCCCAGGTAGGTTGATCTGCACTGGATTCATAGAGGATGTAGAAGGAAGATTTCCCCCAGATGCGGGTAACGGGGTCTGTCCGGCTTGTGACTGTAGCAATTGTCTAGCGAGATCATCTGTTCGCTCCTTGGAAATAATCAGTTCCCTTCTTAGAGCGTTCGTTTCCTGACGGGCTGCATGCACTTCTGCCCTTAGTTCCCCAAGTAACTGGGCTAGCTGGTCGGTATCCGAGGTTTCCATAGCGCCTGGACGGGAGTTTTGCGGTAGGCTTTGCGTTCTGTAACGCTCACCTGATTCCCGTAGAGGCGCCGGTCTTGACTGGGCGTATACCGTATCTTCAAAGGTGATGTGTAACACACGGCTGGCTCTTTGGGCTGGACCTCTGTGCACTGTATGTCTGACTCGAAGGGTAAGATGTCTTAGGTAAGTGAACGCCGTGCTCTCCATCTGCCTCGGGGCAGGGTGCTGTAACCAGTTTCTTCACTGGATAAGGGGAGCAGGCCTCTTGACTTCAGAGGACTGCTGTCCGTCGTTTACTGCACGAACGGTAAGTTTCGAGTAATTCTAATGTCTTTAAAAGTCTTTAGTAATGATGTCTCTTGTTTTGCAGGGTTCCGGCGATGGCGGATGACGGGCTGAAGTGAGTTGAAGATGGAGCCCGTGTGATGAATAGAAGCGCCTGGAAGCACGTAAGTAAGCAATTGTTGCCTGCTTCACGATGCGCTCTAACTGTCTTTTTATTTTGCAGGTACAAGTTCGGAGCGGCTGCAGGGTGCCGGAATACCCAGTGGGTTAGATGTGGAAGGAGTAATGGCACGTGAGTATTAAAGTTCCCCAATGTCTTTAAACGCACCTTGTTTTGTCTTTCAGATGCGGGATGCAGCGCCGAAGGCCTCTGGAGCGTGCGAAGAGTTGGTAAGCTTTTGTCTTTCAGATGCCGGAATGCAGTGCGAAGACCTCCGGAGCGCACGAAGAGTAGGTAAGCCTTTGTCTTTCAGATGCCGGAATGCAGCGCGAGGCATTGGTGACAGCCGATGGACCAGGTAAGTGAAGCGCTGTCACTGAAGACCGTAATGCTAACCTGTTCTTTCTTGTCTTTATAGGTGTTGCTGAAGACTGGATTCAGGATGGTAAGCCTTTTTCCTTAGGCCCAGGATCAGATGCAGAAGACACGATGAGCGTTCTGCTGCAGAGGATGCAGAATAACGCAAAGCAAGATTCATCCATCGGGTGTGGTTTAAATAGCCTCCTGTAGTGCTTAGGTGTCTCCTTCCACAGCCACGCCTAGGTAAGAAAAGAGTTCCTGCTTTCCAGAAGAGTTCCAGTGTTCTGAACCTAGGGAGTGGCTCCTGCCCCACCCAACAGGAAAAGTAGTTCCAAACAGAAGAGGATCAGAGGCTCAACTGGCAGGCAAGTAAGCAGCATGGTCTGCTGCAGGTAAGTCCACCCAAGCATTATGAGCCCGGCGCTTCCAGCGCTGGGACTGGGCATATTTATGAGCCTGGTGCCACTGGCGCCAGGACTGGGTCCAAAAGGTCCCAATTGGGACTGGTTGGCACTCGGAACCTGGGTTATGGATCTGCTTCCAAGGGAGTTGGGAAAACCCTGACCTTTTGGAAGCAGAGATCATGACAATTGCACTGGTCAAGTGTTTAATCGATCTTTTCCTTAAATAATCTTCCATTTCTTTCGAAACAAATTGAGGGCCATTATCAGATAGTATAACTCCCGGATATCCTTCCCTACTACATACCTCTTCCATGAAATTGATAATGTTTTTAGTCGTGACACTCGACATCATTTTTACTTCTGCCCACCTTGTTAAAACATCAATCATAACTACACAAAACATCTGGCAGCCTTCACTCCATATGGGACCCATAATATCAATTCCCACTTTCATCCATGGTCTGCTTGGCACATTAGTCATAACCATCGGGTACTCATTACTCACACAACCTTTATCTGACTTATTACAAAGGATACAGTTTCTCGTGACTCTCTCGATCTCTGCATCGCATCCCGGCCACCAGTATGTGTTCCTTATTCTGGACTTGGTCTTGGAAATCCCTTGGTGTCCTTCATGACCTAGATCAATTATTTTCTTTCTTAAATCTTCAGGTGGAATTAATCTATCCCCTCTGAGCAAGTATCCATCTTGTACACTCAATTCATCCCTGATACTCCACAGTCCTTGTACATCTGCTTCCTTGACTTTAGAGATGGGAATTTGTCTTTTGTTCATATTTTCCATCACAAATTGTAACTTGACATCCTTACTCATTCCTGTAAGCCATTCCTCCTTAGCAATAGCTGTGTCCTGTACCACACATATCATTTCCTGTTGACTCTCTTCATCATTTTTTTAATTATCTTCTTGAGTGTTTGTAAGTCTGAATAAACAATCTGCAGCATAGTTCCTCACTCCCGGAATATACTTGACCACCACATTGAACTCCTGCATCCTATGTACCCATCTCCGTATCCTTGCAGACACCTTGTCCAGACCTTTGTTCATGAATAACTCCACGAGTGGCTTGTGATCTGTATTTACCTCAAATTGCGTTCCCCACACAAAACTCCTGAATTTATCCACAGCCCACATTATGGCCAAAGCCTCTTTTTCAATAGTCGCGTATGACTTTTCTGCTCCTTTTAATAGTCTCGAGGCAAACGCAATTATTTTCTCCTCTCCGTTATGCAACTGTGCTAACACTGGACCTAGACCCACATTGCTGGCATCTGTCGTGATCACTGTTCGCTGTCCCCTTGTAAAATTCTTCAGTGCCGGTGCGTTTGTGAGGGCACTCTTTATGTACTTGAAATCTTTTTCACAATTCTCATTCCACTCATATTTAACATTCATTCTGGTGAGATCCCTCAACGCAGCTGTATGATCAGCAAACTTCCTAACATATTTAGAGTAATACTCCGCCATTCCTAAGAATGTTCTTAGTTCTTCTTTGTTGCCAGGTTGAGCCATGTCATTGATGGCAGACATTAAATCCGGCTTGGGTGCAATACCTTGCTCCGATATTACATGGCCCAAATACTCAATTTGCTCTCTGTAGATCTTCGATTTCTCTCTACTCAATGTCATGCCCATCTTGTGCAGTTTCCTTAATGCTCCATCCAAAATCCTATCATGCTCTGTTTGATCTCCCGCAAATATTAGGATATCATCTTGAAAAAATATAATACCTTATCACCATCAAAAATGTGATGCATGGTCTTCTGAAATACAGAGGCTGCCGATACAAGACCAAACGGCATCCTCTTGTACTGGTATAAAGCTTCTGGAGTTATGAATGCTGTCAACTGTCTTGAATCTTTGTGCAAACAAATTTGATGATACGCTGAAGTGAGGTCAAGAGTTGAAAATATTTTCGCAGGCCCCATCGTAGATAACAATTCCTGAATGTTAGGAAGCGGATGCCTCTCAGGGATGATACACTTGTTCAGTTCTCTGAGGTCGATGCATACTCATACTTTCCCTGAGCTCTTCCTCACAACAACCAATGGTGATACCCACTCTGAAGCATCTATTTTTTCAATTATACCTTGTTCCTCCAATTTTTTCAATTCATTTTTGACCTCATCTCTCATTGCCATCGGAACATTTCTTAGTTTCTGTGCAACTGGAACACAATCCCTTTTAAGCTGTATTTTATGCATAATCCCTTTTGCACAACCTATTTTATCTCTGAATACCGCCTTCTTCACTGCTTCAGTAGACAATTCACTGGATTCAATCATGTAGACCGACTCTTCAGCACTGGCATCCAATATGACCTTCAGCCATGCCTGATGCGTCCAGCTGAGTAAGGGTGTTTCTCCTTTCCTCGATACATAAACTTTCACTTTAGCAACCCTATCTTTGAAAGCTAGCTCAGCATCAAACTATCCAAGAATGTCTATCTTCACTCCTCCATAAGCATTTGGTTTGATGTCAGACTCGTTCAGCCATCTCGGGCCAATTTTCTTCCAGATTCTTTCAGGTAATAACGTGTACTTTGCTCCAGAGTCAGTCATCATTTTAACTGGATTACCATTTATCTTGATGATGGCCTTCGGACTCTCCAGTTCCATTCCACCTACTGTGCTACTGACAGCAAATACACATTCTTCCTCTTCATTTTCTTCTGCACTGCCTATCCAGTTCATATTTGCTTTATCAATTCTACAACATTTGGCAAAGTGGCCTCTGCTATTACAGTTCTTGCAAATGATGTGGATGGCTGGACACTCAGGACTGTTAGCCCAATGCATGGGACTGTCACATCTGTAACACCTCCTGATTCTTCCTCTACCCCTCTGACTTATTTGAGGGCGTCTATTACTTGTGGAACGTCCTCTGTAGTAACTTCCATATCCACATGCAAATCCCCTGCCTCTCATATCACAACCATGTTTGTACGTGCCCTGTGCCCTAAGTTCCTCCTTCCGTCTCACCACAGCATTATTTGAATCATCAGCTTTATCAGCTTTAACCAATTGAATGGCATTGATAGAACTCGCCGTCTTTACTGTAGTACTCTTCACTCTTTCTTCTAATGTCTTGACGCAATTCTCCATATGCTCTACTTCCTTGGCTATGCGTAGTACTGTATCCAGATCAGGATCATCTTCTCCCCATAGTCTCTCTCTGATCTTTGTACTATTACACTCTAACATAAATTGATCCCTAAGTCTCTCATCAAGCTGTGGTCCAAAATTGCAATTCTTCGCTAGCTTCCTCAGGACTGTTATGAACTGCTCCACACTCTCTCCACTTTCTTGCGATCTCTTGCCAAACTTGTATCTTTCCAAAATCGTACTTAGTTTCTTTTCATAGTGTTTATTTAATTTGGCAATGCATTTTTCATATTCATTCAAGTCTTCTTCAAAATCATCTGGTAAGTTTGGTAGGTCCTCATTTTTCTCCTGTCCTGCTGGTCCTAAACAGTGAAGCAATAGCGATTTCTTTCTCTCCACACTATAGTTCGTCCCACATACCACAGAAGCATAGTGCTCAAATTACTTCAACCACCTCTTCCATGGCAAATTTGGTTCCCCAACCTCAAGTAGAAACATGGCTGGAGGCGGAACAGCGTGCATCGCCATATTGCCGGATGCAGCCTGGTCGCCTGCTCCTCTGTTGCTGATAATTGCTGCAAGTCTCTTCACTATTTACTTGCAAGTCTTTTCTCACAGCTAATACTCCCTGATGTGTATTTTGCCCATAAAATTAAGTGACACCATTTATCAATTAACTTTCAGTAAAGTAGATACTGGGACGAGTAGGAGCATGAATGGATCGCCCAATCCTCATTTTCAATTTAAAATTTCTTTTTTTTTTTTTTTTTACTTGTAAATATGCATCATCACTTGCATTGTCCTTATAATTGAAAATCGTTGGTCATCTACACTTCCTCCGTGAAATCAGGGCCTTTACAATGTTCGTGCTTGCAACTGTAACTGTAACTGAGGGACCCAACTCAAGATGGCCGTCCTAGCATGACGTGCGTCACAACGTGCGGGTCCTTTACTCTAAAGCGCGAAGCCATAGCTCTCAACTCACACGCATTTGGCGGGTGTCACCCGCCTTGCAAAGGGCTGACTCACCCGCCAAGCCTCCTGCACGCCCATTCATTTCAAAACAAAATCGGGTGATTTCACCCGCCTTTGAGTCACAAATGGTTGAGAGCTATGGCGAAGCCTTCCCCACTGCTACAGGCTCGCGACAAGCTGCGAATGTTTACTTTCGTTGCGCAGCTCGAGATGCAGCTCGAGATACACGCGCGCACGGCCGGCACAACCGTGAGTCCAATTAAAATATAAATGCACTCCTACACTGTCAACTTCAAACTTATTGAACGCAGCAATGGCAATTCAATCATATCCTCAAAACACATGAAGGCAGGGCACTTTCACGCTCACCTGGAACCATAGATTGCTTGGCTTCGATCTCCAAAACTCCTCGTCGCCAATGTAGCATAAATGATGAGGCGTGATTGGAAGAATATAATAAGGGGTTTTATTAATGTATATATAATATATTAAGTAGGAATATAGATATTAAGAGGGTATATAGGTAAGGAGTCTCTGAAGGAAGATGCTTCAGTCTCTCCAACTGTCTCTCCAAAGCTCTCGCCTTCTTCCCCACATTCTCCTTCTGGAATCCCTCTAGATTCTACTTCCATGCAGTAGATGTCACCACAGAAGATGTCACCATGCTACAGGACAGTGCCACCACACCACGATTAGCATTTTCAAATGTGGTTGCAGTGGTTCTTTACACTCCATCCTTCCACATTTCACCCCTGCTAACAATCTGCCCACAAACTAGGCAGTAAGTCACAAGCTGTCTGGGGGCTGTCAGGTAATGTCATAGCTCTCAACTCACACGCTTTTGGCGGGTGTCACCCGCCTTGTAAACAGCTGACTCACCCGCCAAGCCTCCTGCACGCCCATTCATTCCAATGGGCGTCTCACCCGCCAAAAACAAAATCGGGTGTTTTCACCCGCCTTTGCCACACAAATGGTTGAGAGCTATGTAATGTTGTCTGTGTCCCTGCTCGCCTGCTCTTTTCTTATCTATCTCATTTTCTCTCATCATTATTGTCTCGAACAAGATGTCTATTCTCCTTCTCACTTTCATTTGCCCCTATAGGCTCTTGCTTCAAGCCTTTGGGTGCCCCCATACAACAATTAAGGTACTCAGATTCCCTTTCTAACCAGTCCCCTCCCTGTGCTACCTCTGTCTGTTCAGGTGCTTGGCCTCGAGTCCTGTGCCAATCTCCTCCCTGTGCTAATGGTGTTCCTCAAATGAAGTTTGTATGCAAGCAATGGATCTTGCCGTCCTCTTTCTCCCTCTCTAGCGCCTCACCCTTCCTCCATCACCACTCCTTGCCCCTCCAGTCTCCGCCTGTCCTTTTCACCAGTCTGCTCATTCTCCAGCTTTCCCCAAAGATTTTCTTGTTTATGTTCCAACCTCCTCTATTCTGGTCCAGACAAGCAACATTTTTCTTCGGCACCAGCCCCTTTGTAGTAAATGCTTGTAATGAAGACAGGAGTCTCCGAGCTTGTAAACGCTGTATTTATTCTATCAGTGGTTTCATGCAGGATGCACACAACATGTGTGCCTCTTTAACAGAGGCCAACGGGCCTAATGTGGCTGGGAGGCAGCTGCCTTGTCTCTGTGTCCAAGTTTCATAAGGAGCGGGCCCCGTATCAGGAGGGCTCAGCAAGACGCGCCTTGTCGCGTCCTCCGCTCGTCCCGTAGTGCGCGCGAAGCGCGCGGGGGCAGAGCTTTGGTCCGCGACGAGATCTCGCGAGAGCACGCACTCTCGCGATATCTCTACACATCTCCCTTTTTCAATGCACAGCGGAATCACTGTAAAACATAGTCATTATATCTCACCGGTCTTCTGTGTTCTCTTCTGGGCCGATCATCAGTTCTGGTGCAATTCTCCTGTTGCTCCTGATCGGGATCTGCACCCAGTGCTTCCGGTTCGACCTCAGTTTCCACCCTCTCTCTGTCGTCTCCTTCTGGTTCTCGTTCTTCACCTGCTCCGCAGTCTCTTTCGGTTTCCGTTCGTGATCTCTCTGGGGTCTTCGCTCTTCCCCGAGTCTTCTGGTATGGTGCCACTCTTTCAAGATTCCACGCTCGCCCGTCTTCCATGCGAACACGATTTGTTCCTTTGTGAATCACTTTGATGGGTCGGCTAAACCGAGACCCTGTGACCTGATCTTTCTTCGGCAACTGGATTTTTACCAAGTCTCCTTTTCCTATGTCGGACGCTTGCTTGGTTCTTCTTCTCCTATCACTCCATAATTTCATGCGTGACTTGTTGCTTTCGATTCTCCAGACTACTTCTGCCATGTCCACCACTTCATCTTCTCGTATTTTCGACAACCATGGTGGAATCAGCGTGGATGCCGCACTCCTCCCTCTCAACATTTTGAACGGGGATACTTGGGTGATCCCATTTGGAGTGAGTCTGTGGGCCGCTATGGCCTCCTTGGTGGTTTTGAGCGGGTCCATGCCCGAAGCCGTTGCTAATTGTATGGCGCCTTTTATGAACCTGTTGGCCCTCTCTACAAGCCCATTGGCTTGGGGGTGATATAGGGCCGCTTTCCTTTGTTTTATGTGATTTCTTTTTAAGAATTCCTCCATGTCTTTTGAGACTAGTTGCACCCCGTTGTCTGTAACCACTTCCTTGGGGAGGCCTTCCCTCTGAAAAATTTCTGTGAGTACTTCTATAACGGTTGCCGTGGTTATGTTCGGGACGAACGCGGCCTCCACCCACTTGGATAGATAATCAACCAGTACTATGCCATACCGGTGTTCAGGTGCCATTGCTTCCAAAGGCCCTATGAAATCAATGCCAAGCTTTGACCACACGGCTTCTGGAATTTCCGTGGGTATTAGGGGTGCTTGGCGAACCTTAAGTCTCTTGTCGCTGTTGAGACATTCATGGCAACGTTCTATCATGGATCGAATCTCCTGGTCCATGGATGGCCACCAGTAAGCCTCTCTCACTCTGCGACGGGTCATGATGTTTCCCAAGTGGCCTGCGTGGGCTCTACATAGGATGATCCTTCTCATTCCTGTGGGAGGAATAATTTGATCAGATTTCATAATTATCCCCTCCGTTTCAGACAGTTCGTCCGACACCTTCCAGTAGGGTCTCATGCCCTCGGGCAACGCCTTTTCAGTTGGCCAACCTTCCTTGGTCCATTTGCGAATCATGGCCATGGTGGGGTCTTTCCCGTCTTCCTCTTCCCAGTGTCTCTCACTGAGTTCCAGGTAATCTGGCGCTCTCAAGTCCATGATGGATGCAACTATGCATTCTCCATGAAGGAAAGTGGTGGCTTTATCCTTACCCTCCGGCAGTCTCGACATGCAGTCAGCTTGTGAATTTTTCCAACCTGAGATATGCTGGATCTCAAACGTGTACTCTTGCAGCTTGGCTGCAATGCGTGCCAATCTGGGTGTGGATACTTTTGTGCCACCCGGGCTGAGCATATGGATGAGGGGCTTATGATCAGTTACTAACTTGAATTTGGTGCCCCATACATACGTCCTGAAGTGTTCTACCGCCCATGCACAGGCCAACATTTCTTTTTCAATGGTGGAATAGTTCTGTCCCGCTTCCGATAATGCCTTCGATGCAAAGGCCACCACATGTTCAGTGTCACCTTTCTTTTGTGTTAGCACTGCTCCCAGTCCATAAGCACTGGCGTCGGTGGTTACGACTGTTACCCACGCCGGATTAAACGGTTGAAGGCACGGGCATCTATGATGTGCTGCTTTATATTCACCATCGCCGTCCTTTGGGGTTCTTGCCATACAAATTCCGAGCCCTTTTTGAGTACGTCGCGAAGGGGTGCCGTGGTCTCGGAAAACTTCGGTATGAACTTCGCATAGTATTCAGCCAACCCCAGAAATGACCTTACTTCCTCTTTGCTGTTTGGTTCCGGTGCTTTAATGATTGCTTGCATGAGATTCTGTTTGGGACTGATACCCTTTTCTGAAATCTTGTACCCTAAGTATTCAACTTCTTTCACTCTGAGCAAGCATTTTTCATACCGCAACCGCACCCCTGCTTCTTGTAGCTTGTTTAGGACAATTCTTAACGTGGCGTCGTGCGTCTGCTCATCCTCCGCATACACGAGGATGTCATCCTGGAAGTACACCACGTTTTTAACTTTCCTCAGCAAGACATCCATCATGTGTTGGAAAGCCGATGCTGCCGATGACAACCCGAATGGCATCTTGGTGAATTGGTAGGTGCCAAATGGAGTGATGAATGCCGTGAGGGGTTTCGACTCTTCATGTAGCTGTATTTGGTGGTATGCATTCCTCATGTCCAGTTTTGAAAATATTCTGGCTTCTTTCATTAACAGAATGAGTTCATTTATGCTTGGAAGAGGGTAGTTATCTGTGATGACTTCCAAGTTTAAACTGCGTAGATCTATGCATACTCTGAGTTCCTGTGATTGGGGTTTCTTTATAAGCACGACAGGGCTCAGCCATTCAGATGCTTCGATTTCTTCGATGACACCCTCCATCTTCATCTTTTCCAACTGACTTCTGAGGATGTCCCTTGCCGTGGCTGGTACTGGCCTCACTTGGTGCTTTACAGGGACTGCATTCCTTTTGAGCACTATTTTGTGCAGGAAACCCTTAATGTGCCCCGGCTCCTCCGAGAAAAGTGTTGGGTAGTCGCTTTTGACGACAGGTCCGCTCGTCACCCTGACCGACAGGACCTGATCTTCGGTGCTGGGATCCAGTCTGATTTTTAGCTTGTCTTGGTCGTCCCACCCTAGCACTGCTGGGCCTTCGTGACTGAAGTAGACCCTGGTTGTGGTTTCCCTTCCTTTGAAATCTACTTTGGCTTTGATGTATCCTAACAGTTCGACTGACGCCCCTCCAAAAACCGTGGGTTTGTGCCTCGTCATAAGCACTTGCACCTTTTCTTTTCCCACCATGTCCTTATATGTGCGAAGGGGAATGATCGTTAGATCCAAACCTGAATCTGCCATGACCCTTGTTTCCATGCCATCAATCTTGATCATGCAGTGAGGTTTCTCTCTCCTTGCTCTTGTGCTGTTCACCATGATGACTGTGGGTCTTCCTTCATCTTCTGAGGATGATTCTTTCTCTGTATTGCGATCTGCATTAAGGCTGGAGACTTTGTTGTTCCTCCACCGACACACAATGGAGAAATGGCCAATGCGTTTACAAATGGAGCACTCCTTGTCTCTGGCTGGGCACTCCCTGTCAAACGCCAGGTGTTTCGTGCTGGTGCACCTGTGACACTTTAGGGGTTCTTTCCTGTTCCCTCTCCCTTCTCTCGTGTCGGTTGCCTGCCTTTCTCTTCTTGCATGGAAACCCACAGCTTGTATTTCAGCGGAACTCTGGGCCCCAGTAAGCTCCATTCGTCTTCCCGCCGTTTCCTCGACTGCTCTGGCGATCTCAATCGCTTTCTCCAACTGCAGTTCCTTTTCCACAATAAACTTATCTTGGACCTTTCGACTGTTGGTGTGGACGACCAACATGTCACATATGAGGCTCTCCGCATTGTTGCCAAAATTACACAGCGCTGCTAATTCCCTCAGCTTGGTGACGTAATCGTCAACTGGTTCAGACATTTCTTGCCTTCGCGTGTAAAACCGTATCCTGTGGAGCACTGTGTTCTCTTTACTGGCAAACCTTTTTACGATTCTCCTGACTGCCTCCTTGAAAACATCGTCATTGTCGCCAGCCACCGGTATCGGGGTGAGACTCTCGAATATTCTTTGACCTTCCACTCCCAGGGCATTTAGTAACATGGCCCTGCGCCTCGCCGCTGAGAACCCAGCCCCACCTAGGGCCTCCACATATGTCATGAATAGGGGCTGCCATTGTGGCCATGGGATGGCAGGCCTACCTGGAGTTTGGAGAAAGGGTGGCTGTGGCGTTGCTCCTTGCATGCTCTTCCGTGAGTTCTGGTGGTGATCCTCGTCGCCAATCTATGTAGTAAATGCTTGTAATGAAGACAGGAGTCTCCGAGCTTGTAAACGCTGTATTTATTCTATCAGTGGTTTCATGCAGGATGCACACAACATGTGTGCCTCATTAACAGAGGCCAACGGGCCTAATGTGGCTGGGAGGCAGCTGCCTTGTCTCTGTGTCCAAGTTTCATAAGGAGCGGGCCCCGTATCAGGAGGGCTCAGCAGGACGCTCCTTGTCGCGTCCTCCGCTCGTCCCGTAGTGTGCGCGAAGCGCGCGGGGGCGGAGCTTTGGTCCGCGACGAGATCTCGCGAGAGCACGCGCTCTCGCGATATCTCTACACCCTTCTATGTTAGGTTAACCCCTCCAACCTAGCAGGTCCTGAATTGGGGGTTTTTCAAGTGTGAGTTCTTTTGAAATATATAAGGGGATTGTTTGGCCTAAACAACCTCAGATGTAAGCAGCATTACATGCCTAGAGTCATAAGAGCCTTTTTTAAAGTATCCATGTTGAAATGTGCAGGGTCATGTCATTTGATCATGTCATCTGATCAGGGACTCTGTAAGTAGATTGTCATTACAGGTCTGTGTGCCAATGTTTGAGCAAACGTTACCAAAATTGGGACTTCTGGTGACTTTTTCTTCCCCTCTAAATGTTTGCTTGTTGCGTTGGACTGAAATGATATTTAAACTACCCTCTTTTTTTGGAAAACCTTTTCCACCGTGTTTATGAATCTGCCTGATTGAACGTGCCACCATCTTGTTGTTCTGGTGCTTCGAGTCCTTGAGTCAGCTTTTTATTTATGTTGAGTTGAATGGGAGAGGAAGAAAGTATGTTTACTGTCAAGATTTTGAAGTACATTTGTAAAATTCATTTGTGTGTCAGAAATTAACGGGGTTTCTATGACAAGACTGGAGGCGAGCATTATGCTTCAACTTCGTTTATTAATAGAGATAAAAATGGTTCACCACACATTGACAGCGCCACACACAAGATCCAATTTGGTTTTCAAAAAGAATTGTATTTGTAAATCAATCAAAGAAAAAACGTGCAGTTTGTATAATTGCAATGCCCTCTAGTTAACACGTGTTTCGGCTACACAAGAGCCTTTTTAAAAACAAAACAATTAGGCAAATTGCTAATATTCATGTTCCAATATGTAAATCAAAATGAGTCCCGGAATAATCCCTCCATAGCGACAGAAAATGCTCCTCGCGTCGGCAGTGCACAATAGCTATAGAGGGCATTGCAATTATACAAACTGCATGTTTTTTCTTTGATTCTTTGATTGATTTACAAATACAATTCTTTTTGAAAACCAAATTGGATCTTGTGTGTGGCACAGTCAATGTGTGGTGAACCATTTTTCTCTTCATAAACCAAGGAGGTAGGGGTACTGGTTCCTCCACCAATCACTTCACTGACGCAACACGGCTGGAAGGCACAATCAATAAGGTTGCCAACAGAAGAAGTTGTACCCTGAACTTACCCCTAAAACCTAATCTTCTTTCATTACTACTCCTCAGCAGTTTCAACAAACCAATAACAAAACACTGAAAAAATGTCCAAGGTGACTTTTCCCTTTTTAAACTACAATCCCCATAGTCTCTGTAGTCTATCTCCTTCCATGCTCAGCTATGACCACATCCTGTCCCTGAGCTCCTCCTCTTCTTTTACTGCTCTTCAAGCAGATAAGTACATGTTTTCTCATCTCCCTATATAATATGCTATATTTAGGTTGCTATGCAGGTTCTAGTGTAATAGCGGATAATAGCAGTGGAGTTAGAGATTTGCAATGCGTATATCCATTTATAACTGTAGTCATAGTTCGTAATACACTCAGAGTACGCAACAGAGTCGCAGCCGCGTGCGAGTTCGCTCATTTAATTTATAAGAATTTGTTTAGTTTACGTGAGTAGTGACTGTATCATTAATATGGTGAGACGAGCTTCTGCAGCGCACCTGCCCAGTGCCGCATGACCGGCACATCAGGGGTTTGCCTGGCACCCGCAGAAGCCCTCGGAGCCCCTCGGAGGAGGGAAGAAAAGTACAGGAGCGCTCCGGCCCCCACCTTCGTGGAGGTGGAGCGTGTGGCGCTGAGTCTCCGCGTCGCATTTACATTGCTACGCGGAGATAAGGAGAAGCCAGACCCGGCGGCGATTGTGCCTTCGCTACGGAGGTAGCGTTCCACGGGAAAGTGGATTTAACTAAGTAATCAGAATAAATATATGTAAAGCGCACACTGCTCTGCATTCACGGCAATAAGCAGCACTCGAGCAGAGCACGTGCACGGGAACAGAAGAGCTCCGTGAGCCACGACATAGAGGCCTATCTGCCTCCCAAGAGACACAGAGCCCCCGACAGCAATTTTGAGATACATAGCCCATCACAGGCTTTTGAAAACAAGTCAAGTCCGATGCAGCCACAAATACTCCACATAAAAAAATGTAAAAAAATATTTAATAAGATAATTTACCAAAAAAAAGGAGTATTGATCACAGTGAGTGGGTCACAGTTACCTGCATTAAAAGCATCAGACTAGTGCAGTGGGCGTGCTCAGACACCTGTACCTGGTATCCAGGCACACTGCAGCCTCCCAGAATGTCAGAATTTGAATGGAGTGAAGAGGAGCAGTTAGTAGACTTGGCTGCCAGCTTCAAGGAGGTGCTGGCAAATTCCCTAGTTGATGCTGTGGCTCAAGGGTTGAAACCCCTACAAGAAAGGCTGGAGACCCTAGTAGCTATGCTAAACCAGCCCAAGGTGAGCACCAAAAGGACAGAGCGCACACCCACTGAACCCTCTAATACGGGGCCTAAGGGGAGTACTAAGGCCTGAAAGAGGAAAGCCTCTGATGACCCCCAGGACCCTTCGGAGGGGGCAAAATGAAAGGCCCCGGAAGTTGCAGATGCTTTTGCAAAGCTCAAGGAAGAGCACTTGCAGCGCCAGGCAGTGCTGAACCTCACGACCCCCGCTCCAGGGGAAGACATTGGTGGAGGACATTACCCAGGCTGGGAAGAGGAGCCAGGAGAAGATGAACTGTCCTTCCACAATGAGGAATAGGCAGTGGAAGAGGATTGGGTTAAGCATAGCGGGGGAAAGAGAACTCACAAGGAGAAACACCTCGAGGAGGAACAAGAGGACATGTTCTTCGGATTGGCAACCGTCCCCCAGAGTAGCACAGTACATGACCGTAAGATTAAGGAAAGCTCTTGATAAAGAAGTTAGGCAGCGCCTCCAAGCAGTATGTCCAACGTCAGACCTTCCGGGAAAGGTGGCAGAGACCCCCAAGCTAGTTCCCAAGATGCTAACTTTTGTATCCAAGACCAGAAAAGATCCCCGGAAAGGCTTCGACAGGTCTTGGAAGAGTTGCCAAGAGAAGGTGCTAGATTTAGCGGGCCCGCTAGCCAAAATCATGGACTTAGCAGAGAGAGCTAAGGATACGGAGGAGGAGGTAGACCCCCATGCCCTAGCAGGCTGGGCACAGAGAGCCGTCTGCTTATTAGGAAATGCCAACTGTGCCATTGCCTCGGAGAGGAGAAGAGGCTTGCTGCTGAAGATCGATCCCAAGCTCAGCGACCTTGCTTCCTATGAGGCAGGAGAAGCGGCGCAGGGTCTCCTTTTCGGCGAGACCTTTGGGAAGGAAATGGGACGTTTCGTCGGTACCTTTGCATCATTGGAGAAAGCCCAAGCTTCGATCCAAAATATTTTCCCAAACAGAGTTTTTGCTTGAACCAGTCATCCCAGGGGTTGTGTGGCTGGTCGAAACCAGGGAGGCAGAAGATCCCCCAATCCCAGGGCACAATACAGGGAGAATAGACAGCAGGATTTCTTCTTCCCAGCCAGGGGACGCTTCCCTAGAGGACGTAGAGGAAGAGGAACCGGCCGAGGCCAAGGATTCCAGCAAGGTGAGGGAAGTTCATTACCCTCCGGTGGGAGGGAGCACCGGTATGTTTTGGGGAAAGTGGCGCACGCTTTCCAGCGATGCTTGGATATTGCAAACCGTAAAGGGTCTGTAACTGGAATTTATAGAGCCACCAGTACAAGCGCACAGGCCGAAGCAGCAGCCCCTATCAGGCGCAGACAGAATCGCTTAGACCACAAGCTGGCCCTGCTCACCCAGAAGAACACCATAGAGAGATGCCTGGGGACTCACAGTTTCGTGAGCAACATGTTCCTAGTACACAGGAAGGAGAAGGTCAGACCGGTGATAAACCTGAAGGAGCTGAACGGCTGGGTAGTCTACCACCACTTCAAAATGGAGGGCCTCCACCAGCTCTGAGACTCCCTCAGAGAAGGAGACTGGTTGACAAGACTGGACCTGAAGGATGCGTACCTGACGGTCCCAGTACTAGAAGAGTAGAGGACGTTCATTGCTTTTCTTTGGAAAGGGCAGTGTTGGCAATTCAAGACGATGCCCTTCAGTCTTGCATCAGTGCCCTGGGCTTTTACCAAGCTGATGAAGCCAGTGACAGCAGCAATTCGCGAGAAAGGGATAAGACTGATCATATACCTAGACGATCTACTGCTACTGGCCGAGGACCGAGAGACGCTGGTCTACTAGACGCGATGGGTGCAGAATCTGCTACTGTCGCTGGGATTCCTGGTGAACATAGAGAAATTGGATACCACCCCAGTGCAGAGATTGGATTTTCTAGGCTTTATCCTGGATACCAGGAAAGCCACGCTAGAGCTTCCAGCTCGAAAATTACGAGAAATCAAACGAGAAGTCCGAGGATGTCTACAGAAGCAAGTAGTTACACTCAGAGTACTAGCAAGGATTGTGGGACTATTAGCAGTCTCCATCCAAGCCATATTCCCAGGACCTTTACACTATTGTGCGCTGCAAAGGTTGAAGTTAAGACACTTGCAGCAGGGCTTGAGATATCATCAATTAGTGCCTTTGGATCAAGAATCCGTCACAGAACTGGAATGGTGGTTGAAGAATATGGATGCCTGGAATGGGCGGGCCATTTTTGGAGATGGACCAGACCTAGTCATAGAGTCGGACGCGAGTCGTCTGGGCTGGGGAGCTCGATGCGGGGACCTGCAGACAGGAGGAAAGTGGAGCGAAGAGGAGCTTTGCCTTCACATAAACTGTCTGGAGCTGTTGGCAGGGTCTTTCACGATCAAGGCCTTCACAAAGGGGAAGATGAAATCGTGCGTTTTGCTGAAAATGGACAACATTTCAGCAGTCCAATACATAAACCACCTAGGAGGGACAAAGTCCAGAATGCTAGCTGAGCTAGCAAAGGATTTTTGGCATTTGTGCCTGCAGTCAGAGAAGTCAGTGACGGCAGAGTATCTGCCCGGAGCACTGGACGTAGTAGCCGACTGGAATTCACGTTATCTCATGGACTCCAGCGATTGGGAACTGGATGATCTGACAGTGTTTCAGGCGCTGAATCAGAGGTGGGGCCATTGCACATATACCTCTTCGCATTGCGCCTCAACGCACAGACAGCCAATTACTTCAGCTGGAGGCTAGATCCGGGAGCGCGTGGAACGGATGCCTTCCTGCAAGAATGGGCAGGCGGGTCACACTACGCCTTTCCCCCCTTCATGATGCTGAACAGAGTTCTAGCGAAGTGTCGGAGGGAGAGAGTAGAGTTGCTGTTGATCACACCTCTGTGGAAATCACAAGTATGCTTCCCGACTCTGATGGAGTTGGCGGTGGAGCTGTCGAGGATTCTACCGGCAGGAGACCGACTGCTCACGGACCCAGCTGGGTCGTGTCATCCTCTGAGAGTGAGAGGGACACTCCCGCTCATCGGTGCAGGATATCAGGAGACGCTGGGCATTGCCAGGCATTTTGACACAAGCTGCAGAGCTTATTGCAGAATCCTGGGCCCCCTCTACTAGGGCCAAGTGGACTGTCTGGTGCAAAGGGAGAGGTGTTCATCCCATTTCGGCCCCTGTAGTGGTGATACTGAACTTCCTAGTGGAATTATTGCAAGACGGAAGAGCATTCTGCACTATAGGAGTGTACAGGTCTGCGATATCAGCAGGGCATTTACTGATTCAAGGTGTGCCGGCAGGTGAACATCCAGCAGTGGGGAGGCTCATTCGAGAAGCCAGATTTAGAGTACCTCCGGAGCCTCGCTATAATACAATTTGGGACATGACAACAGTCCTTCATATGTTGGAAAGCTGGCCCTCGAACAAGTACTTGTCGCTTAAGCAGCTTCTACTGGGGAGTCTCCCGGCTGGGCTCATAGAGTCGGGGTTTGCTTCGAAGTACTTTAAGACGAGATAGCTGCACCTTTGAGATGGATCAGGGTGCAGCTTTATTACTCCAACACCAATCAATAAGGACAACTCAATGGTTTGGCAAAGGGAGTCCGTTTAATGACAAGTACAAAAAATGGGGAGTCATGGAAATCAGCAATGATGCGATCGTCCATCTCGCTTCAACTCCAACGAACTTCATAAAAACAACATCATTTATACTAAAAACTCATCATAGCTGACGTATAACACTCCAAAGTTGATAATAATTTCTGTTGGTTCGGAAAAGGTAACTTTAATATAGGTGCTCTATCTGTATATGGTAACAGAGTAAGGTGATTGGGTAAAACAATGTCAGGTGGACTTCTAAGCCCTTCCTTCAAAATGACTACTGTAGACATCACTAATAGTACGAAATCCCATTGGTTCTATTAACTATAGGACCCTAGATTATTTGGTCCATTGTGATTGGGTTGGCACCAACCCCATGCATACATTTCCTATTTTCTACCAGCACGCAGAATGGACAGCCAGGTGCAGGGTGCCCCCTCAGCTACCCGGCCTTCCTTCAATTAAGGTTACAATCAATCATCACTTCAACAACAATGTGTCAATTATGTTACTGTGGTTGGCCTCAAAACTGCATCTTCTGACTGAGAAAGTTCTGCTATCTTCTCCTGGGCGGATGCCACGTGTGGGTGTGAACTTATGCGTCTCCTCGCTCGGATGGACACGTGATGCAGACACCGTAAATCTGCCAAGTTTCTCTCGCTTCATGCAATTAATTCTTATTTGGCTTGCAACCTGCCTACGCTTCGTTATCTTGACCTTTCAGAGGCAGGATATTCTGTTCTTAAGTTTTAATTAGATGTAGCTACTGTTCGCTTCTTCTATTGGTATGACCTTGGCTCCTTTGCATCTGCTGAGTTTCGATTCAGCTGTTTATCCTCGTTTTGCTAGAATATGAAGCTTGTCCTGCTTGGCCTATAGTAACCTTAGTTGATTTTGCTTTTAATGCAAAGTAGACTCGCACTTATAATACTGTGCTTTGTTTCGAGGTATATTATGTAAACATGGCGCTTGCCGCTCTATTCTTCTACTAAGCATCGCAAGCCGTTTTCTTAGCTTTCTTGCATTTCAAGCATATGTACAGGTGTTAACTAGATGGATATCTTCATTCTTGCTTACAGCTTAAGCTCCTTCAGGTTTCAACATCGTTCTCTTTTAGGTTCACGATATCTTTCTTCGTGGCGTTTCGTCTCTTTGCATCATCTTCTGGTTGTCATTTCTTCTATCATCAAGTCAGTCTGGGCCTTCATGACGTTACCATTCGTCTTCCATTAAGGCCTCTGTGGTTTCTTCCGGGACTGTACTTAAGCAATCTTAATTTCGTCTTATTTGCTGGTAGGGTTTTCTTAATGGATACCTTACTGTCCATGGTGTTCTTGGTATGGGTATGTCAATAGGTGCTGTTCTCCTAATGGGTACTGGGCAGAGCCCTACTGCGGCTCTCTGCTGGTTTATTTGCTCGTCGTACATCACATATCTCGGTGTGAACGTTCCTGGTACTTCAAAATGGATGATTGGAGTGCAGGCTTTCTTTGGGACCTCCTCTACACTCCCCCCTCTGGGCGATTCATCGATCACTTTCACTTCCTTCTCTAGATTCATTTTGTTCTGTTCTTCTGTATTCTTCTTCACTTTTTCTCTTGGGTTCATTCCTTCTTCATCTTCTGGATCTACACAGAAGAAGTGTCTCTTTGGAGACCATATCTTTATAACTCCCTTCAGGCTTCCTGCGTTTCTTACATGTTCGTCTTTGTTCCAGGTCATCAGTTGACATTGTTCTTTCGGGCTGCAGTAAATCCATCTTCCCACATAGTTTCTGTGCTTCTTGGGATAGAGAAATCTTGTACCTTCTGGCGCGTGCCTGCTGGCCTTCAAAAGTCTCTAATTTCTTCATCAGTCAGGTCTTTGGGCTTCCATCCTGGCTCGACATCAATCATGATCTTCATCCCTATAGCTTTCTTCGCAGTTTTCTGACATTGCAAAATTATTATCTTGATAACACAAAATCCTAGTAATATCATCACTAGCAGGGCTCCTAGAACTTTGAATATGTCTGCCATCCATTGTGGGACCTATGAGAACAATGATCCAAACCAACTGTCATCATCAACTTCGTCGGTTTCATCAATCATTTGGTTCTGTAATTTTGTCAGCATACCTATGGCTTCAGTTAAGGATCCATTCTCCTCATCGTGTGATGGTATGAACGTGTAACATGATTCTCCTATTTTTGCACAAACTCCTCCATCCATAGCTGTGATCATGTCAAGCACGTATCTGTTCTGGAGAGTCATCAGTCGGATGGCTCTTAATTCTTCCTTAATTGCATTAAATCCTTTTATGGTCGTGTTGATGGTCTGCAGTAACTCCCATCTGGTTATCTGCAACCATTTAGTATTTGCTCCAACCTGAAATCTCGGCATGAAAATCGTTGCGAACACTGATGAGGTGAGGCTGAACAGCCAGTGTTTATATGGGATTGCATGAAAGGCTTCTTCCGATTTGGCAGAGAAGTAATTCTCTCTCTTCATTCGGTATATTAAGTCCACAGATCTCTTCGTCTCAGGTGAGCATGTGCTTTTGGAAAACTGTCAATATTCAGGTCACTTTTCGGGATCACCAATGCTGGAACATGGACGTTCAATATCGTGCATATGCCTCTCCAGTCTCTTGGCAGTCTGATGTATGCTTTGGATCCACACGCCCAATAATGGTCCATAATCACTGCAGTTCCACTGTCAAAAACTCGTCCACAGTTCTGATTGTCTCCCATCTTCCTTGTGCCGTTATTTCTGAAACAGAACTTTGGGCTCTCTAATGGCACTATCTGCAAGGGTCCTCCTCTGTCTTCGACCCATGTGAGTAGTTTTGCAAGTTTTGCCCATAAAGGTTTGCATCCATTTGTACTATGTTGATGGTTGGCTCGTAGTGACCGAAGACCATCCATTTTCGGCATATCACTACTCCTTTCTCCCATCCGTCTGGTGAAAGCACTGTTGCCCAAATTTTCATTTGGCCTCGATTCTTCCATCTCTGAGCTTCTTCTGGAGTTTTTCCTTGAACATTTAGCCTATGATTTGCTTCTCTTCTAATCTCTGCTCCTTTAACTCCAGGCTTCTCATATCTTATCACAATGTGTTTTGTCTTTCTATTGTTTCTTGTCTTTATGTCCTGGACATAATCATCTTCATTTGGATCAGTTGCTTCAGTTGCCCATTTCAGAGAGGCATCATTACCCATGAACTGGCCCCTGGTCTTGCACATTGCTACATGCGACATACAGTGTGCTGCCTGGACATCAATTTCTACAGCCACAAAGATCTTGGACTTCCCCATGCTGTATGGTAGGAGTGCATATACAAAACATGCCCCTTCTGAACTTCGTCCTCCAACTTCTTTCATGTGTTGGTACCAAATGTTGTTTCCCAGATGTGCTGTGCTATCCAGGTAATCGTTTAGTACATTGTCATCTCCATGCATGCTTCTCTTGATTCTTAGTGTTTTCCTATAGTTGGCTATGACTACATCCCTGAAGGCATCTGTATGGCTTTTTCTTGCTGGAGGATTCTCAGGTATCCTGGTCCATGGTGCAGGCTTTCTCATCTGTACCATTTCAGTTGATCGAATTTTAGCTGCTTTCTCTTGTTCCTCGTATAGTTTCTTTTCTCTGGCTAGGAACATTCGTACCCATACTGGCATTGGTTTGCTGTATGGCTGTATTGTGGAACTGGTGCTTGTTCCTCTCAATGGGACATATATGTTTTGCAATACAGTTTCTACGGTTTTGTTCTTCAGTTCCTCTTGCATCTTCCTTGCTCTTGCTATGTGTGGAAACAATGAGTCTACTATCCGTTGTGTCCATGTAGAGAGTTTCTCCGAGTTGGCTCTTGTTTTCCTAAGAGTTTCTGGTATCATGGGTTCTGTTGGTTTTTCTCTTAACTCTTGTTTTCTCACAACGTCTGCTGTGGAGTTTCTTATGGCGGGCAGTCTCTTCTTTTCTGACGTTTGTGTTTGTGGTTCTGTAGTCATTGACACTAGGCCTGTTTCATGTGCATTCAGTGTTTGCGTGCGTGTAGTTGTCTATGATGTTACTTCATTCATCCCTTGGCGACCCTGTCTTTCACTCTCCTTTTCATTTGTTACCACAAGAGTGTGTGTATCTCTGCTAATCACATTCATTTCAAGTTCATTCATACTTCCATCAGATTTTCTACGGACTGGAATGACTATATAAGGTCTGGGTGCTTTTGTGGGTTTCATGCGTACATCATTAGGTGGGTGCACTGAATTTGGAACGCTTTGTGCACTAATAAAGAATGCAGTTCTGATTGTTAATGACAATAAAATAATGATGAATATGATGCATAGGTACATTATGCCCCTGTAAGTTCAGGCGGCAGCATTTCCTTCCAGAGAAGCGGGGGTGCTTCTCTTCTTGTAGGAGGACCAGGTTGCTGTTCTGGGCCCCCATCTCGATCATTCGACAAAAAAGTCAATGTTATTATTTCCTTAACCAATATTGTCTTTAGAATACTGCGTTTATGAGTGCTAGATATTTCACAAGTGTCCCCCCTCTTGCAGGTGATGAATTGTCTCTTAATCCAGGATACAGTTCCTTTGCTAGATTATGGTAAAAACAGATTATATAACACTTCAGTGAGTCCCCTTTACTGTGCGTGTTCAAAATAGGTAAGCTCCCAATCCACCCCGTGATTTGCTTCAATCCTGAGGACATGGTGTATGTTGGTCAGATACGAGGAGTAAGGATGAAAATCTTCAATACAAATGAAGTTCTTGACGCTGCTTTCTCGATCTGTCTCTCTGCGAAAGTGTTCTAGAATCTCCTCAAGTAGTCTCGCTGAAAGTCGGAAAGTTCCATCTGGAATATTATCCCATGCAGGAGCATACCCATTTGTGCAACATTATCTAGATTTACGGTGAATGTGAGGACATCAACATCGATTGGTCTCTCCACTAGCTCTGGAAAGTCAGTGACTAGGCAAAAAGGACTCTGTGTGCCAACCTGCTGTCTTCTAGTGATAGGGACATCTGTCCTGTCTTTGTTGAGGTTCAGGATTGTATGTTCTTTCCTTGATGTAAGAAATGTCTGCACTGCCCGGTCGCGTGGAGTACAACGACAATGATTATCTTATTTAAGAGATGGCTCAAATGTTCTGTATTTACTGGATCTCGAAGAAATGTGAGTGTGTTTGTTGTTCTCCCAATGAGGGTTGGACAATTTTAGATTATGCGAAAGAACAGTGTATTGATGAGTTCATTGATTTCCACCTGTGTTTGGGACATTTGGTTCTCTGAGTAAAATAAATCGTTCTGCTATGACAGTGAGCAGTTGTCTTATTATCTTTTCATTTTCGGGATCTTGTAAAAAGTCAGTGGCACTGGTGAGCCTTCCTACCAATGACGGGTATGACTTTAGCACTAAGTCAAAATAGGTGACCACCTCCTTTGTGATGTCTCTACTGTGGGACACCACAAGTGATTCCGAACAAGGTTACTGTGCAGTAAGAATCAGGATATTGGTTTTTCTTCCAGCTTATGTGTCCTCGATCAAAACTTCTCATGCGCTCCTTCCTTTATTAAGTCTTTTTGCGTGCCTTAGTTCAAAGTTCAATAGTTAATGACCTGTGTTGTGGCTTCCACGTGTGATTTTCTTCTTCAGCCTGCAACTAGGATGCACAGAATATCTGTTTTTATGTCATTATCCCTTTTTTTGCTTAGAGGAAGTGTCCAATTTAAGTCACAACTTGCAAAAAGTTCTTTGTCTGGCTGGCCATGCAACCTTCTTCCTCGTCATGGATCTCGTCTGCATGTGCTGTGGTTCTTCATCGTCGCTCGTTGATTCCTCTCATTGGGGTGCAAACAGGGGGCCTTCTCCGATGTAGGGTTTGATATTACTGAGAAAAATCCATGCTCTCCTGCCTTTCAGTTTCACAGCGGACGGAGTGCAGTCCTCTACTGTAAAAGGTCCATTGAACCTGGCTCGTCCCACCTTTTCCTTGTATGGTTTCTCACAAGGACAGCGTCTCCAGGGAAGACTAGTGGAACACATAGACCTTGAACTGAGTCTGATGCAGTGTCTCCTTCTGTGTTCTGTGCGGCGCTGCACACTTTTCGTCATCGCTGCAGCTGGTCTGAAATTACAGTAAGGCAAGATGTCATGCAGTTCAGATAGTTTTGTATTTCAGATCCTAAAACCTCTCCTGTTGACTGGGCATCACATCTAGCTCTGTCTCAGGGTGTTAGGGGAGTTTTCATTCTTTTTCCTGTGGCTATCTCGTGTGGCGTAAGATGATGGTCGGAGCCGGGTTGGTTCCGAAGAGCATACAATGCCAGTGGAAGGCAGTGCAACCATCCCTTCTTTAGAGTGAGCTTCAACTTGGCTATGCTTTCCTTCAACAAGCTGTCGAGCTTCTCACAGATCCCATTAACTTGTGGATGATACGGCAACGAGAATTTGTGCTTTAAACCAAGCAGTAAGTTCCTCTGCTTGAATATAGTATTGACAAAATGAGGGCCGTTATCTGATCCCATGACTTCGCAGACCCCCCATCTGGGGAAAACTTCCCTCACTAAAAAATTGGCTGCACAGGTAGAGTTTGGATGTGTACATGGACCTACCTCAATCCATCTATAGAATGGACACACCACAACAATTAAGTACCTGTACCCGTCACATACTTGAATCATGTCGACGTAATCGAAGTACAAGTGCTGAAAAGGCCCATTTGGCCTGGGATGATGCCTCTCATTCCTTTTAATGTGTGCCCTGCTGTAAATTGCTGGCAGATTAAACAGTTCACCATGAAAAATGCAACGTTCTCCGCTAAATTTGTTATGAACCAGTCTTCCACGAGCATTGCTGCTAGATTCTCTTTAGTCATATGAGCTGGGTAATGTAACTGCTCCAGCGCTATTTTTAATAGGGCTACAGGCATTACTGGTTTACCAGTGCTGTCATGTCACCACAAGTTGTCAGAGGGGTTTAAAGAACACCCTCTACGTTTCCACAGGTTCTTCTCTTCCTGTGGTGCGTCCCCTTGGAGTTCCATTAGTTGTTTTTGCCCCAAATCGCTATAGCTCTCAGATGTAGTTCGTGCCACCAGCATCCTTTAATTGATATGGATGACTTCTACTTCCATGATCGTCTCACTTTTGGATGGCATGCGTTTGGCCTCCGTGTCTTCTGTGTGATTTCCGCGCGAGATAAAATCTGTCCCTTTCGTGTGGGCGGCGAATTTCACCACTGCTATGCCCACTGGGAGCTGTAGTGCCTTGATCAGTCTGTCCAATAAGGCTGTGTGCTGCACTGGCATGCCGTCTGCTAGGAGGTAGCCCCTCCTTTTCCAGCGCGCTAGGCCTGCATGCACTGTGGACGTCACATAGGCGAAGTCACTGTATACCATTACTTCCTGGTCTTTGTGATTCTCAATGGCGAGTATCAATGCCAATAATTCTGCACCCTGTGCTGAATAATGAGATGGTATTTGTGCACTAAGAAGCACTCGAAATTCTCCATTTGATGTGTGCTTCATCACAGCAACGCCTGTGTATCTTTGCCTATCAGTTTGGTCAATCCTTGAAGACCCGTCTATAAAGATGATCTCTCCTCCTGCCAAGATATTTTCTTTTACTCTGGGAATTTCATCATAGAATTCTTCATAATTTGCGCAGTCATGTATTGGCTCTCCCTCAGTGACTAGCTCTGTGATAAACATAGCCGGATTTACTATCTTACATCAGACTATTTTAATCGATGGGTTTGATACAATCACTTCATAAGCAGAAGCTCTCTGAGATGTCAATGTGCCCTTTGGTTTCTCTAGAATGGCAAATAATGAGTGCTCGACGTACAATATCGGGGAGCATCCCATTAGAATGGTTGTGGCCTTTTCTATGGCGAACGCTGCGGCAGCTAACCTTTGTATGCACGGGAAGTGGCCTCTCATCACTGGGTCCAGATTCCAGCTGTATTATGCGAGGGACTTGTACCCAAACGAGGTTCTTTGAGCGAGCACTGCTGTCATAGTACTGCCATTTGTGTGCGAGAACAGGTAAAATTCCTCTGCATAATTAGGAATCCCTAGAACTGGTGCTGTGCAAATAGCTCTTTTGAGTTCAGCAAACCCCTTTTCCATGGACTCACACCATTCAATCTTCTCCTTCGTTACTTGGGCCTTCTTTAGGGCCTGAAGTAAAGGCTTAGTGTAAGAGCTGTAGTCAAAGACCCATGCCCTGACATAGTTGCATAGGCCTAAAAAGCTCTGAATCTGCTTTATCGTATGTGGCTTAGCCGTATTCAATATGGCTTCAGCCCTTTCTGGGGTCACCTCTTTTCCCTTATGCAAGATCAACTGGCCTATGTACAGCACTTCTTGTTGACAATATTGTAGCTTTTCCTTGTCAACCTTGTATCCTTTCTCAGCCAGTATAGTCAATAGCTGAATAGAATCGTATCTGCATTGATCCTCTGTGGTGCTGCAAATCAAGAGGTCATCCACATATTGCAGGACGACAATTTCTAGTGCAATATTGCTTAAGTTCATCTGCATCTGCAGGACTGTTGAAAATGGAAGGGGATTCACAGTACCCCTTTGGTAGCCTCGTGCTTTTCAGATGCATTTGTGTGAACGTGAATGACGTCAGATCTTGTGAGTCACGGTGCAACGGGATTGAGAAAAATGCATTTTTCAGGTCACGCACCGTGAAATATTTTGCCTCAACAGGTATATTACATAGAATTGTTGCCGGGTTCGGGACTAGAGGGAACTCGGCCTCAACAATATCGTTTACTGGCTTAAGGTCTTGAATTAGCCTCCATGACCCCCCTTTGCTTTTTTTCACAGGATACACTGACGTATTACATGGTGACTCTGACATCACTAAAATGACTTGGTCCATCATGGCAGAAATTGTCTTAAAAATCCCCTCATCTGCCTCTCTGGACATGGGATATTGTTGTGCCTTGGGTAAAATAGCTCCTGCTTTCAATTTAATTCTTACTTCTACAACCCCCTTCAAGAGCCCTACCTCATATGGTCCTGTAGTCCATACTGAGACAGGCACCTGGGGCATGTCGCCATCAAAATATTCAGGACGCTTTAGTGCCAGCATCATTCTCTGGGGCACCTCTCTTTTAATGATTTTAACCCAAAAGGTGAGACTCACTTCCACCGTTGTCTCTCCCATATCTGTTGGTTCTCCAAATAGATCGTCATCGGTGACGTCAGTCACTCGATATCCTTCTTCAATGGTGACTATTGCGCACCATTGTCTGCCCTTGTCATCATAACCGTCAATTAAGACTACTTTCCCTCGTACTACAGCTGTGTGTATCATCAAGGGAAATCCTTGTCCCTTTTCCTCATGCATCGGTATTCTGGGTCTGAATAAGAACTCATCAGGGGTTCTCATGGTTTTGTCTGCTAGTCCTGGTAATCCTGCCATAAGCACACGAATACGACATGCGAACATTTCCGGCTCTAATGGTATGGCCCTCATGGCTATGCGTCCTGAGTGTGCCCTGATTGTTTCGCATACATTTGAATAGTACATTCCTGGAGTTGAACACACTTTGCCCTCCTCCGTGAACGAGACTGTCACGTTTAACTTTGTCATTAGATCTCTCCCCAAAATGTTTACTGGGGTCTGACGTGAATATAATAAAGGCACGTTCATTTCACATTTTCCTGTAGAGATTGGAAGTGCTTTGGTAAAGGGAACACGACTTGTCGCTCCTGTGAAACTCTATGAGTATTTATAGCCTTGCCGGACAAGGAAAACTTGCCTTCACGAATACACAAGCGCGTTGCACCTGTGTCAACGAGGAAGGAATTTTCTTTATCCCCCATGACATCCACCCTTGGGTCCCATTGAGGGTCTGGTGTCACTGATAGGATAGAACACATCAGGGTTCCCAGTGAGCTGTCCTAGTTCATATACAAATTTGGTGCTGCTGGATTTCCTCCATGAGAAGTGTCATTTCCCATTCCAGGGTTCATGGCCTGCCCTGTGCTCATTGGTTGTGACTGTTGCTTTGGTGCATGTTGGGATTGCCCTTGTGGAGAAGTCTCCATGCTCTGAGGTTGTGCACCTTGTTGCGCTCCTGGCGCTTGTTGTTGCACCATGTGATTCTGTGCAACAACTCCCTGCTGAAAGGCTGTAGGTCGATTCACCATACCTGCTCCTGTCCCTTGGCCATTCTGCATCATACCTTGGCTTCTGCATGTGCGCGCCAAGTGCCCTGTCATTCCACACAGCCAACATACTGGTGGTGGTCGAATTATTTGCCTATTTGACATATCTTGATTACCATTTTGCATATTTTGAAAACCTCCTTGATTATTTTGGAAACCTCCCTGGTTATTCTGCCATCCTCTTCCCCTAAATCCTCTTCCGTGGGTAAAACCATGCATTACCCTGATTATTTTGCTGTGGACTAGCCACCTGCTGCATATTTGATTCAGCTGCGCTAGTTATCATGGCTCCCTCGAGAGCATATTTTGACAATTTATTTTGCACCAATTTCACTTGCTCACCTTTTCGAGTTGCTTCCTTTTTGCGATTCTTTTCCTGCACCAGCCTACAATAATGTGCGATGGTTAACTGTATTTCTGCCCACTGTTTAGCTTCAATCCCACCAGCTCCTTGAGCTGTTTCTGCACCAATTCTGGCAGCAGTCCTTGGCACAATATATGGTAAAATACAGGTATGGATTTTGTCCAAGATTCATGAGTCTCGAGCACCCATGCGTCTTGAAAATTCTGTATATAAATCAACGGATCTTCAGACTCTTTCATTTTTCGTGTCATTATAGCTCCCATATCGGAAGTATATGGATATAGCACTCGTAGCGCTTTCCATACTGCGGCTCTACAATTGTTAAATGGAGCTCCGTCGTGCAAGGTATTAATCTCGAGCACCCATGCGTCTTGAAAATTCTGTATATAAATCAACGGATCCTCAGACTCTTTCATTTTTCGTGTCATTATAACTCCCATATCGGAAGTATATGCATATAGCACTCGTAGCGCTTTCCATACTGCGGCTCTACAATTGTTAAATGGAGCTCCGTCGTGCAAGGTATTAATCGTGGTTACACAGGGTAGCCTGCTCGTGCCCACACATCGTCAGTTCTCTCACCAAGTATGGCGATTAGGAGACCTTTAATATCCCCAATAGCTAACGTGTTTCCTCCTGTCATTTTTTCTAACTCGTGTATCAATTTTTTGGCTCCCGATGTCAGTATTGGAAGCTTGTTTTTCAAGTTTTCGCGATCCATGTGTGGCCATGGAATATATTGTAGTCTTATTCCCCCCTTCTTGAGCATCGGAAATTGGAATGTGTAGCCCTCTCTCTCTCTCTTCTCTCATTGTTCTCCTGTCTATTGCATGGGTAATATTTCCACATCGCCGTCCACCTGGCAATGCCCTTAGTTTGTCCACATAGGGCGGCGAAGACACCCCCCTCTGACTGTGAGATACTTCTTCATATCGGTCAGGCTGCGTGGCTGACTCTGATGCCATCGGTGCAGACTCGCTAGTGTCTGACCATCTTATTCCTTTTTCCTTCGGGAGTCGTCTTTTGCTCCTTTCCTCCTCCTCATTTTCCTCACGCTCCTCCCTTTCTGGTACAGACATTGGGCCTCATTACAACCTGCCAGTCCGGGACCGTGCAAAATCCATGACGGCGGTAAAAACGTTTCCGTGTCCGCAAGGTTGCGGAAAAACCGTCCGATTACACGCTGTCGGTCACGCGCACCACACGGACTCGGAAACGTTGTTACCGCCGTCACGGAAAACCCCACGGAAATGGAAATAACGCAGCCACAAGTGGCGCAAAACCCGTTTCCGCCTCCGCCGCCACGGACACATGATCGCCAAAACAGAAAACAGAGAGGCGGCCATCATATAAAAGCACAATCCATTGCCATCCAGAGCCAGCACAATCCTAACTCTGAGAAGCCAAAAGGGACCACCAGCATGTCTGCCAGGATTCCTGCTCAGAGGCAGCGCAAACAGCGCTTCAGCGAGGCGGAGCTAACCGTCTTGGTGGAGCACATTGTGGACAATGCGGAGATGCTGTTCAGCGCCGACCAACGGCGTGCCACACAGCAGCGGAGGAAGGAGGTGTGGGCCGAAGCTGCACGCAAGTGCACCGCTGTGGGCGTGGCAGTGAGGAGCGTGAAGGACTGCCACAAGCGGTGGGACGACCTGAGGCTGAGGGTACGCAACCTCATTTTCACGCACCGGCAACGCAGCAGTGGGACAGGCGGAGGACCCCCTTCCCCACTGAGGCTGCAAGCATGGGAGGAGCGTTGCAGCAGCGTCCTCCACCTAGAGGGAATCCATTGGATCGGGGAGGCTGAGGCAGGAGTGAGCCCACCTGCAGATGCCGGTAAATGCCCAAACATGAATGCCACATGTAAATATGCAGTTGTGAGTACTGGGCCAAAGGACCCATTAACAACCCCCCCCCCCAGGCAGTGCACGTGTGGGCCAAAGGACCCATCATGATCCGCATGGCAACCAATATCACAGAATGCATACACCAGCAATCAGATGCATGTGACTAACACTATTCAATGTACAATCTTAATGACGCATGTGATGCACCCATCTGCCACCACAACAACACTAATTGCATGCCCTTTGTGTCCCCACAGCCGTTTCAAGTGACAGTGATACTGCACAACAGGCCAGCCAATCTGCACCGGCAAGTCCACAAGCCACCGCCACCACACAGGAGGATGCTGCCAGCAGTTCTGCACCTCTGGCCACATTACCAGCCACTACAGATGTGCCGCCCACCACCACCACCGACGTCCCCACCGTCTCCACACTGCCTGAGTGTAGACAGGTGCCACGGGGACCTATCATGGCCACCCAACACGACACTGAAGGCAGCAGCACTGCAGAGGGGGCGGCCTGCAGTGATAACAGTGCCCCGCAAGAGCACTCGGAAACAGGGCCACAGGGGGAGATGCCCACATTTGAAGACCTGGGCTCCTTCCATGAGCTGGGGTTCAGCCCCACATCACTGGGGAGTCCCATGAGGTCGCCCACCCCATCCATGGCAGAACTGAATGCCCGCATGCAGGGGATGGAGGACCAGCAGGCTACCCTCACCCAGCTGGTGGAGAGGCAGCTAGAGGAATCCAGGCTGCAGAGGGAGAGCTACAGCGCCTCAGTGCGTTGCCTGTCGAGGTCCATCGGACGCTTTGCGAGCACTATAGTAACCCTTGCACGCCATGTGCGCGAGGGCAACGACCACACCTCCAGGCTTGTAGAGGCCATGTTGTTTGGCCAATAGGCAAATCTCGCATGGATGCCCTCAATCCCAGATTCTGCGCAATCAAACACAACCACCCCATCCGGCTCCACTACTGCCAGTCCAAGGAGGCGCTCGAGTAGGCTAACAGGTCCCTCGGGCAAGGTTGCACAGGCACAGAAGCGCACACGGAAGTGATGGCATGTGTGTGGGGCAGTGCAGGACACATGTGGACTACAAGGGTGTGAGAGGGGTGGGCACGTTTGGGTGGTGGGGTAGGTAGTTTTGGGGGTTTGAACAATGGGTCCTGGGTGGGGGTGGGCACGTTTGGGTGGTGGGTGGCCCCGGGTGTATAGCTTCCCTAACCAATGCACCTCCTTCCCTGTTGTTATTACATCATTACATCACCATTTCCAATCAAGACATACATGTGTGGACATTGATCATTTATTTTGCAGTGCAACTATTGATTCATTGTCGTCACCATGTTCGTGCATTTCTGTGAATGTGCTGTGACTCAAAAGTAAATGCGAATCAGGGCATCCCGTGCTCTCTGCCCATCATGTGGACCCCCAGGGGGAGGCGGTGCCATCCCATCCCCATCTCCATCCCCATCCCCATCTCCATCCCCATCCCCATCCCTATCCCCATCTTCCTCATCTGCGTCTGGTGGCATTGGGATGTTCCTGCGCAGGCATATATTGTGCAGCATGGCACATACGAGCGTGATTTTACCCGTCTTCACTGGGCTGTACAGCAGTGATCCGCCAGATCTGCTCAGACAGCGGAAACGGGCCTTCAGCAGTCCAAATGTCCTCTCAATCATTCCACGTGTGCGGATATGTGCCCTATTGTATGCCTCTTCATGCCTGTTCCTTGGTCTCCGTACAGGTGTCATCATCCATGGCGTGAGTGCATATCCCGCATCACCTACATGGGATGTAGATTGGGGAACATGTCAGTGTTTGTGGCATCATGTCCTCATCTGCTGCTGTGCATTCTTGTGTCATCATTCATTCATGCATATGTACCATGCAGTGTATGGAGGTATGTTTTGGGCATCACGATGTATGTCGCTAACTGGATATGGGCCTACACATTAACTTGCATGTTTACTGTGCCCTGCGGCTGACATTTGTTTGTGTGCATGTCACGGTGCAGTGCTGTCCACACATGGCAGAGTGACTTCACTGTACAGAAGTAGTAAATACACGTCGTCTCATTTACACGCCTCTCGTGCCTTTTGAGGCAGTGTTTCAATTGAGGGTGGGTGTCTGCAGTGGCACAAGGTTCATGGGACAGTGACGAGATGGGCTGTGGCAGGGTGTGCACGGGCACATTGTGGTGACCTGTCATGTCTTCCTTTGTGATGTTTGGTATCCGCTGTGTATTTGGCAGATGGAAGGGGGGTGATGCATGTGCGGTCACAGCGGCACACTCACAATGCTCATTGGGCTGTACACACACACACCACTTCGACAGGGTTGTAGCATCGTCAGCTGTACTCACCCAATAGCCATGTGCTTTGTCCGGCATAGCGTTCCATGTACCGTGGCAATGTGGAATTCCGCAGTACCATTGAGTCATGTGATGATCCTGGGAAACGTGCGCAGCAGTGTGTAATCAGTTGCATGGCATCATAAACCATCTGGACATTCAAAGAGTGATACTGTTTCCTATTGCGGAACACCGCCTCAATTGCACGTGGTACTGTCAGCTCAACGTGGGTGCAGTCAACTGCGCCTATGCAATTTGGCATGCCTGCTATGGCATGGAAGGCCAACTTGGTGGCAATGACCTCGGGGAGGGTGCGGGGTAGGGCTATGTGTTCCGACACATGGCGCAACAGGGCATCCAGTACCTGTACCAGGATTTTTGAGAAACAGGGTTGTGATATGCCGTGCAGCTCACCAACCGTGTGTTGATAGGTGCCAGTGCCAAGGAAATGCAGTACTGAGACAACCTTCAGGAGGGGGGGTGGCGGTGGGGGTGTCAATTTGGCTGCTGATGTTGTCCTCAATCATGGCGGTGATGTGCAGGATTGTTGCACGGTCCAGCCGGTATAGTGTGTGGATCTGTCCTGGGGTGAGGTTCCAGGGTGAGGCCCTGATGCGTGGTATTGGTGGCTGGCGGCGGGGTCGGGCTGGCTGGGCAATGGGGTTTGCCATAGCTGCAGGGTTGGCTGGTTGCCGCCTGCGCCTCCTCCGCCTACGCCTCCTCCTCTGCGCCATTACTGCCACCATGTGCAGTGCTGCCTGTTGGTTGAGTAGGCCCAGTCCCAGTGCTACTAGACCTGCTGCCTGCATGGTTCTATGTTGTGTTGGGCTGGGTGTGGCCCTTTTGTGGGCTCCCAGTGGCCTGCTAGGTCCAGCTGGGTTGATTTGGTGCACCTGTGCCCTGATTCAGTTCAGCAGGAAGTGTATAACGCCATGTTCGCGGTGGCGGCGGTTCCGCCACCGTGATCACAGTATTTACGGCATTTTTTTCCCGGTATTTCCGTGTCCGCGCTAGTTGTGATGCTCACAGTGTTTCGTGTTGACGGTAACGGAGGTGTTTCCGTGCAGACGGACTTAACGGGACCCCTATTTCCGCGGTGGCGGTTGAGGGTGGTGCTATTACCGGGGCCGCGGATCATGATTGGGCAGACATGGAAATGGTGCCGGTATGGTTTTACCGGCAGTGTTAATTCCGGACCGGAGTACTTGTAATGAGACCCATTATCTTTCCCCAATTCATGCAACTTCTTGCATCGTCTTGGTTCCTACTGATTTCGAATCTATCTAGAGATAATTCCCGCTACTTCAGTGTCGTAAAGCTGAGTGCTCTCTAGGCGCTCATCTACCGCCTCCCCTTGAGGTATTTGTTCTAACCTCATTTCGTCATATATTCTATCAATCGTTTCTCTGATGCTTCTGGTATCGAAGTCATCATCAATATTTGCCCTTTACGTGCCTGGTACTGAATCGTACTCAGGAAAAAATTCTTCGATGTCTTCCCAATCTACCACCGGAGCTGGTTTCTTAACCGCTCTCCCCAGATATTCAAGATTGTGTGCTGTCTTCGCTAACGTTCTATGTCCTCATCAAACTGCTTGCGTCTCCTCGCCTCTTCTCTGACCCTATGTTCTTCCCTTCTCTTTTCATTTTCGACGTTCCTCTACTCTTTGAATTTCCTCATCTCTTCGTCTTTTTATTCTTTACTCACTTATCCTTTGCTCTTCTTGTGATCGAGTTGTCTTTCTTGCTCTTCACGATACAGCTGTTCTCACCTTTTTCTGTCTTTCTTTCTTATCCTCTCGTCTCTTAACTCCTTCTCTTTCCCCTTTCAATGTGCATCACCTAATTTCTTCCTTTGTTTCGAATCATCAATGCCTTTGCCATCAAGTTTCAATAAAATGTGTCCTCCCATCCATTCGTCCTTTGAGGTATGCTATCTCATCAGCTCCATCTTCGCTTCCCTTCCATCGCTTTCCTTTTCTCCCTTTATCAAAAGAGATGCACTTGTCTGTGCCTGTTCTCCTCTTGCGTCATCACCTCTCTCCTTGTCCCGTGGCACTGCGGAGGCAACATTCTTGCCATTATCCTTCCCTTGATTTTCATCACTACTATGTGTAGGTGACTCATATGTGGAGTTGCTATTACCTGTAGCTGCTTTTAGTTCTCTCAGTGGGTATAAGCCCTCGTCCTTTCCTCAATTTCCATTTCAGGTGGGGCAGGTGGCACAGTAGGCGTCTCACCCCCCTCTGTGCATATATTAAGTATCCAGTCTGGTGGTGGCTCTTCTTCCTTTCCCCGTTCAAACATTTTCCACAATTCGAGAACAGCAAGGCATTTTTCTAGCTTTTTCCCTGTATATGTGGCATGCAGATATGTCATCATATGTTGTAAGACGGCTTTAGATAAAGACCAATTTTGTGGCCATGGCATATACATCTTGTGGGGGGTACCTTTAACCCACTCTGTACTATATTTCTTTAGCTTGGGTGCGTGTTTTGGCAATTGCTTGCATAAGTGTGCCAATGGAGTTATATCTTTCATGTTTAACTCTGTTTCCTTTCCTTTTATATAACACTTATTCATGTTTTCGTATGACTTAAAACAATTTCTAACAATATGAGTGAGCACCAAACCCTGCAAGCTCCAACCCAAATTTTCACAACAATTTCATATCTTCCAATTTACTCAAAAACATTAATTCACATGCGATTTCATCTCAGCTGTAAAATCGCACAAAGTTTTGGTTCTGTTTTCTCAAAGATTTGTTTTAGATATATGACATCACAACACAAAACATATACGACAGACGTTTGACAGACACCAGCTGGACACAGATATCTCTGCCTCTAATCATAACCCCTTCATGGAGTGTAAACGTACCCCTTTCACGACGTCATTAAACGTTGTGGTAGACTAATTGTTCATCATTATGTGGGACTCTGGGTACATGTTTCTTCTAGCCGGTATATTGAAGCGTAGGAATAATGCGAATCCTCTCACTTTTCGGGTGTCTCCCCCGGTATCCTCTCACTTCTCATGTGTCTGCCCCGGTAACCTTTAATTTCTTGGGTGTCTGCCCCGGTAACCTTTAATTTCTCGGGTGTCTGCAACGGTACCCTTTTACTTCTATATTCTTGAGTCATTATCCCCTTATATATATTCTTCTCTACTTCTAACTATATTTTGTTTTCTTCCCGCCTCCCTTTGTTACCTTTTCCCTTTACTTGTTCTAAGGCATGCACTATTTTCCAAAGCATTACATTTTTTATTTCACTCACCGTTCGCATGGTTCCTCTCTGGACCCTCGGGATCACCGCCTTCGTTACCGCCTTCTTCAGTTTTTCACCCGCTCAGCTGCCCGTAGGAATGGGAAGAGATGCATGGGGAACACGGGTCCCTTCAGGTCCTGACTGCAGTCTTTTTATGCTACAATTGTCTATGGGGAGCTTCACGGTCTACTTAACCGAATGGCAAAGGGCGCGTGATATTGCCAAAAACCTAGAGTTACTTATGTCAACGGTCAATAGGTGTCTTACTTAATCAATAATCAGTGGTCGATAAACCATCCTCTCAGCTACCAGGTGTACTGGGGAGTCTCCCGGCTGGGCCCATAGAGTCAGGGTTTTCTCCAAAGTACTTTAAGACGAGATAGCTGCACCTTCGAGATGGATGGGGGTGCAGATTTATTACTCCAACACCAATCAATGAGGACAACTCAATGGTTTGGCAAAGGGAGTCCGTTTAATGACAAGTACAAAAAACGGGGAGTCATGGAAATCAGCAGTGATGCGATCGTCCGTCTCGCTTCAACTCCAACGAACTACATAAAAACAACATCATGTATACTAAAAACTTGTCATAGCTGACGTATAACACTCCAAAGTTAATAAGCATTTCTATTGGTTCGGAAAAGGTAACTTAAATTTCCACTTTGCTAGCAGCACTCAGAACGGACAGCCAGGTGCAGGGTGCCCCCTCAGCTACCCGGCCTTCCTTCAATTAAGGTTATAATCAATCATCACTTCAACAACAATGTGTCAATTATGTTACTGTGGTTGGCCTCGAAACTGCATCTTCTGACTGAGAAAGTTCCGCTATCTTCTCCCGGGCGGATGCCACGCGTGGGTGGGAACTTGTGCTTCTCCTCGCTCGGATGGTCACGTGATGCAGACACCATGAATCTGCCTAGTTTCTCTCGCTTTGTGCATTTAATTCTTATTCGGCTTGCCACCTGCCCACGCTTCCTTATCTTGACCTTTCAGAGGCAGGATATTCTGTTCTTAAGTTTCAATTAGATGTAGCTACTGTTCACTTCTTCTATTGGTATGACCTTGGCTCCTTTGGCATATGTTCCATCTGCTGAGTTTCGATTCAGCCGTTTATCCTCGTTTTGCTAGAATATGAAGCCTGTCGCGGTTGGCCTATAGTGACCTTAGTTTATTCTGCTTTTAATGCAAAGTAGACTCGCACTTATAATACTGTGCTTTGTTTCGAGGTATAATATGTAAACATGGCGCTTGCTGCTCTATTCTTCTACTAAGCATTACAAGCCATACTGTTTTCTTAGCTTTCTTGCGTTTCAAGCATATTTACAGATGTTAACTAGTTAGATTTCTTCATTCTTGCTTACAGCTTAAGCTCCTTCAGTTTTCAACATTGTTCTCTTTTAGGTTCACAATAGCTTTCTTCGTGGCGTTTCATCTCTTTGCATCATCCTCTGGTCGTCATTTCTTCTATCTTCAAGTCAGTCCGGGCCTTCGTGACGTTACCATTCGTCTTCCATTAAGGCCTTTCTGGGTTCTTCCGGGACTGTACTTAAGCAATCTTCATTTCGTATTATTTGCTGGTAGGGCTTTCTTAATGGATACCTTACTGTCCATGGTGTTTTTGGTATGGGTACGTCAATAGGTGCTGTTCTTCTAATGGGTACTGGGCAGAGCCCTACTGTGGCTCTCTGCTGGTTTATTTGCTCATCGTACGTCACATATCTCGGTGTGAACGTTTCTGGTACTTCAAAATGAATGATTGGAGTGCTGGCTTTCTTTGGGACCTCCTCTACAAGCTGTCTGGTAAACTAGCAATGCTTTTGTGCCTTGTATCTTGCAAACGTGTGTCAGATGTCAGAGCACTAGAAATAAATAGGAGGCCATTTGGACCAGAAGGAGTCACCTTCGCGATAGCTAAGAGAACTAAAACAGGGACCTCCTCAGTCTACTATCTGTATTTCCCAAATAGACCCAAATGGTGTGTAGCGAGCTGCATCAAAGAGTATGAGAGCAGGTCAACAGAATATAGAGCAGCCCATATCACGCAATTGCTCATAGCTCGTAGAAAGCCTTTTCATGACGTATCCACAGCCACAATTGCTAGATGGGTTAAGGAAGTTATACAAGCAGCAAATATTGACTTAAGGAGGTACGGAGCACATTCAGTGTGCAGTGCAATGGCATCCAAGGCTTTTACGACAGGAGTGTCATTGAGAGAGATTATGCTAGCTGCAGATTGGGCTAGTGATCGTACTTTTAAGGAATTTTCCTTTAAGCCAACAGAAAGTCTAGCAGTTACTGTGTTGGGGAAGCTTTGAAAAAGCATAATGCTCGCCTCCAATCTTGTAATAGAATGAAGATTACCCCTGCTAGCTGCGCAGGGAGTATTAATTCTATTAAAGACTAGGAGGTGAGCATTAATTTCCCTCCCATTCATGTGTTATTGAAGATAACATTTCTTATAATGTTGTGAATACATGGACGCCACCCTGATTCTCCTGCTTTGTATCATCCTTAGGAGAAGAGCAGAAGAACAATTGAGAAGAGGGATATCAACAGTGGTCAATGGAAGTCGAGCAGGATCAAAGTTTCAGTTCAGAGTGGTTTACGTCTTTGCTCAGTTGGCAGGACACAGTGTGAAGTTTGCGAGTGACATTTCAGAGCATGTAAAAGAGAGGAGGAGCTCAGGGACAGGATGTGGTCATAGCTGAGCATGGAAGGAGATGGACTACAGAGACTATGGGGATTGTAGTTTAAAAAGGGAAAAGTCACTGGGCATTTTTTCAGTGTTTTGTTAGTGGTTTGTTGAAACTGCTGAGGAGTAGTAATAAAAGAAGTTGAAGCATAATGCTTGCCTCCTAGTCTTTAATAGAATTAATACTCCCAGCGCAGCTAGCAGGGGTCATCTTCATTCTGATAATGTTGTAAGCTTTTCAAATTATGATCTCCTAGGTTAGTTTTGCTCTGATTGCTTATCGGTGATCATCATTACTGATAGTCCTACTCTTCCACATCAGGGTATTTACCCCTTAGGCCCGTCTCCATCACAGGAACCCTTTTTTTTCTCTTTGAGGTATGCATTTCCCAGCACCCGCAATCCCTTAATTACCAACTTCCCAAGCCGAATCACAGGACTGTCCACACACAGGCGGGAAAGGAGGGTTGTCAGTTCTGTGACGATTAGGGCTAGGAGTAATGAAGAGGAATTGGTGTGTTCTGATCAGCCCATGTGACTGCTCTACATATATCCTTTAGTGGAACTCCTTGAGTGCCCCATTCCCCTGGTGGAGCGACCTTGCACATTGTCAAGAATGGGAAACCCTGAAGCCACATAGGCCATGGAGTTAACAGTCGGTATCCAGTGACTGATGGACACCACTGAAGCATTTCTGCCTGCCCCTCCTGAGCCAAAAGTCACCATATAAGCTTTTCTCATGGTCTTTAAGGAAGGGACTGGAGAAATGGGTAATAGAACATGACATCTTGTTGGATACTCTGGCCTTCAGGGCAGGTGTGGGCCCTGTTAATCAGTGCCTTACATTATATCTGATTTTGGCCAATAATGCCATGCCCTTATCCTGGGATCTCCTATCTAAGTGGCCTTTATGGACCTAAGTTCAGCATTCGACCACATGGGCATGAGGCTCCTTTGGACAATTAATGGCAAGTTGGGAATTCTGAGACCCTTGATAAGGATGATCAAAGCTCTTGATACTGATTCCCTGGTTCGGTTTCGATATGGAAAAGGGCAGTGAGTTGAGCAATACAATCAAGGTGGGGAAGGGAGTCAGACGGGGGAGGCATGCTTGCACCCCTCCTGTCTACCTTTATGCCAATTCTCTCCCATCTGTCTTAGAGGCAACAAGTGCTAGGGTACCCCGTTGTGTGGAACGAAGGCTGCTTGTATTTTTTTTTTATTGTATATGGTTTATAAAGAAACCTTTACAAATACATTGAATAAGAAGAAAAAAAAACATACATTACAAATAGACTTCATTACACATATGGTAAAAGATACATAAAGACCCAAATATCCTTTTTCTAAGAATAAGAGACATAGCGCAAATCAATTTAAAACATTTCAGTGCAAGTTAAAATTCAACACAGTGTTTAGTGATAAAAAAGCAGCTTCCCATTACATATAGACATAGACAAATTTTAGCAAGAATGTCATAAAAGATTTCAAATTATTAAATACATACATAGCATAGTCGGTAATATAAGAAGTTAAAATTCATCATACAAGTTAATCAAAGGGAAGAGACATACAGATCCAATGATTTGATAAATCCCGCCACAGCAAGCCCATCTTTGATTTTAGAGATGGCAAGACACTTAGACCAAATAAGATGTTCTGCCCCCAGTAGACCCAAGGTGTTGAATCTACCTAAATAGATGTCCCTAGGACCTTTCAGAGCAACGCAATCTAAGAAGAAATGGCGTGTAGATTCAATTACCCCAGGAGTGTGACAGAAATGGCATGAAAGGGCCAAATCACTAATTCCCTAGTAGGGAGGAGATTCCATCTAAGCTTGAAGAGAAGTGAGCGGTAGTGGCGGTTAGGGAATTGAGTCAGTATAAAAGACAGGCAGACTCTCTTCTTATGTTCAAATTGTAGGTCACTGAGGGATGGGTAAACATGCAATTTTTCAAGCGTGTTACTCCAATCACAGCTAAAAAGACATTCCTTAACTTTATTAGGGTTATTTAGCAGGGTATCCCTATCGGAGGAGCGATCTAATAGCGTCTTGTCGCAGAGGTCACAGAATCTTGAGAGATATACATTTTGGTCTAAGGATCCCTGCGAGAAGAGCGTTTTACCCACATCAACATAGAGGATATCCTCTTTAGGAGAGAGCAGGGCAGAAAAAAGTGTGAGAACTCTCCAAAGAATTCTAGCTCGCAGAGAAACTAACCCCAGTTCATATTTTATGGCCACTATTGGGACACAATTAGGCAGTTTCATAACTTTTCTCCAATAGATACCCTCAAGGGTATCCCAAAAGGTCAGGAGGTCTAAGTAGTGCAGTTCCATTTCATATATTAGTTTTGGGATCACCTTTCCCTTGAAGAAATCTATAATAGGTTTAAAGGAAAACATGCCATATTTATTGTCTAGCTTAATAGATTAAGAGCTAAGCGGAAGTATTTTGTGTCTAAGGGAACATCTTAATTCAATGGCCGAAGATTGGGCCAGAATAAGGAATCCCAAATAGACAATTTTATGTGCTCTGATGATATTTTCACTGCCAATTTTCCACACTTTTTTGTTCCCTTTTCTCCCCTGGAAAAGACCATCGTTCAGGTTTTACTCGGGTTGATTTTTAACCCGTTAAGAGTGGCATATTCTTCAAATTTGCAGATAAGTCTCTGCAGGCCAACTTTAGTGTGGTCAAAGAGAAGAAAATCGTCGGCATATGCCAACCATGAGAGCCTGAGATCCCCCAATTTTGCATTCACCAAGCCTGTATTTCCAAGATAGTCCCCTACATCGGCCAGATAGAGGATAAAAAGGCATGGGGCTAATGAACAGCCCTGTCTGACCCCAATTCGAGTCCTTATCCTTCTAGAGAGCGTTCCTTCAAGATCTATCCTAATATGGACCCCCGAGTTCTCATACATTGCCATGATTAAAGACAGAAGTCCTGCCGGGATCCTCCACTTAGATAGTTTTTCCACAGTCTCGACCTAATTACCAGATCAAATGCATTCGACAGATCGATTGAAGCAACATAGAGAGAATCACCGTATTTTCCCCAGGTTGAACTTTGTAGGGCAGTTAAAATGATGCCATTGAGATTAGTTGAATGGCCAACCCTGAAGCCTGTTTGTTGCTTTGGGAGGATATGATTTTCCTTAATCCAGACATTAAGGTGGGAGAGAAGCATGGAGGCAAAAATCTTACAGTCTGCATCGATAAGAGAGATTGGTCTATAATTCTTGACCAGAGTTCGTTGGCCTCTCTTAAAGATGGGGACAATGTGTGTGGTCTGCCAACTGGTTGGGACATTACCAGAATTAACAACAGTTTAGCCCAGATTTCTGGTTCCGCTTTCAATGTATTATTTGTTGGGCCATTAGGCCTGGGGGCCCTTGAGTTCTTAGCTTTGGCAATAAGGCCAAGTATTGTCTCATAGTCAATGACGGGCTCCCAGGTATCATTTAGAGCATTCTCCCCCATTATACAGGGTTCTAGCCCCTCTCCCCCTGTACCAAAATGTTCAGTGTAGTGCTCTACCCATTGAACCTCTGGGATAGTATTCAACTGATCAACCACCGCCACATCATCTTGGCTGGAAAAAATAGCCCAGAATGCCCTAAAATCTCTTTTGACAAGTACTCTAAGCATAAGCTCTGCATCATTTTGTAGCAAACTAGATTTTCTTGATTTGCAGTAGTTTTTATATTTTTGGCGGATAGCTTTAATTTTTGCTTTCTTGTTATCCCAGTCAGTATCGAGAACTTGAGCCTCTCTGATAAGTTTCCGAGTGTAGGCCTTTTCATTGGCCAACTCCTGATCAAACCTATGGGCATGAGATTCTTTAGAGACCCTTCCTAAGAGAGCCAGAGATACTGCTGTGGAGAGCATTGAGAAAGCTATCAAAATACAGGGTGTTGAATACTACATGTTTCCAGGAAAAAGAGGTATGATTAAACAAAGAAATCAGTTTACAGTTGAGGAGATTGATATTGGCAGGTAACCAACGTACCCCTGTCCTTTGTCCCACAGTTTTAAGATTATGTGGCCCCCCCAGCAGGCAAAAGCTTCATGGGAAAAGGAGAAAGAAATGTAACCAATAGTGACCCATGGTCACTCCATGGGTTGAAGGAAACCTCAACCTCAGACGAAAGAGCGGACAGAGAGTAATCTAGATAGACATAGTCTAAAGTAGATGTTGACAGACCTCTATGCCATGTAGGGCATGGTGGGAGAGTAGCATCATGAGAGCCATTAAGACATGTTAGACCAACTGAATCCAAAGCAAGATTCCACTTTCTACCCCATAAATATTTCTGGCCTCGCCGATTGTCATCCTCCAAAGCCAAACCTAGGTCGTCATAGTTGGCCTCGGACGAAATAGAACAGTCGGAGTTAAAATCACCAGCCAAGATCAATTTCCCCCCGGGATATACAGATCTCCATGCAAGTACCATATCCGTTAGACTTTCCAAGAATGGCACGAGGGCGGCAATGCCCTTGTGCCAATATTCATTAATCAAAAGAAGGTTAACCAGTCGATCAAGGGAACTGACCTCCAGAGCCAAGATCCCAAATGGCGTGTCCACAAGGACCTTGTTCCTAAAGCCAAAGGAAGCTCTAATTCCAATGAGAAGGCCCCCAGAGGCCCTCGCTCCCGAGCTAGAATTAGCTTTTTGAGAATGGATATCAAATCCAGCTACAACAGGAGGAGAGAGCAACCAGGTTTCCTGTAGGAAAAAACAGTGTGAAACACTGATCATAAGTACTGTGTCAGAATTCATTAAGAGATGATTATTTCCACTGGAATTCCAGGAAAGAAAAGTGAATTTATTTGGGACCAAGACATTCATGGGTGTAGCAGAGCACTTAGAGTAGTGCTCATTTCCACAGACCTGAGGTAACCTGGGCCCAGTTTCTTGCATTTCCATTGAATTTGGGTGTAAATTGCCTCTGTTGGTGCGGTGGAGCTCTTTCCGGGTGATACACCATTGTAAGGTTTCCCCTATACTCTTCACACCCTCCATATTAACCGGGAGGCTGATTAGATTGTAGCAGATTTGCTTCAAAACCAAGCTGCATTAAACTTTCCCTTTGGCCCATTATTAGATCTAATACCACTCTTGATTTCAGAATAATATTGCTCATATCTACACGTCCTTGAGTGGGAAAGAAAATCCTTTCCATATCGTAACTAGAAATGAGTGAAAGAGAAGGAGGTTGGTGGAAGATTTTTAATATATTTCCGCGGTTGAGACAGATACGCATGTCTTGACCCCAAAGGCTAGTAAGCTGCAGGGTGTCCAAGGGATCTTTAGCCTCCACTGAGTGGGGTAATGAATCAGTTATACTTTTTGTAAATTGAGTTAAGGAGTCAACTTCCAGATCAGTACCCCTTGCACCCCTTAATATGGTCCTATTTTGAATTACATGTGGTCCCACAGGCAATCTTTCATACAGATTGGGAAAATTCCTATTTTGAAAAGGTTCGGGCCCGGTGGTAGGGCCTTCATGACCATTTACTGAGCCTCCATTAGGCAATTTAGGGTGAGCTGAATGAAGAAAGTTGGGAACATAGAGACCCCCCACTGGTCTAAATCCCGTAACACGCTCACCCGTTATAGACTCTATGTTGGTCACGTGACCATCAAGATGGCAAGAAGGGTGGTCACCTATAGAGGAAGAAGGAATAGTGGGGGCCCTATCCTGAGATGAGCCTGTAGTTGGGTTGAGAACCACCCCAGTAAGTGAATTTGTGCTAAGGAGCTCCTGAAATAGTTGTTTCACCATGTCAAGGTTAACCATATTTGCCGGAATCAGAGTGGTAGTAGACTCAGGGTAGGTAGGATCTAAACTGGATAAGGAATTGCACAGAATAGTTGAGGGTTCTGCGTCCAAAGAGGATTCCATCGACTTACATACGGTTTGGGTGTTCAATATAGTTGGAGCACAGTTGTTTATAGGCTCCAGTTGAGTTGAGGCTATTTTTGGATGCCAGGTGACAAGAATTTCCTCAGCCCGCCCAATATTGCCCACCACCGCAGGAGGAATATTATCCTTTGGCATAGAACTGACTGCCGAAGGATCGGACTGACTGGGTACAGCTGGAGTAATATGCAGAGAGGTTAAAGCGACAGAAACAGCAGCCGCGTTAGGGATAGCGGTCACAGGTAGCGCTGGTTCCACCAAAGTCTTAATCTCCTTAGAAGGGGTAAGAGTTGTTGCACACACAGGAGCACTTGCCAGAAAGAGATTTTTAAAGAATTGATTGGAAAAAGAGTTTATTTTTTTCATATTCTTATGATTTTTTGTTTTCTTTATTTGTTGGTTATGTTTTTTTTTGACTATGTGAGCAAAGCCCTTTAAGTGTACCGCTTCTTTTGTGAGGTCAATGAAGTCAGGCGGCTTCTCCAGAGTAAGATCAGATTTAGAAACAAGAGAGGAGGCAACATTGTCTCCCTTAAGCGATTCAGCCATTTCTAAAGTAGTAGGTTCACCAGATAATCCCTGGGAAGTGGAGGAAGGAGAATCGACAATCAACCCCTCTTGGGCTTTCTCCACTAGGGTTTTAGTAATCGCTTTTATGGAAGTGATAGGAGTTTTACATCTGGGGCGTGGTCCGCTTGGACGCCCTCAACGTTTGTGGGGGGAATCAGAGAAGATTGATCACAAGTCGCCCTGTCCAGGCAATGAGGGTCAGTAGTACCTGGGACCATGTTAGGAACGTCCCCCGGGAAACTATCCTTTTCCACATTAGTGGCTTTTTTAACACGAGGCCCTTCCATAATGGGTTGGCTTTGGAGAACAGAGTCCGGAGACTGTTTTATTATTGAGGGATGGTCTTCCTTAATAATTTTAACCAACTCTTCAAATCTGTCTATTCCTTCTAGCCTATTATAGATTTCAGAGAGTAAGAGGGAGTGTGATCTAACCTCTGACCATACATTGTCATAGAGACTCACAAAGGAACTAAGAACCATATTCAATGCAGAGAGTGTAGGTTGAGTTAGTTTTATTCTGTCGTCTGCTTCTTTAAGGGTATGATGCAGAATAGACTCACTGGCATGAACCTTTTTTATATCTGGAAGTAAACCCCTTTCTCTAAGCCAATTTTGCTTCTCTGCATACTCATCAATAAAATTAGTGAGTTCTGAAGGAGAACCCACGTAGGAGGCATCACAAGTTTGCTGGGTTACATTGTTTGTGTTAGTGGAAGTAGGATCCAACTGACTCTCAGCTATTGCCTTATCTGCACATTCTATAATACTAATGTCATCAATATCATTATCTACAGGATCTTCAGTCTCCAACTTCTATGCTACATCCGCCAGATGCGTATGGTCCAGGGTAGCCACTGTTAAAACTGAAAGCGGAGGTTTGATGAGGGTACTAGTGGCAGTCCTTTTACCAAAGAAGTTAGAGATTTTTTTCCCTTGGATGGGTTTACCCTGATTACCATGTTAGATTTTATTTTAGGAGTATAAATTGGGGGTTTTGTGAGTGGAGTCTTAAACACTATGGATTTCACTGAGGAAGTATTGGCAATACCATCAGAAGTAGCAGAGAGATTAACATGAATAGAAGAAGTATGGTTAAACCCCTTTCCAGAGAAAGATACCTCTGGTGATAGATTGATGGGAGGAATACCATAGTTTCTGTTACCCTCTGATGGGGGAAGTTGTTGAACAATAACCTATTTAGACAGGACAGGAGATTCTGTAGCACTCACAACAGAGTCACCCAGCACTGAGACAGGTAAAGGCAGCCTAGGTTGTAATGAGACTGGGGTTGGGTGTGCAGAGTCCACTGTACTGTTATTCGGGTGATCAATGCGGACCCTTGCCCTTGGTAAACTACCCCCTTCCTCGAAATTCAAAGCTATAGTAGCTGCTAGGCGTGCTTCCTGCGCATCTATGGATATATCTTGTTTTCCACTGAAAATACAGCTGTTATTAGCTGGAGTGTGTGGGATAATACCCATCATATTAAATAGATCAGTCCTATCTTGTGAGTGGATTTGGGCATGGATGGACCAAAGGTTTTTGAAGAGAAGAATCCTGGGAGCTGTCTACTAGTGTATGTTGTGGCTTGCCCAGAGAAACACGGATGGGATTCACTGGTGGGATACAATCTATCAAAGGAGGAGAAGAAGTCACCACAGCAGGAAAAGTAGAATCAAAAGAAACCTCCATAGCTGCCTAGCTCCTAAGACCCTTACGTGTCATCCAAACAAGTGGAAAACCGGCAGGGGCGAAAGGCAGGTAACAGGAGGGATAACAGCAGAGTAGCTCTATGGACGACAGAGTGTGGAAAATCCTAGAGTTAATGTTAAAATAGATATCACAAGCAGGAAAAATCACAAATACTAAGACCTATGGAATAGCAGACCATAATTTAAAAATGCACTGAATACAAGGAGTAGCTAAAACACATCAAACACTACCCCAGGTACACTTTAGAATAAAATACAAATAGATATGGATCTCTTTCTAGAATTGAGAGGATAAGGTATAAATGTATCATCAGGTATGTCCTTTAATTATTTCGACGAAGAACTCATTAACTGAGTAATAGTCCCATAAATCAGCATAGAACTGAAGGAGCACCTAGTCTCAGGTAAGGAACACCCGACAGCTTGAGGAGCTGCCAGAGTCCGACTCTACCCCCTTACCCTTGAGACTGGTTAAAATGTTGCAAGTAAGGTGGCAGCAAATGACCGCAAGCTGGGTTACTCACGGAGCCGTTGCACAGACACAGGTCACAGCCAAACAGCAAAACAGCAGCTCCAGCCCTTACTGCTTCCAGGGCTTAACGCCGCAAGGGTGGTTGGGCAGGAAATGTGTGCAGGCTGGAAGTCACGTGGTCCGTCACATGCTCGGCAAGGACTCCACCCCCTCCAGGAAGCGAGTGTAGCAGCAAGATCTCAGTTTGCAGTGCTGCTGTGATGAGGCAGACTGCAGGCAGGGGCGTTAGTTCGGTAAGTAAAGCGCTCCTTCAAAGTAACAGGCTGCTTGTATTAAGTTATGCTGATGACACAGTGTTGCTTACCAGATCCCCAAAGGCGTTACAGATATTGGTTAATAGTTATCATAACTATAGGTTGCATTGATGATTGAGGGCAAATGCTGTGAATTGCTATGTTATGAGTTTTTCCAATAACAAAGGAAGGACCCTGCGAATATCATTGAATGGTCACCGGCTCATGGCCTGCAAACAGTTTGATTATCTTGGGATCAGATTCAATCAACGTCTCACCTGGTAGAACAATGTTGACAAACAGAGGGTAAAGCTGAGTCAAGTTTTTGGCAGACTTTTTAGATTTGCCAAGACTATGAAACCGCATGACGTTTGGCAGATGTTGGAAATATATTATCTTCATTATGTGTACAGTATAAGCGCTTGATGATGCACATTTTATACGCCTTAAAGTTCCCTTTAGAGGGATGAGTTGCTGTTTTTAAATTTTTCTATGGATTTTGTTCTATTTTTTTTGCTAATCTATATGAATTCTATTTGACTTATATGTATTGCTATTTATATTGTGATGTTTCATATGTAATCCAAAATAAACTAAATAAACAAACAGAATTTCTTCTGAGTCAAAAGGTCATGTTGTTCTTCTCCACTGGCTCAAAAACTGACCACAGGCAAACTTCAACACGAGTGGAGGGTCCCAAGGCAGAGCCCCTGAATAGTCCACTGAGAGAGAGAAGGTATTTAGCAGGCTTTTCGCCAGGTTCTCTCCTTCAGAGATACCCCCCAGGGCTCCTTGAATGCCTTCACAGCTGACAACTGTGCCCTCAAAGTAGAGACAATGAGCCCCTTCTTGAATCCATCTAATAGAATGTACACCACAACCAGAAAGTCACATGACAGTGCCTGAACGCCATTATTCATGTACCAGGACACAAAATGGTTCCAATGCACATTCGCTCTCTCAGCGGGAGAGCTAGAAAATCAGGAGGCGTGGCAAGTAGGCTGACACTGCTAGTGTTAGCCCATGTTCCAAGCTGCCTGATGTCCAGTTCCCCTGCCTGTCATCTTCCCCCCACTGACCCTGCTTTTCTTTTTTCACCCTCCTCCAATCCCACTTACCTGATTGCTGCGGTGGCGGAACCCGCTGCCGCAGCTCCTACAGCTCCTGTCCCCTCTCTGTTTGACCGCCATGGTAGTGGAAGAGGGTCTCCATATTGAACCTCGCCTTCCTATTCCATGGCAGCCATGTTGGCATGGTATTTTCACTCTGTGAACGGGATCTGTCTCCCACCTTGGGGCATATCGCCTCATTATAGCACTTCAGGGTTGCCAGCCACCTGCACCGCTGAAAGAAGTCTGCTACATATGGGATAAAGCCAAAATACTGACACCCTCTCCTTTCAACTTCTAAACAGACCATAAAACCAGGGACACCCCAAATACCTCCATTGGGCACCTCAGTAGTGACAGGTACTGTGGTAAAATCAACACTGGAGCAACTGCCAAATCCAGAAGGGGAAACCAAGACTTACTGGGTCAAATGGGCACCACCAAAATCTGCTCTGAGCTGCTGTCCCTGAGCTTGCTCTGTCTTGTGGGAATCAATGGAATGGGGGGAAAGCATACAGCAGATCCCATGGCCTCTTCATGGGCATTACACCCAATCTCTAGGTGTCCTTGACTTGGAAGCTGGAGCAGACCAAATTAAGTGGGGCATTCTCCAGAGATAGATCTATCCACAGAAAACTAAATCGTTTCCTAATCCTGCACAGCATTTCTGGCTGAAGCAGCATACTCTGGGTCGAGAGAAACAACCAACTGGGTCCATGCACTGTCCTGTTGTCCAGTGCCCTGTTATGCTCTGCTTTCACGGATTTCAGCTGTTACTCAGCCCATACCCTCAAGACCGGGTCCCCCCAGCAATCGAGACAGTGTGTCTTCTTGCTGTTCTGGATCAACAAAGCGTGCCTCTGCACCCAGCTGAAAAAGCTGCCTAGAGCCCTTCCAAATGCTGCCAACTCTTTCGTATTGGGTGCATGCTTCCTCTCCTGCTTGCACCACTCCTCCTGGTGTGTAAACACCCCAAGAGCTGCTCTCCACTCTGTGCTGCTGGCATCAGTGGAAAGACAGATCGGCACCCATCACACCAGGAAGGAACCCCTCCTGAGTGTGCCCAAATCCAGTCACCAATGGATACTGTTCCTCAGCACCAGGTTCCAACGGGCCATACATTTCTATGAGGCTGGGCGCCGATGTCGATGTAAATGAGAGTGCGACACTAAAGGCCTCAGGTGCAACCATGACCACAGCACCAAGAACACACAAGATGGTATATGCCCCTGTACCTGATGCAGCATCCTGGCTAATGGCACCTCCATCCAGTCTAACCTCTGCAACAAGTCCTGCAACAAGCATGGTTAAGGAAGATTCCGCTGTGCAGTGCATGCATTCTTCAGGGGCTGTGCAGTTCATTCCCTACCCTATCCGAGTTCCCTTGGTGATCCTCAGAGTACTGCCCTCCATGTCTTTCTCTTTTCCTTGCTCAAGAAGGTACCCAGTCTTGCCCCTCAAAGCCCAGCAGTGAGAAGTTGCTGATCCCTGTCTGGAGGACAGAAATAGCCTAACAGTGGGTTATGGGTGAAGGGAGGTGCTGGAACCCCTTGAGGGAGGGGCAATATATTTGATTGGAAACGTTCCTGTCATGGTGGCTGGTTCCTCAAAATTAAGTGATTGGACAAGGAAGAAAGACATGCAAGTATTAAATCATTGAGACCACACATTTGATTACTGTAAACATTGCATGGAGCAGATGTAGAGATGGATCATGATAATTATTCCAAGAGTCTCCTTCCGTTCCGCCATCCATGAACATTACACTATTCTTGCTCCCAGGCCTCTTCCATACCGAGCCATCCCTGTCCCTTCATAAACCCACTTCTGAGGACCATGCATATGGATCTCCCTCTGCTCTGTGCAGCCGCAGACTCCTTTCTGTCCACCCACCGCTCCTATTTTCTCTCTACTGCCGGTCTTCCCTCATTTTGCTTTTATTGCCAGTGGGTGCTCCTCTATACCCACTCTGTTTTCGCTCAACTCTAATACCCAAGCCCTCCCCTGGCTGTTCTCCAGTTTTATGGTTTTTGCCGAGCTCAGGCTGCTGCATTCTCACTCCTGCAGTATGTTTGGTTGCAAAATCCTGCCCTCAAAATAATTACCAAACCTACTTAGATTACTTACTGTTAATCCCATTATACTGAGTCCTATGCTTTCTCATTCCAGTCCTCACACTAGGAGGCCTCCTGCCACAGGGGCACAGCAGGCAAAGTATATATTAATCTTCCAAGGCCCTATAGTCCTTCCCAACAGGGTAGGGCAAATAACCAGAGCTACCTATCAACACTAAACCATAAAGAGCAATATCCACCCAGGGTAGGGGGAGGGCTGTAGGACTGGGACGAGTAAGAGTAGTACTCAGCATAATGGTATTTCTGCTAAGTGATCTAAGCATTACCCTTTCATCTCCCTTCTTCATCCCAGTCAACACACTATGAGACTTTGGAAGCAGTATGCTGGAATTTGCCCAAAAGTCAGATTCAGACAAAGATGCAGTGCATACATGAAACCTTTATTAGTGTAATGTTCTCAATCATTAACTGATCCATAACTGACAACCTGAAGGTCTGATGAGGTGGGCCCACATGTAACTAATAGTGGGATATGAAAGTAGTCTGATAAGCAGGCAGCCACCCTGCAGGTGTCATTCAAGGATACATCTTGAGTGCAGCATAGGCAGATGATAGCTCCCAGGGTGAAGAACCCAGGACCCTGGTTAAAGAGAAGTGTTCCACATCATAGTAAGACAAGTTAATGGTGGTTTTTAAACACAGACTCAGTGTTGTGGCAGAGATTTTCTTCACCACATAACCTGGGCAAAACATACAAAGAGGGAACCACATTGGGTGAGGCATCTGTGTGGTCCAGTTACACTCTGACCAATCTACAACCATTCAGGCCCGACTGGAGGGAGAGGAATTAAGCAGAACAAGAGTCTCATAGAGTTGGAAGACGTATAAAACATACTGGTGGAACAAAGGAGGGGCGCAAATAATAAGGCCCTCAGGAAAAAGTCTTAAATAGGGGGACACCTGACTCCCCATGCCTCCTGGCAGAAGCAATGGCTAATAGAAAGAGACATTTGTATGTAAGTAGGATAAAGGGGATGGATTCCGGGTGATCCAAACAGTTTAGAAGACAAGACCCAGAGGATGAGATGGATTCCAGGAGGGTAAAGATATCTGATGTGGGTTGTGAAACCTCGCAGCCCTTGGGCAGACAGGCCACTAGGGAATTAATGTCAGTGGGTGGAGCTCATGGCCTTCTGAAGTCTCAGAGGGCCATCAATTGCAGCCTTCGGATGAGATGACCAACCCGAGGAAGAACTCCTGATGGAGGAATGTCAAAAGATGATGATAGGGTTGCAATAGTTAGAGACAAGATGGGCCACCTCACATCATTTTGAAAAAGACTTTGAATGCAGGGTGTAAGAAGCAAGAGTTAATGATCACCAGAAGCTGAGAATGGTTTTGAGGCCTACCTTTTCATTAGCTAGGCTGTCAAATGTAACTGTTGCAGGGTTTGGAAAGGGAGAATATTCCACCTAAGATTTGAGGGCACAGGGAGAGGTTAAGGCTGTCGAATGATAGCTTGAAGGAAGTGGAAAACAAGCATTTATTGGCCATCTGGGGGCTTGGAGAAATCATGATCTCTTCTTCCTGAACCCGGGAAGGAGCTTCGGGATGAGTGGGAAGCAATAAATGTGGGCACTTTGGCCATTCTGAGGAGAGGGCATTCATCTTCAATGACTTCCAGTCCCTGGAATGGAAGGAGAAGTGAGGGAGAAGTGTGTCTGTCCAGGAGGGAAACAGGATGATCAGGGTGGGAGCCCATTCTGGAGTAGATAAGGTGGAAGGTCTGGGGGAACAGAGAGTACTCCATTGAAGACAGGAAATATCTAAAAGGGAAATAAATAAAAGGAAACAACCGTTAGTAAAATACTTACCAAGGTACCTGACCTGAATAGGACAGGAAAGAAAAGGCAACTCTGGCCGATTGAATCAGACTTATCCCCCACCCCTACAGCCTTAGGGCCAGGGTGGAATAATGATTTTGAATGGAGTGCCTGTCCCGCAGGTAGGATGTCTCATAGTGTAAGGGCTGGTATGAAGAAGATGGATAAATGGGTATTGCTATGGTGAGAACCTGTACAGTAAAGGAAACATGTTGACTTTAGGGAACCTATGAGCAGTTGCCTTCTCTTCATGTTAGAAGGGTACCTAATTGGTGTGTCAGATGGGATGATGAAAATGTGAAAGATGACAAATGATCTACTCCACCTGTATATTTAAAATAAAACAGGCAACCTGTATGATAAACAGGAAGGCCTTGAGAGGGGCCACACTACTAAAATAATGAACTGAGTTTTTGGGATAATTCGAGGGCCCTATGGTTGCTGTACCTGTATTGACAAGAAATGTGCTCTTTTTGTAGAATATCTATAAGTTGATAATGTCTCCACCTGGAGACAAATGTGGTGCAAACTCCCGGATCTTCCTGTGTATAACACAAGATAACAGAAGTAGTTATAGGGGCCCCCTTTCCTCGTCAAGTCAAGTTTGACAGGTGGGAACGCCCCCTTTGAGCTCTTAGTTCTGCCACTTTTCATAATGCTTTGATATGAACTTGATATAAATTAAATATAAAACTGATATCAAAGACATCTATTTTATATCAAATGTATATTTTGTAGTCCTATCTACTCCAGCTCAGCTATGACCATATCCTGTCCCTGAGCTCCTCCTCTTCTTTTACTGCTCTTCAAGCAGATAAGTGGCTTTCTGTTTACCTCTAACCTAATGTGGGTTTATGTACTTTAGCGCAGGTTTTAGGCGATCTAGTGGGTTGCAGAGGCCCAGGGCAAGTTCACGCGGAGTAGCAGCGTTCAGAGCAGTACTTATAAAAGCTTTTTTCTTTTTACTGCGTAACGGAACGGCGTTTCGAATCCGGAACTCCGCCCTTTTTCGTCGCGCCTTTACCGAGGGATCCGCATAGCTGCTTCACAGCAGCTCCGGGAGCCCCGGCGCCCACCAGCCCCGTGCCGCATTACCAGCACTCTAGGGGTATTCCGCCGGGCTCCGGGGCTCCCCGAACCTCCCTTTCACGCGGCGAGGAGCGGGCACGCAGCAGCGGGCCCCCTCCCTTGTGGGGGAGGAGCCGAACGCCGAACGCGGCGAGCCCTCGCAGAGGGCCAAGAGGAGTTTCCCCCCACCTTTGGGGAGGCGGAGCTCAGGAAACGCGGAGCCGCGTCGCTCTCATTACGCGACGCGGCTGCAGCACGGAGCGCTCGAACAGTCGGAGCGTTTAGAACTCCGAGAGCGAGAGCCCTAACTTTCACACGCGAGCGTGAAGCGCTCAGCAAGCGGGAGCCTGCATTACCCCTGAGGAGGCAGCAGGTTCGAGCACTTACAGATTAAAAGTCAGCAAAAAAAAAAAAAAAAGAAGTGCTCCTACAACCTATTTACAAGCAGCCACCACAGGCATATTATGTAAGAAGAGTCCGGTGCAGCCACATATATAAAAAAAAAAAAAAAAAAAAAAAAAATAAAAAAAAATAGAGGATCTAAGATATCTGGAGACTTGGAAGAGGTCTCAGAGGAGCATCTATCAGGAAGTGGGCAGCAGAAGACACCTGAACGCAGGTACCGAGGCACGCAGCACCCCTTATCATGTCTGAATATGAATGGAGTGAGGAGGAGCAGTCCCTAGATCTGGCTGCAAGCTTTAAGGAGGTGCTGGGGAATTCCCTGATAGATGCGGTGGCTCAAGGGGTGAGACCCCTACAGGAAAGGCTAGAGACACTAGAAGCTATGCTTCATCAGCCTAAGGAAAGCACCAAGACGACTCGTAGCCTGCCCATGGAACCCTCTGGAGCAGGGTCTAAGGGGAGTACTCAGGCCCGCAAGAGGAAAGCCTCTGCAGACCCCCAGGGCCCATCGGATGGGGCAGAAGACAAGGCCCCGGAGGTCGCCGACGCCTTCGCGAAGCTTAAGAGAGCATATTTGCAGCGTCAGGCAGTGCCGGACCTCACGACCCCCTCTCCCGGGGAAGATAATAGGGAAGATGATGACCCAGGCTCGGAAGAGGAGCCAGAGGAGGAAGAATTTTCCCCTCAAGAGCCAGAGGAACCAGTGGAGGAGGAGTGGGCAACGCCCAGCGGGGGAAAGAAAGCCCGCAAAGAGAAGCACCTCGATGAGGAGCAAGATGATATGTTCGATCCGGACGCCATCAGGAATCCGAGATCTTCCGACTGGCAGCCTTCTCCGAGAGTGGCTCAATACATGACAGCAAGGCTCAGGAAAGCCTTGGATAAGGAAGTCCGCCAGCGACTTCGTGCGGAATGTCCCAGGCCAGACCTACCTGGGAAGGTGGCAGAAGCCCCCGAATTGGATCCAAAGATGCTCACTTTCGTTTCAAAGACCAGTAAGGACCCCCGTAAAGGAATTGATAGATCATGGAAGAATTGCCAGGAGAAGGTCCTGGACTTAGCCGGTCCGCTCGCTAAGATCATGGACTTGGCGGAAAGAGCGAAAGACACAGGCGAGGAGGTGGATCCGGAAGCCCTAGCTGGATGGGCGCAAAGGGCGGTCTGCCTCCTAGGTAACGCGAATTGCGCTATAGCCTCCGAGAGGAGAAGAGGACTACTTCTGAAGATAGACTCGAAGCTCAGCGACCTGGCATCCTACGAGGCCGGGGAGACAGCGCAAGGCCTCTTGTTTGGAGAGACTTTCGGGAAGGAGATGGGCCGATTCGTAGGCACATACACATCACTGGAGAAGGCGCAAGCGTCAATCCGTAAGATCTTCCCGCAGAGAGTTTTTGCCGGGACCGGTCGTTACAGGGGTCGCTCGACCGGTCGCCAACAAGGAGGCAGAAGACCCCCGAATCACAGGGCCCAATACTGGGAGAACAGACAGCAAGACACGTTCTTCCCAGCCAGAGGTCGTTATAACAGAGGACGTCGTGGAAGAGGCTTCGGACGAGGCCAAGGGTTCACACCAGGTAAGAGCGGTAACGTACCCTCCGGTGGGAGGGAGAACAAAGATGTTCTGGGGAAGCTGGCGCGCGCTTTCCAGAGATGCCTGGATTTTGCAAACCGTCAGAGGTCTGCAGCTAGAGTTCATCCAAGACCCAGTGCAGACAAGAGCCCCCCCACGCCAGCAGCTAGCGAGCGAGGAGCAGGCGGCCCTCGATACCGAATTGGAGCTCCTAGTGAGGAAGAGAGCTATAGAGAGATGCCCCGGGTTCCCAAGCTTTCTCAGCAACATGTTTCTCGTTCACAGGAAGGAGAAAGTACGCCCAGTAATAAATCTGAAGGAGCTGAACGGATGGATAGTTTACCATCATTTCAAGATGGAGGGAATCCATCAGCTCAGAGACTCCCTGAGGGAGGGAGACTGGCTAACCAGGCTAGACCTGAAGGATGCCTACCTTACAGTCCCAGTACAGGAGCAGTTCAGGGGATTTCTAGCTTTTCGCTGGAAGAGACAATTCTGGCAATTCAGGACTATGCCATTCGGGCTTGCGTCGGCGCCTTGGGCGTTCACGAAGTTGATGAAACCAGTAGCCGCAGCCATCAGAGAAAAAGGGATTCGGCTGATCATATACTTAGACGATCTATTGCTGCTAGCGGAAGATCAGAAGGCACTGGAATATCAGACGCAGTGGGTCCTGGATCTCTTACAGTCACTGGGGTTTCTAGTGAACACAGAGAAGTCAGATACGAAGCCGGCTCAGAGGTTGGATTTCCTCAGTTTCACCCTGGACACGAGGAAAGCCACTCTAGAACTCCCAGCAAGGAAGATCCGAGATATCAAGAGAGAGATCAGAGCATGCCTAGGGAAAAGAGTTATATCTCTGAGGATCCTAGCGAGGATTGTGGGCCTCCTCGCAGCCTCAATACAAGCTATCTTTCCAGGTCCGTTACACTATCGAGCTTTGCAAAGATTGAAAATCAGACACCTGCAACAGGGGCTGAGATATCATCAATCGATACCGCTAGATCAGGAATCGATCACGGAACTGGAATGGTGGTTACAGAATATGGACGCTTGGAATGGGCGTGCCATATTCGGAGACCGGCCGGACCTCGTGATAGAGTCAGACGCCAGCCGTATAGGATGGGGAGCGCGTTGCGGAGAGTTGCAAACTGGTGGGAGATGGAGCGCAGAGGAGCTGAACCTGCACATACACTGTTTAGAGCTCCTAGCAGGCTCCTTCGCGATAAAGACATTCACGAGAGACAAAGTGAAGTCTTGCGTCCTACTGAAGATGGACAACATATCAGCAGTGCGTTACATAAACCACTTAGGAGGGACGAAGTCCAGGATGCTAGCCGAACTAGCGAAAGATTTCTGGCACTATTGCCTGAGGACAGGGACATCAGTGACAGCGGAGTACTTACCCGGCACACTGAATGTGATAGCAGACTGGAACTCCCGGTACCTCACAGACTCCAGCGATTGGAAGTTAGATCCATCAGTGTTTCAGATGATAGCTCAGAAATGGGGCCCGTTGCACACGGATCTATTTGCGTCCCGGCTCAACGCCCAGCTATCCAGCTACTTCAGCTGGAGACTGGACCCAGACGCAAGAGGTACGGACGCATTCCTGCAAGACTGGACAGGCGGCACTCACTACGCCTTTCCCCCGTTCATGATGCTGAGCAGAGTGCTGGCGAAGTGTCGGAGGGAGAGAGCAGAGTTAGTGCTAGTAGCACCGTTGTGGAAAGCCCAAGTGTGGTTCCCGACGCTGATAGAGCGGTTGATAGACCTGCCGAGGATCCTCCCGGAAGGGGATCAATTGCTCACGGACCCAGCTGGGCAGTGTCATCCTCTGAGAATGAAGAAGACACTCCCGCTCGTCGCGTGCAGGATATCAGGAGACGATGGGAACTGCCAGGCATTTCGATGCAAGCAGCAGAACTTATTGCCGAATCATGGGCTCCATCGACTCGGAGGAGCTACGACGCGGCTTGGGCCAGGTGGACGAGTTGGTGTAGAGGGAGAGGTTTTCATCCCATTTCTGCGCCTATAGTAGCCATACTGAATTTTCTAGCACACCTGCTGCAAGATGGGAAGGCTTTCCGCACTATTGGAGTGTACAGATCAGCGATTTCCGCTGGCCATATGCCAATTGAGGGTTCACCAGCGGGTGAACACCCAGCAGTGTGTAGGCTCATTCGAGGAGCTAAATTTAAGGTGCCACCAGTTCCCAGATATACAGTGTTATGGGACGTTACAAGAGTTTTGAAATTATTAGAGAGTTGGCCGGTGAATAGATTTTTGTCGCTCAAGCAGTTATCAGGCAAATTGGCCATGCTGTTATGTCTCATATCCTGCAAGAGGGTGTCGGACGTCAGGGCTTTGGAAATCAGTAGGAGGAGGTTCGGTCCTGAAGGAGTGACCTTCGTAGTAGTGCAAAGGACGAAATCCGGCACATCCGCAGTGCACTATCCCTATTTCCCCAGTAATGTCAAATGGTGCGTAGCTAGTTGCATTAAGGAATACGAGGCCAGAACGGCAGAAGATAGAGCGAGTAGTACAAGTCAGTTGCTGATAGCGCGTAGGAAGCCCTTTCAGGGAGTAAAGACAGCTACCATAGCGAGATGGGTCAGAGAAGTAATGCTGGCAGCAGGGATCGATTTGCAGCAATTCGGTGCACATTCAGTGAGGGGGGCCATGGCGTCTAAAGCATATAAGACAGGGGTGCCCTTGCAAGATATTATGGCAGCAGCAGACTGGGCAAATGATCGTACGTTTAGAGAGTTTTATTTTAAACCAACAGAAAGTATGGCTAGTACAGTATTGGGACAGCTTTGAACAAGCATAATGCTCGCCTCCAGTCTTGTCATAGAATAAAGATTACCCCTGCTAACTGCGCAGGGAGTATTAATTCTATTAAAGACTAGGAGGCGAGCATTAAATTCCCACCCGAGAAATGTATTGTATATATTATTGAATGTTGCATGCGATAATATTATGAGGATGATAGCAATACATGGACACCTCCCTGATTTTCTGCTTTCTATTATTTCTAGGAGAGGAGCAGAAGAATAACTGAAGTGAGAGACTAGTAGGAGTCGTTGTCGAAGTTGAGAGAGGGCGACTTTCGTTTGGAGTGGTTCGAGTCATTGCCGGTTGCAGGACTAGTGTGGAGTTTTCTCTGGGACTTTCAGAGCGAGTAAAAGAGAGGAGGAGCTCAGGGACAGGATATGGTCATAGCTGAGCTGGAGTAGATAGGACTACAGAGACTATGGGGATTGTAGTTCTAGGAAGAAAAAGTCTGTTCAGACCGTTTTTCAGCGTTTTTGTTATATGTTTGAGTTTGTTGAAACTGCTGTGAAGAGTAGTGAATTAAAGAAGTGAAGCATAATGCTCGCCTCCTAGTCTTTAATAGAATTAATACTCCCTGCGCAGTTAGCAGGGGTAATCTTTATTGTAGAGGAGGGCATGCTAGCAATGAGGGCTTTAGCCACCATTTAGACGAGGGAGGACCAATGCCTCGATGGCAGTTACAAATCTACTAGTATCAACCAGTGGAGCTGTTTAAGGATGCAGGTGATCTGTCAAACCTCTTGCTCAAATGATCAAAGTGGATGCAGGTTAGCAAGATTGCTGTTTCTGGTGTAAATTCGAGAAAAAAAAACAGGTGCTTTAAATGCAGTGCTTGTCGTGGACATTTGTAAAATGGGTTGCACACGACGAGCCCTTTGGTTGCTAGATGATGCCCTCCATTTTGGCGACATACCACCCACAATTCGTTGAAAAATAGAACTTAACATTCACACACTTTTCAAGGTGTGTGCTAGATGCAAACCACAATGCCTATGCACAATGTTTAGATGTACAAAACCCGTTGCCTTCTCAGCAGTGCTGCGATATAGGCTCTGAATGCCAGGCCCTATTCGGTTCCCAGCTCATAGTTTTGTATTGTGCTGTGCTTTCGCGTAAAAGCACTTGAACATGCTTCATAATCAGGACATTGGTAGTGTATAGGTACAGACACTTAAAAAAGGTAGCAGCCATAGGGTTTGGTTTAAACCTGATCTACTTTTTTTAAAATGTGAACTGTTATCAGCAATCAGCAAACTCTTCTAAACTAAAGCACACAGTTTGACTGAAAAGTACAACAGCGTTTTTAAACAGATTGGCTAATAAGAGCAAATCAGCACAGGGGAACTTGCATAGGCTCTTTCAAGGTGTGTATTAGCACCATTCGGATGGATAATTCTACCCTGGATGCAAAAGCCAAGCGGTGCCAATTATTTAGACAACGTTGTTGTTACCCTCGTAGAAGGGGCAATAAGGAGGACGCGCACACGGAGTGAAGAACAAACGTCCGTTTATTAACAGATACTAAACAGGAACTGGCGCTGTCCCGCCTTACCCAGAACTCCCCTTTCTTCCTCCCACTCCCTGTTACAATAGCTCCGCCTTCCCAACGGCGGGGGGCCGCACTCATTAACCCTTGAGTGCCTGGCAACACCACCCCGGAACAATATGTCCAAACATCAGAGTCAACACTCTTCAACTAGTCTCGCCGGCTTCTTGACGGCTCTCCGAGGTCTCTCGTCGAGGGTACTCGGCCGTGATGATTCCGGAGTTCCTTCTTCCTGACTTATTTTTCCAGGGTCTCTTCCCGGAGGGATCCACAAGTCATCCCGCGATTCTCGCGGCTCTGGAGATATCGACTGCTGGGGCGGTTCCACTCCCTCTCGTCTGCTGTAGTGTCTGAATTGTTGACAGTTCCTGGTGACAGCTCTGTTCTGGTCCTCGGCTGTCACCATCGTGCCTTTTACTGCGGTTACCCTCATGGGGCTTGGGGCAAACCGCGGATCTGTCTTCCTGGGCGTTGGTTGTTGGACGAGCACTTCATCCCCTATGTGAAAGTCCGGTACCACCGCGTGGCGGTGGGAATCAGTGTCCCGTCTTGCTTTCTCTTTTGCCTCTGCGTCCCTTTGGAGTACGTCCATGTTAGGCAGCTCCTCATATGATGAGTTGTGAGGTATGCGGGTTCTCACATTGCAGCGGAGCATTAACTCCGCGGGCGTCTTGTTTGTGGCTTCATGGGGGGTGTTTCTATAGTCCCGTAGGAGTCGGCACAGTGCCTGGTGCGGATCGACTGCCTCTGCTCTGGCTCTTTGTCTCGTCTTCTTAATTGACGCCATGAAGCGTTCGGCCATACCGTTCGCTTGCGGGTGGCGAGGGGTTATCTTCATGTGTTCAAACCCCAAGTGTTCCGCTAGTGTCCTGAACTCGTACCCGCAGAACGGTGGCCCATTGTCGAATTTGACTGTTTTAGGGATCCCCCACTCGCTGAACACTTCCTCTATTGCTGCTGCTACTTGCGGGAATGCGGTGGTGGTGACTGTCTTGACGATGGGAAATCTTGAGTGCTCGTCTATAAAGAGCAGGAGGTAGTCACCGGCTTCCGTCGGCCCATAGAAGTCCATTGCTACGCGCTCCCACGGACGTTCTTGAATCTGTGTGTGTTGTAGCGGGGGTGGATGTTCCGGAGGGGCTGTGCACTGGCATGCATGACAGTTCCTCACCCATTCTTCTTCTGCTGCGTCTAAAAATGGGAACCTTACGTGGCACCTCAGCTGCTTCTTCGTGTTGTCGGCTCCTCTGTGTCCCTCATGGGCCGTGCTGACGACCTCGTTCCTTAGCGTGGCGGGGATGACGATCTTGCACCCTCTGAGGAGGATGTTACTGTCCTTGACGGCCAGTTCTCTATGTATCCTGGCCAGCCTCTCGATCTCTTGTCTGCACACCCCTGGGTGCGCCAGCATTGCTCTGTGATGGTCGTTCCACTTGTTGGTCGACGAGAGGCTGATGGCGAGGGCTGTGGTAGGGTCAGCGGCTGAGGCGGCGGCAACCCTCTCAAGGGACAGCGCAGGGGGTAGTGAGTTGGATGATATGTACTGCACATAGGCGACGTCCCCTTTCCGGGTCAGTGGCGCCCCGATGGGATGTCGTGACAGATAGTCAGCGGGGTTCAGGTCACCCCCGGGACGGTGGACGATGTCGTAATTGTATTCCTGCAGGCGGATGCCCCACCGTTCAATTCTGGGGGGCATTTTGGTGTGTGGGTTCCCAAATAGGGACAGCAGGGCCTGGTGGTCTGTGATTAACGTGAACTTTTTCCCAATGATGAAGTTATGAAAATGCTCACAGGCCCAGACAGCGGCTAGGCTCTCCTTCTCTGCCTGGGAGTAGGCGAGCTCCGGGGTGGACAGCGCCCTACTCGCATAGGCGATCACATGTCTTGGGTGGCCATCTGCGCCGCTGGTTTGGGCCAGGATGGCGCCAAGGCCCACCGGGCTCGCATCCACGACAATTTTGGTGTGCCACGACGGGTTGAAGTATGCTAGGCGGTGCGCCTCAGTAAGGGCTCGTTTGATGTCAGAGAACGCCTGACGGCAGGCAGGGGTCCACTCGAAGATCGACTCCTTTTGTAGAAGTTTCCTCAGCGGGTCGGTAAGGGACGCATAGTGGGGTATGTACCTTGCACAGTAGCCCGCCATGCCGAGGAACGAGCGGACATCTGCTACCTGTTTCGGCTCACCCAGGTTGGTGATCGTGTCGACCTTGTCAGGATCTGGGAGCATCCCTTCGCGGGAGAAGATGTTTCCGAAAAAATGTCAGTTTTGTCTTGCTGAACCGACACTTGGTGATGTTGAGAGTGAGGCCCGCTTCCTGAAGTGCCGCGCACGTAGCATGCAGGGCCTTGTCATGGGACTCCTTCGGTGATCCAAAAATGAGGATATCGTCGCTGTAATTTAGCGTGCCCTTAATGGGTCTGATCACCTGCCGTATAGCCTCCTGGAAAATCTCTGCAGCGGATGAGATCCCAAAGTTTAGCCGCCTGTATCTGTAGAGTCCATCATGGGTGGCGAACGTTGTGATGGGCCTGGACTCCGGGTGTAACTCCAACTGATGGTAGCCTTGAATGAGGTCGAGCTTGGAGAACATCTGTGCGTTGTTCAGTTGGACAATCATGTCCTCAATGCACCGTCCCGGATGCCTCTCACGCTGAATGGCAGTGTTTGCCACCCTCATGTCCACGCACAGCCGGATCTTGCCCCCTTCCTTGGGCACGACTACAAGGGGAGATACCCATGGCGTTGGCCCCGTAGCAGGTTTGATAATACCATCGGAAAGCAATTGTTGGAGTGCTTCCGACACCGCCGCTTGCAGGTGAAAACCGACTCTCCGAGGATGTTGCGGTACTGGCTTCACCAAGGGGTCGATGTGAAGCCGGATGCGAGGGGCCTTGAGCTTGCCCAGCCCCTTGCATAGGTTGGGAAAGTCTCTTGCGATGTCAGATTGTGTGATCAGGTTTTGTGATTGATAGCATGTTACGGTGCCGACCGAGTCTCTCAGATTTGGGTTGTTCGAGGTTGCCGTGATGGTGTCTCCCGTTTTCACGTGTATCTCAATTAGCCCCAAGCGAGACGCCGTGTGGTAACTGAGTAGGCATCGACTTCTGGCAAGTGACCGGTGATGTGTATCGTCGTGTCAACCTGCCGGCCATTCAAGAGGAGACGTTGCGTGAAACATCCCACTGTCTGTAGGGGGGTTGCAGCTCCCCACTGGAAAATCCTCGAGCGAGAAAGTTCGAGTGCTGGCGGGTTCGGTATCCTGGCGTAATCCTGCTCGCCCATAATGTTAACAGTTGCGCCTGAGTCAATCATGAATTGGAACTGGCAGTTACCCATTTTGACGGGGATTTTGGGGGCCTCTCTGGCCTCTTCAGTGTCAAGTATGAGATTGACGAATTCGTCCTGGTCGTATGGGTCGTAAGACATATCGTATGCACTTTCCTGCTCGTCGTGGTAGGCAGTCTCGTACCTGTATTCCATCGGTGGGTGGTCATATTCGTCGGTGAGATGCCTGGGTTGATCTGCCTGGTCAGGCTGCAGCGAGTATCCCTGTGGTTGGTACTCATCAATGGCTCTGATGTATCACCTTTGTCCCTGTCCTTGTTGGTGGTATCTGGGTTGGTTGTATTGTGGAGGCTGCGGGCGGAAAGGCGTCCTGGTCTGTGCTTGGGGCGTCATCGGCCGAAATGGTATGCCTTCTCGGCACACAGAGTGAAAATGACCCTCTCTTCCACAGTTTGTGCACCGTTGGGATAACGCTGGGCATGACCCTGCATGTGGAAAGGACATCCCACAGCGATAGCATTGCCTCTGTTGGCGGGGAACTTGCGTGGGTTGCGTTCTGTATGGATGTGACCCTCTGTCACCTGGACGAGATGGCTGTATGGCCGCGACGAGCTCAGCTGTCTCTTGTTTGGGGTTGCCTGGATTGCCCATGGATGTGGCTTGGGCGTCGACCCTCTCATGTATGCGGGCGAGCTCCCTCACCTCTTGGATGGTGAGAGGTTTCTTTAAGAGCTGTTTCTTGAGGGCAGGGGACAGACATCCTTCAATGACTCTCAGTCTTATTGCTTCCTCTAGCGAGAATGCGTCAAATTGGCAGTTTGCGCCTTTCACCCTTAGGCGGGTTATGAACTCATCGACAGTCTCTTGTGGCCTTTGGGTGCATTTGTTGAACAGATAACGTTCATAATCACGGTTGACTTCTATGATGAGGAGTTTATCTAACGCCGTGATCAAGTTTTTGAATGTGTTCTGTCCAGCTGCGGGGATAGTCTTCACTACGGTTTTTATCTCCCCCCCTACCAAATTGAGGAAGATGTCCCTAATGTTGGGAGAGTCACCATCACCAGACCCCCTTACATAATGTTGGAAGTCCTCCATCCAATCAGTCCATCTCGGTCCCTTCGTGGCTTGTGGGGTCATGGTGAAAGGCGGGGGTAGCCGTAGCTGAATTGGCTGCGTTGTGCGAACCTGTTTGGGTGAGCTGGGCCCGGACCCAGAAGTGGAACCCCTTCTGCTCATGATGCCTGGTGGTGGTAGCTTGTGGGGGTTGCACTCAGCCCGTGTGGCTGCTTCGGTTGGTGAGCGTGCGCATGACACCCACCTGGAGTCTGCTGCCGGGAGTGGGCAGGTGGCGTCCTTGGTGTTGCAGGGAGGGGCGGCCCTCAGTACTGTCAGGCTGTCGTGGCGAGTGCAGGAGGCAGGAGGACACCCCAGGCGACCTTGAGGAGCTGTTGGAGGGCGTGGGTGGGATCACCAACACGCGAATGCAGGAGGGGGCCAGGCGGGCTGTCAGGGCCCAACTGTGCACTTCCTTGTGCTTCTGCTTCCACTGGGGAGCAGGCGGCCCCCTCCCGGTGGAGCGGAGGGAGAGAGGATGGTGGTGCGTGAATGCGCGCGTATGCGGCGTGCAGCCGCTGCCGAAACAGGAGGAGGAAAAGCAGGAGGAGGCCCGGATGTGAGTGGGCGTGCGTGCGGCGGATTGCCGGCAAGAACCTCGGACGCGCACCAGCGTGAGTGTGGCGGACTGCCAAGGAAGGAGCTCGGAGGCTCGGATGCGCCCCAGGCGCGGAGGTGGCTGACTGCCAAGGAGGAGGAGGACTCCGTCGTGCGCACGGAATGGCCTCGTCGCAAGTGTTACCCTCGTAGAAGGGGCAATAAGGAGGACGCGCACACGGAGTGAAGAACAAACGTCCGTTTATTAACAGATACTAAACAGGAACTGGCGCTCTCGTGCCTTACCCAGAACTCCCCTGTCTTCCTCCCACTCCCCGTTACAATAGCTCCGCCTTCCCAACGGCGGGGGCCGCACTCATTAACCCTTGAGTGCCTGGCAACAGTTGTATTTGTAATTGCCTCACCTTTGCTTTTTGCCTTCATTTTACGTTTTCTGTGCTTCCCTGGGCTTGGGGAGCACCGAAAACGTAAAACGAAAATAAAGGCAGCCTCCTCAGCTCATGCAGCTCTGCTCTGGCTGCAGTAAGCAAAAGCTCCCAGTAGGGGACTTTTGCTGCTTGTTTAGTGCTGCAAGGGCAGAGCTGAGGAGGCTGCCTGAAATGGCAAAATGGATGCTCCCATGTAAACGCTTTGAGCCTCGTTTGCTCAAAGCGTTTACATAGGAACTTTCATTAAAAATATATTTTAGACTATTGCCCATCTTTTAAAGCAATAATATTTTAGAGCGCACTATTCCTTTAAGGATCACTTCATTGCTTTGGCGTTTTAGTACTATATGTATCTCAAATGTTCACCTGCCCAGTTGTACTCTCAAGTATAATGACTAAAATGATCAAGGCAAAGATTAAACCAATGCCGTGGGGACGTTTTCTGTTAGGTGCACTATCAAAGAAATCAAGCTATGACTCATTACCCTCTGGATTTCCCTCACGCCGTATGCAGGTCGTTATCACTCTGCAGGAAGCACATCCAAAGAGGGGGTTTATTATCCATCAAGATAAGGAAGTACTATAAGGTAGTCTGGAGTCTGGGGGGTGGGGGCTGAAATGTACAGGGGAAATTACATATCTTGCGTGGTTCTGAACACTAGTAGTCACTATAACATTTATTTACTGCATTTTTATATGCCGTGTAAAATCTTTAATTCATTTTTTCAAGGAGGTGATGGAAGTACTGTTTTAGAATATCTGCCATAATTAATTCACAGGGTTAAAGACACAAACCGAGCAATACTGTGTATGGAGAGCTCAGGATAGGAAATGGTGCACTGCCACCTAAGTCAGACTTTAATGGTATTCTTTATCTCTATAGGGTGACAGATTAGGAATGGATCGGGAGTTTAAAGTGTACATGATAATCGCAGAAGGGAGAGTGTGGTTATTCTATAACACGGGATGAGGATATGAGGGAACTTTAATGTTGTGCAATGTTGATATGCAGTATATTAAAAGAGTGTTTTGAATGCCCTATGTGTTCACCTAGAATCCATGGCATAAACAAGGAGAAGCAGTTGATACATGCAAAACAATGGATGGGGACATGAGAGGACTTTTACAAATGTGCTATTCACTGACAAGGCATCCATTGTATTTTTTTAAATTAAAATGTATTGTCTTTAGTTTGCATTTTTTAGAAACAAACTTTTACAAAATACAGATAAAACATTTTCCAAATAAATGAACTAACAACAACAGAACCAAGTATACAAAACTCAGTGTATTACTTTTAAGTGTCATCGTTTCTCAACATTGAAAACATTATCATCACAATAAAGAATAATAGAGAAACAAAAATATATATATACACAATTTATACACAATTTCTTTTTAGAACATTCACTGTGAACTCTCATAAAATGTATCCTTTTTTGCTTCCTCATTGAAAGGCCAGAATTATATTCAACGATTGACTCATCTTTGTCTCATTGTTTAGTCGCATTGGCCATGTATAACATCTCTTCGATTTTCTGAAATAGTCTAAACAGAGCCAATATCACACGTATGTAATTTCCCAATATACATCTTTCCCAAAAAGTCACACGGGATATGTCAATATCGTCAGAAGCAAAAACTTCTAAGAGCCTAGCGTCTTTCCCCTTCTAGGTACGGACAATACACCACAAGGTGTTTTAGAGTTTCTCTCTGTAAACTGTTTTTGCAGAATCAACAACTCGTATCAACCTTTTCAGAAGATGGTTTACACCATAATGCAGTGTGTTCCAGTGTGTGAAACTGATTGATCTTAAATCTTAGATACGTTAGGCGAACTTCATCACAAGGACACTTGATTAAAACACTTGATTAAATATAAAGAACGCAGTTCTCTCTTTCGTGGATACTGTGCATGTTCTCCATGTGTTTTATATTTTTTTATAGAATCGATCGTCAAAATCCAGTTGACTTCATATAATTTACGCTTTAATTTTGGAAGGCCCAATATCAGATCTTCAACAGTCACATTTATTTTGAGCAAAATTTAATTCATTTTGTCTATGAATTTTACCATCAATGGGAGATTGCCTTCCCTCATTTGCCCCTGTAATTCTTGAAAAAGAGAATTAGTGGTGGCAATAGAATTTTTGAGAAAGTAGCCAATTTGGGCCATGCCCATCTTGAAGCCAAAGAAGAAAGGCCCAATTCATGTCAAACTATGACGTTGGGCACTGAAGCCGCTAAACCCATTGTACCTTTCCATAATTGCCCCTGCAAGCTATTAAGAATGCCATCAATTTCCAATAAACAGGTATCGAGACCAAATAGTAGTATTGGTTCTACTTTTAATAAATAGAAATCAATTAGTGGAAGTAGAGAAAATGTGCACTACTTTCAAACAATGATCTTCATCATACAAGCGAGAGGGCGTGCTTTGATTTTAAGAGAAGACGACCAAGGCCCTCATTACAACCCCAGCGCTAAACCATGGCGCTATTAGCCATAAGGCTCAATGGGACTGGGGAAGGCGCTAAGTACGGTACCGCAAATTAGCACAGAGGTCCCTTTGCAGCACCCTACTTTAACGGCTGGTAAAACCAGCCGTTAAGGTCGGGTCCCGCAAAGGGACCTCGTAATCAGGCGTTAAGGGTTTAACGGCGCCAACACCTTTTACGAACCCCCAAGATTGAATCGAGTTTGCATCCGAAAGCGTATGACCAAGATACCGTAAGGCAATAGCTCAATCAATTTTGGCATGACCAATGAACCATGTGTAAGATTTGATCCTTAACCTATTAGTGAGGATAATAATTTTAGATTTTGCCGCGTTCATCTGCAAATTGTGACAAATAGAATACTTATCAAAACAATTTAGTTTGTTTTGTAGCCCATAAGGAGTCCTATCCATTAGCAAAATGTCATCTGCAAAGCAGATCCAATGCAATTTCGTTGACCCAAGCCGTATTGGATACACAGAGGACTCCAGCCATAGTTTATCCATATCACAAATGTAGAGATTAAAAATGGTCTCTGCTTAATTGCAACCTTGTTTTACACCGGTCATGGTCACAATGGGAGATGTAAGAGAGCCATTTCTAGTGATTCTAATTTGAAAGGTGTTATCTGAATGTAACATGGCTATCGGTTGTACCAATCTAGATGGAAAACCCAATGCCAGAGGTTTTGCCCACAATACCTATCTGATTATGGTATCAAAAGCACACGAAAGATTGAGTGCTGCCAAATATATGGGGCCAGAATTTGATACTTTGGACTTTGCAAGAATATGTGCTATGATGGTTGCACTCCTTACAGAAACCAATATGGCATTTGGAGTAGATGTTATTTGCAAAAATAAAGGCTTGAAGATGGTTTACTAATAATATAGCAAAGACTTTGGCAGCTGCATCCATCAAGGCAATGGGGAGAAAGTTGGCGGGATCACTTGGATCGCCTTTTTTAAAAATAGGCATTATAATTGCATTTTGCCATGAGACCGGAATTTGATATTGTATGTAGAATATTTTCAAATTTGGTATACAAAATGGTTGACCAAAAGAATCGATCGGATTTGAAAATGCAAGCTGGAATCCCGTCGGGACCGGGAGCCTTGGAGGGGTTCAGGTTCTTGATAGCACTAGTATCTCATCTCTAGAGAATGTAAAGGGCTCCACACATAATACATGAAGAATGCCCGATTCAAACCCTTGGAAAGCCAGAGGCAATTTGAACTTATCAGCGATATGAGTCTGCCAACTATCCGCAGATGTAGAAGAAGCCAATGCAATTGTGTCACCATTTTGTCTGTCGTTAAGTGTGGACCATATATTTCGAGTATCCTTCTCGACTACCAATGACATAATAGGTTGATTGTCTTCGCGATGTCGGCGATATTTTATAGCTTTCATATGGTTATGATACTGTAAGCATATTCTGTGTTTGGCTTGCTTATACCAAACTGAATCCAAGTTAGAATGCTTGAGCGCTCTGATGTTGTGATTTGTTTCCCGTTTCATAGCTGCTATGATCGGGTTGAATGTAGACTGGTCTGAATAAAAAACTGTAGCCCGAATGGATAATGCTTTTAAATGTAATTGAATCATATTATTATTCCATTCCTCTCTAAGAGGTGAGTTGAACATGGAATCGGAATGTACTCTCCAGTTGTCCCTATTAATTAAATAAGTAAATTCTCTTCATAAGTGCGGATTCTATTTAACGGATTTGTGCGCCTGATCCATTTGAAGCAACCACAGAGAGGAGTCCAATAACAACACATTGCATCTTTGAAGCATAGAGAGCAATAAAGGGAAATTATCACTCAAATGGCATTCCATTCCATAAACCATTTCAACCCTTGGCAAAACACCAGCAGAAACAAAGAAATAATCAATGTATGATGAAAGAGTGCCCCTAGACCAAGATCCTGATGATACATTAGCTCCAAACTTGACAACATGAGTCTTCCAATCTAGTAAATACTGTACTCATAACAGACCCCCTATTAGCTAATAACGTTTGATATGGAGAATGCAAGCTAAACATTTTAACTGAAATATCCATAGGGCAAACCAAATTAAAAACCCCACTGAGAATAATACAGTAATCAGGGTTTTTCAAAAAGTCGTCTTCTAACACGAAGTCAAGTGCGTCCATAAGCTCATCAAGTGATTGCCTTGCTGGATTGAAGTAAATACAAATTAATAACATATGGTTGAATGGTTTCAAAAAGGAACTATATTCAATCGCCAATATTTCATTTGAGGAAGCAAAAATAGAAGCCGTGTGAGCAAAAGCATTTTTGATTAGAATCGCTATACCACCTCTAGGGCGGCCTACCAGAGCATGGTACACAAAAAGTGGTAAAATCATCAATGACTATGTCCTGTGAGTACATTATTTCCTGCAAAAAAAAACACTGCTGGATACATTACACTTGTTATTGATGGGAACCAGACCTCGAAATTATTTAGCCCACAACAATTCCATGATATGATCCTAAATAGCTCTTGGCTAGGATTGTTTAGAATTATTTGTCATTTCTATAATTGTTGATAGCAATGGTGCTAGCCAGGTGATGTTTGAAGTCGCACCTACCAACGCAGAAATCTGCGTAATCAACTACACTTCACGGTTAGAGGGATGAGGCATGGTTACTCCTTGCACAGAAGCCTGCCCAGATACAGGGAGAGGTTCTTTGAGAAAAGTAGTTGCCTCTTTGATTGTTCGAAAGAGGCATATAGAAAGCCCTTGCATTGCCAAATCTTCACTGTGATCCCATAATAACTTCGATATGATTACCAATTGGGGTGCACATATCATTCGATAATTATTATGATTAGCCAATCTGAGCCACTCTATGTCATCCGATATTAAAGTGCGCAGTTGTGGACTACCTCTGAATTTGTTCAACATAAATGATCTGTTTAATCGTTGGGGGCCATTTATTTTTGGATCACTAATCCATCCCATGATGAACGCAGAATTCCTATCAAATTCAACCTCCTCAAATTCAGTTTTTAATTTGTTGGAATTTAGACTAGATTCACCCCTTTCCATCCTATAATCCATATTATATATCACAGGATCGACCGTAGCTTCTTTAGATAAACCCTTTTCCTGTTTCGCAGCCAGCTCGACCATAATTGAATTAGTCTGAGCAGGATTCAAAGTATGTGAGGTGTCAACCATGGGAGCAGAGACCGCCGCTGTATACGGCACTTCCAAAGTGGAAGCTTGGGAGTTACCCGAAAGCCCCACCCCCACCGAAGGAATATTTATACAAGCTTCAGAGGTCATCAGCGGGACATTTGGCGTCAATTTGTTACCCTGACCTCCAATCATATCCAAGTTTAAGGCCATTTTAGATTCCGTATTCAATTGGGTCAAATCGATATGTACTTCTCCACTGGGTAAAGTGATAGGTTGTTTGGTGTCAACCTTGACATCCTTGGACTTTAAAAGTTTTTTATTTTTTTATTTTTTACGGATGTGTCTTTTGGCACCTCGTCATTTTTTTTTGGAGTTATTGTTGCGTTTTAGCGCCCTCACATGTGCGCCACGCATTTTACGTGAAAATAGAAATTTATTTGTGTCAGCAGCAACTCTATTGGAATTTACATCATTTCCTACCACTATATCTGTGGCCCACAGACAAGGCTTAGAAATTAGTCCAGAATCCAATTTGGGAGCTGTTTGCTCGATAATAGTAATACGCGGACAAGGGCTATCTGGCGTAGGCACTGAATTTTCCAATTGGGTCATGGTCTGATCATGTATGCAAGCAACAGGTTTTTACCCATTCAGCGAGTCTTTGGTGTTGAGAAATTAAATAACGAAAGACGTCATCAAGTTTCAATGAATTTAATTGGATCTCATCTAATAGAGGAGTAGCCGTGCCCAAATAAGTGTTAGCACTGTTGTCAATACCCGTCATCACCACTTTAGAATAAGAGCGACAATAAAAATCATCTCCTAGTTCCCTGTCTAGAATTTGTGTGGATTTGTTTCTAACATCCGGAGCAATGGGACTCAACAGCTTCAATATTGCTGAATCCAGAAGGCCCGATTTCTCAGATTGACATAACACTTGTGCGGTCATAAATGCCTCTAGTTTGCTTACTTTTAAAGAAAGCTCTGCAAGCATTTGTTTGACATCAAGGGAAGTATGCGTTAGTTCGTGCCCTTTGTCCAAATGGTTCAAAAGGCCTGAAATTACAGGGAAAGGGGAGGATTCTTTAGAGGAGACAACACGAAGATTTGCATTCTCTGTGTCTATGGTAAATTTACCTATAACTTTTGCAGTTAAAGATCGATCAATCTGCTCCCCATTAGAGGAGCCATATGAATGATTGTTATTCAATAAGGCCAATACATTAATTTCCTTCTTTTTTCAGTTAGCAAGCTAATCGAGGGCGGTCCTGCTCTAGGTGTAAATTGAGCAGGAAGCCCAGAACATTGGCCCATGCCATCTTCATTATGCAAAGTATGTAGGCAGATGCGCTTTACCTCTGCAGGGAAGAACACTGCTGGAGAACTAGGATTCAATGATATCTGACAGCGATTCCCCCACTCATTTAACAGCATAGGTGCCAAGATTGACACATCAGAGATCTGATTATCAAACATTTCGCCAGCAATCTGTAATTCAGTGTTGCTATATTCACCTATTTCTGCTGGTTTGCTATTGTCAGGATATTGATGGTAATTGTCACTGAAGTTGTGAAGTGGCCGTAGCGATGACTTCTGCATAGGAGTTACCAGTGGGTTTAGCACTGCACTGTCATTGGGTTCTATGGCCAAGGATTGCTGGCTATAGGGAACAATGTGTGTGTCCAAAATGCGTTCATTATATAGCCTGACTAACGGCAAATCAAGGTCGACAGAGGAGTCATGTGAATGAATTGGAGCAGTGTTATTTAAAGTTGTGCAAGCTTTAGGTTCTGAGAGATGTTTAACCCTCCTAAGACTGCCAACCACTGTTGAACTACTTCAAAACAATGTAAATCGGAAACAAGCAAGACAATTGTCAAACACACTTGCACAAGCAATTAAGCTTATCAATATTAACGACGTGCAACAAATGCAAAATCAACTTTAATTTATTCCTTACCGACACCACCACCCTCCAGCCAACAGACCAACAGTCACTACACTTTCAATACACTTCCAGATGCACTTCCATTGCATTTCAATGTTTCACCGGGAAGATGTTTCGCAAAAGAGCGGGCAACTGTATAGTAAGCAGGAGCCAAAACATTCAGTGAAAGTCAATTTCAGAGACATCTCAAAGCATGAAAGTGGACCTTGAGTAATTTCTGCGAGTATAATAAAAGCTTGGGTATAATATCATTTTTGGCTAATCACTATTATTGAGGTTCCTGTTGTTTGCCTGAATTGAAACAAAAAAAGGACAGCAGCATAATAACCACAGTCTAGCTTTTATACCCAAAATGCTAATCTCAACAATGAAATATCTAATTTGACTCTATTCTACTGTGCCAGGCCTTGTATCCTAAATTAAAGAATTATAATATATTGAAGCAGACCAATGTTATGATTTTCACATGAGAAAAATTATTGATTATCAATCACAAATTTGGCCAACTTGTGTGTCACTCAACTCTGAGCTTCCTCAGGGCCATTACTTCATTGTGTTTTGTTCCATCATCATATTGGAATTTTCAAGTGACAAATGTATATCCGTGATGAACAGTAAAGTCTGATATTATTTAATATGTGTGATACATGTTAACATATGTAGTGTGTTTATATCACAAAGCATACACATATATTGAATAGACACACAATAGTAAACTATTGAAAAAAAGGTTGAAATCCAAAATGAAAACAAGGAGAGAAAGAAGAAAAAGACAGGACATATGTCGAGACAAAATAATAATAATTGATCAACAATTATCGAGAGAACATATGTGTATATGTTTGTTTCTAAATTTGCAGCATAACTTGTTACTCAAGAAAGGATTCTTACTATAATTATTTGGTCTATTGTTTTTGTATACTACGTCTGTGGTGCATTGGTTACAAACCCATTATCTATTACATTCTGTCATTAATAAGTTCAACTCCTACATGTGACCTCAATCAAAAATAATAGTTTTCTATTGACTTCATTGATAATACCCTCATGCTGGTAGCAATGACATAAACTCACCATGACACTGCCAGACAGAATAGTAACTAAATTGAAAACTTTAGTTCCAGAGAGAAGAATAGTTTGGACAAGCTTACAGCGTGCATCCAGGGGAAATCTGAGGGCGCTACTGAATTTTTTAATCGGTTCGAACAAGTGTTTTCAGATTTTAGCGGTCAGGACTTAAGTACCGAATCAGGAAAAAGGCTGTTTGTAGACACATTTGTGCATGGATTGTTGCCTGATATTCAATCAAAAATTATGACTTCTGCAAGTGCCTGGCAAGCTAAATCGCAGTCCGAAGTATTGAATATGGCTCAGTATTATGAGAATAGGGTTAATACTGAAAAAGAGAATATAGAAAAGAAGAAGGGAGACTTGAAAACAAAAGTATTGTTGCCAGGGGTGTTGCTAGGACTGGAAAAGTTCCGGGCCTACGCCAATGTCGGGACATTCGGGACTCAGGGCTAGCTAACCTTTTTAGTTGTAGCTTCTGAGCTTCTATCCGGGGCTACAACCAAAAGACCCGGGGCTATAGCCCCCTAAGCCCCCCCAGCAATGCCTCTGATTGTTGCAACAAATAGTAAGAGGAACCAGAGGTGGGAATATACAGTTTAGAGGACAGATTGCACCACAGAGTAATGCGCAAATGGGTCCTGTACACATGAACCAATGTGCCTATTGCAGACAAGAAGGTAATTGGCGAGCACAATGCCCGATCCTTTAGCAGCGATCGAATAACAAATATGGTACCACGGGTAGACGATCCAGGGGCCGTCCTTGGATAGGGGGTCCTGGTAGAAGTCAGTTCACTCAGAATCAACAGTCATTTTCACAGGATATTCAGCAGCATATTGTTAATAATGGGAACATTTTTTGACAATCCTTCGACTGTCTATTTTTCTGAGGATCTTGCATTTGATGATGTACTGTTCAGTTAGGACAGCCCGAAGCAGAGTCTGGAACCAGTACCTATTCCCATCGATCAGAAAGGGCCCTACGTTGAGATGAAGGTGGGGAATAGGAAGCATCTATTTTTGATAGATACAGGTGCACAGAAGTGTTCCGTTGATCATTTACGGGTTTCAGATATTCCATTGTCAGGGCAGGGTTCACTGGTATGCCAGTGGTTAGTCCGGTCTCTCAACCAGTACCAATTTCACTGGGGCCATTCACTGATTCATGTCCATTTCTATTGACGACAAATGGTGGGGAAAATTTGTTGGGGTTGAATCTGTTGAAAGAATTGAATGCTATAATTCACTGTTCTCCGGATGGACTGCATTTGACAATTTCACCTCAACGAACTTCAGTTTCACAATTCTTGACTAGGCCTTTACTGACTGAATTGGATAAGGTTCTGGCATGCTTATGGGCAGTTGATGATAATGACGTTGGTATTTTACACATTGAGCCTGTTAAAATTGTATTGAAACCAGGTGTTAAACTACCACATATTCCACAGTATAAGATTTCGGTTGACGGTGAACAAGCTTTCAAGGGTATCATTTCTGATTTTGTACATTGAGGAGTGATTGAGGAAATTGCAGGAAGTTTGTGTAATAGTCTAATTCTACCGGTGTATAAGAAAAGGGATAATGTGATTCCTTTTTGTTTTATTTTTGATTTACGCGCTATCAATAAGATTGTTGCTCTACAATTTCTGATTGTGCCTGATGTGACTACTGTATTGACAATGATTCCAGCTTCAGCTACTCATTTTAGTGTTGTGGATCTAATGAATGCTTTCTTTAGTATCCCTGTACATGTTGACAGTAGATGTTTGTTCGTGTTCACCCTAGGGGGACTCTCATTTACATTTACTCGTGTGCCACAAGGGTACACTGAGAGTCCAAGCATTAATAGTAGAGCTTTGAAGGAACAGCTTGATACACTTGAGTTGCCTTCCACTTGTACATTGTTGCAATATGTTGACAATCTTATTTTAGCTGTAGATTCAGAAGTTCCTTGCAGAGAAGGGACTGTGTTGCTGCTTATCCATCTAGCAGAACATGGGCATAAGGCTTCATTAAAAGGTTTCAATATTGTCGACAGGAGGTCGCCTATTTAGGCTATCTCCTGTCAAAGGAGGGGAGAAGACTGACAACTGAACGGATAAAAAGCATCTCTAGCATGTCTGTCCCAAATACACAGAAAGAGGTCAGAGCCTTGATAGGCATGGCTTCATACTGTAGACAGTGGATCCCTAACTTTTCATTAATGATAAAACCAATGTTGGCATTGACAAAGAAGGCATTTCTTTGCCTTCACTGTGGAACATGGATTGCCAGAAAGCTTTTGATCTTCTCAAGGCTGCGTTGTGTTCAGCACCAGTTCTGGGCACACCAAATTATGACAAGGCCTTTATTTTGTAGGTGCATCAATGTGATGGGGGCGCTTTGGCTGTGTTAACGCAGGAGCATGGAGGAAAGAATAGACTGTGCGGTTATTTTTCCTCCACCCTTGACTCTGTTGCATGCGCTTTGCCGAGATGTTTGAGAGCTGTTGCTGCTGCCGCTGCATCTGTAAAACAAAGTGAGGGTATGGTTCTGGGTCACTCCTTAACCGTGATGGTACCTCACTCAGTAGACATTCTATTAAACAGAACGCAAACGCAACATCTCTCATCAGCACGATTAACAAGATACGAGCTGATTCTATTTGCACCACATATCCAAATTAAGAGATGTTGCTCATTAAATCCGGCCGAACTATTGCCTCTTCTGCAAGAAATTGCTTACAGTGACGAGATGTCACATGACTGCCTCTATATCACAGAGCAAGAAACTAAAGGCATAATTGATTTAAGTGATACACCTTTAAAAGATCCACAAGGGGAGCTATCTTGTGATGGCTCCTGCTTCAAACCTCCAGATGGTACATCCACTGCTGCTTACGCAATCACTACATTAAGCACTGTTGTGGAAACCAAAAGAATTCTGCATAACTCTGCGCAGGCCGTAGAGATTATTGCATTGACTTAGGCTTGTGAACTTTCCGAAGGTCTTAGTGTGAATATATTTACAGACAGTCAGTATGCCTTTGGGGTGGTTCACAACTTCGGTCAATTATGGGCAGAGAGAGGTTTCTTGATCTCGCATGGAACTAAGATACAACATGATACCCTGATAGTTTGTCTACTTTCAGCACTTGCGCTTCCTATTCATTTAGCAATAATGAAGTGCACAGCACACCAGAAAGTAACAGATGATGTGGGGAAAGGAAACGCTTTTTCTGACAGAATAACCAAACAGACTGCCACCAATTTGCATTCCAAAATATATATAACAAAAGAGGTCACTAACACTTGTGTAATAGACGTAGGAATTAGTTGCATAAAAGACATTCAGGCTGATGTCACTCCAGACGAACTTAAGCAATGGGCTGAGGGTTCAGCAAGTTTAGACGATGAAGGTTGTTCGGTAGATAATGGAAAACAAAAATGGATGCTGTCCGGTGCTTATGTTACCACTATGGTTACGATGGCTCATGGTTCAACTCACATATGTGCTAAAAAGATTAGTGAATTGTTGGAACCTGTCTAGGTTAATGTAAATATTTTAAAAACTGTTGAGAGTTTTGTTCAAAATTGCATGGTTTGCTTACAGCATAATGTTGGGAAAGGTACGTCGACACCGAGGGGTAGTTTTGGTCCCCCCTCTATGCCTTTTGAGGTTATACACTTTGATTTTATTGAAATGGAGCCTTGTCAGAATTACAAATATGTTCTAGTAGTTATTTGCGCTTTCAGTAAATGGGCCAAAGCTTTTCCTCTAAAAGATTCCACAGCAATGACGACGGCAAAAACCATGCTGAAGGAATATTTTCCTAGGTTTGGTTTGCCGAGAGTCATTTGGTCGGACAATCATCCACATTTTATCGCTGCTGTTATCCTGCAAGTATGCGCGATATTGCAGATAAAAAAAAACAGTTCCATTCGGCCAGACACGTTCAGAGTGCCGGACTTGTAGAGCGCCACAACGGTATATTAAAGAATAAGATGGCGTAAATCTGTGCAAATAGCAATTTGAAATGGCCAGATGCTTTACCGATAGCTCTATTGTCCATGTGGACGACCGCACAGTCTAGGACAGGACTCTCTCCCTACGAAATAATCATGGGAAGACCAGCCAATATTTGGAATGTACCTAAACCCAAGCGGCTAAAATATGTAGATCATTTGCTCCTTTCTGAGTACTGTGACCAGTTAACTCAAAACTTGTACTTTATTTATCAGAAGCCCTCCCAGTAAAATACGAGAGTGCAGGTCATCAACTCCGACCTGGCAACTGGGTGCTCGTAAAATCCTTTGAAAGAGCCTCCTGTCTCCTACCTTGTTGGAGAGGACCATACCAAGTCCCCTTGGCCACAAAGACCGCTGTACGAGTGGAAGGGAAACGAAACTGGATCCACACAACGCACATCAATAAAATTCCTTTTCCTCTGCCCCACGACAAAGGGGAAGAGAAGGAAATTGTTCACTTTGATGCTCACCACAAGCCTGTTTGTCTATGGAAATCCTTCCTGAGTCCGTGGGGCCTGGTGAGACTGCTGCTTTGCCTTCAAATTCTTCTGTGTCTCTTTCTGCACCATTGAGCAATCTTGCTTCTGCTTCATCACTTCCTTCAGGAAGCGACGATGCTCTGTTCGCAGATCACACCGTACCTAGCGTCTTGAGGTACGATCTGCATCCGAGACACCGGACATACAGCACAGCATTGGCTGTGCCCACAAAGAATCATCATTGAGCCAGTCCCTTGCCACTCTTTCACTGAAAAATAAATAGGAGGCAGGGACCGGCAAAGTTACCTTCAAGCAAGATAAGACACCTGGTCAGGAGGAGCCACCGACGGATGAACTAAAAGAGCCTAACGGAGAGGCTTCTAAATGAACTCTGAGAAACAATGTCCCTTCCTAAATCCACTGGTGCGGAGTAAGTTATTGGTCTTGTGGCTGATAAAGAATCTGTTCATCAAAGATCATGGTCCTTGAGGACCCATTGTTTTGTAATCATAGTACTGGTTGGGTTAATAATTATATTGGCGCTTGGGTTCTGGTACATGGAAATAGTGCATCCGTGTGATACTTTGTTACCCACTGAAATAATCTCCACTGTGTCTCCACCTTTCATGCATCTGCACACTCTTCCTTCTCAAGATTCCCAACATAGACACGGTTACCATAATAACACTCTCCTAATGATCATGAATGCGACCCATGCGATTCTGAACAAAACAAATTGCTGGATGTGTTCACACTTTCCACAGCACGGGGAAAAGGGATTGGGCTGATATATTCATCCTCTTCCTCTAACTACTGCATGCTATGCCTCGCTCAGGGCACTATTCTTTGGTCGTTGGAATGATAGTATTTCTGGGAACTTCGATGGGACTAATTTGAATGAATTCGAAAAGCGAGTCTTAACACCTTTGGATGTTCTCTCTTTGCAAATAGAAGCAAACTCAATTTTGCGTCTATTAGGCCATCCGATAGACTTTCTAGACCTTTTCCATCACTGATTTCCCTCAAGATGGCTTCCGTAGACAGCCGGGATGCCTATACTATTAATCAAAGCCCCAACTCTGTTTCCTTCTATATACAAAGGGAAGGTTCTCAGCCAATGGGTACATTCGAGGGTTGTACTAACATTGCATATCTAACCAGTGAGGGCAGACCTTTGTATGTAGGAGATTCTGTTTTCTTTGTTTGTGGCAATGAGGCCTATCCTTGGGTACCTAGAGATTGGCATGGTACTTGTTACTTGGGTATCCTGTAACCAGGGGTATATGTGGCTACCACCACTGAAATCTCTAGAGCTTGTCCAAGGCGGGATGGGAATGGTGACACTCCTTCACAAGTCATGGGTGATGTAGCAAAATCCTTTGTGCCATTTTGGGGACAGATAATGAACTCTGAGGATATCAGAAGACTAGCAAGGGTACTGGAAAAAACCATCAACAGGACCACCGATATTCTGTACAACATGACGCTGGAGCAAAAGGCAATTAGATTAGTGGCCTTCCAAAATAGGATGGTGTTAGACGTCATCCTAGCTGAGATTGGTGGGGTATGTAAATTGGAGCGATCTGCGTGCTCTGTTTTTGTACCTGACTCCTCCCCTATCATATTCAAGGAAATACAAAATCTGCATACCTTGAGTACTGAAGTACATGTCCCAAGGGAAACTGGAATCTTAGTGCTTAGTTCTGGGACTTACTATGATCATGGGGTTGGAAAATCTTTGCAGTCCTAATGATAGTTCTTGGTGTTCTATTGTTTTGTTGTTGTTGTGTACAATGTCTCCCTGCCATATTTTCGATGTTGTGCAGAGCACAAACGATAGGTGCACTAGGACCAAAGGTACATACGCCCAGGAAAACTGCTAATGTTTTAGTAATGAAGGATATCACTATCAAAGAACTCATGGCGATCGATATGTCTGAAGAATGTGATTCAGGATGTACGGACATTGAAGTGTGCGGTTTTGAATAAAGCGAATGTTTGAGTAATGCTCTTAGCTTAGGCCAAAAGGAGGGTTTGTTAAACTGTATTCATATAATATTGCCTTGCTATGAATAATGGCCTAAGCATTATTCTCGTTGCATGGAAAACCGCGTTTGAAATGCTCCGATTTCCGATCAAACTTCTCCGCCATTTTAAGAACTATCCGCCATTTTGATTTTAACTCTTGCTTTGTGTTCTAAAATGGTTGACTGTGTTCCCAACTACAACCGAGCCGAGCGACCTTTGAGTTGTGTCAACATTTAGGCTGACCGAGAGCAGACTGTTTGTTCTAGGCAAAGAAACCTTGTGACTCGTATGAACTGCAATCCAAGTGTGGTCTGCCCTCACAAGCCTCATCCTCATATAAACAGCGGAACAATGTAGAGCAAACGCAAAGCGTGTGCTTTGGTTGTAATATATTGGGCCTCATTCCGAGTACGGCGCTAACCAATGGCGCTATTAACGCCTTGGTTGACGCCGTACCCGGACCGGCAGCGCCTTGGTGGATGGCGGAATTACCGCCCCATTCCAAGGGTGGCGGGGCGGTAATTCCCCAATCCCCATTTACCCTTCCCCATTCCCATTTTTGCCCCATAGGGCATAATGGGAGTGGGGAAGGCGTTAATTACGCCACCGTAAATTACGGTGGCGTAATTAACATCAAGGTCCCTTAGCGCCATGGTTTTTAACACCTGCTAAAAGCAGGTGTTAAAACATCCATGGCGCAAAGGGAACTCGGAGTATGGCGGTAAGGGATTACCGCCACCGCTCTCGTTAGCGGTGGCCGCTATCCCTTACCGCCATACTCGGAATGAGGCCCATTGTGTTCTCTCTTGAAACTAGGCTTACTATGAGCCAGAGACCCAATACTGCCATTGAATCTTCATGGACAAGCAAACTTGTTAAATCTGTTGAACAATATTGTCATATGAACTGGGCACGAACCCTAGCATGTAAATTATTAGTTTGAAGAGGGGCTGGTCAATGATTGGAAAAATGTATAAAACAGCTCGCATTAAGATGTCCAGCACTCTCACCCCTCACTCTGTCTGCTAGTACACACTGCAAGGTGTTGGGAGCCAGATAGATATCTGTTTTGCTTTGAATTCTGCACAGAAATAAAGCTACTTGTATCTTTCTACCCGTGATTGGCGTATTTCATTTTGTGGTACTAAGCCGCAATATTTCTTTGGTCTTTCAGAGTACTGCAGAAACTCCTCAGCATTTGGGATATGGCTTGAAGCATCGAGGTCTGGTCGGCCGCGGCTTTCTGGCATGTCCGCTTGATGTTGGCCATGAAGCGTTCTACCATGCAGTTGGCTTGGGGCTTCAGCGGCGTAATCCGTTGGTGGTGAAATCCTAGGTGCGCTGCAAACTTTCTAAACTCTTGCCCTTGGAAGGGCGGGCTGTTGTCAGTTTTTACCAGCTTGGGGACGCCCCATTCGCTGAACAGCTCATCCACCACTGCCATGACCTGATGAAATGCCGTGGACGGCACATGTTTCACTAGTGGAAATCTGGAGTATTCGTCGATTGCCACTAGGAGGTGGCCTCCTTCTTCTAGCGGTCCGTAGAAATCTAGCACCACTCGTTGCCATGGTCCCTCAGGTAAAGGGACTGTCTGAAGGGGGCATGGTGGTGGGCCCGCTGCGTTCACTTGGGGGCCCGCTGCGTTCACTTGCCATGGCATGCAATGTCTCAGTGTGTCCTCCACTATGGTGTCCATGTGTGGAAACCAGTCCTGATTGTAGTATCTTCTTTGTGTTGGCTATGCCATGGTGCTCCTCGTGTGCGATTATAACTAGGGGTTTCCTGAGGCTTTTGGAGGCCACAAGTCGGTTCCCTCTCAGGAGTGTCCCTTGTTTCGTCATGGCCAGTTCTCTGTGTATCTTTGCCATTCTCAGCAGGTCTCTTCTGTATGCTCCCCCCTTCTCCTGTCTCAAAGTGTTCTGTGTCCACATGTCGCCACTTGTTGGTGTTCGTGAGTTGGACGTGTGCGCATATCATGGGGTCCGCTCTGCCCCGTTGTCTTATGAATGATGGTGTAGTTGTACTCCTGGAGGCGGGTGCTTCAGCATTCGATGCGTGGCAGCATCTTTATCTTGGTGTTTCCAAACAGGGACTGGTGGTCAGTTATTAATGCAAATGTCTCCCGATTACGAAGTGGTGGAATTTCTCACACACCCAGACGGCCGCCAGGCTCTTGCGCTCTGCCTGGGAGTAGGCTTGCTCGATGGAATTGAGTGCTCAGCTGGCGTACGCAACCACATGTGTCTCTGTGTTCTGTTGTGGGTTGTTCTGGGCTAGGATGGCACCCAGGCCCACAGGTCTGGCGTCTACAGTGATTTCCGTGTCCCACTGCGGGTTGAAGTACGACAGCTGCCAGTTGTTTGCTAGTTCTTGCTTGATCGTGGAGAAAGCATGTTGGCAGTGCTCGTCCCAAGCAAATGGTTGGTGTTTCTTGAGTAGTTGTCGTAGTGGGTTGGTGAATGTCGCATAGTGGGGGAAATATTGCGCACAGTAGTCAGGAACGATCGTAGTTCGGTGACATCTTTCGGGCTTGTCAGGTTGACTATGGCGCTGATTTTGTTGGGGTCTGCTCTGATGCCTTGGTCCGAGAAGATGTGTCCAAAGAAACATAGAGTGTGTTTGTTGATGTCACACTTAAGGTTGTTGAGAGTGAGTGAGGCCAGCCTCCTGGAGGATGTGGCATACTTGCTGTAGTGCATCATTGTGCTGATCTTGCGTCACCCTGAAGACTAAGATGTCATTGCTGTAGTTAAATGAGTTTGTGACTGGGCTTATCAGCCTGCGTATGGTCTCTTGGAATATTTCGGCCACTGAAGAGATTCCAAAGTTCAACCGTTTGTAGCGGAAGAGGCCTTTGTGCGTCGTAAAGGTTGTTATGGCTCGTGATTTGAGGTCAATGACTAGTTGGTGATAGCCTTGGTTCAGATCGAGCTTTGAGAACCAGGTGGCCTGGTTGAGTCTCACCAGCATGTCTTCAATGGATGTCTCTCCCTTTGGATCGCTTGTTTGGGATCCTCATGTCAACACAGAAGCGAAGGCATCCATCTGACTTAGGGACAAGTACCAGTGGGGACACCCATGGGGTAGGTCCTTCCACTCTCTCAATGATGTTGTTGCCGAGTAGTAGCTGTAGCTTGTGGGCCACTCTGATCTGTAAGTGGAATCCTATCCTCCTGGGGTGCTGCGGTACTAGACGTAATGAGGGGTCAATGTGAAGCTTGATCCCGGTGTCTTTTAACATGCCAATGCCCTTGAACAGATTGGAAAACATGGCGCTTAAGGCTTCGAGATTGAGTGCCTTCTGGGACATGGCACATATGGACTGGGCATTTGGAGGAAATCATTGGATCATCTCTGACTGATCATACTGTATGTTGATAAGTTGGAGAGCGGTGGCTGTCTTGTAGCTTAGGAGGCATCTCCCAGTCACTGGGCTATGAATGACGTGGATCGTGACTGGTACTCATTCTCTATGCACCAGATCACACAGGAATTGGCCCTTGGATGTTAGGGGTAGAGTTGCGCCCCATGGAAGATGTGGGAATGGGATGGCCTTAGGGGATACATCTGGGCCAGCGTTTTGTATGTTTTCTCGTTCATTACAGTGACCGTGGCTCCTGTGTCGATGAGGAACGGTGTGTTGCGTCCTCCGAGGTGTATCGTCACTCGGGATGCTGCGCTGTCGTCCGACGAGTCTGATATGAGTCGGACGTATTTCCTACTGTACCGGTCGTATTCTTGGTATTGGTCCATTCTGGGTGGTTCGTCTTCTATAGGAGGATTCTCGTACGGGTCTCCGGTGGCAAATTCTCTTCTCAAGTCTTCATCGGGTATGGGTTGCAAGTGGTAGAGGTGTTCTTGGGGGTTGTGTGTGCCAGTCACTGGTTCCATGTGCAGGTTCTCGCCTGCTCGGAAAAATCCAGGTTGCGCAGGGTTTCTGGGCGGGTTGTTTCTAGTGTTGTCCCTTTCTGGGTACAGTCTTGGATTGGGTGACCTTGGCTGTTCGTATCTCCTGTTTGGCGTCGGCTGAATCGGTGGCCTGTAGGCTTGCAGTTGTGGTGTTCTTTCGCGACACATGCTTTGAAAATGCTTTTCCTGGCCGCACCTCATACACATTTGGTCAATTGCAGGGCACTGACCTTTGTGTTGAAACTCAAATCTGCAGTGATAGCACTGTCTTTCGGGTTGGGTCCTGCGGGCTGTGTTCCAAGAGTCTTGGCGGGACGAGGCCCCGAAGTAGTGGGTTCATCCTTGCGGGATGTTGGTTACGGCGGCTATCGTGTCTAGTTTCCTTGGATTTTCGATGTTGGCGGCTTGGACGTCAACGCGTTCGTAAACTCTTGCTAGTTCTGCTATCTCTTGCAGGGGAAGGGGCTTCTTCAGCAGGTGCTTCCTGAACTGGGATGACAGACACTCCTCTATTCCCCTTAGCCGGATGGCTTTGTCGTCGTTGAAATTCGCCAAGTCACAGTATGTTATTTTCTTTTGTAGGCGTAAGATGAACTGTCCTATTGTTTCATGGGGTGCCTGGGTGCACTGGTTGAATGTGTATCGTTCATAGTCTCTATTTGGTAGCACCACTAGGTGGCCGTTGTTTGCAGTGGTGAGTAGCGGGTTCGTGGTTCTCTCTTGAGCTGGGATGGTTTTGATGATGCTTTTGATGTCCTTTCCCACTGTTACAATCGTGTCCTGCTCTCCCCGATACTAGTGCAAATCCAGCTCCCTCGCACCGTCTCAGGCATTCCACGCACTTGGCACTCGGACACAAATAACCCACAAAGCCAGAAGTGGGGTTGTAAAAGTGCTGTAATGTTAACACACACACCAGGCTCTGGAGGGCTGCATCGACTCTGCCCCCTCCCAGGCCTGGCTCATACTTATGTACAATGCAAAGCTACATATTAATCTCCTCCCATTAGCCGTACGTATTCATAACAATAGTTCATTTCGCCGAAGAAAAGGCAATCAAGTACATTTCGTAACTTCAGATTGTCTTTGCAAGTCAGGCTCTTATCAACCTTGGGACTTGAGCCAGCAGCATCCGAACTGTGTACATTCTCGAAGGGAGGGCTGTTCATGCCCGTCTCTGCGAGGCCTGCGGCATTCCACAGCTAGCTGGGCTGGTTGTGCTCTGGTGGTTCTCTGCGACATCTGCTTTCATGGCTGTTAGATGTTTAGGCCAGTCCTTATGTCAAATCATTAGGCCAGTGTTCCTGCTTCAGATGTGATGTATCTCGAACCAAAAGAAAGTGCAGAATCAGAAATGTACCACGTAACATGTGCCCACTTTTTTTTCATCTCTTCTTATTTTATCTATCAATCACTAACGAAAACCCTTGCACTACTTCTACATAAGCACATTGTAATAAAACTATTCTTACTCAATAAAGAAGCAGAAAAATAACAAAAAACATTACCAAACTAAGACAGCTTATTTATGTCTTTACTCATCTAAAGCCCTTCACTGTACTGTATTACATAAACACTGTCACCTATTAACCTCAGCCATAATCTACAGTGCATCTAAAACAAACATAACTACATGTCCCGCCCTTTCCAGCTCTGAGCATCCCTGTCACTCTCACATTCAGCAACACCACATACATGTGCCTGTCATGTTTGTTTGCACTGTCCAAGTCAAACTCTCCCTTACTTTCCAATAGATAGTAACCCTCTAGTACCTCCCATTCCCTAGGTGCACCCCCAGTCAGTGTCAGCAGCCACTTGTCAGTGCTTGTCATATTTTTCCCAAGTAGCATCTTCCATGGTGAATACCTGGTCGCTGAAAACTCTCTCAGCAGTCCATGGAGAACAAATGACAGCCAGTCTTGCCACTGTGTGTCTTTCTCATCCATCTGTTTGAACTGCTCCTTCTTGGGCACCTCTTTCTGTTTGTTCTTCCATTGAGCCACACAAATGTCCATGTGCTCCTGCCACTCATCTTTTGCTGTGGGCCCCCAGGCCCTCTCTGTCGGGCACTGAAATGCATTGTCTTGCCCTTTCTCTGCATTGAGAAGCTTAATCATTAGTTCATCCTCTGCTTTCCAAATACCCAGGAGGCGCTCACATTTCCTTTGATCCTGCTTCTTGCTCTTCTGTAAGATAATCTCCACCACTTCAAGCTGTGGCCCCTCCATCAAATGACACTCCTTATCTTCTATGGATGCCATTAGCTCTGGCTGTGGATCATTGTCAGGTGCCACGGGCCACTCTCGCTCAGATGCAGTTACCATCTTTCTTCCCAGATGCAGCACCACTGATTGTGCTTCACCATGCTTTGCTCTTTCCCCCCCAAACACTATTAAGCGACGCTGACACTGACCACCAACTTCATATGTGGGCCTGTCAATGTGCTTCTCTGGTGCACATGCCCTGAAAGCGTCTTGTTGTGATTTGACATTCTCTGGCATGTATTCGCTTGACACTACACCTTTCACTATCATCTTGTTCAATTCCTTGTCTAAGGTGCACACTGCACAGTCACCTGTCCTTCTGAAATTCAGTTTATTTATTGCCCCTTTGTCTGGACATGCCTTCCCCCATTTTGTCAGGACCCCGTTTGCCAAATAAGTGATTGCATCTCTCTCTTCCAAAATGTCCTCCCTCCGGTATCTTCCCCCACTTCCTTCCCTTTCTCGGAAATACATAGAGCCATCCCCACAGCGTTGTGCGTCATCCACCCCAACCCCCAAAGGCACTGGTGCTGGCACCTCACATTCCTGCCCCTCTTTGTGTCCTCTCTCCTCCCCCTCCTTTACTAACACTGTTTTTTTCATTTTCAGCCATGCGTCATCAGCTGCATTCAGAATGTCTGCCCACCCCTTGGCGGATCTTAACCTTTCCTCCACATTCCCTTCAACCACCCTCCTTATCTCTACTAGCAGCTGCCATCTTGTGCCGATCATGAACTTTTGTGTAAGCATTACTTCAAAATCTGAGCGTCTCTGATCACTCTGTACCTTTTCTTGTGATTCAGCACTTCCTCCCTTGTCCATTCCCTTCACCACCCTTTGTAACTGATGTTCGTGGGCAGCCCCAGACTCCTTCTTCCTTTGTACCGACTGGGGGATCACATCCCAATTGTGCAACATGCTCTTCAGCCTTTCCAGCACAGCCCTTGCCCCCGACTTATATGACAGATCTTCACCCGCCTCTTGCCTTGTCAGTGGACCGGCATCTGCCATGTTGCCACTGAAACTGTATTCTGTAATCTGTATTCTTTAATCTCTTTTATTCCTCTTTTATTCCTCTTTTTATTCCTCTTTTACTCAACCTTCAGACAGACCTCCCACTCTGTGCCCTCTACAGCATCGACCCTACACCCACTCTCCACGCCCCGGTGCTCTGACTGTATTACAGGTGCCTAAGAATGCTCTGCCCTATCTTTGTATTATTCCTAGAGTCCCTGAAGACTCCAAATTCCCCAAATTCCACTACCGCAACATGCAACAGGGTCCGCGAAAATGTTTTCACTTACCCGTTGTATTGCTGTTATCTCTGTGCACTTGATGAACAGAAGAGCTCCCTGATTTCGGCACCATATGTTACAATCGTTCGTCCTGCTCTCCCCGATACTAGTGCAAATCCAGCTCCCTCGCACCGTCTCAGGCATTCCACGCACTTGGCACTCGGACACAAATAACCCACAAAGCCAGAAGTGGGGTTGTAAAAGTGCTGTAATGTTAACACACACACCAGGCTCTGGAGGGCTGCATCGCCTCTGCCCCCTCCCAGGCCTGGCTCATACTTATGTACAATGCAAAGCTACATATTAATCTCCTCCCATTAGCCGTACGTATTCATAACAATAGTTCATTTCGCCGAAGAAAAGGCAATCAAGTACATTTCGTAACTTCAGATTGTCTTTGCAAGTCAGGCTCTTATCAACCTTGGGACTTGAGCCAGCAGCATCCGAACTGTGTACATTCTCGAAGGGAGGGCTGTTCATGCCCGTCTCTGCGAGGCCTGCGGCATTCCACAGCTAGCTGGGCTGGTTGTGCTCTGGTGGTTCTCTGCGACATCTGCTTTCATGGCTGTTAGATGTTTAGGCCAGTCCTTATGTCAAATCATTAGGCCAGTGTTCCTGCTTCAGATGTGATGTATCTCGAACCAAAAGAAAGTGCAGAATCAGAAATGTACCACGTAACACCCACTAAGTTGGTGGCGATGTCCAGCTTGTTAGGTGCGTCCTGATTGCCCACGGCTCTTGTGAACTCTTCAAACTCATCCATCCATTCCTGCCATCTCTGGCCTTGGTTTTCTTGTGGCGCGAGCATGAATGGATTGGGGCGGCATAGAAATGACACTGGGTTCGTGGGTGTAAACCCTGCCAGGGCTGGTGTGGCCCCATCTACTGTAGCGCCTCCTGATTGTGACATTTTGAACTCGTTGGTCTTTGCTAGTGTTTTGCTGCAAGGACGCGTGTCTCTGTGCTTGCTGTTCCTGTCTGTCTTGGGCTTTGGGTAGCAGTTGTGGTACCTTCCTCTCTCGGCGATGTGGGTGTGGAGGATCAGTCTTCCTTCTGTGGAGGTCTTTTGTTGTGTGTGAATCGCTCTTTTCTTATAGCACCATGGCTGCCTCCAAACTAGTAATGACCCCCACTGAATGCCTTCCTGGTGAGGCTGAGACAACTCGCATTCACATGTGTTCTATTGAATGAGCAAGACGAAATGTATGCCCAAGTGCTGCAAGGCTGTTTCTCTATCAACCTATGGAAGGAGGTACTACGTGAAATGGGCATCTACCTGACCAAAATACTGGAACTGGGGAGGTCGCATGAGATGGCCGAGGTGAGGGTGTGCAGAATGGATTCCACTCTGAAGGCTGTGAAATCGGAAAAAGCATATGCAGTTCACAAACAACCGATGATATAGCCACAAAGAGGGAATGCTACAAAAGGCGAGAGACCACCGACCGATCTAGCGTCCCTCCATATTGTGGCTACTCTTTACCTTTGATTGGGTGACTACTCTATGAAAGGTCAGGCATGTAGCAGATTTGATCATATTAAACATTTTGCGAAAGCCAATCGTGCTCAGATACCACCTTTACTGTCTAAAGGAAAGTCCAAACAGCGACAACAATGCCAAAAAAGGAAGCGGAAAGTCACTCCAGGTGATCCATCTGCTCCAGATAGTGACACGGGAGGAGCAGATGAGGATGATGGGGATGTCTTTTTCATCTCGTGTGTCCTTAATGTAGGCAGAAAACATAAAAATCAGCCAAGATACATAGTTCGTATACATGGCACAAACATCCCCGTGCTCATTGACACAGGTGCATCTGTCAATGTGATGGCACTTTCCCACTACAAAATATTATGCAAGCCATCTCCACTGCGTCGCACCCATGCGTTGCATGGTAATCAGAAAACTCGAGCACGGTTCTATGTGACTTCTGAAAGCGAGGACATTGTGCTTGGCTGTGCCGCGGCAGATGCATTACAAATTATAAACTACTTTGCATTTGGAGTTTATGTGGAGCTGTTCAGTCTATCCTCAATAGATTCAGCTCTACCTTTATGGGGGTTGGGTGCAGGAAAGGTGAACCAGTTCACCACAGTATTGACGATACTGTCCAGCCCACTGCCCTAAAACACAGAAAGGTCCCTTTTCACCTCAGAAGCAAGTGAGAAATGAGTGGCTCTAGACATTATTGAATCGGTGGAAGACCCAACACTATGGGTTTCCTTGATTACCCCAAAGCCTAGGAATCTGTGTGGACATGAGGTTGCTGAGCAAAGCCATCAAAAGGGAGAGGCACATCACCCCTACGATTGATGATATTGTTACAAGGATCTGCGTTCTTTTAAATGTTAGACCTGCAGGCTAGATATCACCAGCTACTCCTACACCCGTCCTTGAAATACATTGCAACATTTACAACATGCAAAGGATTGTATCGTTAGAGGGACTGAGTTTTGGTGTCTCGCCAGCAGTGGAGGTTTTTCAACATGCCATTAGGTGGGCTCTAGTGGACATCCCCAGTGCAATGAACATAAGTGACGATATTTTGGTGTTTGCCAAAATAGAGGTGGAGTATCTGGATCGTCTGGATAGGGTGTTGGAAAGAATATAAGTGATGGGCTTGACACTATATGAAGAAAAGTGTGTGTTTCTTCAGAGAAAACTTAAATTCTTTGGATACATTTTCCAGGAGGAAGGAATTTCTGCTGACAAGAAGAAAGTGAATGACATCAGTAATGCTTAGGCCCTTCTTAATGTATCTGAAGTTAAATGTTTTCTGGGAATGGTCACTTATTGTGGCAGATTTATCAGAAACCTGTAGCAGTGAATCCACTGCAGGAGACCACCTTTCTTGAAACTAAGGCGGCCCTCACATCGGACACCAAAATGGCATTCTTTGACTTGTGCAGTCACAACTGGTTGTGGGTGCAAGTCCTTTTGGTCTGGGGGCTGTCCTACTACAGGATGGTTCCAATGGTTACACGTGGCCAGTGGCCTATGCTAGTCAAGCCTTATCAGCCACTGCAGAATGTTATTCAGAAATTGGACATGAGGCACTCGCTGTTCTTTGGGGCTGTCACCATTATCACTTATTCATTTATGGAAAACCTATTGCGGTGGTTAAAAATCACAAATCCCTCCTTCCCATTATGTCAGGGTCATCTTTATGGCCTCCAGCAAGAACAGAAAAATGGCTACTTGCCTTACAAGACTACAATGTGACACTATCTTATGGCCCAGGAAGCGTCAACCCCACAGATTATCTGTCGAGTGATCAGTCTTACCAAAATTCAGGTTCCTCTAAAGAAGTGGATGACAGGGAAGACTATGGGCCTCATTACGAGTTTAAAGGTAGCCATGGTGCTATTAGCTCCATGGCTGCCTCCAAAATTGTGTACTGGTCCGTGGTCTGTGAATGAGGAATTACCTGGTCATTCCAACCTTGGAGGACTCGGTAATTCCTCTTTCACAAAACCATTCCCCATTCCCATTTGAGCCCCCATAGGGCTCTATAGGAATGGGGATGGAGCTAATAATGGGCCTGTTAATAACGGGCCCGTTATTAGCTCCTTGGTCCCCTCGCGGGACCCGGAAAGGACGTCTGGTTTTACCAGACGTCCTTTCCGGGTCCCGCGAGGGAACCTTGTAATAGGGCGCAATGGGTTTACCGGTGCCGGTAAACCCATTCGGCAAGGCTCATAATGAGGCCCTATGTGTGCTTGGTAACGGAAGCAGCCCTTCCCAGGACAATTGCCCTCATTATGAGTTTGGTGGTATTTTGGCTGTAAATCTGCTGAGATACAACCAAACTTATTTACTGTTACCCCACTCGGTCCAGCTGAATTACCGCTGGATTACAAGTGGCGGGATGACAGTGTTAGTCTCCATTAGGATTTTGGCAGAATTATCAGCATGGTAATTCCAGCAGCGGTAATTCCACTGAAATTGCAGTTTTTGGGTGGTAAGGTGGTGTTTTTTCTCCACCTTCCCTTCAAACCCATAGTTCGACAGTGCGGTAATGCAGCTGTAATGCAGTGGTAACTTTGTTACTACTCCATTACCCCCATTTTTGGCCACACTGCCAAACTCCTAATAATGTCTCGTTAAACAAGCATCCAATGATGATGAGCGCTTCAAAATCATAGGACTAGCAATCAGGAATGGTGATTCAAAGCAGGTTCTTCGTCACTTGAAGAAGCGGACACAGAGGCAAAGGCCACTCTTGAACCATTGTGGAAGGTGTTGCATGAACTGCCATTTGGATCAGATGGTTTGATACTTCAGGACTAGCAAATGGTCAACCCAGCCAAACTGGTTCCAAATGCGACTGGACACGCCCTTCATGGACAACAAGGGACCACCAAAATGAAACCCTGTACTTGGCAAAAGGTTTGGTTCAATGGTTTAGAAAAAAAGTGGACAATTATTTCAGAAACGGCATATGGTGTCAGGCATCGCCACAGAGCTAAATGCTCCCCTGATCCAGTCGATGCCCAGAAGTTGTAAGCAATGGGGGGAAAAGTACACATTGATTATGGAACAACGAGCAAAGAGGAACACTTTCTTGTGATGATTGACCATTGGTCACGTTATCCAGAGGTGGAGTTTGTGTTTTCTAAGGCAATCGCTGATGTGATACTGATAATTGAGAAGATATTCATGACACATGGCTATCCCACTGAAGTGTGTGCGGACAATGGTCCACCATTTCAAGGTGACGTTTTCCATAAGTTCATGGAGGAATGTGGGATTCCTCACCAGAAAATAACCCCTTTGTGGCCCAGAGGAAAATGTAGAGGCAGAGCCCTTCCTGCGCACCTAGAATGAAGTATTTAGGGTATCTCGGGGGCACTAGCGAGCCCGACCAAGATGGCTGCAGGCCCGACAAGCTCCACAGCACCTGCAATACCCGGTCCTTTATCCGGAAGGTTTCCAGACTGATAACTCTTGCTACGCAGCAGATTAAAGTGAAGAATAACGGCACGACCCGGCAGAAACAATTCCGGAAGAAATCGTGCAGGGATACCCTTTCTAGCCGACTGTTAAGAAGGATTTCTGAACTCCGTCCAGGAGGGGTAGAGGTTCAGAAGGCCAACCTAGTTTCTTGCAACAGGGTAACCTCTGGACAAGCCAGACCAATCAGGGTAGCTATGGCAGGCGGTCAAAACTAAGTCTCAGGAGAGGTGAGGGTGACTGAAGGACCTCAATGAGCACACAGAGCAAGGACATTTACAAATTTCTCCAGACAGGTGTTATATCAAAAATATAGACACATTTATTATAAGGCCTTTGTAACATAGACCATAGCAAAGGATAACAGTAACACTAAGTAAACCAATATATCACACGCAATACTATATATATATATATATATATATATATATATATATATATATATAAGACCGGGAGGGTTCTAAAGGGGTGACTGCACGAAATATGTCGACAACCTAGATGGGAATGAAACAGGCAATGCAGTTAATCTTTAGGCCCAATTCAACATCAGTTATTCAACTAACTAAGAGGCTGTCCAAGCTCTAAGAAGAGGGGAGCCTTGTGCCCAATAGTACATGTAATGAAAACGCACGCGGCTGTTCCAATGGGCAAAACAGGGTCTCTTCAGGGGTCTGTAGCAGCTCGGGAAGGTGGATGAGCCGATGAAGAATAGGTTCCCACTATTCAAGAAGGACCTCCACTTGAAGGCAGAGGCAGTTCGAGAGTTCGGGATGGAGTTGCTATTGTGCAATAGCAGTGGACAGGAGAGGGGCCCCAGGGGCCACTTGCGCGTAAAAATGGGCTCTTGTGCTAGGGGCCACCGGTTGGGGTATTGATTACTCACAGGTCCCTGATGCAAGGAGACCCAAACTTCGGCAGGTTAGTCCAATTCGATTGCAGGCTCGAATGCGACAAAAAGCACGTCTCAGTACCTTTTAGTTCCTGAGATCCAGCGATGATTCCCAAATGGGACAGTGGTGATTTCTCCGCTCCGGGTGGATGAATCGCCCCAGTTTCACTGCAGCAGGCTTCAGGGGCAAGAGAGTCACAAATGCAGTGGACTTGCAAAGGACGTTGCTGCAGCAGGGCAACACGGTAACTGCGTTTACACCGGTCCGGGCGCACTCGTCTCACTTCAGACCTGGGAATGCCAAGTGTACGAAATTCGGTGTGAGGGTGCCATGGACACAGAGCAGCAGTATACCAAGTTTCAAAGGCCTCCTTGAAACGACGCAGAGACAGAGCAAAGGTCCTGCGTAAATTGGTCAGCCCTCTGGTTGGCCCAGGGACACTTCTGAGAAAGCTTACTTGCAGGGTTTGGTGAAGGTGCCAAGAATAGTTGGTCCCACTATTCCAATGGGTTGAAGCGTCTTCGCAGACCTTCTAGGACAATCAGATGCAGATGAGTCCAACGGGATGACAGCGGGCTCAGGGTGCCAAACCTTCCAGCGGGTCACCAGCGGTTCCTCGACTCAGCTTCGTAGTTGCAGGATACTTGGGTCCTATCCTTTGTTCAGTGAGAACTCAGGAGATCGACCTGGTAGTGGTGTTTCCAGCCTCCTCTTATCCAAAGTTCCCTTCGTGCCAAAATGGAGAGGACCCAATGGGAAATCTGCTCACAAACACACACTCCATACGTGGACCAATCACAGACCATGGTGGTCTCAGGCATTCAGGACACTCCAGACTCTCTGGCACCCAGGATGTGTGTTGGGACCAGACATCCCAGCCCACATCGTGGAGGCACACACACAAGGCATGCAGAAGCCCGCGAAAGCATTGGGATTCGCGGGAAAGTGCATGACCAATAAGGACTGGCCCGGGTCGACTCGACCTGGGGAAGGTGAAGAGGCAAGATGGCCAAAGGACAGGACAAAGAACCTTGTGGCATGGCCATTTTGGAGCCAGAACACCTATTCGTGCCAAACGTGGTTAAAACGGTTAACATGGCAGGAAAGGGTTAAAAATAATGCGAAACGATAGCTGCCACCAGTCCTGTCCATGACACATCTGCACAGTTCATACAAAGTCCAGCGAGAGTATCTAGGGCCTTCAGAAATGACTATAGACCCAAGTGTGCTGTATTGTAAGATACATTGCACACTTGTTACATGTTGCACAAAAGTTGCAACATGAGAAAAGGACTGTTAGGGAGAATTCTCATTTATGGCTAATTTCCCTCACCTAGTGAGTCCCCCAGCAGCTTTGCTGGACTTCTGGAGTTTATTTTTTTCCACCTGGTAAGAGTGAGAGCTTTCCCCCCACTCTTACCTGTGTTTTGCTATGTGTTTCCATCTGTTTTTGTGATTGTGGACTCTGAAGTACACCACTTCAGTAGCCCTTTCTTTTTGTGTGTCACACAGCACCTTCAGTGCCGTGGCACAGGGTTGTCTTTGAGACTTCGCTCGACTCCATTTCTGAGGCGACTACTGTCCCCCAGAAAAGGGTAAAGTTAGCATTAACTTTACTTAGTCAATCTACCACAGATCCAGTACACCCCATCTTCCATGGAGTACTGGAAAGGGTTAACTCGTATCCCTTTTTATCTGTACCTCCTAGAGCATTGTTTTGCTCTTTTAACATTTAGGGCCTCATTACACGGTAGGCGGTGGACCAAGGTGCTAATAGCACCTTGGTCCATGCCAGTAAAATACCGGCACCGCCTTGGTGGAAAGGGGACTTACCGCCCTATTCCAAGGTTGGCGGGGCAGTAATTCCCCCTTCCACCATTGCCCTTCCCCAATTACCATTTTTGCCCCATAGGGCATAATGGGAATGGGGAAGGTGCTAATTACGGTACCGCAAATTTGCGGTGCCGTAATTAGCACCAAGATCCCTTAGCGGGTTGGTTTTTAACGCCTGCTAAAAACAGGCGTTAAAGTACCAACCCGCTAAGGGACCTCGTAGTAAGGCGGTAAGGGTTAACGGTCACCCGTACCATTACCGGTGACCGTTAACCCTTACCGCCTTCCGTGTAATGAGGCCTTTAGACTTGGCTGGTGGCAGTGGTATCTACCCTAACTTTTCTATCGCGATTATATTAGATAAACGTGGTACTGTTCTTGGCTATTATATTAGCCTCGAACATAAACCCGCTTGACCAAATCGTCTTTCTTTTGGCTCCGGTTGGGTTTATTCGCAATTTCTTTTTGTTATAGTCCTTCTTGTGTTTTACTTTGCGCAGCAAACTAGGTTTGCCTTCTTTGTTCACTGTCTTTTGGCGAGCTTCTGCCCAGAAACCCTCCTCAAGGCGCCTGGGTGTCTAGGTGGGCTGAATGTGAGGGAGGGGTGTAGTCACCCCCTGCACAGGGTATCCTAGGAAACCCAAGTCGCACTTTGCCATGATTGGCCAGGGTAGTTGTCCGGGCTGGACAATACCCCTGCTGAGTGATTGACAGCCAGGCTGCATGAATGGGGGTTTTCTTTCGCATAAAAGGCAGGTCTCTTGGGCTAGAAGTCAGAGAGTCACCACTGGAACTACAAGGAACCGAAGGGAAGCGGAGAGAATGACAGCTGCTGCAACTACCCCGTCCCGGTGAAGCCCTGCTGCAGTCCTGAGCCATCTGCCCTTCAACGACTCAGAGAAGATCCAGTCCGGAGTCTTCTTCCCTTGAGCTTGGTGGGGATAACCAGCTCATCATTTACAGCCAGAGGATCCTCTTCCGTGGTCGAAATCGCTGCACACTGCTGTAGTGGTCCGGATAGCCACCTGAAGAGCCTCTCCTGTTTTTAAGGAGCGCACCTTTTATTCAGTGTCGCTGCTGCCGGCCTCATCCCTGTGCGGTGCAGACCCCCTTCAGACGTCCTCCTTCTCGACGAAGCTCCAGGAATCGTGGGTCTGCGGGAAACCAACAGGAACAACTGTCAGGGCACCAGCTGCACCATTGGAACAAGGTACTGTGTTCTGTTGATGAAACTGGGTGAATCCCTTTTTCTTCATTTCCAAGGCTGGACCTTATCTTCCCTCCTTCTTATAACTTTTGCTTCTGAACATTGACAATATCGAAGTACTTTTGGCTCCGTTGAATTGTGAACTGTTAGACTGTGTGATCTTCGGCAACTGGCCCCAGTGTCCTTCGACCCTGGCTCCGGCTCTTTGATTTTTGAACTCCTGTCTCTAAGCGTTTCTTGATTCTGCCTGCCTAACTAAAATATTGCCTGTGATTTTTGCCTCCAACTCCCTCTGGGTAGCTCAGGTGCTAAGTGTGTTTTTGCCCCGGTAGCATTTCATGTCACGGATACGCGTTTGTTTAGTAGACCGATCTGTCAAAAAGTGATCGAAATCGTATTCGCGGTAACGTGTTTTGTGCCTAACACCGGTTCATTCAAACACAGGGTACCTACCCTGAGACTTACTGTACAAAGTGAATTGGTTAGTTGTAGTATATTTAACGTGTGGTTTTTATTGAAGTTTAATAGAAGTGTTGTGTTTATAACGAATGGTTTAAAAATAAATGTACTTATATTTTTCTACCTGAAACCTTGAGTCAGTGTTGGCTTGAGTCACAGTAATTGTGGTCCCTTTGTGTAATCTCTGCTACTTCTCATATACTCTTGATATAGGCCTGGCTGCTCTGCCACTGCTACCACTATGACATAGTAGTACAGGCTTGTACCAAAGGTAAAACTTGTATCACAACCTGTAGTCTTAATTGTGTGTAGAGGTCCCTAAGGGCACTGCACAGGATTCTGCCTAACAAGGACTAAGGGAAACAAAGTCTCCCAGTACTGACTGTCTTAAGGGCATGGCAGTTTCCCCATAAAAAGTGAGCGAAAACCAGAGGAGTGCAGCTGAAGGCTGTGCTTCTCTGGCAAAGTCAGTCAATGGTGTCTAAACAGCAGCAAAATGTTTGGGGGTTGACACATGGAGGGAAAATTGCATACAACTATGAAATCTTTCCTAACACCCGCCCCTCCCAGACTAAGGACAGGGGGAACTAATCCACCCCTGGATGAGTTTCTTGTTCAGGTCGGTTAAACATTCTGAACAACCCATCAGCATTGCTATGTTGGACACCTGGCCTATGCTCAATAGTGAAGTGAAAACCTTGTAGACTTATGGACCACCTAACCAGCTTTGGATTCTCTCCCTTCATGTTCATTAGCCAATTTAAGGGCTTATGGTACGTTTGCACAGTGAAGTGGGTCCCATAGAGGTAGGGTCTCAGCTTCCATAGGGCCCACACAACAGAGAAGCATTCTTTCTCTACTGTGGACCATCTGAGCTCTCTGTCCTTAAGCTGGCGACTAATAAAGCCAATAGGGTGTTCCTTACCCTTCTCATCTACTTGTGATAGTACAGCTCCTATCCCAGTGTCAGAGGCATCTGTTTGCACAATAAAAGGTCTTTGGTAATAAAGGGCCCTGAGAACATGGGCCTGGCACAAGGAGGGCCTCATTACGAGGTGGGCGGAATGGGTTTAACGGAGCCATTAATGGTGCCGGTAAACCCATTCTGCCCTATTACGTGGTTCCCTTGCGGGACCCGTTCCGAATGTCTGGTCAGACCAGACGTCCTTTGCAGGTCCTGCAAGGGGACCAGGGAGCTAATAATGGACCCATTATTAACGGGCCCGTTATTAGCTCCCTCCCCATTCCCATTGAGCCCTATGGAGGCTCGAATGGGAATGGGGATGGGTTTTTTGAATGAGGAATTACCGGGTCCTCCAAGGTTGGAATGACCCGGTAATTCCTCATTCAAGGAACCCGGTTCCCGGACTCCGACCCGAGTTTGGAGGCAGCCATGCCGTAACTAGCGGCATGGCTACCTCCAAACTCGTAATGAGGCCTGGAGTCTTTTAAGCCATTGAAGGCCTTCTCACACTCTTCAGACCAAGTTACCTTATTGGGTTTCTTTGGAGTAGTGAGAGCAGTCATAGAGGCAGCTATGGTACCATAATCTGCCATGAAATTTCTGTAATACCCAGTCAGTCCCAAAAAGGCTCTCACTTGGGTCTGTGTGGTGGGGGTAGGCCAGTCTTGTACTGCTTTTACTTTACTGGGTAGAGGCTATATCCTCCCTCCACCGTATTCATGTCCGAGGTAGACCACTGATCCTTGTCCAATCTGGCACTTGCTGGCCTTTATGGTCAAGTCGGCCTTCTGAAGAGCCTGTACCACAATCCCAAGGTGTTTCACATGGTCTTCCCAGGTTGCACTGAAAACTGCTATATCATCCAGAATTCACCCAACCCATTCAACACATGATTCACAAGCCTCTGGAAAGTGGCAGGGGCATTCCTCAACCCAAAAGGCATTACCCTGAACTGGTAAAGAACCTCTGGTGTTGAGAAAGCTGTTTTCTCCTTGGCATGCTCGCAAAGGCTATTTGCCAATAGCCTGCAGTGAGGTCAAACGTGCTGAGGTACTTGGAGGCACCCCAAGTATCCACCAGCTCATCTGTTCTAGGCAAGGGGTGTGCATCTGTCTTGGTGACAGCATTCAGAGCCCTGTAATCCACACAGAACCTCAGTTCAGAAGTACCTGCTTTTGGAACCAATACCACTGTGCTGGACCAAGGACTACTGGCATGTTCAATCACCCCAAGATCCAACATTTTGTTGACCTCTGTCTTAATGTAAGACCTTACTTTGTCTGACATTCTGTATCCCCTACTTTTGGTAGGTACACTGTCTCCTGTGTCAATGTTATGTTTGCACCAAGGTGTCAAACCAGGGGACTGTGAGAGCAAGGGGGAACATTGCCTCAGCAAACTTTTCACCTCAGCCTGTTGATCAGAAGTCAGGTGAGGGGCTCTTGGACACCCTCAATGCAGCTGTCTGAAGGACTGCTTTGGAACAGGTCAGGAAGAGGTTCAGACTCCTCTTCTTCAACATCTGAAGCCAAGAACAGTGCTGCGATTTCAACTCTTGGGATTAAAGCCTTCAGACTATTTACATGGAAAACTTTTGGAGCCTGACCAGCCCTTCCAAGGTCCACTAAATAGTTGACATCACCCAGTGAGTCCACCACTGTGTAAGGGCCTGACCACTTGTCCTGTAGAGCTCTAGGCCTTTTAGGATTCATGATCAGGAATTGCTGACCAGGGGTGAAATTGATGCGGGAAGCCTTCTGATCATACCAGTGTTTCACCAGAGCTTGCCCTGCCTTCAACTTTTCACTAGCCAGACCCATCAGGAGTACCATCCTTTTTCTGAGCCCTAGCACATAGTCCACTACATTGGTAGTTATGAGGGGAGTGGGCTTCTCCCATCCCTCCTTGACTATGGCTAAGGGTCTCCTTACTTGGACATAAAGTTGCTGCCTCTGTCAGACACAACTTCTTTAGGGAAGCCAACCCTAGTAAATATGCCAAGCAAAGCTTTTGCAACTGATTTGGCAGTCACAGTTTTCAATAGGATGGCCTCTGGATACCTGGTGGCATGGTCGACCAGCACCAGGATAAACCTATTGCCTAAGGATGTTTGGGGGTCAAGGGGACCAACAATGTCGATCCCTACCCTCTCAAGTGGTACCCCCACAACTGGGAGTGGTACCAATGGAGCTTGGATTCTTGAGCCACTCTTACCAGATAACTGGAAGTATCCAACTCCTGCAGTGAATTTCTACTTGCACCCCCATCTTGGGCCAGTAGACGTGCATGGATAACCTTTGCTTCATTCTCTTGATTCCAAGGTGACCAGCAAGGGGCACTACATGCGCCAGCTGCAGGAGGAAGGGTCTTACAGCAAGGGGAACCACTAACCTCCTATCATCTCCTTCTGTAGACTCTGTAGGCTCACTATACAGGAGCCCACCTTCCCAATAAATCCTGTGCTTCCCAGGAGGTTCACCCTCAAGCTGGGAGCAGGCCTGTCTCCTTAGGCCTTCCAGAGATGGGCACTCACGTTGGCCCTTACTAAATTCTTCCCTATCAGGACCACCTTCTACTAACAAATCATTTAGTTCAGGATGGTCATGTGTGTTGGGAGTCTGTGAGGACCCCCAGAAGCGATGTCCGTAAACCCCCAGCAACCACAGACTGACACCGACACGTCTGCACTGCTCGGGCTTCCTGGTCGCACTGTCGTGGCCGGGAACGCCCCCTTTTTTTATAATGCATGCGGCGGCGTGCAACCACACTCCTCCTTTTCCATGAAGACAAACAACAATACTTCACTAGTTTTATAACAACAACAAAACAACACCACAACATTAACATCAAATCCCCACACACCCCTTTATTCACAGCCACACTGGATCCCCCTAACTAACACTGGAGGCCCACGGGCCAATTATGAAACATGTCCCAACACATAATCGCTGAGGTAAGCGGGTTTCCCTTGCCCAGCCCTCTGGGGGTACCTCCCGCTTACCTCCGGCACGGGCAGTCCATCCTGTGGTACTCCCCGGGCTGGGGACGCGGGCATGGGGGAGTGGCCTCCACCCTCATCTGGCACTTCCATCCAGTCTGAGGGGAGGCTCAGTTCTGAGGTTCCCTATCTTCTTAAAGAAGCTCAAGTTCCGGGTGACAGCCGCCCTCCCGTCCGAGGCCGTCACCATGGACCCCTTGATGGCCACCACATCAAGTGGCTCGGGTTCGTAGGGGAGAAAGAGCTTTCCATGGGGATGCCTGTTCCTAATTAGCACCTCATCTCCCGGCTCCAGTCTTTGTGGTCAGAGTCCTCTCCTGGCGTTCTCCTGTTCTGTCCGCAGCCGGCGATCCATCTCCGCCTGCTGATCATCAATCACCCTGGGCACCTTCTGAACAGGGCCTCGGCCGGCACCACTCCCGTGGATGCATGGGGGGTGGTGCGATACACTCACAAAAACTGGTAAAGGGCCCTCTGCAGGCACTGTCCCTGGCCTTGCGCTATCCGGAAGGCTTTGTTCAATGTCCTCATCAGCCTCTCTGCCTTGCCATTTGCCCGTGGCCAGAGTGGGGTGATTTTCCTATGTTGGACCCCGTACCCCCCATCAGCTCCAAGAAGCGCTCGCTTTGAAACGGCGCCCCGTTGTCTGAGCACAGGGTGTGGGGGAACCCGTGGGCGACAAACACTTTCTCGATGTCCACCACCACGTGCTCAAACGCCACCGAGTCCACAAATTCGACCTCCGGGTAGCGAGAGTACTCATCCACGATCACCAGGAAGTGAGTGCCTAGTGTGGTGGAGCCAAAGTCTGCATGTACCACTTCCTAGGGCCACGTCCCCGGGCCATTACTTCGATCGCCGGCTCTCTTTGTAAGGGGGACGCCACCTGGCACCAGATGCAGGCAGAAATAAAGTCATCGACCTTCCACTCCAACTCCGGGAACCACACCTTGAGGCGTAGCCGAGCCTTGGTCTTAGTGGCTCCTTGCTGTCCATGGTGGGCTAGATTGATCACTTCCTTGACCTTCAATTGGGGCACGACTATCCGGTCGCCCCTTAGCAGAAGGCCAGATGCCGGGAATGACAACTCCTCCCTCACCTTCCACAGCTGCTCCAGCCCCACCTTGGCTTCTTGCGTGCGCCCGGCCAGGCACTCAGCACCGTCTTCCACGAACCCTGTTGAATGGCGTGTTTCAGGATTTGGAAGCACTCATCTTCAGCCGCGGCTGCCTCCAGATCTTCGAGGGGCATGGCATTGGGGGTTTCCGCCTCCACCACCATGCGAACGTGATCGTCCGCTTCCTCGGCACACATGTCCTGATCCTCCCCGCAGTCCATGCCGGGATGCCTGGACCGATAGTCCGCCGCGTTGTTCATGCCTGGCCGGTATACTAAGGTGACCCCATACTCCAGGAGGGCGAGCATCCATCGTTCTATCCTCGGCGGTGGTTTGGACGAGGACCCCGCCAATATGGGAAGCAGGGGTTTATGCTCTGTCACGACAGTCACCGGGCGTCCCAGGACGTAGAGCCTGAAGATCCTGCAACCCCATAGCACTGCCAGGGCCTCACGTTCAATTTGTGAGTATTGCTGCTCGGTGTGAGACAGCGCCTTACTGGCGTGGGCCACTGGGCGAACGCCGCCATCCCAACCAACTTGTGTCAACACGGCCCCTAAACCAAAACGGCTGGCATCCACAATGATTTGAGACGGCAGGGTAGGATCGAAGAACGCCATGGTATCTTCAGCCGTGAGGGCGCTCTTGATGTCTTTGAACACCGCCTGCTCGAGAGGACCCCAATGCCAGGTCGTTTCCTTCTTTGTAAGGGCCCTCAGGGGCTCCGATCTGGATGCAAGGTTCTGAATGAATCAGCCACAGTATGCTAACATGCCGAGGAAACTCTTCACATCCGACACCGACTCGGGCGGCTGGGCCTTCTTAATGTCCTGCACCTTCCTCGGATCAGGCGACCCACCTCCTTCTTTGAAAATGAACCCAAAGAATTCAATGGTCTGGCGCAGAAACTCACACTTCTCCCTGTGGAGCGTGAGGCCCAGTGATTGCAGTCTTTCAAAAGTCCTGGCCAGCTTGCGCAGATGGTCCACCTCAGTCTTGGCAAACACTAGGATGTCATCACTAATGTTTAAGACACCATCCAGGTCAGCGAGGGCACCTCGAATGATGTTCTGAAACACCTCCGCTGCTGACGACACACCAGTCTCTTGTATTGGTAGAGTCCACAGTGGGTGGTGAATGTGGTTATGTATCTTGACTCCAGGTGCAGGACGACCTGATGGTAGCCTGCCCGGAGGTCCAACTCTGAGAAGAACCGAGCACCTTGCACCTCTGTGATGATGTCGTCAATGGTTGGGGTTAGGCGTCTCTCCCTTTTGATGGCCTTATTGGGTAGCCTCATGTCGACATATATGCGGACAGAGTCTGGTTGCTTAGGCTTTCTTGCCACGACAATTGGTGATACCCATGGTGTCGGACCCTCCACCTTCTCGATGATGTCTAAGTTTACGAGATTGTCCAGTTCTTTGTCTACCTGCTCCCGAAGATGAAAAGGCACCCTCCGATGTTTCAGGGCTATGGGCTGTACAGATTTGTCAATATGCAGCCTCACCGTGTCACCAGCCATTTCTCCAATTCTGTGGAACAGAGCCGAATACTTGTCCAGCAGATCATGAATGTCCTCGAGGTATACCGAGTAGGCAAAACTGACAATGCCTAAGGCCTCTGCTGCAGCAGAACTCAGGAGAGTGTTTGTGCTCACCGGTGTGACATAGAACCGGGCCGTGTTCTGCGAACCATCGTCACCCACCTTTGCCACAAAAGCACCGTTCAAGGGAATAGGTTCCGACCTCCCGAAAGCGAAGATCCGGGCCTTCGGGCTGACCAACCTGGGAGGCGTGTCCATCGCGTCATAATGTCCACGGGCCATCACATTGACAAAGTCACCAGTGTCCACGAGCACAGGGACTGGTGACTTGTTGACTTCCACCACACACCTCGGTTGGCGTCTGTTCTTAGACTTGAGGGCCCCCACACTTGACACGAAAAAGATGTTCTCTTCCTCTTCTTCTTCCTCTTCTTCAGCTGGGGCACCCTCCTCACCCTGGTCGACCTGGGCCACGTTCGGAGGGTGATTCTGACGGAAGAACCCCGACCGAACCGGGCCTCTGGGCACCTTCACCGGTAGGGCCGCCTTGCACACACGGGAATAGTGGTACGCAAGACTGCACCTTCCACAGGTTCTTCCCGCCGCCGGGCATTCAGCAGGGTTGGGTAGGTCGTATCCACACTTCTGGCACGACTCACTAGCTCTCCCGCCCCTGTCACGGAGGCTGGATCCGGGTCTTCTGACACCTCTTCCACCACGCCACACGGCACATACCTCATCAGTCTTTACCAGGCACGAGCCAGCTTCCATCCTGGACGCCTGGGCCTCGGACACTTCATGGCAGCGCCCCAGCTCTAGGATGCGGGCAAGCGTGGTACGGGGTTCCCTCAACACCTGCCGTCTCAGTTTACCTGATGAACACCCCAGAATGAGCATTGTCCTGATCATGTCCTCCGCATCACACCATGCACATGCCAACGATAGGCGTCTGAGACGGCCATAGAAGGTGTCCAATGTCTCATCCTCTTTCTGCCGTGCTGAGAGCATCACAAACCTCTCATAGTAAGCATTTGTGATGGGCAGAAAATTATCTTGAAGTGCAGTCTTAGCTGCCGCATAGGAGGTGTCAGCTGGTCGGAGGGACTCGAAGATTTCATGCACCGCAGGTCCGGCTGCATACAGCAGGGAGGCAAGCTTGCTGTCATCATCCGTCTCCATCGTGGCCCGGAAGTACATGTCTAGACGGTCCACTCACCTTTTCCATCTGGGCCCTAGGCTGGGTGGTGGGCCTGAGACATCGAACTCTGGGATGGGGTGCAGTGCCGCTGGGGCCCTCATCTGCCCCATAACTGGAGGGGGCTGCTTGCACGCTGTCCAGTCATTTGGTCGAAAGACATTTGGTCGAAAGCCAAATGGTCGAATTTTTTTTAAATTTATATATATATTTTTTAGGTTTTCGTTTAGGGAAAAAAAGGGTTTTTTAGAAAAAAAGGGGGTTGGTTGGGGGACCACCCCCAAAAAAAAAAAGAAAAGTGAAAATACAAAAAAAAAACAATTCGACCATTTGTCTTTCGACAAAATGGTGTCGACCATTTGTCCTTTCGACCTTTTTTTTCGACCAAATGACTGGTAACCCTGCTGCACAACCGGCTGTGCTACTGGTGGAGCCTGAGGCAGTTGCTGAGCCAGAGGCTGCGCTTGATGTTGTGGCTGGGCTTCAGGCTGATGCAAGTCCGCAGGCTGCCCACCGTCCTGGTCACCAGGCACAGTCATGGGTTAGAGCGCACAGGCACCCCCAGCGTGACTTTTGGGGGCCGCAACTCACCCCACAGCCACAGTTCAATCCCCTCCGGGCCCTTGATTCCTACCAGTCCAGACACACCGAGGCAAACAAAGTCCAGACCTGGTGATGATGATGATGATGATGATATGTGACAGAACTCCGGACCAGCAGTGTGCCTCACACACATACACATCAGCTGGGTATGAGGATGAAGAGGACAATGAAGATGGAAGTCCTCAGCTGCCCAGTGCTGTGTCCCAGCATGGATGTCCCAAAAATTGAGCCAGGGAGGTGTAAGGGCTAAGCAGGCCTAGGCATTTTACCCCTTCCCCTCGCCTTCACTCGACGTAGTAGGCCCTAAAATCGAAAGAAATTCAAAATCTGGACATGTCTGTGCAGGTTAGCCTGCCTGCAATCAGTTTTCCCAAAAATTAGGCATGGATGCCCCTCACAGGTCCAACCGGAGCCCTGCGAGTCACTACTGCCCGAAATTCAAAATGGCTGCATGCCGCGTGGTCTCTGCACGGCCTACGGCGTGAAACGAAAAGCTTCAAAGATCTCCATTTCGGGATAAAAATTGAAGGAACTTTCATCGCCGGGCCGAGGCATTGCACCAACCTCGTCGCCACTGTTGGGAGTCTGTGAAGACCCCCATAAGCGATGCCCGTAAGCCCCCAGCTCCCTCAGGCTGACACCGACACGTCTGCACTGCTCGGGCTTCCCGGTCGCACTGTCTCGGCCGGGAACGCCCCCTTTATTGATAATGCACGCGGCAGCATGCAACGTCACGCCGCCGCGTGCGCGTCCCTTAAGGGGGCAGCACCACAATGTGGGTCAATTATTTCAGGTATCACCACCTCCTCGTCGGGTCCTGGTAAGTAACCAACTACCTCCACCTCAGTGGTAGGTGAGTTAGAGGGAATGTTTTCTTTCCCTCTTTTAGATTTTCTTGCTCCTTTAGCCTTGGGTTTCCCCTTTGGCTGGTGCATGGCATGGGTCTTGCACTTGTTTGAGACCTTGTGCAGGGTCTGCCGGCTGTATCTCCCACAAGCCCTAAATCTCTGAGATAATTTCCCAGCAAGATCTTTTCTAGGACATTCCTCTGTATGCTCACTGGAATTCTGACTGCTTTACCATTGATAGTAAGAGTAACAGGTATTACTGGGAACATGAGAGGTGGGCCATCAGCCAATTAAGTGGGGACCAGAGGAGCTCTGACAACTTCCTCTGATATCTACCAAGGTAGAATCCACTACAGTTCGACTCCACCCACTATCCCTAAGAGCTGGAGTATCTACTCCATTTATCAGCACACTGGGGGTCATTACGAGGTTGGAGGTAAGGGAAAAACGATACCAGTAAAGGATTACGGGCATCGCTTACCGCTCCGGGCTATTCTGACCTGCCAAGCCGCTATTAGCGGCACGGTAAATAAAGGTGCCTCTAATAGCGGCATGGGCGCAGGCATGCGGCCCTTCATGCCGGCAATACCGGCATGCCGTAAACAGGAGGACATCACAAGTCAGGCGGACATGCAAATACCTGCATCAAGAAGGCGCTAAAAGTGGATACCGGCATGCAGGCCATACCGGCATCACAAACCACCCGTAAACTGCGATGTGCAGTGTTCTCAACTGCCACAGGTGCACACAATCAGCACAGGTGGAGGCAATGTAGACTGGCCCAGCACAAAAGGAGCACACCACACCCCTTCCCACACCAAAATGATTCCAATACTAGTAGCAATACTGGCGCTGTGTAACGCTTACCTGGTATCCACGGGGACGTCACTCAGCCTGTTCTGACTTCTTATGACCTCGAACCCTTCCCTGGAGTCTACTCGACTGGAGACTGGGCCTGAAACACAGGATTGGTAGAGTTTAACTCCCTATTGTCTCTGTGTGCTTGAACCCCTTCTTCCCCGGGGTCCAACCCTTCCCTTTGATCCACAGCTCACCTTGTTTTCTTGGAAAGTGTGCTCTCTGTCCTGCTTTCAGCGCAGGGGCGCTTTGATTGATGCAGGCTTGTTGCTGCCTAGTTTCTTCACTGGCAATAGTCCGACAGGTAAGTATAATGAGTCTTTTGAACAGTTCTCTAACTTCGTTCCTTTCCTTCCTTAGATGATGGCCGGCGTCCGGGGATGGCGACGTGCTGCTCAGATGAGTAGCACTGAAGGTGAGTGATAGCGCGATGCGCAATGCGACCCTTTCGTATTTGTATTGAGCTGATGCCGGTTATGAAGAAGAAATGCAGTGAGTAAGCGCGGTATGCGGCGCCTCTAGATGTTTCCACGCTAACCTGGAGTGTCTTTTAGTTCCGGAGACAGAGTTCCCCCAGAGCGGCTAGGATTCAGGTAAGCGTTTGAAGCTCGTACAGTTTTTAAAAACAAGCGAAGATTTGCTGAATGCTTACTAATGCCTTTTTTCTGTTCTTTTCCCTTTTCCTTAGGAAGCGGCGTGCCGGGATGGGAATGACACCGCCGAAGATGCCCGCAGAACCGAAGGAGCGATGAATGATGGGCAGAAGCGCCGCAAGGTAAGGCTGTTCCTAACAGTGTTCTTGTTCTTTTTTTTTTTTAATTTAAAGTGCATTAGCCAACATATGACTTTTAAACACATTTCATTAGACATATAAAACAGAACAATAAAATCAAGCATTTACATATTTGAGTAAAAACATGTATCATGGTTCAAGGAATAGAACAGGAAGAAGGTAAAAGAAATCTAACCAAATAATTTTAACAAAATGAAAATCAAATTGTTACTAACTTCAAGGCAATTAGAACTCTACCCACTTCAATTGATAAAGCCAACTCATTGCCAGAGGATAGTCTAGCCCAGAAATCATCAGTGTTCAACCAAGATTCATCATGAACAAATCTGCCAAAAGAGCCGGCCCTGATATTCCAGGTCCCAGAACATTTAGAAAGTAAGTGCTTAGTGGTCTGAACTTCCATAGTTGAGCACCTTTCACATATTGATACAGTACACCCTTCTTTATGCCTTATGGCTAATAATTCCCGGGTAGGAAGTAAATTTAGGCGGAATCTCAGAAAAGCCGATCTGAACCAGAAACTAGGGGACTTCTTTAGATAAACCGGAAGAGACGATAAGGGCTTATCTAACAATGTGAGGGAAGCTGATCTTTTAGTGCTCCGCATCTCCTCAATCGTATGGATCCAATCAACCAATTTCATTTTTTCTTTTACTTTTAGGGGGTTCTATATAAGGGACCCTACATCAGAGTCACAGCCCGCCAATAGTTCCAAACATGTTAGTTCTAGCTTACACAGAAAAACGTTATTTCCCTGTTTCCGCTCTACATCAATTTCCTCAAAAAGAGAATTCCTAGGGGGATCTAGAATTGACCTATAAAGAGTAAGCCACTTCCAGGCTAGCCAAGATCTAAGTGAGGACAAGCCAAGCTCATAACGTAAACAAACAATCGGAACACAATCGGGGAGACCCAACGTACGTTTCCAAATCTTAGATTCAATGGCATCCCAGTCTAATTCAAAGGCTACAGAGTTGTAATCCATGCCATATAAAATTATGGGAACTACCTTCCCGATATAGAATCTTATAAGGGGGAGGATTGTAAATCTGCCAAACTTAGAATAGATTTTTTTCATCTGTGCTCCCAATTTTATCAATTTTAATTCAATGGAGGCCAACAAACTATTCCTGGAAGGGAAGGATCTTAATTCAGCTCCCAGATAGGTTAATTCTGAGACAATCTCTACCTGGGAGTGGTCTAACTTGCAGACCAGGTTCTTCACTATTTTGTTGGGCCTCCTAAATACAAGAATCTTAGATTTTTTATTCTTAAATTATTGATCCTGGCATAGGATTCTAAAGCGGATAACAATCGCTGTAGCCCCACTTGTGAGTAGTCCAAGACTACTATATCGTCAGCGTACGCCAACCAATTAATTTTTACATTACCGATGGAGGGAGATATTAACCCATTATTCTGTAGCCAAACTGCAAGATCCGCCATAAAAAGGATGAAGAGCAGGGGAGCTAATAAACAGCCTTGGCGAACCCCTCTAGTAATCCTGATTGGATCAGAGAGCAAACCAGACCTACCAAGTCTGACCCGCATAGAGTTGTTAGAGTGCAGCTCTCTTAAGATGGATGGTAAGCCAGCAGGAATACCCCAGGTAGCCAATTTCCCCCAAAGTAGATTCCTATCCACCATATCGAATGCCTGGGATAAGTCAATCCAGGCTCCAAAGAGAGCAGGGCCCCCCTTGGTGAAAGACTCTGCAGCAAGGCAGCTCAAGACCAATCCATTCAGTGAAGTAGAGAGACCCTTTCTAAAACCGGATTGCTGCTTCGGAATAATTCCCTTAGTTTTCGCCCAAGATTCCAATTCATCTAAGATAATACCCGAGAAGATTTTGCTATCGGCGTCTAGGAGAGAGATAGGGTGATAATTAGAAGGCAATAGCCTATCACCCTTCTTGTAAATAGGAATAACTATTGACTGAGTCCAGGAGTCAGGGATTTGCATCTGAAAAATGATATTAACAAAAAAAGCTTTCAGAACCTTAGCCCACAATTCTAGATCCGATTTCAGGATTGAATTACTTAAACCATTCGGGCCAGACGCTCTGGAAGCTGAGGATTTTTTAATTAATACTTGTAAGTCCAGGGCGCTAAAATCAAGATACCAGCTATGGATTATATCAGCAGCCAAACGTATCGGGGCGTCAGAATCGTAAACCTTGGAGAAATGGGCAATCCACCCCCCTCTTGAATAATAGAATCTTGCTTCTGCTGTTGAGAAACCTCATTCAGACTTACTAAAGTCCAAAAATTTCGGGAATTCCTAAGAGACAAAGCATAAAGCATTCTCTCAGCATCCTGTTGGAATACCAAATGATTGTGTGCGCAAAGCCAATTCCTATAGTTATTTTTCAACTTTACTAACCCCTCCCCATACGCATTCTCACATAGGCCTGATCTCTTCAGAATAGATATCTGACTCCTCAATTCTTTTTTACGAATTATAATTTGAACATTGAAAGAATGTTTATGCAGCTTATGCGTTTTCTGCTCGATCGGCTCCACCACCGCCTGTGCAGACAGAACATTTTAAAAAAACACTGGGAATACAGAAATCAGACAGATACTGATCAGCTAAAGAGCTCGTCCTATGTCGCAGCTCATTATTCAATAAGTGACCTCCTTTTTGGAATTTTCTAATTGCATTTCCTGAGTTATTAATAAGGAGTACTTGATCATATCGAGGATTTACTGGAGCAGAATCATAGGACAGAATCACCTTCAACATAGCATGGTCATCAGAATTCCCATCTCCAACTATCAAACTATTACAATTTTCAAAGATATTTCTAGAAACGAAGAAATAATCTATCGTGGAGAACGAGGAACCTCTATGCCAGGAGGGGGAATTAGGAATATCCCCCCTGATGTTTCCATTCAACATAAAGAAATTCCATTCCTGCATAAACTTTAACCATATTTTGCCATTAATAGACTTCTGTTTACAGTTGCCTGATTTAGGATCCACAGTGGTGACACATTGGGAATTGAGATCCCCGGCAATAATAATATCATCCGCTGGGAATCGGATAGAACAATCAATTAAACCCTCTGATAGGGCAAACAGAAAATCTGGAAGAGGAAAAGTACCAGGGTTCCAATACAGGTTTACCACAATCCAACTTGAACGTTCATTAGAGTTTCTCCTAGAAACTCTCACCATGAGGATCCCTTGGATGCTATTAGAAATAATCACCGAGGATTTGAACACCTCGTTACTAGAAGCCACCAGCAAACCCCCCATTGGTCTGCCCACCCCGGGAGCCACAGCCAACTGTTGAAGAGTAGAATATCCATCAATACCCCCTAGACCAGTTAGCCAAGTTTCTTGAAAGAGAATAAGATCGAAAGTTTTAAAAATTTCCGATCTCCTGGGCTCCTCAGAAAAGGATGTATAACCTCTAGTATTCCATGATAACACATTAATCTGAGTCGACACTAAAGCTTCGGTTGGGTCATCCCCATCTTAAGAAAGACTTGTTATATCACTTCAGGTAACATGTCCCACATACTTGATGAAATAGTTGGGGAGACATCCTTACTGAGAGCCCCCCGGGAATATTCTTGATTGACTATCTGCTGGGAGTGGGTGGGGATAAAAACCGGACAGGTCTGGGAAATCTTCAGACCCCTCTGTTCCCAAGCCACCGCCTCATCCATAATTAAATTCAGACCCAGTCTTGATTTCAGTTCTACTGCCGCTATATTGGTGTCAGTCTCGCATGGGAAGCTCACTGCTTCAATGTCGTCTGAGGAAAGGTACTTCAAGGCTGGTATTGATTTCATAACTGTAAGAATTGCAGAGCGATTTAACGGACAGTCAAAAAGTGGAGCTGCGCCAAATCTTGATAGAAAAACTCTCAGGTCTAAATTCTGCTTATACAACTCATCAGATCCTTGGACAGCTGTATGGGAGTTTCCATTCCCTGACAAAGTTCCTAAGCCAGTTGGTGCAGCAATTCCAACAGCTAAAGGGGCACCATCAGACATAGGAGAAGCCGATTCATCAGATGAACACCTCGTTGCATCAGCAGAAATCACTTGCAGATGATCTGAACTCTGAGTCGCCCCCTTGACTCCAGGATCTGCACTCACCCTCACTGATTTTTTCAAGAAAATAGGAGCAATTTTTACCATAGGGTTAGACAGGAGTTTTTTTGTTTAGCAATTAGAAAGATCGGAGCGATTTTTTTTGGTTGATCCACAGAGTCAGTTTGACTTCCCACAGTAGATTTGCCTCCCGGGATTATCGTATCATCCATAGGATGAGCTTTATGGGCTTTTGATTTGGGAGTATTCTTCCCCTTTTTAGAGCCAGGAGTAACTGCCAAATCCTTTTGGGATTTTTCAATGATTTTAGGGCCACCGATTAATTTTCGTGGGTGCTGATTATTTCCCGAATTAATCTGTTTTTTCTTTCTTTTCCCCTTTTTGGTTACGGGGGTTATGACTTCATTGGCTATTAGCTTCCTATTTTTTCTCTTTTTTTTGGACTTCCCATTTAGTTTCTTATTCCCTGGAACTGGCAAGACTGAGTCCGAGGAAGAAATATCTATTGGAGAACCCTCCACTGGACCCCCAGGTTGAGAGACAGTGGGCCTCATTACACGGATGGCGGTAAGGATTTACCGGTACCGGTAAAATACCGGTACCGGTAAATCCTTACCGCTTTACTACGAGGTCCCTTTGCGGGTTGGGAGATTTAACGCCTGCTTTTTGCAGGCGTTAAAATCCAACCCGCTAAGGGACCTCGGAGCTAATTACGGCACCGCAAAATTGCGGTGCCGTAATTAGCGCCTTCCCCATTCCCATAGAGCCCTATGGGGCAGAAATGGGAATGGGGAAGGGCAATGGCGGAAAGGGGATTTACCGCCCCTCCAACCTTGGAATGGGGCGGTAAATCCCCTTTCCGCCAAGGCGGTGACAGTATTTTACCGGCATGAGCCATGGCGCTAATAGCGCCATGGCTCACCGCCTACCGTGTAATGAGGCCCAGTATCAGCCAATGCAGCCAATCTCAAGAACTCCTCCATCATGGACATCGAGAGGGGAGTATCATCACAGATGGCCTCAGAGTGGGGGGGGGGAGATGGAGCCAGCGGTCCTTCCTGTGTCTGATTGTCACGGCACTCAGCTTTTTCTAATAAGATCAGGGACACCTTTTTTAAATCCCCACATAATTCAGTCAAATGGGCCATTTTACTTGACTGATCCCTTACTTCTTTATGGAGATCAGATAAAAAGCCACCCAATGAGTCATTGATTGCTGATTTTAAGGCTACCATAGCAATTTCATTTAATTCCAAATCCTTATTGATCTCCAAAAGTGTACCCGACTGCTGATAAACCTCTGTTTTCAGATTTTCAAAGACTTTAACCAAGGAGGATAGAACAAAGTTTAGAGCCATTATAGTCGGTGATACAAGGACTTCAGGGGGATTCTGAGGAAGATCGGCGGGCCTCTCATGTTCAGGTAATATAGGTGGCAGATCCTGAGGGATGTCTTGGGGCCTTATTTCTTCCGCACTCGAAGTCATTCCCTCGTCAGAAGCCAGAACTACTGCTTCCAAATCCAGCCGATCATCATCTCTGGGCTCATTAAAATCCTCACACCGATGAGTCAGAGAATTTTCTAATTGAACTGAGCACAACCTAGAGACTGTCAATGGAAGCATAATATTAGTCAAAGGAGGCTCACTTGAGGAAGCTATATGATTTAGAATCACATTCTTAATGGTCGAAGTCCTCAAGGTAAAGTCAAGATCCCCTTTGAAAAGCGCACAACTAGGTTGATTTCGAGGTGATGGCTGATCCTCCACGTGTGAAAGAGAATCCAGCAAACCCGAGCTTGCTGGTATCTGATCATCTGATGGATAAACACTAGGTGGAGGAACAAAAATACAACCACCTGATTTATAGGGTTTAAAAAAAGATGACCTCGCTCTTTCCTTCTCCTTGCGGTGAACCTTCTTTCACATATCCACAGGAGTAGATTGTAACGGTCTCTGAGCCTCTGATAGAAGAGCCGCACTACGAAGATCATACATAATCCCCTATTAGTTTCAAAGGAACGCTTTTTGTGGCAGCTCCTAATTTTTCTGAAATAAATCAAGAAGCTTCAAACGGGCGAACAAATATATAGGAGCCGTGATGCAGTGAATGTTAAAACAGGTAAGCAGACTCTGTACCAGTCCCTGATTGCTAGCACAACCCACTCCTGCTAGCACCCGCTCACCCCCTTGTCGCCCTTGTCATTTAAGCTAAGCAGACCCTAAACGTCCCGAAGGGATCAAAGAGGAAATACCTCCGCAGTCGCTCCTCCGGAATAGACGCCACCAGCGCCTAACAGCCGCTCAACCGCCAGCGGGCTTGTCTCCACCGGGCTTAACGCCACAAGGGTGGAAGGGAGAGTGCTTTGTAGTTGCTTCAGTCACGTGATGTTCCACGTGACATGCACCAGTCCCGCCTCCTCAGGGCTGCGCTCAAACTCCTCCTGTGCTCGCGGTCCTGCAAGAGCTGGTAGTCTGCTCGCAGTGCAGGCTTGTCACAAGAGAGGTAAAAACGAGCGTTCTAACAGTATGTTAAAACTCGTAGTCAATGCCAAACAACACAGCGCTCGGGCGGAAGGGAGGGTGCTTTGTAGTTGCTTCAGTCACGTGATGTTCCACGTGACACGCACCAGTCCCGCCTCCTCAGGGCTGCGCTCAAAGTCCTCCTGCGCACGGGGTCCTGCAAGAGCTGGTAGTCTGCTCGCAGTGCAGGCTTGTCACAAGAGAGGTAAAAACGAGCGTTCTAACAGTATGTTAAAACTCGTAGTCAATGTCAAACAACACAGCGCTCGGGCGGAAGGGAGGGTGCTTTGTAGTTGCTTCAGTCACGTGATGTTCCACGTGACACGCACCAGTCCCGCCTCCTCAGGGCTGCGCTCAAAGTCCTCCTGCGCTCGGGGTCCTGCAAGAGCTGGTAGTCTGCTCGCAGTGCAGGCTTGTCACAAGAGAGGTAAAAACGAGCGTTCTAACAGTATGTTAAAACTCGTAGTCAATGCCAAACAACTTGGTTCTTGTTCTTGCAGGAGCTGAGCGCAGAAGAAAGATGCAGGCCTACTGGAGACCGATCCGAACACGGTGAGTGTCAGGCTGCAGGTGCAGAAACACAAAGCATGTTTCTCAGCCTGGGCGTGGCTTAAATAGTCTCTGGGTTTCCCAGGTGTCTCTGGGCTGAACCACACCCAAAAGACTAGACTGCACATGCAGGTCTGAGAACCAAAATATGTGGGAGCATCCATATTGTCCACATCAATGCACTACAAGTCCAATCCCCAATGTTATCCTATGGGAGTGAGTGAGTCTGGTGCCACAAGCGCCAAGTCTGACTCCAAGTGGGTCTTTGGAGAGATGGAGAGGCCCTTGAGGGCCATGTAGGTGATCGTGGCCTGGCTCCAGCCTGACATCTTGGAGGGCTGGGGACATGGGGGGCAGGAATCATGACAGGCCGGAGGACATGCTTGCATTGCTACACCAGCAACAACAACAACAACAACAGGCAGCACAGAGGAGACGCAGGAGGAGAAGGAGGGTGAGACAAGCACAGCATGCCCCACCAGTGCAGGCAGTTGTACCACGCAGGCAGCACCCAATCCCTCGCATCAGAGCCAGTCCATTCAACCTAACCCCTGAGCAGATCCACACCCTGTACCATCTGGACCGGGACACCATCACCACCATTGTGGACATGATACCAATGACATCGCCAGCCTCATAGACATCCGTACCACCATCCCCCCTCTACTGAAGGTGGTGTCTGTGCTTCACTTCCTGGCAACAGGCACCTACCAGCACACAGTAGGGCAGATGCATGGCATATCACAATCATTTTTCTCACGCACGCTGACCCAAGTGCTCAATGCCCTCCTGAAGCACACAAGCGACCACATATCCCTACCACGGACTGCCCAGGAGATCTCCAACACCAAAATTGGCTTCCATGCACTGGCAGGCATCCCAAATTGCATCAGTGCCCTCGACTGCACCCATGTGGAATTGGTGGTCCCAAATGCAATGGAGGTAATGTACTGCAACCGTAAGCTATACCACTCCAGCAACGTGCAAATGGTATGTGACTCAAACAAGATCATCACACATTGTTGTGCCCGATTTCCCGGATCAACCCATGACTAAATGGTTCTGTGGAACTCTATGATACCACGCTACATGAAGCGACATGCCGGACAACGTTCCTGGCTAATTGGTGAGTTGCATGGCAAGCACATGGCAGTGTGATGGGGGGAGATGCATACTTCACCTGGATAAGATTGGGGGTGGGAGATGCATACTTCACCTGGGTGAGATTGGAGGGGCGGAGAGATGCATGCTTCACCTGGGTGGTATTCGTTGAGAGACTGAACAATGCCCATACTGAAATACACTGTGCCCCAAAGCAGCCCAGACTGAACCTGACACCAATATGCAAGACGTAAGCTGCACAACAATGACAACATGCTAGTACTGCAACCATACCATATCCAACAACATGTACACTGCACATCATCAGACCGTACCCTCTGCAACACAATGCAGCAACATGCTGTCAGTATGCCCAATGCAAATGACCGCTGAACAGCATCACACCGAACATGCGTCCATGAGTGCGTACAAAGGAATCACACAAAGCCAATATACAGAATGTCACTGGCACACCACCATAGAAGTACAGCATGCCAGCATGAGGACATCAAGCGTGGAATGGCAGATCATTAAGAGTCTGGTTCCAACGGTGACAGGATCAAAGCATACGATTAACTACACATCACCTAGATCATGGCAACAACTGCCGTAGGCAACCACAGTGCATGGACACTAGTAAGGAATAGGACACCCTTCATCAACTAGATGATGCAACGCACACCTGTGGCCCATGTGACTTCACACATTGCGGTTACTTTGAATATCTCCATTCATGCAGGGATATGTGGATGTGAGCAACAAATTACTGCAGGCTTGTGTGTGATAGGTACAGGTTCCATTTGATGAAATCACTTACATATAACCAATGTTGCACTCATGGAGGTGATGCTGGCTATCTCTTGAAGTGGTGGCTCCTTAACCCTGTCCGGAACCCGCAGAACAGGCACGAAGAGGACTACAATCATGCACATACCCGTACCCGTGTGGTGATCGAGCAGACCTTTGGCCTTTTGAAGGCACGGTTTCGCTGCCTCAGCAGGTCGGGAGGGGCACTCCTGTACGGGCATGAGAAGGTGGCCAAGATCATCATGGCATGTGTCATGCTGCACAACATGTGCATCAGACGGAACGTGCCTCTGCCCCCTGACATTGAACTGCAACCACCTGGTGAGGCTGAGGAGGAGAAAGAAGATGGGGATGCACGTAAGGCAGATGGCGATGCACAGGAGGGACGTGCTGTGCGCCAGAATCGGATAAACCAATATGTCTAATACGCATGGATACGGAGGGTGCAATGGATGTGGGACTCAGGGCACTGGGTGTTCGGGGGACATGGACACTGTGGACACTGTGCACTGTTCACCAATAAAGCACACATACATAATAACCAATGTCCAGTCATGTGATTGTTCTTGACACAACGGGTGTATTAACCATAAAGTGTATAGAAAGTGCATAAACCCTCCACCCCAAACACCCTCTCCACCCCCCCTCCCCCACAACACCCCCAAACACTCTCTCCCCCTCCCCCCACAACTCCCCCAAACACCCTCTCCCCCCTCCCCCCACAACTCCCCCAAACACCCTCTCCCTCCTCCCACTCCCTCCACAACTCCCCCACACATGGTGTGCACTTCAGTGCTGCATTAGTCCGCAAGAGTCACCAATAACAGGCTGCCCCTACTTCCCATGTCCTCTACCAGCATTGGGTGGCTGCATGTCTGGCCGCCGCAAGGTCTGCGCGTACCTGCTCAGGGGGCTGGTCTTCCTGGAGCTGGCAGAGGAGGATGTGCCTGGTTGCTCCAGTCCCTGTGCGGGACGCTGGCTCTCCGTGGCATCCGCGATGCGGCTGAGGACCTGCCTCACAGCTGCCAACTCATCACAGATGCGTGTGGTACTCGCTTCTATTGCGAATTTAATGGCCGTAGTGTATTCACGGCACTCCTCCCTCGCCAGGGCACCTTCACTCACGTGCTGGCCAACCAGCGCAGTGAGCTCCTCCTGGCGCTGTTGGATGAGGCTGATTCCCTGGTCTCTGTCCCTGATGCAGCATGCGGCATGGGTCCGCCATCAGGTGAGCTCTCCCTGGGGATCCATCTCCCTGGCAATGACTCACCACCAGACAGCTCATGGCTGCTGGCATTGGATGTGGAGCATGGGTGAGGTGGGGTGACAGCTGCGGGCTGAGTGTGCCCTGTCCTACGGGTGTTTGGCATTGTCCCTCTTCATCCAACAGGGGTGCCGTGGCAGCTGCTTCTCCAACCGAACTGTTGGCAGCGGACAGTGAGCCTTCTGCCACTGGCTCCTGTGTGGTGGTAGAGGCTAGTGTGGGTGCTATAGCGGTGTCAGTGCCCCTTTCAGGCCTTGGTGATGTAGCATCCTGAGTGGCTTTGGGCTTCTGCGGCAGTCCTGGTTTGCCAGAGCCCCTTGATATGGTAGGCCTGTTGCCTCTTTCCATGCCCCTGGCCTTCTTCATGGGTATTGTGGCCTGTGCCGCAGAGTCCTGGTCCTCACTGCCAGATTGTGAGCCTGTGGGGGACCAAGAGAGGGACAGCATCGGTGATGGTTCTACGTGCATCATGCATATATTGGTATTGTTGCAGTTCTATACATTTGAGGCTACTTGGACTTTGAGTTGTGACATAGAGTTTGCTTGCCATATGGGTGGGTCATGCAGGCATACATCTGGGTGACACATCTATGAGGTGCTGCTTGCATGGGGATGTGATGGTGCTGTGGACAGCCTATAGGCAGGGTTGTGTACATGTGTGTGTGATGCCCCATGCATTGGCTCATTTCACTGTCACATTTGGGGGACATCGTCATGCTTTGCATTACAGTGATTTGTGTGGACACTCACCTCCATCAGCCAATGACGGAGCTCCACGCTCCATTTCCCCCACTCCCTCAATTGTCTCTATGCCAATTGTGCTGGCACATGTCTCCTCCCAGTGTGTCATCTTGATCGGGGATCCTCCTCCGCCACCTGTTCCCATGCCCTGGCTCCGATTGGCTGCAAGAATGCCCCTGACATGGAGGCGCAGGTCATCCCAGCACTTGCACACATCCTTTACAGTGCGGGGGGTGGCACTCACCGCACTGACTTTGCATGCCACCTCCTCCCAGATCTCCTTCTTTCTTATCTGGGCAGCACGCTGCATGTCTTGCACAAACACGACCTCTGCATTTTCAGCAAGTGTGTCAGCGAGCATATTTAGCTCCTCCACTGAGAAACGGACCTTGCGCTGGCACGCAGTACCTTTCTTCAGGGCCTTGGGCATTCTGATGGAGTGTTAGGTGAAGTTGGGGCTGCTGTTGTGCTGATGCAGGTCCTGGGTGCTGAGGATGGCAATGGATTGTGTTTTTAAAGATGTCCGCCATTCTCTTTTCCGTTCCTGTGCGATGACGCTAATTCCGGTTCCGCTTATTTATGGTCACCGCTATTAGCGGTGACTGCTAATGCCAGATCCATCGATGGCGGTAGTGCTATCAGCGCATTCCTTGATGCCGCTAAGGGCCATTTTGGGGTCTTTAGTGGCATGGCGGTAATGTCCTTACTGGCATGGCGCAAAGCTTGTGCCCGCAAACTCATAATGGCCCGCTATTAGCAGGCTCTTTACTACACGGACACGGTTATTGCTCCATGCTGGTAAGGACAGTTACTTACCTCCAACCTCGTAATGAGGCCCGCTGTCTTTAAAGTAGTGCTTGGTATTATCTGGAATCCTAGCATAAGCCTCTGAGACTTTAGGCTCCCAGGAACCCAGGGAAACTAAAACTACCTCAGCTTCTATCCCACTGGGGAAGGAGTCTGAGGAGAAGGATGCCCCTGTAATCTCTTCTTCCTCATAGGAGGAGAAGGCCAGATTAGCAGAGTGGACCCCCAAGGTTTTGACCTTACATTTGGGATCCCCATTCACATGGTCAGTTTCTCCACAAGCAAAACAAGATCCACTGGGTCTGTTTACATAGGGAGGCTTACTATAACCAGAGTTCTGTTTTGGAGGCTGACCTCCGCTACCCTGTGTGTTCTCTTGTGTCTTACCCTTATTTTTTCTTTTGTGGCCCTTATGGGAGGAAGTTTGATCAGTTTCTCCACCCTCCTTATCTTTGGACTTTTTCCCCTCCTCCTGCTTACCAGGATGAGTTTTGTCCTTATGGGACACTCTATGTGAAACCCACAAGTCTGCTGATATGGCCAGATTCTCAGGATCTATCTCCTTTGAATCTGCCAAGTGCTGCTTAAGCTCAGGGGAAGAAGATGCAAAAATGTGTTCAAGCATGACAAGACATATCGTACCTTCATAAGTGGAGTCCTTATAACCTTCAACCCAGCCAGTCAAGTTTTTCTAAGGATTCAGTTACATAAGATACCCAAGTACCACCTTCTTTCTTTTTGTACTCTCTGAATCTTTTAAGTATTGGGCAGGAGTCTTTCCAAACTTTAAGATGAGAGTTTGCTTCAACATTGCAAAATCTGCTCTCTCAGCTTTCGACATTTCCATAATGGCACTGCAGCCAGAATGGGTCAGTCTGCTAAGTAACCAGGCAATTTTATCAGCAGTGTCAACTTGTTGAACTTCACATGCATACTCAAATGTATTCAGCCAGTCCATAATGTAATTCTTTTCCTCACGCACTGAGCAGATCCTTAGGAAACCTTGGATGAGAGGAGGCCCCAGACCCATGTCCAGGACCCTTGGATCCATTGGCAACCTGAAACTTGGCCAGTTCCAACTGGTTATCCCTGTCTTTCTGTTTTTTCTGCCTGCTCTATTTTCAGTTTGGTCATGTTAAATTCAAGGTCCTTCTGCCTAAACAGCAGTTCTTGCTTCTTGAATTCAAGCATTGGCTCACCTTCAGTGCTGGCAGAGGAAACACTAGACATTACATCTTCCAAATCCTCATTGGTCCCATGACCCAGTGCAGTGACAGAACGGTCAGTTCCGCCAAAGGGAGCAGCCCCACCTCCTTCTGTACTGTCCACAGTAGCTATGGCACTAAGCTGAGCTTCTTGCCAGTCCATGATTCTTTGGATCATTTACATTTTTTTTTTAAAACATATTTTTATTGTTTTCAAAATACAACTCGGAGAGCATGAGCCTCTCCCAACTTCCCCTTACCCTCCCACCTCCCCGCCCGGAAGATTTCTAAATGTCTCTGTTGCACGTGTGATTGTCTATGATGAGAATATGTCCGAAATTCTTATATTGTGCGGGCACCATTGCTCCATATAGTCTGATTGTAGGTAGTTCAGGATCTCTCCCCATTCCTTTGTGAAAAGTTCTTTTGTTCATTGTATTGTGTGTGTGAGCTTTTCCATGGTTAGTTGTGCCCATACTTTCTGGAGCCACGTATAGATCAGTGGGGGTTCTTGTTTTTTCCAATTTTGGGCTATTGATGCCCAGGCTGCTATGAGAAGCCCCATGAAGCCTCTCCATTGTGGTTTCCTGAAATTCCTTGCTGCCTGATCCTTTATTCCGCATAGCCATACTTTCTCGTCTAATTGATTGGCATCAGGGAATATCTTGACAATTTCCTTCTTTATTTCCGACCAGAAAGCCTTGATCCTCCCGCAGTCCCACCAGATGTGTCTCCACGTGCCCACTTCAGAGCAGCCTCTCCAGCATGTGTTCGGGGTTTGGGGGTACATGGCGTGTAGCCTGTCCGGTGTAAGGTGCCATTGGGTCACCACTTTTAGCCACATTTCCCTTTTTTGGACTGATCGGGTCATTTTTCGAATGGTGCTCCATAGATCTTCCCACTGCTTTTTGTGGATTTCCTCCCCCAGTGATTTCGTCCACCTGACCATGTATGCCCATTTGAGTTCTTCCTCCTGGGAGTTGATGTAATAGTAGAGCGAGGAGACCAGTTTCCTTGATCCGGGGTTGGTTATTAGGAATTTCTCAAATGGTTTGAGTTCTCGTGTGGCAGCTGCTTGGATGTCCCGGGTTGCCAGCCAGTGCCGTAGCTGTTCGTATTTATATCTGTCTGCGTCTGTTAAGCTCAGTATTGATTTACACTCTTTGAACGGTCTTATTCCTTCATTTTGGTACATTTCGCCTATTTTTGTTACATTATTCTCAACACGGCTCTAAGCCACAGGTGGGGATATGCAAACTTCTTACTCCGTGGAGCAATATCTGTTATCTACAAAAAGAAGTTACCAAAAAGTGCCAACCACACATGGGTATCCTGTCTAATAGTCAGAAATTACTATGATCCTCAAAAAAATACAATTTTTATTAGTTGAACCAAAGTTCATTAAACAACATCATTAAAAATGATCATATCACATCACATAAAATAATCTGGTCTGAAACCCACACAGGTGAAAACAGCTTAAATCAAGTTTAAGATTCAATTCAGTGTCTAGTCAAACCCATGTGGGTTAGTCACACTAAGTTTCCTTAACTCATGATGTCATTCTGATTATTGCACATTTTGATTTATCAGATTCCCAACTTGTACAAGTTTCTGTCCCATTCACACAACAATGTAGGACATTCTTCAGGGGCAAGTAGTGTCTTGTGTCGATTCTGTTCAAGATGCAACCATATTATCAAATTTCCGTCTTCTTTGAAAAGACGATGTACCCTCTCTGACTCGAGGGTTCACTATACTGGAGTCCTTTCTAACCGTGAATGGTTAATTTGCTGGCAAAATTCCAATTTTTCAGAACTTGATGCCTTATCTCCTCTCTCTTCTCCTCTCTCTTCTGACTTATGTGTCTGAATTAGGGGAAGGACGATTTCTATCTCCAATGCGTCTTGCTCAAAGACTCGTAGTCCCTTCCCATCCGGACCCTCACTAAATGGGATATCTTCTTTACTTTAGTAGAGGTTCGTCGTGAAGAGTTGAGAAAATGGGCTCCTTTGGCTTCCTGCTGCCTCCCATTTCTCATAGGCGCCCTGCTCCATTCCCGGTGGGAACTGGGGATTCCGGCATATGGGCATGAAAGGGCCCTCCACTGTAGTCATGATGCCTCTCCTTGTTTGTTCGTCCCATGCCTCTAGGGTGGTTTTCATGATCTCGCTAATTCGGAGATTGGGGTGTCTATGTTGTTTGGCTATCCAAAGGGTACCCTCTAAGGGGGATCTAGCCACCGCCCGGTCCTGTAACACCCATACTGTTTGTTGATTGTCCCCCAGCCATTCTCTCAGAATCCAGAGTTGTGCAGCCTGATAATATTTGCGAAAGTGTGGTAGGGCCATTCCCCTTTCTTTGTTGGAGCTGTAAGGGCCACTCTGGCTATCCTTGGGTTTTTCTTATTCCATATATAGGATGAAATTGCTTTGGAGAGTGCTTTAAAGAATGAGTTTGGCACTTTGATCGGGAGAGCCTGGAAGTAATAGAGCATTTTAGGAAGGATATTCATCTTTACTGCTTGTATTCTACCCCACCATGACACCATCAGGGGGTTCCAACGTTCTAGGTCCCTCTTAACCCGTTCTAATAGGGGGGGTAGTTCCCATTGTATAGTGCTTCTATTTTGTGTGTCAGGGTAATCCCCAGATATTTTATTCTCTTTTCAGTTATAGCCAGGTCTAGAGTTGCTGCTATTCTTTCCATTTCCGGCCTGTCCCCTGTTAAAAGTAACAGTTCTGATTTCTTCTTGTTTATTTTGAGGCCAGAGAGTGCCCCAAAGGTTTCGAGTTCTCTAATAGCGTGGGGTAAGGCCGTCCCTGGGTTCGTTGGGGCTAGGAGCATATCGTCAGCATATGCAATTACCTTATGCTGTATACCTCCCATTTCTATCCCCGTTATGTCACCGAATTCCCTTATTTTAGTCAGGAGAGGTTCCAGGAAGATGGCGTATAGTAGGGGGGACAGGGAGCATCCTTGTTTGGTACCCCGTGTTATATCTATTTTGTCGGTGACCATCCCGTTTATGGCTATCCTGATTGTGGGGGAGGTGTAGTTAGCTTTCACCATTTTTATAAACTGGTCCCCAAATCCCATACGTTTTAAGGTTTTGAACAATATTGACCACTCCACCCTGTCGAAAGCCTTTTCGGCATCCAGTGAGAGCAGGACTGGGTGTGTGGGTAATCTCAGTTTTCTCCACCAGATGTATTATTCTTCTCAGGTTATCGTGTGTCGTCCTCCCTGGGAAAAATCCTGATTGGTCTGGAGTTATTAGGGACGGGAGGAGTGGGAATAGTCTGTTTGCCAGGATTTTGGTGTATATTTTGGCGTCTAGATTGATTAACGCAATGGGGCGATATGAGGAGGGAAGGGAGGGGTCTTTTCCTGATTTGTGGAACACCAGACCCTTTGCTTCATTCATAGTGTGTGTCACATTGCCGGTTTCTTTGAAGGAGTTTAGGAGTCTAGTCAGGACCGGGATAAGTATATCAGCGTATTTTTTGTAGAAGGGTGCCGTAAAGCCATCCGGGCCTGGTGCCTTGTCGTTTGGGAGTGCCGCTATTGCCTTTTTTACTTCCTCTTCCGTGATCGGGTTCTCTAGTGCCTCTCTGTCAGCCTCTGGGATTGTCGTAATAGGGAGGGATTGTAAATATGTGTCTTGTTCGGTTTCATTTGGGTGCTCTGAGGTATATAGTGTTTGGTAGAATTCGCTAAAGACTTTGCCTATGTTCTGGGTTTGTGTATGAAGTTCCCCCTGCGGGTCCCGAATGTTCATTATGTTCGTATTCTTTTGTTTTTCTCGCAGCTGTCTTGCTAAGAGTTTGTCTGCCTTATTGGCTTTTATGTATAGCCGTTGTTTAAGGAATTGGAGGGATCTCTCTGCCACTTTAGAGCGGAGCATTTCTAACTGTCCCTGTGTGTGTTTTAAGGCTTTCTTTAGGGATCTAGAAGGGTGGGATATCAGTTCTTTTTGTGTGTCCGATATTTTTTTTTCGAGTTCTTTTTCCCAACGATGTCTCTGAATTTCTTTGGTGGCTTTTAGTGCTATGAAGTGGCCGCGGGTTACCGCTTTAAATGCCTCCCAGATTGTGCTTATTGGGACCTCACTTGTGTCATTCTGTAAGAAGTATTCTGTTATCTTGTCCCTGATCGTTTCCCCCAAAACCGGGTCTTGGAGAATATCTAGAGGGAGCCGCCAGCGCCACAGGCCTCCCCCCTTCTCTGGGGTCTTTATTTCTAGCCAAAGCGGAGCGTGATCTGAAAGAGAAATCGATCCCTTTTCCTTGTCCTGGATGTTCCCCATGAGGCCCGCCGATACCCAGAAATAATCAATCCTTGACATTGTGTTGTATACGTGTGAATAGTATGTGTAGCCTCGCTGTTGGCTCTTTAGTTGAGTCCATACATCGCAGAGTGCCAATTGTTCCATCTTCTGTTTGAGAAGTTTGGATGGGGCGCCTTGGGTAGTGGGTCCCCCCGTACTTCTATCTGTTTGTGGATGCCATGCAAGATTTAGGTCTCCCCCCAGAATTACTTCCCCTTTCGCAAAGCCCTCGAGCTTCTCTAGCGCGTCTCTGATGAAGCCGTCCTGTCCCGTGTTAGGTGCGTATATGGAAGCCAGGGTCAGGCGGTATCCGTCGAGCTGGGCATTAATGATTCCTTATCCGTTAGCCTGTCTGTGAGGACTACATTCACTCCTTCTTTTATAGCAATCAGGACTCCTGCTTTTTTGTCTTTAGCATTAGACTACGCCCATATGCGGTATCCCCTGAGATGTATTTTCTGTTTGTCCTGGGTTTTGATGTGTGTTTCTTGTAGTAGGAGAATGCTTGCCTTTTCTCTCTTCAGCAGGGACTCAACTTTTTTCCTTTTTAACGGGGAGTTCAGGCCTCTTATATTGTATGTTAGGATTCTACGTCTCTCCATTGAGAATTACGGTGTGGGTCGTTTCCTGTTTTTCGGTGCATTGAGATTTTATTGCTTCTTCCGGTGCGTTTCCCTTCCCCCCTCCCTCTCTGATTCCCCAACTTCCCCCCCCAATACAAACTTGAAACAATTAACTTCCCGAGGAGGGCCCGGGTACCTAGGGTTGCTAGGGCGCTGGGCCTATCGCTCCCGGCCCTCAATACGCTCGGTATTAACTACGCGGGGGATCCTATACCCCGCATTTCCTCAGATCTTCCTGAGTTACAATTCCAAGGGCTCCTCACCGGGCCGCTTGCTTGTGCTTACCGTGGACATTTTGCTTGACAACCTAATTACCCATTTTGCTTCTTCTTTTGCCGTATTTCTTCCCATCCTCTCGGCCTTTTGTTGTACCCATAACCCGTTCTGTTGGGCATCCCCGACGGGTCCTCCTTTCGTATGTCCATCACCTATAGACCTTTGTCGCATGTGGTTACTCTTCTTTGTTTACCTTCCCAGGTGAATAGGAGGCCGAACGGGAAAGTCCATTTGTAACGAATTTCTTTCGCCACCAGTTCCTTTACAAGTGGTGCCATATCTCTCCTTTTTTGCAGAGTGACCGCAGCCAGATCTTGATATAAATGGATGTCCGACCCATTCATCCTGATGTGTTCCAGTTGTCGCGCCCTCCTCAGAATTTGTTCCTTTTGTAAGTATGAGGAGAGGGCTGCTAGGACGTCTCTAGGTCTTTCTGCGGGCGCCCCTGTTCGTTTGGGGCCCACTCTGTGAACCCTGTCTATCCCTATGAGGTCCGCTTCCTGCTCCTCCAGAATGTCTCTGAACACTTCTTGGACCGCTTTTTTGAGGTCCTTATCGAGAACCGTCTCCGTGACATCTTCGCATTGGATCTCAAGGTTTTGGGTTAGGCGCGCCAATTGTTCCTGGGTCTCGCTGTATTGGCGGGTTTCATCTTCAAGGTTTTGGACGATTCTCTCCATTGTATCGGTCCTCTCTTCTAGTTTGGCTATATCCCTCTTGACTTCCTGCACCACTTGTTTTATTTCGTTTCTCAGGGAAGAGAACTGGTCTTGGACCGTTGACATGAATTTATCCTGTAGCTCCGCGAACCACGTCTGCATATCTTCCCGTGACGGAGGTAGAGAGGTGGCGTTGGGGTGTATGGGGTCCTCTGGGGAGTCGTCCCGTGCCCTTCCTCTCGTTTGGACTTGTGATTCCGCCAACCACATTTGTACCAGGTTAGCGTCTTGTTTAGCTGGGTGTGGGTTCGGGAGCGTCGAGTTTCCTCTCCCCTTTGCTTTCGACATTCCTTCCCTGTTGTAGAGCGTTCTCCTGTGGTTATTGGGAGGCCCTTTGCGCTTTTGGATGTCGCCTCGGGGCTTTCCCCCCTCCAAATGCAGGTCCCCGGAGGGGGGGTGTTGGTCTTTCTGTATGGTGGGGGGCCCTGGGTCCGCGGTATAGTCCTTCCTTGGTGCTCCCTCCTGCCTCTATGCACCCCCCTTGTTAGGGCTCTAAGTGGTGGGGGACTCAGTGAGTGTCCGCTGGTAATTGCTGGTGTGGGCGCTCACCTTATGCGCCTCCGGGCGATCGATGGCGTGCGCGGTGTTGCTCGGCCGATGGGTCTCCCCTCCTCCGCTCGGGGCCCTGCGCTTCTCTGGTGCCCTCTCCGCCTCGTCGGAGCACGCTTGCTCTGCCCTCCTCCGCCCCGATGGCTCCGCTGGGCAGCCCCCGGCTCCCCGGGTGTTCCGCACTGCCTGTGGAGAGGAGCCCCGGCCCCCCGCTGGATCTCCGCTCTCGCTGACGGTTAAGACCGCGCCCGATGGGGGAGGGGCGGCCGTCTCTCGCCGCGTCTGTGGTTCCGCGACTCCCGGTCCTCACATATGTAGGGTCGGGGCTCGGCTGTCGGATGGTGTCTTTAGCATTCGGGTAAGTTTTCGTAGCGATTCATGCGGTTTTCTCCTGCTTTATTGTGGTTTTGTTGGCGGCCCGAGCGGAGAGAGATTTATGTGCGACTCCCTGTCCCGGCGGCCATCTTGGAATCCCTTGATCATTTACATTTTTGTGCCTTGAGCAGATACACTTCTCTCAGCACACATCCTTCTCAATGCTTCAGATTTAGAAGCATTTAAAGTTAACAAGGTACTTGTTTCCATAATGTTTGATAGGACTATGGCCTTTTTCAGTTATACTACAACAATTCACTATGTGTCCTGGTAGAAATAACTTGAAATGCCTTCACTAGTATGCAACACTGGATACCTTCCGTCCTATCCCACCGCTGTACACCAATTTGTTAAGAAGGATTTCTGAACTCTGTCCAGGAGGGGCAGAGGTTCAGAAGGTCAACCTAGTTTCTTGGAACAGGGTAAACTCTGGACAAGCCAGACCAATCAGGATAGCTATGGCAGGCGGTCAAGACTAAGGGCCTCATTACGACCCAGGCGGTAAGGGGTTAACGGCGCCGTAAAAGGTGTCGGCGCCGTTAAACCCTTAACGCCTAATTACGAGGTCCCTTTGCGGGTTGTACTTTAACGCCTGCTTTTAGCAGGCATTAAAAAACGAACCCGCAAAGGGACTTTGGAGGTAATTACGGCACCGTAATTTACGGTGCCGGAATTACCGACTTCCCCATTCCCATTGAGCCCTATGGGCCAAAAATGGGAATGGGGAAGGGGCAATGGTGAATGGGGAATTACCGCCCCGCCAACCTTGGAATGGGGCGGTAATACCGCCATTCACCATGGCGGAATCCGGCATCGACCATGGTGCTAATAGCACCATGGTCGAGCGCCTGGGTCGTAATGAGGCCCTAAGTCTCAGGAGAGGTGAGGGTGCCTGAAGGACCTCAATGAGCACACAGAGCAAGGACACTTACAAATTACTCCAGACAGGTGTTATATAAAAAATATAGACACATTTATTACAAGGCCTTTGAAACATAGACCATAGCAAAGAATCACAGTAACACTAAGTAAACCAATACATCACACTCAATACAATATATACACAAGACCAGGCGGGTTTTAAAGGGGTGACTGCACGAAATATGTCGACAACCTAGATGGGAAGGAAACAGGCAGTGCAGTTAATCTTTAGGTCCAGTTCAACATCAGTTATTCACCTAACTAAGAGGCAGTCCAAGCCGTAAGAAGAAGGGAGCCTTGTGCATGTAATGCAAATGCACGTGGTTGTTTCAATGGGCAAAACAGGGTCTCATCAGGGGTCTCTAGCAGCTCGGGAAGGTGGATGAGGTGATGAAGAATAGGCTCCCACTATTCAAGAAGGACCTCCACTTGAAGGCAGAGGCAGTTTGAGAGTTCGGAATGGAGTTGCTATTGTGCAATAGCAGTGGACAGGGGAGGGGCCCACAGGGGCCACACGTGCGTCAAAATGGGCTCTGGCACTAGGGGCCACCAGTTGGGGTATTGATTACGCACCGGTCCCTGATGCAAGGAGACCCAAACTTCGGCAGGTTAGTCCAATGTGCTTGCAGATTCGAATGCGGCAAAAAGGACATGTCGGCACCTTTTAGTTCCAGAGATCCAGCGATGATTCCCAAACAGGACAGTGGTGATTTATCCACTCCAGGTGGATGAATCGCCCCAGTTTCACTGCAGCAGGCTTCAGGGGCGAGAGGGTCACAAATGCAGCGGACTTGCAAAGGACGTTGCCGCAGCAGGGCAACACGGTAACCGTGTTTACTCCGGTGCGGGCGCACTCGTCTCACTTCAGACCTGGGAATGCCAAGTGTACAAAATTTGGTATGAGGGAGCCGTGGACAAAGAGCCAGCAGTATACCAAGTTTCGAGGGCCTCCTCAAAACGACGGCGGATGCAGAGAAAAGGTCCTGCATAAGCTGGTCAGCCCACTGGTTGGCCCAGGGACACTTCTGAGAAAGCTTACTTGCAGGGTTTGGTGAAGGTGCCGAGAATATTTGGTCCCACTATTCCAATGGGTCGAAGCGTCTTCGCAGACCTTCTAGGATGATCAGATGCAGAGGGGTACAATGTTACGACTGCGGCCTTCCAGCGGTTCACCAGCGGTTCCTCGACTCAGCTTCGTAGTTGCACGATACTTGGATCCTATCCTTTGTTCAGTGAGAACTCGGGAGATCGACCAGGTAGTGGTGTTTCCAGCCTCCTCTTATCCAAAGTTCCCTTCATGCCAAAACGGAGAGGACCCAATGGGAAATCTGTTCACAAACACACACTCCATACATGGACCAATCACAGACCACGGTGGTCTTAGGCATTCAGGACACTCCAGACTTTCTGGCACCCAGGATGTCTATTGGGACCAGACATCCCAGCCCACATCCTGGAGGCACACACACAAGGCATGCAGAAGCCCGCGAAAGTATTGAGATTTGCGGGAAAGTGCATGACCAAATAAGGGCTGGCCCGGTCGACACGACCTGGGGAAGGTGAAGGGGCAAGATGGCCAAAGGACAGGACAAAGAACCTCGTGGCATGGCCATTTTGGAGCCAGGCCACCTATTTGTGCCTAACGTGGTTAGGAAAGGGTTAAAAATAATGTGAAACGATAACTGCCACCAGTCCTGTCCATGACACATCTGCACAGTTCATAAAAAGTCCAGCAAGAGTATCTAGGGCCTTTGGAAATGACTATAGACCCAAGTGTGCTGTATGGTAAAATACATTGCACACTTGTTACATGTTGGACAAAAGTTGCAACATGAGAAAAGGACTAAGGGAAACAATGTCTCCCAGTACTGACTGTCTTAAGGGCATGTTAGTTTCCCGATAAAAAGTGAGCGAAACCCCAGAGGAGTGCAGCTGAAGGCTGTGCTTCTCTGGCAAAGTCAGTCAATGGTGGCTAAATGGCATCAAAAAGTTTGGGGGTTGCCACATGGAGGGAAAATTGCATACAACTATGAAATCTTTCCTAACACTGATGTTGTCACAGTGACCAAGCGAGGCCTTGTGGACAGCGCAAAGTGGAGGAGGAGCTGCAACGGCTACACATCACAGGACAAATCATCTTTGCAGAGACCCTCACCACTACAACGTGTGCAACCAGCGCAGGGCAGCAGACCCCCGAAGAGCGGAGCCACTCCAGCTGCATCAGTGCCCTCGAACTACCAGCAGATGCGAAGAGCCGTGACTGGAGAGGTCCTTCACGCTCGCCAGAGGATCATCCCGGGCGGGCGGACCCGGCGTCTCTTTGGCGCTGCGCACACTGATCCTCGGCAGCTCTGTGAGGGGAACCGGAGCCCCAACTACGGCCAGTGCCCCGCCGGGACACCTCGGAGGAGTGTCGTGTGGTGGAACCCCATTCAGAGGAACTGCACAGCAAGCCTGGAAATCCGCAGAGCGGGACCCAGGTGAGCCAACCGTGACCCTGCAGGAGTCAGTGAGGACCAGCTGGCACTGCCCACCGGGGAACAATCTGTACCGCTGCCACCAATGATCCCTCTAAGCTGTGCGCATGTGCGCTTGCCCAGCCTCCTTCTGGGTGCCGCTCAGAAGATTTTTAACAGCGCACACAGGCAATTCTCACCTATTCAAAAAGATTTCATGATGAACAGGCCACAGTGATTACCTGAAATTTTCTTTCTCTTAAAATAAGAACTAGTCTTGATATTCTGCTTATTTGCATTACACTACTATGCAAGGGTGACCGTAAACACTTAAAATCCCTAAGAGCAACTAATATGAAAAGCTGGCTCCATGAGCAGAATAATCTATCCAAGATATGCCTGCACATATTAACCAAATAATGTTCCCTCCCCACCCATGACTCTTAAACTTGACTTTACCACAATGTTTCCTTATGACTTTAACTTCTGCCCCAGAACACATTAAGATACTACCAGACAACCTTGACTCTTCCTCTCTTGGCTCAAGGTTAGCAGGCGTGTACCTACATCCACTTATTTTATGTTTGTTGTAGTATGAATAACGTTCACACGTTCACACGCCAGAATTTCTGTTACTCATTGTGCCTTACCAAAAGCATCACCCACACTATACAATTGAACTACCAGCTCAAATATCGGATGACTGTATGTAAGCAGGCTACCTGGTTGTGAAAGGTTATCCCATACTTCCTCTACTTTGTACACATGTCACGCAAGTGCTTTGAAGCGCCCCCCTTGCAAGATAACGCAGTATAAAACTCAAATATGAATTTGCCCTCTAATGAGTTTGAGAAGACAAATGTGATGCTCAGCGTCTCCTACTTTAACATGACCCTTTAAGTGGAGAGCAACATTGTAATATCATTTACTTAGCCTACAAGGGATAATGGATATGGGCTATGCCTGGGATTACTCATCCATAGTATCGGGGCATCGGATATTCAGACAGGAGAATGCTTTTCACACAATCTGCATCGTTGCCAAGTGTTCAGAGTTCCTTTGGGCATAGACTTTCACACATTATATGGTAACTCATTGCTATACAGAAACGGTTTCACTGAGCATTGTGTAATCCTATACAATGATATAAGGGTGGTGTATGCTGAAAACAATCTTGTATGCACTGTAAAATAATTGTGTACATGCACGACATTCTTAAAATGCACATAATATGTTGAGGCATTAAATATGCCTTGCTTGCAAAGTATTGTGTGTCGATCTAGAAAAATAAACACCCCTCGATCAGAAGGCTATGTATTATGTTGGCCGGAGACCAACTGTCTCATGCATTTAGTATTAGAAATATATAGCCATAAGCTTGGCTAAGGCTAAGGTGCGGCCATTTTAAAGCGATTGAAATAGCCATCTTGTTTTGTCTAACGTTGCCTTTTTGCCTCATGAAAAACTGCTTTGCTGAAATATTATTCTGCTTCACTGGTGCACAATGCAAGGCCGCGAGTGGCATGTTGAAACATAACGCAGTAACCCAGACAGAACTGCCCGGTCCCCCCGCTCGCATATTCTTGGAGAGTGAGCAGCAAGGCATTCTAATCAGTACAGCAGGTGCCAGCTGGTCTCGGTAAGCACAGTAGAAATGCTAGAGCGAACATTAAAAGTATTGAATTATGCTCTTCTTTGCGGCCCCCCTTCCCTGAGCCCGGTAGAATCCTGGAGAGCAAGTTGACCCCCCGGCACACGAATAGAAACTAGGAGATAGCAAGGCCTGGAATGTGTCTCTCCCTACGCACAGCTTGCTTGCAACAACAGAAGCATTGTGTTCTTTAAAACACAGACTTATGTCTGTGGGCTTACAAAATTGCAAACTGTTACAAAATGAATGTTTGAAGGTGTCAAACTCGTCACCATTGTCAATCATCGTGCCTAGTTCAAAGGAAATGCAATAGGGGCGGTATAATTTGTGACACTACTGATTACTAGATGCTTGTTTTGTATATATGTAACTGTTGTACGAATTTCTCTCTCTTGCATCCCCCGAGGTCTGGTAGACACACGTCGCGGGGTGTGGGGCCAGTTGGCCAACTGAGACTATTTGCTTTGCAATAAACCCTAGATTTTGGGAATACAACCTCGTGTCTGGCGTATCAGTTCGTGTGTGGTGATTGTGCCTTGTTTCCATACACGAGGGTCCCTCAGGGGCCCCTTCAAGATGGCGCCTGAATAGGGACCCTCCCCCACTTGTTCCATCGTGTACGTTGAAAAATAAGGAAGGCGGAGAGAACGGCGAGGACGGGACGATCGAGCTTGGATCAAGAGGTGTTCGGGACGCCCCTGCGAAAGCGATGAGAGATTCCTTTGCAGATCTGCACACAACTGATCCCTGATCGACGTGCCCGGCCAGTGAACAAGAGGGCGAGGGTCCCGAAACGAGGCAGAGTGAGCCAAGATACGCAGACACGACGTCATTGGTTGCATCAGTATACGGACGAATTGTGACTTGAAAATACAACTTGATTGATCGGGTGAGTCGTGCCCCAATTCAAAAGTGATCCTGATATTGGTTGAGAGTTGATTTTGCAAAGTCAAATACCCAGTGTAAGTTTGATTAGCCAAGGGTAAGGTTAAAACATGCCTGGGGTACTGTCCACCCTAGCGGGATTTTTCTGCTGCGGCGCACAATCTTTGGAAACTGGCCAGGTCGCGCCACCCGAGGGGTCACCGGCGTATGAGATGTATGTGAAATATGGTGTGGGAACGGTAATGTTTTGTGAGATTTGGCATAAGCAAACCAGAAAGCAGGAAGATCTTCAATGGCCGAATCATGGGAGTTTTGAAATGACGAGAATAGATAATTTGGAGAAGGTGTTGATGAAAAAGAAAACAAGCCCTGCAGTATTTGATATCCTTAGGGACTGGAGAAGGGAAGCAATGCTTCATTGGAAAAGTAGGGAGAAACATGCGTGCAGGCATAAGTCGAAAGCAGAGAGAGCCAAGGAAGAGGAGGAGTGGAATGATAGTTTGAGAAAGTCAAACAGACGCGAGCAATTGAGCATAGAAAAGATATACCCACAACGGGAGTTGCATTCATCAGACAAATTAATAGATAAAATATTGACAGACAGAAAGCAAGGTCCAAGAAGAGAGACTAAAATGATCACGTCAGGAGCAACTGCTCAGCCCCCTCCTGTTGCACAGCCCCTCCCAATTGACCAAATCCCAGCCCAGCTACACACTGCACAAACAGTGCCTCCCATTAGCCAGTCAGGGCCGCAACAGTCACCTCCCGGTCCTGCTGTCCCATCTGCACCTCCCTCTCAAGAGATCCGTTCTGTCCCATCTGCCCTTTCCGTGATTGAACTTGAACTTGTTGAAAAAGAAGAAGCGGCCGAACAAAGGGGATGTACGAGAGTAACTCGTAGTGCGATTAGCAAGGAGAGGAAGCGAGAGTTGCAAGAACAGGCCAAATTGTATATAGATGGGAAGGAGCAACGAAAGATAGGTAGTGTTGGAATGCATGGGGGAAGATTTAGTGGCTAGATGGAAACAGTTAATTGGGAAGCTGCCTCTGCAACGACTGTTGGATTTGAATGCATTGGCACGTTGTAGAGGGAGGGATGAAGAGATGAGGGAACATGTAGACCGACTCTTTGAACTTAAGAATGAACTTGTCAATGAATATGCTGAAATGTTTGCCACACCTGGGTATAGGAGTAGAGATATTAGGAGAGATAGAACTGAAGCGGTAGAGCCCTATATACAGCGGCAATATTTGTCATCGTCAAGACAGACAGGTGACTGACTAAGAGTGTGTATACGAGAGGCGTTGAAATGGATTTCAGATCCTAGTATTCCCAGAATGGAGATGTACGAGATATTTGATGAATACACCTTGCCCATGAAAAGAAAAGCACTGCAGATAATGGCTGAACATCTGATAGACAAAGATATAAATGAGAAGAAAGCCAGCCCCCCTGAAATAATAGCAGTATATAACAGGGCATTTGAACGCGGAACAGGAGAAGCAGCCTTATCACTCGATTTGGGAATATTACTACAGATGAGAGAGGGGGGAGGAACAGTGAGTGCGGTATTTCCCATGAGAGAAGTCCCACCTACCTTTGTGCCAAAAGTAGAGATTCCTGCAACAGGCACCATAGCGGCGCATGTAACGCCAGCCCATTATACCGCCCAATATGTACATGTTTCCTTTTCCAAACAAGAAGTGAACAACATAAAACAGATGATTCCCGATATAAGAAAGAATCCTGCAGGATTCTATGAAGAAATAGAGTCCTGTTCGCAGTCATCCGTACTTACTATGGGTGACATAGATTTAATATTCCCAGTAATACTGCCAGCAGACATATGGAAGCAAATAAGAAAAGTGGATGATGCAACGGCCTATGGCGCCACATGGGTAGATTTAGTAGTAGAGGATAGGAACAAAGAGTTGGGAGGGAAACCAGGGCCAAATATGGTGGCATTACCAGCACGAATAATACAGAAACTGAAAGTAATTGTTCCAAAGAAAAGAATTCAATGGGACAAATTGACTGCATGTGTTCAGGGTAAGGATGAACTAGCCATGGATTATTTTAACAGATTCGAGGAAGTATTTACAGATTTCAGTGGGCAGGATGTAAGTACAGAAGCGGGGAAAAAGGCTATTCGTTGATAAATATGTGAGAGGGTTAATACTTCCCATTCAAAACTTAATAATGACATTGGAAAGTGCATGGCAAGCAAAAACGTTGAGTGAAGTACTACATATGGCTCAATATTATGAGAACAGAGTGAACGCTGAGAAAGAGAAAGAGGCGAAGGATAGAACAAATTTAAAGACAAGGGTGCTACTCCAGCAGGTAGCGGGACACAATAGAGGTAGAGGAAATGCCCAGGGCAGAGGACATTTGAACATGCATGGAGGGCCCCTGGAACTGAATTAATGCGCGTATTGCAGAGAGGAAGGTCATTGGCGAGCACAATGTCCACACTTGCAAAATAGAAATGGGTATGGCCAGAGAAGACAGCATAGAGGGCATCCAGGAGCAAATGGGCATAACAGAAATAACATGCAGCAGCACCAAAATAGTCAAGGGAATGATACCCAAAATCAGAACCAAGCTCAGAATCAAACTTCTAATCAGAATCAGAGCCAGCAGAATATGCAAAATGGGAATAGAGGAAGGGGCGGGAGCATTTTCGATACTCATGCGAATGCGTACTATAACAGCAGTGATTACACATCGGATGATGTGTTGGTTCCCCAATAGGACAGCCCAAGACAGGGGTTGGAGCCAGTGGCTATTCCTGTGAATCAGAAAGGACCCTACGTAGAAATGAAAGTCGGGAATAGTGAGCACAGATTCCTCGTGGATACGGGGGCACAAAAGTGTTCAATAGACCATCACTTGGTTCCAGAAATACCACTGTCGGGGCAAAGAAATATTTCAGTAGGGTTTGCAGGCACCCCAGTGATAAATCCAGTGTCCCAACCAGTAGTAGTGACATTAGGCCCATTCACTGAATACTGTCCATTCCTTTTAACAGAAAACTGTGGGGAGAATCTTTTGGGATTACATTTATTGAAGAAATTGAGTGCAGTAATCCACTGTACACCAATGGAGTATTTTTGACCATTTCACTACAGAATGTACCAATATCTGAATTTGTGTCTAAACCTTTGCCAGGCGAATTGAGTGAGCTGCCAACTTGTATTTGGGCTATAAATGATAATGATGTTGGATGTTTGAAGATAGAACCAGGGAAAATTGCTTTGAAAGAAGGAGTAACGTTACCGCATATTCCGCAATATAAAATCTCAGTAGAAGGAGAGAAAGGATTGAAAAGTATTGTTTGTGATTTGGTAAAATTGGGGGTGATTGAAGAGATTACAGGCAGCACGTGTAACAGTCCCATTCTCCCGGTTTATAAGAAAGGAGGTAATGAGGTACCGTACCGTTTCATAATTGATCTGCGCGCATTAATCAAGGTGGTAGATCCTCAATTCCCGTTAGTCCCAGATGTTACCACCATTTTGACCATGATTCCTGCCTCAGCTGAGTATTTTAGTGTTATTGACTTGAAGAATGCGTTCTTTAGCATTCCAGTGCACAAGGAAAGCAGATATCTGTTCGCCTTCACGTTAGGAGGACGATCATTTACATTCATGCGCATTCCACAAGGCTACACAGAAAGTCCGAGTATTTACAGCAGAGCATTGAAAGAACAACTAGACATGCTAGAGTTACCAGCAGGTTGTGTATTGTTACTATATATAGATGATTTGTTGATCGCTGCAGATACAGAAGAGATTTGTAAAGAGAGTACTGTTTTACTATTAACACACTTGGCAGCACATGGCCACAAAGCGAGTTTAAAGAGGTTTCAATATTCTCAAAAGGAGGTGACTTATTTGGGTTACCTACTTTCGAAAGAAGGGAGAAGACTGATGCCAGAGAGAATAGAGAGCATTTCTGGTATGCCTATTCCAAAAACGAAGAAAGGAGTCAGAGCTATAATAGGCATGGCTTCCTATTGTCGGCAGTGGATCGTGAATTTTGCTCTAATTGTGAAGCCAATGGTGGAGTTGACAAAGAAGGATGTTGTGATGCCTTTGCAGTGGAATGAAGAATGTCAGAGAGCATTTGAGATGCTCAAAACTGCGCTGTGTTCTGCTCCAGTTTTGGGAACACCAAATTATGAAAAAAAAATCAGATTGTTTGTACACGAGAGTGAAGGCTGCGTGTTGGCTGTTTTGACACAGTAACAAGGTGGAAGAAATAGGCCATGCGGCTATTTTTCTTCTGCGCTGGACCCTATAGCGCGCGCACTACCACGATGTTTGCGAGCTGTTGCAGCGGCTGCTGCGTCAGTGAAACAAACGGAAGGGATGGTATTGGGGCACACCTTAATTTGGATGGTGCCACATGCCATAGACGTTCTATTCAATAGAACGCAGACGCAACACCTCACCTCTGCTAGATTGACTAGATATGAAATTGTCCTCTTTGCGCCACACATCCAAATTATGAGGTGTAGCGCTTTGAATCCTGCTGAATTAATGCCACTACCCATGGAAAAACCTGATGGAAATGAATCACCTCCCCATGATTGCTTAATGGTTACTGAGGAATAAACGAAGGGGAGAATTGATTTAACAGATACCCCACAAAAAGAGCCAGATGGAGAGTTGTTTTGTGATGGCTCTTGTTTTAAATTGCCGGATGGCACATCAACTGCTGCCTATGCTATCACCACATTAAAAAGTATTGTGGAAAGTAAAAGAATCCCCTACAACTCTGCACAAGCGGCGGAGATAATAGCCTTGACCAGAGCTTGTCATATTTCTGAAAATCTGAGTGTAAACATATATATTGACAGTCAATGCGCCTTTGGTGTGGTTCATAACTTTGGCCGACTTTGGGCTGAGAGAGGGTTTTTAACATCACATGGGGCTAGAATACAACATGGTCATTTGATTGTACGATTGTTGTCTGCATTTACGTGTCCAAAGCACCTGGCAATTGTAAAATGCGAGGCGCATAAAAAAGTAACATGCAAAGTGGGAGAGGGAAACGCATTTGTAGACAGAATTGCGAAACAAACTGCCACTGACCTAAATACCAAAATGTTAACAGTACAGTCAGATGAAGTGCCCTGCATGATAGAGAATGGAATTGCCAGTGTCAAAGAGATGCAGGCAGAAGCCACTGCAGATGAAATAAAAGGGTGGGCTGAGGGCTCTGCTGAATTAGATCTGGAGGGTTGCTGGGTAGACAAGAAGAGTAGGAACTGGATGCTGCCCAATTCCTATGTAACTGCAATGGTCACAATGGCCCACAGCCCTACTCATATTTGTGCCAAAAAGATAGTTCAACATTTAGCCACAGTGTGGGAGAATGCACACAAAAAGAAAAATGCCGAGAGGTTGGTTCAAGATTGTATCATGTGTTTACAACACAATGTGGGGAAGGGAACGGTGACTCCAACAGGCAGTTTTGGCCCTCCCTCTATGCCTTTTGAGGTAATCCATTTTGATTTCATAGAGATGGAGGGATGTCAAAACTTGAAGTATGTTCTGGTGGTCATATGTGCATTTAGCAAATGGGTGGAAGCATATCCATTAAAGGACTGCACTGCCATGAGCACGGCGAAAGTAATGTTAAAGGAATACTTCTCTCATTTTGGCCTACCCCGTGTCATATGGTCAGACAACGGTCCACATTTTGTGGGCGCAGTAATATTACAGATTTGTGCAGGTCTCCAGATCGATAAGCGATTCCATTGTTCTAGACACCCCATGTCAGCCGGTCTTATTGAAGGCCACAACGGTATCTTGAAATCTAAGATAAGCAAGATTTGCGCAGGAAACAAGTTAAGCTCGGTAGATGCATTACCGCTAGTGTTACTGTGCATGCGCACATCTGTGCAGGCAAGAACTCCCCCCGTATGAAATCGTTATGGGGAGGCCAGCGAATGTTTGGTGTGCACCTCAGCCGAAAAGGCTAAAGGAACTTGAATACCCTGTGCTCAGTATTTATTGTAATCTTTTAATTCAAAAATTGCGTTTGATTCATTTTGAGCGAAAGACATCGTTAGCGCCCAGATGACGTGGACCCTATCTGATACTCCTGACTACGCAAACGGCAATTCGGGTGGATGGGAGGAAGGCGTGGATACACGCAACACACACCAAGAAGGTCTCACCACCGTCTGAAAAACTGACTGATCGAGACGACCAGAAAGATACAACGGTCCGAGAAAACAAAAACCACGGTTGCCAGTTCTTTGCCACAAAATCTGCCTGATCCTGAAAGAAAGCCTGAAAAGATTGCTGTGAAAGAGGAAGGGCAAGGGGTGCCCCAACGTTACACAGTAGAATCTGCATCACTGCTGGCAAACACAGAACGTGTACCTCTTTGGCACTCACCCTCTTTCGTTGTGCCGAAGCCTGAAACGAAAGCTGCATCATCACTGTGGCGCCCACCATCATCTGCTATTGCACCACAGGCTGACTCTGAGCTGGAGTCTGGAAGTGCATCCGCACTATTCATTGATCACACAATACCAGGAGCAAGGCAATACAATTTGCGGCCTAGAAAGAAGGAGTGAACAAACCTGCATTTCTGTTGATCTTTTTGTTGCCTCTGTTTCCTATTCTCGGATGAAGTAAGAACTGGAGGCTTAGAGGAGAGCGGCGTGAGGGTTGTGCAAATCGGACAGCCCAATAAACGAGGCTAATTGGTGCTAACAATAAAATCCATGTGTCCTGAACCTGTACGTACGAACGAACGAACGGGGTGCACGTGGTACGAAGGCAATTGATAACTGCTCTGGAGTTCTTTTGAGCAATGTATGGACGCACAGAGATCTTGCCCAACATGTAGCAATCCAGGCTGCTAAGAACTGGCAGAACAGACTGTTGACATTTATCGAACTTATTGACATTCCAACGAGTGCAACGACGAGAGACATTCACCACAAACACTGCAGAAGAAGAAGGACCGTGAGAGAAAAATGCCCGTACCAGCTTTTACCTCCTCCTGCAACACTGCTGATAATTAATTAAGCATAGCGCATAGAAGGTCACAGAAAGGAAATGGTCGAAAAAATGGTATGCTGAGCTTAACGATAATAATGTGTATAATGAGTATATTGGCCCCAATAATGACAGTATTGGTATTATGGTATTTAGAAGAAATGCACCGATTAGAAATTTTCTTGCCCATGAGAAACATCTCCACCACTGAAAGCCCTGTTCATGTAATTACTTACACTCTGTCCCCAACGGAAGAAAAACATAGGGAAGGTTATGGAAACAACATGTTACTGCAAATAATGAATATGATACATTCAATTTTGAAAAAAAATAACTGTTGGGTGTGTGCTCATTTGCCACAGCATGGTGGCAAAGGAATAGGTTGGTACGTACAGCCACTGACATCGAGTTCTGCATGCAGTGCATCCCTGAGTACATTATATTATGGGAAATGGAATAGAAGTGAAACGGGTCAATTAGATAACACAAACATGAATGAATTTGAGGAGATAATTATGAGACCCATAGGTTGCTCCATATTTCATAGAGCACGAATGATAATGCCAAAAGCTAAGCCCAAAGCAATGCCACACAATAGATTGTTTGTGCCGGAAAAGTCATCTGTAATCATATTTCGTATGAGATCAGAAGGAAATAAAGATGCAGTGCCTCCCTCCTATACGGTAAACTACAGGCCACGTTCTGTTCCTTTTTGCTTAAAGAAGAAGAGCTCCTATTCAGTAGGGACATTTACTAGATGTATGAATACAGCGATTCTTAATAGGGAAGTAGAACCAGTGTATATAGGTGACCCTGTATATTTTATACGTGGGGAAAAAACATATCCCTGCTTGCCTAGAAACTGGGGAGGTAGTTGTTATTTGGGACTTTTGTTCCCAGGAGTATTTCTTTTAGAAACAACAGACATAGCCAAATTATCTAGATCTAGGCCACGGAGGAGTAATGAAGACGGATTAATAGTAGAGGACGTAGCAAAATCATTTATACCATTTTTGGCCCAAGCAATAAACTCCTATAATATACGACAGCTATCCAGAATCTTAGAAAAAACAATAAATGGAACAACAGATATATTATACAACATGACATTAGAGGAGAAAGGGATTAGGTTAATGACACTACAAAATAGAATGGCGCTTGATGTAATCCTGGTTGATCGTGGCAGTGTTTGCAAAATTGTGGGATCAGCGTGCTGTGTATTTGTAAACGACTCCTCTCCTACGATTTTTGAAGCGATAAGAAAGCTACATGTCTTGAGCTCTGAACTCCATACCCAAGAAGGGGGTTGGGATATAGGCTCCTGGTTCTGGGAGTTATTATATTCGTGGGGATGGAAACTATTTGCGATCCTAGTAGCAGTACTAGGAATATTCATGACATGTTGTTGTTGCATGCACTGCCTCCCTGTATTTTGCACCGAAATTAGTGAAGGGTGTGTGCAGATGATAGAGAAAAAAAGCACTATTAAATCAAATACTCATGGTAATGATGAATCAAAAACGGTAAAAGAATTCATGTCCATCAATATAGATGACGATGAAGAGGAAACTAAAAATGCACAAGATTCAGAATCAGAATCCGAATCAGATACTTGGTCGGAAGAGGATGCAATGTACGGATGAGACGTTTTGGCATACGGCCAAAAGGAGGGTTTGTCGATCTAGAAAAATAGACACTCCTCGATCAGAAGGCTATGTATTATGTTGGCTGAAGACCAACCGTCTCATGCATTTAGTATTAGAAATATATAGCCATAAGCTTGACTAAGATGTGGCCATTTTAAAGCGACTGAAATCGACATCTTGTTTTCTCTAACGTTGCCTTTTTGCCTCATGTAAAACTGCTTTGCTGAAATATTATTCTGCTTCACTGGTGCACAATGCAAGGCCGCGAGTGGCATGTTGAAACATAACGCAGTAACCCAGACAGAAATACCCGGTCCCCTCCATTGCATATCCTTGGAGAGTGAGCAGCAAGGCATTCTAATCAGTACAGCAGGTGCCAGCTTGTCTCGGTAAGCACAGTAGAAATGCTAAAGCGAACATTAAAAGTATTGAATTATGCTCTTCTTTGCGGCCCCCCTTCCATGAGGCCGGTAGAATCCTGGAGAGCAAGTTGACCCCCCGGCACACTAATAGAAACTAGGAGATAGCAAGGCCTGGAATGTGTCTCTCCCTACGCACAGCTTGCTTGCAACAACAGAAGCATTGTGTTCTTTAAAACACAGACTTATGTCTGTGGGCTTACAAAATTGCAAACTGTTACAAAATGAATGTTTGAAGGTGTCAAACTCATCACCATTGTCAATCATCGTGCCTAGTTCAAAGGAAATGCAATAGGGGCGGTATAAGTTGTGACACTACTGATTACTAGATGCTTGTTTTGTATATATGTAACTGTTGTACGAATTTCTCTCTATTGCGTCCCCCGAGGTCTGGTAGACACACGTCGCGGGGCGTGGGACCAGTTGGCCAACTGAGACTATTTGCTTTGCAATCAACCCTAGATTTTGGGAATACAACTTCGTGTCTGGCGTATCAGTTCGTGTGTGGTGATTTTGCCTTGTTTCCATACGCGAGGGTCCCTCAGGGGCCCCTTCATGCTGGTCTGCAAATATCACACTGAGTTTTCACTGCTACAATCCCTCACTTTTTACAGTGCTCCGTCAACTAGTATTGGATGCTAGCACAATGGCCCGGGAAAGGTATGGGTGGAAGAGCACAGGTCATTATCACTCCTTGCAGGTGATGAACAAAGCAGCACAATTCAAAGTCAGACGTTTCGGCAGTACACTGAAGGAAATGTGTTGCATGTTTGCTACAGGATAGGAAAGTCTAGTACCTGCCTAGACAACAGCGCCTTCTTTTTCTTTCTACGCTCAGCTGCTGAGGGCTTTTCAATATAACCATGTGTTCTGTGTGTATTGTCTCTAGCATCCCCCTGCATCTTATTTAACTGATAACAAAGAATTACAGAAGAGGGATCCATAGTTACTGAAGAAGGCACTCAATCAGTTCTATCTACCTTCTCAACTCTCATGCTGGATTTCCTTTGCATCTTGTACTCATGGTGGATGCGATGCTGGAAATAAATCGGAGGGACAGGGCCTCTGTATCCTTGTCCTTTACTGCTTTTTTATCATGTGTTCTGTCGTGTTTTCCGTGCAAGAGTTCATGTGGGACTCCTGACGGTGCAGGTCTCTCTTTTGGTTTGGTGAACAGACCCATGGGATACCCTTATGGCCCCCATGGGTAGGGGTGCAACCCTGTGCCCCTAGTGGGTGTTTTTGGGCACCTGTGTGTGACCCGCAGAGCAGGGTACAGGCTGGTGGCAGCTCTGTGCTGAATTGACTGGTGCCCTGAGCGTCCTCCATTTTGGGATGCCCAGGCCCTGTCATTGGAATCGGTAGATTCCTGATGGAGACAAAATAGCCCCCATGGCCTCTTGCCTTCCATCTCCTGTTACCTTGATCTTCCCGAAGACCCGGGAAGCCCTGACTCTGTCCCTTCCCCCTGACTGGCTGTTGTGTGGAAGTTCCATATATGGTAGTGTGGGGAAGTGCTGACCAAACTGGCTGGAGCCTTCCCAACGACCGTATGTTGTGGGTACGCCTGTGGGTGGGACCTGGGTGAATGGAGTGTGTGACGAATACGCATTCTATGTTGTGGGTGTCTAGTATCTGGTGGTTGACACAATGACTGAGACAGCCCTGCCTGAAACCAATATGAATACAGTGTGGAGTGTTGAATGGCTCGGTACTTGTCCCAATACACATAACTTGTTTTGAGTGTCTGGAGAGGAGTGAATGGCCTGAATGCACCTGATTGGTTGCCTACCTGCATGAATGCCTTTCGTAGTGATTGGATGCTTAAGTGTGACCCAGCAGAATGAATGGGAGATCAACAGTATATCTGGGGACCTCACACTGCTAGGAATCGTGTTCAGAAGTGTTCAGAGCTGAAGTCCAAACCACGAAGAGTAACTGGAGTGAAACTGATGCTTGACCTTCAAGCCCTGCTGGAAGAGAAGAATTGCTGTTGCTCTCCTTCACAATCTGAAAGCTGCTGTGTCTCCAAGGACTGACCCAGAGAGGACCTGGTAAAGCGCCCTCTTCCCGAGCTACAAGGGACCATCGTGCACCAGCAGATCTTTGCCAAAGCTCCCTGGTAGACAGACCTTCGACAGGCTGCCGACCCGAGACGGGGACTGCTGCGGAATCACAAAGTGAAGCGGCCGGACTGTTGTCCGCCACTGCCGATGACCGCCGTCGCCGACTGGAGCCGCCGGGCTCCCGTTTGCCTAAGAACTTCATTGATCCAAGGACGCTCTCGTCCGCATCGTCGCCGCTGTATCCTGCTGGAGAAGGCCTGACCATTGACGGGCCGAGGAGCATCCGCCGGTGGATTTCCCGCCACCCAAAGACCACAGAGATGCCGACGACTCGACACCCTTGCTTGGCCAAAGTTCTTCAAACTCTTTGTGGTCCACAACTATCGACACTGAGGTGCCCCGCACGCCTCTTCCTTGCAGGATGTTTACGCTTCCCTGTCAACGAGCACCGCTAGGAACGACACGGCCACTTCACCGTCGCAGTTCAACCTGTTCTCCGTCGGACGTTCGACGACCGGTTACTCCGGCCTTAAAGGGAGGGCACTCAAGAAGAGCCGTCGATTCCACGATGAGGAACGCTATAACGCCAAGGTACTTTGGGGTTGCAGAACTATTGGGAAGTCTAGAGTGAACAATATATGGACTGGGCTTGTATCTTTATACTACAGGTTGCCCTGGTGGGGGGCTCTCCATACAGAGCTGTGTTTAACGGTAGTGACCAGTATTCTGCCAATTGTTCAACCATCGTGCTTTCCTTCCTCTCTCTACTGCTGGTTTTCTCTTTATTTTGATCTGTGTGTCATTCTGACCATATGCACTTTAATGAGATCTGATAACGTTAGTGGTACCACTTTAGAACTGTATATATTTACCATTGTTGATTTTCGGAGTACAAGTGAGTTATCGTGATAGTGTACATGACCTTGAATATTAATTACATAAAGACTGTGTTTTAACCAATACAGTGTGCGGACATTCCTTTGTGGGTGCTTGGGGACTACACTGTACTTAAGAACCAGCCCACATCACCTCCTGAGAAGCTAGGCCTTGATTGCTCGACCACGTACTAATAATAGAGAATCTCGGCTGGGGTCCTCTGTGCCTCTCCTCTACCATATAGAGAGCGGAAGTACAGACACCCCCCACCGGCGTCTTTACAGTGGCCCTGAATCATGCTGTTCCCATCTTCATCTTGTTTCCTGGCTTGCAACATTACGTGTTACTACTGACTTCTGCAATTGTATTCGCTCTCCCCTCTTGCTTCTCCACTCTTTTTGACTGCTTACTCTATGTTCTCTCCTCCCCTCCCCTCCCTCCTCCCCACCTCCCCTGTTAGGGAGAATTCTCATCTATGGCTGATTTCCTTCACCTAGTGAGTCCCTCAGCAGCTTTGCTGGACTTCTGGAGTTTATTTTTTTTCCACTTGGTAAGAGTGAGAGCTTTTCCCCCACTCTTACATGTGTTTTGCTATGTGTTTCTATCTGTTTTTGTGATTGTGGACTGTGAAGTACACCACTTCAGTAGCCCCCTTCTTTTTGTGTATCTCACAGCACCTTCAGTGCCGTGGCACAGGGTTGTCTTTAAGATCTCCCTCGACTCCATTTCTGAGGCAACTCCCGTCCCCCAGAAAAGGGTAAAGTTACCATTAACTTTACTTCTTAGTTATTCTACCACAGATCCAGTACAACCCACCTTCCATGGAGTACTGGAAAGGGTTAACTCGTATCCCTTTGTATCTGTACCTCCTAGAGCATTGTTTCGCTCTTTCAACATTTAGACTTGGCTGGTGGCAGTGGTATCTACCCTAACTTTTCTACCGCGATTATATTAGATAAACGTGGTACTGTTCTTGGCTATTATATTAGCCTCGAACATAAATCCGCTTGACCAAATCGTCTTTCTTTTGGCTCTGGTTGGGTTTATTCGCCATTTCTTTTTATTAAAGTCCTTCTTGTATCTTACTTTGCGCGGCAAACTAGGTTTGCTTTCTTTGTTCACTGTCTTTTGGCGGGCTTCTGCTCAGAAGCCCTCCTCAAGGCGCGTGGGTGTCTAGGTGGGCTGAATGTGAGGGAGGGGTGTAGTCACCCCCTACACAGGTTATCCTAGGAAACCCAAGTCGCACTTTGTCATGATTGGCCAGGGTAGTTGTCCGGGCTGGACAACCCCCCTGCTGGGTGATTGCCAGCCAGGCTGTGTGAATGGGGTTTTTTTGCATAAAAGGCAGGTCTCTTGGGCTAGAAGTCAGAGAGTCGCCAATGGAACTTCAAGGAACCGACGAGAAGCGGAGAGAACGACGGCTGCTGCAACTACCCCGCCCCGGTGAAGCCCTGCTGCAGTCCTGAGCTATCTACCTTCAACGACTCAGAGAAGATCCAGTCCGGAGTCTTCTTCCCTTGAGCTTGGTGGGGATAACCAGCTCATCTTCCACAGCTAGAGGATCCTCTTCCTTGGTCGAAATCGCTGCACATAGCTGTAGTGGTCCGGATAGCCACCTGAAGAGCCTGTCCTGTTTTAAGGAGCGCACCTTTTATTCTGTGTCGCTGCTGCCGGCCTCATCCCGGTGTGGTGCAGACCCCCTTCAGACGTCCCCCTTCACAACGAAGCTCCAGGAATCGTGGGTCTGCGGGAAACCACTAGGAACAACTGCCAGGGCACCAGCTACACCATTGGAACAAGGTACTGTGTTCTGCTTGAGGAAACTGGGTGAATCCCTTTTCTTCATTTCCAAGGCTTGCCCTTGTCTTCCCTCCTTCTTATAACTTTTGCTTCGAACATTGACAATATCGAAGCACTTTTGGCTATGTTGAATCTCGAACGATCTGACTGTGTTATCCTCGGCAACAGGCCCCGGTGTCTCTCAACCCTGGCTCCGGCCCTTTGACTTTTGAACTCCTGTCTTTGAGTGTTTCTTGATTCTGCCTGCCTAACCAAAATACTGCCTGTGATTTTCACCTCCAACTCCCTCTGGGTATCTCAAGTGCTAAGTGTGTTTTTACCCCGGTAGCATTTCATGTCACGGATACGCGTTTAGTTAGTAGACCGAACTGTCAAAAGTGATCGCAATTGTATTCGCGGTAACGTGTTTTGTTCGTAACACCGGTGCATTCAACACAGGGTACTTACCTTGAGGCTTACTATACAAAGTGAATTGGTTAGTTGTAGTATATTTAACGTGTGGTTTTTATTTAAGTTTAATAGAAGTGTTGTGTTTATAACGAATGGTTTAAAAATAAATGTACTTATATTTTTTTCCTGAAACCTTGAGTCAGTGTTTGCTTGAGTCACAGTAATTGTGGTCCCTTGGTGTAATCGCTGCTACTGCTCATATGCTCTTGAGATAAGCCTGGCTGCTCCGCTACTGCTACCACTATAACTTAGTAGTACAGGCTTTTACCAAAGGTAAAACTTGTATTGCCACCTGTAGTCTTAATCATGTGAAGTGGTCCCTAAGGGCTCTGCACGGGATTCTACCTAACATCCCCTTACTTTCTTCTATGCACTTACTCTATCAGAATTGTCCCTGGACCTAGTATGATAGCAACCTCGTCTGTCGCTCCCCCATCCCCTTACTTCCCCCCCACCACCCCCTCCATCACTATCTGAAACGTTGTCAGGCCTAGTATGATAGTCGCTTGTTTTGTTCCTCCCCTCCCTCTGCACCCCTCTCCCTCACCTTTTGGTTTCCTCCGGCTCTACCAGAAATGTCGTCAGGCCTAGTACGGTAGTTGCCTGTCTGTTTCCATTTCCTTCTCACTCTCCCCCTCCCTTCCTTATCTATGTATTAGCACTTGCACTATCTGAAATGTCGTCAGGCCGAGTACGATAGTTAATTTCACATCCTTACTGTTCATGGCCTGTAAAAATGTCGTCGTATTTTCCCTTATTCCCTCCCTTGCCTTGAAGCGCTTTGAAACACATTGTGTATAGGCGCTATATAAATAAACTATCATATCATATCATATCACAAAGTGGCTTACCTCATTAGTCAGTTGCACACATAGATAATAATGTGCGCACATGGATAATAATGTGCGCACAACAGCCAACCAATTCCGCACATAGAGAAAAATAATTAGAGGGAACATTGGCTACCACCCTAGTTTATCACGAACATCGCGCCGCAAAACAGGAACGATGGTGCGAACCGCCGGGGCCATTCCAAACTAACCGAGCGGAGGCTGTGGGAAAGCCTGGGTGTTCACAGAATCTGCAATTGCCCCGCAGAAAGCCAAGTAAGTCCATGGTGGGGGGACCAGAAATGAACATTGCACACCCTACCCATGCTCCGGGACCGAGCTGCCACACGAGGGACAAGACACAGCGAGGTGCTCTCGTGGGCGCTTGGCTCGTTTGGCAAACTGGACTGTACAGTCGGTAGGCCCTTTATGCAATATCCGCTTTTGAAATGGATTGTGTAGTGAGGAGAAGACGCAACGAAGCCCCGGATTACACGAAACGGCTTGGCGGCACTGGGCACACTCAACATAAGCCAGCACCCGGACTGTGTCGTAACGAGGGTCTGATCCACACAATCAGACATTGCTCCGGGCTAATTGGTGACCAGCATAGACAGTGAGATCTCGCAGGGGTGATACCCACGTGGTACGTGGATATTGGTCCATAGACACACTACCACAGGCCTCCGAATGATAAACAGACCGCTTTATCACCTATATCACCACCCGAGAGGCAGGGAGCACAGGGATTGACAAGAACCTGGAGGGGACCAGTGAGAGACACAGAATCCCAGGTGGTGGCCCCTGCAGAAACTGGATAGTGACAGCTGCTGGAATGATAACAGCGCAAGACCATGCAAGGAGGGAGGACCCATCCATGGGGTCATCCCCCAAAGGGGCACACTAAGGCTGACTAATCTAGCCAGCTTGATCCCCGTGACCCACGAAAAACACAATCGCAAGGGGTCCATTAACAAGGCAGCAAGGAGATAAAAGTCACGCAACACCTTGAGCAGCTGAGACCAACTGGCCATTGCAGCGACGAACCAAAGGGGGGCACAAAGGGCGGCATGGTGGATGAGACCATAATGCCCAATTCCAGCACAGAGGGGGTGAAGACACGAGGGAAATAACTAGAATCAAGCACTGACCCACACAGGACACCATATCACCCTCGGGCTCGGATCAAACAATATGTCCAAATCCGGTAAAGGAGGCAAGCAACAGGCAAATCTACATTTTGAAACAGTCCCACAGACAAAGAACAATGGAGGACTCACTGGAGACATAGCCCCCAACGCTCTCCCCGGACCCGGCGGCGGCACTCCAGGATATCAAGACCATGTTCATACAACTACAATTAGCATACAATCCCTGGATGGGAAGCTGGACACTCTAACCTGTAAGGTGGATCATATGCAGGTCCGCCTGGACAAACATGGGGAGAGACTAGACGAGGCGGAGGGCAGAGTGTCGAGAATAGAAGACGAATAGGCCTCTGTCTCCAGAGAAATGACTGAGGTGAAGAGAGCTCTGAAGGAGCTCACTGAGAGGCAGGAGGACAGAGAATGGAGGTCAAAAGGAACAACATCAGAATTGTAGGCCTGTCGGAATTGTCGGATCAGAGAAACATGGAGGCCCTGGTGGAGGAGTTACTTCAGGAGGCATTGGGCCCCGAGGAGTTCTCACCACTATGTGTCGTTGAGAGGGCCCACAGAATACAGAGTGGAAGAAAACCAATCCCAGGAGCACCGTTCCGCCCATTGATTGCTCGCCTGTTGAACTTTCGGAACAGGGACACAGCTCTCCGGAAAGCGCCGGAAAAAGGAACAGTCTGCTACAAGGGAGACACAATCAAGTTTTTCCCAGATTTCTCAGACAAAGTGCAGACGTCCAGGAGAACATTTATTGCCGTTAAGAAACAGCTCTGGGATAGAGGCATAAAATATGCCATGATGTTCCTGGCCAAACTGTGGATCGTGCACGAGGGACAACCTCTCTTTTTCCAAACCCGGGATGAAGCCGCTTCCTTTCTTGACATGCTGCCGAGAGCCCCACGCCCACGGGAGAGCAATGTCTGAAGCAGCGCCCGGATGCACCGGACACAGTAAGGTAGCATGACACTAATCATGGATTAAATCTAACTCCAAGGTTCTGGAAACCACACACCCATAGGGTGCGATGGAGGACCGGTCTTCTAGCTACCCCTCAAGCAGAAGCTTAGTACACATATGTTTGGGGATACCGGGGAGCTGGAATGTTGGGGTATTCAGCGGGGTGGGTAGTGGGAGTTCATAACTGGGAGGAGTTGGGACAGGAAGGGGGAATCGGGGGGAGATACACCACTGACGAGTTGGGGTTGCCAGTAGGGGGGGGAGTCACTGGTACAGGTAGAGTGGAATACATGAACAAAGGGAAGTGACCGAACGTATATCACAGAGCAGGGCGTCATTGGTGCCACGGAGGTGCCACTTACCTAAGTGGGAACAAATCAAACAGACCTATCATGGCGACACTTAATTTTCTAACCTGGAATGTAAGGGGGCTTAACTGCCCTTCTAAGAGCTGAAAAGTCTTGCAATATATGAGACCCCACCAGGTGCGATTGGCCCTCTTACAGGAGACTCATTTAACGGCAGAGTCAGAGGCCAAATTCGGGAAGAGCTGGGGCTGTCAAAGGTATTTCTCATATTCTTCATATGCAAGAGGAGTGTGCATTCTGATACACAGCTCAGTGGGATTCCGGCAAACCAAGGTCCTGAAAGACCAGGAGGGCAGAGCACCAGTGGTTTAGGGGATCATCCAAGGGAAATTGTACACCCTGGTTAGTTATTATTGTCCTAATCAGGATACGACAGAATCCCTGGAGTGGATCGAGAGACAACTGGGGGGCATAGCCCGAAGGGGAAATAATATGGGCAGGATATTTCAATGGAGTATTAGATCCAACCTGAGATCGCACTGGGGGGACCCTTCGCCTGAACACCAAGGGGTCCAGTAAGCTCCAAGGCATGCTCTTAGTATGGGGGATTGAAGATGTGTGGAGGGTAAGAAATCCGGAGACATGTCAATTTACATATCACTCTGCCCCTCACAACTCCGCATCAAGCCTGGATTTCTTCTTGACATCCCAAACAACTCTGGGCCAAACCACTAGCGTGGACATATTAGCTCGTACACTGTTGGACCATGCTCCCGTCCTATTAACTATTAACCTAGACGGACGCAGAAGGGCGAGGCCTCCCTGGAGGTTTAAGAGTGAAGGAATCACGGGGCCTCATTATGAGTATGGAGGTAGGTTGGTGCTATTAGCGCCATGGCTGCCTCCATACCGGGCTCCAATACCGGGGTCTGTGAATGAGGAATTACCGGGTCATTCCGACCTTGGAGGACCCGGTAATTCCTCATGCACAGAACCATTCCCCATTTCCATTGAGCCCCAATAGGGCTCAATGGGAATGGGGATGGAGCTAATAACGGGCCTGTTAATAACGGGCCCGTTATTAGCTCCTTGGTCCCCTCGCGGGACCAGGAAAGGACGTCTGGTTTTACCAGACATCTGTTCCGGGTCCCGCAAGGGAACCTCGTAATAGGGCATCCCATAATGAAGGGTGCCGGTCCCGTACCGGCACCCTTCATTACTGGAGCGCCTATGTTATAATGAGGCCCAAAGACTTCGTTTTTAGAGAAAGGCTGACAGCGGCCATAGACTCATATTTTGACATGAACAAGGGGTTTAGTGGACTCAGTGGTGATCCTATCGGAGGGGTTTAAGTGTGGGATCCGAGGGGAGAGCATAGTGAAAGAATCTGGGATCATAAGACAGATAAGGAGAGAACTAGCTGAAAGAGAGGCAGCTATTTGCGTCCTGCAAGATGCCGCCCCTACCCCTACATGCGCCAAGCAAGCAGTATTAATGCAGAAAACTCCATGTGTTTCACGCCCTGGCACAGAGGATATAAAGTACCTGTGGGATAGGACGGCGCCCCGACAATATGGGGAAGGTCAGGCACCAGGGCGATCCCTCACCAAGGTGACCAGGATGGGAGGTCAAGAGGGCAGGATAGCGGCAATAACCGATGAGAATGGGGAGGACCGGTTTGAGGACCTGAAAATAGTCCAGGAGTTTCAGAGATTTTACACACGCCTGTACTCTACCCAAACACACACTTCACAGGCAGACATAAATTTATACCTGGATCAGGTAGGACTATACTGGTGCACAGATGAGCAGGGCGAGTGGTTGAACCGACGGCTGACACTGGCAGAGGTTACAGGAGCGATCAAAGCTCTGCCATCAGGGAAATCCCACAGCCCAGACGGATTCAGAGCTGAATTTCATAAACATTACGGTGATAAACTGGCCCCCTACCTGCTGCAGGTATACCAACAGGCCGTAGGTACGGGGCACTTACCAGATTCTCTCAGAGACTCGGTGGTGGTGCTGCTGAAGCTTGGGAAACCGGGTAACGACTGCTCATCCTACCGTCCGATATCGCTCATCAATCTCGACAATAAAATATTGGCCAAGATTCTGGCGACCAGGCTATCACTGCTAATGTCAACAATGGTTAAAGCGGATCAAGCGGTCTTTATCCCGGGGTAATCAACGTCATACGGGCTGAGGAGGATGTTTGACCTATTGGCCACACTGCCGCAGGGTGAGCCTGCAGTGGCAGCAGCTCTGCTTGACGCTACCAAAGCGTTCGACTCGGTCGAGTTGCCATTCATGTTCATGGTCTTGCATCGACTGGGCTTAGGGGAACTGTTCATCTCCATAATATCCTTATAATATAAAGAACCAGTAGCGAAAGTGAGAATAAATGGGCAGGTGACAGGACTGATAACACTCGAACGAGGAACATGGCAGGGTTGCCCATTATCCCCCCTACTATTCGCTTTGGCGATAGAACTGTTGGCCGAACGGATCAGGGAACTGCACATCCATTGAGGGGTTCGACTACACACCCATAGAGTGGTGATGTCATTATATGCAGACAGCATGGTGCTTTTTATACAGGATCCCAACACCAACCTTGATCCAATTATGCTGCAAGGTCAGCAATATGGCGACATATCGGGACTTAAGTGAATGCCAGTAAGTCGACCATATTCCCCTTAACAGACGTAGTAGGACAGTTCCACTATAACTTGGGGTTCCAATGGAACTTACTCCGAACTCGCTATCTAGGGAGCACCATAGCCAGGGACGAGGAGATGGTATATCGCAGCAATTATGTGAAAATTCTAGAAATAGCCAAATCGGCTATGCTTAGATGGAACTTCCTTCCGCTCAACCTCTATGGCAGGATATCAGTGGTTAAGATGACCAAACTCCCTAGATTTCGTTATATATTCCTAAACGCATGCAGCACAGTACCCAAGAGATACTTCAGAGAATTAAGATCAGCGGTGACACAATTCATCTGGGCAGGCAAACAAGCAAGAATATCCTGGGATAAACTCACGGCACCTGTGCGAGAGGGGGGCCTAGAACTGCCAGAATTTGAATTATTCTACAATGTGGCACAGGTCGGTTTTCTCCTATACTAGTATGAGATAAATAGAGACTGGAGGCATGTAGAGATCGAGAGAGCACTAGTGGCTCCGTCAATGCTGAGATCAATCATTCTTACCGCCCCAAAACGATCACACAAGACCAAACACATGGTGGAACTGACATGCAGAGCATGGACCCTCCTAGAACGTAAAACCAAAGGGGATATACTCTATTCAACCGAACTCCCGGTCATACATATCCCAGACGTCCCCCTGTCCAGCGAGACAGGATCCGTATCGGTGATGAAAAGACTAGGGGTGACAACATTTGGACAACTGTTCCCCAACAGAACGTTCATAACGATGGAACTACTGAAAGAAAAGGGGGACCTGTCAGCACTAGACGTCATTTTATACTACAGACTGTGCGTAACTTTGCAGCAGCTATTTCTATCTTTCCCCAAACAACCCCAGATCACAAATACATTGGACAGTATGGTACAGAGGACCCTAGGACTCCGAGTAACATCTGTATTATATGCAAAGGCTTTGGCTAATAGACCCATAACCACAGACAATCCGAGAGCGGCCTGGGAACGGACACTAGGGAAAGAAATACTGTAAACAGTGTGGTGATACTGTTGCGAGATTTTCAGGAAGGGAGCTATCTGCACTAGATTCAAACAGATTCATTTTAAGTACTTGCATCAATACTACTACACTCCAGCCCAACTAAAGGAATTCTTCCCGCAGACCACTGGGAGATGCACTAGATGCGGACATGACGCAGCAGGTTTTCTCCATGCGGCATGGGAGTGCGGGGCAATCAGACAGTTTTGGGAACAAGTCTTCGAGGTGATTGGGGGTGTCCTAGGGCGGGAGATAACACCTGACCCAGAACTGCCCCTGCTGGGTTACACCAAATCATTACCCAGAAGTACTAGGAAACTGGTTGGTCTTCTTTTGATACTGGCCAAACAAAGGGTGGCAATGTTGTGGGGAGGGAGGTAATGCCCAATGGTTGCCCAATGGTCAAAGGATATTCTGTACTGCAACGATATGGAGACTAGATGGGGCAACATGTAGGGCAACCGATGGGGGGATAGACAAATGTGGGATGCGTACACGCTGTATTTGATCAAACAATCTGACAATGATGATGATGGACCTCCTTTGCCACAAGGTACACCCTGACAGACCAATCACGAAGGATAGCACCCGCTGACACACTGCCATTCTTTTTTCCAGGAAAGGAAGGAGCACACTCGGCAGGCATTTAGCCGTACCGAATCACCCGGGTGTAAGTTTAAGCCAGGTACTGATGAAACCCCAGACTGCTGTTTGCAAAACTTGGGCTATATGTTGCTAGGAGTCTATAATCCGTGGCATAATGGCCACAATTGGAACACTTCTAATGGCCCATCACCAAAAACCTAATATGAAGAGGAAAATGTTCTCTACTGATTGTACCCAGGGAGGGAAGGGAACAAAGGGGAATTATGTAATTGTTAATTTGTGTTCTACTAAATACCAATAAAAAGAATTATAAAGTATTTGGAATATATTGTAGTCAGGTTATGGGTCTATATTGGGCCTTGCATCAATTTCTGTTTGAAAATTGTCTGACTACTCACTGCTCCACAGGAGTTGCACCCACCAAAGCACTGATTGAACCTTGGCCACGGCTACTGATTCCTAATCACCTATCTAGAAGTTTGTTAACAATTGATGATGACGCAGTGAGAAAAGAAAAACAAAGAGTAAATGAGCAAGAAAGCCAAAGGTATTTTTCTATTTATTTATTTATTTATATGATATTTTTAGAGCGTACAAAGACCGTGAAGTATCGAGGCGCTGGAGAAGGTGAGAGGGGGGGAGTCAGAGACCTAAAACAGAAGGGTCTTTAGAACCTTTCGGAATGGGAGAAACTCATGGAGCTTTCGAAGATCTAAAGGGAAAGTGTTCCAAGGGGTAGGGACAAAAACCGAAAATGATCTGCCTCCAGCTCTGGCATGAAAAAATCTGAAAACCTGTAGCAGAAGTTTATTAGCTGAGCGCATTGGTCGACTTGGAATGTAAGGCAGAATCTGTGACTGCAGGAATTCAGACCCTACGCTGTGAATTGCTCGGTGAACCATACAAAGAACCTTAAACTTAATACAGCTTCTGGTGGGAAGCCAATGAAGTTAATGTAAAAGTTCATTATAGTGAGCACGCCTTGGGTCTTCAAGGGCAAGACCCACAGCAGCATTATGAAGAGTTTGAAGTCATTGTAGTAAACTCTCCGGCTGCCCAAGGTAAATTGTATTGCAATAATCAAGAGAGCTCATGATTGAAGCTGTGGCAATTTTTGCCCTAAGAGCAGATGGAAGGAGGGAGAGAACCTTTTAGAACCTTAAGTTTAAGAAAGCCAGTCTGGCAAACTGCCGAGACCTGAGCTTCCCGTGAGCCAGTGGTCATAACTTTGATCCCAAGACTTTTAACCATGGGGGAGTGTTGGGTGTCCTGACCCACGTTTGAACTATTATGCTACAACATTTGGTGCTGTGGGCTTAGAAAATCCAAGATGCCGAAAAAGGCCACATTGCGCCAGAATCCAGGAAAACCGCGCAGTTTTTGCGCACACCAAAACGGTCGCCTGACCTGCCACCCACCAGTGCGAGCGTGATGGAACAGAAGCGCCATGAGTGAAACGTGGTGCCAAGGAAAAACAGCAGTGCCTGTTAGCTCCAAAAGCGCTTTGAAATCACCTTTGTTTCTCTGAATACAAGCTCAAAATGCATATTTCAAAACTCTACTGCAGAATCTACCTTAATACACTGTTAGCAAGGATCATATGCTATCAAGTAAAATCCCTTTTTTGAAATGTATCAATTCAAGACAGCTCCCAAAAATGGATGCAGTACCATTGTAAGCCACTGACCGGCGCTGGCGCTCTATAAATCCTGACAGAAGAGCTGTCTTGCAGCACTGTGCAGTGAACAGAAGGTGGTCTTATGTAATTAAAAGTTCAAACGACTTGCTTTTCCTGAGAATCCTTAACACCTCAGAGAACCACACAACAGCCAAGGATATCTCATGGCCCTGTTGATTGAGAGGGAGGAGTTTCCCCTGCAGCCTGCGGGACACAACACAATAGACCCTTTCAATTGAATAGAAATGCAGATTAGGGTGTAACTGTCAACAGCTGCCCTGCCAGGAAGGAGAGGCCTGTGATCTCTGGCTCACCAAGTTCTGGGGGGCGGGCCAGACTGGTATGTGAATTCAATTAAGGGCAAATGTATGTTTGATTAAATTGCTTATAAAATCTTATATTAAGCTCACAGAAATGTACAATTTGGGGGTCCTTAATATGGAAAATGCCCTCACTATTTGAGACCAAACTCCACTTTGTGCGGTGTTCTGGGACCGAACCCCGCTATTCATTAATATTGAAGACACAGGGTTTATGCTAGAGACATAGTAAATTACTGTCATCTGCCCAGAAGGGTGGTGTACCTCTGTGTAAATTTGGGTAAAAGTCCAATATTGGAAAACCAACCAAAAAGTGCAAAATGTTGTCATTTCTTAACCTAAGCTCTTAGAAACATCAGAGTTGGAACAGAGACCTACCCGAAGTAATATATGATGTGTATATGTCATTTCAACAAACTGTGTATATGTGTTTTGGGTAAAATTGATTTTTCTAAGTAAATGCAAAGGGGAAGATCCTCTGACTCATAAAACATACCTCATCACGATGACACTCCATTCCTTCCCCCAATCAAGGGAGAGAGGAGGACTTGGCCAATGACAAGTTGTGAGGGGCAGACTTAGTTATGCCCACGCACACACCCATTTTCAAAACACATAAAAAGAGACGGCTTTGGACAGGCAAGACACTCACTTTCCACTTTCTTGCGAAGCATTTTGCCGGACGACTTCAAAATCCAGAACTCCACACCAGATAGATCCAGAACCAAGCCAGAACTTAAAGCAGGGGCCAATCCACAAGCTGAATCCTCTTCAACAGGCCTCCATATCTTTTGCAACCAAACTATTCAACAGCCGGGCGAGCTGTTTGATTCTGGCTAGAACCTTGGGCCAGAACCATATCCAGACCCAGAAAGCAGAGCTGTATCCAGAACCTGTGCTTTCTATTCCTTATAGTTCTTCCATAATCGCGCTCGACGCACTCGGAAAAAGTGCTGCGATTTGCAATTTGGTCCAATTAGCTCCTGTCAAAATAGCCGCTTTTGCTTGAACTGCTAAAATTCGTTTTCAACCTGCTAATCCCTCATTGAGCATCGCGAGTGTGACTTGAACTAATCTTAAATAGCTATCACCTACCCTGAACCTCCTACAGCAAATTAAAATAATTTTTAGAATATTTTTCCCTTCTTTGCATACCACATTTAAAAGTACTTTTGCCTGTGTTTAAAACCATCCCTGTTTCTTTAAGCTTGCTAGGGGTGAACTGAAATTCGTATGGCATTGTGATTGTATTCCTGAAAACTGTGTGCTTTACTTCCATCTCCTTATATTGCATAGGAGGGGAGTGAATTGCCACAAGGGGAAAAGTGAACATATTATCTCTTGTGAAACCCTATCAGTTTATTTCTGTACTGCTTCTTTCCATCATTGTTTTTCCTTGAAACCATAAAAGCATTCTCAGTTACCTGTTCCTTCCTATACCAACTCCTAAGTAATTAAATAAGCGTACAATTGTAATATTATCCATTGTTGATCACTGTCATATTCTTAAGTGCGATATAAAATATTAATTTATTATAAAAGCGTTATATATATATATATAAATATATATATATATATATAGTTTAATTTTCCCAATAAATCTTTTAAATTGCAAAACAAACCTACTTCTTGGCTCAGTGAGTTCAGGGGGAGTCAAAGAGAGGGGCGTTATATAAGGGTTTATCATCCAGAGTATAACTTGTCATAAAAATATATAAATAAGGGCTTCCCTTGGGCGTCCCAGACGAGGCACTGACTTAGTGCGATTGCTGAATTGAAGTCACTTAACAGGAGGGATCAGAATAAGGGCCTAGGGAAGACGGCCAGTAGTCAGAAGACCAAAAGTGACTCTCCACATTTGAACCACCAAAAGAACCTCTGTTTTTTCGGATCAGAAGAAGGCGTGTTAAGGCAAAACAGAATCTGGGTATCGTCAGTTTAGGAAAAGAAATGTACTCCATGGCTGGCGATAAGTTTGGCTAATGCCTGTATATAAGGGTTACAAAGTAGAGGCGACAGGGCAGAGCCGTGAGGGACCCCGCAATGCAGTCCACTGGGAGGAGATGTGAATGGGGGAGGAAAACTGATTGGGTTCTATCCGATAGAAAAGAGGAGAACCATTTAAGCGGGATGCCCGATATTCCTGCCTCATGCAGGCAGGACAACAGTTTCTGGAGATCAACTGTATCAAAGGCTGCAGAGAGGTCAAGTAGAATCAAAGCTCCCACCTCTCTGCAGTCCTGAAGCAAAGCCATGTCGTCCATAAGTGCCACCACCACGGATTCAGTCCCCATCAGGTATGTATTACACAGACAAGAACTGATTATTGGGGATCAGTATTACAAAGATGTCGCCAATCGGCTGGCAAATTGAACCTCACGTATGAACCTCATCCATTACAAGTGGTTGACAAGAAATGGTCTATGCTGACACTGTCCGGTGGTAGACTGACGGTGACTAAGAATAGTTTCTTCAAGAAGTTTTGTGATTCTGGATCATTTTCAGAAGCTTTACTAATTATATTCCCTAAACGAGACAAAGACCCAACACTTCCCAGTAACTATAGACCGATTTCCCTTATAAATATTGAAACTAAAATTTTTGCAAAAATAATAGCTAATAGAATCGAATCCTCACTTCCAATACTGGTTAAAGCAGATCAAAGGGGTAAAGTGAAAGGACGCAACTTATCCTCTAACTCTAGGCTGCTTCTCAATGCCATTAACCTAGCAAACAAAGATAAAAAAGATAAACAAGGCTATGCTGCTATTGCATTGGATGCGGAAAAGGCTTTTGACCATGTAGTTTGGAACTTTATGTTTCATACCCTTCGCTGGTACGGATGCAGTGATAAATTCATTTCATTGGTCGAACTCCTTTATTCATCCCCCAAATCCTTAATCTATTTAAATGGCCAAACACCCTCCTTCTTTCCATTGCTCAGAAGAACGCGGCAGGGCTGCCCCTTCTCACCGTTACTATATATGCTTTCACTGGAACCGTTATTGGAATTAATAAGATCTAACAAAAATATCCTAGGGATTCAAGTAGGTGCTTCATGTACCAAAATAGCAGCGTATGCAGACGATATCCTTATTCTAATTAAAAACCCCAAACATCACCTACCCAATCTCTTCAATGCTTTATCACAGTTTGTTCAAGTATCAGGTTACAAATTAAACAGACAGAAATCAGAAAAAATGCCCTTAAATCCCTAGTGCTTCAAACATGACATTGATATTTTTGGCCTTAGATGATGCAGTAGCTCCATTAAATACTTGGGTATTCGGTTTGCCCCTACAATCTATGATACTATCAAGCTTAACACTAAGATATTACTGGACACACTTAAAGACCTAACATCCAAATGGTCCCCCCTTTAACTCTCTTGGTGGGGGTGTTTGGATACGATCAAAATGATGTTGTCCCCTATTGTACTATACTACCTTCAGCTTCTTTCTGTTGCACTATCTCTTTCCTTTTTCAAATATATATATTCTATTTTACTAAACTTTCTTTGGGGCGTTAGAAAAAGTAAAAGAATTGCGCTGACCAAACTTAAAGCACCGTATGAAATGGGTGGAGTAAGATTTCCGGACTTTAAGCTGTATCACTCTGCATTCCTCATTAAACAATCTCGTCACTGGTTTGTAGATCCTGCCTGAAATCTCTGATACTCCTATTTGGTGCTCATTTGTCTCCCCATTTGTCCATTCTTATTTCCCCTTATCTATTATCCGTAAACTCGTTAGAATAATTAATGTTACATTTATATTACTTCCATCTACTATGCTAGTTGAAATATGTACCATGATCCAATCTGTTTAATGCATGTTTTTGGTACTTATGAATTGCTTTGCCTGTCAATATTATCAACCTCTGTTCACTTTCTTTTTTGGCATAAGTTCCTCTTAAAGTCTGTAATTTGTTAACATATGTATTATCTTTACTACCCTAAAACAATCAGAACTATTAAAATAAAAAAGAAGTTTCGGGAATCCGTAAGTAATCCTTGTGATGGGGGTAAATCAGAGTCCAATGCCGAATACCGGTAATGCCCCCGAAGATATGCTAACAGATGACGTTTTGAATCCACAGGTACAGATGAGGTTGCGACAGGAACCCAGCGGTATTCTGACACAGATATTTTTGCTGAAGGTGGTGATACCCGTTGTCATCACCAGCGACACTTCAGACACCGGCTAGTATACCTGGGTGATTATGCCATGGTCCCATAGGCGGGACTTATGTAATGTGATGTGAAAATACCTATCTGTGATTTGGTCTGTTAAGTTCAATATTTGATTGTGTTGGTTCTTATTGTTATGATAAGGGAGGAGAGTTGTGATGCCTTTTAAGATGACGTACCTGATATGTCAGAATGTCAGTGAGCAAAAAGGCGGGTCATGCTGCGTTCTCACAAAGTAACCTCTTTGTTGTGCTCGCATCCAGTGCTAATCCCACAACACGTGCTACCCATGGTACACATATTATTAATGCCCCTTGGGCAAACCATAACCCTTGCCAGAACGCCTAAGAAAAAAGAAAACAGCCGCAATGCAGGTCTTTGGCCTCGGCTCTAGGCAGGACTGTGGCCCCAGCACTGGGTCTGTACTATAGACCCAGGAACAGATCTGGGTCCGAGTCGTGCAAGCCGGGTCTCCGCCAGCTCTACAGTGGCCAAGTTGTGGTGGCTTTAGGAACCATAACTGGCACATTTCCAGGGGTTTTTATGTTTTGTGTAGCAAACAAAACAGGCTTCCAAACAAAATATGTTTAGCGAACTATTATCATAAGAATTTTCAAAGTGTGATGTTTCCCAGTGCAATGGGAACACATCTGCGCTCTCGTTGATTTGAATGTGTAGGGCCGTATGTCCTTTACCAAGGTGTAAATCACTTTGGTGGGTACACTATTGTGAATTGTACTTTTTTTTGTTCTCTTTCTTGTGGAAGGTGAAGAGGTTCAGTTCATAAATTCGGTGCATTTGCGTGTCTCCAATTCGAAGTATTACCATGTGAAATAATTGAACAGGTTTGAGAGAAGTCTGTCACTAACTAGCCAAGGGACCTTTAAAGCCGAGTTATATTAGCTTGTGACACTATTCTGGGCTTTTCTTGGTAATTGTTTCGCTAAAATGTAATTGTTTCATGTGGGGAAATTACATAGCCGTACACTAGCTACCCAATTTTTAAGTATTAATATAATGTATTTATATAAGCATCCACTGGATGATAAAACAATAATACTGACCTTACATTTCGCACTACACCAAGTGCAATTGTAGCTCAGTTTTGCTTGCAGAGACATGAACAACTCTGCTGGCGCGTACGGCAGGTCACATGCATTTCTGGACTACAAAAATAAAGTAAAACGCGGGCGTTTGCTGCCATCTGCTGCGGAAGGAGATAAAGGCAGCTAAAGCGTAACGCTGGAAAATACTCCCAAAACAAATTAATATGGCCGCTCGCTCGTTGGGTCAAACGTTTTCGGGGATAATGTTAGTAAAAGATTCCATGTGACTTCCGACACAATGTTGCAATCTTGTAATTTTAGGATCAAATAATTTTCAGGATTTGCAGAGTTCGATCTTTTGACTAAAAGACATCACGGAATTCACACATTTCGACCAAATGATCTTGAGCCAACCTCTGGGCTGAGCTACTATGAGTGAGGTGCAGCTAATTGCAGAGTAAACTGGGCCCAACTCATCCAGTACCTCCTTCAGGGCCCTCTGCTGGGCTCTGATGAACTCATTTCCACCAAGATTATTTGTTGGCTTTGAAAGAGTGCATTTGTAAGTCAGATGTTTTAGTAAGTGACTGAGTCAGCAATCACCACAAGGAGTATCTAAGTGGCCCCTTTCCCTGGAAAGTCACATATCATATGGGACTGGCATATTTGTTTCTAATGGCCACAAGTGGCCTTTAAAATCTGGGTCTACTCAAAAGAAAATGTAATCACTTTTTTAGAAGCTTCATAGTCAAGGCTGTCTGCTTACTTGAAAGGCATAACACGCGTTCACCTTTTTTGGCTGAAATGTACATTTTATTCACAGCAATCATAATAAACTACAAGTCTGTGTCAAGTAATGACTTAACCCCTTAAGTGCCAATTGCATAGACTTCAATAATAGCCTGGCACTTTAAAGCAGGTACAATTATCACATGGTTTTATCTGGACCATAACTTTAATTCTTCAAAGTGAGCAACCCTGTTCCATATCAGGTGGGAAATTACCATCCAGTCCTGGCTTTCAGAATGAAATCATCTTGCAATCTGGTGCTCTAATTCTTTCTTTGTAATGAGAATAAGAAACCTGGGAGTGCTTTGCAATAATGCAAAATGTCTTGCACTAAAAATGCCAGGACCAGCCAAACATGACCCTCGAGCTCTGTTTCTGCGTATTTCCGAGCGATAAAAGGAGTCAGAGGGAAGTAGTGGTAGGTGAGAACAGTAAGTACTTGTGCACTTTATGAGCCTTACAGCGCTTTTTGGGCTTTCCTATCCAGCAGTAACGTCGTACTCAGTTTACTACTCTGTGACACAAGAGGAAAGAAGGTACTTCTCTTAGTTAAGTGGGTGTATGCCCTAGATATAGATCTCCAGGGATGTGTACAGATAACCATAGATCTCCGTGGGACCTGTATGTATATGTTGAAATTCTGGCAGGGCTGCCTTTTAACCTTCCAGTCAGTAACATGAGCACACTTCAGCTGGGTAATTGGTACATGTTTGCAATACTTTGAAGCAGCAAAGCCGGTAGTACGCGTTGCACAAGCAAGCAGGGTATATTTGTTATTGAGGGGAAGTGAAGAAGGGAAGGGTGGTAAGTCAGAATAACTGTTGGAGCTCCATCATGTCAGTGAGAAAAGAGAAACTGGCACAGATCTTGTCTCCACATGGATGGCTGCTTACGAGCCCCATCCAATGTGGGCATCAGGGCCCAGAACAGCCTGTGACAGCCTCGCCTCTGGTATTTTTCATGAATGATCACACCTCGGAACCTCTGAATTGTCCAGGGAAGTTCGAATAAGGAGTACTTCGGTTTGGTGTTTTAGAAACAACAGGGTGCTTGGCCTTCTGATGCCACATATTTAGATGGCTTGGATAGCCCTCCTGAGCCAGCAGCATTCCTGGAATTGCCAGTAGTGCTGCTTTACAACCCATTCACTGATGCTAGGCTGTCACACTCCATCCCGTCGTCCCCTAATGACTTGAAATCGTTCTGTAGAAAGGTGCATGGGGAGGCAGCCAAGCCACCAGGACACAAAGCGAGTGTAGGGTGGATCGGTAACCAGTGCTGGCCGCACAGTTTGAGGTCCTGGTGCCTGAGGAGCAGTGTGCACCCTGGAGGGATGGGTGGAGATAGTTGCAGCTAAAATGAGATGGTGCCTTTAGGGCCATGGGCCAAGCTTAAGAGCATGTTCATCAATACAAGAAGCCAGTGATGGAAGGGAGCCATTCTGTGGTAGAGGTTTATTGTGGGTGTGGAATGCACTGGTGTCTGTTTCTTATGCCTTTCCTATATTCCCCGGAGGCTCAGGGTAATACAAAAGATCAGTCAAAGCAGGGTGGCAGTGATTCTGGGGGCTCCCTGGTGGCCTCGTGGGGTGTGGTTCCCTTCCCCTCTTGATCTCTAGTTACATGGAGCTTGGAAGATCCTGAGGGGGCCTTGCCCTTTACAAGCAGGTCACTAGGGAAACAGTGGGCAGTCTGGACATTAGAAAGGCAGAGGCTGGAAGATCAGGGCAGGGCTTCTGGACCAGTTGGTTGATACTATCCTCTGCTCTGAGCACCTTTCCACTGTGAAAGCACCTTCAGTCTTCCTCCTCCATCCCATTGCAAATCTGTGGACGTTGATCCCAGTGTCAGTGTCAAAGAGAAAAGGGAGAGTGACAACATTGCCCATCATCATCCTAGGAGAAACTGCCTAGTGAGGGTGGCAAACAAACCCAGCTGTTCAAGTGTGATATGCCTTACTGAGAATTGGTCATTATTATTACTTATTTGTTTTTGCTTAATAATAACCTTTACAAAAATACTTGAATTAAAATAACCAATAAAACTATACATTCATTGATATCAATGATAAAATACTTTTCAAACGAGAAAATACACATAAAACACATTTTTAGGATACAAATACAGATACGAATACCAATGCAGAATCGAGTTCAAGTACAAATACAATTACAAATGTAGGTATGGCTTCATATCTCTGAAATAATTTGCATACAACAGATAAAAATCACATTACTGCCAGATTTAATGTAACTGATCTGCTATGTAGCATCATATCTCACCATAGTTGTTCAGGATACACCTTTTGAAATAGCGAATTCGCTGCCCTCTCAGGCCTGTACATTCCGTCATCAAGTGTGGCAGCGTTTCCCTAGAGTCCAGCATGTTACAAAATTGGCAAATCACCACTCATTTCATTATTTATACCTCCTCTTGCTAATAGGATGTCTCTTGTCGGTAGAACATTTAATCTGGTAATTATGCTTTTCAACAAGTCCCACCATGTGACGGTACTCAGCTCACACTTCATAATGGATTCTTTAAGAAAGGCTTCTCTTCATTTCCATGCCTCCTGATAGAAACATACCCGTTGTGTGGGTCTGCACCCCGTCTCTGTGGTAATGTGGCCAACATGAGGTGTGTACCTTTTTGTCTCGCAGGAGTGCAGCAACATGGGAAAGATTATGCACCCTTCTGTGGGAATGCAGAAATAATTAGGTGTGTGCCTCCTTCCATGGGTGAATGCATCTGAAATTGTGTGTTTTCCTTCTTCTCTGTGGCAGTACATGAAGATGTGTGAGTGTGCCGCTTTCCCTGTGGAAGTGTGGCACACATTAAGAATCTGCTCCATTTCCTGTTTGAGTGCAGCGACATTTGTAAGTGCACACCTCGAAGGTGGGAGTGGGAGTGGGAGTATGGCAAAAACGTAGGTAGACACCCCCTTCCTAGCAGGCGTGTGCTAGTAATTGTGTGTGCACCAACTTTCCTGGTGGCGTGTGTTACAAATGACGCATGTGTCCCCTTTGCTGCAGGAGTGCATTCGAAATTGTGTATGCGCCCCCTTTCCTGTGGAGGGGTGTGTGTGTAATTGTGCGTACACCCCCTTCCTTGCAGGAGTGCAGCAAACATGTGGTGTTTGCCCACTTACTTACAAAAGTGCATTACAACTGTTGTGTGTGCCTCCCTTCAATGTGGAATTGCAGCAACAATTAGGTGTGTGAGTGACGTAGTTCACGCTTTGTCGTGGTATGTCCAAGCAGGGAAATTCTGAACATAGACATATAGGGTCTGGTTCACAGAGCACTTTCCAGTGGGATTGCACCATTATGAAACGCTTCTGTAAATCAGCCCCATGACGTCACCTGTCCTGTTAATTCACCATCCGGGGAATCAACAACTGTGTTACCCCCTCAGCACAGCAGTCACTGTCAATCACCACCAGCTTAGCTTGTATTATCCATGACAGCAGGAATAGCTGACCTGCCTTTCACTGGGATAGTCATCCTCTTCTGACTCAATCATGAGTGCCTACTGACTTTGATGAGACTTTTGCTGGGCTTAAAAAACACAAAACCCTTGGATAGTCTAACGGGATATGGCCCTCGTTCATTTTGATGACTGTTTGAAATGAGGTACAGAGAGATCTCTCCTTTTGTTAGGGATGATTGCTCCAGCATCACTTAAGCACACAAATGCACACTAGCAGGGGGAGGGGTAGGGAGGAGCTTATTATGTTGATGGCAACACAAGCGCTGTGAGGCACACAGACGTCTTGGGGAACCAGTACTGCAATGTATCCTCGCCCTTTCGGAGCTAGCATGTGTCACTCAAATGTGCATCCAACATCTGTGCAGCAATGGGGCTGCTACCACTAAGTGTGCTACACTTTGGCCCAAATGTTAACGAATACAGAATCAGGAAGGGAGTCCTCCAAGAGTGGAGGTGATAGTGGCCCACCCCAAATGGGCCTCCCCTGTACCTGGCACAGTTGCATTTAGTAAGAGGGGGCTACCAGATGTCAGACTTCTACCTTCCTTTTGTGGGTGCACAGCTGTCGTCTGATCGTCATTCCTCTGCTCTATAAGCAAATGTTCTTGCAAAAATCTCTTTAGTCCAGTCTCACACATTTCAACTCCATTATGTTGCTGTACCATCTTACTCTCCACAGTCTTGAATGTAGCCACTTTCACCTTAAAGTGGAGCTCAAGACAAGATGCCAAAATATATTTAATGTTTCCTTTCATGTGTTTTTAGGCATGGGTCATCACAAAAGACTTGTGAGCTGTTGTCTCACCAGCTGCACAATGTTTGACTCACCTCTGCCTTCATATTCCACTGCTTTTTTGGATAGGTTTATTTCCAACCAGTATTTCAAGATAAGTATCTGGATAGGTTTGTTTCCAACATGTATATCAATGTAATTATCCCACTAAGTGACAAAGAGCTATGGCTCACAGGATGCAAGGCTTCCTCAAAGGGCCATGGCACACAGCAGACTACTTGGTCATGAGCTGCCACTGAGTTGGTGTGCAGAAGGCCCCATCCAATGTTCGACTGTAATTGTAGTTGTAGACACGTACCGAATTGCTATGCATACAGAGGTGGTCATGCATATTTAATGTTGTATTCCAGTGGATCGGCACAGACATATTCAGCTGGTGGAGTGGCAACTGCAGCAATTACATGCCTGACTCTGTATGACCAGCTGAAAAGAGAGCAGATCGTGTGTACAATGGCAGACATTTCACACAAATGGGAGTAATCATTATCAAAACGTGTCACTGCAACCTGAAGAACATGTACACAGCATGGGACAAGCAGTATTTCCCCCAGCCTTAGGGCAGAAATGACATTGGAGACTATTCACTGCTACAAAGCCCAACCATATCTACTGTCTTAACCACTCTGCCACAACCAGTTTCACTTTATGCCAGACGTCTGCATCTCTGTGGGTCCTGCCATCAAAGATTAACATGCCTAGATGGGCTTGTTGGTTGAAGGCATGATGCTGTTGTGATGACCTTCTCACTCACCCATGGCATCAAAGGTGGTGAAGATGACCCAAAGAGCCTTAATTACCACAAAGCTAGTGACTTGTCTGCTTGTTCACATATCTGTTATGTAGTGGGCTTTCCTACCCTCTGACTTGACCAATTTCTTTTCAATACAAGAACACTACAGGAACCACTGCATCACACAACTCAGAAATAGCTTCGCATGCACAGTAATTCCAGCTGGTAATTTTCCAGCAGGCGTCAGTACTTGCAATCAGCTCCTTAAAGCCTTTGTTCTGAACACCGGTCTATGGTGGAAGGCCTTTTGCCATCATTATCACCAGTTTGGCATTCAGGAGCCATACTCACAGGTGGTTACAATTACTTTTCTGGCTGTGCTCAAATGGCTCACTGCGACCGGGCATGCACATCACCACTGTTCCCGTGCCAGCACTACTGCTTTGCTTGAGGCTGGGAGACATTTTCTGTCGGATTAACACTCTTTCACTTCTGGGGCGACAGTGCAGGGCAGTGCTAGCATGCTGCTAAATGTTCACCGATTCCTAGGAAGTGGTTTCTCCATATGTCGGTGGTATCCCTGTGCATGACGTTGCTTCATTCGGTCATCCATCAGTAAGGTACCCAGATTGGTCTTGGCTTTCCATGGGACACAGATAGTTGGCACAGTGTCCACGTGCTACGATGTAGTTCTTGACCATGGTCAAGATATTCTTTGTTGGCCTGCAGTAGAGGCAGGAGTAGAGGAACATTTGCACTCCACAAGGTGAATCGGTGTCACTGGTTGCTGCGATGGTGTGGTTGGGCCTGCCATCACTTGATGATGATCTACCGCCCTGACTCTTCACAGTATCCAATTTTGTGTTGCAAAGAGAGTGTAGACAAGGTGTGTGCTTTGTGTCAGATATGCACTCTGAACACATTGCAGAGTTGTGCTAGCAAGCACTATTTCAGAGTTTTCTTGTTTCTCCTTGAGTACCTCTGGCTGACTGCTTGAGCAGGGGTTAGACACAGTATCAGTATTCTCAAATATATTTCCACCCTTCATTGGGCAAGGTGACCTCTACTCGACGTCTCTGTGGTCTTCAAAACCACCACCATTGCCTACATCAGATTCAGAGGCCAAAGAGATGGAAGGGGTGGAGGGAGATGCAGTGGATGCGCCACTCTGGTGAACATTCTGGCCTCTAACATGAGCAATTGCCTATGACCATGCTGCCCCATATCCAATACAGTGAGTTGCAAGTCCAAACCCTCCTCAGTAGGAAGAAACTCTTCCAAAATGTATTAATTCAATGACTCCTCTGGTGGCACCTCAAATGACCCTTGCAAAACGTAGATGTCTACCCTGGTCCTTTACATAATTGGAGGATGGGATCAATTCTCACTTGTGCCAGAGATGTTAGGGACAGATGGCTTTGAGCTGGCAGCAGTGAAGTGTCAGACACAGCTAAGCCAGTGATGACATTAAAAACGCTAGTAACCACCTCAACTGGTGTTTCAGTGCTCTGCGTCCTTGCAAGCAGGGCCAGTGGGCGACGTATGGTTGCTACCTTTTGCTGTACTGTGCTGCCACACAGTATATCTGCAGCAGCTGTTTCCACTGCAAAACATGCAATATTTCTACAAATTCCTCTTCGCATGTTTGGCTGCTGGACTTGAGGAAATCTTCTTTTTTGTTTTTTATTACCAGACACAACTCCGAGACTGACTAACCCGAGTGTATTTTTCAAAACTTGGTAATGCTTGGTATTGCATGGTTTACAGCAGAAACAGCCTCAACTGCAGCACTCTGAAAATAATGTCTTCCTAAAATAGTTAGCCCTTCAATCAAAAGGTGCCAATGCATTTAACAAGAAATCCAAGTATCTTCAATCACAAACCTAACACACCACCTGCTTCAACCTTCATACATCTAACACGCATGGCTCCACCCCCTCCTTTATCTGGACACCCATTTCATTAACTATATAAGCACTTTGACACCCCATACATCCCTCCCTACTTCACCTTGGTTAACATTTTCCCCACCACCCCTTCTCTCCCTCCTTCCATCTACCCTTTACCAGAATAGCACTTACCTGATATGCACGTTCAGAACCCATAGCACTTTTACGACTTCAGTAAGCTGTACTTACTTTAATTCCAATTTTACCCTCCCTTCACCGCTTCACTCCCTGCCCACCTCGACCCCCCCATTCTATGTCTCCTCAGCATTTCTGGAACATACTCTTGCACATGGAAAGTATTTGCTTACTAACCCTAATTAAATATCAATGGTCTCTACATGCTTTTACATCTTGGCTGTGACCAGATGACTCTGATGCCATGAAGCACTTGTGTGATCTGGCGGCTGTATATAAGACATGTGTGGCAGCAGTGCACTAAACCAAGTTGTGCATAAGCATGCGTTCAATCAACTAGTATGCCCCAAAGTCATTTGCGCTTTCCCTGAAGTGTACTAATACATTTGACAGGTAATACAAGTGCTTGTATGTTGTGTTTTTGTGTGAGCTATTGCACTCAAGTAAAGTTGTGCATGAGTGCTCACTCAATCAACCAGCACAACCAAAATATATGTTTGCTTCCCTCAAAGTGTGCCAATACATTTGACAAGAAATTCAAGTGCTTGTTTGTGTCAACGTCTGCTCTCAACCAAGTCGTGCATGAGTGTGCATTCAGCGAATGAGCAAGCATCATTGACATTTGTACTTCCAGAAAAGTGTGCTATTGCATCTGACATGAAATGCGTCAGCTAAGAGTGTGTATTCAATCAACCAGTGGAACCCAAAAGCATGTGACCATCCCTCAAAGTGTGCTTATACATTTCAGGTGTCATCGTTATTGCCTATATACAAGTTGTGCATGAGCGTGTACTTAATCAGTGCACGCTGAAGACCTGATGGCATTTGTCTTTCCCTCATTATGTGCTAATCAGTTTGACAAGAATGTCAAGGCCTTGCACGTGTAAGCTACCGCACTCAGCCAAGTCATACTTGAGCACAAGTTCAAGAAACCATTGTGACCCAATGATGTGTGCCCTCCCCTCAAAGTTTGCTAATAAATTTGACAAAATAGTGCTAATGTGTCAGCTACTATCCTGTTGGGAAGGAAATGGTCCTATTTCACCCATATGTTACATGCAAAGAGCCTTATAACATAGAGAATTAGATGAATAACATTGCCCATGCCATCACACTAAGACTCCATTTTGTATGAAGCCTAGACGCCATCTTTTCCTAGACCCAAAAACCACCACTCTGTGAAGCTGCGGCACTCGCATCCCCGGCCTCCGACACAGAAGGACCAAGCCATCGACACATCAAGCCTGCTCCGCACGAGCCTTGTTCCCACGGAAGTCCATCCACTCACTGTCCTCTTAATGTTGCAAATACCTAGTATCGTTTCTCAAAGAAAGCGCTCTGCAGAGAGCGAGAGACAGAAACAGGCCACAGCACAAACACCCATCCATCTCCACTAAACTGCCCATATCCCTTCGACCCCCACCCCGCCAGGCTGGAGCCCACCTGGCCTCTCCATCCCGACCCTCCCAATTCCTTTCATGCCGATAACTATCTAACCCCCTGGTCTTGCCCATTTCAGATTACCCAACATAGATCTAATCCTGTGCAGCAATATATTTTCCCAATCACAACACATGGCTGTTCATTTCATGAGGCACCAGGGAAAGGCAGACAGTAAGGAGATCAAACCCCCGGGGGAGAAACTTGGGTGAGGGAACTGCGGTATTAATGAAGCCCTGAATGTGAGGTCGGCATGTCTATATATTATTCTCTTTCTTCACAAGACGCCCTTTCACATGATGCTCAGGTATCTGCCATTGTTCATGAATTACCAGTTCCTGTTGTTTAGCTTAGACAGTTAGAATGTATCACCCTTGCGACCCAGCCTTCATCACAGAGATGAGCCGAGCTGACCCACGTGCACCAAGATCGACTGGGAAGCAGCAACCAATTAGGCATCCTATATAGAGCAGGCCTTTCTATGGGCCTCATTACACGGTAGGCGGTATGGGTTTACCGGTACTGGTAAGGGCACCGGTACCAGTAAACCCCTACCGCCTTACTACGAGTTCCCTTTGTGGGACCCGACTTTAACGGCTGGTTTTACCAGCCGTTAAAGTAGGGTGCCGCAAAGGGACCTCGGAGCTAATTACGGTACCGTAATAAGCACCTTCCCCATTCCCATTATGCCCTATGGGGGCAAAAATGGGAATGGGGAAGAGCCTTGGTGAATGGGGAATTACCGCCCCCGCTCACCTTGGAGTAGGGCGGTAATTCTGCCATTCACCAAGGCGGACACAGTAAAATACAGACGCTAATAGCGCCATGGTTACCGCCTACCGTGTAATGAGGCCCTATATGTCCCCCACGGTTTATAGTGATATTTTCGAATTACATTATGTTGAAAGTCATAATGTCAACAAAGAAAAGTCGAAAAACAAAATTTTGAATGTCTATTTTTGTTTGTTTTTTGTTCGAAATGGGGGGGTTCCCCCCAAACCCCTTTTTTTAAAAAAATGTTTTCTTTTACCTCTTTTTTTTTTACTTGCGGAACCCAAAAAAACATGTAAATAAAAAAATAAAACATTGGGAAAAAAAATGTCATTTTTTTTTCAACATTTTTGGCATTCGACCTAATGTTTTCGACTTTTTCACTGCACCCCGTCCCCCACCAACCAGCAACATGACTTTTGCCTTAGACTAAATCATCACTGATGATGCGTTTGCCCTTTGTAATGTGCTGCCCGTGTAATTTTGGGCAGAGAGCTCTCGGGAAGCAGAGTTCTTTGCTGGCATACTAATATTATGTACATTTTGTTTTCCTTGCAATTTCTCTGTTGGTCTTATTCCCTGACGGGGTGTGTAATTATTGGGACACGTGTTTGAGGTTGGTGCCTACATTCCTCAACCAAGTCATGTGTAAGTGCACATTCCATCAACCAAAATGCCCAAAAAGACATTTGACCTTCTCTCAAAGTGTGCTAATGAATGTAAAAAGAAATTCAAGTACCTGTGTCTGTTAGGTACTGTGTTCAACCAGGTTGTGTGTGAGCACACAATCAATTAATCAGCACATCTGAAAGATGTTTGCCCTTCCCTCCAATTATGCGAAACATTTTGACAAAAAATTCAAGTGCTTATGTGTGTCAGCTACTGTCCTCAACCAAGTCATGATTAAGTGCATATGCCCATAAAGACATTTGCCCTTCTCTCAGTATGCTAATAAATTTGACAAATTCTACTGTGAATGTGTATCTGCTACCGCTCTCAACCAAATGACACATGAGCACATGTTCAATCAACCAGTGTTGTTGTATTCCCTCAAAGTCTGATAATGAATTTGACAAGAAATGTAATGCTTGTGTGTGTCAGATACTGCACTTAACCAAGTCCTGCAGGTACGTGCATTTGCTTAACCAGAATGCCTTAAAGACATTTGCACTTTCCTAAAAGTGTGCTAATAATGTGACAAAACTCAAGTGCTCCTGTGTCTCAGCAATTGCACTTAACCAAGGAATGTGTTTGTGCACGTTAAATGAAATAGCACACCCTAAAAGTCATTCCCCCGTCTCTCAAAGTGTATTCATATATTTGAAAACAAATGATTCAAGAACGTGTGCGTGCCAGCTACTGTGCTCAATGAAGTCATGCTTCAGTGCACTTTTAATCAACCAGCGTGCTCCACAGATCTCGCTCTTCCCTCAAGGAGTGGTAATACATTTTACAGGAAATTCAAGTGCTAGTGTGTATCAGCAACTGTGCTCAAACAATTTGTGTGTGAGTGTGTGTTCAATCAGCTAATGTGTCCAAATACATTTGCCCTTTCCTCAAAACATGCTTATACATCTTAAAAGAAATTCAAGTGCTTGTATGAGTCAGCTGTTGCGCTCAGCCAAGTCGTGCTTGAGCACTTGTTCAATCAACCAGTGTCCCAAAGACATTTGCACATCCCTCAACGATTGCTAATAAGCTTGACAACAGATTATGTCAGTTACCTCGCCCAATCAAGTTGTGCAGAAACACACGTTCATCCAACTTGCCCCAGAGATGTTTGCATTGCCCCTCAAAGTGTCCTAATAAAGTTGACAAGAAATACAAGTGCTCACGTCTGCCCGCTACTGTGCTCATAAAAGTCACGCTTGAGTGGGCGTTCAGTCAACAATAGCACACCCCAAAGAAGTGCTGCCCTCCCCTCAAAATGCGCTAGTAAGTTTGACAAGAAATGCAAATGCTGCGGTCAGCTATTACACTCAACCAAGTACTGCATGAGATACATTCAATAAAGCTGCCCAAGCACAAATTACACCTCCATCCAGGCAAATGGTATGTTGCTTTACACACCCAATCACTCTTTCATTTATGCTACTGCCAGAGTGATCAGCAAGACACTGCAAACAATTCATTTATCAGCATGCCCCACTGGATTTTCCCCTTCCCTCAAAGAGTAATAATACATTTTAAATGATGTTCAAGTGCTTGTGTTAGTCTTTGTGCTCAACTGAGTCCTCTGTGGGTCATCACTCAATAAAGCCACTGTGGAGAACATTTGGAATTCAAAATGTTATGCACTCCACTTGCACATTACTGCATTACAATATTGAGAATATACTGCAAACTGACATATTTAAAAAATGGTTTCTTGCTTATGCGAGGTGAGCCGTGAGGCTTTACTGCATATGTCTTTGTGATGAAGGCTCTTCGCTTAGTGTGTAGCTATGCTCACCTTCACATCTCTTGCTTCTGGCATGCTTTCCTTTTGCCGTATGTAAGCATGTTTTAGGCTCCCACTTTCTTGCAAAAAGCAGCATTAGCAGACAGGCGTCATTATACTGTAAGCATTCTCGCCTGCCACAGAGTGTGTGTGAATCTTTGAGGAATATATTCAACTTGATTAAATATATTACGGTATGCTGTCCACCCTGATAACACTGTCTAACATGTAAGAACACAGCTGGTATCAAATGCTTGTATAGCCAGGCTTTTTTCTCTGCTTGCAGCAGTGTTTCTGTATGATTCCTTGCCTTGTCTGAACCACCCCTTCCATTGAAATGCATATATTCCTTTGGGTATAAGAGAATGGTGCATGGAGGGAAGGGAGTCTTACTTACACTGATGCCTCGTACTGCCATTGCTTTGTTTTTGTCCTTTTGGTTGTTTTTTGCTAATAAATTGTTTACCAATCCATCGGCATAGGCAGGGGTTATTTTTCCATGACATGTTTGTTGCCTTAGATGTTGGATTCCCGCTAACCTGCAACGAAGAACAAAAGTCACCCCGCTCACTTCCCGGTGATCCCTCTGGGCATAGGAATGGTGATTTAGTTGGAGGAGAGAGCTGGGTGGAGCGCCGAGAGACTCGAGGAGGGTCTACAGAGCAGACGCAGAAGAAAGAGCCAACTCAAAATCGTGGGTTGGTGAACACAGGCAATTGTGTATTATTATATCTTGTAAGGAATTGTTTTAAATGGGAAATGTTTGTCTCTGTGATCTGAAAATGTAATTTGAAATTTGAAATCTGAAGTCTAAAATCTGTCGTGATTATCCGATTACTGTACTGCAGAGGAACAGGGGCCAGGTGGTATTACCTGAGCCTCTGATTAGACATGGCACAGCAGTCAGTTACTGAGCCGTACCCATGCCACCAGCCACAGGACTCAATAGTGTCCCAATGCAGATGGAGTTAGGAACAACCTGGATCCGTAATACGTTATACCTTGTCTTACCTCTGTGAGAATTAGTTCAGGGCAGCCAGAAAAGTGCCACTTCATGTTTACTCATTATTTGCCCAACGCATGTAAGTACCTGGAAAAATGGGCGTGGGACCAAGCCTGATTTGCATATGGTCTTTCCCCTTTCGTAATGGCTTGGCAGGCGAAGAACAATGGTCTGGAGGTTTGCCCAAAGCAATGCCAGAGGTTAAGATTAATTCTAAACCTTCCAGTCATAATTTCTTTTGTTTTGCTGTAGTACCTGGATAAATGGCACAAATATACACAGCAGTAGTTACCTAGACCTTCCCCAAGGAAGGCATATTTGACTGAATAATGATTTTATGCACGTTGTTAGAAAAGAAAGGTGCACAGCAATAGGGCAGTTATCTAGACTGGTATTTTGAAGCTTCTACGAGACAGACTGAATCCAAGACCCAATCATTCAAAGACACTCAAGAAAAAATCTAGGAGCAAGTTATATTCCTGAAAACTGAGTACTGCAATCTCCAGGTACCGGCCCATAACGTCGGGTACAAACGATTATTGCCTGAAATGCAACAGGAGCCCCTGTCAAATGAAGGTCCTGAAGATACTTTGGACACTTACAATCCTGCCATTTTAAATGTTACACCCAGCGACAACCGGCTAGCCCAGACTCTATGCAACCGCCAACTTATCCTCAGTCCACCCCAATAAACTCTATGGTCGCCCATTCACCCCTGAAATACAAGCTCAGATCTCCAAACCTTTTTCACCTTCTTCAGCCGAATTTGACAGCCAATAACAATACTGGAGCATTTCCGCTTAGACAACTCAGAGGAGGTGATACTTTAGTTACTGTACATGCCCCCTGCAACACTTCTAATTTGTTTAATATTGTTCAGAGATTGCCAAAGATACGAGAAGATTCTGTTAAGTTCCATGTGGAACTACAGGTCACAATAGATTGCTAACACACCACTTGTGTATATTTGAATCAATTCTTGTGACCAGTGCTGCCCACAGATACATTTACCTTGCTCAAAGTGCATGTCAATTGGCCAGCTGAAGAACCTGCCACCTCTATGGATTTGAAATCTTTGACTGATAGACTGGTACACACTATCACTGAAATTTGTCCTCGAAAGACAAATTGGTCTAAAATCAATGCATGTAAGCAAGCCAATGGAGAAAATCACGTAGAATATCTCAAGCATTTGAAAGGATGCTTTGAACAATACTCTGGGATTGTTTACATAGTGGGTCATTACGACCCAGGCGGTAAGTACGCCAACTTTACCACCATGGTGTAAACTACGTTTACACCATGGTGGATGGCGGATTTACCGCCCCATTCCAAGGTGAGTGGGGCGGTAAATCCCCATTTCCCATTTTACCCTTCCCCATAGGGCATAATGGGAGTGGGGAAGGCGCTAATTACGCCACCGTAAATTACGGTGGCGTAATTAGCACCAAGGCGGTTTAGCGCCATGGATTTTAACGGCTGCTAAAATCGGAATCAGGCGTTAAGGGTTAACGACGGCGTTAACCCTTAACGCCTGAGTTGTAATGAGGCCCATAGACATTATAGCTGTGGTGGCCTCAAGCTGTGGTGTCTCAGTTTGTTATGGGTTTGTAACCTAAGGTATCTAGAGGAATTAAGGCAGCTCTAATAGGATGGGAAGGAAAGGGTTTGCTAGCACTGCACTTCCATGAAAACGGTGAAAGACAAAAGAAACGAATGAAGCCAAACTTATGGTGTTACAGAGTTTACAACCTCCTGAGGTAAGGGGAGGGTTCCCCCCACACCAGGTGGGTCAGGGCGAGGACGATGAAGAGGGAGAAGAGCACCTTGGTCATATGAACGAGTGCAGAATTCTGAGAGATATTGCATGCATACGTACAGCGATCAGTGCAACTATTGTAATGAGTTTGGATACTGGAAAGCCGAGTGTCCACACTGGCCTCAGTATGACGGTCGAGGCAGACAACCAACCCCACCAAGCGGAATGACAAGGTCCCAGCCTCCCCCGCCACCACTTCAGACCAATGGTTAGGATTGCCAAGGGGTCTCTATGCTTGTTAAGCCACTTATATCGATTGATGCTACTGCCCCGTATGTTGATTGTACTATTGATGGTCAATAGATTTCATGTTTGGTTGACACTGGAGCATCTTGCGCCACACTAAAAGCTTCTGAGTTTTCATGAACGATGCATTCTGATGACATAGTTAACGCTGTAGGCATATGGGGTACTCCAATACCTCATCATGTGTCTGTCTCGCTCATGGTCACGATAGGTCCAATTTCTGACCAACATGCATTCTTGCTAAATCCCTGTTCTACTGTGAATTAGTTTGGATTAGATTTCTTGTGGAAGCTAAGCTGCTCTTTTTACTGTTTCCCGGATGGTGTATACCTTGGAAGAGAGATTATTAACAGAAACGATGAATACCAACACTCCAGTGTCTTTCATTATGTGGTGTGCCGAGATGGCACTTATGGAAAGCTATTTTCATTTTAATGGTTCATTCTTCAAACAAATACAGGGCACGGCCATGGGAGCCACCCTAGCCCCAAGTATTGTGAACCTGTATATGGAAGCCTTTGAGAAACACTGCATCTATAACGAGACTAATCCATACAAGAAGAACATATTGGTATGGAGGAGGTATACAGATGACGTGTTGATCATCTGGAGGGGTGATGAAGACGAGGCAACCAGTTTCTTCGATTGGATTAACCATCAAAACTAACATTTAAGATTCACGGAAAGCACAAGCAAGGTAGAGATTAACTATCTGGATATTACCATCAAGGTGGATCCAGCAAGGGGAGAACTCTTTGTGAAACCATATAAAAAATCCACGGATCGCAATACTTTGTTGCACTATACAAGTTTCCATCCAAGGCACACGCGTGACAACCTGCCCTTTGGTCAGTTCATTCGACTAAAAAAGAACAGCACTTATAGTGCAGATTATAGAGAAGGAGCACAAAAATTGAGGTCGAACCTACACGAAAGAGGCTACCCGGCTAAATTGACAAAAAAAGCAATGAAGAGGGCAGATAATAACAACAGAGAAGCCATTCTCGAGCAAAACCCAAGAGAGAAAAATAAAGACAACTTAGTGTTTGTCAACACGTTTAGTAATCTATCTAATAGAATTCAAAAAATAATCCACCGTAATTGGGGGATTCTTGAGAAAGGCCAAGTACCTCTACAGAGACCGTTGATGGCATTCCGACGAAGTAGATCTATAAAAGATCAGGTTATGCGGAATGATATTACTAAACAGATCAAACCACAAATGACACTAACAGAGACCTGGGGGATGCGAGCCCCAGAAGGGCATTACCCATGTGGATCGTGTATCTGTTGCCAACAGACAAAAAAAAACATGGAAATCGATCAAGGTCTAAAGAACCCTTGGAAGCAGAAAGTTCTGACTAATTGCAACTCGGTCTTTGTTGTATATGTCATCTGGTGCCCCTGTAATAAGATATATATAGGGAAGACAGAAAGTAAAATTAAAATCCGTATCACAGCATAAAAGCTGCATAAGAAATAGAGTCCATTCGGCTCCCCTTGTGGGACATTTCATTGAAATGATACACAAAGTAGAGGAACTAAGATGGTCTGTGGCCTATGTGGTTAGACCGACGAACGATTTGAACCTTGACAGGAGAAAGTTAGCACAGAAAGAAAAAGAATTAATTTTTCTCACAAAAAGTACAGAATTGGGACTGAACGAGAAGAGTGAATAAATAAAATCAACTCTGGCCTGTGCTGTTTTATGTACAACCTCTCTAGGATGACTGTGAAGAAAAAACGACCAAGAGTAAGGTCCAACAGGAAGTAGGAAACAGTCAATGTGGTATAGCCAGTTTTGTAAGGGAACCCTAAAATCCACTCCCATGGGTCCCCCATCCATATTCAAATGACTCAATCAGGAATATCAGTACTGGTTGTTTGTCGTGCACATACCCCCGTGAATATCATACGATCACGACTACAATGTGGGGAAATGCCGTGGCGCGGTGTTGGTGACCCGCCAGTCAAATAACAAATGACATTAACCATCGAGTTGAAACGATGTTAAGCGAACGTTAAGAAAAAATGAGCGGCATAGGATGTTTGGACATTAAAAACTAAACCAACGATACTTACGTAGCGGGAAATATGTGTTAGCCAATGCCGATGGAGTTTTGGCTGCCGACTTCAATAGAAACCATGAGGTTTTCCCGTGCGGTGGGATGATGTAGCGACCACATTTGGCTGGGCTAAGTGGGGGCCGAAGGCAAGATAGGTTATGACATAGGCCCTCATTACGACCTTGGCGGAGAACCATGGTGCTATTAGCACCATGGTCCATGGCGCTAAGTTGCCAACTCCGCCATGGTGGTTGGCGGACTTACCGCCCCATTCCGACCTTGGCGGGGCGGTAAGTCCCCAATCCCCATTTACCCTTCCCCATTCCCATTTTTGCCCCATAGGGCATAATGGGAGTGGGGAAGGCGTTAATTACGCCACCGTAAATTACGGTGGCGTAATTAACAACAAGGTCCCTTAGCGCCATGGATTTTAACGCCTGCAAAAAGCAGGCGTTAAAATCACCATGGCGCTACGGGAACTCGTACTCAGGCGGTAAGGGTCGGCGAAGTTTACGCCGGCGTAAACCCCTTACCGCCTGGGTCGTAATGAGGGCCATAGTCTTTAAAGAGAAAGAGAGCATTAAGGTGCTGCCTCCGGATCACGTGACTAATTGGTCATGTGGGTGGCGAAATCCAATAAAAAGCAAGAGAACGTAATGAGAACAGGTAGAAACGGACACCAGGCGGAGATAGGAGTGTGACTTGAGAGAGAGGACAGCCACATGTGAGCAGCAGCTGTAACCCCGTACAAGGCGGCAAAGGCAAGCTCGTTAAAGATAAGAGCATAAAGCCTTTTGGCGATATCCCCACTCTAATTTTAAATGAACAGCGGTACGAAGAAGAATCATGACCGAGTACCTGATGTGCCTCTCTCCATTCTAGAAAACGATATATAGAGTCGTCCCATCCCACGTGAGAAAATTTAGAAGATTTATCTAAATGAGGAGCGGCACGGGATAAAGTCAACTATTAAATAGAACAGGAATCCACAAAGTAATCACGCTAGGTCAGTATAAAGATATGCAGGGTAGTTTTGAGCACGATGAACTGACAAATAGAATAAACATCAAGCCAGGCTACGCCAATTGGTTCACCTGTGACTTTGTCTTAAATAGGAATGCCTCCCAGTGATCGCAGATAGTGGTATCCAGTTGAGAGCCAAGCACACCCCAACATCAGACAGACTTTAACTAGGAAGAGGATTGTAAATCGAGGGGGACCCCCCAAGAAGACACATAAGAAGAAGTCATCCTGTAGAAGGTAAAGCAAATTCATAGACATACTTGGACAACTTAACTGTACCGCATGATTGGGTTAAGTGATTATAAAGTTGTGAAATACTCAGTGTCTTAGTTAAAGATTAGACCTGAAGTGATAACAGCATGGGTGTGGTCTTGAAGGACCTAGTTGCAGATAGGGGTGGACGTGTGAAGATATAACAGATGTAAAGAAGGTGATGGTCTAAGTAATGACACCCTTCCGCTGATGATTGACACATAGCAGGTTGTGCATAATATAAATGTCGACCGGGATATTATCTCGAATACTAAATTTCGATTATCCCACACTTGCTCCCCACAGTGTATTCGTTTTGAAGGTTGGACCCTAAAGAAAAGTGCGATGGGATCTCATTGAAAGCTGACCCCGCAAGAAATTAAGTCTACAAGAAGACTGATACGATTGTGCATTTAATTGAATGTTGTGTAAATTTTACCCCTGAAGAATTTCCTTGTCAATAGTGTGTAAGTGTGTAAGGAATGAAACATGTCGGGTATGGTATGGATGTGGTATGAAAGTAAGCATGATTTTTAGGAAGAATAAGTGAAAGGTTTTTACGGACTGGGTTGCTTGTCTCGACGATAGGGGTGAGCAATTTGTAGATCCAGGTTAAGAGATGAATTTTTGTTAATTGTTAAATGGTCAACTGTTCCATGAGATTAAATGTACACAACGATATTGCATGGTAATGGTGCAGATATTGTGATTTGCATACTATCAGAAATACTCCTTTTTAAAAAAGATTAAAAAATTGGAACTGTGAAGAAGAAAAGATAAAAGAAAAAAAGTTTTTTACTGTTGAAATATGAAAAATAAAATACTATCTTTTGATACAATGTGGTGTAGTATGAGAATTTAATGGCTATTAACCTCATACAGTAAGGTTCAACCAAATGTGGACTTGGGGAAGCAAGGGACCGAGTGAACATTGTGTATTGTTTAAGAGTTCTGTTCATAGAGGGCTGTTCACTATCGGTCATAGGAAATATTACCTTTAGTCTCTCTTAAGTTTATTGTGAGTTTGTAAGGCTGCTAAGTCGTGAGACACACTAAGTTGTGCTAATACATCTGTTGTGTGGGACCACCTCTGCCCGAGTTGCAATAGGGGCTACAAGACATAGGCTAAAACATGGCCGCTGAGAAGTGTAAAAGTTATGATGATGAATACGTCATCGAATTACTGAGTAATTCAACACTGTTTGGAGGAGAATTGGGAGATACATCTAACCTGACCAGCTGGGACAAATTGACCCAGATGAAAAAGAGGCTGATTAGATCTGAATTACATGGGAGTATAATGCTAGAGTATTTAAGGAACAGCATATTACCGATGGGACTTGTAGTAAGAAACGAGCCAAGGATTTTTCTGGAAAATAAAGAGTTTCTACTACAGTGGAGCTACATTGGCAATAAATGTGGTAGAGACTGGGTAATATTAATAATTGATACTGCTAAACAAACTACAGAGAAGATAGCGATAGACCTAAACAAATTGGAAGAGGAGATTAAAAAAATTGTGCCTATAGAACAATATAAAAAAAGAGTAGATGATCTACTGAGTGATATGAAGGCATTTAAAGAAGATTTGACAAAAGAACGAGTCAGGCGTCTTAAAAAGGATATACAGCAGTTTACCCATGAGAAAGCTTTTCCTTATGTACAGGATGACTACTTCATAAAAGAACAGGAAGAACAAACACAGAAACAGGGCAATTCCAAAAGACGAGTTAGGTTCAGAGGAACCTCCTACAGCTCCAGTGAAGACAGTACGGGTGATGGCAATAACACAGGAAGAAGGGGTCGTGCCCAAAACCAAAACTTAGGCCGAAGGGGCCCTAGGAGAGGAGGTGGTACAAGATGGAACAGTAATAGAGGACACCCGGTTGGACTACATTTTTTAGAACAGGACCAACAGGAATGGGACCCAGACCAACGAGTAATGACCCGCAGCATGAAGACACTGTGGTAAATTTATCAAATTACGAACTGACCCCAGAAGAGACCAAGGCCCTTAATAAAGGCCTAGGGTTTGTCACTACTAACATACACAATCGTTTCCAATTCCGAGAAGAATTCTCTGAGTTTATGAGAAAAGTCCATCTGAAACAATTTTTCTCAGACAAAAGTGATAACACCGAATCAGATAGTGGCCTACATAGGAAATCTGAATACTGTCCTCCATCGCAAACACATACAGCTGAAGCACGGGTTTTTGAAAGTAGGGTGATCCAAGAAGTCACCGCTTTGGAAGATCAAACTAAGACAGAGAAAACATTTCAAAACCTCACCCAGGCAGAAAAAACCACCCTGAACACATTACTTTTCAACGACCAGATAGTAATCAGAAAAGCCGATAAGGGTGGAGCCACGGTTATCCTGAACAGAAAGGACTATATAGACGAGTGTATGAATCAACTGGGCGACAGCAACAACTATCAGAAATTGTCTGAAAACCCTACGCTCAAATTGGAAAAACTAATCCATCAAAAGGTAACAAAAGCGGAAGAAAGAAGATGGATAACGAAAAAAGAAGCTGTGTTTCTAGTTGTCGATAAACCAAGGACTCCACAATTCTACATACTCCCCAAGATACATAAATCTCTGACTAGACCACCAGGGAGACCGATTGTGTCGGGATGTGATTCAATTTTGGAGCCACTCTCTAAATTTGCAGATCACCTTATGCAACCAATGGTGAGGAAGATGGCCTCGTTTGTAAAAGATACAACACAGATAATAAACGAGATGGAAGGTAGACCTTTTGACAGCAAATCTGAGATGTTGATCAGCCTAGACGTAATAGGTCTGTATACAAATATACCACAGAGAGCATCGCTTGAGGTATTGGAAGAAAGATTATTAACAGAAACGATGAATACCAACACTCCAGTGTCTTTCATTATGTGGTGTGCCGAGATGGCACTTATGGAAAGCTATTTTCATTTTAATGGTTCATTCTTCAAACAAATACAGGGCACGGCCATGGGAGCCACCCTAGCCCCAAGTATTGCGAACCTGTATATGGAAGCCTTTGAGAAACACTGCATCTATAACGAGACTAATCCATACAAGAAGAACATATTGGTATGGAGGAGGTATATAGATGACGTGTTGATCATCTGGAGGGGTGATGAAGACGAGGCAACCAGTTTCATCGATTGGATTAACCATCAAAACCAACATTTAAGATTCACGGAAAGCACAAGCAAGGTAGAGATTAACTATCTGGATATTACCATCAAGGTGGATCCAGCAAGGGGAGAACTCTTTGTGAAACCATATAAAAAATCCACGGATCGCAATACTTTGTTGCACTATACAAGTTTCCATCCGAGGCACACGCGTGACAACCTGCCCTTTGGTCAGTTCATTCGACTAAAAAAGAACAGCACTAATAGTGCAGATTATAGAGAAGGAGCACAAAAATTGAGGTCGAACCTACACGAAAGAGGCTACCCGGCTAAATTGGCAAAAAAAGCAATGAAGAGGGCAGATAATAACAACAGAGAAGCCATTCTCGAGCAAAACCCAAGAGAGAAAAATAAAGACAATTTAGTGTTTGTCAACACGTTTAGTAATCTATCTAATAGAATTAAAAAAATAATCCACCGTAATTGGGGGATTCTTGAGAAAGGCGAAGTACCTCTGCAGAGACCGTTGATGGCATTCCGACGAAGTAGATCTATAAAAGATCAGGTTATGCGGAATGATATTACTAAACAGATCAAACCACAAATGACACTAACAGAGACCTGGGGGATGCGAGCCCCAGAAGGGCATTACCCATGTGGATCGTGTACCTGTTGCCAACAGACAAAAAAAAACCATGGAAATCGATCTAGGTCTAAAGAACCCTTGGAAGCAGAAAGTTCTGACTAATTGCAACTCGGTCTTTGTTGTATATGTCATCTGGTGCCCCTGTAATAAGATATATATAGGGAAGACGGAAAGAAAAATTTAAATCCGTATCACAGAGCATAAAAGCTGAATAAGAAATAGAGTCCATTCGGCTCCCCTTGTGGGACATTTCATTGAAATGATACACAAAGTAGTGGAACTAAGATGGTCTGTGGTCTATGTGGTTAGACCGACGAACGATTTGAACCTTGACAGGAGAAAGTTAGCACAGAAAGAAAAAGAATTAATTTTTCTCACAAAAAGTACAGAATTGGGACTGAACGAGAAGAGTGAATAAATAAAATCAACTCTGGCCTGTGCTGTTTTATGTACAACCTCTCTAGGATGACTGTGAAGAAAAAACGACCAAGAGTAAGGTCCAACAGGAAGTAGGAAGCAGTCAATGTGGTATAGCCAGTTTTGTTAGGGAACGCTAAAATCCACTCCCATGGGTCCCCCATCCAGATTCAAATGACTCAATCAGGAATATCAGTACTGGTTGTTTGTCGTGCACATACCCCCGTGAATATCATACGATCACGACTACAATGTGGGGAAATGCCGTGGCGCGGTGTTGGTGACCCGCCAGTCAAATAACAAATGACATTAACCATCGAGTTGAAACGATGTTAAGCGAACGTTAAGAAAAAATGAGCAGCGTAGGATGTTTGGACATTAAAAACTAAACCAACGATACTTACGTAGCGGGAAATATGTGTTAGCCAATGCCGATGGAGTTTTGGCTGCCGACTTCAATAGAAACCATGAGGTTTTCCCGTGCGGTGGGATGATGTAGCGACCACATTTGGCTGGGCTAAGTGGGGGCCGAAGGCAAGATAGGTTATGACATAGTCTTTAAAGAGAAAGAGACCATTAAGGTGCTGCCTCCCGATCACGTGACTAATTGGTCATGTGGGGGGCGAAATCCAATAAAAAGCGAGAGAACGTAATGAGAACAGGTAGAAACGGACACCAGGCGAAGATAGGAGGGTGACTTGAGAGAGGGGACAGCCACATGTGAGCAGCGGCTGTAACCCCATACAAGGCGGCAAAGGCAAGCTCGTTAAAGGTAACAGCATAAAGCCTTTTGGTGATATCCCCACTCTATTTTTAAATGAACAGCGGTACGAAGAAGAATCACGACCGAGTACCTGATGTGCCTCTCTCCATTCTAGAAAACGATATATAGAGTCGTCCCATCCCACGTGAGAAAATTTAGAAGATTTATCTAAATGAGGAGCGGCACGGGATAAAATCAACTATTAAATAGAACAGGAATCCACAAAGTAATCACGCTAGGTCAGTATAAAGATATTCAGGGTAGTTTTGAGCACGATGAACTGACAAATAGAATAAACATCAAGCCAGGCTACGCCAATTGGTTCACCTGTGACTTTGTCTTAAATAGGAATGCCTCCCAGTGATCGCAGATAGTGGTATCCAGTTGAGAGCCAAGCACACCCCAACATCAGACAGACTTTAACTAGGAAGAGGATTGTAAATCGAGGGGGACCCCCCAAGAAGACACATAAGAAGAAGTCATCCTGTAGAAGGTAAAGCAAATTCATAGACATACTTGGAAAACTTAACTGTACCGCATGATTGGGTTAATTGATTATAAAGTTGTGAAATACTCAGTGTCGTAGTTAAAGATTAGACCTGAAGTGATAACAGCATGGGTGTGGTCTTGAAGGACCTAGTTGCAGATAGGGGTGGACGTGTGAAGATATAACAGATGTAAAGAAGGTGATGGTCTAAGTAATGACACCCTTCCGCTGATGATTGACACATAGCAGGTTGTGCATAATATAAATGTCGACCGGGATATTATCTCGAATACTAAATTTCGATTATCCCACACTTGCTTCCCACAGTGTATTCGTTTTGAAGTTTGGACCCTAAAGAAAAGTGCGATGGGATCTCATTGAAAGCTGACCCCGCAAGAAATTAAGTCTACAAGAAGACTGATACGATTGTGCATTTAATTGAATGTTGTGTAAATTTTACCCCTGAAGAATTTCCTTGTCAATAGTGTGTAAGTGTGTAAGGAATGAAACATGTCGGGTATGGTATGGATGTGGTATGAAAGTAAGCATGATTTTTAGGAAGAATAAGTGAAAGGTTTTTACGGACTGGGTTGCTTGTCTCGACGATAGGGGTGAGCAACTTGTAGATCCAGGTTAAGAGATGAATTTTTGTTAATTGTTAAATGGTCAACTGTTACATGAGATTAAATGTACACAACGATATTGCATGGTAATGGTGCAGATATTGTGATTTGCATACTATCAGAAATACTCCTTTTTAAAAAAGATAAAAAAATTGGAACTGTGAAGAAGAAAAGATAAAAGAAAAAAGTTTTTTACTGTTGAAATATGAAAAATAAAATACTATTTTTTGATACAATGTGGTGTAGTATGAGAATTTAATGGCTATTAACCTCATACTGGAAGGTTCAACCAAATATGGACTTGGGGAAGCAAGGGACCGAGTGAACATTGTGTATTGTTTAAGAGTTCTGTTTATAGAGGGCTGTTCACTATCGGTCATAGGAAATATTACCTCTAGTCTCTCTTAAGTTTATTGTGTATACCTTGATATTCCCATTCACAGAGAGCACAAGGTGCTGGCAGTATTACAGGAAATTACTTATTAGAACGCTGAAGACTGGATCAACACTCCTTGTCTGCGGCAAGAACAGTAAAATTATGGTCCACCCATGCAAATCACACTGGTTATATGGTTAATGCTGAGCCAGTCAAAATTACTCTATATCCGAGGGCATGGCTGGCGAATTACGGATGAAGGAGTGAGATTCCGGAGCTCCCATCCGAGGCAGCATTAAATACTGAACATTATTCTGCAGCAAAGCATTTCTGTGGCAATGACAAGGTGCAACACGCATCGGAATGCCTTGTGCATTGGAATCTAGCCGTGGCGAGTTGTGAGAAGGCTGGAATCTCCTGCTAGAACGAGGGAGGCTAACAAGGTGAGCAGTTGGCGGTGATGCCAAGATGATGGCTGGAGCATGGACCCTGGAACAGTGGAAGCAGGACCCTGAGGTGGGGACCCAACAGTGGCCCGTAGACCCCAGAACTGCTGGTGACGCTCGCAGGGCCTTGCTTAGACCTGCGGGGGTCAGGGGCGCACAGGCACGCCGAGTGAAGCAACACTCCTTCAGAACAGCAGAGGACGGACTTCGGTGGTGGAGGAAGTATTAGCTGCCCAGGCGCGACATGGCCCAGGCTATCAAAGGGTGCCGGGAGGCTGATGAGGCACCTGGTGTCTCCCAGCGCTGGACGGGGATACTGCCAACTGAGGTTGCCGCCACCAGCCCTGACAGAGAGAGGAGGAGCAGCCTGTTAATTGGTATGGGCCGAGGTGACGCTAAGTAGACTGGGTGCCCAGATTTCCTGGTTATCCAGAGGAGGTCAGGGGCGCCAGGAACACGAGGCCCAGAAAACAGAGACCCAACATCAGTGCTGGGAGGCAGCCAAGTAAGCTGGCAGGGAGAAGCCAGGTGTGGCGGCAGACGCTGGTCACCCTATGCAGGTGAGAGGAACCAGCAGATAGTAAAAGGCCTTTATCCACGCCAATCAATAGAGGGAACCTTAGTGAAGGAGCACCCAAGCAGGGGTGAAGAGAACAGGGCCATAGAGTGAGGGTGCTGTGGCAAAACCAACTAACCTGATCCTGCGAGGGATGTAGCAGTGAAGCCACAGAGGTGTGCAGCATAAGCCCTGCTGCGGGACACGTGTAGCGGGCGAAGCAGGCCCAGCCCATCAGCTAGAGGGGGAAACTGCAGGAGAGAAAGCAGAACCCCTGGTATGGACATTGAGGAGAGTGCAGGAAGCCAAACAGTAGGAGGGACTCTGAGAAAGAGGGGGCTACACTGTAATTAGCACTTAGATGATACTGAAGAGGAAGCAAACGGGGGAAGACTACTGAGGAGTGCAAGATCCTGAGCTACATTCAAGACACATTCTGGAGGAGGTATAGGGGACACACTAAAGATTGGCCCAAACAGGATACCTTCAGGAGCTGGGAAATAAGAGGAGTGAGCTGATCCTCCAGTCGAGTGAGAGGTGGAATAGCCCACTAAACAAGAGAGGCGTAAGCCAAACACCATGGACAGAGCATTGATGTGGTGCACTCCACTGGCAGGCGCTATCACTGAACCCCTAAAACTAGATTGTTCGTCCTATGAGGTGACACCAGCAGGGTAAGTGATGCAGCAGGGACAGTCATGTGTGAGCTGACCTGTGTAAGGTGTGTGCACGGGTGATAGAGGTGGAACAGCAGGTGAGCACTGTTGAAGATTACCTTTCTATGCTCTAGAACCAGATACAAGGCCTCATAGGAGCAACAAGAACACTAGAGGCAAAGGTGGATGATTCCAAAGGTCTGTCCCATCGGAACAATATCCGCCTGGTGGGGGTCCTGGAGCGAGAGGAAGGGCCAAGCACTGAGCTGTATGTGGAAAAAGTGATCACGGAGAAGCTGCGCATAAGGGGCCTGTCCGAACTCTTCACAGTAGAGCGGCCACACAGAGTGCTGGGCAAGCCTCCACCACAAGGTGGAAAGCCCAGAGCAATGGTGGCCATATTACTGAACTTCAGGGATAGGGACACAATACTGCAGGCGGCTTGCAGGGCCAGCCACTTCGAGGTTCACAACACGAGGATACCTATATTTCTGGACTTTACACAGTAGGTACAGAAGCAGAGGAGATCATTAGATTCAGTCCGAGGTAACCTGAGAGACCTGAATTTCCGATATATGAAGATTTTCCCAGCAAACCTTCGAGTAATTGATGATGGCAGATCTTTCTTTTTCACTTCACCAATGGAGGCGTGGGACTGGCTGGAGCAAAAGACACCGAAGACGCTGCCAAGAGAGACCGGGAGCCATCCCCCTCAGGGGGGACCACATTTGGAGTCAGGTGTGGGATGGAGGGACATCTCGTTTGTGTAGGTTAGAAGGGCAAGGGAAGGGGGAGGGAGGCGATAGGGTGAGGGAGGAGGCAGAAGGGAGGGAGGCTGGGGTAGAGGGGAAGAGGGAGGAACAGCTGGGGAGTTGGGGTGGAAGTTACATGTTGAAGGGGAAAGTCATGACCGGGCTGAAGGTAGGAGACAGGCAAAATGTACAGAGATATGGGCGAGGTCCATGGGAGCATAAGAGGTGGAAACAGACCCAACCTAGGCTGCAGCACGGGTGCTGGCCTCCTTAAACTAGGCATGTGGAAGATGCAGGGCCTGGGTAATAGCGGGTTAGGGCAGTACCTGCAGAGGCACGCGATACAGCTGCCACTGCTGAAGGAAACCCATTTACAAGGCACAGGTACGAAACAGCTGAAAGCTAAATGGGGGGTGCAGGGTGTTTGGTTCCTCTTACCCTACATTTGTCAGGAGAATACTGAGTTGGGTGGCCCCGGCGATCCCCTTACAAGTGGAAGGGGCGATAGGAGATATGGACGGGAGAACGATAGCAGCAGTGGGATGCTTGGATGGTCAGGATGTGTGTGTGATAAACTTGTACACCCTGAATGTGGACGAAAGGAACTATTTCCCTTCATTAATGAAACTGACAGGGGGTTGCAGATCTGGTTTATATATCTGGGGGAGACTTCAACTGTGTCATGGATACGTACCTGGATCGGACTGGCGGAAAGAGGCATACAAAGCAACAACCGCTGTGACCATTGCTTCAGGTCATGAAGAGGTTGGACTTAGTAGAGATATGGAAGGAGCTGCATGGGAACAAAAGGGGGTACTCGTATCATTCAGGGGTTCATGACTCGCATTCCAGGTTGGACTACCTGCTAGTGGGGAGAGAACACTTCCATTGGTTTTCAGACCCAACGTATCTAGATAGGACTTTGTCGGATCGCTCACCTTTAGTGGCCACTCTAAAGGACCCACGCGGGCGGCCTGCCGTGGAGTTGTGGAGGTTAAAAGCAAGTGTACTGGAAGATGGGGCAACTGTGCAGTCATTACAAGAAGCCATCACCTCCTTCTTTGAATTAAATGAGTTGTCAGTAGAGGATGTAGGGACACAATGGGAGGCATTCAAAGTGACTTTATGGGGACTATGTATATTCCAGTCGGTGGGGGTCAGAAGGGCACTGGACAACTCACTAAAAAGTTTAGAACGGGTAACATGAGAGGTGGGGAGGGATTTAGGAAAGGGACAAAAGGTAGGTGAGGAGCTTGGGGCAAAAATGCGAGCCCATCAGGAGGCCCAAAATTCGCTCTCACAGTTCGACCGTAGTCGCTATACGGCAAGAAAACACAGAGAGGTGGATAAAGCAGGACAGCTATTGGCGTGGCTAATAAAGCAGCAACGCCCAGGGACAAAGATCACTCAAATTCATAACCTGACAGATGATGTGGTGTCCTCGCAAAGAGAGATAAATGAGGAATTTCAGGGGTAGGGTACTATCAGGTATTGTCCACGTCTGAGGGCACCTATTCGGAATCGGAAGCCCTAGATTTGGTGCGACTGTCCAAACCGGTGGGGGGAGATGAAAGGGTTGAAGGCACCCGCTAGCAGAGGAGGAGATATTGGGTGTGATACAAGCCATGCAGACCAACAAGGCTCTGGGGAGCGATGGGTATCCCAGTGGAGTTTTACCAGGATTCGCTGATGAGCTGGTCCCCCAATTGAAAAGGGTATAAGACAGTTTACTTTGCAAGGGAGAATTACCTGCAACAATGAGATGGGTGATAATAGCAGTACTCCTGAAGAAGGATAAGGAGCAGAACCAGTGTGCCTCCTACAGGCCAATTTCTCTGTTGAATGTGGACGCAAAGGTGCTCGGCTAAGTGTTGGCAACAATATTTGCTAGGGTGACCCACATGTTAGTACACCCAGAACAGTATGGGTTCATGTGCGGGAGGGATACGAGCATGAACCTGCAACATCTGCACCACATAATGAAGATAGTAAAGGTCTTGTGACAATAAATGGCACAAGCTGCACTAGACGTAGTCAAGGCCTTCGATTCAATTGAATGGCCATGGCTGTTTTAGGTATTGGAAGCCTACGGCTTTGGGAGTGCGATCGTAAAGTAGTTGCGACCGCAGCATAACAACCCAATGGCCAGGGTTAAGACAGGTCGGTGGGTGTCACTGGGATGGATGTTAGTGAGAGGTACTCGACAGGGATGCCCAAACTCCCTTATTCTATTCTCGCTGGCACCCGAACCATTAGCTAGATATTTCTGGACATACATCCCAGAAACAAGTATCATCTCGCTTTATGTGGATGACATTTTATTAGACATGGAAACCCTCTAGAAAACATGCTGATTCTATTGAAAATATTGGATAATTTCCAGAAATTATCAGGATTTCAGAATAATAGAGAGAAATCCTTTCTGTTTCCATTGGCGGGACTTAGCACCCAGGACAGTGATGCTCTCCCAGAGTGGCGAATCCTTCAAATACCAGACAATTCAGATCTTCCAGGATATCGAAGAGACGTTCATGTACAATAAAGGGTGTGCACTCTTCGGCATAGGGGATGCAGTAGCGTTTTGGAGGAAGCTCGCTCCCAGTATCGCTGATGTAGAGGGTAGCTCTTTGCAAAATGGTAGTGCTACCGAGGTTGTTATATTTTTTCATAAACATCTCGTATGCTATCAAAAAAGTGTTTTTTAGGACGTTGGCTACGACATTAGGGGAGCTGCTATGGAACACCGGGAGATGCCGAGTAGTCATGCACACATTAAGGCGCAGATGCGAGCAGGGGGGTCTAAACATGCCGGATTTTGAATTATACTTTATGGTGGCACAATTACAACTGGTGGTGCAATGGAATACAGCCCTGGAAGGTGTGATTACAGGACTATTGGGAGGGATGGCGGGAGATAGACAGGGTATAGAGTTGTTGTGGAGCCCTTTGGGGGGCAAAGGGTACACTAATGTGTTCAAGGTGGTGCGTGAGGTGTGGAAAAAGCTGCTAGGGAAGCTGAAAGTCAAAGGCCTGTATGATGGGGCGATACCTATGGGATTCGACAAAACTATCAGGGCGGCACTGAGGGTATTGCGTTGGCAACCTTGAAAGAGAAACAATAGACCGCAGTGGTGGATTTCTTCATGGGGGGCAAACTGATGGTGTTCAATGAATGGAGACAGGTGTACGGGGTGGCAAGTGGCAACTTCCTCACATATGCTTGGTTGGTGCGATGACTAGTGGGATTGTGGGAGGCCATACTGGGAGAGCCGGATGTGAGCCCGCTCATGCGCATGTTGTTGGGACTTGAAGGAAGTAAAGGGTGAATATCAGGGGTGTACACAGCGCTGCAGGCAGCAAGGGCGGATAAGGAATTGGCGTTGAAGGCAAAATGGGAGAGGGATGTGGGGCTGCCAATTGAAGACAAAGCATGGGCAAAGATGTGGGACCAGGTGAGAAAGACATCTAGGAATGCACACTTCCAGCTCACTCAATTTTACTAGTTACATAGGGCATATATGACGCGGGAAAAGATGCATGTCATAGAGTCATCAATGACTCATGAGTGCCCACGTTGTGGGCAAGGCAACACCAGTTTCTGGCATATGGTTTGGAGCTGTCCAGTGATTGAGCGATACTGCGGAGAGGTAGTGGGACGCATTCATGCGCTACTGGGCAGCAAATATGAAAGTGGGCATAGGGTGTGTTTGTGGTGGCTACTACCAGCGACAAAGAGGTACAGAGTGAGGAATACAATTGTCAGCTTGCTATGAGCCCTGCCAAAAGACAGATAGCAATCACATGGAAAGAGGTGGAGGGCCCACTACTGAGACATTGGCTGCAAGATGTACAGAGGTGGGGGTGGCCAGAAATGGAACATCTGCGCAAAAATAGGGACCCGGAGGGTGAGAATGATTTGGAAATTGACTGGGGACAATTATTGAACAATTTGGCCTCCACGCAGGACTTGAAACCCCTGTGAACTGGTACAGGGGGGAAGTGGATAGGTGTGAAACATAATGGAATGCCAGGAATGAATTGTAGGCCACCAGAAACGCACACAGTGACATGCAACGTGTACGAGGGAATGGTAAAGCATCAGCTGACAGTGGGAGGAAATGAACGGGAGAGGGGAGGAGCGGGTTGTGGTTTTGGGGAGTAAAAAGGGAGGGGTGAGAGGATTAGCTAGGGTGTGGACTGGTGGGGGGTTTATATTGGTTGGTCCCGGAATGTTGTTTTTTGTAGAAAACAAATAAAAAGACATTACAAAAAAATACTCTAAATCCTGCTAAGCCCCTGGCACGTGTATCTCAGTATCCTATTTCCAGACAGGCTGAGGAAGGTATTTGCCACTAAATAGAATCTCTTCTCCAAAAAGGTATTATTGTACCAACCCAAGTCCCTGCAATACCCCAATTTTGCCACCTAAGAAGCCAGGTAAAGAGTTGTATTGTTTTATTCAGGATTTGCACGCAGTTAATGCAGCCATGTTACTGGCTTTTTCGGTTCTACCCAATCCGGCTATCATTTTGTCAAGTATTCCCTACTCAGCCAAGAACTTCACTGTTGTATATTTGTGTTCAGAACTTTTCTCCATACCCATACATCCTGACAGTCAGTACCTGTTCACATTTACCCATTAATACACTCAGTATACATTCACTAGGCTTCTACTGGGATATGTAGAAAGTCCTGCCCTGTTCTTCCAAATTTGAAATAAAGATCTGAGGGGCGATTCATGGAACAAACGTGCGCCGAAAATCTTGGCGCAAGCAGGCGCAAGCGCGAAAAAACAGGTGCACGCGTGCGATTCATGGAAGTCCCTGCGCGTGTTTTCCTCGGGATGTGCGCCAAACCCGTGCATGGCGCACACCTCACTGCAACATCCCGAACGGCGTGCGCGACACGCACAGTGAAAGCGCACAACCTCGGCGCATACACCAGAAAGTGGGCGGAACACAGGGCGTAACGCGCGGAATGGGGAACAACGCGTGAAAATAAGGGCGTAACTGGGGATGTGCTGCAGGGAAGCAGATGGAACGCCCACACGTCGAACCACACGTATTCATGGAATCGAATAGGGCAAAGCCGCGCACAGCCAAAGACACGCACAAGCCGAAACACGTCTGCCACACGAAGGCAGGCGGTAGCGTCCCTGTGCATTACAAAAGTGGCAATATACAGCAATGATGAATGTCCCATACTGCGATTGGGCCTGTGCGAGCGGGGCACATGTATTTCGGGGGTGCGTGGGAAGTTTCACATGCGATTGAGCGGGGTACGTGTATTTCGGGGGTGCGCGGGAAGTTTCACACGCGATTGAGCGGGGTACGTGTATTTCGGGGGTGTGCGGGAAGTTTCACACGCGATTGAGTGGGGTACGTGTATTTCGGGGTGCACAGGAAGTTTCACACGCGATTGAGCGGGGTACGTGTATTTCGGGGGGGTGCGGGAATTTTCCCAGGCGATTGAGCAGGGTACGTGTATTTCTGGGGTGCACGGGAAGTTTCACACGCGATTGAGCGGGGTACGTGTATTTCGGGGTGCGCAGGAAGTTTCACACGCGATTGAGTGGGGTACGTGTATTTCTGGGGTGCGCGGGAAGTTTCACACGCGATTGAGCGGGGTACGTGTATTTCTGGGGTGCGCGGGAAGTTTCACATGCGATTGAGCCGGGTACGTGTATTTCAGGGGTGCGCGGGAAGTTTTACACGCGATTGAGCAGGGTACGTGTATTTCTGGGGTGCGCTGGAAGTTTCACACGCGATTGAGTGGGGTATGTGTATTTCGGGGTGCGCGGGAAGTTTCACACGCGATTGAGCGGGGTACGTGTATTTCTGGGGTGCGCGGGAAGTTTCACACGCGATTGAGCGGGGTACATGTATTTCTGGGGTGCGCAGGAAGTTTCACATGCGATTGAGCGGGGTACATGTATTTCTGGGGTGCGCGGGAAGTTTCACACGCGATTGAGCGGGGTACGTGTATTTCGGGGGTGCGCGGGAAGTTTCACACCCGATTGAGCGGGGTACATGTATTTTGAGGGTGCGCGGGAAGTTTCACACGCGATTGAGTGGGGTACGTGTATTTCGGGGGTGCGCGGGAAGTTTCACACGCGATAGGCCTTGGGTGAGCGGGGTACCACTCACCGTCTGCGTGTAGAAGAACGTGTAGCCAACACCCACCCGCTGTGAAGTAATAGCGTGTGAACCCGAACGCCTGGAAAACACATGCACCGCACCCCACGGAAAGCATGTACAGAGCAATGGAAATCCACGTGAGATCTTCAAGCCCTGCCAGGGCAACGCCCGTGCGCGATACATCACAGACGCACTTACGCGCTAAGGGCCTTTGGTCCAATGAAATTGCGTATGCGTGCAGACGCGCTTGCGCGCTAAGGGCCTTTCCTCGAATTACACGCTGACGTGCAATTTTTTCACGTGCCAAATCACTCCGTATCAAGATGGCCACGCGAAAACACACGGAAGACCACGCTCCTGCCCAAAAGGCTGAATCACTGCCCCCCAGAGCCCCGAGCACGCTCCCACCTGCCATCTGCTGCTGCCTGACTGCCTGCTGCCCTCGTGCCCTGCCATTTGGTGCCTGCACATCAGCCATCTGCAGGGGTCCAGTTGCGGTGCTCACCCCTGCTGGAACAGAAGACTCCCGACTGGGATACCATCGCTCCACAGCCCAGCCCCAGGACCCAGTTGCCCACCCACGCCAGCCTCGGGGGTCGCCATGTCGGGGCAAACACCATCTGAGACCACTGGCTACCCCCAGCCAGAGGGGCAGAGGGCCACCAGCTTCAATCAGAAGGAAGTTGGTGTCCTGGTGGAGCTTGTCCTGGGGCATTATGATGCCCTCTTCGGATCATCACGCGCCGACAAGGAAGGACGGGACAGGATCTGGGACGACTTTGTGGTTGCCATCAACGTGGAGGGGGTGGCAACCCGCAACATCAAGCAAGTCAAGAAGCGCTGGGAGGACTTGAGGTCCAGGACCCTCATAAAGGCCCGGCGCCTCGTGGAGGGGGGCCGGGGCAGCATGAGTACCATCCAGATGAGGGTCCTGGAACGCGTACGCCCAGCGCTCCATGCCCAGATCCTTGAGAGGCAGACCCGTCTGGATTCGAGCGGTAAGTGGCCAAGCATTGCTGTGTGAGACAGGGCATGTTGCAGTGTGCTGGTTGTCTGATACTTGCCTGTATGTGTGACATAGGCCATGTACGCATGTGTGTGTGTGCAGGGACATCATGGTCATACATGTGAGACCAGTAATGTGTGAACCACATGGTTGGTGCATGTGCTTAAATGCAACATGGGGAGCCCTATGCGGAATGGACACATGAGAGCATGCCAGTCTCTGTTCCTGGACATGGGTGGGGGTGAGGGATGGGTGCTGATGCCATGTACATGTATGGTGTCCATGTCTGTGTGTCTGACCTGCGTGTCTGTGACTTGTGAATGCCATGGATGCATGACACATGTCTGTGACAATGTTCAGATTCACTGATGCAGCCTAGTTATCCTTGCATCCACTGTGTCTGGGGTGTACGAGGCCAGATGGATGAAACTACGGTGAAGTGTGTGCATGTGATAGGCATGACCCATGATGCATGTGAGTTCCAAAACAACATTGTATGTTTCAAGAGTCCCTTGGACATGTATGCTAATGTCCATAGCATGCGCCATGCCTGTTACTGCATGTGTTTTGCCTGCACTGACCCATGTCTTGTGGAGGGACATGATGGAAGTGATCTTCGACAGTGCCACTCATCTGCTATTGCTTCCTGTCTAGGGGACCATTGTACAGTACCCTGATGCTTGTGTTCTATAACTCCCTCTACACAGCGCCAAGTGAAGAAGAGGGCGGAGACGGCGCTGTGGAGCAAAGCGGTGGGGATGCCCCCACGGCTGCAGCGGAAGGGGTGGGTGAGCCCCCACAGGGGCTTGCAACGGCGGAAGACGGTGTGGAGCCATCCAGGTTGGTGGTTTCCACAGAGGAGGAGGAGGCCGCTACTGAGCCGCACATGGGGCCTGGTGGGGGCATCCCTGCTGGTGCAAGTGCTGCAGTCCAGGGGCAGGGGCGGCAGGAGGCAGCACAGGTCGCCGTGGAGGGGCCTGTGCATGTCACTGTCCCTGACACTGTGACTGCACCACCATGCACCAGCAGGGATGCCCCATCCCAGGCCCGTCCGCAGGTAGGGGGGATGTCCATATCATCTGACTCCCCTCCACCTGCGGACGAGGGGACCCCTGGCCGTATGGAGAAGGTCCTGATTTGTGTCGCGTTGCGCACACGTGACATTCGTGATGACGTTCGTGCTTCCCAGGGGGAGCACGCACGTCATCACGAAGAGCACCGTGCCAACGTGGCCCAGTTGGGAGCGGCCATGGTCGGGGGTTTCGTACATGTGTCGGCCACTCTGGCGACCCTCTCCTCCTCTGTGGAGGCTATGCGCCAGTCGTTCTCCATGCCGTCTTCCAGCCCAGATGCCACCAGGGCCCCCTGTGGACCTGCCGCGACCAACGCAGCCAACTCGGTGGGGATCCCATCCCTGCCACAGTCGGGAGTCGGAGGTCCAGCAGGGGTGGACACACCAGCAACTGGACCCCAGCAAATGGAGGATGTGACGGCATCATCGAGCAGGGCACGTGCACGAAGGTGTCGGTGAATTCCATCAGCCTGGATGCCGTCGTGCTGGCAGAGGCAGTTGCGTCGGAGGCAGTGACAGGCTCGACGTGGGAGGCATCATGGCTCGGGCCCATCAACATCAGGGGGACAGGCATCGGCCGGAGGGCAGGAGAACCCTGGAATGGGAGTGTCTTCCGTGTGGGAGCGGTTGGGCCAGCAGATAGGTGCGGAGCGGCGGCGGGCGGAGGAGGAACGGCTCACAATGGTCAGGGCGGAGAACTCCATGCGGAGGGCGCTGAGGCGGGCTGAGTGCCTCGAGGGTATTCGCAGGGAGTTGGAGCTGGACACCGCATTATCCCTGCGAGACCTCTGGGCCAGGGAACATGCCCGCCTCCAAGCCATTGAACAGGAGTTCGATGATGCCCTGGCCCATGACATCAACCAGTGAGCCGTCAGACTAGCCCGCCGCCTTTGTATATAGTTATTTAGGTTTAGGTTTCATTTCTTTATTATTATGATTTGGAGTCCACGGACTTTGCTCCACTTTTTGTATATAGTTGTATTTTAGATAGGGTCTTGGTAGGTTTCATTTGCTTTTGGGATAATGGACCCTTCAGACTTTCGTTTTCAATTTCGGGACATGTATATACTTTCTTTTAGTCATATTCACATGGAGTAATGTTTTTTATGCTTTCCATCTTTGGATTTCCTTCTATGGACTTTGGGGATGCACCACTTATTTTTTTCATGTTTTGGATTTCTTTTCTTGCTTGGATTTGACTTTCTTTTTCTTATTTCAAATATTGTTACTTCATTTGCATGTGTGCTTTTCATTTTGACATTTGTTATACTTTTTAATACATTTCTTTATTCAACATTATTGGTGTGGTGTACAGTGATGATTTTGGTGCATGTCTCCATGAGCATTGGCACAGTCATGTGTTGCAACTGTGTGGCTCTGTAGGACATTTGCTGATGGGCATGCTGGTTCTTTTCAGACTATCATGGAATGGGTGATTTACTAGGGAGTGGGTGCAGTGGTTCGTTGGGTGTTTGCACTGGGGGTGGAGGGGTGGGATTTGGGTTGGCATTAGGGCCATGGGCCTGTATAGTCATGGCGTGGTGTTTGGGGGACATGAGTGGGGGCATGCTGGCAGGTGCCCCACACTGCTGGGGGGTGGGGGTGCAGGGGGACATGAGTGGTGCAGGGGGACATGAGTGGGACATGAGTGGGGGCCTGCTGCCAGGTGCCCCACACTGCTGGGGGGTGGGGGTGCAAGGGGACATGAGTGGGACATGAGTGGGGGCCTGCTGGCAGGTGCTCCACACTGCTGGGGGGTGGTGGTGCAGGGGGACATGAGTGGGACATGAGTGGGGGCCTGCTGGCAGGTGCCCCACACTGCTGGGGGGTGGGGGTGCAGGGGGACATGAGTGGGACATGAGTGGGGGCCTGCTGGCAGGTGCCCCACACTGCCGGGGGGTGGGGGTGCAAGGGGACATGAGTGGGGGCCTGCTGGCAGGTGCCCCACACTGATGGGGGCTGGGGGTGCAAGGGGACATGAGTGGGACATGAGTGGGGGCCTGCTGGCAGGTGCCCCACACTGCTGGGGGTGGGGGTGCAAGGGGACATGAGTGGGACATGAGTGGGGGCCTGCTGGCAGGTGCCCCACACTGCTGGGGGGTGGGGGTGCAAGGGGACATGAGTGGGACATGAGTGGGGGCCTGCTGGCAGGTGCCCCACACTGCCGGGGGGTGGGGGTGCAAGGGGACATGAGTGGGACATGAGTGGGGGCCTGCTGGCAGGTGCCCCACACTGCTGGGGGGTGTGGGTGCAGGGGGACATGAGTGGGACATGAGTGGGGGCCTGCTGGCAGGTGCCCTACACTGCTGGGGGGTGGGGGCGCAAGGGGACATGAGTGGGACATGAGTGGGGGCCTGCTGGCAGGTGCCCCACACTGCTGGGGGGTGGGGGTGGAAGGGGACATGAGTTGGTGATCAGTAGTGCAAGGAGACATTTGCCTTTGCTGGGGGGCATGCCCATGTTGGGTGGGCTGGCTGCGGGACATGACCAGGGGTGCAGGGTAGTCCCCTGTGGTGTGGGCTGCCTGCAGGGGCCATGGAGGGTGTACAGGGAACACCTGGGAGGACCCACATGTAGGACTCCCCGGAAATACACATACCCTGCTGGAATCGTGTGTGAATCTTCCCGCGCACCCCTGAAATACACGTACCCTGCTGAAATCGCGTGTGAAACTTCCCGCGCACCCCTGAAATACACATACCCTCCTGAAATCGCGTGTGAAACTTCCCGCACACCCCTGTAATACACGTACCCCGCTCGCACAAGGCCAATCGCGTGTGAAACTTCCCGCGAACCCCAGTAATACACGTACCGTGCTGAAAACACGTGTGAAACTTCCCGCGCACCCATGATATACAGGTACCCCGCTCGCACAGGGCCAATCGCATGTGAAACTTCCCGCGAACCCCAGTAATAAACGTACCCTGCTGAAATCGCATGTGAAACTTCCCGCGCACCCCTGAAATACACGTACCCTGCTGGAATCGCCTGTGAAACTTCCCGCGCACCCCTGAAATACACATACCCTGCTGAAATCGCATGTGAAACTTCCCGCGCACCCCTGTAATACACGTACCCCGCTCGCACAGGGCCAATCGCGTGTGAAACTTCCCGCGAACCCCAGTAATATGCATACCCTGCTGAAATCGCGTGTGACACTTCCTACGCACCCCTGAAATACACGTACCCTGCTGGAATCGCACGTGAAACTTCCCGCGAGCCCTGAAATACACATACCCTGGTGAAATCGCGTGTGAAACTTCCCGCGCACCCCTGTAATACACGTACCCCGCTCGCACAGAGCCAATCGCGTGTGAAACTTCCCGCGAACCCCAGTAATACACGTACCCTGCTGAAATTGCATGTGAAACTTCCCGCGCACCCCTGAAATACACGTACCCTGCTGGAATCGCATGTGAAACTTCCTGCGCACCCCTGAAATACACGTACCCTGCTGAAATCGCGTGTGAAACTTCCCGCGCACCCCTGTAATACACGTACCCCGCTCGCACAGGGCCAATCGCGTGTGAAACTTCCCGCGAACCCCAGTAATACACGTACCCCGCTTGCCGTGCTGGTACAGGGTTAGCGCAGCCCTTTGCGCTGGATTGGGGATTTTGATGGCTTTTCCCTGCGCGAGGGGCGTTCTTGGGGGCGTAACCAGCGCTGCTGCAGGGTCGCTGCACCACTGTGCGCCACGGCTGGTTTTGGTAGCTGAAATCCATGAATACGCTTGTGCGCTAAATTCTATGAATTACCCCCTGAATTGGGTTCAGTTTCCATGAGAGTCAACACTGGTGCAGTATGTATATAATCTACTTTTAGCCTCTCCCTTCTTGGAAGCTTGAGAAGAAGATTCACTTATTCTCTTGAAAGTGCTTGCCGAAAAGAGTCACAAGGCATCTAAAGAAAAATTACAGTTGTATCTGCCCTGTGTGCGATACCTGGGCCATGACATTTCTGCTGGGGGAAAACATTTGTCCCAGGATCAGATTGCAGTGATACAGAAAGTCTGTAAGCCCCAGACTAAGAAGCTGATGGGGTTCCTCTGGACGGTAAGTTTCTGTAGGCAGTGGGCCCTGGGATATGTATCCATAGTTAAGCACCTTCAGAAACTCATGCATGATTTGGCCCCCAAGCCTCTGCCATAGTCTCTGGGAGCAGAAAATGCCTTTGTCACCATTGAGCAAGCACTAACAAGGGCTCCAGCTTTAGGTTTGCTGGATTACTATGAGCCCGTTGTGCTTTTTTCGATGAGCACAGCGGGTTTGCTCAAAGTGTGTTGACTCAGTTACACAGTGATGCGCATCGGCCCATATCCTACCACAGCATTGCTTTAGATCCAGTAGCATTGGGACTCCCAGCTTGTCTGCGAGCCGCTGCTGCTGCTGCCCTGCTGATAGAAATGACTGACTCTCTGGTTCAGGGCTATCCTGTAACAATTGCGGTTCCCCATGCTATGTTGTCATTATTGCTTAAATGGAAGACATAGCATGTGTCAAATTCCCGTCCAACGCGATATCAAAAGTTGCTTATTTGTGCCGCCAACATAACTTTGAATCGATGTTCAGTCCTGAATCCCGCCTCTTTGTTACCGACCCCGGAGGATGGGGAGCCGCATAACTGTCAGGTTGTCATGGAGTCATTCTTGTCACCCTGTATTGATCTATCTGTTCTACATTTGCTGAATCCTGATCTGATTCTTTTTGTTGACCGGTCTTGCATCCATGTCCCAGAAACTGGGGAATTGGTCTCTGGGTATTCAATATGTATGCTGTTCTAGAAGCATATCAATTACCTATGGCAAAATCTCCACAGGTCGCTCTCGCAGGTGCATGTGCTCTGGCCCGAGATAGGTCGGCTACAATCTATACCAACTCCAGGTATGCCCACTGGGAGGTCCATGGCTTTGGAGTTTTATGGAAGCAGTGTGGATATTTAACTTCCACGGACACCCTAATATTAAATGGAAAATATCTGTCAGCTTTATTAAATGCATTGTTACTTCCCACAACTGTAGCTGTTGTAGAAAATGCAAGGGCATGATCTCTCACAGTCATTCACAGCCCAGGAAAATGCATTAGCAGGTAGTGCAGCTCACTCAGCGGCCTTAAGTGGGCCCCTGGATCCTAATAAATTTCTTGTTTGTGTAGTAGTTCCACGGTCACCTATTACTTCCCTTCCTAGTCTGGCAATCCTCCAAGATCAAGACACAGGTGCCAAAAAGGTGACCTGGACTCAACGTTACTGTAAATTGGGATTAGAATTCCTGTGGCTGTCCCCAGACAGCTGTCTGGTTGCACCCAAGGTACTCCTCCCCACCTGGTCTGTGAAGCTCATGGCTTAGCCGATTCAGGTAAAAATGCTATGATCACTTTATTGCATCGATATTGGATGGCTCCTGGTTTAGCCTCTATTGCTCAGGGTTATTGTGAAAATTGTGCCATATGTCTAAGATATAATGTTGGGAGAGCGGTACCCACAGGGATGTCTGCATGTCCTGTACCGTAGGGTCCATTCTTGTACTTGCAGACAGACTTTATACAGCTCCCCGCCTGCATGAGTTATGTTTATTGCTTGGTCCTGGTTGACATATTTTCTGGGTGGGTGGAAGCACAGCCATGTAGAAAAGCAGATGCTATCACAGTGATGAAAAAGTTGTTAGCAGAGTTTATACTTCCGTTTGCACTGCCCGTCAGTATAGACAGTGACCGAGCCCCCATTTCACTGGTCATGTTATTAGAGAAGTGCGCAAAGCTTCAGGAATGATTCAACAGTTCCATTGTGCTTATCACCTGCGCTATAGCGCACATGTAGACCACCAGTATTGGGACCTTAAGTTAAGGCTGTCTAAAGTGTGTAAAGAGACAGGGATGAAATGTCCCCAAGCCTTGTCCCTGGTTCTCTTTGCCATGCCAAATAATCCACAGTGTAAACACAAAGTGTCTGCTCATGAAATCCTCACTGGTTGCCCTACGAAAATGGAAACTGCACCCCCATCAATTGCCCACATTAATGAGACGATGATACACTACTCTGATATTTTCGCATATTGATTAAAACTGTCCAATCTCAGGTCGGTGAAGCGCTCCCTAAACCAGCTACTGAACTCTGCCACCCACTGCAGCCCGGACACTGGGGGCCTCATTACGAGATAGACAGTAACCCTCTGGTGCTACCGGCGGGTTGCCGCCAACCCCATAACACTGATTCCGCCACCTGATATCCCGGTACCACCGGGATATCACAAGTGGCGGCGGAACAGTAAATCCCCAGTCTCATGGAGTCCCGTGGGACTCCATGGGAATGGGGGCACTAAAGCACTGGCACTGTTGCTAACAGTGCCAATGCTTCAGTGTGAGACATGCTGGTAGAAGCCTGAACTCCCAGCAGGTCAGGCCTAATGAGGGATCCTTGCCCCTACTGGCATTCTCATAGTATGGCGGTCCAGAAAGTGTGCAGGTACATTGCTACTGGCACCCTTATTTCCGGACCGCCACACTTGTAATGAGGTCCTGGGTCTTGGTGAAGGCCCCCCAGAGGAAACCTAAGCTCTAGTCAAGGTGGTATGGCCTGGTCCAGTTTCTCCTAACTACGAACTCTGCAGTGAAGTGTTTGTTAATCCCGTCTTGGATCCACGCGTCACTGCAGTAGACAACATCACCTCCGCAGCGACCGATCATCCTCAGCCTGGCTACAGCTCCACCACCAGTGGCGCCGCCAATCGTTTGCCGATGTTTGTCTCTTTCAGTGTTGCTGGAATGGAATGGTCAGTACCAGAAAGCAAGGGTGCGGCCCTCGATAAGCCAATATGCTCATGTGCTGAACCAGGAACCGGAGTTTCTGAATTTCTTCCACACATTGAGGTCCCTGCAGGAGCTATTTCTAAGGCTCCTTTGTCGGGCGGTCGAAGTTCCAGGAGAAACAAACCTGATCTAGACCTCACTGTTGGCATGCCATTTTAAGTGTCTGACCCTTCCGCACCTCACAACACAACCTACAAAAAGGTACGCTTTGCAATGCCTAGGAAGAGCACCTGAGTATAGTGTGCACTGTTCTCTGCTTACAACAGAGTTTCAATATGATTCCCTGCCCTGTCTGGACTACTCCTTTCATTGAAATGCATGTATTTCTTTGGGTATAAGAGAACAGTGCATGGACGGAGGGGTGTTCTTACTTGCGACAAAGTCTCGTACTGCCGTTGGTTTGTTTTTGCCCTGTTGGTCCCTTTTTAATAATAAATTGTTCACCAATCCATTGGAATAGTCAATAGTCAATTTACCACAACACCACCCCGGCCCAAACTATGCAAGCCAGTTGTCCTAGCAAGGTTTCCTAGCCTACCTTGTTCAATATAATACAGATAATCTTTTTAAAGATGTTTGCAAAAATAAAAAATAAATGATATTCTGTTCAGCTATGCCTAAAACTACCCCTAAAAGCAATGCTTAAGTAAAATGCTCCATCTCTCACATAAACAGCAATGGAAATCTCTCTCTTCCCCCTCTGCAAGATTTGCAGCTCAAGTATAATGCACCATCTCTCACATAAACAGCAATGGAAATCTCTCTCTTCCCCCTCTGAAAGATTTGCAGCTCAAGTATAATGCACCATCTCTCACATAAACAGCAATGGAAATCTCTCTCTTCCCCCTCTGAAAGATTTCCAGTGACTACTGAAGACCTACAGAAGCAAGCTCCTTAGATAGACAGGCTAATCTGGCTAGCCAAACTTGATTTCACAAATCTCTTAGTGATCCAACGGATCTCGAATGTAGCAGACCTTGAGTTGATTTGGGATTCAGTCTTACTCACTATTCCTTTGCCAGCCATGGATTTTAGACTTAGGATCAACAAATCCATCAATTTTACTGGTGGAAATAATGACACCATATATCAAAGATTAAAATCGACACAGACAACAAATGACTGGTCCACAGTAGGCTGTTCCGATTGATTATTGATGTATTTTGCACTTTGTATCAGGTTTATAAACGCTGCCCTTTATTGCTGTGTTTTGCACATATAATTGATTCTAGTTGATGATTTTATATTTGTCATTTGTTGTCTGTGTCGATCTTAATCTTTGATATATGTTGTCATTCTCTCCACCAATAAAATGTATTGAATTGTAAATCCTAAATGTACAGGATGTTAACTAGTTCTCATGCATATATACCTTTATATATACAATAAGGTACAAATGGACTCCATAAGTAAATTATGTATGTACATGTTTATGCTGATATCTCGTGAGACGACACCACCTTCCTGTAATATATATGTTTTTGCAATCTGGCTTCCCTCAACCACTCCTGGAAAAAAAGCAGGTTCCATTGGTGGGGCTGGCTTCAGAACTCCACATCTGTGGTGTAACAGACAGTGGTTGTAAATATTGCGAAGAAAAAAGTTGTCTGGCCAGTTTTTGTGTTGCAGAATATGCTTGTTTGTTGCTGCATTTAACATGGTCCGTTTAGCTAGAGCATTCAGCACGATGCATGTTAAGAGCATTCTGGTAGGCTTGGTTGATCAGTTTTCTTATTTATTTATTTATAAAAATCAGAGGGAAAGTAATACATTTTTGGCAGAAAAATGCTTACAAAGGCTTGCAAAATGTACCATTGACAACAGAGGGGCGAGAGGACATGGTACTTTACAATGAGGTGAATGTGACTTGAAGACCAGATGTTGCAGAGGAACGTGGAAACAAGGGACAAGGACTGGACAGAATGACATAGGAGCTAGATGGTGGAGGAAATGCTAAATTAAGGATGGAGGAGTGATGGAAACGTATTGTAGGGTTTGGTAGGGAGAGAGAAAAACAGGGTGATGCAGTACCGTACTGTGCTAGGAAACAGGTTCTTCAGAAAGAAAGAGGGCTTTGAGGTGGGATTTAAATAGCGGTAGAGTTGGAATAGTACGGAGAGGGAGAGGAATAGCATTTCAGAGTAGGGGAGCAAGGAGCGAGAGAGTAGAAATGAGAGGAAGCACAGGGAGCTTGAGAGGGGCACATGGTGCACGCACTCGCCATAGACAGCCGGTTTTGGTTGGCATCATTTTGGTGTATCCATGACTTGCTTTAGGCATCCTCTGTGGTGTTATGCCCAGTGGTCTCTTTGCTTCTGGCAGTTATGGCATGGACAGCTGGAGTTATTCATCTTCCTTTGTGTGGCACAGGATCAGAGCTTAGGGCATCCAGCTCATATTGTGCAGAGGAAGGTTCCTCCGACAATAAATATCTTGTGCCTGTTCTTCTACCTTTATGGTTGTTTGATTTTCAGGATAAATGTCATCTGTCTTCATTGTCGATGATCGGTCTAAGCTTGAGTGACAGCATCAGTCCCATTCTGGGCTGCAAGAGGAGCTGGCTTGAAGGGCTCAACACTTGTTCCATCAAACTGCACGGATGTATGCATTTACTTCGTCCCCATTCACTTCGCCCAACACTGACTTTGTTGCAGTGACTTTGTCTGACATTGATTTCTTCATACATTTATTTAGTCATACATTCCCTTTGTCATTACAAGGGTAGACCCCAAGTAACCCCTTTCTTTTCCAACCCATATTCTTCCGCCTAACCCCTCCTTGACCCCAACCTGAATCTTACAGCTAACGGTAACACACACATTGCCACCCAATTCAGAAGAAGTAATTGTATGAAGAAGTCAATGTATGAAGAAGTAAATGACTGACAAAGCCAATGCAACGAAGTCAGTCTTGACAAAGTTTTTCATTCAAAGTAGGATACTAAACTGCATAGCAAATCTGCATCTTCGTTGGGCTTTCAACAGCTCAACGCTGGCACAGGTGCTTGACTCGTATGATAGGAGTCAAGTGCTTGCTAGCATCTCTGGTATGGCCAGAGAGTGCAGGTGAGCTGAATCTGCACATCTTTCCTCTCAGGCGTAGATATTTCCTTGCACCGACTCAGTGTCTGGCTGTGCAGGCCTCACCCGAGAACATGATGCCTAGGCTATACAGACATATGGGGATGCAGACTGAATGAATGAGTGAAGGGACCACGTCACCATCATGGGCACTGTAAATGTTGACATTGTATAGAGTGTATCAAAAAACACCCTGATAGATTAAAGTCCAATAAAGAGTGTTTATTTTGTAGTTGGCCAGGTCACCTCTGCTCGCGTTAGGGCGATCCGTCAAGACCAAATATAGTATTCAGATCTGTCAGCACCCTTTAATGATCTGTTTAGCCTGCAAGAGAGTTATGCCAAAAGCTCTGATAGGCAAGATTGTATGCAGTACCCTTTGGGTGCACTACAACAACCCTGACCTCCTGGCAATAGAAACCCAACCTTTGGTATAAATCTGCACTACACAGGTTGGTAGCGTGCGGAGCAGGCAGGCTTATCTCAAGAAGGGTCAATGTGAGCTGTGGGGGAGTTACACAGAGATTCACTGTGACAAGTATTCAAATAAACTCTTTCAGACAAGGTTTCTTGATAAAACTATTAATGTATTTATCAGTCAGTTAGAATAAGCCTTCTTCAGAAGGGAGCAATATAAAACACCACACAAATATACTTCACAAATACACATTATTAGTCATCTAAATTAGCAAATACCCATTTGGGATGACACACAGGTGCTACCTACACCCTCAGGTGACTTGAAAGGCTAGGGTGCTGTTGGCATTAATATATCACTGTTGCATTTAGAATATTCTTAGGAGTAGTGTTAAAGAGTAGAGCAACTTTAGAGGGCGCTAGAGGGCCGACCAAGATGGCCGCTCCCCTGTAAGCTCTCGGCTACCTCCTGCATGAATCCTGTTTAATCGCAGCAATCCTGTGGTGAAATCAATAAATACGCAAGAAATACACTATTCTAGCGCAGCACCTCACACCTGCCGAAAATCTGGAGAAAATCGGTCTCGCCTTCCGCGAGATACCCACAGCGTGGTACGGGCCGCACAACCGCGAACTGCGTGGGCCCCTGGAACACTGGCCCACCTGGCAGAAATCCTCCGCAGACTGATAGGAGAGGCGGCGGACCCACCCGTGAGACCTGCCGGGACCAGCAGCAGCAGGGAGCTGACACCGAAGAGGAGCACTGCAAGAGTCGCTCGGGACGGTGGCGCTGCTTCACCGGCCCTGCGGAGCAGCTACAAGGCTCACATCCAGCAGAAAGACGGTAGCGGAGCGGACACCAGCAGGTGAGAGGCGGGAAGCATGCAAAGGCACACAGAAGCACGCAAAACAAACAGGACGACAAGCCTACGCAGCGCTGGCAAGAAAGGGTCGCTCCGCGGCATCCCCACCATTTCAGCCAAGTAAGTAACGGCCCATAACATCTCTCCACGCGGCCAGGTCCCAGCCCCTCCTTGTGCGGCACGCAGCGGCAAAATCAGAACTTGAGCCGAAGCTGGATAGCTACTAAGCCCCGGCACGACTGCACTGCGACCCATCATCCGTGCACGCTTCGCCAGCGACCTCACATAAAACCCAAAAACCGGACGCTCTGACACTGCCATCCACAGCACGGGACAGCCAAAGGCACCCACAGATCCGCCAAGACCAAGATGGGGAAGCCTGACAAGTCCCAGAGAAGACGCAATTTTGACGCGGGCCCAGCACCCAAAACGCCCAGACAGGACCACCGTCCCGAATCCCCAAATAACCCACCGGAGGAAGTGCAACTGCAACAACCAGACATTAGGGAAATCCTAATGGAACTAAAAGCTGGGATAGGTGGCCTGGACAGCAAGATAGACTCGCTCTTGGCCAAGGTGGACCTACTGCAACACTGCCTCGATAAACACAGTGACAGGCTAGACTCCGTCGAACACAGGGTATTGGATCTGGACGACGGTGCTTCAGTGCTCACCACCCGAGTCTCTACGCTCGAGGGCCAAATGAAAACCGTACTGGCCAAAAATGAGGACTTGGAAGGTAGCTCCAGACGAAATAATATAAGGATAGTCGGAGTCAGAGAACAACAACTACCAAACAAAATGAAGGAGCACATTGAGAAACTTTGCACCGAGCTATTTGACCCGCTGTTCTGTCGCAATTATTCATGGTGGAAAGAGCCCACAGAATCCCTGCAACAAGACCTGTTCCGGGGACTCCTCCCCACCCGATTATCACCAAGCTCTTGAGCTACAAGGACAGGGATGCGACCCTAAGAATGGCAAGAGAAAAGGGCAAACTCCACTTCGATGGGGACGACATTCAGTTTTACCCGGACTTTTTGCCGTCAGTCCAAGCCCAAAGGAGGTGGTTCACCCATGTGAAACACAGGCTGCGTGCCAACCAAATCACGTATTCGATGCTCTTCCCTGCGAGGCTTCACATTCAACTTGAGGGAAATACCCACTTCTTCAACTCCCCCGAGGAAGCCACACTGTTTCTCGACAGGCAGGGATGGAAATCTGCAAACCAAATGTCCAGAGCTACAAGCAGAGAAAAAGCGGGGAGAGTCCCGCCTTGATGAACACCTGCGCCACTGATCCAAAGCAAGAAGGAAACAAGCCATCAAGTCAATCTTCGCAAACGGGAGGCTGGGGCCTATGCCTTGGAAGGCCACCTGCGCCCGTGCACAGCACATCTTGTGTTCTAGTTGGGGGGGTTCCAAACGGATGAGTTGGGGGTTGTCCATGTAAGGAAAATCGTTTCACTGTTGTTGTTGTTCATAGTGCGTGCCAGGCGCCACCGCCCAGCCGCAGGCCTCGCCCCGGACCCCCGCCGCCACCCTTCGCACCCCCTCCCGCCTGATGCAGCTCCCATGCAACCCAGCTAGCCAAAGTGCCGGGACACCACCGAGGGGTGGCCCACCGCTACTCCCTCAAACGGGTTCCATATAAAACACCATCGTACCAATTCAAAGTAGCAACCTGGAACATTAGAGGGGGCAATATCCCGCCCAAGACGCGAAAGATCCTGCAATTACTCAGACGACACAAGATAGAGTTGGCAATGATTCAAGAGACCCACCTTCTACCTCAAAACAAACACCTGTGGGCCCGCAGTTGTGTTATGATGCCTACCTCCAAGGAGCCAGGTCCGACCCAGCAACCCCAGAGGCAGGCATCATTTCCCCCAGGGAAGTGCCAGCGGGCCCAAGCTGGGGCCCTTTGGACACAGTCCTGGCGCCTTAGGCGCCAGGCTCATGTTGGACCCCTGTCCTGGCGCCTCAGGCGCCAGGCTCATAAAGCTAGACATGTGTTCAAGTGTTTTAAGGTGCACTTACCTGATGCAGACCATGCTGCTACATCCAGGCCCTCTTGAGGCCTGAATGGAACTACTTTACCTGTGGAACTACTTTCCCCTGGGTGTGGTCGGGGAAGGGTACATACCTGATCGGTGGAAGGATACATACCTGGAACTTCTTCCAAAGCTATTTAAACCCCGCCCGATCAGCAACTCACGCTTCGCGTTGTTCTGCTCCTCGCAGCTGGACGCTCACCGTGTCAGCTCCTGCTTCTGGACATCAGCCACGCCTGTCAGCATCCTGGGTCACCTGCTAAGAGAGAATTGGAGAGAAAGAAGACCTTACCTGCTAAAGCTGCATCACGGAGACTTCACACCGACGATCCTGAAAGGGAAGACATCATTTTAAAAGCATTTCGCTTCGATCGCTGCAGCGCTGCATTTCACTCACCTTTCCTGGGCACCTCCATCTTCAGCAGCGATCATCCGGACCCGCAGCCACTTCCCAGAGCCTAGAGAGAAAAAGACAAGAACACAAGGTGAGAGAAGGAAGGGAATAGGAAAAGCTCAGTTTCCTTCTAAGACTTACCTGTTGGGTCATTCCCATTTCATTTAGGGTCCTGCCGCTTCCTGGCATTCCGGACCCCGGCCCCTATGGGGAAAAAAGACAAAGACATTGAATGAGCGAATGCAAAGACATTACCCGAACGCTCATCCAGAACTTACCTGTCATTTACTGGAACTGCACGTTTCACTTCGGGTCGGCGCCATATCTCCGGCATTCCGAACCCCGGCCCCTAAGGGGAAAAAGACATAAGCGTTAGCGCTTGCTGCAATAAGACAATGAACATTATTATTAAGCTTGAACTTTTGAACTTGCTAGAGAACTCTTACAGCGCCTTACCTGAATAGTCAAGCTTATTTGAACTCCCATCAAACCTCAATCCAGTGAAGTAACTGGGTTTCAACGCGCCCCTGCATCAGAAGCAGGATGGAGAACTCATCCTTCCCGACCCTAAGGGGAATATTCCTGCGAGCCAGTGAGTCCATCTTCAGAGTCCTGCGCTTCACCATAGAAGAAGCATCAGCACTCGAAGCCAGACCTGCGCCTCCGTGGGAATCAGGTGAGCGTGACAGAACGTGAAGCCTACCCACAATTTCCCACCCGGGCGCTATGGAGACTTCCGAGACAGATCAGTTGGCCCAGCTTTTGGGGGAATTACGGGCAGAAGTGCACTCAGCCCGCCAGGAGACTAACGCTCTCAAAAGAGAACTGATCCTATCCAAGGAAAGAACAGATGACCTGGCCAAAAGGTTATTGCAGGCCCAGGCAGGGCACGCTCCTTTACCTAATTCAGGAGATACTTCCACATCAATGGGTTTGAATAACTCAAATCAATCTACCTGGACACATGCCTTTGGCCCCGCCTGAACGTTTTGCGGGGGATCCCAAGAAATATGCCGTCTTTACGAACCAATGTCGTTTACACTTTCTATGCAGACCCGGGGCCTTCCCTAACGACCGGACCAAGGTAGCCTTTATACTATCTTACCTCAGTGGCAGTGCTGCCGATTGGTCTATTCCATTGGTAAATCAGGATGATCCCATTCTCCAGAATTTTCAGGGTTTCCAGGCCAGCATGGAAAGATTGTTTGCTCGACACTCTCAAGGACAGGCCCTTGATAACGAACTGCTATCCTTACGACAAGGTAATCAGGATCTTCTGTCCTACGTTGCCACCTTTAATAGACTGGTTGTGGAAACTGGATGGCCAGAAAACAAAAGGATCACATTGTTTCATCGAGGCCTGCGCGGAGAGCTTAAGGATGTTCTAGCTCAGATAGTAGATCCACCCCAGGTCTGCGCAGACTACATAAACTTGGTGGTTCAACTTGATCACAGACTTCAAAATAGAAAAGCAGATCGGTTCAAGTACGAAACCCGAGTACCGATCAAAATCCACGCTAACTCCAAGAGTACCGACGTATCCGAACCTATGCAAATCGGCGGTGTTAAAGGACCATTAACACAGAAGGAACGAGAGAGAAGGCGGCAAATGCAACTTTGCCTGTATTGCGGGACTTCCGGTCACTTTCTTCGAAATTGTCCGGGTAAACCACCTAAGAAGGTGGTTGGAGCCACAGATAACGATTTATTGACACCTGATTCGGAAAACGACCTAGCCCGACAAGCGTAGGGGTCCGCTTGCCGAGCTTGAAAACAAACTCTTTGACCTCGCATTTTGTCATGCCAATGGTGCTCGTGGACCCAAAACAGCCTCAGCTGTTGCATGCTATAAAAGCATACATCGACAGTGGAGCTATTGGAAATTACATAGACTGTGAATTGGCTTCCAGGATTAAGCTCCCTCTCCGCCCGAAAGTAACCCAAGATGTCATTACTACAGTAGATGGAACCGAAATAGCCTCAGGGCCTGTAACGCATTCCACTGTTGAAATGACACTGGTGGGTCAGGATGGACATCGGGAAGCAATCGTGTTTGATGTGATCAAGGCCCCACAATTTCAAGTAATTCTTGGAATTCCTTGGTTAGAAACACATAATCCCAGAATTGACAGGCGAGCAAAGAAGATACGTTTTCCTGATTGTGAACCAACTTGTTACCCAAGAAATCCAGTTATGGGTCTAGCCTCAGCAACTTCCACCCCTGTACAGCTACCTTCAGAATACCAAGAATTCCAAGACGTTTTTCAGAAGGAACAGGCTAACACGTTACCTCCCCATCGGTCTTATGATTGCCAAATCGATCTGGTACCCAATGCTCAATTACCTTGTAGTAGGATTTATGCTCTTACGGAACCTGAGAACCTACATTTGCGTCAGTATTTAGATCAGTACCTAGCCAATGGTTTTATTCGCCCGTCCAAGTCTCCTGTCTCCTCAGCTCTGTTCTTCGTGCCGAAAAAAGAGGGCGACCTTAGAACATGAATAGACTATCGCGCCCTAAATCAAATAATGATTAAGAATCGTTATCCTCTGCCCCTGATCCCTGAGCTTATTGACCAGGTGAAAGACGCTTGTGTGTACACCAAGTTAGATCTCCGAGGAGCTTATCACCTGGTGCGTATAAAAGAAGGCGACGAATGGAAGACTGCATCCCGCACCAAATTTGGGCTCTTCGAATATCAGGTGATGCCCTTCGGTTTGTGCAATGCACGTGCCGCCTTTCAGTACTTTATGAATGATGTTCTTCGGGAACTTATCGACGTCTGTGTCATTGTTTATATTGACGACATCCTGGTGTACTCCTCTTCAGAATCCGATCACAGAAAACATGTTAGGGCAGTTCTTGAGAAATTGCGCCAGCACAGACTATTTGCAAAGCTCGAAAAATGCGTTTTTCATACCACAGAAGTGGAGTTTCTCGGATTCATCCTGACACCTCAAGGAGTCCGAATGGACTCGCGAAAGGTGGACGCCATCCTCAAATGGCCATCTCCTAGCTCGGTGAAGGGAGTTCAGAGCATGCTCGGCTTCGCCAATTTCTATCGAAGATTCATCCCGGAATTTTCCCAAACAGTCCAACCCATCACAGCTCTCCTAAAGAAAAACAAACGCTTTGAATGGACTCTTGAGGCCGAACAAGCCTTTCAGGACCTGAAAACCAAATTCACCTCTGCACCTATATTGAAGCACCCGCACCCAGATCTCCCTTACATTGTGGAAACCGACGCATCCAGTTCGGCCATGGGAGCTGTCCTGTCGCAAAGAGACCCAGAAACTAACCAACTACACCCTGTGGCCTTTTGGTCCAGGAAATTTTCTCCTCCTGAAATCAACTACGCAATTACCGACAAAGAGTTACTGGCTATTAAATCTGCTTTCAAGGCTTGGCGTCACTACCTTCTCGGGGCAAGACACACCATCACCGTAATTACGGACCACAGAAATTTACAGTGTTTAAAGACGGCCAAGGCTCAATCTTCACGACAACTCCGATGGGCTCTATTCTTTGCGGAATTTGATTTTGTAATTACCTATCGCCCTGGCTGCAAGAATGGTAAAGCGGACGCCTTATCCCGGATTGTCATGGAAGAACCCAATTCGAGTTTAGAACCTGTGCCAATCATACCTGAACAAAGAATCTTAGGCCTAACTTCATTGCAAACTATTGAGGGCATCCAAACGCAAGTAAAACAACTTCTAGACTCTTCAGCCTTACTGGAATGGAGTCAAAAGGGTCCTCATTACACCGTTAAGGATGACTTACCCTACTTCCAGGAGTGGTTGTTTCTGCCTAGTAAAGAATTGCAAGAACTTGTTATTGCCCATCATCATGAATCATTAATGGAAGGACACCCTGATATCGCTAAAAACTGAGGAATGAAATCAAACGCCACTTCTGGTGGCCTTCTTGGAGAAAAGACATAAAGTCTTTTGTATTGTCTTGCGGAATTTGCGCCCAAAACAAGGGTAAAAAAAAAGGCCAGCCGGCCTACTTCAACCCTTGGATATTCCACCGGCACCATGGCACACCTTGTCAATGGACTTTATAACTGACCTGCCTCCTTGTGCTGGTTACAACACTATCCTTGTAATTGTGGATCTATTCTCCAAAATGGCCCACTTTATCCCTTTAAAAGGTTTGCCTTCAGCTTCCACCTTGGCCAGGGAATTTCTGGAGAATATAGTTCGCATACATGGTTTCCCTTCCATATTAGTCTCGGATCGTGGAAGTCAATTTATCTCCCATTTTTGGAAGAAGTGTTGCCAACTAGCACAAATAGATGTGCGGCTATCCACCAGCCACCACCCCCAGACCGACGGACAAACCGAGAGAACCAATCCGACTCTCGAGCAATATCTTCGGTGCATGTTACATCAATCCGAGTTAAATTGGAAAGACATCCTTTGGATCGCAGAATATGCATACAACAATTCAGTGCATTCTGGAACCGGACAAACTCCTTTTTATACTTTGTATGGTCACCATCCTCGGACCTCTGATCTAGATCCACCTCTGACTCTGAAAATGCCCGCAGTAAATCATCTGCATTCCACAATAACCCAAGCCTTCAAAGAAGCTGCAACTCATTTACAGCAAGCCAAGAAAAAGTATAAAGAAAACGCTGATTTGCACCGAAGTAAAACTCCTCCTTACCAAGTAGGAGATCAGGTATGGCTAGCAACGAAACATTTACCCCTCAAGGGCCCGCGAACCTTCAATCCCAGATTCATAGGACCTTATCCCATCAAGGCTATAATCAATCCCGTGGCCTTTAAACTGGATTTACCGTCTGACATGCGTATTCATCCAGTTTTTCATGCATCACTTTTGAAGCCAGTACAACTAGGGACCCGACTGTCCAAGCCTCCAGACCCAGTTCAAATTGAAGGGGAATTAGAATTCGAAGTTAAAGACATTTTAGACTCCAAGGTGTTTAAGTCCAAACTCTTCTATCTTGTTGACTGGAAGGGATATGGACCTCAGGAGAGATCGTGGGAGCCTAGTAACCATGTTCACGCACCTCGATTAATACAAAGGTTCCACCGGAGATTTCCAAACAAGCCAAAACCCCCGGAGGGAACAACCTTGGGAGGGGCCTTGAGGGGGGGTACTGTCATGATGCCTACCTCCAAGGAGCCAGGTCCGACCCAGCAACCCCAGAGGCAGGCATCATTTCCCCCAGGGAAGTGCCAGCGGGCCCAAGCTGGGGCCCTTTGGACACAGTCCTGGCGCCTTAGGCGCCAGGCTCATGTTGGACCCCTGTCCTGGCGCCTTAGGCGCCAGGCTCATAAAGCTAGACATGTGTTCAAGTGTTTTAAGGTGCACTTACCTGATGCAGACCATGCTGCTACATCCAGGCCCTCTTGAGGCCTGAATGGAACTACTTTACCTGTGGAACTACTTTTCCCTGGGTGTGGTCAGGGAAGGGTACATACCTGATCGGTGGAAGGATACATACCTGGAACTTCTTCCAAAGCTATTTAAACCACGCCCGATCAGCAACTCACGCTTCGCGTTGTTCTGCTCCTCGCAGCTGGACGCTCACCGTGTCAGCTCCTGCTTCTGGACATCAGCCACGCCTGTCAGCATCCTGGGTCACCTGCTAAGAGAGAATTGGAGAGAAAGAAGACCTTACCTGCTAAAGCTGCATCACGGAGACTTCACACCGACGATACTGTAAGGGAAGACATCATTTTAAAAGCATTTCGCTTCGATCGCTGCAGCGCTGCATTTCACTCACCTTTCCTGGGCACCTCCATCTTCAGCAGCGATCATCCGGATCCGCAGCCACTTCCCAGAGCCTAGAGAGAAAAAGACAAGAACACAAGGTGAGAGAAGGAAGGGAATAGGAAAAGCTCAGTTTCCTTCTAAGACTTACCTGTTGGGTCATTCCCATTTCATTTCGGGTCCTGCCGCTTCCTGGCATTCCGGACCCCGGCCCCTATGGGGAAAAAAGACAAAGACATTGAATGAGCGAATGCAAAGACATTACCCGAACGGTCATCCAGAACTTACCGGTCATTTACTGGAACTGCACGTTTCACTTCGGGTCGGCGCCATATCTCCGGCATTCCGAACCCCGGCCCCTAAGGGGAAAAAGACATAAGCGTTAGCGCTTGCTGCAATAAGACAATGAACATTATTATTAAGCTTGAACTTTTGAACTTGCTACAGAACTCTTACAGCGCCTTACCTGAATAGTCAAGCTTATTTGAACTCCCATCAAACCTCAATCCAGTGAAGTAACTGGGTTTCAACGCGCCCCTGCATCAGAAGCAGGATGGAGAACTCAATATATTTCAATCTTAGGGCACCTGGCTAGGTCCCGATTTACCCAGGTGGGTATGCGCAATATAAACAAAATAATCGGGATGGGGAGATCCAAAACAACGACACAGAAGTGCTAAGTGTGTGGGTTTATTATGTATTCACACAGGACGTGGTAGATAGCTTCACAATTTAATTTACATTACTTCCGATAAGCACGAAAGTTTAGATGAAGAAGACGGACAGGGTTGGTTTATGCAGTAGTGACACAGGTGGGTGTAGGCCTCTGAAGTATAGAGGTCAGCACTACACTGAAATACATGTTGCCTCATATATCGAGGGGGTATAGGAACCCGCAGTTACACAAAACAAAAAGTGCACACAACAATCTTTGAATTTTAACGGGTGCAAGTAATGATACAGTTGTGATAGGAAGTTCGACACAGGGAGTGACACAGGGTGTGTTTCGGCCAAAGAAAGTGGCTTGGTTGTAGCCGTCTTTGTGCTGGCCTTCGTCAGGAAAAGGGGCACCAGTGGTGGTGCTGTCCGTGCTGTCTGTGGGTGAAACAGAGCTGTTAGGATCTCGGGTAGTTGTTCGTTAAGTACTATAAGTATTAAATACGGGCCTAATTGTTGCCCACGTTGTACACCATGTGGTGTATCTAAAAGACAGCTTACCTGCCGTTCAGGGAAACAGGTGGGTGCTGTCGGGGAAGCCGCGAACAGTGCGGAACGTCCGGTGCTGGGATTAGCACTTGGTGAAAGGCTTTAGTTTCCTAGGGGCTGGCGTGGTTTGTAGTCTCACGAAGCCGGAGTTGGGCGTAATTGGACCCAAGTCTGAAATGAAAATTAAAAGCCGGTATAGGTAACCTGTGAGGGTCAAGTGCGCCGGGGAGTATGTCCGCGTAGGAATCAAGGGGAGCTTACTGTTGTCTGGGTGGTACGCTGCCGTGCTGGACGTGGACTGCTGGGAGCCGGATGAGTCGGACAACAAGGGAGCCGTGTTGGACTGTATAAATAACAGCCAGTGGCTGGGGACAGGCGAATGGTAACCCACGATTCAAGGGCGACACCCAGCTTGGGCCAATCAGATGGCTGTGCGCCGTGTCCCAATGAGAGGGCGGAACTATGTGTGTGATGTTGGGTAATGTAGTCCGGTGCGGTGTGCGGGGACTCCTGCTCTCGGATGCTTGCACGACATAACAGGTAGGATACATGGTTGCAAACATAGGTAATCTCCGTGCGCCAGGTGGATGGGCGGATGCCGACCACCACTACAGACAGTTAAACAAAATAGACTCTCGTATACAATAGTGTTCACAAGGTGGAGGATATGGATGTCCAGTGTGTACAAGAGAAGTTAGTGCCAGTACAATAATGTTCACAAGGTGGACAGCATTGGTTTCAAATGTGTGTCAGGACAAAAGTTCATTCTAATAGGTCGAGCGTGGTGGACACTTGGGGGAGTACTCTAGAAGTGTTTCCATTCGACGGTTACATTTAGGCCGTCTTGCACAGAGTTCAATTTGTGGACCCATTTTTGTTCGAGTTTGGTGAGGGCAATGTTGATGTCACCTCCTCGTCTTTGTGGCTGGAGTTGTTGGACCACGGTCCATGTGAATTGTTCGTGGGTATGCTTCTCCTTAGTGAAGTGTTCGACTAAGGGTTTGTCCTCGACTTGGTTTTTGATGCATGATCTGTGTTCATTAATCCTTTGTTTGACAGGTCTAATGGTTTTGCCAATATATATCAGATCACAGGGACACTTGATGGCGTAGATCACGTGTTTGCTCTCGCAGTTGGTGTGGCTGTTCTGTTTCCATACCAAGTTCTTGTGGATGAAAGTTTTGCTGTTCGTGGTAAAACGGCAAGCTACGCATTTACCACAGCTGAAGTGGCCCACTACTGGTGGAAGGTTCCATAGTGTGGTGGCTGGTTTGGTAGGTTCTAGGAAGGTGTGGACTAGGGAATCTCTAAGATTTTTGAAGGCAAACAGTGGTTTCTTGGCGAGGGTGCCTTCATTTTTAATCAGATGCCAGTGTTTGTTGATGGTATTTTTGATGAGGTTGCTGACTGGGTTGTATGTGGTGACGCAAACAGTTCTATTGTTCGGGTCTCTTTCTTTGGTCGTTAGGCAAATTGAGCGGTCGGTGTTGGCTGCTCTTTTCTTGGCTGTCTTGATGGACTTCCTGGGGTAGCCTCTCTCTCCAAGACGTGTTTGTAGTAGTTGTGCATGGTGGTTGAATTTTTCTCTGTCTGAACAGTTTCTCCGGATGCGTAGAAACTGACCATATGGGAGATTGTATTTTAATCCTTGTGGATGGTAACTGGTGAAGTGGAGAAGGGTGTTCCTGTCGGTGGGTTTCCTGAAGAGTTCCGTCTTCAGTGTCTCTCCGGACCGATAGATGTGTAGGTCGAGGAAATTGATCTTTTGATGGTCCCATTCAATGGTGAACTTGATGTGTTCGTTCCGTGCATTGAGCCATTGGTGGAAGGCTAGTAATCCTTCAGTGCTTCCTTCCCAAATGAGTAATACGTCATCGATGTATCGACGCCAGACTTTGATGTGTGGTCTGTGTGGGTTATCATCGTGGTAGATATGATCTTCTTCATATTGTGCCATGTAGAGATTGGCGACGTCTGGGGCGAACTTGGCGCCCATACTGACGCCTTTTATTTGCTGGTATATCTGTTGGCCGAATAGAAAGAAATTCTCGCCCATGGCAATCCGGATGCACTCGACCAGAAAGTTGGTGGGTATGGTGGAGGTGTTGGCTCGTTTTTCAAGGCATGTAGCCAAAGCCTGTAGGCCCTCTGTTTGGGGGATGGAGGTATACAGTGCCTCAACGTCCATGGTGACTAAAATGGACTCATCAGTCAGATGTATGGAGTCTAAGATCTTGATAGTTTCTGTGCTATCTTTTAGGTAAGAGGCCATCTTACCCACGAAAGGTTCATGAAAAAGTCTGTGTACAAGGAGAGGGGTTCCAACAGTGAATCACAGGCGGAGACGATGGGTCTGCCCGGGGGTTTAGTGGAGTGCTTGTGGATTTTAGGTAAAATGTAGAATGCCGGAATCCTCGGGTGTGTTTTGTTGAGGAAGATCCTTTCTTCTTGGCAAATCCACCCTTGTTCTTCGGCATGCTTCATGAGGTTGATGATCTCTTCTTGCAGCCGTGGTGTCGGGTCTCTGTTCAACATTTTGTATGAGGTTTTATCATTGAGGAGTCGCAAGCATTCCTGGTTGTAATCTGTGGTGTTCATGATAACAATGCCGCCTCCTTTGTCTGCTGGTTTTATGGTAATAGTAGTGTCCAGATTGAGGTCCCAGGAAGTCCATCAAGACAGCCAAGAAAAGAGCAGCCAACACCGACCGCTCAATTTGCCTAACGACCAAAGAAAGAGACCCGAACAATAGAACTGTTTGCGTCACCACATACAACCCAGTCAGCAACCTCATCAAAAATACCATCAACAAACACTGGCATCTGATTAAAAATGAAGGCACCCTCGCCAAGAAACCACTGTTTGCCTTCAAAAAGAACAGAAATCTTAGAGATTCCCTAGTCCACACCTTCCTAGAACCGACCAAACCAGCCACCACACTATGGAACCTTCCACCAGTAGTGGGCCACTTCAGCTGTGGTAAATGCGTAGCTTGCCGTTTTACCACGAACAGCAAAACTTTCATCCACAAGAACTTGGTATGGAAACAGAACAGCCACACCAACTGCGAGAGCAAACACGTGATCTACGCCATCAAGTGTCCCTGTGATCTGATATATATTGGCAAAACCATTAGACCTGTCAAACAAAGGATTAATGAACACAGATCATGCATCAAAAACCAAGTCGAGGACAAACCCTTGGTCGAACACTTCACTAAGGAGAAGCATACCCACGAACAATTCACATGGACCGTGGTCCAACAACTCAAGCCACAAAGACGAGGAGGTGACATCAACATTGCCCTCACCAAACTCGAACAAAAATGGGTCCACAAATTGAACTCTGTGCAAGATGGCCTAAATGTAACCGTCGAATGGAAACACTTCTAGAGTACTCCCCCAAGTGTCCACCACGCTCGACCTATTAGAATGAACTTTTGTCCTGACACACATTTGAAACCAATGCTGTCCACCTTGTGAACATTATTGTACTGGCACTAACTTCTCTTGTACACACTGGACATCCATATCCTCCACCTTGTGAACACTATTGTATACGAGAGTCTATTTTGTTTAACTGTCTGTAGTGGTGGTCGGCATCCGCCCATCCACATGGCGCACGGAGATTACCTATGTTTGCAACCATGTATCCTACCTGTTATGTCGTGCAAGCATCCGAGAGCAGGAGTCCCCGCACACCGCACCGGACTACATTACCCAACATCACACACATAGTTCCGCCCTCTCATTGGGACACGGCGCACAGCCATCTGATTGGCCCAAGCTGGGTGTCGCCCTTGAATCGCGGGTTCCCATTCGCCTGTCCCCAGCCACTGGCTGTTATTTATACAGTCCAACACGGCTCCCTCGTTGTCCGACTCATCCGGCTCCCAGCAGTCCACGTCCAGCACGGCAGCGTACCACCCAGACAACAGTAAGCTCCCCTTGACTCCTACGCGGACATACTCCCCGGCGCACTTGACCCTCACAGGTTACCTATACCGGCTTTTAATTTTCATTTCAGACTTGGGTCCAATTACGCCCAACTCCGGCTTCGTGAGACTACAAACCACGCCAGCCCCTAGGAAACTAAAGCCTTTCACCAAGTGCTAATCCCAGCACCGGACGTTCCGCACTGTTCGCGGCTTCCCCGACAGCACCCACCTGTTTCCCTGAACGGCAGGTAAGCTGTCTTTTAGATACACCACATGGTGTACAACGTGGGCAACAATTAGGCCCGTATTTAATACTTATAGTACTTAACGAACAACTACCCGAGATCCTAACAGCTCTGTTTCACCCACAGACAGCACAGACAGCACCACCACTGGTGCCCCTTTTCCTGACGAAGGCCAGCACAAAGACGGCTACAACCAAGCCACTTTCTTCGGCCGAAACACACCCTGTGTCACTCCCTGTGTCGAACTTCCTATCACAACTGTATCATTACTTGCACCCGTTAAAATTCAAAGATTGTTGTGTGCACTTTTTGTTTTGTGTAACTGCGGGTTCCTATACCCCCTCGATATATGAGGCAACATGTATTTCAGTGTAGTGCTGACCTCTATACTTCAGAGGCCTACACCCACCTGTGTCACTACTGCATAAACCAACCCTGTCCGTCTTCTTCATCTAAACTTTCGTGCTTATCGGAAGTAATGTAAATTAAATTGTGAAGCTATCTACCACGTCCTGTGTGAATACATAATAACTTCTGTGTCGTTGTTTTGGATCTCCCCATCCCGATTATTTTGTTTGGATGGAGAACTCATCCTTCCCGACCCTAAGGGGAATATTCCTGCGAGCCAGTGAGTCCATCTTCAGAGTCCTGCGCTTCACCATAGAAGAAGCATCAGCACTCGAAGCCAGACCTGTGCCTCCGTGGGAATCAGGTGAGCGTGACAAGTTGGGGATGCCACCGCTACTTCTCTTCATATTCATCCTACACCAGGGGAGTCGCAATCCTCCTTCATACTTCGCTAGGGTTTCGCTTGATCAAAACGGAAGGAGACAACGATGGAAGTGCACTTCTGGTTCGGGGCGTTGTGGAGGGAGAGGAGGTGGTTTTTGTCAACTCCTACGCCCCCAACACAGACGGTGAAAACAACTTTGACTGGTTGCTGTCCCGCCTAGCGCAAATGCGCAACGCAACCATAATCTGGGGAGGCGATCTGAATACACATCTTGACCCACAGAAAGACATATCACAGCCAACAACCGCGCACCCGTCCAAGGCCAGTCTACAAGTGCAAGAGATCTGCAAAGCATTCGACCTATCGAATATATGAAGGATTCAGAATTGGGAAATCAGAGACTACACATACCACTCAAGCGTACATAATACGAACTCCCGCATCGACTATCTGCTAGTCTCCGCACACAGCAACTGGCAATGGGGCAGCTGCCAAATACTCCCCAAAACCTTGTCAGATCACGCCATGGTAATACTCGACTGCTGATTACCGACTACCAGACCATGGCCCTCCCAATGGTGCTTTAAACCCTTTAAACCCAGATCTCTTGCGGATCACATATTTGCCACTGAACTACGCAAGGAAATCAGCACCTTCCTTGAAATCAACCATGGCTCCGTCAACTCCGCCGGGGTGCTGTGGGAATCACTCAAATGCTATGTAAGGTCTGTCTAGCCAAAGAAAACGGAATCCTAAAACTTATCAGACGAGATCTAGGGACCAGCGAAACCCACCTGAAAGACCTGGCAAAACATCAAGCCGCTAACAACTCAGACCACATCCAGGCAATGTTGAAAGAAGAACTTCTCAACTTCAGAAACCTAGCAGAACGGGAGTTCAAATTTCTGGGCCACAAACATAGAATTAGACAATATGGCGAAGGCCAGAAACCTGGGGCCCTTTTTGCACGTCTCATAGCTGCAGATACGAGACCAACAAGGGTGGACAGTATCCGAGCACCGCAGGGAAATATGCTGCACAAAGAAGAAGACATAGTCGAAGTGTTCAGGGCATTCTACCAAGAACTATACAGTGCCGGGCGCCGAGCAGATACCGAGGCGATCCGGAGCTACCTCAACGACACAGAAATGTACTGGGTGGAGAGGGAACTCCGCGAGCCACTGAACGATCCCATTATTCTAGAGGAGATCCAAGAAGCCATAAAAAGTCTACCGCCATCCAAAGCCCTGGGGCCCGATGGGTTAACTGGCGAGTTCTATAAACACTTCGCCCCTCTCATAGCCCCCCTTCTCCTAAATGTCTTCGAAAAAAGCGATCAAATCTAGCATTCTCCCACAAACGCTAAGGGATGCCAACGTAATCCTTCTACACAAAAAAGACAAACCACCCGGAGAATGTAAATCCTATCGCCCAATATCACTAATTAACCTCGATAATAAAATCCTGGCAAAGATTCTCGCAAACAGACTACTCCCGCTAATGCCCGCACTGGTCCTCGCTGACCAAGCGGGATTCGTACCTGGCCGAAACACTACATTTGGGATACGTAGAATGTTCGGGGTTCTGGCAGCACTCGACCCCGAACAGCAGGCAGTGGCGGTGCTGCTGGATGCCGAAAAGGCGTTCGACTCCGTCGAGTGGCCCTTCTTGTTTGCCGTGCTGCAGCAGCTCGGACTTGGGAAACAGTTTATTAAACTGGTCTCACTTCTCTACAATCAGCCCCTATCAGCAATCACTCTCGGGTCGACTCGCTCAGCATATATTAATCTCCAACGCGGCACCAGGCAGGGATGCCCACTATCCGCCATGATATTCACCCTCGTGATGGAACCCCTAGCAGCAGGCATCAGAGAACGCCAAATTCATAGAGGGCTCAAAATAGGACCTCACAGTCCGATAATATCCTTCTATGCTGACGACATAGTCCTGTGCATGCAAAACCCCAGCGAAAACCTTAACCCGATTATGCGGGAAGTAATAAAGTTTGGGCTAGTATCAGGGTTGAAAATCAATCAATCTAAATGAATCGTATTTCCCTTAAACACAAAGACCAAAATATTTAAAGATGATTTCAACTTCCATTGGGAAATAGGTCACGTCCGATACCTAGGAATCCTGATGTCCCTGAACCACCACGACATATTCAAAGACAACTACGAAAGCACACTGAAGACACTGAGGGAAAAGGTGAACAGGTGGAAAACTCTCCCACTCACCCTCTGGGGAAGAGCCTCACTGGGAAAAATGGTAATTCTCCCCAAACTCCTGTATCTATTTTCCAACATCCCCATCCTGTTGACACAGCACTTCCTGGGAAATCTGAGAAGTCTGGTTCTAGACCTCATTTGGTCAGGCAAACCTGCAAGGGTGGCATACACGTCCCTCGTACTCCCTGTCACCAAGGGAGGCCTAGCTCTACCTGATTTAGAACAGTACTACTGGGCAGCACAAGCCCAGTTCCTTAGTCACTGGTATAAGCCCCAGCTCGTAAGACCACACGTACAGGTCGAATGGGCACTGGCCTCACCCAACTTGCTGAGGGCCGTGATCATCAGCAAACAGGCCGTACCACACACGACACTGAATATAGTGCAATCCACTTACACAATATGGCGGAAAATGGCCCAAAAGTATAAGATACTGTTCAGATACTCTCCTCTACTCCCTGTTAAATTCATCCCCGGGGTCCCACTCACTGCTGAGAAAGTGTTCCTGAACTGGGCGAACAAATGCAAAATAAATACACTAGGTGACCTTTTCACACTAGATACCTTCATAACACCACAGCAAGCGAAGGAGAAAGGTAGCACCACCTCCCTTGATATGTTTATGTACTTTAGAATCTGGTACACCCTACAGACCCTCATTCCATCGTTTCCACAACAACCACCCACTTGGCAGCTGCTGCATGGATTAATTCAGGCACAAGGGGAGGGCAAATTGGTCTCATCTATCTACAAAGCCCTGCTCATGAACACTTTAACACCAAACCCCAAAACGAAAGCAAGGTGGGAAACCACGCTACAAACGCCCATCCAAGATGAAGACTGGGACTATATCCGACAACAGACCCAAAAAGTAGCAGTCAGCTCCCGCTTCAAACAAATCCATTTTAACTTTCTGCACCAAACATATCATATCCCCAAAAAGAGAAACAGATATCACCCGGAATCGAACGCATCTTGCGACAGATGTGGGACAACTGACGCTGACTTTCTGCACCTGGCGTGGAGCTGCCCGACAGTGGCCAAATTCTGGTCAGATGTGCTTGGTGAAACTGAAACAATAATCGGTGAGAGGGTGGAGCACACCCCACTGGTGGCACTCCTAGGGCTAACGAGATCCTTACCCTCGCACGTTGGAAAACTTGCAAGCATGCTATTGGTACTGGCACGTAGAAGATCGGCCATGGCGTGGGGACGTGGTGCACCCCCCACACTAGCGAACTGGAGGAAAGACATTCTCTATTGCCAAGAAACAGAAACGGAATTCATAAAGACACTGCCCCTCCATGCGAGACCGCCGGATATTTGGGGCCCGTACATCTCATACCTCCTCTCCAGCGCCATGCCAACTGAGCCACCTGAGCAGCCGCTGCAAACTGCACCCTAGTAGACCAAAACGCAATAGAAGCTTGATGCATATTGGGACTGTTGGGGGTGGGTGGTGGGCGTGGGGGGGCAACAGTGGCAAGTTTGTAGCCCACTGTTTGAGCTTGTTTGTATACATGTCTCACTAAAATGCAAAAATAAAGTTTTAATTAAAAAAAAAAGAAGAGCAACTTTACACATGCAACCAAGCAAGTCTCCAAAGAGGACAAGTGGCTACACAACAAGAGGTAAGTACTTTCAATACAACCCACCAATACAAAGTCAGTTAATCCTTTCCTGGAAGGAAGGTAAAACACATAAGCAGAAGAGAGAAGAGTCATTCAGGGAGCCTAGGCCAGCCAATATTAAGTTAGCAAAAGTCAAGGTGAACTGAAGCACTTCTTGCAGGTAAGTAGAAAGTCTTTTACAATGTTTAAAAAGTCTTGGTAGAATAGAAGAAAATCAAAGTAGGGCCTCAAGCTGATTAGGCTTGTGAAGTAAAGAAGCTGACAGCAACTCTACACATGGAACCAAACAAGTCTCCAATGAGGACAAGTGGCTACACAACAAGAGGTAAGTTCTCTTAGACTTTACAGTACCTTTAGGTTGAAGAAAAAGTGCACCAGATGACTTTTGTTCCTGTGCAGCTCTGCAGATCTCGCTGTTCCTGGGCCTCAGTCGTGGGGACAAGAGGTAGGACTTCGGGGACTCCTACACTGCAATGGGACGGTCACTGCTCGCAACCAGCAAACTTCAAACAAGTGGTTGTTCAGTGTTTCAGCTCCTCGCGTCTACAGCAAATAGCGGCACCACGGTTTCTGGCTGTCGAGATGGGCTTTCCTTGCATCTGGGGTAGGGGTGTCACTGTATTAGTTTCATGACGGTACGATAACCTTGCCATATGACGGTATATCATGGTTATTGCGGTATAGCAGGTGGAGTTAACTAATCTTAACAAATATTTTCTAAAAGGTCATAAATTGTCAGATTCATCATCACAAAAAAACCAGGCACCCAGGGTCAGAATCGGGCTTTTCAACATACTTTCCACTGAAATGCCCCCCTTGCTTCCACCAAACACACTTGTGGAGAGGAGAGGTTTGGGGGGAGAGAGCCCTACTGCGACTGGCAAAGCAAACTGAATAGCTTTTCTTAAGTGGTCATTTAGGCTTTTAGCTCCCCCACTGGCTACTGGTGAAGATGAACATGTTGCCATCTTGATAATCTGCATGCCACAGATCAATGGAGGCTGATGGTAGTATACGCTTGTGCGCATACACACACACACGCACACACACTCTCTCTTTACGTTACAGCCTTTAGTTTACTTGCGGGCCAAAAGGTGTTCAGCAATCATGGACATGTTTCCCTTTGGTATGGCAGCAGGGAATACCCGCAGAGATGAGTGAATTTCGCAGTGTGACTTATTATATGTAAATTCAATGATGGAACCAGGGAAATCCCCCATTGTCATATGTTTAGCAAACCTTATCCATTATAAATATATAAACCCCAAAGCCGCCATCCCAAAGTAAACCCTTTTCCTTCTTGGCACTGTATTTATTCTTCCTATTGCTAACATATTGATTTTATGTCAGGCATGTGTGGTTTATGGAATGGCATTAAAAACTGCTCCAACTGAAACTACTTGGCAGACAGCACATCCAACAGTGCAAGACCAAGACTGTGCAGCACTTGCTTACTGCAGCCTTTCCAAATCCGATTGAAAAGCACACTTAATGGTATAAACAGTATACTGGTATAAACAATGTGACGATTATTATTGTTCAAATAAGTGATTCACGGTATCTTTAACGGTATACCGTTTTACCGTTACATCCCTAGTCTGGGGTCCCGCACTCTGTTGAGGGGGCTCAGGCTCGGTCAGTCCTGCTTCCTGGGAGTCCGGAGGATCTTCCTGGAGCTCTTGACCTGCTTAAAAGCAATTTATTTATTTATTTATTTATTACATTCATATAGCGCGCAGGCAGCCCAAGGGCATTGTGGCGCTGTTACTTGTAGCGTGCAGGCAGCCCAAGGGCATTGTGGCGCTGTTACTTGTAAGGGAACTTAGTTACAGGTACAGGTATAGGTTGTGCCTTGGGTTACAGTGAGGCAGGATCCTGTGTCAAGCGATAAGGAGAATCATACAACAGGGTACATCATACATCATAGTACATCATACATGTTAGTCATTAAAGTTTAAACATGAGAGGTTGGTTAGGTGAACAAGGTCGTTTTCATGGCTTTGCGGGAGGCAGTCAGTGAGGGTTCAGCTCGCAGAGAGGTGGGGAGGGTGTTCCAATGTAGTGCAGCAAGGTAGGGGAAGCTGGCGCCACCTGCTCTAGCTCTTTTTACCCTGGGCACAGAGAGCATATTGGCATACGGTGTCCTGGTGGGTCTTGTGGACGCGACTGGGTGGATTCTCTGGGATAGGTACGCTGGGGCTGAGAGATGGACACATTTGTGGGTGATGCTTAGCGCCTTGAATATAATCCTTTCCTTTATGGGGAGCCAATGGGATGCTTTTCTGGCAGCGGTGATGTGCTCCCTCTTGGCAATGCCTTGTGCAGCGCGCAGGGCGCTAGTCTGAATTACTTGCAGCTTCTCGAGGTTTTTGTTGGAGGTCCCTAGGAAGAGAACATTACAGTAGTCTAGCCGGGAACCAGTTATAGCTCTAGCTATGTTGGTGCAGGTGTCTTTTGACAGAAAAGTCCTGATTGCGTTGAGGAGTTTTGCATGGTAAGCCGCAGAGGAGGCAATTGCGTTTACTTGTCTGGTCATAGATAGGTTGGAATCTAGATAGACGCCAATGCACACAAACTGGTACTCCTCTCCCTGGCTATCCGGTTCCAGCAGCGACTGCAGTGGATGCTCGACCAGCTTTGAGAGGATGTCCAGGTGGCTTGATTGGTCCCACCAACTGAAAGGCAGGAGCTTCTCTGTCGATACGAATTTGGAGTTTCAGCACAGCAGCAGGGCTTCACTGGGCAAACCAACGGTCCAGGAGTTGCAGCAGGTGTCATCTTCAAGTTCTCTTCGGATTCCTCCATCCAGTGGTCAACTCTGCCTTCCAAGCCAAAAGCCTCTCCTTTTATGCAGCTTGCTCCCATTCATTCCAGCCTAGCTGTCAGTCACCCAGCAGAGTGGCTTTCCTTGTCGGACAGCCAGTTGGCCAACCACCTAAAAGTTCATTCCTGTCTCCTAGGAGACTAAGCACAGGGAGTTTCAGGAATCTCCCTCGCTTCCTGCTCCCGCCAGACACCCAGAAGCCAGAGGCAGGTTTCACTCGTGAAGCCCGCCAAAGACAAAACTTTCAAAGGTACCAAACCTGGTTTGGCATGCAGAGTAAATCTCAGGAAGGACCTTTCCACAAAGACATGGCGAATAAAAAAGACTGGGCCATTTTGACAAAAATGGCACCCATGGGTGCTTTACCGTGGCTGCGAAAGGCAGCCCGCGGTAAAATCCCATAATGGTAGTAAAAAGTAAACCGCTGCCACCAGCTATTCAGTGAGGAAAGGGTAACATAAAATGTGACAAGAGAAGTTAGGCAAAGGGGATACTAGGTAACCCCTCCAGCACCCTATTGTAAGATAGTGCGTGCTGGGTCTAGAAAGTTACAAATGTAAGTAAAGTCAATTTCACTTTACTGCTCTGAGAAACAGTAGTTTATCCCATAGAAGTTATTTAAACCTTTGGGAAATCTGGAAGACTTCCCTGTGTCACTGCACTGAAGGTGCTGTGTGACACAATGTAAAAGATGATGCCTATGGAGTTTGACAGAGTCCACAACCAAAAGAAACACAGAGTATAAAATCACATTAAAACACATGAGAGAATGGGAAAAAAAAGCTCTCACTCTCTCCAGGTTAAAAAAAAATCAAGTCTTCAAAATCCAGCAAAGTTGCTGGGGGTCTCTAAGGTATAGGGAATTAGCACTTTTCTGAGAATTCTCCCTAACAGGCTCTATAAGTATTTACATATTTAGGGGTTTGATTTCAACAGGTGCTAGGTTAATTTAAGTTAGACTTGCAGGTTCTTTTTCAGCCAGTGTGTCATTTTTTGTTTTGTGCTATATGATTAATGGCACCTACTCTCACAAAAGATTAACAGAAGATAAGCCCTGTTACTGCTTTCTGTACTACATCCACTTCAGGTTACAACATCTCCCCACCAAATGGACACTCCACACAGGGTGTAGCACAGCAGTAGGAAAAATAAAATGTTCATGCAACACAAACCGTAAATTTAGGTCTGGATATTTTGTTGAGGTAACATATGAGCGCATAGGGCAAAGAGAGATCCTAGGGTCTCAGGACAACCACCCGCATTTTGATGCTGGTCCCATAGACAGTATACAGAGGATTACCATGGACCACCATTCCATCCCTTGCTTCATGTGCCATGTCCCTTATTGGTCCCAAAGCCTTCCATCATGGTCCATGAAATATAAGATGCCGACAGAGAGAAGTCTGGGGAACATAAGGAATCCTGCTCACCATTCTCTGCAAACCACATGACAGCAGCAACAGAGATCAGAAAAAAGCAGGTGCCAGGCCCCCAAGTAGGGCATGTGGGAGGTTCCGCAAGTCAGACCCACATTGACAAACGAAAGCTTGCTTTCCTTCCATGTAGTTAAGAGATCAAACAGTTGGAATGGTTCAGCTGTAGACCATATACGCAGCATGGTCCTGGAGTCAGGTGGTGAAAGGGAAAGGGTAAGCTGACTCCAAGATGGTGGTCTGCCCTAACATTCCCTCGGTGAGCAAAGTCATTATGTGGGCCACTGCCCACATGAATGCAACCGGGGGAAGTTGTCATTTGTTCAAGTCCCCAACAATCCAAAGACGCATTCCTGATCAGTGAATAGCTGCTGCTGGTCACCAGATCACAACCCCAATGAAAAACAAACACACACACACACACACACACACACACACTGGGGAATTGGGTAGTGAAGATGAGGACTTTGACTAGAGGGAGGAAGGAGTAGAGAGGAAGACGAAGGAGTAGGGATGAGCAGTGGTCGAGTTTGCTGGGCACGATAGTGGAGATTAGAGTTTTGAGAGTTTGAGAGTAGCATGATGAGTGCATTTTTCCAGTGTTCAGACATTTAATACGAGCAACAGAGATGGTGGTAGTGATGATTTATTGCAGTTTGAGGTCGCTATCAATTAGGACCCCAAGATAGAGTTCCTTGGGAGAGGGAGCAAGATGTTCAGGTGGCAAGAAGATAGGAGAGGGAAGTGCAGGGATGGCGTTGGAAGCTGGGAGAAAAACACATTTCTCACCTGGTATAATGTTCTTTCTGGTTGATGGCTCTTTTCACAGATTCCTAATTTCAGATATATTCCCACCAGCATAGCTGGAATCAGAAACCTTTTCACCCAGCAGGGGGGTGTCATGTGCTTCAGTGCTAACAACATCCAGTGGTAAATTAATAAACTCCGGAAATAACAGCGACCGCAGTACAAATAGGACACCCTGTTCCCGTGACCTCAGTTCTACAACTTTTTCCCTGTGCTCAGCAGCTAAGAGATCTATTGGTTCTTTTGGTTTCTCCCCTAGATGTAGGATGCCTTGTCACTCTCTTACTGTGGGGATGGTGGGGGGTGATGAGGAATCTGTGGTAGGAGCTATACATCAGAAAGAACAGTACCCTAGGTAAGTAATTTGTTCTTCTAGTATATAGCATACTCTCACAGATTCCTCATCTTCAGACAGACTCCCACAGAAGTATTAGGAAAGCAGAGGCAGGAGAGAGAGAAGACACTGGGCCTCCGTACATGTTTGACGGTATCCCGCTGGTATCACCGGCAGGACACCGGCAAACTATAATACTGTTTCTGCCACTTGGTCTGCTGGAATTACTGGCAGATTACAAGTGGCGGAAACGCAGGTAAGTCCCCATTCCATGTACTCCATGGCGGGATTTGCCAGTATTACCGGCACCGGTATCACTGGGCCGGTAATACCGGCAGTTTTTATTGCCAGCAGTGTGGTGGATATACATCCAGCTCAGAGCTGGAGGTAAATCCTCCACCCTACCGGCAAACCTGGAGTGTGCTGGTGCAGTAACATGCCGGTATGCGGAAATATCGGCACGTCATTACAGCACCGGCACACCCATAATGAGACCCACTGTCTTTAAAACAGATACTTTTGGAGGACTGCACAACCAAACAAATCATCCTGTGAGTTCATGGAGTCCAGACAGTAATGCGTGGAGAAGGTGTGTACAGAAGCCCATGTGGCCATCTGACAAATGTCAAAGACAGGAACACCTTTTGTAGAGCCTACTCGAGTGAAATAAACCACTTTCTGAGCCAGAGCGTAACATTCGGAAACAAAAAGGATGATCCACCTAAATAATATCTGTTTAGAAACTGCCATACCCTGTCTAAGACCTGCATAAGTTAAGAACAGCTTGTCAGCTTTCCTTTACTCCCTGGACCTAACGGTGTAAAAACTCAAATCCCTTTTGGGGTCCAATCAATGTTGTATTTCCTTCTCTTTGTAGGAGTGTGATGCTGGGTAAAAACAGAGAGGTTAATTTTTTTACTGAGATGGAACTCCAAAATGACCTTCAGAAGAAAGTAAGGTCTGACCCTCAGGTTAACCTTATTCCTGGAGAATGGAAGATAAGGTGGCTTTCAGACAATGCTTGCAGTTCACTTACCCTCTTGGCTGATGTGATGGTCAGCAGGAAAACAGTCTTAAAGTCGGCAACTCTACAGGACAAAAATGCATCAGCTCAGAATTTGAGCCCATCAGAAAGGTCAGTACCAGGTTCAAATATGATATGATATGATGTGGCATTTATAAAGCGCCTGTACACAAGTTTCTCTAGGCGCGACAAGGGCTTGGAGGGGGAAACAAAGGAAGGACAAAATAACGATCATACTAGGCCTTGTGTCATTCAGATCGCGCAAGTACGGGGAAGACGGAAGGGGGGAAGTGCCAGGGGGAGGGGGAAGTGCAGCCAACGGGTGGCTCATAAGTGCAGGGACTAGTGTAGGGCTGCAGATGCAGACGCTTAAGTGCTGGGGAGCCCGGAGCCAGTGCAAGGACAACTGGACATGCAGAAGTCTGGGCCTGAGTTCAGAGGTTGACCATGTACCAGTGCGTGGAGCAGTCAGGTGCATCAGTAGGGGAGAGGAGGAGAGAAAAAAGAAGCAACAAAAAAGGAAGGTCTTGAGTTGCTTCCGGAACAGGAGGTGGTACTGTTCAAGTTTGAGAGAGGCAAGGAAGCTGTTCCAGAGGGAAGTCCCAGCTCAGGCTATAGATCTGCCCCCAACTCTCTGCTGTGAGAAGCATCTGACCCTCAGAGAGCTTGAGAAGGAAGATGTTTTCGAAGAGAAAGTTGGAGGTAAAGTGGTCCCAGGCCCCAGAAGGCCTTGTGGATGAAGCAGAGGGCCTTGAAGTTGATCCTTGCAGCTGCGGGAGCCAGTGAAGAGATGTCAGAGCTGGAGGCAGGGAAAATCCCAGGGCAGTATGAAAAACTGCCTCAGTGGCAACATATTGACTAAGCTTCAGAGAAATTGGACAACCATGAGACTTCCAAAGTGTGAGTCCTGCTCGGGCGTCCTTTTGAACAAAGAGATTGCTGCCAGGTAGCCTTTCACCATCTCATTCTGCAAGTGGCAGAAGAAACATTGTGGCTATAGACAAGCAATTGGATCCAGATCTCTCTCCCCACAACAGAAGCAAAAAATGCTGCAGGTCAGTGTGCAGAGAAAAGAGCTTCCACAACCTCTTCCAACAGGTCCCAATCCCTCCAATCAAGCCTCTCAAGAACAGGCATGGAGGTTCAGAGTGACAAGATTGGGATGAAAGTTCTGTCACCCTGAATGGGACAGCAGGCCCGCTCTCGTCAGGAGGTATCAAGGAGGGGAAATGGCCATATCTTGGTGATCCACATACAACGTCACCACACCCTCATGCTGGTTGAAAGAGTTGATGCTACCTGTTGTGGTGAGGGTGGAAGGGGAGGGGGGCTTGTTGGGATTTGGCTACACGAAAAAACTGATGGTTAGGAAAGACACAAAACCTACAGAGTTGCGGCCTTTGGTGGTAGACTATGCATATACAGATGTTAGGTGGCAAAGGCTGGGGTAAGCCATACAATTAGGCTCCTTACTTGGAACATCAGAGGGGTGGCCAATCCGATAAAAGCATGGAAAATCCTGGCATACGCCAAAAGGCATAAGATTAATATCCTGATGCTGTAGGAAACACATTCTACACAAAGGGTGTTGGAGGTGTTTGCGCGTGACTGGGGCTCACTGCGAGTGGGCCCTGATTACTCCATGCAATCCAGGAGAGTGCTGACCCTTACACACCAACACACACCAACACACAGGGTTTCAACTTGGCAAGTCTATGGTGGACACAGGGGGCGGTACATTATCTTATGGGGCTCTCTAGGTAATCACGATGTTATATTGGTCAATACATATGGCCCAAATGCAGATGAATCTGACTTTTACCTACACATCATCGAACAGATATCACCTCTGGGCGACGCCAGAGTCATATGGGGGGAGACCTCAATACCATCCTCAACCTGCAAAAAGACAGAACAACTAGGAACCCCAAGGCACACACCAAAGCGGCACAGGCAATACTTCAGGGTATGTCTTATCTCCCCTCACGGATGCTTGGAAAGAACTACACCCCAACCTAGAAGAGTATACCTTCCATTCCCCGGTGCATAATTCAAGCTCACACATAGACCACTGGCTGTGCTCCTCAGTATATATTCCCCATGTTAAAGAATGCGTCATTCTCCCACGAATACTGTCAGACCACTCACCGGTACTGTTGGAATTGTGCTTGGCTGGCCTGGAATGGTGCCCACGCCTATGGCGAATGCCACAGGCATTGCAGCGAGATGGGCCATCATTGAACCCTTAAGGATCGACATCTCAGATTACTTTCACCGCAAAATGGGATCAGTGGGATCCGTGGCCATTGTATGGGAATCGTTTAAGGTCTGGCTAAGAGGTTATCTATTGTCACAGGCACATGGTACATTACATAAGATCAGATCGGAACTACACCACATGGAAACTACTCTACGCTCTCTTGAAAACGCACATTCACTGACACCGGGACAGGAGTCTCTCGCGCCTTTACAAGAACAGTTAGAGAAATATAGGAATCTTGTAGCCCGGGAAATACTATAAATCACCCACCCGATGAGGGTCAGGAGATACGTGGAGGGGAATAAGGCAAGCAGGACCCTGGCCAATCTAATAAAAGCAGAACATAGCATTAAACCAATTACAAGTATTGTTGGAGGCGATGGGACAGTTCGCACTGAGTCCGGGGAGATTAATAGAGTTTTCGTAGAATTCTATGCTACACTATATGCAAATGCAGACAAGGTATCAATAATTGAGCTAGAGCAATACATGGAATCATTTCCACTCCCCAAACTGGAACACGAGGAAAGAGAACTATTGGAACTCCCCCTGACACTAGACGAAATTGGATAGGCGATAAAGGACCTAGCGGCAGGGAAGGCCCCCGGAACCGACGGTCTCCCGGTAGATTTATATAAATGCTACATGGCAGAACTGGCCCCTAAATTACTGGAGGTGTGGGAGGAAGCCCTATCAACAGGATCACTACCCCTATCCATGCGGGAAGCAGTTACCACAGTGCTGCTCAAACCGAACAAGCCTCCGCACAAACCCACATCCTCTCGCCCCTTATCGCTAATAAACACTGACACCAAAATGTTCGCAAAATCGATTGCAAACAGACTATTACCATATATAAATACACTGGTACACCCCGACCAATCGGGATTCATCCCCACAAGATCCACCTCCTTGAAACTCTGTAGGTTATTTGCCATAATATCCCAACTTGACCCGAAAGCAAAGGCGATAGCGATCACGCTAGGCGCTAAAAAAGCATTTTATTCTGTATCCTGGAAGTATATGTATGCAATGTTGGGGCGCATGGGGTTCGGTGCACAATTTATGGAGTTTATACGACTATTATACAAGGACCCCAGTGCTAGAATTAGAACAAACCACACACCCTATCACCCGGATTCTCACTACACAGGGGAACGCGCCAGGGCTGTTCATTATCCCCCCTCATATTCGCCCTCACTATAGAGGGAATGGCAGCATTTATACGACATAGGCACGAGGTATTCGGATTCGTGACCCCCCAATTGATCTCGCATTACGCAGACGACACCTTACTGTATGTTCGAGACCCTGAAATCAATCTGGCCCCAGTAAAAGAATTCGCTAAATACTCCGGGTACAAAATTAACCCGCCCAAGTCAGAAATTATCCTACTAACACATGGAACGGTGCGCTCAGACGCCATGGCAGACTTTTGTTGGTTCCCATGTTCTGATAGATACCTGGGCATTATTGTGGCCATCAACAGACACACTCTATACTCTGCCTACTATGAACCACATTTATTGCAACTAGAAACCAAGCTAAAACTATGGATCAAACTCCCGATTTCAATATATGGCCGCATTGCTTTACTGAAGATGGTAGTGGTACCAAAACTCCTATACCTATTCAGTAACATCCCGATATGGCCTGGTAAAGCATTCTTTGTTAGGCTACAGAAACTTGCGTCAAACTTTGTATGGGGGAGCGGCGCGAATGAGCTGGGCTAAACTATGTAAAAAATACGACGTTGGAGGCTTGGCTGCCCCAGATTTGGAATTTTATTATTATGCTGCTCAAGAGCAGTTTGCAAGGTATTGGGTCCAGAACACACAAAAATATTCCCACATACAGGTGGAGAAGTAAGCAGCCTCTCCAGTAGATATACGCTCCATGATATTCACTAGGTCGTTTGGTAACACTGGGGAGGTGGATCCAGTGGCCTGTTTCGCTGGGTGGGGTGCACAGAACCATACAGCGCCTTCTCATTCTTATGGCATTACCCCGATATTACACCCACATTTGATACAATGCTGCAAAGAACATGGGACCCCTCAAAGGAACTGACTGTGGGTGATTTGTTCCCGGGTGGTACGTTCGTAGCACTGGACGAGGTACAAAAATAATTTGGGCACAGACTCACCACAACACTACAGTACCACCGTCTAAAAGCAGCATGCAGGCACAAGTGGCCCTCATTCCCAGCCGAGCCGGCTCCCCACCCATTCACACTAAACATCATAACACTGGAAGGGTTCAAGGGTGACATATCCACGTTATACAGTATGACACAAACCCACTCCCCAACCAAGAATACGATGAAAACGAAATGGGAAACCGACCTAAATATTTGTATTTGTATTTGTATTTTATTGATTTATAAAGCGCCTTACGCCAAAGCGCTGTACAAAGAACAACATGATACATAAAAACATGAACGATAAACTGTGGAAGAATAATATGAATCAATCAAACAACAAAACAGTGGAAAGAGCAATTAACTGAAAGGGGGGAGGGGGAAAGGGAGAAGGGACAGGTTGGGGGTGGAGTGAAGGAGGAGGAGGGCAAGAGGGGGAAAGGGAGGGAGGAAAAGGGGGGTAGAGGAGGGGAGGGAGAGAGTCAGGGAAAGAGAGAAGAAGGAGGAAGTAGAAGAGGGTAGGGGATTCAAGGAGGAGGATGGAGAAGAAGAGATTTCAGGGAAGTGCGGAATGAAGGGAAGGTGGGGGAAGAACGGATGGCAAGAGGAAGGGAGTTCCAGTCTAAAGGAGCTAAGAGCTGGAAGGAGCGAAAACGGGAGGAGGCACAGGGAGGAGGAGGTGAAGTGAGAAGGAAATGGTCAGCGGATTGGAGGGAACGGGAGGGAGAGTAGAAGGAGAGAAGGGAGGAGAGATAGGGGGGGGGCAAGACCATGAAGAGATTTGAAGACAAGACAGAGAAATTGAAATTTATGTTGTGAGTGAAAAGGAAGCCAGCCAAGGTAGGAGAGAGAGGAAGAGATGGAATCACGGGAGGTAAGGAGACAAAGGGTGCGTACAGCAGAGTGGTAGATAGATTTAAGAGGGGCAAGGTGAGAATTAGAGAGTCCAAAGAGTAAGGAAGAGCAGTAGAAGAGGTGGGAAAAGATAAGGGAGGAGATTAAGAGTTTAGTAGCGTGGAAAGTGAGAGAGGGGCGGATTTTGCGAATATTGAAGAGGGGGAAGCGGCAGGAGCCTATTGTTAAATATAACAATAGATGGCATGCAATGGGTGAGATATTGTCAGCTCACAAAATCAATATCCCTCAACGCAAATCTCTGATTAGTCAGTTCAAAATTCCTAATCATCTACACTTCACCCCCAAGAAAATTGTGAAATTCATTCAGAACAAACCTACACTCTGCCCCAAGTGTAACACCCCGGACGCCAACTCCATTCGTATGTACTGGGACTGCCCAGCCATCCATCAATTCTGGCTGGAGGTGGCCACCACTCTTAGCAGCATACTCGATACCCACATTCCCGTCACCCCACAGATGTACCTACTCGGGGATATAGGGAAAGTATCCATCAAGATCCGCCGGCTATTCAGCGTGGCTGGGCGGTAGCTAAACGTAATAATATCCTTAGAAAATGGAAGACGCAAAGGGCACCTACTGCCCAGGCATGGATTACAGACTTGATGTATATAAATGAATGTGAGTAGAGCTTTATCTCATATGTTGGGCCCGCTAGTAGACCTAAAGACATATGGCCCCCAATTCGCCGCCATCTAGCAAACAAACATGATGAACCCTCGTCAACAACAGGACCTGATGCAATTGATGTTTGCCAATGATACAAGTTAAATAGCTGTCCTGTATGCACTTGTATTTCACTCTGTATGTAATGAATTATACTTGATTTAATATGTTGTAACCATCAGCGAAAAATAAAGAAAAAACAAAAAAAACATGGCCCCATCTTTCTGGGCGGAGCTCATAAACAGCTGTTCAATGACTTCGCGTTGGAGGTTTCTAGGCGACGCAGGGAATTTAATCCATTCTTCGAGGCTCTAAAGGGCTTAACTCATCACTACTACCTGAAGTACGCAGTGGTTTGGTGCTTTCAGCTGGGTGGGAAGTGGTACTCATTTCAATCTCCAGCCGCGGCCTGACAGTTCCTGGGCCGGCACAACATTCTAGGGCCTGATTCTATTCCCGACCTAGACTCTCAGGCTACTTACTCTAAAGATGACAATATGGAGCACAGCAAGGCCGACCAGAGACTGAGGTGGCAAAAGAAGAAAGGTAGGCGGCCCACGGGGCCAGCACAATTGGCGTGGGTGGAATGCTGAATAAAGTGCATGACTGAGGGGGTGGGCACTGCAAGTTGTGGTAGCACTTTGACTTTGTGGTGGACTGGCCCAAATTGTGTGATGCATGCTGCAAGGTCGGCTACTGGGGTGGTTATGACCATATGTGATTCTCAGGCGCCTATTTGTTTATCGTTTTGAGCCGGGGCAAAAACTATGCTCGTACTTTTGGATCTCTTCATTTCTGAACAATTTTGCTCATCATGCTCCTCCTCCTTTGTTTTGTTTTGGGTGTGACTGTTCTGTCGGTGTGTACCGTCACTACTGTTTGCAAAACATGAGTGGAACTTGTGGAGTCTCGTCAACTAGCTCTGCATTGGCTGTTTATTCCTCTTATTAGGCTCCCTAGTTGGGAGCCCAATATTTGACTGTATTTCCTGTTTTGTATTGTTTTGTTGGGTGGTATGGATGGGGGATGCAGGTTGGCCCTGTGTGGGTTCGTAGGGGATAGGTATTTTGACCTGGCCGGGGTCTATCATATGTGTGTTGACAATGATGAGGTTGGCACTTTTGAAGTGGGGCAGGGGGCATCTCCGGAATTTGATAAGGGGCCTACACTGTCCCGGGTGGGGCTGGGGCTTTAGGTGTGCATTTGGGTATGTAGCTCCCTGACGTGATAAAGATTTGGCTCATATCCCTGAACATTCATGTCCTGGTAGACCTGTTTGAGCACTGTGAATGTTAAACCTGTTGCAGGATGAGGGGCGGGTGGCATAGTCTTCCTGCAGGAATCCCACTTAGATGAGACTGAGTTGGGGAAACTGGTACAGGGTGGTTGGGGCAGGTATATCAGGCTCCCTTCGCATGCAAGTGAGGGGTGTCTATTCTCCTTCATAAAAGTCTGCCCTTTACCCCGATAACAATCCTGTTGGATCTTGATGGGTGCTTTGTTCTGGTGAGGGGGCTGCTTTTCCAACAATGTGTCACCCTACTGAATACTTATGGCCTGGTTGACGATAATGCAGGTTTTTTCATCCATCTGTGCACACAATGTGCCCCCTACATGGATCCCTTCACATTCGTGGGGGGGGGGATTCAAATTCAAATGTCGCTTTGGCTCCTGATGTAAACAGGCAGCCGCCTCACTCTTCTCGTGCAAGGCCACCCAGAAAGACTAATGCCCCTCTGAGCCTGATGGAGGAGCTTTGGCTGTGGGACGTGTTGAGGGAGTGGCATCAGCAACGGCAAAACCTTTCTTTCTACTCGAACCATCACGGAAGTTAGCCCCATCTTGATTACTGGCTACTTGCCTTGCCCATGCTGTCCATGGTGGCCCAGTACGAGATCCGGCCCATCAAGATTTCAGATCACGGCCCGATAGTGCTGCAAATTGTGTTCCCGGCTGAGCGGCTTCAATCCCCACCATGGAGGTTGAATCTCTCTACCCTGCAGTACCCCAATTTCGTGGATCACTTAGAGCAGCACATAGATAGCTTCTGTGATGAGAATTTGACAGAGGGCAAAATGGAGGTTAGATGTTGGTATGCCTTCAAAGCCTCTATATGGGGGCAATACATTGCCAAGTGGGCTTTAAACTGAAGGGGTGGCAGAAGCATAAGAAACAGCCCCAGAAGGACCTTCAACAATTGGAGAATGTTCATAAGGTCACAGGTGACCGTAATTTGCTGACTTGAATCAGGACCCATAAGAGGGAGCTCACGGATTGCACTATGCAGCAAGCACAGACGTTCTTTGCTAAATGTGCCCAATCCTTCTTTGAAAATAATTGCCCTTTGTGACCCATGGTGGTCCTTTTGAAGGGACATCAGCGAGCACAGCTCATCAACGTGGTTACATCCAAGTCTGGATCGTTCCTCAATGATACTTAAGCTATCTATGAGCGCTTTGTGGAGTTCTATCAGGAGTTGTATGCAGAGCATGTGCCGTCTGAAATCTTGTAATAACTGAGGAGGTCCTGGAGCTGTTGAATGCCCCTATTGAGGAAGGGGAGGTAGCTGCGGCTGTAGCTGGTCTTACTAGAAGTAAGGCTACCGGCCCGGAAGGCCTCCCAATCGATTTACATACGGTTCTGGTAGATAAACTGGCTCCCAGGCTGACTGCCATTTGCAACTAAGCTGGGATTGAGGGTATATCTTTGTTTTCCCCAAACCGGGCAAAGATCCAACTGAATTTAGTGCCTATAGGCCAATATCCCTCATCAACACGGATGCTAAAATGCTGGCCAAATCTTTGGCTCTCTGCCTGGATTGTGTTCTCCCAAAGCTGGTCCATTCGATGTGCATGCAACAATGTAAGACGCCTATTAAATGTGGTGGCGGCGGAGGCAGACCAGGAGGATATTGTCCTATCCCTCGATGACAATGTTTTCAGCTCTGCGGACTTCCGGCATCAAGGGATATTTTTGTATTGTGGCCCACAGGCGTCCGTTGTCATTAATAGGTTCACTTAGGCTCCCTTTTGGCAGTACATGGATACGAGAAAGAGTGGCCCACTGTAGCCGCTCCTCTACGCACTGGTCATTGAACCTCTGGCAGCCAGGATTTGGCAGGACACTCTGCTGAAGGGTATCACTAAAGCTGGGATCGAGCATCACATACCCTATGCGCGTACAATGTTCTGCTATATGTGGATGAATAGCCAGCTAATCTAACCCGTATTCAGGCCATCCTGAATGTTTTTGGCCCGATCGATGGCTATAAAGTCAACTACGATAAATCGGATGTCCTGCCTTTACAGCAAGATATTCCGTGGGACCTGGGGGCAGTGGCCCTGTTTAGGCTGCAGTTGACCGCTATCAAATATTTGGGGATATATATGGGCACTTCAGTGGGAACACCTGATCAGGACAATTATCCTGACCTCATTGCAAAAATTCAGACCAACATTGCTAGGTGGAATGTGTTGCCTCTGTCACTGCAGAGCAGGGTGAATGTTATAAAAATGAATACCCTTCCTAAATTGGTCTACTTGGCACAGATGATCTCTTTCCCCATGCCATCTAGCATGAGGCGGAATCTTAAAAGACATATAGGGAAATTCTTGTGGCGACATAGGAAGGCTAGGTTGAGAACGGAGTGGTTAAGTGCCGCTAAGTAAGATGGGGACCTGGCCCTCCCAGTGTGGCAATCCTACTTCCTGGCAGCACAGATGTGTTGGGTCAAGCGATGACTGAGTCCACCTGAGTCAACCAGCTGGTATAAAACAGAGCTTGCGCTGCTGCAGCCCCTTTTTCCTCAGGAGGCTGTGGCCGTTTGTGGACTCGCTTCCAGCAGCATGTTGCGCGGCATCCCATAGTGGGGACGTCGCTGCGAAGTTGGTCGCAGCTGTTGAGGAAGGAAGGGGTGGACAACAAATCTGTGCCACCCTGGCTTAGTATTGGGGCATTACTCCTGACAGGTCCGGAGGGTGGAGGAAGGTGGAACAGGTGTGAAGCTTGGCGCCAGGTGCGCAAAATGGACCTATTTGAAGAGACAACTCCACTGCTGTTTTCTGAGACCAGGATGATACTGGGGCTGGAGCAAAGTGTGTGGTTGGAGCATATGGCTGTGATCTCGATGATCCAATCCCAGATGACAACAGATGGGCTTTCGCGTAGCCCTTCATCCTGCGAATTAGAACTGGAGGCTGAAAATCTTGAATTCCCTAGATTAAAGCCCTTCTACCTTCTTAGTATCCCAAATAATTTAGGGAGGGTTACAATTTTGGTTGAACAATGGGCTGCAGAACTGAAAGTCCAGCTTTCTTCCCCCAGCTTACAGAGGTCTTGTACAGTATAGGGAATAGAGTAATCCAGTATAAAATCGTTCAAAGACACTATTATACGGTAATGAAGATGAAATTGTTGACATCTGCTGATTGCTGGAGCAGCTGTGGGCAACGAAGGACGCTAGGTCACTTGTTTTGGTCTTGCTCGCTGATTCAGAGTTTTTGGGGATCAGTGCAAGATGCAGTAAGTGGAATCCCGGGTGTGGTGTCTAGGTTGGAACCAGGGGCCAGGTCGTTTGGGGTTGGGTTGGAAGACTGACATGCCGACAGTACTGTTATTCGGCTCCTGCACACGATGCTGTTTGCAGCCAGAAAGGCTCTTCTTGTCAAATGGAAGTCCCCGGCGGGGTCATCTTTGAGTGAATGGGAAGGGCTTGTCTCGAGCTTGTGTGTGCATGAGAGGCAGACTCCGTTGAATCGGCATGGAATTGAGAGGTTGCACAACTATGGGAGCAACACGAACAATACATTTAATGTATATGTGGGCATACTCATGGCCTCAGGGAGATACCGCGGGGGGCAAATAGAGTTACTTCCCTTACCAGGATGTATGTCGTGTGTTCACCTGTCCTTAGCAGATTTTGTAGTCACCTTGTAGCTGTAATATCCTTGGCACATGATTTGAGCAGCGTACCATTTACGTGGCATTGTTTTTTTTTACCGCCCACCCCCACAGGTGAACCTCCTGACTTGGATTATGTTCCCTCTACGTGGCATTTGGTTTTGTACTGTTCCTCTTTTCCTTCTGTTTGCATGGTTCATGTTTCTCTTAATAAAAAGATTTAAATAAAACAAAAAGTAGGAGCGGCCACTGAAAAGGCCCCCTACCCCTGGGCATAACAGGGTACAGATAATAATAGCTGATTAGCCGAGCAAAGAGTGCCCCGGATCTGTAAATGGCCCGGTGGACAATACACAAAGATTTAAAGGTGATCCATGCCTCCACAGGGAGCCAGTGTAAGCTCTGTATTACTGAGTATAGGTGAGAAAACTTGGGCAAGCCCTTTGCCAAGCATGCAGCAGAGTTCTGCAACACATGCAGATGCTGGATCAAGAATTGTGGCTGCGCAAGTAGAGAGGATTTACAGTAATCCAACGTCTCTGAAATAGTAGCGGAAACCGCTATACTACAGAGGTGGGTCGGAATAAACTGGAACACCTTTCTCAGTGTTCTTAATTTAAGGTGTACAAAGCCACACCTGGCACTAATCTGCATTAGCGCACAGAGGGATGAGGCGATCTTAATTCCTAGATTCTTGCCTAGTGATACAGGGCAAAAATCGATGGTCTACAGAGATTGAATGTCGGAAGAGCAGCACAAAACCATAACCTCAGTCTTCTCTGCATTCAATTTCAGCCAATTGGCATTCATCCAGCAGCCCACGTCAGAAAGGCAATTCCTCTGACAGGATGCCACGGAATCATGTTTGCAGTCAATTCTCAACACCAACTGTGTGTCATCTGCGTAGGCATAGAAGAGGCACCCGTGGTAATGAATTAGTCTAGCAAGTGGCAGAACATAAATATTGAACAGTAACAGTGAAATAGCTGAACCCAGTGAAACACTGCAGGTAACAAAAGAAGGAGCGGAAGAAAAAGGATGAAGAGAAAGGATTTGTGTCTGATTGGTGAGAAATGATTGAAACCACCCAAACGTAGGACCACCAATGCTGATTTCTTCCAGGCGACGAATCAAGATGAGATGGTCAATTGTGTTGAATGCCGCAGACCCACTTGTCCCTGATCGACAACTATAGTTTGGCCAATGAAAACGGAGACAAGCACAGATTTGGTTCCCATTCCGGGCCGAGTTTGGTCTTCAGTACTCGGGCAGAAGGTCAAAAACTGCACTGCTACCTTATTAGAAACAGTTTCTGAAAAAACAGACGAACAAGGTAGATCCTGTGTAATTCCGGAAATATTTTCGTGAATTGTAACTAGTTTATCAGTAAAGAAATCTGAAAGGGCATCACATAAGGCTCGGAATGCTGGAATGGCTGAAAACACAGATGCCGGTGTTGACAGTTCCTGAGTGTAAAGACTGGAGGGGGGTATCTGTACTTCTGCTCCCTATATGGCAGAGTCGAGGCACAGAGCACCCCAGCCAAGATTCTCTATTGTTGGAAGCAATGGACGAGCAATCAAGGCTTAGCTCTCAGGAGGTGATGCAGGCTGGTTCTTTAGTACAGTGTAGTCCCCAAGAACCCACAAAGGAATGTGCAGACACTATGTTAGTGAAAACACAGTCTTTATATAAATAAGGTTCAAGGTTATATACACAATCACAATAACACACTTTGTACTCTGGCAATACTATAATGGCAAATATATACAGGTCTGTGGGGTACCACTCTTAACTATCGATTCCTTTGAAATGTATCAACTGCTAACAGTTCATATGATTTACGAATCAGATTATAAGATGAATCAACGATAGACACAGAAAGAAAGCAAGTTAAATCAAGCAATGGCAGAACAGTCCCCGTCTACCTAGAGACAGTTCTGTGTGAGGATCCCTCCACCTGGGCAACCTGTAAATAAAGCGTATTGACAAGCCCAGTCCAATTATGCTTAATATAGTCTTGATTCCTTCTAAAGGTTCTACGACCCCAAAGCACATGGTTTCATAGAGTTCTTCAGTGAGTCGTCGATGGACCCTTCTTGGGTGCACTCCCTTTAAGGCAGGAGCCACTGGTCGTCGAGAGTTGGTGAAGAAAAGGGTGAACACTGTCGTAGCGGCAGCTGCTTCGGTTCTTGCGGTGCTCATTGACGATCGGTCGAAAACGTCCTGCAAGCTGAGGTGTGCGGTGCACCTCGATGACAAGCATTCGTTGCCGCAGAGAGTTAATGAAGAACTTTGGCACAGCAAGGGCACGAGTCGTCAGCATCTCTGTGGTCTTTGGGTGGCGGGAAACCCACTGGCGGATTCTCCTCGGTCGTTGGCGGCCTTGACTGTCTCCGGCGGGACGAAAGTGGTCGATGGTGATGAGAAGTTAGTCCTTTGATCAAATGTCTTAGGCAAAGGAGCACTGCGGCTCTGGTCGGCGACGGTGGTCGTCGACGGTGATGGACTTCAATGCTTCGCTTCCTGATTCCGCTACGGTCCCCATCTCTGGTCGGCAACCTTTAGAGGGTCTGACGTCCAGGGAGCTTTGGCAAAGATCAGCTGGTGCACGATGGTCCCTCGTAGCTCGGGAAGAGGTATCCTAACCAGGTCCGCTCTTGGACCAGTTCCTTGACAGTCACGCAGCTTTCAGATTAGCGAAGGACAGCTGCAGCAATTCTTCTTCCAATGGGCTTCAAGGTTAAGCATCAAGTTTCAACTTCAGCTCCTGAACGATTTCCATCAGTGAGAGGCCCCTAGATATACTGTTGATCTCCCATTCACTCTGCTGGGTCACACTCAGGCAACCAATCATTCAGATGGGCATTCAGGCAGTCAGGCAGCCAATCAAGCTCACAGTGCAAGCAGGTAATTCTTCACCATCCAGACACTCACAACACGGAATGTGGATTGGGACAAGCACTCTGCCATTCAGCACTCCACACTACATTCATACCAGTTTCAGGTAGGGCTGTCTGTCATGATGCCTACCCCCAGGCATCCGGACCAAGCCCATCAGCCCCGGGAGCAGGCATCTAGACATTTAGTAAAACCTCAGCAGCCCCGGCTAGGGGCTATCTGGGTCCAGTCCTGGCGCCTTAGGCGCCAGGCTCAGAGTAGAAATCAGTCCTGGCGCCTAAGGCGCCAGGCTCATAGTCATTACTTACCTCAGGCAGGCCATGCTGCAAATGACTCCAATCCAACATGAAGCCTGAAAGGGACTATTTTTCTACAGGGACTATTTTTTACTCGGGTGTGGTTCTAGGGACTTCTTACCTGGGACTACTTTTGAGGCTATTTAAACCACAGCCGACCAGCACCACACGCTTCGCGTTATTCTGCATCCAGCAGCCTAACGCTCACCGTGCCTGCAGCCTGCGTCCAGTCTTCTGCCACGCCCGCCTCGAATCAGGAGCTCCTAAAACAAAGAGGAAAGAAAGGGAAAAGGTTAGAAAACGAACTTATTTCTATTCCACACTTGATTCTGGATCCATCTTGTCTCCGGACCTGTAAAGAACATCATTTCTGCACGTGCCGCACCTCCAGCTGCAGCGCCGCGCCATACTCACCAGTCTTCACAGCATCCTTCGGGTCGGCGCTGCCTCCATCATTTCTTTGCCGAACTTCGGCACCTAGGAGACAAAAGAAAACCACAAGGTGAGCCGAGGGAACCAACAAATATAATTCTTACCACCATAGACTTACCTGATTTACCACCGGAGGCATCCTTTTGTGACTCTCCATATTTTCACGTGCCGCATCTGTAAAGAGAGACAAAACAACACGTTTTCCACGTGCAACATTTACCGGACAGCGCCGGGTAATACAGACTCTTACCTGAGCGCCACCAGCTGCCACAAGAGCATCTTTTCACGAGCCAGCTGCAAGACAAGAAAGGAAGGGGAACAAGAGTGAACATCGGACATATTGAACTCTATGAACTTAATACTTACTGGTCCTCACCAGGAACCTCAGAGTCAATGCTCTCCGGAATTCTACCGAGCCTTCAAACCAGTGAAGTAACTGGAATTCAACGCGCCCCTGCAAATCCACGCAGGATGGAGAGCTCATCTTTCAAGAATATAAGGTGAGATTGCTGTGAGGGCATTTCAGAGGTGATTAGTTGGTGAGGACTGTGGGGGTGCCATCACTTGAATACACAAGTGGCTAAATTCATCCCTCCACTTGCAGGAGAATATTTCTACGGGTTAAGCAGACAAGATCAGGAGGGCAGATCCAGTCAGTCATCGCTGCACTACGCATCACGTGGGTGGAGACCGCAGCTGTCCGGGTCCGACCAACGCCCCTGTGGGAGCCAGGTGAGCGTAACACTGTCTCAGTCTTTGTGTCAACCACCAGATACTAGACACCCATAACATGAAATGTGTATTCGTCACACACTCCATTGACCTAGGTCCCACCCCACGGGCGTACCCACAACATGTAGTCATTGGGAAGGCTCCAGCCAGTCTGGCCTGGACTTCCCCACACTACCATATATGGAACTTCCACCCAACAGCCAGTCAGCGGGAAGGGACAGAGTCAGGGCCTCCCAGGACTTTGGGAAAACAAGGTAACAGGCAATAGAAAGGAGGAGGCCACAGGGGCCATCTTGTCTCCTATCAGGAATCAACTGATTCCAATGGCAAGCCTGAGTCTCCCAAAATGGAGGATACTCAGAGCACCTGTCAAATTCAGCATGGAGCTGCCACCAGCCTATACCCTGAACTGTGGGCCACACACAGGTGCCCAAAACATACACTAGGGCCACAGGGTTATACCCCCACCCATGTGTGCCATAAGGGTATCCCAAGGGTCTATACACCAAACCAAAAAAGAGGAAGAGCTGCACTGCCAGGAGTCCCACATGGACTCCTGGGCAGAAAACAATACACACACACATGAAAAAGGACTACAGACAAGGACAGGGAGGCTGTGTCCCTCCAATGCATTTCCAGAATCACACTGAATAACTGCGAAAGGTTCTTTAGACTGATTCTTTTGCCGACAAGTAAGAGACCTTTGCTTTCTTAATAGCTTTATGGTAGGTAAGACGATTAGTTTAAAAGAAAGTTCTATCTTGCTCGGAGTAAGCTCGCTGCCAGTGCTGTTCTATCTGCTTGTATTGTAGTTTGAGAGCCCTCAGATGGGAAGTGAACCACGGGGTAAAGCATCAAACAGGTTTTTTTTGTAGTTTTTGTGGCGCAGGTTCATTGGCAGCCATGCTAAAGGCAGCTTTCGAACTCAGGAGGGCATCTGCGCCTGGTGCAGATAACACCTGGTTGTAAAGGACAGAGATAGAGGTGGCCAGAGTACTGGATTCCACACAGTTCCAGGCTCTAGAGACATACAACAGATGCTTGCAGCTAGTAGAAAGCATAGGAATGAGACAAGTGAATGGAACAATATGGTGGTCGAACCATTCCAACGGGATAGCAGAGTGCATCATCAGACTTCCGGCCTCAGCAAAAACAAGGTCCGGAGCATGTCCTTCTGAATGAGTTGACCCAGAAGAAAGTTGGTCAAGTTGAAGGTCAGTCATGGTACTTAGCAGATTAACTGCTAAAATGTCGGTGGGATCATCCATCCAAAGATTGAAATCTTCTACAAATAAACAAGGATATTTCAGCTACAAGGTGACTACAAAATCTGCAAAGGCTACTTAGAAAGAAAAGTCATAGGATCGAGGTCGGTAAATGACTAAAAAGTAAACAGTCATCGTGGGGGAGAAAGAGAGCCAGACCAATAGAGATTTCAACTTTATGATGTGAGAGGCTGGGATGGCTGCTTACTCAAGATTATGTTTAAAAACAAATTCCACTCCACCACCCAGATAAACGGAATCTCTGTCAGCTCGCAGGATTGCGAATTACATGGTTATAGCATGGTGCAATTCTGGAGTTGAAGAGTCGCTTAACCAATACACAGAATATCTGGATATTGTCTAACAGATCATGAATATCGAATTTATGTTGCACCAATGAATGAGAGCTGCATAGAAGGCCAAATAAAGGTGACCTACCAGGAAAAGCAATTGGCATTAGGGGTGGTGGGTGTTGCTTCCAACCAGCAGGCCACTTCAGGGAGGGAGAACCCACAGTACAGAGGAAGTTTCTAGAATAGGTAGGTATCCCGGTTTCCACCAACTGTCATCTCATGTGAGGAGAACTGTACAACTCTTGCCTCTTAGTTTCTCTCAGTGTCTTTTGGCTTATAGCAATGCTGGTTCCAGGTTTACCCCAACTGACCTCTCATGTTGGGAGAATCGTACCATGTTCTCCTTCTCTTTTTAACATGTTTGCACTTCCCGGGACCCCTACGCTTCTAGGATGACTCACCAGTTCACCATGGGCTGCTGTGAGGAGCTTGCACTGGGTCAGCTTCACCTTCTCAGCAAAGTCTTGTTTGGTTCCTGCGTCGGCTTACCAGTCCTTTGCTGCCAGAACCAGTGTAGCTCCGCAGGACCATGTCTCTCTGGGCCCCGCTGCACACCGCTCACCTCAGCATTACCGGAGATCTTCCTCTCGGTCCCAAACGCCACCAATCTGCTTCTGGTAGACGTCTCCTCTTCTCCCTACGGTTCTTCTTAGTGGGATTGCCTCTGCCACCATTCTCGCTTCCCGCTCCGCATACTCTGCAGCATTTCTCATCTCTCCTTATTTGTTCCTCTTGTTGCAGGTGATCCATGGGTTTAAATGTCCCGCACAGCTGATTAGGGTTGTGACAACTACACTGTACATTACTCTTAGCATCACATTTCCTCCACATGGACTCCTTGCTCCTCTTCCTCGTCACAGTACCTGAGGCTTTCTGAGACTTGGAGTCCCAGGAAGTTTCAACTGATCTTAAGTCACATTGTTGAACAGTTGCAATTAAAATACAATCACCATAAACACCAGATGCTTCATATGGTCTAGGTTCACCATGTACACATGAAGACTGAATAGATATTTGTTTAAATCAAGTGGATGTCAGAGTTTTACAATTAGATGGCAGCCGGCCTTTAAAAACTCCAGAATTAAGGGATCTTCCTCACATGAAAGAGAAGTATACCACCTCTCTACTGTTGGAGTCAACACTCTCCCCTAACAGCCATCTCCTCTTCTCCTCCCTTGTGGTCCACCCTCAGAATACCACCCCCAGGGTCAGGATCAGGTAGCGGCTTCCTTTCCCTGGCCACATGGGAGGAGACTTTAGGCTGGGGATCAGTGATGACTCCGCTGGATTCATCACAGCAGTGAGGCTACGGTGATGGCAAAGAACCACAGGACATAACACACATTCTCAGCCTTTTTCAGTTTTTTTCTCTTTATTGACTCTTGTACTTGCGCTACACCTGAATAGTGCAAAGTTTAGTATTTTGCCCATCAGCCGATTTTATTTAACAATGTGTGAAGAACAATTAAATTGCACATCGTTTGGAAAAGTGCTGTCCCCCATTAATAGAAAATTCCCTGTCTCGTGTAGTTGCCATTGCTAAACCATGTTCTATGGTATGCCAATTACTCTAGTGTAGTGATATTCACACTTGTTTATGCTGAGCCCCCCTTGCGTAAAAATATTGCTGCTGGCCCCCCAGATGCCATTTCTGCTTACATTTTCTATTAAAATGAGTCACCATCCATTTTGGAAGGGCCGTGGGCCCTCTCTTGACACCCTGTATGCCCCCATGGCGGCCAACCCCACAGTTTGAAGACCACTGCTCTAGTCACTATGTGTGCTGTACTGACCCTTTCTAATAATCTCACAAAACCTCCCTTGAACCTGATAGCACTGCAATCTAAATGTTCTTCCTTTAAAAGCCATGTCGTGCAGTTGTTTTCTAGTAGACGACTGCCTTCACCTAATCCTTTATGCATGCTAGTTTAATTTTCTTAGCCCAAATACTTCCATGTGTTATTTGCCCTTTAAAGTTTGTTACTTTTTGACCTAACACTCATATATCTTATTGGGAGGGAGTGGGGGGTGTTAGCAACATGCACTCTTCCCAAGACACTTTAATTATATGTGCACATCAACGCATGTCTCCACACTACCATAAATACATCTTTTGATTCTGGGGGTGTCACTCCTTCAAATAATGTAACTTTGTCCATGTTTATTGTGTTGAGCCATGTTAAACGAACAGACGCTCCCACCGTCTAGTGTTCTCATGGACTGCCTGGCTGCACTGTAAGCAAACTTAACTAACCCCCATTTGATCAAATGTTTTCACTATAAACTGTTACTAGGATCCCTTGTCACAACTGCAGCAGAGTCCTGGGAAGGTAAGACCCACTGAAAGGAATCTGCCTCTAGTTGCAGCCCCTACCAGGACCTCGCAGATGGAAGTTGATACCCGCTGGTCCTACTGAGGCCACACTCCCTCATTGCAATCCCAATGCTGAATGGAGGAGGCTGTGGTATTTACATCCAGGCATCCGATCAGCTAGAGCTACTTATGATCTGGGGCTTGGAAGCACAACATTTTTACTTTTGAGAAGTTCCTGTCAAGATCGAAGGTGAGCAGTTGATTGAAGCATGTGTGACGGCCCACTTTGGTTCCTGGTGCTGGCAGACCCTGGGTTTGCCACAGAGGCCTGACGCTTTGCTGGACCCTTGCCCCATCCCATTGCATATTTGCATCAGATTTATGGTCAATGGGAGAACAAGGGATGGGTCACTGTATTGTTAATTGCTGCTCCCTAGCTATCCTGGCCAATTTCGCTTTTCAGCACTCACTGCCTTCATTATGTCAGCAGCTATGACTAAAGGGTCCAGAAAGCGCATGCCAATAGTTCAGTCCACATGGCCACATCAGCCATGTCCATTGCGTCCACTGAACCCCCGGCACTTCAACAACAAAGGATCATTCAAACTCCCAACGTGTTCTTCTATCGGGGCCCTTCCACTCCTCTCTCTTACCCTCTTTTTAAGCTTCTCGATGACAACTCAACTTGCTGTATTACATGCAGACATTGTTATAGTCCTTTTCTATACAATTTAACATATCCACTCTCCAAGAGTCCCTTCGGCACTTATGGGGTCTCCAGTCTCTTGATAACTCTTACAGAGGTCTGCTACTCTAACAGGAAAGGAGGTCATGGGGGTCTGAGAAGGAGTCATGCTGGCTGGGTCTGTATGCCTTGGGACCAGGCTTAGTAAATCTTCTGTACCCCACGTGACATGTAAAAAAACAAGTTTCATACCCCATGTAACGTTCTTGCGACTGGATGTTCCTCCCACGTATTTATTATCTTATGATGTGATATGATATCCTTCAGCTGCTTTGGAAAAGAATTTCAGCAGAGGGTGCTGTGTGTCGATGTGCGGTCCACTTGATGTCCCTTGAGGGCCTCCTCGTAGTGGACGTCACCGTCGGTATATATAGTCCGCCCAGAGCCCGTTGGCTGCAGTTCTGTTTTTACGCCTTCCTCATGGAGAATTACCAACATCAGTCAAACCTGGACAGTGCTAGACTCTGAAAGAACATGAAGTGTAAAACCTGGAACTTCTACAGCGGGGTAGGCTGGTTGGGGTGATGAGGAATATGTGGGAGGAACATCCAGTCAAAACAACGTTACCATGGGTAAGTAAATTGTTCTTCAAATGGATTGTGTCCTCCCACGTATTCCTCATCTTATGATAGACTCCCAAAGCAGTGTTGGTCTTAATGATTGTCATGGATTGTGTATAAGACCGCTTTCCAAAACCCTCCTTCCTGACTAGAGGATGAGTCCAGACAGTAATGCTTTGTGAAAGTGAGGATAGTAGACCAAGTGGGTTCCACACAAATGTCTTTTATAGGCACCCCTCTTTGGAGAGCGGAAGATGTTGCCATGCCCCTCGTGGAGTGGGCTCTTAAGCCTTCTGGGCGATCTTTCCCGGCCAATCTGTAGTATTCAGAAATAGCAAATAATATCCACCTGGATAAAGTTTGTTTAGTAACTGCAACTCCCAGTTTGTGGCCAGTATAGCCAATGAAAAGTTGGTCATGCTGACGTATCTTTATCATTCGAGAAATGTAAAAGCTGAAGGCTCTTCTTGGATCCAGTCTATGTAGCCTTTCCTCTTCCCTGCTAGGGTAAGGTGGCAGATAGAAAGTTGGAAGCACAATTTTCTGGGCTAAATGGAAATCTGACATAATTTTTGGTAAAAGAGAAGGTTTAACCCTGAGGACAACCTTATCCTTGTAAAAAAAATGGTAAATGGAAGCTTACTAGATAGGGCCTGCAATTCACTCACCCTCCGGGCTTATGTTAATGCCACTAATAGAATGGTTTTAAATGTAAGTAGTCTTAACGGACATGAGTGAAGTAGCTCAAACCGAGCATACTTCACAAATTCTAATACTAGATTAAGATCCCAAATTGGGACTTGAAAAGGTGTAGCACGGAACACATTAGTGAGTCCCTTAAGAAACTGTATGACCAAAGGCATTTTAAAATAAGATACCTCTCCTGAGGTGCGCTTGAAGATAGAAAGCACTGCCAAATATCCCTTAATGGTCCCAATCTGGAGCCCCAGATTAGCCAAATGTAACAAAAAGGACAGCACCATTGGTGTACTGCACATAAAAGGGTCCACATCCTTTTCCCTATAGCAGCTGCATAATTTGTTCCAACGGCAGCGGTACAAGGATTTTGTTGCTGGCATTCTGGCCAAAAGCAAAAACTCAATTGCGTCATTTGGGAGGTCCCAATCATTCTTTCTCAACCTCTTTGAAACCATGCGTGAATGTTAAGTGTCTTGACCTCTGGATGGAGAACCCGACCCTCCTCTCGCAAACGAAGATCCTCTCTTTGCTGAAGATGGATTGGGGGGCACATGGTACATGTCCAAAAGGTCTTTGTACCACATCCTCCTGGCCCAATCCAGGGCAATTAGGATCCTGGATTTACCAAATATTCTCAACCTCCTGATCATGTGAGGAATGACAGGGACTGGAGGAAATGCTTAAAGGAGTGGAACTCCCTGTCCACTACGAACGTGTCTCCTAGAGCTCCTGGTGGGGTAATTCCCTGGAGCAGAACAGTTTGCACTTCCAGTTGACACTGGTCGCGAACAGATCCACTTGAGGGGTTCCCCAAAGGGTGAAGATCTCTTGAAGGACTTACTGAGCTAGTTCCCACCGGTGGGAGACTGTGCTCTGCCTGCTCAGAGCATCCGCTGCCATGTTCTTCTCTCTGACTAGCATGAGGCCGAGCAACCTGAAAAAGTCAAAGGCCGGAAGACACTGAGCACTTTGTAATTTGGTTACGATTTGCAGAATGTGTTGAACCCTCAGCTCCGATGGCATGGCTTTTCCCAAGGTTGTATCCAGGACTTCTCCAATGAACTGGGGTCCTTGAGATGGTATCATGTGGGACTTCTTGTAATTGAGGGAGAAGCCAGTCTGTGGAGAGAGTGGCAGCTGACGCTGAGATGTTCCAGGAGTTGTTCAGGAGAACGTGCCCTGATCAGCGAATCGTCCAGGTAGGGGTAGACGTGAATCCTCCCTCTCCTGAGACTCGCTGCTACCACCGCCAGCAACCTGGTGAATACCCTCAGGGGGGAGGGGGTCAGCCCAAATGACAAAACTTGAAATTGATAATGAGATCTGTCAACTGCTAACCTCAGGTACTTTCTGTGCGTGTAATCGATTGGCACATTAAAGAAAGCATCCTGAAGGTTTAATGATACCATTGAATCATGTAGTTGGAGAGCCTGAAGGATCTGAGAAAGGGTAACCATCTTGAACTTGTCCTTCCTGAGGAACTTGTTCAAGTTTCTCAAGTCCAAGATGGGTCTCAATCCTCTGTCCTTTTTTGGGGATTATAAAATAGGGAGAGTACCACCCTTTGTTCCTCTCCGTCACAGGTACTGGTTCTATAGCACCTTTCTCTAGCAGGCTCAATATTTCCTGCACATGGAATGGATCTAGAACCCCGAAAGAGTGGCTCCCCGGTGGATGGTTCTGAGGCTTTTTAGAAAGGGGCGGAAGTAACCCTGGGCTATTGTAATGTAGTAATGCCCCGCCATTCTTGCAGATGCAGTGAGAGTCTGCCTCCCATCAGGTTCTTGTGGGCTAAGTGTAATGCTCACCTGATTCTCACGGAGGCGCCGACCCGTTCTGGACTGCTACAACTTCTTCCACGGTAAAGCGTAGTGCTTGGAAGATGTACTGGACTGGACCCCCAAACCTCGTCTGTCTGGCCCGTAGAATAATACTTCTGTAGATGGGAAAAGGGAGTTAACTGTCTGCTAGATTGTGTGTGAGATTCCCCCCTTTTCCCCTTCTCACCCTCCTCGAACCCTAGCTGTGCCTTCCGCAGACTCTCACCTTAATTTCTGTATGGACGAGCTCTCCATCCTGCTTCTGACGCAGGGGCGCGTAGATTTCCAGTTACTTCACTGGATCTCAGATTTGGCGAGGGTTCGATGTCTGCTTGCTTTTTACCAAAATGCTGCCGTAAGTATATAGTTCAAAAGATCAAGTCTTATTTGTCCCTTGGCCTTTGTTTAATTTTCAGGGACTAGGTGAGGAATCCGTGTGGAGGAATGGATTCGCCGAGGTAAGTTCAGGTGAGTACTTTTAATGAAGGTGCGCCGTAGTGGTTTGCTCCGACACCTTAATGAGTGTGTCTTATTTCCCCATAGGGGCCGGGGTACGGAAAAGCCAGAAAAGCCGCTCCGACCCGAAAAGGGAACTGAGGTCCCAACAAAATTCAGGTAAGACTTAAGGTGAGTAATCTGTCCTTTTGCAATTAGTTTGTTGCTCACCTTGTTTTGTCCTTTTTCTCCGTAGGTCTTGAATGCGACCGATGTCGCCTATGGGCGCTGAAAAGGTTGCCGGCGCCACGTGAAGGTAAGTGGAAGCGGCGCGGCAGCGTGAGAAGCGGAGCGCTTCTAACTATTGTCTTTCTTTTCCGTAGGTGCTGGGATGTGGCCGATGTCGCCTATGACCGCTAGAGAGCTAGACAGCGCCACGTGAAGGTAAGTGGAAGCAGCGCTGCCGTGAGCGATGAGATGCGTTTCTAACCCTTGATTTTCTTTTGCAGGATCGACGGAGTGAAGAATCCGGATGCTGGATGAAGGTAGGTAATGTCCTAATGCTTGCCTTTCTCTCCTTGCAGGTGTTCCAGGTGCTGGCGGGCGTGGCAGGAGCCAGGGTGCAGGAGCCGACTCGGTGAGCGTCCTGCTGCAGATGCAGAATAACGCAACGCACGTGTGGCCATCCGGGCGTGGTTTAAATAGCCTAGGAAGAGATTCAGGTGAGTGTTCTTCCACTGGACCCACCCGAGTAAGAAAAGAGCTCCTGAAAGAAAATAGTTCCTCCCCAGCCTTAGTTGGCTTGGAGCTTCAGACAGCATGGTCTGCCTCGGGTGAGTATGCAGCATGGTCTCCCTCAGGTGAGTTCACCCAAGCATTACCATATGTTCTGCCATGATGAGCCTGGCGCCTATGGCGCCAGGACAGATGCCTTTTATGAGCCTGGCGCCAAAGGCGCCAGGACAAGGTCCAAAGAGCCCCTATAGGGGTTTGCTGGGTCCTGCTTGGTGAGTATGAAGTCTGCTTCCGGGGACGCTGGGCCTGACCTGGCTCCTCGGGAGCAGGCATCATGACACTAAGGCCTGAAAGAGGTATTTAGGTGGCTCAAGAATCGGCTGATGGTAAGGTAGCCGTTGCTTGGGCGGGCTTTGCACCTCTCCCTCGTCCACCAAGAAGGAATCTTCTTTGGCCCCTTTGACTTGCTAAATCCTTTTGCTCCACCAACTGAGCAGTAGAAGCGAAAGGACTTACCCCTCCAAGATGATCCACTGGGATGAGAGGGTTGAGGCGGTCTGATAGCAGATCCAAGGGACTTGGTTAGTGCCTTTGAGGTATGCAGCTTCTCCAGACTCAGCCTTGCTGCCAAACAGCTAGGTGCCGTCAAAGGGCATGTTGAGGAGCCTGGACTGCACGTCCGGTGCAAAACCTGACTTCCTCAACCACGTAACTCTGCGTATCACTGTGCTTGCCACCAAGGCGGTGCTGATGCTGTCAGCTGAGTCCAATCCTGATTGTGGAGACTCGCACTTGGCCTCCTTGCCGTCTCGTTCAATGCTCAGTAAGCCTTCTCTCTCTTCCCCTTCGGGAATATGGTCAGCCGCCACAGTTCCACAGGGTGCATGTGAATTTTGCTAAAGCGCAAGTGGAATTTGTGGACTTGAGCGCCATGCTTCCAGCAGAAAAAACTTTTTTCGCCCAAGCGTTGAAACGTTTATCCCTATCTGATGGTATGGAAGGGTACGCAGTCTATTTCGACGTTGACATTTCTGTCTGCACAACTAGGCTTTTTACGTGTAGGATGTTTTAACAAATAGGTAGGGGCACTACTGGATGGCCTATATTTTCTGAAGAGATTCTTGTTCACAGCAGTACTGTCATGGGTACTAGGTTAGGTCGAACTGTCCAGTCGATTTCATACCCAGTTCATGATGGCACAAAGAGAAATCAGTCGGGAGCATTACGGGGGAGAGCTTGGAGGGCAAAGTCAGGTTGATATCCATGTCCCCATTAGGAACCGCCTACCCCCCATAGAATAGCAAGGGACTTCCTGTTCCATTTACATGGATTCCTTTTGTGCCAATCTGGACTTCAAGCAATGCTCTAGTCTTTGGGCGAGGCTCTCTATTAAAGCCACGCCCAAAGAGCAAGACTTGATTCGTGTGTTTTCTCTGTAGCAGTGAGCACGTGCTTACCTGGTTCAGCCTCCGGAGCAATTCCACAGCTTTCTGCATACCTGATCCTCGGCCGGACGGCATCCTTGCTTCTTCGAGCTCCGCATCTGAAAGGAGGAAACAACAGAAAGCATTGGCGAACATCGTTTTTCTACTCACCTGTTTTTTCGGCGGGTCCGATCGTCTTTTCAGCTCAATCTTCATCACGCGGACCATCTGGTATCAGCAGCTCGTTGGATTTCTTTTCTGCAGAGGTATTTCTTGACAAAATCTGTTAGGAAAAAGACAAGAGAAAGGCGGATTAGTCGGTAAAGACAATTCTGGGTTTGAGTACCCAAGGGACATACTTTTCGCCTAACCTGCGCCTAGTGAAGTAACTGGGCCTCCAAGGACACTTGGACATTGAACTCTCACGTCCACCATATAAGGGCCAGTGAATTAACTGTCCCTGAACTTATTTCGGATCGCCTGAACTTTCTAAAAACTCTAGGAGGCGGTCTCGCCTTTTCTTCCGCCGCAAACCACACAAGTGGGGACAGCTTCCATACAGCACAACAGCCATCCGGCCCAGCACCATAGCGCCCCTGCAGAGCCAGGACGGAGAGCACGCCTTACCAAAATAAGAGGTGAGCCCCTAAACACCGCGCTCACTCAGGAATTTGGGAGGGGGGTTGTTATCAAAGCCAGGTACAGTACTTAACCCGTCCTTTATCTACCCTTACAGGAAGAACCCCAGGAGAGGGAGATAGAACAGAATTCAGAGGATAGGAGAGCAGAGGCAGAGAGAATCCATCGCTCCTGCAGAGTTTTCAGGTGAGCGTGACAGAACACGAAGCCGACCTTAAAACACCTCCGCCTGAGCGATGGAGACCTCGGATGTAGACCAACTGTCACAGTTATTGGGGGAGCTGAGGGCAGAGGTACACGCAGCTCATTCGGAGACAAACGCCTTGAGGCGTGAATTGGCAGTGAACCGAGATAAGACAGATGAGAAAGCGCGCCAATTGCTTCAGACTCAAGCGGGTATGGCCCCATTAAAAGGGGGCGCCACGGCCACACCAACTGCACCACCGCAGCCCATATCAGCTCCAGTACAATTAGTCCTTCCTGGCAATATACCTCTGGCGCCCCCGGAGAGGTTCTCTGGGGAGTCCAAAAAATTCAGCACATTTATGAACCAGTGTCGTCTACATTTTCTGTGTAAACCGGGGTTATTTCCCTCAAACCAGTCCAAGGTAGCCTTTGTGTTGTCATATTTGGGGGGACATGCTGCGGAGTGGTCTGTACCATTAGTTAACCGGGATGACCCCTTGCTTCGAAATTTTGCGGGCTTTCAGCGCGAATTGGAAAAGCTTTTTGCCCGTAGCACACAAGGGTAGGCCTTGGACGATGAATTGTTGTCTTTGCGACAAGGGAATCAGGATCTTTTGGCTTACGTGTTGTTAGGCAGAAACCTGTGCAGTTCCCTTAGGGACCACTACAAAAGGCTTAAGACTACAGGTGTTGGCAGTAAACCCAATTGGTAGCAGTCTCTACCACCCAGATTTACCTGGTAGCTGTGGCTGAGCAGCCAGACTTCTCTCAAGAAGAGTTAGACAGTATATAGAGTATACAAGATAGGCACCAAAATACAGTAGCACAAGCAAACACTGACCAGAGCTTTGGTATCAAGTATATCATTATTTATTTAAAGAGCAGGAGCTCGCGGGGCATCCCGTGCTCCAGGAGCAGCCCCCCTCGAGCCTCTGTGGAGGTAAGCACCTGGGCTGCAATTCGGATTGCGCTCAACCCGACCAGCTGATGCCGCTCATATCACTAATATTCGAGTAGCTGCTTGCTACATTTAACCACCTGCAATTTCAAGCATTGCAAAGTGCAACTTCTGTTGATTCCTCATTTTATGGCCATTTCACTGAGCAAGCGCCATTGTTAACCATGAGGGCACCTATATTCTAAAATGGCTGCTTTGTTATTTGTCTGCCTTCACTTCCTCAAAATGGCGAATGGCAGTAGCTGATTGGCCGCCCGTAAGCATTTCAGCCAATCAGACCCCGCCGGTAGGCGAAGCCGGCCTTGTCAGCTAAGGCCAAGGAACTAAGGCTGCTGACTGAGCTGACCGAGCGTGCCGTGCTGCGGTCTGCGCAAGGTCCCTAAACCCTACAACTCGCCTCTCATATGGACTTCCTTCAGGTACTTCTAACGCTGCACCACAAGACACTATTGCTTGGTTCCCATCACGGCCAATCGCTGCCTATATCCGCGAGCTACCATACTTGCACATTATGTTAAGTGAATCGCCTACCTCAGCTAGGCTATCAGCCACCCTACTGCTATCCCTACTGTCTGTCTCTAATGCACTAGCCTGTCCTTCTGCATATCATGCTAGACCATACATCCTAACTGACCTGAGCCTAACAAAACGTATTTTTACAGTAACGCTGGCCTGCTCCAGCAAACTTGCATTTAGGATGCCTGCACATGCTAAACAACTATCCACCAACACTTTACTATACTATGCTTCAGCAATTCTGCACTTAAGTTATTCTTGCCTACTGCCTTAGCTACCTTTGTTCTGAGAATCCGTATTCAAGTCGCCTGTTACGCATCCACTAGTTACCTACCCACCCATTCCTGCCTGCTCTAGCAAAATTGCATCTAGGTTGCCTGTCCTAGTAAAATTGCATCTAGGTTGTCTGCTATAGTAAAAGTGCATTCAGGGTGCCTGTTCTAGTAAATTTGCATTTAGGGTGCCTGTTCTAGTAAATTTGCATTTAGGTTGCCTATCCTAGTAAAATTGCATCTAGGTTGTCTGCTATAGTAAAATTGCATTTAGGGTGGCTGTTCTAGTAAATTTACATTTAGATTGCCTGTTCTAGTAAATTTGCATTTAGGTTGCCTGTCCTAGTAAAATTGCATCTAGGTGGTCTGCTATAGTAATTGCATTCAGGGTGCCTGTTCTAGTAAATTTGCATCTAGGTGGTCTGCTATAGTAATTGCATTCAGGGTGCCTGTTCTAGTAAATTTGCATCTAGGTGGTCTGCTATAGTAATTGCATTCAGGGTGCCTGTTCTTGTAAATCTGCATCTAGGTTGTCTGCTATAGTAAAACTGCATTTAGAGTGCCTGTTCTAGTAAATTTGCATCTAGGTTGTCTGCTATAGTAAAATTGCATTTAGGCTGCCTGTCCTAGTAAATCTGCATCTAGGTTGTCTGCTATAGTAAAACTGCATTTAGGGTGCCTGTTCTAGTAAATTTGCATCTAGGTTGCCTGTCCTAGTAAAATTGGGTGCCTGTTGTCTGCTATAGTAAAAGTGCATTCAGGGTGCCTGTTCTAGTAAATTTGCATTTAGGGTGCCTGTTCTAGTAAATTTGCATCTAGGTTGTCTGCTATAGTAAAATTGCATTTAGGTTGATCGTCCCAGTAAATCTGCATCTAGGTTGTCTGCTATAGTAAAATTGCATCTAGGTTGCATGTACATGCCCACCAGTTATCATACAGCGCTCACCTACCCTCACCCGCTCTATCAAAGTTGCATCTAGGTGGCCAGCACCCCAAGCTTACTACACTAGCCTACTATGTATCTACCACTATTCTACACAGTTCTACTCAGAACCATCCTCTATTTGACCTCCCTTCACATCTCGAATTTATCCCAGCCACAGACTCAGCTACCTCAAGGAAGTGCACTCCAGGAGCATAACATCATGGGCACTAATCCTTGCAGCCTCCAACAGCGTAACCTAAGACTACGCGCTAGACTTATGACCCGCCATCTAAGGTCCAACCCACTTCTAATCACAATAGGCACACCCTGCATACCACCAACACCCCACCACACAGAGATAACATTGGCCAACACAGACTACAACTCAATAGTCGAATCTTTAGAAAATACACCTCCCCTCCAAAATGCCAACACATAATCCAGCCGCCCTCTGCTCCAAATACCCCACCCGGAACAAAAGGGGCCCTAATAAATGCCCGTTCTATGGTAACCCATGCCACTGAAATAGCGGACATAATCCAAAAGATCCTAGATATCCTGGCCATCACGGAATCCTGGCTTCACCCCGCAGCAGGACCAGCCATCATGCTAGCCATCCCAGATAATTATACTCTTATACGCATGGATCGCACCACGTCTAGAGGTGGCGGCCTTGCTATAATTGTCAAAAATCACCTAGCCCTAAGACTCTGCTCACCCCATAATACCAATTCCTGTGAATCCCTCACAGCGAAACTTACCATTGTCAACAACCAAACTATCACCATCCACCTGATATACTGTCCACCAGGCCCCCTAGGCTCCTTTGAGGAAGACCTCATGAACCTATTATCTGACAATCTAAAAAACTCTACCCAATGTCTCATCCTAGGTGACTTCAACCTTGGATTCAACGACCCACGTGACTCCAATGCCTTACAAATCAACAGTACCCTTGAGGAACTAGGATTTACCCAAAAGATTACAGATCCCACACATATTAAAGGAAGGACCCTCGATTGGATTGCTGAACATAACTTCCCAACAACCATCATGTCTATAATGCCTCAGTTATGGTCCAACCACCACATGGTATCCTTCACCCTAGAAGCCTCCATACCCATGAACAACAGCATCCTAGCTCCCACCGCACCTACCAGAAATAAAAAAAACATCACCCCTGAAAATCTTATCCCCCTCATTCTCCCCACCTTAAACTCCATCTCAGATCAGTCTGACCCAGCCTCCATGGTAGAAAAGTACAATGAAGTGATGCTAATCTCTCTGGACGCTATCGCACCACTAAAAATTAGGAAGAGCAAACCTCGACAACACCTTAATACCTGGTTTACACCCCTACTGAAAGACAACAGACAAAAGAAACGCCTAAGTGAAAAAACCTGGCGATCAGACCCCTCAGACAGCAATAAAAACAACCTGATGAAATTAGCCACCCTCTACAAAAAAGAAATCATCCTTGCGAAACAAACATCCTACAACACCCGTATCACTCAAGCCAAATCCAATACCAAAGAATTATTCGCCATCCTAAAAGAAGTAGAATCCCCTATCCAAGCTCCTGACTCTTGCATCAAGGATAAAGACTGGTGCACAAGCATACAAAACACCCTTGCCAATAAGATAATAATGCTTCAGGCGAAGATCCACAACAAAAAAGCTTTCATAAACTACCCCAAATACTGTCAACAGAGGCACCCCCTCCAAGGCTACCACAAACTCATTACCTACTCTGAAATCCACTCCCTCTCCACCCACACTTGCCACCCCCCCTTCTACTTTCGCAAAGTTTCCACCAAAGAAGTCGAGAAAGTCATCCTCACTCTCAAACCCTCCAATTGCCAGGGCGACCCATGTCCAGCCCAAATCATAAAAGACGCTGCCCGTGAACTCTCACCCTTCATCACTAAACTCATAAACGCCTCCTTCACTTCAGGTACCATACCTAGCAACCTGAAACACTCCTGGGTCCTCCCCCTCCTCAAAAATCAAACCCTGGACCCCTCCATCCCAACCAATTACCGCCCCATAACCACTGTGCCGTTCCTACTGAAAATCCTGGACAAAGTAGCTTACCTACAAATCCAGCACCACCCAGAACTAAACCACCTCCTAGGAGTTCGACAGTCCAGCTTCAGACCACTGCATGGTACTGAGACTGCACTCCTAGACCTTAAGGCACAAATAGACACACTCATAGATAAAAGGCACGACCTCACTCCTACTATTACTCGACCTCTCTGCCGCATTCGACCTGGTAGACCATGCAATACTCTGCAATCATCTGGTCACGGCAGCCCGCTTCTCCCATGAGGCAGTCGCATGGATCCAGTCCTGCTTAGATAACAGGACAATGCAAGTTTTCTCTCCTCTAGCAGCCGCAGACCTCGCACCTATATCATGCGGCGTACCCCAAGGATCATGTGTATCTCCCACCCTATACAATATTTTCACAAAGCCCCTTTTCGATGATCTAGACGGTCTAGGTATCACCTACACTAACTACCCAGATGATACACAGATCCTCATCCCGTTGACGGGAGATTATGACAAGAATTTGGTCTTTGTGAATAGAGTCTACCTCATCATCCAGGCATGGCTGGCCTCCCACGGTCTATGCCTGAATGATGACAAAACTGAACTCCTCATTCTAGGCACTTCCTCCAACATCAAAAAACTAGGCCCCAACTATGACTCCTTCATAATTGACAATAACATCATTACTGTGGCCAAAGTAGTGAAAACCCTTGGCTTCTACACAGATTCCACGCTTACCTTTGGTAAACAAGTGAATGCCATGGCCTCAGCCACTTCCTACACCTGCAAGTTAATTAGAGCAGCCAAGCCCTTCCTCTCACCCAATAACTGCATCATTCTAGCAAGAGCACTAATCCTATCGAAACTAGATTACTGCAACGCCCTCTACATAGGCAGTAACAAATACATCACCGCCAAAATACAGACACTTCAAAATAATGCCCTGAGAGCCGCCCTAAACTTCCCTAAAAATGCCCACATATCTGACCTCAGGAGATCTACTAACTGGCTCACCACTAATGACAAAATCCTCCTCAAAACAGCATCCCTTACACACAAATGTCTTAACCACGCAGCCCTGCAATACCTTATAGACAGGTTCACCAGACAAACTGCCTACCGTCCCCTAAGAAAATCTAACTCCAACCTTTTGTTAGTACCCAGATTCAAACTCACTAAATCTGGCGGGAGTAGCTTCGCTGTTAAAGCAGCCCAATATTGGAACTCCCTTCCCCCTGCTCTAAGGGAAGACCTCCCTTACCGGCAATTCAGACCCAATCTGATTCAATGGCTGAAAGATCATGATGCCTAACCTCACCCTTCGAACATCTAGGATCTTATGTATATTTTGTATATTTGTTCTACCTTATTTATGTCATACCTGCCTCCTGTAAACTTACACTGTATATACACTTGTGACTCCCTGATTTACCTGCATTCTTGTAAACATACTGTATATACAGCTGATTCCTTGACAATATGTTTTTTACAGCATTGTAACCATAGCTGTACCCCTATGTTTTAACGTGTAACCTGTAAACTAAGCTTAACAACCCTCTTTTTGCCTTCGTGCCCGAATACCCCTGGGTCTGGTGCGCAATATAAATAAACAAACAAACAAACAAACACCCTTAGAAACACTCTAGCACTATTATTATAAGCAAGTTCAGAAACACACAGACCGATTCATGGAATTAATGTGCGCTGAAAATGTCGGAGCAGGCGTGCGAAAACGTGCGAATCGCAGTGAAAGAGCGAAAATCGCAGTGCAAGTGCGAATATCGCAGGGAAACCAGCGCATATCTATTCATGGAAGTCCGTGCGCAAGTAAAATGTGGGATGTGCGCTGAAAAAGTGCGCGGCGCACACTAGGGATGTAACGGTATTACGGTATACCGTTAAAGATACCGTGAACCACTTAATTGAACAATAATAACGGTCACATTGTTTATACCGGTATACCGTTCATACCGTTAAGTGTGCTTTTCAATCTGATTTGGAAAGACTGCAGTAAGCAAGTGCTGCGCAGTCTTGGTAAGGCACTGTTGGATGTGCCGTCTGCCAAGTAGTTTCAGTTTCAGAGGTTTTTAATGCCATTCCATAAACCACACGTGCCTGACACAAAATCAGTATGTTAGCAATAGGAAGAATAAATACAGTGCCAAGAAGGAAAAGGGTTTACTTTTTTTTTTTTTTAATTTACGTTTTTCTTTTAAAGCGCTTACACAGCCCGCGGGCATCGAGGCGCTGTTAAAGAATTTGTTTTTGTCTTAGTTGCGTATTTATAACGCGCTTAAACACCCAGAGGTTTCTAAGCGCGGACCCGGGGATCGAACATGTGTTGCTTCGTGTCGTCTTGCTTCCAATGCACGCACGTTGCCGCTGAGCTATCCTCCCGGGACTTTGGGTTGGCGGCTTTGGGGTTTATATATTTATAATGGATAATGTTTTCTAAACATATGACAATGGGGGATTTCCCTGGTTCTATCATTGAATTTGCATGTAATAAGTCACACTACGAAATGTACTCATCTCTGTGGGTATTCCCTGCTGCCATACCAAAGGGTAACATGTTCATGATTACTGAACACCTTTTGGCCCGGAAGTAAACTAAAGGCTGCAACGTAAAGAGAGAGTGCGTGTGCATGTGTGTGTGTATATATGTGTGTGTCTATGCGCACAAGCGTATACTACCATCAGACTCCATTGATCTGTGGCATGCAGGTTATCAAGATGGCACCATGTTCATCTTCACCAGTAGCCAGTGGAGGAGCTAAAAGCCTAAAAATGATAACCTAAGAAAAGCTATTCAGTTCGTTTTGCCAGTCGCAGCAGGGCTCTGCTTCCCCCCCCCTCCTCTCCACACGTGTGTTTGTATTTGGTGGAAGCAAGGGGTGGCATTTCAGTGGAAAGTATGTTGAAAAGCCCAATTCTGGCCCTGGGTGCCTGGTTTTGTTTGTGATGATAAATCTGACAATTTATGACCTTTTAGAAAATATTTGTTAAGATTAGTTAACTCCACTTGCTATACCACGATAACCATGATATACCGTCATTTGGCAAGAAGGTTATTGTACCGTCATAAAACTAATACCGTGACACCCCTAGCGCACACCGGCGCACAGGTCATCTAACGGCGTGCGCTAAGGCCACAGCGAAAGCGCACATAGTGCGGCGCACATAACAAAAGTAGGCGGAACATGGGGCGTAACGCTCGGAATGGGGAACAACTCGTGAAAATGTGGGCGTCACAGGGGAAGTACAGGAGGCAAGTGCGCGGAATGCCCACACGCTCGCCTACAACACATATTCATGGAATCGAATAGGGCAAACCAGCGCACGGGCAAAGACACGCACAGACCCAAACCCGTCTGCCACACGAAGGCAGGCGGTAGCGTCCCTGCGCTGGAAAATAATGTGCGCCAAAATGTGCGCTAAAAAAAGCACGAATATACAGCTCTGATGAATGTCCCATACTGTGGCCCCCTAGAACAAATGACGTGCTAAGGGGTACGCGACAAACAGCGACACCTGCTGTGTGAAAAATAGCGTGTGCGTGTATTTTGGGGGTGCGCGGGAAGTCTTAGACACGATCGGGCCCGGGGGAGCGGGGTACGTGTATTTCAGGGGTGCACGTGAAGTTTCACATGCGATCGGGCCAGGGGGAGCGGGGTACGTGTTTTTCAGGGGTGCGCGTGAAGTTCTACACGTGACCGTGCCTGGGGGAGCGGGGTACGTGTATTCCAGGGGTGCGCGGGAAGTTCTATACGCGATCGGGCCTGCGGGAGCGGGGTACGTGTATTACAGGGGTGCGCGGGAAGTCTCACACGCGATCGGCCAGGGGGGGCGGGGTACATGTATTCCAGGGGTGCGCGGGAAGTTCCACACGCGATCGGGCCAGGGTGAGCGGGGTACGTGTATTACTGGGGTGCGCGGGAAGTTTCACACGCGATTGGCCTGGGTACATGTATTTCAGGGGCTCGCGGGTAGTATCACACGCGATCGGGCCTGGGGGAGCAGGGTACGTGTATTTCAGGGGCTCGCGGGTAGTATCACACGCGATCGGGCCTGGGGGAGCGGGGTACGTGTATTTCAGGGGCTCGCGGGTAGTATCACACGCGATCGGGCCTGGGGGAGCGGGGTACGTGTATTTCAGGGGCTCGCGGGTAGTATCCCACGCGATCGGGCCTGGGGGAGTGGGGTACGTGTATTTCAGGGGTGCGCAGGAAGTTTCACACGCTCACCTACAACACGTATTAATTGAATCGAACGGGGCCAATCCGGAAACACGTACGCCAGCAGGAAGCAGCCGTACGTCGACCCGCACAGCATAAAAGTGCGCGCAAACAACAAACAAACTCTGACGCCAGGATGAATATACCGTTCCTAGCAGCAGTGGCCGTGGGATACCGTAGGAGGAGGAGGAGGATAGTCAGGGCCAGAATATTTACACCCAGAACCAGCCTTTTTGGGATGCCTGATGACCATGTGTATGGGAGGTACAGGTTCCCACCTCACATCATACTCGACCTGGTCAGTGAGTGGGAGGATGACCTCACATCACCCACCCTGTGCTCACAAGCACTCAGCCCCCCTGGAGAAGGTCCTTAATGTACTGCACTTCTTGGCCACTGGATCATTTCAGCGGACAAGTGCCATAGTGGGGGGGGATGTCACAGGCCACGCAGTCATGCTGCCTACACCAGGTCTTGGCCATCATCACTACACGCCCATCAGTCCGCAGGCACATATACCTGCCCAGAACACCTGCAGAAAGGCAGGCTGTCGCCCAGGATTTCTACGGGGTGGCACAATTCCCCAAAGTGCTAGGTGCCATTGATTGCACCCATGTGGCTCTACGTCCCCCCAGGGCAACTGAGCACATCTATAGAAACCGCAAGCACTGGTATTCCATCAACATCCAGGTAGTATGTGATGCCAAGGGAATCATCACCTCAGTATATGCCAACTATCCAGGGTCCACCCATGACAGTTTCATTTACAGAATGTCAACCCTAAACCGGGACCTAGAAGCTGGGCGGCATGGCGATACATGGCTTCTTGGTGAGTATAAATGCCCTGCGCATGTATGCATGTCAGATACTGAGTAATGTCACAACCCCACTAATGATGCCCATCACCACCTCCCCAGGGGACAGTGCCTACCCTCTCAGCACCCACATGATGACGCCAATTCGGAACCCCACCACGCCACCCCAGGTAAGATACAACACAGCCCACATTGCAACCTGGGGCATAGTGGAGCGCACATTCGGAGTGCTCAAGTCACGCTTTCGCTCCCTTGACCGTTCTGGCGGGCAGCTGTCATACGCTCCCCCAGTAGTGTGCAGGATCATAGTGGCAGCATATGTCCTGCACAACGTTGCAACACGCCGGGGCCTGGCCGTGGACATGGTGGTGCCCCCACATCCCCAACCACATGCACGCCCGCTGCGCATGGCAGGGGAAAGGGCATGGGGTGAGGCAGCCCGTATGCAGCTGGTGGCTAATTACTTCATCTAAAATCACACCCCTGTGGAGTACACACAGCCCTGGCACATACCATCTGACAATCAATGATGACTCAATCTGACAATGATGATGCCTCAATGGACAGTCAACTGTCACAACCATACCAGCCTGAGATTGTACATCTGGAAGTGTTCCATTGTGTGCTTCCCTAACTACACAAACACCACCAATGCTGTGTCATCAAAAGACACACTTCTATGCTGCTAAAATCATTACCCCCTTGCAAGATACAATATGACAACAGTGCCATGTCACCCAACCCCTCCCCAGCACCGCCACCCAACACACCATGGCATGTCATGCTATGTGAGAGCAAACAAAGTCATCCCCCAAACATGACACAATGGAAACTGGCCACACACAATATGCCCCCATTAATGTAGAAATAACAACGCACATGACCAAATACTTACCACAATACAATCCAGCTACCCAACCCCAAACATAGCATAAACATGACAGTACTAAGGTAAAGGATACGTAGTCTTACAACATGATTATGCCAGCACATCGACCACTTCCAACTGTACAGTGTTGGTGCCACGCACATCTGTAAGTGCACTGCTTACAACATGAACTCCATCTCCAAAGTAGACGGCCTTGTGAAGACATGAGGAATGAACGTGCAAATTAGGAGGGAGACATGGATGCACAAGCACACATCAATACACCATGCAGTGTACAATACAACAACAATATGCACTAGGAATGTATACACAGTATTGACTACAGACTGCCCACACATGTCGTGGGAGTCCAACGTCACTGTGTAATCTGTGTAAGTCACTGTCACTTGGGCACACCCTTTGCAAGCCCATGGAAACGGGAAGCAGGAGGGGTGTGTGTCTCACGAACCCAAGCATCTAACCCAAACTTAGGACAAGCCTGCATGTGCCCAGCCGGAATACAGTGGATGCCCACGGGAGCCACACAAGGCAACACACTGCAACAAAAAATAAAAAATAAAAAATAAAAAATGGCCATGTGGGGGCAGGGGGGGCGGGGGGGTGGGGGAGGCCACCCAGGAGGTCCGAGGACAGGGTGCACACCAACAGCACCTCCATGGGCTCATGGCCTGCACGGCTACGCTATCGTGAGAGAATCGGAATCGCTGTGGTCGCTCTCTTCACCCTGTGCTGCTGCCGCCACAGGAGGTGGTGGTGCTATGGGAGGCAGCCCACGCAAAGCCCTAGTCTGGTCCTCCATGGCAGCAAGCATGCAGGTGTGGAAGGTCTCGTTCTGGAGGAATATGGTGCGGAGATCCCCATGCACCACCTGACGTGATGCCCGGACCTCCTCCCGAGTTACCTGCATCTCTGCTGAGAGCGTACGTGTGACCCGCTCCAGCAGCTGTTCTGTCCTCATGACAGTGGAAGCCTCAAGGTCTACAAGAGACTGCCTGAGGTGATGGACTTCTACCCTCAGGGCTTCCCTCTGGCCCTGGGACTCTAAAGAAATGGCTTCCCGCAGAGTGTCCAGGGCCGCCCGTCTGTCCCTGTTGGACGCCAACATGTCCTCCCTGAGTGATTGGCAAATGGAGTCTGTTGCCTGCTGTAGTTGCTCCATCTGCCTTTCTGGGGGGACAATGGAAGTGGCCACCCTCTCCATGGCTTGAGCCATCATCTCAGATGATGCTGCCTGTTGGTTTGCCATACCGTATATGGATTGCTCCCATGCGGTATTGCCTTGTGGCGGACAGCCACCGCGTTTGCGGGCACCACACCTGTCTGGGGCAAGGCGAACTGCGCCTTGCTGTGTCGGCACTGCCTGAGGCTGCAGGACTGCATTCCCCCTCTGATCTGCTGGCCCAGGAACAGGATCAGATGTTGCAGAGTGTGCCCCTGCATCCGTAACCACCAAAGGCAGACCTACCAACACTGACATCCCCATAGTGGGCTGTACCCCTGGTGCAGGTGGGTCGGACAGAACAGAATCCCTTCCAGAAACACCTACCTGCGAAGCCACATAGGTCTCATCATCCGAATCCACACCTGAATAGAGGCCCGGGGAGGTGCACCCAGAGACACCCCGGGAGATAATGGTCTGCAGCAAGAGAGGGTTCTCCCCCACCACCACACCACGTCCCCCACTGGTGCCCGGTCGTGCCTGAGATCCCTCCTGGGTCTGCACCATCTCCTCAGCCTCAACAGCATCAAGTGCGTCATCCCCTGCAAAAACATGAAAGACAAAAAATGGAAACAGGCATTAGCACCATGGCACACAATTAGGCCTGACAAGCTACAGAACCAGTACTTGATTGACACATGTCCCACATGACTATAACCTTCACATGCATGCACTGTCACTGAGTTTGAAGAGGAGGCAAATGTCAGACACTGATGACACCAAGATGGAAGAGCAACACATTAGCTGCATGCTGGCTAGCAGTGCCATCACACATTGGCCTGTGAGTGGCATGTCCAATCGACATACATGACACATGCCATCACACAGATGGCATGTACCATAGGCATGTCACATATGTGACAATAGGGCTGAGAAATGCGTAGCAAAAGTGGGGGAATTGAAACAATCAGCCTGAATGAACACAGAAAAATACGGAACAATGTTGTTGCAAGATGCCACTTCAAGGGCAACTGGCGCGATGTTGCGCAAAATGTCTACTGTGGGCAGAAGGGATACTGTAATACCCAAATCCAGGGCCGCAGAATGTTTTGGATGAAGCACATGGGTGACCCAAACCACTCAGGCACACACACCCTCACCTGGCACTCAACCAGAACCCCTCACACACACAACATACACATGGATCACACACACATGCATGTGCACTCACCGGACAATGCCTCGTAATCTGGCAGTTCTCCCACACCTTGGATCTGCTCCTCTGTGACGTAGGCCCCAGCAACATGCTCATGTAGAGTGAGTTCAATGTCCTCTTGTGGAGACCCACCTCCAGTCACCAGAGTTGCGGCATGACTTGAGGCCAGCTTTTTCTTTGCCCTGCGCTTAAGGTTGTTCCAGCGCTTGTAGCACTCACCAGCTGTGCCCCTCACAATCCCAAGGGCACTTATGCTGTCCGCGATGGTCTGCCAGTGTGCCTGACGACGAGCAGGTGTGGTCTTACACCCTGAAGTGATCAACATTTCGCCGTCATGTGCGGACACATACTGCACAAGTGCATCAAGTTCGGCATCATTGAAGCTAGGCTTCCTTGGCGTACCGGACTGCGTAGCCGTGTCTGGGGCATAAGCCTGTAGTGGACGAGTACTCTTCCTCTTTCTTTTGGAAGGTGGTGGGGATCGTGAGTGGCTTACGCCGCTCCGGTCACCAGGGGCAGGAGCACCGGTGGACTGTGTAGTAGTAGTGTGCGATGGCACACTGACCATAGGACTTTCTGCAGGCATTAGCTGAAGTGTGATGTTGGCAGGGAGAACCTCAGTCTGATGGACCGGGACCGACACTGTCCTGGCTGGGAGAGTCAGAGCTGGGGTGGATGGAGCTGCAGCTGCCCCTGCAGCCTCCCCACCCTGCCTACTTGGGGCAGCAGATGACATAGCTGCCCCTGATCCACGTGGCCTGGTGACACCAACTTGCACCGCCACACGTGGCCTAGACTTAGCGACCTGGAAGTCAGCCTGGGAGTCACCCTGTCCCAGGTCAGGTGCCACAATGGGCTGGTCCAACAAGGGCTGAGCAGAGATGGTGTCAGCCACGTTTCCCTCAACCATGGGGGGGGCATGGGTGTCCCTGACTGGTCCTCCACACATGGGGGGCTAGGGGTACCCTGCAAATCCCGGCCACGTCCCCTACTGCGCCCACCACGCCCACCTCTTGAGGTTCGGCCACCTTTGCCACCCTTACCGCTTGGTCGCCTCCCAACCATGGCACTGATCTTGTTGTGCGTATGGGAGTTGCAGTAAACTATTGTCCTGGGCAATTGGGGGTCAAAGGGGTAGGGTACTAGATGGAATTCGTACCCTAGTGCTCTAGCAAGGCTGTATGTGACCCCTGGGGAAAGATGACGGGTCACGCAACGCACAGGCACCCCAAATACAGAAAATAACGTGCACGCAACTCCTCGTAGACCACGTGAGTGGGAAAATGAACCCGCACTACGCTCTGGCACCCAGAAACACAAAAATGAATGTACGCGTGTTACACGCAGCCTACAATGACCTCTGAAGAGGTACGGGACACATGGGGCAAGCACAGTTGGTAAATACGTGCGCGACTCACCGTCTGCCTGGAAAAAGAGCGTGAAAAATACGCGCGTGTGCGCGTTGGCAACACCCCCGCCAAAAGAAGAATTGTACGCTGTCTGAGGAGACAGGACAAAAGAAGAAGTGAACGCTGTTTGAGGAAACAGGCCCAACAGAAAATCAGAAAAAAGCTGTCAGAGGTAACAGGGAGTACAAACTAGAAACGCTGTGAAGTAAATCGCGTGTCAACCGTCAAGAAGTACAGAATTCACCCACTCGCTCTCCACGAAAAGCACGTACAAGGAAATAACGTCCTACACGTATCTTTTGAACCGGCCCACACGTCCCACGTCACTTCCGCGTGTACGCGCTAAGGCCCTATCCTCTAATTACATGAGCTGACACTCGGACGTGCAGTTCTTGGACGTGTAACATGCACCCGTGTACAGGGAAACGCCTGCACACGCACGTCACAGACGCGCTTACGCTCTAAGGGCCTTTGGTCCAATGAAATCGCGTATGTGTGCTGATGCGCTTACACGCTAAGGGCCTTTCCTCGAATTACACGCTGACGTGCAAGATTTTCACGTGCCAAATCACTCCGTATCAAGCTGGCCACGCGAAAACACATGGAAGACCACGCTCCTGCCCAAAAGGCCGAATCACTGCCCCCCAGAGCCCCGAGCAGCCTCCCACCTGCCATCTGCTGCTGCCTGACTGCCTGCTGGCCACGTGCCCTACTATTTGGTGCCTGCACATCAGCCATCTGCAGGGGTCCAGTTGCTGTGTCCACCCCTGCTGTAACTGAAGACTCCCGACTGGGATACCATCGCTCCACAGCCCAGCCCCAGGACCCAGTTGCCCACCCACGCCTGCCTCTGGGGTTGCCATGTCGGGCACACCACCATCTGGCAGCACTGGCAACCCCCAGCCAGAGGGGCAGAGGGGCACCAGCTTCACTGCCACCGAAGTTGGTGTCCTGGTGGAGCTTGTCCTGGGGCATTATGATGCCATCTTCGGATCATCATGCGCCAACAAGGAAGGACGGGACAGGATCTGGGACGACTTTGTGGTTGCCATCAACGCGGAGGGGGTGGCAACCCACAACATCGAGTAAATGAGGAAGCACTAGGAGGACTTGAGGTCCAGGACCCTCATGAAGGCCCGGCGCCTCGTGGAGGGGGGCCGGGGCACCACGAGTACCATCCAGCTGAGGGTCCTGGAATGCATATGCCCAGCGCTCCACGCCCAGATCCTTGAGAGGCAGACCCGTCTGGAGTTGAGCGGTAAGTGGCCAAGCATTGCCGTGTGAGACAGGGCATGTTGCAGTGTGCTGGTTGTCTGATACGTGCCTGTATGTGTGACATAGGCCATGTACGTATGTGTGTGTGCAGGGACATCATGGTCATGCATGTGAGACCAGTAATGTGTGAACCACATGGTTGGTGCATGTGTTGAAATGCAACATGGGGAGCTCTATGCGGAATGGACACATGAAAGCATGTCAGTCTCTGTTCCTGGACATGGGTGGGGGTGAGGGATGGGTGCTGATGCCATGTACATGTATGGTGTCCATGTCTGTGTGTCTGACCTGCGTGTCTGTGACTTGTAAATGCCATGGATGCATGACACATGTCTGTGACAATGTTTGGATTCACTGATGCAGCCTAGTCATCCTTGTATCCACTGTGTCTGGGGTGTACGAGTCCAGATGGATGAAACTACGGTGAGGTGTGTGCATGTGATAGGCATGACCCATGATGCATGTGAGTTTCAAACCAACATTGTATGTTTCAAGAGTCCCTTGGACATGTATGCTAATGTCCATGGCATGCGCTATGCCTGTTACTGCATGTGTTTTGCCTGCACTGACCCATGTGTTGTGGAGGGACATGATGGAAGTGATGTTTGACAGTGCCACTCATCTGCTGTTGCTTCCTGTCTAGGGGACCATTGTACAGTACCCTGATGCTTGTGTTCTATGTCTCCCTCTACACAGCGCCAAGTGAAGAAGAGGGCGGAGACAGCGCTGTGGAGCAAAGCGGCAGGGATGCCCCCACGGCTGCAGTGGAAGGGGTGGGTGAACCCCCACAGGGGCTTGCAATGGGGGAAGACGGTGTGGAGCCATCCAGGTTGGTGGTTTCCACAGAGGAGGAGGAGGCCGCTACTGAGCCGCACATGGGGCCTGGTGGGGGCATCCCTGCTGGTGCAAGTGGTGCAGTCCAGAAGCAGGGGCAGGAGGCAGCACAGGTCGCCGTGGAGGGGCCTGTGCATGTCACTGTCCCTGACACTGTGACTGCACCACCATGCACCAGCAGTGATGCCCCATTCCAGGCACGTCCGCAGGTAGGGGGGATGTCCATGTCATCTGACACTCCTCTACCTGCGGACGAGGGGACCCCTGGCCTTATGGAGAAGGTCCTGATTGGTGTCTCGTTGCGCACAGGTGTCATTCGTGATGAGGTGCGTGCTTTCCGGGGGGAGCACGCACGTCATCACGAAGAGCACCGTGCCAACGTGGCCCAGTTGGGAGCGACCATGGTCGGGGGTTTCCTACATGTGTCGGGCACTCTGGCGACCCTCTCCTCCTCTGTGGAGGCTATGCGCCAGTCGTTCTCCATGCCGTCTTCCAGCCCAGATGCCACCAGGGCCCCCTGTGGACCTGCCCGACCAACACAGCCAGCTCGGTGGGGATCCCATCCCTGCCACAGTCGGGAGTCGGAGGTCCAGCAGGGGTGGACACACCAGCAACTGGACCCCAGCAGATGGAGGATGTGACGGCATCATCGGGCAGGGCACGTGCATGACGGCGTCGGTGGATTCCATCAGCCTGGATGCCATCGTGCTGAAAGAGGCAGTTGCGTCGAAGGCAGCGGCAGGCTCGACGTGGGAGGCATCATGGCTCGGGGCCATCAACATCAGAGGGGCAGGCATCGGCCGGAGGGCAGGAGAACCCTGGAATGGGAGTGTCTTCCATGTGGGAGCGGTTGGGCCAGCAGATAGGTGCGGAGCGGCGGCGGGCGGAGGAGGAAAGGCTCACAATGGTCAGGGTGGAGAACTCCATGTGGAAGACGCTGAGGCGGGCTGAGTGCCTCGAGGGTATTCGCAGGGAGTTGGAGCTGGACACTGCATTATCCCTGCGAGACCTCTGGGACAGTGAACATGCCCGCCTCCAAGCCATTGAACAGGAGTTCGATGATGCCCTGGCCCATGACATCAACCAGTGAGCCGTCGGACTAGCCAGCCGCCTTTGTATATAGTTATTTAGGTTTAGGTTTCATTTCTTTATTATTATGATTTGGAGTCCACGGACTTTGCTCCACTTTTTGTATATAGTTGTATTTTAGATAGGGTTTTTGTTAGGTTTCATTTGCTTTTGGGATAATGGACCCTTCAGACTTTCGTTTTCAATTTTCCGGACATGTATATACTTTCCTTTAGTCATATTCACATGGAGTAATGTTTTTTTATGCTTTTCATCTTTGGATTTCGTTCTATGGACTTTGGGGATACACCACTTATATTTTTTTATTTTTTGGATTTCTTTTCTTGCTTGGATTTGACTTTCTTTTTCTTATTTCAAAAATTATTTCTTCTTTTGCATGTGTGCTTTTCATTTTGACATTTGTTATACTTTTTAATACATTTATTTATTCTACATTATTGGTGTGGTGTACAGTGATGGTTTGGTGCATGTCTCCATGAGCATTGGCACAGTCATGTGCTGCAACTGTGTGGCTCTGTAGGACATTTGCTGATGGGCATGCTGGTTCTTTTCAGACTATCATGGAATGGGTGATTAACTAGGGAGTGGGTGCAGTGGATCGTTGGGTGTTTGCACTGGGGGGTGGAGGGGTGGTATTTGGGTTGGCATTAGGGCCATGGGTCTGTATAGTCATGGCGTGGTGTTTGGGGGACATGTGTGGGGGCCTGCTGGCAGGTGCCCCTGACTGCTGGGGGGGGTGCAGGGGGACATGAGTGGGACATGTGTGGGGGCCTGCTGGCAGGTGCCCCTGACTGCTGGGGGTTGGGGTGCAGGGGGACATGAGTGGGACATGTGTGGGGGCCTGCTGGCAGGTGCCCCTGACTGCTAGGGGGTGCAGGGGGGCATGAGTGGGCCATGTGTGGGGGCCTGCTGGCAGGTGCCCCTGACTGCTGGGGGTGGGGGTACAGGGGGACATGAGTGGGACATGTGTGGAGGCCTGCTGGCAGGTGCCCCTGACTGCTGGGGGTGGGGGTGCAGGGGGACATGAGTGGGTGCCTGCTGGCAGGTGTCCTGACTGCTGGGGGTGGCGGTGCAGGGGGACATGAGTGGGACATGAGTGGGGGCCTGCTGGCAGGTGCCTCGCACTGCTGGGAGGTGGGGGTGCAGGGGGACATGAGTGGGGGCCTGCTGGCAGGTGCCCCGCACTGCTGGGGGGTGGGGGTGCAGGGGGACATGAGTGGGGGCCTGCTTGCAGGTGCCCCGCACTGCTGGGGGGTGGGGGTGCAGGGGGACATGAGTGGGGGCCTGCTGGCAGGTGCCCCACACTGCTGGGGGCTGGGGGTGCAGGGGGACATGAGTTGGTGACCAGTAGTGCAAGGTGACATGTGGTTTTGCTGGGGGGCATGCCCATGGTGGATGGGCTGCCTGCGGGACATGACCAGGGGTGCATGAGGGAACACCTGGGAGGACCCACACTGCCAATTCACGTGTAGGACTCCCCAGCACCCCCGTAATACACGTACCCAGCCCATTCCCGTGTGAAACTTCCCGCGCACCCCTGAAATACACGTACCCAGGCCAATCGCGTATGAAACTTCCCGCGCACCCCTGAAATACACGTACCCAGCCCATTCGCGTGTGAGACTTCCCGCGCACCCCTGAAATACACGTACCCAGCCCATTCGCGTGTGAAACTTCCCGCGCACCCCTGAAATACACGTACCCAGCCCATTCGCGTGTAAAACTTCCTGCGCACCCCTGAAATACACGTACCCAGCCAATCGCGTGTGAAACTTCCCGCGAACCCGAGTTATACACGTCCCCCGCTCGCACAGGACCTTTCGCGTGTGGAAGTTACCGCGAAACCCGTAATACACGTTCCCCGCTTGGCATTTGCTGTTTGGCAGTCCGGTAAACTGGTTTTGGGTTGGCACAGACCTTTGTGCTGGATTGGGGATTTTGATGCCTTTTCCTTGCGCGAGGGCGTTCTTGGGGGCGTAACTGGCGCTGCTGCAGGGTCGCTGCGCCACTCTGAACCACAGCTGGTTTTGGAGGCTAAAATCCATGAATACGCTGTGCGCTGAAATGGATTTTATTGCACGCGGCTGGCGCAGTCTATCGCACGGGAACACTGTGCGCCAGCCGCCTGCGCCACTTTTGTGCGAATTTCCATGAATTACCCTGACAGTCACTATTAATATATATATATACATACCTTATTCCTTATTAGACAAGTCTTAGTTAACACCACTTATTTCCAGACAGAGGTGAGGGCTTAACTAAAGATGGCACTCCAATAAGTTTAAGAAAAAGGGAGGGAAAAGGCAGAAATTAGGAACAGCACACAACACAATACTTTAGAAGCACTCAGCAAGGTAGGAAAGTCAAAGTCTACTTGTGAGCAAAATGTTCAGATGCGAGGCTCCCTCTCGGAGAGAGTAGAACACCAAGGCGCCCAAGATCACACAGTTGAAAAGGCTTGCAAAGTCTTGCAGAGAGTTTTAAAAAGGAATCAGTTCAGCTCAGAAAAGTTCAGTTAGCCAGCCTAGGGCCAACCCAAGTGGTAAATTGAGGATTTACGAGACACCCCACACAGACCGTTGCGAGGGAGGCCAGGCGGACACAGTACCTTGAAAGTGGAGAGAATCCTCCAGCGGGGGCAGTTGATGAAAGTCGTGGCGTCGTCCAGAGGAAGAGAAGTTCTCGACGTGGAGGAAAGCTGAAGGTCGTTGCACTGCCAGGGAAGAAACCAGCCGCGGAGTTCTCCGGTTAAAAAGGTACTTCCCTTTTATTCGTGGTAGTGGAAAAACGTGGTATCCCGGTTGCCGGGGTGCTTGGCACAGGCAAGGCGGCCACGAGAAGATCCAGGAAGGTGGAAAGGCAGGCAAACTGGTTATCCCCACCAGTCAAAGGAAGAAGACACTTCGGGATGAAGATCTCCTCTGTCGTTGGAAGAAGTGATGAGTCGGTTCAGCAGGGCTCCACCGGTGGTGTCGTCGTTGCAGGTCGGCTCAGCTTCTCCCTCTTCGGATTCTCTGGTCCTGTGGTGACGTCTGAAGTCCCAGTCCCCAAAGCCCTGCTTTTATGCAGAAAACCCCCATTCATTAGTCCTAGCTGTCACTCAAACATGCTAAGTGGTGAGCCGGGCGGCTCACCACTGGGCCAATGACACAAGAGTGCGACTTGAGTTGCCGAGGCAACTCAGTCCAGGGTGCCTAAACCCCCTCCCACACCCCCTGTGGTACCCAGACAGAGTGGCACCACTTTTGGAGGCTTCTGTAGAGAAGCCCGCCAAAAAGTGGAACAAAGGGCTCGACTTGGGTTGGAGTCACAGAAGCGAACACAAACGCCATTTTGGAACCGAGTTCTGGCAAAAAATACCAACCGGTGAATTAATATTAACTAAATAAACCAGCGGTATGTTTGAGGCTATGTTAAAAAGTATTAGTCTCGAACAATGGGAAAATCCCATAGGAATATATTTGCGGTTGAATATAAAAAGTAGTATCCACTGACACCAGCCAAAACTCGCTCAGGGGGGACTGGACAGTGTCCCGTCGAACAACAGACCCAGGGGCAATCGAATTGCCCCAACCAGTATGCCCACAATATGATGGTTTGTACTGGTTCTGTTCACAATTTAGGACTAGTAAAGCCAATGGTGACTTTACATGCCCTGGGAGACAGTAGTCAGGCCCAGGGTACAGAGTCTATATTTGGGGGTCACTATGACACCCCGGTGTTACGGCACGGAAGGTGCTGTGTAACACAAATACCAAAAACACATTAAGCCCTATGGAGTAAAAGACCCCATAGCCCATAAAACACATTCCAAAGTCAAAGGATATCTCAAATCATGTCTAAGAGCAGGAGAAAAAAATAAACCCCAAAAAATCCAGCAAAGCTGCTGGGGGACTCACTAGGTTTGGGAAATTAGCCTTAGCAGAGAATTCTCCCTAACACGTGTCGTCCTTCAACCGCCTGGTAGCCGAAACAAACTGGCCCGAGGAAAAACGGACAACCCTTTTCTACCGAGGGCTAAGAGGAGAGCTTAAAGACGTCCTGGCACAAGTAGTTAATCGCCCCGATGGGTGCGCCGAGTACATAGACCTTGCACTTCAGCTTGATCATCGTTTGCAGACCCCGAGGGCCGACCGCTCACGCACGGAGAGCAGGACATTTTAGATGCGGCCCAAGGAGACATCAGTTTGTCAGTCCACGGAAACACATCCTGAACCCATGCAACTTGGGGAGTCCGAGGTCCCCTCTCTAAGGCTGAACATGATAAAAGGCGGCAAGAACAATTATGCTTATACTGCGGTCAATCCGGCCATTTTCTTCGCAACTGCCCGGTCAAACCACCCAGAAAGACTGTAGGCGCCATGGATGGGTAATGGAGATAATTGAGGCGGAAAACTTCAACGCCCAGCAAACTTAGAGGTCGGTTTGTCGAGCGCAAGAAAAACTCCCCTGACCTCTCATTTTACCATCCCAGTCACCATTGTGGACTAGCGCCGACCCTCCAGTTTACATGCACTAGAAGCCTTTGTGGATAGTGGAGCCATAGGGAACTATCTGGACCTTGAGATGGCCAACAAGATTGGCTTACCAATTTGTTCGAAGAAAACCGTGGACAATGTAACCGCTGTTGATGGAACTCAGTTACTATCAGGACCAGTTACCCGTTGCACCGCCAAGGTCATTATGCTCTGTCAAGACGGGCACAAGGAGGAAATTTCATTCGATCTGATTTCGGCTCTGCAGTTCCAGATGATCCTTGGCATACCTTGGCTCGAGAAACATAACCCACTCATAGATTGGCGTGATAGATCATCAACCTTCCCCAGGGATTGCAGACACTGTTACGAGTCAGGTGGGGCGTCGGAACATCCAATAACAGTATCGCAGAAGACCAGGAATTCCGAGATGTATTTGCCAAGGAACAAGCCAACGTCCTGCCCCCGCATCGTCCTTATGACTGTCAAATAGACCTGGTACCAGGGGCAAAGGTTCCGTGTAGCCGCATATATGCTTTGACGGAAGGGGAAAACGCTCATCTGAAGGCTTACCTGGACCAATACCTCGCAAACGGTTTTATCCGCCCTTCCAAATCCCCTGCGGCGTCTCACCTCTTCTTCGTCCCTAAGAAGGAGGGGGTTCTAAGGACGTGCATTGACTATCACGTGTTAAACCAGGTCATGGTGAGAAACCGGTACCCGTTACCTCTGATACCCGTATTACTCGATCAAGTGCGTCATGCACAGGTGTTCACGAAATTGGATCTTCAAGGGGCCTATCACCTGGTGCATGTTAAAGAGGGTGACGAATGGAAGACCGCGTTCTGCACCAAGTATGGCCTCTACGAGTACCAGGTTATGCGGTTCGGGTTATGCAACGAACCGGCGGCTTTCCAACACTTCATGAATGATGTCCTATGAGAACTGCTAGACGTATGTGCCGTAGTGTACATAGACGATATCCTCATCTATTCGGCTTCTGTACAAGAGCATGTATCTCATGTACGGGCGGTTCTTCACAAGCTGCGCAACAACCACCTCTATGCCAACCTTGAAAAGTGCTCCTTCCACATCACCGAAGTTGAGTTTTTAGGATTCATCTTGTCGCCACAAGGCATCCGTATGGACAACAGGAAAGTAGAGGCGATTCTCACCTGGCCATCACCTTCGTCCCTAAAGGGAGTGCAGAGCTTCCTGGGTTTTGCAAATTTTTACAGATGCTTTATACCTGGTTTTCACATTTAGTGCATCCTATTACCGCCCTTTTACGCAAGCATCGGAAATTCGAATGGACCCCGGCAGCTGAGGAAGCCTTTTGTGCTCTGAAGAATCGATTCACATCTGCCCCAGTACTACAACACCCGCAACCAGATCTCCCTTACATTGTAGAGACTGATGCATCAAGCGTGGCCATGGGAGCGGTCTTGTCCCAACGGAATACAGATACTGGTCAACTTCATCCCGTGGCTTTCTGGTCGAAAAAATTCTCACCAGCAGAACTAAATTATGAGGTTACGGATAAAGAACTGCTTGCAATAAAAGAAGCCCTCAAGGAATGGAGGCATTACTTGCTCGGAACAAAACATACCATTACCATAATAACAGATCATCGGAACCTCCAGTACCTGCGTTCCGCTAAAGCACAATCATCTAGACAGACTCTGAGCTACAACACCAGCTTCTAAGGCCAAAGCTGACATCTCAGGGGGAACATGCGCATGATAGGAACAACACATTTACAATGCTTACTAGAGCTCTGATGAGAGATTAATTGTAGCACATTTAAGTGGCAAATATTTGTCAAGTGCAATAATTAGAACTCAGTTTGGATGCTGGATGCAGCACATTTGAAATATAAATTGGACACAGAGGGCCTCATTACGACCCTGGCGCTCCCGTAATGAAGGGTGCCGGTACAGGACCGGCACCCTTCATTACGGGAGCGCCTATGACGAGGTTCCCTTTGCGGGACTCGGAACAGACGTCTGGTAAAACCAGACATCCTTTCTGGGTCCCGCGAGGGGAACAGGGAGCTAATAACGGGCCGTTATTTACGTGCCCGTTATTAGCTCCCTCCACATTCCCATTGAGCCCTATGGGGGCTCAAATGGGAATGGGGAATGGTTCCTTCAAGGAGGAATTACCGGGTCCTCCAATGTTGGAATGACCCGGTTATTCCTCATTGAAGGAACCCGGTTTTGGAGCCCGGTATGGAGGCAGCCATGGCGCTAATAGCACCATGGATGCCTCCATACTCGTAATGAGGCCCAGAGATTCAGTAACTAAACATTCGTCAGGGAGTTAGAAATAGTACTGATCAGGCTCGGACTGGCCCATGTTAGAAGATCTAACTATGTGTTTATCTGCTTTGTTTGAGGCACTGCGCGAGAAGAGGTTTGAGCTGGCGCCAGCAAGGTTACAGTGACTGTGGAATGTGTGATGACACTCCTCCGGCTATGGGAAATCATTTCTGCGCGAAGTACACACTGCTTGTGCCTAACAAGCTGTAACCAGCACCCAAGGCCACACTGCCCAGTGCACAAGAAAACATTGATTATAAGAACTTGGACACTTTTATTGCTTGTCCTCTGATAGCCCCTACAAGCCTTACATACCAACATGCCGTACATGGGCCCAGACGCAGCACGAAGGCAGCCCTTGTGACATGAGTAATGTGATGAAGACTGGAGTAGCCACCTTAATCTGTATATAAGGATGCAACCGGCCTGGGCGGTGGGGGCAGAGCAGTCCACCCAGATGGTTTGGATATGTGCTTTCCATATATGCTAAATCTGTCTACCCCTCGGTCTCCTGTGTGCTTCTTTCGGAGTGTTGCAGAGTGTGCTGTGCAAAGGGCATTTGCAGGAGGGAGCAGGTCAGATGCTGTAACAAGTGGTGCCGAAAGCGCTTGAGAGCTCCCTTTCTCACCTTTTGCTGGCACGGTCAGAGGCAACATCAACTATGGTAAATGAAAAGAATGTTTTTCGCTGTACCTGTGTATATGTTATTTTTTTAGTGCTATTGAGCACTGGAAAAATGGCAAGGGAGACTGACTTCAGAGGCCTGAGGTCTCTGAGACACACAGGGGTACCGCCACCTGTCTGGTAGGGTCAGTAGCCTCGGAGCACTATTGTTAGTGCAGGGTCGAAGGGCATCAACAGAGCTGCAGTCAAGTCAGAGCACATGAGAGTAGGGCTTGTGGTACAGTCAGAGCACCAGTTGCAAGACGGGTGTAGGGTCAAAGCTGTATTGACATAAAGCACTGTGCAGGGTCGTAAGCTTGCACTGCGGTAGGGTCAGTAGGGACAGAAGCAATAAGACAGATGGCAGACGCCATTCCACTGACCAGGCAGGAAGAGGAGGCAAAAGAGGTTATTGAAGAGTTTTTGAAGAAAAAGAAGGGAATATGTATGTGGTCAAATATTGATAGACCTCAAAGAACGGTGGAGGATTTAATTAATGAATTGCTATTTACCACAGGCAAAAAATATTATTGTAAAAACAAGACCCATGTCATTGTGACATGTCTCTGGAAAATGTATTGTATAACTAAAGGGGAACATGATGAGGTTGCACGACAAAATGCACTGCTATGCGACATGAGAGATGACCTCATGTATGCACAACAAATGGCCAATACTTACTGTATGCAGATGTCCTCCACTATTGTGCTTAAGGCACAGGAATGCGAAGATATCAGACAGCAGCTTGCTGACTGTCAAGAGGAGCAAGAAATGCACAAAAATGCATTTGCGGTGTACAGACAACAACACCCGGACAAAGATGACTGGGCATATCCGTTGTTGCCTGTGAAAACTGTGCAACCGGAGGAAGATGTAAGCCCCCCTCCCTACAATAAAGCAGTTAAAATGGCACCGATTTCGTTACCCACAGGGGGAAATTGCAAGAATTGAGGGACGAGCTGGATTTGGATAATGCAAACTATAACAATGTGACGAGGAATATGTGGGAAAGGGTGAAAGTTGTTATGGGCAAGTGGGATGTGGTGCACAATATTGCGTGCAAAGACAGGGAGGTGGGAATACAAATATAACAGGAGCTTAGAAAAGCTGAGGAGTTTCAGGAGGCACGAGACTCGCGAGAGTCACGAGAACCCCACCTAGCAGGCCACAGGACATTATGAAAATTTCAGCACTCCTAAAAGAGATGCCACGGTATGGGTGGGCAGGCCAGATGGAGCTATTTAGCGCACTACACTCCACATACAAAATATTGGATGCACACCAATTGGACACGGGGCAAGTAATCATGATATTAAAAGCAGTATGCAACCCGTCAAGGTTAATCATTCTGGGAATCTCTGATGTAGAGGACAGGAACTTAGTAGAAGATGTGGCTAAGTGGAAAGGCACAAGATGGAGGGTGCACATAGAACCTGGTATGGCAATAATGAAAAAATACCACAAGATACTGGCATTTCCAAAACTAATGCAAGTACTAAAGATCGGAAGGGACCAGATCCCATCCGACTTCACAGATATGCTAACGCAGACCAGGGGAGTTGCTAGGCCTGGAAAAGATCAGGGGCTAAGCTAATGTTGGGACTGGCAGGACTCAGGGCTAGCTAGCATTTTGGTTGTAGCACCTGAGCTTCTATCCAGGGCTACAAACAAAAGACCCTGGGCTATAGCCCCCTTAGCCCCCATGGCAACGCCTCTGACGCAGACATTAATGAGGGACCCAGGGGCGGAAGACAGGATGACCATTTGGCAGTTACTATCAGATGACATTACGAGGGTGGTGGAAGGGAAGATGAATGTGGAAGAAAGGCTAAAAAAAATACAGGGATGGGCATATGTTTTGAATGCGGCAGATGATACATGCTTAGCAGTACGAAAAGTAATACCCGTAAGGGAATGCAAAAAGTGGGCAGAGGGCAGATATATGGAGGAGCAGGGGTGGGAAACACTGACACCAATGAGGAATATCACCTATGATGCAGAGAGGTATAGCGAGGATTCCACATTTTTTTGAGGTCAGGGTAGAGGGGGCAGAGGACGCGGGAGAGGTACAGCGGCAAGGTGTTGTACGACAGAAAGACAGGCTAAATTGTATCAGAATGCAGAGGGGTGATACGGCCTTGGGTCACATATTGGGAGCAACAACAGGAGCTAAGTGACATAAAGGAAAAGGTGCAGAAATTGAGAGACCAAGTTACCAGTACAGGGGCAACACCAGTGGCTTCTGTAACAAGCTCCACCGGATGCTAGGACAGGGACAAACCAGCAGAGTTGGAGGCCGCAGTGATACCCCTGCGCCAAGATAGATGGGGCCGCATGACGGCAGAAGGTTCTTTCTCTGCTAGTGTAGTCACACATAACGCAACCATATTGGTAGATAGTGGGGCGGCGCTATCTCTGACTAAAGCCGAATTTACAGAAACCAAACATTCAAAAATGACAAGAATGCAGGGCTTGGGAGGGCCTATAATAACTTCCCTGATAAAGGAACTAACTATTAACTTAAATGTGATCGATATGGGCAAACAGCCATGCGCCACAGGGGGAGAGGAGGATATCCTGGGGATTGACACATAGTTAAAAAGAAGGGCAGTAATTGACCTAGCACATTTATGCCTCTGCCTTCAAAGTACAGCAGGCACGGTACAAGTGATACCAATGGCGGTTGTCACAGCAACAACGAAGGGCGACACACATAACCTCACACAGACAAATGGCACCATAACAGAGTGGGAGGAGAGATTTCCGGACATATGGACAAAACACAGGCTGGATATTGGGAAAACTCAGGACAATGTTGTATGGAAACTAACTAGCATCCCATGATATGTAAAACCTTATGGGATACCCCCCAAGGCGGCAGAACAAATAAATGATATTCTGAAGGCCCTACAGCAAAGCAGGGCCATAACAGAACATACAGGGTGGGTACCATTTGTATCACCGGTATGGGCAGTGAAGAAATCGTATGATTCATTTCGCCTAACAATTGACTACCGCTTAATCAACCAAAACTTGCAATCCAGACCTCAGTTAGTGGCCTCATTTCCTGAAATGATGACAAAGATACAACCAGGAATGAGGGTCTTCAGTATCCTAGATATAGCCAATGGGTTCTACTCTCTCCCATTGCATGAGGATTCACGTGAACTAACAGCATTTACGGTTGAAGGGGTGGTGTATGTATGGAATGTGTTACCCCACAGGGACTCAGGGACAGCCCCACCATCTTTCGCGCTGCGATGAAAAGAATACTATAACGCATAACATGTACAGACATTTTTGTTCAGTATGTAGATGATGTATTAATAGGGAGCGAGACAGAGCAGCTACATGAGAAACACCTAGGAGAAGTGCTGATGGCATTACAGAAGGGAGGACTCAAATTGAATGGGGGGAAAAGCACAAATTTGCCAAACAGAGGTACGATTTCTAGGGGTGACTATATCAGGAAAAGGAAAAAGCATATGCACAGACAGACTACAATTGATTAACTCATTACCACTCCCAACTGATCACACTGCATTACACAGGGCCATAGGGATCTTGGGATTCTCAAGGAACTTTACTCCCCTATTTGCAGAACACACAAAAATACTTTACGAGCTGTTACAATCAGATGGATTTGATTGGACTGGGGAACACACAGGCTTTTCAGAAATTGAAGGATTTATTGAATGGAGCACCATCATTAGTAAGCCCAAACCCAGATATGCCCTTTTACATATGGCCAATTATATCAGAAAGTACACAGGCCGCCATACTGACACAAAAATATGGGGATACTCATCATCTAGTGGCATGCAACTCATTAAACTACCAAATAACGGAATTGAAATAATCCAGATGCGAGAGGCAGCAATGCACATTGTACTGGGCAATCAACAAGTTCCGATACATAACGGGAGGGGCTGTATGCATTATCAAAACAAATCACAAACCCCTACAAATGTTACTATCCTTCAAAATGTATCAGGGTAATGTCAGTACGCAGAGGATAGGAAAATGGATTGCATTACTGACCACGATTACACTACACTTTAAGGAAGGAGGAGAGCAATACATACCAGTAGATGGCATGCGGCTAGATGAGCCACATGAATGAGGGACAGAAACGGTGAACAGCCTAAACGACATATTCAGGGCGTGTGCACCTGATAGAGATATTGATGGTCCCACGTTCCTTTGCAACGGGAGCTTCACATATGTAAATAACAAATTACATGCAGCAGCAGCGGTAGTGTACAGGAAAAACGACCAGTGGCAGCACAACTCAATGGTGTTTGAAGGGAAAAGCGCACAGTATGGCGAGCTGCAAGCGGTAGTGCTGGCACACAAAATAATGCAGAAAATACCACCCAAAGTAACAACAACAGTGGTTGTGGACTCAGACTGTTTAAAGGGCTCACCATATACTTGCAATGGTGGAGAGACCAACACTATCGCGGGACAGATGGGTCAGCTATAAAGTTTGAACAAGAATGGAAAGAGATAGATGACCTATCAGTACAGCACAAAAGAATCTGGATTATTAAAACAAAATCTCACAAAACAAAGGGAAGATGGGCTGAAGGATACAACAGGGCAGATGCTGCAGCAAAACTGGCAATAAAAGAATACTCAGGCACATCGGTACCCCCGGCCCCCATGGCGTCCTTACAAGGAGAAGAAAGGGGTCAAACCACAGAGCAAGTGGAAGTACTGGAAGAAGAATGGCCAGCGCCACCCCCGCCAGAAATAGAGACACAGGAAAATGAAGATTTGTATGTGGCTGCTGGAGAAGGGGTGATGAAAATAACACTGCGAAGAGGGAAGACAAAGGAACAAGGAGGTAGAGAAAGACTTCTGTCAGAATTACAGGAGGAGGACGACACACTGATGAAGTACTTAAACTCAAAGCAAGAGTGTGATGTAATACAACGAAAGGACATTACATGGTGGTACAAATCACATGGCCAGTGGGTAATAATACTACCTAGGGTGCTGAGGAATGATGTCCTAATGTGGGCGCACGGCTACTGGAAACAAGGGAGAGGAGAAAATGGGTTACGAAGGCTGACAGCAATGGCCTGGTAGCCAACGATAATGGAAGATTGGCGAACACATGTGTCAAATTGTGTGACCTGTTAGAAACGAGATCGGAGAGGAAAAGAGAAGATGGGACTGCTCCAACATGAGCACCGGATTACAGAGGCATGGAAACATATCCATCTAGACTATGTGGGCCCACTACCAAGAACAGCAAAAGGGCACAGATACATATTGGTGATCATTGACACATTCAGCAGATGGCCAGAGGCATTCCAGACAAGAAACTGCTCTGCGAAAACAATGGTGCACATCCTATTATGGGACATAAATGCAAGGTTTGGCATGGCATCCCCTCAAAAATGACATCAGACAATGGCGGTCATTTTTCAGCTGAGCTAACACGAACATGGTGTACCAAGCTACGAATAGAACAAATATTCCACATCCCATATCATCTGGAGGGTGCCGGTATGGTGGAGAGATTGAATTTGGAAATCAAAAAGGAGCTCTTTAAGATAATGGATGAAGAAGGATCACAGTGGGACTTACTGCTTCCATTTGTACTACATGGGCTACGATCCAGACAGCACTGAGCTACCGGATACTCGCCTTATGAAATACTGTTCGGAAAAAATATGCCTAGCACTGAGAAGTTATAGCTGCCACTGACGACAGGGGCACCCAAAGATTATGAAGTATTAGATGTTGATTACATATCATCATTGGTAATCAAACTACACGGCATCCGTAAAATGACAATAGAAACACAGGCACAAACAGACATTGACACAGCAAGGAAACACAACAACACAAGAAGGGAAATGGTACTACACATAGAGGACACAGTGATGCTACGCAATAAGGGTAGAACTGCAAACAGTCAACCTAAATGGAAAGGACCCTATATAGTAACAGACAGAATAACTAACATAGTACACTGCATTGACTAATGGGACAGTGAAGGTTTGGTTATGAGGCACCTCAGCCAACTGAAGAGAGTGAAAAAGGGAAGGGAATATGTGGAAAGCAATGAGTATGACAGGGGAAGGAAGGAGGACGTAATAAAAGTGAGAAAAGCACAGACCCAAACGTGTACAGCAGAATTATCTGGATAAATATGTGTTTTTTTGTCTTCCAGATGCTCCTGTGCATATGGCCCATGTTATCACTACTATCGATCACCTCAGCAAAATGGCACATGAATGGATTCATCAACATAACACAGGCGGTGGCCGATACGTTCAACATATCAAGTTGTTGGTTATGTTTACAGTTCCCCACGCATGCACAACAAGGGACACCATTAGTGGCAGAGCCGTTTACTATGGAAAAGTGGATGGGGGATGTGGGGGTGGATACTAGAAAGGATGAAAAGGGATTGGCTGTACCCTCATTTACATTCCAAGAATCACTGTCTGCACCATTTTGCATTAAATATGGGGTTGGGGGAGGTGCGAGATCACAGGATTATGCAGTAGGGAAATACGGGCACTGTGCCATGACAATCATGATAGACACAAGAAAAAGTTACATCTATGGATTTAAAAGAGTAATATGTACCTGTTATGATGAAGAAGGTTGCAGGGAGCAAAATGTAACTAGGTATGACATACACAGGGAAATATTGGATGCAAGGGGACACATAGTACGACCAGATGATTGTAGAATTATGGACACGGGGTAGAAATGAAACAAGCTACTTTGTGGGCCTGCCAATATATAATGGGTTACTATTTAATGGAAATAGCTACCAAGTTCACCTATACACACCAAGGGTGTATTGGCTCTGTGGAGGACGGGCCTACAAAACGTTGCGCAGACAGTGGGAGGGGGTCTGCACAATAGGACACTTGTGACCAGACATGGCCATTATGGTGCTAAATAAAGGGGTGCACAGGACTAAAAAGGACAGCGTAGAGGACCCACTGGTGATACATAACACAGGGTTCCACCAATTTGTCAGAATACTAATCCCATTACTGGGGATATATGAACTAGAAAGGGCTATAGTGAACATATCTGCGTCATTAGTGATGTTTGCGAATGCTAAAGCAGACGCATTAGGGCACGTGCAAAAGGAGATACATAGCATAGGTGCCACTACTATGCAGAATAGGGTGGCTCTTGATTTACAGCTGTCTCACAAATGTGTAGTGTGCGCAACTTTTAATAGTTCATGTTGTGTATATTTGGAACAAGACGGTCTCATTGCTAAAGACATTGCAGTGATAAAATAACAGGCACAAATATACCAGCAAATCCCTTTGTATGGCAGTGGAGCAGTTAACTGGTGGGCATGGCTAACAGGGCCTATGGGGGAACTAGGACACAAAATTGCAGCAGGCATCATGGTTGTGGTAATACTGTTGATATGTATATATTGCATTATTGCTCTTATAACATGTATAAGTAGAAAAGGTATGGAAAATGTAGAAATGCGAAACATTAGACACCGCTTGTAGAAATTGAAAAGAAAGAAAGGTGGGCGAATGTTATGAGATTTAACTATGTGTTTATCTGCTTTGTTTGAGACCCTGCACAAGAGGAGGTTTGAGCTGGTGCCAGCAAGGTCACAGTGGCTGTGGAATGCGTGATGACACGCCTACGGCTATGGGAAACCATTTCTGCGAGAAGTACACGCCGCTCATGCCTAACAAGCTGTAACCAGAACCCAAGGCCACATTGCCCTGTGCGCAGGAAAACATTCATTGTAAGAACTTGGACACTTTTTTCGCTTGTCCTCTGATTGCCCCTACAAGCCTTACATACCAACATGCCATACATGGGCCCGGATGCAGCCCGAAGGCATCCCTTGTGACATGAGTAATGTGATGAGGACTGGAGTGGCCACCTTAATCTGTACATAAGGATGCAACCGGCCTGGGTGGGGCGGAGGGAAGAGCAGTCCACCCAGGTGGTTTGGATACGTGCTTTCAATATATGCTAAATCTGTCTACCCCTCGGTCTCCTGTGTGCTTATTTCGGTGTGTTGCAGAGTGTGCAATGCGAAGGGCATTTGCAGGAGGGAGCAGGACGCACGCTGTAACAGCTTATATGGCAAAAGGTCAACGCCGAACCAAAATGCTAGTGTTGGCCATTTTTTTTTGTCAAAGTGGGACTTTTTTTTGCATTATTGGCCAGTTTGATAAGTTACTTCACGATATGGCTAGTAGTTTTGACCAGTGTTACTGAATAAATATTCTTTAAAATGCACAATTTGTATCACCTTTTATCAAAAATTCCCCGTTGGGTACTACTCAGTCTGCCACAAAAGGAATTAATTGACATTTGCAACTGTGGGCCACTTTTTCATTGGTGCCCTAGACAATTTAAGGCCCCAGTCCGACCCTGGTACAGATTAGCGATGGGTTTTTAGTAAAAGACAAACCTGTGTGCAGGATCTGTCAGAAGTTGTCACTTGGGTTCACACTTGTGAGAGCTTTCTACTACGGGGTAGGCATCCTTTTAGCCACTTGTACTCAACAAGTGGAGAGAGCCGTAACTCCCGATGGCAAAGCGTCTCTCCCTTGGAAGAAATCAACCTGACCTGGCAGATCCATGCAGGCGAAAGGTTTTTAGAGTGCAAGACTTGGGAGCCCTCTTGCTCACTAGAGAGGGGATGGGGAGGTGGGGGCGGGTCGTAACAGACCTATATTTGGAGTTGAGCGTTGTTCAATCTTATCCACAGAAAACAGAACTTCCATCTGTCTTAGTGTGAAATCTGTCTTCGTCTGGGCTGCCTCCTACCCAGAAAAACTTTTTTCTTAAACTTTAATAAAAATGAATATATGACAGACTTACGTTTTTGCGCCTCTCTTGTGCTGCCTATCCTGTGTGACTCTGATGCCGTTGGTGTCTTTTCCTAATGTATATACACTCTCTTCCTCGTCAGCTCATTTCCTCGGCCAACTGACACTCCCAGCTTCCAGCAAAGTATCAAGTTTTGCGTGCCACCTAATGCAGCGAGAGGTCTCTCTTAACCCTCATCTTTACAGTGGGATAATCTAATGGAAGGCAAGCCACTGTGATTGGGACTCAAGTGAAGCACAACATCATATCCCTGGATGTTATTGTCATGTGTGTTGTGCTTCTAAGCACGCCTTCGTAAGGCGTAGCGTAGCGCGATGTTATCCACTGCTACCTCGTCCCACACTTGCAGCGGCATCTCCGATGTTTTGAGTGGCTCAGGGAACGTGCGCGGTGCCACTGCCTGACATGCTAGGCATTTCCGTAGTAGTAGTTCTACCCGTTCGTCTATGGATGGGAACCACACCTTTGTTCTCAGTTGCCTCTTGGTCGACACTATTCCTCTGTGTCCTGCATGGGCGATGTCTAGTACCTGATCTTGCAGGGTTTCTGGAATTACTATTCTGTTTTCTTTTAGTAGTAGTCCATCTGGTGACATGGATAGAGTGTGGCGGATAAGTTTGAATGTGCGAAAGTGTTGTTCCTCCTCCGTGGATAATGGAGATGCCCCTTTTGCTCTGATCTGCCATTGGTTGGATTTTAGGCAAGATTTTATTGTCTGGAGCAGTACGTCCTTTTGGGTTGCTTCCAGCAGTTGTGCCGTGGTGATACATTTGGGTAGCGCACTGTTGATCAGGTATCTTAGATATTGGTTTGCTTTGTGTGATTGGCGCTCATCGAGAGCTGGAAGTGGGTAGCGTGATAAGAAGTCTGCGGGATTGTTGTCCTTGCCCGGTTGATGTATTATCTTGAACGAGTACTCTTGTAGCCTCAGACCCCATCTGGCAATTCGTGGTGGCATTCTTGCTGTCGGTTTTCCATAGATGGTGGTGAGGGCTTGGTGGTCCGTGACTATGGTGAATGGTCGTCCATATAAAAATAGATGATAATGCTCGCATGCCCACACTACTGCCAGGCTCTCCTTTTCAGGTTGGGAGTAGGCGCATTCTGTCTTGGAAAGGCTGCGGCTGGCATAGGCTACAATTCTCTTTGGCGAGTCAGGTGATGCTCCGCGCCTGGATTGTGCCAGTATTGCTCCTAGCCCCACTGGGCTAGCGTCTACTGTGAGTTCCGTATCAAAGTCAGGGTCGTAGTATGCCATGCATGAGGCCGTTGCTATTCTTTTCTTAATTTCTTGGAATGCTTCTTCGCATGTGTCCGACCACCGAGGCGAAGTCTTGTATATATCGGGTGCAATAGCTCGCCATTCCCAGGAACGAGCGTACTGCCGAAACTGATGTGGGTGTGGGTGTCTCAGCTAGTGCTTGAACTTTTTCTGGATCTGGTTTTAGGCCATCTTTTGAGAAAATGTGTCCAAAAAATTTTAGGGTGGATTTGCTGATTTCGCATTTGTCCGGGTTGAGTGTGAGGTGGGCATTTTCTAACGCCATGCAAACTCTCCTCAGTGTGTCATCATGGCTCTCTTGCGTTGTGCCGAAAATTAAAATGTCGTCGGAGTAGTTTAGACAGTTGGGGATGTGTTTTATTACTTGATGGATTTCGTTTTGGAAAATTTCGGCCGCCGACGATACCCCAAAACTGAGCCGTTTGTATCTGAAGAGACCTAAATGCGTTGAAAAGGTGGTGATATACCTTGAAGTAGGGTGCAACTCTAGCTGGTGGTATCCTTTATTTAAGTCTAGCTTGGAGAACACCTTGGATCCATGCAGTAGGTGCATCATGTCGGTCATTCTTGGAGCCAGATGTCGTTCCCGCTCTATGGCTACATTAGGGGCTCTCATGTCTACGCAAATGCGAATGCTGTCCTTGTTGTCTTTTTTCGGCACGGGTACGATGGGTGACACCCAGGGGGTTGGTCCTGATGCTGGCTCTATGATGTCCTGCTGCAATAATGACTGAATCTCGTCCTCCACGTGTCTTTGGATGTTTAGGGGTATGCCTCTGTAGTGCTGCGCTGTCGGGGTTATTTGAGGATTGATGTGTAGCTTTATTTGTTTGTCCTTTAATTTTCCCAACCCCTTGAACAGGGAGGGAAACATTTGCTTTATCATGTCCTTGGGGCTGGTCGTGTATGCCGACATTATCTGATACATGATTTGAATGAGTCCCATTTGAATTGCAGACTTGAAGCTCAGGATGCTGCCGCCTGGTACGTCCCCTTTTATGACATATATTTTAATCTTTTGATTCTTGTCTTTGTACTGACAGTGTGCCACGAACATCCCTTGGCAGTTGAGAGGCTTGTTGGAACCATATGAATATATTAGTGTGTCTGCTTCCTTCAATGACTTCTTGTGGTTGAGATGTTCATAAGTCTCGTCATTTATGACATTAACTGTTGCCCCCGTGTCGATCAGGAATTCTTTGTTTTGCCCATTTATTTGTAGTAGCAAGGTGGGACTGTATTCCGCGGCAATGCTGTTTCCAATGGCATGCACGTATCCCCTTTTTCTGTCCCCACTGGATGAGGATGAGTACGAGTTTCGTCTACTGAGAGGCGAATTTTCTAAGTGTCTGATTTTCTGTCTGGAAGATCTCCTTGGTGAGTCATGCCTGGTGCTAGTATGACTCGCGTGTTCTCTTCTTTCTTCTCGCCTTCTCCCCTCTCGTATCGTGTCGCGGGATGAGCTTTGAGTTTGGTGTCTGGATACTGTGGGTGACAGTCTCCTGCGAGATCTCGGGCTGTCCCTTGTTGAAGGTCGGTCTGGCCTCCTCGTGTTCCTGTGCCTTTCGGTCGGTTGGAAGAAATTTATGTTTCGGCACACAGATTGAAAGTGGTTTTCACCTCCGCACTTGTCACAGTTGTGTCCGATGGCAGGACATGGACCGACATGTGGAAATTTGAAACCGCACCTGTAGCATTTCTTTTGTTCAGTAGATTGTGATTCTCTTGATGTTCTGATGGGGCATATTGATGCGGTGGGGGCGGACTGTGTGATTTTGATGTTGTCAAGTGATTCTGTCTGTTGCATGAGGGCAGCATCAGCTCGTGCCAGTTGTAGTATCTCTTCTAGTGTTCTGCTTTTTTGCAATAGTTTCTTTCTGAATTCCTGAGATGCGCAGCCGGCAATGGTTTGGGACTTTATTGCTTCTTCCGTTGAATATCTGTCAAAATCACAATATTTGGCTCTTTTTCTTAGACGCATTACAAAGCTGTCCATATTTTCACTGCTGTCCTGTGTGGAGGTGTGGAAAATATGTCGTTCATAGTCGACGTTTCGCAATGGTGCGAAGTATGCATTTAGAGCCTCAATGATGCCTTGAAAAGTGTCTGTGTTCGATTCGGGCATTTCAAAAACGATGTCCCGTACAACTGGTCCTAGAGAGTGGAGTAGGATTCCTCTGAGTCGGCGTTCCTCCCTTACCCCTGATGCGTCTATGTAAACATGCAGCTCTTTGAGCCATCTGGCCCATCTGGGGGCGAGGCTGCTTGTATCCGACATGTCAAATGGTGGCACAGCTAGTAGTTGGAGTGATTCTGATCCATGATCATCTTTGTGCGTGGCTTGGCGGGGTGTGGAGCTGGAGGAGGGGCTCAGGGTTCCACTGTCTGGGTTATCATCAGACATGTTTGCTTCCTATGCACTGCCAATGACGCCTTGATTGACTGCTGTTAGCATGCAGTTTTACAATGGATACTATTGGGAATGAGATTAATTGTGTTAGGAGAGTGTCTTGGTAAAGCACCGTGCATTTAACATGAGCACACGCACGTGGTTGGGCCTGTTCTCCTTGCCGTGTCAAGTTTGGGCGGGCCGCGTAGGCCCTTTGTGCTAGCGTTGGGCCAGAATTCCTGTGGAGCGCATGCTGGGCTTGAAAGCAGTTCTTTAACTGCGTGTCGGGATGTTGCAGCAGGTCTCCACGTGTATTACGCGGCGCGCGTAACACGTGGGTTGTTATTTTTTTTAATGTGTTCGAGCGAGCACTGGTAGTGAACTGGGACTTCTTACTTGGGCGGATGCTTGCGCCGCGTGCGTCGCGAACGGCTCCGGTGCTGCAGATCAGGCGGCTGGAGTCCTGGAGACCGTGACTGACGGCTAGCAGGACCTTATGGCTCCGGCACCGTTTTATGAAGACCTCGTCGCCATTGTTGTGCTTCTAAGCACGCCTTCGTAAGGCGTAGCGTAGCGCGATGTAAATATCAAGGAGCGCGCGTAATAAATCAGGAGCCGCAACACGGAGGTGGTGACAGATCTTTATTCTCAACGAAACTGCCCTTTTTCCCCGGGCGGCAACCCCGCCTCCCGCATCACGTGGGGCGCAGCCCACTATCAGTTGCAGTCAACAGAGGACTGTTTCCCTGGATGCATGCTAGCAATGAAGGTAGGACACTACAATGTGGGCTACACTTGCATTTTTGCAACACATGCTTTACCTGTTCTGCTGCCAGAGAAGTGTGCACTGCTGCTTCCTGTCGTGTGCCTGTTCTAGTTGCACTGTTGCTACCTATCATGTCCCCTTTGTGTGAGTAAAGCAGGAATTGGTGCTACGTTTTCTGCACGTGTAAGTGGTAGGGAAGCAGGCATTGCTGTTTTTGGTGATGTAGATGTTCAGTGAGAGGGATCTTGCATGGCTGCTGCCTGTGCTGGACCTGTTGTGAGAAGTGTGGTGCTGCCCCTTTAAGGGCACACGCACACGGCGGAGTCTGACACATTCCCTATAAATAAAAGGGGCGTTCCCGGCCGCCGCAGAGCGACCAGGAAGCCCAAACTGACTACATCTGTGTCTGAGTGGCTCTGTAGGAAGGAGGGGGCTCACGGACACTCCGGATAGAACCGGAGACCTACAACAGTGGCGACGAGGATCCGATTGTTCACCCGGGCATGGCGGTGAAGGCAGTGAATTTCTTTTTCTTTCCTGAGATGATTTTGAGTGTTCAGAATGCCGCAGAGAGGGGACGGACCACGCGGTTTCGCGATCATTTTGTATAACAGGCTCGGGATGGTCGCGGCTGTATTTTAGAGCACCTGTGCGCCATCCCATCAGCGGAACGGCTGATATTGCATGTGAAGCGCTTGTGAAGATTTTTTCTTCAGAATTTCGTTGACTTTGAGGTGTGGAGCTAGGGGAGGCCTGCTGTTTCCTTTGTTTGATCCCCTGGGCCCACCCAGCTCAATTTTTGGAGCAACTGACTGGCCTGATTTTTCCTTGGCAGCAACATCTGCCCATCATGTGCATTGTAGACTGTGGTGCTTGCTGAAGGCCCCGGATTTTCTTCTTTTGGATGTTTTCTGGGGTATAAAAGACTGTGCAATAGCATACTGGTGGAGTGGTGATTGCAGGGGCCATTTGCAATCTGGTAAGTGAAGCTCAACATCGCATCAGAGAGGTGGTCACACTGGTTGTGCGGATGTGGGTGGTGAGTTGCGGCCCCATGTAAGTTGGGTGGGGGGCCTGTGCGCTCGCCATCATGAGTGACGCCGACCAAGCAGCACCTCCTCTGCCCCCTGCGCAGATGCCCCAGGCCCCAGTGCCACAACAACTGTCTGGGATGAGACCACCTGGCGCTTTAAAACCAATGCCTGAGTTTGATATCTCCGGTGCCCCGTCCAGTTTGGGACACAGATGGAAGATGTGGATTGATAGGCTGGAAATGTACTTTGGGGCCACCATGGAGGCCAATGATGATAGCAAATTGGCAACGCTGCTATACACTGCTGTGCCTGCAGTGCATGAGGTTCTTCTGTCTCTCCAACCCTTTAACAACTCCTATGATGCAGGGAAGGCTGCTTTACATGACTACTTCCTGCCACTTGCCAACGCAGACTACGAACGCTTTATCATGAGCTCCTCTCGCCAGAAGGATGACGAGACTCTGGACATGTTCTACAAAAGGTTGCCCTGGCTAGCTGCCGTGTGCATGGGACAATCCTGACACTATGATACAGAACCAATTGATTCAGGGATGTGCCTCAGAAAAACTATGCAGGCAGGTGCTGCGGGAACCCAGCATCTCATTACCTCGCATCCTGGAGCTCGGTCGGTGTCAGGAGGTGTCGGAGGTGAGGGCATCCCGAATGGAGGCGGGGGTACGCCCGGGAAAGGCAGATGACATATGTGCGGTGGGCCGTGGTCTGGGTGGCAGAGGGGCCAGGCGCCCAGGTATGAACCAGCGGGACAGAGGCACCAGGTCAGTGGACTCTTGCACAAAGTGTGGGTATGACCTTCCACACCCAGCAAAATGCCCAGCGTTGGGGAAGGCATGTGACCGCTGTGGCATGGCAGACCACTATGCCCGCATGTGCAGGGTTCCGCTCCCGCTTGTGGTCCTGAGGGGTCCAGTCAGAGAGCGATTCTTTCGCCAACAACGCCCACCCAACGTTGCCCAGGTGGATCAAGGGGAGGAAAGTGCCTCGCTGGACGATGAAGAAGAAGAGGAGGGGGAGAATGTATTCTTCGTATCCAGTGTGGGTGTCCTGCGGCCCAAGAACAGGCGGCAACCAAGGTGCCTTGTGAAGGTAAATGAGTAATCGGTTTCCGTGCTGGTGGACACAGGAGCTTCAGTGAATGTCATGGCGCGGGGGCACTATGAAGCTATGGAGTGTCCGCCGAAGCTAGCGACGCCGAAAGGCGCGCATATTTACATTTATTTATTTATTTATTTGTATAGCACTGCAGCCCGCGGGCATCAGAGCGCATTCCATGAAGACAGGACATGAGAGGACAGTGTACGGGACAGTGGCGGACCACACATATAAGTCCATTCAAGCAGAATGCATGGTTTAAGGGGACCTAACCGGAAATTATTTAAATAAGAAAGTCTTTAATTGCTTTCTGAAGTGTGGATAGTTTGTTTCCAGCCGCAAGGTCACAGGTAGTTTGTTCCATTTAAGGACACTTTTGCTCGTGAAGGCCTTGCCTACACCTTTCGTCTTTTTTGCTGGAATTATTTGGAGAAGGCATTTATCAGAAGATCTCAGGTTTCTGATTGGTTCATGCCGTTTGAAGTGCTTTTTTAAGTATACAGGCGCTTTGCCATATAGGAATCGATGGCCTAGAGTGAGAGACTTGAATATGATTCTCTCCTCGACAGCCAACCAATGTAGGTCTCTTCTGTCACTTGTAATATGCTCCCTTCGTGATTTGCCTGTGATAGCCCTAATGGCATTGTTATGAATCACTTGGCATTGCTTCAGGAATTTGCTGTTTGCGCCTAAGAGTAGGGAGATGCCATAGTCTAGTCGAGAGAGTATCGTAGCTCTGGCTATGGTGGTGCTATTCTTCTGGTCAGTAAAGGTCTGATTTACTGGTGGGGCACAGCCAATCCCGCTGCACGGAGCCTTTATGGCTGATGTGGGGCATGGTGGTTCAGTGATTAGAGCACGCTTCTACGTCACCACAGTTAGCAGTTACACCCTGCTGAGTTGTGCGGCTGCTGAAGCGCTGGGCATTGTCAGTTTCGCCTACTCAGCGTATGTGGAGGACATTCAGATGCTGCTGGAGAAGTTCTCCTGCCTGTTTGAAGGGATCGGGCGCATGGCAGGTGATCCGGTGAGACTGCATATAGACGAGTCAATCCAACCGATTGCCCTGAAACATTGGCGGGTGCCATTCCATCTGCGAGACCTGGTCAACCAGGAGCTGGACCATCTTGTCAAACTAGACGTTATTGAAAAGGTGGAGGGCCCGACTCCATGGGTCTCTCCGATAGTCATTGCGAGAAAACCAAAGCAGCCTGACTCAGTCAGAATATGTGTGGACATGCGGCTCCCTAACAAAGCAATCAAGAGGGAACGACATCTGACGCCCACCATTGACGACATAATCACTGAGTTGCAAGGAGCCTGGTACTTCTCGAAGCTGGACTTGCGGGCTGGATACCATCAGGTGGTGCTGCACCCTGAGTTGAGGTACATTGCCACGTTTACTACCCATTGTGGTCTGTACCGGTACAAGAGGCTGAGCTTTGGGGTGTCGTCCGCAGCCGAGGTGTTCCAGAACATAATCCGCGGGGCCCTCGCTGACCTGGAATATTGGCGATGACATTTTGGAGTTTGCCAAGTCCGAGGCTAAGCATTTGAACAAACTGGTGAAGACTTTTGAGCGGCTTCAGTCTCTAGGCTTAACACTACACAGGTACAAATGCAAATTCCTGAATACTATGATTGAATTCTTTGGCTTCGTATTTAAAGAAAGGGGTGTGTAACCTGACCCAAGGAAGGTGAAGGATATAATGGAGGCCCGACCACCCGAAAACATCTCAGAAGTTTGCAGTTTCCTGGGAATGGTTACTTATTGTGGCCGGTTCATCAAGAACCTTGCGTCCTGGTCTGAGCTGCTGCGAGCCCTCACCAAGAAGGATGTCACCTGGCAGTGGGAGCCGCTGGAGCAGCTTGCATTTGAGGACATTAAGGGTGCCCTGACTGCGGAGGATACCATGGCGTTCTTTGACCCATCCCTTCAATCAGAGATCTTGGTGGACGCGAGCCCGTTTGGTCTGGCTGCCATGCTCACCCAGGTTGATATAAACTTGGAGGTTCGTCCGGTCGCATATGCCAGCAAAGCCCTGTCGGAAACAGAACAGAGATATTCTCAAATTGAGCGAGAGGACTGGGCGGTCCTGTGGGGCTGTCGTCACTTCAGGCTTTATGTGTTGGGGAGACCTGTGATGCCCCTGTTGCCCATCCTGGAAGGGTTTTCCTTCAAGCCACCAGCGAGGATTAGGCGATAGATCCTGGCTTTGGTGTACCGGCCTGGCAGCAACAACGCAGCCGATTACCTCTCCAGTCACCCAAGAGGTGAGCACGAAGGGCCACTGAACATCTGTGCAGAAGAAGCTGATGAGCATGTTCGGCTCATGATGGAAGCGGCCACTCCCAACTCGGTGCCGGTGGGTGAATTGGAGCAAGCTGCAGCAGAGGATGAATGTTTCCTTATTCTCAAGGTGGCCATTCAGTAGGGCTCGTGGAGGGCAGTACTGGACACTCTGACCCTGAGAACTCAGGAGGCCAAAGCCACATTGGAGCAACTTTGAAGGGTGAGGGACAAACTGACATTCTTCGAGACTGGCTTACTACTCAGGGGGGACCGAATAGTGATACCGCAAGGGAAGATACAGCTGATCATCAAACTGGCTCACCAGGGGCACCAAGGCACTGCCAAAACAAAGGCCTGCCTGCACCAGAAGGTGTGGTCTCCAGATCTAGAGAGGCATGTGGAGGAATTTGTTGCGGCATGTGTGTGGTGCCAAGCAGCATCACTAGTGCAGAAGGAGCCCGCTATCGAGAAAATGCCGCAGGGCACCAGGGCATGGGAAGTGGTCCACGCTGACTTTGGCTCTACGAGCCGGGAAACACACTTTCTGGTTATCATTGATGAGCGGTCTAGATACCCGGAGGTGGAGTTTGTTGAATCGGTGGAGAAGATCTTTGCCACTCATGGACTGCCCAAGGTGCTGTGCTCAGATAACGGATCACCGTTTCAAGGTGAAAGTTTTGTCAATTTGATGGAAGAATATGGGGTACATCACTGAAAGGTCACGCCGCTGTGGTCGAGGGAGAATGCGAGGTAAAGCGTTTGATGAGGACTTTAAACAAGGTTTTCTGCATTGCCCAGGGACAGGGTCAGTGTCTGCAGAGGTCCCTGTACAAATGACTGTGCGAATACCGGGCCACCCCCCTCACATCTACTGGGGTGGCGCCAGCAGATGCAATGTTCAAGCGATGTCCAAGGGGCCTCTTGCCAGAAACGGGCAAGCATGAGCCCGCTGTCATAGACAATGAGCAGGTGGAAAGGGTGAGGAAGGATAGAACTGAGCAGGAGAACATTCGGAGGGGACTCAGGCCTCAGCATTTTGTCCCCGGCGATGAGGTGTTGGTGAGAAACCGTCACCCACAACGAAAGGTGTCGCTGACCTATGAGCCGGGGCCTATGGACGTGGTGGTAGTGAAGGGATCAATGGTGACTGCATATGATGGGACTGCGTCTGTCACTCGCAATGCCAGTTTCTTCAAGAGGCTGGGCGAATCCAGACAGAGACGGCGCAGAGCAAGGACATGACTGAGGTACCCGACGAGGGCGGTGGCCTGGCTCTTCTGCCAAGCCCTCCGGCTAGGGAGAGCGCAGGTGAGGGGGTCCCAATCCGGGAGGCAGGCAGGAGGTACCCCCAGAGGACTGGGCAAGGGAAGCTTGCCCACCTCACTGACTATGTGCTGGAACCCTGAACTGGTGGTAACATCCGGGGGACCGACAGTTTGTGTGGGAAACCAGGGTGGCTGTAATTAAAGGGTTCGTAATTTCGTGTGTAGTGTGTTCATATTTTTGGTAGGTAGCAATCCTTTGTTCATTGTTGTTATTAAAAAGGAGGAGTGTGGTGCTGCCCCTTTAAGGGCACACGCATGCGGCGGAATGACGTTGCACTCTGCCACATGCCCTATAAATAAAAGGGGCATGCCCGGCTGACGCAGTGCGACCGGGGTGCCCGAACTGTGTCCGAGTGGCTCTGTAGGTGGATTGGGGCTCACAGGCACTCCGTGTAGAACCAGAGACCTACAACAAGAAGCATGCTTGCACCGCTGGTATTTGTGATGGACCTGTGGTGCTGTGAATGCTTGTACTGCTGCAGCCTGCGCTGTACAGTGTACTTGATCTGTAATACTGCTGGCGCGAGACTTGGTGAGGTAGGGACTCTTACACTGCTGCTGAATGTGCTTCAAGTGTTCTATAGGTGGAAACATTGTACTGCCACAGCTTATGCTAGGAAAGCCTGTATGTAGATGTTGCGTGGGTTACAAGGATGCCTGGAATGTTGTCTGTTGAGAGGCAGGTGTGCACTGCTGCTACCTGTGCTGTCCCTGCTGTGCGAGAGTTGCATACCTCTTCTGCGTGAGTGAAGCTTGCACTTCTGTTGCCTGCCGTTGTGGGAGGGAAGCTGCAGATAACCGTGCAATACGAGTGAAGCATGTGCTGTTGCTTCCTGTGTTATACCTCAAATCAAGTAAAACCTTAATTTCAAGGAGGTTTCCACGTTCTTCCTAGAAGTACACACATTAGTTTTAACATTTCTTCATCAAATGACCACTGTCCATATATAACATCCATTTTAAATAGCTGATCACAAAAAAATATCCATTCCAGAAAATAATTGTAAAAATATATAAATATCAATTATGGAATATAAAATATGCATGTAAAAACTATTTTAGAACCCTACATTGGTATTAAAAGAATTCAAGACTGCACGCTATTATGGGGATCAAAAACTGAACAGAGGTTTGTTTATAGCTAATAAATCCATCAGTTTAAAAGCTCGTCCATAGTTTATTAAATTGCCTTATCCTTTATTGCACACCTATACAATATTTATGGGAATGACACACTCAACATACATTTTCAGAACATTTTTAAGCGTTTTCCCCTCCTTTTTAAAACATGTTCAGTAGGCAGATACGTGAAAGTACAGTGTGCTTATCGCTGATAGTAAGTGTCAAAAAGCACGCCTGCATTATACCCCACAGGGAGTATATAATGCTTCCTCAAATTAGGACAATAGGAGAAAGTGCACAGAGTCTGCTTTCCTCAAATGAATACAGAAGAAGTGATCTTGAGGCTTCTTAGTATCTTGCCTTCTATGGCTAGCAGTAATGCAGTTCTCAGTTTAAACAACTATACCCCGTGTCTCGGTTTCTCCATCCAAGGAAGACGTCTTCACACCCTGAGTTTCTCTTAAGTGGAAGAAAAAAAAACAGCGGAGTTCTTTCCTACCTCAAGACCTTCACAATGGTCTTCTCGGGTCTGATAAAATGCGCTGACCAGGATATTTATAATAAAACTGTGTTGCATCTTTTCGGTAAGTGTGCGTGAAGATTACACTACTGCTGCCTATGCATGGCAACGTGGAAACTAGCTTGGCAGTAATGTGTTCTAGATGGAAATTAAAATACATGGGCACGTGAGGCTGAACCTTCACACCAAAATCTGTGCCTGTCCCATGAGTCTGCACATGGGCATTTGAGGCTATATCTGCGCACATGTTTTAGCTGGGCATATGAAACTGTTCTGCTACACGGGGGCCACGTGTCAGTGTGTGAAGCTGAACCTTGGTGCATGAAGCTGTTTTGGAACTTCCTGGGGGTATACGTTCACAAGTGGAAATACCGGGGGACATGATGGTTAGAAATGCGTTTATGGTACTGAGCAGTGGCATGTAGGCAGAACCTTGGTCAATCCAGATGTTCCTCATACCAAAAGCTTTGCCTGGGCTTGCAAGACTGCACATGGGTATATGAAAGTGTTCCTGGCATAAGATGGCTCTTCATTTGAATGTAAGGGGGTACCATGGTGTATTAAGGGGTTCCTGGAATATGTTGACTGGACCTGGGTTTCCAAAGGTGTCCCTCGTATAGATAGATGGTGGTAGATGGAATGAGGGTCATTAGTAAAGGAGAGGACTTAATGAAAATGTAAAGCTGTTGTTTGTAGGCACTCTTATGGGGTATTATTGATTGAGTGATCATGCAGAGTACCCTATTAAGTATTACATTTCTGATCCACCCACGCCAGCCCCCTCATAAATTGGAGGCTAGTTTCCTCACTGCTACCAGATGACAATAGTTTATAAAAGCAAAGTCATAGAATGGAAGATTGTTTTCCTCAGTGACATGGAGTCATTTGATAAATTTACAAACAGACAAAGAGAACAATTGTATATGACAATCCATCAAGAACTCCGTTAGTGTCTACCTATGCCCAATTCTGTGTCACCTTTACAGATCTCCTTACATTTGTTTTATGGGCCCCACATGTGTGACTAATAACTAGAAAGGTCTTTCATTCGATGAAACATATCATTTGGATTCTCACAATAATTAGATTCATGTTTTCTTTTGAACTGAAAATAAAAGCTTTTCAATGTAATATATTTTATATTAATGAAAATAAGAGAACATTGTAGCATACTTTTACTTAACTAAAACATATACTATCAATGCAAGGTTTTTGCAGGTCTCATTTTAAGATAATGAATGGCGTATAATATTTTTTGACTCTCGTTGGAATTTAATATAAGAAAGTAAGCGTCATTGGCGGAACAGTGAGGGGAACTTGGTATTGCCTTCGGGGTATTCCGAAGGAGGGTACGTTGAATGTGTCGAGGCTTTCGTATCTGATTTTGAAAATGACCTGGAACTGAGCGTAGGGATGGCGCTTCCTGAAGGCAGTTTTGATGATGCACCGCGATATTTATAAATACTTGGAAAGGGGCTGACTTTATCCTTTTCTTCGAAGTGGGCACTCATATCACGTTGATTTCTGTAAGTCCTGGTTGCTGAGCAAGTGCAATCGGGGCAGTCCGGAGACTGGCATTTTTCTGTATCCCCTAAACTGGTGAAAGACCCTGATGACATTGGGGACTGTAATTGTGAGGGTTGCTGGTAAGGGGAAGAGGCCTTGTGGGCTCCTGCTGTATATGCAGAGCTGTCTGAAATTGAACTACTAGTTTCCTCATAAATAACACTTCTTTTGCCACTTGGCAAAATTGGTGAGTGGGAATCACTTCCAGGCACTGCACTCCTACTGGGAGGCCTAAGAATATTCGGTTTAATTTCTCTCATCGTGGTATTGCTTTGTGCAACAACTCTTTTGTCAGAAAATCTGCCTTTTTCAGTAGGCATGAACTTTTCAGGAAACATGTTTTTTTCAAATTTGTCAGGAAACATGTTTTTTTTAAAAGACGTGGTATTTTCGGGAGAACTGCTGTTTCCATGGCCACTGCTACTTCCTGTAGACATACTGCTCCTAGGAGGTGAGGTGTGTTTTGCAGGCATGCGGCTTCCAGGTGGTGTGACGTTTCCAGAAGCTTTCAAGCTCTCAGGAGATGTGTCGTTTCCAGAAGTCATGAAGCTTCCAGGAGGTGTATCGTTCCCAGAATTCATGCGGCCTCCAGGAGGTGTGATGTATTCACCAGTCCTGAGGCTTCCAGGTGGTGTGATGTATCCTGTAGGAATGCGGCTTCCAGGAGGTGTAATGTACCCAGAAGGCAACATGCTTCTAGCCTGTGTGGCGTATCTAGCAGGCATACCGTCTTCAGCAGGCTTACTGATGCCAGTAGGCTGCCTGTCATAGAAAGGTATTTCTGTGTCGGACTCCACTGTTTTGTGAAGGAAAAGGTCAGTCTCCAAATTCATATTTTTTTCAATCAGAATGTTCTTGTCAGGAAGAAGGTTTTTATCAAGAAGCACATTTTTGTCAGGAACAATGTCTTTGTTAGGATGCAAGCTAATATTGGGAAACAGGTTGGCTGTCTGCAAGTCTTTTTCAGGTCTGCTCGAATATTCTTTCACTATATCGGTGTTCCATTTCCTAAAACAGTAAAAAAAAACATTTTAGTGAAAGTGTGATGGAACAAGAACACTCAATACTAATGTTGACATCATACTGGGTTGCATAATGATTTTTACCCTTTTCACAAGTTCACTAACTATTTACTGAAAATGGAAAGAAATACTCTTACAAAAGATTTTCATACACAAAACTACGAAGATTGCCCCTATTTTAAAACTACTAATAAACCAAACCAAATTGTTGAGCCGACCTTAAAAAAATTCCTCACAAATAAGTGCATCAAAAGAATACTTTTATATTGAAATTGCTATTATCATAATCAGTACAATTGCATTCAGAAAAAAAGAAAATGTGTCCAGTATAGTAAACTGTACAATTACGTTCAGAAAAAATACAAGTCACATATTACAAAACTCCATTCTGTGCTTGTAATGGGTTATCATTCCAACTCGCGACACGTGTTGTTTCCCATAAATCCCACACCTATATCCAGGTGGAGACTAGTGAGCTTCTTCAAGGCTATGTTCAAACTCAATCATACGCCAAAAACAATTTTTTCCTTGATTATCTGTATCAAAATATGATGAACATAACATGAATCACCTAGACATGATTTGATAGATTATAGACATGCAATATATTCTGCTCCACATTATTCTAACTCCTCATAAACACCACGCTGCATCTCAAAATCACAATGTAATGCTTCTTAAATACAATTACATATGTGAGTGCTTTTAAATGTAAATACTTATAAATTGCACCATGAGCATACCCTGGTCTGGTCATAGATGTATATGGCTCTAAACTCTGACTCTAATTCAACACTATAGCTGTTATCTGTGTTTACAACTCACCATTTACAACAACATAATGCTCCCCAATCCATCATAGATTCCTCTTGCGTCCATTGGAAATTCGTACCCCAAACTTGTTCTGTAAAAACAAGATCACCAGTCACTCTCCTAAACAACAGTATTATCGACTAACAGACAGATACATTCCCCACGTAATTACCTTGAATTAGAGGCAGAGTTAAGAGCCATGTAAAGTTGTGGCCAGACCAGGGTATGCTCAGGGTGCAATGTGTAAGCATTTACATTTAAAAGCACGCAGATATGCCATTGTATATAAGAACCATTATATTGTGAATTGGAGATGCAGCATGATGTTTATAAGGAGTTAGAATAATGTGGGGCAGAATATATTGCATGCCTATTTTCTATCAAATCATGTCTGGGTGAATAATGTGATGTTCATCATATTTTGATACAGATAATCAAGGAAATAATTGTTTTTGGCTTATGATTCAATTTGAATATAGCCTTGAAGAAGCTCACTAGTCTCCACGTGGATATAGGTGTGGGATCTATGTGAAACAGGTGTCAGCGAGTTGAGGTGATATTCCATTACAAGCCCAGAATGGACTTTTATAATATGTGACTTGTATTTTTTCTGAACGTAATTGTACAGGTTATGACAATACTAAACAATGTTTCTTTTTTTCCCTAAATACAATTGTACTGATCATGATAATAACAATTTGAATATAAAAGTATTCTTTTGATGCACTTATTTGTGAGGAGAATTTGGAAGGTGGATGCAATAAGGTTTGGTTTGGTTTGTTTTATCAGTGTCTGCGTGAGGGTTTCCTACAGGTTAGGACTTCACCAGATTGTTGCAGCCTTCTTCTAATAAAGTGAAGCCTCAGCCTAGGAATGGGCAGATTCATTTTCATACAGTGAGCGCAAGGAGGATTACTTAAAGAAACCTGAGGGTTTTGGTACTATTTTAAAACTACTCCAGACACCAAATCCAACCTTTAGTGAGAGGATGAAGTGTAACATAAAGGAAGTGTGACACGGGTGGCGGATGTGCAGTGTAGGGCAGTCCCAGACGGGAAATACGTGTATATTGGAAGTTTGGAAGGGGTGCATGGGTAGACAACCAAGCGACTGAGATTATATGTCAGTTTATTTTCATAGGTCAATGCTCTATCGAGGTGCTGGGGGAGTGAGAGCTTGGGGCGGAAAATGGCAGATGGCCATTCAAACAGTTCCACTTTGTGATTAAGCGGAATGCATGCAATGGCATGCATTGAACATGATGTTGAGACTCAGTCCAGCAGTGTTAACGTTGCAAAGCCGGTGTGTGATAATCACCATGTGGACCATGCTAACATTCAAAATAGCCTTAATGCTAGTATCATCACTATTGATGACACAGTCGATGTATGCAGATATACATCCGTCATATATATACTGGACCCATAGAGTCCAAAAACCCACCAACTCCAGCAAAAAAGAACAGAAAAAAACATGTAGACACCCCCCACCTTAAAACAGAGCTATTAAAAACTGCTGGCTGTCGTGAAAACTTTGAAGCCCTATTGGAAAAGTAAATTTGGGGGCCCTGATATCAGGGGTTCTTTTCAATATATGGAACAGGTAGTTTGTACATTAATAAAATGACTGGATGATAGCACTACAGCCTTTGCGGCAGGGCATTGTGGGGCATCCCTGCTAAGCCACCACAACTTTCCTAATAGCCCCAAATGCAATGCTCAAAATGTGGAACATAGCATACTAGTGACCGAGGGGCCCAGTCAGTCTGAAAACCATAACACCTCTTCTACACCACTGATACCCACTGAAAATGATGTTATAGTGAAACGTAGACCTAGTACAGTTGATACTCCACCAATACCCGCTGAAGGGGCATCATAATCATCAGATGTAACAGGGTCTAATGACAGCAAACACTTGTGACTAGTAAATAGCTCACACTTGAAAATGAAATGGCCTATTTCAAAACTGGCACATCTTTTAAAAAAACAACAAACCGCTAGAGCATGCTCGCATTTAACCAGCGCTCGATGTAACAAGAGTGATCCAACATGTGAAGTTGAAAACCCAAGCATTGTTACATTCGGTATGTCTTTTCAGAGTGGAGATGGATACCCAGTTCAGAGGGACTGTAAAGACACTGAACAATCCTTAAAATTGTGTAGCTTCAGAGCCCAGCAGTGTCAGTTATTTAAATCTTCAGATCGTCACAACCCCAAACCCCATCGCCTGATGCCCCAGTGTACTTAGAAAGGACCGGCATATTATCAGGCGCATAAGACCTTCGCAGCCGTCAAGTATTACGAGGAATTCTGATTTGTAAACTTGGATCAGATAGAGTCCTTGCAACACAGCTAGCTGTATAACAGAAGCCATACAAACATTGGTCAAGCATCTATATTAGAAACTGTTGGACCCAACGATTTCATACAGGTACACATGAATGCTGATGGTTTACCCAGGCCCTTGTTTACAAGGTGATCCATGCGTAATGTCATCTGCGTTTTACAATTTCTGGAAAATCTGCAGAGTAAGACCGAAATTATGTGTTTTTCACCTTTAAGAATTGTTGCAGTAGGTGCCAGACCCCACTCTGGAGGTATTTACAAGCCTTTGAACAAACATATTCACAGTCATATTATAAAATCTAAAAGCAGATGGCTATTAAATTTAAATCACAGGCCTTTAAATCTGTGTTTGGCGTCTAGTCTCATGGGTTTAATCGAACAGCGGAGCTGTACAGATGCAGATATATACATGACAAAGCATTGAAAGCCCAAAGAGAGACAGATATTCTGACCAGACAGTTGGCTGTCTTTGAGCGGTATTTCATTAGAGCCAACTAAATACTGTACTTCAACAGAGGTGTATGGCGATGCTTCCCGCTAACTGCTAAAACAGCAAAAACACGTATGTTTTACCTTACGATGACCATTACTTTGGTATAACACATCCACAAAACTTTGTAGGGCTAAAAACCTCTAGGCATTGTCACCATATATTCTACAACAAATATAAACACAGCTGTCATTATCATTGTCGCTTGTGCCTTAGAGTTGAATGCAAAGTGCTTAAGCAGAGACCTTAAAATGTCTGCAATGCCACACCTTTGTGAGGTCGCATGTTTGTCTAAATAGTCACATTGAGAAAGCAAGTGTGGGAGCCTCGTTTTGACTGTCCCACATGCGGGAAATGTATCCACAAGTGTCATAAATGTAATGGGTTAATTTGTCCAGGATGCAAAGTGTCTGTTGTCAACATGGCTGAACACCTGTATTATATGACATCAGGTAGATTTCAAAAGAAAAGCAAGGATTATATTGTGGATGACATGCAAGCCAGACAGGAGGTTATAACGTACTAGCCAATCTAATGCCAAAGGGTATGATGGCTGCTTTATACTCATACAATTGGTGAAGGAGCGAATTAGAGTGAAACATCACAGAGGGTGCTAAACTCAGGTCAATGCTTGTGGCAACGGTGAAAATAAGTTTTATCGACTCCTTGAACGTCCAAGCCATGAAACTCAGTAAACTCCCAAAAGTTTTTAGTTTTCCGGTTCAAAGGGCTTCTAACCACATCTTTTGAAGACATCGGCTAATCAAAACTATGTACACCCGATCCTGGACCCCGATTAATATGGTGTTCAGTAAATGATGCCTAGCGAGAAAGACCAATTCATGACGTCGCATATCTCAAATGAGCATAGCATTTGACTTTTGCCAGGAATTAAGGGCTTACAGTAAAGAAGATGTCAACATGGGTTGATAGTCATAATATCGAAAATAAAATTTCGAATTACAAAAATGTCGAATTCAAAAATATCGAATTCAAAAATGTCGAAATCACATACATATAATAGAAAAAGCCATTAATTCGAAAATAAAATGTCGAAAAAAAAATCGAAAAACCAATGCTAAAATAACTATGTAAAATGTCACAAATACTAACGTTTTTTATGGGGGGGTCCACCCCAACCCCCCCATCCCAATCCCCTACCCCAACCCCCCCCTCCTCCCCATCCCCCCAACACCCCCCATGGATATACCTTTAATTTTTTAAAAAAAATATTTAATAAAACATTAATTAATTAATTAATTATTTAAAAACCCCACCCCGAACCCCTACCCCAACCCCCCCCTCCCCATGGATATACCTTTCATTATTAAAAAAAATATGTTTAATAAAATATTTATTAATTAATGATTTATTTAAACATTAATTCGAAAAAAAATCGAAAAAAATTCGACTTTTTTGTAATTTCGACATTTTTATTTTCGAATAAGTATTTTCGACATTTTGACTTTCGAAAATATTGTGTTCGAAAATATGACTGGACACCGTCAACATGTTAAGGCAGGCATGTCATTTGTTCAGGGACGGTATAATTCAAACGATCCGGCACGAAACACCTATACAAGGGGGTTACACATGTCATATGTTAATCCTTTTAAAAGTGTCACGGTGGCTAGGTACAATTGTACCTAAACCTTTCATACCACGGGCATCAAAAACATTATTCCATAGCATCTATTCAAGGAATCTTATACATAGCAGAGATGGAAAACATCGCAATACAACACGTCCTAGTCGGTAGCGGTGAGAAACGCTATGGTAAATACTGGCTGGACGGATATGCTTTGGTTCAGGGTGTGGAACCAGCCTACGAATTCAACAGTTGTTTTTATCACAGGTAACCTGAATGTTACCCCATCGGGGGTTTCAATACTGTGACAGGTACTAATTATGAGCAGCTGTATAGACGCATCCTGTTGAAACAGACATTCCTATCCTGTCAGGGAGTTCATGTTGTCAATATTTGGGAACATGAGTGAAGAGCAATGGTACAAAGCAACCCAAAAGTGGGTCGTTTTCTTAAAGAGGAGAAACTATGTGACCCCATACAACCCAGAGACGCACTGTACGGAAGTCAGACAAATGCTTTAAAGTTAGACCACCGCCTCTCAGAATGTGAGCAAATACACTATTTAGATGTCACCAGTCTAAACCCGGCTGTGAACAATGAAAAACCGTATCCTCTAGCATACCCAGAGATAATCTGTGACCATTTTTTAGATACAAACCAGTATTTTGGTTTGATCAGGTGTGAGGTCTATCCACCCAAGGCCTTTACTTGCCAGTGTTGCTGTATAGATGTGATGGCAAGCTAATGTTCCTGCTTTGTCGTACATGCGTCAAGACAAAACAGGCAGAGTGTAAACACACGGATGAAGAGCAGGTGCTAACAGGCACTTGGTGTACAATCAAGCTACAGGCCGCTTTAAAACATGACTATCGACAGGAGTGCATACACGAGATATGGCATTTTAAAATAATGACTCTATCTCTCTTCTGTGAATACATTCAAATATTCCTACAGCAGAAACAAGATGCATCTGGCCAATGCCACTAAACAGGCTTATGTGGATGATTATTATAAGGGCATACATTTACGTATGGAACACATCGAGGACAACCCTGCTCAACGGCTGCTAGAAATGGGGCAAGTTTGTACAAAGAGTTAATTTGTCAAACACAGAAATAATCACAGACACCAATAAGCTTAATGCTTATTTAGTCAATAATTCCTACGACGAGAGCAGCTGCGTGTTCATAGATGATGAAACAGCTTGTTTTTTCTGGCGATACACAGAGGAATACACAACAACTTCTGACAATACCAATATATTCATAGCCACATTCACAACAGCTCACGCGCCCTTGAAGCTGTACATTGTGTGATACAGCAATTGCAAGTGAGGGTTCTGTATCATGAAACTGATAGTGTTATCTTTGTTAGAGCCCCTGGGGGTGTCAATCCAGCCACCGGAAATTACCTAGGAGATATAACTTCCTAATTAGCTCCCAGAGAGTACATTGTGGAGTTTGTATCTGCAGGGCCTAAAACATACGCTTATCGCACATCTCTAGGGCCTGCCAGTATAAAAGTGAAAGGCATAACGGTGAACGTTAACAATGCAGGTGAGATACATTTTGACAGTTTGAAGGATCTTGTACAGTTGTATACACAGGGAGATGCACGTAACAACCACTGTTACACAGCCTGGTATCATACGCTACAAAAAGCAATGGGAAAATAGCACTAGTATTCTACAGAAGACTCAGCATCATGTTTAATAAAAGGACTTTAGCACCAGAAGGCTTGGCACATCCCTACAGCTATTGATTACCAGGTGTTAAGGATACCAGACTACAACATCCGTTGACCTCTGTGCTGACTGGAACTTGCAGCTACGGCAAGAATTATTTTGTCAGAAACATCTAGAAAATGCACAGTAAGTGATATCACACATTCCAACAAACCTTGTCTGGCTATATAGCGGTTGCCAGCGTATCTATACACCTTTACACCAGTTTAAAAACCTCCACTATCTAGAAGGTATGCCAGGGAGTCTCAACGATGATCACCTACTACCACCGAGCATGGTGAATATGGTCATCGACGATGATTGGATAACAGAGAGTGGACAGAGAGCTGAACTAGAAAAAGCCTTTACTCAGTATTTAGATCACTGCAAGGTAAACATCTGCTATATTGTGCAGAATTTGTTTAATAAGGGAAGGAGTAACAGATCTATAACACTAAATGCTAGTTAGGGAGTGTTATATAAACCCCCCATTGATAAACAGCTAGCTGTGATAACTCGACTGATATTTCCGTTCAAAACGTGTTTCTTCATGGAGGCTTTTGAAGACGCTACCAGTAAACCCTAAGGATATTTGTTGGTTGATTTAAAAACAACCCCTCTAGAGGATTATAGACTGCGCACCGATATATTCCCACCCGTTCTCCCCGCTGTCTACGCCCCTAAAAAGGCATCTAAAACATCTGGAAAGCACCCTTTGCTACAGTACTGCCTCAGCAGCTGTAACATCTTTCAACATGTCACATGTCAGCACGCACAAACAGAAACATTGTGCTGCTCAAGATGCTTGTATACACCACCATCCAACAACGCAAGGCCATTCTAGCTACAGCCTCTGACTATCTGGTGGCCGCTATTTCTGAGATTGCCTAGAACACTTAAAGGGACACATCCCCTTAACACAACACCAAGTAAGTGTGTTAAAATGAAGAAGGGCGAGGAGGCCGCCAGGGGGCGCAGGCAAAATGGATGCCTGGTTGTAAAGCTCTGTGAACTCCCCCCTTGTTCTTGGGCGTGTGGTAGATCGAAGAACTATGGGGGTGTTGTGACCATGGTTGCAGTGTGGGGAAAGTAGAGGGTACCTGCTGGTGCATTTTGGTGGTGGTGGAGCCCATACACTTGTGAGGAGGAGCCGAAACTTGAAAGCCCAGGAATATGAAGGGGAGTGGGCAGTCAATGACATTGACACTGGGAGAGTGGGAAACGAAAGCATGCCAGGAGCAGTGCCTGAGGCGACACTATCCACCACTGGCTTCTTGAGGCAGATAGATAATCTGCAGGTCCCTCTGTGGTCGAGGAGTGGGGACTGTGCCTGTCACTGGGGTTTGGACTGTGGTGAGTGGAAGGGTGCTGTGGCTGTGAGCACCACGGAGGAGAGCTGGGCCCAGACCTGGCACCGCACAGGCCTAATTCTCGCAGCCTGAACTGGGCGGAGAGGAAGAGGGTCCTGGAAGTGACATGTAGATGCCAGCGCCGGTGTTGCAGGACACAGCCAGCAGTGAACTGAGAGGGTGCCCAGAAGGCAAGAGGACCATCTACAGGAGGGACATGAGATGGCTGAGAACCTTGTGGAGGTGTGGCCCTTGGCCATTGAGCAAGGGGCTGTTGGATTTATGGACAACATTAAGGAAATGACGTGTGCCCACGAGGAGGGTGTACAGTAGAGGATGTCAATTTAACCCATTACAACAAGGATACGGCTGGTAAGGAACTGCTTGGATGCCCTGGAGGCTTTGCATGATTAACCTCAAGACACTGGAGTATGTGTGTGAGCCGAAGCCCCACTGTAGTGGCCTATACTCTGGGAAGGTGAGAAGAGCCTGAGTGGGGAGGAGAATGGGACGGCAGCGGCAGGTGACATGCCTTGTTGCCATTCTCCTGTGTGATTAAGGGGGCTTGCTGTGTATACCCACAAGGTAGTCAAGTCAGGGGGAGTGACCCCGGTCGGTCTGCATGAAAGGTGAGAGCGTGTGTAAGACCCAGTTGCGAGTAAGGGACTTTCTGGTGGCCTACTGAAAAAGCCTCAGAGTCACAGGCCGTATATTACGGGTGGAGGAGGGGAGGCTGTGGTATTGAAGTATGGGTCCAGAGTCACAGTGGTCGGTAAGGCCATTCGGGCAAATGAGTTGGAGACATGCTTTAAAGAACTTTAAATTTCAGGAGAGACTAGCCATGGCTACCTTGACAGAGGAACAAGCTATGGGGGCCTTGTATACGGAGATAGGTGCTATTAAAAAGGATACACAAGTCATCAGATACTGAAGGTTCGCACACAAAGTGGATCGACACTAATCATGGCCTGTGGCAGGGGTGCGTCCTCGCAACATTAATATTTAGTTTTTATATAAAGGACATGGCAGACTGTTGGGAGCAAGTGAGGATAACCCCCCCTCAGTTGGGTGCTACGAAACTTCAATACCTAAACTACGCAGATGACCCTGTAATATGTGACATGACCCCAATAGGACTCCAGAGAGCCTTAAATTGCATGTGTGTTTGTTTAGAGAAACTAGATCTGTCTATTAACACTAGTAAATCGAAAATCCTGGTTTTTAATATATTAAGAACCAAATGGAAAAAATGTAGCTGGCCCTTAAATGGGCAACACCTGCAAGTGGTAAAACAATATAAATACCTGGGAAGCTACCTATATGCAAGTAAGGGTCAAGCTCAGCCATCCCGAGATTTCGAGGTAAAATGTACAGCCGCGGCTGTGGCGTTTGTGCAATTTGATTACAGATTAAGAAGGTACGCAACGCTCTTTTTGACAAAATGTTATCGACAAAAGTCTTTGTCACAGCTGATCTTTGGCCTAGAGAGCTTCGATGGGATCGTACCATGGCAGAAATTGGAGGCGAAAATGTGGTGAGGGTCTTTCATCTCCCAAATTCGGTACCATTTGTTGGAGTCATTTGAGTTAGGTATTTGATCTGTATCTAATATTGAATGGGGTCTACTCCTACTATTTGCTAATGTACTTTCTCTGCCCTTTGCTTCGTTCTATGTATTTTTAAACTCAATGTGGGAGAAAGAATCTTGTTCACCTTTGAATAAATGGGTTAAGGTACGTTTTGATCTTTTAGTGAAAATTGAATCTTCCCTGGAAGAGCTCTGTAGTAACCCAAACAAGGTTAAGCAGACATTAGGCCTCATTCCGAGATTGGTGGTAGTCATGGCGCTATTTGCGCCATGACTGCCACCAATAACGGGTCCGGCACCAGTGTTGTGCAATAGGGATTTACCGGTGTAGTCCGACCCTGGCGGGACCGATATGTCCTCATTGCACAAACCATTCCCCATTCCCATTTGAGCCCCCATAGGGCTCAATGGGAATGGGGATGGTGCTAATAACAGGCTCGCGACTTGCAAGCCCGTTATTAGCGCACTGGTCCCTTAGCGGGACCCGTAAGGGACGTGTGGTCGGACCACACGTTCCTTACGGTCCCTGCCAAGCGACCTTGGAATAGGGCAGAAAGGGATTACCGGCAATGGTCTCCTTAACGGTGCCAGGTATCCCTTACTGCACACCTTGTAATGACCCCCATTGTATAGGTCAGCATGGACTGAGACTAGGGCAGCAATTGTGGGATATTGCTGTTTTAATGATAATTTTAATTGGTTGTTTAACATTTTTAATGTGATGGCACCTTTTTAAAAAAAGTACCCTACCAAAGACTTTCGATTAAAGGTCCTAAGGCTTAAATTGAATCTGCTGCCCACGAGAGAGGTGCAAGGAATGAGTAGATTGATTGACAAATCTTTGAGCAAGTGCCAATACTGTTCTAAGGAGGTGGAATCACTGAAACATGTATGCATTGAGTACCTGCTTTGACTTTGATTCAAATTGAGAAATTGGGCCTCATTACGGGTCCGGCGGTTGATTCTGTGTTAGCGTGCATGCAGATTCCGGCATGCCAGAAACAGTTGCACAGGCACGCCGATAATACCACCAACCTCCCCCAAAATCCCCACACCGCCACCCTCGGTGCCGGTGACTCCGATAACGGCTCCACGCTACCGGACTCACCGGCACTGGTAACAATGGTGCCGTTATTACAGTGACCGGAATAACGTGTTTGTTCGAACAGGATACGGACCGGCGGCCATTAATAAAACACAATCCCTTGCAATCCTCTGAGCACAGGAGTGACACCCACATCCCGAGCACAGATAATTATCAGGAGACATGTCAGCAAGGTTACCTGCAACCCGGAGGTGAAACCGCGCTTCAGCGAGGCTGAATTGAATATGCTGGCAGATACAATCATCGAGCATGCTGACCAAATATTCAGCAACGACCTCAGAAAGCGGGCCCAGTTAGGCAAGAAGGCAATCTGGGAGGAGGAGCCCAGAAGGTCATGGTGGTTGGAGCACCACCACGCACCGCCAGGGACTGTCATAAAAGGTGGGACGACCTTCATCTGAGGGTGAGAAACCTCCTGTCGGCACATTGCACCCAGGGCCTGGCCACGGGAGGCGGCACAGCATTCCCCATCCAATTGCAGCCATGGGAGGAGACCTGCAGTAGCGTGCCCCACCTAAAGTCAATTGAGGGAGTTAATGCAGCAGAGGCTGGAGCCATAACATCGGAGGAGGCTGGTGACTACCCGTAAGCCCAATGTCACATCATCCACTTTGTCCACACTGCATACAATATACTTGGCAAACATGTCAAGTATGTCATGCACAACGCCAGTACAGGCCTGCCGTCCTTCCCCCAGCCCTGCAACCCGGTTGCACACATCCACATACACCTTCACCCAACCCTCAATCATACCCCACTCACACAGTGAAATTAACAAAGGCCCACTGTATGGCCCTCACAAGAAGCTCCAGCTGGCACTCAAACACACACCCCCTGATACAGCCGAACTTGTGTTGTAACCGCCGTGCTAGCACAGGCCCAAATTCTAGTCAGTGGCAAGCACCTACACCACCAGCAAATGACGTGCCGCCGAAAGCAATGAACCATGTTGCCTCTTCGTCCCATCCATCACCACCCATGTAGCAAAATCATCACCAATGCAGTAAGTGCCATGGGCAGCAGTCACATGTGGAACGCATCCATGGCACAACCAGCCACTGCACAATATCATACAGCTAGTGTGCCAGAGCCATAACACTCTAACCGGGAAACACTAGTACACCACAGAAGTGCCACTGTACATATCATGTAGGCACACCACACATGCAGCCACACAGTATCCCTGACACAGCATTGACATCAAGAAGTACTAGCATTCATGTCTGTCTCATCAATCCACACCCATCACTGATGCCCTGCCTTTCTGACTCCCTCAGGCACATCATCTGGCAATGAGGCTTGACAGCCGAGTACATCCAGGAGCACCAGGCTTCGTTGCAGACGGACCACCACTACGTCCACACAGGACTCCACAGCGTCCTCTGGCAGGCGTGAGAGCACATCCACATCTGCATCCCACCGGCCGGCCACCCTCCCGGAAGCACCTGCACCCGTTCCGCCCACCAACCCGTTGGCACCTGCACCCCACCACCCACCATCCTGGAGACACCTGCACCCCTGGCACAAGGACGTCCACAAGGGGGACGTGAAGAAAATACTGGGAGGAGGGTGGAGCAGAAAGTGTGGACATGGAACGGAGCTGCGAGGAGGCCATGGCCTTCAGTCCCGCGGGCCCAATGAGCCCACATCCCCCACCCTTAGGCAGTGTCAGGGACATTGAAGGGTGCCTGTCACGCATGGAGCAACGGCTGGACTCCCTGACATCACTTGTTCAACAGCACCTCCATGAGGCACAACTCATGAGGGAGAGTGTTCAGGCAAGTTCGAGGAAGAATGCACGTGCACTGGGCAGATGCACACATACCATTGTGCAAATATCGCACCGTGTGAGGGAGGGCAACAGTGTGATGTCCTCGATAGCGGAAATTATGTCCATGTTTCTACAGGCCTTCTTGGACCAAAATCACCTGCCTATACCATCAGCTCCCTCCACCAGTTGCACAGTAGGGAGTTCATTACAAAGCAGCCCAAGACATGTGGGTAGGGAAAGTTGGGGATGGGGTGGGGGGATAGTTGGGGAGGGGCTGTGTGGAGTGGGTGGGGGGATCGTTGGGGAAGGGGTGTGAGGAGGAATTGTTGGGGAGTGGGTGGGGGGATAGTTGGGGAGTGGGTAGGTGTGGGGGATAGTTGGGGAGGGGCTGTGAGGAGGAATGGTTGGGGAGGGGTTGTGGGGAGGAATAGTTGGGGAGTAGGCGGGGGTAGTTGGGGAGGGGTTGTGGGGGGATAGTTGTGGAGTGGGTGGGGGGATAGTTGGGGAGTGGGTGGGGGTGTGGGGATAGTTGGGGTGCACAGTTTCACCAGTATACCAAATTCACATGTGTACATAGTTTGAAAACACATAATATAGTTGCTGTGGCAAATTGAATTCTTGACTGGACAATTATTATTCCGTGTGATAGTATTTATTTTTGTGCAGTGCCCAGTGCCCAGTGTGCAAGGTGGCCTGTGCCACCTGTCAGACAGGTGATTAGAAGTAGTGCAGTATCAGTTCATCACGTGCAACACGTCCATCCATTCCGCCATGGCGCTGGACAATGTCCTGATCATCATCACTGTCATCCTCTGCCTCAGGTGGGTGCATGTCCATGTCAGGGGGCAGTAGGACGCTGCGTCTGATGCACATGTTATGCAACATGGCACAGACAAGCACTATCTTACCCACCTTTTCTGGACTTTACATCAGTGCTCCCCCCCGATCTGCTCAGGCAGCGGAACCTTGCCTTCAACAGGCCAAATGTCTGTTCAATTGTGCCCCGATTACGTACATGGGCATGATTGTATGCCTGCTCGTGGATGTTGTGTGTTTGTCTCATGGGTGTCATCAACCATTGCAACAGCGGGTAACCGGAATCACCTGCAGGGGTCCAACAGAAAGTGTAAATTGTCAAACCTCTGTACATGTCATAGTGGCATAGGCTATTTAGTGATGATTTTTACACATGCACATGCAGTATTCATATGAGTTAACATATGTCCGGTTTCAGGTACCTAATATGCACTATGTGAAAATGCGTGTGGGTGGTGTGGTATGCAGTGGCCTTCACTTTGCCCATTTTCATTCACCATGACCTCTGACCTCTGTTATACCAAAGACAGAATATGAAAAGATGCAGCTATCATTCTTGTGTCATGGAGGAAAATTGAACTACATGTCCATGTGTGAGTGCACTTTTGCATTTCACATGAGTGGCATATGTGATTGTGTGATTCGATGAGGCAGGGGACATGGACATTTGGGCCCAGATTCATAGAATCCTGCGCAGAAAAGGCGAGAAGGGGCGTGCGCCAGCCGGGCGCAGGGAAACAATTGCGCGGCACGGGTATTCATGGATTTCCCGAGGCATCAGTAGCCGTAGCGCAAGGAACATCAAGCTGCACCAGTAACGCCCCCAACACGCCCCCACACGCAGTAAAAAGCAAGCGAAATGCTTACCACGGCACAAGCCCCCTCACCATCCCTGATCCAGCATATAGCCCGCATAGCAAAATCGTGTGAAAAACCTGCGCGATCCCTGCCCGCACCCCAGAGTAATTACACAAAAACACCTCACAATTCCTGCCCACACCCCACCCAAATAGTGTGAAAACTCAGCACGTACCCCAGTCGCACCCCAGCGTAATCGTGCGAAAACACCTCGCAATCCCTGGGTGCACCCCAGCCAAATCGCATGAAAACTCAGCACGTACCCTGGTCGCTCCCCAGCTTAATTGCACAAAAACAACTCAGAATCCTCGGCCGCACCCCAGCCAAATCGCGTGAAAACTCAGCACGTACCCTGGTCGCACCCCAGTGCAATCGCGTGAAAACTCAGCACGTATCCCAGCCGCAACCCAGCGTAATCGCGTGAAAACTCAGCATGTACCCCCAGCCGCACCCCATCCAAATCACGTGAAACTTCAGCAGGCACCCCGGCCACACCCCAGCCAAATCATGTCAAAACTCAGCGTGTACCCCGGCCGCACCCCAGCTAAATCGCAGGACAACTCAGTGCTTACGCCTGCTGCACCCCAGCGTAATCGCTCCAAAACACCCCGCGATCCCCGCAGAAATCCACTTAAAGCAGACCCCTCCTGACGGAACACCCACACCCCAGCCCACATCACCTCAGCCTGCAGGCAGCCCCCTCCACATGGGAAACACCAGCCCTCATAACCCGTGACGCCACTCTGCAGACATTCCCCACCACATGGGACACCCCAGCCCCCATCACCCGTGATGCCACCCTGCAGGCAGGCCCCACCACATGGGACACCCCAGCCCCCATCACCCATGATGCCACCTTACAGGCAGCCCCCACCACATGGGACACCTCAGCCCCCATTACCCATCACCCCAGCCTGCAGGCAGCCCCCTCCACATGGGACATCCCATCCCTCATCACCCCACCCTGCAGGCAGCCCCCGCCACATGGGACACCCCATCCCCCGTCACCCCAGCCTGCAGGCAGCCTCCAACACATGGGACACCCCAGCCCCCATCACCCGTGATGCCACCCTGCAGGCAGCCCCCACCACATGGGACACCCCAGCACCCATCACCCCAGCCTGCAGGCATCCCCCTCCACATGGGACACCCCAGGCCCCATCATCCATGATGCCACCCTGAAGGCAGCCCCCACAACATCACACCCCAACCTCCATCACCCATGACGCCACCCTGCAGGCAGCCCCACCACATGGGACACCCCATCCCCCATCACCCCAGCCTGCAGGCAGCCCCCTCCACATGGGACACCCCAGCCCCCATAACCCGTGACGCCCCCCTGTAGGCAGCCCCCAACACATGGGACACCCCAGCCCCCATCACCCATGATGCCACCCCGCAGGCAGCCCCCACCACACAGGACACCCCAGCCCCCATCAGCCATGACGCCACCCTGCAGGAAGCCCCCACCACATGGGACACCCCAGCCCCCATCACCCGTCACCCCACCCTACAGGCAGCCCCCCCTCCACATGGGACACCTCAGTCCCCATCACCCGGGTAGGGGAGGGGGAACACAGTGATGACAGAGACAAGGAACTTTGTAGGGCAGGTGACATTGAGATGGCGCCAGTGCATGTGAAGTGGGGAAGGAGAAAAGTGCGGGGCAAGGAGGAGGGAGCAATGCAGTACATGGGTAGGACATCATAATAAATACAACAATTAAGAAAAAAATCTAATTGCGGCCAGCTGGTGGCAAGTGCAAGCCTAAGTGCAGACATTAGGTATGAAGTGCAGGTAGGGGACTACTGTCATACATAAAAACAGACCAAGTGCGGGGATAACTGCACAAACACATGCTGGTGAAGGGCAAAGCACGATATGTGCGTTACACAGCATCAAGCAAATCCTGGGCAAATATTGTCAACATGTTACACTCCCACAGTCATCCCACCCACCACCCTCACAAACATAGTGATGGCCAATACAAAGTGATGCTGAACATGTGAAAGCTGTTAGGTAGTGTTAGGGAGAATTCTCCTTCTAGGGCTAAATTCCCTCACCTAGTGAGTCCCCCAGCAGCTTTGCTGGATTTCTGGAGTTTATCTTTTCCACCTGGTAAGAGTGTACATCCTTTTTCCACTCTTACATGTGTTTTGGCCTGTGTGTTGTTACTCATTGTGTGATCTTGGGCACTGGAGCACACCACTCCAAATGCCCCTGTTCTTGTATGGGTTACACAGCACCTTTAGTGTAGTAACCCAGGGTTGTCTTTTAGACTTCCCTCTTACTCCATTTCACTGGGGCTGACTACTGTCCCCCAGAGAAAGGTAAAGTTGCCATTTACTTTACATAGTGATTTTTACCACAGACCCAGTCCACCCCATCTTACATGGAGTACTGGAAAGGGCTAATCTGAACCCCTTTTCTGTCTGTGCCTCCTTGAGCATTGTTTCGCTCTTTTAACATTTAGACTTGGCTGGTGGCAGTGGTATCTACTCTAACTTTTCTACCGTGATTATATTAGATAAACGTGGTACTGTTCTTGGCTATTATATTAGCCTCGAACATAAACCCGCTTGACCAAATCGTCTTTCTTTTGGCTCCAGTTGGGTTTATTCACCATTTCTATTTGTTAAAGTCCTTCTTGTGTTTTACTTTGCACGGCAAACTAGGTTCGCCTTCTTTGTTCACCGTCTTTTGGCGGGCTTCTGCAGAGAAGCCCTCCTTTTGGCGCCTGGGTGTCTAGGTAGACTGAATGTGGGGAAGGGGTGTAGTCACCTCCTGCACAGGGTATCCTAGGAAACCCAAGTCACACTTTGGAATGATTGGCTGAGGTGGTTGCCCCCTGCTGTGTGATTGACAGCCAGGCTGCGTGAATGGGGGTTTTGCGCATAAAAGGCAGGTCTCTTGGGCTAGAAGTTGAGTCGCCTCTGGAACTACAAGGAACCGAAGAGAAGTGGAGAGAACAACGGCTGCTGGAACTACCCCGTCCCGGTGAAGCCCTGCTGCAGTCCTGAGCTATCTTCCCTTCGACGACTAAGAGAAGATCCAGTCCGGAGTCTTCTTCCCTTGAGCCTGGTGGGGATAACCAGCTCATCTTCTTCAGCCAGAGATCTCCGCCGTGGTCGAAATCGCTGCACACTGCTGTAGTGGTCCGGATAGCCACCTGCTGAGCCTCTCCTGTTTTTAAGGAGCACACCTTTTGCGTTGTCGCTGCCGCCGGCTTCATCCCTGTGTGGTGCAGACCCCCTTCAGACGTCCTCCTTCACAACGAAGCTCCAGGAATCGTGGGTCTGTCGGAAACCAACAGGAACAACTGCCAGGGCACCAGCTGCATCGTTGGAATAAGGTACTGTGTTCTACTCGAGGAAACTGGGTGAATCCCTTTTCTTCATCCTCAAGGCTCGTCCTTGTCTTCCCTCCTTCTTATAACTTTTGCTTCCGAACATTGACAATATCCAAGTACTTTTTGGCTACACTGAATCGTGAAATGTCTAACGGTGTGATCTTCGGCACAGGTCTTCGGTGTCCCCTAAACCTGGCTCCGACCCTCTGACTTTTGAACTCCTGTTTCTGAGTGTTTCTCGATACTGTCTGCCGAACCAAAATATATCCTGTGATTTTTGCCTCCAACTCCCTCTGGGTATCTCAGGTGCTAAGTGTGTTTTTGCCCCGGTAGCATTTCATGTCACGGATACGCGTTTATTTAGTAGACCGAACTGTCAAAAAGTGAACGCAACCGTATTCGCGGTATTGTGTTTTATTCATAACACCGGTTCATTCAAACACAGGGTACTTACCTTGAGACTTACTGTACAAAGTGAATTGGTTAAATTGTAGTATATTTAACGTGTGATTTTGTTTAAAGTTTAATAGAGGTGTTGTGTTTATAACTGATGGTTTAAAAATAAATGTACTTATATTTTTTACCTGAAACCTTGAGTCAGTGTTTGCTTGAGTCAAAGTAATTGTGGTCCCTTTGTGTAATCTATGCTACTGCCCATATACTCTTGAGATAAGCCTGGCTGCTCTGCTACTGCTACCACTATAACTTAGTAGTACAGGCTTGCACCAAAGGTAAAACTTGTATTGCCACCGGTGGTCTTAATCAGGTGTAGTGGTCCCTAAGGCCACTGCGCAGGATTCTGCTTACAGGTAGAAGTGTAAGCACAATTTCACCTTTGGTACAAGTTTGTACTACACAGTGAAATAGTGGCGATGGCTGAGCAGCCAGACTTCCAGACTTATCTCAAGAGCTTAAATGAGAAGTAGAACAAGTTACACAAAGGACCAATGTAGAGAGTTTCATGTGTTACGTTTTCTCTGCGCCTCGCTCCGGCCACGCGACAACTCTTGCATGATTCTAAGCAGGGTTGCCGCGTGACAGGAGACGGTTGGCGAAGAGAGGGACTGAGGCAGTTTGCTCTGTGGGGGCTCTATTAAATAAAACTACGTTCAACTTACCCGTGGCCGCTCCGGTTCATTTCAGTGGCGACGAGATGAGCCCGCCACGGAGCACAAGCGGCAGGGGCCCCGCGGCCTGTGTTGTTGTTCGAGCAGCAACGAAAGAGGAGCAGAGCAGGCGCCTCCGAATCGGAGCCTGGATCGGACCGCAACCGATCGGGGTGTCACTGCCAGACGTGCAGAGTGGCACTGTAGGGAGACAGTCTCCCTAGCCCCGCTGTGAGCTCTCAACAGGCGTCGCAGTGCTGGCTCAGCTGATCCTGTTTTGGACCCACCCACCCCATTCCTCATTGGATACCGAGGTGAGGAGGAAAGGGGGGATATAGAAGGGCACATCCTTGGGGGAGATCCACTCATCTGAAAAGCGCTCTGTTGGAGAAAACAAGCCCAATCACCACGTAATACTGCTAATGGACTAAGCAGGTTTAGGAAAAGGCCCCTGCAAACGTGCAGTGGGAAAAGACTTATAAGGGAGCATTTAAGTGCAGACATACTTGTCTTGCAACAAACAAGGATTTTGGCATAAAGATAGTTACAATATAAGAAACTTCAAGTATAAAAACAGTCTTTTGTGGAAATTTCATTAATCATCACAGAGCACAAGCAAAACTCTCAATAACAATGGCTGCAGCAAGTATGTCCCCACCCCCACCTTTTTTGTCAGAACCGGACACGCCGGCGATAAGGTGGGACAGATGGAAAAGACTATTTGATACTTACCTGATTGCTATAGGGGGGGAAAAGTTTGTCCCGGCAAGAAAGGAGGCGATATTACTTCACAATCTGGGTACTGAGGGTCGGAGCATTTATGATGGATTACCTGAACCTCCACAAGAGGGCCAAGGTGACTTAGATCAATACTCGGTGGCGAAAAAAAAGCTGGAAATTCATTTTGAAGCTAAAAAAAAATTACATTCGAGAAACACAGATTCTTTCAAAGATCACAGGATCCGCAGGAGCCTGTGGAGAATATTATTGCAGCTTTGAGGTCCCTCAGTCATACGTGTGAATTTGGTCTCCTAACAGACTCACTCATACGTGACCAACTAGTTCAATGTACCAATAATTTGAAGATACAGGAGAGACTTTTGTCAAAGGACGTGTCGGAGACGGCTGAAGAAACGGCGAGGAGTATGGAACAAACCCATAAGTATATGTCATCCATGAAAGGCGACAAGCAGGAAGGAGAAGTAGCTGCTGTAAAGGGGTTTCGCAGAATAAACCCTAGCAAGGAAGTCAAATGTTATAAGTGTGGGAGCAACCGCCACATATCTACCAGTTCATTTTGTCCTGCGAGGAACATTTCATGTTTGAAGTGCAAGAAGAAGGGACACTTCGCGAGAGTCTGTCGTGAATCTGGGCAGGTGCAAAATATTGAGTCTGGTGGAAGAGTACCCGAACAGGTGGAGAATTTGGTGGGGATGCAGGGCAGTCAGGCCAAGCATGTTCTGGAAGTGTCAGAGGTTTCACATAAGGGAGGTGCACCAATGGATGTGTTTATGGTCAACGGTAGGGTGGTAACAATGAAGGTGGACAGTTGTTCACCTTGGATCCTCATGTCAAGAAGAACATTTGAAGATTGTATGCAAGGTGATGTGATATGATATGATATGGCATTTGTAACGCGCCTATACACAGGTGTTTCAAGGCGCGACGAGGCAGGGAGGGGAGGAACAAGGGGAGACAGACAACGATCCTACTAGGCCAGGTGTCATTCAGATCGCGCAAGTGCAGGGGTGGGGGAGGGGGAAAAGTGCAAGGGGAAGGGGAGGGGGGAAGTGCAGTACAAGGTAAGTGGCATAAAGTAATAAATAAATAGGACCAGCTGGTGGCAAGTGCAAGGTAAGTGCAGAACAAGTGCTGGAAAAAGGGGGGGGACTGTAGGGATACAGAGACAGTCCCGCAGTGCAGAGGGGTTCCAGGGCATCAGTGCAAGTGGAGAGTGGCTGGGCCCAGGACCGAGGCCGTTAAGAGTGGTCCAGTTACAGAATCAGTGCAGTTTCAGTGAAGAATATTAGCTGTTCAGCAGGGGAGAGGGAGAGAGAAAGCAGAAGCAAAGAGGAAGGTTTTGAGGTGCTTCCGGAACCGGAGATGGTTCTCCTCAAGTTTCAGGGAGGCAGGAAGGCTGTTCCAGAGGGAGGCCCCTGCCGCGGAGAGAGGTCTACCCCCAGCTCGTTGCTTCGAGAAGCGGCTGACCCTGAGGGAGTTGGAGGCGGATGAGCGAAGGGCTCGGGAAGGAAGATATTTGGGAAGAGAGAGTTGAAGGTATTTAGGACCAAGGCCCCAGAAGGCCTTGTGGACAATGCAGAGGGTTTTGAACTTTATCCTCGCAGCCACTGGGAGCCAGTGTAGAGATTTCAGTCCTGGAGAGATACGGTCCCTGGGCTTGAGGCCAAGGACAAGTCTCGCAGTTCTGTTCTGGATGAATTGCAGAGGGCGGAGAGTGGAGGCAGGCAGATTAAGATAGAGGCTGTTACAGTAATCCAGCTTCGAGAGAACCAGGGCTCGGGAGACAGTGAGCTTCTGGGGTAAGGAGAGGAAGGGAAGAATACCTCTGAGGAGGTGCAGCTGGTAGTGTGACTTCTTAGCGACGTCAGAAATATGAGGAGAGAAGGAGAGTGTGGAGTCGAAGATGACCCCAAGGTTTTTTGCATTGCAGGTAGGAGCAGGGAGGGGGCCAAGGGAGGCAGGCCAGAGAGCTGCAGGGAAGGAGGGAGTGGGTGTACCGATGAGTAGAATCTCAGTCTTACTGGCATTAAGGCAGAGGTCATTGGCGGCACACCATTCCTGGATAGCAGACAGACAGTTAAAGGAACACAAAATAGAACCATATGCTTATGGTAATGTGAGAATTGAAGTTTTGGGGAAGTTCCATGCTTCCATATTATACAAAGGGAGAAGCTGTGAGTCAGACATTTATGTCACTCAAGAAGGTTTGTCTCTCCTGGGGTGGGGCGAACAGCGCAAACTGGGAATTATAATACAAGCAAGTGCCGAAGAACCGATTGCAGTGGCTGAGCTGAGAGACAAATGGGAGAAGGAATTTCCGATTGTATTTCAAGAAGATTTGGGGATGCTGAAAGATTTTGAGCATGAGATTCGTTTGAGGGCTGGTGCCATCCCTAAGGTGGTCAAGGTGAGGCCAGTGCCTCACGATCTAAGCGATAAAATAAAACTTGAAATTGAGTCGCTATTGCAGAAGGGAATCATAGAGAAGAGTGAGTGTTCAGAATGGTTGTCACCGGTGGTGGTTGCTACGAAATCAAATGGCGACATAAGACTCTGTGTGGATCTGCGAGATGTCAATAGGAACATTTTAATAGATAGACACCCCTTGCCGATAATCGGCGACAAGTTATCAATGCTCAATGATGCAAAAGTGTTTTCAGTGATTGATCTCTCTCAGGCATATCATCAAATTCCCTTGAAGGAAGACTGTCAACATCTTACGGCGTTTGTAACAATCTTCGGAACATTTAAATATTGTAGAATGCCGTTCGGGCTTGCAATGGTGGTGGCCGTATTCCAAAGAGCAATGGAGACTATAATGGATGGTGTAGATAATATTATTGTGTTTCAAGATGATATGTTAATATATGCAAACTTCATGAGAGAACATGATCAGATTCTGACACAAGTGTTAAGGAGATTAAGTGAGGCTGGGTTGACCGTGAGGAGAAGCAAATGTAAGATTGCGGTTGACAGAGTGGAGTATCTGGGGCACGAGATTGACAAGCAGGGGGTGAGACCTAAGAGAGATCTAGTGGAGGCGTTGAAATGTGCACCAGTGCCAATAGATAAAGATCAAGTAAGATTGTTTTTAGGGTTAGCTGAATATTATCATAGATTTGTGAAGGACTTTGCCAGAGTGTCCTCACCCCTGAGAATGCTGCTTAAGAAGGGGGCAAGGTTTGAGTGGACTTCAGAGTGTGATGTAGCTTTTGACTGTATTAAACAGGCAGTGAGTGAGGCGCCCTCGATTGGATAGTTCGATATCAGGGACAGGAGTGTCTTGGTGGTTGATGCGAGCATGTTAGGTTTGGGGGCGACATTAGTACAATTTGATAAGGACAACAGAGAGAGAGTCATTGTGTTTGCCTCTAGGGCACTGAGAGGTGCAGAGTATAAGTACTCTGTTATTGAAAGAGAAACATTAGCAATGTTTCGGGCCATTGTCCACTTTAAATATTTTTTGTGGGGGAGAAGATTCACTGTCAGGTCGGACCATAAACCCATGGTGCAACTATTTGAAAGCGGAAGTTGGGCCATGGGTTCCCCTAGGATAAGTAGGTGGGGTTTAGGACTCCAAAATTAAAATTTTGTTGTGAGTTACCTACCTGGGAAAAGGAATGTGGTGGTGGATTGCCTGTCCAGGCTACCGGTTGGGAAAATAGTAGAGGACAAGGCTATGGAGGGGGAGGAGTCAGTGGTAGCGGAGGTGCAAAGTGCAGTTAGTCAGGAAAGGTGGGTACAGGAAGAGCATTTGGATGAGGACCTCAAGTTGATTAAAAGGTGGACTGTGATGGGATGGCCGGATAGGAAGGAGCTAGATAGAAGGTTCAATGGTGGTGGGAGATTAAGGAAGAATTGAATTTGTATGAGAACAGGTTAAGGAGGGGACGTTGTGTGGTTCCTCCAGAATCTCTTAGATCCACTTTAGTAGAACTGGCGCATCAGGGACACCCAGGGGAAGGGGCCATGAAAACGAAACTGCGGCAGAGTTATTGGTGGCCAGGGATTGACAGGTTGGCGGAGCGGTATGTCAAGGATTGTATGGCTTGTCAGTCTTGTGACAAGAGTAGGGTCGTGAGAGAAGCTCCATTGGTCTCTAATGTCATACCATACCAGACCAGCCCTGGACCAAGTTAGCAGTGGACATTATGGGTCCGATAGTGGGATTAGGTGAGGGTCTGAGATTTCTGTTTGTTGTGGTGGATTTTCACTCTAAATGGATTGAGTGGGAAGCTGTCAAAGAAGTCACAGCCAAGGAATTGATTATGTTTCTTGAGAGAGTCTTTCTTAAAGAAGGAGTGCCCGCTGAAATTGTGTCAGATAATGGGGTACAATTTGTTTCTGAGGCTATGAGGAGGTTTCTAACCAGTTATGGGATAAAACACACCAGGACAGCGCTGTATAATCCTAAGGCTAATGGCCTTGTAGACAGAGTCAACATGTATTTGAAAGGGGGTTTGCAAATGGCTATGAGCTTGAGACAGCCTTGGAGGGAAGTGTTGAATCTGTTAACTTGGAACTATGTAACTACGCCCCATTCGGTGACAGGAGTCTCTCTGTTCTTGTCCATTAAAGGAAGAGAACCTGGGACAAGGCTTTGTCCAGGATGGCTAGGGATGGCCAGAGTTGTTCAAGTAGATAGGGATCGGATTATGAAGCTTATCAACATGAGTCAGGAAAGAAACAAAGAGTTGTTTGATGCCAGAAAGGGTGTGAAAGATCGTGAGTGGAAGGTTGGGAAGATGGTATATGTTAAAAATCCCAGGTTGGTGAATAAATGTGTACAAAGTAAGTTCCTAGGTCCGAAGATTTGTGCGGTAAGAAAGAGTAGTCATCCTGGAAGGGGGAGAGTGTGGTCAAAAGGAAGATTAGCAAGAGCTTTTAATTTGGAAGAGGTGAGTGGAAGGGGAGCTTTGCGTGCCGATAAGGGCAGTGCGAGTGCTGTGCTGGAAGAAGACTTGAATGTGGAGAGTTCTCAAAGGATAAGATCAAAGCCTGTGTGGATGAGAGATTATGAATGTTAGACATGATTTATTCATGACAACTTCAATTAATTGTCTCTTATGTGATTAATTCTGGGAATGCAATTGTTAATTTCTTTGTAATTTTTCATGTGTTTGTTCATCCTCTTATAGTTGCTAAGTAGGATTTATCTAGGTTGTAGGATGCTTTGGTTACTTTTATTGGTTGTGTGTTTTGTAGTGTTTTTTCGTTGGAGGGGAAGATGTGTAGAGAGTTGCATGTGTTACGTTTTCTCTGCGCCTCGCTCCAGCCACGCGACAACCCTTGTTTGATTCTAAGCAGGGTTGCTGCGTGACAGGAGACGGTTGGCGAAGAGAGGGACTGAGGCAGTTTGCTCCGTGGGGGTTCTATTAAATAAAACTACGTTCAACTTACCTGTGGCCGCTCCGGTTCATTTCAACCAACTAATACAGGGATTCAAACACACACTTACTCAAGGTTTCTTGGTAAAAGAATGTACATTTATTTACACAGTTTGTTTGAAAACATTACACTAGAGAGAGCAGCTCAATGTTTCACACTAATAAACCACTATTACACAACCGCTAAGTAAATGAACAAGTTTAGCTCCACTGAAGTAGGAGCAAAATGGCACTTCATATACTTTAAAAAGGGGTAAAAAGACAAGGTTATTTGAATCAACAGCACAAATGCATTCAAAGGCAGGGCAAAGGGTTTCAGTATACTACAACCAGCAATTCATCTCATAGGCCTGGGCCAAAGTCAATGGTTCAGAGTCTTTGTATTGGATAGCACAGTTCTGGTAGTAACGGTTAAGTCTTTGCCACCGAGTTTAGAAGAATTTGGCTAGGCGAAAAGTTTGACGAATGTTTAGGGAAGGACAAGCCTTTGAAGTTCAGCAAAGTTCCACGAAATTTAGCGATGGCCAAAAAGATTTCCGGACCGCGTTTGCACAGTACCTTTTTAGTGAAGAAGAGCTGTAGCTGAGGCAGTTGTTCCTGGCAGTTCGAGCAGACCTCGCTGTTCCTGGGCTTCAGTCGTGGGGACAAGAAGGAGGATGTCAGGAGATTCCTGCACTGCCCAGGGATGAGGCCAAAAGCTTAGCAAGACGTCGGTTGAAGGTGTGAGTGCCTTAAAGACCACGAGCTGGTTTCCTTCCCTCTGGCTATCCGGTTTTCAACAGCACTCTGATGAAAATTCGACCAGATGGGGACGGTGTCCAGGTGGCTTACGAGTTGGTTGTTCCCACCAAACTCAAGGGAAGAAGTTAACCTTGAAGGGCTTCTCTGTCGATTGGAGTTTCAGGCAATTCGGACCTGCAGCAGGGCTTCACCAGTCGTCCAGGAGTTGCAGCAGTCCTCTTCCTTCAGCTTGTCTTCGGTTCTTTCGTTCCAGTGGTCGACTCTGCTTTCCAAGTCCCAGAGACCTGCTTTTAAACATTTTTCCCCCATTCATTCCAGCCTGGCTGTCACTCACACAGCAGGGTGGCTGTCCTTGCCGGACAGTCAGCCAGCCAATCACACAAGAGTGCATTCGGGTCTCCTAGGAGACTAAGCACAGGGCGTTTCGGGCACCTCCCTCACATCCTGTCCAAACCAGAGACTCAGGCGCCAGAGGAGGGCTTCAGCACTGAAGCCCGCCAAAGGCCAACAAACAAAGGGACCAGACTTGGTTTGGCGCGCAGAGACAAACACAAGAAGGACTTTTCCTAAAAGAAATGGCGAACAAAGATGACCGGAGTCTGTTTTTACAGATAGGTCTGGGGCGCCATATTGAAAAACATGGCTGACCGGATTTTTAGCTACCGTTGTTAGCGGTCAGGAAAAATCACAGTAGTTGATCTAAACCACTGCCACCAGCCATTTAAAGTAGGAAAAGGTAACATGTTACTGTTACATGAGTGTTTTGACTCAGAAGAAGTTAGGCAACCCCTCCAGCACTCTACAGGAAGATAGTGTGTGCTGGGTCAGTAAATTTAAAAAGACTAGTAAAGCCAATTTAACTTTACATGCTCTGGGAGACAGTAGTCAGTCCCAGAGAATGTATTTAAACCTTGGGGTGTCTGAAAGACACCCCTGTCCCACTGCACTGAAAGCGCTGCGTGACACACAGATAAAGATGATGCCTATGGAGTTGTTTTAAAACCCCATAACCAAAGAACACAAAAGTAAATCACACACAAAATACATACAAGAGTGGGAAAAAGGCTCACACTCTTCCCAGGTAAAAAAATAAAATCCTAGAAATCCAGTAAAGTTGCTGGGGGTCTCAAAAGGTAAGGGAAATTAGCACATTTTGAGAATTCTCCCTAACAAAAGCAAATGCCACTTGACTGTGCACACCCAAACTCCCCTTCACACTCATCCAATGGTCAGCCACATGTGTATATTCACCACGCAAATGGATAGCAAACATGACACATGCATGCAAGTAAGTATACACATGACCAACAATGGTAAGTACCAAGGATACCAAACCGACTAACAAAGCGGCGTACTGCCAAAAGAAATTCAGACAAACAATGGGCCTCATTACAATACCGGCGGTATCTGTGCCGGTATAACAGGCACGGCTGCTGCCGGTATAATTCTTTTTCCGGCGCCCAGGAATGGGCAATTACTGTATCATTATCATTATCATTCTCATTCAGAATGGTGCCGGTGCATCCGCCAAGGTCTGCTTGCGGGTGCCGGTCCGCCCGACAGTTCAGACCTGGCGGTCGAAAAGGCACCCGCGAGCAAAACTCATAGTTTGCCAGTACGGTAACAACGGTACTGGCAAGCTTACCGGTACCGTTGTTACTGTAGAGGCAAACTTGGAATGAGGCCTAATGACTGTTAGTAAACAAAATAAATTATATTGTACAGTCGTATTGTGGTCATACACACTATAAATATAATTGCGAAATATGTACATGACGAAATCAAAACAATGAAAAAATCTCCAAATAAAATTGCAAAATATGTACATGAAGGAATCAAAAGAAAGAGAAAATCGCTATGTCCATAAAAGTTATCTCCAAAAGAAGCAAAATGAGAAAATATAACCATTACCGCATGGTGAACAAAAAAATAGAAAACCCAAGTGCACTCCAAATAATAAAATAAATAAAAGCAAAACCACACATGAACAACTATGTACAAAAATGGAGTAAAGTCCAAAATCTCCAAATAATAAACAAAACCAACGGAAACACATATCTAAATAACTATTTACAAAGGCAGCAGGCTAGTGCTTCTCCTCACCATCCTCCCGCAATGTTTCGGCCAGGTCATCATCGTACACTGCGTCCAATTCCCATAGGCGGGCCTATGGTCTCTCCTCAAGGGCTTGCAGGGACTCTAGCATGGTCTTCTCCATTCCCTCTCACTCCCTGCAAGTTTCCTGGAGGACCTCAGCCTGCCTGTGTGCCCGACGCAGTGCTATATGTGTCCTGGCCATGATGAGTCTCGCCTCCCGTGCCTGCTGCCTCTCTGCCCCGATTTGCTGCCAGTACGACTACAACACGGAAGACATTCTTCGCTGACGGTCCACATTAGCATCTTGCCTGACGCCTGATACCTACCTCCCTGAGATGGTATGCCCTGAGTATTGTTGCCTCCTACTTCGAGCTGCTGCTGCCTAGTTACCGGGTGCCTGCTTCGTAAAGATAGCTTCTGGGCCGATGACATCACCCGGGGCCGTCGGGGGCGTGCCCTGCTCCTGGGTGCCTGCTCTCCCTCCATTGCCACAGCTCCTGTCGTAGCCTGGATCAGCGTGGTGACCACCTCGCCTGATCCAATATCAACTACTTACTCAGGCAGGGATGTGATCTCAACCAGATGGGCCGCCGTGCGTGGGGCAGGTGCACAGGGGTCCCTGGTGGTATCTGGGCCGGAGGGTGCCATGAAGGATGACTGGTGCACAGAGGAGCAAGACGAGGAGGGGGTTGCATAAGTGGCCAGCCCACGCACCCAATTTGAGACCAGGAATGTAGCTAGCCAGTTCAGGAGACGCCTTCCTCATTGTGATGATGTACAAGCATACGATCATAAGCCTGCACATCATCACGAATGACGCCTGTACGCCTCATGATACCGGTTAGCAGCAGTTCCACCCTGTCTCGAATGGCGAGATCCGTAGTCATTGGTGTTTCTGTTTGTGTGGAAACATCCAACACCTGCGGATGGGTCCCGCCTGGGGTATGTCGGCAGGTGCATACTGGTGCATGCGCAGGCCCAGTGGCAAGATTAGGCACAGGTACCTCCACGGTAACCTGCACTGCCTCCTGCCCCTGAATCTGGACTATAGCAGTCACACCCACCGCATTACCCCCGCCGGACCACATGGATTGGGCTGATGCAGCCTCCTCCTCCTCCCCCTCCCCCACCAACCTGGATGACTCTGCAGCATCTTCCACAGTGGATTGCCCCTGTGTGAGCTCACCTGTCCTCCCCGCTGCCAAGGAGTCCACGTCCACCTTCGCCCTCTTGGACCTTCCCTCAGCAGCTGCGGCCGATGTTTCAGATGCGGCACCAGTCTCCTCGCTCCCCGATGATGATGATGCCAGGGGCCGTGACTGGGCCCTGCGTCTCTGCCCGGTGGAGGCATCCCTGCTGCCTTGCTCCAGAGCACCTTTCCGCCCTCCTATTGCAACGATGCTGTGGATAAGGAAACATAGAACACATACATCAGGGTACTGTACCTATGTGTTTTTGGCACAAAACATATGCACATGAAGTACACTGACAAAGGTCGCAACCATCATCAGCCTCCACACCACACAGGTACATGCAATGTACATACATGCACATACATGTCTGCCCTCCACAACAGACAATCACATCATTAGACATGGCACTGTCAGCACCTACAAATTGTGCATGCTCCTCACATGCATCATGGGACATACATATGTCATTCACACACATCACCTGACTGTCCTGAAGCAGTGCACTGAGCTATCACATCAGAGTCCCCTCAACGTCAATCAGCAAATGTAGTGCACACATTCAAATGCACCAGTTACATACATCCAGGACTGTTGGCCAGTCACACCTCAGACACATACACAAGTACACCATGCCTGTCCATGACGTTGACGACAGCACCAATGTGTCACACCTTTCACACGGGCACGTCTCAGACACATGTAAGCAACCTTGTGCACGTCCTAATATGCTGCATCACAACACACATTGTAAAAGTAACACAGTTGGAATCAAGCATACTTCATAGAACACATATGCAGCACTTTCTGGGACATGCACGCAAACATCCGTACAAGAGGCATACTTGCAGTAAGGCCAAGGTGCACACTCCCACCACACATTAACATGCACATGCACTGGAGGCCAGCAATACATGGGCACTTATCAGACGTCTCCCGACGGTGCTGCAAATCTATGACTTGGGCATGCAGCACAGAAGAAAACTTCTCCAGGACCCACATGTCGGTGGTATTCAATCGGCCTTGGCGCCCCCCTTGGTTTTCACCAGCCGGGAGGAAGTGCTGGGCCTTGTTGTGGGTCCTGGATTTGAGGTCCTCCCAGCGCTTGTGCACATGGATGTAGTCCTGGTTCCGGGTTGATGGCACCCACGATCTGGTCCCAGATCATCTTCTGTCCTTCCTTGCCGACTTGCGTTGGTCTGTGGAAGAGAGCATCATAATGCCCCAGGACATGCTCCACCAGGTAGTCAACTTCTGTGGCAGTGAAGCTGACAGCCCCGCTGCCTTGGGGTTGCCACTTGCCTCAGAAGATGTTTGTCTAGACATGGCAACCCCCGAGGCAGGTGTGGGGGAGCACGGTGGTGTTAGGCAGAATCCTGTGCAGTGCCCTTAGGGACCACTACACACAATTAAGACTACAGGTGGCAATACAGGTTTACCTTTGGTACAAGCCTGTTCTACTAAGTTATAGTGGTAGCAGTAGCAGAGCAGCCAGGCTTATCTCAAGAGTATATGGGCAGTAGCAGAGATTACACAAAGGGACCACAATTACTTTGACTCAAGCAAACACTGACTCAAGGTTTCAGGTAAAAAATATCAGTACATTTATTTTTAAACCATCAGTTATAAACACAACACCTCTATTAAACTTTAAACAAAACCACACGTTAAATATACTACAACTAACCAATTCACTCTGTACAGTATGTCTCAAGGTAAGTACCCTGTGTTTGAATGAACCGGTGTTATGAACAAAACACAATACCGCGGATACGGTTGCGATCACTTTTTGACAGTTCGGTCTACTCAATAAACGCGTATCCGTGACATGAAATGCTATCGGGGCAAAAGCACACTTAGCACTTGAGATACCCAGAGGGAGTTGGAGGCAAAAATCACAGGCAATATTTAGGTTAGGAAGACAGTATCGAGAAACACTCAGAAACAGGAGTTCAAAAGTCAAAGGGTCGGAGCCAGGTTTAAGTGATACCGGAGACCTGTGCCGAAGATCACACCGTTAGACAGTTCACGATTCACGTAGCCCAAAAGTACTTGGATATTGTCAATGTTCGGAAGCAAAAGTTATAAGAAGGAGGGAAGACAAGGACGAGCCTTGAGGATGAAGAAAAGGGATTCACCCAGTTTCGCGAGTAGAACACAGTACCTTATTCCAACGATGCAGCTGGTGCCCTGGCAGTTGTTCCTGTTGGTTTCCTGCAGACCCACGATTCCTGGAGCTTCGTTGTGAAGGAGGATGTCTGAAGGGGGTCTGCACCACAGAGGGATGAAGCCGGCAGTAGTGACAACGAAAAGGGTGTGCTCCTTAAAAACAGGAGAGGCTCAGCAGGTGAATATCCGGACCACTACAGCAGTGTGCAGCAATTTCGACCACGGCGGAGATCTCTGGCTGAAGAAGATGAGCTGGTTATCCCCATCAGGCTCAAGGGAAGAAGACTCCGGACTGGATCTTCTCTTAGTCCTTGAAGGGAAGATAGCTCAGGACTGCAGCAGGGCTTCACCGGGACGGGGTAGTTGCAGCAGCCGTCGTTCTCTCCGCTTCTCTTCGGTTCCTTGTAGTTCCAGAGGTGACTCTGACTTCTAGCCCAAGAGACCTGCCTTTTATGCGCAAAACCCCCATTCACACAGCCTGGCTGTCAATCACGCAGCAGGGGGGTTGTCCAGCTGGGACAACCACCTCAGCCAATCATGACAAAGTGTGACTTGGGTTTCCTAGGATACCCTGTGCAGGGGGTGACTACACCCCTTCCCCACATTCAGTCTACCTAGACACCCAGGCGCCAAGAGGAGGGCTTCTCTGCAGAAGCCCGCCAAAAGACGGTGAACAAAGAAGGCGAACCTAGTTTGCCACGCAAAGTAAAACACAATAAGGACTTTAACAAAAAGAAATGGCGAATAAACCCAACCGGAGCCAAAAGAAAGACAATTTGGTCAAGCGGGTTTATGTTCGAGGCTAATATAATAGCCAAGAACAGTACCACGTTTATCTAATATAATCGCGGTAGAAAAGTTAGGGTAGATACCACTGCCACCAGCCAAGTCTAAATGTTAAAAGAGCGAAACAATGCTCAGGGAGGTACAGACAGAAAAGGGGTACAGATTAGCCATTTCCAGTACTCCATGTAAGATGGGGTGTACTGGGTCTGTGGTAAAAATGACTATGTAAAGTAAATGGCAACTTTTCTTTCTCTGGGGGACAGTAGTCAGCCCCAGCGAAATGGAGTCAGAGGGAAGTCTTAAAGACAATCCTGGGTTACTACACTAAAGGTGCTGTGTAACCCATACAAGAACAGGGGCACCTGGAGTGTTGTGCTCCAGTGCCAAGATAACACAATGAGTAAAAACACATAGGCCAAAACACATGTAAGAGTGGAAAAAGGATGTACACTCTTACAAGGTGGAAAAATAAACTCCAGAAATCCAGCAAAGCTGCTGGGGGACTCACTAGGTGAGGGAAATTAGCCCTAGAAGAAGAATTCTCCCTAACACCCCCCCCCAGACTAAGGGACAGGAGGATTGAATCCACTCCTGGATGGATATCATACCTCTAGTCGGTTACAAACATCCTAGAGAGACCATCAGTGTTTTGGTGGTGACTTCCTGCTCTGTGCTCAATGGAAAAATCAAATCCTTGCAGGCAGATTGACCATCTGAGTAATTTTGGGTCTTCCCCTTTCATTTGCATCAGCCAACTCAAGGGTTGGTGGTCAGTCTGAATGATGAAGGTAGATCCATAAAGGTATGGTCTAAACCTCTTCAGTGACCACACAATAGCAAAGCATACTCTTTCTATTGTTGCCCACCTTGTTTCAGGATGCTTTAACTTCCTGCTGATGAAACAAATGAGGTGTTCCCTACCTTTCTCATCCAGGTGACTAAGGACTGCACCTATACCTACATTAGAAGCATCCATTTGTACAATGAAGGGTTGGTGGTAGTCAGGAGCTCTTAGGACTGGAGCTTGACAAAGGGCTTTCTTTAGACCTTCAAAGGCTTGATTGCACTACTCATTCCACCTGACCTTTTTAGGAAATTTGGGAGAGGAGATGACATTCAAGGGAGAAGCTATGGTCCCATAGTTCTCTATGAAGTTCCTGTAATATCCAGTGAGACCTAAGAAGGCTCTCACTTGGGTTTGAGTAGTAGGGGTGGCCCAGTTTTGTACAGCTTGTACTTTGCTAGGCAATGGCCTTATTTCACCTCCTCCTACCTCATGCCCAAGGTAGACCACTGAACTCTGACCAATTTGACATTTGCTTGCCTTTATGGTCAGATGGGCCTGTTCCAGAGCCTGCAATACATGACCTAGGTGTTCAATATGTTCTTTCCATGTAGGGCTGAACACTGCAATGTCATCCAAGTATGCCATGCAGAAGTCCTCCATCCCATTCAGAACTTGATTGACCATCCTCTGACATGTAGCAAGTGCATTCTTTGATCAAAAAGGCATCACCTTGAATTGGTAGAGGCCAGCTGGAGTGGAGAATGCAGTTTTCTCCTTGGCATGGTCTGTCAGGGCTATTTGCCAATAGCCTGACGTTAGGTCAAATGTGCTGAGGTACTAGGCTGCACCAAGTTTATCCACCAGCTCATCTGTCCTAGGCAAAGGATGGGCATCAGTCGTGGTGACTGCATTTAGAGCTCTATAGTCCACACAGAATCTCAACTCCTTGGATCCTGCCTTTGGTACAAGCACAACTGGGCTAGACCATGGGCTAGTAGAGGGCTCTATAACCCCAAGTTCAAGCATCTTGTTGACGTCATTCCTTATGTGGGATCTGATATTGTCTGACATTCTGTACCCCCTGCTTTTGACAGGTAAACAGTCATCAGTGTTTATGTCATTCTGGCCCCAAGGGGTCAAGCCTGGTGAAAGTGAGAACAGGGATGCAAACTGATTTAACAGTAACTTGCATTCATCCTGCTGGTCAGATGTGAGACTGGAAGAGAGATTAACTCTTTCCACTTGCTCATCTAAAGGTAAGTCTCTGAGGAGGTCAGGCAGAGGTTCACTCTCCTCCTCCTCCTGAGCTGAAGCTAGAAGCAGACCTCCTATGCCAGGTCTAGAGACATAAGCCTTCAAACGGTTGGTGTGAAAGACTCTGGGAGCCTCCTTAGGGTTACCTAAGTCCACCAGATAGTTCACCTCTCCAACTTTACCCACAACTTTGAAGGGTCCTATCCATTTGTCCTGCAAGGCCCTCTGCCTTGTGGGGACCATAATAAGAACAAGCTGGTCTTGAGTAAACTCAATCATGTTAGCCTTCTGGTCATGCCAATGCTTGACCAGAGCTTGACCAGCCTTCAAGTTAACACTCGCCTCTGCCATCATATGTGACATTCTCCTCCGGAGACCTATCACATAGTCAGTCACTCGGACTGGCTTGGGGGAAGAAGCACACTCCAACCCCTCCTTAATCACGGCCAATGGACCTCTGACTGGATGGCCATAGAGAAGTTCGAAGGGACTAAATCCTACTCCCTCCTGAGGGACTTCTCTATAAGCAATTTGAAGACATGGAAGTAGAAGGTCCCACTTTCTTCTAAGGGGTTCTTCTAAAGCACCTATCATGCTCTTCATAGTTCTGTTAAACCTCTCTACCAGCGCATTGGTTTGGAGTTGGTAGGCAGTTGAGACATGGTTTGCATGTAGTGGGACATAAAATGTGATCCCCTATCAGCTATCACCTCCTTAGGAAAACCTACTCTGGTAAAAATACCAAGTAGGGCCTTAGCCACAGCCAGAGCCGTAACAGTCCTCATAGGTATGGCTTCAGGAAATCTAGTGGCATGGTCCACTACAACCAGGATAGACCTGTTGCCTGAAGATGTGGGAGGGTCAAGAGGACCAACAATGTCAATCCTCACCCTCTCAAAAGGGACTCCCACCACTGGGAGAGGCACTAAGGGTGCCATATTTTTGGACCCACTCTTGCCAGAGGTTTGGCAAGTGTGGCAGCTTCTACAGAATTTGTCTACTTCTGTACCCATCTTAGGCCAGTAGAAGTGCACAGATAGCCTTTCCTTGGTCTTCTTAAAACTTAAGTGATCAGCCAAAGGTACCTCATGGGCTAACTGCAGAAACTGGAGTCGGTTCACTAGAGGTACTACCAGTCTTTTGTAGTCTCCAGGGGTTGACTCAGTTGGTTCACTGTAGAAGAGGCCATCTTCCCAGTGCAACCTATACTTCCCAGGCTCAGTCTCATTGAGCTGAGAAGTGGCCTGTTGGCGAAGACCTTCCAAGGTAGGACACTCTATTTGCCCCTGGCTGAAATCCTCCCTGTTGGGTCCACCCTGCAGCTCAGGATGGTCAACAGGGTCAAGATCTCTTACCAAGGTAAGATCCTCTTCTAGAACTGATTCCTCAGTATCTAGTTTGACCATACAGGGTTGAACCTCACACTCAGCCTCAGCTGGTGTGGGAGTCACAGGTGTGACTTTGCACAGTCTCGGAGATGTCCTCCTGGGCACAGGAGTGCTTGCTGGTTTCTTGCTGGCAGACTTAGCTTTCCCTTTTGTCTTTTCTTGCCCTGCAATGGCAGTAAGTCCTAAGGACTTGGGGTGATAGCTTCCTCTATCATGTCCCCAGGAGAGCCTCTTAAGGTTCTCTCCCTTGCAGACCTTGTGAGCTCCTGCTTCCTTCTGCTGTGGGCCTGGGGGTACTAGACACAACTCCAAGAGTTTTAAGGTCATTACCCAACAGGACCCTCCCAGGTACGTTATTTTGCACACTTACAGGTATCTTGACAGTCATGTCATTACACTGGATGAGAGCTGGTAACTGGGGAACCATTTGCACAGGGCCTCAAGCTAACTTGGTTAGGTGTTTGGGTGCCTTAGCAACATCCTCCACCTTGAAAAAACATTCATCAACCACAGTTATGCTGGCTCCAGTGTCTCTGATGGCAGGGGTCTCCTGACCATTCACAAGAACACTATCTTTGTAATACTCTTTAGTATTATCTGGGATTGAGTTGTAAACATCTAAGTTCTGTTGTTCCCAAAGACCCAAGGACACTAAAGAAACACTAGCCTAGGCTCTCATGGGCTCATCAGCTAGTAGCTGAAAGTTTCCACTTGTCATAGGTACTTCATCCACCTGCAAGAAGGCTAAGGAGACAGTGTTGATCCCTGAAGGTTTACCCTTACACTTGGGATCTCCTTTCATATGGCCAGGCAATCCACAAACAAAGCATTTCCCAAATGCTCTCTGGAATGGGGGCTTGCTCTGACCTCCATCTGGTGTGGAACCAGATGGGACACTAGCCTGATTCGGTTTACCTTATGGCTTACCCTGGTTATGTTTGGGGCCCTCTTTTGGATTGGAATTATTGGAATTCTCCTTGTCTTTCTTGGACTGCTTTCCCTCTTCCTTCTTCTGAGTTGCCCCAGAATCCTTGTGAGGAGCCCTGTTGGCAACCCACAAGTCAGCAGCCTTAGCTAACTAGTTAGGATCTATCTCCTTTGCATCAGCCAAGTGCTGTCTAAGCTCAGGAGAGCAGGCATCAAAAATAGACTCCAACATTACAAGATTCCTCAAACCTTCATAATTGTTCACTTTGTAACCCTTAACCAAACCATCTAAGTTTTTCAAACAGTCACACACCCAGGTAGCCCAAGGGGTACCATCATGCTTTTTGAGGGTTCTAAACCTCTTAAGATACTGGGAAGGGGTCCTCCCAAACCTAGCTATTAATGCTAGTTTCACACACTCATAATCCTGCTTATCCTCCTCCCCCAACTCCATTACAGCATCTCTTGCAACAGGGGGAAGCCTAGAGAAAAGCCAAGGAATCAACTGATTCCCTGAGATACCTTGAATCCCATGATTGTACTCAAACAGTGCTAACCAATCCAAAACATCAAGTTTAGTCTCATACATACCAATCATTTCCTTTGGCATACAGGGTCTCTTAGGGCTGGAAGACCTAGAAGACTCTCGGAGAGAAGCATTTTCTAGAGACAGTTTCTTCATTTCTAATTCATGATTCAGCTCCATTTCTCAGAGCCTTAACTCTTGATGTTTCATGGCAGTTTGTGCATTAATACGTTTCACTTCTAATTCAAGTCACATTTTCTCAAGTGCAATAAATTCAGGAGTAAGTGTAGAACCTGTGGGGGTCCCTGTGGCTAGAGGTTGTGCATTCTGAGCAGGCAAAGGAGTTGTAGGGTTTCCTAGCAAGGACTCATCTACTTCTTCTAAATGAACACTCTCAGAATCAGAAACATCAAAATCCACATTGGCTGGAGTGGTAGGCCCTTCTGACCCACTCTCCAGACTTTTTCCCATTAACTTTGCAACCAGTTCAGATTTCTTTCCTTTACCAGAGAAATTCTTATTCCTACACATGGTTCTAAGAACCTCAGCAGTATAGAGTAAAAGACTCTCTTCAGTGTAGTTTTCCATACTTGACATGATTTCTCAGTTAAATAGATTTAGTAGTGTGAGCCTTGTGGTTAGTTGAACCCAAGCAACAGCAGTACTCTAAGTGTAATTACTCTACTTCCAAATCCTCACCGCTGTACACCAGTGTTAGGCAGAATCCCGTGCAGTGCCCTTAGGGACCACTACACACAATTAAGACTACAGGTGGCAATACAAGTTTACCTTTGGTACAAGCCTGTACTACTAAGTTATAGTGGTAGCAGTAGAAGAGCAGCCAGGCTTATCTCAAGAGTATATGGGCAGTAGCAGAGATTACACAAAGGGACCACAATTAGTTTGACTCAAGCAAACACTGACTCAAGGTTTCAGGTAAAAAATATAAGTACAGATTCCAAGATGGCCGCCCGCAGGTGAAGACGCACGTCTCCGAGCTCCGCGCCTGCAGGATTCAAAAGGTGTATAAAGCAGAAAGCAAGAGCTAAAAAGAAAAGGCGCAGAAAGCGCACGGGATACAGGCACTAATAACGTCTGACTGCGGACCGGGGAGGCTCCCTCAGCGCGGAGGAGAAGGAGTCCCGATGGACAGCGGTGCCCCAACGGTCCGAGTCGGGCGGGATCCTCGAGGAGAGAGGCCTGGAGGGGGATGGGCGAGTGAAGTGCCACGCTGTCGGAGCCCCCGGGAGAAGTGAGAGAGAGCGTGAATAGCCCCCCCGCCGAGTGTTCTGGTGGCGGTTATTGCCGGGGGGTCGGTGCGACGTCCTGCTTGGGAGAGATGGTGGAGGCCCCGCCGAGGGAGAGAGCCACGGACCGTACCGCCTGGGAGTGATCGCCGTCCCCTCCCCCACCTCAGGCCCCCGGAGAAGAAAGCACAAGAAGGCCGTCCGCTGGCATCGGTGGACGGATCGGGAGCAGAGAAGCAGCTCCCCATCGGAACGGCCCAGGCGCAACCATGTGGAGGTGGGAGAAGGGGCTGGAAACAAGCGGTGAGCCCCGCGGTGCTGACCGGACCTTGGAGGGAGTCGACCCGGGTGGCAGGATCAGGCGTAGAGGGAACAGCAGCAGCAGCGAAAGGAGAGCCCTCGGCGGGGGCGAGGTGACAGCAGCAGCTGGAGAAGGACCGAAGGGATCGAAGGGACATTACATTACAAAGCCTGATTCCACCATTAAACAGTGCAACACAGGCTACGTGGCCGGGTTACCAGAAGCGGCTCCTGGGCCATAGTAGATACTGGAAAAACTTAGCGCATTGCCCAACGGGGAAAGGTGAACACTATCTGACAGCAGACGCACCCCATCGGGGGCACGTCAAGCCCCGCTACAATACAAGAAAGGAAACAGAGGGCCTACAGAGGACTTAATAAACCCTGGCCCAAGCGGAGCAAATGGGATTGTCATCAGTGGCAGCCGCCAGAGCAAGGTAGGAGGCTCGCGTCCCTTAACTAACACACAACCAGGCAGGGAGGCCCAATAGCAGGCACTGGTCCGGAACAGGCCCGACGGAGGCGAGGAGGAGCGGGGCGGAGGCCTAGCGGACACTCCTTCGGGGCCGGCTGGACTCCGGGAAGTTAAAGGGGACTTAAAGGACAATCCCCCTCGGGGGATAACGCAGCAACTCCAAATAATACACAATCCCAGTAGCCGGGACGCACAGCCAGCCAAGACCCGCCTCAGCAGCAGCAACGCATTGACGGAGGGCACAAAAGAGTAGAGATATCTGTGATTAGCCTAAATGCCTGGCTCCAGGACGAAAAGTGCACCCCCAAAGGCGAAAAGGTCCCCCCAAATCCAGGATAACCATCTGGTCAAGTGCTGGAGTCGTCAACAACCCCAGGACCTAAACACACCGTCACAGCCACAACGCCCTGCAGAGACAATGTCGGATACATTCCCTAGTGCCGCAGACCCGAATAAGGAGGACCTGCTGACCTGCTTGAAGGGAATGGAGTTAAGAATGACGAATGCATTCCAGACTCAAATAGGGCAATTACGGGACGACCTTAGAACTTCACTACAGGAAGTCCGTAAGGAGATCAACAAGCTGGGAGAGAGAGTGGACACAACGGAGAATGGCCTCTCCAACCTATCAGAAGAAGCTAAACAAGCCGGCCAGTTGCTGGACCAGATAGCGGTAGCTACGAACAACCTCGAGCTGCAAGTGGAGGATCTGGAATACAGATCACGCCGATCGAACATTCAAATTAAGGGCCTATCAGAATCGGTTCCAGACGGAGATCTGCGGGACGCATTGCAGCAGGCCTTCGGTAGGCTGCTACTAGACATTAAGCCGGAATCAATAGAGTTTGATAGGATCCACCGAGTTGGGCCCCGCAGAATGGAACCAGGAGCTCGCCCCAGAGACGTGCTGGTGGCACTAACATCCTACGCCATAAAAGAAACTATCCTGAAATCAGCCAGAGCCACCACAGATCTGACAATCAATGGGAGTTCGATTCAGCTGTTCCAGGATCTGGCACTCTCTACCTTACATAAGCGGCGCCTGATGCGCCCAGTGACGAGAATTCTGCGGGATAAACAAATCCCCTATGGATGGTCGCACCCGTTTGGCCTTACATTCAGTTGGGAGGGTAGACAGAAGAAAATCAGCACCTGTGACGAAGGCCCGGAGTTGCTGGGAGTGGAAGAGAACCAAAACAGACAGGAGGGTGGTCAGATTCAAAACAAACAGCAGACTGGGGCCAACGCATGGGAATGGTCTAGACCTCGCAGGAGCAGACCTAGGAGAGAACCGCACCTTAAAGGCCCAACTAACACCTCGCCACGTCAGGAAGCTTAAGGTTAATAACCCGGGAAGCCCCGGGGTCTGCGGCCTAAGATGCCTACAGCAACAACCTAAAATAAAAGCACACGTATTTACAGGCCTGCAGGGGCAGAGCGGGGAGATACCGAACCTTGGAATCCAAACCGAGACAGGGATCTCTGAGACTGCTCGGGAGTAAAGCCCTATATAGTGACCTTAAGCCCCAGTTTATTCGGAAGGGGGGATTATGGGAAATCCCGGTCACAAGGGCCACATAAGGCAGGGTACGAGGGGGGGAGTTGGGGGGAGTAGAGAAACAAAACACAGTGCAAATAGCGACAGTATGAAACAGAATAGAATAAAAATGCAAGGAGCAGGGACGGGCGTCATTGAAGTGAATTGGGAGCGGGCCACAGAGAAAGGGGACACCCCCATAGAGGAAGGATGGCAGAATCTAATGTAGTTTCCCTGAACGCACAGGGGTTAAACTCTCCGACAAAGAGGAGAGCCATACTGGAAAGGTTGAGGACTATGAGGGCGTCTATTGGGATCCTGCAGGAGACCCACCTCCTCCCGAAAGATGAGAGGAGGATGTCCCACCGAGCTTTCCCACAGCAGTTTTACGCCTCCAGCGGGGAACAGAAGAGGGGAGTGGCTATCCTGATAGGATGGGACTTAGAGTTCAAAAAGCTACAACTCCGAAAGGATAGTGGGGGAAGATATCTTGGGGTCAAGGGGAGAATAAAGGGCTGTTTGTATACAATCCTAGCTGTTTATGCCCTCAATGAACGGCAGGACGAATTCCTCTTGAACTTACTAAACCAGTTGGGCAGCTGGTGTGAAGGCCAGCTGATAATAGGCGGGGACTTTAACTGTGTCATGGACCCGGCGCTAGATAAACCCCCCCCCCCACAGCGGCGGACCAAAAGAATAGGCAGGCACTGGGACGTCTCTTTAGAGAACTAGGGGTCATAGAGACGTGCGATTCTTTCATGAGGAAACCAGGGAGTACACCCACTATTCGGCGGTTCACTTGAGGATTGATATGATCCTAGTATCGGCTACGCTAATCCCCCAAATAACGTCAGTAGAAATAGGGGTGGAATACTGTTCGGATCATGCTCCTGTCATGGTGGGGGTGGATTGGGGAGAGGGAGCGCGGAAACAGAAGCTACCTTGGAAACTAAACGAACTCCTCCTGAAGGATATAGCGCTACGGGCCCATATAGAAAGCACCATCAATAATTACTTTAAAGAAAATGACAACAGGGAAGTGAGCTGGGGGGGAATATGGGATGTGGGGAAGGCAGTGATTAGAGGGGAGTTCATATCTCAGTTGGCAACGTACTATAGGAACAGGTCCCTCACAACACAACAACTAGAGAGAGAGGTGAAGAATGCTGATGTTCAACACAAGGCCCGGCAAACAAGGAAGTCCCTACGCGAACTCAGGAAAATCCAAGCCCAACTCGAGAACCACATGGCAGAGCGCGTGGCCCAGACACTATTAATTGCGAAACAGTCCTATTATACACATGGGGGCAAGGCAAACTGATTCTTGGCCGCTAAATTGAGGAAAAGGAAGGCCTGAAACTACATTACGCAACTGTACGATAAGCACGGCACCCCCCACACAGCGGAAGCCAAAAAAATGGAAATAATATTGAAATTCCATGGTGACCTCTTGTGTAGAGAGAACCTTGACAGGGCGAAACAATACTCCTACATTCACTCAACCATCCGGCCACGAATCACGGAGCAAGAAAGGAGTGACCTGGGAAGCCCGATCACAACACAGGAGATGAGTGATGCAATTACAGCACTTCCGACGAGGAAAGCTCCCGGCCCGGACGGCTTCACCAATGGGTTCTACAAAACATTTCGCTCGCAACTTCTGTCCCCATTGACCAAGCTCTACAACACGATCAGGGAAGAGGGTCGAGTGACGCTAGACATGGGGCGATCCACAACCATACTGCTATTAAAGCCAGGGAGAGACCCCTGTAAGTGCTCCAGCTATCGGCCAATTGCATTGCTAAATACCGATGCGAAAATATACACCAAAATCTTGGCAACAAGACTGATGAGGATCCTTCCGAACATGATCCACGAAGATCAGGCAGGTTTCATCGCAGGAAGATTCACACAGGACAATGTAAGAAGGGCAATAGATGTAATAGATATAAGGAGAAGAACGCAAAAAGCAATTGCGGTGGCCACCCTGGATGCAAAACGTGCATTCGACAGTATGGATTGGAGCTACCTGGAAATGGTGATGGAGGCCTTCGGATGTGGACCGAAATTCATAAATATGGTGCTAGCTAACTACCAAATTCCGGCAACTAGCTTCATGATCAACGGACGAAGCACAAAATACATCAAAATTCGCAGAGGCACGCGGCAAGGGTGTCCACTATCCCAGTTGATATTTGCGATGGCAATGGAGCCATTTGCCACGTGAGTTAGGCAGGATGCCGAAATCAGGGGCCTGAAATTTGGTCAGACAACTCACAAAATTGCGCTATACGCCGATGACATTATGCTTTTTATGAAAGATCCAGAAGTAACGATGCCCCGAGCAATGTCACAACTACAGGAATTTCGGGAGGTTTCTGGATTCGCCATTAATCTTTCGAAATCCAAAGCAATTAACATTACGGAGAACAGAGAGGTGATCGAGCACCTAGAGAAGGCCTTCCCAGTGCCGTGGGTGAAAGACTCACTGGAGTATCTGGGGATTCGCCTAACGAGCGACCCGCATAAACTATACAAAACAAACATACCCCCCCCTATGGAAACAGATGCAGGACGATATGCTCAGGTGGGAAAACCAGGAACTTCGTGGTTCTCCCGAATCACGGCAGTAAAAATGACTATCCACCCCCGTCTTCTCTACGTGGTGGGATGCATTCCAATGACCATTCCTCAGGCCAAAATCAAAAAACTGCAAAACGCGATATCCAAATTCATATGGCAGGGGAAGAAACCTAGGGTCCAGAAACACATCATGTCGCGCCCACCGCTGCTCGGAGGCCTAGGAGTGCCAGACGTGAAAGGCTACATATTGGCAGCTCAGCTAGCCCCAATGTTACGGTGGGCTAACCCCGAAAATCATAAAGGCTGGTGTCAAATGGAGCAAGCGGCCACAGCAACACCTCTAAAAGCCCTAATATTCCTGAAAACAAGGGACAGAGAGAAAGGGGACCTTCTCCTCGAAGCGATGAGGTGGTCCCTGCTTAATTGGGACACTGTCCGGAAAAGGAAGGGAATCCCACGAGGGCTAGGTCCTAACTCTCCATTAATGCACAACCCGGATTTCTCACTGGGCCTCCGGAAGAGGTTCTGGGACGGGTGGACAGGAGCAGAAGAATTGACCCTACACGATTTATACATTAACGGCACCTCAGTGTGCTTCACGGAATGCCAGCAGAAATTTGGCCTAGATGAAAATGAGCGATTCAGATACACACATTGGATAACTCACCCAACAGTGACACAGGCGGGCACAAGGACACCAACAGGCCTGGAAATGACCTTACGGGAAGGGCAGACAATGAAAGGAGTGACTAGACTTTACAGACTACTCTCTAAGGCCCAAGCGGAGGAGGTGCTCCCGTACCAAGAGCGTTGGGACAAAGACTTAGAGGTGCCCTTAACAGAGCAAGAATGGAGCCAAATCTGGGCACGAGCACACAGCACCTCCAGATGCACCACAATCAAGGAATCGGCATAAAAATTATGCCTTAGATGGTACCTGACCCCCCACCGCATCCACAAAATCAACAGGTCCTATTCACCCAACTGTTGGAGGAAATGCGGTGCGAAAGGCGACCTGTACCACATGTGGTGGACGTGCCCCAAAGCAAATGTCTTTTGGAAATAAATATTGGGCCATATTAAAGACATTACAGGGGTGGAGTTGCCGATGTCCCCCAAAACGATACTGCTGGGAGTGCCTATAGAGGGAATATATGCAATGACAGGGACCAGAGCCACTTTGATAACCCATCTGCTATCAGCGGCAAGAATGTCCCTAGCACAGAATTGGAAGGACGAGTCAGGCCCACAGACTACATGGTGGTGGGTTAAGATCTGGAATGTAATGGTTATGGAGAAGATATGCGCCCTCAATGCCGGAAAATACACAAGGTTCCTAACAATATGGTCGCCCTTCCACGACCTAGTGAAAGACAGAGAAGCCCATTACTTCAAGCCACGCCTACTCAGGAACATACACGTTATTTGACTCTTTACTGTGTTACACTCAAGACTCATTTTCTCATCGGGAAAACCTCCCGATGAGTTGTCTACAACCTAAAAGTTGGTGCTCAAATGTTACAGGTTTAAGAGGGTATAAGGGGGGGTGGGGGAGGAGAAGAGGGGAGAAAATGGAAAACACTTGGAGGCTAATAGACAAATGTCACCCCGAAGAGTATACAACAGGTGGTGTGCATTAGTCTACCAGACAATAAAGACTCAACAAGGGGTAATGTATTGGTTTCGCTGTTTTGATGTTGTATGCCTTATTCTACCAGACTATAAAGACTCAACAAGGGGTAATGTATTTGTTTCGCTGTTTTGATGACGTATGCCTTCGATTAATAAATAAAGTTGTTTAAAAAAATAAATATATAAGTACATTTATTTTTAAACCATCAATTATAAACACAACACCTCTGTTAAAACAAAAGCACATGTTAAATATACTACAACTAACCAATTCACTCTGTACAGTATGTCTCAAGGTAAGTACCCTGTGTTTGAATGAACCGGTGTTATGAACAAAACACGATACCGCGGATATGGTTGCAATCACTTTTTGACAATTCGGTCTACTCAATAAACGCGTATCCGTGACATGAAATGCTACTGGGGCAAAAGGACACTTAGCACCTGAGAAACCCAGAGGGAGTTGGAGGCAAAAATCACAGGCAATATTTAGGTTAGGCAGATAGTATCGAGAAACACTCAGAAACAGGAGTTCAAAAGTCAAAGGGTCGGACCCAGGTTTAAGTGACACCGGAGACCTGTGCCGAAGATCACACCGTTAGACAGTTCACGATTCACGTATCCCAAAAGTACTTGGATATTGTGAATGTTCGGAAGCAAAAGTTATAAGAAGGAGGGAAGACAAGGACGAGCCTTGAGGATGAAGAAAAGGGATTCAACCAGTTTCCTCGAGTAGAGCACAGTACCTTATTCCAACGATGCAGCTGGTGCCCTGGAAGTTGTTCCTGTTGGTTTACTGCTGACCCACGATTCCTGGAGCTTCGTTGTGAAGGAGGACGTCTGAAGGGGGTCTGCACCACACAGGGATGAAGCCGGCAGTAGCAACAACGAAAAAGGTGTGCTCCTTAAAAACAGGAGAGGCTCCGCAGGTGGCTATCCGGACCACTAAAGCAGTGTACAGCGATTTTGAACACGGCAGAGATATCTGGCTGAAGAAGATGAGCTGGTTATCCCCACCAGGCTCAAGGGAAGAAGACTCCGGACTGGATCTCCTCTTAGTCGTTGAAGGGAAGATAGCTCAGGACTGCAGCAGGGCTTCACCGGGACGGGGTAGTTGCAGCAGCTATCGTTCTCTCTGCTTCTCTTCGCTTCCTTGTAGTTCCAGAGGCAACTCTGACTTCTAGCCCAAAAGACCTGCCTTTTATGCGCAAAACCCCCATTCACACAGCCTGGCTGTCAATAACGCAGCAGGGGGGTTGTCCAGCCGGGACAACCACCTCAGCCAATCATGGCAAAGTGCGACTTGGGTTTCCTAGGATACCCTGTGCAGGGGGTGACTACACCCCTTCCCCACATTCAGTCTACCTAGACACCCAGGCGCCAAGAGGAGGGCTTCTCTGCAGAAGCCCGCCAAAAGACGGTGAACAAAGAAGGCGAACCTAGTTTGCCGCACGGGGGGCGTGGCTTGGACGCCCATGTAAAGGGACATGCTCTCGTGGAGCTCCGCTGATCCTGCAATGATCCTGGAGGAGAAGTGCGTGCACGGGAACCGGCCGGCACCGAAAAATAATGTCCATGCGTATGAAGATGATGGCTACACTCGCTGAAGCTTTGACGCGAGTGGAGGGTGAGGACACTCTGAGTTATACTCGTCTGCTTGCCGCGGGCCCCGAATCGGCCAGTGGAACAAAATGGTGGCAGAGACAAAGAGGACAACAGGGGTCACGAGATGTAGGTCTTGTAAAGCCCCTGCACCGAACTCCAAGACCAGCGATTAGAAGCAGACCGCGGCGTTTGCCCGGAACGCGCTGTTGCTTCACTGAAGCGGCGCACATCTGAAGGCACACGTACCCGGAGCTGGTACAACCTACGGACTGTACATTGCCGAGACCCGTCGAGCAAATTGGTAACCGACGCTGGGCCCGCGGCGTAATCGGATCGAACGCCGGCGGAACCCAGGAAGATTCATTGTGGCAGCGCACCAATTAGGTGGCCGCAGATCCTGGGGCCAACGCGAACGAGCTGGCGGTGGTGGCTGCAGTTTTCACAGAGCAGCGGATTAACTCTGTATACACAGGGAGATGGGAGAAATCCCATAGAGACAGACAAAACATCGGCGCAGGCCAGTTGTGGAGGACGATGCGAGACAATTGCTGATCCCCTGACACTTAAAGCGGCCCCTCTGGGCCTGGGCATTGTGGGCTGGATGGCCTTGTGATCGCGGAAGAGGGGGAACAAAGGGAGTGCGGCGAATAGGTGAGCGCACTCGAGCACTGGCCACGGAAGGAACACGACAGAGACCGGGCCACAACACCGAGAGGATACGAGCATGTGGGAGGACACGGCCCACTCTGGGCGCGAGGGAAGAGACAAGTACATACTTGGCCTGCTGAGAGTGGTCCGTGACCATGCGGACCTTTGTGCGGAGGGAGGCACGGCAGGCCCTCGCCCAGTTAACATAGCAGGATGTCCTCTAAAGTGGTTAGACCCAGGATCCGACAGTCCACGATGGAGGCCTACGCCAGGTCGCCCCCAGAAGCGGAGGGGGGCAAGAGCAAGGAGACCCCCACGGCAACGGCGGAGACACCGGGCACGATCCAGGAGGTGCTGGCAGCGATCGCAGACTTAAAGGTGGCCTGGGAGACTAAGTTGGGCCAGGCAATGAAAGAGCTGCAGGAGGGCCTGGACCTCAAGATCGAAGCGGTCCAGGAGGAGGTGAACCTGCTGAGACAGGACGTGCGAACGATTGCGGAGCGCACTGGGGCCTTGGAGAAGGAGATGGCCCCGAATACGGAGGCGTGCGCCGCACATGGAAAGGAGCTCCATGCCCTCGTGCAACGGGTGGGCAATCTGGAGGACAGAGCTGAGCAAGCAGAAGGGCGCGCCAGACGCAATAACATCCGTATAGTGGGCCTGCCAGAAGGTATGGAAGGGTCAAACCCCACAGAATACGTGGAATCCATGCTTTTACAGGAGATAACAGGCGGGGTGCTGACCCAGGGGTTCGCGGTTGAAAGGGTGCACAGGGCCTTGACAAGGAGACCGCCCCCTGGAGCCCCCCGCGGCCGCTGATCGCAAAGATCCTGAACTATCGGGATCGGGAGAAGATCCTCAAATTTTTCCGGAGGGGAGGAACGATTGAAAAGGGTTCAGCAAAAATCACGGCCTACCCGGACTATACGCTGCTTGTACAGCGTAGTAGGATGAACTTTGGATCGGTGAAAAGGAGGCTGAAGGACGCGGGCCATCGCTACATGTTGCTCTGCCCAGCCAAGTTGAAAGTGTTTTATAAGAACAGATCCCTTTTCTTCGAGACGCCGACCGAGGCAATGGATTGGCTGGACATGCAGGGCCGACCTCAAGAACTGGATGTCCAGATGGGAGCTGCAGGAGATAAGTAGCAGACGGCTGTGGCACCTAGGGTGACATGGCCAAGACATTGGGACTTGAATATAGAGTTGTATTAAGCTTGTGGGGAGTGTGTTGTAGTATCAACTGGCTGGACCCGCTGGACGCACCAATCCTAAAATAGACGACTGGGAGCTCCTAGGAGGCATCCCTTGTACCCAATAGTAATATACTTAGTTATGTCACTGTTAGATCGGTGACGCCCCGCAGGGTCCTAGCCTCGGCGACGGGACAGGACCAGACGCGGGTGGGCCTGAGATCCAGGGATGGAGCTGGGCATTTGTTGGGGTAGGGCAGGGTGGGGGGAGGGGCTGGGTTGTGTGCAGTGGATGGGAGTTGGGGAACAGGGAGGGGGGAAACTGTTGAGTGGGCAAGGGGGAGAGTCGGAAAACAAACCATCAAGGGAAGCATTGAAGGGAGAGGTGGGTTGGGAACAAACCGAGTAGATGGCATCGGCTAATCTCAGAATTGTGACCTGGAATGTACGGGGCCTTAATAGCTATCTGAAACGTAATAAAGTGATGCTGTATTTAAAAAGGATGCACATTGATGTTGCCCTGCTGCAGGAGACTCATCTCACAAGGGAGAAGTTGGAGGTTGTCAGGCGAAAATGGAGGGGACATGTTGTGGGGGCTACGTATTCTGCGTACGCTAGAGGGGTTATCACTTGGGTGGCGCTGCATGTGCCGCTCCAGGTGCTTAGCTCAACGGTAGACCCAGAGGGATGAATGGTGGCGGTGACAGGACTCCTGGAGAACAGGGAAGTGCACATCATAAATCTGTACGCCCCCAACCACGATACAGCGGCTTATTTTAGGTCCCTTTACAGCAAAATTAGCCCCCTGGCTGGGGGTGCGGTGGTGTGGGAGGGGACTTTAATTGCACCCTGAATCCCAAAATGGATAAGTCAGTCGACAAAGCGGGGAAGCCGGCACCAGCGGCCAAAGCACTGGGGACATTGTTAAAAGATCTAGGCCTAGAAGACGTGTGGAGAAGGTTGCATCCAATGGATAGGCAATACTCGCACTATGCAGCACCACATGACCTGCACACGAGGCTAGATTATGTGTTCGTAGCGGCTGAGTTAGCGGGAGAAATGGTGGGAGCGGAATACAAGGCCCGGGTACTATCCGACCACTCGCCTTTGGTGGTAGAGTGGCGACACCAACCCCCAGAGCGCGGATCCCGACATGGAGACTTAGGACTGAGGCATTACAAGATGAGGGGTTCCGGGAGGATTTGAGGGAGGCCATCGAGGAATATTTTGATATAAACACGGGCATTGTGCGCTCCGGTGGAACAGTATGGGAGGCGTTCAAGGTGGTGGTGCGTGGAGTAGCCATTTCGAAATCTAAAGGGCTCCAGGGGGGCATCGAAAGGGAACTTCAGGAAACGGAAAGGGAGCTGGAGGGTCTCACACGACACAAGGATACCGCCCGGGAGAATAGCGATAAGATAAAAGACCTACAGTTAACCTGCAGTGGACTCTGGGATAGGCTATGTAGACTAAATTACAAGAAATACACGGCGAGGCTACACGCAGGGGGCGATAAGCCGGGCAGATTGCTGGCCAGGCTGTATAAGAGTGAGACCCCCCGCACAGTGATCAGTGAGATAAGGGATGAGGAAGGTCGCATCTGTAATACCCAGGAGGGGGTGAACGAGGAGTTCCTCAAGTTTTACAGACACTTATATGAGGACGCAGGGGAGGATAGGTGTCAAGACATACTGGACACATTAGAGGACATGGAGCTGCCCACCCTGGATGACCTAGAATGCGCGGAACTGGACGCCCCTATCACCTCTGAAGAGCTGGAGGTGGTGATCCAACATTTGCCCACGTGTAAGGCACCCGGGACGGATGGGTTGCCTAGTGAATTTTACAAGACATACAAACAGGAACTGCTTCTGCCACTGCTTGCCATGTTCAACGAGGCCTATGAGCAGGGGGAACTGCCATTGTCCCTTCGCGAGGCGGTGATGATCCCACTCCTAAAACCAGGCAAGCCGGCCGTGGAGTGTGGGTCTTACAGACCCTTGTCCATGCTGAATCAGGACAGCAAAATACTTACGGCAGTGCTGGCCAATAGGCTGAAGAGGGTGATCGGTAAACTGATACACCCAGACCAGACGTGATATGTCCCTGGCAGGAACATTACAGATAACCATAGGTGGCTACATACACCTCATTGACCACACTGAGGAAGATACGGGTGAGCTGGCTATCGTGTCGCTAGACGCGGTCAAAGCCTTTGACTCGGTGCAATGGCCTTGGTTGAAAGCAGCCCTGAGGGGATACGGAATGGGACCTGGATATATCAGGTGGGTCCAGTTGTTATACAGCACCCCGGTGGCGAGAGTTAAAACAGGATCCATAATCTCAGATACTTGGCAACTCAGCAGGGGGACCAGCCAGGGATGCCCCTGGTCACCCATGCTACTCATTCTGGCATTAGAGCCATTGGCAATATGTCTGAGGCAAAAATACGGGGAGGTGGGGATTAGTACAGTAAGTGGTAGACACCTGGTATCGCTGTATGCAGATGACATGCTCCTTTATCTGCGCTATCCGGAGGAGAACCTGCAGTGTGTGCTAGAGGTGATGAACCGATATGCCACCCTCTCGGGCATATCGGTGAACCCTAGGAAGTCTAGTCTGTTCCGCTTGGGTAGATATAAGAATGTCCCGTTACAGAGGCTGCCAAGCCTGCCGATACCATGGCAGACTGAGACATTTAGGTATTTGGGAGTAAATATTTACCAGAAGATCGAGGCGGAGCACGAACACAATACGGAGAAAGCATTAGAGGGAGTTAAGAACAGCATGGTGTTTTGGTCTAGATTGCCCCTGACTATGATGGGGAGAGCGGCCTTGCTTAAGATGGTGGCCCTGCCCAGACTCCTGCATTTCTTTGTGAATGTCCCGTTTTTGATTCCCAGGAGCCTATTTGTGAGACTTCATAGCGTGTGCAGGGGTTTCATATGGGGTAACTCCAGGAACAGAGTGGCCCTGTGGAAACTCCAGATCCCATGTGACAAGGGGGGCATAGGCCTGCCAAATTTTGAGCTTTATCATCTGGCGGGGCAGCTGCTGTACGTGGCCAGGTGGCTGTCGAATGAAGACACGGCGGAAGCCAGGCTTCTGCGGGAAGACTCGGCCCCATACTTTTTGAATGAAGTGTGGTGTGGTTACAAAAGAAAAAACTGGTGGGAAGAGGGCAGCTATTGAGGCTGGGCTGGGAGGTTTGGCGCAGAACGTGGAGAATGATGGGTGACATAGAGCCGTTCTCGCAGCAGGCCCCGCTGGTGGCACTATGCGGGAACGACACTCAACTGTTCGAAGCGGTCCGTAGATATTGGGAACCGGTAGGCCTGGCCACCCATGGGGACATATGGCAGGAAGGGGAGGCATTGGAATTTCAGAGGTTGCAAGAAGAGACAGGGGTGCATAGAGGCCAGTATATAACCTACGCTAGGCTCATGAAACGCGTTAGGGAGAGATGGCCGGAGACAGTGCTAGCCGATGACCCTGATGCCTCCCTGGAAACGATGTATGATGTTTCGGAGGGCGGGCACGAAATATCTAGAATATACAAGCTTCTAAGAGCAAAGGCAGGGAAGGAGCTGCTTCAATTAAGGCAGGACTCGGAGGAGGAAGTAGGAGGACCCATGACAGATGGGCAATGGGAGAGAGCCCAAAGGTACCATAAAAGGTATCCCGGAATGCGAGACTCCAACAACTCCAATTGTATGTCACTCACAGGGCTTATCTGACTCCTGGGAAAATTGCAAGGTTTGGAGGCTCGGCTACGCAGAAATGTCCCAGGTGTGGGGAGGTGGAAGCGGGGCTGCTACACATGTTCTGGACTTGCCCGGAGGTGCACAGATTTTGGGATGAGATTAAAACTAAATTGGCTGGTGGGGAAGTGGAGCTGGACGTGGCATCAGCTTGGCCATGCATGCTCGGGATTTTTCCCAGGCCGCGGGATTTAAAGCACATAAGCAAAATGAAGGACTTAGCCTACATCCTGGCCAAGCGCACGATCGCAATGGGCTGGAAGGCGGCCCACAGACCCAAGGTGGAGCTATGGTGGACGGACCTCCTCAGATGGCCGGAGGCGGAATCCGTAGTTTAGTTTGAAGCGGTTACTAGGGGGGAGAGGAGGAAGTAGGGCCCTTGTTGGCCTGGCGGCAATTGGTGACCTCTATGGCAAACCCTCACCAGGACAATAACGAATTAGACTCGGATGAGTGCACAAGCACTGCGATACCTGATAATGCTCCCATAGATGACATGAGTGTGCCGGTTCTAGTTTGTGGGGTGGGAGGGGGGAGGACGGAGAATTACACTGTATAATGTGATGGTTTGATGCTGATTATGTACGTCCTAAACAGTTGTAATGTGTGTTATTTTGTTTGGTTTTATTGAAAATAAAAATAAAATAAAAAAAAAACACCTAGTTTGCCGCACAAAGTAAAACACAAGAAGGGCTTTAACAAAAAGAAATGGCGAATAAACCCAACCGGAGCCAAAAGAAAGACGATTTGGTCAAGTGGGTTTATGTTCGAGGCTAATATAATAGCCAAGAACAGTACCACGTTTATCTAATATAATCGCGGTAGAATAGCTAGGGTAGATACCACTGCCACCAGCCAAGTCTAAAGGTTAAAAGAGCGAAACAATGCTCAGGGAGGTACAGACAGAAAAGTGGTACAGATTAGCCCTTTCCAGTACTCCATGGAAGATGGGGTGTACTGGGTCTGTGGTAAAAATGACTATGTAAAGTAAATGGCAACTTTACCTTTCTCTGGGGGACAGTAGTCAGCCCCAGTGAAATGGAGTCAGAGGGAAGTCTTAAAGACAACCCTGGGTTACTACACTAAAGGTGCTGTGTAACCCGTACAAGAACAGGGGCTACGGGAGTGGTGTGCTCCAGTGCCCAAGATCAAACAATGAGTAAAAACTCATAGGCCAAAACTCATGTAAGAGTAGAAAAAGGATGTACACTTTTACCGGGTGAAAAAATAAACTCCATAAATCCAGCAAAGCTGCTGGGGGACCCACTAGGTGAGGGAAATTAGCCCTAGAAGGAGAATTCTCCCTAACACTCGCCCCCCCCCCCCAGACTAAGGGACAGGAGGATTTAATCCACTCCTGGATGGATCTCATACCTCTAGGCGGTTACAAACATCCTAGAGAGACCATTAGCGTTTCCGTGTTGACTTCCTGCTCTGTGCTCAATGGAAAAATCAAATCATTGCAGGCAGATTGACCATCTGAGTAATTTTGGCTTTTCCCCTTTCATTTGCATCAGCCATCTCAAGGGTTGGTGGTCAATCTGAATGATGAAGGTAGATCCATACAAGTATGGTCTAAACCTCTTCAGTGACCACATAATAGCAAAGCATTCTCTTTCTATTGTTGCCCACCTTGTTTCAGGATGCTTTAACTTCCTGCTGATGAAACAAATGGGGAGTTCCCTACCTTTCTCATCCTGTTGACTAAGGACTGCCCCTATACCTACATTAGAAGCATCAGTTTGTACAATGAAGGGTTGGTGGTAGTCAGGAGCTCTTAGGACTGGAGCTTGACAAAGGGCTTTCTTTAGACCTTCAAAGGCTTGATTGCACTACTCATTCCACCTGAACTTTTTAGGAAATTTGGGAGAGGAGATGACATTCAAGGGAGAAGCTATGGTTCCATAGTTCTCGATGAAGTTCCTGTAATACCCAGTGAGACCTTAGAAGGCTCTCACTAGGGTTTGAGCAGTAGGGGTGGCCCAGATTTGTACAGCGTGTACTTTGCTAGGCAATGGCCTTATTTCACCTCCTCCTACCTCATGCCCAAGGTAGACCACTGAACTCTGACCAATTTGACATTTGCTTGCCTTTATGGTCCCATGGGCCTGTTCCAGAGCCTGCAATACATGACCTAGGTGATCAATATGTTCTTTCCATGTAGGGCTGAACACTGCAATGTCATCCAAGTATGCCATGCAGAAGTCCTCCATCCCATCAGAACTTGACGGACCATCCTCTGAAATGTAGCAGGTGCATTCTTTAATCCAAAAGGCATCACCTTGAATTGGTAGAGGCCACCTGGAGTGGAGAATGCAGTTTTCTCCTTGGCATGGTCTGTCAGGGCTATTTGCCAATAGCCTGACGTTAGGTCAAATGTGCTGAGGTACTTGGCTGCACCAAGTTTATCCACCAGCTCATCTGTCCTAGGCAAAGGATGGGCATCAGTCGTGGTGACTGCATTTAGAGCTCTATAGTCCACGCAGAATCTCAACTCCTTGGATCCTACCTTTGGTACAAGCACAACTGGGCTAGACCATGGGCTAGTAGAGGGCTCTATAACCCCGAGTTCAAGCATCTTGTTGACCTCATTCCTTATGTGGGATCTGATATTGTCTGACATTCTGTACCCCCTGCTTTTGACAGGTAAACAGTAACCAGTGTTTATGTCATGCTGGCCCCAAGGGGTCAAGCCTGGTGAAAGTGAGAACAGGGAGGCAAACTGATTTAACAGTAACTTGCACTCATCCTGTTGGTCAGATGTGAGACTGGAAGAGAGATTAACTCCTTCCACTTGCTCATCTAAAGGTAAGATTCTGAGGAGTTCAGGCAGAGGTTCACTCTCCTCCTCCTCCTGAGCTGAAGCTAGAAGCAGAGCTCCTATGTCAGGTCTAGAGAAATAAGCCTTCAAACGGTTGGTGTGAAAGACTCTGGGAGCCTCCTTAGGGTTGCCTAAGTTCACCAGATAGTTCATCTCTCCAAGTTTACCCACAACCTTGAAGGGTCCTATCCATTTGTCCTGCAAGGCCCTCTGCCTTGTGGGGACCATAATAAGAACAAGCTGGTCTTGAGTAAACTCAACCATGTTAGCCTTCTGGTCATGCCAATGCTTGACCAGAGCTTGACCAGCCCTCAAGTTATCACTCGCCTCTGCCATCATGTGTGACAATCTCCTCCGGAGACCTATCACATAGTCAGTCACTCTGACTGGCTTGGGGGAAGGAACACTCTCCAACCCCTCCTTAATCAGGGCCAATGGACCTCTGACTGGATGGCCATAGAAAAGTTTGAAGGGACTAAATCCTACTCCCACCTGAGGGACTTCTCTATAAGCAAAGAGAAGGCATGGCAGTAGAAGGTCCTACTTTCTTCTAAGGGGTTCTTCTAAAGCACCTATCATGCTCTTCATAGTTCTGTCAAACCTCTCTACCAGCCCATTGGTTTGGGGGTGATAGACAGTTGAGAACGTGTAGGTAACTCCACAGGTTTTCCACATGGTTTGCATGTAGTGGGACATAAAATTTGATCCCCTGTCAGATATCACCTCCTTAGGAAAACCTACTCTGGTAAAAATACCAAGTAGGGCCTTAGCCACAGCCGGAGCAGTAACAGCCCTCATAGGTATGGCTTCAGGAAATCTAGTGGCATGGTCCACTACAACCAGGATAAACCTGTTGCCTGAAGATGTGGGAGTGTCAAGAGGACCAACAATGTCAATCCCCAAAAGGGACACCCACCACTGGGAGAGGCACTAAGGGTGCCATATTCTTGGACCCACTCTTGCCAGAGGTTTGGCAAGTGTGGCAACTTCTGCAGAATTTGTCTACTTCTGTAACCATCTTAGGCCAGTAGAAGTGCAGAGATAGCCTTTCCTTGGTCTTCTTAAAACTTAAGTGACCAGCCAAAGGTAACTCATGGGCTAACTGCAGAAACTGGAGTCGGTTCACTAGAGGTACTACCAGTCTTTTGTAGTCTCCAGGGGTTGACTCAGTTGTTTCACTGCAGAAGAGGCCATCTTCCCAGTGCAACCTATACTTCCCAGGCTCAGTCCCATTGAGCTGAGAAGTGGCCTGTTGGCGAAGACCTTCCAAGGTAAGACACTCTCTTTGTCCCTTGCTGAAATCCTCCCTGTTGGGCCCACCTTCTGCCAGTAAAGACTGCAGCTCAGGATGGTCAACAGGGTCAAGATTTCCTACCAAGGTAAGATCTTCATCTAGATCTGATTCCTCAGTATCTAGTTTGACCATACAGGGTTGAACCTCACACTCAGCCTCAGCTGGTGTGGGAGTCACAGGTGTGACTTTGGACAGTCTCGGAGATGTCCTCCTGGGCACAGGAGTACTTGCTGGTTTCTTGCTGGCAGACTTAGGTTTCCCTTTTGTCTTTTCTTGCCCTGCAATGGCAGTAAGTAAGTCCTGTGGACTTGGGGTGATAGCTTCCTCTATCATGTCCCCAGGAGAGCCTCTAAAGGTTCTCTCCCTTGCAGACCTTGTGAGCTCCTGCTTCCTTCTGCTGTGGGCCTGGGGGTACTAGACACAACTCCAAGAGTTGTAAGGTGATTACCCAACAGGACCCTTCCAGGTACGTTATTTTGCACACTTACAGGTATCCTGACAGTCATGTCATTACACTGGATGAGAGCTGGTAACTGGGGAACCATTTGCACAGGGCCTCAAGCTAACTTGGTTAGGTGTTTGGGTGCCTTAGCAACATCCTCCACCTTGAAAAAACATTCATCAACCACAGTTATGCTGGCTCCAGTGTCTCTGATGGCAGGGGTCTCCTGACCATTCACAAGAACACTATCTTTGTCATACTCTTTAGTATTATCTGGGATTGAGTTGTAGACATCTAAGTTCTGTTGTTCCCAAAGACACAAGGACACTAAAGAAACACTAGCCTAGACTCTCATGGGCTCATCAGCTAGTAGCTGAAAGTTTCCACTTGTCATAGGTACTTCATCCATCTGAGAGAAGGCTAAGGAGACAGTGCTGATCCCTGAAGGTTTACTCTTACACTTGGGATCTCCTTTCATATGGCCAGGAAATCCAAAAACAAAGCATTTCCCAAATGCTCTCTGGAATGGGGGCTAGCTCTGACCTCCATCTGGTGTGGAACAAGATGGGACATTAGCCTGATTCGGTTTACCTTGTGGCTTACCCTGGTTATGTTTGGGGCCCTCTTTTGGATTGGAATTATTGGAATTCTCCTTGTTGTCTTTCTTGGACTGCTTTCCCTCTTCCTTCTTCTGAGTTGCCCCAGAATCCTTGTGAGTAGCCCTGTTGGCAACCCACAAGTCAGCAGCCTTAGCTAACTTCTTAGGATCTATCTCCTTTGAATCAGCCAAGTGCTGTCTTAGCTCAGGAGAGCAGGCATCAAAAATAGACTCCAAAATTACAAGATTCCTCAAACCTTCATAAGTGTTCACTTTGTAACCCTTAACCCAACCATCTAAGTTTTTCAAACAGTCACACACCCAGGTAGCCCAAGGGGTACCATTATGCTGTTTGAGGGTTCTAAACCTCTTAAGATACTGGGAATTGGTCTTCCCAAACCTAGCTATTAATGCTAGTTTCACACACTCATTATCCTGCTTATCCTCCTCCCCAACTCCATTACAGCATGACTTGCAACAGGGGGAAGCCTAGAGAAAAGCCAAGGAATCAACTGATTCCCTAAGATACCTTGAATCCCATTATTGTTCTCAAACAGTGCTAACCAATCCAAAACATCAAGTTTAGTCGCATACATACCTATCATTTCCTTTGGCATACGGGGTCTCTTAGGGCTGGAAGACCTAGAAGACTCTGGGAGAGAAGCATTTTCTAGAGACAGTTTCTTCATTTCTAATTCATGATTCAGCTCCATTTCTCTGAGCCTTAACTCTTGATGTTTCATGGCAGTTTGTGCATTAATATGTTTCACTTCTAATTCAAGTCTCATTTTCTCAAGTGCAATAAATTCAGGAGTAAGTGTAGAACCTGTGGGGGTCCCTGTGGCTAGAGGTTGTGCATTCTGAGCAGGCAAAGGAGTTGTAGGGTTTCCTAGCAAAGACTCATCTACTTCTTCTAAATGAACACTCTCAGAATCAGAAACATCAAAATCCACATTGGCTGGAGTGGTAGGCCCTTCTGACCCACTCTCCAGACTTTTTCCCATTAACTTTGCAACCAGTTCAGATTTCTTTCCTTTACCAGAGAAATCCTTATCCCTACACATGGTTCTAAGAACCTCAGCAGTATAGAGTAAAATACTCTCTTCAGTGTAGTTTTCCATACTTGACATGATTTCTCAGTTAAATAGATTTAGTGGTGTGAGCCTTGTGGTTAGTTGAACCCAAGCAACAGCGGTACTCTAAGTGTAATTACTCTACTTCCAAATCCTCACCGCTGTACACCAGTGTTAGGCAGAATCCCGTGCAGTGCACTTAGGGACCACTACACACAATTAAGACTACAGGTGGCAATACAAGTTTACCTTTGGTACAAGCCTGTACTACTAAGTTATAGTGGTAGCAGTAGCAGAGCAGCCAGGCTTATCTCAAGAGTATATGAGCAGTAGCAGAGATTACACAAAGGGACCACAATTACTTTGACTCAAGCAAACACTGACTCAAGGTTTCAGGTTAAAAATATAAGTACATTTATTTTTAAACCATCAGTTATAAGCACAACACCTCTATTAAACTTTAAACAAAACCACACGTTAAATATACTACAACTAACCAATTCACTCTGTACAGTATGTCTCAAGGTAAGTTCCCTGTGTTTGAAAGAACCGGTGTTATGAACAAAACACGATACCGCGGATACGGTTGCGATCACTTTTTGACAGTTCGGTCTATTCAATAAACGCCTATCCGTGACATGAAATGCTACCGGGGCAAAAGCACACTTAGAACCTGAAATACCCAGAGGGAGTTGGAGGCAAAAATCACAGGCAATATTTAGGTTAGGCAGACAGTATCGAGAAACACTCAGAAACAGGAGTTCAAAAGTCAAAGGGTCGGAGCCAGGTTTACGTGACACCGGAGACCTGTGCCGAAGATCACACCGTTAGACAGTTCACGATTCACGTAGCGCCACACAGGGATGAAGCCGGCAGTAGCGACAACGAAAAAGGTGTGCTCCTTAAAAACAGGAGAGGCTCAGCAGGTGGCTATCTGGACCACTACAGCAGTGTGCAGCGATTTCGACCACGGCGGAGATCTCTGGCTGAAGAAGATGAGCTGGTTATCCCCACCAGGCTCAAGGGTAGAAGACTCCGGACTGGATCTCCTCTTAGTCGTTGAAGGGAAGATAGCTCAGGACTGCAGCAGGGCTTCACCGGGACGGGGTAGTTGCAGCAGCCGTCGTTCTCTCCGCTTCTCTTCGGTTCCTTGTAGTTCCAGAGGCGACTCTGACTTCTAGCCCAAGAGACCTGCCTTTTATGCGCAAAACCCCCATTCACACAGCCTGGCTGTCAATCACACAGCAGGGGGGTTGTCCAGCGGGACAACCACCTCAGCCAATCATGGCAAAGTGCGACTTGGGTTTCCTAGGATACCCTGTGCATGGGGTGACTACACCCCTTCCCCACATTCAGTCTACCTAGACACCCAGGCACCAAGAGAAGGGCTTCTCTGCAGAAGCCTGCCAAAATACGGTGAACAAAGAAGGCGAACCTAGTTTGCCGCGCAAAGTAAAACACAAGAAGGACTTTAACAAAAAGAAATGGCGAATAAACCCAACCGGAGCCAAAAGAAAGACGATTTGGTCAAGCGGGTTTATGTTCGAGGCTAATATAATAGCCAAGAACAGTACCACATTTATCTAATATAATCGCGGTAGAAAAGTTAGGGTAGATACCCCTGCCACCAGCTAAGTCTAAATGTTAAAAGAGTGAAACAATGCTCAGGGAGGTACAGACAGAAAAGGGGTACAGATTAGCCCTTTCCAGTACTCCATGTAAGATGGGGTGTACTGGGTCTGTGGTAAAAATTACTATGTAAAGTAAATGGCAACTTTACCTTTCTCTGGGGGACAGTAGTCAGCCCCAGCGAAATGGAGTCAGAGGGAAGTCTTAAAGACAACCCTGGGTTACTACACTAAAGGTGCTGTGTAACCCGTCGAAGAACAGGGGCACCTGGAGTGGTGTGCTCCAGTGCCCAAGATCACAAAATGAGCAAAAACACATAGGCCAAAAAACATGTAAGAGTGGAAAAAGGATGTACACTCTTACCAGGTGGAAAAATAAACTCCAGAAATCCAGCAAAGCTGCTGGGGGACTCACTAGGTGAGGGAAATTAGCCCTAGAAGGAGTATTCTCCCTAACAAGTGGTCCTGGGGCTGGGCTGTGTTGCGGTGGTCTGGCATGTTGGGAGTCTTCTGGATCAGCAGAGGTGGTCACAGGGCCGACGACAGGAGCACTGGCAATGGAAAATTGCAGGGCACGTGGGTGGCAGGCACACATAGTGGGCAGGCAGCAGCAGATGGCTCTTAGGAGGCAGCTCAGGGTAGTAGGAGGCAGGTAAATTGGCTGGTAGGCAGGAGCGTGGGTCTTCCGTGTTACTCGCGTGGGCAGCCGGAAACAGAGTGACGTGTGGAAACATCGCGTTAGCTTGAAATCTGAGAAAAGGGCCTACGCGCGTATGTTACGTGACGCGCTGAAAATTGGGCGTTCGAGTTCAGAATCGAGATAAGAGCATGTAGGAGAACATCACACATTTGTGCGAGTTAGAGCGGACGGACCTGTGGACTTTGTAGATATTTGCGTTTCCACGCTATCTTTTCACTACTGCGACAGTTCACCTTTTTGTTTTGGTGGGGGATTTGCCTCTGCGCACACGCGTGGGTACTTTTCCCCCACCACTTTTCCCTATTTTCTGAGGCTAACAGTGAGTAGCGTACACATTTAGCATACTGTGGGTGCCCCTGTGTGCCGCGTACCCCCATTCATAACATCACAGTACCTTACGTGTCCTTCGCGTATGCATTTTTTGTGTTGATGGGTGCCACAGCATACTGCCTAATGTTTATTCTTTTCACGTCAGCTACCGACGGGTTGCGTACACGTATTTTTCATTTTTGGGGTGCCTGTGCATTACGCGTCCCGTTTCTTTTTCCCCAGGGGTTACATTGAGCCTTACTGGAGCACACTGGTACGTTTTACATCACATACACTGCCCTCCTCCCTCAAATTGCCCAGTACAATTGATAGCTGTGCCTCCGATTGCACTAATCCATCAGTGCCATGAGTGGGAGGGCAACGAGGGGGAAGGGAGGCAGAGGTGACCGAGGGGGCCGAGGTGGCAGAGGTGTCCAGGCCGTGAGGGAGAGCTATGCCCCCACTCAACAGGGTCAGGGAGATGCAGCTGATGCTGACGTCCCCAGCACACAGGGTCCAGAAGCAGTAGGGTCATCTGCTGTTCACACCAGCCAGGGGCAGGAAGCTGCAGGGGCAGTTGCAGCCCCCACCACCCTGGCTCAGGGTTCCCCAGCCAGGCCTGTAGTGGTCACAGCCCTGGTCCACAGAGACGCAGGGGCAGATGTCATTGTGTCCAAGGGGAAGGGAACTGCAGTGAAAGGACGTGGCACCAGCACCCAGGTACGGCTACCTGCAAGGCAATCTACTGTCCCAGCATCAGTGGGTGATGCCACAGCCCAGTCCACCAGTGCTCCAGCCCCTACTGACCCAAGTGGTCCCAGCCACACAGGGTCTGCACGACCTTGCAAGAAGGTGAATCATGCAGTAGCGGAACAGACTCAAACCCAAAGCACGGCACAGGAGACCCCCACGTTGAGGAAGAGGAGCTTCAATGATGACTCCAGATCCTCATGGACTACATGTGGGAACACTACCGTGACATGCTCGTGCAGGCAGGGAGCACACATACGCCTGCTCAGCAGTCCTGCTCAGCGTATGGCCCACTAGCAGCGAGTCACAGATAGAATCAACACCTTGCGCAATGAGAGGCGCACCGTTCCTGAGGCAGTGAAGGGTTGGAATGACCTCTGGCGTTGAGCCAAAGAGAAGCTGGGTGCCATCTTTACCTCTACTCTGGTGACTGGAGGTGGGTCACCATGAGAGACCGATGAACTCACTCCACATGAAGAGGTAATTAGTGAGATGATTGATGTGGAGCAGATCCAAGGCGTGGGAGACCTGCCAATTTATGAGCCTGTGCATCCAGGATATGTGTTTGTCGCTTGAATGAAGTGTCATGATTGTCTGGCACTTATGCCTGCATTTGTATCACTGCCATGGGTGAACCATGTCATGCTGGACTGACACGTGCTTCTTGTCCTGCAGACTGCATACAAACGATGTGCTGCACACTGTGACAATCCTCATCACCACACCTGCTCCCTCCTTTCCTGTCACTCTCTGGCCAGCCTCTCTTGGCCCTCTTCCTGCTCCAACCTGTGATGTCGTATAGCCTGTGATAATCTTCCACTACACACTTGCCTTCTCTCCTCACACCTGTGCCATCTCAGAGAGGTTGCCCTACCAGCTGCATCTGCTCAGAGGTATTCCTCCTTTCTTCTCCTTCCCCCAGCAGCTCACTGTCTCCAGAGGACTGGCCATTCCTATGCAGGGCTACTGCAACAGACTCTTCCATGATTTGAGTGCTTCTACTCTATTCCCTCTGCAACTCATCCAGAACAGGACTGTGAGAATTGTCCTTTTGTCTTGGGGTGAGGTATTGTATCTCCCCAGGACTGTGATCATGGCAATGGCTCCCACTGGCTACGACTGTTCAGTTCAAAACCCTGTGCATTGTCCACAAGGCATTATGGGTCCTGGGGCAGCAATTCCTTCAACTCTATCTTCCAAATTAGCTGCCTTCTCATGGTCTTAAAACATCCCTCTCCAACTCCCTCTGGGTCAGTTGCTTCTCCTAGCAAATATTTGGTGGTTCATGTCTATCTTCGGCTGAAGCCTCCCTCTGGTACAGCCTCACTGCCGCAATGGAACTGGAGATTAACCTTCTCCAGGTCTGGAGGCACATCTGATGCTTCCTCATGTGTTGTGCTTTCTCTCCTCCTCTCCCCTGCTGGAGTCCTGGATCACTGTGAGAATGCACTAGTCACCTGCCCACACTCTGATCTCCGACACAGGCCTCTGAGCCACCAGTTGAACCCATGCACTGCCTCCCTGGCATCCCCCACACTTGGGGGCTGTTTACTGTATCCCTACATCCCACTATCAGCACTTGACACCTGATGTCTGCATTTACCCTTCCACTGCCACCAGCCTGCCTCATTTTCATTACTGATTATGTTGTTATATTTTTATTTGATGCCGTTCCCATGTACTGCACTGCCCCCTCCCACTCCCGGCGCCGCAGGGTCCTTTTCTTTTTTTCTTTTTACAGAAGGCTGCAGGGGTTTCCCCTCGCAACCCCCGCTCACTATACTATAAAGTATAGTGAGCAGGGTATTGCAGGTGACACACCCGCAGCGCAGCCCCCGTTTAAAAAAAAATGTTTTACGGAAGGCTGCGGGGCTGTCCCCTGCAACCCCTGGTCACTATACTATAAAGTATAGTGAGCGGGCCAATGCAGGGGACACCCCCGCAGCCCCTGTTTCTTTTTGTTTTACAATGCTACCACCAAAGGATCAAACATTTGGTGTTCGAACCTTTGGTGGTAGCATTTTTAGAACTTTTGGTTCATGCGAACCATTATATTCGGCAAAAAGGTACAAACCCGTGTGGAAGCCGATGATGGTCCACTGCTACAGTGCATCCAGGGCCTGACTCAGTATGATTCCACCTCTGATGAAACCTGTGGATCTGGTGGTGAACTGGATTTGGATTCCTCTGTGCTGTCGCAGGTGAGTGCATCAAGTGTTGGTGTTGTTCTAGCCGAAACGTCTGCAGGGGGTCACGTCCCCTCATACGGTCAGTCAGTGTTGTCACGTCCATCAGTGGTGGTTACGGCTGCAGGGTCAGGCTCCACCCTATTGGCTCCTGGTCCTGGGACAGCTGAGCAAGAGAGAGATGCAGTCCTGCAGCCACAGACAGCAGCATAACATCAAGGGCCATGTTACCTTGGGTCAGGCAGGCGTGGGGTCCGCCAACGCGGTAGAAGTGTATCGGCTGGCCATTCATTGTGGGAGCAGTCCAGGTATACTGTTGCACAGCAACAGGGTGCTTCATATGAGATGTTGGCTCAAGGCATGGATAGGGGGGCCAATTCCATGATCCCCCCAGAAAGACAGGTGGAGCACCAGCTGCAGGCATTGCGGTCCACATGCCGCTGACACAGGCTGCACATGGAGGGCAGCAACAGGAGCCAACGAGCGGAACTGAGGGCTCGGCAGGCATCCCTGGTTGCAGAGGGTCAGGCCTACAGGGACACCCTGAGGCACGAGTTTCTGGCCCTCAGAGCTACACAGGAAGTGCTAGAGGCAGTCCGCTATAGACAATTTGAACAGCAGATAAACTGTTGACTCGTACCATCTCTGAGGAACTCTGTGCATCCCGTGAGGTGTCCCATGCGGACCTCCGAGCCATCATGTTGCAGATGCATTCCTCTCAGTCCCACATGGTCGCTGCCATGGAGGACCAGGCCAGGGATATGCGTGGTGAACCTCCCTTACCACTACCATCTTCTACTGCTACTCTCGATTCATAATAGGCGTGCGACCCATGAACCCATGGAGTGTTTTCTTTTTCTTCTCACCATCCACACATGTGCGTGTTGACCTTCACCCTGCCCCTGCATTTTTTATTTTTGTTTACTTGTTTTTCCCCTTCTGAACCTTGGTGACTTTACTGCCTATTTTACCCTGTTTATTTTATTTTAGGCGCCAAACTTGTGTCCTCACTTGTGCTTGTGAGTTAGACTGCTGGAGTTCCCAGCAGGAAATCGCTGCACCTTCCCTTCCCTTGTCTTACCTGTGGTCTATTGTGAATTTATGTGACAGTGTGTTGCTTTGTGTGGCATCCAAGGGCATCCACTGTAGGTTCCAGCTGGACACATACCGGCTTTTCTCGTGTTGGTACACTCCTCGTTTGTGCCTTAATAAGGGCATGGCTACCTCCAAACTCGGGTCCCGGTCCCGGTAATCCCTTTCGCGGTACCCGGACCCGGCACATCCCCATTCCCATTTGAGCCCCCATAGGGAATGGGAATGGGGAGGATGCTAACAACGGGCCCGTTAATGACGGGCCCATTGTTAGCATCCTGGACTGATAGCGGGTCCCTCTCTGCACGTCTGGTCTGGCCAGGCATGTAGAGCAGGGCCCGCTGCAGACCTCGTAATGTGGCGGCCCGGAATTAATGGTGGCGGTCCCTTACCGGCACCGTTCATTCCGTGGCCACCACACTCCTAATGAGGCCCATTGTCTCTGGCGTAGTGGGCTTTAAATAATCCCTCCCATTTATCCTCCAAAACCGTTCTCTTTTTTTATCAGAATTAAGTTTTTGTATTCACATCTTAGGGACTTAAGCTTAGATTTGTCAGCCCCCAATGGATCTCCAATACATTTTACAATGGCTTTCATTTCAGCTCAACAGGCCCCATCATACTATCGAGGTCCAACCACAGCTCTTCGCTTATTTGCTATTACAGGTACTGATACATATGGTAAGATGCTGGCCTTACGTTTTTCAAACTCTGTCAGGATTTTAGCATGCTCGATAATGGGGTTACGAATAGATTCTATATTAGCCAGAATCGAGACATACATTTTTTGTTTACGCTTAGAAGATACAATTTTGGCCCCGTTCAGAGGTTTACGAATTATTCCCTCCGCCCGAGCTGTGATGGTCCCAGGTCAATAGCTTCAGGGCCAGACTCTGCCAAATCCTGCAAGAGGCTGATTGATAGGGGAAGATGGTCACTTTCTATCCTACCGAGTATTCCGAAATTGTTCGCTTGTGCCCAGTCACTCGCAGAGATGAAGATAATCAATTAATGAGCTACCATTTTGCCCAATAAAAGCCTTTTTGGCTGGTTGATCATTTAAGAATCTACCATTGCAAGCCCTTAGATTTAAATTGCATATGATGGTACACGATTGGGCAGCTAAACGGTGTGTTGTTTGTGGGCAGGCGGCGACCAAGGCCGGAATGTTGCAAGGTCCTGGTCGTCCCATAGCCCATTCAAGTTATTAAGAGATTCGAGCTGAAGATTAAAATCTCCCACCACCTAAGTAAAATGTTTGCGTGATAATGTAGACTTATTCTTTATTAGTAACCCGGCGAGAGACAATCTGAATGCAACAAGCATTCTGATTGGCTCTCGCCAGGTCTCTACCCGGCCGGGAATCCCTCCGTCGGGATTCCACAGCCTTTGTCCCCGGCGCGGGGCGTGGCAACCCCTTAGCCAATGAGGAGGCTTGAAGCGGGGCCATCCCCGCTCCGAGCCTCCCCCCGGCTGAGAGGCTGCCTTTGCCCCCCGCCGGGGACTCGCGTAAGTCTTTTATTTTTTTTTAATTCCCTTCCCTCCCGCCCACCCGCCCCCCCAACTTACCTTCTTGGTCCCGCGTCCCCGGCGGGGGACGAGGGAAGCCTCCAGCCGTGTGGCGACTCGGAGCGGGGCCATCCCCGCTCTGCGCTTCCACATGGCTGGGGGCTTCCCTCGTCCCCCTCCAGGGACACAGGAACGTTTTGATTTTTTTTATTTTTTATTTTTTCCCTCTCACCCCTGTCCCACTCCGCCCTCCCAGCCCCACTTACTTTCTTTTTGATCCTTTTTCGAGAGCATACGCGCTGGGGTCCTTCGCTCGGGTCCTTATCTATGGGCCCCGGGGCATTACCTGAGTCGGTAATGCCCCCGACGCTCGGGTTCTATTGCTTAAGTAGCACAGATTGGAGGCATTCTAGGCATGCCGAAACCATTTATGCTTGAAGGCCTAGTGTAGATATTAGCTAAAAATAGCTTTGTTAGACTTAATGATAAGCATTGTTTTTTTCATTTAAAAAAAAAAGATAAGCATTTGCACATCTGCAGAATTAGTTATGAGTTCCTTCACCTCCCAGCCTAAAGAGGCTTTGATCCAGACCAATAGCCCTCCCGATGGTCTGCCCTTCATGCCCTTATTCGCAGCGACACAGAAGGAATGTTAACCTTATAGCACGACTGCCTACAGGGCCCAATCCTGCAGAGCAATCACATTATATCCTCACAAGAAGTTACTCACCTCTGGGTCATCCAACAGCCTATTCACTGCTGCAATGTTCCAAAAGAGGAGGCTGAACCCCTGCACACCTGGAGCAGTCAACATTACTTCAACCCCACCTCTGCCCAGTCAATCAGCTGCCTCCGCAACGGCAGAATTATGATCCAATTTTGGCTTGATCCTCTGGTACATTCACACATCGGGGCAGAGGTGGGAACACATCCCCTAGGGTGCTGTCTAGGGCAAAGGGCATGCTCCTCAGAGTTAAAGTAAGAGTGAACTTTTGCAGCCCGTTTACGACATACTATGAGTTTATATGCCATAGACAGCAGGATTTCAGAGCATGCATGTAATAATGAAAAATTGCCGGTGTTACAGATTCAATTAGGGCCCAGTTAGAGGCACTGCTCCATTTAAAAAAAACATAGCAGGCGCTCTTCTCCAGAAAGAACACGGCATGATAACCTGTTTTGAGATGAGAGTTTGCAGCACACGCTTTTTGTTCACTGTACCTTTCACAGATGGGAAATATCCATTTGCATATCAGTCTTTGTCCCACCCACATGGGGAGTCCAGCACCGAAATGCTATGGCAATTCCTCTCTGAACAAGAGTACAAACAGCAACCCCATACACGTGTTTCAGCCTTGTTGGGCCTCATCAGTGAGGTGAAGCTGTGCCTCTCTGAGCACAGTGAGCAGGGAGTCCACGTCTGGTTGCCCCCAGGTAACGCAGGGTGACCAACCCCAAGTTCCTTCCAAATATTTTTAAAAAACGTAGCAGGCCGTGCTCCTCTCCAGAAAGAACATTGCATGATAACCTGTTCTGAGATGAGAGTTTGCAGCACATTGTTCCATTTCAGTAGTTCTATACGGGCAATATCGCTATTGCTGATTGCAGATAACTGGAAAACCTTCCCCCACATTTCTAAAAAGGTGGAACGATTTAAAAATGGACTTTCCACTTTGCGGTCAAGCTCCTCGATCTTCACCGACCTGGAGACTAACAGATTGACATAGAGCTCAGAGAGCTTGGCCATATGAATTGGTAGATGACAGATAGGTGGGAGAGTGGCCGCAGATGAACATTTGAAAGAAGCAGCTGTACTGTGATTGGAAGCTACAGCTACTTTTGGTGTTGTAGTTGGCTCAACGTCCCTGTATATATGGCCTGGGATGGATTGATTTTCCCCCATAGCGAAAGAACTTACTTTGCATGGGCACCCCTATTGTCGAGGGGCCCCTTAAGCACCACCTGCCAGGTTGTGCTATCTCCCTGTTGTTTAGAGATAGTCATTGGTCTGGAGATGGTTGGAGGAACCTTCTGTTTAGTGAGGTTCGAGATGGTAGCTGGTGCAGTCCTATTAACAGGAGTGTTGTGGCCTGGCTTGGGCCCACTCATAAGGCGGTGATGCCGCAATAAGACACGGTATACAGACCTGCATGTAACATGTCCTCCTTTATTCAACTTCCTTTATAACTCCCCTTTCCCCGCCCAGCCCGCCTGCGTCACTTCTTCCCCTAACCTCCCGCCTCCCCGGGTCCCGGAACATACGTCAACATGACATCAGGTTTGTTTCGAGCTCTCTGTGGTCGCGAGCCACTATGTTCGGGAGAGCTGATCTTTCCTCTGTCGTCTACCTGATTCTCCAGGTCTGACACACCAGTGTCCTCTTGATTGCCTTGGTAAGAATCCTCCGATAGGTAGTCGATAGGGACAACCACTCCCCCACTAAGTCGTCAGGTCTCTGACAAGGGGATTCTCTTAAAGTGAGATGAGTTGCGCGTGGTGGACCCTCCAGCCCCTTGAGCGGTAACCCTGGATCCCTCCTTTACGTTGACAAGCAGCAGCTCATCGTTAAAGAAGGAGGTGTGTTTGTGTGCCTGTGGCTTTTTCAAGGCAACTACATCTCCCACTTCCATTGGAGGTTGGCGGGCTCGTCTGCGTTCATCTGCATAGGACTTCATGTGTTCTTTAGCCGCACCATCGCGCTCTCTCACTTCTTTGTCCATGTCCGGTCGACTGTCCATTGTCTTCACTTGGGGTATCCATGTCCTGATGTTCCTTCCGAACATGATTTAGGCAGGGGATTTCCCTGTGGTGCTATGTGGGGTACTCTGGTAGTCCCTTAGGAGCTGATGCAGTACTTGCTCATATGGTTGTCCTGTGAGCTTGGCGATCTGTAGCGCTCTCTTCAGGTTATCCATGAATCTCTCGATGATTCCATTGGCTTGCGGCCATAACGGAGTGATCTTCCGATGGTGGAACCCCATATACTCTGCGGACTGGGTGAAGTGGTGTCCGTTGAATGGGGATCCGTTGTCCGTCTTTAGCAACTTGGGGATCCCATATGCAGTAAAGATGCGATCTAATATGGAATGACATGTTGTGCAGCTGTGGAGGACACCAGCTGTGACTCTGGGTACCTGGAGTATTCATCCATGATCGCTAGCACATACTTTCCCCCTTTCAATGGGTCTGAAGAAGTCAGCAGTCACAGCCTCCTACACCCCTTCTGGGAGTGCTGACATGTTTAGTGGTTCTGGGTGTCTGTTCGGCGTGATAAGGATGCAGATGGGGCAGGCACCTAGTGCTTCTTCCATTATGGAATCCAGTTGCGGAAACCACACTTTCTGGCGCAGCATGCATTTGGTGGATACTACGCCTCTATGGTTCTCGTGTGTAAGCTCAATGACTCGTTTCCGCAATGCAGTCGGAATGATCAGTTTGCGGTCCTTCAGTGATAGGTGTTAAGGAGAATTCTTTCTTTAGGCTGAATTTCCTAACCTAGTGAGTCCCCCAGCAGCTTTGCTGGATTTCTGGAGTTTGTTTTTTCCTCCTGCCAAGAGTGAGACTCTTTTTCTCCCACTCTTGGACATGATTTATGGTATTCCTTTGACTGGTAAGGTGTTTTATGGGCTATGGGGCCCTTTACACTCCATAGGGTCTCTTGTGTTTTTGTGATGTGTGTTACACAGCACCCTCCGTGCAGTAACACAGGGGTGTCATAGTGACACCCCACCATAGACTCCATACCCTGGGACTGACTACTGTCTCCCAGGGCATGTAAAGTCACCATTGGCTTTGCTAGTCCCAAATTATTAACAGAAACCAGTACAAACCATCATATTGTGGATGTACTGGTTGGGGCAATTCGATTGCCCCGGGGTCTTAGTCGAGGGGGCACGTCTCCATCCCCCCTGATCGAGTTTTGGCTGGTGGCAGTGGAGACTACTTTTTATATTCGACCGCGAATATTTTCCTATGGGATTTTCCCATTGTTCGAGGCTACCAACTTTAATTATTTAATTCTCATAGCCTCGAACATACCGCTGGTTTATTTAATTAATATTAATTCGCCGGTTGGTATTTTTTGCCAGGACTCGATTCTAAAATGGCGTTTGTGTTCTCTTCTGTGACTCCAACCCAAGTCGAGCCCTTTGTTCCACTTTTTGGCGGGCTTCTCCACAGAAGCCTCCAAAAGTGGTGCCACTCTGTCTGGGTACCACAGGGGGTGTGGGAGGGGGTTTAGGCACCCTGGACTGAGTTACCTTGGTAACTCAAGTCGCACTCTTGTGTGATTGGCCCAAGTGGTGAGCCGGCCGGCTCACCATTTACCATGTTTGATTGACAGCTAGGCTGAGTGAATGGGGGTATGCTGCATAAAAGCAGGGCTTTGGGGACTGGAACGGCAGAAGTCGCCACAGGACCTGAGAATCCGACGATGGAGAAGCTGAGCCGACCTACCACGACGACCCCACCGGTGGAGCCCTACGGAACCGACTCACCACTTCCCGACAACAGAGAAGATCTCCCGGCTGGAGAGGCTTCTTCCCCTGACTGGTGGGCACAACCAGTTTTACCTTCCTTCTTCGCACCCCAGACCGGTTTGTGGTCGAACTGTCCGTGCCAAGCACCCCGGCAGCCGGATAGCCACTCACCACTGAACCGCGAATCAACAGACCGCTCCTTGTACCTGAGAAACTCCGCGGCTGGTTTCTTCCCTGGCAGTGCAACGGACTCCTGTCTTCCTCCACAACGAGATCCTCTCTTCCCCCGGACGAAGCACCGACTTGCATCCGCTGCCAGGAACAACTGCCCCCGCTGGAGCCTTCTCATCACTTTAAGGTACCGCGTCCGCCAGGCCTCCCTTTCTAAAGATTGCAACAAGGTAATAATAACTCCTTAACCTTCTGGACTGGGCTGGCCGCCTTGACCCTCTAACTGGTCCCTTTCTTTGATCCAACCTTTTTTTGAACCATTACAAGACTTTTGTGCACTGCAACCGTGTGACCTTGGACACATTTCGTTTTGATCCTCTTAAAGCGGATCCGGCCTACTAACTCTGAATTCACGGTTGTACTCTGCCTTCCTCTCTTGCTATGTTCTTGTAAAAGTGTTGGGATCTGTTTCAACTTGTTCTCTGCTTTTCTCTCCCTTTTCAAAACTATTAGACTGCCATCTGCGTTAAGCGCTCACCGCTGTCTGAAAATAAGTTGGGCTTTACTTAAGACTTGTCTAATATTCTTTTAAGGGAGTGTATATCTTTTAGTGACCGTGTTTTTGAATTGCTTACTATTAGTGCCTGTGTGTTTTTCTAGATGTGGTTTTAAATAAATAATTATATCTCTTTTACACCAAGCCCTGGCCAGTGTTTACTTGTTCTATTGTGTGCTCTTGACCTATTGTGAATACTCTGTATACTGCCTAACTCTTCTTGAGGGAAGTCTGACTGCTCAGCCACAGCGACCAAGTGAATCTGTGTGGTACAGACCGCTACCAAGTGGGTTTACTGCCAAACACCTGTAGTCCTAAATCTTTTGCAGTGGTCCCAGAGGGAACTGCACACGTTTCTGCCTAACAATAGGTGATTATCTGAGAGCGCTAGCTCTTCTTTGACGTGTAGTAATCGCTCCACTTCCGATTGTATGGCTTCACCTGCTGCCCTCCCTCTCTCTTTGGCCCTTCCCCAGAGACCTGAGCTTAGACCTTCACAGATTATTTGACAGGCTGTGTCATTTTCCACTTCACGGGCAATTTGCTCAGTGTCCAGCCCTTCTGGTGCAGCTTGATGTGTCAGATATCAAAGGTACATATCCGCCATGGACAGTTCCGGTACACACCTGGTTCTTGGGCATCTGGAGAGAAAGTCACCAGGGTTCTCACCTTTTCCAGGCCGATGTACGATCTCCAAAGAGAAGTCCTGCAGTCTAAACCCCAACCTCGCGATGCGGGGTGGCATTTACGCTTGGGGATTTCCTTACAGAAACAGCAGTGCTTCGTGATCGGTCACTGCTCGAAATGGCTTGCCATATAGGAAGAGGTGGAAGTGTTTGAACGCCCACACCACTGCCAAACCCGCCTTTTCCGCCTGAGAGTATGCCTGCTTAGTGGGGGAGAGGCTTCTGCTGGCGTAAGCGAAAATGTGGGTTTGAGTTGTGTCGTTGGGGTCCACCTGAGCTAGGATGGCTGACAGGCCCACTGGGCTTGCGTCCACTGTTAGCTCCGTATTGCGGTTTGGGTCATAACATGACATGTTTTCAGCTTTTGCGACCTGTTCACAAATGATTTCGAGCGCCTTTTGACATTTGTCATTCCAGTTGAATGTTGCATCCTGTTTGGTTAGTGCCCTCAATGGCTCACTCACCATGGCAAAGTCTTTGATATATTGTGTGCAGTAACTGGCGAGGCCCAGAAAGGACCTTAGTTCTGACACGTTGGCAGGGGGCGTTGTTTCATTCAGTGCTGCCACCTTTTCCGGGTCGGGTGTCATGCCACACTCTGAGAAAATGTGCCCAAAGAACCACAAGGTGCTTTTTCTGAACTCGCATTTGATGCGATTTAGTGTGAGATTGGCAGCTTCCAAGGCTTTGTACACTTTTGAGAGGGCTTCATCATGCCTGTGGACATCTGTTCCGAATACCAGGATGTCATTGCTATAATTGAGACAGTTCGGAATGTGTTTTATGTACCTCAGATTGAAATATTTCTGCCACTGAGGACACGCCAAAGTTAGCCTTTTATAGCGAAATAGTCCCAGGTTTGTGACAAACATTGTGATATTTCGGCTTTCAGGGCTCAGGATGAGTTGATGGTATCCTTTCTTTAAGTCCAGTTTGGAGAACACCGTGGCTTCATTTAAGAGGTGGTTCATGTCTGTCATGCCTGGGGCCATGTGCCTCTCTCTTAGTATGGCTTGGTTGGGCCACCTCATGTCGACACATAGACTGATGGCCTCCAACCATTTCTTGGGGACAGGTACTATTGGCGAAACCCATGTTGTGGGGCCCGTTGCAGGCTCTATTATGTCCTGCTCCAGCAGTTTATGTAACTCATCCTTCACTTTTGTTTTTTAATGTTAATGGGCATGCCTCTGTAGTCTTGGGCAATGGGGCGAATGGAATTGTCTATATGCAGTTTCATGTGTCTATTTTTTAGTCTTCCAATTCCCTTGAATAGGCTGGGATATAGGTTATAGATATAGGTTATTGATCATCTCGACAGGGTCGATATATTTGTGCACCATGATGTTACATAGTATGTGTATGAGCCCAATGTCGACGGCCACCTTGAAGCTGAGAACACAGCCACTTTCTGTTTCTGTGGTAAGCATGTGCATGGGTATCCGTTTCTCGTGACCTTTGTAGCGACTCAAACCTTCAAATTGTCCCTGGCACCTGAGGGGTGCTTTGGGGCCATATGCATATATGTCAACGGTTGCTGGGCCTAGCTTTGTCTTTTGATGGAGCTCATTAAAGATCTTCTTACTCACCACATTCACTGTGGCCGCCGGTGTCGATGAGAAACTGTAGGTTGTTCGTTCAGCTTTATGATGAGGGTCGGGCTGTGTTCTGATGCTGTGGGATTGCCCAGTGCATATACATAGGCCTTCTTCCATTGGTCGTTTCCCGACAAACTGAAGTCTGATTCCGATGGAGTTTGCTCCACTAAGTACCGTACATGACGCCTGAATCTGCGTTCGGGTCTCATGCGCGTGACATATCTTCTGAACTCTCTCCTGTCTCTTCTCTGCTTCTCTTCCCCAAATCTCTTTCTCTTTGGTCCGGGTTTGGCTGGCCTTGCAGGCGATATGAGGCATAGCTAGGGTGTATTGGAGTCAGAGGAGTGGACCTCCCTTTGATTCTCGCTGGCGTTTCTCTCACTCTGTCCCTTGCTTTCTCTCTGAATAGCCGACAAACCGACCTGAAGTGACCCTCCTCTCCGCATGCGGTGCAGTGCTGGCCAATGGCAGGGCATGTGCCGTCGTGAAGATATTAAATCCACATCTGTAGAAGAATGGTTCTTCCATCTTTCTCTCTTGCTGGAGTCGAAGCACTGTTTCAGCTGGTGTGGAGGTATTGAAGCTTTCTACCTGAGAGTCAAAGGCCCTTTCAGCCTGAGCCAGAGCCAGAATCTCATCTAAGGTACGGGATTTTTGTAGTAACTTTCGCCTGAAGGTTTGTGACTCGCATCCAATGATAATCTGCGACCCTAGAGCCTCCATGTTGGAATAATTTGCGAAGTCACAGTGTTTTAGTTTCGTACGCAGTCTCATAACATATGCATCCATTGTCTCTCCCTTGGTCTGCTTGGTGCTATGGATCAAGTGGCACTCATAGTCCACATTTGTGTGTGGGGTGAAGTATGCCGCCAGTGCATCCTTTAGGACTTGAATGGAGTCGATTGAGTTGGTGGGCATCTCATCGATGATGTCATGCATGGAGAAGGCATTTTTGTCTTTCGTCAGCAATGGGCCCCGTGGCCCCCATGTATAATTCAAAGTCCTGTATCCATCGAACCCACCTGGGACCCATGTTGCTTGTGTCCAATACATCAAACGCACCCGGCATCTGGGCTGCCAGTGGGTCTGGTAAGGTACTTGGTCCTGTACCTGTGGTCCCTGTGCTGGTGGCCCCTGAACTTGTGCCTGCAGGGCCTGGCCTCCATCCTGAGCCGACATGTTACTTTTCTGTGTTCACCCCTGGTCCTTGTGGACCTTGTGGCTCACATGACGCCTTGGAGGCACGAGCACTGTGTGCCGTGGAGTCTGCTCCACGTGCTTACTGCATTGAGGGGATGGCCGCCTACAAGGCACGAGCACTATCCATGCCCTTGATATCCCTCTCTTCTCCGTGGGCGTGGTCTACGAGCCTCGGGTGTGCCCCCTTTCCACCGTCGTAGCCCGAGTTCGTAACAGTTCACGGAACGTTGAGCAAACGTTCGATGACACCGCCGCCGCCCGGGACGTGTTCCCTCCTGTCCCAGGTCTCTGCACGTTTGGCGGAATGTTACATCAACGTTCTGTCACACGCCGTGGCCTGGGACGTGTTCTCGCCAACGTGAGCCTTGGGAGACAATGGGATGGGGCTTGCGCATCTGCTCCGGAATATGCGGCCCGTTGTTTCTCCTACCTTGTCCGTGCGCGCAGCTCCTCCATGTAGCCGCCGGACTGCTTGCAGCTGTGTTGGTGAGTTCTGTGGCCCTGCTGCCGCCTTGTTGCCAGTGTTGTGGCCTGGCTTGGGCCCACTCATACGGCGGTGACACCGCAATAAGACACGGTACACAGAGCTGCATATGACATGTCCTCCTTTATTCAACTTCCTTTAGAACTCCTATTTCCCCGCCCAGCCCGCCTGCGTCACTACCTCCCCCAACCTCCCACCTCCCCGGGTCCCGGAACATACTTCAACATGACAGGGAGCCACGATCTTATTGGTTTTAGGGACTTTACACAGGGCCTCAATTGGGTCCTCTTCTGTGGCTGCCATAATGTCAAGAGACCTCTGCTGCTGGTCATTTCTCAGAAGGCCAACTTGTTCCATGTTGAACTTGTTTATCGTAGACAGAAGTATAGTGTCAGATGTATTGGATGCTTCTAATACCTTTTGTTCCTTTGGGTCCACTTCAGCAACGCCTTTCGCAATATTAGCAGCACTATTAGTGGCAATATCATCAGCGTCCTTGGCAATCTTGTGGTTGCAATTTTGACTGTCGTCTAGAATGACATTGGCCACTCTAGTCACTGTGGCTTTCAGCTCCTGCTGCTCTGCTGCCATATGTGCACATAGAATAAATAAGGCCTCCATTTTAGACAATATTAGATTGAGTGACGAAGGAGAGATTTCTTCATCCGTAAAAGAACAGTGCCTTGAAGAGGTTGATGGGACATCAGCAAAGTCACATTCACTATGGGATAGGTCTGTCCGTGAATCCAGAGCTTCCAAGTTTGGGCTAAGTTTTGGTATTGTAGCCAATAATGTAATTATAGTTGGACAATACAGGGCCCAGTGAATTTCTCTTCAGGCTCGGAAATAAGTTGAAGAGAGCCATTATTGTCTGTAGACGGAAGACTATGGGTAGAGCTGCTTATACAGTTAGCCATCAGCTCACTGCAGTTGTTGTCAGCTCGTTGGGAGGCGGTTGTTTAGAAGCGGCTATAGAAGTGGCTGAAACAGACTCAAAGGTCTGTAGAACAGTAGGGGCAGGAGCCGCCTCTAGAAAACCCATAATTTTCGGTTGGGCCAAGCAAAACATATATAATCTGTCCTTTTTTGCTCTTTTAGAGCAGGACACTACATTTAGCTCATATTCTGGTTAGTAGGGCTCCTCAAGCGCTTCCACGTTCTTGAAGCCATGTTATGAAGGCCATATCTTCTTGTAGGCTTCGTAACTGGTTTCCCAGCGGTAATAGACGTCAATCTGAAAACAGTTAGAGTCCGCCTGATAATGTAGATTATTAGATTCACAGGCACTCACTAGGTTTTCCTCACAAAAGAGTTATCTCCCTCCACTGCTCTCACGCAGTTTTGTTTTGCATGCGCTATAATAGCGCATAGGGCATAGAACAAGAGCACAAAGGTTGTCCAAATCGCAGCCCCTCACCCTCTTCATTTCACTTGTCGGTCAGCTAGAATGCTGTAAGGCTTTGAGGGCTTTAAGGCCATGAAGGCTCCTAATTGCTGCTGCTTAGCAGGTTTTCCTGACTTGCCTGGATAGTTCAGGACGAGGAGAAACCCCCAGCCCACAAAGGATCGCAAGGGGATCAGCCCAGGAGCCCTAGGTTGCACATCAGTTGCCCCTCAGTTGGCCCTGCTGGTCCTATAAAGTTTTCTCAGTGGGGGAATGGGAAGCCTTTTGATTAGCCTACCAGACTGCTAAACTGAATACCCCATAGCCGAGAAAGAGACTTCATTTTGATTTATGAATCTGGCTCAGTGGGGAAGAGAACTGTGTTGTCTCTTTGAACCCTTTACAATCCGTGCTACTTGGAGGGGGTATGTTTTGGGGACAAGATGTCTATAAGGTTTGATTGCAGTTGGTCAGAGGGGAGCCCCTTGCCACTGTAGTGCTCCTGGGACGGTGGGTGCCCAAAACAGGGTGCAAATAGGTGTTTGGAGGAGTGGTGTAGTTACTGCAGAGTTCTCATAGTGCTGCACTGGTTACTTATTATACCATATGTCCTTTGGTTGGTGGTGCTGAAGATGGAAAAATGGGGTTTAGGGGGATTGCTGGTGGTTCGGCTTTCCAAGTTGAATGGGGGTGGGAGAGTCCGGACGCCTCTTGGGAAGGAGCTGGAGCAAATGAGGCTTCCAATTCAGGGGGCTGGGGGGTTGATGGAGTTCTGTTGGGTTTTTGTTTGCGGAATGGTTAGTGTTACTTGTGCTGTTGTCTTGTTCCCCTCCCTTTCGCATTTGTAAATGGTCACTTTGGAAACTAAGCTAATACCGAGAAGGAAACTGCTACTGGTGGGGGCGGGATTGCTAATAGTAGCTGGGTGTCTTTGAATGTTGGGAGGTTCACCGACGGGGAGTGACGGTATTCATGTAACAGTGGGTTTTTGAATGTGAGAGGACTCAATTCTCCCATAAAGTGGTCCCTACCTAAGAGGGCATTCAGGAGGCAGAGGTTAGACATTCTCTGTGTCCAGGAGACTCACTTTATGAAAGGGGAGGGGGGGGGCTTAGTAGAGGGGGGTGTGAGGGCTCAGTAATGCGAGGCAGACAACTTCTTGTGTTTTTCTCAGAATCAAACATTTTATTAAAGCTAAAAAGTGCAACTAAATCCTTGCTAAATCTACTCTATAAGGGAATTCCCTACCTACTCTAAAGGCTAAATGAATAACTCCCAACATAAACAAACTGACCCTCACACTAAACAATAAAACATTCAAAGTGAATTATAAACAACATAAAAGAATACATTATAAACATCCAATAATTTGGTTGACCTTCACCTGTACTGGCTAAAGTCAATTTCCCCAAATGTTCAAGAGGAAAATTAAAGTCTTTAACCAGTTCTTATGTGTTCCAAATGACACAAAAGTTCACCAAACAAGAATCCACTGGTAACAGCTTTCTGTTGAAAAGTTCCCCTTCCAATTCCAGCCAAGAAAATAGCACCAATGGTAATCCTGGATTTCTTCCTTCCAAGATTGCTTTGCTACAGTTCAAAAGAATAGATTAGCAACTTCTGCTTCTACAACCCTACAAGTGCTTGTAACCTCTGCAGTATATTTTGTATAATTGTCAGGATGATTCTTCTTGGGTTGTTGCTTTCCTCTTGACAACCACCCTTCTAATATTGTTACTGTGGAACCAGACTCCTTGGTTCTACAGTATGCCACGACTTCAACCAATTTCAATGTGACATCTACTGACAGTATTATACACAACCACAGTTATGGTATTTCTGCTTCAACTTTATACTTCAGTATGGTTAGACATTTTTAAAGACAAGACACTTCGACCTCTACAGGTAGGCAAGGCACTCTTCTTTCCTAAGCTCCACGAGAAGAGCAGCCTCTTTGCCTCTTCTGCCTGCCTTACTGCCACAAGGATAACCTGCCTCTGCTTCCAGACTGACTTTCTCTCCACTTCCACAGCCTCAGCATTACAGATTATTTGTTCAATCTTTTTACATACACCCAGCTTTGTTCACACCTTCTTGGTTCCAGTAGCTACCTTGAAGCTGTATTGCCACACTCCCAACTTCATATCACAATGTCACACTTGTATCAGAGGACACTGGGCCTTTTACACAGGCTTTTCTTCATTATAGAAAGGTCTCTCCTCTTGGCTTGGGTAATACTTGTTCTTCTTGTTAATACAATTTAGGAGTTCAAATAAGACTTGTTCTTAATGTTACAAAGTTATATCTTCAAAGCACAAACATATGTAGGCACACACGACCACTCTATAAGGTAGATTTTTAACCTTAAATGTTTGTGTTTGTTTTCCCACGTATTAACACAGAGACACTTTCACAATCCGATCAGGAATCACATTTGGTCACACATGACCTTCCTTTGATGCCATAAGATCTTGTAACAATTGTGAAGTATGCGTTTGGGTTTTTAGGTAATTTAGAAAGCATTCTCCCTTTTATTAGAGACATGCGACCACTCCGGCAACATTAGGAATTCAACAATGGTATTGAAATGCTTTTCTGTACGCAAGCACTATGCCTTTTACTAGAAGTGCGTGTGATACATTTCCATTGAAGAGAATAGCTTTCACAACGACAAACAGTTTATACTCGCTTCTACTCTTACGCAGTTACTGGCAAGGGTTTTTGAATGAACCTAAATGCCAAGACTCACTCACCGGCTCCAGGAACACTGCGGTTGCGTGCTGCTTCCACTTCCCGACTTCTTCTACTACAACTTTAGGCACACTTGGGACCCACACCCCTCTGCAGCATGGGCATCTCTGGTCTGACCTTACCAACGGGGAATCTCCTTTACTCCTCTGTCCCTCGGCTTGCTTCTTTACATGGGCCTCGAGTTTCAGCACGATCAGGGCTCTGCAATCACAGCCACTAGCCGCACTTGGGAAGATCTTAACTCTGTGCAGCCATGGCAAGGCAGGGTTTGTGAACACAGGACCCTTTCAGAACTTGCAGGTGAAATCTACTTTCCTCGTGTCTCGGTGTCCGTTAAGGGATCACACTTCCTCATGAACTGCCAGTCTCGTGCTCTTCTGCTTCTGCTACTAGTGCCAGCCGTCCAGCTCCTGCTCCAACTCCTTCCCCAGCTCCTACTTTCTCCCGCCCATTGCAGCCTTTTATGCCTCTTAGGTGGGGCAATTGATTTCAGGTGCAGGCCATTACTGTAAATTGCCTGAACTTTGTAAGAGCTGTTAGACCTAATTGCCTGTCATTCACTTCTACATGCCTCTTCAGCCCTCTTCTTCGTCTCAGTCCCCATGGGATTCTGGGTCACCTAGTTAATTCTATTACATATAGATTCTTCTGCTTCTGGTATATTTTTAAGGGTAGATTTAATTAATTCTAACAGAGGGGGGCTGTAAGTTTGAACATTATTAGAGGAAGAAGGTAGAGAGAAGGCAACATTTCTGCCATTCCTTGTAGTGTTCCTTTGGTATTGAGGAGGGCCTCTGTTTTAGGGATACAAAAGAGTTGTTCTTTTGGTATAATATGTTTTGGGGTTACAACTTTAGGATTTACCATCTCACTTTTACCAGGAGGTTGAGAGCTATCAAATGACAATAAGGCATTGCTCTTCTGGCATAGTGGTAAGAGTATCCCTTTCAGATGAATAATACTGTGTCTCATCCCATGGAGTCTCATCACTATCCTGGGCCCTGTATCACCCAGGTGATTCTCCCGTGGTACACCACCACCATGGTTGGGATCAGGAAGCATATGCCTTCCCCTGGTCACCTGGGAGGATACTTTAGGCAGGGTTTTAGTGATGGATCTGCAGGATTCTTCACAGGAGGATAGCTGAATCCTTTTTTGCTTCGGGGTGTGATGGGTACAAATGTGGTGTTGCAATCCTGTTGGGACCAGCATGTAGATTTCGAAGGTTGGATACTGAATGTGATAAGGAAGAGCGATTGATTTTCAATGTATAAATCTTTATTTGTTTTTTGGTTAAAACATTTTAACCTTTCCAATTAAAAAAAATTAAACATAGATTTATTAAAAATGTACAATTAGTTAAAACAAAAATGTATTTCTTTTTAAAATATGTGACATCTTTAAAATCTATTTGTCTCTAAAAACTCATTACCTATTTACAACATATTTTTTCATTAACATTTTTAACATTCATCTATCCCAAATCCACTTCCTGCGAAAACTGTACAGATGCTATGTTCAATGAAATTTGTTCAGCATTATATATTTTCTCCCACATTTCTTTTTGCGAAAGCATTCTGAAATCCTTAAAGAATTTATGGAACATGTCTTTCCTCAGCTGTTTTAAGGCTGGGAAACCTACAAAAAGTTGTTCTGATTTTTCAATGGAGGCGAATTCATTACAAAATTGACATTGACGAGACATTTGAATACTTTTTGCTCTCGAAACAATTACCGCTTTGGTAAGCCATATGTCCAGGTTAATTCACAATATGGCACTGCAGTATTTAGAGTCAGGAAATTTCAGCAGGTATTTTGGGACATGCTTTATCGCTTTCGCCCAAACTTAGCAACCTTCATGATTTTGTAATTCTGACAATTATCCCACAAACTAATCCACTGAGATTGATATAGTTTATGTATTGTGGGGATGACAAACTCTGGATCAGTTGGGCGCTGGTAGGGTATGGTGGCCCAATGGTCAATGGGCGTGGCCTGATGCTCAGGGTGTGAAGACGCGGTTCCCGTGGGCTCCGGCAGAGCCGCGCAGTCCGATCCTGATTTGGGCACCAAAAATACAACAAAGCAGCCCGTCTCTCGGAGCAGCTGCACTTAAGGCGATTGGCAACAACCGACGACTTTTCCCGACGAAAATCGGGGGCCAGGGAGCATTCCCGACGTTCCGGCCCAGCCTCCCCTATCCCCCGAGGAGGCGCGCGGGAGCAGCGGGCCACCCAATCACTCCTCGGTTTGGGCGTTGTGGGCTGCCTACGCCACTCAGCCTCCGGTGTAGCCGTACATCAGGCGATTGACTACACCCGACGGCTGGACCCGACAAAAATCGGAGCTCCGGGGGCCGCTGGGACGCTACGGTCTGGCACCCCCCTCCACCCCATGAGAGACTCCCAAGATGGCGGCCGTGGCGATGTGAGCGGATGAGGAGCGCACACGCCGGGGCGACTTGATCGCGGCTCCCCAGACGCCTCTCCCATTACCTTCCACCGTCCAGTGGTTCGGAGTGTTACTGAGCCCCACCGAGACTACCGATCGAGGCTGGGGCCCAAGACTGAGTGCCCGGGACTGGAGTCCAGAACGACGTAGCTGAAGCACGACCGGAGGAAGACCAGCCCAGACCACCAGACCCTCAGGGCCAACTTCCCGGCGAACGGAGCCCTCCTGCGCAGACCTGCATACCCCGACCTGGGCCGGCGGCTGTCTCCAGATCTAGCCGGACTATTGCGCTCACAGGTGAGACCCTCCTCGAGACACAGCCTCGCCACAGGGTCGGGATTGGGTCACACCTAGCCGGGCACCTACTCACCGGGTTGCGGGATTCCATCAGCTCACCCCGAGCAGCACTGAGAGCCCTCGCCGCGGCGACCCGGCGGAACTCCCTCCTCCTGCATCCCCTCCAACCAACCCAGCCACACCGAGGTACCAGGCCCACAATGCGAGCAACGCCGCAGCCCTGAACGAACCGGGCCCCACTGTCTTCCGGCCCACTAAAGCAGGGCGACCACACTCATTGAGCAACCAGACCCCGGACCAAGTTAAGCCTAACATCCCTGCACCGCCACGCACCCAATTAAAAACGAAAGAGTCCGCCTGCCCCAACCAGACTCGAGACAACCCACAATGGCCACAGCAAGAAACAAAGCCAAAAATGCCACCCTGGACCCTTTTATCACGGCGAAACATAACCCCACCACCCAGACCGCATCGGACGACCCAACAACACGGGATACCCAGGACTCCAGACATAATCAGTTGCTGGGGGCGATTGAGGCCCTAAAATCATTCATAGACACGAAAATCGGCGAAGTAAAAGCCGACATCCAACTGATAAGGCAAGATGCCCGCAACCTAACGGAACGAGTCACCACTATAGAGTCTTCTCAGGAGGATATGGCAACTGAATCGGCAGCCATGAAAACAGAGCTTACAGACCTTAAACATAAGGTGGCCCTGCTGGAGGCGAGGTCCGAGGAGGCGGAGGGTCGCGCTAGACGCAGTAACATCAGGATACTAGGTGTACCGGAGGGGACGGAGACTACTGATCCGACGGCCTTCATTGAATCTTTAATCCAACAAGAGATCGGAGTAGCAAATCTCTCACAGGGCTTCGCCATAGAGAGGGCTCACAGATCGCTCCAGAAGAAACCCCCCCCAGGCTCCTACCCTCACCCCATCATAGCAAAGGTCCTCAACTTCCGTGACCGTGAGGTGATCCTGAAGTTCTCGAGGGAGGGGGGAGAGATAGAGCGAGGCAACTCAAGAATTACGATATACCCTGATTACACTCAGTCGGTACAAAGAGCGAGGAATTCCTTCGTCCCAATCAAAGCCAGGCTGAGGAAACTGAATCTAAAATACATGCTGCTCTATCCCTCCAGGTTGAAGGTAATCTACAAGGGAAAAGCAATATTTCTAGAGACACCAGCCGCGGCCAACATGTGGATGGAACACAATAACCTGGCCGAGGTTCCTGTCGAATCCCCACATGGGAAACACAATGAGGGTGCCCAAAGATGAGGGCGATATGCCCCGACACAGGTGCTTGCACCTTTTTACAAACACCTGAGAGATCAGGAGTTCCCAACCTTCGGAGTAACTACAATGTGAGAAGCTAAATGACTGCGGGGCTCACCCGATCCACCACCCATGAGCATGGACCACGACCCCACGAAAGAACAGTGCAGGCCAGTTGCCAGCACTCTCCTACTCGCGTCAGACACCCGGATTGGGACAGGCGGCGCGAGAGCACCCGAGCACTCCACCGTTGTGTCAGTCGCTGGGTGCACCAGTTATAATTGTTCCACACAAGTTAATACTGTTTTAACTGCCTTGACTCTGATGACCTTTGACCAAATGGAATTGAACCCAAAACGAACCAACAGAGTTAACCACTCAACGCGAACAGGACCAACCATGGCTCACAATAATAAGCAAACTAGCCCTAGAGAGGTCATGTACCTCACCTTGACTATCAATGCATTCAAGCAATGGGGCCAAAACTTAGGGTAATCACATGGAACGTAAGGGGGATGGGATCCTATCTCCGGAGGAATCGAATACATTCTTACCTAAAGAGGAAGAAGATATCAGTTGCCCTCTTACAAGAAACACATCTCGCTCCCGACTCTGCAGATAAGATAACAAATTACTGGGGAGGACAAGGTAATGGTTCATCCTACTCGAAATATGCAAGAGGAGTATACACATGGGTAAGCCCGGACACACCATTCCAGCAGCTGGGAATAGAGTCCGATAAAGAAGGCAGATACCTACTGGTATGGGGCATGCTGGAGGGCAATCGAATATGCATAATAAACTCATATTTCCCCCAACATGGCATACCTTCCTACCTCAAAGGGCTATGCCCCAAAATCATGCTTCACAGAGACCACACTCTACTATGGGGAGGCGATTTCAATTGTGTCATGAATGCGGAAATAGACAGATCCACCACCCCACAATCGCACAATTACCTCCCTACTCGGGCCCTCCACGGAACAATCATGGACCTGCACTTGGCCGACACCTGGCGGGACCTTCACCCCAGAGATAGATCTTACTCCTTCTACTCGGCCCCACACAAACTGCACACCAGGATAGACTACCTCTTTATAAACGACGAGCTGACCCCTCAGGTCGAGTCTGCGGAGTACCTGGGCAGGTCAATTTCCGACCACTCCCCGCTAATAATACAACTTCACCTGCGCCCCCCCCTACCTCCTATCCCAACGTGGCGTATGCCGGTGGAGACACTAACCGACCCCGCATTCAGGGAGCACCTGGCTGAGAAACTTGAAGAGTATCTGGAAATCAATAAGGGATCAGTTGAAAAATGGAGCACTCTCTGGGAAGCATTGAAGGTGGTGACAAGAGGAGAGGTGATAGCTGAGGCAGGTGGAATCAGGAAGCAATTGCGTAAAGAACTGGAAGCCGAGGAGGAAAAGATCAGGCACCTTGAAAACAATTCCCCTCCCACAGTTGAGACAGAGAACAAGCTGAGGGAGATCAGGGAGGAATGCAGGACCGCATGGGAAAGGCTCGCGAAATTTGACTTCTCCACTCGCACCATGAGAGCTCACAAAGAAGCAGATAAACCAGGCAAAATACTAGCCTGGCTGTGCCGGAAGGAACATCCTAAGCGGGCCATTACAGCAATCAGGGACGACAACGACACAATCCACAGAACACAGCAAGCAATGAATGAGGTCTTCACCGACTTCTATACAAAACTATACGCACACAAGGACCGAATTCCAGAAGCAGACATAAGAGACACCCTGGAAGAAATCGGCCTACCAACACTGGACCAAGAGCAAAGAAACATGTTAGGAGAGGACATTACCATCGAAGATATCACCGAAGCGATTAGATCCCTCTCCACATGCAAGACCCCCGGAACCAACGGCCTTACCCCCGAGTTCTACAAGGCATACGAAGAGATCCTATCCCCCATACTACACGAAGTCTATGCGGAGGCATTTGAGACGGGCACACTACCAGGCACCATGAGAGAAACCCTTATAGTCCCAATGCTCAAACCTGGCAAACCGCCCGAAAAATGTGACTCATATCGCCCACTCGCACTCCTAAACTACGATAGCAAAATACTTACGACCATACTGGCCAAGAGGCTCTCAAAGGTGATAGGATCCCTGGTTCACATAGACCAATGCGGCTTTGTCCCTGGACGCAACACTACAGCTAACCTAAGAAGGCTCCAGCACATAATGGCACAAACAGCGGAGAGCAAGGAAGACCTAGCGGTACTCTCGCTTGATGCCATTAAGGCTTTTGACTCGATCTTCTGGGAGTGGCTAATCGAAACCCTGAGAGAGTTTGGAATGGGCGAACACTTCATCCAATGGGTCAAAGTACTCTATAATAACCCGATGGCAAGAGTCAAAACAGGGGGCATGGTGTCGGGGGCCTGGCCTATCCAAAGAGGGACCAGACAAGGATGCCCGCTCTCACCAATGCTATACATCCTAGGTCTGGAACCAATAGCAATTTATTTCAGGAAACAGCTATTCGACGCTGGCATAAGCATAGCAGGTGCAGACAACATTATCTCCCTGTACGCCGACGATGTCCTCTTATATCTACGCGACCCCCAGATGAATGCCCCGATAGCTCTAGATATCTTAGATAACTTTTCTAAATATTCAGGCATAAAGTTCAGCCTGCAGAAATCATCCGCCTTCCCTCTGGCTGGCCTCAGGGGACGGAGCACAGAAGAACTCCCCGAGATTGGAATCCAGTGGCAAACGGAGTCCTTCCGCTATCTTGGCATCACCATCAAGCACACACCTATCTCCACTCACGAAAGCAACACTGAAGCCGCATTATCGGGGGTACGGAGATCCGCCAGATTTTGGTCGAAACTTCCGCTCTCGGTGATGGGTAGAGCCGCAATAACCAAGATGATAATATTGCCCAGATTCCTCTATTACTTCACCAATATAACATTTTACATTCCCCCATCCTTCTTCAAGAAACTGGAATCCCTGATCAAAGATTTTCTTTGGGGTCGATCCAGGCACAGACTTGCACTGAACATCCTCACACTTCCCTACTCCGCAGGCGGTATTCAACTCCCGGACTTCAGAAGATACTTCCTAGCGGCCCAACTGACACATGTCGCCAAATGGCTGAACGACGAGCCCTCAGCTGAGACGAACCTCCTTTGCCAACTAACCTCACCCCTATACCCCAAAGAACTGATATGGAACAACAAAATGGGGCCTCCCGACCCACCCATAATAGTCCAAGTGGGTCGACAGGTGTGGAAAATGATTAACTCTATGTTAGGGCTGCAACACTCATACTCACCCGAAATCCCCATCCTAGCAGACATGTGCAAAATCCCCGGAGACCTACCAACAATGAGAAGGTGGGAAAAATTTGGCGTCTACACGTGGGGTGATATGTTTGAGGAAGGACAATTCAGGAACTTCGAATCACTGCAAGAGAATGAGGGGATCACCCTGAGCCACTACCTATGGTACCAAAAAGTGAAATTTATCGCCAAGGAGAAATGGGATGTCTGGCCCGAGGAGCCTGAAACACACGCCCTGATCCAGGAGATGTACGGAGTAAGCGATGGTTGGAAACCAACATCAAGACTATATGCCCAAATAAACGACAGGCCTAACCCAAGAAGCACACGCCTGAAAGAGGGATGGGAATCCGACTTAGGGACCGAAATTACGGAGGGAGAATGGTCGAGAGCCCTAGCATACCCGAAAGAGATATCTAGGAACGCAAAATTCAAGCTAATACAACTCAATGTCCTCTATAGGACCTACATGTCCCCACATAGAGTATCTACCTTCAACGACAGAGCCAACCCAGTATGTCCATGGTGTTCCTCTGACCACGCTGACATGATTCACATGTTCTGGACTTGCCCTAAATCGCAGAAACTATGGTTCGCAGCCGAACAGACCTGCAGGAAAGCTGGCCTTGAGGTATACGAATGGACTCCGAAAGAGTGTCTCCTAGGCACCTACCCGAGACTGGGCAAAATCAAACACCTGGTGAAGCTGATGGACATAGCATGTGTGCTTATAAAGAGAACGGTCGCAATGGCCTGGAAATCTCCAGCAGGCCCCAGGTACGAACCCTGGATAACAGAGATGGAAAGATGGACGACAGCAGAAACCAGAGCATGGGAAGTAGGGAACAATCAGGGCGGCGAAGAACCGAGCACCACACTGGAGGCCTGGAAGACCCTTCTAAGAGGCATGATTTTCTCAACAAGCTATAAACCTCCCTGAATCAGCCCACCGCAATCGGCAGAACAACCTAACCCATGCACAATAGCAGTCACTCTACACCTATCTACCCCCTGAGCGCCATGGACACGGGCCAGAGTCGAATGGAGTGGAGACTAAGGGTCACATACGGAAATAAGGATTATAACCACACAGAGGTCAAAGGACAGTCACTGTTACCACTGTTACCTCTTCTCTTTTCTCTCCTTTTTACTCTCTCTTTGTTTGTTTGTTTGTTCTTCAACACGCCCACGCCTTACAAGACGTGAGAGATTTGTAATTCATACATAAACGTAAATATGATTGTACTGTTTAGAAATATATCAATGAATGCCAAATACCAATAAAAACATCTTAAAATAAATGGTGGCCCAATGGTCGCTTGTTAAGCGATTAGATCAATTATATGGTCCAGTCAGGTCATAGTCATTCATTTGTTTATTTTTGGTTAGTTGGCACCAAGGAAAAAATAATTGTAGAAATGAATGACAAGTTTTTGACATGGTAACTCGCTACACAGCCGACGCGCGTTTCAACCTAAGTCTTTTTCAAGGCCAATTGAGTTAAAGGGTGGACTTCAATTGCTGTAAGCTGGTCCTCCCAGATAAGGGCGCCAGGGGGGCTGGATAGCCGATTGTTGGCCAGGTCCGGCGAGTTTGTTGCGTGCGAGCGTTCTCGAGAATCCGCAGCACAGGACACGGATTCCCGAGAACGCTTGCACGCAACGAACTCGCCGGACCCCCTGTCCCCCCTTGCGCCCTTATCTGGGAGGACCAGCTTAGACTTAATTTCTTTCTTGTAAGGAATATCCCATTATTTTCATTAATATTGAGATCTAGGTAGCAAAACTCCTCAACTACTTCCAAATGCTCACTGTCTATATGCCATTTATATTTCAGATTTTGTGTCTTTTTGCTAGCTGAAAAAATTTGAATATTTGATTCGGCAATATTTATTGTCAAAAGATTTTTGTGGCATACTTTTGTAATGCATCCAGTTTCCTTTGCAGACCAATTGGTGTTTGATCAATTATAACTAAATCGTCTGCATATAGCATCCGTGAGATAGTTGTTCTGCATATTTTTGGTGCAAAGTAGTGTGGCACATCGAAGGCAGTATTTATATCGTGAATATAGAAATTAAAGTGGGGCGACTGATTTTCTTGAAGGGTCTGCTGCAAGGTACCACAGGGACAGTGGCATCTGTATATATTGCCCGAATACCGGATAGAGAACTTTGTGAGACTTGTGAGGCGCGGGCTCTGGCAGTTTGTGGAAGGTATCCTTTTGGTAGGATGGGATGTTAATATGGCCCTTGACCCAGAAACTGATAGGTTGAGGACGAAAGTCGTGGGGGAGGAGGTGACTAGAAAGGGGAATCCTGGAAATTTAAAGAAACCAATGACCGTCAGGGCCTCATTGATGTATTGGAAGTGAAGGCCAGGTCGAAAGGTAATGGAACGGATAAACAGGCATGGTTTACCTATTTTTCGGCGGTTCACGAATACTTTTCCAGGATAAATTGGTTGCTGGTGGATGAAAACACTGTGCCAGAGATTCGGAAGACACTAATGATTGCGGTCTCTTGGTCGGACCATGATCTCGTTTTAGTGGAGTTGGGAGTGAGGGAAATGTACACCAGGCAAGGACGCTGGTTTTGTAATGACCTTCATCTTAAGAAAAAGGGAGGTGGGACAAGTGTTGCTTCAGAACATCAAGGAATACTTTCAATTCAATGACACTGGTGAGGTCTCCACGGATATACTTTTGGAAGGGTTTAAAGCCACGAATCGGAGAGTCCTGATAGGGATGGGCTCAAGAGTCAAGAAGGAGCAAGGGAAAAAAGAGAGGATGCTGAGAGACCGGATTGACAACTTGCAGCCCCCCCTCAGAGGGGTGGACAGGAGTGTCAGTAGGACAGAATTAAAGGAACTTAATAGTTGCAGATCGGAACAAAAGGCACTATTGGCCTACAAGACCAATTGGGCGCTCAAACACCTCCAACAGAAAAACTACAAAAAGGGCGAAAGGGCTCATAAACTTCTTGCATGGAGATTTCAGTTTGAAACCAAAGCTAGAACAGTCAATTTAATAAAGGATGTGGATGTGACAGTCACTAGAGGTAACAAGGATATTGCAGGGAGATTAGAAGCATTTTATGCAGCCCTTTATACTTCAGACTGTGAGGGTAACCCAGAGGGGATTCAGACCTATTTGTGGGGATGGACCTACCAAGGCTCTCAGTGGCTAACACACGGGTGCCGGAGGACCGTATTGAATGGGAGGAAATCATTGCCACCATAAAAGGGATGAAGAGTTGGAAATCCCAGGGGGAGGATAGCTTTAAGATATAATTTCCTAAAATGTTTAGGACAACATTGGCTGCCTGTGATGCTGGAAATGCATTAGAAGGACAGGGCCTCCCTGTCCTTGTCCTGTAGTCCCTTTTCATTGGTTTTCTGCCCAGGAGTCCATGTGGGACTCCTGGCAGTGCAGCTCTTCCTGTTTTTGGTTTGGTGTACAGAGGATACCCTTATGGCACCCATGGGTGGGGGTGCAACCCTGTGCCCCTAGTGTATGTTTATGGGCACCTGTGTGTGGCCCACAGAGCAGGGTATCGGCTGGTGGCAGCTCCATGCTGAATTTGACAGGTGCTCTGAGTATCTTCCATTTTGGGATATCCAGGCCCTGCCATTGGAATCAGTTGATTCCTGATAGGAAACAAGATGGCCCTTGTGGCCTCTTGCTTTCTATTGCCTGTTACCTTGTTTTCCCAAAGTCCTGGGAATCCCTGACTCTGTCCCTTCCCCCTAACTGGCTGTTGGGTGGAAGTTCCATATATGGTGTTGTTGTGAAGTCCAGGCCAGACTGGCTGGAGCCTTCCCAGTGACTATATGTTGTGGGTACACCATGTGGGTCGGACCTGGGTGAATGAAGTGTGTGACCAATATGCACTTCTTATTGTGGATGTCGGGTTTCTGGTGTTTGACACAATGACTGAGACAGCCCTGCCCGAAAATGGTATGAATGCAGTGTGTAGTGTTGAATGGCTGGGTACTTGTCCCAATACACATTCCTTGTTGTGAGTGTCTGAGAGGGAGGAGTATGGCCTGAATGCACTGTATGCCTGATTGGCTGACTGACTGCATGAATGCCCTTCTGTATGATTGGCTGCTGAGTGTGACCTAGCAGTGTGGATGAGAGACAGAATAGTATATCTGGGGATCTCTCACCACTGGAAATTGTTCAGAAGCTGAGTTGACACTTGAAGAGTAACTGGAACTGCTTATCCTTGACGCCCAGTTGGAAGAAGAAGAACTTCTGCTGCATTTGCTTCGACCCAATCCGAAAGCTGTCGAGTTCATCAAGGACTGATCCGAGAGAGGACCTGGTTAGGCGCCCTCTTCCCGTGCTCCAAGGGACCATCGAGCACCGCTAACCTTCGCCGAATCTCCCTGGAAGTTAGACCTTCGAAAGGCTGCCGACCGGAGACGGGGACCGCCGAGGAGAACGAAGTAAAGCACCCGGACATCGATGCCGTCGAAGTCCATTGCCGTCGACCTGGGTTTGGAGTATTGCCGTAACCGCTGGAGGCCCGTCGACGCTGTGTTGCCCAGAAGAGGGGACCGCTTGACGCTGTCCCACCGACAACCGGAGCCGCACGCTCCTTTGCCTAAGACTTTGGATTCACGGACGTGCTCGTCCGCACCGCCGCCTGCCTTATCCTGCCAGAGAAGGCCAGGCCGTTGACGTGCCGAGGAGCATCCGCCGGTGGGTTTCCCGCCACCCGAAGACCACAAAGACTTCGACGACTCGACGCCCTTGTTGGGCCACAGTTCTTCAGAAACTCTTCGTGGTCCTGAACTATCAAACGCTGAGGTGCCCCGCACACCTCATCCTCGCAGGACGTCGCCAACGAGCACCGCCTGGATCGACGCCGTGGTCTCGGCACCATCGAACTTTTGATCGATGCCATCAACGCCAAGTTCACCTTCTTCGACGCCTCTCCGCGATCTGTGGCTCCTGCTTTAAAAGGAGCCACTCAAGAAGGATCCATCGATGCCTCATCGAAGAACTCTGCTCTGCCAGGTACATTGGGGGGAGGGGTAGAAACCTTATAGAAGGAAATAAGACTTATAGAACAATATATGGACTAGGCTTGTGATATATCTTTAATTTACAGGTTGTCCAGGTGGGGGGTTCTCCACACAGAACTGTGTTTAACGGTAGAGGCCAGTATTCTGCCAATTGTTCTAACCAACTGCTTTCCTCCTATGTCTATTGTTGGTGACCTTCATTAATTTGATTTGTGTGCCATTTAACCAGAGTACAGTTGATGCACTTTAATGAGATCTAGTGATAATTGTGGTGCCACGTAGAACTGTATATATTTGCCATTGTAGATTCACTGAGCACAAAGTGAGTTATTGTGATTGTGTACATACACTTGAACTTAATTATATAAAGACTGTGTTTTAACTAATACAGTGTGTGGACATTCCTTTGTGGGGGTGTGGGGACTATACTGTACTTAAGAACCAGCCTGCATCACCTCCTGAGAAGCTAGGTCTTCATTGCTCAACTACGTTACCAACAATAGAGAATCTTGGCTGGGGTCCTCTGTGCCTCTCCTCTACCATATAGAGAGCAGAAGTACAGACACCCCCTCCAGTCTTTAAACTGGTGGCAGTGGTGGGATGCTTAAAGTTTTAAGAATCAGTGTATAACCGTGCCACTTACAAAATATCTGCACTTTATTAAATTGAGGTTTAATTGTGTACAAGATAACTGCATTACAAGCAATGGAGTCTATTGCAAATGGTAAATTGACTAGGATGAGCTTAGAGGCTCTCCAGAGTGCTTGTGAAGCCAGGAAGTTAGACTTTGTGGATAAGTCTAGGGCTGAGCTGATAGCTGCCCTGGTGGACTACCAGACTGATGGTGAAACTCTTGAAGGGGGGTGCAACCAATGAGGACTCTGCCCCTGGGGTTGTTGCTGAATCTGTTTCTGGGAATGCTACCATTCCTGCTGCCTCTGTTACAACCCCCAGCGATTCCGTGGAACTTGAGTTATTAAGGATGAAATTGGCCTTTGAATACCGCAAGTTGGAAATAGAAGCTGCACTTAAGAAAGAGGAGCTGGCACAGCAAGTGGAACTCAAGAATAGGGACCTTGAACTCAAAGACAAGGGCACTGAATGTCAGAGAATCCAGCTAGAGAAAGCTAGAGTGGAGACTTCAGCTAAACCCGTTGAGAGTGTCAGGTCCCCAGCCACCAGGTTTATGAAAGATTTGGTTGGTGTGTTTGTGGAGGGTTCTGATGTCCGCCAGTAGATTGAATCATTTGAAATGGCTTGTGCAATTCATGATGTTGATAAGAGAGATTGGGCTAAGTGTTTGTTAAGCAGAGTGCCTCAGACTGGATATAACTGTATTCTGAAACTGAGTGTGGAAGAAAGGGGTCAGTATGAGTGCATGAAGTGTGCTTTTATTGCCAAGTTCGGCAAGACACCTACCCAATACCTTAAAAGGTTCAGGGAATTTAAGACAAGAGAGAAAGTGTCTTGGGTTGACTGGGTGAGTGCTGTGCACATGAACATGATGGGGTGGATTGATGGTTACAAAGTGAAAACGTTTGTTGAAGTGTCCCACCTGTTGTTTTTTGAGCATTTTTCTGAAGCCTGTTCACCAGAGCTGCATCAGTATGTGGCTGACCAGAACATTTTGGATCCCTTTTAGCTGGCTAGGTTGGCTGACAAGTGGGTCTCCCACCGGGTGTCCCTTAAGGACTCCAGTGGGAAGGACAAGGACAAAGAAAAGGGGACCTCTCAGAAAGCTGAGGAGTCCCAGAAGCAATCACAGTCAAGTAAACCAAAACCTTCCTCTCCTAACACCCAAAAATCTAGTGGGGATAAGTCATCTGTGGTTGGGAAAAAGAGTAGTGGTCCACCTGCTGCAAAGCAGGCTCCCAGTGGTTCCAGTAACATACCCTGCACCCCTGACACCTGTTGGGAATGTGGGGCTCTGGATCACAAGAAGGGTGACTCCAAGTGTAAACGTAAGGCACTTAGAGTACAAGCTGACAGCCTGAACTACCCGTTACCCCATGTCTGAGGTGGAGGCCACTGTCCTCCCCTCCTCTACAGGGATCACCTTTGGTGCTCCTGTAGAGATTTCCTTAGTGTCCCTTGGGGCCTGGGACCAGTACGCAGAAATACTGGCGACTATCCCACAGAACATGCATAGGTTTTTGAGAAGTATCCTCTTGAATGGCCAGCCTTCTACTGGCTTGAGAGACACTGGGGCAAGCATGACAGTGGTGGACAGGACCCTGCTCAAGCCAGAGGACTATATAGGTGCTCCTCTGAGAACCACCAGGTTATCGCCTGTAGCCTTAGTCACACTCATGATTGGAGACAAGACAGCAAAGCTTCCTGTCCCTTACAATGTCCCTGCTAAAGTTTTGTTAGTTAATGATCTAGTAGAGTTGGGGTTGATCTCTGATGGTCTCCCCATGACTGCTGCTGCATTCACTAGGTCACAGGTGACACAGGGTCTGGCTGTGAGTCAGGTGCCCGAGCCAAAGGCGAGGCCTAAGGCAAGAAGACGGAAGAACAAGAAGGCCACCTCTGTGAAGGGGGCTCCTTCGCTTCCTGCTTTTTCCTACAGCACCCATTGGGATTCATGCTCCGGACGGGCTGGGTCCAGTGGAAAACCCAAATTCAACTCCTGAGGGAGAAGAGGCAGAAGGCTCTCCTGCAGGAGAGGTGAGGTTCTCAACCCGGAGGACCACCCCGACCTTCAATGCCTGTTGGCTGAAGGGGGACCCTCCCGATTGGACTTCTGTAAGGGACAGAGAGAGTGCCACTCTCTCGAGGGTCTGAGGAAACAGGCCCTGTCCCAGGCACAAGGAGAAGTGCCTAGGACATTCCAGATCTATTGGGAGGGTGAGCTCCTTGTTAGTGAGCCCACTAAGCCTGAACCTGGTGCCCTCAAGAGGTTGGTGGTACCCCAGGTTTACAAGCCCTTCCTGCTGCAGTTGACGCATGAGGTGCCCTTAGCTGGTCATCTTGGTACCAAGAAGACTAAGCAGAGGCTCTCTGCCCATTTCTACTGGCCTCAGATGGGAGTAGAAGTGGAGTCCCACTGCAGGACCTGCCCAACTTGTCAGTTGTCTGGCAACACTGGAGGCAGTGTCATTGCGCCACTGCAGCCATTGCCAGTGGTTGGAACACCGTTTGAGAGGGTGGGTATCGACATTGTCGGTCCCCTTGACCCTCCCACTTCAGGTGGACATCGGTTCATCCTGGTCTTGGTTGATCATGCTACCAGGTATCCTGAGACTATGCCCCTTTGGACTGTTACTGCCAAGGTTGTTGCTAGGGCTCTCCTGGGCATTTTCACCCGTGTTGGATTCCCCAACGAGGTTGTCTCTGACAGAGGATCCAACTTCATGTCTAGTTACATGAAAACCATGTGGAAAGAGTGCAGGGTAACCTATAAGTTCTCAACCTCTTACCATCCCCAGACCAATGGTCTGGTTGAGAGATTTAATACAACTCTCAAGGGCATACTAAGCGCTTTGAAAGAGCCTGTAAGGAGGAAATGGGATCTCTTCCTGCCATGCCTGGTGTTTGCTTACAGAGAGGTACCTAAAGAGGGTGTTGGTTTCAGCCCCTTTGAGTTACTCTTTGGACATCCAGTGAGGGGGCCCCTTGCCTTGATCAGAGAAGGCTTGGAAGCCACCCCTCCAGGTCCCGCCAAGCAAGTGGGGACTTAGTGTTAGGCCTCAGACGGACAATGACACAGATGATGGGTTAGGCAACAGCGAATCTCAAGGCCAGCCAGAATTGAATAAGTACTAGCATGACCTTAAAGCCTCGCAAGTGGATTGGACTCCTGGACAGGAAATCCTTGTGATGGAGCCTACCAAGCCTAGAGCTTTGGCAGACAAGTGGACTGGTCCCTTCAGGATCATCTCCAAGATGGGCGAAGTCAATTATCAGGTTGACATGGGAGCCCCTGGGGTAGCCCCTCAGGTATTCAATGTTAATAGGCTCAAGCCTTTCCACAGGCGAGCAGAAGTCTCATGTCTCTTGCTAGCTTCAGAGCAAGAACAGGATGAGAGTGGGCCCCTTCCTGATTTGCTGCATAGCAACCCTCAGGATGGCTCAGTGGAGGGAGTACATCTCTCTCCAGATCTGACGACAGAGCAGCAGAAGGTCTGCAGGGCTTTGCTCCGGTGTTATGCCTCCCTGTTTTCACTGACACCAGGCCTCACACCATGGTGTAGGCACGAAATTGACACTGGTGACAGTGTGCCTGTCAAAAGCAGGTGCTACCGTATGTCAGATACCGTTAAGAACCACATCCAGGCTGAGGTCGCCAAGATGTTGGATCTGGGTGTTATTGAACCCTCAACCAGTCCCTGGTCCAGTCCAGTGGTCCTTGTCCCCAAGGCAAATTCCCAGGCAAGTACCAAGGATTGGAGGTTCTGTGCGGACTACCGAGGAGTCAATGCCGTCACCAAAACATACGCGCACCCATTGCCTAGGGTTGATGAGCTTGTGGACACCATAGGTGCTGCCAAATTTGAACATCTTTTACCTTACCTCATGCTATTGGCAAATAGCTCTGACGGACCATGCCAAGGAAAAGACAGCATTCTCAACACCTGAGGGACTCTACCAGTTTAGGGTCATGCCTTTTGGGTTGAAGAATGCCCCTGCCACCTTCCAGAGATTGGTCAATCATGCGCTTAGTGGGCTGGAGGCCTTTTGTGTAGCATACCTAGACGACACTGCCATCTACAGTTCCACCTGGGAAGAGCATTTGACACATCTGGATAAGGTGTTGCATTCCTTGAAAAGGGCTAACCTCACTATCAAGGCCACCAAGTGCCAGATAGCTCAGGGGGAAGTCACGTATCTTGGTCATGAGGTAGGAGGGGTTCAAATCCAACCTCTCCCCAGTAAAGTACAGGATGTACATGACTGGGAGACTCCCACTACTCACACCCGGGTGAGAGCCTTTTTGGGCCTCACTGGTTAATACCGCAATTTCATGGCAGACTATGGAACCATAGCTGCACCCCTGACAGCTCTGACTTCACCCAAACAGCCTAGGAAGGTTAATGGGACTGAAGACTGTCAGAGGGCATTTGATGGCTTGAAAGAAAGTCTGTGTAGGGCACCTGTGTTGTGTGCGCCTGACTTCAGCAAACCCTTTATCGTCCAGACGGATGCCTGCAACACCGGAATTGGAGCTGTCTTGTCCCAGTTAGATGACAAAGGGAGGGAACACCCGATCATATTCATCAGTAGACAACTCAAGGGTAGAGAACTTAGGTGGGCTACTGTTGAAAAGGAGTGTTTCAGCATAGTTTGGAGCCTTAGGCGTTTTAGGCCCTACCTTACGGGGTCTACCTAAAGGTCCAAACAGATCATAAGCCCCTGAAGTGGCTTATGCAGATGAAGGGTGAGAACCCGAAACTGCTCAGGTAGTCCATTAGCCTGCAAGGGCTAGACTTCACCATAGAGCAAAGACCAGGTAAGAGTCACGATAATGCAGATGGCCTTTCCAGAAGGTATGTTGACCGTCTGGATGAGGGTGTCTATCTCGTGGGAGATTAGGCACCCTAACCTCAATCTGGGGGGGCGACTGTGATGCTGGAAATGCATTGGAGGGACAGGACCTCCCTGTCCTTATCCTGTAGTCCTTTTTCATTTGTGTTCTGTATTGTTTTCTGCCCAGGTGTCCATATGGGACTAGCAGTGCAGCTCTTCCTGTTTTTGGTTTGGTGTACAGACCCAGGGATACCCTTATGGCACCCATGGGTAGGGGTGCAACCCTGTGCCCCTAGTGTATGTTTTTGGGCACCTGTGTGTGGCCCACAGAGCAGGGTATCGGCTGGTGGCAGCTCCATGCTGAATTTGACAGGTGCTCTGAGTATCTTCCATTTTAGGATATCCAGGCCCTGCCATTGGAATCAGTTGATTCCTGATAGGAAACAAGATGGCCCTTGTGACCTCTTGCTTTCTATTGCCTGTTACCTTGTTTTCCCCAAAGTCCTGGGAAGCCCTGACTCTGTCCCTTCCCCCTGACTGGCTGTTGGGTGGAAGTTCCATATATGGTGTTGTTGTGAAGTCCAGGCCAGACTGGCTGGAGCCTTCCCAGTGACTGTATGTTGTGGGTACACCCTGTGGGTGGGACCTGGGTGAATGGAGTGTGTGACCAATATGCACTTCTTGTTGTGGATGTCTGGTTTCTGGTTTTTGACACTATGACTGAGACAGCCCTGCCCGAAACTGGTATGAATGCAGTGTATAGTGTTAGATGGCTGGGTACTTGTCCCAATACACATTCCTTGTTGTGAGTGTCTGAGAGGGAGGAGTATGGCCTGAATGTTCCTGCAGTTACTCAACCGAATGTGTGGGATATGCTCCCCGAAGTAATTTCACAAGTTTTTCTTAAGATGGGTATGAGCCAACCGAAGCTCTAGGGGCTACTCAGGTTAGTGTATTATCATGGAACACTAGAGGTTATGCCTCCTTTTCTGAGGAGCCCAGAAGATCAGATATTTATAAAACATTTGACCTAATTCTTTTCCAAGAAACTTGATTAACTTACCTGGTGGGTATAGATGGATACTCTATTCTTCAGCAGTTGGCCTTGGTCTCGGGGGTCGGTAGACCAATGTGGGGTCTTTTGGTGGCTTCTAGCAATGAAATCTTTAAATCCTCTGTTATTATCTCAAACGGTTCCCAGGGGATTCTTATGATGAGACTGTCAATAAGAGGTCCTATAGAATGCTCAAGTTGGATAGTGGAAAATTTGTATTGGAACCCTGGTGTCCTTCCATTATCTGAGTTGCTGCATGCCCTTTCTGATGGTTTAGTTGATTGTTCCCTGCGATTCCCGGCGGATGATATTTTCATTGCTGGAGATTTTAACTCCCAATGTATCTCTACACTGGACCCAAGGTCGGGAAAGTTTAAACAGAAGTCCAGTAATGGCAAAATATGGGTAGAGTTTATGCAGGATTGGAATCTCTTTATGCTGAATGGTAACATCAGTGGGGATATTCCGAATTCCCCTACCTGGCATAGAGGTTCCTCCTTCTCTACGAGTGATTACCTTTTTGCCTCAAGAAATATCTTTGAGAGCTGCTGCAGTTTGGTTGTGGGGGATGGGAATAATGATGACCATGCTATGCTGAAGGTGGCCTTATCCTGTGATTGTGCTTCAGAGGCCCCTCGCTATGGTCAAGAGCTCCTTATTAATAATGCAGGGAATGCAATTAGAAAGTTTCCCAAAGGGGGTCAACTATTAAATAAGGAGCTGAGAAACAGGGTGAGTTACCTATCTATCCAGTATATTGTCTGAGTCTTGTACTCTGGGGGTTTTCCTGAATTTTCTGTCTGATTTGGCTCCGGTGGAGCCTTCCTTGCAGAAACCCCACAAGATCCATAAAAATTCCTTTAATGATCAATTTATAGTCCAAAAGATCGAAATGAGGCGTCAGGGATATATCCTAAAGAAATCAGGTTTATGTGTGAAAGCCTATAGGGAGGGAGTAGCAAAGCTAAAAAATAACTATAGGAATTGGCTTCGTGCCCATAAGCATCTGGTGCTTCAGCAGGATTCTGAGAGAATGCTCTGTGCTCTATCTCTTAGGAATTCTCGAAACTTTTGGTCAATGGTGGGAATGAATGAGGTAATCCATCATCAGAAACAGGATTCTGTAATCCAGGAGGGGTGTGGCTTGATCATTTTGCCAAGGTCTATAACTCTGAGGTTCCAGTGTGTTCGGTTATGGATATAACGACCAACTGGTGTCTTGAATTTAATATTCTGGACCTAGAATTGTTAATTAAGAAATCTTCAGCCTCTAGAGCGCCTGGTCCGAATGGTTTGAGTAACTCGATTCTGAAAATGGACTCAGTCACCTGGGCAAAGGTTCTAAAGTTGCTTTTTGATAACATCATTACCCAGAAGAGATTTCCAGACTCTTGGAAACAATCCATAGTTATACCTATCTATAAGAAGGGTGATAGGTCACTGGCTTCTAATTATCGCCCTATTTCTTTGCTAGATGCCGATAGTAAAATCTTTTCGGACATCATCTTAGGGGAATTGGAAGCCTGGGAAAAAGCAAAGGGAATTATCCCTAAGCATCAATCTGGTTTTAGGAAGGGTTTATCTACCTCATTGAATGGGCTTGTCTTGAACTGCCTTGCTGCAAAGTCATATATCAAGGGTGGCCCTTCCCTTTTTGGAGCCTGGATTGACCTATCCCAGGCATTTGATACGGTTGATAGGAATTGACTCTCGGAAAAACTTGATGCCTGGGGAATTCCTCCTGGTTTACTTTCCATTCTGAGAGAGTTGCACTCTAATAATTACATGCGGGTCAGACTTGGCAGATCAGGCTTGCTCTCTAATCCAATTAGGATAACTAAAGGGGTACGACAAGGTTGTTTATTAGCCCCCCTGCTTTTAATCCTTTTTTTGGCGGATCTAACTAACTGGCTGCATGATATTGGTTTAATATCTCCATCTATTGGCAATGCTAAAATAAATTGGTTAGCATATGCGGATGACATAGTAGTCCTGGATTATTCGCAAGTGGGACTGCAACGTCTGTTGTCCATGTTACAATTTTATGCAAGGAGCAATAAATTAAATATAAACCCCTCAAAATCTAAGATTCTTCTATTCAAGAGACCAAATAATATAGTGAAGAATTTTGCTTGGAAGTTGGATCAGTCTCCGGTAGAGGTTGTCTCAGAATTAACATATCTGGGAGCTGTATTAAGATCTTTTCCAACAAAGAGTAATCTGCTGTCATCTATTGATTTAAAATTAGTGAAACTAGGTGCTCAGAAGAAAAAATCAATTCCAAGTTTGGCAAATTTTCTAGCCTTCCCATTGTAAGATTCTATATAGGGAAGGTAGTTCCCATAATTTTATATGGGTTGGACTATAGCGCTGTAGCTTTGGAGATGGATTGGGATGTAATAGAATCTAGGATTTGGAAACGTACTTTGGGTCTGCCAGACCCATTGTTTGCCTGCGCTATGAACTTGGTCTTTCGTCACTCAGATCATGGCTAGAATGGAAGTGGTTGACTCTCTACAGATTAATCTTAGACCCTCCAAAGAATTCCTTATTTGAGGAAACAGCTATAGAGCTCCAACAAGGGAACAATGATTTTCTGTGTAGATTGGGGCAAAAATGTTTGGAACTATTGTCTGGCTTTGACTGTGATGTTGAGTTGCTTCTGCAGAACCCATCAAAAGTGAAAGAAAAAATGAAATTGGGTGATTGGATAGACACGATTGATGATATGCGAAAAACCAAAAGATCAGCCTCTTTGACACTGCTGGATAAACGCATATCATTTGTGCCGGCTTATTTAAAGAAGTCCCCTAACCCTCGGTTTAGATCAACTTTTTTGAGATTTCGCTTAAACTTACTCCCTACTCTAGAATGACTAGCCACTAGAGATAAGGAAGGGGGGACTTTATCTATCTGTGATAGGTGCCCTAGTAGCGAAGTCCAGACTATTATGCATTTATTATTTAATTGTCCTGGGACCTGGAGTATCAGGGCCAGACATTTCAGTAGATTTGTTTATGACAAGTCTTATCTTAATGCCAAGGATTTTTGGGCAAGATTATCTTCTGTTAATGAGATGGCTCTATCAGTCGAGGTGGGAAGATGTCTAAGGGGAATGAAGTTAGTAACAGATTGAATTGTTAGCACAGATTTGAATTATTGTTCTCTTTTTATTTTTTCTTAATCTTATTTTCTTTTTTATGATGTTTGTTGTCTTTTTTGTAGTATTTAGAGCATGTAAAGTGCTGGTGGATTTTATCTATTTTATTTTGGTGTACTGTATGTTGAAATGTGTTAAAAGTCAAATTTTGGCTATTGCACAATAAATAAATAAAACATTTTTTTTTTTAAATGCACTGTTTGCCTGATTGGCAGACTGACTGCATGAATGCCCTTCTATATGATTGGCTGCTGAGTGTGACCCAGAAGTGTGGATGAGAGACAGAATAGTATATCTGGGGACCTCTCACCACTGGTAATTGTTCAGAAGCTGAGTTGACACTTGAAGAGTAACTGGAACTGCTTATCCTTGACGCCCAGCTGGAAGAAGAAGAACTGCTCCTGCATTTGCTTCGACCCGATCCGAAAGCTGTCGAGTTCATCAAGGACTGATCCGAGAGAGGACCTGGTTAGGCGCCCTCTTCCCGTGCTCCGAGGGACCATCGAGCACCGCTAACCTTCGCTGAAGCTCTCTGGAAGTCAGACCCGCATAAGGCTGCCGACTGGAGACGGGGACGGCCGAGGAGAACGAAGTAAAGCACCCGGACATCGACGCCGTCGAAGTCCATTGCCGTCGACCAGGGTTCGGAGTATCGCAATAACCGCTGGAGGCCCGTCAAAGCCATTTTGCCCAGAAGAGGGGACCGCTTTACGCCGTGCCGCAGATGATCGGAGCCGCACGCTCCTTTGCCTAAGACTTTGTATTCACGGATGCGCTCGTCCGCACTGCTGCCCGCCTTAACCCGCCGGAGAAGGCCAGGCTGTCGACGTGCCGCCGGTGGGTTTCCTGCCACCTGAAGACCACAAAGACTTCGACGACTCGACACCCTTGTCGCGCCACAGTTCTTCAGAAACTTTTTGCGGTCCTGAACTATCAGACACCGAGGCGCCCCGCACACTTCATCCTCGCAGGACGTCGCCGACGAGCACCACCTGGATCGATGCCGTGGTCTCGGCACCATCACACTTTTCATCGATGCCGTTGATGCCAAGTTCACCTTCTTCGACGCCTCTCGACGATCCGTGGCTCCTGCTTTAACGGGAGCCACTCAAGAAGGATCCATCGACGCCTCATCGAAGAACTCTGCTCTACCATGTACATTGGGGGTGTAGAAACCTTATAGAAGGAAATAAGACTTATAGAACAATATATGGACTGGGCTTGTGATATATCTTTAATTTACAGGTTGCCCAGGTGGGGGGATCTCCACACAGAACTGTGTTTAACGGTAGATGCCAGTATTCTGCCAATTGTTCTAACCAACTGCTTTCCTCCTATGTCTATTGTTGGTTACCTTTATTAATTTTATTTTTGTGCCATTTAACCAGAGTACAGTTGATGCACTTTAATGAGATCTAGTAATAATTGTGGTACCACGTAGAACTGTATATATTTTCCATTGTAGATTCACTGAGCACAAAGTGAGTTATTGTGATTGTGTACATAACCTTAAACTTAATTATATAAAGACTGTGTTTTAACTAATACAGTGTGTGGACATTCCTTTGTGGGGGCTTGGGGACAACACTGTACTTAAGAACCAGCCTGCATCACCTCCTGAGAAGCTAGGCCTTGATTGCTCGACTATGTTACCAATAATAGAGAACCTCGGCTGGTGTCCTCTGTGCCTCTCCTTTACCATATAGAGAGCAGAAGTACAAACACCCCCCCCCCCCTAGTCTATTAGTCTATGCACTCCTATACTCGCCAGGGTGTTTAATGAAGTACTGAGCGGGAAAACGCTCCAGAAAACTATGCTTAAAACCCTTACATCGGTTATCCAAAAGGAGGGGAAAGATCCCAGTAGCTGCGCATCATATAGGCCTATATCTCTGATCAACATTGATGTTAAGGTTCTTACAAAAATCCTGGGAAATAGACTTGATAAACTCCTCCCGACATTGATTCATGGAGACCAGGTGGGATTTGTGAAGGGTGGACAGGGGGCAGATAATGTTCGAAAGAGGCTGAATCTCATCTATTGGGCAAGGAGGGGGATGGATCAAGCCTGTATGGTTTCTTTGCACTCAGAGAAAGCCTTTGATAGGGTGGAGTGGACCTTTCTCAGTAAGGTCTTGGTTAAAATGGGCTTTGGGGTAAATTTTCATAACTGGGTGGGGGCTCTTTACAGGAACCATATGGTGAGAGTGCCAGTGAACGGCTTGATATCAGAGGAATTTCCACTGTACAGGGGTAACAGGCAGGAAGGCCCCCATTCGCCACTTCTTTTCGCCCTTGTATTATAGCCATTGCAAGAAGCTATACAGGTAATGAGGTTGACAGGACGAAATTTAAGGTTTCCGATGTTTTGTGTTATCTCTGGGATGAGGAGGGCTCTCTCACTACATTTATGCAGGTCGTCAACAACTATGGGAGGTTTGAGGGTTGAAAATTGACTACACTAAATCCTTCCTCCTTCTCTTGGGAGAGGAGATTCAGGGGAACAAGGGTAGGGTTGCCAGGGATAAACTAGCACAGGCAAGGGAGTCTATTACCTGTTTGGGGATCCTAATTCAACACAACCTCAAATAATCACACAGACTTAATTATGACATCGTTTTGGCTGAATTTAGAGTCATCTAAAGAGCTGGTCGGAGTTGACATTGTCATTGACAGGGAAAATGACGGTTGTGAAAATAATGTGCTCCCGAGGTTGTTATTCTTATTTCAGATGCTCCCCACTATTCTACCTGAGGGTTTTTCTTTTAGAGGTGGAAAACTTGTGTCTTCATTTTGTGTGGCAGAAAAAAAGGCTGCGGATAGCAAGGAAGACTCTATGCCTACCAAAATCACAATGGGGGTTTGAATGCCCAGATTTCTTCCTATATTTCAAAGCAGCTCAGTTAAGAGTCATGATAGAGCATATGTCTGAAAATTTGAGGATTTATTGGTCTTATTTGGAGGATTGTGCCACTTCCCCGAAGAAGGTATGGGACTTCCTGTGGACGTAATGCAGACTTATCACCCAACGCTAGGAATCCTGTGGACGTTATGGTAAAACTCAAAAGATAGTAGGGAATTATCCACGTGGCCCTCCCCTCTGGGGTCCGTATGGGGCTATCCATTTAGGGTGGGCAATAGGAAATTTTGGGGTGCGCAGAGATGGTCCGACCTACATTTGGAGAGAGTAGCACACTCCCTGCGGTAAGGTAAATTTGAGGATTTCTAGGAGGTGAGAGATATGTTGGGAAGGGAGAACGTAGGGATCTTTTAATACCTGTGACTGAAGGGATTAGTGCTGGAGCCGAAGTGGGTTGGGGAGGTAGTAAGGAACCTCGCACCATTTGAGTTGGTTTTAGAGACGGCAGTTTCAAGAACAGGTATTATTTCCAAACTGTATCAAGCTCTCATGATGCCCCGTATGAAGGTTAAAAGGAAATTTAAGGGGTACTGGGACTGGCTGAAAGCGTGTGCCAGGTACATTATGGGATAAAATATACAAGATGACGTTTCATGGAAACCTCTCCACTCATGCCATAGAGCATAATTTTAAGATTCTGCATAGCTGGCACATGGACCCGGTCAGGGTCTCCAAGATATTTATGGGGGTATCACCGCTCTGCAAGAGGGGTTGTGGGGAATTGGGAACATCAGCAGATATTTGGTGGGACTGCCCTCATATTATGATTTTCTGGACTGAATTGGTCAGTTGGATAAAGGATGTTACGGGGATCCCTATATCAATGGAACCCCTTACAGTACTTTTGTGTATACCCCCGGAGAGCTACACGTCTTACATATTTCTGAGAATGTGGGAAGCCCTGCTCTGAGCAGGCAGGATAACAGTGGCACAGAATTGGAAAACATCATCACTCCCGGAGAAAGGGCGCTGGTTTAGGAAGGTGTGGGAGGCTTACTTGATGGAGAAACTCACCTACATGAGCCATGATGATATGACATCATTTACGGAGGAATGGGGACAGTTTGCAGACAAACATGTCTCGGGAGATAGGATGGAACAGATACTGCCAGTTGTGGGGGATAGGTGGATCAGCCAGTAAGGATGGTTGAGAGGTCAGAATCACTTGACCGGCACTAGTCAACCGCCATGGGCTATGAGCAGGAGGGGAAGAAAAAAGTTGGTTTCCCTCAATTTGGGCAACCCCAACTAGAGTAGCGAACCCTTCAAAGGCCCATGAGAGCTAGGAAACCATAGGGTTGCTTGTTAAGATTACCTATCCTAATGTGTTGTGTCTTGTTATTTTTTTTGTTTGTATTTTCCCGCGGTACTAGGCAAGGGGGATAACGATGGTTAGGGTGATGGCCTGTTGGTGCAGGGGCTAGTGGGGTGTACTTTAGAATGGATCTGACAGAGCTGGAGGGTGCGGCAAGGAACTATAGCATTGTCACTTTTTTCTGTAACCGAGATGATGAGATATGATCTGCATACCATGGGAATCATGTTCGTTTGGAATTTGTTTTATTTGTTTGTGATACAAAATTGTAATAAAAACTGAGTCACTAAAAAAAGAGGGGTGTCATGAAGAAACTGGTTAATAAGCTGGTATCCATGCAGACTGAAAGAAAAGTGGTCTCTCAGGCTGGTGGATTCTTAGGATCTCTTATAGGCATTGCCCTACTGCTAATCACCAGATTGCTCAGGGGTCAGTGATGGAGCAAGCTCAGTAAGTGTATTTGGCTGACATTCACCAGTTAGAAAGCCTGGCACCTTCATCGCCGGAGGATTGGGATATACGGGAGGTTGCAACCATGCAGCTCATGATAAAACGGCCTTATATGCAAATCTTCTGTATAAATATATTTTTTTAACAACTTTATTTAAAACCGTTTGTAGCAAGTTACATACATCATTTTGTGCAGCAATGGTAACATCTATTCTGACCCAATGTCTCTGCTCTCCCTCCCCAGTTAAAGGTTGTAGATTCTTGTTCCCTGTCTCTGGTGCCCCTTCCCTCTTACAGGGCCATGCAGCTGTTCTTAGGGCCGTAGAGTGAGTCTTTGCTTGTTGTGGCCAGAAGGTCAGTACCATGAAGGCCTTGTCATATTCCAGGACCAGGGCCCAGCAGTCTGTCAAGCGATGGAGCGTTCCTCCTTTGGCCGCGGTGACCTTTTCAGCTACCAATATGTCCCAGACCTTAATCCACCATAGCGAAGAAGAGGTCCTTCCTGGGATTCCATTTGCGGGAGAGTGAGATCTTCGCCGCTAGTAGGAGATGAGTAATCAGCTTTGCGGTCGATCCTGATCTTGGGTAGCAGTCCGGTAGTGATGTTCCTAGGAGAACCACTTCTGGAGTCTGCAGTGGGTGATAGCTTCTATAGTATTCACCACATATGAAAGTAGGTTCCTAGGGCTCCGCATTCTAACCAGCAGTTAGGGTGCAGTGAGCTGTTGAAGTGATGCAGGCGTTCTGGCAGATAGTACCATCGGTAGAGCAGTTTGAGTGCCCCCACTCTGTTCGTGATACATCTAGAGGCAGAGTTGTTTCTGGTCCAGATGTCGACCCATGTCTAGTCGTCGATGTGGTGCCCTAGGTCTGCTTCCCACCGGGACATATATTCGGGTCTGATGACTAGCATATCTTCTTGTAAGAATTTGTAAAGTTTTGTTATGTGCCCTCTCCAAGGGCCTTCTTGTAGGGAGAGTTCAAGGGGGTGGAGCCCCCTAGTGGCTCTCTGTTTAATCAGCAGTTGAGAGATCCAGTGGCGTAGTTGCGCATAGGTGAATCTATCTGCTTCTGTCAAGTTAAAGCAGGATTTACATTCTGTGAAGGTTTTGGGGGATCCATCCTCAAATAGCTGAGAGAGAGTTCGTAGTCCTCCTTGGTTCCAATTCTAGAAGTTCATCACCTGTAGCCCTGGAGTTGAAGTCTGGGTTGTGGAGAACTGGGGAAAGCGGGCCCAAGCCTTTGGTTTTTTTTTCTTTCGTAGTGCACTCTCCCAAATTCTCAGGGTAGTCCTAGTTGATGAAATAATCGATGGCCACTGTCTGCATGCTGAGGTATATAGTAAGGCGTTGAGCGGTATCGGGCTTCTGGCTTGTTCAATGCCTGCCTACTTTGGGGGGCATGTGGGTTCAGTCCATGAGATGGAGTTCGTTAGTTGGGCCGCTATGTAGTAGTTGCAGGGGTTGGGTACTCCCATACTGTTAGGAAAGATTTCATAATTGTATGTAATTTTCCCTCCATGTGGCAATCCCCAAACTGTTTGCTGTTGTTTTACACCCTGATCTAGACTTTGCCAGAGAAGCGCAGCCTTCCGCAGCACTCCTCTGGGCTTTTGCTCAATTCTTATGGGAAAACTGACATGCCCTTAAGACAGTCAGTACTGGGAGACTTTGTTTCCCTTAGTCCTTTCCTCACGTTGCAGCTTTTGTGCAACATGAAACAAGAGTGCACCGTAACTTACATTACCGCGGTCTTGGGTCTCTAGTCATTCCAACGGCCCTAGAAACTCTCACTGGACTTATTATGAACTATGCAAGTGTGTCACGGATGGGACTGGTGGCAGCTATCGTTTCTCCTGTGTTTTGAACCCTTTTTTGCCATGTATCCGCGCTTACCGCGTTTGGCACGGATAGGTGGCCTGGCTCCCAAAATGGCCATGCCACGAGGTTCTTTGTCCTGTCTGCTGACCGTCTTGCCCCTTCACCTTCCCCCAGGTCGAGCCGACCCGGGGCAGTCCTTATTTGGTCATGCACTTTCCCGCAAAACACAAACGCTTTTGCAAGCTTCTGCATGCCTTGTGTGTGCCTCCAGGATGTGGGCTGGGATGTCTGGTCCCAATACACATCCTGGGTGCCAGAGAGTCGAGAGTGTCCTGAATGCATGGGACCACCGTGGTCCGTGATAGGTCCATGTATGGTGTGAGTGGATGTGAGCAGATCTCCCATTGGGTCCTCTCCGTTTTGGCGCGAAGGGAACTTTGGATAAGAGGAGGCTGCAAACACCACTACCATGTCGATCTCCTGAGTTCACACTGAACAAGGGATAAGGAGCCAAGTATCCTGCAACAAGAAGCTGAGTCGAGGAACCGCTGGTGACCCGCTGAAGGATTGGCACCCTGAACTGCTGTCGTCCTGCGAGACCCCTCTGCATCTGATCGTCCTAGAAGGTCTGCGAAGGCGCTTCGACCCATTGGAATAGTGGGATCAACTATTCCCGGCACCTTCATCAAACCCTGCAAGTAAGCCTCTTTCGGAAGTGTCCCTGGGCCAACCAGTGGGCTGACCAGCTTACGCAGGATGCTTTGCTCTGTCACCGCCGCCGTTTCGGGGAAGCCCTCGAAACTTGGTCTACTGCTTGCTCTGCGTCCACGGCACCCTCACACCAAATTCGTACACTTGGCATTCCCAGGTCTGAAGTGAGACGAGTGCGCCCGTACCAGAGTAAACGCGGTTGCCGTGTTGTCCTGCTGTGGTAACAACCTGTGCACGTCCGCTGCATTTGGGACACCCTCGACCCTGCATCCTGCTATGCAGAATCTACACGGTGTCGAGACGTCCTGATCATCGCAGCTGAACCTGCCAGCAACGTGAACGAAACTGGAGAAGTCTGGGTCTGCCTGCGTCGGGGACCGGTGAGTAGTCCATACCCCAACCGGTGGCCCCTCGCACAGGAGCCCATTTCTTTTCTACCGCTGTTGCGAAATAGCGACTCTATCCCGCACTCTCACTCTGCCTCTGCCCACAAGTGGAGGCCTTGCTTAAATAGTGGGGACTTGTTCTGCATCGCTTCATTCACCTTCCTGAACTGCCTGATATCCTTGAAGAGGCCCTCTTTTGTCCATTGGCACCAGCGCGTGCAGGTACTTTTGAGCCTAAGGCTCCTCCCTTCGTTGGGCTCGGACTTCCTCCTAGTTAGGTGTATTTCGGATGTCGAACGGGGTCTAATGATTGCTTGCACTGCCTATTTTCCTCCCCATCTAGGTGGTTTACATATTACGTGCTCCTAACTCCTTAGACCCCTCGGTCTTGTATATATACTGTATTGATTGTGATGTGTTGATTTACTTTAGTATTATTGGGATTCTTTGCTATGGTCGATGTTACAAAGGCCTTGTAATAAATGTGTCTATATTTTTAATATAACACCTGTCTGGAGTAATTTGTAAGTGTCCTTGCTTTGTGTGCTCATTGAGGTCTTTCCGTCACCCTCAACCCTCTTGAGACTTACTCTTGACCGCCGCCATCGCTACCCTGATTGGTCTGGCTTGACCAGAGGTTACCCTGTTCCAAGAAACTAGGCTGGCCTTCTGAACCTCTGCCCCTCCAGGTCTGAGTTCAGAAATCCATCTTAACAAATTGGTGTACAGCAGTGGGATACGACTGAAGGTATCCAATGTTGCGCACAAGCAAAGGCATTTCAAGTTATTTCTAACAGGACACGTAGTGAATTGTCATAGTATAACTTTTTAAAAGGCATAGTCCTATCTAACAGTATGGAAACAAGTACCTTGTTAACTTTAAAAGCTTCGAAATCCGAAACATTGAAAAAGATGTATGCTGAAAGAGGTGTCTCCTCTCAAGGCACAAAAATGGAAATGATCCAAAGAATTATGGAGTGGCAAGAAGCTCAGCTTAGCGCTATAGCTTCAGAGGACAGTGCAGAAGAAGGTGGGGCTGCTCTCACTGGTTGAACTGACAGTTCTGCAGCTGCACTGGTCCACAGCGACCATGAAGACAGGGAGGATGAAATGTCCAATGTTTCCTCTGCCAGTGCTGATGGGGAGGCAACACTTGAATTCAAGAAGCAAGAGCTGCTGTTTAGGCAGAAGGAGCTTGATTTCAATATGGCCAAACTAAAAATCGAACCAGCAGAAAAACAGAAAGACAGGGATCACCAGTTGGAACTGGCCAAGCTCCAAGTTGCCAATGGATCCAAGGGTCCTGGACATGGGTCTAGGGCCTCCTCTCAACCAAGGTTTCCAAAAGATCTGCTCAGTGTGTATGAGGAAAAGAATGACATTATGGACTGGCTGAATACATTTGAGTATGAATGTGAAGTTCAACAAGTTGACAATGCTGATAAAATTGCCTGGTTACTTAGCAGACTGCCCCATTCTGGCTGTAGTGCCATTATGGAAATGTCGAAGGCTGAGAGAGCAGATTTTGCAATGTTGAAGCAGACTCTCATTTTAAAGTTTGGAAAGACTCCTGCCCAATACTTAAAAAGATTCAGAGAGTATAAGAAAAAAGAAGGTGGTACTTGGGTATCTTATGTAACTGAATCCTTAAAAAACTTGACTGGCTGGGTTGAAGGTTATAAGGTTTCTACCTTTGAAGGTATGATAAGTCTTGTCATGCTGGAACATATTTTAGCATCTTCTTCCCCTGAGCTTAAGCAGCATTTGGCAGATTCAAAGGAGATAGATCCTAAGAAACTTGCCATTGCAGCAGATTTATGGGTGTCACATCGAGTGTCCCATAAGGACAAGACTCATCCTGGTAAGCAGGAGGAAGGGAAAAAGTCCAAAGATAAGGAGGGTGGGGAAACTGATACATCTTCTTCCCAAAAGGGCCACAAAAGGAAAAATAAGGGTAAGACACAAGAGAACTCACAGGGTAGTGCAGGTCAGCCTCCGAAACAGAACTCTGGTTATAATAAGCCTCCCTATGTAAACAGACCCAATGGATCTTGTTTTGCTTGTGGAGCAACTGACCACGTGAAGGGGGATCCCAGATGTAAGGTCAAAACCTTGGGGGTCCACTCTGCTAATCTGGCCTTCTCCTCCTACGAAGAAGAAGAGATTATCGGAGCATCCTTCTCCTCAGACTCCTTCCACAGTGGGATAGAAGCTGAGGTAGTTTTAGTTTCCCTGGGTTCCTGGGAGCCTAAAGTCGCAGAGGGTTATGCTAGGATTCCAGATAACACTAAGCACTACTTTAAAGACAGTGTGCTGATCAATGGAGTAGATACTCCAGCTCTTAGCGATAGTGGGTGCAGTCGAACTGTAGTGGACTCTACCTTGGTAGACTCAGAGCAAGTTGCCAGAGCTACTCTGATGCCCACTAAGTTGGCTGACGGCCCACCTCTCATGTTCCCCGTAATACCTATAAATCTTACTATCAATGGTACAGCAGTAAGGATTCCAGTGAGCATTCAGAGGAATGTCCCAGGAAACGTCTTGTTGGGCAATGATCTCCGAGCGTTAGGGCTTGTGGGAGATACTGCTGACAGACCCTGCACAAGGTCTCAAACGAGGGCAGCACTGGCCAAGACCAATGCCCTGCCCCAGCCAAAGGGGAAACCCAAGACTAAAGGAGTCAAGAAACCAAAAAGAGGGAAAGAAAATATTCCCCTTAACTCGCCTACCACTGCGGTGGAGGTAGTTGGTCAATCGCCCGGACCTGACGAGGAGGTGGTGATGCCTGAAGTGTTTGACCCCAATGACCATCCTAAACTAAACGATTTGTTAGTAGAAGGTGGTCCTGACAGGGAAGAATTCAGCAAAGGCCAACGTGAGTGCCCATCTCTGGAAGGCCTAAGGAGACAGGCCTGCTCCCAGCTTGAGGGTGAACCTCCTGGGAAGCATCGGATTTATTGGGAAGGTGGACTCCTGTATAGTGAGCCCACAGAGTCTACAGAAGTAGACCATAGGAGGTTGGTGGTTCCCCTTGCTGTAAAACCCTTCCTCCTGCAGCTGGCGCATGAAGTGCTCCTTGCTGGTCACCTTGGTATTAAGAGGACCAAGCAAAGGTTATCCATGCACTTCTACTGGCCCAAGATGGGGGTGCAAGTAGAAAGTCACTGCAGGAGTTGTGCCTCCTGCCAGTTATCTGGTAAGAGTGGTTCAACAATCCAAGCTCCATTGGTACCACTCCCATTTGTGGGAGTACCATTCGAGAAGGTAGGGATCGTCATCGTTGGTCCCCTTGACCCCAAACATCCTCAGGCAATAGGTTTATCTTGGTATTGGTCGACCATGACACCAGATATCCTGAGGCCATCCCATTGAAAACTGTGACTGCCAAGTCAGTCGCAAAAGCGTTACTCGGCATCTTTACTAGGGTTGGCTTCCCTAAAGAAGTTGTGTCTGACAGAGGCAGCAACTTTATGTCGAAGTATATGCAGGCTATGTGGAAAGAATGTGGGGTCACCTACAAGTTCTCCTCCGCATACCACCCCCAGACCAATGGTCTGGTGGAACGGTTTAACAGAATGTTAAAAAGTATGATTGGAGCTCTGGAAGAACCTCAGAGAAGAAAATGGGATCTTCTTTTACCATGCTTACTGTTTGCCTACCAAGAGGTACCACAGGAGGGTGTTGGCTTCAGCCCCTTCAAACCTCTGTTTGGTCACCCTGTGCGGGGACCCTTAGCTATAGTCAAGGAGGGATGGGAGATGCCCACTCCCCTTATTACTACCAACGTAGTAGACTATGTGTTAGGGCTCAGAAAAAGGATGGTACTCCTGATGGGTCTGGCTAGTGACAAGTTGAAGGCAGGACAAGCCCTGGTGAAACATTGGTATGACCAGAAAGCTTCCCTCATCAACTTCACACCTGGTCAGCAAGTCCTGATCATGAATACCATAAGGCCTAGAGCTTTACAGGATAAATGGTCAGGCCCTTACACAGTGGTGGAGCCCCTGGGTGAGGTCAACTATTTAGTGGACCTTGGAAGGCCTGGACAGGCTCCAAAAGTGTTTCACGTAAATAGGCTAAAGGCTTTCATCCCAAGAGTTGAAATCGCAGTACTGCTATTGGCTTCTGATGTTGAGGAAGAGGAGTCTGAACCTCTCCCTGACCTGTTTCAAAGCAGTCCTTCAGATAGCTCCTTTGAGGGTGTCCGAGTGGCCCCTCGCCTGACTTCTGATCAGCAGGCTGAGGTGAAAAGTTTGCTTAGGCAATTTTCCCCCCTGTTTTTACAGTCCCCTGGTTTGACACCTTGGTGCAAACATAACATAGACACCGGAGACAGTGTACCTACCAAAAGTAGGGGATACAGGATGTCAGACAAAGTACGGTCTTACATTAAGACGGAGTTCAACAAAATGTTAGATCTTGGGGTGATTGAACCCTCTAGTAGTCCTTGGTCCAGCCCTGTGATTTGGTTCCAAAAGCAGGCACTTCTGAATTGAGGTTCTGCGTGGATTACAAGGCTCTGAATGCTGTCACCAAGACAGATGACCACCCCTTGCCTCAAACAGATGAGCTGGTGGATACCTTGGGTGCCTCCAAGTACCTCAGCACGTTTTACCTCACTGCAGGCTGTTGGCAAATAGCCCTCGCAGAACATGCCAAGGAGAAGACAGCGTTCCCAACTCCAGAAGGTCTTAACCAGTTCAGGGTAATGCCTTTTGGGTTGAAGAATGCACCTGCCACTTTCCAGAGGCTTGTGAATCATGTGTTGAATGGGTTGGATGAATTCTGTCTTGCATATCTGGATGATATAGCAGTTTTCAGTGCCACCTGGGAAGACCATGTGAAACACCTTGGGATTGTGTTACAGGCTCTTCAGAAAGCCCACTTGACCATAAAGGCCAGTAAATGCCAGATTGGACAAGGCTCAGTTGTTTACCTTGGACATGAAGTAGGTGGAGGGAGGATACAGCCTCTACCCAGTAAAGTACAAGCAGTACAAGACTGGCCTACCCCCACTACACAGACCCAAGTGAGTGCCTTCTTAGGACCCACGGGGTATTACAGAAATGTCATGGCAAACTATGGCACCATAGCTGCCCCTCTGACTGCTCTCCCCACTCCGAAGAAACCCAAGAAGGTAACTTGGATTGAAGAATGTGAGAAGGCCTTCAATGGCTTAAAAGACTCCTTGTGCCAGGCCCCTGTTCTCAGGACCCCTGATTACCAAAGACCTTTTATTGTGCAGACAGATGCCTCTGACACTGGGATAGGAGCTGTACTATCACAAGTAGATGAGAAGGGTAAGAAACACCCTATTGGTTTCATTAGTCGCCAGCTTGAGGACAGAGAGCTCAGATGGTCCACAGTAGAGAAAGAATGTTTCTCTGTTGTGTGGGCCCTACGGAACCTGAGGCCCTACCTCTATGGGACCCACTTCACTGTGCAAACTGACCATAAGCCCTTAAAGTGACTAATGAACATGAAGGGAGAGAATCCAGAGTTGCTTAGGTGGTCCATAAGTCTACAAGGCTTCGACTTCACTATTGAGCATAGGCCAGGTGTCCAACATAGCAATGCTGATGGGTTGTCCAGAATGTATAACCGACCTGAACAAGAAACTCATCCAGGGGTGGATTAGTTCCCCCTGTCCTTAGTCTGGGAGGGGCAAGTGTTAGGAAAGATTTCATAATTGTATGTAATTTTCCCTCCATGTGGCAACCCCCAAACTTTTTGCTGTTGTTTTACACCCTGATCTAGACTTTGCCAGAGAAGCGCAGCCTTCCGCAGCACTCCTCTGGGCTTTTGCTCAATTCTTATGGGGAAACTGACATGCTCTTAAGACAGTCAGTACTGGGAGACTTCGTTTCCCTTAGTCCTTTCCTCATGTTGCAGCTTTTGTGCAACATGAAACAAGAGTGCACCGTAACTTACTTTACCGCGCTCTTGGGTCTCTAGTCATTCCAACAGCCCTAGAAACTCTCGCTGGACTTATTATGAACCGTGCAAGTGTGTCACGGACGGGACTGGTGGCAGCTATCGTTTCTCTTGTGTTTTGAACCCTTTTTTGCCATGTATCCGCGCTTACCGCGTTTGGCACAAATAGGTGGCCTGGCTCCCAAAATGGCCATGCCACGAGGTTCTTTGTCCTGTCCACTGACCGTCTTGCCCCTTCACCTTCCCCCAGGTCGAGCCGACCCGGGGCAGTCCTTATTTGGTCATGCACTTTCCCGCGAAACACAAACATATTCGTGTGCTTCTGCATGCCCTGTGTGTGCCTCCAGGATGTGGGCTGGGATGTCTGGTCCCAATACACATCCTGGGTGCCAGAGAGTCTAGAGTGTCCTGAATGCCTGGGACCACCGTGGTCCGTGATAGGTCCACGTATGGTGTGAGTGTTTGTGAGCAGATCTCCCATTGGGTCCTCTCCGTTTTGGCGCGAAGGGAACTTTGGATAAGAGGAGGCTGGAAATACCACTACCATGTCGATCTCCTGAGTTCACACTGAACAAGGGATAAGGAGTCAAGTATCCTGCAACAAGAAGCTGAGTCGAGGAAACGCTGGTGACCCGCTGAAGGTTTGGCACCCTGAACTGCTGTCGTCCTGCGAGAACCCTCTGCATCTGATCGTCCTAGAAGGTCTGTGAAGGCGCTTCGACCCATTGGAATAGTGGGATCAACTATTCCCGGCACCTTCATCAAACCCTGCAAGTAAGCCTCTTCGGAAGTGTCCCTGGGCCAACCAGTGGGCTGACCAGCTTACGCAGGATGCTTTGCTCTGTCACCGCCGCCGTTTCGGGGAAGCCCTCGAAACTTGGTCTACTGCTTGCTCTGCGTCCATGGCACCCTCACACCGAATTCGTACACTTGACATTCCCAGGTCTGAAGTGAGACGAGTGCGCCCGGACCAGAGTAAACGCGGTTGCCGTGTTGCCCTGATGTGGTAACAACCTGTGCACGTCCGCTGCATTTGGGACACCCTCGACCCTGCATCCTGCTACGCAGAATCTACACGGTGTCGAGATGCCCTGATCATCGCAGCTGAACCTGCCAGCAACGTGAACTGAACTGTAGAAGTCTGGGTCTGCCTGCATCAGGGACCGGTGAGTAGTCCATACCCCAACCGGTGGCCCCTCGCGCAGGAGCCCATTTCTTTTCTACCGCTGTTGCGAAATAGCGACTCTATCCCGCACTCTCACTCTGCCTCTGCCCACAAGTGGAGGCCTTGCTTAAATAGTGGGGACTTGTTCTGCATCGCTTCATTCACCTTCCTGAACTGCCTGATATCCTTGAAGAGGCCCTCTTTTGTCCATTGGCACCAGCGCGTGCAGGTACTTTTGAGCATAAGGCTCCTCTCTTCGTAGGGCTCGGACTTCCTCCTAGTTAGGTGAATTTCGGATGTAGAACTGGGTCTAATGATTGCTTGCACTGCCTGTTTTTCTCCCCATCTAGGTGGTTTACATATTACGTGCTCCTAACTCCTTAGACCCCTCGGTCTTGTATATATATACTGTATTGATTGTGATGTGTTGGTTTACTTTAGTATTATTGTGATTCTTTGCTATGGTCGACGTTACAAAGGCCTTGTAATAAATGTGTCTATATTTTTAATACAACACCTGTTTGGAGTAATTTGTAAGTGTCCTTGCTTTGTGTGCTCATTGAGGTCTTTCCGTCACCCTCACCCCTCTTGAGACTTAGGGCCTCATTACACGGTAGGAGGTAAGGTTTTACCGGTACCGGTATTTTACCGGTACCGGTAAACCCATACCGCCTTACTACGAGGTCCCTTTGCGGGTTGGAGACTTTAACGCCTGCTTTTTGCAGGTGTTAAAAACCAACCCGCAAAGGGACCAGGGTGTTAATTACGGTACCGCAATTTGCGGCACCGTAATTAGCGCCTTCCCCATTCCCATAGAGCCCTATGGGGCAAAAATGGGAATGGGGAAGGGCAATGGAGGAAGGCGGAATTACCGCCTTCCGAACCTTGGAATAGGGTGGTAATTCCCCTTTCCTCCAAGGCGGTACCGGTAAATTACCGGCATGAACCATGGTGCTAATAGCAGCATGGTTTACCGCACTGTGTGTAATGAGGCCCTTAGTCTTGACCGCCGCCATCGCTACCCTGATTGGTCTGGCTTGTCTAGAGGTTACCCTGTTCCAAGAAACTAGGCTGGCCTTCTGAACCTCTGCCCCTCCAGAGACGAGTTCAGAAATCCATCTTAACACATACCGCCCCATTTGGCTGCTCCTGTTATCACTCTCTGCGGGATTCGTGCTTTGGCCCCTTTCCATATGAAGCAAGAGATTCGTTTTTGTAGTTGGAAGAGGGGCTTTAGGGGAACTTCCACTTGGAAAGTCGAGCACAGGTATAGGAATCTTGGCAATAGGTTCATTTTGCACGCTGTGACTATGCCCAGGATTGGGATTTCCTGATCCTCCCACCTTCTGAGGTCAGATTTCAGGTTGCTGAATAGGTGGGGGAAGTTCGCTGCGTCCAACTTTTAGGGGTTTGCAGCAATATGCACTCCCAGGTATTTCATTGTTGTCGTGCTCCACTTCAGTGGGCAGATAGGTCGCAGGAGGTGTATCGATTTCCTGGTTAAGTTTACTCCTAATGCTTCTGATTTGGTGTAGTTGATGTAGAAGCCTGCCACTTGTTCGAAGGCATCCAGTTCCGCTAGGGCTGCTGCAGCATTTTTGGCTATTGGTGAGCGACAGCATCACGTCGTCGGCGTACAAGGACATCTTGTATTGTTCGCCTTTTTGATTAGGGAGAAGGTTAGTGGAGAAAGTGGGCATCCTTGCCTCGTACCGCAGGATAGTGGGATGTGAGGCAATATATTTTGATTTACCCTCAGGGCTGTTGTGGGGGCCTTGTAGTTGGCTAGTAGTATGGTGCGAAAGATAGAGCTGAACTGAAATGCTTTCAGTGTTGAGCGCATGAATGATCAATTCACCCGGTCAAAAGCCTTGGTTGCGTCTAGGGCAAGTAGGGCCGGTTCTTGGTGTTCCACTTGCTGTTCCACTGTTGCTATTTCTAGGAGGTTCAGGGACCGGCGGATGTTGTCTCCGGTGTTCTCCCCGCAATTAATCCTGTTTGGTCAGAGCTAATAAGTGTGGGGAGGATCCTTCAGAGTCTGTTCGCCAATACTTTCGAGTAAATATTCGCATCTATGTTGAGGAGCGAGATGGGCCTGTATGAGGCGCATTCCCTTGGAGCTTAGCAGCATGGTGGTGGATTCCTGCATCGACCGGGTCACTGTGGCTATTTCTCGAAAGGAGTTCAGGAGCTCCGTCAGTGGGCCTGTGAGGGAGGTTCTGAAGAGTTTGTAAAATTTGGGTGAAAATCCGTGTGGGCCTAGGGCATTGGATTTTAGGGATTTTATCACTAGTTCCACTTCCTCATTGGTGAAAGGGAGCTCTAGGTTTTCCTGTCTGCTTCTGGTAGGTGTGGGAGGGTGGCTTACACAATATCTCGCTCCTGCAGCTAGCTTCGGGTGTCGTGGGGTGGCCGTCATGGTGTTGATTAGGTATGTGGTTGCCACCTGTAGTTTAGTTTTTACCGCATATTGAGTGACTCTCCCTTGGTCTTTAAGGCCTGTTGTATGGTTCTGGCAGTGGGCCTTGGCTAGTTTTCTGACTAGAAACTTGTTGGCTTTATTTCCATGGGCACAGTAACTCTGTTCAATCTTTACAAGAGATTGGGTGGTTTGTTCCGCGTAGTGTGCTACTATCTTGTCGGAGGCGTTTTGCAAGGCCCGGGCTGCTTTTGGCAACTACCCTTTCTTATGGTTCATCTCTGCTATGGTTATCTCTTTCTCCAGTTGCTGTTTCAGCATAGTTTGGCGTTGTTGTAGGCTGCTGCGTGGACTATCAGCTTCCCTCTGACGACAGCCTTAATTGCTTCCCATATTGTGGCAATTGAGGTGGGGCCGACTGGCTTTGGTCAGGGCATCTTGGAGCGCCATATCGTGTAACATCGGGTCATAGAGGGTCCATTGCCGTCTTGGTGGTGGGTCTGGATTGTGGACGCGAGCAGTCAGAATCACTGGGGCATGGTCCGAGAGCACCCTCGTGCCTATCAGCAGTGGAAAGAGTAGTTGGGGACTGGCAAGCTGAAGGTCTATGCGGGATGAGGTACGATGCACATGTGAAAAAAAGGAAAAGTCTTTAGCCGTTGGGAGTAGGACCCTCCAAGTGTCAACTACCCCTAGGGATTTGAAAATTCGATGTTATCCCATGGCTGTTTTAAAGTCTCTTGGTGCAGGGTAGTTTGATTTATCCGTGAGAGGGTCCGGGACACTGTTAAAGTCTCCTCCTATTACTGTTTGCCCCTCCAGGAAGGGGGCAGAGCAGTTTCTAGTTCAATGAAGAATCTTTTCTTGATTTTCATTGGGAGCATAGATTAAGGTGCACAATTGGCTGAACAGCTCCCCTTTCACCGCAATATAAGGGCCTTCTGAGCTTTGTAGTGTTTCTCGTTCCGTGAATGGGATGCCTCTCGCTATTAGGATTGCTGCGCTGTCCTTCTTGGTGCCGCTGGTCGCCAAATATTGTTTCGGGAAGGTTCTATCTCATGGGAAGTCTACTTTGGTCAGGTTGGTTTCATGGAGGAAGACAACTGAGCTATTCAGATCATTTAGGCATCGGAGAGTTGCTTTCCGTTTGCTGGGGGAGTTGAGGCCTCTAACGTTTAGGGTCACAAAGCAAAGCTTTTGATGTGGAGGAATTTCTTCCTATCAGAGCGTCTCAGCTTTTGGGGTGGGAGATTCTGGGGTTGACTGCTTCCATCTGCCATTTGAGGCTTTAGGTTTTACTCCTGACTGCTGCGACCAGGGTTTTAACTTTCGTGAACCGGTGGTGAACATCACCAAATAAGAAAGGAATAATCGGAAAACCAAGTTCAAACTGGGCTTTTGGGCCCTTGAGCCAGCAAGAGTATTCTCTCTCATGGCTGGGGTGAACCGTGGGAATCATGAGCTCCATGATTTCTTTGTTGTGGGGAACAAAGGTAAATTTTCTTTACGATAGTCGATGGTGGCACCTCTGCAGGGGAGACCAATAGAACCGCAGAGGTTTTCTTCAGGCAGTGTGTGATTCTCCCACCCCCCCTTTATGAGTCTCATCCACGCGTTTCGTTGTGGTTTCGGGGCTTCTCCCGGTGGGGGGCGGGCTCCCAAGATCTTCGTCGGGGGTCGATGGCCCCCCCATTATGCCCCATCCTCCTTGGGCGAGCTGATCACACGAGTGTAGCCTTCAAACATGAATTGTAGGGCTGCCGGGAACAGCCAGCAGTATTTTATTTTCTGGTTTTGGAGGAAGGTGGTAAGCGGTCTAAGGGCTCTGCATCTCTGGACTGTTATTGTCGCCAGGACCTGGTAAAACTGTAGCAGCGACCATTGGATGGTGAGTTCAGGTAGCCATCATGATCTCTTGTTTCGTCAAGAAGAAATGGACCCGGGTAATGACGTCTGGTGGGTCAGTTGTGGCAGCCCCCCTATGGCTCTGTAACCTGTGGATCCGGTCCAGAAGCAGCATTGCCTTCCCACAGTCAGGGAGGAGGGCTTGAAAGAAGTTGCTCACAAAGGTTTATAGGGCCTGATCTGGCATTGTCGCTGGCACCTCTCTAATTTGAACGTTGTTCCTGTGGGCCCTGCTTTCCAAGTCCTCCTGTTTATGCATCACTTCTTAATTTTTTCCCTTCCAGGACATGGAGTTTTCTTCTCAGCTCAGTTAGTTGGTCTGCGTGATCTAGGGACTGGTCTTCGGTTTCACTGATTCTGTGCTCTAGTTCTCCCACACAGTTGTCTAGTCCCTCCGCTTTGTTAGTGATTTCCGCTACACAATTCTGGAATTCTGATTTGATGTCTGTCAGGAGGGACTGAATGTCTTCCTTGGTGGCCCGTTGGTCTGTGGGCCTCTCTGGGGTGTGAGTTGGGTGGCGCCCGGTCTCTGGTTTTTTACCTTTATCTTGCGGTAATAGCATGTGGCGATGTCCGTCTCTTAGTGTTTTTTTTTAGTGTTTTGACATCTTTCCCTTTGGGGTGGGGTTGGGGCTACCGGGCTCTATGTTGTAGTGGTGGTGGAGGATTGGGTGGGGTCTTTCTCCTTGCCCCGTTGTTTAGCCGGCTAGGCCGTGGAATTGGCCTTCTGGGTAGGGGGGGTCCGCTTCCCTGCTTATGCTGTCGTGGCGTCCTGGTGGCCAGTTACCTTTCTTGGCTTCTTTCTTTGCCCCGTGGTTGGAAAACAGCCCTTTTTAAAGTTCTGGGGTAGTCTGATGGAGGTGGTGTCTCTGGCTGTCGGGTGAGGGCAGTGGGCTGAAGGAGTTGTGGTTCCTTTGCCCCTGCGAGCTTGCTGGCATTTGATGGACTGCTTGTGAGGACTGGGGTGAGTGAGGTTGCCTTCTCTTTGATTCAGGGCCTGCTGGTAGCTGAGACAGTTTCCGATAGTACCGGGCACTATAAACAGGGTGACTGGGAAGATGCAAACAGGGCCTGCTGTTGTAGGGTGGGGGAATACATCCCGGTTGGATCTCTACCACGTTATCTGGGCCAGGGGTTGGGGCACCCCTGTTGCTTGCCTTCGTGGTGTTTGCTTGTTGTTTTAGGGGAGGATGTGTACTTGCTGATGTGGAGGAACCTCCCGGCAGAAGGGCTCTTTCTCCGGGAAGCCTAGGGCGTTATCAGCATTCTGCAGGGTTCGGGGCTGGGAGGCATGTCGGCTCCTGGGAGGTGGCGAGTGATAGAGTGGGCACGGGGGAGAGGTGCTGATACTCATGGTTGTGTGAGCGTCTCTCCGGGCCGCCACTTGCTGAAGTCCGCTATCCCCGTGGTGTCTCGTCTTCCCGATCGCCCTGGATTCCGGTGAGAGCCTGCCTGTGAAGGGCTTCGTGCCTGCTCTCATCGCTTCCTCTCAAGCCGCCCACTGTTCTTTGCTTGTTAGGGTGTTGGGAGGAGACGGCCGGCTTTGCTGTAGCTTAGGCTGCTGGGGAGGACCTTAACAGCATTGCGGTCGGGTGTTGGGTTAGCGAGGCACAGGGTTTCTCACACCGCTTCCATTATCAGGTGACATCTTGCAGGGTATGGGGTTCCAGCGTCACTCTTCACTGTGGGCCCAGGGTTGCTTGCCGTCTCCGGTTTTCCCTATGGAGTGCCACATCTGTTCCCCTGAGTTTCCGCAGTCAGTGCCACTGTTCAGGGTTGCTTACTTTGCTCCTTAACGCAAGAAAAGGTCATGGAGGTGCGGGTTCCCATGGAGGCTCTCATGGAAGCGACCGTATCATCGGCGCTCAAAGCCACGCCCCCCCTTCTGTATAAATATTTAAATCACGTTAGGCACAGCGATGCACAAAAGAGCAAACTAACATTATACATGCCACCCAGTGAATCTAACAGTGTGAAGCTTCAACAGGAAGTTGGCCCGGTTTTAGCGAGCATGGTGAATACACTTAGCCAGCGCTATAGACCTAATGCGGAACTACTGCTACCTAAAATGGAGCTTGAAAACGATGTGGCAACGTGGACCAATAGGGGAGAATTCATCTACAGAGCTACAGTTGTAAGCAACTCAAACCTGCAGGCTCTAGTGCGGGATATTACCATTCGACAGCCAACTTCTACACAAAATGCCCCCAGCGACTGGAACAAGTTCATGCAGGCGGTTCCTGATGTAAATATCACAACATTTATTGTAGGTAATGTTACCCAACAACTCCTTCTGGAGTGGTTAAAAGCTGTTGAGCCGCTACCCCACACCAACACAGTCCTGTAAATGTATCTAGGTCAACCATCCCTATAAACAGATACCAAGCTGCCAGTCCAAAAACAGGGTGGCATAGCTTGGGCTTTAAAGACTCTTTATCTACCAACTCATGACAGTATGACAACCCTGCCATCTAAACCTCTGAAGCGCCTAAGCGTCATAGAAGACACGAAGACACACACTTACATTACAACAGAAGTCTTGCATTATCGGACAAACCCAAACCATGTGCCAGAAGCCGGTTCAATCTAATCTACACCTTGGGCAATGGTGTGAGTTATCAGGGTGTATCATGTGTAGTTTCTGGGGAGTAATCTAGATATGATGCAAAATGTTAAATTGAATTAATTTGAGGCAGGAATTTCTAGACACCTTATGGATCTGTAAGCATATTCAAATGTTGTTTCCATATCTCGTTCCCATTGTCTTTTACCTTTAACTGGATCTGGGTTTTGCTATCCTGTAATGCGGAGTATAACCTTGATTTGGCATTTCTCTCAGTCTCTATAGTGAGTATAATATGAAGGATTGGAGTAGTTGGGGGTTCCTCTTGTAGGGAGCCCCACTTAGTTGCAAAAGCCTTTGTTAGCCTTGCAAAGTTAAGGAATTGTCCCCTGGGCATTTGGAATTTTTGCAGCCCACTCTGTCAATTGTAATAGGTTCCCTCCCTCGAAGAAATCCCTGAATGTGTGACACCCTTAAGAAGTGCATCTGGCATCCCCTATATCTTTTATAATCACTGCTACCTTGGCATCTACCTTCAAAGGTGTACCGGTGCTCTATGCCTCACCTATGTGCAATTTGATACGCAGTCTGTTCCATGCCTATCTGACCACCCTGCTTTGACAGGATGTATCTGGCATCACAGTGTTTCTCCAAAGTAGTTCCATCCCTTTGTGATACCTGTTGGGTTTCCCCATCAATGTTTTGACCGTACCCATCTCCCTGACATCCCACTTAGTGGTGTGTTGTAATTGTGATGCTACCAAATATAGCTCAAAGTCTAGGAGGTGTGACAAATCTAACAAAGTTGTCACTGGCTCCCTGGGGAAAGTCTTCCCCATGTGGTCAGAGAAGGGCAGATGCTACCTGACACCAACCCTGGGGGTGGCTATCTGTAGGAGGACCACATGGGGGAGACCAACTTCGGGAGAGTGGAGGCGGTTTACCATGCAAAACACATAATAACCCCCACCAAAGAGAATGATAATAATAATGCCCTATATCCATCCCTCTCAAACCTGTATGGCATACTCTGCAGTAGAAAATATTGAAAGCCATGGGCAAATACATTTTAATTCCCATGAATCCACTGGGATGAGGAAGAGGACAGGAGCAATGCAGATTAACAACAACAAGAAGCAGGTGATGTGGTCTAGTCGTTCCGATCAGGTGACCCATAGTGGGAAGTTTAAAAACTACAGCAAGACTGAAAGATGGAGAATCTCCTCTCCTGCTGAGGTTAGGGAAGCAGACGGGTAGTGGCATGCAGCAGAGAAAAGGTACGGCTGGGAAGATGTCGGCAGGAGAGACTCGAGACCAGCAGGACACCTGTCACAATACATGGAGTGGTGAGAAGACTGGAGAGTGCAGAAGGTGTTGAGGCAAAGAGAAGGAAGACTGCTTCAGCGAACATCACTCACGGACGATGCTGAAGCAACCAGAAACTACTGGTGAGCCAAGGCTAGTAAAGGGGGACACCAAGGCGCTTTGCAGCATGAACCCACACAGCAATTGAGAAGGGAGGGCTCCGTTCAGAGAACGTGAACAAAGGAGTAGGAACATTTAAGCAAGCAATCATTGTGTTGCAAGCAAGAAATTGGGAAAAACACGGAATGTCGAGCAGGGGATGCAGTGAACAAGAAGAACCATTGACAACAGCCAACAGGAGAGGGGCAAGAACTCAATATTGGCGGTAGGGAAAACTCAGTGGCAGGAGAGTATACCAGGCATGTGAAGAGAATATAAGACTGTAAAGTATAATACAAGTAAACTTGAGTAATACCTGGCAGGAGAGTATACCAGGTGCATTGTTTGGAGAACTATGAACTGAGATTCTTCAATAAAACCTGACAGGAGAGCATACCATGTGTGCTTTTTTTAGAGAATTGTGAGTTGAGATGCTTAAGTAAAACCTAGCAGGACAGTATACCAGGTAACTGTTTTGAAAGACATTAATGCTATACATATTTGGGTCATTCCGTCAAGAGAGGAGAAGCAATCTCTTGGCCCTGTGAAATCTGCAAAAGAGAGGAAGTTCTAGTCTTGGAGAGAGCAGGAGCAACCTCTTAGTGTTGCGAACCATAAAAACTGATGTATTGAAACCTGTGGTTATCAAGCGAGGACAAGCAATATCTTGACGCTGCAAGCCTTGTGAAGAAGAGGAAAATATATTTTATTTTTGTGGCAACATGGGAAAACCAGAAGAAAGAAGTGAAGACCTGTTGATATCTTGAAGGAACTGTAGAATTCTAGAGGAAAGGAACCCCTTTCATATTCTTGTGGAACATTGGTTGTTTCCTTTTTGCACCATTTTGGAACTTTAAGTTGAACTGGCAAAGAATAGCTACAAAGACGCAGCCAAAAGAACATTCACCCTTTCACTTTATGATTAGTTTAGAATGTGAAGGTCAGCTTAGGTTTTGGACATAGGGCAGAGGACTTTTACTTTTGGACATTCTGACCTGGACCTGACCTGGACACTAGTTATTTTGGTTACGTCAGCAAAACCCCTCATAGCTATAGGGAAAGGAAGGTGTTCCTCCAACCCCTTTATCTTGAATAAAAGTATATAGCAACTGTGTCCGATTCTCATTCATGACTCATCACAGAGAGTAAGTCCCCCCATCCTGATGTGTACCACGCAATGCGCTAAGCGCTGTCCTATGTCGTCCCCCGGTGCACAGTAAATCAGCTATCTTACAGTCCAATGTCTTGAAGAAGGGGATTCTGATCATATATGGGATATTTGTAAACAAGTATAATAATCTAGGAAGGATTATCATTTTCCAGATTGCTATTTTGCCCATTAGAGACAGAGGTAGTTTTTTGTCAACACATTATCCCATCTTCGATGTGGGTGCCCTATGTGATGAATCCTGCAGAGTCATCACTGATTCCCCGGTGGTAGTCTCCTCCATCACATGACCAGGGAAAGGCAGCCGCTACCTGATACTGACCCTGAGGGTGGTATCGGGAGGGAGGATCATTTATTTATTTATTTATTTGTACATTTGTAGAGTGCACCAAAACCTGAGGCATCTGGGTGCTTAACTTAAGAATATGGTTACATGTTCGTTTGCTGTGGACGTGGGTTACAGTAGTACCACAGCGCTTGAAAGATGGTTTGGTTGCACAAAGTTGCACATAGTTTGGCATGGAATAAATACATTGATTGCAAGATTATCAGACTACAGGTTGGTTAGCTGTGGCCGTGGGTTACAAACATATCACACACTTGCATATGAGTTACAAACAGGGTAGCATGAAATGGGTACGTGGATTACAAAACTGATTGCATAGAGAGTTTAGCGGTAGTGTCCGGTTATTCCTGGGGAGGATAGTGGTGTTTTTTGTGCGAAGAGATAGGTTTTAGGACCTTTACAGAACAACCAGAATTGCAGGTCTGCTCTGAGCGAGAAGGGCATAGAGTTCCACTGCTTGACTGCGATAACTGGGGAGTTACAACCTCCAGCTTTTTGCAGTTTGAATCTTGGGATGGTGAGAAGCTGTGAGTAGGCTTACTGGGTAGGTCTGCTAGACTGGGCTTTGGCGAATTGGTTGGCAAGAAATGCTGGGGCACTTTTGGACAGGCATTTATGAGTTAGGGATAAGACTTTAAACTTGATGTGATCACGCACTGGTAACCAATGGAGGTTACGCCTGTTTTGTTTTGAGTTATTTGTAGCTTTTTGCTGTTTCTCGAATTGGAGCTAGCAAAGAGTGAGTTGCAGTAGTCGATTCTCGACAGAATGAGAGCTCTTGCTAGAGTGATACAATTGTCTCACGTTAGGAACGGTCAGCTAGCTGTGATTAGTTTGGCCGTGTAAACTGCTGATGAGGCAATGGCATTGGCTTGTCCTGTAAGAGATAAGGATGAGTCCAAGTAGACTCCTAACGTTTTTACTTCCTTAGCCACAGTAATGATGTTGCAATCAATACTGAATGATGTGTAGGCTTGCACTAATGAGTTTAGTGTAGACGGGTTGCCGATAAAAAGTAGTTAGTTTTTTTTGTCGTTAAGACACAGCTCGTGCTGGGCCATCCATGCTTGACTCGTGAGGTAAAGTCGTTAAGTAGTTTGGAGTCGGTGTCAAAGTTGCCAGAAATAGGTACGAGAATTTGGGTATCGTCAGTATAGTTAGTGTATGTGACGCCTAGTTTGTCAAGGAGGTCCAAGAGCGGCTTGCTAAATACATTATAGAGAGTTGAAGGGACACAGGAACCTTGTGGTACTCCACATATGACTGGGACCGGTTGAGCTGCTGCCGTGGATGAGAAGACTCTTGTGGTATGGTCTTCCAGGAAGGATTTGATCCATTTTATGGCATTGGCTGAGAAATGGTTTGCTTGTTCCACGTGTTGACGTGGGATATTGTGGTTAACAAGGTCGAATACAGCGGACACATCTAGGAGGAGCAGATTAGCCAGGTCCCCTTTATCCTTGATCTGATCCATTTGTATTTTATGGTACAGAAGGGTCGTTTCAGTCCCATGGCCTAGGCAGAAACCTGATTGACGGAGGCCTAAAAGGGTATGAGTTTCAAGTATTTTTTTTTAAGGTACGCAACTCTGTCGAGAATCTTTAAAAGAAATGGCACCGTCATGATTGGTCGATAGTTAGTCGGGATGTTTGGGTCTAGGGTTGTTTTTTTCTTTCAGCAATGGGAGCACCCATGCTTCTTTCAAGTTTCCTGGTATAATGCAGTTGTTGTAATAAAAGGTGCGAGTTTCTCAGTGCAGTCTTTGATGAGGGTTGCCGGGCAGATTTTGCCTTGGCATCTAGATGACTTTAGTCCATTGATGATTTTTAGTGTTTCGGTAGAGATAGGGGTTATTGGATAGAAGAGGTGTGTCAGGCGGTGCGTTGACTGGGGCAGGCTTGGATGATTTGTCCTTGATTTTCTTACGAAGAGAGACGACTTTGTCAGATAGGCATTTTGGATGTTGGTGCACCAGGTGAGGTCATTGGTGCAATGGTCTGGTGTGGTGGCAGGTGATTCTAGCTCCCGAAGAATGGTAAAGAGATCTTTGGAATCAGAGTTGGCATTCTGGATTCTTGTGTTGTACATGTTGCCCTTGGCAAGGATAGTGGCTGCGTAGTATTCAGTAGCTAGAGAATTGAAGATCTTTCTGTTAACTATGGTTGTTGTTTTTTTCCAATTACTCTCTGCTGTTCTTTTTTGGGTTTTGATTTACGGAGGCCAAGGGGGGCCACTTTGTCAATGGCATTTTGCAAGGTTTGGTTATAGAGCATTACTAATGAAGCTAGGTTAGAGGAGGTATTTACGATCAAAGTGATTGGGTGTAGAAGGGGGCAACATGTAGTCTGGTGTGATGTTCTTCTGGTTTCTTGAGTGAGCTGCTGGAGTAGGTTGTTTTACATTGGATGATGGTGTGGTCTGACCACAGGCATGGTGTGTTGGTTAGGATGTTGATTAGGCAATTCAGGTCAGCTAGCCAGTCTAATGTGCGTCCTTTGTCGTGTGTAGGGCTCATGATTCTGAAGGTAAAGCCTTGTGCTTCAATAGTGTTGGCAACGTTAGTAGCTTGGCTATCAGATGGGTCGTTTAGACCTAGGTTAAAATTGCCCATAATGACGATTTTTGATGAGGGTTTGGTATTGGTAGTGAGGAGAGTCGCTATATCTTCTTCGAAAGATGACAATTTGCCAGGTGGTCTATAATCAGGTGGATGGTGAGGGTAAATGTGGCTGAGATTGAGAGTTTGAACGAGGTCAGTTCCCCTGATGGGAAGGTTGGGGTGGTGTTTGTCCTAATCCGATGGTTGTTCTTAGTGATGAGTGCAACTCCCCCTCCTTTGGAGCTAGTGATGGGAAGGTTTGGGTGGTGATTGTCCTAACCTGATGGTTGTTTTTAGTGATGAGTGCAACTCCCGCTCCGTTGGAGCTAGTCCTGTCTTTTATAAGGATGGTATATCCTTTGCGAATGGCCAAGGATAGGATGGGGCCAACTGCTGCATGGAGCAAGTTTTCAGTGAAAGCTAGGAGGTCGAAGTCTAATGTGATGATGAGGTCAGCTATGTCTATGGTATGTGCCAGAAGAGATCTAGTGTTGATGAGAGCACCCTTAATGTTAGATAACGAGGGGAGGAGGTTTGCCCATTGTTCTGCAAGTTGAGCATATTTCGGTTGCTCTTTTTTGCTATGTCCTTCAGGATTTGGATGTGGCGGGAGGCAAGGTGATTGTTTCTGAGTTTGAGGGGGCATGGAGTGGTGTGTGTCACAATGGTTGGAATGAGGTGATTGTATTTAGGCTCTATGCGGTCTACTGTTTTCTGTGCACTAGAGGTTGTAGGTGTGTTTAGCAGGACCTTCAGGCATGGGAAGGGCCATGTCTTGGGGAAGAGGTGAGAGGGATGGATGTCTCGAAAGTCGGGGAGCACCAGCGTCATTAGTAAAGGGTGACAGGTCGAGGGGGCGTTTGTTTAGTTCCCTGTGTGTGACATGTTGACCTGGATTGGCACGTTGGTGACTCGTTGGATGCTATCTGAAGAGTTACTGCAGTTAGGCAGTGTTAAGGCAGTGACACGTGCATGTATGCTTTAGCAAGATTAGGGAAGTAACAACATCTATGTTTACTTTTTCAAACTTTGGGTCCTGTGCATTTGAGTTCCCTTTGTAAAATTGGTTCAAGCACATCTAGGTTTGTTTTTGCGAGATTGGACAAAACACAGTTCAATTCGCTTCAGCAAAATTGGGCAAAACACAGTTAAATTCGCTTCAGCAAAATTATGCAAAACACAGTTAAATTCGCCAGAGCAAAATTGGGCAAAACAGAGATAATTCACTTCGGCAAACTGGGCAAACACCAGTTAAATTTGCTTCAGAAAAATTGGGCAAAACACAGTTAAATTTGCATCAATAAATTTGGGCAAAACACAGTTAATTCGCTTCAGCAAAATTGTGCAAAACACAGTTAAATTCGCTTCAGCAAAGTTGGGCAGAACATAGTTAAATTTGCTACACTAACGTGTGTGTTAGGGAGAATTCTCACCCAAGTGCTAAATGCCCTCTGCCTTAGAGCCCTCCAGCTCTTTTGCTATATTTTGGGACTTTGAACTTTTCATTTTCAATGCGTTTTACTTTTGTGTTCTTTGGATTTGGAGTTTTTAGACAAGCTCCATAGGCATCATCTTTTTATTGTGTGTCACACAACACCTTCAGTGCAGTGGCACAGGGGTGTCTTTCAGACTCCCCAAGGTTCAAATACCTACTCTGGGTCTGACTACCATCTCTCAGAGCATGTGAAGCTAAATTGACTTTGCTAGTCTTTTTAAATTCATAGTCCCAGCCCACACTATCTTCCTATAGAGTGCTGGAGGGGTTGCTCAGCATCCCCTGTGTCTAAACACTCATGTAACAGTCAAATGCTACCCTTTCCTCTTGAAATGGCTGGTGGCAGTGTTTCTAGAACCAACTACCATGATTTTTCCCGACCACGAACACTGGTAGCTAAAAATTGGGTCAGCCATGTGTTCACGAGGAGAGGAAATTACTGATGGGCCCATTGGTCAGTACTCAACCCCCGAGAACTTGTAATACTGGATAGCTGCACCATGTGAGGACAGGGTGCAGGATTCACATACTCCAGCACATCTCAAAAATCAGGACTCAGTAAGTTGGCAAAGGGAAGTCTGTTTAATGATACATACATCAGCATATGGAAATCAGCAGCATTGCATACACCTGTCTCGCTCCGACTTCCTCGAACTTTAGTCCAACAGCCGTTTTTATAGGCTAAACTCGTCATCATTGATGTCTAATTCTATAAAAAAATCATCACACAATATAATTGGTTGGGAAAGGTAACTTAAGTATAGGTGTTATATCTGTATATTACAATAGAGCATGCAGATTGGTTAACTCTTATCTGGTGGGCGTCTACGCCCATCCTTCTACATCACATGCGATGGACGTTACTATAAGTACGACGTCCTATTGGTTACAGTGTCTATAGGACCCTAGATTACATGGTCCATTGTGATTGGGCAAGTTACACCCCTAACCATAAATCTCCACTTTAATTAGCAGCAAGCAGGCTGGACACCCAGGTGCCTAGTGTCCCAAGATTCACCCTGCCTCCCTTCCATCAATCAGTGGTTTTAGGGCGATGTGTCAATTAGTTGGCTAAGGAAGGCCTCGAAACTGTAGTCTCTTATCAGGAAAAGTTATGGCACCCCTTGGATCTGGGTGACATCAGACGGTGGTACATCTTCGCACCTGGCTGGTCACGTGTTGGTTCACCGTGAATCTGCTTCAGTTTCCAGCTTTTCGTGTATTTAATTCTCCATGTAGCTCCACCACCTGCCCGGGCCTGCTTATCTTGACCTTCACAGGGCAGGCTGGTATGCTCTGAAGTTTTGATTCTCCTTAGCTGAAGTTCGCCCCCTCTCTTGGGTTGACCTCGATTTCCCAGGACTGAGCCGTCCTTTGTTGAGTTTCGATTCCGCTCTTTCCCCTGGCTTGGGCATGAATATGAAACCCAACCAGTTAGGCCTTAGCCACCTGGGCGTACTTCTGCTTTTACAAAATGGAGTCGCACGTGTACATTGTGCCTTATTGAGGTAGATATATGATTGGCGCTTGGCGCTCTATCCTCTACTAAGCATTGCAAGCAGTATCGATTTCTTAGCATCTTGCGTTTCAAGCCCATTTACACACGTTTAACGGGTTCGATTCTTCCATCTTGGTTCTTTCGCTATGACGTTTCTTATGTTTTAACATTGTGTTGCCCTTCGTGTCTCTTGCACTTGTTTTCGTGGATACACGCGTTTGCGTGTTGCCTTTTCTCATGCGTTAGTCTGTCCAGGCCCTCTTCTCATCATCGTCTGCCTTCCATCAGGGCTCTTTGTGTCTCCTCATGGGCATTCTGTAAATACTCATCGTTTTGTATTAGCGGCTGGTATGGTTGTCTGATTGGGTACCGTGCTGCCCAGGGCTGTCTGGTTATTGGCATTTCAACAGGTACTGATCTTCTAATGTACACAGGGCAGAGGCCCAATGCGGCTCTCTGTTGGTTCAGTTGCTCCTCATTCGTCACATACCTTGGCGAGTATTTTACTGGCAACTCGCACTGGGGGGCAGGGGTGCATGCCATACCTGGGACCTCCTCTACAATCCCCTCTCTGGTCGGTTCATCGACCACTTCTGCTTCCTCCTTTATATTTAGTTTCTTTGTCTCTTCGATGTCTTGTTCATCGTCTTGCGGGTTTATACAAGATGGCGTGAATGCATGCAATTTTGGTGTCCATATCTTTATCACCCCTTTCAAACTTCCTGCTGTTTTCAGATGCTCATCTTTGTTCCAGGTCATCAGCTGGCATTTCCATTTGGGCTACAATAAATCCATTTTCCTTCATACCTTCTTCGTTTCTTGGGATAAGTGAATTTTGTTCCCTCTGGTGCAAATTCACTGGCCTTCATGAAGTCCTTTATCTCTTCGTCTGTCAGGTCTCTGGGCTTCCAACCTGGCTCGATATTGAGCATCATTTTCATCCCAATGGCCTTCTTTGCAGTTTTCTGGCACTGTGTGATGATTATCTTGATAACACAGAATCCTAACAGCACCATAGCTAGTAAGGCTCCCAGAAACTTGAATATGTCAGCCATCCATTGCGGGACCCAGGAGAATAAATTCCCAAACCAGCTGTCATCGTCCACTTAATCTGTTTCCTCGGTCATCTGGTTCTTTAGGCTTGTCAGCATGCCTATGGCCTCGGTAAGGTTTCCATTTTCCTCATCGTGCGATGGTATAAATGTGCAACACGATTCTCCGATTTTTGCACAAACACCTCCATCCATCGCTGTAATCATGTCAAGCACATATCTGTTATGGAGAGTCATCAGGCGGACTGCTCTTAGTTCTTCTTTAATCGCGTTGAATCCTTTTATGGTGGTATTGATAGTCTGCAGTAATTCCCATCTGGTTATCTGCAACCCTTTAGTATTTGCACTAACTTGGATATGCGGCAAGAGTATTGTTGTGAATATGGATGAGCTTAGGCTAAACAGCCTGTGTTCGTAGGGAATGGCATGAAATGCGTCATCTGATTTGGTGGAGAAGTAATTTTCTCTCTTCATCCTCGACATTAACTTCACAGACCTCCTTTTCCTCAGGTGAGTATCTGCTTTTGGGAAGCTGTCCAAATTCAGTTCATTTTTTGGAATCACCAGTGCCGGAACGTGGACGTTCACCAGTGTGCAAATGCCTCCCCAGTTCCTTGGTAGCCTTATGTATGCCTTGGATCCACATGCCCAGTAATGGTCCATCAGGACTGCGGTTCCTTGCAACATCCCTGGAGTTTCATATATTCGTCCGCAGTTTTGATTCTCCCCCATTTTCCTCGTGCCATTACTTCTGAAGCACAGTTTCAGGTTTTCCAGTGGTACTATTTGCAGGGGTCCTCCTCTGTCTTCGACCCATGTTAGCAGCTTTACCAATCTTAGCCACAATGGTTTGCATAGTTTTTGTGCATTTTCTATTACTTCTTGGCAGGCTCCAAGGACCATCCAGGCTCGGCAGATCACGACCCCTTCTTCCCATCCGTTTGGGGACACCACTGACCCCAAATCTGCATTTGGCCTCGGTTCTTCCAGATTTGAGCTTCTTCAGCTGTTTTCCCTTGGACATTCAGTCTCAGGTTTATTTCCCATCTCATTCCTGGTCCTTTGACGTCAGGGTTCTCATATCTAATCACATGATTCTTGGTGTGCGCCCTGTTTCTTGTTTTGATGTCCTGAACAAAACCGTCTTCATCAGGGAAATCTTTTCGTTGGCCCATATCAGGGAGGCGTCTCTCCCCATAAACTGCCCTCTGGTGTTGCACATTGCTACGTGCGACATGCAGTGTGCAGTGGGGATATCAACTTCTATCACCACAAAGATTCTGGACTTGCCCATGCTGTATGCAGGAGTGCACAGACAAAACATTCCCCTTCTGATTGCCTTCTTCCAACTTCCTTCATGTGTTGGTACCAAATATTGTTTCCTATATGGGCTGTGCTGTCCAAGTAATCATTTAGTTCATTGTCGGTTTCATATGGGCTTCTCTTGATTCCTACCGTTTTTCTGTAATTGGCTATCACTATGTCTCTGAATGCGTCTGTACTGCTCTTCCGTTCGGGTAGGCTCTCTGTTACTATCCTTGGTGGGGCAGGTTTCATTTCCTGCCCTGCAGTAACAGGGGGATGTTTTGTGTTTCTTTTTCTTCCCTCATGCATTCTTTTGTAGACCTCCTCCCACCACCATTGGCTCGTCATCTTCCCAAAGCGTTGCGGCATTGTAGGCCTGATGCTTATTTCTGGCGTTGGAGCAGGCGTGCTCGTTATTACAGTTTCTGTGGTTTTCTTTCTCAGCTCCTTATGTAGCTTCTTGGCTCTAAGTATGAGCGGGTACACATTTCAACCAACGCATGTGTTTTCTCAGTAGGTTCTTCCGTGGCTTCTTCTGGTTCTTTGAGGGATTCTGTCATGCCCCCTCTGCTTAGGTTCTCACCTGGCTCCTCTTTCTGGAGCCGGTTGTTCCTTAAGCAGTTTTTCTTTTACTATTGATTTGGTCTGAGGTCCCGTAGCCATTGACACTTGCCCTTGTTCGTGTGCACTCAGTGTGTGGGTGCATGCCGTGGACAGTGCTATGTTATCATTCATTCCGAGCTGACCCTGTCTCCAGCTTTTCTCATCATTCATAACCTCAACCGTGTAGCTGTCAATATTTATTACATTCAGTTTCAATTTGTTTGCTTTACCACCAGCTTTTCTAGGAACAGGGATGACGCTATATGGTCTGGGTGCTTTTGTGGGACCCAGATATTCGTTATCTGGTGGATGCACAGACAATGGGACACTATGTGCACCAATAAAAAATGCAGTTCTGATGGTTAGAGACAAAAACACAATAATAATCACTATGCATATACATATAATGGCTTTAAATGATAGCTTGCAGCATCTCCTTCCAGGGAAGCGGCGGCACCCCTCCGCGGGTGGCAAAACTAGGTTACTGTTCTGGGCCCCCATGCCGATCAAGTCCATAGTCAATAGTTTATTTCCTTTCTTACTTTGACCTTGTTGCTCAAAAAGGTTCAGCAAATACTAAAGTGATGAGTATTATTCAAATGTCCCCTTTATGGGTGTAACCAGTAGTCTCGAGATATGCGGCACAGTACCGTTTAGCTAAACTATGGAGAAAAGTTAGACTACCGTCTTTATCATATAATTTTCATTTTGCATTTCTATAATAAACACAGTCCCAGGGCACCCCTCCAATTCACCATGGCCCCGAGGACATGCAGGAATCAGTTTGCAATGACACCATGAAGAGATGTATTCGCTACAAATCACGCAAAAATAAAATGTCGAAAAAATAAAAATAAAAATAAAAGTGAACATATGAGAAGGTATGAAGAAATAAGAAAGATGTTGAAAATGGAAAACACAATGGTGAAATTCTTGTGTCCGTTCCTTCCAACTGGTTGTTCGTTGACACGTTGAAGAGTAGTGTCTCTCTCCTCCATCTGCGCCATGGCAGAAAGATGATGAAAAATAGAAGAAAAATACAGAAATAAAATAAAAATAAAAATAAAATACGAACACGATGTGGTTATCCTTGTTTCCGCTCTTCTCAATCTGTCATATGTTAGCAGAATGGAGAACTTTGTCCTTGTTTTCTTACTCTCTCTTGGGCGGAAGGATGATGAAGAGTTTTATTGTGGATCTCCCCCCCCTAAGGCTCTACTCAGCAATGGATGTCCGTAATTGCTTCTCAGCTGTGAGATGATAGCTCGCAGGAGCCTGTTGAGTTGCGCGTTCTTTGCTGTGTCGCTCAGGAAGGTGGGCACGTCGACAGTGATGGGTCTACCCACTAGTTCTGGAAAGTTCTCAATGAGGTGGAAGAAGACTCGGAATGCGTATCTGCTGTCTCCTGGTGTCAACAACATTCGCTCTTACTTTCTGGCCTCTAGATCACAGGCCCTTTTTTTTGTGCCATGAACAGTCTTTGTACTTCCCTCGATCTGTCCCTCAGCGAACAGTCTCACAGGAATCTCCTTAGGAATTCTCACTGGAAGTTGGACAGTTCCACTTGGAGCATGATCCCGTGGAGAAGAGTCTTCATGTGTAGGAAATTGACTGGATCTCTGAGGAAAGTGACAACATCAACATCAGCAGGCCTTCCCACCATTTCTAGTCTAATAAGGACATTGTGGGCTAGCTGCGTGGCTGCAGGGGACAGGGACATTTGCTGTGTTTTGCTGGGTCCCGATCACAAATCTTTCTTTTGTCGTGAGCAGTTTTTGCACTTTCCTGCTGCGTGGATTGCTACCACGTGGTTCAGTTTATACCACACTTGTCAAAGTCATTGTTTCGGGGATCTCTGATGAAAGTTAGTGTATCTGTGGTTCTCCCGACAAGTCCTGGACACTCCTCTATTATTCGGAAGAATAATGTATACGTAATGGGATCTTGCGTTTGTCCCATTTCAGAGCCAGGGACGGAATTACACATGGAGGAGGGGTCCCTTAACTTCTTGCATCGATCATTTTGCCATTTCGCAAAATTTACAAGATTGCTGTAAAGATAGCCTAATTCTTGACCCACTCGTAGGTGATCATCTGGTAAATCAATTGTACCTTTCCATTAACATCGATGTACTCAATTATGACTCTTCCCAAGCATTCTTTGAGGGCGACCGTCCACAGATTTCCATCAGATGGAATAAGAAAATATGTGAAAGGGTGAATTCTTGTCTGGATGATTGGCTGGGCGCTTTCCGGGACAGCACAAATTCCAAACAGCAACTAAACTCAGAAACAAATTTGCACTTGGAAATTGTGGACGTCATAAGGGGTGTGCTGGTAAAGGAGAAAGCTACTATATACGCCTCCAATTCACATATTAGCTGCCCGGAACTCCTCCAAGCCAAATGTCTAAAAAACGCTAATCTACGCAACCTTAAAAATAAATTATACTCTATAGATGATTACTTTAAACAGAAAAGAATGATTACAAATGCTTATCGCAATAAATGCAAAAATCTGAAACAATACAAATACAATTTGGACAATCAAAAGATTATAGCTTCCCTATGCGGCAATGATCGGCGCTCGACATGGCCAATTCTTAGATCGGATACGGCAGACTTACACGCTACTCAGTCCTCTACGATTCCTGCGGCAGTCTGGATTGACTTCTATAGCAAGAAATACGCTCTTCCAGATAGTTTTGACATACTGCATGCCGAAGTTCTGACTCCGCCGCAACTACCTATAACATCTTGGTCTGTACAAGATATTGAATATGCAATAAAACTCTTGAATTATTCCAAAGCAGCAGGTCCAGACGGCATCCCTCCCTGTGTGCTAAAGCATAATCCATCTTTATGGGCAATACTTCTGAAACGTCAATTTGACAAGGTACTAACATCTTTAGTTATTCCCGAGTCCTGGCTGGGGTCAATTATTGTACCAATTTTCAAAAAGGGTGACAGGGATAACCCAGCAAATTATAGGCCCATAGCACCAATAGACAACAGCCAAAGTTTTTGCAATTTTACTATTAAGGGAACTTCAGACTTTTCTGAAAAATAACAACACTTTATCGCGCTTCCAGATCGGTTTTAGGGCCGAGATGGGGACATCCCTTAACACAACACTGATGGCGCATTTACTTGCAAAGTCAAAGTTATCCAATGCAGGACCATTATACATGGCATCGGTGGATATGACAGCAGCTTTTGATTGTGTCGTGAGGGGAACTCTCTGGCAAATTATGCGAAAGCTTGGCATTCCGGCACACATCATATATCTAATATACCCAAATTACACACCAATACAGTCTATTACATCAGAGTCAATCGTCTGGAGCAACCACCAATGCAATTCCCATTAAAATTGGAGTAAAACAAGGCTGCAATCTTGCAGCTACCTTTTTTAACTTATATCTCTGCGGCATAAACGACCTCTGGCATAAACAACTTAGCTATTGTTGCCTAGGGATCTAGGCCCAAATGAAAGACGCACACACGGAGAGATAGGAGGAACTTCTTTATTCTTTCACAACCAAAAGGAAACTGGCATTCGCAGCGCACGTGCCCCATAACCCCCTTGCCCAGTCAAACTCCGCCTTTCCAACGGAGGGGGCTCACGAGCGTTAACCCCTTGAGTCCCGGGTAACACTACCCCCGGACAATATGTCCAAACATCAACTTGACACACTGTGTCTCAACAAACAACTTCAACACTCCTCAACAAGTCTCATCGGCTTCTTTATGAGCCGTCTCGGCCTCTCACCTCGAGTCCCCAGATCGGGCTCTTCTTCCATCACTTCACTCTGGACCATGTCCCGGGGGTCCCCTTCCGGGGGAAACCACTCATCGTCCCTCTGCATCCGTGGTTCCGGTGAGAGTGCCCTTTGGGTTCCTTCCGCGGGCTCTCTCCTTGCATATGGCCTGAACTGCTGACAGTTTCTGGTGACGGTCCTGTTCTCATCTTCCGCCGTCACCATCGTGCCTTTCATGGCAACAATCCTCATGGGGCTCGGAGCAAACCGCGGGTCTGTCTTCCTGCTTGCCGGCTGCTGTACCAGGACTTCGTCTCCCACCTGGAGCTCCGGCAGCACCGCTCCTCTTCGTGCATCGGTGCGACGCCTCGCATTCTCTTTTGCCACCGCATCTCTCTGGAGCAGATCTTGGTCGGCCGGCTCAGCCTGCACCGTACTCCTCGGGATGCGAGTTCGCACCTCATATCTGAACATGAGCTCTGCAGGCGTCTTATTTGTGACCTCATGAGGAGTGTTCCTGTAGTCTCTTAACAGGCGGCATAGCGCTTGGTGTGTATCGACGGCGTCCAGCCGTGCCCTCTGAATGGCCTTCTTAATCGATGCCATAAATCGCTCCGCCATTCCGTTAGCCTGGGGGTGGCGTGGTGTGATCTTCATGTGCCTGAACCCCAGGTGCTCTGCCAATGTCCCAAACTCGTGTCCACAGAACGGTGGTCCGTTGTCGGATTTGACCCACTTAGGGATCCCCCACTCACTAAAAACCTCTTCTACCGTTGCCGCAACTTGAGAGAACGCTGTGGAACTGACTCTCTTGGCAATCGGGAATCTTGAGTGTTCATCCACGAAGAGCAGAATGTAGTCGCCCGCTTCAGTGGGCCCGTAAAAATCCATGGCTACTCGTTCCCATGGGTGCTCAGGTATTTGGGTGTGTTGGAGCGGGGGCGGACGTTCTGCAGGGGCTGTGCACTGACAAGCGTGGCAGTTCTTCACCCACTCGTCCACAGCTGCGTCCAGGAGGGGGAACCACACATGGCATCTGAGCTGCTTCTTTGTGTTCTCGGCTCCCCTGTGACCTTCATGAGCAATGCTGACCACCTCGCTCCTGAGTGTGGCAGGGATGACGATCCTGCACCCTCTGAGCAGAATGTTATCGTCCTTTACCGCCAGTTCACCATGGACCCTGGCTAGCCGTTCGATTTCTTGCTTGTTCACCCCCGGGTGAGCTAGAGTGGCCCTGTGGTGATCTTTCCACTTGTTGGCCGTCGTGAGGCTGATCGCCAGGGCTGTCGTCGGATCGGCTGCCGATGCGGCCGCTACCCTTTCGAGTGACAGTGCCGGGGGCAGCGCCTGAGCCGCCACATATTGCACATACGCAACGTCGCCCTTCCGTGCCAGCGGGGCCCCTACTGGGTGTCGGGAGAGGTAGTCAGCGGGGTTAAGGTCGCCCCCCGGGCGGTGTACGATATCGTAATCGTATTCCTGGAGGCGGATGCCCCACCTCTCAATCCTCGGCGGCATCTTGGTATGCGGGTTCCCAAACAATGAGAGGAGTGCCTGATGATCGGTGATCAGCGTAAACTTCTTTCCGATTATAAAGTTATGAAAATGCTCACACGCCCAGACCGCTGCCAAGCTCTCCTTCTCGGCTTGGGAGTAGGCCAGTTCAGGCGTTGATAGCGCTCGGCTCGCATATGCAATCACGTGTCTGGGGTTAACATCCGCGCCACTGGTTTGGGCTAGGATGGCGCCGAGGCCTACGGGGCTGGCATCAACTACCACCTCGGTGTGCCACTGTGGGTTGAAATATGCGAGGCGATGGGCCTCGGCGAGGGCTTGCTTGATGTCCGCAAAAGCCTGTTGGCAGTCCTGTGTCCATTCAAACGGCGAGTCCTTCTGTAGCAGTTTCCTCAGCGGGTCTGTGATGGAGGCATAGTGGGGAATGTACCTCGCACAGTATCCTGCCATGCCAAGGAACGAGCGGACGTCCGCCACTTGTCGGGGCTCGGCGAGGTTGGTGATCGTCTCAACCTTCTCGGGGTCAGGCAGCATGCCGTCCTTGGAGAAGATATGTCCAAAGAACTTGAGTTTTGTTTTGCTGAACCGGCATTTTGATATGTTGAGCGTGAGGCCGGCACTCTGAAGGGCTTCGCATGTGTCGTGTAGAGCCCTGTCATGGGATTCCTTGGACGATCCAAAGACGAGAATGTCGTCGCTGTAATTGAGAGCCCCCTTGATAGGTCGGATGATCTGGCGTATAGCTTCCTGGAAGATCTCAGCGGCAGAAGAGATTCCAAAGTTCAGCCTCCGGTATCTAAAGAGCCCATCGTGTGTCGCAAACGTGGTTATGGGCCGGGACTCAGGGTGGAGCTCCAGCTGATGGTATCCCTGATTTAAGTCCAGTTTGGAGAACATTTGGGCACTGTTCAGCAGCACAATCATGTCCTCAATACACGGTCCCGGGTGTCGCTCCCGTTGGATCGCCGTGTTGGCCACCCGCATGTCCACACACAAGCGGATCTTACCCCCTTCCTTGGGTACCACCACAAGGGGGGACACCCACGGCGTCGGCCCCGTCGCCGGTTCAATGATGTCGTCGCGGAGCAGTTGCTGGAGCGCCTCCGAAACTGTCTCCTGAAGGTGGAATCCGACCCTTCTGGGATGTTGCGGCACTGGACGCACGTTGGGGTCAATGTGGAGCCGGATGGGGGGTCCCCGTAGTTTTCCTAGCCCCACGCAGAGCTTGGGGAAGGCCCCCGCGACGTCTTCTTGTGAGACGAGCGATTGAGTTTGATGATAGGCAATCGCATCTGCCGTGTTCCCCTGGCCGGGTTTGGCCGCTGCGGCAGTGATCACGTCTCCCGCATTCACGTGAATTTCGATCAGTCCGAGGTGCGACGCCGTGTGGTAGCTAAGGAGGCATCGGCTCTTGGCGAGGGACCGTATCACATGAATGGTCGCATCGACTTGCCGCCCGTTCAGGAGAAAGCACTGGGTGAATTGACCCACCGTTTGGAGCGGGGTGGCGGCACCCCACTGGAAGATTCTGGAGCGAGACGGACTGAGCTGTGGCGGGCATGGTATCCTTACGTAGTCTTGTTCGCCCATGATGTTCACTGTGGCCCCAGAGTCGATCATAAATTGAAATTGGCAATTCGCCATCTTGAGCGGGATCTGCGGGGCCTCCCTGGCCTCTTTGTTGTCGAGGATAAGGTTCACGAACTCATCCTGGTCGTAGTGGTCCTGCGGCACGTAGTAGGCCGCCGCCTGGTCGTCTTGGCAGAGGGTTTCCGGCCTGTATTCTGCAGGCGGGTTGTCGTATTCATCTGTGAAATGTCTGGGCTGTTCGACCTGGTCATACGGAGGGGCATATCCTGCCGCTAGGTATTCGTCCATCGCACGAACGTAACGCCTCTGGCCGAGGCCCTGTTGATATGGTCTCGGCTGGCTGTATTGCAGGGGTTGCGGGCGGAACGGCATTCTGGGGGCCGCCTGGGGCCGCATCGGTGGAAATGGTACGCCCTCCCTGCAGACGGAGTGAAAATGTCCTTCTCTCCCGCAGTTGGTACATCGCTGGGACAGGGCTGGGCAGGACCCTGCGTGGGGGAAGGACATCCCGCAGCGGTAGCACTGTCTTTGCAGCCGCGGGGTTGACATCGACGGGGCAGTCGGTGGTCTATATGGCTGAGGGCCCCTGTCGCCTTGACGGGGGGGCAGTATGGCGGCCACGAATTCCCCTGAGTCCACTTTCGCGGTGTTGGAGTGGCCCATGGCCGAGGCCTGCGCATCCACCCTCTCGTGGATGCGGGCGAGTTCACTGACCTCGGGCATGGTGAGCGGTTTCTTGAGGAGCTGTTTCTTGAGTGCGGGGGAGAGGCATCCCTCGATCACTCTCAGCCGGATAGCTTCCTCTAACGAAAACGCATCAAATTGGCAGTTCGCCCCTTTCACCCGTAGACGTGTGATGAATTCGTCGACGGTCTCCTGCGGGAGTTGGGTGCATTGATTGAACAGGTATCTTTCATAGTCCCGATTGACTTCGATGATAAGCAGTTTGTCCAACGCGCCGATCAGCTTGGGAAAAGTGTCCTGGTCTGCGGGCGGAATGGCTTTAACGACCGTTTTGATCTCTCCCCCTACCAGGTTAAGGAAAATGTCTCTCATATTGGGGGAGTCCCCGTCGCCGGAACCTCTCACGAAGTGTCGAAAATCGTCCATCCAGTCGGTCCATCTGGGGCCTTTGGTGGCCTGAGGAGTCATAGTGAACGGCGGGGGCAGTCGTAGTTGGATCGACTTCGCCACCCGCGGTAGTTGAGGCGAGCCCTGGCTGGACCCCGGGTTGGACCCAGGGTTGGAGGTGCTCATGGCGCTTGGGAGAGAAGGCCCGCACGTGCGCGGGCGGGGTCGCTTCCGCGGAGGTTCGACGGAGGAGGTCCGGCAAGGCGGATTCGGCGGAGTGCCGTGTTGCGCGGAGGTGGAGCAGGAGGAGGAGGCTCGCTGGGTCGGTCACCATAGGCGGACTGCCGTAGGAGGAGGACTCCGGTGCGCGGGAGAGATCCTCGTCGCCAAATGTTGCCTAGGGATCTAGGCCCAAATGAAAGACGCACACACGGAGAGATAGGAGGAACTTCTTTATTCTTTCACAACCAAAAGGAAACTGGCATTCGCAGCGCACGTGCCCCATAACCCCCTTGCCCAGTCAAACTCCGCCTTTCCAACGGAGGGGGCTCACGAGCGTTAACCCCTTGAGTCCCGGGTAACAGCTATCCTGCCAGACTAGGCCATTTAAGGATTCAGTGGCTTGCGTTTGCTGACGATATCGTCATATTTGATCGTACCCCATCAGGACTACAAACGAAGCTCTCGCTATTTGCAGATTTTTGCGTATCCCACAACCTTGACTTTAACGTAGCTAAATCCAGCGTTTATATATTCAAGAACCGGAAAAGAAGTACTTGTTCATGGAACTGGACCATAGGCAGCACGCCCTTACCAAGGACGCCCACAATTAAATATTTGGGCTACTTAATATCTGACTCAAATTCATTGACGATGTGGAAAAATAACCTTAATCAAAAGGCTAAAATTCTATCCACCCAAATGCGCATGGTACTAAACAAATATTGTAAATTTTCCTTGCTGCTGCTTTTTGATTTCTACACCCTAAAAGTGGAGGCGATTATACTCTACGCCTTAGACATGTGCCTTGCAAACATCGATCAATTTTTGGACCACCTTTAAGGGCGACTTTGGAAGGGTGTGCTGTGCTTGGCCAACTCTCTTCCCATTGCGGTCCTTAGACAGGAGCTGGGATTAACTTCACTATCTGCCCGTTACAACTGGCGTCAATTGTCAAATTTTGCAAAAATGCTTTACCCACCTAAAAACTCTCTTTATGAGGACTTGGGATTGATGATAAGATCTTCAGATCCCCCATCGATCCAAAAATTTCACACGAAAATGGGGGCCATATTGGACCAGCTCGCACAAACACCTGCTGACTTAGAATTTAGACAAGCTTATGTCAAGCACCTCCTATTTGAGCACGACTGGTGCGGTACTATAATAAATACCATGGAAAAACTCAAAACATACAAAGAGGCGACTAAATTTGTATCAGTACGCACACTGCGTAAACTCTATTTATCGCAATTTCCATGTTCAAAAGCAAGAGACCTATATTTAAGGTTCAAATTAAACCAATTTTCCACCTTAGATCGTGCAAAAAGATGGATAAAATCTAATGAGCCAATAGAGGGGGACGACTGCAGATTTTGTAAGACACCTAATACGCAGGAGTCTCTCAAACACTTGATTTTAGAGTGTACCTACTACTACGAGCAACGAAAAGAAATATGGGGAAATGCAACATTGTGTGCTTATGGTGTTACAACAGAGTGGATTTGGTTATCTTGCATGTGGGGCTCTTCTATTAAAGCCATTCTACGGCTTATTCGTTTCTTAGTCAAATTGGATGAAGACCTATAGAAAAGAAACGACTACCACACTCATTGATAACGCTCGCCTAGCGAAAGACTTGTTCCAGCAACTTAACGCTGACTTCTCTACTCGATTGTCTCCTGTTGTAAATGTCTGTCATATGCTCATTTTGAAGTCTTTTTGGAACATCGCATATAGGATACATTATAAATGGGCCAATATTTAAGGGGCTATGATATCGAAATATATTAAGATGTTGTTATTTCAGATTTCATGTGAAATAATTTTAGGGAGTATTATTTACTATGCTCTAGAGATTTTATAAGAATCTACTCTTTTTTGTCTTCTGCCTTTTTATCTCAAAGCGAATGTACTGAAGATTGGTTGATGAAAATTATTATAGGATGAAAATTGTAAATGAATAATGAATGTTGTAACGGTTTGTTAATCAAACCATAAACAACGGTTTGAATAAAAAAAAAAAACAATGTATACGTTATTTCATCAATGATCACTTGGGGTGGGAGCATTCGTCTCTTGTTCATTGTGCTCCGGCAACTCGGCAAAGACCTCTGTGATAACAGTCAGTAGTTGCCCGATTACCTTCTTATTTTCTGGATCTTGAATGTATTCTGTGACACTTGTTCCTCTCCCTATGAGTGACAGATATGTTAGGAGCACAAGCTGAAAATAGGTGAGTACATTCCACTTGAGACTTCTGCCGGTTCTGTGCACAAAGTCTTGGTACTGGATGCTTTAGACTAACGTTTTTTGGTTTTCAGAAATGTCTTATTTTACTACTTATCAGAGTCTTAGAGTTCATGTTCAATGCTTCGTGTGGTTCAACGTGTTCGAGTTACCAGTGTCACTGCGGTTTCGGAATATATGATTCTCCTTTTTACCCTGCACTTTTGGCTGCAGAGAGTGTTCGTTTGCTTGGTTTTGTCTCTTTCTGGTCATAAAGGAAAAGTTCATTGTGGACATGATTTTCACAAACAGGCTCTTTTCTTTTCTTCTCTGCTCGTGCGTTCTTCTTCCTCGCCATAGATCTTGTCTGCACGTGCTGAGGTCCTTCCCTGTTGTCTGTAGTTTCCTCGGAGGTGGATGCAGTGGGAGTGCTCTATCCTATAAACGATTTGATGTCGTTTAGGAAGATCCAGGCTCTTCTGCCCTCGAGTTTGACAGCGGACGGGGAGCAGTCCTCTACGATGAAAGGGCCATTAAACCTTGGCTCGTCCCATTTTTTCCTTGTAAAAGGACGCTGTTGCCAGTGAAGACAAGGGGCGCACGAAGGCTGTGAGCTGCGCCTGTATCAGCACTGTCTGTTGTGGTTTGTGCTGTGCTGTTCCCTTTATGCCGTTGCTGCAGCTGGCCTGAAATGACAGTGGTGCTGGATGTGAGACAGTCAAGGTAATCCTTCATCGCTGCTCCCAGAAATTCCCTAGCAGGCTTGGCATCACATCTAGCCCTGTCTCGGGGGGTAAGAGGTGTCCTCATCCTTCTACCAGTAACAATTTCGTGCGGCGTAAGATGATGGTCGGAGCCTGGTTGGTTCTGAAGGGCATATAATGCCAGTGGTAGACAGTGCAACCATCCCTTCTTTAATGTGAGCTTCAATTTGGCTATTCTCTCTTTTAACAGGCCATTGAGCCGCTCACATATCCCATTTCCCTCTGGGTGATACGCCAACGAGAACTTGTGCTTTATACCAAGTAACAAGCTAATCTGCTCAAACACTGTGTTTACAAAATGGGGCTCATTATCTGATCTCATTACCTCGCACACCCCCCACCTAGGGAACACTTCCCTCACCAGATATTTTGCGGCACAGGCTGCATCGGGGTGTGTACAGAGACCTGCTTCTATCCATCTTGAGAAAGGATACACCACCACAATTAAATACCTGTACCCATTACACACCTGAATCATATCGACATAATCGATATGTAGGTGCTGGAATGGTCCATTAGGTCTGGGAATGATTCCTCTTACTACTTTTAATGTGTGCCCAGAGGTGAATTGCTGACAAATTATGCAGTTGACCATAAAAAATGCAACATGCTCCGCTAAATTCGGCGTGAACCAGTCTTCTGCGAGCGTTGCAGCAAGATTTTCTTTTGACATGTGTAAGGGGTAGGGGAGCTGTTCTAACGCTACTTTTAGAAGGGTGACAGGCATTACTGGTTTACCAGTGCTGTCTTGCCTCCACAATCCGTCAGAGGGGTTTAAAGAACACCCTCAACGCTTCCATAAATGTTTCTCCTCCTGAGGTGCCTCCCCTTGGAGCTCCATTAACTGAGTCTGCCCCATATTGCTATAGGCTTCTGGAGTGGCTCATGCTACCATCATTCCTTTATGGGTACGTGCCACCTCCACGTCCATGATTGTTCAATTCTTGGATGCCATGCGCTTGGCTTCCGTGTCCGCTTCATGGTTTCCACGTGACACGAAATCTGTCCCCTTGGTGTGAGCGGCACATTTCACGACCGCTATGCACACTGGGAGCTGTAGTGCTTTTATCAGCCTATCCAGTAAGGCTGCATGTTGCACTGGCGTGCCGTCTGCTCAGAGGTAACCCCTCCTTTTCCATCGTGCTAAACCTGCGCGGACGGTGGAAGTCACATAGGCGGAATCACTGTACACCGTCACTTCCTGATCTGCATGATTTTCGATGGCGAGTATCAGTGCCACCAGTTCTGCAGCTTGGGCTGAATAGTGAGAGGGTATTCGCGCACTGGCGAGTACCTGAAACTCTCCATTCGCCTGGTGTTTCACCACGGCTACGCCTGTAAACCTTTGTCCGTGTTCTTGGTCGATTCTAGAAGACCCGTAAATGAAGACGACCTCTCCACTTGGCAGGGCGTTTTCCTTTACCCTTGGGATTTCATTGTAGAATTCTCCATAGTTTGCACAGTCATGGACTGGTTCACCCTCGGTTACTGGTTCTATTATGAACGTTGCAGGGTTCACCGTTTTACATCGAACTATTTTGATCGATGGATTAGAGATGATCACCTCATAGGCGGATGCTCTCTGTGATGTCAATGTGCCTTTTGATTTCTCCAATATGGCGAACAGTGAGTGCTCGAAATGCAATGTCATGGAGCACCCCATCACAATGGAAGACACCTTCTTGATGGCAAACGCGGCGGCAGCCAGATTGTGTTCACATGGGAAGTGGCCCCTCATACCGGGTCCAGACTCCCACTGTAATACGCTAGAGGTTTGCACCCCAGCGATGTTCGTTGAGCTAGTACTGCCGTCATAAAATTGCCATCGGTATGTGAGAACAGATGGAATTCTTCTGCATAATTAGGGATCCCGAGAACTGGGGCCTTACAAATTGCCCCCTTGAATTCTGTAAAACCCTTTCCATTGCCTCAGTCCACTCGGTTTCTTCCTTTGTCGCTTGGGCCTTCTTCAGGGTCTGAAGCAAGAGCTTGGTGTACGAGCTGTAGTCAAAGACCCAATCTCGGACATAATTGCACAGGCCTAAAAAGCTTTGCATTGCTTGATTGTGCGTGGCTTGGCCGTGTTCATGATGGCTTCAGCCCTTTCTGGGGTTATCTTTTTCCCTTCATGAGAGATTAGTTGCCCTATGTACAGCACTTCCCGCTGACAGTATTGCAACTTTTCTTTATCAACTTTGTACCCCATCTCAGCTAGTATTGTTAGTAGCTGGACATAGTCACTCCTGCATTGCTCCTCAGTGGTGCTGCAGATCAGAATGTCATCTACATACTGCAAAACAACACTGTCTACCGCAATATTGCTTAGGTCCATTTGCAGGACTCTGTTAAAAATGGATGGGGACTCACAATACCCATGTGGCAGCCTCGTGCTTTTCAGGTGCATTTGCCTGAACGTACACAATGTCAAGTCTTGCGAGTCACGGTGCAACAGAATTGAGTAAAATGCATTTTTCAAATCGATCACCGTGAAATATTTTGCCTCAGTGGGTATGTTGAACAAAATTGTAGACGGGTTAGGGACTAGAGGGAACTCGGCTTCGACAATGTCGTTTAATGCCCTTAAATCCTGGATTAAACGCCAAGACCCGCCCTTCGATTTCTTGACGGGATAGATCACTGTGCTACAGGGTGATTCTGACATCACTAGGATGCCCTGTTCCATCATGGCGGAAATTGTCTTCGCAATCTCCTCATCCGCTTCTCTGGACATGGGATATTGTCACGCTCTTGGTAGGATCGCTCCTGGCTTTAGTTTGATTTTGCCCTCTCCCGCCCCCTTCAGGAGTCTTAAGTCATAAGGCCCTGTTGTCCATACTGCGACAGGCACCTGGGCCATGTCCTCCTCAAAGTATTCTGGACGTACCATCGCCAGCATCATTCTTTGTGGCACTTCTCGTTTGATCATTTTGACCCAGAATATGAGACTTACTTCCACTCTTGTCTCTTCTAAGTCAGGGTGTTCTTCGAACAGATCGTCATCCGTGACATCAGTCACTCAATACCCTTCTTCAATGGCGATAATAGCGCACCATTGCCTTCCTTTGTCATCATATCCTTCTACCAGGACCACCTTCCCCTTTACTGAGGCAGATTGTATTTCCAAGGGAAATATTTGTCCCTCTTCCTCATGCATGGGTATTCTTGGTCTAAGTAGAAATTCATCAGGGGTTCTCATAGGTTTGTCTACGAGGCCTGGCAATCCCGCCATAAGCAATCGTATGCCATATGCGAAAACTTCTGGCTCCAGCGGTATAGCTCTCATGTCTGCACGTCCAGAGTATGCTCTGATCATTTCGCAAACATTAGAATAATGCATTCCTGGCGTGGAGCACACTATACCATCCTCAGTAAATGGGATTGTCATATTCAACTTTATCATCAAATCTTGACCCATGATGTTTACTGGGGACTGACGTGAATCCAATAAGGGCACATTCATTTCACGCTCTCCCACTGAGACTGGGAGTGTGTCTGTAAAGGGAACTCTGCTATGAGCTCCAGTGAGACTCTGAGTATCTATAGCCTCGTAGGACAAGGAAAACTTGCCTTCTCGTATGCACAAACGCGTTGCACCCATGTCAACTAAGAAGGAATATTCTTTACCCCCTATGGTGACATTTACCCTGGGTTCCCTATTAGGGTCTTGTGTCACCGATAGGATAGAGCACATCAGAGTTTCCCGTGAGCTGTCCTATTTTATATATAGGTTCGGCCCACTGTAAGTTTGTGGAATACCCCCATTCCCGGGGTTGGTTCCTCCTCCATTGTTCATTCCTTGTGGCACCGGCGGTGGTGCCTGTTGGGGCTGCCCCTGTTGCAAGTTCCCCATGTTTGAGGGTTGAAACCCTTGTTGTGCACCTTGCTGCAAGCTTGCTGCCTGCTGCTGCACTATGTGGCCCTGCGCACTGCCTTGTTGCGGGGTGGCAGGCTGATTCACCATACCTGCTCCCATTCCTTGGCCATTTTGCCATCCTCTTCCTCTATATCCTCTACCCCTCGGGTAATAGCCCGTATTCGCTTGGTATTTTACTTGCTGTGTGCTGGGCTCGGCTGGGCTGGTCAACATGGCTCCCTCGTGAGTATACTTCGAGAGCTTCTTTTGTACCAGCTTCGCTTCTTCCCCCTTACGGGTTGCTTCTTTTTTTCGGTTCTTTTCTTGTAACAATCTGCACTAGTGTGCAATGGTCAGTTGAATTTCGGCCCACGGTTTGCCTTCGATCCCTACCAATTTCTTGAGCTGTTTTTGCACCGGTTCAGGCAACCCTTGACACAGTATGTGGTAAAAGACAGGGATAGACTTTGACCAAGACTCATGCGTTTCGAGCACCCACGCGCCTTGAAAATTTTGGATATAAATAACGGATCCTCTGACTCTTTCATTTTCCGAGTCATTATAACTCCCATGTCCGATGTGTCTGGGTACAGCGTTCGCAGCGCTTGCCACACTGCTGTTCTACAGTTATTAAATGGTGCTCCGTCATGGGTAGTGTTAGTTATCATTACCCTTGGATACCCAGCCCATTTCCACACATCGTCAGCCCTTTCACCAAGTATGGCGATGAGGAGGCCCTTGATGTCCCCTATAGCTAAGGTGACTCCCCCGGTCATCTTTTCTAACTTGTGTATCCATTTCCCAGCCCCCGATTTCAGCATTGGAAGCTTATTTTTTACGTTTTCTCGGTCCATGTGTGGCCATGGAATGTATTGTGGCCTTACTCCCCCTTTTTCTAGCAGCGGGAATTGAAAGGCACAATCTTCTTTTTCTTTTCCCCCACTCCTCCCGTCTACTGGCGGGGCAGTATTACCACCTTGCCGTCTACCCAGCAATGCCCTTAATCTGCCTCTATAGGTGGATGCTGGCTCCCCCCTCTGATCGCGGGGTGTTCCCTCACATTTGCCATGTGCCTTGGTAGGCTTCGATGTCCTAGGTTCAGATTCTCTGGCGTCGGACCATCATACCCCTTGTCCTCGAGGGAGCGGCTTTTCACATCGCCTCTCTTCCTCCTGTGCCTCGTCCTCCGTATCCCCACCGGAGTCAGACTAAGTATATTCCCAGTTTACACAACTTCTTGCATCATCTTCGTTCTGTCCAATTTCTAGTCTATCTAGGGACAGTCCCCTACTCCCACTACTTCGAGTAACGTCCTCAGTGTCATATAGCTCTCTAAGCGCTCATCTTCCCTTCCCCCTTGGTAGGCAACTTCTAGTCCCATCTCAACATATATTTCGTCAATCGTTTCCCCGATGCTTCTGGTATCGAAGTCATCGTCAATATTTATCCCGCTTGTACCTGGTACCGCATAGCTTGCAGGAAAGAATTCTTCTATGTCTTCCCATTCTACTGTAGGATTGGGTTTAACGACTACCTGCTCCAAATACTCAAGATCTCGTGCCCTTTGTCTGCGTTTTCTTTCCACTTCCTCATCTATATCTTTTCGCTTTTTCGCTTCTTCTCTAGCCTTATCTACTTCTCTCATTCGTTCATTTTACCTTCCTTTGCCCTTCTACTCTCCTCGTCTTCCCGCTTTTTCACCTTCCTTTCGTGCACTCTCCTTTCTTCCTCCAACTTCAACATGTTCAGCCTGTATTTTTCATAGACTGCATACTTGGTGCGACTGAGCGTTATTCCTTGCTCTTCACGATATTGTTGTTCTCGCCTTAATCTATCCTTCTTTCTCGTCCTTTCGTCCCTTGCTTCTTTCTCCTTTCTTTGCTCTTCATCGTGCCTTCCTCTCGTCCGCACATCATCACTTCCCTCTCCATCTAGCTTTAATAGTATCTGTCCTCCCATCCATTTGTCTTTCGCGAATGCTGTCTCGTCACTTCCTTTCCGCTTCTTTCCCTCTCTCTCTTTATCGAGAGGGGCACTAGCCTGTGCCCGATCCTTACTACTATCGCCGCACCTCTCCTTGTCCCTCGGGACTGTGGAGGCCAAATCAATTTCCTGCTCCTGTTCTTTAGTTTCGTCACTACTACATGTAGGTGACTCATATGCGGGTTACTGTACCCTGTGGCTGCTTTGAGTTCTCGTAACGGGTAAAGACCCTCTGATTTGCGTCCCTCAATGACTGGTTCTGGCAGGGCTGGTGGGGCGGTAGGCGTCTCACCCCCCTCCGTACATACATTTAATATCCAGTCTGCAGGTGGTTCTTCTTCCTTCGTTTGCTCAAACATCTTCCAAAGCTCGAGAATAGCAAGGCGTTTCTCAAGCTTCTTGCCAGTATATGTGGCATGTAGGAAGGTTGTCATGTGCTGTAAAACAGCCTTAGACAAGGACCCATTCTGGCACCAAGGCATAAACATCTTATTGGCAGTACCCTTAACCCACTCCTGGCTATATTTCTTCAATTTTATTGCATGCTTGGGCAGTTGCTTGCACAAGTGCGCAAGTGGGTAACCTCTTCCATTTTTTAACTTCGACACCACAATATTTACACAATCTTTTAATATTCCCACTAGTATGAGCGAGCACCACAACCGCAAGCTCCAATCCACTTCTTCCCGCCAAAATGTATACTATCAATTAACTCAAAAGAAACCATCAATTCACTGGCGATTCCCTCTTCGTTACAGAATCGCGTAAGGCCAAAATGCATTTCAATCAATCACCAATACAATTGTTGTACATTTAACATGCAGTAAGACACATATGACGGACACTGACAGACTAGACAGACACCAGCTGGTCATACATGTACCTGCCTTCTAATTAATACCCCACCATGGGATTTGAACAAACCCCGTTAATTCGGTCATTAAAGGGATAGTACAGTAAAAAAATGTATTTAGAAAATAGATAGGCAACATTAAAAAAAAAATACTAGCACTTTTTTTTTTAAACTTCCTATGTAAAATTTTGAGCTATTCAAGCTCAAAATTTGCAAAAGCAAGCACATGGGCGCATCCATTTTGTGAAATGGATGCCCGCCTGTGCTGGCTTTTGCTTTTGCGGCACTAATGAAGGAAAAGCCAGCCAGCTGTAGTAAACAAAAGCTACCGCTGGGTGGCTTTTCCTTCATTGGTGCCGGGACTCGGAGGACGCGGACCGGAGACCAGAGCAGGAAAGCTGCAGCTGAATCTCGGTAAGTGCTATTTATTTTTTTTAAAAAATAAGTACTAGCTGCGTTTTTTTTTCTAAGTTTTCCGGGCTGGAGGAGCCAGGAAAACTTAGAAATAAAACCGCAGCTTTAAAAACGTTGTATTTATGTTTGCGGTCGCTTTTGAAGCGACCGCAAACATAAATACAACGTTGTGTTTGAAAACGCTGCGGTTTTTCTTTCCAAGTTTCTCAGGCTCCTCCGGCTCGGAGGAGGAGCCTGAGAAACTCGGAAAGAAAAACCGCAGCGTTTTCAAACACAACCGCGTTTTGTTTCTGCCTGCCTTGGCTTTCACTTTGGGTCTCCGGTGCTCCCCTGGGGGAAGGCAGATTTAGGCAGAAACACTGCAGCATTTAGCATTTCCCATTTGGGGCTATCGGGCTCCCCACGGGGGGCCCGAGAGCCCCAAATGGGAAAGCAGATTTAGGCAGAAACCCTGCAGCATTAAGCATTTCCCATTTGGGGCTCTCGGGCCCCCCGTGGGGAGCCCGAGAGCCCCAAATGGGAAATCAGATTTAGGCAGAAACACTGCAGCATTTAGCATTTCCCATTTTGGGCTCTCGGGCCCCCCGTGGGCAGCCCGAGAGCCCCAAATGGGAAATCAGCTGTAGGCAGAAACACTGCGGCATGTAAACACAACCGCGTTGTGTTTCTGCCTGCCTTGGCTTTCACTTTGGGTCTCCGGTGCTCCCCTGTGGGGAGCCCGATAGCCACTAGAGCGGCCTACTCCTACTGCCTCCAGATACCTAGATTTAGGCTAAAAGAAACAGGCGGTAGTAGCTTCCCAGTTAAGGCGGCCCAGTATTGGAACGCACTCCCACTTGACCTCAGAAACAATCAATCCTACTACAGCTTCAGACGAAACATCCTCAAATGGTTATGCTCCAACGACATCCAAGATTAAACTAAGTGCACCATACTAGTCATCACTTGAACCCCCACGGCTTCCTTTTGGATCTAGCCTTATGTAGATATTTACTGTTTGTATATTATTGTTTATTGCACTGATGTATATTCCTTAGCTTCACTGGAACTTGTATTGCTTGCATGCATCTTTCTTCACTATGTAACTAAGCTTAAAGTAACCTTGTATGCTTTGGCGCCCAGTTACCTAAGGGTCTGGTGTGCATTACAAATTAATAAACAAACAAACAGTGATTGCAAGTCCTTTGTGTAACATCTTGTACTGCTCACATTACTCTTGAGATAAGTCTGGCTGCTCAGCCACTACTACCACATAACTGTGTAGTACAGGTTTGTACCAAAGGTGAGATTGTGCTTACACCTGTAGTCTTAATTGTGTGTAGAGTTCCCAAAGGGTACTGCATGTAATTCTGCCTAATATGGGTGTACAGTGGTGAGGATCAAGTATAGTTGTTACATTGAGAGTGCTGCTCTTAACTTTGTTCAAATAACCCTCCCAAGGCTAAGCACCACTAGAGAAGCAATTGTTTTATCATGTCTGATATGGATAGCTACAGACAGGAGACCCTAGTCATTTTAACAGTTGCTCAGCTGAGAGAAATATGTAAAGCTAGGAACCTCACTGTTAAAGGCAAGAAAAATGAACTGATAGAACAGTTGTTGGAATGTCAAAGTCAAAGAAATAGGTCTGCTGTACTTACTTCTGATGAAAATGTGGAAAATGATGATGAGGGTAATAATGTTTCATAGTCCAACTGAAATGTTATTGATGAGTTAGATGAGGAAGAGGAGTCTCAAGATGTAGGCCTCACTTTACCTCTACCTGCTCTTAGGCCTCAATCTTTTGCCACAGGGGCCCTACTAGGTTCAATGATGAATCCAGAGTTTGTCTCTCTTGAGAAGATGAGACTGGAGTTAGAATTTAAAGGAATCCCAGGCCCAAACTGAAAGTAAACATCAACAACATAAGCTCAGAGAAATGGAGTTGAATCATGCACTTGAAATGAAAAAGTTGGTTCTCTCCCAGAGTCTTCTAGGTCTGCCAGTCCTAAGAGGCCTTGCATGCCCAAAGATGCAGTAAGTATGTATGAGGTTAAGCTTGATATTTCGGATTGGCTGGCAACCTTTGAACATAACCATGGGATGCAGAACATTACAGGGAATCAGCTGATTCCTTGGCTCTTTTCTAGGCTACCCCCAGTTGCATCTGATGTTGTAATGGAGATGGGAGAAGTGGACAGAATGAGTATGAAAGTGTGAAACTAGCTTTGATGGCTAGGTTTGGGAAAACTCCTTCCCATATCTTAAAGGGTTTAGAACCCTCAAAAAGCATGATGGTACCTCTTGGGCTACCTGGGTTTGTGAATGTTTGAAAAACTTTGACGGTTGGGTTAAGGGTTACAGAGTTAACACTTATGAATGTTTGAGAAATCTGTTTATGTTGGAATCTATCTATGATGCCTGCTCTCCTGAGCTGAGACAGCACTTGGATGACTCAAATGAGATTGATCCCAAAATGTTGGCAACAGCAGCTGACTCATGGGTGGCCAACAGGGCCACTCATAAGGATTCTGGGGTCAATCATAAGAAGGATGAGGGGAAGCAGCACAAAGGTGAGAATACAGATAACTCTAAATCTATCCAACAGAAGAGGCCCCCAAACAACAGAAGGGTAGACCCCATGGGAAACCTGGTAGGTCTAGTAATTCCTCTGGTGCCCAACCAGACGGAGGTCAGCAGAAACCCCCATTCCAGAGAGCATTTGTTAAATGCGATGTTTGTGGGTCAACTGACCATATGAAAGGAGATCCCAGGTGCAAGGGTAAACCTGCAGTGGTCAGCACTGCCTCCTTAGCCTTCTCCCCAGAGGAAGAAGTACAAATGGCCAGTGCCCACTAACAACTATTTGCTGAAGCACCCTGGGTCTTCAGGCCAATGTATCCTTAGATTCCATGGGCCTGGGTAAGAAACAGAATATGGGTGTGTATGACTCCATTCCAGAAAACTCCAAAGGATATTATATGGACAGTGTTCTTGTAAATGGTCAGGACACCCCTGCCATGAGAGACACTGGGGCCAGCAGAACAATTGTGGATGAAACCTTTTTCAAGCCTGTGGTTGGTGCTAGGGCACCCAAAGGTCCCACTACATTTTCTGGAGGCCCTGTCCAGTTGGTTCCAATTCTTCCAGCTCTCATTCAGTGTAATAATATGACAGTGAGGATTCCTGTCAGTGTCCAGAATGAGATGCCTGGGAAGTCCTGTTGGGGGAATGATTTAAATACTCTAGGAGTAGCATCCAGTACCCCCAGGCCTCCCAGTGGGAGAAAACAGAACCAAACCAAATTGGCTAGAGAGACAACCTTAAGAGACCACTCTGAGCCTGTGGGAACCTCTACAGAGACCCCCACTGTAAGCCCTTGGGTTAGTAAAGTGACCTCTAACCAAGACAAATCTGAGGCTAGTATAGTAGGGAAATGGGAGCCCCAACCCAGCTCCATCATTGTCCCTCCAATTGTAAAGTCTTTGACCCCCCCTGCTTCTGAAGAAGAGGTGGATATACAAATTGGACCCCTCTCTAGGCCCGTGAGAACTGGTAATTCTCAAAGCTGGTGGAAAACCAGGAACAACAAGGGCTAAACACCTTGAGACTGCTGGATCTTCTACTGAAGACTCCAATGTAAATCCTAGTGTTAGGAGGGAAACTTCTAAGCCAGGTAAAATCAGATCTCAGAGGAAGTGGAAGCATGTACATTGCTTGACCATAAACCCTCCAACCAAGATACCTGAGACCCAGCCGGCTCTTGAGAGAGAGGTGGTGAGGAACCATGGAGGCCCCTCTTGATCTAAAGGATTCCTTTCTAAGGACCCCTTGAAAAAGCCTATGGTAGGTTCAGAGGTTGTCACAACTTCTGAGGGACTGTTAGATGAGATCCCCTATACCTTGGCAGTTCCCGATAACTATACAATCCTGCGAGCAGACAGACACATCTCTCGAGGTGGAGGAATAGCAATTATAGCCAAGACTAACCTAGATATGAGAATTGTCACCATACCCACTATGAAATCCTGTGAATGCCTCACGGTCAAAGTCGCCACTGCCAATTCCCAAACGCTGAATATCTTTCTTATCTATAGACCACCAGGTCCCATTGGAACCTTTTCGGAAGATACATCTATGGCCCTGTCCAACAATCTAAAAAACACCTCCCAAACCTTAGTGTTAGGTGATTTTAATTTAGGCTACAATGACACCAAGGATACCCACTCCACTTCCATTGTTATGACTTTGAAAGAGCTTGGCTTCTCTCAGAAAGTTAACTTACCCAGGCGCATCAAAGGTCGAACCCTCGACTGGATAGCAGAACATAACTGCATTGTCAACATCACGTCCATTGCTCCCCAGATCTGGACAGACCACCATCTCCTAGTATTCACATTGGCAACCAATATTGCCACGGCCCAGACTTCCTCGCCTGCCCCACCTACACTCACGAGGAACGAAAAACATATGACAGCTGACAAACTGCTGCCCCACATAATACCCAAGCTTAATTCCTTACCGGACAACAGGGACCCTAACTCCCTAGTTGAACAGTATAACAAAATCATGAACTCAGCCCTTGACAATATCGCACCTCTCAAATTAAGGAAGAGCAAACCTAAAAAACACCTTAATTCTTGGTTCACCCCTCACTTAAAAAACCTTAAACTACTCAAAAGAAAGCTTGAAACTGCCTGGAGACTCTCTCCATCAGCAGAAAACAAACTAACCCTCACCAATGTCTCAACCCAATATAAGAAAGATATCCTCTCAGCCAAACAGGAGACCTATGATAATAGAATATCTCAATCCAAATCTAGCATCAAAGAATTGTTCAGTATTCTAAAAGAACTGGAAACACCTATTGTACCATAAGAGAACTGCATCAAAGATAAAAAGTGGTGCTCTAGTATCCAACACGCCTTAACCAACAAAGTCGCCAACCTACAAACCAAAATTGCCCATAAGAAAGCCTCTCTAACACCTCGAACCACTCAGAGCATAGCCCCACCACCACACCACAAACAAGAAACACGCTTTAGCTTCTCCAAAGTCTCTATCATTGAGGTGAAGTTCATATCGGGACTTAAACCGTCCAACTGCAAGGGCGACCAATGCCCGGCGCAACTTATTAAGTATGATGCGAGAGAACTCGCGCCTTTCATAAATAAAGTTATCAACACTACATTCACAACTGGTACTGTCCCGAACAATTTGAAAGAATCTTGGGTACTGCCAGTACTCAAAAAGCAAACCCTTGACCCCGCCATTCCCACAAACTTCAGGCCCATCACGACTGTGCCGTTTCTTTAAAAATGTTTAAATAAAGTGGCCTACATTCAAATACAGAACTTCCTGGAATCTAACTTCCTACTAGGCTCTCGACAATTCGGATTCCGCCCCCAACATGGTACGGAGACGGCTTTAATTGATCTTAAGGCCCAAATAGATGAGTTTAGAGATAAAAGCCAATCAGCCTTACTCCTCCTTCTAGACCTCTCGGCTGCATTTGAATTGGTTGACCACAAAGTCTTATGCAGCCACCTAGACTCCGCAGCTCATTTCTCTAAGGAGGCTATAACCTGGATTGAGTCATTCTTGAGCAACAGGACCATGAGAGTCTTCTCACCATCGGCCTCAGCAGACCCTATCCCTGTAACCTGCGGTGTACCACAGGGATCTTGTGTGTCACCAAAACTCTACAATGTATTCACTAAGCCCCTCTTCGACGAAATGGACCATTTGAGTATCGCCTACACGAACTATGCAGACGATACCCAAATCCTCCTACCTCTTACCAGAGATTACACCGTGGATTTGGCTTTGGTGAATAGAATTTATAGCATCGTTCAGGCGTGGATGGCCACCCATGGACTATGCCTGAACGATGACAAAACAGCTTATTATCTAACGCACCTCGACCCACCTATCCAAACTACCCAGATTATGCCAATTTCACTATTGATGGAAATAACATAAAAGTAGCAAAGGAAGTGAAGACCTTAGGCTTCTATCTAGACGCCACCCTGAATGTCACCAAACAAGTCAACTCCCTAGCCTCTGCTACCGCATATACTTGCAAACTAATCAGAGCTAGTAAACAATTCCTCTCCACTGACAGTTGCCTTACTCTCGCTAGAGCTCTCATACTTTCCAAATTGGATTACTGTAACGCGCTATACATTGGTGCGAACAAACAGATTATCCATAAAATCCAGGTTCTCCAGAACAATGCCCTGAGAGCAGCACTTAAGATCAACAGAAATGAACATATTTCCTCCACTAGAAGAAAATACAAATGGCTATCCACCTTTGATAAAATCCAACTTAAAATTGCCTCCCTCACATACAAGTGCCTTAATAATAGAGCACCGCCATACCTTACTGACAGACTCTGCAGAAAAACCTCTTTCAGACTGACCAGAACAGACCTGACCAACTGTCTCCAAGTATCACGATTCAAACTCTCCACTATCGAAGACACAGCTTCCCAGTTAAGGCTGTACAATTGTGGAACTCCCTACCTCCTGATATTAGAGAACCTCAGTCCTTCTCTAAATTCAGACACAATCTAACTAACTGGCTAAAAGAAAACGATAAATAATTGTTTGATAATCATTCTATTGATGCCCTATACTCCCCATCACCTATACCCTTCTGCATATTGATTCGCTTATCATGTGTTAGTCCCCTGGGACACCCTCTCTGATGTATTTTGATTACTTTAATTCTATCTGCTCATGTAATTTACATTGTATATATGCCTATGTATCTCATGTACCCATTGCTGCCTATGCATTTCATGTTCCCATGTAACCACATTGTATATATGCCAATGTATTTCATGTACCTATTGTTGCCCATGCATTTCATGTCCCCATGTAACCAAGCTGAACATATCCTTGTATCCTGTGCCCTGATGCCCCTGGGCCTGGTGTGCATTACAAATAATAAACTAAACTAAACTAAACTAAACCTTAAATAAGAAAGATGTACCAAAGAAGGTTTGTAGGTCATATAGCTTCCAAATGAAAACATCTGATAAAAAGTGTCATAGCAAGGGTTACAAAAGGTTGATGGTGTACTCAGCAGGCCATTTAACCGACTTGCAACAGGAGATCCATCCTGGAGGGGATTAGATCCTCCTGTCCCTTAGTCTTGGGGGGGGGGCGAGTGTTAGGGAGAATTCTCACCCAAGTGCTAAATTCCCTCTACCTTAGTTCCCTCCAGCTCTTTTGCTATATTTTGGGACTTTGAACTTTTCATTTTCAATGTGTTTTACTTTTGTGTTCTTTGGAAATTGAGTTTTTAGACAAGCTCCATAGGCATCATCTTTTTATTGTTTGTCACACAGCACCATCAGTGCAGTGGCACAGGGGTGTCTTTCAGACTCCCCAAGGTTTAAATACCTATGCTGGGACTGACTACCGTCTCCCAGAGCATGTCAAGTTAAATTGACTTTGCTAGTCTTTTTAAATTCATAGAAACAGCAAACACTATCTTCCTATAGAGTGCTGGAGGGGTTGCTTAGCATCCACTGTGTCTAAACACTCATGTAACAGTCAAATGTTACCCTTTCCCCTTGAAATGGCTGGTGGCAGTGGTTTTAGAACAAACTACCATGATTTTTCCCAACGGCGAACACCGGTAGCTAAAAATCGGGTCAGCCATGTTTTTCAATATGGCGCCTATGACCCCTCTGTAAAAACAGACTCCGGTCATCTTTTTTGCCGTTTCTTTTAGGAAAGGTCCTTCTTGTGTTTAACTCTGCGGGCCATACCAGGTTTGGTCCCTTTGTTCGATGCCCTTTGGCGGTCTTCAGTGCTGAAACCCTCCTCTGGCGCCTGAGTGTCTGGGGTGGACAGGATGTGAGGGAGTTGCCCAAAACTCCCTGTGCTTAGTCTCCTAGGAGACCTGAATGCACTCTGGCGTGATTGGCTGGCTGACTGTACGGCAGGGACAGCCACCCTGCTGGGTGAGTGGCAGCTATGCTGGAATGAATGTGACAAAATTGTTTAAAAGGTGAGTCTCCAGGACTGGAAGGCAGAGTCAACCACTGGAACGAAAGAACCGAAGATGAGCTGAAGGAAGACGACTGCTGCAACTCCTCGACCGTTGGTTTGCCCGGTGAAGACCTGCTGCACGTCCGAATTGCCTAAAACTCCATTGACAGAGAAGCTCCTTCAAGGACGGCTTCTTCCCTTGAGCTGGTAGGAACAACCAACTCGTAAGCCACCTGGACACGTCTCCATAGTGGTCGAATTTTCTTCAGAATGCTGTTGAAAACCGGATAGCCAGTGAGCAGGATACCAGTTAGTGGGCTTTAAGGCATTCACACCTTAAACCAATCCTTAGCCAAGCCTGTGGCCTCTTCCCTAGGCAGTGCAGGAACCCCCTGACGTCCTCCTTCTTGTCCCCATGACTGAAGCTCAGCAACAGCAAGATCTGCAGGAAATGCCAGGAACAACTGCCTCAGCTATAGCTTTTCTTCAACATTAAGGTACTGTGCAAACGCGGTGTGGAAATCGTTTCTGCTGCAGTGAACGTTTGTGAAACTTTCCCAACTTTGGGGCCTTGTCCGCTCCTAAACCGGCATATAACTCTTTTTCTGGCAAACTACTTCCTCGAACATTGGCAAAGACTTAACCGTTTACTACCAGAAATGTGCTATCCTATCCAAGACTCTGAACCATTGACTTTGGCCCAGGCCTATTGAATTGAATTGCTAATTGTAGTGAACTGAAACTATTTGCCCTGCCTATGAGAGTAATTGTGCTTTAAATTTGTTTAACCTTGTCTTTCTACCCCTTTTGAAAGTAACTGAAGTGCCATTTTGCTCCCACTTCAGGGGGGCTTAACTTGTTCAGCAATTTATTGGTTTTGTACTGGAGTATATTATAGTGTGATATTGAGCTGCTTTCTTACTAGTGGAATGTTTTCCAAATGACTGTTTAAATAAATGTATATTCTTTTACCAAGAAACCTTGAATAGTGTTTGTTTGAACTACTGTGATTGCAAGTCCTTTGTGTAACATCTTGTACTGCTCACATTACCCTTGAGATAAGTCTGGCTGCTCAGCAACTGCTACCACATAACTGTGTAGTACAGGCTTGTACCAAAGGTGAGATTGTGCTTAGACCTGTAGTGTGTAGTGTTCCCAAAGGGTACTGCATGTAATTCTGCCTAACAATGTGTTTACATAATAACAAGTGTAAGTTTGGGTTGCAAAAGTGATGCGGTAGAACATATAAGCCAGAGCATATGTAGGATTGATTTAAACTGGTAGTACATGTGGCGTCGTACAGACACAAGTGTTCATGCTGTGCCATGTACGGGAATATGCAGTGTCAGGTCTGGGAGTGTTTTACTGAGGAGGGCAGTGAGTGGCAGACAAGATATCACGGGTGAGGGGGAACGCACAGCTGATGGTGCTTCCGGCTACACAGTGGGCGTTTCTCAGGCCAGAGGAAGGTGCGGGCGATGGATCCACGCTGTACAGGCGAACGGAGTGGACTAAGCGCAAGACTGGTATCGGGGTGCCAATGTTTCATAGGCACATAGTTATTCACATGAGGCGGTAATGTAATCGATATGAGCAAGCAGGCATTTAAGTTTACTGATAGGTGTGTCGGATGCCTACCGTGCACCGCCATGCTCCGACAGGCTCGGACAGGGGCCTTGAGCATGGGCCTTTGGTGGGGGCCAGCGTTCGCCTGCCGGCTCCTGGATTGGCCCACTTAAACAGGCGGCCAACCAATCAGTGCAGCCTCATGCTTCAGTGGGAGAGCACTCCCATGTGGATGGCGCAGTGGCCATTTTGAAGAGGGTATCTTTCCTCGGTTATAGTGGGAGGGGTTGAATATCGGGGGAAGTGATGACTCCCACAGGAAAGACGCAGTATTCTTCTCTGTCTAGTCAAGAAGAACCCCTGATTCCAGCGTCCCTGATGGCATATTGCCATTATTAAGAAATATATATAACACTTCTAAACTACATTTAACATCTAATGTTTCTAATGGTTACAAAGGTGTTCCACAATGTAACTTACAACAGTCTGAAAATCCTTGGGACTCCAAGTCCCAAAAAGCCTCAAGTACTGAGATGAAGAAGAGGAGCAAGGAGGCAATGTGGAATGAAAGTGATGCTAAGTACGACATGCAGTCTAGTTGTCAGTTTCATAATCAGCTGCGCGGGACTTTTAAACTTGGTAATTCCCTTCAAGGTAGGAGAGAAGGAGAAGCAGAGGGAAACTGCACAGAGCGCACAGTGGTAAGCGTACCCAGAGACAGAGGCAGAGTCACAGAGGCGAGCCGTGCAGGAAGAATAAGAAGACGCTTACAGGCCACTGCCTTGAGGCATCACGTACCGGAAGAGAGGATCTCTGGTGAAGCTGTAGCGGGTGCCCTGGAGGGACTGCTAGGGGAGAGAAGCCATTTGGCACAGGACCGGAGGAGACACGGTCTTCTGAAGTAGCAATGGTTCCATCAGTGAAGGAGTTAAAAGCCGACGCAGGAACTGAGAGAGACTCTACCTAGCTGGCGAAGACTACCTGACAAAAACTCTTGGCTGCAGATGCATATTACACCAGTGAGTCAACCCAGAGGAGTTGGGGGCCTGGGACCTGCTATCAATTTGACGAATGCTTGGGGAGTCATTTTGAATACCAACCAAGTAGAATTGAAGGTCAAGGCTAAAACGGGTAAAATTCTCCTTATATGAGATGTCAATATGGGGAAACCTGAAGCCCTCATTGCCATAAGCCAAGAGACACTAAAGAAGAAATAAAAGGGCAAATGCCATACAATTCTCCTTACACGAGATGCCAGTTTGGGGAAACCTGGAACAAGCATTGCCATAAACCAAGAGAAACTAAGGAAGTAATAGAAAGGCAAATGTTCTACAACTATCCTTCCATGAGATGTCAGTTTGGGGAATCTTGGAAAGAGCATTGCCAAAGCCAAAAGACACTAAGTAGGAAGTTGACAGACAGAACTTGAACAAACCCCCAGAGGTGGGATATCAATAAAGGGGAAGTTGGAACAAGTGATATCTGGAGTCAACAAAGTATAAACAGTGAAGAAGTGCAACTGTGTTATACCTTAAAGAAAAGTGAACATTGTAGCAAAGATGTGGTGAAGGATACGCATCAGGCAGTGAATCCTTTTGGAGAGAGATACCTGGCAGGAGAGTACACAAAGGGGATCTGTGTGAACTGGAAGGGGGCAATTCCTGGCAGGGGTACACCAGGAATTCATAAGGTGGAGAAAAGGAAATGATACATTAGAAGATGCTTGGCAGGGGAGTACACCAGGATATATAGAGATTTAGTTGAAGAATTCCTGGCAGAAGAGTATACTAGAAAGTCATAAGTTTGAACAGTTGTGTGAAAGAAATACTTTTTCATTTGAAGCAGTTGTTGAAGTCAAAAGGAAATATTCATTGCCATTCCGAAAAAAGTATTCTAGAGAAAAGCCATATGCTTTACCATCCTGAAAAACGTTTTCCATAGAAAAGACATTTGCTTTTCCATCTTGAGAAAAGTGTTCTATAGGAATGACATTTGCTTTGTCAAACAAAGGGAAGCATTTTGTGAAAGAGACATTTTTATTGACTTTAACAGAACATTGTTGGAGCAAAACACTTTCAACAATTTTCCTGAAGTAGTTCAGGGGAAGGGAATCAACCCCTGGACACAAGGAGGGTTTTATTGGCACTACACTTTTGGATTTGTACACATTTTGGTTGAGTTAGAAAGAGAACAATTTACCTTGTACCTTTTGATTGTGTGTGTTAGTGTGAAGGTCAGATTACTTTGGGACACAAGGTCAGCTTGCTTTAGTTTTAGTTTCACAGCCAGGGACACTTTTGTTAGTACAGGGACAGATAGGCCTTTTTCCCAACCCCTTTTTATTTAATAAAAATGGCTAATGTTGAGAACATTACAACTTTGTGACCACCTCTCATTTCTGGCCTTCCACACCTACCCACATTGTACTGGAACATATCAGTCACCAAATGGTGAATCTGGATGCCTAAATACCGAAAGGAGTCCATTCTGCATCTAATTCCCACCTCCGGATGATTTTTTATCTCCCTCTCTCTACGAGAACCTAGCGGGAATACCAGCGATTTCTTCATATTAATTTGGAACCCTGTAAGTTCCCCCAAATGATTCAATACTTCCAACATATATGGAATATGGAATTTGGTGTTGTGCACATAAAGAGGGCATCATCTAGGTATAGGGAGATCAGATGTGGTTGGTTATCTATCATTAATCCTGCATCACGAAATTATGATCTAAATATATTCACTAGGGTTTCCAGTTCCAGAGAAAATAGGCTAAGGGACAGGGGACAATCCTGTTGAGAACCTCTTCCCAATTGCCATCTGTGCAAAATGTCCCTGCCTGTTTTTACTCTCGCCAGTGGTTCCTGGTACAATAGCCAAATCCATTTGAACATGTTTGGACCTAGTCCATTCCTCTCAAGGACACGAAAAAGCCAGTCCCACTTAACTGAGTCAAAGGCTTTGACTGCGTCCAGAGAAACCATAGCCATTTCTTCCTCTGCGTCACGTACCCTCTCTATGATGTATTGGAGTCTCCTAAGATACATGATTGTGTTTCACCCCATATAAAGATGCACTGGTCCCAGTAGACCAGTTGAGGGGTCTCTTTCATTAGCCTATTTGCTAGCACTTTAACACGTATTTGGTGTCTATGTTTAGTAGTGATATGGGACGATTGATTCGCAATGTCGAGGATCTTTCCTTGGTTTTAACAGCACTATAATAGTGGCTTCCCCCCGTGATACTGGGAGGCATCCCTTGTGGAAGGCAAAGTCATAAAGTTGTTGTAATTTGGGAACTAGTATATCTGAGTATGTTTTGTACAATTCCCCTAGGAAGCCATCCCCTTCCACTGTTTCCCATTCCCTAGAGACACTATCGCCAGTTTAATTTCCTCCTATGTCACGGGTTGCTACAGTGCTATCGCAGCCTCTTCGCGCAATTTAGAGGGAACAGCTTGGTCTAGCACATCCTTCATGCCTGTCACATCCGTCATTCCTCTACTTCTATATAAGCACATTCATAACATCTCTGAAAGGTTTCTTTTATGCCCCTATGTGTCGTGACTAAATTGCCATCCTCTGACTCAATATGAGTTATACGTTTCTGTGGTTGTTCCCTTCTGAGAGGCCAGGCCAGGAGGCATTTCGCCTTACACCCTTCCCTGTGAATCTTCATAGTGTATAGGGCGTGATCATGCTTCCCCAGGCGTTTCTGTGCTAGCTGTTGCTGAACCCTTTCCCTAATAAGCTCTGCTCTACATAGTGTTCCCTTTGCCATTTCACCCTCCAGAGTCCTACTTTGGCCCTCCATCCCCTTCAAAGTGAGTGGAGCAGTGAGCGGATCCCATGGGTAGTGGACAGACATTTCCCCTGAATTGTAACCTCCCAAATCGATCCGTAGTCATTCACCAATGCTTCATTGAGCTAAAAAAACTCCTTGATTGTAAAGACTGGAGGGGGTTTCGGAACTTCTGCCCACTATATAGTTGGGGTAGACGCACAGAGCACCCCAGCCAAGGCTCTCAATTGGTAGAATGGACAAGCAGCTGAGACTCAGGGGAGATGATGCATGCTGGTTCTTAGGTACAGTGAATCCCCAAGCTCCCCGCAATGGAATGTCCACACATTATGTTAGATAATAACACAGTCCTTAAAGGATCAAAAGTCAGGTAGATATACACAAATAAATAGGACTCATTTTCTCACTTTGTACTAGAAATCTAAACAGGTAACTTAACACAAACTGCTGACAGTTATTAAAAAGCATTTCAATTATTAGGCAAGGGTTAACTTCATAAATCATCAATGCAGTTAGGTAGGTAATAATTAGAACATAGGCAGAATGCTTTCTTTAGGATAAACATGCAATACTCTGTGAGGATCCCCCCACCTGGGCAATCTGCAAGGAAACGATAAGGTGTACTTTACGTTGTATATTACAGACCAGTGGAAATATGTTAATTAACAGTCTGCTTCTCTTTCTACAGATCCTACTACCCCAAAGTACCTGGGAAGCCACAGGAGAGCAGGATCCAAAACGAATCCGGGACCCCTGGATAAATCCTGAGGATGGAATTGGAATATGCTCTTCCTCGCCACAGCACCTTAGGTGCCTTGGCAGGGGAAGTGGTGGAGTTTCTTGGCTTTACTCAACAAGACCCTTGAGGATGGACGCCCTCTTGGAACAAGGAGTCGCAGGTACATCAGTGTCAAACAGAAGAAGGCAACCAAGCAGTGTCGGAAAGGCAGCAATGCAGGTCTGTCAAGGTGGACCCCTTTGCTGGGTTGCTACGCCGGCTGTGGATGTCCCACGAAGATTAAACAATCTGTGGACCTTGACAATGCTTGGCTGTAGAACATAAGTCCTTTGGTGGTTGTGGATGACTTTTGGTTGTGAAGGGTGCAGTGTCAGAAGTAGGTGTTGGGTTTCAGGATTTCGTGGATCACTGCCTTTTGGTTCTTCTGTGCTGCAGCTGCAGCACAGACCTAGGATGGCTTCTGGTAATGTGGATACGACCACTGGAATGGACTATGGACCCTCACCAAGACTGGAGGCTCGGGATGCTTTGTTCATGGATTGGTGGCGGGAAAACCAACAGTGGACACTCCTCTGCAGGTGCGACCCTGGATCTTCTCCATTGTGGAAAAGTGGATAGATGCTGTGGCAGAGGTGCCCATTGAAGATTTCTTTAAATGGTTGGAACTTTGGCAGCTCCGTGTGACAGGCAGCATTATGCCTGGATACCCCCTCTTCTGAGCAATAGCCAGCAGCTTGGCTTTCAGTGGTCAAGAACACTCCTCCGGACCCTGTGCAACACAGATGAACTCCTTGGCTTCAAGATGTCCAGCACTCCTCTTCTGGATCCACAAAGATCCCTACTCCGGATGGCAGGCACACAGAACTGGCTTCCAGGACACTATAGGTGAAGAGCAGCAGTTGCACAATGTCTCCTTGTAGCTAGGGGAAGAGGTCGCCTATCCAGGCCCTCTCTGGTTCAGTCCTTCAGTCAGCACAGCAGCATTTGGATTCTGGTGAAGAGTTGCCGCTGCAGACTATTTCCTCCAGCTGGACTCCAGGATGCAAGCTTAAGATGACTTCAGCTTCTTGCTTCAGGTTTCTTGTTACAGATTCTGACAAGGAGGTGAGTGTGAGGTCCCCTGTTATACAAAACACTCACCATTCACTCAGGCTGAGCCAGGCTCAGCGAGCCAATCACACACAAGTGGATTCATGCAGGCAGAACACAATCAGGCTCACAGGCATTCAGGCCACTCACCCAAAACCAGACACCCAGAACAGAGGATGTGTATTGGAGCAGCTCCCCAGCCTTTCAGTGCACTACACTGCATTCATTACCGTTTTAGTCAGGGCTGGCTCAGGCATAGTGTCACACAACCAAACCCAGACACCCACAACACAGAATGCATATTGACTACTCACAAAATTAATGCAGGTTCCACCCCAAGGGTGTACCCACAACAAGCAGCCCCTGGGAAGGCTCAAGCCAGTCTGGCAAGAGGCAGCTCCAGAGCTATGGTCCTTCCACCCAACAGCCTTTCTGGGGACAGGAACAGGACTTTGAGAAACAAGGCAGAAAGGCAAAGGAACCCAAGAGGCCACCAGTGTCCATCTTGCCTTTGTAAAGAAATATGTTGATTCCTATGGCAGGGCCTGGGTATCGAAGAAATCAAGGCTACCCAGAGCCACTTTCAAGTCAGCATGCAGCTGCCACCAGCCCATACCATACCCTGCTCTGTATGCAACACACATTCCCTAAGGTTATCCCAGGGGTACAGTTCACCAAAAGGTAAAGATGAAGAGCTGCACTGCCAGGGATGAACCAATTGGACTCCACAGCTGAAAAACACACAGAAAACACCAACAGAGAAGTGATAGGACAAGAACGAGCTGTCCCTGTCCCTCCAAAAGCCTTTCCAGCATCACATCGATAGCTTGGAGAACCTTCTCACTATATATCCCGTCCTTCAACGATTCTGCTCTTAACCTCCAGGTGGGGATTACACACGGTGTTTCATTATGACTCTCAGCGGGGTGTGATCTGATAACGTTCTTCCAAGGTATTCAACCTCCAGAAATTGGAGGACTTGTTCCCTTCCTACTAGAATGCAATCCAGATGTGAATATGAGTTATGTGGGTGTGAGTAAAAGGAGTAGCACTTCTCGTCTCTTCTCTTTTCCTGCCATAAGTCCCCTAGATCTAGATCGGCTATCGTTTGAGTCACAGTCTTGGAGGCTAATGTCCTATGTCTCTCGCTAGAATCCGATTTGTCCAGGTGCGGGTTGAGTACGCAATTAAAATCACTGCGGGATGATGTCATCACTCCAGGAATGGACACCATTATTTAGAGCGGCCATTTTGACGGCAGACCTTCCTCACTCTTTCCAGACGGGCCGCATCTGTGAGAGAAACCAAACTTATCCAACTCCATCTACCTCTTTCCAAGTAAGACATATGGATGTCTTCACATCCAGATACACTAACACAATTTCGTTGTGTTGGTCACCATTAATGACACACACTTTCGATCTGCAACATAGGAGGAACCTTATTATATCTGTAACCATGGGAAGCCCTTGATTACAATCTTTCCAGGTATCCGGAACCCACAATCCCATTGGATTTTGGGAAGAGGTTGAGTGAATGTCATTGCTAATGACCACCATATACAATATGACACATGGAACCTTGACCCTAAGATTAGGCATTACTCATCCAGATACTTATATGTGTACCCTATTCTGAGACCATACAATGTACATGCTTACACTTTGGAAATTAGGAACAAAAAGGTAGGCGACTGCTGTCTCTTCGTCTATTATTTGCATGTTCTGCATAAGTCTCTTGCATTTGACAATTACAGGTCACCACATCGTTTATGTATTTGGTGATTCCATCCTTATAGGTAGGAACACATTTATTAACATGTATTAACATTATACTGCATGGATTTCGACTGACAATAGCGCCTCAAGGGGAGACCTAAGAAGAATAGGTGAGATTGTTGGTTCTTCCTTCATCTCTTTGCTTGCACCCTTACAACACATGGAATCTTGATGTATTTTCTAAATGCATTCAAATAAATATCTTGTACCTATAGGAGCAGTGGGACCCTTACCAAATTCGGACATCACTGTCTATTATTTTTTCTAGTACATTGGTGCCAGTTGGACCAGAGGAACCCATGAGGGACATTCATATACTGATGGCATTCTATTCATTAATTCAGTTGAACATTGGTGTGATAACAGTTATAATTGTGAACTTAAGACAAATACACTTACACAGTATATCTTTTAGAATTGTTTTTAGAAATTATGAAGGAATACGAAAACATTTTGAACTCCTGATGAAGAGATGAACTCTCGAAACGCATCGGATTATATATATGAAAATATTTTCTTGTACCAAAAAACGGTTTAGAAAATACTTGTGTTTTGTTGAACAATTGTTGAATAACCTCACTAATGTGAATTACCTTTGGGCATATGGAATGTTTATCTTAATCTAGACAACATAATATTTTATTCTGATTTATATTGGATAAAACCTTTAGCCTATTTTTGGCTTTAGATAGTGTGTAGGGGACGTGAGTTCCATGATTTTGGGAACCCTTATTTCACGTCATTACTTTTATTAAAGCAGCTTTTGTTATTTTTCTTCACTGTTTTGTACTAAACAAGCACTTCCAAAGTGTAACACATTCCTACATATAGGACTATTTCAGTAGGATTTTAAACTTAGTCTAACCATAATAATTCTGACAACACTGTCCAACCATTCCGGTCTCTCTACTCAACTCTTTGAAATTCATCCTACTTGAAGGTTTAACATGATATGCAGGATTACAGCAGCACGCAATCACTTGGGATTCATGGGTATGCAAACGAGATCTGGCTCATTTCTGGAGCACACTATATGGGCTAATCAGAAAAGCACAAATGAGGCAAGAGAGCCAACGGGAAGCTTGGTAAGCTGGCAGACAATATGAAGTGGAAGTGTTGGGAATTTCCATCAAGGATACATCTACAAAAATAGGAGTTGGCAAATGCAATAGTCCTAGCTTTATAAATGCAGTGGGGGAAACCCATTTTGTCACATCGTAGTTTACCTAAAAATCTTTCTCTCTACATTGGCAAAGCCAGACCTATTAGCTTTGCTAATGCAGTTTTCAAGTTTTTTTTTTTTTTTTTACAAAGGTGGAGTTTAAATCCAAAGTGAATACACTTGTTTTTCACTCATGAAATATGATAAATTGTTCATAAGTGTTTCTTGGCGTGACAAGACAAGGGAGGGAAGACAGGGGGAGGACAAGACAAAGGGCCTCATTACACGGATGGCGGAGAACCATGGCGCTATTAGCGCCATGGTTCATGCCGGTAAAATACCGGCACCGCCTTGGCGGAAAGGGGAATTACCGCCCCATTCTAAGGTTGGCGGGCGGTAATTCCCCCTTCCGCCATTGCCCTTCCCCATTCCCATTTTTGCTCCATAGGGCTCAATGGGAATGGGGAAGGCGCTAATTACGGTACCGCAAATTGCGGTACCGTAAGTAGCTCCCTGGGTCCCTTTGCGGGTTGGTTTTTAACGCCTGCAAAAAGCAGGCGTTAAATCCCCCAACCCGCAAAGGGACCTCGTAGTAAGGCGGTAAGGATTTACCGGTACCGGTATTTTACCGGTACCGGTAAATCCTTACCGCCATCCGTGTAATGAGGCCCAAACTATCTTACTAGGGCTTGTGTCATTCAGATCGTGCAAGTGCGAGAACGAGAAGAGCAAGGGGAAAAGGGGGGAGACGTGCCAGGGAGAGGGAAGGAGAAACAGGGCAGCAATGCTCAGAGTAAGTGCAGCACAGGGCAGCGCGGCTCCAGGTAAGTGCAGCACAGAGCATTGCGGTTTGAGTAAGTGCAAGAAGGCACACGACTGTATAGGTTACAGTTACAGCCCCTAAGTGCGTGGAAGGCCCGGAGGCAGTGTAGGGGGTGACTGATCAAGGGAGACCCTGCTACCCAGTGAGACTCTGAGGGTAGCCAAGCAGGCAGTCGGTGCGGCAGACAGGTAGGTCAGCAGTGGAGGGAGAGGGAGAGAAAGCAGAGAAGAGGAACGTTTTAAGTGGCTTCGGAACTTCAGGTGGTCCTGCTCAAGTTTGACTTATACCCTTAGAAAAATTTCACATATTTAAATTTATAAATTCAACATTAATTAGGAAAGCACATGTGTTTATGCACACACTCAGAAAGTGATATGAATTTGGTAGGTTCTGTAGTGTTTGAATGTGAAAATAAATGTGTTGGTCAAAGCATACTACAGTTAAAAAATCAAGAACTCATGCTCCTATTAAAACAGAACTTCCCATATATCACTTACGTTTTTTTTCTTGAAGAATATATATATAATGCAATGCAGAAGCACATAAATACTGCTATTGTCAGAATAAGGGCAGTAGATAAGAAGATAAGAAGATCATCTTTCTTAACTTCTCCCAACTTGGTTTTCACCACTCCTTGACACTCATTTTCTTGTATAAGCATGCCTGAAGAGAGCAAAACACAGGAAGAAAATATATTACGAATGTGTTGTATGATTGTGAAAGCGACTGCAAATTAGGCACATCTACCATTATTGAGTAGCAGTATGTGTGGAAGTACTTCAGCACTGTGCGTATGAGACGTTTGCATGAAACAGTTTGCATAGGAATGAAAGCTGCATTAGCACTCGGGCCAAGTGTAGGCGCAAATGAACTCGCTCCAAAATCGGGCTTAAACTACTGATTTCAGTCTGTTTTCGGAGCGAGCTGAGCACCCCACAATACCAGCGACCTTACCTCAACTCTCCTTGCTGTTCCCCCGACCCACTCACCTGCCGAACAGACCCCGACCTGACCCACATGAAGCCCAACATCACCCCTCCAACTCTCCTACTGCACTTAGATGTGTCCCACTGCTGCTCGTAAGCAGCCGGTCCCGGCCCCAGTAGCCATTTCCTAATCCTTTTTAGTTTTAGCAATAAAGGTGGCGCTTTAACCTATAAGCCTAAAACAATGCATAGGAGAACAGGTAGGGAGGAGAAGGCATATGACGATCGACAAAATGCTTGTAGGCGTTTGGTTATGTAACCACCGATCCACTGCCCATGTCCATGCTAATCCCTATGGCCACTCCCACTCACGTCACGCCCCTCCATGCCCAAAATAATGTCCTCGGGTCTCTTTTGAGCTAACCTTATCAAACCTTAAAATTGAACCGTGCACTCCAACTGGCTTCATAGGTTTTTTCAAAGCAGCCTTCTGAGAGCTAATGGTTTAATTGGTGCAGTAAAGCGCTACTGGTGTAATAAAAATGTCCCAACCAGGTCTGCCTTCACCCACTTGATTTATAAGTATTATACATGCCCTTCACTTAAATCCTTCTAAAAACAAGCATTAGCAAAGACAGCAGTGTTGGCTTGTGTGCAGGTATTAGATACACATTTGCCAGGCACTGCTATCATATGCCCAGACACGTGCCCCAGTTTCAAGCTGCTAGCAGTAATTACCAGTTAGTACCATTATGGCAATACCTGGCAAATACCTTTTGCATGTGTAAACAAAAGCCAAAACTGCTGGCACTAACGAAACTTGTTTTAACTTGAACGTACAGCACTAGGGGTTGGCTCTGGGGTGCTAATAGCAATATTACCCTTTCGTGCAGTTTTCGCAGCGTAGTAATGGCCTTACTTCTTGGGCCTGGGGCTGTTAACGCCTGGTGAAGCCTGTGGAAAAGGGTACTCTTGCTTGAGTACATATAGCAACAACAGTTAAAATTCATATAAACCGAGTGTGTTATAATGAAGCTTTATGCCATGGTTATTTGTTGGAACCTTCGTCTCCCTTGTCACGGCTGCTTGACGATATTCTTGATATGGGAATAGATCATGCCCCTGTGGTGTTTGCCACTGCCCCACTACACACAATGAAAGAAATATGAGTTTTGTTGGCATACCCTGCCACCACTCACGCCATAACCACATAACCCAGGCACTCGTCCACTCCACGACCTGCCACCTTTATTCCACTGAAGTGACTCATTGAAATAACTGCGTCCTAGACATAACACATGCAGCAAAATGTATTACAAACGGACAATCCATAAAAAAATAGGCTGCAGAAAAGGGAGTGATGCAACCAGTAACATTAAAAACCCACTCCCCCATCCCTTGGTGGTGAGCGGGGCGAAGGTTGTTCCGTCCACTCGCTTCCCCCTTTCCCTGCTTTTCATAGGCCACGACTCCTTAGCCACTGTCCTGCATTCGTCTGTGTAAATCAACACCTGCTGTGGGCTAAAGGTGTGCCATACATTGTTCTGGAGTTCTGAAAGATCAGGGGTGCGGCCTATCATAATCCTCACAACCCCCCTGCCGTTCAGCATACAAAAGCGCGTCTCAACAGCATGATTGTGGGGTGGATGTCTCCAGAACCCCAAAAATGTTATGCAGAAACAAGTCCAACCCAGCACTGGATAGGTGCACTCTGCCTAGCCTGGCTTGTCAAGGTTTATCCACCCGTGCCTAACGCGGGTGAAACCTGATCCTTGACAAAAAAAGGCAATTGTTAGGGAGAATTCTCATAAATGGCTAATTTCCCTTACCTATTGAGTCCCTGAGAAGCTTTGCTGGATTTCTAGGATTTATTTTTTTCACCTAGTAAGAGTGTGAACCTTTTTCCCACTCTTACATGTGTTTTGCCATGTGTGCTTTTACCATTTTTTGTGTTCTTGGGCTCTGGAGCCTCACCTACTCCATGAGCACCCTTTTTTTTGTGTGTTACACAGCACCTTCAGTGCAGTAACACAGGGTTGTCTTTTAGACTTCCCACTGACTCCATTTTTCTGGGGCTGACTACTGTCCCCCAGAAACATGTAAAGTTGCCATTAACTTTATGTAGTCTCTTTAAACCACAGACCCAGTACACCCCATTTAATGGATGGGGTGTACATGGAGTATTCCCTTTCTGTCTGCGCCTCTTGGAGCCTTGTTCCGCTCCCTTAACATTAAGACTTGGCTGATGGCAGTGGTAACTACCCTAACTTTCCTGCCGAGATTATATGATATAAACGTGGTATTCTTTTAGGATATTATATTAGCCTCGAACATAAACCCGCTTGACCAAATACATTTTATTTTGGCTCCGGCTGGGATTTTTTTGCCATTTATTTTTGTTAAAGTCTTTCTCGTGTTTTTCTCTGCGCGCCAAACCGGGGATGATTCCTTTGTTCGCTGTCTTTTTGTGGGCTTCTGCACAGAAGCCCTCCTTAAGGCGCCTGGTAGTCTAGGTAGGCAGGATGTGTGGGAGGGATCTTCGGACCCCTGCCATGGGTTCCCTTGGTAACCCAAGTCGCACTCTTGTCTGATTGGCTAAGTGGACTGGCCTTCCCACGCCAGCCACCCTGCTGTGTGATTGACAGCCAGGCTGTATGAATGCGGGAAAACTGCATAAAAAGCAGGTTTCCGGGATTGGAAAGGCAGAGCCGTCACTGGAACGCAAGAACCAACGAGGAACTGGAAGAAGAGGACCCCTACCACGACTGGACCGCCCAGTGAAGCCCTGCTGCAGGTCCGAATCTCCGAATCCGACAGAGAAAATCCTCCAGGAAACCTTTCCCTTGAGCTGGTGGGACCAACCAGTTCGCCCAAACTGCAAGCCAGGACCCCTCCTCTGGTCGAATTTGCTGTACAGGGCTACAGTGGGCCGGATAGCCAGGAAGGTCAGACCCTGCTTGGGTTTTAAGGAGCGCACCTTTTATTCATTGTTTGGCTCTGCTGCTGACTTCTTCCCTGGGTGGCGCAGGACCCTCCAGTCTTCCTACTTCGTGTCAGTCCGACAGTCGCTTCAGGAACCGTGGGCCTGCAGGAACCACCAGGAACGTCCGCCGCAGCTACAGCTCCCTCTCCGTTTTAAGGTACTGTGCAAATCCGGTTGTCCGTTTCGTTCAACCGCAGTGAAAGTGTTTAAACTCTTTTGCCAATCCGAGGGCTTGTCCTCTTTTCTTTGAACTAACCTTTCCGCCAACCAACCTCGTCCGGAAACTGTGCCACAAACTTTACTACGAACTACCCTGAACTGTGTGATCTTGAGCAAAAGACTGTTGACCCATTGACTTTGGCCCTAAGCCTTTTCTAGCTGATCTCCTCACTGTAGTTTCTCTTTTTCAATTGCCCTGAGTACTTACCTGTTGGTTATGCCTAATTTCTAATAACTTTGACTTTCCCTCCCTTTGAAATTGCTGGAGTGCCATTTTGCTTCCACTTCATTTTGTGCGCTTAACTTGTATGGAATTTAAGGGAAGTGGTGTGGTGTATTTATGATTCTGATTCTTAATCTTGATTAGAATAGTGAAATGTTATACAACTGTTGAGTAAATAAATATATATTATTTTACTTAGAAACCTTGAGTCAGTGTTTGCCTGAACCATAGTAATTGCTGACCTTTGTGTAACTATTTGTACTGCCCACTTACTCTTGAGATAAGTCTGGCTGCTCCGCTACTGCTACCTCTATAACTGTGTAGTACAGGCTTGTACCAAAGGTGAAAATGTACTGTCACTTGTAGTCTTAATTGTGTGCAGTGTTCCCAAAGGGTACTGCATATAATTCTGCCTAACACTGGTGTACAGCGGTGAGGATAAAAGTATAAGTAATTACACTTAGAGTGCTTCTATTACCTTGGAGCAACTAACCACAAGGCTAACATCACTAGAAAGAAACATTAATCATGTCTGATATGGAAAGCCACAGTCAGGAGACCCTCCTGAGTTACACTGCTGATTATTTAAGAAACATGTGTAAAGAAAGGAAACTCTCTGTCAAAGGCAAAAAGATTGAATTAGTTGAAAAGTTGTTAAAGAACCAAAGTCTGGGGAGTGGATCTGAAATACCTGACTCTCTAGCAAATGTGGAAAGTATTGAGGATGATGATATGTCTATTCATGAGGAATTGGAAGACGTAGATGTGTCTCCTAATGTAGGTTTCTCTGCTCCCTTGCCTGTTCAGCAACCTCAATCCTTGTCCACTGGGACCCCACAAGTCCTACACTCAGTCCTGAATTCATTGCTCTAGAGAAAATGAGGCTTGAACTAAAATTCAAACGGTTAAATGCTCAAACTGAACAGAAACACCAAGAACTTAAGCTCAGAGAAATGGAGTTGAATCATGAACTTGAAATGAAGAAATTGTCTCTTGAAAATGCTTCATTCCCAGAGTCTTCTAGGTCTTCCAGTCCCAAGAGACCCTGCATGCCTAAAGAAATTGTGGGTATGTATGAGGTTAAGCTTGATATTTTAGAGTGGTTGGTAATGTTTGAATATAATCATAGTGTTCAAGGTCTCTCCGGGAATCAATTGCTTTCCTGGCTCTTCTCTAGGCTACCCACTGTTGCATCTGAGGTTGTGATGGAGTTGGGGGAGGTGGATAGGATGGATTATGAGTGTGTGAAGCTAGCTTTAATTGCTAGATATGGGAAGACCCCTTCCCAGTACCCTAAGAGGTTTAGGACCCTCAAAAAGCATGATGGTACCCCTTGGGCTACCTGTGTATATGAGTGTTTGAAAAACCTAGATGGTTGGATTAAGGGTTACAGAGTAAAAACATATGAAGGAATGAGAACTCTTGTGATGTTGGAGTCTATTTTTGATATCTGCTCTCCTGAGCTCAGACAGCACTTGGATGATTCTAAGGAGATAGATCCAAAGAAACTAGCTAAGGCTGCTGACACGTGGGTTGCCAACAGGGCCACTCACAAGGATTCTGGGGCTACTCAGAGAAAGGATGAGGGGAAACAGCCAAAGAAAGACAACAAAAAGAATTCTAATACCTCCAATCCAAAAGAGGGCCACAAACAGCAACATAAGGGTAAACCACAAGGGAAACCAAATCAGGCTAGTGTACCATCTGGACCCAAGCCAGATCGAGGTCAGAACAAAACCCCATTCATCAAAACATTTGGGAAATGTTATGTTTGTGGGTCAACTGACCATGTGAAAGGAGATCCAGATGTAAGGGTAAACCTTCAGGGGTCCACACTGTCTCCTTAGCCCTCTCCACAGAGGAAAAAGTACCTATGGCAAGTGGAAACGTTCACCTACTGGCTGATGAACCACACGAGAGTCTCAGCTAGTGTTTCTTTAGTGTCCCTGGGCTTGTGGAAACAACAGAACTTAAATGTCTACAATTCCATTCCAGATAATACTAAAGAGTATTATAAAGATAGTGTTCTTGTGAATGGTCAGGAAACCCCTGCCACCAGAGACACTGGAGCCAGCATAACTGTGGTGGATGAATCTTTTTTCAAGGTGGAGGATATTGCTAAGGCACCCAAATGCCTCACCAAGTTAGATGGAGGCCCTGTGCAAATGCTTCCCCAGTGACCAGCTCTCATCCAGTGTAATGATATGACTGCCAAGATACCTGTTAGTGTGCAGAGTGAAGTACCTCGGAGAGTCCTGTTGGGTAATGACTTTAAAACCCTTGGAGTTGTGTCAAGCACCCCAGGCCTCCCAGTAAAAGGAAACAGGAGCTCACAAGGTCTGCAAGGGAGAGAACTTTGAGAGGCTCTCCAGAGGAGATGACAGAGGAAGCTATCACTCACACTCCACAGGAGTTGCTCACTGCTATTTCTACAAAAACAGAGGCAAAGGGGAGACCCAAGACCTCCAGGAAAAAGTCAGATAGCACCCCTGTGCTACCAACCAGGACATCAGCAAGATTCTCCAAAAGCACACCTGTGACTACTCCACCTGCTGAGGCAGAGTGTGAGGTGCAACCGTGTGTGGTTGAGCCGGCATCTGAAGAGTCAAATCTGGAAGAAGACACTGTCTTAGTTGGAGAATTTGACCCTGTTGAAAATCCTGAGCTGCAGTCTTTACTGGCAGAAGGTGGACCCAACAAGGCAGACTTTAGCAAAGGACAGAGAGAGTGTCCTACTCTTGAAGGTCTTCGACAACAGGCTGCTAACCAACTTGATGGGCAAGAAGTTGGAAATCACAGGTTAAGCTGGGAAGATAGCCTCTTCTACAGTGAACCGACTGAGTCTATCACTGGGGACTGCAAAAGAATTGTAGTGCCCCTTGCTAACAGACTCCAGTTCCTACACTTAGCCCATTGGCTGGTCACTTGAGTTTCAAGAAGACCAAGGAAAGGCTCTCTCTCTATTTCTACTGGCCTAAGATGGGTGCAGAAGTTGACAAGTTCTGTAGGAGCTGTCACATTTGCCCAACCTCTGGCAAGAGTGGAGCCAAGAATGTGGCACCCCTGGTGCCTCTCAAAGTGGTGGGAGTTCCTTTTGAGAGGGTGGGCATTGACATTGTCGGTCCCCTTGACCCTCCCACATCTTCAAGGAACAGGTTTATCCTGGTTGTAGGGGACCATGCTACAAGATACCCAGAAGCAATACCTATGAGAACTGTTACGGCTCAGGCTTGCTAAGGCTCTACTTGGTATTTTCTTTACAAGAGTAGGGTTTCCTAAGGAAGTAATACCCGACAGGTGATCCAATTTTATCTCCCACTACATGCAACCCATGTGGAAAAACTGTGGGGTCATTTACAAGTTCTCTACAGCCTACTATCCACAGACAAATGGACTGGTAGAGAGGTTTAACCGTACTATGAAGAGCATGATAGGTGCTTTAGAGGAACCCCTTAAGAAAAAGTAGGACCTTCTACTGCCATGCCTTCTCTTTGCATATAGAGAAGTCCCTCAGGAGGGAGTTGGTTACAGTCCCTTTGAACTTCTCTATGGCCATCCAGTCAGAGGTCCATTGGCCCTGATCAAGGAGGGGTTGGAGAGTGCTCCTTCCCCCAAGCCAGTCAGAGTGACTGACTATGTGATAGCTCTCCAGAGGAGAATGTCACACATGATGACATCAGCAAGTGATAACTTGAAAGCAGGTCAGGCTCTGGTCAAACATTGGCATGACCAGAAGGCCAACATGGTTGAGTTTACTCAAGACCAGCTTGTACTAGTTATGGTGCCAACAAGGCAGAGGGCCTTGCAGGACAAATGGATAGGACCCTTCAAGGTTGTGGGCAAACCTGGAGAGGTGAACTATTTGGTGGATTTAGGCAGACCTAAGGAGGCGCCCAGAGTCTTTCACACCAACCATTTAAAGGCTTATGTCTCGAGACCAGGAGTAGGAGCTTTGCTTCTAGCTTCAGCTCAAGAGGAAGAGGAGAGTGAACCTCTACCTGACCTCCTGAGAGGCCAACCTTTAGATGAGCAGATAGAAGGTGTTAATCTCTCTTCTCAACTGACTACTGAACAACAGGAGGAGTGCAAAGTTCTGTTAAATCAGTTTGCCTCCCTGTTTTCACTTTCACAAGGCTTGACCCCTTGGGGCCAGCATGATATTCTCACTGGTGACTATTTACCTGTCAAAAGTAGGGGGTACAGAATGTCAGAACATGTGAGATCCCACATTAAAGGAGAGGTCAACAAGATGCTTGATCTCGAGGTTATAGAGCCCCCTACAAGTCCATGGTCTAGTCCAGTTGTTCTAGTACCAAAGGCAGGATCCAATGAGTTGAGATTCTGTGTGGACTATAGAGCTCTAAATGCAGTCACCAAGACTGATGCCAAGGACAGATGAACTGGTGGATAGACTTAGTTCAGCCAAGTACCTCAGTACATTTGATCTAACCTCAGGCTATTGCAAAAAGCTCTGACAGACCATGCCAAGGATAAAACTGCATTTTCTACCACAGCAGGCCTCTACCAGTTTAAGGTAATGAAGGATGGTTAATCAAGTTCTAAATGGGATGGAGGACTTCTGCATGGCATACTTGGATGACATTGCAGTGTTCAGCCCTACATGGAAAGAACATATTGATCACCTAGGTCATGTTTTGCAGGCTCTTGAACAGGCCCATCTGACCATAAAGGCAAGAAAATGTCAAATTGGTCAGAGTAAAGTGGTCTACCTTGGTCATGAGGTAGGAGGAGGTGAGATAAGGCCATTGCCCAGCAAAGTACAAGCTGTGCAAAACTGGGCCACCCCTACTACTCAAACCCAAGTCAGAGCTTTCCTAGGTTTCACTGGGAACTACAGGAATTTCATTGAGAACTATGGGACCAAAGCTTCTCCCTTGAATATGATCTCCTCTCCAACATTCCCTAAAAAGGTTAGATGGAATGAGCAGTGCACCCAAGCCTTTGAAAGCCCGAAGAAAGCCCTTAGTCAAGCTTCAGTCCTAAGAGTTCCTGATTATCACCAACCCTTCATTGTGCAGACAGATGCCTCCAATATAGGTATAGGTACAGTCCTTAGTCAACTGGACGAGAAAGGTAGGGAGCACCCCATTTGCTTCATCAGTAGGAAACGGAAGGAACCAGAGACAAGGTGGGCAACCATAGAGCGTGAATGTTTTGTCATTGTGTGGTCTTTGAAGAAGTTTAGACCATACTTGTATGGATCTACTTTTGTGATTCAAACTGACCACCAACCCTTGAGATGGTTAATGCAAATTAAAGGGGAGAACCCAAAACTTCTGAGATGGTCAATCTGCCTGCAAGGGTTTCATTTCACCATTGAGCACAGAGCAGGATGTCACCACCAAAATGCTGATGGTCTCTCTAGGATGTTTTTAACCAACTAGAGGTAGAGATTCATCCAGGAGTGGATTAAATCCTCCTGTCCCTTAGTCTGGGGTGGGGGGGGGGTGTTAGGGAGAATTCTCATAAATGGCTAATTTCCCTTACCTTTTGAGTCCCCAGCAGCTTTGCTGGATTTCCAGGATTTATTTTTTTCACCTGGTAAGAGTGTGAACCTTTTTCCCACTCTTACATGTGTTTTGCCATGTGTGTTTTTACCATTTTGTGTGTTCTTGGGCTCTGGAGCCTCACCTACTCCATGAGCACCACTTGTGTGTGTTACACAGCACCTTCAGTGCAGTAACAGAGGGTTGTCTTTTAGACTTCCCACTGACTCCATTTTTCTGGGGCTGACTACTGTCCCCCAGAAACATGCAAAGTTGCCATTAACTTTATGTAGTCTCTTTAACCCACAGACCCAGTACACCCGATCTTACATGGAGTATTGGAAAGCGTTAATTCTTATCCGTTTTTGTCTGTGCCTCTTGGAGCCTTGTTTCGCTCCCTTAACATTAATACTTGGCTGGTGGCAGTGGTAGCTACCCTAACTTTCCTACCGCAATTATATTATATAAATGTGGTATTGTTTTAGGCTATTATATTAGCCTCAAACATAAACCCGCTTGACCAAATACATTTTATTTTGGCTCCGGCTGGGTTTTTTCACCATTCATTTTTGTTAAAGTCTTTCTCGTATTTTTCTCTGCGTGCCAAACCGGGGATGATTCCTTTGTTCGCCGTCTTTTTGCGGGCTTCTGCACAGAAGCCCTCCTTAAGGCGCCTGATAGTCTAGGTAGGCAGGATGTGAGGGAGGGATCTTCGGACCCCTGCCATGGGTTCCCTTGGTAACCCAATTCGCACTCTTGTCTGATTGGCTAAGGGGACTGGCCATGCCAGACCAGCCACCGTGCTGTGTGATTGACAGCCAGGCTATATGAATGGGGGAAAACTGCATAAAAAGCAGGTCTCTGGGATTGGAAAGGCAGAGCCGCCACTTGAACACAAGAACTAATGAGGAAATGGAAAAAGAGGACCCCTACCATGACTGAACCGCCCGGTGAAGCCCTGCTGCAGGTCCGAATCTCCAAATCTGACGACAGAGAAGATCCTCCAGGAAACTTCTTCCCTTGAGCTGGTGGGACCAACCAGTTCACCCAAACTGCAAGCCAGGACCCCTCCTCTGTTCGAATTTGCTGTACAGAGCTACAGTGGGCCGGATAGCCAGGAAGGTCGGACCCTGCTTGGATTTTAAGGAGCGCACCTTTTATTAGATGTTTGGCTCTGCTGCTGGCTTCTTCCCTGGGTGGCGCAGGACCCTCCAGTCGTTCTTCTTCGTTTCAGTCCGACAGTCGCTTCAGGAACCGTGAGCCTGCAGGAACCACCAGGAACGTCCGCCGCAGCTACAGCTCCCTCTCCGTTTTAAGGTACTGTGCAAATCCGGTTGTCCGTTTCGATCAACTGCAGTGAAAGTGTTTAAACTCTTTTGCCAATCTGAGGGCTTGTCCTTCTCTTCTCTTTGAACTAACTTTTCTACCAAACAACCTCGTCCGGAAACTGTGCCACGAACTTTACTGCAAACTACCCTGAACTGTGTGATCTTGAGCAAAAGACTTTTGACCCATTTACTTTGGCCCTAAGCCTTTTCTAACTGATCTCCTCACTGTAGTTTCTCTTGTTCAATTGCCCGGAGTACTTACCTGTTGGTTATGCCTAATTTCTAATAACTTTGACTTTTCCTCCCTTTGAAATTGCTGGAGTGCCATTTTGCTCCCACTTCATTTTTTGAGTTTAACTTGTCTGGAATTTAAGGGATGTGGTGCAGGGCCGGTCGTTGCATCAGGCAGCTCAGGGGGCTGCCTGACGTCAGTCACCCTCTAGGGGGCGCTGCACCAGCAGTCCGCAGTGCCAGTGCTAGAATACACATGTAACACGTTAGTTTCCTAACATTAGAAAAGTGAATGTGCCTGTTCATTTTTATAATATTAGGAAACAAACGTGTTACACATGTATTCTACCACTGGCACTACTGTAGGCTGCAGCCTCGACCCTCAGACATGGACGTCATTTAGGGGTCGCCAGAGGTCAGGTGGCTCACTTGCAACCCCTGACCTTGGCTTTGCGACCCCAACTATATTGAAGAAAAAAAACGAACGAAAACGGAAGCTCGGATCTTCTGTTTTTATGTCCGTTTTTTTAAAATCAATATTGGGGATCCTGCTGCCAGGTCTGCAACGCTGCGGCAGGCGCCGGTGCGTCTGATTTCAGGAGTTCTGTAACATTTCATGGTTGCATAGCAACCACGAAAAGTGGCAGAGCCCCTGAAAGCACGTGGGGGAAGGGGGCAGCAACTCAGAGAGGGGCCGCCTCACTTGCCTTGGACTCACTCAATCAGCTACTCGTACTAGTGCATAGCATTAACAGTACAGCCTCACCCACCCTCAGGCACAGGGACATGGCGCCTGGCATTATGGTGCCTCTGGACAAAAGGAGTCAAGGACTAAACGTATACGGTATGTAGCGGTTCATTGCTGAATGCATTTATGCACTTGAAGGCCTTCGTGTTGCATGATGGAAGTATTAATGTGCAGTTCAGCTGTGGTGAGGTGGGTGTTAATGTACGACCTAGTCCATCTATCGCACACATTAATAAGTGCATTTGTTGCAGCTGCAGTTGTAATCAAGTTTTACAAAACGTATCTTACTCCAGAAACTTGGGTCTTATTTTTTCTTCAAATGTTACGTAGCTTGACAGCCAAACGAGCTGCTTTTCAGTACATCGTTTGAAAGAACAAGAGGTGACTGACACTTGCAGGCATCTCGAAGAAGGACATTTTTGTAGGTCTCATTCCTGACATTTTTATATTCTTGTATCTTTCACCCCAAAAACATATTAGAGAAAGTGTTGGTGGGTGTTGGTTTAGCTTTTCTTCTTTCTCCAGTGAAACCAAGGTAATCTCGATCCTCCATACACTGACTGAAATCAGAGCTCACAATAGCCACTTTCTCAGCAAGAGGCAAACACTAATTGATTGGGGGGCCTTACACATGTGGTATGTTTACACACAGGTCCTGATTACATGGTGGCTCGCATTTAGGTATACACTTTCTATAGCACCCACTATTTACATCTGCTGATATGCAGCAAGAACCACAGCCAGCTGAATATGTGTGAGCCAAAAATGTTTGTAAGTAGGGAACCCTAAAGCAGAATGCTCCAAAGACAGCTCAGCAGGTTAGGTGACTGTTGCTGAGATCTAATATTTTTAGACCTACCTGTTAAGCCTATGGCTTTTTAACAATTCCTGCTGTAAAATGTGTTGTCTTGACATAGAGCTGGGTAAGGATTGCTCACCGCTCAGTGTAGGAATTTCTGCCACATACTGAAAATCACTATTTGGTTCTTCCCCTGTAGCGGAAATCAAAAGTTGGCTCCCATGAGTAGGAGGAGGGTGGTTGAGGGCCTAGTGTCTGAGAAGCTGTCATGGTAGATGGGGGTGGGTTATACCTCCCAAAAAGTACAATGCTATCTGGGCTCGTGGGGGTGTCGGTGCTGGGTGGGGTTGCACACTGCCAACAGAAGCCTATTATATGTCCCAATGCGAGTTAAACTGGGACAGCACTATTACTACTGCCAGGGCTTCGGTAGCGAATCAAATGCATGCATGTTTTGCACCAGGGCAAAGTTTGCCGTAGTGCTAATACGGAATGGTATTAGCACTAGGGCAAACTTTGCCCTGGTGCAAACATGCATTGAAAGTATGTTTTTTGCAATAGGGCAATTATTGCCATAGTGTTCATACCTTGCAAAATTGCACTTCTCATGGTGCACATTTGCTTTGTCTGCATTGCTAGGCTGGGATCTTTATTTGGCCAGGCCACATTACTGCATATGTCCAACATTAATTTCGAAGCTATCACTCTGGCATCTGCTGTGATGCAGCCTAGCGAGCAGGACGCTGCAGGCCCAGCCCGGGCTTTCTGTCAGTCAGCCGGCTGTGGCCATCTTCATTTGGTCTGGAAGCTGCAGCATGCCTTTTACGAGCCGCCCTGCTGACTTCAGTGAGAGGGATAGGAAGGTGCAGACCAGTCATTGAATGGTAAACTAAAAACAGCAGAGGGTGGTTCTATGTCTGGGCTAAGCCAACCATTAGCTCTGCAACATGTATAAGATAGATCAGTGGGTTGAGTGCTCGCTGCTACAATGTGTGTGATCTGCAAGTTGCGGGTTCAAATCCATGCAAGGACAAGCCAGTCTTTCATCCTTCTGAGGTCAATAAATGAGAACCAACTCTGGTTGGGTGGTATTTTATGTATATTTGTTCTTTATAAAGCGCTTAGGCATAAGCGTTATATACTAACATGTCATTATCATTACCTCCTATTAACCCACCATTTCTAACCAACCACACCATCTTACTTTCTCCACCAATTGTCCATTAATTACTACATATTTTCCCCCATTCCAGTTTTGGTTTATTTTGTACTACACATTTCTGCCAAGAACTCTAAAGCTCCCTTGGACATTGATTTGTGGCTCAGAAAGTAAATCAGGCAGGATGTTATGTGGGGCTACTGGCATACTGGCAGAGCCAGCTTGGACATGTTTTACTATAGTATGATTACTGGCATTAAAGCCAACATGAGTATGTTCTTATATGGGAACACAATACATATTTGTGCAGCCATCATGGACCCCACACAATTGCTAGTGAGGAATGTGGGCTAGTGGAGGCCTTGGCTCATTATGTTGGCTCAGTCTCCATGTGGCCTGGAGCCAAAGGGAGGAAATGAATGAGGGTATCTCTCTCTATGCGTTCCTTGCCACACTTAATTATGTGAGAACTGTCTAACAAATGAAAATGCTTCACAAAACTTCAAACACTGCTATGAATGTAAGTGGATGCCATGGGTGAAAGGGACTATGAGTGTCGGACGGCCACAGATCTGGGCGGAGACACGGAGATGCCAGTGTGGCCCACCTGGAGAGAATACGGAGGTTTAGCGCCTTGCTTCCCGAAAGCAATGCCAATTAACCAATTAACCAATCCACTAACAATTCACCGCTCTGCATACACCTCTGAAACCCTACCCAAACACAACCACAAGCCACAAGCCTACAGCACAACAATCCGCACAAACTTCCCTACACTGCAACAACAAAACAAACCACACATAGACTCGCACAACAGCACACAACGACATCCAACCGTAAAACACCACAAGCCTAGCCAACGGACCCACCGGGCTGAGGCTGCCAACAGCACATCACTGCTCTCTTGCACATTTCCAACTTATTCCCACTAACTCACCCCCCACCCCTTCTCCCTTTTTTCAGAGCCGCCAGAGCGCCAGGGGACCACTCCAGTGGTGCTAGTGCACGGTACAAATATCCTTTAACATTAACATATGGGCGCGTTCTAAATGCCATATCATATCATATCATAAATGCTGCAATCTATTTGTTTTTTTGTGTTGCATATCCCGTCTGGGGATGACTGCAGATTTGCTTGGTTCTGGCTCAATTTCTAATGGTTGAATTTGTTGACACACTTCCTTTCATTTCATGCAACAGCCACATTTGGCCTTGGATATCTGCTTAGGTTCACTGTAATTTGGTAGTATGGGCCTATACACACTGATATTAATGCTACATATCGTGATCCATTCTTGTATGAAATGTATATCATATTACAGTGATATCGTAATCATACTTTTCTTAGTGTACTCAGGAACAATGCTATGTGATGTCACGTACTGTTTTGTCACGGGGAGAAAGGTTGCGTGCCATCACTTCCTGTGATGTCACATATGGGCGTGGGCAAATGACATCACTTTATGTGATGTCATCAGGGGTCACATGTTGTGTGATGTCACTTCCGCTACCCCAGGCATTTTGGTGAAATGACGTCCCTGCCCTCAGACAGGGCAGTGCTAGAATACACGTGTAACACGTTCCTTTCCTAACATTATAAAAGTGAATGTGCCCATTCATTTTTATAATGTTAAGAAACTAACGTGTTACACATGTATTCTACCACAGCTGCAAGCTGCAGCCTCGGTCCTCAGGCAGAGCAGGGCAATTGGCAAATAAATGAGCAACATTTGTTGCTTTATTCACTTCCCCCAGTCCCGAGTGACGTGGGCTCCACTGGCGCCAACCAGGCCCATGGGCGCACGTGCGGCGTGCCATCTCCAGGTTATCCGCGCACACTGACAGTGAAGTGAGGATTGATTGGGGCTGGCTGGTGTTGTCGGCCCCGGCCAGCAGTAACTACATCCTGCCAAGGCAAGCACACTTCTTTCCTCCTGCTCCCATCCTCGCAGGTGAGGTCTATTGCTGCATAGGCATTTTATTTATTTTAAAATGGTATTGCGGAGATGATTGGGCCAACCAAGAACGGCCTCTGGAGGCCACAAAGCTAGACACTTTTGTCAAGGCTCAAGTAGTCATGAAAAAGGAAGCGAGCACTGGTGGTGGACTCTCCTCAGGAGATCAAAGGGCCAGTTTACGGAAGACCTGGGCAGAGTGTCACCGTCAGCAGATCTTAGACAGTTGCAAGTTCCAGCGGGGTTGGATTGGTCCGTCCGTGCGCCATTCGGCCCTGGCCGGGCCAAAATCACTTCGAGGGCGAGGCCCTGGGGGCCCGTACCATGCTTGGGCCGGTTTGGGGGTTAGTACGCCCCCCCTAGTTCCCGCTCCCGAGCATATTGTTCGTCGTTTCCTCTTTCCTGGGCATGCACTGCTGACTGTATTTTAGTGCAAGAGTTTCATACATTTCACTGTTTGCTCAGACTTGTCTTATACTCTTCTTTGTCGTTGTGCTTCTTTTGTTTGGAATAGCAATCACGCTAGTCTAATGAAATAAACAAACACCTACACGAACGCACCTTGCGAATGATGGTGTGAAGGATGGATGCAGGCGCTGGACCAAAAGCTGAGCGAAGTCTGCACAGCAGCTGGCTTAGGAAAGCGACTCAGCAACTACAGTAGAAACCGTCTCCATGGACGGTTGGCCCGTCTTCTGTATAATGCAAATACCCAGACTTGCAGAATGCATGCTTCACTTTCTTTCTTCCAGTGGGGGCGACATGCTGTAGCATCAATTCATGCCCTTTAAAATACCCAGCACAGTGCAGCTTCTGATCTCCTTTAACACAAAAGCTGGGAAATGGCCATGACAAGCTAACGGCACATTAATCAAAGCCAGGTCTCTAAAGAATGGTTCAAGTGTTGGGGAATCACCTGATCACACTTTCTGTCGTGTGACCAACCAGTGCGCAAAAGATGTTTCAGAGCGTGGGGCTCTTGATGCCATTTGATACACCAGCAGCTAAACACACCCCAGGCAGGCAGCTCCTTCTGCATAGTCAATTTCTCTCCCAAGCTCGGGACAATGCTCTTTACCATAATGGAGAATGTGAAAAAGCGCAGGGCTGCAAGGCTGGGGGTTGAGGGTGGAGGGCAAAGCACTCTACGCTTGGGGTACACTGGAGATGCTGCCCCTGATACCCGCAGTACTCCAAGTCCCTTGAAATGAAATTCGACTATACACTGCACAATGTGCACGGGCCGCTGTTATTCAAGCAGCACGCGACTAGTAATTTGCAATAAGTAAACTCAACGAGTCCCAAGAAAAGGTTGCCTTGCACCCTATAAGAATTTGTTTGTTTTTGTTTTTATGTTGGGATGGTAGACATAATTTTTCCTTGCAATCTTACTGTTTCATGGTGCTGTCAGGAGCTAAAATGAGTGATCACGAAGGAAACATTTAAGAATTTTGAGAGTTCACGAGCATGAGCGGAACAAACCCCAATACTCGAACTGCCCTTTCTCTGTCGCGGTAATGCACTGCAGTGTGTTTCAATGTAAAGACCACATTATAATGTCATAATTTTAGAACGCCACCTCTCCAAACATTTACATTGGGAGCTATGTTGAATTCTACATGCACGTCAACTCTCTTCATATGTTTAAAGGTGACTTTACCACTGACATGGAGTAGTGATATTGTTTACGTGTGTCCCTTCTAAATATATTTAACTTCCCGTGAAATATTTGATGCAATACATTTGCATAAATGCATGTATTTTAATGCTGAGATAGACGGGCTTATACAGCTATCGGTGGGTATGTTGCTGGTGCTTGTTCTTGGAGGTTCGAGTAACACTGTTCAAAACCAGTTCATCGCCTATTAAGGGTGGCTAAATGTTTGAGGTCATACGAATGACATTAGTGTAGATCTGAAATTGTCGATTCTCTGACCTAAGTCACAGCAGCAAACTGGTCATTGTTACTAAAAATGAAGAGCAAAAGCAAACTAACATAACCAGGCCTGTTCGGGTTTGACCCTCTTATTGCCGTTTTCTGAGGTTCATGAAATTCAGCAGATGCCAGCATTGACAATTATGTTAACTCATAGTCCCCACTCCCGCTGCTCAGCCCATGACACATGGTGGGGGGGTGCCAACGATGCTTCCCGCCTGCGGTGCAATCTGGTGTAAGACCGGCCCTGATGTGGTGTGGTGTATTTATGATTGTGATTCTTAACTTGCTTAGAATAGTGAAATGTTATACAACTGTTGCGTAAATAAATATACTTACTTAGAAACCTTGAGTCAGTGTTTGCCTGAACCATAGTAATTGCTGACTTTTGTGTAACTATTTGTACTGCTCACTTACTCTTGAGATAAGTCTGGCTGCTCCGCTACTGCTACCACTATAACTATGTCGTACAGGCTTGTAACAAAGGTAACATTGTACTGTCACTTGTAGTCTTAATTGTGTGTAGTGTTCCCAAAGGGTACTGCATATAATTCTGCCTAACACCTTGTTCACTTTCCTTCCCGATATCTCCACCGCTCGGTGGGCCGTGTACCCCTGACAAGAGGCCCTGGGCACCAGTTCCGAGCATACCAACTGTGTGGAGTACAAATCAACCACCATCCTGTGCAATGACCCCATCATGGACCCCATAAGGTCCCCTCTCCCCAAGGTGGGGAGATCCTTGCCCCCTAGGTACACCACTAATAATAATTTTTATTAGGGTTTTTATTGAGTGCAGACCTAGCTTCAGGAAGCAAAGGATCGCTTTACAATCATAGGGGGAAGAACATAGTGAGGGAAGCAGTCTCAGGTAGGGTGGGGAATGCAGGGTATGTGGACCTAGGTGTTAAGGAGGAGACATTCCTTGAAGAGGAAGGTCTTGAGCTTTTTCCTGAACTGTAGAAGTGATGGGGCAAGCCTGATATTGACACCAAAGAGCTTCCAGAGTCTTCGAGCATAGACATAGAAGGCCTGTCTTCTGGTTCTTTCCTTCCTGCATTGTCGTAATTCAAGTCTGCACATTTTCTTACTTCTGGTGGATTACAGGTCTCCCGAGATGCTGAGTTTCACAGTAACATAGCTTCGGGACTTCAGGATGACATCCTTGTAGATGATGCAACAGGATATCAGGCTTTCCCTTCTTGCATATTCCGGAGGAGACCATCCTTTGAGCGCATCTCAAAGCATGCCATGCCTGCCCATCCATTCAATTAGCGTCTGAGCTACATTTGCTGTGCCATATGCTTGCATGAATCTGCCCGCTGTCCACCCCTTCTTACACATGAATGTCCAATCACCCATACCTTCCTTGATCTTGCTCCTGCGGTGGCTCTTGGGGTATAGTGGGGCGATAGGCCACAGACTGAGCACACTTACTATGCTACAAAGGAACAAACACTTTTTTTTTCTAATATCCCCTGCACAAACCTAATTAGTAACCACAGAACAAACCCCTCATTTAAAAAATATATATCTTATAGATACTCACGTATCTCCTGAAGCATTCTGATGCCCATCTGCCCAGCTACATGATATTTGTATTGTCCACGTCTCATTTAAAAAATATATATCTTATAGATCCTCACGTATCTCCTGAAGCATTCTGATGCCCATCTGCCCAGCTACATGATATTTGTATTGCCCATGCCTAACATGGCTGCGGAGGTGGCCGCCCCCATTCTAAATGAGTGTATACCAAATTTGCTTGCCTCCAGGCCAAGAACTCAAAATTTTTACCCAGGACTGCTTGAAACTGGAAGTGGCTCAACGGCATCCCATCGCTGTGCCGCTTTGAAGAGGACAACCTCACATGACGATACGCATACCTATGCGAGAGCATGTAGCAACCTCTAAACTTTGCAAAGCCTACCATCACCTTTCATTACCTCCAGCCACACCCATCCCTTCAGTGCCATTCTCGCTTTGTGCGACTTGGTGGGGTCAGGAGACCCAGAAAGCTTGTAGAAATATGCAATGACTGCTGCGATATGCCCAGCCTATGAAGAATTCAACAACCTGCAGGGTGTGCGGGTGTACCCAGGTGCTCACTGAACTCAGAGTCGCTAGGTAGTTCCCCCAGTTCCTCCAGTGTCACAAGGTTGTGGTTGGCACCAGGGTGATGATGATGAGGCAGCTCAAATCGCCTCAATCATGCCTAACAGCCTGCAGGGGAATGGTGTCATCTTCTCGTTTGCCAACTCTGCTAATTTCCTGAACCTGTCCCACTGGAAACGAGAAAGGGCATCAGCCATCCCATTCTTCACACCTGCAATATGCTTAGCTCGTATGTCAGTGTTCAAAGTCAACGTTAGCCAAATCAGTTGCCGTAATAGCGTGAAAACGAAGGGGCAAGGAGTGGAACCCAAATTCACCACCTGTACCACCGATAAGTTGTCCGACCACAATGTTAACCTCCAGTTCTTGAGCCGAGTTCCCCATAGCTGAAAGGCCGCAACTATTGGGAAGAGCTCTATCTAGCAAGCTGATGTTTGCTGGGCTAGCCAGTCACTGCCGGTCATAAAAAGCCTGCCCTTGCCTCGCTGCTCTTATTGCCATTATACTGTGTGATTGTAATATTATACACATTATTTTATTATAATTGTTTTACCAGTTTTTAGGAGTTCGCTCGTACTATTTTAATTCATTTTAGTACGCTCTGTGTACATTTCAGATTTTATTGAATATTGCTCTTAGTTTTCTTGTGTATTGATTTTAAATTGTTCTACCTGTTCGCTTGCTTGTACACTCCGTTCGACTTCTTTTGTGGACCTGATTCCTAGTGCCACCTAGATTTGACTTTCTCCATCCAGGCTAGAATGAGTGGGAACTACACTTCCGATCACTCCTGTAGTCTGAGAGCGCTATTTCTTATTGATCAGGTGCGTCTGTGCGTCAGGGGCTAGCCGGCTAGTTCAGGTCCATGCCACCCGGACACCCGGCTATCATGTCCTGTTCCGGTGAGTAAGTGCTGGCTTCGGATCTTATTATGCATCCACTTGAGATTATTGATGTGCTCAGGCAAAACTTTCTATGCAGACTATTACGACTTTGGAGGCAGCCATGGCGCTATTAGCGCCATGGCTGCCTCCAAAATCGTCTCTGGGTCCGGATTCCCTGAATGTGGAATTACCGGGCCATTCTGACTTTGGAAGGCCCGGTATTTCCTCCTACAGGGAACCCGGCCCGGTCATTCCCTATTCCCATTCGAGCCCCCATAGGGCTCAATGGGAATGAGGAGGGAGCTGACAACGGGCCTGTCAATTACGGGCCCGTTGTTAGCTCCCTGGTTCCCTCGTGGGACACCCTATGGACGTCTGGAAAAACCAGACGTCCACAGCGGGTCCCGCGAGGGGACCTCGTAATAGTGCAGAGTGGGTTTAACGGCGCCGGCACCATTACCAGCGCCGTTAAACCCATTCCGCACTACTTGTAATGAGGCCCTAAAAGTTATAGCGAGCAAAACATGGATACACAGGGCCGCCGGCCCAACTATTTCTCTGGCCATTCCAACAGGTTATAGTTTGGTACGACAGGATAGACAAGATGGGAGAGGGGGGCGTGTAGCCATTATTTATAAATCTGAGTTAGAAGTTTGACACTCTGTCCAGAGGGATGTGAAATGCTCCAGGTTAAAATTAGGACGGATGTGGAAACTATAATGAAAGTGATTTTGGTTTATAGACCTCCCTCCATTATGCATGATTTTGCATCCCAATGGTTTAATATGTTTTTACCACTACTTAAACCCACAACTAAGTTTATGGTATTGGGAGACTTTAATCTGTGGCTGGGATGTGAAAATGATCGCTTAGCCAAAGCCCTCAAGACCTCACTTTGCAATTTAGGCTTTAATCAACTCGTCAATGTTGCAACCCATATTAAGGGGAACACGTTAGACTGGGTGGCCACGCATAACATTAAAACTAACGATCTGGCAATTGACCTTTGTCCCTGGTCTGATCATTTTTTTGTCCAGATGACTATGTTATGTAAAAAAATGATAAAGTCCAGGGTCTCTAAAAAAAATCATGACAACCTCCAGAAATATGAAGAAGTTATCCCCAACAGCGATGGCAGTATGGATATCCCCATTAGTGGAGGTTGTAGAAATATTGGAGTCTGTAGACAAAATTGTTAAAGTCTATCAGGAGACGACTCAAAGAGCAACCAATGCCCTCACACCTCTTACAAGGTTAGTTCCCATTAAAAGATTGAATGTGTGGTTCTCCCTGGATCTGCAAAAGCTAAAAGAAACAAGTGTTTTTACTCCTGGAAACTGTTCAAGGAAAATAAAGAGGAGGCATATAACACAGCTTCGAAGGGGTATCAGGTAATATTATCCCCACCAAAAATATCGCTGTACATATGGTCGTCGGGAACGGCCATAGGCGATATTTTTGGTGGGGATAATTTATGGGGTAAATGGATGGGCGGTTGCCGGGGTGTCCCCGCTCCCTTTTAAAATATATGGGGGTTGCGGGGGTTTCCCCCGCAGGTTCCATGGGGTAATATCGCTGCAAAAATATGGTGAAATATTTGTATGGCAATATTTTTGCGGCAATATTATCACATGGAATCCTCAAAGGAGGATACATTACCTGTAATAGCAGCCAAAAAAACTATCTTTGACACCAGGATCTCCAATGTTCAGTATCAGTCTAAAGCACTGTTTGTGGTATTAAAAGAACTTGAAGATCCATGCCCTAGCAAACAGGACTGTCCCATTAAAGATGAAGCATGATGTACATCCATTCAAGAAGCTTTGCTGGGGAAGTTGGATTGGATCAAACAGAATATTGAGGTCAGGTGAAAAACGTTGGGACAAGTAGAGGTGCTTCCCAACATACTAACACAGAAGGGTATGGAGCACCAGTTTAATTTCCCCCCTGTGTCTGAAGCCGGGATGTCGGTTATTATCAGCGAACAAAACAGCGAGCTGCAAAGAGGATACTTGCCCTGCAATTACAATCAAAGCTTGTGCTCCCGGTCAAATAGGGAGTCTGTCCAAATTTGTTAATGCGTCCTTTAAGGAAAGGCATGTTCCAGACTAACTTAAAAACGCTTGGATCAACCCTCTTTAAAAAAAACAGATCTTTGACCACTAAATTGTGTGGCATATATTCAGATTCTGGAACATTTGAACAATCACAACATTTTAAGTCTGGCTTTAGGCAAGGGCATGGCACAGAAACTGCGCTGCTGGACTTGAAATCTAGATTAGTTCAATTTATGGACAAGTGACAAACAGTACTGCTTATGCTACTGGCCTTGTCTGCAGGGTTTGATCCGGTGGACCATCCATTATTAATCACCAGGTTGAAAGAAGTTTCCACTTTCTCTGACAAAGCTGCAACATGGATTACGTGTTTCCTTAGCAATATACTTTGTAGGGTTTGCAGTGATGTTGCAGAGGATTTGCCAGCACTGCTACAGTTTAGTGTTCCCCAGGATGCCTGCATTTTGCCCTCCCTTAACAATATCTTTACGGGAACCCTCTTTGATTTGATGGAAGATAAAGGCATTGGGTTAACGTACTATGCCGATGACACGCAATGTGTCATCCAGCTATCTGGTAATTATGAAGAAGATTTCAAAATTATTAACAATGAGTACGAATTGATACAGGTCTGGATGGTTGAAAATTGTCTAGCATGAACAATGAAAAAACGGAGCTGAAGGTTGTGGGTACTGAAAACACACTCCTGAAGCTAAGACAAGAATACAGGCAATTTAAGGTGGCTGGCTGGCTGGCTGCGAGATTGAAACCAACTGTGAGACGAGGCTAGAGACATTATTGTGTAACGCTCACCTGATTCCCGTAGAGGCGCCGGTCTTGACTGGGCGTATACCGTATCTTCAAAGGTGATGTGTAACACACGGCTGGCTCTTTGGGCTGGACCTCTGTGCACTGTATGTCTGACTCGAAGGGTAAGATGTCTGCAGATAGAAAATATGGGATTAATGAACTGGGTTATTGAATGTCTCTCTCTTCTTCCCTTTCTCTTCTCCTTTAGAACCCCAAAGGTTAACGCTCTCACCTTAGGTAAGTGAACGCCGTGCTCTCCATCTGCCTCGGGGCAGGGTGCTGTAACCAGTTTCTTCACTGGATAAGGGGAGCAGGCCTCTTGACTTCAGAGGACTGCTGTCCGTCGTTTACTGCACGAACAGTAAGTTTCGAGTAATTCTAATGTCTTTAAAAGTCTTTAGTAATGATGTCTCTTGTTTTGCAGGGTTCCGGCGATGGCGGATGACGGGCTGAAGTGAGTTGAAGATGGAGCCCGTGTGATGAATAGAAGCACCTGGAAGCACGTAAGTAAGCGCTTGTTGCCTGCTTCACGATGCGCTCTAACTGTCTTTTTATTTTGCAGGTACAAGTTCGGAGCGGCTGCAGGGTGCCGGAATACCCACTGGGTTAGATGTGGAAAGGAGTAATGGCACGTGAGTATTAAAGTTCCCCAATGTCTTTAAACGCACCTTGTTTTGTCTTTCAGATGCGGGATGCAGCGCCGAAGACCTCCGGAGCGTACGAAGAGTTGGTAAGCTTTTGTCTTTCAGATGCCGGAATGCAGCGCGAGGCGTTGGTGACAGCCGATGGACCAGGTAAGTGAAGCGCTGTCACTGAAGACCGTAATGCTAACCTGTTCTTTCTTGTCTTTATAGGTGTTGCTGAAGACTGGATTCAGGATGGTAAGCCTTTTTCCTTAGGCCCAGGATCAGATGCAGAAGACACGATGAGCGTTCTGCTGCAGAGGATGCAGAATAACGCAAAGCAAGATTCATCCATCGGGTGTGGTTTAAATAGCCTCCTGTAGTGCTTCGGTGTCTCCTTCCACAGCCACGCCTAGGTAAGAAAAGAGTTCCTGCTTTCCAGAAGAGTTCCAGTGTTCTGAACCTAGGGAGTGGCTCCTGCCCCACCCAACAAGAAAAGTAGTTCCAAACAGAAGAGAATCAGAGGCTCAACTGGCAGGCAAGTAAGCAGCATGGTCTGCTGCAGGTAAGTCCACCCAAGCATTATGAGCCCGGCGCTTCCAGCGCTGGGACTGGGCATATTTATGAGCCTGGTGCCACTGGCGCCAGGACTGGGTCCAAAAGGTCCCAATTGGGACTGGTTGGCACTCGGAACCTGGGTTATGGATCTGCTTCCAAGGGAGTTGGGAAAACCCTGACCTTTTGGAAGCAGAGATCATGATACATTACCCACCCTCTTTTGATTAGGCGAGGAGCGTGGACATTTCAGCAGGTTCCCAGGATCTCTCTTGGGGGCCGTAGCCTTTCCAGTCAATTAGGTAAAATAGTTTGGATTTGGAGATCTTGGAGTCCAGAATGCTTTTGACTTCAAACTCGAGTTCTCCATCAACTAGGATGGCTTTTGGAGATTTAGTTAGTCGGGTTTGAGGTTGCACGGGTTTTAATAGAGAGACGTGGAAGACCGGATGTATCTTCATGTGCGGGGGCAAGTCCAACTTGACCGCTACTGGGTTTACTATGGTAGTGATGGAATAGGGACCAAGGTATCTTGGGTTGAATGTGCGTGGCCCTTTTAGAGGTAGATATTTGGTGGATAACCAGACTTGATCCCCTACTTGATATTGAGGGGCTTCCTTCCGATGTTGATCTGCTCCTTTCTTGTATTGTTCTTTAGCCCTTTGAAGGTGAGAAACAGCTTCCTTAAAGGCTTGGGTGATTGTAGAATGCAGGTAGTCTACTGCTGGTGTTTCAAGATCTTGGAGGGGATCCAACTCCGAGGTTCGAGGGTGACTGCCGTATAAAAGAAAAAACGGGGTTTTCCCAGTTCCCGAATGGACAGAGTTATTGTAGGCATATTCGGCTATCCAAAGGATGTCTTTCCAAGTTTTTTCAGTTTGTTGCAGCATGCAGCGTAAATACTGTTCCAGAGTTTGATTGGTCCTCTCGGTTTGTCCGTCGGTCTGAGGGTGGTGACTGGTCGATAGTCTCACATCAATTTGAGCCGACCGACAGCAACTTCGCCAAAAATGAGAAATAAATTGCCTACCTCGATCCGAAATTAGAACCGAAGGAAAACCGTGCAGTCGGACGATGTTTTCGAGAAATTCTCGGGCCAGAGTTGCTTCTGTTGGCAAGCCTTTGAGCGGAATGAAATGCGCCATCTTGGAGAATAAGTCCACGATTACTAGAATCGTATTGTATCCGGAGCATGGAGGTAGATCGGTGATGAAGTCCATAGAAAGCGTATGCCAAGGGCGAGGTGGGATGTCAATAGGGCGTAAGAGGCCTGCTGGTCTTTCCTTTTGACTCTTGTTTTGGGCGCATACTCCACAGGACATTATAAAGTCTCTGATATCTTTTTTCCAAGACGGCCACCAGAAGTAGCGCTTGATCTTTTCTGAGGTCTTGGCCATACCGGGATGTCCTTCCATTAAAGAATCGTGATAACAAGAGATTACTTTTTTCTGTAAATCTGTGCTGGGCAGGTATAATCGTTCTTGGAAATACAATAAGTTGTCCTTTACTGCAAAGTCCTTTCCCTGCAGATGCCAATTCTGTATGTCTGCTGGAGTTACAAGTTGCCTGGCTTTATCCTTAACTTCCTCTATGGATTGTGTGGCGATTACACCCAGAATTCTTTGTTCGGGAATGATTGGTACAGGTTTAGGGTTGATCAAGTGTTCTTCCACTCCCATCCGAGAAAGGGCATCAGCTTTACCGTTTTTTGTACCAGGTCGATAGGTAATTATGAAGTCAAACTCGGCAAAGAATAATGCCCAACGGAGTTGTCTAGAGGATTGGGCTTTTGCGGTTTTCAAATATTGCAGGTTTCGGTGATCCGTAATCACAGTAACGGTGTGTCGGGCCCCCAGCAGATAATGCCGCCAAGCCTTAAAGGCAGACTTGATAGCCAGAAGTTCCTTGTCAGTAATCGTGTAATTGATTTCAGGAGGCGAGAATTTGCGGGACCAAAATGCCACGGGATGCAACTGATTGGTTACCGGGTCCTTTTGTGATAGAACTGCCCCCATGGCAAGGCTTGAAGCATCAGTTTCCACGATGTAGGGGAGTTCGGGGCGAGGGTGTTTTAAGATTGGTGCAGAGATAAATTTAGTCTTCAAATCCTGGAAAGCTTGTTCCGCCTCGGTAGACCATTCAAAACTTTTGTTTTTCTTTAACAAGGCAGTGATGGGCTGGACTATTCGAGAAAATTCGGGGATAAACCTGCGGTAAAAGTTAGCGAAGCCTAACATGCTTTGCACACCTTTTACGGAGGATGGTGATGGCCATTTGAGAACTGCATCGACCTTCTTTGAATCCATACGCACTCCGCTAGGTGATAATATGAATCCCAAGAATTCAACTTCAGTCACGTTGAAAACACATTTTTCCAACTTAGCGAAAAGTTTGTGTTGACGCAATCTTTCGAGGACCATTTTCACGTGTTTCCGATGTTCAGATTCCGATGAAGAATAAACGAGGATGTCGTCAATGTAAACAACAACACACACATCTATGAGCTCTCTGAGGACATCGTTCATAAAATATTGAAAGGCGGCCGGGGCATTGCAAAGTCCGAAGGGCATGACCTGATATTCAAATAGCCCATATTTGGTGCGGAAGGCCGTCTTCCATTCATCGCCCTCTTTTACTCGTACCAAGTGGTAGGCTCCTCTAAGATCCAGCTTTGTATATATGCATGCTTTTCTGACTTGGTCCAGGAGTTCAGGGATCAAAGGTAACGGATATCTATTCTTGACGGTGATCTGGTTCAGGGAGCGATAATCTATACAAGTTCTAAGGTCTCCTTCCTTTTTTGGAACGAAGAACAAAGCTGAAGAAGCAGAGGACTTGGAAGGACGAATAAACCCATTTGCCAGGTATTGATCCAGGTATTGTCGAAGGTGAAGGTTCTCAGGCTCGGTGAGGGCATAAATTCTACTACAAGGAGGAGTAGATCCAGGTATCAGGTCTATCTGGCAGTCATAAGACCTATGAGGAGGTAGAGAGTTAGCCTGATCCTTCCGGAAAACATCTTGGTATTCTAGGTATTCGGGAGGTAACTGGGGAGTCTCTGAAGAAATTGCTGCCAGTGCAACACCAGGTGGAGGGTGACAAGTAGCGACACATTCTGGAAACTGGACCGTTCTTGCTCGCCAATCGATCAGAGGATTGTGTTTCTCTAACCAAGGTATTCCTAGAATAATCTGAAACTGAGGAGCCTTGATCACATCGAACACGATCTTCTCATGGTGTCCATCTTGACTTACTAGCGTCACTTCTTGAGTGGTATGCGTTACTGGTCCGGAGGCTATCTCCGTTCCATCCACCGTAGTAATGACGTCCCTTACAGCCTTGGGACAAAGAGTTAGATTCATCCTCAAAACCATTTCATGATCCACATAATTGCCGATGGCACCGCTGTCGACGTAAGCTTCAATTACATGTAATCGATCCGGATTATCAGGGCTAATGAGGACCATAGGTATCACGAAATGCGAGGTCACGGAACTGGTTTTCAAGCTCGGCAAGAGGACCTCTATTCTTGTCGGGCGAGGTCGTTTCCCTGCTCAGAGTTTGTAACTTTGGTAACTGCAGCTCCTACTGCCTTCTTGGCAGGTTTCACCGGACAGTCTCGAAGAAAGTGCCCTGAGTTTCCGCAATAGAGGCATAATTGCAACTGTTTTCTCCTTTCCCGCTCCTTTTGTGTTAGAGGACCTTTCAGGCCCCCTATTTGCATGGGTTCCCCGGAGTCTACTCCTTTGGAAGGAGTTGGCGGTTTGGAAAATACTCGAGCATCAAACTTGGAACGATCGGCCTTCCTGTTCTGCAGTCTGTGATCTATTTGAACGACTAAGTCTATATAGTCCGAACAATCTTGTGGGGGATTCACTACTTGGGCTAACACATCTTTGAGCTCTCCACGTAGACCTCTATAAAACAGCGTAATCCTCTTGTCCTCAGGCCATTGAGTTTCCACTATCAGTCTGTTGAAAGACGCAATGTAAGCCAAAAGGTCTTGATTACCTTGTCGCAACGAAAGAAGCTCATTGTCCAAGGCCTGCCCCTGTGAATGTCTTGCAAACAGTTTTTCCATACTGAGCTGAAAAGCTTGAAAATCATGGAGGACCGGATCATCTTGATTTACTAGAGGGATCGACCAGTCTGCCGCATTGCCACTAAGGTACGAAAGCACGAAAGCTACTTTAGCTTGATCAGTTGGAAAGGCTGCTGGCCGGCATAATAAATGCAACCGGCACTGATTGATAAATACTGCAAACCTCTTTGGGTCACCAGAAAATCGTTCGGGCGGAGCCAGAGGTACATTCCCAGGTAGGTTGATCTGCACTGGATTCATAGAGGATGTAGAAGGAAGATTTCCCCCAGATGCGGGTAACGGGGTCTGTCCGGCTTGTGACTGTAGCAATTGTCTAGCGAGATCATCTGTTCGCTCCTTGGAAATAATCAGTTCCCTTCTTAGAGCGTTCGTTTCCTGACGGGCTGCATGCACTCTGCCCTTAGTTCCCCAAGTAACTGGGCTAGCTGGTCGGTATCCGAGGTTTCCATAGTGCCTGGACGGGAGTTTTGCGGTAGGCTTTGCGTTCTGTAACGCTCACCTGATTCCCGTAGAGGCGCCGGTCTTGACTGGGCGTATACCGTATCTTCAAAGGTGATGTGTAACACACGGCTGGCTCTTTGGGCTGGACCTCTGTGCACTGTATGTCTGACTCGAAGGGTAAGATGTCTGCAGATAGAAAATATGGGATTAATGAACTGGGTTATTGAATGTCTCTCTCTTCTTCCCTTTCTCTTCTCCTGTAGAACCCCAAAGGTTAACGCTCTCACCTTAGGTAAGTGAACGCCGTGCTCTCCATCTGCCTCGGGGCAGGGTGCTGTAACCAGTTTCTTCACTGGATAAGGGGAGCAGGCCTCTTGACTTCAGAGGACTGCTGTCCGTCGTTTACTGCACGAACGGTAAGTTTCGAGTAATTCTAATGTCTTTAAAAGTCTTTAGTAATGATGTCTCTTGTTTTGCAGGGTTCCGGCGATGGCGGATGACGGGCTGAAGTGAGTTCAAGATGGAGCCCGTGTGATGAATAGAAGCGCCTGGAAGCACGTAAGTAAGCGCTTGTTGCCTGCTTCACGATGCGCTCTAACTGTCTTTTTATTTTGCACGTACAAGTTCGGAGCGGCTGCAGGGTGCCGGAATACCCACTGGGTTAGATGTGGAAAGGAGTAATGGCACGTGAGTATTAAAGTTCCCCAATGTCTTTAAACGCACCTTGTTTTGTCTTTCAGATGCAGGATGCAGCGCCGAAGACCTCCGGAGCGTACGAAGAGTTGGTAAGCTTTTGTCTTTCAGATGCCGGAATGCAGCGCGAGGCGTTGGTGACAGCCGATGGACCAGGTAAGTGAAGCGCTGTCACTGAAGACCGTAATGCTAACCTGTTCTTTCTTGTCTTTATAGGTGTTGCTGAAGACTGGATTCAGGATGGTAAGCCTTTTTCCTTAGGCCCAGGATCAGATGCAGAAGACACGATGAGCGTTCTGCTGCAGAGGATGCAGAATAACGCAAAGCAAGATTCATCCATCGGGTGTGGTTTAAATAGCCCCCTGTAGTGCTTAGGTGTCTCCTTCCACAGCCACGCCTAGGTAAGAAAAGAGTTCCTGCTTTCCAGAAGAGTTCCAGTGTTCTGAACCTAGGGAGTGGCTCCTGCCCCACCCAACAGGAAAAGTAGTTCCAAACAGAAGAGAATCAGAGGCTCAACTGGCAGGCAAGTAAGCAGCATGGTCTGCTGCAGGTAAATCCACCCAAGCATTATGAGCCCGGCGCTTCCAGCGCTGGGACTGGGCATATTTATGAGCCTGGTGCCACTGGCGCCAGGACTGGGTCCAAAAGGTCCCAATTGGGACTGGTTGGCACTCGGAACCTGGGTTATGGATCTGCTTCCAAGGGAGTTGGGAAAACCCTGACCTTTTGGAAGCAGAGATCATGACAATTGGCTCACAAATCGATTATTGTAGCAGCCTTTTTGTTGGTATAAGTGAGAGGGATCGTGCAAGATTGCAAGTAATACAGAACAGAGCTGTGAGGGTCAAAGCTGGTTTAAAAAAGAGAAACCATATTTTGGAGGCAAGAGAGCTTCACTGGCTTCCCATTGAGGCCAGGATTGAATTTCATTTGCTCTTGATCACCCATAAATGTCTTGTGGGTGTGAGTTCGACACATCTCAGTGAGGCACTGATGAGTAAACCTATTGTAAGAACTCTTAGATCCAATAATTCCAATCAGCTGAAGTATATTCTCACACAGATTAACAAGTGTGCTTTCTTTCCTGCGGCACCCAAAGCCTGGAACACAATTCCTACAGGTTGGAGAGAATTGAAATCCACAGAACTGTTCAGTAAGAAGCTAACGACTCTGTTATTTAAATAGGACCTCTCGTGTACCCTATGAATGCATCCTCCGGATTTTCGCTTTTGACTTCTTTGTGGCTTACCCCTGATATATTGTGCTTGTCTGTCTTGCACCCTTATGCCGTTGGGCCACCTGGTGCGTGATATAAATATATTAAAGTAAAGGAAGGCCGCAGCTGGCCCAGCTACCTGGCCACACCTTGCACACCATTCCCTGACCTTCCAGACGACCTCCGATGAGGGTAGAGGGCAGGAGCCCCCCCCTCTTCCAGCAGACCACCCACGCAGCAACTGCAGACCCGCTGCAGAGCACACGGCGGCCTGCCTGACCGTGTCCCTCCCGCCTGCCTGACTCCTCCATGCCGGGCGCGACGTGGCACCACAGCGAGGCTGAGCCTCGTTCTGGGCACAGCAAAGCCCCTTGCCTCCGCCGGTAGGCGGATACGCCGGCCTGCACGAAGGCCTATAAAGGCGTTGTTTGGCCCCCCGGATCCCACTTCCAGACGACCTCCGACGAGGGTAGAGGGCAGGAGCCCCCCCTCTTCCAGCAGACCACCCACGCAGCAACTGCAGACCCGCTGCAGAGCACACGGCGGCCTGCCTGACCGTGTCCCTCCCGCCTGCCTGACTCCTCCATGCCGGGCGCGACGCGGCACCACAGCGAGGCTGAGCCTCGTTCCGGGCACATCAAAGCCCCTTGCCTCCGCCGGTAGGCGGATACGCCGGCCTGCACAAAGGCCCTGTTTGCGCCTGTTAGCGCAATGGTAGCGCACAGGCGCTGCACCTTATCTACCTCTCTGGCTCCACTGAGACTCACACGGTAAGGCCCTAGGGGCATTTACTGCAGGACTCATATCACTATACTGTACCTGACCCGCAACTCTTGTAATATTGCATCTGCCATTCAAAGTCAGCGCTGTTGGCGCTTTGTCTAAAACCAGCTCTCATTGATAACCTGAAATGCTTGTCCTACTGAATGCATTCCAGCCCTGCTAACTAACTACTGCTCTGCCCACTAATAATCACCATGCAATGACACTTGGACTATGCTTGTATATGTTGCACTGTCCATTACCTATTAGGCCCACATCTGACGCTAACATTAGGATAACTGTATAGCCGAACTCTGTTGCGCCTCACAACTTGAACTTGAGTCTGATCGCCCCCAATTGCTACTAGCCTTAGCACATAGGTATTGCCTAATTTTGTTTCTGATGACCCTTTTGCCTATGCACCCTGCTAGTGACCTATGCTTTTGTGCCTTGATTGCTAAAATCGAACCTAGGTGACCCTTTTGCCTATGCACCCTGCTAGTGATCTATGCTTTTGTGCCTTGACTGCTAGTGGCCTATGCTTTTGTGCCTTGATTGCTAAAATCGAATCTATGTGACCCTTTGCCTATGCACCCTGCTAGTGATCTATGCTTTTGTGCCTTAACTGCTAGTGACCTATGCTTTTGTGCCTTGATTGCTAAAATCGAATCTAGGTGACCCTTTGCCTATGCACCCTGCTAGTGATCTATGCTTTTGTGCCTTGACTGCTAAAATCGAATTTAGGTGACCCATTGTCTATGCACCCTGCTAGTGACCTATGCCTTTGTGCCTCGATCGAAAAAATCGAATTTAAGTGACCCATTAGACTAGACCTTACGCTACTGGATAACAACTACACTGTACTAGCCTTATCTTGCCCAATATCACAATGTATCTCCATGCGCTTTACACAGTGTTACTGAGATCAATACTGCACATCTTGAACAGCCAATACCTAACCATGCTACCCAATTTACCAGCACTTGAGCCTGCATATAACCCATACACATCAACTGAAATGACCTCCACACCTTGCCCTGTTCTCATGAGGAACTTTAGATTACGTGCCAGGCTCTCAAGGCTCCATGACCCTCTATCTAAACTAGCCCACAATAAGGTGACTAGGACTCCATCCCTACACCCTCTTCAACTGAACAGTAGACTCCACCGTGAGCCCATCCGTGACCAGAAAAGTACGCACGAATCTGCGCCACCACCCCTATACCCAGTAGATCTCGGGACTAAGGGTGCACTAATAAATGCCCGCTCCATGGTAGCCCATGCTTCAGACATTGCCGACCTGCTACACAACGAAGACTTGGACTTCTTAGCAGTCACCGAATCTTGGCTCCACCCGACGGCAGGCCCTGCAATTATGCTAGCGGTACCAGATGACTACACGCTATTAAGACTTGATCGTACCACCTCTAGAGGCGGAGGTCTTGCCATAATAGCCAAAACTAAATTCCCTATTACAATTGAATCACCCACTAATGTTACTTCCTGTGAATCTCTAACCGCCAAGTTAACACTATCTAATACCCAATCCATCTCCATTCACCTTATCTACCGACCGCCGGGCCCCTTAGGCTCATTTGAAGAAGACCTCACAGACATCCTATCAAACAATCTTAAAAATTCCTCACAACGCATCTTACTAGGAGACTTTAACCTAGGATTTAGCGACCCCACAGACGCCAATGCCAGTACAATCAATAACACCCTAGAGGAACTGGGCTTCACCCAGAAGATCACTGAGCCCACCCATATCAAAGGGAGAACTCTGGACTGGCTAGCTGTGCACAACTGCCCAGTCCTAGTCACTGCCATACTCCCGCAGCCTTGGACAGACCATTACTTGATCTCGTTCACCCTAGAGGCAACCCCAGCACAAGCTAACAGCATAGCTCCAGCTGTCCAATCCCGAAATAAAAAAAACATCACCCCCGAAAACTTGATCCCGCTAATCACACCAACCTTGAATGATATCCCGGCTCATACAGATCCATTTACGATGGTGGACATCTATAATAAAATCATGCTCTCATTCCTTGATGCCATAGCGCCTTTAAAGCTAAAAAAGAGCAAGCCCGGAAACACATCAACTCCTGGTTTTCGCCTCATCTTAAAGCCCTCAGGCAGGAAAAGCGACGCTGTGAAAAAATCTGGCGAGCTTACCCCTCAGAAAATAATAAAAAAAACTTGAGCAGTCTAGCTTCCCAATATAAAAAAGAAATTATATTGGCCAAACAAACGTCTTATAGTACGCGAATCTTACAAGCTAAATCTAACACTAGAGAGCTTTTCACAATACTTAAAGAGGTTGAATCCCCGATCCAAGTGCCCGACTCATGTATCAAAGATAAAAACTGGTGCACGGGCATACAAAATGCCCTAGCGAACAAAATCTCCTCCCTTAAGACTAAAATAAGCATTAAAAAAGAAACTCTGCTCTCCTCTACTAAGCCGAGTACCGTCTCCCATAAAAAGGCTCACCCGACTCAATCATCCCCCCTAGCGCACAACCCCACCTTTAACTTCCATAAAGTATCCACCAAAGAGGTAGAAAATACTATTCTCACCCTCAAACTTTCAAATTGCCACGGAGACCTATGCCCCGCTCAACTGATTAAGGATGCAGCCCATGATCTCGCACCATTTATTACCAAACTAATAAATGCGTCTTTCACATCAGGCTCCGTACCTAATAACTTAAAACAGTCCTGGGTCCTCCCTCTGCTTAAAAAAACAAACTTAGACCCATCCACTCCAACTAACTACCGCCCCATCACCACAGTACCGTTCCTTCTTAAATTCATCGACAAATCAGCATACCACCAGATCCAACATTACCTTGAGCACTTCCATCTCCTAGGCGTCCGACAATCGGGTTTCAGGCCACAGCATGGAACCGAAACTGCACTTATAGATCTCAAGGCACAGATAGATTAGCTGAGAGACCAGGGCAAGACAGCACTATTGTTACTCCTCGATCTCTCTGCGGCCTGAGATCTTGTGCAACCACCTACAAAAAGCTGCCCACTTCTCTCAAGAAGCAACCAACTGGATCCAATCCTTCCTCAATAACCGCACGATGAGAGTCTTCTCATTGTCAGCAGCAGCCGACCCTACACCTATCACTTGCGGCGTGCCTCAAGGATCTTGCGTCTCCCCTACACTTTATAACATTTTCACAAAGCCCCTTTTCGATGATCTAGACGATCTGGGTATCACCTACACTAATTACGCCGATGATACCCAGATCCTCATCCCGTTGTCGGGGGATTATGACAAGGATTTGGCCTTCGTTAATAAAGTGTACCTCATCATCCAGGCATGGATGGCCTCACATGGTCTATGCCTGAATGATGACAAGACGGAACTCCTTATTCTAGGATCTACACACTACCTCAACAAACTGGGCCACAAATATTCATCGTTCATAATTGACGACAACAAGATCAAAGTAGCTAAGGAGGTTAAAACCCTCGGCTTCTATCTAGACTCCACCCTCACCTTCAATAAACAAGTGAATGCAATGGCCTCCGCCACCTCCTACACTTGCAAACTCATTAGGGCAGCCAAACCCTTTCTCTCCCCCACCAACTGTACCACCCTGGCCAGGGCGCTGATCCTGTCAAAGTTGGACTACTGTAACGTTCTATATGTAGGTTGTAACAAATATATCTCAAATAAAATCCAAATCCTCCAAAATAATGCCCTTAGAGCGGCCCTCAGTATCCCGAAGAAAGCCCATATCTCAGTTTCCAGAAGATCTGTCAACTGGCTATCCACCAAGGACAAGATATTCCTTAAATCGGTATCTCTGATTCATAAATGCCTCCACCAAGCAGCCCCTCAATACCTCATCGCCAGATTTACTAGACCCACCCTCTCTCGCCCCTCGAGAACGGCCAATTCCAACCTTCTTCTGGTGCCCAGGTTCAAACGTACAATGTCTGGAGGTAATAGCTTCCCAGTAAAAGCAGCGCAATTCTGGAACTCCCTTCCTCCTACCTGCAGGGAGGACCTACCCTACCACCAGTTCAGAGCCAGGACTGTCCACTGGCTCAAATCTCTCGACTCATAATGACTTCCGATGCCCAGATGCGCCACTACCATGTGGCTCCTTACCTCATTGAATGTAAATATGTATATAGTACAGCCTACAATGTTTATGTCCTACCCTTCCTATTTGGTGTGATACGTCCGGCACAGTAACCGCAGCTGGTCCTCACCCTACTGTATGTAACTAAGCTTTGCAACCCTCTTGCTGCCTTTGCGCCTGGCTACCCCTGGGTTTCGTGCGCATTATAAATAAATAAATACAAATACAAATACAAACACTGCACCAAAAATCTCACTACCAGATATGCCTGTGAACAGTTGCAATGTGTCACTGTCGACCCACAGATCTTTCCACATGAGAAAGCCATTGAAATCTAACAAAACTCTGCCACATTTTGAGTTCAGTCCTGATCGCAAGTCCCCAACAGCATGTGCTGATGGGTGTGTTGCACTTTGGCTGTGATAAGCGACTATCGCGTGGCGAAGACTCTCCCAGCCGGGATAACCCTGCCCGTGAAATTCAGAGTGGCTTTCTCTTTCCCTGCTAGTGCTGAGATGGACCCACGGAGGCCAAGGACCTTGTCCCGACAGAGCCTGCACATGCCCTCCTCTGAGTCAATATCGATGCCCAAGAACTTCAACCTGCTAGAGGGTCCCTTGTTTTTTCACTTGCTAAGGGGACTCCCAACTCATCAGCCATTTGTGTGAATGTGTGTAGTGCCCGTGAGCAGTCCTGGGAGCCAGCCTGCCCAACTAAAGGAAATTCATCCAGGTAATGCATGGCTTTAACACTAAGCAACCTGGACTGCAGTACCAATCCAAGAATGTGCTGAACATATCTAAGTACGCGCATGAAATCCAGCATCTTATTTTCATGCATTTATCCAAGTACCAGTTTCGCAGAAACGTAAAGCCAAGGAGGTTGAAGTAGTCGAGGTGAACAGGCAACAGCCAGAATAAAGACTATCCGTCTTGGCCATTCTCACCAAATTCACAGCATCATCAAACGAGGCATAATTCACTGTGCAAAGGCCCTAATCCAGCCAGTCATTAACTGAGTCTCCTTTCGGTAAGGAAAGATGGTGAATCAGCTGGAATGTTACTGGTTTATTCTTGGGAACGATCCCTATTGGGGAAACAATAAGGTTTGGCAATGGTGGGGCCCTGAAGGGGCCTGCTGCCCTGTCCACTCCCAGTTCCTTACTAATCTTTTGTTGGACAATGCAGGGGTTTGCCAGTGCCATTTTCTAATTCTTTGTCTCCCTGCTTAAAGCTGAGCCATTTTAGGGGATCCTGAAACCATGAAAAAACCCTCCTACAATTTGCAGGCAGCGGTCTTATCGTGATATCTATCTAACAGCGAGGCAAGGCAAGGAACGTTGACGGGAGATGGAGCCATTGTTATGGACGGGTAGGGTGTCCTAGGGCTGCGTGGCAATATTGCTTCCTTTTCTGCCCCTTCTCTTAGGGTTCTAACTGCATTTCCCCATGACATGGCATCCCCCATACCATGTGGATACCTGTGTTTGCTGTACCACCAAGCCTTTTCCTTGGTGCAAAAGAACTCGTCATTCTACACGCTTGTCAGCTGGGAAGGGGGCTTTACTGGTTGCAGTTATTTTATGAATATACCCAGAGACATCCTCGTCATTTCACGACATGCTGGGCATTTGTAGTCTGAAACCTACGTTATAAAATCCATCCATGTTTCTCCCTCTTATATACTCTGCATGCATTGTGGATCACCTGCTCCACAATCACTAATGCCAACATTCAGCACCCATCCAACCAATTATGAATGATTTTCTCACTCATTAGCCTCTTTCTCTCCCTCTTTTCCTCATCTTTCTTGGTCAGTTGGGTGGCATCAACCCCTCCTACTCTATTTCTAATAAAGCTGTCCGCAAATTCCCTTTTCCAAATTCTTTCCTTCACATGTAACGGTATATGCCACAATAAGGTGTTCCCCTTGGCTACCATGGCGGAAAACGATGGCACCCCCTTCCATATACAGAACATGCACACATCCCCTTCTGGGCATTACCAGGTAGTGCCCACTACTGGCGGTAGGTTGGAATGGCAGTTTGACACCAGCATGCTCTCTGCTGATGTCCCAGGCCCCCAAGACACAACCCATGTTGTTAGACATGTTATGGTATTACTGTTATTATTCATTTGTACCCCACTCTGCCCGCCAGTACCTGTATGATTTCCACCCCATGCCTCTAAGCATTGTAGCAAAATACCTTCAACTTGGTCCACGTTCATCTGCTGTTCCTGGCCAGCCACAGCCGTCATGGCCTCAAGTACCTGCCGTGGTTCTGGAGCGGCTGGCCTGGCAGCAAGCTCCGGGGGGTTAGGGGGGTCCACCCTGGCCACCACTATTTATGACCTCACCCCCATCAAGCATACAGCTGCTGTCAGGTGATGGCGTGGTTATAATCATGTCTTTCATCGAGATGTTCCTGCTCCTTCCTGGGCCCTTAGCTGCTGATTTCCTGTTAGGCTGCTTCCTGCCCTTCGAAGGTGGCTGTGTTGGCATAGCATCAGCCATGTCCATGCTCTGCAGCTCGGATATAGCCTTCTCATCCGACTCTGGAAATAACTCAGGGGTATTGTACAGTGGGTCCGTGGGTCCTGCTTCTTCATCTCGATGCCAATGGGCTGTTGAGGCACCACTGCAGACAACCTGTCTGTGCCATGTAAGGCCGTGGCTGCACTCGACAGCTCTATGAGCTGGTTGAATTCACTGGCAATTTTTATAGTAATTGTTCTGAATGACGCTCCCGCTGCCTCTTGGCTCTGCTGCTCCTGCTCAGTGATGCTGCTTGATGAGGCCGGACCCCCAAGAGACACTAGGAGCTCTACAACATGGTGCTGACGAGTGTCGGTAGCCTGCCACCCACTCTCTTATCTTATTATCTTATCAGAACTTATAAAGAGCAGTAAACCCCCCAAGGCAACATGGTTCTAACCTGCAGAGAAGAGGTCACCCAGAAAGCCAAGAACTAAAAAGGAAAGGTGTTCAGGGCCAGACGGAGGGGCAGATGATCCTCAATGATACACAGGGAAAGAGGAAGAAATTTCCAAGCCTTAGATGCTGCCACCGAGAAAGCACGGCCACCAACCGGGGCGAGCCTGACCCTTGGAGGGTGAATGATATTCAAGGCTTGAGAGCAAAGTGACCTGCTGGGTGTATAACGGCAGAATTTAGCTTGAAGGAATTCAGCTCTGGCCTTGTAAAAGGCTTTGTGGATCAGGCACAAAGTCTTGAATTTAATGCGCTGCTCAACAGGGAGCCAGTGAAGTTGGGGCAAGAAAGGTCTCTCTCCAACCTGCATCACGGTAGCCTGCAGCACGGAGCCCCTACTTCAATGCAGGCAGTGGTTAACGAAGGAGATACTCAGGCCCCACCAGTGCCGATGCTCGTGATGCTGGTTCTTTTGATGCTGGACGATACCTTTTCTGCCGCTGTGCACTGCCCAGCTCCTCTTACGATGGGGGCGGAGAACCAGAAAAATTGTCCCAGCGCATGCTTTACAGTGCAGGCTACTGCTGTGCAGGTGTGGTGTGGTTGCCTGCCGCTGCATGGCTCCTGCTCCTTTAGAGGCAGTGATCTGAAACAGGAGAGACTTGCGCCCATTTCAACATTCAGTTACCTGATGCACGGTGGTTGGTCCCTGCTGCTTGGATACCCTGACCTGACTGGGACTGCCTCTTGAAGAAACTGCTTGCTGTTCCGGTGGTTGCTAACACGCCGGTTCCCTCACCATGCTCCTACCGCCTGCCAACAGTTGAGGGCTCCTGATCAGGAGTGGGAGGCCCAGGCTCTGAGGAAGCTGATGTGATTACTTATGCTCCCCTTCTTCTGCTCCTGGGAAAAAAACTGCTGATGCTCCGATTGTGAGTGTCCGGTCCTTAGTGTGCTCCCGACGTCAGATCCCGTTGCCTGCGCACAGGAACCTTCTTATGGCTCCCTCTGGTTCCCCATTATTGGCCACCACTCCTGATTTAAAAATACCCACAAATGAGGTCCTTAGCTCCTGGGTGCCGACATCTTGCCTCTTACGGCCAAACTTTGCCCCTTTTGTGGGATTGTGGGACAGAGGAGGAGCCGGCATTTCCGGGGCTTGGCCCGTTAATTCACATGGCCTTCTGAATGCCCATCCTGTGGGTGACAAGCGAACATTGCCATTACTGTTGCCAAGCCAATCAAGGTCACACCATTTATAATGTGTTGGAAACTTCCATTCTGAAAACCTTGTGGACTGCACCAAATAAGACAGTAAAATGGCAGCACAGCATACTAAATGGAAATGTGTATGTGCCTTGTATGTAGGCGGGACACAACCTTTCCAGAAATGAAGAGTGGCTTTTGCGAATGTTCCCAGTAGAAATAACATATGTAATTTGGAGTAAAGCCCAGGTAGATGAGATACTTTCCATGAGGTAAACAATTAGGAGTGATGAGAAATAGTATGCATAGTACACTAAAGCTGAACATGCGCAGCAGTGGCACACCTGCATGAGACGATACATAAGTAGGAAAGGTTAACCAATGTCCAATGTGCTGGGTGGAATGGTGTTAAGAGGGATTTCTAAACTCTGACCTGGTGGGCAGAAGTTTAGGAGGCCACCCTAGTTTACTGGAACAGGGGAACGTTCTGGACAAGTCAGACAAATCACAGTAGTTTGGCAGCTGGTCAAGACAGTCTCAGGAGGGGTGAGAGTGATCGGAAGCCCACAATGAGCGCACACACAGTAAAACTCCACAGAATACACTTAGACAAGTGCATATAAAAAATACATATTACATCTATTATAGGCCTTAATAATTAACCATGAATTGACCACATTAATATAAAACAGTTACCACCCACGTCATTCACTATTTAACATATATACTGTTACATTTCACCTAATGTGGTAGAAGGGGAAAACACAGTCAGACCCTGCAACAGAAGGGTAGGTTAACACAAATATAGCATTAGACAGTTCTTCGGAATCGATCCCTAACTTATGCAGTCCAGCCCTACAAAGTGGGGAGTCTTATGCTCAAAATTACAAGAGTGTGTTGAAAATGCACAGTAGTGCAGAATGAGAGAGAGCGGGTACTCTTCAGGGAGCTGTATCAGTTCAGGAAGGGGCCATTCGAGGAGGGTCTACACTTGCAGTTAGAGCGACTTTCGGGTTTCGGAATAGCTGGGGAGCACCTTATAGCACAGCTAAAGTGAGTATCTTTTTAGGGATCCTCGTGCGTAATGTAAGTGATTTCAATCCAGCACTCCCACTAAGTCAATGCCTAGCATGGGATGCCCGATGGAAACCCTTATTTATATATTTTTATGTCAAAGTTCTTTTAATTCTGGATGATGTACCCTTATACAACGCCACTCTCTTTGAATCCCCCCGACCGCACTGAGCCAAGAAGAAGGTTTGTTTTGCAAATTAAAAGATTTATTGGAAGAATTGAACAATATATAGATTACACTTTTATGAATAAGAATAATATCTGAATAGGACACTTATGAATATGAACAATGATTAGCAATGGGTAATATTACAATATCACAATCTCTTTAATCAATTAGGAGTAGGAATAGGAAGAATAATATAGCAAAGAATACTTTGTATGGTTCAAGGAAATGCAATGATAGGGAAGAATGCAACACAGAAATAAAACTTGATGTGAACTCAATCAAAGACAATGGGATTACTCTTTCCCCCTGTTATGATTCACCCCCCCCAGTATGCAATATGAAGAGGTGGAAGAGAGCACACAGGTTTCAGAAATATCAATCAACAATGCAGTTCAATCCCAGTTCCCCCAGGAAACTTAGAGAGAACAGGTATGATTTTAAAACAGGTCAATCGCTTTTAAATGTGATTTGAATGAATGGGAAAATACTAAAATTGATTTTAATTCACTAACTAGGATTTAGAACTAGTGAGAGTTGCTTTGGATTAGGTCAGATAAGCACTAGCAATGATGGTAGAATGATTAGCAGATTGAAAAAGAAATTCAGCAGTTGAAAAAACAAGAAACAGCTATTTTGACATGTGGTGAAATTGAGCCAAATTGCAAATTCGCGGCAACATTCCCGCGTGCGGGAAACTTGATTACAGCAAAACTATCAGGAATTGGAATGTCGTTTTGGGTTCGTTTGAAAGCTGAGGATGTTAGCTTCAAAATGTCATTTGAATTCGTTTCTAGTATGTATGGTTCAAAAGTTACAGAGGTTTTAATAAAGGTAGATTTTTCAGAAACAAAGTCAAGATTTCATAATGAAAGATGTGCTGTTGAATATTTGGAACAAGGATTTCTCAACACTAGATAGTCTATGGAGCCGAAAACTACTTGACAGCCCAGCCACCTATCCAGAGACGCCTCCGGATGGTTTCTGTCTGAACGAGACGATTGCCTTTCTCCAGAAAATATATATTAGCGCCAAGATGATTATCACTACAATTATCAAGGATTATGTGGAGGAGAGAAGAACTTAGGATAGACAACAGAGATTCAATAATGCTGTTATGAATAGGTTGGAATGGTTGGATTGGGTTACTTAATACTAAGAGGTTGGTTATGGACAGTTCTACACTAAATACTTACAACTATGGCTTTGAAATGGAATGGGCCGTCAAAGATCTGGTCAAAGGTTTGGACTTCACTCGCCACCGGACAGGATCAGGGCACCTGGACTCTGCTCTCAGCAAGGCACTCTGGTCTGCGCTGCCTCTTGGACTGGATCTGACGGGTTCTGGATTACAGCTTTGCTGGATGGATCTGAATCTTGGTTCTAGCACGGGGTTCTTGGCCAGAAGCAAAACAGCTCAGCCAGGCTGTTGAATGGTTTAGTTAGGCCCAGTGGAAGTTTAGCGGTTAGAATCAGGTTGCAAAAGATTCTGAGGCCTGCTGAAAAAGGGTTCAGCTTCTTGGGTTAGGCCTCTCTGCTTTAAAGTTCTAGAGTTTGGTTCTAGAGTCTGGTCTTTGGATCTATGCCTGGAGCCTGGATCTTCCTGCAGGGTGCTTCGCCAAGAAATCATTTGAGGAGTGGGAAAGTGTGTGTCTCTCCTGTCCTCAGTAGTCCCTATTTATGTATTTCCAAAGTGGGTGGGGAGGCTGATTATCTATGCCCAACCCTCTAAGAATTTGATAGGTCAGAGAATTTCCTGTCCCCTGATTTGAGAAAGGAGCAGGGTGTCATCCTTTGTCATCATGTGTCATGTTTATGTCTTAGGGAAAAACCCTCCCCTTTGTGTCTGTACAGTATATCTTATTTTTCATAAAAAAACATATTTACAAAATGCACAACTTGTTAATATTACATATACACATCGCAAATTAATTAAGGCACGTCCCTGTTCAAGTCCCATGTGCCTACAGGCTTTGGTTAGTAAATGACAACTTTTTCGCACTTTTGGTGGGTTTCTCAATGTTAGTTCTGCACCAATTTTTATACATGCATGCATATCCCATCTGGGCACATTTCTGTAATTTTTCATGTTGCTAACATAAACACAATGGCTACAATATGAATAAATTCCGGGCTTCAGCCTCAGAACATCGCACATATTCCAAATTAGTCTTAAAATGTGAGCACATTTTTCATTTTAACAATCTCTAAGTTTCATATTTTTGTCAGTTCAGTACAATATTTTAGAAGTATTTTCCTTAAACATATATTTAATCCAATGACAAATCCACATTTTCAGTCTGGCCCGCCTCCAGAGCTGGGCTGAGCCAGAGGGTCACATGGCTTGCCTTCCTGCCAGAGCAGTTGTTGTGAGTCACATCCAAATTAGCATTCCTATTCAGCTCAAGGACTTCATTGTCTGCACCCAGAGCAACAGGCCAGGGTGCCCCTCCAAGTTCCTTTTCATACCAGCCTGGCATTCTCTTAGCCAAGGGCAGGGGGAAGTTTCCTTTGTTCAGGGAGAAGGTGTGGAATGTGTTTGAAGCACAGTGTGGGAAACTTTAACTCTCAAACCCAATGTCTGAAATTGTCTTCTCTTAAAATATAACTCACATTTTTCACAAATACATCAACCAATCTCTTACTTCAAGCCTTTTCAGAATATAGTTTTGAATTGTATCCACCTCTTAGGCTTCTGATAGCAATTCTTTCTTTGGCATAGTTTGAGTTCAATGTTCAACTTTACACAAGATAAGTTTTAAATCGCCGGCTTCGGACAGAGGTGAGTAACGGTATTACACCCATTTTTGACAGGCTTCTTCCAGCAAGCAATCCTCAAAAGTGGACTTTGTTCAGATAACATATACTTCTGTGGACATTATATTTATGTGGATTCTTGAAGTAGAATGATGTTCACCACCCAACAAGGAGGTTGGATCTTTTTGGGTAGTTTGTGAGCCATGATTTTTGCACATTTATGACAATCAAGAAAATGGATGGATTTCCAAACAGCTCTGTGTTTCTTTTTGGCAATCAGTATTGCTTTTTCAAGTGATTTCAGGCTACTTTGTGGGTAGCCCAATGGTGGGCTTTGGCAGTGGTCTCCTGTGTTACCACTGACATAGGCAAAAGTGGATGGCGGCCTATTTTTCTGATTTTTACTGCGCACCTTCTGGTGATTTCTAGCGAGCAGCATGCTTTCCGGTGGCCATTATGATGTTTCTGCTGCAAGCAATGCACAGTAATGTTGCAGGTCCTGGACAAGTGGGTTGAGACATCCGACAAGCCCCCCTCTTGTGATTGCCGTTGATCATCCATCAATGGAAACTCGCAAGACTGGGATGTCAGCCTCATCTCTTCTGATTCCACAAATGGCAAAGTTCAGCATCTTTTCCTCCATCATGGGTGGATCACTCAGTTCTCCTCGCCAGTCCTGATGTGAGTATTGAGCAATACTCTGGGCCCCTCGGATCTTTGCTCCCGGTCCCCGGGTAATCCTCCTTGGTAAGTCTCCATGGTTTATTTCTCTCTCAACTATAGGTTATCTCCTAGGATGACAAAGCAAAAACATATTTGTAGACATTTCCCCACCACTATTAATGTAGTGGGGCAGACACATACATTTTGATAATCAGGACACATTTTTATTATTATATTTTATAGACTATGTATGGAATATTTTAGAGTTGTAATTTTATGGAGCTGGAGTGGCCCCCTCTGGGGTTCCAGAAGACTCCTCCAGTTGCTGCAGAGTGTGGCTAGGATGGCAACACTTCAGTTGATTAATATGGACCCACTTATCTTCCCCCTCTGCCATACTGCCTTTGGGATAGCGGATCTTGTAGGCGACTGGTGGGATTTTGTCTACAATTTCAAAAGGTCCCCTCCAGGTAGGCAGACATTTTCGCTGTTTGGCCTGGTTGCTTTGGAAATTGTATAAGTAGACCCGGTCTCCTACATTGTATTCTTTTCTGGTAGTCTTTAAGTCATAGTGGGTCTTCATGCTGTCAGCTGATCTCTCTAGATTTCGCTCAGCATAGGCAAAAGCATGTTGAAGGTGTTTCCTTAGATTTTCAACATACTCATGTGTTGTGGAGGCATTGATCAATGTCTGCTCTTGAGTTCTGTAGCCCAGAATCTGCCACAAACTTTTTTAATATGCTCACAATTGTTCTGTTGTATCGTTCTACTGCACAACTAGAGGCTGGCCGGTAAGAAATGTGTAGCTTCCTTTTAATCCCAAGTATCTCCCACATCTTGGTCATTACTTCGCTGGTGAAATGGCTACCTCTGTCTGACTCCATCCTTTGGGGTAGTCCAAAACGCGAAATTATGTGGTTGATCATCAGGGCAGCTGCTGTTTCTGCCTTGCAGTTTGGGGCCGGGAGACATTCCACCCATTTAGTAAATAAGCATGTCACGGTCAACATGTACTTATTCCCCCTAGAGGAGCGAATCACGGGCCTGATGAAATCTACTTGTAAATCTGACCATGGCAGTGTCATCCCCCTCTTTTGGAGAGGCGCACAGTGTGTGAGGGATGTTGGCTGAAATTGTGCACACACAAGACACCCCTTCAAGTATTGGTCGAGGTCCTGCCCCATGTGTGGCCAGTATGCAACCTCTCTTAAGATTTCAAGTGTTGTATGAAACCCCTATGACCGGCTGTGGCCGCATCATGGGCGTGACTTGACATCAGGCTTTGGAATGAGGTAGGAACCACCCACTGATCATGGCCAGCTAGGGATTTCCTTACCAACAAACCGTCTTGGATTCCGAACATTTTTGGACATTTCATCAATACTCTGAGGTCCTCTTTCCCAATGTAATCAGAATACGTTAGGGGAAAGTTCTCAGGGTCCTCAATGTGTTGATAAAACTTAACAATTATTGGATCCCCCTTCTGAGTCGTAATCAAATCAGCATCTGGGGTCTCCGTACTCCATTGTGCAGTTGAAAGATCATTGTGAGCATTTGTCTAGGACCTAGTGATAGCGGTGACCTTGATTTTCCCCAACAGGGACTCGATCTCAATTAGATCCCCTTGGATGGCCCCGTTTTGGCCAGCTGATCAGCCAAGTCATTTCCAGTTTTGTCTGGTCCCTCTACTTTGGAATGACCCTGATCTTTTTCCAGTATATGGTCATCCCATTCCAGTTGACCAGATCATCAATATTTTGGATTAACTTCCCATGTTTCAAGGGTTTGTTATTAGCACATAACATGACTCTGGTTTTCCAGTTAACCAGGTGCTCCACAAACCCGTTCCGTACATAATCCGAATCAGTGATTGTGACCAGTTTGTGGAGTTGATGTTGGACAGCAGTGAGGATGGCTTGATGCACAGCCATCAACTCTGCTACTTGACTACTTTGCAATCTTGTACCCAGAGGAGGGTTCTGGGGACTCATTCACCCATGCATTCCCTACGCCGGCCACAAGTTCTTTTTCCCTGTTGTTGTCAACATGGTAAGAGCATCCATCCACATATACAGTGGGCATTCCCTCACACTTGTCTTCTTCAAAGACTTTGTGTGGGGAATTAAGGTATGCCTCCATGTTGTCCTTGATTTTTAGACTTTCGTCCTCGAGACAGTTTTCTCTGGCACAATCATGCAAGTCAGCCAGACCTTGCGCGAGGGGACTCTTCTTGTTTTGGCTATATCTGACCTCCACAGGAAAGCCTTGCATTGACAGTATTCCCCCTGGATAAACGGGCAGTAATTCTTCAATGCCCACACCGTTGCCAGGAGTGCCTTCTCACAATCGTTGAATGTTTCCTCCACAGAGGATAAAGATTTACTCGCATAGGAGATTACTTTATTGACCTTGTCATGCTTTTGGTATAATACTGCAGTCAAGCATGTATTAGAGAACCCTGACTCCAAGAAGAACTCCTTGTTTCTGACGGAGTAAGCTAGGCAAGGCGCTTGTGTGAGGCTTCTTTTGAGTTGTCTTACTGCCTCGGCTTGTTCTGGACCCCACTCCCACTTGATACCCCCCCTTCAAAAGATGAATCAGGGGTCTGGTGATCTCTGCATAGCACTCAATGAACTTTCTATTGTAATTAGTCAGTCCCAGGAGGCTCCTTAGTTCCCACAGAGTTGCGGGTTCTTTTAATTTCTGGAGTGCTTCCACTTTCTTTTCCTGGGGACAGTAATCTCATGCCCCAAGAAATTTACACGGTTTCTACACCACTGTGCCTTTTGGAAGGAAAGTTTTGCTCCGGCTGCCCTCAACTGTGTCAGAACATAACAGATCTCCACTATGTGTTCCTCCACAGTTGAGCTTTTGATGAGGACATCATCTACATAAGCCAGGTTACCCCTCTCGCCGAGGTCGGGCATGGCCTTATGTAGAAACATTTTGAATTAATTGCCGGAGTTGATGTATCCGAAGGGAGTCCGGGTCCATGTGTACTGCTGGCCCCCAAAGGTAAAAGCCAGCTTGTATTGGTCCTCCCTAATGACAGGTACAGTCCAGTATCCATTGGTCAGGTCTATTGCAGTGAATACCTGTGACCCCTGGATCTGGGCCAGCCCTTGGTCAATGTAGGGAGGAGGCCATCGGGAAGTATGGACCCGTTGTTGAGCTCCCTAAGGCGAGCGCAGAGTCTCCACTGGCCGTTTGGCTTCAATATCCCCAGCACCGGATTATTGAAGGTGCTGTGGACTGGATGGATTATCCCACGGGACTCCAGGTTCTTAATTATTTCAGTAAGGGACTCCATTGATGCGAGAGGCAAGCGATATTGCTTCACAAACACTGGAGTCATGCCAGGGTCCGTGGGAATTGTTGTTGTGTGGATGTCGGTGCGACCATAGTCATATGAGTCCACCGCAAAGAGATCTTGAAAATCCAAGAAAACTTGTTTCAACTTTTGCTTCTGCTCCAGAGTCTCACAGGCATCAGCTAGGTTGACTCTCTCTTCAACCATCTGCCTAAAGCCTGGAAAGACTTCTGGTTTTGCTATCTCAGCGGCCTCCTCCAGCTGGGTGGAGCAGTCCCTGGTCAGAGTGCTGATTTGGACTGGTGGCTTCAGGTGGAGAAGGCAGTCCTCATGGACCTGGAAAATCACCTCATCCCTCCTGAAGTCACAAGTCACATCGTCCTTACCATAAGGGCAGGAAGTGTACACCAGGAAGTTCCCCCCATGCCGGATAAAGATCCTATCTGGTGTTGTGTTGTCATCACTGTCACTGTCAAAACAGTCCTTGGGGATAGGTCCTAACAGTTCATTTTCCGAAATCAATGGAAAAATGTTGGTCATCAACCGCCATTCCAATAATGGTGCCTGTGGCTAGAGTGATACTCTTTAAGTCGCTGTTATCCACCTCTATTGGAATGGTGTCATGTTCTATATTGACTAGTGGTGTTGGGTTTATCCCCAACCCTTGCTGTTAGAGAGAAGCATTTAGATGAATATAGGCATCAGGGTTTTCAATTTCTGTTCTCTTTTAACTTTCACTTCCAGGGAGAATTGTCGGGTCCTTTCTGGGATGGTGACTTCCTCTCCAATCTGAATTTCAACTGCATAAGGCATCAGTTGAGCTGACCTAAATGCTTTCTCTGGATCATCAAAGCCCATGGGATTATCCGCTAATCGGGACCAAGCTTTGAAGTTTATTAGGTCCAAATTAATGGCAAAGCGATTGAGAATATCAGTGCCTAAATAAAAGGCGGCAGTGACGTCTGCTCTTGTTGCCTATGGAGATTTTGAGCATACACCAGCTTGGCAGGAGATGTTTGGAATTGGTTGTTTCCAGATCCATTTCCCATTTGTCTATCAGTCTAAATGTGGGAATGGCTGGATCTTTTGGGAGTTGGCGGAACATGGCTTTGCTGATGAAGCTCTTACCGTTGTTCACACACACTCGGGCGAGAACAGAGTCCTTACCTTCATTTAACTGACCAGGGATGAACAACTGCTCTCCAATTTGCTGAATATCAGCCAGGCTCTGAGCTGATTTCACATCTTTCTGGACTATAGGAGTGGGAAAGTTTGATTGTGGATTGGTAAAGAATTTCAGAGTGTGTCCTTCCAGTGTGGAATGCCACCTTAAACTGGAAGGAAGGTTGATTTTCAGAAATAGAGAGGACCCCCCATCACCAGTTTGCTGTCCTACTGCTACTACTGTCACGTCTGGAAGTTGGTTGTTCTGAAAGTGAAATTCTACTTGGTCAGATTTTTGTTCAACCATGTGGCATGTACCGTTTAAACTAACATGGTTGACACTCTGTTTTAATTTTATTGGTCGGCTAGTCTGGGTCCAGAGGACCTTGTTTACACAGTCTATTAGGGGTGACAACCTTCTCAGGAGGTCATTCCCTAGTAAACAAGGAGTGCCCTCTGGAATCACAACTATGACCAGGTGATTCACCTTGTGTCGCCCAATTTTAATGTCCAAATCCGCAGTCCCCTCGACGGGAATTTCCTTCCCGTCAAAGTTCTGAAGTTGTCCAGGAAGAGAGGTGAGAGGAATTTGGTAATTCTCCCCCCTTCCGGAATTTAGTTAATCGAAGGCCTTTTTGAACAGAAGGGTAGCTTGGGATCCAGTGTACACCAGTGCCAAAATTGTGCTCTGCCCCTGTACCTGAACCGGGGCATAGTATCTTCCCTCCTTCTCTGCAAGGGGGCACAGATAATGTACATTTTTGGATGTTAGGGAGAATTCTCTGTAAAGGTTAATTACCCAAACCTAGTGAGTCCCCCAGCAGCTTTGCTGAATTTTTGAGGTTTATTTTTTTCTCCTGCTAAGAGTGAGACTCTTTTACTCCCACTCTTAGACATGATTTGAGGTGTTCCTTTGTCTTTCCATGTGTTTTATGGGCTATGGGGTCTTTTACTCCATAGGGTCTCATGTGTTTTTGATGTGGGTTACACAGCACCCTCCATGCCGTAACCCAGGGGTGTCGTAGCGACTCCCAAACATAGACTCCATACCCTGGGACTGACTACTGTCTCCCGAGGCATGTAAAGTCACCATTAGCTTTACTAGTCTTAAATTATGAACAGAAACCAGTACAAACCATCATATTGTGGACATACTGGTCGGGGCAATTGGATTGTTGTTCGAGGGGGCACGTCTCTGTCCCCCCTTATCGAGTTTTGGCTGGTGGCAGTGGTTACCACGCGGAATATTCCTTAAGAATATTCTCTATGGGATTTTCCCATGTATTTTAAACGCACCACTTTTTGGTGCAATGCTAAAGATACCGCCGGTTTATTTATTTAATATTAATTCACCGGTAGGATCTTTTTGCCAGAACACGGTTTTAAAATGGCGTTTGTGTTCGCCTCTGTAACTCCAAACCAAAGGTCGAGCCCTTTGTTCCACTTTTGGCGGGCTTCTACACAGAAGCCCTCCAAAGTGGTGCCACTCTGTCTGGGTACCACAGGGGGTATGGGAGGGGGTTTAGGCAGCTTGGACTAAGTTGCCTTGCCAACCCAAGTCGCTCTCTTGCGTGATTGGCCCAAGTGGTGAGCCGCCCCGCTCAGCACTTAGCAGGTTTGATTGACAGCTAGGCTGAATGAATGGGAGTTTCTTGCATAAAAGTAGGGAGAAGCTGACCCGACCTGCAACGACGACACCACCGGTGGAGCCCTGCTGAACCGTCTCACCACTTCCCGACGACAGAGATCTTCTTGCCGGAGAGTCTCTTCCCCTTGAGCTGGTGGGGACAACCAGTTTGCTTTCTTTTTCGCCTACCAGGACGTCTAGTGGTCGAATTGCCTGTGCCAGGCACCCCGGCAACCGGATAGCCACTTACCACTGAACCGCGAATAAAAGGACTGCTCCTTTTAATCGAGAACTCCGCGGCTGGTTTCTTCCCTGGCAGTGCAACCACCTTCTGCTTTCCTCCCCGACGAGATCTTCTCTTCCCCCGGACGAAGCACAGACTTGCAACCGCTGCCAGGAACAACTGCCCCCGCTGGAGCGTTCTCACCATTTCAAGGTACTGTGTCCGCCTGGCCTCCCTTTCTATAGATTGCTACAAGGTGACAGTAAATCCTTAACCTTCTAGACTGGGCTGGTCTCTAGACCATCTAACTGGTCCCTTTCTGTTGGTCCAACTTCTATCTGAACCTTTTCGAGACTTTTGTGCACTTTTCAACCGTGTGACCTTGGACACATTTCGTTCTGATCCTCTTAAAGTGGATCCGGCTTTCGGAACTCTAACTTCACGTTTTTATTCTGCCTTCCTCTCTTAGAGTGTTCTTCTGAAAGTGTTGGGATCTGTTTCAATTTATGCTCTGCCTTTCTCTCCCTTTTAAACCGAATTATTAGAGTGCCATCTGCGTTAAGCGCTCACCGCTGTCTGAAAATAAGTGGTGCTTTACTTAAGACTTGTCTAATATTCTTTTAAGGGAGTGTATATACTTTAGTGACTGTGTTTTTGAACGTGCTTGATATTAGTGCCAGTGTGTTTTTATAGATGTGTTTTTAAATAAATAATTATATATCTTTTACACCAAAGCTCTGGTCAGTGTTTGCTTGTTTTACTGTGTTTACCTGCCCTATTGTGTACGCTCTGTATACTGCCTAACTCTTCTTGAGAGAAGTCTGACTGCTCAGCCACAGCTACCAGGTAAATCTGGGTGGTGCAGACTGCTACCAATTGGGTTTACTGCTAACTCCTGTGGTCTTAAACTTTTTGCAGTGGTCCCTAAGGGAACTGCACAGGTTTCTGCCTAACATTGGACAACTGGTGGGCTAGTTTTTTAGTTTTGTAAATTGAGAGAGAAGAGATTTTGGCAGAATTCTGTGGGGAGTCTTGGGAATCTGAAGGAAAAAGGTGGCAACTAGAGATGGGAGAAGTTTTGAGTTTTTGGAGGCAGTCACCAGGATGGGTTTGAACCAGGGGATTTTCATGCTGTTGGTTCTGGGATTGGATGATGGGCGCTGCTAACTTAGTCCCCACCTCTACCCAGTCTGGGTTTGAATCCTTTGGGACCCATTTTTCTTTGGGAGGAGTTCCCCCATCTCTGAAGGAGAAGATCCTTTTCCCAGGATCCTCTGAGGATCCCGCTCCTTCAAATTGGAAGATCTGTACCTCCTCCACAAAATGGGTCTGTTTGGGTCCTTTGTTTCTCCTACCCCCTCTCTGCTCCTTGGGTGGCAGACTTTCAAGGCAGGAGATTCTGTTTCCGGTCCCTGGGTTTCCAGGAGCTGTTTATAAGTGGGGAAGGAAGCTTCCTCCAAGGCTTTACACCCCCCTTCCCCTTGTGCCTCCTCCCTGGGAACCGGTGGGTTGTCGGGGTGCTGCCCCTGTCACTGTTCTGGAGCACCAGGTCCAGAGTTGGAGGTATTCTGTGCCGGCATGCCCATCTGAGGGTTCTGTTGAGCCCTTAGCATGCAACCCAGATCCTGTGCCATGTTTTGGACCTGGCGCTCTAACTGTGAAACCCGCTCGGCTGATACGGGGTTCTGTTTTCTCCCCTGGGCTGATCCCGGGAAGGGTAGCTATCCCTTCTCTGGTAATACCCCGGGTTGGGAAGATTTGGATACCCCTCCACCCTTGGCCTCCCCTCTCCTTGATTAGGCTGTATGGGCTCAGGGAATTGGGGAAAGAAGGATTGATGATTTTGGGGTTGAAAACTTTGGGGATACCTGGGGAAAAAGTTCTGCCCAGGATTTGGGGAATTTCTGCCCTCCTGGGGAAAGTTAGGAGGGAAGTTCCCTGGGTTAGGTGCTTGGTTGGATCCCCCCCCTTGGGCTGGAGGAGTCCACACATAACCCAGGATGGGTCTGTTTCCCTTGTAGTGGGGACTTACATAGTCAGGGGAGTGAGGGACCCCATTTGTGGGACTACCTCCTTGGCTCCCTGTCTGTGACTGGCCCGAGGGCCTTCTGGGCTTGGAATTATTCTGTTGTGCAGGCAAGCTTTTAGGCCCCCCCATCTCCATATCCAAAATGGGGGCAACCTTTACCTCTGCCACTTTAGCAGCAGCAGGTGGGTTGGTTGTTTTGGGGCTTTTCTGAGCATTTTTGTCATCTATGGGCTTTTGCACCTCATAGATCCGGGTGGCCTGTTCAATGACCCAGTCTAGTGATCTTTTCTCATGAAAATCTCTCACTAGCTGGGTCATGATGTATTTTGGTAGAGCATGGAAAAAAGTATTAACAAACTCTCTGCTGTCCGTGCGCACTCTTCTGGTAGTCTGCGCAAAGGCACGCTTTAACTCCTGCACACATTCTTGTGGGGCCTGATCCTCCCCATATTGTAAATTGTAGGCTGCCTTGCGAGCCTCTTGGGGATTTCTGTGAACAGAAAAATGCTTTAGGATGGCCGTCCTATATGTGGACCATCTTGAATGATTTTGGTCCTCCAGCCCCGCAAAGAAACTGGAGTATTCTGGGGAGAATGTGCATTTTACATACTGAATGCAGCTACTGCTGTCATTCAAATGGAAAGTCTCCATCATTTGCTCAAAGAGCTCTAAGTGTTCCCAAACAGAATACTTAGCGTTCTTATGATAAGGAGTGATGATGCTCCTTATTGCCTTGATCTGTTTTAAGGGGTCCTTAAGCAAGGCCCTTTTTGCCTTATTGGCCTTCTTGGTTTGGGTAACCCTGGTCCATTCATCCTCTGACTCAGAGGCACTGCTCCCAGAGGTGCCCGTCTGGTCTTCTAGGTTCTCCTGGATTCTGCGAGCCTGGGAATGGCTGGCAGAATGTGGGGACCTAGTCTCCCGTGTCCTGGGGCGCTCAGAGGAGTCTTCTGATTCCTCCTTGCTCCCAGGATTTGATGGGTACCCACCCCCCCACTGTCCTAGCTGGGCAGAGGTTTTTAGGGTGCCCTTAGTGGGCCTACTCTCCTGGAGTTCCCCACTAAATCTCACAGTACTTGGGTGCCCATACCCAGAAACCCGCCCATCCATGCCTGGGAGGTGCTGGTCAATGAGTCCCATACTTCTGACTGGATAGTAATCTGCCATCCCCGTGGCCCTGGGCTCATGTGCGCCAGGGGACATGGGGGTGGCAGAGTCCAGGGACTTGGAGAGATGAAGGCCTCTGGTACTAGGGTTCCTGAGTTTATGCTCAGGTGTTTCCCTTTCCCAGCGAACCTCATCTCTATCAGCCCCTGCTCACTGTTGCCATGCAAGAGCCTGAGCTTTCTGTTCCTCAATCAAGGCCTTACTAGACTCTATCAGTCTCTCTTGCATGGCTACCTGCCGCTGGAGCCTATCATTGTTCTGACAGAGAGCCTCATTTTCTCTCTGTGCTTCCTGGTTTGTCTTTGAATACTGGGCCAGTCTTTGCTGCAGGAGGGTTACCTCCTGAGTCCCGTCCCTACTGTCCTGCTCCTTTCTTGCCAGAGCATCTTCTACCCTCCTGGTGTGCTCTAACAAGTTTTGATGCTCTTTTTGGATGTCACCCAGTCCCTGGAGGGCCAGGTGATTTTCTTCCAGTTTCCCTTATAAGTGGCAGACTTCCTGGCCTAAGGTGTCCCTTTCCTGAGCAAGAGCCTGCCCCTGTGCCGCCAGGTCGTCCCTCTGTCTTTGAAGGGCACCAGCTTTCTGGCACTCTTCCTCAAATTCTGCCTGGGTGTCCAGGTCTTTCAGAAATAATTTGTTGCTCTCTGCCTTCTCCCTATCTAGGTGGCTTTGCAGGGTTACTGCCTGCTCTGCGCATACCCTGTTGAAGTCCAGTTGTTGCTCCAGCTTTTTCTGGCTCTGCAGTAGGGAGTCCAAACCTTCTTGGTACTCCTTCTGTAAGGCCAAAATTCTGGTATCCTGGTCTGCCCTTTCCTGTTGCAGGATACCCATATCCTCTTTGATTTTAACTAGATACTGCCTACTTTTGTTTCCTGACTCCTGGCTCCTCTGCAGCCTCTGCTCAGAAGAGTCCCTTTTCTAATGCCATCAGTTGCCTACTTGCCAAATCTTGGCCTTCAGCATATTGATTCTGTATGGCTCCAATAGACAAATATAGATATGCCGCTATCTTGGCAATCTTGTGGTGCTCATCCTTGGCCTTAGGGGCCATATATAGTTCGCTCAGGGCCACATGTAAGGGACCCTGGTCTCTCCATATATATGACCCTGTTGCAGTGATCTGTTGTGTGATTGCCTGCAACCACACATTCTGGTCCTGCTCAGTCCACTCACCTCTCACAAATAACTTATGTAAAAGGTGCTCTCTAGTTATCTTGATGTCTACCAATGTCGCCATTCTGGAAATTGATTTCCTTTCTGACTTACAGAAGTTTATTATTTTATTTTGCAAAACAGACCGTTTCCTTAGAGCGTTCCCTCTTAGAGTGTATCCTCTTAATTAGCACACTGTATTAAGCTGCACAAGTGGTAAATCTAATCCAGAAATCCCAGACGAGCCCCCAATCTGTAAGTGATTTCAATCCAGGACTCCCACTAAATCAATGCCTAGTATGGGATGCCCGATGGAAACCCTTATTTATATATTTTTATGTCAAAGTTCTTTTAATTCTGGATGATGTACCCTTATATAACGCCCCTCTCTTTGAATCCCCCTGGCCTCACTGACCCAAGAAGAAGGTTTGTTTTGCAAATTAAAAGATTTGTTGGAAGAATTGAACAATATATAGATTACACTTTTATGAATAGGAATAGTATCTGAATAGCACACTTATGAACATGAACAATGATCAGCAATGGGTAATATTACAATATCACAATCTCTTTAATCAATTAGGAGTAGGAATAGGAAGAATAATATAGCAAAGAATACTTTGTATGGTTCAAGGATAGGGAAGAATGCAACACAGACATAAAACTTGATGTGAACTCAAAGACAATGGGATTACTCTTTCCCCCTGTTATGACTCACTCCCCCCAGTATGCAATATGCAATATGAAGAGGTGGAAGAGAGCACACAGCTTTTCAGAAATTTCAATCAACAATGCAGTTCAATCCCAGTTCCCCAAGCAAGCTTAGAGAGAACAGGTATGATTTTAAAACAGGTGAATCGCTTTTAAAGGTGATTTTAATGAATGGGAACATGCTAAAATTGATTTTAATTCACTAACTAGGATTCTGAACTAGTGAGAGTTGCTTTGGATTAGGTCAGGTAAGCACTAGCAATGATGGTAGAATGATTAGCAGATTGAAAAAGAAATTCAGCAGTTGAAAACAAGAAACAGCTATTTTGACATGTGGTGAAATTGAGTGAAATTGAGCCAAAATGCAAATTTGCAGCAACCTTTCTGCATGCGGGAAACGCAATTACAGCAAAGCTATCAGGAATGGTTTTGGATTCATCTGAAAGCTGAGGATGTTAGCTTCAAAATGATATTTACATTTCGTTTCTAGGATGTATGGTTCAAAAGTTACAGAGGTTTTAATAAAGGTAGATTTTTCAGAAACAAAGTCAAGATTTCAAAACGAAAGATGCGCTGTTGAATATTTGGAACAAAGGTTTCTTAACACTAGAGAGTCTATGGAGCCGCAAATTACACGACAGCCCTGCCACCTATCCAGAGGCGCCTCCGGATGGTTTCTGTCTGAACGAGACGATTGCCTTTCTCCAGAAAATATATATTAACGCCAAGATGATTATCACTACAATTATCAAGGATTATGTGGAGGAGAGAAGAACTTAGGATAGACAACAGAGATTCAATATTGCTGTTATGAATAGGTTGGAATGGTTGGATTGGGTTACTTAATACTAAGAGGTTGGTTATGGACAGTTCTACACTAAATACTTACAACTATGGCTTTGAAATGGAATGGGCCCGTCAAAGATCTGGTCAAAGGTTTGGACTTCACTCGCCACTGGACAGGATCAGGGCACCTGTACTCTGCTCTCAGCAAGGCACTCTGGTCTGCGCGGCCTCTTGGACTGGATCTGATGGGTTCTGGATGACAGCTCTGCTGGACGGATCTGAATCTTGCTTCTAGCACGGGGTTCTTGGCCAGAAGCAAAACAGCTCAGCCAGGCTGTTGAATGGTTTAGTTAGGTCCAGTGGAAGTTTAGGGGTTAGAATCAGGTTGCAAAAGATTCTGAGGCCTGCTGAAAAAGGGTTCAGTTTCTTGGGTTATGCCTCTCTGCTTCAAAGTTCTAGAGTTTGGTTCTAGAGTCTGGTCTCTGGATCTTCCTGCAGGGTGCTTCGCCAAGAAATCAGTTGAGGAGTGGGAAAGCGTGTGTCTCTCCTGTCCTCAGTAGTCCCTATTTATGTATTTCCAAAGTAGGTGGGAAAGCTGATTATCTATGCCCAACCCTCTAAGGATTTGATAGGTCAGAGAATTTCCTGTCCCCTGATTTGAGAAAGGAGCAGTGTGTCATCCTGTGTCATCATTGTCATGTTTATGGCTTAGGGAAAACCCCTCCCCTTTGTGTCTGTACAGTATATCTTATTTTTCATAAAACACATATTTACAATATTCACAACTTGTTAATATTACATATACACTTCACAAATTAATTAAAGCACGTCTCTGTTCAAGTCCCATGTTCCTACGGGCTTTGGTTCGTAAATGACAACTTTTCCGCACTTTTGGTGGGTATCTCAATGTTAGTTCTGCACCAATTTTTATACATGCATGCATATTCCATCTGGGCACATTTCTGTAATTTTTCATGCTGCTAACATAAACACAATGGCTACAATATTAATAAATTCCGGGGTTCAGCCTCACAACATCGCACAGATTCCAAATTAGTCTTAAACTGTGAGCGAATTTTTCATTTTAACAATCTCTAAGTTTCATATGTTTGTCAGTTTGGTACAATATTTTAGAAGTATTTTCCTTAAACATATATTTAATCCAATGACAAATCCACATTTTCAGTCTGGCCCGCCTCCAGAGCTGGGCTGAGTCAGAGGGTCACATGGCTTGCCTTCCTGCCACAGCAGTTGTTGTGAGTCACACCCGAATTAGCATTCCTATTCAGCTCAAGGACTCCATTGTCTGCACTCAGAGCAACAGGACAGGGTGCCCCTCCCACTTCCTTTTCACACCAGCCTGCCATTCTCTTAGCCAAGGGCAGGGGGGAGTTCCCTTTGTTCAGGGAGAAGGTGTGGAATGTGTTTGAAGCACAGTGTGGGAAACTTTAACTCTTAAACCCAATGTCTGAAATTGTCTTGTCTTAAAATATAACTCACATTTTTCACAAATACATCAACCAATTTCTTACTTCAAGCCTTTTCAGAATATAGTTTTGAACTGTATCCACCTCTTAGGCTTCTGATAGCAAGTCTTTCTTTGGCATAGTTTGAGTTCAATGTTCAACTTTACACAAGATAAGTTTTAAATCGCCGGCTTCTGACAGATGTGAGTAACGGTATTACACCCATTTTTGACAGGTTTCTTCCAGCAAGCAATCCTCAAAAGTGGACTTTGTTCAGATAACATATACTTCTGTGGACATTATATTTATGTGGATTCTTGAAGTAGAATGATGTTCACCACCCAACAAGGAGGTTGGATCTTTTTGGGTGGTTTGTGAGCCATGATTTTTGCACATTTTTGACAATCAAGAACACGGATTTCCAAACAGCTCTGTGTTTCATTTTGGCAATCAGTTTTGCTTTTTCAAGTGATTTCAGTGTTACTCTCATCCCCTTCATCCTTATCTAAGTTCAGTCTACTTAAGTACAAGGCTCTGTGTTCTAGACTGAATAGATTTTCCTCTTTGCTTCGTTATTGCAATGCTAGGGCTTGATTTCCCTTCTCTCGGCTTCCAGATTTGCTACCTTTTTTCATTCTTGATAGGCCTTATCGATCCTATCTCCGATACTTCCTATTTCAAAGATTTCTTCTTCTACTACTGCTCTAGATGCACCTGACATTTCTCCCTTTAGCGGAAGGAACTCTTCTATTCTGTCACATCATATTGCTGGGCTTGCCTCTACTGGTTCCTTTCGAATGAGGCTAACATCTAGGTCCCGCTGTCTCTTTTTTCATTCAAATTCTTCATCTAATTCTCTTCGCTTTCTCGCCTCTCTTCTAATTCGCTCTTCCTCTGGTCTTCATTCTTCTCTCTTTACTCATGCCCTCCTTTCTTCCTCCTCTCTTCGGCTCTGTATTCTTTTGACCCTTAATTTCTGCACTTCCACTCCTCTCTTCTTTTCTATTTTATGCTTATCTTCTATTGCTCTCTGCCTATTGTCACACTTTCTTTGCTCTTCTGCCCACTCTTCTTTCTTCTCCTGCTCCTCCTTATACATCTGTTCTCGCTGCTCTCTGCTCTTTCTTTCATACTTGTCTTCCTTCAATCTCTTTTCTCGTTCCCTGTCTCTTTTACACTGTTCGTCTTTATCTTCTCTTTGCCTTACTTCCTTAATGTTTTTCCCATTTAGCTTGAGTAATATCTGTCCTTTCATTCTGCACGAGCGTTACCTTGTCAGCTTTATCCTTTTCCCCTTTCCATCTCTTAATCTCTCTTTCTAATTCTGTCATCGCATTTAATCGCTCACTCTTCCCTTCTTTATCTTGTATGATCTTAAAGATCTCCTCTTTTCTTTTATTCTACTCTGGACTATCGTCACTGCTATAGGCGGCCGGTTCGTATATCGGGTCGCCGCTTTCAGTTCCTTTAACCCCTTAAGTGCCAAGGACGAGGTATCTCGTCCTTGATATTAACTTCAAGTTGCCAAGGACGAGATAGCTTGTCCTTTTAGGCACGTTGTTTTGTGTGATCCCTGCAAAGCAGGGATCACACATAACTGTAATCCAACCTACGGGTTATGTGAGGGGGAGGTCCACTCTCACTGCCCGGGGGCTGGACTGCCTTCAGTTTCACGTCGGCGTGCATAATGCACGCCGAGATGAAACTGAAATTATTTTCACTGTGGCAGCCATTTTCAAGCGAGATTTCAAGCGAGATTCTCCCCTTTCCAACAACACCTTGTGTGACAGCATTGCTGGTCACGGATGGGCGCAGAGTGCTCGATCCGTGGCTAGCTATGCCACTAGACCACCAGGGATCCCTTTTAGAAGTGGGGGGAGGTGGGGCTGCTTACTAGTTACAGGCCACCAATGGGTGGGGCAGTAGGTTTAGGGCACCCTGGGGGCAGAATGGCACACTATTGTGCCCATCTGCGCCAAGGGGAGTTGGGTAAACAAAGCAAAAAAGTGAAAATGGTAGACATCATTTTAGGGGGGGGGCTGTGGGGCACCCCGACGCAGCGGGGAATTTTGTAATGGGAAGGGGTGGAGGCCATGTTCTCCAGCATGGGGTCTGGCATGGATTCACATGCTCATGAATATTCCCCGTCGTCAGGCTGGGAATCCTCGGTAAAGAAAAAACCAGTATCAGTTTCGTTTCTGATCTGTCTTTCGTAGCAATAACCAATCACTGGTCTCTGCGTCATACTGACCACAGCCAATGACTGCCCTCTACCTAAGCACCGCCTCTGGCAGCCATCTTCAGATTTTTACCGCACGTTCATGTGTTGGGATCCTCGTGCTATTGCTCTCGAGCGTTAGTGCTATTTTTTCGCGCTTTTCACAAAAAACTTCGATTCTTCGGTCAAAAGAGCCTCAAGCTCCACCGATCCTACATCCGATCAACGGGGACCCGTGTCGGATTCGTCTGTGCCCCTCAAGGGTGAAGATTTCGTCGAGCTACACTTCGGAGGACTCCAGAAGCTTCTCAGGCCCGGTCTCGGAGATGGCCCAGGAGAAGGGAAGCTCGACGCCCGGAAAGCTGTTCAGGGTCTGCCCTGGATGCCAGCTGCAGAACGTCTTTAAGGAGGACGAACACTCTTTCTGCCTTTACTGCCTTCATGAGGACAAAACGCACGTGGAAAAGGACTGTGCGTTTTGCGGCAACATGTCGGAACGGACCATGAAGGACCGTCATCAACGTCTCGCCAACTGGCTGGAGGGTAAGAGCCCGTCTGGCGAGAAGAAGAAGAAATCCGAGCGGTCTTCTAAGACCTTTGAGGGCGCCCCGGCGACGGGGGCGCAACATAAGGCCAAGCACCGCGAGTCCGCTGGCACCGGGAGCGCCGAACGGTCGGGCTCTACGGGCGCCAGGCAGGGCGCACCCTCCCCGGCGCCATCAACCACGAGCCAACGCTCTGGGTCGGGTAAGAGGGAGGCCGAGCACCCGGCGAAGCTCCTGGAGAGGCCCCGGTCGAGCTCTAAGGCAGAGGAGGAGCGTGGCAGTGCCCCCTCCCTCAAGGATAAGGCGGTGAGCGCACCTAAGGTGGTGAAGGCCTTGATCCATCCGACCAAGCCCTCTATCGAAACGGTCGCGGCGGCCCTGGCCCAGCCTGTGGAGGCTGCACCAGTGGTGGCGACCTCAGGGCCCAGAATCTCCCTGCCTCCTCGGAGGGAGTCTTCTTTTGTGCCCATCGATAGGACCCCCGTGAAACCCTCCGTGGGGAAGAAGGGGGGGCAGGGCGTCGTCATAGATTCGGCCTCAACCTCAGAAGAGGAGCTGATCGAGGTCTTAAGCCACGGCCTAGGCGTGGAACAAGACCAGCCCGTCGGAATGGGCCCCGACGCAGGTGACGACGACGACATCGTCGAGGATACCGACGGGGCCCCTGCTCGCCCGTCGGATTCCCCTCTGCCAACGCTGCGAGACAACTTGGCGGCCATTTTGTTGGCCATACAGTCCTTATGCACTGAGATAAGGACGAGGCTACCGTTACCGACGGAGGAACCTCTCCCGTCGGGGGATCCAGAACCGGGACCTTCTGGTGTTCCCCCTACCAAGAAAAGAAGGATCCATCCTCCACCTCCTTTTCAACCGTCGCGCCCCGTCCAGCCCTCCTCCCCATCCACCCGAGGGGATGATACGGGGACTGACACGGCAGCGACGGGTACGGACGACGAGGCATACGACGAGGATTTTCCGTCGTCGCCTCCCACCAGGGCTTCTCCGCCCGACGAGATCGGATCTTTCCACTCCATGATCTCCAGGGCTTCCGAGCTTTTCCAACTCTGCCCTGAGGAGAAGAAAAAGGAAGGCTTCCTTTATCAGCGGCGCGAGGCCAAGAGGAAGACGGTCCTCGCAGTGCCTCTGTTGGACGACATTTGGGATGAGGGCCTTTCCCTCCTCAAGAACCCTTCCACGACGCCAGCTAGAAGAGACCGGTACGAGAAGAAGTACCGGGTCCCAGACACGGCCCCCCTATGCCTCCGGGCGCAGCCTACCCCGGACTCCGTCGTCTCCGCAGCAGCCAGGAAGAAAGCGGGGGGGGGTGCGGCCTCCACATCGACTTCCCCGCCGGACGGCGAGGGAAAGAAATTGGATACTATGGGACGTAGAGTCATCTCGTCGGCAGCGACGACGATTAAAGCGGCCAACGCCTTGGCTATCGTGGCCCGCTACGACAGGGAGCTCTGGTACAAGATGGCTCCCCTGCTGGATTTTCTGCCGGACGACAAGAGGGCGGAGGCCCTTGAGATCCTCCAGGAAGGTGAAGTGGCTTCGGACCACGCCATCACCGTGGCGACGGACATCGCCGACGCGGGGTTCCGCCAGCTGGGCAACGGCGTTTGCCTTCGACGTCGTGGATGGCTCAAAGCTACGGACTTTCGGCAGGACGTCCAGACCAGAGTCCTGGACATGCCCTTCGACGGGAACAACCTGTTTGGGAAGACGGTGGACGATTCCCTCCAGGCCATCAAGGCGGATACTGAGACGGCCCGGGCCCTTGCAGTCCTGCAGCAACGACGGACGCCCTTTCGGAGCGGCGGAGGCAAGGGCGCCTCCAAAGGTTCCGGCGGCGGTTTCTCTTCCTACCGTCAAGCGGCCCGCTCGTCGTCGCAAGAGGCCTACAGAGGACGAGGCAAGTCTAGCGGACCCCGCCGTCGTCGCCAAGGAGGTCAAGGCGGCAAGGCCGCGTCCAAGCAGGATTGAACCGGCCGTGGGGTCGGGCCCCCACCGAAGCACCCCGGTGGGAGGCCGGCTGGCGGGCTTCGTCAGCGTGTGGGAGTCCATCTCCACCGACCGTTGGGTGCTGGACGCCCTGGCCCGGGGCCACGCGCTCGAGTTTCAAAGAAGGTGCCCGCGCGTCCCCCCCGTGGCCAGGAAAGAACTTCACGTCCCTCAACTTCTCCTGGAGGTAAAGGCGATGCTCAGGAAGGGCGCCATCGAACTCGTCCCAAAGAGGCTTCGGGGCTCCGGAGTCTACTCGCGATACTTCCTCGTGAAGAAGAAGACGGGAGGATGGCGCCCCATCCTAGACCTGCGACGGCTGAACAAGTTCATCAAGGCGCAGAAGTTCCGGATGGTCACCCTACAGCACGTCCTGGGTCAACTGGAGGAAGGAGACTTCCTATCGTTGTTGGATTTGGAGGATGCCTACTTCCACATTCCAATCCTAAAGGGGCACCGAAAATTCCTCAGGTTCGTGGTCCAAGGGCGTCATTACCAGTTCAAAGCCCTTCCCTTCGGACTACGGTCGGCACCCAGGGTATTCACCAAGTGCCTCGCACCGGTGGCGGCGCAGCTGCGCCGCGAGGGGATTCACCTCTACCCCTACCTGGACGACTGGCTCATCCACGCCAAGACGAAGGAGCTCGCCGTGGTCCACACAGCAAGGACCGTCCAACTCCTCACGGACCTGGGATTCTCCGTGAACTACGCCAAATCCCACCTGGTGCCCGCGCAAGTCGCACTGTTTCTGGGAGCGAGGCTCGACACAGTGTCCCTTCTGGCCTCCCCGTCGGAGGAGAGGACCAGGACCATCTTGGGCAAAGTGCAACGGATGTTGGTGGCCGACGCGGCCAAAGTGAGATCCATCAAGTCCCTCCTCGGGATGATGTCTTCCTGCATCTACCTCATTCCCATGTGCAGGCTCCGGATGCGCCCGTTGCAAGAATTCCTGGATGCGCGCTGGATCCAGACGACGGGCAGCTTCGAAGAAAGGATCAAGCTTGACGAGAGTTTCCGACGAGCGATACGGTGGTGGGGCACCCGCGCGCATCTGACGGCGGGCATGGACTTCCAGACCCCAGCCCACCAGGAGACTGTGACCACGGATGCCTCCCTGGAAGGGTGGGGAGCGCACACCGAAAATCTGCACGCGAGGGGACTCTGGCTCCCGACGGAGAAGTCCCTGCATATCAACGTCCTGGAGCTCCGTGCAGTGTTTTGGGCCCTCAGGTCCTTCCTTCCGTCCCTGAAGGGCAAGGTGGTGAGGATCTTCACCGACAACACCACCACCATGTTTTACATCAGGAAACAGGGCGGAACCAGGTCCCCAGCGCTGTCCAAGGAGGCGCAGGACCTGTGGCATTGGGCCGTCGCCCAAGGGATTTTTCTGGTGCCGTTTCATCTGGCAGGGATAAAAAACACCATCGCCGACTCACTCAGCAGGGAGCTGCGCTCGTGCCACGAGTGGGAACTACGGCAGGATCTGGTGGATCGCCTCTTCCGACGGTGGGGCACACCCCAGATCGACCTGTTCGCGACGGCTACGAACACCAAGTGCCGGAGGTTCGCCAGCAGGTTTCCCCAGACGAGGAGCATGGGCGATGCTTTCTCGTTCCCCTGGGAGGGCCTGTTCCTCTACGCGTTCCCTCCCTTGCCTCTGCTAATCCGGCTCGTCAACCAGCTCAAGAGGTCACGGTGCAGGCTGATCCTCGTCGCACCTGCGTGGCCGAGGCAGATATGGTTCCCGGACCTTCTGGACTTGTCAGCGTCCCCGCCGATCAAGCTGCCGGCGGACGCGGATCTACTCTCCAGGGAAGGAGGCGCCATCCTCCACCACGACCCGAAGTCGCTGAACTTGCAGGCCTGGCTCCTGCAGCGCTAGAGTTTGGAGGATACGACATACCGGCCGATTGCAGAGAGGTTCTTGCAAAGGCCAGGGCGTCCTCGACTCTTAAATGCTACGGACACAAATGGAAGAGGTTCTCTGTCTGGTGCCACGCACAGAAGATTAACCCTCTACGGATTACGGCTCCCCAAGTACTGCCATACCTGCTGACGCTGGCCAAAGCTGTACTGGCACACGCGTCCATCAAGATTCATCTTGCTGCGATCTCCCGATACACCAGAACCACGGGGCGGACGTCCTTGTGGTCTCATCGTCTGGTGAAAGAGTTCATGAAGGGACTATTCAGATCGTTCCCGCCGGTGAAGGCTCCGGCCCCGGCGTGGGAGCTCAACGTGGTGCTGACCAAGCTCATGGGACCTCCGTTCGAGCCTCTGCACTCGGCACCGTTGAAGTTTCTATCGTGGAAAACAGCTTTTCTTGTGGCCATCACCTCCGCACGACGAGTGGGAGAGATCCAGGCCCTTTCCTGCAAGGCCCCGTACTTGACTTTCCACGACACGAGGGTAGTGCTCAGGACGCACCCCTCCTTCATGCCCAAGGTACCGTCGGACTTCCATCTCAACGAACCCTTGGTGTTACCTGTGTTCTTCCCGTCGCCTTCGTCGCCGGCTGAGAGGACTTTGCACTCGCTGGATGTAGCTAGAGCGCTGAAGTTCTACGTGGACCGCACGAAGGGCTTTCGGAAGACGTCACAACTCTTTGTGAACTTTGGACCTGTCAATCAGGGGAAGGCTCTCTCGAAGGCTTCCATCTCCAGATGGCTCTCCGGCTGTATCATGTACTGTCACCGGTTGGCAAACCGACCGCTGCCTGGCCGTCCGAGAGCCCATTCCACCAGAGCGATCGCAGCTACCACGGCGTTCCTATCTGGTGTGCCCCTGCTGGACATATGCAGGGCTGCTACGTGGAGGTCGACGCACACCTTCACGAAATTCTACTGCGTCGACCGGGATTCCAGGGAGGAGTCCAGGGTCGGCCAAGCAGTGCTGCGCAACCTGTTCGCCTGAGGTGGGCCTGGTGAGGAGGTAAGATGCTTAATGTTGAGTTGATGTGATGCTTAATGTTGAGCCTTTGCCACCTCCCGTGGTTGTGCATGTGTGTACTGCTATGTATTCTTTATTCATGAGCATGTGAATCCATGCCAGACCCCATGCTGGAGAAGGAACAAGTTACTTACCTGTAACTGTTGTTCTCCAGCATGGGTCTGGCATGGATTCACATGCGAACCCTCCCGCCTACCCCTCTGCGGCTCTTCACTTGGTCATACTGCCACTTCACGTGCTTCCAAATCTGAAGATGGCTGCCAGAGGCGGTGCTTAGGTAGAGGGCAGTCATTGGCTGTGGTCAGTATGACGCAGAGACCAGTGATTGGTTATTGCTACGAAAGACAGATCAGAAACGAAACTGATACTGGTTTTTTCTTTACCGAGGATTCCCAGCCTGACGACGGGGAATATTCATGAGCATGTGAATCCATGCCAGACCCATGCTGGAGAACAACAGTTACAGGTAAGTAACTTGTTCCTTGTGCAGCCCTCCCTGAGGGCAGATATCTGCTCCTAGGAAGGGACACCTGACCCTATGGTGGAGTGCATGACAGCCCCCCCCATTATCCGCCCCCCGGGATCGCTAAATGAGATGGCCTGCCCCTCCATTTGGGGGTGGGGGTGGAGAGGTGCACCCCCTTTACATTTCAAAATTCCTCAGCGGTTTAGGGTGTCCCTCAACCCCCCTAAAGTGCAGCCTACCATTTTCAGTTTTTTTCTTTGTTTACCAAACTTCCCTTGGCGCAGGTGGGAAAATTGGTGTGCCAATCTGCCCCCAGGGTGTCCAAACCTTATAGCCCTACCCACTCGGGGGCCTGTGCCACATTTTTTGGTGGCCCTCTCCCCCCACCCTAAATGGAGGGGGATGTACCTCACACAGCTGTTGGTAGGAGGGCCAGGGAGGCCTGCATGAGGTGCCCCCACCCATTTGGGGTGAGGGGGGAGAGGGCCACCATAAAATGTCAGACAGACCCCCCAATGGGTGGGACAGTAGGTTTAGGGCACCCTGGGGGCAGAATGGCACACTATTGTGCCCATCTGCACCAAGGGGATTGGGTAAACAAAGCAAAAAAGTGAAAATGGTAGACAGCATTTTAGGGGGGGCTGTGGGGCACCCCAAAGAGCCAGGAATTTTGTAATGGGAAGGGATGGTGGCCCTCTGCCCCTCCCACCCAAAATGGAGTGGGGGCCATGTCGTACAGCCCTCCCCTCCACGTGCGCTGTCCATCTGCAAGCCCAGGCTGAACCTCTGGCTGTGCTATGTTACAGACAACACCTCCAGGGAGGAATGGGGATCCTGCCGCCGCTCACTGGAACTGCCGCTGTGCTTAGGGGACGGTACACCCACATGGTACATGGATGTCCAAGGCCAGGGACATCACCTCCAACCGTCCTGGTGTTGCAGCTGGGCTGCATTACAGCTTTTCCCTTCGGGGAGGTATTGGCACACTGCCGGGACTCCCTGGTGTGGAGAAGCTGTAACACAGGCCAGCTGCAACACCAGGACGGTTGGAGGTGATGTCCCTGGCCTTGGGCAACCTTCTTCCATGTAGGTCTTTGGCGGGGCTTGTGGGTAATACATTCTGGGCCGATTTGCCAAGTCAGACCTCTGTGGATTCCCACGGGTGTCCTCTTTTTGGAAATGCATGGGGTTCCCTGTTTTCCTTGGTGGCTTGGACACCTAGGCCCATATCTGTATGGTGTGCGCTTCTGACAAAATCCTGAAATTCAGCTGTCGGAAAAGACTTGGGGTTAGCTGTGTTTTAAGCTTTCCTCTTGACGCCCAGCTAGGTGCACCCACACATGTGAGGTACCGTTTTTCGTCGTGACATGTGTGGGGACGCGGGAGGGTAGGCCATGTGTTGTTGGCGGCGTGTTTCGGTGGGTGAACCGAGTGAAATGTGGGGAAATTGGAGTTTTTTCGACACATTATGGACTTTGCCAGGGTTTCTGGGTAATAGATTCTGGGGCGATTTGTGCAAGTCAGACCTGAGTGGATTCCCACGGGTGTCCTCTTTTTGGAAATTCATGGGGTTCCCTGGTTTCCTTGGTGGCTTGAACACCCTAGGCCCATATCTGTGTGGTGTGCGCTTCTGAAAAAATCCTGAAATTCAGCTGTCGAAAAAGACTTGTGGTTAGCCATGTTTTAGGCTTTCCCCTTTGCGCCAGGTAGGTGCACCCACACATGTGAGGTACAGTTGTCGTCGGGACACCTGTGGGAACGTGGGAGGGTAGGCCATGTGTTGTTGGCGGCGTGTTTCGGTGGGTGAACCGAGTGAAATGTGGGGAAATTGGAGTTTTTTCGACACATTATGGACTTTGCCAGGGTTTCTGGGTAATAGATTCTGGGGCGATTTGCGCAAGTCAGACCTATGCGGATTCCCATGGGTGTCCTCTTTTCGGAAATGCATGGGGTTCCCTGTTTCCCTTGGTGGCTTGGACACCCTAGGCCCATATCTGTATGATGTGTGCTTCTGAATAAATCCTGAAATTCAGCTGTCGGAAAAAACCTGGGGTTAGCCGTGTTTTAGGCTTTCCCCTTGGCGCTCAGGTAGGTGCACCCACACATGTGAGGTACCGTTTTCATCGGAACACATGTGGGAACGCAGGAAGGTAGGCCATGTGTTGTTGGCAGTGTGTTTCGGTGGGTGAGCCGAGTAAAATGTGCGGAAATTGGAGTTTTTTCTCCAGATTTCAAACTTTGCCGGGGTTTCTGGGTAATACATTCTGTGCCGATTTGCGCAAGTCAGACCTCTGTGGATTCCCACGGCTGTCCTCTTTTTGAAAAGGCATGGGGTTCCCTATTTTCCTTGGTGGCTTGGACACCCTAGGCCCATATCTGTGTGGTGTGCACTTCTGAAAAAATCCTGAAATTCAGCTGTCGGAAAAGACTTGGGGCCTCATTACACGGTAGGCGGTAAACCATGGCGCTATTAGCGTCATGGTTCATGCCGGTAAAATACCGCCACCGTCTTGGTGGAAAGGGGAATTACCACCCTATTCCAAGGTTGGCGGGGCGGTTATTCCCCCTTCCACCATTGCCCTTCCCCATTCCCATTTTTGCCCCATAGGGCTCTATGGGAATGGGGAAGGCGCTAATTACAGTACCGCAAATTGTGGTACCATAATTAGCTCCACTGGTCCCTTTGTGGGTTGGTTTTTAACGCCTGCAAAAAGCAGGCATTAAATTCCCCAACCCGCAAAGGGACCTCGTAGTAAGGCGGTAACGATTTACCGGTACCGGTAAAATACCGGTACCGGTAAACCCTTACCGCCTACTGGTGTTAGCTGGCTTTCCGGCTTTCCCCTTGGCGCCCAGATAGGTGCACCCACACATGTGAGGTACCGTTTTAGTCGGGACACCTGTGGGAACACGGGAAGGTAGGCCATGTGTTGTTAGCGGCGTGTTTCGGTGGGTGAGCTGAGTAAAATGTGCGGAAATTGGGTTTTTTTCACCACATTTCGGACTTTGCCGGGGTTTCTTGGTAATACATTCTGTGCCGATTTGTGCAAGTCAGACCTGAGTGGATTCCCACTGGTGTCCTCTTTTTGGAAATTCATGGGGTTCCCTGGTTTCCTTGGTGGCTTGAACACCCTAGGCCCATATCTGTGTGGTGTGCGCTTCTGAAAAAATCCTGAAATTCAGCTGTCGAAAAAGACTTGTGGTTAGCCATGTTTTAGGCTTTCCCCTTTGCGCCAGGTAGGTGCACCCACACATGTGAGGTACAGTTGTCGTCGGGACACCTGTGGGAACGTGGGAAGGTAGGCCATGTGTTGTAGGCGGTGTGTTTCGGTCGGTGAGCCGAGTGAAATGTGCGGAAATTGGGTTTCTTTCGCAACATTTTGGACTTTGCCAGGGTTTCTGGGTAATAAATTCTGGGGCGATTTGCGCAAGTCAGACCTATGCGGATTCCCATGGGTGTCCTCTTTTCGGAAATGCATGGGGTTCCCTGTTTCCCTTGGTGGCTTGGACACCTAGGCCCATATCTGTGTGGTGTGCACTTCTGAAAAAATCCTGAAATTCAGCTGTCAGAAAAGACTTGGGGTTAGCCGTGGTTTAGGCTTTCACCTTGGCGTCCAGGTAGGAGCACCCACACATGTGAGGTACTGTTTTCGTCGGGACACTTGTGGGAACACAGGAAAGTAGGCCATGTGTTGTTGGCTGTGTGTTTCGGTGGGTGAGCCAAGTGAAATGTGCGGAAATTGGGTTTCTTTTGCAACATTTTGGACTTTGCCGGGGTTTCTGGGTAATACATTCTGGGGCGATTTGCGCAAGTCAGACCTATGCGGATTCCCATGGGTTTCCTCTTTTCGGAAATGCATGGGGTTCCCTGTTTCCCTTGGTGGCTTGGACACCTAGGCCCATATCTGTATGGTGTGCACTTCTGAAAAAATCCTAAAATTCAGCTGTCGGAAAAGACTTGGGGTTAGCTGTGTTTTAAGCTTCCCTTTTCACGCCCAGCTAGGTGCACCCACACATGTGAGGTACCGTTTTTCGTCGCGACACGTGTGGGAACGCGGGAAAGTAGGCCATGTGTTGTTGGCGGCGTGTTTCGGTGGGTGAGCCGAGTGAAATGTGGGGAAATTGGGTTTTTTTTGCCACATTTTGGACTTTGCCGGGGTTTCTGGGTAATAGATTCTGGGCCCATTTGCGCAAGTCAGACCTCTGCGGATTCCCACGGGTGTCCCCTTTACGGAAATGAAGGGGTTCCCTGTTTTCCTTGTGGCTTAGACACCCTAGGCCCAGATCTGTATGGTGTGTGCTTCTGAATAAATCCTGAAATTCAGCTGTCAGAAAAGACTTGGGGTTAGCCGTGTTTTCGGCTTTCCCCTTGGCGCCCAGATAGGTGCACTCACACATGTGAGGTACTGTTTTCATCGGGACACCTGTGGGAACGCGGGAAGGTAGGCCATGTGTTGTTGGTGGCGTGTTTCGGTGGGTGAGCCGAGTGAAATGTGCGGAAATTGGGTTTTTTTCACCACATTTCGGACTTTGCCGGGGTTTCTTGGTAATACATTCTGTGCCGATTTGCGCAAGTAAGACTTCTGTGGATTCCCACGGGTGTCTTCTCTTTGGAAATGCATGGGGTTCCCTGGTTTCCTTGGTGGCTTGGACACCCTAGGCCCATATCTGTGTTGTGTGCGCTTCTGAAAAAATCCTGAAATTCAGCTGTCGGAAAAGACTTGGGGTTAGCCGTGTTTTAGGCTTTCCCCTTTGCGCCAGGTAGGTGCACCAACACATGTGAGGTACCGTTTTCGTCGGGACACCTGTGGGAACGCGGGAAGGTAGGCCATGTGTTGTTGGCGGTGTGTTTCGGTGGGTGAGCCGAGTAAAATGTGCGGAAATTGGGTTTCTTTCGCAACATTTTGGAGTTTGCCGGGGTTTCTGGGTAATACATTCTGTGCCGATTTGCGCAAGTCAGACCTCTGTGGATTCCCACGGGTGTCCTCTTTTTGGAAATGCATGGGTTCCCTATTTACCTTGGTGGCTTGGACACCTTAGGCCCATATCTGTATGGTGTGCACTTCTGAAAAAATCCTAAAATGCAGCTGTCGGAAAAGACTTGGGGTTAGCTGCGTTTTCGGCTTTCCCCTTGGCGCCCAGATAGGTGCACCCACATATGTGAGGTACTGTTTTTCGTCGTGACACATGTGGGAACGCAGAAAGGTAGGCCATGTGTTGTTGGCGGCGTGTTTCGATGGGTGAACCGAGTAAAATGTGTGGAAATTGGGTTTTTTTCACCACATTTTGGACTTTGCCGGGGTTTCTTGGTAATACATTCTGTGCCGATTTGCGCAAGTCAGACCTCTGTGGATTCCCACGGGTGTCCTCTTTTTGGAAATGCATGGGGTTCCCTATTTTCCTTGGTGGCTTAGACACCCTAGGCCCATATCTGTGTGGTGTGCACTTCTGAAAAAATCCTGAAATTCAGCTGTCGGAAAAGACTTGGTGTTAGCTGCGTTTTCGGCTTTCCCCTTGGCGCCTAGATAGGTGCACCCACACGTGAGGTACCATTTTCGTCGGGACACCTGTGGGAACGCGGAAAGGTAGGCCATGTGTTGTTGGCAGCGTGTTTCGGTGGGTGAGCCGAGGAAAATGCGCGGAAATTGGGGTTTTTTTACCACCTTTCGGACTTTGCTGCGGTTTCTTGGTAATACATTCTGTGCCGATTTACGCAAGTAAGACCTCTGTGGATTCCCACAGGTGTCCTCTTTTTGGAAATGCATGGGGTTCCCTAGTTTCCCATATCTGTATGGTGTGCGCTTCTGAAAAAATCCTGAAATTCAGCTGTCGGAAAAGACTTGGCGATAGCCGCGTTTTAGGCTGTCCCCTTGGCGCCCAGGTAGGTGCCCCCACACATGTGAGGTACCGTTTTTATCGGGACACCTGTGGGAACGTGGGAAGGTATGAACTTTGTTGTGTTTGCATGGTCTTCATAACATTTTGACCCATTTGCTGGTGCCCTTTGTCACACAACCCTTTCATTTCTCAAATGTGCCCTACATTCAGTCGCTGCTTCAGGCACCATACACTTTTGTAACCTGCACAAGTCATCTACCCTTGAAAAGGTCTGCCTGTGCTCTTTCAAAAAATGTATGCTAGCCATTCCTCACCACATTGGTTGACCTGATTTACACATGCTAAGTACCACTTTTCAGGCCCTAAGCATAAAACTCCTGTGTACCATGGCTCAGTTTTTGGCTTGTGGTATTGCTTGTTTTGTAAAACACTACAAAAAATGCGTGATTTCCTAACTGCAAGAGGCGGGGGAATTTAGCGGAGCATTGTTTTTCTCAAAATTCATAGAAGCCATTGCCGTACCAAGCCAACCATGTCCACCACATACCTTTTTTTCTGTCAGTTTCCCGCTTTTTCCCAAAACTATGGAATTTTCCCCTACCTAGTTGTTGCCTGACCTGTGCAAAATCACCCCTTCCTAAACTTTGAATGTTGTCTACCTTTCAGAAATCTATGCCTTTCTATCCTCCAACTCGGCTTTCCTACCCTTTTCTTCCATTCCGTCCACGCATGTCCCATTGGCAAAATCGCCTACCTCTCACAAAACAGTTGATAACCACATCAAAATAAGTTTTTTTCGTTTCCACTCAACCTGTTATTGAAAGCCAGGAAATTGGGGAACTCAGCACAGCAAACCATTTGTTCCTAGCTCCTACAAGGAAAAAAACACAGGCTTCTTTGTACATAATTTTATTGCCATTTTTTTTAACAAAAACCAACATTTTCCCCCTTTTTGGTTATTTTCTCTCACCCCCTACAGCAACCGAGGATTCCTGGGTGGCCTTATGACCGCCTACATGTGGGAAAAAAAGGAGCCAAATTTGGCTGAGATATCTCATGTAGCAAAATGGTTACAAGGCATTGAATGATGACATACCGAAATCACCAAAAAAGGCCTTAGCACTGTGGGGGAAAACTCATGGCACTTAAAGGGTTAAAGGATAGAACCCTATTTCTTCTGTATTAGCACCTTTCACTTCAGGAGAGGTAAGGGGAGCAGAGGGATCAACACTTTCCTCCTCACACTGGCTCCTCTACTCCTCAGGTGGCGGATCTTCCCTCTCTTCCTGATACATTCTCCAGAGCTCTAGGATTGCTAATCGTTTCTCAAATATTTTCCCTGTGTACACAGCGTGCAAGTATGTCATCATGTGCTGCAATACCGCTTTTGACAGTGATCCCCCATGGCCATTGCATGAACTTCTTATCTGCCATGCCTTTCACCCACTCTGCACTATACTGTTTGAGCTTGGGCATGTGCTTTGGCAGTGCCTTACATAAATGCATCAGAGGAGTATCTCCCATTGTGATGAGTCTCAATTGACTGTCAATACTTTACCAGATTTTATAAAATGCTTTCACCACCTTTCACTTTTTAAAATAATAAATATAAGCGCACTTCAACAATCGCTGCTCAAGCCTCTACCTTTTCCATTATCTCTGTCTATCTCTAAATTGGCACCAACCACTTCACTAGATAGTCCCTATGCCTCCTTAACTTCATCTCAATTCCTTCACCACTTCACAACTCAAGGCCTTCGGTATCGTCTCCTCCTCCAACCGACCACTTTCACCTTCCGTCCGCGGAGCGCCCGTGGAAACCAGGTAGGGATTTCATAAAAGAGGGACCGTGCCCACCATCTCAATTCTTCTTGCAAGATTTCTATTCGGCCACTCTTCACAGGAAACCCTGCGATCTTCCAGCTAGACGGCAGAGGACGCCCTATCGTCTGAAAATCTGGGGACAAACTAGTTTGGATCTTTTTAGAACCACGTGAACATATGGTCCTTTGGGTAGCGTATCAAGCAGAGTAACTCTTACATCAAATAACGGAACCAACTCAGGAAGATGGCAAGTTTATCTGTTTTAATATCAATTGTCCAAAACAGGGAGTTACAATGGACATCAAGGGGCATTGCACAGCATTCTACCAGAGTATTTCATAAAAAATCACACTTATAAAGTAAAAATTAGTCATGCGTGACGTTATACTACGTGATAAGAAAAACCTACAGGGTTGTGATACACTCAAGGGGAACATCTAAGTATACTTTCTATAAGGGGTTGAGTTGTGATTGGACATCTACTGCCAGGTGGACAACTCATGCCCACCCCTAGTGCAAGTCATCCTCAACAATTATTAAATACACGGTACATCATTGGCTCTATACTATAAGCACATATCTGGGGGGAGGACTGTAGGGCAGTTAGCTGCTCCTCTACAGGACCACCTTCAACCAATAGACTTCACACAGTTCAGGATGGTCATGTGGGTTGAGAATTTCAGGCAGCACATCTTCCTCGTCAGGTTCAGGTGTTTGGCCAACTACCTCCACCTCAGTGGCAGGTGAGTTAGGGGGAATATTCTCGTTCCCTCTTTTGAGTTTTTTGACTCCCTTAGCCTTTGGTTTCCCCTTTGGCTTTGGCTCAGCCTTGGACTTTGCTAGGGCAGCCTTTGCTTGTGACCTTGTGCATGGTCTTTCTGCTGTGTCCCCCACGACACCTAAGTCTCTGAGGTCATGCCCCAGCAGAACATTTCCAGGGACTTGCCTCTGTACACTCACAGGTATCCTTACTACTGTGCCATTAATGGTCAGATATACAGGCATTACTGGGTACTTGGAGGGGGGCTATCAGCTAACTTGGCGGGCATCAAGGGAGCTCTGGCAAGCTCTTCTTGGTTTACCAAAGTGGGATTCACCACAGTTCTCCTGGCCCAAATATCCCTAAGGGCAGGAGTGTCAACTCCATTGATTAGCACACTGTCTTTAAAGTAGTGCTTGGTATTATCAGGTATACTAGCATAGGCCCCTGAAACTCTAGGCTCCCAGGAACCCAGGGATACTAAGACTACTTCAGACTCTATCCCACTAGGGACGCAGTCTGAAGAGAAGGATGCCCCTGTGACAATTTCTTGTTCATCATAAGGGAAGGCCAGACTCACAGAGTGGACCCCCACGGTTTCAACCTTTCATCTGGGGTCCCTCTTCACATGGTCACTTGCTCCACAAGCCACACAAGATCCACTGGGTCTTGGGACATAGGGAAGCTTACTGTAACCAGAGTTATGCTTGGGAGGATGACTCCCACTACCCTGAACATTATCATGGGACTTAACCTTATTAGACTTTTTCTGGCCCTTATGGGAGGAAGATTTATCAGTACCCACTCCCTCTTTATCTTTGTGCTTGTTTCCCTCCTCCTGCTTATCAGAAGCAGGCTTGTCCTTATGGGAAACTCTGTGTGACACCCATTAATCTGCTGCACTGGCTAACGACTTTGGATCTATTTCCTTAGCATCAGCCAAGTGCTGCTTATGCTCAGCCTGCAGGGCCATCTTAAGCACTTTGGGGGCCCTGGGAGCAGGCATCTTTGGGGCCCCCCTCCACCAAACCAAATGAATTAAGGGATCAAGAATAATGGTTGCACCGCCCACCTCGAACCGTTGCGCTCACAACCTATAGGTTGATATGCTGTCTCGCAGCATAATAAGCACATTTACTCCCTTTAAGTCCCCTTACCTTCTTCTTTCTTGCTCTAATCAGAATGATAAACAAGTAGCATTTGAAGACCAACATTAGCAGTCTACGAATAGGTTACTGCTGTAGTGCATACAGGATAATTATTATCAATGACATCCAGGAAGGTGTGCAGCCTGTAGTATTAATGAAGGAACATATGTAAAAGGTACATGTCACCCATAATGGACAGATAACTCACATTAGCTGCCTCACAGAATGCAAAAGTGCTCATGCATGGGCAGAGGAGACCAATTGGAAGGAAGGAGAACACTACACATACCGTAGCATGGATAGTGGATGCAGATTAGAAGCTACCAGAAAGGTGTCTTTATTCAGACGGATTGAGATTAGAAGTGGGATATGGTTTTCAAATAGTGTTGCCATTAGATATCAAAGGAACAAATGCCTGTGGTGTGTGATATGAATATGCTCACTATTAAAGTGAAAGCAACCCTATAGCCAGTGAAACCATGAATAAGACTTTTATGAAGATCATACCATGAGAAGGAAATCACTCCGAAGGGCTGACAATTTTGAAAGGTTTAGAGACCGGCAATATAAAATTAAATGAGATGCCCAGGATCACACATTGGTTAAGGGCTGAAGGGGTGAAGCTGTGATTTGTGCCAACACTGCAATTTCTGCATTTGAACACTTTCTTTTCCAGTTCTTACCATTAACTAAAACAATCTCATTTTAGAAAAATGGATTTGGAATGTACACAAATCACATTACCAAACATGACAATTTTTAACAAAATATTATAGAAGGGTTCTATGCAAAATGGGAATGGTTCTAGCTTCATTCTCTCCATCATCAAGGGAAGTATATAAGTACCAGCATACCAATCAATGTGATTTAACAAATCTAATCTGGGTTTGTCTTTTGTATTTTAAAGCTTTAATACTTCCAAAACAATGGCTTGTGACATTTTCATTTATAAACGTGCATAAAACCTTTGACTTTTACCAAAAAGCTAACCGTTTTTTGTGTCAAACAAGCAGACCTTGAAATATGCTTGCCTAAAGCCTGCAACATCTTATCCGCTCTCTTCTGTCTACCAACCCTTCCACTCAAATAGTCTACATAAGAGGAAAGATCAAATAATGGGCTAAACGATGCCAAAAGCGTGCAAGAAGGCAAACCTCACAGAAGACAGCAAAGTAATGTATGATCTATTAGATGATTTGACCAGGATCACTGTATCGTCTGCAAGCCAGGATTCAAGCATGAACGTTTCGTTACATAGTCTTGAATTTGGATACTTATTGACCTCTTGGACTAAGAGTTTATGCCATTGTTGGAGGCGATTGCCTAGGTTTCACAACACCTCATTTGAACAAACCAATTTCTAGACCTTCACCTTACGGATGACAAGTTAGTTTTTATAGCATTCCCTATCTGGTACAGGTACATTGCTAATACCAGCAGATGTTGTTCTGCAAAACCAAACCAAGTACATATGCAGGCAGTTTTATAAACTTCAGACAAAGGGAAAGGCTCAGCCAGCCTTGCTGGAATATGATATTCTAATTTTGCATATGAACACATATCTCTTCAATGGGTGCTTCACACACTGAGCTAACTTCTGAACCATTGTCGCACTCAATTTATCAATATGCATTTCACTGTTGCCTATTGCACATGATCAACATAATTCCCACAGGAAGGAAAGAATGCTACAGAGTTGTGTCATAAGGAACACACACGCTATGTATACCACAGTGAACACAGAAAGCAATACATGATGAATTGATCAAGGCAGAATGTACTTATCAAAACAGAAAGGCAATGGGTTTAATGACTCAGCAGCACCCCATAAAATATCCTGATGTGTGCTTTTTAAGACTGGTTAACAATGTAATCTTACTTCTTCAGATCAGGCAGCCTTTTTGAGGGCCCCCTCCAAGGTGGGGGCCCCGGGCAAGTGCCCCTTTTGTCCTCCCATAAAGACGTCTCTGGGCTCAGGGGAACAAGAAGCACAAATATGTTGCAGCATGACTAAACAAATCATTCCCTCAAAGGTGGTGACCTTGTAACCTTCCACCCAACCAGTCAAGTTTGTTAAGGAATCAGTCACATACGAAACCCAAGTATTACCGTCTTTCTTTTTGTAATCTCTGAATATTTTCATGTATTGGGCAGGAGTCTTTCCAAACTTCAAGACCAGAGTTTGCCTCAATTTTGCAAAGTCTTGTCTGGTAGCCTTTGACATTTCACTAATGGCACTGCAGTCAGAATGGGGTAGTCAACTGAGCAACTATGCAATCGTATCAGTATCCACAACTTCTTGCACTTCACATGCATACTCAAATGCAGCCAACCAGTCCGTGATGTCATTCTTGTCATCATACATAAAAAGCAGATCTTTAGGAAATCTCGGATGAGGATGAGACAGACACATTACCAGATCCTTTAGAGGAGCCACCGGCAGCTTGTAACTTGGCAAGCTACAAATGATGTTCCCTGTCCCGTTTCTCCGCTTTCTCCAGTTCTAGCTTAACCATGCAAAATTCAAGCTCCTTCTGCTTAAACAGCAGCTCTTGTCTCTTGAATTCCAGAATGGCCCCAACCTCAGAGCCAGCGAAAGAAAAATGGGACTCTACCTCTCCCTATCATCATCAGTCTCCTCTATGAAGGCAGCAACAGTCCTTTCAGCACTGTTACTGGAAACGGTCGCAGCAGCTTCTGCACTGTCATAAGAGGTTAAAGTTGTGGTTTGGCTTTCCTGCCATTCCATGTTCTTCCGGATCATTTCAGCTTTTGTGCCAGAGGCTGACAAGCCTCTCTCTTCAAAGATCTTCCTTAGCATCTCAGACTTGGAAGCACTTAAAGTTACATTCACAATTGCTTCCATGATATAAGTTAGACAGGTGGCTTACAGTTACATTTAAACTAAAGTCACTGTGTTTGTTGTTAAAAGTAGCCTTGTTATTTAACCAGTGTGGAACTCTAGGTACCTGCGATCTTATGCCACCGTTGTACACCAATTTGTCAAGATGGATTTCTAAACTCTGACCTGGTGGGCAGAAGTTTAGGAGGCCACCCTGGTTTACTGGAACAGGGGAAACTTCTGGACAAGCCAGACCAATCACGGTAGCTTAGCAGGCGGTCGCGTCTAAGTCTCAGGAAGGCTGAGAGTGATCGGAAGCCCACAATGAGCACACACAGTAAAACTCCACAGAATACGCTTTGACAAGTGTACATGCAAAATACATATACATTTATTATAGGCCTTAATAATTAAACACAAATAAACAACAGTAATATAAAACAGTTACCACACACGCCTTTCACTATTTAACATATATACAGTGACGTTTCTCCTAATGGGGCAAAGGGGAAAATACAGCCACAACCTGCAACAGAAGGGTAGGTGAACACAAATATAGCATTAGGCAGTTCTCCGGAATCGATCCCTAACTTAAGCAGTCCAGCCCTACGAAGTGGGGAGCCTTATACTCAAAAGCACAGTAGTGCATTGAAAACATGCGGTCGTGAATTATGAAAAAGGGTCCTCTTCAGGGAGCTGTAGCAGTTCAGAAAGGGGCTTGAGGTGATGAAGAACAGTGTCCTACTATTCGAGGAGGGTCTACCCTTGCAGGTACAGCGACTTTCGGGTTTCGGGAATAGGTAGGGAGTGCAGGCTAGCCTAGCTAAAGTGAGTATCTTTTTAGGGATTTTCATGCGTAAAGAACAATGGCTGTGCCAGGTGGCCACTGATAAGTGATGCAAGTACTCACCAACTCTCAACACAGTCCGGGCCTTACCTGTAACTCCATTTCTCCAGCATTGGTATCTTTCATGGATTCACATGCTTAGAATATTCCCCGTCGTCGGACTGGGAACCCTCGGTATATTTATAAAGACGTTTTCCATAGGAAACATTTTCAACACTTCTGTGTCCTATCTACGTCGTTTTGGCCCGCTTACGCCTGCCCCAATAGGACGTAGCGGTATAAATAGCCCCGCCCCGCGGCTCCCTTCAGATTTTCACCCCCAAAGTAGTATGGGGTACATATACATATATATATATATAGTTTGCATGCAGGGGAGGCCGGCGGGCGCATGTGAATCAATGAAAGATACCAATGCTGGAGAAATGGAGTTACAGGTAAGAAACCATTCCCTTCTCCAGCATTGGATCTTTCATGGATTCACATGCTTAGAATATTCCCCGTCATCGGACTGGGAACCCTCGGTATATTTATAAAGACGTTTTCCATAGGAAAAGTTTTCGACACTTCTGTGTCCTATCTACGTCGTTTTGGCCCGCTTACGCCAGCCCCAATAGGACGTAGCAGTATAAATAGCCCCGCCCCGCGGCTCCCTTCAGATTTTCACCCCCAAGGTAGTATGGGGTACATATACATATATATATATATAGTTTGCATGCAGGGGAGGCCGGCGGGCGCATGTGAATCAATGAAAGATACCAATGCTGGAGAAATGGAGTTACAGGTAAGAAACTATTCCCTTCTCCAGCATTGGATCTTTCATGGTTTCACATGCTTAGAATAGATTGTATAGCAGTACCCCTAATTTGGAGGTGTGCAATGCAAACTAATATCATCATAGCCACACATGCCTTTAGCTATGGAAAAAATATTCTAGTCATGTTACATTAACAGTAAAAACCCCATTAAGATACATTGATAGAATGAAAACACCCCTCTATGGGGGACAGATATCCCCCAGCGGGATTCCGGACCACAATGCCGCCGATGACGAAGTGGATCTCGTTGAATGGGCCTTTGGGTGCTTCTCCAGCGGCTTCCCTGCTTTCGAGTGGCAAAAAGGAATCGTCGACGATACCCAGCGGGCAAGTCCTTGTTTTGAGATCACTTTTCCCTTTGCCAAAGGGCCATAAGCCACAAATAGTTGTCTTGTACCTCTAAAGTCTTGAGTACGATTGAGGTAAAACTTCAGAGCTCTTTTTACATCCAATGTATGGAGAGCTTTTTCTGCAAAAGACGCGGGGGTTGCGAAGAATGTCGGCAGTACAATAGAAGAATGTTTATGAAATATAGTTGGAACTTTTGGTATAAAATGAGGATTGGTTGCCAATACCACTTTGTCCTTGTAAAACCTCAAGTATGGCGGATCGATAACTAACGCCTGTAGTTCCGAAAGTCGTCTTGCCGAAGTAATAGCCACCAAAAAGCCTAATTTCCACGATAAGAATTTTAGAGGTGACGACGACATAGGTTCGAAAGGCGCCTTCATTAGTCCCACCAGTACCCGGTTGAGACTCCAGTTCGGAGGAAACTTTTTAGTTGGAGGAAATGTTCGAAATAAACCTTTTAGGAAATGTTTAACTAATCGATCACTACACAGTGGTGTTGAATGCCTTTTAGGAGTGAATCTTGAAACGGCCGCCAGGTGAACCTTTATCGAAGAAAAATATAAACCCCTTTCTGCTAAGTGCAGCAAGTATGGAAGAATCTGCTCTGCCGCGATATTCAGGGGTTCTAATCCTGGTTGATCCTTGCACCACATGCAGAATCTCCTCCACTTACATGCATACGAAGTGTTCGTGGACGGAGCCCGCGCTGCTTGCAAAATTTGACGATAGTCTGATGAAATGGTCAGAGCCCCAAATTCGGAGAAGTCAGGAGCCAGGCTGTCAAGCTGAGGCCGTCCAGGTCGTGATGCCAAACTGCTCCCTTGTCCTGAGATAGAAGGTTCGGAATCTTCTGGAACCTCACTGGTTGCGTTATCGACAACTGGAGTAGGTCGGAGAACCACGACTGCCTCGCCCAGTAAGGGGGCCACTACGATCACACGATATGGGTATTTGTGAATCCATTGTAGAGTCTTTCGGATGAGTGGAAACGGAGGAAACGCATTCACAAACTTGCCCGTCCACGGGAAGGAGAATGCTTCCCCCAGTGTGTCGGGTTGTGGCCATCTGCTCGCATACTGTATGCACTTCTTGTTCTCTCTCGTCGCAAAGAGATCTAGGGACGGATGGCACCATTTTCTGAAATCTTTCGTCAGTTGCTGGTCATTCAACTCCCATTCGTGCAGCAGATTCATATCCCTGCTGAGAGAATCCACCTGTACATTTTTTACTCCTGGCAGGTGGTAAACCAATATGTTTATTTTCTGCTCGAGAGGCCAATGCCATATTTCCGGAGCTTCGGTCGAGAGAGTTCTGGAACAAGTACCTTCCTGTTTCCTCAGGTAGAACATTGTCGTTGTATTGTCCGTCAATATTCTTACAACTGATCCCTTTATTCGTGGCAAGAATGATTTTAGAGCCCAACATACCGCCCTCAACTCCAGTACGTTGATATGAAGGGTCGATTCTTCCTGTGACGACTGACCTTGCGCTTGCAGGGACTCCAGATGGGCTCCCCATCCAGTCATAGATGCATCCATCACCACTGTCATCTGAAACTCTGGTTCCTGCAGGGACATCCCTCTCGTTAGATTGTCTAAGAGCTGCCACCACCGAAGCGCTTGCAGAAGTTTGTTGTTGATAGTCAATTTGTCTGACCACAATCCTCGACTTTGGGACCATCGGTCTGCCAGAAATTCTTGTATTGGCGTCATGAAGAGACGACAATTGTTTACTAATGGGATACACGACGCAATGGCCCCTAGCAGTGACATGTATTTTCTTACCAACACCCTGGTGTTGGCTTTCCACTCCTTTGCTTTGTGCCTGAGTTTGTGAACTCTTTCCAAAGATGGTTTTACCAGTCGTGATTGCGTCAGGAACTCTGCACCCAAAAGCACCAAGTTCCTTGAGGGAGTTAAGGAGGACTTCTCGAAGTTGATCGCAAAGCCCAACCGCTGCAGAAGTTGCATAGTGGCTTTTAGACTTGCTTGTGCTGTTATCGGAGACGACCCCCTTATCAACCAATCGTCCAGATAAGGGTAAACATGATGACCTTTTCTTCTTAGCCAAGCTGCTACTGGAGCCAAGAACTTTGTGAACGTCCTGGGAGATGACTTTAGTCCGAATGGGAGTACTTTGAACTGATAGTTTGTTTGTCTGACTACGAACCTTAGACATCTTCTGTGTCGTCGACACACTGGTATATGAAAATATGCGTCTTGCAGGTCTAACGATGCCAGAAAATCCCCCGGCTGTATAAATCGGATAACCTCCTGAAGCGTAAGCATTTTGAACTTCAGACTTTCCAGCGTTTTGTTGAGATCTCGGAGATCTAGAATGGGTCGTCACTTGCCGTTGGGTTTTCTTGACAATGAAGTAACGGGAGTAGACTCCCTGACCTCTCTCGGCCACCAGGACCAATTCTATAGCCCCTTTTTTCAGCATAAGCACCACTTCTTGTTGTAATATTTGAAGATGGGGTTGCGCCAAAAACACAGGTGGAATGTGCGGTGGCATGTTTTTGAACTGCAAAGAGTAACCTAGTTTTATTGTGTCTAACACACAACGGTCCGATGTTATTTTCTCCCACTCGTCGACGCGGCGAGACACTCTTCCTCCCAGGAGGTCCTGAAACTCGTCATTGTTGGGTCTTCGATTGCTTTTCTTCCGTGGACGATGAATAACTTCCTCTTCTTCTAGAAGCCTGATAGTCTCGGCCTCTTCTAGTCGCCCGGGCAGCTCACCTAAAGCCTTGAGAGGAGTACGATGGCCTGCTAAAACCCCGGTCCCTGGATGACACAAATCGGGAATTTCCTGATGTTCCTCTAAAGGGGCGAAAAGATTGAAAACTTCTGCCGCTCTGTAGGGCTCCAAGAGAGCGTGCTGTGTCCAAGTCTTCTTTCATGCCTTTTAAGGCCTCGTCCACCTTCTCCCCAAACAATTGCTCCCCCTCACAGGGCATATTGAGCACTTTGTACTGCACCTCTGGCCTAAAGTTCGTACACTTAAGCCAGGCTTGCCTTCTCAAAACCACTCTGTTGTTTATTTGTTTGAAACCTGCCTCCGCCAGGTCTATGGCGATGTTAATTGAGTGGTTTGACGCCTCTTCCCCCTCACGCATCAACAACATAGCTGATTTTCTGTGCTCATCCGGCAGATGTTCTAGGATGGGGGCTAAACGGTGGCACATTTTTTTTTTATTATTATTTATTTGTTTTGGTTTTAAATGAAAAACCTTTACAAAACCTCATTAATACAAACAAAACAAAGATAGACAGATGCAAACAAAAATTGAGAAAAAGAAAAAGAAAAGATGCCAAAGAAAACCAGGGGCTACAAAGCTAAGACTGAACGTGGCCCTCATTTTGCTCATACAATTGGCAAGTGTCTTTCGAACTTGAAAGTATGGAAACATTTTCCAAAACTTTTACTATTTTAGCCGTGAGCATAACTTCTTGACCAGCAATCAGTCTGTCCCAAAACAAATCACACATCAAGCTCTCTTCTTTAGCCACAAATCTTCCGAGTAACGACAGTCTTGTTTCCCAAGTGCCTTCGCACTCCATTAGCATGAGTCTAAGGGATTGGTGGCTTGGAGAGTCGCATTTTCTGCAGAGTCTTTTTGCTTTGTCCCCCTGGTTTCTTCTAGCCAAAATTTCCCCCGAATGGGCTATGTTGAGAATTAATCTCATAAAATTATTTCTTATACCTTTTTCAGGAAACTTTTGGAGGTAACGAGGGAGAGATCCAAGCTTTCTATCCACCTTAAGAAAGAGATTTGGGGGGTTGAGATTCCTTACTCCGTCGATGGTGGTGATCCAGTCTCTTATTTCCAAAAGCTTTTTTACTTTCATGGGATTGCAAGCAAGGGTTTCTGGTGTTAATTCAAGCCTGGGCAGAATGCCTCCCACTTTCTTCTCCAGTCCAATTAGTTGCTTTGATTTTGCTTTTTTAAGATGTTCATTTACATCAAAGTAAAGGGAGGACTGGCTAGCTGTTGTTATTTCGCGGTAAAGAGATAGGAGTTTCCAATCTGCTCGACAAACCAATGAGGTCAGTCCCAGCTCGAACCGGAGGCTCACAAGTGGGTTACACATTGGGAGATTTAGGGATTTTTTCCACAGGAGACCCTCGATTTTGTTCCTGTCGCAATGCCAAAGCATAGGCTTTGCTTCCAGCCATACAAGAGAACCGGGACTGCTTGGGCCATGTAGTATTTGATAAGAGGGAGTAGTGAGAATTTACAAAATTTGCCATTTAGTTTCTTCATTTGTGAAATGATCTTGGTGGCTTTGTCCAAAATGGCCGTAATCACTTTATTCTGGGCAGGAGATTCTAGGATTTCATAGCCAAGGTAAGTGAGTTCTTCGACCCGGAGGACTGTTTTCCCATCCAAAACCCACTTTCTGGAGCCTAGATTCTTTTTAGGATGTTTAAATATGAGAATCTTGGATTTCAGAGGATTAATTAGCAGCCAATTTTGTGTAGCATATTCCCCTAGTTTGGACAAAAGCCGCTGCAGACCAATCGTCGAGCTGTCCAGCAGAACTAAATCGTCCGCGTAGGCCAGCCAATGTATTCTCCTTCCATTTATCCTGGGGCTGGCCAGTAATGATGAAGCCAGGAAGTCTCGTAGGTCTGACAGAATGTTACGCTCACCTGGCTCCACAGAGGCGTCGATCGGAACTGGACAGCTGCGGTCTCCACCAATGTGACGCGTAGGGCCGAGATGATGGACTGGACTGGCCCACCTAGCTTCGTTTGCTTGGCACGTAGGAATATTCTTCTGCAAATGGAGAAAGGGAATTAACCACCCGTGGAGTTGAGCGTAAATCCCCCCACCCCCGCTGTTCTCCGCACAGATCGCCTTTGATGTCCCCTCTTATAGTCTCACCTGAAGGTTTGAAAAGATGAGCTCTCCATCCTGCATTGAGCGCAGGGGCGCGTTGATAAACAGTTGCTTCACTGGCTCAAAGGAATTGGTGAGTTCCAGAACAATATTGACTCCGAGATTCCCGGCAAGACGCCGTAAGTATAAAGTTCGTAAGAGTTCAAATGCCTGACTTTCACTCTTGTCCGATTCCTTGCAGGTTGCAGCTTGACCCTAATGAAGAGTTCCGTGTGGCAACCGGTAGTATTCTGGTAAGGATTTGTATTTTCCAACACAGTTCGATAAAATAATGTCAATATGTAACCTGTTGCTTTCTCCCTTATTCAGGCGCTGAGAGAAAGTATGAAGTCTTGGGGAATAATACCTCCGGCGGTAAAATCAGGTAAGTCTATTGTGGTGAGGAGGGTTCCCCTTGTTAGTCCCTTTGTTTCATCTTGCTGTCCTTTTGTTTCCCCTTAGGGGCCGGGGTTCGGCGAAGATGCAGTGGAAGCTGCGCCGACCCGTGAAGAGGAATAGTACCCCCGGTGGTAAAATCAGGTAAGTCTATGGGGGGGTAACTAATATTCCTCTGTGTATTCCCTTGGCTCACCTTGCTGTTCTTGTCTTCTCCTTAGGTGCCGGAGTGCGGCGGGAACATGCAGGAGGATGCGGTGGAATGTAAAGATACTGCAAAGGCCGGTGCGTTCAGCGCGGCGCTGCAGCAGGCGAGGCGACACGCATAAAATAACTTCTTTCTTCCAGCTCGAAGGCGCGATGGATCGGGAATTCAGGTAAGGATTAAAGGTATTGCTCTTGTTCTAACCTTTTCTCCTTCTTTCTCCCTTTTTCAGGAGCTCCAAACTCGAGGCGGGCATGGCAGAAGGCTGGATGCAGACTTGCAGGCACGGTGAGCGTTACGCTGCTGGATGCAGAATACCGCGAAGCGTGTGTTGCTGGTCGTGTGTGGTTTAAATAGCCTCAAAAGTAGTCCCAGGTAAGAAGTCCCTAGAACCACACCCGAGTAAAAAATAGTCCCTGTAGAAAAATAGTCCCTTTCAGGCTTCATGTTGGATTGGAGTCATTTGCAGCATGGTCTGCCTGAGGTAAGTAATGACTATGAGCCTGGCGCCTGAGGCGCCAGGACTGATTCCTACTATGAGCCTGGCGCCTAAGGCGCCAGGACTGAACCCAGATATCCCCTAGCCGGGGCTGCTGAGTGTTAGGCAGAAACCTGTGCAGTTCCCTCTGGGACCACTGCAAAAGATTTAAGACTACAGGTGGTTGGCAGTAAACCCAATTGGTAGCAGTCTGTACCACCCAGATTTACCTGGTAGCTGTGGCTGAGCAGTCAGACTTCTCTCAAGAAGAGCTAGGCAGTATACAGAGTATTCACAATAGGTCAGAACAACACCGTAGAACAAGCAAATACTGACCAGAGCTTGGTCTAAAAGAGATATAATTATTTATTTAAAAACACATCTATTAACCAATTTTAAGCAGTTCAAAAACACGGTCACTAAAAGATATACACTCCCTTCAACGATTATTAGACAAGTCTTAAGTAAAGCAACACTTATTTTCAGACAGCGGTGAGCGCTTAACGAAGTTGGCACTCTAATCAATCGGTTAAAAAGGGAGAGAAAGGCAGAGCAAAGATAGAAACAGATCCCAACACTTTCAGAAGCACACAGTAGGAGAAGAAGGCAGATTAAAACCGTAAAGTCAAAGTTAACAAGGCCGGACCCACTTTAAGAGGCTCCGGACGAAATGTGTCCAAGGTCACACGGTTGAAAGTGCCCAAAAGTCTTGCAAGGGTTTCAGAAAGAGTTGGACCAATAGAAAGGGACCAGTTAGATGGTCAAGGCGGCCAGCCCAGTCCAGAAGGTTAAGGGATTATTGTTACCTTGTAGCAATCTTTAGAAAGGGAGGCCTGGCAGACACAGTACCTTAAAAATGGTGAGAACGCTCCAGCGGGGGCAGTTGTTCCTGGCAACAGGTGCAAGTCGGTGCTTCGTTCGGGGGAAGAGAGGATCTCGTCGTGGACGAAAACAGGAGTCCGTTGCACTGGCAGGGAAGAAACCAGCCGGGAGTTCTCAATTAAAAGGAGCGGTCCTTTTATTCGCGGTCCAGTGTTAAGTGGCTATCCGGTTGCCGGGGTGCTTGGCACGGGCAATTCGACCACAAGACGTCCTGGGATGCGAGCAAAGAAGGTAAACTGGTTGTGCCCACCAGTCAAGGGAAGAAGACTCTCCAGCCGGGAGATCTCCTCTGTCGTCGGGAAGTGGTGAGCCGGTTCAGCAGGGCTCCACCGGTGGTGTCGTCGTAGCAGGTCGGCTCAGCTTCTCCCTCATCGGATTTTCAGGTCCTTTGGCGACTTCTGAAGTTCCAGCCCCAAAAGCCCTGCTTTTATGCAAGAAACCCCCATTCATTCAGCCTAGCTGTCAATCAAACATGCTAAGTGGTGAGCCGGCCGGCTCACCACTTGGGCCAATCACACAAGAGGGTGACTTGAGTTGCCAAGGCAACTCAGTCCAGGGTGCCCAAACCCCCTCCCGCACCCCCTCTGGTACCCAGACAGAGTGGCACCATTTTGGAGGGCTTCTGTGTAGAAGCCCGCCAAAAGTGGATCAAAGGGCTCGACCTTTGGTTTGGAGTTACAGAGGCGAACACAAACGCCATTTTAAAACCGAGTTCTGGCAGAAAATACCAACCGGTGAATTAATATTAAACAAATAAACCGGCAGTATGTTAGAGGCTATGTTAAAAAAGTATTAGCCTCGAACAATGGGAAAATCCCATAGAGATATATTCGCGGTTGAATATAAAAAGTAGTATCCACTGCCACCAGCCAAAACTCGACGAGGGGGGACGGGACAGTACCTCCTCGAACAACAGACCCAGGGGCAATCGAATTGCCCCTACCAGTATGTCCACAATATGATGGTTTGTACTGGTTCTGTTAGTAATTTGGGATCAGTAAAGCCAATGGTGACTTCACATGCCCTGGGAGACAGTAGTCAGTCCCAGGGTATGGAGTCTATGGTGGGGGGTCACTATGACACCCCAGTGTTACTGCACGGAGGGTGCGGTGTAACACACATAGAAAAAAACATATGAGACCCTATGGAGTAAAAGACCCCATAGCCCATGAAACACATTAACATTCAAAGAAACACCACACATCATGTCCAAGAGTGGGAGAAAAAGGGTCTCACTCTTGGCAGGAGAAAAAAACAAACTCCAGAAATCCAGCAAAGCTGCTGGGGGACTCACTAGGTTAGGAAATTCAGCTTAAACAGAGAATTCTCCCTAACACTAAGGTTTTATTAAACATCTAGATGCCTGCTCCCTGGGCTGATGGGCTTGGTCCGGATGCCTGGGGGTAGGCATCATGACAGCACTCCCCCCCAAGGCCCCTCCTAAAGTTGTTCTTCCCCTGGGCCCTAGTTTGTCTGGGAAGTTCCGATGGAATCTTTTCACCAACCGAGGTGCATGGACGTGGTCACTAGGTTCCCATGACCTTTCTTGTGGTCCGTAGCCCTCCCAATCGATAAAATAAAAAAGTTTTGATTTAACCATCTTGGAGTCCAGGATATTTTTTACCTCGAATTCAGGTTCTCCATCTATCAAGATAGGGTCAGCCGGTTTGGTTAATCTTGTTCCTGGTTGAACTGGTTTTAAAAGTGAAACATGAAAGACAGGATGAATGCGCATATTAGAGGGTAATTCCAATTTGACGGCTACCGGGTTGATAATGGCCTTAATAGTGTAAGGTCCCAAATATCTAGGGTTAAAAGTCCGAGTTCCCTTCAGAGGTATGTGTTTTGTAGCCAGCCAAACTTGATCCCCAATCTGGTATTGTGGAGTTTCACTTCTATGTTGATCAGCATTTTTCTTATATTTCTCTTTTGCTTGTTTCAAATGTTCTGTTGCCTCTTTAAAGGCTTGTGTAATAGTAGAATGCAAATGACTAACTGCAGGCATTTCTAAATGCTGAGGCGAATCTAGTTCTGAGGGTCGAGTGTGATGTCCATATATGGTATAAAAGGGGCTTTGTCCGGTTCCTGAATGTACAGAGTTATTGTATGCATACTCGGAAATCCATAAAATATCTTTCCAGTTACTTTCGGTCTGGTGTAGCATGCAACGAAGGTACTGTTCAAGGGTCTGGTTGGTCCTCTCCGTCTGACCATCAGTCTGGGGATGGGGACTGGTTGATAACCTCACGTCGATTTGCGCCAGTTGACAACATTTCTTCCAAAAATGTGAAATGAATTGACTACCTCGGTCAGAGACCAATACGGAAGGAAATACGTGTATTCGAACAATGTTTTCGAGGAACTCCTTGGCCAGAATTGAAGCAGAAGGTAATCCCTTTAGAGGAATAAAGTGGGCCATCTTGGAAAAAAGATCCACAATAACTACAATGGTGTTAAATCCATTACATGGAGGTAGATCTGTAATAAAGTCTAACGATAAGGTGTGCCATGGTGTAGGTGGAATATCCAAAGGTTGTAAGAGGCCAGCTGGTTTTTTCTTCTGACTTTTGTTTTGGGCGCAAATGCCACAAGACATTACAAATGACTTTACGTCTTTTCGCTAGGTGGGCCACCAGAATTGTCTCTTAATTTTAGCTTCAGTTTTTGCGATACCTGGGTGTCCTTCCATCAGGGTGTCATGATAATTGGAGATGACTAGTTCTTGTAGTTCCTTGTGTGGTAGAAAGAGTCGCCCTTGATAATAAGGTAGGTCATTGATGACTGAGTAGTCCGGGCCTTTCTTCACCCAGTCCTGCAGGGCTGTTGGATCGAAGAGTTGTTGGATCTTTACTTGAATATCCTCTAGTGTCTGTAGAGTGGTTATGCCAAGAATTCTTTGTTCTGAAATTATAGGCACCGGTTCCGGGTTCGCATATGCTTCTCCCATCCCTATTCGGGATAAGGCATCTGCCTTGCCATTTTTACAACCTGGTCGATAAGTGATCACGAAATCGAACTCGGCAAAGAACAATGCCCATCGAAGTTGATGCGACGATTGGGCCTTGGCTGTTTTTAAATACTGCAAGTTCCGGTGATCGGTGATTACCATGATGGTATGCCTGGCACCGAGAAGATAATGCCGCCAAGCCTTGAAGGCGGATTTGATAGCTAATAATTCTTTATGGTTAACCGCATAGTTTAACTCGGGTGCCGAGAATTTTCTGGACCAAAATGCTACTGGGTGAAGTTGACCGGTTTCAGGATCCTTCTGGGACAGGACAGCTCCCATGGCTAAACTGGATGCATCAGTTTCAACTATGTATGGAAGTTCGGGGCGTGGATGCTTTAAGACAGGTGCAGACGTGAATTTCACTTTCAGCTCTTGGAAGGCCTTTTCAGCTTCTTCGGTCCACAAGAAGCGTTTGTTTTTTCGCAAAAGTGCTGTGATAGGGTGCACAACTTGTGAGAAATCCGGAATGATTCTGCGGTAGAAATTAGCAAATCCGAGCATGCTTTGTACTCCTTTAACTGAACTGGGTGATGGCCACTTGAGGATTGCGTCCACCTTTCGAGAGTCCATTCGGACTCCTTTTGGAGTCAGGATAAATCCAAGGAATTCAACTTCCGTAGCATGGAAAACGCATTTTTCCAATTTTGCATATAACTTGTGCTGGCGTAGTTTCTCAAGGACTGCACGAACGTGCTTCACATGGTCTGATTCTGAAGAGGAGTACACTAGAATATCGTCTATGTATACAACAACACAGACGTCAATGAGTTCACGAAGGACATCGTTCATAAAATACTGGAAGGCTGCTGGTGCATTGCACAACCCGAAGGGCATCACCTGGTATTCGAATAACCCGCACTTAGTGCGAAAAGCAGTCTTCCATTTGTCGCCTTTCTTTACACGTACCAGATGATATGCCCCTCGGAGATCTAATTTAGTGTAGATGCAAGCGTCCTTTACTTGGTCTAGTAATTCGGGGATCAGAGGCAATGGGTATCGGTTCTTAACCGTGATCTGATTTAATGCGCGGTAGTCTATGCACATTCTGAGGTCACCTTCCTTTTTAGGCACGAAGAACAAAGCTGAAGATGCAGCGGACTTGGAAGGACGAATGAAGCCATTAGCAAGGTATTGGTCCAAGTATTGTCGTAGGTGACGTTTTTCGGGTTCCTTAAGGGCGTAGATCCTACTACATGGAGGTTGTGCACCGGGTATGAGATCGATTTGACAATCGTATGATCTGTGAGGTGGTAGGGTGTTTGCCTGTTCCTTTTGGAAAACATCCTGGAATTCTTGATATTCCTGAGGTAACTGCACGACTGGAGTAGCGACTGTGGCCAGGCCTTGGTTCAAGGGTTTTTTTGGGTAACAAGTATGTGCACAATCCGGGAAGGTTATTCTCTTCTCTCGCCAATCAATACAAGGATTATGTGTTTCCAACCAAGGTATCCCCAGTATTATTTGGAACTGCGGGGCTTTGATTAAATCAAACACAATAGTCTCTCGATGCCCATCCTCACCCAATAGTGTCATCTCTGCGGTGGAATGAGTTACAGGCCCAGAGGCAATTTCAGTTCCATCGACTGTGGTGATGACATCCGAAGTGGTCTTTTTGCAGAGAGATAGATTCATCCTACAAGCCAACTCGTGGTCCACATAGTTTCCAATGGCCCCGCTATCAATGTATGTCCTCACTGCGTGCATACGTGATGGCTGACTTGGATCTATAAGGACCATTGGTATGATGAAGTGCGAGGTCTGAGTATCCTTCTTCAAGCTCGGCAAGCGGATCTCTACGCTTGTCGGGCGTGGTCGTTTCCCGAATCAGGCTCTGTTTGATTTTTATCAGCAACTCCGACTACTTTTTTAGATGTTTTTATAGGGCAATCCCGTAGAAAATGTCCTGTGGCCCCACAGTACAGACACAATTGCATCTGCCATCTTCTTTCTCTTTCCTTTTGAGTTAAGGGTCCCTTGACCCCCCCGATCTGCATCGGTTCTGATACATCTGTTCCTTTGAGGGTAACATTGGGTTTAACCAATACCCGATTCTCGAACTTAGCTCGATCTGCCTTTCTATTCTGAAGTCGGTGATCTAACTGGACCACTACGTCTATATATTCTGCACAATCCTGAGGTGGGTTCACAACTTGGGCCAAAACGTCTTTGAGTTCACCCCGAAGTCCACAATGAAATAATGTAATTCGTTTTACCTCTGGCCATCCGGTTTCCACCACTAACCTATTGAAAGTGGCGATATAGGTTAGTAGATCCTGGTTACCTTGTCGTAATGATAAAAGTTCATTATCCAGGGCCTGTCCCTGTGAATGTCTGGCAAATAGTCTTTCCATGCTCAATTGAAAACCTTGAAAATTCGAAGAAGAGGGTCATCCTGGTTAACTAATGGAATTGACCAATCCGCTGCGCTGCCACTAAGATATGATAGTACAAAGGCTACTTTGGTTTGGTCGTTCGGAAAAGCTCTAGGTCTGCATAAAAAGTGCAAGCGGCATTGGTTCATAAACACGGCAAACTTTTTTGGGTCCACAGCAAAACGTTCGGGTGGAGCTAAAGGAATGCTCCCTGGTAGAACCACTTGCACAGGATTGCTCAATGAAACAGGAGTTGGATTCCCCCCCGAGTCCAGGTAATGGTGTTTGCCCAGCTTGGTTTTGCAGTAATTGTCTAGCAAGATCATCAGTGCGCTCCTTTGACACAATCAGTTCTCTCCTGAGGGCATTAGTCTCTTGGTGCGCGGAGTGCACTTCTGCCCTAAGTTCCCCTAACAATAGGGCTAGTTGGTTGGTTTCTGAGGTTTCCATAACGCCCGGGTGGGGATTTGTAGATAGGCTTTGCGTTCTGTTACGCTCACCTGGCTCCCACTGGGGCGTCGGTCGGACCCGGACAGCTGCGGTCTCCACCCACGTGATGCATAGTGCAGCGATGACTGACTGGATCTGCCCTCCTAATCTTGTCTGCTTAACCCGTAGAAATATTCTCCTGCAAGTGGAGAGATGGATTTGGCCACTTGTGGATTCAAGTGATGGCACCCCCACAGTCCTCCCCAACTAATCACCTCCGAAATGCCCTCACAGCAATCTCACCTTATATTCTTGAAAGATGAGCTCTCCATCCTGGTGGATTTGCAGAGGTGTGTCGATTCCAGTTACTTCACTGGTTTGAAGGCGCGGGAGAGTTCCGGAGAGTATTGACTATGAGGTTCCTGGTGAGGACCAGTGAGTATTAAGTTCATAGAGTTCAATATGTCCGATGTTCACTCTTGTTCCCCCCTTCCTTTCTTGTCTTGCAGCTGGCTCGTGAAAAGATGCTCTTGTGGCAGCTGGTGGCGCTCAGGTAAGAGTCTGTATTACCTGGCGCTGTCCGGTTAATGTTGCACGAGGAAAATGTCTTGTTTTGTCTCTCTTTACAGATGCGGCACATGAAAATATGGAGAGTCACAAAAGGATGCCTCCGGTGGTAAATCAGGTAAGTCGATGGTGGTAAGAATTATATTTGTTGGTTCCCTCGGCTCACCTTGTGGTTTTCTTTTGTCTCCTAGGTGCCGAAGTTCGGCAAAGAAATGATGGAGGCAGCGCCGACCCGAAGGATGCTGTGAAGACTGGTGAGTATGGCGCGGCGCTGCAGCTGGAGGTGCGGCACGTGCAGAAATGATGTTCTTTACAGGTCCGGAGACAAGATGGATCCAGAATCAAGTGTGGAATAGAAATAAGTTCGTTTTCTAACCTTTTCCCTTTCTTTCCTCTTTGTTTTAGGAGCTCCTGATTCGAGGCGGGCGTGGCAGAAGGCTGGATGCAGGCTGCAGGCACGGTGAGTGTTACGCTGCTGGATGCAGAATAACGCGAAGCGTGTGTTGCTAGTCGGGTGTGGTTTAAATAGCCTCAAAAGTAGTCCCAGGTAAGAAGTCCCTAGAACCAAACCGAGTAAAAAATAGTCCCTGTAGAAAAATAGTCCCTTTCAGGCTTCATGTTGGATTGGAGTCATTTGCAGCATGGTCTGCCTGAGGTAAGTAATGACTATGAGCCTGGCGCCTTAGGCGCCAGGACTGATTCCTACTATGAGCCTGGCGCCTAAGGCGCCAGGACTGAACCCAGATAGCCCCTAGCCGGGGCTGCTGAGGTTTTATTAAATGTCTAGATGCCTGCTCCCGGGGCTGATGGGCTTGGTCCGGATGCCTGAGGGTAGGCATCATGACAAATGTGTACGTTGGCTAGTCTTCTGAATTCTTCCAAGATTGATTCTGATAACGGAGTGTCGTCGAAAATGTAATTGTCCTGAGGGGCCTCTACACTGATGGTCTGTCCATGGGTTTGAAGGTTTAGAACTTTCCTTGGAAGATCTTTTAGGAGTTCCTGTGTGGCGACATTTCCCTTGGTCCCCTCCTTCAGTAAGCTGAAAATTTGGGTAATGTCCAGCCCTTGTTTCACTCCTTCACACTGGCGTAACAGGGGCCCCCGCAGCCCCCGCGGTGCGGGTGGCCCACTAGCACATGCCTGGGAGGGGGCCCCACTTGAAAAAAAACCTCTCTCACCTTTTTGAAGTCAGAGGGCTCCCCCTGCCCCCACGACATGGAAGACCCCAGGCTGGAGGCCTCCATTTCATGGGTTGGGGGAGTCCTCTGAATTAATAAAGAAATAGTTTATTTTTTAAGTCACTCTGCCTTCATAAAGAAATGATTTCCGTTATGGTTCGGTCCTCAACAGAAATAATTTCTTCATGAAGTCAGAGTGATTTCAAAAAGAGACAATCCGCATCATTACAAGTTTGGCGGTAGCCTTGCCGGTAAAACCGGTAGGCTGCCGCCAAACTTGCACTTTTTTCTGGCACCTGCGAATGGGCAGTTACCGGTAATTGGCCATTCGCGGGGGCCGGAAAAAAATGCTCCCCATTCTCATTTGATCCTCATAGGGTTCAATGGGAATGGGGAGCTCGGATGCACCAGCACTATTCAGAGTGGTGCCGGTGCATCCGACATGCTCTGCTCGCGGGTGGCGGTACGCCCGCCGGGTCAGACCTGTCGGGCGGGAAGGCAACCGGGAGCAGAACTCGTAGTTTGGCTGTCTGGTAACAACGGTACCGGCAAGCTTACCGGTACCGTTGTTACCAGACCAGCAAACTTATACTGAGGCCCAATTTCTTTTTTAGTAATAGGGCGACCCTCAAACCAATGAGGTGTGTGAGTGTATTGTGAAAGGGTGTACACTTAAATGTGGAGGTGGCTACCTGTATGAGTGTATGGTGAAAGGGTGCACACAAATATATGGGTGACTGGGTGTGCGTGTGTGCGTGTATGGTGAAAGGGTGCACACTTAAATGTGTGAATGGCTGCCTGGGTGTGCCTGTATGGTGAAAGAGTGCACACTTAAATGTAAGGATGGCTGGGCGTGCATGCATGTATATGGTGAATGGTGTTGGTGCTTGTGTTCAGGGGCACAACAAAACCTACATTTCGGCGGGCTGATTCTTCAAATGTTGGAAGAGGCGCTAACTTCACGGGTGGTGGGGGAAGCAAACTTATTTGTGTGGGGGCATCTAACTTCTTTACGCATTTTAATGAGACTATTCTAGTGCAGCTTCAATGTTACAAGCAGTTAACTCTCTCCTTTAAGTGTAAAATCACCCACTTATGAACTGTTGTGAGAATGAACAGTCTCCTGTTCCCTTTCTACCCTTCCAATCACTTCCCTGGCATGAAAGTACTAAACCCACATCAAATTTCAATTGCCTAAAAAATGTGGCATTTGGATGCAGGTACTAACAGTGAAATGCTTTACGTTAGTAACGGCTGGGCCCTTGTTAACAGCGAAACCCAGGTGCCATTTAACATCTGTGTCCTGTTCTGTCCGGTAACTGCTCTGAAGGTCAGCCAGGTTGAGTCAACATAGCCCACATTTTCTGGGGGTGAGTGCTGCAGCCCAGTCAACTGAATATTGTTAAGCCCCTACTTGTGTTTAATGCCTTAATTACTTATTGGTAAGCGTCATTAGTCCTAGCCCTATTCTTCCTTGTCCCTGTATTTGTGTATGAGGCAGTACTTGGGTATGAGGCACCATGTCTCATACACAAGCACTGGGATGAGGTAGAGGTACATGGAGGTAATGCCTGACTCAGCTACCTGTATATTCATTACTCCTAATCCCACTCTTCCTCATGCCAGTATTACCTATGAGGCACGGATCCTCAAACGTAAGCTCTGGGACAAGGAAGAGGGACGTGAAGGTAATTCTGGGCCAAGGAGCTGATTTTGGAGGTTGGGTAGGGCATGGGAGGGAGAGGGGATGTGTAGGCGGTGGGATTGTGCGATAAATCATAATGGTTGTCCATGTCCAGGCTCAGCAAGCATGATATGTGGTATTAGTGGCTAGAGAGGCATTTTGGTGCACCCAGTCTAGTTATTCCTCAGTTTATTATGACCTTTTTTAACTGCACATTTCTGATAAAGCAGTCCTGCTAAGTGTAATTACCTGGCTAGATTGTCATTTGGGTGCTGCCAGTATAGCCATTTCTTACTGCAGCATTGTATATTTTTTTGAGCATCTGTGATAAAAATGATATGATATAAGTCTATTTTAACATGCCTATACACAAGTATTTCTTGGTGCGACAAGCAATGGTGTGAAGATAGAGGGTGGACAAGACAAATGATTTTACTAGGCCTTGTGTCATTGAAATCGTGCAAGTGCGAGAATGAGAAATGCAAGGGGAAAGGGATGGGGAAGTGCAAGGAAGAAGGGAGGGGGGAAAACAGGGCTGTAATGCTCTGAGTAAGTGCAACCAGGACAGTGAGGCCCTATGTAGTGCAAGGAGGACAAGGGACTGTAGGGTTACAGTTACAGTTCCTAAGTGTGTATGATCCCGGAGGCAGTGCAAGGGTGACAGATGAAGAAAGAGCCTGGACTCAGTGAGACTCTGAGGGTAGCCAAGCAACCAGTCGGTACAGCAGACAGGTAGGTCAGGTAGGTCAGCAGGGGAGGTTAGGTAGGTCAGCAGGGGAGGGAGAGAGCGAAAGCAGAGGAGAAGAGGAAAGTTTTGAGCTGCTTCCGGAACATCAGGTGGTCCGCTAAAGTTTGGGAGGCGCAGAGAGGCATCTGCAGAGGAAAGAGATCTACCCCCCACTCTCTGCCTGAAGAAGCGTCTCGCCCTTAGACAGTTGGAGGTAGCCGGGGAAGGGCTAGAGAAAAAAGGTATTTTGCAAGAGAGCATTGGATGTAGTGTGAGCCCGACCCCAGAAAGCCTTGTGGACAATGCAAAGGGTCTTGAACTAGATTATTGCCACCACCAGGCGCCAGTGGAGAGATTTCAGGGCTGTAGAGATAAGATCCCTGGGCTTGTGGCCAAGGATAAGTTTTGCTGTCCTGTTCTGGATTAGTTGCAGAGGGCAGAGAGAGGAAGGCAGCTTGAGAAAGAGGCTGTTGCAGTAGTCCAGCCTAGAGAGAAACAGGGCTCTGGAGACAGTGAGCTTCTGGGGGAAAGTGAGAAAGGGTAGTGTCCCTTTGAGGAGGAGCAGCTGGTAGTGGGACTTCTTGGCAACATCCGAGATGCAAGGAGAGAAAGAGAGAGTGGAGTCGAAGATGACACAAAAGGTTTTTTGCCTCGCAGGAAGGTGAAGGAAGAGGGCCCTAGGTGGGCGGCCAGGATGATAGAGAGAAAGCAGGGGCAGGGGTCCCAATGAGAAGGATCTCCATCTTAATGGCACCAAGGTAGATATCATTGGCGGTGCACCAATCCTGAATCACAGATAGACAGTCAGGAATGAGCAAGAGATGAGAGGAGCCTGAAGGAAAGCTGAGAGCCATCCCCATAACACTGAAAGTTAGAGGAGAAGGTAGGCCAAAGAGGCCAAGTAGAGGTTGAAAAACAAGGGTGAGAGGATAGAGCCCTGGGGAATGCCACAGGTAGAGAGGTGGCAGAGAGAAAGGGACCAAGTTGGACCTGGGAGGGGCAGTCCAAGAGGAAGGAGGTCAGCCACTCCACGGCCTGATCCGTGATGCCCAGGTTCTCACGTAGTCGATTTATCAGGATGGCATTGTTGACTGTGTCGAAAGTAGAGGAACGGTCAAGGAGGATTAGGACAGAAGGAATGCTGGAATCAAGGTTAGAGAGCAGATCTTCACAGGTGTTCAGGAGAGAGGTTTTGGTGCCTCTGGCAGCTCTGAAGCCAGACTGATGGTCATGGAGACAACCAACAGATTCAATGTGGAGAGTAAGCTGGGAGATGGTCAGCTTTTTTCCAAGAGTTTGCCCAGGAATGGGGTGATGGAGATTGGGCGATAGTTTGCCTGAGAGGTAGGATCGACAGACCGCGTGTTGAGGAGTGGGTGCACAAGGGAGTGCTTAAGGGGAGAGGGAACGTTCCAGTGGTGAAAGAGTGATTAAAGAAATCGGACAAGGTGCAGTGAGGGTGTCAATATGGTCCTTGATGGTTCTGGAGGATCATGGGAGCACCTTTTGGACATCACTTTCATGGATCAGACTTGTCTAGAAACCTTGTCAGGTGTTGTCAGAGAGAAAGGGGAGAAAGGACCAGGAGAGGTAGAGATGGCCAAAGGGGGGCCAAGAGAGGGAGAGGAAGAGGAGATAGTGGACAGGATGTCTTGAGTTTTAGCAGAGAAGTGAGAGGCCAGAGCCATACGGAGGGTCTGGGAGGGAACAGGAGAGGTGGAGACTGCAACAGGATTAACCAGTTCCATGCAGATTTTAAAGAGTTTGGCCGTGTTGTTAGAGGCAGCAGAGACCCAGGCTTCAATGTGTGCTCTCTTCTTGATGAGTGTTATTGCTTCGACTGGCATTTTTGCGCAACCAGTCTAGGTATGTCTAAATGTGGCCTGGCATGCTTTACTGTAATGTTATAATGTGTCTACACTGGTCTACATTGTGCAGCCAGTGGGACATGTTTTCAATATGGCATGGCATTTTTAATAGCAACGCGTGATTTGCATATATTGGATTGGTTTTACCCCTGAAAACAATGGCAAACACTCTGGCTTTTTAGCCTATTTTCTCAGAAAGTGTGCTGTATATTGCATTAAAACACATATTTATATCTTTCTCCTAATGCAGTGTGCGGCATACCCCTTCAGCAGGCGTATTGTGCAAGCGTGATAATCTAGGCCGGCCCAAAGAGTGGCACGACCCATGAATTTCTGCCGAGCTGGGGGGGCCTCCTCAGCATGGCTGGCAGGGGGGCCCCCACATTTTGTGTTACGCCACTGCTCCTTCAACTTGTGTTTCTTTTAGAGTGGGGATCAGGATGATGTTCATGAAATTGCTTAGAGCCACCGTTGCTGATTCATTCTTGGACATTTCATTAGAAAGTTCCAACAATAAGCCGGCTTGAGTTTGCACCTCTGATTTTAAAAGTTCGAAGACTGAGACCAAAGAGTTTAACACAAAACTAAGAGCTGCCAGTGTGCCGTCACTAGCTTCTGAAGAGGCACTAGTAGAGACAATAGTGGGTCCATCAGGAAGGTCCTGAGATGTGGATAGTCTTGCCTCGTTTTGCACGCTTATATCTGATGGCAATGGAGTACTCTGGGGCTTTTCGAGAGAGGATGCCCTTTCTTCGCCCCCATGGGCACAATCAAAAGGCTGCCATGTACTGTCAGTTATATCAGCCAGATCATTCACACTTTTATTTCTTTTCCTGAAGAAATTATCATTTATTCTGCTCTGAATCTTCTTTGTTGTGATTGTGTATTCCAATCCCCGCTTCCATCCTTTCTGGATGAGGGAAATGAGGGCAATTTCCCCCATTGTTGGCTGACCATGCGTGTGAATGAGAGCGTGTACGATAACAGGGGCTGGCTGAGTTAGGGTTGGAGCAGGAGTATTTGGGGCTACAATCCCTGTCCCCTCCCCTCCGCCCAAGTATGAGCCTTCCTGATCAAACATGTTTTCTGGATCAGGAGAACAACAGAGTCTCATTTGTTGCCTCGATGGTAATATGGTATATTGAAATAATGACCCATACCAGGCAAGTAGTACTATTGCAATGCAGGGTTTATTTGTTTTTTAAGGTGTGGCCTTTCTTAGCATCCCAGATTTCCACTTCCCCGTTAAAGCACTTTACTTATGATAATTGCCGGGGGCCACTAAAGTGCAAAATAGGGCGTATGGCAAATGATTAGCGTTAAGAAAAATTTGTAAAGGCCATCGTACAGTTACCTCCGTGTCGCGCTCCTCCAGGGCCCTCCGGCGTCAAACAGCCGCACAACAGTCAGCGCCCTTTTCACCATCGGGCTTAACACCGCAAGGGTGGTTGGGGCTGTACTTTATGTCAGTAGATGGTCACGTGATCAGTCAAGTGACCTCCTCCTGGAAGCGAGCGCTCCTCAGCAAGAGCCCTTGGCAGCTCGCAGTGCTGAAAAGCAGGCAGCAGGTAGAAGAATGTTCGTTCTATTAAGGCAGTCCTTCTCTGTCTCTGAAGCACACGCCGCTCGGGCAGTTGGGGCTGTACTTTATGTCCATAGAGGGTCACGTGATCAGTCACGTGACCGTGGGCAAGCTCTGCCTCCTCCTGGAAGTGAGCGCTCTGCAGCAAGAGCCCTTGGCAGCTCGCAGTGCTGAAAAGCAGGCAGCAGGTAGAAGAATGTTCGTTCTATTATGGCTGTCCTTCTCTGTCTCTGAAACACATCACCACATGCCACATTTCTCTGTCATATCTCGCGATTATAGCCAGTGAATTAGCTGCCTTCACCGTCATCACTCCTACAGACAACACTTTCTTGCCAAAGGCATCCTGCCTCCTTGCCTCGTTGTCCGGGGGGTTGTGCATTTATGCTGTGACCTCGCCTTTCTTGCAGCAGCTGCCGATACCACCAATTCTGGGGAGGGCTGTGAAGACAAACATTTTGGAGTAGACTCCGGAGCTTTAAACTTCTTTTCTAGTCTGCCTTTTACCACCGGCTCCGAAAACGGATGGCGCATGGTTCGTAACCCTTCTTGCCAGACGTGATCTAGAATGGGGGCCGAGAATACAGACTTCCTCCTCTTCCCCATATGATCAAACAAGAAGCAGTCTTTCTTTTCCTCCTCCGGGGTCAGGCCAAACTCTATACATGCTTTATCCATCATTGCGTGGAAGGAACCGATGTCGTCTGGCGGTGATGGTTGCGCCGGGCTTCTTGGAGCTTCCACCTCAGCCTCCGATTCCCATGTCGAATCTCTGCAAGGGGACGATGATATGTTTGAAAAAGACTCTCCACGTTCCGAATCGGAATCCGGTAACTCTCCTTCCTCTGGGTGTGAGCGTGGAAGATCCTCACTATCCAGACGGGCTGTTGGTACCAAGGCCATTGACCGCGGGGCCGGACCCGGTTCGTCGTCGGCCGGCGTAGTAGGTACCCCCGCAGGTGCACCAATGTGAGGCAACTTTGCATCCAACCGGCTCAATAGAGTCCGCAGTGTGGATAACACTTCCAAGGACAACACCGCCTGGAGGTTCAGTAACGACAATGTAACTGGGTTACTTCGCCCCCTCGAGACCGTCAACGTATTGACACTCTGTAATCCCAGATCCGTTGGGCCTACCACCGGTTCATAGTAGTCTTCCATAGATTATATTGAGAGGGCCGCTTCCTGTTGTAACAGGGCCTCTGGTAAGATTGGATCGTACACCTCCGGTTGCCAGCCCTCCGTCGACGATGCCACCTTTTCAATCGTCGTCGTCTGAATCGACAAAGCGATTGTAGGGATAATCTGCGCTGATGGTAATGGAGGTGTCGACGACTGAACCCCGTCGACGACAGCGGTGGTTGTGGCGCAGGTTCCTGTGGCGTTCCCGCCTTTTTTTAGCTTGATTTATGCTTCGACGAATCTCGACTCGAGGATGACCTGTGATGGTCTCCTGAGGAGGTCTTAAACAGATCTTTTTTATCCTTTTTTGACGAAGAAGAAGAGGTTTTTCCTTTTGATGACGATACCCTCGCAGAATGTTTCTCAGAGGAACGCTTCTCCGTCGAACGTGGCTTCTTCGCCGGCGGCTCTGCAGATACAGAGCAGCGGGGAGCTACCAGAGATTTTCATCTTGAGGCTAAACTATGTGTAGAGCCTACCTCCGAAGGAGGGTACACTCCCGCGCCGTCATTCAGCCACGTCACCAGACGTCTATTTCGGTCTCTCAGGGTCTTCTTGAGAAGCCTTTACAAATCTCACAACTGTCTGCAGAATGATGAGGATGAAGACAATACGGCAATCCATATGCCCATCTCCTTCGTAAACCTTTTTTAATCCACATGTAGCACACGGACGAAATAACGCCTTCCCAGACATTTGGAAAGAAACAAAATCAACCTTTTAAAATAGCAGATAACACGAGGTGATCCCACTACTTTGGTAGACGGTTGAAATCTGAAGGGAGCCGCGGGGGCGGGCCTATTTATACCGCTACGTCCTATTGGGGCAGGCGTAAGCGGCCCAAAACGACGTAGATAGGACACAGAAGTGTCGACATTTTTTCCTATGGAAAACGTCTTTATAAATATACCGAGAGTTCCCAGTCCGACGACAGGGAATATTCTAAGCATGTGAATCCATGAAAGATCCAATGCTGGAGAAAGTAGTTGGAAACAGAGCCCAGAGCTGTTCCTTGGCTTATTGGCTGTAGGGGGATCCTGTTCAGGGTCTCCAGTGAAAGGTGAGTCCTTCTTCCGCTCTTTCAATCTTGGAATGTTGCTGTTAGGCGATCCTCTGCACACCAGGCCACGACACATCAGAACACTGCCCACATTCCCCCAACATCTCCTCCCAAGCTTCGAGGCTCAAGTGATTCGGTGAACCCACAGAACCGAAAACTCCGTACCAGTGTACGGGCTCGATTGCAACCCTTTCTGCATTGGCAACTGCCTTGGAGAACGTATAGCAGAAAGGGCGGCCTTACGTCTTCACGCCAGTCACGTGATACACTACGGCGTTCCCCATGTGATCTTGGTGGACGTCACATGATCCAGAGAAGTCACATGACCCAGGGGCGATCAGTATAAAGGTCTGAGAGACAGAACGCTCATTGCTTCTCAGCTGGCTTCGAACACTGTTTGGCGTTACAACTTGCTCCTTGTTACCTTGATCACGGAACTCTATCTCGGACTCCCTCGGACACCCCTTGGTACTTTTGCTTGGAACTGTTTACCTGTTGCCGGATATTTGGACTGCACCTCGACTTGTCTTTGGATCATCCCTTGGTACCTTGCTGATCTTCTACGCCTTTTCCCTACTGGGGATTCAAGTCTAGCCCTGACTCCCACAGGTGGCTACTCTTCATCCACGCTGAACCTGCGGTTCTACCATTCCAGGGATCGCCGCATCTAATGAGCCTCGAACCTCCCTACTAGGTCACCTGGGTCTCCATTACACCAGATAGGTAAGACACTTTAGTTACTTGTTTACCTCATTGTATTGTGCTTGCCTGGTACTTAACCTCATTCCCTCTTGACAGCAGCATCGGTGTTCCAAGAGGCTCCGTGGATCCGAGAAGACATCTCTCACCTGTGGCCTCAAGGGTCGTACAGCGGGTTTCTATTTAGTTCCCCTGTGCGTCACTTGGGGACGGAGGTCTCATCGGTCTACACGACACTCAAGTCAGAACAGACTGAGAAGCCGTATAGTCGTGTCAGACGATGCAGGGATCCACGGATGAACCCATAGCTGCTTTGGTTCAGGCAATTACAATATTAAGGGCAGACATGGCCGCCGCAAACACTGTGATCCATCAAAGGTTAGATTCCATACAAAGTGTTCAACAGTCCCTTCCTGCAGACCCTGAGTTTGGCGATACCGGCTCCTCCACTACACCCTCTCCCGTTACTGCTCCTGTAGTCCCAACTCCGATAATACTCCCAACCCCTTCACCCTTAGCTGCTCCTGAACGCTATCAAGGGGATCCCAAGAAGTTCAGAACCTTTATTAATCAGTGCAAGTTACATTTCCTATGCAGACCTTTGGCTTTTCCCACCACCACTGCTAAAGCCGCCTTCGCCCTTTCCCATTTGGCCGGAACAGCAGCTGCTTGGGCTAATCCCCTGTTAGAGAACAATAGCCCAGTTCTTTATGACTTTGATTTGTTGGTCCTAGAAATGGCCCGAGTATTCGATACCCGACACAAGCTACAGTCTAGGGATTTGGAGTTGTTGGAATTGACTCAGGGTAAAAGGTCTCTGATAGATTACATCACCCGATTCAATCAGCTAGTTGCGGAAACATCATGGCCAGAAAACAAGAGGGCGGTGGTTTTCTATATGGGGTTGAGTAACACCATGAAAGATGCATTAGCAGTGATCCCTTCTATGCCTACTCAGTATCAGGAATTGGTTGATCTGGTCTTGCAGGTAGATGCACGACGATCGGAGCGTAGAGCTGAATTGGGGGCCTCTTCCTCTCCCACTCTTGTTGGCACTCCTGCTTCCAGTACCGAAGAACCTATGCAAGTGGGAGGGTTACGTAGTCCTATTACAACATCTGAGAGAGAACGTAGAAGGGTGGATAATGCATGCTTTTATTGTGGTACCACTGGACATTTCGTGAAAGAGTGTCCTCGACGGCCCAGGAAGAGTCAGGTTTTTCGGACGGCTCGACCTTAGAACCGGAGAACAGGTCGAGTGTTCCGTCATCTTCTCCGGGTACCTCCCTTGCCTTTACTCGTGTTCAACCCATTTCTGTAAAGGCTACCCTATGTCCCTCTACAGGCCTTCTTCATGCAGTCAATATCATTATTGATTCAGGTGCCACTGGTAATTACATAGATATTGATTTGGCCCATTCCCTCAACCTACCTTTAGTGGTGAAAACACGACCGGAACATGTCCAAGCCGTAGACGGCTCTGCACTGGTTTCTGGTCCTGTCAGACATCAAACCGCACCCCTCTTGTTAACCATACAAGAAGTACACACCGAAACCCTGAGTTTTGATTTGATCACCACACCCCAATTCGGCATCATACTAGGGATTCCATGGTTACATGAACATAATCCATTGATCAATTGGCAGTCAGGTACTGTAGTCTTTGAGTCTGATATCTGTCAGAATTATTGTCTTCCGGTCCATCAAGCCCCTGACACACCTTCTCGGGCCTTGGGGGCCTTAGCCCAACTCACACTGACTGTCGACGATCCAGAGCTTGTGCATACACATACTGTTGGGGGGTTGGTATCTGGGATTCCGCCAGAATACAGAGAATTCGAATCAGTGTTCGACCGGGGCTCGTCTGAGGTACTCCCTCCACACAGACCATATGACTGCCCAATCGAACTGCTTCCCGATTCCAATATTCCTTCGGGCAGGATCTATTCTTTGTCCCCTTCGGAGGAACTGGCGTTGAAAGACTATGTACAGAACGCCCTACGATTAGGACACATCCGCCCCTCCACTTCACCCGCGGCAAGTCCTATCTTCTTTGTACCCAAGAAGGAGGGGGATTTACGCCCTTGTGTAGATTATCGGCGTCTTAACGCTATCACTAAAAAGGATAGGTATCCCATCCCGTTAATCACTCCACTTCTAGACCATTTAACACACGCTTCCATTTTCACTAAGCTTGACCTACGCGGCGCATACAACTTAGTACGCGTCCGCGAGGGAGACGAGTGGAAGACCGCTTTCTGCACTCGGTATGGCTTGTACGAATATCTGGTCATGCCCTTTGGCCTATGTAACGCCCCGGCCACTTTCCAACGATTCATGAACGACATATTCAGGGATATACTGGATGTATATATGGTTGTGTACTTGGACGATATCCTAATCTTTTCTCGTGATCTTGATGAACACGTGAATCATGTCCGAGAAATATTGACCCGTTTGAGAGAACATTCCTTGTTTGCCAAACCTGAGAAATGTCAGTTCCATAAGACAACTGTTGAGTTTTTGGGTTTTCACATCACCCCTGGGGCGTTATCCATGAATGAATCTAAGGTCAAAGCAGTATTAGATTGGCCAGTACCTCGAACACTCAAATCCTTGCAGGCTTTTTTAGGGTTCGCCAACTTTTACAGACGTTTCATTTCTTCCTTTTCCACAATTGTAGCCCCGCTTACGGCCCTGACTAGTCCTCAGGTATCTTATCAATGGCAGAGAGAACAGCAGGAGGCTTTTGAGGCTTTGAAAACCGCCTTTACTACCGCACCGGTACTCCAACATCCAAATCCTGATCTTCCGTTCATAGTAGAGGCGGATGCCTCTTCCTTTGCCCTCGGTGCGGTATTATCACAAACATGTCCAAATACAGGCAAATTACATCCAGTTGCATATCATTCCCGTAAGTTTTCCAGTACTGAGTCTCATTATACCGTTACGGAGAAAGAACTCTTGGCTGTCATGGATGCTTTCCGTGTCTGGCGTCATCATCTTCTGGGGGCTAGGCATCCCATCACGGTATACTCAGATCATCGGAACCTACAGGATCTGGCTTCTTTGAAATGCATCAATAGCAGACAGGTCCGATGGCATCTTTTCTTTTCCGCTTTTGATTTCCATATCATGCACCGTCCTGGCACTTCACATGGGAAGGCGGATGCCTTGTCACGTTCTCCGGGAGGGGTCCAGTTGCCTACATTCCCCGACACTGTTCTCGGTAAGAGCCATGTGATTTGTCTCTGTACACCCTCATTGTCACAACTAGATTCGGTCCGGTCCTGGACTAGCAATCATTCTGACCAGTTACGAGAATGGGATCCTGTATATTCTGATGGTTTACCTTTCGTACATGAACGCCTGTTTCTTCCTACACCTGATACACGTAATCTAGCCCTTGAGTGGTCTCATGACGCTCCCTTTAATGCCCATCCCGGACAAGAGTGCACTTTAGATCTTCTCAAGCGTTGGTGTTGGTGGCCTTCTATGAAGCGCGATGTGGAGTGTTATGTCAGATCTTGTGCGGTATGTGCTCAGGCTAAACATCAAAGGGGTCGACCGGTTGGATTGTTGCTTCCACTTCCGGTACCTCCCAGGCCCTGGCATACGTTAACAATGGATTTCGTTACCGATCTCCCCAAGTCAAAAGGCTTTGACACCGTCTGGGTAGTGGTGGACACGTTCACTAAAATGGCCCGTTTTGTTCCTTGTAGGGGTATCCCTTCGGCCCCTGTCTTGGCGGACTTGTTTTTTGAACATGTGTTTATGCTATTCGGCCTCCCTTCGGTCATTGTTTCCGATCGAGGATCACAGTTCACCTCTCGGTTTTGGAGGTCCTTGACGAAACTATTGGGCATTGATACGAGGTATTCTTCGGCCTATCATCCGGAGACCGATGGTCAGACCGAAAGGACGAATCAATCGATGGAACAATACCTTCGTTGCCTCATATTGCAACATCAGTCCTCCTGGTTGGCCGTTTTGCGGCTTGCGGAGTTCGCGTATAACAACGCGGCTCATTCAGCTACTGGTTATTCTCCTTTTTACGCCCTCTATGGTCAACATCCCAAGGTTTTGCCGGTCCCTGATGCCTCTGGTTCTTTGAATCCTGCGGCCACGACATGTCTTAGGGATCTTTCTGCTATTCATGCGAGTACAGTGGTTCATCTCACTGAAGCAAAGGCCTCTATGAAGGCCCGTGTGGATGGCAAGCGTCGTGCTGCTCCCCCTCTGGTGGTGGGTTCTAGGGTCTGGTTATCTTCCCGACATCTTCGCCTAGTGGGTTGCCGGAAGTTGCTGCCTCGCTTTGTCGGGCCGTATGTGATCTCACAGGTTGTTAATCCGGTGGCTTTCCGTCTAGTACTCCCCAGCTCTTGGCGTATCCATCCTGTGTTTCATGTCTCCCTCCTCAAACCCTGTCCTGACTCAGTCCGTCTTCGTACCCCTGTTGCGCCGGTGTCCTTGACCTCTCCTGATGTTTTTGAGGTGTCGGCCATTTTGGGTTCTAGGTGGTTTAGGGGTAGGCTCCAGTATCTGGTGGATTGGACGGGTTACGGCCCGGAGGAGCGTTCGTGGGTTTCCGCATCTGATTTGAACGCCCCACGGTTGGTAGCCCGCTTCCATAGGGATCATCCGTCCTGCCCACGGGGTCGTGGGCCGTTGGGGGGGGGCTATGTTAGGCGATCCTCTGCACACCAGGCCACGACACATCAGAACACTGCCCACATTCCCCCAACATCTCCTCCCAAGCTTCGAGGCTCAAGTGATTCGGTGAACCCACAGAACCGAAAACTCCGTACCAGTGTACGGGCTCGATTGCAACCCTTTCTGCATTGGCAACTGCCTTGGAGAACGTATAGCAGAAAGGGCGGCCTTACGTCTTCACGCCAGTCACGTGATACACTACGGCGTTCCCCATGTGATCTTGGTGGACGTCACATGATCCAGAGAAGTCACATGACCCTGGGGCGATCAGTATAAAGGTCTGAGAGACAGAACGCTCATTGCTTCTCAGCTGGCTTCGAACACTGTTTGGCGTTACAACTTGCTCCTTGTTACCTTGATCACGGAACTCTATCTCGGACTCCCTCGGACACCCCTTGGTACTTTTGCTTGGAACTGTTTACCTGTTGCCGGATATTTGGACTGCACCTCGACTTGTCTTTGGATCATCCCTTGGTACCTTGCTGATCTTCTACGCCTTTTCCCTACTGGGGATTCAAGTCTAGCCCTGACTCCCACAGGTGGCTACTCTTCATCCACGCTGAACCTGCGGTTCTACCATTCCAGGGATCGCCGCATCTAATGAGCCTCGAACCTCCCTACTAGGTCACCTGGGTCTCCATTACACCAGATAGGTAAGACACTTTAGTTACTTGTTTACCTCATTGTATTGTGCTTGCCTGGTACTTAACCTCATTCCCTCTTGACAGCAGCATCGGTGTTCCAAGAGGCTCCGTGGATCCGAGAAGACATCTCTCACCTGTGGCCTCAAGGGTCGTACAGCGGGTTTCTATTTAGTTCCCCTGTGCGTCACTTGGGGACGGAGGTCTCATCGGTCTACACGACACTCAAGTCAGAACCGTTGCCAGAGAGCACTTGCTGTGGTTGCCACCTCCATTGGTCACAGACCTGGTTACCAGCATTTAGGCAGCAGGCCACTTCAAATGGTACTCTGAAGTGGAAGAGAGGAGCATCTTTCTCCGTCCTTGGAAGTCTTTGAGGGTCATTATAAGTTTGCTGGTCCGGGAAAAATGACGCTAAACATGGGAGAAATAGCATGACTGGCACTTTTTCCGTACCAGCAAACTACAGGTTTACCAGTAGGGGCTCCCTGATTAACCTCCAGCAAGGAGCTGGAGGAAAATTGGGCCCTCGCTGGCAAAAAACAGCCTGTATATCTGGCACTGGTACTACCTGTGCCAGAAATACCAGCAATCCTCTCTATGGTGTCGTATTGGAATGGGGATTTACCACCCTTTCTGGCATCTGTAATATCCTGGAAATTTCAGGATATCAGGTGGCAGAAACAGTAGGTCAGTTTGCTGGTATCCCGCCAGAATTACCGTCTAGATACCGGCAAACGTGTAATGAGGGCATTTATCTTCACCTCTACGGTAGAGGACTTTGAGCAGACTGTACCCCAATAATGTTCCAGGTGATCTCTACTTATTCCAGCATCTAACGATGATTGCGTTGGTTATGATATGATAGGTTATTTATAACGCGCTTAATACCAAGAGGTTTCTAAGCGCAGACTCAGGGATTGAATCTGTGCTCCATGATGTCTTGCTTCCAAGGCGAGCACGTTGCCCCTGAGCTATCCTCCCAAGACTTAAGGGAGGGATCTCACCCCCTTATTTAGTGATTTTACAACAGTGGATTGATCCATTTCACACCTTCTGTAAGGGTCCAATCCTGGCTACTGCCTGGTGATGTCAGTCCAAGTGTGTTTTGGCTGCAGGAAGAGGGAATGTGGCACAGCAAGAGTGAGTGGCCGAAAACATCACAAAATGGTGTAACCCTTCTCCAAGTTGTAATTTCTCTCCTGAGCTAATATAATCCCTCCCTCTCCAATGCCTGCCATACCTTAAAGAGAGACTCCAGTTATTACCACCATGGAGTGACCTGTCCATTGTCCTGGCAGGGCTTTCCTTTGAAGCACTTGTACACTCCTTACCCTGTGGGGTATATCCTGTTCTCCTGGGTAGGTGACAAGCCTTCCCAGATTGAACAAAGGCAGCTTCTATGGCTAGACTCAAATGGTCTGTTTAGGTGAAACACCACCCTAGACTCTTGTCCACAAAATTCAGATAGATGAATGGGTCACTAGAAACCAGAGTGACAATAAAATGACATCCAAAGGGTGTTGGCCAGTATAACTGTATACTGCCATAGACCACCATATCAAACCAGATATGTTTTATATTTCTTTATTAATCTTTCACCAGGCTTTGGGGAAGTAAGATTATATATAAATTGGATCAGGGTTGCCAACAGTTAAGAGCAGCCTTGGCTGTTTGAACTGTGTGTTTCATCAGGTTGTTTGTAGGAATGCACATGCTACTCTATAACTGCCTTGTTGCCAAACCACAGTGCAGCTGCTGCAGGTGTCAGTAGACAGTCACAGCAGAGTTACATGTTTGTATTATACTTTTCGCATTGAAGCATTATAAACGTGAGCCTCAAAAGCAGAGCTCACTTTCTGAGGCAGAATTACAAGCATTATTTTGTCTTAAAAAATCAAAAAACCTTGTTATTGCCAACCTTGGCATTCTGTCACATGCCACACAGCCAAAAATGGTTCCCCAAATCCTTCCAAGCATATGGGTTTATCATCAAGACGCAAATACCTACTTAGGCCCTTTGCATCGGAGTGTTGAGATCAGGCATATGCTATATGTTCATAATCAATCCTTGCAAGATACAGCTCAGCGCAAACGCTTTGGATTATCCCCTGCATAGCCATTAATCATCTGAGTGGCCACTGGTCTGTTTGGACAGTAAAGCGAGATCTGAAAATGTAGAGTTCCAACTTGCGCATGTTTCAAACCACCGCAAATACCTCTTTTTCCATTGTATCACAGTTTATCTTTAGTTTTGCCTGCTAATGTAGGAAATGTGCTGTGTTAATCCCTTCGAGATTAGCCGTGCTAAAATGGCTCCAATAACAAATTTGTAGATGTCTGTCTGGATAATAAATTCCTGTCGATAATCTGGGATCTTTAGAACAGGGGCTCTGTAAAAATACCTTTTAGGCGAGGGGGGCGCTGTTGGGCAGCAAGAACGAATGGTGGTCTAAGCGTTGCTCCGGCCCGAGGATTATCCACAACACATAAAAATCCTTCTGTGTGCCGATAATCAATGTTCTGAACAGAAGTTGGGACAGTGGCTAGTTCAGAGACATCACTGGCCAAGAATGATTGGACTCTGTGGGGCAACAAGGGGCAAAAACACTGCTGGAAAGATTAGCTGAGCAGGGAGGAAGCAGACCCCAAACTGAGGCCCTGATAAGTGCGGTGGCTTCCACAGCGCCAGCCCGCGGCGTATGATGTTCCCACAACACTAAGGGCCTTGCGATCTTTGAACCTGCTCTGGCTGGCTCCGTTGTGCCATTTTGCCTACATAACAGAGGTAACCCCCAGTGCGGAAAGAACACCGACAAGGGGGCATGCCAATTGTGATCTGGCAGATAAGGTGACCGCCTGGTTGCTGCGTGGCGCGATTGGTGTGGATGTGGGGAAGTGGCGACTAGGCTGAGACCACACCGGCCCGACTGAAGTATCCATTGGGGAGCCCAGAAAGAACACGTTGAGTCCTGATCCTATTCCGGACATTGAATCTGGCCCTCCTCCAGCTGCCATAGGGGGGGTTCTGACACCGTATTCAACATGTGGGAGCAACAGCAGCGGCTGACGGCCGCTCTCTGGTGACACAGAGGGAAGCATAGGCCCGTTACACTGCCGGTGGGGACACAGGATGACCAGGTGCGGGTGCAGTGGTAATTGGAGGTATAACACCGGTACAGGGAAAGCACACCACGCTCCCCCTCACACGAAGCACAACCCCTCCGAGGGGACAAATTAAACAGTAATTCCAAAGTAGTAAAGGGTGCCTCAGTTCTAGCTAAAGTAAAGGAACCCGGCTAGTGATTTAAACATACCAAAGATGGGCCAACGCAAATTCGTAAACCTGCAGAAAATTCTGGTCCCCCATGGAGGAAGGGACAACGAAGAAGTGCGACACAACAGGGTAAATAAAAAAACGCTGGAAATGATCTGGAGTTGACATGACGCCACGGTCCATGCGGGTGCGGACCTATAAAGAAGAAGAACCCAGAGCTATGGACGCATGGACAGAACATCCTGTGCAGCATCACGCTTTTCCGAGCTCCGACTGTGTAGCAGTAAACAAGACAAGGAATAAATCCTGATGCTGTGCTGGGGGAGAGGGAACAAGACAGATACAGAGCCTGAGCCAAGGAAGCAAATCAAGATTAGCCAGATAATTTACCCTTCATGGATACTCCTGATCAGTAGATGGTCAGCCCTTTCAACAGCAGGCCACAAATCGCGGTGTGCACCCCACTGCACTTACTGAACACCAGGCTGTGCAACATAGTATAAATGGCTGGACAATAGTGTATAGCAAACACAATCTACTAATGCGCACATTACGTGGCGATGACAACGGAGAAAAGAAAAGGGCTCTCTGTAGAATACATCTGGCAGCTAACGAGAAGGGGTAACTGATACGAGTGGAGCAGACAACCATCAAATATGACCACACCAGCGTTGGAGAGTAGTGACACGATATGATGAAGGGCGCCAACAAGAAATGTGGCCCAATGGATTCTTATACGAATACCACAGCAAACACCACCATGGTGGCTGATCAGGGAGCTAGCCGAAGCCCTGATGCAATACCAAGGGAAACCCGAGACGACCAACTAATGATGGCAATGCAGAATGGATTTATGGCAGTGAATGTTAAGTTAGATGATATAGTGACAACAATCAGCTCTCTGAAGGCTAAAGTAGAAAAAGAAGAGAGTGGTCGTGTAACCGAGGCTGAAACCAGAATTGAAGCAGTGGAAGACAGAATGGGCCAATATGAGTGCGACATTGCGGAACTGAAATCTGAATAAGTCAAGACCCGTGGCAAATTTGTATTTGTATTTGTTTATTTATATTGCGCAACCTGCCCAGGGGCATCAGGGCGCATCAGGGCGCATGTTTGGAAAGGTAGTTACAAGAAAGTGTTACATAAGAGGATACAATATACAGTTATATAAATATATACATCAAATTTACAATGAGAGTAGAGCATGTGGTGGGACCCTCCACGAGGTGTCCGATTGGTAAGCAGATACAGTATATACATTGAGAAGCCGGTTAGCAGAATAGGAGCAGCAAGAGTTACAGAGAGGAGGCCAGTGCATCATCCTGTTCGTAAAGCCAACGTTTGGTTCTGTCTTTGAAGGAATGGGGGATGGAATTCCTGAGATCATTGGGTAAGGAGTTCCAGAGCTTCGCTGCAAGAACTGGGAAGCTCGAACCTTGGGCTGTCAAAAGCTTGAAGCTGAGAATGATTAGTGTGTGCGGAGGAGCTCGAATCACGATTGCGCCGTAACAACATCCGTATTCTGGAGATACCAGAGACAGCAAGCAAGGGACCGATGGAACCATTCATAGAGAACCTTCTCAAAACCCTATTTGAAACAGCATCATTTTCAACACACTTCTTGGTGGAACACGTGCACCGCTCCCTCGCTCCGATCCCCAGACTCAGCGCTCTGCTGCGAAACAGTATTGCAAGACTGCTTAATTACAGAGACAGGGACCTTATTCTAAAATTATCCAGAGAAAAGGGGACACTGCAATACGAATCCAGTACTGTTCATATATACCCAGATTTCTCAGCTAGGGTCCAGACACAACGGAGGTCATATGACCAATTGAAAAAGGCACTCCGAGCAAGATGCACTCCATACACTTTGATGTTCCTGGCTGAATTAGGATACAGCATGGTGGCCGGGCGCACTTCTTTGAGAATCCAGCAGAGGCCATGGCATACCTGGAAGCGTCCATCCCCCTTCCGCAACGGGACCGCAGAAACAACCAAAGCCCCGATCAAGTGATTTGGAACGAACATGACAACGAGGCAGGATGAAAGGTGAATCCCAATTTCGAACATAGAGGTCAATGGAGAAGCATTATAAAGAAAAATAGGCACACAGCAAAGATGTTGGAATTTGGTATGCAGAGGAACATGAGCGCTGGGCACGCTAAGGAAGCACAGACTTTTCACAGAACCCCCAGGAATACTCCACAGTTATGTAAGGGGTACACAATCGAGTTGGGGTAGATGGTGAGGGTGGGGGGACACAAGGGAAATACAGATGGGGCAGGGGGATGGGAGTAGCGAAATGTTCAGTGTTACAAAACATAGGTTGGCGAGAAGGCAGAATGATACACGGTCACACAAAAAAAATTGGTATTTTAAAAGGCATACTGACGAAATAGATAAATGGTGGTATAGAAAATGGGTGAATCGATAAGTCTGATGCCGAGGCATTAATAACCCCATTAAAGCCAGGAGGATACTGGCATATATCGACCGCCATTCACCCAAAATATTAATGTTACAGGAAACGCACACCTTGGGGACACTAAATTAGACTTTCATCTCTAAACGGGGACGACAGAGATTCTTTACCTCTTACTCATCCCAATCTAGACGGGTGTTGATACTGGTGCACCGCACATTTCCCTTTAATTCCCAAAAAGGTATAAATAGACCCAGAAGGAAGATACATAATAGTGTCAGGAGAATTGGCTGGGAAAAGGGTGATACTGGTGAATTCATATGGGCCCAACATAAACAACCCAAATTAATATAACGGGATTGCCGAAAAGTTGGCAAAGGAAGGCGAGGCCCCCATCATATGGGGTGTGGACTTCAACACGGTTATATATGTGGCAAGAGACAGAACAAGGACTACCCAACAGAAACTAACTAATGCCTCCCAGATGATTAAACAAATAATGGATCAACTTGGTTTGATCGATGTATGGAGGAATGAGCACCCAAAAACAGCTGGGTACTATTCCACGGTGCATGATGCAATGTCTTGAATTGATTTGTGGCTTATCTCAGCTGAATGGGCATCCAGGCTATAGGGTAGCAATATACTATCATGCACTCTCTCAGACCACTCACCAGTAGCGATGAATCTATTACTGAGGGAAGTACCGAGACCTCACCAAATGTGGAGAATGTCGCCAGCGGTATTGCAAGACGACTCACTAGTCATATCCCTGCGGGAAAGGATAGAAGGGTTCTTGGAGATAAATGAGGGAACAGTACTTAAATATGCCATAAAATGGGAGACGTTTAAAGTGTGGCTAGGGGGCACGATGATCTATACCACCACTGGGGTATTGAAAGAAACAAGGCGAGAAATATGGGACATCGAGGGGGAACTACGACACCTAGAGAACCAATATGGTATGACCAAAGATAGGGCTCTCCTGGGAATTATTAAAGGAAACCTGATGAAATTCTGCAATCTGGCGGACCAATAAGTGCGATATATGGCAAAACCAGCCCAGGCCCGTAGATATGGGCAGGGAGACCGACCCTGGAAATTACTAGCAGGAGTGATAAGGGGCGAGAGAGGGGTACAGATTATCACCGGGATTGAAGGGACCTCTGACTAGTTGATAACGGCTGCCGAAGCAATAAACAAAGAGTTCCGGAAATATTATATGGCATTATATGCCAATGTGGACACAAGTATAGACAAAGAATTAGAACTATATTTAGCTGACAGCCCCTCTATTGGTCTCACGACAAGAATAATGGAGGAAATTAACAGGCTGATTGAGATAGAGGCAAATGAAGAGTCAATAAACGCATTGGCCTTGGGCAAAGCCCCGGGGCCGAAATGGACTTGACACTGAATTATATAAGGTATATAAGGAAGTCCTAGCCCCGAGGCTCCTGAGAGTCTGGCAAGAGGAGCTTGTGAAAGGGCAGCTCCCTCCATCGTTGGTAGAAGTCGTCATTACGGTGCTACCAATACCGGGACGGCCACCAAACGACATGATGTCTTACCGCCCTTTATCCCTAATTAATACAGATGCAAAGATCTTTGCCAAAGCACTAGCAAACAGACCTCTACCACATATGCAACAATTGGTACACCCAGATCAATCGGGATTCATCTGTTTACGGTCAACGGCCCTGAACCTATGACGCCTATTTGGGATCATTTCACAGGTTAATCCAGAGACAAGGGTAGCAGCTGCGTCATTGAATGCCGAGAAAGCCTTTGATTCAGTGTCATGGAACTTTTTGTTCAGGGTACTCAGACACTGTGGGGTGGGAGACAATTTCATTAGCTATGTCCGACTTCAGTATACAAATCCAACCGCCAGAGTCCGTACTAATGGGACACTATCACAGGCAGTTGCATTGACCCGAGGTACGAGGCAAGGCTGTCCTTTCTCCCCCTTATTATTCACACTCACAATAGCGCCCCTGGGCGAACGACATGCACACAGAGGAATTCATATAGAGGGGGCCCCCCAGATAATCTCCCTATATGCAGATGACACACTGCTATATTTACGGAACCTCAAGGAAAACCTTAGACCTGTCATGGCAGAAGTAGCTGAGTTCACGACACACTCGGGATATAAGATTAATAATGCAAAGTCTGAATTATTCCAGCAAACCAAGACCACAACAGAACCTACTGATCTGTTGGCATTCCAGTGGTCTTCGACTAGACTCAAATACCTCAGTCTGATGGTCTACCGCAAGCAACAGACACTATAGGAAGAAAACCACAAAGCCTACCTCAATGTGTTACCAACAAAATTGGCAGCATGGGCTAGACTTCCGATGTCCATATATGGCAAATTATCTCTATTGAAAATGATAGTGGTACCCAAGTTACTTTATTACTTTATCATGATCCCAATATGGCCGGTCGCAAATACTTCACTAGACTTAGGTCCATGGTTATACAATACGTTTGGGGGAATGGTGTGCCCAGGATGAGCTGGGACTGACTGACAGAACCATATGAACGGGGTGGCCTGGCACAATATGCAGGACATTGGTATTTACAGGCACCGACTCCCTTTGGCGAGAGAACAAAACCGAGGAACTCAACTTCGGTGACATGGAGGAGCATTTCTCGAGTTTAGCGCACAGTTTGTGCTGGCGAAGTTTTGCAAGGACTGAGCGAACATGTTCCACATGATCACTTTCAGAGGCGGAATACACCAGGATGTCGTCAATATAGACGAGGGCACAGACATCGATTAATTCCCGTAATACATCATTCATGAAGTATTGGAACGCCGCGGGAGCGTTGCACAGCCCGAAAGGCATTACCAGATGGAATTCAATGTTTTGGAGGCGCGCATTCTAATATTGTTTTTCCCTTTCTCGTTATTGTAGGTCGCAATGTTCGAACAGCAGCTGTGGTAACGGTTCGCCGGAAGTCCTTAAGCTAGTACTCACAGGTGAGTGATGTTTCTTCTTCTCTTGGTTTCCACAGATTGCAGTCCAGTTGAGATGCTGAGTGCTGGATGGTGTTTTCTCAGGTAACACAGAATAATCTGGTTCTTGTTCTTGCAGGATTACAGGAAGATGCTGGAGACCAGGAGCTGGACACGGTGAGCATCACGCTGCTGGTTTCAGAATAAGGCCCTCAGGGTTCTGGTGGAAGCCTGCTTGTGGCACAACTTGTGCCCCCTCACAGTGGTCATGACAGGAGGATGAAGCTCAATTGGCAAAGGTAGCAATTTAGGTGCCTGTATCGGCGCAAGTACGGGTGGAGGGAACAGAGAGTACCCAGCAAGTTGTGAGGGCCACCATTGCAGCGCTCAGGGTGGAAGGAGGAAAAGGTCAGTGTGGCGTGGCAACAGTACCATGGCCCACAGTGGCAGCAAGGGGGACCGCAGCAAGGAAGGGGGGATTTCGGGAAGCAAGAGGAGGAGGATATGGACCCAGGGGAGGTGGGTACGGAGAGCCTCAATGTTGGAATTGTTTAAGGTGGGGGCATTTCGCAAAAGGAATGCAGGAGAAGGTCTGCAGTGGGGTATAATTATGGGCCGCCGCAACAGGGCCAAGGGCCCCAAGGACTAGGGTACCCGCAACAGGGTCAAGGGTATCAGAATCAAGAGTATCCACAGGGACAATACCAAACCTACAATCAGCAGTCCCAAGCACTGGACACACAAGTGCAGCACCTGCCACAACAACAGCACGGCGGTACTGCCCTGGTGAACAGGGTACCAGGTGGGGCCACTGCTCTCTTTGGGGGAGCAGCAGTGGTAGGACGTGGCCCCTTCTCGTTCCCTGGAACGAACACATACCCTGACTAGGACAGCCCACAGAGAGCATTTGCATGTCTGGTCTTGTCGACGACCCTCCACCCTGAAGAGGAACCTTTGGTGGGGTGGAGATAGGAAATAAGCAGTTCATATTCATGGTGGACTCTGGTACAACTAAATCATGTATCATGGAAGGAAACTTCCCACTATCAGGAAAATATCTTGACACGCAGGGATTTTCTGGGGCTATTTCCAAGGTTCCATAAACTAAGGAGTTAGACCTAAAGGTGGGATGGAAGATAGTACAGGTGCCCTTACTATATTCCAAGAGTTTCCCAGTCAAAGTACTGGGTAGGGACCTGCTCAGCAAGTTAAAGATGACTATATCCTTTACAGATCATGTGGTAGTCTGCTCCACGCCTGGGATGTGTGTTGTAAGGGCCATGCTGATAATACACACAATGACAAGGGAGGGGTAGTCCGCGGGATTCCCGTAGACACAGACATGTTCATTTATGGTATTGCGCTGCTTGTGGAGGAGGTGCCCCAGATTGCCAAGCAGTGTTGGCGAGTGCCCACTGATTTCATCTTTTGTCCAGCGGTATCCCGTGCGGTGGTGGCAGGAACGATATTATTGCTGTATTTACAGGGGTTGTTGGTGTTCGACAAGAGAGTTGTCCTATTGTGAATGGACAGGGACGGGTGTGAGTGATGCAACAGTGCTCCTTGTAGATCCAATAGTGCAGTTAAAGAGATGACAAATTGTTTGAAAATGACAACAAAGAGGGGGAAATAATCCTAGAGATCTGCATCCCATGTGACATTATGATACAGTACCGAAGAGTGCAGTGTCCCTTAATGGCAACATTAACTTTAAAAGAATTTGATGAAGATTTACAGCACGTGCCTTCACAGTTGTGGACTACAAATCCCCATGATGTAGGATTATTGAAAGATGCAACATCTGTGCGTATAACACTGAAGCCAGATGCTGTGCTGGCAAGGGTAAGACAATATCCACTATCAAGAGAGGCGCAGGAGGGGATTAGAAAAACAATAGAAGCCCTACTGGACCAGGGGATTTTTGTGTAATCTACGTCGCTGTGTAACACAGCAATATACCTCGTCAATTGGAGAATGACTCAGTACTTAGGCCCCTAAATGCTGTGGTACAGAAAGAATTTCCAGTCTTTCTGAATCCTTTGACAATTTTATGCAGAATCCCCAAAGAAGCTGTGTACTTTACTGTAGTGGATTTGAAAAATGCATTCTTCTCGATTCCACTCCATCTGGAGTCAAGGTACCTCACGGCATTTACACAGGGCCAGATGCGGTTCGAACACATTAGATTACCTCAAGGGTACTGCGAGAGCTCGAGCATATTTAACTGAATACGGCATGCCGATCTTGGGAATATTCACGTGCCTAGCACGATTATCCAGTACTTGGACGATCTGCTAGTGTGTAGTGACAGTGAACAGCACTGCGGGACAGACTCCATTGCACTCCTACAATTGCTGTCCTATAAGGGGTATAAGGTCGACAAGGTCAAATTACAATATTGCCAACAGGAAGTAATCTATTTGGGGCAGTTCATATCAGCGAATGGTAAGAGAAAACTACTCGCCAGGGCAGCGTCTGTACACGCCACCCCCAGACCTGCCTCAGTTAAAGAGATGCAGGGGTTTCAGGGCCTATGTAATTACTGTAGGGCCTGGATCAATCTTAGATCACACAGCATACATGAGACCACTTCTACAGGTCTTTTGGGAGTCACAAAAGACAAAGGACCATACGTTACGGTGGAATGCTGACATGATCATGACAGTTTGACCACTTAAAAGAAGTGATTAGTTCGGCACCCGTATTGGCCACCCCAGATTATATACAGGAATTTTATTTCTTTTTGCATTCGGATGGCCCGCTCATGACAGCGGTGTTGACACAGAAAAGCAGTATGGGCCATAAGCCATTACTCTAGTATACCGGACCTCTGGATACAGTGGTGCAAGGGCAGTTCGCAAGCTTTAGCAGCTGCTACTTTTGCGATAGAGAAATGTTCTACAATCGTAATGGGGTGTTCAGTAACGTTGTATGTGGAACATTCTTTGTTTGACATTCTAGAAAAGTCAAAATCTACCCTGACCACGCAAAGGTCTTCGGCATATGAGATCATCATTTCTAAACCCCATATTCATGTGGTTAGGTGCAAAACAGTGAAGCCTTCCACCTTTTTAACAGACATGCCTACTACAAAGGACCTGATGACGCACAACTGTGCCACATATGAGGGGGAGGAGGATGACACTCCGAAAGCAAGGGACTGTGCATTGACAGAGGGTAAGATACTTTTTTGTTGATGGGTCGTCCACAGTTGATCAGGAGGGTGGGCAGAGATGGACAGGGGCAGCAGTGGTACGACTTAAGGAAGGGGAGTACAAGATGGTGGTCCTGAAAAGGTTGCCTACGCATTATTCTGCACAAGTGGCAGAACTTGTGGCACCCATTGAAGCACTGAGAGCATCACAAGGGTGCCATGTCACAGTACATTCTGACTCTGTGTACGTTACAACTATGGTACACGCTGCTCTATCCTGCTGAAAGAGGAGGAGGTTTTTGGAGGGCAGATGGATTCCCAGTGCAGCAGGGAGCATAATCGGAAATGCTGATAGAAGCATTATCACAGCCATCTGCCGTGGCGGTCATTAAGTGCGCTGCCCACAGGAATGGGAGAGACGAAATATCAATGGGGAACACAGCTGCTGGCGCAGAAGTCAAAATGGCGGTGTATCTGCCAAATGAAATACCCACTGAATATGTTGTGACTGCCCTGCCTGCAAGTGAACATCCAGCACCTTACAAAGCATTACCCATCTCAAAGATTATTGAGCTACAAGGAAGGGCGCCTGAAAGGGAGAAAGAGTTGTGGTTACAGAGAGGTTGCAAGCAATCCCTGACAGATCTGTTATGGAGGCAAGAGACCTCTGGGAAGACAGTAATGCCCCAGGAGCTGCTAGCAGAAGCCTTCGAACAGTTACATTATCCATCCCACAGTTCGAAGCAGCACGAGCCGCAGACATGCAGGAGGACTGGTTTATACTAAGCATCCAGGAAAGCATTACAGAAACGGCCATACATTACACCATATGGCAAGGTTTCAGTACAGGGATGACACGACAGACGTTACGGGGCACCTTGCCTGCCATACTGGGATGTTCCGTGAATTACACATAGATTACGTGGCTATGGGTGAGCGTTGTAATGAATCTAGGTACCTCATTGTAGTGGTCTGTCCTTTCTCACGGTGGGTGGAAGCAGGGCCATGTGCACATCCGGATAGCAAGTATGCTGAGAGATTCTTAGTTTCTGGCGTTTTCTCGTGATGGGGTGTGTGTCAGGTTTTAAGGTCAGATAATGGCACACATTTTGTTCAATGCATTATTTCAACACGTTACTTGGCATCAAGCATCGATGTGTTCGATTTATCACCCACAGGCCAACGGTGTTGTGGAAAGAAATAATGGGCTCCTTAAAAGCAAGTTATCCAAACTGTGAACCACAATGAAGAAAAACTGGGTGCACTGTTTGCCCCTGGCCCTCTTCTGTTTACACACGCAGCCAAGCAAAAAACACCATTTGTCACCTCACAGAGTAGTCACTGGCCTGCATATGCATACTCCCATATCCCCTGTAAGAAGGGCTTCCGACTCACATAGGGGCTGCAGCAGTGCAAGGAGAGGAGTTCAAAGAATATTTGACTACACTAACTCAGGCCATTAAATGTGTCTCCCGACTGATTGCACCTCCTACGATTGCGACAACAGAAACGGCAGATGCTGAGCCTACTACAGTGACAGATCCTGAACATATGACCACATAATAATAAAATAATAATAATAACATGACCGCTACTGCCCGGGGACTACGTTTATGACTGAAATTTTGTACAAAGATGGAATAACTCTCAGTTCAAATGGCCCTAGGAGGTGGTGTTTGTACTCCCCTCGCAGTGAAAGTGAAGTAATTGCGCTACTGGGTCCACCTCTCTAACGTTCGTAGGGTACCTCCATAAAGCACACTGGTGCATAAGTTATCTTGAAACGAGGGGTAACAGTGCTTGTACCCTGACTATCTAACCAGCCATTCCAGGGGTGATACAGGTGTGGTGGCATGCTCAAGTGGAAGGTGAAGCTCAGCTGCTAGCTCTGTATTCTTCTTTTTTCTGGGAGCGCTATCTTCTCTCTCTCTCTCCCTCTCTCTCTTTCGCTCTCTCTCTTTCGCTCTCTCTCTCTCTCTCTCTCACTCAGTCTTTGTCTGTCTCTCTCTTTCTCTCTTGTTCCTTCTTCTTTGATGTACAAAGTACATCTTGTACGTTTATCCCTTTTCGTTGTCTTGTGTGTATGTGCTTCTATTTCAGGAAAGAAGAAGATGGACGCAACTAATGTAAATAATTTGTTAAGTAGGGACCCGAGGTGCAGACGCATGAATGAGGGAATGTGGACATATATCTATTATGGTGGGTCAGTTATTGCTGGAGGACTGTGTGTGATATTGTTAGTACTACTGGGAGTGTATTGGGTAGGGGAATTATACGGGGTGGTCCTATAAAGGGGGAATGGGGGAAATAGGATTGCATATTATCCGAATTTGACGATACATATAAATGTTAATAATACGAGTAGATTAACATATATTAGCACTAATGTGAATACTAATAATAATAATGGAAATTAATTTACTGACTTCGATAAGTACAATGTGTCAGTGGGGGAGACAGTAAATAGGTTGTCTTCAGTAAGTAGGGGGTTATCTACCAATGCAAAACGATATAATGGTATTCCCCATAGCACTATTAAAGCGGCCATCCCTTAGAGCGCATATAGAAGAATGAAGAGAGAAGTACGACAAAAGTATGACACGTATCAGGGCTGGGTTTTGATGTGATTGAGGATTTTCATCATGCTGAGTTCATAAATTCATGGTACTCTGATATGAGTGGTGGGGGTAAAAATGTTTTGAATGGGAGCTGTTATGTGTGTTCACTCATTCCACAAATGTCAGGGGTTCCTATGGTGTTAGTACCGCAAGCTATCCCAATTATAGAGGCACAACGCCTAGTTCTTCTTGCCCTATGCAGAATAAAAGGGTCTGTGTTGACTGACTGAAATATATTGAATTGCAGCGGAATTTACCGTAGCCGATTTCGCCGCAATTCAATTTGTACTTGTGTCAAACAACACAGATCCATGACCACCAAACCTCCCCAGGTCCCCCTTACTTACCTATTCGCTGGCCGCCACTCCTCCTATACCCCTGTGCCGTTAGTTCCATCCCTCTCACGGGTCGGATCTGACGCTGCAGGGTTCCTTTTTTATTTTTATTTTTCTTGGTGTCCCCCTGTAACGCTCACCTGGTTCCCTCGGAGGCGCAGGCCTTGATCTGGTGGGGATACCGTCTTCAGTGTTAGGCGCAGGGTTTGTTTTGCTCCCGGACAGGGCCACCTTCTCACCGAAAGTTTAAGCTGAAGAGTGAGGTGTCTGCAAGGGTAAACCAAGGTATTAGTGATTGGAAGGTTGGGAAAGTTCCTAGCCCTTCTCGCCCTTTCTTTCCCCGTGGAACTGGGTTGATAATTGCGCTTACCTTAGATAGGTAAATGCCGGGCTCTCCATCCTGCGTCTTGTGCAGGGGCGCTGGGTCCAGTTGCTTCACTGGATGCGAGCTCTGCCTCTTGATAGCAGAGGGTTAGCTGAGAGCGAAGACGCCGTTAGTGCACAAGCGTGCCTTGTAAGTATTTAAGTTCCTTTAGATTGTTCTCTTCTCTTTCAAAAGTCTTAAGTTTTTAAAGTCTATGTCTTTTTCTTTTCAGATGCTGTGGCGGTGAAGATTATCCTTCTAATGGCACGTAAGTAGAAAGACTGCACTAGCGCTGTAGAATGCACCGTAATGTCTCTTTTGTCTTTGCAGGTGCCGAGGTGCAGCGCGAACAGATTGGAAGCGAACGTAACACAGGTAAGCAGTCTTGTAACTAAGCGTTACTAACCGATGTATCTTGTCTTGCAGGTGCCGGAATGCAGCGCGAGCTGAGTTGGAACTAGCGTAACACAGGTAAGCAGACTCTGTAGTTAAATATTACTGACCGATGTTCTTTCTCTTTGCAGATGTCGGATGCCGGAAGAGAAAGGCTGAAAAAGGCGCCTTGGATGCTGCCGTTGGATTAGGTAAGTAGATGCGCTGCCTTTGCTTTGCAGGAGCTGCTGAAGACTGAAGAAGACTGAAGGTTGGATCCCAGCAGGTGATTTCGTGTTCACAGGATCTGGAGCTGGAGGTTTCCTGGAGCTGACACGGTGAGCGTCCTGCTGCAGATGCAGAATAACGCGAAGCACGTGAAACCAATCGGGTGTGGTTTAAATAGCCTTCTGTAGTGCTTAGGCGTCTTCTTCCACGGCCTCACCCCGGTAAGAAAAAGAGTTCCAGATTTCTAGAAGAGTTCCTGTGTTCTGCTTCCAGGGAGTGGCTCCTGCTCCACCCAGACAGAAAAAGTAGTCCCAGGCAGAGAAGGATCAGGAGACCAGCTAGCTGGTAAGTAAGCAGCATGGTCTGCTACAGGTAGGTCCACCAAGCACTCTTATCTAATATGAGCCCGGCGCTTCCTGTGCCGGGACCAGTCACCTTCATGAGCCTGGCGCCACTGGCGCCAGGACAAGGTCCAAAAGGTCCCAATAGGGACTGGCTGGTTCCTGGGATCAGAGTTATGGGCCTGCTTCCAAGGTCGTGGGGCAAGTCCTGGCCCCTTGGAAGCAGGGATCATGACAGCACCCCCCCTTAAGGCCCCTCCCAAGGTTGACTTCTCCGGAGGTCTTGGTTTGTTAGGAAATGTCCGATGAAATTTCTTGATTAGTCGAGGTGCGTGTACATGTTCTGCAGGTTCCCAAGATCTTTCTTGGGGGCCGTAGCCTTTCCAGTCAATCAGGTAGTGTAGTTTTGATTTGGAGATCTTGGAATCCAGGATATTTTTGATTTCAAACTCGAGTTCTCCGTCAACTAGGATAGGTTCAGGAGATTTAGTCAATCGGGTTTCTGGTTGAACAGGTTTTAGTAGTGAAACATGAAAGACCGGGTGCATTTTCATACGAGGGGGTAAATCCAACTTGACCGCTACTGGATTTATTATGGCAGTGATAGAGTAGGGTCCCAGGTATCTTGGGTTAAAGGTGCGTGATCCCTTTAAGGGTAAATGTTTGGTGGATAACCAGTCTTGATCTCCTATTTGGTATTGAGGGGCTTCCTTCCGATGTTGATCTGCTCCTTTCTTGTATTGTTCCTTGGCCCTTTGAAGGTGGGTAGTAGCTTCCTTGAAGGCCTGGGTGATGGTTGAATGTAGGTGGTCAACTGCTGGTGTTCCAAGATCCTGAGGTGGATCCAGGTTAGAGGTTCGAGGATGGTTACCATACAAAAGAAAAAACGGGGTCTTTCCGGTTCCAGAGTGGACTGAGTTATTGTAAGCGTACTCGGCTATCCAAAGGATGTCCTTCCAAGTTCCTTCTGTCTGTTGCAGCATGCAGCGTAGGTACTGTTCCAAAGTCTGATTGGTCCTTTCGGTCTGACCGTCGGTTTGTGGGTGGTGACTGGTTGAAAGTCTCACATCAATTTGAGCCAACCGACAGCAACTCCGCCAGAAGTGGGAGATGAATTGACTTCCTCTGTCCGAGATTAAAATTGAAGGAAAGCCGTGCAACCGAACGATGTTTTCAACAAATTCTCGAGCCAGGATTGCTGCTGACGGTAAACCCTTTAGTGGGATGAAATGTGCCATTTTTGAGAATAAGTCTACGATTACCAGGATTGTATTGTATGCGGAACAGGGAGGTAAGTCAGTGATAAAGTCCATGGAGAGGGTATGCCAGGGACGAGGTGGGATGTCAATTGGTTGTAAGAGGCCTGCTGGTTTCTCCTTAGGACTCTTGTTTTGGGCGCACACTCCACAGGACATGACAAAGTTTCTGATGTCCTTTCTCCAAGATGGCCACCAGAAGTGACGCTTGACCTTTTCCGAGGTCTTGGCCATACCCGGGTGTCCTTCCATTAAGGAGTCGTGATAACAAGAGATGACTTGATTTTGTAAGCTAGTACAGGGTAGATAAAGTCGTTCCTTGAAGTACAATAAGTCGTTCTTTACTGTGAAGTCTTCCCCCTGAAGATGCCATTTTTGTATGTCTGCTGGAGTTACAAGTTGTTTAACCTGGGCTTCAATTTCTTCAATGGATTGCATGCCGATCAGACCCAGGATTCTTTGTTCAGGAATAATAGGTACGGGCTCAGGGTTAACCATGTGTTCATCTACTCCAATTCGAGAGAGGGCATCCGCTTTACCATTCTTATTGCCTGGTCGGTAGGTGATTATAAAATCAAATTCGGCAAAAAATAATGCCCAGCGAAGTTGTCTGGAGGATTGGGCTTTGGCTGATTTAAGATACTGTAGGTTACGATGGTCAGTAATGACGGTGACAGTGTGTCGGGCTCCTAGGAGATAATGCCGCCAGGCCTTAAAGGCGGACTTAATAGCCAAAAGTTCCTTATCAGTAATGGTGTAGTTGATTTCTGGGGCCGAGAATTTGCGAGACCAAAACGCCACGGGGTGTAACTGGTTGGTTTCTGGATCTCTTTGTGAAAGCACTGCTCCCATAGCGAGGCTGGAGGCATCGGTCTCGACGATGTAAGGTAGTTCCGGGCGGGGATGTTTTAAAATCGGGGCTGAGGTAAATTTAGTCTTTAGCTCCTGAAAGGCTTGTTCTGCCTCGGTAGACCATTCAAAACGTTTGTTTTTTCTGAGGAGAGCTGTAATGGGTTGGACTACCCGAGAGAAGTCTGGAATAAACCTACGATAGAAGTTGGCGAAGCCCAACATACTTTGAACCCCTTTTACAGACGTTGGTGAGGGCCACTTGATGATTGCGTCTACTTTCCTCGAGTCCATGTGAACTCCGTCAGGCGACAAAATAAATCCCAAAAATCGACCTCAGTGACATGAAAGACGCACTTCTCTAATTTTGCAAAAAGTTTGTGTTTTCGGAGCCTCTCCAGTACAGCGGTGACGTGTTTTCGGTGTTCTGCCTCAGAGGACGAATAAACCAGAATATCGTCAATATAAACAACTACACACACATCAATGAGTTCACAGAGCACGTCATTCATAAAGAACTGGAACGCGGCCGGTGCGTTACACAACCCGAAGGGCATCACTTGATACTCGAACAGTCCATACTTGGTACGAAAGGCCGTCTTCCATTCATCGCCCTCCTTTATTCGCACCAAATGGTAGGCTCCTCTGAGGTCCAACTTAGTGTATATACAGGCGTTTTTGACTTGGTCAAGTAGTTCTGGGATCAATGGCAATGGATACCTGTTCTTAATTGTAATTTGGTTCAGGGCACGGTAGTCTATACACGTTCTTAAGTCTCCCTCCTTTTTTGGCACGAAGAACAGAGCTGAGGAGGCCGGGGACTTCGAAGGACGGATGAATCCATTAGCCAGGTACTGGTCCAAATATTGCCTTAGGTGGAGATTTTCAGGTTCAGTGAGGGCATAAATCCGACTGCACGGAGGAGTGGATCCGGGAATCAGGTCTATCTGACAGTCGTATGATCTGTGGGGAGGCAAAGAATTAGCTTGGTCTTTCCGAAAGACATCTTGGAATTCCTGGTATTCAGGAGGCAGTTGTGGACTCTCAGAAACAGTTGCAGCTAGTTTGGTGGAGGGCTGAGGGTAACAGGTAGAAGCGCATTCTGGAAACCGGATTGTCTTTGCTCGCCAATCAATTTGAGGATTGTGTTTCTCCAACCAAGGAACTCCCAAGATGACTTGAAACTGCGGGGCCTTGATCACATCAAACACGATCTTCTCTTGATGCCCATCTTGGCTTACTAACGTTACTTCCATGGTGGTGTGAGTTACGGGTCCGGAAGCTATTTCCGTCCCATCCACGGTGGTGATGACGTCTTTCACCGTCTTTGGACAAAGAGATAGATTCATCCTGGCGGCCAGTTCACAGTCCAAGTAATTCCCGATTGCGCCACTATCAATGTATGCTTTAATGGCATGCATACGATTAGGTTGCTCTGGACTCACGAGGACCATGGGCATGATGAAATGCGAGGTCAAAGAACTGGTTTTAACGCTCGGCAAGCGGACCTCTACACTTGCCGGGCGAGGTCGTTTCCCGGCTCAGAATTCTCGGTACCTTTATCAGACGCCCCTACTATCTTCTTCTTGGGCTTCACTGGACAATCTCGAAGAAAGTGCCCTGAGTTTCCGCAATAGAGGCATAATTGCAGTTGTCTCCTCCTTTCCCTCTCCTTTTGGGTTAAAGGTCCTTTAACAACCCCTATTTGCATGGGTTCCACAGAATCAGTTCCTTTCGTGGAACTTTGTGGCCTTGGAAAAAGTCAGGTTTCAAATCTGGATCGATCGGCTTTCCGATCCTGTAGTCGATGATCCAATTGCACTACCAGATCGATATATTCGGAACAGTCTTGTGGAGGATTTACCACTTGAGCCAGAACGTCTTTTAATTCCCCACGCAGACCTCTGTAAAACAGTGTGATCCTCTTATCCTCCGGCCATCCGGTTTCCACCACTAGTCTGTTAAATGATGCAATATAAGTCAGAAGATCTTGATTGCCCTGTCGTAGTGAAAGAAGTTCATTGTCCAAGGCCTGTCCCGATAGTGCCTTGCGAACAGTTTCTCCATACTGGCTTGGAAGTCCTGGAAGTTATGGAGAATGGGGTCATCTTGAGACACTAAAGGAACAGACCAATCTGCGGCACTGCCACTGAGATAAGAGAGCACGAAGGCCACTTTAGCCTGGTCCGTTGGAAAAGCGGCGGGTCTGCATAAAAAGTGCAAGCGACATTGATTGATGAACACAGCAAACCTTTTCGGATCACCTGAAAAGCGTTCGGGCGGAGCCAAAGGTATATTTCCTGGTAGATTGATTTGCACCAGATTTGAGGAAGCTGTAGGAGCGTGGCCCCCACTAGGGGTGGGTAGAGGAGTTTGTCCAGCTTGGGCTTGCAGCAATTGCCTAGCCAAATCGTCTGTTCGCTCCTTGGAGACCACTAACTCCCTCCTTAGGGCATTTGTTTCCTGACGTGCGGCGTGTACTTCCGCCCTCAACTCCCCGAGTAAATGGGCCAATTGGTCTGTGTCTGAGGTTTCCATTGCGCCTGGGCGGGAATTATGTGGTAAGGCTTTGCGTTCTGTAACGCTCACCTGGTTCCCTCGGAGGCGCAGGCCTTGATCTGGTGGGGATACCGTCTTCAGTGTTAGGCGCAGGGTTTGTTTTGCTCCCGGACAGGGCCACCTTCTCACCGAAAGTTTAAGCTGAAGAGTGAGGTGTCTGCAAGGGTAAACCAAGGTATTAGTGATTGGAAGGTTGGGAAAGTTCCTAGCCCTTCTCGCCCTTTCTTTCCCCGTGGAACTGGGTTGATAATTGCGCTTACCTTAGATAGGTAAATGCCGGGCTCTCCATCCTGCGTCTTGTGCATGGGCGCTGGGTCCAGTTGCTTCACTGGATGCGAGCTCTGCCTCTTGATAGCAGAGGGTTAGCTGAGAGCGAAGACGCCGTTAGTGCACAAGTGTGCCTTGTAAGTATTTAAGTTCCTTTAGATTGTTCTCTTCTCTTTCAAAAGTCTTAAGTTTTTAAAGTCTATGTCTTTTCCTTTTCAGATGCTGTGGCGGTGAAGATTATCCTTCTAATGGCACGTAAGTAGAAAGACTGCACTAGCGCTGTAGAATGCACCGTAATGTCTCTTTTGTCTTTGCAGGTGCCGAGGTGCAGCGCGAACAGATTGGAAGCGAACGTAACACAGGTAAGCAGTCTTGTAACTAAGCGTTACTAACCGATGTATCTTGTCTTGCAGGTGCCGGAATGCAGCGCGAGCTGAGTTGGAACGGGCGTAACACAGGTAAGCAGACTCTGTAGTTAAATATTACTGACCGATGTTCTTTCTCTTTGCAGATGTCGGATGCCGGAAGAGAAAGGCTGAAAAAGGCGCCTTGGATGCTGCCGTTGGATTAGGTAAGTAGATGCGCTGCCTTTGCTTTGCAGGAGCTGCTGAAGACTGAAGAAGACTGAAGGTTGGATCCCAGCAGGTGATTTCGTGTTCACACGATCTGGAGCTGGAGGTTTCCTGGAGCTGACACGGTGAGCGTCCTGCTGCAGATGCAGAATAACGCGAAGCACGTGAAACCAATCGGGTGTGGTTTAAATAGCCTTCTGTAGTGCTTAGGCGTCTTCTTCCACGGCCTCACCCCGGTAAGAAAAAGAGTTCCAGATTTCTAGAAGAGTTCCTGTGTTCTGCTTCCAGGGAGTGGCTCCTGCTCCACCCAGACAGAAAAAGTAGTCCCAGGCAGAGAAGGATCAGGAGACCAGCTAGCTGGTAAGTAAGCAGCATAGTCTGCTACAGGTAGGTCCACCAAGCACTCTTATCTAATATGAGCCCGGCGCTTCCTGTGCCGGGACCAGTCACCTTCATGAGCCTGGCGCCACTGGCGCCAGGACAAGGTCCAAAAGGTCCCAATAGGGACTGGCTGGTTCCTGGGATCAGAGTTATGGGCCTGCTTCCAAGGTCGTGGGGCAAGTCCTGGCCCCTTGGAAGCAGGGATCATGACAGCCCCGCTCCCAATGTTGAGGAAGCGGGGCACACCCCTGCAACCTCCATTGGATCTGCAAATACCGAACATGGGGATTGCGGGACAAACCCGCGTCCCCCGCTCTTGGTGTTCAGAATTTTTGGATCCGAATTGACCAAAAAAATTAAAACTAATGGTAGTGACCGACCAATCAATTTGGGTAATATCGAATAAAAGGAGCGTTCCAGGCACATAGTGTGTAACTGAAAATGGTGGCCCAGACTTTGTAAAGTGCAATGAAGACCTGAAAAACATCAAGTGTGTGGAGCTACCCTATCCGATGGTAAGGGCAGAAACATGTCAATAACAACTGGCAGGACATCACACTACCTTGCGTGGCAGAGGGACTGGTAACATATAGCAAGGAAAGGATAGCAAGAGTCGACACTTTCTGTGCACAAATCTGGACAGAGCATATCACAAAGCTGACATGGATTGCAACAATGGAAAAGCTGGTGGGAGTGCATAAGGAAGAACAATATAGGGCCTCATTACAAGTCAAGCGGAATGGGTTAACAACCTCTGCTAATGGTGGCGAGCCCGTTAACTGCATTCCGCCTGATTACGAGGTCCCCGCGCGGGACCCGGTAAGGAGGCCTAGTAAAACCAGGCGTTGTTACCAGGTCCCGCGAGGGGAAGAGTGAGCTAACAACGGGCCGCTCGTAATCGGCCCGTTGTTAGCTTCCTCTCCCATTCCCATTGACCCCGATGGGGGCTCAAATGGGAATGGGGAAGGTCTGGGTCCGGGTTCTCAGAGGGAGGAATTACCAGGCCCTCCGAACTCGGAATGGCCCAGTAATTGCCCATTCAGGGAAACCGTTAAAGGAGCCCGGTTTGGTGGCAGCCATGGAGCTAATAGCTACCGCCAAACTCGTAAAGAGGACCATAGACTCTGTTTCCGCAGCTAAGGTACAGTTTTTGTCGGCACAAATGAACATTGCAATAAAACTCTCTCGATCACAGACATGAAGAAAAGAACAGCGGCGCTGATGGATTACTATAGAGTCTGTGGCCGACAAGCTGACTTGCACCTCCCACCCTCATGCAGGAGCTGTTGTTTACTGGCCATATTGAACTCATCGCTATTAGAAATCCCAGAAGAACACCTGGAGGGGGGAGTACTGCCTGCAGAGGGGACAGCGAGTTTCCTCACAGTCGAAAATGAAGATAAGAGCATCGTACCCACACAAGAGCCCCACATTCGGCTAGGAAAAGGACAGTTCCAACAACCGCAGAGGAAGAAAAGATCAAATTGCATATCCAAAGTGTCTTCCACCTTGCTTGTTGAAATACCAGAAGAATACAGGCTTTTCAGCTCAGCAGAATCTTTTTTCACATCTTTACTGGTCCAGCTCACAAACGATACAGAGAATGGGTTCAACATGATCAAGGTTGAGTTGTGAGCATTGAGACTTATGACAATGCAAAATTGGTACGTGCTGGACATGTTAACAGCGATGGAAGGTGGGTTTGCAAAAATTTGGCGATTCCTGCTTTACATTAGAGGATGCGGAGAACGCATCATTATCCCACATCATTGCAGCTGTCCATGGCTTGGGTGTCTGCATGAAAGAAGAGGGAGGAATACAGGACAGTGACTATGGCATTTAACTGGGCAACGGCGTGGCTAGGAGCGATTGTGAAGATGCTAATACCTACTGAGGGGTCTTTAGGGAGTGGGACACAGGATGGCAACACGCGGTGTCCCCTTCCCTGTAACACCTTTACCCCATCCTTTTTAGATAGGATAGGTAGGAACTCTACTATGCCCCCCTTGCCAATATGAACACTTTCAAACGGACAGCCCACTCTGGGAGAAAACAGACTAACACCCGAGCAGTGTTCATGACATGTCCCAATGCATTGGTCAGGTTAGGTCAGGCAATTACCGACCATTACTCACACCTGACCTCCATTAAATCATTAAACTTCCCCACGGGGATAAAAGGCGGAGCACAAGAGCACACTCTGAGCAAGGCAAAGCACACAAGGAAATAGCAGTTTCAAGATGGCAGCTGAACGAGAGAAGAAAGACGGCAAAACAGGAGGGGATCACAAGGAGGGAAATTCTCTTGACCTTTCCGACAAGGAACCGTTACTTTCAAGAACCCTCAAGATTAGAAAGCATAAGAACAGGAAACCAAGCTGAAGAATCTTGTATTGTGTGTCAGAGATATCCCGGCCCTCCCGCGTCACTAATCAAGTTGGGGAGAAGCAGCAGCCGCTATGGTACCGTCCTTGGCTCCAAGAACAAAGCAGCGTCAGTGTAATCAACACAGCCAGTGAGTTGGGGAGACCGATCTGTGTTGAAGCCAAGGTTGCAAAGGTTGCAAGCAGCAACATTGTATAGTGAGCGCTGGAACGAACATTGTTAAAACGCGTGTGATAAAAGACACAAGTAAAGTTGAATTGCGGATCAGTGTTTGAATCTTTGCAAAGCAAGTTACGATACCTTTAACATAGTGGTCCAGCACCACGTGGGTGCTCATTCGAAGGTCTCTGTAAGGTATCCATCTAAGAAACGGCAGCAGTGAAAGTTAAAGGGTTGTATTATGAAGAGAACAAAGAATTGTGAATCAAAGTGGTCCAGCGATGGTTCAAGCAAAATCCCACGCACAGTCTAATGTCTTCGATTTTGATATAGTAAAGAAGGTTTGGAAAACTGAGAGGAATTTGGTCCGAGCCCGGCGGAGGGAGACCAATTGAAGGTTTTGTGTTAAAGTGGGTGGGGCCAAGCCTGATTTGCATATGGTCTTTCCCCTTCTGTAATGGCTTGGCAGGTGAAGAACGGTGGTCTGGAGGGTTGCCCAGAGCAATGCCAGTGGTTAAGATTAATTCTAAACCTTCCAGCCATCACCTCTTTGTTTTTGCTTTGTCACCCCGAGTGGGACGGGTATGCCCAGACGTGGGTCCCGTGCCTGCTGGGCCTAGAGACCCAAGCTACTCCTCACTGATGAGCCCCAACAAGGGCGAAACATGTTTGGGGATGCTTGTGGTCTCGTGCAGAAGGGATGTGACCTAGCAGTTCGGGCTGGACTGCCCCTTTTGGGGTGGGGCCAAGCATGATTTGCATATGGTCTTTCCCCTTCTGTAATGGCTTGGCAGGTGAAGAACGGTGGTCTGGAGGGTTGCCCAGAGCAATGCCAGTGGTTAAGATTAATTCTAAACCTTCCAGCCATCACCTCTTTGTTTTTGCTTTGTCACCCTGAGTGGGACGGGTATGCCCAGACGTGGGTCCCGTGCCTGCTGGGCCTAGAGACCCAAGCTACTCCTCACTGATGAGCCCCAACAAGGGCGAAACATGTTTGGGGATGCTTGTGGTCTCGTGCAGAAGGGATGTGACCTAGCAGTTCGGGCTGGACTGCCCCTTTTGGGGTGGGGCCAAGCCTGATTTGCATATGGTCTTTCCCCTTCTGTAATGGCTTGGCAGGTGAAGAACGGTGGTCTGGAGGGTTGCCCAGAGCAATGCCAGTGGTTAAGATTAATTCTAAACCTTCCAGCCATCACCTCTTTGTTTTTGCTTTGTCACCCCGAGTGGGACGGGTATGCCCAGACGTGGGTCCCGTGCCTGCTGGGCCTAGAGACCCAAGCTACTCCTCACTGATGAGCCCCAACAAGGGCGAAACATGTTTGGGGATGCTTGTGGTCTCGTGCAGAAGGGATGTGACCTAGCAGTTCGGGCTGGACTGCCCCTTTTGGGGTGGGGCCAAGCCTGATTTGCATATGGTCTTTCCCCTTCTGTAATGGCTTGGCAGGTGAAGAACGGTGGTCTGGAGGGTTGCCCAGAGCAATGCCAGTGGTTAAGATTAATTCTAAACCTTCCAGCCATCACCTCTTTGTTTTTGCTTTAAAGTGGGTTTGAGCCTGGCAGAGGGGGACCTGGGTGAACAGTGAATCACCAGAGAAGTTGTGCATATGAGAATCCTGAGAAGAAAGGAACTTTAAATGTTCATCTGTCGCATCAGGCCCTCTGAAATAAGAGACTTTGAATGGCAAAGAGACGTTGGCACAGAAAGTCCTGATACTGAGATTTTGAACTGCATCCTCGTGCTAAAAAAAGCCTGAGTATGTGCTAAGCTTGTGTGTGCCGCCTTGTCCCGTGCTGAAAACATGGGGAAGGGAAGCTAATGGCTCAAATATCCTGACATACCATTTCCTAACACTTTTCTTTCGTATAACATTGTTTCCCACACCATTTGTATTTTGAAGTAAAGATTGCCAATAGGTTTATTAGCATAGGCCCTTTTATTTTGACAAGACACCACTAGGACTATGTTATTATTATTTGATGGTCGTAGATTGCTCCCATCTTTAGGTTTAGTATTGGATAGACGTTTTTCAAACTCAATTGAAGTTCAATTAACACCCTTGAACTGTGATCACTTGTGTGTGTCTTCACTGTTTGATACTGTGCATTCCTTACATAGCCTATTGAGAATCAAAATGATAAGGGTGAGAATAGGCACTGGACTCAACCCAGAGAATGGAGTACCGGAAGCCTATGCTTTCATCCTCAGAAGGAGGCAAGACGTGTGACAAATACACTTAGGCAAGAGGAGGGAGAATACTTGTAGCAATGAATTGTGAAATGTGCGATTGGTTATTTGGTTTACCCCAACAGACCTCAGACTCACTTGAAGGATGGAGATAGAGTGGTACAAGACCTGTGCCAGGAAGAAAAGAAATTGATTCTGTGACCAGGAGCCCCCGGTGACAGGGGGATAAAATACTAATTTGCCAGCAAACCCAAAGCCCAAATTCAAGTTAACAATGGGTGGTGGGGCAAATACCTCGAGCTATGGTGTGGGGCGCACCACATTCCCTTTGTCCTGAATACTTGGAATATTAAGGCAAAGGGATCTGTGAGTGCTTAGTGTGCTCTCATGGGCTTCTGTACCAGAAGAGCCACCTGTGAATTTACTTCAGATTAGGGAGGAACCTTCTTAAGATCGGTTTGGATACTTTTGTGTTGTCCAAAGGACTACAGACATTTTGTTGTAGAGGAGGGTTAGCATGGAGGTTATGAGAATTAGTAAACTTTGCATTGAAACCTTTTGTTGGCCAACATTGAACTTTTGTTTGGATTAGATTAGGGAATACCCATAGGGACAAGGACATGTTAGAATAAGGATTTTGCATGTTGTGTTATGTCCAAGATAGCACCCTAAGTTGTAAGATGATGATGATGATGATGATGATAGGCTATTTATAACGCACTTAATACCCAGAGGTTTCTAAGCACAGACCCGAGGATCGAAACTGTGGTGCTCCGTGTCGTCTTGCTTCCAAGGCAAGCACGTTGCCCCTGAGCTATCCTCCCGAGATATAACACCTACCTACCCTAATGATAATGTTAGCTCTGCCTTGCCACTTTTTTCAAAGTTGTCCTTTATCATTTTTAGATATACCCCTAGATTCTGTATGTATTCATCCATCTTGACCCTGTTTTATCATCTCTTAACAATAAACCTGATTAGCCATGCTAATATGACTCCTGTCTATCACTTCTCAGCATCCAGCACATGGTGTCCGAAATGGAATGCAGGATGTCTGAAACAAGATCTCACCAATGCTTTCCACATGTCCTGCCAATCTCCTACATTTAAACCTAGAACAAGGATCACTCTGAGCCTGCCAATCCCATTATTTGACCTGCCATTTTTGAGGGTCATGAAACTTCCTACAGAGAGCCTCAATCAAGTTCCTGGGACCCCTTGTCCTGAGGTTAGCTGGATCCCAGTGCCTCAAGAAGAAGACTTAGAATACCTACACCTCATCTGGCGCAAAGTGTTACGTTTCTCTCCTTCTGTCCCTCATTCTAGCATCATATACGAACTAGGACTGGTTTCTCTTAAAGCCAGGGCATTGTGTCAATATATCTCTTTTTATAGGAAGTCACTTATTCCTGCAGGAAACTCTCTCTGGGAGATGTTCGAGGAGCTGGCGGAGGGGAGGGGTTCAAGTGCACTGGTGGAAATAAAAGGCCTTATCTATGTGACACTGCAGGAAGTGGGTTGCTCAGAAAAAGATCTGATTGAGAATCCTGAAGGGGTGAAAACACGTTTCTATAAAGCCGACTGAGCGCTTACAGTTTCAGATTTCCATCCACACCCGGTTGCATCCCAGCTTGTACTGGATCACAAAAAGCAGGAATGCCTGGCCCCCTATTTATCGATATATGCTAGCAGAGGGGCCCGTTCTACCTTTCTAAGATTTAGGCTAAATCTCTTAGGAACAAGAGACATCCTATTAAGATATGGGTTGGTCACCTACCTTTACTCGTAACAAGAAGGACATCACTACTGAGAAGCTACTCCCACTCATCCTCCCGCTTCTAAACCCGGTCTCCTCCACCTGTGATGACCCTACCGTCCTGGTGGACACATACAACCGAGCTATGTTAAAAGCCCTTGACTCCATTGCCCCTATTAAACAGCGCAAAGAAAAACAGCGTAACCACCTTAATTCGTGGTTTACCCCACACTTACGTGAACTCCGCAAAGACAAGTGAAAAACGGAGTCTCTCTGGAGAAGCTCTCCCACGCCTGCAAATAAAATTAACCTCTTATCCATCACCCTTACGTACAAGGAAGCCATACTTGCGGCTAAAAAAGAAGTCTACAACAACAGGATCATACAAGCGCAATCCAACACTAAGGAACTCTTTAAAATCCTCAAGGAATTGGAGTCCCCAGTCGCCCCCCTTGACACATGTACCCCCGACTCAGATTGGTGTGCCAACATACAAAAAGCACTACTAAATAAAATCACCACACTCCAAGCTAAAATCAATACCGAAAAAAAAACATCTCTTGGACTCAGCAGGTAATACCCAATCCTACAACACACACTATCCTCTAAACATTCCTTCAACCCCTTTAGCTTCTCACCACTCACCATTAAGAAAGTGGAAAATATCATCATGAAGTTAAAACCATCCAATTGTCAAGGTGACGCCTGCCCAGCAACAATTGTAAAGGAATCAGCGCCCGACCTTGCTCCTTTCATCACCTCCGTTATTAACTCCTCCTTTAAATCTGGCATAGTACTAAACAACCTCAAGGATGCTTGGGTAATCCCTTTAATCAAAAAACCTAATTTAGACCCTAGCAACCCGACCAACTACAGGCCTATCACCACTGTGCCTTACCTCCTTAAAATCCTGGACCGTGCTGCCTATCTCCAAATTCAAGATTATCTTGACACCAACAACTTATTAGGATTCAGGCAATCTGGCTTCCGTCCTAGACACGGCTCAGAGACTGCCCTGATAGATCTAAAAACTCAAATTGAGGATCTGAAAGACAAGGGCAAACAAGCACTCCTACTCTTACTGGATCTCTCTGCGGCCTTCGATTTGGTGGATCACCAAATCCTCTGCCAACACCTCAAAACTGCCGCCCACTTCTCTGACTCAGCTACCGCCTGGATTAGCTCATTCCTTGCGAACAGATCCATGAGAGTCTTTTCACCTCTTGCCGCCGCTGACCCAGCTCACGTCCCTTGCGGAGTCCCACAAGGCTTGTGCGTATCACCTACGCTTTATAATGTGTTTACTAAACCACTCTTTGATATTCTTGACCATCTGGGTGTCACCTACACAAATTATGCGGACGACACCCAGATACTCATCCCTATCACTGGTGATTACGTAACCGACGTCAAAGCACTCAATGCAGTCTACTCTGTCATCCAGGCGTGGATGGCACACCACGGGCTCTGCCTAAACGATGAGAAAACTGAGTTACTCATCCTAGGCTCTCAGTCCAAACTTTCAAAACTTGACAAGAAATATGAGGCCTTCAACATTGATGGCAACATCATCAAGGTCACCAATGTCACTAAAACCCTTGTAATTTACCTGGATTCCACCCTCTCTCTCAACAGACAAACCAATGCATTAGTCTCAGCATCGGCGTATACATGTAAACTAATCGCAGCCTGCCGTCCCTTCTTAACAACCGACAATTGCTTGATCCTCGACAGAACCCTCATCTTATCAAAAATCGACTATTGCAACGCCCTTTATCTCGGAACGAGCCAAAGAAACATCGATAAACTTCAGGTAACTCAGAATAACGCCATCAGGGCCGCGCTCAACATACCCAGGCGTGCCCACATTTCATCCGCCAGACGTAACATACACTGGCTTCCCATCTCACGGCGTATCGCCCACAAAACACTTATTTTAAGCCACAAAGCTCAGAACAATGCAGCACCGGCCTATCTGTCAGCGCACTTATCTCAACACACAGCATCCAGACCTCTTAGATCTGCACAAGCGCACACACTCAACATTCCCAGTTTCAAGCTCCAGACTGCTAGAGGCTCGAGTTTCCCAGTCCTGGCGGCGAAGCTCTGGAACTCCCTACCGAATGATCTTAGGAATGTCCTATCCCTCCAATCCTTCAAAAACAGAACTAAACAATGGCTCTATGAGCAAGACGATGTTCTGGACACCCCTCTGTAACTCTTGCTGCCTGCTGCGCCTGCTTGATCACCTTTATATATATCTGACCGATGTAAATTGTATGTATATTTTTGATGTACTTTTGTATATATAGTCTGTAATACCTGTATATATTTCATGTAATCTGCAACTGCCTTCTGTAACACTTTCTGTAACTACCTTTCCAAACATGCGCCCTGATGCCCGTGGGCAGGCTGCGCAATACAAATAAACAAAATACAAAATACAAATACAAAATGAGACAGAGTCCTCCTGTAGGTTTTGTAAGAGTGTGATGGCTAAAGAAACAACTCAGCATTTGCTGTTGGGTTGTCCTGCATTGGTACAAGCTCAGACTAAATATTTGTACAAACCTATAGGAGAAAGTACTGAGGGAGAGGATTCAATTTCGCACCGCTGTATGTCCGGGAACCTTACATCAACGGTTAATGCAGTGGTGGCATTCCTGGTCTCTTTGAAACTTGAGGAGAGTCAGCTGTAAAATAGTTGCCTCCATAGGAGTTGTTCTGATGTGTCCGATATATCTGAAATTACTTTTGGAAATATGGAAAACTAAGTGTTCTTTTTACAATTAATTTTCTGTAACACTTTATTATGTTTTAATCTCTGTTATTATTCTTTTCTCTTTGCCTTTGTATTTTTTTTATTTTCTTGCGTTTAATCTTGTTGATTGACTGTACCTAATTCTTTGAAAATCTTAAAGGTTGACTTGTTTAACCAATAAAACTAAAGAAAAAAATGCCCAAGCCTCAGTGAATTTATTTCCATGAAATCTTGGAATATGTATATCGGAACTCAGCTCCATCCCACCACCTATAAGCAAGGAACCTGTTTTCGGGAATCCTCCAAACAAAATCAGCGAGAAAACTCTGGAGACTATCTTCACCCAAATCCTACATTTTCAAGATACGTTGGAGTCCCTCATAGAACTGAAAAGTATCAACAGCGTGGTAAAGGGGTCCCTATTTACCCTGAGTTTACTGCAACCAAATAAATAAAGGGAGGACTTCACCAACTTTGAACAGGTAGCAGACAGTTTTTAATGATCTACTGAGCGATGGGTTAGATATTTGGGATCTTTATTGTTAGGTGACATATAGATGGTCTATTAGGTGGTAAACCCCAACATCAGAAGGTTTTTTCAGCCCAATAAAAATTCCTGACTGGAAAAAACAGGACACAATGAGGGCTTTTACCACCAGAAGGTGCATGAAGTACAATTAAGACCAAATGAGGGGTATCCCAATAGTTACAACGCCAGTAATTACTTCAAAGAAATTTACTTTGATGTAATTACCTAGAAAATATAGGAGGGGTTGTGGGTAAAGGGGTAAAAAGGGGGTGAGGCTTTGAGGTAGGGGTAGTAGTGTAGGGGAATGGGGGCATGGAGGGACCCTCCCAATATAAAAAAAAGAAAAATCAAAGTAACATTTCAAAGTAATTACTTCGAAGTAAAATTACTTTGAAATATTTACTGGCGTCGAAATGATATGTAATCAAATGAGGCGCCTAAGTCAATGGATTGGTGAATTAAAGATCTAATTTGGAAATGACAAGGTACAAAAATCTAGAATAGACCATTAAATTGATAACCCTAAAACAATTTGTTAATTCATACTGCCAATGGCCAGTGAGAAAGCTCTCCTCTCCAACCTTAGAGCAAGTTATCAGAGCAACTATTGGGCAGCAGCTGGCCTCATACCAAAAAGTCATACTCACTAGATAGTCCTAAACCTTATATTGGTATTCAGCTACGTAGGAACACCATAGAGCCCAAGAGACGAGAAACATCACTGTCTTGGCCCGCAATAGCAGGCTAATTGGGAGAATAAAACCTCTCCAAAAAGCCCCCCTCCTTCGAATTCTTGCCATTCATACCACCAAACATGCAATTTTCAGTCAGACCCCACACCTGTTATTCCGATTGCAAATCTGGGGGCATCTCCAGTGACTCAGAAGAAAAAGCCTGTGGACATTGGCTGGTTACAATTCGGTAGAGCATGGCATGAACCAATGCTGGAAAAAGCACCTGAACAGTAAGGCTTAGAATACCATCTGACGCTGGGACGAATCAGCTCTCCTATGTCCCAAATCCACATCCTGATTAGTAGGTCCTGAAAGACTCTGGCTGTCATGAACTTGGGCAGCAGACAAACTGATATTAGAAATAACTTAATCTAGCCTGTAGAATTATCCACTGGGGGAAGGTAATTCTATGACAAGACAGGAGGCTCGCATTATGCTATTTCTTTCTTTATTCACTGCCATATCAGCATAATGCTCGCCTCCTTGTCTTTAATCGAATGAAGACTTCCTGAGCTATTAGCGTGGGCAATCTTTATTATCACCTGAGTTCATGGGAATTCACCCATTTTCTCTGAAGCCCAAGTACATCTACAAGTCCAAGGGGAAAATATTGAACAGGACTCCATCTTGTGTTTTTTGGTTGCAAATATCTTTCCCAAGAAACTTTTCAATATTTTTTCAAAAAATAATGTATTCTAAATACTTTTAAAATTGCACATGGATTTATCCCAGCATTCTCCAGATGGTGTTAGAATAACTGGCGCGCGTGCAGTAAAACACTAGAAGGTATTGGCTCTTGCAAAATGCCTGCTCCGTTTACCCAGATATTGTGCTGATCTTTGTTTGGGCTCCGTTACTTAGTAACGGGGAATAGCCGCAGTGCAGTTAGACTGTAGGCACACCAACAGAGCACGGATCTATACAGCGTTGCATTGAGGTAAACATCTGGCCATAAGAATATCCAAATAGCTAGTAAATAGTTCTCATAGTGCTCGTACGAACGGCCCCTCGGGTCTACTAGGTATGCTGTTCCTAGGCTGTTATACTTACGTGCTCACATGTTGCCACAAACACACTCTTGGCTCCTCGTGGTTTTTCACTGCTATCGATGAAAGAATTATGCCACGTACAGAGCGGGTCGGCATTCTGAGCTCTCTGTCTCTGTCGCTTTTCACTGCTATTGATGAAATAATTCTGCATTTTATTGCTATGGGTAAAGAAATATGCAGCGTACATTTGACGGTGAAGCAGGGCACTCATTGTCATCCTATATAGATCCCTATGAGGACACACCATGTTGATAAAACCTTGATAATAGTATATTTGTTGTAGGTATCACCTAATTGACAGCTTCCGCCAGTAAATCTGCAGCACCACTTCCCTAGTCATTAAGGTCAGTTATCTAAGGGACTTGCCAGCATCCACAGGTAAGAGTGTTATACTCTTATCAATTTGTGTCCACCTGTTAATATTCATTATTTTATGCTACATATTTATTTCATTTATAGGCTTGGCCGACTGACGACCACATCCACATTTAGTCTCAGTGGACAAATTGGTACCCCGCTCACTGGTCTGGCTACTACCACAGGTAGGATGTCCAGTAGTACATTTGTTGTTTCTTAAATTACCCCAGGTGCATTGAGTCATGCGATTTGAAATATATATGTTTGTTTGTTTGTTTGTTTGTTTATTCATTTGTATTGCGCACCAGACCCGAGGGTATGAGGGCGCATGAGCAGCAAGGTTATTCAAAGCTTGGTTACAGGTTGCTTATAGTTTACATTACATAATTACGGTGTGGCAATGAGGAACATGTGTGCAGTTTGGCAGGAGATAATGCAATACATATAATTAAAGAATTACAAAAATTTACAAGTTTAAAATTACAAATTTACAGATTTACTTAAGGCATGCGATGCGGAGAGCAACAGAGTGCTGTTAGAGGTATTAATGGTTCGAGTTCTTTAACCAATGGACGTAGTTGCGCCTAAAAATTGAGTAAGATTGGGGAGTTCTGAGTGATGGTGGTAAGGAGTTCCAGTGTTGAGGTGCTTTCACCTGGAAGCTGTTGCCACCCATTTTGGTGCGTTTAAACCTGGGGACAGTGAGCAGATTAGCATTGGAGGATCTGGTGGGTCTGATGGGGGTGTGTTTGCATAATCTGTCTGCCAGATAGCGTGGGGCAGCGTTATGCAGGCATTTGCGGGTGAGTGATGCTACTTTAAGCAGGATTTTGTCTGTTGTGCTGAGCCAGTTATGGGATTTCCTGATATTGGAAATGTGTTCCCTCCTGGGAATGTTGAGCGCTGCTCTAAGAGCGTTGTTTTGTAGCGTCTGAATTTTGTTGGTGATTTGCTTGGTGGCTCCTATATAAAGGGCGTTACAATAGTCCAGTTTGGATAATACCAAAGCTCTGGCTAGTGTAGTAAAACTCTGGGTGGAGAGGAAGGGTTTGGCTGCTCTTATAAGCTTACATGTGTAGGCCGTGGAGGATGCCATCGAGCTAACCTGTTTGTGGAAGGTTAGGGAGGAGTCGAGGTATATTCCTAGAGTTTTTACTTCTTTTGAAACCTTGATTGGGTTCCCGTCTATGATGAAGTTGGCGTAATTGTGGTCGAGTTTGGTTAGGTTGGAGGGGGAGCCAAGGATGATGAGTTCAGTTTTGTCATCATTCAGGCATAGACTGTGCGAAGCCATCCATGCCTGGATGATGAGATACACCTTGTTCACCAAGGCCAAATCCTGGTTGTAATCTCCCGTCAACGGGATGAGGATCTGTGTATCATCGGCGTAGTTAGTGTAGGTGATACCCAGGCCATCTAGATCATCAAACAGGGGCTTTGTGAACACGTTGTACAGAGTGGGGGAGACGCACGAGCCCTGTGGGACTCCACACGTGATGGGGATGGGCTCGGCGGCGGCAGAGGAGGAGAAGACACGCATGGATCTGTTGTTGAGGAATGACTCAATCCAACTGATGGCATCTTGTGAAAAGTGGGCAACTGAGTTTAAATGATTACATAGGATTTTATGGTCGACTAGGTCAAATGCCGCGGAGAGGTCTAACAAGAGTAGTATTGCAGTTTTCCCGTTATCTCTAAGGACGTCTATTTGGGCTTTCAGATCTATCAGGGCAGTTTCAGTTCCATGTTGGGGTCTGAAGCCGGATTGTCTTATTCCTAGAAGGTGGTTTGTTTCAAGATATTTTTGGATTTGTTGGTATGCTGTCTTGTCTAGTATCTTGAGCAGGAATGGGACGGTGGTGATCGGTCTGTAGTTGGTCGGGATGGACGGGTCGAGGGAAGGTTTTTTGAGGAGAGGGAGGACCCAGGATTCTTTAAGGTTAATGGGGACTGTTCCTGAGGAGAAAGAGGCATTGATGAGTCTGGTGATGAATGGCGAGAGGTCTCTTGCCGCATCTTTAATGATTTGTGGGGGGCAGAGGTCACCTTTGCAATTAGAGGGTTTAAGGCCAAGAATGATTTTTTCTACTTCGAGAGTAGAGACTTTGGAAAAGCTGAAGCGAGCAGTGATGGGTGTGTGGTGAGAGGGTAGAGGGCTCGAATAGGTGTTGATGGGGTTGGTGAGTTTGGTGAGGGAGTCTTTCTTATTTTGAATTTTTGTTTAAAGGTCAGTGACTTGTTAATTAGTGCATTTTGGACACTGGTGCACCATAGTTTGTTTTTAATGCAGGTATCTGGGATTGTTACCGGGGTTTCCAATTCTTTCAGGATAGTAAATAATTCTCTGGTGCTGGACTTGGATTGTGAGATTCTCTGGTTATAGGATTCTTGTTTGGCCGCTATGATTTCTTTTTTATAGTTGGCCGTTATTTTGTTAAGCAGTAGTTTGTTATGGGCTGTCGGAGATTGTCTCCAGACTTGTTCCAGTTTGCGCTTTTCCAATCTAAGGGTTTTAAGATGGCTGGATGTAACGCTCACCTGATTCCCGTAGAGGCGCCGGTCTTGACTGGGCGTATACCGTATCTTCAGAGGTGATGTGTAACACACGGCTGGCTCTTTGGGCTGGACCTCTGTGCACTGTATGTCTGACTTGAAGGATAAGATGTCTGCAGATAGAAAATATGGGATTAAGGAACTGGGTTATTGAATGTCTCTCTCTTCTTCCCTTTCTCTTCTCCTGTAGAACCCCAAAGGTTAACACTCTCACCTTAGGTAAGTGAACGCTGTGCTCTCCATCTGCCTCGGGGCAGGGTGCTGTCTGTAACCAGTTTCTTCACTGGATAAGGGGAGCAGGCCTCTTGACTTCAGAGGACTGCTGTCCGTCGTTTACTGCACGAACGGTAAGTTTCGAGTAATTCTAATGTCTTTAAAGTCTTTAGTAATGATGTCTCTTGTTTTGCAGGGTTCCGGTGATGGCGGATGACGGGCTGAAGTGAGTTGAAGATGGAGCCCGTGTGATGAATAGAAGCGCCTGGAAGCACGTAAGTAAGCGCTTGTTGCCTGCTTCACGATGCGCTCTAACTGTCTTTTTATTTTGCAGGTAAAAGTTCGGAGCGGCTGCAGGGTGCCGGAATACCCACTGGGTTAGATGTGGAAAGGAGTAATGGCACGTGAGTATTAAAGTTCCCGAATGTCTTTAAACGCACCTTGTTTTGTCTTTCAGATGTGGGATGCAGCGCCGAAGGCCTCCGGAGCGTGCGAAGAGTTGGTAAGCTTTTGTCTTTCAGATGCCGGAATGCAGTGTGAAGACCTCCGGAGCGCACGAAGAGTAGGTAAGCCTTTGTCTTTCAGATGCCGGAATGCAGCGCGAGGCGTTGGTGACAGCCGATGGACCAGGTAAGTGAAGAGCTGTCACTGAAGACCGTAATGCTAACCTGTTCTTTCTTGTCTTTATAGGTGTTGCTAAAGACTGGATTCAGGATGGTAAGCCTTTTTCCTTAGGCCCAGGATCAGATGCAGAAGACACGATGAGCGTTCTGCTGCAGAGGATGCAGAATAACGCAAAGCAAGATTCATCCATCGGGTGTGGTTTAAATAGCCTCCTGTAGTGCTTAGGTGTCTCCTTCCACAGCCACGCCTAAGAAAAGAGTTCCTGCTTTCCAGAAGAGTTCCAGTGTTCTGAATCTAGGGAGTGGCTCCTGCCCCACCCAACAGGAAAAGTAGTTCCAAACAGAAGAGGATCAGAGGCTCAACTGGCAGGCAAGTAAGCAGCATGGTCTGCTGCAGGTAAGTCCACCCAAGCATTATGAGCCCGGCGCTTCCAGCGCTGGGACTGGGCATATTTATGAGCCTGGTGCCACTGGCGCCAGGACTGGGTCCAAAAGGTCCCAATTGGGACTGGTTGGCACTCGGAACCTGGGTTATGGATCTGCTTCCAAGGGAGTTGGGAAAACCCTGACCTTTTGGAAGCAGAGATCATGACAGTACCCCCCCTCAAGGCCCCTCCCAAACCGGGCTTCTCCGGGGGTTTTGGCTTGTCAGGAAATGTTCGGTGAAATCTTTTGATTAGGCGAGGAGCGTGGACATATTCAGCAGGTTCCCAGGATCTCTCTTGGGGGCCGTAGCCTTTCCAGTCAATTAGGTAAAATAGTTTAGATTTGGAGATCCTGGAGTCCAGAATGCTTTTGACTTCAAACTCGAGTTCTCCATCAACTAGGATAGGTTTTGGAGATTTAGTTAGTCGGGTTTGAGGTTGCACGGGTTTTAATAGAGAGACGTGGAAGACCGGATGTATCTTCATGTGCGGGGGCAAGTCCAACTTGACCGCTACTGGGTTTACTATGGTAGTGATGGAATAGGGACCAAGGTATCTTGGGTTGAATGTGCGTGGCCCTTTTAGAGGTAGATATTTGGTGGATAACCAGACTTGATCTCCTACTTGATATTGAGGGGCTTCCTTCCGATGTTGATCTGCTCCTTTCTTGTATTGTTCTTTAGCCCTTTGAAGGTGAGAAACAGCTTCCCTAAAGGCTTGGGTGATTGTAGAATGCAGGTAGTCTACTGCTGGTGTTTCAAGATCTTGGAGGGGATCCAACTCCGAGGTTCGAGGGTGACTGCCGTACAAAAGAAAAAACGGGGTTTTCCCAGTTCCCGAATGGACAGAGTTATTGTAGGCATATTCGGCTATCCAAAGGTTGTCTTTCGAAGTTTTTTCAGTTTGTTGCAGCATGCAGCGTAAATACTGTTCCAGAGTTTGATTGGTCCTCTCGGTTTGTCCGTCGGTCTGAGGGTGGTGACTGGTCGATAGTCTCACATCAATTTGAGCCGACCGACAGCAACTTCGCCAAAAATGAGAAATAAATTGACTACCTCGATCCGAAATTAGAACCGAAGGAAAACCGTGCAGTCGGACGATGTTTTCGAGAAATTCTCGGGCCAGAGTTGCTGCTGTTGGCAAGCCTTTGAGCGGAATGAAATGCGCCATCTTGGAGAATAAGTCCACGATTACTAGAATCGTATTGTATCCGGAGCATGGAGGTAGATCGGTGATGAAGTCCATAGAAAGCGTATGCCAAGGGCGAGGTGGGATGTCAATAGGGCGTAAGAGGCCTGCTGGTCTTTCCTTTCGACTCTTGTTTTGGGCGCATACTCCACAGGACATTATAAAGTCTCTGATATCTTTTTTCCAAGACGGCCACCAGAAGTAGCGCTTGATCTTTTCTGAGGTCTTGGCCATACCGGGATGTCCTTCCATTAAAGAATCGTGATAACAAGAGATTACTTTTTCCTGTAAATCTGTGCTGGGTAGGTATAATCGTTCTTGGAAATACAATAAGTTGTCCTTTACTGCAAAGTCCTTTCCCTGCAGATGCCAATTCTGTATGTCTGCTGGAGTTACAAGTTGCCTGGCTTTATCCTTAACTTCCTCTATGGATTCTGTGGCGATTACACCCAGAATTCTTTGTTCGGGAATGATTGGTACAGGTTTAGGGTTGATCAAGTGTTCTTCCACTCCCATCCGAGAAAGGGCATCAGCTTTACCGTTCTTTGTACCAGGTCGATAGGTAATTATGAAGTCAAACTCGGCAAAGAATAATGCCCAACGGAGTTGTCTAGAGGATTGGGCTTTTGCGGTTTTCAAATATTGCAGGTTTCGGTGATCCGTAATCACAGTAACGGTGTGTCGGGCCCCCAGCAGATAATGCCGCCAAGCCTTAAAGGCAGACTTGATAGCCAGAAGTTCCTTGTCAGTAATCGTGTAATTGATTTCAGGAGGCGAGAATTTGCGGGACCAAAATGCCACGGGATGCAACTGATTGGTTACCGGGTCCTTTTGTAATAGAACTGCCCCCATGGCAAGGCTTGAAGCATCAGTTTCCATGATGTAGGGGAGTTCGGGGCGAGGGTGTTTTAAGATTGGTGCAGAGATAAATTTAGTCTTCAAATCCTGGAAAGCTTGTTCCGCCTCGGTAGACCATTCAAAACGTTTGTTTTTCGTTAACAAGGCAGTGATGGGCTGGACTATTCGAGAAAATTCGGGGATAAACCTGCGGTAAAAGTTAGCGAAGCCTAACATGCTTTGCACACCTTTTACGGAGGATGGTGATGGCCATTTGAGAACTGCATCGACCTTCTTTGAATCCATACGCACTCCGCTAGGTGATAATATGAATCCCAAGAATTCAACTTCAGTCACGTTGAAAACACATTTTTCCAACTTAGCGAAAAGTTTGTGTTGACGCAATCTTTCGAGGACCATTTTCACATGTTTCCGATGTTCAGATTCCGATGAAGAATAAACGAGGATGTCGTCAATGTAAACAACAACACACACGTCTATGAGCTCTCTGAGGACATCGTTCATAAAATATTGAAAGGCGGCCGTGGCATTGCAAAGTCCGAAGGGCATGACCTGATATTCAAATAGCCCATATTTGGTGCGGAAGGCCGTCTTCCATTCATCGCCCTCTTTTACTCGTACCAAGTGGTAGGCTCCTCTAAGATCCAGCTTTGTATATATGCATGCTTTTCTGACTTGGTCCAGGAGTTCAGGGATCAAAGGTAACGGATATCTATTCTTGACGGTGATCTGGTTCAGGGAGCGATAATCTATACAAGTTCTAAGGTCTCCTTCCTTTTTTGGAACGAAGAACAAAGCTGAAGAAGCAGGGGACTTGGAAGGACGAATAAACCCATTTGCCAGGTATTGATCCAGGTATTGTCGAAGGTGAAGGTTCTCAGGCTCGGTGAGGGCATAAATTCTACTACAAGGAGGAGTAGATCCAGGTATCAGGTCTATCTGGCAGTCATAAGACCTATGAGGAGGTAGAGAGTTAGCCTGATCCTTCCGGAAAACATCTTGGTATTCTAGGTATTCGGGAGGTAACTGGGGAGTCTCTGAAGAAATTGCTGCCAGTGCAACACCAGGTGGAGGGTGACAAGTAGAGACACATTCTGGAAACTGGACCGTTCTTGCTCGCCAATCGATCAGAGGATTGTGTTTCTCTAACCAAGGTATTCCTAGAATAATCTGAAACTGAGGAGCCTTGATCACATCGAACACGATCTTCTCATGGTGTCCATCTTGACTTACTAGCGTCACTTCTTGAGTGGTATGCGTTACTGGTCCGGAGGCTATCTCCGTTCCATCCACCGTAGTAATGACGTCCTTTACAGCCTTGGGACAAAGAGTTAGATTCATCCTCAAAACCATTTCATGATCCACATAATTGCCGATGGCACCGCTGTCGACGTAAGCTTCAATTGCATGTAATCGATCCGGATTATCAGGGCTAATGAGGACCATAGGTATCACGAAATGCGAGGTCACGGAACTGGTTTTCACGCTCGGCAAGAGGACCTCTATTCTTGTCGGGCGAGGTCGTTTCCCTGCTCAGAGTCGGTAACTTTGGTAACTGCAGCTCCTACTGCCTTCTTGGCAGGTTTCACCGGACAGTCTCGAAGAAAGTGCCCTGAGTTTCCGCAATAGAGGCATAATTGCAACTGTTTTCTCCTTTCCCGCTCCTTTTGTGTTAGAGGACCTTTCAGGCCCCCTATTTGCATGGGTTCCCCGGAGTCTACTCCTTTGGAAGGAGTTGGCGGTTTGGAAAATACTCGAGCATCAAACTTGGAACGATCGGCCTTCCTATTCTGCAGTCTGTGATCTATTTGAACGACTAAGTCTATATAGTCCGAACAATCTTGTGGGGGATTCACTACTTGGGCTAACACATCTTTGAGCTCTCCACGTAGACCTCTATAAAACAGCGTAATCCTTTTGTCCTCAGGCCATTGAGTTTCCACTATCAGTCTGTTGAAAGACGCAATATAAGCCAAAAGGTCTTGATTACCTTGTCGCAACGAAAGAAGCTCATTGTCCAAGGCCTGCCCCTGTGAATGTCTTGCGAACAGTTTTTCCATACTGAGCTGAAAAGCTTGAAAATCATGGAGGACCGGATCATCTTGATTTACTAGAGGGATCGACCAGTCTGCCGCATTGCCACTAAGGTACGAAAGCACGAAAGCTACTTTAGCTTGATCAGTTGGAAAGGCTGCTGGCCGGCATAAGAAATGCAACCGGCACTGATTGATAAATACTGCAAACCTCTTTGGGTCACCAGAAAATCGTTCGGGCGGAGCCAGAGGTACATTCCCAGGTAGGTTGATCTGCACTGGATTCATAGAGGATGTAGAAGGAAGATTTCCCCCAGATGCGGGTAACGGGGTCTGTCCGGCTTGTGACTGTAGCAATTGTCTAGCGAGATCATCTGTTCGCTCCTTGGAAATAATCAGTTCCCTTCTTAGAGCGTTCGTTTCCTGACGGGCTGCATGCACTTCTGCCCTTAGTTCCCCAAGTAACTGGGCTAGCTGGTCGGTATCCGAGGTTTCCATAGCGCCTGGACGGGAGTTTTGCGGTAGGCTTTGCGTTCTGTAACGCTCACCTGATTCCCGTAGAGGCGCCGATCTTGACTGGGCGTATACCGTATCTTCAAAGGTGATGTGTAACACACGGCTGGCTCTTTGGGCTGGACCTCTGTGCACTGTATGTCTGACTCGAAGGGTAAGATGTCTGCAGATAGAAAATATGGGATTAATGAACTGGGTTATTGAATGTCTCTCTCTTCTTCCCTTTCTCTTCTCCTGTAGAACCCCAAAGGTTAACGCTCTCACCTTAGGTAAGTGAACGCCGTGCTCTCCATCTGCCTCGGGGCAGGGTGCTGTAACCAGTTTCTTCACTGGATAAGGGGAGCAGGCCTCTTGACTTCAGAGGACTGCTGTCCGTCGTTTACTGCACGAACGGTAAGTTTCGAGTAATTCTAATGTCTTTAAAAGTCTTTAGTAATGATGTCTCTTGTTTTGCAGGGTTCCGGCGATGGCGGATGACGGGCTGAAGTGAGTTGAAGATGGAGCCCGTGTGATGAATAGAAGCGCCTGGAAGCACGTAAGTAAGCGCTTGTTGCCTGCTTCACGATGCGCTCTAACTGTCTTTTTATTTTGCAGGTACAAGTTCGGAGCGGCTGCAGGGTGCCGGAATACCCACTGGGTTAGATGTGGAAAGGAGTAATGGCACGTGAGTATTAAAGTTCCCCAATGTCTTTAAACGCACCTTGTTTTGTCTTTCAGATGCGGGATGCAGCGCCGAAGGCCTCCGGAGCGTGCGAAGAGTTGGTAAGCTTTTGTCTTTCAGATGCCGGAATGCAGTGCGAAGACCTCCGGAGCGCACGAAGAGTAGGTAAGCCTTTGTCTTTCAGATGCCGGAATGCAGCGTGAGGCGTTGGTGACAGCCGATGGACCAGGTAAGTGAAGCGCTGTCACTGAAGACCGTAATGCTAACCTGTTCTTTCTTGTCTTTATAGGTGTTGCTGAAGACTGGATTCAGGATGGTAAGCCTTTTTCCTTAGGCCCAGGATCAGATGCAGAAGACACGATGAGCGTTCTGCTGCAGAGGATGCAGAATAACGCAAAGCAAGATTCATCCATCGGGTGTGGTTTAAATAGCCTCCTGTAGTGCTTAGGTGTCTCCTTCCACAGCCACGCCTAGGTAAGAAAAGAGTTCCTGCTTTCCAGAAGAGTTCCAGTGTTCTGAACCTAGGGAGTGGCTCCTGCCCCACCCAACAGGAAAAGTAGTTCCAAACAGAAGAGGATCAGAGGCTCAACTGGCAGGCAAGTAAGCAGCATGGTCTGCTGCAGGTAAGTCCACCCAAGCATTATGAGCCCGGCGCTTCCAGCGCTGGGACTGGGCATATTTATGAGCCTGGTGCCACTGGCGCCAGGACTGGGTCCAAAAGGTCCCAATTGGGACTGGTTGGCACTCGGAACCTGGGTTATGGATCTGCTTCCAAGGGAGTTGGGAAAACCCTGACCTTTTGGAAGCAGAGATCATGACAGAAACCCGCCCAGGAACCATGCCAGTCTCTTCGTTCTGAAATTCGAAAGGAGTGGGCCAGAGATGTTAGTAGAGCCTGTAGAACCAGATCTGATCAACAAAGCAAGCCAGCGAGAGACAACCCTGTGGTTCTAGCTGGACTCTTTAAAGATCACCATAAGAGGAATGGGAACAGAAATAGCTTAGGAGAGTCGGGATTGTACAGCAGACCCTGAGCCTAAGATCGATAAAGAACAGTCTTGGGACTAGAGTCTGGCCGGGAGTGGACCAGGGAGGATGGACATTGGTTCCTGGAACACTAGGGGATTCACCCATTTGGTCCAGGCCTTTGATCCACAAGTGGCCAAACCGGACATCATATGCCTTCAGGAAACATGGCTCAGAGAAACACCACTACTTGACAGCTTTACTGGACACCTAAATATAGCAACCACAGGGTATTTTGGAAGGCTGAATTCCGGCCTATTGACTTTGATAAGAAACAGCTCCATAGAGAAGATCATTCGCGTTATACAACCCAATCCTCTCATCCAAATAACAATAATAAAACTACTGGACCTTCCCTCTGATAGGCAGGGGTGTCTGGCATTCTTCAACCTCTACTGGAATCCAAATTCAAAAGACTTGTAGACTCTGTATTGGAATGGATAGACTTGCTGTACACCTAATTGGATGACCCACGGTTGATCATTTTTGTGTATCTAAATGTTGATTTTTTGTGCCTCGCCACAAAAAGTGAAGGGGGCGACATCTCAGAAAAAGAGAGCCAGATGCCAGGATTGGCTGGAAGAAATGGCAGTGAGGGACATACACATGGTGAACGGCTAAGTCAAAGGAGATCTGATTGAAGCGCCGACATGGCACTCGGGGACAGCAAGTTCAACTCTGGATTACTTTTTTGTCGCTGGTACTGTGCTTCCAAGGGTGGTATTCTTGACAGTACTTCCCTCCAAAGAAAGCAATCATGACCCATTTGTTGCTTTCTTGTGTTGGATTAAGCCAGAAAGAAATGTTAAAACCTAATCTCTGGAACCACAAGATCGTCCTGGAACCTGGAAGAAATAGGTTACGTATCACCCCATTGTTAGTTCCGCAATTGACTGAAAAAGTTTTAGCCTGGCAACCGATGGATGTAAGTGGGGTGGAATAAGAACCTATTCTAGCCATCTTCTGGGAGGAAAAAATAAGAGGAATGAAACCCTGCTTCAAACTAAAACGTGCCTTCGACACAACAATCGCAATCAAGAAGCACTTGTTGCATGGCGAATTTAGGAGACTAAAATCTCTCCCCGCTGTTTCTAGGGGACCGGCGATGAAAAAAAGGAAACAGAAATATAAGAACTGGGCCATATCCTATAGGGCAAACCGCTACCAGAATGATTCCGAAGTTATGCTGCAGGATCTGGATTTGAAAAATTCAAGAAACCTATGGCAACTGCTAAACGGCAGCGAAATTGACAACGGCCTACTCCAACTGGACCCGGTCCATGAGAACAGATGGGTTGAACACTTCGAAAAGCTTTTTGCATTGAAAGACCAAAAGAAGGAAGAGACAAACTATCACCAGTAAACTCCCTGGTCAATCCACTTGGAAAGGGAGGAGATCCTGCGTATCATAATAAAAGCCAGCAATTCATGGGCCATTGAGGCCTGGGTTGACCTCTGTGTGGCTCTATTCCACAGGATCGTTTGATGTGGTAAAGTCCCAGCAACCTGGAAACGGGTGGTGGTGGTCCCCATTTCACAAACGGTGACAGGGCGGATACAAAAAACTACCGCCTGATTGCCCTTCTTGATGTTCTGGGAAAGGTCTTTGCAGGAATGTTACTGCTACGATTGAAAGAATGGGTGAAACTGGCTATGTTAACGATGTTGGCTGTGGTCTGGATTTGCTTCTGATCAGCCTTGTAAAAATGAGGACTCTGAAGGGGGAAGGCAGACTCTATATGGCATGCATAGATATGGAGTGTGTATTTGATTGTGTCAGCCAAGAGCAATTATGGGTCAAAATGACTGCCATGGGATGCCCGGGGGATCTAGTGGCAGCAATTAAAGACCTCTATACCGGGACGGTCCTGCAAGTCAGAATCGATCAGGCGGGTAACTTGACCAGGGAAATCCACACCTATCGGGGTCTGAAGTAGGGCTACCCATTGACTCCCATCTTATATAACATCTTTATCACAGTCATGAAAGAGATCCTAGATCCCCAAAGGTCATGCCCGCCAAGGATTAATGGAACATCCGCGGGTTGGCTCCTGTATGCCGATAACATGGTCCTCTTGGACAGAACTCCATCGGCCTGCAGAAGAAGCTTGACACTATACAGAACTAAGTCGACCAGAAAATCTAAGGGGGAGGAAAAAGAGGTGGCCTTCATGGAAGTAAAACAGCTGACAGTGCAAGGAATGGTGATTGGGAGGAAGTATGGAAAGTTCTCACTCCTCCCGGTGATAAACTTCTACAACCAGAAGGTTACACCAACATTAACCTATGCTGCAGAAGCTTGTCTTGGATTCCCGTGGGAAGTCTGGAAGCGGTTAGAGAGTCGCTTCTGGAAGGTGATCTTAAGACTCCCTAATGCTCTCCCAATGGCAATCATTAGACTCGAACTAGGTTTGCTATCACTACTTGTGAGAGTTGCCTGGAAAGCCCTGACGATCTTTGGCAAATTGAACACCCCAGATTGTCCACCGCAATTCAAAATTATAATGATGAAAAAAGAGGATATGTTCGACTGGCTGTTGAACTTATGGCAAGAAACATGTGTAGAAATACTGTCTAACCTTTGCTGCAGACTGTAATGACAGCAAAATCAAAAGATCCAATTCCAAGACTCACATTTTATCAAGATCGCTCGTTGGCCTACCAAACATAACGCCTCAATACCTGAAATAATTACTGAGTGCCAAATACAGGGACCTGTTTCTCAGATTCCGTTTGAACATACTCCATACCAAAGTAACATTGCATTAGATATCGACTGCCAGAGGACGACCAATGCCGCTATGTAAAAACCAAGCAGAAACAATAAATCATCTGATCCTGTTCTGCCCTGAACTGAGAATACAGAGAACTCTTTCAGTGTATCAAAGTATGAGGAATAGCTTTGGGATTGATGCAGATGCATGATGTGAGGAGCTTTACAGGTGGATCAATGTGAGCAATTCACGGAACCAGGTTAAGTTCCTTGAGCTGATCTTTATGAAGAAGGTTAAAGAAATGGATCTGTAATAGGAATGGCCCCATGTTTATAACCTGGCTTTGTTTTTTCTCTTTCTAATCTACTTGAGTTCTTTGGCTTCATCTTCCTTTTTTTCATTTTCCTTTTACGATGTGAAGTATTGATGGATTGTGTTTTGTGATTTTGAGATTTTATGAATTTTCCTTTGTTTTTAATGGCTGTAATGGAATAGCAAAAGTTTGAAATAAACTAAATGCTAAATCATTTTCTTTTTTTTAAAAGACATAGTAACGTAGATTGCTAGGCAAACAGGTACTTCAGAAAGGAGAAGGGCTTTGAGGTTGATGTAAACATTAGTAGAGTTGGAGCATACCGAGAGGGAGAGGAAGAGCAATCCAGAGTAGGGGAGCGAAGAGAGGGAGAACGCAGAAACCAGAGGGAGCGCAGGGGGCTCGAGTAGTGGCAAGGAGGTGAGCAGAGAATGATCATAATGAGCAAGGGAGAGAGTAGGGAGTGAAATGAACAGATAGGTGGGGCAAGTCCATGGATAGTTTTGAAGACGATGAGAAGAAGTTTGTACTTAGCTCTTTGTTTCATAGATAGCTAGCCAATCTGGTAATGGGCAGATGCTTTTTTTTAGATGCTTTTTTTTTTAGATGGTTTGGCTGTCAATGCTTTGGTTGTCAATGCAATGACTGGATCCCGCAGCAGAGAGAGAGTGGAGGTTAAAGTCACCAATGAGATGGTGATTGGAAGGGAGAGAGTCAATTAGTTGGGAGAGGTGGTCAGAGAATTTACCTATCGTACCAGGTGGCCAATAGAGAGAGCTAATATTGTAACTAAGTCTTCCTGCAAGTAACAGTGCCACAATGCCCCTGGGCTGCCTGCGCGCTATATAAATTTAATAAATAAATAAATAAAATAAATAATATGTATGCCGTCGGGGGCAGTGATTGCGGAGGTAGTGCATTCGAAAGAGGGAAAATTAGCGGGAGATAGTAGAGCAGGAGTGATAGGATGTTTGGAAGATTAAAACAGTCCTACACCACCACCCCTGCCAGTGAGGCAGGGAGAGTTGGTAAAGGTATAGGCAGGGGCATGAGGGGCAGTAAATGTTGTAGAATTAGGGGAAGAGATCCAGGTTTCGGTAAGGGTAATGAGGCCAAGAGAAGGAGAATGAGAAAGGAAGAAGTCAGCGGTAAAGGAGGTTATCTTACAGACATATTGCACATTCCAGAGAGCAATAGAAAGAGAGTGAAATGTAGAAGCATAGCGATGTTGAATCTGAGAAAAGTGGTGAGTTATATGCGAGAAGAGGACGTGCAATGAAAGCTGGGGTTGGATTAGGTTTTGTGAAATGAGGGAGTAGAGGAGCGAGGAGAGGGGTGGCATAGAGGAGAAGAGTTGATGGGGATGGGAAAAGAGCTGAGATGCTTCTGAGCAGAGGAGAGTGCAGAGAGTTGTAGAAGGGAAAGGAAGAGATAGCATGAAATGTGCATGGTGAGGGCAAGGCTGAGATGAAACAATAATGGATACTCATAAGCAAGTAGCAGGACATGCCAAAGCTAAGTCTCACAGTCAAGAGGAGCAGGGAAGAGGACATTTTTGGCAGCCTGACGTAATCTCCCTCCTCCCGCTCCCGATCAAACAAGACAAGCATTGGCGATTTAGCCCAGGCAATACCATCAATCTCCTTAATCCAACATAGGACTTCCTCCCAATAGAATTGCACTCTGGGGCACCCACACCACATATGCCAGTAATCAGCCCTAGCCCTCACCCTCCCCAGCATATAGGGCTTGTATTCTGAAACATTTTGGTTAGTCTAACCGGGTCAAAGTGCCACCTATGGAGGTGCTTGATGGCATGCAACTTGTATTGACTGGAGGTTGAAGTCTTTGAAACTCCCCTACACAGTCTGTCCCACAGTACTGGATCTATGTCAACCTCCATGTTTTGAACCCACTTAGTTCTCAGCTTCTCCATGGACTGCTTCCCAGATCCCACCAGGGCCCCATATATTGCCTAGATTAGTCCTTTCATTTCAGTGCATTTGTCTAAGATGTTTTTGAAGGGGGTGAGGTGTCTCTGTATCAGCTTCCTCCATCGAGCTTTAGTTAGCACCCCCTTCAATTGAAGGTCCGAGAAAACTGAGAGTTTACCAATACCCAGGGCCTCCTCCAAGTCAAGTATATTGATGAAGCTACCCTCCTCCAGACCTGGTCAATCCGCTCCAGTTCCGCCTCAAACCATTTCTGGAAGCGTTCGGGGTCCGGAATAGCCTCCCTAACTCCTGGGAACCCAGAGATGACCTAGTGGAGAGGGCCACGTTGTAACACCTCTCATGTCTGTGCCATGTCGCCAAATGTCCCAAATAGTTCCCACAATAGGGTGCTCCCGAATTCTGCGAGGGAGCTTACCGCCTGGCACCCATAGCCATTCCCCGACTGTGGCCGGGCGCAACTGTAAGTTATCCAATGGAACCCACAGAAGATTCCTATGAGCCCTAAGCTGGACAGCTTTGTAACAAAGTTTAATGTCAGGCAGGCCTACTCCCCACTTTTCTTTGGGCAGGACCCGTACTTCCCTGGAAATCCTAGGTTTCTCCCCCTGCAAGAGAAACCTAGATAGGGCGGCCCTTATTTCCCTGAAGAATGATTCTGGTATCTGAATGGGGCGCATCTGGAACAGATAATAGATCCTCGGGAGAACAACCATATTAACAGCATTGAGGCGCCCCAACCAGGATATTGTTAATTTGCTCAATTTTTCCAGGTCAATCTTAATTTTGGCCATCAGGGGCAGGGGGGCGGGGGATCTAGTTTGCCCCAAATAAATCCCCTACGTCCCTTGGTACATTAATTCCCAGGTATCTGAGCATTCCCAGGTTGACCTGCAAGCCCAGGGATCCGAATATCCCAGCTTCCCCATCCTTCTTCCTGTCCAAACGGAGGAGGACCGATGTTGCCCTATTAATTTTGAATCCTGCCAAGGAGCTGTATTGTTCAATCAGTTGAATTGCAGCTGGTATGGAGGACAGGGGGTTCCTTATGTGTAGGAGTATACCATCCGCATGAAGGGCAACTTTATAGATCTCGTCTGGGTGAATCAGCCTTGGCATATACCCCTCTAACCTGGCCGCCAACACCCCGGTTTAGATTTTGAATGTATGTTTAGAAGGGAGACGGGGTGATACGAACCACACGTCCGGGGGTACCTCCCCTCCTTGTGTATTACTGAAATAATCACCAGGGTGAAGGACTCCAGAGCCCTACCAGTGTTCAATATATCATTGAATAGTTCCAACATGAATGGGAGTAGGACAGGGAGGAACGATTTGTAAAATCCTGCCGAGAAACCATCCTCCCAGGGACCTTTCCCATCGGCAACCTCCACAGAGCCTTCTTGATTTCTTCTTCTGTTATGTGGGCCGCTAGGATACAAGCTTCGACCTCGGACAGTTTTGGGGGGATGGATGTCTGCTAGGTATGTCACCCTCCCCTGATTTGGACTCTGCTTCCTTTTATGAGAAACTGTATGAGTCAAAGGCCTGCTGAATCCCTTCTGAAGAGGACTTGTGTACTTTATCCCTCCCTTCAATTTCAGTAACCCATCTTTCAGCCAGCTGCCATCTTAGTCTAGCTGCCAAGAGTGCATCTGCCTTGTCCCCCTTCTCATAACATTTCTGCATCAGAAATTGCAGGTCGTAAGTTATTTTGTTTGTTTGTTTGTTTATTCATTCATTTTGCAGGGCGCACCGGCCCCTTAGCTAACTGGGCGCAACAGATTACAAGATACAAGGATATTTTGAAATTAGTTACATAATGAGGAGGAATATATTTAACATTTGGTGAGGGATTGTGCATGGATACATATATATGATAGGAGACAAACAAGTAAGGATAACCCGGGTGGCTGGCAGAGGCCCAGGGTAGGTTGAGGAGCTAGCTAGTACGAAATTGATTTGTTAGTCATGGAGGTCGTTGGATCGGAGCCATTTAAGAGTGTTTAGACTAAAGCTGTGTTTGGTTTGATCAATTCTGAGGTCGAGTGGGATTGCATTCCAATACTGGACTGCTTTGACCAGAAAGCTACTTCCACCTGTTTTTTTTAGCCTAAATCTTGGTATCTGTAGGCAGTAGGAGTTGGCAGCTCTAGTGGGGTGGGTTGAGGTTTTTCTGATTATTATCTCTGCAAGGTAAGGGGGAGCTGCATTGTTAAGGCACTTAAAAGTTAACGATGCTGTTTTAAGTGCAATCCTGTCACTGATTTTTAGCCAGTGGTATTCTCTTCTCATATTGGAAACGTGTTCTCTAGAGGGTAGATTCAGGGCTGTTCTCAGGGCGTTATTTTGCAATATCTAAATTTTGTCACTAATGTATTTGTTGGCTCCCAAGTACAGGGCGTTGCAGTAGTCTAATTTAGAGAGTATTAGGGCATTGGCGAGGAGGATACAATAAGCTTGTGTTAGGAAAGTTCAGCATGCCCTAACAAGCTTGCACGTATAGGCCGCGGAGGATGCTAGCGAATTTGCCTGTTTCTTCAGTGACAAGGTGGAATCCAGGTAGAAACCTAGCGTTTTCACTTCTTTGGCTACTGTAATTATGTTGCCATCAATGTTAAAAGTAGAGTAGTTGAGCTGAGTTTTTTAGGTTAGCAGCGGAGCCGAGGGGCAGGATCTCTGTTTTGTCGTCATTCGGGCAGAGGCCATGGGTTGCCATCCATGCATGAAATAATGAGGTATATTTCATTTAGCAAGGCCGTATCAGAGACGAAGTTGCCCGAAAGGGGAATAAGGATATGGGTGTCATCTGCATAATTATTGTAGGTGATACCCAGTCTGTCCAATTTGTCAAATAAGGGCTTGGTAAATATATTACATATTTGGCGAGACGCAAGAACCTTGGGGAACACTGCGTGCTGTTTTGATAGGGTCCGCTGAAGCCGATGTGGAGAAAACTCTCATTGTTCTATTGTCCAGGAATGATTGGACCCAGGTTATGGCTTCACTTGAGAAGTGGGCAGCCTATGCTAGGTGTTCACACAGGACTGCATGATCCACCAGGTCAAAGGCCGCTGACAGGTCAAGGAGGAGCAGCATGGCAGTGTTTCCCTTGTCGTTGAGGTGGTCAATTTGTGTCTTTAGATCAATTAAGGCCGTCTCTGTACCATGTTGTTGTCAAAATCCGGATTGGCGGGAGCCTAGAAGTTGTTTAGTTTCAAGGTAATGTTGGATCTGTAGCTAGGCTACTCGATCTATTATCTTGAGTAGGAAGGGTACCGTAGTAATAGGCCTGTAGTTAGTGGGGATAGCTGGGTCTAATGTTTGTTTCTTGAGTAAGGGTAAAACCCATCACCCTTTTAGGTTGCTTGGGACGGTGTTGGTGGAGAAGGAGGCATTGATAAAGGGGGCTAGGTCCCTTGCAGCATCCTTAATTAGTTGGGCAGGGCAGTTGTCGCCCTTGCAGTTGGATGGCTTCAGGGATGTAATGATTTTTATAGTTTCCTGGATGGAGATTTTGGTGAATTTGAAGGGGGCTAGGCCTGGCGTGCTTTTGGGTGGGTTGGTAGGTTGTGTCTGTCTAGGTGTTAGGGAGTCCTTTTTTTGGCAATTTTAAGTTGGAGTGTTGTTATTTTATTGACAAGGGCATTTTGGATGCCAGTGCACCAGTGTTTGTCTTTAGGTATGTTGTCAAGAGGAGGTATAGGGGATTCCAGTTCCCTAAGAATGGTGAATAGTTCCTTGGTATTGGAACTGGCATTGGAAATTCTCTCAGTGAAGAGGCCTTTTTTAGTTCGTAAGATTTCTTTTTTGTAGTTGTTGGCAAAGTGTTTGAGTTGCAGTTTATTATCGTCTGAAGGGGAGTGTCGCCATATGGATTGTAATTTCCTTTTTTGTAATTTTAGTTCCTTAAGGTGGGGGGTTAAACAGGCATTAAGGTGTGACTGTTGTTTACTCTTGCGTAACTTAATGGGTGCAATAGTGTCCAGAGCGTTGGTCATGGTATTGTTGTAAGTCTCCACAAGTAGATCAGGCTCTGAATTGTTTGCGAGAGCATTGATTGTCGGGAGGAGGAGGAACAGGAGGTTGTCAGGTGTGATTTTCTTTTAGCTCTGGTAGGAAGGGGAGGTGCCAAAACTTTATCTTTGGTGATCTGTTTATCTAGATTTAATGAAAAATTGATTAGGTGGTGGTCTGTCCATTGTAGAGGGGTGATTTTGGTAATGGTAGTGTTTCAGTTCAAATTGGCAACCCAATCAAGGGTCCTTCCTTTGTCATGCGTTGGAGTAAGGACTTTTTGTGTTAAGCCATGTTCAGCAAGCATGGTTGCTATATTATGGGCTTGTTTGTCCTGAAATCACCTAATATTAGTAGTTGTGAGGAGTCTTTAGTGTTGTTGGCTATGAGACTGGAAAGATCCTCCTCAAATGTGCCGATGGGGCCTGGTGGTCTATATATTACATAGATTGATAGGGTGCGGCAATGAGAGATAGGCAATTTGGCGGTGAGTAGTTCGCATAATTAGAGAGAGGGTAGAGTTAGCTGTTTTATAGCAAGGTTAGTTTTAGCTATGATAGCTAGTCCGCCTCCTCTCCCATTGGGTCTGTCCATTCTAATTAGGTGGTAATCGTCCGGTATGGCTAGGGAGATCGCTGGACCAGCTGCTTCGTGCAGCCAGGATTCTGTGACGACTAGGAGGTCATCAGAAGAGATAAGATGTCGGCTATTTCTGCGGCATGAGCCACCATAGATCTGACATTGATCAGGGCTCCAGATACTGTGGTTAAGTTAGGTGTTTCCTGGAGTTTTCTGGGAATAAGTTTGGGTTGGTAAGTATTATTGTCAGATATAGTTAGTCTAGGGACTAACTCAAATTGTGGGGTAGGTGTTTTATGTTGGGCGTTAAGATACTTATTGCTAAAGGCCTTAGGCTTGTAGAGACGCGGTAATCTAGCTCGGAGTATAGTGTTTCTGTTCATGGTAGGGCATGGTACATGTTTGGAAAGGGACATGATTAAGTAGATTAGAGGCAAGGTAAGACATAGCAGAAAGGTTGCATAGGACTTTCTAGGGCACATAGTTGTTTATAGGTACAGATGGTGTATACAAGTTGGGGATGGGCTAGTCCAACATGGGCTAGGCATGTATAATCAAGGATAGGCTAGTCCATGTGGGCATGTGAGAAACAAAACAGGTTAGTTTAACATGGCTGGGTGCATTTATAGCCAAGGTTAAGGCAAGCTAGACGGACCCAGACTGGACAAGTAAAAAGTAAGGACCAGGCTAGTCGAACGTGGGCAGGGCAGTATAGATCAGTGCAGGCTAGACAAGTAAAGGCTAGGCAAGTGTAAATCAATAACAAGCTAGTTCAATGTAGCAGGGCAGTCATCAGCATAACAGGCTAGTCAAGCGTATGCAGGACAGTATGAATCAATGCAGGCTAGACAAGCAAGGCTAAGCATGTGTAAATCAATAACGTGCTAGTTCAACATAGCAGAGCAGTCATCAGCATAACAGGCTAGTCAAGCGTGTGCAGGGTAGTATGAGTCAGTGCAGGCTAGACAAGCAAGGCTAAGCATGTATAAATCAATAACAAGCTAATTCAACGTGGCAGGGCAAATGTCAGAGCAGGCTAGTCAAAACGTAGGCTGGCATGTGAGAAGAAGCAGGCTATTTCAGCGTGACAGAACATGTATAGGGTAGGATAGGATAATACGGCTCAGACAATTCGGGCACATTATTACAGTTAACACATTGTACCATGGCCGTACAGACGATGCATTTGGGTGGGTATTATGGCAGGTTGAATGTAGTTGTGTTTAGTGCCATATCCCTTTGATTTAGCACAGTACTGTTAGCGACATTAGGAATAAATTCAATCAGTTTGCCGCTTTAGACACACAGTGACTATCAATGCAGGGGGAGTCAAAGCTAATTTTCCCTTCCTCCAGGAGCCTCAGCTCCTCTCTTTTACCCCTTGCCTCCAGACTCCGCTCTTCACTTCCCTCGATAACTTATGCGTCTGCCTATCGAGTAATGTTATCTTCTTCCGCAGCCTATCTTAAATTGGGCCTGCTCCCTCTTTCTCCTAGCCCTTCACTGATCAGATTCCCCCTCTAGGTGGCCTTCCCTGCTTTCCATACAATTCTTTTCTCCACCTCCCCTGTGTGGTTGGTGTGGAAGTATTCCTCAATTTCTTTAGTCATTTCTGAAAGATACACAGGGTCTCTCCACAGGGACTCATTACACCTCCACCTCGAGCTCTTGGGGCACATTCGCCCAACCCAAATCGACCGTTAATATGTTGTGGTCCAAACCGGTGATAGGGCGAATCTCTGAGCTCAGTGCGCATCCTCCCACAGGTCACTCGAAATATACCATGGGGGGAGGGGGCAAGTAGAAGATGTACCCCCTTTCCTGCTGGTGGAAATATCGCCATATGTCCCTCCACGTATAAACTTCCATTGTATCCTTGATCTCCCCGTATCCAGGCCTTGGCGCTTCTTGTTCACTGGGAAGCAGCACCTGCCTATCTAAATTAATATCAGCCCAGATATTAAAGTCCCCTCCCAGAATAAGGTGTCATGAGCTCTCAAGCATTATTTTTGAAAGGGTGGACTTCAGGAATCTTAGCTGTCCCTGGTTTGGGGCGTAGATGATGGAGAGTGTAAAACAGACCTTCTTAATGGTGCTCGAGACCAGGAGGGCCCTCCCCTCCATGTCAGACTGGATCTTAAAGACCTCTTCCTTAAGTGTTCTGCTTATTAGGATACCCACCCATGCTTTTCTTAGAGGACTCGATCCCTAGTATTCTTGGACAACCGATCAAACCGGATCCTCCGTTCTACAGTAATGCACCTAGTCTCCTGTAAGAACAGGATATCCAATCCAGCTCTCCGGAATTCCCTTGCCACCAGAGACTGTTTTGTTGAGTTCAGCCCTTTAACAGTGAGGGTGCCAATCCTCAGGTGGTCAGTCCGTGCTGCAGCCGTTGTAACTGCCATCATACAACCCCACTACTGGAGGACCCTCCTTCCTACCTGATGAGCCTCCATGTGCCAGTTCGAACATCTTCGAAGAAGGATAGCCCAAAAGGAGCAAACCTGTACCAGTATTCCCATTCCCTCTCCCACTTTACCCCTGCCCCCAATTCCCCAAAGGCGGCCAGCTTTCCCTAGTTAGCTTCACAAGGTCGAAACTGGACCACCAGTTGGACCCATTCCAATGGATCCCTTCCAAACAAAGCACGTACTCTAGAGCCCCACACATCTATCCCCCCTAAAGAAAATCACATAAAACTATAACTCCAAGTCCCCCGCAGCTTCCACCCAGTAATGCCATGCTTCTAAACAAAATGAGAATCCTGCATATTCAGCAGACTCCATCCGGACCCCCCACCTTTGGTCCCTTCAGCTTGTGTGAAACACAACCGGGGTGTCCACTGCCAATTTCTACACCAGTATCATTTCTAGTCTCTGCTGCAGGTGATGCGTTTAGCTTTCTAAACTTCTGGGATTCATTAATTCTCTGTCTCCTCAGGCCTTTGACACTCCATTGTCCATCACCTGACCCCTTTTCTATTGGATCTGGGGGGTTGCGGCTTCACCCCCTTCTCCCAGGAGCTCCCTTATGATTCTGTGAATGTCCTCCTCAGTAGACACTTTGTGTTTGTGTCCGTCAACCTCAAACGTGATGGAGAACGGAAACCTCTGCCTGTATTGGGGCCCTCTCTCATTGAGCCACTTTGTGAGCGAAAGGCACATTCTTCTTTTTGCCACAGTCAAGGAGGGAGAGATCCAGGAAAGTCGTTACTGTAGCCATACAATGTATTACCAGGCCTTTCTTCCTTGCTTTCTCAAGAATCTTGAGCTTGTCCGCATAGTTCTGAAAGCAGACCAAGAATGACTTTGGCCCTCTTGCCGAACCTCCTGCTTCATGTATCCTCTCCATTTTTTTGCTTCATCAATGGAGTCGTCTTCAAAGATACATTTTGTAACTTCATGTAAGGTTCTTGTTAGGACCAAATCCAACTCCCCATCTCTCTACGGAATTCCAAAAAGTCTCAGAATATTGCGTCTTTCACGGTTTTCGAGGTCATCCATCGTCAGTATAACCTCAGCCTCTCTTCTCTCCATTTCGGACATGCAGACATCCATTTGGGTCTCCAGGGTGACCTGGGAAGATTGGTTGGTTGTGCTCCAGTTCCTCCAATCTCTCTTCCATTTTGTCACTTCTATGGGTAATTCTATCCACCCTTCCTCCAATGTCAGCCCTCATGTTTCTGATCTCTTCCATAAGTGCTGCTAAGCCTTTTTTGGTCGCCACGGTCTCATCTCCCCCGGAAGACATATCGCCTTGTGTGGGGTCCGCGGAGCCAGACCTCCTCGGTACGTATTCAAAACTGCCTAGTTCCGACCTCCAGTCCATGTACCAACACGGACAGCCATGCGTGTCCGGGTCTATATGTGGTGGTCCGACCTTGGATCTGCACAGCTTCCCCTTAGTGTTATTGGGGCCTTACGTCCCTTTCCTGCCTCCTGGGCGGATAGATAATGCGAGTCTCTGGGGTGTCTCAGTGTAATGCTTAGTCCTCCGTGCCTCTGAAGCTCCAGGCAAGAAGGCATCTTGTCTGGGGGGTCCCACTTATATCACAGGGTCAAATCGAGGCCGCTGTGGCACCGCACGGAGACCAATACCACCCTCAAAGTGGCAGACCGCCCGCTTAGGCACTTCTTCAACTGGCAAGCGGGCGACCGGCCTGCCAATGGGGCCATTCCCATCACCCAGATAGTTACAACGCAAGCCAAGAATGCCTCTCCTCCTGAATCCTCCGGGGCAGGGAAGCGGGCACACACCCCTGGGTAGGGGGTCCACACCTTCTCTCCCACTGGTGTCACCACTGCCCTTCCTCTCTCTGCAGTGATGAGGTAGGCCCAGTCCTGCGGACCCACCTGGCTCCAAGAAGGGACTGCCCCGCCACCTCTGCCCTCGGGGCTTCCCTGCAGGTGTTTGCAACCATGGGCCAGGCACCTTAGGTCTCGAGGCATAGCCCGGGGGCTGGATCAGGCACGCTTTACCCCCAGACTGCTTGCAGAAGGCAGGCCAACAGCTCTCCTTTGCCTCGCTCCCCATCGCCCTCCTCAACTCAGCCTCTTCCTTTTCAGGGGGGGGCAGGAAGGCAGGCACACGCCCTGGGTAGGGGGCCCACACCTCCTCCCCCCACCAGTGTCACCACAGCTCCTCCTTTCTTTTCGGTGCTGCGGAGGGCCAAACTGTGTTCTGCCTCGTCTGTCTTGCTTCCCTTTGCCCTCCTCCACTCCCCAGGGGAGCCACGGGCTGCGTCAGGAAAAATCAGTGGGCGCCGGGTACTGGCCTGGGATCAAAGCTGAAGTTGGCTGTGTGCCCTCACCAGTAGCTCTTATGGGGGGGTCCTCACCTCCCTTCCCCAAATTGGAAGGCCCTAGGGAGCGTCGGGGGACCGAGGACTCTCACCTTCAAACACAGCCTCTTTGTCGAGGCCCGACTCTGCACCTGGGTCCCCAACCGGGCGGGAAGGCTGCCAACCATTCCCTCAACACATCCCTCAGGCGGGATGATTCACTTTCTCTTTTCACCGCGGGATGTCGCCCGGCCCAGCTCCGTCCGCCCTCAACCGATTTCTGCAGCAATTGGACCAGGGGGACGCTCTGATGTCCCGGGGTCACCTGCACGGGGGTGGGTGAAGTGGGGGCTCTAACCACTTCTCGGAACCGTCAGAGCGCTCAGAGGACCATCATCCGCGCTCCCATGGTGGACGTCCGATGGATCCCTTTTAAATGGTGGGCCCAACAGGAAGGGGAAGATAGGAGGTGTGCAAGCCACCAGAAGTGGAGGCTGTAGCATCAAGGGTGATGTCGGTCAGACAGGAGCAACAGGCTACAGCATTGATGTAGCATTGGAGCTTGAGGTGTACCAGAACAGGTTGTGGGGTCACCCTACATAATCACTTCTAGAATAACTTTAAAAATTATGTAATGGCAGATTGAATTTTTCTTTAAACAATTCTCTTTCTGAGGAAGTGCGCTATCTCTCCCAGAAGGAATGGATCTAGCAGAAGGGACAGAGTGTGGAAAGATGCAGGTATTATGACCGGAGGCGGATGTTACAGACGTCTGAACAGTCTGAATATCATAGAGTAGGGAATGAAGGAGAGCTCAAACATGGATGTGCTGTGGGAGGAACACTCTAACATAGGTTATCTTATTTGCCTCATGGTACTCAGAAAATGGAGATAGTCACCAGTGAGTTACACCGTGACTGTTCTCCCTTAAAGGACCAATGTATGGACAGCATATCACCTACTGGCCTCAGAGCATCCTCATATGCAGTAAGACCTTGGCCCAATGCCCTTGAGGATGATTTTTTATCAGTCTTGGAGTCTATGCCTTCTGCTGCCTGTCCTCCATTTTGACAGAATCCATGCTCCTTGGATGTTTGTTTGGCATTTTGTGAACACTCATGTGAAGCAGGTGGAGCAAGACATTTGTGGTTCCCCTTCTGCAAGGCCAGAAACTCTTCGGAGGAATGCAAGCCAACACTGTTTGGAAACCTGCAGATTTAGGACTGTAGACAGGATCTTTGCAGTGTCTGTACCACTGTTGCTTAGCTCAGAGGACCTCAGGTGTGACCCCAGAATGGGAGGAGTTCTGATAAGGTCCTTTCATGCCATCCAGGGCGATGCCTGGGTATATACTAGACAGGGGGTTCCCCAAGAAAAATAAATCTGAGGACTGGGATTAGCCTGGAAGAGAAGTACCTTGGGGCAAGTGTTGGTTTCGGGGTGGGCCCTCAGTTCGAGAGCTCGGATTGCACCTTTGTGGCACGACAAAAATGCCTACGTTAGGAATAGGTGTAACCGAAACACTCCCTACCCGTGGAAACACAGGGAATATCTTCTTGTCGGGGAGCCTGAGGATATACAAAGAATCGCTGTTCTGAATACTTCAGTCAAAGGCGGGTGAAAAATGATCTTACACAGACGCAGCATAATAGGCCATCAGACAATTCACAATTGGGCCAAAAATCCTCAGGCTAAGGATACGTCAAACAAACAACATGCAGAGCCATGAAGGCAAAGGACAATCGCATTACACACAGTGGACCTCGCTACTCGGGGCATAAACACAACGGAGAAAAAATGTAAATTACCAATAACTGTAGCACAAAGGTGCACCACCAATATTGATGCTCCTGCTATGTCCACATGGGGAAAAGGAACTGGCAGTTGTGGGCAGGAACATGCAGGAGGGAGATGCTACCCAGGAGAGTGGCCGTACTTCCCAACGGCACTATGTTTTTGTGTTATAATCTCATACTTGCCAACCCCACAGATTTAGGCAATAGGCTACTGCTTTTTAAGCAGCCCTACTGCCTACAGATTTGGGTGACAGATCCTACTGCTTTTCACAGTGGCAGGTAATTTATGTGACTCTAAGGCAGGCTGCAGGACAAAGCATGCAACACATTAGTCTGTCTGTACAGTGGACTGGTAGGTGATTACTTTGCGCTCCAACCAATCCACTGACCTGACAGCTATGTGACTCTGTCCTGTACTCTTACCGGTACAACCCTTAGGTGAACTACCAGTGAAGGCAAGTGGCAGAGCGTAACACCATCACAGAGCATCTGCCTATCAGACTGAGTGGGGTATCAGTCTCCATGACATTCAGTGTTCAACTTGTACTGCAGGAATACATTTGTATTGCCTGGGCTGCTGCTACAGAGCAGTGGCAAACGTTGCCTAACAGCTCTGTGTGCTTACCTTCTGTGTAATTGAATTTGGTGTTAACTTACCATTCAGAATTATAAATGTTTAACATTTGAACATCTTCCCATGTTGTGCTATTTGATGGGTTGTTTATTTTAGAATTCTTCAATGGTGCCAACAATGTGTCTTTTGTATTTTCCTGTGATGTCATTGTTAAGCGAATTATTATTTTTGAAACTTGAAAAATCCTACATCTTTTTGGTCACAGAATGTTGGCAAGAATGCTATCTATGCTGCTCAGTGACATTCTGCCACCCTGGCTGCCCCATAGGACAGATTGTCCCATAAGTATGGAGAGAAAGGGATACGGGTTTAGGATCATATTTTTGTTTCCTATTTTAAACATGATCTGAGGCAATTAGCATGTTGCATGGATATTGAATCGAAAGCATTTCCTAGTGGTACATCATTTATCACATTGTATTTGTGCTTTTTTAGTAAAATCAAAGCAGCCTATAAATAAAGACCACCATTTATACAGATGAAACAATGTGTAATCAAGTATTTTCTACAGTGTTCTTTTAACTTGCAGTTGGGAAGGTAATCCAAATCAGGGATAAATCAATTATTCGCTGTTAATGGGCTACTGTCTCTTTAAGAGCCAGATAGATCGATGTGGGGAAAACCATGTGGGTTGGGACGGGGTAAGAGGGAGGAGGAAAGGTTGAATGGGGACTTCCGTTTATGTGCGTTAATAAAGAAGACGTGTTCATGTCCCTCTGCGTGTCTTCCTTATTTAGTTAGGCCCTGCATAGACTAACAACTGACGACGAGGCTGTTTCAGAACACCGAGGTCCTCCTCCTCCTTGTCGCATGGGTGATCCTGCTCCTGTGCGTCTGGCCAGCTAATGCAAGCCGGCTCCACTGCAGTGCCCGATTCCCAGGCCTCGCCTCCTTCCTCCTTAGCGTGGGCATCCCAGTGCCGCCTCCCTCCCCCATGTCTTGTTCCCTTGGGCCTACCCCCCCCCCTGCCACTCACTTGTGCCTTCTCGAGCATGTAGCGTTTGGTCAATCAGAAATAACACACAGACAATTTGTAAAGTTGGAAGAGTTAATGCCACAGCAGCTTTATTTGCATAAAGTCTTGGAGTTATCTTACAGGCGATCCGTAATTCACCACACCACAGGTTCTTCTACGCCGTGTGCGGCTGCCTAGGTATGCCCCGGCCCACCCCCCGCCTCCTTCCATACCGTCCTCGTCCGGTGGACGCCTCAGGTTGAGCCCGGCCCTTGCTAGCAACCTCTCCCTACCCCTGGCCAATTCAATGTTCCCCTTGCGTCATTGATTGGACATGTGAGAAACTTGCATCATTGATTGTTAATTTTCACACTCCCCCCTTTTTTCTCTAAGGTACCCGATTGGGTAATCCCCCACCACCCCCCCGACACCCGTCACCATGTCCTGTGTCGGGTTCTAGGTAAACAGGCAGCCACCCGGTGCCCCGCTATTATACAGGTTTCTATACAGACACCATCACCGGTGTCCCAACACAGCACATACCCCACATACTTATACATTCTGGCCGTCACTGTCTTCCGGTGCGGTCTAACACGTTTCTGCCTGCCTATACAGTCATCGCTTTGCAATGTCCAACTGTCCTAGAGCCCTTACTACTCTGATCTGCCCCCCCGTCCCCCAGCTGTGCCGCTCCTACTGTAACCCCCAATTTATCCTGCCCCCCCCAGTTCCACCTTCCGCCTTGCTGTCCCCTGGGCGGTGCTTCGCCGAGCCCCCCCAACACTTGCAGAGCCCTCTCCCCCCAGGCCTCCCTACTAGTCTAGCCCAGTGCTCCCCCACCCCTCCTCCTCTGTGGACCCTAGGCCTCCCCATCCCTATCCCTAACTCGCTCCTCCCCTCTCCAGGTGCCAGGTTTCTTAGCGTCAGGCCAAACCCCCCGCCCGACCTTTCTGCCCCTCCAGATCCTAGGCTCCTTTACTTCCCCGGGACACTCTTCCCAGCCCTGTTCTTTCGTGCCCCGTCTGTTACCCCCCGGCGTTGGTCCTTGCCCCCCCTTTTTCCTTCCTTGGACCTAGTTCCCCCCCCCAGTTCCCTCTGCTCGCCTTCCAGCCCCGTCTTGGTCCCCCCACCTCCCCCTCGTGTCACCCTCCTTCTGTGAAGACTTCCCCCTACTGTTCCCTCTTGTCACCCCTTGAGCCCAATTAGTTGACACCCCACATCCCCATTTGTATCCTTCCTTCCGTTATCCCTACCCCCCACCTGTTTCTTTGGCAACCCGACTTGTACCACCATACCTTCATCTCGGACCCCCCCAAGGTCATTTGTAGACCTTTGGTTTTCACCTTGTTTACCAATTTTCTTTCCACCCCCCACCCCCCGCAATCTTGGGTTGGAAATGGCTTCCAAGTCCCCTAAATCCCTCCCCTTTTTCCCCAGGGCCTCCCCCGAGTCTAGAACTCCTGGGGCGCCGAAATATCTAATCTGTTGGCTGAGCATTCCCCTATGGGCTTGCCAGTGCTTTGCTAAATCGACCTGTGACTCCTCCAAGACTCTCTGCTGGCAACCAGCGGCGGAGAGTTCCCCCCAGCATGCACAGTACGCTCCCCAAGTTCCCCCCAGCATGTACCGGACGCTCCCCATCCCCCCTTTTTTTCGCTGGACGCCCCCTTGGTCAAGCCCCCTCCTGGAGTGACGGGGGGAGGGGTTAGCCCCCTCCCCCCCAACGGGGCCTGACACCCCATGTGCGTGAGCTCTGTTTATGTGCAACCTGCATTCTTTAGGGCCTCCCTCCACTCCAAGGACATCAGTGCGGATAAGTGTGTTTTGTCCCCCCCGAAATAACCGGGAACCTTTAGAGTAATTAGAGGGTGACGAACCCAAACCATGCCTCTCCCTCTCAGGAAACCCCCCATCCGGCAGTTGGTCTTTCTCCTTGCCTCCTCTATCGCCCCGTGGCGTAGCGCCCCCCTCCACACCTGCCTTGGTATTATCTCCAACCACATCACTTCGCAACCCTGGAAAACCACCCCGATCCTGGTTAAAAGTGACCGCAAAAGCTCCGTCAAAACCCTTCTGCCTTTGTCCACCAGGTCGTTGCCCCCTATATGTAGCAACAAAATGTCAGGCAAAGGGTGTTGCTGGGCTGCCTGTTCCAATATGGCCGATAGTTGTGTGCACTGGAGGCTGGCCTGGTGATCCACCTGATCTGAGTATTTCGTAGGCCCGAGTTGCCGTCCCTAAGAGCCGTCCGTGCCCTGGCCGGCGCCCTGCCCACGAAGGAGTGTCCCACGACCCATACCCTGGTGGCTTCTGTGGAGACATGAGAAGTCATTATGATTAGGAAGGTACTAGCTCGGTGCACCCCTGAATTCAGCCATCCCCCCACCCCCCCAAAGCCTGTGCTGACCCGTTAGCGAACATAAAGTTTATATTTGTCAGAATCCCACCTCCCGATCTTTTTGATCATGTCCTCGCCCAACCCCTCCCTGCTCGCTGTTGTAGCTGCGCCTATGCGGAATGAGTGGGTCGACTAGTGTGCCGGGTTAATACCGGAGCTTGCCAGGGATGCCTCCAGCACACGTCTAAATTGGAACTGGGTGAGTGGGACTCCATCCTCATGCGTGAACAGATATCCCGCCCCCCCCTGTTCATTAAATATGCTGCCATGTTTGCGACCGGGCAAAAAGCCTCTTGGCCCAGTTTTGCTAAAGCCAATTCGCAGCCCTTGCCCCGTTGGTCTGTTTTGGATGACCTTATCGTGACAAATAGCTTCTCATTAACTAACTGCACATCCCCAATTAACAGGGCCCTGTGGTCGTGATCAAGCTTTGCTTTTGCCACCAACTCGCTGACCCTTAGTGCCCCGAAAAAAGCCAAGGAAAAACATGCTTTGAACATAGTGCTTTCGTGCTGAGAGTAGCACACCCTTGCAGTTGAGGTCATGACCTTCTGTAGTAGTTCGAAATCGATGGGATTCCTCACTGTAGCCGGTAGGGGAGGCCCCCCGTCCCTATCCCAACCTTTCAATGCCGCCCTCACCAGGAAGCCTTTTGTTTGGTCGCGGCCACCTGCTAGTTGGCTGTGGAATGCCACTGCGCTAAGGTGGGCCGCCAGCCATGACCTTGTTTTGCCCGTCCCTTTAGCCCATAGCACAAAACTGTCCACCCGCTCCCCCTCGCTGGCTCCCGCCAAGTGCTTGGTGACCTCAAGGAAAGTGCTAAAGTTGGCCCAGGTGGCGCAGCAAGCACAAGGTGGCAGGGCATCATGCAGAATGAGTGTTTACCGCCTGTACTACTGCCATATTATCAGACCATACCACCAGTCGCTTATTTTTTAATTTGCGCATCCAAATGTGCAGTGCTGCGACCACCGGGAGTAATTCCAGTACGGTGATATTTTTACAAAGGCCCTTCCTGCTCCAACTCGCAGGCCAGTCGCCCCGGCACCATTCCCTCCCCAGGATGGCCCCAAATCCTACCCGGCCTGCAGCGTCGGTGAACAGCTGTAGCTGTGTGCACGCCGTCCAAGGTGCCTGCCATAAGCATACCCCATTGAACCCCCTCAGAAACGCGCGCCATACCTTGAGGTCCTCTTTCAAGCCCGACCCCATGCGTATCTTGTGCCAACCCTTGGCCTTGCCCCCCGCTGCTGCCGCCAGTCTCCTCGCAAATACCCACGTGTCATCGCAAAGGGTAATCACATGACTTTTTCTTTATATTAAACCCTTGTGAAAAAACAAAACTGCTGCAGTTCTATGTGAGTGTGTTTTGCTTGTACATCTTTAAGTAAACCTTTCATAAAAACACATTTCAACATCATAAAATATTCCACCTCAAATAAAATCATATAACTTACTTAACCAATCTACAAAATCGCTACTACCTTTTATACAATATACATTTCACCAAACTCAAACAATCACCTCAAATAAAATAAAATATAGCATAACCCTTCTATTACATATCGGATACAATTGAATTCTATTAAACCCATTACAGTATACAAAATGCAGACTGTATCCTAGGGAAGGCTTTTCTCCACATTTGCCCAGAAGGTGAAGTCCCAGTATTTGCTTGTGTTCCTCTGTAGTGCTACACATACTATGATTAACTGTTTCATGATCTACCATGGTCATTAGACAGCAAATCCTAAAATATCTGTGAACTTGATATTTTCAGCCGACTTTCTGCAATTTCAGGAACATACCAATTTTCTTTAACTTTTTTGACGTAAACAACTCAGTGTGGGTTAATTGATTCCACGGTATGGATATACCTTTAGATTTTCAGTTGAGCTCTTTGTTTCCTACTTCAAATAAATAAAATGATTCTCATGGTCCAATTCTGCAATTTGTTTTTTGACTTTGACTTCAACTCTTTAAGGTTATTAATATTCTCAGTTATTACATGAAGTTTGGTCATCTATGCAAGACATTCTTGGCTGTAGCTCAAACAGATCTTGGTGCCATATTCTTTCAGCTTGTCCCTTACTAGAAACAGAAATGTGGATCCTTGGGAAGGCAAATCTTCCAATAATAAAGCAAAACTCTCGGATTTGTTCGGAAGGCCATATATACTAAACCTAATTCATCCAAGATATGATAGGTTATTTATAACGTGCTTAAAACCCAGAGGTTTCTAAGCAGGGACCCGGTGATCGAACCTGTGTTGCTCCGTGTCATTTTGCTTCCAAGGCGAGCACGTTGTCCCTGAGCTATCCTCCCAAGACTTACATACTCTGCTGAGAACCCAGCTGGAAGATGTAAAGCTAATTCTGATTTCCAAAGGTACAAAGATCTGAACCAAACATGACAGTTTGATGGGTTAAAATGCTGAAACCTCCAAATCGAGTATCAAAACCACTCAGCGCTCTTAAATATTGTGAGCTCCTGTGTGTTACTTCCTACTTAGGCAATCCCATTTTAAATTAGCATGGTTATTCACAAAAATAATATGATAATCCTTTACTAGCTCAGTAGATGTACTGTTAATATTCATACGTAGGTACTGTTCTGCCTCTGCAAAAGCACATAACCTTGGCTATCTTTAACTTAGTCTCTGGTTCTAATGCAGTGATATAACCAAAGATACATCCCTTTGCAGACGAATAGGTGATGTCATCAGAGTAGCACAGCCGGTTAATAAGAAAAGATCCTTCCTTGGTGGATAGCCTTGTCCATTACTGAAGATACAATTTGAGCTAGAACACAGCTTGTTTGAGACCCTTCAAAGTTTGTATATCATCTATTGTGTGTCCTAGCGCATATACTATCACCTTCATGATAGTGTTCTGATGGAGTAAAATTAGCATCCTTAATCATCCTTCTGGGATAACCCAATTTCTCAATTTTTTCCATAAGGTCTATCATCTGACCCTATCACGAGCTACCATAAATTATAAGTTACTCACCATAGTGACTAATGTACTGCTAGTCCATAGTCCCATTTCCTCCATACTCTAGGGCCGTCCCTCGCTAGGGACGGGAAACAGAACCTTTTTCACCAGAAAACTCAACTGTCCCTTTAAATTCCGATGCGCGCGGAGCGTGCAGCCCTGGGAGAATGCGCTCCCCTGACTCCGCCCACCGGCGCCACTCCTCAGTCCCCTTTGATGCATCAACAATATTAAGATTGCCTAAAGACACAGATTTTATTAAGGGTGAGGATGAGGATGGTGGGACGTATGGAGGAAAGGGGACTATTGACTAGGAGTAGGTAAGTCACTACAGTGAGTAACTTATAATTACTCCTACATCCTGTCCCCTTTCCTTCATATTGTATGGGCGATTAAACCTGAATGCAGCCCCAGGGAGGAGAGTTGCCCCTCTTAAGAAAACAAGTTTTTCAAACCTGCCTGGCCAAATGCTGCATCCGACTTGGCGCTGGCATCCAAGAAGTAGTGCTTGCAAAAGGCAGAGGGTTAGCCCGCATAGCCATCTTTAGCCATCTTGCTGATAGTCTGCCAAGGGACATGTATCTGGATGACTACCACTGTTGGCCACCGCTGGCAAAGACTTGCGCTGTCCCTAGTATGCCTCCTTGATAGCCATAACCATCCACCTTGCTATGGAGGCCTTGGATGCTTGACAGCCTGGTTTTGAGCCTCCAACTGTGATGAACAAGACGTCCAATTTACGGAAGCTCTTTGCCCTGTCCAGATAGAATCTTAGAGCATCCCTGACATCCAGGCAGTGCAATAACTTCTGAGCCTCATCCTTTGGGTCTGCAAAGAAGGTTGGGAGTACTAGCTCGTTGTTTAGGTGAAAGGAGGATAAGACCTTAGGGAGAAAGGCAGGTGCGTTCTAAGCACCACGTTGTCATAGTGAAATGTTGGGTAGGGCTCAGAAGCAACCAGGGCCTGAATTTCGCTGATACAGTGTGCCGGTGTAAGCCCCACCAGCAGGGCCGTCTTGATGGTAACAAGCCTGATGTCCGCGGACGCCATGGGCTCAAATGGTTTGTGTGCCAGGGCACCGAGAACCACATTAAGGTCCCCGACTGGTTGTTGGCGTTTGACAGGCGGATATAACCTGGTTAGACCCACCAGGTGGCTCTTAACTACCGGATTAGAGGATGAAAAGATATTTTCACCAGAGTTCTTCTAGGCCCCTACGGCCGCCATATACGTATGGAATTTATCTACCTGCAGACCTGAAAGAGTCAGATGCGCTGAGAAAGATAGAACATCGTCCAGTGAAAATGCTACTAGATCAATCTTCTTTGTTTCTGCCCAGTGACAAAACCTAGTCCATTTGCTCCTGTATTGACATTTGGTGGAGTCACTTCTAGCCCCCTGTATGATAGCCAGGTTATCCTGCGACAGGTGCAAATGCTTCAGGGAAACCTGTTCAGGAACTAAGCTGCAAGGGCTAACTTCTGCAGAGCACGGTGAACCACTGGGCCCCCGTGTTGGGAGAGTAAGTGGGCTAGGCCCACCGGGAGGTGTACCGGGGGCTGATCCAACAGACGGAGGAGTTTAGAAAACCAGGGTCTTGCAGGCTACCATGGCGCTATCATGATGAGCCGAAGGCTCAGAGCCTCCCTGACCCTACAGATGACCTTGTGAACCAGAGGCATGGGGGAAAAATCATACATTCTCATGTTGTCCCACGGGATCTGCAATGCATCGGCCAAAGAACCCCTGCCCTACACCAGCCACGAGGCAAACTGTGGGAATCTTCTGTTGAAACTGGTGGCAAAGAGATCCACCTGCAGGTGGCCCCACCTGCTGAAGATCCCTTGGAGGACTTCTTCATTCAACTGCCACTCGTAATTGTCCCTACCCAGCCTGCTGAGTCTGTCCGCCTCCAGATTGGATTCCCCAGGAAGGTGGAGCGCTGATAAGTGAATGTTGTTCGACAATACCCACTCCCAAATGTCTATCGAAAGCCTGCAGAGAGGTGGGGACCTGGTACCTCCCTACTTGTTGATATAATACATGCAGGTGGAGCTGTCTGTCTGGATGCAGACAGATATGTTCAGCCGCCATCGCTATGGAATCCCATAGGGTGAAAGTGATTTTTGCCAGTGCACACATGCCATTTGCCTATTTAAGGGCCATACTCCCTGTAGAGAAAACCTTTCTAGCCAAAGCGTCATAACACTTATCATCTCTGTAAGGAGTTGGGTGTTTGGTCAGATAATAGGGGTCACTGCTCGACTATTGCTTGCTCGTCTGTTTTTTGTTCACTGCTGGAATTAATTCTGGCGTCTCCCAGTTGGCATTAACTCGCCTTTGCAGGTCTACATGGAAAGGAAGAATGGGGTCCTCCTGGTGACCCATATCTAAAATATCAGTCAGGTCGTCCTGCTCAAAAAGTGGTGCAGGCCTACTCCATCCGAGATATTCTATGACCATAGACATCAGCTGTCTGTATGATCCCTCGGCATGGTCTGTTGGATCTGGTCTGCCAAACTCCATTTCAGGTGAAATGTCTAACCCACTTGCAGATTGTAGCATTTCATGTAGGTTTTTTATTCCTGAGTCCTCTGAAATTATATTGTAACCCAAAAGGACTTGATTAATCCGAAGATGGTTCATGATCCTCATAGATTGAGGAAAGAGACTTAAAAAAAGTATTTCCTAGGCAGTGGGGTGAAAATTTTCTCGACATCCTTCGAAGGTTTTGTTATTTGTGCCGACAATGGTGTGGAAGTCTTCGACGTGGAGTATTTCGGCGGTGATGGCGTCGATGACTTTGGGGGTCATTACAACCCTGACGGTAGGGGGTTAACGGGCCAGTAGAGCTGCAGGCCACGTTAACGCCCTACCGCCTCATTACGAGTTCCACTCGCGGGACCCGCTAAGGACGCCTGGCTTTACCAGGCGTCCTTAGCGGGTCCCGGGAGCGGTCGAGCATGCTAAAAACGGGCCCGTTATTAACGGGCCCTTTGTTAGCATTCTCCCCATTCCCATTGAGTAATATGGGGGCTCGAATGGGAATGGGGATGAGTTCTTTGAATGGGGAAATACCGGGCCCTCCGTGGTCGGAATGGCCAAGATATTTCCCCATTCCAGGAACCCGGTCCCGGTACCCGGAATGGGGGTAGCCATGCCGCAAATAGCGGCATGGCTACCTCCAAGGTCTTGATGACCTCTTTTCTCTTCGAAGGAGTCTTTTCTCTACTCGAGGGAACCTCTGAGGGCTATCGAGAAGTTTTCTTGAGTCCGAGGGTGCACAGGTTTTGTCCTTTGCCTTCTTTTTGTCATGATCGACATGGGCATGGCTCTTATCTTTCTGCGAGGGGGTCGGGCCGCATTCTGAAATACCTTGAGCATTTTAAATCTGAACCTCTCCCACATAGCCGGTGAGGCCGATTTGGTCAGGCATGACACCTGTTCCGGGGAGGAACTCGACGACGAAGATGGCGATCTGAGGCGCATTTTCTTCAACCGCAGTGAGGATGATGATGAGTAGTGTGAGAGCCACTGCTTGATGAGGACCTTTTAGCTTTCGTCCAACAAGGAGAGTCGTCTCTCGACTCGCCGGAGGATCGTTTTTTCAACAGGGTTGTCGAAGGGGTTTTATGAGATCAACCTGCAGCTAACAATGGTGCGCTCTTTCAGGGCTTTTGCTGTAATCGATAGGCAGGACCCACACTCCGATGTTAAATGAGTGGATCCTAAGCACCAAAGACACACACACCCAATTGGGGTCCATAAGGGACATTTTTGCCCCTCAGTTGTGACATTGTTTTAACCCGATCTCGGAGTCAATGATGCCGACGATGACAGCCACCCTGCTGTGTGATTGACAGCCAGGCTGAGTGAATGGGGGAAAACTGCTTAAAAGCAGGTCCCTGGGACTTGGAAGGCAGAGTCGCCACTGGAACGAGAGAACCAACAAGGAGCTGAAGGAAGACGACTGCTGCAACTACTGGACATCCCGGTGAAACCCTGCTGCAGGTCCGAATCACCCAAAACTCTGACAACAGAGAAGATCTGCAAGGAACCTTCTTCCCTTGAACTTGGTGGGACCAACCAGCTCGCTAAACACCAAACACCGGCCTTCCTCTCCTGGTCGAATTTGTTGTGCAACGCTGCAGTGAACCGGATAGCCAGGAGGAATGGAACCTGTTTGGGTTTTAAGGAGCGCACCTTTTATTCAACGCTTTGCTCTGCTGCTGGCTTCTTCCCTGGGCAGTGCAGGACCCTCCAGTCTTCCTCCTTCTTGTCACCAAAACAGTCGCTTCAGGAACCGTGAGCCTGCAGGAACTGTCAGGAACAACCGCCTCAGCTACAGCATTCTTCTTCATTTAAGGTACTGTGGAAATCCGGTCGTTCTTCCCGTCCGACCGCGGTGAAAGTGTTTGAAATCTTTCGCCTCTCCGAAGGCTTGTCCTTCTCTTCTCCTTTAAATAACTTTTCCTCCGACCAACTTCGTTTTGACCTCTTCGCAAAGACTTAACCGCGAACTACTCTGAACTGTGTGATCCTCTGCAAAGACTCTAAACCATTAACATTGGCCCAGGCCTAGTGATTTGAATCCTAGTTGTAGTAAGCCTTTTCTAGATTGCCCTGCCTTTCACTTGTTGGTGTTGTTGATTGTGGATAACCTTGTCTTTTCCTCCCTTTTAAATTGCTGGATGCCATTTTGCTCACACTTCATTTTGAGCTTAACTTGTCCAGAATTGATTGGGGGTCATTGTAGTGTATTAAGATTGTGATTTTCTGCTGCTTTATAATAGTGAACTGTTTTATAACTGATGGTGTAAATAAATGTATATTCTTTTACTCAGAAACCTTGAATCAATGTTTGCTTGAATCATAGTAATTGTTGTCCTTTGTGTAACTTCTGACACTGCTCACTTTACTCTTGAGATAGGACTGGCTGCTCAGCCATCGCTACCACTTTACTGTGTAGTACAGGCTTGTAACAAAGGTGAAATTGTACTTACATTTGTAGTCTTAATTGTGTGTGGTGTTCCCAAAGAGTATTGCATATGATTCTGCCTAACACTGGTGTACAGTGGTGAGGATGAAGGATAGTGATTACACTTAGAGTGCTGCTATTGCCTTGGCTCAACTAACCACAAGGCTAAACACCACTAAAAGCAATTTTAATCATGTCTGATATGGAAAGCTACTGTCAGGAGACTCTCCTTACAGACACTGTTGAAGTTTTGAAAAATCTGTGTAGAGATAGGAATCTCTCTGTTAATGGCAAAAAGTCAGAATTAATTGAAAAGGTATTGGAGAACCAAAGTTTGGGGAGTGGGTCTGAAATACCTAACCCTCCAGCAAATGTGGAAAATGATGAGGATGATAATGTGTCAAATATTATGGATGAGTTAGATGAGGCATATGAGTCTCACAATGTAGGCCCTATTGCTCCTCTACTTGTTCAGCAACCTCACCCTTTGTCCACTGGGACCCCATCAGGTCCTACACTCAGTCCTGAATTCATTGCTCTAGAAAAGATGAGGCTTGAATTGGAATTCAAACGTATAAATGCTCAAACTGAACAAAAGCATCAAGAACTTAAGCTCAGAGAAATGGAGTTGAATCATGCACTAGAAATCAAAAAGTTGTCTATTTAGAATGCTCTCTCCCAGAGTCTTCTAGGTCTTCCAGTCCTAAAAGACCCCATATGCCTAAAGAAATTGTTGGTATGTATGAGGCTAAGCTTGATATTTTGGATTGGTTGGCAATGTTTGAGTATAACCATGGCATATGTAAGAATATATAGAGCGTTTTACTAAAGGTGATAGCATTTTATTGCATTTATTGCAAAATGTAGTGGCATTTTGTTGCAAGCAGTAGTATAGCATTTTTATTTAGCCAGTATAATATAGCCTTAGTGGTAGTATGCAAAGTACAGAATTTATAACACAGCCAAGCCCAACTTGAAACTGCAGAGAATGAAGTGCACCATTATTTTATTTCTGTGATGCCTTATTCATGGAGACTACATTAATCATATAACTGACTAACTTAATTAATATTACTAAATACTAATCTTAACTTCCCTAACATTATAATGTAGTCTCATGTGCAAAATGAGGCGAAAATACATGTTTTAGTGGCACTGCTGAAATGCATTTTAAATGCACACTGGCATTTTTTTCTCTTCTTTCTTCTGTGTTAGCTTGTGGAGAGCAGAGGGAAGAGACAGCAGAAAATAAAATGAAAGAGTTGCTCAGAGAGCAAGGATTTCATTGTTCTGAAAATGAAGGGTGGCGCAGAAAACATTCTTTGAACCTGATTGGAAGAAAGTGTCTGCAGACATGCCACGTAAAAAATGGGAAGGACCCGAGGTTTGCTAATGGTAAAAATTGCGGAGAGGAGTTAGTGGAGACTGGGCTGTGAAGACAGACGGAGTTCCAAGGGGTTACAGAGCGCTGGCCAAGAGAAGATATCTCACTGGCGCTCCCCACCCACACAAGATTTACAGAAGCATTTTGCGCTGACTGGGCCTGCCTTTGCGAGTGGAGCAAGGTCTTACTGAGAACTTCAAAGAACTGCTAATCTCGGTAAGATTTGTGCCAAGTGAGGATCATTTGAATGTTGTATGTGTGGCTACAAATTATTACAGTATAGAAAGGTTGGGGAATTACTGCATGTGTATTATTGGCATTTCAGGATGTGAGAATATTAATTTATATTTCAAATAGATGTGCCTGTTCTGCTTTGTTTTGTTTTTGTATTCCAGAGGCTGCTGTAAATAACCAAGGTAAGACTTGATGATGTGTAATTGTAACTCAATATAATAAGCAGCTATGAAAACAAATGTGAGTTTGTGTCATTCATGCATCTGTGAATTATTTTCAATAGACAAGGTCTAAAGGGGAGGCTCATATTAGTGCAGTAGTGCATTTGCCAATTTACCAATGCAAGTCAAGTAACAGATAATCAAAGGTGTGTGTGCGGTATGATGAATGCCCTTTTCTTGCATGCTGATGGGAAAGGCATAGATTACTGGATGTAAATAAGCCAGTGATACTTTATGATATAGATTACTGGATGTATATAAGCCAGTGATATTTGGTGACATATAGATTACTGGATGTATATAAGCCAGTGATACCAGCCACAACCTATAGGTGGCGCTCTAAATAATATTATTGGGTTACAACAATGCATAGGTCTGAGGCTCTCTATAGACCACTGGGAGGTATTCTAATAGAAAGGAAGGTTTTGTTTTATGATGGGGTTTTGGTATAAGGAAGAAAACCATGCTCATCACTAAATACTGCAAAACAAAATACCACTAAAATTACCACCAATATAAGCTAACAAGGTATGGTCACTAAAATAATATGAGGCCAAACCCAATCTAAACACAAGACTAATTTACAACCAAATTACTGCCAATATTCTTACGGTAAGAAAATACTGCCTTACCCCAAATTTACCCCAATAAGACAAAATATCTAACAGATTCAAGACATTACAGGGAATCAGTTGCTTCCTTGGCTCTTCTCTAGGCTACCCACTATTGCATCTGATGCTGTGATGGAGTTGGGGGAGGTGGATAGGATGGATTATGAGTGTGTTAAGCTAGCTTTAATTGCTAGATTTGGGAAGACCCCTTCCCAGTACCTTAAGAGGTTTAGGACCCTCAGAAATGATGATGGTACCCCTTGGGCTACCTGGGTGTGTGAATGTTTGAAGAACCTAGAGGGTTTGATTAAGGGTTACAGAGTTAATACTTATGAAGGTATGAGACATCCTTTTTATGTTGGAGTCAATGTATGATGCCTGCTCTCCTGAGCTCAGACAGCACTTTCTAAGGAGATAGATCCAAAGAAGTTAGCTAAGGCTGCGGACTTGTGGGTTGCCAACAGGGCTACTCACAAGGATTCTGGGGCAACTCAGAAGAAGGATGAGGGAAAGCAGCCAAACAAAGATAAAAAAATGAGAATTCTAATACCTCCAATCCAGAAAAGGCTCCCAAACATATCCAGGATAAGCCACATGGGAAACCAAATAGGGCTAGTGAATCCTCTGGTGCCCAACCAGAGGGAGGTCAGGAGAAACCCCCATTCCAGAGAGCATTTGGTAAATGCTATGTTTGTGGATCAATTGACCATGTGCAAGGAGATCCCAGATGCAAGGGTAAACCTGCAGGGATCAGCACTGCCTCATTAGCCTTCTCCCCAGAGGAAGAAGTACAAATGGCTAGTGCCCACTTTCAACTATTTGCTGAAGCACCCTTGGGTCTTCAGGCAACTGTATCCTTAGAGTCCATGGGTCTGGGTAAGAAACAGAATATGGATGTGTAGAACTCCATTCCAGAAAACTCTAGAGGGTATTATATGGACAGATGTCTTGTCAATGGCCAGGATACTCCTGCCAGGAGAGACACTGGGGCCAGCAGAACCATAGTGGATGAAAGCTTTTTCAGGCCTGAGGATGTTGCTAAGGCACCCAAAGTTCCCACTAAATTCTCTGGAGGACCTGTCCAGTTGGTTCCAATTCTGCCAGCTCTCATTCAGTGTAATAATATGACATTGAGGATCCCTGTCAGTGTCCAGAATGAGATGCCTGGGAAAGTCCTGTTGGGGAATGATTTAAAAGCTCTAGGAGTAGTATCCAGTACCCCCAGGCCTCCCAGTGAGAGAAAACAGAACCACACCAAGTTGGCTAGAGAGGCAACCTTAAGAGACTACTCTGGGCCTTTGGGAACCTCTACAGAGAACCCTACTGCAAGCCCTGGTGTTAGTAAATTGACCTCTAACCCAGGCAAATCTGAGGCTAGTATAGTAGGGAAATGGGAGCCCCAACCAAGCTCCATCATTGCCCATCTAATTGTAAAGTCTTTGACTCCCCCTGCTTCTGAGGAAGAGGTGGATAGACACATTGGGCCCCTCTCTAGGCCTGTGAGAACTGGTAATTCTCAAAGCTGGTGGAAAACCAGGAAAAATAGGGTTCTGCCCAGTACGTATCAGAAGAGCAACGCCTATTGAAGTACCGACACCCAGAAAACCATGGACAGTAAGGTATCCATTAAGAAAACCCTACCAGCAGATGAGACGAAATGAAGAGTGCCTAACTACAGTCCCGGAAGAAACCAAAAAGGTCTTGATGGAAGATGAATTGTGACATCACGGAGACCCGGACAGACTCACAGATAGAAGAAATGACGGCCCAAGAATGACATAAAGAGACGAAGCGCCGTGAGTAAAGATATCGTGAACCTAAAGTGGAAGAACGATGTTGAAATGCAAAGAAGTTCATGATGAAGATATTCAACCAGTTTACACCTGTAAATATGCTTGGAACCGCAAGAAAGCTAAGAAAACAGTGCAGCTTGCTATGCTAAGTAGAAGAATAGTGCAACAAGTGCCATTATACATAAATCTAGCTCAAACAAAGTACTTTAGTATAAGTATATTCCACTTTGCACAAAAGCAGAACCAACCCAGGTTACTAAAGGCCAAACACAAGAAGATTCATATTCTAGCAACCACAAGGAGAGACGGCTGAATCGAAACTCGGCAGAGGCAGCTCCTGCCAGGGAAGCCAAGGTCATACCAATAGAAGCTATGAACAGTAGCTACTTTTAATTGAAACTAAGAACAGAATATCCTGCTTCTGAAGGATTGAGATAAGAAGGCGAAGGCAGGTGGCAGGTAAAACGAAAATCAAATACACAAATTGAGAAAAACGAGACAAATTCATGGTGTGGGAATCACGTGACCAGCCGATTGAGCAGAAGCACGGGTTCACACCTATGCTTGGCACCGGACCAAGCAGAGATTTCAGAACTTTTCCAGACAGAAGATGCAGTTTCGAGGCCAACCACAATGTACTAATTGACACATGGCTATTAAAGTTATGATTGATTGTGACAAGGGCTGGAAGAAGGCCGGGTAACTAATGGGCACCTCGCACCTGGCTGACCGTTCTGCGTGCTGCTAAGCAAAGTGAAAGAATATGCATGGGGTTGATGCCAACCCAATCACAACGGACCAAATAATCTAGGGTCCTATCGTTAGTAGAACCAATGAGACATTGTACCTTTAGTGACGTTTTCAGTAGTCATTTTTGAAGGCAGGGCTTAGATGCCCACCTGACAGTATTTACTCAATCCCCTCACTCCGTTACCATATACAGATATAGTACCTATATTAAAGTTACCTTTTCCTAACCAATAGAATTGCATGTTAACTTTTGAGTGTTACACGTCAATTATTACGAGTTTTGAGTATAAATGTTACAACTTGTATGAAGTTTGTTGGACTTGAAGCGAGGAGGGCGATCGTATCACTACTGATTTCCATGACTCCCCGTTTTTTGTACTTGTCATTAAACGGACTCCCTTTGCCAAACTATTGAGTTGTCCTTATTGATTGGTGTTGGAGTAATAAATGTGCACCCCCATCCATCTCAAGGGTGCAGCTATCTCGTCTTAAAGTACTTCGGAGCAAACCTCGGCTCTATGGGCCGGCCGGGGGTCTCAGGAGTACACTTGCTAGCAGAAATTGATGGTCATCGATTATCAAGTAGCTGAGCGGGTGAAAAGCCGAAGAAGGCGGTAACGAAGGCGTTGATCCCGAGGGTCCAGAGAGAAATATGAGAATGGTGAGTAAAAAAGATTGAGGCCCTCATTACGACCCTGGCGGAAAGGGGAAAACGATGGCGGAAATGCAATACCGCCATCGAATAGCGCTCGGTGCGACTATGACCCGTCACCGCAAAGTACGAAGCCATTAGCGACACCGTAGTGAACGCCAACGCTAACTGCACTAAGCACGCGCGCGCGCGCCATGCCAAACCGCAAACACCACCATGGTGCAACGGTACGCCAATTCCGACCCCAGCGGACATGTACCTAACGCCATCAGGCATGGCGGAATGGACCATTCCGCCATGGCGAGAAGTACGGCATCGCGAATCAACCGTAAACGGCCCCACTGAGTGCCTATACACCGCTCCCTGCCCACAAAGTACAACTCCCTGTAGGTGCAATGAAGTCACAATGCAACCAGTGAAATGTACAAAGCACCCATGCATGCCAACGAACAAAAGCAACACAAGAGGGGCCAATGGGAGCTGCAGGTCACAGATGGCACGAATACAGAATCCATCTCAATGGACATGACCACAGTCCCCCACCAAGAAACGCACGCAAACACAGGCACCTGTGACCAGCAACATTCCGAAAATCACATCATTCCACCAGTCCACCTGGCTGACCGCCATCTGTCACACAAAACCCAATCCCCCGCCCCTGAGCATGACAACATCCAAACTGTCATATAGGCAGCCCCCATCCCTGACCTCACGGGCTCAGTAGGCAAACGCGCCCAGCACAGTACCACGCAACTAAACCCCGAAGCAGGAACCCAATGCAGATCTCCTCACAATACATCGCCCCACATATAGGCACATGCCACATCACTTGCGAAGAAAAACGCTACACGGGCCAAATCAGAATAGAAATTTAATGCACAACAAAATCACCAAGCCCATACAGCCATCAGGCCATGAACTCCAAAACACATTTCACCATTGTGGGCTGCATCCGCAAGAAATGACCAGCCACTACTTGTGTGACGCCCTGTCCCATCATGGTACACAGAGCCACAATCACGTACGAAAAGGCAAAAAGGAAGCGCACACAACCGCAGGGCCGTCCCAATGGGGAGGCACTAGTCCAGCTGAAAGGCCGAAATGTTGCTCCGAGCCACCAGTACTGCGTAAGGGCATGTGGGCCACTGGCGATCGTCCCATAAGATCGTAATGCTGCTCCACCGATTAACACGAAGCAGCAGGTGTCGGGAGTAAAATCCATCTGCAGGAGTGGCATACAGATGGCAGTGGCAAAAGGGGAGGAGATACCTGTCAACCAAAAGAAAAGAACAAGAACAGAATGGCCATCAGAACTACATTCGAACAACTCACTTCAATGAGCACACGAAATCCACAGCCATATGCATGCTAGCCCACTCCAAAGGATCATCACCACCCCAAAGCCACTTGCGACTCATAACCATCTATACCTAGGTGTAAACACCATCACGAACGAGTGTACCTGTGCATGCGTCTGCCAAAACAGAATCCATCAGATGGGAATGTTAACGTGCATGGACACAAGTGTCTGAGGGCGCGTCGAGACAGGGAGGGCTCAACAAGGCCAGATAGACGATGGTCCCACTATGGCAGCCCTGCATCACATAGCGTAGGGGAGGCGGATAGATCCCAAGAAGCCCTGTACATGGCAAACTCTGCATCAAATCACCTGCCCATGCATCCATTCATCATTCCCTCATCCCGGGATCAAAACGCCTGAATAATTACTCACATGACATTAGAAACGTCCATTGAGTCTGTGCGTAATGCAGCCTGCTAAATCCACAGTGCCCCAGCCCGTAAATCCAGTGTTGTGAAGTAACATGTATTTGGGAATGGCCGGCCTCATCGCCCACGTAGCTATTGCGCATCCCAAACTATTCATATCAATCATTGCTCCCTCGCCATGGGCCCTGTCTCAAGGACATAGAACAATAGAACGTTATATTTGCAGTCAGACCTGTGGGCATCTCCTCGCCGCTAGCTGGAAACCGAAAGCGCCGCCCTTCGAATTCCTCATTTGCAACATCACGTCGAAAAGGCATCTGTGGCCGTTTGAAATCACTAATTATTCCATCGAGTGCGGCTGTGTGTGAAAATGGCAACTGCCTTCACCCACAAATGGGACGCCCCGCCCGTCGTTGCAACTCGGTACAGTGATGCATGAGGGCCCACCGTTACTCGAGTACTACGTTCCACTGACCCTTCACAAGTCCGTTCGCGACTGCACAGATAGTATGGGAAACAATGGGACCACAGCAGAATGAACATATCAACCAATCTTACACGCCCATCGGGTACAAATACATGATTGCAATAGCAAGATACCATTCCCCGAATTGCAGCGTAGTGCGCGGGACGTGCTCGGCCAAAGGGGAGAGCAGTTTGCACAGGTGGAATCAATCACCACAGGTGGAGGCCATACAGCCTGGAAACACATAAATTGCACACCCAGTCTCCTCCCACAACCACAGCGAAATGCTACCGGCAGGACTCGCGATGTTGGCCCTGGGGGACCTGATAGCACTGCAAGTGCTCCGACTCCAAGAAGAAGACGAACAACAACTACAACCAGCCGCACGGAGGAGACGCAGGAGGAGGAGGAGGCCAAGGCAGGGCCAGCAAGGCCCAGCAGCACAGCCACTACCACCACGCAGGCAGCCCGCAATCCCACGCCTCCGAGCACATCCGTTCAACCTCACTGATGAGCAGATCCACACCCTCTACCGTCTGGACCGGGACACCATAGCCGCCATTGTGGACATGACACAGGCTGACCTAGTCAGCATGATAGATAGCCCAACCGCAATCCCACCCCTACTGAAGGTGGTGTCTGTACTCCACTTCCTGGCCACAGGCACCTACCAGCACACAGTCGGACAGTTGCATGGCATTTCTCAGCCACTGTTCTCACGGACACTATTCCAAGTGCTCGATGCCCTCCTGCAGCACGCAGACGACTACATCTCCCTACCACGCTCGGAGCAGGAAATAACCAACACATAAGTGGGATTCCATGCACTTGCCGGCATACCGGGTTGCATTGGTGCCATCGACTGCACCCATGTTGAATTGGTCGTGCCACATGCCATGGAGGCCCAGTACCGCAACCGAAAACAATTTCATTCCCTGAATGTACAAATGGTGTGTGACTCCAACAGGATCTTTACGCATTGTTGTGCCCGATTCCCTGGATCAACCCATGATTCCATGGTCTTGAGGAACTCTACCATACCACGCTACATGGAGCGACACGCAGGGAACAGATCCTGGCTACTCGGTGAGTCTCATTGCATGCATGATGATGTGGGGTATGTGATTTGGCAATGTACTGGCAGGAAGGGGGGGGGTGTGCGTACGTATCAATGGCATCCCACATCCTACGTTTCTCGTCCACATACAGGTGATGCTGGATATCCACTGAAGAGATGGCTCCTCACACCAGTCCGGAACCCACGGGACCAGCATGAGGAGGACTACAACCATGCCCACTCACGTACCCGTGTAGTCATTGAGCAGGCATTCGGCCTACTGAAGGGCCGTTTCCGCTGCCTCAGCAGGTCTGGCGGGGCACTCCTGTACCGCCATGAGAAGGTTGCAAAGATGGTGATGGCATGTGTCATGCTCCACAACATGTGCGTACGTAGAAATGTGCCCATGCCCCCTGACGCAGAACTGCAAGCACCGGATGATGGTCATGATGAGGGTGGGGATGTGGCAGCACCTCAAGGAGTCTGCGAGGCACAGGAGGCCCGTGACATTCGTCAGCATCTCATTGATGTATGCTTCTAGCACTCATGCCTGGTGGCTGATACATGGACACGGGACACGTGGCACTGTGTGTGTCTGGAACATGCACGAAATGGACTGTACGCCTATGATGGCCTAGTACACAAAGATCAATGTCCACACATCTCATTGGTTGATCGTGCACTGTTTATGGCATATGTGATATCATGTTGTACACCCTATCGACCCGCCACCCAAGTGAGCCCAACACACCCCCTCCACCCTCCTACCTCCCCCCCGAACACCAGTGTTCAAAGATGCTCATTGTCAGTGGGCTGTCGCTATTGCATGCCCCCTCTGCGGGTATCAGGGGCACCCCTGCCTGTGGAGCGCCGGGTCCTCCCAGATCTACGTTGGGGGCTGCCCTGGACGGAACTTGCAACGGATGATGTGTCTGCCTGCTCACGTCCATGCATGTCCCTAAGGGTTTGCGAGAGCTCAGTGAGCACACGGCGCACTGCGGCAAGTTCGGCACATACGTCTTTGGACGTCGCATGCAGTTCCCCCCTCAGGCTCTCGGTGCTTCTCTCCATTTGGACTCTCAGGCTCTCGGTGCTACTCTCCGTTTGGACTCTCAGGCTCTCGGTGCTACTCTCGATTTGTGCCCTTAGCGTCTCAGTACCTCTCTCCATTTCTGCCCTAAGTGTCTCTGTTGATGTTTCTATGTCTGCCTTGGTGCCCCCACATTCATCGGCATGGCCCTTGAGGAGTGTGGCCATTTGCTGCTGTTGGACGATTAACTTGTCGAGGGACTGTTGCCTCTGCTGGGCCATGGCCATTTGCGGTGGTGTCACAGAGGGGCTGTTGTCCTCATGTTGCCTTGCCACAGGGCTTGGGGGGGATGGCCAGTCGTCGTCTTGTGGCTGCACCTGCGTGGTATCCTCATGTTGTACGGGATGGGACAGACAGGGGGATTGGGACAGGTCATGGATGGATCTGACCTCGACATCCCCGTCTTCTGTGTCCGAGCATGCTGCCATCAATGGGGTGTCACCTATGGTGCTGCTGCCACCAGAGGCAGTGCCTTCTGTGGCATCCGTTGGGGGGACCTGTGGTGGTGGTGGTGTGGTGGCCATGCTGGCTGCTGGGGTGCGTGTTGATGTTCCCTCCTCTGTGCTGCCACCTGATTTGTGCTGCTGCCGTGTCTTGATGCGTGCAGCTGAGGTGGAGGGTCTCTGGCCGTTGGTCTTGGCCCTCTTTGCAGGTGTGCTGGTAGGGGTGTCCTGTAGCTCGTCGTTTGGATCGGACCCTGTGGTGGAGTAAAGGAGGGCGAGGGTTATTGATGGGTCTGTGGGAATTGGAATGGCATTGTATCACATGCTTTGGGGTGGTACCTGAGGGTGATTTGGGTCGGGGACTTGGAGGTGCTTTGATTTGTGTGTGGAGTGAGGGTGCAGTTGTTTGGCAGCCTGCAGTTTGGGTGTGCCTGCTGCACGTGTAGTGCGTGTATTAGGGGTTTTTAATTATTTATGTATTTATTGTGGATTTTAACGTGCGCTATCAGGCCGATGTGTGTGGACGTTCTCCTGGACATGTGTTTCTGTTGCACTATGTGGGCGCATGGTACTTCACATGGATGGACTGTGTGGATTGTTATATCTGGCCCACCTACCTGAACCTTCGGATGTCTGCACTCCTTTCTCCATCCCTCCGACTCCCTCAATGCTCTCCATTCCGATGGTGGAGGCACAGATTTCTTCCCAGGGGGTCAACTTGATGGGTGATTCAGGACCTCCCCCGGTGGCTGTGGCAATGTTGCGGTTGGCGGAGAGTATGCTGCGGACGCGTATCCGCAGGTCGTCCCATCGCTTGCGGCATTGCTGTGGGGTGCGGGGTGCGGTCCCCACCGCACTTACACGCTGTGCCACCAGAGCCCATATGGCCTTCTTGTTTGCAAGTGCCGTCCTGGTCATTTGCGTGCTGAAGACGACGGCAGCATTCTCCTGGAGGGTCTCTGTTAGCACGGTGAGTTCCTCGCGGGAGAAGTGGACCTGCCGCTTGCGATCGCACGCTTTCTTCGCTACTTTTCCCATTTTTCTTGGTTTCGCTAGGGTGGTTGACGGGGTGGGGTGTGTCTCAGGGTAGTGTTTTTAGTGGTTGTGTGGTTTTAGTGTATTTATAGGTGTACGCCGGGATGTTTCCCGTTCCGGCCCCGTGTTTTGACTTCCGTTTCCGTATATTTCCGGCCACCGTACTTTCCGGTAGGCGCACACTGCGGTGACCGCTAAGAGGGGTGGCGGTATTGCACCTGGGGCGCCGTACGGCGGCGGTGTGGGCCGTTTTGGGGTCATTTCCGCCATCGCGGACTTTGCACTTCCGCCATGCCGTGGTGCTCGTGCTCGATGGGTCGGAATGGGCCGCAGTTTGCTCCTTCGTGCTATGGCGGAAACGCTATTTACGCTGTGGCGGTCCGGTCAGTCGCTTTCCGCAAGGGTCGTAATGAGGGCCTGAGTGTTTTGGCAAAAGTGCATGCTTTTGAACAAGTAAAGGGAAAAGGTAACGGATGGAGGTGGAAAAACAAAATATAGTTAGAAGTAGAGAATAATGTATATACATAAGGGAATAATGACTCGAGAATAATTAAGTAAATAAAGGTTACTGGAGAGGACACCTCAGAAGAGAGAGGTTACCGGGGAGGACACCCGAGAAGTGAGAGGATTCGCCTTATTCCTACGCTTTTAATACAAGCGGCTAGACGAAACGTGTACCCATAGTCCCAAAGAAAGGGGAACAAATAGACTACCACAGCGATTAAAGACACTGTGAAAGGGGTACGTTTAAACTCCATGAAGGGGTCATGATTAGAGGCAGCGATATCTGTGACCAGCTGGTGTTCGTCTAGTCTGTTAAGCGTCTGTCTTACATGTTTTCTGTTGTGATGTCACACATCGAAAACATTTTGTTGAGAAAAATAATTTAAATTTTACGCAATTGAATAGCTGAGATAATATCTCATATGAATTGATGTTTTTTGAGTAAAATAGAAGGTATAAAATTTCGTGAAAAAAACGGGATTGGAGCTTGCAGTGTTTGGTGCTCGCTCATATTGTTGGAACTGTTTAAGTCACGTAAAAGTGTTGACAAGTGTTATATAAGAGGAAAGGGAATAGATTTAAGCATGGCAGACATAACTCCATTTACACACACGTGCAAACAGTTGCCAAAACACGCACCCAAACAGAAGAAATACAGTTAAAGAAACCGCCCACAAAAAGTGTATGCCATAGCCACAAGGTGGGTCCTTATCTAAAGCTGTCTTGCAACACATGACGCCATATTTGCACGCCACATACACGGGCAAAAAGTTAGACAAACGCCTAGCTATTTTAGAACTTTGGAAAATGTATGAACAAGAAAAGGGAGAGGAGCCTCCAATAGATTGGATATTTAACGTATGCACAGAGGGGGGTGAGACACCTACCGTGCCACAATCCCAATCCGCAACGAAAGTTGAAGAAAGTAAAGATGAGGGATTATACCTGCTGAGAGAATTTAAAGCAGCCACGGGGTATAGCAACCCTGCATATGAGTCACCTACACAAAGTAGTGATGAAAATCAAGAGAAAGATAAGGATAAGGATATTACCTCCACAGTCCCACGGGACAAGGGGAGACGCGACTGGGAAAGAAGGGATCAGGCACAGACAAGTGCATCTCTCAACAAAGAGAGGGAAGGGAAAAGATGGAAGGGAAATGAAGATATAACTGATGAGATAGCATTCGCAAAAAATGAATGGATGGGAGGGCACATTTTATTGAAACTTGATGGCAAAGGCATTGATGACGCGAAACAAAAGGAGAGGTTAGATGATGTACAGAGAAAGGGGAAAGAGAAGGAGTTAAGAGACGAAAGAATAAGAAAGAAAGACAGACAAAGGAGAGAACAGCTATATCGCGAAGAGCAAAAAAGACAGCTTGATCACAAACCAAGAACAGCCAATGATCAAGACAGACGGAAGCAGCAAAGGTCAGAGGAAGAGCAAAGAATACCAGAGAAAAGAATAAAGAGAAATTTGAAGGGCAGATGAACATAGAAATTAATAGAAAAAGGAAGAAGATAGAGTCAGAGAAGAGGTGAGGAAACTTAAAGAATTTGATGACGATGTAGAACGTAAGCGAAGACAGAGAGCATGCGATCTTGAATATCTGGGGAGAGAGGTTAAAAAACCAGATCCAGTAGTAGACTGGGAAAACATCAAATAATTATTTCCTGCGTACAATTCAGTACTAGGCACGTCTAGTGCAAATATGGAAGATGACTTCAACACCAGAAGCATTGGAGAAATGATCGATAGAATATATGATGAAATGGGGTTAGAATAAACACCCCAAAGGGAGGGGGAAGACGAGAGCCTGGAGAGCACTCAGCTTTACGACACTGAGGATGTCTCCCAAAGTAGTGGGAATAGAGAACTATCCCTGGATAGACTAGAAATAAGTAGGAGTAAAGAAGACGAAAGAAGTTGCACAAGTTGGGCGCAGACAATGTCCGACTCAGAAAGGGAGGAGCGCGAGGAAAACGAGGAAGAGAGATGCAGCGAAAGACGACTCCCAAGGGAAAAAGCAATAAGATGGTCAGACACTAGCGAGTCTGCACTGAGGGCATCAGAGTCAGCCACTCAGTCAGACCGACATGAAGAAGTATCTCACGGTCAGAAGGGGGTGACTTAGGTCCCCACCAGGCAGGCGACAATGCGGAAATATTACCCCTGCCATAGATAGAAGAACCATGAGGGAAGAGAGAGAGAACTATACATCTCAATTTCAGTAACTCGAGAAAGGGGGAGTAAGACCACAATATATTCCATGGCCACACATGGATCGAGAAAATTTGAAGAACAAGCTCCCAATGCTGACATCGGGAGCCGGAAAGTGGATACAAGAGTTAGAGAAAATGACAGGATGAAACACGTTAGCTACAGGGGATATTAAGGGTCTCCTAATCGCCATATTTGGTGAGAGAGCAGACAATGTGTGGACATGGGCAGGCTACCCTGGTGTAACCACAATTAATACTGTGCATGACGGAGCTCCATTTAACAATTGTAGAGCCACAGTATGGAAAGTGCTATGAGTGCTTTACCCATACACTTCCGATATGGGAGCTATAATGACACGAAAAATGAAGGAGTCTGAGGATCCGTTAATTTATATACAGAATTTTCAAGACACATGGGTACTCGAGACTCATGAATCTTGGACGAAATCTATACCTGTGTTCTACCATATATTGTGCCAAGGGCTGCCAGAGCCATACAGAAACAGCTCAAGAAATTGGTAGGAATTGAGGCTAAACCTTGGCCAGAAATACAGCTGACCATCGCACACTATTGCAGACTACTGCAAGAAAAGAATCACAAAAAGGAAGCTGCACGAAAGGGTGAGGAAGAGAAATTGGTGCAGAAGAAATTGTCAAAGTATGCGCTTTAGGGAGCCATGATAACTAGCGCAGCTGAATTGACCATGCAGCAGGTGACTAATCCACAGCAGAATAATCAGGGCAATACAGGGTTTTACCCACGGGGAAGAGGATTTAGGGGAAGAGGATGGCAGAGCAATCAGGGAGGCTTTCAGAATAACCAATGAGGTTTCCAGAATATGTAAAATGGCAATCAAGATATGTCAAATAGGCAAATGATCCGACCACCGCCAGTATGTTGGTTGTGTGGAATGACAGGGCACTTAGCGCGCATCTGCAGAAACCAAGGCATGATGCAGAATGGCCAAGGGACACGAGCAGGAATGGCAAATCCACCTGCAGTTTTACAGCAGGGTGTTGCACAAAATCACATGGCGCAACAACAAGCGCCAGGAGCGCAACAAGGTGTGCAACCTCAGAATATGGGGAATTTTCCACCAGGACAATCCCAACAGGCACTGATGCAACTGTCACAGACGATGAGTACAGGGCAGACCACGAACCCTGGAATGGGAAGTAACAATGGGAATGGGGGAAATCCACCAGCACACAGTGGGCCAAAATTGTATATAGACTAGGACAGCCCACTGGGAACCCTGATGTGATGATCCTATCAGTGACACCAGACCCTCACAGGGAACCTAGGGCGGATGCCGTTATGTGTTATAGGGGATAAAGAATATTCCTTCCTAGTTGACGTGGGTGCAACACGCTTGTGCATACGTGAAGGCAAGTTTTCCTTGTCCGGCAAGGCCATAAATACTCAGAGTTTTACAGGAGCTACAAGTTGTGTTCCCTTCATAAATGCACTTCCATCCTCTATAGGAGAATGTGAAATGAATGTGCCTTTACTATATTCACGTCAGACCCCAGTAAACATTTTGGGTCGAGATTTAATGACCAAGTTAAACATGACAATCTTTTTGACGGAGGAGGGCATAGTATGTTCAACTCCAGGAATGCACTATTCAAATGTATGCAAAATAATCAGAACATACACAGGACACATAGCCATGAGGGCTATATCATTAGAGCCAGAAATATTTGTACGTGGTATGCGTGTGCTTATGGCAGGACTGCCAAGCCTTACAGACAGAATAATGAGAACCCCTGATGAGTTCCTATTCAGACCAAGAATACCGATGCACGAGGAAAAGGGACAAGTATTTCCCTTGATGATACACACAGCTAGAGTACGAGGGAGAATGGCCTTGATTGATGGTTATGATGATGAGGGCCGACAATGGTGCGCAGTAATTGCCATTGAAGAAGGATATCGATTGACTGACGTCACCGATGACGATCTGTTTGAAGAGCAAGCAGATATGGGAGAGATAATGGTGGAAGTGAGTCTCACCTTTTGGGTGAAAATGATCACAAGAGAAGTGCCTCAGAGAATGATGTTGGCACGAAACCGTCCTGAATATTTTGATGACGACATGGCCCAGGTGCCTGTCTCAGTATGGACCACAGACCCCTATGACGTAGGCCTCTTGAAAGGGGTTGGAGAAGTGAAAATTAAACGGAAACCAAGAGAAATTCTACCAAAAGCCCGGCAATATCCCATGTCCAGAGAGGCAGATGAGGGGATTTTTAAGACAATTTCTGCAATGATGGAGCAAGGCAGTTTAGTGACGTCAGAGTCGTCATGCAATACCACCGTTTATCCGATCAAAAAATCAAAGGGAGGGTCTTGGCGTTTAATCCAAGATCTGAGGCCAATAAATGATATTGTTGAGGCCGAGTTCCCTCTAGTCCCTAACCCGGCTACAATTCTATGTAATATACCCGTTGAGGCAAAATATTTCACGGTGATTGACTTGAAAAAGGCATTTTTCTCAATCCCGTTGCACCGGGACTCACAAGATCTGACGCCATTCACATTCAGACAGATGCGCCTGAAAAGCACAAGGCTACCCCAGGGGTATTGTGAGTCTCCATCTATTTTTAACAGAGTCCTGCAGATGGACTTGAGCAATATTGCACTAAAAAGTGTCGTCCTGCAATATGTGGATGACATCTTAATTTGCAGTACAACAGAAGAGCAATGCAGGTACGATTCTGTTCAGCTATTGACTATACTGGCTGAGAAAGGATATAAGGTTGACAAGGAGAAGCTACAATATTTTCAGCAGGAAGTGCTGTATATAGGCCAGCTGATCTCGCATGAGGTAAAGAGAGTGACCCCAGAAAGGGCTGAAACCATGCTGAACACGGCTAAGCCACCCACGATAAAACAGATGCAGAGTTTTTAGGCCTATGCAACTATGTCTGAGCAACGGGTCTTCGAATATAGCTCTTACACTAAGCCTTTACTTCAGGCCCTAAAGAAGGCCCAACTAACGAAAGAAAAGATTGAATGGTCTGAGACCATGGATTAAGGATTTGCTGAACTCAAAAAAGCCATTTGCACAGCACCAGTTGTAGGGATTCCCAATTATGCAGAGGAATTTTACCTGTTTGCACACACGAATGGCAACGTTATGACGGCGGTACTCATGCAGAGAACCACATTGGGGTACAAGCCCCTGGCATACTACAGTGGAAATTTGGACCCAGTAATGAGAGGTCATTTCCCATGCAAACAAAGTTTAGCTGCCGCAGCGTTCGCGATAGAGAAGGCTACAACCATTGTGATGGGATGCTCCATGACATTGTACGTTGAGCACTCGCTATTTGCCATTCTAGAGAAACCAAAGGGCACATTGACATCTCAGAGAGCTTCTGCTTATGAAGTGATCCTATCAAATCCATTGATTAAAGTAGTCTGATGTAAGATAGTGAACCCAGCCACGTTTACAGCAGAGCCAGTCACTGAAGGAGAGCCAACACATGACTGTGCGAACTATGAAGACTTCTATGATGAAATCCCCAGAGTGAAAGAAAATGCCTTGGCAGAAGGAGAAATCGTCTTTATTGACGGTTCTTTGAGGATCGATCAAAGTGACGACAAAGATATACAGGCGTTGCTGTAATGAAGCACACAGCAAATGGAGAATTCCGAGTACTTATAGCGCACGAATACCATCTCATTATTCAGCGCAGGCTGCAGAATTATTGGCGTTGATACTCACCATTGAAAATCACGCAGACCACGAAGTAACAGTGTACAGTGACTCTGCCTATGTGACATCGACAGTGCACGCAGGCTTCTTGGGCAGACACAGTTGATAGAACTCCAAGGGGAGGCACCACAGGGGAAAAGGAATCTTTGTAAACGTCAAGGGTGTTCTTTAAACTCCTCTGACAGCTTGCGGCGACAAGACAGCACTGGTAAACCTGCAATGCATGTAGCCCTATTAAAAATAACACTGGAGCAGTTACATTATCCGGCGCACATGACAAAAGAAAATTTAGCAGCAACACTTGCAGAAGACTGGTTCATACCGAATTTAGTTTAGTTTAGTTTATTATTTGTAATGCGCAAGCATACCCTAGGGTAACAGGGCGCAGCCTTTACATGGATATGCAAAGCTTAGTTACAACAATCAAAATATACATGGGCACAATGACAAAGAAGAATTGCAAGATTATATACATATATACAGACAGGCACAGTTGGTTACAGTGTGTGCAAGAGGCATGGGTCTTACTTTTTCATCCATAGAACTACCATTGATCGGAAACTTTGATAGTGCAAGTCCCTTCTAAGGGTTGGCAGTAGTGAGTTCCACAACTTGGCAGCTTGCACTGGGAAACTATTGCCCCCTATAGAGCGTTTAAAGTTAGGAATAGACAGGCAGTCCTTGTAAGCTGTTCTTGTCAGTCTCTCAGAAGATTGTCTGTGAAATCTGTCTATTAAGTATGTCAGGGCAGCGTTATGAAGGGATTTATAGGTGAGGGATGCCGTTTTGAGGGTAATTTCGTCTTTAATGGAAAGCCAATTGCTCTGTTGGCTGTGACCTGTGATGTGCTCTCTTCTAGAAATGGCCAGGGCCGCTCTAAGGGCATTGTTCTGCAGAATTTGTAGTTTGCTAGTGATGGCTTTAGAAGACCCCAAGTAGAGGGCATTGCAGTAGGCCAGACAGGACAGAATGAGGGCTTTCGCAATGGTGAGGCAACTAGAGTCAGACAGGAATGGTTTGGCTGTACGGATCAATTTACATGTGTACACTGTGGAGGAAGCCAGGGAGTTTACTTGTCTATTGAAGGAGAAGTTAGCATCCAGGTAAAAGCCCAGAGTTTTTAGTTTCTTTAGACTAGTGGTGGTGCCTAGAATGATGAGTTCAGTTTTATCATCATTCCGGCATAGCACATGTGTGGCCATCCATGCCTGGATGATGATGTACACACTATTCACCGAGGCCAAATCCTTTTCATAATCTCCAGAAAGCGGAAGGAGGATCTGGGTATCATCTGCATAGTTGGTGTAGGTGATACCGAGATGATCCAAATCATCGAAAAGGGGCTTGGTAAATATGTTGTACAATGTAGGGGAGACACAAGAGCCCTGTGGTACCCCACAAGTAATGGGTATGGGATCTGCTGCTGCTGTAGAGGAGACGACCCTCATGGTTCTGCCATTGAGGAATGATCTGATCCAGATGATAGCCTCGGAGGAGAAATGGGCAGATGTTTGGAGGTGAGTGCACAGGATGGAGTGATCAACCCGGTCGAAGGCTGCAGAGAGGTTAGCCGAGCATGTTGCATTCTTTATAGTAAACTTTATAATATACCAACAATTCACAGCTGGGCACACATTAAAAGTAATGAGAGGAGTCATCCAGAGGCCAAATGGGCCTTTTCAGCACTTGCATGTCGATTGCGTCGACATGATTCAAGTATGTAACAAGTACAGATACTTAATTGTTGTGATGTGTCCATTCTTTAGATGGATTGAGGCAGGTCCCTGTACACACCCAGACTCTACCTGTGTGGCCACATTTTTAGTGAGGGAAGTGTTCCCCAGGTGGGGGGTGTGTGAAGTCATGAGATCAGATAACGGAGCTCACTTTGTAAACGAGATATTCAAACAGATTAGCTTGCTGCTTGGTATAAAGCACAAGTTCTCGTCAGTGAATCATCCGCACGGTAACGGGTCTGTGAGAAGCTCAACGGCTTATTAAAGGAAAGGATAGGCAAGTTGAAGCTTACTCTAAAGAAGGGATGGTTGAACTGCCTTCCTTTGGCACTATATGCACTTAGGAACCAACCCAGTTCTGACCATCATTTTACGCTACACGAGATAGCCACAGGAAGTAGAATGAGAACTCCTTGACACCCCGAGATAGAGCTAGATGTGATGCCCAATCAACAGGAGAAATTTTAGGGTCTGAAATGCAAAACTACCTGAACTGCATGACATCTTGCCTTACTGTAATTTTAGACCAGCTGCAGCGACGACGAAAGGGGTACAGGGCAGCACAGAACAGAGAAGGAGATACTACTACAGACGCAGCTCAAGGACTTAGTATACCATCCATCTTCCCTGGAGACACCATCCTTGTAAGGAACCATACAAGTAAAAAGTAGGACGAGCCAAGATTTAACGGTCCCTTCACAGTGGAGGACTGCACAAACTTGTCATTATTGCCGAACCATTCCTCTTACTTCCTGAGTACAGTGAGAAAGAACCAAATGTCTCAAACACAGGCGGAAATAAATGAGCTTATTAACACATTGGGCCTCATTACACGGATGGCGGTGGACCAAGGTGCTGTTAGCACCTTGGTCCATGCCGGTAAAATACTGGCACCGGTAAACCCTTACCGCCTACTGTGTAATGAGGCCCATTGTTCTTTTGTATAATCGAAGACTGTCCAAATTTTGTCGGAAGAACAACAGACACACTCACGTTTCTTCGAGATCCAGCAAATACAGAACACTTAAGCTTAAGCCAACTCCTAAATAAAATTGTGATCTTAGTTGCACTCCACGCGAACGGACAGTGCAGACATTGTTTACATTGAAGAGAAAGCATACAATCCTGCAAGACTCAGAAAGACAGGACGGATGTCCCTGTCACTAGAAGACAGCAGGTTAGCTCACAATGTCCTTTTTCGTCTAGTCACTGACTTACCAGAGCTAGTGGGGAGAACGATCGATGTTGACGTCCTCACATTCATCAGAGATCCAGCTAATGTTGCACAGATGGGCATGCTCTTGCATGGAATCGTACTACAAATAGAACTCTCTAACCATCAGCAGAACTATCTGAGAAGATTCTAAAAGCTTTCCACCTAGGGACAGATTGAGAGATCATTGCTAGAAATGTCCTTTCTTACTTTCCAATGACAGGATACAATATGTCTTCAGGATTGAAGCAAATTCGAGGGGTGGACTGGGAGTTGACGTACTTTGAACATGCACAGTGAAAGGACTTGCCGAAGTGTTATTTGATTTGTATTTCCCATAGTCTAGCAAGGAACTGTATCCTGAAAAAAGAGACAATTCATCACCCGCAAGAGGCGGGGGGGGGGCACTTGTGGAGTACCTGACACTCTTAAACATATAGCCCGAAAGACACTATTGTTTAAAGGAGTACAATAAAAATGTACATTTGGCGAATGATCGAGATGGGGATCCAGAGCAACAATCTGGTCCTCCCACAGGAGGAGAGACGCCCACGTTTCTCTGGAAGTAAATGCTGCTGCCTGACCTACAGGGGCATAATGTATTTGTGTATCATATTCATCATTGTTTTACTGCCATTAACGATCAGAACTGCATTTTTTATTGGTGCACAAAGAGTTCCGATTCCAGTGCACCCACCTAATGATGCACGTATGAAACCCACAAATGCACCCAGACCTTACATAGTCATTCCAGTCCCTAGAAGATCTGATGGGGGAATGAATGAACTTGAAATGGATGTGATTAGCAATGACACATGCACACTTGTGGTAACAAACAAACAGAAAAGCCGGAGACAGGGTCGGCAGGGAATGAATGAAGAAAGGTTACTAACAACCACACGCATGCACACACTGAATGTTCACGAAACAGGCCTAGTGTCAATGACTGCAGAACCACAATCCAAAACAGTAGAGAAGAAGAGACTGCCTGCCATAAGAAACTCCACAGCAGATGTTGCGGAAAGACAAGGAGAGTTGGGAAGAAAGCCAACAGAAGTAGACACGTCCAAAACTCTTAAGCAGTTGCTTAAGTTAAGAGCCAACTCGGAGAAGCTCTCTGCACAAACACAACTGATAGTAGACCCATTATGGCCGTTCATAGACAAAGCAAGGAAAATACAAGAGGAACTGAAGAATAAAGCCGCAGAGACTGTATTACCAAACATATATGTTCCAACACAAGGGAAAAGTAACAGTTCGACAATACAACCATACACCGGACCAGTGTCAGGGTGGTTGGTATGGGAATTTGTAACCAGCAGGAGAAGGATGTATGAAAAGAGGGAAAGAGCTGCAAGACTCTTGTCCACTCAAATGGCACAGATGAGGAAGCCTGCCCACGGACCGAGATACCTGAGAATCTTCCAGCAAGAAAAAGCCATACAGATGCATTCAGGGATGTAGTCATAGCCAACTACAGGAAAACACTAAGAATCAAGAGAAGCATGCATGGAGATTACAATGAACTAAACGACTACCTGGATATCACAGCACACCTGGGAAACAGCATTTAGTACCAGCACATGAAGGAAGTTGTAAGACGAAGTTCAGAAGGGGGATGCTTTGTTTGTGCCCTCCTACCATACAGCATGGGGAAAACCAAGATCTTCGTAGCTGTAGAAATTGATGTCCAGACAGCACACTGTCTTTCCCACATAGCCATGTGCAAAGCTAGAGGCCAATTTATGGGAAGTGACACTTCCCTAATATGGGCAACTGAAACAGCCTATCCCGATGAAGATGATTATGTTCAAGACATTAAGACAAGAAACAAAGCTCATACTAGGAATCATGTGATCAGGTACGAGAAGCCTGGAAGTAAAGCAGCAGAAATTAGATGGGAAGTGAACCTGAGACTAAATGTCCAAGGAAAAACTCCAGAGGAAGCTCGAAAGTGGAAGAACAGAGCCCAAATGCAGATTTGGGCGACAGTGCTTTCACCAGATGGATGGGAGAAAGGAGTGGTGATTTGCAGAGCCTGGGTAATCACTGGACTCTACAAAGAAACTGTTGACATTGTGCAGAATGGATGCAAGCCATTATGGCCAAGACTTTCAAAACTACTGACATGGGTCGAAGACAGAGGGGGACCCTTACAGATTGTACCACTGGAGAGCCCAAAGTTCTGCTTCAGAATTAATGGCCCAAGAAAGATGGGAGAGAATCAGAACTATGGACGAGTTTTTGATGCTCCAGGAATGGTTCATGGCACTGCCGTAATTATGGATCATTATTGGGCATGTGGATCCAAGGCATACATCAAAATGCCAAAAAACTGGGAGGCATATGCACAATAGTGAATGTCCACGTTCCAGCATTGGTGATCCTGAAAAGTGGCCTGAATATTGACAGTTTCCAAAAAGCAGATGGTCAACTGAGGAAGAAGAGATCTGTGGAACTGATAACTCGAATGAAGAGAGAGAATTACTTCTCTGCTAAATCAGAAGAAGCATTTCATGCAATCCCATATGAACACAGGCCGTTCAGCCTCACCTCATCAGTGTTCATGACGATCTTCATGCCAAGGATCTAAGCTAAGCTGGAGTAAATACTAAATGGTTGCAGATAACCAGATGGGCGTTACTGCAGACCATCAACACAACCATAAAAGGATTCAATGCAATCAAGGAAGAGTTAAGAGCCATCCGACTGATGACTCTCCATAACAGATATGTCCTTGACATGATCACAGCTATGGATGGAGGAGTTTGTGCAAAAATCAGAGAATCATGTTGCACATTTATACCTTCTCACAATGAGGAGAATGGAACCTTAACGGAAGCCATAGGTATGCTACCAAATCTGCAGAACCAGATAATCGATGAAACTGATGAAGTTGATGATGACAGCTGGTTTGCATCACTATTCTCTTGGGTCCCGTAATGGATAGCAGATGCATTCAAGTTCCTGGGAGCCCTGCTAGTGATGATATTACCAGGATTTTGTGTTAACAAGATAATAATCTCTCAATGCCAGAAGACTACAAAAAAAGCCACAGGGATGAAGATCATGATTGATGTCAAGCCAAGATGGAAGCCCAAAGACCTGACTGATGAAGAAAAAAGAGACTTTGTGAAGGCCAGCATTCACACACCAGAAGGAACAAAGTTTCTCTATCCCAGAAAGCACAGAAATGATGTGGGAAGAGGGATTTACTGCAGCCCAAATGGACAATGTCAATTAATGACATGGAATAAAGACGAACATGTAAGGACAGCAAGAAGCCTAAAAGTAGTAATAAAAATATGGACTCCAAAAAGACACTTCTTCAAACCATCCTGTATAGACCCAGAAAATGAAGAAGGAATGAACCCAGGCGATGGAGTGAAGATAAAAACAGAAGAATCGAGTAAGATGAATCCAAAGACGGAGGTGAAAGTTGATTAATCGCCCAGAGGGGGGAGTGTAGAGGAGGTCCCAAGTAAAGCCTGCACTCCAGTCGCCCATTTTGAGGTACCAGGAACATTCACACCAAGATATGTGACGTATGATGAGCAAATAAACCAGCAGAGAGCCGCAGTAGTGCTCTGCCCAGTACCTAGCAGAAGAGCAACACCGATACCCAGAAAACCATGAACAGTAAGGTATCCATTAAGAAAACCCTACCAGCAGATGAGACGAAATGAATAGTGCCTAACTACAGTCCCGGACGAAACCAAAAAGATCTTAATGGAAGATGAATGGTGACGTCACGGGATCCCGGACAGACTCACAGATAGAAGAAATGACGACCCAAGAATGACACAAACAGACGAAGCGCCATGAGTAAAGATATTGTGAACTTAAAGTAGAAGAACGATGTTGAAATGCAAAGAAGTTCAAGCTGTAAGCAAGATGAAGATATTCAACCAGTTTACACCTGTAAATATGCTTGGAACTGCAAGAAAGCTAAGAAAACAGTGCAGCTTGCTATGCTAAGTAGAAGAATAGTGCGGCAAGCACCATTATACATAAATCTACCTCAAAAGAACTACTTTAGTATAAGTATATTCCACTTTGCACAAAAGCAGAACCAACCCAGGTTACTAAAGGCCAAATGCAAGAAGATTCATATTCTAGCAACAACAAGGAGAGACGGCTGAATCGAAACTCGGCAGAGGCAGCTCTTGCCAGGGAAGCCAAGGTCATACCAATAGAAGCTATGAACAGTAGCTACTTTTAATTGAAACTAAGAACAGAATATCCTGCCTCTGAAGGATTGAGATAAGAAGGCAAAGGCATGTGGCGGGTGAAACGAAAATCAGATACACAAATTGAGAGAAACGAGACAAATTCACAGTGTGGGAATCACATGACCAGCCGAGCGAAAAGAAGCACAGGTTTACACCTACGCTTGGCACCGGACCAAGCAGAGATATCAGAACTTTTCTAGACAGAAGATGCAGTTTCGAGGCCAACCACAATGTACTAATTGACACATGGCTATTAAAGTTATGATTGATTGTAACAAGGGCTGGAGGAAGGCCAGGTAACTAAGGGGCACCTCGCACCTGGCTGACCGTTCTGCGTGCTGCTAAGCAAAGTAAAAGAATATGCATGGGGTTGGGCCAACCCAATCACAACGGACCAAATAATCTAGGGTCCTATAGTCCTATAGTTTGTAGAACTAACGAGACATCATACTTTTAGTGACGTTTTCAGGAGTCATTTTTGAATGCAGGGCTTAGATGCCCACCTGACAGCATTTACTCAATCCCCTCACTCCGTTACCATATACAGATATAGTACATATATTAAAGTAACCAATAGAATTGCATGTTAACTTTTGAGTGTTACACATAAATTATGACGAGTTTTGAGTATAAATGTTACAACTTGTATGAAGTTCATTGGAGTTGAAGCGAGAAGGACGATCGCATCACTGCTGATTTCCATGACTCCCTGTTTTTTTGTACTTGTCATTAAATGGACTCCCTTTGCCAAACCATTGAGTTGTCCTTATTGATTGGTGTTGGGGTAATAAATCTGCACCCCCATCCATCTCAAGGTTGCAGTTATCTCGTCTTAAAGTACTTCGGAGTAAACCTCGGCTCTATGGGCCAGCCGGGGGTCTCCGGAGTACAATAGGTAAGGTCAGATCTCAGAGGAAGTGGCAGCATGTACCCTGCTTGACCATAACCCCTCCAACCAAGATACCTGGTACCCGACCTGCTCTTGAGAGAGAGGTGGTGAAGAACCCTGGAGGCCACTCTTGATCTAAGGGATTCCTTTCTAAGGACCCTTGAAAAAGCCTATTGTAGGTTCAGAGGTTGTTACAACTTCTGAGGGACTGTTAGAACAGATCCCCTATACATTAAAAAAGAGCGATGTACCATAACAGGTTTGTAGATAATATAGTTTACAAATGAAAACCGCTGATGGAAGGTTTCATAGCAAGGGTTACAAAAGGTTGCTGGGGTACTCAGCAGGCCATTTAACCGACTAGCAACAGGAGATCCATCCTGGTGGGGATTAGATCCTCCTGTCCCTTAGTCTGGGGGGTGCAAGTGTTAGGGAGAATTCTCCAGAATGGCTAATTTTCCTTACCTGTTGAGTCCCTCAGCAGCTTTGGTGGATTATAGCGGTTAATCTTTTTACCTGGTAAGAGTGTGAGCCTTTTTTGCCTACTCTTACATGTGTTTTTGCTATGTGCTGTACATTTTTTGAGCGCATGGACTATGGAGTCTCACCCACTCCATAGGCATAATCTTTTTACTGTGTGTCACACAGCACTTTTAGTGCAGTGACACAGGGTTGTCTTTTTAGACTTCCCACTTTAAACTCCATTTTCTGGGACTGACTACTGTCTCCCAGAACATGTAAAGTTGCCATTGACTTTACTAGTCGTTTTAAATGTACAGACCCAGTACAACCTATCTTCCAATAGAGTACTGGAAGGGTTAATAGTTACCCCTTTTTGTCTGATTCTCATGGAACATTATTTTGTTCCCCCTTCTCTAAGATTTGGCTGGTGGCAGTAGTATCTACCATTTTTATTCTACCGGGGGCTATGAAAATAGCCTCGGTAACATTAGAGGCTATGGCGGTAGCCTCAAACTCTAACCCGCTGGACCCCTACTATTTTTATTTGGTTCCGGTCGGGTTTATTCGCCATTTCTTTTAGTAAATGTCTTTCCCGTGTTTTACTCTGCGCGCCAAACTAGGTTTGGTTCCTTTGTTCGCCGTCCTTTGGCGGGCTTCTGCGCAGAAGCCCTCCTTAGGCGCCTGAGTGTCTGGGTGGACAGGATGTAAGAGAGGGGTTTGAGGCCCCCTGCACAGGGTCTCCTTGGAGACCCACATCACACTCTAGTTTGATTGGCTAGGTGACTGTCCTGCCAGGACAGCCACCCTGCTGTGTGATTGACAGCCAGGCTGAGTGAATGGGGGAAAACTGCTTAAAAGCAGGTCTCTGGGACTTGGAAGGCAGAGTCGCCACTGGAACGAGAGAACCAACGAGGAGCTGAAGGAAGACGATTGCTGTAACTACTGGACATCCCGGTGAAGCCCTGCTGCAGGTCCGAATCACCCGAAACTCTGACGACAGAGAAGATCTGCAAGGAATCTTCTTCCCTTGTGCTTGGTGGGACCAACCAGCTTGCCAAACACCAAATGCAGACCTTCCTCTCCTTGTCGAATTTGCTGTGCATCGCTGCAGTGAACCGGATAGCCAGGAGGAATGGAACCTGTTTGGGTTTTAAGGAGCGCACCTTTTATTCGACACTTTGCTCTGCTGCCTGCTTCTTCCCAGAGCAGTGCAGGACCCTCCCGTCTTCCTTCTTCTTATCACCACGACAGCCACTTCAGGAAGCATGAGCCTGCAGGCACTGCCAGGAACAACCGCCTCAGCTACTGCATTTTTCTTCATTTAAGGTACTGTGCAAATCTGGTCGTACGTTCCGTCCGACCACAGGGAAAGTGTTTGAAATCGTTCGCCTCTCCGAAGGCTTGGTATTCTCTTCCCCTTTAAATAACTTTTCCTCCGAACCAACTTCGTTTTGAACTCTTGGCAAAAACTTAACCACAAACTACTCTGAACTGTGTGATCCTCTGCAAAGACTCTGAACCATTAACATTGGTCCAGGCCTATTGGTTTGAATCCTGGTTGAAGTAAGCCTTTTCTAGATTGCCCTGCCTTATCACTTGTTGGTGTTGTTGATTTTGGATAACCTTGTCTTCTCCTCCCTTTTAAATTCCTGGAGTGCCATTTTGCTCACACTTCATTTTGAGCTTAACTTGTCCAGAATTGATTGGGGGTCATTGTAGTGTATTAAGATTGTGATTTTCTGCTGCTTTATAAAAGTGAATTGTTTCATAACTCATGGTGTAAATAATTGTATATTCTTTTACTCAGAAACCCTGAATCAGTGTTTGCTTGAATCATAGTAATTGTTGTCCTTTGTGTAACTTCTGATACTGCTCACTTTACTCTTGAGATAAGTCTGGCTGCTCAGCCATCGCTACAACTTTACTGTGTAGTACAGGCTTGTACCAAAGGTGACATTGTACTTACACTTGTAGTCTTAATTGTGTGTGGTGTTCCCAAAGGGTCCTGCATATGATTCTGCCTAACAGAAGAACACCCAGAGATAACCAAAGTTTTGCATTTAGAACTGTGAAAATTAGCCTATGCGCTGCACTTAGATAGAATTATGTAGTTTAGCCTATCCGCTGCACTAAAGTAAAATTGTGTAGATCAGCCCATGTATTACCATTAAAGTATTGTGAAGAACAGCCACTCTAATGTTCTTAGAAGATTTGTGAAGTTTAGGCAATATATCACATTTAGAGGAACTGCTAAGGTTAGCCTATGTACTGCACTTAGAAGATGGTGAAGGTTAGCCAATGTTTTGCACGTAGAAGAGTTGTGATTAGCCTATGCAGTGCACTTAGAAGAATGGGGAAGGTTGGCCAACGTATTGCACTTATTAGGTATTGCAACGGCAGTCATGTATTCTTCGAGGGTATCCGTTGTATTACACCTATATCACATTGATTGAATCTAGGCTATTGTAGAAGGTAGCTGTTGCATTGTAAGCCAAGTGACGGCAGAATGCAGCCTGGTTTTGGAATACAGGTGGAAGTAAAATGTAGCCATTGTATTGAATCGAAGTGGGCATTAACTATAGCCTTTGCAATAATCTAGGTAATTGTTAGAATGTTGCCGATGTATTGTACCTCTCACACGCCATGCTTAAGGAAATTAGCCGAAGGCACGGTCGCAGACCTGCATGCATCTGCCATTGTACACCACTCAAAAACACTTTGCACAACACCTCTGCCATATGAATGCAGCTACTGTTTACACCAAAAATGTGATTTATAGCTGCACCCATAATGACTATCCCGTTCGAGCATACCCCATCTAGACTGCCTCTCACCACCCATCCACATGCTGGCTGGACATGGGTGGCTAGCAGGGGCTTGGCCTCCCCTTCATATCTTCGTACTGTCCATTATGCATACACGCATACTAGAACTTTTCGACTGTTTCCATACCTGCACTTCGGTCCCCCGAGAGCGTTCAAACTACAGTGTGTTAGGACAATACCAATAGTGAAAGGCGCTATACAAATGACACAATACAATATTAGCTACTGATTGGATGAAGTAGCAACAACAACTGCATGAAGAAGACAGAAACAACTGACAACCCAGTCCCTAAGAAGACTAAACAGGTGTGCCCCTAGGAGAAGAGGAGGACATGCAAGAGTAAAACTCCCATCTTCCAGCTTACTTGCATCCAAACCCGTAATTCTCTTGAGATTGAACATGCTTTAGAACCCGAGAGAGAGTGGGAAACTGTGGGGAGAAAACAACAGGAATGGGCCACTTGTGAGGAAAATAGAAATGTGCGACATGTACAATTTGCGGGGATTATAGGAGAAAGTCCAATCTCACAACATGTGAGGAGAAACAACATAGAGTGCAGGACCCCAACGATAGCAGGACCAAAGGGCCTAAACCTTATGATGGCCCCTTTTCTGATGTTAGAGGAACGCCGACTGGTAGTAAGGAAGGAAGATGACAAGTGTGTGGAAGTCCGTAGGGGTAAAGACACAAACAAATTAGTGATGCACAAATTACCCTTGGACCAAGAGCAGGTTGTGTTAAATCACACAAAGGTATTAGACATCCTGTGGAAATCACAGGCTCTAATTGATTTAGTGTCCAGTGATACAACCAGGGTGGAATTCTGGAACCACTTTAATATGGACAAAGTGATCCTCCATTTTGCATCTAGTATGGTCCTCAACAAGGTTCTCCTCGAAGCAGATGCAATTTGAGCACATTTATAAATTATCCACTAGGGTCGGGGGCCTACCTTGGTACCCAGGGCAAGTAAAGGAGAGCATACCAACAATACTTCCCCAATCGAATATGGAAACCTTATGATAAAAGCATCAGGGTCGTGATCAAGTGGTAGAGAAGTAGAAGTGCAAGCGGATGGCTAAAGCCACCCGGCAAGGGAGGCCGATTGGTCCTGGGTCACTGCCACTTTAAATGCGAGACCAGGCAGATTGCCATGGAGAGAAACAGATGCATAGCGGATGGCTCGGGTTAATGCTGACTTCCTGGAACTGTATAGGTTCAGCTCACTTGTTCCAGCCTGAAAGTTTGGACCTGTTAAAATATGATTTGTTTGCCCTCCAAGAATGTTGGCTGTCCGAGACTCCCGCCATTGATGGTTATCTTGTGTCTCTGACCCCGGCATAAAGGGGTTACGGGGCGCCCTATGGCGGGTCTTCTGATAGTTGGCTCTAAGAGCGTATGGTTAGAGTTTGAGGTAATGGTCAGTCCAAACTCTTATGTGCAAGCAATTAGACTCTCTTGGAATAAGGTGAATTTCCCGGATAGACCTGACACCCTCATAATGAACATTTACTGGAACAACTTAAGAATAAACCAACAGGAAATTCTGTACGCTGTTGATGAGACCCTTTTCAATTGGGGAAATAGAGGTGCAAACTCTATAATTATATGTGGCGACCTAAAGTGCCGATGTGTAGATTGGCCAGAAGGTAAAATTGTATCCGGCCCAGGTCAACTAAGTAGGGGCAGGGGTAGGGGCGGGGGTAACCTAATGAAGGAATGGGGAGTAATCATTCTGAATGGGAATATCAAGGGAGACGAGGTGCCACATGTTACATGGCAGAGAGGCACGCAAAGTGATATATTAGACTATTTGTATGTATCCGATGACATCTACCGGGAGTTTAAATCATTAACTATGGTAGGTACCACAGTGAGCGACCATCTCCCGCTAAGTATTGAATGGTTGGTTCCTTCATCTAATGAGAACCAGCGGCGATATTTATTTGACCTCAAGGTGAACATAGGGGGAAATAAAATAACCTGGAACAAGGTCAAAATACAATCTTTCAACAAAATGTTGGCTTCGGGGGAGCTAGATTGCCTACTAGAGGAATGTGTGGTTGGTAAGGGCATGCAAGCTATCTGGGAATATATTTATTAGCGTATGCCAATAACAAAAACAGGGAAAGTGCTTCATAGACATATGTTTGATCAAGCTATATTACTTAAAAAGCAACATCTATGGAAACAAATTAAGGCGCTCGCTAAAGAAGAGAAGAGAGGTAGACTGCGCGCAAAGGCAGCCTACAAGGGATGGTTAAAACATTATTGTCATCTGGTGACGTTGAGGGAATGCTCGCAAAATGTTGGAGGTTTTGGCAAGCAAAAATTCCTATGATTTTTGGAACTTAATTAAAAACAGCGACAAAAAATCCAAACGGGTGCACAACTAAATCATATCTCAGAAGTAGACTGGATGGCCCACTTTAGTGAGATCTATAAATCTTTGTGGGAGACGCCCCTATCGTGGAACCAGGACATGATTAAAAAAGGTGGATTGGGACCTGGCTAAGGACCATGATGACTTGCGGCACTTAATAATTAAGAGTCAAAAATTCATGGCCTCTGGCCCTGACGGGCTGTCATGTGTGTCCTGAAAAATAGCCCTGAGACTTGGGTATGTGTCCTTAACAGAATCTTCAGAAATATCCTGTCATGATTCCTCCATCATGGAAAACAGCCATTGTGGTTCCCATATTTAAAAAGGGCTCTCGCATGACCCCTCAAATTACAGACCAATTTCTCTGTTGGATTGCACAGATAAAATCTTTATAGGTCTGGTATTACGAGACCTAAGAAAATGGGCAAAGGAAAATGGAAAAATTGATGTTTTTCAAACAGGTTTCTGTCGAGGAGTGGGGATGGAGGCAAATGGTTTTTTGTTAGAACTAATAAAGAAGGGGGCAAGTAAAAGAGATAGGTCAATGCACACAGCAATTATAGATTTTTCAATGGCCTTTAGCACTGTCCCGAGGAGCCTGGTGTGGGTCAAATTGAACAAATGGGGATGCCCACCTGCCTTACTGGCAATTACGATTGCCTTACACACGAATACCAGTGTGTGTGTCCGTATGGATAGAGAAGGCAATCTGACTATGCCAATTAGTACGGCAAGAGGATTGAAACAGGGCTGCCTATTGGCCCCTATTTTATTCCTCCTTTTCTTCTTTGATCTGGGTGACACTTTTATTGACATAAACTACTTCCTGCTCAAACTGAACGATTGGAAAATCAACTACCTTCTATATGCTGACTATTTGATCCTTCTGGATTATACCCCAGTGGGGTTGCAGCGGCAGCTGAAAGCCTTGGAGTCTTACGCTGATAGGAACATGTCAACAATAAATATTTCAAAATCAAATTCTTTTGTCTTTTTACAAGGGCTGGGGAAAGCCAGGAAGCCACTTTAAATGGTGTATAGGGGGTTCCTGTTTAGAGAAAGTGAATAGCTTCACGCACCTGGGTTTCTCAATTCTCACAAGAAAAAATGGGGTGAGACGGCTAATTGAAAAAACAAAACAAAAGATAAAGGCCTTGGCCGCTCAGGGTAGTTGTGGTAATAAGAAATTTCGACACTTTTCAATAATCCCTGTAAGAGAGTTTAATTGTAAAAAGGTGGTCCCAGTGATGGCCTATCATGCTGAGATTTTATTTTTTGGGCCAATAGGGCAAGCTTGAGGGAGCCTTTTGGAGAAGAGTCCTGGGATTGCCAGCTAGTGTTCTGGCTGCTGTCCTGAGGTACGAATTGGGTCTGGTGTTGTTGGAAGCGATAACTAAATGGAAACACTTACATTTCCTACAGAAGATTTGCACAGCGGACGACGGTTTGATTTGGAACCTGTTAAAGTATGGGTTAGACTCGAATTCCACGGATTGTCTTACTGGAAATTCACAGCGGGGGGTTCTGTGAAAGTAATCCATCTGAAGGGCAGAATGAAAGAAGTTAAATGTAAAACCACAGACCCCTCAGACAAATTAACAGACAGCTTCTGAGCATATGACAGAAGAGGGGAGTTGCCTAAACTACAATCTCGCAAGACAGATCTGGTGTTTCAGGTGGAGCTACAAATGTATGAATAGTGGGAGTGGCAGAGTTCAGCAAAGGCAACACCCACTTAAATGTATTTGTGGAAAGGATAGGCAAGTTGAAGCTTACTCTAAAGAAGGGATGGTTGAACTGCTTTCCTTTGGCACTATATGCACTTAGGAACCAACCCAGTTCTGACCATCATTTTACGCCACACGAGATAGCCACAGGAAGTAGAATGAGAACTCCTTGACACCCCGAGATAGAGCTAGGTGTGATGCCCAATCAACAGGAGAAATTTTAGGGTCTGAAATGCAAAACTACCTGAACTGCATGACATCTTGCCTTACTGTAATTTTAGACCAGCTGCAGCGACGACGAAAGGGGTACAGGGCAGCACAGAACAGAGAAGGAGATACTACTACAGACGCAGCTCAAGGACTTAGTATACCATCCATCTTCCCTGGAGACACCATCCTTGTAAGGAACCATACAAGTAAAAAGTAGGACGAGCCAAGATTTAACGGTCCCTTCACAGTGGAGGACTGCACGAACTTGTCATTATTGCCGAACCATTCCTCTTACTTCCTGAGTACAGTGAGAAAGAACCAAATGTCTCAAACACAGGCGGAAATAAATGAGCTTATTAACACATTGGGCCTCATTACACGGATGGCGGTGGACCAAGGTGCTGTTAGCACCTTGGTCCATGCCGGTAAAATACTGGCACCGGTAAACCCTTACCGCCTACTGTGTAATGAGGCCCATTGTTCTTTTGTATAATCGAAGACTGTCCAAATATTGTCGGAAGAACAACAGACACACTCACGTTTCTTCGAGATCCAGCAAATACAGAACACTTAAGCTTAAGCCAACTCCTAAATAAAATTGTGATCTTAGTTGCACTCCACGCGAACGGACAGTGCAGACATTGTTTACATTGAAGAGAAAGCATACAATCCTGCAAGACTCAGAAAGACAGGACGGATGTCCCTGTCACTAGAAGACAGCAGGTTAGCTCACAATGTCCTTTTTCGTCTAGTCACTGACTTTCCAGAGCTAGTGGGGAGAACGATCGATGTTGACGTCCTCACATTCATCAGAGATCCAGCTAATGTTGCACAGATGGGCATGCTCTTGCATGGAATCGTACTACAAATAGAACTCTCTAACCATCAGCAGAACTATCTGAGAAGATTCTAAAAGCTTTCCACCTAGGGACAGATTGAGAGATCATTGCTAGAAATGTCCTTTCTTACTTTCCAATGACAGGATACAATATGTCTTCAGGATTGAAGCAAATTCGAGGGGTGGACTGGGAGTTGACGTACTTTGAACATGCACAGTGAAAGGACTTGCCGAAGTGTTATTTGATTTGTATTTCCCATAGTCTAGCAAGGAACTGTATCCTGAAAAAAGAGACAATTCATCACCCGCAAGAGGCGGGGAGGGGCACTTGTGGAGCACCTGACACTCTTAAACATATAGCCCGAAAGACACTATTGTTTAAAGGAGTACAATAAAAATGTACATTTGGCGAATGATCGAGATGGGGATCCAGAGCAACAATCTGGTCCTCCCACAGGAGGAGAGACGCCCACGTTTCTCTGGAAGTAAATGCTGCTGCCTGACCTACAGGGGCATAATGTATTTGTGTATCATATTCATCATTGTTTTACTGCCATTAACGATCAGAACTGCATTTTTTATTGGTGCACAAAGAGTTCCGATTCCAGTGCACCCACCTAATGATGCACGTATGAAACCCACAAATGCACCCAGACCTTACATAGTCATTCCAGTCCCTAGAAGATCTGATGGGGGAATGAATGAACTTGAAATGGATGTGATTAGCAATGACACATGCACACTTGTGGTAACAAACAAACAGAAAAGCCGGAGACAGGGTCGGCAGGGAATGAATGAAGAAAGGTTACTAACAACCACACGCATGCACACACTGAATGTTCACGAAACAGGCCTAGTGTCAATGACTGCAGAACCACAATCCAAAACAGTAGAGAAGAAGAGACTGCCTGCCATAAAAAACTCCACAGCAGATGTTGCGGAAAGACAAGGAGAGTTGGGAAGAAAGCCAACAGAAGTAGACACGTCCAAAACTCTTAAGCAGTTGCTTAAGTTAAGAGCCAACTCGGAGAAGCTCTCTGCACAAACACAACTGATAGTAGACCCATTATGGCCGTTCATAGACAAAGCAAGGAAAATACAAGAGGAACTGAAGAATAAAGCCGCAGAGACTGTATTACCAAACATATATGTTCCAACACAAGGGAAAAGTAACAGTTCGACAATACAACCATACACCGGACCAGTGTCAGGGTGGTTGGTATGGGAATTTGTAACCAGCAGGAGAAGGATGTATGAAAAGAGGGAAAGAGCTGCAAGACTCTTGTCCACTCAAATGGCACAGATGAGGAAGCCTGCCCACGGACCGAGATACCTGAGAATCTTCCAGCAAGAAAAAGCCATACAGATGCATTCAGGGATGTAGTCATAGCCAACTACAGGAAAACACTAAGAATCAAGAGAAGCATGCATGGAGATTACAATGAACTAAACGACTACCTGGATATCACAGCACATCTGGGAAACAGCATTTAGTACCAGCACATGAAGGAAGTTGTAAGACGAAGTTCAGAAGGGGAATGCTTTGTTTGTGCCCTCCTACCATACAGCATGGGGAAAACCAAGATCTTCGTAGCTGTAGAAATTGATGTCCAGACAGCACACTGTCTTTCCCACATAGCCATGTGCAAAGCTAGAGGCCAATTTATGGGAAGTGACACTTCCCTAATATGGGCAACTGAAACAGCCTATCCCGATGAAGATGATTATGTTCAAGACATTAAGACAAGAAACAAAGCTCATACTAGGAATCATGTGATCAGGTACGAGAAGCCTGGAAGTAAAGCAGCAGAAATTAGATGGGAAGTGAACCTGAGACTAAATGTCCAAGGAAAAACTCCAGAGGAAGCTCGAAAGTGGAAGAACAGAGCCCAAATGCAGATTTGGGCGACAGTGCTTTCACCAGATGGATGGGAGAAAGGAGTGGTGATTTGCAGAGCCTGGGTAATCACTGGACTCTACAAAGAAACTGTTGACATTGTGCAGAATGGATGCAAGCCATTTTGGCCAAGACTTTCAAAACTACTGACATGGGTCGAAGACAGAGGGGGACCCTTACAGATTGTACCACTGGAGAGCCCAAAGTTCTGCTTCAGAATTAATGGCCCAAGAAAGATGGGAGAGAATCAGAACTATGGACGAGTTTTTGATGCTCCAGGAATGGTTCATGGCACTGCCGTAATTATGGATCATTATTGGGCATGTGGATCCAAGGCATACTGTAGCATCCTGTATTCCACTAGTTAGGTTAACGTGGTGGGCGTCCGGCTGGAGAGGCACGAGAGAGAGAAGAACGAGTCATGGAACGTGGAGAGCGAGAAGAGAGCGATGCGGGTTTTGAAGTCCAACGCCTGCATTCACCAGCCGATGGGGCCTGATGTGAATACGGATTGATGCGAAGTAATAAATACTTATTCCCCAATATTACCACAACCGCGTTTTGTATTTACCATTATACCACAAGTGGCGATGAGGATTCAGGCCCCACCGCCCCCCCCCCCTGAAGAACCGCGATTCCGCGACAGATACGGTATCCCAGTGGCCGCTCCGCTTTTCACTCTGAGCGTTGCAGCGGCCACATTGATCGATCCATATTGCCGAGGAGGAACGACTGGATCCACAGAGGCCGCTCCGCCTTTCCTGGCGTTGCAGCGGCCAGAACAAGTAAGTCTCCGCCCTTTTCCGGATACATAGGGCCAATCAATCACTACCAATATTACGGACAGCAGAAAACTACCGTATTACATAGAGTAAATGAACACTGAAACCGGCACATACCGTATTACATAGAGTAAATGAGCAGTGAAATCGGCACATACATATTTTAAAGCCCTAAAGGGGGACTGAGAGTAATACAGGGGGAAACTGAGAGTTATACAAGATCACGACCTAAATGTAAATTGAAAACATAATATCTCAGCTAAATTTATCAATTTTCAAACGCACAAGGCAGGCATAAGGAGTATTACAGTGCATCCTCCAATAGAATACCAATACAGTTGAACTGCATGTTCCATAAACGATAAATCTACACACGCTCAATCCACCATGGCATTCAGTGGTGTTCCACCCCCCATGTTTTTCCTATCAGAAGTAGGAGAACCATCAATTCCATGGAAGAGGTGGATTAAAGCTTTCGAACACTATGCAGGAGTAGTGTGTGGACAGAATTGCAGCGTAGAAAAAAAAAAGTCACTCCTATTGCACTGTTTGGGGCCAGCTGGACAAGAAAAATTTGAAGACTTACCTGAATTATCACCGGAAGATAGTGCAGATCTGAATGAATACGAGTGCTCAGTAAAGAAGATGAGTAGACATTATGAAAAAAAATTGAGCACCATCCTTGAACGTTATAAGTTTGGAAAAAGAGTCCAAGAAGAAGGCGAAAGTGTTGAACAATACGTAACTATATTAAGAAAATTGGCCAGGATGTGCAAATTCAATGCTCAATTAGATGAGAGAATACGTGATCAGTTTATGCTGGCATGCAGAAGCAGCAAGGTGAGAGAAAGGCTGTGGGCTGAAGATGACCCGCCTCTTGATACAGTTGTAAGAATAGCCAAGGAAGTTGAACACACAGAGAAATGCGTTCAAGAACTGGAGAATAGAGTACAATCTATTGAAGTCAGACATGAGACACCAAAGAGTAATAATGGTATGAACATTAACAAGAATAATGAATCATTAGCCCAAGTGATGGAAGTAACCGGTGGGAAGAACAAGTGGGACAAAATTCGTAAACCTTCGTGGAATGAAAACAAAAGGAGTAAAGGAGTATCCAACATACACACGAGAAGGAGAAGTCCTCCTTCACGTAGGCAGAGGAACAGTCCAAGAAGGAAAAATACCGGGAAATGTTTTAGATGTGATAGTACAGATCACTGGGCAGACAATCCTGAGTGCCCAGCACTGAAGATCATATGTGGGAAATGCAAGGGCAAGGGCCATTATGCTAGGTGTTGCAGGGCACAGAGTAACTCCATGAATTGGATCGGAGATGATAATGACAGCAATGGAGAAGATGACGAGTGCGTATTTACCATAATGGATGAAGAGCATGAAGAGGAAATGGAAAGCCCCAAAGCTATGGTGCGTGTTGATGGAGTAAACATGCACATGATGATTGACTCTGGTGCCAAATATACTTTGATTCCGCAAAATATGTGGGATAAAAGAAGACATGAATACTTACATGAGTCAGACATAAGACCTAGAGCTTATGGCGGAATAAGAATTGACGTTATCGGATGGTTTTGGGGTGAGCTACAGTTTAAAGACAGGAAGGCAAATGGAAAAATTTATATCACAAGGTCAGGCAGAATCCCTTTACTAAGCTGGACTCATCAAAGTAAACTCAAAGTCAAGTTAGATGCCAGTGCAGATGAATCTGTGATGAACATTGAAAATGAAAAGTTAGGAAAACACAAAAAAATGAATGATACAAAAACTAACGAAGAAGTATTTAAATGTGTTTTCAGGAATGAGATTGGTTGTTTGAAGGGTTACTCGCATAAGATCAAGATGAAACCTGACTGTGTTCCAATAGCTCAGAGACTTCGCAACATCCCTTTATCCATGAGAGAGGAAGTAAAAAAAGAAATAAAGAGTTTAGAGGACCAAGGTATCATAGAAAGTATCGATGCCAGTGAATGGGTGTCTCCATTGGTTGTCCTGAGGAAGAAGTCAGGGAAATTGAGAATATGTGTAGACATGCGGGAGCTCAATAAGTGTGTAATTCCTGACAGACACCCACTTCCCAACATTCATGAAATAATTTCCACCATTGGGCCATCGAAACATTTCTCCACTCTTGATTTAACCTCAGCGTATCATCAAGTAAAATTACATAGAGAATCCAGGTGCATGACAGCATTTATCACACCAGATGGTCTATATCAATATAAGAGGTTGCCATTTGGGCTTATATCGGCGGCATCTGTCTTTCAAAAAATTATGCATAAACTGTTTGCAGAAGACCAAGGTGTCATATGTTTCCAGGATGACATACTAATACATGCTATTGATCAAAAAATACACGATGAGAGATTGCAATATGTGTGCAAGAAACTGTATGAAGCTGGAATGACATTAAGCAAAGAGAAATGCAAAATTAATTGTAGTGAGATTGAATATTTAGGTCACAATATATCAGCTGAAGGAGTGAGGCCGAAGAAACAACTATTGGATGCCATTGAGAACATGCCAAGACCCAAATCTAAGGAAGAAGTGCGTACTTTCATTGGCATGGCCGAATATTATTCAAAATTCATGCGCGACTTCGCTATACATACAATTCCACTCCGGGAACTTTTGAAGAAGAAATCATTTGTGTGGGACACTGAATGTGAAGAAGAGTTCGAATGGATAAAACATGAATTGAATAAGGTACCTTCACTAAAAAATGTCAGGAGTGGAGAGAAAACAATCATCACAACAGATGCCAGCAATGTAGGCCTTGGTGCAGTGGTCACACAAGAGATCAATGGCAAAGAAAGACTAATAGCTTTTGCATCTAGGCTTTTGAAAGGTGCAGAAAAAACATATGCAGCTATTGAAAAAGAAACATTGGCTATCAAATGGGCTGCAGAAAAATTTCGAAATTTTATTTGGGGTGCAGAAGTGGAATTCCACACGGACCACAAACCACTGGTTCATGTCATAATGAATAAAGGCTTGGAAAATGTTTCAAACCGCATAAAAAGATGGGTCATACTCCTGCAAGAATACAACTGTGTAGTGAAATATGTGCCAGGTACCGATAATCGTGCTGCTGACTGTCTTTCAAGACTCACCAATGTTTCGGAGATAAATAATGATGAAGATGTGAACCCAGAAGTCGTACTTAATATTGAAGATTTATCCATATCGGAGAAGGAATGGGAAGATGCAGAGAAATCAGACATGAAATTTGAGAAATTGAGAGAAATATTACTAGGTGGTAATTCGTTGATCAAAACCAAATATGAAGAAAGTGGACTGTTCGAGTTTTGGAAGGTAGCGAATGAACTCAAGGTGGAGAATAATAGAATTATGAGAGGTGACAGAATCATTCCACCTGCAAGTCTGCGTCAAAGGATCATTACGCTGGGCCACGAAGGTCACCAGGGCATTGTGAAGACAAAAAGAAGAATACGTGATGAATTCTGGTGGCCAGGATATGATCTACAAATCGAAAGGAATATACGTGATTGTATCCTTTGCAAAGAGAGTGATAGAGGATGTGTGAATGAGAAATACCCCATGGTAGTTACAGATCTTCCGAGTAATGTGTGGGTTGACCTAGGTATGGATATATTAGGTCCAATTTACAGCGAGGGAAAACAACAATATTGCCTAGTAGTCATTGATCTATTGACTAGATGGGTAGAAGTTATGATCAAACCATGCATGACTGCAAAAATGGTTGTTGAATTTTTAACAGAGGTCTGTGGAAGGGAAGGTTTACCAAAGAGCATACTAACGGATAATGGTGTCCAGTTCCGTTCGAAAGAGATGAAAAAATTTTGTGATGAGAATTCCATTGTGCACAAAAGAAGTGCAATATATCACCCTCAGACCAATGGAATAGTGGAGCGTTTTAACAGGGTATTAAAAGATGCAGTGAGATGGGCATGGGCAAATGGTGTGAGATGGGAAGAAGCTGTCAGACAAAAGATTAATGCTCATCGTTTTACAACACACTGCACCACAGGTTTATCACCATTTGAAATGAGTAGAGGTCGAAAGGCCAACACTAAGTTGACGCCATCCTGGATGAAAAGGATGACTGCTATAAAGAAAGATTTTGGAGATGTGTGTGAGAACATCAGAACTATGCAATTGAAGAATAAGAACAATTATGATAGATCCGTAGGAAAATTTGTAAAAAAGTCACCATTGGTGGTAGGGGGTTTGGTGAGGATCAAGCTTCCTCCTGTTTTGAGAAACGGCCCGTGCAAATGGTCAAAACCTGTCGGCATAGTCGAAGTGTTTAAGCATGCAGTGAGAGTTCAGGATGGCAGGGTCTGGAATATGGAGAGGGTATGTACATGGGATATACCTAAAGTGAATGTGACGAAACGTGGTAGTGATGAGAGAGACAGTGATGATGATAGCTCCAGTGATGTGAAAGATTGTGATAGGAGTGTAGAGAATAAGAAGAGCATGCAAAGTGTTTCCTTGCCAAAGCCTAAAACAGATATACCACGAAAGTCAAGCAGAGGAAGAATCATTCATGATCCCCGTGGATTGACAGACTTTGTGTGGGATCATTGAGCCAATGGAAGACTATGTATAGTTTGAACTGTATTAATATATTTTGTTGAACATTAATTTTGTAGCATTAGATAAGTTAAGAAGGGGAGATGTGTAGCATCCTGTATTCCACTAGTTAGGTTAACGTGGTGGGCGTCCGGCTGGAGAGGCACGAGAGAGAGAAGAACGAGTCATGGAACGTGGAGAGCGAGAAGAGAGCGATGCGGCTTTTGAAGTCCAACGCCTGCATTCACCAGCCGATGGGGCCTGATGTGAATACGGATTGATGCGAAGTAATAAATACTTATTCCCCAATATTACCACAACCGCGTTTTGTATTTACCATTATACCACACATACATCAAAATGCCAAAAAACTGGGAGGCATATGCACAATAGTGAATGTCCACGTTCCAGCATTGGTGATCCTGAAAAGTGGCCTGAATATTGACAGTTTCCAAAAAGCAGATGGTCAACTGAGGAAGAAGAGATCTGTGGAACTGATAACTCGAATGAAGAGAGAGAATTACTTCTCTGCTAAATCAGAAGAAGCATTTCATGCAATCCCATATGAACACAGGCTGTTCAGCCTCACCTCATCAGTGTTCATGACGATCTTCATGCCAAGGATCTAAGCTAAGCTGGAGTAAATACTAAATGGTTGCAGATAACCAGATGGGCGTTACTGCAGACCATCAACACAACCATAAAAGGATTCAATGCAATCAAGGAAGAGTTAAGAGCCATCCGACTGATGACTCTCCATAACAGATATGTCCTTGACATGATCACAGCTATGGATGGAGGAGTTTGTGCAAAAATCAGAGAATCATGTTGCACATTTATACCTTCTCACAATGAGGAGAATGGAACCTTAACGGAAGCCATAGGTATGCTACCAAATCTGCAGAACCAGATAATCGATGAAACTGATGAAGTTGATGATGACAGCTGGTTTGCATCACTATTCTCTTGGGTCCCGTAATGGATAGCAGATGCATTCAAGTTCCTGGGAGCCCTGCTAGTGATGATATTACCAGGATTTTGTGTTAACAAGATAATAATCTCTCAATGCCAGAAGACTACAAAAAAAGCCACAGGGATGAAGATCATGATTGATGTCAAGCCAAGATGGAAGCCCAAAGACCTGACTGATGAAGAAAAAAGAGACTTTGTGAAGGCCAGCATTCACACACCAGAAGGAACAAAGTTTCTCTATCCCAGAAAGCACAGAAATGATGTGGGAAGATGGATTTACTGCAGCCCAAATGGACAATGTCAATTAATGACATGGAATAAAGACGAACATGTAAGGACAGCAAGAAGCCTGAAAGGAGTAATAAAAATATGGACTCCAAAAAGACACTTCTTCAAACCATCATGTATAGACCCAGAAAATGAAGAAGGAATGAACCCAGGCGATGGAGTGAAGATAAAAACAGAAGAATCGAGTAAGATGAATCCAAAGACGGAGGTGAAAGTTGATTAATCTCCCAGAGGGGGGAGTGTAGAGGAGGTCCCAAGTAAAGCCTGCACTCCAGTCGCCCATTTTGAGGTACCAGGAACATTCACACCAAGATATGTGACGTATGATGAGCAAATAAACCAGCAGAGAGCCGCAGTAGTGCTCTGCCCAGTACCTAGCAGAAGAGCAACACCGATACCCAGAAAACCATGAACAGTAAGGTATCCATTAAGAAAACCCTACCAGCAGATGAGACGAAATGAATAGTGCCTAACTACAGTCCCGGACGAAACCAAACAGATCTTAATGGAAGATGAATGGTGACGTCACGGGGACCCGGACAGACTCACAGATAGAAGAAATGATGACCCAAGAATGACACAAACAGACGAAGCGCCATGAGTAAAGATATTGTGAACTTAAAGTAGAAGAACGATGTTGAAATGCAAAGAAGTTCAAGCTGTAAGCAAGATGAAGATATTCAACCAGTTTACACCTGTAAATATGCTTGGAACCGTAAGAAAGCTAAGAAAACAGTGCAGCTTGCTATGCTAAGTAGAAGAATAGTGCGGCAAGCACCATTATACATAAATCTACCTCAAAAGAACTACTTAAGTATAAGTATATTCCACTTTGCACAAAAGCAGAACCAACCCAGGTTACTAAAGGCCAAATGCAAGAAGATTCATATTCTAGCAACAACAAGGAGAGACGGCTGAATCGAAACTCGGCAGAGGCAGCTCTTGCCAGGGAAGCCAAGGTCATACCAATAGAAGCTATGAACAGTAGCTACTTTTAATTGAAACTAAGAACAGAATATCCTGCCTCTGAAGGATTGAGATAAGAAGGCAAAGGCATGTGGCGGGTGAAACGAAAATCAGATACACAAATTGAGAGAAACGAGACAAATTCACAGTGTGGGAATCACATGACCAGCCGAGCGAAAAGAAGCACAGGTTTACACCTACGCTTGGCACCGGACCAAGCAGAGATATCAGAACTTTTCTAGACAGAAGATGCAGTTTCGAGGCCAACCACAATGTACTAATTGACACATGGCTATTAAAGTTATGATTGATTGTAACAAGGGCTGGAGGAAGGCCAGGTAACTAAGGGGCACCTCGCACCTGGCTGACCGTTCTGCGTGCTGCTAAGCAAAGTAAAAGAATATGCATGGGGTTGGCGCCAACCCAATCACAACGGACCAAATAATCTAGGGTCCTATAGTCCTATAGTTAGTAGAACTAACGAGACATCATACTTTTAGTGACGTTTTCAGGAGTCATTTTTGAATGCAGGGCTTAGATGCCCACCTGACAGCATTTACTCAATCCCCTCACTCCGTTACCATATACAGATATAGTACATATATTAAAGTAACCAATAGAATTGCATGTTAACTTTTGAGTGTTACACATAAATTATGACGAGTTTTGAGTATAAATGTTACAACTTGTATGAAGTTCATTGGAGTTGAAGCGAGAAGGACGATCGCATCACTGCTGATTTCCATGACTCCCTGTTTTTTTGTACTTGTCATTAAATGGACTCCCTTTGCCAAACCATTGAGTTGTCCTTATTGATTGGTGTTGGGGTAATAAATCTGCACCCCCATCCATCTCAAGGTTGCAGTTATTTCGTCTTAAAGTACTTCGGAGTAAACCTCGGCTCTATGGGCCAGCCGGGGGTCTCCGGAGTACAATAGGTAAGGTCAGATCTCAGAGGAAGTGGCAGCATGTACCCTGCTTGACCATAACCCCTCCAACCAAGATACCTGGTACCCGACCTGCTCTTGAGAGAGAGGTGGTGAAGAACCCTGGAGGCCACTCTTGATCTAAGGGATTCCTTTCTAAGGACCCTTGAAAAAGCCTATTGTAGGTTCAGAGGTTGTTACAACTTCTGAGGGACTGTTAGAACAGATCCCCTATACATTAAAAAAGAGCGATGTACCATAACAGGTTTGTAGATAATATAGTTTACAAATGAAAACCGCTGATGGGAGGTTTCATAGCAAGGGTTACAAAAGGTTGCTGGGGTACTCAGCAGGCCATTTAACCGACTAGCAACAGGAGATCCATCCTGGTGGGGATTAGATCCTCCTGTCCCTTAGTCTGGGGGGTGCAAGTGTTAGGGAGAATTCTCCAGAATGGCTAATTTTCCTTACCTGTTGAGTCCCTCAGCAGCTTTGGTGGATTATAGCGGTTAATCTTTTTACCTGGTAAGAGTGTGAGCCTTTTTTGCCTACTCTTACATGTGTTTTTGCTATGTGCTGTACATTTTTTGAGCGCATGGACTATGGAGTCTCACCCACTCCATAGGCATCATCTTTTTACTGTGTGTCACACAGCACTTTTAGTGCAGTGACACAGGGTTGTCTTTTTAGACTTCCCACTTTAAACTCCATTTTCTGGGACTGACTACTGTCTCCCAGAACATGTAAAGTTGCCATTGACTTTACTAGTCCTTTTAAATGTACAGACCCAGTACAACCTATCTTCCAATAGAGTACTGGAAGGGTTAATAGTTACCCCTTTTTGTCTGATTCTCATGGAACATTATTTTGTTCCCCCTTCTCTAAGATTTGGCTGGTGGCAGTAGTATCTACCATTTTTATTCTACCGGGGGCTATGAAAATAGCCTCGGTAACATTAGAGGCTATGGCGGTAGCCTCAAACTCTAACCCGCTGGACCCCTACTATTTTTATTTGGTTCCGTTCGGGTTTATTCGCCATTTCTTTTAGTAAATGTCTTTCCCATGTTTTACTCTGCGCGCCAAACTAGGTTTGGTTCCTTTGTTCGCCGTCCTTTGGCGGGCTTCTGCGCAGAAGCCCTCCTTAGGCGCCTGAGTGTCTGGGTGGACAGGATGTAAGAGAGGGGTTTGAGGCCCCCTGCACAGGGTCTCCTTGGAGACACACATCACACTCTAGTTTGATTGGCTAGGTGACTGTCCTGCCAGGACAGCCACCCTGCTGTGTGATTGACAGCCAGGCTGAGTGAATGGGGGAAAACTGCTTAAAAGCAGGTCTCTGGGACTTGGAAGGCAGAGTCGCCACTGGAACGAGAGAACCAACGAGGAGCTGAAGGAAGACGATTGCTGTAACTACTGGACATCCAGGTGAAGCCCTGCTGCAGGTCCGAATCACCCGAAACTCTGACGACAGAGAAGATCTGCAAGGAATCTTCTTCCCTTGTGCTTGGTGGGACCAACCAGCTTGCCAAACACCAAATGCAGACCTTCCTCTCCTTGTCGAATTTGCTGTGCATCGCTGCAGTGAACCGGATAGCCAGGAGGAATGGAACCTGTTTGGGTTTTAAGGAGCGCACCTTTTATTCGACACTTTGCTCTGCTGCCTGCTTCTTCCCAGAGCAGTGCAGGACCCTCCCGTCTTCCTTCTTCTTATCACCACGACAGCCACTTCAGGAAGCGTGAGCCTGCATGCACTGCCAGGAACAACCGCCTCAGCTACTGCATTTTTCTTCATTTAAGGTACTGTGCAAATCTGGTCGTACGTTCCGTCCGACCACAGGGAAAGTGTTTGAAATCGTCCGCCTCTCCGAAGGCTTGGTATTCTCTTCCCCTTTAAATAACTTTTCCTCCGAACCAACTTCGTTTTGAACTCTTGGCAAAAACTTAACCACAAACTACTCTGAACTGTGTGATCCTCTGCAAAGACTCTGAACCATTAACATTGGTCCAGGCCTATTGGTTTGAATCCTGGTTGAAGTAAGCCTTTTCTAGATTGCCCTGCCTTATCACTTGTTGGTGTTGTTGATTTTGGATAACCTTGTCTTCTCCTCCCTTTTAAATTCCTGGAGTGCCATTTTGCTCACACTTCATTTTGAGCTTAACTTGTCCAGAATTGATTGGGGGTCATTGTAGTGTATTAAGATTGTGATTTTCTGCTGCTTTATAAAAGTGAATTGTTTCATAACTCATGGTGTAAATAATTGTATATTCTTTTACTCAGAAACCCTGAATCAGTGTTTGCTTGAATCATAGTAATTGTTGTCCTTTGTGTAACTTCTGATACTGCTCACTTTACTCTTGAGATAAGTCTGGCTGCTCAGCCATCGCTACAACTTTACTGTGTAGTACAGGCTTGTACCAAAGGTGAAATTGTACTTACACTTGTAGTCTTAATTGTGTGTGGTGTTCCCAAAGGGTCCTGCATATGATTCTGCCTAACAGAAGAACACCCAGAGATAACCAAAGTTTTGCATTTAGAACTGTGAAAATTAGCCTATGCGCTGCACTTAGATAGAATTATGTAGTTTAGCCTATCCGCTGCACTAAAGTAGAATTGTGTAGATCAGCCCATGTATTACCATTAAAGTATTGTGAAGAACAGCCACTCTAATGTTCTTAGAAGATTTGTGAAGTTTAGGCAATATATCACATTTAGAGGAACTGCTAAGGTTAGCCTATGTACTGCACTTAGAAGATGGTGAAGGTTAGCCAATGTTTTGCACGTAGAAGAGTTGTGATTAGCCTATGCAGTGCACTTAGAAGAATGGGGAAGGTTGGCCAACGTATTGCACTTATTAGGTATTGCAAGGGCAGTCATGTATTCTTCGAGGGTATCCGTTGTATTACACCTATATCACATTGATTGAATCTAGGCTATTGTAGAAGGTAGCTGTTGCATTGTAAGCCAAGTGACGGCAGAATGCAGCCTGGTTTTGGAATACAGGTGGAAGTAAAATGTAGCCATTGTATTGAATCGAAGTGGGCATTAACTATAGCCTTTGCATTAATCTAGGTAATTGTTAGAATGTTGCCGATGTATTGTACCTCTCACACGCCATGCTTAAGGAAATTAGCCGAAGGCACGGTCGCAGACCTGCATGCATCTGCCATTATACACCACTCAAATACACTTTGCACAACACCTCTGCCATATGAATGCAGCTACTGTTTACACCAAAAATGTGATTTATAGCTGCACCCATAATGACTATCCCGTTCGAGCATACCCCATCTAGACTGCCTCTCACCACCCATCCACATGCTGGCTGGACATGGGTGGCTAGCAGGGGCTTGGCCTCCCCTTCATATCTTCGTACTGTCCATTATGCATACACGCATACTAGAACTTTTCGACTGTTTCCATACCTGCACTTCGGTCCCCCGAGAGCGTTCAAACTACAGTGTGCTAGGACAATACCAATAGTGAAAGGCGCTATACAAATGACACAATACAATATTAGCTACTGATTGGATGAAGTAGCAACAACAACTGCATGAAGAAGACAGAAACAACTGACAACCCAGTCCCTAAGAAGACTAAACAGGTGTGCCCCTAGGAGAAGAGGAGGACATGCAAGAGTAAAACTCCCATCTTCCAGCTTACTTGCATCCAAACCCGTAATTCTCTTGAGATTGAACATGCTTTAGAACCCGAGAGAGAGTGGGAAACTGTGGGGAGAAAACAACAGGAATGGGCCACTTGTGAGGAAAATAGAAATGTGCGACATGTACAATTTGCGGGGATTATAGGAGAAAGTCCAATCTCACAACATGTGAGGAGAAACAACATAGAGTGCAGGACCCCAACGATAGCAGGACCAAAGGGCCTAAACCTTATGGTGGCCCCTTTTCTGATGTTAGAGGAACGCCGACTGGTAGTAAGGAAGGAAGATGACAAGTGTGTGGAAGTCCGTAGGGGTAAAGACACAAACAAATTAGTGATGCACAAATTACCCTTGGACCAAGAGCAGGTTGTGTTAAATCACACAAAGGTATTAGACATCCTGTGGAAATTACAGGCTCTAATTGATTTAGTGTCCAGTGATACAACCAGGGTGGAATTCTGGAACCACTCTAATATGGACAAAGTGATCCTCCATTTTGCATCTAGTATGGTCCTCAACAAGGTTCTCCTCGAAGCAGATGCAATTTGAGCACATTTATAAATTATCCACTAGGGTCGGGGGCCTACCTTGGTACCCAGGGCAAGTAAAGGAGAGCATACCAACAATACCTCCCCAATCGAATATGGAAACCTTATGATAAAAGCATCAGGGTCGTGATCAAGTGGTAGAGAAGTAGAAGTGCAAGCGGATGGCTAAAGCCACCCGGCAAGGGAGGCCGATTGGTCCTGGGTCACTGCCACTTTAAATGCGAGACCAGGCAGATTGCCATGGAGAGAAACAGATGCATAGCGGATGGCTCGGGTTAATGCTGACTTCCTGGAACTGTATAGGTTCAGCTCACTTGTTCCAGCCTGAAAGTTTGGACCTGTTAAAATATGATTTGTTTGCCCTCCAAGAATGTTGGCTGTCCGAGACTCCCGCCATTGATGGTTATCTTGTGTCTCTGACCCCGGCATAAAGGGGTTACGGGGCGCCCTATGGCGGGTCTTCTGATAGTTGGCTCTAAGAGCGTATGGTTAGAGTTTGAGGTAATGGTCAGTCCAAACTCTTATGTGCAAGCAATTAGACTCTCTTGGAATAAGGTGAATTTCCCGGATAGACCTGACACCCTCATAATGAACATTTACTGGAACAACTTAAGAATAAACCAACAGGAAATTCTGTACGCTGTTGATGAGACCCTTTTCAATTGGGGAAATAGAGGTGCAAACTCTATAATTATATGTGGCGACCTAAAGTGCCGATGTGTAGATTGGCCAGAAGGTAAAATTGTATCCGGCCCAGGTCAACTAAGTAGGGGCAGGGGTAGGGGCGGGGGTAACCTAATGAAGGAATGGGGAGTAATCATTCTGAATGGGAATATCAAGGGAGACGAGGTGCCACATGTTACATGGCAGAGAGGCACGCAAAGTGATATATTAGACTATTTGTATGTATCCGATGACATCTACCGGGAGTTTAAATCATTAACTATGGTAGGTACCACAGTGAGCGACCATCTCCCGCTAAGTATTGAATGGTTGGTTCCTTCACCTAATGAGAACCAGCGGCGATATTTATTTGACCTCAAGGTGAACATAGGGGGAAATAAAATAACCTGGAACAAGGTCAAAATACAATCTTTCAACAAAATGTTGGCTTCGGGGGAGCTAGATTGCCTACTAGAGGAATGTGTGGTTGGTAAGGGCATGCAAGCTATCTGGGAACATATTTATTAGCGTATGCCAATAACAAAAACAGGGAAAGTGCTTCATAGACATATGTTTGATCAAGCTATATTACTTAAAAAGCAACATCTATGGAAACAAATTAAGGCGCTCGCTAAAGAAGAGAAGAGAGGTAGACTGCGCGCAAAGGCAGCCTACAAGGGATGGTTAAAACATTATTGTCATCTGGTGACGTTGAGGGAATGCTCGCAAAATGTTGGAGGTTTTGGCAAGCAAAAATTCCTATGATTTTTGGAACTTAATTAAAAACAGCGACAAAAAATCCAAACGGGTGCACAACTAAATCATATCTCAGAAGTAGACTGGATGGCCCACTTTAGTGAGATCTATAAATCTTTGTGGGAGACGCCCCTATCGTGGAACCAGGACATGATTAAAAAAGGTGGATTGGGACCTGGCTAAGGACCATGATGACTTGCGGCACTTAATAATTAAGAGTCAAAAATTCATGGCCTCTGGCCCTGACGGGCTGTCATGTGTGTCCTGAAAAATAGCCCTGAGACTTGGGTATGTGTCCTTAACAGAATCTTCAGAAATATCCTGTCATGATTCCTCCATCATGGAAAACAGCCATTGTGGTTCCCATATTTAAAAAGGGCTCTCGCATGACCCCTCAAATTACAGACCAATTTCTCTGTTGGATTGCACAGATAAAATCTTTATAGGTCTGGTATTACGAGACCTAAGAAAATGGGCAAAGGAAAATGGAAAAATTGATGTTTTTCAAACAGGTTTTTGTCGAGGAGTGGGGATGGAGGTAAATGGTTTTTTGTTAGAACTAATAAAGAAGGGGGCAAGTAAAAGAGATAGGTCAATGCACACAGCAATTATAGATTTTTCAATGGCCTTCAGCACTGTCCCGAGGAGCCTGGTGTGGGTCAAATTGAACAAATGGGGATGCCCACCTGCCTTACTGGCAATTACGATTGCCTTACACACGAATACCAGTGTGTGTGTCCGTATGGATAGAGAAGGTAATCTGACTATGCCAATTAGTACGGCAAGAGGATTGAAACAGGGCTGCCTATTGGCCCCTATTTTATTCCTCCTTTTCTTCTTTGATCTGGGTGACACTTTTATTGACATAAACTACTTCCTGCTCAAACTGAACGATTGGAAAATCAACTACCTTCTATATGCTGACTATTTGATCCTTCTGGATTATACCCCAGTGGGGTTGCAGCGGCAGCTGAAAGCCTTGGAGTCTTACGCTGATAGGAACATGTCAACAATAAATATTTCAAAATCAAATTCTTTTGTCTTTTTACAAGGGCTGGGGAAAGCCAGGAAGCCACTTTAAATGGTGTATAGGGGGTTCCTGTTTAGAGAAAGTGAATAGCTTCACGCACCTGGGTTTCTCAATTCTCACAAGAAAAAATGGGGTGAGACGGCTAATTGAAAAAACAAAACAAAAGATAAAGGCCTTGGCCGCTCAGGGTAGTTGTGGTAATAAGAAATTTGGACACTTTTCAATAATCCCTGTAAGAGAGTTTAATTGTTAAAAGGTGGTCCCAGTGATGGCCTATCATGCTGAGATTTTATTTTTTGGGCCAATAGGGCAAGCTTGAGGGAGCCTTTTGGAGAAGAGTCCTGGGATTGCCAGCTAGTGTTCTGGCTGCTGTCTTGAGGTACGAATTGGGTCTGGTGTTGTTGGAAGCGATAACTAAATGGAAACACTTACATTTCCTACAGAAGATTTGCACAGCGGACGACGGTTTGATTTGGAACCTGTTAAAGTATGGGTTAGACTCGAATTCCACGGATTGTCTTACTGGAAATTCACAGCGGGGGGTTCTGTGAAAGTAATCCATCTGAAGGGCAGAATGAAAGAAGTTAAATGTAAAACCACAGACCCCTCAGACAAATTAACAGGCAGCTTCTGAGCATATGACAGAAGAGGGGAGTTGCCTAAACTACAATCTCGCAAGACAGATCTGGTGTTTCAGGTGGAGCTACAAATGTATGAATAGTGGGAGTGGCAGAGTTCAGCAAAGGCAACACCCACTTAAATGTATTTGTGGAAAATTTGATTTTAGAAATGCTGGTCAGCTCAAGCATGACTCTGTTGGTCATTTCAGGGCTGTGAAGGGACAGAGTGGCAAGTCAAGCAAGATAAGTGTGGTGCTATTCAAAATATCCATCAAAGAAGCAATTCTAAAGGCTGCAAGACAGAAAGGTAGAATTGGGAGGAGAGGCTTGCCTTTATCAATATACCTTGATTTTCCCAAGGAGGATGTGGAAAAAGGAAAGCTGCTGCGGAGGCTAAGGCACTAGACAGAGAGAGCAACATGTAAGCTATCCCAATGAAACCAGCGATCCTTAAAATATTCCTTCTAGAAGGAGTGAGGAGTACAGCAGACCCTGCAAAGGTGACTGCTTGGTTGAGAGGGGGAAGAGCAAACCTTTTATAGTAAATAGAACAAAAGTCCCATGTGATACCACTGATGTGGTGGACCCAAACCTAGGCATGCTGAATGGATGATGGCATGCTGACCCAGCCCTAACTACAACTCTTCATGTTCGTATGGGGTGTTGGTGCTGACATCTTTTGTTCATTCCTTTTCTTTTTACTTTTATTAATATTGTTTTACCAATGAAAATAGCACTGGCTATCCAGGATAGTTTAACAATTCAACTGCTTTGGATCTATGGGTGTGAGCCTGAGTGATCTGTCGTGCTCCGGCCTCCATCATCAGCCTGTGTGAGTGCCTTCGCCATCGACCCGCAGTCCCGGCTGGAATGCTCAATACATGTGCCACGCAATAATGACATTGTACTGTGATGTTGCAGCAGTGTCGCCTGCAGACGACCGAAGGAGGCCTGGACTACTGGTGGATTTACATCAGGAAACAATAAACAGGGACCCGTACAGTGTGTTTTCTGGACTGCTGACTTACCTCAAGTTACATTTTCGGTTTTGCTGTATAATTGGTGTGGTTGAGAGACAATGCGGGAGGGAAACAACTCATGATAGACAGGGGGTGTTCAAGTTTTCCCCCATTGAGTACAATGCCTTATATGTTCAATTAGACAATATTTGAAGAACAGCAATGATCAGGATATCCCAATTTATGAGGCAACAGCTCTTTCTGTGTGAAGGTTTGCATGGTGGGGCCACTTCCAATGCTGGCACTCAAGCGCTACCGACTGAATTAGATTGTATGACGTCACTCAGTACCAGACTGGGGGAGAAGGAGGAGTCCAACCGTTGCAACGCAAGAAGCAAGCATTACAATCTCTTATGTATTAGGTTGAATGTATCCCCCCTGAATCTAAGCAAGATAACGATGGTCCAATAACTGATTCGACTCCATCAACACAATTACCCCAATCTCAACATCCCCTTCTACCTTGGGTCACGCTCTATTGTGGTAGGCCTGCCTCACCTACGTTCTCATTGCCATGCTGCATTTTTTACCAACAGTGTAAAGCTATGGGAGAGAAAGGTTGGAGCCAAGAGTGTAAGGGCCCATCCAAGCTCAGTGGTACCCCCTGACATTTCTCACCAAGGAGCCACTGTCTATGGGTAAGCCCCCTCTTTAGCGTATGCACATTCATCAGAGGGCTTGTCTCTTGGGCCCCCATAGTGATTGCTTTGTATCTGTCACCCAAATTATGGAGACAGGACTTCCTACTAGCCTACCGGTCAGCAGGTAGTACTGTGAGGAACAGTAGCAACTCACTAAACGCCGGGTTCTAAGGCTCCATTTTCATCTATTTTGGAGAAGCTCCAGCATGTGTCTGGATTAGTACTGCCACAATGCATGGTATTTCAACCCTATTTTGCATGCCAGCTACCATAGGCAGCAGGGTGATGGTGATTTGCCTGGTGTTACAGCTACTACCAGGATGATCTCCATCAATGCTATCCACCCACAGAGGGTACATCTAGCTCAGGTCTGCTGCCGGCAGCCTCCTCCCTACCCCAAAATCATTTTGGTGTTCCTTTGCCAAGCACTAAGATTGAGGTGGCTACTTCCACCTTGCTGCCTCCCTCCCTGCATGACTCCAACCTCCTTTTGTGCTGATGTATCATTAGAACGTCATGAGAGCTGGAGTTTTATAGGTGGGGTTGGACACATTCTTCTATCTACATTTAAATAGGCCCGTTCATCCCTTAGTGTTAAAGGACATTCTAACATGTATCTGGAAATAAAACTAAGAAGATGAGATAAACAAGCAGTAGGTACATACAAAAACTGTATGTGAAAAAAATAATAATATTAATGTAACCAACTTTTTTATTAAGAAACATTTATCTTTCCTTTACTTACTTCGCATATTAGCTTTAGAAATGGAGGCATCAGCAGGCCTAGCTTCTTCTTGGTTCTCTGCAGTTGATACAAAACAGAGATTAGAATAGTTATTACAATTACAGTAACATATGTATATACTGTTTATTTTCCACCAATGTAGCATTTATTGCACAAACTAGAATGTTATTACATTTCAAATCCCCTTTTGAAATCATTGCCACACACTGTTCCTTTTCCTTTGAAACCTGTTTTTGGTGTACACTTTTTGTTATTGTTTATCCAGGTAATTAGAATATTTGCAGGCAGCCGGAAAATAATTTAAGGAACATCAAGATCAAGGAATCAGACTTCTCATGTATGATTACAGCCTATTCATACACGTTTAATTACAAATTTAATTAAAATAGTCTATCAAAATGATCAAGACAATTTATTTAGAAGTTGAAGGGCTGTGCAATATAATTTGTTTTCATAGATGAAGCTCAACAATGGCAACATAAGGCAATGGATGATAATACCAACCAAACACTGAATACATAGAAATTAAGTTTACCAGCAATGTTCTATCCGTTGCAACATATATATATATATATATATATATATATATATATATATATATATATATATATATATATATATATATATATATATATATATATTCACAACATTTTGACTGAGACCGTGTCAAAAGGAGGTCGACTTGCTTATAAAACTAAACCGTTTTTAAAATGTTTCGTTTTATTGCATTTCTGTTCATCATGAACCTTTTTGCATTTTACATATTACAAACCATTTTTTGCATTTTATTCCCTTCTCAGTTCATCATATTTAAAAACAAAGAAACAAAAAATCATCTAATAATATAAACATTTCAAGATAAAAGTTCCCTTTTTTTTTTTTTTTTTTTTTTTTTTTTTTTATTGATTTGGTTGAATTTAATCAACCTTTCAAACAGTACAAAATTTCAAACAGTACAAAAGTTCCCTTTAAAATGTTCTATCAAACACTATTTTCCAAAATGTTACCTTTGCTAAAACCAGCAGTATCTTTTGCCAACTTAATAAAAGAACCCACCAGTTGTCGGATGTTAAAGTGCTTCGGTTGTCAAGAGAAGACTTAAAGTGCATAGTTCTTAGTGTGTTAATGCTGTGCAAAACAGCAAAATATGGTGCACATTTCAATCGTTCCCTCTCTTTTACAAAAGCTACATTGCACATCTCTCAGCCTCGTATGGAGTCTCACAGACAGTACTTCTTTAGTTTGAAAAGGGTACAACCAAATCCTCATAAACTGAGTTCTGCAGAAACTGTTGGGGAATTTAGTGAAGTATTTTTGGACTGCTACCAAAAGCCCTGGATTTATGTGTCAAATGATAAAATAGTTTATATTTGTTTACCTCCTCTGACGTTGATATCCAGTCCAATTTCCAAAGATTAGGTTTCACCTTAATTGTATTTCTTCTTAAATCATCATATGAGGCACACACTTTTTCAAGCAAGGCTCTACACTGCAACTCCCATTTTCCCAAAGGAATATCTCGACCCTTTTCCAATTCTTTTGTTAGTGTGGCAAAAATCAGGTAGGGTGCTTCCAAAACGCTTTCCTGCACAAAGCTAACGATTTCCATTCAACCATTGCATTTAACGAAATCAACCCCAACTCTCGCCTGATCACTTGGCACGGGGTGGACATCAGAAGCCCCAATACCCTCTTCCAAAAAATGCCTTCGACCATAGGCGATAGAGAATCTGGTATAAAAACAAATATTCAGAACCATATATCAATATAACTGTAACCTTTAGCTTGTAAAACTCCACCACCGATAAGATAGAGAAACGGCAGAATTGTTTGTCAAGCACCCTTGCCTGATTTGCCAGCATTTTTGTCTTGTTTCTTACCAATTGTTCACTATTAACCTCTATCTTACTCATGGTAATACACACTCCCACGTATTTAAGGACCTCTACCTGCTCAATCCGAGTTGGCCCCAAGCGCTAGAAGAACTACGACTTTACTCTCTTTTTATGAGCTTTTTCTAGGACTATAATCTTTGTTTTATCTGTATTTTTTACTAGCTCATTTTCTTCAACATATTCTTCCAGTTATTACAGCTGGTGCTGGAGCCCAATCACTGTTTGGTCCATCAGGACTAAATCATCTCCATAAAGCAACCAACTCATTAGGCTGCCTCGAAGTCTTGGGGGAAAACATTTCGCCGGTGTCAATTTCTCGCCCAGATCTGAAATGTAGATGTTAAGGCGTGCTGGGGCTAGGGGACGCCTTGTTTAAGCCCTCTGAATGTGCTCATCTCCTCAGATATCCACCCCGCCTCAAACCTGTCCCCATGTACAGAGCCTTCAATTGCTCGAAAAGGTTGGGTGGGCAATTTCACTTGCAAGTTTGGCCCATAACCGAGACCTGTTGATGCAATCGAAGGCCAGCACCAGGTCTACAAAGGCTAGATAAGTCCTTGACTTACCCTCCAGGACTCTAAAGATATCACAGTAATATTTGGGTTAGTTTCTAAGCCCTGTGGAAAGCCCATTTGGAAGATGTCAAGATGATTTTCCCTTGTTAACCACTTGTTTAGCCTTGAGAGTAGAAGCGATCCAAAGATTTTCCCAACGACATCCAAAAGGGCAGTAGGGCGATAGTTTTTGGGATCGTCCCTATTGCCTTTTTAAAATATCGACACTATAATTGCTTTCCTCCAAGAATCAGGTATATTACATGAGCTTTCTATTTGCTCCAATAGGACATGTAAAAAATGGGCCCACGCTTCCGGTTCTTGTTTTAGCATTGCGTTGGTTAGGGATCCATCCCCGGGGCTTGAGAAGTACTTGCTTTTGTAATTAGTGCCAATATGTCTGCTGTGTTGTGGGGCACATACCATTGAACCAACACCTCTTTTTCACCGTCTACTTGCGGTTTGGTTTTGTGGGAAAGAGTTCTGAAGTGTTCGACCCATGTCAACTCCGAGACACTATCTATTTGGAGGGCCATTTGAGGGGTGTCATTACTCTTAATTAGGGTCCATACCTCGCCTGAGTTTTTTTTACATATTGCCCTTAGCATCTCTTCTACATTTTTCTGAAGCATCAAGGCATTATACCAGCAAAGCCTGTTTTTATATAATTTGTTTTTAGCTTATTAGCAGCAGAATTAAAGGCCTCAGATTTTGAGATTTTTAGCAGTCTTAGGTTTCCCCTTAATTCCTGTCTTCTTTCCACTACCGCTCTCTTAAAAACATGGCAATGTTTAAACCCACTGCCTTTATGGCCCTGTCTAGAGATCACAAAACTTTGCAAAACGGTAGTTTAGTCTAGCAACTTTATGGGATCCAACCCCATCCGTGAATGTACCCTCCATGTGTATTGGCCAACCAAACTCTCGATATTCTTCCTGGGCATCTTAAGGCAGTTGCCCCATTCACAACCTCCACATCAACTTTCATCATCACTTCCTCCCTTGTTGCCCCCCCCCCATCAAACATTGACAAGAGGTTATGGTTTAACACCTCAAGGGATTTTACGTCCTGCAACATGTCCCGTGAGACAAATACATAGTTGATTATTGACACTTGTGAACCACAAGACCATGTTGGCCTACAAGGCATAGCTCCTTCAGTATGGCCATTTAAGATGTGTTGGTCCCTTGAGTCCATTAAAGCAATCCATGCCCAACCTCTTTTTTCACATGGATTTAAGCAGACAGTCGGGACCCTGTTGACTTTTTCCTTCTTATTTAGGCATGTGATGTTCAAGGGCCTCATCACAAGTTGGGTGATAGCTCTTAAATGCGGCAGTAACAGCATTACCACCGCATTTAAGGGTCCGACCGGTCATGAGTCTTTGTGTGTTTACCCCCAGCTTAGTGCTGTGGATAAGCATGCCAGAAAAATTCCCATTTTCTGTGCAATTACCACCGGCGGTATTGCCACACAATAATTGCACTAAACATTCCCCATGGACCCAATGGGGAATGGGGACTAACATTTAGCGCCCAACCCGTGATCCGGCGGTAATACCGCTGGGCAGGTGGGAACTAACGCTAATAAAGTTGGGTGGTATCCCAGGCGGGATACCTGCCAACTCGTGATCAGGCTCCAAGTCTCCACAAATTATCAGGGAACCCTTGCCATCTGTAATGTATGTATCTTCAATCAGTTCTGAGATTTTCCCAATAAATTCAACGTCATCCATTGCTAACTGGTTCCAATACAAGTTAATGATTGTCAAGGATTTTCATTGGCTGTTTTTGAACGGTGGACAATGGGGGTAAGGTTGGATCACCACGTTTTGTATGTACACAGTTGGGATTTCGGTTTCAGCCACTTCAAGGCCTATTCCGGTTTATGATGGCCATTAAAAGGCCAGATGTCGGTCTTCCTTTTAGGTCACCAGTTGCTTGATTTAGAAGGACTGAAAATTCATCTAGGCTTGGCTTACAACTGAGCCAAGTTTCTTGAAGGCATATTAAATCAAAATCTCCCAGTTTGACATCTCTTCTTTCAAGCAAGTGGGAAAAGCCTCTAATGTTGCATGAGGCCATTGCTAAAAGTGTGGGATCCCCCGCTTTGACCAGCTAATGTGTTTTGTGGCCCATCAGGACGCCAGGCAACCATGACCACGAATCCTTCTCAACCGTGTCTAAACCAATCTTCTTTGGCATCTCAACCATTCTCTTGTTATCCAGGCCAGCTCGGCAATGCACTATCATAATCAGAACATGCTCAGAATGTTGTTTGCTCCCTTTACTGTTGGCTGGCCCACTCAAATGTGGTGGCTTTGTTATGGGGGCAAGACTGCCCTTTCGTTCCCCTTCCATCTCCCAAAGTCCAGGCTCTTTACTCGGCAAAGGCTGCCTGAATGTAAAGCTGAAGGGTGCCCCTTTTCCATTGTTACGATCCTGGTCCTCTGAGCAATTCCCCAACAACGTAGCTAAATCGAAGCCCAATAACCGAAGACTCACAGTTGCTTCTAATAGTGTGTGTATGACCACTGGGGAGTTAAGGTGGAGATACACTGAGTCCAAATGGGCAGGTTGTCAGAGCTAATCTGTTTGAGGTTTGGAATACAGTACAGGAGGTCAAGGGCGGTTCTTCTATTCAGGATAAGATTGTCTTCTCTGTCCACCAACCTTTCTAACTTTAAACGCCTTGAGTCATTTCTTTTTAAGGGTCATATTTGACGTTTTGCCCTGCACTTGTTACACAAAACCTCTGTTTGTGGGACCCCACTGATTTTATCCAGTTCCTGCCTGTAGATGTTATCCGCTGCTAGCCTCTTTTGGGCTAATGTCATGAAACCTTTTGTACTTGAGCGGGTGCTGGACTTTGGCCCAGCTCTCGACTCTTTACCGCTATAAACAAGTTCATGTGTAACTATGATTTTGAAGTCATCAAGCTCTGAGGCTTTTGCATTTGGGGCTTGTGTACAGAAACCGCTTTCTGATTCGACAAGAATCTGGTGTCAGCTGAATGATGTATTTCTACTAAGGCTTGGAACCTGACTTATGATGTTTCTCCCTCTACTCTCATACTTGCAATCGGAGCTTCCGAGCAGTCAACTGACATTTTTATATTTTTGATGGTTGGTTCACACTGGGTCTCCTCATTTCCGATTGAGTGAACAGACAGGTCCATTAAGGAAATTGAGGGGGCTCTTTCTGAGGACCCCTCAAATCTGCCAGCAGTTCCAGAATTTGTCGCACTGTTTCCGGTATGTTCTTTTTATTGGGCTTCCTTTTGTTTTTCTCACAGCGCCACGTCGTATGAGAAGGGTCCGAAAGATTTCGCAAGAACTTTCTCCACTCATTTGATCTTACCATAGGCTGAGGTGTCTGTTTCTTTGGCTTTGAAGTCTGTCGTAGTCTGCCGGTTCTTTTTCTACGTCTTTGGCTGAAAATTGGGTAGGGCCTTGATATTTCCAATAGCTCCTGGGCTGTAGTTCTGGTCAGCTCTTGGGGTTCGAGACCAACGCTCGAAAGTATTGTTGTTGGGACTGCCGAGGGTCTTGTAGTCTCTACACTCACCACGTTTAAGCACTGGGCTATATGAAGGTGGTCACTAGAGTAGTTGTATTCCCTTTGATCTCTCTGGGCGGTCTCCCTTTTGTTTAAGCCATAGTCTTCAACCGCCTTGACAGCAGTGATATATCCTTCGATGAATACGGTTTTGGAGTGTAACATGGCAATTAATGTCGCTGATCCTTCATATTTTCATTGATAGATTCATAAAGATTCAAGAAAGGGGCCAAGGCGATAGTCAACATAGACATAGAACTTTGCAAAGCCGGCGTAATGAGGGTATCACCTGGGCCTGTCCTCCTCTGAGACTATTCCCCCCAATACGGTATTTTGTTGAGTATGAGGAATCTGATTATGTTGATGTGGAGTTAAGAGAGGGTAGAATCCCTTCCCACTCACCATCCCTTTCATCGGGAATAGTCAGCGGTATGTCCTTTCCTAAATCCATCAAGGTTTTCTCAAAAAGCCCCACGGACGACCTTAACTTGCAATCCACTTTCATTCGACTGGTGGCTCATGTTTGGTTAGTTGAAGACACTAAGAGGCCTGAGTCCACCATTAGAATAATTTTTTCGATTCTATCTATGTCACGCCTTAGGGTCTTTTCAATTGCTCTTTAGATTGACCTCGCCGCTGAAAAAACTTCATGACCAGGAGTGCTGGTGTGGATGGCTTTGAGATCCCCAAAGGCCCTCACCGCCAAGAGGCAGTTTCCTTCCTGCTGGATTTGTGAATCTCATAATTCCCTACCAGTCTTTCCTGGGTAGGCAGTTGCAAGCCCTTTCATGACCCGACTTTTGCTGTGCAGTCTGGAGCCCATGGGGGACTTGTTGCTATCTTCTTTGGGGAAGAGGCCACCCCAACACCTCCTCAGCCCCTTCCAACATTTCAGCATCTGTAACTTCACCCAAATCTTTTGACCATTGGAGTGGTTCTATAATTTTTACTGTGAACAAATATATTTTCTTTCCTCTGCAGCTTTTCCCAAACGCAACAGGGCTTGATGTTGAGTTCTTTGAGCTGGGAGTTGTGTTGTTCAAATAATGTGAAGCTGAAAAAGGTTTGAGATCCCCCGTCCCGTTCACCCCCTCCTCCTACCTAGTTTGATGGCCTCTTGCGTTTGTTACAGCAAGTTGAGACTCCTTGTTCCCCTTATGGGGGTCAATGGCAAGACAAGCTTCTCCTCATGCCTGACTCGGCTCCAGTGCTGCCATCTCTGCATCCATGCCGGTTTGGCTTGGGTGTTTCCCTGTGACCCTCAGACCCTTGCTCAGAGGTCTCGCCTGAAATGGGAATCCTGTTGCCTTTCAGTCCCAGTTGACTGGGCGGAACACCAGTGTCTGCAGCAGTCATTTCACCAACCAGTGGGGCAGATGCGTCACTAGGGGGGGCAGCAGGGGCTACAGCCCAGGGTCTTTTGGTTGTAGCCCCAGATATAAGCTCAGGGGCTACAACCAAAAGGCTAGCTAGCCCCGAGTTCAGACAGTACTGACATTAGCGTAGCACTGGAGCTTTTACAAACCTACCAACACCCCTGCAGTGGGGGAAAGGCTGGAAAGTTGCTATTTGGGGGAAAAATAGGATACCAGTTGAAAGGCCCAGATATACCCCCATGTACTAGGGCCTTTACAGTCCCGGGGCACCCCTGGCAGACGTCGGGGACGGTTGATGTAAATCGGGACAGAGGTGGAGGGGTGAAAGGCTTCACTTCACCTTACTTCACCAGTCTGAGGTTTTTTGTTTTGGCTCAGCCATCGGGCTGGGACTCAAGCAGAGAGCATCTACTTGGGGAGACCAACCGAACTACTGTGTAAGAGGTATTCATGTTTTCCGTTACAGAGTAACTTACAGAGTCACTTTCACAGACTCCCATTAACTTCAAAACGTCAATATTCCCCATGGTCTCCCAGCAACCCGTATTTACTGAGGGCTCGGGCTCAGGGTCGGGCGAGGGCTGGCGGGGAGGGGGAAGACAGTGTCACATGGGGCACAAAGAGCAGAGGCACTCTACCCTCCTATAACGCTGGACAAATGTGCCGGCCAATCATGTCCCAAACCTGCTCCAACACCTGACCCCACTCCTCGCCTCTGACCTTTTCTTCTGGACTCACTGTCGGACTACGCACTGGCGCTCCCCACATCCACATGAGTTTTTAAAAATGTGCTTAAAGGTACAGCAACAAGCAAACAGCAATCCGACTTCTCAGCGCCAGCAGGACACACCTAAACTGTTAGTTTATTTTGACATTAAGCCATAATAAGGTGATGGAAGCACCAATCTCAAACTGTACATTGAGTAATGTCAGGCCAATGTCTTCCAAGTCATCTGTGTGAAATGGAAACACAGCACTAACCACCTCTTACAGATAAGATACACACAACCGATTGGCTGAAAGTTCCTTACCTATTTCTTGACTGCCATAAGGCCTAAAAGAACACAGAAAGTGTCCAACCAGGACGATCTAGAGCTAATGAAACCTTTCAAGCATGCAATTGATTTTCTTATCATAGGGAGACTTTGCCATGATTCGCTGTAGATGTGCATACTTATGTAGTGGAGAATTACTCCAGTCCCACATGCCTAGATGTCGGTATGTTATGATATGATATGATATAGCATTTATAACGCGCCTATACACAAGTGTTTCAAGTGTGTCCTACACCTAGGGAATCAAGCTTCACTTCACTGAGTTAGTCCAACAAGGCCCAACCTGAACATGTCGAGATTAGGAGGGCAGGTATGGACCAGTTTCAGATCTTCTCATGCGTCCTTAGCAGTGGGTCTCCGACCTAAACAAATGTATCTTTGTGTGTGAAAGCCTACTCTTCTCTGCCAGAACGTTTCATGATTCAAACTGATAAATACTGACTTGATAACCTCATACTGTTTGAGTAACTTAATATAGTTTGCAACAAACAGAATACATCATGTGTATTGTGGGTGAATGTTTGGAAAGTATGATGTAAATCCTGGGTGCAGGGTGTTAAGGCAGTGAAATGAAACATGAACATCTGTAAAATAACACAACAGAAGAGTGTTTCCTGTAATGTTGTGGGCAAAGTATAAAAGGTGTACATTTTTTAAGACTAAAAATAAGTATTTAAATATTTCATAAACAGTGCAATCAGAGCTGGTTTTAAGATTTGGACAAGAGACAAATGCCCATGCCCCCTGCTCTACCTCTCTGACCTCAAATACAAACAGCCAGGGCTGCACGGGCCCTGCTAGTGCGGTCTTAACTTTTGAACGTGTCTCATAGGCAGATTATTTACAACATGAAGTGATTAGAGATGAGAAAAGGTAACAGGCAGTGACCATTGTTGTGGCACCTTTTTCTTAAAAATATAAAGGATTTTGAACAAGCTATTTAAGTGTGATTGTTCAGTGATTAGAAGTTAATAGGATACAGAAAAGGCTGTTTGAAACAATGACCTTGTCATGAATTTCATTTCACTTTGTGAATGTTTGAGTTTCCATTAATGTCTGTGCTGGAGCTTGTAGGCTTTCATTCAGATGGGAAAAATAAAGCTACAATCATAGCGGGTCATTTTTCAAGTCAAGCGGTGGAGAAGAAGTGCTGCTAATTTCATTTATCGCCACTTTTTATGAGCTGCAGGGTTTGTATGATTTGGCAGGTGAAGTTGGAGAGCAGATTGGCCTTAACAAAGCCCCTTTGCCAAATCGGATTGGTTTTCCACCAGCATGTATTTTGGGATCCACCTGACTTTTACACCTGGTAAAAGCTGGCACATTCCAAAGAAGTCCATACACTTTTCAAGACATGGAATGGAAAAGTAAGCAGCAAAGGTGATTTTTGCCAATGTTTTATACTTTACATTTGCAGAACTTGGTGGAAACAATTAAAATTAGTGAATGACCCCTTTTGCAAAAAAGTGCAAACAGGAGTGGTCCCCTCTGTGCAATTTAGGATTCAAAACAAAATGTCCCCCTTACTTGTGCGTTTTTAATCTGTATGAAATGTAGTATTCTTTTAGGTATTCAAAACCAAACTTCAACACATACTTGTACCAGCTTGAGCTTCTAAGATGTGTGGCCAAGTATCTACATTTCAGGCTAGGCTCCAATTCTGGCTTTGCCACTTAGCTAAAGTGGGTGTTCATGGGCAAATCCTTTAATTTCACTTTGCCTTACTTGCTAAAATGAGGTTCCGATAGAAGTGACTCAGTTCGCATTATAAGCTATTCCAAAAAAACTCACTCATGGTTTAAAAGATGGGCAGCACAGGCATTAGAACCCGCCGAGAATACGCACACATCTTTCTTTGAAAATATCAGGTCACATTTATTGAACAAAATGATGTCATTTAATAGCAACTCAAAGTAAACACATTAAACAAATAGTCATCATGGGCAATTACATATAATAACTAGTATGTAAACAGTATGCACTAGACAATGATGTACATGGGCAGGACATGGGAGCAAGGCCCTCTACTCCCTGCCATGCCCCACCACGAGCGATACCAGGAAGCTGCAAACCCCTCAACCTGCACAGTCTGCCTCCTGATGCAGCTCTCCCAGCCATAGCACTCTCTCCTATATGCTAGCACTCCCTCACACCCTCCACTCAATTAAAATGTGCTTCAAAAATGAAACAAAAAAATAAAGTTTTGTGTTTAAAATGTAGTTTTGTAACAAACAAAATCTCCTATTCCTTGCTTCAGTATTCTGGAGGGGGTCTTTCTTTCACAACAAGATGGAGGGACCACAAGCACCTCTTCTGGGGCCGGCTGGGAACAGCCTCAGTGTTCAGGAAGGCATTGTTGGGGGGACACCATCTGAGATGGTCCAAAGACTGGGGGCCTCACTGCTCAGCACTCTCAGAGGAGGAGGAGGCATCACTGTCGATTCTCAATGCCAAGAAAGGGATGCTGGGAGCTAGTGGGAGTAGGTGGGAGTGGAGGTAAATGGGAATGGTGGGCAGGAGGAGCTGAACGAAGGTGACGGGGGGTGAAAGGTAAAGGAGGATCTAATATTATAGAAAGGGGAGAGCAGATGGGAAGGGAGGATAGGTAGATTGATATTGCAACACTATTTTCCTTGCTTCTCATTTGGTCTGTACTGTTTTTTATAGAGGGGTGCAAATGTATTTTTCCAGATCCGGGAAGACATTTTTTGCTGGAGCAAGGATCTGGGGAAATGTGGATTAATGTTAACACTTTTTTAGGGTACTCGTAGACCGACACTCAATGACATTTTGGTCCCCTGATCACAAACCTGGCCCACCCAGATGATAATTCCTGGAGCCGGGCCTGCTGGGAAAACCATCTAGCACTTTTTTGTCCTTGGAATAATAGCCCTCATTTTTTTGTTTTTTAAATTGGAAAAGGCAAAATTACAAATCCTAAAATTCCAAGAATAAACAGGACTAGATGGCTTTCTCACTGAAGCAATTGGGAATCTATACAGCGCTGGCTAACTGCACATTTTCTAACTGAAAAAGAAGCTTTGGTGATTTTACATTTTTTTGCAACACATTAAGGCTACATATTATGCATGTCCTGCTTTCTTTCTTTAAACAGCAGCAAGACATTTTCAAAACTTTTTTTTACAACCTATTTGTCTGGATTCCAAGTCCCATGATGATGCAGTACAATGTCCATGGGCTATTATACGTGTCTTATCTGTCAGGTCATTCTCTTTTCTTGCTGCTGGCCATATGAACATTTAAATATTCTTTTCAAACATTGGTTAATAGTATATCTAACTACCGTAGGGTCTGCAACCTTTGGCTCTCCAAGTGTTTTGCACTACAATTTCCATAAGCCCTAGCCAGCAGAGTAAATGGTAAAGGCTCATGGGAGATGTAGTCCAAACCATCTGGAGTGTTGCAGGTTGCCGAAACCCCTTAACTAGAACTTGGTTATTATGTAAACAGTAAAGATTTTCATAGAGGTTTTATGTCCTTTTGAACAGCGCTACTGCTAATTGTCATACACTATACCTGTGACCCTGAGCTTTGTAGCAACACTTCCAATGCTTTGCTTGAGTAACTATTATTGGTAAAGGAGACCGACTGCCATTTGTAAGGGTGGACTAAGCATTTATGATTTTTAATATGAAAATATGCTGGACACTCTGAAAGTGAGGTCTGCTAATCAGCCCTCACTTTCATAATGCTCTATGCTGTACAGTATAGTGTAAACATGTAACTCTGCTGAGCCTAGCTGCTGATACCTCTCAGAAGCTGCCCCGTAGTTTGGCAAGTAGCAGTTACAGAGTAACATGTGCATTGCTCCAACAGCCTGATGGAACCCAAAGTTCAAACAGTGAGGTACTGACTTTAACCATGGGCAGCCCTGATCCAAATGATACAATTTTGTGCTCCAAGGTCTCATAGCAAATTAACAATTAATAATAAGCCATGTCTAGTTCTGACATTGTGCTATCTCAGAATCTACAACTATGAGCTAACACATATTGATGTAATTTTATTGTCGGTTTGGTGTCTGGAGACTCTTTGTGTCATAGTCTTCTGTGTAGTCACCATCTTCGACTGAATTTCCCCCAAAACAGACAAAATGTGTGCTCAGCCGCAACAAAGCCTTTGTTCCAGCTGGAAAGGCTTATCACCTTCCAGGAGAACAGGATCTGCCACCAGGGGGCAGGGAGAGGACACATGCTTGAAAGGACAGGCTTCACAAGGAAGAAGGAAGTCACACCAGGATGGTAATTATTAGAGATGCTGTCATGAGTTACCGTCTCTGGTCCTTGTGGTTGTCCTGGAGATTGATGCCACGATTAACCAGCGCCATTGTTCGCTCCGAACATGACGTCCTCCTGTTCTGTGAGTAAACGTACGCTGCGCTTTAGTCTTTACAGCAGTTTCTGAGCGCCAGCTTCTGTTTCCGGCTTTTGTGGGATAAACATTGCTCGCAAATGCCAAGACCTTACGTCTCAATGCTAGGTAATTATTTGTCTTGCTCAGCGCTACTGTAATAATTTCCTTGTGTTTTCCTTGCTCTGGATATTAATTCTGCTCGTTTCTTCGTTCTGTCACCTTGCGCTGGACTAATTCTTATTTGTCTCCTCCCAGTAATCCTTACCTCTTCAATCTGTCTCTCATTGGACATTTTCCCTGTTATTTCGCCACAGGATTTTCAGATTACCTAAGCAAGATCCTGCCCTTCAACAACTGTCTCTTCTGATCGCTAACATTCCTTGATACTCCAACTGGCGATCCACCATGATCATTCACAGGGTTTTTTCCTTCCTTTTCCTTGGGAGGTATTTCCCTGTTAATTAGCTTTCTGCTCCAGAGGTCACCCGGCCTGAATAAGTGCCTGTCAGGCAGGGTGGCGTCCAGAGAGTCTCGCCCTTACCTGCACGACACCCACTCCAAGCAGAGGACCCATCAAGGATTACCTGCAAGCAAGACTCCACAGAAAAATTATCAGGTGCGCCCAACCTCAGATCCTGACAGTTGGAGACACCTATGAACTATAATACTTTAGACTATGAATCCAGTACAAGATCTTTTACGAGGTATGCGGAAGCTCAATACGACACTTGAATACTTGTCAAGAGAGTGAAACAAGCAAATATAACACATCTGTGCGAGTCTGGGACCTGCTCCCAAAACCAAGAGGGTCTGAGACCCAGAAACAAATTGCAAACTGGAGAGTGAACACAGTGGATGCAACACTGCGAGTCTGGGAGCTGCACCCAAGAGAAATAGGGTCTGGGATCCTAATAAAGGAGTGGGTCTGGGACCCTGAAGTGGACAAGCGACAATTACATATTCAGAAGGGTCTGGGACCCTGAAGCAAGTGAGAAAGAGTTGCAGACTTGGTGGGAAGTGAGCCAAGTAGAGACAACACAATATTGCAAGTCTGGGACTCACATCCACATCTGAAACAAAAGTGCAAAGCCAGGAAGGTATGTGACCCACAGAGATAATTATGTGTTAAAGAAGGAAACCAAACGGGTCACATTAAGTATTGCAAGTCTGGGACTCACACCCAGATGCGAGATTGTAAATAAGAAGATCAAGAAAGACTGACAGTAAAGACATCCTAAGTCTGACAGCACAAGTATTACCAGAGGCATAGAGAGGGTAGGGCCTGAGCAGGCAAGGCCCACCCAAAATTTATAAATTCCCACTCAGCAGTGCTGTGTGGGCATTTGCAGCGTTAATGTCACTGTGGTGGGCTCAACTACATTAGCTTCAGGCCCCACTTGCAAGACGATCCTGGCTATGCCTCTGGATATTAAATAATTTAAAAGACCTAACATAAAAAAGACGTATTTTTTGGGCGTGTTTGTGTTGACTTTTAAATGCGGCAATATGACATCCTACCCTCCCAACCCCCTCAAGATGACCCCTTCCGAACACCCACCCTCTCCTGACGGTTTTTATGTTAAACGGGGCGTTTCACCCCCCCCCCCCCAACCCTCCCTTTCCCAACCCACCCCCCTTCCCAGTAAAACACACACCAAATTCGCACACACATGCTCACACAGACACACAGACACACACACTCACCTGACAGCCTGTCAGCCCCTGCGCACACTCGTGAGCAGCAGCGGCTGACAGATTGATTTGGAATGACCGCTCTGTGCAGTCACAGAGTGGTCATTCTAAATCGATCTTTCTCTTTTTCGGTTCAGTGAAAACGATGTTTTCAAATAGGGCCGGTAGCAGTACATGCAAAGCTGACAGGATTGTATCATGAAAAGATGTCTTGGGGAAAGAAATATAACCCTAGGATTGTGAACCTTCGCTTGGGAACAGAGCATACCAAGCTAGTAAGAAACATGGACTGTGAAAATAGACAACAGTTCTTTGCCAGTTATTCAGAGACTTCACATAAGAAGGAAGCTAGGGGAAAGGAGTATGACTGGAACCTTGCATGTTGGAACATTATTTTTCTGGCACACTTTACTACCAGCAAAATAGGGAAAAAGAATACTTTTTCCTTTGAATAGAGATCGGGCACATTTATATTAGATTGTTAGTGTTAGGGGCAGAGGTAGGTTCTTGGGACACAACAGTAACATACCTTTTAGTTTCGGACTTCCTGATAATATCATTAGTTTGAAGCAGGGAACCCCTCTTAGCTTTAGGGATACAGAGGCATTTTAAAAATGACGTATTATTATTAAAAGTCTTTATTCAAAATTCTACAAGTATTGTATCCAAGCCTTACTTCTGCACCCTTACACATCACAGTACTATCTTTGTTTGGAAGCTTCTTTGACAGCTCGTACCCGTACTGAAGGATATAGCCTGCCATTGACCTAGGTTAACATAAGAGGCAAACGAGGTATACCTTCCGGGTTGTACCTCTTTTACCGTTGTGATTGGGATCACTGCTATCTTAGTGAAAGTGAAGGGCTGTGTAGGATTTGTATCCACTTCTAATTCCTGTACTTCCGCAGAGCAGTAGTCATTTGACCAAATTAAAGAATAGGAATTACTACTTCAAAAGCCCATACCAATGCACTGCTTTCACACTGCGCTTGTTTACGAGGCTGACCAGTGACGTCGTCTTGCCAAGACCAACCATGCTGCAGCAACACCTATAGTTAGTCGACGATACCCAATCCCAATTAACTTGTGCCCCCTATAGTGTTTAGGTGTTGATGACGTTTTCTGTATTAGAAATACGCCTGTCTTTGCTATTGTCAGACAGAGCGCTCTCGTAGGTTGCAGAGTTCTTTGCATGCCTTATCCTTGGATAAACTCCCACTTACGCTCACCCGCACTCTGTCTTGGTCTTATTCCCACTACGGGAGAGTCCCTTATTGTCTCTCATTGCGGGGAGGATCGTGCTGAATTGGGGGCGCTTCCCTTCAATTCATACAAGTGTAGATGATTCTACTATGCTGTTTGTGTTCCTCTGTTTGGGAGACCGAAGAGCATAACAAACTTCAGAACAAGTATAACAAATAACAAAAAGAACACACAATAGTGAAACCAGACAGCCCAATAACCAGGGAAACTATGTACATCAATATCTCTGGTTTAGTTAACAGCATGAAGTGGACTACATTCAGGATGGTGAAGAAATTGCGGAGACTGGAAAAAAAACCACCCCCTTGATTATGTGACTTGGACCCTTTCACAAAGGAGGCATTCTCTGAAGCTGTGGGTTACTCAGTGTACCTCTTTATACAACTTCTTGTGACGAATCTAGCAACATCATCACTGATTCTCTGTAGGGAAGCTCCTCTTACGTGGTCAGGGAAAGGCAGAAGCTACTTAACTCTGACCCTGGAGTGGCTATCTGCGGGAGGACCACGTAGGATAGGACAAACTCCAGAGAGGCAGGAAAACACTGAATCAAAATAAACTTTCAGTTGTTATTCTTAATGACACACATATGCCTTTGCAACATGCCTGTATGGCGTATTGTGACGTAGATACAAAAATTCCAAAGTTTTCTTGCACAACAACCTTATTTACCCCCCGCCCTTTTATTGTACTGAGATGAGGAAGAGGGATCTAACAATGTGGGTGACCAGAAGCGGTAAGCAACCACAGCGTTCTAGTCTTTGGAAAGTGTTAACGAATGCTGGGAAGTTTACAACACACACAGCTGAACAGAATACGAGTGAGAGGCAGAGACTACAGCGGGAAACAGCTTGTGCGGACGCTGGTTGGAATGCCCGAAGGGAGCACATTGTGGAAGCCAGCACAGAGGCTGACGAGAATGTCGTGAAGAGACACCGGGCCAAGAGAAGCTCACCGCTTTATTGCTATAGGCAGATGAAGCCACCAGAAGCAAAAGAAGATAAGGCAGGAGCCAAACGGCTAATGGGATGCATCCCCAGTCAGAGAACCCAAGGACAAGAAGACGGAAGGACATGAAGAATGCCAGAGCGTGTGTTGCATATCATTAACAGCGCAAGAAAGCCCAATTAAAGTAATTGTAGGAACTGATACAAATAGAAAGAGTTTTAAGAAAGGGTCGGGGACCCAAATCTTGGAAAGAAAGATTGATACAAATATGAACAATGTTAAGAAAGGGTCAGTGACCCAAACATTGGAAAGGGAGATTGATATAAATATAAACAGTGTGAAGAAAGGGTCAGTCACCCAATACTTGGAGAGAGAGGTTGAAATGAATACGAACAGTGTGGAGAAAGGGTCGGTACCTCAATGCTTGGAAAAGGACAATGACACAAATATGATCAATGATAAGAAAGGGTTGGTGGGATTCCAAGATGGCACCAAGCCGGGCAGACGTGCGTGAGTGGAGCTCCGTCCCCCAGCTCGGGCCGCAACAACAGAGAAATATAAAAAAGCAGACATTTAGTCCTCCAGAGCACGTCTCCATTGGAGAAATACCGAGGAAGGTGAAAACCGAGGCGGAGGATCCAACGCAACGACAACAGGGAAGAAGGAGACCCACAAGCCGCCGGAGCGGAAGAGTGGCCTCGAGGCTCATTTCAAACAGTGCCCGCAAGCGGTGAGAACCGGGGAGGTTCGATCGAACTGCGAAGGCGCCACAGAGGCAGGAGCAGAGATCCACCCAGCGGCTGAGACGGCATAGGAGACACACAGCGGAAGCGGAGACACAGAGGCATATGCCAGGGTACCAGGCGGGCACCAGTGCAGATCGGGCAGAGGCACTGCAGCCGATGCAGAAGATCGAGTGGAAGGACCTCCAGAGCCCCCGACGGAACATCCAGCAGAGCATCGCGGGATTGGAACAAGAGGAGAAGGCAATCTACAAACCTCCGGACCACGGACCAGCAGGGCGGAGGTGGAGCTCCCCCCGACCATCGACAGGAGAGACCAGAGTCGCGGAACGTGGCGTGGATACCAGGTGCCGGAGGGGAGACCTGCAATGCAACACGAGGCTGGCACTACAGGGGGAAAGAAACCCAAACAAAGGAATGGACAGTAAGCCCCAGGGATGGTGGGAACATAAATACCTCAGCAACAGACAAACGTCCCCTCTTTACCCCCTGCCAGCAACAAGAAGGGACCCAGGGCCAATTGAAAAGGCAAAAGAAGACCCACCCACAAAGGGGACTCAGTCAATGCCACAGGGCACAATGGGGCAAAAGTGATAAAGCAGGCTCCAGGGGCAAAAGGAAAAAGGAAAAAAAAAAAAAAAGAGCAGTAGGGTCCCGGTACCCCATACCCAACAAGCACATCAGAGAAGGCAGCCCCATAGGCCACCCACGGGGCAAGGCACAACACACAAGGCAAGCCACCAGAGAAACAACCAATGGAAACAGGGTGACGGACAAGTCCCAAGCTCATCAAAGCAAAGAATAAGACAGACTCCGACGGGGCCAAGAAACCCCAACCAAGCAGACACTCAGCTGTGAATTCAGACACACCTCCAAGGTCACCACAGAGGAATAGATAAGGAGGAAGAGAAAAGGGAGATACACACATGTCAAAACCCAGGAACCGTCAAGCACAACAGGGTACACAATTCCTCAACAGCAAGGCCAAACAAGACCAGGACCTGATCCAACTCTGGGGAGCAGACAAAGGTGCGACTCCAAAAGCAAACACGCAAAAGGACAAGGGGAAGACCATACCAGAACAGATAGTAGACGCAGAAATGGCCACGAAAGATGACATGAAAACGTGGTTTAAAAGATTTCAGGACCAATTCATATCCTCAATGCACGCTCAGTTTGAAAACATGAAAGGGGAAATGAAACAAGCGGTCCAGGAACTAAAAACGGACATTGGGAACCTGGAAGAGCGAACAGACAATTTAGAGAGAACGGTCCAAAACATAGATGAGGAAACATTACAATATGCGGAAGCACAAGAACGACTGGCAAGACCGACCCAAGAACTAGAACCCCAATGTGAAGACTTAGAGAATCGATCCCGAAGGTCAAACATAAGGATTAAAAACATGGCAGAATCGGTCGAGGATAAAGACCTCCGCACGGCAGTACAACAGGTGTTTCAAGATATACTCACAGACGGCACAGGAGAGGAAATTCAGATAGACAGAATACACAGAGTTGTTCCCCGTAGAGCGGGAGAACCAGGGGCCCACCCAAGAGATGTCCTGGCAGCAATGGCGCAATACACACAAAAACAGCACATTTTGAGGAAAGCCAGGACATAGACCATATAAGAATGAAAGGCAAAGAAATTCAGCTCTTCCAGGATCTAGCGCAATTCACACTCAGGAAAGATAGAGAAATGGCTCAGATAACAAAATGCTTGACAGAGAAGCGGGTACGCTGCAAATGAACCTTCCCATTTGGGCTCCTATTTACGTGGGAGGAGAAGCAACATCGAATCACCACATGCAAAGAGGGACTCAAGATACAGGAAATGCAAGAGCAAGAGAAGGAACCTACAAAGGACAGAGAAATGCACCGAGGACGCAGAGTTCCGAGGGGATGGCAGGTGGAGAACAAACAAACCAGACGCCAAACCCGGAACCCGGACCACACATAATACCGCCTCAAGAAAAAGGGGAAATAAGCCTGAACACAAAGGAAGGAGACACGGCACACGCAGATGCGAAAAAGAAAAGGACCAAATGCTGCATGAGGATGTGGCAGAGCAAAGGGACACCCTTGGAATCCACACCATACAAGTGGGGTTTAGGACTCCCTGCGAAATAGTTACACCTGAGTTATTAGAGGACATGGAGTGAAGGCCTCACGCCCGAGCAACCATAGGGCCCATTGCCCTCCTCAGGGAAAAAGTTGGGTGGGAGGGGAGGCGGGAAACGGGGGGGAGTTGTGGGAGAGATACAAGAGGGAAAAAGGGAAAACACCGGCATCTACGGACACAACAGCGATCCACTCAGAAAGAGACATGGGAAATTAGAGACCCAAGCGAAAGGATGGGGCTGAAAATATTAACATACAATATCAGAGGGCTGAACTCTCCCGTTAAAAAGGAAGAAAATTGAACACTTTCTTCACAAAGAGAAGTATGATATAATAATGCTCCAAGAGACACATATACAGAAGAAGAGAAAAGGACAAACCCACATAAGAGGTTACAACCCAATACTACAAGCCAATGATGAAGAGAAGAAAAAGGGGGTCATGATAGCATTTGCCAGTCCACTCAACGTACAGATACGAGGAACTATGCCAGATAAACAAGGAAGGTACATGTCCGCGAAAGTACAGATAGAAAACCGCCCACTGACACTAGCAACGCTATACGCCCCAAACACGGGCCAGGACGGATTCATAAAAGACACCCTGAGCAAATTGGAAAACTTTGCAGAAGGGGAAGTGATACTGGCAGGTGACTTCAACCTAGCGTGGAACCCCAGGGAAGACCGCTCAAATCCTAAGATTAAGCAACAAGGAACCCCGACACAATCGCTAAAAGACGCGATGAAAAAGATGGCCCTAGAAGATGTATGGTGGAGAATCAGAGGCACAACCCCGGGATATACATACCACTCACACGTACATGGCACACGGTCTAGAATCGACTATATCTGGGCCACGGGGAGCCTTTTAGGGGAGATATAGAACATAGAAAAAGGCCCCATATCATTATCAGACCATGCCCCTATGTGGATATCGCTCCCCAAGATCCGCAAACAATCAGGTCTAAAGCGCTGGACACTTCCAAGAGAAATATTACAAGATCCGGTAATTAGAGAAACAGTCAGAGAGAAATTAACAGAATACTTCGAACGAAACGATACGCCGGAAGTGTCAAAAATCACAATATGGGAAGCCTTCAAGGTGGTGATGTGGGGACAAATAATAGCCCTTAAAGCACAGAAAGACAAGCAATCCAGAATATGGGAAAGCGAATTAGAAAACAAATTGGAGGAGATAAGGGAAGAAATGGCAGGTAACCGATCTCTGAAACTAAAGAGAGCCTACCGACACGTCCAGAGCCAATTAGAAGCAATCAGAACCAAAAGAGCGGAAAGTCAATTCCTGCACCTGAAACATTGGTATGCGATGAAATCAAACAAAGCGGACAAACTCCTAGCAGGACAATTAAAAGGGAAACAACAAAACCAAATGGTAAAAGCACTGAAAGACGAACATGGACAAATGAAAACACAATCAAAAGATATAAAAGAAATATTTAGAGACTACTACCATAAGCTGTACACATCGGGCAAGCCCAAAGAGGAGGAACAGGCAACCTACCTGAGAGGGATAACATTACCAACTATCACATCAGAAGAAAAAACATCACTCGATGAACCAATAACAACGGAGGAGGTAAGGAGAGCAATCAGAGATCTACCCAAAAACAAATCCCCAGGACCGGACGGCTTTACAGCCGCATTCTATAAAACCTATACGGGATCCCTATCCCCCATCCTAACAGACCTCTTCAACACCTTTAAAGACACGGCCAACATTGCTCCAACATATATGCCAAACTGTACACAAAAGTCCTAGCTAACAGACTCTCACCGCTGCTCCCCAAGCTGATACATCAAGATCAATCGGGATTCATTCCGAACAGGAAAACTCACGACAATATCAGACGAATCGCACATCTGATAGAGAAAGTGGGGATCACCAACACATCTTGCCGGTAGACGCGGAAAAGGTATTTGATAGGGTGCTGTTTTCAATATTGGGGAAAATGGGCACAGGCAACACGTATATAAATATGATACGGGCCAATTACAACTCACCCTCAGACAGGATTGCGATAAATGGAGAACTCTCAGAGACGATCAAAATAGGGAGACGCATCAAACGGGGCTGCCCATTATCCCCTCTTCTATACGGAATATTCCTTGAGCCACTGTTGGCGAAGATCAGAGCGGCATCCAACATTAAGGGCATTGAAATGGGGGGATGGCACACAAAACGGCGGCATATGCGGACGACATGATGATGACCCTGACCAAACCGATAAAAACTCTACCTCTCCTCATACAAGAAATAGAAAAATACGGATCCATATCAGGCCTGAAGATAAATAGGCAAAAGTCATCGGTAATGGTTCTGGTCGTAGGCAAACAAGAAATACACAAGAAAACGGAAGAACTACATCTACAAACTGCGAAAGAAGGAGTAAGATATCTAGGAGGCACGCTAACCAACACGATAAAAGACCTCTATGCAGGGAACTACATGAAACTTATATAGCAGGTTAAAATGGACCTGGAATGTTGGAACCCGCTCTCAATAACATGGTGGGGCAGAATAACGGTCATAAAAATGACAATACTGCCCAGACTGCTGTACTACTTCCAAGCACTCCCCATTCGTATACCTGCTTCATTCTTCAAGACACTCACCAAAATAGTAACCAAATACATTTGGCAGAACAAAACCCAGAGACTCTCTAACCTAGCACTTACGGCGCAAAAGTCAGACGGAGTCATGGCACTCCCTCATTTTCGGAAGTATTATGAGGCAGCCCAGATGTGGGTCTTGAAGGAATGTATCCCGAACATATCAGAAAAAATATGGGAGGCACAGGACAGAGCGGTGGCAAGAACAAGCATGCGTCACCTACTCTGGATCAGACCCGAGTACAGGCATCAGAATGTCCGAATAAGCGAGATCATGAGCACAACCTTGGAAATGTGGGATAGAGCAACCAAGAAAGAAATGCTGACAAAAGATCCAGCCCCCTTCATGCCAATACTCAAGAACCCAGAATTTTAACCGGGCACGGAAAAAGGAGCTTTTCAGAAATGGCTGGAAGCAGACTGTAAGAAAGTGGGAGACATGTATGACGGTCAACAGATCAGAACCTACACAGAATGCCGAGATCTACTGGGCCTCACGGAAAAGGACAGATTCCAGTATGAACAACTCCATCACTGGCTATCCACTCCGAGAATAACGCAAGCGAAAACAAGGGCCCTGACTCCAATCGAGACATATATCATGACACAGGCAGGGGAAAAAAATCGTTTCCATCATGTATAAATTAATAAATGCACAGACAGAGGAAACAAAGTGGCAATACATGAAGAAATGGGAAACGACATTAAGGAAAGAAATCACGAGGGAACAATGGACTTACATCTGGCAAATAATCCCTAAATGGACACGGGCGATACAAACAAGGGAAGCATGGACAAAAATGTTGATACAATGACATTATACCCCAGAAAGACTCCACAGAATGTTCAACACAGCACAAGATAAATGTTGGAGGGGCTGTGACGCAGTGGGAAACTGGAGACACATCTGGTGGGACTGCCCGAAATTACAAGTCCCAAATGCAAGAAATGTTTAAGGGAGCAGAAGGCCTAGGAGAAGAGGTGTGGATGTGCGGCATGTGGGATCCCCGAGATAGGTCAATGACAAAGACACAAAAGAGAAACTTCATGGGATTCCTCACAGCAGCATGGCTAGCAATAGCCCAAAAATGGAAACAGGAGACACCCCCATCCAATCTGGAGTGGGTACAGAGAATATGGGCATTCGTGGCGATGGAGAGAATCACATACAACATACAAGGGCCCATCAAAAGTTCATATCCGACTGGGGAGAGGCGATAGAATATCTACAAAGTGACTATATGATACAGTGTTGCCCACACAAAATCCGTATTCTGGACATGTTTACAGGATGAGACAGAGACACTGAGAGTGGAAAGGAGAGAAATTTAAGGACAGCATATCCGGTGTGGGGGCAAGGGGGAGGCAGGAGGGGGAAAGGGGACGATGTTGAAAGTCCCGATGTTTATGTTTAAAAAATGGCAATAAAAATATATTTAAAAAAAAGAAAGGGTTGGTGACTCAATATTTCAAAAGAGGAGTTGACGACAACAAGAACTTTGCTGAGAAGTCACCCAATACTGGAAAAGCATTATTTCTTGGATGGGAGAAAGAGTGAGTGGAGAAAGGAAAAGCCCTAGCAGGATAGTGAACCAGGCAAATAGTGAGTCTGAGACTCACACCCATAAAAGGCTATAAAAGCCCTGGCAGGAGAGTAAACCAGGCACTGTGCAAGCATGGGACCCACACCCAAGAAACAGAACTGTTATATCCTGGCAGGAGTGAGAAAAGAAGTAAACCTGAAACCGTGCAACAGTAAGAAGCAATACATATGGGAAGACCCATGCCGTTTTTAAGGATCAGTGATAAAGTCGCAGTACCCTGGTAAGGTTAATTGAGATACAGAGTGGAATAAACTGAATATTTTAAAAAAAACTGTGTATTCAAACGAGACTCAAGGGAAGAGTCTATCTCCTTGAACTGTGATAAAGTGACATTCAAACTGCCAGAAGAAATCTAGTGGAAGGATGACCTGGTGGAACTTTAATTTTTTGTTTTCGTACCTTAGAACTAGGTGGAGTCGCTTTTGTGACAGTTCAGCCGGGCTCTGCTTCAGCCTTCGACTCATTCTTGCAGGTTCTAAGGACAGCTCCAGCCAGTCGTTAGTTGCAGCTTTCCTCTGTGCACACTCCTGACGAAGGTGTTTGGTCCCACCTGCCGGCAATGGCATTCTTGCTCCCACACCGGACATATCTCCTTTTTCCTGTTTGGCACGGTTTAACTCCACAGGGCCTGCTGAGGCCCCTCTGTTGTTTCTCTCTGGGACACTCCTTCAGGGGGATGGTGCATTCTTCACAGGAGATAGGCTCAGCCATTAATAAAGGGTGTATCAGGTATGAGGGGTCAGAAATGAAAGGCGGACACAAAGTGGTAGTGTTTTCAGACATCTTTGTTGGGGTTTGGGTGCCTTAAAACACCATTTGTTGTATAGGCGCATTATAAATACCCAATAAATAAATAAAAGATGAATATGTTCATTCTGTCATACGTTATCTTTTGCTGGCTATTGTATGCATCCCACCCTTTGTTGAGCTTTACATTTTTCCTCTCTTTACAGTTAGAGAGGAGAAGTCATCCTCATTGGAGCATTCAGCGTTGGCTTGTGTGGGTGACCTGATATTCGCCCCCAACCTGCTTATGAGTGCCATCGTTTCAGAGTTGTCACAAAAAGAATGTTGTTGGCAAGTTTTACAATTTATTTACTGTTAATACATCTTTCATTTTAAAGAATAAAAAGATAGCGTAAAACTTGATTTCTTCTCTACCACTTTGCTTCTTTCTGTTCGCATTGATCAAATCAGCGTTAACGTCTCCTGCTACAAATGGCCTTCAACTATACTGAATGTGGCCCAACAAAGCAAATGGGGTCTTCCTCATTTATGTATGCTGAGAGGAATAACAGAGTGGGAAGGAACATTGCATACTGTTCAATACAAAATATCTTGTAGTGCCTTGCAACTTCAGCGAGGAGAACTCCTTAGTAGTGCTAAAGAAGATCTAATTCATAAGCTATACAGTAAATATATTTAAATTCCGTTCTATTACACTCAACATTTATGACTGGGGTGTATTTGTAGGCAAACAGCCTGACGCTATTGGGTCCCTATTGGACATGTAGCCCAAACAGAACGGCACTCGTAATTGGCTAAAAGTCACCAAAGAGCTATACACCCAATCAGAGGGTTTGGCTAGCCAACTATGATTCTATGAAGGCCACTTGCCTGAGAAACTAATACAGTTGTGTCTTGCTGGGAGCTGTTAAGTATTGTCAGGTAAGGGAGGAGTGCTTCAGTCGAAAAGGGTCTTCAGTACGGAGGCAGTCAGGCACATACAAGTGCAGAGAACCCCCAACCGACCCTCTGCAAGAAGTGTAAGAAATATGTAACCTGTACTCTGCTTCGAGTACTCCCCCCCTCCAGACTGCCCCTGAACCTGCAACATCCCACCCGACACACCCTCCCCAAACCCCCAACACTATAACCAGACAAAAACACTCAACACAAGTGGTGTGTTGGAGACAAACACCTGCATCATGCTTTATATGGCAAGAGTTAACTTACAGGTGTTCTGTGTACATGACATCACAGTGAAAGGATACTGCTTTGCACTGGTGTCCTGGCTGTGCCAGTGAAGACATTATTTACCTCCTCATCTGGTTTCCTGAGAGTGCATAGCTGTGAGCACGGATGTCAGAGCGGGGAGGTCGGCGTCGGAACCCCATTACGAAGTTCCAGTCCTCGGCATCCTCGCTCTGCACTCAGCGCATGGTGATAGTGTTAATGGCTGCCTGTTTCTCCTCTCCAACGACTGCAAAGATATTGTTATTCACAGCAGCTAAACCATGTAAGACTGCAAGCATAATGCTGCGCAGAGCCAGAACTGCTGACCAACCCCCTTCCTTTGCTGAAATCTCTAGCTCGTAACTCCCCTCCTTTCCCACCCCCACCCCTCTTTCCCCTTTTCTTTATTTGAACCTCGCCCATTTCAGAGTACATACTTACCTGTTGACTGCCAGCTTAGTCACACAGACAAAGCTGTCACTTGTTGTAGTTCCCACGTTCCATCCACACATGCCCCCCCACAACAAACATTTCATTGCCCCGTGGCCACGCGGAGGTCTTATACCCCCAGGCGCCATGCTCCAACTCTTGGCTGCATTGGACCCTTGTAGTCTCAACTAGCACATTATTCATGGATGCACCCCGTAACTCCGCCATACCTCATTTGTGGCTGCCAACATCGTAGAGTCTTCCACCACCTGCAGTCTGCTCTTCTCACACGCCACCAATTCAGGCACAAAATAAAACAACTGCAAAGTATTATATATAGAGGCTTTCCATTTTCTTATAGGTAGGAATTTCTGATGGGTAGGAAAAACTGACCAGACCTTTGCTGTCAGATTTTCCTACCCTGTCAAATTTACCTACTTCGGAATTTTTCCATTTTCCTCTAGGTAGGAATATCTGATGGATATGAAAAGATTACAAGAACTTCGCTGCCAGATTTTCCTACCCAGACAAAATGTCCTACCTCTGCATTTTTACATTTTCCTCTAGGTAGGAATTTCTGATGGCAAGACCTTTGCTGTCAGATTTTCCTGCCCTGTCAAAATTTCCTACCACTGCATAGCCTGTCAAATGTGCCTACCCCTTCAAATGTACCTGCATTTTCCTTCCGTTAGGTTTTTCTGATTGGTAGGAGAAAATGACATGACCATTCATTTCAAATGTTCCAATTGGTAGGATTTTCTGACAGATAGGATGAAATGACATTACAAATGCTGTCAGATTTTCCTACCGATAGGAATTTCTGATTGGTAGCAAAAAGTGACATAACACCGTCCGACTGTGCAGACCAGCAGAGAGCCAACCCGGCCATCCCCGCTTGTGCCAGAGGCGGCCATTGTGATAGCTCTTCAAAGTCACCTGGGACAGATAGACCTGTCAGGGAAAATAGGTGTTTTCACTGGGGGGCCCATGCAAAACTTAAACTAACCTATATGGTGATGGACAAAGAACCAACCTAAAAGCTTTCTTGGCCAAAGTGTGGCATACGTGATACTGTTCCAGCGATTGTCAGATGTGGCTGACGCTACCTGACTTTAATGCAGCTTGATGATTGCGATAAATCGTGGTCTGACGTTGAGAGGTCCTTTGTCCTAGACTTTGGGTTCTGTGGGGTGGCGCAGGTGTAGGGGCAAGCTGAAGCATGAGCGGTCTGACTGGGCTGAACAACGTCCAATCCACCGGGTCAGGCCTGCCACACCGCCCCTTCGTTCTCTGGTACCTGACAAGAATCAAGAATGTCCTGGGAAGCTTGATGTGCCTCCCCCTTTTGGGGGGCACCTGCGTGGCCAGTTAGCTGCAACTGCTAGATGGTACGGCTGTGATTGTGGTTAAAAGTTGCAGTAGTGAGGTTGTGTGATGTAAGGCAGCGCCATCGCACTGCTCACACAGCTCATACAGCTAATGTTACTCTGGGCTGTCTCCAACTCGCCCCACTCTTACTCGTCCCCTGCTTCCATTATTGTCCCACTTCATTTCCGCTTGTTAGCGAGATTAACATTCAGCAACTGAAGGGTCCTTTATTTAGGGACCTTTTGAGCTGAGAATAGCTGCTCCGATCGGACTGTGTCTGTAGGCACATGGAGAGCCTTTGAGACAGGGTACCTTACAGTTTATCGGGTAAGTGGTACATTGTTACTTCCATGCTGTTTTGCCATTAATCCAATATGTACAATGTGTAATCAGATGTAAATCTGTACCTGATGAATGACTTCTGAATAACCCCCCTGAAGTCGCTGTTCAGATTGACACCGCGCTAATGGTCACGTCTGATTTAGCTGCAATGACACCTGATGTATTTCTTCAAGAACTCGATATTCCCTTGGCCTCCTCTAAAGTGACGAGAAATAAAATATCACCTGAGCCACCTCCGATATCTATCGGTTTAGAGCTCAAAGACGGGTCCTCCGCTGCTTCGGCAACCACAGATAGAGTTGTCCAGCCTTTGGACATGTCGGTAATTGAACTTCCAGCTCCTTTAATTCAAGCTAGCCAAGCACCCATGAAAGTCCCTATAGAGACGCAGAGGTTAGAAACAATTTACTTTCAGGCTGTTGCTCAGCATCTAAGATGGCTGCTTGAGCAGGGTGCTCCGGTCCCAAAGAATACTATTATTAAATAAATCTGCTTCATTGATAACGTTCCTGCATCTAAAGGTCCCCACATTGAGAACAGGGCGATGCGGATCTCGGAGCTGCTCTGCCGGTGCGTGGTGCTCAGCCCGGCTGGAACTTCCTGCGAACCTGCAGCGGTGATCATGAGGATTGGGGGCGGCAACCCGCCAGAACTTTCAACTCATCGACCACTGGGCTGCTCGAGAGGCCGGGCTCTGCATGCAACGCTGCATTCAACGGATTCCCTTCTGAATGCACCTCCCTGATCTGGTGCTTGCCCTGCACGCACTGGCCAGTGGAACACGCAGGAACATATACTAGGTAGCAGGAGATCGCCCGTACTTCACCGGCACAGGGTGCGAACACTGGGAACCCTGTGGAAGTGCACCGCCATCTCATAGGACGTGACACAGCACTACTTGAATCTCCTATTGTTAACACCTACCCAAGCAACGGGCCAGCGCAGGCTAAAGCATTCCCTGACTGCCACCTGCTGCGGAGTGGCTTGTGTCACCCTGCACTGCCCTTGAGGCCCTGCATGCACACCCGGTCGCCCTGGCGCACCAGGGTGCAGTCGGACAATTGCCTGACTGCAAACGCACCCCGATCCACCAAGCCACATACAGAGTCTTCAAGGCCTTGGAGTAAGAGCCTAATCCGAGACTGGTGACCTCCTGGGCTGAGCAGCACCACCTTTATTGTGCACTATTTGCTGGTGCCGAACTCTGAACTGGCACGCCAGCGAGCTATAACAGCTCGCATTTGACATTATTTTTTGAGCTGTGCCATGGGGGGGGGGTCCACCTGGCGAGACCCACATCGCGAGCTACTGGGACCCACATCTAGTCCCATGGGTGCTGTGGCGGGGGCCTGCCCCAGTGCTCGTATACCCTGGGCCCCCGCAGAATCTCCCCCATTGATACAAAACCCCAGAACCGGCACTGGAGTTGGTGCGCCGGCGGGCTGGTAAGCTCCTGCCCCCCATCTGCACATATCCTTGCCTTCGGCTATACCTGGGCAGTATCTCCTGTAACACCGGCCTCAGCAATTGCCTGACACACTCTTGTCAGCTACCCGCGTGTTGTGCTGTGCTGGAGCCCACACCAAGTCACTGAGAAATTGTGGGAAGTGCCTGTTCATTGAGACCAGTACCTCCGGACCCACTGGGCCATCTCCATTGTACATCGGGGACCAATGCTGGCTCTGGAGCTGGCTTGCTGATGCGTTGGTGGACCCCTGTGGCTCACATATCCACATCTACAGATAAGTCTGGACAGAGGCCCACACAAAACCAACCTCAATAACAAACTGTTCCAACCAGAATAAGCGACGATTGGCCCAATCATAGCGATTGCTCTGGAGTCCGGTCCCGTACGGGGATAGAGTGGGCGCTCCTGCGACCTTCGATACAACACTGCCCCCCCCTCGTCTGAAGCCCTCCTCAGTCGCCCCAAGATCCCCACAGGAGGGGTGTATTTGCTGAGATCCACCAAACTCAGCACTGCTAGAAGGAACCATGACATAAGGGAAATGTGAGAAGAAGAGGGTGAACATAAGGCTGGATGATATCGTATACACTACTGGCTCCCTTAAATCTAAACTAGAGAAAGAAAGCACCTGCATAAATGAGGCAGAGGCTAGGATTGGTGACACAGAGGACAGGGTTGACAGGTATGATCGCGACATCTCGCAACTGCAACAAGAGGTCGGCAAAATCCATAACAAGTGCAAGGACCTGGAGTAGTGCTCACAACGCAACAATATCCGCACAATAGGAATACCCGAGGTGGCTTGCAGGGGCCCCATGGAGTCATTAGTTGAAGACCTACTGAAGTCTCGATTCCATCACTCAAAGTTCTCCCCACAATTCTTAGTTGAATGTGCGCACCGAGCACTGGCTCCAGTCCATAAACCCGGAGTTCCTCCACGCACTACGCTTGCATGATTGCTGAACTACAGAGACAGAGATTTAATACTACAATTAGCATGGGAGAAAGGTGCACTACGCTATGAGTCCTCAGAAATCCATATTAACCCGGACTTCTCGGCGAATGTACAAGCACTCCGGAAATCATACGACCCTATGAAGAAATTATTGCAAATCGGACAGGCTCTGTATGCATTGATGTTTCCTGCTAAATTACGGATTCAACATGGGGGCCACGCACATTTCTTTGAGACTCCAACTGAGGCAACATCATATATAGAGGCATAAATCTATATCCCACTCCATCAGCAAGACCACAATCGCAACCACGGCCCTCGCCCAGGCAGAGAAGTTGTGGATAACATGGAAAATGACTGACTGATGCTGGTATTGATCAATGCGCTCCTGTTTTAAGAAAGTATATACATGTTCAACATGAATACTAACGGGACCGGCTGCAATAACTGCAACCAGCTGCTGGATAGCGGTCGCTGTTCACAGCACTACCTTGGAAATTCCCACAGTTTATTTTGGGATACATCGTCTAGTTGGGGGTGATGATGAGGGCGGTGAGGTGGATGGCCGTCTAGTTGGGGTCAAAGACGATCATTAGCACCAAAGGTTATTGGAATTGGTGAAGTTTGGAACAATGTTTATAAGTTCAATCAAAACAAGTGCAGACTGTTTCCTTAGTACACATCACAAAGGAAATTACTATTGCCCTGTTAGTGAGGCAAATGCAGTTACTACAGCAGCATGTCAGCATGGTTGACAAGATCTCCTTCCTGTCTTGGAATGTTCGGGCCTAAACAACCCTATTATAGCGAGGAAAATACTGTCATATATTAATCGTCACGGTCTAAAGGTTTTAATGTTGCAGGAAACTCATTCCCAGGGTATGCTCAGTTAAGGTTTTGCATCCAGCTGGGGGAGCCAACGAGTATATATTGATTACTTGTCTTGGGCCAGGGGAGTTAGGACACTGATACACCGGTCATTACCATTCCAGGAAAGCATGCGCCGCATAGATCCCCTAGGTCGATATGTGATATTGTGGGGCAGGCTTGCAGGTGCAGCTATAACTCTAGTCAATATGTATGGCCCTAACCTAGATGACCCTGAATACTATCGGCCAATAGCAGAAATACTGGTCAGAGGACCTCTCTCCCTGATTGTGTGGCGGGGGGGCTTAAACACGATCCTGGAGTGCACAAGTGACCGCTCTAGTGATGCTCAACGGGACCTGACAAACGCAGGTCGAATGATATGGCAAATTATGCAACAAACAGATCGAGTGGACGCATGGAGGGTTCAAAACCTGAGTACTAGAGAATAAACCTATTACTCATCGGTACATGAGGTGCATTCCAGGATTAATTATTGGTTGAGTCTGACAACATTAGTGGCCGAGTACAAGATTGTAAAATATACCCTATAACTATTTCCGACCACTCTCCGGTTACCCTAACAGTAATATGTAATGGCCATAATTCCCCTCGCCCTCCATGGAGAATGCCCACTTCGTGCCTTCTAGATCCATTGTTTCTCGTGACACTGCGGGTGGGCGTTTCTGACTTTTTTGAGAAAAATGAGGATTCCATTTCCCATTACGCTACTGTTTGGGAGGCGTTCAAGGTGTGGCTGAGAAGCGATGTGATCTCAATCTCCTCCGGTAGCCTAAGAGAGATGCATAGGGAATTGGACATGGTAGAGATGGACCTCAGACAGCTCGAAAATTAATACAGCACTTCACACAATGGGGCGTTACTGGGCCCCATTAAGGGTAACCTGCTGCGGTTCTCAGATCGAGTTGATAAAGAAGTACGATTGATGAACCAGCCCGTCCAGGCAGTGTGATACAGGGAGGCAGACAGGCTGAGTCGCTTCCTGTCGAACACTATCCAATCCGAAAGAGGGTCACAACACATCAACTGAATTTTGGGCAAGACTGATTGCATATTAACCACACAGGATGAAATCAATAGCGAGTTCCAACAATATTAAAAAACCCTATACACCAATTGCTATATGTGCACCGATGCTGAAATGGCTAGCTACCTAAACGATATCCCTCTCCCATCCCTATCAAATGAAGTGCAACTCAAAGTTAACTGCCCAATCACAATATATAAGGTAGCTGAAGCCATCATGGCCCTCCCGTCAGGGAAGGCTCCCAGCCCCGACGGTATAGGAATCAAATTGTACAAGGAGCTCTGTCAAATCCTGGCACCCAAACTTTAAAGGTCTGGGAAGCGTCCTTGCAGACTGGAGGGCTACCCCCATCCCTTTCTGAAGCCGTCATTACAGTGTTGCTGAAGCCGAACAGACCAGTTTCGGACACCGCCTTATATAGGCCGTTATCTTTAATCAACACTGATACTAAAATATATTTGCCAAAATCCTGTCTGCCCGGCTCCTCCCTTTTATGCCAACATTGATTCACCAAGACCAATCCGGATTCATCCCAGGACGGTCAACTGCATTCAACCTGCGCAGACTCTTCTGCATCATAGCTCAAATAGATGCCAGGGCCAATGCCTTGGCTGTCTCACTGGATGAAGTGAAGTCCTTTGACTCTGTCTCCTGGCGGTTCCTCTTCACGGTGCTCCAGAGGATGCAACTGGGGAATCAATTAATTAAATTCATAAAACTGCTCTACACTAACCCAACAGCTAGAATGCGCACTAATGGTGAGTTGTCTCCCCCCTTTCAATTGAGTCGCGGCAAAAAACAAGGCTGCCCATTTTCTCCTCTTCTCTTTGCTATGACGATTGAACCCCTGGCCCGTATAATACCACATAGACATAGCCACAGGGGTCTCCATATAGCAGGCCGGCCACAAATAATATCCCTTTTCGCCGAAGAAACACTGTTGTATATCTGAAACCCTGAACATAATGTGGCTCAGCTATTAGAGGAGATCCGAAGATTTACAACACATTCAGGATGACGCATCAACAAGGCTAAGTCAGAGCTATTCCCATCGACAGATGGGACACACATCTCGACCGACTTGATGGGGTTCAGATGGGTCCCAAATAAACTAAAATATCTGGGTATACTACTCTCTCGATCACACCGCTCCTTACTTGCAGATAACCATGAAGCCTATTTGGACTCTCTGACCGTGAAGCTACAACGCTGGGCTAGGTTTCCTATGTCGTTGTACGACAGACTCTCAATGCTTAAAATGATTATAGTACCAAAGCTGTTATATTACTTCTGCAATATCCGATATGGCCGAGACGTGCTTTCTTCGGCAAACTGCCCTCAATAGCAATCAAATACACATGGGGATCGGGAACTCCACGGATGAAATGGGAGGGATTGACCGAGCTATTTGAACAAGGGGGCCTGATGGCGTCGACTTTGAGTTTTACTACATTGTGTCACAGGCACAGTATGCGGGATACTGGTACACTTCACACGATAACCCACTACACTTAGACCTCGAACATATAGTGCCCTGTCCACTAATCTAAAATCAATCATCCTAGCTGGCCAACAACCATGACTCATGCTCATTTGACCCGGTCCGCACAACGGTCAATGCCTGGTCAAGACTTTTTAAGAGTTTGGGGTTGGGGACCCCGTACTGTGGGTCAGTCCCACTGTAGAGATGCCAGGAGCTACCTCTGACTTATGATAAAGATATTCAAAACATGTGGGACAGTGGAGGGGAGATGTCGCTGCACGACCTCTTCCCTGATGGGAAATTTGTCACACTTTAAGATTTCAAGGCCAAACTGGGAAATACCCCAATTAGATTGCTACAATACTCTAGAATGCGTGCAGCATTCTTTCTCCGATGGCCATCCTTTCCCTAAGAACCGATCAACTGCATCACCTGCACACCGGTAGAAATGATTGTGACTAGTAGAGACCCCAGAAGACTAGTCTCTAGACTGTATAAGGAGTGCCAGGCCAATCAACTAACCATCAATAGGTCTCCCTGAATGTCAGCTTTAGGCCAATACAATTCAAGATATTAAAACAATTGCACTATTCACCCGCACGCATTGCTAGATTTGCATCAGCGACAATGGCGAGTGCACAAAATGCAATGTGTCAGCGGCAGATTCCCTCCATATTTGTCCACCTATCTCCCAGTTTTGGCAGTCGGTAGCAAATGTGATATTACAGAAATTCCCCCAACTTTGTCACCCCCTAAGTAACTGCTGGGAGATATTGGGAAGGTACCTGTTAATATTCACAGGCTTTTCAATCTCGGCTGCCTAATTGCTAAAAAATGCATTCTGAAATATTGGAAATTCGGAGCAGCCCCAAATGTAGAGGAATTGCTCAGGAACTGACCTATGCCAATGATATGGAGGAACGTTATATTTCAATGACTATATCAGTTTGTAGACCCAAGGACATATGGGGTCCATTTCGTGATTTCCGTCAGAGAATGAACACTGAACAGTAAGACCTACAGTGATATCTATTGCTTATGTTATGTCATCACTTTCTCGAAAACTGTACTAACACCTTATGCTGACATGTTATATTGTTATAATCTACTCGCTCAAACACGTACTTTGTAGTTTCATGTCTTTCACTGTACTAAACACAAAGAAACAATTTATTTTCAGCCCTAATCCAAAGTAAAATACAAAGTAAGATATATAAGATATAATATTGCCTTTCACTTTCTACAGCTGGTCACGTGGGCGACTCCTTTATATCTCTTTTGGTTTTATTGTGATAAATCTTGTTAACATAATCTGAGGATTACACTTCCCTCATGATGTCGCAATTCCTCGGAGTTGCCGGTATCAAGCCTATACCGTTAAGAATGCATTGAATGAAGAAATAACTCTGTGACTCTGCGCCAATTAATTTTCGGAAGTTGTACGTTTTATTCGGTCAAAGGTTAAATAAAAAAAAACGCCCTGTGACACGTGTTTCGGCTTAATAAAGCCTTCTTCAAAAGTGGGCTACTTTGGTACATTTATCATTCAATTACTGATTTATCTTTTACATGTAACAAAATATACATTTGTTCAAAACGTTCCCCCAATCACAATACCCCCCGAAAAAAACCTATAATCGAAAGTATTCCAATTTACATTTAAAGACAGAGATTCGGGGTTGGTAACGGGGAGGATTGTATGGGTCATAAAAGAAAATCACATGTGTGCAAATACATTGTGCAAAACACAAGAAAGAGAAAAGGTAGGTAAAAAGGGATGAAACAAACCGAAAGTAAAACATATTTTGATTCGATTTCATATACACAACAAAGCAAATAGGTAAATAAAATAAAAATGATAAATAAATAAATAAACGAAATGGAGAAAGAGAGAAATACAACATTGTTAGCACTGGTTGCCCCAAGCTCCTTCTCTGTCAATTACATATAATTGGTCTGCTTAATCCACTGTATTCATTTCAGAAAGATAAATATCTGATCCTACTTAAATTTTAATCAAGACCATATGATGCGCTTCCTGTATCGTTTACTCCTTTTTATCTCGATATGTTAACGTAATGTAAACCCATACTTTTACTTTAAAAATGTGCAAGCAGATCTCCAAATTCTTAACAGTTATTCAAGTCTTTGTAATTCAACTGTTCTTATTAAAAAGAAGATCTCAATCCTATCTACTTCGAATCTGTATCGTTTTACTTACCTCCTGCTACTAGTTCACTCGCGTTGGCGTTCCTACGGACGCCGTCGCCATTTTGGAAATCCTTTTTAAAGCGGTTTCCATGGTGACACGGTGCCCTTCTCGTCATTTTGTAGTCTCTATGGTCTAGATGCCGTGCTACAAGTTATGCAAAATTCTTAATCTAATTAAATTCAAAGAACTAAATAGTATCAGAGTTACACGAGTTAATGCTAGTTTATGTTGATGATCAATATTATGATGTTGTGTTGTGTGTCACACGTAACTAGGTGCCGTCACTGGAGCCATGAGTGCCATTTTATACTACCTAATTTGCAACGGTTTCCATGACGGCGAGGTTCCCTTTTTTTCCTTTTCAACCTAAGTTATTAATCCAAATGTCATTCCAGCACTATATTAGTACCACATTGATATTGTGTAAATGCATTTTAGAAATTAGTGCGTACATATTTTGAAAGACAGTATATGTCTAAGAATGTGTAGTCCCCATTCTACCACTCCATTTGATGAGTTCTTAAGCAATTCACCTTCGTGACATTATAGTCATATTAGCAGATATGCAATTAAGTTCATATATTGCTGAATACTTTGTATGTGATTCCAAAGTGATAATTTCCTTATTAGCTATCTACATTAATTGTATTGCATCATTTAAACATGAATGTTTGTTCAGTCTTATCCATCACATATATTAGTACAATCATAAACCACACTCATAAAAACGATGCCATTTCAGTATCTTTGTTCAGGCCTGTTACCGTAGAATCAAAGTAACAGATGAGCCTGGCTTCTGCTTGCCGTAAGGCTCTTAGTCTATCCCTGCCTCTTTTGGACAGTGTGACTTGTTGTAACCCAACAAATTTGATCAGTTTCTTATCGTCCATTTGGTGTGAGTTCTGCCAATGGGCCGCCAATGGTAAGGTAGGATCTTGACTCCCTATTTTGCTGAGATGTTCTCATATTCTTGTTCTAAGTTCTCGTTTCGTACTGCCTATATATATTTTAGTGCAAACACAACAAATGCTATACACAACATACTTAGTTCTGCAATTAATTGCTTGCTTAATTTTCACAGATTTCCCATTCCGATCCTTGAATTCTTGTGTGGCTTCACTTGCAAATTTACACATGGTACAATATCCACATTTGCGGAATCCCGTGTCTTTTTACGTAAGCCAGGTACGAATCTCAGGTTCTTTGATGTCTGGCAATAATGATGGGCTTATTAGAGATTTCAATGTATTTGCTCTTTTAAATATCAGTGTTGGTTTCTCACCCACAAATGTATTGATATGCTCATCTAGTTTTAGTAGATACCAATGCTGCTTCTGAGAAAGCAAGTCCTGAGGGACCCAACGCTAACCGTCCCACGCATACTAGAACTCGGTCGTGCCCAGGAGTTGGCTGAGGTGTGGGCCTCGGCCATGGACTCGTCCAGACAACACCTCAAGCTGGAGGCCCCTATTCAACGGATCAAGTTGGAGGAGGTGGCAGCCGTCGGCAAGTGGTAAGGAGGTAGGCCCATGAGGAGAGGGGACTGGACGCGGAGAGACCCCAGTACCACCATGTGTCATCAGTGCGGGTGGGATCTTAAACATCCACAAGACTGCCCAGCCAAGGGACATATCTGTGGGAGGGGCGGGAAGGCAGATCACTTCACATGGGTGTTCCTCGCCCCACCGCCAGCCAGCGCGGTGTGAACCCCAGTGGGGAGTGGGTCGAAGGAAAGTGCAGGGAGGAAGACCCCCAGAGTGGCCGCAGTCCAAGTGGCTGAAGATCAAAGGTGGGGGTGGGACGACTTTGCCAAAGAGGAAAATGAGGAAAACGTATTCTTCTTGTCCTGCAGCGGCCAGTTTGATCTGAGCATTTTTGGAGTCCCAGAGCCCGCTGTCGGGAACCCTGTGGTGTGAGGACTGGAACACACTTGTTATGTAGCTTGTTAGCTGGTGCCAGGACTGGAAAGCACCATAAGTTGAGACCCACCTTTGGGTCATTGTTTGCAGTATGTTGTTTTTTTAATAAATATAATAAAGGAAGGATGTTACTAGTGGCACAATTTTGAGGGCGTGTGTGTGTTCTGCGTGTCTGTGCGAGGAAGCGTCATGACACCGTCATGACGCTCCTCTAATAAAAGGGGCTCTGCTGGCACATTTGAGTCAGTTCAACAGAGCCCCAGGAAGCGGCAATTCGTGTCTGTGTCACCTCATTGGGCTTGCGATTGCCATGTGGTCGTGGCCTATCTTGGTGGTCCAGTCTGGGTGCCCCCACGGCCGAGGCCGCCGAGTGCTGGGTGCCCCAGCAGGGCAGGAATCTGTCCGGTGCTTCGGGCATTTCAGGGTGATCCCTGCATCTGACTGTGCTGCGTGCCCCGCAGCTGTGATCCTGTGTCGCGATTCCGGCACCATCTGTGGCCCGCCCCGGTGACTGGGTGCAGGCCACCACAGTCCCCCACCTAAGTGCAGAGTAGAAGTACGGAAGAAGAGCACAATAAGCCTGATACATCGCCCAACTGTGTCGAAAGTAATTTAATCACTCACAAGAGCATTCTTTTCTGCGCAAGTTGAAACGTCGGCAGTCTTCGCTGGTTGTTCCAAAGTTGTGGAGATATTTAAAAAAAATTCTCTGGATGACACTAATGTCTAACAACCCAACCGATTTACCTTCGTTCATGACTGAACATCCTTTTTCTTCTAACTCACCAAGAGCTTAATAACAGCTCTCAACTTGGTGCTTAGTTTGTTTTCTGAACTTTATGATAATATCACATTTGAATTGGTTGCACCCACGATTCAGACCAGTGAGATCAAGCTGTAGTCATAAAGCGTGGAAGCCGATCTGCAGCATGTAAAGTCGCCATCATCAAATACAAGCGCGCCCCTGTTAGTGAATCTGTGGTCGCTCCAAAACAAGTTAATATACAAAGCTGCCTGCAGGTGATGGGGCTCCAAGCTCTTCAGTCGTCTGCGACCTGCCATTTCAAAGTCCATTGATGAAAGGTGCACCACCATTAAAGGCTAAGTGTACATCGAAAAACGTCAGGAAGGCTTCTGCAGCGAAGCAAAGTGGCAATTTCCCTTTTTTTTGCACGCAAATTGCATTTTTCAAGCCTCTCTTATTCAAATTAAGAAAGGCCAAAAGCGCAGTAAACTGATCAGTGTAAGTACTGAACAGCCGATCTCTTAAGCAGATTCTTAAGTATGTGAACAAGCAAATGTTGTTGCTTCGGCCTTGACAGACTGTGGCACTCAAACATTGCAGGGTGGTTTGAAAAAATAGCGTGATGCCACGTGAAATATTCCACAATCCTAAATCTACCAACCTAGAAAGAGATTTGGCACTCCAAACAATGGGTTTTGATATTCTGAAAAAGGCAGCAGATGCTGTAAAGTCGGTGGCATTGGGGGATTCTTCTAGAAGTCCAATAGATTTACGTTCGCACTTGACTTCAATTGTACTGAATACCGCCCCACTTACCTTAAATCAAACAACTTTGAAGGGACTGTGGTCAAAGACTATGATGGCTACTCATTCTGGCACTAGCTGCTTATCTGCCCAGTCGCTTAATAAGTGCCCAAGGCAATTTGACAACAAGTCTCGTGAAATCTGTCCTGATTCTTCCCACATGGTTTGCCACAGACTATCAAACATTCCAAGTTTTCTTGTAGCAGGATGCTCCTTACAAATTCCTCTTCGAACTGGATTTTGAACAGATGAGGAAGTGGTCCATAATAGAAGAAATGTCTTGTGTCTTTTGCACAATATCCTGTGTCTTCGGCTGCTTACTACTAAGGACATTGAGAGAGTATTTTTGTTGATGATGTACAAACTGATTTAGTCCACCTTACAACCCTCTCAAAAATAGTAAAAATGTTGACCGCCGAAGTCGAACAGTTAAAATCAATGGAATACAATTTTAGCTCCGTGCATAACAAGTCCTATGTGTAAGCTGACAAAGTTTAATGGGGAGGAACAATCAGTGAGGAAGGGTGATTTCCTAAACATTACTTGTAAAAACATGTTTAATACTCGTTGCACAGTGCAAATTGTAGATACTTTGGTGAGGAAACGAAACTAACAGGCTAATGACTGGAAGTGGTTACCAGGTGTAGAGGAGCAGCCAAGTACCCCCACCTCCACCACCTCACCTGTATTGCCTATATTTTGGGAACCAGGATGTGAGACACGTGCAGTACCAGTGAAAATACCGATATCTAAGAGAATCCTGGAAGCAAGGTTCCCATTGAGAAAACCGTGCCTGCATACAAAAAAATATGATGGCCATTTGAATGAAATCCTGGAAGAAGCAGAGCAAATGAATGGACAAGACAAATGGTAATGTCACACAGAGCAGAGTTGACGTGACTAGAACAGATTCAGAGACTAGAGAATGCAGATATTCTATAAGGCATCAAGAAAGTATCAAGGATAAGTGACATCTTGGTATCAAGGTGAAGAAGTTTATGCCAATAAAATGGATGAAGAAATCCAGTTAGTTTACACGTGTACAGATGCAAAAGAAACACAAGCAGACAAAGTATTCTTAAGGTTGGCTTTATAGTGAATAGATTGCGCCATGCACCATTATATACATATATGCATTAAGGATAAACAATGGGTGTTTTTACCATGTATTATAGCAGAACTGGACTAAAAATGGAAGGCATCATCTTCAGTGTGGCGCAGTAAGAAAACACATTAATTAAAAGTGAATCTCGGAAAGACGAGGCTGAATGAACCATGAAGTCAAGCCAAGAAGCCAAGGTCTTATCAGGATGAAGTTAACTAGCATTGGATCGAAAATCGTGTGAAAGAAAAGCTCCTGTTCAGAAGGCATGAACAACACACGAAAGACGTCAGAGGTCTAATAAAAAATTGTGTTTTAAAGACAGTAAAAGCTCAAAATCATGGTCTACAGTCACGTGGAAGGATGAAGTTGGATGAGCAAGATGTTCACACCTACGCATGAGGGCAGAGCGTGCCTTCACTCCTCTGATTCTGCACAGTACAGAACAAAACTCAAGGCCGAGCTTCAAAGCCTAATTGACTACACTGACCACTGAGGTGATGATAGATTGATATGCTAATTGGTGGGAAGCTGGGGTAAGACGAGCTCCCCAACACCTGGAAGTCCAATCTGCGTGCTGCTAGACGTAGGTGTTAAAGTACTGATGAAGGTTAGAGTGCCAACCCAACACACATCTCCAGGGTAATTGCTGCTCATCTTAAAGGGCTGAGGCTATTCAGTTCACTTGGTAGTGGAGAGGATGGTTTAAAATCCATCGAAATAAGTAAACTTTGGAGTCCCGGCAATATCGCACCACCTCTGCCATTCGGCTAACAGGACGTGAAGCTCCCCGTAGATAGTGGTTTCGACAGAATCCCCTCCCAGGTCTATGAGAAGCTGAACGAACGGGAAGTTGGAGTGCAGTAAAAGAGGCGTACGTCCCGAGAGTCAGAAGACGAACATGCGAATGGTGAGTAAGAACTGAGCGTGTTGGTAAAATAGTGTATGGGTTATAAGTGACGAGAAGTGATAAGGGAAAGAAGTGTAACGGAGGGAGGTGGGGTAAATATAACTTTAGAATAAGAGTGTTAAATAGTGAATAGACATCGACTTGAGTGTGGCCAAGCAATAGAGGTATTGTGAGAGAGGCCACGATAATAGAGTACGTCCTGTTCCTGCATTTTAAAGAACGGATCAGAAGAAATCTTAAACCTAAAGTCCCATAGTGAACGCATAGACTACCAGTTCTGGTTAAAGACAGACTTAAAGAGGTTGATTCAAACTCTGTATGGGGTATTGATTAGAGGACTAGATGAGTCTTAAAGAGAAGATCGTAAGAGATATATGTCACCAGTCGAGTGTGTCTGTTCGTCTGTTCATTTTATGTATTTATGTGTTGGTGATGATGTCATTGTTTAAAGAAATTGGTGAAAAAAGGAGAAATGTGAGGTTGAAGAATTTAAGAGATTGTTTAAATTTGAGTTGATGGTGTTTTTTAGCAAGATTAAAGTAAAAAACATTTTTTAGAGGGATTGGAGCCTGCGACGATTGGTGCATGCTCATAATATTTTTCTGAAACGTATTGTTTTTTCAGATCTGTGACAAAAGCAAACGAGTATTCATAGTCAAGAGTGACGAGTTAAAAATTGAGGATATTACTCCACTTGTGCATCTCTGCAAGCAGTTGCCGAAACATGCACCTAAGCTTAGACAGTATAGTGCAGAATGGGTTACGCGAACTGCAGATAAAATGTTTATGCCGTGGTCGCATGGAGGGTCACTATCGAAAGTAGTCCTGCAGCATATGACAACATATTTGCATGCAGCATAGACGGGAAAAAAGCTAGACAAGCGACTAGCGAGCTTAGAACTTTGGAAAATGTACCAGGAGGAAACTACAGATTGGATCCTTAATATATGCAAAGGGGGGGCCTTCTGCTCCTCCCGCCCTGTTGGAAATAGACGGCGAAAGCAAGAAAGAAGATGGGTCATACCCAATGAGGGAGCTTAAGGCAGCAACAGGGTATAGTAACCCAGCATATGAGTCGCCTGCGCAAAGCAGTGACAAGGGCCCGGAGAGAAATACTGAGAAAGACGTAATTCCTAAGGTCCAGAGGGACCAGGAGAGACGAGACAAGTTAGAAGTGATCGAGCAAGCACATCTTTAGATATAGGGAGAGAAATAAAGAGATTGAAGGGAGAAAGAGATAAAGCTGATGAGTTAGCACTTCTACAGAACATATGGATGGGTGGACAGATTTTGCTCAAACTCGATGGTAAAGGCATCAAGGGTGTAAGACAAAGGGAAGATCAAGATGGGCAAGATAAAAAGGATAAGAAAAGGGAGGAACGATTGAAGGAAGAAGAGACAAAAAGAAAAGACAGAGAGCTGAGAGCAGCTATATCAAGATGAACAGTTGAAGAAGCAGGAAAGATCAGAGGGGCAAAGAAAGCGAGATAATAGACAAAGGGCAATCGATAAGAGGGAAAAGTTAGAAAGGAAAAGAATAGAAGATGGAGAACAGAAGTTAAGAGATAAGAGAATGCAAACACAAAGGGATGAGGAGATACGAAGGGCAAACGAGAGAAGGGATATGAAGAAAGAGGAGGAAGACAGGGAAAGGGAGGAATCAAGAAAGCACAGAGAGCTTGATGATGACATAGAACGAAAAAGAGAGCAGAGAGCACACGATCTCGATCGCCTGGAGAAGGAGATAAGGGATCCCGAACCAGAAGTAGCATGGGAGGACATATAGGTGTTCTTCCCGGAATATGAGTCATTACCTGGCCCATCTGGAGTAAATCTAGAGGACGAGTTTGGCTCTAGGAACATTGGAGAAGCGATGGATAAAGTATATCATGAAATGAAAGCCCAGAAAGAATTGAAGGGGAAGGGAAAAAATGATCGACTTGAGAGTATACAGCTATACGATACAGAGGGAGCCTCATGTAGCACGAGGCCCCCCGAGGAGTTGTTGACTGTTTCTACACATAGATGAGGAGGAGAGAAGTTATACGAGTCGGGCACAGGAAATGTCGGACGAAGACAGAGACACCTTTCTTAGAGAAGAGAGGGATGACGAATGTGGTCGTGAGGGTTGCTTTTCAATGGATAAGGAAGTGAGATGGTCAGATTTAGACGCACCTGTACGTAGGACGTCAAAACCATTGACGCAGTCAGATCAACCTAAAGGGCAACCTCATGGTTAGAGGGGGGAATCACCACCATATGTGAGCAAATTGAAGTCGCTACCAGGAAGAAGGCGGTGTGGAAATATTGTCCCTGCCTTGAATAGACAGACAATGGGAGATGAGAGTAAGTTTGCGGTTTTGCAGTTTCCCTTGCTAGAGAAAGGGGGAGCTAGACCACAGTATATACCTTGACCCCAGATGGACAAGGATAATTTGAGGTGTAAACTTCAGAGTTTAACGTCTGGCGCTGGGAAATGGATACATGAGTTAGAGAAAATGACAGGAGGGAATACCTTGGCCATAGGGGACATTAAAGGGCTCTTGATTGCCATTCTTGGAGAGAGAGCTGATGACGTTTGATCCAGAGCAGGATATGCTAGTGTTACTATGGTTAACACTGCTCATGATGGAGCACCGTTTAATAATTACAGAGCAACAGTCTGGAAAGCGCTTATGGTACTGTATCCAGACACGTCCGATATGGGACCTATAATGACGAAAAAGATGAAGGAAGGTGAAGACCTGCTTGCTTATGTTCAGAATTTTCAAGAGCAGTGGAGCTTGGAAACCCGCGAATCTTGGGGAAAATCTATACCTGTGTTTTATCATATGTTATGCCAAGGGCTGCCAGAACTTGTACAGAAGCAGCTCAAGAAGTTAGTGGGTATAGAGTCCAAACCATGGTCGGAGATCCAGTTGACCACTGCACATTATTGCAGTCTCTTGCAAGAAAAGAATCGCAGAAAAGATGATTTCAGGAAAGGCAAAGAAGCGAAGTTAGTACAAAAGACGTTATCAAAGTACGCTATTGAAGGGGTGATGATAACTAGTGGAGGTGGATCGAATTCACAACAGGTAACCAACATGCGGCGGGAAATAATCAAAATCAGTTTGATCAGGGCAATAATGGATTTGCTCCACGAGGAAGGGGAGGATTTCGAGGAAGAGGCTTTCAGAGTAAACAAGGGAATTGGCAGAACAATCAGGGGAACTTTCAGAATAATCAAGGTGGGTTTCAGAATATGCAGAATGATAATCAAGGCATACCGGTAGGACAGATGGGGAGACCGCCTCCTGTATGTTGGCTATGTGGGATGACAGGGCACTTTGTTCGCATGTGCAGAAGTCAAGGGTTCGTGCAAAATGGTCAATTTTCAAGAGGAGGGATTTCAAACCCGCCGGCGTATTTACAGCAGAGTGGAGGTGGGTTTGCTCAGAATCAAACAGTGCAACCGGCACGAGCGCCGAGAATGCAGCAAGGTTTGCAACCACAGCAAGCAGCAGTAAATCCGCCACAAGGGCAGTCGCAGCATTCACCTATGCAGATACTGCAAAACACAAGCACAGGACAGTTAATGACTCCTAGGATAGGAGGGGTCACTATGGAAGGAGGAAATCCTTTTACAAATACAGGAATGAGGCTGTATCCACAATAGGACAGCTCACTGGGAGACTTGATGTGTTCAATACTATCCATGACGCCAAATCCTCACAAGGAACCGAGGGTAGACGTCAGTATAGGATGCAAATGTTTTTCATTTTTAGTAGACACGGGTGCAACACGTTTATTGTTGTAGAGGAGGTCCAAGACATGGCCTGCACCCCTGCCCCTCATTTCGAAGCACCAGTAAAGTAATCGCCAAGGTACGTGACGTATGAGGAGCAGATGAACCAACAAAGAGCTGCGCTGGGACTGTGCCCAGTGTACATTAGAAGAGCTGTACCTGTTGAAGCGCCCATAACCAGACAGCTCTGGGCAGCAAGGTACCCCATCAGACAACCATACCAGCCACTGATACGAACGATGAGTATTTACAGACTGTACATGAAGAGACACAACAAACCCTGATGGAAGGTAATGAGACGAGGGCCCGGATAGACTCGCACATGGAAAAGGTAACACGCCAGTGCGAGCAGCCATTAAAATGGATACAAGAGACACGAAAGTGAAACGATGCAGAAAACGTAAAAGAATCATAGCCATGAACCCAGATGGAAGAATCAAACCAGCTAATGTGTGTAAATAGGCTTGAAACGCAAGATGCTAAGAAATCGATGCTAAGAAATCGATACTGCTTGCAATGCTTAGTAGAAGAGTAGAGCAGCAAGCGCCAACTATATATCTACCTCAATAAAGCACAATGTACACGTGCAACTCCATTTTGTAAAAGCAGAAGTACCAGGGGGGCACCTGAGATAAAAACGTAAGGATTACCAGGGGGGCACCTGAGATAAAAACGTAAGGATTACCAGGGGGGCACCTGAGATAAAAACGTAAGGATTACCGGGGGGGGACACCCGAGATAAAAACAAAGGATTTGCCTTCTTCCTGCGCTTTAATACAGCAGTCAGAAGAAACGTGGACTCAGAGCCCACAGTGGGGGGACAATTAGGCTACGGTAACGTTTAAAGCCGGCATAAAGGGAGTTCGTTTAAATCCCATGATGGGGTATTGATTAGAAGGCAGGTATACGTATGACCAGCTGGTATTCGTCTAGTCTGTCAAGTGTCTGTAATACGTGTCTTGTTGTATGTCAAATGTAAAATAATTGTATTAATGATTGTTTGAAATGCATTTTGGCTTTACGCGATTCTGTAACTAAGAGGGAATCGCCATTGAATTGATGGGTTTTGAGTAAATTGTTGGTATACATTTTGGCGGGAAAAGATTGGATTGGAGCTTGCGTATGTGGTGCTCGCTCATACTATTGGAAGGTTAAAGAACTGTATAAATACTGTTAGTGAGGAAATTAAAAATGGAGGAAGTTACCCCGCTTGCGCATTTGTCCAAGCAGCTACCCAAGCATGCACCTAAGCTGAAGAAGTATAGCACAGAGTGGGTCAAGGGTACTGCCCACAAGATATTTATGCCGTGGCCTCAGAACGGGTCCCTTTCTAAAGCCGTCTTACAGCATATGACGACTTTCCTGTATGCCACATATACCGGCAACAAGTTAGAAAAACGCCTTGCTGTTCTCGAACTTTGGAAAATGCTCGAGCAGACGAAGGAGGAAGAACCACCCGCAGATTGGATATTAAATGCATGTACAGAGGGGGGTGAGACGCCTACCGCGCCACCAGCCCCGCCTGAGCCAGTGATCGAAGGGAGTAAGTGGGAGGGTCTGTACCCGCTAAGAGAACTCTAGGCAGCCACGGGGTATAGCAACCCTGCATATGAGTCACCTACGTGCAGTAGTGACGAGATCAAAGAGAAGGAGCAGGAAAGTAATCTAGCCTCCGCAGTCCCGAGGGACAAGGAGAGACGCGATGGTGGAAGAAAGGATCAGGTACAGATTAGTGCACCTCTCGAGAAAGAGAGAGAGGGAAAGAAGTGGAAAAGAAGTGATGAATTAGCACTCGCAAAAGACGAGTGGATGGGAGGACAGATACTATTGAAATTAGATGGAAAGGGAAGTGATGATGTAAGGCTGAGAGAAAGGCCTGATGAAGCGCAAAGAAGGGAGAAAGAAAAGGAGAAGGAAATGAGGGACGAAAGGATAAGAAGAAAGGATAGGCTGAGGTGAGAACAACTATATCGCGAAGAGCAAGGAGTACCGCTCAGTTGCACACAATACGCAGCCTATGAAAAATACAGGCAGAACATGTTAAAGTTAGAGGAAGAAAGAAGAGTGCACGAAAGGAAAGTAAAAAAGCGGGAAGATGAGGAGATTAGAAGGGCAAAGGAACGTAGAAATGAACGAATGAGGAAAGTAGATAAGGCTAGAGAAGAAGCAAGGAAGCGCAAGGAAATAGACGAGAAAGTATAACGTAAACGCAGACAAAGGGCACGGGATCTTGAATATTTAGAGCGGGAAGTCATTAAACCCAATCCTACAGTAGAATGGGAAGACATAGAAGAATTCTTTCCTGCAAGCGATGTGGTACCAGGTACAAGCGGGACAAATATTGAAGATGACTTCAACACCAGAAGCATCGGGGAAACGATTGATAAAATCTATGACGAGATGGGGCTGGAACTAATTTCACAAGGGGGAAGGGAAGAATGGCGCTTAGAGAACACTCAGCTATATGACACTGAGAATATCATCCAAGGTAGTGGGAGCAGGGCACTGCCCCTAGACAGGCTGGAGATCAGGCAGAACGAAGAAGATGCAAGGAGTTGCGTAAACTGGGATCATTCAGAAACCGACTCCGGTGGGGAAACGGAGGACGAGGCACAAGAGGAAGGAAGACGGTGCAAAAAGCGGCTTCCGAGGGGCCAGAGGGTATGATGGTCCGATGCTAGCAAATCTGAGCCCAGTACATCGAAGCCTGCCACAGTGCATGGCCAACATGAGGGAACTCCCCACGGGCAGAGTGGGGAGCAAGCATCTACCTATACAGGCAAATTAAGGGCACTGCCGGGTAGACGGCAAGGTGGGAATGCTGCCCCAGAAGTAGACAGGAGAGCTGTGGGAAAAGAAAAGGAAGACTGTACGTTCCAGTTCCCGCTGCTAGAAAAGGGGAGAGCAAGACCACAATATATTCCATGGCCACACATGGACCGAGAAAACCTGAAAAATAAGCTTCCAATGCTGACATCGGAAGCTGAGAAGTGGATACACAAGTTAGAAAAAATGACGGGGGGAGTCACCTTAGCTATAGGGGACATTAAAGTCTTCCATACTTGGTGAAAGGGCTGACGATGTGTGGAAGCGGGCCGGTTACCCGAGGGTAACAATAACAATAACTAACACCACCCATGACGGAGCACCATTTAATAATTGTAGAGCAGCAGTGTGGAAAGCGCTGCGAACGCTGTACCCAGACACTTCAGATATGGGAGCTATAATGACTCAGAAAATGAAAGAATCAGAGGATCCGTTGATTTATATCCAGAATTTTCAAGACGTGTGGGTGCTTGAAACGCATGAGTCTTGGTCAAAATCTATCCCTGTATTTTACCACATATTGTGCCAAGGGTTGCCTGAACCGGTGCAAAAACAGCTCAAGAAATTGGTAGGAATAGCAGCCAAACCGTGGGCCGAAATCCAATTGACAATTGCACACTACTGCAGATTGTTACAAGAAAAAAAACGGAAAAAGGAAGCAACTCGTAAAGGGGAGGAAGCAAAGCTGTTGCAAAAGAAGCTCTCGAAGTATGCTCTCGAGGGAGCCATGCTCACCAGCCCAGCTGAACCAAGCATGCAGCAAGCGAATAACCCATTGCAGAATAACCAGGGTAGTGCGGGATTTTACCCGAGGGGTAGAGGATTTAGAGGAAGAGGATGGCAGAGTAACCAGGGAGGTTTTCAGGGTAACCAGGGAGGTTTTCAGAGTAACCAGGGAGGTTTTCAGGGTAACTAGGGAGGTATACAGAGTAACCAGGGAGGTTTTCAAAATGTACAGATGGGCAGTCCAGCCATGACAGATGGGCAGATGGTCCGACCTCCGCCAGTATGTTGGCTGTGTGGAATGACAGGACATGTGGCCCGCATGTGCAGAAGCAAAGGCATGTGGCAAAATGGCCAAGGAATGGGAGCAGGTATGGTGAACCAGCCTGCCGCCCCACAACAAGGCGGTACACAAGGTCACATAGTGCACCAGCAGGCTACAGGCTTGCAGCAAGGTGCACAACAAGGATTTCAACCCTCGAACATGGGGAACTTGCAACAGGGGCAACCCCAACAGGCACCGTCGCCAGTGCCCCAGGGAACGAACACTGGAGGGGGAGTTAACCCTGGGAATGGGGGTACTCCACAAGCGTACAGTGGGCCGAACCTATATATAAAATAGGACAGCTCACGGGGAACTCTGATGTGCTCTATCCTATCAGTGACACCAGACCCTAACAGGGAACCTAGGGCGAATGTCATCATGGGGGTAAAGAGTATTCCTCCTTAGTTGACACGGGCGCGACGCGCTCATGCATACGAGAAGGCAAATTTTCTTTGTCCGGCGAGGCCATAGATGCTCAGAGTTTCACAGGAGCTCACAGTAGAGTTCCCTTTACTGACGCACTCCCAGTCTCTGTGGGAGAGCGCAAAATGAATGTACCCTTACTGTATTCACGTCAGACCCCAGTAAACATCCTGGGTCGAGACCTGATGACAAAATTGAATATGACAATCTTGTTTACCGAGAATGGCATAGTGTGCTCCACTCCAGGAATGCATTATTCAAATATGTGCGAAATTATCAGAGCATACTCAGGACGTATAGCCATGAGAGTTCTACCGCTAGAGCCAGAAGTCTTTGCATATGGCGTACGCGTGCTTATGGCGGGATTGCCAGGCCTCGCTGATAAAACAATGAGAACCCCTGATGAATTCCTTTTCAGACCACGGATACCTATGCATGAAGAAGGGGGACAAGTATTCCCCTTGACATTACAGTCTGCCGCTGTAAGAGGGAAGGTGGTACTGGTAGAAGGATACGATGACGAAGGAAGACAATGGTGCGCTATTATCGCCATTAGGGAAGGGTATCGAGTGACTGACGTCACTGATGATGATCTGTTCGAAGAACACCCTGACTTAGAAGAGACAAGAGTGGAAGTGAGTCTCATATTCTGGGTCAAAATGATCAAACGAGAAGTGCCACAGAGAATGATGTTGGCGCTGCTACGTCCTGAATACTTTGAGGATGACATGGCACGGGTGCCGGTCACAGTATGGACTACAGGGCCTTATGACGTAGGACTCCTGAAAGGGGCAGGAGAAGTGAAAATCAAGTTAAAACCAGGAGCAATGCTACCAAGAGCGCGACAATATCCCATGTCTAGAGAGGCGGATGAAGGGATCGCGAAGACAATTTCCACCATGATGGAGCAGGGCATTCTAGTGACATCAGAATCACCCTGTAACACAGTGATTTACCCTTTCAAGAAATCGAAGGGAGGGTCTTGGCATTTAATCCAGGATTTAAGGGCATTAAACGATATTGTTGAAGCCGAGTTCCCTCTAGTCCCTAACCCAACTACAATTCTATGCAACATACCACTGAGGCACAATATTTCACAGTGATCGATTTGAAGAATGCATTCTTCTCAATCCCGTTGCACCGTGACTCGCAAGATCTGACGTCATTCACTTTCAGACAAATGCGCCTGAAAAGCATGATGTTGCCACAGGGGTATTGTGAGTCTCTGTCCATCTTTAACAGAGTCCTGCAAATGGACCTAAGCAATATTGCAGTGGACAGTGTTGTGTTGCAGTATGTAGATGACATTCTGATCTGCAGCACCACTGAACAGCAATGCAGGCGCGACTCTATCCAGCTACTTACTATACTGGCTGAGAAGGGGTACAAGGTCGATAAGGAAAAGTTACAGTACTGTCAGCAGGAGGTGTTGTACATAGGACAGCTAATCTCTCATGAAGGGAAAAGGGTAACCCCAGAGAGGGCCGAAGCTATCATGAACACAGCTTAGCCGCTCACGATAAAACAAATGGAAAGCTTATTAGGCCTGTGTAATTATGTCAGAGCATGGGTCTTCGATTACAGTTCGTATACCAAGCCCTTGCTTCAGGCCTTAAAGAAAGCCCAGGCAACAAAGGAAAACATTGAATGGACTGAGGAGATGGAAAGGGGGTTTGCAGAACTCAAGGGGGCAATTTGTAAGGCCTCAGCACTCGGGATTCCTAATTATGCAGAGGAATTCTACCTGTTCTCACATACTGATGGCAATTTTATGACGGCAGTACTTGCTCAACGAACATCACTGGGGTACAAGCCCTAGCATATTACAGTGGGAGTCTGGACCCGGTCATGAGGGGCCACTTCCCATGCAAACAAAATCTAGCTGCCACCGCGTTCGCCATTGAGAAGGCATCATCCATTGTGCTGGGGTGCTCCATGACATTGTATGTTGAGCACTCGCTATTTGCCATACTCGAGAAGCCAAAGGGCATGCTGACATCTCAGAGAGCATCCGCATATGAGGTGATTATCTCCAACCCATCAATCAAAATAGTTAGATGTAAAACTGTAAATCCAGCTACGTTCATAGCCGAGCCAGTCACTGAAGGAGAACCTATACATGACTGCGCAAACTATGAGGAATTCTATGATGAAATCCCCAGGGTAAAAGAAAATACCCTGGCAGGTGGTGAGATCGTCTTCATTGATGGATCTTTGAGAATCGACCAAGAAGACGGTCAAAAATATACAGGCGTGGTCGTGGTGAAACACCTGGCGAATGGAGAGTTTCAGGTACTCGTGTGTGCGAGATTACCATCACACTATTCAGCCCAAGCTGCAGAACTAGTGGCACTGATACTCGCCATCGAAAATCATGCAAACCTGGAAGTGACGGTGTACAGTGACTCTGCCTACGTGACATCTACTGTGCATGCAGGCTTAGCACACTGGAAAAGAAGGGGCTACCTCTGAGCAGACGGCACGCCAGTGCAACATGCAGCCTTGTTGGATAGGCTGATAAAAGCACTACAGCTCCCAGTAGACTTAGCGGTCGTGAAATGCGCTGCCCACACCAAAGGGACAGAGTTTGTGTCACGCGGAAACCATGAAGCGGATACGGAAGCCAAGCGCATGGCAACCAAGAATGAAACAATCATGGCGTGGAGGTGGCACGTACCCCTGAAAGAATGATGGTAGCACGAGCCACACCAGATGCCTATAGTAACATGGGACAGACCCAGCTAATGGAACTCCAAGGGGAGGCACCTCAGGAGGATAAGAATTTGTGGAAGCGTTGAGGGTGTTCTTTAAACCCCTCTGACAAGTTGTGGAGGCAAGACAGCACTGGTAAACCAGTAATGCCTGTCGCTCTATTAAAGGTAGCATTAGAGCAACTATACTACCCAATCCATTTGTCAAAAGAAAATCTTGCTGCAACACTCGAAGAAGACTGGTTCACACCGAATTTAGCGGAGCAGGTTGCATTTTTCATGGTGAACTGTATAATCTGCCAGCAGTTCACCGCTGGGCACACATTAAAAGTTGTGAGAGGAGTCATCCCCAGGCCAAATGGGCCATTTCAGCACTTACACATCGATTATGTCGATATGATTCAAGTGTGTAATGGGTACAGGTATTTAATTGTGGTGGTGTGTCCTTTCTCTAGATGGGTAGAAGCAGGACCCTGTACACACCCCGACGCTACCTGTGCTGCCAAGTTCTTGGTGAGGGAAGTGTTCCCAAGATGGGGGGTGAGCGAGGTAATGAGATCAGATAATGGGGCCCACTTTGTAAATTCCGTGTTCGAACAGATTAGCTTGTTGCTTGGTATAAAGCACAAGTTCTCGTCGGCATATCATCCTGAGGGAAATGGCATATGTGAACGGATCAACGGCTTGCTTAAAGAGAGGATAGCCAAGTTGAAGCTCACATTAAAGAAGAGATGACTGCACTGGGCCTCATTACACGTAAGGCGGTAAGCCATGGCGTTATTAGCGCCATGGCTGCCGCCGGTACCTTACCGGGTCTGCCTTGGTGGATGGCGGAATTAGCGCCATATTCCAAGGTGTGTGGGGGCGCTAATTCCGCCATCCACCATTGCCCCTTCACCATTGCCAGTCAGCCCCATAGGGCTCCATGTTAATGGTGAAGGTGCTAATTACGGTACCGCAAATTGCGGTACCGTAATTAGCACCAAGGTCCCTTTGCGGGTCCCGTACTTAACGCCTGTAAAAACCAGGCGTTAAGGGAGGACCCGCAAAGGGACCTCGTAGTAAGGCGGTAAGGGTTTACCGGTACCGGTGCCCTTACCGGTACCGGTAAACCCTTACCGCCTTCCGTGTAATGAGGCCGACTGTCTATCATTGGCATTGTATGCACTTCGGAACCAACCCGGCTCCGACCATGATCTCACGCCGCACGAGATAGTTAGAGGCAGAATGATGAGGACCCCTCTTACCCCCCGAGATAGAGCTAGATGTGATGCCCAGCCAACTAGGGAGGTTTTGGGAACAGAGATGCACGACTACCTAAACTGTATGACATCCAGCGCCTCTGTCATTTCAGGCCAACTGCAGCGACGGTGAAAAGGGGGCAGCACAGCACGAAACACATCAGGAAATGCTGAAGCAGACACCGCGCAAGGTATACATGCGCCTCTCGTCTTCCCTGGCGACAGAGTACTCATAAGGAACTTTACCCGGAAGAGGTGGGACGAGCCAAGATTTAATGGCCCCTTCATCGTAGAGGACTACACCCCGTCCACCGTCAAGCTCCAGGGCAGACGGGCATGGATCTTCCTAAATGACATTAAACCCCATATAGGAGAGAGCCTTCCAGCTGCATCCAACTGCAAAGAACCTACAGACAACGGGGAAGGACCTCACCACGTGCAGACAAGATCTATGGGGCGGAAGAAGGACGCATGAGCAGAAAAGGCAAGATGAGAGAGCTCTTTGTGAAAATCCTGGCTTCACACTGAACATTTCCTCTAAGCACTAAAGGGGATAAAAGACAATAAAACGGACACTCTGTGCAGCCAAAGTTGCAGGGTAAAGAAGAGAATCTCACATCCAAAGCTGCAGAGATGCTACTCATATGAACGGTTAAAGCCACACAAAGCATCGGAAAAGCCCTAAGACTCTGATAAGCGGAAAATAAGATATTTCTGAGAACCCGACACAGTATCCTGAAGCATCCAGTATCAAGACTTTGTGCAAGTCCCAAGTGGGATGTGCTAACCTATTTTCAACTCGTGGTGTTATCATACCCATCACTCATAGGGAGAGAAGCCAGTATCACAGACTTTATTCAAGATCCATCTAACAAAAAAGTAATCAGGCGGCTGCTAACCGTCATCGCAGAGGTCTTCGCTGAGTTACCCGAGCATAGTGAGAAGGACACAAATGCTTCCACCGCAAACAGACGTTGAAGAACTCACCTTCGCATTGTTCTTCCACATAATTGAAAGTTGCCCAGGACTCGTTGGAAGAACAACTGATACCCATACGTTCATCAGGGACCCAAGACATATCAAACGTTTAAGTCAACTGTGGACCAAACTACACAATCTAGTGGCAATCCACGCAGCAGGTCAGTGCAGAGACTGTTTGATTCAAAAGAAGGGCTTGTGATCAGGACAAGGGAAAAAGAAGGCAAAAACAAGGCAAATGTTCCTGTCCCCCGCAGATACCCAGCTGGCCCACAATGTCATGCTCAGACTAGTCATAGACTATCCAGAGATGGTGGGAAGGCCTGCCGATGTTGACGTTGTCACCTTCCTCAGAGATCCAGTCAATATCCCACACATGAGCACTCTTCTCCACGGTATAATGCTCCAAGTGGAGCTGTCCAACTTCCAGTGAGAATTCCTAAGGAGATTCCAGTGAGACTTTCTGCTGGCGACAGATCAAGGAGACAAAGACACAGTTCTTCATTCTTCCGCCGAGGACAGTTCGAGAAGAGCAGAAACGAGGATTACGACATCTTGTTCCTAGTTTATTTTTTATTTTTTCTTCTATTTTTCTTATTATCCTTTTCATCATCTTTCTGCCGTGGAGAAGATCGAGGAGAGAGACACTGTTCTTCAACTTGTCGCCGAGAGACCGAGCGAAAGGAGCGGACTTCACCATCTTATTTTCCTTTTTCTTCATTTTTCTCATTTTTTCCTATTTTTTCATATGTTCACTTTTATTTTTATTTTTGTTTTTATTTTTACAACATTTTATTTTTGTGTGATTTACAGCAATTCCTTCTGTTCAGCCCTTCGCATTGAACAGATTCAGGCATGTCCTCAGGGCCAAGGCAAATTAGAGGAGTGCACTGGGATTTTGTCAATCATAGAAATGCAGAATGAGTGTGATGTGTTAAAGACGTTAGTCTAACCTTTTTCCATAGTCAAGTTAAAGGAGCTGTAATGCATAACCAGAGACTACTGTCACCACCCGCGAGAGGCGGGACTCTTGAAAAGCACTCATCACTTTAGTATTTACTGAACTTTTTAGCAACGAGATCGGAATAAGAAAAGAAATAAATCACTGACTATGGACTTGGTCGACATGGGGGCCCAGAACAGTAACTTAGTTTTACCCCAGACAGAGGGGCGACCCCGCTTCCCAGGAAGAAAATGCTGCCAGCTGTCTCTCAAAACGATCATGTGTATATGCATAGTGATTATTGTTGTATTTTTGTCCCTAACTATCAGAACTGCATTTTTTATTGGTGCCCGAAGTGTCCCAATGTTGGTACACCCATCAGATAATGTACGTCTGGGTCCCACGAAAGCACCCAGACCACATATAGTAATCCCTGAAAAGCTGATGGTAAAGCAAATGAGCTGAAATTAAATGTAATAAGTAGTGACACATACACACTTGAGGTATCGAATGAAGGAAAAAGCTGGAGACAGGGTCAGCACGGAATTAATGATAATGTAGCACTGACCACGGCACGCACCCACACACTGAGTGCACACAAACAGGGGCAAGTGTCAATGGCTACAGGGCCTCAGACCAAAACAACAGTAAAAGAAAAGACACCTACAGAACAAACAGCTCCAGAGAATAGTGGAAGTAATCAAGAGGAGCCAAGCGAGAAACCAAACAGAGAGGGCATAGCAAAAACCCTCAAAAGAACGGAAGAAGCCACAAAGGAACTCACCGAGAAAACACACACGCTAATTGATTATTTCTTCCCACTCATAGTTAGAGCGAAGACGCTACATGAGGAGCTGAACAATAAAACCGCAGAGACTGTAACAACGAGCATGCCAGCTCCAACGCAAGGAACAAGCGCCAGGCCCACATCACAGGCACGCGTTGGGAAGATGGTGAGCCAATGGTGGTTGGAGGAAGTCTATAAAAGATTGTACGAGGGAAGGAAAAGAAACACAAATCCTCCTCCTACTACCTCAGTACAGGTAATTAAGCCTGCCAAACTACCAGAACGGAAAAGCAGCACAGATGCATTTAGAGACATAGTCATAGCAAATTATAGAAAAACATAGGATCAAGAGAAGCCCGCATGAAACTGACAATGAACTAAATGATTACCTGGACAGCACAGCCCATCTCGGAAACAATATTTGGTACCAACACATGAAGGATGTTGGGAGAAGGCAAGCAGAAGGGGAGTGCTTTGTCTGTGCACTCCTGCCGTACAGCATGGGCGAATCCAAAATCTTCGTGACAGTGGAAATCGATGTTCCCACAGCACACTGCATGTCACACGTAGCAATGTGCAACACCAGAGGACAGTTTATGGGAAGAGACGCCTCACTGATATGGGCCAACGAAAAGGATTACCCTGATGAAGACGGTTTTGTCCAGGACATTAAAACAAGAAACAGGGTGCACACCAAGAATCATGTGATTAGATATGACAACCCTGACGTCAAAGGATCAGGAATAAGATGGGAAGTAAACCCGAGGCTGAACGTCAAAGGAAAAACTGCGGAAGAAGCTAAAATCTGGAAGAACAGAGGCCAAATGCAGATCTGGGGGTCAGTGGTCTCCCCAAATGGATGGGAAGAAGGAGTAGTAATCTGCCGAGCTTGGAAGCAATAGAAAATTCACAGAGGTTATGCAAACCTCTATGGCCAAAATTGGTAAAACTGTTAACGTAGGTCAAAGACAGAGGAGGACCCCTGCAAATAGTACCACTGGAAAGCCCGAAACTATGCTTCAGAAGTAATGGCACGAGAAAGATGGGAGAGAATCAAAACTTCGGGCGAATATATGAAGCCCCAGGAATGACGCAAGGAACTGCAGTCATAATGGACCATTACTGGGCATGTGGGTCCAAGGCTTACATAAGACTACTGAAGAACTGGGGAGGCACATGAACACTGGTGAACGTCCACGTTCCTGCACTAGTGATTCCTAACAATGACCTGAATTTGGACAGTTTCCCGAACGCAGATGCTCACCTAAGGAAAAGGAGATCTGTGGAACTAATGTCAAGGACGAGGAGAGAAAATTACTTTTCCGCCAAATCAGAGGAAGCTTTTATGCAATCCCCTACGAACACAGGCTGTTTAGCCTAACCTCATCAGTATTCACAACAATACTCTTGCCACACATCCAAGTTGGTGCTAACACTATCTGGTTGCAGATAACCAGATGGGAACTACTGCAGACCATCAATACCACCATAAAAGGATTCAACGCGATCAAAGAAGAACTAAGAGCAGTCCGGCTGATGACCCTCCAGAACGGATACGTGCTTGATATGATCACAGCAATGGATGGAGGTGTTTGTGCAAAAATCGTAGAATCATGTTGCACATTTATACCATCACACAATGAAGAATATGGAACCCTCACAGAGGCCATAAGCATGTTGACAAATCTAAAGAACCAGATGATCGATGATGATGAAACGGATGAAGTGGACGATGACAGCTGGTTTGGAAACCTATTCTCATGGGTCCCACAATGGATGGCTGATATATTTAAGGTTCTGGGAGCCCTGATAGTAATGATACTACTAGGTTTCTGTGTTATCAAAATAATCATCACACAGTGCCAGAAAACTGCAAAGAAGGCCATTGGAATGAAAATCATGGTCGGTGTCAAACCAGGGTGGAAGCCCAGAGACCTGACTGATGAAGAAATAAGAGACTTTGTGAAAGCCAGTGAGTTTGCACCACAAGGAACAAAGTTCACATATCCTAAGAAACGAAGAGGTATGAAGGAAAATGGATTTAATGCAGTCCAAATGGACAATGCCAGCTAATGACCTGGAACAAAGACGTACATGTAAAAACAGCAGGAAGTTTGCAAGGTGTGATAAAAATATGGACACCAAAGATGCACACATTCACACCATCTTGTGCAAACCCAGAAGATGATGAACAAGACATTGAAGAATCAAAGAAAATAAATACAGAAGAGGAAGCAGGAGTGGTCGATGAACCGACCAGAGGAGGGAGTGTAGAGGAGATCCCAGACATGGCCTGCACCACTGCCCCTCATTTCGAAGCACCAGTAAAGTACTCGCCAAGGTACGTGACATATGAGGAGCAGATGAATAAACAAAGAGCTGCGCTGGGACTGTGCCCAGTGTACATTAGAAGAGCTGTACCTGTTGAAGCGCCCATAACCAGACAGCTCTGGGCAGCAAGGTACCCCATCAGACAACTATACCAGCCACTGATATTTACAGACTGTACATGAAGAGACACAACAAACCCTGATGGAAGGCCAATGGTAATGAGACGAGGGCCCGGATAGACCTGCACATGGAAAAGGTAACAAGCCAGTGCGAGCAGCCATTAAAATGGATACAAGAGACACGAAAGTGAAATGATGCAGAAAACCTAAAAGAATCAGAGCCATGAACCCAGATGGAAGAATCAAACTAGCTAATGTGTGTAAATAGGCTTGAAACGCAAGATGCTAAGAAATCAATACTGCTTGCAATGCTTAGTAGAAGAGTAGAGCAGCAAGCGCAAACTATATATCTTCCTCAATAAAGCACAATGTACATGTGCGACTCCATTTTGTAAAAGCAGAAGTACGCCCGGGCGGCCAAGGCCTAACTGGTCGGGTTTCATATCCAAGCCCAAGCCAGGGGACAGAGCGAAATCGAAACTCAACAAAGGATGGCTCAAGCCTGGGAAATCGAGGTCAACCCAAGAAAGGGAGGTGAGCTTCAGCTAAGGAGAATCGAAACTTCAGAGCATACCAGCCTGCCATTTGAAGGTCAAGATAAGGAGGCCCGGGCAGGTGGCGGGACTACAAGGAGAATTAAATACACGAAAAGCTGTAAAATGAAGCAGATTCATGGTGAAGTAACACATGATCAGCCAGGCACGAAGATGTAACACCGCCTGATGTCATTCAGAACCCGAGGATGCCATAACTTTTCCTGATAAGAGACTACAGTTTCGAGGCCATCCTTAGCCAACTAATTGACACATCGCCCCAAAACACTGATTGATGGAAATGAGGCAGGGTGAATCCTGGGGCACTAGGCACCTGGGTGTCCATTCTGCATGCTGCTAATTAAAGTGGAGATTTATGCTTAGGGGTGTAACTTGCCCAATCACAATGGACCATGTAATCTAGGGTCCTATAGATACTGTAACCAATAGGACGTCCTAGTTGTAGTGACGTCCATCACGCGTGATGTAGAGGGATTGGCGTAGACGTCCACCCGATAAGAGTTAACCAATCCACATGCTCTGTTACCATATACAGATATAACACCTATATTTAAGTTACCTTTCCTAACCAATTATATTGCATGATGATTTTTTATAGAATTAGATGTCAGTGATGACAAGTTTTGCCTATAACAATGACTGTTTGACTGAAGTTCGAGGAAGTCGGAGCGAGACAGGTGATCGCAATGCTGCTGATTTCCATTTGTTTCTCTGTTTGATTAAACAGACTTCCCTTTGCCAAACTACTGAGTCCTCATTATTGAGTTGTGTTGGAGTAAGTGAATCCTGCACCCCAGACCTCACATGGTGCAGCTGTCTTGTATTACAGGTACCAGAGGGTGCGCACTGATCTATGGGCCCGTCAGTGTAATTACGCCCCTCTGGACACTGTATAAAAGAGGGAACATTTGTAATGTCTGGCAATGCCATGAATACTCAAGGTTTCACAGGAGCTACAAGCAGAGTCCTTTTACTGAAGACTTACCAGTCTCTATAGGAGAATGTGACATGTCAGTTCCACTGCTGTATTCAAGGCAGACACCTGTCAATATATCAGGTCGAGATTTGATGACTACATTGAATATGACAATCTCGTTTACTGATATAGTGTGTTGAACACCAGGAATGCATTATTTAAACGTGAATTAATTTACTATGGCATTTGCAGTACAAATGACCATGAGAGCTATCTCGTTAGAACCTGAAGTATTTCATTATGGGGTATGCATCTTGTTGACATGGCTGCCAGGCTTGGTAGGCAAAACTATGAGAATACATGATGAGTTTTTATTCAGGCCAAAGATACCTATGGATGAAGAGGAAGGGTGAATCTTTTCTCTTGAACTTCAAGCAGCCATAGTGCAATGAGAAATGGCTTTGCTTGATGGGAATGATCATGATGGCAGACGATGGTGCACAGTGATCGCCATTGGGGAAGGTTACAAATTGACTGACGTCACTGATGAGGACATGTTTAGAGATCATCCATCAGATGAAGTAATATTTGAGATGAGCATTACTTATTCGGTACAAGCCATTAAACGTGAGGTTCCCCAGAGAATGATGCTAGTACAAAAGTGTCCTAAATATTTTGAGGAAGACATGGCAAAAGTGCCAGTCTCCTTATGGACTACAGGCCCTTATGACGTAGGCCTATTGAGGTGGGTTGGAGAAGTGATGATTAAATTGAAACCAGGAGCAATTTTACCTTGAGCACGACAGTATCCAATGTCTCGAGAGGCAGATGAAGGTATTTTTAAGACGATTTCTGCCATGATGGATCAGGGCATCTTGGTGATGTCAGAGTCACCGTGTAATACGTCAGTGTACCCTATCAAGAAATCTAAGGGGGGGTCATGGAGACTAATTCAAGATTTAAGACCGATAAACCAGATTGTAGAGACTGAATTCGCAATAGTTCCTAATCTGGCTACAATCTAATGTAACATACCTGTTGAAGCACAATGTTTTAGTGTGATTGATTTGAAAAATGCAGTTTTCTCAATCCCTTTGCACAAAGACTTGCAGGATCTGACGTCATTTACCTTCAGACAGACTAAGTTAAAAAGCACAAGATTACCTCAAAGGTATCAATCTTTTAATTTTAATAGAGTTCTCCAGATGGATTTAAGCAATATTGATTTGGAAAGTGTTATCTTGCAATATGTAGACAATATTTTAGTTTGCAGCACTTCAGAGGAAGGATGCAGACGATGGTGATTCTATTCAGTTGACGATTACACTTGCTGATAAAGGATATATGGTTGATAAGGTGAAGTTACAGTATTGTCAACAGGAGGTATTGTACATAGGTCAGTTGATTGTGCATGAAGGCAAAAAGGTCACTCCTGAGAGAGCTGAGTCCATTTTGAAAACCACAAAGCGACACATGATAAAGCACATGCAAAGATTTCTGGGACTATGTAACTATGTCAGAGCATGGGTCTTTGATTATAGTTCCTATACAAGGCCTTTATTACAAGCTCTAAAGAAAGCACATGCTACGCAAGAGAAAATTGTCTGGACTGAGGAGATGGAAGAAAGATTTGAGGAGTTGAAAAAGGCAATTTGTACAGCTCCAGTTTTAGGGATTCCTAATTATGCTGAGGACTTCTTTTTGTTTTCACATACAGATTGTACCATTATGACGGCAGTCCTCACACAGAGAACTACATTGGGGTACAAGCCCCTTGCATATTACAGTGGGATTTTAGACCCCGTAATGAAGTGTCATTTTCCGTGCGAACAATCTTTGGTGGCTGCCAGGTTCACCATTGAGAAGGCTGCGAGTATAGAGATGGGATGCTCTATGACGTTGTTTGTTGAGCATGCATTACTTGCTATCTTGGAGAAACCAAAAGGAACATTGAGTTCCCAAAGAGCTTCTGCCTATGAAGTAGTCATATCAAACCCAGCGATCAAAATAGTCTGATGCAGAATAGTGAATCCTACCAGGTTTATAGCTGAACCATTGGCAGAAGATGAGAATCTGCACGACTGTTCGAACTATGAAGAGTTCTATGATGAGATCTCTAGGATAAAAGAAAATGCCTTGACAGGGGAAGAAATTGGTTTTATTGACGGTTCTTCAAGGATTGATCAAGATGATGGGCAGAGATACACAGGTGCAGCTGTGGTAAAACACAAAGCCAATGGGAAGTTTCAGACATTGGTAAGTGCACGGCTACCGTCTCACTATTCAGCACAAGATGCAGAGTTAGTGGCGCTGATAGTCACGCTCGAGAATCATGCAGAACAGGAAGTAACGGTGTACAGTGACTCCGCCTATGTGACATCGACAGTGCACGCAGGATTAGTATGTTGGAAAATGAGGGGCTACCTCTGAGCGGATGGCACTCCAGTTCAACACGCTGACTTATTGGACAGGCTAATCAGGGCACTACAACTCCCAGTAGCCATCACAGTAGTTAAATGCACAGCCCATACTAAAAGGGCAGATTTCATCTCACGTGGAAATCGGGCAGGAGACGATGAAGCCAAGAGAGCTGCATGTTTAGAAGCTATAGGACCTGATTCATGGAACATTTTGCTATGGGATTGCGCCATTATAAAACCCTTCCATGAATCAGGCCCATAATGTCTTTTGATACGCCTAATGTAAATAAAAAAATGGTGGTGGTGGTGAGTGTGTCTGACCCATATAGTAATCTTTCGAAGACACAATTAATATAGATTCAGGGAGAAGCACCTCAAGATGAGAAAGATCTGTGGACGCGAAGAGGGTGTTCTTTAAACCCCTCTAAAGCATTGTGGCGACAAGACAGCACTGGTAAACAGGTGATGCCTGTAGCCTTATTAAGGGTGGCGCTGGAACAGCTACACTACCCTGTGCACACAACTAGAGAAACCCTTGCTGCAACTATTGCAGACGAATGGTTTGTACCAAATTTCTTAAAAAATGTTGCATTCTATGTAGTGAACTGCATTGTGTGTCAAACATTCACTGCTGGGCACACACTGCGCACAGTTAGGGGAATTATTTCGAGACCTACTGGCCCTTTTCAGCATTTACATATCGATTATGTCGACATGCTATAAGTATGTAATGGGTATAGATACATGATTGTAGTAGTCTGTCCCTTTTCACGATGGATTGAAGCTGGTCCATGTACACATCCAGACTCTACCTTTGCAGCTAAATGTTTAGTGTGAGAAGTATTTCCTAGATTGGGAACATGTGAAGTATTAAAATCAGATAATGGTCCTCATTTTGTGAATCAGACTTTTGAACAGATTGGCTTGTTGCTTGGTATAAAGCACAAGTGTTCTTCGGCTTATCATCCACAAGAGAATGGGATCTGTGAATGGCTCAACGGCTTGCTTAAAGAAAGGTTAGCCAAGTTGAAGCTTACCTTGAAGAAAGGGTGGTTGCATTGCCAACCACTGGCATTATATTTATTGAAGAACCAACCAGGTTCAGACCACTATCTCACTCCCCATGAAATAGTGACAGGGAGACGAATGAGGACACCCCTCACACCTCCATCCAGAGGTAAATGTGATAGCCAGCCAACATCAGAACTGTTAGGAATGGAGTAACATGATTATCTTACGTGTATGACTTCAAGTATCTGTCATTTCAGGTCAGCTATGGTGAAGGGGTGTGGGGCAGCACAGAATACAGAAGGAGATGCTTCAACATGTGGACCTAAAGAACTATGTGTTCCTAAAGTGTTCCCCGGAGATGCAAACTTAATTTGCAACCATACAAGGAAGAAGTGGGACAAGCCCCGCTTTAACAGTCCTTTTATCGTAGAAAACGTCACACCATCTGCAGTCGGAGTGCAGGGCAGACGTGCTTGGACTTTCTAAGCGACGTAAAGATTTATACTGGAGAAACCCCTCTGCCCCCAACCCCATAGGAATCAAGCATCGGGGAAGAACCTCAGCACGTGCAGACAAGGTCTATGACGAGGAAGAAGGATGCAGAAGCTGTGTGAAGACAAAGAGTTCATTGGACTGTGGTTTGTGTTCAGGACACTCTTTTCGATCACTTATAAAAGAGTCAAGGGAAGTTGATTCAAACACTCTGTGCAGTCATTTCAGGGTTAAGGGAAGATATTTGTTCTTGAGCCACAGGAGTTTGTGACATTGGACTGAGGCATGTTTAAGCCTTGATAAGGAGAAAGTATGACAGATCTTGAATTTGTCTTCGACAATTGGAAGAGGGTACAGTACCCTGATTCATTCTCACTGAGTTCCTGCTTGGATTTGCTTATGGTGATGCCTGATGACAACATTATATGGATCATTCTTGCTTATTTTGAGTTTGTATTGTGCGCATACCCTTTGATTGTAGGGAGAATTATTAGTATTGCTGTTTTCATGTAAGATCCTAAAAATAGCCCAGTTGTGAGAAGATTGCTTATAGTTATCACTGAACATATTCTTCAGCTTCCTGAGTACAGTGGAGAAAATACAAATGCCCCTATCAGCTGATAATGCACATAGACTGGTCAGTTTGGTCTTCTATTACCTGATTGAAGAGTGTCCACAACTTGTCGAAAGACACACTGATGTGTGTACATTTCTAAGGGATCCGAGAAACAATGCAGCATTAAATGAGATTCTTAGAGACATCATACACCAAGTAAACACTTACTCAGCGAGAACTCTGAGATCTGAAAGAGGTTTTTTCTTCGAGGGACAGATCGAGGAATTGCTGGCTTACAAGAACTTTTGTTTCATGCTGAAAGAAGATCATCATGTCATCCAGTGAAAGGCCGATTCGAGGAGTTCACTGGGACTTTGTGTTTATTGTCCAGTAAGCAGTCAGTTGTCCAAGGAAGGGTGTCGAGTAAGATCAACAGTTTCTGAAGCAGTACATCATGGCGTCACATTAAAGTTTTTTTTTTCCTTCCTTAGGCAATACAATGGGAAGTATTAGTCGCAACATTATCATGCCAGATCCAGAGAGACATCACAGCTTGTGTAAAAAATCGATGTTACACCCTGACATACCTCTGTGTTATTTATGCTTGCATCTTGTTCATAATAATATTGCTCTCACTCACTGTACAAACTTCCTATTATTTGGAATCTAAATGGAGCAAAAACTTATGAGGATCTTCCTAAGCAGAAGGAGTGTATAAACGTGGCAACTACTAGGCAGACAAGATCCTATGTGGTTATCTCAGTTCAAAAGAATAATGAGGAATCACCTATGTCTGAGGTAAATGTTACTGACAGTCGGTTGCATGCTAAAGGCGTCCTAGAGGGTATATTTGGACGCCAGAAACAGGCTTTACAAGGCAGACAAAAGAAATGGATGTTGAAAAATGAAGCTACTCAATTAATGCTTGCAAGTACACCTAGTCCACTGACAAGTGTTCCTAAAATTGTTCCAGTTACAATGAGTTATGCTGACATGCTGTATGAGATAATCATGGCAGATCATGAAAGACGAATAAGACGTAAAAGAGATACGGGGTGGATGATTTTGAGCTAAATGATTAACTGGATAGCAATGTTCCCTCTAAGCTGTGCGCATGTGCGCTTGCCTAGCTTCCTTCTGGGTGCCGCTCAGAAGGTTTTTAACAGCGCACAGCCGCAATTCTCACCTATTCAAAAAGATTTCATGAGTAACAGGCCACAGTAATTACCTGAAATTTTCCTTCCCTTAAAATAAGAACTAGTCTTGATATTCTGCTCATTTGCATTACACTACTATGCAAGGGTGACTGTAAACACCTAAAATCCCTAACAGCAACTAATATGAAAAACTGGCTCCATGAACAGAATAATCTAACCAAGATATGCCTGCACACCTTAACCAAATAATGTTCCCTCCCCATCCATGACTCTTAAACTTGACTCTACCACAATGTTACCTTATGACTTTAACTTCTGCCCCAGAACACATTAAGATACTACCAGACAACCCTGACTCTTTCTCCCTTGGCTCAAGGTTAGCAGACGTGTACCTACATCCACTTATTTTATGTTTGTTGTAGTATGAATAACGTTCACACGCCAGAATTTATGTTACTCATTGTGCCTTACCAAAAGCATCACCTACACTATACAATCGAACTACCAGCTCAAATATCGGATGACTGCATGTAAGCAGGCTACCTGGATGTGTAATGTTATCCCATACTTCCTCTACTTTGTACACATGTCACGCAAGTGCTTTGAAGCGGCCCCCTTGCAAGATAATGCAGTATAAAACCCAAATATGAATTTGCCCTCTAATGAGTTTGAGAAGACAAATGTGATGCTCAGCGTCTCCTACTTTAACATAACCCTTTAAGTGGAGAGCAACATTGTAATATCATCTACTTAGCCTACAAGGGATAATGGACATGGGCTATGCCTGGGATTACTCATCCATTGTATCGGGGCATCGGATATTCAGACAGGAAAATGTTTTTCACACAATCTGCATCGTTTCCAAGTGTTCTGAGTTCCTTTGGACATAGACTTTCACACATTATATGGTAACTCATTGCTATACAGAAACGGTTTTACTGAGCATTGTGTAATCCTATACAATGATATGAGGGTGGTGTATGCTGCAAACAATCTTGTATGCACAGTAAAATAATTGTGTACATGCAGAGTCATGACATTCTCAAAATGCACATAATATGTTGAGGCATTAAATATTCCTTGCTATTTATAGCAACCTCGTCTGTCACTCCCCCATCCCCTTACTTTCCCCCCACCACCGCCTCCATCACTATCTGAAACGTTGTCAGGCCTAGCATGATAGTCGCTTGTTTTGTACCTCCCCTCACTTCTGCACCCCTCTCCCTCACCTTTTGTTTTCCTCTGGCTCTACCAGAAATGTCATCAGGCCTAGTCCGGTAGTCGCCTGTCTGTTTCCCTTTCCTTGCCACTCCCCCCTCCATTCCTTGCCTATGTCTTAGCACTTGCACTATCTGAAATGTCATCAGGCCGAGTACGATAGTTAATTTCACATCCTTACTGTTCATGGCCTGTAAGAATGTCATTGTATTTTCCCTTATTCCCTCCCTTGCCTTGAAGCGCTTTGAAACACATTGTGTATATGTCAGTCTAGAAAAATAGATACCTCTCACGACCAATGGCAATGTATCATATTGGCCGATGACCAACCGTCTCATGCACTAAACGTCAGATATACAGACTCATAAGTTTGACCAATGTGCGGCCATTTTGATGTAGCGAGAATCGCCATTTTGTTCACTAACGTTTGCTCATTGCTTTTTGTTCAAAACTGCTTAGCCGAAAGCTTATTCTGCGTCACTGATTACTTTGTTGTTCAAAGCGAAAGAGCAAGGCCCCGAGGCCGGGAGTTATTTGTTGAAACATGACGTAGACAGCCCCAGAGATGAATTCCCAATCCCCTCCCGCATATAGCCTTGGAGGAGAGCAACACAGCATTTAATCATTTCACTGATGCCAGCCAGTCTCGTTAATATGGTAGAAATGCTAGAAAGAAACAGCTAAAGGCTTGAATTATGCTTTTCCTACGTCCCCCCTTTCCTAAGCCCAGCAGAGTGAGCTGACTCCGAGGACACGAATAGCAAATAGGAGATAGCAAGGCCTGGAATGCGACTCTTCCCCCGTACGCAGCTTGCCTGCAAGAACAGAAGCACTGTGTTCTGTTCAACAAAGAAATATGTCTCTAGACTCGCAATGTTGCATATTGTTGCTAAAATAGATGTTTGAAGGTGTCATATTCGTCGAAATTGTCAATCATCAGACCCAGTTCAAAGAAACTGTACAATGGCGTAATAAACATCTAATGACTGATTGCAGGATGTCCATTTTGTATATATGTAACTGATGTACGTTATTTGCTCTCTTGCGTCCCTCGAGGTCTGGAGACACACGTCGCGGGGCGTGAGACCGAGTTGGCCAACTGAGACTTTTTGCTTTGCAATAAACCCTAGCTTTTGGGAATACAACCTTGTGTCTGGCGTGTCTGTTCGTGTGTGGTGATTTGCCTTGTTTCCACTACGCGAGGGTCCCCTAGGGGCCCCTTCAAGATGGCGCTCGAATAGGGACCCTCCCCCACTTGTTCCATCGTGTACGTTGTAAGATAAGAAAGGCGGAGAGAACGACGAGGACGGGACGATCGAGCCGGGATCAAGAGGTGTTCGGGGCGCCCCTGTGTAAGTGATGAGACTCCTATGCAGATCTGCACACATCTGATCCCTGATCGTCGTACCCGGCCAGAGAACAAGGACGTGAGGGTCCCGAAACGAGGCAGAGCCAAGAGACGCAGACACGACATCATTGGTTGCGTCAGTATAGGGACCAATTGTGTCTTGGAAGACAAAGTGACTTATCAGGTGAGTTGTACCCCGATTCGAAATAGCCCTGATATTGGTTGAGAGTTGACTTTGCAAAATCAAACGCCCAGTGTAAGTTTGATTAGCCGAGGGTAAGGTTAAAACATGCCTGGCGTATTGTCCACCCTAGCGGGGTTTTTCCGCTGCGGTAGACAATCTTTGGAAGATGGCCAAGTTGCGCCACCTGGGGGAACGCCGGCGTACGAGATGTATGCAAAGCATGGTGTGGGTGCGATAATGTTCTGTGAAATTTGGCATAAGCAAACCAGAAACCAAGAAGATGTTCAGTGGCCGATTAATGGGAGTTTTGAGATTGAGAGAATAGATAACTTGGAGAAGGTGTTGATAAGAAACAAAGCACGTCCCGCAGCATTCGATTTCCTTAGGGACTGGAGGAGGGAAGCTATGCTTTGTTGGAGAAGTAGAGAGAAACATGCGCGCAGGCATAAATCAAAAACTGAAATAGCGGAAGAAAAGGAGGAGGAGGAGTGGACTGAGAGTCTGAGAAGGACAGGTAGACGCGAACCGTTGAACATAGAAAGAATATACCCACAACGAGAATTGCATATAGCAGATGATTTAATAGAAAAAATGTTGACCGATACAAAGCGGGGTCCAAGACCAGAAAGTAAAACAAACGCGTCAGGAACCACTGTTCAGCCCCCTCCTGTTGCCCAAACCCCTGCGCCCCTCCCAATTGTTCAAATCCTAGGCCAGCCGCAGACTGCGCATATAGCACCTCCCATTAGCCAGCCAGTACCACAACAGTCACTTCCCATTCCTGTTATCCTATCCGCACCTCCCGCCATAGAAACAGACACAGTCCTGTCTGTCCCACCCGCGGTTGAACTTGAAACTACAGAGGCGAGAGATGGGACTGTACAAAGTGGATGCACAAGACCCGCAGTGCAATCAGCCAGGAGAGGAAGCGGGAATTGCAAATTCAGGCAGAGATGTATATAGATGGGAACGATGGGATGGCAGCATTGGACTCGATGTATGACTTCCGAAGAAGCAATGAAAGACAGGTAGTGTTGGAATGCATGGGTGAATATTTAGTGAGAAGATGGAAACAGTTAATTGGAAAATTACCGCCACAACGATTGTTAGATTTAAATGCATTAGCACGTTGTAGAGAAAGAGATGAAGAAGTAAGGGAACATGTATATGGACTTTTTGAGCTTAAAAATGAACTTGATAATGAATATGCTGAAATGTTTACCCCACCTGGGTTTCGAAGCAAGGACGCCTGGAAAGGGGGGACGCAACAGGCAATTGTTGATGAGTTATTATTGTTAAAACAGGTGGGGGAGGATTTGAGAGCATGCTTATTGAAGACTAGAGTGCTACTTCAGCAAGTAGAGGGACTCAACAGAGGGAGGGGGAACGCACAAGGAAGGAGTAATTCAAATATGCATGGAGGACCGTTGAGGCAGAATCAGTGTGCATACTGTAAAGAGGAAGGGCACTGGAGAGCGCAATGCCCACATTTGCAAAATAGAACTGGGGGTGGTCAGAGAAGACAGCACCGGGGGCACCCAGGAGCAAATGGACCGAATAGAAATAATATGCAGCAGCACCAAAGTAACCAAGGAGGTCAGATTCCAGTTCAGCATCAGAACACTACCAACCAGAGTCAGGGCCAGAGTAATCAACAACATGGGAATACCCAGAATGGGGGAGCTAGAGGAAAGGATGGGAACATTTTTGATACACAACAAAATGCATATTACAGCAATAGCAGTGATTACACCTCGGACAATGTGTTATTCCCTCAATAGGACAGCCCAAGACAGGGGTCGGAGCCAGTGTCTATTCCCGTGAATCAGAAAGGACCCTATGTAGAGATGAGAGTCGGGGATACAGAGCACCGTTTTCTTGTAGATACGGGAGCACAGAAGTGTTCAATAGATCATCACTTGGTTCCAGATATACCACTGTCAGGGCAAAAGAATATTTCTGTAGGGTTCGCAGGCACACCAGTAATTAACCCAGTGTCCCAATCAGTCCCAGTAACAATAGGTCCATTCACTGAGCATTGTCCATTTCTCTAAACAGATAATTGTGGAGAAAACCTTTTGGGATTGAATTTATTGAAAAAACTAGGTGCAGTTATTCATGGCACTCCCGATGGTGTGTTTTTAACAATTTGGCCACAAGATGCACAGGTGTCTGAATTTTTGTCTAAACTCTTGCCAGGAGAGTTGAGTAAGGTGCCAATCTGTGTATGGGCCATAAATGACAATGATGTGGGATGCTTAAAGATAGAGCCAGTAAAAGTGATTGTGAAAGAAAGGGTCACGCTGCCGCGTATTCCACAGTACAGACTTTCAGCTGATGGAGAGGAAGGATTGAAAAGGATTGTTTCAGATTTGGTGAAATTAGGGGTAATTGAGGAAACTGCAGCTAGTACATGCAACAGCCCCATTCTTCCGGTATACAAGAAAGAAGATAACGAGGTACCCTATCGTTTCATAATTGATCTGCATGCGTTAAACAAGGTAGTTGACCCTCAATTTCCCTTAGTGCTAGACGTCACCACCATTTTGACAACGATACCTGCATCAGCAGAATACTTTAGTGTGATTGATTTAAAGAATGCTTTCTTTAGCATTCCAGTGAGCAAGGACAGTAGATATTTCTTCGCATTCACTTTAGGAGGACGGTCATTCACATTCACGCGCATTCCACAAGGATACACGGAAAGTCTGAGTATTTACAGCAGGGCATTGAAGGAACAACTAGATATGCTAGAGCTACCAACAGGTTGTGTATTGCTACAATATATAGACGATCTGTTGATCGCTACAGACACAGAGGAGATTTGTAAAGAAAGTACCATCTTACTATTAACACACATAGCAGTGCATGGCCACAAAGCCAGTTTGAAAAGATTTCAGTATTGTCGAAAGGAAGTGGCGTATTTGGGTTACTTACTTTCGAAAGAAGGGAGAAGACTAACGCCAGAGCGAATAGAGAGCATTTCTGGTATGCCTATTCCAAAAACACAAAAAGGAGTCAGACCCATAATAGGCATGGCTTCTTATTGCCGGCAGTGGATTGGAAACTTTGCGTTAATTGTGAAACCAATGGTGGCATTGAAGAAAAAGGATGCTGTGATGCCTTTGCAGTGGAATGAAGAATGTCAGAGAGCATTTGAGTTGTTGAAAATTGCATTATGTTCTGCTCCAGTTTTGGGCACACCAAATTATGGGAAGATTTTTAGACTATTTGTATGCGAAATTGAAGGATGTGCATTGGCTGTTTTGACACAAGAACAAGGTGGAAGAAAAAGGTAATGCAGCTTTTTTTCTTCCGCGCTGGACCCTGTAGCGTGCGCACTGCCACGATGTTTGTGAGCTGTTGCAGCGGCTGCTGCGTCAGTGAAACAAATGGAAGGGATGGTATTGGGGCACACTTTAATTCTGATGGTGCCACATGCCATAGACGTTCTACTAAATAGAACACAGACGCAACACCTCACCTCTGCTAGACTGACTAGATATGAAATCATCTTATTCGTGCCCCACATCCAAATTATGAGGTGTAGCGCTTTGAATCCAGCAGAATTAATGCCACTGCCCAGAGAGGAACTTGGTGACAACAAATCACCTCCCCATGATTGTTTAATGGTTACTGAGGAAGAAACGAAGGGGAGAGTTGATTTAAGTGACACCCCACAGAAAGAGCCAGATGGAGAGTTATTTTGTGACGGCTCTTGTTTTAAATTACCTGATGGCACATCAACTGCCGCCTATGCTATCACTACCCTAGAGAGCATTGTAGAAAGCAAAAGAATCCCCTACAACTCGGCACAAGCTGCAAAAATAATAGCCTTGACCAGAGCCTGTGAGATTTCTGAGAATTTAAACGTGAACATATATACTGATAGCCAGTACGCCTTTGGCGTGGTTCATAACTTTGGCCGACTCTGGGCTGAGAGGGTTTTCTTGACATCACATGGGGCCAGAATCCAACATGGCCCTTTGATTGTACGATTGCTGTCTGCACGCACGTTTCCAAAGCACCTAGCAATAGTGAAATGCGAGGGGCATAAAAGAGTGACATGTAAAGTGGGAGAGGGAAACGCATTTGCAGACAGGATTGCGAAACAAACTGCCACTGATTTAAATACCATAATGATGACAGTACAGTCTGAAGAAGTGCCTTGCATGATAGAAGATGGGATTGCCACTGTCAAAGAAATGCAGGCCGAAGCTACTGCTGATGAGATAAGGGTGGGCTGAGGGCTCTGCTGAATTAAATTTGGAGGGTTGTTGGGTGGACAAGAGAAAAAAAAAGCTGGATGTTGCCTAATTCCTATGTAAATGCAATGGTCGCAATGGTCACAATGGCCCACAGCCCTACCCACATATGTGCCAAGAAAATAATCCAGCATCTAGCTACAGTATGGGAGAATGTATACATAAAAAAGAATGCAGAAAGGTTGGCCCAGAACTGCATCACGTGCTTACAGCACAATGTAGGAAAGGGCACGGTGACTCTGACAGGAAGTTTTGGCCCTCCCTCTATGCCTTTTGAGGTAATCCAGTTTGATTTCATAGAAATGGAGCGATGCCAAAACTTGAAATATGTTCTAGTGGTAATATGTGCATTCAGCAAATGGGTGGAAGCATATCCTTTAAAGGACTGCACGGCAATGAGCACGGCAAAATTAATGCTAAATGAATATTTTTCCCGGTTCGGCCTGCCCCGTGTCATATGGTCAGATAACGGTCCACATTTTGTGGGCGCAGTGATATTACAGATATGTGCAGGTCTCCAGATTGATAAGCGATTCCATAGTTCAAGACATCCGAGTTCGGCCGGTCTTATTGAACGACATAATGGAATCTTAAAATCTAAGATCAGTAAGATATGTGCAGGAAGCAAGTTGAGTTGGGTGGACGCATTACCATTAGCGCTATTGTGCATGCGCACGTCAGTACTGGCAAGGACTGGGCTCTCCCCGTACGAAATTGTCATGGGGAGGCCGGCGAATGTTTGGTGCGTACCTCAGTCTAAGCGGCTTTGCGGAGTTGAGCATCCTGTGCTTAGTACTTATTGTGGACTCCAAGGACGAGTATACTCGTCCTTTTTACATAGATTTCAATAATAGCGTGGCACTTAAGGGGTTAATACAGAAACTGCGTTTGATTCATCAGCAGGTGCAGGAGGCTTTACCCGTGAGGTATACTGGTCCGGGGCATGCGCTGGAGCCAGGAGACTGGGTGCTACTTAAAAACTTCGAATGAAAGACATCGTTAGCACCCAGATGGTGTGGCCCCTATCAAGTACTTCTGGCAACACAAACGGCGATTCGTGTGGATGGGAGGAAGGCATGGATCCATGCCACGCATGCTAAAAAGATCCTACCGACGCTGAAAGACTTGCCTGACCGAGACGACCAGAAAGAAACAGCAGATCCAGAATCGAAAGAAACTGTTGCCAGTCCCTTACTACAGAATCTGCCTAAACCTGAAGTGAAGCTTGAAGAGAAGCCTGGAAGGATTGCTATGAAGGAGAAAAGGCAAAGAGTGCCCCAACGTTGGCCAGCTGAATCTGCATCACTGCGGGCCGACACAAAGCGTGTACCACTTCGGCGCCCACCAGCATCTGCCATTGTGCCACTGCCTGAAACGAAATCTGCATCACCGCTGCGGCGCCCAGACCCACTTGTTATTGCGCCACAAGACTCCGAGTTTGAGTCTGGGACCACACTGTGCCAGGAGCTAAACGGTACAATCTGCGGCCTCGGAAGAAGGAGTGATCGAATCTGCATTTCATTGATTTTTCATCATTGCCTCTGGTTCCCATCACGGATGGAGAAGGAACTGGAGGTCTAGAGGAGAGAAGCGTGAGAGTTGTGCAAATCGGGCAACTCAAGACTCGCGGCTCCTTGGTGCGATCATAAAAATCCATGTGTCCGGAACCCGAGTGAACAAGCGGGGCGCACATGGTACAAAGGCAATTGATAAACTGCTCTGGAGTTCTTTTGTGGAACTTGGAAATGCATAATGATCTTGCCTAAACAAGTAAGCAATCCAGGCTACTAAGGACTGGCAGAATGAACTGTTGACATTTATCGAACTTATTGACATTCGGACGAGTGCCACAAGGAGAGATATTCACGACGACCACTGCGGAAGAAGAAGGACTGTGAGAGAGAGAATGCCAGAACCAGCTTCAGCCTCCTCCTGCTCCGCTGGTGATAACAAATTAGGTATAAAGACTGAAAAGTTAGAAAAAACACATTGTCGAAAAAACGGAATGCTGATCTTAACGATAGTTATGTGTGTTATGAGTATGTTAGCACCAATAATGACAGCGTTGATACTATGGTACGTGGAAGCAACGCACCCATTGAATATGCTCTTGCCGGTAATTAATATCTCCACCACTGAAAGCCCGGTACATGTAATTACTTACACCTTGTCCCCAATGGAAAAGAGGCACAGAGAAGGATATGGGAATAATACCCTATTGCTCATAATGAACATGACACATGCAATTTTAAAGAAAAATAATTGCTGGGTATCCGCCCATTTACCGCAGCATGCTGGGAAGGGAATAGGTTGGTATGTGCAGCCATTACCATTAAGTTCTGCATGCAGTGCATCGCTGAGTGCATTATTTTATGGGATGTGGAATAAGAGTGATACGGGTCAATTAGATAAAACAAACATGAATGAATTTGAGGAAATAATTATGAGACCCGTAGGCTGTTCTATATTTCATAAAGCATGAATGTTAATCCAAAAACCTATGCCTAAACCTGTACGACGAGATAGATTGTCTCCACCATCCAAAACATCAGTAATCACGTTTCGTGTTAGAGCAGAAGAAAATAAAGATGCAATGCCCCCTTCCTATACAGTGAATTATAGCCCACGAACTGTCCCTTTTTGCCTACAGAAGAAAGGCTCCTATTCAGTAGGAACGTTTACTGGTTGCATGAATACAGCGGTTCTCAAAAAAGAAGTAGAACCAGTGTATGTAGGTGATCCCGTTTATTTTATATGCGGAGAAAAAGCGTATCCCTGGTTACCTAGAAACTGGGGAGGCACATGTTATTTGGGTCTACTGTTCCTAGGAGTGTTCCTCTTGGAGACAGCAGATGTAGCTAGGCTATCCAGATCTAGGCCGCGAAGAAGTAGAGAAGACGCTTTGATTACAGAAGACTTAGCAAAATCATTCGTACCATTTCTGTCCCAAGCAATAAATTCCTATAACATAAGGCAACTATCCAGAATATTAGAGAATACAATAAACATAACAACAGATATACTATACAACATGACGCTAGAAGAAAAGGGGATTAGATTAATGATATTGCAAAATAGAATGGCTCTTGATGTAATCCTGACTGATCGTGGGGGGGTTTGCAAAATCGTGGGATCAGCCTGCTGCGTATTCGTAAATGACTCCTCCCCTACGATTTTTGAAGCTATAAGAAAGTTACACGTCCTGAGTTCCGAACTCCCTACCATGAATGTGAACTGGGAGGCAGGGTCCTGGTTCTGGGAGATATTACGTGCGTGGGGATGGAAGCTAATTGCAATACTAGTAGTAGTGTTCGGAATATTTATGACTTGCTGTTGTTGCATACACTGTCTGCCCCTAGTTTGCACTGAGATAAGTGAAGAGTGTATTCATATGGTAACCCAAAAACAAACACATGGCCAAGATCATAAAGATACTCATGAAATGAAAACAATAGAAGAATTCATGGCCATAAATATTGGTGAGAATGAAGACGCATATAGTGGCATGCAAGATTCAGGTTCAAATTCAAATTCAGATATTTCAGACACATCATCAGAGGAGGATGCAATGTATGGATAAGGCGTTTGGCAATCGGCCAAAAGGAGGGGTTTGTCAGTCTAGATAAATAGATACCTCTCACAACCAATGGCGATGTATCATATTGGCCGACGACCAACCGTCTCATGCACTAAACGTCAGATATACAGAGTCATAGGTTTGACCAATGTGAGGCCATTTTGATGTAGCTAGAATCGCCATTTTGTTCACTTACGTTTGCTCATTGCTTTTTGTTCAAAACTGCTTAGCCGAAAGCTTATTCTGCTTATTCTGCTTATCCTGCTTCACTGATTACTTTGTTGTTCAAAGCGAAAGAGCAAGGCCGCGAGGCCGGGAGTTATTCGTTGAAACATAATGTAGGCAGCCCCAGAGAGGAATGCCCAATCCCCTCCCGCATATAGCCTTGGAGGAGAGCAACACGGCATTTAATCATTTCACTGATGCCAGCCAGTCTCGTTAATATGGTAGAAATGCTAGAAAGAAACAGCTAAAGGCTTGAATTATGCTTTTCTTACGGCCCCCCTGTCCTAAGCCCAACAGAGCGAGCTGACTCCCAGGACACGAATAGCAAATAGGAGATAGCAAGGCCTGGAATGCGACTCTTCCCCCGTACGCAGCTTGCCTGCAAGAACAGAAGCACTGTGTTCTGTTCAACAAAGAAATATGTCTCTAGACTCACAATGTTGCATATTGTTGCTAAAATAGATGTTTGAAGGTCTCATATTCGTCGAAATTGTCAATCATCAGACCCAGTTCAAAGAAACTGTACAATGGGCGTAATAAACATGTCATGACTGATTGCAGGATGTCCATTTTGTATATATGTAACTGATGTACATTATTTGCTCCCTTGCATCCCTCGAGGTCTGGAGACACACGTCGCGGGGCGTGAGACCGAGTTGGCCAACTGAGACTTTTTGCTTTGCAATAAACGCTAGCTTTTGGGAATACAACCTCATGTCTGTCGTGTCAGTTTGTGTGTGGTGATTTGCCTTGTTTCCACTACGCGAGGGTCCCCTAGAGGCCCCTTCATATAGGCGCTATATAAATAAACTATCATATCACAAAGTGGCTTACCTCATTAGTCAGTTGCGCACATGGATAATAATGTGCGCACATGGATAATAATGTGCGTACAACAGCCAACCAATTCCGCACATAGAGAAAAATAATTAGAGGGAACATTGCTGGATAGTACAGCACATTTGGGAAACAACATATGGTATCAACATACGAGGGAAGGGGGAAGAAGCACCTCTAAGGAGGAATGCTTTGTATGTGCACTCCTGCCTTATAGCATGGGGAAGTCCAAGATCTTCATAGCTATTGAAAAAGATGTCCAGACAGCACATTGTCTTTCCCGCATAGCACTTTGCAGAACCAGAGGCCAGTTCATGGGTCGAGATGCTTATCTCAAATGGGCAACTGAATGGACAGATCCAGATGAAGATGACTATATTCAAAATACAAAGACAAGAAACAGAGCTCACACGAAGAATCATGTGATCAGATATGAGAAGCCTGGAGTGAAAGGAGCTGGAATCAGATGGGAAGTAAACAAAAAACCAGTCCAGGAAAGTCTGCAGAAGAAATCCGTACATGGAAGAACAGAGGTCAAATGCAGATCTGAGAATCAGTGCTATCATTAGACAGATGGAAAGAAGAAGTGGTGATATGCAGAGCCTGGGTGGTCATTGGTTGTTATAAACCTGCTATTGACATTGTACAGAATAGATGCAAGCCACTCTGGCCAAGACATGCTAAGCTACTGACTTGGGTCGAAGACAGGGGAGGACCCTTGCAGATAGTGCCTTTGGAAAGTTCAAAGCTGTGCTTCAGAAATAATGGCACAAAAAAAGTTGGAGAGAAAACTGTGGTAGAATATTTTATGTACCAGGAATGATACATGGGACAGCAGTGATCATGGATCATTGTTGAGCTTGTGGATCCAGGGCCTATATGAGGCTACCCATGGGTTGGGGAGGACAATGCTCAATAGTAAATGTTCATGTTCCACCACTGGTAATTCCAAAAAGTGACTTAAACCTTGACAGTTTCCCGAAAGCAGATGGTCACCTGAGGAAGAAGAGATCTGCGCAGCTGATAAGAAGAATGAAGAGAGAGAATTACTTCTCAGCAAAATCTATAGAGGCTTTTGATGCTATTCCTTATGATCACAGAATAGTTAGCCAGACAGCATCAGTGTTTTCGTTGATCTTCATGCCAAGTGTCCAGGTTGGAGCAAATACCAAATGGCTACAGATTACCAGATGGGAATTGCTACAGACAATTAACACTACCATAAAGGGATTCAATGCTATCAGAGAAGAATTGAGAGCCATACGACTGATGACTCTCGAGAATAGATATGTTTTGGACATGATTACAGCCACGGATGGATGTGTTTGTGCAAAAATTGGAGAATCGTGCTGCACATTCATACCTTCTCATGATGATGAGAATGGAACTTTTTCAGAGGCCATAGGTATGCTGACAAAACTTCATGGCCAGATGATCGATGAAGTAGAAGATAGTATTGATGACAAATGGTTTGGATCACTCTTCTCTTGTGTTCCACAATGGATGGCAGACATTTTTAAATTCCTTGGAGCCCTGATACTAATGATATTGCTTGGATTCTGTGTGATCAAGATAATAATCTCCCAATGTAAGAAAACAGCCAAGAAAGCCATAGAGATGAAAATCATGATCAATGTTGAAGCAGGATGGAAAGCCAAAGACTTGACAGATGACGAAATCAGAGACTTCATGAAGGTCAGTATCCATGCTCCTGAAGGAACAAAGTTCCTGTATCCAAAGAATCATAAGAAGTATGTGGGAAGATGGATCTATTGCAGTCCAAATGGATAGTGCAGTCTCATGACGTGGAACAAGGATGAGCACTTGAAAACAGCAGGACGCTTGAAGGGAGTCATAAAGATATGGATCCCAAAGAAGCTTTTCTTCAGATCAAGATGTCAGGATGTGAAGGATGATGAGAAAGTGGTGAATAAATCACCCACAGGGGGGAGTGTAGAGGAGGAGCTAAGTATCCCCACCTCAACCACCTCACCTGTTTTGCCTATATGTTGGGAGCCAGGATGTGAGACGCTTGCACTACCAGTAAAATACTGATATCTAAGAGAATCCTGGAAGCATCATTCCCATTGAGAAAACCATACCTGCATACAAGAAAATATGATGGCCATTTGAATGAAATCCCGGAAGAAGCAGAGCAAATGAATGGACAAGACGAATGGTAACGTCACACAGAGCAGAGTTGACGTGACTAGAACAGATGCAGAGACTAGAGAATGCAGATATTCTAGAAATTATCAAGGATAAGTGACATCTTGGGATCAAGGTGAAGAAGCTTATGCCAATAAACGGATGAAGAAACCCAGTAAGTTTATACGTGTACACATGCAAAAGAAACGCAAGCAGACGAAGTATTCTTAAGGCTGGCTTTATAGTGAATAGATTGCGGTATGCGCCATTATATACATATATGCATTAAGGATAAATGATGGATGTTTCCACTATGTGTTATAGCAGAATTGGACTAAAATGAAACGCCTCATCTTCAGTGTGGCGCAGTAAGAAAACACATGAATTAAAAGTGAATCTCGAAAAGACGAAGCGGAATGAAGCATGAAGTCAAGCCAAGAAGCCAGGTCTTATCAGGATGAAGTTAACTAGCATTTGATGCAAAATCGTGTGAAAGAACAGCTCCTGTTCAGAAGGCATGGACAACACACGAAAGACGTCAGAGGTCTATTCTAAAATAGTGTTTTAAAGACAGTAAAAGCTTGAAATCATGGTATATAGTCATGTGGAAGGATGAAGTTGGATGAGCAAGATGTTCACACCTACACATGAGGGCAGAGCGTGCCTTTACTCCCCTGATTCTCCACAGTACAGAACAAACTCAAGACCGAGCTTCAAAGCCTAATTGACTACACTGACCACTGAGGTGATGATAGAATGATAAGCTAGTTGGTGGGAAGCTGGGGTAAGAGGAGCTCCACAGCACCTGGAAGTCCAATCTGTGTGCTGCTAGACGTAGGTGGAAAAGTACTGACAAGGTTAGAATGCCAACCAATTGTAGGGGACTGCGTAATTAAGGGTCCTATAGTTTGTGTAGCCAATGGGACTTTGTGTATTTAGTGACGTTCATAGTGGCCATTTTGAGGAAAGGGCTTAGTTGTCCCACCTGATGTTAAGAAACCTTTCACTTTCACTTATTATCCCATACTAGTATAGATCGTATATGTAGATGTTCACTCAGAGCCTATCATAGTTAGTAATAGGTTCTGTAGTTTGCCACGTAGGATGACGTTGGTAGTGACGCAGGTCAACGTCAATGATGACAAGTTTTGAATATAAAAGTACAGTTTTTTATGAATTTCATTGACTAAGAGGATCGAGCCAATTCGTTGATGTTCGTTATGCTCCCTGTTTTAGAAAATTGAAAATAAAACAGTTATCCTTTTTACCGACTGAGTCATTTTGATTATTGTTGTTGAGTAACTTCTGCATCCCCGTCCATCTCCAGGTTAATTGCTACTCATCTTAAAGGGCATAGGCTATTCAGGTCACAGGGAATCTCTCAAATGACTCCAGAAAACTCAGGGAGAGAGGTACTAGTCTTTAGCCCCTTCGCAGAGCTTAGGATATTAAACATACTGGTTTGGAACTCTAGGGGACAAAATAGTTTTATGCAGAGTGATACTATTGTTGGCCCCCTCCCTTGGGCCCTGGCATGCCCTTACAGAGACAAACACAGAGCCTGCTTCCGTTCCAACTTCTCTTTATTCCTTCCATCACATGACTAACTTCCCTCTTCCCATGTCCCTCTCTTTCCTCTCTCTTCCCGCTCCCTCCCATAGTCTTGAGCCCTTTCCCCTTAAAGGAGCTCTGTCCTTATTCCCTCACAACACCCTTAACATGAGACTTCCCAGCCTACATTTGTTCAATCAGTGTTGGGGTCTCCTTATTATACGATGAGCCCTGCTCAGTGGGTCGTGGGTCTCACGCGCACTTCCTCGTTGCGGTGCTTCGTATGTCTCTCCGCTCTATCTTCCTTCCCTCTCGATCGCTGCCTCTTTCATTGGTTTAGGTTCCTCCAGATAGCCCGTGGAGGAGGGAGGCCTTTGGTGTTATTCCTCCGTGGTCCTTTGTCGAGGTTATCACTGGTTCTTGTAGGAAAGTGACGTGGGAAGCGGGTCATACTTGTGCAAGGGCAAGTGCTCCTGCGTCGGCAGCTTGTTGCGCTTGGTCTCCCATCTCGTTGGAATTACGTGGCGTCGGTACTTGTGTTTGGGTTGCTCCTCTTGGAGTATAGTGGGCCTCCCGTGGTGTGGCCGTGGTCTGGGTGTTGTGGGGAACGTGGTATCGGTGGATTCAGGCGTTAAGTCACTCTTCTGGTAGGGGTGGTGCTGTTGTGAGATGGGTATTCTTCCCCACTTATTTACTCACATGCATACGGTGCAGTGGGTGACCTTTCTGGGTCTCCTGCTGGTTTCTCAGCTTTTGTCAGAGCTTGTCCTGTCTTTCTTGTGGGGCTCCTACCTCCTCGGCTGAGGCGGTGGTGTCTCTTGCACTGCTGGGGTCTCCCTGTGGTATCTCGGGGCCCAGTGGTGCCTCAGCATGTCTGTGCGTTTATTGTGGTTTCTTCATTGCCCCATTTCTTGCAATCAGTGCCACTCATAACATTTTAAGTGGTCTATGGGCACCTGCGCTGGAGTGGTAGACCTGTGGGTGGCGCGCAGCCTCTCTTGCTTCCTCGTGTGGTCTTTGGTCCATGGGGGCTCCTGTGCTGGCTGGCGCTGGTGGGTTGTGCCTCTCTCGTTTCCCACCTGTCCTTGCTGTATGGGGCATGGAAGTCTGTTGTCAGCTGTGGCTTGTGGTTTGGTGGCTCTGCGAGTGGTGTTGTGCCACTCTGTTGGTTCGCATGGTGGAGAGGCCACTGTGCTGGTGATTGCTGGTGGGTGCCCCTCGTGATTTTCGTATTGTCCTTTTTGGCCTTGTTATCGTGTCCATGTGAGCGTGCTGGGCGTATGGGCCTTGGCGAGCAGGGTCTTGTAGCGCGTTGTTGGCTGTGCGCGTGGTCCACACATTTGTCTGAGGGTGCGCAGTGATGCCTGTTGTCTATGACCTTGTGGGTGGCGGGCGCGAGCCTTATGTGGTGTCCACCGTTGTCCCGGGTGGTGTGGGGTCTCGGGTCTTTCAGAGCTTCCCCCATCGGTGTTATATATGGGCGTGCCGTTTGCAGTGTGCAATAGTGGGGGAGGGGTGTTGGGTTCCCTTACCGGTCTCCCGCTCGGCCTTCTTTACGACCCTGCACTCTCCATTCCGGCACCACGCCGCTGAGCTGACCTCTGTCTTCTCCTCCCCGTGTGGCGCTTCTGGTACAGTGCTGTTGGGGTCACCTTCTGATTACCTTCTCTCAGTGTAGTGCACCTCTTCCACAGCATTCTGCTTTCCGCACTATGCAGGGCTCCTGCTTTTCCTCGTACGCGGTATGCTTCAACTGGGCTTTCAGGCTCCTCCTCCTCTTACCGGGTCGCTGCTTCATGCTACTCAGTTCGCGGGCACCCTTTCTGTGGGTTTCCCAGTCTTCGCTTCTACTGGACACACCGGTGCTCCGGTTCCCTCCACTCTCCACTCTGGGCTTTTCTTCCTTGCAGGGTTCCCCCTCTTCTTCCTCCGCAGCTGGGCCTCTTCTGTCTGTCACTCTGCTGGGTCCTCCCATCTGTACTGCTGCGGGCTCCCAGACTCTCTCCCGCCCCGAGTGGCATCTCTGCTGCTGGGCGCACGGGTGCACGGGCCCACAGTCCCGTAGGGGTATGTCCCCTTCACTGCTGGGCACCGTCTTCGTTCTCCTGCTGGGTCGCGTCCTCCGCACCCTCCTTTCTGCTGGGCACTGCTCCCTCTGTCACAGCGTGTCCAGCTGGGCTCTGTGCTGTGGGGCTTACTTTTCCCGATGCGCAACTGTGTTCCAGCGGCTTTTCCTCCTCGCTCGTCATTGTTGGGCACGGTGTCCCTTCTTCACTGTCGGGACGGCAGACCTAATTGCTGCTGCTCCACTGCTGGGCACCTCATTGCAGGGTGCTATCTCCATGGCACTGCTGGTGTACGTTTCTCCTCGTCGCCAGTTGTTGGCCCCCTCCCTTGGGCCCTGGCATGCCCTCACAAAGACAAACACGGAGCCTGCTTCAGTTCCAACTTCTCTTTATTCCTCCCATCGCATGACTAACATTACATCCCTCTTCCCTTGCCCCTCCCTTTCCTCCCACTTCCCGCTCCCTCCCATAGGCTTGAGCCTTTTCCCTTAAAGGGGCTCTGTCCTTATTCCCTCACAACACCGGTTTAATAATTTGTTCTTGAGAGTATTATCATAATGTTGCAAGCGACATGTTTAACGAAAGCCGTACATGTTGATGGTTACACCTCAGTCAACAGATGTCGCTCCCCAATGAGGGAAGTCGTTTTTGGGGGTGGGGGGTTTGTTAATCATGATTCAAAATACAAAGCTAAAATCCTTTGATATAATTTCAGGCATGTTATATGTTCTGTTAGCACTGAAAATAACTCTAAAATGAAACCTGTGCGAAGCATGTCAATTTTCAATTGAAACCCCTAATTTTTTTAAAAACTTGAGAAACACTATGAAAATGATAAAAGAGTTGAGGACACATGGGGAACTAATGTTCTATTTTTGCATCCTACTAAGGAAATAGACAAATGGAACAAATACCATTGTTTAATCTTAAAGTGTCGCCCTGCTCCTTTCACTGCATTTGACCTAAATAGAACGAGTGTTCTAGCTATATTCGAGGAAATTGGAACCCTCCAAGAGGTTAGCTCTACAGATATCGAACAAGTCGAATTCCTTAATGAGGTTGACTTGTCGATAGTTCATGTGTGGCTTGTGTCAAATGTGGTGAGAAATATACTGTGGAAAGTACGGATGGACTTATTTGCGTTGGGATCTGTGCTGGCTCAAGATCCTACAGTTATGAATATGGGAAATGACCAGAATTTTATAAGGAGCCCTAAATCCTGTTTATCTGATAAATTGCAAAGCACTCAAGAAAATGTATGTCGAAGTCAATTGAATTACGCCAGAAACTATGATCTGCAGAGGGAAGCACAAAATGATCACTCACAACCATCCTTGATATCACAACCGCAAGTTCTATCCTTGGCAAGCTGGAACACGTGCAGTTTTTCACACATGTTGGGAACAAGCGCATAATTTCTCACCGCATTTCACATAGTGGCAATGCAAGAGACTTGGTTAAGAAACCTATATGGGAGGGACATACTATTATCTTGCATCCTGCTAAGTCTGCTACTTGAGGCAGGCCCTCCTCAGGGCTATCGGTTGCCGTTAAAAATAACAAGGGTCTCCAAATCTTCCCCTGGGAGACACCCAATCTAATTTTGCAAATGGTTAAGGTTATATATCCAGGGGGAGGGATTGCATTAATTAACATATATCGCAATCCTACAGGCATTACAGATAAAAATGTCTTCAATGACCTTGAACATCTATTGGACTGCTCATTACAAGCACCTTATATTACAACTACCTATTGGTGGGCGATCTAAAATGCAGTTGTTATTTCCCAAAAACTTGGCAAGTATGAAATGGCAGACATTGATGAACAAAGAAGCTTGTCATGTGTAATGGTTCTTTGGTGGGAGACATCCCCCCACAAAACACTTGGCAGAGAGCACTGTGTTCATCAATCATTGATTAAGTTTATGTAGACACAAACTCATTTGGCAGGGCATTGGAATTTAAGGTCATAAAACAACTTCACAGTGATCATGATTTGCTTACTTTCCAGTGGTCACTTGAATTTCTACCTGTAAACATATGTCAAGATAGATTTCGTCCTCGCATGGTTGTGAACAAGGCTAGAATGAGATTTCACTGGAATGAGCATGCATTGACATCCTTAAATGATAATCTTGAATTTAATGACATGGGCGCAGTGTGCAAGAATTAATCATATACTGCTTTTCTACATTTATATCAAATACACTCTAGTACAGCGACTCATGCCTATTTCAAACCTAGGCATGAATATGATGCGGAAGTCCAATATAGAAAAGCGCTCTTGCATAGAGATAAAAGAGCGATAATAATATCATCTTTGAATGACAAAAAAAAGCTGATCTGTGCCTTAAATTGTAAATACAGGAATTGGTTGAGGTCTCATCAAAACCAATTGTATCAATCTGATGGGAAGGCAATGCTCAAATCTATCTCTACTAAAAACATGGCCCAAATATGGTCCTCAATCAATGCAGCTAATCATTCCAGCCAAATGCTAGTCCAGATAAACAGAGTGAATGAGAATGAATGGGTCGCCCGTTACACCAGCTTATATGTACTCCCTAATTCTAATCAACAAAATTCCATTCTGGAAAATCCAATTATCAGGGGCTGAAAATCTTGGAAGATGATGTGTTATTCCATATCAATAGATCGAGTGGTTCTAGGGCGCCGGGTCCTGCTGGCTTAAATAACCACATGTTTAAACAACATCGGAAACTGTGGGCCAAAATTCTTTACCACATTTTTAGGCAAATCATCACATCCGTTCCATCATTGTACCTATTTTCCAGAGATGAGATCGGTCTTGTGCTAGTAGCTACAGACCGATAGCCCTCTTGGACGCCCCGGGAAAAATGTTTTCATGGTTTATATTGAGAGATTTTAACAACTGGACTTCAAAATATTTCCAACGTGATCCTTTTCAAAAGGATTTATCCCGGGCCTAGGCACATCCATAAACCTATTGACAATAACCTCCATTATATCGCATCATGGCATCATAAAGCAACCACTATACTTAGTATTTGTCGATCTGAAGCGACATTTAACTCAGTTTATTGCTTTAAAAGCTGATTCGACAAGGGTGTCCACAATACCTAGTTGCACTAATTATAGATCTTCATACTAGAAACACTATACAAGTTAGGTTGACACTGAATGGTGAATTAACTTCACCAATTGACACACATAGAGGGCTGAGGCAAAGGTGTACCCTTGCCTCCGCCATCTTTAATTTCTTTATCTCTGACAGTGGAGAAGCATTCCAAAACATCATCACAGACTCGCCAAAGCTAGCAAACAAAACTCTAACATCTTTGCTTTACACAGACGATCTATTTCTAATGTCAAAAACACTTCAAGGCCTCCAAAGACTATTAGATGCACTGGCAACTTATGTCCAAGCTAATCTATTATCAAAAAACTTGGACAAAACTAAAATAATGAAGTGCAACAACATCAGAAAACAGAAGAACAAAAACTATTAGTGGTCACTTGAATGCGTAGAACTAGATTTTGTTCACTGCAATACATATTTAGGAATTGTTATTGCTGACTGTCGTGATGCGGGTATGTATATGGACACATTAAAGAGTAAACTTTCTACTGCTATCTCTCAAGCCACGATCATCCATGTTAACGTTAATGTTAAAGGACATTTGTACCGCGCACTATCACCACCGGAGTGGTCCCCTGGCGCTCTGGCGGTTCTGAAAAAGGAGGGGAGGATGAGTTAGTGGGACGAAGCAGGAAATGTGCAAGAGAGCAGTGATGTGCTGTTGGCAGCCTCAGCCCGGTGGGTCCGTTGGCTGGGCCTGGGGTGTTTGCGGCCGGTAGACGTCGTGTACTGTTGTGCACGACTATGTGTGTTTTTGTTTCGTTGTTGCAGTGTAGTGAAGTTTGTGCGATTTGTTGTGCTGTAGGTTTGGTTGTGTTTGGTTTGGAGTTTGAGAAGTGTTTGCAGAAAGGGAAATTGTTAGTAGGGTTGGTTAGCTTGCGTCTCTATCCTGAGTTGAGGCGCTCGGTTTGCGTGGTCTCCCCTGATGCAGCTCTGTCCAGATCTGGGTCCGACTGGCATATAAGGTTCCTTACTCTTCAGGCCCCCACCTCTAACATGCTCTCTCAGTGCTCCCCTTATTCTCATTTAATACTCCTGTGGCAAGTGCATCTGCCAATGTCAACCTCTTAGGTAGTGTGGTGATTGTCAATATCTCGTCAATTCCATACCACTATGGTACCTGGCGGTAACTAAGGGCAGGCGAGGTGTTGGTGGGATTGTCTAGGGTAGTTGACTCAGTCTCCGTGCTTGCGTCTGTGTTCCAGTCTGTCCGGTGTCCATGCTAGACATGGCAAATTTACAACTACACCGGCCATAACATATTACCTGCAAAAAGTAACACCTATTTTGTTATATGCTTCTGAAACTAAACCAGTAATTTCACCAAGAACATGGGATTTGTTGGAAAGCAAGTATTGTCAGCGTTTGTTACATTTACCAAACTGCACACCTATAGCTAGGATACGACATGAGCTTGGTTTTATCTCATTATATAGGAGGTATTTGTGGCAGATAATAACCCTTTTCAGAAAATGCATCCTAGCCCTCCAATCAACCACGATAATGGGAGTTTTGGCTAATTATGTATTCTCTTCTAGGGAGGAGTGTATCTCCAAATGGCGTCGCCTGGGTACCCATATCCTAGCTGAAGCAGATCTTACTTTGTTGGATCTAATACAAAATCCCATGAGAGCCAAAACCAACATTTTCCAATGGGATTGGATATCGACTATTGCTGAATGCAAGACCTATAGTGACCATAATGAAAATCCATTCCATGTTAAAAGATACAACACCCCTGAGTTATATATACTGAAACATCCTTCAACGGTGCATAGAGTGGATTTCATGCGGTTGCGTTTTAATTTATGGTCTACTAAAGACGTTTTGGCAAAACGCAAAATAATTTCCCAAACAGAGAATATCAGTCGATTTTACAGGACGCCATTACAGAGAGAAACACTAAGACATTTACTAGTTGAGTGTCCAGCCTTGAGGGATTTAAGAATAACACACTTGAAACCCAGAATGAAAGGATATCGAGCTGTGTCACCTGATTTTTTATGGAAAATTATTCATTATGGCTTCTTAACGCAAATGAGAATCGGAGCAATAGGCTTTCTTCAAGCATTGAATTTAAATGAGAATTAAACCCATATCAGCAGATTATTAGAATTTTACGAAGTTTGGAATCATATGCATTTTAGAAATAGCATATATTAAATAATTATACTGTATAAAGAAATTTTTTAGCGACAAGCAGATTACATTTACTGATTTGAGTGCAATGTAAACATGTTTTTTTTTTTACATTTTTTGTGTCATGTGTTACGATTCTCAGATCTTAGTTTGTTTTCTTTAACATTGTTTATTATGTTATTATGTTGTAAATAAATATTGTAAAGTTGACTTAAGTTAGCTAAATCAATACAATTTTTTTTTTAAATGCCTTTAACCGCCTTCATCTTCTTAATCTATATTGGAGTCACTCGATTTCAGATTTGGGGATTTTTAGCAGGAGATTTGAACTCCGACTGTTTGTCGAACCCTGGTTCTAATGCTGATACGCTGAAACATCATGGTAGAGAAAAATCTCAAAACAACAGGAAGAAATGAAGAGCGTTTTTCAAGGTTAGGAATCTAAAAGTTGCAGCTGGCAACATCCAAGTGGACATTCCGTGCAAACCCACTTGGAGTGGGCACAATTAGTTCGTTAACCTTGATTATTTAGTTTTGTAATAATCTCTTTGATTTTTGTTCAGGTTTTAACGTAAATGAGGAAAAAACGAGCGACCACAGCATTTTGAAGGCATCATTTGATATGATATGATGAGTCATGATATGATGTGTTTCTAGGCACGACAAGACAAGGTAGGGACGACAGAGGGGGTACAAAACAAACGATTTTACTAGGCATTATGTCATTCAGATTATGCAAGTGCAGGAGGGAGGTTGAGGGGAGAAGTGCCAGTGGGAGGGAAAGGGAAGTGCAATCAGGGCAGCATTGCTCCAAGTAAGTGCAGCAGGGGCAGCCGGCTCAGGGTAAGTGCAAAGGAGGCAGGGGACCGTAGGGTAACAGATACAGCCCCGAAGTCCACGGTAGGCTCGAAGGCAGTGCAGGGGCTATTGGTCGTGGAGGAAATTGAAATTGAATTAGCTGCCGTGAGACCAGGTTATCAGGTTAACCTCACTGCACACATCAAATGTCATAGGATTATGAAAATAATGGGAAATAGATCAAGCTTTATACATAGAGCTAGAGCGGTAATCTAAAATTGTACGAGCGAGGACAAATATGAAATGTTCTCTCCTGCACATTTCTGACATTTTTACAAAACTAATTAAAAACATTTCAATCATAATAATAACTGACGTAAGCAGAGATGTTTTGACGCTGAAATTCAATCAAAGAAGTGGGCCTTGAGATATACATTACAACTGCTGCGATGCACCAATCTCTCTGAGATATTATACCATTAGGAGACTAGACGAGCCAAACAAGCATATACAAATTGGCCCAGAACACATAAGTACGAGCGCAGGCAGAAAGAGGGTGAGCAAATGTTGCGGATAATTACATCAAATAATTCCTGTACTTCTTGGACGCTGATTAATGACAGAACTATAACTGGGGAGCCCCTACAATACAACCCTGTCTGTGAAGAAGCAAGAGCGAAACATATCAGAAAATATAATAGTCCACCAACTAGAATTTCCTATGTGGCTCCTGCGCATTGCCAATGGTCGTTCTCTTTTGAAGTGCAAGAGATAGAGATGTTGATCAAGAAAGCTCCAATATCAGCTGCTCTGGTCCTTAGTGGGCTAAGCAATATGATACTGAAAAGCGATCTGATGTTATGGATGCATGTCCTATTTGTACGTTTCAAGAACATCATAGAAACTAAAATATTATCTCAGTCCAGGAGTCAAGCAATAGTCATTCCGATATATAAAAAAGGTGACAGATCGGACCCGTTCAGCTATCGTCCTATTACTGTTCTGGATCCCGATAGCAAATCTTTTTCTGATTTAATCCTTCAGAAGCTAGAGGAATGGGCTACTTATACTAAAAGGCAAACAGAATTTCATAAGGGAATGAACACCCTGACGAAGGACTACTTAGTGAATTGTCTCCAGGAGAAATCATGTTGCCCGGAGGGAACACCTTTTATACATTGCTGCAAATGACTTCTCGCTGGCTTTTGACAATATCAATAGAGCATGCCTGTGGGAAAAACTCCCTGATTTTTTACTTGGAATTCTTGTTAAGATCCATTAGAGTTCAACAGTTCAGGTAAGATTGAATGGGCAGGAATGTCTGACAAGTGCCCTGCCGAACTATCAGGGTCTTCGACAGCGATGCGTTTTGGCTCACTGTCTATTCTATCTCTCCTTATCTGACTTGGATATATACTTGAAATCTGTGGCTTTTGCCCCTTCAAAAATAGCTGGTTGTCATATGCGGACAATATAATCTTGCTGGACACAACGCAGAAAATTAAAGTTACTCACCGTAATGACTACAGTACTCATAGTCCTTAGTGCCCTTTCCTTCATCCTTGTGGGCGTCCCCCAACATGGGAACGGTACCGGAACCTTTGCCAGCAAAAAATTGAACGTCCCCTTTAAATTTAGTATAGTGCGCCCCGCTGAGGCCCTGACTTCCGGTGCCTCACCTCAGTACCCTTTGAACACATCGGACGCTCAAATACCTGGCTACTCTTAGTGCAATTTAGCCCTTGGTATACTAGCGGGGGAAGGTACGTGGGACGTATGGAGGAAAGGGGACAAAGCACTATGAGCACTCTAGTCACTACGGTGAGTAACTTTAATTATTCATACATCCCGTCCCCTTTCGTCCATCCTTGTGGGTGATTCCACCGAACAAGAACATAGGGTGGAGCTTTGACAACCTGCCTCATATCTGCGATGAAGCAAACAGGTTCTTCAGAACTGCCTGACTAAACTCTGCATCGCGCTTGGAACTGGTGTCCAGTGAGTAGTACCTACAAAAGGCTGAGGGAGTGGCCCAAGTAGCCACCGTGCTGATGACATCCCAAGAAGCATGTCTCTGAAATGTGACGGCCCTGGCCTTAGCTCTGACCGCATGGGCATGAATCCTCTCAGGAACAGGTTTGGCCATGGCCGTGTACACTGCCGAAATGGCCTGAACCAGTGCTCCAGATAAGATTTGGAAGTGGGAGTATTTTACTCCCTATTTTTGAAAATTGGGAGTAAAATTATTTTTTAGGGAGTAAAAAGTCCAGTTCCCAATGAGAGTATTTTATACGCGAGTAAAAATATGTTTTAACTGAAAAACGGGAATGCTTTTGTAATATTTATTTCTTTGCACCTAGTTATTCACGCACTTTAAAAGATACATGTTTACATCTTCCAATCAGACCGTTAAAATAGAAGGTTCTTCCTGTGGCACTATGTGCACTACTGGTCCACACATGTCCGTGGGGCTGTAAGAGAGAAAGCAGGGGTGCAAGATACTACATTTCTTTTTCCTATTTTGTGTTGGGAGTATTTTTATTCCCTATTTTAATTTTTTGGGAGTATATGCCAACTTGTAGGGAGTAAAAGTGGCGATACACCCCTTATCTGTAGGGCTGGCCTGAACCATCCATCGGGCGATGGAAGGCTGAGAGTCGGGCCAGGACTCCCCAAAAGTCACGAACAATGCCTCAGACTTCTTGAAGGATTTCGTCCGAGAGAGATAAAACCTGAGAACCCTCTTGAGGTCCAAGGAATGAAGGGCCCTCTCTGGCTCAGACTGTGGGTTCGGGAAATACACCGGCAGGCAGATCTCTTGATTCAGATGGAACTGAGAGACCACCTTGGGCAAGGAGTTTGGGTGAGTACGCAAGATGACCTTGTCGTTGTGAAACGTGGTGAAGGGCTCACACGAAGACAGCGCCTGCAGCTTACTAACCCTGCGCAAAGAGGTGAGAGCCACCAACAAAACCATTTTTAGCATCACCAAGCAGATGTCCACAGAGGCCATCGGCTTGAAAGGTTTGCGTTGCAAAGCTGCAAGAACCACATTAAGATCCCAGACAGAATGCAGCTAATGCACCAGACGGAAAAGTCTAGACAACCGCTTAAGGTGGGCTTTAACCACCAGGCTGACTGACGAAAATACATGCTCCGGGGAATTCTTATAAGCCCCAATGGCCCCCAAATACATGCATCAAGTACCCACCTAAACTCCTGAATGAGCCAGTTGTGCTGAAAAAGCCAGTACGCCGTCCAGAGGACAGGTGATAGGGTCCAGACCTTTATCGCGTGCCCAATGGCAGAACCTAGTCCATTTGCTATTACACTGGGACCGAGTCGAGGGCTTCCTGGTCTGCTGAATGATGTCCCAGTTATCATCAGAAAATTGAGCATGCTGAAGCCTCAGCTGGTCAGGAACCAGTCCCCCAAGGCCAGTTTGGCCGGGTCTTGATGTTCCACTGCCCCGCCCTGCTGTGTCAGGAAACCCCTACTGGGGATCGGAAGATGGACGGCACCCCGGGAGCCCAACTGCAGCAGATCCGAAAACCAGGGTCTTGAAGGCCAGTGTGGGGCAACCAGGATTAGGCTGCAGCCCATGGAGGCAAGGAACTTGCAGAGGGTCCATTGGAGCAGAGGGGTGGGCGGGAACGCATAACACCTGCTGCCGTGCCAACAGATCTGGAAGGTGTTTTCCAGGGACCCCAACCTGCTGTTTTGCTTTCACAAAGTGCCCGGATATGTTACACAGACCTCTTAGCTGTTTTCCCCCACCCCAGTGCACTGAATGAAAACCTTGGACGCTGGAGGGCAATTATTCACACAGACACCCAACTGCAATGCTTAATGTCTCTTTATGGCCTCTTTATTCATACCCTCAACAAAAACAATACATGAATGGATAAATGCAACAAAAATACTAAATTAATAAGTGAATGCTATACATGCAAAGAATAAAAATATATAAATTAAATACATCACTGTTGACAGAGCAGCAAGAAACATCCTCATCTCGCTAGAAGTCACTGAAAAGACCCCAAACAGTCAAGGAGAGAGATCTCGACAACAACAGGCTTGGAGCGATGCATCCATCCTCCAAGTGAAGCATTTTTACTTGACCACCTTGGCGTACCTCATTTTAAGCCCTCCGCAATCGCGGGGTGGCACTTTATCAATCATTCGGGCTCTTGAAGTTTCTACCCATTGGCAGCTCTCATGGGCCCCCAGCAGGAGTGACTCATGGTAAACTTCAAGGAGCAGAACTTTTCCCTCTCTCAAGAGAACATGAAAACAACTCCATAATTCATACTCTGTTCTGACAATATCTATGGTAACGTTATCAGGTACCAGCCGGCACTGGCTTATTCTAGCCTATTCACGCACCTTTTTCCCGAAGTGCAATGCAGACTAACATAAGAAAAGAATAACGTTGAAAACATGTTTACCATTGGAATAATACGAGCAACGTTGAAAACATGTTTGTCCTCCAAGCAGTTCACATCAAGCGCAGATTCCACTGAGGCCTGAAGCAAATGTCCATTATGGCTTCTAGTGCATCAGAATGCACTGCGCAGAAGCGCCATGTTTTAGTCAAAAGCATTACAATCCAACCCTGGACATTTCACTTGCATAACTCAGTGATACGAATGTCAGGTTTTGAAACCGATGCAATATCATATCTAAACTAGGAATACACTGAATGCAACAACAGCAAAAAGTTATAGTCACAGCCATTTCACAAATACAAGCAAAGGCATAGCGCAGAGTACCTCCAACATCTGGGATACACGAACACAACCAGTCCCACCAATTCCCGGTGTGATATTGTGTTAACTGTTTCATTAAGTCTTTCAAACTTTGGATGTGATTTTCAATAGATCGGGAGTGGTCACTCAAATTAAAACAGTAAATGCCTTCAAATGCGTTCCAACCCAGGTTATGTTTAAGTAGCTAATAATCAATAGCAGCTTGGTTCTACAAGGATGATTTTCTCGTGGTTTGGCTATCTAGAAGCAGCTCCTCTAAAACCTAAGAAGTATGATTGAGTCCTTTTACTATTAAACATGCTAACTTGATCAACGAGTTATAGCCCCCAGCAGCTAATCCCCAAATTCCCACCAATGAAAATGCAAGGCCCAAAACTTCAGATTCTGATAACAAGTGCACAGTTTAATCACATTTTGGGGATAGCCCTACAGTTTCAAAAGTTGATCTTCTCATTCGATGTGATACGGCTGCAAAGAAAACAACATTCATCCAAGCCGTGTTTAAGCACATGGTCCTCCAGAAATGTTAGCTGGAATGTAAGTATATTTAATGTTGCCACATGACGTTTCACATTGTTCAAATTGCTAGCAGCTACAAAGGTATGATTGCATTACATTCTGTTATTTACATTGGTACATGTGCTTGGAGCACGTGAACACAACTGCTTCTCAAACACAGTTCGGTTTTCCTCTTTGGCTATGTTCAGCTGCTAACATTTGCCAACCTCTTTTAGTTCACAGGTCATACAATAGCAAACATTGCCTTGGGTGACATTGTAGGTCACTATCTGAGTAACGTTTCTCCACTTTTGGTCCGTTTCCTAGCAAAACCTACAATACTTGTAGATGGAGAATGATTGCTGCACATCGGAATCCTCCACTAACGAATCATTATGCATAACTCCAAATATGTGTCTCAAAATTCAAGCAGGCATTGGCACCGCTACCAGATATGTGGCCAAAAGTTCTACTGCATTGTGCACGTCTGTCAAAAAGAAATGTGAAATGTTCAGAACCTTCCGTGCAAGATATGCCCATATGATTTCCATTTGGGCAATCATCTGCAAATATCTCTGCCGTGCTAACGACATCTCTCATACAGCTGGCGTCAGTGTTTCTTGAGCTTGTACCTGGCGTGTTCTCAACGCCTTGCAAATCCAGTTCTTCATGCCTGGGGTATTGAAGTCAGCATCGTGCGGCCTCCGGACCTCATTCCTCAGCATCGTCAGACTCATATTGTCGGCTGTGCAGATATGACTACTTGTGTTTGTTGTAGATTGCCGCTTGACTCTCCCGAATGGGGTCCACTTAGTATCACAATTACACCAATCAGGCACAGGTTCTACAAGGCAAACCCAGAAATGACATATCAGTATTGATAATCACTCTCTTAAGTAGCATTTGTCTGCTGGCACATAATCCAATTTCTCTTTGCTAGTCTCCATTACCAAAACGACTTGGTCCATGCCGGATGCTATGACGTCCGCCGGTATGGGTTTGCCACATGATTATTCTACCCACACCTTCGCACCCGGCACCATGCTGTCTGATGTGCCAAAACCATGCTCCCCACGAGTAGTTAACAATGTAGGGGGCTCACCCTTTCTGATCATAGACAATTTAATAGGTATAACAATCAATTGTGCTATCCTGTCTCCATCATGAAAAAGCAGTGCTTGCTCTCCACTGTGCATCAAAATAACCTTGATTTCTCCTTTGCAATCAGCATCTATTACTCCCCACAGTTCTTGGATGCCCTTTAATGCTAATCCAGATCTTGGGGCAATAACTCCTATGTGTTCTGTGGAATCTGTACTCTAATCCCAGTTTCAATCCCTATCATACCTCTGGGTTATAACCTGATTTCTTTGTGAGCATGCAAGTCTACCCCTGCAGATTCTGGGGTTGCTCAGTATGGAGCATTATCTCCCGGTACAATAAAGTCTCTTCAGCTGAATTAAGTTGCATCTGCAATGCAGTGGTCAACATTCACATCAGTGTTTCATTCTCAGTCAATGGCCTATTATTCAAAATGTACACAACATCAAACACACGATCATGCCAGCCTACCAGGCTGCCATTGCCCGATTTACGCAATTGTTCTTTCAAAGAATCGTTCATGCTTTCAATCAAACCACCTGCTTTGTGGTGATACCGTACATGATAAAGACACTCAATGTTATTTTCTTGACAGTTTTCCTGAATTAATTTACCTTTCAGGTATGAGCTGTTATCACTTTGAATTTGCAAGGGCTCCCCATAATACAACATAATATGATCTAACACTTTAATAGTGTTCATTTGTGTATCTCTCTTGCATGGCAGAACCATCAGATACCCAGATTATGTGTCCACAATGTTGCATGCATACTGACAACCTTTACTGATTGGGAGAGGCACAATATAATAGATCTGCCAGATTTGACTCAGCAACTTACCTCTTTGTAAAGTGCCCTGGACATTGTGAGGGATGGGCCTATGCTGCTGATGTTGACAAACCGGACATTGAAAATTATCGTTTTCACTACTTCTAGAGGGATACTAATCCCTTGAGTTTGTGCCCACCTGCATGTAGTCTTCTCTCCCATGTTTCCACATTTCTGGCGTGCCCACTTTGCCAAACCCGCAACATCACACTCCTGAACCTGCGTGTCCACAGAGAAAATCTTGGTGTGTTTGTCTGTAACAGAATTGAGCCAGCATTCCAATTAGTCAGTAGTACAGTGTGCATCCACATGATACACTGTTACCTTACTTCTTAATAGCATTTCCCTGATATCTTACCACAGTTCCTTTCCCCTCAATTCTTTGGAATGTGGGGACATTTTCCACCCATTCTTTTGTCATGTCGGCAGCCACATAGCTAGCCCATTAGCCACTGACCATGAATCTGTGTACAGATGACATTGACCAGGTATTTCTTGTTTCAAGGCTTGATACACTGCATAAAGTTCTGCAAATTAGCTGCTCTTCCCATTACCTGATGTTTTTACGATCTTTTTTGTCTTGGGATTATATGACACAGCTTTCCAGTAACGCTCAGTTCCTATATAGCGAGCAGAGCCGTCAGTGAACCAGGCATGTTCTGTCTGTTCTACTGTCATATCCCCATTAGGTACTCCCCATTTTACTGGAGACTCATGCACGTCTGTCACTTCCTCCAGCATATAGTCTACAGGGAGTACACTAGCCACTTTCTCATGTAGTTTTGCAACCCCACTCTTTCCTGATTTGGCTCTATCCAGGATATACCATTTTCACTTGATTATACTGGCTTCTTGGGCATGTCCTATCCTGTGTGTTTTAGGAGTACTTAAAACCCATTGCATAATCAGAATTTCGGGCCTGATCAAGTACATCATGACCCACTGTCATTTGTTCAGTATTAACAAGAGCCCAATAAGACGCTAGGAGTTGCTTTTCAAACAGAGTGTACCTATCACCAGCCTCGGGTAATTTGCGACTTTAAAATCCCAAGGGAACCCGCCGTCTGTCTTGCTTTTGCCACAAGCTCCAGTTAGCCTAATTTTTGTGTATACAGACACATTTAATTCCACTTCTCCTGACTTCAAATGCCACAAAACAAGCACATACTGCACAGTGTAATTTGTCAAATCAAACATTCTCTGTTGTTCCTCTCCCCACTCAAACTCATACTTTGTTCGCGTCACTTTGTACAGTGGAGCCAATATTTGGCCTATATGTGGTATATGCTCTCTCCAAAACTCAAACAGCCCTATGAACTGCTGAGATTGCTTCTTGTTCACAAGAGTGGTAAACTCAAATATCTTTTGCTGAGTTTTCGACACATCTCTCGATGTCCGTTATGCCACTGAATTCCCATAAATACCAGTCTCAGCTGACCCTTGAATTTTGTTAGGGTTAATCTCCCACCCTTCCTTCTTTAGCCTGTCAATGATTACTTCCAATTGATCTTGCAGACTTTGTTTGCCTTTGCCCTGAATCAAAATATCATCAATGTAATGCAAGATTTGTATGTCAGGTTTAAACAATATCTTGTCCAAATGTTCTGCTACCAGCCGGTGACAAATTGTTGGGCTGTGCAAGAACTCCATTGGCAACCTCGTGAAGGTATACTGCCACCCATTCCAAGAAAATGAAAACTCTTTCTGGCACTTCTCAGCACACAGAGGAAAAAACATTTGCTAAGTCTAACACATCATACAGGACTAAAGGGGGAGTGTATTTGTTCAATTCTCTGTCATTCTCCAACTTCCAACCCCTTTTTCACGGGTAACACTGGGTTAGTCCATGCAGAAGTAATTGGACGTAATACTCCCACTTCTACATTTTTTTTTAATGGTGTCTTAAATGTCCTTATGAATGCGGTATTGCTTCATAGATAAACGCTTCACGGACAAATGCACATGCACCCTTCCAGAATGTCAAAACTAATCATATACTCGTCATATACTCGGGGGTCGGGACAATCAACACATGATATTTCTAATTTGGCAAATTAGCTATCTTAATTTCCACTCTTGTCTGTACCACTGGTGTTTCCTTACCCCCAAGTCCAGTAATGGTAAAGTGTTGACCTTTAAACCTGGAAGGATTTCCATGAATCAATGAGACCTGCGCCCCGGTGTCTATAAAAGCTTGGATGTCTTGTGCATTTTCATGCAAAAGATCTTAATAGTAACATGAGGCTAAAAAAAACAATACAAAAATGAGGTTGTCTGTCAACTTTTATACGAGCTGAAGCTGCAGGGGCTTTGCATAATCCTAGTCAACTTTAGAGTGAGTGTACTCGGACTCTAACATTGCAATCACTGATTTTCTCAAATCAGCATATGTTGGCTGTTACCGGGAAGGGACTCCCATAGACCCTTCTTCCAGCTTTTCCTTAGGAGGAGCCATATGGTGAAGTGTCCACTTTCAACTTGGTCACCACCTGCCTCTTAACTTGTTAATAGCGCTCCTTCCCAGCCAGTCCCCTCTTTTTGTATAACTCATACATTTCCCTGGTTTCAATACCGCCAATCTCGTACCATGGTTCACCATCTTTCAACAATGCCAAAAACATGTCCTTTCTTGACACCCAAGTCTCTGCTATCTTGTCTCTGGCCCTCCATTCTTCTTTCACTATGCCACCCTTCTCTCTCTCTTAGTATCCTCACTTTTGTCCCATTCTGACAGTTGCTGAATTGCATCAACCAGCTCATCAGTTGGTTTCCCAGTCATACGTACTAAAGAAGTCATGATGACCCCTTTATATAAAGGTGGGGCCGTTCTTATAACCCTATTTCTGGTGGACACAGACAGCGACACCACCCCCATATGTGCCAGATCTACTACATGAATTGCCTCTTTCAGGGCAGACTCTCAGATTTTTTGAACTGCCTCCTCTAATGTATTCCACTCCTTTTCCTCACTTTTCCTTGTGGTGCGAACACCATTCTTTAAGGTCAACCCTCCGGATAAACTTTAGGTCTGATAATCGGACCACCCCAGGCCCTGTCCTTTGTCTTAAACACGCTAGGACCTTAAATCGCAAAGCTTCTCTGGATTCCGGACCTTCTGTCTTGCAAATGTTGGTGATGACAAAGTTTCTTTGGTCCATAACAAAATCATGTGTACAAGTGTCCACTATTGTAGGCATTTGGCACTTTCTAAGACTCAGGTTCTGTGAGGATCCCAACTTGCAGAAGGCATTCAATGTTGGAGGGTGTTTAGGCATTTTTTGACCCATATTCTGAGCGAATGTCAGGGAAGAAAAAGCGCAACAAATCGGTGGGGTCTACCAACAGGCCTGCGGCATCCCCATCAAACATTTGCACTATACAGTTGAGCAAAGCCTCCCCTGTTCTCTGCTTCAACTGAGTAATAATCTCACCAGCCTCTTGTTGTGTGTAATCTTCGATTGTAGTCAAATCCACAACTCCCCCTCCGAGGTTATGGGGATGGAAGCCAGCCCTACGCCTATTTACTGGTTTAGCACTGGCAGTCTTTTTGTCATGTTTGGATACAGATTCAATGTCCACCTCTAAACTACACTCCGAGTTGGCGGAGTTCCAAATATCACCGTCCCATTGGTCTGGGTAATAGTCCACCCCTGCCATGGCAATGACAGCTGCCACTTTCTTCTTATTTACGTTACCCCGCCATTTTTTTTACTTGTATATCGGGCAAACCTTACAGCTGCCCGCTCAGCCACCACCTGATATTGGTCTGTCTTATCATGCCAATGTTTCATCTGTAACTGCTGCATTAGCGCAATGTGCTTTTCAGCAGCCAACTCTTTTTCCAAGCGTAAAATGTCTTCAATCAACTCAACATTCCTCTGTTGCATTTTTCTGTATGCATGCAATAGAGACCACACCTGCCTTCTCAGCGCTGCAAATTCTTTTCCCTTTTTTACTGAAACCACCTGTAACCAGGGCATACATTGATTTCTACTGCAATTTGTTTTTGGTGTTGTGTTGACATGGGGTCTATGTCCTAATGCAACCACTTAAACTGTTACATTAAACCGCTGACACAAGTGATTGCCCTGACAGACTAATGCGCTCCAATGTCACATGGACCATGGATGGACTCTGCTGTCAATCAAGAAGCATGAAGTGTTTCTGAATGGTATAAGAGAAAATAGGGAGACAGAACAGTCCACACCGCTTGATTTGACATTTAATATATATTTATTATTAATTCTTCGCAAGAAGAGTGTTTACCTTGTTTTGCTTTCTAGCATAATATGGCACATGCTTTAAAGTTTTATCTTTTTTGTACAGTATTTACTCACAGCAGAAACAATTATTTCCAAAAAGCAATAGTCCATTTGTAGAATAAATCACACACTATAAAAGTGGTGTACCCCTGTGCTTTGGTAGACATTCCAATAACACTTTTCAAGTGTGCGCATTGCATTGAGACAAGACATTGGATCAAGTACAGAGAAACACTTAAAATGTTAATGTACTGTACAATGTTCAGCTATAGGGATTGTTGGTGTTAGTTTTGTCTGTTGTACTCTGCACATAAAGTATTCTGACAGTTACATGTGTCTACCCTAAATTTGTTGGCAGACATCCCCTGTCAAACTTTGGTTTAGTAAAATCGAAATGGTAAAGCAATGCTGGTTCAATCGCGCAATTGTTTTTCAGTTTTATTGAAACAATGCTTGTATCATCCAGTTCTCGAGTCTTTTCATAAACATTTCTAAAATAAATAGGCACAGTCGAGATGTGCTTAGAATCTAAATCAATGTGTGGCACACACATAGAAAAGAGGTGCACTGTAAAACATATGTTTTACTTACCATAACACACATGTGATTAGTGATACCATATAAACGGACTGACTGGTTTGATTGCGTTTGTCATCTGCTTATGCCAGGCTGTAGTCCAATGGATTCCTGAAACCCATGTTTTGTTTTCAAATCAGTTCCTTTCGTATGGGATAATTATCTGGAAATATTTACGATAAATGCTCTGCAGATACTAATGTATATTCTTTTAGCTTAAGCACTCACAACTGAGTTCTGGACCTTTCTGTAGGATACTGTATTATTATTTGTCTGAGGAGGTTTGTTATTCATTTTATCAGTATATCTGTTACGCTCACCTGGCTCCCACAGGGGCGTCGGTCGGACCCGGATGGCTGCGGTCTCCACCAACGTGATGCGTAGTGCAAAGATGACTGACTGGACTGGGCCTCCTAATCTTGTCAGCTTGACCCGTAGAAGTATTCTCCTGCAAGTGGAGGGATGGATTTAGCCACCCGTGGATTCAAGTGATGGCACCCCCCACAGTCCTCCCCACTAATCACCTCTGAAGTGCCCTCTCAGCAATCTCACCTTATATTCTTGAAAGATGAGCTCTCCATCCTGCATGGATTGCAGGGGCGCGTTGATGCCAGTTACTTCACTGGTTTGAAGGTGTGGGAGAGTTCCGGAGAGTATTGACTCTGAGGTTCCTGGCAAGGACCAGTAAGTATCAAGTTCATAGAGTTCAATATGTCCGATGTTTCACTCTTGTCCCCCCTTCCTTCCTTGTCTTGCAGCTGAGATCGTGAGAAGATGCTCTCGTGGCAGCTGGTGGCGCTCAGGTAAGAGTCTGTATTACCCGACGCTGTCCGGTAAATATTGCACGTGTTTAACGTGTTGTTTTCTCTCTCTTTGCAGGTGCGGCACATGAAGATGTGGAGAGTTATAGAATAATGCCTCCGGTGGTAAATCAGGTAAGTCTATGGTGATAAGAGTTATATTTGTTGGTTTTCTCGGCTCACCTTGTTGTTTTCTTTTGTCCCCCAGGTGCCGGAGTTCGGCAAAGAAATGATGGAGGCAGCGCCGAATCGAAAGATGCTGCGAGGACTGGTGAGTATGGGGCGGCGCTGCATCTGGAGATGCGACACGTACAGAAATGATGTTCTTTCCAGGTCCGGAGGCGAGATGGATCCGGAATCAGGTGAGGAATTCGAAAATAGTTTGTTTTCTAACCTTGTCCTTTTCTTTCCTCTTTGTTTTAGGAGCTCCAGATTCGAGGCGGGCGTGGCAGAAGACTGGATGCAGACTGCAGGCACGGTGAGCGTTATGCTGTTGGATGCAGAATAACGCGAAGCGTGTGCTTCTGTTCGGGCGTGGTTTAAATAGCCTCCAAAGTAGTTCCAGGTAAGAAGTTCCCCAGAACCACGCCCGAGTAAAAAATAGTCCCTGTAATAAAATAGTCCCATCCAGGCCTCACGTTGGCTTGGACTCACTTGCAGCATGGTCTGCATCAGGTAAGTAAAGTCTATGAGCCTGGCACCTATGGCGCCAGGACTGATTTCTATGATGAGCCTGGCGTCTAAGGCGCCAGGACTGAACCCAAACAGCCCCCAGCCGGGGCTGTTGGGGTTTTAATAAGTATCTGGATGCCTGCTCCCGGAGCTGATGGGCTTGGTCCTGATGCCCGGGAGTAGGCATCATGACAATATTCTAAAATGTAATTTGCTCAAGTGACCTATGGCAAGATGTAAAAAAGTATCCCTAATGTGAAACAAAAGGTTCTCTTTGGATATTGGAGGAAAAGAGTACAGTTTTAAAATAAAGGGTTACTTTCCTATTGTCGCTACTTTTCTCGGAAAGCCAAAACCCATCACACAAACCTAAGTTGAGAGATACCACTACACTTAGAGACACCATTACTATGCCGAGAGATGCCACTAGGATGCTGAGAAAGAGAGCACAACACTAAGATACTAAGATTGAGCTGACAGACACAATTCCCTTCAAATTTCCATGTGGATTGACAGATATGCTGTACTGAGCAGGAAGCAAGATGCAGCTGCCATAGGTGTCTTGAAAATGCTATTGAAATATTGAATTGAACCCCACACAGCATAGAGAATTTGGTGCAGCACCTCTGCTGACTGCCTTTTCCACCTTCCCTGTTTTGAACCAGAACTTGAAGGGAGCGAAGGGCAAGGAGTATTAATGAGTAAAGTGAAACTGTGGAGAGCCTTGGATGCTGCTCTTTGTGCCCACTACCAAGCACAACGTTTGGCCAGAAATTAGACTTTTTTGAGGAAATTGTTTGAATATGATTAATATCAATTTTTACAAACAATTTGACTCAATTTTCTCCAATTTACTTTTATTAAATACATTTCATTTTACCACCTACCTGCCATTTTCCATTGTTGACTATTAATATTACAGGTATTTATAGTTATGTGGAGTGATTGAATATTGTGACTACATTTGCGATATCTGCTGGCCAATCGGACAACGGGCGATTAAGGTGAGGTTTCTTCAATTCATGTCTGCTAGCCCCCCTGCTATTTATAGTTTTTCTTTGGTATTTTACTCCCTGTCAGCAGGATCTAATATTTCCACCAGTTTTAAATGGATGTAGTCCTGTATGCTGAGAACACAATTTTGTTGGATCTTACTCCAAAGGTCCTTGGCTATGGCTTGCGTTATGTCACAAGCTAATTTGAGACTAATGGTCTGTATTTGCATTTGACCAAGTCCAAAATAGTTATCTTTGGCAAGGACTTTGTTGCTGGCGTTCTTCTGCGAACTGTGGATTTATGGACTTGTTGGACTTAATTCTTGTGGCAATCAGCGGATTCACGCAGAATGATTGGCTTAGACTATTGGCCTGCTTCTGCTGCCTTGTGAGTGGATCATCTCCTATAAATATAGTGAGCACGCGCACACTCGTGAAAGTACTCGAAAGTACTGCTTTGCCGCTGAAGGACTTTGTTGCTGGTGCTGGCGTTCTTCTGCAAACTGTGGACATGTGGACTTGTTGGACTTAATTCTTGTGCAATCAGCGGATTCACGCAGGTGAAACACTTTATTGAGCACAAGGGACTGAGAACTCTATCAGCTGCCTTCATTTACAGCTGCTTTGATAGTCATTACATCGTGTCATAATTTGTGGTTTGTATTTCTCATAGCATGATTGGCTTAGACTATTGGCCAGCCTCTGCTGCCTTGTGAGTGGATCATCTCCTATAAAGATAGTGTACACGCGCGCAGCGCGCCCGCACTGGTGAAAGTACTGCTTTGCCGCAGTGAGAGGCATTTTGTAGACGGCTGCAATCTTGTGACTCGGCGTTCATTCATTGTTCGTACCTTCCATTTTCTGAGGGAAAGGAAGTTACGGCTTTACACGCTGCAGTCACGCGGGTTAGTTTGCTTGTTTTTACATTTCTGAACCCTCATGGTATTTTCTTTTTATACACTTAAAACCAGTATGCCTTCTACTTGTGGAGTTGCTGTGGAGATGGGAGCAGAGGCAAGACCTTTCCGCTCATGTATTATCTCTATCACCCTCACTCCAGTTAATTCTACCAATCTACCCTTTCAGCGATCTCACCACTCTTGCACTCACAAAGGTCTCAGGGGGTGAATCGATCTGCAATGCTGTTGTCTTTCCTCACTCCCGCCTTGTGTGGTCGTTTAAGAACAGATGATGATGATAATTGTGACCTTTCTGACTCGACATGATACGCTCGACGCAAGGGAAACAAAGCAGATTCATCTCTTCCCCTGTCTCGCGTATCATATACTCAACTCCTAGCACTGATAGCTCTTGTATCTCCACCTACGCTAGCCAGTGTGAATCTCACATCACACTCACAGATGTTGAGTTCATAGTTCCAGTCTCAGGATTATCTCATTTTAACTCTGCCAGCCCTATTTCCTCAGTACTTTCTTTTGCCCTTCCAACACCTCGTGTCATTAGATCTGCCAATTCCAATGTCCCTAATGCACCTGCACAAGATAACCACTTGATTGAACTACCATTATCAGCCATTAACACCACGCTATTGAGTCTATTCAAACTATTTGAAACTCTTGATAGCAAACTCACCAAACAAGCTGCGCAACTGCTCGTATTTTCCAATTGGGTGACTGACAAACAACATCTGATGTCTGAGTCTAATACTCATACTGTCATCGATCTAGAGCCCCAGACAGCCTCTGAATCAATCCTTGAAAGGGCTCCCACAGCAGTTCCATCCTTGCTGATTCATTCTGCACTAACAACCCCATTTCCTGAGTTTTGTGACATCATTCGTCCAGTTGTTCAGGACAGCAGCAATCCTTCGCCAAAAGCGTCTTTTGCACCCAATGTTTCAAATGATAACGGCGCTTCCCCTCAGTTGCATCAGCTTTTACCATTAACCAGAGCATCTCGTGCTCGTAGATTCCATCATACTCGTACTAGCACAAAAGGTATTGCATTAAAAAATCCAAAACCATACCGGGTGCTAAGATTTCTAAAAACACGCTCCATGCCTTTTCCCAGGCCATAGGGGGGTTACCTCGTAAGAAATCCAGCCAGGTTACATGTAAAAATCAGTTGCCACAGGTTTCTATGCCTGGTGTCCCTGTGCTGGCGCCCATGTTAGGTGTTCCAGTGTCGATTCAAACTATTTGAAACTCTTGATAGCAAACTCACCAAACAAGCTGCGCAACTGCTCGTATTTTCCGATTGGGTGACTGACAAACAACATCTCATGTCTGTGGATTGCTCACCTGCTCCTAGTACAAATACAACTTCCAATAGTCGGCCTCTGGCGTATTCTCCATTGAACAACTTGGTTTCATCAATCAACCAAGCAGAGGCCTTGAATCAATGTATTTCTACTGGTGACTATAGAAAGGGTTTGCCTGCTAAACATGTTGTACCTCTCTTGTCAACCGTTCCAACTTCTGAACAATCTCAAGAAGCTGTGACAAAAATCAAATTGGCAGTAGATGCTTACCTGCCAGAACGGTTATCATCTTTACATTTTGGGATGGCACATACTGCCAGTGATTTAGGTTCTCACCCTGTACCCAAGGTGGCAGCTTTGCAAGAGTGTACTTCGGTGTCGGCCGAAGAGCAACCGGTGCAAGTCCTTTTCCAGCATCGTCAGGTAGATGTTTTTTTTTTTCTCCAATACTCTGGGTCCTGTTCAGCAATTAAAAGCGAACCACTTTGAACAAATTAACCTTACCTCACACCGATTGGCAGCAACAGATCAGATGAGTCGGCGTGATTTTAAGCATTACACCCCGGCCCACAATACACACTCATCGAAGGCTTCCTATCATACTCTCATTCTCAAATGTCGAGATGCTAATTTCAAAAGTTATGATCTAAATCGTCAAAGTGTGTTTAATATTTTCGGTGACGTGAGAAAATTGCATGATGTTGTCTTGCGGGACATAGATCAGGTCGAATTTTTATCAGACCACTCTAGATCGATAGTCCGTCTTTGGATCTCATCAGGTGTAGTCTGTAAAGCAATTTGGCAAATGAAAATGACCTTATTTGAAATGGGTTTCCTTTTGGCACAGGATCCTGATCGAGTGCCCCATGCGGTACAATATCCCTCATTGCAGTCAAATATCTACCAGGGTTCTAAAACATCAAATATATATCCTATTACTGACTTCACAGCTTTGAGTAATTAACCATCAAATGACTCGCGCTCAGTTTTGCATATTGCCAGTTGGAACACTCGGGCCATCAGCACTTGCAATCATCACATCGTTACAAATCTTCACATCGCCTTTCATGCCATTGCTCTTCAGGAAACATGGTTAACTTGTCCCCCTCTATGGGATGGCTATGATTTGCTTTTATCGCCAGCATTAACTACTGGTGGGAGACCTTCTTCGGGTCTCTTGGTGGCAGTAAGTAACAAAATGGGCCTTACCATTTCTCCATGGGCTCTTGAAAGTGCTTACTTACAGCTGGTCAAGAGCCATAATAAGACGCAACTCATTGCTGTTATCAACCTGTATAGAAATCCTGCTGGCATATCTGATGTGGCATTTTACTCGGGCCTCCTCAGGCTCTTTGACTTAGTGTCAATCACTCCTGATGTCAGCTGCACAATAATTATGGGTGACCTTAACCTGGATTGCATTGATATGAAACGTGAAACCGTGGCAGTGCGGAGCTGGCGCAGATTCATGGAGGATAGACAGTTCTTGATGGTCAATGGTGCGGTTGTGGGGGATATTCCCCCGCAATCCACATGGCAAAGGTCTTCTAGCTCCAGCATCATTGACTACGTATATGTAGACTCTGATCTTTTACAGCTTATTCAAAGTTTACATGTGTGTCCACAAGTTCACAGTGATCATCATTTATTAGCAATGACTGTGACTTTTAAATTAATTGTCTCAGAAAGACAATACCATAAGCACACAGGCATGGTCAATGGCTCCAGGTCTGCACTAAAGTGGAATGACACAAATATTATATCTTATGGACTCTATTGAGCGCAACACTGAAGCAACGTGGCCGTTACACTACACTGATTTACTTTTACCATTTATGAATTCCTTTGTTAAGATAAATAAGGATAGAATTCGACATCGAAATATTTTTGACATTGAATTGTTGAATAAACGCAAAGAGTATAGAGGTCAAAAAAGATTCATCTCATCTGAAGATGCCTCAATTCGTTGGCATGAGCTTACAAAAGCCAAAACTATTTATAAGAACTGGATCAGAAGCCACAAATCCATTATGTTTCAACACGATAGCGAACATATGCTGAGAGAAATGTCTAATAAAAACTCTGCTGAGATGTGGCATCTTCTCAGCAATCCATCTGTGCATCTCCAGGCTGACGCACAGTTGTGCGCAGTTGGACAATCACAATGGATACAACATTTTAAAGCTCTTTATGCGGATCCATGTTTTGACACTTTGCAGTTTAAGCCCAGGTCCACGAAAGCGTGGTGTCTTTCTTTTTCACCTGAAATTATTGAGGAGATCATCAAACAAGCCAGTAATTCTAAGGCCATTGGTCCAGATGGGCTAAGCAATGTTATGTTAAAAAAGAACCCGCGGGAATGGGGGATAATATTAAACACCATATTCCATACTATTATGTCCACCCGCATTATTCCACTGCAGTTATTATTCCGATATTTAAATAAGGTGATAGATATATGCCACAGAACTACCGTCCAATAGCTCTGTTGGACTTGCCAAGTAAAATCCTTTCCAAAATCATTCTTCGAGAGTTCAACACTTGGACGGTAGCCAACCATCTTCATGATCCACAGCAAACGGGCTTTGTGGCAGGTTTGGGTATGCAGATTAATTTAATCTGTTTAAATGCCATCAAATCCCAATGCCAGGCCACCATGCAAGCAGTGTACTTCACATTTATTGACCTACACTCTGCTTTTGACTCTATCTCTAGGGTAATTCTAATGCAGAAACGTGTGCAAGACGCCTGTCCTGCAACACTCTGTGACATTATTTATGCCCTTCATATCAATACTTCCATTCGTGTACGTCTTTCCTGGGATGGCCTTTAAACAGAGCCCATTATGACCTTCCGAGGCCTTAAACAGGGGTGTCTGTTGGCATCCTCAGTATTTAACTACTTCATACATGACATAAAACATACATTTAATTCATTATCTAGTGACTCTCCGAAATTTAATAAGCATGCAATTCAAAGCCTGATGTATGCTGATGATTTAGTACTGATCTCCAAAACCCAAATCGGGCTGCAAACCTTACTATCTGCGTTTGCATCATACATCAAGAGAAACGAGTTGTTGGTCAATATAGCAAAAACTCAGATTGTTGCATATACTTTTAGGAGATCAGGAAAGAAACATTTTCGGTGGTCGATTAACCAGGCTGAAGTAATGTTAAGTACACATACCTGGGAATGATTTTTCGAAGGGGCTGCAGGTTGTTTAGGTCAGTTGGAACAAATAGGGAATACGTTAAATACAGCCATCTCGCAAACAAAAATCATTACATCGAAATTTGGCAAATTCTCCATTAAGCCAGCCTGGCATTTTTGGTCACAAAAGGCAGTGCCCCGACTTCTATATGGTTTACAGACTTTACCAACTGAGACACACTTTCTCTTTGACAGATGGGAAGGAAGCTTTTGGAAGCAAGTATTGCACTTGCCTTTTTGTGTACCAAATGTGTGGCTATGTTATGAGTTGGGGCTATCCTCTCTACAAGTACTCTACTACTGGAGAATGTGTTAATTGCTTAGGAAATGTTTACTTTCTACTAATCGGGATGTGGTTTTGGAAAAGTTTTCAGTGTATTTATTTAATAGTTCACATTCGTTTGTTATTTCCTGGTCTATGAAGATCTATCAAGTACTCGCAAATGCTGATATTTCAATTGAGTTGTTATTGAACAATCCAGACAAAGCCAAAGAAAAAACTGTTTAGCTGTGACTGGATCTCAACTAGGGAAAAATGTTTAACATAAAAAGATGGTGATATATCGCGTTTTCTTCCCAAAAAAATACGCTCTTTACCTCCATAGCTGATTAAGTCACCGGCAGTAAGCTATTGCTCTGCCATTCTGTGTGTGAGATTCAATCTTCGGCAAACCAAAGACATATACGCTAAGCGGCATCTAATACTGGCTCAAGACAACATCTGTCGCTTTTGTCATGAGTTGGGGGTGAAGGAGATATTACAACATTTAATCACCTTGTTTACCCAGTTGACATCAGTCCGGCAAATTCATTTTTCTAGATACTGCAGATTTCTAGGACATGTGGATCCCAGCTTGTGCTGGGCCATCATTCTGGATTGTTCATCACATCCTCTCCAAATTGCTACAGTCAACTTTCTAAATAGTTTACAATTGGATAGGGTTAATATGGCATCTCAGTTGGAGGGGTTGCTTGCTCTAACAAATTAGTGATCATGAAGCTACTGTATAAGTCTCATCTAGGAGATTTGTGTGTAGTGCTCTGGAAACAATTTGTTAAGCAATGTCATGTAATTGTTTTTGTTTTTTTATATATACATTTTTCTTCCTTCTTGCTTTTTGTTTTTAATTGTGCATTGAATTTATTTGATTTATATGATTTGTTTTATATGTGACTCATTTTATAATAATTGTTTTAAATCATTTAATTTTGAATTATTTAAATTTTATGTAATCATTCTTTCTTCAATTGTAATTTGTTGAAAGGTTGATTAAGTTCAACCAATACAATAAATAATAAAATAATCTTTGGCAAGAAAAAACCTAATCATGTCTGGAACGTTAACAATGTGAATATTTAGGTCATTGATACTTACATTTATTTTGGGACTGTGTTTGCTAAGAATTGTAGTGGACAGCACATTTGGGTATGCTAGACAATAAGATATGAATTAAGTTTTGGGATCTGGCCAGATTTTATTATAAGTTTGGAGGGTGCAAGGTAGATAAATGCCTTGAGGTCCTCCAGACCAAAGTCAATGCTGCAGTTCTTTACGGCTGCTAAGGGGTGGGGAGAGTGTTGCAGATTTTTTAAAGTTGTTTAATAGGGAAATAAATATGATGATTTTAAAAAAGAGGGCTAGTCACCTTGATTATGAAATAATAATAAGCTAAAGTATGAACTTATGTTCATTAAAACACTTGGTTGCGGCTCATTGTGTGCCCCAGGCTGACAATGTCATTGTAAAACTGCGGTCTCTGGAATAAAGAAGGATTAAATTAATGGTGACACTGAACTTCTTACCTTTGCAGGAGCCTATCAGGGGATAATTAAAGCTTGTTACATTTTATGCTAATTTGCAACCTTTTGATTGATATTCGAAGACTGTGGCTTATGGGCCATTTTTATTGAGTTTGACATTAGAATTACAGCAGAGGCAATGGAGTTCCTTTAGGCATAAATGATATTAATATATTAATGGATACATGTGAATTCATTAAAGCAGCATTTGTGAAATTAGATAGGGATTTTTTGACTGTATATGGACATTGTAACTTGTTCTTATATTGTATGAAAAATCTTAATTATTCTATTGTACAATATTTCAAATTCTGTGGGACATGTTAATTACTGTATTGTTCTGAATTGCTAATGGCGTAAATCAAATAAGATAGATGTTTCTCTCTCAATTCATTGAGTTCAACAGCAATGACTGGTGGTTTATTGTCTTGGAGCCTTCCTGCAGTTTGGTGTGAGGCAATTTTGGCCAATCAAAGTTGGGATGAGCAGAATGAGCAAGGTGTAGAGGGGAGGTGCTGCAGGGCTTGGGAAGGGCAGAGGAAGGGGAAGGATGGTGATATGGTTGTGGCTAAAGGACATCTTTAATGTATCGTACTGTTTGATCTTTTGTTTTGGTTGTTGAATTTGGTTGTTGAATGGAAAAAGTGGAAAACAATACAATTGTTTCACAACAAAAAAAGATGAGCAACTAATCAGCCTATGTATAATAAAGTCTTATGGTAACTATTAAAGTGGTCAACTTGCAAAAACCTGGAGAACTGTTCATGAAATGGCCATTCGGTAAAGATTTGGGGTTATTGTTAAGGATAACAGACGACAACGGGAGGTCTTTGGTCTTGTATTTCTCTGCAAAAAAGATCGAGCAGACAATTTTGTATTGTGGGTATTAGTTAGATGCTGCTCGTTTGGACTTCTGGATAATAAGGACGAGCAAAGTTTATTTTTATCTTAAAACTCTCTGTTAGTTTATTTATATGGCCTGCATCAGGGAACATTTTTTACTTAAGGATTCAGAGTTGTGAAGCTAACGTAATTTTGGAATCATTTTTGTTTGTGTTTATTGAAGAACAAGAGTGTAATTTTGAACAACAATTAAAAAGTGACCAATGACAGAGCGCAGAGGTAATCTTTGGGTGTGGTGCCTTTACAAAAAAACATTGTTGGATTGAATGAGGTAGATCAGGTTATGAAGTAGTAAGAGTAAGAACATGTCGCCTGGATAGAGAAAGGAAACACTATGTTTGACATTAAAAGCCTAAGGCTAGTATTTAAATTATTAACATTTACATAAAGTGAGGGCCGAAAGCAGGAGAGGTAGGGTGGACAGATTCATTTGGATAGGAAGTGGGAGGGTTAAGGTGGTTCCTTACATCGCTATCAGATGGAATTTCATCAATGTTTTGAAAGGTTTCACCAATAAAAGGGCTTTGATAGCTGGGGAACACTAAGGAGAATAGAAGTGAGAGTTGGCACATGGGAGTGGGGGACTGATGGGTATCGGAGAGCCGAGAATGTCTGTATATGTGAGGTAGGTTGGGACGGAATAGAGTCTCTAAAGGAGAGAGTTCAGTATGATGCTTTCAGTGAGATAGTGGGTGTGTGCAAGACCATAGGTGAATTTAAAGATGAGTAGCAGGAACCTATTAAAGAGAGACCTTTTTTGCACAGGGAGCCATCCGGCAGGGTAACAGTGGGATCAGCTGGGAGTGGATCTGAATAAGTTGAAAAGGGTGATTGTTGCAGAACTTTGATGAAGGAAGCAAAGGAGAAGCGGGGAATTGCAAGGTGTGGGCTTGCACCGTATTCCAGTTTGTTGAGTCTTACGGTAGAGATTAAAGCTTTAGTTCAGCGGTGCTTGGGATGTGGGCAGATTTTCTTGACATTTAGGAGGTTGAGTCTGACTGTGGTAGCAGTAGCCTAGAAATGTGTTTCTGCGGTGGCCGGTTGGTTATGTGGACCATTGAAGTGTTGTCATGTAAGTGGTTTAGCAGTGGTAAGCCACAGTTTTGGTAATGTGTTTGTGGTGTTGGACTTCCACATCTTCTCCCCACACACTAGAAGGAGGTGTGATATAAAGACAAAATAAAATATCTCTTTAATTCAGATGTATTTGCATTGCTGCAGAAATAGTCAATAGTCTTATGGGTGAATATTATCTCGTTTTTCTTTGCACAGAGACATTTTGTCTTTTACTTGATAAATCTGTATAAAAACTCCACTTTTTTATTTTTTTTTATTTAATGTTTTATGGTTAAAATTTTCTTAACCTTTAACATAAAATGATACAAAACATCCTTCTAAAAGAAAGAAGAAAAGCAAGGCTCCATCTTGGGCCGTCTAAATTTGTGTCCCCTCTTGCTGGCCTAATGGAGGGAACATAATAGACGGGGTAGGAAGACCATGGAGATGAGTTTCAGTTAAGTTGGGTTGATCGTTTAATTGACCTTTGTAATTGGCCAGATCTATTATCCATCTGGTCGACGCCCAGTCAATCTGCCGTCTTCCTTACCAAGAGATGTTCAATAAATTTGAGCACCTCGAGTGTTTTTCCCAGCTTTTCCACTGTCATCAGACTCTCCCAATATTCTTCTTCTGTATCTGCGGTAATGCGTGTGACAAAGTCTCCCAACCATAGCTTTCGTTTTTCCATTAGTTTTGGGCAGGATAATGCCAGGTGCCTAGTTGATTCAATTAGATTGGGATTTTCGCAGTATCGACACTTTGCGTCTTGTGGCTCAATCAATTTTCGTTGGAGTTGCACCTCTTTGGTTGGTAGAATATTGAGTCTACAACGCATCAGAAGGTCTCTATAATGGGACGACGGAAATCTCCTCAAATAAGGTGGGAGGTTGTTTAATGCTTTCTGCTCCCAGATGATGTTGTGGCATAATTTATTTTCCTGTTTCTGTATGCTCGTCTCATCCCAATCGTTTTCTTGTAGGATTTTCTTTGCTTTGTTCGGATTTATTTTGAGAGTCTCTTCTTTTATATTGTACTGCGCTAGAACCATCAGACATTTCTTCTTCCATAGTTGCAGAAGTTTATTTCTTTCTCCACCCGATGTTTTTGCCAAGATCTCAAAAGACGCTGGTGGAGAGTCCAAAATACACTTCCTATAAAAGGAAATGGTTTTCCACAGTACTATCGATCTTAGAGATTGTAGTCTTAGTTCCTGCCTTATTGTTGAAATTGCCAGACAGTTTGGCAGTCTTAGGATCCTCTGCCAAAAAAAAGCTTTGATGACATCCCAGGTTTCCCATTTCAAGTTGAGCAGAGATTTAGCGCCGTATGTCAGGGTAGCCACCACTTTTTGTTTGTAAAAGGTCCAAATTGGGATTGTGGAGTATTTCCCATATCTTCTGTGGAGAGTTATTCCCTGATTTGTTAATTTTACCAGTTTGTCTCTGATCAGGTTATATTGGCCAATCTCGTTTACATTTTTGTTTATTCTTATTCCGAGATAGATCATTGACTCAACCGTTTCCAGGTTTTGGTTGTCAATTGACCATACAAAGGTCTTTCTTTTTGATTTCAGCCCTCTGGATGACTTCATTATTAAGACCACGGATTTCTTTATGTTTGCCTTCATTTTATTTCTATCCAGGTAATGTAAATTCAGTAATACGGCGCTGCAGACCAATGGCCGTTTGATCAATGAAGACCACGTCATCAGCATAGAGAATCCAAGACAGCTCCTCATTGTTTATTTTCGGTGGAAATGCTCTTATCCTGCTCTGGGATTCCACCATATCAGCCAGATATAAAATTAACAGGAAAGGTGCCAAGGTACAGCCTTGCTTGATTCCCTTATATGTAGGAATTTTTTCCGTGGTGGCGCCTCCTTTTGTTGTTATAATTTGAACAGTGGCGGCCGCTATCATAGGGCGGCAGGGCGCCGCCCCCCCAACCTAGGCCCCCACCAGGTGTGACAATGTTCCCCAGTAGTTAACAGATTCAGAAGACGTTCTTCTGAATCCGTTAGCATTTTCCAGCAGCGCAGGGGTGCTGTGGCGAATACCGGTCTATGGACGTGCCCGCTGTGGCAGCTGGCCCTTGATAGGAGTTTCTATCATGGGCCGGCTGCTACAGCGGGGCGCGTCCCATTTTACACTGCTTTTCCCATAGTAAAGTGCGTGGAGCTCGTAGCTCCACGCACTCTACGTAAAGTTTCTAATCCATTTAAACTAGGAGGCTGGCGGGGCGCTTGAGGGGTGGCCCCGCCGCCAGTATCAAAATGTGCGCAAACAGCGCAACAAAGAATTGAAACCCTGGCCTGCACAGATAAAGCAATGTCATTGGCTGTTTGCCAGCCAATGACATTTGAGTGTGGGGGTGGGGTGATGGCAGAGGGTGCGTGTGCGCCACTTGTTCGTGTAGAAGACGATGAGCTGATCTGCCCAGAAACAGCAGGCCCACTTCACTTGCGGTGCATCACGGCCTAGTTAACCCTCGCCAAGCGCCAACTCCGGTAAGTTAAATATTCGCTGTTAGCATATTTAAATGAATGCCTCTCGGCAGTCGGCCTACGTGGGAGATAATTATGTTTTGATTGGTTTTCCAATATCGGGACTCTGGAGGGTGGAAGGCTGACTGGATAAGTCTGGCCGCCTGCGGGGGTTGGTACCCGTGTCTTGCGACTCCTGCTCTATCAGTTCGATCAGCCGATACGGTTATGTTCCAAAGAGTTACATTTATTATTTACGTTGTTTGCAGGGAGGAATTGTCGATGGCTGCCAACCTTTAAAGAACGTAAATAATGTACCTGCAGAGAACACCGGATTGATGCAAAATCACCATGGGGCCTGGCTTTGGCATGGGCCAACTAGAATAAGCTACGAGAAATAATCCTCGGTGTTCCCAATTAATAAATCAGAATTCCTGCTGCCTTTATAATTGTAGATGATCGTCTAACAATCACGTGTGAGCAGTAAGCCTCTGGTCCGATTTCCTAGTAGAGTTGCATGTATTGTGAAATGGCTATCGGGTGCCACTGCCAACAGATTAGAGTGCTCTCCCTGTTTAAGAGTTTTCACGCAGTTTACACCTTCTAATTCTAATTTGTCACCCATCCCTCTGACAGGCCTTCCCAACACCGACCTGATAGCCCAGGGTATCCCACTATACCCCCCAATAGGGGAGCCGACTCAACCAGGGAGGGAGAGTGGAGCAAGCAGTGGAGAGGCAAGAGACCTGATGCCAGGTAAGAGGCTGGGAACAACTAGGAGGTGCATCAAGTTGCGTTCAAAGACCAGTGTAAGTTAACAACTGCCTGCAGAACACGTTGGTAATGGAGGGTGCCTAAAGTGCTAGCAGCTAATCCAGGTGGGGGAGGAAGGGTACTAATACTAGGCAAGGGTTCAGCAGTAGCTGGTAAAATGTAATGCCCCTTATTTTCACTGAATGTTGTTTCTGGAGGAACTGGGACATGAAGCTGCGTTAACACCCTTGCACCTTGAAATGGTGACTCGTGCATCGCCCGTACCTGTCAACTACCGTGAATGACTACATTTCCTATAATGCACCGTGTGTCTGTGTAGATTTTGTAGCGCTTACAGCAGCTCCTGTGAATGTTCAATCCACCGAGATAGCACCCAATGTATGTAGTGCCTGTCCAACAGTGCTCGGAGAGCTACTGCCCTGTCAAAGCATTGATTAATACATTTGGCAATGCCTGATATGGATCAATTTAGCACTCCACCTTGTGAATCGGTCGCCTACCCACGTCTGCTGTTGATGAATGACCTTTGTAATGTACACATATCTGTGCACTTATCAACCTCCCTTATATGAAAATCTGTAAAACGATAACATCTATCTGCTGGGCATTTCCCTCTACCAATACCCCTCCTGCTCCGTGCCTTCCTATCCCGCTCCCAGTATCCCCTCCTGCTCCCAGTATCCCCTCCTCCTGCCCGCCTTCCCAAATCAGAACTAGCCCTGCCGAATGTTTTCTGTTTATTTGATCAGGAAGCTCTCAGGGTTGTCTCTGTTTGCATAGCACATTGTTCACATCTGTTTTTGATTTAGGACTGCATGTTGCTTTGCCCTTATTGAAATAAAACTAATGAAAGAATACGGACATGTTTGAATATTTTTGGACAGTTTTACAGAAAGTCACACAACCCCCAGTGGGGTGTCTACTGCCTAGAGTGCTACTACTGGCCCATCACAAGCTTTGCCCTCCTTGAACTCTAGGCATTAGATGCAGCTTTATATTTATACTCATTTTCATTGAGCAATCGCGTGCAGGAATTGTATGCCTTCCCTGCACAAACCAATCAGTTGTCCGGTTTCCCTGGTGAATGTGGGTATGTTGGGCTTGTGAAGCAGCTCCTTGAAAGAAAAGACATAGCCTGGACAGGAAAGCGCTTGGCATCAAAAGTTCAAATGATGGCTTTTCATATTCTGCTTGCATAAACAGGGCTGGACTTCACAGCCACGACCTTCCTTAGCAGTGTCCTATCTGCCCTTTAGGTGTCCCTAAAACAGCATGGTTTGTTTTGCTCCACCCCCTTGTTTATTTGATGGCTTTTAAAATGTTTTTTACCCTATGGTAAAGCCAACTGCAGTATGTTTTTATGTGGGTGTACTGCCGTATATTGGCAGAACAAACATGGCCATGTTTTCTTATAGTATCATTACTGGGATTATGCACAAGGCAAAAATGAGTATCTTCTTATATGGGAATACTAGGGTATAATGGTGCAGTCAGCATGAAAATATATGGGCACAACCAGTGTGAAAATGTTTTATGCTGCCACAAATTGAGGGTAAAGGCATCTTACAAATGTATTTCGAGAAATGCTCCTGTGCACTGTTAGTGACTTGCATCTATTGGATTTTTTTATGAGTTACCCTACAAAAAACAATTTATCATAAAGTGTGCTCTAAAATGCACCATTTTAACCCATTATTTAAAATAGATTATCGGGGGGAGAACCCGCCCAAACCACCCTTGATTGGTTCGGGCTCCCGAGCTACTCTCGGTTACTATGGCATATGAAATATTTACGCCCCCCTAGTTAAAAAATTCAGCAGCCGCCACTGAATTTGAATTGATGTATCCGAGTATAATTCCTGAATTGCTTCCATAAGATCCTCCGGGCAATTCCAGCTCTTCAATTTTGTCCATAGGAGGGCTCTACTGACTCCATCGAAGGCTTGCTCCAGATCTATGAAGCCAAGATATAAGTTTGTTTTGCTTTCGAGGGCTCGGAGCTTTAGTACATTAAGGATGAATAGGTTCAGGGAGGTTCCAACCCCCGTCACAAAGGCCGTTTGTCGTTTATCTAATAAGCCTTCCTTAGTTGCCCACTTTTTGAGATCTCTTAGGAGAATGGAGGCGAAGATTTTTCCGATTGAGTCCAGGAGGGCAATTGGCCTATAATTCTTGGGATCGTCTCAATCTCCTTTTTTGAATATGGGCACTACCAACGCCTCCTTCCATTTGATGGAATGGTTCTAGTTTTTTTTATTTGATCAAAGAGCTGCATAATGAAACTCGCCCACTCGTCCACGTTTTCTTTCAATAATTGATTTGAAATACCATCGGGGCCCGCTGCTCACGAGGAGCATAGCTTTTTAATGATGCCCTGGAGGTCTTCATAGTCATAATCAATTTTCCAGGGAGTTTTTTTCTTTTTGATAGGGCCTAGATGTATTTCGTCTCCTCTGCTTGACTTTAACAAGTTAGTATAGTGCTCTACCCATTTCTCTTTGGAGACCTGAGAGATAGTCACAGCTGATTGGAGCTCAGCACCTTTGTTAGTAATCTCCCAGAGGCTGCGTGTATTTGCTGTTTGTAGCGCTGCTAGCATCGTTTCCGCGTCACATTGTGTGCGCCATATTTTCGATGAACGTTGCCAATTTTTGTAAGATTGCTTACATTTCCGAATGAGTTCTTTGTTATTGGGATGCAGACTTTGTTTTAACCTTCTGAGCGACGCTCTGTACTCTCTTTTTTCACCACCAGTTCTGCGTTATACGCATGTTTCCGAGTTATTAAGGGTTTAGTGTGCCCTTTGTTCTGGACTTCAAACTGTTTTAGTAACCATATGTATTCCACCTCGTTTGCGTTAATTCCCACGTGATCTTTATAGCCCTCCATTAGTTTTCCAATTGTAGGTTGTTTTATACGCAAACAATTTCGACCTCCCGTCACTTCCACCTGGGGTTTAGGTAGACTTGATGTTCTCCCAGATTCCCAATTGAGTTCAATCTCCAGCAGGGCATGGTCACTGGTAGTTTGTTTCGTGACTTTCATGGAGTTAATCCAGCTGTAAATGCTTCCTGCCACAAAGCAGTAGTCTAAAACGGCACTGGTCGTATTACTGAACCAGGTGGGTGCACCATCTAGGTCTCCTTTTATCATTCCATTAAGAATTCTCATTTCTCTTATTGCCATTTCTTCCATCCATCGTTTAGCGTTTCCTTCTAACTCGGAAGTGATTTTGAGCTTTCCTGTCTTGTCCATTAGCTTCATATTCAGGTCTCCACACAGAACAATCAGTTGATTTTGTTCCTTTATCATTGACTCATCTATTTCCTTCATAATATCAGACAGGTATGTCTCAATTTCACAGTCTGTTTGACTCCAATAGGTGTTTATTATGAGAATTCCATTTACCTTTGGGTTGTTCTTTTTCCTTATTCTTAACGTCTGGACATATGGATTTGGTGCACAGTATTGAAAAGCATCTATGTCACTATCTTCTCTTACAAGTATCAGTAGGCCAGCACGAGGTCTTCCTAGTGGACCCTTTTTCGCTGGATTCATGTATACCACATATCCTTCGCATATTGGGAGCTTTCTTATCCATGATTCTTGTAGACAAATGATGTCATACTTCCCTAAGAAAGCACAATCTCCCGAAAAGAGATTAGAAAAACCCCTAGTATTCCATGAGGCCAGTTGGGATTTGCTCCTTACTGCCTCTGTAGCAACCTATTGTTTCATTTTATCAGGTTGAGAGACTCGCTCTCCTTTTTTTGCGACTTGATTGCTACTTCTCTGTGTTGTGTCTTTTGCAGTTGCACTCTCCATGTGAGGTCCATATCTCCAAACTCCACTTTCCCGTTAGCATATGTCTGGAGAGTTGTAGGTAGGACTAAGGTTGGGTTTATTGTGCAGTAGTATTACTGAGGTGAATACGTGTCTTAACTCGTATTGTTCCAGCATCTATCCAGACTTGACTAGGTAGAGGAATCAGCATTAAGTGGTACACAAATGAGTTTATTTATTCTTGGCTGTGACTGGTGCAAAACTACTACTTAGAACACACGAATATGTATAAATCCAAAAGTAAACAAGTTGCACATGCTTGGAAAGAAGTTGTAGTAATCTATGATAACAATACAAAATCCAACTCGATGGATAATCCAACCCAAATAGTTACCAAGAAATTGCATTATGGGTTAATCACAGTGCACATAAATACTGGACAGGACTTAGAAAACCTGATGTTTAGTCTGACCTCTCTTATAAACAATAAGGAAAACCAAAAGCAACATATGAAATCATTAATGGATGTGGAAGATCTGGGGCAACAATCTGCTCCTTTATTTAACCCCAGTGAAAGTGGTAAAGGATTGATTTTAAAACATAAAAAATAACTGATAATTTTGTTAAAGGGTGCATACTGTTTCTACAACAACAAAACATATTTTGCTTCTAAATGTTAATGTTTTACATTTTGCCTTCTTTCCAGAAGCCCAAAAAATTCCCCCCTATCTTATTTTCAAGTTTTTGTCAGCATTTTACTCTCTGTGGTTGTCCTCCAGTTTGTGGGCTGCGTTCAAGTCCTTAAAGAAGATGTCACATGGGAGGAGAGGCAGTCTGCAGATCTATTAAAGCAGCACAGGGGCAAAGTAAAATGTTGTAAAAGGGCATTTCTACTATGCAATTCCAGGTTTTTTGAGCGAGCACCAGAACTAGAGCACTTTCCAAAGCCAGCATTATCTATGTAAAAAGTACCACATGATGCAGAGAACATTCTGATAAAGATTACCAGTGACCCCAAAATAAAAAATCAAATCTTGTATAACATTAATGGAAGTCTGGAAACTGATCCAATACTTCCAGATGATATTTGGAATAATGATTTACATAAAGTCTGAAAAATTACGCAGCAAAGATTAGTGAGTTATCTGAGAATTTGGAGGTACAGCCAGATAACAGAGAGGCAGCATAAGTAATGCTCAAATAATGGGCAATAGCAGATGAAATTCCAGTTCATATTGCCCAGATATTTATAAATATGGTAGAAAATATGCCGGTCGATTTAGGTTGTCAAGAATAGTCATCCTACACGCCAAAACGAAAGAAAACTGATGAATAATAAAGAATGATCTATGCATCTATTCTCTGGTTGTAAGGGGAGATAAAAGTGGTTAATTAAAAGAAAAAGAGAAGGTAACATGGTTGTTAATCCATTTGTTACATCTAATCTTTTGGATCTACCCATGGAGGTGGATGAACAAATTATTTACCTCTGATAATGGTCATGTATATAATGTATTCTTCTCGGACAGATGCATCGTCTTAAATACATATACGTCAGGGGCAGCTGGCATTGGAAAAAGGTTCACAGCAGGGGACGTAGTGTGCTTCAGCATTGACCCTCTCCTATGGACCACCCTATGACTCCAGAAGTAAGGCTGCCAGTTTACATGAACAGCACACTACACCCCATGACCTCAGTTCATCCTTTTTCCCCTTTAACAAAAAAACATTTTCTTCTTTACTCCAAGTCTCAAACAATGTCTGTATATGTGAGGTAGGTTAGGAAGGCAATGAGCAATCTGTGGGAGGGGAATCAATCAGAAAGACTATTACCATAGGAAAGTAATGTGTTCTTCAAATAGACTGCATTCTCCCACAGATTCCAAATTTTAGATACGCTGCTGTAGCAGTATTAAGGTTAAGGAGAGGGAAATGGAATGATGATGACACTGTGCCTAGTCATTTTGAAGAACAGACTGTCTAAATCAGGCATCAAGAGCTGGCAGGGAATCCAAACAGTAAGGCTTTCCAAAGGTATAATGTGAAGACTAAGCTGCCGCTTGGCAAATATCTAATATTGTTATCCCACTCTGTATCACCAATGTGGCTTCCAAACCCCTGGCTGAACGGGCCCACAAAAGCATAAACCTCTGCGATGCATAAAATAATTAATCTCAAAATAGTCTGTTTATAGAAAGCCATTCCTTTCCAGACCCATGCAAAACCAATGAAAGTTTCATCACCCTTACATCAGTCCCTAGTCCTGGCCAAATAGAAGCTCAACACCCTCGTTGGATGCAGCCTGCAAAACCTCCCTTCCTCCTTAGAAGGGTGAGGAAGAAGATAACATACTGGTAGGCTGACCTTTTTGTTGACATGGAACTCGGAAATAACCTTAGGTAAGAAAGCAGGTTAAACTGGAAGCGTGACTTTTTCATTCAAGAAACCAAAGTAGTGTACTGGCCTGTAAACCTTGTCAGGCCAAAAACAACAGAAACTGTAGAACTGTGTCATTTCTGGTCATTTCTAACACTGTGTGAAGGAAGAAGGATAGTAGGCCTCTTGAAAAATAACCTGGGGACTTTAATTGAATACTAAAGACATTTTGAAGCATGTACCCATTACAATTATTTATCGAAAACCTTGCTTCAAGCTTCAATCTTGGTTGATGACTATTTTGCAATCACAATAAAATTCAAAGCACAGGAAAGTAGGATGCACTAAAGGTGTTCAATCTAATCAGTGATGCAGAGTAGATTAAAATGCAGTTATCTGGATATAGGAGTAGCTAGTGAGAATATAGTAAACGTTTCAACAATATGACTAATCTCTTTCTAGTAAACATTTATATACACCCTGGAAAAAATGGATGTACCTTCTTTAAAAATCTAATCCAGATATATGAGGTGTTATATGCCTAATGCCCAGGCAGTACATAATATAAAATAGCTCTAAAAAAACAATCCCTTAACCTCCTTCCTAACCACAGTACCCCGAATGGCCCCCCAAAGGTAATAACGGTGAACTCAACCCCCGATTCAATTTCACCAAAATTTCCACTCTTGAGGCCGAGAAAGTTATTCTCTCACTCAAGCCGTCGAACTGCCAGGGAGACCTCTGCCCTCCCCAGCTCATAAAAGACGCTGCAAGAGATCTTGCCCCCTTCATAGCCAAACTTATTAATGCCTCATTCACATCCGGCACAGTCCCATCCAACTTCAAACAATCATGGGTGCTCCCACTACTAAAAAAACAATCGTTAGATCAGCTCATTCCTACCAATTACCGCCCCATCACAACTGTGCCCTTCCTGCTTAAGATCTTTGATCAAGTAGCCTATCTCCATATCCAAAAATATCTGGAATCTCACAAACTACTAGGTGCTCGCCAATCTGGCTTCCGCCCCCAACACGGAACTGAGACGGCCCTCATTGATTTAAAGGCTCAGGTCGACGAATTGAGAGACAAAAGGAAAACAGCCCTCCTCCTACTTCTCGACCTCTCAGCTGCATTCGACCTTGTGGATCACAAGGTCCTATGTAGACACCTGGACTCAGCTGCCAACTTCTCACGTGAGGCCATACTATGGATTGAGTCCTTTTTAAGCGAAAGAACCATGAGGGTCTTCTCACCCTCCGCTGCAGCTGACCCGATCCCCATCACATGCAGTGTCCCCCAAGGCTTCTGTGTCTCCCCCACTCTATACAACATATTTACTAAGCCCCTCTTTGATGATCTGGACCTTCTTGGTATCACCTACACGAATTATGCAGATGATACCCAGATTCTCCTCCCACTTTCAGGGAATTATCAGGAGGATTTGGGCTTGGTGAATAGGGTGCATCTCATCATCCAGGCATGGATGGCTACTCATGGTCTATGCCTGAATGATGACAAAACAGAGCTTATTATCCTAGGAACTCACACCAACTTGAAAAAACTAGGACTGGATTACTCATCCTTCATCATTGACGGTAACCTCATCAAGGTGGCCAAGGAGGTAAAAACACTCGGCTTTTACCTCGACTCTACCCTTTCTCTAGCCAAACAAGTAAACGCTTTGGCTTCTGCCACGGCCTACACATGTAAGCTAATTACATCCGCCAAACCCTTCCTCTCGGACAACAATTGCATTACATTGGCAGGAGCCCTGATCCTGTCTGGTCTAGACTACTGCAATGCACTCTACATTGGGGCCAACAAAGCTACTATCCAAAAGATCCAAATCCTTCAAAACAACGCCCTAAGGTGCAGCTCTTGGCGTGCCCAAAAGGTCACACATCTCCGCGTTAAGGCGTCAAAACAATTGGCTGTCTACCCTTAACAAGATTCAACTAAAAACAGCCTACCTTACACACAAGGCTCTGAACAATGCTGCCCCCAGCTATCTCACCAACAGATTCCAAAGAAGATCCTCCACTAGATCCTCAAGACTTATCAATACCAACTGCATCACTATCCCCAGATTTAGAGAAGACCAATCTTACTCTAAGTTCTGACAAAGCTACATCAACTGGCTCAAGTCAAATGACATCTAACCGCCCCTCCACCTATCCCTAGTCTGGATCCTACTCTAGTACCACCCACCTCCACTTCCACCTGTATATATGCTGACATGTATCACACCTATTCGCTGTTACTGGAACCATGTAAGATACTGTAACCAACTTGTATACATTGTATATCTTTCATTGTGTAATCGCCATTAATATTGTTATGCTAAATATGTAACCTGTCAAAAAAGCTTTGCATTTTCTGTAACTGCTGCGCCCTGCTACCCCTGGGTCTGGTGTGCATTACAAATGAATAAACTAAACTAAACTAAACTTTCATCAGAAACTCTGATCAGAAGATAAACTCCTGCTATGTGTCCCGTGGACAAAACACATCTCCAAAGGCGACAGAAGGTTCTCCGTGTTTGGCCCTAAGCTTTGGAACGAGCTGCCTTTTGGCATCCGCTCATGTACTACCCTGGCAAGATTTAGAAAGGAACTGAAAACTTTCCTATTCAAATGAACCTACCCACTCAGGGCTACTTCCAGCTTCTACAGCGATATGTTCAATTCCCTAGTTAACATCTGCGCCCGAATGCAGTTTTCTGCCTGGTGCGCATAAGAAATGTTTCAAATTCAAATTCAAATTAAACTAAACTATATTTAGTGAATTTGGAAGTAGCCTGGAATCTGATGGATGTTGTGACCTCTGGTCAACCTACGAATTAACTATTGTTCAACTTCCTGTCAAGAAGCAATCTCTGCCAGTTGCAAGTGTCCTCAATTCCTAGCTACATTTTTATTCCAGTAGATAGAATAAAAGAAATCAAGTAGTTCAAGGCCATAGAAAAGGATGAGAGTGATCATAATGATAGGCTTATGTTGGTAAACTACTGAGAGGACCCAATGGTGTTATCTTACAATAGGCTTGCCCTGGATAAAACATGAAGAAAGAGATTATGCTAAGAATGGAGACATATAAATCAAAGGTGATTTCCCCAGACATCCAGACACATGACCTACTGTGAGAAGTATTAAGAGAACATCTCTGGGAAAACAAAGGACACTAATCTATATACCTTGCCAGATAAATTTGAAAATATTGCTGGGAAAAATAGAATTATCAAAAGAATTAATTCTTACAAATAAAGATGGATTTTAGGAGGAAAAACTGGGACAAATTGTGTATGGATGCTAGATCGTTTAATTCCAATCATTTCTGGTCCTTGATGCTGTGTGGGCTATGGAATAATCAAGCAGTGGATAGTGCCCAAAACTCTGGACAAATATTTGGGTGACCCAAGTGCAGCAACAGTGCAGACCCTGCAGCTGATGTCAAACCACCAACTTTATTTGTATTTCTCAAAATGTAATAAGGATCTGAAAATATTAAACATCAGCCGAAATCTGCAGTAACAAACTAGGGATATGACAAATCAGTATTTTTTCCACTTTGTTAAGGAGCAAATGGATCACATTATGGAGACACTCTGATAAAATAAGAACGTCACAAAGTTATACATGTAATCCATGTGATCACTTGCCACAGTGATTGGGAACTAGAAATATAATGCGTTGAAAAGTATGTTGTAGGCCAGATAGTGCTTTAGAGTGAAACGCATGTCATGCAGCATATTAACTTATTATTTCAATGTTTATAATGGAAAATATTTTCAGGAAGAGAAACAACATTGTGTTGAAAAAAATGTATTTCAGAAACATATGTCTACAGTTGGAGTTGGATCTGGAGTGCACAATATGCTAATTAAAATGTGTTATTGTTAAATATATCTCAAGACTAGGACACATCTACTGCGTGCGAGTAGTTGTTCGTTCTCAAAGGCAATGAAGTACATGGCTGGTTAGGCTTTATTGAATGAATGTATGAATTGCATACTCAGTAAATATGAGTTAAATGCTTGTATTTCTACTCCAGTTGCTTCTAAAGAACCATGTGGAGAATTTATAAAAAGCAGTGCTTTACTCAATTGGGAAACCTTGATTGACTTTTGCCCCCCAAAACATTACCACATGATACCATTACATGATGCATACAGTAGGATCTTTGCACTGGGAAACTAAGACCATCCAATGGCATTGTCAGACTCATTGAGGCTAATTCCCATGTCTCAGGCTGGTTTACAGAAGGGATGTTCTAGTATTCGCACCCAGGGAAGGGTGCTGAGCCAATCAGGTGGGTGGAAGTGCAGGCAGGAATACAGTGTGTACCACCCGCTCTTTCCAGCCACTCGAGGACCTTCCCTGGGTGGCGCCATCTGGATTGTGGGGAGAAAACAGGGGACCTCTCCCTGTTGCCACCCAATGTCCCCACCCTGCCCATGCATGACAGGGAGATTGGGGTTGCGCAATAGCACAGAGCCCATCCTGCAAGAAAGAAAGAAATTACCCTGGGCTGCAAATAGCAATCAGGCACCAGTTGGGGGAGGGGGAGTGGGATCTGTACAGGCCGGTAACGACCCGCAGCCCTCGCTGAGGCCCTCACTTCACTCGGGTATGCCTAGGCTCAGGCTGGCAGGCCATTAACAGCCATGTACGCCACCCACCGGGGTTTGATTGCTACATTGACAATGCTCTTATGTTACCGGTGAAGAAAGCTCTGCTATACTGCTCATTTGTAGAGCTAGCTGATGCATTTCAAGGGTGGGCAGAGTTCTTCTTTGGCATAAACATTAGGCTTGGATTATTCCACCACACCTGTTGGCCATGATCATGTGCCTACACATTAACACATGGGTACAAATTAAGAGGGTTAGGATTCCGACGAGTTATGGGTTAAAACAGTAGCACTTGTTAGCCTCTTTTTCATGTAACCTGTATATTAAAAAATATTTGAGGAAAAATGTGAGCGAAGATTACTTGCCAAAAATTGTGAAGGGTCCCTTGTGCGTAATGGTTTATGCAGATTACCTGGTTCTACTAGACAGTACCCATATGACATTACAAAGAACCCTTAGGGTAGTAAAAACATTCTTTGGGTAGCATAACCTGCTATTAGCCAAACGTTGTTCAAACGTTACCAGTTGCCAGTCTTCCAGAAGAGAAACAAGATTAAATCCCACTTAGAAAAGAGGAATTCTTAAAGTGTAAATAATGCAGGATCACAGATATTTGGCTAAGGTTTAACTATAGATTATCATGGATTTCCCATTATCACCAATTGAAAGATAAAGGATTTGTCAAAAAGTCAAGAGTATTTATTTCGGATTTCTCAACGGTAAAAAACATACACAATAACAATCATACATGAGACAATAAAAACCAGTTAAAATAGATGCTTAGGCTCAGAGCAGATATCCATTAGGTACTCGTGGCCTCCCTTGTCCTATACCATGCATGATATGCAATCTCAGTGTTTTGGTATTGCTTACAAACTCTGCAGGGTGTATAAAAATTGAGTATCCTCAGAGTTTAACATAGCCGACATTGCTCCCTTAACTGACCTAATATGATGGCCTTGGAAGTATGGTTTTAACTATTCCTTCCTCTTCTTGTGGTATTGTGGACAGATCAAGAGAAATTGAACCAGGACCTTGTCCACCCCCATGTGGCATTGGACTTCATGTGACGCCTACAGCCAGCTTGTCCTTTTAAGCAGGGGAAGTAAATTCATACGGGCCAGAATTAACAACTTCCTTCCTGCTGGTAAGTGTAACTTAACAATAGGGCCTGGCCTGGCCTTACAATTCTACAGGTCTGTGTACATTGCCAGAGATGGTAGAGATTACATTTTTACTACATCAGACTCCATGGCCTTTTTCCTAGACCAAGTTTAGATGTCTACATTGGCTTGCTTCAGAGTGCCCTTAACTGGGTTGTCCCCGATTGCTGTTATAAACTCTTGACCAAGGGTGCACCCAAACATGATCCACTCGCATTTGCCCTTGAACTCTGATGCCTCTATCTCCGAGAACCATACGGACACATTGGGGTTGTCTGCAAGGCCTAATTTGAGTTTTGCCCAGTAAGGTAAAAATCTGGACTGTGCTTGTGATTACACATTCTGAAGTCCCAGCTCGATCCTCAGGGCACTGCTTGGGCTACCGGGTGGGAGACCCAGTAATTATCTCAAAGTCCTATTCTGTACTTCATTACGGTCAATAAATACCATAATAATAATACTACCATAAAAATAATGGGGAGGAGAAGCTTGCTGTCGGCTTTGCCCGGGTTGAAGTCTGACATAAACAGGATGAACAACAATGGGGCAAGGGGGCAACCCTGCTTTACCCCCTTGTTGGTATCTAAGTAAGGGGTGACGCCACCTGAACTCATATACCTTAGTGCAGCCTTGGTGTCCCTATAACAGATTTGGATCAGTTTCAGCAGCCCCGGGGCACCCTCTGGCCTCCAATTTGTGTTGTGGTGTGCACCAGTATATGGAATTGAATGCCTTCTCCAGATCAATGAAAGCAGCTTGCACAGTGCCCCCATGACCCTACAATATTTATCAATAATAGTGCTCCATGAGAAGCAATGATCAAGAGTAGAGAAGCCATGTCTGAAACTAGCCTGGGATGTTTGCAGGATAGTATTCTTGTCGAGCCAATCTTACATCTGGATTAGGATACATTTGGCATACATTTGTGAGGATATGTCCAGTACGAAAATAGGTCTATGGCCCTCATTACGGAGTTGCCGGTAAAACCCGCCGGTAGGCAGCGGTTACCTGCAACCCTGTAACATTGTTCCCGCTACCTGACAGGCGGCGGAACAGTAAATCCCCATTCTCGTGGAGTCCCATAGGACCTGTAGTCCCATAGGACTCCACGGGAATGGGGTCACTGAAGCATCGGCACCGTTACAGTGAAAACACTGCTGGTAGGGGCCTGAATCCTCAGCAGGTCAGGCCGTCCAGGAGTTCCATGCCCCTACCGGCAGACTTTTCGTTTGGCGGTCCGGGAAGGGTGCCGGTACTTTGCTACTGGCACCCTTATTTCTGGACCGCCAAACCTATAATGAGGCCCTGAGTTATGATAATCGGCCAAAGGCATCTTAGCGCTACTGAGACAAGACAGAGAAAGAAAAAATGGTGGAGGACAAGAAAAGCGTTTTTAGTGATTTATGAAAAAGCAAATGGTTCTCAGTAACTCTAAGATTACGAGGGTAATAGTTCCAGAGCTAGGCAGCAACAATGGAAAAGGCTTGCCCACCTACCTGGGATAGGTTATATCAGGGATCCTGGATAAGGCAATCATCCTGCGAGCCGAGGGAGCGGGCAGGAACATAGGGGCAGAATTTATGTTGCAGGTATTCTGCGCCCAGGCCATAGAACGCTGATTGTAAGATACAGTGGGTTGAATGAATTTGTTTGGCAACGGGAAGCTAGAGCAAAAAACAATGGACAAGGGAGTGGCTGTCGCCACTCAAGCAGCTGAGTTTTGCAATGTCTGAAGGCGATTAATCAGAAAACCTGGCTAAGCCAGATACAGCAAATTGTTTGTTTATTTTTAATGCGCACTAGACCCGGGGTTATCAGGGTGCAGCAGTTGAAGCAAGTGCAAGGCTTAGGTTACAAAATACAAGATAAAGCAAGATATACAATGTATACGCAGAAATATCCATACAGACAAGAATAAAACATATATGTAGGTTATACATACAGGCAAGAATAAAACATATATGTAGGTTATAAACAGTTGAGATACAGAAACAAATATGCAGCAAACATAGGTCAAGAAATATTTGATGGAGTATGCAGAAGCATTCCCAAGGTAGAGGTAATCCAGCAGTCAAACCTACAGATCTGTGGATTTAAGCAGGTTGATGTAGTTGTGTCTGAATGTCACGTAGGGTTGATCTTCTCTAAGGGTGTGGCAGGGAGTTCCAAAGTTTGGCTGCTTTCACAGGAAAGCTACTACCACCAGCCTTGGTAAGCCTAATTCTAGGAATAGTAAGACAGTTGGCGTTGCCAAGTCTCATGGGTCTGGTTGAGGTTCTTCTATGGAATTTATCCATAATGTAGCTAGGGCCGCATTATTTAATGCTTTGTGTGTGAGTGATACAGTTTTTAGAATGATTTTATTCTGAGTCGAGAGCCAGTTATTTTGGCGCCTAGTTGCTGAGATATGTGATCTTCTGGTCACCCCCAGTGCGGCTCTTAAGGCGTTGTTTTGGAGGTTATCCTCTGAATAATAGCTTTATTAGTGCCTATGTAGAGGGCATTGCAATAATCTAGCCTAGAAAGTATTAAAGCTCTGGCCAAGATCATGCAATTATTATTTGACAAGAATGGTTTGCCAGACCTAATGAGTTTACAAGTGTAAGCAGTGGCGGAGGCCAACGATTTCACTTGTTTATCGAAGGAGAGTGCATGGTCAAGGTAAAAGCCCAGGGTCTTTACCTCCTTGACCACCTTAATCAGGTTCCCGTCAATGTTGAATCAAGAGTATTCCTGGCCTAATTTCTTAAGGTTGGTGTGGGTGCCCAAAATGATAAGCTCAGTCTTGTCATCATTCAGGCATAGACCGTGGTTAGCCATCCATGCCTCGATGATGAGATACACTCTATTCACCACAGCCAAATCCTTGTCGTAATCCCCGGAAAGTGGGAGGAGAATCTGAGTATTGTCTGCATAGTTAGTGTAGGTGATACCCAGAAGGTCCAGATCATCGAACAGGGGCTTGGTGAATATATTCTATAATGTAGGAGAGACACAAGAGCCCTGAGGGACCCGACACGTGATAGGAATAGGGTCCGCCGCTGCTAATGGAGAGAAGACCCTCATGGTTCTGTCGCTCAGGAATGATTCAATCCATCTAATGGCCTCTATAGAGAAGTGAGCCATCGAGTCCAGGTGGCCACATAGGACCTTGTGGTCCACAAGGTCGAATGCGGCCGAGAGTTCTAACAGTAAGAGGAGAGCAGTCTTGCCTTTGTCTCTTAACTCATCAACTTGAGTTTTCAAGTCGATAAGGGCGGGTTCCGTCCCTTGTTGGGGGCAGAAGCCTGATTGTCTTGCTCCCAGGAGTTCCAAATATTTTTGGATCTTAGTATAAGCCACCTTATCAAGTATTTTGAGCAGGAAGGGTACCGTCGTGATGGGACGGTAGTTTGTAGGAATTAATGGATCTAGGGTTTGCTTCTTTATGGGAGCACCCAGGATTGCTTCAAGTTAGTGGGGATGGTGCCCAATGCAAATGAAGCGTTAATAAGTTTGGAGATAAAAGGGACAAGATCTATTGCTGCGTCTTTTATAATCTGGGCTGGGCATCAGTCATCTTGGCAATTGGACGGCTTGAGTGAGAGAATAACATTTTCTACTTCAAGTATGGAAGTTTTGATGAAGTGGAATCCGGCAGGGCGGTCATGTGGTGTTTCATTGGTGGGGAGGTCTGGCTTATTCGGTTGAGGTATCAGGTTGAGGGAGACTTTTTTTTGTCTGTTTTGTTCTGGAGGGTTCTTACTTTATTAGAGAGTGCCTGTTGAATATCTGTACACCGGGTTTTATTTTTGTTGCAGATATCAGGTGTGGGGATAGGAGTTTCTAATTCTTTCAATATGGTAAATAATTCCTTCATGCTGGAATTGGCGTTCGAGATGTGTTCATGTATGAATTATGTTTAGCTAGGCAAATTTCCCTTTTGTATTGGGAGGACATTTTAGTTAGTTTGGATTTGTTATCCTCTGAAGGGAGTAGTCTCCAGGCGGTTTTGCATTTCCTCTTTAGGAGTTATAGGTCCCTTAGTTGAGGGGTAAACCACTTGTTTAAGTGTGATTTAGGTTTACTAGTTCTAAGTTTGAGTGGAGCAATTTTGTCAAGTGTGGTTAGCATGGGTTTGTTGACCAGTGTACCTGGATCCAGGTTGTCAGCCAATGAGTTAAGGGTCGGGAGAATGGCAGGGATCACTTTGTCCACTGTAATGATGTTTTTTGTTCCTTGTTAAACAAGGTGGGGCAATGGGTGTGGCTAGCGGGAATGGTCTGGCAATAGACAGTGTGAAGGACACAAGGTAGTGGTCAGTCTACAGTTGAGGTGTGATGGAGGTGATATTGGCAGTACAGTTATAGTCAGCTACCCAATCTAGGGTTCTTCCTTTATTGTGGGTAGGCTTGTTAATTTTTTGGGATAGGCCAAGAACGGATAGGATGTTGGCTATATTTAAGTCGTGCTTATCTGACGGGTCATTAAATCCTAGATTAAGGTTGCCAAGTAGTAATAGTTGGGTGGTGGTTTTGAGGTTCTTGGACAGTAGGCTGTAGATGTCCTCCTCAAACGTTCCAAATGGGCCCGGAGGTCTATAAATGAAGTGGATATTGAGGGTCTGTGAGTTAATTAGGGGGAGTTTAACAGCGAGGACTTCGCAGGATTGCGTTGTTTGCAGGGGAGCTGGTCTCAGAGAAAGGCTTGTTTTGGATATAATGCCAATGCCTCCTCCTCGTGTTGTATCTCTATCCTGTTTGAATATGGTATAGCCATCTGGGACAGCTAGCAAGAGGAGTGATCCTGCCACATCATGTAGCCATGATTCAGATATGGCAAGGAAGTCCAAGTTGTCGGCTAGTATGAGGTCAGAAATGTCTGTTGCATGGGCAACCAAGGACCTGGCATTTATGAGAGCTCCTTTAAGTGGATGAGCCTCTGTTGTAGCTATAGCCTGAGTGGGTGAAGTTGGTATTAAGTCAACTATCTTGGGTTTGTCCACAGTATGCTGCTTAGTGGTGGTGTACGAGTGAGGCTGGGTAGTGACAAGGTTGGTATTGTTGTGCTTCTCACGGGTTTGGAAGTTTGTTTTCTTATTTGACGAGGGCAGTAATCTCGTGAGTGGTTCATTGAGTTTAGGTAGTCTAGCGCAGAGTCTAGAGTTCCTGGATTGTAAGGTGCAAGGGTTACTAGCGAGAGTACTCGATGTGAACGTGTAACTAGGTAGGCAGCTGATACGAGGGCTAATTGCTGTCATTCTGGTCATGTTAGGTAGGGCTTGTGCATCAAAGGGAGGGAGCCAGTCGCTGTGCATTAAAAAATTGGTTATACATGTAAAGGTGTGGGTATTAGTGTGCATGTTGTAGCGGTAGATTTAAATTATGGTAATGGCACTTCGAGCGGCACACAGTGGATAGTATTCTTGTTCAAGGGTGTACAATAGGCAGTGGATAGCTCAAGGCACAGTGAGCAATAGGTCAATACCAGGGTATACGGTGAACAATAGTCCAGTACCAGGGTATACAGTGAGCAATAGGCCAGTATCAGGTGATACAGTGAGCAATAGGCCAGTACCAAGGTATACAATGAGCAATAGGACAGTATCAGGTCATAGAGTGAGCAATAGGCCAGTACCAGGTCATACAGTGAACAATAGAATTGCAGTAGTCAATGATACTGAGAACCAAAGATGCCACCACAGGGCGTGCAGATGCAGTGGAAGTAAACAGATCACCTTCCGAAGATCCTCCAATTGAAAGTGTCCAAATTGACGAACTGCACTAACGTGAGATGCAGAGGACAATGATGCAGAGGGTTTAAACCCTAAGGGCCTCATCACGAGTCTGGCGGTAACCCTTAAATGCGGTGGTAGCGCTATTACCGCCACATTTAAGGGTCCGCCAGATCATGGTCTTGGCGGATTTCCCCCCAGCTCTGAGCTGGGGGGAAATCCACGGCAAAATTGCTGATTTCCGGCACTATTACTGCCAGCGGGAAATCTGCCGGCGGTAATAGCGCACATTTTCCCCATTGGGCCCAATGGGGAATGAGGAATTCCCGAATGGGCCCAATGGGGAATGGGCACTAACCGTTCCGCCAAACCCATGATCCGGCACTAATTGCGCCAGGGGTTTTCGCGGTAGGGCTAATAGCGGTGGCGGTAATACCACCGGCGTTACCGCCCAACTTGTGATGAGGCCCTAAATCTTTAACTACACAAACAGGAGTAGGCAAAGGGCCAATGGAGGAGGGCCAAAAGGCCGGGGACTGCAAACCTGACACAGATAAGGGACCACCATAATTTCCGGCTTGTCACCGTTTAACTTGAGCCAGTTGTCACCCATCCAACAACCCACCGCCTCCAGGCAGCCTCTCAGCTGGGACGCAGTATCTTGATTTAAAAGATTTAACTGCACAATTATTTGGCGTCATCTGTGTAGCAGTAACACCGGAAGCCATGGAGTAGATAAGGGCGACCAACAGATGGATATAAACATTAAACAAAACGGGGGACAGGACGACCCCTGGGGAACCCCACAGGTCAAAGGGGCTGAACCAAATCGAAATGGAGGGAGGAAAAGGGACTGAGTATGATGCATAAGAGAAGACCGAAAACATGATAGCACTGTGTCTGTAAAGCCTGCTCCAGATAAACGATTGAGCAGAGTGGGGTGGTTAATAGCATCAAATGCAGCAGATAAATCTAATAGAATCAGTGCACCTACTTCACTCTGGTCATGGAGACAGGACAAATCATCTACCACCGAGACAATAAAACCTTCGGTGCCCCGCCCAGGGCGAAAAACCTGACTGAAAGGCATCAGAAAAGAGAGTTTCTTCAAGGACTTGTCGAGCAGAGAGCCAATCAATGACTCAAGAAGTTTCATCAAGAACGGCAAAAGAGATATAGGGTGAAAGTTTGCCAGTAAAGTGGGATCTAAAGATGGCTTCTTGAGGAGAGGAATAACAAGTGCATGTTTTAAGGCTGGAGCAATAGCCCCAGAGGAAAATTAACGATTAACTGCATGGGCCACTCTAGGAGCAAAAGAAGGCATAATATTCTTCGAAATGAACAATGGAACAGCATCAATAGGGGAGGCAGACTTCATTTTATTAGTCACAGTCACTATTTCCGATGCTGAAAAGGAAGGAAAATCGGCCCATGGCTGATTAGAATAGGGGCACAGTGTATCCACAGAATATGTGCCTGTTCTAAGACACGACATCAAGATCTTATCCCGGATGTCCGCAACTTTCTGAATAAAAAAACTGCCCAAAGAATTGCAGAGCATCTGTGAGGGGGAACAGATGCCTGCGGAGTGGATTTAGTGGACAGCGACTGAACAAAATGAAAACGTTATTTCAGCTGGTTCAGCGATGTTTTGCCTCGAGAATGGCTTTGTGGTAAACCTATGTAGCTTGGTGCAATAGCACCTTATCTAAAGGGCAGTAGGAAACACGCCACTTTCGCTCTGCTTGTTATGTTATGTTATGTTATCTTATGTTATGTTATTAGGCATTTGTATAGCACCTTTCATGATTGGTATGGTCTCAACGCGCTCACAATTGAACACCCTCGGGGACCGTAGTCCAGGTCAGCAGAGCAGGTCAGAGTAGTAAATAATGTGTATGTACACTCTGTGTCTGTGCAGCTAGGCTTAATTTTCGTAGTGATTAGATGCATTCTAATATTAGAGGTAGTGAAGGCACTCACTCCCCACATTACCAATATAAACTGAGAGTAAAGGACACATCCCAGTAGGGAATGAGACCAAGAGATTGGTTTTTGAGAATCAGCAAATGTTTATGTAAGATTCAGCATCCAGAGTACTCTGCTGCCCTGAGAGCGCTCTGGCAAACAATACAGATACAATATGTTTTAAAAGGTTACAGCGTCATCAGTGATGATTTCTATACAGGCTACAAGTTACAGTTTCATTGATCAGAAAGGAAGTGCACATATATTTCTGTAGGGGCCGGCTCCACGGGATTGGCTGATGACTTGGCGGGAGGATGGACATCACGTTGGTTCAGCAGGGCCGGTCCGTGCGAGGTGAAGTTTAGGCCAGGTCGGAGAGGCGGCTGGTTCTTACTAGTCTAATCTACACGCTTATTCTAGACATGCAATAAACCATGAGCATCAATATACCTTTGAGTAAATCTTAGAAGCCTATAAATTGTACATGTGTGTCTGCATTGTCCCTTTTTGCGTCATTCATGAGGTGAAGGGTGTGGGGGGCTTGCTCCTGCGGTAACCTGGGGGCTGAGATTGATGGCTGTATGGTCTGGCACATCAGAGCGGGAGGGGAATAGAGTGACATATATTAGTTTAGGATGGGATATACTGTGACAGGGGTCTGGGTTTATTGGGGGAACTCTAGGTTGGACAGCACAGCAGGGTCACACTTCTGTTAAATAAAAAGAATACCCTTGGAGGGGCACAAGGTTGAACAAGCAGTCATTTTCCAACAGCAGGGGCGAGGGGTGCAGGAGCAGGTTTGTTGAGATGGATGAGTTACAAGTCATGGTTCGGCTCGGCCACACACAGGACACTGATCTCAGTGGAAGCGTGAGAAGGATACAATGTATATTTGTAACATCTTGTCTCAGAGCATCCGTGAGAAAGGTACTTTGGAGGCAAAGGCGCGAGAGGAAAAAGGTGGTGGCTGTCAGCGCTCGCTGTGTGCGGGGCACTGCTGATGGGAGAGGAGACTTTGCAATGTCAGAATGTTACATAGTCCAAAGATGGAGTCGAGGGTACACAAAATGGAGTCCAAGTGGTCTTGCAATAGCCCCACCTCTACTTATGCCAGGGCCTTATCCCTTATGGCTGCAGAAGGGCAACAGAGGCGTCCCCCACTAGTACAAGAACAAGTGGTCCCTTTCGAGTAGAATGTATGGGAGGGCTCAACCAATCCCCTCCTTCCTTACATTCCCCATTTCGTTACAAACTAATTTTTTGTATTATTGGCATTCCTGTAATGCTCCGCCTTCAATATTGGCTCGTCCCAAGCAGGTGTTCTTTTTATTGGCATCCATGCCCTACACACACACCTCAGAGGCTTTGGCCTCTTCTAGCATATTCATCAGGGGTGCATGTCATGTATATTCCCCCATCCCCATCCAGACCCACCCACACTTCCTTATACCATTCTAATTACCAAGGTTCCATAATAGTACTGTGATATAAATTGTCCACCCGGTCCCCTGGATAAGGATGCACTGCAGTCATATGATATTTGGAGGGGCCAGACTCCCCTCTCTGTATTTGTGCATCCTTCATGGTTTGTACCCTTGTCGGTTGACCCACTGTCACCATCATCATTGCAGAACTAGGCATTGATTTTGCACAACATCAAACACCTACCTGGCACACACAAAAAAATTAGTAACAGAAAAACGATAAGTGGAACACAAATTTTCATCATTGTGCTGAACCAGGAAGGTATCCAGTTGAAAATGTCATCGAACCAGTTTCTAGTTTCGATACCCCCTTCTTTCTTCATCCTTTCACCCTGGTTGTGCACTGCAGATATCACGTGTGATAGTTTCCCATTGTCAGCGTCAGCAGAAGGTACGAATATACAGCATGCACTCCTGATTTTTCGGCAAACACTGCTGTCCATTGCTATGAGTAGGTCCAGGATGTACCGGTTTTGCATGGTCATCAACAGCAGGGCTCGAAGTCTTGCCTTTGCTAACCTGTGTTTTCCTTCCTTGTAGGTCGCAGTGTTCTTCAGCGCGAGTAGAATGTCGGGAATGGTGTCAGTCGTGAGACGGCCAGCCAGGTAAGTCTTTTGAGCAGTTCGTAATTTACAAATGTCTCTACTGGTTTCTTTAATGTTGCCTCTATCTTCCTCTTTCAGGTCGTACTGTCCGGGAGGCATGCAGATTCAAGGAAGCTGTTCTCAGAAGCTGCGAGTGGTTAAAGATGAAGACTGCAGGTAAGATGCTGCTGCTAATGATGTTCCTTTTGTCTCCTTGCAGGTTTTGCTTCTCCGAGGTTCGAGGGAATAGCTTGCCACGGTGAGTGTCATGCTGCAAGCTGCAAAGTAACGCGAAGCGTGTTGTCTTGCTCGGGTGTGGTTTAAATATCCCCAACAAAATAGTCCAGGTAAAGTAGTCCCTAGGCTACCACACCCAAAACACTAGACCGCATAGCTTGGTTCCTGGGAACCAAGCTATGTGGATGCCTCCATGTTGGCTGGCAACACAATAGTAGTTCCCAAGCATATGTTTCTCATGGTGTATGAGCCTGGCGCCATAGGCGCCAGGAGTGGCCCCAAGAGGGCTTTGGAAAAGGATGCCTGGCACTAGAGGCCCGAGTCCTGACTCCACCTGGCCAATGGGTTTGCCCGAGGGGGTTTTGGGCGAGGGTCGTGACAGCACTGCCCCCTAAGGCCCCTCCCATGGTGTTCCTTCTGTCTGGCCCAGGTTTGGTTGGGAAGTTCCGATGGAATTTCCTGATTAGACGTGGTGCGTGGATATTCTCACTGGGCTCCCAGGATCTATCTTGTGGTCCAAATCCTTTCCAATCGAAGAGATAATATAGTTTGGTCCTAGAATATTTAGACTCCAGGATATCTTTGACTTCGAATTCTGGTTCTCCGTCAACAAGTATGGGCTTAGGTGGTGTCCCAATTAGTGTGCCGGGTTGCATTGGTTTCAGGAGGGACACATGAAATACTGGGTGGATTTGTAGATTAGGTGGTAAATCCAGTTTCACGGCTATTGGGTTAACAATTGCCTTAATGGTACAGGGTCCTAAGAATCTGGGATGAAAGGTCCGGGTTCCCTTGATGGGTACGAATTTAGCAGCAAACCAAACTTTGTCCCCTACTTGATAATCAGGGGCGTTTTTCCGGTGTTGGTCGTCGAATCTCTTTTGTTTTTCTTTGGCATGAATAAGGTGTTCCTTTGCCCTTTTGAAAGCTAGGGTAATGGTTGTGTGTAGAGTCTTTACCGCTGGCATTTCCAAGCTGGCTGGAAGGTCTAGTTCAGAGGTACGTGGATGTCTGCCATAAAGGGTATAGAAGGGCGTTTGTCCCGTGCTTGAATGCAAAGAATTGTTATATGCATATTCGGCTATCCATAGTAGGTCTTTCCAATTCCTTTGTTCATGGTCCAGCATGCACCGTAAATATTGCTCAAGTGTCTGATTGGTTCTCTCGGTTTGGCCGTCCGTTTGAGGATGGTGACTGGTAGATAGCCGAATGTCAATCTGCGCCATTGCACAACATTTTTTCCAGAAGTTTGAAACAAACTGGCTGCCTCGATCAGAGACCAGAACCGAAGGGAAGCCATGTAGCTTAACCACGCCCTCCAGGAACACTTTTGCTAAAGTGGCTGCGTCTGGGAGGCCTTTGAGAGGAATAAAATGGGCCATCTTCGAGAATAAGTCCACAACTACAAGGATGGTGTTGAACCCTTGGCTTGGAGGTAGATCATTGATGAAGTCAAGGGAAAAAGTGTGCCATGGAACTGGAGGAATGTCCAATGGTTGTAGGAGACCATGGTTTTTGTTTCTGTGATTTATTTTGTGCGCAGACACCGCAGGACTGAATATACTGAATGATGTCCTTACGCCAGGTAGGCCACCAAAAGTTATTTTTCACCTTAGCTAGGGTTTTGGCGATCTCAGGATGCCCTTCGATCAGTGAATCATGATAGTTTGAAATAACATGCTGTTGTAATTCCTTCTTGGGTACATATAGGCGGTCCCTAAAAAAGGGTAGATGGTCCTTGATGGTATATTGTTCTCCTTGAGTTTGCCATGCGAGGAAGGCATCAGGATTCATTGTCTGTTGGATTTCTTTTTGTAGTTCTGCTTGTGTTAAGGCTGTTGTGATACCCAAGAGTTTGTCTTCAGGTATAATTGGTACTGGGTTTGGAGTTGTCTATACCATTTCATCTATGCCCATGCGAGATAAGGCATCCGCCTTTCCGTTCCAGACTCCTGGTCGAAACGTGATTACATAATCATATTCGGCGAAGAAAAGGGCCCAAAGTAATTGGCGCGAGGACTGGGCATTGGATGTTTTGAGATATTGCAGCTTTTGGTGGTCTCTGATGACTGTAATGTGCCTGGCCTCGAGAAGGTAGTGCCTCCAGGCTTTAAAGGCGGATTTGATAGCCAGGAGTTCCTTGTCCGTGAATGCATGATTAATCTCTGGAGGTGAGAACTTTTTCGACCAAAAGGCCACAGGATGTAGTTGGCCGGTTTCAGGGTCTCTCTGTGAAAGGACAGCCCCCATTGCGAGACTGGACGCATCAGTTTCAACAACATAAGGGAGGTCTGGACGAGGATGTCGCAGGATTGGAGCGGAGGTAAATCTTCGTTTAAGTTCCTGAAAGGCTCCTTCTGCTTCTTCTGTCCAAGCAAACTTTTTATTGTTTTTTCGTAATAGTACTGTGATTGGGTGCACAACCTGAGAGAAGTCTGGGATGAAACGGCGGTAGAAGTTCGCAAAGCCCAGCATGCTTTGTACCCCTTTCAGAGATGTCGGTGAAGGCCATTTCAGAATGGCATCTACCTTGTGCACGTCCATTCTGATGCCTCCTGGAGTAAGGATAAAACCAAGAAACTCTACTTCGGTGACGTGAAAAAAGCATTTTTCAAGCTTTGCAAACAAGCGATGTTGACAGAGCTTGGTGAGGACTGAACGAACGTGCCAGACATGATCTTGTTTCGAGGCTGAGCATACTAGGATGTCATCTATGTACACTAAGGCGCACACATCAATTAACTCCCTTAAGACGTCATTCATGAAATATTGGAATGCCGCAGGAGCGTTGCATAACCCGAAGTGCATGACTTGATATTCAAACAAGCCGTACTTAGTACGCAAGGTGGTTTTCCATTCATCTCCTTTTCTGACTCGGACCAGGTGGCATGCTCCTCGAAGGTCCAATTTGGTATAAATCTGGGCATCTTTAACTTGGTCTAGCATCTCAGGGATAAGTGGCAAGGGGTAGCGGTTCTTCACGGTGATCTGGTTCAATGAGCAATAGTCAATACAGGTTCTCAAGTCTCCTTCCTTTTTCGGTACGAAGAACAAAGGACTGTCAGTGGGGGACTTTGAAGGATGGATAAATCCGTTTGCAAGGTACTGGTCTAAATAGGATTTCAAATGAAGGTTTTATGGTTCTGTGAGAGCGTAGATCCTACCGCAAGGAATTTGTGCACCAGGAACAAGGTCGATCTGACAGTCATAGGGCCTGTGCAGCGGCAATGTATTGGCTTGATCCTTTCAGAAAACATCCTGGAAATCATGGTATTCACTTGGCAAGGTATTAGTTGCTCCCAGGGTTGATACTGTCGCTCCGGGAGTTATGGGGATACAGACGTCGGGTTTCTCCTCTTGGTAATAGCAGGCAGGGGAGCAGGTTAATTTTCGTGCCTGCCAGTCTATCAAAGGGTTGTGAGCAACCAACCATGGCATCTCTAGTATTAGCCTGAACTGAGGTGCCCTGATGAGATCAAATGAAATAGACTCCCGATGTCCGTCCTGGCACAGCAAGGTTAATGTGGCTGTGCACTGGGTTACTGGTCCGGAAGCGATTTCTGTCCTATCCACGGTGGATACCCTGTCCATAGTTGGCTTAGAACACAAAGGAAGCCCCATCTCTGCTGCCAGTTCTTGATCAATATAATTTCCAACTGCTCCGCTATCGATGTATGCTTCAACGGCATGCATTCTTGATGACTGTCGGTGATTAATTAAGATCACTGGTATTGCAAAGTGCGAGGTCAGCAACTATTCTCTGTGGCCTGACTATTCTTCTTGGGGGTTTTACTGGACAGTCCTTCAAGAAATGTCCTGGTTTCCCACAATACAAACAAAGTTGTTGTTGGAGGCCGTATCCCTCCAATCTGCATGGGTTCTACAGCATTTTCAGGTGCACAGGGTGTGTTTTCCCTTGGTCGAACATGCACGGTTCGAGGGTCCGTCTTAGACCGGTCTGCTTTTCGGTCCTGCAACCGGTGGTCTAACTGCATGACCAGATTTATGAATTCGGCACAGTCTCTGGGTGGATCAACCACCTGGGCTCAGACGTCCTTTAATTCGCCTCGTAAGCCTCGATGGAATAATGTGGTTCTTTTGTTTTCTGGCCACCTAGCTTCGGCAAGCAGTCTGTTGAAGGTAGCAATGTACATTAACAAGTCCTGATTCCCCTGTTGGAGGGACAAGAGTTCATTGTCTACTGCTTGTTCCTGGGTATGGTGAGCAAAACGTTTTTCCATTTCTCTCTGGAACCTCCCAAAGTCATGTAATAGAGGATCGTCATGGGTTACCAATGGCACCGACCAATCTGCTGCGCTACCACTCAGGTATGATAAGACAAAAGCTACCCGAGATTGGTTGTTTGGAAATGCTCCAGGCCTACAAAGAAAATGAAGGCGACACTGATTGATGAATGCTGCATACTTCCGTGGGTCGCCTGAGAACCTTTCTGGTGGTGCCAAGGGAACTGTTCCAGGTAACGTGATCTGCACCGGAGTGGATGATATGGCAGGGTTTTGCATCATTGGATTGCTTTCAGGTAGAGGCATCTGTCCTGCCTGTGATTGAAAGTATTGCCTGCTAATCTCTTCAGTGCGTTCTGGTGAGTAAGCGCGGTATGTGGCGCCTCTAGATGTTTCCACGCTAACCTGGAGTATCTTTTCCCTCTTGCAGATGGATGAGACGTTCCGGAGACAGAGTTCCCGCAGAGCGGCTGGGATTCAGGTAAGCGTTTGAAGCTCGTACAGTCTTTAAAAATAAGCGAAGATTTGCTGAATGCTTACTAATGCCTTTTTTCTGTTCTTTTCCCTTTTCCTTAGGAAGCGGCATGCCGGGATGGGAATGACACCGCCAAAAATGCCCGCAGAACAGAAGAAGCGATGAATGATGGGCAGAAGCGCCGCAAGGTAATGCTGTTCCTAAAGGTGTTCTTGTTCTTGCAGGAGCTGAGTGCAGAAGAAAGATGCAGGCCTACTGGAGACCGATCTGAACACTGTGAGTGTCACGCTGCAGGTGCAGAAAACACAAAGCATGTTTCTCAGCATGGGCGTGGCTTAAATAGTCTCTGGGTATCCCAGGTGTCTCTGGGCTGAACCACACCCAAAAGACTAGACTGCACATGCAGTTCTGGGAACCGAAATATGTGGGGGCATCCATCTTGTCCCCATCAATGCACTACAAGTCCAATCCCCAATGTTATCCTATGGGTGTGAGTGAGTCTGGTGCCACAAGCGCCAAGTCTGACTCCAAGTGGGTCTTTGGAGGGATGGAGAGGCCCTTGAGGGCCATGTAGGTGATTGTGGCCTGGCTCCAGCCTGACATCTTGGAGGGCTGGGGACATGAGGGGCAGGAATCATGACAGCACTCCCCCCCAAGGCCCCTCTCAAGGTGGCTCTTCTGTCTGGTCCTGGTTTGTTTGGATGGTTTTGATGAAATCGTCTAAGCAAGCGAGGTGCATGGATGTACTCACAAGGCTCCCATGTCCCGTCTTGTGGACCATACCCCTTCCAGTCTACTAAGTAGTATAATTTGGATCTGACGTACTTTGAATCCAGGATGTCCTTGACTTCGAATTCCGGCTCCCCGGCGACTACTACTGGCTGCGGTGGCGTTGCTACCCGGGTCCCAGGTTGAACAGGTTTAAGGAGAGACACGTGGAACACAGGATGAATCTGCATGTTTGACGGCAAAGCTAATCTGACCGCCACAGGATTTATCACGGAGGTGACAGTGAATGGACTCAGGTATCTTGGATGGAAAGTTCGGGTTCCTTTAATGGACAGGTGTTTGGACGCCAGCCAGACTTTGTCTCCCACTTTGTAGTTGGGGGGCTTTGCTCGGTGTTGATCAGCAAACTTCTTTTGGCGATTCTTAGCTTGAAGTAGGTGTTCGGCTGCCCTTTTAAAGGTTTGAGAAATGGTTGTGTGCAAGGTTTTGACTGCTGGCATTTCCAGGGTTGTAGGAAAGTCCAACTCAGAAGTACGTGGGTGCCTGCCATACATGGTATAAAAGGGTGTCTGCCCAGTGCTGGTGTGTAGGGAATTATTATAAGCATATTCAGCTATAAATAATAGTTCAAACCAGCTTCCTTCAGCTTGGTGTAACATGCAACGCAGATACTGCTCGAGCGTCTGATTTGTCCTCTCAGTTTGACCATCCGTTTGGGGATGGTGACTGGTGGATAGCCGGATGTCGATCTGGGCCACAGAGCAGCACTTTCTCCAGAGGTTAGATACGAATTGAGTACCTCGGTCTGAGACTAAAACTGAAGGAAACCCATGGAGCCGTACGATGCCTTCAAGAAATACCTTTGCCAGAGTGGAAGCATTTGGTAGCCCCTTTAGAGGAATGAAATGTGCCATTTTTGAAAATAGGTCCACGACCACAAGAATATTGTTAAACCCTTGACTGGGTGGTAAATCAGTAATAAAATCGAGGGACAACGTGTGCCAGGGTGCTGGTGGGATTTTCAATGGTTGTAATAGCCCAGCCGGTTTCTGCTTGGATGACTTGTTTTGAGCACACACTCCAGAAGATAGGATGAATTGGATAATGTCTTTACGCCACGTGGGCCACCAATAATTTTGTTTTACCTTGGCTAGGGTTTTAGCGATTCCGGGGTGGCCCTCGATCAAGGAATCAGGATAACCGGACATGACTTGTTCTCGTAGTTCTTGGTTTGGTAAGAATAAACGATTCCTGAAGTAGGGCAACTGATCTTTTACCATGTAATGTTCTCCTTGTGCACTCCACGCTTGTAATTGCTCCGGAATCATCAGGTTTTGGATTTCTTCATGTAATTCTTTCTGAGTTATGGTTGCTGTGATTCCTAGGAGCTTGTCACTCGGGATGATTGCTATTGGGTCAGGGGTCTGATACCCTTGCTCTTCCACCCCCATACGGGAAAGGGCATCGGCCGTCCCGTTTTTCACCCCTGGTCGAAATGTAATCACGTAGTCATATTCAGCAAAATAAAGAGCCCAACGTAGTTGTCATGAGGATTGGGCCTTTGCCGTTTTTAGGTACTGGAGGTTCCGGTGGTCAGTTATTACAGTGATTGTGTGTCTGGCGCCCAAGAGGTAGTGCCGCCATGCCTTAAAGGCTGACTTAATGGCCAGGAGTTCTTTATCTGTGATAGCGTAATTGAGTTCAGGGGGTGTGAATTTATGCGACCAGAAGGCAACAGGGTGTAACTGGCCCGTTTCAGGGTCCTTTTGTGAGAGGACGGCTCCCATAGCCATGCTTGAGGCGTCCGTTTCCACCAGGTATGGGAGATCAGGGCGAGGGTGGCGTAAGATTGGGGCAGATGTGAATCTTGCTTTGAGTTCCTGGAAAGCTTCCTCGGCTTCTGTTGTCCACTGGAACTTTTTGTTGCTTTTCCTTAGCAATGACATGATGGGATGCACGATTTGCGAAAATCCTGGGATGAACCGGCGGTAGAAGTTTGCAAAACCCGGCATACTTTGAAACCCCTTGAATGAATTTGGTGATGGCCAGTTCAGGATAGCATCTACCTTGTGTGCATCCATTCGGATTCCATTCGGGCTGAGGATAAAGCCCAGGAATTCCACCTCAGAGACGTGGAATGAGCATTTTTCGCGCTTGGCGTAGAGCTGGTGTTGACAGAGTTTCTCCAATACGGATTGGACGTGTTTAACGTGATCCTGCTTTGATGCAGAATATACTAGAATATCGTCTATGTACACTAGAGCACAGACATCAATCAATTCCCGTAGGTCATTGTTCATGAAGTATTGAAATGCTGCAGGCGCGTTGCAAAGGCCAAAGGACATTACTTGATATTCGTACAAGTCGTATTTGGTGCGAAAAGCGGTTTTCCATTCGTCCCCCTGTTTTACGCGAACAAGGTGATATGCCCCCCTCAGGTCTAGTTTTGTGTAGATTTGGGCTTCTTTGACTTGATCAAGCAATTCAGGGATCAGTGGCAGGGGGTAGCTGTTTTTTATGGTAATCTGGTTCAGTGCGCGATAGTCGATGCACGTTCTCAAGTCCCCCTCCTTTTTCGGTATGAAGAATAGAGGACTGGCTGCTGGAGACTTCGAGGGACGGATGAACCCGTTGGCCAGGTATTGGTCAAGATCGGCCTTCAGGTGCTGGTTTTCTGGTTCTGTGAGTGCGTAAATTCGCCCACAAGGGATTTGTGCGCCGGGTATCAGGTCGATTTGGCAATCGTATGGTCTATGCGGTGGCAGGGTATTAGCCTGTTCTTTCTGAAAGACATCTTGAAAGTCCTGGTATTCACTTGGTAGGGTGCCGATTGCCACAGTCTTAAGTGTGGAGGTTCTGGTGTCTATTGGTTGTTTCTCTTGGCGATAACATGTATGGGCGCAAGTCTCGGGAAAGGCCAATTCTTTTGCTCGCCAATCGATTCGAGGATTGTGAGCTACCAACCATGGCATTCCCAAAATCAACCGGAACTGTGTTGCCTTAATGAGGTCGAAAAAACAATAGATTCTTGGTGTCCATCCTGGCACAGAAGGGTTAAAGCTGCAGTGCATTGGGATACTGGCCCAGAAGCTATTTCCGTGCCGTCGACAGTGGTAACAGTGTCGGTGGTTGATTTAGGGCGTAACGGAAGCCCCATCTTTGCCGCAAGATCCTGGTCGATGTAATTCCCAACGGCTCCACTGTCAATGTACGCTCTTACTGCGTGCATCTGAGATAGTTGTTGGTGATTGATCAAGACCACAGAGCAAAATGGGAGGACTGTAGTTCACTTTCTTTGCTCGACAAGTGGATCCCTACACTTGCCGGGCTGGGGAGTTTTCCGATTCCTTGATGGTATCTTCCTTGTCCATGGCTCCTACCGTCCTCCTCGGTGGCTTCACAGGGCACTCTTTAAGGTAATGACCTGACCTTCCACAGTACAGACATAACTGCTGCTCTCTCCTTTTATCCCTTTCCGCTTTAGTCAAAGGGGATCTGACCCCCCTGATTTGCATTGGTTCTCCTGAACCTTCCGTTGTGCGGGCAATATTGTCCTTTGAACGCACATACATAGGGCGAGGGTCCGGTCTGGTTCGATCTGCTCTTCGGTTCTGCAACCTATGATCCAGTTGAACAACAAGGTCAATGAATTCTAAGCAGTCTTTTGTGGGGTTCACTACTTGTGCGAGAACATCCTTGAGCTCCCCCCGCCACCTCTGATGAAATAATGTGGCTCTCTTCTCCACTGGCCATTCTGCTTCAACTACGAGTCTATTGAACGTGGCTATGTATGTTAATAGGTCTTGATTCTCTTGGCGTAGAGACAGAAGTTCGTTGTCTAATGCCTGCCCATGAGTACGACGGGCGAACAGCTTTTGCATCTCCTGCTGAAAGCCCCTGAAGTCCTGCAGCAAAGGATCGTCTTGGGCCACAAAGGGTACCTACCAATTCGCGGCGCTACCACTCAGGTAGGATAGCACAAAAGCGACCTGTGATTGGTCATTCGGAAAGGCCACTGGTCTACAAAGGAAGTGCAGGCGGCACTGGTTCATGAACGTTGCAAACCTCTTGGGATCCCCCGTAAATCGTTCGGGCGGGGCCAAGGGAACTGCCCCAGGAAGGGTTATCTGAACAGGATTGGCTGATGGTGCTGGCATCGAGGGCACGCTTCCCGGCAATGGTGCATGCCCTGCTTGTGACTGGAGAAGTTGCCGGCTTAAATCATCAGTGCGTTCTTTGGCTACTATTAGCTCTCTCCTCAGGGTGTTGGTCTCCTGCTTGGCTGCATGTACTTAGGAACATAGCTGCCCCAACATGTGGGCTAACTGGTCGGTTTCTGACGTTTCCATGACGCCCAGGTGGATTTTGATGTGAGGCTTTGTGTTCTGTAACGCTCACCTGGTATCCACAGGGATGTCACTCAGCCTGTTCTGACCTCTTTTGACCTCGAACCCTTCCCTGGAGTCTACTCGACCGGGGACTGTGCCTGAAACACAGGATTGGTAGAGTTTAACTCCCTATTGTCTCTGTGTGCTTGAACCCCTTCTTCCCCGGGTCCAACCCTTCCCTTTGATCCACAGCTCACCTTGTTTTCTTGGAAAGTGTGCTCTCCATCCTGCTTTCAGTGCAGGGGCGCGTTGATTGATGCGGGCTCGTTGCAGCCTAGTTACTTCACTGGCAAGAGTCCGACAGGTAAGTATAATGAGTCTTTTGATCAGTTCTCTAACTTCGTTCCTTTCCTTCCTTAGATGATGGCCGGCGTCCGGGGATGGCGACGTGCTGCTAAGATGAGTAGCGCTGAAGGTGAGTGAGAGCGCGATGCGCGATGCGACCCTTTCGTATTTGTATTGAACTGAGTTCTTTTTCTGTGTCTTTTAGGTGCCGCAACGTTTTCAGCGTGGATGCCGGTTATGAAGAAGAAATGCGGCGAGTAAGCGCGGTATGCGGCCCCTCTACATGTTTCCACGCTAACCTGGAGTGTCTTTTCGCTCTTGCAGATGGATGAGAAGTTCCCCCAGAGCGGCAGGGATTCAGGTAAGCGCTTGAAGCTCGTACAGTCTTTAAAAATAAGCGAAGATTTGCTGAATGCTTACTAATGCTTTTTTTCTGTTCTTTTCCCTTTTCCTTAGGAAGCGGCATGCCGGGATGGGAATGACACTGCCGAAGATGCCCGCAGAACAGAAGAAGCAATGAATGATGGGCAGAAGCGCCACAAGGTAAGGCTGTTCCTAACGGTGTTCTTGTTCTTGCAGGAGCTGAGCGCAGAAGAAAGATGCAGGCCTACTGGAGACCGAACCGAACACGGTGAGTGTCACGCTGCAGGTGCAGAATACACAATGCATGTTTGTTTCTCAGCATGGGCGTGGCTTAAATAGTCTCTGGGTATCCCAGGTGTCTCTGGGCTGAACCACACCCAAAAGACTAGACTGCACATGCAGTACTGGGAACCGAAATATGTGGGGGCATCCATATTGTCCCCATCAATGCACTACAAGTCCAATCCCCAATGTTATCCAATGGGAGTGAGTGAGTCTGGTGCCACAAGCGCCAAGCCTGACTCCAAGTGGGTCTTTGGAGAAATGGAGAGGACCTTGAGGGCCATGTAGGTGATTGTGGCCTGGCTCCAGCCTGACATCTTGGAGGGCTGGGGACATGATGGGCAGGAATCATGACAAGCGGCGATATAAATGGGTTAAGTACACACAAATAAATCAAATCCGGTCTCTCAACTTTTCATTTGTACTATTTATACATATTTTAAAGCATCTAACTGTGACAGAGAAGCAGAGGTCGGACAGTATTAAATACCAATTGCCCAAGGGGCGTAAAGAGAGAGAGAGAGAGAGAGAGAGAGAGAGAGAGAGAGAGAGGGAGAGAGATCAATGTATATGATATGATAGTTTATTTATATAGCGCCTATACACAATGTGTTTCAAAGCGCTTCAAGGCAAGGGAGGGAGCAAGGGAAAATACAATGACATTCTTAAAGGCCATGAACAGTAAGGATGTGAAATGAACTATCGTACTCGTCCTGACGACATTTCAGATAGTGCAAGAGCTAAGACATAGATAAGGAAGGGAGGGGGAGAGTGGGAAGGAAATGGAAACAGACAGGTGACTACCGTACTAGGCCTGACGACATTTCTGGTAGAGCCGGAGAAAAACAAAAGGTGAGGGAGAGGGGTACAGAAAGGGAGGGGAGGTACAAAACAAGCAACTATCGTACTAGGTCTGACAACATTTCAGATGGTGCTGGAAGGGGAGAGGGAAACAGTAAGTGGAGGGGGAGGAGACAGACAAGGTTGCTCTCATACTAGGCCCACGGACAATTCTGAGAGTAAGTGCATAGAAGAAAGTAAGGGGAGGAGGGGAGGAGATAGGAAAAGGGAGAAGGGAGAGGAGGAGAGAACAGAGAGTAAGCAGTCAAAAAGAGTGGAGAAGCAAGAAGGGAGAGCAAATACAATTGCAGAAGTCAGTAGTAACACATAATGTTGCAAGCCAGGATGCAGGTGAACACTTCTTTCTTTACTGGTGAACATTATCCTACACTATTTTGTAACTTAGCGGTAAGGATTGGCAATGTATAGGCCCTTTTTGTTTGACAAGACGCCACTAGGCCTGCCTTATTATTCTTTGATGGTCAAAGCTTGCTTCCATCTTAGATTTAGGTTTAGATTAGGTGTTAAATATACATATTTACTTTTTGTTAATAATCAATACTCATACACAGTTTCTCCATTTTATGTTTCTTATTTTCTTTTCACCCCACATTGCTTTATTAACTCTTTCAGTTACGGCACCACACTATCTTGCTCTTGTGAATGTTCACTGTGGTGTGCTGTGCTATCATGTGCCTTTCTTACATCCGAAAGATGTACGCAGTACTTCAACCCCTTAACTTTTACTGCCGAGGGTGTGCAATAAATAACTTCATAGGGATCGTGGGGAGTTCCATCTCCGTACGAAACTGCGCATGTATATGCTTTCACCAGGCATTAGCTGTACTGCTGGGCTGTCCAATGATGGAGTGTCTGTATCATTTTCATTCCCTCATGTGAATGGAGGCGCTATTTGTTTGGCTATGCTTCGCACAGCTCGGGTCAGTTGGGTGGGATATTCCTTAAATTCATCCCCTAGCACTGTGGCAGCTCTGTGACCATCTGATGCTCTTCTTACTGGAGATAGTGGCGTTTCAATGCGCCTTCCCGTCACTATTTTGTGCGTGCTCAAATGGTGGTCCTTACTTGGCTGCATTCTGAGCTGGAACAGTGCTAGAGGCAAGCAATATACCCAATTTTTATTGAGCGTGTGGCACAATTTAGACAATCTACTCTTGAGGAGGCCATTTATGTTTTCTACCACTCCGTTAGCTTGCAGGTGATAAATCGAACAGAGCTTATGTTTTACACCTAATAATGTGGTCACTTCTTTGAAGAGGTCACTTACAAAGTGAGTGCCGTTGTCTGAACGGATCACATCACAGATCCCCCACCTCAGGAACACCTCCCTTACCAGGAACTTTACTGTGCATTTGGCGTCTGGGTGTGCCCAGGGACCTGCTTTGACCCAACGTGAGAAGGGCACACCATAACTATGAGATATCTTGCTCCGTTACTCCGTTCCCCCATATCGGCATAGTCAATGTGTAATTCTCGAAATGGCCCTGATGGGCGCGGCAGTGTTCCTCGCAATGTTCTGAGGGTGATACCTGAGCTGTATGTCTGACATGTTGTGCACTCTATTATCAATTTCGTTAAGTGTTCCTGCAAATTGGGGACAAACCAGTCCTCTTGGATATCTGCTGCTATGTGTTGTTTTGTCACATGTGCTGGGAAGTGAAGCTGTTGGAACGCTATTTGCAATAACTCTATGGGCATTACCACTTTCACGGTCAGTTCCTGGCACCAGAGGAGGTCTGTGGGTGACTGTTTGCACCCTCTCTTTTTCCACATTTCCTGCTCATCTGGTGGGACGCGTCTCTGCAGTTCTATTATTTGAAGTATGGGCGTAGAACTGTACCCCCCTTCCTTGTTATCTTGTGCCGGTGTCATTACTACACATTCTACTGCTTAGGGGATGTTATGTATTCTGTCTCCTTCACAGCGGCGTCCCTTACGGCGTTCCCGAGTGAGATCACGTCTGTGTTATTTGTGTGGGCCTGGCACTTCAATAGGGCTACTACTGATGGTTCTGCTAATGCTTCAATGAGGTCGTTTAACAGCTTTGCGTGTTGTGCCGGTGAGCCATCCGCTCTCCTGAATCCTCTGCGTCACCATCGTGACAAGCCAGAGTGTACCGTCATTGTCACGTATGCCGAGTCAGAGTAAATAGTTACTGTCCACCTTTTAGCTGTATGCAATGCTTCAATTAATGTGATGAGTTCTGCTGCTTGTGCTGAAAATTGTGAGGGGAGGCGTGTCTGTACTATCACTTCGTATTCTTCCCCTTCAATTGTTACCACTGCTGCCCCTATGTGTTTTTCTCCTTTCTCACAGTCAATGGATGCTGAGCTGTCCACAAAGTATATCTCCCCTCCTTCTAGGGCATTTTCACTGGCTTTAGGGATATCGTCACCTTCCCCATCATATGTAGCACAGTCATGTGCCTGCATGTCTTCCACTGTGCAGGGTTCTGTAATGAAGGTGGCTGGGTTCACAGTTTTACACCGTACGACGTGTATGTTTGGGCTTGATATTATAATTTTGTATGCAGTTGCTCTCTGTGTGGTGAGTGAGGGCTTTTATCTTTCTAATATGGCAAATAGAGAGTGTTCAACAAATAGTGTTACAGAGCATCCCATTACTATAGAGGCACTTTTCTTTATCGCCAAGGCTGCTGCAGCGAGGGCTTGTACGCACGCGAAGTGCCCTTGCATTAGTGAGTCCAGGTTACTGCTGTAGTAGGCCAATGGCTTGTGGCCTAATGATGTTCTTTGTGTCAGTACAGCTGTCATTCGTGTTCCATTGCAATGGGAGAACAAATAAAACTCCTGATCATAATCTGGTGTCGCTAGGACTGGTGCTGTCGTGATGAGATCTTGTAATTTAAGGAATTGTGTGATCATCTCCTGGGTCCATTTTATGGTGGCGTTGTTCTTTTGAGCGTCTTTCAGTGCTTGGAGAAGGCGGTGTGTGTATGCAGCATAGTCTAGTATCAATGCATGGCAATAGTTGCATATGCTGAGGAATTTCTGCATGTCCTTCACTTTTTTGGGCATTAGAGTGTGAAATATTGCTGATGCCCTGTCTGGCACAATCCTCTTAACATCCTTTGATATTAACGGCCCTAGATACAATACCTCTGCTAAGCAGTACTGCAGTTTTCCTTTGTCCACCTTGTACCCTTTTGTTGCTAGTAGGTTCAGTAACATTATTGAGTCTGCTCTACATTGTTCTTCGCTTCCACTGCAGATCAGAAGATCGTCTACATATTGGATTATTGTGCTTTTTACATCAATGTTGCCAAGATCTTTGTGCAGTATTCTGTTAAATATACTGGAACTTTCACAGTAACCTTGGGGTAACCTACAATGCTCATATCTTTTTCCCCCAGGGTAAATGCTGTCAGACATTGGCAACTGGGGTCGAGTGGGACTGAGAAGAAGGCGTCGAGTGGGACTGAGAAGAAGGCATTCTTCAAATCCACAACTGTGAAACACGTGGCGTCTTTTGGGACACTGTATAAAATTGATGCAGGGTTTGGCACGAAGGGGAACTCTTTCTGTATGACGTCATTAAGTGGGCGGAGACTGGATCCTCCTCCAAGCCCTGCCCTTTGCCTTTTTATGGGATAAATTGCCGTTTTGCATTGTGAATTTGATGGTACAATTATGCCATGATGTAGTAGTGCCTTTATTGTTTCCTTTATTCCTTCTTCTGCCTCTCTGGATAGTGGGTACTGCTTTACTCTGGGTGGTACTGTGCCTAGTTTCAGTTTTATTTTCATGGGCGTTACTCCCTGCAGTAGCCCTACATCATGGGGCCCCGTTGTCCACAACTCTGGTGGTACTTGTTTCATATCACCATCAAAAATCGAAGGTTGAGACTGCCCACCAGGGGGCGCCCGGATGAGTGTCCCTACCGTGTGAGCTCCGTTCAGCAGGTCCAAATGAGCGGTATGAGCCCCCGCTGATGGACCCCCCACCCACAAGTTGGTGATATTGAAATCAGAAGGCACCCCCCCCACCGGCTGAGAAAAAATCTGATATAAATCGTAGTCGTTTTGGCTGAGAACTCTGCTGTTTTCGATGCCCGACTGCTGTGCCATAAGAAACTAAGGCCTGTGAAAGCGGTCCCCTGATCGTAGTTAGCACAGCGTGGACCCTATGAGAGGCAGCGAGCCCCACGAAATCAAAAGGCTGTACGGGGTGTGTGAAGCGACCTCACCACACGACTCAGCGATGAGAGAGCCGAGGGCCGGCAGGTCAGTGTGTCCCTGTCTCGGTTGCGGAGCACACGCCGTGTGCTGTGCCCTGGAGGCAGTGTATCACCCAGCCCGGACGCCGCGTTAAGCCAGCAGTGTGCTGCATCTCGGTCCTGCAAGCTACTGCACCATACGCTGCTGAGCTGGTTTGCTCCCGAGAGAAGGCATCTCCATACTTCAACCCCGTGACATGACTGGGACCCCGTAGGTTGAGCAGCCTAGCCTGGCTGCGGCTGTGGCGGCCCCCCTGCTTCTGCACTGTGAGCGCACTCACCGAGTGCTGCGAGGGGAGACTTTCAATGGATGGCGCAACTAATGATCTAACATTAGGACGACGACAGCCTCTGCAGTAACCGCAGCGGACCCATCTCTAAATGTGACCTTCACATGCCGACCACCTAGACTATACGGCTGTGTTCTAAGCCTGGAAGTGGTCTGCAGGTCTCACACCTGGACACAGAGCAGCTCCCCTGCCTATGCAACCCCTTGAGACACACAAACCCTATGGTGAAAACACCAACTACCAGAGCGCGGCGCTCTCTGTGAAGCGAGAACTCGGCAGAGCAGTAAGGTGGGCCTTAGAGGAGGTTGCACAACCCAGCGCCATTCGCAGTCCCTGCAAACGTCCTGAAAATGCCTACAGTCTGAGCTACCATCCGTGAATACCATAGCTGGCACTGGGGTATGGCACTAGGAATACAATGAACCCGAGTCACCCCGAAACTAGAGCTTTGCAGTAAACTGTAGCTGGTAACCAACACGCACTATATGTACCCGGTGGGACTCGCCCTGCAACCTCAGCACTCCCCTCGAACCCCCTTGATGACATTGGTTGGGCTGTGTGGTGGACCACCCCGGCGTGGGGTTCGTCACCCCAGTCCCTTACTGCTTCGCCTGCTCTACCAGGTGGACTAGCAGGACACACCAACCCCGTTTTCCAGAACCACCAAGCACCCCAAGAAGCGACCCTACAGCTAGAGTGACGGCTTCCCACCCAAGCTGTTCCTCAGTGGTAGAAAAACAACATAACCTCACTAACGTACCTCGCATGCCCCAACACTTTAGCACTCAACCTTACTCCAAACTGAGTGATCGAGGGTTGGGCCCCTGCGGTGCAGGGGAGTGCCGTCCTCGGATCTCCCACACCCTACTCATCACGGCTATCCCTAATCACGGGCACCCCCCACGGCGTACTGGGTTCCACACGTTACCATACAATAGTCACATACAGCCTGAAAACTTTCAGAGAACATGTTTGGGTGACTCAGGCAACATCCAAAGTCTTTCAATCCTGGAATCAGTCTGGGGTCATCCTGATATGCCCCTTGGTGAAGGTGAAACCATTGGCCCCACTCCTTGTGCAAATACGCCACTGAAGTTTTTACCGGAGAACGCTATGCAGTGACCAGGAAGTGGACCTCCCAGCAGATCGGTACCCTATATGTCCACCCAGTGACGCCCTCAAATTGCAGCACAAGCCCGACACTCCTGACAAGATCGCCAATTGCTACACGGGACGTCACCCACACTACAAACCTGCTGTCCATGGACATTAAGGGAAAGCTAGCAATATATAGGATCTCCCCGCTCCACAGCGCCCGCAGCCCACCCAGTGCCCCAAACATGTCATCGACAGGGCCCAAAGCGGCCGCAACTAAGGCGGACGTTGCTGACCTGCTCACCAAAATGCAAAGCATGAGAGCCGACATCGGAAGCAAAATAGACAAAATTACACACAGAATAGACATGATAGAAGAGAGACTAGAGGAAGTTGAGCACAACCAGACCTCCCTAAATACTCTGGAGACCCAAATGGACCAGCGACTCGCAGAGATCAAAAACAAGGATCAAGAAATCCGATTAACCACTTAAGTGCCATGGACGAGGTATCTCGTCCTTGGAATTCCCTCCAGGGTGCCAAGGACGAGATATCTCGTCCTTTTTGGCACTCTGTTTTGAGCGATCCCTGCAACCCCCGGGCTATGTGAGGGGGAGGTCCCCCCTCACTGCCATGGGGCTGGATTACCTTCCGTTTCACGTCGGCGTGCGTAAAGCACGCCAACGTGAAAGTGAAAGTAATTTTCACCACAGCAGCCATTTCGGGCCGCTGCGGTGAAAACACAAGGTGAGTCTCCACCTTTCTCCCCCTCGATCTCCGGCTGTATTTCAAGCCGGAGATCGAGGGAGGTGTCGTTGGAAAGGGGAGATTCTGATCCGCGCCCAACAATGCACACTAAACACCAGGGATGTCTTTGAATGCGGGGGGAGGTGGGGGCTGCTTACTGTAAGCAGCCCTCTCCCACCCCAGCCCCCCAAAGCATGGGGGCACATATGTGCAGACCCTGGGGGCAGATGGCTGATCATCTGCCCCCAGGGAAGGGGGCAAAATAAAAAAACCAATACAAAACAGGAAATGCCACGGGGGTGGGGTGTGGGGGGTGGGCGTGGGGTGGCCCTAGACACCATGGATTTTTTTGCCCCTGTGAAAGGGTGGTGGCCCTCTGCCTCCCACACCAAGTGGAAATGGGGGCCACCCCTTGAAGCCCTCCATGGGGGCAGATTGCTGCCCCCAGGCAGGAGTACATGAGGTGGCCCCCCCATCCAATTGGAGGGGGGGGCACCAGGAATAAGTGTGCAAGCCCCCCAAAGGATGGGGCCTGCAGGTTAGGGCCCCCCTGGGCCCAGGGAAGGGGGCAAAAAGAAAAGAAAAAAAACAACAAAAAAAACAAAAGGGAGATTTGGGTGGAAGTGGGGGGGGGGGGGGACCGTGAAGTTAGAGTTCAGAAAGCCGGATCCACTTTAAGAGGATCAGAACGAAATGTGTCCAAGGTCACACGGTTGAAAAGTGCACAAAAGTCTCGAAAAGGTTCAGAAAGAAGTTGGACCAAAAGAAAGGGACCAGTTAGATGGTCAAGAGACCAGCCCAGTCTAGAAGGTTAAGGATTTACTGTCACCTTGTAGCAATCTATAGAACGGGAGGCCAGGCGGACACAGTACCTTGAAATGGTGAGAACGCTCCAGCGGGGGCAGTTGTTCCTGGCAGCGGGTGCAAGTCGGTGCTTCGTCTGGGGGAAGAGAAGATCTCGTCAGGGAGGAAAGCACAAGGTCATTGCACTGCCAGGGAAGAAATCAGCCGCGGAGTTCTCGATTAAAAGGAGCGGTCCTTTTATTCGCGGTTCAGTGGTAAGTGGCTATCCGGTTGCCGGGGTGCTTGGCACGGGCAATTCGACCACTAGACGTCCTGGTAGGCGAAAAAGAAAGCGAACTGGTTGTCCCCACCAGCTCAAGGGGAAGAGACTCTCCGGCAAGAAGATCTCCTCTGTCGTCGGGAAGTGGTGAGACGGTTCAGCAGGGCTCCACCGGTGGTGTCATCGTTGCAGGTCAGCTCAGCTTCTCCCTCTTCAGATTTTCAGGTCCTGTGGCGACTTCTGAAGTTCCAGTCCCCAAAGCCCTGCTTTTATGCAGCAAACCCCCATTCATTCAGCCTAGCTGTCAATCAAACATGCTAAGTGGTGAGCCGGCCGGCTCACCACTTGGGCCAATCACATAAGAGTGCGACTTGAGTTGCCAATACAACTCAGTCCAGGGTGCCTAAACCCCCTCCCACACCCCCTGTAGTACCCAAACAGAGTGGCACCACCTTTGGAGGCTTCTGTGGAGAAGCCCGCCAAAAAGTGGAACAAAGGGCTCGACTTGGGTTGGAGTCACAGAAGAGAACACAAACGCCATTTTAGAATCGAGTTCTGGCAAAAAATACCAACCAGTGAATTAATATTAAATAAATAAACCGGCAGTATGTTCGAGACTATAGGAATTAAATAATTAAAGTTGGTAGCCTCGAACAATGGGAAAATCGCGGTCGAATATAAAAAGTAGTATCCACTGCCACCAGCCAAAACTCGATCTGGGGGGACGGAGACGTGCCCCCTCGAAGAACAGACCCCGGGGCAATCGAATTGCCCAGACCAGTACGTCCACAATATGATGGTTTGTACTGGTTTCTGTTCATAATGTGGGACTAGTAAAGCCAATGGTGACTTTACATGCCCTGGGAGACAGTAGTCAGTCCCAGGGTATGGAGTCTATGGTGGGGTGTCACTATGACACCCCTGCGTCACTGCACTGAGGGTGCTGTGTAACACACATAGTAAAAACACATGAGACCCTATGGAGTAAAAAGACCCCATAGCCCATAAAACACATTAACAGTCAAAGGAACACCTCAAATCATGTCCAAGAGTGTGAGGAAAAGAGTCTCACTCTTGGCAGGAGAAAAAAAACAAACTCCAGAAATCCAGCAAAGCTGCTGGGGGACTCACTAGGTTAGGAAATTCAGCCTAAACAGAGAATTCTCCCTGACAGTCACTAGGCACCAGGGATTTATTTTACGGAAAAGGGAGGTGGCCCTCTCAACCTCACCCCAAGGGGAAATGGGGGCACCCCTTGTAGCCCTCCCTGGGGGCAGATATCTGCTCCTAGGAAGGGGCATCTGACCCCAGGGAGGGCTGCATGAGATGCCCCCCTGCATTAGTGTGGGGGGAGAGGGTCAAACCCCATTACATTAGAAAATTACCTGGTGGTTTAGGGCGCCCCTCAGCCCCCCTAAAGTGCAGCCTGCCATTTTCAATTTTTACCAAACTTGTCTTGGCAAAGAGTGGCACACTGGTGCCAAAACTTACTGCCCCACCCCCATCCCAAATGGAGGGGGGTATACCTCAGATAGCCGTTTGTAGGAGGCCCAGGAAGGCCTGCATGAGGTGCCCCTGCCACCCATTTGGGGTGAGGGGGGAGAGGGCCACCAAAAATTGTCCACCATTTTCACTTTTTTTCTTTGGTAACCCAACTCCCCTTGCCGCAGAGGGGCACATTGGTGTGCCAATATGGCCCCAGGATACCCAAACCTTACTGCCCCACCCACTGGGGGGCCTGTCCCAGAATTATTGGTGGCCCTCTCCCCTCCACCCCAAATGGAGGGGGGTGTAGCTCACGCAGCCGTTTGTAGGAGGCCCAAGGAGGCCTGCTGTTAGGCAGAATCCTGTGCAGTGCCCTTAGGGACCACTACACACAATTAAGACCACAGGTGGCAATACAAGTTTTACCTTTGGTACAAGCCTGTACTACTATGTCAGAGTGGTAGCAGTGGCGGAGTAGCCAGGCTTATTTCAAGAGTATATGAGCAGTAGCAGAGATTACACAAAAGGACCACAATTAATGTGACTCAAGCAAACACTGACTCAAGGTTTCAGGTAGAAAAATATAAGTACATTTATTTTTAAACCATTAGTTATAAACACAAAACTTCTATTAAACTCAAGCACAAACCACGCGTAAAATATACTACAACTAACCAATTCATTTTGTACAGTAAATCTAAAAGATTACTGCCAAACCTTACTGCCCCACCCAATGGGGGGGCCTGTCCCACAATTGTTGGTGGCCCTCTCCCCCCACCCCAAATGGAGGGGGGTACCTCACGCGGCCGTTTGTAGGAGGCCCAGGGAGGCCCAGGGAGGTGCCCCTGCCACCCATTTGGGGAGAGGGGGGAGAAGGCCACCAACAATTGTGGGACAGGCCCCCCAGTGGGTGGGGCAGTAAGGTTTGGGCACCCTGTGGCCAGATTGGCACACCAATGTGCCCCTCTGCGCCAAGGGGAGTTGGGTTACCAAAGGAAAAAAGTGAAATGGTGGAACGCATTTTAGGGTGGCTGTGGTGCACCCCAAAGTGACAGGGAATTTTCTAATGGGGCGGTGACCCCCGCCCCCCACCCGCAATGGAATGGGGGCCATTTCATGCAGCCCTCCCTGGGCCCAGATATCTGCACCTAGGAAGGGACACCTGAGCCCAGGGAGGAGTGCAGGACAGCCCCCTTTATCTGCCCCCAGGGAGGGCTACATAAGATGCGCCGCCCCTCCAATTGGGGTGGGGGTGGAGAGGTGCACCCCCCTTCACATTACAAAATTCCCCAGCGGTGTAGCCCCTCAACCCCCACTAAAGTGCAACCTGTCATTTTAAATTTTTTTCTTTGTTTACCAAACTTACCTTGTCGCAGAGGGGCACATTGGTGTGCCAATCTGGCCCCAGGGTGCCCAAACCTTACTGTCCCACCCACTGGGGGGCCTGTCCCACAATTTCTGGTGGCCCTCTCCCCCCTCACCACACATGGGTGGCGGGGGAACCTCATGCAGGCCACCCTGGGCCTCCTACAAACGGCTGTGTGAGGTACACCCCCCTCCATTTGGGGTGGGGGGGAGAGGGCCACCAAGGTGGGGCATGCTTGAAAAGTATTGATTTGTTTTTGCTGGTGTGACCGTAGGAGCACATGTTTTTTGTTTTGTTTACAGTTTTTTCTATGCGAGCAGCTGCAACGTTATGTTAGTAAGGTTTTTTATTATTCTATGGTTAGGGCCCACTGTCAGTGGGGTGGGTGAGACTGGGGCTGGATTGTTGGTGGTGTGGGTGGGAATGGGCCATCTGGGCAGATATGTTGGTGGGCTGGGACACAATTGCAGGGGCAGGCCACAAATTGCCCCCCATGCCAGCAGAACATTGGTGTTTCCCTGGGAGCAGATCCCTACCATGTGTGTTGTCCGTCTGCAAGCCCAGTCTCCACCTATGGCTGTGCTACGTTACAGATGTCACCTCTGGGGAGGAATGGGGCTCCCTGGAGCTGCTGCTGTGCTTAGGGGACGGTACACCCACATGGAACATGGATGTCCAAGGCCAGGGACATCATCTCCAACCGTCCTGGAGTTGTGGCTGGGCTGCATTACAGCTTTTCCCTTCGGGGAGCTATTGGCACACTGCTGGGACTCCCTGGTGGGGTGAAGCTGTAACGCAGGGCAGCCAAGGCTCCAGCAAAGTCGGCAGTAATATCCCTGGACTTGGGGTTGGGGGTGTTTCCGGCTTTCCCCTTGGCACCCAGGTAAGTGCACCCACACATGTGAGGTACTGTTTTCATCGGGACACCTGTGGGAACGCAGGACGGTGGGCCATGTGCTGCTGGTGGCGTGTTTCGGTGGGTGAGCCGAGTGAAATGTGCGGAAAATGGGGTTTTTTGGCCACATTTCGTACTTTGCCAGGGTTTCTGGGTAATAAATTCTGGGACGATTTGCGCAAGTCAGACCTCTGCGTATTCCTCTTTTCGGAAATGCATGGGGTTCCCTTTTTCCTTGGTGGCTTGACACCCTAGGCCTATCTGTATGGTGTGCCCGTCTGGAAAAATCGTGAAATTCAGCTGTCTGAAAAGACTTGGGGTTGGGGGTGTTTTCGGCTTTCCCCTTGGCGCCCAGGTAGGTGGACCCACACATGTGAGGTACCGTTTTCATCGGGACACTTGTGGAAACGCGGGAAGGTATGACATTTGTTGTGTTTGTGTGGTTTTCATAACGTTTCGACCCATTTGCTGGTGCCCTTTGTCACACAAACCTTTCATTTCCCAAATGTGGCCTACATTTAGTCGTTGCTTTAGGTACCATACACTTTTGTAACCTGCACAAGTCACCTACCCTTGAAAAGGTCTGCCTGTGCTCTTTCAAAAAATGTATGCTTGCCATTCCTCACCACATTGTTTTTCCTGATTTACACATGCTAAGTACGTGTGTTCAGGCCGTAAGCATAAAACTCCTGTGTGCCATGGCTCAGTGTTTGGCTTGTGGTACTGCTTGTTTTGTGAAACACTACAAGAAATGTGTGCTTTCCTAACTGCAAGAGTCGGGGGAATGTAACGGAGCATTGTTTTTCTCAAAATTCATAGAAGCAATTGCCGTACCAAGCCAACCATGTCCACCACATATCTTTTTTTCAGTCATTTTCCTGTTTTTTCCCCCAACTATGGCATTTTCCCCTACCTAGTTGTTGCCCGACCTGCGCAAATTACCCCTTCCTAAACTTGGAATTTTGTCTACTTTTCAGAAATGTATGCCTTTCTGTCCTCTAATTCAGCTTTCCTACCCTTTTCTTCCATTCCGTCCATGCATGTCCAATTGGCAAAAATGGCCAAAATCGCCTACCTCTTACAAAACGGTTGATAACCACTCAACCTGTTCTTGAAAGCCAGGAAATTGCGGAATTCAGCACAGCAAACCATTTTTTCCTAGCTCTTACAAGGAAAAAACCACAGGCTTCTTTGTACATCATTTTATTGGCATTGTTTGAAAAAACACACAACATTTTCCCCCCTTTTTGGTTATTTTCTCTCACCCCCTACAGCAACCTAGGATTCCTGGGTGGTGTTACGACCGCCTACATGTGGGACAAAAAGGGGTCAAATTTGGCCAAGATATCTCATGTAACAAAAAAAAGTTCCAAGGCATTGAATGGCGACATACCGAAATCACCAAAAAAGGACTTGGCACTGGGGGGAAAATCCCATGGCACTTAAAGGGTTAAAGATCGACAATCTCGAAAATAGGGAGCACCGCAACAACATACGCGTATTCGGTATCCCGGAGAAGGAAGGTGAAACTGAACTGGCCCTAAAAAGAACTTTACATGCCATAATGAAGCTACTCTTAAAAGACGACTCAGTAGATGAGCCTAAAATTGACCACATCCACAGAGCTGGTGGCAAACCGGGTGGCCTGAGAACAGTACTGGCCCGATTTCATAACTACGCGGACAGAGCTTGAATCCTAGAAAAAGCCAGACACACACCACAGATAACAATGGACGGGTCAAATATTTCCATATACCAGGATCTATGCTCCCTCACACTAGCGATGAGAAGAAAGTGTCTACCAATCACCAAAATGCTCAAGGAAAAGGACATAAGATATCGCTGGGGCTGCCCATTCTCACTAACTTTCGAATGGGAGGGGACTACAATGAAACTAATCTCCGAAAGAGACATTTCCAGCTGCACGGCAGACTTATTGGGCACCCATGAAGAGGGAGCACTCTCGGCGACCAAAGAAATGAGGACAGAGAATGGCGCATCAGGGGACCACGCCGGAAGAGAAAACAGGGATCCAGAAAGTTCAGGAGGATGAATGCCTCTCCGGACATGGAACACTGACCCTTCCTTCAATCCACTCGAATTGCTTCATGTGAAACACTTGATGGCGAGTCTAGGGCATGGTCGCAGCTGGGCACTAGTGACCCATGTCCGGCTCTCAATCATCCAATCGCAGGGAGAAAACCGAAATGCCAAAGGCATCATAGAGGAAGGGGGAGGGATATAAGGAATCCAAGCTTCATCCAGGTAAAATGATTGTTTTCGTGGTATGGTATTGGAGGCTCGTTGCAGGGCCTCCGCCAACATGTTATTTGACTCCCAGGTTGCATTCTTGACAAATGTGGATCTCTTATGATACAGGGGGAATGTTGGGGGCTCAATGTTTGATCACAATATGAGTGGGAATGCTCGTTGTGCGGTTCCCGCTGGTGGTCCGAGAACGACTGGGTGATGTTAACCTGGCCGGATCGGATGCCACGTGAGTTGGGGTGGGGGGAGGGAAGGGGAATGGGGAGTGTTGGAGTTGACGGGAGGGGAGGGCAGGAGGGAGAAGGGGAAGGGGACAGTTTTCTGAGCAAGCTGACCGTAGAGCGAGTAGACCAAACATCGACCTTCTGGAGGTCTCTCATGACCCGGTTTGCTAGCAAAGAGTCAAGCACACAACCACACGTAACAACAGAGGCACTAAAGCGGGCACATCTGTCACAAACATATGCATCACAAGTCCACAATGTCTACCACACTTAGAAATGGCAAGTTACGCATATGCACACTTAACGTGAAAGGCCCGAACTCCCCCACAAAACTATCCATGGTAGCCAGAGAATTCAAACGATCCGACATTGATGTTTTGTTCCTTCAAGAAACACGCTATCAGAAGGGTGAAGAGAGGGCGATTCCCAGTGGCAGTGTGGGTCACTCCTTTTGGAGCTCTGCAATTTCAAAAAAGGCAGGTGTGGGGATCCTGATTCGGAAAGGCCTCTGCATGACGATCCTGACATCCTGGGCCGATATGGAGGGGAGGGCAGTACTGGTGGTGGGTACTATATGTAATACGGTCATCACCCTTGCCACGGTCTATGCGCCCAATCAGGGGGAAAAATGATTTCTCCACAAAATGGCTGAGAAAGTGTTCAACACAGCACAGGGCCATACTGTTCTCAGAGGTGACTTTAACACGTGGATGAATATCTCCCTGGACAGGAAAACTAAAAACTAAAAATTATGCACATAACCCACTGCCCTCACAGGAAGAAGCTGAAATTAAAGCGACCCTTGCCCTATACGGCCTTAGTGACAGCTGGCGACACCATCACCCATCAGACAGAGGGTTCACCTTCCTTTGCATCCCCATGACACCCTCATAGGAATTGATTATATATTCCTCTCCGAGGGCATGTTGCGAATTCTCCAAACTGCAAACATACAACAGTCACGGGAGAGGAGGTCTTAGGCGCTATCAAGCGGCTAAAAACAGGAAGGGTCCCAGGGGAAGATGGGTTCACACCCGGTGTTTATAAAACATTCTCTACGCTCCTCACCTCCTTCCTGGTGACCCTATTCAACGATGTCTTCGAGACAGGCCGAGCGTCCCCCGTCCTTTGCACAGGCCCTTCTTACAGTTATCCCGAAGGAAGGCAGAGATCCAAAACACTGCAGATCCAACCGACCGATCTCACTCCTCAACATTGACGCTAAAATACACGCAAGAATCATTGCAGCCCGACTAGAAACACACCTGTCAAGATTAATACAATCAGACCAAGTTGGCTTCGTAATGGGGAGACAGGGAGCTGACACAATGAAGAAAACACTCCACTTGATACATGAAGCACAGGGGACGAACGTTGATCAAACTCTTCTATCTCTGGATGCCAAGAAGGCCTTTGATAGGGTGGCCTGGGATTTCTTGGAAAAGGTGCTGGTTTGGATAGGATTGGGACGAAGCTCTTTAAGGCACTATATTCGTCTCCAAAGACCACTGTGAATGGTAGTTATTCTAGGTGGTTCGAACTGGAGAGGGGAACAAGGCAAGGCTGCCCACTGTCAGCAATATTATTTGTCCAGTCCCTCGAACCACTTGCGCAGAAACTGAAACTTGATGAAAGGGTTAAAGGAATCAGGGTAGGGGAGCGAGAATATAAACTGGGCCTTTATGCCGACGACATACTATTACACTTAACAGACCCCCTAAGCTCTGTTCCAGCAGCAATAGACATAATGGAGACATACGGTCAATTAGCAGGTCTCAAGATTAACATGGGGAAATTAATCCTCCTCCCAATCGACAAGAACAGAGACTCAGAAGTAGTGCGGTTTGCCCCACTAGGGATGAAGGTTAGCCTCACTACACTCCGGTATTTAGGTATTAATGTTAACCGGGACCTCAGAACTCTATATCAGGCCAACTTCCCTCCACTATCACTTACCCTAGAGGGAGACATGGTCAGATGGTCTAGATTGACCATCTCTTGGATGGGCCACCTGAACGCCATCAAAATGGTAATCTTGCCTAAAATACTTTACTTGTTTCAGATGCTCCCCATTAAAATCCCCAGAGAATACTTTATCGCTACCAGGAAATCCCTATTGGCATTCATGTGGCAAAACAAAAAGCCCAGAGTTCCTAGATCCTTACTCCATCTCCGAAAGGACAATGCAGGGGTGGGCCTCCCAGATTTAGAACTATACTATAGGGCAGCCCAATTGTGGGTACTGATTCCACACCTTAGGCAGCAGTCAGATTTACAATGGACAGGATTAGACAACTATCACCTCCGCCCATTCACTGTGGGAGAATGGCTCTGGGTCCCTGGGCCCCAATTATAGAACAGAATTAAAAACCACCACATTCTTGGGACAATATGGGCAGTGTGGACACCAAACAAAGGGATGAAGGAGGTCACGACCTGGCTCTCCCCTTTAGGACACCTATGGGTACCAGGGGTCCGAGACGCTATCCCAGACCCAGGGAGCTTCCAATCATGGTATGAGGCTGGGCTCGAAAGGGCAGGGCAGCTGTGGAGAAATAAGACCTTCACCACCATCCAAGAGCTCGAAGAAGCACTCTGTATTGGCCCGATACTTGAAATTGAAAGGGGTCATGACACGGGAGGTGTGGATAGATCCGTTGCAGAAGGACCTCACCCCATTCGAAAAGATCCTTGACACCTACATAAGCTCCAAAGGCCTCATAAGCGCGATGTATACAGCACTAGTAGAAGTTCACACAGGCCCCTCGATCATGCTGAAGAGTAAATGGGAGGCAGACCTGGGAGGGCCCCTCTCCCAGAGGTTATGGCTACAAATATGTAGGAGGACAACAAAATCATCCATATCTTATCAATACAAACTGTGTGCTATTAAACTGATTATACAGATGGCAATATGACTCGCTCAGATTGGCCAAGATCTACCAAGGTGTGAGCGCATACTGCTGGAGGGGATGCGGGCGGAAAGCAGATTATTGGCATATGTGGTGGAAATGTAAGGCGGTTCAAGCATACTGGGATGAGGTACTCAGTTGGATTAAAGAGCTAGATGGGGAAGAGAGGGAGAAACAGACGTTGCTGCTCTTATTTGGTCTGATTGGTACGGAGGAGGCAATCATTAATGCACCGAAAAATTATTCTAGGCCTTCTGCTGCCCGTCAGGGCCTGCCTCACGACTGTCTGGAAGAGGGCAGCCCTCCCTACTAAAACTGAGTGGATAGGTGTCTCTCGGAACATATTCAGAATGGAAAATTTAAGTGCAGATCTTCAAGGGGACCATACTTCTGTTGATAACGAATGGTCGGAATTTCGCGCTAAGTATATCGCATGAAGAAATGTGTGCGCGATATGATAAAACACAATAGACATTCAATGGACTGGTTGACAACACCCAAAAAAAGTCACAACATACTAAGGTGTGCTCTCGCTATAATGGTTCAACCAAAGACCTCATCAAGAGATATTGGGAAATCTTGTCCTCGCCTACGTACATAAAGGGTGGGGTGGGGGGTGGAAATCTGGGAAAAGACACTATTAGAAATGTTACTGAGAAGAACATATATCTTATAGCTGATAATTTGTACTATGTTTGTTGTCCTTTCATTACTCCCGACATGTTTTATGAGAAATGTCTGTTTTTGAGTATTGGAGTGTTCATCTAAAAACCAATAAAATCGAAAAAAAAAAAAATAATTGAAGGTGGTGCACTGACACTGGCCATGAGGGGGTTATTTATCTCTCTATGTTGAATCATTATATCGCATGGTACGCATATTTCCATTATTATCTCCCCATCAGTGTCAATGTCAGTGAAAAACTCTTCACCTGTAAGGTTTCATAGCGCTATTTTTGGGTCAATGCACAACACTGTTCTCCACTCACATCCATGCGTATCCAGTCCTATTGCCACAATATGTCTGCCCGATACCTGCACCCCCTGTAAGTCAATTGAGAGGATAGTGCCGGGGCCAATTTCTGGGCTTGCCACAGGGTGAAAGACAAAATCAGATGGCACCCTCCATTTGTTTTCGTGTTATTTCAGGTACCACTCTGGCTAGAACCTGTATCCCATAGATGAACATGTCAACATCCGTGGGCACCCCCCTCACTGCAACTTCATTTGTCATGGTGCTGATCATTAACATTGCTCATATTGGACATTCCCCTGGAGTGGAGCACACTATTCCTCGTTCTGTGAATGAAATGGCCATGTTAAGCTTGCTAAGGAGATCCCTCCCCAGCAAATTTATGGGCGAATCTTCGTGGTATAGTAGGGGTGCCTGCACTGTTTTTCCTCCCACCATTATATCCAAATCTTTTGTGTGGGGAACCTTTAAAATTGCCCCAGAAAATCCCTGCATTTTCAAATTTCAGCCTGAGAGAGGAAACCGTCCTTCCATAAGGCACAATATTTCCGCTCCTGTGTCCACCATGAATATGAACTGCTTATTCCCTATCTCTGCCCCCACCAGTGGTTCCTCTTCTGGACATAGGGTAGTTGATAGGACTGGACACGCAAGTACTTCTGTGGGCTGTCCTAATCTGGGTATGTGTTCGTTCCTGGGATGGAGAAAATGCTATCTGCAATCACTGTTTTTCCACGAAACGGCACAGGTGCGCCATTGGCAGTTGTAGCAGAAATGTTCGGGTAGGCGTTCCCCATTGTGTTCTGGAGAGCTACTTGGGGCTGCATGGCCTGCTGTGGCGGTTGTTGTCTTTGTTGAATGTGTTGTGTTCTCTGCTGGTAATCGTTATAATATTGCTCTTGTTGCCTGTGACCACCCATTGGTAATCCATAGGGGCTGCCTGGATGTGGGTGAGTAAATTGTTGTTCAGTTCCAGTGGTCGGGGGCCCTTGATAGTATCCCATGGATTGGGCGCGGCATTCCCTTGAAAAATGTCCCCATCTCCCACATTTTAAGCATGACCCTTGGCCCCCTCCTCGAGTCCCTTGCCCTCCAAAACCTCTACCTCCCTGTCCTCCGAACCCCCCTCTCTGTCCCCTGTACCCACATCGTCCTCTTTTAGGTCTTCCCTGACATTGGGGGCCCTCGTATTGCTCCTCACCAGCCCATTGCTCCTGCCCGTATGCGGATCAGGTTGCTGCTATCCATCCATGCCAGTGAACTTCCTGACCCCTACTCCCCTTCTCCCTGTCTTTCAGTGGGCAGGGCTGCCGTAACCGCAGTGACCTTCACCAGTTTATTCTGTACAAGCTTAGCCTCGTCTGCTAACCTCCTCTGTGCAATCTTTTTTTCTGTTTCTTTGATCCTCCTACAGTGGTGTACTATGATGCTCTGAATTTCAGGCCAGCCTTTGGCTTCTATCCCAGCAATTTTATCCAAGGCTTTCTGTACCTCCTTTAGAGACCTCTTTTGATGATAAAGTAGAAAAGGGAGGTTGATTGGTCCCAAGCCATGCCCATTTCTGATCTCCACAGGTCTTGCACTCGGAGAATGTACTGCACAGCATCTTTCTCCTCCCCATGGTGCATTGCATCACCAAGTGTAAGTCGGGGGTGTCAGAGAAGGTCCTCTGCATCCCACACCTGAGCCCAGAGACGTCTTTATGAGAGGGCAAAAGGGGCATTTGCCCAGGGCCCCCACCTTGGAGGGGGCCCCCACAAAGCTGCTTGATCTAAAGAAGTCAGTTCTCATTGTTCAACAAACTTAAATAGCACACACCAGTATATTTTATAATGTGCTGCTGAGACTCTAAACATGTTGCCTGTCTGTTGTTGACAAGTACATTATTCTCTGATCAATTCAACTTGTAATGCTTTCTGTGCTCACTATGGAATGCATGGTTTGTTCATTCACTACGGCACAAGTTGTACAGCATTTTCAACTTTCCATGGGAATTCTGTTGATCATGTACAACAGCTAAAGTTGAAATGCATATTAATACATTTGAGTGAAGCAATGGTTCAGAAGATTGCTCAGTGTGTTAAGCACTCTTTGCAGAGATCTGTGTTCATATGCAAGATTACAAATTCCAGCTGCATGGATATGTACTTTGCTTTATACTTGTTTTGTAGCACACCAGCTGCTATTATCAGCAATATACCTGCACCAGATAGCATTTACTATGTAAAGTAACATAACATCAGCACAGAGAAGGTCTAGAAATTGGTTTGTAAAACCTAGGAAGTTGCCACTAATGATGGGCATAAAGTTTTAGTCTGAGAGGTGATTAGTAATCCAAATTCAAGACTATGGAACCAAAGCGTTCATGGCTGTATCATGGCTTTTCCAGAAGACAACACAGTGATCCTGGACTAATCATTCATCTTATAGCACTAACATTACTGTGCTGTCGTCTGTGAAAAGGGTTGCCATTTCACATGCTGATGGAATTGTTTAGCCCATTACCTGGTCTTTTTGTTTATGTAGGCCATTTGAGTGGAATGGGTTCTAGGCAGAAGAGAACGGTCCAGGTATTGCCGGCCTCTGGCAAGCATATTGAAAGTCTGCTTAATTGACAAAATAAATGGTTTGCTTTTTTGTAGTCAGTTCTATAAAATGGGATTGTTTTAGTTCATGCTAAAAACAGGAAAAGAAAATGGTGAAGTGCAGAAATTGCACAGTGGGCACATATCCCAACTTCACTTATTTACCAATGTGTGATCCTGGGCATCAGAGTGATTTCGTTCTTAGAGTCTGATCGTCAGGAAAGCCTCACTCATGGCTTCACTGGCTATAGTGTTGCTTCCTCTATAATAATAGTGAGCATTGATATATTGTGCACCACAGCCACTTGTTCCTTTGCTCTCTAATGGCAACACTACTTTAAAACCATGTCCCTCTTCTAATCTCAGTTATTCTGGATATGGACACCTTCTTGGCAGCTTCTAATCTTCATCCACTATCTATGCTGTGGTATCTTTATCGTTCTCCTTGCTTGCTATTGGGTCTCCTGCATGCACGCTTGAGAACTTTTGTATTCCATGAGACTTCTAATCTGAATCCTCTGTCTATTCTTGATTATGCAAACCTTTTTTAAATGATCTGTGTCTCACATTTATAATTTGGCCAGTATACCTTCCTTGTTGCTGCTGTTGTTGAACATTGTCCTGCAGCTGTGCTAGAACATAAGAACCTGTGTCGTGGACTGAGAATGTTGACTTTGAAATGTAGCTGGTTTATCATTCTAATTAAAACAAGAATGGTAAGGGGCAGGGACGTCATTTCACCAAAATGCCAGGGGTGGCGGAAGTGACACCACACAACCCTTGACCCCTGATGACATCACAGGAAGTGATGTCATTTGACCCACCCCAAAGTGATATTGCAGGAAGCGATGGAACACGACCTTTCACCCGTTGACAAATCAGGAAGTGGCATCACATAGCATTGTACACTATGAAAAATATGGTTACGATAACACTATAATGTGATGTACATTTCATACCTGAATGGATCGCCATACGTATCGTTAAGATCAGTGTGTATAGGCCCATATTACCAAATTACTGTGATTGCAAGCAGACGTCCATGACCAAATGATAATGATATGTTATTATATAGTGCTTAAGATTAAGCACTTTACATAGAAGAAATATACACCCAATATCACCCAACCTGTATTGGTACTTATTTATCAACCTCAGAAGGATGAAAGGCTGAGTTGAGGCGTTTGAGAACAGACTAAATCAGTGGCACACCCCCTGAAGTGTGGTTGAAATAAAACTTTAATGAGTCTAGCAATTATTGTATAGAATTCCAGAAAGACACATTATTTGATATTCCTATTCTTTCTTATTTAGGTTCAGTGCTGAAAGTGTTCTTGTTTTTCTTCTTTTTTTAAGGGGCCTGAACAAGAAAGCTAGCCACTCCAGAATTAAAGAGCCACATGGTGCTGGCCACAGCCCAGGAGCTTTCATAAAAAAAAATATATATATATATATTTTTTTAGCGGTCGCAAGGGAGACCTCAGCGGTCTCAATTGAAACGTCTGGCGACCCCCAAATGCGGTCCCTGGTAAGGGGACTGAAAAGGAGTACCCATGCTTATTTTGTTCACTGTCAGGCAGCATATGAAGCTATGGGCTGTGATTGCGATAAGGGGGGGCGCCCCTAGATATTCTGGATCGCTTAATTCCTTTGGTTCGGTGGAGGGGGCCCCAAAGGTGTCTGTGCCCCGGGCCCCAAAAGTACTTAAAATGGCCCTGCCTGGGCCCTTACATTGATAAAGACTGACCCATCATGCCGATCACAATTTGTAGTTACTCCCGGGAAGCCCACCTTCACCCATACCCCATCTGCTTGGTCGCCCACCGCAGATACTAACAAGCTCTTTACTTCCCCTATAGCCAGTGGGACCCATACATATTATTTTTATCCATCTGTGCCCATGGTATGTAATAGGCCTCCCTGCTCCCTTGTGGATGAGAGGCATTTGCAGCTTTGCTTTACTTCCTTTCTTACTTACCTTTACTCATTTCGCTTTACTCAGTGACATATTTCCCAACCTACTTCTTAACCTCCCATGCCACCTTTGTCATACCACCCCAGCTTCTGGCTCTTCTCGTAGTGGCAGGGGTATTCCTGCTGCTGCTGCTCCTTCCTCATACTCATCTAGATCGCTCCACACTTCCTCTATTTCCCTGTCCGATTCTCCACTGCCTTGTTCCTCCCCTGCCTGGCTGCCTTCTTGTTCTACCCGGACTATTTTTATGGGAGTGTTATTAACGTGGAAGAAAAACTCCCCGGATTTCCACTCATCTTCTGACCTGCTAGATGCGTTCCCGGATTGAAGTGGAGATGGTGTTGGCCCGCCCACTGAGAGTGATGGCGTCTCCCCTTCCCCAGGAAACATTTGGCCTCTGTCACATAGTGCTCTTAATCGTGTCAACTCCATCTGTGTGGAGGCAATTTGCCTTTCCAAATCACCAGTGAGGTGTGCTATATTTACTGGAGGGGTGCTTGTGGGTCCGTACAACCCTCTAGGACCGTAGTGAGGCGGGGCTGTTGCTGCAGGGGTCAAAGGGGCAATTGATACAGGTAAATAAGATGGGTCACTGTATCCCGCAGTGGGCCTAGTTAACAGTGGATATAGTCTAGCGAGTTCTTCATCCCCCGTTTTTACCGTTCTTCCCTCTGCTGTTTCTCCCACCTCCCCGCTTCCGACAATACCTCCTTCATTGTACCATTAACAGGGGATGTGTCTTCGTACATCCTCCAAAGATCTAATACTTCATGTCTGTTTTGGAGCTGCTTTCCGTGATACTTTGCCAACAGGTGGGTTGTCACAAGATCTAATATTCGCTTATCAAATGACCCTCCTTCTGGCCACACTTGGGATGATCCCTCTCCCCTTATCTCAGTGAGCCACTGATCATGGTATTTTTGTATTTTCTCACTATACAGTGGGAGGTGCTGGCAAATATGAGCTAATGTTGTGTCTACCCCCATGGCTCCCCTTTTTACCTTTGTATTCACTCGTGTATGCAATGTTTCTTAAAAATATGATTGAAAAATACTTCTTAGCTTTATTACACCTTGATAACCACCGTGCAATATCACAATTCAAAAGCTCTTTCACTTACACCTGCTCGACTCCACATGAACAAAAACAAACTTTAAACTAATTTGATGTAAGACAAATTCACATGTACTTTTTAGACGTACCAACACAATTGACTTTAACGAAAGTTAACATATAACACAGAATTGCCTTGTTTCTAGTTGTACCCCACCCTATCCTAGTTCACACTTATCATATTTTACTCCCCCACTCACTCTCCCTGCCCCCCCTTCCCCACCCCTTCGGGCTGACCTCTAAAAAAGTTATGCACACAAGAAAAAGAAGTTGCTAATATCTCCTGAGTCTAGTCATTACACAAGACTCCTATGTTTTTTCTATTTTATCTCCACTTATTTCCTGTACTGGTTGAGACAATGCTAAGCAGCGCCGCCTTCCACCCCCTTTTTGGAGCTAGGTTCCCGTACTCTTCCCGTATTCCATTACTCCTGTATTCACAACCTAATGGCCATATAAAGGAAAGAAAAGAAAAAGCCTACGTGTTACACTCACACACGCCTTAGGCCCCAAATCTGAATCCCCACTACTCCCTTGGCTTACCCTTATGCCCGTTACTTTTTAAATTCTGCCCTCCTTTGACATTCTCACAACCAATACTCACGTGTCCGTGGTGATCTGAGAGCATACGTTCATAGTTTATCCACAATCGGGGCCGCACCCCAACCAAGCCGTGACCCGCCCTGGTGAGCAGTCAGGTATTTGCAATGGCCGGACCCCTGGAACCTCTCTTTTTGCGCGCACTGGTCAGCCGCAGCAGGCAATGGTTTTGCTGGGGGCGTCCCGGATCTCGCCGCAGGACATGGGGGTGCCTCTCGGTGCACCCTCGATCACGTCCCAGGGGTCACCAAGTAAAGGCACTCACTCCCCACATTACCAATATAAACTCAGAGTAAAGGACACATCCCTGTAGGGAATGAGACCAAGAGATTGGTTTTTGAGAATCAGCAAAAGTTTATGTAAGATTCAGCATCCAGAGAACTCTGCTGCCCTGAGAGCGCTCTGGCAAACAATACAGATACAATGGGCCTCATAACAAGGTTGGCGCTCCGGTAATAACGGTACCTGTTAGGCAATACTGGCATCCATTACCGGGCCGTTGTATTAGGACCCTAGATGCCGGTACTACCGGCATCGACAGGGACCCGCTGTGGCCGTGCACCACCATACCAGTGTGCGCGCGAGCGCATGGACGCCGTGACAGTAACACTGGCATGCCGCAAGGAAGAGGACATTACGAGTCGCATGGACATGAACATACCGGCATCCAGATGCCGGTAAGAAGGGCCACCATGATGCCAGCAATACCGGCATCGCGGATCACCCGTTAGCAGCAATCTGTTGTGTTCTCAACTGCCACAGGCGCACACAATCAGCACAGGTGGAGGCAATGGAGTCAGGCCTAGCACAAAAAGAGTACACCCACAGACCACACCCCTTCCCACACCAAAATGATCCCACTTGCTGTTGCGATTTTGGGGCTGGAGGACATGCCTGCAATGCTATTCCATGAGCAGCAACTATAACAAGTACTACAGAGGAGAAGCAGGAGGAGAAAGAGGGTGACACAGGCCCAGAAAGTCCCACCAGTGCAGGCAGTGGTTCCACAGAGGCAACCACCAATCCCTCGCATCAGTGCAAGTCCATTCAACCTAACCCTTGTGCAGATCCACACCCTGTACCGCCTGGACCAGGACACCATCACCTCCATTGTGGACATGATACACGACGACATAGTCAGTCTGATTGAAATCCGCACCGCCATCCCCCCGCAACTGAAGGTAGTGTCTGTGCTCCACTTCCTGGCCACAGGCACCTACCAGCACACAGTTGGACAGCTGCATGGCGTATCACAACCTTGTTTATCACACATGCTGAACCAAGTGCTGGATGCCCTCCTGAAGAATGCAAAGGACTACATATCCCTACCACGGACTGCCCAGGAGGTGAATGACACAAAAATTGGTTTCCATGCACTGACAGGCATGCCTAATTGCATCGGTGCCCTCGACTGCACCTATGTGGAATTGGTGGTCCCTCATGCCATGGAGGTGGTGTACCACAATTGTAAGCTATACCACTCCATCAATGTGCAGATGGTATGTGACTCAAGCAAGATGATCACACATTGCTGTGCCTGATACCTCGGATCAACTCACGATGCAATGGTGCTGCGGAACTCCTCGCTACCCCGCTACATGAGCGACATGCTACACAACATGTCTGCCTGCTGGGTAAGTCGGCTGACAGGCCCATGGTAGTGAATTGGGGGGGGATGCATATACCACCTGGGTGAGTCTGGGGGGAGAGATGCATATACCACCTGGTTGAGTCTGGAGGGGGGGAGAGATGCATATACCACCTGGGTGAGTCTGGGGTGGTGACTGTACAGTGTCCATACTGCAAAACACTGTGCCCCTAAACATCCCAACATGAACGTGACACTGAAAATATCATCCAACTTACTCTGGCGGCACACCAATGCCAAATTGTCAGGCTAGCAAGCAGCCCACACCCCTCATCATGACCACTGCACATCATCAGACCATACCCTCAGCAACACAAATCAGCAACATGTAGTCAGTAAGCATAATGTACATGACCGCTTCAAAGCACCACACAGGTCATGCATCCATGAGTGTGCATGAATAAATCCCACCCAGGGAATCCTCCACCACAGTAGCGCTGCATGCCACCATGGCCAAATGAACCGATGAATGACAACGCAATGACAAACTTGTGGCAAGACTGCTAGTAGACCTCATACCAAGTAGTCGACATCTCCTGTATGAGTGCGATTTGAGTGGAAGGCATCCACAGTACATGAGTACCACCATGCAAGTGGACACCCTGCATTATCATAGGAACGGAACCCCACACCTGTGGACCGTACCACCCAACACATTGTGGCATATTCACATGTGTCGAGACGTCCCAGGACATGTGCATGGCACTATCAAATAGCTACAAGCATGAGAGTGCAAAGTAAATGTGACATGGTGGACATCAGCCTAAAGCACCAAACATTGGCCAACATGATTTATGTCACATCACCTGCCACACATCCCTCACAGGTGCCTACATCATGGTCCCTCTCACTCCATCTGGTAGAGTGGTGAGTCCAATGTGAAGGAACCTCAGTCCTGTATGTCACACATGCCCTCCACCATGTCCTGGACAAGTCGTCAACAGGCCAGTCCATTGGGCATATGTGTAGCCAATGGCTGCCATCGGAGATATCCTGCGTACCAACATGAACAATGAACAGGCTAAGTACAGGTGTCATAGAAGAATACCCTCACTCATACATTATTGTGCTCCCATGCAGGTGATGCTGGCTATCCCCTGAAGACGTGGCTCCTCACCCCTGTCAGGAATCCACAGAACAGGCACAAAGAGGACTACAATCGGGCTCATACCCATACCTGTGTTGTGATTGAGCAGACCTTTGGCCTATTGAAGGCATGGTTCCGCTGCCTGAGCAGGTCTGGTGGCGCACTCCTCTACGGGCCTGAGAAGGTGGGAAAGATCATCATGGTCTGTGCCATATTGCACAACATGTGCATCCGGCAGACCATACCTCTGCCACCTGACATTGACCAGCAAGCACCGGGTGAGGATGAGGATGAGGAGGAAGAAGATGTAGCACTTCGGCCAGGTCGCGATGCACCCGATGGACGTGCTGTGCGCCAATCCGTGATAGACGGTTATTACTGAGACACTGGGATGCAGAGGGTGCAATGAATGCTGTACTCTGGGCACTGGGATCGTGCGCATATGGACACAGGGTGTGGGGGTAGATGGGCACTGTGCACTGTCATGCATTGAATAAACACACGCCAAAGAACCAATGTCCACTCATGATATTTATTTGCACACAACAGGTGTATCATATAGTATCTTCAATGTGAACAGACCCTACAAATCACACACACGCTCTCCCCCCTCCCCTCCAACACCCCCACACAGCCCCTGCCCCACTTCTTGACTCCCCTGTCCTCCAGACTGAAGCTGAGGGGTGCCATCTGGGGTGCCCTTTGGGGTTTGCTGGGGGTTGGGATGGGGGCTTGGTGCATGTGCAGCATCCCTAGACAGGTTGTCATCCTCAGGTACATACACCTCACTGTGGCCCTCTCCCTCGTCACCACTATGGGGCGCTGAGGCTGCTGCCTCCCCGATGGAGCTGGTGGTGGCCGACTGTGTCCCCTCTGCCTCTGATTCGGCAACAGGGGACACGTCCTGTGTTACGGTTTCCTCCTGTGGTGTTTCAACTGGTGTTTGGCTGTCCTGTGCCTTGGGCTGTGACGACGGTGGTGCTTTGAGTGGCAGTTGGGGCATCCGAATGCCCCTCGATGTTGATGGCCTGGTGTCATCATCCCTGGCCCTGGACTTTTTCACAGCTATCCTGGCCTGTGCGGCTGCATCCTGTCCATCACTGTCAGCATCCGTGCCTGTGGTGGACCGAGAGAGGCAGGGCATCAGTGATGGTAGTATGTGCATCATGCATACATTGGTGTCAGTGGAGTTATTCCTATGTGAATCATTGCATTCTTGTAGTTGTGGCGGACAGGGTGCTTGCAATATGGGGGGGTTATATTGGCATACGGCAGGTTGTCAAATGTTCGCGGTGATGTCTGCTGGGGGGCCTACCGTTGTGTTGTGGTTTGCATGCTGTGTGAAACATGCTGTTTTGCTGTGTGTAGGGTGTGTATTGGCTATGGAATTGGCATGCAGCATGCATGTTAATGTGAATGTGGTGGGGCCAGCATCTGGACAGGGATATGTCAATGTGTGTATGATGGGCCATGCATTGCCTTACATCACTATCACGTTAGTTTGCCAACATCATGCTTCGGTTATCTATGGTTTGTGTGGACACTCACCTTCATCTGCTGAAAACGGTACTCTTAACTCTGAATCTCCAATTCCCTCAATTCCATCCATGTTGATGGTTGTGCTACATGTCTCCTCCCACCTGGTAAGCTTGATGGGAGAGTGGGCCCCGCCGCCTGTTGCCAGCCCCTGGCTGCGGTTTGCCGACAATATATTCTTTACGCGGAAGCGTAGGTCATCCCACCGCTTTTTACAATCTTTGGCCGTGCGGGAGGTGGTGCCGACCGCATTGACCTTCCTGGCCACTTCCTCCCATATGTCCTTCTTACGAAGTTGTGCGGGACGACTCAGGTCTGCGGCAAACGCTTCATCGGCGTGCTCCACCAATGTGTCTGCCAACATATTGAGCTCTTCATCAGAGCATCGAGACTTGCGCTCTCGGGGGGCGCCTTTCTTGGTAGCTTTTGACATCTTTAGCAGGTTGTGTGTGCTGTCTTGACAGTACAGGTCCTGTGTGTCGAGGATTGCAATGGATTGTGTTTTTAAAGATGGCCGCCGGTGCATTTCCCGTTCAGGCGTAATGACGTTACTTCCGGGTCCAGTTTGCCAGTGCTTTATTTAGGGGTGGGCCGAGGCGGTATCATTGCATTACATGATACCGCTATTGGGGATCTGAGGGTCGGTAGTGGCATGGTGGTACGGCCATTACCGGCATGCCGGTACGCACGTGCACGCATTCTCGTAATCGGCCGCTTTTTGCGGCGTCAAGCCAACCCGGACACTTTCTTACCGCCATGCCGGTAATAACTGATTTTTACCACGAATCTCGTAATGAGGCCCATTATGTTTTAAAGGGTTACAGTGTCATCAGTGATGATTTCTATACAGGCTACAAGCTACAGTTTCATTGGTTAGAAAGGAAGTGCACATATATTTCTGTAGGGGCCGGCTCCAAGGGATTGGCTGATGACTTGGCGGGAGGTTGGACATCACGTGGTTCAGCTGGGCCGGTCCTTGCGAGGTGAAGGTTAGGCCAGGTCGGAGAGGAGGCTGGTCCTTACTAGTCTAATCTACACACTTATTCTAGACATGCAATAAACCATGAGCATCAATGTACCTTTGAGTAAATCTTAGAAGCCTATACATTGTACACGTGTGTTAGGCAGAATCATATGCAGTACCCTTTGGGAACACCACACACAATTAAGACTACAAGTGCAAGTACAATTTCACCTTTGGTGCAAGCCTGTACTACACAGTAAAGTGGTAGCAATGGCTGAGCAGCCAGACTTATCTCAAGAGTAAAGTGAGCAGTACAAGAGGTTAGACAAAGGACAACAATTACTATGGTTCAAACAAACACTGATTCAAGGTTTCTGAGGAGTAAAAGAACATACATTTATTTACACCATCAGTTATAGAACAGTTCACTATCATGAAGTAGCAGAAAATCACAATCTTAATATACTACAACAACCCTCAATCAATTCTGGACAAGTTAGGCTCAAAATGAAGTGTGAGCAAAATGGCACTCCGGCAATTTAAAAGGGAGAAAAGACAAGGTTATTCAAAATCAACAACACCAACGAGTTATAGGCAGGGCAATCTAGAAAAGGCTACTACAACTAGGATTCAAGTCAATAGGCCTGGGCCAATGTTAATGGTTCAGAGTCTTTGCAGAGGATCACACAGTTCAGAGTAGTTTGCGGTTAAGTCTTTGCCAAGAGTTCAAAATGAAGTTGGTTGGAGGAAAAGTTATTCAAAGGAGAAGAGAAAGACAAGCCTTCAGAGAGGCGAAATATTTCAAGCACTTTCACCGCGATCAGACGGAACAAACGACCGGATTTGCACAGTACCTTAAATGGAGAAGAATGGTGTAGCTGAGGCAGTTGTTCCTGGCAGATCCTGCAGGCTCGCAGTTCCTGAAGCTTCAGTTGTGGTGACAAGAAGGAGGACGTCTGGAGGGTCCTGCACTGCCCATGGAAGAAGCCAGCAGCGGAGCAAAACGTTGAATAAAAGGTGCACTACTTAAAACCCAAATAGTTACCGTTCCTCCTGGCTATCCGGTTCACTGCAGCGATGCACAGCAATTTCGACCAGGAGAGGGAGGCCGTCGTTTGGTTTTTGGCGAGCTGGTTGGTCCCACCAAGCTCAAGGGAAGAATATTCCTTGCAGATCTTCTCTGTCATCGAAGTTTCTGACAATTCAGACCTGCAGCAGGGCTTCACCGGGATGTCCAGTAGTTGCAGCAGTCGTCTTCCTTCAGCTTCTCTTCGCTTCTCTCGATCCAGTGGCGACTCTGCCTTCCAGTCCCAGAGACTGGCTTTTTATGCACCAAATCCCTCATTCACACAGCCTGGCTGTCAATCACACAGCAGGGTGACTGTCCTGGAAGGACAGCCACCTAGCCAATCAAACTAGAGTGTGACTTGGGTCTCCAAGGAGACCCTGTGCAGGGGGCCTCAAACCCCTCCATCACACCCTGTCCACCCAGACGCTCAGGCGCCTAAGGAGGGCTTCTGTGCAGAAGCCCGCCAAAGGACGGCGAACAAAGGAACCAAACATGGTTTGGCGCGCAGTGTAAAACACGAGAAAGACCTTTACAAAAAGAAATGGCGAATAAACCTGACTGGAACCAAATAAAAATAAATGTCATGATGCCTACCCCCGGGGAACCAGACCAGGTCCAGCAACCCCGGAAGCAGGCATCAAGTTATTTTGAGCAAGCCCAAAAAACCCTGCTAGGGGCTGTTTGGATGCGGTCCTGGCGCCTATGGCGGCAGGCTCATATGGACAGTCAGTCCTGGCGCCATAGGCGCCAGGCTCATAGAGTAGAACTTACCTGATGCAGACCATGCTGCAAGCTTACCTGATGCAGACCATGCTGCAGAGCTCCAAGCCAAATGAGGCTTGGAAGGGACTATTTTACCTAGGGACTATTTTTTACTCGGGTGGGGATGGGGAGGAATACTTACCTGGGACTACTTTGGAGGCTATTTAAACCACGCCGGAAGAGCAGCACACGCTTCGCGTCATTCTGGATCCAGCAGCGTAACGCTTAACGTGTCTGCAAGCCTGCATCCAGTCTTCTGCCACGCCCGCCTCGAGTCTGCAGCTCCTTGAAAAAGGGAGGAACAGAAGGAGAATAGGTTAGAATAAGAGCAAAACCTTCGATCCTTACCTGAATTCCAGATCCACCGCTGGAAGAAAGAAGCATTTTACGCGCACCGCCTCGCCTGCTGCAGTGCTGCGCTGAACTCACCGGCCTTCGCAGCATCCTCACGATCCAACGCATCCTTCTGCACATTCCCGCCGCACTGTGGCACCTAAGGGGAACACAACAACAGCAAAGGTGAGCCAAGGAAATAAACAGAGGCAATAGTAACTACCCCCATAGACTTACCTGATTACCGCCGGGGTTACTATTCCTCTTCACGGGTCGGCGCAGTCTCCATTGCATCCTCGCCGTACCCCGGCCCCTAAGGGGAACAAAAGGACAACAAGGTGAGACGAAGGGACAAACAAGGGGAACTCTTCTCACCACAATAGACTTACCTAATTTTACCGCCAGAGGCATTATTCCCCGAACTTCATATTTTCTCTCCACACCCGAATAAGGGAGCAAGCCACAGGTTACATTCTGGCCTTATTTTATTTAACTGTGTAGGATAAGCCAAATCCTTACCTGAACTTTGTCAGCTACCACGAGGAACTCTTCGCTGGGGTCAAGCTGCAAAGTGAAAGGAATCGGACAAGAGTGAAAGTCAGACATGTGAACTCTTACGAACTACATACTTTTCGGAGTCAATATTGTTCTGGAACTCACCAATTCCTTCGAGCCAGTGAAGCAACTGGTTATCAACGCGCCCCTGCGCTCAATGCAGGATGGAGAGCTCATCTTTTCAAACCATCAGGTGAGACTATAAGAGGGGACATCAAAGGTGATCTGTGGGGAGAACAGCGGAGGTGGGGGGATTTATGCTCAACCCCACGGGTGGTTAATTCCCTTTCTCCATTTACAGAAGAATATTCCTACGGGCCAAGCAAACGAAGCTAGGTGGGCCAGTCCAGTCCATCATCTCGGCCCTACGCGTCACATTGGTGGAGACCGCAGCTGTCCAGTTCAGATCGACGCCTCTGTGGGAGCCAGGTGGGCGTAACAGAATGCGAAGCCTACCCACAAATTCCCACCCTGGCGTTATGGATACCTCAGAGACTGGCCAATTGGCCCAATTACTAGGGGAACTGAGGGCTGAAGTGCATTCCGCCCGTCAAGAAACCAGTGCTCTTAGGAGAGAACTGATTTTGTCAAAGGAGCAAACTGATGACCTTGCTAGGCAAATTTTGCAAAGCCAGGCTGGACAAGCACCCCTACCTGGTCCCGAGGGAAATCCAGCTCCTGTGTTATCGAGTAACCCTGTGCAAATAAACCTACCAGGAAATATTCCATTAGCCCCACCCAAACGCTTTGCCGGGGATCCCAAAAGGTTTGCCGTGTTTATGAACCAATGCCGCTTGCACTTTTTATGCAGACCCGGAGCCTTCCCAAACGATCAAGCCAAGCTAGCCTTTGTATTGTCATATCTCAGCGGCAGTGCAGCTGATTGGTCAATTCCACTAGTTACTCAGGATGACCCAATTCTTCGGGATTTTCAGGGCTTTCAAACTAGCATGGAAAGACTATTTGCCCGGCATTCCCAAGGACAGGCCCTGGATAACGAACTTTTGTCCCTACGACAGGGTAACCAGGACCTTCTATCCTACATCACAACCTTTAATAGGTTAATAGTGGAAACTGGATGGCCTGAGGTAAAACTAATCACGTTATTTCATTGAGGGCTTCGAGGAGAACTCAAGGATGTCTTGGCTCAAGTCGTGAACCCACCTCAAGACTGCGCTGAATATATAGACTTAGTGGTCCAGTTAGATCACAGACTTCAGAACAGAAAGGCTGATCGAGCCAAGTTTGAGAATCGGGTGTTGGTCAAAACCCACGCTAACTCCAAGGGAGCAGATGCTTCAGAACCCATGCAAATCGGAGGGGTTAAAGGACCCTTAACCCAGAAAGAAAGAGAAAGGAGACGGCAAATGCAATTGTGTCTATATTGTGGTACTTCTGGACATTTTCTACTGGATTGCCCTGTAAAACCACCCAAGAAGGTGGTAGGAGCTGCTGATAAAAGCCATATGGAGTCAGACTCGGGAAACGACCACGCCCGACAAGCGTAGAGTTCCGCTTGCCGAGCTTCAAGAAGGATACTCAGACCTCGCATTTCATCATACCAATGGTCCTCGTAGATCCAGGGCAGCCATCGCGTATGCACGCAGTAAGGGCATACATTGATAGCGGGGCCATAGGAAACTATGTGGACTATGAATTGGCTTCCAGGATGAATCTACCTCTCTGCCGAAAAACCACCTCAGATGTCATCACCACAGTCGATGGAACTGAAATTGCCTCTGGGCCTGTAACTCATTCCACCGCAGAGATTACACTATTGGGTCAGGATGGGCATCGAGAGACTATTGTGTTTGATCTAATCAAAGCCCCACAGTTCCAAATAATACTGGGGATACCTTGGTTGGAAACACATAATCCTTGTATTGATTGGTGAGAGAAGAGAATAACCTTCCTGGATTGTGCACAAACCTGTTACCCAAAGAAAAATCAGAACGCAAGCCTGGCCACAGTAACCACAGCAGTCATGCAACTACCTCCAGAATACCAAGAATTCCAGGATGTCTTCCAAAAGGAACAGGCAAACACCTTACCTCCTCACAGATCGTACGATTGTCAAATCGATCTCATACCCGGTGCACAACCCCCTTGTAGCAGGATCTATGCCCTTACGGAACCTGAGAACCTTCACCTGCGACAATACTTAGACCAGTACCTTGCCAATGGCTTTATTCTCCCATCCAAGTCCCCTGCATCTTCAGCTTTGTTCTTCGTGCCCAAAAAGGAAGGTGACCTCAGAATGTGCATAGACTACCGCGCATTGAACCAGATAACTGTTAAGAACCGATACCCATTGCCTCTGATCCCTGAACTACTAGACCAAGTGAAGGACGCTTGTATATACACTAAATTAGATCTCCGGGGGGCATACCATCTGGTACGTGTAAAAGAGGGCGACAAATGGAAGACTGCTTTCCGCACTAAGTATGGGTTATTCGAATACCAAGTGATGCCTTTCGGGTTGTGCAATGCACCAGCAGCCTTCCAATACTTCATGAATGATGTTCTTCGTGAACTCATTGACGTTTGTGTTGTCGTGTATATCAATGATATTCTAGTATACTCCTCTTCAGAATCTGACCATGTGAAGCATGTCCGAGCAGTCCTTGAGAAATTGCGCCAGCACAAACTATATGCAAAACTAGAAAAATGTGTTTTTCATGCCAGAGAAGTTGAATTCCTTGGGTTTATCCTGACCCCAAAGGGAGTCCGAATGGACTCACGAAAGGTGGATGCAATCCTTAAGTGGCCATCACCAAGTTCAGTTAAAGGAGTACAAAGTATGCTCGGCTTTGCCAATTTCTACCGCAGATTCATCCAGATTTTTCACATGTCGTACGTCCCATCACAGCACTCTAGAGAAAAAATAAACGCTTTATGTGGACTGAAGAAGCTGAAAATGCCTTCCAAGAGCTGAAAGCGAAATTCACGTCTGCACCTGTGTTAAAGCACCCGCGCCCTGAACCTCCATACATAGTGGAAACTGATGCATCCAGTCTAGCCATGGGAGCTGTCCTGTCTCAAAAGGACCCTGAATCTGGCCAGCTTCACCCAGTAGCATTTTGGTCCAGAAAGTTCTCGGCACCCGAGTTAAACTATGCGGTTACCGACAAGGAGTTATTAGCCATTAAATCCACCTTCAAGGCTTGGCGGCACTATCTTCTCGGTGCCAGGCATACCATTACTGTGATCACCGATCACCGGAACGTACAGTATTTAAAAACAGCCAAGGCCCAATCGTCACGTCAACTCTGATGGGCATTGTTCTTTGCCGAGTTCGATTTCGTGATAACCTATCGACCAGGTTGTAAGAATGGTAAAGCAGACGCCTTATCCCGAATAGGGATGGGAGAGGCAGAAGTGAACCCAGAACCAGTACCTATAATTTCCGAACAAAGGATTCTTGGCATGACTACTCTACAGACACTAGAGGACATTCAGGTAAAGATCCAGCAACTCTTTGATCCTACAGCCCTGCAGGACTGGATAAAGAAAGGCCCGGACTACTCTGTCACCAATGATCTGCCTTATTACCAAGGGCGGCTATTTCTGCCACACAAGGAACTACAAGAGCTAGTCATTTCCCGTTATCATGATACCCTAATGGAGGGGCACCCAGTTATTGCAAAAACTGAAGCTAAAATTAAAAGACAATTCTGGTGGCCCACCTGGCGAAAGGATATTAAATCATTTGTGATGTCTTGTGGCATTTGCGCCCAAAACAAAATTTAAAAGAAAAAACCAGCTGGACTCTTACAACCTTTAGACATTCCGCCTACACCATGGCAAACCTTATCGTTAGACTTTATTACCGACCTACCTCCTTGTAATGGGTTTAACACCATTCTAGTTATTGTGGATCTTTTTTCTAAGATGGCCCACTTTATTCCTTTAAAAGGACTACCTTCAGCCTCAATCCTGGCCAAAGAATTCCTCAAACATTGTTCGCATACATGGATTTCCGTCCGTGTTGGTCTCTGACCGGGGCAGTCAATTCATTTCACATTTTTGTAAGAAATGTTGTCAATTGGCGCAAATCGATGTGAGATCATCGACCAGTCACCACCCCCACACCGATGGTCAAACGGAGAGGACCAACCAGACTTTTGAACAATACCTGCGTTGTATGTTACATCAGGCTGAGAGTAATTGGAAGGACATTCTTTGGATCGCCGAATATGCATACAATAGTTCAGTACATTCTGGAACTGGACAAAGCCCCTTTTATACCCTATATGGGCACCACCCTCGAACCTCAGAACTTGACTCACCCCAACACTTAGAAATGCCCGCAGTGGACCATCTACACGCTACGATTACACAAGCCTTTAAGGAGGCAACTGCACATTTAAAACAGGAGAAGGAGAAATATAAGAAAGATGCTGATCGGCATAGAAGTGATACTCCACAGTACCAAATAGGGGACTTAAGTATGGTTGGCCACAAAACACATACCTCTCAAGGGAACGCGGACCTTTAACCCTAGATATTTGGGACCTTATTCTATTAAGGCCATTATCAACCCGGTGGCGTCAAGTTGGACTTACCTGCTAATATGCGAATTCACCCCGTCTTTCATGTGTCACTTTTGAAGCCAGTGCAACCAGGGACAAGACTAACCAAGCCACCAGACCCCATCCTTATAGACGGGGAACCCGAATTTGAAGTTAAGAACATCCTGGACTCCAAGATGGTGAAGTCAAAACTTTTTTATTTAATCGACGGGAAGGGTTACGGACCACAGGAAAGGTCTTAGGAACCTAGTGACCACGTGCATGCACCTCGATTGGTGAAATTTCCCAGACAAACCAAAACCACGGGGAAGAACGACTTTAGGAGGGGCCTTGGGGGGGGGGGGAGTGCTGTCATGATGCCTACCTCCGGGGAACCACATTTTGAGCAAGCCCAAAAAACCCTGCTAGGTGCTGTTTGGGTGTGGTCCTGGCGCCTATGGCGCCAGGCTCATATGGAGAGTCAGTCCTGGCACCATAGGCGCCAGGCTCATAGAGTAGAACTTACCTGATGCATACCATGCTGCAAGCTTACCTGATGCAGACCATGCTGCAGAGCTCCAAGCCAAATGAGGCTTGGAAGGGACTATTTTACCTAGGGACTATTTTTTACTCGGGTGGGGCTGGGGAGGAATACTTACCTGGGACTACTTTGGAGGCTATTTAAACCACGCCCGAAGAGCAGCACACGCTTCACGTTATTCTGCATCCAGCAGCGTAACGCTCACCGTGTCTGCAAGCCTGCATGCAGTCTTCTGCCACGCCCGCCTCGAGTCTGCAGCTCCTAGAAAAAGGGAGGAACAGAAGGAGAAGAGGTTAGAATAAGAGCAAAACCTTCGATCCTTACCTGAATTCCAGATCCACTGCGCCTTCGAGCTGGAAGAAAGAAGCGTTTTACGCGCGCCGCCTCGCCTGCTGCAGCGCCGCGCTGAACTCACCGGCCTTCGCAGCATCCTCATGATCCACCGCATCCTTTTGGACATTCCCGCCACACTCTGGCACCTAAGGGGAACACAAGAACAGCAAAGGTGAGCCAAGGGAATAAACAGAGGCAATAGTAACTACCCCCATAGACTTACCTGATTACCGCTGGGGGTACTATTCCTCTGCACGGGTCAGCGCAGTCTCCATTGCATCCTCGCCGTACCCCGGCCCCTAAGGGGAACAAAAGGACAACAAGGTGAGACGAAGGGACAAACAAGGGGAACTCTTCTCACCACAATAGACTTACCTAATTTTTCCGCCGGGGGCATTATTCCCCGAACTTCATATTTTCTCTCCACACCTGAATAGGGGAGCAAGCCACAGGTTACATTCTGGCCTTATTTTATTTAACTGTGTAGGATAAGCCAAATCCTTACCTGAACTTCGTCAGCTACCACGAGGAACTCTTCGCTGGGGTGAAGCTGCAACCTGCAAGGAATCGGACAAGAGTGAAAGTCAGACATGTGAACTCTTACGAACTACATACTTTTCGGAGTCAATATTGTTCTGGAACTCACCAATTCCTTCGAGCCAGTGAGGCAACTGGTTATCAACGCGCCCCTGCGCTCAATGCAGGATGGAGAGCTCATCTTTTCAAACCATCAGGTGAGACTATAAGAGGGGACATCAAAGGTGATCTGTGGGGAGAACAGCGGGGGTGGGGGGATTTACTCTCAACCCCACGGGTGGTTAATTCCCTTTCTCCATTTACAGAAGAATATTCCTACGGGCCAAGCAAACGAAGCTAGGTGGGCCAGTCCGTCATCTCGGCCCTATGCGTCACATTGGTGGAGACCGCAGCTGTCCAGTTCAGATCGACGCCTCTGTGGGAGCCAGGTGAGCGTAACAATAAAAGGGGTCCAGTGGGTTAGAGTTTGAGGCTACCACCATAGCCTCTAATGGTACTGAGGCTATTTTCATAGCTCTCGGTAGAATAAAAATGGTAGATAACTGTCATGCCCCTTGGGAGGCGCTGGTCCCTCTGGCATCGGTGGACTCGATGGTATCCAGCGTCCATTTTTTCTCCCAAAATGGTGGTCCATCCCGTTTGCAGCAGTCTAGATGTTCGACTCCCAAATGGCAGTTTGACTCCGCCCCCTACGCCGCGCACAGCATACCTGGCGCTCTCTCCAACAAGCAGATGCGTTGCTACTCTTCTGAAACAACGCTTCAGAGAATTGACTCATACTCGCAGACCTGAAAACTCTACCCCAGACTTCCCGGAACAAACGCTTATACATACACAGACTTCTCCTTCGCGTTCCCACTCCAATCCTTTTCCGGCTTCTTCAGAGTCCTCTCTTTACAAGAAGCGTTACACAACTTTCTGTTTACATCTCAGATACTATCCAGTTTCGCGTCCCCGTGAAACCTCTCAAGTTTCCGGATCTTCGGTCCTTGTGTCATTACCCACTGCATTCAACATTTAAAGGGACATCACTGCCTTGAACCAGCCTTCTGCCTAGAAGACACTTCTGAAGCAGACGATATCCAGATGCGCAGGGTTTTATTCCCCTCGAGGGTTACCCTGGAGTTCTTCTCTCCGCCTGGGGCTTTGTGTCACGGGGTGAGAGAGGAGTTTCAGGGGGATTCCTATAGCATCGGTTCTCCTACACTTCAGACACAGACGCGTTCCAGAATCCACTCCGCTGGTGAGTCCTTGGGTGAGGGTCTAGTCCTTGCTATATCTTTATATATCGCTTGTGTAAAAGTTTTTCAGTGGCTATAATTGTCACAAACCTTACAGTTAGCAACGCCAAAAAGAATATTGAGTAGGGCAGGATTTGGACCCTTGGTAGAGGGCTCCAGCGGACTGTCGATCCCCAAAAATGGACCCAGCCGAGCAACAATTGCTGACTGCTGTTTAATCATTGACTGCCCAAGTTTCAGGCTTTAAAACAGGAAAATGGAATACTTCGCCAACATATGGGAAGAGCGCCTAGTTGTTCTGAATTGCCTCCCGGTCCTATTCCTGGGGGTTTATATGATGGGGATCCCCATAAATTAAAAACTTTCATAGAAGCTTGTACTGTCCAGTTTTCATTTAAATCCGCATTCTTTCACAGTGATCGGGACAAGGTAGGGCACATGATTTCAAATCTAACCGGCCCCACCTTAGCCTGGGCAACCATTGGTTACCACTAATAATCCCTTGTTGGATTCCTACCCGGCCTTTTTGAATAGCCTTCGGACCATGTTCGGGAGGCAAGAGATCACATTTTCAGCTCAAGAACAGCTTTTAGATTTCAAACAAGGGTCACAAGACTTATTATCGTATATTACCAGATTCAAACAGTTGGCTGCAGGCACATCCTGGGCTGATGATGCTCTAATCACGATATTTAGAAGAGGACTAAATGAGGAATTAAAGGATGAGGTATCAAGAGTGCCTCGCCCCCCTAATCTCGCAGAATTAATCTCCATTGTGATGCAAATGGATTACCGCTTACAAGAAAGACATAGGGAACGTCGTAAAACTAAGAATCCGCGCATTTCTTCTGATCTTCCCTTTTCCACTACCACCAAAGCCCACACAGACGAGCCTATGCAGATTGAGGCGACACGCGGTCGCTTGATTCCAGATGAACGAAATAGACGTCGTCAACTAAAGCTATGCATGTATTGTGGGGCAAAGGATCATGCAGTGCAAAATTGTCCCATTGCTCCTGTTAGGGGGCAGGGAAACGCATGCACCCTACCATCAGGGGAACCACGGATAAGGAATTAGTGAAGGGTTCCTCGCCGGTACATGTGCACTCTCATATTACAGAAGCCCCTGGACTCCCCATGGTCGTTCTACATATTACCCTTCTATGGAATACTGCAGAACCTGTGGAGGTGTCTGCCTTAGTAGACTGCGGGGCTGCTGGTAATTTTATTGATTATCTATGGGCGAAACGGATGGGAATACCCAGTTCATTAAAATCCCTAGCTATTCCGGTGGAATCAGTGGACGGAAGTCCACTAGTTTCCGGGCCCATTACCGAACACACACAACCTCTTTTGTTAATGGTAATGTTAATGTTAAAGGACATTTGTACCAGGCACTATCACAACCGGAGTGGTCCCCTGGCGCTCTGATGAAGATAGCTTCCCATAGCGAGACCATCATATTGGATATCATTCGAACTGCCAATTATCCCATCATACTTGGATTACCCTGGCTTCGGGTTCATAACCCATATATTAACTGGACGGCTGGAACCCTCTTTTTAGGTTCAGAATACTGTTTAGGAAACTGTGTTTCAAGTGGTGCCTTGGGTTTTCATCCTGTGTTGTCCTCCCAAGAAAACAAGCCGAACGCCACTGTCCTTAATCATATACAGGGTGTTCCTGAAATCTATCAGAACTTTCATACGGTAGTCTCGTATTCCGAATATGCCAAACTCCCACCTCAGAGATGACTGTGCTCTCGAATTGGTGCCTGATGCCCCTATTCCATTCGGACAGATGTACGTTTTGCCATCCAGAGAAAAGGAAGTTCTGAAAGATTACCTTCAAAAGAACTTACGTTATGGTTTTTTTGCAGAATCTACGTCGCCTGCTGGGGCTTCTTTATTTTTTGCTTCCGAAAAAAGACACTACTGAACTCACACCATGCATTGACTATCGTGGATTGAATAAGATCACCATTCCCGATCGTTATCCCATGCCGCTCAACCCTGACATTCTTGAAGCAGTAAAAGGGGCTGTAGTCTTTACGAAACTGGATCTCCGTGGGGCTTACCATCTTATCCGTATTTGAGCTGGCGACGAATGGAAGACGGGCTTCCGTACACCTTTTGGGCATTATGAGTATTATGAAACCCGAGGCCCCTGCAGCAGGGCCGGACCGGGCGAAAAGAGAAGAATTTCCCGGGGCTGTAGTTACCACCCTAAAACTAGGATCATTGAACACGTGCGGGTTCAAACACCTGACGCAAAGAGGAGGAATCAATCTAGGGCAGTTTGACATCGTGGCCCTACAAGAAACATGGCTCACGGCTCTTGATGGCTTTGAAATTGTGCTCGCCCCGGCTGTGAAAAGCCGCCTTGGCCGGCCATCATCAGGAATTCTTCTGGCGGTCAGTGCAGGCAGCGGAATCATCATATCAAAAGTTCTAGAAACCTCTAAACATCATCTGGTAGCCTCCATGTCGTGGGACAATAATCCAGCGAGGGAAAAACCAAAAAAAGAAGCGGTTTTGATGGTCAACCTAGGAATCATCGTGGCGTACTGGAACCCTCAAGTAATCTCGGACGCAAAGTTCCTCAAATTGATCGAAACAGCAATCAACACCCTCCGTGTGGATGAAAACACTGCTCACATAATTATATGTGGAGATTTAAACGCAACCTGTCAGACAAGAACGGTATGGCCAAGAGCAGCGAACAGAAAGAGCAAATCTGAAGATAGAGGAGCTCAATGGAACGACTTGATGGCGTCAAGAGGGTTTTTCAACATGGCCCAGTCCTTCCCCAATCCTAACAGACTCCCGACATGGGAAAGAATGAAAAAGTCTGCCACAATAGATTACATCTTCATATCCTCAGAAACACAGAAGGTATTGTCCTCATTTGATGTGATCGAAACAGAAGCGAGCGATCACAACTTACTCCAAGCCACTTGGAATTCATTCAGAGGAAAAAACACCTCGATGGGCTGTTCGGTCGAAAGCAACAACCAAGGGACACGTCTCAGATTATCGGAAGAACGCATCGACCAATTAACATCAAAATACAGAGCGGGTGGTTCATCGATAGACTGCCAACCGCTCTTAAGCCCCTTCAAAGTCACTTCGAAAGGGAAAAAATCTACGGCCTTGACCAAAACTCACAACTTCGACAAACAGGTGGTGGAAAGAAGAGCAGTACTAAGAAGATTAAAAAGGCCGATCAAAACTAACTACTCGGAAGCACTGCAAGAAGAACTGACAGTGGAAACGAAAAAATACAAAGCCTGGATAAAAAACCATCGTATAACCCTATACCAAAACGATTCAGAAGCCATGCTGAAAAAGGGGGCTGGAAAAGATGCCAGAGAATTCTGGAAACTGCTAAACCAAGCGGATCCTTCAAACCAAATAATCCCCTGCAATGCAGTAAGTGAAGAAAACTGGAAAACTTACTTCGCCGATCTGTTTCAGGAACCACCAACAGCGCCACCCTCAACTCAAGCTGAGGCTGAAACAGAGTGGGTAAACGTTTCTGACAAAGAAGATATCCAAGACGCACTCAGAAAACTCAAAGCCTCGCGAGCACCCGGCCCAGACGGGATCACAAACACCGACCTGAAATTACATGCCGAAAATTGGGTCCCCTTTATCAGCCAGGTGTTCAGCAACTGCTCAAACACAAGATCCATCCCGAGGTCCTGGACTTCTGCCATAGTGGTCCCCATCTATAAAAAGGGAGCAAAGTCAGATCCACAGAATTACCGACCAATCGCACTCCTGGACACAATCGGGAAGATATACGGGTCATTGCTGCTAAAACGATTCCAAAATTGGGCGAAGGCTGCTCCTTGTGCCGATCCATTTCAAGCAGGTTTCAAGAAAAACTCATCCACCACAGTAAACATCATGCTACTTAGCATTATCAAAAGCAAGACCCTTCAAACCACATCGAGAGTTTTTCTCTCGTTCATAGACCTATCGCAAGCATTTGACCTGGTGGATCGAACAAAGCTATGGGAGAAGTTAACAGCATGGGATTGCCCCCCGAACATCCTCGCCCCAATAAAAGCCCTCCACAAGGACACCACCATGAGGGTCAAGCTAAACCAGCAGGGCTTACTCTCGGGAGAGATCTCGACCAACCGAGGAGTGAAACAGGGGTGCCCGCTGGCACCAGAACTCTTCATAGCATTCATTGGTGACCTGAAAGAAGCAAACAAGAGCTCCAGATCATTCCCTCCCAAAATCGGCAACGTGCCAACAGCACGCCTGCTATACGCCGACGACATCACCTTACTGGATAGAACAGAAATCGGACTCCAGAGACAAATGACCGACCTGGCAGACTACATCAAGCAGGCAAACCTTCTTATAAACAAAGCAAAAACAAAAGTCCTCATACTGGAAAAAAAACCCAGAAGATCGAACCGCTTCAACTGGAGCCTGGAAAAAGTCAACGTCGAAGTAGTGAAAAACTTCAGATACCTGGGAACAATAATAGACAGCACTCCCACAGAATTAGCCATGCAAAAAGACCTTTGGAGGAAAACCAGATCACTGACCTCCCAAGCCCGACTTCTGGATAAGAAATTTGGGCGTTTCTCACTGATACCTACGATAAGGTTCTACAAAGCTAAGGTGATACCTGCCTTGACGTATGGAGCAGAGGCGATGCCAGCTATTCCAACTACAATATGGAAAAAACTTGAGGGCTTCTTCTGGAAAGCAGTCCTGAACCTGCCGAATTCCACCCAGATCGAAGCAATCAGGCGAGAACGGGGCCTCTCTTCACTGAGCGCCAAAGTGAACCTAGCGAGCATATCCTTGTACAGGAAAACAATTCTTCCCGATGCGCCTCGCCTCTACAACCTAATAGACCTGGAGATCAAAGCAGGCACTTGCAGGATGATTGTCAAATGGGCTGAGCAGATACAATCGAAGTTGGCCGAAATTGGATGCTCCAACGAGGATCTCATCAAGAACCCAAACAAAATTTAAAAAAAACTGGAAGAGGCGGACTGGATTGACACCCAAGAGAGCGCCAAAGGAAACAAAACACTGGCTCTTTTTCCCCAAAGCCCAAAGAAGCTAAACTAAACAACACAACTACTCAGAAGATTCCCAAGCAAACCATTGCGGCAATTCCTCCTAAGAGCACGTCTAAACTTGCTACATACCAACGAGATCCTGTTCATGAGAGGTCAGTCGCCCTCCAAAATTTGCCGCCTCTGCAAAGCCGACACAGAAACAGTTAGACATCTGCTACTCCAGTGTCCTGGGACTGAACAGGCTCGACAATCTTACCTACACCCACTCCTGGAAACTCATGTCGTGAGTGAAGAGGAAACATGGTGGGTCCGTCTAATCAGCGGCCAGAAAACAAACTGGTCCATTGCAGCAGCAAAAATTCTACAGGACGCCTTAGCGCAGTGCTCACAAGGGGTGTCAGCCTAAGTAACCGTTCAAAACAAAACCGAGCCTTTGTTAAAATCCAGAAAACTGGATAAATACAATAAAAAAAAAATAAAAAAAATTTTAAAAAAATTATGAGTATCAAGTTATGCCCTTTGGTCTCTCTAATGCCCCTGCCGTCTTCCAGCGCTTCATGGATCACATCTTCTCCAATCTCCTTCTTCACTCTGTAATCGTATATCTGGACGACATTCTGGTCTTCTCATCCTCCACGGCTGTACACATGCAACACGTCACGGAGGTACTCCAACGTCTGTCTGATAACCACCTATATTGTAAGTTGGACAAATGTGAGTTTCACAAGGAAAAGGTGGCGTACCTGGGATACATTTTATCGGCCAACGGAGTATCCATGGACCTGCAAAAGGTTTCTGCAATTACCGAATGGACGGCTCCTGGCAGTGTTAAAGAACTTCAGAGGTTCCTCGGTTTCGCTAATATTTATCGGCGCTTCATTCCCAATTATTCGGAAAGGATTTTACCGATGACCGCCCTTCTCAAGAAAGGAGCGATTTTCGGTTGGTCAGAGGCAGCTCAATCGTCATTTGAAGCACTCAAAAAATGCTTTGTATCCGGACCGATTCTTATAACCCCTGATCAAACTAAGAGGTTCATTGTGGAGTCGGATGCATCATACCATGCATTAGGAGCCGTTCTACTACAAGAGAATAACCAGGGAGTGGAATGTCCTGTGGCTTACATGCCCAAGACTCTTTCTCCTTCCGATCGGAATTACACCGTCCTCGAGAAAGAACTGCTTGCTATCAAACGGGCCTTTGAGGAATGGCGACATCTTTTGTTGGGAGCTACATGCTATCGAAGTTCGAACCGATCACAGTAACCTCCGTGCCCTACAATATGCCCAGACACGGAACAGTAGACAAGCCCGCTGGGCACATTTTTTTTCTCCTTACGAGATTGTTTTTACTTTTATTCCTGGTAGAATCAATCTCAAGGCCGACGCCTTATCAAGAAAAGACAACACCTTTTCTAGCCCTTTTTTCGGTCAGAACCCCTCTTTCCCAGAGCCGTATTTCTACAGGTGGTTACTACTTTTTAACAATCCGTCGCAGAATCTACAAAACACCTTCTGGAAGCTGATCCGGATGTCCTGGATAACCTGAAACTGGTATTGTTACAAGGGTGTGGCTACCGTGAGAAACGTTTATTCGTTCCTGAAGATCTCAGAAGAACTGTGATGCAATTATGTCATGATTCACAGATGGCTGGGCACAGGGGCATTGCCAACACTACAGAATTGGTTCTACGACATTTCTGGTGGCCTTATTTAGGCAAAGACATACAGGATTACGTCTCAGCGTGCTCTACCTGTTTACAAACCAAAACCCCACGTTCTGCTCCACTGGGCCTTCTTTCCACGATGCCCATTCCTGTTCGTCCTTGGCAACTTATTTCTACAGATTTTGTGGTGGATCTACCCGTTTCCGAAGGTTGTACGACAATCATGGTTTCCACTTCCTCAGGTTCCCACTCCTGCAAGGATCTTCATCGCACGGATATTTTCACTGCATGGTCTCCCTGAGACCATTGTTTCGGATAGAGGGCCGCAATATACCTCACGATACTGGTGCCAGGTCTGCAAGAGTCTGAACATCAACAGGGCTTTGAGTTCTGGATTCCATCCACAAACCAATGCTCAGACAGAGCGCCTAAATCAGACTCTTGAAAGATACTTACGCTGTTATATTTCGGCCTCCCAAGACAACTGGTGCAAATTATTGCCCATGGCAGAATTTGCCTATAATAATTCTAGACATTCTCCACTGAACGCCAGCCCTTTCTTTTGCTCTTATGGTTTCCATCCTACCTGTTTTCCTGCGGGTCTCTCTTCCCCATCTAGGTTTCCTGACATGGACAGTTTACTATTGGATATTCGGGATGGCCACCGATCTACTCGGACCTCTCTTCCGGCCGCTCAAGAACATGTCAAACGTTTTGTCGACAGATGCCGTACTCCAGCCCCGCGGCTGGTTCCAGGTGATCTTGTATGGTTGGCTTCTCGCTTTCTGCCCCGTCACTTGGTGCCTTCTAAGCTGTCACCCAAGTACTTCGGTCCCTTCCCGATTGTACAATGTGTGGGATCCGCTGCCTTTCGTCTACGTCTCCCTCCCTCTTGGTCCCGAATTCATCCTGTTTTCCACATTTCCCAGCTGAAGAAGGATGTGGTGGACCGTTTTTCTAGACTCAAGGGTTCTCATCCCCCTCCTGTGTCTACTCCTTCGGACCCTGAGTTTGAGGTTGCTGGCATTTGCAACTCGCGCTATTACAGGGGGCGCCTTCAATATCTGATTGATTGGCGTGGTTATTCGCAAGCGGAGCATTCTTGGGAACCTGCTTCTGCTGTCCATGCACCGGGTTTGCTTTGCCGCTTCCATCGTTGTCATCCTGGTAAGCCGGGTGCCCCGACCCTTCGGAGTGGGCATACTATCACACCCCTTGGGAGGCGCTGGTCCCTCTGGCATCGGTGGACTCGACGGTATGCAGCATCCATTTTTTCTCCCAAATGGCAGTCCATCCCGCTTGCAGCAGTCTAGATGTTCTACTCCTGAATGGCAGTTTGACTCCGCCCCCTACGCCACGCACAGCATACCTGGCACTCTCTCCAACAAGCAGATGCGTTGCTACTCTTCTGAAACAACACTTTAGCGAATTGACTCATACTCGCGGACCTGAAACTCTACCCCAGACTTCCCGGAACGAACGCTTACACATACACAGACTTCTCCTTCGCGTTCCCACTCCAATCCTTTTCCGGCTTCTTCGGAGTCCTCTCCTTACAAGAAGTGTTACACGACTTTCTGTTTACAGCTCAGATACTATCCAGTTTTGTGTCCCAGTGAAACCTCTCAAGGATTCGAATCTTCGGTCCTTGTGTCATTACCCACTGCATTCAACATTTAAAGGGACATCACCGCCTTGAACCAGCCTTCTGCCTAGAAGAAACTTCTGAAGCAGACGATATCCAGACGCGCAGGGTTTTATTCCCCTGAAGGGTTTCCCAGGAGTTCTTCTCTCCTCCTGGGGCTTTGTGTCATGGGGTGAGAGAGGAGTTTCAGGGGGATTGCTATAGCATCGGTTCTCCTACACTTCAGACACAGACGCGTTCCAGAATCCACTCCGCTGGTGAGTCCTTGGGTGAGGGTCCAGTCCTTGCTATATCTTTATATATCGCTTGTGTAAAAGTTTTGCAGTGGCTATAATTGTCACAAACCTTACAATACCACTGTCACCAGTCAAATCTTAGAGAAAGGGGAACATGCTAATGTTCCATGAGAATCAGACAAAAGGGGACTATTAACCCCTCCAGTACTCTATCAAAGATAGGTTGTACTGGGTCTGTAAATTTGAAAACACTAGTAAAGTCAATGGCAACTTTACATGTTCTGGGAGACAGTAGTCAGTCCCAGAAAATGGAGTTTAAAGTGGGAAGTCTGAAAAAACAACCCTGTGTCACTGCACTGAAGGTGTTGTGTGACACACAGTAAAAAGATTATGCCTATGGGGTGGGTGAGACTCCATAGCCCATGAGCATAAAAATGTACAACACACAGCAAAACACATGTAAGAGTGGGAAAAAGGCTCACACTCTTACCAGGTAAAACGATTAAACCCTAGAAATCCAGCAAAGCTGCTAAGGGACTCAACCGGTAAGGGAAATGAGCCATTCTGGAGAATTCTCCCTAAAACTCGCCTCCCCCAGACTGAAGGACAGGAGGATTTAATCTACTCCTGGATAAATCTTTTAACTCTAGTCGGTCACAAACATCCTAGAGAGACCATCAGCATTTTGGTAGTGACATCCTGACCTGTGCTCAATGGTGAAATCAAACCCTTGCAGGCAGATTGACAATCTTAGTAGTTTTGGGTTTTCCCCTTTCATTTGCAATAACCATCTCAAGGGTTGGTGGTCAGTCTGAATCACAAAAGTAGAACCATACAAGTATGGTCTAAACTTCTTTAGGGACCACACAATAGCAAAGCATTCACGCTCAATGGTTGCCAACCTTGTTTCTGGTTCCTTCAGCTTCCTGCTGATGAAGCAAATTGGGTGCTCCCTACCTTTCTCATTCAGTTGACTAAGGACTGCACCTATACCAGTATTGGAGGCATCTGTCTGCACGACAAAGGGTTGGTGATAATCAGGAGCTCTTACGACTGGAGCTTGACAAAGGGCTTTCTTCAGGTTTTCAAAGGCTTGAGTGCACTCCTCATTCAATCTGACCTTTTTAGGGAATTTTGAAGAGGAGACCACATTCAAGGGAGAAGCTATGGCCCCATAGTTCTCTATGAAGTTCCTGTAGTACCCAGTGAGACCTAGGAAGGCTCTCACCTGGGTTTGAGTAGTAGGAGTGGCCCAGTTTTGGACAGCTTGTACTTTGCTAGGCAATGGCCTTATTTCACCTCCTCCTACCTCATTACCAAGGTAGACCACTTTGCTCTGACCAATTTGACATTTACTTGCCTTTATGGTCAGATGGGCCTGTTCAAAAGCCTGCAATACCTATCCTAAGTGGTCAACATGTTCCTTCCATGTAGGGCTGAACACTGCAATGTCATCCAAGTATGCCATGGAGAAGTCCTCCATCCCATCATTCAGAACTTGATTAACCATCCTTTGGAATGTAGCAGGTTCATTCTTCAATCCAAAAGGCATAACCTTAAACTGGTAGAGGCCTGCTGTGGTCGAAAATGCAGTTTTCTCCTTGGCATGGTCTGTCAGGGCTATTTGCCAATAGCCTGACGTAAGATCAAATGTACTGAGGTACCTGGCTGCACCAAGTCTACCCACCAGTTCATCTGTTCTTGGCAAAGGATGAGCATCAGTCTTTGTGACTGCATTTAGAGCTCTATAGTCCACACAGAATCTCACCTCCTTGGATCCTGCCTTTGGTACTAGAACAACTGGACTAGACCATGGACTTGTAGATGGCTCTATAACCCCAAGATCAAGCATCTTGTTGACCTCCTCCTTTATGTGGCTCCTTACATGGTCTGGCATTCTGTAACCTCTGCTTTCAACAGGTAAACAGTTGCCAGATTGAATATCATGCTGGCCCCAAGGGGTCAAGCCTGGTGATAGTGAAAACAGGGAGGCAAACTGATTTAACAGAAACGTGCACTCCTCCTGTTGTTCAGATGTCAGATTAGAAGAGAGATTAACTCCTATTTTCTCATCTAAAGGCTGGCCTCTGAGTAGGTCAGGTAGAGGTTCACTCTCCTCCTCCTCTTGAGCTGAAGCTAGAAGCAAAGCTCCCACTTCTGGTCTCGAGACATAGGCCTTCAAACAGTTGGTGTGAAAGACTCTGGGAGCCTCCTTAGGTCTGCCTAAGTCCACCAGATAGTTCACCTCGCCAAGTTTGCCCACAACCTTGAAGGGTCCTATCCACTTGTCCTGCAAGGCCCTCTGACTTGTGGGCACCATAACTAGCACAAGCGGGTCTTGAGCAAACTCAACCATGTTGGCCTTCTGGTCATGCCAATGTTTGACCAGAGCCTGACCTGCTTTCAAGTTATAATATGATATTTTATTTGTATCTCGCTCGTACACAAGTGTTTCAGAGTGCAACAAGGCAAGGGAGGGGATCAGGGGAGAACAAACAACGATCTTACTAGGCCCAGTGACATTGAGAATGTGCAAGTGCATGGGATCCGTCATCATGCGTGACATTCTCCTCCAGAGACCTATCACATAGTCAGTCACTCTGGCTGGCTTGGGGGAAGGAGCACTCTCCAACCCCTCCTTAATCAAGGACAAAGGACCTCTGACTTGATGGCCATAAAGAAGTTCAAAGGGACTATATCCAACTCCCTCCTTAGGGACTTCTCTATAAGCAAAGAGAAGGCATGGCAGTAGAAGGTCCCACTTTCTTTTAAGGGGTTCTTCTAAAGCACCTATCATGCTCTTCATTGTGCGATTAAACCTCTCCACCAGTCCATTTGTTTGTGGATGGTAGGCTGTAGAGAACCTGTAAGAGACACCACAGTTTTTCCACATGGCTTGCATCTAGTGGGACATAAAATTGGACCCCCTGTCGGATATCACTTCCTTAGGAAACCCTACTCTAGTAAAAGTACCAAGTAAAGCCTTAGCCACAGCCAGAGCCGTAACAGTTTTTATAGGTATCCCCTCAGGGTATCTAGTAGCATGGTCTACTACAACCAGGATAAACATGTTTCCTGAAGATGTGGGAGAGTCATGGGGACCAACAATGTCAATTCCCATCCTCTCAAAAGGAACATCCACCACTGGGAGATGCACCAATGGTGCCACATTCTTGGCTCCTCTCTTGCCAGAGGTTTGGCAAGTGTGACAGCTCCTACAGAATTTGTCAACTTTTGAACCCATCTTAGGCCAGTAGAAGGATAAAGAGAGCCTTTCCTTGGTCTTTTTGAAACTCAAGTGACCAGCCAAAGGTATCTCATGGGCCAACTGTAGGAACCGGAGTCTGTTTTGTAGGGGCATTACAAGTCATTTGCAGTCCCCAGGGATAGACTCAGTCGGTTCACTGTAGAAGACACCATCTCCAAAATGCAACCTGTGCTTCCCAGGCTCTTGCCCATCGAGCTGAGAAGCTGCCTGTAGCAGAAGACCTTCAACAGTAGGACCCTCTCTTTGTCCTCTGCTGAAGTCTGCCCTGTTGGGTCCACCTTATGCCAGTAAAGACTGCAGCTCAGGATGGTCAGCAGGATCCAGATCTCCAACTAGAGTAAAGTCCTCTTCCAGATCTGATTCTTCAGTAGCTGGATCAACCACACAGGGTTGTACCTCACACTCAGCCTCAGCTGGTGGATGAGTCACCAGTGTGACTTTGGACAATCTTGGGGATGTCCTGGTTGGTAGCACAGGGGTGCTATCTGCTTTCTTCTGGGAGGCCTTAGATTTCCCCTTTGCCTCTTTCGTTTTCGAAATAGCAGTTAGTAAGTCCTGTGGACTGTGGGTGATAGTTTCCTCTATCAAGTCCCCTGGAGAGCCCCTCAAGGACCTCTGCCTTGCAGGCCTGGTGAGCTCATGTTTCCTTTTACTGGGTGGCCTGGGGGTACTAGACACAACTCCAAGTGTTTTCAGGTCATTACCCAACAGGACTCTTCCAGGCACTTCACTCTGCACACTAACAGGTATCTTGACAGTCATGTCATTGCACTGGATGAGAGCTGGTAACTGGGAAAGCATTTGCACAGGGCCTCCAGCTAACTTGGTTAGGTGTTTGGGTGCCTTAGCAACATCCTCTACCTTGGAAAATGATTCATCAACCACAGTTATGCTGGCTCCAGTGTCTCTGATGGCAGGAGTCTCCTCGCCATTCACAAGAACACTATCTCTATAAAACTCTTTAGTATTATCTGGAATGGAATTATAGACATCTAAATTCTGTTGTTCCCAAAAACCCAGGGACACTAAAGAAACCGTAGCTGAGACTCTCATGGGTTCATCAGCCAGTAAGTGAAAGTTTCCACTTGCCATAGGTACTTCTTCCTCTGGGGAGAAGGCTAAGGAGACAGTGTGGACCCCTGAAGGTGTACCCTTGCATCTGGGATCCACTTTCACATGGTCAGTTGATCCACAAAAAATAACATTGTCCAAATGTTTTGATGAATGGGGGTTTGTTCTGACCCACCTCTGGTTTTGCACCAGGAGGTACACTAGCCTGATTCCGTTTTCCTTGTGGGTTACCCTTATTATATTTGGGGCCCTCTTTTGGATTCGAGGTATTAGAATTCTCCTTGTTATCTTTCCTTGGCTGCTTTCCCTCATCCTTCTTCTGAGTTGCCCCAGAATCCTTGTGAGTAACCCTGTTGGCAACCCACATGTCAGCAACCTTAGCTAACTTGTAAATAGTTCTACTTATGGTTCTAATGACCTGTTCATGTTTGTAAATATGCTTCTCTCACTTTTGTACCTGTTGTTATATTGTGAAGCGCTTTGGCTTAAATCGCCATATAAATGCAATAAACATAAACATAAACATAACTTCTTTGGATCTATCTCCTTAGAATCAGCCAAGTGCTGTCTGAGCTCAGGAGAGCAGGCATCATATATTGACTCCAACATAACAAGATTTCTCATACCTTCATAAGTGTTAACTCTGTAACCCTTAATCCAACCCTCTATAACTCTGTAACCCTTAATCCAACCCTCTAAGTTATTCAAACATTCACACACCCGGTAGCCCAAGGGGTACCATCATGCTTTTTGAGGATCCTAAACGTCTTAAGGTACTGAGAAGGGGTTTTCCCAAATCTAGCAATTAAAGCTAGCTTCACACACTCATAATCCATCCTACCCACCTCCACCAACTCCATCACAATATCAGATGCAACAGTGGGTAGCCTAGAGAAGAGCCAAGGAAGCAACTGATTCCCTGTAATGTCTTGAATCCCGTGGTTATATTCAAACATTGCCAACCAATCTAAAATATCAAGCTTAGCCTCATACATACCAACAATTTCTTTAGTCATACGGGTCTCTTAGGACTGGAAGACCTAGAAGACTCTGGGAGAGAAGCATTCTCAATAGACACTTTTTTCATTTCTAGTGCATGATTCAACTCTATTTGTCTGAGCTTAAGTTCTTGATGCTTTCGTTCAGTTTGAGCATTAATACGTTTGAATTCCAATTCAAGCCTCATCTTTTCTAGAGCAATGAATTCAGGACTGAGTATAGGACCTGATGGGGTCCCAGTGGACAAAGGGTGAGGTTGCTGAGCAAGTAGTGGAGCAATAGGGCCTACATTGCAAGACTCATCTGCCTCATCTAACTCATCCATAATATTTGACACATTATCATCCTCATCATTTTCCACATTTGCTGGAGGGTTATGTATTTCAGACCCACTCCCCAGACTTGGGTTCTCTAACAACTTTTCAATTAATTCTGACTTTTTACCTTTAACAGAGAGATTCCTATCTCTATACAGATTTTTCAATCGATCAACAGTTTAATTAAGGAGGGTCTCCTGACTGTAGCTTTCCATATCAGACATGATTAAAATTGCTTTTAGTGGTGTTTAGCCTTGTGGTTAGTTGAGCCAAGGTAATAGCAGCACTCTAAGTGTAATCAAAATACTGTATCCTCACCACTTTACACCAGTGTTAGGCAGAATCATATGCAGTACCCTTTGGGAACACCACACACAATTAAGACTACAAGTGCAAGTACAATTTCACCTTTGGCAAAAGCCTGTACTACACAGTAAAGTGGTAGCGATGGCTGAGCAGCCAGACTTATCTCAAGAGTAAAGTGAGCAGTACAAGAGGTTACACAAAGGACAATTACTATGGTTCAAACAAACAATGATTCAAGGTTTCTGAGTAAAAGAATATACATTTATTTACACCATCAGTTATAAAACAGTTCACTGTCATAAAGCTGCAGAAAATCACAATATTAATATACTACAACAACCCCCAATCAATTCTGGACACGTTAGGCTCAAAATGAAGTGTAAGCAAAATGGCACTCCAGCTATTTAAAGGGAGAAAAGACAAGGTTATTCAGAATCAACAACACCAACGAGTTATAGGCAGGGCAATCTAGAAAAGGCTACTACAACTAGGATTCAAGTCAATAGGCCTGGGCCAATGTTAATGGTTCAGAGTCTTTGCAGAGGATTACACAGTTCAGAATAGTTTTCGGTTACGTCTTTGCCAAGAGTTCAAAACGAAGTTGGTCAGTGGAAAAGTTATTCAAAGGAGAAGAGAAGGACAAGCCTTCGTAGAGGCGAAAGATTTCAAGCACTTTCACCGCGGTCAGATGGAACGAACGACCGGATTTGCACAGTACCTTAAATGGAGAAGAATGCTGTAGCTGAGGCAGTTGTTCCTGACAGATCCTGCAGGCTCACAGTTTCTGAAGCTTCCGTCGTGGTGACGAGAAGGACGACGTCTGGAGGGTCCTGCACTGCCCAGGGAATAAGCCAGCAACGGAGCAAAACGTTGAATAGAAGGTGCGCTCCTTAAAACCCAAGCAGGTTCCGTTCCTCCTGGCTATCCGGTTCACTGCAGCGATGCACAGCAATTTTGACCATGAGAGGGAGGCCAGCGCTTGGTGATTGGCGAGCTGGTTGGTCCCACCAAGCTCAAGGGAAGAAAATTCCTTGCAGATCTTCTCTGTCGTCGAAGTTTCGGGTGATTTGGACCTGCAGCAGGGCTTCACCAGTAGTTGCGGCAGTCTTCTTCCTTCAGCTTCTCTTTGGTTCTCTCGATCCAGTGGCGACTCTGCCTTCCAGTCCCTGAGACTGGCTTTTTATGCGCCAAATCCCCCATTCACACAGCCTGACTGTCAATCACACAGCAGGGTGGCTGTCCTGGCAGAACAGCCACCTAGCCAATCAAACTAGAGTGCGACTTGGGTCACCAAGGAGAGCCTGTGCAGTGGTCCTCAAACCCCTCCCTCACATCCTGTCCACCCAGACACTCAGGCGCCTAAGGAGGGCTTTTGTGCAGAAGCCCGCCAAAGGACGGCGAACATAGGAACCAAACCTGGATTGGCACGCAGAGAAAAACACGAGAAAGACCTTTACAAAAAGAAATGGTAAATAAACCCAACCGGAACCAAATAAAAATAAAAGGGATCCAGCGGGTTAGAGTTTGTGGCTACCACCATAGCCACCAACGGTACTGATGCTATTTTCCTAGCTCGCGGTAGGATAAAAATGGTAAATACCACTGCCACCAGCCAAATCTTAGAGAGGGGAACATACTAATGTTCCATGAGAATCAGACAAAAGGGGATAACTATTAACCCCTCCAGTACTCTATTGGAAGATAGGTTGTACTGGGTCTGTAAATTTAAAAAGACTAGTAAAGTCAATGGCAACTTTACATGTTCTGGGAGACAGTAGTCATTCCCAGAAAATGGAGTTTAAAGTGGGAAGTCTGAAAAGACAACCCTGTGTCACTGCACTGAAGGTGCTGTGTGACACACAGTAAAAAGATGATGCCTATGTGGTGGGTGAGACTCCATAGCCCATGAGCATAAAAATGTACAACACACAGGAAAACATATGTAAGAGTGGGAAAAAGGCTCACACTTTTACCAAGGAAAAAAGATTAAACCCTAGAAATCCAGCAAAGCTGCTGAGGGACTCAACAGGTAAGGGAAATTAGCCATTCCAGAGAATTCTCCCTAACAATGTGCGTTTGCATAGTCCCTTTTTGGGTCATTCATGAGGTAAAGGGTGTGGGGGGCTTGCTCCTGCGGTAACCTGGGGGCTGAGATTGATGGCTGTCTGGTCTGGCACATCAGAGCGGGAGGGGAATAGAGTGACATATGTTAGTTTAGGATGGGATATACTGCGACAGGGGTCTGGGTTTATTGGGGGCACTCTAGGGTGCGCAGCACAGCAAGGTCACACTTCTGTTTCATCAAAAGAATACCTATGGAGGAGCACAAGGTTGAACAAGCAGTCATTTTCTAACAGCGGGGGTGAGGGGTGCAGGAGCGGTTTGTTGAGATGGATGAGTTACAAGTCATGGTTCGGCTTGGTCACACACAGGACAGTGATCTCAGAGGAAGAGTGAGAAGGATACAATGTCTATTTGTAACATCTTGTCTCATAGCATCCGTGAGAAAGGGACTTGGGAGGCAAAGGGGCGAGAGGAAAAAGGTGGGGTCTGTCAGCGCTCGCTGTATGCGTGGCGCTGCTGAGGGGAAAGGAGACTTTGCAATGTCACAATGTGGCCTAGTCCAAAGATGGAGTCGAGGGTACACAAAATGGAGTTCAAGTGTGTCTTGCAATAGCCCCATCTCTGCTTATGCCAGGGCCTTATCCCTTATGGCTGCAGAAGGGCAACAGAGGCGTCCCCCACTAGAACAAGACCAAGCGGTCCCTTTCGAGTAGTATGTATGGGGGGGCTCAACCGCCCCCTCCTTCCTTACAGTAGTATGAAGGTAATGTGAGACAGGTAGTATGTGTGCAGCTAAGCCAAATTGTCATGAGGGTAGCTGCATTCCAGCAGAGGTGATGCTTGTATTTGAGATTATGTGTGCAGCTAGGCCGAATTCATTGTGGGGAATAGCTGCATTCTAAAGCATGTTGAGGTATGCAAGGTGGTGTATAATTATGTGTGCAGCTAGGCAGAATTAATTGTGGGGGTAGCTGCATTCTAATGTTGTATGTTACACAGCAGGGAGTCAGTATAGTGGGAGGTATGTGTGAGTATTTGTGCACTTGGAAGAGGACTCCCTGTTCCTGATTACCTTCCGGTGCCTACCGAATTAAAGGATAGTTCCGGGACTTTTTTTTTATTGTCCCTACGGGTCGGCCATGTGTTTGTAAGCATAAATCGGTAGATCGTAGGAAACTTTCCTATGGACCTTACCCGACTTTTCGCCCATTATCGCACTCGAAATCAGCCTCCATTTTGTGATAATCCTATCATTTCGCCCCATCGACCTGGCTCACCTGCCTTTGCGGCACTAAATCAAATCCCCCGCCCCTGAGCCTGACATCAGCAGACGCGTACTGCCCATTTCAAGCACGTCTCGTGTCAACAATCGCTGCGCCTCAGCTATTGACGTGTTGCCATGGAAATGGCAGGACGCCTCTTTCCCCAATAAGTATAAACAGACCGTTTCACAACATACAGCAGCAGATTTTCGATTCCATTCCTCTCTCTGTGTTACTTTGAGTATTCTGTGACTCGTTTCAGTGCTCTGGTCAGCTACCTTCGCCGCTTGTAGCCCGTGTGAACACCTGTACCATCTCTGTAAATTATTTTACTATCTTTACCGCACAATGGCCACAATAATGCCGTATATGTACGAGCCCGAGTACACCGAGGAGGAACTACTGGAAAGGCAAGCACGCGAAAACGATGGGGATTCGGACGGCAGTTGGGAGGACCAGTCAACGGATGAAGAGCCTGGACCATGTCGCATGGACGGCGTCTCCACCTGGTGCACGTGCAATCGGTGCGAGCTAATGCCAACTGAGGAGGAGAACTGCTGCTGCCGTGAAAATTCCGGGTGCTTGGCCTACATTTCGGAAAGCGAGCAAAGTCTGCAGGAAGGCGAGCAAAGTCCGCAATGCATCACCGAGCTGCCAGAGTTCAGGGAAGCCTGCCTCTCACGGACAGTGTTGAGGATGATGATGGTGCTTATGCACGAACTTCGTGGCACTGTTCGTCCGCGTAATCCGAGTAACGAGTAAGTATACTCTGTTTGTGATGTCAGTGATGCCACCACTATTTCATGGTCGTCTCCCACATATAAAATTACATTTACATATCATTCGAACGCATGTAAATTGGTTCCATATAGTGCATTTTCTAGATATAATTTTTTTCTAAGAAAAATGACATGTGTTACCTGAATCGACATTGATAAGAAAGTTTGGTCAGTTTAATACAGTTTGCATCTTTTTTTTTCACAGGTGGTACAGGCTGGTGGCCTATCGTTGCTTCACTTGGTGGCTTCACGGGAGGCTCGGACACCGCGTTCGGAGAGTAATACCTGCCTGTGCGGTACTTGCCATTAGACAACATTTCCCCAGTGACAGTGGACAATACCGCGGATTTTCCCTCGATGTGCTGCAACCTCAACTTTACAATGTGTAATGTTTATTATTTATGTTTAATTAAAATCTAAAATAAAGCCCAACATATATTTTAACAATGGTTGTTTTGATTTTTTAAATGAATCTAGTGTGTCTCCGTTGAATAGCCTTCCAGTGCCTTGTCTTGTCACACCACATGTCTCCGGCCAGCATCCTCCCTCACGCTGGCCGCACACCTTCAATCCACATAACCGTTGAACCCATATATGCAGCAGTCATACATATATTATTTTGTGGGTTGGCATCAAGCGTTGGCAATAAAAAGCTGTTGGATTTTATTGATACAAAACATGGTTATAGGTAAATAATAAATATGGTTGATCATAATAAATCCTCTTTTTGGGCACCGGGTACAGAGATGACCCCCATATATTCTCCTGGGAGGGTGAGGTATTTATAAACTCACCCCCCTGCCTTCCATGTAGTAGATCCTGCAGCCATCCTCTTACATTCAGTTAGATGGCCTCTCCTTGGTGAGGCCCTGCGGCAAACGGGTCTTGTCTGCACGACCACCGCCCCGATCCACCCCCCGCCCTATCTAAGGCAGTTCGCACCAGGGTACTTGCGCTGCTGGCAAGTGGAGCTGTCAGGGAGCGATAAAGGCCAAGAGGTGCCAAAGACCATGTACACTTCAAAGTGGTCTATAGAGCATGGGTTGTTGTTCCCATGTCTACCTCCAGACCCCGTGTCTCCTGCCAAGCATCCCCCCTCACGCTGGACGCCCCCCTGCAATCCGCATAATGCCACGACATATACACGTCATTCATTCACAAACACACCCCTGTTTCGAATTCTTTATAACCCACTTCATATTTCTAATGAGAACTTCTTTGCGCTTTGCTAGTCAACCCGTGAAGGTGCTGGTTATCTGCTCTTCGTCTCTGTGAACTTCCGTGACCACTTTGAGCAAACTCGTCAGTTTGCAACCTGTGAACTGCTCCCTGTTCTACGACAAGAAACTACTCTTATCCCTGCATCTAACTGTTTGTTCGTCAAGGTAAGTCCATGTACCATAATCATTTTGCGTCCACTTTTTTAATTTATATCTATTTGCTAGTAGTCATCAAATTGCATCCATGTTTTCTTTTCGTTCACGACAGTACATGCAAGGAACTAGTCACATGTTCTGAGTTTAGTCAAATTACTTTTTCTATTTTTTGAAAGTTATTGAAATACTTATCCGCATGTGAATAACGTGTATAGTTCCAAGAACCAAAACGGACCTTGCATTGAACCTTTTATGTGTCATTTAATGTTTTAACACATTGGTATTCATAGAGAATTGTTGATGTTTACTTTTCAGAACTTTCCATAATGCCTGCCTGTTCCATTGGCGGTTGCCCTTCGAAGACCCATAACAAATCTGAAGGTACTATAATGCATGTTTTCCCTAAGACAATAGATCAGATAAGAGAATGGGTCCGATATTGCGGATATCCAGCCTCTGAGATAGAAAGTAGAGTCCTAGAAGTCTTTGCGGACAAGAGGGGTGATCGATACCGCATCTGCAGCAGGCACTTTAGCCCAGACATGTACTCCACATCATTGCTAATAAAGAAGAAAACACCGCGAGCGAGGCGAAAATTGCTCTCAACCGCTATTCCCACTCTATTCGTCCACATCCCTCCACTGGTGAGTCAAGTTTACGTATTTATCTCTCGGCATTGCGGTAGTGTGTAGCATTAGCTAACAATAATTTCCCCATTTATGTATCCACTCAATATGAAGGCGGAAGATTCTCCATCCGTGTCGTTATTGCAGTCATCAGCCACTTCAAGCGCCTATCGGGTAATCTTACTTAGCTATTCTGACACTGACTTGTTTTAGGCATGTAAATCAATAGTTTTAATTGATCGTGTAATTATTTTACCTAATGGTACACCACAGTACTCGTCCTCTAGTCTTTGTTTTCAGTTATAATTATTGTTATCCAAAATAATGCAAGTACTGTCTTTCAGGGAGATGCTGAGGAGTCCAACGCATTGACGACAACCGTAGATGTCACTCAGATGCTCGAGGTACGTTTCCGGACAGTTCCATCGATGGAGATCATCAGATCTTGCATTCTTGTAGCGTGATTGTTACACACAATGTTTCTTTCGTTTTTAGCCATTGGTATGTCCTTCTGTCGTCGCCCTCCTATGTGTCTTCTTTTTTCAATATTGTGTTCATTACTAATGAAAGTCCTATGTTTCAGGGAGTCGATGGAGCATTAGTCCAAGAAGAAGGGGGAGCATGCAGTTACGGGTCGGCGCAACAGCTTGCAGAAGTGTGCACCGCAGTTACAGCGTCCCTTGATGTTCTTATGCATTTCGAGGTATGGATACTGACAGATCAATCATGCGAGATCAAATGACGTGATTACATCCGCTATACTTCCTTCTTTATTAACGCAAGTACTATGTTTCAGGGAGCTGACGGAGCTTCTTCAACAAGAACATCACCCCTAGTAGTTGATGCAGATCTCTGGGTGGTGACACTTCCAACGATGGAGCAAATCGAATAATATTTAGATATCCATTATTTATTTTAGACAACTGATCATTTGTGCAGGTCTATTTAGATGAGCCGTTGACGCCTGCAGAAAGTTTATGTTCTTTTAAACAAAATAGAAAACCATACTAATGCAATTACTGTGTTTCAGGGAGTTGCTGAAGCGTCATCTTCAATAATATCATCAATGGAAGTCTATGCGGAGCCCGAGGTATGGATCTTGACAGTTCAATCTAACTAGATCAACAATGCGTGAACTATTGTCGTTTGAATGTTCTACACAATGCGTTCATTCGTGTTTTGCTATTGAGATGTACGTATGGGTATTGGTCCCCAAGTACATTTTGTGTTTTCAATATTATTATACATACTAATGAAAGTTCTATGTTTCAGGGAGTCGATGGAGCCTCAGTGAGTGATGGATGTGCTTATCATGAAAATATAGTCGTTGCAGCGCGAGAGGAAGTGGAGACATGCACACACGAGTCGGAGCAACAGCGTCCAGATGTTGAAGTTCGAGGCAAGAAAGTTTCAAAGAAAAGAAAGCAAAAGAAGGTTAGTGTCCTGTTCACTATATTATGTTGTCTTTCACTGTCAATAGTTCAATACTGTAAGTTGTGTTTAAACTGAACATCCCTTTTCTAATCTGTCCTCTAGTTGCGAGTGGGTGTAAGAACTAGATCTACACAGACAGTGAAGCGAACGAGAGATGTTGCTTGTCAAACCTTTTGGCAGGGACTTGAGACTGGAGATGCATCGTGCCAATGGGAAGAATATGAAGTGATTGACAACGGAGCTATACCACCACCAGCCATTGATAGTGAATGTCCTCCTGGTAGTTTGGATGCAGTCGGAGATCAATTCACAGAATCCACACCCGCAGAAAATAAGAGCGCGCGAAAGTTGAAGACATTGTTTTTTTCTCCCATCTCCGGACAAGGAACAGTTGTTGCAGTGGAAGAGAATGACATGGACGACAATGAAACACCATCAATATCACTCAGCATAGCGGAAGACGATATCAGAGATTGTACCTTTCATGCGAGTGACATGTCCTCAACGTTACAGGCCGAACCAGCTGGGATGCAGAGTGACAGTATAAGGAAAGAGGCCAAATTCATTGTATTCGATAGCTGTTTGATGGATATTATTATGATGATGAAATGTGGGCATTGGGTTGGTGGGGAAGTATGTGGGGAGCCATTGATTAATGTGACTCGTGCAATTCGAGGCACTAACCTTAAAATACATGCCACCTGTACACAATATCATCCGTTCGCATGGTCTGCACAACCCATGCTGGGGCAACTGCCAGCAGGCAATCTACTTTGTGCAGCGGCCGCACTTTTTAGTGGTTCAAGTTTTAAAAAGTTACAGTATTTCTTTCAGTTTGTGGGAATCCATTTCATTGCGAAAACTCAGTTCTACAAATACCAAACCGATTATCTATTTCCAGCCATCAGCAAAGCTTGGAGAATGGAAAAAATGTCAATGGAAAGTACATTCGCGGGCAAACGCTTCAGGCTAGCCGGTGATGGACAGTGCGACAGCCCAGGATTTTCAGCCAAGTACTGCACCTACCACTTTCAGGACATGGAAAGTAAGAAAATTGTGAGTTCGGTGGTCGTGCAGGTGTCACAAAGTACATCCTCAGTGGCCATGGAGAAAGTTGGCTTTGTAGCATCATTGCAAGAACTACAATCGCGGGGAATGGTGATCGACCTGATAGCCACGGACAGACACGTTTCAATTGCCAAGACAATGAGAGAAGAGTACAAAAATATAAATCACCAATTTGACGTATGGCATCTTGCAAAAACAATCAATAAAAAATTGTCGGCTGCAGGAAAAAAAAAAGATATGCAAGGTATTTCACAGTGGTCCAAGTCAATCAGCAACCATCTTTGGTGGAGCTCAAAAACATGTGAAGGGTCGTTGGAAATTCTACTGGAAAAATGGCGGTCAGTAATGTTGCACTGTAGCAACGTACATCGATGGTCGACAAATGAACATTTCCACAAATGTGAACATGGCCATTTGTCCACAGAGGAGGCACGGAAGAAGAAGTGGTTGATTCCTTCATCACCCACTCACAAGGCCATTGAAAAGATTGTATTTGATAAAACTATAACAAGAGATTTGAGGGGACTCACGGAATTCTGCCACACAGGAGATTTGGAGGTGTTCCACAATATGTGCCTAAAGTACAGGCCCAAAAGATTGCATTTTGGCATGGAAGGCATGATAAATCCGACTCTTCTAGCGGTCTTGGCACATAACCATAATGTTGGCTGTCAACAAAGTAGGACGACCGGAACTTTAGGGACGCTTCGCTACAGTAAGGCCTTCACTAAAAGAAGTAAACAATGGGTGATCAAACCAGTGTTTGAGGATATGCAATATGAGTTTATTGAGAGACTTATCGTAGATGTCCTCGATAGGCACATACATGGAGTGGTGAACGAACCTATGCAGGGGACAACTGCATTGCCACCCAACATTGCCTCTGTTCCATGTCCACCTAAAGCAGAGCTCATTGAGAAATACACATCACGGTTTAAATGATTGTAATTTGATTGTCTGTTCTCTCGAGTCTCCTCATGTTGCAGGCCCAAACTAGAAATGTGTGCTCGCTCAAAGTGAAGGTCAGCTGCTTTGATGTTTTGCTCGGGTGGCGGAACGGCCCACGACCCAGTATAAGGTTCTATTGTGATTTGACCTTGACAGGCCGGGACCATCCCGAAAGACTAAGAAAAGATAATGAATAAAATTTCAGAAACGAAACGATGAGCCACGTTCATTAGAAGAAGTAACGTCGGCAAAGGAGTGGTGTTTCGGGTCTGCCCTACACAGAGACACAATGGAAAATGCAAATATAATGTAAGTAACTTTTGATGAGTTTATACCGCAATTTCATTACTATACAGTGGCTTTAAAGACGGGTTCAGTTGTACTTGTTCGTTCTATGTGGCATATTGTTTTCTACCGCGCACTATCTTGAGGAGAAACATCTGCTTTTACTGAAGTACCTCAAAACCTTCCTCTTTGCTTCTGCTTTCTCTCTCCCTCTCCCCTGCTACAACTGGTCCACTGTCTGCGACCTCGGTCCTGGGCCCTTCCACTCTCCACCTGCACTGCCTCCCTGTCAACCCCTGCACTGGGGGACTGTCTCAGTATCCTACAGCCCCCCCCTTCCCAGCACTTGTTCTGCACTTACCTTGCACTTGCCACCAGCTGGCCCTATTTATTTATTATTTTATGCTACTTACCTTGTACTCCACTCCCCCCCCCCTCCATGCCTCGCCACGCCTTTAAACACTTGTGTACACCCAGTAGCGCTGTCCTCGCTATGAAATGAATAATTTTAATAAGGATCTGATGGTGAGACTAATTTCATTTTTTATGTTTTTAGGTACATCATTCACTACTGTCTGTGTCACGAGTACCAGACACCGGCGGACGGCTTCTACAGCCGCCAGTTGCTTCTCCGCGTGAACAACGTTACCACCCTGACCATTTTATGGGACGATCGCCAAGTACAAGTATGCCCTTACGCGGTACTAACGGTTAGATGCAACATACCTACCGTTGTGGTGGCCTAGTGCCTCGTTGTTGGAACAGCCATGCGATTATCAGTGCGACCGAAGAGCTTATTTTTATCGTAAACCAACACCCTGTGTACTGCACACGAACATCGCTTCCCTCAATACGAACTTTTTGGAACATGAGCAAATAAAAATGCAAATCGCTGAATATTCTCTAAACATTTGATGTCAAATAAATGTACTTTACCACATTTACAATCTTGCGGTTTGATTTCAAAGTACAGTTTCATATTCCGAATTGTGGTGCGCTGTATTGTGAGCTGATCTGTGTTGATTTCCGGGGTCTGTGTGGAGTCGCGTAGAAGACGCCTGGGCGCGTTTGCCTACGCAGCTCAGTCGCGTCACGGATAGAGGCGGGGAATATTAATGTTTTGATAAAGTCTGTTTCAGGGGCGGGGGATTTGATTTAGTGCCGCAAAGGCAGGTGAGCCAGGTCGATGGGGCGAAATGATAGGATTATCACAAAATGGAGGCTGATTTCGAGTGCGATAATGGGCGAAAAGTCGGGTAAGGTCCATAGGAAAGTTTCCTACGATCTACCGATTTATGCTTACAAACACATGGCCGACCCGTAGGGACAATAAAAAAAAAGTCCCGGAACTATCCTTTAACTATGTTCCCCAGCATAGTGTGGTACATTTCCTACCCCCAACAATCTAAGTGTGGTACATTTCCTACCCCCAACAATCCATCTACGTGTGCTACATTACCTCCCCCCAACAATATATCTAAGTCTGGTACATTTCATACACCCAACACTTCATCTGTGTGGTCCATTCCCTTCCCCAAAATAATCTATCTACATTTAAGCCATAGCTGCTTCAGATCCTCATTAAACCTGGGCTCGGAAGGTCGGCCATGAACTTTATAGATTTTCAAAGGGGCCAAACAGTCTGCCGTAGAAGTAAATATACTTGCTAATGTGGCCAAACCAGGAGAGCCGAATGGGCCACATCCCTCGGATATTGGATGCAATAACCGAGGAATCAATAGAGCACCAGCTCTGCCTAGTAACATTATAGGCAGAGAATTTGGGACGGCCGAGGTCAAAGAACATACTAAACAGAACAACAAAGTGATCTGACCATGTCATCTTAAAGTACATTAAAAATAGAGGTAATGGTGTTTTGAGAAAAAAAAGATCTAACGTGTTACCAAACTGATGTGTATTAATAACTGCAGAAGACTCAAATCCATCATAGCAGGACTAAATTCAGTGGCTAAACGATCTTCAGGATCATTGGCCTTAAGATTGAAGTCAGCAGCTATTATTACATTTTCGTACCGTAGCGGAAGACTAACCACCAAATCAGCAAAGGAGTCAACAATGTTAGAGTCATACGCTCAGTGCGAGGTATACTGTACTCAGCAGGGAGGGATTGAAGCACTGAAGGGCCCAATGTCTCAGAGAGTTAGGTTATTGTTGTACACAGGCAGTCAGGAGAAATATCTTGTAAAAGATCAAACAAAAAGCTGCATGAGCGACCAAGGAACAAGGATTCAGGAGCAAACAGTTTACCAAGAAGGCTGATTTCAGGTCAGCCACTAAACTTACTAAGGGTACTGAGGCAAAGCCCTGAGGCAAACACACCTCAGGTGGGGCCAAAGCCAGTAGGCTCTTGTGAGATAGAGATGGCAACGTGGATGTAAGCAAACTGTGAAGGTGAGGACTAGCTTGTGGTCCGTCTGAGGCCTGGACGGGCACAGACAAGCTTGCCGTCTGCACACGATTGGCGCGCTTCAGGTGTGCCCGCTGTGCCTGACAACTGCGCCCGATCGCTGCGCCCGACCGTGCTTGGGCGGCTCTGACGGCACATTAATGCAGAGCCGAGAGGTCAGTTGACCCACGAGGCATGGGAGAGGAATAGAGCGTGACTAAATACTGCTGTAAGCAGATAGCAAGTGAATAAGTAAAATCACAAAACAGAATCCAATAAAATATACACAACCAACAGCCTAGCAAATAATATTAGGACATTTGGGGAAAGGGAACACAATGTAATATCCAGGAGTAGAATTAAAAGTACCAAGGAAAAACCCCTAAAACAGTCTAAACAGCCTCCGACATTCTCTGGAGCATTGGGCGGCTCTACCCGCAAATAATTGCTGAGCATAGAGGTCAGGTGACCCATGAGGCATGTGACAGGAATAGAGCGTGACAAAATACTGCTGTAAGCAAACGGCAAGTGAATAAGTAAAATCACAAAACAGAATCCAATGAAACATACACAACGACTGGCACAGCAAATAATATTAGGACATTTGGGGAAAGGGAGCACAATTTAATATCAAGAAGTAGAATTAAAAGCACCAAGGAAACTTTTCTAAAACAGTTTAAAAAGCCTCATACTCTCTCTGGTCTTTAACAGTGGGGATCCTCCTGTGCAACCTTTTAAAATATTGGTACAACAATGCCACTTCTCCAAAGCACGGGGACCCTGAAGCCCGCACCAATAGCCTCAAATAATTTACCATGAATGGAGACCCACCAAGTAGAGAAACCAACAAAGATAACTGATGTCAACCCATCCGGTCCTGCTACTTTCCCGCACTTCAGTTGACTAATCGGTTTTTTAAAATTTTTTATTTCATACAGTTCATTCAAACTTTTGAAATATGTAACTCCAATAAAAGAAACAAAAGAAGAAGAGAACAGTTTTATTAGTACACAGAACTAAAGATGATCTATGTAAGTATTTACTCCTCATTGTTTTTTGCATATCCCTGTCTCCATCATTTTTTGTAACTGTTCTAAAAACCTCATAAGTGCTAATGTCAAGTTTTTACATTTGCTGTTGTGCATTTGGCGTCACCAATCATTGGCATTATATGTCGAGCATTTGTCCATCTCATTCCCCAAGAGCATTGTTCTTAGATTTCTTAAACCAGGGCAAAAAAGGACTAGATGTTTTAGGTTTTCCTCGTTATAATTTCAAAATCTGCAATTTATATTTTCTGATTGTATAATTTGTCTCTGTCTTAAAATTTCTTTAGTTTCATACAAATTTAATCTTAATTTTAAGTAAAACCTTCTCAGGCGTTTGCATGGGCAGATGACCATATACTTGGGTATGCTATTGAGGCTTTTAGCTTTGGCAGGAACATTTTTCATGCATTTGTGTTTTAATCTTTTTTTCTGAAGTTTCAATCCAGTCCAGTTGTAGCAATTTTTTCTTTACTGCATTTGGGTTGGTCCATAATGTTTTTTCATCAGTAGCCAGTTGTTTCAAGATATCTTTACTTTGTTGCCTCTACATTGTTAGCGGGGTCTCGCTCTCTTGTTTTTTTTAATCAATTAGTACTTCAAAGAGTGGCAAGTCGGCTTCCTCCAAGGTCTTCTTGTATAGGGTTAATTTGTTCCACATTATTCTGGCATTTAGTGTGGATAAGCCAACTTCGTACAGTACACATGCAGTAGGGCAACCTTGAGGCAGCTGAAGGATTCCCTTCAAGAACATGCTTTCGCACCTGGCCCAGATCTGTGATGGGCACCCAAACATGCTTTCCGCTCCAAAGACCAAAATTGGAGTCACCTTACTCTTGCAGAAATGTATTATCGGTTTGTATGAGAATTTCCCATATTGTTTTTCAAGATCATACCCTGTGCTGTTAACTGTTTGCAATTACTTGCAATCTTTTTCACCATTGGGTCATCGTTTATACTCGAATTTATTAACGTGCCCAAGTATCAAGTATATGGGACTTTACTCAGAACCACGGCTCCCATTGTCAATTTCTTCTTGTTTGTCCTAGATCGACTTCCCCTTTGGTTTTCGAGGACAAGTATTTCCGATTTTGGCTACATTGATCTCTAGCCCTAGATCTTCAATATAAGTCTTTAGTGCATTAAACTTTCTTTGGAGTCCAATGGGTGTCAGGTCTAGAAGGACCATGTCATCAGCATAGAGAATCCAGCTAATATGTCGCCCATTCAACTTTGTAGGAAACAACACTACGCCATCCAGTGCGGTTCCAACCTCTGAAATATAGAAATTAAAGAGTGTTGCTGCTAGGGGGCACCTTGTTTTACCCCCCTTTCCGTTTGTATGGGCTTAGTTAGATGGCCTTCGCTATCTAAGCGAATCTGTATCTGGGTCTCAGAGTATAATTCTTTTATGGCCTGGATAAGGCTATGAGGGCAGCCTCTCGATTTTACCTTCGACCATAGTGTTTCGCGGTCGACTCCGTCAAAAGCATTGGCTAGATCTATAAATGCCAAATAAACTTTGCGGCCTGATTTTATGGCATCTATTTTTAACAGATTCAAAATGAGAAGATTTAGGCTGCATCCGACACCTTCAATAAGGCCTGGCTGTCGTGCATCAAACATCTTTTTTGTTCTTATCCATCTCGTTAGTTGTATTAAAAGGAGACTTGCGAAAACTTTTCCTACCACATTCAAAAGGACTATAGGCCGATAGTTTGCTGGATTAGTGCGAATGACCTTTTTAAAGATGGTAACGATAATTCCTGATTTCCAGGATGTTGGAACGCAGCCTTCCTTTATTATATTCTGAAAAAGGATATCACAAAAGTCTGTCCATTCTTCAATATAATTTTTGAGCATGACATTCGAAAGCCCATCCGGGCCAGCTGCCCGTGAGGAGCTACTCTTTTGTATACAATTCCGGATATCATCTCGCTCGATGGATAGATCCCATGGTTGGCTTACATTCAGGAACGGACAAGATGAATCTTTTTTGTTTCCTGAATAATTGTCTGAAATGACTTCTCCATTGATTTCCGTTCACCATATTTGTTAGTGCAGCATTTTGGGGGTTCTCTAGTTCATTGACTAACGACCAGAAGCTTCTTGGATTTCTTTGATTCATAGCATCAAGAAATACTTCTGCGTCTCTTTGTTCAAGAAGCGATCTATGCACTTTAGTCCAGTTGTTATATTTATTCTTCAGTTTTCTTATTTCACACTTTTGATCAAGATTAGCTGCACTGGCAATTCTTCTTAAATCTTTCCTCAATTCTCTTTTTTTAGGGCACCTTGTGGATCAAAGTTGTGGCTCTGATGAGTCGGTTTATTACATGAACTTTTTTTGTCCTATAGAGTTCCAACAAAAGTTGGTATTCTATCTGATCATTATTCATCGGTCCAAATTTCGGTCTTAAATGTTCAGCTAAGGTAGTTATATCGCAAGTTCTTAGGCATAGACGATTGTGGCCTGGTTCCAGGGATATTTGCTGTTTCCATCGCTCCAGTGGTTGAAGATCTCTTTGTTTCCATTCAATGGTTACCACATTGTGATCGCTTTGAGGTGACTTTGTTACCTTTAAGGACACAATCTCTTGCGCCATTCTTTCAGATATAAAGAAATAATCTAGAATTGATTTTTGGGAGCCTCTTTCCCAGGTCTCCACTGGGGGAATATCACTCATTGTGGCTCCATTCATCATAAGCAGATTTCAGCGGACAATTTCTTCAAGCCAGATTTTCCTTTTTTGGATCTCCTTGTGTTTTACTCCATTTTTCAGATCAGATAGTTCAAGCAACTTCATATTCAGATCACCACAGAGGACAATGTGTGTGTCCACATCTCCTGTCATTATGCTGTCGATGGTGTCAAGAAGTTCCTCTTCAAACTTTAGATGGTCAACTGCATTGGGATTCCAGTAGACATTTAACAGATGTACTGTTTTTTTTTTCTTTTTCTAGTGCATTGTATTGCATTTAACCTTGCATATTGTATATTTGGTGAAACAATCTGGGCTGTTTTTATACTAAATCCACATTTACGTTTCACTAGAATTAACAGGCCAGACATTGGTCTACCCTTATATTGAACAATTGCCGAATTTATAGCCACTTCGAATTCATCAGCACATAGACTTGTCCAACTACGTCTCCTGGAGACATATTATGTCGGCCATCTTGAGATCTTTAGGGTGAGAATTAACTAAATGTGAAAAACCTCTCGTGTTCCAGCTGGCCAACACAATGTTACTTGGTCGTTCATTGCATTAGCTTTCTGATGTTTCGTTTAATGCTTTGGCAATCCACGCCCAGCAGTTTCTTTCTTCACTTATATGGACATCGTTATCAGCTTCGCACATTCCTGCGTTTTTACCATGTGAGTTAACCACCGTAATTTTAATTTTCTTCCTTCTCAATTCCTCTCGTAAGGCTACAGCTTGTATCGCCGAATCTTCTGTCTTCCAATCGTTTACCTTATGTTGTTCGTTTATTAATGTCTTTGGTGTTCTATTGATCTTTGGTAGCAACCTTACACTTTTACTTTTAACACATGCTTCTGCAGACTCTGTTGGTTCATTGTTCAATAAAGCATTGTCAACCTCATATACTTGGAAACCGCAATCTATGAGCTGTCTCTCACACATCATCACCGATTGTGCAAGTTTCCGGTCTCCGATATGCAACAAGGCACACTTACGATACGAATCATCCAAAATTTCAACATGTTTGATTTTTGCACTTTTTATAGATCTTAGTACAGGGATGAAGTGAAAAAGCTGTAATATCATATGTCTGTTTATCGGCGGATCCCCCTTTTTGTACTCCATTTGTTCGATCAGAATTCTGTACGATTGGATCGGGCACGTCAGATCTTGATTCCATGGACTTTGCTTATCACTCTGAGGCCCAACCGGATTCATCTTCCTTTGTTCACATGCTTTCCTCTCTCTTGCATGGACGACGGTCCACTCCTTAGAAGTGGTATCATTTTTGCATTCGCTTGACGCCACATCTCTAGACAACTGCGGCTCAATGTTTTTCCCAGGGTGAGTCATGGTACTATTCTAAATGCTTTGCTTACGTTTCTCTTCGATGGTCTGAAAACCTTTTTTCTTGTCCTCCTTCGCCATTTCTCCTATTTTTTACTTAACACATTTATTCAGGTGTCGGAGACCATGTTATCACAGGTTTTTTGGTTTGGGCCCACTCATTTGTAATTGCGAGGTTCACTGGGTGCGTCACGCTCGGCCCGTCTTTACATTCTTCCAGCTCGAGACATGCATTTCTTTCATCTTTCTTCTCTGCATTCACACTCCGGACCTCATCTTCCCCCTCATCCTCAGATATACTGTATGTCGACATATTCATCAGCTCCTCGTTATCATTCACCTCGTCACTGCTCTCCACTATATCTTTGTTTCCGATCGCCTTTCCAACTCCTCCGTTCCTACTCGCTGAAGAGTCTTTCCTTATGAATTCTACTGTACCCTTTTCAGCCTCTTCATTTAGTATCTCAGGTTTGTTAAAAATGACATTCAGTGCTTTTATATTTCTGAAGAAGTTAGATGAGTTGCGCACATTCCTGCTTTTTTGCATTGGCATATTTTTTGTTTTTTTCTTGCATTTGCCATATTTCAATTCTGGTTCAGTTCCATTGTTCTTTTTTTGAACTCGTCTTGACATTTGCGGTTTTTCAAATATATCGAACCATTCAACTTCTTTCGATTTAGAGGAGGCTGCTGGAGATTTAATCTTCAGTTGTTCCATTTGGGCGTCCTCCGTCGCCCAGCTGGTGGATGCGGCTACTTCGTGCCTTTGTGACTCCAAAAGCTCATTTGTACTGTGACAACCGGCGTGCTCTTCCTCCCAACGGACGCCGATGCTTCCTCTGTCTGGTCGTGACATTCTTTCAGGTTATCGTCCATCTCTTTCTCCTCTAGTGCCAGGACTTTTGTCAGCTCCTGCACATTAACTATATTCTGTTGAGTTTTCTGATTCTCATTGCCGCATCCTATTACTTGATGATTGAGATTTGTTGGATGGCATGGAACATGTCCAATGTCTTCAGATTGTGTGTATGGACCAGAGAATAACTGTCTCTCATTCAGCGTTTGGTTTGACACCAAACAAGCTCTTCCATCTTGTTCTTTTTGTAATAAGTTTACAGCCTGCCTAGTGACTTCTGCCAAAAGTCCTTTGTCCTCCGAATTGTTTTTCAGGGAGTCCTTCAGTACTGCTAGTAAGATATCATTACCCTGCCTTGTCACCGCGATTTGGGACATCATGTCAACCAAATTCGCTTTAAGTTTTATTATTTTTGAATTTAACAGGGCTATTAGAGTTGTCTGATCACGATAGTTCTCATTTAGGTTTTCAAATAGCTTTGTTAAGGAGCCACTGCTATTGTACTTGCTGACATCAGTATTGGTCGCAGTTCGCTGATGACTTTCTTAACAATCACTACAAGTGATTGATGACCACTTTGAACTTTTGGCAATTGGAGCTTAGATACATCATTGATCTGTTTTCTTTCATTTGGTGAGCTATGTTCTTCGTCTGAAGACGAGGAAGAGGAAGCCTTGGCCGATTCCCCTCTTTTCTTTGACAGTACAGGTGCTGTCCTTGACACACTGGGATTATTAGAAATAGGCCTTTCTCCCTGGCCCTTAAAGCGTTTTTGTGAATAATAAGCGTCGCTTTCTAGACTTAACTCATGTCTGGTCCTTTTTTGTGATGGCAGAATTTCATCATTTCTTTTGTCGAATGAAGGAGTATTCGACTCTAGACTGACTAGATATCTCATATCTTTGTCCTGATGATGCAAGCTTGCCGTCGGTGTCGTTGGAGTCACACCTGATGTTTTTTTTATTTAATCTCATTGTAATAGCCATCTTGGAGTTCAGGGCTGCTAAGTCTCTAAGGACCTAGTCTGCAATTACTAATGAATTGCGTCAGGAGGAATGCTGACTGTAATTTGAGGTCTCTTCTATGATCCTGTGATTATCTGATGGTCCCCATACTTCTTCTCTCCCCACTTCCTTAAGAAGATTGGCTGGAGATTCCGCATGCATTGCCTGCTGCTGAACATATGACGGAATCGGACCGCTTTTACTTCCACTACTGGATGTAGATGGGCTAGTTGTTTTGTTAGCAACTGTCTTTTCTGAGGGGTCTATCTTATTTGTTTTAGCAACTATCCTCCACGCCATTATTTTTAATGGGGGAATAGACACTAAATTCTCACCTCTCAATGAAGTTTGAATTCGGGACATTGCACAGGTATTTGCTCTCCATGCGTCCTCCTTGTGCGTTGTAATGTATTCACCATAATCTCTATTTCCTAACCGCCTCATCTCCAGTCTGTAAGAATCCACCATGTGTTCGATAAAGATGTTACTGACGCTGGGCTTGGAATGCACTAGAACGTGACATTCACTTTGCTCCAACGATAGTAACTTCGAAGGATTTTCGTGCACTTTATCACCTTCCTCTGCCCCTGCTGGATGAATGCTCTCGCTGCTGAATGCAAATTGCTGAGCTCTTCTCACGAGCGGCACAACTTTCGCCTGCTCGAAACGACCATCGTTGATGCTGCAGATAGGGGCAGGGGCGGGGTCAGGAACGGGAGCAGAGGTCGGGACAGCATGCCGGGCGTCCGATGCTTGCAATAGGGACTCCCCAATATATTGCACAGAGTCTTGAGTAATGTCGATAAATACTGCATCTACATCCACACCCACTCTTTCACCTCCCTCCCCTTTCGTCCCAATGTCACTTACTTGTAGATCCGTGTTTGTGGGCTCCACCGCATTTGTAGTAACGGCTGCCTTTAGATGTATTTTTCCAGCGGCCAGTTCGTCGCCTTGCATCCCATGCCCCGATCCAGGATTAGGGGAGGGAGTTGTTGTCTTTAATGCGCGTTTAGCCTTAAGCGTGTAGCAGGGATGTCTGTCCTTGAGCTCATCTTAACTTCGCAATAGCCTTACAGCTGCCACAGCCCCCAGGGAACACAGGCAACACACTCCTGCCACACTCCTCGATGCTCCGCGAAGAGCAGGGTGTTTTATGATAATGGCTCCACCTTTTGGTAAAAATGAAAAAAACACTGCAACTCGATCCACACAGCTCCGGGACTCCTCACAGGCAACACACTCCTGCCACACTCCGCGACGCTTCGCGTAGAGCAGGGTGTTTTATGATAATGGCTGCACCTTTTGGTAAAAATGAAAAATAACACTGCAACTCGATCCACACAGCTCGGGACTCCTCACAGGCAACACACTCCTGCCACACTCCACGACTCTCCGCGTAGAGCAGGGTGTTTTATGATAATGGCTCTACCTTTTGGTAAAAATGAAAAGAAACACTGCAACTCAATCCACACAGCTCCAGGACTCCTCACAGGCAACACACTCCTGCCACACTCCGTCAAATAATTTACCATGAATGGAGGCCCACCAAGTAGAGAAACCAACAAAGATAACTGACGTCAGCCCATCCGGTCCTGCTGCTTTCCCCCACTTCAGTTGACTAATCGATTTAATGATCTCTTGCTCCTAGAGGACTATTTTACTGCTGGCCAAAGGCACCAGGACTGACTCCATGTATGTTTATGATGGAGTTTTAAGGCCCTTGGGGCCAGTGTGAAGGCCTTTAGCCCCACTGCTGCCAGGGGGCTGTTATACCTGAGGGGGTCAGGGGCATGGATTGTGACAGCACTCCCCCCTAAGTCCCCTCTCAAGGTATTTGCTCCGTCCGGCCCTGGTTTGGTCAGATGGTTCCGATGAAATCGTCTTACCAGGTGTGGCGCATGGACGTGCTCGCTAGGCTCCCATGTCCTGTCCTGAGGGCCGTATCCCTTCCAGTCCACTAAGTAATATAACTTGGACCTGGTGAGTTTAGAATCTAGAATGTCCTGACTTCAAATTCGGGTTCTCCGTTAACCAGTACCAGATTTGGTGGTGTTTTGACCCGAGTTCCAGGCTGAACAGGTTTTAAGAATAACACGTGGAATATGGGATGGATCTGCATATTTGGTGGTAAAGCTAGTTTTACTGTCACAGGATTTATAATAGCCTTGATGGTATAGGGCCCTAGATATCTGGGACGAAATGTTCGAGTTCCTCTTATGGACACGTGCCGACATGCCAACCAGACTTCATCTCCGACTTGGTAGTCTGGGATTTTTCTTTTGTGTTGATCAGAGAATCCTTTCTGTCTTTCTTTGGCTTGGATCAAGTGTTCTGCTGCCTTTTTGAAGGCTTGAGTGATGGTCATATGTAAAGTCTTCACCGCAGGCATTTCCAAGTCCATGGGGGTATCTAAGTCGGAAGTACGTGGGTGCCTTCCATATACAGTGTAGAATGGACTCTGTCCGGTACTGGTGTGTAGCGAGTTGTTGAAGGCATATTCGGCTATCCACAGCACATCCTTCCAGCTGTCTTCCACTTGATGTAACATGCACCGTAGGTATTGCTCTAGTGTCTGATTCGTCCGCTCCATTTGGCCATCAGTTTGGGTATAGTGACTAGTGGACAGATGAATATCGATTTGGACAATTGCACAACTCTTCCTTCAGAAGTTAGACACGAACTGACTCCCTCGGTCAGAAATCAGGACGGAGGGGAAACCATGTAATCGTACGATTTTCTCTAAAATACCTTTGCCAGACTGGATGCATTTGGTAGACCCTTAAGCGGAATGAAATGGGCCATTTTAGAGAATAGGTCAACAACCACTAGAATAGTGTTGAACACTTGATAGGGAAGCAGATCTGTGATGAAATAGAGAGAGAGTGTGTTCCAAGGTGCAGGTGGAATTTCCAGGGGTTGAAGAAGGCCCGCAGGTCTTTGTTTCTGGGATTTATTCTGTGCACAAATGCCACATGAAAGAATAAACTGCGTAATGTCCTTTCGCTAGGTCGGCCACCAATAATTTCTTTTCACCTTGGTTAGGGTCTTGGCAATTCCTGGATGTCGTTCTAGCATGGGGTCATGATAACCAGAAATGACTTGTTCCTGTAGTGCCTTATTTGGTAGATATAAACGCCCTCTAAAATACGGGAGTTGGTTATTTGTTGTGTAATGTTCACCTTGAGTGGTCAAGTCTTGTAGAGCCTCGGTGTTCATTAGGAGCCGAATTTCCTTTTGGAGTTCGTCCAGAGATAACGTTGTTGTAAGTCCTAGTAGTTTGTCATCTGGAATAATGGCCACCGGGTCTGGGGTTGAATATGCGTTCTCATCAATACCCATGCGGGATAGGGCGTTGGCTTTTCCGTTCTGGACTCCAGGTCGGTACGTGATTATGTAATTATATTCTGCGAAGAATAAAGCCCATCGGAGTTGACGGGATGATTGAGCCTCTGCCGTCTTGAGGTATTGGAGGTATTGTAGGTTACGATGGTCGGTGATTACTGTGATGGTATGTCTGGCGCCTAGGAGGTAATGCCGCCAAGCCTTAAAGGCTGCCTTGATCGCTAGGAGTTCCCTGTCTGTTATTGCATAGTTAAGTTCAGGAGTAGTATATTTTTGTGACCAAAAGGCCACAGGATGTAACTGGCCTGTTCCGGGATCCCTTTGGGAAAGAACAGCCCCCATTGCCATGCTGGAGGCATCTGTTTCCACTACATATGGGAGATCTGGGCGGGAGTGTTGTAGACCCAGGGCTGAGGTAAAGCTTTTCTTAAGTTCCCGGAAGGCCTTCTCCGCCTCTTCTGTCCTTTGGAAGAGTTTGTTGTTTTTTCTTAATAAAGAAGTGATCGGGTGCACAATCTGGGAGAAACCCGGGATGAATCGGCGAGAACATTTTGCAAAGCTGAGCATACTTTGGACACATTTGACTGAAGACGGTGATGGCCAGCTAAGGATGGCGTCTGCCTTGTGCATATCCATCCGGACACCTCTGGGAGTGAGGACAAAACCAAGGAACTCGACTTCGGTGACATGGAAGGAGCATTTTTCAAGTTTGGCGTATAGCTGGTGCTGTCAGAGTTTTGCAAGGACGGAGCGAACGTGCCTGATATGGTCCTGTTTAGAAGAGGAGTACACCAAGAAGTCGTCGATGTAAACTAGGGCACATACGTCGATCAATTCTCACAGTACATCGTTCATGAAGTACTGGAACGCGGCGGGAGCGTTGCAAAGCCCAAAGGGCATCACCTGATATTCATACAGCCCATACTTAGTATGAAAGGCAGTCTTCCATTCGTCTCCTTTCTTTACACGCACAAGATGGTATGCCCCCCTGAGGTCCAGTTTGGTGTAAATTTGGGCATCCTTGACTTGGTCCAGTAGTTCTGGGATAAGGGGTAGAGGATAACAGTTTTTAACTGTTACCTGGTTTAGTGTGCGGTAGTCAATACACGTTCTCAAGTCCCCCTTCTTCCTGGGTACAAAGAATAGGGGCGAGGCTGCCGGGGATTTGGACGGGCGGATAAAACCGTTTGCCAGGTATTGGTACAGATTTGATTTCAAGTGGAGATTTATAGGTTTGGTGAGTGCAGAAATTCGACTACACAGGATTTGTGCACCAGGTACGAGGTCGATCTGACAGTCATATGGCCTGTGAGGGGGTAAGGTATTAGCCTGTTTTTTTTGGAAAACGTCTTGGAAATCGTGGTATTCACTTGGTAGTATACTAGTTACACCTAGTACCAACGCCTCTTTATCTTGGACAGGTGTCTCTGGGTCAGACGATGGCATTTCCACTTGGTAGCACGCATGAGGGGGAGAAGGCTAATTTCTTGGCTCGCCAGACGATGTTAGGATTGTGAGCCACCAACCATGGCATCCCTACAATCACCCGGAACTGAGGGGCCTTGATAAGGTTTAAGGCAATGGCTTCCCGATGTCCGTCTTGGCACAGAAGGGTCAATTCTGCTGTGCGTTGAGTTACAGGACCAGAAGCTATCTTCTTGCTGTCGACAGTGGTGACCTTCTCAGTTGTCGTTTTCTAACAGAAGGGAAGCCCCATCCTTGTTGCCAGGCCTTGGTCTATGTAGTTACCAACGGCTCCGCTGTCTATGTATGCCTCCACAGCATGCATCCGAGACAGTTTTTGGTGACTGATCAAAATCACAAGCAGGGCAAGGTGTGAGGTCTGTGGCTCTTTTCGTTCGCTCGACAAACGGACCTCTACGCTTGCTGGGCCTGGAAGTTTTCCGACTCTTGTTCTCCTCCTTCTTTCTCTGTAGCTCCAACTTTTCTAGGCGGTTTTACGGGAAAGGATAAGAGAGAAAAGAATACTAAGGCGAAGGGATGAGGAAAAGCAAAGGGAAAATGAACGAAGGGATATGAAAAAGAAAGAGAAAGATAACATAAGAGAAGAGGCAAAAAAGCGCAGAGAAGTCGATGATTAAATGGAACGCTAAAGGAGACAGAGAGCACGTGATCTTGAGTATTCGGAAAGGGAAGTAAGAGATCCCAATCCATAGGTGGACTGGGAAGATATAGAAGAATTATTTCCTGAGTCCGAGCCATTTCCAAGCACGTCTAGAGTAAATCTGGAAGATGAATTTGACTCGCAAAGCATTGGGGAAATGATCGATAAAGTATATCACAAAATGCAAGCCCAGAAAGAAGCACAAAGGAAGGGAAAAAATGAGCGCCTTGAGAGTACTCAGTTGTATGAAACGGAGGAAGACTCCTGCAGTACGAGACAGAAGGAGCAGTCTTTAGAAAGGTTTAGACAGGTTAACATCTAAATAGAGATGATGATGAGAGGAGTTGCACAAGTTGGGCACACAAAGTATCAGATGAAGAGAGGGAAACCTACTCAAGGGAAGTTAGAAGTTTAATATGGGAGCTAGAAGAACATCCACCTTTGGATAAAGAAGTAAGCTGGTTCGATTTAAAATTACCTATGTCTAAGGCATCAGAGCCACTGACACAGTCAGACCGACAACCCCATGGTCAGAGGGGGGAGTCCCCGCCCTATGAAAGCAGGCTAAGGTCATTGCCAGGTAGACAGCGATGTGGGAATGTTACTCCAGCAGTAGATAGACAAATGATGAGAGATGAGAATGAGTTTGGAGCATCGCAGTTCCCCTTGTTAGAAAAAGGAGGAGTCCGGCCACAGTATATACCATGGGCGCAAATGGACGGGGAAGATTAAAATGTAAACTCACGAATTTAACTTCCGGTGCTGGAAAATTGATACATATAGGGGATATTAAAGGTCTTCTAATCGCCATACTTGGTGAAAGAGCTGATGACGTATGGACGCGAGCAGGTTAGCCTGGTGTGACTACAAACAACACCGCACATGATGGAGCACTGTTTAATAACTGTAGAGCAGCGATTTGGAAAGCGCTTCGAGTGCTATATCCGGACATGTCATATATGGGAGCTATAATGACAAGAAAAATTAAAGGAGAGGATCCGTTGCTTTATATTCAAAGTTTTCAAGAAGCATGAGCGCTTGAAACACTTGAGGCTTGGGGGAAGTCTATACTCATATTTTATCAAATATTATGCTAAGGGCTGCCAGAGCAGGTGCAGAAGCAGCTCATGAAATTAGTGGGGATAGAAGCAAAATCATGGTCGGAAATTCAGTTGACCATCGCAAATTATTGCAGACTCCTACAGGATAAGAATCGCAAAAAGACGATGCACGAAAAGGTGAAGAAGCAGAGTTAGTGCATAAAAAGTTATCCAAGTATGCCATTGAAGGGGCAGTGTTAACTAACGTGGGCGAATTAAACCCGCAGCAAGCATTACCTATACCACAAGTAAATAACTAAAGACAGTTTAATCAGACAAATAATGGATATGCTCCATGAGGAACGTGATATTGAGGGAGAGGATGGCAAGGTAATCAAGAGTATTGGCAGAATAATCAGGGGGTATGGCAGAATATGCAAAATGGTAATCAAAACATGCAAAATGGGCAGATGGGAAGACAACCGCTTGTGTGTTGGACGTGTGGAATGACAGGGCACATAGCTTGTATGTGTAGAAACCAAGGGATGGTACAGAATGCTCAGTTTTCAAGACAGGGAATGCCAAATCCATCTGCATATTCGCAAAAGCGGAAATGGAGTTGGGCAAGATCAAACAGTGCAGCAGCAAGTGCCGAGAGTGCAGCCAGGCTTGCAACCAAAGCAAGTAACAGGTAACCAACCGCAAGGACAATCGCAACAATCTCCTATGCAACTTCAGCAAAACACAAACACAGAGCAGCCTATGACGCGCAGAATAGGAGGTGTCACTGTTGATGGAGGAAATCCATTCATGAGTGATGGAGTGAGGCTGTACCCGCAATAGGACAGCTCACTGGGAGACCTGATGTGTTCAGTCCTATCTATTATGCCGAATCCTCGTGAGGAGCCAAGTATAGACGTAATTATAGGCAGCAAAGCTTACTCCTTCCTAGTGGACACGGGTGCGACACGCTCGTGTATACGGGAGGGCACATTTCTTATGTCTGCCGATGCGATGACTACTCAGGGCTTTACAGAAGAATTACCAGTCTCTATAGGAGAGTGTGATATGAAGGTGCCACTGCTTTATTCAAGGCAAACACCTGTCAACATATTAGGACGATATTTAATGACAGAAAAGAATAGGTCCATTTCATTTACAGAAGATGGCATAGTATGCTCAACACTGGGAATGCATTATTTAAACGTGTGCAAAATTATCAGGGCATACGCAGGACAAATAGCGCCTATAGCAATACTGCTTGAACCCGAGGTGTTCCATTATGAGATACGCATTTTGTTAACATGGCTGCCAGGTCTAGTAGGTAGAACCATGAGAATACCAGATGAGTTTCTGTTTAGACCACAGATACCTATGGATAGAGAAGAGGGGCGAATTTTCCCCTTAGACATAGAAGCACCTATAGTCCGAAGAAAAATGGCTTTGCTTGATGCAACTGATGACAAAGGTAGACAATGGTGCACAGTAATTGCCCTTGAGGAAGGCTGCAGAGTGACTGACGTCACTGATGAAAATTTGTTCGGAGATGACAAATCTGACGATTTTGTGATATTTTAAATGTACATCACTTATTGGGTTAAAGCGATTAAGAGATAGGTCCCACAGAGAAAAATGCTAGCAAAGAAGTGTCTTGAATATTTGACAAAGATATGGCAAAAGTGCCAATTTCATTATGGACCACTGGCCTCTATGACGTAGGCTTACTGAAAGGAGTTGGGGAAGTGAAGATTAAATTGAAACCAGGAGCTATTTTACCTCGAGCACGGCAATATCCCATGTGTCGAGAGGCAGATGAAGGAATTGAAAGATGAAAGACGATTAACGCCATGATGGATCAACATATCTTAGTGACATTAGAGTCATCATGTAATACATCAGTTTATCCTATTAAAAAATCAAAGGGGGGTCTTGGAGACTAATTCAGGATTTACGCCCAATAAACAAGATTTTGAGATTGTAGAGCTCGAGTTACCTCTAGTCCCCAACCCGTCCACGATTCTATGTAATATACCTGTTGATACACGATATTTCACGGTGATTGACTTGAAAAATTAGTTTTTCTCAATCCCAGTGCACAAAGACTCACAAGATTTGACATTGTTCACTTTTAGACAAGTACGGTTAAAAAGCACAAGGCTGCCCCAGGGGTATTGTGAGTCCCCATCGATTTTTAACGGAGTGCTCCAGATGGGCTTCAGCATTATTGCTTTAGAAAGCATTGTGCTGCTAATCGTAGATGACATTTTAGTTTGCAGCACCACAGAGGAAGAGTGCAGACACGATTCTGTTCAGGTGATGATTATACTTGCTGACAAAGCATATAAGGTGGACAAGGAAAGGTTACAATATTGTCAACAAGAAGTGTTGTACATAAGCAAATTGATTTCACATGAGGGAAAGAAAGGTACTCCTGAAAGAGATGAGGCTATTTTGAAAACAGCCAAGCCACACACGATTAAACAAATGCAGAGATTTCTTGGATTATGCAATTATGTCAGAGCCTGGGTCTTTGACTACAGTTCGTACACTAGGCCGCTTTTGCAGGTCTTAAAGAAAGCACAGGCGACGCAATAGAAAATCGTGTAGACTGAGGCAATGGAAGAAGGGTTTGACTAACTGAAAAAAGCTATTTGCACAGCTCCCGTTTTAGGGATTGCCAATTAGGCAGAGGAATTCTTTTTATTTTCGCACACAGATGGTACTTTTATGACAGCAGTACTTACACAGAGAACTACATTGGGGTACAAACCCCTTGCATATTACAGTAGAATTTGGGACCCAGTAATGAGAGTTCACTTTCCATGTGAACAAAGTTTAGAAGCCGCCGCGTTCGCCATAGAGAAAGCTACAAACATAGTGATGGGATGTTCCATGACGTTATTTGTTGAACATGCATTATTCACAATTTTGGAAAAAACAAAAGGCACGTTGACTGCTCAAAGGGCTTCTGCCTATGAAGTAATCATATTGACTCCAGCGATTAAAATAGTTTGATGTAAAATAGTGAATCCAGCTATGTTTATAGCTGAGCCAATCACAGAAGGAGAGCCTATACACGATTGCGCAAACTATGAAGAGTTCTGTGATGAACTTCCTAGAGCAAAGAAGAATGCACTCGCAGGGGGAGAAATTGTCTTCATTGACGGTTCTTCAAGAATCGATCAAAATGACGGGCAAAGATATACAGGCGCTGCGGTAGTAAAACATTTGACAAATGGAGAATTTTGAGTGCTTGTGAGTACTCGATTGTCATCACATTATTCAGCGCAAGATGCAAAATTATTGGCATTGATACTCGCAGTTGAGAATCACGCAGACCAGAAAGTAACAGTGTAAAGCGACTCTGCCTATGTGACGTTGACGGTACACGCAGGATTAGCGTGCTGGAAAAGGAGGGGCTACCTCCGAGCGGACGGCAGGCCAGTGCAGCACGCAGGCTCATTGGATAGGATCATTAAGGCACTATAACTCCCAGTGGGCATAGCAGTCATTAAATGCACAGCTCACACAAAAGGGACAGATTTTATCTCGCGCGCAAATCAAGCAGCAGATGCTGAAGCCAAGCGCATAGCAAATATAGAAACAGAAATTATGAATGTCCAAACCATTGATGTAAATGAAAGAATGAATGTAATATTAAGTGTGGATGAGAGATATAATCATATGCTTAAAACACAGATAGTAGAGCTCTAAGGGGAGGCACCGCAAGAAGAAAAGAATTTGTGGAAGCGAATAGGGTGTTCTTTAAACCCCTCTGTAGCATTGTGGTGACAAGACAGCACTGCTAAAACAGTAATGCCTATAGCATTTTTAACGATAGCGCTAGAACAGCTACACTACCCAGCACATACAACTAGGGAGAATCATTCTGTAACCATTGCTGAGGATTGGTTTGTACCAAACCTAATGGAACATGTTGCCTTTTTTATGGTAAATTGTATTATTTGCCTGTAGTTCACAGCTGGGCATACACTATGCAAAGTGAGGGGGGTCATCCCAAGACCCAATGGCCCTTTTCAGCACTTGCATATCAACTATGACGACATGATACAAGTTTGTAATGGATACAGATACCTTTTAGTTGTAGCATGTCCTTTTTCCAGATGGCTAGAGGCAGGTCCATGTACGTACCCAGACTCTACCTGTGCAGCCAAGTTTTTGGTGCAGGAAATATTTCCCAGATGGGGGGTGTGTGAAGTAATGAGATCGGATAATGGACCTCACTTTGTTAATGCAGTTTACAAGCAGATCACTTCGCTGCTCGGAATAAAACATATATTTTCTTCGGCTTATCATCTACAAGGAAATGGTATGTGTGAAAAGCTCAACGGCTTGTCAAAGGAAAGATAAGCTAAGTTGAATCTTACTTTGAAAAAAGGGTGGTTGCACTGCCTACCACTGGCATTGTATGCTTTAAGCAACCAACCAGGTTCTGACCACCATCTTACGCTGCACTAGATTGAGACTGGCAGGTGAATGAGAACGCCTTTAATGCCTCCATCCCGAGTCAGAAGTGATGCTGTGCCAACATCAGAAGTGTTAGGACTTGAATTGCAAAACTACTTGAACTGTTTAACATCTAGTTTTTCTGTGATTTCAGGACAGTTGCAGAGATGAGGGTGTACAGCAGTACAGAACACAGAAGAGATGCTTCAACAATCCAAACTCCAAATGTATACGTCCAAGAATTTACCCAGGTGATAAGATCCTGATTCGTAATCACACAAGGAAAAAGTGGGAGGTGTCCTGCTTTCACGGTCCTTTCATTGTCGAGGACGTCATGCCATCTGCTGTCAAAGTGCAGGGTAGGCGAGCATAGATCTTCCTGGTTGACACAAAGATCTACGCCGGAGAGACACCTCTGCTTACACCCCACTGCGAAGAAGCTACAAACATCGGGGAAGAACCACAGCACGTTCAGATGAGACCCATGGCGAGGAAAAGGACGCATAAACCTACAAGTGGAAAGCTTTACGAACCTTTAGTGGACTGTGGCTTAACTTGGACATTCCCTTTTTATCTACAAATAAAAGGGTAAAAGGGCACATCTGAACACTCTGTGCATCTTAGTTGCAGGGTTAAGAGAAGATCTGCATTCGTGAAAGCCACAGTAGGTTATTAACTTTGGACTGAGGCATGCTTAAAGCCATGATAAGAAAAGTGAGAAAGGGTATTAACTTTGGACTGAAGCACACTTAAGCCTTGATAAGAATAAGGATATGCCAAACGTTGATGGTGGACACAGCAATTGGAAAAGAATATAGTATCCTCATTCATTCCATGCAGAGCACTTGTTCGGAGTTACTCATGGTGTTACCCAGTGATGACCTTTGTAGGCATATACTTACGTACTTTGAGTTGTTATTACGTACATATCCGTCACTGGTGGGAAGAACTTGCTGCATTCCAGATTTTCTTGGTAATATTGACAACAAAAAAATCGTTAGAAGATTGCTCATAATCATCCGGTCAAGTGGCACAGCGAGTAGAGCGCTCGCTTTGACATCTTTGCAGGGCCTGCTAATGCAGGTTCGAATCCCGACAGGGCCAAACTCAGCCTTTCATCCTTCCGAGGTCGATAAATGAGCACCACACACCATGGGTGATAATAAGCAGCGCTCAGATACCTGAGGGTTCGTAGCGCTATTTAATGCGAAATTATTATTATTATTTTTATCACTGAACAGTTTTTGAAGTTACCTGAGTTCAGTGAGGAAAACACAAATGCCCCTATCACCCGACGCAGCACATAGATTGGTCAGTGTGGTGTTCTTTCATTTATTTGAAGACTACCCGCATCTCGTTGGAAGGCACACGGTTGTGGTGACATTTCTTCGGGACCCAAGAAATGCTACAAATTTGAATGTGATCCTGGAAGGCATCATAATCCAGGTAGAAATCTATTCTGAAAGAAACCGCAGAGCTGTATAGAAACTTTCCTCCGAGGGATAGATCGAGGAAGTGATAAAACTTCAAACTTTGTTCATGCTGACAGGGAAGCTACAATGTCATCTGGTCTGAAGCAGATTTGAGGTATCGATTGGGAACTGGTTAATGAAGCCGAATTCATAGCAGCTCGCAGGGCCAAACTCAGGCTTTCATCCTTCCGAGGTCGATAAATGAGCACCACACACCGTGGATAATAATAAGCAGCGCTCAGATACCCGAGGGTTCGTAGCGCTATATAAATGCGAAATTATTATTATTATTATCACTGAACAGTTCTTGAAGTTACCCGAGTTCAGTGACGAAAACACAAATGCCCCTATCACCCAACGCAGCACATAGACTGGTCAGTGTGGTGTTCTTTCATTTATTTGAAGACTACCCGCATCTCGTTGGAAGGCACACGGATGTGGTGACATTTCTTCGGGACCCAAGAAATACTACAAATTTGAATGTGATCCTGGAGGCATCATAATCCAGGTAGCAATCTATTCTGAAAGAAAGCGCAGAGCTGTATAGAAACTTTCCTCCGAGGGACAGATTGAGGAAGTGATAAAACCTAAAACTTTGCTCATGCTGACAGGGAAGCTGCAATGTCATCTGGTCTGAAGCAGATTCGAGGTATCGATTGGGAACTGGTAATGAAGCCGAATTCATAGCAGCTCGCAGAAATCAACTTTTTTCACAATAAAGGAACATTTGCACCGCGACTGGTGGAGAAATTGGTTCCAGAAAGCAGTTAGTTGATCGAGGACGAATGCTGCAGAAAGATAACAAGTTCCAGAAGCAATCTAAAAAAGCAGTGTCATTATTACTGCTTCCTGCTAATCTTACAAACTTCACAGGAAAAGCCATAATTCTGTCATTCATTCGGCCCTCATATGGGGAGGTTCCAAATGATATATGGCAGCTTTATCTAGCTCCAACAACAAAGCAATATCATCCAGTTACAAGTGGACCAAATATAATGGTGCAAGTTCATAAAAATATCCTAACTGGGCATAGCATGATTAAAGTGGCGAGAGAATTCTCAATTATGTGTGCCAAACGGAAATACATGTAAGCCGTGCTGGCATCTTACAGAAAACGTGCAGTTGTCTCTAAAAAGGCCAGATCACAGTTTCATTGGCCTGGCCTAACTAATAGAGCAGCAATGTATTAGTGTTGGGTTGCCCTCTGCTGTCCAAATGTCAAAGTGCACAAGCTTCAACAACATTAAGAATAATTTCAAAGTAACTTCTTTCCACCCCCACTTCTCTTCACACAGGGCACAGCGGTTCCAGTGTCAATGAACAGTTAATTACCAGCTCAATGTTTCAGTCTCTAAATAGCGAAATGCTGTAGGACAAATGCCTCCTTATGAGCTAAAACTGAAAGTAGGTACTGTAATTATGCTACTAAGCAAACATATGCCATCACGGGGACTCTGCAATGGAACAAGATTGACAATTACGTGTCTATAAAGACACATCATAGAGGCCTGTGTGATAAATGGAACTTAGATACTGTTCTTATACTGCACATACCTCTAATCCCATCTGATACTTTTAGCCTTTTGAATTACCATTAATAAGTCACAGGGACCTACGCCCCCTTCCTGGAAGCAATCAGTGGTAATTCCGATTAAGAAGGGGGACAGAAGTGACCCTATGAATTATCGACCGATATTGACCTATAAAATATGCTAGAATGGCCTATGTTACACCAGGAACAGCTAGTTGACTTTACATTTTCTTGCACCACAAAACAATGTGGATTAAAGCGAGCAAGACAACATGGACTTGAAGCAATGTATAACCTTGGAGTATTAAGAGGGTAACTAGTGCATTTAAATAAAACAGTAAGATGCAACATATTGGTATTATAGGGATTAATGCTCCATATGTTATTTTTGCAGCCAATAACATCTGAAACATCAGATGTTTTCTGATTCCAAAGCACTGACACACTGACTGATATATTAATATAAATAAACATTTAAATAACTATTATATATATACATATATATATATATATATTGACAATTTCTACCTTCAGGTAGCAAAATCGAGCTGCACTCTCCACAATGCCATATTCGCCCAGTTTCCACAAAAAAAGGGGGGGGGGATTTGAAATCCACACCAACGCTTTCTCGTTTTCTTGTTTTCTTCCTTTATTAGTTTACACAGGGAAAAAAATGCATACATCGCATTTCAAAAACAATGGAAATTCGTTTCCACAAATAGAAAAATGACCCCAGTGTGGGTCCTCCCAAGTGCAACACTCCTCCTATTTCGAGGCTTTAACGCGTTTCGCGACTGACTCGTCGCTTGCTCACAACAGTTAGCCCTCTTCACCATGTACTAATTTAAAACATAAGGCAAGTGGGAAGAAAGGGAGGAAGGGGGAGGGGTAGCAGCAAAAGCAAAAAACAACAAAGGACCACATTTGTACTCAGCATTCCAAACCAATTCCGTGTCAGACATCTTTGCCTAGTGTGGTTTCCCTTCAGAGATGCATTCTTTAACGGACATTTTTAAGTATAAGGATTTCTCATAGGGTGAACGTTTGTCTGTTGTTACTATTTGCTCAGTGCTCATACCCTATGGATTTCCATTTTTGGTTACCAAAATGCTCATACAATTTGCCAGATAGTGTGTTAATCGTACTGGGTAGGAATTTTAAAGTGCATAGTGCATTAGCAGCTTTAGTTGTTATGTAATTTTAAAGTGACAAGTGCATAATTAAAACATCTTCTCCCACCATGTTAATATATATATATATATATATATATATATATATATATATATATATATATATATATATATATATATATCCATATGTAGCAATAGGCATAGGGGTTTAATTCTGTCCTTGTCTTTTCACAGAATTAAGTCACAATTAATCATCCCTGAGGAAGACAAGGCTGTTGGCTAGTCATCGAATCTAGTATAGACCAATTCTCTAGACCTTAATAGGTCCTAGCCTTAAAGAGAGGCTGTCAAATAAGAGAAACCTGTTGTTAAAGGGAAAGTCCATCATAGTGAATGCCAGTGGCTAATGTCATATGTAGGCAATTAGAAGTATATTTATTCATATTCACCTATAACTGCTATTTTAGGGTAACGGTAAGTGTGTAGAACTGTATTCAATTAATTGCTTGCACATCAGATATTAGAATTAGGTATGTTTTATAAATGATGGATTCTTTGTGTATCCACGTCTTAATTGTATTGATCAATTGTCAGTATTGTAACTCCAATTGTTATATGATGTTTCACCACAAAGCACTTTGTCATATTAATGTGTCATAGATGAGTTATGTGGGAATGTGCATTGATTCCATTTATGTGGTTTAGAATTATGTCGAGAAGCATTTGCCCTTTAATAATCTTTTTCAAACAACTGTTATACATTGTATTAAAGTATAGCTTTCATTAATAATAAAAGTTTTTCATATAGAGTGAGTCCACAATGAAATTACTACATACGCATACATCTTACGACAAAAGAAAGATACATTGAGTTATATATTATATTACTTAAGTAAATGTTCAGTGATTTTTCTTACATGAAGAGAATTGTGTATTCATTGAACTTCCTATTTCCCTACTCCTTGTGAGAATTCAGGGATCCCTTGGTGTGATGTTAATTCAAAAGGAGTAGAGCACCAGCACAGTCATGTACTGGCAGTGGCTACAGTTGCACTCTCAGTGGGAGAGTATTGGAACATGTGCCTTCTTTCAAGCACATAGGTATTCAGACACCCGTCACTGAGCCTCATTACGAGTTGGCTGGTTTACGGTAAAAGTGCCAGTTTATACCGTTTACCAGCATTTTTACCAATCTGGCCAAGCACAAGTTTGCCTGAACACAGTTGCTGGAATTACCGGCGCCGGTATCACCTCATCCGGAAATTACCAGCACCTGCAATACCGGCAATGAAAATACCGGATTGGACAGAAACCTGTGCCGGCACAATGGCATCACCGGCATATCACGAGATTGGATTTGCTAGTAATACTGTTTGATATTTGCCAGTAATACTGGCGAAAGCAAGGTGGAGATACCTACACCTGAAAGTAGGCGGTAAATGCATACAGGTGTGGGAAATGAGGCACCCAATGCACCCAGGTGCACCCAATTCCCCCTGGAAGAGTTCAAAAGGGCCTCACTTTCCTCAAACACACTTCCCAACACCACCATGCTGCCACTGATCGCAGTCAGCATTGACATGCAGCTGCTCCAGACCAACATGGAGCTGCAGGGGCTGGAGGACCACCAGAGGGAACACGAGGCAGTGGAGAGGAGGAGGATTGTGAAGAGACACCATGCAAGGTGTGCGCCTATACCCCGTGAAAGGGCCACACCATGGACCCTCACTGTCATGCAAATCCTTACCCTGTACTGCCTCGACAGGGAGAGCATTGTAGATCTCCTCAACCTGATCCTGGAAGACATAGGGAACAGAATCAGCATCAGGACAGCTATGCCACTGCTGATAAAGCTGGTGTTGGTCCTGCACTTCCTTGGCACGCGCAGTTTGCAATACACAGTGAGTCAGCTGCATGGCATTTGGCAGCCTGCATTTTCCAGACTGCGGGGTCAGGTGCTGGGCACACTCCTGCGCCATGTGGGACAGCACATTGCACTCCCCACCACCCTGGCACAGGTGAATGCCACAAAAGCAAGGTTTCATGCCATTGCGTGCATGCCCAATGTGGTGGCACTCCTGGATTGCACACATGTAGAGCTGGTGGCACCCCAAGCCTTGGAGGAAGTCTAGTGGAACCGGAAGCAGTTCCATTCACTAAATGTCTAGGTCACCTGTGATGCTGACCTCACGATCACCCACTGCTATGCCCGTTTCCCAGGATCAACCCATGATACCATGGTCATGCGGAACAGCACACTGCCAGCATACATAGAGAGGCATAGAGGCCAATGGACCTGGATATTGGGTGAGTACATGTACCATCACACTAACCTTGCTGTACAGGTGACATGCTAAGGGGAACACACACACACACTTGGAGATTGCATGCCCTAATAATGCCCCATACATGCAGGACCCATACACACACCCAACACATGACAGGCAGCAACCCCCAGGAGTAGGGCATGACCCACAATTCATCAGTGTATTGCCAAGACATGCTTCCCAACAGGGCAGACCCACATAATGGACTACAGGTGCCAGAATGCAACATCACACATTCCACTACATGCATGGGCTGTCATTTGAATGTCCCGTCATTGCGTTAAGTGAATTTGTTTTTAATCTTGCAATGTGTAATTAACATCCCCAACTACAGTATCACCCCTCCCCAAAACATCCACCCTCAAACACCCCCACCCTCAAACACGCACTCCCCAAAACACCCACCCCAAAATCACCCTCCCCAAAACACCCACCCTCAAATGCAGCTTCCCCAAAACACCCACCCTCAAAATCACCCTCCCCAAAACACACATCCTCCCCATAATGCTCACCCTCAAAATCACCCTCGCCAAAATACCCACCCTCAAACACATCCTCCCCAAAACACCCACCCCAAAATCACCCTCCCCAAAACACCCACCCTCAAACGCAGCTTCCCCAAAACACCCACCCTCAAAATCACCACCCCCAAAACACCCACCCTCAAAATCACCCTCCTCAAAACACCCACCCTCAAACACATCCTCCCCAAAACACCCACCCTGAAACACATCCTCCCCAAAACACCCACCCTCAAACACATCCTCCCCAAAACACCCACCCCAAAATCACACTCCCCAAAAAAACCAACCCTCAAACGCAGCTTCCCCAAAACACCTACCCGCAAAATCACCCTCCCCAAAACTCCCACCCTCAAAATCACCCTCCTGAAAACACCCGCCCACAAACACACTGTCCGCAAAACACCCACCCTCAGTACACCCCTGCAGTTTCCAAATGTCATTTCCTGGCCCTCTTGGCCTTGGGGCCTGCTCCTTGGCAGTGAGGTGGTGCAGTGAACAGCGCCTTGGTGTGCTGGGTAGGGAGCCCTCTGTGGGGGTAACAGGAGTTGATGTCTTAGCCCCCTGGACCCGGATGTACTTCAGAGTTAGCTGAATGGCCTGGTTCAGTGACACTGCAGAGGCAGAGGAAGAATCAGTGTGCTCACACACTCTCTGCCCGGGTGTTAACATGGCTGTGGTGGCATGGACAAGTGAGCCGGCCATCCTCCGGGTGCACCCCTGCAGGCAGTCCCGCATAGCCTGCATTTCTTGCAGCTGCTTGCCCGCAACTGAGTGAATGTCTGTCTGCTGCCTCTCAATGCCATCCAGCCTCACACCTATTGTGCAAATGTTGCTCTCCGGCAGTGGTGGTGGGCTGTGTGGGCTTTGAGGCTGGGCCAGGCTGAAGCATCGTGTAGTATTGCCCATGTTAGGTCATACTTCTCATCCTCATCCTCTTCAGTGGTAGGGAGATGGGCCTGCTGCGATATGTCAGTGGCTGCACTCCATGCGATGGGAATGATGATGTGCTGGCTCCCTGGGATCTGTGTACCACTGCTGTGATGGTCACAGTGTGTGTCACAGCAGGTGGTGGCTGTGGCATGGCACTGGGAGCTGTAGTGACAGCTGTGTCACTTGCGTGGCTGGTGTGGGGGCCACTGGCATGGGAATTGTGTCCCCCTTAGGGCTTGGCGCTGTGTTCACGGCGGTGGTGGTGGTGGAGTTGGTGGCGGCAGTGGAGGTGGCCTGCCAGCCCTGCCCTGCTGCTTGCTCCTGCTGGCGAGTCGTTTGGCATGTGCAGGGGTGGGTGCAGTTGATGAGCGTCCGGTCTGGCCTCTTCACTGTCTGTGGACTGTGTTGCTGTTGGAAATTTAATGACATGCTGTTAGTCATCTAGCAGACATGTCTGTGGGCTTGTATTACACTCATACAACATTGTGTGTGTCCAAGAGTTTCTTGGATCACTTTTGTGCTATTGCTCTGATGGGTGCTCCTGCATGTAGGTGGTGGTGGTGCCTGCTGAGTGTGTACACAGTGCATGCATATACACATTGCCTGTTGGCCTGCCAAGGTGGGTTTTTATCGTGGTTGTGGTGGGGCATCACTTTCTGATGTGGATGATCTTGGCACACATGGGTGCTTCTCATGTGTCCTATGCGGCTACATTGCATGTGCATTGGTACGTTTACCTGCATCCCCTATCACGTGTATTTGCGCTCACTGGCCATTTGCTGTGCCTGCTATGTGTCGAACCGTTTCCCATGCCCATTCTGTGCATTTATGCTGGTGGATGCATGCAGCTGGGGACTAAATAATAATAATAATAATAATAATAATTTGTTTTTTACATAGCGCTTTAATCTTAAGTGCTTTCCATAGGACATATTTACATACATTACCATTATTAACCAATCTAAATTGGGTATATGTTCAGGCAGTTGTACTTCACACTCACCTTGGGTCCCTGCTCCAGCGTCTGAGCTCCCTACTTGCCCACAATGCACTCCATGAGTAGGATACTGTGGGGTCTTCAGTTCATCCCAGCGTTTTAAGCAAACCATGATACTGCAGAGGACAGTTCCCATAGCCATCACCCTTGCCATGTCTTCTGCCCATATGGCACTCTCCCTCTACATACTGGTCTTCCTGTGTTTAATCCCCAAAAATGTGTCAGAATGCTGTACAACTGCATCTGACAATGCAGTGAGCGCTGCCTCTGAACATTTCGGCTTGTGGAGCCAGAGATCTGGTGCCTGGGACTTTTTTCCTGGGACATGTTCTGGCAGCACTTCTGAGACTGGATGGCAGCAGGAACTGGAAGATTCAGGGTGGATTGTGTTTTTAAAATGGCCACCACTGGCTTTCCTGTTCTGGCGGTGATGCTATCTCCGGCGCCGGTAATAACGGCAGTTTGGATGGTGGTATCGGTATTACCGGTAATAATCTGCCGGTAATACCAGCAAATTGCTGTTGTCGCTGTTAATACTGGAGTGCCAGTATTACCAATTCCGGCGGGGGTTGTGTGTGTGCCCGTAGACTCATATTACACCGGTAATTCTGGTGATCGCCCCGCCGGTAACGGTAATACAGGCATGCCGGTATTTCTGCCATTTTACCAGCATACTCATAATGAGCCCCACTGTCTGCAGTTCCGATAGCAACATGGTTTAAAGCCTATCTGATGTACCCATGATAGACTGGGGGCTGCGGTACAAACCTGCCATGAGCCTCATGTACTGGGTGAACATCTCATCAATAGTGTGACCCCTATCAACTGGGTGCCAGGATTTGTTCTGCTCATGGTTGTTTCTTTTATTGCGTCCATTTTTTATTTGTCCCCTGCTTTTCCATGTTTTTATGTACTCTATTACTATGGAGATTAATATTTTTAATGTTTTTCCATATTGTAATAGCTGGATAACATCAGAACAAAAGCATCAAAATAAATATTAAAAAAGGACACTTGCAAAAGGAGTTGGCAGTTGCGAATGCTCTTGCCACTTCCCAACTAGAACCATGATGATGAAGCCGGCAGAAGCGCAAAGGAACTTCAACCCATCCTTATACATCACAATGCACTTAGCTGCAAACTAACACTGCACCCAACTACAGAGTCACATAGCCCACCCTTTTACCCCTAACCTTCATACCCACACCGGTCCCACTGGCTACTTTGGTACCAATCGCTTCCATCCCCTTTCCTGTTTGATGCCCCACGTGCCATACACCCTCAATCCATACCATTGCGCAGAGGAAGAAGAGTTGGTCTTCCAATCCCCGATTACACATCGAAAACATTTCAAAACAGGATGAGCAAGTGGTTATTTATACCTCTCAGCACTGACTGGACGATATGGCATGCTTAATAAACATTTAATAATTTTTGAGCAGTAGTGCAAGAAAGTGAACTTTGATGGATAAGACTGTTCATCTAAGCACCATCATCCTTGCACTTGCGCAAACAAGGTTTGAGGGTAACACATCGAGCTTTAACAAAAAATAAACACATTCTTGCAGATGTAAAGGAGGACCCCATGGCCCTTCCTGTGCCCTCCCTTCTCCCTGGAATAGTTACAAATTACTCACTGTAGTGACTAACGTACTCCTATTCCTTAGTCGCCTATCCTCCATACTGCATGGGCGTCCATCGCTAGGGATGGGAATGCAACCTTTTTTCACTTAAAAATAGCATTTTCTATTTAAATATAAAGGCACATGGAGGCGTAGAACCAGGAGCATGCGCTCTGGTGACTTTTTCACCCTGCAGCGCCTCAACTAAGTCCCTTTTACGCATCAGCCAGATTAAGCTATTGACTAACTACATTGTAGGGGGGAGGAGGGATGATTGTATGGAGGAAAGGGGACTAAGGACTAGGAATATGTTAGTCACTACAGTGAGTAACTTGTAATTACTCCTATGTCCCACCCTCTTTCCTTCATACTGTATGGGCGATTATAACTGATGATTATCCCTTAGGGAGGAGCGGTGACTATAGCCTTACACAAATAGTCCTCAGCACTGCTTGGCCAAAAGCCGCATCTGGCCTTGTGCTGCTGTCGAGACAGTAATGCTTGCAAAAGGCGGACAGGGAAGCCCATGTTACCGCCCTGCCGATGATCTGCCAAGGCACCCTGATCGCATAAGCATACAAATTTGCTGGACAATCCTTGTTCTGCCCCTTGTAAGCTTCCTCAAAAGCCGCCACCATCCATCTTGCTAGGGAAGCTTCCAAGGCTTGAGAGCCCGGCTCGGCTTTGCTCGCCCAGAGGTTGCAAAAAAAAAGGGTCGGACTTCAGGAGCTCTTTTGTTCTTTCCAGGTAGTACTTCGGAGTTCTTCTCACATCGAGACATTGCAGGACCCTTTCCGCATGTGAATGCAGATTGGGAAAAAAACGCTGGAAGCACAATCTCCTCGATCAAATGGAATGATGAGACCACTTTTGATAAAAATGCTGGATGGGTACGAAGCACAACCCTATTCTTGTGGAAGGTAGTGTACGGTTCAAACGCAACCAGCGTTTGTTTTTCACTGACTATGCAAGGTGACGTGAGCCCGACCAGTAATGCTGTTTTTGATGGTGACCAGTCTAATGTCCGTTGTAGCCATCAGCTCAAATGGCTTATGCGAAAGTGCATTTATCACCACATTTAGATCCCAAAACGGATGCAGGTGCTTAACCGGAGGGTGTAGCCTCATCAGTTCGGTAACATGTCTTTTCACCACTGGGTTGGCTGTGGAATAGGACATGGAGTCTGAGTTTATGTACGCCGCTATAGCCACCAGATAGGTGCGACACGTGCCAAACTGCACTCCCGACTTTGCCGGGTGAGCTGAGAATGACAGTACGTTGTCCAGAGAACAAGTCATAGGGTGTGTCCCGTTATATCTTGCCCAGAAACAGAACCTTGTCCACTTGCTTTTATATTGACTGTGCATGGAGTCCTTCCTCGCCTTCTGGATGATCTGCACATTTTCCTCAGATAACTGTGTGCTGAAGGGTCATATTTTCAAGAACCAAGCCACTAGGGCTAGTTTCTCTGTGGCTGGGTGCACCACTGCACCCCCTTGCTGAGTGAGCAGGTCGGTTCCCAACCCTGTAAGTGCAATTTGCCCCTGAGATGCCAGCTGTATCAGATCTGAGTACGGTATTCTGGCTGGCCACGAGGCACCACTAGAATGAGGCAAAGGCCCTATGAGTCCCGGACCTTCCACATAACTCTCTGTATTAGTGGGGTTGGCAGGTACGCATAGGCCAAAAAGTTGCTACAGGAGAGGTGAAGAGCGACCCCCAGAGAGTGTTTGCCCCTGCCCATCCAGAACGCAAAATGTTTGCAAGTCTTGTTGGCTTCTGTGGAAAATAGATCCACAGTCGGATAGCCCCACGCTCGAAATATGTTGCTGAGGACTCATGGGCATATTTCCCATTCGTAGTTTTCCTCCCTCAGCCTGCTTAGCCTGTCCACTTCCACATTGCTGTCCCACATAAGGTGAACAGCTGCGAGATGGATATTGGGAGAGATGGCCCACTCCCATATTTGGATTGTTAGTCTGCACAGGGGAGGGGATCTGGTTCCCCTTTGCTTGTTGATGTAATACATTCACATGGAATTGTCCATTTGAATAAGGACTCTCATGCTGCTGACCAGAGGTAGGAAGGCTCTTAGCGCTAGCTGTATAGCCCTTAGCACCAACACATTTATGTGTCTGTCTTTCTCCATGCATGATCACAGCCAGTGGCCTGAGTGGCTGCCAAGGGTGGCTCCCCAGGCTTTCAGTGATGAGTCTGTTATCATTATCATCGCAGTTGGCTGCGGAAAGGGCATTTCCATGAAGAGGATACTCTATTCTCTTGCCCATAAGAGATCCGGGCACAGATCCCCCGATATGGTTATCATGGTGGACTGCAAGTCCTTCTCTTGGTTCCAGCAGCTCACCAGATGCAACTTAATTCTCCTGATCTTGAGCCTGGTAACGGGGACCGCCAAGAGGCAAGCCACCATGATCCCCTCAAATGTTAGAACCACCATGCGGTCGTTGATGCTCTGCTCAGAACGTCACCAATGGAAGCCATCAAGGTTTTGATCCTTTGAGGCATAGGTACAATCTTTTCCTCCTGTGTGTCCCAGGGTGGGCCCAGAAAAACCAATGACCGAGAGGGGGTCAGCTGAGATTTGCGCTGATTGATAGAGAACCCCACCTCGTACAGAATATCCATGAGATGCTCTGCTGTAAGCTGAACCGCACCAGCTGCGGGGCTGAATTCAACCCAAACAGGGGTACTTTGTACTGGAAATGGAGACCCGAACCACCTGAGGTCTGTGTCTGTGGGGGATGTGTGGCATGTCCTCTCACTGAAAGTAGAACAGAATTCAATCACGGCAAAATCAAGTGGAAACTATTAACACACACTAATTGTAAAACAAAAATTGTGGTCTACATAATAGAGTGCCCGTGTGGCCTACTTTATGTAGGGAAGACCACCAGAGAAGTGCGCCAGCGAATAGGGGAACACAGATCATGTCTGAGGAATAAAGTTCCAGACAAACCCCTAGTGGACCACTTTACTAAATTGGGACACAAAGACACGGAGCTCAGGAGGTACGTGTTACAACAGGTAAGAGTACAGATGCGGGGAGGAGACACAGCTTCCATTCTCCACAGAATTGGACAAAAATGGATTGATACCCTGGGTACGGTAAAACAAGAAATTAATGTTGCCGTAGATTGGAATAACTTGAGTACTAAAAAATAAGGTGCCTTGTAGATAAAGCTTGATGTAAAGAAGCAATGAACCTACCACCATTCGGGTGGTTAGTGCATTTTAGATGTATAAGGTGAAAATGCCGGTATTAATTCCCTCTTTCCCAATACGATATTAGCTGGTTCCTGAGATGGCTGGACAACAAGATATACTCGAATAAATAATACCGTGATACCATAGATCTGCAATAGGGAAATAGGCGCCATGTAAAACACACCTTTTTAATGGTGAACAATGGCAAGTCGTGAAATATAGAGCGGTGTGAGCATTCGTAAATTAGAAATTAAACATCATCAAAAACTAGACATTACTCAGAGGAGATGAAGTTAGTCCTTTTTTGTGACCGCAGTTCTAGCTGAAGGCGCGGTTGTCTTACGCATTCGCCCGTGCAGCAGCAAAACAATGAGGAAGTAAGTTGAGTCCTCTTTCTACGACCATAACTCCTATAACCGATAAGCAAGACTATGACGCAGGTTTTTTTTTATTCGCCCGTGCATGTTAACAAACCTGAGAAGAGCAGTGGGAGGACCCCACTTGAGGTAAGTGCTATCAAATCAACGAACGGAATGTAGATGGACTGGATTTACCTAGAAAGCGTGCGCTGAATTGACAAAAGAGCGCGCCTCCCAGCTAGGTTTAAACAGAACCCAAGAAACATTAGTAAACGTGCGAGTCAGAGTGCATAAAGGGTAATGTTTCCGTGAGCCGTAGCTAATAAATGGATAAATGTATAGTCACCATCAAACGCCCGGCGCCATACAGAGACGAACACACGGCTTTATAAACCTTCGGAATATAAAAAAGAAAAAAGAGGGGATGAATGCGCCCACGTAATGTGACCTTTTGTTGACATTTATGGGAATAAGCAAGATGACCTGATGTGAGTCCCAATTAATGGGGGACCCGCCCTAATGATACACGTTTTTGCTAGATACAGTGACATAATAAGGTATGTGTCTCACTTACAATGACATGTAGCACCACACGGGTAGAGGAATATTCCACCTCCACCTAACAGCATGCGGGTATCTTTACAGGAAATACAGCCCGATCTAGTTCAGATTGAGATATACCCACTGAAGTCCAAATACTGCTGAAACGAGGAACATAGATGATTAAGAACTGAACAGATTGAACAATCAAAACTACATGACGCGATTCGAGGTGTTGATGTAAGTAATTACCTACATATGAATAATACAAATCTTACCAGGATAGGTTTTTCGATCAAGATGATGCTTAGTAACTATAACATCATTACTTGACTTTCCAGGTCGAACCACTTTGGGGAACATAGGACCTGTGCAGGAATGTGGATAAATCCCCGTATATGAACTTCCCCCACCAAGTATAAGAGTGGAGGAGAGACAGATCATGACTATTTGATGGTCAGTGCATATACATTAATTGTACTAGAAAATAATGATTGGGATGACATAGATACTTAGACTGTTTTAATTGTTTTTATAGGCAGCATGGCTCACGCTACCAATTGAGACAGAACATAGAAAGGTTGCTGTTTCATTAGTCCTGAAGAAGGTTGCTGCACTGGGGGACCGAAATAGAGGTCCAGAGACAACTGAAACATGTGTAGACGTTTCTCCGTGTGATCACAGATTGGTTTATTGAGCAACAGCTCTAAATGCAAAAGAATAGTAATTTTGAAATAGCAGCATCTAACTCAAATGGGTTAGAAAGATAATAGATATAGAGTTTGAGTATTATGCAATATGAAAGTGAATGAATGGTATGAGACTGGGAGCTGTGGTGTGTGTAACCAGTCCTGTAATTATTAGAGGGGACTGGAGTGCAACATATTGTGAAAATTGATTTAAAATCTATTTTATGTATTTTTAATGTTTGTGTTTTTGATTAAATTAAATTGATTTTGGATTGAAAATGTACTAATTGTCGGTATTTATAAAAAGACAATAATTTATAAAGAGTTCATCCCTCTCCTCCACTGGTCCACTGTATAGATTTTGTGGCTTCTTTTTGTTCAGCCCCTCATCCGTCGAGGAGTGCAATAAATCCACCCCTTCAAACGGGAGGTCCAGAATCCGGTCCTGTATGTCAGTATTGAACTGAGCGCCTCATGTCTGTGGCTATGCAGAGGGCCCGCCCAGCTGTGTCAACGTGGGCCACTGCTGCTTCCATGATGTCCTGCGCCACCATTTGGCTTCTGGCAGGCCTGATTTGAACCCAGCCTATCTGTGCGTGCGCAGCTCCTGTAGAAAATCAGAGAGTTATTTTCGTAGCATGGTGTCAGCATTAGCCTGCCTAAGAAGCAGGCCCAGATTAAGGTAGACCTTCTTCCCGAAGGATTCCAACATCCTGTCTTCCTTTGCTAACAGGGATATAGCTGAGGTTGAGGATGTAGAAGCCTGCAGCTTAGAGAACATTAACGCTGCCACTTTGATTGACAAATGCGGCTGTGGGTGTCCAGACAATAGCATGGTGTCACCTTCTGCCTGAATATACTTGGCATCTAGCCTCTCATTGTATTATTATATGGTCTTTCAGAGCCAAAGTGAACAACTAGCTCTTTGATAAGAAACACTAACAGGCCCTTGGCTTATCCTTGTTCCTCCCCCGATATAACCCAGTCACACTGTTTTAACATTTTTGTCTCTTGCACTGTCGACCAAACTGTAACTGCTGGCGACAATTCTTTGCACTTACTTGTATTAATATAAAATATGTCACAAGCTCAAGTGCCCAGCAACCTCAGGGTTAGGTGTGCGTTACTAATAATAAACTAAAATAATTATTAGTCAGCTGGGTAGTGTGAGGCTTGGACCAGCCCTTTTTAGTCAACACCTCCACATCCTTTTGAATGGGTATTCCCAATCTGGTAGAGGCTCTCAGTGTTAGCACCTCTACCAGGACAACCTCCTCAGGCTGCTCCTGCTGAGGATGTGGTATTCCCAAGTATTCAGCCAAACCTGCCAGCCTGTCATTAAAGGCTCTGGCAGACGTGGATGCTTCTGTGTCATCCTCCTCATCTGTATCTGAGGCATCCCCCCCCCCCTGATCGGTGCCCTGATTATGGGTACCAGCCTAAGACTCAGAACTCTTATCTGTGGTGTCTTGCTCTGGCACAGGTTGAGGAGGGACCTCTGGAACCCCCTGTGGGACAAGGTCTGCCCTCAGAGGTGGCTGATGAGGCCCTTACACTGGGGCTGGAGGCGGCACTTGAATCAGAACCGGTGGTGTTGGTGGTTGCACTTGCACCGGGGCCGGTGGTTGAGCCGGTGCGGGCGGCGGTACTGGCATGAACTCCCTAATGAGGCCCTTCAGTATTCCAGCCATCTGTTGGTACCTCATAAGCATCATTCATTTTTTTTAAAAAAAACGCTCTTTGCATGCAGGGGAAAAATGGTCTGGCGCTGAGGGTGGTGTGGGCCGTGTCCGACCGGCCCCTTGACTGGCCTGCGTGTAGCTTGCCTCCGTTACAGACAGTACCGGCTACGCTGTACGCCAAGACATTTGTGGTGTGTGCATAGGCGACCACTCTACCCTGGGGGTGAAGTCTTGCCTTGGCGTGAAGGGCGTACTGCCCTGTGTACTCTCAGGCTGGGCTGGGCGCGCCTCCTCATGCAGCGTGATTTTGCCCCAAGAAGCCACCATTTTCTCTGGCTTTACAGGAAAGCACGGGAACACTAAGTCTGACAACATACCTGCAAGAGCAGTTGCCTGTTTGCCCTCGAGCTGCTGCTCAGTACTTGTTTGCACCTTGGGTATCGACTGGGAAGACTTGGATAGCACTGGGGCAACATGCTCGTATTGGAAGCAAGACTTTGCAGAGCGACAGAGGTTCAAATCCGGATCTGTGCTTAAAAACCAAACTCAGGTATGGTATTAGCCGTGTTATTAAAAAAAAAACAATTAAAATAAAATTCCCCCGGGCTTGCGCCCGGTAGGGCCCTTACGTGAAGGCGCCCCCTCTAGCCTGGACATTGTGTCAGAGCAATGGCCCTCAGGAGTTCTCCTGGTGCCAGAATCTTTTGGTCCTTCTGGTAAGATCTTGACACCCTTCAGCCCGGAAGTCCGTGGAGCCTCTGGTCCCGATTGGCACAAGGACCTGTACGATCCCTCCCACCTAGGGTATTCCCAGGAAAGGAATCCCAGTTGCGGGGTGCCTTGGTGCATAAGGTACTTACCTTAAGCCTGGACCTCCTAGACACTTATTCTTTTAGCTGCTCCAACGATGACCTGGAAAAAAGCTCTCTCCACCTGGCTAGACGATTCTTCAATGACAATGGTTTTAGCGCATCACAACCGGAGCAGTCGTCCCATCGGTGATCCTCCCCTAAGCACTGGAGGTAGTGAGCATGAGGATCCAACGCCGAGAACGACCTGTCAAAAGACGGGCACCGACTGAAGCCCGCCTGACCCGACATGCGCCAGGTAGGCGAGGCACCAGAGGCCGTGAAAATAATCCAATTAAGAGGGAAAAGGCCTCAACCACTAGCACAGTGAAGTAGGTCCTCTCCCGTCGATGCAGAAAAGAAGACTGAGGTGATGTGCGGGAGGGCGCAGCCAATGGAGTGCACACACCTGGTACCATTCCTCCGCACGCCTTTAATTTTAAAGGCGAAAAGCTCTTTTTAAGTGAAAAAAGGTTTAGTTACCGTCCCTAGCAAGGGACACCCATGCAGTATGGAGGAAAGGGGACGAGACATAGAAGTATGTATGAAGCAGAGACCTTTGGGATAATCAAGACTGACATATGCTCATACACTCATTTTAGCAGGATTTACAGGATTGATGAGCCTGCAACTTGAAGCTTGGTGGAGGTTTGGTGCCAACCTGCATATGCAAGCCGGCATTAGAGTAATGCCAGAGGCCCGGATCTTTCTGGTTGGGTTTTTAATGTCTTGGTCAGAAGACAGAGGTCAGGAGGAGGGAATAGAAAATCATCCTCATTGCCAGCTCGCTCTCATTGTGATTCACCCTACCCTCCGGTTGCACAAGATCACTTCTTCTGCATACTGCAATGGGAGGGGTGGAGCTTTCTCCCAGGGAGCTAGCTTGCACCTACAGCTGGGCTGCACAGAAAGTAAGGTTGTGGACCTGGAGCTTTGCCGAAAAGAGCTTTCCTCCATCAGGCAGGCGAGGTCAGGTGCCAACAGGCTCTCGAAAACTGTGCTATGATTGCTTCACACCCCTGCTTTTGGTCTTGAAGATGTGCTGGGAAAGGTACAATGGAGGACTGTCTCCACTGCTTGAGAGTAGACTACTTTATTTTCTGGGTGGTCACTGAACATTCGGCATTAGATGCTCAATGGACTTTTAAAGACACACAACCTAGGGGTTGGCTGAAAGTTAGGAAAGGACAAGACGTAGGGCCTATGCGGAGTGAATTGAAGATGTGCTTTAAATGGGACTCTGGTATAAAACAGAGGTAAGGGGTGGAGTGGTCAGACTGGTGGGAACAATTCTTGAGTACCTTGCTTAGATGTTGATGCTTCTATATTTTAGTGAATAGATATGCTACATTACTTCGGCTGGAAAGGTGTCTCCTTGCTATCCAGACAGGAATGTAACATGACTTTTTAAGTGTGAGTGAAGCTCCGCTCAGAGCAAAGGGGCCAGCCAGTAAGTAGCTTGCTCCTGAAAGGTTTTGAACCCCGCACAGAGTGAAGCTCTGGGGACTCATGGCCAGGCACCACACCTCATTATATTGGGGATAAAAAGTGAGATACTGCTACTCTAAGCGGACAAGGGGCCGGATGCAGAGCCAACAGAAGAGTTAGGAACTGCCCAGACTTCTAGAAGTCAGGCCAGGTATGGTAAGGTGCAGGTCCAAGAGAAAGCCTGAGACAACTGTGAACCAACTCAGTCCCGAGGAGCACGGCCCAAAGGCTGAGGGGCGCTTTGAGCCAGAGGAAGGGGTATGGCCCAACAGAGAAGCCCATTGGCCTGGAAATAGACTGATAAGAGCACAAATCAGAGTTTGGCATTGATGCAAAAGACCTTCATGGAGCTGCTGTGATAAGCAGCCTCAACCTGGGGCAACTCATACCTGGAGGGTTTGGCCAGAAAAGAAGCCGACTGGAGCTGGGATTGGCAGAATGAGTGATGGCAAGAGCTGTACGGCATGATCAGAAACCTGGCTCTGGGTTGTAAGAGGTGACTGACATTCTGAGAGGAATAGCTGCACCAATCAGCCTTGTTGAGTTGTGAGGGACAAGAATGAAAGAGAGTACGCACAGGTAAGTATGTTTTACCTGATTTTATTAGCCCTGGAAAGGTGTGGTTAGGGTTTAGAGGTGAAAGCCTAGTGTAAGGCAGACACTGACCTTGAGCCAGAGGCTGAGATGCGAGAAAACTACTTCCCCCACTGGTGAGGGTGAGTGAAGGTTGGAGGAAATAAAAAGTAAATGGGTAAAAAAAGAAGGGTGGTGCTGCTCTAGGTAAAGATGTAGATATTATACCTGAAATATATGGCCGAATTTTGGTAAAGATTTTAAGACAGAAGAATGCAAACAAAGAGTGTGAGCTAGTGAGAGATCAGGTGAGGTTGGTGAACGCAGAGCTGGAGGATCCAGAGGAAAATGTCCTACAGTATAGACAGAGGTATCTTGATGAGAAGTCCACAGCTGCGAAAAGGTGGACACCTTGGGAATTAATCTAACAGCAGAAGGACAGCTGTCCCAATAGCCCCAGTGTACCCAACAGCGGCTTCTGATATACCGCCCGATATCGGCCTCCGGTACCTGCCCCCATGCAGCCTCCTGCTTCACTAGAAACACTGATTCATGCAAAGATAGAAGGACATGTGATCACCTTGAAAGAACTGGATGAGTGGAGGAATTATGGTGATAATTCCAGGGCAAAGAAAGAACACTGGTAGGTGCAGAACAAGAAAGAGCACAAGTTAGTGAAGGAGCATTTAAAATACGGATAAAAATAGTGAATTATTGTGAGGAAATGTCATGTGTGTGGGTAAGCAAGGATGAGATTTATAAATGTTTACTCTGGAAAATTATGATTTTTTCTTCTCTCAGAAAGTGAGTTCTGCCAGTCTGACCCTGCTTTCTAGATGCTCCACTATGAAAGAGTATACTTGGTCCTGTTCACTGACATACTAACAGATGAAATGTAGTTTGGCAGCATTAATGCCACAGAGTATGTTTATGTCTGGTGTATTTCTAACATGCCTTAGGCCCATGGGCACACAAATGGGCAATACTGACACAAGCAAATAATAACAAATAACAAGCACAAATCGCAAAAGACAAAGAGCAGTCCAAAAGAATGTAAAATACAAGATAAAAAAACAGCAATAAAAATGCAGCCTAAATAAAATATGATAAAACAGTAGCATACAAAGTCAATAAAATAGAGCAGGGACAATACAAATCAAATCAAATTGGGTAAAAAAAGAACCTTTTCATCGCTTTCTTAAAAAACAGTAAGTGAGGTCTCAAGTCTGAGCTTGACTGGTAATTTATTCCACAAGGTTGGTATTGGGAAAGAAAAAGTATGATCCGGCTTAATGATTTTAGATAGAATGCAGATGAAGAAACAATATAATTAACATGGACCTTCATAGTAAGAGAGGAATCAAAAATGATTTTAGGAAGAACTTGGATGGCACAATTTGAGAATGTAAACCTTTTTTAAAAGTATTTTTTTTAGCATTTTCAACAAGTATGTAACATTCCCTCCCACCTCCCCTCTACCCCTCTCCCCAACCCCACTCATGAACAAATGGACAGCTGATCCCTCCCACAAGACTCCACCTATCTCAGCCTCAAGCCAGTTCCAGCATCCACAGTCTTTGCAGGAAAAATGCTACTCGAGATCCATTGCGAAGAAAGGATAGGACTACACCCCATTCCGCACCAAACCTTTGCAGATCCCCCTGCACAGAGTATGTCACTCTCTCCAGGGCAATAAAGTTCCATATCTTGGCTATCCAATCCTGTTCTGTAGGTACAGCCCTATTTTTCCATTTCTGTGCCACTAATAGCAGTGCGCTATACTAAGAATCATATAAGCCTTCCTCTGAGCTTTAGTCGGCAAGCTCTCACAAGTGCCGTCCATTCCCTCGGAATGGCCTACACAAGATCCCTGTGGGCCTGTATCCCAAAGATCCCTGACATTGCGCTCTTTACAGAATCCCAAAAGGGCTGTGACTTCCCATATGACCACCATATATGATCCGAGGCATATATGATCCCAGGTTCCAAGCGCATCGCACCTTCTCCAGCACCCGTTAGAGACCGCTGGGTAGCATTTGTGCAGTCGTTCTGGGGTGAGGTGCCACTGCACCATGGCCTTAATCCACATTTCCCTGACCTGCACCGCCCTGGTCAACTTGGGTCTATTCCCCCACAAACGATCCTACTGGACCCCCTCTATTTCATGTCCTAGGGTGGCTTACCAGTGTTTCATATATGGCCACTTCGCTGCACCTGGAGAATATCTTGTAAAGCGCTGTTATCATGTGTGTGTCTCCAGCATTACTCGTTACATATTTCTCTGAGCTCTCTGGTCACAACCCTCATGACCGCCCGATTTCAGAATTTAGAGTACCGAAATCCCTCCCCCACCCCAGTTTGAAATGCTGTTTTCAATGTAGATAAGTCTTGACGTCTTGACTATCCACCATGTCCCATAGGTTACGGCACCTTGCTGCCTCCCACTAAGTGAAATCTCCAACCTTCCGTCCTGGGGCAAAGGAAAGGTTGTCAGACACACCGACTGAACCAGGGAATCCCACACTTACCCCACCAGCGCTGTGATCCTACTCATATACATTCCTAGGCCTGTCTGCTCTGGGGCACCAGAGTACTTCGTCTAGGGCCTTCTCCACCGCCGCTCTATCCACCTGCTTCCAGAGTGGGCACCATTGGCATTCTCATGGTGGCCTGCAGACATGTGTTGTTTCAAATGAAACTACACATTTGTTTTTGAAGAGCCTTAAAAAAATATTTTTGCAGATCCGTCACTGGGAGAGCCTGAAAGTAGTAGAGGATCTTGGGGAGGATCAGTATCTTCAGAGTGGTTATTCTCCCCAGCCACAATATCGACATGGGCCTTCAATCTAGCAGCAGCTGCCTCATCTTCACTAGGAGAGGCTGGTAATTGGCCCTATACATTGTACCTAGAAGCCCTGTAAATTGTACTCCCTCAATCCCCCAACCCGCTCCTCCGGCAAGGTCAGGTTGAGCAATTACGACTTGTGGCCATTGATCTTCAGGCCTACAATGGAGACAAACTCATCTAGCTCCCTAAAAATTGCTGGCACAGTTGTTTCTGGGGTTGTAATCGCTAGCAACATGTCATCCGCAAACGCAATCACCTTGTTCTCCCTACCCTCCCCCCAAAACAAATTCCCTTGACATCCAGTGCACCTCTAACTCGGGCAAGTAGTGGTTCTAGGTGGATTGTGTGAAGAAGCGCAGAGAGCGGGCACCCCTGTTTCGAACACTGAGAAACCCTTATCGCCTGGGAAAGCTGGCCATTGATCGCTAGGTGGAGGGTTGGGGCCTGATAATGGGCTCTCATCATCCTTAAGAACGTCATCCCAAATCCCATGGCCTCGAAGATGCAGAAAAGGAAAGACCATTCTACACGGTCGAAGGGTTCTCCGTGTCCAAGGGCAGGATCGCTGCCCGAGTTTTGATCAAATTGGCTTTCTCAATAAGATGGCATACCCTACGTATATATTGTCAAAAGTCTGCCCAGACTGGTCCGGTCCAATCAGTTTAGAGAGTAACCTGTCCAAGCGAGACGCCAAATTCTTGGTATATATTTTCACGTCGATATTAATTTGGGCAATGGGGCGATATGACTCATACAACGTGACGTCTTTATTGGGTTTAGTGAGCAGCACCACTTTGGCCTCCTCCACTGATGGGGTGATACGTCCAGTCTTCCCGAAGGAGTTGAAGAGAGGCACCGGGATCAACACGTTCTTGAAAGCTTTGTAAAAACTCTTCACGTAGCCATCCTGCACTGGAGCCCTACCACTCGGCAACAATAAGATCGCGTCCTCACATCCTTGGGGGTAATATTCCCCTTCAACTCTTCCCTTTCACGGTAAAGTAATCTTCTGTAGGGGGAATCCCGCCAGATGTTCCCCCTGGGCCGTCTCCTCGGATGAGTCTGATGATTATAGGTCTGAGTAGAATTCCGTAAAGGCATCTATGATGTCCTTGTTTGAAGAGCTCTCCCCTTTCTGCCCTATTCTAATCTTCAATATGATCCTGGGTGCTTCTTTCTTACTCACCTGTCTCACCAAATGTCGGTCGCCCTTTTTTGCCTTGATATAATATTTTTGTTGCAGGTATAGGACGGATTGCTCAGCCCTCCTGGTTTGGAGTACCTCTAACTGACCCTTAACCAGCCTATATTCTTTCCTGACCGCATTACCTGCGTCCTTCTCCATTTTGGCCATTACCTGTTTGAGCTGACCTTCAAGCTCCACGTACAACTGATTTAGCTGCTGTTTATCTCTCTGCATTTTTTTCACAATTAGCTCTCCCCTCATGGTCAGAGGCGTAGACAGGGTAGGGCCTGAGCGGGTAAGGCCCACCCAGAATCTATAAATGCCCACTCAGCAGCTCTTTGTGGGAATTTACAGATGTTAATGTCACTGTGGTGGGCCCAACTACATTAGCTTCAGGCCCCACTTGTTAGACAATCCTGGGTACGCCTCTGCTCATGGTAGCCTTCAATGCGTCCCACACAATATGGACTTCCGCCCCATGTGTACTGTTAACTGCAAAGAATTCCCTAATCCTACTGTGTGGGTCCTCGCAGATCACCTAATCTTTAAGGAGGTGTTCTGGGAACCTCCATTTCCATAACCCTGCCCCCCCCCTTCGGCTCACTGTAAGATGAATGGGCACATGGTCTGAAACTATCGCCCCCAGGTCGACATCTCTCACTTGTCCCACAACGGTACGCGATACCCAAATATAGTCGATCCTTGAGAAGGGCCTATGGACATGGGAGTAGAATGTATACCCTCTATCCTTCCTGTGTGTTTCCCTTCAGGAGTCCACTGGGGCTAATTGTGCCATGCACTCTGTGAGAAACAAGAAGGTGTCTCACCCACTAGTCCCCGGAGATCTGTCATCCAGGTGACCAGGACACGGCCATCGCTATTGGATCCAGTTCCTGGGGGTAGACCAGTGGGGGAGGATCTCCTGGATGGGGGGGTCTTCAGGGAGTGAAAGTGGGAGACCGACGGGCGAGACACAGTACCCCCTTCCTTACAACGCCTTTTCCCCATCCTAACCGCAGGATATTTAGAAGCTCACCCCCCCTTTCCCAACACGAATACTTTCTTACACCGTGAAAGATAACGGACTAACACCAGGGCCGTTTACCAGACACGTCCCAACACAAGGGTCAGGCAGAGTCAGGCAATTAACAATAACTACGCACACCATTACGGCCCTTTCCCTTCCCCACAGGGATAAAAGGCAGAGCACGAGAGCACACTTTGAGCGGGGCTGAATGCATGAGGAAACAGCCATTCTGGACAGCCAGTTCAAACGGAGGAGAAAGGTGGCGGGACCTGGAGGGATGACAAGGAGGGAATTGCTATTGCCCTTTTCAACTCGGACCAGCAAAGCCTCTGAAAGAGAAATCATAAGACCGTGAAGTCCAGCTGGAGTGTGGTGTGACAGGTGTCAATGGCACACAGGGCCCTCCCGCACTGATAGCCAAAGCAGGGAAAAGCGCTTGCCGCTGTGGTGCCGTCCTTCACTCCCGAGACAAAAAGCTCCAACAGAAGAACTTGTGTAAATTGAACTTTAAAGAAACCGAAGTAAAAGGTCCAAAAACAGAGTGGTCCGGTGCAGCGGGCCACTCATTCGAAGGACTGTGACTGGATCCTTTTTGTGTTGTGCTGTTTTGTTGAAAGTACAAGCAACAAGAGGCCTTAGGAGAGGCTGGCGTGAAGTGTCGAAGTAGTCCTATGAGGGTTGAGCAAAACCCCTCGTACACTCGAAAGTCTTTGACACACTGAGGAAAACTGAGTGAACTGTGAAATTGGCAAGTGTGAACTAGACAGACGAATGCCAGGAGAAAGCTAGGTAAAGGAAAACCCTGCTTTCTGATGAGACTGTTAACTTTGATAAGGGCAAATGTGCACCCGACTGAGGGATGCCTGCGAAGACATTGAGACTTTTTGAATGTTAAGTTTTGAGTGAAAGGCTGTAGTGAATCCGACTGAGGGAGGCTAACTTTGCAAGAAGGATCAGGGTCCGGCTGAGGGGGATCCAAGGGGCGAAGAGCAATCGCCCAATGTGAAAGATTACCAGGGGAACTTTTATTTGTTTATTGTTTATGGTCCAGCAGGCCTTCTAAGGCAAGAGACTATACAGGTAAGAGACTTGGCCCCAGAAGGTCCTGGCATCGTTGAAAGGAACTGTAACCTCGTGCTGGTGAAGCCCAGGAGTGGGCTGTGCTCAAAGGTCCTACCTTGTCCAATGCTAAAAACATGGGGAAAGGAACCCCAGCCATACCATCCTGACTTATGATTTGGTGAACACTTCTTTCTTTTCTTGTGAACATTATCCCACACTATTTTGTAGCTTAGTTGTAAGGATTGGCAATAGTTAGTATAGGCCCTTTTTATTTGACAAAACGCCACTAGGACTGTCTTATTATTATTTGATGGTCGTAGCTTGCTCCCATCTTAGATTTAGGTTTAGATTAGACATTTTTCTCGCCCATTATACAGTTTAATAAACACCCTTGAACTGTGATCACTTGTCTGTCTTTACTGTTGCCGCAAGGAAAGTAAAAACGGAACCGTCACTGGTATTTGTCACTCGATTCTCCACGCAAAGTGGGCGTATTAAATCAATCATTAAAAAGCACTGGCAAGTGCTATCCTGTGACCAAAAAACAGAAGAACTCTTTAAAGAACCACCTACATTTGCCTACCAACGTAGCAGGAACTTTCGAGACAGTTTGGTACAAACGAGACAACGTAAGAAACAACCAGATACTAAACGTGTTGGAACCTTTCCATGTCTACAATGTAGTAATTGCAGTTATGTGTTGAAAGGATCAGTCATCAACCATACGCACACGGGGAGAAAAATCATGTTGAAATCATTTGCAACCTGTGACACCCCAAACATTATCTACGGTATAAAGTGTCCCTGTGGACAATTCTATGTGGGTCAGTCCCAAAGAAAAGCCAAACTCCGTTGGAACGAGCATCGCTCGTGTATATGGAATAAAAATTTGAATTCTGCAGTTGCAAGACATTGGATCAAAGAGAGACACAATTTGACACAAATCCGGTTCATGGTGTTGGAGGTAGTTTGGAGTAATGATCCTCACGAGAACATACAAACAAAATTAGATAGAAGAGAGTGTTATTGGATCGAAGCTTTGGGGTGTCTTACCCCGCGAGGAATGAACGAAACGAAGAGATCAATTGGGCATGTTTCCTATAAGCATGCGAAAGACTGTGGCGCTGTGAGAGGGACACCAACAGTGACACATCCACTGTGGAAAGTCAATGGTTGACGACATGTAATAAGGAAGCACAGTATCGATGGGACGCAGATAACATGGGTCCTCTTGGAGGATTCACTTAAATAGTTGCTGTACTATGTGCAATCTGCATGCTAAGAGTAACTACTACTGTAGTTCATTACATAGACATTTTTCCGTGTATATAAAAATGTTTTTTGTAGACACCTCACTATTACCGTTATGTTTGTAATCTAATGTTGCAAACATGGATCAACATCAAGATTACATTTAGTGTAACATATCTAACATAGATATGTAATCACCACGTGGGAATACACGTTAATACAATAAGGAGTACCTCTGCGTTTTGACACTGACAGCCACACTAAGATGACATAGGCAAGTGTACACATCAAAGGGTAAGCTTATATGTAATTCTATAGATGAATGAGACCCCGGTCATCCCGTCTCCCCGTTGCCATGGGGACACGGGACGCGAGGCGTCGCAACGCAGGCCAGGTGCCACGCGTGAGCGTACGCTTTACGGGGTAGCTACAGGAATCTGCACTCAGAGGCTAGATAGTACCTTTCGACTTTCTACGATGGTTTTGAACACATCTGTTCATTGACATTTAAGATCTGATATTAGAGATAAGTATTTGATTATTTACAAAAACAGTGAGAGTACTTACATTACCCTACACCAGATCGTCCGGCCTCTCTGTTCCCATAAGGACGGGAGACATGAGACGTCGTCACGCAGACTAGGAGCCACGTGACAGCTCACGCTGAACGAGGTTGCCTAAGTAACCGCATAGAAGCTTATCCACTGTTTCCCTACGGGGCACAGGTTTACGAGAACAGCCGACACGTTGCACGGATCGAACACAGCATCGGTTGCTCAGAGATTATACACACGCAAGCAAATAACAACGCGTGAGTCTGAACCCCATACTCTAGAGGAACTTAACCGGACGTAGGATTGTCCATACAGCAATTATTTGAATATTTGTTATCTTTTCCATTTAGAATACAGGTGGTGGAATTGTTGCACGCAGAGAGTTGTTCACTTTAGAAAGGTGCTAGGCACAACAGGAAACTATAAAGGTAATTTGAACACACTTTTGAGATATATACAGAATTTTTTTTTTTTGACGATTAATGTGCACAACCATGCAATTACGTTAAACTAACAAAGGCTCCGTATTGTTGTTGTCTCCTCCCCCATAACCCTATCTTCTGCCTAATGTGAATTACCTTTATTGGGTATGTATGATTTTCATTTATACAATACATTTTTTTGTTGATTTATGATCTGAATAATGGCGAACTGTGTCAATGTTCATAATCTACTTCCTGAACGTTTATTTGAATTGTGACTTCCTTCTAACATGGAAACAATTTATGTTTTATGTTGAAATGCTTTTGATTTGTTTATGTATTATAATAATTGCAGAAGCTATATCAAATAGTGTGGTTAACGCCCTGAAGAAGGAGATCCGCTCCGAAATGCATTGGCATTAAAATAACCATACGTAAAATGAAACAAGTCTGTTCCTTGCTTGATGAAATACCTAGTTGACGAATTAGAGATTGAGTACCATTCATTTAAAGATCAGTTTTGAGCTGTATCTTACATCTTTTTTGGACATTTATCGCTTATGTATACACAAATTTACAGTTGGATGAAAACCTCAAGTATGCAAGACATTAGAGCAAAGGTAATTTAATGAATGAGATCCACAAGAGCTCCCACGCAGAGCGCCGGGCTTAGTTGGATGAGTTCATCCAACTTCTTTTTGCAAGGTGTCTTTACTGTTGCCACCATGAGTACCTTACAAATGGTGTCAGATGTGGGATGTGAATCAATTGAAACTAATTGGGGAACCCTACCATTTAAAAAACTTAGTCAGAGAGCTTCTAACCCTTCTGTTGACACCAATGAAACAATAGGTTTTGATATCTGTAGCAGTAGAAAAGATACTATCTCCCCTGGGAAAAGAGGAATTAATCCTACAGACTTGGTTTTAATACCCCCTCCGGGGTGTTACATAAGATTGGCCCCAAAGTCTGGCCTAGCACAGAAGTTCAGTATAGACGTTTTTAGCATGCGTCATCTATCCCAACTTCAAGGGGAGCTATAAAGGTTCTCGAACAGAATCATGGTGAAGTCCCCTTTGACGTACGTTGTGGAGATCAAATTGCTCAAGGAAATTTGAAAAGAGCTTTATTTCCTCAGTTTAAAGAAAGTGAACCAGACGAAACAGAGAGAGGTACCTTAGGCTTCGGGGAAGCTCATCAAAGAAAGGGAGAATAGCCTACCATCTATCCCGACATAGCCTTCACTCAGTGCAATGATCCAGCTCTCGCGGAAGCTTTTCTACATGTTATTCTGGAAGGAGAAGGTATAGAGGAAGGAAGCCTCTTTTTCTTCCTAAAACAAGGGTTACTTTATAGAAGAGAGACATCCATGGAAGGCTTAGTAAAAACACAGTTGGTAATACCCAAGAGCCACCGAAAGGTTGTACTGGAGACTGCGCATTCCCATCTAACCGGGGGCCACTTCGGACAATTTAAAACCCAGGCAGATATTAGTGGGAGGTTTTACTGGCCAGGTACTCATGCCGACATAAAGACCTTTATCCAAGCATGCAAAATATATGTCAAAAGACCAGCACGCAAATCCCATTACACGTCTCTCTGAAACCTGTTGCCGATCATAGAAGTCCCTTTTTTCAGTATCGGAATGGACATAATTGGACCTCTAGAAACACCCAGACAAGGCAACAAATATGTCCTTGTGATCTTGTTATGCGACCCAATAACCCAAAGTATTCCCAATGCGAAATAATACCACACAGCAAATCCTTAAACACTTCCCACCATATTTTTCCAGGATTGGCTTTCTCAGGGAAATGGTTCATAGTGATAATACCGAATCAAAAAATCTCGAAAACAAAAATCTCGAATACAAAAGGCCGAAAAAAAAAATATCGAATTTTTTTTTCAATGTGTTTTTTTCCAAAATGGGGGGGTTCCCCCCCAACCCCCCTTTTTTCATTTTTTTTTATTTTACCCCTTTTTTTTACTTACCTGACCCCAAAAACATATATAAATAAATAAATAAAAAATTCGATATTTTTTTTTTCGAGATTTTTGTTTCGGGCTTTTTGTCATTCGAGATTTTGTTTTCGAGATTTTGACTGACCACCCAGGGAAATACTAACCAACCAAGGTTTGAATTTTATGAGTAAGCTTATGGCAGAAGTCAAAGAGCAAAACAAAAGAGGTTATGGCTGGAAAGTTTAGAATGCAGCTTAACGTCTGGCATTGCTCTGGGCAGCCCTCCAGACCATTGTTCTTTGCCTGCCAAGCCATTACAAAAGGGAAAAGCCCATATGCAAATCAGGCTTGGTCCAGAGCCCGAACTGCTAGGTCACATCCCATCTACACGAGACCACAAGCATCCCCAGACATGTTTCAGCCTTGTTGGGCATCATCAGTGAGGAGTAGCTTGGGTTTCAAGGCCCAGCAGGCACAGGACCCACGTCTGGGCATACCCGTCCCACTCGGGGGTGACAATAGCAAAACAAAAGAGGTGATGGCTGTAAGGTTTATAATAAATCTTAACCTCTGGCATTGCTCTGGGCAACCCTCCAGACCATAATTCTTCGCCTGCCAAGCCAATACAAAAGGGAAAAGACCATGTGCAAATCAGGCTTAGTCTCACCACTAAAGGGGTAGTCCAGCCCGAACTGCTCGGTCACATCCCTTCTATCCGAGACCACAAGCATCCCCAGACATGTATCAGCCATGTTGGGCATCATCAGTGAGGAGTAGCTTGTGTCTCTAGGCCCAGCAGGCACAGGACCCACACCTGGGCATACCTGTCTCACTCTGGGTGATGATAGCAAAACAAAAGAGCTGATGGCTGGAAGGTTTAGAATAAAACGTAACCTCTGGCATTGCTCTGGGCAACCCTACAGACCATCGTTCTTTGCCTGCCAAGCCTTTACAAAAGGGAAAAGACCATATGCATATCAGGCTTGGTCCCACCCCCAGAGGGGTAGTCCAGCCCGGACTGCTAGGTCGCATCCCTTCTGCACAAGACCACAAGCATCCCGAGACATGTTTCAGCCTTGTTGGGCGTCATCAGTGAGGAGTAGCTATGGTCTTTAGGCCCAGCAGGCACGGGACCCACGTCTGGGTATACCCGTCCGACTCAGGGTGACGATAGCAAAACAAAAGAGATGATGGCTTGAAGGTTTAGACTAAATCTTAACCTCTGGCATTGCTCTGGGCAAAACTCCAGACCATCGTTATTCGCCTGTCAAGCCATTACAAAAGGGAAAAGACCATATGCAAATCAGGTTGGTCCCACACACAAAGAGGTAGTCCAGCCCGAACTGCTAGGTCACATGCCTTCTGCATGAAACCAAAAGCATCCCCAGACATGTTTCAGCCTTGTTGGGCATCATCACTGAGGAGTAGCTTGGGTCTCTAGGCCCAGGAGGCCTAGGATCCATGTCTGGGCATACCGGTCCCACTAGGGATGACAACCAAAACAAAAGAGGTGATGGCCGGAAGGTTTAGAGTAAATGATAACCTCTGGCATTGCTCTGAGCAACCCTAAAGACCATCATTCTTAGCCATCCAAGCCATTACAAAAGGGAAAAGACCATATGCAAATCAGGCTTTGGTCCCACCCCTAAAGGGATAGTTTAGCCCGAACTGCTAGGTCACATCACTTCTGCACGAGACCACAAGCATCCCCAGACATGTTTCAGCCTTGTTAGGCGTCATCAGTGAGGAGTAGCTTGGGTCTCTAGGCCCAGCAGGCACAGGACCCACATCTGCGCATACCCGGCCCACTCGGGGTGACAATAGTAAAGCTAAAGAGGTGATGCGTGGAAGTTTAGAATAAATCTTAACCTCTGGCATTGCTCTGGACAAACCTCCAGACCATCGTTCTTCACCCTCCAAGCCATTACAAAAGGGAAAAGACCATATGCAAATCAGGCTTGGTCCCACCCCCAAAGGGGTCGTCCAGCCCAAACTGCTAGGTCACATCTCTTTTGCACGAGACCACAAGCATCCCCAGACATGTTTCAGCCTTGTTGGCCGTCATCAGTGAGTGAGGAGTAGCTTGGGTCGCTAGGCCCAGCAGGCACAGGACCCATGTCTGTGCATATCCGTGCCACTCGGGGTGACAATAGCAAAACAAAAGAGGTGATGGCTGGAAGGTTTAGAATAAATCTTAACCTCTGGCATTGCTCTGGGCAACTCTCCAGACCATTGTTCTTCCCCTGCCAAGCCATTACAAAAGGGAAAAGACCATATGCAAATCAGGCTTGGTCCCGCCCTCAAAGGGGTAGTACAGCCCGAACTACTAGGTCACATCACTTCTAAACGAGACCACAAGCATCCCCAGACATGTTTCAGCCTTGTTGGGCGTCATCAGTGAGGAGTAGATTGGGTTTCTAGGCCGAACTGGCACGGGACCCACGTTTGGGCATACCCGTCCTCCTCAGGGTGACAATAGCAAAATACAAGAAGTGATGGCTGGAAGGTTTAGGATAAATCTTAACCTCTGGCATTGCTCTGGGCAACCCTCCAGACCATCGTTCTTCGCCTGCCAAGCCATTACAAAAGGGAAAAGACCATATGCAAATCAAGCTTGGTCCTACCCCCAAAGCGGTAGTCCAGCCCGAGCTGCTAGGTTGCATCACTTCTGCATGGGACCACAAGCATTAATTCAATGCCAGAAAAGGAGGACGTGGTGCCAGAAAAGGAGGACGTGGCACACCCTACTTGAAACTCTACAATCTGAGGAACCAGAGAGTTTGGGAATCGTGTAAGCATACAATGTGAAAAGACAAACGAGTGGAGGGGGCAACACCTCCCTAGAACTTTGAGGACTGTTACTTTATAAAACGAGGGGCCTGGCCACCTACCTGGGAGGGAGAGGTATTTATCTGAGGAAGATCGTATTGGCAGTTATTGTAGTTCCTATTATTTTTCTTTTTGTGTGGAAGTTCCCAAGTACCTTATGTGTGTCCATATTGTTCCTAGTACCCCAGTAATCCAGTAAAAGCAAACAATGGGGTCTTAGCACCCTTCTTGGCCCCTGCTGTCCCATGTGACAGGGGTAAAAGTAGTCCCCACTCCCCTGCCTGCTCAGAGTCCAGGACCCCTAAATCCCGCTCCCACAAGAAATGAAGAGCCAACCTTCTGCTGTTTCCTACATGGTAAAGAGAGAGAGACAAAGAAGGAAAGAGAGGAGCAAGAGAGAGAAAACCCAGTTGCCCTCCTCGTTCATATGAAGAATGTGTGTGTGTGAGTGTGTGTGTATGTTTGTGTATATGTCTGTGTGTTTGCGTGTGTGCCTGTGTGCGTTTGTGTGTGTTCCATCTAGGCAAACAAATACACCCACAGACCCTTACTCTAGTGTCCAGGGAGGGTCCCTTTCTAACTGCATACCTTAAGAATGCCTGGCCCTCATGGAGAAGAAAGACAAATAAAGTAAAGGTCTCCTCAGGCCCCACATAATTTTCAGTAATGGTATCTGTTACCTTCAGCACTTAAGAAGGGGCCCCAAAGAAAGTTCATTCATCCGCTGAGGTTGTTAGGCATCGACTTTACCAATATAAGTGAGTCCTGTGATGAATTTAAAGGCAGGAAGCTACCCCATTTCCATTGGCCTCACCAGCCAGTGTTGCATGTTGCAACAAAATACTGAAAAGGGACCACCGCTTGCCCTATATCCCTTCTGTGCATGCACGCCACTGTAACCAGCTGCCCTGAAAAGAGACTAAAGACAAAGACATGACACCAACTCCCCCTGCCTGAGGTAGGCTCCTGCTAGGCTCCTGCTCCATTAGGGCACCATTGACTCTCTCTCCTTGTGGCTCTCCTAGTTTTCAAGGGCCTGTGACCCTTCTGGAGGTTTGTGTTGTTCGGGTTTCTCAGGCTCATGTGTTCTTCATTATAAGTTGTTAAGCAAGGGGAACGTTTAACATTATCTTTAAACAAACACATAGATATCTTGTCCCTTTTCTCACACCCATATAGGCAGAGAGTACATTGGGGATATGGAGCTCCCCATGGAAATGGGAGTCCATGTTCCCTAAAGGGGAGTCACTCCCAGTGAGGATCCTCTTTCCCAAACCCCTAACAAGGGTTTTGCTGAGCAGGTTCGCCTCCCTAGCCTCAAAGGGTGTGGCTCCCTCTAGGGTAGAAGGGATGAATTCCCCAGGTTCATCACACATGGAAGTAAAAATGGAGATGAGGTGTTACTGTCGATAGTGGAGAGGTATATTATAACTCAAACATTTTAATGAAGTGCACACCGTGGGCCTCATTACGACCCTGGCGCTCCCGTAATGAACGGTGCCGGTACAGGACCGGCACCGTTCATTACAGGATGCCCTATTACGAGGTCCCCTTGCGGGACCCGCTCAGAACATCTGGTCAGACCAGACGTCCTTAGCAGGTCCCGCAAGGGGACCAGGGAGCTAATAATGGGCCCATTATTAACTAGCCCGTTATTAGCTCCGTCCCCATTTCCATTGAGCCCTATGGGGGCTCAAATGGGAATGGGAATGGGGTTTTTCAATGAGGAATTACCGGGTCCTCCAAGGTTGGAATGGCCCGGTAATTCCTCATTGAAGGAACCCGGACCTGGAACCCGGTATGGAGGCCCCTTGACTTGCTCTCTGGAGGACACCAAAAAGAAATGGCCACTCAACGTTCTAAAAGGCTTTTTCAGCATCTAACATTATGAGAACAGACAAAATATTCAGAATAGTGTTAGGCAAATGGTTCTGTCACTCTGCCAGGTATAAAGCAGCATTGATCTGGCAGTATGAGAAACAGAATGTGATGGAGCAACCAGGAGGCCAATAACTTAGCAAATATCTCTGTTAATATTAAACGTTGATATCAGCAAATAGGAAGATCATTTGTCTGGGGTGTTTTTGGGCTTAAATATAACTGTAGTCAGGGCAATCCTAGTAAGTTTAGGCACTAAATCACTCCTAAAAGACTCATACATTCTGACAGAAAGTGCTGGCAGCTCATCCATATACTCTTAAAAAAACTCAGAGGTCAGTCAGTCTGTCCCGGGGGTTTATTATTAAGCAAAATCTTTAAAATAGTCTTCTGCTCTTCCACTGTAAAAGAAACCTTCAATAGGGCTCTGAATTCTTGTTCCACCCACCCCAAACAATTTAATCTACAAACTGTGTTCTATCACTTTCAGGACTTGCCAACCTGGAGGTCTACAAACATTTATAGTATGTTGCAAATAGATAATTAATACTACCATCCGCAACTACTGTAAGAAACCTGAAGGTGTTTCACTCACTAGTCCCCGGGGATCTGTCATCCAGGTGGCCAGGTGTCACAATTCAGAACAATGAGTCAATGCCAGAAGTACTCACCAGGAATGGTACGCGATACCTCACTTGCTCTGGTTGTGTAGAACAACCTGGATTCTGAAAAGTCCAGGTCTCGTCATTCAGAGGGAGACCTTCCCAATGATGCACCTCACTAGCTACTAAAAATTCGAAAAGCTAGAGGAGTAAATCAATTGAAAGGGGGAGGATCCAATTACCACAGGGAAAAACACCAGGCTGGAATCAAAATAGTGAAGCACAGATCAGTAGGGTTCTGAGTGAGAGGATATGATAGCCCTCTTAACGAATAACCACTAACCTGGGCATAGAAGTCTCCAGACCTTCTATAGGTGTTTGTGGAATCTCCTTCTTGGGTCGTCCCTATGAAGGTAAGGCAAGTATTAAGGAGGAGCAGGTCCACAGAATCTTCTTCCTACCCCCCCTCCTTATTGGCATGTACATAACGGCTGGTAGGAACTCTTACCGTAAGGGCAGTTTGGAAGTCCAGTAACGTGTCCAAGGAGAGGTTGCAGGAGGCAGAGAAGGAAACGAGGAAGGGAAGGTTAGTGAGGGACTAGAACCCAGGCGGCACAAGGGACATGCTAGTGTCGGGTTGGTGCACACTGAGAGTAGCAGTAGAGTGTCCAAAGTCCTGTGCACAAGTAACAGTAGAAATGGGAGGAACAGCGGTGACAGGAGAGGAAAGGGTTCAGGAGCTAGGTAATGGAACCTCAGTGGATGTTATATGTTGTTTCAGGAGATTGTTGCCTTCTAGCGCTGCGGTATGGTAATTGTCTCAGAATGTAGTTAGGATCAGGGTTCGATAATGCGGAGGGCAGGAGAAGGCTGACTTATTTCAGCGTGGTCCTAATTGCCGTAGTATTTCTGGTGGCAATGGAACGCAGCTAATAGCAGAGCCGGAAGGCGTTTCTTGCACACAAAGCTCATAATGAAAACCAGGAGAAGCGAACGAAGCAACACAAAATCCAAAGGCGGACCGAGGTCGGAACCGCACGGTTGTTGACAGAGAGTCCAGATGCAGGCAGGGTCGGCAACAGGAAAACAGACAAGGATCAGCCAACAAGGCGTAGCCAAGAAAGGAGCCAAGGAACAGCGATGCATCCACCTGAGATTCACAATGAGAAGCACCGGACAACGGGCTGTGATTAGTTTTAAGGCATCCTGGGACGCGGCGCTAACGAGGCAATGTAGCGCTTTGTGTCACATAACCACGGATGGTCTTGAAACGCAGCGTTGCTGCATGGCGTCTCGAGATACACCACGTTGCCATGGCAACCTCCCAGACAGTTTCCAATGCATGAAAAAGGGTCTTGCTGCTCTAGAAGCAGACGAGAGGCGGAATCGCCGCAATGCACATGGAAGTCCTGACCCTGTGATGACTGGAGGGTCTGGAGGTATGACACCAGGACACGGCCATCGCTATTGGATGCAGTTCCTGGGGGTGGACCAGTGCGGGAGGATCACCTGGGTGAGGGGTCTTCGGGGAGTGCAAGTGGGACACTGCAGGGTGAGACGCGGTACCCCCTTCCTTATGACACCTTTTCCCAATCCCACCCCAAAGGATATCTAGAAACTCATTACCCCCCTTTCTTGACACAAACACTTTCTCACCGACCGTTTACCATGAAAGACAACAGACTAACACCAGAGCCGTATACCTGACATGTCCCAGCAAAGAGGTCAGGCAATTGCCGATAATTACACACACCTGACTTCCCTTTCCCCATAGGGATAAAAGGCAGAGCATGAAAGCACACTCTGAGCAAGGCTAAACGCATGAGGAAGCAGCTACTCCAGGATGGCAGTTCAAACAGAGGAGAAAAGCCGCTAGACCTGAAAGGACAACGAAGGGGGATTTGCCCTTGCCCTTTTCAAACCAGACCCGCGGAGCCTCAGAGAAGGGAGACGTAAGACTGGGAATTGCAGATGGCGAATGGTGCAAAGGAGGTCAGCGGTATATGGGACCCTCACGCACTGATAGCCCCGGAGGGGAGAAGCGGTTTCCATCGTAGTACCATCCTTGACTCCAGAGGCAGGAGACGCCAACAGAGTTCGGCACAGCCGGTGAGTTGGAAAGAGCTGATAATAGATCGGACTGTGTTGGGCTCAAGATTGCGAAGAGCAACATTATACGAAGAAAGAAGACTAATGGACAAAGGCCCTTTGTAAGCCAAATTGGTATCAGAGTTAGAGTGGTCCGGCGCCACGTGGGCGCTTATTTGAAGGACTCTTGATTGGTACCCTGCTCCTGAACAAGGAGAATGTATTGAACTGGGAAATCGAAGTGATCCTGGAGCGGGTTATGTCCCATGCACAGTCGAAAGTCTTTGGTTGTTGTAGAAACTACAAGTACCAAGAGGCCCTGAGGGGAGGCCGGCTTGAGGTGTCAAAGTGGTCATACAAGGGTCAAGCCAAACCCCTTGTTTAGTCGAAGGTTTTTGGCATTTTGTGGAGGCAAATGTAAACCGACCACCAAGAGAAAGCTAAACAAAGTGAACTGTGAAAATGGGTTAAGTGTGAACCCGACTGAGGGATGCCTGTAAATTAGGGTAAACAGTAACCCATCCGAGAACATTGTGGTGATAAAACTGTGTGAAGCCTGACTGCGGGGTTAAGGAAAAGCCTAACAGGGGGCTGAGACCCAGACTTGGGTAGGGGAAGAACCTAAGTGGTCTAGAATTACTTTCTTTTGAACTGTGTTAAAATGGCAAGGTGAACCTGATGGAGAGGTCTCAGGGGAAAGCCAAAAGAAGTAAATCCTGCATTGTGAGAAAACGAAGTAAACTGTTTATTTTGGCAAATGTGAAACTGACTGAAGGATGCCTGCGAATAAGGATGAGCAGTAATACACCCGTGAACATTGTGATGACAAGTGTGAACCCGACTGAGAGATGTCCACAGTGAGTAGTTGGTGAACCGAGGATAGCACAGGGTCAATACGCTAGTCATGGAAGCAAAACCACACAGAGCAACAGAGGCTTGAATCCTGGATCCGCGCTTATAAACCAAACTCAGGTAGAGTATTAGGCGCATTATAAAAAAAAACAATCAAATAAATGAATAAATAAGTCTGACTGAGGGAGGCTAAAATTGAGAAGTGGTTGGTCTGAGTCCGACTGAGGGAGGCTAACGCTGAGAGAAGGATCAGAGCCTGGCTGAGGGGGATCCAAGGGTGAAGAGTAATCACCCAACGTGAAGATTAGCAGAAGGAACGTTTGTTTTGTTGTTAATGGCATATCAGGCCCTCTGAAGCAAGAGACTTTGCATGAAAGTGACTTGGACACAGAGAAGGTCCTGATATTGAGAAAAGGAACTGCAACCTTGTGCCAGAGAAGTCCAGGAGTGTGCTATGCGTCCCGTTCTAAAAACATGGGGAAGGGAGACCTCGTCCATAACATCCTGACTTATCATTTTGTGAACACTCCTTTCTTTTCTTGTGAACATTATCCCACACTATTTTTGTAGCATAGTGGTAAGGATTCGCAATAGTTTTTTTTTAGTATGGGCCCTTTTTATTTGACTAAACTCCACTTTGACAGTATTATTATTATTTGATGGTCATAGCTTGCTCCCATCTTAGATTTAGGTTTAGATTAGGCATTTATGTCACCCATTTTTACAGTGTAATAAACACCCTTGAACTGTGATCACTTGTTTCTGTCTTACTTTGATACCATGCATTCCTTACACTACACCTACAGTCTCCTGTACAGCCTGTATATTACTGGTGCCCTTTTCTTGTTAAATCATCCATACAAGCAATTGTCCAGTCCTGTTATTTTCTCCATATTGCCTATTCTGCTTTTGTATTCTAGATTTTTGACTTTTCTTTCTTCAGCATCCTTAAATCATTATAATTTCTCTTTTATTTCTCCCAAAACTAGTTTTTAAGATATCTGTGCACATCCACGTTCTCAACTTTGTCTCCAATTAACACTGTCCCTTTCTAGCTTATTTATTTAAGAGCACCAGCCACATTTGATATACAGGCACCCCTGATGAAGATCTTAAAGACCTCCCAGAGCATTCTGTTAGCCGTAACTTACCCCTCAATCTTTTAATGAAATAATGTTATGTCATCCACTATTCCGTTGTATACACGATCTGATAAAGCATCATATCTAAAATGCCATCTATTATTGTGTGGGTCCTCTTGGCGAAAGCATATAGCAGATTAACTAGCACCTGCTCTGATAATGTTCAGGGAAGTATTTTACATTGTTGAAGACCAACACCTTATAGAAATATCATCTGATCGATATGCTAGAGAGCATCATGCATAGAAGTGTAAAATGTGTATTCTTTAGTATTAAGATATAAATGGCAGCATGTGTCTGTTAAAGACTAGTATTATGCAGTATCTTACAAAACCAACGCTGCTAGTGGGAGGTTTCTCGCTGTGGTCATGGATTGATCAAATTGAAGGTCCAAAGCCGTACTGAAATCCCCTGCCCAAATTATAACATGGTTTAAATATCGATATATAGCTGATGTACAGCCTGTTAGATGAATACTGCGTCGTCCAGATTTGGGACATATATATTAACAATTGACAGTATGATGCCACCCACCTTCCCAATGACCAGAAGCAAACAACATTCATCATACTGTTCTACCATGCACAATTGAAATTGTGTGGATCTGTTTATGAGTATTGCTATAGTTCTAGAGCTAGTAACATATAAGGAATCACACATGTTTTCAGCGGGGTGCAATGGAAACTCTACTATCAACATGTATTTTTGTGTCTCTTGTAGTAATATGGTGTCTTTTCAATGTCTCTTGTTGTATGCCACAATCTGTCTAGCCTTAACACATCAAATATTCTAGATCGTTACAGTTAAGATGATTGATAAAAATCATTAATTATCAGGAACCTCTGAAAGTCAAGTGTATATTTCCAAAACAGATATGTATCCTAAATGTATACATCGCCAAGCTAAAAAAACAGTTTCCCATCCCAACTGTACACTCACAGGTAGTGAAAAGGGCGAGAAATGACCTGCAGGAATAAGTCATTCCAGACAGCCGAGCACAGCAAAGGATCTCTCCTTGCTCCACAGTACCAAAATGATTCCAAAGGTGTCTCCACAGTACCAAAACGATTCCAAAGCTGTCGCTGCACACACAAAGGGACAGATTTTGCAGAGTGCCATTGTTGAATTCAAATTGTGTCTGCACACTTGTTAAATCAGGTGGGCCTACGCTGCCACTGTCCCACAGAACAATCCAGATGGTGCATAATCATCATCTCATTATCATGCACCTCATGGTGTATAGAGTGTCTCTTTATTTCCACTGATAGGGAGTATCACAGAAATTGTTGAGCACGTTATTTTATCCTGCAGCTTCTGTATCTCCACTGTATCCAGGTAGCCTTTTACAATAATGCGGCGAGACTTCCTGAAATCTTAAATGGCAGAGCTCATTATTGATTCCACTGGAGTCTGTACACCATCAAAAGTAAGTATACGCTGAGGGACAAGAAACAAGTCACAATGCAAATGATTGCAAGGTAATTGAAGGTTTCTGCAACAGGTATGGAGTGCCATTAGATCATGGCCATCTGGGTCACTGCTCGTGCATGCCACCCCACCGTCTACACTATGACTTTTAAATACAGTTGATAAAGTAGCACAGGATATATATATATATATATATATATATATATATATATATATATATATATAAAAAAACACATGTGTATAGAGGGTTGTAACACTACAAAAACCCCCCTACCAAACATGCCAAAAGTATTCCCAGCACTCAAGACCAAAACACCTTCTTACAAAAATATTTCGTTTTTATTAATTATAAAAACAAATAACCAACTGTGCAAATATGCAGTAAAGGGTAGGTGTAAATAAAAAACCTCCCCATGGCATACAGGTTAAACAACACTCACCCCCCAGGGTGGAAAATCGCCACGCGTTCCGCCTGGATATACCAAGCTTCCTCAGGCTGATCAAACTCCAAATCCGTGTAAACACATCCCATTTAAAACTCAAGGAAAGCAACTCGAGCGAGGGGCTCCTCCCCCTTCTCATTATTTCCGATCACATGATCGCTTCGTGCCGCATTGTAAAATACATAGAGCGGGCCGCCATTGTTAAATGACTAAATAGTCATTGTATTACTTCTGAATGCAATGCGCTGGTTATGAAGTAAATGCCATTTTAATATGAGAATGAGTGGGGAAAGAGCTCCTCGCTACACATTGCATCTCCCTGATTAAAAACATTAATTTCTTAACACATTAGCTCGTGTTTAACTGCGCTAGTGCGCCTTTTTCTGACATGGGTAAACCTTATCAACCTTGACAAGAGTTTACCCATTACGTCCCTGGGTTTGTAGTGTGTTATTTTAAAAGCCAAAAACGGCTCGCCACCAAATTCATAAAAACCAAAGCTCTCCACTTCAGATGTGGGACATAGTGCCCTCTAGTGGAGAAAAGCTATATCTATTTTAGTTTGATCTTATGTATAAAGCTTTCACATACTCAGAATAATTTCCACTGTCATTACATTTGTCTAAGAAATGCATATTCATTTGGATATTCAGTCTGGTTAAAGATAAAAGAACATGTGTTACCACTCAATTGTGATTATTCAACATGACTCATCCATATTGGAGGGAACAATATTCAATTGTTAATATTATACAGCTAACCACAGTATGTATGCAAAAACTGTTCAAAGTGCAAGTGCTCCTAGTGTTCATACCTCAACAATATCTTGGGCAAAAAAGTGTATATATACTAGTATGTTAAATCCTAAGTTGTAATTTAATACTTCTCAACTATAGTCTTATGCTGCACATGGAAATAAGTGATTCCTTCTTACTAACAGTGGCAGCATTGAAGAAGTTCCCCAAAATTACCAACTGGAGTTCTGCTATTACATGCACTAATATATACATGTATGCATTTCTACAATAGAATGGATCAATCTCTGGGTCAATATTGAGTCCATTAGGTCTTAAAGTATCAAATTTACAAATTAGAGATGCCTCTAATTGCCTGAGTTTCAGTTCTCGGTTACCTAATCTCTTATGTTGTGGGACATGGGCAAGACCAACAAATGACATTTCCTCCACATTACCTCCATGTTTCTCTATAAAGTGACCTGTTAAAGGGTTAGTTATGTCTCCATTCTTAATGGCTCTATAATGTTGGAGGATCCTGAGCTTGAGCATTCCTATGGTTGATCCAATATAATGAAGACCACAAGTACAAGTAATAGCATATACTATAAACTTAGTCAGGCATGTTATTCTGTGTTTGTATCTCCATGAGAGGCCATTAGAGCTGACAAATGGAATTTTTGATACAAGGCTGCACATTTTACAATTTGCACATTTGCGAAAACCTCCCAGATCTTGTTTCAAAAAGTGGCCTGACTTTGTGGCTTCTGTGACCACCATGCTTGGTGATAGTATGTTCTTAAGAGTGGGTGCTTTGCGATATGTCACATTGGGAGCCATGTCTAGTACCTTCTTAAGATCAGGATCCGTCAAGAGCACATTCCAATGTTTTTTCATAATTGATTTAACTTTTATGGCCTGATGATTATATCCTGTTATAAATCTTATCTTCTCCGGTTTCTTAGTCGCTTGTGCTCTAAACAAATCCGTTCTTTTCGGAATTTCTGCTTTCTCAAAGCAGTCTGTGATTACATGTTTCTTGTAGACTCGCTTGACAAACCTTTTACCAATCTGCTTAGCTTCTGTCTGGTAGTCTAGTTCTTTACTACATGCTCTTTTGGCTCTCAGGAACTCTCCATAGGCGATTGAATTGATTAGTGGGGTAGGGTGGTGACTCTTAGCATGCAGAGTGGAATTAGAGCTAGTTTCTTTTCTAAATAATTTAGATGTTAAGCTATTGTTTTCCACAATGAATAATACATCCAGGAAGATCAATTCTTTTTTACTGTGTACACATGTCAATTCTAAATTTAAATTGTTGATATTGAGAATCTGGACATAATTGTGTAACTGTGTCTCGGTACCGTCCCATATAATGAACAAGTCATCTATGAATCGGTACCAGACAACTATATGTTTAGTAAATTCTTCCATCTCTTCTCTCCAGGCTATCTGTGTCTCCCACCATCCCATATAGAGATTGGCATAAGTGGGGGCCATACAAGACCCCATAGCCGTGCCCTGAGTTTGTTTGTAAATCGAAATGCCGTGTAGGAAATAGCTATGCTCCAAACAAAATTGAAGCATTTCCAACAACATTTTGTTATGCTGTCGATGACTTATAGATCTAAATTCTAAATAGAATTTACAAGCTTCAATGCCCACTTTATGTATGATGGATGTGTATAGCGAGACTACATCTAGGGAAACTAAGATGTATTGTGGTTCCCAATTGACATTGTCTACTTTAGTCAATAGGTCAGATGTGTCTCGTATATATGAACTAAGACTCTTAACAAATGGTTGTAGGAAGTAGTCTAAGAATTTGGAAGTGTTTTCTAAGAGACTCCCTATAGAAGAGACTATAGGGCGACCAGGAGGATTCGTTAAGCTTTTATGAATCTTCGGATTAAAGTAGATTAATGGTGTAACAGGAAAAGGATTTTTTAGAAACCAGTACTCCTCATCATTAATCAATTCCAGGTCACACCACTTGCGTAACATTGAATAATATAATGAATTAGTTTCCAATAATTCACTGTTCTCTACCATTGTGTAATTGCTGGTGACACTCAATTGCCTCTTTGCTTCCATATTGTATTGATTACTGTCCAAAATAACTATGCCACCCCCTTTGTCCGAAGGGCGTATTACTATGGTATGATCGTCTCTTAAGTTCTTTAATGCCTTATATTGCAGGTAATTGAGATTTCTAGATGATGGGGATATCTTCACCGGCAGTTGCTTGAGATCTTTCATAACCAGGCTTTCAAAGGTGTCAATCGGGCCACAGATGATGTTGGGGCAGAAAATCGATTTAGGTTTAAACTTGCTAAGGCAAGTGATGTCTGTAGGTATACCAAATTCTCTTTCCAATGTAGCATTGTCCAATGTTGATGCTAGCTCCCATTCAGACTCAGATTGCGATCCCATCTTCGCAATACATATTAGACTCGACATGTCCTTATCTGTGAGGGGAGATATTTCTCTACTGGATGCTTCTCTCTTTTTAGTTCCTTCACTAACCTTTGTTGCATGAAACTTGGTTAGTTTTAATTTTCTCAGGAATTTAAAGAGGTCCACTCTTGTGGATGTATAGTCATAGGGATATGTAGGGCTAAAGGATAGGCCTAAGGATAAAACCGAGTTTTCTTCTTGAGTAAGTCTTCTAGATGATATATTGAATATTTTTACTTGTAGATTTTCCTGCCTCTCGGTCTCCCCCTCGGGTTGTTGCCAGATCGTGTGATCATATTTGGTGCATTGCTTATGCTGGCATCCCCGCCTTGTCCTCTTTTTCCTATTCTTCCGGCTGCACCTCTTCCTTGTCCGGAGTATTGGCCCTTTCCCCTCTTGTCTGTTCTGCTGTCTAAATGCAGTAGTTTGAATTCCTCTAAAAAATGTAACTTTTTTGAGGTGGCTCCATCTGTGTCTGAGGTGTCTACCTCTGAACTGCTGGGTTCTACTGACAATACAGCTGGTGGTAGAGTATTTGTTGCCATTTGCTCAAGTCTTTGTTTGATAGGGGCATCAAAACGTTTAGCGAATGTATATATTCTGCCCTGTTCATAATCCAAACGATCTCTTTTGAATTTCTGTTGTTTTCTAATTCTTATTTCGCCTTCATGTCTTTCAAGGTTTTCATCCACTCTTGGCATACGTTTTTTACATTCGTCCCCATCCTCAGAGGCAAATAGCTGTTCTTCCATTTCCTCAATGTCCTTTATCAACTTGACTCTATCTGTTTTAGCATATTTAATAAGGCTCTCAATCATTTTAAATGAACATTCATTGGTGTGTTGCGTCCATTCTTCTATTAGTTTGGGATCAATGTCCTCAAATGTGGGGATGGTTAGGATTCTTAGGCCCCTTGGGATGCGTCGGACTTCCAAATATGTTTGGAGCGTCATCGCTTCCCACCACTTAGAGATTTCCTTCTTCTTTATTTTTTCCAGTTTGTCTAGTTTCTGCTGTATGGTTAGGCTTGCTGGTAGGCTCCCTTCCACCACGTCTGCTATGGCTGCTTTATCATGGTTAAAAAGAATTTGTGCAGCGGCTCGTCTCTTCGCTTCAACCTGATCTGCCATTTTGGTTGGTTTGTAAGAAAGATGATGTTAAAAAACAAAAACCTGAGCAAGTAGGAGCTGAAATAATCACTCTCCTCTCAGTACACTCTCACTCCACTCCACGCGGCTGAGGTGCGCTCAGTCGGTCTCCCCAGTTTCAGATTAATCGTCTCAAACCCTATGTTTCCTCTTCATAAATCTGAAATACCATTCAAAAGAATATGGGGGCTACACCATGGCCAAATGAAATTTTAAATAAATATTTGCATTTTCACCGACTTCGTGTCGTTAGCCATGGGAGGCGGCATCTAATGGCTATATATGTAGAAACAGAGTAGCCAATTCTAGTGCACTGCCTAACTTGTAGCTGGTGCTAGGAAAAGGAAGCTATGGCCAAGCTCCTTACTGTATAAAAAAACACATGTGTATAGAGGGTTGTAACACTACAAAAAAAACCCTACCAAACATGCGATTTTCCACCCTGGGGGGTGAGTGTTGTTTAACCTGTATGCCATGGGGAGGTTTTTTATTTACACCTACCCTTTACTGCATATTTGCACAGTTGGTTATTTGTTTTTATAATTAATAAAAACGAAATATTTTTGTAAGAAGGTGTTTTGGTCTTGAGTGCTGGGAATACTTTTGGCATGTTTGGTAGGGGGTTTTTTGTAGTGTTACAACCCTCTATACACATGTGTTTTTTTATACAGTAAGGAGCTTGGCCATAGCTTCCTTTTCCTAGCACCAGCTACAAGTTAGGCAGTGCACTAGAATTGGCTACTCTGTTTTTACATATATATATATATATATTAGTCTATGTGAATATTAATGCAAACTGTTCCCAATAAATATGGATAAGAAGTAACCATAAATTTGGTGCAATACATATTACAAAATATACTTTAACATAACTCATATTAAATACATGCAGAATATTCCCTTTAGTCCTTTTCCATACAGTCACTCATTCTCTTTGTCTGACATTTTTTTGTTTTTTTGTTAATGATATGTTTGTGTCCAAACTTTTCATTATCTGCTCGGTTTGTGGCTGTCTTTAGCTTCTCAGTGTTGTTTTTACTCAGTAATGTGTATCCAAAATTTTATGATTGTGAAAATTAGAGTCTTATCGGTGCCACCGAGCATTTGGGTCCATATTTCGTGCGTGTCTATCTGCTTCTTCGAGATGCCAAAAAAGTCTCTGAATAGGTTTCGCTTCTCGATCTAGGCAGGACATCTCATCATTAGGTGGAAGAGAGATTCTGTGGTGGTTTCCAACTTGCAAAATCTGCATTGTGTTTTTTTCGTGTCTATTTGTTTAGTTAGTGCTAAATACTCCCGCGTTGGTAGTATATTCAGACAAAAGAGGAGGTAGAGATCTCAGATCTTCTGATCAGGAAATTGAATTAGATAGGCCGGAAGTTCTTTTAGGGCTCTGGTTTCTGTGTCGCATCTGAGGAATCTTTTGTAGTGCATTTGCTGTTCTAGAGTTTTAATCCAGTCATTGCGTTGTAGTTTGCGTTTCGCGTATTGTGGTGTTTCGATCAGCATCTCTTCGGAGATTTCTTCCTGTTGCATCAATTTTTCGATCTGTGTTGACCAGCGGGATAGTGCAGTCACGTGCATTGCGTTCTTTTTTTTCCGAAGAATCTCGATTGCAGGGATTTTTTCATTTGCTATGATTTTTCTGTATAGATCGATTTGTTTCCACACGATTATTGAATCGAGTGATTCCAATGCAAGTTCATATTGAATTTTTGGCATCGGAAAATTTGATGGTAGTGCTAGTGTCTTCCTCCAAAAAGTCGCTTCATAGAATTGCCACTTCATATGCTGTTGATTGATTAAGGTTTCTCCGGCGTAGGTAAATATTGGAACTACTTTTTGTTTGAATAGGGATACACCTGGTTTAATTGAAAATTTGCCAAATTTACTATTAGAAAAGCAACCTTGGCGCGCGAGTAATTGAGCTTTTGTCTCTAGGTGGTCTTTACATTCCTGTTCATTGGGAGATGGGTTGATCATTGCACTGAGATATTTAATGTGCTTCACTGTTTCGATTGGCTCACCTCTAAGTGTGACTATTGGCGATTTATGTTTCCCTCCTTTTTGGTTTGTCAGCGTCATCAGTTTTGTTTTTGCTGTATTGATTTGTAACTCGTTATCAATCATATATTGATCTAGCTTGTTGAGGCTGGTTTGGAAGCCAGTCACTGTTTTGTCCAGAATGATGAAGTATTAGTACACAAAAGGAGAAAAGAAGATGATTAGTAATGACCCATACCCATTAGTCCTGAAAATATTGACTTGGTGTGCAACAAACTTTCATAGATTTGATCATTTTAATTATCATATTCAAATTCAATAAAACATTGTAAAAACAACTTGTTTTAAAACACACAGTATAACCCAAGATTTAGACCCACATGGTGGGTATAACACCAACCTAATGGGATAAATTATACCACAATTCACAACATCTAAAATGTACAAACACATAACAATTACAATCCACTATGTATTTAAACAAAGTGTTAACAACAACCATATCCCGACATGTTTCAGTTCTTTGTTGCTTCTCAATGCTAGAACTTTCTTCAGGGGAGAAAAACTTTTTACATCAGTTTTCACCACCATGTAATCCTGAGTAGGAGGTAGGCGATCCAAAACGGGCCACCTATAAATGTGACTTTAAGTAGCGCTAATGTCAACGTCCACCAAAATGGCAAAACTTCTTAAATCAAGTTTATTTGATAAATGGGTACTCCAAGTCACCTTCCTGGTTCCAAGATCTCCATTACGAAATAAACACAGGTGACTTTAAATGAAATTCAGTCTTCACTGTGGGATTGACTTCAAAACTTCAAACGAAGCTCGTCTGCTAAACGGAGTGTTTCACGCTATTTCGTATCTTAAAGTCTGCGGGACCCGACTCCCCTGTAGCCGATGTATAGGATCGCTGCCAGTGGGCATCCTTGTTTTAGTCCGTTCCAAGTGAGTATTGGGCTGGTCACCGTTCCGTCTTTTGTTAATCTGACTCTTATTGTGGTGTTCGAGAACAGCTGTTTGATTGGGTTGAGGATTGCTTCAGGGCATTTCCATGCTGTTATTTTTCCCCATAGTTTTTGACGGTTGACTGAGTCAAATGCTAGTTTTAAGTCGATGAAGGCTGCGTATACCTGTCGTTTTTTAGTTCTGGCTTCTTGCTTGATCAAGTTTAAGATTAGCAGGTTGATGTTGGTTCCGACGTTGCGGACACATCCGGTTTGTCGTTTAACCAGTCTTTCAGTATCAGTTGCCCATTGATTCAACTTTTTCTGTAGGTAGGACGCAAACAGCTTTCCCAGAGGATCTAATAACGCTATGGGTCTGTAATTTTCCGTCTTTTTGCGGTCGCCTTGTTTGAAGATTGGAATGAGTATTGCAGTTTTCCAGCTATTTGGTATTTGTTGTGTGGGCTTAATCACGATGAGCAGCTGTGCAAATAATGCTGCCCACTCTTCTGGGGCGCTTTTTAGGTCTGCGTTCAAGAGGCCATCAGGTCCCGGAGCTCTTGATGTTTTTAGGGCCTTAATTGTCATTTCGATGTCTTGAATATCGCATTTGAGATCCCATGGCTTATTTGAGTTAGATGTGATTGATGTATTAGTGTTGATCCTTTTCTTGTAGATGTTGTATCCAGTCCTGTTCCTCGACTTCTTGGGTCATCAAGGCCGCCGATATTTTGTTTTGGTTCAGGAGCACCCATAGTTGTCTTGTATTTCTTTGGTTCAGGGCTACCAAGATTGCTTCAGCATCTGTTTGATATAATGCTTTTGTTTGTTTTATCCAGTTCGTATATTTTTGTTTCTCTTTTTTGATTTCTTGTCTAGAGTTTAGGGAGTTTAGTGTGCTCTGTTTTTTTGAAGTGCGTAATCTTTTCTGTAAACATTTTTTCATCTGCTTGATCTCATAATTGAAGTGATGTTTGTGAAGTTTCTCTGGTATCGCCATTTTTGTGTTTCGTTGTTGGTATTCCCGTAATATCCATTCATAGTTTAGTTTGTCGTTTTCTGGTTTCACCGTGGAATCAAACTTCTTTAAGAGGGCAGGCATATGATGTTGTTTTATGCAAAGTTTTTTCGTGCCATTGGCTAATTCTAATTCAGGGAGTTTCAGTCGCACCGGGTGGACGTGTGTGTTCTCCCAGGCAATTTTTATTAGATGGTGGTCGCTGTTGACTTGGGGGGGTAATTAGTTTCGGTTGTCAGTGTTTGAGATATTCCCTCTGAGGTGAATATGTAATCTATGATGGCTCTTGAGTTGGTGCGTGACCATGTCGGTTGCATTTGTCCTTGGTCATTTATCGGTTTCCCTGCCAGCGTTAGTTGACAAATCTCTGTTTCTTTTAACCATTTCCTCGCTCTCGGGCTTAGGTTGCTTGCATCCTTTGGTGTACCATTTGCGTTAAATAAGTGGATGTTGAAGTCTCCAGCGATTATGAATTCTATCTTGGCGAACTTTGTTGACAAAATTTATATGTCGTTGCATATTGAATCTTTGAACTGATTATCATTCATAGCAGTGGGATTCCAGTAAATATTGAAGATTCCCAGGTATTTCTGTGCAGAATCACTAGCCGCTTGGATTGTCTCTGTTTGTTTCGTGAGTAAAATCAGGTAGTGGGCCCAGGATGTAGGTTCTTCTTTGTTAGTATTGACCAGTTGGAATCTATTTTGGTTAGTATTAACATTCCCGAAGATGGCCTGCCCGGCTGCAGTTGGATTGCTGGATTCATATGCGTGACGTAGCCTTCACATGTTACTTTCGATGTCAGCCATGTCTCTTGCAGACATATTATGTCCAATTTATTTAGTTCTTTGGGACCATCCACGAGTAGATGGCTATGTCCTCTGGTGTGCCAAGATCCTAGTGAGTACTCCTGTTGTGGCAGGTCAGTGTTGGTTGATGGTTATAAGTATGTTGACCGGGGGTTTCTGTGGTCCTTGTGAGTTTCTGGCCTGTTATTTCTGTGATGATTGTTGTAGGTCATGTCGCGCCAGATCTCCTGTCTCTTTGAGAGGTCATTGCGTTATATTCAGTGTGTCTGAATTTCAGTGTAGGGTTTTGCGCCATATCTAGGAGTCTTTGGTTGTTGGTTTCGTTCGTAGTTATGTTTCTCGGTTCTCAATGGTTTGTTGTTTTTTTTGTTGGTGTAGGCATGGCTTCCGGCTACTTCATCACAGGTAAAGCCCAGTCTGGCTAAATGCCCTTTTTCGCGCAATATGTGCTTCATCGTTGTTTTTGATTGTAAGTCTATATGGACCAAATGGAGTTGGTCATCGTCTCGAAAAAAAATCACATCAATGTTTTTGGATCGTATTGTGGCCAGTTGTGAGATTACGTTGAACAAACATAATATGTTGTCTCTGTTTAGTATTGTTGTTTCTTGTGTTTTTTTAATTTTGTTGATGCAGCCAGATTCTAAATGATTTTGAGGCTTTTCTCGGGTCAACAAATTCCGGGAGCACTATAGAAGGTTCAAGTTCGTCATCTTCCGCTTGGCCGTCCTGTTGTATGGATGAGCTCGCATATGATAAACTGTTTTCAGTGTCAGAAATGGTAGAGTATGAAAGTGAGGGGTTCGACTCAGTGCGCAAGATGGAATTGATTGACTGGGCTTCATGATATTCGTCCAGCATTATTAAATCTTGTGGGTGTTTTGTTAGGTCAATTGTCGACACTTGGTTTTCTATATGTTCTGAGGATGTCGGTGTCAGGTCCTGGTTCTTCCTGGCGCAGAGGCAGCACAAACGCCTCCCTCCCCGTTAGGTCTCGGCACCTGGGAGGAGACAACGCAGGCCACCTTGACGCTTTGGGGAAAGAGGGTTAGGGTCCGTAGAGTGGATAGGTAGAGGGAGTTAGGTGCACCGGAAAGAAGTTTAGGGAGATGTTGTGGATGGGTTTGGGGAGTTTGGGTTCACATGCTCCTTGGCTCCTGCCTCTCTCTCTGGTACTTTGCCCTTGCTCTCTTCTCATCCATACAATTAGCCCCAAAGTCTGTAGGGAGCCTTTGTGCTGGAGCCCCTAAACCAGGACACTGTACATCATGTACTACTATTTCTCATATATTCTATGCACTTCCTTACATTGCTTCATGCAAGGTTTCTGAGCGTGACCCTTTTTTAACAACTCTGCATTGCCTTCATTCAGTTATCCAATGAATATCACATTACCCCATGCAATACCCAAGGTACATAACCCTCAAAACACTTAGCTTCGGTTTTCTGTTCTAGCCAACGTCCTTTCAGGTCCCTTTTATGCTGACTCCCCTCGGTGGCACCTCCGGTGTCGAACTCCGCTGAAAGGAGGAATGATAATGTCAGTATGGGAGCGCGTACACTAGCGTGACTCTGACTAGGTTAGTGTCTGAACTTCGGATACATGCAACAATAGCACGTCTCTAAGAACACATGCAGCGGGTATCGGTTCCATTCACATGTGGGTTAAATGTATGCGCCAAGGTCCCATTCTCATGCAGGGTTAATTCGGGAGAGCCTAGCTTCCCCCTTTCATGCTTTCCGCAGGTCCGGAGTGCAGACGGCTTCTGGGACTCGGTGTCTAAAACCGGCCCTTTCAAGTTATGGCAGCGCGTGTTTCAGCAAGCGGCACTTATCTTGATGTGTACGCGGGGCCGGGGTTTCTACAGGCAGCGAGCGGGTGCCCTGCGAAGGCGTGCCACTGGAGCTCTGCTGCCACATGTCCTTCCTCTATGCTGGTCAGAATTGCGAGCCACGTTCTTTGGGCACGGCTCGCGCATGCGCGTTGGTGCGGACGCGGCTGGGGGCGTGGCTGTCTTCCCCCCAGCAGGCTTGTGTTGTACACGGCCTGCTGGGAAATGTAGTATCCAGGCTGTTCTCCGTCCCAGGGCTTCAGTTCTGTGAAAGGGATGGAGAACACGCCTGGAATGCTTAGTAGAAGGCTGTCTGCGCCCTGCAAAGGCAGCTACCACCCTGGTTGTCCTGCCTACTACCCTGCTTGCCCCTGCTCCAGCCTGAACCCTGACAGTTGGTGGAAACTCGACTTCTGGGTGGGTGTTCTGGTGCGAGTTTATTATTGCTATTAGCGTGTCAAGTGGTTCTTCAGATTGATGAGGTTCGGTTCGCTGTGATTCCTCAGGGTTTTGCATCGGTTTGTTGTTCTGGCGTTGCACGATCTGGCGGTCTTTTGGCGGGTTCTTTCCTTCATGGTCCTCTGCGTCAGGTAATTGTAGTTTTCTCAAGAAGGCTCTTGATCCTGTCTGATGTTTTTTTTTATCTCTTTCTTTTTCTTCTTATTTGGTTTCATCATGGTTTCTCGTTATGTTAGGTTGAAGATGTCAAATGGGGTTAACGGTGGGGGTAGAGCTTTGTTTGTTTGCAGGGTTGTGAGACTATCATGTGGGTTTCACAATGTTTGGTGAGCAGATTGTTGCGGTATAGGTGATAGTGGGTGATTGGACATATTACTTTGCGGCACTGCTGTGTTCAGTGTGGCTGGTGAGACTGCGGGGGTCATTATGAGTTGGGCGGTAAGGGATTATCAGCACCGGTAAGGAGACCGGTGCCGATAATCCCTTACCGCCCAATTCCGAGGTCCCTTAGCGGGAACCGTAAGGAACGTGTGGTGTGACCACACGCCCCTTACGGGTCCTGCTTAGGGACCAGGGCGCTAATAACGGGCTCGCAACTAGCATGCCCGTTATTAGCGCCCTCCCCATTCCCATTGAGCCCTATGGGGGCTCAAATGGGAATGGGGAATAGTTTGTTCAATGGGGACTTACCGGTCCCTCCAGGGGCGGAATGCACCGGTAAGTCCCCATTGAACAAGACCGGTGCCGGACCCAGTATTGGAGGCAGCCATGGCACAAATAGCACCATGGCTACCTCCAATCTCGGAATGAGGCCCTGCAACTTTTTTCCCTTTGTCTTCCGTTACTTTTTGGTTATTGTCGCCAGGTTCTCTGTTAGGTATTGTTTGTCTTCTCGATCTGCTCTTGCGATCTCAGCTAGGCGGTGTTGCCATGTTCTAGTAGCTTCTGCTTCGTGGTTTAACCGGTCTTGTAGGTTTGCTATAAATGATTCCGTGTTTATCTGTTTGGTGTGGATCAAGGGCAGTAGTGTCGCTTGGTCTTTTGTGGCGTCGACAATGGCTTCTTGAATTTTTAAAATGGGACCATGGATACTGAGAGAACTGCTATTAGCGTGTTCTGTAGATCGACCATGGTGGTTGGTATTCTATCGTAAGGATTCGTATCATTGTATCTTGGGTGGTGTTGCTCGTTCTGCATCTTGTGGGTGGTTTTCAGATTTGATTCAGGGCATGGTTCTCGTGTCGTATATGCGGGCTGATTTAATATATTATTAGGGAAGAATTTGGGCGATAAAACTTTGTTCTTTCTTGGGTTTGGCACTGGAGTCGAAGTTGTGTGTGTGTTGCTTGCTTTCCTTTAGTAAAGATTGCCAAATATTTCCTTTTTCTTTAGTGCGAATTCATGAGCGATAACTGTGCAGCTCGCCCACTGGGCGGGGGTTTGTTTTTTCCCCATGGTAGATCCATTGTAGCTATTTGTCTGAATGTTGTTTGCCATTTTTATTTTACTATTCTTGCTTTTTCTTTCATACAGCTATCTTTTGGTGTTTCTTTGTGTTTATTTGGGAGGTTGCATTGCTGTATATCGATATTCTGCTTCCCGTGACTTAGGGTTTTGTCGTCTTTACTGCCGCTCCCTGACATACAGGCCGGGGGATTCGTTGCGGAAAGGGGATTTGCAGTTTGTATCTGTGTGTCGGTTTGATTAATCTTTCCTTGTGTAGCAGGGGATTGAGCTATTGTTGTGCCAATGGCATTGAGGTTTACAGGGGTGGTTCCCTTTTTTGGGTCAATGTGAAGTGGTTTTTCGTTTAATGTTGCCATCTGACTTTCTTTCGGGGGTCAAAAACAAGGGTTTCTCTGAGTGTGTGGGTTGCTGTGGTTTTCCCCACAGGAATTATTGAGTGATTCGGTGACATATTATTTGTCGCTTGTTGTGAGTCTCTGCCTGATGACATTTTTTCGACTGAGGTTTTGTGTTTCGGTAAGGGAGTGCTAGTGGGTCTGACCGCGCTTTTGATCTGACAATCGGCCTCTGGTGTTATGGCGTTCACGTAAATGGTGGTCGTCTTGGTTGCATGTGGAGTAGGTAAAGTTTCCTGTAAGTTTCCGTCCGACGATGTGTGTTTGCACATGTTATAGTTGTTTGAGAGTTTTCTGTCCTGTTTCTCTCGCTGTCTGGTTCGCGGTCCTGTCGGGATGGCCATTTTATTTTCTTTTTTTTTTCCTTGTTAGATCGTGTACACGCCTCTATACCACGCCTTTTTTGGTGTTGTATTTATTATTATGCCATTGTCTATGTGGTCCTCAGTCTTGATTGCTGTTGGTGTTTTTCCTTCTCCAGCCGTAAACAGTGGAAAACAGCAGATTTCATGCGCCCTTGTCTCCTCAGCGAGGTTAACGCTGCGAGGGCGGCAAGGTACTGAATTTAAATGTCTCTTCCTGTGGGTGTGGCGTGGGCGAGTCACGTGTCACTTGTCGGATCAGCTGTGTGGAATTGAATAAGTCTGCGCTGACTTCAAACTCCTACCGGCTCCTGCCAGCAGACTTACGCGATTCGGAGCGGGACGAGCTAACTTTCTTTGAAAGCGGCTTGCTGGCAAACGTAGCAGTGGGTTGTTTGGCGTGATGCGTCCTCTCACGACAGGTACGTTTCAGGCTGTATCACTCCAGCCATACAGCAGAAAACACAGCGGAAAACAGCAGATTGCAGGCGCCTTTATCTCCTCAGCGGGCTTAACGCTGTGAGGGCAGCAAGGTACTGAATTTAAATGTCTCTTCCTGTGGGTGTGGCGTGGGCGAGTCACGTGTCACGTGTCGGGTCAGCTGTGTGGAATTGAATGAGTTTGCGCTTGCTTCAAACTGCTACCGGCTCCTGCCAACAGACTTACGCGATTCGGAGCGGGACTAGCTGACTTTCTTTGAAAGTCGCTTGCTGGCAAACGTAGCAGTGGGGTGTTTGGCGTGATGCGTCCTCTCATGACAGGTACGTTTAAGGCTGTATCACTCCAGCCACACAGCAGAAAACACAGCGGAAAACAGCAGATTGCAGGCGCCCTTGTCTCCTCAGCAGCCTTAACCTGACACTTTTTCCCTGGTCACTGTTTCATCTTGTGTATAGGCGCGTTATAAATGCCATATCATATCATATACTATGGTGTCTAAAACTAACCCCCTGGCAGTTTCCGTTTGCCATAAAAGAAAATTAGTTGGAGCCCCATAATAGAAACACTGCTGACTTACCTGTCCTTTGGTGGAAAGGCAGGACTGTCTTCTCACCTATTGCCTGGGCTGCAGACTGGACTATGGCTAGAAAGGGTCAAGGCTACTTGGCTGGAACAGGAGCCTAGCTGAGGCAGGGTGAGTTGGTGTCATTTCTTTCTCTTTAGTCTCAGTTCAGGGCAGCTGGTTACAGGGGCGTGCATGCATAGAAGGGATGGGGGCAAGTGGTAGGCCCTTTGCAGTAACACAGTAGGATTTTGGGTCAGGGGAGCCCAAAGGAGCCACGGGGCACAATGGACAAGAGTGAAAAACAGATATCAAGGGAGCATGGAGGGAACGACAGTTGGTCGAAGTGTGGCGAGATCAACCAAGTTGGTGGAAGGGGGTCAGGAGAAAAACCCAACACCTAAAGAATTTTGGACATTTTGTTTTTCTAGGAATGTGAGATTTTCTGTTTAAACTGTGAGGAACTTTTTTTTAAAACTTGTATTTGTCATTTTAAACCATATAACTTATTATTCCAAACAATATCATCAACAGAGGTAGATTACCTATCCTCATCCCTCGCCTCCCCAATTGTACTTAACCCAGTCACCCTCTTACATCCATTCCCCCATACCTTCCAAATACCCACTCCAGAGTGCTATTGGGACACCCTTATCTACTCAGCATCACCCCCGATATATGCCGGGCTAAGTCGGTTCACACAACAAGATTGTCCCAAACCTCATTCTATACTGTATACTGCATTCCCTCCTCCTCCAATGTGTGTAATTGTGAGGCTCTATCAATTTCATCCCACCCCCATTTATGCATTTCCCTCTGCCAATCGCCTATCCTAGGTCCCACGGTTGCCTTCCAGGCCATATCAACGACTCCTTTGGTCAATATGATCCCAAAAGATACCAATTTGAGAGTAGCCCTGTCCCACTTACTCTTCTGGACTGCCGCAGGCCCAATAAACAATGCTGTACTGTGAGTTGGATTATTCTGTCCACCAAACGAGCCATTTCCACGTGGACCTCTTCCCAAAACCCTCTGACCCTATTACAGTCCCACCACAGATGCAGAAGGGTCCCAATACCTGTCTGACACCTCAAACAGGTCGGGCTCGCATTAGGGGCCGTTTTATTCACACTTACTGGTGCAACATACACTCTTCTCAAAATCTTATACTATATCCACTGGAATTGTGCCTTCCTAAAAACCTGCTTGGTGTGCAAGAGAGCCCTGCCTGACTCCATTCACTGTCCGAGAATGTCTCCCCTATATCACTCTCCAATTTGCCCCGCAAGGCCGCCGCCTTAGTGTGCTGCTCGGCTCTGTCCACTGCGTAAAGTTCAGACACATTCCTACCACCTTCCTTCAGTTGCATCAATGTGAAATTTATACCATGTCTGCGTGGCCTGCAGGGAAAATACACCCATGCTGCTTTCACTCCCGACATTAGAGTTAAAAAATTGTGAAAGTTCAGTCGCACCGTTGCGTGAACCGGTCTAATTTCAACAAAAGCACAAGTTTTCGCCTACCTTGTAAATTTGATTTGAGGGATTTATAAACACGAATAAGAAGGAACCAAATTGCCCCAGGAGTACCGTTCCGAATACTAAACACACACTCAAACTCGGAGGGGAGAGTTATATTACTACACAGATTCATAGACAAGAAACAAATCTGCATAATCAATACATATGCACCTAATCATAACGCTGCAGGGTTCTATCACTCACTATACTCCATCCTGTCTCTGTATAGGGGCGTTGAGTGGCTCTGGGGAGGGGGACTTCAATTGTGTACTAGATTCAGCTCTAGATGGATCAGAAGATTCACAATGGCCACTCCCCCCCTCATCCAGGGCACTGAAAACACTAGTACGGGACCTAGAGCTCCAGGAAATATGCCGATGGTTAAGCTGAGATAAACGAGAATTCTCATTCTACTCAAGTGAACATAAGATATACATGAGAATCGATTATGTTTTTACAGGGAGAGAACAACTGGGGAGCATGGAGGAGGCCACATACGAAGGCAGAACACTATCTGACCACTCACCCGTAATAGTAAGGTGGACACTCACAGACCGCCCAGCGCCTATTCCCACATGAAAATTACGAGCAGAAGCATTGCGAGATAGCAGTTTTAGAGAAGAAATAAGACTCCAAACAGAACAATATTTTGAGTACAACCTGGGACGTGTCAAAAATACAAGAACGATATGGGAGGCTTTTAAAGTAGTTATACGCGGGGCAGCCATAGCTAAAGCAGGTGGAGTCCGAAAGGACCTGGAAAACCAGATATCAGGGGTAAAAGATGAGATTAAGGAACTGGAGGGAATGGAGTCACTGGGAGAAGAAAAAGAAAGCACCCTCATAAAATTAAGACAAAAGTGTATAGAACAATGGAAAAAGCTAGGCAGCTTCAGCTTCACGAAAAACACAGAAACAATAAACTGACAGGGCGACAAGCCAGGCAGACTTCTGGCATGGCTGGTCCAGGGCCAGGATACCAGGGAAGAAGCAGTGAAAATAGGAGATGAATGCGGGAATATATGGAGATCGCAAACAGAGATTAACAACACTTTTAGGGATTTATACAGCAGATTATACGAAGACAGCACAGTCTGAGGAAACAGAAATAAGAGAAACCCTCGAAGACATAGGATAACATAGCAGAGAGAAATGCTAGATGCACCCCTCACAATAGAAAAGATACAAGGAGTTATCACTGCGTTACCCACTGGGAAACACCAGGTGGCGACAGACACCCAGACAAATTTTATAAAGAATACACAGATTTACTAACCCCATTACTTTTAGTCCTAGAAAAGGCATACGAAATGGGTGCCCTGCCCGACACGATGGAACAAGCACTGATACTCCCTACCCCAAAACCTGGGAAAGATGAAACATTATGCGAATCCTATTGGCCAATTGCACTGATGAATCAGGACACTAAGATTCTTACAGCAGTATTAGCGGACTGGCTCAAAAATGTAATGACCACGCTAGTTCACCCCGACCAGACAGGTTACGTCTGGGTAGGGCCACAACGGAAAACCTGAGGTGACTTCAGGCAGTCATAGATAGGACACATACTAGACCAGAGGGCTGCGCATTAGCGGCATTAGATGCCATCAAGGCATTTGATTCCGTGCGATAGGTATGGTTGATTGCCACCCTAGAAGATGGGATAGGGCATGGATTTATGAGGTGGATACGCATGCTCTATGCAAAATCATCAGCAAGAGTCCGCACAAGTTAACATATATCAGACCCATTTCCGATCCACAGAGGCACTAAACAAGGCTGCCCGTTGTCACCCCCATTGTATATCCTGGCGCTGGAACCCCTGGCGATTTATATGAGAGAATCATTTACAGACACAGGACTACAAATAGATGATACCATGCATATAATATACCTCTATGCAGACAATATACTGCTGTATATAAAACACCCAGAAGACAACCTAGAGACATATTTAGAAGTGCTGGACAACTTCACACAGCTATCGGGAATCTCCATTAGCAGGAATAAATCCTGCTTGTTTCCCCTAGCAGTGTGGGTAGGCATAACAGAAGATCGGCTTCCCCACCTTGGCCTCCAATGGAAACAACACACGTTCCGCTACCTAGGCATAAACATATGCCATAACACCGAAGACACTCACACTATCAACATACTGAGGGCAAAAACTACCCCTGTCACTGATGGGACGAATTTCGCTGGTGAAAATCATAGCTCTCCCCAGCCTACTATATCATTTATAAATGTACCGTACCTTATACCAAAGACCTTTTTAGGGACTTAAATACGGTACTAAGCAGCTTTATATGGGGAAAAAGTCGGAGGGTTGCCATGGAAGTACTATGCAGAAACTACACAGAAGGAGGAGTGCGCCTCCCACACTTTGAACTATACTACTTAGCAGGTCAGCTCTAACGTGTAGCAAGTTGGCTGGCAGACTAGGAAATAGTAGAACACGCCCTGCTAAGGACCACCATAGCTGCATACATCCTCAAAGAAGTACTATGGCTTGAGAAAACAAGAATAGCACAACCGCCAATGCTCCTACAGCTAGGTCAACAGATATGGAACAGAACAAAGAAAATGCTTAAAGTTGTTGAACCATGCTGTCCCCAGATACAGCTGGTGGCCCTGAATGGAACCAGCAGAGAACACCACAAGCAAAGCAGAATCTACTGGGAGGATAAATGATTGATCACAACGGTAGACCTTGCGCCCACAGGGACAATATTAGAGTTCCAATACCTAGTTAAAACTCACGAAGTACATAAGGGCCAATACATCACTTATGCGAGACTCGTTGGACATCTAAGGACCAGATGGCCATCTTCGGCAGCCCTGCAAACTGAGAACCCAGTGCTAGGCCTGCTGTACGATGTAACTGAGGGAGGACATATGGTCTCCAGAATACATGAAACGCTTTTGGAAGAAGTACCCAAAGACCTATGCAGGGGGAAACAGACATGGGAAACAGAAATAGGAAGAGAAATCACAGATAAAGAATGGTCCAAAGCGATGTTATACCCCAAAAATGTATCCAGAAACGCTAGGCTGCAACAACTACAATTCTACTTACTCCACAGAGCATATTTGACACCTAAAAAGATATGAGACTTCCCAGGAGCAAGCACACAGTGCTGCCCAAAATGCAGAGTAGAAAGCAGATGTGGCACATATGTTCTGGTAGGTTTATAGTCATAATGTCGAAAATAAAATGTTGACAAACAAAAATGTCGACATTTTTTTTTCGAAAACAATAATGTCGACATCCTATACTTATAATGTAAAGTCATTTTTTCTAAAAAAAAATGTCGACAAAAAAATGTCACTTAAAACTATCAACACCTCACCCAACACCCCCCCCACCACCACCCTCCCACCCCTTATACTCAACACATTCTAATTATATATTTATTTATTTATTTATTTTTTCAATAAATAAATAACCAAAAAGAGTTTTGTTTACTATTGGGGGGGTCCCCCCCAATCCCCCCTCACCCAACACCCCCCTGCCACCCCCCCACACCCCCCCGAACCACCCACCCACCACACATACTCAACACATTCTAATTATATATTTATTTATTTATTTTTTCAATAAATAACCAAAAAGAGTATCGTTTACTATTGGGGGGGGTCCCCCCAACCCCCCCTCACCCAACACCCCCCTGCCACCCCCCCACACCCCCCCAACCACCCTCCCACCCCTCATACTCAACACATTCTAATTATATATTTATTTATTTATTTATTTTTTCGATAAAAAAATAACCAAAAAGAGTATCATTTACTATTGGGGGGTCCCCCCCACACCCCACACCCCCCACCCCTCATACTCAACACATCTTAGTTATATATATATTTATTTATTTATTCTTACAATAAATACAAAATTTCGAAAAAATATCGAAAAAATGTCGACATTATTGTTTGTCGACATTATTTTTTTCGACATTTATTTTTCGAAATTTTGACTGTCGACATTTTGACTGTCGACATTATGACTGCCCACCGTTCTGGTACTGGCCAACCATCCAGACATACTGGCGAGAAATAGAACAGCGCCTGAGGAACAGGATAAAAGGCCACAAATGGACAGCCGAGATTTGCCCCTTAGGATTGTTCAAATATCCAGGGAAAGACAGAGCAATGAAAAAGATGATAGACCTAACATGGGCACTAGCCAAGCGGCGAATAGCAATGATGTGGAAAGCCAAAAAGGCCAGAACATAGAAAGATGGTAAGAAAGATTTGAAAAGATGGACAATGGCGGAGACAGCAGAATGGTATGGAGCGCTAGGAATGGGAAGAAGACAAAGCTCCACTGACATTACATCATGGCATGCACTTGTGCAGGAACTATTCACTTCAAAGGATGACAAACCCCCTTAATACAGCACTTTGTAGAAGGATAGTGACGGAAGACATGGAGGAAACAAAAGGCCTAACATTCGACATCCCAGGCCATCCTCAAAGACAAAGACAATTTGACCTACGGATTTTGTAACTTTAAGTAATATAGACCAGAGACACAGTTACTGTTTAATGTTGGGGTTAGGGAGGGTACTGAGGGGAGGGTGGGAAAGGGAACCTAACAGTTGCTATATATATTCGAACAATGATTGAACATGTTTAATCATATTTGTAAAACTCTAATAAAACAATTTTCTTTTTAAAAAGGACGAACCAAATCCCATAAAGGTGCAAGATGGTCTTGAAAGAACAGAACAGAGCACTCATCAAAAGAGCCAATCCCCAATCAGTCCCTCTCACCCAGTCATTCCGCGGCACACATACCACCCCGGCCTGGTGCCCGTCCCAGCTTGCTACAGGTTAGAGGTATTTCAGCCATCAACGGGAAACTCTCTTCTGGGATCTTGGTGGCCTTCCACCACGTACAAATAATGGTACTGATTGGTTTTAAGAGGTGTCCAATCTCATTTTCTCTCCCCCCTAATAGTTCCAACACCTTTAAAGGGGACACCTTGGTCATGATCCAAGTCGTAATTCAGTCTTGGTGTGGGCTAGTAAACCAGTCCACCATGTGCTGTATAGTGGACGCCCAGTAATACGATTTGAAATCCGGTGCACCCTATTCCACCCTTCCCCACTGGCAGTTTTAGAGTGGTGAGCGCCACCCTCTCTACCTTCTCTTTCCACAATAGTCCAGTCATAATCCTATGGGGGGCCTGGAAATGGGTTGTCGGTATGGTCATTAACTGTCATATTCACAAGTATGGCACGCCCAAGCAGTGAGATGGGAAATCACATTCAGAAAACTAGCTGATTTATGGGTCGGACACCGCTTTATCCATATTCTGCCAGTATACACAGTCCCAATCCACACCTACCATTACATCTAAGTACCAAAATCCCTTTTCAGAGGTTTGCACTGCGTATTGCTCCAACTCCCTACCAACATCTGCCGCAACGTGTATATCACAGACTTGGAGTGATTCACCACCAACCCCAAGAGTTCCCCAAACTCGCCTACCATAGCCATAACTCAGCTCAAATTAACCACAGGGTCTTGTACATAGAGTAACATGTCATCTGCATATAGTGATGTGCAGTGTCTGCCCCTACACCCCCTGCATACCTATTGCTTAATGCCTCTTAAAAACCACCTGTGCAAGTGGTTCAATGAACAACGCAAAAAGTAGAGGTTATAGCGGGCACCCCTGACATGTGCCCTGTTGCACCGGTCAGGGCTGTGATACCACCCCATTAACCTGTACTCTCGAGACAGAGCCCCCGTAAAAAAGCTTTAATCATTCTATGAATGGGGCTCCCAGCCCCATCTTATGCATCGCCATCCACTGGAGGTCCCAGCGGAAAGAATCAAAGTCTTTATAGGAATCTAAGCTCACAACTGCCACCTTTTTGGGCATGCCCCTATATTTGTCCAGAATCAGAAACAGCCTTCTCAAGTTGTGTTGGGTAGATCTTCCAGGTATAAACCCTGTTTGGGCCAGATGCACCAACCAAGCACTGCATGACTGGTATCAAGCGCCCTGCCAATATCTAACACAAGATCTTGACATCCAAGTTGATCATTGACAGGGGACGGTTTGAAGCACAGTCTCTCCCATCCCTGCCTTCCCTAGGTAGGAGTATGACCAGGGCCTCCAACATCGATTGAGGGGGAATAACGCGCACCTTAGCCTCCCGAAAGACTTCCAAATGTTTTGTCACCAACAGGTCTTTGTATGCCCTGTGTATCCCCCTGTTATACCTTCTGTGCCTGGACTCTTACGGATACATAATCTTCTAAATGCCTGTTCCCTCTCATGAGCGTCTATATCTCCCTTTGTTCCTCTGTGATCCCACTGAAAGCCACCTCTTCCAACCAGCTTGCTGCCAACTATGCACAAACCCATCCTATCGTGCATACAGAGAGGTGTACAACTCCTTAAATACCAAACATATAGCATCTCTATCTGTGAGCAGGTTCCCTTGCCCTTCCCATTCACCACCCCATCCCTACTGTCCCCCTTTCTTCCTTACCAACCAGGTCTGGAACTTACCATTTTTGTCACCCTCTGAGTGCTGTTGAGCTACATATTCTGCATATGTACATGAATCCAACTGCTACCTTGCTGGACAGAGGGAACTCTGTTCCTCAAACAGCGTCTCCTTCAGTATCTTCCCCCTCACCAGTTCCTGCTCCAGTGTGGCTACTCACAGCTCTAGATCCTTTACTTCCTCCATTAGGACCCTGCGTGCGCCCACCCTCGCCGAGATACAAATCCCACTAATAAACACTTCAGCGCCTCCCACTCTGTGAATCTGTGTGCTGTGGATCCCCAATTGTCCTCTAAACATTGACAGATCTGTTCCCCCAACTCTATATGAAAGGTACGTCTAGTAACATTTGATTGTCACACCTCTATTTAGGTATTGGTGGTCTATCCATTTTCCTAACAAGTCCCACTATCAGTGGTACATGATCCGACAGTGGCCTATCCATCAACTCTGACGATGCCATAAGGTCAAGCCCTTCCTCCCCCACCAGGGCGTAATCAATACATGAATAGGACCCGTACACCAACGAAAAGTAAGAAGAACTACGTGCCTCTTCATGCAACACCCGCCTTGTGTCCCATAAACTCAATTTCGCCACAATCTGAGCTAGGGCTTTGGTTGCTGAGGACAGTGGCCATATAGCTGCATTCTCTTACAATCTAACACACAGTTGAAATGCCCAAGCCAGAGAATCTATGCCATTCTATGACCCACTATAAGATCCTGTTTTCAGTGAAACAAACTCAGCCTGTGCCGCATTAGGAGCATATATGTCCAGAAGGAAAATAGTTCACCCCAGCGCTTTACAACTGCCACATATTGTCCCTCCCCATAAACTATGGTTTGAGTGACCAGTAACCTAGCTGTGTGCTTTATCCATACCAACACCTCTCAAGAGTAAGATGAGAATGTTGTGCCAACCACCCTACCCTTCCATTTATTTCTGAGCGCGCTCAAACCTTGAACATCAATGTGCATCTCCTACAGTACAGCCACATCGACCTTATGCCTAATGAGGTAGAACCAAATCTTAGCCATTTTCACCCCACTGTTTAATCCTCTAACATTCCAACTGATGAGGTTCAATGTGGCTATGGGTCAATCTTCATCTGAGGATTACTGCATCTCCTCTACCCAAAACATAAATCAAGACATGTGTGTTCATGACAAATTAACCTAGTACCATGAAATCCCCAACTCCTCTCCCATACCCCACCCTCCGCCCGTGCCATACTCCCCAAAAACAGGCGCATCGCCCATCCCCTACCAACCCCCTTGGATCAAACCCTCCCAACCCCCTCTAATCAAGGATCCATCCCTACTCCCCAGCCGGACGAGCCAATCGAGTGAGTGAGGGGTAGAACACTACGGGTAGGCCTCGTCCATCACACCCAGGAAACCATCACTACATTTCGCCCTTGTGGACAGTTTGCCCCCATCTCATATCCCCAAGGGGCAGTTGCGCCCAACCCCACAATGTGTCCCCATAAACATATCCCTCAGGTTCAACCAAATACACATACCCCACTGATCGGATCCCCTCCAGTCCGCAAGAGACAGAGACCCATCCCACCATAACCACATGAAGGGGGTTCAGTACATGTTCAGCCGATCTCTCAACTATCCCCCTCAAGGTTAGGCGTAGTCGGAACACCAATACTACTAGCATCCACTATGCCATTTCCAGCATATCCAAGAGGATGGATCTCCTCCATCATAGTCAGCATGTCGCCCTTGATGATCCAAACCTGTCCAGTGCCTTTCTCTTCACAGGGGCCTTCCAGGTGACCTGGAGGTGCCCCACCCTGGTGTTGCAGGTCCTCTTCCCCACCCCCATTTAGACCCTGGAATGTAGGGAGGCACAGTTTTCAGCAAGTCCCACACCTCCTGAAGACGGTGGAAGAAAATGAAGCGGCCCTCCGCAAGTACTTACAGTCGTGTTAGAAAGAACATCATGTACTTGAAGCTAAGCTCCCTCAACCTTCTCCTCACTGCATCATATGACTTTTGTGGTTTCTTCACCTCGTGTGTGAAGTCGGGAAACAGCAGTATCTTCATGCCGCCCACCTTATACACTGTGTTTCTTCTGGCATTCTGAAGGATCGCGTCCCAATCACGGAAATTCAGCAATTTTACCACTATGGCCTGTGGTGGGGTGCTGACCAGGGGTTTCCTAACAGGGACTCAGTGTGCTCTCTCAATGGTGAACCACATTAAGAGGCCATTGATCTTTAATGTGTCCATGAAGAGCAGTTTCAAATATAGTTCCATTCTTGAGTTCCATGCTTCTACCTCGGCTATCCCGACTACACGGATGTTACTTCATGGCGAGGGGCTTTCTGCATCTTCTTCTCGAACTTCGAACGCCCTTGTGGCCGCCGTGAGTGCATCGGCCGGGGCCTGCAGCACCTTCACTATGTCCTCTGCTTCCCCTACTCATTGTTCCACCTCCGTCACTCGTATGCCCATTTTCTGAAAATCAGCCCTCACCAGCATTGGATCAACAGCTACTGCCTGTACCTTCGCTTCCAAGGACGTTCGAGTCTTTAATCGCTTCCAAAAGCTGGCCCATTGTCAGGTCACTGCCTGCCAGTTCCAAGGCCCTGCTCTCCTCTGCATGGTGTGCTTTTGGTCTGGGCTTTGCCCCAGGCACTGTTCCAATTTTTGCTGTTGACCCCTAGCCATTATGTCAGTTGTGTGGCCCCCCTGGCCTTTTCCGTCTGTGCAGAAGTGTATATCTTGACACCGCACAATCCCTGAGAGGTTGTTAGCACTTGAAACAGTCGCAGGGCCTTCTGTGAACATGTGGTTATTGCAGCATTCCCTCCTCTGAGCACCAGCCTCGGGTGAACATTTTCCCTGCACTGCAGTGATATAATGCAGTGATATAGGGGGGAGGGCCTCCAGGTTGCCCAGCGCTACCCTGCCAGTCGTACGCTCTTGAGTACTACTCCTAATGTGGTATGTCTGTTTTCCCTCCTCTCGCAGCCACTCCAATGTACCTGCTCAGCATCCTGGGGTCCAATGGCACTCTATGAGCTCGGCTTCCCACCACCTTCTACCACCCTGGTTGATGCGCTCCGCTCAAGATGCACATCAGCTCCCCTCAATGGTGCCAGGCCCTCGCCCCTGTGTGGCCTCTTTCAGTGATGCACAACCTTCACTGCATGACCCTGTGCCTGCAAGCTCTCCGCCCCACTGTCTCCTTGTTCAGACTCCTCAGCTCCATGGAGCGTGCAATGCTCCAGTAACTACAGGCAGATGTGTCCTGCTGTCACAACTCACTGGTCCGGCACAATTGAGCGGAGTACTGTTCCAGTGTCCTCCGAGGGCCTAGGGTGAGGGAATCCAATGCAGGGACAGTTGCGGCAATTATCACACCAGGACACAACGCTGTGGTATGCACCTGTTTGCGGCTGCCTGTGCGGGTGATCCTTTGTTGCTCCGCTCCACTTTGGGGCCCTGCTTATTGTTACTGCTCCTTCACTGCAGCAGGCCCCTTCCGATGATCAAGTTGGCAGAGGGTCAAGAGAGGCGGCAACCTTCCTAAGGGCTCACAGATCATGCTGCAGGCACTGAGGTGTGCATCACTGCTCCCCACAATGTTGGTTAGTCATGGATTTGGCAGGATTTTAGCAAGTGGCTTCTTCCGTGGGGCGGGGCTCAGACAGAGGCAGCCATCTTGGACTGTTACCTATTTCTAACCATTGGATTCAGACCCAGGAGGGATTCCTGGGACAACCAGAGACACCTTTGCGGAGAACCAAAAGTGCAAGGCACTCCACCTATTTTCTTTTACATTTTGCTAAATGGTTTGGCCAGTTTAGTGGATTGGTTTAGACAGACGACTAATTTTTATTCTGTCTATAGACGAACACCGTAGTTTATTTTTGCTAGGAACGTACAAACATGACCTTTGGTCCGAGTCCTTCTTCTGGCTTGCCACACATGTCAGGATGACCTGCTGCTATTCACTTTGGCAACTAGCTTGTCTTTTAAGACAGAGGTATATGTATAAGGGAATTTGTGTTTATTCTGCATACAATATAGTGTCCCTTTATGTGGTTGAACGTTTACTATTTGTCAAACAACACAAACAAAATCTCTCAATGATTGTGGCAGAAATTAAAGGTATGGGTAAAGGTATGGATATTAATTAGGAATAATCTAACTACTACCACTTACCTATTATATCAAACAAGTGGCAGAGTTGGAATTTTGATGGCAACCAGACACCACAAAATGTTTAGGGAATGTTGTATTGGTAAAGATTGATAGATTCATTTATGACAAATATGTAAAGTTGTTAAACATTGAAAGGAAAACAGAAAATCAATAATCAGGAGAAAATCTTTGAATAATATGATACTGGCAACAAACTTAGTGTATGCCATTCTGAATCCTCCTATATCATTTACTAAGTTTGACTTTAAACATCACAAACAGTTACATAGCAGAGTGGTGCTGAGTGGCAGAATTGTTTGTTTATCTGGAAAAGCTGTCAGCCAGCAGTGGAGGCAGTGGAACTGTTTGTCGTGTTACCGGTTTGGGGGCAACACCACGCTGCCTTATTAACCTACCCTTGGTGCGGAGCACAATCGGCACCACTGTGCGGTGGGAGCGGGCCACATTTCTTTGCCTCTTAAATCAAGGGTGAGTACTTTATGTGGTTTAAATGTAAGCTTTACGAGGCAAAGCGTTGCAGAAAGTGGCTATTTTGCTGGACGTCTATTTAGTGGCGAAACATTTGTAAGCCGTTGCTACGTCTACATCGTCTGTTCCTGCAGGTGATGTTCGTTAAATGTCCAGTTGGAATGAGACGCTACAGCATTAGGTTTTAAATAGCCTAATATGGAGAGCCCACCTAACGGCGAGTGTTAAGGAGAATTCTCATTCTATGGCTAATTTCCCTTACCTCTAGAGTCCCCCAGCATGTTTGCTGGATTTGAAGGGTTTGTTTCTTTTTACCTGCTAAGAGTCAGACTCTTTTTCCCCACTCTTAGGCATTTTTGCTATGTGTGTTCTAGGCTATTTTTGTGTTTAATGCCTATGGGATCTTTCTCAACCCCATAGGAACCATCTTTATTCACATGTGTTACACAGCACCCTCAGTGCAGTGACACAGGGGTGTCATAGCGACGCCCAAACATAGACTCCATACCCTGGGACTGACTACTGTCTCCCAGGGCATGTAAAGTCCCCATTGACTTTACTAGTTGAATCCTATGAACTAAACCAGTGCAACCCATTTTACTATGGAGGTACTGGAAGGGGTTAATAGTTTTTTTCCCTATGTTCATTTTCGAGAGGGTACCGTACAGTCCCTCTCTCAAAAGTTTCTGGCTGGTGGCAGTGGTTACTACCGTAAATATTCGACCGCAAATATTTCCCTATGGGATTTTCCTATTGTTCGAGGCAACCACTTTTACTGACAGCCTCTAACATACCGACGGTGTATTTTAATATTAACTTTACTCCGGTAGGTTTTTATTGTCTGAACTTTAATAGAACTTCTTTCTCGTGTCTTCCTCTAAACTCTTAACCCAGGTCGGGGATCCTTTGTTCGTCCTTTTGGCGGGCTTCTGCCGAGAAGCCCTCCTTTCGGCGCCACTGAGTCTGGGGTGGGTCCAATGTGTGGGAGAGGGAGTAGGACCCCTGCACAGGGTTGCCTCAGCAACCCATGTCGCACTCTATCCTGATAGGCTGGAGGGTCTCCCGCCGAGATGACCACTCCACTGTGTGAGTGACAGCTAGGCTGGATGAATGGGGATCTTTTTGCATAAAAGCAGGGTCCTGAGGACTGGAAAAGCAAGACGTTGCCACTGGAACTAAGAAGCCGAAGAGGAGAGAAGCCAAAGACATCTGCAACGACTGAACCACTGGTGAAGCCCTGCTGCAGCGTCTCACCACTTTTCTCCACATGACGAGAGAAGATCTTCACCTGCAAGAGCCTTCTTCCCTTGAACTGGTGGGGCCAACCAGTTTGCCAATCGCCTTCCCTGACCTGCCTTGGTCGAATCTCCCGTAGCCTGTACTCAGAGGCCGGATAGCCAGGCACCAGTCCACCCGGATCGCGATTTAAAGGAGCGTACCTTTTATTCGTCGGGCAGCACTGCGGCTGGTTTCATCCCTGGGTAGTGCAGTAACTCGAACCTTCCTCCACAACGAGAGCCTCGCTTCCTCTGCTGGATCACTCAAACTTCAGGAACTACCAGGAACAACCGCCAACGCAGGAGCCACTTCCCCATTTTAAGGTACATTGTTCCGCCAGGCCGCCCTTTCTTCGCGGTAGCACTAAAGGTGTTTAAAATCTTTTACCTACCTGTTGGGTTGGCCGCCCCTCTCTCTTAACATTGTCTTTTCAACGTCTGCATCTGCCTTTTCCACTTCGTAAACCAAAGACTTGACTGCAGCTACAAGAACATTTTTGCTCCTGCGCCCTTGCCCTGTACCAACTGACTTTGGCACAGGCCTATTGACTCTGGTCACATTTGTTAGAGCTGCCTTCTTTAGATTGATTCTCAGCTAGAACTTTGTGGTGCACCTATTTTCTTTTAACTGCCCTTTCCTTCCCATTTTTTAACCTTGTGAAATGCCATTTTGCTCAGTTTTCATTTAAGTATTGCTTATACTGATACACTGCCTTGCTTAAATTGGTTCACAAACTGATGAGAAGTGTTGCTAGGGTGTGTAAGAACCTATTTCTATATAACTTGTGCTTTCCCTCCCTTGTGAGGAATTGTTAGAGGATCCCTTGTGTGTAGTTGTCACTGTGCCGTTTTGGTCAGTATTCACTCTGGTTCACTTGGTCTACAATTTAACTTGGGAGTGTGTATATTTTTCCTTTGACTTAATTTAACTTGCTTGATGACTGTGATACATGTGTTTTATTAGAAGTGTATACAATAAATATATATATATCTACTGTTTAAATACAAAGCTTTGATCAGTGTTTCCTTGTACCATAGTCTAGTGGGCCTATTGTGTAAACCCTGAATACTGCTCATCTCCCTCTTGAGATAAGTCTGACTGCTCAGCCACAGCTACCAACTAAATCTTTGTGGTACAGACTGATACCAAAAGGGGATTTATTGCTCTCACCTGTAGTCCTAATCTTGTGTAGTACTCCCTAAGGGAACTGCACAGGATTCTGTCTAACAGAGACGGCTCAATGTGGCCGCCCTCATGTTGAGGTCTCCTGCTAAATGAACAGCATGGAGATATGTGGTGCTGCATCGCCAACCCTACATTTTTATTGCTAGATGACACAACGGAGGGGATCTTATTCAGCTCTGCTTGTTCACATAGAACACAGGTGTTGTGCTGTCTGTTTTTATGAGTTTGTGGTATTTTGAACCAGGGGAAGAAAAGGCATTAGAGCCATAAAAATGTCTGGATCTTCCAGCATATTTATATGCCAAAGGGATTCCTCTGGAAACCAGCGTGCATGATGTTAGGGAGAATTCTCTGTTAAGGCTAATTTCCCAAACCTAGTGAGTCCCCCAGCAGCTTTGCTGGATTTTTGGGGTTTATTTTTTTCTCCTGCTAAGAGCGAGACTCTTTTTCTCCCACTCTTAGACATGATTTGAGATATCCTTTGACTTTGTAAGGTGTTTAATGGGCTATGGGGTCTTTTACTCCATAGGGTTTTATTTTTGGTAAGTGTGTTACACAGCACCCTCAGTGCAGTAACACAGGGGTGTCATAGTGACCCCCAAACATAGACTCCATACCCTGGGACTGACTACTGTCTCCCAGGGCATGTAAAGTCACCATTGACTTTACTAGTCTTAAATTGGGAACAGAACCAGTACAAATCATCATATTGTGGAAGTACTGGTAGGGGTAATTAGATTGCCCCTGGGTCTGTTTTTCGAGGGGGCACTGTGCAGTCCCCCCTTGTTGAGTTTCTGGCTGGTGGCAGTGGTTACCACGCAAAATATTCCACCAGAATATTTCCTATGGGATTTTCCCATTCATTTTAAACGCACCACTTTTTGGTGCAATGTTAAATATACCGCCGGGTTATTTACTTAATATTTATTCCCCGGTTGGGTCTTTTTGCCAGGACTCGCTTTTAAAATGGCGTTTGTGTTCGCCTCTGTAACTCCAACCCAACTTGAGCTGTTTGTTCCACTTTTGGGCGGGCTTCTCCACAGAAGCCTCCAAAAGTGGTGCCACTCTGTCTGGGTCTACAGGATGTGTGGGAGGGGGGTTTAGGCACCCTGGCCTCGGCAACTCAAGTCGCACTCTTGTGTGATTGGCCCAGTGGTGAGCCGCCCGGCTCACCACTTAGCATGTTTGAGTGACAGCTATGACTGATGTACGGGGGTTTTCTGCATAAAAGCAGTGCTTTGGGGACTGGAACTTGAGAAGTCGCCACAGGACCAAAGAATCCGAAGAAGGAGAAGCTGAGCCGACCTGCAACGACGACACCACCGGTGGAGCCCTGCTCAACTGTCTCACCACTTCCCAACGACAGAGAAGATCTTCATCCCGGAAAGTCTTCTTCCTCTGAGCTGGTGGGGATAACCAGTTCGCCCTCTATTTCGCCTTCCTGGATCGTCTCGTGGTCGAATCGCCCGTGCCAAGCACCCCGGCAGCCGGATAGCCACGGTTCAACACTACCGCAAATAAAAGGGTAGTACCTTTTAACCGTGAAACTCCGCGGCTGGTTTCTTCCCTGGCAGTGCAACGACCTCCAGCTTTCCTCCACGTCGAGATCTCCTCTTCCCCTGGACAAAGCACCGACCTGCACCTGCTGCCAGGAACAACTGCCCCCGCTGGTGCTTTCTCACCATTTCAGGTACTGAGTCCCGCCTGGTCTCCCTTGCAACAGATTGTTCAAGGTGTCCCGTAAATCCTTGACTTTCTATCCTGGGGTGACTTGGAACCTACTAACTAACTTTTCCTGACTTGAGCCAACCCTTTTTGAACTCTTTGCAACAACTCTTTAAAAGTACTATTCAACTGTGTGATCTTGGACACATTCCGCCTTGCTCTCTTCAAGAGTGGGCCTGGCCTATGACTTTCTTGCTCCTCAGTAGATTCTGCCTTTTCTGACTTGCTCTGGTTCTCCTAAAGTGTTGGTATTTTGTATGTTCTTCCTAATTCTGCCTTTTTCCCTCCCTTTTTAATTAACTTATTGGAGTGCCATCTTAGGTTAAGCGCTCACCTCTGTCTGAAAATAAGTGGTGTTTTAACTAAGACTTGTTCAATAAGTGATCAGGGATGTATATATATTAATAGTGACTGTGTTTGAACTTGCTTGCCATATTAGTGTTAGTGTATTTTACAAAGTGTGTTTTTAAATAAATAATTATATACTTTAATACCCAAGCTCTGGTCAGTGTTTGCGTGTACTACTGTATTTTGGTACCTATCTTGTATACTCTATATACTATCTAACTCTTCTTGAGAGAAGTCTGGCTGCTCAGCCACAGCTACCAGGTAAATCTGGGTGGTACAGACTGCTACCAATTGGGTTTACTGCCAACACCTGTGGTCTTAAGCCTTTTGCAGTGGTCCCTAAGGGAACTGCACAGGTTTCTGCCTAACACATGAGTTTGGAACGGACACAATGTGGCTCCCGATCCTTTCAGAGAAGAATCTGAAGTTAGTGTGCAGATGAGGAGTGTCTTGAAAAGGAAATCCTGATCTGAGATTTATTTCATCCGTCCACCACAGTAGATCTGGTGCCAAGCTGGGGTGAATCGTAATAATTTTAGATTGACGGTGTGTTAGGAAAGATTTCCATTTATGTGTAATTTTCCCGCCAGTTGTGAACCCCCCAACTTTTTGCTGTTGACTGACCATCCTAGCCTGACCTTTGTCAGTGGAGCCCATACTTCTGCTGCACTCCTCTGGGTTTTCGCTCACTTTGTTATGGGGAAACTGACATGCCCCTAAAGACAGTCAGTACTGTGAGACTTTGTTTCCCTTAGTCTTTTACTTTGTTGCTAGTTTTTAGCAACATGTTACCAGTGCACAAAGTACAAGTGCACTGTGGCCTTCCTTTAATTTTTAAGGTCCTAGTCACACTCAAAGGATTTTTCAATAGAGTGCCTTGGACAGAGCTGGTGGCAGCTGTTATTTTTCATATATTTTTAAACCTTTCGTGTGGTCCATATTGGGTATACCACATTTGGCCCAGGACAGTGGCTTGACCCCAAAATGGCCATTCCAGGAGGTCCTTTGTTTTGTCCTTTGGCCATCTTGTCCCTTTGCTTTCCCCAGGTCGACTGGGAAAATCCTTATTTGGTTATGCAGCTCCCCGTGCAAACAGAAGCTTTGCCTTGTGTGTGTGCCTCTAGGATGTGGGCTGGACTGTCTAGTTCCAATACACGTCCTGGGTGCCAGAGAGTCTGGTGTGCTGGGTGTTGGGCAGAATCCTGTGCAGTGCCCTTAGGGACCACTACACACAATTAAGACTACAGGTGGTTATACAAGTTTTACCTTTGGTACAAGCCTGTACTACTAAGTTATAGTGGTAGCAGTAGCAGAGCAGCCAGGCTTATCTCAAGAGTATATGAGCAGTAGCAGAGATTACACAAAGGGACCACAATTACTGTGGCTCAAGCAAACACTGCCTCAAGATCTCAGGTAAAAAATATAAGTACATTTATTTTTAAACCATCAGTTATGAACACAACACTTCTATTAAACGTTAAACAAAACCACACGTTAAATATACTACAACTAACCAATTCACTTTGTACAGTATGTCTCAAGGTAAGTACACTGTGTTTGAATGAACCGGTGTAATGAACAAAACACGATACTGCGGATATAGTTGGAATCACTTTTTAACAGTTCGGTCTACTCAATAAACGCGTATCCGTGACATGAAATGCTACCGGGGCAAAGACACACTTAGCAGCTGATATACCCAGAGGGAGTTGGAGGCAAAAATCACAGGCAATATTTAGGTTAGGCAGGCAGTATCGAGAAACACTCAGAAACAGGAGTTCAAAAGTCAAAGGGTCGGAGCCAGGTTTAAGTGACACCGGAGACCTGTTGCCAAAGATCACACCGTTAGTTCACGATTCAGTGTAGCCCAAAAGTACTTTGATATTGTCAATGTTCGGAAGCAAAAGTTATAAGAAGGAGCGAAGACAAGGACGAGCCTTGAGGATGAAGAAAAGGGGGTTCTCCCAGTTTCCTCGAGTAGAGCACAGTACCTTATTCCAATGATGCAGCTGATGCCCTGGCAGTTGTTCCTCTTGGTTTCCTGCAGACCCACGATTCCTGAAGCTTCGTTGTGAAGGAGGACGTCTGAAGGGGGTCTGCACCACACAGGAATGAAGCTGGCAGCAGCGACAACGAATAAAAGGTGCGCTCTTTAAAAACAGGAGAAGCTCGGCAGGTGGCTATCCGGACCACTACAGCAGTGTGCAGCGATTTCGACCACGGCGGAGATCTCTGGCTGAAGAAGATGAGCTGGTTATCCCCACCAGGCTCAAGGGAAGAAGACTCCGGACTGGATCTCCTCTTAGTCGTCGAAGGGTAGATAGCTCAGGACTGCAGCAGGGCTTCACCGGGACGGGGTAGTTACAGCAGCCGTCATTCTCTCCACTTCTCTTCGGTTCCTTGTAGTTCCAGAGGCGACTCTGACTTCTAGCCCAAGAGACCTGCCTTTTATGCGCAAAACCCCCATTCACACAGCCTGGCTGTCAATCACGAAGCAGGGGGGTTGTCCAGTCGGGACAACCACCTCAGCCAATCATGGCAAAGTGCGACTTGGGTTTCCTAGGATACCCTGTGCAGGGGCTGACTACACCCCTCCCTCACATTCAGCCCACCTAGACACCCAGGCGCCTTGAGGAGGGCTTCTCTGCAGAAGCCCGCCAAAAGACGGTGAACAAAGAAGGCGAACCTAGTTTGCAGCGCAAAGTAAAACACAAGAAGGACTTTAACAAAGAGAAATGGCAAATAAACCCAACCGGAGCCAAAAGAAAGACGATTTGGTCAAGCGGGTTTATGTTCGAGGCTAATATAATAGCCAAGAACAGTACCACGTTTATCTAATATAATCGCGGTAGAAAAGTTAGGGTAGTAGATACCACTGCCACCAGCCAAGTCTAAATGTTAAAAGAGTGAAACAATGCTCAGGGAGCTACAGATAGAAAAGGGGTACAGATTAGCCCTTTCCAGTACTCCATGTAAATTGGGGTGTACTGGGTCTGTGGTAAAAATGACTATGTAAAGTAAATGGCAACTTTACCTTTCTCTGGGGGACAGTAGTCAGCCCCAGTGAAATGGAGTCAGAGGGAAGTCTTAAAGACAACCCTGGGTTACTACACTGAGGGTGCGGTGTAACCCATACAAGAACAGGGGCACCTGGAGTGGTGTGCTCCAGTGCCCAAGATCACACAATGAGTAAAAGCACATAGGCCACAACACATGTAAGAGTGGAAAAAGGATGTACACTCTTACCAGGTGGAAAAAATTAACTCCAGAAATCCAGCAAAGCTGCTGGGGGACTCACTAGGTGAGGGAAATTAGCCCTAGAAGGAGAATTCTCCCTAACACTCGCTCCCCCCCCCAGACTAAGGGACAGGAGTATTTAATCCACTCCTGGATGGATCTCATACCTCTAGTCGGTTACACACATCCTAGAGAGACCATCAGCATTTTGGTGGTGACTTCCTGCTCTGTGCTCAATGGAAAAATCAAATCCTTGCAGGCAGATTGACCATCTGAGTAATTTTGGGTTTTCCCCTTTCATTTGCATCAGCCATCTCAAGGGTTGGTGGTCAGTCTGAATGATGAAGGTAGATCCATACAAGTATGGTCTAAACCTCTTCAGTGCCCACAAAATAGCAAAGCATTCTCTTTCTATTGTTGCCCACCTTGTTTCAGGATCCTTTAACTTCCTGCTGATGAAACAAACACTGCACCTATACCTACATTAGAAACATCAGTTCGTACAATGAAGGGTTGGTGGTAGTCAGGAGCTCTTAGGACTGGAGCTTGACAAAGGGTTTTCTTAAGACCTTCAAAGGCTTGATTGCACTCCTCATTCCACCTGACCTTTTTTGGAAATTTGAGAGAGGAGATGACATTCAAGGGAGAAGCAATGGTCCCATAGTTCTCTATGAAGTTCCTATAGTACCCAGTAAGACCTAGGAAGGCTTTTACTTGGGTTTGAGTAGTCGGGTGGCCCAGTTTTGTACAGCTTGTACTTTGCTAGGCAATTGCCTTATTTCACCTCCTCCTACCTCATGTCCAAGGTAGACCACTGAACTCTGACCAATTAGACATTTGCTTGCCTTTATGGTCAGATGGGCCTGTTCCAGAGCCTGCAATACATAACCTAGGTGTTCAATATGTTCTTCCCATGTAGGGCTGAACACTGCAATGTCATCCAAGTATGCCATGCAGAAGTCCTCCATCCCGATTGACCATCCTCTGAAATGTAGCAGGTGCATTCTTTAACCCAAAAGGCATCACCTTGAATTGGTAGAGGCCAGCTGGAGTGGAGAATGCAGTTTTCTCCTTGGCATGGTCTGTCAGGGCTATTTGCCAATAGCCTGACGTTAGGTCAAATGTGCTGAGGTACTTGACTGCACCAAGTTTGTCCACCAGCTCATCTGTCCTAGGCAAAGGATGGGCATCAGTCGTGGTGACTGCATTTAGAGCTCTATAGTCCACGCAGAATCTCAACTCCTTGGATCCTGCCTTTGGTACAAGCACAACTGGGCTAGTCCATGGGCTAGTAGAGGGCTCTATAACCCCGATTTCAAGCATCTTGTTGACCTCATTCCTTATGTGGGATCTGATATTGTCTGACATTCTGTACCCCCTGCTTTTGACAGGTAAACAGTCACCAGTGTGTATGTCATGCTGGCCCCAAGGGGTCAAGCCTGGTGAAAGAGAGAACATGGCGGCAAACTGATTTAACAGTAACTTGCACTCATCCTGCTGGTCAGATGTGAGACTGGAAGAGAGATTAACTCCTTCCACTTGCTCATCTAAAGGTAAGCCTCTGAGGAGGTCAGGCAGAGGTTCACTCTCCTCCTCCTCCTGAGCTGAAGCTAGAAGCAGAGCTCCTATGTCAGGCCTAGAGACATAAGCCTTTAAACGGTTGGTGTGAAAGACTCTGGGAGCCTCCTTAGGTTTGCCTAAGTCCACCAGATAGTTCACCTCTCCAAGTTTACCCACAACATTGAAGGGTCATATCCATTTGTCCTGCAAGGCCCTCTGCCTTGTGGGGACCATAACAAGAACAAGCTGGTCTTGAGTAAACTCAACCAGGTCATGCCAATGCTTGTCCAGAGCTTGACCAGCCCTCAAGTTATCACTTGCTTCTGCCATCATGTGTGACATTCTCCTCCGGTGACCTATCACATAGTCAGTCACTCTGACTAGCTTGGGGGAAGGAGCACTCTCCAACCCCTCCTTAATCAGGGCCAGTGGACCTCTGACTGGATGGCCATAGAGAAGTTCGAAGGGACTAAATCCTACTCCCTCCTGAGGGACTTCTCTATAAGCAAAGAGAAGGCATGGCAGTAGAAGGTCCCACTTTCTTCTAAGGGGTTCTTCTAAAGAACCTATCATGCTCTTCATAGTTTTGTTACACCTCTCTACCAGCCCATTGGTTTGGGGTGGTAGGCAGTTGAGAACTTGTAGGTAACTCCACAGATTGTCCACATGGTTTGCATGTAGTGGGACATACAATTTGATCCCCTGTCAGATATCACCTCCTTAGGAAAACCTGCTGTGGTAAAAATACCAAGTAGGGCCTTAGCCACAGCCGGAGCCGTAATAGTCCTCATAGGTATGGCTTCAGGAAATCTAGTGGCATGGACCACTACAACCAGGATGAACCTGTTGCCTGAAGATGTGGGAGGGTCAAGAGGACCAACAATGTCAATCCCCATCCTCTCAAAAGGAATTCCCACCACTGGGAGAGGCACTAAGGGTGCCACATTCTTGGACCCACTCTTGCCAGAGGTTTGGCAAGTGTGGCAGCTTCTGCAGAATTTGTCTACTTCTGTACCCATTTTAGGCCAGTAGAAGTGCAGAGATAGCCTTTCTTTGGTCTTCTTAAAACTTAAGTGACCAGCCAAAGGTACCTCATGGGCTAACTGCAGAAACTGGAGTCGGTTCACTAGAGGTACTACAAGTCTTTTGTAGTCTCCAGCGGTTGACTCAGTTGGTTCACTGTAGAAGAGGCCATCTTCCCAGTGCAACCTATACTTCCCAGGCTCAGTCCCATTGAGCTGAGAAGTTGGCTGTTGGCGAAGACCTTCCAAGGTAGGACACTCTCTTTGTCCCTTGCTAAATCCTCCCTGTTGGGTCCACCTTCTGCCAGTAACGACTGCAGCTCAGGATGGTCAACAGGGTCAAGATCTCCTACCAAGGTAAGATCCTCTTCTAGATCTGATTCCTCAGTATCTAGTTTGACCATACAGGGTTGAACCTCACACTCAGCCTCAGCTGGAGGGGGGGTCACGGGTGTGACTTTGGACAGTCTTGGATATGTCCTTCTGGGCACAGGAGTGCTTGCTGGTTTCTTGCTGGCAGACGTAGGTTTCCCTTTTGTCTTTTCTTGCCCTTCAATGGCAGTAAGTAAGTCCTGTGGACTTGGGGTGATAGCTTCCTCTATCATGTCCCCAGGAGAGCCACTTAAGGTTCTCTCCCTTGCAGACCTTGTGAGCTCCTGTTTCTTTCTACTGGAGGGCCTGGGGGTACTAGACACAAATCCAAGAGTTTTAAGGTCATTACCCAACAGGACCCTCCCAGGTATGTTATTTTGCACACTTACAGGTATCCTGACAGTCAAGTCATTACACTGGATGAGAGCTGGTAACTGGGGAACCATTTGCACAGGGCCTCCAGCTAACTTGGTTAGGTGTTTGGGTGCCTTAGCAACATCCTCCACCTTGAAAAAACATTCATCAACCACAGTTATGCTGGCTCCAGTGTCTCTGATGGCAGGGGTCTCCTGACCATTCACAAGAACACTATCTTTGTAATACTCTTTAGTATTATCTGGGATTGAGTTATAGACATCTAAGTTCTGTTGTTCCCAAAGACCCAAGGACACTAAAGAAACACTAGCAGAGACTCTCATGGGCTCATCAGCTAGTAGCTGAAAGTTTCCACTTGTCAGAGGTACTTCATCCACCTGGGAGAAGGCTTAGGAGACAGTGTTGATCCCTGAAGGTTTACCCTTACACTTGGGATGTCCTTTCACATGGCCAGGCAATCCACAAACAAAGCATTTCCCAAATGCTCTCTGGAATGGGGGCTTGCTCTGACCTCCATCTGGTGTGGAACCAGGTGGTACACTAGCCAGATTCGGTTTACCTTGTGGCTTACCCTGGTTATGTTTGTGGCCCTCTTTTGGATTAGAATTATTGGAATTCTCCTTGTTGTCTATCCTGGACTGCTGTCCCTCTTCCTTCTTCTGAGTGGCCCCAGAATCCTTGTGAGTAGCCCTGTTGGCAACCCACAAGTCAGCATCCTTAGCTAACTTCTTAGGATCTATCTCCTTTGAATCAGCCAAGTGCTGTCTAAGCTCAGGAGAGCAGGCATCAAAACTAGACTCCAACATTACAAGATTCCTCAAACCTTCATAAGTGTTCACTTTGAAAAACTTAGATGGTTGGGTTAAGGGTTACAAACAGTCACACACCCAGGTAGCCCAAGGGGTACCATCATGCTTTTTGAGGGTTCTAAACCTCTTAAGATACTGGGAAGGGGTCTTCCCAAACCTAGCTATTAATGCTAGTTTCACACACTCATTATCCTGCTTATCCTCCTCCCCCAACTCCATTACAGCATCACTTGCAACAGTGGGAAGCCTAGAGAAAAGCCAAGGAATCAACTGATTCCCTGAGATACCTTGAATCCCATGATTGTACTCAAACAGTGCTAACCAATCCAAAACATCAAGTTTAGTCTCATACATACCAATCATTTCCTTTGGCATACAGGGTCTCTTAGGGCTGGAAGACCTAGAAGACTCTGGGAGGGAAGCATTTTCTAGAGACAGTTTTTTCATTTCTAGTTCATGATTCAGCTCCATTTCTCTGAACCTTAACTCTTGATGTTTCATGGCAGTTTGTGCATCAATACATTTCACTTCTGATTCAAGCCAAAAAACGCAAAGCCCTAAATTTATGGCAAAAAGCGCCCAATGCCTCCTCACTATCGTCCAACAAATCACTGGCCACCCAATACAAAAAAAGCATTATAGCAGCTAAATCTGCATCATATAATGATAGAATCTCCAACGCCACCTCAGAATCCAAAGAGCTCTTCGCTATCTTCAAGGAACTCTCCACACCGGCCACTAAGTCCCAAGAGATTGTCAAAGTCCAACCCTGGTGTAACACCATACAATTAGCCCTTCTAAAAAAAATGGAACTCCTCCAAGCTAACATCTTAAACCATCACAAAAATCTCACTCAGAAAATCGTAGCTGCATCCCTAAAGGAAACGGTGAATGAGAACAAAAAGATAAGTCACATTACACCCTTTAAATTTAGAGAAGTCTCAGATAAAGAGGTAATCGATATCGTCAACAGAATCAAACCCTCCAATTGCAAAGGCGACGCCTGCCCCGCCAAACTAGTAATGGACTGCGTTGAAACACTAGCACCATTCCTCAAATCCTTCATCAATGCTTCCTTCAACTCAAACTCAGTCCCAACCAGCCTAAAAGAAGCTTGGGTGCGCCCTCTTCTAAAGAAACCCACTCTAGATCCAGAAAACGCCAACAACTATAGACCCATCACAACAGTTCCCTTCCTGCTCAAGATCCTCGACAAAGTCGCCTACTCACAAATACAGCACTACCTCGAAAAAAATTGCATCTTAGGCAAAAGGCAATCGGGCTTCCGCCCGGGGCATGGGACCGAATCGGCCCTTCTAGACCTTAAAATTCAACTTAATGACATCATGGACAAAGGCAAACCGGCTCTCCTCCTACTATTAGACCTATCTGCTGCCTTCGACCTGGTCAACCATGACATCCTAGGCACGCAACTCAAAAATGAAGCTCACTTCTCGCCTGAAGCCGTCTCCTGGGTCAAATCCTTCCTCAAGGGTCGACTTATGAAAGTCTTTTCTGATTCGGCAAACGCTACCCCAACCACTATCCATTGTGGCGTCCCACAGGGATCCTGCACTGCACCCACCTTATACAACATTTTCACCCTCCCACTGTTCAGTGACCTCAACCATCGCCACATAGCTTACACCAACTATGCTGACGACACACAAGTCCTGCTCCCCTTACTGGGGTATATGAACAAGACGCCGCAGCACTAACAAAAATATACACAGCCATTCAAACCTGGATGGCAGCCAATGGACTTTGCCTTAACGGGGACAAAACAGAGATCCTACTAGTTGGCACCAAAGAAACACTAAACAAACTCCCGCCTCTATACAAATCCTTTAACGTTGATAACTCCACCATCACAGTCTCCTCTGCAGTAAAAACACTAGGAGTATATCTTGACTCCACTCTCTCTATGACACGGCAAGTCAATGCCGTAGCCTCTTCTGCTGCACTCACCACTAAGATAATCAACGCCGTTAAACCCTTCCTATCCTCGAAAAACTGCTTGAATCTAGCCAGAGCCACAGTAGGTACCAAACTGGACTACTGCAACGCCCTCTTCCTGGGCACGTCTGCACAAAACATTAAAAAAATGCAAGTCACACAAAACAATGCCCTAAGAGCAGCCCTAAGCATTCCAAAAAGGGAGCACATCTCCCAAGCCAGAAAAGAAGCACACTGGTTACCTATAAAGAGTGCATACTATTCAAATCCATGGCCATCACCCAAAGATGCCTCTCTGCCAATGCCCCACCCTATCTTTCTGAAAGGATCACCCCCCATACTTCCACTAGACCCACCAGGTCACACATGACCAACCAGACCTATGTACCCACCTTTAAAAGAAGCAAAGCCGGAGGGTCCAGCTTTCAACACCTAGCACCCAAAAACTGGAACGCACTCTCCACCGCCTTAAGGAACGAAAAATCATACCATGCCTTCCGTAGACTACTCAAAACCATGCTGTTCAACTAACCCTGCCTCACCTGTATTCTCACCACTGTATGTTTGGAAATAACAGCAAATGTATTAAAATATGCCTCTATGCAAATCTGTGTATCTGTATATTCACTATGTATGCCTGTAACAAGTAAGACTTCTTTAGCGCCACGATGCCCCCGGGCAGATGTGCGTTCTATAAATCCAAATAAATAAATAAATAAAAGTCTCCTTTTCTCAAGTGCAATAAATTCAGGAGTAAGTGTAGGACCTGTGGGGGTCCCTGTGGACAGAGGTTGTGCATTCTGAGCAGGCAAAGGAGTTGTAGGGTTCCTAGCAAGGACTCATCCACTTCTTCTAAATTAACACAATCAGAAACATCAAAATCCACATTGACTGGAGTGGTAGGCCCTTCTGACCCACTCTCCAGACTTTTTCCCATTAACTTTGCAACCAGTTCAGACTTTTTTCCTTTACCAGAGAGATTCTTATCTCTACACATCGTTCTAAGAACCTCAGCAGTATAGAGTAAAAGACTCTCTTCAGTGTAGTTTTCCATACTTGACATGATTTCTCAGTTAAATAGACTTAGTGGTGTTAGCCTTGTGGTTAGTTGAACCCAAGCAACAGCAGTCCTCTAAGTGTAATCACTCTACTTCCAAATCCTCACCGATGTACACCAGTGTTAGGCAGAATCCTGTGCAGTGCCCTTAGGGACCACTACAAACAATCAAGATTACAGGTGGCAATACAAGTTTTACCTTTGGTACAAGCCTGTACTACTAAGTTATAGTGGTAGCAGTAGCAGAGCAGCCAGGCTTATCTCAAGAGTATATGAGCAGTAGCAGAGATTACACAAAGGGACCACAATTACTGTGGCTCAAGCAAACACTGCCTCAAGATTTCAGGTAAAAAATATAAGTACATTTATTTTTAAACCATCAGTTATAAACACAACACTTCTATTAAACGTTAAACAAAACCACACGTTAAATATACTACAACTAACCAATTCACTTTGTACAGTATGTCTCAAGGTAAGTACACTGTGTTTGAATGAACCGGTGTTATGAACAAAACACGATACCGCGGATACGGTTGCAATCACTTTTTAACAGTTCGGTCTACTCAATAAACGCGTATCCGTGACATGAAATGCTACCGGAGCAAAAACACACTTAGCACCTGAGATACCCAGAGGGAGTTGGAGGCAAAAATCACAGGCAATATTTAGGTTAGGCAGGCAGTATCGAGAAACACTCAGAAACAGGAGTTCAAAAGTCAAAGGGTCGGAGCCAGGGTTAAGTGACACCAGAGACCTGTTTCCGAAGATCACACCGTTAGACAGTTCACAATTCAGCGTAGCCCAAAAGTACTTTGATATTGTCAATGTTAGGAAGCAAAAGTTATAAGAAGGAGGGAAGACAAGGACGAGCCTTGAAGATGAAGAAAAGGGGGTTCACCCAGTTTCCTCGAGTAGAGCACAGTACCTTATTCCAATGAGGCAGCTGGTGCCCTGGCAGTTGTTCCTATTGGTTTCCCGCAGACCCACGATTCCTGGAGCTTCGTTGTGAAGGAGGACGTCTGAAGGGGGTCTACACCACACAGGGATGAAGCCGGCGACAACGAATAAAAGGTGCGCTCCTTAAAAACAGGAGAGGCTCGGCAGGTGGCTATCCGGACCACTACAGCAGTGTGCAGCGACTTCGACCACGGCGGAGATCTCTGGCTGAAGAAGATGAGCTGGTTATCCCCACCAGGCTCAAGGGAAGAAGACTCCGGACTGGATCTCCTCTCAGTCGTCGAAGGGTAGATAGCTCAGGACTGTAGCAGGGCTTCACCGGGACGGGGTAGTTGCAGCAGCCGTCGTTCTCTCCGCTTCTCTTCGGTTCCTTGTAGTTCCAGAGGCGACTCTGACTTCTAGCCCAAGAGACCTGCCTTTTATGCGCAAAACCCCCATTCACACAGCCTGGCTGTCAATCACGCAGCAGGTGGGTTGTCCAGCCGGGACAACCACCTCAGCCAATCATGGCAAAGTGCGACTTGGGTTTCCTAGGATACCCTGTGCAGGGGCTGACTACACCCCTCCCTCACATTCAGCTCACCTAGACACCCAGGCGCCTTGAGGAGGGCTTCTCTGCAGCAGCCCACCAAAAGACGGTGAACAAAGAAGGCGAATCTAGTTTGCCGCGCAAAGTAAAACACAAGAAGGACTTTAACAAAAAGAAATGGCGAATAAACCCAATCAGAGCCAAAAGAAAGACGATTTGGTCAAGCGGGTTTATGTTTGAGGCTAATATAATAGCCAAGAACAGTACCACGTTTATCTAATATAATTACGGTAGAAAAGATAGGGTAGATACCACTGCCACCAGCCAAGTCTAAATGTTAAAAGAGCGAAACAATGCTCAGGGAGGTACAGACAGAAAAGGGGTACAGATTAGCCCTTTCCAGTACTCCATGTAAGATGGGGTGTACTGGGTCTGTGGTAAAAATGACTATGTAAAGTAAATGGCAACTTTACCTTTCTCTGGGGGACAGTAGTCAGCCCCAGTAAAATGGAGTCAGAGGGAAGTCTTAAAGACAACCCTGGGTTACTACACTGAGGGTATGGTGTAACCCATACAAGAACAGGGGCACCTGGAGTGGTGTGCTCCAGTGCCCAAGATCACACAATGAGTAAAAACACATAGGCCACAACACATGTAAGAGTGGAAAAAGGATGTACACTCTTACCAGGTGGAAAAAATAAACTCCGGAAATCCAGCAAAGCTGCTGGGGGACTCACTAGGTGAGGGAAATTAGCCCTAGAAGGAGAATTCTCCCTAACACTGGGAATGACTGGGACGACTGTGCCCGTGATTGGTCCATGTCTGGCATGACTGTATGTGTGCAGATCACTCATTGGGTCCTCTTCATTTTGGCGCAAAGGAGATTCTGGATAAGAGAAGGCCCCAAACACCCATACCAAGTCGATCTCTTGAGTTCTCCCCGAACTTAGGATAGGAGCCAAGTATCTTGAAACCAAGAAGATGAGTGGAGGAACCGCAGGTGATCCGCTTGGAGGTTTGGCACCCTGAGCCCGCTGTTGTCCGCGGGACCAATCTGTTTCTGATCAAACTTAGAAGGTCTGCAAAGGCGCTTCGGCCCATTGGAATAGTGGGACTAACTATTCTCGGCACCTCCAACTTAACCTGAAAGCAAGCCTTCTCAGATGTTTTTCTGGGCCAAACAGTGAACTGACCAGCTTGTACGGGACCTTTGCCCTGGAACCGCTGCCGTCTCGAATTGACACTTGAGACTTTGGAGATCGTAAGCACTGGGTATAAGGCACTCTCCAGTTGTTTCATATCACATAGGCGCCCTGGGTCTGGAATTAGGAGAGTACGCCTGAACCCGAGTGCACACGGTCACTGTGTCGCCCAGCCGTGGTGGCGAACTTCAAGGGTGCCCTACGCTGCTGTGCCCACATGTGCCCTGATATGAGCTGCAATGGATTCGAGTTGATCCCTTCATCAGGAGCGGAGAAATCACCACTGTCCCGCCACCGAATCATCCCTGGAACTCAGCCGCAGAACCACACAATTGCAGGATTTGAACCCGCAACCAAAGTGGACTCTACTGCTGAAGTTTGGTCCGGAGTGCGCCGAGGGTCAGTGGGTACTTGTAATCCTTACTGGTGGCCCCTAGTGCATCCATCAATTTTTATGCACAAGTGTCCCCTGAGGGCCACTCTTCTTTATCAAGATAGCCTGTGCTACCGAGCTATTGACAACTCTTGGATCCTGTTCTGCCCTCTTGGGGAGACCCTCCGAGAATAGTGGGAACTTATTCTTTATTGCCTCACCCGCCATCCTGAGCTGCTACAGCCCCTGCAAGGGACCCACTAGTGTTGTTTACTGTGTGTGCTCATTGTGGGCCTTCGATCACCCTCACCCATCCTGAGACCTAGTCTTGACCGCCGCCAATGCTACCTTGATTGGTCTGGCTTGTCCAGAAGGTTACCCTGTTCCAAGAAACTAGGCTGGCCTTCTGAACCTCTGCCCACCAAGTCAGAGTTCAGAAATCCCTCTAAACAAATTGGTGTACATTGGTGGGATAGGATCAAAGGTACCCGGTTTTGCGCACTGGTAAAGGTACTCAGATTACACTTACCCAGGACACATAGTGACCTTAGTAGTAAAGTACTGTAAAGGCTAAATGACCTATCTTAAAATATGGAAACAATTACCAACATAACCTTAAATGCTTCAAAGTCTGAAACATTGAGAATGATGTGTACCGAGAGAGGCTTGCCTGATCAAGGTACAAAGAGTGAAATGATCCAAAGGATCATAGATGGGCAAGAGGTGCAACTCGATGCCATTACCACAGATGAAAGTGAAGAAGGTGGTGGGGCTGCTTTCACTGACAGATCTGACATATCTGTTGCTGCACTTGTCCATGGTACCCATGATGACAGGGATGATGTGTTGTCCCAAGTTTCCTCTGCCAGCTCTGATGATGATGATGCCATTCTTCAATACAAGAAGCAAGAACTGCTGTTTAAGCAGAAAGAGCTTAAATTCAACATGGCGAAGCTGAAAGTAGAGCAGGTAGAAAAACAGAAGGACAGTGCTCACCAGTTGGAAATGGCCGAGCTTCAGGTTTCAAATGGCTCCTACAAAGGATCTGGACATGGGTCTGGGTCCTCCTCCAATCCACCGTTTCTTAAAGATTTGCTCAGTGTATATGATGAGAAGAATGATATTATGGACTAGTTGACTGAATTTGAGTATGCATATGAATGTCAAGAGGTTGTGGATGCTGACAAGATTGCATGGTTGCTCAGTCGACTACCCCATTCTGGCTGCAGCGCTATTATGGTAATGGCTAAGGCTGAACGAGCAGACTTTGCAAAATTAAAGCAAACTCTCATCTTAAAAGTTTGGGAAGACTCCTGCCCAATACTTAAAGAGGTTTAGAGAGTACAAAAAGAAAGAAGGTAACACTTGGATGTCCTATGTTACTGATTCCTTGAAAAACTTGACTGGCTGGGTTGAAGGCTATAAGGTCTCCAACTTTGAGGGCATGATTTATTTAGTCATGCTTAAAAATATTTTTGCATCTTGTTCCCCTGAGCTTAAGAAGCATTTGGCTGATTCAAAGGAGTTAGATCCTAAGATGTTGGCCATGGCAGCGGATTTATGGGTGTCACACAGAGTGTGCCATAAGGACAAGACTACTCCTGGTAAGCAGGAGGAGGGGAAGAAGAACAAAGATAAAGAGAGTCGGGGATCTGATAGAACTTCCTCCCAAAAGGGCCACAAAGGGAAATTCAAGGATAAGTCCCAAGAGAATGTTCAGGGTAGTGGGAGTTATCCTCACAAGCAGAAATCTGGTTATAATAAGCCTCCCCATGTCGCATACCCAGTGGATCTTGTGTGGCTTGTGGAGAAAATGCCCATGTGAAGGGGAACCCCAGAGGTAACGTCAAAACCTTGGGGTCCACTCTGTGAGTCTGGCCTTCCCCTGCTATGAGGAGGAGGATATCACAGGGGCATCCTTCTCCTCAGACTACTTCCCCAGTGGGATAGAATCTGAGGTAGTCCTGGTTTCGCTGGGTTCCTGTGAGCCTAAAGTCTCAGAGGCTTATGCTAGCATTCCAGATAACACCAAGCACTACTTTAAGGACAGTGTGCTAATCAATGGAGTTGACACTCCTGCCCTTAGGGATAGTGGGGTCAGCAGAGCAGTGGTGGATTCTACCTTGATAGACCCAGAGGAACTTGCCAGCGCTCCTTTAATACCCACCAAGTTAGCTGATGCCCCCCCCACTCAAGTTCCCAGTAATGCCTGTAAATCTTACTATCAAAGGTACTAAGGTCAGGATTCCAGTGAGCATACAGAAGCAAGTCCAAGGTAATGTCCTGCTGGGGAATGATCTCAGAGACTTAGGTCTTGTGGGTAACACAGCAGAGAGACCAGCACAAGGTCACAAACAAGTGCTGCATTGGCCAAGCCCAAGCCAAAGGGGAAACCCAAGGCTAAAGACGAGAGCGGGAAATATAACATTCCCCCTAACTCACCTACCACTGAGGTGGAGGTAGTTGGTCAAATACCTGAACCTGATGAGGAAGAGATGTTGCCTGAAATTCTCAATTCGCGTGACCATCCTGAACTACAAAGTTTGTTGGTAGAAGGTGGTGCTGATAGGGTTGAGTTCAGTAAAGGTCAACGTGAGTGCCCATCTCTGGAAGGTCTAAGGAGACAGGCCTGCTCCCAGCTTGAGGGTGAACCTCCTGGGAAGCACTGGATTCATAGGGAAGGTGGGCTCCTCTACAGTGAGCCCACAGAGTCTACAGAATGAGACCATAGGAGGTTGGTGGTTCCCCTTCATGTGAGACCCTTCCTCTGGCGCATGAAGTCCCCCTTGCTGGTCACCTTGGCATCAAGAGAACCAAGCAAAGGTTAGCCATGCACTTCCACTGGCCCAAAATGGGGGTGCAAGTAGAAAGTCACTGCAGGAGTTGTGCCACATGCAAGTTATCTGGGAAAAGTGGCACAGAAATCCAAGCTCCTTTGGTACCACTCCCAGTTGTGGAGGTACCATTTGAAAGGGTAGGGATTGACATTGTTGGTCCCCTTGACGCACAAACATCCTCAGGGAATAAGTCTATCTTAGTGCTGGTCCACCATGCCACCAGGTATCCTGAGGCCATCCCATTGAAGACTGTGACTGCCACGTCAGTTGCAAAAGCATTACTTGACATATTTAGTAGGGTTGGCTTCCCTAAAGAAGCTGTGTCTGATAGGGGAAGCAATTTTATGTCCAAGTATATGCAAGCCATGTGGAAGGAATGTGGGGTTACTTACAAGTTTTCCTCAGCATATCACCCTCAACCCAATGGCTTGGTTGAGAGGTTTAATAAAAGCATGATAGGGGCTGGAAGAGCCCCAAAGAACAAGTTACTTCTTACCTTGTAACGTTCTTTTGATGGGATGTTCTTCCTACGTATTCCTTATTTTAGATATCTCATTCGAGCTTAGCTGGCCTCGGAAAATTTTTCTCTATAGGGCGCTGCGCGTCGACGTCCGCCGAGTCATCCTGCCTATAAAGGCCGCACGCAGCGTCCGTTGCTCAGTTCCGTTTTGTAGCCCACAATTTTTCTTTCTGGGCTAGACTAATCACCCTGAAGGAGCGTAAGCTGCAACAACAAGGGAAGTAGTACTGCGGGGATGGATGGGAGGGTCGATAAGGAATACGTCGGAGGAACATTCCATCGAAAGAACGTTACAAGGTAAGAAGTAACTTGTTCTTCGAAGGGATTGTGTCCTTGGACGTATTCCTTATCTTAGATAGGCTCCCATAGCAGTATTCTGTTATTGGAGGTGGGAGTACTGACTTCATGCTTCCTTTTATTGATGAATAGAGTGCAATACTGCCCTTCCAAACCTAGTCTCTTGATTGGAGGAGGAATCCAAGTTGTAAAATCGTGTAAAGGTATGGACGGACGACCATGTGGCAGCCGCACATATGTCTTTAACCGGCACTCCTCTTTTGAGGGCCGATGAAGCTGCAATACCTCTGGTCGAATGAGCCCTAAGATTTTGAGGGGGCTCTTTTCCTGCCAGTTTATAACATTCCAAAATGGCTAGAATGATCCATCTGGAAATGGTCTGCTTAGTTATCGGTAACCCCAGCTTGTGACCTGCGTAGCCTACAAACAGCTGGTCTGCTTGTCTTATCCTAGCCAGTCTACTGATGTAAAAACTTAAAGCCCTTCTTGGGTCCAGCCTGTGTAACCTCTCTTCCTCTTTCCCCGGATGAGGAGGAGGATAGAAAGATGGCAGGGGAATCTTCTGAGTGATATGGAATTCAGAAACCACCTTTGGGAGGAAATTAGGCTTCACTTGCAGGACAACATTGTCTTTGTGAAAGATTGTATGAGGGGGTTTACAAGAAAGAGCTTGTAACTCGCTCACCCTTCTAGCAGATGTAAGTGCTATTAATAAAACTGTTTTAAGGGTAAGAAATCTTAACGAACAAGAATGGAGTGGTTCGAAAGGTGTGCCCATCAGGAAAGTTAGGACTAAGTTTAAATCCCATAGGGGAACCTGGAATGGTCTTGGGGGATAAACGTTAGTTAACCCCTTTAGAAACTGTATTACCAAGGGTAACTTGAAATAGGATGGCTCTTCCGCAGTGCGCTTAAAGATGGATAGCGCTGCGAGATAGCCCTTAATGGTGCCAACTTGAAGGCCTGAATTCGCCAAATAGAGTAGGAAGGACAAAACCATTGGTGTACCACATAAAAGGGGTCGATATTCTTTTCTCTACACCAGCTGCAAAATCTGTTCCAACGGCAGCGGTATAAAGACTTTGTTGCTGGCCTCCTTGCCGAAAGCAACACCTCCATAACATCATCAGGGAGGTCCCAATCCTTGTACCTCAGCCTTTCAGAAGCCAAGCGTGAAGGTTGAGGGTTTTGATGTCTGGATGGAGAACCTGACCTCCCTTCTGTGAGAGTAGATTCTCTCTGAGTGGAAGTCGAATTGGAGGGCAAATGGACAAGTCTAGAAGGTCCGGGTAGCACGTTCTCCTGGCCCAATCCGGGGCAATTAGGATCATGGTTTTCCGGAATCTTCTCAACCTCCTGATCATTTGAGGAATGACGGGGACCGGTGGGAACGCGTACAGAAGCGGAAACTCCCAGTCCACTATGAACGCGTCTCCCAGAGCTCCTCTCGGGGGAAATTCCCTTGAACAGAACAGATCGCACTTCCTGTTGACACTGGTGGCGAACAGATCCACCTGAGGGGTTCCCCAAAGGGCGAAGATCTCTTGAAGGACTTCCTGAGCTAGTTCCCACTCGTGGGAGAATGTGCTCTGCCTGCTCAGAGCGTCCGCTGTCAAGTTCTTCTCTCCGGCTAGGTGAACTGCCGATAGAGAGATTCCTTGTTGGATTGCCCAAAACCAGAGCTGCATCGCCTCTCTGCACAGAGGTAGTGATCCTACGCCTCCTCTTTTGTTGAGGTAATGCATGGCCACTGTGTTGTCCGTCATTATCAGGACATTCTTCCCTTGTACAGCTGGCAGGAACGCCTTCAGCGCAAGTCTGATGGCCCTCAGCTCTAACAGGTTGATATGTAGTCTGGACTCCGATGGAGACCAACGACCAATGATGGTCAAGTCGTTGGCGTGGGCTCCCCACCCCGTGAGTGAGGCATCTGTGACTACTGTTATCTCCGGCCAGGGTTGCCAAAACTGTTCTCCTTTCAGAATGTTCTTCTGTCAGGCCCACCACTGAAGGTCTCGAGCCACCCTGTCGGGAACCTGAAGAAGATCTGTCATTCTTCCTGAGAATTGTGACCACTGAGTCCTCAGTGCCCACTGGAGGGATCTCATTCTCAGGCGAGCCTCTGGCACTAGGAAAATGCAGGATGCCATGAGGCCTAGCAACCTCAAAAAGTCGAAGGCTGGGAGACGTTGGGAATTTTGGAACTTGGTAACCATCTGTAGAATATTTTGAGCCCTCACCTCTGGTGGTGAGGCTTTTCCCAGGGAAGTGTCCAGGATCGCTCCGATGAACTGGAGTCTCTGCGATGGTATCATTTGTGACTTCTTTAAATTGAGGGAGAAGCCCAGTCTGTGAAGGGAGTGGCAAACGTGATTTAGCTGGATCTGAGCTTGTTCCGAAGATACAGCCCTGATCAACCAATCGTCCAGGTAGGGGTAGACGTGAATCCCTTCCCTCCTTAGACTTGCAGCCACTACCGACATTAACTTGGTGAAGACCCTCGGGGTGGAGGTCAGCCCAAATGCCAGCACTCGAAATTGATAATGAGAGTTGCCAATTGCGAACCTCAGGTATTTCCTGTGTTTGAGATGGATAGGCACATGGAAATAGGCGTCCTGAAGGTCCAGAGATACCAACCAGTCCTGGAACTGAAGGGCCTGAAGGATCTGAGAAAGAGTTACCATCTCGAATTTGTCTTTCCTGAGGAATTTGTTCAATGCTCGCAAGTCCAAGATGGGTCTCAGTCCTCCGTCTTTCTTTGGAATGAGAAAGTAAGGGGAGTACCAGCCCTTGTTCCTCTCCGCTACAGGTACCGGTTCTATGGCACCTTTCTCTAGCAGGTCTAAAATTTCCTGCAAGAGGAGCGGATCTGGAGGTTTTTGAGAGCTGATCCCCGGTGGATGACTCTGAGGTATGCGTAGGAGGGGCAGGCAGTAACCTTGGGCAACTGTTTCCAATGCCCAAGCATCTGATGTGATAGCCTGCCATTCCGCCAGATGTTGAGTTAACCTGCCTCCTACAGGTGTCTTGTGAGTGAAGTCCTCAGAGTGGTTTTGGGGCGGCTGATGCAGATGCCGATGGTAAAGGGGCACCTGCTGTTGCTGCGGCTTTTGAATATCTACCCCGTCCACCTCGGGTAGTTCTTCTTTGTCCCCTTTGAGCCAGTCGTCCTCTACATCTTCTGAATGCGGAGTAGAAGCAAAAGGACTTGCCCCTCGCAGAGGTTCCTGTGGGACGAAAAGGTGTCTGACGGATTGCAGCGCCTAGAGATTTTGCTGCTGCCTTTGATGTTTGCAGTTTTTCTAAACTGTCATCCGCCTTTTTCCCAAACAAAGAAGAGCCATCGAATGGCATGTTCAAGAGCCTGACTTGCACATCTGGGGCAAAACCAGACTTTCTCAACCAAGCGAATCTCCTGGTTGTTGTACTTGCCGCCATTGCTCTGCTGATACTGCCAGCTGAATCAATGCCCGTCTGGAGGGATTCGCACATAGCGTCTTTACCGTCCTGTATGATATTTAGGAACGCCTCCTTTTCTTCTCCCTCCGGGATGCAGTCAGCCGCTGTAGAAGCACACTCCCAAATTGTATGGCTTAATCTAGCAAGGGTGCAAGTAGCATTAACAGATTTTAACGCCATGCTACATGCCGAAAAAAAATTCTTTGCCATAGCATCATATTTCTTATCGTCCCTATCCTGTGGGACGGTAGGGTAAGCAGTCTTGACGTCAGTAGAAGATGCTGCCTGTACCACCAGACTTTCTGGGGATGGGTGTTTAGACAAAAACTCCGGGTCTGCAGAAGATACCCTGTATTTAGTAGACAGTTTTTTATTTACTGCCGGGACGACATCTGGGGTTTCCCAGTTCGTCATGATTTTCCTCTGAAGAGCTTTATGAAAAGGCACTACAGGATCCTCCTGTGGACCTTTATCAAGAATATCCGTAAGGTCATCTTGTTGGAAAGCCTGTGAAGGTATTGACCACCCCATAAATTCTGTGATCCTGGCCATTAAGGCTCTATAGGGAGTTTCAGCATGCTCCCCCGGGTCTGGTCTAGCGAACTCCACCTCAGGGGAAGTGTCTAACCCACTTGCCTCATGTAAGGAATCATGGCAATCCTTTAACCTGTGTTCTTCTGAGGATAACTCCTCTTGAACTGGGGTTGCAGGTCCCTGCAACTCAAATGTCTCTTCTTGGTCAGATAGTTCTCCCTCTTCCATAATTGAGGACATAGTTCTCAATTGTTCTGAACTCACAAAGGGTGTGAAACCCATCTCCAAGGCAGAGGGTGCCAAACTTGTTGTAATCGGCCTCGAAAACGTCGATGTTGTCGACGCCGACGCCGAAGGCTTCGGGCGTGGCGTCGAAAACAAAGGCGGAGGCCTCGAGGTCCTCGATAAAATTGGGATTCTGCTCGACGCCATCGTCATTCAGGACCTGGGGATAGCCACTGGGTGCGCCGCAACCGTGACTTTCCTTGGCCTCGACGCCGGTGTCGAAGATGGCGTCGAGTCGACAGACCCGTGTGTCGAAGGTCCCTTCGACAACGGCGTCAAAGACACCGACCTCGGCGTCGACGGAACCTTCGTCGACGGAACCTTCGAAGAAGGTTTCGAGGTCATAGCTTTACTCGAGGGTTCGTGACGCGCTCGAGAAGCTTCCTTCGCCGGGTACTGCGACTCGCAGTGTTTTTGACCTTCGGGTCTTTCGACCAGAGTATCGCTCTCGGCAGTCTTCGAGGGAGTTGAGGCCGCTTTCTCGAAGACGCTCATCATATTTTTGCGGAATTCCTCCCATTCAGCCCGGGAACTATGTTTCGTGGGGCAAGGGATTCTTTTAGGAGAAACAGAATAAGAGGAGGACGGAGAAGGGGATCTTCGACGTCTCCTCTTCGAGTGCTTCGATCTCGAGGAGTGATGGGACCCACTCCGAGACCTGGAGCGCGAATGGTGACGAGGAGACGTATGTCTCGACTTCGTCGAGGAAGAAGAAGCTTTTGAAGTCTTACCTTTCTCCAGCTTCCCCCTACGCTCCTTCAGGGCCTTAGCTGTCATGGACATACAGTCCTCGCACTCCGAACAATGGTGTTCAGCTCCCAAACACCACAGACAAACTCTGTGAGGGTCAGTCAGCGACATCTTTTTCCCACAGTCTCGGCATTTTTTGAAGCCGGACCGAGGGGTCGTCGGTTCCGACGAGGAAGCCATCGAGTATGGATCGAATATCTCGAGGTAAATAGGATAAATTCTCTACGAAACTGAGCAACGATATTCCGAGGCACTGAGTAAGCGCGGAAAAACGGAACTGAGCAACGGATGCTGCGCGCGGCCTTTATAGGCAGGATGACGTCGACGTGGCGGCTGTCGAGGGACATCGACTCGGCGGACGTCGACGCGCAGCGCCCTCTAGAGAAAAGATTTCCGAGCCCAGCAAAGCTGGAAGGAGATATCTAAGATAAGGAATACGTCGGAGGACACAATCCCTTCGAAGGAGAAAATGGAATCTTCTTTTACCAATGTTTGCTTTTTGCCTACAGAGAGGTACTGTTACGCTCACCTGGTATCCACAGGGTTACTCGCTGGTACGCTTCTCAGCTTTGCCCTGATGTGGTCTATGGGGAAGTTTCTGCCTTGTGGTAGAATTAGGCGTGCTCTCCGTCCTGCCTTCTTTGCAGGGGCACGTTGTCTTTCATGGGCGAGCGCGGTCCAGTTACTTCACTGACGCCGGCCCGTTTCATATTGTTCAGTTAGGTCTTATTGCTGTTCTTTACTTTTGTTGCTATCCTGCATGCCTTTCTTTGTTTAAAATGTCTCTTTTTTCTCCCTTAGGTATGCGGAGCTTCAGCGCGGCAAACTGGCTTGGTTGAGCCCCGCTGGTAAATGATGGTGCATTAAGAGCGCTATGATGTGGTAAGTAAGCGCTATGCGCAGCGGTGCGAAGTCTTGCCTTTGCTAACCTTTGTTTTCCTTCCTTGTAGGTCACGGTGTTCTTCAGCACGAGTGGAATGTCCGGAGTGGTGCCAGCCGGGAGGCGACCAGCCAGGTAAGCCTTTTGAGCAGTTCGTAATTTGTAAATGTCTCTACTGCTTTCTTTAATGTTGCCTCTATTTTCCTCTTTCAGGTCGTTCTGTCCGGGAGGCGTGCAGGTTCGAGGAAGCTGTTCTCAGTAGCTGCGAGTGTTTAAAGATGAAGACTGCAGGTAAAATGCTGCTGCTAATGATGTTCCCTTTGTCTCCTTGCAGGGTCTGCTTCTCCGAGGTTCGAGGGAATAGCTGGACATGGTAAGCGTCACGTTGCAAGCTGCAAAGTAACGCGAAGCGAGTTGTCTTGCTCGGGTGTGGTTTAAATAGCCCCAACAAAATAGCCCAGGTAAAGTAGTCCCTAGCTACCACACCCAAAACACTAGACCGCATAGCTTGGTTCTTGGGAACCAAGCTATGTGGATGCCTCCATGTTGGCTGACAATACAATAAAGTAGTTCCCAAGCACATTGTTTTTCATGGTGTATGAGCCTGGCGCCATAGGCGCCAGGACTGGCCCCATGAGGGCTTTTGAAGAGGATGCCAGGCTCTAGAGGCCCGAGTCCTGATTCCACCTGGCCAATGGGTTTGCCAGAGGGGGTTTTGGGCGAGGGTAGTGACAGGTACCTCATGCGGGTGTTGGCTTCAGCCCCTTCAAGCTTCTTTTTGGTCACCCTGTGAAGGGACCCTTGGCTATAGTCAAGGAGGGGTGAGAGATGCCTACTACCCCTATCACTACCAAGAAGTGGACTATGTGCTAGGACTCAGAAAAAGAATGGTACTCCTGATGGGTCAGGCTAGGGAAGTTGAAGGCTGGGCAAGCTCTGGTGAAACACTAGTATGACTAGAAGGCTTCCCAGATCAACTTCACACCAGGCCAGCAAGTCCTGATCATGAACCCTATAAGGCCTAGAGCTTTACAGGACAAATGTTCAGGCCCTTATACAGTGGTGGAGTCATTGGGTGAGGTTAACTATTTAGTGGACCTTGGAAGGGCTGGACATGCTCCAAAGCTCAAAGTGTTTCCCGTGTAAATAGGCTGAAGGCTTTCACCCCAAGAGTTGAAATAGCTGCACTGATGTTAGCTTCAGATGTAGAGGGGGAAGATTCAGAACCTCTTCTTGATCTTTTCCAGTGCAGTCCTTCAGACAGCTTCATTGGGGGTGTCCATGTGGCCCCTCACCTGACTTCTGTTCAACAAGATGAGGTGAGAAGTTTGCTGAGGCAATTCTTCCCCTCGTTTTCCATAGCTCCTGGTTTGACACCTTGGTGCAAACATGACATTGACACAGGAGATAGTGTACCTACCAAAAGTAGGGGATACAGTATGTCAGATACGGTAAGAACTTACATCAAGACAGAGGTCAACAAGATGTTAGATCTTGGGGTGATTGAACCATCCAGTAGTCCTTGATCCAGCCCTGTGGGTTTGGTTCCAAACGCAGGTTCCTCTGAGTTGAGGTTCTGTGTGGATTACAGGGCTCTGAATGCTGTCACTAAGACAGAGGCACAGCCCTTGCCTAGAACTGATGAGCCGATGGATACTTTGGGTGCCTCCAAGTACCTCATCACATTTGACCTCACTTCAGCGTCTTGCCAAATAGCCCTAGTAGAACATGCCAAGGAGAAGACAGCATTCTCAACTCCAGAGGGCCTTTACCAGTTCAGGGTAATGCCTGTTGGGTTGAAGAATGCACCTGCCACTTTTCAGAGGGTTGTGAATCATGTCCTTAATGGGTTGGATGAATTCGGTCTTGCAATGCTGTCTTCTCCTTGGCATGTTCTGCTAGGGCTATTTGGCAAGACGCTGAAGTGAGGTCAAATGTGATGAGGTACTTGGAGGCACCCAAAGTATCCATCGGCTCATCAGTTCTAGGCAAGGGCTGTGCCTCTGTCTTAGTGACAGCATTCAGAGCCCTGTAATCCACACAGAACCTCAACTCAGAGGAACCTGCTTTTGGAACCAAACCCACAGGGCTGGACCAAAGACTACTGGATGGTTCAATCACCCCAAGATCTAACATCTTGTTGACCTCTGTCTTGATGTAAGTTCTTACCGTATCTGACAAAGAGGTTCTGAATCTTCCCCCTCTACATCTGAAGCCAACAGCAGTGCAGCTATTTCAACTCAGCCTATTTACATGGGAAACACTTTTGGAGCATGTCCAGCCCTTCCAAGGTCCACTAAATAGTTAACCTCACCCAATTACTCCACCACTGTATAAGGGCCTGAACATTTGTCCTGTAAAGCTCTAGGCCTTATAGGGTTCATGATCAGGACTTGCTGGCCTGGTGTGAAGTTGATCTGGGAAGCCTTCTAGTCATACTAGTGTTTCACCAGAGCTTGCCCAGCCTTCAACTTCCCTAGCCTGACCCATCAGGAGTACCATTCTTTTTCTGAGTCCTAGCACATAGTCCACTTCATTGGTAGTGATAGGGGTAGTAGGCATCTCTCACTGGGAGGATCATGTGAAACACCTGAGAATTGTGTTGCAGGCTCTTCAGAAGGCCCACTTGACTATAAATGCCAGTAACTGCCAGATTGGTCAAGGTTCAGTGGTCTACCTTGGACATGAAGTAGGTGGAGGGAGGATACATTCTCTGAACAGTAAAGTACAAGCAGTACATTACTGGACTACCCACACTACACAAACCCATTTGAGAGCCTTTTATGACTCACAGGGTACTGACCCGGGAAAATCCTTATTTGGTCATGCAGCTCCCCGTGCAAACAGAAGCTTTGCCTTGTGTGCGTGCCTCCAGGATGTGGGCTGGACTGTCTAGTTCCAATAAACATCCTGGGTGCCAGAGAGTCTGGTGTGCTGGGAATGACTGGGACCAACGTGGTCCATGATTGGTCCATGTCTGGCATGGTTGTATGTGAGCAGATCTCTCATTGGGTCCTCTTAATTTTGGAACGAAGGAGATTCTGGATAGGAGAAGGCCCAAACACCCATGCCAGGCCGATCTCTTGAGTTCTCCCCGAACTTAGGATAGGAGCCAAGTATCCTGAAACCAAGGAGCCGAGTCAAGGAACCGCTGGTGACCCACTGGAAGGTTTGGCACCCTGAGCCCGCTGTTGTCCCGCTGGACCCCTCTGTTTCTGATCAAACTTAGAAGGTCTACAAAGGCGCTTCGACCCATTTGGAATAGTGGGACTTACTATTCTCGGCACCTCCAACTTAAACTGAAAGCAAGCCTTCTCAGAAGTGTTCCTGGGCCAACCAGTGAACTAACCAGCTTGCACGGGATCCTTTGCCCTGGAAACGCTCTCATCTCCAGTTGACACTTGGGACTTTGGAGATCGTAAGCACTGGGCATATGGCACTCTCCTGCATAGCTTTGTACATCTAGGGGCCCTAGGTCTGAAATTAGGAGAGTATGCCTGAATCCAAGTGCACGCGGTCACCGTGTCGCCCAGCCGTGGTGACGAACTTCGAGTGTGCCTTGTTGCTGTGCTCCCATGTGCTCTGAGATGAGCTGCAGTGGATTCGAGCTGATCCCTTCATCAGGAGCGGAGAAATCGCCACTGTCCCGCCACGGAACTGGAACTAGCCGCTGAAAGCGCAGAACCACACAATTGCAGGATTTGAACCTGCAGCCGAAGTGGACTCGACTGCTGAAGTTTGGCCCGGAGTGCACCGAGGGTCGGTGAGTACTTGCAACCCTTACCGGTGATCCCTGGTGCATCCATCCATTTCTACACACAAGTGTCCCCTGAGGGCCACTCTTCTTTATCGAGGTAGCCTGAGCTACCAAGATATTCCCAACTCTTAGATCCTGTTCTGCTCTCTTGGGGAGACCATCCTCGAATTGTGGGAACTTATTCTTCACTGCCTCAACTGCCTTCTCCCTGCATGAGACCCCGTTTTTGCCCAACCGCACGACCATGCGCATCTGCATCCAAAATTACTTTTGAGCATAAGGCTTCACTCTTCTGAGGGACTGGACCGCCTCTGAGTTAGGGTTTGATAAGTGAAGGCCTCCTAAAGTACATTTGCACTGTATGCTCCCTTTCTTCACAGGCTGTGGACCATTACTGTGTGCTATTCCTTTAGGCCATTGATAACAGTATATATGTTTAATAATAGTGTTGTGTTGGTTTAGTTATTACTGCTGATATTTGCTTTGTGTTTGATTTAAAAGGCCTTTAATAAATGTATATGTATTTTTGATATACACCTGACAGAGTAATTTTTAGTGTTTACTGTGTGTGCTCATTGTTGGCTTTCGATCAGCCTCACCCCTCCTGAGACCTAGTCTTGACCACTGCCAATGCTACCTTCATTGGTCTGGCTTGTCCAGAAGGTTACCCTGTTCCGAGAAACTAGTCTGGCCATCTGAAACTCTGCCCACCAGGTCAGAGTTCAGAAATCCATCTTAACAGGGTCGCTCTCTTGAATCCATCAATTTGCTAAATGTAGCTTGAGACGAGCTAGAGGTAGGGCTAGAATAGATGCAGCCATGAGGCCGAGAAGATGCTGAAACCACCACACCAAGGTGGATTTTCACACTAGGAAGCATGAAATTGACTGCTGTATGTCCTGTTTTCTCTGTTCCGTGAGGAACACTCTGCCCGCTGTCTTATCCCATCTGAATTCTATAAAGGTGATGTTCTGCGTTGGGACAAACAAGACTTCTTGTAGTTGACAGAGAGCCTAACAGTGAAGAGCAGCTCCAGCAGCTGTTGTAGGGAGGCTGCTGTTCCCCTGCATGTATTAAACTTGATGAGCTATTCGTCCAAGTAGAATAAATGTGAATACCCTTTGTGCTTAGATGTACCGCCCTAGAAGCCATCAGTTTTGTAAATATTTTTGGAGCAGCATTAAGTTCGAATGAGAGAACCTAATACTGAAAATGCCGTTGGCCAAGGGAAAATCTGAGGAATTTCTTGTATGTCTCTTATATTGGGACAAGAAGATATTGTAAGGGTGTAGAAGGAAGAGACTGACACACATGTGGCATGATGGTTGCCACAGACTTTGATTTTGTTCAAAAATAAAGAAGAAACTTATCTCTCCCTAACTCTAAGAGGGGCTTCCCTGCTTCCACTAAAGAAATAAGGAATCTGTCAGAATGTCCAGGTAAATGAAAAAATTGTTCAACGTCATATGCCAAAATGCCTAACTCTATCCCTTACACTAGCAACTAAACTAAAGAGATAAGATACTGGATCTTCTTTTGTACCAGTACAATGACTCCCTTCTTCTGTAGACTGGATTAACGTTCCAATTGGTAGGTCGGAACTGAACCTGAGAGAATGGCTCCCTTCTCCAGATCTAAGTTACTTTCCAGGATGCAACACAAAGTCCCTGCTTGATGTGCTGTAAAGTTCTCAGTTCAAATCCAAAAGTTCCAACTCAAACATCATTCCTTATTGCCGCCCATAGTTCTCCTCAATATTGGGTTCCTAGAGAATGCTTCACTTCTCCAGGTATCTTGTTCTCATACTTTCACTGTGCCAGGGAAATGACTCCCTTCCCCCAGCTTTCTTCTGCTTGATTTCACGGTACATAACACCAGGAGGTGTATTACTGCTTTCCCCTGATCCCTCTTTGCTTCATGTTATACAACACCAGGGGGTATGGCTTCCTTCCCCTGATCTCTCTTGGTTTCACAGTACACAACACCAGGGGGTATGGTTAATTTCCCCTGATCCCTCTTGGCTTCACTGCAGTAGGGGGAATGACTCCCTTCAGCGGGCCCTTCTCAGGCTTTTGTCATACTTCGCAGACTTTGGGGGAATTATTCCAGTCCCCGGGCCCTTTTTCTGCGCTCTTTTTCACAGTTCCCAAAAGTTGGGGGAATTACTCCCTTCCCCAGGCCCATTTTAGGCTCTTTCACACAGTGCATAGTTCCAGAGGGTATCTCCCTTCCCCCGGCTTGAACCAGCTTGGTTCACTAACCTGCCAAGTATGGTCCTGTTCTAAGGTATTTTATGTATTCTTTTTTGTGTGGTCTCCACCCCTTCTTTCTTGCTGGCAGGTGTCCTCTTGCCAACTGGGATGAAGAAGATGCCCTCTGTCTCCCTCCTTAATCTCTGGTTTCAGGTTGGGGTTCTCCTGCTGACCCCCTTTCAGTTCCCCTCCCAGGGTTATCCCCACTGGCCTCACAGTCTCATGGGTTCTTTTGCCAGCGCCCACAGGGAGGTTTTCGACTCTATGTCCCAATCTCGTGTTGGCCACAACCCTCTGGGGTTCTTAACGTTTCCCAGTAACCTGCATACCTTTCTCTCTGGTCCACGAAGGTTCTGCTCAGACTGGGCGTCTCTTTTCCACTGCAGGCTTCTCAGGGCTTCTGTGAACCTCTGGGATGCTGTGATGGTTCTGCGGTCTCTGGTCCCTCGCTTTCATCGGGTCTCTCCAAGACCACGCGGTACGCCTGCTTTGCATACTCAGACTTCTGCTTAGCCATCCTCTAGGTAGGCCTTCCAACTTAAGACCTGCCCGGAACACTGTGCCCACTTTTGTGCGTCCAGTTGTAGGGGTGGGCTTCTCATCACTTTAACCCAGAGTAGGCCCACCTCTTAAGAAGCAAGTGCACTTTTTGTCCATAAAGCAAGATTATTGTACAAATGTCAGGGAGGGGCTAGATAACCGCACAGAATAAAACTAAGCTAAGTCTCCCTGAACCACACAAGTTAACACAATATATACATGTTTGCAACAGTTAAAACACTCCCATACATATATTATTACAAACCACCTCCTACACATGATTGGTGAAAACCTATACAAAGAAATCCCATCTTTCTCCAATTCCCCCATTCTCATTGGTAGCCGTTGTCTTAACAACCCATCTTCAGCTCATGTGTAGAACACACCTCTTTTTCGGACTTTTCCGTGGTAGGTCATGACATCATCATACAGTTATACATTCACATGCAAACATAATTCAATACAAGTCCCAGCTGGTTTGAGAACTCCTAATCCTAAATGTAATTTGCACATGGTGTGCATGGATAGTTCAAATGACATGAGAGAGAGCAGAATAAACAGGTTCCCTTTGAACTGTCGATAACCATCTCACCCACCTGATCTTACTGGTGTCACTGGAAAATACTAATCTAACGACTACCAATTCAGCATGCATGGCACATCCTGAAAACAAGCGAAACACAGAGTATCGGTCAACCTTGTCCTCAGGCATCCTTCACTCCATGTTTATTGTTTGTCAAAAGTAAATGTTTGGATCCATATGCAAGCCCCCATACACTTAAAAAAGATTACATCTGCCTTTGCGAGACTACCAGGACATACAAACCCTGGCTGGTTTGTTAGCTGAGCTGATCATCTGCTAAGGTCGTAGTTACTCATTTACCCTTCATGAGAAACCAGAAGGTGTCCACCCACTAGTTCCCGGGGATCTGTCATCCAGGTGGCCAGGACACAGCCATCACTTTTGGTTCCAGTTCCTGGGGGTGGACCAGTGCAGGAGGATCGCCTGAATGGGGGGTCTTCGGGGAGTGGAAGTGGGACATCGGATGGTGAGATGCGATGTCCCCTTCCCTATAACACCTTTACCCCATCCTACCAGGTAGGATAGTTAGAACTCAATCCCCTGTCCCCCCTTTTACAAGACAAACACTTTCACGCAGAGAGCTCACTATGGGAGAAAACAGACTAACACCCGAGCAGTATACCTGACGTGTCCCAATACAATGGTCAGACGAAGTCAGGCAATTACTGACTATCACACACACCTGACTTCCATTAAGCTTCCCCACACGGATGAAAGGCAGAGCAAGAAAGTACACTCAGAGCGAGGTAAAGCACACGAGGAAATAGCAGCTCAACGGGAGATGAAAGACAGCAAAACAGTAGGGGATCGCAAGGAGAGAAATTCCCCTGACCTTTCCAACGAGGAACCGTTACTTTCCAGAGTCCTCGAGATTAGAAAGCATAAGACCATGAAACCAGGCTGAAGAATCCTGCATTGTGTCTCAGAGATACCTGGGGCCCTCCAGTATTCATAATCAAGGTGGGGAGAAGCAGCAACAACCTTGGTACCGTTCTAATAAAGCAGAGTCAGTGAAATCAACACAGCCGGTGAGTTGGGGGGATGGATACAAGACCGGTCTGTGTTGAAGACAAGGTTGCAAGCGGCAACACTGTATGGCGACCACTGGAACGAACATTGTTAGAAAGTGTGTGATAAAAGATGCAAGTAAAGTTGAACTGCTGATGAGTGATTGGATTTTGAAAAAGAGATACGATACCTTTGACATAGTGGGCTGGCACCGCGTGTGTGTTCACTCGAAGGTCTCTGTAAGGTATCCAGCTGAGAAGCGCCAAATGAAGTGAAAGTTATAAGAGTTGTAAAGAATTGTGAATCGAAGTGGCCGTGCAACGGGTCAAGCAAAATCCTGCACACAGTTGAAAGTCTTCGATGTTGATACAGTAAAGAAGGTTTGTGTTAAAGTAGATTAATTGGGCCAAGCCCAGCAGAGGGAGACTAACTGAATATTTTGTGTTAAAGTGGGTCTGAGCCCGCGGAGGGGGACCCGAGATGAATAGTGAATCACCTGAGAAATTGTGTACATGTGAAATCCTAAGAAGGAAGGAATGTTGATGTTTGTTTGTCACATCAGGCCATCTGAAATAAGAGACTTTGAATGGCAAAGAGACTTTGGCACAGGAGGCCCTGATGCAGAGGTTTTGAACTGAATCCTCGTGCTAAAGAAGCCATAGAGTGTGCTAAGCTCCAGTGTGTCACTTTGTCCCGTGCAGAAAATGGGAGCAAAGGGCTCAGATATCCTGACATATAATTTCTTGAACACTTTTCTTTTGCATAACATTGTTTCTCACACTATTTGCAATTAAAGGTAAGGATTGGCAAAAGGTTTATTAGTATAGGCCCTTTTATTTTTACAAGACTCTACTGCGTTATTATTATTTGATGGTCGTAACTTGCTCCCATCTTTAGATTTAGGATTAGATAGGTGTTTCTGAAACCCAATAGTAGTTTAATAAACACCCTTGAACTGTGGTCACTTGTGTCTGTTTTACCGTTTGATACCATGCCTTCCTTGCACCTTCTTCTGGCCTCTGAAACTGTGCAAAACCAGTTTCTCCAAGTCACTTAAAATTTATCTTGCGGAACTCTGACTGCCAAGTTGAATCCATTTATAAAAAAGCCCATTACAGGTAGATTTATAGTTCCCTGTGTCTGTATATTAGTGTGCATGCATGTTTAATAACTGTCATGTTTTATTGACACTGGGTTCTCTATGACCGGTCCCATTCCTTGCATGCACATTAGGAAACTCCTTGTTGCACAGCTTCTAGGCACTTCATAGAACACTATATCTGGATCGTGTTTATATTTCCTTTGTCGATTTTGACATTTATCTTGCTACACGCGTGCAAATCTAATATGTATCAACTTGTACACAAAGTAACACATTCCTTTCACATTTAAGTGCACTGGATACATATATAAAATTGCAACCTCGTGCTAACTTTGCCACACCCCCTGTCACAAATATGGCACGCAACATGAACCTTTCCTGACTACCCCAACACAGTGTACAGCGTTTCCACCTCTCGCTGCTCCGCTCCCCTGCTCGTGGCTCCTCAAGGGCCAGATTTACAACCTTGGTTGTCCGTCTTCGCTTTTATTGACGGGTTGTTCTGTTCCTCCCCTGATGTAGCTATAATGCTCACTTTGGTTCTGTGGGGCCATCTGTATGGGTCTGTGCCTATTCTTCATCTCAGTAATTATGGGATACTCTTCCATTGTGGAGCCTACACTCTTCCTCATCCCAGTACTTCCTATATTGATTGCTCGACAAAATAATATAGGAACTTTAGGGAGAATGTTGGTGTGGTGGGGGTAGGAAGGTGTGTCAGGGTAAGGTGGGTTATGGGGATACCATGTTCTCCCGAGGTCGTCATTAGTCCCATCGGGGGTGTCCCTGCCCATGAGTTCCACCTGCTGAGTACCACCCCCAGTGGGACTATCGGCTAGTGGCCTCATCGCCAATGCCTCATGTAAAGGGGCTCCCCCTATGGGAGAAGTGACTCCACTAAACCAGTCTCACTGGTTGAAGGCAGTCCAAATGTGGGCTGGCGTGACCACCTTGAACCACCCAAATGTACGAATCATTACTTTTTAGCATCAGGGGATGATGCTGGGGAGGTGAATAAAAATCCTCTGTTGGACGTTTTTTGCTGATTCCCTCTCTGAAAGCTGGGTGACCTGTCTGGTCGGCTGTCTTTTCTCTGCTTGTAACCACGAAACCCACAGAAGGTTTTACTTTTAAAGTCACTTCGTGGTTGCCTGGAAGCTTGAAAAGACTTCTGGGGTCCCTTTGTAAGAACAGTATGCGATGTGGCTGTTACAATGAAGGTTCTCATTTTATTAAGCTCCTCATCAGTTGAGGAGTGAAACAACTAATTCCCCTCAAAAGGTAAATTAAGCATTGTATCTTGAATGTCCTTGTCAAGGTGGGTATCTGTAGCCCAAGCTGACCGTCTGAGGTCCACACAGATAGCTAATGCTCTAGCAGCAGTATCAATATGCTGAGAAGCTGTCTCTCTCATGTCTTGTGCAATGAGTTTTTCTCCAGCTAGTCCAGACTTGAAAGTCGCTGTTCTGTTTGAGACAAATATTGCTGAAAGTCTGTAATTTTTAGCCATAGGCCCTCATTACGAGGTTGGCGGTAAGGTTGCCGCCAACCCTGTAACACTGATTCCGCCACCTGATATCCCGGTGCCACCGGGATATCACAAGTGGCGGTGTAACAGTAAATCCCCATTCCCATGGAGTCGCATAGGACTCCATGGAAATGGGTACTCTGAAGCACCGGTGTTAGGAAATATTTCATTTAGGCATAATTTTCCCTCCATTTATGAACCCCCCAAACTTTTTGCTTTGTTCGGCTATCCTATCCTGACTTTTTGCCACTGGAGCCCAGCCTTCGGCTGTACTCCCCAGGACTTTTGCTCACTTGTTATGGGGAAACTGACACGTCCTTCAGACCGTCAGTACTGGGAAACTATGTTTCCCTTAGTCTTTGACTATGTTGCCATTTCTTGGTAACTTTTTAACAGTGCACAACGTACCTTCCAGTACCGTGTGCTTGGGTACTTTTAGTTTTATGGCCCTAGACACCCTCGAAGGATTTTTGGTGATGGTACGAGTGTGCCTGGGACGAACTGGTGGCAGCAGTTACTTTTTATAAGTGTTTTACTTCTTTTTACTGAATCACATCGCGCTTACCGCGTTTGGTTCAAGGCTGTGGCCATGTCTGAAAATGGCCCAGCCCCAAAGTCCTCTGTTCTGTCTCATGGCCATTTCGTCCCTTGCCTTCACCCAGGTCGAGTAACGCAGGCTTTCCTTATTTGTGCATGCATCCTCCTGCGAAAATAGATCTCCTTCGCAGGCTTCTGCCTGTCACTTGTGTGTGCCCAGGAAGCGGGTTGGGACTGTCTGGTCCCAATCCACACTACTGGTGCCAGGATGTCTGGAGAGTCTGAATGACTGGGACCACTGTAGACCATGTACCGGCATGAGAGCAGATCTTCAATTGGAAGTCCTCGATATTGGCGCAAAGCTAATCTTGGATAGGAGAAGGGGCTTTGCAGCCATTCCAGGTCGATCACCTGAGTTCTCCCGTACTATAGAAAGAGCCAAATTTCCTGCAATGAAGAAACAGACTTGTGAACCCGCCGGAGACACTGTGGAAGGTCTTCCACCCTTAGCCCTCTGTTGTCCTGTCGGACCCCTGTTTTCTTCAACGATCAAGAAGGCCTGCTGAGGCGTTTCGTCCCTTTGGAGTAGTGCGAACGACTACTCTCGTGCCCCCTGCTTACCCACAGAAGGTGGGTGAGCCTGTTCAGAAGTGTTCCTGGGCCATCCAGTGAACTGACCAGCTCTACCTCAAGGTATCCTGAAGAACTGCTGCTGTGTCGAGTTGACACCGTAGACTTGTGACATCACTTGCTTGTGGTCCTGTGCCCTCTCCTGCGCTGAATTTTGCAGGCCCCGCTCTTCTGGGTCCTGAATTAGGAGAGTGCGTAACGCCTCACACATCTGTGATTCCCACGTCACTACCTGCTGGTGACGGTCGCTGTTGGAATCTTGCTGACCTGCTCTCCTGTGCCCTGTAGCACTGGAATTTTCTTTGTATCTCTGCCAGAAGCTGAGAAAAGGCAACTGTCCCATCACGGACGATCGTTCTATCCCGCTGCCGCTGAGAGCCAGAGTGCCGCAAAACTGCAGGACTCAAACCTACTAGCGTCCTCGACTACGCTGGCAAAGTTTGGTCCGAACTGTGCACCCGGGCTGGTGAGTACTTGCATCACTTACCAGTGGACCTCTGGCACAACCAATCTCTTTTACGCACGGATATCCCTTAAAAGGTATTCGCTTTTGGCTGGGTTAGCCTTCGCCCCTAGCTATTCTCACCTTTTGAAAACTGCTCTGCCGCCAAGGGCAGACCCTACTCAAATAGTGGGAACCAATTTTTCATCGGCTCAAGCCCCTTCGTGACTTGCTACAGCTCTCCCAAGAAGACGCGCTTTTTGCTTCACCTGTACGATTGTGCATTTTTATGTACAAATGTACTGTTGAGCACAAAGCTTCCCACTTGTTAGGGCTGGCATCGAAAGTTAGGGAACGACTCAGAATAATTGTCTAATGCTCCTAGTCAAAGTCAAAGCCGATGAACGTTGGGCACCAGAAACTCCATTCAAAAGAAACGGCACATTTAAAACTCGCAAGTGGCCACATTCAGGAGGAAGGTCAGTACATGAATCTCTGAAACATAATTAGCCTAACCCATATATTGAAAAAATAGAAAGGTTCTAAATATATTGTGCAATTCTCCTTCCTCCCCGTTTCTGTGTTGCAACAGGTCCAACGCACTCAACTTTAACCTAAAAACGAAAAGACGTGTCTGTCACCTGAACTTAAGGGAAACAGACCTTAAGTAAATGAGTGGATTAGTCATTCCAATCTACAAATAAGGAAGCAATCGCCTGAAGAAAATGATCATACTTTAGTCTAACCGTAATAAGACCAAAAGGTCAGTGAAACTTTTTTGCATAGGGCATGAAAACAGCCCTACTATATATGAAAATTGCCTAAGAAAGTCTTTTAACACTTCAATGTTTTAAATAACGCACAATTCCAGATAATCTATTAAAATAGTTTCAAATCTCTTCTATCTTATAGTCTCCTACTGAATTCTGACAAAACGGGGATCAGAGTTTTGAACGTACTGTCATCCTATTGAAACAACGTACTGTCCTGAAGAGGGCTTTAAATAACAACAGCGGAACACCAGGGAAGGTGTTCACGAGACTCTGTTCAGCCGAAACATATGTAGACATCCCACAGACACCTTGAATAATGTTGTCTTCTCATGAAAACAATTGTTTAGATCATTGTTTGTACATTGATAGTCTGCTCCCCTGCCAAAATAGATTCTGGCATCAATATTTTGTCTTTACGCTTAATTATGATTGTCACCTACTAACCCTAGCCATAATTGGCACAAACTTGCAAGCATTCTGGATTTGCTTTTCAAATTGTTTGTTACATTTTTTTTTTTTAATGAATTTAAATGGTGGTGATGCCTTGTGGAAAGCATACACTACACAACTACGCACTGAATTTAATTGTTGATTAAAATGTGTTTTAATATGTTCACTTCTCTGGCATGACAAATTTTGTCAATACATATGGAATGTGGGTAAATGAACTAGATAATTTATCCTTTTGTTAGTTTCTATCTGACCACCTTATTAGGTAGACTAAAAGAGAGGTAATTGAGTATTTTCCCTGCTGCTAACACTATATAAGGAGTCCCACTATTGCTCAATCCCCCTTTAACAAAAAATCTTGGGACTTACCCATTTTTTCTCCTGTTATATAGTAGAGAATTTTGTGTGGTATCTCTTTATCTAACTGAAGTTTACTGGTCCGGCCGACAATAAATGTAGAGATTTTTTATATGCACTTGTCTAAAAGTAATTTGTGATCCATTGCTGTGTGTGCACATTGTGGGCTTCCGATCACTCTCACCCCTCCTGAGACTTAGTCTTGACCACCTGCCAAGCTACCTAGATTGGTGTGGCTTGTCCAGAAGGTTCCCCTGTTTCACTAAACCGAGGGTGGCCTCCTAAACATCTGACCACCAGGCCAGAGTTTAGAAATCCATCTTAACAAATTGATGGCAGCTGTGGGATAAGTTCTGAGGTACCCAGTGTTGCGCACTGGTAAGGTACCCAGTTTATACTTAGACAGGAGACACAGTGTTCTTAGGTTAAGTTAACTGTAAGCCACCTGGCTTTACTTATAATATGGAAGCAATTATGGACATTGCTTTGAGGGCCTCAAAATCTGAGACACTAAGGAAGATGTGTACCGAAAGGGGCCTGTCGACCACTGGTACTAAATCCGACATGACACAGAGGATTACAGATTGGCGGGAAATTACGATTCAGGCTTTGCCATCCTATGATAGTGCAGAAGGCACTGGGCCCACCCAAGTACCAGTAATGTATTTACTAGTGCTATGATAGAGAGAAGCAATGATGATGACAGTGATGATGAGGACAGGGACCACCATTTGGAGTTTGCTAGACTGCAGAGCACCAATGGTTCCTCCAGAGTGTCTAGTAATGGGGTTGGCCCCTCCTCTCATCCAAGATTTCCAAAAGATCTGCTTAGTGTATATGATGACAAGAATGACATTATGGACTAGTTGACTGCATTTGAGTATTCATGCGATGTGCAAGAAGTAGTGGATGCTGATAAGATTGCATGGTCGCTCAGTTGACTACCACATTCTGGCTGCATTGCTATTATGGATATGTCAAAGGCTGATAGAAAAGACTTTGCGAAACTGAAGCAAACTCTGGTCTTAAAGTTTGGGAAGACTCCTGCCCAATACATAAAAAGATTCAGAGATTACAAAAAGAAAGAAGGCAATTCTTGGGTTTCTTATGTTGCTGATTCCTTTAAAAACTTGAGTGGTTGGGTGGAAGGATACAAGGTCACCACCTTCGAGGGTATGATGTATTTATTCATGCTAGGAACGATTTTGCTTCTTGTTCCCATGAGCTTAAGCAGCACTTGGCTGACTCTAAGGAGATAGATCCTAAGAAATTTAGCCATTGCAGCAGATTTATGGGTGTCACACAGAGTGTCCCATAAGGACAGGCCTGCTTCTGGTAAGCAGGAGGAGGGAAAAAACTAACAAAGATAAGGAGGATGGGGGATCTGAAAAATCATCCTCTGACAAGGGCCACAAAAGGTTTAACAGGGGTAAGTCCCATGAGAACAGTCAGCGTAGTGGGAGTAACCCTCCCAAGCATAGCTCTGGTTACAATAAGCCTCCCTATGTACACAGACCCAGTGGAACTTGTGTGGCTTGTGGAGCAAGTGACCATGTGAAGGGGGGCCCTAGATGTAAGGTCAAACTCTTGGGGGTCCACTCTGTGAGTCTGACCTTCCGCTCCTTTGAGGAGGAAGACATTATCACATCCTACTCAGATTCCTTCCCCAGTGGGATACAATCTGAGGTAGTCTTTGTTTCCCTGGGTTCATGAGAGCCAAGGGTTTCAGAAGCTTATGCTAGGATACCTGACAACACCAAGCACTACTTTAAAGACAGCATGCTGATCAATGGAGTAGACATTCCTGGCCTTAGGAATAGTGGAGCCAGCAGGTCTACTCCCGCCCTTAGGAATAGTGGAGCCAGCAGAACTGTGGTGGATGCCATACTGGTCAACCAGGAGGAACTTGCCAGAGCCCCCCTGATGTCCACCAAGTTAGCTGATGCCACCTCCCCACCCCCCTTTAAGTTCCTAGTAATGCCTGTAAATCTAACTATCAATGGTACATTAGTGAGGATTCCTGTGAGCATACAGAGGCAAGTCCCTTGAAAGGCCCTGCTGGGAAATGACCTCAGAGACGTAGGTCTTGTGGGGGATACAGCAGAGAGACCCTGCACAAGAGCTGCCCTGGCCAAGTCCAAGACTGAGCCAAAGCCAAAGGGGAAACCCAGGGCTTAGGGAGTCACAACATCAAAAAGAGGGGAAGAGAATATTCCGTCAAACTCAACTACCACTGAGGTGTAGGGAGTTGGCCAAGCACCTGAAACTGACGAGGAAGAGTGGCTGCCTGAAATACTCAACCCACATGAACATCCTGAACTCCAAAGTGTATTGGATTAAGGTGGTCCTGCTAGGCAAGTGTTCAGTAAGGGCCAACGTGAGTGCCCATCTTTTGAAAGCCTAAGGAGACAGGCCTGCTTCCAGCTTAAGGGGGAACCCCCTGGGAAGCATTGGATTTATTGGGAAGGTGGGCTCCTGTACAGTGAGCCCACAGAGTCTACTGAAGGTGACCATAGGAGTTTGGTGATCCCCTTTCAAGTCAGGCCCTTCCTCCTGCAATTGGTGCATGAAGTTCCCCTTGCTGGTCACCTTGGGATCGAGAGAACCAAGCAAAGGTTAGCCGTGCATTTCTACTGGCCCAAGATGAGGGTTCAGGTGAAAGGCCATTGCAAGAGATGTGGCACTTGCCAGATCTCTGGGAAGAATGGCTCAACAATCCAGGCTCCATTGGTGCCACTCCCTGTTGTGGAAGTGCCATTTTAGAGGGTAGGGATCAACATTGTTGGTCCCCTTGACCCTCAGACATCCTCTGGCAATAGGTTTATCTTGGTGCTGGTCGACCATGTCACCAGACATCCTGAAGCCATACCATTGAAGAGAATGACTGCCAAATCAGTTGCTAAAGCTTTATTTGGCCTATTTACTAGGGTTGGCTTCCCTAAAGGAATGGCAAGTTGTGTTGAGGATTTCCTGCTATACTGGAAAAGGGAGAAAAATAGGTTGGCCACCAGCAATAGTGAGTGCCAACTCGACTGTGCTTAAACACAGTCTTTAGTGCAAGTCAGTTGTAAATATAAAGCTGACTAGTTTGCCTCTCAACATGAGAAGCTAACATCAAAATGTGGAAATAATGTATCACTTCTTGAAATTCATTAACTTCCAAGTCATGTTCCCAGTTCCATAGTTCCAGTAGATTATGACTAGCATAATTGCAAGTGTAGATGGAGTTAGGGGATATATTGTTGACTAATTAATTACCAGTTTCTTCGTGGCCTGCTTCAGGATGTTCTGTGGCTGCGTTGGGGTGACAATTCATACTTGTTTTGTCTCTCTCAAGTTCTTTGCATAGAGTGAATGACTTGCATTGCAACCCCTCTACCCCTGCACTACAAATGGGCTGCAAAAAGCTAATTGACGGGCATCGAACTGGCCCATACACTTGCCTACTAGTACCAGCAGCAAGGTTACTATGATCCTCCTTCCCCTCCTGATGCCGTGTGATGATGATGGTGGTGGTTGATGATGGGGTGCTGGATGCTGTGCATAGGCCTGGCAGTGGTATTTGTTGGGCTCCATGGCGGCATCAGGTGTCCAGGCCAACATCTCACAATAAGTTATTATTTGCTGGTAGTTCATGTAGGCTCACATCACCCTGCATGGGGTGGTTAACAAAGATTCCTAGCACGATTCACCAACCACTTTCACACAGTTTCTGAAGGCTACTGTGGCAAAGACAGTGGCCATGTCTGTGTGTTGTGGACCTCAGGTCTCAGCCTGGTAGCTGTTCTTACCTATGTAGCAGGCAGAGAACTATTTAATGTGCTCACCAGTGGTGCCACTGGTTCAGTTTACCTGGTCCCACCCTTTTCAATTAATTAGTGCTGGCATCATGTGCTCGTGTACTATAGTGAGAAGCATGGCCTCAAAAGAATGGCTTTCTATCTGTCAAACTAGTTAATTTACAGGGAACAGGGACAAACCATGGGCAGAGCCAAGCTCATCCTTTTAACTTCCTGTTCTCAGCAATTACTTATAATTACTATTCCTGTACAGCTGTCTCACTGGGCCAGATGAAATTCTTTCAAATCAACGATGAGAAAATAGTGATCGTTGGTCACACTTCTGCTGCTTTCGTCTCCATCTCCTGACTGCCCTCCAACTTGTCAGCTGGCCTCACAATGGCATGGCTGAGGTGTGGCTACTTACCTATAACCCCAAAACATGATTTGTACTTCAGAGACTCAGTCTATCATGATGCTGTGGCAAGTTCCAATACTATTCATTATCGACAGCATTATCATCTTTCTCGTTTATCGTATTTCTCATTAGGAATGGGGCTACTCTCAATATCCTGGTTATCTTCATTGGTGTTGACAGAGCATTTGAGGCATTATTTGCACTGATGGTGGCCTAGTTCTGTGGTCGGGGACTGTCTGGCGGATGACCTAGTGGACCTGTTGATTGATACTGATTCAAATGATCCAACACCGCTGCCCAACCTCCTTAATGCCCTCTTTGTATTAATCCCATTGTTCCCTGTGCTACAACCATTATTAGCCGCTGTTGGTCTGCTGCCACTGGCAGTGCATGCTCCTCCCATGCATACATCTGCAAGGTGGAAAAGAGAGGATTTAGTGTATATAAAAAGGAAAGGCTAGGTACAAAGCAGAGGTCAAACACAGTAAAAGGCATAATCCAGGTGAAATTCTTTGCATGTGATGTTAAAGGTGTCTCATGACAATATTTCCAAACCCTGCTCAAATCCAACAGCCATGGACCCTACCCTACAGCCTATGCTGGAGGTGTGCATTGTTCAATATGGGGACCTATCATGGACACAATTTCTAGCTGAAACTTTAAGACAACATATTTTGCTCATTGATACTATATATGTGTAAAATCACCCACCTTTGCAATAGTAAGTAGATAATAAAGACTCCTATGGAGGCTGTTGTGACATTACCAGCCCAAGAAGCGATACCCAGGAGACAGACAGAATTATCAGGAGATGCAAACAACCAACCTCCACAAGCAAAACTGGACCAAGGACCTACACTGCACTAACTTGACCCTTTACAGACGGGCTGAGTTCCTGAGGGCCCGGGATCTAACTTGAGCGTGACCATCAAATTGGATCAGTGTCCGCGACAAATTAGAAATGTTAGATCTATTACCCGGGCTCCAGCAGAAAGTGGAAGCTCAATGGACTGGTCTTGGCTTCTGTGTGCTTTAGCACATCATGATCAAGTGTAGCCACCCAAGAAGTCTCATGATCAATCTCTAAAGAGATATGGAAAAAGTCTGGATGTGCTCGGGACGACACAACTAAAAATGGCTTCATGGAACATCAGAGGTTTTAAACATCTTACCGAAATCAGCGACATAAATCTGGGAGATTATGATTTAATGTGTTTCCATGAGACGTGGCTATGTGAAAAACCGGCACTCAAGGGGTACAAACTTACCTCAAGTCCAGCAACAAAAGGTAAAAAAGGGAGACCCACATCAGGCCTATTAACAGCAGTAAAATCAGGCAGTGCACTCAATCTTATTAAAAGCATTTCATCAAGTGCCTTTGCTCAAGAACTTCTAATAGGGTGGCAGGCCCCTGAAATACCACAAAGCCTAAAATATCCATCTAAAATGGTCTTAATTAACCTTTACTGGAACCCACAAGCAATTACCAATGAGGCCTTCACAGACATGACAGCAAACTTTATCGACAACACATATATCAACCAGCAGACTCCATATATCATTCTATGCAGAGATTTAAATGCAAAATGCATAAAGGATCGCTAACTACCAGCTGGGCTGAATCAAGGGAATACACGAATAGCAAGAGGCACTTTGTGGTCGTCACTTATAGCCTCAAAGGATATGCATATGTTAAACGGCTATATCAAGGGGGGGCATACCGTCACATGTAACTTTGGAGAGAGAAGCACGAGCCTCAATAATAGATTACATCTTTGTCTCAAGAAACCTTCTCCCTCTTATTACAACATTGTTGAGGGCACGACTAAATCTTATGAAAACAAATTAAATAATGCACCGGCGAAACCAAACAAAAGACAGTTGTCGATTCTGTGGAAATTCTACATCTCCTGAAACAGTGAGCCATCTCATTACTCTCTGTCCAGGGACCACACACCTCAGACTTACTCATCATCAATTTTTCAGACATCAACTACCAACACTACCTGAAGAAGCCTGGTGGTATTGGTCCATGAGTGGTGAGAATGTATCCCTGACTATAGCTACAGCTAAATTCCTTCGGGATCTCGATTTGGAATCAAAACACACCACATAAACAGGAAAGAAAGAAATACAACTTTCTCTTTTATCCAAACAATGAAGAGTCCAATTTTGTAAAAATGGTCTAGTCACAATAAAAAAAAAAAAGAAAAAAAAGAATCACAACTTTTAAGGTGGTAAGGACGACAAACAGCGACCACAACCTGCTATATAAGGAATGGACCGCCACTTCCCTTGGTGACAGACAGAGAATGCCTGTGGACATGTCTGAATACAACAGATGAACTAGACTAAAACTGGTCTACTATCAATAACCTTACAACTGACTTTGTACAAGAAGGCTCAAATGTGGAGAACACCCCCCCTAGAACAAGACCATATGAAAAAAACAGAGTCGCTATCTACAGCCTTTAAACAGTCTGCACGTTTTCAACTTTCTACTTGTGGAAAAAAGAAAAACACTGAGAAAGGCTATACCAGTCACAAAGAACACAAAACATCCAGACGATCAGGCTAATGCAAAAATTGCAGGTAAGAACTATAAACAATGGCTATGCTTGTATAGATCAATAATGTATCAATATGATGCAGAGACACTGCTCAGAGCCATATGTGGACGGAAGGTCAGTGACTTATTGGCCTTAGTTAAGTCCACCAGAGGCAGTACCATCGACTTGCAGGTGAACTGTGTCAGTGAACAACAGTGTATACATCATTTTTCTGAACTCTATACCATAAAGGAGTTCTCTATAGCCACACAAGAGCAAACTATCATGACTGGAACCTGGAACATTGCACCCGAAGGTTAAACAGCTCACAAGGTCCAGGCCCAGACGGTTTAACAAATTCTATGTTAAAAGAACACCCAGAGGAATGGGCCAAATTCATACACACATTTCTTGCCCAGATTACCAAAACTCAGCAAATACCAAGCTCCTGGAAGAAGGCGATAGTGGTCCCTATCTTTAAAAGAGGGGAGAGAGAAAACCCAAACAATTATCGCCCTATCGCCCTCCTGGATGTAATTGGAAAGATTTTTCGTTCACTAATCCTACAGCAGTTCCAAAAATGGTCGTTGATGACAGGCTATAATGACCCTTCTCAAACGGGCTTTGTTAAGGGCTTTGGAACAGCAGTAAACATACTATTACTCAACATGCTTAAAGGTCATGTGTGGGAAGACAAACCTAAGATCTTTATGGCTTTCATGGACTTGGTCCACGCTTTCGACCAGGTAAACCGCCAAAGGCTGTGGGTAAAACTGGCCGCACAAAACTGACCACCATCAATAATGGGACCACTAACAGCTTTACACTCTGCTACAACCATGCGAGTTCGATTGAATCGGTCAGGTCTCTTATCAGGTGAAATTCCAATGGCAAAAGGAGTGAAGCAAGGATGTCCAATGGCTTTGGCTTTGTTTAACTTTTTTGGGCCAATAGTTAAGCAATCAGAGATTTCAATGGGGTTTCCCACCAACAGTAGGGGGTGTTCAGCTACCTCATTTACTCTATGCAGATGATTTGGTCTTGATATATCAAACCCCAGTTGGCCTTCAATGACAGTTGGATAACCTCCAACACTACATCAAGACCAATGCACTAGAAATAAATGAGGGCAAGACAAAGATGTTATGTTTCAAAAACTCTAACAGAGTGAGAAAACAACATAAATGGTTCCTGAAACACATACCAATTGAACAAGTCACATTGTTTAAATATTTAGGAGTGTGGCTCAGTGATGGTTCAATCGAAACCCCGATGGTGGACCATCTGAAAGAAAAAAGCAAACCATTGGCCAGTCAAGGCTAAAAATAAGAAATGTTGTCATTTTACCATAGTGCCAGTGGTAGTAAACTACTACAAAACAAAGGTGGTCCTGTCACTGACTTATGGAGCTGAGGCAATATTTAACATCCCAAAGACAGTGTGTCCTCGATTAGAGGGCATTTTCTGGAAAAAAGTATTAGGCCTTCCATTGTCTACACCGATTCAGATCATTTGCCGTGAGCTAGGAATTCCATCTTTAAAAGCCACGGTAGAATGGAACAGCCTGGCCTTCTATAGAAAATGTCTTGTATCACCTCGACCTCTGATATTGGACATAATTAATAAGGAACTAACATCTAAGACTAGCCTGACGTTAAATAATTGGGCAAAAAATAACATGGATTAACTCAACGAAATTGAGTGCAACATCGAAACTTTGTTCACATACCCAACAAAGACAAAAAAAGCTGAAAGAGCACGATTGGATACTGACATTGGAATCTGCTGCTTGCTACCGCTCTGTAGCTCATCTTGTGATGGAGACTCGGAAACTAAATGCTCTACCCAGTTACCTAATGAAGTTTCCAAACAGAATGTACCGAGATCAATTCTTCAGAGTCTGACTCAATCTTCTACCTACAAACGAAGTTCTGGTAATACGATCTAAATCTAAGGAGAACCAATGTCATTTTTGTGAAGAGGTCTCAAGTGTGGAAACATTGAAAGATCTTTTGCTACTCTGTACAGTGTTAAATGATGAGAGAAAGAAGCAATATCGCCAGTTCATGTCTAAGTACACCACTCGTGATACAAAGGACTGGTGGACCACTTTGATGAATGGCGGAAAGACTTCACACGTGATAGCAGTTGTCACGTTCATGAATACACTTTTTTAGGCTATCTATTCTAGATTTTAAACATAGCATTGAATGAAATGGCAGAACACGGGAGGAGGACTCCAAGTGCAAGATGAAGAAATAGAATGCGTAGGAGAGTAGGCTTGAGGAGGTGGGAGGGCACCAGGGAAGCAGTAGATATTGTTTGAGTGACATAAATCGGAAATGATGTAATATGTACTGCAAGTTTGGTTTGTGTTGTTTGTTGAAAATTAATAAAAATTGTTTAAAAAAAAAAATTGAATGAAATGGTGTCAATTAATTGTAATCAATTAAAGCACATAAAGAAAATACCAATTAAGTTGATAATTTGCTTGCATTTTGCTTGCACATTGCAAATGGGCGTCAGTTCAAAATGTGCAAGTTATCCTGTGCTGTACTGGATTTCCTATTTTTCTAATTGATATGTCACCACTGGTAACAGCCTGGCAGACTGAAAAATTATGAAAAAGCAGGGGGTGGTGACTTGACTCCTGGAAGTGGTTATCAAGGAACAGAAGGAATTAGAGCAAGAACTGAGGAGGAGACAAGTTAGAGACACATGAAAAGCATGTGACTGTGGGACTGCTCTCTATGCATCCCAAACAAGAAAGTATGACTTTAGGCAACCACGGAGAGGCTTCTTTCTGAGAGAGTCACAGGTAGAGTATGGGTGTGTTTGTACCTCTGGTGGGAAGTTGGGGCACCATAGCAGTTCAGGGACAGGATGGCAGTACAAATGACTGACTATTAGATGTGAGAGAAGTGCGAAAGGACAGAACAAATGACACAAGAAGAAAATCGGTTAGGGCCTGTGCCTTTACGTCTTAAATCAATGCCCCTATATGGTGGAGCAATCTAACTCTAGAGAATATTCAGAAGGCAAGCAAGACAATGCTTCTAAATATGTACAAGTAATCAGATGTGCTTGCCTCTAAACATGTTCGATGTTCATATTATTCTTCAGCCCAAGGTATGCCAGGCTACGAAAACTGGAAACACCTTTTATCTTTTGTGTACGTCCTGGGTAGGTTAAATCTCCTGCGGAAGTTCCCAGGTATTAGCTGACACTGTTAGGGCAGTCCATTCAACAGCATATTAGATCTCAATTGGAGGTCCAAGAAAGATGGTGTAATATGACACCATTGCAAGTGACTAGGCCGGCATGCCTAAATGTGAAAAGGAGGAGTTGGTAAATAAAATATTGCCAAATGTAACACTGAATACAGAAAGTGACTATGTATTAACATGTATGTTTTCTTTTTCTTTTTTTATAAAACAGTTTTTATTAGCATAAATGGAACATAAACAGACCGATGTTCACTACATCAATACAACCATTGAAATATGCATTTTATACTATAGTTTGCAACTAATCTCTGCTTCAACAATGACAACCTTCCCTCCATCAGTCCCCCCACCCAAAATCGCCCCAGAGTGTCCCACATACTACAAGCACAGGTCTGCTCCTGCCACCCCCACCCTCCGGATTCATACCTTAAGGGAGGCACCTCATCACTGGAAGCAAACATTGTCTGCATCAGCACTTTCCAGGCCTCCACTTCCATAGTTTTCCCGTGCATCCCTCTCTGTATCGCCCTGTGTCTCAGCCAGTGACCAGCGCCGTACGTCCGCCCACCAGGCCTCAATTTTGGTTCCCTCAGCTGATTTTTCAGGCCATCCCGATCCTGTGTTTTGCCAACACACAGATTAAATTCTTCATTCTGGAGAGGTGTGCAGCGTGAGACCCACCTCTCGGGAACAATCCAAGCAGGCAGGATTCCGGGGGCCACTCACGCATTTGGATCCCTCCCCTAGTGACTTTCTCTGCCACCTCCTGACAGAACCTCCCAATTACAGGGCAGGTCCATGTGTATTATATCCGCCACTGCGGGGCACACCATGGGCAGGTCTGACAGCCCCCGCCTGCTCTTTTGCGCCAACCTGTACGGGGTCAGGTACACCCTATGTGTAACATACAGCTGAGTAAGCTTAAACCTGCCATTTCTAGAAACATTCTTAATGTACAACAGCACCCTCTTCATCCTTCTGAAATGTCGTCTGAACTGTGTCATGATGCCCTGTTGGTCCCCAGGAACTCCAACCAAGGGGACACACAGGGAATAAGGGTCACGATTCTCCAGGCTTTTCCAAACCCTGTGCCACAGGTTCCTGCCAAGCTTCAGGAGCCCAGTTGGCCACTGGAGCACGACACCCCTTGCCCATAACACTTCCTTCAAGTAGAATAGTCCTACCATTGGTTGCAGTAGCGAACTGTCTTGCAAAGCCTCATCCCCCAGCCAATTCACGACATACTGCAATTGCCACGCTAAATAATATAACTCAAAATGGGGCACCCTAAGCCAACCACTGTTATAGTCCCTCTGCAACGTGCGTAAAGTGATTCTATTCACCCCTCCAACCCCCACAAAAAGTCTTGGTCCAGCGTATCCAGCAACTGGAAAAACCTTCCAGGTATACTATACGGTTTGTTGGTAAAATGATGGGAGGTGCGGGAGCACAACCATTTTCAGCAGAGCCACCCTACCGGACACCCCCAGGGGAAGTTTCTTCCAGAACCTCATGGAGTTGACCACACCGTCCAAGAAGGCTCTATGAGTATAATGCAGATGCATGGAGGCAGGGTCATGCCACACACACTGAGGCCTAAATATCGGAAGCTATCGACCGTCCACTGCAAGCCCGAGTCAGGCAGCTGTTCCACAGTAAGCCCTCAGAGTTCTGTCAGAGAGAAAAACAGAATTTCTCCTGACTGATCTGAATACCTGAGAGAACAGCAAATCAGTCAATTATGTCCAGTAGGTACGGTAGGTTGGTCTCGGGCTGGTTCACATACAACATGTCATCTGTGTACAAAGAGACCAGGTGCCCCACCCCATCTATCACCATACCTGCTTCTGCATAGTCTGTTCTAAGGAAGACGGCCAACGGTTCCAGTTGCGAGGATGAACAGCATTGGCGACAGCGGGCAGCCCTGCTTAGCGCCGTTGTGTAGCCCCACGCATCAGAGACCTGCCTGCCAGTTTTCACCCTCGCCCTAGCTGCTGGATAGATCAATTGCACTCATCGTAAGAAGGCAGCTCCGATTCCAAAATGCTAAAGGGTCTCCAACAACCAGTCCCATTGGACCGAGTCAAAGACCTTGACCGCGTCCAAGGAGGCCACCGCACAATCCACCCTCAGATGGTTAGTGCTGTCTATGACATGATGCAGTCTCCCCAAATTCCACAACGTGCTGTGCCCCGGAACATTACCAGTTCAAGCAGCGTGGACCAAAGCTCCTATGACCCTTTTAAGTCTATTCGCCAATACCGCAATTGTTTATTTTATTTATTGGTAATTTGTTAGGCGCTTATAAAATTAGCAAAACTGTTTCAAAGTGCCCACAGGGCAACAGGGAGGGGAGAGGGCAAGGTAGACAATAATTACGAGATAAATAATAGAATTAATAGTACAAACAAATATTGAGAATAAAAGGGAGGGGAGACAAACCTACTATGCCCTGTGAGTGTTCAGAATGTGCAAGTGCAGAGGGTAGGGTGGGAAGGGAAGGTGATATGGTGCTCATGGAGCAGTGCTCAGGGAGAAGTGCTAAGAGGAGAAGAACGTAAGTGCAACCTCCCGTGGGGAGGGTGAGCCTAAGTAAGTGCAGTAAATAGACAGCGTCTGGGATGAGAGATGTGGGTGGGTCAGGGGCCCGAGGATACATAAGGGCCTGCACATCAGTCACGCTACTGTAACATTAGATGGGAAGAGAGGAAGAGAAGGAAGAGGTAAAGAGAAATGTCTTGAGACTTATTCAGAACTTAAGGAGGTCCTGCAGAGGGAGAGGGAGGCTATTCCACAGGAGGGAGCCCCCTGAGAAAAGTGATCGACCACCAGCTCTCTGTTTAGCAAATCGCTTCACACACAGGGAGTTGGTGGCAAAGGAATGCAGGAGTCTAGAAGGGGAATATTTGGTCAGGAAGCGTTGGAGGTAGAATGGTCCCTGGCCCCAGATGGCCTTGTGGATGATACAGAGGGATTTGAATTTAATCCTTGCTGAGACCGGGAGGCAGTGAAGGCTTTGTAGGGCAGGAGAGATGAGGTCAGTGGGCTTGAGGCCAAGGATAAGTCTTGCTGCCCTATTCTAAGTAAGCTTGAGGGGATCGCAGGGTGGTCGAAGGAAGATTATGAAAGAGGCTGTTGCAATAGTCTAGCCTGAAGAGAAACAGAGCACAGGTAACATTGAGTCTCTTGGGGAAGGTGAGGAAGGGTAGAGTTCCTTTGAGTAGGAATAGCTGAAAGTGGGACTTCTTGACAGTGTCTTGAATATGAGGGATGAAGGAAAGGGAGGAGTCGCAGATGACTCTCAGATTCCAGGCTTCGGAGGAGGGGTCAGAGGCGGGCCCATGGAGGAAGGCCAGAGTGAGGGGAAGAAGTATGGTGCAGGGATGCCAATAGGGAAAATCTCTGTTTTGCTGGCATTGAGGCAGAGGTCACTAGCGGTGCACCAGGCCTGGATGGCAGGGATTAAGGAGGGTGCAAGGGCGTCAGTAGGAAGTTTGAAGAAGAGTTGTGTGTCATCAGCTTAGCACTAGAAGTTGGGGGAGACGGAGGAAATGAGGCGGGCCAACAGAGAAAGATATATGTTAAAGAGCCAGGGCGAAAGAATGGAGCCCTGGTAGAGGCCACAGGTGGAGGAGGAAGTTGGGGAGGAGGTTTTGGAGGAAAGGTCAGTTAGGAAGGAGGTAAGCCATTCCAGTGCCCGTTCAGAGATCCCAAGGGTACCATGGAGCCTTCTTACGAGGATACAATTGTTCACTGTGTCAAATGCAGAAGAGAGATTAAGAAGGATGAGGACAGCAGGGGAGTTGGAATCAAGGGATGCAAACAGTTCACAGGGGTTCAGAAGAGCAGTTTAGGTGCCTTTGGATGCTCAGTATCCAGACTGGTGGTCATGTAGACCGCCAACAAGTTCAGTATGATAGTTGAGTTGGGGAAGGGCCAACTTCTCGAGCAGTTTCCCCAGGAAGGGGGTGATGGAAATGGGGCGATAGTTGGCTGGGCATCAAGGGTCTGCAGAGGGTTTTTTAAGGACAGGGCGCACAAGGGAGTGCTTTAGGGAAGAAGGACCAGAACCAGTAGCAAAGGAGTGGTTGAAGAGATCAGAAAGAGCAGGGGCGAGAGAGGAGATTTTGTCCTTGATGGTACTGGAAGAGCATGGGGCAACCTGTTTAGAAGAGACCTTCATGGAGTTGACAACACTGGTGACTTCTTCAGGTGAGACAGGAGGAGCGAAGAAGGAGAAGGGGAAGGAGGAAGGTGAGTTGTAGGGGGAAAGAAAGGGGAGGGATGGGTTGGAGGAGTGCGGAACAAGGCTGTTCAAAATTTCCTGGTTTTTGGAAGTGAAGTGAGAGGCGAGTGCATTGAAAAGGGATTGGAAGGGAGTAGGGGCCGAAGATACTGCGGACGGGTTGGCAAGTTCCCTGCAGATTTTGAAGAGTTCCGCCGTGTTGTTGGACGCATTATTTATTTTTATTTTTATTTATTTTATTGTGTCTTATAGCACAAAATGTACTTTTAACACAAAACCATCATAGAACACAAAACTGCAAGAGAAATTTGACATTGCATAAAATAACACCATGTCATAACAAAATTAATAAAAGTCTATCAACTTTAATAAACATACACTTGTTGGACCCATTGGGTACTTGTGTCTGAATGTGGGCTCTTTTTTTAGCACGGATGGAGAGTATGTAGTGTCTCTGGATCACGTGGCAGGCCAGTTTGTCAGAGAGTGAACCTGAAGTGTCCCACTTCCATTCAGCAGCCCTGCACTTACGGTTTTGGTCTGCAAGTTGGAATCGTACCAGGTGTTACGCTTGGAGGCAGTTTTCAGGCGGATCCTCATGACTGGGGCAAGAATGTGAAGGGTGTTGGTAATGAACAGATAGAGGTTGCTAAGAGCAGCATCAGTGGAAGAGTCTGTGTTGGGTGGGTAAGGGGGAATGAAGGTGGAAGGGAAGGCATCAAATGACACTTGTTTCATCGGACGGATGTTCGTGAACGAGTTTGGAAGAGCATTATGAGGAGTTGACACAGGGCCACAGGGACCCAGATGAGTGGTGAGGAGACAGTGGTCAGATCAAGAGAAAGGGGTGACCAGGGGGAATGAAGGTGGAAAGAGAAGGCAGCAACTCTGGGAAGATTAAGGCAACCCCACCGCCAGCACAGTGGGGTGGAGGCTTTGAAGTGATCTTAAAGCCGACAGGTAGGAGTGAGTCAAAGGAGGTAACTGAGCTGGCATTGAACCAAGTTTCAGTTTGTGCAAGTATGTCCAGGTCGGTGTCTTCAAGGAGAAGGCAGATGTCAGCAGCATTTTTGATGGCTGAGCATGAGTTGAGGGTCGCCAGATGGAGACGATTGCTGCCTTTGAAGGTTTTTTGAGGCGGAGTGTAGGCGCGTGGGGCTTCCATTAGAAGTGGTGGAGCAGAGGGGATAAAAGGGGGAGAAGCATGGAAAGGAAGGGAATTGATGAGAGATGGCAGGATCCGGTCAAAGAGAAGGAAGTTGGCCTGATGGCCTTGAACCAGGACATTGCCAGTGAGGTAGACATTGATGCAGCAGCAAGATGTAAGCTGCCTGTAAAGAGGACTTCCCACTTGGTTCTGCCATTAATGGATGTGGAAGAATAAGGGGGGAGAGTGACCGTGAGGTGAGAGATCCATAGGTCAGGAGATGGGACAGAGAAAAGGATGTCAGTGAAGATTTCTCTTGAGGTTGCACTGACATAGGTGTCTGCAATTGGGAAGCCAGGGTTTGCAGCTAGGATGTCTTGTTTATGCTTTTTCCATCCAGATTTTGTGAGAGAAGGAGGATAGGTGATGGTGTAGCAGTTGGAATAGATTGGGGAGATGGAGAGTGCCATCTTGGAGCGAGAGGAGGAAGTGAGAGGGAGAGAGGAAGAGAGAAAGCAAGGGGTTGTTGGGGGTGTGTGTGCTGCAATGCACAGTTCTGAACCAGGTACACAGTTGGCCAAAGTGGGTGTTAAGAGTACAAAAACAAAACAATGCTGGATGAAGGTACAGCTAAATTCCTTCTGTTTCACTAACAGAGAAATACAATGCTGGATGAAGGCACACCTAATTTCGATTTTTACACTACCAGACAAATACATTGCTGGATGAAGGCACACCTAATTTCGAATTTTACACTACCAGACAAATACATTTCTGGATGAAGGGACACCAAATTTCGATTTTGACACTAACAGACAAATACAATGCTGGATGAAGGCACAGCTAATTTCAATGTTTACACTACCAGACAAATACAATGCTGGGTGACAAAGCAATACAAGTATGGGGCCGGCCAGTGGAAGCATAGCTCAGGGAGTGAAAGCAGGGTGAAGGTTTCACCATAGTACAGGGGAAACTGCAGTGTGAATGACTGGAGAGGCAGAGGGAGTGAGTCAAGCAGAGATGAAGCAACCACCAAGCAACAGTCAGTACTCACGTAATGGCCAAAAAGGGGGAAGTCACAATCATATGTGCGTGGATGGAGAATCCGACATGTTGGAGCATCTTTCGCTGTAGATTGAAAAGAGTAGAGCCTGGAAGCACGGCCAGGCATGGAACAGGGGCAGACAGGGCCATAGAAGTGGGCCTTTGCAGAGGGGGCCGGCTAAAGCCTGCCTGTTCTCCATAGGCCAAAAGAATGATGGAAGGACCAATAATGTGCAGGGAGGCAGGCGAAAGTTTACTCAGAAGAGGCTACTGAGTATAAGACAATGCAGCAGCCATCTTGGCAATGCCTCGTGGTTCAAAATGCAAAAGGGCACACAGGCTTCAGGCTACAGTTCCCCACTAAACCACAATGAAGCCTGCCCCCAGAGTGCTGGGAGGCAGCGAGAATGACTGCAGATATGACCTTAAGTGAGCACCAGAAGAATTTATTATTTCTCTTTTTCTTTAAAAATTGCAAATATTTTCTTTTATGATGTTACTATTTTGGAATTTTGTCATACTGCACGTCGTGTAGAGATAGATGGCAGCAATTGCAGAGGATGCATCAGGGAGGATGAATGCAGCTTCAGGAAGAGCGTAGCAGGAGGGACAGCTTCTAAGATCCTTGATGCTCTGACACGAGAAGAAATTGAGTTAGAATCTTGCAGTCCTTATTAACCATAGAGAGGGGCCTATATGAGCCGCAGCTCTGTGTAGGCTTCCCAGGTTTGAGGATAGGCACTATATTGGATTCCCTCATGCTGTTGCTGGTGGGCAACACTACCAGCTCGTACGCCTCTGCAAAGGCCCCCAGAAGCCTGGGCACCAACATATCCCTATATGCTTTGTAAAATTCCCCCGGGAGACCGTCCAGTCCTGGCATCTTGGCTGGTGGAAAGTCTGATATTACTGCGCTAATTTCATCTAATGTCAACGGAGCATCAAGCATATCTGTCTGTTCCCCATCCAGCCTGGGTAAATCTATCTGAGCTAAGGCATCACCGATGTCTCTGTCAGCCCCCATTACATTCTTTGAGTATAAAGACCCGTAAAATCTCGAAAAGACCTCATTGATACCTCTCTGAGTCTTCACTATTGCACCACTCTCGTCCACAATGGCACTTATCATGTCCCGTAGCTCTTCCCTCCGACACAACCATGCCAGCAAACTCCCTGGTTTGTCCCCCTCCGTGTGTTGTCTCTGAGTCTACTCTGCCCAGTCTTTCCCATTCTGCAATACATTTTTGACGCAACTCTGTCAGCCTCTCAGACCCCCCCACCTGGCTCCCCTTCAGTGGAGAGGCGTAGCCAGGATTGTCTATTAATGGGGCCTGAACGTAATGTAGATGGGCCAACCGCAGTGATATTAAAATCTGTAAATTTGTATTTATTAAGTTTATATTGCGCTTCACACCAAAGTGCTTTATATTATAACAAGAATACAAAGGATAATAAAATAGAAGCATAATTACAATCATGAGACAATCCAGCGAAACAGTATGTAGAACAATTTAACTAGATCAGTAAACAGGGGAAGGGATGGGGGAGGAGTAAGGGAAGAGAAGAGAGGATCAAAGCAGGGAATAAGGATGACATTTCAAGGGGGGATAGGAGGCGGCATAGGAGGGAATGGAGAGAGTATGGGGGGTGGGTAGGAAGGAAAAATGAGGGAAGTGAAAGAGAAGTGAAGGTAGTGAAGGAGGTCAGGGCGGGCAATGGAGAAGAAGAGATTTCAAGGAGGCGCGGAAGGAGGAATAGGTGGGGATGGAGCGGATAGAAAGAGAAAGAGAGTTCCAGTGTAGGGGGGCCAGGAGCTGAAAGGAACAGAAACGCGAAGAGGCACATGGGGACGGGGAACAGTGAGTAGGACGAGATCAGCAGAGTGGAGGGAACGGGCAAGAGTGTAGAATGAGAGGAAAGAAGAAAGATGGGGGGAGCAAGGTCATGGTGGGATTTAAAAACGAGGCAGAGGAATTGAAATTTAAGTTGGGAGTGAAAGGGAAGCCAGCCAAGGTATGAAAGCGAGGAGGAAATTGAGTCGTGAGGAGCAAGAATACAAAGGGTACGGATAGCAGAATGTTAGAGGGATTTGAGGGGAGCAAGATGAGAGGCAGGGAGTCCAAAGATGAGAGTAGAGCAGTAGAAAAGACGAGAGAAGATGAGGGAAGAGATTAAGAGTTTAGTGGCATGGAAGGTTAGGGAGGAACAGATCTTACGAATGTTGAAGAGATGGTAGCGACAGGCGCGAGAGGTAAGAGAAATATGGTGGGAAAAGGAGAGGGAGGAGTCAAAGTGGAGACCAAGATTGCGAGCATGAGCAGAAATGGGGAGATTAGAAGGAGGGAAGTGGATAAAAGGAGGGGGAGAGGGAGGGGAAGCGTGTTAGAAGAAAAGAATAGGACTTCAGTCTTGTCAGTGTTGAGGGAGAGAATGTGGGAAGACATCCAGTTTTTGATAACAGTAAGGCAGGAAGATAGATTGAGGTGGAGGTCAGGAGTGAAAGAAGAGAAGGAGAGGAAAAGCTGGGTATTGTCTGCGTAGAAATGGTGAGATATACTGAATGAAGAGATGATAGGGGCAAGAAGGGAGGTGTAAAGTGAGAAAAGGAAAGGGCCGAGAACAGAGCCTTGGGGAACACAGCACTACTGATTGGAGATTTTTAGATTTTGGGTGGGCCTAGCCCGCTCAGGCCCTACCCTGTCTACGCCTCGGCTTCAGTGCCCTCTGCCTGCGCAATATCGTTCTCAGTGGCCGTTAAAGCCTGCAATATGTCTTTTCTAACACAACCCCTTTTCCAAATCGCTGCTCCCCGCATGACAACCTTAAAAGCGTACCACAAGGTACCAGACTCTGCAACGCTACCCATATTAGTGTCAAAGTACTCTGTAATCCTATTCTCCAGGTAATTATTAAAGTCATCATCTAACAGGGCCTCCGCCCTCTGCCAACAGGTGGGTATCGGGGGTCTCTGCGGCAGGGTTCCCTGCTATGTTGCTATCAGCGGGGCATGGTCAGAAAGGACCCTAGCAATAGATTCTAGGGCCACACACTCACCCAAAGTCTTCTTACCAATAAAAAAAAAATCTATGTGCCAATGCACTCCATGAGAGGCTGAAAATTGGGAATAGCCACGCACCTCTCCATGCTTCTCACTCCACACATCTACAAATCGCAGATGTTGCATTAGGGCACCAAGAGCCTTACCCAGTGGTGCGGGTTTCTGGTATTTCTTATCTGATCTATCCAGACAAGGGTTATGGGTGCAGTTGAGGTCCCCACCCCATACCCATGCAGACCCCCTTTATGTAGGCAATCTTGAATATAATGACCGAAAGAATGCAGTGGCGTCATGATTTGGAGCATATGTGTTCACAAAGCATATCTCCCTGTTTTCGAGTAACTCATGTGCCAAGACCTTTCTGCCCTCATCGTCCCTCCTGGATTCCAACAATTGAAAGGGGAATGAGGGTGCCACCCAAATGAGGACACCCGTTGCGTATGCCGAAAACAGGGAACTGTACAGTTTACCATGCATGCACTCTCAGTCTCTTAACATAATTATTAAGTCCCCTGACATTCCAGGTGATTATCTTCAAGTTGTCAGCCAATACCATAAAATGTTCCCGCTAGGCTCTTATTGTCCCTCTGCCCTGCCAGCTTGGCCTCCCCTCCTCCTCCCTCAGGACACCGCCACACCAACAAACAACTTGGTGCCCACCAACCGCCCTCCCCACAGGGCCTGGCAGTCTTGTCCGCCACCCAGGCAGAGTGACATGGTGCCATAAAGTAACACATAACTGCGTCTCGCCTGCTAGTGTTGTACTGCTTCCATTTCCACCTGTCAACAAACAAATCTCTCCCCTCAACAGAGGGTTCTGTAAACAACCCCCCCTGCCCCCATAACCCCCCTGCTCAGGCTCAGCCACCTCTCCCACACCCACACCCACATGTCTGGGTAGCGTGCAGCAGCTCAATGCCATAAAACTGGCACCTGAAGTCACAACTGGGGTATGTGGCAGTCGCCTGCTTTAGCAACTATCAGGGTACTGACCCTACGTCCCAGTTCCCTCATGTTCCTGCATTCTATTTACGTATTCCTCGTACCCTGTCATCCATGCTGCAGGGGGAAAATAATGAATGGGCATCTTCCATCACATGTTCCAACACCACTTCACTATGGCTGGTTATTGCCCCTTCTCTGGAGCTTCGGTATCCCTTGCTCATCCATCCAAATTCGCCCGCCGTAGTTGGGTTAATCGCCAGGTTTGAAGGTCCTCTAGCTAAGGTTCCCCCTTCCCTAGAGAAAACAAGAATCCTCTCACTGTCTTTGTAATTCATGATTCTCGCCATCAACGGTCTCAGGGGTGCGCAAGGAGGGGGTCTCTTCGCCAGCGATCTGTGTGCTTGTTCAACTGTAAATCCTTGTGTCAGAGTGCCAGGACCCACTTCCTACAGGAGCATATTTTCAACATAGGCTGTAGGATCCCTGCCTTCCTCCGCTCCGGGAGGCCGAGAACTCTGATGTCATTCCTGCAGGCTCTGCCCTCCGCGTCCTCAGGGCATTGTTCTAAGGTCTTCACTCTATCAGATCCGCTACCTAGGTTTGAGTGTTGGTGATGCTGGTCGTGTTGTCCTGTACTCGCAATTCCACAGTGCCCAGATGGTCCGCGAGCACCCGCACATCCTGTCGCAGCAAACCGGCATCCATGATAACTGCATCAATATTATGCTCCAATGCCGTCTTCAGCACTACTAATGCTGCCAGGATGGGGCATTCCACCTGTGTAGCCGCCTGGCCTGCGAGGAGGTGGCCACATCCACTGTGACATCCTGCTGTATTGCGTTGCCCCCCTCCTTGCGTGCGAAAGCCTCCATGACCGTCTGGCTGGCCTTCCCCTTGCGATTCCTGTCCGGTATCTGGATTCACTGTGTAGGCCAGGTTAGTGCAGGCTGGCACAGCGTTCTTGATGGCCTTATGACCCAATTCCAGTGAGGGAGGCGTTGGGCACTGGGGGTATTGCTCCACCCCCTGCTATGGCAGCCCCGCACAGGCAGCCTCTCAGCGGGATACCAAGCCCCCGCCCTGTGCTTTGTGTAGCGTCCCACTGCTGCCGAGCTGATGCAGGCCATGCTCCCTTGGGCACCACCAGCAGCACCCTCCATCGTGTTGCTCTTGTTCCACCGTAGCTGTGTGGACCTTGCGCTGCTCACCTCTGTTCTGCGCTCACCTCTGTTCTGATGCTCCTGGTGATTACAGGCAGCCCTACTCGTTCAACGGTGCGTCCCACAACCTCCATTGTAACTCTGCAGTGATCAATGTGCACAGGCCGGCCCCCTGGGGCCCCCTGGGAACCACAAAGTCCAAGACACCCATACACACCCCAGCACTGTGCCACCTCAGGATAACGGGAGCTCTAGGCAAGGGTGCCTGCAGCCTTCAGAGGGTTTTGCAGCCACTGTCCAGGGGCCATGCCTGTTGGGTGGTCCAGGACCCCTGCCACAATGTTGTGCAGTCCGCAGGGGAGCCTATCAGAGCTCGGGCGGGCAGCCCAACCTCCAAGCAGGGCCTCGTGTAATAACATGCAGCGCCTTCCGCAGATTCTACCGCCCAATCTGTGGTGTCCGGTTCGGTCTCCGGAGTAGGGCAGTCATGCCTATACAGCACCCTCTGTTGGTGTCCTTGCTGCAGTGTGTATCACCCTCTGGGCTGTAGTCTGGAATCCGGCTCACACTCGTCGCTCAGGCCCCGCCACTCTATATCGTCCCTTCATGCCGCACTGCTGTGTTCTCCAGCCAGCCTGCTGCTTCTTCTGCTTGCCCTGCAGCCGTATCGTGCATCAATTCAAGGTGTCCCTGATCTTGTAGAACACCCCACACCAAGTGAGCAGGCCCGTCGGGTCTGTTACAGCTCACCGCGCAGCGGCAACTGCCATCTTGGGTGAGTCAGCCTCGGTCTTTCGTTGGTCTGTTCACAGTCAGCTACCTTAAGCCGATAACAGCACTGCCACAGTGCTGTTCCCTGCAGTGTCTGACCACTTATTCCTGCAAATTAGGGCAGAATCGGGCGCTTCAAACCATCACTTGAAAAGGATCATGCAGGAGTTCTTCAGAAAAGCCACCTCACTGAATGACCGCTAGCCACACCCCTATTAACATGTAAGGTTGAATATAAGCAGTAACGAAGATGTGGGAGAAATAAAAGACAAATAATATAGCTTAATTTTGAGTTCATTATTTAGGTGTTTGAGTTTTATGAAACTGTAATTAAAGCATATTCAAAATGCATTAAGGCACATATTTGAGTCCTTGCTCACCCTAATGGGACCGGTATGAGACGCTGTCAAACATAATATGATATTAGGGCAGACATAAAACACGGGATAATCCAAACTGGGAAGGAGCTTGGAAAGCACAAAGGGCAGTAAGCATTTAAATGAATGGGCAATAAGCCTGCAGCTCATGTCCTGTGAAAGTGTAGAGGTAGCACCTAGACTCAGCAGAAAGAGGGAAACGTGGTCCTTCTACTTTTATTTTCAGAACAAGGGAATTTATTCAACATAGGCTTCCCTGTGTCCCCAATAAAGTAGGGGATTTGTCACCAGTGGTCTCTTACTCATTTGCATCAGGAGAAACATTATTATAAAGACAATGGGGCTCATTATAACTGTGCCTGTCCGGCAACAATGGTGCTGGTAAGCCTACTGGCACTGTTGTTACCAGACTGGCAAAGTACGACTCTGCGGGCGGGACGGCACCCGCTCGCAGAGTTCTGATGGGCGCACTGGCACCGTTGTTAACGGTGCCGGTGCTTCTGTGTCCCCATTCCCATGGAGTCCGGGAATGGGGATTAACAGAAATACCGGCGCCTGTCCTCCCAGCCCGCGGGGATGTAATTTTTTTCAGATCTGGCGGCAACCCGCATGTATCACTGGCAGGGTTACTGCCAGACCGGAAATGAGGCCCAATGTGATGAATTTCATACACAACCTGTTAAGCCGTTAGGCCTGTATAAATAACGGAGGCACACCAGGTTAGAATTTTACATCTAACTCTTTATTCGAACATCAGGGAAATGAGGACCCCCGCTTGCTCCTCCCTTCAACTTCCCTTTCTCCCCCACGTCACGTCCCCCTGTGAAACTCTCCCAGGAGGGCTGTCTTAAAGAGACAGACCCCGCAACACAACCGTTGCTCAATCATAGTTATCAATCCAATGGCAAAGGTGATAGTGAAAATATAAACACAACTTTGTTATCTTTAGAAAATGGAGGGGAGATTAAAACGATCTCTCATTACAGAAGATCCCACAACATGGAAACATTTTGAAGATCAGTAAATTATTCTGACGGGCAATTCAAACTAATGGTTGGTAAAAGGACTAGCATAGTCCTTCTTCGTCCACCAGTGAGCCGGCATGGTGAAGCCGACCCACAGCTAAGGACTGCAGCCAAGTACCAGCGTCTTCCCCTCTCTGGGCCTGTTTAATCTATGGCCACAGCAAATGCATCCTCCAGCGTTATGCACCATTTCATCCACCGTTTCTAGGTAAGCCTTGTGGGGCTTCCTTTGTGCCCTATGCAGCACTGCTCCCTTTCATCATGACTGCCTCGGGCCCACTTGTTTGTTTCTGGTTGTGTGTTTCACAATCCCTCCTCTGCTAAATGTGGATTGGCTGGGACTTCGATGATTACTTTCTCTACCAGTGAGCCGGCATGGCGAAGCCAGCCCACAACTAAGGACCAGCGTCTTCCCCTGTCTGGGCCTTTCCGGGGCTTCAGGCGCATCAGCGCTTCACGATGCCACAGAAATGTATGCCTTTGTTGCACAAGTCACCCGGATGCAACTTCATTGATGTTTCTCTCTTCTCACATGTTAACCATTTGTATGCTCCCACGTCACTCTTTTTCATTGGTACAGCGGAGTTCGGTCCGCCCGACATTACTTCTTCGATGCGCCTACACATTATTCTGGACATTTCTTCCTGCCCCGAACCACCTTCTACACTGCTGTCGACGTTATCCCGGGTCTAGTAGCTGTTTAGTTTGCCCCCTTATCTGTTCTTCACCCCTTTCTATGTGCGAGACCTTCACTCTCTGCCAACTGCTCACTTGTCACTCTCCTGCTGTGTCCCTATTGCCTGGTGCTTGATCGATGCCGTCCTTCGGTCTTCAAGGTGAGACTTTGCCAATCTATTATTTAGTTATTTGTATTTTTGAAGCGCACTAGCAGCCCAAGGGCATCGAGGCGCTGTTGCTTGAGATTGTCTTGGTTACACAAAATTGTCTTAGTTACATAGGGATACTTGGCTCCTGGTTACAGTGAGCGTGATATGAGATTATCTTAGTTACACAAGATTGTCTTGGATACAAAGCGGTACTTTGCTCTTGGTTACAGTGAGCAAGAAACAGTTCCATTGAGAGGTACAAAATAGTCAGACTGTTGAATGCATTAATCATAGGACAAAAGTGGTTAGGTGAACAGCAAGGCTTTGATTAACTTCCTGAGGCTAAGTGTGATTCGACATTTCTGACCTGGGGGGGTAAGGCGTTTCAATGTGTCGCTGCCAAAACTGGGAAACTAGATCCTCCTGCACGCACTCTCCTTGTTTTAGGAACGGATATCCTATTAGAGTAGGCCATTCTTGTGGGTATAGTAGGAACAGGCTTAACAACTCTTTGAGCCAGGTACAGAGGTGCCCGGTTGTGGACACGTTTATGTGTTAGGGCAAGAGCTTTGAAGACTATCCTCTCTTTAATGGGTAGCCAGTGAACCTGCTTCCTGGTTTCAGATATGTGTTCCCTTTTGGAAATGCCAGTGGCTGCCCTAAGGGCACTATTCTGGACTATCTGGAGTTTGGTAAGGTTTTTAATGGACGTCCTCAGAAAGAGGGCATTGCAATAGTCTAATCTAGATTCAATTATTGCTCTTGCAATGGTAAGACAGTTCTGTTCAGAAAGAAAAGGTCTGGCTGCGTTGATAGGTTTAGAGTGGTAGGCCGAGGTTGATGCAATGGCATTGACCTGCCTATTCATAGAGAAGTCGGAGTCCAGGTAGACCCCCAGGGTCTTTACAGCTTGTGATCCTTGGATTGCCAAATGGTCAATTGTAAAGGAGCTGTATTGTTTATCGAGTTTCCTGAGGGTGGCAGGAGATCCATTTAGCAGAAGCTCCGTTTTGTCTCCGTTGAGGCATAACCAATTTTCTGCCATCCAAGTTTGGATAGTGGAATATATGGACGTAGGGTAGCTTTATTGGCTTCATAGTCGCCCGTAAGGGGGATGAGGACCTGTGTATCATCAGCACAGTTAGTGTATGTGATGCCCAAGGTGTCCAGGATATGGAACAGTGGCCCGGTAAACAGGTTGTACATGGTGAGTAGAATGCAGGAGCCCTGTGGGACTCCACATTTAATGAAGCTTGGGTGGGTACAGGCTGAGTCAGAGAAGACTTTCATCACCCTTTCCTGGTGAAACAAGGTGATCCAAGCAATGGCCGTAGGGGAGAAATTGGCGGCGGTGGAGAGATGGTGACAAAGGGTATTGTGATCCACCAAATGAAATGCCCGCATCTCTGAAATCATACATTTGATTAGGAGCACAGTTTCGGTGCTGTGCCCTGGACGGAATCCTGACTGCCTCAGGTATGTGGATTATCTCACCTATCTTGTCCTATATGCAGCCTGATGTAGCCCCCTCATCATGTGAGACTTTGCCAATCTGTTACCTCACCTATTCTGTCCTATATGCAGCCTCATGTAGCCCTCCGCACCATGAGGTGAGGCTTTGCCTATCTGTGTTATCTTACCTATCTTGTCCTATATGTATCCTGATGTAGCCCCCGCACCATGAGGTGAGGCTTTGCCTATTTGTGTTATCTCACCTATCTTGTCCTATATGCAGCCTGATGTGGCCCCTCCATACCGGTCCTATAGCACAGCGAGTACAGCGCTCGCTTTGACATCTGTGCAGAGCCTGCAGACGCAGGTTCGAATGCCGGCAGGGCCAAACTCAGCCTTTATCCTTCCGAAGTCGATAAATGAGCACCACACATCGTGGGTAATAATAAGCAGCGGTCAGATACCTGAGGGTTTGTAGCGCAATATAAATGCTAAATTATTATTATTATACCATGAGGTGAGACTTGCCTATCTGTGTTACTTTACCTATTTTGTCCTATATGCAGCCTGATGTAGCCCCCCGTACCAAGAGGGAGGCTTTGCCAGATTGTGTAGACACCATTGTATCTCTGTAACCTGATGTGGAGTTATGCACTTCTCCAATATTCCATGCGCTTTCCTGTAACTAGCGCCTAGATGCCTCTCGGCTTTGTGCGCTGAAATACATGCTAAATAAATAAATAAATAAATAGTGGAACTAGTGTCATCACACTGACTAAATATTGTATAATAAGTGTCAATTACATTTCACAAATGTAGCTACGTTATTTACCTCTATTCTTACCAAATGATTTATCGAAAGTCCTTTATTTTCTCTTTACTTACGTTCTTTTATAAATTTTGCAACTAGTGGGTTAGCATGAAGAGGTGTTTTTTCAAGTGCTAAAGGTGAAAGAAAAAATCAGAAAAACAGCAAAATCAGACATTAAATCATTGACCTCTTACACAACTATAGTAAAGAGTTTGCAAGTACATATTTGGTTAACTAATGCAGCATTCATTGTAGAAGATGGTAGACTAATTTTATATAAACTTTCCTTATTTTGTCTCATACCCTGCACACTTCTGTTTCTGCTCCTAAAATTCACCTATTAGTATTATTGCCATGAATCAGAAACAGGTGTAATTGCAATCATATACACAGATATCAAAACAATAAAATAAAAACAGCATATATATCATATAGATATTCTGCCTATACTATATAATAAACAAGATTAAGACAACAAGCATATTCACTTTTTACAAACTAACACACAACACACATTGGGCCTCATTACAAGTTTGGTTGTATTTCGGCGGTAAATCCTTTACCGCCACTTAGTCCGGCGGAATTATTGCCAGACTACAAGTGGTGGTAGGCGGTGTTAATCCACATTTATCAGAGGTTATAGGACTCCATGTTAATTACGCTGGTAGTAATTCCGCGGATTTGACGTAAAACAGAAGAATTGCCTACAGCAGTTTTCCTCTGCCTTACTTCCAAACCAATAGTTCGGTGGTGCGGTAATGCAGTGGTAACTGTATTACCACCATTTATGGCCGCAACACCAAACTCGTAATGAGGCATTGGGCCTCATTACGAGTCCGGCGTTAACCGAGGCGGTAAAACCGCCTGGTTAACGCCAGACTCGTATTACCATTCCGCCTCCGTGATTCCCGGAATTACCGGGGCATTACAACCCCGGTTTTCCGGGAATCACGGAGGCGGAATGGTGTAAATCCCCATTCCCATTGAGTCCTATGGGACTCGATGGAAATGGGGATCATGGAAACACCGGCAGCATCTCGTAATGCTGCCAGTGTTTCCTCGTCCGCCTGCATGCGGGAGGTGTTAAACCCGCCAGGTCAGACCTGGCGGGAACATCACCTCCCGCATGCAGGGGTCAGACTCAGGCGGTCCGGAAACAACGGTGGCGGCGGGTTTACCGCCACCGTTATTTCCGGACCGCCTGGGTCGTAATGAGGCCCATTGTCTTTTATAATACGGATCACAGGTGCCTTTTTAGCAACAAGACTTCAGCAAAAACTAAGCATATACAAAAGTGTATGAATAGTGGTGTGTTATTACGCCCTCCTTTTGTACATTTCTAGCATTTTCATTTGATGAAAGGTGAACATTCTTTATGTCCCTTAGTTGCAACTTGCCACCACTGCTGGCAATCTAACGGAAAGAGTCCCAGATACTGGACGATTCACCTATGGGGCCTCATTACGACCCTGGCGGTACAGAGTGAACGGCGCCGTAAACGGTGCCGGCGCCGTTCACTTCGTACCGCCGCATTACGAGGTCCCCTCGCGGGACCCAGGAAGCAACGCCTGGGAAAACCAGGCGTGCTTACCGGGTCCTGCAAGGGGAAGAGGGAGTAAACAACGGGCCATTTCGTAATGGCCCGTTGTTTGCTCCCTCTCCCATTCCCATTCAGCCCTATGGGGGCTGAAATGGGAATGGGGAAGGACCGTGTCCGGGTCCTTGGAGGGAGGAATTACCGGGCCTTCCGAACTCGGAATGGCCCGGTAAGTCCTCATTCCGAGGACCCGGACCCCGACGCGATTTCGGCGGCAGCCATGCCGCCAATAGCGGCATGGTTACTGCCGAACTCGTAATGAGGGCCTATAGTGTTTGTTTGGAATTGTTTTTTCTTGAAGCGTGTGCCTGTTCTGTGCCTATATTCCTATGATCACTTGTAATGTTACCAGTTATTATTGCTGCTGTCATTTAGTCAAGTTATGAAGCTTGTTGTTTTTTTGTTCAGCTGAATGTTATACAAATACTGTGGAACATTATGGTATAGATACAAATCACTAAAGCAAATATACAGCATTACATTCCAGTAATATGGATATCCCAGACAGGGTCGCAATAAAGCCTTTTCCGAACAACCTTGGGGTTGTGAGACCACTGCAGTGCTACTGTGTCAAGGTACACAGCACATTTACATTATTTGGAAATTTGGGACTACATTTGGCATATAATTATTCGGGCGCTTGAGGCTGCACTTGACATTGCAGTACATGTACATGGTAGGGTAGGCCGATGATGGCATCAACTGGGGCATTTGAGGCTGCATTTGCCACATTTTGACAACACTTGGGCATGTTGGGATATGCCTTATATATGGCGACAATACCAGGCTTCTGTTGTCAGTAGTGGGCTGTTTGAGGCTGCATTTCAACTGCATTAGCCAAAACCCATTGGCTCAGTTAATGCTCGTATTCATTTTATTGTTATAGCATCAGTTCAACAAAATCAAATGGAAATGTATATATATTCTACACCCAATAGAGCAAAAGGTGAAGGCCCCATCTTTCTATGCGAGGAGGCATTTTGCAATGCCGATTTGCATAAATAGTTACTAGTGCTTGATGATACGTGACAAAAGTGAACGCCTTCCCTAATAAAAACATTTAAGCGCTTACAGGCCCACAAGACTGCTAGCCCTTCCTTTTCTGGCTGAAAGTATTTCATTTCCACGTCTGACAGCTTTTTGCTGGCATATGCAACCACCTGTCTCTGCGTTTCTCGTCCTGATTGATGCTGTGCCAGAATGGCGCCGAATCCTACCAGACTAGCATCCACTGTTAATTCCGTACCTAGCTCAAGACTGAAATATTCCGCAGACGCTATGTCCTGCTTGATCTGCCTGAATGCTTCCTGACACTCTGAGGTCTACTGAAAATCACGTCCCTGCTTGGTAAGTTCTCTGAGTGGGCGTTGACAGTGGCAAAATCGCATAGATACCTGTTGCAATAGCTTGCCATTCCTAGAAATGATCTGACATCGCTGACATCTTTCGGTGGCGAGATTCTCGTTAGGGCATCAACCTTGCTTGGGTGCTCATCCCTTTTTGCGAGAATACATGCCCAAAATATTTGAGGTGCTCCTTGCGAAATGCGCATTTCTCCCGATTTAGTCAGCCCTGCTTCCATCAGTGCAGTACATATTTTGTGTAGCGCATCATTATTTTCTTCAAAAGTAGTTCCTAATACCAGGATGTCATCACTGTAATTGAAAGAGCTTTTAACGTGTCAAATGACCTTGCATATGCTCTCCTGAAATATCTCCGCCTATGATGAGATTACAAAAATGAGCCTTTTGTACCTGAAGAGCCCAACGTAGGTGGCAAAAGTAGTAATGTATGTCAACTGCTCATCTATCTATATCTGGTGGTATGCCTTGTTGAGGTTGAGTTTTGAGAAGATTCAGGATCTGTTCAATAGGCCGATCATGTCATCCAGGTGCATTCCGGGATGCCTCTCGCGTCCAATTACTCTGTTCGCCTGTCTCATTTCGACATATGTGTATTGAATCGGGTGTGTCCCTTTTTGAAACTGCTACTATGTGGGACACCCATGGAGTAGGGCCGCTGGCAGGCTCAATTATGTTGTGTTCGAGGAGGCTATGTATTTCTTTCTCCACCTGCGCTTGAAGGTGAAACGGCATCCTACTGGGGTGCTGAGCAACTGGAATGACCAGTTCATCGATGTGTAATGTTATGGCATCACCTTTGAGGCACCCCAGACCAGTAAACAATGACGGGAAGGTCTGTGTGATGGAGTCATCTTGCCGCATGTGATAGGTTACTGCTGCAATCTCCATTTTGAGGGTGGTAGAGCGACCCAATAAATTGCTTCTGGGGTCTTCACCTTGTTGGACATGTAGCTCTGTATCCGCGCATCTGCCCTTGTACCAGAAAGTTGTGGAGAATTTTCCATGATTGCGTACAGGGCCCTTTGCTCCCCACTGGAATATCTTCAGTTCAGACGGAACCAGGCATGTGGGGTTAGATATTTTCAGATACTCAGATATGCATATGATGTTAGGTATGGCTCCGGTATCGATCACAAAGTTGGCCGGATGGTTCCCTATCCTCATGCTGACATCACTCTCGACCGTTGTTGTCGTTGCCTTCATCATGTATGAGTAGTCGTGGGGTTCTCTTTCTGCCACTGACGAGGGTGAGGGAGACCTTCCTGTGATTTGACGTACATGCCATATGACATCTCGTCTATTAGTGATGTCTCTCCTCAGCATCGTGTTGTGTGGAGCTGGCTCTTGCCTCACTGCAGCATAAGTGGAACCCTGAGGTCGAGGTGGTGATGCGTTGCCTATAATGGCCAAGTGGTTTTCCCACTCACATATAGTGCATTTCTGTCCAAACGGGAGACATTTCATGCCGGGATCATGAGGAAATGTCAGCCCACACCGATAACACCTGCTTGTGGAAACATGACTTCGTGTTAGGTTGCCACCCAGGTATCGAGTACGTCCTCCTGGTGTCACCTGATGTATCTGTTCCTTTGTATGTCCTTTGTCGCTCTCCACTTGAGTCGCTTGCGTGTCGGCACGCGCCTCTGTCCTAGCCATCTGGAGAATGGTGGTCAGCGAGAGTGTTTCTCGTAGTAACTTCTTTCTGAAGGATGATGACAACAATCCACCAATGATCCTGAGGCGTATCGCTTCTTTGTTTGAAAACTTGTGAAAATCACAATGAGCTACCAGATTGCGGAGCCTAGTCACAAATGCATCCATGCTCTCACCTGCTAGTTGGCAGGCGGTATTGAAGGTGTGCCTTTCGTGGTCGATGTTTGGTTGAGGATCAAAGTAGGCACGTAACGCTTCCTTCAGCCCAGTGAAAGGTTTCACCTCTTCTGGCAGGAAAGTAGGGATAAGATCCTCTACGTTATCTCCCAAGAGGTTTATGAGCAATCTTCTTGTGAAACGATCAGGCGCCTGCTCTTCATGAGCCGCTAGATCATTTTCAAAACGTCGTAGCCATCTCTCCCATCTTGGTCCAAGAGACCGATGATCTTGCATGTCGAATGGCGCAGGTCTGCAGAAGGCACTTGCGCCTGGCATCTAGTCATCGTGACCATCCCGTTGTTCTTGTCCTCCCTCTGACATTTTTCAGGTGTAGTGGGAAGCGCATTTTATGTAGGGCACTCCCAAAAGCGATAAGGGAGGGAGAGAATAATTTTATTTATTTTTTTAATGCAGGAAAGTGGGAACTGGTCACTCGAACTTATCCCATCCTCCTCGCCATTGTCGTGTCGGCGCACAGCAGTATTCAGCTGTGAGCCGACGGGAATAAATGAAGGCAGGAGCTCGATTGGGAACAGCTTTCTTTTTATTTACTGCGTGCAAAGAAAGCCCTTAAGCATCCAGCCTACAGTGCAAGCGCTGCAACCCAGGCCTCCTAACGGCCATCAGCATAGTGGCGTCGGGAGCCTAGCTCCATTAACTGTGTTTTCGCCAGACACAACAGCGACGAATTTCATACACAACCGTTGTTCAATCATATTGATCAATCCAATGGCAATGGCAAATGTGACAGGGAAAACAGAAACACAACTTTGTTTTCTTTGGAAAATGGAGGGAAGATTAAAACGATCTCTCATTACAGAAGATCCCACAACATCGAAACATTTTGAAGATCAGAAAATTATTCTAACACGCAATTCAAATTAGTAGTTGGTAAAAGGACCAACATAATGGAATTAGTGTCATCACACTGACTAAATATTGTATAATACATGTCAATTACATTTCACAAATGTAGCTAAGTTATTTACCTCTATTCTTACCAAATGATTTATTGAAAGTTCTTTATTTTCTCTTTACTTACGTTCTTTTACAAATTCTGAAACTAGTGGTTTAGCATGAAGAGGTATTTTTTCAAGTGCTAACGCTGAAAGAAAAATCACAAAAACAGCAAAATCAGACATTAAATCATTGACCTATTACACAAAGAGTAAAGAGTTTGCAAGTACATATTTGGTTAGCTAATGCAGCATTAATAGTATAAGGTGATAGACTATTTTATATACACTTTCCTTATTTTGGCTCATGCCCTGCACACTTCTGTTTCTGCTCTTAAAATTCACCTTTTAGTGTTATTGCCATGAATTTGAAACAGGTGTAATTGCAATCATATAAATAGATATCAGAACAAATAAAATAAAAACAGCATACATATCATATAGATATTCAGCCTATACTATGTAATAAACAAGATTAAGACAACAACCATATTCACTTTTTACAAACAAACACACAACACACATTGGGCCTCATTACAAGTTTGGTGGTATTTCTGTGGTAAATTCAGTACCACCACTTGGTCCGGCGGAATTATTGCCAGGAAAACAAGTGGTGGTAGGCGGCGTTAGTCCACATTTATCAGAGTACATAGCACTCCATGGTAATTACGCCGGTAGTAATTCTGCCGATTTAGCGGTAAAACATGAATTGACTCCAGCATTCTGTTGGAGGTTTTTCCTCCGCCTTACCTCAAAACCCATGGTTCGGTAGTGCGGTAATGCAAAACTGTAATGCAGTGGTAACTGTATTACCACAGTTTATGGCCGCAACACCGAACTTGTAATCAGACCATTGGGCCTCATTACCAGTCTGGCAGTAACCATGCCTGAAATTCCGGCAGGTTACCGCCGGACTCGTATTACCATTCCGCCTCCGTGATTCCCGGAATTATCGGGGCATTACGACCCCGGTGACCCGGGAATTCCGTAGGCGGAATTCGGTAAATCCCCATTCCCATTGAGTCCTGTAGGACTCAATGGGGAAGTGGAAACACCGGCACCATCTCGTGATGGTGCCGGTGTTTCCACGTCCGCCTACAGGCAGGTGGTGTTAAACCCACCAGGTCAGACCTGGCGGGAATGACACCTCCGCCTGCAGGACTCGAGATCACCCTATATGGAAACAACGGTGGCGGCGGGTTTACCGCCACCGCTATTTCCATAATGGGTGACTCGTAATGAGGCTCATTGGGCCTCATTACCCGGTAGGCGGTGAGCCATGGCGCTATTAGCGCCATGGCTCATGCCGGTAAAATACCGGCACCGCCTTGGCGGAAAGGGGATTTACCGCCCCATTTCAAGGTTGGAGGGGCGGTAAATCCCCCTTCCGCCATTGCCATTCCCCATTCCCATTTCTGCCCCATAGGGCTCTATGGGAATGGGGAAGGCGCTAATTACGGCACCGCAATTTTGCTGTGCCGTAATTAGCTCCGAGGTCCCTTAGCGGGTTGGATTTTAACGCCTGCAAAAAGCAGGCATTAAATCCCCCAACCAGCAAAGGGACCTCGTAGTAAGGCGGTAGGGATTTACCGGTACCGGTATTTTACTGGTACCGGTAAATCCCTACCGCCATCCGTGTAATGAGGCCCATTGTCTTTTAGAATATGGGTCACAGGTGTCATTTTAGCAACACAGACTTCAGCAAAAACTAAGCATATAGTTGTAGATTTCAAAAGTGTATGAAAGTGGTCTGTTATTATGTCCTCCTTTTGTACATTTCTAGCATTTTCATTTGATGAAAGTTGAACATTCTTTATGTGCCTTAGTTGCAACTTGCCACCACTACTGGCAATCTAACGGAAAGACTCCCAGATACTGGACGATTCACCTATAATGTTTGTTTGGAATTGGTTTTTCTTGAAGCGTGTGCCTGTTTTGTGCTAAGTATTCCTATGATCACTTGTAATGTTATCAGTTATTATTGCTGCTGTCATTTAGTCAAGTTATGAAGCTTATTGTTTTTTTCTTTAGTTGCATTTTATCTGAGAATGCCTTTGTGGTGCAGAATTGAAAGGGAACTAGGCAGGATACGTATGCTAATGGAATGTCTTTAGTGATATACATTCAAGTACACTATACATTTATTTTGTGGGTTAAAGGGTATGTTTCATGAAATGATCTTAAGCGTCTGACGCTTTATGGTAATATGATCAAATATGATTTAAGTGCTTCGGCTTTTCAGGTAATGATTAAAGGTTATTATTTAGTTATGTATGCTGGTTGCTTTAAAAATCATGTATTGTATAGTCGAAAGGGACCTGGAGCATACAGTACATGAATGTTTTCTTTGGTGATTATTAATGTTTTTAATATTACTTGAAAAGTCTGTTTAAAGATATTACCACGGTGCATGGGATAATTATACATTCATCAACAAAGTTCCTGTTTACATGGAGACCGTTTTTGGGAGAGAATCCCCTGAAAATCTTCCAAGAAGGTAGAAAACCTTTCGCAATGTCTGCCCATTTCACATATATTCCATGGTTTAGGATGCCACAGTGATATTTTAACTTCAAAAGGGACAACAGGGATTTTCAGGTGGTCAGTGAAAATGTTTTCCATCGGAACCAGTTGTGGAATATGTGGTTTGGGGAACTGTGCTATATATGTCCAGCAAAAACCAATAGTGAGGAATATTATGTTTTTTATACAAAGCATTAAAACAAACATACAGCATTAAATTCCAGTGATATGGATATCCCAGACAGGGACAATAAAGCATTTCCCGAACAACCTTGGGGTTTTGAGACCACTACAGTGCTAATGTGTCAAGGTACAAAGGGTATTTACATTGTTTGGAAATGTGGGGCTACATTTGGTATATAATTGCAGCACCCAATAGGCTATATGTTAAATGTGGTACCTTAGCAGGCATATAATGCCATTATTGGGGTGCTTGAGGCTGCACTTGACATAGCAGTAACTGTACATGGTAGGGTAGGCCGATAATGGCATTAACTTGGCCATTTGAGGCTGTATTTGCCACATTTTGACAACACTTGCGCATATTGGGCTATGCCTTACATATGGCGACAATACCAGGCTTCTGTTGTCAGTATTGGACTGTTTGAGGCTGCATTTCAACTGCATTAGCCAAAACGCATTGGCTCTGTTAATGCGTGTATTAATGTTATTGTTATATGTTATAGGATCAGTTCAACAAAATCCAATGGAATATATATTATACACTCAATAAAGCAATGGAAAAACTTAGGACTCTTCATTGCATGTCTGTTTACTGTTAAGACAAAAAAGAAATATGAATAAATTGAATCCTGTTTTAAGGATTTAACACTTCAACTGCAGTTGAGGTGTCCAGCCACAACTGCTTACCTTAATGCATTGGGCTGGTGTGGCTCGTCTCTGTGGCTTTGTGATATTGACTCCCTGTGTTCTCAAGGCATCCAAGGCATCAATGGCATTTGATATGGGGGCTGTTCACGGCCCGTCCAGGCCCCCTCTATGGCTGATTAGAGAGTCTAAGCTCAGTTTGCCAGAATCCAACCTTGATACCAACATTTCCTGCACTCCTGCTGTGTGAACTGCAGGGTACTATAAAATCAGCAGCGGCATAAGAAGAGTAGTGCCTAAAGTGCAGAGCATTTGAGAGGCAGGTGGTGGGGAAATTGAGAAGCAGTTAAGGCAAGTTAAGGTGCACAGAGATATCAAATGCACAGAGGTACATAAGAGCCCCGGAGTGAAGAGAGCACAACGTACTTGTGGTGGTGGCAGGGAATGTGGCAGAGGTGGTAAATTACTTGGAGGAACTGAGCAAAAACCAGTGACTTTCTAGAGGACAAGGCAGGGTCTGGAGGGGGGCTCATATTGATCCAGGGATTTAGTAATAGCAGGAAGTTCCAAGCAAAGGGTCCTGGAGTATTATATCCCTTTCATACCTAAACCACCAGGCGTCAGGGAGAAAATGTTTTAAAAAAGGAAAATGTACAAGTAGGTGAAGATATAAGTAAGGTCTTCAAAAGGTTGTGCTAAAAAACACTATGTACAGTCTGACCAAATTCATTTTCAGATGTATGACATAAATCCAGGTTATTGCATAGCTACAAATCAAGTTATGTGCCAAGAAGGGGGTAGATGTAATCGAAAGGCCACTGGAGACAGACGCTGGAGAATATGAAAATGATGCATGAAACGGGGAGCTAGCTTAGTGGGAAGGTTGGATAACAGTAGGTTCTTAGCAGACAGCCACACTGTATGCCCAACCTGCAATTCAGGGACAGGGGTCTGCCTGTGATCCGCCTATCTCTTGCAGTATTCCTGGTTGTCTTGTATCACTTTGGCTGCTGGTTGGTGCTGCGCTTGAAACTTCATGATCATGATGTTCGCTGATGGTACGGAACTCACAGTGACAGGCTGCACAGGCACCAGGTTGAGGTGTTGTCTGTGAGGGCACTGATTAGGGCTACACCCAATGGTACTATGCAGGCTGTTATTGTAGGCCACATCTGCCATGTCAAGATAGATGGCGCAGTTGTCTTAAAGGGCATTGGTAGAGCACCGTAGCTACTAATCAAGTGTATGATACGTTATTTCTGTTTGGCCCGTGATGTGTGGGTGCTACCTTGACCTCAATGCCCTTCATACTCCAATGTTTTTATTGAGAGTGGACCAGAAACAAGATACAAATTGGGAGCCATGGTCAGATATTATCTTTACTGGTAACCCATGCAGCAGATACACCTCATGGGAAAAAGTATTTGCGATCTCTTGTGACCTGGTATTTTAGGGAACACATTGAAATACACCATGTTAGAAAAGCAGACAACGATTACCATGATGCAAGTATTTCCATTGGCGTTTGGCAGTTCCCCAATGAAATCCGTGGCTACAGTGTGTCATGGATACAGATTTTTTTTCCGGTGAATTAAGCATTCCTATGGATCTTGGTTTATCATCTTGGTTTGGGTGCACACCGGACATGAAGCTACATACTGTGAACTTGGATAGCCCGCCCAGGCCCCCACCATTGTCAGGACACCAATTACATAGTAGCTTTCCGACCTCGATGTGTTTACAGTCTGGATTCATGAAAATCAGACAACACACAAGCTTGAAATTCACACGTGGGTATGTATAGCTTGTCAGAATTGAAGATCGATACGTTCCTGCTCTGTGTTCCAGGCAAGTATAAAATTTAGGCCAGGACCGGATTAGTAGCAGTGTTTTGCGACAGATCTTGAATATAGGATTGTAGAGAACTCAAAAAATCAGTAGCAGTGTTTTGCGACTCCTCTTGAATATAGGATTGTGGAGAACTCAAAAAATGCCTTGAGGGCAATATTGGTGCTTGTTCCATCGGAGTGTTGCTATCCTCAGAGGAATTGGACAAAGCATCTGCCATGATATTAATAGTGCCTGGGATGTATGTTATCGTAAAGTCATACTGTGTGGAAATAAAAGCCCATCTGGCCTGTCGACTATTCAAAAACTGCACAGAGCACAGTAACTACTAATTCTGATGGTCAGTACAGACTACCAGATGGGTACCACTGAGCAGATGGTGTCTCCATTCACTGAATGCTTCCTTGATGGCCAACAGCTCTTTTTCAATGACAGCATAGATCATTCACTTGATGTCACCTTTCAGGGAATAGTATGCCACTGGGTGTTCAAGTTGGGTATCCTTGTTCTTCTTTAACAGGAATGCTCCTACAGACAGACTGGATGCGCGAGCCTCGATGATGAATGTTTTAGTATCATCTGGATGTCACAACACAGGTGCAGTGGTAAAGGCGGCTTTCAGTTGCTGAAAATCTGTTCTGGGTTGATTATCACAAATTTAGGGATGTTTAGTGAATACAAGTCGGGAGATACCTGCAACTTTATGAGAAAAACCGGTAGAAACACCAGGGATAAAGCGGAGACCGAAATTGGCAAAACTGAGAAAGCGCTGAGCATCTTTCCTGGGTTGTGGGCTTTGCCAATCATTAACGGCTTGTAATTTCTTGAGGTCCATTATCGCTTGAACCCTGCTGATCAGATATCACTGAAATTATACCTGAGGTTGATGGAAAGAAAATATTTCTGGTTTCGCATAGAAGAGATAGGCTGTCAGTCGTGATAGCACTTCCTTGACATGTAGGATATGCTGCTCGAGTGTTGGGGAGAAAAATCAAAATATACTCTAGCCATATCCAAATGGATAACCCTAACAAATTCATAAAACTATGACCCATGAAACGCTGGAAGACGGCTGGGCCATTACACAGGCCAAAGGACATTAGCCTTTATTTGTATTACCCAAGAGGTGTCTTGAATACTGTCTTTGATTCATCACTGTCCTTGACTCGAATAAGGTGGCAGGCCCTCTCAATTTCAGCTTGATATAAATGGCTGAAGACTGTAAGGACTCCATGATATCTCAAATCAGCAGTAAAGTCACAATAGTCAATACATGGCCTATGGGTTCCTTCCTTTTTCGGCAAGAAAAAGAGAGGTGCACCCACAGGGGAATATGATGGAACAATGTAGCCTTTTTCAAGACATACTACAAGGTATTCGTCTCATTCCTGTGGAGTTTGAAAATAAATCTTACTATGCAGGATCCTTGCACTGGGTACAAGGTATATCCCGTATTCATATGGGTGACGTGGAGCAAATGGTATGGCCTACAGTGTGAAAAACACTGGACGGACGGTATTCCAATACTGACTGAGTCTGTTATGGAGAAGACCGATGAATGGAGGCGCATCCTTCTTAGTGTTGGATGTTGTTGGGATAGGTATATCAGTGGCCTGGTTGCAACAAGTTCTGGTGCAGACATCTGAACTGAAGGGAAGGGTACAAGTAGCCCAATTAATCAATGGATTATGGAATGTTAGCCAGGGCAGTCCCAAAACAATTGGGTAGGTCGGTGTTCGAATGATGTCCAAAGCAATGGTCTTACGATGATTATCAATGCTTCGATTCAGGGGTTCCGTTTGCTGTGTCACAGGTCCTAAGGCCAAGGGAGTACCATCAAAGACTTCTACCCATGCTGCTACCTCTATGGAACATAGAGGGAGGGCGATAATGCAAGCAAACTCACACTCCATGCAGTTTCCGGATGTTCCAGGATCAAATTAAACAAACACTGTATTGTTTCAAGAAGACGAAGAGATCTGGATCGCCAGAACTGTTAGGCAAAATCATATGCAGTACCCTTGGGAACACCACACACAATTAAGACTACAAGTGACAGTACAAATTCACCTTTGGTACAAGCCTGTACGACACAGTAAAGTGGGAGCGATGGCTGAGCAGCCAGACTTATTTCAAGAGTGAAGTGAGCAGTATCAGAAGTTACACAAAGGACAGCAATTACTATGGTTCAAGCAAACACTGGCTCAATGTTTCTGAGAAAAAGAATACACATTTATTTACACAATCATTTGTAAAACAGTTCACTAAGTAAAGCAGCAGAAAATCACAATCTTAATACACTACACAACACCCAATGAATTCTGGACAAGTTAAGTTCAAAATGAAGTGTGAGCAAAATGGCATTCCAGCAATTTAAAAAGGGTGGAAAAGACAATTATTCACAATCAAGCAGCCCCAACAAGTAAGTAGGCAGGGCAATCTAGAAAAGGGTTACTACAATGAGGATTCAAATCAATAGGCCCGGGCCAATGTTAATGGTTCAGAGTCTTTGCAGAGGATCACACAGTTCAGAGTAGTTTGCGGTTAAGTCTTTGCCAAGAGTTCGAAACGAAGTTGGTCGGAAGAAAAGTTACTTAAAAGAGTAGAGAAGGACAAGCCCTCGGATTGGCGAAGGATTTAAAACACTTTCTCCGCAGTCGGACGAAATGAACAACTGGGTTTGAACAGTAACTTAGAAGAAGAAGAATGCTGTAGCTGAGGCATAAGTTCCGGGCAGATCCTGCAGGCTCACGGTTCCTGAAGCGACTGTCGGACTGACACGAAGAAGGAAGACTGGAGGGTCCTGCACTGCCCAGGGAAAAAAACAGCAGCAGAGCAAAGCAACGAATAAAAGGTGCGCTCCTTAAAACCCTAACAGGGTCCGGTCCTCCTGGCTATCCGGTTCACTGCAGCGATGCACAGCAAATTCGACCAGGAGAGGGAAGCCTTGCTTGGTGTTTGGCGAACTGGTTGCTTCCACCAGCTCAAGGGAAGAAGATTCCTTGTCGTCCTTGTCTCTGTCATCGAAGTGTAGGAGATTTAGACCCGCAGCAGGGCTTCACCTGGAGGTACAGTAGTTGCAGCAGTCCTCTTCCTTCAGCTTCTCTTCGGTTCTCTCGATCCATTGGTGACTCTGCCTTCCAAGTCCCAGAGACCTGCTTTTTATGCAGTTTCCCCCATTCACATAGCCTGGCTGTGAATCACACAGCAGGGTGGCTGTCCTGGCAGGACAGTCACCTAGCCAATCAAACAAGAGTGCAACTTGGGTCTCCAAGGAGATCCTGTGCAGGGGGCCTAAAACCCCTCCCTCACATCCTGTCTACCTAGACTCTCAGGCGCCTGAGGAGGGCTTCTGTGCAGAAGCCCGCCAAAGGACGGCGAACAAAGGAACCAAACCTGGTTTGGCGCGCAGAGTAAAACACGAGAAAGATCTTTAGAAAAAGAAATGGCGTATTAATCCAGCTAGAACCAAATAAAAGTAAATGGGGTCCAGCGGATTAAAGTTTGAGGCTACTAACTTAGCATAAAACAGTACCAAGGCCATTTTCATAGACCGCGTTAGGAAAAATATGGTAAATAACACTGCCACCAGCCAAATCTTAAAGAAAGGGGAACAAAATAATGTTCCATGAGAAACAGACAAAAAGGGATAACTATTAACCCTTTCCAGTACTTTATGAAAGATAGTTTGTAATGGGTCTGTGGATTTAAAAAGACTAATAAAGTCAATGACAACTTTACATGTTCTGGGAGACAGTAGTCAGTCCCAGAAAATGGAGTTTAAAGTGGGAAATCTGAAAAAGACAACCCTGTGTCAGTGCACTAAAGGTGTTGTGTGACACACAGTAAAAAGATGATGCCTATGGAGTAGGTGAGACTCCACAGTCTATGAACACAAAATGTACAACACACAGCAAAAACACATGTAAGAGTGGGAAAAAAAGGCTCAGACTCTTACCAGGTGTGAAAAAAACAAATCCTAGAAATCCAGCGAAGCTGCTGAGGGACTCAGTAGGTAAGGGAAATTAGCCATTCTGGAGAATTCTCCCTAACACTGGCCCTCCTGACCCCCAAGACTAAGGGACAGGAGGATCTAATCCCCACCAGGATGGATCTCCTGTTGCAAGTCAGTTAAATGGCCTGCTGAGTACACCAGCAACCTGTTGTAACCCTTGCTAGGAAACTTTCTTTCAGTGGTTTTCATTTGTAAACTATATGACCTACAAACCTGTTGTGGTACATCACTCTTTTTTAATGTATAGGGGATCTGATCTAAGAGTCCCTCAGAAGTTGTAACTGTTAGGCAGAATCCAGTGCAGTTCCCTTAGGGAGCACTGCACCAGATTAGGACTACAGGTGAGAGCAATAAATCCCCTTTGGTATCAGTCTCTACCACAAAGATTTATAGGCCGATTCATGGAATTAATGTGCGCTGAAAATTTCCGCGCAAGCGTGCAAAAGCGTGCGAATCGCAGCGCAAGTGCGAAAATCCCAGCGAAACCCACGCAGAGCGATTCATGGAAGTCCGTGAGCGTGTAAATCCATGGATGTGCGCTAAAATCCTGTGTGGCGCACGCTGGCGAACACGTCTTCAAACAGCGTGCGCTACGCGCACAGCGAATGCGCACATAGCGCAGCGCACACAACAAAAGTAGGCATAACACGGGGCGTAACACGCAGAATGGGGAACAACACGTGAAAATGTGGGCGTCACGGGGGAAGTACAGGAGGCAAATGCGCGGAACGCACACACGCACGCCTACAACACATATTCATGGAATCGAACTGGGCTAATCTGTGTGCCAAAAAAGACGCGCTAATCTGGAAACACGTACGCCAGCAGGAAGCAGGCGTACGTGGACCCGCGCAGCATAAAAGTGCGCGCAAACAACAAACAAGCTCAGACGCCTAGATGAATATACCGTTCCTTGCAGCAGTGGTCATGGGATACCGCAGGAGGGGGAGGAGGATAGTCAGGCCCAGAATTTTTACACCCAGAACCAGCCTTTTTGGGATGCCTGATGACCAGGTGTGTGGGAGGTACAGGTTTCCACCTCACATAATACTCGGCCTGGTGAGTGAGTGGGAGGATGACCTCACATCACCCACCCTGTGCTCCCAAGCACTGAGCCCCCTTGAAAAGGTGCTTAATGTACTGAACTTCTTTGCCACTGGATAATTTCAGCGGACAAGTGCTATAGTGGGGGGGTGTCACAGACCACGCAGTCACGCTGCCTACACCAGGTGTTGGCCATCATGACTGCACGCCCATCAGTCCGCAGGCACATATACCTGCCCAGAACACCTGCAGAAAGGCAGGCTGCCGTCCAGGATTTCTACGGGGTGGCACAATTCCCCAAAGTGCTAGGCGCCATTGATTGCACCCATGTGGCTCTACGTACTCCCAGGGCAACGGAGCACATCTATAGAAACCGCAAGCACTGGCATTCCATCAACGTGCAGGTAGTATGTGATGCCCGAGGGAATCATCACCTTAGTATATGCCAATTATCCAGGGTCCACCCATGACAGTTTCATTTACAGAATGTCAACCCTAAACCGGGACCTAGAAGCTGGGCGGCATGGCAATACATGGCTGCTTGGTGAGTATAAATGCCACTGCACATGCATGCATGCATGTCAGATACTGAGTAATGTCACAAACCCACTTATGATACCCATCACCACCTCCCCAGGGGACAGTGCCTACCCTCTGAGCACCCACATGATGATGCCAATTCGGAACCCCACCACACCACCCGAGGTAAGATACAGCACAGCCCATATTGCAACCCGGGGCATAGTGGAGCGCACATTCGGAGTGCTCAAGTCACGCTTTCGCTCCCTTGACCGCTCTGGTGGGCAGCTGCTATACGCTCCCCCAGTAGTGTGCAGGATCATAGTGGCAGCATGTTTCCTGCACAACATTGCAACACGCTGGGGCCTGCCATTGGACATGGTGCTGCCCCCATATCCCCAACCACATGCACGGCCGCTGCGCATGGGAGTGGAAAGGGCACGTGGTGAGGTAGCCCGTACGCAGCTAGTGGATAATTACTACACCTAAAATAACACCCCTGTGGAGTGCACACAGCCCTGGCACATACCAGCTGACAATCATTGATGATGACATAAGGGACAGTCGACTGTCACAACCATACCAGCCTGAGATTGGTCACCTGGAAGTGTTACATTGTGTGCATCCCTACCTACTGAAACACCACCAATGCTATGTCATTATAAGACATACATCTATGCTGCTAAATTGACAACCCCTTGCAAAATACAACATGAAAACAGCGCCATGTCACCCAACCCCTCCCCTGCTCTGCCACGCAACACACCATGGCATGTCATGTAATGTGAAAGCAAACAAAGCAATGCACAAAACCTGACACAAGTGTCACAAAGTGCACTGTCCCAAATGGAAACTGCCCACAGACAATATGCTCCCAGTAATCAATAACAAACAGCTCACATGAACAAATACCACCAACACAATACAGCAACACACCATGAAACATTGCAAAAACATGACAATACTAAGTCAAAGTAGTGGTAGTCTTACAACCTGAATAAGCCAGCACATCGACCCCTTCCAACTGTAGAGAGTTGCTGCCACACAAATGTGGCAGTGTACTGCATACAACATGAACTCCATCTGCAAAGGAGACAGCCTTGTGAAGACACGAGGAAGGAACCTGCAAATTATGAGGAAAACATGGATGCACAAGCACATATCAATACACCATGCAGTGTACAATAAAACAACAATACCCACTAGGGATGTCCACACAGTATTGACTGCAGACTGCCCACACAGCTCATGGGAGCCCAATGTCACTGTGGAAGTCACTGTCACTTGGTCACACCCTTTGCAAGCCCATGGAAACGGAAAGCAGGAGGGGTGTGTGTGTCACGAACCCAAGCATCTAACCCAAACTCAGGACAAGCCTGCATGTGCCCAGCCGGAATACAGTGGATGCCCACGGGAGCCAAACAAGGCAACACACTGTAAAAAAAAAAAAAAAAGAAGAAATCAAAAATGGCCATGTGGGGGCCGGGGGGGAGGCCACCCAGGAGGTTTGAGGACAGGGTGCACACCAACACCCACCTGCATGGATGTTGCTAAAACAAAAATACCTCCATGGGCTCATGGTCTGCACGACTATGCCATTGTGGGAGAACTGCTGTCGCTCTCTTCACCCTCTGCTGCTGCATCAGGAGGTGGTGGCACTATGGAAGGCAGCCCACGCAAAGCCCTGGTATGGTCCTCCATGGCAGCAACCATGCAGGTCTGGAAGGTCTGATTCTGGAGGATTAAAGTGCGGAGATCCCCATGCAGCACCTCATGGGTTGCCTGCACTTCTGCACGCATGGCCTCGCTGGATGCCCGGATCTCCTCACGTGTTGCCTGCAGCTCAGCTGAGAGCAAACATGTGAGCTGCTCCAGCTGCTGTTCTGCCCTAACATTTCGGGAAGCCTCAAGTTAAAGCAGACTCTGCCTGTTGTTATGCAGTTCTACCCTCAGGGCTTCCCTGTGGCCCTGTGACTCTATTGATATGGATTCGCGCAGAGTCTCCAGTGCCGCCCGTCGGTCCCTGTTGGACGCCAACATGTCTTCCCTGTGTGATTGGCAAATGGAGTCTGTTGCCTGCTGTTGTTGCTCCATCTGCCTTTCAGGGGGGATAATGGAAGTGGCCACCCTCTCCATTGCCTGAGCCATCATTTCTACTGATGCTGCCTGTTGGGTTGCCATACCGTACATGGAGTTTTCCCATACAGTATTGCCTGGTGGCGCACGGCCACCGTGTCGGCGGGCACCACACCTGTTCGGGGCAAGGCGATCTGCACCTTGCTGTGCTGGCACTGCCTGAGGCTGCAGGACTGCATTCCTCCTCTGATCTGCTGGCCCAGGAACAGGATCAGATGCTGTGGAGTGTGACCCTGCATCTGTAACCGCCAAAGGCGGACCTACCAACACTGACATCCCCATAGAGGGTTCTACCTCTGGTGCAGGTGGGTTGGACAGAACAGAATCCCTGCTAGAAGCACTGACCTGTGACAGCGCATAAGTCTCATCATCCGACTCAGCACCTGAATAGAGGTCTGGGGAGCTGCACCCAGAGACACCCCTCGACAGTATGGTCTGCAGTACCAAAGTGTTTTCACCCACCACCACACTACGTCCCCCACTGGTGCCTGGTCATGGCTGAGAATCCTCCTGGGTCTGCACCATCTCCTGAACCTCACCAGCATCAAGTGCGTCGTCACCTGCAAAAACATGAAATACAAGAAATGGAAACAGGCATGAGCACCATAGCACACACATAGGCCTGACAAGACAGAGATCCTGTACATGGTTTACACATGTCCCACATGACTATAACCCTGGCAAGCATGCACTGTCAATGAGTTTGAAGGGGAGTCAAAAAGGCAGACAATGAGGAGACCAAGAAGGAAAAGCAACACATTCGCAGCATGTTGTGTAGCACTGGCATCACACATCAGCATGTGAGTGGCATGTCCAATACACATGCATGACACATGCCAGCACACAGATGTCATGTAGCATAGCCATGGTAAATTAGACAACTACAGCGATATGTCAGTGAATGAGTACTGTCACACATCCATGTCACATGGACATGATGAGAAGATTAATGCAGAATAGTGTTGCAAAATATGCATGTGCCACACACTGCAACACATCCAGTGTACAATAAGACAGTGATTGTAGGCAGATGTACACATCAATGGTTGGTCACTTCAACATGACAGGAAACAACAATCATGTTCCACATGCAAACAGGCCCTAAAAATAAATTTCAGCAGGACAATACTCCCTCGCCCTGAACGGTCTAATCATTCACATAACCAGGTAACTAAAGTGGCACAATGTGGGGTGTAAACAATGACAGAAGCATGTCACATATGTGGCATTAGGGATGAAAAAAGCATATGAAAAATTGGATGATCTAAACAATCAGCCTGAATGAACACAGAAAAAATCAGAACAATGTTGTTGCAAGATGATAGTTCAAGTGCAACAGCAGTAATGTGGGGCTAATTGGCTACTGTGGGCAGAAGGGATACTGTCATACCCAAATCAAAGGCACGTGAATGTATTGGAGGAAGCACATGCGTGATCCATAACACCCAGGAGTACACACCCTCACCTGGCACTCAATCAGAACCCGTCACCCAAACAACATACACATGGATTACACACACATGCATGGGCACTCACCGGACAATGCATCGTAATCAGGTAACTCTCCCACGCCTTGGATCTGTTCCTCTGTGACGAAGGTCCCAGCAACAGACTCATGTTCAGTGAGTTTGTTGTCCTCTGGTGGAGACCCACTGCCAGTCACCAGAGTAGCGGCATGATTTGAGGCCAGCTTGTTCTTTGCTCTGCGTTTCAGGTGATTCCACCGCTTGTAGCAATCATCAGCTGTGCGCCTCACAAATCCAAGGGCACTTATGCGGTCCGTGATGGTCTGCCAGTGTGCCCTACGTTGACCAGGTGTGGTCTTGCACCCTGCAGTCACCACCATTTCGCGGCTATGTGCCGACACATAGGTCACAAGTGCATCAAGTTCGGCGTCATTAAAGCTAGGCTTCCTTGACGTGCCGGACTGTGTAGCCGTGTCTGGGGTCTCAGCCTGTAGTGCCAGAATACCCTTCTTCCTCTTTTTCAAAGGTGGAGCGGAGCCTGAGTGGCTTACGCCACTCTGGTCAGTAGGGGCAGAAGTGCCGGTGGACTGGGTACTGGAAGTGTGCGAAGGCACAATGACCATACGTCTTGGTGCAGGCATTGGCTGAAGTGTGATGTTGGCAGGGGCAACGTCGGTTTGATGGACCTGGACCGACACTGTCCCGGCTGGGAGACTCAGAGCTGGGGTGGATAGAGCTGCAGCTGTCCCTGCAGCCTCCCCACCCTGCCTACTTGGGGCAGCAGATGACATCGCTGCCCCAGATCCACGTGGCCTGGTGACACCAACTTGCACGACCACACGTGGCTTAGACTTGCTGACCTGGAAGTCAGCCTGGGAGTCATCCTGTGCCGGGTCAGGTGCCACAATGGGCTGGTCCAACAAGGGCTGAGCTGGGATGGTGTCAGAGATATTTCCCACTACCATGGGGGGGGCATGGGTGTCCCTGATTGGTCCTCCACACATGGGGGTCTAGGGGCACCCTGCAAATCCTGGCCACGTCCCCTACCACGCCCATTTTTTGGAGGTCGGCCACCTTTGCCTCCCTTACCGCTTGGTCGCCTCTCAACCATGGCACTGATGTTGTTGTGCGTATGGGAGTAGCAGTAAACGATTGTCCTGGGCAATTGGGGGTGAAAGGGGTAGGGTACTAGATGGAAATCGAACCCTAGTGCTCTAGCAAGGCTGTCTGAGACCCCTGGGGGAAGATGACAGGTCACGCAACGCACAGGCACCCCAAAAACAAAAAATAAAGTGCATGCAACCCCTCGTAGACCAGGTGCTTGGAAAAATGAACCTGCACTATGCTGTGGCACCCAGGAACACAAAAATAAACGTACGCGTGTTACACGCAGCCTACAACGACTTCTGGAGGGGTATGCGACACACGGGGCAAGCACAGTTGGTAAATGCGTGCGCGACTCACCGTCTGCCTGGAAAAAGAACGTGAATAAAACGCACGTGTGCGCGTTGGCAACACCCCCACCAAAAGAAGAATTGTACGCTGTCTGAGGAAACAGGCCCAACAAAAAAAATGAACGCTGTCAGAGGTAACAGGGAGTACGAACTTGAAACGCTGTGAAGTAATCGCGTGTGAACTGACAAGAAGTACAGGATTCACGCACTCGCTCTCCACGAAAAGCACGTACAAGGAAATGGGGTCCTACACGTACCTTTTAAAGCGGCCCACACGTACAACGTCACTTACGCGTGTACGTGCTAAGGCCCTTTCCTCCAATTACACAAGCTGACACTCGGACGTGCAGTTTTTGGACGTGTACGATGAACATGCACCCGTGTTGATGGAAACGCCCGCACGCGTCACGTCACAGACGCGTAGGCCCTTTCCTCGGATTACACACATTCACATGCGGACGTGCAGTTTTTTCACGCGCCATGAGCCACTACGGCCACGTCACGAGGGAAACGCCCGCGCACGTCACGTCACAGACGCGCTTACGCGCTAAGGGCCTTTTCTCGAATTACACGCAGACGTGCAAGATTTTCACGTGCCAAATCACTCCGTATCAAGCTGGCCACGCAACAACACACGGAAGACCACGCTCCTGCCCCCAGAAGGCTGAATTACTGCCCCCCAGAGCCCTGAGCACGCTCCCACCTGCCATTGGCTGCTGCCTGCCTGCCTGCTGCCCACGTGCCCTGCTATTTGTCCGGCACACCACCATCTGGCACCACTGGCAACCCCCAGCCAGAGAGGCAGAGGGCCACCAGCTTCAGTGCCAGGGAAGTTGGTGTCCTGGTGAAGCAAGTACTGGTGCAGTATGATGCCCTCTTTGGAAGTTCTCGCGCCGACTATGAAGGACGGACCAGGATCTGGATGGACATCGTGACTGCCATCAATGAGGAGGGGGTGGCAGTCCGCGACATCAAACATGTCAAGAAGCGCTGGGAGGACTTCAGGTCCAGGACCCTCGACAAGGCCCGGCGCCTCTTGAAGGCAGCGGATGCCAAGGGGCTCCGGGGCCACCTGTCCGACCACCAAATGAGGGTCCTGGAAAGCATATACCCAGTGCTCCACGTCCAGGTCCTTAATAGGCAGGCCCGTCTGGAGTCGAGCGGTAAGTGTACATGCATACTGATTGGCCGCTGTGCGTATCGCGGTGTGCCGGTAGTGTGCAGGTTGCACATGTATTTTTGTAGGGGCATGTATGGATGTGTATGTACAGGGGCGTGAGGCTGACACATGCGAGTCCTCTCATGTGTGAGACACATGGATGGTGTATGTGTGGGTAAGCATGCAGGCCAAATGCAGATGTGGGAGCACACATGTTTGAATTACTGTGTATGTACGTTGGCATGGTTGTGGTGTCACACATGGATGTTGGTTCCAGCTGCATGTATCTGCACTGTGTACATGTGCATGTGTGTGTATTTGACAAGTGTGCAACTGTGATGCAACATGGATGCATGTAGCACTGACATGTAGAAGGCTGAATGCCAGATGTGACATGAATGGGGATCTCATCACTCTGACAGTTGGTGGACATGCACACATGCATGTAAGTGTGTTGGTGTGTGTGCATGTGTTGTGTACTCCCCGTGTTTCATGTGACGTCAGGCTCACCTTCGGATGCTGATGCTATTGTATGTGTATGGATGCTGCTGCCTGGTGCAATATTGCTGTGGAATTGCTCATGCGTGTGAGTAGAAATGACATGTGTGTTAGAGAGTGTGATGCCATGTCTGAAGTTTGACACTGCCACTCATGTACAACTGTCATGTGTGTATCAGTCCATTGTACAGTGCCCTGATGCCTGTGTTCTATCTCTCCCTATCTGCAGCGTCAACTGATGAAGAGGGCGGAAAGGGTGCTGTGGAGCAAAGTGGCAGGGATCGCACCACCAGCCGGAGACGCAAGGCCCGGTTCCCCTCCCAGATTGTCATCTCTTCGGGGAGTGAGGAGTCTGTTGCCGCGTCCCAGGCCTCGGCAGCAGAAGGGGCAGCTGAGACCCCACAGGGTCCGACGGAGGAAGATGGCATGGAGTCATCCAGGTTGGTGGGGGGTTTGGAGGAGGAGGAGGCCATGGAAGGGACACACACAGGGTCTGGAGGTGGGGATTCCACTGGTGCCAGTGGTGCAGTGCAGGGGCAGGGACAGGAGGCAGCACAGGCCGCCGCGTAGGTGCCTGTGTGTAATCCTGTCCCTGATCCTGTGACTGCATCATCCGGCACCAGCAGGGATGCCTACGTCCAGACCCGTTTTCAGGGAGGGGATGGGCGCACAACAACTGGCCTTCTTCTCCCTGTGGACGTGGCTCTCCGGGACTGTGTTGAGCCTGTCCTGGCTGGGAAAGCGTTGCGTCAACGGGGCATGCGAGGTGACCTGCGGTGTTTTCGTGAAGAGACTGCACGTCATCTTGGATGCCTCTTTGACCGCGTTGACCTACTGGGCCGGGTCACCAGTGCTGGATTCCTCTGTGTGCTGGACCTTCTTGCGACCCCCTCCTCACCTGAACCCCCTTAAGCGCCAGTCGTCCTCCGTGCCATCTTCCCACTCATGTATCACCTGGGTACCCTGTGGAGCTGCCTCTGACCCAGGGGCCAGGCTGGTGGTGGACACATCCCTGCCACAGTCGGGAGTCGGACGTCCAGCAGGGGTGGCCACCACGACAACTGCACCCCAGCCGGAGGAGGACAGCAAGTGCCAGGGCGCAGGCACAGCAACACAAGCAACATGGTGGGAGCAATGATGGCTTGGGGCCTTCAACATCGGAGGGGCAGGCATCAGCCAGAGGACCCAGGATTGCAAGTGTCTTCCATGTGGCAGCGGTTGCGCCACGCCATAGATGCGGAGCGGCAGCGGGCGGAAGAGGCACGGCTCACAATGGTCAGGGCGGAGAACTCCATGCGGAGGGCACTGAGGCGGGGCGAGTGCCTCGAAGAAAATCGTAGGGAGTTGGAGGCCAACATGTCATCGTCCCTGCGAACCCTCGGGCCATGGAAGAGGACCGCATCCAGGACATTGAGCGGGAGTTCGATGATGCCCTGGCCCGGGACATCCAAAAGTGAGCCGTCGGACTAGCCCGCTGCCATTGTAAATAGTTAGTTAGTTAGTTAGTGTTAGGTTTCATTTTGGTTTTCATTTTTTTTTGGGGCGCTTAGACAATACCCCACATTTTTTAATAGAGTTCTTCATTAGTTAGTGTATTTTTGTAGTTTTCATTTGGACAGTTGGGCTCATGGACCCAGGATTTCATCCTTGTAAATTGTTGGAGTGTGGATTTGTCTGCATTTTTTTTTTTGATTTTTCCATGGAACAATGGATTTTACTTTTTCATTTCTGTTTGGATTTGCTTTGTTGGAAGGAGACTTTGGAGACGTTTTTGATGTTGTATATTATGGATTCTGATTTCCTTTTTTTATCATTATGTGACATTCTGCATTGTTTTCCTTATGTCCATTGTTTGGTATTTGATTTTCTTTCACCACATTTTTTGTTCAATACATTTGTAACCATACTTCAATGTGTGGTATTCTCTCATTGGTTTCATGCATGTCACGATGTGGGTTTTCACATTCACTGGCACCCATTGTGTGTGTGTGACGGACATGTGTTGATGTACATGCATGCCATTTGGGTTGTTTCATGTAATGGGCATTTCAATGTGGGGTGTATGTTATGCTTGGTTGGATATTTGGGCAGGGGTGGCGTGCCGTGGGATTTTGGTGGCCATGAGGGCCATGATTGTGGGTCATGTTGACATGTTGGGGGGGAATGAGTGGGGGCCTGCTGGCAGGTGTCCCTCACTGCTGGGGGTGGGGGTGCAGGGGGGCATGAGTGGGACATGAGTGGGGGCCTGCTGGCAGGTGCCCCTCACTGCTGGGGGGTGGGGGTGTTGAGGGACATGAGTGGGGGCCTGCTGGCAGGTGCCCCTCACTGCTGGGGGGTGGGGGTGCTGGGGGACATGAGTGAGGGCCTGCTGACAGGTGCCCCTCACTGCTGGGGGCTCGGGGTGCAGGGGGACATTAGTGGGACATGAGTGGGGGGCTGCTGGCAGGTGCCCCTCACTGCTGGGGGGTGGGGGTGCTGGGGGACATGAGTGGGGGCCTGCTGGCAGGTGCCCCTCACTGCTGGGGGGTGGGGGTGCAGGGGGACATGAGTGGGGGCCTGCTGGCAGGTGCCCCTCACTGCTGGGGGGTGGGGGTGCAGGATGACATGAGTGGGGGCCTACTGGCAGGTGCCCCTCACTACTGGGGGGTGGGGGTGCAGGGGGACATGAGTGGGGCCTGCTGGCAGGTACCCCTCACTGCTGGGGGTGGGGGTGCAAGGGGACATGAGTGGGACATGAGACTAGGCCGGCTGGCAGGTGCCCCTCACTGCTGGGGGGTGGGGGTGCTGGGGGACATGAGTGGGGGCCTGCTGGCAGGTGCCCCTCACTGCTGGGGGGTGGGGGTGCTGGGGGACATGAGTGGGGGGCCTACTGGCAGGTGCCCCTCACTGCTGGGGGGTGGGGGTGCAGGGGTACATGAGTGGGACATGAGTGGGGGCCTGCTGGCAGGTACCCCTCACTGCTGGCGGGTGGGGGTGCTGGGGGAAATGAGTGGGACATGAGTGGGGGCCTGCTGGCAGGTGCCCCTCACTGCTGGGGGGTGGGAGTGCTGGGGGACATGAGTGGGGGCCTGCTGGCAGGTGCCCCTCACTGCTGGGGGTGGGGGTGCTGGGGGGACATGATTGGGGGCCTACTGGCAGGTGCCCCTCACTGCTGGGGGGTGGGGGTGCAGGGGGACATGAGTGGGACATGAGTGGGGGCCTGCTGGCAGGTGCCCCTCACTGCTGGGGGTGGGGGTGCTGGGGGGACATGATTGGGGGCCTACTGGCAGGTGCCCCTCACTGCTGGGGGGTGGGGGTGCTGGGGGACATGAGTGGGGGCCTGCTGGCAGGTTCCCCTCACTGCTGGGGGGTGGGGGTGTTGGGGGTCATGAGTGGGGGCCTGCTGGCAGGTGCCCCTCACTGCTGCGGGGTGGGGGTGCTGGGGGACATGAGTGGGGGCCTGCTGGCAGGTGCCCCTCACTGCTGGGGGGTGGGGGTGCTGGGGGACATGAGTGAGGGCCTGCTGGCAGGTACCCCTCACTGCTGGGGGCTGGGGGTGCTGGGGGACATTAGTGGGACATGAGTGGGGGCCTGCTGGCAGGTACCCCTCACTGCTGGGGGGTGGGGGTGCAAGGGGACATGAGTGGGGGCCTGCTGGCAGGTGCCCCTCACTGCTGGGGGGTGGGGGTGCTGGGGGACATGAGTGGGGGCCTGCTGGCAGGTGCCCCTCACTGCTGGGGGGTGGGGGTGCTGGGGGACATGAGTGAGGGCCTGCTGGCAGGTGCCCCTCACTGCTGGGGGTGCAGGGGGACATTAGTGGGACATGAGTGGGGGGGCTGCTGGCAGGTGCCCCTCACTGCTGGGGGGTGGGGGTGCTGGGGGACATGAGTGGGACATGAGTGGGGGCCTGCTGGCAGGTGCCCCTCACTGCTGGGGGGTGGGAGTGATGGGGGACATGAGTGTGGCCTGCTGGCAGGTGCCCCTCACTGCTGGGGGTGGGGGTGCTGGGGGACATGAGTGGGGGCCTACTGGCAGGTGCCCCTCACTGGTGGGGGTGCAGGGGGACATGAGTGGGACATGAGTGGGGGCCTGCCGGCAGGTGCCCCTCACCGCTGGGGGGTGGGGGTGCTGGGGGACATGAGTGGGGGCCTGCTGGCAGGTGCCCCTCACTGCTGGGGGGTGGGGGTGCTGGGGGACATGAGTGAGGGCCTGCTGGCAGGTGCCCCTCACTGCTGGGGGTGCAGGGGGACATTAGTGGGACATGAGTGGGGGGCTGCTGGCAGGTGCCCCTCACTGCTGGGGGGTGGGGGTGCCGGGGGTCATGAGTGGGGGCCTGCTGGCAGGTGCCCCTCACTGCTGGGGGGTGGGGGTGCTCGGGGACATGAGTGGGGGCCTGCTGGCAGGTACCCCTCACTGCTGGGGGGTGGGGGTGCTGGGGGACATGAGTGGGGGCCTGCTGGCAGGTGCCCCTCACTGCTGGGGGGTGGGGGTGCAGGGGGACATGAGTGGGACATGAGTGGGGGTCTCCTGGCAGGTGCCCCTCACTGCTGGGGGGGTGGGGGTGCAGGGGGACATGAGTGGGGGCCTACTGGCAGGTGCCCCTCACTGCTGGGGGGTGGGGGTGCAGGGGGACATGGGTGGGACATGAGTGGGGGCCTGCTGGCAGGTACCCCTCACTGCTGGGGGGTGGGGGTGCAAGGGAACATGAGTGGGGGCCTGCTGGCAGGGGCCCCTCACTGCTGGGGGGTGGGGGTGCAGGGGGACATGAGTGGGACATGAGACGAGGCCTGCTGGCAGGTGCCCCTCACTGCTGGGGGCTGGGGGTCCTGGGGGACATGAGTGGGGGCCTGCTGGCAGGTGCCCCTCACTGCTGGGGGGTGGGGGTGCTGGGGGACATGAGTGGGGGCCTATTGGCAGGTGCCCCTCACTGCTGGGGGGTGGGGGTGCAGGGGGACATGAGTGGGGGCTTGCTGGCAGGTACCCCTCACTGCTGGGGGGTGGAGGTGCTGGGGGACATGAGTGGGACATGAGTGGGGGCCTGCTGGCAGGTGCCCCTCACTGCTGGGGGGTGGGAGTGCTGGGGGACATGAGTGGGGGCCTGCTGGCAGGTGCCCCTCACTGCTGGGGGTGGGGGTGCTGGGGGACATGAGTGGCGGCCTACTGGTAGGTGCCCCTCACTGGTGGGGGGTGGGGGTGCAGGGGGACATGAGTGGGACATTAGTGGGGGCCTGCCGGCAGGTGCCCCTCACTGCTGGGGGGTGGGGGTGCTGGGGGACATAAGTGGGGGCCTGCTGGCAGGTGCCCCTCACTGCTGGGGGTGGGGGTGCTGGGGGACATGAGTGGGGGCCTGCTGGCAGGTGCCCCTCACTGCTGGGGGGTGGGGCTGCTGGGGGACATGAGTTGGTGATCATATTGCAGCGTGACATGTGGCTTGGCTGGGGGGCATGCCCATGGTGGATGTGCTGCCTGTGGGACATGACCAGGGGTGCAGGGTAGTCCCCTGTGGTGTGGGCTGCCTGCAGGGGCCGTGGAGGGGGTAGAGGGGACACCTGGGAGGACCCACGCTGCCAATTCACGTGTAGGACTCCCCGCGCACCACACTGGATACACTTACCCCGCTCTGACAGCAAAATCGCGTGTGAAACTTCACGCGCACCCCAAAAATACACATACCCCGCTCGCACAGGGCCAATCGCGTGTGACACTTCCCGCAAACTCCAGTAATACACGTACCCCGCTTGCACAGGGCCAATCGCGTGTGAAACTTCCCGCGAACCCCAGTAATACACGTACCCTGCTCGCACAGGGCCAATCGCATGTGAAACTTCCCGCGAACCCCAGTAATACACGTACCCCACTTGCACAGGGCCAATCGCGTGTGAAACTTCCTGCGAACCCCAGTAATACACGTACCCCACTCGCACAGGGACAATCGCGTGTGAAACTTCCCGCGAACCGCAGTAATACATGTACCCCGCTCGCACAGGGCCAATCGTGTGTGAAACTTCCCGCGAACCCCAGTAATACACGTACCCCGCTCGCACAGGGCCAATCGCGTGTGAAACTTCCTGCAAACCCCAGTAATACACGTACCCCGCTCGCACGGGGCCAATCGCGTGTGAAACTTCCCGCGAACCCCAGTAATACACGTACCCCGCTCGCACAGGGCCAATCGCGTGTGAAATTTCCCGCGAACCCCAGTAATACACGTACCCCACTCGCACAAGGCCAATCGCGTGTGAGACTAGCCGCGCAGCGGGGTATGTGTATTCGGAGGGGTGCGCGTGGAGTTTTAGAGGCGTTTTCGAGGTTGTGAGCCTGTGCGCCATTTCCGGGATTTGTGCGCTGTACATGGCGCACGGGGAGGGGTTGGGGGCGTAACTGGCGCTGCTGCAGGGTCGATGCGCCACTCTGCGCCATGGCTGGTTTTGGATGTTAAAATCCATGAGTACGCTGTGCGCGGAAATGGATTTTAGCGCATGCGGCTGGCGCAGAAAGTCGCACGCGCACACTGTGCACCAGCCGCGTGCGCCACTTGTGCGCTGAATTCTATGAATTACCCTCTTAGTTGGTACCTGTGGCTGAGCAGTCAGACTTATCTCAAGAGGGAGATGAGCAGTATTCAGGGTTTACACAATAGGTATCACAATACTATGGAACAAGGAAACACTGACCAAAGCTTTGTATCAAAAAGAGAATATATTTATTCGAAGGGATTGTGTCCTCCGACGTATTCCTTATCTTTGATAATACGCTTCCAGCTTGCTGGCCTCGGAAATTTTTTCTGTAGAGGGCGCTGCGCGTCGACGTCCGCCGAGTCGATGTCACTCGACGGCCACCGTATCGACGCCGACGTCATCATGCCCATAAATAGCCACGCACTGCGTCCGTTGCTCAGTTCCATTTTTCCGCGCTTCGTGGGGCCTCGGAACGTCGTTGCTCAATTCAGTCAGGATAACCACTATATCTACTCGAACTATACCTACTCGTTCTCGATGGCATCTTCATTGGAACCGACGACGCCGCGATCCGGCTTCAAGAAATGTCAAGACTGCGGTAAAAAAATGTCGATAACGGATCCACACAGGATCTGCTTGTGGTGCTTGGGATCTGAGCACCATTGTTCGGAGTGTGAGGACTGCATGTCCATGACGGCGAAAGACTTGAAGGAGCGCAAGGGGAAGCTCGAGAGAGGTAAGTCAGTCAAAACCTCCTCGAAGGTTTCTTCGGCTGAGTCGAGGCATTCGTCTCCTCGCTGTCGAAAACATTCCCATTCTAGATCTCGAAGTAGCTCCCACCATTCGTCGAGATCAAGACACTCAAAAAAGAGACATCGAAGATCCCCTTCCTCGTCATCTTCTGTGTCCCCAGAAAGGGTCTCCTGTCCCACAAAACACAGCTCTCAAGCTGAGTGGGAGGAATTCAGAAAGAAAATGTTAAGCGTCTTCGAGAACGCGGCCTCGACCCCCTCGAAGACAGCTGAGGGTGATACCCCGGGTGAAAAACCCAAAAAATCAAAACGCCGTGAGTCGCAGCACTCGGCGAAACATTCCACCCGAGAGCGCCACGAGCCATCGGGTAAGAAGGCACAATCTTCGACGCCGTCGTTGAAGATTCCTTCGACGCACGGATCGGCGCCATCGACGCCGTTGTCGAAGGGTTCCTCGACGCATCGGTCGATCGACTCGACGCCATCGTCGACGCCGACATCGACGCCGATGAAAGAGAAGACCAAGGCCACTCCACTGCCAACGGTGATTCCAAGGGCCTCCGGCACGACGCCGATACCGTCGTCAATGTCCTCGAGTAGGATCCCGATCCTCTCGAGTTCTTAGAGACCCCTTCCAGTTTTTTCGACGCCGTTCGCGGCACCTTAGAAGCCTGTCACATCGGCATCAACGACATCGTTTTCTCGCCCAATAATTACGAGTTTGGCTCCTTCTGCCTTAGAGATGGGTTTTACACCATTTCAGAGGTCAGAGTACCCTGGACTATCTTCAATTTATGAAGAGGGGGAAGATTCTGACCAGGAAACATTTGGGTTACAGAGGACCACACTGCCTATTTCAGAGGATTTCACCTCTGAGGAAAGAAGGCTGAAGGACCTACAAGAGTCACTACATGAGGCAAGTGGGCTGGACACTTCCCCAGAAGTGGAATTTGTTAAACCAGACCCAGGTGAACATGCCGAAACACCCTATAGAACCCTTATGGCAAGAATTATTGAATTCATGGGTTGGTCTGCGCCTTCACCTGTTTTTCAACAGGATAACCTAACAGACATATTAGACAAAGGTCCACAGGAGGACCCTGTGGTCCCCTTCCATGCAGCCTTACAAAGGAAAATTACATCTAATTGGGAAACTCCTGAAGTTATCCCTGCGGTCAATAAAAGATTGTCAGCCAAGTATAGGGTAGCGGCTGCTGACCCTGAATACTTATCAAAACACCCGACTCCAGAGAGCCTGGTGGTTGAAGCGGCAATTTCATCTAGCAGTAGGACCGCTTACCCTACTGTCCCACAGGATAGAGGTGACAAGAGGTACGATTCTATGGCGAAGAAAGTCTTCTCTGCTTGTAGTATGGCGTTGAAGTCCATCAACGCCACCTGTACGCTCGCCAGGTTCAGTCACACACTATGGGAGTGTGCTTCATCAGCGGCTGACTGCATACCCGAAGGAGAGGAAAAGGAAGCCTTCCTTAACATTATTAAAGATGGCAAAGATGTCATGTGCGAATCACTTCAAACTGGCATCGATTCCGCTGACAGTATCAGCAGGGCCATGGCGGCAAGTACAACAATCCGTAGGCATGCGTGGTTGCGAAAGTCTGGCTTTGCTCCAGATGTACAGGCCAGACTTTTGAATATGCCCTTTGACGGCTCTTCACTATTCGGAAAAAAGGCTGATGACAGTCTGGAAAAGTTGCAGACTTCTAAAGCAGCAGCAAAATCTTTAGGAGCTGCTATCCGCCAAACTCCTTTTCGGCCCTCAGGAACCTCTGGGAGAGGAAAATCCTTTCGCTATTATTCCGCATTCGGGAAAGGCAGAGGACAGCCGGCTCAAAGAGGCCAAAGGAGATCCACCCGAGGTGGACGGGTCAAAAGTACTAAGGCCGCAGCAGCAGCAGGTGCCTCTTTACCCTCAGCATCTGCATCAGCCGCCCCCAAACCACTCTGAGGCCTTTACACACAATACACCTGTAGGGGGCAGGTTAACTCACCATCTGACGGAATGGCAGGCTATAATGTCAGATGCTTGGGCAATGGAGACAGTTGCCCAGGGTTACTGCCTACCCTTTCTACACATCCCTCAGAGTCATCCACCGGGGAACAGCTCTCTAAAAGTTCCAGATCCGCTCCTCTTGCAGGAAATTATAGACCTGCTAGAGAAAGGTGCCATAGAACCGGTACCTGTAGCGGACAGGAACAAGGGCTGGTACTCCCCCTACTTTCCCATACCAAAGAAGGACGGAGGACTGAGACCCATCCTGGACTTACGAGAATTGAACAAGCTCCTCAGGAAGGACAAGTTCAAGATGGTAACTCTCTCTCAGATCCTTCAGGCCCTCCAGCTCCAGGACTGGCTGTTATCTCTGGACCTTCAGGATGCTTATTTCCATGTGCCAATCCATCTCAAACACAGGAAATACCTGACGTTCACAATCGGCGACTCTCATTATCAATTTCGAGTTCTGCCATTTGGGCTGACCTCCGCCCCGAGGGTCTTCACCAAGCTGATGTCGGTAGTGGCGGCGAGTCTAAGGAGGGAAGGGATCCACGTCTACCCCTACCTGGACGATTGGCTGATCAGGGCTGTATCTTCAAAACAGGCCCAGGCCCAGCTAGATTATGTCTGCCACTTCCTTCACAAACTGGGCTTCTCCCTCAATTTAAAGAAGTCACAGATGATACCATCACAGAGACTCCAGTTCATTGGAGCGGTCCTGGACACTAAAGCCTCGCCACCAGAGGTGAGGGATCAAGATATTCTACAGATGGTCACCAAGTTTCAAAATGCCCAACGTCTCCCAGCCTTCAACTTTTTGAGGTTGCTAGGCCTCATGGCATCTTGCATCTTCCTTGTGCCAGAGGCTCGCCTGAGAATGAGATCTCTTCATTGGGCACTGAGAAGTCAGTGGTCGCAATTCTCAGGGAGAATGACAGATCTCCTCCGGATTCCGGACAAGGTAGCCCGCGACCTTCAATGGTGGGCCTATCCAAAGAACATCTTGAAAGGAGAACTGTTTTGGCAACCATGGCCGGAGATAACAGTAGTCACAGACGCCTCACTCACGGGGTGGGGAGCCCATGCCAACGACTTGACCATCAGCGGTCATTGGTTTCCATCGGAGTGCAGACTACACATCAACCTATTGGAGCTGAGAGCGATCAGACTAGTGCTGAAAGCTTTCCTGCCATCAGTACAGGGGAGAAATGTCCTGATAATGACGGACAACACGGTGGCCATGCACTACCTCAACAAAAGAGGAGGAGTAGGATCACTGCCACTGTGTAGAGAGGCGATGCAGCTCTGGTTTTGGGCAATCCAAGAAGGAATCTCTCTATCGGCAGTCCACCTAGCCGGAGAGAAGAACTTGACAGCGGACGCTCTGAGCAGGCAGAGCACAGTCTCCCACGAGTGGGAGCTAGCTCAGGAAGTCCTTCAAGAGATCTTCAACCTTTGGGGAACCCCTCAGGTGGATCTGTTCGCCACAAGCACCAACAGGAAGTGCGATCTGTTCTGTTCAAGGGAATTTCCCCCGAGAGGAGCTCTAGGAGACGCGTTCGTAGTGGACTGGGAGTTTCCACTCCTTTACGCGTTCCCACCAGTCCCTGTTATTCCTCAAATGATCAGGAGGTTGAGAAGATTCCGGAAAACCATGATCCTAATTGCCCCGGATTGGGCCAGGAGAACGTGGTACCCGGACCTTCTAGATATGTCCATCTGTCCTCCAATCCGTCTTCCACTCAAAGAGAATCTTCTCTCGCAGAAGGGAGGTCAGGTTCTCCATCCAGACACCAGAACCCTCAACCTTCATGCTTGGCTTCTGAAAGGGTGAGGTACAAGGATTGGGATCTGCCTGATGACGTCATGGAGGTTTTGCTTTCGGCTAGAAGGCCAGCAACAAAGTCTTTATACCGCTGCCGTTGGAACAAATTTTGCAGCTGGTGTAGGGAAGAGAATATCGATCCTTTTTCATGTGGTACACCAACGGTGTTATCGTTTCTACTCTACTTGGCAAACTCAGGCCTTCAAGTTGGCACTGTAAAAGGCTATCTCGCAGCGCTTTCTATCTTCAAGCGCACTGCGGAGGAACCATTGTATTTCAAACTTCCTCTAGAGGTACAATTTCTCAAGGGATTAACTAATGTTTATCCTCCAAAACCATTCCAGGTTCCCTTATGGGACTTAAATTTAGTCTTAAACTTCCTAATGGGCACTCTATTCGAACCACTTCACTCTTGTGCGCTGAGATTTCTCACGCTTAAAACTGTCCTATTGGTAGCACTAACATCTGCTAGGAGGGTGAGCGAGCTACAAGCTCTCTCCTGTAAACCCCCACTTAAAATCTTCCACAAGGACAAAGTTGTCCTACAGGTGAAGCCTAATTTCCTCCCAAAGGTGGTTTCTGAATTTCATATTACTCAGAAAATTACCTTACCTTCGTTCTACCCTCCTCCCCATCCGGGGAAAGAGGAGGAAAGGCTACATAGGCTGGACCCAAGGCAAGCTCTCAGCTTTTACATCAGCAGAATGGCTAGGATCAGGCAAGCAGACCAACTGTTTGTAGGATACTCGGGTCACAAGTTGGGACTACCCATAACAAAACAAACCATCTCCAGGTGGATTATTTTGGCCATTCTGGAATGTTACAAACTGGCAGGGAAAGAGCCACCCCAAAATCTCAGGGCTCATTCAACCAGGGGTATCGCAGCCTCTTCGGCTCTCCAAAGAGGGGTACCGGTCCGAGACATATGTGGGGCTGCCACATGGTCGTCCGCACATACATTCACAAAATTTTACAATCTGGATTCCTCCACTACTCAAGAGACCAGATTTGGCAAGGCCGTATTACATTCGGTCCATCCCTAAAGGGATACATAGCATTCTCACTCCCACCTCCAATTACATGCCACTGCTATGGGAGTCCATCAGAGATAAGGAATACGTCGGAGGACACAATCCCTTCGAAGAACAAGTTACTTCTTACCTTGTAACGTTCTTTCGAAGGGATGTTCCTCCGACGTATTCCTTATCGCCCCTCTCATCCATCCCCGCAGTGATACTTCCCTTGTGGTTGCAGCTTACGCTCCTTCAAGGTCAATAACCAATTCAGGCATGACTTTCCTTATGCTACAAAACGGAACTGAGCAACGGACGCAGCGCCTGGCTATTTATGGGCATGATGACGTCGGCGCCGATACGGTGGCCGTCGAGGGACATCGACTCGGCGGACGTCGATGCGCAGCGCCCTCTTCAGAAAACATTTCCGAGTCAGCAAGCTGGAAACGTATTATCAAAGATAAGGAATACGTCGGAGGAACATCCCGTCGAAAGAACGTTACAAGGTAAGAAGTAACTTGTTCTTCTATACACATCAAGTTCAACACATTAATCACAGTTGATAAAGTAAGTCAAGTTTAGTCAAGGAAAAGTATATACAACTCCCTATTCAATTGTAGACAAGTTTGTGGTAGAGTGAAAACTGAGCAAAACGCCACAGTGAAAACCAACTACAAATGGCACTCTAACAATTCACCGAAAGGGAGGGAAAGCACAAGTTAAACCGGAATATCTTCAGACATCCCCTAGCAACACTTCCCTGAAGTTTTGTGAACAAGTAATGCACAGTGACACTTTAGCAGAAAGATAAGTGAATGAAAACTGAGCAAAATGGCACTCCACAAGTTAAAACAGTAGGAAGGAAGAGGGGTTTAGAAGATTTAGGTGCATCAACACATTTCTCATTGAAAACCAATCTAGTGAGAGCAGGTCTAACACATCAGCCAGAGTCAATAGGCCTGAGCCAGAGTCAGTGGTACAGGACCAAGAGCTTAGGAGCAAAAATGTTCTTGTAGCTGCAGTCAAGTCTAAAGTAGAAAAATATTGAGGAGGTGGATGCGAGGCAAAAGACAATGTTAAGAGAGAGGGCGGCCAAACCAACAAGTAGATAAAGGATTTAAAACACCTTTAGGGCTACCACGGGAAAAGGGAGGACTGGCGGAACAATGTACCTTAAACGTGAAGAAGTGGCTCCTGCGGTGGCGGTTGTTCTATGGTAATTCCTGCAGTTCGAGGGGTCCAGCAGAGGAAGAGAGGCTATTGTCGTGGAGGAATGTTCGAGTCACTGCACTACCCAAGGATGAAACCAGCCGCGGTGCTGCCAAACAAAGTTTAAAAGGTACGCTCCTTTTAATCGCGTTCCGGGTCGATAGCTGCCTGGCTATCTGGTCTCCAAGTGCGGGGCACTGTCGATTCGACCAAGGCAGGTCCGGAGAAGCGATGGGTGAACTGGTTGTTCCCACCAGCACACCAGCACAAGGGAAGAAGGCTCTTTCGATGAAGATCTCCTCTCGTCGTGTGGAACAAAAGTGATGAGACGATCCGGCAGGGCTTCACCGGTGGTGTAGATGCTGAAGATGTCTGTGGCTTCTCTCCCCTTTGGTTCAGTAGTTCCAGTGGCGACGTCTTCATCTTCCAGTCCTCAGGACCCTGCTTTTATGCAGAAAGAGACCCATTCATACAGCCTAGCTGTCACTCACACAGTGGAGTGGTCTTCTTGGCGGGAGTCCCTCCAGCCTATCAGGTTAGAGTGCGACCTGAGTTGCTGTGGCAACTCTGTCCAGGGGTTTTACTCCCCCTCCCAAACAACAGACCCACCCCAGACTTAGAGGCACCGAAATGAGGGCTTCTTGGCAGAAGCCCGCCAAAAGAGCGAACAATGGATCCCCGACCTGGGTTAGGAGTATGGAGTAAGACTCGAGAAAGAAGTTATATTAAAGTTCTGGCAAATAAAACCTACCGGAGTAAAGTTAATAATAATAATATAAACCGGCGGTATGTTAGAGGCTGTCAGTAAAAGTATTAGCCTCGAACAATGGGAAAATCCCATAGGAAAACATTTGCGGTTGAATATTTTTGGTAGTAACCACTGCCACCAGCCAGAAACTTTAGAGAGCGGAACTTTAAGGTACCCCCTCGAAAATGAACCTAAGGGAAAAACTATTAACCCTTTCCAGTACCTCCATAGTAAGATGGGTTGTACTGGTTAAGTTCGTAAGATTTGACTAGTAAAGTCAATGGAGACTTTACATGCTCTGGGAGACAGTAGTCAGCCCCAGGGTATGGTGTCTATGTTTGGGGGTCGCTACAACACCCCTGTGTCACTGCACGTAGGGTGCTGTGTAACACATGTGCATAAAGATGGTTCCTATGGGTGAGAGAAAATCCCATATGCATTAAACACAAAAAATAGCCTAGAACACACATAGCAAAAATGCCTAAGAGTGGGAAAAAGAGTCTCACTCTTAGCAGGTAAAAAGAAACAAACCCTTCAAATCCAGCAAAGCTGCTGGGGGACTCTATAGGTAAGGGAAATTAGCCATAAAATGAGAATTCTCCCTAACAGTAACAACCTCTGAACCTACAATAAGCTTTTTCAAGGGGTCCTTGGAAAGGGAATCCCTTAGATCTAGAGGGGCCTCCATGGTTCCTCACCACCTCTCTCACAAGAGTAGGTTGGGTCTCAGGCATCTTGGTAGGAGGGGTTGTGGTCAAGCAAGTTACATGCTGCCACTTCCTCAGAGATCTGACCTTACCTATTTTAGAAGTTTCCCTCCTAATACTAGGATTTACATTGGAGTCTTCAGTAGGAGCTCCAATAGTTTTAAGGGGTTTAGCCGTAGACCTATTTTTCCTGGTTTTACACCAGTTTTGAGAATTACTAGTTCTCACAGGCCTAGAGACAGGTACAATTTGTCTATCCACCTCTTCCTCAGAAGCAGGGGGAGTCAATGACTTTACCATTGGATGGGTAATGATGGAGCTTGGTTGGGGCTCCCATTTTCCTACTATCAAGCCTCAGATTTGCCTGGGTTAGAGGTCAACATACTAACACCTGGGCTTGGAGTGGAGGTTCCCACAGGCTCAGAGTGGTCTCTTAAGGTTGCCTCTCTAGCCAATTTGGTTTGGTTCTGTTTCCTCTCACTGGGAGGCCTGGGGGTACTGGATGCTATTCCTAGAGCTTTTAAATCATTCCCCAACAGGACTCTCCCAGGCACCTCATTCTGGACACTGGCAGGAATCCTCATTGTCATATTATTACACTGATTGAGAGCTGGTAGAATTGGAACCAACTGGACAGGGCCTCCAGAAAAGTTAGTGGGACCTTTTGGTGCCTTAGCAACATCCTCAGGCCTGAAAAAGCTTTCGTCCACTACTATTCTGCTGGCCCCAGTGTCTCTCCTGGCAGGAGCATTCTGGCCATTGACAAGAACACTGTCCATATAATACCCTCTAGAGTTTTCTGGAATGGAGTTGTACACATCCATATTCTGTTTCTTACCCAGACCCATGGACTCTAGGGATATGGTTGCCTAAAAACCCAAGGGTTCTACAGCAAATAGTTGAAAGTGGGCACTAGCCATTTGTACTTCTTCCTCTGGGGAGAAGGCTAAGGAGGCAGTGCTGACCCCCACAGGTTTACCATTGCATCTGGGCTCTTCTTTCACATGGTCAGTTGACCAACAAACATAGCATTTACCAAATGCTTTCTGGAATGGGGGTTTCTGCTGACCTCCCTCTGTTTGGGCACCAGAGGATTCACTAGCCCTATTTGGTTTCCCATGTGGCTAACCCTGGTTATGTTTGGGGGCCTCTTCTGGATGGGAGGTATTAAAATTCTCCTTGTTATCTTTCTTTGACTGCTTTCCCTCATCCTTCTTCGAGGTTGCCCCAGAATCCTTGTGAGTAGCCCTGTTGGCAACCCACAAGTCAGGAGCCTTAGCTAACTTCTTTGGATCCATCTCCTTAGACAGCCAAGTGCTGTCCAAGCTCAGGAGAGCAGGCATCAGAAATTGACTCCAACATAACGAGATTTCTCATACCTTCATAAGTGTTAACTCTGTAACCCTTAACCCAACCATCTAAATTTTTTAAAAATTCACATACCCAGGGAGCCCAAGGGGTACAATCATGCTTTTTGAGGGTCCTAAACCTCTTAAGGTACTGGGAAGGGGTTTACCCAAATCTAGCAATTAAAGCTAGCTTCACACACTCATAATCCATCCTATCCACCTCCCCCAACTCCATCACAACATCACATGCAAAAGTGGGTAGCCTAGAGAAGAGCCAAGGAAGCAACTGATTCCCTGTAATGTCTTGAATCCCATGGTTATACTCAAACATTGCCAACCAATCCAAAATATCAAGCGTAGCCTCATACATACCCAACATTTCTTTAAGCATGCGTGGTGTTTAGGACTGGAAGACCTAGAAGAGTCTGGGAGAGAAGCATTCACAATAGACAACTTTTTCATTTCTAGGGCATGGTTCATCCACATTTCTCTGAGCTTAAGTTCTTGATGCTTTTGTTCAATTTGAGCATTAATACGTTTGAATTCCAATTCAAGCCTCATCTTTTCTAGAGCAATGAACTCGGGACTGAGTGTAGGACCTGTAGGGGTCCCATTGGATAAAGGTTGAGGGTGCTGAGCAGGTAGAGGAGCAGTAAGGCCTACATTGTGAGACACATCTGCCTCATCTAACTCATCAATAATATCTGACACATTATCATCCTCATTATTTTCCACATTTGCTGGAGGGTTAGGTATTTCAGACCCACTCTCCAGACTTTGTTTCTCTAGCAACCTTTCAATTAATTCTGACTTTTTGCCTTTAACCGAGAGATTCTTTTCTCTACACAGATTTTTCAGATAATCAACAGTGTACCTAGGGAGGGTCTCCTGACTGTAGTTTCCATATCAGACATGATTAAAAAATGTTGCTTTTTAGTGATGTTTAGGCTTGTGGTTAGTTGCTCCAAGGTCATAGCAGCACTCTAAGTCCTCACTGCTGTACACCAGTGTTCGGCAGAATATATGCAGTACCCTTTGGGAACACCACACACAATTAAGACTACAAGTGACAGTACAAATTCACCTTTGGTACAAGCCTGTACTACACAGTAAAGTGGTAGCGATGGCTGTGCAGCCAGACTTATCTCAAGAGTAAAGTGAGCAGTGTCAGAAGTTACACAAAGGACAGCAATTACTAAAAATATACATTTATTTACACAATCATTTGTAAAACAGTTCACTAAGTAAAGCAGCAGAAAATCACAATCTTAATACACTACACTACATAACACCCAATGAATTCTGGACAAATTAAGCTCAAATGTGAGCAAAATGGCACTCCAGCAATTTAAAAAGAGAGGGAAAGACCAGGTTATTCACAATCAAGCAGCACCAACAAGTAAGTAGGCAGGGCAATCTAGAAAAGGCTTACTACAATGAGGATTCAAATCAATAGGCCTGGGCCAATGTTAATGGTTCAGAGTCTTTGCAGAGGATTACACAGTTCAGAGTAGTTTGCGGTTAAGTCTTTGCCAAGAGTTCAAAACGAAGTTGGTCGGAAGAAAAGTTACTTTAAAGAGTAGAGAAGGACAAGCCCTCGGATTGGCGAAAGATTGGCGAAAGATTTTAAACACTTCAGTCGGACGAAACGAACAACCAGGTTGGAACAGTACCTTAGAAGAAGAAGAATGCTGTAGCTGAGGCAGAAGTTCCTGGCATATCCTGCAGGCTCACGGTTCCTGAAACGACTGTTGGACTGACACGAAGCAGGAAGACTGGAGGTTCCTGCACTGCCTAGGAAAAAAAACAGCAGCAGAGCAAAGCAACAAATAAAAGGTGCGCTCCTTAAAACCCAAACAGAGTCCGGTCCTCCAGACTATCCGGTTCACTGCAGCGATGCACAGCAAATTCGACCAGGGGAGGGAGGCCTTGCTTGGTGTTTGGTGAACTGGTTGCTCCCACCAGCTCAAGGGAAGAAGATTCCTTGCAGATCTTCTCTGTCGTCGAAGTGTAGGAGATTCGGTCCCCGCAGCAGGGCTCCACCTGGAGGTTCAGTAGTTGCAGCAGTCCTCTTCCTTCGGCTTCTCTTCGGTTCTCTGGATCGAGTGGCGACTCTGCCTTCCAAGTCCCAGAGACCTGCTTTTTATGCAGTTTTCCCCAATTCACATAGCCTGGCTGTGAATCACACAGCAGGGTGGCTGTCCTGGCAGGACAGTCACCTAGCCAATAAAACAAGAGTGCGACTTGGGTCTCCAAGGAGATCCTGTGCAGGGGCCTAAAACCCCTCCTCAGATCCTGTCTACCTAGACTCTCAGGCGCCTAAGGAGGGCTTCTGTGCAGAAGCCTGCTAAAGGACAGCGAACAAAGGAACCAAACCTGGTTTGGCACGCAGAGAAAAACACGAGAGAGACCTTTACAAAAAGAAATGGCGAATAAGCCCAGCCGGAACCAAATAAAAGTAAATGGGGTCCAGCGGACTAAAGTTCGAGGCTACTAACATAACCTAAAACAGTACCAAGGCTATTTTCATAGACCGCTGTAGGAAAGATATGGCAGATACCACTGCCACCAGCCAAATCTTAAAGAAAGGGGAATGAAATAATAATCCATGAGAAACAGACAAAAAGGGATAACTATTAACCCTTTCCAGTACTCTATGGAAGTTTGTACTGGGTCTGTGAATTTAAAAAGACTAATAAAGTCAATGGCAACTTTACATGTTCTGGGTGACAGTAGTCCGTCCCAGAAAATGGAGTTTAAAGTGGGAAGTGGGAAAAAGACAACCCTGTGTCACTGCACTAAAGGTGCTGTGTAACACACAGTAAGGGAATAGTTTCTTACCTGTAACTCCATTTCTCCAGCATTGGTATCCTTCATGGATTCACATGCTTAGAATATTCCCCGTCGACAGACTGGGAACCCTCGGTACACTTATAAAGCCGTTTCCCATAGGAAAACTTCTGACACTTCTGTGTCCTATCTACGTCGTTTTCAGGGCTGCTTACGCATGCCCCACTAGGACGTAGCGGTATAAATGCCCCGCCCCGTGGCTCCCTTCAGATTTCAACCGCTCCAAAGCAGAATGGGGTGAAAACCTAGTTATACAAATACATTGCATTCCGGGGAGGCCGGCGGGCGCATGTGAATCCATGAAAGATACCAATGCTGGAGAAATGGAGTTACAGGTAAGAAACTATTTCCTTCTCCAGCATTGGATCTTTCATGGATTCACATGCTTAGAATAGAATGTACAGCAGTAATCCTGAAAAAAGGGAGATGTGAATGCAATCCAACACCCTCCTAAGCATACATATATATAACCATGCTTACATCTAACTGCAAACGTATAAATACACAAATGTACATGCACATATCAATATATATATATATATATATATATATATATATATATATATATATATATATATATATATATATATATATATGGAAACAGCAACTTAACCATAACTACATGGCCACTACCGTGCCAATGTAATATATATATAATATATACACACACATCTATATATATATATATATATATATATATATATATATATATATATATATATATATATATATATATATATATATATACTGAAGTGGGAGAATGGAACAAAAGGCTCCCACCAATCCCCTCACACCCCTGGCCTAGAGGATCACGGCCCAGGCACCCGCCACGAGAGGAGTTTGCCCATCTACCAGACGACCAAATACCCTGGTACAGGAACATACGGATGTGCCCACCCGTGCAAACATGCACACTGGTCACCCCAACACCAATCCACACGAAGAACATATTCAGTGCTATGACGTAGGTGACGGACACACCCACTGATGCGCATCTTTATTATTTTTCACATAGGCTTTTCAAAATGCAGAAACGCAAGACGCACAATGAACTCATCTAAAATGCTTGCTCACGCTTCTCCTAAACCCATGCATTACAATGAGAAATATAACGAAGACATGATACTGGGGATAAAGCAATATGATACCATAACCTAAAGCGCTGTGTATCAAACGGTTCCACCTATGCACCAGGCCCAAGTAGGCCGCAAGCAAGAGCTTCCATGAACATTGAATGAGCAAGAGTACAGTTGCTGACCCTGCAGAATGAGCCCGGCGAGAGCAGACAGTCAAGGGCACAATGTTGCAAACTCGCATGCCGCAAGCCGACGCCAAGGTCACACCTGCAAATTAAGCCAGGCACACAGTGGAAAATGCAATATTAATTGTACAGAATTCTGCCTCAACCACGGTCTCACCTCACGTGACCAAGCCGAACCTGACAGGGTGCCAGGCCCAGGAGGAGGGAGGCGCCTGGATCCCACGTTTCAAGACACAGGCAGATACAATTAAGCGACTCAATGGACATCTGCGGCGGTGGGAGTAGTCTGCCTTCCAGCATATGAATAAATCCTCACATTGTCTGCACATACCCATAGTGATACATTGTTGCAAATGACAGGTGCACCGCGAGCTGGGAACAGCGATGGTCCCAGACTGGGGGGCTCGCGAGTGGACCAATCAGAACATGGGGCTCTTATCACTGACGCCATTAACATTAGCCAATCCTCAGGGGTCTTCATGTAACAATTTTCATGTATCAAATTGAAGGGACAACCCAAGTATACCACCTGACTGACCCTCGACCACTAATAACGCTCTCTATACGTATGCTATACTAACCCTACCACTCGAGGAACCAATCCAGAGTGGCGATAGGTTTTTTGCTAACTTTCCCAGGTGACGCAAGTAGCGCGTCATACTAAGGTAAAAAGGGCCTGCGAGCCCCACGATTGGAGAGAGAGTGTCAGGACGGACGCGTACGATCCTTGACCCATCCCTGCCGTTTTGTTTAATAAACAGCAGAATCACCTTGCTTCTTGCGTGTGTCTCATACTCATTCTTTGGGATATACGGGAGGAGTTGGGGCCTCCCTGCCCGGAGGTCCGTGGACGGCCCAGCCGACCCCGGGAGAATTTCCCCCCCGACAATACACATACATCTATATATATATATATATATATATATATATATATATATATATATATATATATATATATATGCTAAAATAAGTACAGACCCTTCATGAAAAGGGCTTACCTTATTGAAACAGATGGCGCAAGGCTGCTCTTCCCATTTGTACATCGTCCGCCGTTCGAGGCCGTAATGGCGGTTAAACGTGTGAGGCACTGACCATGCCGTCGCCTGGCAAATGTCTGCCAGCAGGATTCCTGCCCACAACGCAGTCGAAGATGAAGTTGACCTCGTGGAATGAGCTCTCGGACGCCTTTGTAGCGGTTTTCCCGCCTTGGAATGACAAAAGGCAATCGTCGACCAGACCCATCGAGCCAATCCTTGCTTTGAAATTGCTTTTCCTCTCGTCGACAGACCATATGCAATGAAGAGTTGCTGCGTAGATCTAAGTTGTTGAGTCCGATGAAGATAAAATGTTAGAGCTCTCTTCACGTCCGAGGTATGGAGGGCTTTTTTCGCAGCCGATGAGGGGGTTGCGAAAAAAGGTAGGCAGGACAATGGACGAGTGTTTATGATAACCAGTAGGAACCTTTGGGATGAAATGAGGATTAGTTGACAGCACCACTTTGTCTTTAAAGAACCTTAGGTACGGCGGGTCTACGACCAATGCTTGTAATTCTGAGAGCCGCCTAGCTGATGTAATAGCTATTAGAAAGGCCAACTTCCATGACAAGAACTTCATCGACGAGGTGGCCATTGGTTCAAAGGGTGCTTTCATTAACCCTGCTAGCACCACATTAAGACTCCACGTTGGTGGAAAGCGTTTAACCGGCGGGAATGTTTCGGAACAGACCCTTCATGAAGTGTTTCACCAGCCTGTCACTAAACAAGGGAGACGACTGCCTCTTCCTCGTGAACCTAGAGATGGCCGCCAGGTGTACTTTTATTGATGAAAAAGACAATCCGCTCTTCGCCAGGTGTAGCAGATACGGTAGAAGTTGCTCCGGAGTTACCCTTAGAGGTTGCACTCCCGGCTGCATTTGACACCACGTACAGAACCTTCTCCACTTACATGCATACGACTTGTTGGTGGAAGGGGCCCGTGCTGCCTGCAGGATTCTCTGACAATCAGACGAAATGCTCAAGGCACCAAATTCCGAAAAGTCAGGAGCCAAGCTGTGAGATTGAGACTGTCTGGATTGTGATGTCACTGTCCCTTCGTCCCGGGACAGGAGATTCGGGATCCTTCGGAAATGTTAACGGTTGTTCTATTGACAGGTGAAGCAGGTCGGAAAACCACGCCAGCCTCTGCCAACACGGTGCCACTAGGATGACCCGGCACCTGTACCTGCATATCCACTGCAGGGTTCTCCGTATAAGAGGGAACGGGGGAAAGGCGTAGAGAAACTTGTCCGTCCAGGGGAAGGAGAACGCTTACCCCAGAGAACCTTCCTGTGGCCACCTGCTGGCATACAGCTCGCACTTCTTGTTCCCCTTCGTTGCGAAGAGATCCAGCGGAGGCTGCCCCCATTTCTCGAAGACCTTCGACAACTGAACGCTGTCTATCTCCCATTCGTGTATTTGGTCCATTTTTCTGGTGAGTGAGTCCGCTTGCTCGTTCCTTACTCCAGGGAGATGATGAGCTACGATAGATGTATCATGTTTCAGAGCCCAATGCCACACCTTCTGAGCCTTGATGGAAAGGGCTCTGGACCGCGTGCCCCCTTGCTTCCTCAAGTAAAACATTGCCGTCGTGTTGTCTGTCCATATTCTCACTATTGACCCTCTGATGTGCGGCAGGAAAGACTTCAAGGCCCAGCGCACTGCCCTCAGCTCCAGAACGTTGATGTTCAGGAGTGACTCCCTCCGGGACCATCGACCTTGCGTTTGTAGAGTGCCCATGTGTGCTCCCCAGCCTGTCAGGGACGCGTCCGTCACTATGGTTAGCCGAAACTCCGGCTCCTGTAGGGGTACCCCTCTGGATAGGTTCTGAAAGCTCTGCCACCACTGAAGAGCTAGCAGGAGCTCGTCGTCGTTGACGGTCAGCTTGTCCGACCAGAGCCCTTGGGCCTGCGTCCACCGGTCCGCCAGGAACTCTTGAACCGTCCTCATGAACAGGCGGCAGTTGCCCACTAGAGGAATGCAGGACGCCATAGCGCCCAGAATCGACACATATTTTCTCACTGATAGTCTGGTATTGATCCTCAGCCGACATGCCAATCGATTGAGTTTGGTGATTCTGTCGAGGGATGGCTTCACTAACCCTGACTGGGTCTCGAACTACGCGCCCAGGAACACCAAGCTTCTCGACGGCATCAACGAAGATTTCTCGAAGTTTACCGCAAACCCCAGCCGTTGTAAAAGTTGCATGGTGGCCTGCAAACTTGTGTGAGTCGACATAGGGGAGGACCCCCTCACCAACCAGTCGTCGAGATACGGGTACACATGATGACCTTGCCTTCTCAGCCAGACTGCCACTGGGGCCAAACATTTCATGAACGTTCTGGGAGAGGATTTCAGCCCAAAGGGAAGAACTGTGAACTGGTAGTGAGTCCGTCCTACCACAAACCTTAGGAACTTTCTGTGTCGATGACGCATTGGTATGTGGAAGTACGCGTCCTGCAGGTCCAGAGATGCCAGAAAATCCCCTTCTTGAACTCATCGGATCACTTCCTGGAGCGTGAGCATCTTGAATTTGAGGCTTTTCAACGTCTTGTTGAGATCGCGCAGGTCTAGAATGGGACGCCATTTTCCGTTTGGTTTTTTCACCACAAAGTATCGGGAGTAAACCCCTTGACCCTTCTGCGATGACGGAACCAATTCTATAGCTCCTTTTTGTAGCATAAGTGCTACTTCCTGCTGCAACACGCTCAGATGGGGTTGAGCTACCAACGCCGGTGGAATGTGCGGAGGGTTGCTCTTGAATTGCAGGGAATGTCCGTATCTTACTGTGTCCCACACCCACTGATCCGTTGTTATTTGCTCCCATTCGTCGACGCATTACGATACTCTGCCTCCCAGAACGTTCCGATGCCCTTCATTGCTGGTCCTTGGTCTGCTTTTCTCTTGTTGACAACAAGTAGCCTGTTCTCTTCCTCGAGGTTTGGTAGTCCCGGTGTCGTTTTGCCGCTTGAGAAGCCCGTCTGTATCCCTGGGAGGGGTACGCCGGCCTACTGAAGGATCTGTCTCTCGATGCCGAGAATCTGGAGTTTTCCGATGCTCCCCTAAAGGGACAAAAAGACCTAAAACTTCGACCACTCTGGAGGGCACCCAAGGAACGCGCCGTGTCAGAGTCCTCCTTCATGCCCTTCAGCGCCTCATCCACCTTCTCGCCGAACAGAAGGTCTCCCTCAAAGGGCATATCCAGCACCTTGTATTGCACCTCTGGTCTAAAGTTGGTGCATTTAAGCCATGCTTGCCTTCGTAGAACCACCACGTTGTTCACTTGTTTAAACCCCGATTCTGCGAGGTCCACAGCGATGTTTATAGCATGATTGGAGGCCTCTTCACCTTCCCGGACTAGCAACATCGCCGCCTTCCTATGTTCTCCCGGAAGATGCTCCAGCATAGTTGCCAGCCGGTGCCACATCTCTCTGTCATATCTGGTTACTATAGCCAGAGAGTTGGCCGCTTTCACTGTGGTTGCTCCTACTGACAGCACTTTTTTGCCAAAGGCATCCTGTCTTCTGGCCTCATTTTCCGGGGGGGTCGTGCACTTGTGCTGGGCCCTCGCCTTTCTCGCTGCCGCCGCTGACACCACCGAGTCAGGGGCTGGCTGGGAGGACAGACACTTGGGGGTAGATTCTGGGGCCTTAAATTTCTTCTCCAGGCGACCTTTTATTGCCGGTTCCGAGAAAGGGTGACGCATGGTCTGTAACCCCTCCTACCACACATGATCCAGGATGGGTACCGAGAACACCGACCTTCTTCTCTTTCCGATGTGGTCGAAAAGAAAACAGTCCTTTCGAAGGGATTGTGTCCTCCGACGTATTCCTTATCTTAGATAGAAATCCTTCAGCTTTGCTGGCCTCGGAAAATTTTTTCGCCAGAGGGCGCTGCGCGTCGATGATCGCCGAGTCGATGACCCTCGACGGCCTCCGTGCCGACGTCGACGTCATCCTGCCTATAAAGGCCGCGCGCAGCGTCCGTTGCTCAGTTCCGTTTTTCCGCGCTTCGTTGTGCCTCGGAACACCGTTGCTCAGTTCTCGTCAAGATAACGTATATAATAACTACTATTTACCTCGATATCGATGGCATCCTCCTCCGACCCGACGACCCCTCGGTCCGGTTTCAAAAAGTGCCGAGACTGCGGGAAGAAAATGTCGTTGACGGACCCTCACAGGGTCTGTTTGTGGTGTCTGGGAATCACGCACCAGAGTTCGGAGTGTGAGGAATGCCTTTCCATGACGGCGAAAGCCTTGAAGGAGCGTAGGGGGAAGCTCGAGAGAGGTAGGTCAACTTTAACTTCCTCGAAAGCTTCTTCGGTAGAGTCGAGACGTTCGTCTCCTCACCATAAAAAACACTCTCGATCTAGATCACGAAGTGGCTCCCACCACTCGTCGACATCGAGACACTCGAAGAAGAGACGTAGGAGATCCCCTTCGTCATCTTCGTCGAGTTCTCCTGAGAGAGTTCATTGCCCCACAAAACGCAGCTCGCAAGCTGAGTGGGAGGAATTCAGGAAAAAGATGCTAAGCGTCTTCGAGAAAGCGGCCTCGTCCCCCTCGAAGACAGCTGAGGGTGATACCCCGGGTAAAAAACCCAAAAAATCTAAACGCCGCGAGTCGCAGTACCCGGCGGAAAAGTCAACCCGAAAGCGCCTCGAGCCATCGGGAGATAAAGCATCATCGACGCCATCGTCGAAAACTCCTTCGAAACAGAGGTCGGCGCCATCGACGCCGTTGTCGAAGGATTCATCGGCGCATCAGTCGATCGAGTCGACGCCGACGTCGACGCCGATATCGACGCCGGTGAAGGAAAGAACCACGGCTACTCCACAGCCAACGGTTAGACAAAAGACCTCCGACTCGACGCCGAGAACGTCGACGTCGTTCTCGAGCAAGACTCCGATCCTTTCGAGTTCTTCGAGGCCTAGTACACATTTCTCGACGCTTTTCACGGCGCCTTCGAGTACTTTCACGTCGGTGTCGACGACATCGACGTTTTCAAGGCCTGTGATGATGGCTCCTTCTGCATTGGAAATGGGGTTTATACCATTCCAAAAACCAATGTATCCCCCTTTAACCTCGATTTTTGAGGAAAGGGAGGATTCAGACCAAGATATTGATTTACAGAGGACCACATCACCAGAGCCAGAGACTTTCGCCTCTGAGGAAGGAAGATTAAAAAATCTTCAGGATGCACTTCAGGAAGCTAGTGGCTTGGACACTTCTCCTGAAGCAGAATTTATCAAACCAGACCCAGGAGAACATGCGGAGACTCCATATAGAGCTCTGATGTCTAGAATCATAGAATTTATGGGTTGGTCTGCACCTTCTCCTGCCTTTCAGCAGGATGACCTCACTGACATACTGGACAAGGGCCCACAGGAGGATCCTGTGGTTCCATTTCACTCTGCTCTACAGAGAAGGATTTTGACAAACTGGGAAACGCCAGAAATTATCCCGGCAGTAAATAAAAAACTGTCAACAAAATACAGGGTGGCTAGTTCTGACCCTGAATATTTGTCAAAACACCCTACTCCTGAGAGCTTGGTTGTACAGGCTGCAACCTCATCAGGCAGCACATCTGCATACCCCACTGCTCCGCAGGATAGGGATGACAAAAAGTATGATGCCATGGCTAAGAAGGTTTTTTCTGCCTGTAGCATGGCGTTAAAGTCTATTAACGCGACCTGTACGCTCGCTAGGTTCAGCCACACCCTTTGGGAGTGCGCTTCATCAGCGGCTGACTGCCTCCAAGAAGGAGAGGAAAGGGACGCATTTTTAAACATCATCAGGGATGGTAAAGATGCGATGTGCGAGACCCTACAAACTGGCCTAGATTCTGCTGACAGTATCAGCAGGGCCATGGCGGCAAGTACCACAATCCGCAGGCATGCGTGGTTGAGGAAGTCTGGTTTTGCCTCTGACGTGCAGACCAGGCTTTTGAATATGCCCTTTGACGGTTCTACCCTCTTTGGAAAGAAGGCGGATGACAGTTTGGAGAAACTGCAAACGTCCAAGGCAGCAGCCAAGTCATTGGGAGCTGCTATCCGTCAGAATACCTTTCGTCCTTCGGGATCATCGTGGAGAGGACGGTCCTTTCGTTACTATTCCTCATATGGAAGGGGCAGGGGACGACCGGCTCAAAGAGGCCAAGGAAGATTTACCCGTGGTGGACGGGGTAGGGGAAAGAAAGCCGCACCCGCAGGAGCAGGAGCCACTTTACCTTCGGCAACTGCATCAGCCGCTTCAAAACCACTCTGAGGTCTCCCCTCACAGAACACCAGTAGGGGGCAGGTTAACTCACCATCTGACGGAATGGCAGGCTATTACGTCAGATGCTTGGGCTCTGGAGACAGTGGCCCAAGGTTACTGCCTGCCCTTCCTACATATCCCTCAGAGTCATCCACCGGGGAACAACCCTTTGAAGCTTCCAGATCCGCTCCTCTTGCAGGAGGTTTTAGACCTGCTAGAGAAAGGTGCCATAGAACTGGTACCTGTAGCGGAAAGGAACAAGGGTTGGTACTCCCCCTACTTCATAATACCGAAGAAGGACGGAGGACTGAGACCCATCTTAGACTTACGGGAATTGAACAAATTCCTCCGAAAGGACAAGTTCAAGATGGTGACTCTCTCTCAGATCCTTCAGGCCCTCCAGCTTCAGGACTGGTTGGTATCTCTAGACCTCCAGGACGCTTATTTCCATGTGCCGATCCATCCCAGGCACAGGAGATACCTGAGGTTCGCAATTGGCAGCTCTCATTATCAATTTCGAGTTCTGCCATTTGGGCTAACCTCCGCCCCGAGGGTCTTTACCAAGCTAATGTCGGTTGTGGCTGCAAGTCTAAGGAGGGAAGGGATTCATGTCTACCCTTACCTAGACGATTGGTTGATCAGAGCTGTATCTTCGGAACAGGCTCAGAGACAACTAGATTATGTTTGCCACTTCCTTCACAAGCTGGGCTTCTCCCTCAATTTAAAGAAGTCACAGATGATACCATCACAGAGACTCCAATTCATTGGAGCAGTCCTGGACACTTCCCTGGGAAAAGCCTTGCCACCAGAGGTGAGGGCTCGAGATATTCTGCAGATGGTCATCAGATTTCAGAATGCCCAATATCTCCCAGCCTACGACTTTCTGAGGTTGCTAGGCCTCATGGCATCCTGCATATTCCTCGTGCCGGAGGCTCGCCTGAGAATGAGATCCCTCCAGTGGGCACTGAGAACTCAGTGGTCACAGTTCTCAGGAAGGATGACAGATCTCCTTCGGATCCCGGTCAAAGTAGCCCGAGACCTTCAGTGGTGGGCCTGTCGGGAGAACATCCTGAAAGGAGAAATGTTTTGGCAACCATGGCCGGAGATAACAGTAGTCACGGATGCCTCACTCACGGGGTGGGGAGCTCACGCCAACGACTTGACCATCAGCGGTCGTTGGTCTCCATCGGAGTCCAGACTACATATCAACCTGTTGGAGCTGAGAGCCATCAGACTAGCGCTGAAGGCTTTTCTGCCGTCTGTACGGGGAAGAAACGTCCTAATAATGACGGACAATACAGTGGCCATGCACTACCTCAACAAAAGAGGAGGCGTAGGCTCACTACCACTGTGCAGAGAGGCGATGCAGCTCTGGTTTTGGGCAATTCAGGAAGGAATCTCTCTATCGGCAATTCACCTAGCCGGAGAGAAGAACTTGACAGCGGACGCTCTGAGCAGGCAGAGCACAGTCTCTCACGAGTGGGAGATAGCTCAGGAAGTCCTTCAAGAGATCTTCGCCCTTTGGGGAACCCCTCAAGTGGATCTGTTCGCCACCAGTATCAACAGGAAGTGCGACAGATTTTGCTCAAGGGAATTTCCCCCGAGAGGAGCTCTAGGAGATGCGTTCGTAGTGGACTGGGAGTTCCCACTTCTGTACGCGTTCCCTCCGGTCCCTGTCATTCCTCAAATGATCAGGAGGTTGAGAAGGTTTCGGAAGACCATGATCCTAATTGCCCCGGATTGGGCCAGGAGAACGTGGTACCCGGACCTTCTAGACATGTCCATCTGCCCTCCAATTCGACTGCCATACAGAGAGGATCTTCTCTCGCAGAAGGAAGGTCAGGTTCTCCATCCAGCCATCAAGACCCTCAACCTTCACGCTTGGTGTCTGAAAGGTTGAGGTACAAGGATTGGGACCTTCCGGATGATGTTATGGAGGTGTTGCTTTCGGCCAGAAGGCCGGCAACTAAAACTCTATACCGCTGCCGTTGGAACAAATTTTGCAGCTGGTGCAGAGAAAAGAATATTGAACCCTTTTCTTGTGGTACACCTATGGTGTTGTCATTCTTACTTTACCTGGCTAATTCAGGCCTACAGGTTGGCACAATTAAGGGCTATCTCGCAGCGCTATCAATCTTTAAGCGCACTGCAGAGGAGCCTTCATACTTCAAAATTCCATTGGTAATACAATACCTAAAAGGATTAACTAATGTTTATCCCCCGAAACCTTTTCAAGTTCCCTTATGGGATTTAAACCTAATTTTAAACTTCCTAAAGGGTGCCCCTTTTGAACCACTACACTCTTGTTCATTGAAGCTTCTCACCCTCAAAACTGTTTTGCTAATAGCATTGACATCTGCTAGAAGGGTTAGCGAGTTGCAAGCCTTATCGTGTAAACCTCCACATACAATCTTTTACAAGGACAAAGTTGTTCTTCAGGTGAAGCCTAACTTCCTCCCGAAGGTAGTCTCGGAGTTTCACATCACTCAGAAGATTATATTACCTTCTTTCTACCCTCCTCCTCATCCGGGGAAGGAGGAAGAGAGACTGCACAGGCTGGACCCTAAGCGAGCCTTGAGCTTCTATATCAGCAGATTGGCTAAGATCAGACAAGCAGACCAACTCTTTGTAGGTTATGCAGGACATAAGTTGGGCCTTCCAATAACAAAACAAACCATCTCCAGATGGATTATTTTAGCCATTCTGGAGTGCTACAAATTGGCAGGAAAGGAGCCTCCTCAAAATCTAAGGGCTCATTCTACCAGGGGTATCGCAACATCCTCAGCCCTTCAAAGAGGGGTGCCAATTCGAGATATATGTGCGGCTGCCACATGGTCGTCCGCACATACATTTACCAAATTCTATAGCCTGGATTCCTCCTCTAGTCAAGAAACTAGATTCGGCAAGGCTGTGTTACACTCTGTCCATTCTGGAAGGGTAACATAACTTTTATTACTCCCGCCTCCAGTCACAATACCACTGCTATGGGAGTCTATCTAAGATAAGGAATACGTCGGAGGACACAATCCCTTCGAAGAACTAGTTACTCTTACCTTGTAACGTTCTTTCGATGGGATGTTCCTCCGACGTATTCCTTATCGACCCTCCCATCCATCCCCGCAGTATGACTTCCTGTGGGTTTGCAGCCTATGCTCCTTCAAGGTGATTAGTCTAATCCAAAAACATTACTGGGGACTACAAAACGGAACTGAGCAACGGACGCTGCGCGCGGCCTTTATAGGCAGGATGACGTCGACGTCGGCACGGAGGCCGTCGAGGGTCATCGACTCGGCGATCATCGACGCGCAGCGCCCTCTGGCGAAAAAATTTTCCGAGGCCAGCAAAGCTGAAGGATTTCTATCTAAGATAAGGAATACGTCGGAGGAACATCCCATCGAAAGAACGTTACAAGGTAAGAGTAACTAGTTCTTCTCTCCTCTTCCTGGGCCAACCCGAATTCTGCACACGCTTTGGCCATCATGGCGTGAAATGACCCAATGTCGTCCGGGGGAGACGGCTGAGCCGGGCTTCTTGGGGTTTCTAACTCTGCCTCCGACTCCCAGGTTGGATCCCTGGAGGGGGATAATGAGACATCCGATAGGGTCCTCCTGTCCGAGTCCGAATCTAGCAGTTCTCCCCGTGCAGCTGAGAGGTCCTCACCCGCTGGTACTGTCGTGGGGATTGACGGAGTTGGCCGACGAGACGGGCCCGGTTCGTCGATAGTGGACCTGGCTGGGGTTGCTTGAGGTAGCCTCGTCCAATGACTTCAACAAAGTCTGTAACGTGGATAAAACTTCCAGCAATAAGATTGACTGCGGATTAAGAAGAGGGGTAGACCCCGGAATGCTGGCTCCCCCGGAGAGAGGCTTGCTAATTCCTCGTAACCCGAGGTCTGCAGGGCCAGCTACTCTCACACCCTCCTCATCTCCCGAGGACACCGACAAGGCCGCCTCTTGCTGCAGCATGGTCTCCCGCAAAACCGGGTCGAATACTTCTGGTCGCCAGGCCTCTTGCGGAATCTCCGTCGACGAGGCTAAAGCCGGCCTCGTCGTCGCTGTTACCACCTGCGGTCCAAGAATAGTTGAGACCAATTGTGTCAATGGTAGAGAAGGGGTCGACAACTGCCCTGCCGTCGACGACAGTGGTAGTCGTGTAGGTCCCTGAGGCGTTCCCGCCTTTTCTGAACTTGACCTACGCTTCTCTGCTTCTCGACTCGAGGTCGATCTATGGTGATCGCCCGAGGAGGATTTCGACCTTTCTTTTCTGTCTTTCTTCGCCGAAGATGAGGATGACGAGACTTTCTTGGACGATGACTCCTTGGAATGGCTTCTTGATGATTCTTTCTCCGGCGGTCGTGATTTCTTCACCGGGGGTTCCGACGATGTCGAGCGGCGCGGGGCCCCTGAAGATTTTGACGCTGAGGCCACGCTGCGCGTGGAGCCTACCCTCAACCATGCCACTAGCCGCCGACTTCGATCTTGAGTCTTTTGGGAGAAGCCTTTACATATGTCGCACTTGTCTGCCGAATGATGAGGGTGTAGACAATATATGCAATCCATATGCCCGTCCCCCTCATACACTTTCTTCAACCCGCACGTAGCGCACGGGCGGAACAGCGCTTTCCCAGACATCAGGACAAAGCTCCAACAACACAACCTTGAAAAAATAGTAGACTATGTGAGGTGATCCCACTACTTTGGAGACCTTTGAAATCTGAAGGGAGCCGCGGGGGCGGGGCATTTATACCGCTACGTCCTAGTGGGGCATGCATAAGCGGCCCCGAAAACGACGTAGATAGGACACAGAAGTGTCGAAAGGTTTCCTATGGGAAACAGCTTTATAAGTGTACCGAGGGTTCCCAGTCTGTCGACAGAATATTCCAAGCATGTGAATCCATGAAAGATCCAATGCTGGAGAAAAAGATGATGCCTATGGAGTAGGTGAAGCTCCACACTCTATGAACACAAAAATGTTAAACACACAGCAAACACATGTAAGAGTGGGAATAAAAGGCTCACACTCTTACCAGGTGAAAAAATAAATCCTAGAAATCCAGCAAAGCTGCTGAGGGACTCAGTAGGTAAGGGAAATTAGCCATTCTGGAGAATTCTCCCTAACGAGGACTAATAAAACAGCAGAGGGCATACCTTGAAGAGGTTTATCAGATATGGGAAGGTGCTGTTTCATGGAGGGGCAGGGGGGGCTTGTCAACGCCTTTGAGGACAATCCTGTTCATTTTTTTACATCTTTGGAGGACGCAATGGACAAGAGCCAAAGAAGTGGCTACAACTGCTTCAATATAAACATAGATGGTTCTGCCAGTGACGTTTCTTTTCTGCTTCAGAAAGTGGTCCTCTTATAGCAACCAACTGCATTGATTCAGGGTTGGTTTCATGTGATGCTACGGGACCTGGGATAGGAACCGTTCTCACAGACGAGCAAAGGGTTGTCCTGTCAGCGTCTCTCACCATGCCTCTCCCCACCAGTGATCGATATGTATCACTTGGTCTATCGTAGCTTGCACTGATTCAAGTCCTGAGACGTGAACCTGTTAATTTTTTTTATTCGACACAAGCCTCAACGAAAAGGAATCTTCTGGGAAATCTTTGGCCACTGTGAGTCCACAGCTTCTGGGAAATCTTTGGCCACTGTGAGTCCACAGCAAGTTGTCGATAATGTGCTGATACATGTGATTAAGTCTTAGTTTCTGTGTCTTATTTCCTGATTTTGAGCACTAGGTACCAGATTAGGGGATTGAAACACTTCAAAGAATATTTTCTCAAATTCAGAAAAATGATTCATGGTGGGACTGTTGGCTGAAACATAAGGTGCTCCCCAGACCAGAGCACAGTGAGTTAAATTACTCAGGATAAATGCAATCTTGGCTTTGTCATGAAGAAAATAGGATGGCTGAAAATGAAGTATCTTTTGCATAGATTACAGAATCCCGAAATCGTCCTGAGTGCCCCATCATATTTCATTGTCAAAACCTGAGCCACAGCATTCTCAGTGAGTGAAGCAGCATTCCCTTGGGCAAAGGTTTGCCTTAGTGTTGCGTTTTCCTGTTTAAGGGATGCCACTTCCACGGGTAAAGATTGTAATTCAGCTTTTAGTTTCACCATGCCGTCGTTTTCGTCTGCGATAGTTGGGCACCTTAATCTATCAAGGTATTTATCCCTCAAGCGCTGCGTACCTGTATCCCGTGGTCTTGTTCATTTTGATCCATTAAATCTGGCCGTGTTGCCCGCATTGTGGTCAGTGTGTTGCTGAGGGTCGACCCAGGATGTCTACAAGAGGTGGGACTCCGGTTCTACCTGGATTAACCCCCTACATGACATCCTCCAATTACTGTCATACAGGGTCAGTGCAGAACACTAGCAGAGGAAGGTGTTAGAAAAGTTGAGGGCTGGAAGAAGAATAGAAGAGCAAGTCAGCGAAGTCAATGTTGTGTGGTAAGTGATATGAAGCCAGATCCCAAGTAAGTCCGGGTAGTTCTATAGTGAACAAATAAAGTTGCATGGATTACACCCCCAGCAGTGAAGTTCGTCCAGGTCCCCTTTTCAACTGCTGCCAAGAATCCTGCTACATCACAGGTGATGCGTTGGTGTTCAACATTCCATGAACCCTCTCACATGTAATCCCATACCCATCAGCCTAGGTATAACACATCTCCTCTCCTTCCTCACCTGGCGCCATTCACTTGACTAGTCACTGTTAGGGAGAATTCTCATAAATGGCTGATTTCCCTTTCCTAATGAGTGCATCAGCAGCTTTGCTGGATTTCTAGGGTTTATTTTTTTCACCTGGTAAGAGTGTGAGCCTTTTTGCCACTTTTACATGTGTTTTACTGTGTGTATTTTTACCAGTTGTGTAATCTTGGGCTCTGGAGCCTCACCTACTCCATGAGCATGTCATGATGCCTACCCCGGGGACCCAGACCAAGTCCAGCAACCCCGAAAGCAGGCATGAAGTTACCCCAAGCAAACCCAACTACCCCCGCTAAGGGGTATTTGGGTGCAGTCCTGGCGCCTATGGCGCCAGGCTCATATGGAGAGTCAGTCATGGCGCCATGGGCGCCAGGCTCTTAGATTAAAACTTACCTGATGCAGACCATGCTGCAAACTTACCTGATGCAGACCATGCTGCAAGAGCTCCAAGCCAAACGAGGCTTGGAAGGGACTATTTTACCCAGGGACTATTTTTTTACTCGGGTGGGGCTGGGGAGGAATACTTACCTGGGACTACTTTGGAGGCTATTTAAACCACGCCCGAAGAGCAGCACATGCTTCGCATTATTCTGCATCCAGCAGCGTAATGCTCACCGTGTCTGCAAGTCTACATCCAGTCTTCTGCCACGCCCGCCTCGAGTTTGGAGCTCCTAGAAAAAGAGAGAAAGAAGGGGAAAAGATTAGAACAAGAGCAATACCTTTGATCCTTACCTGAATTTCCGATCCATCGCGCCTTCGAGCTGGAAGAAAGAAGTTATTTTATGCACGTCGCCTCGCCTGCTGCAGCACCGCGCTGAACTCACCGGCCTTCGCAGCATCTTCACATTTCACCGCATCCTCCTGCATGTTACCGCCGCACTCCGGCACCTAAGGAGAAGACAAGAACAGCAAGGTGAGCCAAGGGAATACACAGAGGAATACCCCCATAGACTTAACTGATTTTACCACCGGGGTACTATTCTTCTTCACGGGTCGGCGCAGCTTCCACTGCATCCTAGCCGAACCCCGGCCCCTAATGGGAAACAAAAGGACAGCAAGGTGAAACAAAGGACTAACAAGGGGAACCCCCCTCACTACAAAAGACTTACCTAATTTTACCGCCAAAGGCATTATTCCCCGAGACTTCATACTTTCTCTCAGCACCTGAATAAGGGAGAAAGCAACAGGTTACATATGGACATTATTTTATCGAACTGTGTTGGATAATACAAATCCTTACCAGAACATTACCGGTTGCCACGAGGAACTCTTCAGTAGGGTCAAGCTGCAACCTGCAAGGAATCGGACAAGGGTGAAAGTCAGGCATTTGAACTCTTACGAACTACATACGTATGGCGTCTTGCCGGGAATATCGGAGTCAATATTGTCCTGGAACTCACCAATTCCTTCGAGCCAGTGAAGCATCTGGTTATCTACGCGCCCCTGCGCTCAATGCAGGATGGAGAGCTCATCTTTTCAAATCATCAGGTGAGACTATAAGCGGGAACATCCAAGGTGATTAGTGGGGAGAACAGCGGGGTGCAGGGATTTACGCTCAACTCCACGGGTGGTTAATTCCCTTTCTCCACTTGCAGAAGAATATTCCTACGGGCCAAGCGAAGGAAGCTAGGTGGGCCAGTCCAGTCCGTCGACTCGGCCCTACGCGTCACATTGGTGGAGACCGCAGCAGTCCAGTCCAGATCGACGCCTCTGTGGGAGCCAGGTGAGCGTAACAGAGCATCATTGTTATGTGTGTTACACAGCACCTTCAGTGCAGTGACACAGGGTTGTCTTTTACACTTCCCACTGACTCCATTTTTCTGGGACTGACTACTGTCTCCAAGAAACATGTAAAGTTGCCATTAACTTTATGTAGTCTCTTTAAATCACAGACCCAGTACACCCCATCTTACATGGAGTATTGGAAAGGGTTAATTCTTATCCCTTTTTATCTGTTTCTCTTGGAGCACTGTTTCGCTCCCTTTTCATCAAGACTTGGCTGGTGGCAGTGGTAACTACCCTATTTTTCATACCGCGGTTATCTTAAATAAACATTGTATTGTTTTAGGCTATTTCATTAGCCTCGAACATAAACCCGCTTGAACAAATATATTTTATTTCAGCTCTGGCTGGGTTTATTCGCCATTTCTTTTTGTAAAAGTCTTTCTCGTGTTTAACTCCGCGCGCCAAACCAGGTTTGGTCCCTTTGTTCGCTGTCTTTTCGCAGGCTTCTGCACAGAAGCCCTTCTTAAGGCACCTGGAAGTCTGGGTAGGCAGGATGTGAGGGAGGGGTCTTAGGACCCCTGCCATGGGTTCCCTTTGTAACCTAAGTCACACTCCTGTTTGATTGGCTCGGTGAGTGCCCTTGCAGGACAGCCACCCTGCTGTGTGATAGACAGCCAGTCTGTGTGAATGGGGGAAAACTGCATAAAAAGCAGGTCTCTGGGACTGGAAAGGCAGAGTTGCCACTGGAACAAAAGAACTAACGAGGAGCTGACAGAAGAGGACCCCTACAACGACTGAACCGCCCGGTGAAGCCCTGCTGCAGTCTGAATCTTCAGAATCCGACGACACAGAAGATCCTCCAGGAATCTTCTTCCCTTGAGCTGGTGGGACCAACCAGTTCGCCCAAACTTCAAGCCAGGACCCCTCCTCTGGTTGAATTCGCTGTACAGAGCTACAGTCAGCTGGATAGCCAGGAAGGTTGGGTTGAAGGAGCACACCTTTTATTCGTTGTTTCGCTCGGCTGCTGGTTTCTTCCCTGGATAGTGCAGGAACCTCCAGTCTTCCTACTTCTTGTCAGTCCGACAGTCGCTTCAGGAACCTTGAGCCTGCAGGAACTACCAGGAACGTCCGCCTCAGCTACAGCTTCTTCTCCGTTTTAAGGTACTGTGCAAATCCGGTTGTTCGTTTCGGTCAACCGTGGTGAAAGTGTTTGAAATCTCTCTCCAATCCAAGGGCTAACTTTTCTGCCAACCAACCTTGTCTGGAACCCGTGGCACGAACTTTGCCACAAACTACCCTGAACCGTGTGATCTTGAGCAAAAGACTTTTGACCGATTTACTTTGGCCCTAAGCCTTTTCTACTTGATTATATCACTGTAGTGCCTCTTGCTCAATTGCCCTGAGTACTTACCTGTTGGTGTGGTTCAATTTCTATTAACTTTTTCTTTCCCTCCCTTTTAAATTGCTGGAGTGCCATTTTGCTCCCACTTCATTTTGTGAGCTTAACTTGTCTGGAACTTATTGGGAGTGGTGTGGTGTATTAAGATTGTGATTTTTAAAACTGCTTACCTTAGTGAAATGTTATATAACTAAAGAGTAAAATAAATATATATTCTTTTACTTGGAAACCTTGAGCCAATGTTTGTTTTTTAAATCATAGTAATTGCTGTCCTTTGTGTAACTATTTGATACTGCTCACTTGCTCTTGAGATAAGTCTGGCTGCTCAGCCATCGCTACCACTTTTACTGTGTAGTACAGGCTTGTACCAAAGGTTAAGTTGTTCTGTCACTTGTAGTCTTAATTGTGTGTGGTGTGCATATAATTCTCTCTAACACTGGTGTACAGCGGTAAGTTTCAAAGTTAGAATGCTGCTATTACCTTGGATCAACTAACCACAAGGCTAAAATCACTAAAAATCAATATTAATCATGTCTGATATGGAAAGCCACAGTCAGGAGACCCTCCTGAGTTACACTGCTAATTATCTAAGAAATATGTGTAAAGAAAGGAAACTCTTGGCCAAAGGCAAAAAGTCTGAATTGATTGAAAAGTTGTTAAAGAACCAAAGTCTGTAGAGTGGGTCTGAAATACCTGACTCTATAGCAAATGTGGAAAGTATTGAGGATGATAATATGTCTGTTAATGATGAGTTGGAAGAGGCAGATGTGTCTCCTAATGTAGGTCTCTCTGCTCCCTTGCCTGCTCAGCAACCTCAACCCTTGTCCACTGGGACCCCCACAGGTCCTACACTCAGTCCTGAATTCATTGCGCTAGAGAAGATGAGGCTTGAACTGGAATTCAAACGTTTAAATGCACAAACTGAACAAAAACACCGAGAATTTAAGCTCAGAGAAATGGAGTTGAATCATGAACTAGCAATGAAAAGATTATCTCTTGAAAATGCTTCTCTCCCAGAGTCTTGTAGGTCTTCCAGTCCTAAGAGAGCCTTATGCCTAAAGAAATTGTGGGTATGTATGGGGGCAAGCTTGACATTTTGGATTGGTTGGCAATATTTAAATATAACCATGGTATTCAAGGTCTTACAGGGAATCAATTGCTTCCCTGGCTCTTCTCTAGGCTACCCACTGTTGCATCTGATGTTGTGATGGACTTGGGGGAGGTGGATAGGATGGATTATGAGTGTGTGAAGCTAGCTTTAATTGCTAGATTTGGGAAGGCCCCTTCCCAGTACCCTAAGAGGTTTAGGACCCTCAAAAAGCATGATGGTACCCCTTGGGCCACCTGGGTATGTGAATGTTTGAAAAACCTAGATTGTTGGATTAAGAGTTACAGAGTAAACACTTATGAAGGAATGAGAAATCTTGTTATGTTGGAGTCTATTTTTGATGTCTGCTCTCCTGAGCTCAGACAGCACTTGGCTGATTCTAAGGAGATAGATCCAAAGAAGCTAGCTAAGGCTGCTGTCTTGTGGGTTGCCAACAGGGCTACTCACAAGGATTCTGGGGCTACTCAGAACAAGGATGAGGGAAAACAGCCAAAGAGAGATAACAAGGAGAATTAAAATACCTCCCCTCCAGAAGAGGTCCCCAAACATAACCAGGGAAAGCCACATGGGAAACCAAATAGGGCTAGTGAATCCTCTGGTGCTCAACCAGAGAGAGGTCAGCAGAGGCCCCCATTTCAGAGAGCATTTGGTAAATGCTATGTTTGTGGGTCAACTAGCCATGTCAAAGGAGATCCCAGGTGCAAGGGTAAACCTGCAGGGATCAGCACTGCCTCCTTAGCCTTCACCCCAGAGGAAGGAGCACAAATGGCTAGTGCCCACTTTCAACTATTTGCTGAAGCACCCTTGGGTATTCAGGCAACTGTATCCTTACAGTCCATGGGTCTGGGTAAGAAACCAAATATGGATGTGTACAACTCTATTCCAGAAAACTCTAGGGAATATTATATGGGCAGTGTTCTTGTCAATGGCCAGGATACTCCTGCCAGGAGAGACACTGGGGCCAGCAGAACAGTACTAGATTAAAGCCTTTTCAAGTCTGAGGATGTTGCTAAGGCACCCAAAGGTCCCACTAAAGTTTCTGGAGGCCCAGTCCAGTTGGTTCCAATTCTGCCAGCTCTCATTCAGTGTAATAATATGACAGTGAGGATCCCTGTCAGTGTCCAGAATGAGGTGCCTGGGAGAGTCCTGTTGGGGAATGATATAAAAGCTCTAGGAGTAGTATCCAGTACCCCCAGGCCTCCCAGTGAGAGAAAACAGAACCAGACCAAATTGGCTAGTGAGGCAACCTTCAGAGACCACTCTGAGCCTGTGGGAACCTCTACAGAGAACCCCACTGCAAGCCCTAGTGTTAGTAAATTGACCTCTAACCCAGGTAAATCTGAGACTAGTATAGTAGGGAAATGGGAGCCCCAACCAAGCTCCATCATGGCACATCCAATTGTAAAGTCTTTGACTCCCCCTGCTTCTAAGGAAGAGGTGGATAGACAGATTGGAGCCCTCTCTAGGCATGGAAGAACTGGTCTTTCTCAAAGCTGATGGAAAACCAGGAATAATAGGTCTAAGGCTAAACCCCTTAAGACTTTTGGAGCTTCTACTGAAGACTCCAATGTAAATCCTAGTATTAGGAGAGAAACTTCTAAAATAGGTAAGGTCAGATCTCAGAGGAAGTGGCAGCATGTACCTTGCTTAACCACAGCCCCTCCAACCAAGATACCTGAGACCCAACCTGCTCTTGTGAGAGAGGTGGCGAGGAACCAGGGAGGCCCCTCTAGATCTAAGGGATTCCTTTCTAAGGACCCCTTGAAAAGCCTATTGTAGGTTCAGAGGTTGTTATAACTTCTGAGAGACTGATAGATCAGATCCCCTATAACTTAAAAAAGAGTGATGTACCTCAACAGGTTTGTAGGTCCTATAGTCTAAAAATAATGATGTCACCACCAAAATGTTGATGGTCTCTCTAGGATGTTTTTAACCCCCTAGAGGTAGAGATTCATCCAGGAGTGGATTAAATCCTCCTGTTCCTTAGTCTGGGGGGCAGAGGGGGCAAGTGTTAGGGAAAATTCTCACAAATGGCCGATTTCCCTTACCTAATGAGTCATTCAGCAGCTTTGCTGGATTTCTAGGGTTTATTTTTTTCACCTGGTAAGAGTGTGAGCATTTTTCCCACTCTTACATGTGTTTTGCTGTGTGTATTATTACCAATAGTGTGATCTTGGGTTCTGGAGCCTCACCTACTCCATGGGCATCATTTTTATGTGTGTTACACAGCACCTTCAGTGCAGTGACACAGGGTTGTCTTTTAGACTTCCCACTGACTCAATTTTTCTGGGACTGACTACCGTCTCCCAGAAACATGTAAAGTTGCCATTAACTTTATGTATTCTCTTTAAATCACAGACCCAGTACACCCCATCTTACATGGAGTATTGGCAAGGGTTAATTCTTATCCATTTTTGTCTGTTTCTCTTGGATCACTGTTTTGCTCCCTTTTCATCAAGACTTGGCTGGTGGCAGTGGTAACTACCCTATTTTTTTTTATTTTTTATTTTTTTTTGTATGAATCAAAATAAAAAGATTGATTTTTACAAAGAGCTTGTCACTGTCCATGTCTGTTAAATGTCTTTTTGTTGATTTTGTTTACATGAGAAGCAAAGTTGCTAGGGTTTTCAGCCTTCTACGGCCTCTTCAAACTTGTATTAGTGAGTCGAAGATATGATTAATCATGATCTCTATTCACTCGCAGCTGCTACCTCTAGGTTTCGCGAAGTTGAGAGGGCAAACGTCGCGTCCTGACTTTCTGCTGTCATTTCTGGAGAGGTCAAAGTGTCCAGTTTTGCCATGATTTGGTGAACTATTTGAGTGGTAGCCGTTAGCCAGGTCGGTCTATCTCCACTAGTCATTCTTGACCACCAGCAAAGTTCACTGTCTAAAGAAGGGTCCAATGAGAAGTGTCGCATGTAGGCGGTCCTAACTGGTTTGGTTTCTGGGCAACCCAGTAGGAGATGTTGAACTGTCTCTTTTTCGTTTGTATTGTGACATAATCTGCAGTGTGATAGAGTTGACATTCCCCTAATAGCTCTAATTTCATTTGTAGGCAACAAATTCAATCTCACTCTTAGAATACAGTTTCTTGCTTTTCTGTTGGGAAATTGTTTGATGTATCCCTGTAATTCATTCAGTTTCTTTGTATTCGGTGGCAAGTGTTGAGTTAGCTTGTTTTCTGAAGCTTTTGCCAACGTCTTAATCCAGTCTAGCTCTTTAGTTTTTTTCAGAATTTTTCCCGGATTTGTGATCAAGTCATTCTCGTCACATTCAATTTCTTTTAGCAGTCTTGAGATGTAGGTCTTCCAGGATTGTAGAATTTTGTTAGACTCGGCTGCTAGTTCGATTTTGATCAGTCTGTATAGCAGTGGACTTTCAGGAAGTAAGATTTTTCTGTAAAGCCTTAGTGAATTACAGTTCAACGTCCCTTGCAGGGACAGAAGACTCAGTTCCCTTCGAATTGATGCTACCGGCGTAGACGTAGGAAGGCCGAGAACAGTTTGCCAGTAATAGGCTTCAAGTTTTGGCCAAATTTCACGCGGGAGCAATATCATTGCTTCAGTACCGTAGGTTAGAGCAGGAACCACCTTCATTTTGTAAAAATCAATTGCCGGGATCGTAGAAAAGTGACCCAGTTTATGATCGATAGCTTTTCCTTGTGAAGCAAGTTTCCTGGTTTTTGTTCTCAGATGATATTGCATGGCTGTTTCTTTTTTGGTGTTGTCCAGCACAATACCCAGGTACTTGAAGTTTTGAACTTTTTCGATCTCCTCTGATTGAAAAAACCACTTTAGTTTTTCAGTTTTCTTCGTTGATTTTCCCAAGGTAAGTATTTTTGTTTTGGTTTTGTTTACTTCCAGGTTATTTGCTGTAGTATACTCGTACAGGTTGTCCAGTTGACGCTGTAGACCTATAGCTGTTTGATCGATCAGTATAAGGTCATCTGCGTAGAAAATTCTGCTAATGGTGTGTTGACCCACCCGGGGTGGGAAGGCTCTCACAGAGGCTTCTGAAATTTGAAAATCCAGAGGTAGGCCAAAAAGAGGGAGGGAGCCAAGGGGCATCCCTGTTTGACACCTCTTTGGGTTGCTATTGGTTTTGATAGCAGGCCTTGGTAGTTCAGTTTAACACGGACTGTCGTGTTCATATATAGTGCTTTAATGGGGTTCAGTATGGACTCAGGGCAAGACCAGGTTTTCAGTTTCCTCCAAAGCGCAGACCTGTCGACTCTGTCAAATGCTTGGGAAAAGTCTATGAAGGCCAGATGTAACCTAGGCCCTCCTTCGAGCATTTTGATTTTCAGTATACTTATCAGAAGAATATTGGCTGTAGTTCCCAAGTTCTTTTTAAATCCAGATTGAAATGGATCATTACATGCAGCGTTCAAGGCCCATTGTTGGAATCTTTTCAGTAGCAAAGCGCCGAATAGCTTTCCTATTGGATCAAGGAGCGCTATGGGGCGATAGTTCACTGGATCGTTGATGTCTCCCTTCTTGTATATGGGTACAATTGTGGCTGTGGTCCAAGAAGCAGGAATTGATTTTGATTCCGCACATCTTGAGAAGACTTGACAGATAAAAGAGGACCAAGCTTCTGGGCTGGATTTCAGGTCTATATTTGTAATACCTTCGGGGCCAGGAGCCCTTGAATTTTTCAGGTTGACGATTAGGTCGAAAATTTCTTCTTGATCGCTGATTTTTACCCAGGGTAGTTCTTGACTCTCTAGTGTAGCGGGTTTCTGGCCCCAAGGTAGACCAAAAGTTTTCTTTATGTATTTGTCCCAAGTTGCTTCTCCAATAGCGTTTTCAATGCTTGCACTACTGGTAGATGATTTGGAGTTTATTAATGTCCAGAAATCTTTCGCATTTTTTGTGCAGATGGCTCTCAAAATAGCTTCGGAGTCTTGTTGATATAGAGTTCTGCGATGAGATTTTAGCCAGGAGCGGTAAGTGGACTTCACTTTCCTTTTCTCGCTCTTTGCTTGGTTAACTTCAAGTTTTCCGGCAATTCTAATTGCTTTGCGGTATTCTCTTCGTTTTTCCACTAGCCGTATGTCATACGAATGCTTTGATTCTAGGGGGAGAGATCTCGTAGTACCAGGCTTCCTATATGTTGTTAACAAGGGGCCGTAATCGGTCTCAAACTCCAGGTTACTTGTTTTGGCCTTACTGTACTTATTGGATAGTTATAATATCTTTCGCTGTAAGGCGTAATCTGTTTCCCTGAGGATTTAGTTCCACCTGGTAGTTCAACGATTCAACTGCTTTGATGGAGCTTTGCCACGTTGTAATTAGAGGGTTGTGATCACTTGCCGTTGTTTGTTTCACCTTGAAGTCTAAGATCAAGTTCAAGAAAGGGCGTGATACGAATATGTGGTCAATTGATGACTCGGAAACCCCATTTGACCATGTCGGTGGACGTGACTTGTCTGGAAAGACCGTGTCTAAATTCTGGAACTGTCTAGACTTCATAAGGTCGAGCCACTCACTTCCTCTTAAGACGGCAGGGGTTATGGCTTTTTTTGGTTTTTGTTGGGGACATGCTGCATTTAGATCACCGCAAATTAGTATATACGTCACTTGGTGGACTGTCAGAATCTCGTCTATTTCTAGTTCCATTTCTCTAAGGAAAGTAGTCACTTCTGTTTTTGCTGGATTCCAGTATATATTTAAAATAGCTAAAGATGTGTTTTGGTCTTTCTTGTCGTGATTGCTTTGTTGGGACCACTTTAGAAGAACTACTAGAAGGTGTTGGTTGGCTCTTAAGACTTTTTCCAGTTGTAAGCCGTGCCCCATGCGGATGGCTGCCAAAAGGCCAGAAGATGGCTGGCCTTTCGTGCTTTTTAAAGCTGGCGCCAAGACAAGTTCGTAGCCATCTAAAGTCGATAGTTTTGTTAGCCACGTTTCTTGTAGACATAGTATATCATAATCCCCTAGATGGATTTCGCCTGGGTTGGTCAAATGGTAGAAACCCCTCGTGTTCCAAGAACATAGACGGATTTCATGTCTACCCACGTCAGTTGTCTGGTGGTCTGTATGGCTGTTTTCCGAGTACTTGGGTTGCTATTGAATTTTCTTTGATGTTAGTGCTTTTGGAAGCCAAGCCCATAGGCTCGTTGCTGTAGACTTGGTTAAAGTTCCAGTTTTGTCCAACGTTGATGGTTGTTCCGGTTGGCTGAAGGTCTTGCGTAAGTTTTCCCTAGATGGAGTGTTTGTAGAGGACATTTGAATATTCAGGTTCGTTTTTGGTCCTGTTGCATCGTACTTCGAGATAGATTTGACTCGCCCCTTTGGACTGGGTAAAGCGTGGGTTTTAGTGTCGCTGTTCTCACTCTGCTCTATTCTGGCCGTCGACCGTTCCCCATTTCTTTGGCATGTTTGGGTAATTGAATTAGTTTTTGAATAGTCGCCTTGGGATTTTCCGTTTCCCCTCGGGGTGAGGGGTTTAGTGCGCGAGTGATCTCTGCTGTTTGTTGTTTCTGTGAGGTCGTATCCCATCTTTAGTAGATTTTTTGCTTCTCTTTTTAGCAGGTCTTTGATTGTTGTTGAAGAAATGTGCAAATATGTTTGCGCCTTACCTTTCCTGTGGCTTGGATCAACTATCCTTAGGTCATTCGTATTAATTATCCTCAGCTTGGGCACATGATTGAATAGTATTAGTACTGAGCTTCTATTCAAAATCACGTCGTCATGGTTTCCTGGAATTTGTTCCAGTTTGAGGACCCACAGTCGTTCTTGAGGGGCTTTGGAGATCTTTTTGTATTTTTCTGTTTTGGATCTGTAATGCAGAACCTCGATTTTTTGTTTTCGGTTACTTTGTTCAGGTCTTTCATCGCTAGACTTTTTTCCTTGTGATTGCACCTCTTTCGAGGCTTCATGGCTCCGAGCGTGATATCTTTGTGAGTCAAACCTTGAACTAGTGTCCCTCACCTTGTAGGAGCTCGTTGTTAGTTTTTGTTGGGTTGTTGGCTGAAGTTCCGTTGCTTTCGGTTCCAGCTTCTTTAAATTTTGAATTGTTTTGTTACGACGTTCTTCTAATGTGAGGAAGGGTACAAGTTGGTTTAGGCGCACTTCTTCTAAGGTGGCATCTAAGCTGGAATGATGGCCCACTAGGATTTCTGTTTTTCCTTGCGATTTAACTATTTCCTCGATGGTGTCTGATGGATAGCCTTCCTCTAAGTGCAGGCTAATATTCATCAACGATTCCTGGATCATGAAGTCTTCAGTCGTTTTGGGAGAATAAGTGGCTGTGTTCTGGGGGGTGGGAGTGCTCTGGGTTGCCGAGGGAATAGTCTCCACTCTAGCACATTCTGGGTCGACTCTGTTAGGTTTAGTTCTGGGTTTAATTGAGGGTTCCTGTTGTTTCTTGGGGTTGGAAGGTTGGACATCGCTCCTTTTGCTTTGGTCCTTATCCGTTTTCTTTTTGGTAAAGATCTTGTAGGCTTGTTCAGTGCTTTTGCTCTGGAAGGGGTATCCAGTGTCTGGGGTGAAGGTGTCGTCTACTACCAGCACCACTTCCTTTTTCTCATCTTGGCCTCTAGGTTTTGTTATAGAATTCGTTTGGCTTGTGTCGGTTTGGGTTTGACAGTTTTTGATGGTAGTTTTCACTGTCAAATCTATGAACGTGGAGGTTTGTTCTCCCACCTCTCTCGTGGTTTTATTTTGCAGTGAATCGGCAAGTGTTGGATTTTCTTTTCTCGCTTTCTGTTGTGATGGAGTAAAATAAAGATTTTGGTCTTTTGCTTGTTTCAGACGCTCTTCGTGGGCCATCACATAGCCCTCCAGGAAAATGAGTTTCGTGTACATCATCGCTTGAATTGAAGTGTGGTCTTTGAGAGTCTCATTTAAGGATTCATAAAGTTTGGTGAATGAGAGGGCGCTAGAGGGCCAACCAAGATGGCCGCCATGGTCTGAGCTCCTGTTGCGCCCCGCATTAATCCTGCTCAATCCTCCCACACCCTGTACTTAAAAGCTTTAATTTCCCGGCTTCAGGCCGCCCACCCTGCCCAGCAGCCTACCAGTGAAATCCCGGCGAAAATCGGCCATTCCCTACCTGTTCGGGACCCAGCGTGACCCGGGCCCCGAGACCGGCGAGGCCGGCCCGACCCCCGGCGGCGGCTGGTCCTGCACACACACCCCCTCCGGCTCGAGGACTGCGCTCCGGACCACCGAAGAGGCGCGGCGGGTGCCGGGAGATCGAGAGGGGTCCGCCCACGGTGTGCCTGTTGGGGGCCGCCCCGGAGACGTCCCGGACCTTGCCTGGAGGGGCGGCCGGATCGGGGGATTCGCCTGTCGGCGCAGTGGTGGGCCGCTGAGGCTCGGCAGAGGAGGAGGCCCAGCATCCGCTCCCCCGGCGCCGGAGCCCGCCCCCCTATCTGCGAGACACCCAAGCCCACGGCGAAGCTCCCCTGCAGCGGAGATCCTCAGCGACGTGCCACAGAGACAGCAGGTACGGAGGTGGGGGAGGTCGTGCTTCGTGAGCGAGTCAGGCCTTCCCGAGCCGGCCCGCCCCCCCTCCCGTTTGCCCCCCCGCCGCGCCGGGCCGGGGGGTTTGTCGTGCCTCCCATGGCACTCCGGAACAGTTACTACATGGGGGCTCGGAGCGGCGAAATGTGGGCCCAATGAAGGGCTCCGGAGTGATCGGATAACGGGGTATAGAGCCCGCCCCGCCCTCCTACCTAACTCTAAAGCAGGCGCTGGACCCAACTCGAAGGCGGATTGCTCCACACGGTCCTCTCCGCACACACCCTGCTGCCGGGCCGAAGCAGCTCCATCACAGCAGCACTATCCATCCCCCCGCAGCGACTTCAGCAACGCGCTCCTCACAAACACACTGTGCAGCATATCCCCCCCCCCCCCCAGGTCAGCCAAAATCGGTCCCACAGAGTGCTTCTCAGAACGCACGAAACACAGCGCAAGAGTGAGGAGCTGACTCACCACACAACCGAAAACCCCCCCCAAACTGGTCCAGCCAGGTGGGTCCAAAGATCACCCATAGCGCAGTAAAGCACTGCTGGTCTCACTCTAAGATCCCCTGATTCACGTTGGAAATGGGGAAAAGCGACAAATCTCAGAGGAAGTTAACTTTTGAGGGGGGCGCGACTCCTAAAGCCCCCATTAATCGTGAGGATCAAACTCCTGCCTCCAGCAATTCACCCCAGATGGAATCAGAGGGTAACTCATCTGAAATCAAAGAACTCCTATTGGAATTGAAAGCTGGCATTGGAAATTTAAACAACAAAATGGACGGCCTCGCCTCCAAGGTCGACCTCCTTCAATACCGCATGGACACACACTCAGAACGCTTAAATGAGGTCGAACAAAGAGTGTCAAACCTAGACGATGGCGCCTCGACCCTCTCAACCAAAGTCTCGCAGCTCGAAGCTCAAATGAAAATAACAATGGCCAAATGCGAAGACTTAGAAGGCCGTTCAAGGAGAAATAACATAAGAATCATCGGGGTGAGGGAACAGCAGCCACAAGGTAGAATGGAGGAGTTTGTGGAGTCTCTCTGCACGTCACTCTTCAGTAGAGAGGCACTGTCTCAAGTCTTCATCGTAGAGAGAGCACACAGAATTTCTTCGGCCCGCCCTGCCCCCGGCGCGCCGCCTAGGCCTATCATCGCAAGGATGCTCAACTATAGGGACCGAGACATTATATTACGCCTAGCTAGAGAGAAGGGTGACCTGGTCCATGATGGCGACAAAATCCATATCTATCCAGACTTCTCTCCTACAGTTCAAACCCAGGGGAAATCCTTTACCGCCATCAAACAAAGACTCAGAGCCAATCAATTCCCCTACTCAATGCTCTATCCTGCACGTCTCAGAGTACAACAAGGAGAGAGGGTCCATTTTTTCCAATCGCCCGAAGACGCAGGCTTGTTTCTCGACCAGATAGGCTGCCCTGATCCGAGCCCCGGTCGCCCCAGGCCCCAAAGAGACAGAAATCTCAGGAATCCACCATAAACCGGAGCGACCAGAGCCGGCTTTCAAACTCACGATAAGTTGCAATAAGTACAGGTACAACTCTTCTTGTTTACAACGCGGGGCAGGGATACTTGGAACGCCCCAGGCGCCCCTAGCACAGCTCCAGTTCATTCCCCAAAGTTCACTCAGCGACCAGTTTAGTTTCTATTGTTCTAAGCTGAGTCCCTTGGGGGTAAAGTTCTCACAGCGACATGGTATCCACATGTTTCGCCTTCCGTTTTGTTTGGTTATTGAGGGTTCTCCCTGTGGGCCAGTTGGGGGTTGCCCACCTCAAAGAGAGAAACACCACGGGCCATTGGGGGGCTACCCATGACCGGTGCCCTCAGAGTTTATCAGGGAAGTTCTGCGCCACCAGTTCTCAACCACCCCCCTGCTCTCCGCCTCCCAATCAGGTGCTGGGGTCGTCTTGTCAAGCTGTGTTCCAACTCAACACCAGTTCCAGCAAAACCCACCCCGACGCCACACTACGGCCATTTTCAGGTGAAGATCTCTGGTCATATAGAAAGATATACCCCTTCCATTCAACGTTCTAACATGGAACATAAGAGGCGGCAACATTCCAGCTAAATCCAGGAAAATATTGCAATACCTCAGACGTCACGAAATTGACGTGGCGATGATCCAGGAAACCCACCTCCTCCCAGGGAAGGACCACCAATGGGCCAAGAGTTGGGGCTGTCACAGATACTACTCCTCCTACTCAACTTACTCCAGAGGAGTCGCTATTCTCATCCACAGGAGGTTGAGCTTCCGCATGATACGCACAGCGAAAGACGCAGAAGGGAGAGCGATCCTAGTGTGCGGCATAATAGCAGGCCAGAAAGTGACCCTTGTGAACTCCTACGCTCCAAACACAGATGGCCCAGACAATTTTGGATGGGTGTTCACCCAGCTCTCCATGCAGGACCCAGCTACCATAATCTGGGGGGGGGGGATATGAACACTGTATTGGATCCAGTAAGAGACAGATCGAAAGCCTCTTCACGACCTCTGACCAAAGCGGGACTCCAAATCAAAGAAATTTGCAAGGCCTTCAACCTGCTAGACATCTGGAAGGCATCGAATGGCGGGTCGCGTGAATTCACATATCACTCATCAGTACACAACACGAGCTCCCGCATCGACTATTTCTTGGTCTCAGCCAGCAGTCCATTTTCAAGCGACCGCTGCTGCATACATCCGAGAACACTCTCCGATCACTCCCCTCTTTTCCTTAGCCTCAAACCTGCCACTCCTTCCCCGCCATTACAGCGATGGCGCTTCAAAACAGGCGCAATGAGAGATGAGGTGTTTGCCTCTGAACTAAGGGAGGAGATCAACATGTTTCTCGAGGTCAATGTAGGATCAGTCCCCTCAGCAAGTACAATCTGGGAGTCCCTAAAATGCTTCATCAGAGGAATCTGCCACGCCAAGGAAAACGGTATCCTAAAGCTCATCAGGCGCGAGCTCACAACCAGCGAGGAGAGGTTAAAAGCTCTTGAACTCCAAGCCACAAACGGGGCAGATCCTCAAATAACAGCAGACTTGAAAGAAGAATTGCTAAAATGTAATCTCGCAGCAGACCGGGAGGTCAAATTCCTGAATCGCAACAACCAAGTCCGTCAACACGGTGAAGGTCAAAAACCTGGGACCCTCCTAGCAAATTTAATCAGAGCTGATAGCAAGCACGCGCAAATAGATCTGATCCGGACCAAGAGAGGTGAGCCGGTTCACACCGACGAAAAGATAGCAGAGGAGTTCCGTAACTACTACCAAGACCTCTATAGTGCTAAACTCAGCAAGTCTTCAACCGCCCCACTAGAATACCTGGAAGACACGGAGCTCTACTGGTTCGAACAGGCTCTCCGTGAACCCTTAAATGAAATGATCACGCAAGAAGAAATCATAGATGCCATAAAGTCCCTTCCCAGCTCCAAAGCGCCGGGCCCCGACGGACTGACGGGAGAATTTTACAAGTCATTTGCAAGCACATTGGCCCCCCTTCTGGCGGAAGTCTACAGAGAGGCACTGGAAAGGGGACACCTCCCACCCTCCTCCCGTCAAGCCAATGTCATTTTGCTCCACAAACCTGGCAAGCCCCCCGAAGATTGTTCATCCTACCGACCAATTTCTCTCCTCAATCTTGACAATAAAATTCTCGCCAAGGTGCTGGCGGGGAGATTGATGCCAGCCCTCGTATTGGCAGACCAAGCCGGCTTCATACCGGGCCGCAACACGACTTTCGGAATCAGGAGGATGTTCGGGGTCATTGCCGCACTGGACCCCTCGCTACAGGCTGTGGCGGTTCTTCTCGACGCAGAAAAGGCCTTCGACTCAGTGGAGTGGCCGTTTCTGTTCATGGTTCTCACCAGGATGGGCCTAGGGGCCCGCTTTATCAACCTTGTTTCCCTCCTCTATACCAAGCCACGCGCCAGCATCATCGTGGGTACAGCCAAGTCAGCTCCAATAGATTTGCAACGAGGCACGAGACAGGGCTGCCCACTATCGGCCTTAATTTTCGCTCTGGTGATGGAACCACTGGCCTCCAAACTCCGTGAACAACAGCAGCAGAGGGGACTCATTATTGGTCCTCACAAGCTCATCATCTCTCTCTATGCCGACGACGTTGCACTGTTCATCCGAGACCCTGAGGACAATCTGAATCCAGTCATGAGGGAAGTCATCAAGTTTGGAGCAGCGTCAGGTCTAAAAATCAATCAGACTAAATCCATTGTATTCCCCCTGACCCCAGCCACCAAACAGATTCCAGATGACTTCCAATTTACATGGAAATTCTCCAAGGTTCGGTACCTCGGCATACAATTATCCCTAAAGTGTCAAGATGTGTTTCGTGATAATTACGAAGAGGCAGTCAAGTCTCTGCAAGACAAGATTTCTCGATGGAAGTCCCTTCCACTAACCCTCTGGGGTAGGGTCTCCCTGGTAAAGATGGTGATCCTTCCAAAACTGTTATATCTATTCAACAATATCCCTCTGTTGCTGCAACAATCCTTCTTCAAAAAATTGAAAAGCCTGGTCCTTGAACTACTCTGGGCGGGCAAGCCTGCCAGAGTGGCGTACACCACGCTGACACTCCCGGTCACAAACGGGGGTCTGGCGCTGCCTGACCTCGAGAAATACTACTGGGCAGCTCAAGCACAGTTCCTCAGCCACTGGTATGCCTCGCCAGCTTCCCGACCACATGTACAAGTCGAACGAGCCCTCGCCACACCGAACTTCCTAACCGCGGTTGTCCTTAGCCACACACCGGTCCCCAGCTCCACGATGAACGTAATGCTCACGACGTACAAAGTCTGGAAGACTCTGGCCCAGAAACTCGGAGTGCAGTCACGGTACTCCCCACTCCTACCCGTCAAGTTTATTCCCGGAGTCCCACTGACCTCAGAGTCGGTGTTCCACCAGTGGGTTGAAAAACTGAGCATACGAACCCTAGGGGATCTTTTCACAGAAGAGGGCTTTCTCACTCCAGAACAAGCCAAAAACAAAGGGGGCAACACTGCATTGGATGTATTCCTTTACTTCAGGACCCGCTACACCATTCAGGCGCTGCTGCCAGACTTCCCGCGTCAACCACCAACGTGGCAACTATTGCATAATGTTATCCAAGCACAGGGTGAAGGTAGACTGGTGTCTCAGATCTATAAATCTCTCATCCCCAATACGACTGTCGCCATCACAGGTGCAAAAGCCAGATGGGAAAAGTCATTGCACGTTGACATCTCAGACGAAGACTGGTGTTATAGTCTGAAACAAACTCAAAAAGTGGCACTTAACTCACGCTTAAAACTTATACACTTCAACTTCCTCCATCAAACTTATCACACACCAGCAAAAACGAACAAACATCACCCAGACGCAGATGCGAGATGCAGCAGATGCGGGACAACTTCAGCAAATTTTGTACATCTAGCTTGGGACTGCCCCGAACTATCATCCTTCTGGAAACAAGTCCTGGACACGACAGCTGCTATTGTGGGAGAACCGATACACCCGAGCCATACAGCAGCCCTGCTAGGCATGACTAGGCTGCTCTCACCTCCAACAAGAAAACTTGCCGGGGTTTTGTTGACTCTGGCTCGGAGGAGGGTTGCCATGGCCTGGGGTCGGGGCCCCCCCCCCCGACAGTCGCCGCCTGGCGCAGAGACCTGCTTTACTACCAAGATGTTTATCAAACTCCTCCGACTGCACACCCGACCACCTGACATCTGGGGACCATTGACACTATTCTTGAGAGGGGAAACGGAGGACCAATTGTCTGATTCCTCGGACTCTGAAGTTATCCAGCGGTGAGGGCTGGCCCTTGGTAATTCCATATCCTTGGAGCGCGAGGTGGGGGTGGCCCACACGCAGCAGGAGATAACATTGTATCTGGGGGGGCGGGGATGTTGGAGAAGTGCGGGGGTGGTCTCCGGGTGGATACTGGGTCAAGGCGCAAAGTTTAAAGTCCACCCTAATGTGGGTGTGAAGTTGTATTGAGGTTTAAATACCTAAAAAATAAAGTTTAAAAAAAAAAAAATAAAGTTTGGTGAATGGGGTGAGGCCTATTGAAATTGCAGACATGATGGAAAAAATGTCTGTTTTTTTCGCTGATGGAGTTTTTGAAGGCGATTTGGCTTGGTTGCTAGGACTTCTTTGAGGCGAAAAAACAGTAGAGGCCGTCTTGTAAGATTTATGATAATGTCTTGTGGAAGGATGGTCGAGAGAGTGTCTTCTGTGAGAAGGCCTGGCTGGTACTGTAGAAATTGATTTTGGGCTTTCCGTCTCACGACCAGTGCTTCTAAAATGTTCTTTGTCCACTGTAAGGGCGCTATTTGGCGTTAGAGATTGGGCCAACTCCGCCGTCGGAATAGAATCATGCTTTTCCTGGTCTGGAGGAGGTCCAGAGTCTGACCAAGAGATTTGGGGATCGGGCTGAAGATCTTCCGATCTGGGAATTGTTAAAACTTGCTCTTTTGTGGTCACCGGTGTTGAGTTCTTGACTGGTTCATTTGTATTGATTGGTAGGCCAACGTCGTGCTCCTTGTCATTGCTTTTGTTGGAAATTTCCCCGGTTGGTGCTTTTGGTTGTACGGGGTGGTTTGTTTGGAGCTCTCTCCCCTTCTTCGTCTGGGGCTGAGGATTCTGTTTTGACGGTGGTGGCGTAGCCTCTGAGGTGTCGGAAAGTTGCTTCTCCTTTTGGTGTAAAATAGCAGTAGCTAAAGTCGCCAATGTTTGTGGGTGGTGAGTCAGTTGCATAGTCTTCCTGTATTTTGACGGTGGGGAGTTTTCTTCTAGTGCTTCCAAAATTTCAGTGTCCGTAAGCTCTAGAGTGCGATGAGAGTATTGAGAATATTGAGAAGTTTTTGGATTGAAAAATCTGGTGAGCAGGTTTTGTGAGGCATTGCCTTACCTGACCTTTTCGAGTAGGCTGTTAGGCCGTTGTTATTAGTTATCTTTGTGACTAAGCCCTTATTTAAAAGCAGCCTTCTTTTTTTGTTGTCTTTTTTACCGCCTTTAAGGCGTTTCTTTTCTGTTGTTTTATGAGCTGCCGGTGAGTGTCTAGGGCGTTTACTTTGTTTTGACCTGGCCGGCGTTGAAGTAGTCCACAACTTATCTGGATTTTCCTGGTCATTGCAAGCGAGTTCCTCATCCTGGTGGAGAGACTCGGGGGGAGCCCTCAGTGCCGAGGCGGATGACTGTGGGTCCCGCCCCCGCGGGGCGGGGTCTTCTTTTTCAGCGGCCGCGTCGCTGTGTATGAAGGCTACAACTGTAACGCGGTTGCAGGGTTCGACCACTCCGGACTCGGCAATTACTGGGCCTTCTTCGTGCGGCTGACTTTGGTTTTTGCCGGTCCTCGAGGCTGCATCGGAGGCTGAGGCCTTGGACGACGGCAACGTACATCCTCGTGGGCCTGGATCCTCTCCCCTGGACGGCACAGACCTAATATCTCCTCCGGGACCAATAGGTGAGGGCTCCAGAGGGACAGTGATCGCAGGGTCCACGAGGTACCCGGTGAGTCGGGCCTCAAGATGTAAATCCTCTATGATTGATGTTGCAGAAGCTCCTGGCTCTGGTTCCGGCATCGTTTCTCGTTGTTTTTCTTCCGTCGAGAGCGCCGAGGGGGCCGTAAGAACGGCTGCTTTCCTCCGTTGCTGTTTATAGTTGAGCAGTGTCGTTGCCGGCTTATCAGTTTTTCCTACTTTTCCATATGAGCTACAAGCTGTGGAAAAGCAGTAGACTTGATTTTGTTTAGTGTTTGTCATTTCTTCTAAAATAGAGGGAGGACGCGAACTGCGCATCCAGCGTTTTGCTTCCAAGTCAGTAAATGGTGAGGTTGGGGAGGTGGAAGTCCTCGCAGCCTCGCCTGCCATGACTGCAGGACTGCCACTCGCCGCCACTCCGCGTCCGCTCCGCGGACTGTAGAGGTAGTTATAGAGTAGTTGAGAATTGGCTCCACCTCCTATGAAGACAGGGAAAGCAGACTCTTCAGGCAAGGGATACTGCAGGACTGCCACTCGCCGCCACTCCGCGTCCGCTCCGCGGACTGTAGAGGTAGTTATAGAGTAGTTGAGAATTGGCTCCACCTCCTATGAAGACAGGGAAAGCAGACTCTTCAGTCAAGGGATACTGCAGGACTGCCACTCGCCGCCACTCCGCGTCCGCTCCGCGGACTGTAGAGGTAGTTATAGAGTAGTTGAGAATTGGCTCCACCTCCTATGAAGACAGGGAAAGCAGACTCTTCAGGCAAGGGATACTGCAGGACTGCCACTCGCCGCCACTCCTACCCTATTTTTCATACCGTGGTTATCTTAAATAACCATGGTATTGTTTTAGGCTATTTCATTAGCCTTGAACATAAACCCGCTTGAACAAATATATTTTATTTCGGCTCCGGCTGGGTTTATTCGCCATTTCTTTTTGTTAAAGTCTTTCTCGTGTTTAACTCTGCGTGCCAAAACAGGTTTGGTCCCTTTGTTCGCCGTCTTTTCACTGGCTTCTGCACAGAAGCCCTCCTTAAGGCGCCTGAAAGTCTGGGTAGGCAGGATGTGAGCGAGGGGTGTTAGGACCCTGTCATGGGTTCCCTTGGTAACCCAAGTCGCACTGCTGTTTGATTGGCTGAGTGACTGTCCTTGCCAGGACAGCCACCCTGCTGTGTGATTGACAGCCAGGCTGTGTGAATGGGGGAAAACTGCATAAAAAGCAGGTCTCTGGGACTGGAAAGCCAGAGGCGGCACTGGAATGAAAGAACCAATGAGGAGCTGACAGAAGAGGATCCCTACAGAACAACTGAACCGCCCGGTGAAGCCCTGCTGCATGTCCGAATCTTCAGAATACGACGACAGAGAAGATCCTCCAGGAATCTTCTTCCCTTTAGCTGGTGTGACCAACCTGTTCACCCAAACTTCAAGCCAGGACCCCTCCTTTGGTCGAATTCGCTGTACAGAGCTACAGTGGGCCGGATAGCCAGGAAGGTCGGACCCTGCTTGGATTTTAAGGAACATACTTTTTATTTGTTGTTTCGCTCTGCTGCTGGTTTCTTCCATGGGTAGTGCAGGACTCTCCAGTCTTCCTACTTCTTGTCAGTCTGACAGTCGCTTCAGGAACCGTGAGCCTGCAGGAACTACCAGGAACGTCGGCCTCAGCTACAGCTTCTCCTCCGTTTTAAGGTACTGTGCAAATCCGGTTGTTGGTTTCGTTCAACCATGGTGAAAGTGTTTGAAATCCTTCTCCAATCCAAGGGCTTGTCCTTCTCTTCTCTTTGAACTAACTTTTCTGCCAACCAACCTCGTCCGGAACCCGTGGCACGAACTTTACTGCGAACTACCCTGAACCGTGTGATCTTGAGCAAAAGACTTTTGACCCATTGACTTTGGCCCTAAGCCTTTTGTACCTGATTCTATCACTGTAGTCCTTCTTGCTCAATTACCCTGAGTACTTACCTGTTGGTGTGGTTCAATTTCTATTAACTTTGCCTTTCCCTCCCTTTTAAATTGCTGGAGTGCCATTTTGCTCCCACTTCATTTTGTGAGCTTAACTTGTCTGGAACTTATTGGGAGTGGTGTGGTGTATTAAGATTGTGATTTTTAAAACTGCATATCTTAGTGAAATGTTATATAACTAAAGAGTAAAATAAATGTATATTCTTTTACTTGGAAACCTTGAGTCAGTGTTTGTTTGAATCATAGTAATTGCTGTCCTTTGTGTAACTATTTGATACTGCTCACTTGCTCTTGAGATAAGTCTGGCTGGTCAGCCATCGCTACCACTTTTACTGTGTAGTACAGGCTTGTACCAAAGGTGAATTTGTACTGCCACTTGTAGTCTTAACTGTGTGTGGTGTTCCCAAAGGGTACTGCATAGAATTCTGCCTAACAGTCGCCTTCACTTTCGCAACTCTCCCCAAGTTCCACACCTGCCCTTCTGCACGGCACCTCCCATCACCTTCTCCACTCACACCGGCTCAGTATAGAGGGAATCTCCCTTTCTCCAGCATGGGGTCTGGCATGGATTCACATGCTCATGAATATTCCCCGTCGTCAGGCTGGGAATCCTCGGTAAAGAAAAAACCAGTATCAGTTTCGTTTCTGATCTGTCTTTCGTAGCAATAACCAATCACTGGTCTCTGCGTCATACTGACCACAGCCAATGACTGCCCTCTACCTAAGCACCGCCTCTGGCAGCCATCTTCAGATTTTTACCGCACGTTCATGTGTTGGGATCCTCGTGCTATTGCTCTCGAGCGTTAGTGCTATTTTTTCACGTTTTTTTCTCAAAAACTTCGTTTTTTCGGTCAAAAGAGCCTCAAGCTCCACCGACTCACTATCCGATCAACGGGGACCCGTGTCGGATTCGTCTGCGCCCCTCAAGGGTGAAGATTCGTCGAGCTACGCTTTTGGAGGACTCCAGAAGTTTCTCAGGCCCGGTCATGGCCCAGGAGAAGGGAAGCTCGACGCCCGGAAAGCTGTTCAGGGTCTGCCCTGGATGCCAGCTGCAGAACGTCTTCAAGGAGGACGAACACTCCTTTTGTCTCTACTGCCTACATGAGGACAAGACGCACGTGGAGAAGGACTGTGCGTTTTGCGGCAACATGTCGGAGCGGACCATGAAGGACCGCCATCAACGTCTCGCCAACTGGCTAGAAGGGAAGAGCCCGTCCGGCGAGAAGAAGAAGAAGAAGAAATCTGAGCGGTCTTCTAAGTCCTTTGAGGACTCCCCGGCGACGGGGGTCCAACATAAGGCCAAGCACCGCGAGTCCGCTGGCACCGGGAGCGCCGAACGGTCGGGCTCTACGGTCGCCAGGCAGGGCGCACCCTCCCCGGCACCATCAACCACGAGCCAACGCTCTGGGTCGGTTAAGAGGAAGGCCGAGCACCCGGCGAAGCTCCTGGAGAGGCCCCGGTCGAGCTCGAAGGCCCCATCGGAGGGGGAGCGAGGCGGTGTCCCCCCCCCTCAAGGATAAGGCGGTGAGCGCACCTAAGGTGGTGAAGGCCTTAATCCATCCGGCCAAGCCCTCTATCGAAACTGTCGCGGCGGCCCTGGCTCAGCCTGGGCAGGCTACACCAGTGGTGGCGACCTCGGGGCTCAGAGTCTCCCTGCCACCTCGGAGGGAGTCATCTTTTGTGCCCATCGATAGGACCCCCGTGGGGAAGAAAAAGGGGGGGCAGGGCGTCGTCGTAGATTCGGCCTCAACCTCGGAGGAGGAGCTGGTCGAAGTCTTAAGCCACGGCCTCGGCGTGGAAGAAGACCGACCCGTCGGGATGGATCCCGACGCAGGTGACGACGACATCGTCGAGGGTACCGACGGGGTCCCTGATCGCCCGTCGGATTCCCCTCTGCCAGCGCCGCGAGACAACTCGGCGGCCATTTTGTTGGCTATACAGTCCTTATGCTCAGAGATAAGGACGAGACTACCGTTGCCGACGGAACCTCTCCCGTCGGGGGACCCAGAACCGGGACCTTCTGGTGTTCCCCCTACCAAGAAAAGAAGGATCCACCCTCCGCCTCCTTTTCAGCCGTCGCGCCCCTTCCAGCCCTCCTCCCCGTCCACCCGAGGGGATGATACGGGGACTGTCACGGCAGCGACGGGTACGGACGACGAGGTATACGACGAGGATGTACCGTCGTCGCCTCCCACCAGGGCTTCTCCGCCCGACGAGATTGGATCGTTCCACTCCATGATCTCCAGGGCATCCGAGCTTTTTCAACTCTGCCCTGAGGAGAAGAAGAAGGAAGGTTTCCTTTATCAGCGGCGCGAGGCCAAGAGGAAGACCGTCCTCTCAGTGCCTCTATTGGACGACATTTGGGATGAGGGCCTCACCCTCCTCAAGAACCCTTCCACGACACCAGCTAGAAGAGACCGGTACGAGAAGAAGTACCGGGTCCCGGACACGGCCCCCCTGTGCCTCCGGGCGCAGCCTACCCCGGACTCCGTCGTCTCCGCGGCGGCCAGGAAGAAAGCGGGGGGGGGTGCGGCCTCCACATCGACTTCCCCACCGGACGGTGAGGGAAAGAAATTGGACGCTATGGGACGCAGAGTCATCTCGTCGGCAGCGATGACGATTAAAGCGGCCAACGCCTTGGCTATCGTGGCCCGCTACGACAGGGAGCTCTGGTACAAACTGGCTCCCCTGCTGGACTTCCTGCCGGACGACAAGAGGACAGAGGCCCTGGAGATCCTGCAGGAAGGTGAGGTGGCTTCGGACCACGCCATTACCGTTGCGACGGACATCGCCGACACTGGGTTCCGCCAGTTGGGCAACGGCGTTTGCCTTAGGCGGCGTGGATGGCTCAAGGCTACGGACTTCCGCCAAGACGTTCAGACCAGAGTCCTGGACATGCCCTTCGATGGGAACAACCTGTTTGGCAAAACAGTGGACGATTCCCTTCAGGCCATTAAAGCGGACACTGAGACGGCCCGGGCCCTGGGAGTTCTGCAGCAACGACGGACGCCCTTTCGGAGCAGCGGAGGCAAGGGCGCCTCCAAAGGTTCCGGCGGCGGTTTCTCCACCTACCGTCAAGCGGCCCGCTCGTCGTCTCAGGAGGCCTACAGAGGACGAGGCAAGTCTGGCGGACTCCGCCGTCGTCGCCAAGGAGGTCGAGGCGGCAAAGCCTCGTCCAAGCAGGATTGAACCGACCGTGGGGTCGGGCCCCCACCGAAGCACCCCGGTGGGAGGCCGGCTGGCGAGCTTCGTCAGCGTGTGGGAGTCCATCTCCACCGACCGTTGGGTGCTGGACGCCTTGGCCCGGGGCCACGCGCTCGAGTTTCAAAGAAGGTGTCCACGCGTCCCCCCCCGTGGCCAGGAAAGAACTTCACGTCCCTCAACTTCTCCTGGAGGTAAAGGCGATGCTCAGGAAGGGCGCCATCGAACTCGTCCCAAAGAGGCTTCGGGGCTCCGGAGTGTACTCGAGATACTTCCTCGTGAAGAAGAAGACGGGGGGATGGCGCCCCATCCTGGACCTGCGACGTCTGAACAAGTTCATCAAGGCGCAAAAGTTTCGGATGGTCACCCTCCAGCACGTCCTGGGTCAGCTGGAGGAAGGAGACTTCCTGTCGTCGTTGGATTTGGAGGATGCCTACTTCCATATTCCCATCCTAAAAGGGCACCGAAAATTCCTCAGGTTTGTGGTCCAAGGGCGTCATTACCAGTTCAAAGCCCTCCCCTTCGGTCTACGGTCGGCACCCAGGGTGTTCACCAAGTGCCTCGCACCGGTGGCGGCGCAGCTGCGCCGCGAGGGGATCCACGTCTACCCCTACCTGGACGACTGGCTCATCCGAGCCAAGACGAGGGAGCTCGCCGTGGTTCACACGGCAAGGACCGTCCAACTCCTCACGGACCTGGGATTCTCCGTGAACTACGCCAAATCCCACCTGGTACCCGCGCAAGACGCTCTGTTTCTGGGAGCGAGGCTCAACACAGTGTCCCTTCTGGCCTCGCCGTCGGAGGAGAGGACCAGGACCATCCTGGGCAAGGTGCAACGGATGTTGGTGGCCGACGCGGCCAAGGTGAGGTCCATCAAGTCCCTCCTCGGAATGATGTCTTCCTGCATCTACCTCATTCCCATGTGCAGGCTCCGGATGCGCCCGTTGCAGGAGTTCCTGGACGCGCGCTGGATCCAAACGACGGGCAGCTTCGAGGAAAGGATCACACTCGACGAGAGTTTCCGACGAGCGATCCGGTGGTGGGACACCCGCGCGCATCTGACGGCGGGCATGGACTTCCAGACCCCAGCCCACCAGGAGACAGTGACCACGGATGCCTCCCTGGAAGGGTGGGGAGCGTACACCGAAAATCTACACGCAAGGGGCCTTTGGCTCCCGACGGAGAAATCTTTACATATCAACGTCCTGGAGCTCCGTGCAGTGTTTTGGGCCCTCAGGTCCTTCCTTCCGTCCCTCAAGGGCAAGGTGGTGAGGATCTTCACCGACAACACCACCACCATGTTTTACATCAGAAAACAGGGCGGAACCAGGTCCCCAGCACTGTCCAAGGAGGCGCAGGACCTGTGGCATTGGGCAGTCGCCCAAGGGATGTTTCTGGTGCCGTTTCATCTGGCAGGGATAAAAAACACCATCGCCGACTCACTCAGCAGGGAGCTGCGCTCGTGCCACGAGTGGGAACTACGGCAGGATCTAGTGGATCGCCTCTTCCGACGGTGGGGCACTCCCCAGATCGACCTGTTCGCGACGGCTACGAACTCCAAGTGCCGGAGGTTCGCCAGCAGGTTTCCCCAGGCGAGGAGCATGGGCGATGCTTTCTCGTTCCCCTGGGAGGGCCTGTTCCTCTACGCGTTCCCTCCTTTGCCACTGCTAATCCGGCTCGTCAACCAGCTCAAGAGGTCACGGTGCAGGATGATCCTCGTCGCACCTGCGTGGCCGAGGCAGATATGGTTCCCGGACCTTCTGGATTTGTCAGCGTCCCCGCCAATCAAGCTGCCGGTGGACGCGGATCTGCTCTCCAGGGAAGGAGGCGCCATCCTCCACCAGGACCCGAAATCGCTGAACTTGCAGGCCTGGCTCCTGCAGCGCTAGAGTTTGGAGGATACGACATACCGGCCGACTGCAGAGAGGTTCTTGCAAAGGCCAGGGCGTCCTCGACTCTTAAATGCTACGGACACAAATGGAAGAGGTTCTCTGTCTGGTGCCACGCACAGAAGATTAACCCTCTACGGATTACGGCTCCCCAAGTTCTGCCGTACCTGCTGACGCTGGCCAAAGCTGGACTGGCACACGCGTCCATCAAGATTCATCTGGCTGCGATCTCCCGATACACCAGGACCACGGGACGGACGTCCTTGTGGTCTCATCGTCTGGTGAAAGAGTTCATGAAGGGACTGTTCAGATCGTTCCCGCCGGTGAAGGCTCCGGCCCCGGCGTGGGAGCTCAACGTGGTGCTGACCAAGCTCATGGGACCTCCGTTCGAGCCTCTGCACTCGGCCCCGTTGAAGTTTCTGTCGTGGAAGACAGCGTTTCTTGTGGCCATCACCTCCGCACGACTGGTGGGAGAGATCCAGGCCCTTTCCTGCAAGGCCCCGTACTTGACTTTTCACGACACGAGGGTGGTGCTCAGGACGCACCCCTCCTTCATGCCCAAGGTACCGTCGGACTTCCATCTCAACGAACCCTTGGTGTTGCCTGTATTCTTCCCGTCGCCTTCGTCGCCGGCTGAGAGGACTTTGCACTCGCTGGATGTGGCTAGAGCGCTGAAGTTCTACGTGGACCGCACAAAGTGTTTTCGGAAGACGTCACAACTCTTTGTGAACTTTGGACCTGTCAATCAGGGGAAGGCTCTCTCGAAGGCTTCCATTTCCAGATGGCTCTCCGGCTGTATCATGTACTGTCATCGGTTGGCAAACCGACCGCTGCCCGGCCGTCCGAGAGCCCATTCCACCAGAGCGATCGTAGCTACCACGGCGTTCCTTTCTGGTGTGCCCCTGCTGGACATATGCAGGGCTGCTACGTGGAGGTCGACGCACACCTTCACGAAGTTCTACTGCGTCGATCGGGATTCCAGGGAGGAGTCCAGGGTCGGCCAAGCAGTGCTGCGCAACCTGTTCGCCTGAGGTGAGCCTGGTGAGGAGGTAAGATGCTTAATGTTGAGTTTGATGCAATGCTTAATGTTGAGCCTTTGCCACCTCCCGTGGTTGTGCATGTGTGTACTGCTATGTATTCTTTATTCATGAGCATGTGAATCCATGCCAGACCCCATGCTGGAGAAGGAACAAGTTACTTACCTGTAACTGTTGTTCTCCAGCATGGGTCTGGCATGGATTCACATGCGAACCCTCCCGCCTACCCCTCTGCGGCTCTTCACTTGGTCATACTGCCACTTCACGTGCTTCCAAATCTGAAGATGGCTGCCAGAGGCGGTGCTTAGGTAGAGGGCAGTCATTGGCTGTGGTCAGTATGACGCAGAGACCAGTGATTGGTTATTGCTACGAAAGACAGATCAGAAACGAAACTGATACTGGTTTTTTCTTTACCGAGGATTCCCAGCCTGACGACGGGGAATATTCATGAGCATGTGAATCCATGCCAGACCCATGCTGGAGAACAACAGTTACAGGTAAGTAACTTGTTCCTTCCTCTTACTATATGCTTCCAAACCCTCATCCATTCACAACACACAATTCTAACTCCTTGCGTGATCTCCTTTCGTTGGCACACCTCAAATACCTTTCTTTCCTTAGATCCACTTTCCTCCACAGACCCTACACATCCACTTCAGTCACTCTCGCCCTCTCGGCGGATACTCTCTGGTATTTCCTTTTCTTCCTCTCATCATCTCAAATTAACATACTCCTGTCACTGCATGCAGACTCATCCTCATGGCACAACTCCTCTCCTTCACTGCTTCTTTCCTACTCATCCCACACACAGACACCAGCCATCCTTACAGCATCCATAATACTCCTGTTCACCCTTTCCACTGCACCACTATTTTCAGTGTGGTATAACGCAGTCCTTTTGTGCATTGTCCCAAATTTTTTTCAATATTCTCTCATCACTTTCCCCACAAGTTAACTCCTGTTATTAGTTACAATACTACCAAAACACGTTCCCTCTCAAAAATCTCCTCCAGGAACTCTGTCACCACTGTTGCGTCTGCCTCTATCACTATCTTAATCTCAATCCACTTTGAGAACAATCCCACAAGAACAATCACAAAACGTCCATGGCTGCCACAAATTTCAACTGGACCCAAAATGTCCACTGCTAAATTTTCCCACACCCCTCTCGGTATGTAACGTTTTGACAAAGGCTGAGCACACGCCTTCATACTCTTTCCTGCCTTTTCATACCCCACACAACTTCCCAAACTTCTTTCAACCACTATCAAAACCCGGCCACCAATAATACCCTCTCAACGCTGCCTTGGTCTTTGTAATAACCTTGCAACCTCTATGTGCAATATGGACCAAATTGTCCCTCAAACCTATACCGGGACTACAACTCTACAACTATATAAACCCTTTCTCAACACTTAATTTATTCCAAAACTCCCAGTACGCTCTAGCTTACCCTTCCAACCTCAATTTTTGCAACTATTCTGATTCACAAACTGTATAGCACACATCAGATCTTTATCCTTTTTTTATTAGCTTTTTCACACTTGGTGCGACCCATTACAACATCATGTAGAAATGGTTTGCTTTGTTATTCCTTTGCCTGTTCTCGGGCCAGTATACCTAATGAACAGCTGATCTTCCATCCTGATTTTTAAATCTCTTTTTATTAAGTTTTACAAATGCAAGTCGGCACTATAGTTGCCCTGTCACACCAGACAAAAGAGGCCCCAATAAATCTCCCCCACCCAACGCCCCCAACCCGTGTTGTTCCCAAACTAAGTATGGTACTATAACATCACAAACCATTAGTCCACACATGACAATCCCATATGATAGTTCAGCCTGATCTTGCTCCCTCATTGTTTGCCAAGGGGGTCTCCAAGGTGGGGTCAATACTCAGAGTCCATGAGAGCCTTCTGTAGTGTTAAAAGCCTCTCCCTTTCATACACGTTTTGGCCACACATGTTAGGAAATATTTCTCTTTACTGCACCTTTCCTTCCATCTTTATGGAACCCCCAAACCTTTTGCTTTTATTTTTTAATCTGACCTGTGGTTTTTACAGTGAATTGAGGCCGTAAGCTTCACTGCACTGGCTTTTGCTTATATATCATGCTGAAACTGTCATGTCCTTCAGGCTGTCAGTACTGGGACACTTTGTTTCCCTTAGTCGTGTTATTGTGTTACTACTTTTGGTTACTTTTGTGTCACTTGTCGTACCTTTTTATCATTGTACAATGCAGCTTACACTGCAGTACAATGAGGTGCATTTTTGTTTTGCCCTAGACTAACACTCAGAGGGTTTTTGGTTTCTGTAGGTGAGCTAAAAGGATAAGCTGGTGGCAGCAGCGACTTTTTCCCACTTTTGGGGAATTTTAGCTTTAGCCTTACCGTGTTAGGATACTAAATGTGGCTACTGGTCAAACATAGCCGTGCCACGTGATGTTCTGCTTGTCCTTTTGGCATCTTGTTCTTTAGCCTTCTTCCTGGCCTTAGAGGCCAGGAAAATTCTTAAAAGGACTTCCAGTGCCCGGGAAAGCAGAAGCTTTTGGCAGGCTACTGGAGGGCTGTGTGTGTTTGCTGGCAGGATGTGGGCTGGGACTGTCTAATCACAATCCACAAACTGGTTTCAGTGTGTGAGCGGTATGCATGAATGTTCTCGCCACTGGTCCTGATTGGACCACTGCTGGGGTGTGTGTATGGGCTAGTCCTGCTATTGGCTAGTGAGGGCAGCAGCTCTTACCTGGCTTTTAGGATATGAAGATGACCCCTGCACCCATGCTTCAGAGATCCTGGAGAAACCATTCCTGATGTCTGCTCGGTGCCCTGGCAAAGGAAGCCTTCTGAAGTGCCCTGGAACCGACATGTGACTGAACAGCTTTGTTTTTGGGCTACTGTGCTGCCGGCGTCACCGTACTGAGTTTTGGCCTGAACTGCGGGGGATCCTCAGCTCACCCTATTAGAGTACCTCCTGCGAAATATCGGCGTCCTAGCATCGAGGGAACCCGAGATAGGAGGGAAAGTCCGACCGTGGCTGCTGAGTCCTCTTGCGTCACCGTGCTGTGATGACCATCATCTGAAATAGCTTACCTGACCCGAGTCCAGTCCCGAGAGGGGTCCTGCATCGAGTTTTGCAGCATTCTTCAATCGAGAGTCCTTGCAACAGTGAAAGACATCAACCGGAGATCAGCTCGAACCTGCAACCTGGCACGAAAAGCAACCTTAGACCATCTCCCTTTGTCCTACCAAGTCTGGTGAAGAATAAGAGTATAGGGGGTAATTTATAGAGTTTCTAACCTACCCCTATACTCCCTTTATAAATCAATGGCCTTATAATAAAGCTTAATTCTAACATTTTTGGCTTTGACATTGCTTGCTTGCGCAAGACATCTGACTGTAGGGCTACTTTTGGGCATTAGTCTAACTTGAACCCTAACCCTAAGAACCCTTCACTGGACCCCAGAGAACCTACCTGCATTTTTTCCTGCTTCATAACTTCTGTGGAACCTTTACCTGAATAATTGGGCAAAAGGCCCCAGACCAATTAGGGCTGGACAATTTTAGTTAGGGAACATCTCTGTGGACCATAAGTGCATAATACTATTCTAACCTTTCCTTTGCAGGAGTTTCTGATGTGTATTATGCCCTATAAAAAAAGTGAATGTATATATGTATTTAGTTTAACAGTCTTGTGTGATAACTCTGCATGCTAGTAGTCATTTTTCATAGTGTGTTTTGGCCATACAAAAATAACTGTATTTGTATACATCCTGTCTAAGTGTAATCTGTGATTCCCATTGTGTGACCTCATTGTGCACCCCTTACAAACTCACCACCTCTGAGGAACCTAGCCTAGACCGCCTGTCACTGCTACCAAAACTGATTTGGCTACAGCTTCCCAGAGTTGTTCCTGTCACAATATATAGGTTGGCTTTCTATACATCTGTCCACCAGGCCAGAGTATAGAAAATCAGTCCTAACAACACATTATCTTCTGAGCCCCGTAGTGAGCAAGATGGGGAGTGGACTTTCAGGACCTCATCAACCACCCCCTACAGTAGACTTCATATCATCACTCTTTATATATGAACGTAGGGGGGACCAGTAGTCACAAGATCCACTTCGGCCAGGGAGTGTGGAAACATAGGCCGTCTCTTGTCTTTCACATAAATTCAGAGCAGAAAACCATTCCTGTATTGTTGTGACCCTTGGTCTCATCCAGGCCTTAGCAAGCAACGCTCTTGCAACCACTGAGGCCATCCCCAGACGTTTCCTGTCTTGCCTAGAGGCCACATCAAACCAAGCCAAAAGCCACGCTTCAGGGACACTTGAGGGACAATCGTGTATCATTTTCTTCATCACTCCATGAAACCCGTCCCAGTAGGATTGTATTTGTATGCACTCCCATACCATGTGTATGTAATCGGCCGGGGTCAATTGACACCTTGGGCATGCAGCCGATTTGTTAGCATAGTATTTATGCAATCGGGCGGATGTAAGATAGAGCTGATGTACAAATTTAAAATGAACTAAGCAATACCTATTATTCGAGGACATTTCTCATGATAACATACATATTTTCTGCCATTGTTGTTCCAGGAGAAAATTCCCGAAGGATGCTTCCCATTTTGCTCTAAATGTAGTGCGTGTTCCCACCCTTTACTGCTTTATTAATTTATATAGGGTTGACACCGTCCTAGTGGTTCCTAGAGTATTAACCACAAAGTGCATCAAAGGGGACTGTGCCGTAGCTTCGGGGAAGGTCGACCATACTGTAAAGAGAGTTTCCCTCAACCAAAAATGGAGTAGCATTGTCACCGCATCACAGGGACCTTTTTCTTTTAATGCATCCCAAGAGATAAACCTGCAATCTTGTATCACATCCCCAACAGTGTAAAAACCAAGTCTCTGAAAGTGTGTCTAAAACACTGCCTCATGTATTATCCCGACCCCGTGGACTGCATACATCGCATATTCTGGGTGGAAGCACAGCCTGATCACAGGACCACCATGTAATATCAACCGGCTGCACTTCTCCTCTGGGCACTACCCTCTTCTTTACCCAGAGCATCCCCTTTAGATCACCTGGCCAGGTAGTGGCCTTCTCCAGCAAGATATGTGGGAGTTCAGGTGAGGGTTGCCACCACCAAGTGGCGTATTGAATTTGCGATGCCAGAAAGTAGGCATATAGGTCTTGATATTCTAGTCCACCTTCCGCAAAAGGGATGCTCAGGGTGTCAAGAGCCACCCTAGCTTGTCTTCCCGTCCAAACCAGCTTTGTCAACATGCCACAAGCTAGTTTCCAGAACCGCAATGGGAGAATAATTGGCATGTTGTTGAAGATATATAGCATCTTCGGGACTATCACCATCCTGGCCAGTGAGAGCATTGCCGCCTGTCATAGCATAAGGCGGATCCACAGTTCAACCTTGCATTTCAATTGCAACAATACTGCCATATAATTGTCTTCATATAAGTGAGAAGAGGATGTGGACACCTTGATACCCAAATATCTTATTCCCAGAGGACACCATCGAAAGCCCTCACCAAAATCTCCAGTGCCGACCGCCGATGTAAGAGGCAGGACCTGTGATTTGGACCAATTTATTCTTAGTCCGGAGTAGTCTCCAAATAAGGAGATCTCACGGACGAGCAGCCGCAAATTCTGTTTAGGTTATTTGACGTACAAGAGCATGTCGTCGGCAAAGAGAGATATCGTCAAGATGTGTGAATATATTTTCACACGCCTATGAGCATGGAATTCACTAATACTAAAAGCCAGAGGCTCCACCGCCAGGACGAACAGGATGGGGGATAGGGGACATCTCTGACGAGTGCCTCTTGTAGGAGAAGTACAGTTGGATATAGTCTGGTTAGTCAGAAACATTGTGCGAGGAGCAGAATACCAAAGGCGAATCCATCCATTCGATCCGACCGGAGCAAAGGAGCAGGAGCTCCCAACAACATCAAGGTAAGCTCCCAGAGGCCGCACACAGCATCCTCGCTGCGTGCCTTTACTTTTCCTACAAAAGCGCCGCAATTGTGCCCGACGCCCGCCGCATCCTCTGAATTTGCGAAATTAGCACAGCTCGGCTGCTAATTTCACTACAAGGCACCTCATTTACTGTGCCTCCCTATCGGGCTGCACATGGGCACCCGCTCCATTAAGCTGTGCCTCTCTAAGAACATTGAGCAAGGGGTCCACGCCTGGATCACCCTGGTAACTAAGGATGAGACCCAAAGTTAATTTATGCAAAACAAAGGGGGGGTCTGGGAATCTCTCTACCAGCACAAACACAACCCAATGCCTGTTCTTGGGTGAATAATCCCTCGGAGAGACTCTACCAAGTCTTTATCTCACTGTCCCTTTCACAGAGAAGACATTTCCCCACATATCAGCCTTTGTCCTGCCCAGGGGCAGTCCAGCACCAAAATGCTAATTCTCCTCTGACAAAGAGTACGAACAGCAACCCCATGCATGTGTTTCAGCCTTGTTGGGCATAATCAGTGAGGTGAAGCTGTGCCTATCTGAGAACAGTGAGCGAGGGGTCCACGTCTGGATCGCCCTGGTAATTTAGGGTGAGACCCAAAGTTAATTTATGCAAAATGAAGAGGGACCCCTTGCTCGCTGTTCTTAGAGAGGCACAGCTTCACCTCACTGATGCCCAACAAGGCTGAAACACGTGTATGGGGTTGCTGTTGGTACTCTTGTTCAGAGGAGAATTGCCTAGCATTTCAGTGCTGGACTGCCCCAGGGCAAGACAAAGACTATATGCAGGGATATTTCTTCTCTGTGAAAGGGACAGTGAGCTAAAGGCTTGGTAGAATCTCTCCCAGGGGTTATTCACCCAAGAACAGGTAATTGGGCTGTGTTCGTGCTGGTAGAGCGATTCCCAGAACCCCCTTTGTTTTGCATAAATTAACTTTAGGTCTCACCCTAAGTTACCAGGGCAATCCAGACGTGGACCCCTTGCTCACTGTTCTTAGAGAGGCACAGCTTCACCTTACTGTTGATGCCCAACAAGGCTGAAACATGTGTATGGGGTTGCTATTGGTACTCTTGTTCAGAAGAGAATTGCCTAGCATTTCTGTGTTGGACTGGCCCTGGGCAGAACAAAGACTGATATGCGGGGACATTTCTTCTCTGTGAAAGGGACAGTGAGCTAAAGACTAGGTAGAGTCTCTCCCAGGGGTTATTCACCCAAGAACAGGTCATTGGGCTGTGTTCCTGCTGGTAGAGAGATTCCCAGACCCCCCCCTTTGTTTAACATTGTGGATAGGTAGGTCCCAGGCCCCAGAAAGCCTTGTGTGCAATGCAGAGGGTCTTGAACTTGATACTTGCAGCCACGGGGAGCCAGTGAAGGGATTTCAGAGTCAGAGAGATGCGATCCCTGGGCTCGAGGCCAAGGATAAGTCTTGCAGTTCTGTTCTGGATGAGTTGCACAGGGCGCAGGGAAGTTGAGGAAACAGGGGTCTGGAGACAGTGAGCCGCTGTGGGAAATTGAGAAAAGGTAGATTACCTCTGTGGAGGTCTAGCTGATAATTATAAAGAGAAATATAAAACATCTTTGTACCTTTCTTTGTTCGACTGGTTAATTCGTCATTTGCCAATACCCAGGCCCCTGATTCCATTAACAAGGCTACCAGTGACTCACTTCAAGATGGCTGCTGACACGAGATAGATGTGTCGACAGCGCTCCAAAGCCCCACAGTGAAATAACATGGATCCACCACCCCGTTACAGCTGTATGTGCTTTGATATGGAGGAGAAACTACTGGGGACAGCCCCGGCAACACTTTGGGGCAGAAGGTGCGCGAGAGGAGCACCCGAAGAGCAGAGACGAGAGGAGGAGAGCGACCAGCCAGAGACACGACACGGCAGGGGGGCAGGGCTGCGGGCAGCGGACCCAGTGCAGGAGAGGGCAGGAGGGGAGAGCCGCGGAGGAAGTAAGCAGCCGAGCAGAAGAAGAGGTGACGGCACCCCAACGCCGCCACCGAACTGGGAGGGTCCTGTTAGAAGAAAAGAGGACCCGATAAGGGAAGCGACCCGTCGGCAACCAGACAGGGAGGAGATCCAGCCCACAGGGAGAACTAAAGACCCCCAATAAAAAGAAAGGAGGTCCGAAGAGCACCAAGCAGCACAAAGACCCAGCTGGTGGCCCAGACCCCCACGAGAGGACCCATACCAACAGGGACAAGGAGCGCTAGGGCGATGGGAACCGACACGCAGGCAAAGTAGAGGGAGAACCCACTGAAGATAAGCACTGGGAGACCTGTGAAAGGATCCAGGCAGGACAAGAGGCAAGAGGAGGCAAGAGCCCCAAGCGAGGGAGGAAGGCAGAGGAGGTCGGGCCGAGACAGAGAGTGGCCAAGAGGAAGGTGCGAGACCCGCCCGGACAAGCGAGCCGAACCTGCAGAGCGGGAAGGAGCAGCAGATCAGAGAAGGAGCCTGGCCAGCAAAGGAGTGGCGGATGCCATGAAAAGAGAGGCACTGCAGGTGAGCCTCCCCTAGGGGTGCTGGGCACCTACCCTGAACACCACTGAAGGGAGGGAGAGCCCAGCAGGGGGAAGGATCCCCCTACCGGAGCACTCGGGAAGAGGGGCATCCCACAGGAGCCTCAAACAGAACCACAAGGGCAACCTCCCCCTAACTATACTGGACCCATGGGCGCAATAACTACAGTGAGTGAAGCACGAGAGTACCCCACTGGGCAAAGGAAGGGCCGCCGGGCCACCGGAACGGATGCACCCCCATCCCAAAGCACATGGGAGCAAGGAGGGCTTGAGCCCACAAAGCAAGGATGGAAGGTAAAATACAGTGGTGGGGCAAGGGGGTCAACTGTGGAACAGCCCGGCACCCACCAATGACACAAATACTCCTGGAACACACCGGAGGGAGGAAGAGTTGCAAGGAAGAGAAGTGCCCGCCAGCAGGGGCACTGAGGAGTCAAGGTGCTCACTAGAACCACACGCGCTGTCGCAGAAGCAGCCCCCCCACCACACCCCCCTAAAAGACATTACTCCCTGGCATGGAGGGTGCAGGGCTGAGACGCAAGCCTGAGGAAGGGGTCTCAAACCACTGCAGGGAAGAGTGGTGGAATTGAGACCGCCTGGTCCCTCCCCGTCTCAGTGGGGCCGGGGTTGAGAGGAGACAGGGAGCAGGATAAAGGGTACTGAGATTCAGCAGGGCCAACACAGAGCACCACCAGAACGGAGTAAGATCCCACAGGAAACACTCCGTCAGCACGGACCAGGACGAGGCCCGGAGGAGCCAGGGTCCCCCATAGGGGAGAGAAGGAGGGGCATTGGAAAAGTAGGAAGCAGCATCCTCAACGGGGCTCCAACGACCACGGCCTAGCCCACACAGGAGTCAAGAACTGAGACAGCCTAAGGAAGAGACAGAAGGGGGCGAAACAAGGGCACGAGGAAGGGGAGACCCCTATTCAAGAACTTGGAAACACAAAAGGCGCAACTGCAATAGGCCCAGCTGGAAAGGAGCAGGGAAGAAGGGAACCAGCCCATGTCCCCCACAAGAATGCTCCACGGGAACACAAGAGGACAAGATCAGGACACCTGAAGTCGGGCCGGGCAACAAAACACACAACACTGAATTATCCCGGCCATGGCATCCAAAAACAAAAACAGGCAGAATAACGGTGGCCAGGCACAGGGGGACAACCCTGGAACACTTCCAACAATGTGGCAGCCCAGAGAGACAAACAAACCCCAATTGGGCACCCAAGATGGGATGGCAAGCCGCAGCTCCACAGAGGAGGGGGAGCCAACCACCCCAATGACGCGCTAGGTCCTCCATGGAAAAATTCTCGCACTGCAGACTAACCTGGCAAAGACATTCCAGGACCAAATGCAGCTGATCAGATAGATATCAACATGGATATGGCAGAGATGAAGCAAGAGGTGGGGCAGCTAGGAGAGAGAACAGACCTCCTGGAAAAGGGTCTGCAGGAAATGGACAGGGAAACAACGTCAAATAAGGAGGCGATTGAAAGACTGGACACAGCAACAAGAAACTTGGAACTTAGAATGGAGGACATGGAAAATGGAAAACAGATCCAGGAGAGTCAATATAAGGTTGTAATATAAGGTTGTAAAAGCTGTCAGAAACTGTGGGGGATGGAGAGCTGAAAGGGGCCCTGCAGGAAATTTTCGCCGAACTACTAGGAGAAGGGACCCCAGACACGGTGGAACGAGACAGGGTCCACAGAATGGGACACATCAGTAAGGGCCCAAATGCAAGACCAAGGAACGTACTTGCTGCCTTTATGAGATATGGCTAGAAGGAAGCAGTACTAAAGGCCGCTAGACAGCAAGAGCCAGTAGAATACAAAGGGCAGAGAATTGAACTGTATCAAGACCTAGCCAACAGCACCTTGGTGAAACGTCATCAAATGGGCCCAATTCTTACAATTCTTAAGGAACGTGGAATCCGATACAAGTGGACCTTTTTTGGTCTCCTGTTCGAATGGGCAGGGTTGCAGAAAAGAATAACCACCCTACAAGAAGGGGCCGATATTCTGCAGTTGGACCTGTGTTAGGCAGAATTATATGCAGTACCCTTTGGGAACACCACACACAATTAAGACTACAAGTGACAGTACATATTCACCTTTGGTACAAGCCTGTACTGCTGTCATGATGCCTACCCCCGGGGACCCAGACCAAGTCCAGCAACCCCGGAAGCAGGCATCAAGTTACCCCAAGCAAGCCCAACAACCCCCGCTAGGGGCTATTTGGGTGCAGTCCTGGTGCCTATGGCGCCAGGCTCATATGGAGAGTCAGTCCTGGTGCAATAGGCGCCAGGCTCATAGATTAAAACTTACCTGATGCAGACCATGCTGCAAAATTACCTGATGCAGACCATGCTGCAAGAGCTCCAAGCCAAACGAGGCTTGGAAGGGACTATTTTACCTAGGCACTATATTTTTACTCGGGTGAGGCTGGGGAGGAATACTTACCTGAGACTACTTTGGAGGCTATTTAAACCACGCCCGAAGAGCAGCACACGCTTCGCGTTATTCTGCATCCAGCAGCGTAACGCTCACCGTGCCTGCAAGTCTGCATCCAGTCTTCTGCCACGCCCGCCTCGAGTTAGGAGCTCGTAGAAAAAGGGAGAAAGAAGGAGAAAAGGTTAGAACAAGAGCAATACCTTTGATCCTTACCTGAATTCCCGTTCCAGCGTGCCTTTGAGCTGGAAGAAAGAAGTTATTTTATGTGCGTCGCCTCGCCTGCTGCAGCGCCGCGCTGAACTCACCGGCCTTCGCAGCATCTTCACATTTCACCGCATCCTCCTGCATGTTCCCACCGCACTCCGGCACCTAAGGAGAAGACCAGAACAGCAAGGTGAGCCAAGGGAATACACAGAGGAATACCCCCCATAGACTTACCTGATTTTACCACCGAGGGTACTATTCTTCTTCACAGGTCGGCGCAGCTTCCACTGCATCCTAGCCGAACCCCGGCCCCTAAGGGGAAACAAAAGGACAGCAAAGTGAAACAAGGGACTAACAAGGGGAACCCTCCTCACCACAAAAAACGTACCTGATTTTACCGCCGGAGGCATTATTCCCAGAGACTTCATACTTTCTCTCAGCGCCTGAATAAGGGAGAAAGCAACAGGTTACATATGGACATTATTTTATCGAACTGTGTTGGATAATACAAATCCTTACCAGAACATTACCGGTTGCCTCGAGGAACTCTTCAGTAGGGTCAAGCTGCAACCTGCAAGAAATCGGACAAGAGTGAAAGTCAGGCATTTGAACTCTTACGAACTACATACTTACGGCGTCTTGCCGGGAATATCGGAGTCAATATTGTCCTGGAACTCACCAATTCCTTCGAGCCAGTGAAGCAACTGGTTATCTACGCGCCCCTGCGCTCAATGCAGGATGGAGAGCTCATCTTTTCAAATCATCAGGTGAGACTATAAGAGGGGACATCCAAGGTGATCAGTGGGGAGAACAGCGGGGTGGGGGGATTTACGCTCAACTCCACGGGTGGTTAATTCCCTTTCTCCATTTGCAGAAGAATATTCCTACGGGCCAAGCAAACAAAACTAGGTGGGCCAGTCCAGTCCGTCATCTCGGCCCTACGCGTCACATTGGTGGAGACCGCAGCAGTCCAGTCCAGATCAACGCCTCTGTGGGAGCCAGGTGAGCGTAACAACTACACAGTTAAAGTGGTAGCGATAGCTGAGCATCCAGATTTATCTCAAGAGTAAGTGAGCTGTATCAGATAGTTACACAAAGGACAGCAATTACTATGATTCAGGCAAACACTGACTCAAGGTTTTCAAGTAAAAGAATATACATTTATTTCACTCTTCAGTTGTATAACATTTCACTATTATAAGCAAGTTAAAAATCACACGATTAATACACCACACCACTTCCCTTAAATTCCAGACAAGTTAAGCTCACAAAATGAAGTGGGAGCAAAATGGCACTCCAGCAATTTAAAAGGGAGGGAACAACTAAATTAATAGAAATTGAACCACACCAACAGGTAAGTACTCAGGGCAAGTGAGCAATAGGAACTACAATGATAAAATCAGATAGAAAAGGTTTAGAGCCAAAGCCAATCGGTCAAAAGTCTTTTGCTCAAGATAATACAGTTTAGGGTAGTTTGCGGTAAAGTTTGTGCCATGGATTTCGGACGAGGTTGGTTGGCATAAAAGTTTGTTCAAAGAGAAGAGAAGGACAAGCCCTCTGTTTGGAGAAAGATTTCAAACACTTTCACCATGGCTGAACGAAACGAATTACCGGATTTGCACAGTACCTTAAAACGGAGAGGGAGCTGTAGCTGAGGGGGACGTTCCTGGTAGTTCCTGCAGGCTCACGGTTCCTGAAGCGACTGTCAGACTGACAAGAAGTAGGGAGACTGGAGGGTCCTGCACAACCCAGGGAAGAAATAAGCAGCAGAGCAAAGAAACAAATAAAAGGTGCACTCCTTAAAACCCAAGCAGGGTCCGACCTTCCTGGCTATCCGGCCCACTGTAGCTCTGTACAGCGAATTCGACCAGAGGAGGGGTCCTGGCTTGCTGTTTGGGCAAACTGGTTGGTCCCACCAGCTCAAGGGAAGAAATTTCCTGGAGGATCTTCTCTGTCGTCGGATTCTGAAGATTCGGACCTGCAGCAGGGCTTCACCGGGCGGTTCAGTTGTGGTAGGGGTCCTCTTCCATCAGTTCCTCGTTGGTTCTTTCGTTCCAGTGGCGACTCTGCCTTTCCAGTCCTAGAGACCTGCTTTTTATGAAGTTTTCCCCCATTCATACAGCCTGGCTGTCAATCACACAGCAGGGTGGCTGTTGTGGCAAGGACAGTCACCCAGCCAATCAAACAGGAGTGCGACTTGGGTTACCAAGGGAACCCATGGCAGGGGTCCTAAGACCCCTCCCTCACATCCTGCCTACCCATACTTTCAGGCGCCTTAAGGAGGGCTTCTGTGCAGAAGCCCGCGAAAAGACGGAGAACAAGGGGACCAAACCTGGTATGGCGCGCAGTGTAAAACACGAGAAAGACATTTACAAAAAGAAATGGTGAATAAACCCAGCCGGAACCGTAATAAAATATATATGGTCAAGCGGGTTTATGTTCGAGGCTAATATAATAGCCTAAAACAATATCACGTTTATATAAAATAACGCGGTACGAAAAATAGGGTAGTTACCACTGCCACCAGCCAAGTCTTAGGGCCTGATCACGACTTTGGCGGTAACGCCGGCGGTATTACCGCTGGCGGTATTAGCCCTACTGCCGAACTCCCCGGCGCTAATAGCGCCGGATCACGAGTTCGGCGGTAATGTTAATCCCCATTCCCCATTGAGCCCATTCCCCATTGGGCTCAATGGGGAATTTTCGCGCTCTTACCGTCGGCGGATTTCCCGCCGGCGGTAATAGCGTGAATTTTCGGCGGATTTCCCCCCAGCTCAGAGCTGGGCCGAAATCCGCCAAAGTCCTGATTTGGCAGACCCTTAAATCCGGCGGTAATAGCGCGACCGCTGGATCTAAGGGTTACCGCCAAACTCGTGATGAGGCCCTTAGTGTAAAGGGAGCGAAACAATGCCCCAAGAGACACAGACAAAAAAGGATAAGAATTAACCCTTTCCAATACTCCATGTAAGATGGGGTGTATTGGGTCTGTGGTTTAAAGTGACTAACATAAAGTTAATGGCAACTTTACTTTTTCTGGGGGACAATAGTCAGCCCCAGAAAATGAAGTCAGGGGGAAGTCTCAAAGACAACCCTGTGACACTGCACTGAAGGTGCGGTGTAACACACATGAAAAATATGAGTCCATGGAGTAGGTGAGGCTCCATTGCCCAAGATCACACAAAAAGTGAAAACACACACAGCAAAACACATGTAAGAGTGAGAAAAAGGCTCACAATCTTACCAGGTGAAAATAATAAAGCCTAGAAATCCAGCAAAGCTGCTGAGGGACTCATTAGGTAAGGGAAATCAGTCATTTATGAGACTTCTCCCTAACAACCTGGAGCAGGAGGACCGAGCAGGAAGACCGTAGAGATCCCCAGAGACAGAGCCCAGGCCAAGACCCAGACCATGGGAATGGATGACTGTTGGAGAGAGCCGCAAGATGAGATTTACACTACGAGGCCCGCATGGGAGGGGGCGGAGGCGAGGAGGCGAATGCAGACAGGGGAGAGACAACCAACGGCAGGAAACCCTGAAAAGGTGACATGAAAAGGGGTGGTGGACACAAAGGCAAACACAGGGGCAGGTGGGGCAGACGGAAGCAAACATCATGCAGTCAGTAAGAATGAAGAGAATAGGGAGGGAGAAGGGAAGAAAAGGAGACCGCCAGCAGGGGGGGGGGGGAGAGGAGGATGGGCAGGGAAAGGGGGCTAACAAGGGTGGAGGGGGCAACAAGTCCAATCAGAGGATAAACAGGAGAGGGTGTCAGGAATGTCCAAGAGATAAGGGGGCGTAGGGCAGGAGGGGGAGCAAGGGAAGAGGGGCGTCCAAAGTTAGGAGAACATGAAGCGCAGAGCTAAGACACAGCCTTCAAGTAGGTAACTCATAATGTCAGAGGACTTAACTCCCATAAAATGGAAAAAAATGGAGAGGTTCACGAAGAAGGTGGGACTACATATTCTCGGGCTGCAAGAGACGCACCTACTACCCAAAGACCAGGCGCGGCTAATGCTGCAGGGATTTGACCAAATCTATGAGGCTTCGGGGGCGTAAAAGACAGGGGGGGTGGCACTAGCCATTAGGAATACAGTGGACTTCAGGGAAGCAGGAATCATATAAGATAAGGAAGGTAGATATATAATAGTATGGGGAACCTGCAGGAAACACACCTATACAATAGCGGTGGTGTACGTCCCCAGGAAGTATTCCTGGAACGATTCCTGGGGCGACTGGAAGACAGCGCGGGGTGCCTATTGGTCTTAATGGGAGACTTCAATATTGCCTGGGACAGGGAGTGGGATAGGTCAGGGAGAAAAGGGGCAGGAGGAGAAGGGGCGGCGACGTCGGACCTCCGGGATCGAATGGCACAACTGGGCCTAAGGGATGTGTGGCGGGAAATGAAGGGGGACGAAGAAGGCTTCACATTCCTCTCAAGCATGCATGGCACACAATCTAGGATAGATTACATATGGGTGACGGCAGCCCTCCTAGGAAGGGTTAGGGACGTAAAAGTGGGCCCCATCGGAATAGCGGATCACAAAATTGTCACTATGCAGCTGGAACTAGGGGATAAAAGAAGGGGGGTGTGGGGATGGAAATACCCGGGGACCCTCATGAGGGACCCAGTAATTAGAGAAGAAATGGAAGGGAATATGAGGGAATTCTTGGAGATCAACAAAAGGGGGGAAACGAGGGGTGATGTTAGATGGGATGCCTTCAAAGCAACAATGAGGGGGAGCTCAGAGCAACAAAGGCCCAGAGGGAGAGGTAGCTGTGAGAGCTGGAAAAACAAATTGAGGCAGAGTTAGAAGCAGCAAGGAATAAGGCGGTGGAGACACCCAACAAGGCCTCCCTCAGGGAACATAGGCGGCACTGGGTCAACTGGGGATCCTGCAAACGAAGAGGGAGACAGGGGCATTGGTCTTTGTCAGACAAAAACGTTATGCAAAGGCAAATAAGGCAGACGCTCTCCTGACGCGCCTTCTCAGGGGAGTGGCTGCCAAGAACGTGAATACAACGTTAAAATCAGACACAGGGGAACCAATTACATGTAACAAGGAAATTCAGGAAAGCTTAGCAAAATTTTACGAGGCGTTATACACGTCACAGAACCCCCAGCCCCAGCTGCAGGAACAATTTTTGAAGCGGGTTAACCTACAGAAAATTATTAGGGAAACCCAGGAGGGTCTAGAACGGGAGATCACGGAGAAAGAGGTGAGGAGGGTTACTGCGGGTTTACCCACGGGCAAGGCCCCGGGCCCAGATGGCTATACGGCAGCAATTTACAAAACATTTGTGGCTATTCTAGTCCCGCACCTGACCGACCTTTATAACACATTCAAAGACACGGCCGCATAGCTCACTCCACGGAAGAGGCCAAAATGACTCTCATCCTGAAACCCCATAAAGACCCAATGGAACGCACATCATACAGACCAATCGCATTAATCAATGTAGATGCAAAATATTTTACAAAAGTACTAGCGAGCAGGCTGGAGGGGCTACTCCCAGGGCTAATCTACCAGGAGCAGGCAGGCTTCATAGGGGTAGTCAAAGGGCAGACAATATAAGAAGGGTCGCCCATCTGGCGGAAAAAGCACATCGAACAAACACCCCTGCGGTCCTGCTCTCACTGGATGCTGAAAAAGCGTTTGACCGCATGGAGTGGTCTTTCCTGTTTCGGGTCATGGGGAAGATGGGGCTGGGAGGCAACGTTCTAAAAATGGTGCAGCCTAATTACCAGGGACCACTCACACGGGTGACGGTAAACGGGGCAATGTCATGCCCATTTACACTGGGCAGGGGAATGAAACAAGGATGTCCTCTGTCCCAATTACTGTACGCAATCTATTTAGAGCCCCTCTTGCAGACAATACGGGAGGCAGAGTACATCCACGGCATCCCTTTCGGAGGACAACAGCATAAAGTTGCTGCATTTGTGGATGACATGCTGCACTCTGACCAACCCACTAGAAGCCATCAGGGCAAGTAGGGAAATACTAGAGGAATTCGGGGAGGCATCAGGCCTACACATAAATATTGGAAAGTCAGAGTTGATGAACCTCACCCTAGAGAAGGAGGAGTGCAATAGGCTAAAGGTGGAGACCCCGTTTGTTTGGAGACCAGGGGGAATTAGATATCAGGCAGTGCTGATCACCACGACACTCAAGGGGTGGTATCTAGCAAACTATCCCCCCTTAATGGAGGGAATAAAAAGGGACTACCACAAATGGCGGGCCCTGCACATCTCATGGATGGGAAGATAAGCCGCAGTTAAGATGGTCGCGCTACCACAAATGTTATATCTATTCCAGGCAATCCCACAGGCAGTCCCGGCGAGGTTCTTCAGGGAGTTGACGAACGAGCTCATATGGGAAGAGAAGAGGGCTAGGATCAATAAGCACCAGCTCACGGCTCCCAGGAGGGAGGTGAGGTTAGCACTCCCCAACTTTCTACAGTATTATGAGGCGACCCAGCTACGGGTCATCAGGGAATGGTTACGCAAAGGAGAGGGAAAACTATGGGTCGGGATGGACAGGGCAGTGACAAAGCATAATCTGGAGATGGTTCTTTGGCTGAGGAAACTGCATTGGCCAAAACATATGAACGAAACCACCATAATGGGCTTAATGGTGGAGAATTGGGACAGACTTGCGAAGACTAGGGGAATTACAACCTTTCCGTCACCTTTCACGCCCATCTTCAATAATGGAGATTTCACGCCCGGAATGGAGAAGGGGACGTTTAGGAATTGGCAGGAGGGGGCTGCAAAAGGATGCAGGATATGTTTCAAGGTGGGGAGATTCGGTCTTTCACAGAATGCAGAAGAGCATTCGCAATTGGAGCGGGTGAGAGGCTTAGATAAGCCCAGTTACGCCACTGGCTCCTACAGTCAACAAACAAGGAGGCGGCAAATAGGGAAGTGACCCCGTTCGAGAAGTTGTTGGTGGCAAATGATGGGTCCAAGGGGCTGATCTCCAGCCCGTACAATATAATAGATGACGCGACCCCCAGACAGCAATGGCCGTACTTGCAAAGATGGGAAAAGATACTGGGAAGGGACATAGAAAAGGAGGAGAGGGGGAGGCTATGAGGGAAGAGTCCCAAATTAGCAGAGGCCTCCCAATTGCAAGAAGCCTGGTATAAAATACTATTTGGGTGGCACTATACACCAGCTCGCCTACACAGAATCTATCCAGGGGCATCAGGGGAATGCTGGAGAGGATGCAGGAAAGAGGGCACAGCGCAACACATATGGTGGAGGTGCCCGAATATTGTCACCTTCTGGTCCGAAGTGCAACAGGCTTAGGACCAGGCATATGGAAAAGGGAGTAGCAAACCCCGGAACAGATCCTGCTGGGCATAAAGGGAAGGGAGGCGGTGGGCGAACCCTGTAGCAAAGAAAAGGCAAAAGTGGTCCTGACCCTGGCAGCAATTACTATAATTGCGCAAAGATGGAAAAGTGCGAATATACTCACAATCCAGGACTGGTTATGCAAAGTGTGGGAAATAGTAGCTCTAGAATGGGCCACGTATGCTATGAATGGGAACGTGCATAAGTTTGCAAAGGACTGGGGAGAGACCTTGGCCTTCCTCAAAGACGACTACAGGGCGGTGTGGTGCTCCCAATGCCTCAAACTCCTAGACTTGCAATGAAAACATGGACTTAGAACAATCTGAATCAGCCCAAAGAAGGACAAGTGTAGACCCCAGGGAGAAGGTGGGAAGGGAGAAGGTGGGAAGGGAGGGAAGGGTATACGTTGGGGGAATGTTTTACATGTTGTAAACCCAATAAAAAAACAAAGGCTACCATTACCCCACTAATCAAGAAACCCGGGTTAGATCCTAAAAACTCAAACAACCTGCGCCCGATCACAAATTGCCATTTCCTTCTAAAAATACTAGACAAATGCACCACCACCCAACATGTTGAAAAATCAAATATCCTACAACCCAGGCAGCATGGTTTCCAGCCCCACTACCGCACAGAAACAGCACTTCTGGACCTCCAAACCCACATGTTGAGAATCAGTGATGTAGGTCACGCCGGCATGCTGGTTCTATTGGACCTATCAGCTGCTTTCGACCCCCTAGACTACGATCGGCTGCTGCTAACCTTAGAAAACTCTGGCCATTGCAGCTCAGAGACCATCCAATGGATTCAATCTTTCATCTCACATCGCTCCTCTAGAGTATGTTGGGGGCAATGCCACTTCACCTCTCGACCGCATCTCTTGTGGAGTCCCTCAGGGAGCATGCATGTCTCCCCTACTATTTAACTTGTACATCCAGCCTTTTTGCAACCTTCTAGATGACATCAAAGTGTTTTTCACTAACTACGCTGATGACACCCAGTTGGTTGTCGAACTCACAGGAGATTACCATCACAATGCGACCCTACTTCAAACCATGTACGGTCGCATCAAAACCTGGATGAACACCAACTCGAAGTATCTCAACGGGAATAAAACCAAGCTATTTATATTTGGTTCTGCTCACTCTAGATCCAAGCTTGATCCCATATATCAATCCTTCCACATCCATGGATGCCCCATCCAGGACTCAAAGAGTGTTAAGACTCTGTGCTTCTATCTGGACTCTCTGCTTAGCGCTGAGATACATGTTAATCAGGTTGTGAAAAACAGTACCTTTTACATCCGTCTCGTGAGGAACCTCCATTCCTTTCTGACAGAATCCAACTGTGCGTCGGTGGCTCGGGCTGTCATTCTACACAGGCTTGACTACGGAAACGTACTCCTGATTGGGGCCAATAAAAAGAATACCCAGGCCTTACAAGTGATTCAAAACAATGCTGTCCGTATTGTAAAAAGGAAATCTAAAAGAGATCACATCTCAGATAGCCATAGAGATTTTCACTGGCTTCCTTTCACTGCACGCCTAGAATTCAAGGCGGACTCACTTGTCCATAAGGCCCTACACGGTACACCCCCATCATACATTAAAGAGATTGTCCCTCCTTACGATTCACCAAGAAAGTTATGCTCATCACCTTAGCACTGGTTAAAAACCCTAAATTCAGTCTTGCCAATAGCTTGGGCAGATCTTTTCCTGTTGTGGCTGCTAAAGTCTGGAACGCCCTCCCCCCTAGATCTCAGACTTAAGAAGGAATTCAATATGTTTTGTCAGAAACTAAAGACCACTCTGTTTAACTATCTTTGTGTGATGACACCTCCTGCTGTCCTGATCCCCCATTGTCTGTGTGTTTATGTTTCGGCGCCCTGATGCCTGTGGGCTCCGGCACAATACAAATAAATAAATAAGTACAGAAGGCATGTCACAAGTGAAAGGGTCACTATTTTTAGCCCTGCGCCAGCTACAAAATGTGTTCAAACGGCAGCAGTAAAGGGCTTTCATTGCTGGCCTCCTGGTTGAAAGCAACACCTCCATCATGTTCTCTGGGAGGTCCCAATCCCTAAACCATAACCTTTCAGAAACATGCGTGAAGGATCAAGGTCTTGATTTCTAGGTGAAGAAGACGGCCTCCCTCTTGAGAGAGCAAGTCCACTCTCTGGGGAAGACGAATTGGAGGGCAGATGGAGATGTCTAGAAAGTCTGAGTACCACGCCCTCCTGGCTCAATACGGAGCAATCAGGATCAAGAATTTTGCTGAACTTCCTCAACCTCCTGATGACATGAGGAATGACAGGGACCAGTGGGAACACATACAGGAGTGTAAAATCACAATCCACCACAAACGTATCCCCCAGAGCTCCTCTCTGAGGAAATTCCCTGGAGCAGAACAGGTCACATTTCCATTTCCTGTTGATACTGGACACTTACGGGGTTCCCCAAAAGGCAAATATCTCTAGAAAGACTTCCTGAACCACCTCCCACTCGTGGGAGACTCTGCTCTGCTTGCTCAGATCGGCCGCCATTCTGTTCTCTTCTCCGAGTAGGTGAAAGGCCGATAACGAGATTCCAGCAGTGCCCAAAACTAGAGCTGCATTGCCTATATTACACTGTGGTAGTGACCCTACACCTCCTCTCTTGTTGAGGTAATGCATGGCCACTGGGTTGTCCGTCATTATCAGGATATTCTTCCCTCATATAGAAAGTAAAAAGGACATCAGCACTTGCCTGATTGCCCTCAGCTCTAAAAGGTTGATGTTAGTTTGAATTCCGAAGGAGACCACCGACCGCTGGTTTCCAGATCGTTTATATTAGCTCCGCAACCCATGAGGGTTGGTGTCCATAATTATTGTCACATCGGGCCAAGGTTGCCAAAAAGGTTTCCCTTTCACCACATTCTTCTTCCAGGTCCACCACAGGATATCCTGTGCGGCCTTGCTCGGGACCTGAAGAAGGTCCGTCATCCTGCCTGAGAATTGTGACCATTGGGTTCTGATGGCCCACTGAAGGGGCCTCATTCTTAGCTGGGCTTTTGGCACCAGGAAAATGCAAAATGCCATGAGGCCGAGCAACCTTAGAAAACTGAATTGTGTTACCCATCTGCAAATTGTACTGAGCCCTTACCACGGGGGGCAGCTTTCCCCAACAAAGCAACCAGGGCCGCTCCAATAAATTGGAGCTTTTGAGAACGTGTCATGTGGGACTTCTTGAAGTTGAGGGAGAATCCTAGTTCGTGGAGGGAGTGGTAGGTGCTTCTGAGATATTCCAGATCCTGCTCGGGAGAACGAGCCCTGATCAACCAATCGTCTAGCGAGGGAAAGATGTGAATCCCTCCCCTTCTCAGATTCGCTGCCACCACTGCCATCAACTTGGTGAAGACCCTTGGAGCAGAGGTGGGCCCAAAAGGCAGTACACGAAAATAAAAGTGCGAACTGCCAATGTCGAACCTCAGGTACTTCCTGTGCTTGGGATGTATGGGCAAAAGAAAGTAAGCATCCTGAAGAACGTGTGAAACCATCGAATCCTGGAGCTGAAGGGCCTGGAGGATCAGCAAAAGAGTTACCATCTTGAACTTGTCCTTCCTGAGGAACTTGTCCAAGCATATCAGGGACAAGATGGGTCATCCTTTTTGGGAATTAGAAAATAAGAGTAGTACTATCCCTGGTTCCTCTCACTACAGGTACTCTTTATATTGGACCTTTCTCTAACAAGCAGAGAATCTCCTGCAGAAGGAGCGGATCTGGTTCCCGTAAGGATTGACTGCTTGGTGACAAACCGGGGGCTTTTTTAAGAATGGGAGCAGTAACCATGGACTACCGTTGGCAGTGCCCAAGTATCTGAAGAGATGCTTCACCATTCTTTTAGATGCTGTGTTATCTGTCTCCCACTACAGTCCTGTGGACCAAGGACCTGAAGAGGTTTTGTTGCTGTGGCTGCAGCGGCAAACAAAGAGGCAAAGTTTGTGTGGGTAGTTTACCTCCCCATCCTCGTTCACCACGAGGTAGTCTTCTCTGTCCTCTTTGAGACATGTGTCCCCTTGTTCTGCCAATTGATGAATAGAACCGAAAGGAGCAACCCATCCAGATCTGAAAGGTAGAATGGCCCTACTATGGCTGGTGAATACTCTCTACTTGAGAGCCATCAAACAGCATATCTAGTAGCCTAGCCTGAACGTCTGGGGAAAACCCAGATCAGTGCGACCACACAAACCTTTTAGCCACCGTGCTCACTGCCATAGATCGATACACACAATCAGAAGAGTCTAACCCATATTGTTATAACTGCCACATTGCATCCTTACCATCCTGCATAATACTGATGAACCCTTCCGTCATGTCACATTTAGGGATATGCTATGCGGCTTGTGCCACCAGATCCCACAGAGTGTAAGAGTATTTAGCCAGAGCGCATGTAGCGTTAATGGCCTTCAGAGCTATGCTCCCCACAGAAAAAAACCTCTTACCCAGGGCATCACATTTCTTATCATTCTTGCTCAGAGGAATAGTTGGGTAAACTGTCACCTTTGAGGTAGACGTAGCTGCTTGCATAACTAGACTTTACGGTGTTGGATGTCTGGATAGAAACTCTGAATCTATAGCTGAAGGCCGGTACTTTCTAACCAGATCCTTATTGACTGCTGGTGCGGTGTCTGGCTTCTTCAATTGTCAAGGATTCTGTTCTTAAAAGCAGAATGAAACGGCAAAACAGGATCCTTGCGATTGTTCAGATGCAGGTGCACCACCCACAACATGAGCACAAGTATCGTCTGAGAAAAGTCTTCTAGCAGGGGACAAGGACCCAGGCAGTGACGTAATGGCCATGTGCCACAGGGTTAGTAGCACTGCTAATAACTTTAGGTTAGTAGCTAAGATGTGGCACAATATAGCACACAGTGGTATATTTGTTTTTTTTACGTAACACAGGCAATTGTTGCATTGTAGCTTTGCTTTTTTCCAGCATTGCGGCACATAACATTGTATTCCTTGCATGCACTCCACCTCACAGAGAGGGAGCAGTATATTATTTTTCAAGTAGCACATTGCCCAACGTCTGTGAATGGCACGCAGCACACTGCATGGCACCATACTTAGTACACCTTGCATGCACAACATGATTGCAGAAAATACATGGTTTATGACACTGCATTCCACCGCATCACACTTCACAGAAAACACACAGCACATTGTGTAGCACACTTGCCCACAATCAATCTCATGGCACTACAGGTTTGGGTTACATGACAGCTGGATAGAAGGTGAACACATACAGTTGCACAGCTACCATCTGACACAAATACACATACAGTTCATCAGGGTTTATCTTTTTTCATGGCAAACATTTGCACGTTTTGCCCTCTGCAGTTTTTAGAGCCCATAGTGTGTAATACATAACACTCCATTATTGTGCATATTGCCTGTAGGGATATTAGTTATAATGAACAATAGCTTCAGCCACCTTTGAGTATGCCTTAGCCAGAGGGACAGAGCTGCCATTATAGTGTATTTGGTCACTGTTGTTAGTTGGCAGCACTTGATTGAATTTTGTCCTGCCCTACAAGGGCAGGTGGTGAAGGGCATGAGATAGTTGCCAACTTATTATTGCAAGGGAAGCAGTTCTCAAGGGACAGGACAGTCCCAGACAGGAGCTGCTGGCACATCAGATTGGGAAAGAGTACATAATGTTGTGAAGGCCAAAGTGAGGGGTGGGAGCAGTTCTCAGGCAGACACAATGCGAAATTGGATGAATAATATGGAGAAATTTGCAGAAATGATGGTCCAGGAGTGGTGCTGATCAGTGGACCTGTTACATTTTTTTATAGAAGGCCATTCATTGCAAGGAAGTTGCTAGAAGATGATGTACCAGGATTGGCAACATATATCAACAGACTGGTGCAGACAGAGGGAATGGGAAATTGTTAGCAAAGATTTCATTTATGTGCAATGTTCCCTACATTTATGGACCCCACACACTTTTTGCTTTTGTTTGGCTATCCTAACCTGACTTTTTCCAGTGGAGCCCAGCCTTCAGCTGAACTCCCCTGGGCTTTTTCTCACTTGTTATGGGGAAACTGACATGTCCTTCAGACTGTCAGTACTGGGAATATATGCTTCCCATAGTCTTTGATTATGTTTTTAACAGTGCACAATGTCACTCCCAGTACCGTGCGCTGGGGTCCCTTTTTGTTTTATGGCCCTAGATACCCTCAAAGGATGTTCTGGTGATTGTACAAGTGTGCCTGGGACGAACTGGTGGCAGCAGTTACTTTTCGTAATGTTTTACTTCTTTTTACTGAGTTAAACCATGTTTACCGCATTTGGTTCAAGACTGTGGCCAGGTCCAAAATGTCCCATGGCCATTTTGTCCCTTGTCTTCACCCAGGTCGAGGAACCCAGGTTTTCCTTATTTGGGAAAGCAGTCTCCAGCAAAAACCGATCTCTTTTGCGGGCTTCTGCCTGTCACGTATGTGTGCCCAGGAAGAGGGCTGGGACTCCACACTACTGGTGCCAGGATGTCTGGAGTGCCTGAATGACTGAGACCACTGTGGGCTGTGCTTGTCCACGTCTGGGATGCCTGGAAGAGAGCAGATCTTCTATTGCAAGTCTTCGATTTTGGCATGAATCTTGGATAAGATAAGGGGCTCTGCAGCCATTCCAGGTCGATCACCTGTGTTTTTACCGAGCTACAGAAGGAGCCAAGTCTCCTACACAAAGAAACAGACTTGTGAAACTGCCAGAGACGCTTTGGAAGGTTTTGACGCCCTTTGCGCTCTGCTGTGCCTTTCGAAGCCTGCTTTCTTCTTCGATCAAGAAGGCCTGCCAAGGCGTTTCGCCCCTTTGGAGTAGTGGGAACGACGACTCCCGGCGTCCCCCGATTACCCACCGAACGAGCCACTTCAGAAGAGTTCCTGCATAATCCAGCGAGCTGTCCAGCTCTACCTCGGGGTAATCTGCAGCATCGCCGCTTTCTCGAGCGCAGACCCGAGACTTGGGACATCGCTTGTTTGTGGTCCAATGCATTCTACCGCCACATTTGCAGGCCTACCTCCTCTGGGTCCAAAATTAGGAGAGTGCATAATGCTGCCCGCATCCACGATTCCTGCGTCACAACCTAGTGGTGACGGTCAACATAGTTCCGCTGCTGTTCTGCTCTCCTGTGCCCTGAAGCCAGCTGCACCAGAATTTCCTTACTACCTCCTTTGGAAGCTGAGAAAAGAAAACTGTCCCATCACGGATGATCGTTCTCCACTGCAGCCGCTGAGAGCCGGAGCGCTGCGAAACTGCAGGACTTGAACCTACTAGCGACCTCGACTAAATTGGCAAAGTTTGTTCCGGACTGTGCCGAGGGTCGTTGAGTACTTGCATAACTTACCGGTGCCCCCCTGGCACAGCCGATCGTTTTTACGCACAAGCATCCCTTGAAGGTATGCGAACTTGGCTGGGTTAGCCTGCGCTCCCTAGCTATTCTCCCCTCCCCTTTTTAACACGGCTTTTCTGCCAAGGGCAGGGCCTACTCGAATAGTGGGAACCAATTCTTCATTGCCTCAAGCCCTTTCCTGACTTGCTACAGCCCCTACAAGAAGACCCAGTTTTTGTTAATCTGCGCTATCGTGCGCTTTTACGCACAACTGTACTGTTGAGCAAAAGGCTCCCTACTTCTTAGGGTTGGACTCGAAAGTTAGGGAACGAACTCTGAAGAATGACCCTCTCTTCACACAGGTTGTGGTTATATCCTGTAACTGAATTGCCTTAGTAAATGTGTTGTATATATATTGTATAGTTTAAGGATACTTGTGTCTATTTGGTCCGGCCGACAATAAATGTATGGATATTTTTCATATACACTTGACTAAGAGTAATTTGTGGTTTGTTGCTGTGTGTGCTCATTGTGGGCTTCCAATCACTCTCACCCCTCATGAGATTTAGTCTTGACCACCTGCCAAGCTACCTAGAATGGTCTGGTTGTCAAGAAGGTTCCCCTGTTTCACTAAACCGAGGGTGGCCTCCTAAACTTCTGCCCACCAGGTCAGAGTTTAGAAATCCATCTTAAAAGAAATGAATAGAAGATGTGTGTGCCATGTTGGTTTGCGGCTCATTGGTCACATTCGGTGGGACGCTGCGGCTCCAGTTGTCTGAAGTAGCATTGTCCAATTAGAATAAAGCCCCTTATCGAACTATTCCCCGGGATGGGATTGGTGCATTTTTTGCTGACCAAGGGGGGCGAGATCATGTTGGGTGGGTGGTGTTCTTTTTTGTGACAAAAAGTTAACTGCCAGCAGTGTTTGGGCAATGTATAGGGTTGTTTAAGGGACTGGTGACGACAGCCAATGATCATGTTAGGATGTTATTTTTGTTGCATTTCTTTTGCATATGCTAATGGTTTGTTTGTGGCTATAAAATGTTCAGCCTGCAGTGGTTGTGTGAATTTGGCACTGTTCAGTTCATCTTCTCGGCCGTGATGCATGAATAGATTGTGTGTTTTTTCCTGCAAGTAGTGCACTCCTTTTTTGAGTGCTGTGGTTCGCTTTTTCTACTTTTTGAACCTGTCCTGGGAGCACCCCTAGAACCTGTCTGTTAGATCATCCTGCTCAATATTTTAACAGGACGACCCCAGCCCAAGTATTTGGTCACCTTATTCATGACAGACCTATAAGAGGCATGTGCGTGACCTGTAGAATCAGTGGGGGGGAGACGGGGGGAATCCACTTCAGGTGAAGTGCCCAATCCACTGGCCTCTTTTAGCAGTCCACTAGGTTCTGCAACCTAGATTCCTCAGTTATAAGCTCTTCAGGCACATTTGGAGTACTAAACTCCAATCCAAAAGGAATACTTTCCTCCTCTTCTTTTTCGTCCTCTTCAAATATGGAACTAATAGACCTAATTAAGTCTTTCTTCGACAAAGGTTAAAAAACCTTAAAGCGTTCAGAAAAAGAAAATGATGATGGCGTTGACTTCGAAGTATTCAACGTTGAAAGGCTTAACGCCTATTCCTTTGACAGAACAGAAGAGTGAGGTCATGGCTTCCACTTCCCTCGAATCGTCGATTCTTTCGACGCCTCCCGAAGACGCTTCTCTAACTCATTGCCTGGACTCGTAGGTGCACGAGTAGCAATCTTCAAAGAATCCCTGTCGGCCTTACTAGGTGAAATAGGGTCAGAAGCCTTCTCAGTTACTTGGAAGGGCTGGGAAGGGCCTCCTGCATGAACACCTCTAGCATTTGGAAGCACAATTCCTCCCAATTAGATTTGTAAGCCAATTTGTTACGAAATTGAACCCTTTTTCTGTCGGGTGAGCAGTCCAACGATGAAGGGGAGCAATAGCAACCCTTCTTCGATTTGTTTTGAGAAGCCGATGACAACGAATGTTGTGAATCACTCCTCGATCTGGAGCACTTGGAATGTTTAGAGTGCTTTTTAGCTCTCTGAGGTGAGATGCCCCTTAAGCTTTTTTCCTCTGACGCTCTCTTTTTGGACGCAGCAGTCGAAGGAGATTTGGATGGTGGCCTACCTAGGGCAAACTTCCTCTTCCTCTTCTTTAAGGCCTTAACAGTCATCAACCTTATGGTCCACCCCTAGACACCAGAGGCATATCCTGTGGGGATCTGTAATCGATATCTTCTATCCACAGTCCGGACACCTCTTGAATCCGGTCTTCGGAGTAGACCTATCTCGAGTTTTTGAGTAAAAAACACTGTTGAAAATCGCTGAGGGGATCAAACCGGTTCGAACCGTGCTGTGCGCAGAAAAATGGAACTGAGACAACGGGCGTGGTGCATGCTATTTATACCAGCGTCAACATCACAGCTGAGAGCAGGATGGAGGCCACGAGGGACCTTGAGCTGATGACGCACGGTGCCCTCTGCTGTCGAATAGTTTCCAAAGCTGCAAACAGAATATCGTTTATATCAAAGATGAGGAATCAGAGGGAGGACACGATCCATTAGAAAGTTGAATTTGGATGGCACTCTGCATTGGAACTAAATCAGAACTGTTTCCCCTAACGTGTGTAGCGAAACCGGGAAGATTTAGCGAGCAATTTAGATGGTGGCCGCATTAATATAGCACATACTTCAGCCCCATTGTACTCACTGAATTACGACCCGCTACTGAATAAATTGCACCTTAAAGTTAAGAAAAGGTCTGCGATACCCATCTCGTTCATGCCTAGGATATCTCTGAAAACAATGGTTCTCCTTCACAAATTCCTATATCTGTTCACTAATATATCCATCTGCCTCGATGCTGCATTTTTCGGGACAATCAGATTTACACTGACAGACCTTGTCTCGGGGGCGGAAAATACTGCACATTAAATGGGACACATTGACATTACTGTATCACCAGGGAGGGCTTAGTGTCCCTAATTTTGAGGTATGTGGCTGGGTCTGCATGCTTCACCATGCAATATATTGGTACCAATATACCTCCACTGCTGCAACGTAACAAGTTAGAAAAGATGCTTGTACTGCCATTTACCCTTAAACTACCCCTACCAACATCAGCCCCTGCTGTCAAGCCGCGACAGATCTGGTTGAAAATACAAGATGGGATCACTGAAGTTACATTAGATGTGCACACTCTTCCCCCCTTATGTACCACTTCTCTCCTTAGAGAACCCGGCCAGTCTCCCTTTTACTGCAGACAAGGATATCATGCGCAAACTACAGAGAGGTGGGTACACTAGGTTTGGGGACCTTTTCAGTGACGGACAGCTCATTACATTGGAAAAGTTTAGTAAGCAAATGTATACCTCTATGACCAATGTACTGCTCTATGCACGCATTAAAGGGGAATTGAAGGCTAAATACCCATGTGTATCAGAGGAAAGTAGCCCCATGCTAGAATTATTAAGGGTAACAGACACTACATCTAATGCCATATCCTCACTTTATGTGCTGATTAGGTCCAGCCTAGCTGTTGGAACTATGATGGCCAATTCGCGATGGGAGCTTGCGCTGCGAGACATGATCAGCGAAGAGAAGTGGGAAAAGATATGCTGGCAATTGAGGTACATTTCCCTCAGCTATAAACATTGAGCATTACAATACCGTTTTCTACACCAGACATAGTACACCCCACTGAAGGTCAAGAAGTTCGATCCCATAGCGTCTGAGGCATGTCCTAAGTGTAAACAGCTTGAGGCTGATTTTATACATATGACCTGGACATGCTCCAAAATTGCAGAATTTTGGTGCAAGGTCTCTGAAATGCTAGCAAGACATCACTACCTCTGACATGCCTCTTGGGTCTCCATCCGCCACTTCTGAAACTGCTAGGTAAATGCATAGTGTTAGCGTTACTTCTGGCCAGTAAGTGCATGGTTCTGGGATGGATAGAAAGAAATGCACCTTTGGTTATCCAATGGCTACACAAACTGATTAAGACTAATGAATGCAAAGAGGTTTACCGGGGTATGGTGAATCCCTCTGCCAGGCCAAGAGTAGTGAGTAAGCTTTATTGATCGGATTTCCCCATTAACATACATCATTAAACACATCATAGCAAAAAAAAAAGTTATACAAAATTTAAAATCAATTAAAAACGCAATGTCAAATAGAAACTTCTCCCCACTTCAATTTCAATCTAAAACTTTCTTCGATCATCTTATCAGAGCCTTGCTCACATAGGTACCAAGTTAAAAATAAAGACAAGGTCTGGACAATTCCAGATAAAATACAATGCTGCTTTGCAGTCCCATATCTGATTTTCCAAGAAGAAGGGCCTTAACAGATCTTTTTGCAAATCTAGGTACCACCTATATATTAGCAAAAAATGCTTATGATCCTCTGTTACTTTTATCCCACATGACAGTTTTTCGATGGGTCTCCCAGTCACCGATTGGTGCAGGCTTTTAGTGGTAACATGCTCAAATGCACTTGTATGATAGAGCACCTACAGTTAGGAGAGAGGATACTACACACACCCCCCCCCCCTGCTCGTTATTAAATCTCATAGCCGAAAACAGATTTAGAGAGCCTAAGGCCTGAACCGTGTTCCATTCCTGAGTCAGGTCCCTACTAAGTATCCCCCTCTTTAACCCTTTATTTTAACTCAGTCAGGCTCAGGTCTCTTGCTAAGGTCAGGATCTTGATCCTTGCTGTCAACAGTATGTTAAAACCCTCGCGAAACCACTTACACATTAAACAGAAACCAAAACCTGCCATCTTCGATAACAGGTACTGAATATTATAGTTTTTTGGGGTACCTGCAAAACCTTTGAAAAGAAGGCACCTTGTCTCAGTTTAGCCTGTGTGGCTATCCATGTGATACCCAGCTGCAAGCGCAGAGCACAATTTGTGGTTCCCATTGGGAGACACGTCAGCCTTTTTATAATTTTATTTTTGGCAACCTCCAACTTCTCATAGTTAGCCTTCCCCCTGATTTCACTGCCATACAGTAGCATATTCCCCACCTTAGACTTGTATAACTCTATTGCCTTGCCCAGCATGCACCCACCAGCTTTATGGTAGAATCTAATTATCCCATTTAACATGGATCTGACCTTTAGACATACTGATTCCAAATGCTTTCCCCTCTTCCCATCACTGTCAAAGGTCAGCCCCAGATAACAAAATGAGTCCACAACCTCCATTTTCTCACCATTGACATACCACGAATAGTCTACCTTCTTTCTGCTATTACTAAAGACTACAATCTTTGTGTTATCCCTATTCAGGGTTAACTTATTAGCCTTAAAATACTTAGCAGCATAGTGAAGACCAGTTTGTAGCCCCACAGGGGTCAGATGGATCTGAGCTGTGTCATCAGCATAAAACAGTGCCTCGAACGACCTGCCCCTTAAAAGAAGCAGGTTGGTCCTGGACCTGGCTTCTGCAGGGTTAAGGTCGGCTAAAAACAGGAGGAACAGCAACAGAGCCAGGTAAAAACCCTGTTTAACGCTTTGGTTTGTAGGGAATTCCTCGGTTAGCCGACCTTAGTTATTTACCCTTACAGCGGCATTAGTATCTTTGTAACAGCACAGAATCAACTGCAGTAGGTTTAGTGGTATATTCAGGTCTCGAAGTTACTGCCATAAAATTCCCCTGTTCATTTAGACAAGGCCTTATCAAGGTCCAAAAAAGCAACATACAGCCTACCCCCTCTTATTGAACTTCTCAAATAGGATAAGTAAAACCAAGCAGTGGCCCATAGTTGAAAACCCACTACGGAACCCTGCTTGGGAGGAAGGTAACACTGCATTACTCTCTGCTCACTCTTCGACTCTCCTCTTTATACATTTATTAAAGAGCTTACTGGGAATATCCAGAAGCGAGATTGGGCAGTAACAGTGGGGGTCGTTAGATGTGCTCTGCTTAAAAAATGGGACAATTATAGCTTTCATCCAAGGACTGGGGACCACCTTAGAGTTCGCAATAGCATTAAAATGTTTTCCTAAAATAGTGGCCCACCAAACAGGACTCCACTTCAGGATGTCCGACTGAAGACCATCGGCTTAAGATCCTTAAGATCCTCCCTTCCCCAGTCTGAGATCAGCGATACACTCCAGGATCTCTCCCTGTGTAAAGACTATAGCCCCCCGGATCACCCAGGGCACACTGTGGGAGAACACTGTGGGAGAACACCCTCCCCTCCCTCTTCCCATAAGATGTTAGTGTAGTAGGACACCCACTTGTCACCTGAGATGCAGCAAGAATCAGTCTTATTTGGAGTGGCAAACCCTCTACTAACTAAGTTCCAAAAGAGCTTATAGTTATTATTTGTAACCTCTTGCTCTAACCTTTCCCACTGTGTGTTCCCTCCTCTTAGTTTTCAACAGCTTTCTAAAATCAGATTTAAGAGCATATAATTAACCAGAGTTCATTTCTACACGTTTAGTTGCCCCATTAATCTTCCATTTCAGGGCCCTACAGTCTTGATCGAACCAAACTGCACCCCGCCAGTTTGACGTCTCAGGATGATTCCTACTCGGGAGCCGTTTCCTGCATTCGCCAACTAGTAGCTTTAGTAGTTCCTCGTAGCTGTTAATACATGCTATGCTGTCCAATCGGGTGTCATAGAACTCTAGCAACTTATCTACAACACTAGGTAGCCTCAGAGTCATCTCCCAGTGATACCGCCTTATACCCGGTAGGCGCTGGTATGCCCTCCTGCCATTTTCCTCCCCCAAAGCAAGGGCCTGTCCAGAAAACTCCATAGCCATAACCGGAGGGAAATGGTCACTGTCCAGGCCAAGAGATATATGATGTTAACATGAGGCCCTACCTAACAGAGAGGGATTCAAAGGTCATCGATTCCACAAATTAAACAGCAGCATTGAAGTTAACTATTATGAGCAGACGAATTGTGACGAAAGGGTCAAACATTGTTGGTATATGCATTACGGTGGGGGAGGACAGATTTAGGTTGCATCACACTAGATGCATGCGTTTGGATTAAGTTGGGGCACTATTCCTCTATTATTGTATGAAATTCTTGTACTTATGTAATGGCACTCTAAATAAAGAAATGCAACGAAATGCAAAAATAAAACCCAACAACATACCCTATATTTCTGCAGAAATATATCCAAATTTGGATGTCTCAAAGTTAACCCTGCAACCATAGTGCAACTGCATTACCTGGTTAGGTTTCATTTTCTCTTGCAGGATTGCATACTTTAAAGATTTTCTGCATCCCACCAACTTTCATGTGCCATGCTCGCAGTGCATACAGCTCGGCATGAGGATACAGACCCTGGGCCTGTTTACTCTAAGGCTGCCGTCCGAGGTTGTGATGCCTTCCCTCCCCAATATGGCACCACAGGCCTCTCAGAACCGGACCCTGATCCCCACTTGTGTTCTCTTCCAGGCCATGATCAGGGTGTAGATTACTTGTTATGCCTCCCTGCATGCTCTTACTCACCAGATGCGTGAGCCGGAGACCCTGTGTGTGTGTGTGAGAAACCTCCCTGCACATGGATGCCATGGTCTTCCTGAGCACAGTGGTGCTTTGCCGCCTCCTTCTAGAGGCAAAGCTTCAAAAGACAGTGTAGGCTTCCTGCAAACCCTCACAGCTATGTTGTTTCCGAGGCTCGGAGTATCATTCCATCAAGGTCCCTTTCCAATGTTCTACCATTAGACCTATCCCATTCCTGCACTATAAAAGTGATGCTGCTTACTTCTCCCGTGTCTCCATGTTGCTAGTCCCTTACGTTGTGTTGCTCACACTTTCCTTGCCTCCTACACTTCACTTATTGCTAGTTGATCCTGTTTTTTGTAAATGCTACAGCATATTGATTAACAGCAGATGTTTTTTCCTTGTGCTTTAACTGTGGCTTTTTGTCTGTTGCATCCTGGCCAGCTAGCACGGTTTCTTCCTGTTACCCTGGTCCCTAGTGTGATTGATTACACCACAGCATCATAATAGGGTGAAAGGGGGTGGGCGACGATGACTGTACGGGTTCCCACTCCATGAAGGACATCAAGGCTCTGGTAGGGCTCTTTTATCACCAAGCCCTATCAGAGAAGGTGTGACTGTTTCTTGACATATGCTTCCGTTTTAAGAGGGACCCTTCATCTCTTGTACAGATTAATACATAATATATTCATGTTGGAGCATATTCATGGGAGTTTATACTGCAGCTAGGTTTGCTAAAGAAAGTGTAACTAACAAAACAGGCAGGGCACCTGGATCATATCTGGTGGAATTTGGACATTACTCAGTGCAGTGGGCCATCGTTGACACGAGAATTAGACAATACTTACATCCCACACGTTGTCAACACAAGGGAATTCCCAGAATCAGATCTTTCCTGTTCTCAAAGGAATTAGCCCAGGGATGTGTTTCCAATGTTGACTCATTCAAATTACAAAATATGCTTATGGCTGTATCCTTTCAACACCACTTTAGTAAATGACCTTTATTATTCATTTACGTTACCACAGGTATTCATTGGCTATGAAGGGCTGTCATGTCAAACATTTAAAAAAGAAGGAAAATGGTGCAGATGAGCAGATATTGGTCCAATTTCCTACACTGGCGTTACAGAAGACACACACATGATTATTTTTAAAGAAACGTTTTTTCTTGCTGTCAATTCAAACAAATAGCTGGTTAACAGACCAGGGAAATGGAATAAATGATTAAACATGTTCAGTAAATACTGACTTTCAAAGGACAATTATTAAAGGACTTTGATAAGTGAATTACCAGTATTCTTACCAGCCACTTTGACAAAACACTTTTCTTTTCTCTTTACTTACGTTGTTTTTTAATTTCTTCATCTGAAGGATTAGCAAAGAGAGCTGTTTTCTTCGGCGCTAAAGCTGTTATGAAAATACAAAATATAACATAAAAGAAAGATTAAAACATTGAACAATTACAGTAAGTGCTTTGTAAATACAGGATAGTTCAATGATATCATTGTAGTATTTATGTTAAAAGTCAGTAATTTTATGTAAACAAAATATCAGTACTAAATAACGGTTTTATTAAAGACACAGAGGGTGATATTTAAGCAATAGCTGGATTGCCCGTGCAGTAATGGCCCAGAGACCAAGCTACAGGCCGAAGTGGTGAAGCAAGGACATTTTTAAAATGTTTTTATTTAAGTGTGTTTTGTTAAATAACCTCTTGCACTATTCAATTTACAAGAGAAATCACAAACACAATATGACACAAATATTACATAACATTTCAATTAATAAAACAATTTCATATTCACTTTCAATACATTTAAAACAAAGCAAGCCGATTTTAAATAAGGACAATCACCACATTGCCAAATGAGAACAATTCAGTCATCAATATACAATCTGCGTTAGGTTGATAATCCCGAAACCAGTGGGTTTATTAAATATTAATTTCAAGCCTAGTCCTTTTTTCAAGCTTACCTTTAGCGTAAGGTAATTTTCTCTTAGGACACTGCAATAAGTTAAAATGGCAGATGGTTTCAACAACTTGGCTGGTTTCAACAACTTGGTTGCATAAGCGACACAATCTGTCATTTTGGGGTGCGCCATGCCACCCACCAATGTATTTTAACAGTGGCAATATATTGAAGCAGAGGAAGGTAATTAAGCGCCTCAATTTTAGTGAATACATTTTAGTAAGATAGGTGCAAGGAATATTCGGTGTATAACCTTATGTGCAGAACTCTGCGTATTGCTTTTTTTTTTTGTTAAGCGTCTCCATATTTTCTGATCTGTCCCAATCCATAGTCTTACATTTTAAAATAATACAGACATTGGGCAAGAGCTTGATTTAGGGACAGACCTATATGCTTTTAATGAGTCATTACCAAATTTTGCAGGTCCAACAGAAAGGGATTCAATGTGCTGTCATGTATGTGAGAGGCTACCAAACCTAACAGAGTGCCGCCTCAGGAAAAACAGCGCACAGTTTTATATAGAATTGACTGCGCTGCAGGGCCGGGCTTAGACCAGATTGCACCTCAGGCAGGAAGCATGGTTGGCGCCCCACCAAAATGTTGGGAGAGGTGCTAACTGCAGAGATGATGGGGGAGGGGCAGACTTACTTGTGTGGGGGCATCTAACTTCTTTACACATTCTAATGAGACTATTCTGCAGCTTCAATGTTACAATCAGTTAACTCTCTCTTTCACAAATGAAACCACAGAGAAGCCACACACTTAAGCACTGCTGTGAGAATGAACAGTCTCCAGCCCCTACCGTTCCAATCACTCCCCTGACATGAAAGTACGAACACCCCTCTGATTTCAATTGCCTAAAAATGTATGCATATGCTAACAATTAAATGTTTTACATTAGTAATTTTGCTGGGAATTTGTTAACTGTGCAGCCGCCGGTACCATTTATTGTCTGTGTCCTGTTGTGTCCATCTACGGCTCTGTTCGTCTTACCAAACATGATGAACGGAGGAGGGGTGTGATCGCTGGAGTCTGAAATGTCTTACTAAGATAAGGGAAGGGGGTCATGGGGTTTGATGTGTTTTGCTTAAGATTCCAGGTGTCAGATCTGTGTCACTGAAAGTGATCAGGGGTATATGCCTGGGCTCTACTTGATTCACTTGAGATGGGCAGTTGGGGGAGGGAGATGTGGGTGGGTGATCTAACCAGTGCCCGTGCCCCCACCCATTATCTCCACCCGCTCATTTGTGTCTGATCTGGTGCTTCTCCAGTGCCTGTGTGTGCCTTGGTATGTGACCGGGTGAAACACAATGATGGGTGCATCTTTGTGTCTGTGTGCCCTGTGCAGTCTATTAGCAAATAACAGAAGCACGGGAAGCCAGGACTGGGGGCACCTTTGTGACAGATTGAATAGTGCTCGGCAAGCGAGGACGACCTATAAAATATATAAGCGTATGTGGGTGCTGTATCACTTCTCTACATGGCACATTTTGCCTGCAGACAGTCACTAATATTCAAGTTGATTGCATTGTTTCAGTGACAACATGGATGGCGAGGCGGAAATGTAAATGGTGGACTTCTAGACTTCTAAATATAGATGGTTGCTTCTGCGGTCCACAAACCCAACCTTACTTTGTGGTATTACAGAGTAATACTAAATTCCAAATGCTCGTTCCTCTATAGTGTTTATATTGGTTGAACAATATTAATATTAAAAATAAGCTATTTTAGGTTATTTTACACTCGTAATTTTGGAAATGAAATATATATATTTAATATATATATATATATATATATATATATATATATATATATATATATATATATATATATATATATATATATATATATATATATATATATTTGGTGCTCCATTCAACAAGTAAAGGCTCTCTGTCTGACTTCAGTGCTTGACCAAACAGTCCAAAACCGCTATCTGGTGGAGGCAGTACGCATTTACGATAGAAAGATAGAGTTTTCCAGCTGACATAAGTAATGAGAGAAGTCAGTCCAAACTCTTTTCTTATTACAGCCACAGGTATACAGTTAGGGAGGTCAAGTACGGCTCTCCAAAATAGGCCCTCTAAGGTTTGCCATATCTTCCAGCTCATCTGGAGAGAGCACTCAGCCCCATAGGTCACAATTAGGACTACCTTCATGGTGTAGAAACGGAGCAAAGGTGTCAATGTAAATTTACAATATCTGAATTTGATTAGTCTTGCCTGGGCTGTCAGCATCTTCAATTTGCACCTTAGCGCTATTTCTCTTGGGGCTTCACTATAGCTTGCGTTGATTGGAATGCCTAAATAGAGCAATTCTGATGTCTCTCGGATCTGGTCACCATTTATGTGCCAACAATTAAACTTCATGAGGTTTCGTCTTGTCTTCCCCAAGGTAAGCACCATTGATTTGGTGGCGTTTACTCTTAGGTCATTGGAAGATAAAAAGAGAGCTAGGGCATTCAATTGGCACTGGAGCTCAATTGATGTTTCATCCAGAAGAATGACATCATCTGCGTACAATAATCGATTCATTGGGGAGCACGCAATACAAGGGGGGAAGCATCTAATTTCTGTAAAGGCATCAGCCATGTCTGAGATGTGTAATTTAAAGATGGCTGGGGCTAGTTGACACCCTTGCTTGAGGCCCACTCCTGTTTTGATGGAGTTTGACAGGTCTCCATTTTGGTTCAGCTTGATTTGAATGCTTGTGTTGTTATGAAGGGCCTCCATAGCCTCGCGTATATCAGTGGGGCACCCCCAGACTTTTAGCTTCTGCCAAAGATTCTCTCGATTTACTGAATCAAAGGCTTGAGACAAGTCCACTGATGCGAGATATACGTTTTTACTGTTCTTTTTTATCAGTTTCAGGTAATTTATCACAAAGAGGTTTAACAATGTTCCGATTCCCTTTTCAAACCCTGCTTGCCAGCCGTCCCGATGTTTTGATACCCAGCTCCAGGCTGTAAGGTGATTCAAGATCAGGGCCGCGAAAAGTTTACCGATAACATCCAAGAGGGCGATAGGTCTGTAATTTGCGGCCACAGACCTATCACCCTTCTTGAAGATCGGTACAATGATGGATTTCGTCCAGGTGGCCGGGATACAGCGTTTTATTTTCACCAGTAGAAAGAGTTGGTGTAAGAAAGTTGCCCATTCCTCTGGATATTGTTTTAGTGACAGATTCGTGAGGCCATCAGGACCCGCCGCTCTGGAATTGTTGGATGATTTAATTAGGGCGAGCATATCTTCCCTTTCAGTTTCAAACTCCCAGTTTGAGCAAGAGTTTTCTGCAGCCTTCGAGGCTTGCAGGGTGGGCTTTGAGAAGAGCTTGGAGAAATGGTCCATCCAGTCCTTCGCCGGAATACGGTTGGAAATGAGACTCTGTTGAGGTGCGTCTAGCATGTTAAAGATTTGCCACATTTCACTAGAGTTTTTAGATGCAACTAATTTCAGCATATGTTTGGCATTCGATTGCAATAGAGATTGCCTATGCTGTCTTAACCAATTATTGTACGCAGTCCTCATTTTCTTAACAGCCACTAGTAATGCCGGGGAAGGATTTTTCTTCAGCGCTCTTTGCATCTTTTTTAGCTTCCTTTTTCTAGTGGCAACCTCATGGTTGAAAGTATATTTGTGGCAGAAGCCCTTTGATCTTCCTAAGCCAGACTTTTCGCTTAAAATGGCTAAGGACAGCGTATAATCTATATCTTCCGGCCTGCCATTGTTTCTTAGATTGTTAGATAATGTTGATACATTTTCCCTCAGTAATCTTACTCTGTTTCTTCCAGGCTGTACTTCCAAGGCATCCCCATCTGATGAAGACTTTGATGTCCTGCCCAGTCCAAGTGTTCATTTCAACATATTGTGGTCACTCTGTGGAGTTTCCATGATCGTCAAGGCCACTACTCTACAATGAAAGCTGTCGGAGGCAAGAAAGTAGTCTAAAATGTGAGAAACGGGCCCTCTCTTCCAGGTTGGATTTGGTGGGATGTCCCCCGATGTAATGCCATTTAGTAATGAGATATTTCTCAGCTGGAACTCCTTCCTAATTGACAGGCCTCGTTTTTCAGCTTCTTGTAGATTACTCGCATAGAGATTAATGAGAGCCCCACAATTATTGAAACAGTGAATATTTAGGTCCCCACATAAGATCACATTCAAGTTGGAGTAGTCAATCATTGCAGCGTCGCCCTCCTCCAGTAACTGGTCCATGAAGTTCTTGGCTGCAGGGTTGTTGCAGTTCCAATACAAGATACACAAAAGGATCCGCCTCATAGCCTCCTCTTCACCAATTTGATATACCAGTAGGGTGATCTGAATAAATGGTGAAATGTTATTTGACCAGGCCACCCACAGGCCACAGCTTTCGTTGATGGCGGTCAAAAGGCCTTCCATTGGTCTACCCTTTGTGCCTTTTATTGCTGGGTTAATGAGGACGACAAAGTCCTTGATGATAGGTTGAACACACAGCCACGTCTCCTGCAAGGAAATGACCTCAAAATCTTCCAGTCGAATACTACCATCACCCTGTAGATGTTTAAAACCATGCGGATGTAGGGCGGGGGGTAGTTGTCGCCTGGGCTCTGGCATTATGAAACGAAATATATGATGTATATACATTGCTGTGCTAGTGCTACACACAGAGGACAGCAAATAAAGGGCTTTTCATATCTGTGTTAAAGTGGCGACAATCATTTTAAAAGTAGGGTATTTCGCATTTATTATGTGAGTAAAATGTACATTAAAGGCAGTTACTCTTTAAATGAATGGGCTTTGTAGTGCTCTATTACAGTGACAAATTAACGCCTTTGCATTCCTGAGTTGCATTAACAATACATATAGCTTATGATATGAGCGAATCTTATATTACTGTGTTACACTCGTTGCACCACTGCTCCACACTTATCTGCACAGCACTTGCCTCACAGAGCAAGATGCAGAGCTTCAATAATGCAAACACAAGCACATCACCTCATCACTTCTTCACATCCGGACCGTGTGTCCAACGCTGGCCCGGAGAGATGCATGTACCCGAGATACTAACAACTGAAGCGCAACTTCGCAAGTGCTGTCTGTATCCTGCCAGCTCAATTATTCAATCAGCCCCAACTCTGTACAGTGCATGCGCTGAGGAGGAGGCACCTGTGATCATCCTGGCCTCAGCCTGGAAACTAATAAGCAACAAATGTTGTTTTTTAGGGTCCGGCAGCAAGGGCTTGCAAACATCCCATGAGGGCCTGGCTTTGAACGCACCGCTGCTGACAGCAGGCATTGGAGATTCTCATTATTTAATAGGTTTCTCTTTGGTTTTTTTTGTACCATATGTACTTTCAGACTGGCGCCCCCCAGCAGCCGCCGCCTGCACTGCCTGATGCAAAGACCTGCCCTGCTGCACTGCATCACTCAATGGACCCTCCTAATAGATGTGAGACCAAGCTCCCACCTTAGTGTGCCTCTACTGGCATGGTGCTCAGAACACCCAACATGTTACAAAGCACTTTCCACTTGATTTTTCGAGCCAAACAGAGTGTCTAGTTGACAGTGCTTCTAGCCCATACCAGGGAATAATACTCATGTTGCATATAGAAAGAACGCCCTCTTGTACCCCCTTTCTTGCAGATAAATCTCTTTATGACGAGCCATTTTTCAGTACTTATGGAATAATGATATTATATGTTATTTACAGCAGCGCTTAACGGACCCAGGGATCGAACCTGTGGTGGTCTGTGTTGTCTTGCTTCGAAGGCAGGCACGTTGCCCATGTGCTATCCTCCCGAGACTGTATGAGGTAAGCAGTGGATGAGATTTAATTGTGAGGCCCAGATAGACATAACTGTCGACTACATTCAACATGCTATTAGCCAATCTCCAATTAAAGGGAAAGAATTGCTGCTAACAATAATCATAATTTTAGACTTCAGTGGGTTTATTTTCATATTATTTTTAAATCTATAGTACCCTTGAGAGTTATCTAATCCTGTGATATACGCTTAGTCGACCAGCTCGAACTAAAAAATCAGTTCATATCAAACATATGCTCTGAAGTAGAAGCCTCCCTTAATTATGTCTTAAGCTTTGAAGCTGATTTCCTTCGACTGGGCTATAATGTCCGCTGTGTTGAAATCCCACTGCATAAATCGGAGACTGTAGTATCATCAAGTGCCACAAGTGTTTCCAGTGCTGTGAACATGTCTCATATTCCTGTTCAATCTGGTCCTACCCCAGCTCCTGACATGATCAATAGTATTGGAAATAAAACGACTCCTAGCATAAGGCCTGTCGTGAACAAAAAGCTATGTCCCTAAACAATAACATCCTTTATGGCTATTGGCAGTGGCTACCTGTTACATTCAAGCCTCATTTTGCAGCAAATCATCAGTGCTATAATACAGTGGATATGCCCTACTCTTGGAATACTAGAGGGCATACCCATTTGTTTGTGAATGATGGCCTAGTGAGTAAGATGGAAATATTTGGCGTGGCCGCACTGCAAGAATCATAGTTAACATCAGAAGTGCAACTAGATGGTAGAAGCACAGTACACCAGACAGCGACCCATGGTCCTATGGGAAGACCAAAAGGAGGCCTTCTTGTCTTTGTACTACCACTGTGGCGGATAGTAAAACTAAATCAGTCCTCTTAGTATATTCTAGTTACCAAGATATCACTGCCACCATTAGATATTATCCTGATAAATATCTATGATCCACCAAACATGGCCATGACAATTGAGAACATCAAGGTTGTTGACATAGTGCTACAGAAATACAATCAGCAATTGCCGGTTTGGTTAGTCTGTGACTTTAATGGGTCAATTGGCAATCTTCCCTTAATGGAGGATGGTTCACTTAATCTTACTTCGTATGTGTTAGCCCTGAAAAAATCTAGCAAACAGGGATCTAAATGTCACTCGCTGCTGGCTGCTCATGGGATCGTAAAACTGAATGGCATAACCCCTAGCAATCCTTTAATGGCCTTCACTAGATTTGAGGGTCGCTCAGCATAGACTATCGATTATGCTCTCTCTAATTCAAGTGGGCTAAAATATGTTATGGACATGTGTACGGTCATTAGACATGAAAGCGAACACGTTCCTTTATGCTGGTTACTAGCACTGCCTAAGCTGACAATTGCTGTAAATGATTTAGATGACAATGGTCAGTTGTCTCTTAACGAGGGGTTGAACCGCATCCGTTGGCATCAGCGCAATATTGATCAAGCTAATATTGTAGTATCTACATCGTTATTGCGTTTCATTCAGACAGGTCCAAGTGGGGCCAACAACGCTGAGGATATGCTGTCCAACTTTGCTGGGATTATGCTTGCAAGTAGAGAACAGGTAGTCGAAAGACGATCTTCCATCACCTCTCTTGAAAAATCTAATATGCCTACCAGACGACGTGTTGGTTTTGATAAAACAATCAATGAGGCCAAAAAGAAGTTGCGAATAGAAATACAGGTGATCCTAACGGAGAAGGCTTTCAACCTCTCTCCATCTATGGTAATTAAAATGGCTAAAAAGAACTATAAAAAATGGCTAGCGCAACATAAGATGGAATGGAGCAAGATTATGATGACAAATTGCAGAAAAGGCCCTCACTGGTGATTCTATCGGTATATGGCAATTGCTCCACTCCTCAAAACCACGTTCTCTGTCCATTAATTGCATCACTGAAGCACAATGGAGCAGTCACATCAGCTGCACTTTAGGACGAAATGTGTCGAATGACGACGCATTTCAAATACCCTCTGAACCATGGGTCTGCCAAGCAAGCATACTAGATATACTTGAGATCATCACAAATCTAAAGAAATCACATGCCGCGGTGCCTGATGGTGTGTGCAACCTATTAATAAAAAAGCAACCTGAGCTTTGGGCCACTGCCCTGCACCTACTATTTGTTCAAATAGGTAAGATAGACACTATCCCAAAATCATGGCAATCCAGCCATATACTAATTGTCAATAAAAAAGGCGCGTGGGACTGTCCGAGCAACTTCCGCATGTTAGCAATGCTGGATACATCATCCAAGATGTTTGCTCGTGTCCTTTTGCAGGAACTGAAGGTGTGGATTAGAGACAAAAACATATTACTATCCAACCAAATTGGTTTCTGCGAGGGGTCTAGCACTGTGCACAGATTTGTATTGCTTTCCACTGCGGTTGAACACTCCTGGGTGAAACGTAATCTCGATGTGTACTGTGCGTATATTGACTTCTCTGTGGCGTTCGATACAGTGAACAGAAACCGTTTATGGAAGAAGTTGCATGCTTGGGGTATCCCGTCGGGTCTCCATTCGGATGCTCATGTTGCCCCATACCAATTCTACGGTGCGTATCCGTCTAAAAGCAATGGGGAAATTGTCAGCCTCTATGATGACAACTAGTGGTGTAAACCAGGGTTGCATGATGGCCGCAATACTATTAAATCTATATTTGGCGGAAATGCAGTCCGCATTTCAGCTTTACAAAGCTAATCCAGTGAAGATCACTGATGTAATCATCGGATGGTTTGCGTACGCCGATGATCTCATTTTACTGAATTACACGCCTGCCGGTCTCCAGCAAATGCTGGATGCCCCTGGTAAATATTGTGCTGACAACGGATTGTCTATCAATATTGATAAAAGCAAAGTGAGGGTTTTCACAAAAAAGCGTCAACCTAAAAAATATGTGTGGAGGTTGAATGGTAAAATAATAGAACAAGTGAAGACCTACAAATACTTGGGCATCATTGTAGATGACAAATTGACATGGGCCGCTCATTGGACTTCGCTTCAGGAGCGGTGCTCCACAGCAACTAATGCCTTGAGCATATTTATTGGTCGCAACAATGGTTACTCAGTCTCAGCGGTATTGACTATATATTTGGAAAAATAAGATCAATACTTTTGTATGCCATCATTATATGGGGCCACAACCTCATTAAACGGGCGGAACGCTTTGAAGCAAGTCTGTTACGCAAATTGTTCCGAGTACCAATGAATGTAAGCGTTGAGTATATTTACTTGGAATTTGACTTACTTGGTATTACACACGCATTTATCCATCACTGTGTGAGAAATTTTGTGAAGCTAAACAGACTTGAAATAGATACAATTACGACACCATACATAGCAACGTTTCTGAGACTGGATGGCAATGCCCTGTTTGGTATCATGGGCAAATTAAAAATGCTCTACATAAAGTGGGTTGGCATGCTTAATCATGGTCAATTCAGTATACACACTATGAAACTCATGCTAAAAAGAGCATTCAAAGCGGTCAGTTATGAACAACAGTTAACCAACTTAGGCACAAAATCACATACAGTAATTATATCCAAGAACACATTTTTAGATGCTCCACTCCGGCATACATTAATGCATACCCCAGTCCACAAATTGTTAGGCTATACCTGCTGTTGAAATTTAACATGTCGGAAGCATTGGAAACAAAAGGAGCTCAAATGGGTATACCACGCGACCGACGAATGTTTCGCCTGTGCGGTAATGAAGTTACGGAGTCATTACACCACTTAATCACTGTAAGTGATAGTCTATATGCATTGCGCTATAAGCAAATGAAGTCATACAAGAATGTATTCGTGCCTGACGAAATAGAGACGTTATGGCAGCTATTCCTAAGTGGCAATGATATCAACCTGATATACTTCATGGTTGCTTTTTTATAAAAGGATTGTACTGATTTTAAGATGTATTGATTGATTTTATTGCGTATTTATTTGTAGAGTGTTGTGTGCCATGATTGTCGACCTATGTTGATTTTAACAGTTGCAATGTACATTTTAATCTGTGTGATACAAAGCATTTGTTTTGCTATATGTATACAATAAACTTTGAACCTATATTATTAGCCGTAGTAAAGGTGAAAAGGGCATCCATATAATGCTGAAGGCCTATTGGTGTAAAATGGAGTAACACTGTGTCATCGGCTTAAGGCAGTTGATGTGTTGCGGCTTGCCTCGTTTCCCATGCAAGGTGGAAAGTTGCAACTAGACGTAATAGCTGCATTCACATCTGCTGCATTCATATCCGAGGCGTATACATTGAATAACTGGAGGGCAAATACGCACCCCTGTTTTAGGCCTCGATTTGAGGCTATATGGCAGGTACACCACCATCCTTACTAACCCTTACAGTGGGCCTCATTACAACCCAGGCGTTAAGGGTTAACCCTTAACGCCTGATTACCATTTTAACGCCTGCTTTTAGCAGGCGTTAAAATGTAAGGCGCTAACCCGCCTTGGTGCTAATTACGGCACCGTAATTTACGGTGCCGTAATTGGCGCATTCCCCACTCCCATTATGCCCTATGGGGCATAAATGGGAATGGGGAAGGGCAAATGGTGAATGGGGAATTACCGCCCCACTCACCTTGGAATGGGGCGGTAATTCCGCCATCCACCATGGTGTAAACAGAGTTTACACCATGGTGGTAAAGTAGGGAACTTACCGCCTGGGTTGTAATGAGGCCCAGTGACTGCTGTGTTGTTAGGAAAGATTTCATATTGTATGTAATTTTCCCTCCATGTGGCAACCCCCAAATTTTTTGCAGTTGTTTTACACCCTGATCTAGACTTTGCCAGAGAAGCGCAGCCTTCCGCCGCACTCCTCTGGGCTTTCTGTCAATTCTTATGGGGAAACTGACATGCCCTTAAGACAGTCAGTACTTTGAGACGTCGTTTCCCTTAGTCCTTTCCTCATGTTGCAGCTTTTGTGCAACATGAAACAAGAGTGCACCGTAACTTACATTACCGCGCTCTTTGGTCTCTAGTCATTCCAAAGGCCCTAGAAACTCTCGCTGGATTTATTATGAACTGTGCAAGTGTGTCACGGTCGGGACTGGTGGCAGCTATCGTTTCTCTTGTGTCTTGAACCCTTTTTCGCCATGTTATCCGCGCTTACCGCGTTTGGCACAAATGAGTGGCCTGGCTCCGAAATGGCCATGCCACAAGGTTTTTTGTCCTGTCCGCTGACCGTCTTGCCCCTTCACCTTCCCCCAGGTCGAGCCGACCCGGGGCAGTCCTTATTTGGTCATGCACTTTCCCGCGAAACCCCAAAGCTTTCGCGGGCTTCGGCATACCTTGTGTGTGCCTCCAGGATGTGGGCTGGGATGTCTGGTCCCAAAACACATCCTGGGTGCCAGAGAGTCTGGAGTGTCCTGAATGCCTGGGACCACCTTGGTCCGTGATAGGTCCACGTATAGCGTGAGTGTTTGTGAGCAGATCTCCCATTGGGTCCTCTCCATTTTGGCACAAAGGAAACCTTGAATAAGAGGAGGCTGAAAACACCACTACCATGTCGATCTCCTGAGTTCACACCGAACAAGGGATAAGGAGCCAAGTCTTTTGCAACAAGAAGCTGAGTCGAGGAACCGCTTGTGACCTGCTGAAGGTTTGGCACCCTTAGCCGCTGTCGTCCTGCGAGACCCCTCTGCATCTGATCATCCTAGAAGGTCTGCGAAGGCACTTCGACCCATTGGTATAGTGGGATCAACTATTACCGGCACCTTCATCAAACCCTGCAAGTAAGCCTCTTCGGAAGTGTCCCTGGGCCAACTAGTGGGTTGACCAGTTTACGCAGGACGCTTTGCTCTGTCACCATTGCCGTTTCGGGGAAGCCCTCGAAACTTGGTTTACTGCTTGCTCATCGTCCACGGCACCCTCACACTGAATTTCGTACACTTGGCATTCCCAGGTCTGAAGCGAGACGAGTGCGCCCGGACCAGAGTAAACGCGGTTGCCGTGTTGCCCTGCTGTGGTAACAACCTGTGCACGTCCGCTGCATTTGGGACACCCTCGACCCTGCATCCTGCTATGCAGAATCTACACAGTGTCAAGAAGTCCTGATCTTCGCAGCTGAACCTGCCAGCAACGTGAACTGAACTGGAGAAGTCTGGGTCTGCCTGCGTCGGGGACCGGTGAGTAGTCCATACCCCAACCGGTGGCCCCTCGCGCAGGAGCCCGTTTCTTTTCTACCGCTGTTGCGAAATAGCAACTCTATCCCGCACTCTCACCCTGCCTCTGCCCACAAGTGGAGGCCTTGCTTGAGTAGTGGGGACTTGTTCTGCATCGCTTCATTCACCTTCCTGAACTGCCTGATATCCTCAAAGAGGCCCTCTTTTGTCCATTGGCACCAGCGCATGCAGGTACTTTTGAGCATAAGGCTCCTCTCTTCGTAGGGCTCAGACTTCCTCCTAGTTAGGTGTATTTCAGATGTCAAACTGGGTCTGATTACTTGCACTGCCTGTTTTCCTCCCCATCTAGGTGGTTTACATATTACGTGCTCCTAACTCCTTAGACCCCTCGGTCTTGTATATATATTGTATTGATTGTGATGTGTTGGTTTACTTCAGTATTATTGTGATTCTTTGATATGGTCGATGTTACAAAGGCCTTGTAATAAATGTGTCTATATTTTTAATATAACACCTGTCTGGAGTAATTTGTAAGTATCCTTGCTTTGTGTGCTCATTGAGGTCTTTCCGTCATCCTCACCCCTCTTGAGACTTAGTCTTGACCGCCGCCATCGCTACCCTGATTGGTCTGGCTTGTCCAGAGGTTACCCTGTTCCAAGAAACTAGGCTGGCCTTCTGAACCTCTGCCCCTCCAGCTCTGAGTTCAGAAATCCATCTTAACATGTGTCAACGTGCATTAACTTGCCAAAATGAAGCAGAGTGGGGTCAAGGCCCCATCGTGTAAGTTTGCACCATAGTATAGGTAATGAAATTGGAGAGGAATGATAGCTCAGGTAAAATGTGTTTGTCTTGGACGCAAGACAATGCAGCGCAACATAGGTTTGATTCCCGATCCTGCGCTAGAAACCACTCATTGGTATTAAGCGCATTATAAAAGACCAATTATTATTATACAGTCAAAAGCTTTAGAATAATCAATAAAGCATACAAATAGTTTCCTTTTGGGGAGAGAGAGCGCTTCCGTCATTACATGATGGAGAGCACAGATGTTATGTGTCAAATCCTGAGGTCCATGGGGATTAGTATACCTCCGTCCCCAAGCACCAGTCGGAGAGGAGTAAAAATACTCGCTGACCGGTTATTGGAGCCACAGGTGGGGGGGTAAACAGGAAACACCAGGTCCCGGGTGGCTGCAAAGAAAATACCAGGTTAGCTAGTGGCTACACGGTATTTACAACAAGCATAAACAGATAATAATAAGAAAGACCTACCCTTGAGGTGAAAGATGAGTGCCTTGAACCTAGCTGTATTCCCCCCCAGGGGTCAGATGGGTGGTGCAGAGGAGAGGATGGGACCACGGGATCTGAAGGGAGAGGAGAGGGTCTGATTGAAGGTAAACAGTACTTGACAGAGTTCCAAGAGTTCAGACAAAAGGTAGCTGAAGGTTTACCAAGCGCCAAATCCAAAGGTCAATCCATAAACAATCCAAGAATCAGTCCAAAGTTCAGGTAATCCAGGTGTACAGGTCAGTAAGAATCCAAGCGTCAAAATTGAGGGCAATCCAGAAGAGAAAACAAAGTGCAAAATCCAAGAATGCGATAACCATGAAGTTCAGAAATGCAGAAAATCGCTAAACGCTGAGAGATCAGCTGAGAAGCAATGTGTGCAAAGGCCAAGCCCCTTTTATTGCAGTCTTCCTGGTTCGTTGGCCAATCGTGGACGATTTCCTGGTCACGTGATCATTCACTTGGTCACCTGACCCACTGGTTCATCTGGTGCCTGTTTCCTGGAGGCCGTGTCACGTGACCCCTTCTTCGTGACAATCCGTGTCAAGCGGAGGACCGCAGCATGGAGTGGCGCTCCCCTCCGCGCCTGCAGTCTCCAAGGCAATCCCCAATGCAGGCGTGGAAAGTGACGCCAGGGATGCCTCGGAGCGCAGTGTCCCCTAAAGGTCGAACGGAGGTGATCGCGGGAGGGGTCCACGTTTCTCTCCGCCGCCTGCATACCACGCGATCGTGATCGGGTGAGTCTGAAGGCATGACAGAGCCCCGCCTCAAGGGCACACATCCTCGTGGGCTATGGGGATTGTTCCTCTGAAACCGGGCGACCAGGAGCGGGGCGTGTACCTGATCAGCAGGCTCCCAAGACCTTTCCTCTAGGCCGTAGCCCAACCAGTCCACTAGGTAGTAGAGACGGCCCTTCGTGAGTCGGGATCCAAGAATGTCATTGACCTCGTATTCCTCAGAGGTACCTTTCATTACAGGGGAAGGGGGAAGGATGATACGAGTGGAGAGTGGACACGGTTTGAGAAGGGAAGTGTGGAACACAGGGTGTATACGCCAAGTAGTTGGCAGGGAAACTCTGTAGGCTACTGGGTTGATGACTTTGGTAATACGATACGGCCCCACAAAGCGAGGAAGCAGCTTACGACAACCGGGTATAGGTAGATGTCTGGTGGAAAGCCATACCCGGTCCCCAACTGCATAAGTGGGGGCTGTTGTTCGTTTCCTATCAGCAGCCTGACACATAGAAGCCTGTGATTCCTGAAGATGTAATGTAACCTGGTCATGGATGTCTTTAAGATTCTGTACACATGAAGAAACAGAAGGAGAGAGTAGAGGAGGTACATCTGGAATAGGAAGTATACGAGGGTGTTGCCCGTACAAGGAATAGAAAGGTGAGTAGCCTGTGGATGAATGGGGTACGTTATTGTACGCAAATTCAGCTAAATGCAAGAGTTTGTGCCAGGATTGTTGATGTTGTAAAGAGAGACAGCGGAGATATTGCTCCATGGTTTGATTGACATGTTCTGTCTGCCCGTCAGTTTCGGGATGGTAGGAGGACGAGAAACGTGTGTCTATATCTAGTTGTCTCGTAAGGGATTGCCAAAAACGGGAAGTAAACAGGGAGCCCCTATCAGAAATGACAATAGCGGGTAACCCAAAAAGACAAAAGACATGGCGGAAGAAGAGGTCAGCCAGGGCAGGTGCTGTAGGTATACCGGTGCAGGGAATGAATCGGGCCATCTACGTGAAGGAATCACTACCCAAATAGTATCAAACCCATTAACTTTAGGTAAATCAGTGACAAAATCCATCGTAACAGTATGCCATGGTTTAACTGGGAGAGGCAATGGTTGTAGTAGGCCTAGAGGACGACCCTTTCTGTTTTTGCATTGAGCACACACCGAACAAGAAGAAACATACGCCACCGTATCCCTGTTCATGGAAGGCCACCAACTCCAACGTTGGAGCAAGGCCAGTGTGCGCTTCTGGCCGGGATGACCATTTATGGGGGCATCATGAGACCATTCTAATGCGATGGAGCGAGTGTCTGGCGTTGGTAAGTATAATCTCCCCTGTATATATGGTAGGCCTTCATACATTTCTATCTCCCACTCCCGTAGTTGTTCTGGATGTAACTTGACCCATTGTTGAACTAAGGTCAGTAAGTCTTTTGTTGGTGTACAGAGACATATGATGTGTTTGCTGTCCAGAAGTGTCTCCGGAAAGACAGGCAAAGAAACGCCCCCAGGGATGCGGGAGAGAGCGTCAGCTTTGCCATGTGCTATGCCCGGTCGGTGCTTAATGACAAAGTCATATGCTGCAAAGAATAAATGCCAGCGGACTTGGCGGCTATTAGTGCACTTGAATGTGGCCAAATCCTGGAGATTGCGGTGGTCAGTATAAACCGTGACCTGATGTTTTGCCCCAAGCAGGTGGTGGCGCCAGACTTGGAAGGCATCTTTAATGGAGAGAAGTTCTTTCTCTGTGACTGTGTAATGGATTTCAGCCTGTGTGAATTTTCGGGAATGAAAGGCGGTTGCCTTTCCTCAATCATGCCCATCCACAGGTCTCCTACATCCGGTTGACCTGTGGATGGGCATGATTGAGATAAGACAGCTCCCAAAGCATAGGAAGAGGCATCAGCTTCAAGAATAAAAGGGAGATCTGGATTAGGATGCTGTAAAATAGGGGCTGTGGTGAAGGCCGTCTTGAGAGCCGAGAAAGCATTTTGTTGAGAAGAAGACCAAACAAACAGGGTACGGGGGCTAGTGAGTTGAGTTAATGGGGCAGCCAAGGTCGAAAACCCTGCAATAAATCGCCTGTAGAAGTTGGCGAAGCCAAGGAATGACTGCACTTCCTTGACAGTTTGTGGAATGGGCCAGTCTGCGACTGCACGGATCTTGGTTGAATGCATAGCCAGGCCGCCAGGTGTGATGTGAAAACCTAGGAAGTCTGCTTCCTTGGCGTGAAATAGGCATTTTTCTGGTTTAGCGTAAAGGGAGTGAGTGCGCAGCCGACTCAGGACTTCTCGTACATGAGTGACATGTTCTTGGTGTGATTGAGAGAATACCAAAATATCATCCAAATATACCACCACATAGTTATCTATGATATTGTGGAAAATTTTATTCATAAACCTTTGAAAGGTTGCGGGTGCTTTACATAGCCCAAAGGTCATGACGGTATATTCAAGGAGGCCGTATTTGGTACAGAAAGCTGTCTTCCATTCATCCCCTTTTCGGATGCGTATGAGATTATACGCCCCTCGTAGATTGAGCTTGGTAAAGATAGTGGCATGTGTGAGACGATCTAACAGCGGGGTGATAAGCGGTATGGGGTATCTATTCTTGATCGTGATGTTGTTCAAACGACAATAGTCAATACAAGGGCGAAGGTCCCCTTCCCTCTTGGGTACAAAGAAAATAGGACTGGCTGCAGGAGATTGTGAGGGTCTGATGTGGCCTAAACGTAAAGAATGTTGTATGTACTCTTTAAGAATCAGATCTTCAGATGCTGAAAGGGAGTAGATGCGCCCGTGGGGCACGAGAGCCCCTGGTTCCAGATCTATAGGACAATCAAAGGGACGATGCGGGGGTAAGTGTTCAGAGGATTTTTTATCAAACACTTCTAGAAAGTCATGATATTGCGAGGGTATCTGGGCTGAGACCAGACCGACCACATGCCTAGGGGTGTCAACCTCCATTTGTGGTTCTTTTCTCGACAAATGAGCTAATGCCCCAAGCGCTTGTGCCAGTGTCGTTACCTGTTCTGGGGATAACAAACAATGTTCCTGACAGAACAAAGATTCGAAAGAAATAGAGCCCAAGGACCAGTTAATGAGCGGATTATGTGTGCGTAACCGGGGGATACCAAGGATAATACCGTATTGAGGAGTAGTTATCAAGTCAAAACTAAGGATTTCCTGGTGTGAGTTACTGGGGCCGTCTGTTGTCTGATAGGGCCCGAAATCAACGGAGAACCATCTACCAATTGTACAGGTTCTGGGTGTTTTTTATTCTGTAATGGGAGATTTAGGGATGCAGCCAAAGCACTGTCAACATAATTACCTGTCACCCCTGAATCGATGACCAAGTGTACCTGGTGTTTGACGTTGTCAGAGGAAAACAAAAGTGCCGGAAGGAACAAGGGCCGGGTTGAATCCGGCAAGGAAGGGGGTACGTACGGTTGTACTGGTAGGCTCGTCCGTGCCCCCTTATCTAAGGACGAGCCTTCGGAAAACCCGTTGCTCTTTGTTTGGGCCTTCGGGGGCATTCCTTGACGAAATGACCTGACACTCCGCAGTAAAAACAAGCATTAGCCTGTCTGCGTCGTTCTCTCTCTAAGGGCGATATGGGACTGCGTATTCCCCCTATTTGCATGGGTTCGCTAGTTTGTTCTGTAGAGGTCGAGCTTAGGGAAAATACCGGATTTGTTTTCTTGGTTTCAGTGTTTCTCTCATTGAACCGGGCATCAACTTGTAGGGCCAAGTCAACCAATTCAGGGTATTGGGTAGGTAATGTAGGTATAACGGCCAGAGCGTCCTTCATACGTTCACTGAGACCTTTATAGAATACAACTGCCTTTTTTTCTTCTGGCCAGGCAGTTTCGACAGACAATTGATTGAAGCGGGTTATGTATTCTATTAAGGTGGTTTTTCCTTGGGTCAAATCTAGAAATTCTAGGTCCCGTGTTTGTGCTTTATATCGTGTGTCAAAAACCTTAGTCATTTCTGCCACCAGCCTATCAAAATCGTACAAAACGGGACTATTATTCTCCAACAGGGGATTCGCCCACGTAGCGGCAATGCCGCTTAAATGAGATAAAGTGAAGGCCGCCTTAGTAGTCGAATCAGGGAAGGCCTGTGGCCGACATAAAAAATGTAATTTACACTGATTCAGGAAAGTGCGAAATTTACGTGGGTCACCCTGGAATTTCTCGGGGGCTGCCAAGGGAAATGGGGTGGGGACGTAGACTGGGGCTGGTGCCACTGCCCCTAGAGGCGGTGCAGCCTGTTCGGGTAGATCTCCAAACTCCTCATCTGGTGGTAAGGAGTGTCTTTCATTTTGTAAGGCATCTAACCGCTGATGAATAGCCGTATTAGCGGCTGCCATATCAGCCCTTACGACAGTGATTGCTTGTACAAGGGCAGCCACCGGGTCCCCGGCGGAGGTATCCATAATCCAGTGGTAAAAGGCTTCTCAGTCTGTCAAATCCTGAGGTCCACATGGATTAGTATACCTCCGTCCCCAAGCACCAGTCAGAGAGGGGTAAAAATACTTGCTGACCGGTTATTGGAGCCACAGGTGGGGGGGTAAACAGGAAACACCAGGACCCGGGTGGCTGCAAAGAAAATACCAGGTTAGCTAGTGGCTACACGGTATTCACAACAAACATAAACAGATAATAATAAGAAAGACCTACCCTTGAGGTGAAAGATGAGTGCCTTGAACCTAGCTGTATTCCCCCCCCAGGGGTCAGATGGGTGGCGCAGAGGAGAGGATGGGACCACGGGATCTGAAGGGAGATGAGAGAGTCTGATTGAAGGTAAACAGTACTTGACAGAGTTCCAAGAGTTCAGACAAAAGGTAGCTGAAGGTTTACCAAGCGCCAAATCCAAAGGTCAATCCATAAACAATCCAAGAATCAGTCCAAAGTTCAGGTAATCCAGGTGTACAGGTCAGTAAGAATCCAAGCGTCAAAACTGAGGGCAATCCAGAAGAGAAAACGAAGTCCAAAATCCAAGAATTCGATAACCATGAAGTTCAGAAATGCAGAAAATCGCTAAACGCCGAGAGATCAGCTGAGAAGCAATGTGTGCAAAGGCCAAGCCCCTTTTATTGCAGTCTTCCTGGTTCGTTGGCCAATCGTGGACGATTTCCTGGTCACGTGATCATTTACTTGGTCATGTGACCCACTGGTTCATCTGGTGCCTGTTTCCTGGAGGCCATGTCACATGACCCCTTCTCGTGACAATCCGTGTCGAGCGGAGGACCGCAGCATGGAGTGGCGCTCCCCTCCGCGCCTGCAGTCTCCAAGGCAATCCCCAATGCAGGCGTGGAAAGTGACGCCAGGGATGCCTTGGAGTGCAGCGTTCCCCTAAAGGTCGAACGGAGGTGATCGCGGGAGGGGTCCACGTTTCTCTCCGCCGCCTGCATACCGCGCGATCGTGATGGGGTGAGTCTGAAGGCATGACATTATGTGATGTACTTTGGCTTTGTCTAAATCCCATCTGAAACATTTGTAAAAGGCCTTTCTCTCCTACCCACTTGTTCATTTTCTTCAAAATGCGGGCAGAGACAATTTTTGCACTAGAATCAAGCGTGGGTAACAGCTTATAGTTTGAGGAATCGATTCTGTCACCCTTTTTATGTACTGGGATAAGAATGGACTCAATCCAACTAGAGGAAATGGTCCCTTGGATCAAAATGTGACAGAATAACTGATCCAACAAGGGCACCCAAAAATTGGGGTTGGATTTTATAACAATAATCGCAACAGTGTCCCAAGGGGTCTGTCTGAAAGCCCTGGAATACTTAATTGGGGATGGCTTTGAGAAAAAAGGCCCTGAAGTTGACAACAGCACGTCCTCGTATCAGCCTCTCAGTGCAGTGAGGCCAAAAGTAAGGGGGGAGGCCAGATCCATAAGAGAAAGAGCTCTTCTACTTCCCTGGGCCATGACAAGAAGGGAACTAGAAAGCCTCCTGAAGTGGTCAATGCATTTGAAAAGCGGAAAGGCGCCTTCATGAAGCATTTGACAGTGCCGAGCCTCCTACCCCCTACCCCAGGGGAGCAAAATATAGGTGACGAATACTCGTCACCAGAGTCCATTGTGTCAGGGTCCCACTCCTCGCAGAGGTCAAAGAGTGGAAAGAAGATGTGCAAAGAGAAGCATTTGGAGGAGTCAAAGAGGAACAGGTAAACATGTTTGACACCGAGTCAATTGTGCATCTGAGATCGAACAACTGGCTACCGTCACTAAGGTAGCAACATATATGACTCAGAGGCTTCACAAGCTGATAGAAAAAGAAATAAGGTTACAGATGCCCTCGGAGTGCACCCGAAGTTACCAGGGAAGGTGGAAGAGACACTGGAACTAGATCCTAAAATGATCACCTTCATATCTAAATCCTCTAGAGATCTTAGAAAACGCATGCACCGGGCCTGGAAAAATTGCTAGGAAAACGTCTTGGACATGGCGGGCCCATTGCTAAAATCATGGACCTGGCGGATGGATCCGAAGATGCTGGGGAGCCAGTGGACCCCGATAACACTAGCTAAGTGGGCTCAAAGGGCAGTATGCCTTCTAGGGAACACGAATCGTTTGAAAGAAGGAGAAGCCTACTATTGAACATAGACTCGAAGCTGGGAGAACTGGCGTCCTACGAGGCAGACAAAGCCGGTCAAGGGCTGTTATTTGAAGAGGTCTTTGCTAAAGAAATGGGAAGATATGTGGGCACATAGTCAGCCCTTCAGAAAGCAGAGTCATCCATTAAGAAGATTTTCCCCTTGAGAGTTTTCGCCAGGACCGGTCGCAGCTGAGGTTGTGTGTCCAGTCAGTTGTACTCACAGAGGAGGCCTCAGAACCCGAGAACCCAGTATTGGGAGGCACGTCAACTAGATGCTTTATTCCCAGCACAAGGGCACAGCAGTCGAGGACGCTGAGCTTGAGGTTATTACTGACACCCAGGAGCCCAGTCAGGTGAGGAATACAGAGCCCTACCGTCCAGAAGGAGGCAGGACTTTGTTATGCTTACAAAGTTGGTGGAGGCTTTCAAGTGATTCATGGCTACTGCAGGCAGTGACAGGATTCCATCTAGAGTTCCTAGTAGAGCTAGCGCAGCGAGACAAGCCAAGGCAGTTTGCGCAAGTGCAAGAGGAGTGTGAACTCCTAGAGAGGGAGGCAAGCAAGGGCCCGATAGAGTGTAGCAACAGAGAAGCAGCTGCAGCCTTCATAAGCAATATGTTCCTGGTTCAAAGGAAGGAGAAAGTAAAACCAGTGATCAACCTGAAAGAGCTCAACAGGTGACTGGATTACAGGCACTTCAAGATGGAGGGAGTGCACCTCCTCCGGGCTATCCTCCAGAAGTGAACTGGCTAGTAAGGTTAGATCTGAGGTACGCCTATCTGACGATTCCAAAACGGATGGCAAGTGGTCGCAGGAGGAGCTATCTGGGGGGCACCTGGTTGAAAATGCTAGTGGCGCTAACAAAGGACTTCTGGCATTACTGCCTCGACCAGAAGATATCTGTGACAGCAGGGTATCTCCCGGGAGTACAGAACGTGGTGACGGATTGGAACACCCACTACTGGCACGAGACCAGCGACTGGATGCTACACAGAGAGGTATTTGCACAGACAGCAGCCCTCTGGGGCCCCCTATACACTGACCTGTTTGTGTCCAGATTGAACAGTTACCCAAGTTCTTCAGCTGACGTCTGGACCCGGAGGCACAAGGGGCGGATTTTTTTCTTCAAACCGGTCGGGCACAGTTTTCTATGCTTTTCCCTCCTTCATGATGTTAGCCAGGGCGTTAGCAATGATCAGGATTGAGGAGGCAGAAGCCGTCACAATAGCCCTGAACTGGAAGTTGCAAGCGTGGTTTCCAGTTCTGATGGAAAATTCTTCGGATTTCCCGCAAGTGCTTCCTCTCAGGCAGGATCTCCTGTCAGATCCGTCAGGGAATTAGCATCCTCCGACGATGGCCGGGCAACTACCTCTACTAACGTGCAGGGTATCGGGGCAGATGGAGTCTGCCGGGAATTTCGGGACCGGCTGCTGCATTTATCAAGCAGTCCTGGCCCCCGTCTACACTCAGGAATTACGAAGCAGCATTTATATTTGATTTATTTTATTTGCTTATAGCGCGCTGGAATGAGGCCCAAGGCCATAGAAGCGCAGCCAAAACAGAACAACACAATATATATAGTGTATCAACAGGGCACAGACTTCAAATGGGAGAGAATTCCAGGCTTATTCACACAGAAAGGTCTTGAGTTTGTGTTTGAAAGAAGCCAGTGAATGACAGGATCTGAGATCAGGGGGCAGGGCATTCCAGAGGTGGATAGCGCCTGTGGTGCAGCCAGCGCAATCTTCGTCCTGTTTCAGCCCCTTTAGTACAAGTGCTGAATTCTTTGGAATCCCTGGCCAGAGATAGAACGGCTGTTAGGACCGTAGGATTATAGATCGGCAATCTCAGCAGATCACGATCCACTGGATGGGGCACCAGTTGGGGAACGCTCAGCGATGGTGAGGTTACTGTGGGGAGTTAATATCAGTACGCCCCCAAAATCACATAGCTATGGGACGTCAACGCTGTCTTGCGCATATTTGTGGACTGGCCGAGTAACAGGGATTTGGTAAAACAGCAATTATCAGGGAAACTAGCTGTGCTGTTGTGCCTGGTATCCTGTAGGAGAGTGTCGGATGTAAAAGCCCTCGGGGTAGACAGAAAAACATTCTGTGCGGAAGGAGTGACTTTTTCCATTGCGAGAAGGGCTAATGCCACTCTTCCGTTATCTCTTATCCTTATTTTCTGGGGCAGTCGAAATTGTGCGTGGCCAACTGTAGCAAGGAATAGGAGTGTAGGACAAGTGAAAAAAGGCCAGCAGGAGTGTTGCAGCTGTTCATCATGTGCTGAAAACTGTTTAAGGCATTAGTGGTGACCAAAAGCCATATGAGCGCAAGAAGTCATGTCCCTCGCAGGCACGGAGGCGAGCATTATCCCGCCCAATGACACAAGACGATGGTTATCTGAATTGTCAAGGGCTGCAGGTTTGAGTTGCTGTTTTTCGTGTTGCTGGATGTCTTTTGGAGGGCATCAAAAGAAGAGTGAGGGAACTAGGCAGGAAGTAGCTCATAGGGCCCAGATACAGGAAATGGACACAGGACTACCAGAGAGACTGGGTATCATGGGATATGGAGTTTTTTGAATAGTTGTTTCTGTTTAAAAAAAATGGTTTGTGAAGAAAGTATGAAGATTGAAATCTGCTGAAAGAGTAAAAAAAAGAGAGTTTAAGCATAATGCTCACCTCCGTCTCTTTAATAGAATCAAGACTCCCTGCGCTATAGCAGGGGTAATCTTCTGCCATGAATTTCCTGTACCCATACCATCACTTTTTGCTATCATTCCCCTTTGATAATATGAACAGGAATTTCCAATTCTTGTGACATGTTTGTGGTATTTCAGTAAATTCTTGTAGCTAGTCGAAAGAGATCCTATCTGCCCTTCTCTGTCCGTACGAGACAAGGAGTGAGAGCTTTTCACGAATGCCACTGCCTGACGATAGGCTTCCTTTTTCCTGAGAATCACAATATCAAAGAGGGCTGAAGAGTGGTTCCTGTGGCTATGGTGTAAATTATTCAGATGCAGGGATCCTGCAAGTTCGGCCATCATATTGCAAATGACCCAGCTCTTCTTGGCCAACAGAAGTTCAGGGGCTTGACAGGCAGAATCAAACTGTAAATTAAATTTATTTACATTATGGTCTGACCAAATAATATGATGTCCCCGTAAGTTCACTTCAGTGCCAGAGAAGAGTTGGGAAGTAGGCTTTTAATGCAGAGGAGATGAGAGCAGGTAAGGAGGGCATGATTGCTTAGAGGTGTAAATTTAATGTGTAAATCACTGCATAGCCTCTACTGAGAAGAGTCAATAAAAACATGACTGCAAGAAACCGCCTTACCATTTGTCCAGGTGTACCTTGGCTCTTTACCACCCAAACCTTTTTTATTAAGGCAACTTATCCCAAACATATTCACAAATGATCCCCATCCATGGGCCTTTAAGTTCTTTTTAATTCCAGTTTGGGTTGGACAGGTCACTGTTCTGTTGATCTCATCATGATGCAAAATAGAAAAATAGCAATAGGCGTTGAAGTCCCTAGCAACTATTACATTGTGCCCAGGATACCGGTCATACCATTTTAATAACAACTGCTCCACAGATTGTTTAATGGATTTAGTTTGAAGACCTCAAGGAGGATCGTATACATTTATTATCAAGCTCCTATTGATCGGACTGGGGAGATCTTCAAGCACTGCAGCAAGCACTTGGGAATTAATGGGGCCGGCAGTATATGCTCTCAATTTGAATGGGGCCTTATCCCCAATAGCCAATCCCCCTATAGGGCATGCCCTTTCCTTTAGCGTTGCTGGTCGACTCACGATATTAAATCCATTTACCCTAAAGTTTCTATAAGCCCAAGTTTCTTGAAAAAAAAAAGTCACTTGCAAAGACATAAGAAATTCCTCTTGGATGATACAAAAAAGAACGGTACCCGCGAGTGTTCCAAGATAGCCAATTGACTAAGTCTGAAGACTTAATACATCAATGTCCCTGGACACCCAGTGGCTCCGGAATCCAACATTCTACCTCACGGGTACAAGGATGCTTAGGCACTGGCTTAACAAATGATGACAACAGGCTGTCTCTTTTCGTAAGATGGCTGGGAGCCAAGACATCTCTTTCAAAGGACATTTAACAAGGTCTCCTGGTTGTCAATGAATTGTAAAGCCAGCCTGTAAGCATATTATAGGTGTTAGCACGTGGCATGTTTTCCGGGGTGCTAACAGTATTGGTTTTAAGGCTCAGAAATAAGGACAGGATCCAAGGGGGACTGAAAGTGGTGAGCCAGGGAAAATTGCAGACCGCGGTGGATGATGTGACTTGCCGATCTGAGGGATCCGTTTATGGTCTCATATCAGGATGTAAGGGCTGCAGTTCCAGGTCTCTGATTTGCTGGGACACTTCTTGATGTCACCTCCAATGTGTTAATAAGTATCATCAAATACAGCCTGCAATACATTTACATTACAGATACAATAACCAGAGATGAGTTAAGCTACATTTACTAATGGCTGAACCAATTTAGTCCAATAAGATCTTCCTGCGAATCACACTGTAGCCAGGTCCAGAGGGGGAAAAAACATTAGACTTAATCCAAAGCAAGTAATATAAACAGAGGGTTAAAATAAAGCAATGCGTCATACTGTCATTCACAATAACAAGCATCTGTTCAGGGTCAGATGTTAACACAATGATGTAGTATAGGAATATAATACAAAAAAAGCAAAAAAGTGTGTAAACATGTGAATATAAAGTAAAGTACCTGTGTCATTCAATAAGTCGAATTGTCATCTTAAAACGCGAAAAAAATGAAAATATCAAAATAATGATAAGCTCCACAGAATGGGAATATTCAATAAATATAATGGGAGAAAAAAAGGCAAAAACAACTCACCACCAACAAAACAATCTGTGTAAAGAGATCAACAGAAGCGTGTGAGGCCGCAATGGAGAGCAAAATGGGAAAAAAATGCTACAGCACGCGTGCATGTTTCGCTAGAGACATCATAGAGCAGGGTGTAATGACGTTACCACAACAAAGCAAGATGACGGCATATAACCCCGCGCAAAGGCGTCTTGCAGAGAAAACAAGAAAAAGCAGTGTTCTGTCAAAAAAGAGGAAAAAATATGAGAATTGTGAATTAAAAACGATATCCAAATTAATGATTTATGACATCCAGAAAAATGAATTAGAAAAATGCAACGAGGAAGAAAATAAAATAGAATTTACAAGAAGGTATATATGAAAAATATAAATATAAATAACAAATATATATATATCAACATATTCAAACAAAAAAGATTTCTCTAAGGCACTCTGCCTACTTGATATGGGTGCTAAAAGGTGCGGCCAGAGAGAGATCGCCAAGTAGGTTCAAGTTCTTAAACACTACAAAACACCAAAACTTAAATTACCCCAGCACTCTGTCTCTGTAGTGCAGAAAAAGTGTGAGATTAGGTTGAAAAAACAACACAAATACCAAAGAGCTTAGATGGACTATGAGCAAGGCAGAATGTATACCCCTGCAAGGAAATTCGACCAGTCAATTCAAGAACAGCAATGCAGCAAGAGGTTGATTCAAAGTAATAAAGAACAGCTAGTAATCAATATCATCAATATCAGCAGGAATAGAAAGCTCACATCCCGATGTGAGACACATATGAATGAATTTGTTAGAAGATTTCAAGCTAATGCATCTAGACATCAAGAACTAAAGAAAACTAAGAGGAAGGCCTACAGCAAGAGGACATTCAAGAGGAAAACTAGAAGAGGAAACAGATGCAATAGACAACACCTCTCAGAACAGGATCACACGTGTTGGGAGAGGTCAGAGGAACAGTGCAAGAGGACGACGGATGATAACCTAAAGGCCAAAGTCTTCAATGTCTCCAACAGAGTGATCACAGAAACAGAAGGATCTGTATTGGAATTGGGATTAACTTTCTCTCCAACAAATGACTTTGACTTCGCCCAAATAAGAAAAGACCTCTTTAAATTTTTACGGAAGGTCAAATTAAAGAAATATTTTGCGACTCAACATGGCCAGCGCGATCAAGACTCAGAGACAACCCCAGAAGTCCCAAATACACTGTCAGTGAAAAATCTGAATAGCCTGATCTGTTTAGATAGTTTGGAAGAAGGAGGTTTTGACACTATAATTCCAGAGATGAAAAACAGTGAGTTTGTACAAAGATTTTGAATCCGCACAGACATACCAGTTGAAAGTGGTCTTAAACTTAAATCCACCTTCAATCCGAATCTGGCCTCAAATTAAATAGAAATGTTTGAAGAATTGGTAATAAGGGATGTAAGGAAATTGTCTGAAAGTAAACTGTCATTTCACTGCAACCTTAATAAAGCCCAAGCGAAAGCTATAGAGAATTTACGGCAAGATGACACTATTGTCATAAGACAAGCAGATAAGGGGGGGTGGAGTTGTTGTCTGGGAAAGGACACTCTACCTAATTGAAGCAAAGCGCCAATTGTCTGAAGAAAGTTGTTATGAAAAGATTGAAGTAACATCTTAAGTGATGATTAAAGAAAAACTAGACACATTGTTACAAGAGGATAAAGATCTTAACCTGCTGGATTGGGAAGAAGTAGTGTTCTTAAAGAAAGATTTTCCAGTAACAACAATACTGTACTTCATTCCTAAAATACATAAGAACAACAAAGCCTCTCCTGGAACACCAATAGTCTCTTCGAGAGGCTCACTGTTGGAAAATGTTTTGAAATATTTGGAGTACTTTCTTCAACCATTCATCAAAGACCTAAATTCTTACATTGGAGACACTACAGATTTGTTGAGAAAATTAAGAGACATTCAATGGGACTCTTGACTGTTTAATGGTGACATTAGATGTAGCCTCATTATATACAAGTATATTACATCGATTTGGACTTAAAACTTGCAAATATTTTCTGAACAGTATAATCAATCAGTTATGAACAGCATAATGAAGTTATTTTAACTTTATTACAATTATGTCTAGATAGCAACCTATTCCTGTTTGAAAAGCAGTTAAACCGCCAGAAATGTGGTACAGCCATGGGCTAATGCATAACTACAACATATGCAAACCTGTACATGGGTTGGTTGGTGGGAACAACAGCATGCATGGGCAGAAAAATGTGATGGCTAATTGGTGCACATAATAAGGTCGTACCGCTTTATAGATGACCTCTTCATTATCTGGAGAGGTACTGAACGAGACATTTTGGAAGATGTCGATGAACTAAACAACAATGAAATTAATTTAAAATTGACATGTTTTTTTGTTGATAACCAGAAAATGTGTAGTAAACTACACAGGAAACCAATATCATTCAGCTCAATACGTCATGCTTCCAGTCATCATCCACAGTCTTTAATTGACAGTATACCATATGGGGAACTCATTAGAGCCAAACATAATTGCACACTTGAGCAAGACTATGAACAAGAGTAGAGTAACACGGGAGCACGCTTTATCTCTAGAGGATCAAACTTCAAGAATATCATTGGAGCATTCATTAGGACTAGTAAAAGAGATAGAAGTGAACTTCTCACAGTTGGTAAAAATAAAAAGAAAGAGGAATCCGCTACTAGATTTATCACTAAATATAGCAAACAATCGGGCCAAATCTGGAATTCTTTTCAAAGACATTGGCCAATATTAAAAGCTAAAAAACATCTTAGTGGGATGTTGGACCCTGGTCCCAACATAACACTCTCTAGAGCAAAAGCTTTAAAAGATCTAATCTCACCCAGCAGTCTTAGATCAGAAAAAACTACAAATCAATGGTTGACCAGCACACTGGCTAAAAAGGGATTCTAGAAATGCAAAGGTTTTAAAATGTGTCAGTATGCTGAATTAAGAACTGTCGTTGATTACGGTAGTCGACTAAATAGAAAATGGCACATAAACAGCAGAATAATCTGCATTACCAAATTTGTAGATTATGCAGTTAGTTGACCTTGTAAAAATGTATGTATATGCTCAACAATATGTATGCTGAAAGTTAGACTTTTGCAGCATTATACGGCAATTAAGAATAAGGATGAAAATTATCCATTAGCTGTGCATTTCTCAGAAACGCATAACAGTTATGCTACCCTTATACAATGTTTTGCTTTGGCATAAATATCAGAACATAGATGCAAAGGAAATAGAGACAGATGTCTAAGAGTTATAGGGTGGAAGCTTACTATAGCATTTAATACATTGAAGTCATGTGGTCACAATTCCGATGAGGAACTAGCAATACAGTTGTACAATGAGTGAACTAAAAGTACAATTCAACTGGTACATATAGAATTCCTTTAGGGGTAGCAAATTTGGTCTATTTATTTGGGCAGTGTGAATGCTAAAATGCTAATAGTCAATATCTGTAATGATATGTAATGAACATGAAGGTTTCCAGCTAGTTTGAGTAGGTATGAAGGTTGCTGTGATATATTAGCCCACTGGGGCGAGATTAAATATCAGTCCACGGGGACCAGATTGCTAGTGCAAGCATAATAGCAATTGGAGTTCAAACTATGTCCGCTCAGGCTTATGCCACTAATATATGTGTAATATAATAATGTATTGCAGCGAATTAAATAATGAATTTGTAAAAATATTAATTTTGAAAAGATCGATTTCAAACTGGTCTGGTCTGAACAGTAAATGACTCAATGCAGTGATAAATTGTATGTAATTATGAATGAGCAATTATTGTAAATAAGTTTGTACAAAACTTTACAAAGAGAGACAACGAGGTATTGTACCATGATAAAAATGGCCACAACATTAGCAGTGCAAAGACTATTGCTATGAGTTAGGTCATGCAACCTTTGTAGAATGTGAACCGCACTGTGAGACATTGAAATAAATATTGGCTTTGTAAGATTGAGAAAGAAGATTGCCTGACGAAGTCTAAGCAAAGGACACGGAACGCGTGGAGAAATGCTAATGGCTTGAGTGGAATACTTTGTTGCAGTAAGTCCAGACTGGTCACTGCCTTATTTTTATTAAACAATTGCATAATAAATGTATTTTTGCACTACAGAGACCGAGTGCTGGGGTAATTTAGGTTTTGGTGTTTTGTAGTGTTTTAGAACGTGAACCTACCTAACAATACTTGTTTGTTGGATATATAAACATATATTAAAAATAGTTAACAATACAAACTAAAGAGTAAACAATGATGAAATGAAAAATACAAAAAAAAAGAAAAATAGACTGCCTCAAAAAATGTCTATAAAAGAAATGTGTGGAAGGAGGCGTGGCCAGCGGCACCCAACATGGCCACTAAGCTTGGCAGATCCACGGACCTTTGGGAGGCATCAGCCATAGCACAGCGCTCTGAGTGCCTATTGAAGCACTGCCGGAAAGGAATATGGACCTGAGCACTTGAGGAGTGGCAGGACCGGCTTCCATGCTGAGAAGTGGCTGTGAGATGGAGTGTGGCAGCGGGGGGCCAGCCACGCGCTGAGCCTGGAGGAGTTGAGGCAGCCTTGGACGCGCTCTGAGGTACAGAGCAGAGGCAGAGTCTTCGAGGCAGGCGGCGGGAGGAGACGAGCTGGAGTGCAGCAGCATAGAGAGTACGCGAGAGGAGAACTGTGAGGTGCAGAGCAGCGAGCGTCTCAGCCACGGAGTCCCTCTACCACCGTTGGGGGTCCCCTGCCTGAGGTGGTGGAGAGTGCTGTTGTGAGCGTGTGCAGGCCCCAATGAGGACACAGACACGGGGTACGTCTGTACTCTACTTTATTCATACATCAACTGCCTTCTCTTCCCTCTCCCGCCTCCCTTCCTCCCGCTCCTCCCTTTCCCGTTTCTGGTTTCACTTTCTCTTAAAGGGTCAGGTGCCCTTTTCCCTTCACAACACCCCCCCCAAACTATCGAGTGAGTTCATGGTCTACATTTCCTCAATGAGACGGGTGGGTCTTCTCGCAGCTCTGTGGGGCCGCCTGGCCTGGTTGCTTCTTTCCTCGTCCTGATTGGTTGACGGGGAGCATTCTGCGAAAGAACAACGCGTTTCTTGTTATCTCGCCTTGGTCCCCTATTGGGGTTATCATGGGCCCTCTTACTTCGGTCACTATCATCGGCTCGGGCCGGTATGTCGAGTCAGTTTTCCGGCGCTGGCCCTGTCGGACTAGCACTGTCCCCCCAACAGGAATTAGCGGTTCTCTGGATTTCCGTTTCCTGTCGGCCCATTCTGTGGCCTTTTGTCTTTTCTCTGCTTCCCGTTGCCTTATTTCGTGGTCTTCCGCAGGCGTGTAGTCTTCGAGTTGAGGAAGCCGGGATCGTGGCTTGTACTTGATCATGAGTTCTGCAAGGGTTCGACCTGTCGCCTCATGTGGGGTGTGTCGATAACTTCGTAGCATCTGCGAGATGGCTTGTGGCATCGAGGCCTGCTCCGTTGCTGCTTTATGGCGTGTGCGCTAGATGTTCGCCATGAAGCGTTCCACCATTCTGTTGGCTTGTGGCCACAGTGGAGTGATTCTTTGGTGGTGGAACCCTAGGTGTGCCGCAAATTTCTTGAATTTCTGGCCCTGCAACGGGGACCCATTGTCGGTTTTCACCGTGTTCGGAATGCCCCATTCGCTAAACAGTTTGTCTATGTTAGGCAGAATCCTGTGCAGTGCCCTTAGGGACCACTACACACAATTAAGACTACAGGTGGCAATACAAGTTTTACCTTTGGTACAAGCCTGTACAGCTATGTCAGAGTGGTAGCAGTGGCGGATCAGCTAGGCTTATCTCAAGAGTATATGAGCAGTAGCAGAGATTACCCAAAGGGACCACAATTACTGTGACTCAAGCAAACACTGACTCAAGGTTTCAGGTAGAAAAATATAAGTACATTTATTTTTAAACCATTCGTTATAAACACAACACTTCTATAAAACTTAAACAAAAACCACACGTTAAATATACTACAACTAACCAATTCACTTTGTACAGTATGTCTCAAGGTAAGTACCCTGTGTTTGAATGAACCGGTGTTACGAACAAAACACGTTACCGCGAATACTTTTGCGATCACTTTTTGACAGTTCAGTCTACTAAATAAAAGCGTATCCGGGACATAAAATCTACCGGGGCAAAAACGCACTTAGCACCTGAGACTCCAGCGGGAGTTGGAGGCAAAAATCACAGGCAATATTTTGGTTAGGCAGACAGAATCGAGAAACACTCAGAGACAGGAGTTCAAAAGTCAAAGGGCCGGAGCCAGGGTCAAGTGACACCGGGGGCCTGTTGCCGAAGATCACACAGTCAGACAGTTTGCGATTTAAAGTAGCCAAAAGAACTTCGATGTTGTCAATGTTCTGAAGCAAAAGTTATAAGAAGGAGGGAAGACAAGGGCAACCCTTGGAGATGAAGAAAAGGGGTTCACCCAGTTTCCTCAAGCAGAACACAGTACCTTATTCCAATGGTGCAGCTGGTGCCCTGGCAGTTGTTCCTGTTGGTTTCCCGCAGACCCACGGTTCCTGGAGCTTCGTTGTGAAGGAGGACGTCTGAAGGAGGTCTGTACCACACAGGGATGAAGCCAGCAGCAGCGACGAGGAATAAAAGGTGCGCTCCTTAAAAACAGGAGAGGCTCTTCAGGTGGCTATCCGGACCACTACAGCAGCGTGCAGCGATTTCGACCATGGAAGAGGGTCCTCTGGCTGTAGAAGAGGAGCTGGTTATCCCCACAAGGTTCAAGGGAAGAAGACTCTGGACTGGATCTCCTCTTTTTTTTTATTTTTTTTTTATTAAAAGTTGTTTTTAAAGTTTGATTAACAAACATTTACAACATCGTCAAGTTCGTTTATTAAAATCATTACATAGAAAAATAATTTAAGTTCACGGTATGTTATTTTGAGTTCATCATTACATATCATAATACATGTTATAGAATAAATCCTAGTAGATAAGCTAAATTCATACTTTTCTCGTGCGTTTAACTTACCAATAGATAAAGCTTGTTCGTACTTTTTTCATACATTTAAACTATTGACAAGTTCAACATTAGGATTTATTTCATATTTTCTTTCTCATCTAATTCAAGTTCCAGTTTTTCAAGAAATGCGCACAATAGAACAATTGCTTTCGTTGAGTATCCCCACATGAATTTTTTCCAACACCATTCCCTAGCTTCCTGAGTCATACCTAGAACCTGTGGACCGATTAAAGTATATCGCAGGGTTTCAAAATGCTCACAGTATACTGTAAGGTGTTTCAGATTTTCTATCCAGTATTTGCCCTCGCAAAATCTGCACCATGGTTTGAGTCCAACATTAGAGTTTTTTTTCCCATTTAATGGTTTTCTCATAGGTGTGAAACAGATTGAGTTTAAATCTTAGATAGAAATATCTCTGTTTATTCGCCGGGAATTTAATCAAATAAGATTTACGAGGCAGTCTTGATGTTGCAAATTTTGCCGCTTCAGAATATAATTTTTTTTCTTGCATATCTTCTATTGTTAGTAACCAATCCTGCTCGTATAAGCGTTTCTTTACAGATCCCATACGATATTCTAAATCTATTGGTTTCAAACCACATTCGTCCAGTTTTTTTATCATACATTCCGAGAACTTCAACAACGATTTAGGTACTCGATTCCCAATCATGATTAGAAATTCCCCATACAATGACTGTTGCTGTGGAAAGATCATCTTTCCGTAATTAGTTAGCTGTCGCCAACGGAACCTGGTTGATAGAGCAGAGATTCCTAACTCCTGTCGTAAAATACAATTTGGGAGTGATTTTGGCAATCCCAAGGTTGCTTTCCACAATTGCCCTTGAATTTGATCTAATATTGAGTCTATGTTACAAAGACATAAATCCAATACATAAAGTAGAATTGCTTCCACTTTCAGCATATAAAATTCAAAAAGTGGTTCCATTGAAAATTTACAATGCTTTATAAATACCATCCGCATTTGAGTAGCTAGAACATTTTTTTTTGCATTTAAGTTTGCGAACCACGTTTTTCTAGAAGGTGAATCAATAACATCATACCCCAGATATCTCATATTTAATGCGATGGGCATATGGATAGAATTTATTGACCATTGCATTTTGGGATATTTCTTTTTTAGATTTTTTAGTATGAAGATACTTGACTTTTTGACGTTACATGTAAGGTTGTTTTTATAGAGATATGCTTCAAATATTTCCAGTTTCCTTTGTAGGCCATAAGGGGTTCGATCAAAAATTAGGACATCATCTGCAAATGCAATCCATTGGATACGTAAGTGTGCCAGTCTTGCTGGATAGCTTACTTCCGAATTCCATATTGTCTCAATATCCGAGATGTATAGATTAAACAGGGTAGCTGCCAAGTTGCACCCCTGCTTGACCCCCACCTCGGTAGTAATCGGGACTGTTGTTGAACCAGAACTATTAATGCGGACCAGATATGAAGTGTTGTAATGCAATTTGGCTAACATTACAATTAAATGAGGCGGAAATCCCATTTCATCCATCTTTGCCCAGAGAAGAGTCCTAATTACACAGTCGAAAGCTGCTGTTAAATCCACGGATGCCATATATAATGGACCCATGTTCGGAGAATTCGTCTGTGCATTTAGGTGCGCCAAAACAGTTGCATTTAAAGCAGTTCCCATTCCGGCGCGAAACCCAATCTGAAATATCAATAAAATATCTCGTTGTTTAATAACCGCCTTCAGCTGTTGTAACAACAAGATAGCTAAGGTCTTGGCACTTGCATCCATCAAAGCAATCGGGCGAAAATTGCTTGGATTTGTTTTATCACCTTTCTTGTGAATTGGAACTATAATCGATTGAAGCCAGGATGGAGGAATAATAGAAGAGCGAATAATCTCGTCAAATTGAATTTTTAATATCGGAGCCCATAACTGGATATTTTCTTTCAAGGCACAAGGTGGAATGCAATCTGGGCCAGGCGCTCTTGATTTGTTCAATTTTTCAAGTGCCCATGTGATCTCCTCAAGTGACCAACCCTCAAATTCATTCAGCATTTTATTGGTAAAATTGTCAGCAAGTGCTTTAAATCTTTCCGGTAAAGCACATTTTTTTTTATAATATTGTATCCATATTTCGGCACTTATAGTAGAGCTTTGATTCACCGTTTGATGCAGGTCATTACTCCTTAGGAGTGCCCATATGGAACGCCTGTCATTTTTGCATAATGCGGTAATCATTGTTTGGTTCATTGAGTTATGAAGGTAAATCCTATAATTTTTTATACGATTGCGATATTTATTAAGTATTTTCGTTTCTGTATATGATATTCACCGTTAGCCAGACACATTCTATTTAATTGCAAGATTTCATTTTTCTTTTGTTTCTTTAGGATTGCAATTCTGGTAGCCATTAAGTCAACTACCCGCGGCTTTGTTATTTCTTTAGTTTTTTGAAAAATCAAGTATGTGAGCGCTATTGTCATAATTAGTGAAATTTGTCTGATCGTTAAAACAATTGTTTGTGGATGATGATTATTTCTGACGCTATCTATTAACATCTTGATGGTTACATTTAAGTTTTTGCAAGTTCTAGTATTCCATCGTAGGGAAGCACCTGGTCGATCTTCCAATATAAATATGCTCAATGGGTCTAATTGCAATTTTGGAATCATTAATTGAAAATCTGCATATAAAATACAATGGTCACTTAATTCAATAGTCGCGATCTCTACCCCCTTGCAATCAGATGATAGTTCCCCAGATACCGCAATGTAATCTATACATGAGGCTCTGTTATTTCGGGACCATGTGGTCACCTTTCCTTTTGTAATGAAGGGTAAGAAGTCTATATTCCAACGTTTAAGGAATTGGTTTAAGCATATTCCCCGTCTCCTTGAGGTCAGGGGTTGACTTTGTACATTCAATTGAGTTTCATTTGGAGGAGTTTCAGTACAATTTGAATTGAAATCTCCTCCTATGATTATTTTTACATTAGACCACTTACAAAAAACTTCGTCAAACAGGGTATCCAGATCTTTCAGTAATGAATCCATTGCGGTACCTAATGGGTTAAAGTATACTGATACTATTAAAACATAGTCCATAGAAGATAGTCCTGTCTTAATTACAATTGCAATATAGGATGTAGTTGCAACGGTTGATAACAGGGAGTACATCAGAGCAGTGTTTACCAAAATGGAGATCCCCCCTGATGGTCTCCCTCTATGTACTTGTGTTGCAGGTTTTGAGTATGCTGTAAAGCCTCTGATTTCAAATGGTTTAAGAGCCATGGTCTCCTGGCATAATACAATATCAACAAACTCATGCGGGGCATATCTGGTTGCCCAAGTTTTTAAGTTTTTCAGACCGCATGAGTTCCATGATATCACTCGAAGGAGCTTTTTGCTACTACGAGTGTTCTATCGTTGTTTCCTCCTTTCGATTCCCCAATATTGTCGGTAGCCAGGACCAATCTTTCGATACAGCAGAAATAGCAACTTAACTGTTCCAAGACTGCCTTATCCGTTAAATTATCAGCCTTGCCCATAGATGCATGATTGTTTTTACTTGTAATGGTTAGGGGAATTACCTCATTAAAGATTTTAGCTTCATCAATAGTAGGAATTTGGATTACTTCCAGTCCCAACATTTTTAACTCTCGTCTATAATTCCAAATTAATTCAGCGATTATTGGGGATTGAAGTTCCAAGACCATCCTATGATTTTTTATGGATGGAAGAGTAATCCATATAATGTCATTTGACACCAGCGTTCTTAGTGCAGGGATTTTTTTAAAGGTGTGTAATATAAATGATCTGTTCAGATCTTGGTCACCATTAATTTCAGGAGCACTAATCCAGCCCAAAATAGTTGATATCGGCTTTACAGATATATCTTCCTCAATAGAGGTCTCCGTAATGACAGATTTTTTCCGCACCACCTCTTCCTCAACTTGATTAGCCAATGGATAACTTTGATTTTTGTTTTTTTTTTTTCCCGGCCCAGTCAGGAGTTGTGGGTTCCACTGCTTTGTTGTTCTGTCTTCCTCCAATTGCACTGGGGGTACATTTTGTATTGTATTTGATGTCAGTCCCTCTAAGTACAGTATGCAGTTTTGGTCAACTTGCATTTGTGGGGGTATGACTTTGTCATTGTGCTTTCCCAATGGTACCCTATTGTCTTCTAATGAGTCTACTCCCATAATAGTCCGTTCGGTTGTTTTCTTATTGGGAATGGGTTTATAGAATGCTGATAGCAGCGATTGTTGGGAGGAGGACAATGAAGCCGTAAATTCCTTCTGTTTGGCTGAGATAGATTTATCAGTCGCAGATACTTGGTTTAATTCATTGTTGGGAGCAGCATTCAATTGAAGTTGCAATGCAAGACGACTTGCAATGGTAAGTTCCTCTACATCAATCGTTGCATCTAGATCCATATTGCCAGTAGAGGCATCAATGTTCTCCTCAATTCCTTTCCCCTTAACATTCAATTTTGGATCCAGGTTAGCATTTTGATCAAAATTTTTTACTTTTTTTTGTTTTTGATTAAGGTTTTGTTTATCCAATATTTTCTTATTTCTTGCATTTAATCTATTTATTGCACGAATATGCAATCTTTTTTGTTTGCGTGATAGGAATTGTTTTAACCCTTGCGGCTCAGTATGTGGCTCTTGTGGGGGAGGTACCAATGTCTCGCCCTCCTGCACCTTTTCCTCTTTTATTAATTCTATTAGGTCAGATGGACTGTCAGGTGATTGCTCAGAGACATTATTCGATTCAATCAGCTGGTTCAGTCCATTTGGTTCTTTTATCACATCGTTAGGCTGATTGAAGAAAATTAGTTGATCAATTTTCTCTGAGTTCTGCCTTACCATCTGGCAAAGCTGCGCATGTGAATACATTTGTATCGAATCCGTATTTTTTGGTACATTAACTATCTGGCAAAAGTCGAGGGAAAGATCCTGTGGTGGTCTACTATAATTCTCTGTTTGAGATGCCGTTGTAACGGTGCATCTACAAGGAATACTAGGTGAATAACAGCCTTTCTCCTTTTTGTAAATCTCAGCAAAGATATAACCCTCCAATTTATTAAGTTTGGAGGATATGCTGAGCAACGCTGTTTTTATATCACGGAGTTCGTAATGCGTATACTCATGGCCCTTGTCAAGTAAGTTAAGAATCCTTGACATTACGGGATAGGAGGCTTCAAAGCTCAGGAGATCCTCCACATCAGAAGTAGATTTAGGTTGAAAATTCTCATGTATTTCAGTCTTCAGTGGATTATTATGAGTGGATTCTCGCATATCAGGTGAAGAACATACCACTCCCCTTTTTAGTTGGGAAGGGCCATCATTATGCAGATCTATAGGGACCTGATCAGAGGCTGAATTTTCTAGATTATAAGCGTTGGCAGATTCTGATACCAAGTTACATGGAATATCACAATGAAGATGTACTTGGTGTTTGCCAATTAGCCGTGCTGTCACTGGTGTTGACAGGCCATCAGACATTACGATCCGCTTCTCCAATTCCATTAGTACAGCAGGAGCCAGGATCGAAATATCAGATGGTGGCCCTATATTAGTGTCTTCCATACTAGCCAAGGCTTGATTGTTCACAGTTTCTAACTCTGGAACACTTAAACTTCTCCTTGTTGTATTTGGATTGATAGAGTTCTCATGTTTGTTATTAGCACTAATTTCATGCATTAAATTGTCATTCGTATTATCACTATTCGATACAATAAGCTTTTTGTTTCCATACAAATCATCCAATTTTTTTTTAGTGGCCTCATTGGTACGTATTTTCGGATTGATAATCGTTTCCTTTAGTCCACTCCGTAGTCGAGAAGACATCGTTTTGCATGCAGCAAGGAACACAAATCTTATTCAAAGTAATGATAGATCACAAGCCGGAGTATTGACCTTGATCTATTTTATCGCAATTCAGGAGTGTTAGCCTCTGAGTAAATGGGTTAACCTCCCAAACCAGGTAGATTAGTGCCACTTGCAATAATGATCAAGTCTCACGGTTTACTCATAATCGCGCGACCCCCTTACCTACAGGCGCAACTCATTCAAGGAGGGGTGTTTGACCCACAGAACTCTGGGACGTGTCCCTCCAGCCTCCCAGTTCACCACTCCCCGCGCACCGCGAACAGCAAACAGTACTTGAGTTGTACTTGGCGGTGCGCGCGCGGTGCGCTGGGAGCAGTCCACTTGTAGAGGCAGAGAGGGGCGTTCCTTTGTAGGAGGCGGAGCCTCCGCTCCGGAAGAAACCTAAGTAAGAAGCAAAATAACTTTATGTCAGGTTATTACGAACAACACACTTCAAGTTCGTGCAGGTCCACACTCTATACAAATAACACAACTCCACAGGTTGTTAAGCAGTGAGCTCCCTGTGCGCACTGTGGCCACTGTGTGCACTGTGCACACCTACACCCTATGCCACCCTTTTGCTAGTCCGTGGTGGTAGATGTCATGCCTCCGGAATAGGATGTATTTTTAAGAAAGTCACCTTGTTCTTAGGAAGTCAGGCAGGATCTGGTGTATCCGCCTAAGACGTCCTCCAGTCCACAGTAAATCCTTTCACAAGTTCGAGTCTGCAATGTGCTCGCTCGTATTCCATGCAGAACGACCCACAGTAAATCCAAAAAGGCAGGCAGCAAACCCAGCAAACAGTACTTGAGTTGTACTGGATCTCCTCTTAGTCTGTGAAGGGTAGATAGCTCAGGACTGCAGGAGGGCTTCACCGGGACAGGGTAGTTGGAGCAGCCGTTGTGCTCTCCGCTTCTCTTCGGTTCCTTGTAGTTCCAGTGGCGACTCTCTGACTTCTAGCCCAAGAGACCTGCCTTTAATGCGCAGAACCCCCATTCACACAGCCTGGCTGTCAATCACCCAGCAGGGGGGTTGTCCAGCCCGGACATCCAGCTCAGCCAATCATGACAAAGTGCGACTTGGGTTTCCTAGGATACCCTGTGCAGGGGGTGACTACACCCCTCTCTCACATTCAGCCCGCCTAGACACCCAGGCGCCTGTTAGAGGGCTTCTGAGCAGAAAGCCCGCCAAAAGACGGTGAACAAAGAAGGCGAACCTAGTTTGCCGCGCAAAGTAAAACACAAGAAGGACTTTAACAAAAAGAAATGGCGAATAAACCCAACCGGGGCCAAAAGAAAGACGATTTGGTCAAGCGGGTTTATGTTCAAGGCTAATATAATAACCAAGAACAATACCACGTTTATCTAATATAATCGCGGTAGAAAAGTTAGGGTAGATACCACTGCCCCCAGCCAAGTCTAAATGTTAAAAGAGCGAAACAGTGCTCTAGGAGGTACAGATAAAAAGGAATACAAATTAACCCTTTCCAGTACTCCATGGAAGATGGGGTGTACTGGATCTGTGGTAGACTAAGTAAAGTTAATGGCAACTTTACCCTCTTCTGGGGGACGGTAGTCAGCATCAGAAATGGAGTCCGGGGACGTCTCAAAGACAACCCTGTGCCACGGCACTGAAGGTGCTTTGTGACACACAAAAAGAAGGGGGCTACTGAAGTGGGGTCCTTCAGAGTCCACAATCACAAAAACGGAGAAATACACATGGCAAAACATATGTAAGAGTGGGGGAAAAGCTCACACTCTTACTAAGTGGGAAAAAAATTAACTCCAGAATTCCAGCAAAGCTGCTGGGGGACTCACTAGGTGAGGGAAATTAGCCATAAATGAGAATTCTCCCTAACAGTCTACAGTGGCTACCACATGTTGGAAGGCTGTAGAGTGCACATGTTTCACCAGTGGGAATCGAGAGTACTCATCAATTGCCACTAGGAGGGGGCCCCTTTCTTCCAATGGGCCGTAGAAGTCAAGTGCTACGCATTGCCATGGTCCCTCTGGGAGGGGAACTATCTGCAGTGGGTATGGTAGTGGGCTGGCTGCATTTATTTGGCATGGACTACAGTGTCTCAATATGTCCTCTACGATGGTGTCCATGTGGGGAAACCACACCTGGTTTCGTAATATCTTTTTCGTGTTGGCCACGCCTCGATGGCCTTCGTGTGCGATCATAACCAGGGGTTTTCTTAGGCTCTTGGGGGCCACAAGGCGGTTCCCTCTGAGTAGTGTGCCTTGGCTTGGTGTGGCTAGTTCGTTGTGTATTTTCTCCATTCTCGCCAGGTCTCTTCTGTCTACTCCCCCCCCCTACGCCCGGCTCAAAGTGTTCGTTGGCTGCCTGTCGCCACTTGTTCATGTTGGTGAGGCGGACAGCTGCCCTGATGGTGGGGTCTGCTCTGCTTTTTTCCGCAAACAGTTGTGTCGTGATTGATGGGGGAAGGGCGTTCAGTGACAGGTATGCAACGTATTCTTCAGCTTCACCTTGCATTGTGGTGACGGATGCTCCGTCCGGCTGTCGTGACAAGTAGTCGGCAGGGTTTGCATCGCCCCCAGGTTCATGAATGATGGTATAATCGTATTCCTAGAGGCGAATACCCCATCGCTCTATGCGTGGCGGCATCTTGATTTTGGGGTTACAAAGAGAGCTAGCAGGGCCTGGTGGTCCGTGATCAGTGTGAAGGTTCATCCAATGATGAAATGGTGGAATTTCTCACACGCCCAAATGGCGGCCAGGCTCTTGCGCTCCGCCTGTGAGTAGGCTTGCTCGGTGGTGTTCAATGCGCGGCTGGCGTATGCTACTATGTGGGTTGTAGAGTCTTGTTGCGGGTTGGTTTGGGCCAGTATCGCGCCTAGCCCTACCGGACTGGCATCCACAGTAATTTCAATGTGCCATTGCGGGTTAAAGTATGCCAATTGTCGGTTGGTTGCCAGTTCCCGTTTGATCGAGGAGAACGCTTGTTGGCACTGGTAAGTCCATGTAAAGGGTTGATCCTTCTTCAGCAGTTGTCGTAGTGGGCATGTGAGTGTTGCGTATTGAGGGAGGTATCGGGCACAGTACCCTGCCATGCCCAGGATAGAGCGAAGTTCAGACACATCTTTCAGGCTAGACAGGTTTACGATGGCACTGATTTTGTTCGGGTCGGCTTTGATGCCTTGGTCCGAGAAGATGTGGCCAAAGACCTCGCATTTCTGGCCATTGAGTATGAGGCCAACGTCTTGGAGGATGCGACAGACTTGGTGTAGGGCCTCTTCATCTTGGGCTTGAGTGACTCCGAAGATGAGGATGTCATCGCTGTAATTGAATGCATTTCCTGAAAGATCTCGGCAGCGGATGAAATGCCGAAGTTCAGCCGTTTGTAGCGGAACAGACCCTCGTGAGTAGTGAAGGTTGTGATGGGCCTTGATTCAGGATCGATGACTAGCTGGTGGTAGCCTTGGTTTAGGTCTAACTTTGAGAATTTGGTGGCTTGGTTGAGTCTTACCAGCATGTCTTCTATGTTCGGTCCCGGGTGTCTTTCCCGTTGAATGGCTGTGTTGGGGATCCTCATGTCAACACAGAGGCGGAGGCGTCCGTCGGCCTTGGGGACGACTACTAGCGGGGACACCCATGGTGTGGGTCCCGCTGCTCTCTCTATGATGTCGGTCTTTAGTAGCGTCTGTAGTTCGTGGGTAACTTTAGCTTGCAGGTGAAACCCTATCCTTCTGGGGTGTTGTGGCACGGGTCGTACCGACGGGTCAATGTGCAGTTTGATTACATTGTCCTTCAGCATGCCGACACCTTCAAACAGGCCGGGATGTGTGGTTTTCAGCATCTCGATGTCCAGTGGTTTCTGGCCGATGGCCCGTATATACTGAGAGTTGGGTGGGAGTCCTTGTATCGCTTCCGATTGATTATAGAGAATGTCAATGAGGTGTAGAGTGACGGCTGTTTTGTGGTTTAGGAAGCACCTTCCTGTTGCCGGGCTGTGGATGACATGTATCGCCGTCGGGACTCTTTTCCCTCTGTGTATCAGGTCACACCTGAATTGTCCTTTGGAGGTCAGGGATAGTAGTGTTGCACCCCATTGAAAGATGTGGGTTTGTGATGGCTGTAACAGGAACTTGTCGGCCAGGTTTTCATAAGTTTGGTGATTCATGACATTGACGGTGGCGCCAGTGTCCACTAGGAACGGGGTGTCGATCCCCCCTAGGTGGACTGTCACTCGGGGAGCAGTGCTGTCGTCCGAAGAATCGGAGATGAGTCGGACGTACTCCCTGCTGTATCGATCGTACTCCGCATATTGTTCTGGTTCTGGTGGTTGTTCCTCAATGGGTGGGTTTTCATAGGGGTCCCTGGCGGTGTTCTCTCTTCTGAGTTCTTCGTCGGGGTAGGATTGCATGTGGTATATTTGTTCTTGGCTTGTGTATATTTCATTTGCTGGCTCTACTTGTAGGTTCTCTACTGCTCTGATGAACCCAGAATTGGCCGTGTTTCTGGGGTTGCTGTTCCTGGTGTTCTCCCTCTCAGGGTATGGTTGTGGGTTGAATTGCCTCGGCGGTTCAAACCGCCTCGCTTGTGTTTGTTGATTCGGTGGCCGATACGCTGGTAGTAGTAGTGTTTTCTCTCGGCACATGCTCTGGAAGTGATTTTCCTGGCCACACCTCATTCACATTTGGCCTATTGCAGGGCACTGACCTTTGTGGGGAAATTCAAATCCACAGCGGTAGCATTGTCTTTCTGGCGGTGCTCGCCTTGTGGGGGTCCACGAGTCTTGTCTGTATATATTGTCTGGTTGGTGGCCCTGCTGGCTGCTGACGATGGCCGCTATGGTATCTGTTTTCTTTGGGTTCTCTATGTTGGCAGCCTGGATGTCCAACCTCTCATATACTCTGGCTAGCTCCGCTATCTCCTTCATGGGCAAGGGCTTCTTTAGCAGGTGCTTTTGAAATATTGAGGACAGACAGCCTTCGATAACTCTCAGGCGGATGGCTTCGTCGTCATTGAAATTAGCGAAATCGCAATATGTTATTTTCCTCTGGAGACGTAGTATGAACTGTTCAATTGTTTCCTGAGGCAGCTGGGTGCACTGGTTGAAAATATAGCGTTCATAGTCTCTATTTGGAACGACTACTAGGCAGCTGTTGATGGCTTCAATGAGCCTTTGATATGTCGTCTTCTCTGCCGGTGGGATGGTTTTGATGACACTCTTGATGTCCTTCCCGACCAGGTTGGTGAAGTTGTCTAGATTGTTTGGTGCGTCCTGGTTTCCTACAGCCCTTATGAATTCTTCGAACTCGTCCATCCAGTCCTGCCACCTCTGACCCTGATTCTCTTGTGGTTCTAGCAGGAACGGGTTCGGGCGGCGTAGGAATGATATGGGGTTGGTGGGGTTTACCCCCGGTATGGCAGGTGCAGTAGTGTCTATAGCTGTGCTTCCTGATTGTGACATGCCTGATGGTCTCTTGTCGCAGTCGTGACGCCACTGCCAGTGTCCTGGATTTGTGGTGGCTTCCTGTAAGTGTCGTTCTGTGGCTCTGACTCCTCGCTTTCAAGTGGCTTATTGTAATGATTGCTATGATTGATGTATGCCCTTGTGTCCTCGCTTTCAAGTGGCTTATTCAGGCGGCGTATTATAAGTGCCGTTCCGTGGCTCTGACTCCTCGCTTTCAAGTGGCTTATTGTTATGACTGATGTGTGCCCTTGTTTCCTCGCTTTCAAGAGGCGTGCTATAAGTCTCTGGATCCTCGCTCGTGCTCTCCTTGCACGTTCTGGGTCTCCCTCGCGTTTCTGTACCTGTGGTTCCTGTGCATGGGTTGGTCCTCCCTCCGTCTGCGTGTGGCTCCTCCTGGCCTCGACAATTTTCACGTGTTTTCTGGTTCTTCTGCCCTTTCGGCAGGCGGTGCTTCGCGGGCTCCTTCTGCACGGGCCGGGCCTCCTCCCCGGACGCGGGTGGTGTTTTCTGCCCTCCTGGGCGGGCGGTGCACTTCTTGGCTCCTCCTGTGCAGGCCAGCTCTCCTCACTGGACACGCTGCAGGTCTCCGTCACTTCACTGGGCGGGCGGGTGACCACTCTGCTCCCTCTTCCGGGCCGCGTTGCGAGCTCCACCGTGCCGGACCACCTCACCGGCACTGCTGTCTCTCCTCTGGCTAACGGCGCTGAGTCCCTCCTTGACTACGGCGGCTCCCCACACTCCTCCTTCACCTTGCTGGTTGCGTGAGCTCTCCTCCGCTTCTCCGTCGCCAGTTGTTGTAGGCATGTGTAGGCCCCAATGAGGACACAGACACGGGGTACGTCTGTACTCTACTTTATTCATACGTCAACTGCCTTCTCTTCCCTCTCCCGCCTCCCTTCCTCCCACCCCTCCCTTTCCCGTTTCTGGTTTCACTTTCTCTTAAAGGATCCGGTGCCCTTTTCCATTCACAACAAGCGCATATCCAGAAGGGGTAGTAACTGCTGGAACGGGGTAGTAACTGCTGGAACTGTTGCTGCTCGGGGAAGGCTCTCAAGTGAAAGCTTTGGAAGGCGGCAGACTGAGCAATGAGCCGTGAGGGGCTACAGTGCACATCATAGGATAACACAGGGCCAATGGAAGCAGCAGGACGAGGGGAAGTGAGGCTCTGGTGTCCCTGGAGGGAGCTTCACAGTGGGGACTTGAAGCTGGGTACCTGGAGTAGAGAGCGGAAAGAGAAATTAGCACCCGGGCTGTGGCAGTGAGGGTCGTCTGGGTGCTGCTGAAAGATGTGCTGCGCATATAGAGCCTGCAGGAGCCCAGCGGGAACACCCTAGCACCCGGAAGAGGGTGAGGGAGTTGGCAGCGCGGCCCCATGGTACTCAAAGGAGCCCATATGCAGGTGGATCATGTGCAGCACCAGAGAGGGTTAGGGTGTTGGAACAGGTGGGTGAGCGGCGTGTCCCCACTGTTCGGAGCACGAAGACTGATTTTTGGAGGGCAGTAGGGTCTCCTGCTATTGGGCGCTGAGAGAGTTGAGGTCAACTGGAGGCGGGGTGAGGAGTCTGTGACTCCTAAAAGAAGGTGAAGGGTCCAGGAGTGGACTTGGGCGAGGCGTAAGCCTGTGATAGGTAGCAGAACACTGAACACCCTGTGGACCATGGCGCGACTTCAGCAGGCATCAATGGAGTGCAGGGCTACAAGAGGGGAGGGAGCACAGCGGAATCTGGTGAGGGGAGGAGCCCTGTGAGCACATCCCAGGGGTTAACTAGAGATGACCAGCAGGAGTGTCTGCAAGCGATAACGGAGGAGATCATACATAGGGTTTCCTGTTTTCGGGTTTTTTTTTTTTTTAACTTCCGGGGGTGTTTTTCCAGTGTTTTCAAAAAATGTCAGAATCTGTGTTTATCAGTGTTTGCCCGTTTGCCCCTTTCAAAAAATCGCGGACAATGGTTTTTCCAGGTGTAAACACAGAAATGTTATTTTATTGCTTCATTGTGTGGATATGTAGGGTAATCTCTCAATGCGAGATGTTCCAAACAATATCATGTTAATCCAGTAATCTGTTGCATTCCTACAAGTCAAAATTATTGTAATAAATCATGCAATACTTCTTCAAGGACTCTTTGCCCATCCGTGCCCTTTCTTTTCTTCCCATAAAGACTTTTATTTGGGAAAAAGACCTTTCCACATTGGCACTGGACACGGGCTTCGGCGCAGGAGACAATTGGGCGTGCCCATTTTGGAGGGCCCAGTTCGGCGCTGCGACGTTTGGACGCAGGGATCTTTTGGCGCGGGATAGTCTCATTACTGTTTTTTTTGCAGAGGTTTCTCCAGAGGTGTCATTACTGTTTTTTGCCCGAGGAGAGAGGTGGCATTATTTATCTTTTATTCTTTTTTTCAAAGTCTCATTTCAGTCTTTTTTATTGTGAAATGCTCTAATGCTCTTTTTTTTATTAGACTGTTGTATCATGGCGGTTAAATATATTATATATATTATTACTACCACCTCTTTCTCCATCCCAGGGCTTACACCCTCCAGACACTCGCATTCTCATATGAGTGTCGTATTTGTAAATTCGATGGAGATATTGGCCCTGTGTTAACTTCTCTACCCCACAGTCTTGCAGGCCATGGGATATTTTGCAAATACAATAAAATAAAAAGCTTTAGCTCAGCCACGAACCATGGCCTGCAAGATTGTGGGCTTGGAACTTAACCACAAGACCAAAGTGCCCTTGTGCCTGAGGCAGCAAAATTACATATTTAACCATCATGATGCAACAGCCTGATAAAAAAAAATATAAGACAGAAATATAAGCAGAAAGAGCGGTACACCCTCTTTTGGCGTTGCTGTGTACATCAACCTAAAGCCACAATTCTTTTCAAATGCAACACGGTAACATTTCCTGCCAACGTGCGGCATTTAAAAATAATTATTCTTTGGAATTTGGTGTGTGGGAATTTAGACGTGGCTGCAATGTCAGCCAAGTCCAAACGTCCCTCGCACCAAATCGGCGGCGCCAGAAAGGCTCCCGCGCCAAACTGGGCGTGCCGAACTGGCCGCGCCAAACCAGCCGCGCCAAAAGGGGGTGTACCGCTCTGGTGCCCCCTTGCAGGGGACACCAGAGGAAGTAACAGTCCTGCCCCTGTCCTGCTCCTCTGCCACGGCCTTATTTATTTATTTGGACAATGTTTTTCGGGTCTATGGACCCGATTAATTTATTTATTTCCGCAATGTTGGACCAACATTGCAGAAATAAATGAACTAATCGGATCCACGGACCCGACAAACATTGTCCAAATAAATAAATAAACCAGGCCGTGGCTGAGGCCTGTAACTGCCTCTGGTGGGGCGGGCAGGTATTAAATTGGCCACAGAGGAGTTCAGGCGTTCCAAAGAAGACCTGATAAAGGACACGAAGCAGCTGAATAGTAGGCTTGGGGACATGGAAACATTGGTGCAGTCTCTCCATGAGGATGTGCTGCATTTGCAGGGAGATCTTCTAAATGCAAAACAGGATATGGCTATGTTGGTCACGACATCAAAGATTTGGAAAATAGGCACCACCGCAACAACCTGAGAACAATTTGGGCCAAGGAGCGGGTGGAAGGAGTAGACATAAGAAAGTGGGTGCAGCAGGTGTTCTTATCAGTGTTTCTAGATGTGGCAAAGCAAGGGATTGTGTTGGACAGGGTCCATAGAGTGGGTCCACTGCGCAGGGGTCCAAAAGCTCATCCTAGAGACATTATCATGAGGTTCCATTCCTACACCACAAAGGAAGAGATCCTGCAGGCATTGCGGAGTCTTTGGACTATTTCATTCTGGGGGCAATCTCTGCTGATCTTCCAGGATAAAGCAGCACAAACTCTGTAGAAACACCAAGCTTCCCGCCAGATCACGGAGAAGCTACAGAAGGAAGTAGTGAAGTACAGATGGACATACCCATTTGGCTTGGTGGCAGGGCGACAACATGCACATCCCCATAAGAAGCAGTGCAAATACTCGGAATACAGTGGGCAGAGGACTCTGGGGAACCAGAAGGTAAATTGTGAACAACGGTACCAGGAAGAAGGATGACAGTGGCGCCCAAGGACTCTGAGATGGACTCGGAACAACGTCGCGAGCAAACGTCATGAACGGAGGGTGGTCCATGTGTTCTATTGGGTAAGGGTCGGATGCTTCCTTGGGTTGCAAAGTGGAGGGCATTGATCGATCATGCTCTGGCGCTATGCTAGATCTACAGTGGTTGGCCTGGGCTTCCTCTACACGCCCATCAGTGGGAGAGTGAGGGGGCAGTTGTTGAGGGTGGGGAGAGTGGTTGTTGGGGGCAGGAGAGGGTCTGTTTATGCTTGGTTCAGTTTGGATGATGGAGCAGTGTGGCGGAGCGGGGTCCCAACGTGAGGTGAGGGAGTGGGGAGGTGGGGGGATTGTTGGTGTGTTTTCAATTGTTCAGAAAGGGGGGCACCATTGTTATCATTGTTTCTCCACGTAGGTTCCTGGTGGCGTCCAGGGGTGAGAGAGGGACACGAGTAAATGTTTTCAGAGGTGGGGAAGGGCACCCTTGGGGGGAGTGGGGTGGTCCGGCCTGGTGGGCATAGAGCAAGCTGACAGTAAACACATTTATTCAAGGCATTAGCCTATAATATCAGAGGGCTTAACTACCCACAGAAGAGGTGGAAAGTACTTTCAGAACTGAGGGGGAGCAGGTGGATGTCACATGTATCCAGGAGACACACTTAGTTAGAAAAGAAAGTGGCAGGTCAAAGTCCAAGTACTTCCCGCATCAGTTTTTTGCCTTTGCCAAGAAGAAGAGTAAAGGTGTGGGCATTCTGGTGGGAAGGAATGTCACCTTTTATGAGGTCAAAACTAAGGCAGACAAAGAAGGGTGGTATATGTTTTTGGAGGGGTGGTTTAATGGCACTTGGTTATCTATTGCCTCAGTGTATTGTCCAAACAGCAGGCAGAATGAGTTTTGTGCACCGGTTTTACTGGAGTTTGTAGCATTCTCCACTGGTCATATGATTTTGGCGGGGATCTTACTATGGCCTTCGATACCAACTGGGATATATCTAGAGAGGCATATTCGGGGACCACACAGCCTCTCAGGGTCTTGTGGAGGGGGCTGGCAGAGGCTGAGTTGACTGATTCCTGAAGCATGCAAACCAGGGTGTGAAGGCATTCTCCTTCTACTCGCATGTGCACAAAATGTACTCGCTCATTGATTATATTATGGTGGGGCAAGGGATTTTGGGAGACATGGGGGAGGTGGAGATGGGGGAGCTCACCTTCTCAGATCATGCCCCAGTGTGTTTTTCTTGGACCTAGATGCCACAGGAAGGGAGATGTAGGTCATGGAAATCGAATGCGGCTCTCATATGGGATCTGGTGGTACAGGGGGAGATTGAGGAGGAAATTAAGCACTACTTCCAGGATAATCCACAAGGGGACACAAGGGAAGGGATGCAATGGGAGGTCTTTAAGGAGGTCATTCGGAGAGGGGGGGGTCCTGACCTCGAAGGGGGCATTAGGAAGATAGAATTAGAGAGAATGATAGTCCAATTGAAAGATCTAGAGGGGAAATATCAAGCTACAGGGTCCCGCAAAGTCTAACATGCCTTACAAGCGGTCTGATCCAACTTGAATACTATGGGAGGGAATAGAGCAGAATACTATTTAATGCGGATTAAACAACGATAATATGAACAAGGTAATACTTAAAGCGAGGATTGCGCAGTCAGGTATCAGTGGGGTGGGGGGGTATGAGGCCGGATGGGGAGACGATAAGAGGGGAGGCAAAGAAACGTGTGGCCTTCGATAAGTACTATAAGGAACTGTATTCCTCAGATGCTCCATCTTGGGTAGGGATTGAGGCTTCCTTAGATGATTGCACTCTGCCTGTGGCGTTGCTGGCACATCAGCAGATTCTGAATGGAGAAATGACTAAGGATGAAGTCCTGTGCGCGACTGCATCATTGATGGCGGGAAACTCCCCTGCCCTAGATGGGTTCATTCAAGGGTTCGAGAAAACATTTGCTAGGACGCTGGTGGAGCCACTATGTGCCCTGTTTGATGAGATGTGAAAGGAGGGTGTGGCACCGGGATCATTCGAGGATGCAATGGTCTGGTTAATACATAACGAAGGAAAGGACCCAGAGCTATGTGCCTCTTAACATCCAATTGCAATGTTGAATATTGACAGAAAGCTATATGCAAAAATACGGTCGGGCGGTTGGACAGGGTCTTGCCAGATCTGGTAGGGGTAGATCAGTCAGTAATGTCGCAGGTGGGCAGGCAGCGGACAACACCCGTAGGATAATCGATTTGATAGATTTAGCGCATAGGAGGAAATCACAGGCGATGTTGCTAGCTTTAGGTGCCGAAAAGGCATTTGACCGTGTAGAATGGTCCTTTCTGCGGGCAGTGATGGGGAGATTTGTGTTAGGAGATGACTTTATACGAGGGGGGTGTTTGCCCTTTATCGACGGCCTTCCGTGAGGATAGCAGTGAACGGGCAGCTCTCTGGGGGGTTTAGGCTGGATAGGGGGACAAGGCAGGGTTTTCCCCTTTCTCCCCTGCTTTTCATCCTGTCAGTAGAACCCTTTGCAGTCAAATTGCGTTCAAACAAAGGGTTTCAGGGGATTTGTTATGCGGAGAAGGAGAATAAAATTGCTCTTTACGCGGCCATCATCATATTTTAAATCTCAAAGCCCTGAATCATCCCTTCTGTGCCTAATGGGGCTTCTTAAGAGTATCAAGAGGTATCGAGTTTCAAGATTAATTTAGATAAATGTGAGGCTTGAACCTAAATATGACAGCAGATAGGTGGAGGGGCTGAAGGGTGTATCTCCTTTTCAGTGGCGTCACAGAGTATCAAGTATATAGGGATACAGCTAACAGTGAGATTCCCGGACGTGTACATGTCTAATTACCCCAAGGTGTTGCGCTCTATTTGAGAAGCATTGGGGAAGTGGAGTTCACATGCTATGTCATTGCTACGCAGGGTAGCTGCTATAAAAATGAATATCTTACCCAGGTTATTGTACCTGTTTCAGGTTTAACCGGTAGAAGTCCCCAAACAGGTGCTGGTAAAGCTGCACGGGGAGATATTTGCATTTATATGGCAAATAGAGCCGCTAGGGTGGGTGCGTTGACTCTATATAGGGGTAGGGGACACAGAGACCTGGTGATCTCCCATATTTGGAGATATTATCAGCTGTCCCAGGTGAGAGTGTTGCGAGAGTGGGTTGACCCGGGTTATTCAAATGGTTGGATGAAAATTGAAGACCAGGTAGCGGGCAAGCGTCTCCGCTACATGCCATGTATTCCACGGGGCATAGGCTGCTGGGCATGTAATGACATTATTGGTGTGGTACAGAATCGCAAGAGGTTTGGGGCTGACATCGCACCCTGGACAGGTGACCCCTATTTATTTTAATCCAGACATTACTCCCGCCTATAGGGATAATCGGTTTTGAGAGCGAAGGGGGGATAGGGGGTGAATTTCTTGCACATATCTTTGAGATGGGGCAAATTAGACTGTTTGATTACTTTAAAGTGACCTTCAGAGTAGGGGAGAGGGAAAGGTAAAGATACAAGCAACTGAGACACTGGGCTCTACAGAAGGGAAACAAAGCGTTGATGACTTTTGAGGAATTGATTTTTACCCAGGGCGTATCTGCAGGGCTCATCTCTCTCACCTCTATAAATGCCTAAACGGCTGGGTTAATGCGGGTCTCCCTTCCTATGTAGCGGCGTGGCATAGGGATTTGTGCAAGGAGCTGAGGAATGAACAGTTGGTGAGAATCTGGAGAGGGGTGCAAAAAGCAACTGTTAGTACGCAATATGCAGAACAGAACTACAAATCAATAGCTAGATGGTATTTTACTCCAGCTAAGGAGATCTGCATGGGGAAGGGGCAACAGGGCTGTGTTGGAGGGGATGTGGAGGAGAGGGCAGGTACCTACATATCCAGTGAAGTTGCCCCAAACTTCAGCCCTATTGGAAGGAGATGTGGCAGGTTTTGCAGAGGGTGACTGGGTGGGGTGTGCCTCTCACTCCAGAGGGGTGCTTCTAGAGGTGGGTAGATAGAAAGGGGAGTGCAGTTCAGTTGAACATTTCAGATTGATGCTAATAGTGGCAAGAAACACAGTTGCAGCAGTTTGGAGATCAGCCCAGATGCCCTCGCTAGATGACTGGTTAAATGGGATGTGGAGGCTTCTGTTTTGTGAGCAGGTGTCATTGTCACTGTGTAATATAATGCCTAGGTTCTTTGAAAAATGGGGGATTTTTTTGTGGTTTGTTCAGAGCTCGAATAAGGACGCTCATAAGAGAGCAGGGGGTTGGAGGGGACAGGGATCACGTGGAGGGGTTAGAGAGGGAGGGAGGGTTCAAGGGGGACTGGATTAAAGCATATGGAAGTCACCTTGTGAGCAGTTTTGCATTCAGGGGGGTCAATGTTTTGGTGTTTTTGTAATAAGATGAAACATAATAAAAAGATTTGAATACAGAAAATAAATGTGTGAATAAAATATCAACTATAGGAGAGAACCGCAAAAACACAGGTCTCAACAATAATACCAAAAGAATAACTGAAAAGTGAATGTTACAGAATGATAAATTAATAAATGCGAAAAATTACAATAAGACTGAACCAAAAACCACTGGAGGTAACGCAAACAAATGGAAACCAAAATGAAAAAGTTCCTTAAAGCAAAGCAGAGGTATGCAAAACAGAACTCCATTAAGTCCCAGTTGCAGAAAACATATTAAGTTGCACTCCTCATCTATGCCCCTAGGGACCAGAGAGTCCTAACAGCCAATCCAATATGATTCTCTGCAGTTCAGTAGTTTATGGATGCCATCATGGGGTTTAGATGTTATAACCTCAAGTATTTGGAACCATATTTGTGACAAATGATGACGCTTTTATCCAGAAACTTTCTTGCCAACACAGAATTCACATTGCCAGTTCTCATCTTGGATCAAAGTTCATTCAAGCATAGTTTGCAGGTTGCTTATACTGTCCAACATAATATATATCACAAGGGAATCTGATGGAATATATGTTTCAGAAGCTAGCACAAGTGGTGCAATGTTTCAAAATATTTTTTTGCTGGACCTACGATGATACCAAATACTGCCTTTAATGATGCACTTACAATTCACAAAATGTTAAAAATGAAAGGTGCCAAACATCTTGCTCTGACTAGAGTTAAATCTCCTAGTTACACGTGGGTCTACCAACAGATTCCTTGAATTATTGCTACGCTTGTAAGAAGAGACTGGTGGAGACCTAAGGAGGGTATTGAGACTAGTATCAGTGGTAATGATGTTCCAATGTTTAAAAATGATCTTTTTAATAGCATTACTTTGAATACAATGTTTGGAGACAAATACCAGATCAGGTGTACTATGTGTGGTGGTAGGAATCATGACTGTCTTCCTAGGTAACTCCAATAGCTTAACCTCAGTGTTCAAATTCATTCATCATTCTATCAAGTGCAATGGAACTTTATTCATGGTCACCTACTGCCTTTTTCACCCTGAGCAGTTGGCTGCATGGCCGGATCTTGATTAAATTAGGTTGATGAAAACTAAATCGGTGTAACTGCTTATTCCTATCAGTGGGTTTCCGACAGAGATTTGTCACAAAGTCAACAGGGCTAGGAGTAACCATTATGTCAAGTAAGCACTACTTAAACCGTGGTGTTGCGTCACCTTAAAGGAATAGTGCGCTCAAAAATATTATTGTCCCGAGCGTTCAGGCATGTGGTTTTAAGAATACGTTGACCGATTGTAAAAACATTTCCTATGCACCATACCTTAGTTTTCCTCCCTTTTACACATGCGAAATCATGCAGCCGGGTGCGGCCATCTTGTGCTAATCTTATTCTTTTATCCATCGCCCTAAGTTCAAGTGTCCCTGCGGCACTAAATCATATCCCCTGCCCCTGAAGTTGACATCACCATTCCTAGCGATATTCTCTGCCTATCTCCATGACGTTGCTGTGCAGCGTAGCCAAACGCATCCAGTCATCACCTATGTCTTGACGTCAATTGATGCAGAACCCGGAATATCAACACACATCCTCTCACAGCACAGCGCATCCCAATTCTGAATACAAAACACTTTTTTAAAGGAAACCGCAATACTCTGCAATTTATAATGTGCTTCTATTTCACAATAAACGCTCCGAGAACATCTGCCAATTTCCATATTCAAACAAATTTGAAATTTCTTTCTTTGTTCGATCCACAAATCTTTATTGTGAGTCACATTGTGTTCCTGTGAGTATAAGAAGTGCATTGGACGCGCCGTGAATCGCAAGGCTTCGGCATCAGCTTGTTGCTAGACCACCGTAAACGATGTCAAGTTGCTCCTTGTCGCTGGTACCGCAAAAGGGTATATCGGCCCAGGGCGATCATCCCACAACAGCGTGATTGTATCTGGAAACTATGACATTCACATAATGGCAGGATGTAGCGGTGTAAACATAACAGAAATGTGTTTTAGTAGCCGTTCTTTATTCTAATTTATCAATTCAATCATTAATTCTGCATCGTGTGCTTGAGAGGTTAGTACTATGGAGTATGTTTAGCTTGCAATGGGATGTGGATGTGAAAGCTGATGTATGAATTCGAAGAACACATAGACGGCGTTTTAACACAATATTAACACAATATTAGCGTAGAATTTGGCGTTGGTGGAACCCAGACGTGGACGACATGCAGTTCGGTGCTGGACTTCCCATGTGCCCGGGACAAAGACAAGTACACACAGGTTGTTTTTGCGTGTCGTTGCAAAATGCCACAAACAACCCATTACAATGTTAACCAGCAATACCGGTCATAAAGTGAAACCTTGACTCGATCGTCTATAAACTCGTCTACAGTAAAACTTACATAATATTCGGCATTTCTATTCTCTCGGTGTAACGCAGAGTGTCCATTCAGATCAACACATTTTCATAAAATGAAATTACATGTTCCTTTGTCCAGTTTTGGAATGGTGAACCTTATCATATTTGACGGTATTACACACCTCCCTTCATTAATTCGATTCCGAATCCTCCCTTTTTTCCAAGTACGAAAAACAATCGAACCTTCTTTGAAGTGCCATTGCTAAGCTTGCTTTTGGTGAAGGAAAGCCACAAATCAAAAACATACTGTGTAGGATGTGTGGGTGTGCACAGCTCACAAGCAAAATTCAAACGTGGTGACCTTCACTCCCATGGGAGCGTTTAGCCCTGCAGACCAACGTGGCAATTGAAATATTTTCGAAAAGCAAACAAATTGTTTGCTGGCATCCACCAATGCAGCGTGAAATTTATAGTGATTTACTTGTTTTATGAAAACAGTACCAGTTAATGTCCTCCCCATTGTCACATCTGCGTGCACCCTGTTTTCGAGGAGGAATGTGCTCTGTGGATAATGTGAGACACTCACAAGTCATAAATACAAGTGTCCTTCCATCTCCACATAACTTCAAGAGCACTAACAACTGTTGGAGGAGAGACGGTATATCCCACCCACCTGAACCATTCTTGTACCGGTCAAATGACGTCTAAGTGAAGGTGTGAGACACCTCCACCCCTCCTGTACCTATTTGTACCACACATGTTTCATAAAAGTGTATTAACGCTGTGCTAATGTGTATGCTTTGAACCTCATTTGGTTTACTTCCAAATGCCTTATTTTTGGATTCCCTCTGCCCCTCTGGCAAACTGCTCACTCTCCCAGCGTCCGGCACAGCCAGCCCCCACCAACTGCCAGCTAAGCCCATCTCCTGTTCTCACAGCAATGAAGCTATTCATTTTTGCAAGTAGCGAGTCTCGAGCCCTGACAAATTGTGCTCTTACGAGAATGTCAGACCAAGCCCTGCTCCAACCTTAGTGCACAATCTGTCTCTGCTGACTGACTCATGCCATCTCCAACCCCCTCCTGTCATGCCGCGGTCACCTTGAACCCATGACCCCTGTTCCCTTTGAACGCATCTGGTCCCCAGACTCTATCCCCACACCACCTCAAATTCACCTCCCATACACCTAATCAGGAGTGGTCATATATTTTGGTATCACTAACACCTATCCCCACTGTGTTTGAAATAGTAAGATTCCAAAGGCCGCAAATCAAAGATCAATCCTTCTAATAAGGCATCTGATAGCAACGACCCCTAACACATGCCCCAATGAAAATGTAGGTCAAAATGCTCCTATTTCACACCCCCTTTCATGCGTTGTTTTGCTTACAGTCAGCAGTTCTTGCATGCCAAGTTTGTTATCTGTCCTAGGTCTTATTCCTTAGTGGGACGTGTATTTATTCAGCTATTTGGACTCGTGCTTGCTAAGGCAACTGCAGACCCCACATTTGCTTTCATGCTGATATTCATCTGATCCTCCTCTGATCAGTGAAGGACCCACAAGAGCTCGCCGAAAGCGGTAAGTGTGAAAGCACAGAGTTACACTGTATGGCATCGTCTAACAGGCACTTATTGCAAAAAAAAATGACAAAGAGGAGACATTTAAAAAGACAATTTGGGCGATTTATTTGGACAATTTATACTTTTAATGGCTTTGAAATTCAAGTTAAATAGATTTCCATTGGTCATGTACAATGTATAAACATTATTGAACATATAAATAGCTGCTAATCATTTAAACTGGGAAGTGAACTGTTCCAAAAGGTCTGCTTTCGGTGGACAGGGCATGTTTGCAATGTTTTGTGGCAATGTATGTGTCCTAGGAACAAAATCATGAGTGATTAAATGAGTATGCATGTCCAAAACAGTCAAAGTGAGATCTTTCACAAAATCGAATTCCATTTCCTGGTATATTGGTTTGACCACCCATTTTTTGCCTCTTTTTGCAAAGGCCATTGTGTAACGAAGCATACCAAAGTTTCCCGCAGTTCTCGATTGTTGTCTCCCTATAATCTCGTTATGCGCTAATACTTGTTATGCGCTAATACAGCTAGTAATGTTCGATATTGCATCCCGTCTATGCTGAAATGCAATCTCTTGGGCCTGTACCTTAGGCACATATTGTGGAAACCCTCCAAATCTCCAGTGTGACAGAATCCTGTGAGTCCCTTCAGGTCTCTTGAAAGAGTTTTATCAAACACAATCTTCTCAAGAGCTTTGTGTGGAGGTGAAGATGGAACCAACCACTTCTTCTTGCGTTCCTGTTCCTCCAATAAAGGTCATGTGCACATTGGTGAACATTTAGGTTTTCTGTCCATGAGTGAACATTGGAACAGTGGTGCATCAATGAGCGCCATTTTTCAAGTAGAATTTCCACAGACCCATCACAAGTTTTGGAGCTCCACCAAAGATGGTTGCTGAAAGACTGGGACCACTGTAAAATATTTTCAGAACCCTTTTTTTGCCAGCAGCTGTGATTTTTTTTATTGATTGATTTGGCAACGTGACATACATCGAATTGATGGCAAAAGTTTGGAAACTGCTCTTGCATGGCCTTGGCTATTGAAACATGTCTGTCTGTGAGTATGAGGTCTATTTGCATTCCCCTTGATTGGAGATCTTCCAGGGATTGTATAAAACTGTGTTTCTCCATGGCCACTGAGGATTTACATTGGGACACCTGCACGGCCACAGAACTCAACATTTTTTTAGTTTCCATGTTCTGAAAGTGGTATGTGCAGTACTTTGTTGAAAATCCAGGGCTGTCACACTGTCCATCGCCATCTAGCCTGAACCGTTTGCCAGAGAATGTTCTTTCAATAGACGTTTGTTCAATTTTCCAGGCTTATATAATAGCAGGAAATAACAATTCTCTTTGATATTTGAAGTTCTGCGGTTTAGAAAGGAACTGAAGTCCAACAAATTGACAGAAACTGGACAACTTACTAAAAGTAGAGCCACTGAAAAGTAAAGCTGCTGCACAAAGTAGATTTCCAGCTGGCACTTTGCCCAGCATCGGTTGAGCGGACCATGAAAATGTACCATGGAGCTGGGCACAGGTGGCTTGGAGTTTCAGGTTAGTGCCTTGTAATACAAGAGTCACATTCACCAATGGCTCCCTGCATATTTTCCCCCTCACAGGATAGACACATTTCAGCATCAGTATAATCTCTACCAGGCAGCTGTCGAATACAATATATTTGCGCTCCTTTATTAGACTATCATCCTGCATGAATGTGGTTTGTGAATCAACTGATGTGGAAAATTCGGCCAAACTGGGCACACTGAAGTCGAGATCTTTGGCAAGTTCCTCAGTCAATTATGTAGAAGCTTCGCTCTCTGTTAGTTCCGCTTAGGTTATTTGCACACAAATCGGAGAAACCATCAATGTCGATAGTTTATTGGGTGGGCCTTTTTTTGCGGGTGTAGATTGTGTGAAGTGATCAGTGAGTAATTCAAAAGCATCTTCCTAATATTCAGTTTCATCTTCATCTTGTCGAGTTCTCACATTGTAGCAATGGTCCAAGAACACTTTGCTTGCTTCGCCAGTCACATTAAATTAATTTTCTGGCCATTGGGCATAAGCATCTCTATTCTGCTTATAGACTGGACCACGCTGCGCCTCAAATAATAGTTGCTCCATGGTGAAATCTGTTTGGCAAGCAGCATCTTTGGTTTCATTTGTTGTCTGTGTTTTCATACTTCTTTTCCTTATGGGCCTCTAGGAGATGGGTTGTAAAAACATGTTCAATGTAAATCCAACATACAGTATATAGCACTTACATTAAATAAACATGTTATGAAGACAATACCAGGCCAACACACTTTTATTAAACAAAATTGTTTGTAAATTGTTTTCTTGATTTTCTGTGAAAACGTGTTCTTCACTGCAACGACCGCACCAGCAAGCTGGTCCACCACCTCTGATCCATGTGCCTCTTCTAATTCCCGACCTTGTATACATTCCTTGAATAGAATATTTATTAAAAAAACAAGTCAATCATATTTGAACTGAACGTTTTTCATAGCACACATCGCTTATATACATACCCTTGTAAACAGTGTACATCATTTTGTCAAAATAGACATTTCGAATTTCATCTGATTGATTGCACGTGTACTCGATCAGAGATCACCGTGCAAAACCTACTGATTGTAATGTTTCACTCAAGCATTTTCCATTGTATTCTGCATTAGGGTAGAAATTGTAATGTTAGAACTGAAATTATAGGAGTTTGAAACACTGCACGTTTATATGAATGTCACTGTCTAATAGTATCCGATGTAGGATTTACTTCCTTTCATTCAAGGGAACTGTCAGTACGCATATCTCAAACTCTAGACCAGTTCCAAAGGGTGATGTAATTGTACTACCAGCATCCCCCTGTAACACAGTACTTGTTTTTAGTATGGATGAAAACAGTGAAATTGGACACAATAGGATGCAGGCAATGCTACATATTAATAGAAACCCATAAATGAAACATTATGTAAACAAATGACAGGATATGTAAACTATTTCACCTCATTTAAAATTCCATGTATAATACATTCGCGTAATAGAAAAGCAAAATAAAACTACCTGAATTGTGCTCAAAGTTGTTGGTGACTCCGGAAAAGAAATGGATGCAGAATCTTGCTCCTTCATTTTCAGTGCATTGACACGAAGTGGTAAAAGGGAAAATTAGTTTTGCATTAGATATGTGGGAAGATCCAACTCTCAATAATATGAACTGCTGCAAGTTTGTATGGCTCACCATTGGTGTACTGGACGTGTTGATGATGTCACTAGCAAGGGTCTGTGCTTCCGGCAGTATGCTCACCTAAAACAATTGACATGTGAAGCAACCGATTACAAAAAGATTATGCTTATTTCGAAGGCCACTATGGCATAGTTTTCTATGGTCATAATTACTTTCTATGAGGCTCCTAAAACCAGGGACAGATGTCTAGCAAAATGTGGCATAGTTATAAAGTAATACAATCTGATAAATATGCAAAGTTTAGCAAGAAACATTTACACCGAAAGCACCAATCCATTCATGTAGTTACCTGTTCAGTACCCCAAGGCCTACAGCTAATTCATCATCCGGGACTCACCTGGTCCAGCGTGTGCATGAATAGAGTTGGAATTGCATTTGGAAGCAATTTACGAGACGTTCTGAGTCGATGCTTTTTTGTGTACTGCGATTGGTCGTACATATCCGGGGTAAAGTGCAGGCTGCAGATGTGGAATCGATTGGACTTCAAGTCTCCCAACACATCCTGGGCTCTACTTTCAAGCTCGTCCACCGGAAATCCACAATATCTGACCCATTCTCTTAGTAGATCTATACTCCTCTGGAATGTATGCATTATTGTCCCCTTGGGTTTGTTGCAGGTCTTAGAACGGCAACCATAAACCATACAAGCAGGCATTCTTGAAAAATCTGTAAAAAAAGTAAACCTAGTTACAAAAATGTTTGACATGAATGCGTGAGAAAGATGGAATTATATGAAAGTTTCACTATTATCAAGCAGTTGAAAAATCACGTTACTAATACACTTTACTAATACACTACACCGCACCCAATAGATTCTGGACAACTTAGGCTAAAAAATGAAGTGTGAGCAAAATGGCACTCCAGCAATTTAAAAGGGAGGGAAAGACAAAGTTAGACAGAAATTGAGCAGCACCAACAACTAAGTAAGCAGGGCAATCTAGAAAAAGGAACTACAGTGAGGAAATCAAATTAAAGGTGCCTGGCCCAAAGTCAATGGACCAAAGTCTTTGCAAAGGATCACACAGTTCAGAGTAGTTCGCAGTTAAGTCTTTGCCAAGAGCCAGAACGAAGTTGGTCGGACAAAAAGTTACTTTAAAGAATGGGGAAGGACAAGCCCTCGGATTGGCGAAATTTTTCACACACTTTCACTGCGGCTGTATGAAACGAACAACCGGGTTAGCACAGTATCTTTAAAGCAGAAGAATGCTGTAGCTGAGGCAGACGTTCCTGGCAGGTCATGCAGAATCACAGTTCCTGAAGCGACTGTCGGACTGACAAGAAGGAAGAAGACTGGAAGTTCCTGTGCTGCCCAGGGAAGAAACCAGCAGCAGAGCAAAGCGACAAATAAAAGGGGCACTCCTTCAAACGCAAGCAGGGTCTGTTCCTTCTGGCTATCTGGTTCACTGTAGCTCTATACAGCAAATTTGACCAGAGAAGGGAGGTCTGGCGAGCAGTTTGGTGAACTGGTTGTTCCCACCAGCTCAAGGGGAGAAGATTCCTTGCATATCTTCCCTGTCGTTGAAGTTTGAAGATTCGGACCCGCAGCAGGGCTTCACCGGGCGGTTCAGTCTTGGTAGAGGTCCTCTTCTGTCAGCTTCTCCTCGGCTCTCTCGATCCAGTGGCAACTCTGCCTTTCCAGACCTAGAGACCTGCTTTTTATGCAGTTTTCCCCCATTCACACAGCCTGGCTGTCAATCACATAGCACGGTGGCTGCCCCGCCAGGACAGTCACCACAGCCAATCATATCAGAGTGCAACATGGGTCTCCAAGGAGACCCTGTGCAGGGAGTCCTAAACCCCTCCCTCACATCCTGTCTCCCTCAGACATACAGACGCCTAAGGAGGGATTCTGTGCAGAAGCCCGCGGAAGGACGGCGAACAAAGGAACCAAACCTGGTTTAGCGCGCAGAGTAAAACATGAAAAAAACATTTACAAAAAGAAATGGCAAATAAACCCAGTCGGAACCGTATAAAAATGTATATGGTCCAGCGGGTTTAAGTTCGAGGCTACAAAGATAGCCTAAAACAATACCAGGGCTATTTAAGATAACCGCGGTAGGAAAAATAGGGTAGTTACCACTGCCACCAGCCAAGTCTTAATGAAAAGGGAACGAAACACCGTTCCAAGAGAAACAGACAACAAGGGGTAGTATCAACCCCTTCCAGAACTCTATGTAAAATAGTTTGTACTGGGTCTGTGAGTTTTAAAAAGAGACTAATAAAGTCAATAGCAACTTTACATGTTCTGAGAGACAGTAGTCAGTCTCAGAAAATGGAGTCGGAGTTGGGAAGTCTGAAAGAGACAACCCTGTGTCACTGCACTGAAGGTGCTGTGTAACACACAGTAAAAAGATGATGCCTATGGAGTAGGTGAGGCTCCACACTCTATGAACACAAGAAAATGTTAAACACACACAGCAAAACACATGTAAGAGGTGTAAAAAGAAAATCCTAGAAATCCAGCAAAGCTGCTGATGGACTCAGTAGGTAAGGGAAATTAGCCATTCTGGAGAATTCTACCTAACATGCATCAAAAGAAAACATGCTTATAGACATGGTCCGCGAAGGATGCAATTCTATCCCAATTGACACTATATATGCTATATATCGAGAACAGAACAAATTAAACAGAAGACAATGGTAATAGCAATGAGATGAATGAACATTACACTACTGGGTACATTCCTTCGAAAAAGATAGAGAATTAAAGCTCAAAAAGAGATGATTAGGTGACCTGCCTTACCTTGACTAAGAAACAATTAGATTCAGCAAGCAGGGTAGTTAGTAGCAGGAGAACAGGTAGAGTGATCAAGTGTTGACTTCCAGTGCTCACATATGTTCTGAGGTAGCATGATCACAAGCTGACTTGCAGTGTTCACAGATGTTCTCAGGATAAATATCAAGGAGTTTATAAAGAATTTGAAAAGTGGGTGTGTATGTTAATGAGTGACGTCTTTATGTCGTTGTTTTATGTGGATTGCAGGGACGCGGCCTGCTTCAGGGGTGCATGCCAGGAGACACAGGGTCTGGCGAGGTCATGTTTACAATGGCCCCTGCGCGTAAGATAACTTTGAAGTGTACATGGTGTTTGGCACCTTGGCTGTTCCCATCCTGCCAGCCCCCTCGGGAGGGCACGGCCACAGTTGCGAACTGCCATTGATAGTGGAGGGGAGATAGATGGGCATGAGGCGTGCAGAAAAGGGCCTAAACACTGCTGAATGGAGACACGCTTATGTGGATTGCAGAGGCGCATTCTACTTCAGGGGAGCATGCCTGGAGACAAGGGGTCTGGGGAGGCCATGTGTACAATGGCCCCTGCGCGTAAGATACCTTTGAAGTGTACATGGTGTTTGGCACCTTGGCCATTCCCATCCTGCCAGCCCTCTCAGGATGGCAGGGCCACAGGTGCGAACTGCCATTGATAGTGGACGGGGGATGAATGGGCATTGGGCATGCAGAAAAGGGCCGGAACACTGCTGAATGGAGACACGCTTATGTGTATTGCAAGGGTGCGGTCTGCTTCAGGGGAGCATGCCTGGAGACACGGGGTCTGGGGAGGCCATATGTACAATGGCCCCTTCGCCTAAGATACCTTTGAAGTGTACATGGTATTTGCACCTTGGCCGTTCCAATCCTGCCAGCCCCCTAGGGAGGGCAGGGCCACAGGTGCAAACTGCCATTGATAGTGGAGGGGGCATGGATGGGCATGAGGCGTGCAGAAAAGGGCCAGAACACTGCTGAATGGAGACACACTTGTGTGGATTGCAGGGGCGCGGACTGCTTCAGGAGAGCATGCCTTTGAAGTGTACATGGTGTTTGGCACCACAGCTTTTCCCACCCAGTCAGCCCTGCCAGGACAAGTGAGCGTTACCATGATTCACTGAAAAATTGAAACAACTATTCAGAAAAGTTCAGTTGTATTTTATTTTGTTGCTGATGTTGACGGCACAAATGTACTACACATTGTATACTTCGGGTTGCAGCACAGTGTGGGAAAATCCCTGTACTGACCGCTGTCACTGGGGAATTCGGCTTGAACGGCACCACGGCACATGTGGGTATTAATCGTCGAACGCGGTATCCAAGCCTCCCATGAAGCCACCATGTAAACACACGATAGGCAACCAGCCTGTACCACCTGTGGAAGAGAAACATACACACTGTATTTAAATGAACATGATAAGTGTACAAACCTTATTTGAAAATGCATTTTTGTATCTTATGGCATTGTTGCCAGTACAAATTTTACTTCGTGGATCAATCTACTTGGGCTTTAAAGTGTAGACACATTACAAAAGTGAACAACTATGCGTTCCATAACATTTGGGCCACAGAGATATATTGTTTCTTGGTTGAACGTGAAAGACATATAAGATGACCACTATGATTTCCCACATTGCGAGTGATGTATAGAATTGCAAGACTATGTTCTTTTGGCAGTGATAGATTAAAGTTACGACAATATAGGAGACAAGCATGAAATGTTAGTGGCCTAAGTGACATCACTTCTAGAGTAAACTTACTCGTTACTTGGATTGCGAGGGCTAACTGTTGCGTGAAGTTCGTGCATAAGCACCATCATAATCCTCAACACGGACCTTGTGAGGCAGGCGGCCCAGAAGTCATGCAGCTCGGTAACACATAGCGCCGGTATGCAGTGCTTAATTTGTAAAAAAAGAAGTGCCAGTGCCCAAAGAATCCTGGATCACTAATGCCAGCCCCGGCAGCGCTGCGGTGCCAGCGGCCCGGCTCGGTGCTAGATCGGTCCACAACCAGCCCATCACACTGCTACTGTTCCATGTCACATGCTTAGCGCTGCAGCATCTGCTGGCACAGGCTAGTAGTGGGATGGATGTGGAAGGAGCACACATATCTATCTTTGTTTATTTCCCAATCACATGTTCTAAATCACTGAAAGTACTGTGGGATTAACTAGATTGGCATTATCTTGCATTCTGGGAGTTATAGTTTAACATTAAAACCACAATGATATTATTTTGGCTTAGGATGTTGCTATAAGGATTTACATGTTGTCATGTGGCTTTAATTAGAAATATGTGTTTTTTTGTAAGTAAACTCTACAAGACATTATTACTGTAGACCTTGAAATTCAACTATTTGAGCCAAGGTTTGTGATCCTGGGCTGACCCCTTCCCCCCCTCGACCTCCCCTGCTATGACCTAGGATATGGCCACTGGCCACTACATGTCTTTTCTATGTGGGTTTCCTATTCATATTGAAGTGGAGGTTATGTTCAGGAAAGCCCTCTTATCTTCTGCCTCAGCACCCGTAGTGCCGCCTTGAACATAAAAAGCAGGACAAGCACCATGCACACTTCAACGCCTGAAAATAAAGGTCCCGCTACTACGCAGATGTTCAAGGTGGAAGTTATACAGAAACTACAGCATCCGAATTGCGGGTGCAGCGCCACCCAGAACACCAGACCAAGGAAAATGCGGCCCCTCAAGTACCCGTCCCTGCGGTCACTGAGCGAACTGGTGAACACGCCAAGAACCCCAGCGCAAACTTCCCAAGCGCGGTGCAAGCTACCCGCCCGAGCTTCAACGAGAATTCATAACCGCCGTAAAAGTTACTTCAAGGAACCACGCTTCATCTCAATGCCTCTGTCAGACGCGCCATATGCATCAATTTAAACTGCATTGCCTATGATGCATTGCTGAATTTCTTCTAACCCACACTCCCCAATCTGCTATCAACAAGCTGAGTGACTTGATAAAGATGACTGAAAACACTAACAATGTTTCTGGCAGTAACCCCCCATCCCTCCACCCTGCATAGGATCACCTCATGTACCCCCGTAGACCGATTGTCACTATCGGACGCAAACGCTTGCGACTGTTACTCTAAATTATTATTTAATTTACAGGGGAAAATCACGTAATCAAGAGTACCTATCCCACCAACTGCAATCCTGCGTATTGCTATCAAAGGATGCAATCTGAACTAATGAACATGTTTGCTCCCCTGTGCCCATGAGTGCCAAAACTCCTGCGCACGGATTCACCCCACAAAACGTCCCAAATCCACCGCCATTTGCAGCCACCTTTTGCATTTTTCAACCTTCATTTATTAATTTGTTAGTGCCACAGACAACATGTGCCAAGATCCCCCATACCCTGGGGGCATTCAGTTAACCCGCTTCGGCACACCAACGGACACCCCCCAACAACCACGCTGCTCCCTCTTGCCGCCCTGCACATTGACATCCCTCATCATGCCCTTCCGATACCGTTCCCATGCCCGGCACACCAAAACCCCTCTCCCGAAACCCACCAACATCAAGGTCGTCACATCCCCTATCGCCAAGTAGGATTCCGAAAATTGCGTGACGCTGTGTTTGGGAACACATTGCAGAAGGAAAATCAATTAAACGAAATCAGCCGAAATTACCTTTCCAAGTTCCCAAGTTGGAACTATTCCTGACAATCACCTTGTAATTGATGGACCACATCTAAGAAACGCAGATGCACCATTAGTTTCCATTACCCATTTTTTTATTTTTTAATGTTTTATATGCTGCACAAGGAACACGTCTCCCACCCTCGCTCTTTCCCTGCCACCATGCAAGTTTGTCCCCACGTGGCACCTAGCAGCTTGATGCATGTAAACCCCACAAATGCTCAGCCAGCCATCCCACAAATCTCTGCAATAAGCACAGCGCATATCAAGCTGATGCATTCTGGTATTTATAGTCCCATGGGGATGCAAGGATGTAGTGCTTATTTTTAGCCAAGGGCCTGTCACTTCTATATCCTGTGGCACTGTTCTGCCACTTCATCCCCAATACTAGACCCCCACCCCCTCGCTTCCGATGCTGATCTGCAAGCGGTTTTGCACCTGGGATGATGCTGTAAGTGTACGTTATCACAACAAGCATGTGCGTATGCTAACCAAGCTACTTTCTGTACCCCCGTGCCGAGCAGGGCACAAAACCATCATGCATGTACCTCAATACGCATTACTCTCCGTGCATCTATGCAGCCCGCATATCAAACGCATTATGTTCAAATCATGAAAGGTGCAGCACCAACCTTCTAACATTCTGTCTATCATAGTCTGACTTGGCAGGGCACACCCACATTGTTTTACAGGCCATGTTCAATGCATTTGTCCTCACATCTTTTGTCAGAATTAATTTCATTGTTAAAATGTAACTTACAGGGATCTCCTCGGCGACTGGTCTGCTGTGTGTTATTTTTTCTTAGAGCCGATTCCAACGCGGAAAAGGGACGAAGCCATAGGCAGCCCTGCCCCCAAAACATGTACATGAGCTCTCAGCTCACAAGAGTCCACCCACAGCGATTTGTTATTGCAGAGAGCACGCCTGCCTCCTGGCTGGCGCCACGCTGGCAGGTAGCTGGGGCACTGTCAGCATGGCCTCAGAGATCGATTGCATTCATGAAAGAAAGTTAACCCTTACATGTTAACTTTCTTTGAAGAATGCCTTCATCCCCTGGGCACTGCTGCTCAGCAAGCCGTGATCAAGGGGCCCAGGGCAGTTGCAGAAAGACTGCCGGTGCCCATAAAACTGTGCCGGTTTTGGCCACCGCCAAACACCGGCACAAATTAAGCACTGCCGGTATGTCATCTTCTGATTTGTAGACCAAGCATCCAGAGGTTTCTCTGCAGCAGTTCTCCTCCTCGGTTGGCATGACCTTGCACCGATTGCAGGTAGACCAGGTGGAAACGTCTTCGATACGATTAGGCTCAGGCTTTTGATCCGGTGATTTGTCCTCCCAACTGTCGTCCGAAGCCCCATTGTTTCTGCATCATTCTCTTTCCACTAATTCCACCTTGGAATACTCCGGCTCATACTGGTAGGGCTGTATTGTTGCCATTATACAACAAAATTAAAATACATAGTAATGTTAGTATTAGTATCTGTTCGCACGGGCTATGAGCGACGAAGATAGCGGAACAGAGCAGAAACGAGTCACAGTAAATACAAAAAAAGACAGTGAAACTATTGAAAAAGCAATTCTGATGTTGTCTGATGAGAAGCGATCTGTTTATACATATTGAGGAAAGAGGCGTCCTGTCATTTCCATGGAGACATGTCATTAGCTGGCGCACAGAGAACGTTGACATGAGACGTGCATTCGCATTGTGAAATGGGCCATACGTGTCAGCTTCAGGGGCAAGGGATATGATTTAGTGCTATGAGGGCAGTTCACCTTAGGGTGATGCGGCAGCGGATAAGATTAGCACAAGATGGCCTCGCCCGGCTGCCTGATTTCACAGGTGTAAAAGTGGGGAAAACTAAGGTATGGTGCATAGGAAATGTTTTTACAATCGATCAACGTATGCTTAAAACCACATGCTCGCATGCTCGGGACAATAACATTTTTGAGTGCACTATTCCTTTAAGTAAAAAAGACCACTTACAGCGATTTAATGCCTTCTCAGCATCTACTAATAAAAAGGTGAAATGGTTATTCTGTTTATTTGCTTAATCAATGATATTTATCGCCGTCTGAATATTATTTTGAGTCCGGCGGAATGGAACAAATCCAGCTTGGCCAGCGTAAATTAGGCCTTGGAGAACTGTTGCTAGACAATTTGCTAAGATTTTGGCATATGTGCTAGCCTTGTAATTTTTAAAATTGCTATCAGTCTATATGATTTGCATTTTACGGAATCTTTCCCCATATTTGCTATCAGTGTCATTCACCCATAGAGGGTGTTGTCACACCGGTAGTTACAAAATGACTTAAAAGTGTAACTAAATGCTGTTCAAGAAGAACATGAAATTGTTTATAAAAAAGTGCAGAGAGCTCATCAGGTCAAGGCGCTTTGATGGGGAGACTGTGTATCACTTTGGAAACTTCTTCCAGAGTTATAAGAGTTTCCAGGGCCCCAGCTTCTTTAACAGATTGTATCCTCCCACAGATTACTCATCTTGTGTCTCCCCCTATAGCAATGTGTGTTCCTTTTGGAGGAGAGAAAGAGAGCAACTCCCATTGCAATCTCCTCACAAGGCATTTTGTGCAACCGCTGTGTCGGATCGAGCATCCTGACCTTTCCAGATGTCCAGGCAATATTGGTTAGCGAATGTGTGGAGGGATGACTATGTCGCTACTTTTCAAATGTGCACGGTAGGGACTCCTCTCTGCAGGACTGAGGAAGTTGCTACTCCTCTAACGGATTGTGCTCTTAATCCTTCAGGGACTAATTTACCCACTGTATTGTAGCACTCTGAAATTGCTAGTACAATGCATCTGAAAAGAACAAATTACTCACCCATCTTTAATGTTCTCCCTGATGGACGTTCCTCCCACGGATTCCTCATCTATCATATCGATCAGTGCCAGCTGTTCTTCGGAAGCATTTTGACTGCCATGGGACGCAGCAACGTCTCTATGTGCCCTGCGCCAGACATAACGTCGAGGCTAGCATATATAGAGGCGCTGCGCCCCGTGACCTTTATTCCCTAGCACTCTGTCACTGAGGGACCGCAAGAACTTAGGTGTTCTAGCTACCCCAAGGGAGGCAGGTTGGGTGGGCGATGAGGAATCTGTGGGAGGAACCTTCATAAGAAAGAACATTACCAAGAGGTCAGTAATTTGTTCTTGTAATGGGCTCCTTCCTTCCCCTTATTCCTCATCTGTGATAGACTCCCAAAGCAGTACAATGACATAGAGGAGGAAGGGCAGCAAGGATACCGCCTAAACCAGAAAAATAGCCCCGTCAAAACAAGTGTACTGACCAGACATAGAAACGCTGCAGATCCGAGGTGATGCCAACCTTCTGGTGAAGTTAGCCCTGTGACCCTCAGGAGCCCCCTTGTCTGCCAGATCGTAGCATTCTGAGATGCAAAGAATGATCCATAGAGACATGATCTGTTTTGTGACAGCCTTAGCCGTTCGGGCCCCTGTGTAACCAACAAAGAGCTGGTCATCAGCCCTGTTCTCCCGTGTTCGAGTAACGTAGAACATGAGGGCCTGCACCTGTTTCTCTGTCCTGGAAGGGTGAGGCAGAGGAAAGAAGACGGGGAGATGGATCTTTTGAGAGAGATGGACATCAGAGACCACCTTCAGAAAGAAGGAGGGTATAATGCTAAACGTCACCTTCTCCTTGGAGAAAACCAAGTAGGGAGGATTAAAAGACAGAGCCGGGAGGTCACTCCCCCTTCTAGCCAAAGTGATTGCAACCAAAAAAATCACCTTGAGGGTGAGCAGTCTTAAAGAACAAGAATGGATGGGCTCAAACAGAGCGCAAATTCAAAATGTCCACACTAAATTTAAATCCCACGCCGGAACAGCTAACTGATGTGGGGGAAACCTATTGGAAAGACCACTCAGGAATTGAATAACTGTAGGGATCGTGAAAAAGGAGCCCTGTTCTGGTGTCCTCTTGAAGCCCGTAATGGTTGCAACATATCCCTTCACTGTACCAATGTGAAGGCCTATCCAAGCCAAAGTCAGAAGAAAATCAGTGAGAAGAAAATCCAACACAGAGGAAGTGGAGTAAGCAAAAGGGTCCAGATCTCTCTCTCTATACCTCAGCCTTTTAGCAGCCATTCAGCTGCAGGGCCCTCACCTCTGAGTGGGAAAAGACGTGCATCCTCTGCGGAAGACACCAGCGGGAGCAGATGGCCATGTCCAACAACTCAGGGTACCACGACCTCCGGGCCCAGTCCGCAGATATCAAGATCATCATAGTCCCGAAGAGATGCAGTCTCCTGAGAAGCAGCTGAGTGACAGGCATTGGCAGAAACACATAGAGCAGGTCGAAGTGCCATTCAACCATCAAGGCATCCCCCAGAATACCCTGATAAGGAAGTTCCCTAGAGCATAACTGCATGCACTTCCTGTTGACACTGGAAGCTAAGAGGTACCCGAGGGGGAGAAGATCTTCTCCAGAACTTCTTGGCAAAGCTCCCACTCATGTGAGGTTGAAGGCTGTATGTGCAGTGAGTTGGCTAGAGTGTTTTCCTTGCCGGCCAGAGGGCCGCAATCAGGGAAATGCTGTTCTCCAGATCCCCAAAAACACAATCGCACTGCTTTTCTGCACACTGGAAAGGTGCCCACACCATCCATCTTGTTGAGGCAATCCATGGCTACAGTATTGTCCGCCAGAACCAATACCGTCTTGCCCTTCACAGAGGGGAGGAAAGTGACGAGGGCCTGCCAGATCACTCTCAGCTCCAGCAGATTGATGTGCTCCCAGCACTCCGATGGGGAAATACAGTCCAACCACTGTCAGATCCTGTAAGTGAGCGCCCCAGCCGTTCAGAAACACATCTGTAACTACGGTTACCTGTGGCCAGGATTGACGGAGACCCTCTAGGAAGGTTGGCCTTCACAGACCACCACTGTAGGGCTCTGGACATTCTCTGAGACCTGAAGTCTGACCCTGAAACTGAGACCATTGAGAGCTCAGGAGCCGCTGTAGCGACCTCATGCACAGAGGGGCCTCTGGTACTATCAAAATGCATGATGCCATAAAACCCAGCAAGCACTGAAAAGCCTAGATATGGGAGCCTTATGGAAACTTCACAATGACAATCCAAGGAGACAGGAAAGCTTACAGGTTAATCCTATTGGGGAACCGGAATGGTGGGAATATATGGCTGGGATATATGCCACAAAGGCAATCTTGCAATGGTGAAGTCTGCCTCAGAAGGCAGTGAGTTGCAATTTGGCCCTGAATAGGAGCTATTTAGGAAATCTGATTAGAAGGGCCAATCCCTCTCGGGCTGCAGACCCAGATGATATTTCAAATTACATTATGAAGAGAGATCCTTGCATCTGGGCTGAAATACTATACTTACTATTCCAAGACATTCTTAGGACAGTGCCTAAATCCTGGCAGCACGCATTTGTAGCGCGCATTAATAAGGCTTTCTCCTGGTAATTATCTGCCTATCGCCCTTCTAGATTCAATCAGTAAAACCTTGAACGACATGACTTGAGGTGCTTGTAAAGGAGGAGCCAAGTACCCCCACTCCAACTACCCCGCCTACATTACCTGAAACGTATGAACCAAAGTATGTGACGTATACTGGACAGCTAAACCAGCAAAGAGAAGAGCGTGGACTCTGTGCAGTACCCATAACAATACCTATACCTAATAGAATATGGGAGGTAAAGTACCCATTGAGGAAACCATACCTGCAACCAAGACAATATGATGGCCATTTGAACAAAATTCCTGAAGAAGCATAGAAATTAAATGACAAAGATGAATGGTGACGTCATACAAAGTTGAATCGACACCCATATAGAAGGATAACCGGACCAGAGAGGAAGACGGTTCATACAGCACAAGAAGGTAACAAGGATAAGTGACATCTTGGGTTCAAGATGACAAGACTTATGCCACAGACCTGATGAAGATAGTTAGTTTGAACGTGTACAGATGCAATGAAACGCAAGCAGCAAAGCAAGCATGAAGCTAGCCACATGCTTTAAAATAGTTAGACTGCGGCAAGTGCCTATATATATATATATATATATTTATATACCGCTATAGACATATGGACTAAGAAAGGATGAATGTTTCTGCTACGTATATAAGCAGTACTGAACAAAACAGAAGTCCTCATTTCAGTGTTGCAGTCAAGAAAAGCAAATGAATTAAACAGAAGAAGAGCTCAGCTAAGGAGTTGACTGAGCCAAGAAAACCAAGGTCTTATCAAACTAGGAATTGGCTGACATTGGATACAATTAAACGTGAAAGGACAGAAGCTCCTGTTCAGAGAGGTCCAGCAAAAACAAAAGATGTCAGAGGACTATTGAAAATAAAATCAAATACACGAAAAGGCTCAATTTCATGGTGTCCAGTCATGTGATAGAAGGAAGTTGGACGAACGAGATGATCACACCTACGCACGGAAGCCGGCTAGTGCCCATACTCCTTAAAAATTCTCAGAGAACATTACAAACTCAAGGCCAACTTCAAAGCACTAATTGACACTGGACCATTGAGGTGATGATGGATGATATTTTAATTGGTGGGAAGCTGGTGCTAAGATGAGCTCACCCGCACCTGGTTGTTCAGCCTGCGTGCTGCTCACGTAGGTGGAAAAGTACTGAAGGGGGTTAGAAGCCAACCAATTATAGGGGACCACGTAGTAGCGGGTCTTATAGTATGTGTAGTATGTGAAGCCAATGGGACGTCGTACATTTAGTGACGTTCATAGTGGCAATTTTTAGGGGAGGGCTTAGTTGCCCCACCTGATGTTAACTATCCAATTACCTCTTTCTGTTACTCTATACAGATATGGAACCTATCCCACCTCCCGATAGGTTTTTGTAGTTTGCCACGTAAGTGATGTTTGTAATGACGCAGGTCAAAACGTCGATTTTGACCAGTTATGGGTATAATAACCCAGCTTTTTTATGAAGTAAGTAGAGTCAGAGTATCAAGTGATTGCTGATGTTCGATGTACTCCCTGTTTTAGATACTTGACATTAAAACAGACAAACCTTTGCCAAACTATTTGTGTCGTCTTGATTATTGATGTATGAAAAAATCTGCATCCCCATCTATATCCAGGGTACCGCTACTCATCTTAAAGGGCTGGACGGAGCCTCCAACTCACTTGGTAGCAGAGATAAGATGGTTAGATAATATAACTATCGGCCGTCGACATAAGTAACTTTAGGGTCTCAGCAATATCGCACAACCTTTGCCATTCGGCTGACAGGACGTGAAGCTCCCCGTAGAAGTGGTTAGAATAGTTAACTCCTTGCAAGGCACGGTTTGACGGGACTCCTATTTCAGATAGAAACCCCTCCCACATCTACACGAAGCGGATGGGAAAGCGGCTCAAAGAGGCGGTAACCAAGGCAGGGATCCCGAGAGTCTGAAGAAGAAAAACATGCGAATGGTGAGTGAATAGAACAAAGAGTGTCGCAAAGGGATGCATGCATAGTAAATAACGGAGAGTAATGGAGGGAGGCGGGGTAAAATATAACACAAGAGTAAGAGTGTAATATATATGTATATGGGAAACAAGATATTGGCTTGAGTGTGGCCGAGCAATATATGAGGAAGAATAGTCGTGAGTGTGGCCACGCTATGAGGATACACCCTGTTCCTAGACTTCAAAGAGTACTAGCAGAAGCTTTAATTCAGAGCCCCTTAGCGGGACATATAGAAGACGAGACTGGTTAAAGACAGTCTTAAAGGAATTAGCTTAAGTTCCAATCGGAGCAGATTTAGAGGGTAAAACGAGTTCTAAGAGAGGATCGTGAGTAGTACATGTGGCCGGTCAAGTCTGTCTTTGTTTTATCTGATTGAAAGGTGTGATGACATCAGAGTTGAAAGAAAAAATATTTTAAGTAATAAAATAAATTGTGTTGTGGTGGGATTGGAGCTTGCGACGATTGGTGCTCGCTCATAAGTATATTTTTATTAAGAAAATAAATTGGAAACTGTGACTAAAACATAAGCGAGTGGTAGCAAAGAGGAAAGCTAAAGTTAGAAATGGAAGAGGTTGGTTCATTAATGCATCTCTGCAAACAGCTACCGAAACATGCGCTTAAACTTAAATAATGCAGTGCAGAGTGGGTTAAGTGGACCTCAGACAAAATGTTTATGCCATGGCCACAAGGCGGATCATTATTGAGGGCAGTACTGCAGCATATGACGACATATTTGCATGCTGCGTACACAGGAAAAAAGTTAGAAAAGCGCCTAGCGAGTCTAGAGCTTTGGAAAATGTACGAACACGAAAAGGAGGAGGAGCCTCCTTTAGATTGCATACTTAACATATGCAAAGAGGGGGGTGAAGAGCCTTATGCTCCGCCCACCCCGTCTGAAATAAAAGACGAAACTAAGAATGACGAAGGGTTATACCCATTAAGGGAACTTAAAGCAGCAACAGGATATAGCAATCCGCCATATGAGTCACCTACGCAAAGTAGTGACAAGGGCCCAGAGAAAGATGCCAAAAAAATATAACCTCCAAAGTCCCGAGGGACAAGAAGATACGCGACAAGGAGAAAAGTTATTGAGTAAGTACATCTCTAGATATAAGGAGAGAGATAAAGAGATGGAAAGGATACAAGGATAAAACTGATGAGATGGCGCTCTTACAGAATGAATGGATGGGAGGGGAGATCAAGACGAACAAGACAGAAAAGGCAAAGAAAGGGAGGAACGATTGAAAGATGAGGGAGTGAAAAGAAAAGATAGACAAAGATGAGAACAATTATATCAAGATGGGCAAGCTAAAAAAGAGGAGCGAGCAGAAGAGCAAAGAAAATGTGACAATAGACAAAGAACAACCAATGAACAGGAAAGGTTAGGAAGAAAAAGAATAGAAGATGATGAACAGGAAAATATAATAGAGAATAGAATACAGAGACGAAGGGATGAGGAGATACAAATGGCATATGAACGAAGGGATATGAAAAAGAAAGAGGAATACAGAGTAAGAGAAGAAGCGAGAAAGCGCAGAGAAGTCGATGATGATATGAAACGCAAAAGAAGACAGAGAGCATGCAATCTCGAGTATTTGGAAAGGGAAGTAAGAAATCCCAATCCACAGGTAGAATGGGAAGACAGAGGAATTTTTTCCCGAATCCGAGTTATTACCAGGTACGCCTAAGGTAAATCTAGAGGACGAGTTTGAATCAAGAAGCATTGAGGAAACGATTGACAGAGTATACCACAAAATGCAAGCCCAGAAGGAACCACACAGGAAGGGAAAAAATGATCATCTTGAAAGCACTCAGTTATATGACACAGAGGATGCCTCCTGTAGTGCGAGACACAAGGAGCTGTCTTTAGACAGACTAACATTTAATAGAGATGATGATGAGAGAAGTCGCACGAGTTGAGCACAGGAAGTATCAGACAAAGAAAGGGAAACGTTCCAGAGGGAAGAGAGAAGTGATGTATGTGATCCAGAGGGATATTCGCCTTTGGATAAAGGAGTAAGATGGTCAGATTTAAAGATTCCTATGTCTAGGCATCAGAGCCACTGACACAGTCAGACCGACATAAGGGGCAACTCCATGGTCAGAGGGGGGAGTCCCCACCTTATGTAAGTAGGTTAAGATCATTGGCAGGTAGACGGCGATGTGGAAAGATTACCCCGGCTGTAGATAGACAAATGATGAGAGATGAGAATGAGTTTGGAGCATCACAGTTCCCCTTGTTAGAAAAGGGATGGGCCAGGCCACAGTATATAACATGGCCCCAAATGGGCAGAGATAATCTAAAGTGCAAACTCACAAGTTTAACTTCCGATGCTGTAAAATGGATACATGAGTTAGAAAAAATGACGGGAGGGAATACACTAGCTATAGGGGATATTAAAGGTCTTCTAATTGCCATACTTGGTGAGAGAGCTGATGACGTATGGACATGGGCAGGTTACCCAGGTGTGACTACAGTCAACACTGTGCATGATGGAGCACCATTTAACAATTGTAGAGCACCGATTTGGAAATCGCTTCAAGTGCTATATCCAGACACATCTGATATTGGAGCTATAATGACAAGAAAGATGAAAGAGGGAGAGGATCCGCTGCTTTATATTCAGAGTTTTCAAGACGCTTGGACGCTTGAAACTCACAAGGCTTGGGGGAAATGTATACCTGTGTTTTATCATATATTGTGTCAAGGGTTGCCAGAGCAAGGACAGAAGCAGCTCAAGACATTAGTGGGTATAGAAGCTAAACCGTGGTCGAAAATCCAGTTGACCATTGCACATTATTGCAGACTCCTGCAGGAAAAGAATTGCCAAAAAAGACGATACGCGAAAAGGCGAAGAAGCAAAATGAGTTCTGAAAAAACTGTCCAAATGCGCCATTGAAGGGGCAATGCTAACTAGCGTAGGCGGATCAAATTTGCCGCAGGCAGTGAACATGCCACAAGTAAATAACCAAAGACAGTTTGATCAGACAAATAGTGGATATGCTCCACGAGGAAGGGGATATCGAGGTAGAGGTTGGCAAGGTAATCAAGGGAATTGGTAAAAGAATCAGGGAGATTTTCAGAATATGCAAAACTGTAATCAGAATATGCAATATGGGCAGATGAGGAGACCACCGCCTATATGTTGGACATGTGGAATGACAGAGAACATGGGTCGAATGTGAAGCCAAGTCCTATCTGTTACACCAAATCCTCATGAGGAACCAAGGATAGACGTAAATATAGGCGGCAAAGCTTTTTCGTTCTTAGTGGACATGGGTGCAACAGGTTATAGGTCAAAGGATCGATTCAAAAGGATCAATTCAAAAGGACCGAAAACAAAAGGATCGAAATTATTATTATTTTTTTTTTACTTTTTTTTTTTGGGGGGGTCCCCCCAACTGCCGTTTTTGCAGTAAAAAACACTTTTTTTACCTGTACGAAAACCCCAAAAAATATCTATAATTTAAAAAAAATGTGATCCTTTTGTTTTCGGCCCTATTGCGTCGACCCTATTGCATTCGATCCTTTTGTAGTCGACCCTTTGACCGGACACCGGTGCAACACGCTTGTGTATACGTGAGGGCACATTTTTAATGTCTGGCAATGCGATGAATACTCAGGGCTTTACAAGAGCAACAAGTCGAGTTCCTTTTACAGAAGAATTACCAGTCTCCATAGGAGAATACGATATGAAGGTGTTACTGCTTTATTCAAGGAAAACACCTGTCAACATATTAGGACAAGATTTGATGACAAAATTGAATATGACCATTTCATTTACAGACGAAGGCATAGTATGCTCGACACCGGGAATGCATTATTTGAACGTGTGCAAAATGATTATGGAATTCACAGGGCAGATAGCTCCTAGGGCAATACTGCTTGAACCAGAGGTGTCCCACTATGGGATACACATTCTGTTAACATGGCTACCGGGTCTAGTAGGTAGAACCATGTTCTACCTACTAGACCTGTAGGTAGAACAGATGAGTTTCTATTTAGGCCTCAGATACCCATGGATGAAGAGGAGGGGAACATGTTTCCCTTAGACATAAAAGCAGCTATAGTCCGAGGAAACATGGCTTTACTTGATGCAACTGATGATAAGGGTAGGTGATTGAGCACAATAATTGACATTGAGGAAGGCTGCAGAGTGACTGATGTCACTGATGAGGGATTGTTTGGAGATGACCTATCTGATGATTTTGTGATATTTGAAATGTGCATTACTTACTGGGTAAAGGCAACCAAGAGAGAAGTTCCGCAGAGAATGATGCTAGCAAAGAAACGTCCTGAATATTTTGATGAAGATATGGCAAAAGTGCCAGTTTCATTATGGACCACTGGCCCCTATGACGTAGGCCTACTGAAAGGAGTTGGGGAAGTAAAGATTAAATTGAAACCAGGAGCAATTTTACCTCGAGCACGGCAATATCCCATGTCTCGAGAGGCAGACAAAGGCATTTTAAGATGATTTCCACCATGATGGACCAAGGTATCTTAGTGAAATCAGAGTCACCATGTAATATGTCAGTTTATCCTATCAAGAAATCTAAGGGAGGGTCTTGGAGACTAATATAAGATTTGATATCAATAAACCAAATTGTAGAGGCCAAGTTCCCTTTAGTCCCAAACCCGTCTACAATTCTATGTAATATACCTGTTGATGCACAATATTTCACGGTGATTGACTTGAAAAATGCATTTTTCTCAATCCCATTGCACAAAGATTCACAAGATTTGACATTGTTACTTTTAGGCAAGTGCCATTAAAAAGCATGAGGCTGCCCCAGGGGTACTGTGAGTCCCCATCAATTTTCAGCAGAGTCCTCCAAAAGGACATGAGCAATATTGCTTTAGAAAGCGTTGTGCTGCAATACGTAGATGACATTTTAGTTTGCAGCACCACAGAGGAAGAGTGCAGACGCAATTCTGTTCAGCTGATGATTATATTTGCTGACAAAGGATAAAAGGTTGACAAAGAAAAGTTACAATATTGTCAACAAGAAGTGTTACAAGAAGTGTTGTACATAGGCCAACTAATTTCACATGAGGGAAAGAAGGTCACCCCTGAAAGAGCTGAGGCCATTTTAAAAACAGCCAAGCCACACATGATAAAACAGATGCAGAGTTTTCTAGGACTATGTAATTATGTCAGGGCATGGGTCTTTGACTACAGCTCGTATACACAGCCTCTTTTACAGGCCTTGAAGAAAGCACAGGCAACGCAAATAAAATATTGTGTGGACTGAGGCAATGGAAGAACGGTTTGATGAATTGAAAAAAGCAATCTGCACAGCTCCAGTTTAGGTATCCCCAATTATGCAGAGGAATTATTTTTATTCCTGCATACAGATGGTACTTTTATGATAGCAGTACTCACTCAGAGAACCACATTGAGGTACAAGCCCCTTGCATATTACAGTGGAATTTTCGACCCAGTAATGAGAGGTCACTTTCCATGCGAACTAAGTTTGGCAGCTGCCGCGTTCGCCATAGAAAAGGCTACAAGCATAGTGATGGGATGTTCTATGACGTTGTTTGTTGAACACGCACTATTAGCCATTTGGGGAAAACCAAAAGGCACGTTGACTTCCGAAAGGGCTTCTGCCTATGAGGTAGTCATATCAAATCCAGCGATTAAAATAGTTTGATGTAAAATAGTGAACCCAGCTATGTTTATAGCTGAGCCAATCACAGAAGGAGAGCCCATGCACGATTGCACAAACTATGAAGAGTTTTGTGATGAGCTCCCTACAGTAAAGGAGAATGTACTTGCAAGGGGAGAGATTGTTTTCATTGACAGGTCTTTGAAAATTGATCAAAAGGATGGACAAAGATACAAAGGTGCCGCTGTGGTGAAGCATCTGGCAAATGGAGAAGTTCAAGTGCTTGTTAGTACTCGATTGCCATCTCCTTATTCAGCGTAAGCTGCAGAATTATTGGCGTTGATACTCGCAATCAAGAATCACGCAGACCAGGAAGTAACAGTGTACAGCGACTCCGCCTATGAGACGTCGACGGTACACGCAGGATTAGCATGCTGGAAAAGGAGGGGCTACCTCTGAGTGGACGGCACGCCGGTGCAGCACGCAGCCTTATTGGACAGGCTTATTAAGGCACTACAAATCCCAGTGGGAATAGCAGTCGTTAAATGCACAGCACACATGAAAGGGACAGATTATATCTTGCGCAGAAATCAAGCAGCAGAAGCTGAAGCCAAGTGCATAGCAAATACAGATACAGGGATGATGAATACTGAAACCATTGATGTGAATGAAAGAATGAATGTGATGATGATTGTGGGTGAGGGATATAATCATATGCCTAAAACACAGATAGTAGAGCTCCAAGGGGAGGCACCGCAAGAGGAAAAGAATTTGTGGAAGCGAAGGGGGTGTTCTTTAAACCCCTCTGAAGCATTGTTGCGACAAGACAGCACTGGTAAACCAGTGATGCCTATAGCCTTATTAAGGGTGACGCTGGTACAGCTACACTACCCAGCGCATACAACTAGGGAGAATCTTGCTGTAACTATTGCTAAGGATTGGTTCATAACGGAGCTAATGGAGCATGGTGCATTTTTTATGGTAAATTGTAATTGTTTGCCAACAATTCATGGCTGGGCATACACTGCGCATGGTGAGGGGGAGTCATCCAAGACCCAAATGCCCTTTTCAGCACTTGCATATCGACTATGTCGACATGATAGAATTTTGCAATGTATACAGATATTTGCTTGTTGTAGTGTGTCCTTTTTCTAGATGGATAAAGGCAGGTCCATGCACACACCCAGACTCTACCTGTGCAGCTAAGTTTTTAGTGCAAGAAGTGTTTCCTAGATGGGGAGTGTGTGGAGTAATGAGATCGGATAATGGACCTCACTTTGTTAATACAGTTTTTGAACAGATCAGCTTGTTGCTTGGTATAAAGCACAAGATATTTTTCGGCTTACCATCCGCAAGGAAATGGAGGCTGTGAGAAGCTCAACGGTCTGTTTAAAGAAAGAATAGCCAAGTTGAAGCTTACTCTGAAGAAAGGATGGTTGCATTGCCTACCACTGGCATTATAGGCATTGAGGAACCAGCCAGGTTCTGACCACCATCTTACTCCTCACGTAATCGTGACAGGAAGGCGAATGAGAACACCTTTAATGCCTCCATCCCAAGTTAGAAATGATGCTCAACCAACGTCCGAAATATTAGGATTGGAATTGTGAAACTATTTGAACTGTTTGACATCCATTTTTTCTGTAATTTCAGGACAGTTGCAGAGACGAGGGTGTAGGACAGTACAGAACACAGAAGGAGATGCTTCAACAACCCAACCTCTGGAATTTCAACTTCCCAAACTATACTCCGGAGATGCGGTCCTAGTTCGTAACCACACAAGGAAAAAGTGGGACGAGCCCAGGTTCAATGGTCCTTTTATCGTTGAGGACGTAACGCCATCTGCTGTCAAATTGCAGGGTAGCCACGCTTGGATCTTCTTGGGAGACATGAAAATCTACTCTGGAGAAACCCCTCTGCCTACACCCCTCCGCAAAGAAGCTACAATCATCGGGGAAGAACCACAGCACTTGCAGATGAGATTGATGACGAAGAAGAAGTACGCATTACCTGAAAAGTGGAAAGCGTGAAGAACCCTTTAGTTGGACTGTGGCTTGATTTTGGACACTCCCTTTTGAGCTATAAATAAAAGGGTAAAAGGACACATACGTATACGCATCGTAGTTGCAAAGAAAGGGAAGATCTGCATTCTTAAAGCCACAGTAGCTATTGACTTTGGACTGAGGCATAATTAAAGCCTTGATAAGAAAAGTATGGCAGACTTTGATTGTGGATATATACATTGGAATTATCCTGATTCTTACTGCATGGGGTTCTAGCTTGGTTCTACTTATGGTGTTAGCCAGTGATGACCTTTCTAGCCACGTGCTTACTTATTTCGAGTTGGTGTTGCGCTCGTATCCTACGATGGTGGGGAGAACCTGCTGCATTCCAGCTTTTATCCAAAATCCTGACAATGGAAAAATAAGAAGAAGATTGCTCACAGTCATTACAGAACAATTCTCGAAGTTGCCTGAGTACAATGAAGAAAACACACATGCCCTTATCAAACTACGCAGCACACAGACTGGTCAATGTGGTGTTCTTTCGGCTAATAGAAGAGTTTCCACATCTTGTTGGGAGGCACACTTATGTGCACACATTCCTTAGAGATCCAAGAAACACTGCAAATTTTAATATGATCTTGGAGAGTATTATAATCCAGGTGAGCATCTATTCGGAAAGAAATCACAGAGCGGTGTAGAAACTTTCCTCCGAGGGACAGATCAAGGAAGTGAATAAAAGACAATACTTTTTGTTCATGCTGACAGGGAAGCAACATGTCATCCGGACTGAAGCAAATTTGAAGCATTGATTGGGAGCTGATAAATGAAGCAGAGCTTGTAGAGGCTTACAGAGGTCGTTTTTCTTCACGATAGAGGAACATTTACATCCCGACTGGTAAAGGAACTGGTTCCAGAAAGAAAGACAAAGTCATTTTCTAACATCCAGAAGGCAGATAGTTGATCGAGGATGAATGCTGAAGAAGACAACAGCTTCCAGAAAGCAATCAAAAGTGCAGAGCCATTAAAGTTTGTTTTACCTTCCTTAGCATCAAATGATCGAGATGGGGAACTTTAACAGTAACGTTGTGTTGCCCCATGAGAACAGACGCACACATTGTCCAAGAAGTAGATGCTGCAAGATAACATACCACTGCATAATCTACACATGCATTATATTCATACTCATATTGCTTTCACTGACAGTGAGAACTGCATTTTATATAGGAGCACATGGGCCAAAGACTCCTGGATATGTTTCTGAGCAGAAGGAAAAGGTGAGCGTGGCAACTAGAAGGCAGCCTAGACCCTTCAAAGTTATTCCTGTCCCAAGAAAAGATGGGAAGATACCTGAGCTTGAAATGGCTGTTGTTATTAATTAATCACACATAGCACTTGGTTCAGAAACTGCTTTTAAACGCCGGAGACAGGGTCAGCGGATCAGGCAAGGTAAGGGGTTAATAAAGGTAGGACCTACACAGATAATGCACACAGACACACCTGGTCCAGTGAGGCCCAAACACGAGTCCCAAGGAAAGGTTACGCACAGAGATTATAGCAGAATATTTATGGCTGTTTTTAGTTGTTGCTAGAAAAAGACAGATGGATAAAGAAAGACTTGCCGAACTTTCTTTTACGCAGGGAACCCGGGCGGATATTCCTGCAAACAAATCAGCCAGAAGAAGCTATGTTGATACATTTAGAGATGTGGTCATAGAAAACTACATGAAGAGTTTGAGAACCAAAAGAAGAACCCAAGAAGATAATTATGAACTGAATGAGTATCTGGACAGAACAGCACACTTGGGAAACAACATATGGTACCAACACATGAAAGAAGTTAGAAGAAGGACGTCAGAAGAAGAATGCTTCGTATGTGCACTCCTGCCATACAGCATGGGGAAGTCGAAGATCTTCATAGCTATTGAAATAGATGTCCTAACTGCACAGGGCACCTATCTTTCTGTACAAGAGGCCAGTTCATGGGTCGAACAGCCTCTCTCAAATGGGCAACTGAAGGAACAGATACAAATGAAGATTACTATGTTCAGGACATAAAGACAAGAAACAATGCCAAGGCAAAGAATATTGTGATCAGATATGAGAAACCTGGAGTAAAGGAAACTGGAGTAAGAAGAGAGTTAAATAAAAGACTGAAAGCTCCAGGACAATCCACAGAAGATATCCGTAAATGGAAAAACAGAGGCCAGGTGCTGATTTGGAGAACTGTCCAATCACCAGATGGCTAGGAAGAAGGAGTAGTAATCTGCAGAGACAGGGTAATCATGGGTCAATACCAACCAACAATCGAGAATGCACAAATGTTGTGTAAACCATTATGGTCAAAACTTGCTAAACTGATGACATGGGTCGAAGACAGAGGAGGGCCCCTGCAAATAGTACCATTGGAGAGTTCTAAATTGTGCTTCAGGAACAATGGTACAAGAAAAATGGGGGAGAATCAGAACTGTGGATGAATCTTCGATGCACCAGGAATGAATATCGGAACAGCAGTCATCATGGATCATTATTGGGCTTGTGGATCCAAGGCCTACAACAGACTGCCTAAAGATTGGGGAGGAATCTGCACATTGGTGAATGTTCATGTTCCTGCATTGGTGATTCCTAAAGGTGACCTGAACATTAATAGTTTCCCGAAAGCAGATGCACATCTGAGGAAGAAAAGATCTGTAGAGCTGATAAATCGAGTGACGAGAGAGAATGACTTCTCTGCCAAATCAATAGAAGCCTTTGATGCCATTCCTTATGAACATAGACTGTTCCGCTAGACTTCTTCAGTGTTCACGTTGATCTTCATGCCAAGATGGGAATTACTAGATGATTAATACTACCCTAAAGGGATTAAATGCAATCAGTGAAGAGATGAGAGCCATACGTGTAACGCTCACCTGACATCCACGGGGACGCCACTCAGCCTGGATGGACCACTCACAATCTTGAACCCTTCCATGGAATCTGTTTGACTGGGGACTGGGCCTGAAATACAGGATTCCCAGATTTAAATTTTATTGTCTCTGGTTGCTTGACCCCCACTTCCCTTGAGGACCAAAACTTCCCCTATGTCCTCTCCACACCTTGTTTTCTTGTGTCGTGTGCTCTCCGTCCTGCTCTTCGGTGCAGGGGTGCATCGGTAGATGTGGGCGTTGCGCGACCTAGTTGCTTCACTGGTGCGGGCCCAGTGCGTCTGGGCTTGCAACTCCAGCCCGACAAGGTAGGTTTGTTGATTCTTGGTGAACTGTCCTTTTCTTGTCTCTTGCTCCTTAATAATGTCTTCTCTTCTCCTTTAGATGTTGGAGGGGGTCGGTGATGGTGTTGAGCAGCTTAGGGAAGCCGAGCACTAGCGGTGAGTGAAAGCACGATGCGCGGCGCTGTTCGCTTTTTCTTGTGCTGACCTATGTCTCTCTTTGTCCCTTGCAGACCCTGCAATGTCCCAGTGTGGCCACCGGCTGAGAGATATGATGCAGTGAGTAAAGCGCAATGTGTGGCGCCTTCTTGTCCTTTATGTGCTAACCTGTGTTGTCTTTTCCCTTTGTAGGTCGATGGCGTGCTCCGGAGCTGAAGTTACCATGAGCGGCTCGAGTTCAGGTAAGCGTTTCACTCTTCTTGCTGTTTTAGGAGAATCGGGGATACGAGCATGCTTACTAATGTCTTTTCCCTTCATTATTTTCTTCCCAGGGTGCAGTGTTCCAAGATGGAGAAGACACTGCTGAAATGCTGTCCACAGGACCGGAGGAGCGATGGATGGAAGCAGGATTCTCCCCAAGGTAAGTCTGATGTTAATGCTATTCTTGTTCTTCCAGGTACGCGGGATGCGGAGGAAAGGCGAAGGCCTTCGGGAGACCAATCAGAACACGGTGAGTGTCACGCTGGAGGCGCAGAGTAATGCAAAGCGTGTTTCTCTGCCCGGGCGTGGTTTATACAGCCTCCAAGTATCCCAGGTATCCCTAGGTCGAACCACACCCAAAAGGCAAGACCACATAGCTCATGGAACTGAGTTATGCGGGGGCATCCATATTGCCCAAAGTGCATTACCAATTCCAGTGCCAAGTCTGTCCTCTGAGTTATGTATAAGCCTGGCACCACAGGCGCCAGGTCTGACTTCAAGTGGGTCTCAGATGAGATGGAGAGGCCCTTAAGGACCATGTGGGGGATCGTGGCCTGGCTCCAGTGTTTTGGCTAAGTGGGCTAGGGACAGGGATCATGACAGCCGACCGATGGCCCTCCAGAATAGGTATGTTCTAGACATGATCAGAGCTATGGATGGAGGTGTTTGTGCCAGAATCAGAGAATCATGTTGCACATTTATACCTTCTTTTGATGACGAGAATGGAACCTTGACAAAGGCCATAGAAATGCTGACGAAGCTCCATGGCCAGATGATCAAAGAGGTTGAAGACATTGCTGATGACAGCTGGTTTGGATCACTCTTCTCGTGGGTTCTACATTGGATGCAGATATGTTCAAATTTCTTGGAGCTTTGTTATTATTAGTTAATGTTAATGTTAATGTTAAAGGACATTTGCACCGCGCACTATCACCACCAAAGTGGTCCCCTGCCGCTCTAATTTAGTGATGCTTGGATTCTGTGTGATCAAGATAATATTCTCACAATGCAAGAAGACAGCAAAGAAAGCCATATGGATGAAGAGTATGATTGATGTTGAACCAGGATGGAAGCCTAAAGATCTGACTGATGAAGAAATCAGAGACTTTGTGAAGGCCAGTATTCATGCACCCGAGGGAACAAAGTTCCTGTATCCAAAGGACCATAAGAAGTATGTCGGAAGATGGATCTATTTCAGTCTAAGTGGACAGTGCATGCTCATGACATGGAACAAGGATGAGCATGTGAAATCGGCTGGATGCTTGAAGGGAGTCATAAAAATATGGATCCCTAAGAAGCATTTCTTCAGACCACGATGTCTAAGAGTAGAAGATGATGTGAGAGTGGTTGATAAATCGCCCAGAGTGGAGAGTGTCAAGTAGAGGAGGAGCCAAATACCCCCACTCCAACTACCCCGCCTACATTACCTGAAACGCATGAACCAAAGTATGTGACTTATACTGAACAGCTAACCCAGCAAAGAGAAGAGCGTGGATTCTGTGTAGTACCCATAAGAATACCTATACCCAAGAGAATATGGGAGGTAAAATACCCATTGAGGAAATCATACCTGCATCCAACACAATATGATGGCCATTTGAACAAAATTCCTAAAGAAGCAGAGAAATCAAATGACAAAGATGAATGGTGACATACAAAGTTGAATCGACACCCATATAGAAGGATAACCAGACCAGAGAGACAGACGATTCATATAGCAAAAGAAGGTACCAAGGATAAGTGACATCTTGGGATCAAGATGACAAGACTTATGCCACAGACTTGATGAAGATAGTTAGTTTGAACGTGTACAGATGCAATGAAACGCAAGCAGCAAAGCAAGCATGAAGCTAGCCACATGCTTTAAAATAGTTAGACCGCGGCAAGCGCCAACATATATATATATATATATACATATATATATATATATATATATATATATATATATGTATATATATATATATATATATATATATATATATATATATATGTATATATATATATATATACCTCTATAGACATATGGACTAAGAAAGGATTAATGTTTCCGCTACATATATAAGCAGGACTGAACAAAACAGAAGGCCTAATTTCAGTGTCGCAGTCAAGAAAAGCAAATGAATTAAACAGAATAAGAGCTCAGCTAACGAGTTGACTGAGCCAAGAAAACCAAGATCTTATCAAATTAGGAATTGGCTGACGTTGGATACAATTAAATGTGAAAGAACAGAAGCTCCTGTTCAGAGAGGTCCATCAAGCAAAAACAAAAGATGTCAGAGGACTATTGAAAATAAAATCAAATACACGAAAAGGCTCAATTTCATGGTGTCCAGTCATGTGATAGAAGGAAGTTGGATGAACGAGATGATCACACCTACGCACGAAAGCCGGCTAGTGCCCATACTCCTTAAAAATTTTTAGAGAACAGTACAAACTCAAGGCCAAATTCAAAGCACTAATTGACACTGGACCATTGAGGTGATGATGGATGATATTTTCATTGGTGGGAAGCTGGTGCTAAAACGAGCTCACCAGCACCTGGTTGTTCAGTCTGCGTGCTGCTCACGTAGGTGGAAAAGTACTGATGGGGGTTAGAAGCCAACCAATTGTAGGGGACCACTTAGTTGGGGGGTCTTATAGTATGTGTAGCCAATGGGACGTCGTACATTTAGTGACGTTCATAGTGGCCATTTTTAGGGGAGGGCTTCGTTGCCCCATCTGATGTTAACTATCCAATTATCTCATTCTGTTACTCTATATAGATATGAAGCCTATGTTTATTTATTCACTTAGAACCAATCCCACTTCCCAATAAGTCTTTGTAGTTTGCCTCGTAGGTGATATTGGTAATGACGCAGGTTAAAACGTCAGTTTTGACCAGTTGTGGGTCTAAGAACCCAGCTTTTTTATGAAGTAAATAGAGTCAGAGTATCGAGCGATTGCTGATGTTCGTTGTATTCCCTGTTTTAGATACTTGACAGTAACTTTTTCCAAACTATTTGTGCCGTCTTGATTATTGATGTATGAATAAAATCGGCATCCCCATCTATCTCCAGGGTACCACTACTCATCTTAAAGGGCTGGACGGAGCCTCCAGTTCATGCTGATTGATATGATTCGAATCAATCTGGCTTTCGGGAACAGGATTGGCACTCAAGTAAATGCTTTCCCATTGTCTATGTTAACTGACTACTACAGATCAGTAAAGAAACCTCTGTATGCCACCTTCATGGACCCTTTGTCTGTCTTCAATAGGGTCAATATAGACATTCTATCGAGAAAGTTGAATCGCTCGGGGATACCCAGTGATCTATTCGAGATCCTCATGGAACTTTATAATAAATCGAAGATCCAGATTCGAGTGAATGGCAAGGGAGGGTGATCAGAGCCAGTGCCCACGCAACAGGGAGTCAGACATGGTTGCATGTGGGCTCTGGCGCTCTTTAACCTGTAGCTCTCATACTTAGGGTCCTGACTGAATGGGAAGGGAGTTTTCCCACCTAACCTGGGTTTCCAGTCCTTACCTAGCTTTTCTACATTGATAATCTGATCATCTTTGATCAGACGCCTGTTGGTCTGCAGCGATCACTGAACAAAATGACTCTCTTTATAAACGCTCATGCTCTCGATATTAACTCAAAAAAATGAATATTTTGGTATGTGGAATGAAGAAGAAAAAATGTCCCTTCATATGGAGATTTAGAGGTGAGCTCTTGGAGAAGGTGGATAAATATGTTTATCTGGGCTTCACAATATAAAGTAGTCAGGCCAAAATCCAGCATCAGAAATTTATGAAGAAGAACAAGTTACTTACCCCTGGTAACTTTCTTTCGACTGGATGTTCCTCGCACGTATTCCTCATCTTTGATATTCGTATCACTCAGCTCTGCTGCTTCGGAAAAAGAAATTCCCAACAGAGGCCGCTGTGCTCTATGTCGTGGCGTCAACGTTCCTCGAGGGCTGCGGTTGCGTGTCTACGTCATCCGCAACATAAATAGCTTGAGCCGTGCCCGTTGGCTTCAGTTCTGTTTTTTCGTTGTCATCAATTGAAGAGTTGACCAGGCGTACCCCCAGACCATAGGCTGTGTAAGCACATAAATTGTACGGCGGGGTAGGCTGGGAGAGGCGATGAGGAATACGTGAGAGGAACATCTAACCGTTCGAATGGATTGTGTCCTCCCACGTATTCCTCATCTTTGATAGACTCCCAAAGCAGTGCTAATTTGGAAGAGGGAGTACTATTTAATTTAGTCATGCACTGTGTGCAAAACAGCTTTTGCAAAAAGACCCCCTTGAGACGATGCCGAATCTAAACAGTAATGTTTTCTGAATGAGTGCATGGAGGACCAAGTAGCTGCTGCACAGATACCATGTACCGGGACACCCCTCTGGAGAGCTGCAGAAGTTAGTTGCCATGCCCCTAGTGGAGTGATGGAGTAGGTGGTTCCTTGCCAGCCAGTCTATAACATTCTCCAATTGCTAAAATTAGCCACCTTGATATACTTTGTTTTGTTACGGCCAGGCCCAACTTGTGGCCAGTATATCCAATGAAAAGTTGATAATCTTGCCTAAATTTTGCAAGTCTCGAGATATAAATGCTCAGGGCCCTTTTTGGATCTAGCCTGCATGTGGGCGAGGATAAAAGGCTGGTAGTATTATCCTTTGCGACAAATGGAAGTCTGAGACTACTTTAGGCAGGAATGAAGGTTTGACTTTGAGGATGACCTTATCCTTATGGAATATGCTGTAAGGAAGTTTACAAGAGAGAACCTGTAATTCACTTACCCTGTGGGCTGCTGCTAAAGCCTTAGAGGACATGAATGCAATGGCTCAAATGGAATACATGTGAGAAACTTCAATACCAAATTCAAGTCCCAAACTGGCACATGAAAAGGGACTGGAGGGTACACGTTAGTGAGACCTTTTAGAAATTGCACAAGCAAGGGTATCTTGAAATAAGAGTCCTCTTCAGAGGAGCGCTTAAAGATGGAGAGCACAGCCAGGTATCCTTTTATCGTTCCAATCTGAAGCCCCAGATTGGCTAAATGTAACAGGAAAGAAAGCACCATAGGAGGGCTACATAGGAATGGATCCACATTCTTATCCCTGCACCAGTTACTGATTTTATTCCAACGACACTGGTACAAGGATTTGGTTGCTGGCCTTCATTAGGTCATCCGGGATGGAGAACCCAACCTTCCTTTTGCGAGAGAAGATCCTCTCTTTGTGGACGAGGTATTGGAGGGCAGATGGCCATGTCCAGAAGGTCCGGGTACCACGTCCTCCTGTCCCAATCCGGAGTAATTAGGATAATGGATTTCCCGAACTTTCTCAACCTCCCGATCACGTGAGGAATGGCAGGGACTGGAGGAAACGCGTACAGGAGCGGCCATTCCCAGTCCACTACGAACGCGTCCCCTAGAGCTCCTTCCCTTGAGCAATACTGTTCGCACTTTTGATTCACCTCGTTCGCAAACAAATCTACTTGAGGGGTGCCCCAGAGGGTCAGGATCTCTTGAAGGACTTCCTGAGCTAGTTCCCACTCGTGGGAGACTGTGCTCTGCCTGCTCAGAGCATCTTCCGATGTGTGCTTCTCTCAGGCTAGGTGAACTGCCGATAGAGAGATTATTTCTTGTATTGCCCAGAACCAGAGCTGCATTGCCTCTCTGCACATTGGTAGTGACCCTGGCCTACACCTCCTCTTTTGTTGTGGTAGTACATGGCCACTGTGTTGTCCGTCAATTTCAGGACATTCTTTCCCTGTACAGAGGGCAGAAAGGCCTTCAGCGCTAGCCTGATTGACCTCAGCTCCAAATGATTGATGAGTAGTTTGGACTCTGATGGAGACCAACGACCGCTGATTGTCAGATCGTTGGTGTGGGCTCCCCACTCTGTGAGTGAGGTGTCCGTCACTACCGTTATTTCCGGCCATGGCTGCCAAAAAGATTCTCCCTTGACAATATTGTCATTGCAAGCCCACCGTAGAAGGTCTTGAGCCACTCTGCTCGGAATTTGCACAAGATCTGACATATTCCCTGAAAACTGGGAACACTGAGTTCTGAGGGCCCATTGAAGAGACCTCATCCTCAATCGGGCCACTGGCACCAGAAAAATGCAGGATGACATGAGGCTGAGCAACCTCAGAAAATCGTAAACCGGCAGACGCTGGGCATTTTGGAATTTTGTTACCATCTGCAGAATGTGTTCAGCTCTCATCTCGGGAGGCGAGGCTTTCCCAGAGGAAGTGTCAAAGACCGCTCCGATGAACTGGAGTTTTTGGAATGGTATCATAAGACTTCTTGTAATTGAGGGAGAAGCCAAGTCTGTGTAGAGAGTGGCAGGTGATGCTGAGATGTTCCAGGGCCTGTTCGGGAGAACGTGCCCTGATCAGCCAATCGTCGAGGTAATTATAAGATACTCACCGTAGTGACTAATGTACTCTTAGTTCTTAGTCCCCTTTCCTCCATACTGCATGGGCGTCCTTTGCGAGGGACGGGAGACAGAACCTTTTTCACCATGAAAACCTTCTTCCCCTTTAAATTTAGAGGAGCGCGGGGGTGCAGGCCTGGGAGCATGTGCTGCCCTGACTCTGCCCTCCGGCGCCACACCTCAGTCCCCATAGACGCGTTGACAATAGATTTAACATTGCCTAATGACACCAGTTTTATTAGGGGGGAGACTGGTGGGATGTATAGAGGAAAGGGGACTAAGGACTAAGAATACGTTAGTCACTACAGTGAGTAACTTATAATTAGTCTTACGTCCCATCCTCTTTCCTCCATACTGCATAGGTGATTACAATTGAATGTAGCCCCAGGGTGGAGAGGAGACCCTCTTAAGCAAACAGGTTCCTAAGAACCGCCTGTCCGAAAACTGCGTCTGATCTACAGCCGGCATCCAAACAGTAGTGCTTGAAGAAAGCCAAAGGGGTGGCTCATGTGGCCGCACTGCTTATGACTTGCCAGGGGACATGCCGCTGGAAAGCGATGGCAGTTGCCTTGGCTCTGACCGCGTGGGCATGCATGTTGACCGGGGGTGGCTTATGTTGTCCCTCATAGGCTTCTTTGATGGGCGAGACCATCCACCAGGCTATGGAGGGCTTGGATGCCTGATACCCCGGTCTTGAACCGCCAAAGGTGATGAATAGCGCGTCCGGCTTGCAGAAGCTCTTCGTCCTATCCAAGTAGAATTTCAGTGCACGCCTGACGTTGAGGCAGTGCAGAACTCTCTGCGCCTCGTCTTTGGGCTCAGCAGAAAACATGGGCAGCACAATTTCCTCGTTCAGATGGAATGCGGAAGGCACCTTAGGAAGGAACGTTGGGTGCGTCCGTAGGACTACCTTGTCCTTGTGAAACGTAGTGTATGGCTCTGAGGCGACCAGTGCCTGAATTTCGCTGATTCTGCGAAGAGAGGCCGACTAACAAGGCCGTCTTAATGGTGACCAGCCTGATGTCTGCGGACGCCATTGGTTCGAATGGTTTGTGCACTAGGGCACCCAAGACTATGTTGAGGTCCCACACGGGGTGTGGCTTTTTCATGGGTGGGTAGAGCCTGGCGAGACCCATCAAATGTTTCTTGACAATCGAGTTGGAGGAGGAAAAGCTCTCCTCCGAGTTTCTGTAAGCCCCAATGGCTGCCAGGTAAGTGAGGTAAGTGTCCACCTGCACGCCTGAATGGGCGAGATGTGCCGAAAAAGAGAGCACATCGTCCAGGGAGAGAGCTCATGCCAGAGGGTTAATGCCCTTAGAGTCTGCACAGTGGCAGAACCTGGTCCACTTGCTCTTAAATTGGGCCCCGGTAGATTTGCTCCTGGCGCCCTGTATGATCTCTAGATTAGCTTTAGAAAGGCTGAGATGTCCTAGTGTGACTTGTTCAGGAACCACGCTATGAGGGCTAATTTCTCTGGTGCAGGGTGGGTGACCCTGCCCCCCTGCTGTGCCAGAAGATGTGCTCGCCCCGTCAGCAGGCGAATGGGAGGCCTCTCGTAGAGGCTGAGCAGCTCCGAAACCATGGCCTGGCTGGCCACCATGGAGCTATTAGGATGATGCTGAGGAGGCGAGACTCCTTGATCTTGCATATCACCCTGTCAATCAGGGGGGTGGGTGGAAAGGCGTATGCTGTCATACCGTCCCACCTGATCTGAAAGGCCCAGGCCCTGACCCTGCCAGGAGGCGAACAGTTGGCACTTCTTGTTGCCCCGGGGAGAAAAGAGGTCAACCTGAGGGTTGCAGGACTAGGTCGTTCAACTGCCACTTGTAGTTGTCCGCTCCCAGTCTGCTGAGCCTGTCTGCCTCCTGGTTGGATTCCCCCGGCAGGTGGACCGCTGTGAGGAAGATGTTGTTCTCCAGGGCCAATTCCCACATGCTGACTGCCAGCCTGCACAGTGGGGGGGATCTGGTACCTCCCTGCTTGTTGATATAGAACATGCTGGTCTAGTTGTCTGTCTGAATGAGTACGACCTTGCTCTCGATGACCGGGAAAAGGCCCTGAGTGCCAGCCAGATGGCCTTCAATTCCAGCCAATTGATGTGGTACTCCTGCTCCTGCCGGGTTCAGGTGCCATGGATGTAGTGGTCGTCTAGGGTGGCCCCCAACCCTCGAGAGAGGAGTCTGTGGTGATGGTGACCCATGGTGTAGGTTGCCGGAAAGGCTTGCCCGTCCTCAGGTTGCAGTCCCCAGACCACCATTTGAGGTCTGGGTGAAGTGATAGAGGAACATTGATCATCTCTGACTGATGGCCCCGTTCCTGGTTCCAGGATGCTGCAAAGTGCAGCTGTATCCTCCTCATCCTGAGTCTCGTGTGGGGGACGGCCAAGAGGACTGCTGCCATGAGACCTAGTAGGTGTTGGTACCACCATGCCGAGGTCACTTCTCTGCTGAGGAAGTGCGCCGTGGCTCTCTTGAGTGCTGTGATCTTGTCCTCTGAGGGAAAAACCTTTTCGGAGCACTTTTCCCAAATGAGGCCCAAGAAGGTCAGTAGGGAGAATTCTCTTATAAGGCTAATTTTCCAAACCTAGTGAGTCCGCCAGCAGATTAGCTGGATTTTTGGGGTTTGTTTTTTTCCCCTGCTAAGAGTGAGACTCTTTTACTCCCACTCTTAGGCATGATTTGAGGTATGTCTCTGACTATTTGTGTGCTTATGGGCTATGGTTTTTTTTTTCTCCATAGGGTATCATCTGTTTTTGTGTATGTGTTACACAGCACCCTCAGTGCAGTAACACAGGGGTGTCATAGTGACCCCCAAACATAGACTCCATACCCTGGGACTGACTACTGTCTCCCAGGGCATGTAAAGTCACCATTGACTTTACTAGTCCAAAATTGTGAACAGCACCAGTACAAACCATCATATTGTGGAAGTACTGGAAGGGGTTAATTATATTGCCCCTGGGTCTGATTTCGAGGGGGCACTGTCCAGTCCCCCCTTGTCGAGTTTCTGGCTGGTGGCAGTGGTTACCACGCAAAATATTCCACCGGAATATTCTCTATGGGATTTTCCCATTGATTTTAAACGCACCACTTTTCGGTGCAATGTTAAAGATACCGCCGGTTTATTTATTTAATATTAAACCAACGGTTGCGTCTTTTTGCCAGAACTCTTTTCTAAAATGGCGTTCGTGTCTGTCTCTGTAACTCTGACCAAGGTCGAGCCCTTTGTTCACATTTTGGCGGGCTTCTCCACAGAAGTCCTCCAAATGGTGCCACTCTGTCTGGGTTCCACAGGATGGGTGGGGAGGGGAATTGGCACCCTGGACTGCCTTGCCTTAGCAACTCAAGTCGCACTCTGTTCTGATTGGGCCAGTGGGGAGCCGCCCGGTCACCACTTAGCATGTTTGAGAGACAGCTAGGCTGTTGAATGGGGGTTTTTCCTGCATAAAAGCAGGGCCTTTGGGACTGGAACTTAAGAAGCCGCCACAGGACCTAAGAATCTGAAGAGGGAAGAAGCTGAGCCATCTGCAACGACGACACCACCGGTGAAGCCCTGCTGCAACGAACTCACCACTTTCCCGACGACAAGAGAAGATCTTCTGCTGGTCGAGTCTTCTTCCTCTGAGCTGGTGGGACCAACCAGTTCACCCCTTTCGCCTTATAAAGACGTCTCTTGGTCGAATCGCCCATGCCAAGCACCCCGGCGGCCGGATAGCCAACCTTCACCACTTTGACCGCGAATAAAAGGAACGCACCTTTCCCCGACGAAACATCCCTGTGCAGTGCAACAACTCCATGTTTCCTCCTCGACGAGATCCTCTCTTCCCCTGGTCGAAACAACGAACTGCAACCACTGCCAGGAACAACTGCCACCGCTGGAGCTTCCTCTCTCTTTAAGGTCCTGCCTGGCCTCCCTTTCTTCGGTTTGCCCAAGGTGACCCTTAAATCCTTGGCTTTCCAACTGGGTTGGCCCCAGACCTTCTAACTTTACCTTCTTGAATCGCCCCAACCTCTTTTTGAATATTCTGCAAAGACTTTTAGTGCATTTTAAACCGTGTGATCCTGGGCACATTTCGCTTTGCTCCATTTAAAGTGGGCCTGGCCTATGAACTTTGGCTCTACAGTATATACTGCCTTTATTCCCTTGTTGAGAACTCCTAAAAGTGTTGGGACCTGTTTTATTTCTATGCTCTGCCTTTTTCTCTCCCTTTAACTGAACTATTAGAGTGCCATCAGGTTACGTGCTCACATCTGTTTAACAAATCGTGGTGTTTTAACTCTGACTTGTCTAATAGTTATCAAGGGATGTGTGTATACTTTACCTGACTGTGTTTTAACTTACTTTTGATTTAGAGTGCTAGTATATTGCCTAAAGTGTGTTTTAAATAAATAATTATATACTTTTTATACAAAGCTCTGGTCAGTGTTTGTTTGCTCTACTGTGTTTTTAGCCCTATTGTGTATACTCTATATACTTCCCTACTCTTCTTGAGAGAAGTCTGACTGCTCAGCCACAGCTACCCGGTATATCTGGGTGGTGCAGACTGCTACCAATTGGGTTTACTGCTTACTCCTGCAGTCTTTATCTTTTTGCAGTGTTCCCTAAGGGAACTGCACATGATTCTGCCTAACAGTCAGTGTCTGCATGGGCTGCAACTGTGACTTCTTGAGGTTGAGAGAAAAACCCAGCTCGTGCAGTGTGTTCATAAGAGCGTGGGAGGTATGGTGCACTGCTTCCGGAGATGTAGCCCTGACGATCCAGTCGTCCAGGTACGGTAAATGTGGTGGCCTGCGACCTGAGGAGGGCCACCAGGGTTTTCATCAGCCTGGTAAAGACCCTGGGGGCCGAGTTGAGGCCGAAAGGGAGCACCTTGTATTGGAAATTGTAGCCTATGATCCTGAATCATAGAAAGGAACGATGAGGATGCCAGATCGGGACGTGTAGGTACGCGTCTGTTAGATCCAGGAAGCACATCCAGTCTCCCTTGCACAATGTCTCCGCTATCAAAGCTGGCGTAACCATCTTGAATATTTGTAGAGGTAGGGAGAGGTTGAGGGTGGAAAGGTCCAGCACAACTCTCAGGCCCGCCTGGTTCTTTTTCTGAATGGCGAAAATCCTGGCGTAAAAGCCCAAGCCTCGCTGGGAGGCTGGGACTTCCTCCACTGCCTGGTTCTCGACGAGCGACCAGATCTCTGCCAAAAGAGTTGCTGTCCCAACCCGTGGGAGTGGAGTGGAGGGGAGGAGAGAGAAGGATAGGGAGGCGGTACCCCGTGGAGACTACAGAGAGGATTCAGGGGTCGCAAAATTCTGGCACCAGAATTGTGCCTGGAGAGCAAGCCCTTACTCCCCCCCCACTTTTTGTTGTTTGCGCCGATGCTGGGATGGTGAACGGTTAGGCTGCCTGGACCTCCGCTCTTGGAAGCCATGGAAACGTCCGTATGTACGCCCCTTCTCAGAGTGTTGCTGTGACTTGGTGTACGGTTTGGGCGTGGTCTTTGTAAGAATGGATAAAGACTTGGCTGTTTGAGAGCTGTTTTTCTTTTAATCCAGTGATAGAGGTCACCCCCTTCGAACGGAAGATCCAGTATGCATTCCTGGACATCTGGGTTGAATTTTGTAGCACGGAGCAAGGCCGGGGAAATGTAGATGGCACGGCCAGAGGTGTCAATGTGGGACACGGAGGAGGCCATGATGGCCTGCGCCGCGATCTTGGCCTCTGCCAATCCCGCCTTGAATCGTGATTGGCTCTGAGGCAGAAGCTCTGGGTGGAAATCCGCAATTTCCTGCTAGAGCCTCTGGTTAACGGCTGCCAGCATGGCATCCGCTCTGGCTTGACGCAGGTGCAAGGACGCATTGCAATACAGCTTCTTCCTGTACACCTACAAGATCTTCTCCTTGCCTAGCAGCGCTGCAGAGGAGGAGGCTGAGGATGACTGAGGCTTGGAGTACAGTGATGCTTCAGCAATCACTGAGGAGTATGGCTGAGGATGGGCTGATAGCAAGAGTGTATCCCCCTCCATCTGCCTGTACTTGGCGTCCAGGTGTTTATTCACCAAGTGGGGCTTGAGCCAAACCCTTCTTGGCCAAGGCAACTACCTCCTTCTGAATCGGGATCCCGGTTCTGGCAACGGGACGTAGCATGAAGACTTCTGCGAGGACCTCCTCTGCTGGTTGCTCGACCTCGGGCTGAGGAAGGCCTAAGTACTCTGCCAGCCCTGCCAGGCGTTTGTGGAAGGCCTTGGCTGAAGACAGCATGTAGGGGTCCTCCTCCTCCTCTGTGTCCACCAGTGGATCCGGAGGCTCCGGCACCAGAGCGGGAGTGCCAGGAGCTGGGGGCTGCGGTACGGGGATCAGAACCAGAGGCTGCGGCGCAGGTTGGTGCTAAACCGCGTGCGAGAGCGGCTGGGGGGCTGGAGCGGGCTGCTGAGGTTGAACAGGGACCGGAGGCTAAACTGGGGCCTGAGGCGCCAGCGGAACAATTGGAGGGAGCAAGTCCCTGACGGCATCCCTGAAGATGACCCCCATCTGTGCAGATTTCATGAGCCCGAGGAACTTTTCAAAGAACCTGTCCACACAGGCTGGATTGGTGGTAGGCGATAGAGACGGGGTAGCGGGTGGCTGCTGGAGCCGTTGCGTGCCCTGCCCATGTGGACGCAGCAGGAACCTGCCATGCGCAAAGGAAGGATAAGCTGTAGGCCCTATACCTGGTTGACACTAGTCCCACCTCGACACACGGTCCTCTGCCTGCTTTCCCTGGAGGGGCGTCAGCCGGATGTCTGGATTTTCTGGCACGCCGGCCATCTTGTCGAGTCGCCATCCATGTCCATGCGTTGTGTTGCTCGGTTCACTGGGCCCGCCCCATCTAGGACTCTTTATTTATTTATTTATTTATTCACATTTGTTGAGCGCACAACAGCCCGAAGGCATCATGGCGCTTGTTACAGTGGGTAATCATAGCTTAGTTACATACAAATACAGACAAGCATACTAAGTACAGTTAGTATACGCAGTTGGTGGAGCATGAGGATAGTGAGGTGGGAAAGTGTAGGCAGTTAGCTGAAGAGAGCAGTTTCAAGGTTTTTCCGGAAGGTATGGAGAGACATTTCAGCTCTGAGTGCAGTTGGGAGCGCGTTCCATAGCTTAGGGGCAATGTATGGAAAACCTATCCCTCATGCCTTTGCCATGTTGATGCGCAGTACAGTAAGTTGGCTGGAGTAGCATGATCTAGTGGGACTGGCTGAGTGTGACCTGGATAGTTTGTCTGAGAGGTATTATGAAGGTGCTGTGTAGTTGATGCATTTGTGTGTGGTAGTAAGAATTTTGAACGCAATGCGGTCTTTGACTGAAAGCCAATGTAGAGTCTTTCTTGCTTGTGTGACGTGGTCTCTTTTAGGTATACTTAGGGCTGCTCTGAGTGAGTTATTTTGGGTAATTTGGAGTCTGGTTAGGTTTATTTTGGAGGTTCCGGCTAGGAGTGCATTGCAGTAATCCAGCCTGACCCCTATAGTAGCTCTAGCAAAGGAGAGACAGTTGTCCTTGGTTAGGAACGGCTTTATAGCATTAATGAGTTTAGTGCTCAGGGCTGAGGCAGAGACAATAGCACTGACTTGTTTGTCCATGGACAGTGTGGCATCAATGTGGACCCTAAGGTTTTAACAGAGGATAAGACTGGGATTACACAGCTGTTGATGCGGAAGTTAGAGGAGAGCGAGTCAAGAATAGCTAAGGTAGACTTTTGGCCACGAATGAGAATTTCTGTCTTGTCCCCATTGAGGCAAAGGCCATTTGTGGCCATCCAGGCTTGGATGGTGGAGTAAATTTGCCGTAGGGTTGTAGCGTCTTGGTGATAAATTCCTGTAAGAGGAAGGATCACCTGGGTATCATCAGCATAGTTTGTGTATGTGATCCCAAGTGCATCCAATTTATCAAAGAGGGGCTTTGTGAAAAGAATGTATAGTGTAAGGGAAGTACAGGATCCCTGGGGAACACCACAGTGAATGATGGTGGGTTCTGCATTTGCTATATTAGAAAAAACTTTCATAGCTCTGCCTTCTAGGAAGGAGGTGATCCAGGTAGCTGCATGGTTAGAGAGGTGTGCAGCATGCGGTGAGATGTTTGGTGAGGGTTTTGTGATCAACCAGATCAAACGCCGCAGAGAGGTCTAGGAGGAGGAGGAGGGCAGGCTTGCCCTTGTCAAGGATATGGGTGATTTGGTTTTTAAAGTCTAGTAAGGCAGTTTCAGTTCTGTGCCCTTTGCGAAAACCAGACTGTCTTTTTCCTAGGATAGAATTAGTTTCAAGGTAGAGTTGGATTTGTCTGTGGGCGGCCTTATCCAATATTTTAAGAAGAAACGGGACGGTCGTTGTGGGGGTGTAGTTATTAGGTTGAGAGGGGTCTACCCAGTCCTCTTTAAGGCTGTCAGGGACTATGCCTGTTTTGAATGAGGAGTTGATGAAGGCATTAAGGAGAGGAGCAAGTGACTCAGCACATTCCTTGATGATTTTAGGGCCACACATCGCCCTTGTATTTCAATGGTTTAAGGTGTTTGAGGATGTCTATGACTTCTGTTTCTGAGATTTCCATAAATGAGAATTTGGGAAAGTTGCTTGTTTTGGTATTGGGCAGGGTCTGAGTCAGTTGGTTTTGCTTGAGCAGTGCATTATAGTGGTCTAAAATTTTGTTTTGAAGGAGGTCTATTTTTTTTAGCATAGCAGATTGTATGCTGGTGCACCAAGCTTCATCTTTAACATTCTCTTCAGTGCAGATGGGAGGGTCTGTCAGTTCTTTAAAGATGGTAAAGAGTTCTTTGGTTTGAGAGTTGGCATCGGAAATTCGGCGATTGTATGCTTCAGATTTGGCATTGAAGATGGTGTCTTTGTACTTTTTGGCAGTTGTTTGGAAATTCTCTTTAGTGATGTCACAGGGGTTTGCCTGCCATATTTTTTTGCGCCTGGCGTTTGCTTTTACGCAGGGTTTGGAGCTCCTCTGTGAACCAGGAATTAGAGTGGAATGATTTTTTCTCTTTTTTATTTTCTAGTGGGGCAATGGTGTTAACTGCGTGAGCAAGGGTGTCCTTGAGTATATCTGCTAAGATGTTTGGGTCTTGAGAGAATGGGGGTGCTAGGCACGGAAGATCAAGAAAGGCTTGTATGTTTTCCGCAGTGAGTTTTTTTTTCGCTTCTAGCTAAGGTAGCAGGTGCGGGAGTGGTAGATTTAGTACATGGCGTTATGGGGATGGTGAATTGCAGGCAGTTGTGGTCTGTCCAAGGGAGGACAGTGTTGGAGGTGATGGATGAGTCACAGTTATGGTCAATCACCCAATCTAGGATGCAGCCTTTAGAGTAGGTGGGGAAGTCATTTTCTGTGAGAAACCCAGATCAAAGAGGTCCTTGGTGAGAGAAGTAGCAATTTTGTCATTCGGGTCATTGAATCCTAAATTGAGGTCGCCTAAGTGTAGGGTTTTGGTAGATTTTTTAATATTGTCACCGAGAAGGTGGATGACTTGTCCTTGGAAGTCTGTGGGGAGTTCCGGTGGCCGATAAATGACATGAATATTTATGGTGTTTCTTGGAGAGAGTGATAGTTTGGAATGTCTACATTCCCTTCCCCTTGGTGGGGTAGTGGCCTAATATATATGGCCTCTTTAAAGATTAGAGCTACCTCCCCTCCTATTTTTGAAGGCCTGTCCTGTCTGAGGATAGAGTAACCTTCTGGTAAGGCTAACGTGATGATAGGGCCGGATGCCTCGTGAAACCACGTTTCCGTGATGGCTAATATATCTAGGTCCTGACTTATGATTAGATCAATTACTTCTAGTGCATGGGCAGTAAGAGAGCATACATTGAGTAGAGCACATTTGTAGTGCAGTGCCTGGTTGTTCCTTTTTGATAGAGCTGAAGAGCCTTTTTTAGGTGTGGTGTTATGTTCTTAAGTAGTGTTGAGGCTGGGCATTGTGTGGGTCAGCTTCGTATTGCTGGGATTGTGGGCAATCAAGCAGTGGTGACTAGTGTTTGCTCTGAAAGTGGTGTGTGATCCTAGTCGGGTGTTTCTGAGTGCTACCTGTGTAGGAAGGGCAGAGAAGTTCGTAGGGCGAGCGCGTGTTCTGAGTCTCTAGAGTCTTGACTGGCAATTTGGTGCATGCGTGAATACATGCGAGTTGTAGTGAGTGGGGTGGTCGGGCCTAGGCAAGATGTCCATTGTGTGAGTATTAGGACTGACAGAGTTAATAAGCTTAGAGGGCTCTAACCTGTGATGATTAGGTAAGAATTTAATGGTGAGTAAGGTACCTAGCATGCATAGGTAAAGTGGAAAGGTGCACATACTGAAGGAGAGGTTAGGGTACATTTAACAGTTTGACTAACTAGGAGCGTGTTAGACTAGCGACAGCTGGCTATTTCTAGTAAGCATAGCTGTTGACTAAATCGAATATTCTATGGCAGGATATGTCTAGCACTGGTAGAAGAGACTATTTAAGACACTTTTATGTGCAAATTACACTTCATGCAGTATTAGCTATACAAGTTAAACTATATCAGAAAATGAATGGCCAAGATGAGGTAAGCTATTTCAGAACACTCATAGCTACAAATGATAGCGCAGCTTCATGCAACATTGGTAATGACAAATGTACTTATTACAGAGCATGTGGGGCGTGAAACAGAATGGGCTCTTACAGTGCAGGCACAGCTTTGAGAGACAGGCTGAAGCATTTACAATACTTCACATAACATATAGAAGGTGAACGTTATGTTGATTCAGCGTGCATAATAAAGACAAAAGTATGCTGTTATGAGACAGGCTTTACACGGCATAACATTGGGCGGTTTGTCCTATACAAACTGGCATAGGTCGGAAGAGTATGCAGCCGTGCTAATGCCATAGCGGCAGTGTCATTGTTTGTAGTATGCAATCAAGTTCTCCAGGTAGACTGGTAGGCAGAGAGTGTAGGCCTTTGTTCTGTTGTGGGCGTACAGCACTATGACTTCAATGTGAAGCTGTGAGTGGGTAACTGGGCAAACGCTTACCTGGAAGCTGAACACGGACAGCGTTCTATGGCCCCAGGCTCCTACGGCTCCGACAGGCTCGGGAGAGGTACCTTTGTCGGTGGACCGGCTTAAACCTGCCTGTCCACCTAATTGACTTATGAAGCTGAGTAAAGAGGTGCAGGATCTGTGGATGCAGTTGGTGAGGCAACTGGGTGGGCGGCGGAGTTGAGGCATAGATGCTTCTTCGTTGTTCGTAATAGCCCAGGCCTTACCTTTGGATATGTGGCTGGGTGAGGGGTAGTGGGGCTGCTCCTGCAGTGGTCCACGCAGACAGCCTTCCTAGGCTGAGTCGGATGCTGGATCTGGGGATCGGGACAGGTACCTTTGTCGTGTACCTTCGTTGGTGGGCCGGCTTACGCCTGCCGGTCCACCTAATTGGCTTATGAAGCTGAGGCAAGAGGTGCAGGATCCAATCCGTTCGGGGCACAATGAAGCTGGTTGTGAGGCTGGATGCACTGCAACAGATCAGGCGGCCATCTTTGAAAAGGGGCTACCACGTGTTTTGCAATGCGGCCGAAATACCGAAAATAATGATTACAGGCTGATAAACATGCCAAATTCTACAGGCATGATTCGTCGGGGCATCCTACTAAAAGTGGATGCAGTTGGTGAGGCGACGGGGCAGGCGGCGGAGTTGAGGCATAGATGCTTCTTCGTTTTTCATAATAGCCCAGGCCTCACCTTTGGATATGTGGCTGGGTGATGGGTAGTGGGGCTGCTCCTGCAGTGGTCCATGCAGACAGCCTTCCTAGGCTGAGTCAGATGCTGGATCTGGGGATCGGGACAGGTACCTTTGTCGTGTACCTTCGTCGGTGGGCCGGCTTACGCCTGCCAGTCCACCTAATTGGCTTATGAAGCTGAGGCAAGAGGTGCAGGATCCAATCCGTTCGGGGCACAATGAAGCTGGTTGTGAGGCTGGATGCATTGCAACAGATCAGGCGGCCATCTTTGAAAAGGGGCTACCACGTGTTTTGCAATGCGGCCGTAATACCGAAAATAATGATTACAGGCTGATAAACATGCCAAATTCTACAGGCATGATTCGTCGGGCATCCTACTAAAAGTGGATGCAGTTGGTGAAGCGATGGGGCAGGCGGCGGAGTTGAGGCATAGATGCTTCTTCGTTTTTCGTAATAGCCCAGGCCTCACCTTTGGATTTGTGGCTGGGGGAGGGGTAGTGGGGCTGCTCCTGCAGCGGTCTACGCAGGCAGCCTTCCTAGGCTGAGTCGGATGCTGGATCTGGACTCTTGAGTGTGGATCATGGGGCCTACCCTGTTCCTCAGGCCTAGGCCTGGTAGGCGTTACGCCTTCAGCGGATCTGCCGGTAGAAATGCGTAAAGGCGCCCCCTTGGACATGATGCCGGTACTATGGCATAGCCCCTCGGGTAAAGACCAGATAAAAGGACCTTCCGGTCCCTCAGCACCCTCACCGGGAGGATCGGTAGATCCCTCAGCCTCTCAGCTGGTAGCTGATACAGCCTCTGTACTTGTGCTGGTACTAGGACCTGGGCGGTCCCTCCCGTGCGGGAGAGTCCTTGGGAAGGAGTCTCCCTTGCGGGGTGCACTTGAAAAGAACAGCCCTACCTTGGGCTTGGATCGATGATAGACGAAGTCCTTTAGGTCCTCTGGAGGCGATCTGTGGAAGAGCACCCTCCACCTGGCCAGCTTCAAAGACCTCGAGGAAAGCGTGTTGCGCGCGGTACAAGCTTGCCAGCCATGGTCAGGGCCAAAGCACCGTAGGCAGAGAGCGTGGGGGTCTTTAGTCGGGAAGAGCCCGTCGCAGGATGGATACCTGCTGAACCCTGTGGAAGTCGACATGCACCTGGGAGGAGTGTGACGCCTGAGGACCGAGTTCCTGAATTGTAAAAAGACAAAGAGAAGAAGTATCCATGCGTGGAATTACAAGGACGAAGCCAAACCCAGGAGCGCTGGTGAATTCGGCACGTTCATGTCGACGTGGAAAAGGGGACTGAGGTGTGGTGCCGGAGGGCAGAGTCAGGGCAGCGCATGCTCCCAGGGCCGCACCCCTGCGCACCTCTAAATTTAAAGGGGAAGAAGGTTTTTTCTGGTGAAAAAGGTTCTGTCTCCCGTCCCTCACAAGGGACGCCCATGTAGTATGGAGGAAAGGGGACGGGACGTAAGAGTAGGGGTAGACGTGAATCCCCCCTCTCCTGAGACTGGCTGCCGCTACCGCCATCATTTTGGTGAAAACCCTTGGGGCGGAGGTCAGCCTAAATGGCAGAGCCCGAAACTGATAATGAGAACCGCCAACCGCGAACCTCAGGTACTTTCTGTGCTTGAGATGGATTGGCACATGAAAGTAAGCATCCTGAAGGTCCAATGATACCAACCAATCTTGGAATTGGAGAGCCTGAAGGATCTGAGAAAGTGTTACCATCTTGAACTTGTCCTTCCTGAGGAACTTGTTCAAGTTTCTTAAGTCCACAATGGGTCTCAATCCTCCGTCCTTCTTGGAAATAAGGGGAGTACCAACCCTTGTTCCTCTCCGCTACAGGTACATGTTCTATTGCACCATTCTCTAGCAGGGTTAAGATTTCCTGCACAAGGAGCGGATCTGGAATTTTGACAGAATTGGTCCCGGTGGATGATCCTGAGACCGTCTTTGAAAGGGAAGGCAGTAACCCTGGGCTACTGTTTCCAGTGCCCAAACATCTGAAGTAATGCCCCCCCATTCGTTCAGATGCTGAGAGATTCTGCCTCCCACCGTGGTCTTTTGGTTTAAGGCCTCAGAGTGGCTTAGAGGCTGCTGCAGCAGCGGCTGAAGATACAGTTGCCATTGCTGGGGCTGATCTAGCACCCTTTCCTTGTCCACCACAAGCACATCTTTTTTGTCCCCTTTTGTACAGTCTGTCCTCTTCCCTTTCCAAATGTGAAATAGAAATAAAAAGGACAATCCCTCCAGGAAGATAAGCCTGAGTAGGGGTGTTGCTGAGGTTGACGTATGGAGGCGCTAAGTGATTTAGCCGCCGCTTTAGAGGTCTGCAGCTTCTCCAGACTCTCATATGGCTTGCTGTCAGACAACCTCAAGCCATCAAAGGGCATATTGAGTAACCTGGCCTGCACATCCGGTGCAAAGTCAGATTTTCTCAGCCATGCAAACCTGCGTAGCACGGTGCTAGTAGCCATGGACCTGCTGATGCTGTCAGCAGTGGCCAGTCCTGACTGGAGACACTCCCCCATTGCCACCTTCCCATCCTTCACAATAGCCAGGAAGCTGTCTCCCTCCTCGCCTTCCGGAATGTGTTCAGCTGCCATATTAATGCAGTCCCACAGGGTGTAAGTAAACCTTGAAAGGGTGCAGGTAACATTAGCTGATTTCAAGGCCATACTGCCTGAAGAAAAGATCTTACGCGCCCAGGTGTCCACCCTCTTGTCGTCTTTATCCGGGGGAATAGATGGATAGGCCGACTGCCTGGTTGATGTGGCTGCCTGAACCACCAGGCTTTCGGGTGTAGGATGTTTTGTTAAGTAATCGGATCAATACTGGAAGGCCTATATTTTCTGGCAAAGGTTTTATTTATAGAGGGTCCAGATTCTGGAGTATCCCAGTTTTCCGAAACTCTTTTCTGCAGAGCTGCATGAAAAGGTAAAACAAGGTCTTTGTGAGGACCTTGGGTCAGTATATCCGTCATGTCATCCTGTTCGTAGGTTGGAGAGCTCCTGCTCCAGCCCATGTACGCAATAACTCTATTCATGAGGCTTCTGTTTGCATAATCCGCATGCTCAGTTGGATCAGGCTTGCCAAATTCAAGCTCTGGCGAGGTGTCTATGCCGCTAGCTGACTGAAGGCAGTCATAAAGATCGGTAATTTTGGACTCCTGATCAATAAGTTCTTCAGGAAAAATGTTTGTGCCATACCTCCCACCAAAAGGAGAAGATTCCTCCTCCGAGGCTCGATCTTTTGGCAGAGGCCTCGGAATGGTCGAAGTGACCGTCGAAGGTGTCGACGCAGTTAAAGAAAATGGCGTTGATGACGCTTTCACCAATGGCGTCGATGACGCTTTCGCCAATGGCGTTGATGGAACTCTCGACATGAGCGTCAATGAAGCCTTCGACAACGGTATCGACGGAGGTTTCGACAGAAGTGCCAATTTACTCAACGTTGCCTTCCATCTATGTTTCGCTGGGTCTGACTCTGATGGAGTCGACAACTTAGTCGATTTGCTCTTTTTTCTGCGGTATCGGGGAGATACTTCGTTCTCGAGACGATACCCTCGATGATTTTTCGTCGGATCGAGAGCGACGTGCAGATTTGGTAGTCGGCCTTGTCATAGTAGTCTTAGACCTCCGTGAGTCGTCCAAAGGGGCGACCGGGGCATGGCGTCTGCGTGAATCCTTCAAGGGGGTCGAGGCCACATTCTCGAAGATTCGCAGCATTGCTTTCTTGAAATCATCAAATTTTTGGGGAGAATCAGTCTTGGTTGGGCACCTGATAACCTCTGCAGAGGAATCAGAGGAAGAGGAAGATGGAGACCTATGTCATCTCTTTTTTGCCTTTTTTGACAAAGAAGACGACGATTGTCTCGACCAACTCCTCGATCGAGATTTTTTTGACTTTTTGCGTCGGGACGAATCTTTGGGCTCACCCGACTTTTTATCCCTCTTCGAAGATGACTTTGAAGTCGCCCTCCCCACCGCCAGTTTACCTCGGCGCTCCCTGAGAGCATCACAGATCAGGCTCTGGTGTGGCTATCCTCTTTCCTCTTGGACCGGCCTTCCCAGGTTGAACTTGGGTCCTTCCTCCCCTCCATCACACTCTCTACATGTGGTGTTCCCCAGGGATCTACCCTCTCGCCCTGGTTTTTCAATGTCTATCTGGTTCCGTTGGCCTGACTGATCTCTACTTTTTCCTCTAACTTTCAATGTTATACGGATGACACGCGGCTCTCTTCCAGGCTATCCTCGGCCTCTTCAATCATCCCTGACTGTCTTTCTTCTATTCGGGCATGGTGCACCTCTAATGATCTCTGCCTTAATGCCAGTAAGACAGAGATCCTGCTCATCAGGACTCCCGCTCTCGCTTTTCCCCTTTTACTCTGGCCGAATTCCCTTGGCCCTCCACCCTCTACCCTCTTGTGAGGCAAAAACCTTGGGGTCATTTTCAACTCCACTCTCTCCTTCTCTCCACCCATCACGCACGTCTCTAAAAAGTCCCATTTCCAATTGCACCTCCTCAGAGGTATTCTACCTTTTCTCACCTTCCCCTAGAAGCTCACTGTTTCCAGAGCCCTGGTTCTCTCTAGGCTTGACTATTGCAACAGCCTCTTACCCAACCTACCTAACTCTACCCTCCGACCTCTGCAACTCATCCATAACAGCACCGCGAGATTTATCCTTGGCCTCAAGCCTAGGGACTGCATCTGTCTGCCCTGATATACCTACACTGGCTCCCGGTGGCTGAAAGGATCAAGTTCAAGACCCTATGAATTGTTCACTAGGCCTTCTGGGGACGGGGCCCGCTCTATCTCCAATGCTCTCTTCCTAAGTACCTTCCTTCCAGAGCCATCCGCTCATCTACCTGCAATTCTCTACGTGTGAGTCACTTCGCCAAGCAGAGACTGGGTGGTACATCTCTTTCCTCTGCAAGTGCCTTCCTCTGGAATGGCCTCCCTGCCACTCTCTGCCTTGAGCCGGACCCCTTTAAGTTCTGGAAGCTCCTCAAGACCTTCCTTTTCTCATCTTCCTTCTCTCTGCCTTTCCGCTGCTAACCTTTCCCCACCTTCCTTTTCTCTCTGCCTTCCCTCTGCTTTCCTTCCTTCCTCCTGATGTTATGTTGACTGGCTGCCTAGGGATCCTCTGAGTCTTAAAGGACACCTGCCCCCACTCCTTGCCCAGTCCGTAGCACTTGCCTTCGGGCCCTCCTGCACTGCCACCTGGTCTTCCTTGCACTTACTCGGTATGTTCCCTTTGGAGGCCTGCCGTCCTGCACTTAACCAAGGGCACTGTTCCACTGGGTGCACTTCTCCCCCTATCCCCTCGCCTGCATTTCTTGTCTGAACACTTGCACAATCTTAATTATACTAGGCCTATTAAGATTGTTTGTCTTGTTCTCCCCTGTTTTCCCCCTCCCTGCCTGGTTGCGCCTTAAAACACTTGTGTATAGGCACATTATAAATAGCATATCAATCAAGATAACTCAAATCTGTGTTTTAATGTCTGATTTATTGTTCTCTTTTTTATGTAATGTTTGTGTAAGGTTTATTGTTAATGAAACCATATACACAATAATAAAAATAAAAAAAGCCTTGCTGGAACTGTCACCTGGCGTTTGAAAACCAGGACCACCTTGAAGATGTTCACCACTCTGACCTTGGGTGGGAAACCCTGATTGAGGCTAGGGTCCAAGACCGTCCTGATGAATCGGAGGGACTGGGACCGAAAAACCTGTGACTTATTGTAGTTCAGGGGGAAGCCCAAGCTGTGCAACAGTCTACACATCCGGTACAGATGTGTTGATGCTAGACCTGGCGAGTGGACTGGGACGTGCCAGTCATCCAGGTAGGACATGAATGCCTTCCCTCCTGAGGCAAGCCGCTGCTACTGCTAGTAGCTTGGTAAAAAAGCTGGTTGCCGAAGACAGTGCAAAAGGAAGAACTTTGAACTGGTAATGACAGTGCCCCACTTTGAATCTCAGATGCTTCCTGTGCTTCTTGTGGATAGCCAGATGAAAATAAACATTCTGTTCATGACCTGCGCCTGGAGGATCTGGGCTAGAGTGACCGTCTTAAACTTGTCTTTGTGCAAGTACGAGTTCAGAAGCTGCAGATGCAGAATGAGCCTCAGACCTCTGTCCTTCTTTGGCACCAGAGAATGTTTTGAGTACCAACCCCTGCCTTCTGAGCAGGGTACCATCTCTATGGCCCCTTTTGCCAGAAACTTAAGGATCTCCCCCAGCCGGAGAGGTTCCAGAGGCAAGGGCTGGTGACAGGGGGGCTGGTCTGGAGGCAAGAGGATAATTAAAGTCAGTATCCCTGCTGGACGACTTGTAAGGCATAGGTGTCCGAGGTGGTATTTTACCATTTCTTGCCAAACTGGGATATCCTGCCCCCAACAGGGGATGAATGGTGGAAGCCTGCTTCATAGAGGCTTCGGATTGGGGTCACGAAGGACACTGAGGAGGATGAAGCGGCTCCTCTTGGCGCACTACATCCCCTACCACATTGGGGGCGGTGTTGTCCTTGCCTGCCTGAGGAAGACTGACCTTTACCCCCTTGGGCATAAGAGGTGAAGGGACGAAAAACCATACCCCTGCCCACTGAGTTCGCTGGACATTGTTGCTGCATCGCCAGCCCCAACAATTTGGCTGTCCCCTTAGAGGCTTGTAATTTTTGGAGCGACCCGTCAGCCTCAGTGCTGAACAAGTTCATGCAATCAAAGGGCATCTCTAGAAGCTTCTCGTGGATGTCAGTGAACCGTGATGTCCTCAGCCAAGAAAAGCACTTAACACAGTTCTGGTGTCATCATCCTAGTGGCGCAGTCTGCAGTGTCCAGGCCAGACTGCAAAATCTGATGATAGGCCTCCTTGACATCTTTAATAATGGCCAGGAAGCTATCCCTCATCTCCCATTCAGGGATGTGCTCCGCTGCCTCAATTATTACTGACCAGAAACCAAAGGAAATGAGGTGGTCTTCAGGTTCACCATAGTGGACTGCACCACCAAATTTTTCAGAGAATTGGGGATCTTCCATTTCAATTATTTCCTTCGAGGCTGATAGTAGAATTGTTTCCTTTCGTTGGTCAAATGATGATTGCGGGTGGCACAGCGTCTTTGAAGTCGTTTTCAAGAGGGAGGCATTTGCTCTAGTTTGGAGCATTCTGCTAAAGCTGCTTGAAGAATCTTTGCGGTCGCAATTGACCAAGAGGTTTTTTTACCACTCACTAGGTGACGCCACCAAGTTTCTTCTTCTAGGAGAGGGCTAAGGTATGCTTTTCTCAGGCCTAAGGTCGCCGGGCAGGTCATCAACAGGTGTCAGACTGATTTGATTGAAGAGATGTCCTTACAGAGTCTGCAGGAGCTGGTCGTCGATGTTAGGCAGAATCCTGTGCAGTGCCCTTAGGGACCACTACACACAATTAAGACTACAAGTGGCAATACAAGTTTTACCTTTGGTACAAGCCTGTACTACTATGTTAAAGTGGTAGCAGTAGCGGAGCAGCCAGGCGTATCTCAAGAGTATATGAGCAGTAGCAGAGATTACACAAAGGGACCACAATTACTGTGACTCAAGCAAACACTGACTCAAGGTTTCAGGTAGAAAAATATAAGTACATTTATTTTTAAACCATTTGCTATAACACAACACTTCTATTAAATTCAAAACCACACGTACAATATACTACCACTAACCACTGTACATTATGACTCAAGGTAAGTACCCTGTGTTTGAATGGACCGGTGTTACGAAACTAGACATGTTACCGTGAATACGATTGCGATCACTTTTTGACAGTTCGGTCTACTAAATAAACGTGTATCTGTGACAAGAAATGCTACCGGGGCAAAAACACACTTAGCACCTGAGATACCCAGAGGGAGTTGGAGGCAAAAATCATAGGCAATATTATAGTTAGGCAGACAGAATCGAAGAACACTCATAGGAGGAATTCAAGAGTCAAAGGGCGGGAGCCAGGGTCAAGTGACACCGGGTGCCTTTTGTCGAGGATCACACAGTCGGACAGTTCACGATTCAACGTAGCCAAGAGTACTTTGATATTGTCAATGTTCAGAAGCAAATGTTATAAGAAGGAGGGAAGACAAGGGCAAGCCTTGGAGATGAAGAAAAGGGATTCACCCTAATTCCTCAAGCAGGGCACAGTACCTTATTCAGTGGAGAAGCTGGTGCCCTGGCAGTTGTTCCTGTTGGTTTCCGCAGACCCACGGTTCCTGGAGCTTCGATGTGAAGGAGGACGTCTTAAGGGGTCTGCACCACACAGGGATGAAGCAGGCAGCAGCGACGATGAATAAAAGGCACGCTCCTTAAAAACAGGAGAGGATCTTCAGATGGCTATCCGGACCACTACAGCAGTGTGCAGCGATTTCGACCAAGGAAGAGGATCCTCTGGCTGTAGAAGATGAGCTGGTTATCCCCACCAAGCTCAAGGGAAGAAGACTCCGGACTGGATCTTCTCTGGTCGTCGAAGGGTAGATAGCTCAGGACTGCAGCAGGGCTTCACCGGGACGGGGTAGTTGCAGCAGCCGACTTCTTCTCCGCTTCTCTTCGGTTCTTTGTAGTCCCAGTGGCGACTCTCTGACTTCTAGCCCAAGAGACCTGCCTTTTATGCGAAAAACCCCCATTCACACAGCCTGGCTGGCAATCATGCAGCAGGGGGTTGTCCAGCCCAGACAACCGCCTCAGCCAATCATGGCAAAGTGCGACTTGGGTTTCCTAGGATACCCTGTGCAGGGGGTGACTACACCCCTCCCTCACATTCAGCCCACCTAGACACCCCAGGCGCCTGGAGGAGGGCTTCTGAGCAGAAGCCCGCCAAAAGACGGTGAACAAAGGAGGCAAATCTGGTTTGCCGCGCAAAGTAAGACACAAGAAGGACTTTAACAAAAAGAAATGGCGAATAAACGCGACCGGAGCCAAAAGAAAAAGTATTTGGTCAAGCGAGTTTAAGTTTGAGGCTAATATAATAGCTTAAAACAATACCATGTTTATCTAATATAATCGCGGTCGAAAAGTTAGGGTAGATACCACTGCCACCAGCCAAGTCTAAATGTTAAAAGAGCAAAACAATGCTCTAGGAGGTATAGATACAAAGGGATACAAAGTAACCCTTTCCAGCACTCCGTGGAAGATGGGGTGTACTGGACCTGTGGTAATTTGACTAAGTAAAGTCAATGGCAACTTTACCCTTTTCTGGGGGACTGTAGTCTAAAAGACAACCCTGTGTCACTGCACTGAAGGTGCTGTGTACCACACAAAAGAAGGGGGCTACTGAAGTGGTGTACTCCAGAGTCCACAATCATAAAACAGGTAAAAGACACATGGCAAAACATGGGTAAGAGTGGGGGAAAAGCTCACACTCTTACCAAGTGAAAGAAACTAAACTCCAGAAGTCCAGCAAAGCTGCTGGGAGACTACATAGGTGAGGGAAATTAGCCATAAATGAGAATTCTCCCTAACACTCGCCCCCCCCCCCAGAGTAAGGGACAGGAGGATTTAATCCACTCCTGGATGGACCTCATACCTCTAGTCGGTTAAAACATCCTAGAGAGACCATCAACATTTTGACGAAGAGCCAACCCAAGTACAAAACGGGTGTGCTCCGCTCATGGCAACAAGAGACGTCCATAGGGAGGCACACACGGGCACGGGGACCAACTTGGAGGATGAACCATTTAGCTCAGAATTCTTAACACTCGAGGATTGCTGTAAGAAATTGAATAAAGGGGTGCAGTGGAAAGCAAAGAGCCCGAGGGGATCAGCGAGCAAGGGCAACCAGGAGTCCACAAATCCTCCACACGAGAAAGAAAATCGACACTCATCCAAGCTCCCAAGTCACACTTCTGCCTTTGCAGAGCCGCACTACACAAGCAAAATAAGCCTTCGGCCTAGCACAGAATCTTGGAAACAGAAAGTGCCGCACTTCACCTCCAAGACGGAAAAATACCGCAAGGATGAAAAAAACACAGAAAGGAAGAAATGGATACTAAAGCTGGAGCAGATCCCTGGAAACGAGGTAGTACTAAATAGAGGTGCGGTGCTAGAACTACTGAGCTTCGTGCCTAATCTCAGATCTATAAACACGAAAGACCTGCTGATAGTGGACCCCAGCCAGAGCCAGCACAAATCCATCTCACACCTCTACGTGGCTTCTAAATCTGTGTTTCGTCTCCTGATAGCCGAGACGAAAGCTTTGCTGAAACTTGGATACGACATCATAGAATCAACTAGATCAGCACGGTTCAACCAACCAAGCCCAAAACGCGATTATTCAGCTGCTCTGGAAATGAGAAGCCCCTCGTCAAAACATCGTCAGTACACAAAAAACCATCGGCACGAGACAAGAGGGGAAAAATCAAATCATAGACACGAGTCACAAACTACTACTAAGGAGAAGGCCTACAAGGACCAGGGAGGCGAGAAAGCGCTGTCAAGAATAACCCAAGAACAAAATAACAGGAAAATGGACCTCACGATTACAAAAATGATCTTGGCAGACCAAATACGACCTTCGCTGAGGTGCAACTCGAGACTCAACCTAGTCCTGGGTCCTGAGTCGTGGTTATCCAAAGCACCGACTGGTGCACCAAGGAAATAGCAATCCAAGCACCATGAGTCCGGTTCAGCCTTCACGACTGTCAGGAAAGCTGAGAGATCCTGCATCCGACTAGGCTCATGGAACACCAGGGGACACTCGCATCTAACGCGACCAGGAGCCATTGAACTAAGAGATTATGATTTTCTATGTCTACAGGAAACCTGGCTCACAGAGGTCCCGACACTCGAGGGATACGAAATCATTCTTTCACCGACCACAAAAGGACAAACAGGACGTCCATCCTCTGGAATATTGACAGCATGTTGTCAAGGCTGTGGCTTTTCACTCGACTTCCCGCTATTTAGCAGTCCTTCCATCCTGATGACCAAAGCAGTTCAGACTGATCGCGAAGAACACCCAGCCAACCAACTACGGGAGCCACTGATCATTATAAATACGTATTGGAATCCAGCTGGAATCAGTGACACATCCTTTCTGGAACAAATGGAAAGAGCGATCGATGAGGCACTGTCGGCCCAGTTAACCCCTAACCTCTTGATTTGTGGAGACATCAACGCCACATGCCAGACCATCAGCATTTTGGTGGTGACTTTCTGCTCTGTGCTCAATGGAAAAATCAAATCTTTGAAGGCAGATTGACCATCTGAGTAACTTTGGGTTTTCCCCTTTCATTTGCATCAGCCATCTCAAGGGTTGATGGTCAGTCTGAATGCTGAAGGTAGACCCACACAAGTATGGTCTAAACCTCTTCAGTGCCCACACAATAGCAAAGCATTCTCTTTCTATTGTTGCCCACCTTGTTTCAGGATCCTTTAACTTCCTGCTGATGAAACAAATGGGGTGTTCCCTACCTTTCTCATCCAGTTGACTAAGGACTGCACCTATACCTACATTAGAAACATCAGTTTGTACAATGAAGGGTTGGTGGTAGTCAGGAGCTCTTAGGACTGGAGCTTGACAAAGGGCTTTCTTTAGACCTTCAAAGGCTTGATTGCACTCCTCATTCCAACGTACCTTTCTGGGGAATTTGGGACAGGAGATGACATTCAAGGGAGAAGCTATGGTCCCATAGTTCTCTATGCAGTTCCTATAATACCCAGTGAAACCTAAGAAGGCTCTCACTTGGGTTTGAGTAGTAGGGGTGGCCCAGTTTTGCACAGCTTGTACTTTGCTAGGCAATGGCCTGATTTCACCTCCTCCTACCTCACGTCCAAGGTAGACCACTGAACTCTGACCAATTTGACATTTGCTTGCCTTTATGGTCAGATGGGCCTGTTCCAGAGCCTGCAATACATATCCTAGGTGTTCAATATGTTCTTTCCATGTAGGGCTGAACAATGCAATGTCATCCAAGTATGCCATGCAGAAGTCCTCCATCCCATTCAGAACTTGATTGACCATCCTCTGAAATGTAGCAGGTGCATTCTTTAGTCCAAAAGGTATTACCTTGAATTGGTAGAGGCCAGCTGGGGAGGAGAATGTAGTTTTCTCCTTGGCATGGTCTGTCAGGGCTATTTGCCAATAGCCTGACATTAGGTCAAATGTGCTGAGGTACTTGGCTGCACCAGGTTTGTCCACCAGTTCCTCTGTCCTAGGCAAAGGATAGGCATCAGTCTTGGTGACTGCATTTAGAGCTCTATAGTCCATGTAGAATCTCAACTCTTTGGACCCTGCCTTTGGTACAAGCACAACTGGGCTAGACCATGGGCTAGTAGAGGGCTCTATAACCCCGAGATCAAGCATCTTGTTGACCTCATTCCTTATGTGGGATCTTACATTGTCTGACATTCTGTACCCCCTGCTTTTGACAGGCAAACAGTCACCAGTGAGTATGTCATGCTGGTCCCAAGGGGTCAAGCCTGGTGAAAGTGAGAACAGGGAGGCAAACTGATTTAACAGTAATTTGCACTCATCCTGTTGGTCAGATGTGAGACTGGAAGAGAGTTTAACTCCTTCCACTTGCTCATCTAAAGGTAAACCTCTGAGGAGGTCAGGCAGAGGTTCACTCTCCTCCTCCTCTTGAGCTGAAGCTAGGAGCAAAGCTCCTATGTCAGGTCTAGAGACATATGCCTTTAAACGGTTGGTGTGAAAGACTCTGGGAGCCTCCTTAGGATTGCCTAAATCCACCAGATAGTACACTTCTCCAAGTTTACCCACAACCTTGAAGGTTCCTATCCATTTGTCCTGCAAGGCCCTCTGCCTTGCTGGGACCATAACAAGAAAAAGCTGGTCCTGGGTGAACTCACCCATGTTAGCCTTCTGGTCATGCCAATGCTTGACCAGAGCTTGACCAGCCCTCAAGTTATCACTTGCCTCTGCCATCATGTGTGACATTCTCCTCCGGAGACCTATCACATAGTCAGTCACTCTGACTGGCTTGGGGGAAGGAGCACTGTCCAACCCCTCCTTAATCAGTGCCAATGGACCTCTGACTGGATGGCTATAGAGAAGTTCGAAGGGACTGAATCCTACTTCCTCCTGAGGGACTTCTCTATATGCAAAGAGAAGGCATGGCAGTAGAAGGTCCCACTTTCTTCTAAGGGGTTCTACTAAAGCACCTATCATGCTATTCATAGTTCTGTTAAACCTCTCCACCAACCCATTGGTTTGGGGATGGTAGGCAGTTTAGAACTTGTAGGTGACTCCACAGGTTTTCCACATGGCTTGCATGTAGTGGGACATACAATTTGATCCACTGTCAGATATCACCTCCTTAGGAAAACCTACTCTGGTAAAAATACCAAGTAGGGCCTTAGCCACAGCCGGAGCCGTAACAGTCCTCATAGGTATGGCTTCAGGAAATCTAGTGGCATGATCCACTACAACCAGGATAAACCTGTTGCCTGAAGATGTGGGATGGTCAAGAAGACCAACAATGTCAATCCCGACCCTCTCAAAAGGAACTCCCACCACTGGGAGAGGCACCAAGGGTGCCACATTCTTGGCTCCACTCTTGCCAGAGGTTTGGCAAGTGTGGCAGCTTCTGCATAATTTGTCTACTTCTGAACCCATTTTAAGCCAGTAGGAGTAAAGAGAGAGCCTTTCTTTGGTCTTCTTAAACCCTAAGTGACCAGCCAAAGGGACCTCATGGGCTAACTGCAGAAACTGGAGTCGGTTCACTAGAGGTACTACAAGTCTCTTGCAGTCTCCAGGGGTTGACTCAGTTGGTTCACTGTAGAAGAGGCCATCCCCCCAGTGCAACCTATACTTCCCAGGCTCAGTCCCATTGAGCTGAGAAGCTGCCTGTAGGCGAAGACCTTCCCAGGTAGGACATTCTCTCTGTCCCTTGCTGAAATCTTCCCTGTTGGGTCCACCTTCTGCCAGTAAAGACTGCAGCTCAGGATGGTCAACAGGGTCAAGATCTCCTACCAGAGCAAGATCTTCTTCTAGATCTGATTCCTCAGTATCTAGCTTAACCATACAGGGTCGAACCTCACACTCAGCCTCAGCTGGTGGAAGAGTCACAGATGTGACTTTGGACAGTCTTGGAGATGTCCTTCTGGGCACAGGAGTGCTTGCTGGTTTCTTGCTGGCAGACTTGTGTTTCCCCTTTGTCTCTTTCTGACCTGCAATAGCAGTAAGTAAGTCCTGTGGACTTGGGGTGATAGTTTCCTCTATCATGTCCCCAGGAGAGTCTCTCAAGGTTCTCTCCCTGGCAGACCTAGTGAGCTCCTGCTTCCTTCTGCCCGGGGGCCTGGGGGTACTAGACACAACTCCAAGAGTTTTAAGGTCGTTACCCAGCAGGACCCTCCCAGGTACGTTATTTTGCACACTTACAGGTATTCTGACAGTCATGTCATTACACTGGATGAGAGCTGGTAACTGGGGAACCATTTGCACAGGGTCTCCAGCTAACTTGGTTAGGTGTTTGGGTGCCTTAGCAACATTCTCCACCTTGAAAAAACATTCATCAACCACAGTTATGCTGGCTCCAGTGTCTCTGATGGCAAGGGTCTCCTGACCATTCACAAGAACACTATCTTTGTAATACTCTTTAGTATTATCTGGGATTAAGTTATAGACATCTAGGTTCTTTGTTCCCAAAGCCCCAAGGACACTAAAGAAACACTAGCTGAGACTCTCATGGGCTCATCAGCTAGTAACTGAAAGTTTCCACTGGCTATAGGTACTTCATCCACCTGGGAGAAGGCTAAGGAGACAGTGTTGATCCCCGAAGGTTTACCCTTACACCTGGGATCTCCTTTCACATGGCCAGGTAACCCACAAACAAAGCATTTCCCAAATGCTCTTTGGAATGGGGGTTTGCTCTGACCTCCATCTGGTGTGGAACCAGATTGTACACTAGCCTGATTCGGTTTACCTTGTGGTTTACCCTGGTTATGTTTGGGGCCCTCTTTTGGATTGGAATTATTGGAATTCTCTTTGTTGTCTTTCTTTGGCTGCTTCCCCTCATCCTTTTTCTGAGTAGCCCCAGAATCCTTGTGAGTAGCCCTGTTGGCAACCCACAAGCCAGCAGCCTTAGCGAACTTCTTAGGATCTATCTCCTTTGAATCAGCCAAGTGCTGTCTAAGCTCAGGAGAGCAGACATCAAAAATAGACTCCAACATTACAAGATTCCTCAAACCTTCATAAGTTTTCACTTTGTAACCCTTAACCCAACTGTTTAGGTTCTTCAAACATTCACACACCCAGGTAGCCCAAGGGGTACCATCATGCTTTTTGAGGGTTCTAAACCTCTTATGATACTGGGAAGGGGTCTTCCCAAATCTAGCTATTAATGCTAGTTTCACACACTCATAATCCTTTTTATCCTCCTGTCCCAACTCCATTACAGCATTACTTGCAACAGGGGGAAGCCTATAGAAAAACCAAGGAATCAACTGATTCCCAGAGATACCTTGAATCCCATGATTGTACTCAAACATTGCTAACCAATCCAAAACATCAAGTTTAGTCTCATACATACCAATCATCTCCTTTGGCGTACAGGGTCTCTGAGGGCTTGAAGACCTAGAGGACTCTGGAAGAGAAGCATTTTCTACAGACAACTTCTTCATCTCTAGTTCATGATTCAGCTCCATTTCTCTGAGCCATAACTCTTGATGTTTCATGGCAGTTTGTGCATCAATACGTTTCACTTCTAATTCAAGTCTCATTTTCTCAAGTGCAATAAACTCAGGAGTAAGTGTAGGACCTGTGGGGGTCCCTGTGGACAGAGGTTGTGCATTCTGAGCAGGCAAGGGAGTTGTAGGGTTTCCTAACAAGGACTCATCTACTTCTTCACAATTAACACTCTCAGAATCAGAAACATCAGTATCCACATTTGCTGGAGGGGTAGGCCCTTCTGACTCACTCTCCATACTTTGTTTTCCCATGAACTTTGCAATCAATTCAGATTTCTTTCCTTTAGCAGAGAGACTCCTCTCCCTACACATGGTTCTTAAAACCTCAGCAGTATAGTTCAAGAGACCTTCTTCGGTGTAGTTTCCCATATTTGACATGATTTCTTAGTTAAATTGAATTAGTGGTGTTAGCCTTGTGGTTAGTTGAACCCAAGCAATAGCAGCACTCTAAGTGTAATCACTCTACTTCCAAATCCTCACCGCTGTACACCAGTGTTAGGCAGAATCCTGTGCAGTGCACTTAGGGACCACTACATACAATTAAGACTACAGGTGGCAATACAAGTTTTGGCCACTTGGCGACACCCGAGGCCAACAATCGGCCAAAGCTAATGGACTCAAGAAGTTTCGAGGATCAGATCTATCTCCCTTTTTGAAGATAGGCACTACCACTGAAGAGGTCCACGATCTTGGTATTGACTTTGACTGGCAAGATTCTTTGAAAACCAGACTGAAAAATGATGCCCCTTTGGCTGGATGGTTCTTTAGATCGATATGTGTTACCCCATCTGGGCCCGGAGCTCTTGATGACTTCAGCTTCCGTATTGCTCTTTCTATGTTGTCCCTATTTGAAAGGTCTTCCCAGGGGGTGAAGCAAGGTGACTTAGAAGGCGAAGATGACTGAGCAGGAGGTTGGAATAAGATGGTGAAATGGGTCTTCCATCTTTCATCGCTCACAGTGTTTGGCAACGTGGCTCCCAGTTGCTTGTCGGCAGACTTGACAAGGTAGAGGGTTATGCGGTATGATTTAACCCAAGATTTATATTTCTTTAATTTGTCTAGGAACTTCCTTTGGAGTAGGGCTGATTCATATTTCGCGGCATGTCTCTTTATTTTTCTGAGGTTGCAACATTTCTCCACAAGCAGTTTGTCATAATGATGGGTAGCAGCTTGTGTTGCTCAGTGGTGTTTTGAAGGACCGGTCCGGTATGTTATCAGTAGAGGTTGATAATCAATCTGTGATGGTCCTGTATGGTCTTTTAGGGTGAGCTCGGTTCTGTAATTTGATGTTAATTCTTCAATTCGTTCAGTTGTTAATTTCAACCGGTTGCCTTGGTTGGTAATTTCCACTTTTTCTGTCATTATTGGGTTGGTAAGTCTGAGAGAGCCCTACGTTATTTTGAGGATGTTGTGGTCGCTAGCCTCGGATCTTATTATCTCAAAAGATGTCACTAGGTTGAGCATGGCTTCAGAGACAAAGATGTAATCAATTGTTGCCTTTTGGCTGCCTCTCTCCCACGTCAGTGTTTGTGGGCCTTTGGGGGAAATCTGGTCTGTGTTGTGGAAATTTCTTGAGTCCATTAGCTTTGGCCGATTGTTGGCCTCGGGTGTCGCCAAGTGGTTTTGAGCTATTCAATGGTAATGGTTGCTGGGATCTCGGGCACTTGTTGTTTAGGTCGCCGCAGAGGATTATTAGCGAAACATCAGAGTTGGCATAGATCCCATCAATTTCTGATTCTATAGTCCTTAGAAAGTTCTTATCAGTAATTGCATGAGGGTTCCAGTACATCATGATTATGACAATCAAGGTAGCCAGGATTTTTCCCGTCGTCGATTCGTAATGGTGCCACTTCACCAAAACGGATAAGTGGCTTACAGTCGTTTTTCAATGGACAGCCCACTGCCGGAAAGAACTGCAACCAGAAGACCAGCAGAGGGATGACCTAACCGACCCTTGGATGCAGGCGAGGTTTCTATAGCAAAACTGTCCATGGATGGTGTCGTTGTTAGCCAAGTTTCCTGGAGAGCCAAAATATCAAAATCGCCCATGTCGGTTTTACTCGTTTTCATGAGGTGCTTATGGCCTAGTCTCGGGGCTAGTTGCTATTTATTTGCGGTTGTTGATGACGGTTTCGGCAACCATGCCCAAAGCTGTTTGATCAAGGTGAATGATAGAACTTTATTCTGAGTTTTAGTTGTTTTTTTCCACCAGTCGTTTCCTTTACGTCTCTTCAGCACATGTGATGTCAATCAGCTGAGTTGGGCCTTCTGTGGGTTGATGTCTGGACATTGGAATCGGTTCGGTCAATTGATTGTTTGGGCTCCTGCTTGCATGTCTCTTTTCTTTCCTGGGGTTGTTTGAAGTTAGAAGAGGTGTAGCCCTGGTATGGTTTCGGAAATTAGTGGATTCATTCTCGTTTGGTTTTTGCAATTTGCTGCCTGTCCAGTCGTTCAGTTCTGTTTGTGATCTGTAATGTAGGTTATGCGATGCCGCTGGTCTTGGGACGGTTTGTTGGGCAGCATTAGATGTCTTTGCAGGTAGCCTCTTTGGAGTAGGTCGTCCACTCCTTCTTTAGTTGGTGAGGCTAATGCAGCGTCTTTTATGTGGAGGTAAGCCTTCGCTTTCTGAGCTTTGTGGTACGGCTCCACTAAAATAATGTCTTCTGATCTCAGGTGTTTGAATTCCTGTATGTTTTTTAGTATCTTCATTACAGTTCCGCGATTTAGTGTCAAAGCTACAGAGTTTCTTGGGATTTGTTCTATTTTAAGGAGTTTTGTCAGAGAATGCTGTCTCGTTTTCAAGAGCTTTCTCACAAGCCCCACTTTCAGGTGTGAGATGTAGAGTGATGTTCATGGAGTTCTCGTCGGCCAAGAAATCCTCCATGGTTCTTGGGGATTTCTGTGAGGGGTGTTGTGGAGACCTACGAGATATTTGAGGGAGTGGATTTTGTCGTATGACGACTGGTGGGTTGTCGGTATACTTCCTCTTTGAGACAAAGGTTTGGTTTCGGACGCTCCCAGCCATATCTTTTTTTGTTTTTGTTTTTTTGGGCCTGTAGTTTCAGGAAAGGCTCAGGCGGCTCTTTCTGAGACGAGCTGTCTTTTATTGGAGATCCAATAACAATACGTGGGTGGTCAACTTGTTTAGGGTTTTGAAAAGCAGGGCCTTTTCTCCCTTCTTGGTAAATTGGTGAGCTTTGGAGGTCTTGTTGGCTGCCGGTAAATCTGAAGGGAGATGTTTGATCAGCTCTTTTCGGGGTAAGGGTGATTATTTTGAAAAGTAAACATCCTCGGAGTGGGTAAGGGTTTATTCAACCCCGACTACAGGGTTTGTGGGGTCTTTTCTGGGTAGGGAGGTAAATCTGTTTGTGTTGCTGTATTTAATTGCTGTTTGCCGGTCCGGCCAGGAAGGAGGACTTGGTTTTCTGGAACTACATAGGAATTGTCTGCTGGGGCTAGTCTTCCATGTTTTTCCTTAGGCTCGTTTTCTATGGCTGTGATGTAGCCTTCCAAGCAGATCAGTTTTGTATGCATCAGTGCAAATAGTGTTGTGTGGTCCTTTAATGTATCATTTAAGGCCTCATACAGCGTCCCGAACGAGGCTAAAGCGATTGTAACAGCAGACATTATTGACAGCATGTGTTTTTTTTTTTTAAAGGAGTTTCTTTGGGTGCTGTAGATGGTAATTCGCTTGGACAGTGATTTCTGCCAGACTTGTGTATTTGTTTGTCAAGTGAATGAGTTGTTTGTGGTTCGTTTATCGCTGCAGGGTTGAGGTGAAAGAGTCTTTCTTGCAGAGGTTGGTTTAGTTGGTATTGGCAGGTCTTCGGCTGCCTCAAGACGAATAGGGGAGTAGTGTAGCATGTCGCCTATGTGTGAGTCTGAGCAGGAACTCGAGGAAGCAATTTTAGTGGGAGTTTTCTTTTTTTGGGGCCCATGTTTAGCGTCAACTAAGGCCGCTGGTGAGTAATCGGATGGTGGAGTAATTTCATCGGAGGGTGGAGTTTCTTCAGCATTTGCAGTGTGTTCGTGAGCAGTGGAATTCGGTGCTGCCTTTGGGTCTAACTTGCATTCCTCATTTGATGGTGGAGAGTTTGGGGAATTTAGGTTAGGCGGCAGTGGAGGGGAGGACCCAGGGAAGATCATACTTTTATGTTTTGTGTCCTTGCTAGTTTTTAGCACGGTTTTGAGAGTTTTGGGAGCTGGAAGAGGTTCAATTAGAGCTTCCAGGATCTCATCATCCGTTAGTTTTTCAAGAACGTCATATTTTCTTTTCCTCTGTCTTGTAAAGAAGTCCTTCAAGGAGTTGAAGAATGTTGCTTTTAGTAAGGGTTTCTTAGTGGAGTCGGTTTTGTTTCTTTTCTCCGTTAATTGACCCCGGGGCTTGTTCTCTGTTTTTTCTGGGAAGGTATTTAGTAAGGGCACTCTTTGTTTGCACGCTGCAGGTTTATTCCGTTTTTTCTTTTTCAGACGGGCCGATGTTTGTTTACTTCACATGGTGTTTTTTGCCCTCTTGCTTGACATGACATTTGTCTTTTCTCCCAGTAAATTTTTGTCTAACGAGTGTGTTTTACACAGATTTTCCGGAGCTTCAGTGGGCCCCCTTGAGTCCATACATTCCTCAGGCATTGCAGGTGGATGTTCACTTTGTTGTGCTTGGCTGGGCGGATGAGGTTTTGCGGGGGGTGACGGCTCAGCGTTATGGGCTGCATGAAACTGTGCCGCAACCCTGATGGGCGTCGGCTTTCAGACTGGCTCCGGCTGTTCATTTAGCAGGTCTAATGAGCCCGGGAGGTGTGGTTGCGACGCATCACTCGATTCAACAAGTTTTCGAGGCCGTTGGAAAGCCTCCGTCTCCCGGAACAGCTCTGGAGGATCACCAAAGCTTGTCACCTTATCCACTGCTGTGTGTTTTCATGCAGCTCGCCCAAGGTAAGCGAACCTTCAATTTGTCTTTTGAATTATGTGTTGTTTGTCACCTCGCGGACCTCGCGCTCGGCAGCAGAACCTGCAGTGGCGATTGCCGTCGCGGTCCGTCCTTTGACGGGCCGCACTGGGTCGCTTCCAACAAGGGGCTGACTGCGCGGGGCCCTGTCGCGGGTTGAGATGTTTTGTTCCAGGGCCAGGAGCTTCTCTTTCCGGTATGTTAGGGAGAATTCTCACACAAGTGCTTAATTCCCTCTACCTTAGAGCCCTCCAGCTCTTTTGCTATATTTTGGGGCTTTGAACTGTTCATTTTCAATGTGTTTTACTTTTGTGTTCTTTGGTTATCGAGCTTAAAACAACTCCAGTGGCATCATCATTTTCTGTGTGTCACACAGCACCTTCAGTGCAGTGGCACAGGGGTGTCTTTTCAGACTCCCCAAAGGTTTAACTACCTTCCCTGAGAATGACTACTGTCTCTCAGGGCATGTAAAGTTCAATTGACTTTACTAGTCCCTTTAAATTTACTGACCCAGCACACCCTACCTTACTAGAGAGTGCTGGAGGGGGTGCTTAGCTTCCCCCAAGTCAAAACACTCATGTAACAGTAAAATGTTACCTTTTCCTATTTTAAATGGCTGGTGGCAGTGGTTTAGATCAACTAGCGTGATTTTTCGCGACCGCTAACAACGGTAGCTCAAAATCAGGGGTAGCCATGTTTTTCAATATGGCGCCCCAGACCTATCTTTAAAAACGGACTCTGATCATCTTTTTTCGCCATTTCCTTTAGGAAAAGTCCTTCTTGTGTTTGTCTCTGCGTGCCAAACCAGGTTTGGTCCCTTTGTTTGTGCCCTTTGGCGGGCTTCTGTGCTGAAGCCCTTCTCTGGTGCCAGAGTGTCTGGGGTGAACAGGATGTGAGGGAGGTGCCCGAAACTCCCTGTGCTTAGTCTCCTAGGAGACCTGAATGCACTCTGTTAGGCAGAAACCTGTGCCGTTCCCTCTGGGACCACTGCAAAAGATTTAAGACTACAGGTGGTTGGCAGTAAACCCAATTGGTAGCAGTCTGTACCACCCAGATTTACCTGGTAGCTGTGGCTGAGCAGTCAGACTTCTCTCAAGAATAGTTAGGCAGTATACAGAGTATTCACAATAGGTCAAACGAACACAGTAGAACAAGCAAACACTGACCAGAGCTTGGTGTAAAAGAGATATAATTATTTATTTAAAAACACATCTAGTAAAACACACTGGCACTAATATCAAGCAGTTCAAAAACACTGTCACTAAAAGATATACACTCCCTTCAACGATTAGTTAGACAAGTCTTAAGTAAAGCAACACTTATTTTCAGACAGCGGTGAGCGCTTAACGAAGATGGCACTCTAATCAATTGGGTTAAAAGGGAGAGAAAGGCATAGCAAAGATGGAAACAGATCCCAACACTTTCGGACGAACACAGTAGGAGAGAAAGGCAGGTTAAAACCATAAAGTCAAAGTTAACAAGGCCGGACCCACTTTAAGAGGCTCCGCTCGAAATGTGTCCCAGGTCACACGGTTCAAAGTGCCAAAAAGTCTTGCAATAAGTTCAGAAAGAGTTGGACCAAAAAGAAAGGGACCAGTTAGATGGTCAAGGCGGCCAGCCCAGTCCAGAAGGTTGAGGGATTATTGTTACCTTGTAGCAATCTTTAGAAAGGGAGGCCTGGCGGACACGGTACCTTAAAATGGTGAGAACGCTCCAGCGGGGGTAGTTGTTCCTGGCAGCGGGTGCAAGTCGGTGCTTCGTCCGGAGGAAGAGAGGATCTCGTCGGGGAGGAAAGCAGGAGTCCGTTGCACTGCCAGGGAAGAAACCAGCCGCGGAGTTCTCAATTAAAAGGAGCGGTCCTTTTATTCGCGGTCCAGTGGTAAGTGGCTATCCGGTTGCCGGGGTGCTTGGCACGGGCAATTCGACCACAAGGGGATGCGAGCAAAGAAGGTAAACTGGTTGTGCCCACCAGTCAGGGGAAGAAGACTCTCCAGCAGGGAGATCTCCTCTGTCGTTGGGAAGTGGTGAGTCGATTCAGCAGGGCTCCACCAGTGGTGTCGGAGTAGCAGGTCGGCTCAGCTTCTCCCTCGTCGGATTTTCAGGTCCTGTGGCGACTTCTGAAGTTCCAGTCCCAAAAGCCCTGCTTTTATGCAGCACACCCCCATTCACTCAGCCTAGTTGTCAATCAAACATACTAAGTGGTGAGCCGGCCGGCTCACCCCTTGGGCCAATCACACCAGAGTGTGACTTGAGTTGCCAAGGCAACTCAGTCCAGGGTGCCTAAACCCCCTCCCACCCCCCCTGTGGTACCCAGACAGAGTGGCACCACTTTTGGAGGCTTCTGTGGAGAAGCCCGCCAAAAAGTGGAATAAAGGGCTCGACCTTTGGTTTGGAGTTACAGAGGCGAACACAAACGCCATTTTAAAACCGAGTTCTGGCAGAAAATACCAACCGGTGAATTAATATTAAATAAATAAACTGGCGGTATGTTAGAGGCTATGTTAAAAAGTATTAGCCTCGAACAATGGGAAAATCCCATAGAGATATATTCACGGTTGAATATAAAAAGTAGTATCCACTGCCACCAGCCAAAACTCGACGAGGGGGGACGGGACAGTGCCCCCTCGAATAACAGACCCAGGGGCAATCGAATTGCCCCTACCAGTACGTCCACAATATGATGGTTTGTACTGGTTCTGTTAGTAATTTGGGACTAGTAAAGCCAATGGTGACTTTACATGCCCTTGGAGACAGTAGTCAGTCCCAGGGTATGGAGTCTATGGTGGGGGTGTTACTGCACGGAGGGTGCGGTGTAACACACATAGAAAAAAACATATGAGACCGTATGGAGTAAAAGACCCCATAGCCCATGAAACACATTAACATTCAAAGGAACACCACAAATCATGACCAAGAGTGGGAGAAAAAGAGTCTCACTCTTGGCAGGAGAAAAAAACAAACTCCGGAAATCCAGCAAAGCTTCTGGGGGACTCACTAGGTTAGGAAATTCAGCCTAAACAGAGAATTCTCCCTAACACACTCTGGTGTGATTGGCTGGCTGACTGTCCGGCAAGGACAGCCACCCTGCTGGGTGAGTGACAGCCAGCCTGAATGAATGGGGGAAAACAGTTTAAAAGCAGTTCTCTCTGGGACTTGGAAAGCAGAGTCGACCACTGGAACGAAAGAACCGAAGAGGAGAGGAAGGAAGAGGACTGGAGCAACTCCTGGACGACCTGTGAAGCCCTGCTGCATGTCTGAATTGCCTGAAACTCTGACGACAGAGAAGCCCTTCAAGATTAACTTCTTCCCTTGAGTTTAGTGGGAACAACCAACTCGCAAGCCACCTGGACACCGTCCTATTCTGGTAAAACTTTCTTCAGAGTGCTGTTGAAAACCGGATAGCCAGAGGGAAGGAAACCAGGAGGACTTTAAGGCACTCACACCTTGATCCGACATCTTGCTACAGCTTTTGGCCTTTTCCTGGGGAGTGCAGGAACCTCCCAACGTCCTCCTTCTTGTCCCCACTACTGAAGCACAGGAACACAGAGATCTGCTGGAAATGCAAGGAACAACTGCCTCAGCTACAGCTTTCTTCATTTAAAAAGGTACTGTGCAAACGCGGTCTGGAAATCTTTTCGGCCATCGAGAAAGTGCGTGAAACTTTCCTCAACTACGAAGGCTTGTCCTTCCCCTAAACATTCATCAAACTTTTTTCGCCTAGCCAAATCCTTTAAAAATCTGAGCAAAGACTTAACCGTTCTATACAAAAGACTCTGCACTACTGACTTTGGCCCAGACCTATTGAGAAGAATTGCTGGTTGTATTTAACTGAAACCCTTTGCCCTGTCTATGATTGTATTTGGGCTGTCTATTCTTATAACCTTGTCTTTACCCTCCCTTTCTAAGTATCTATAGTGCCATTTTGATCACACTTCATTTTTTGAGCTAAACTTGTTTAGTTACTTACCGGTTGGATTTTTGTAGTGTATTAGTGTGTAATATTGAGCTGCTTATGCTAGTGTAATGTTTTCTAAATGATTGAGTTAATAAATGTATATTCTTTTACTGAGAAACCTTGAGTAGGTGTTTACTTGAATCACTGTATTGGTGGGTTCTTTGTGTAACTTGTTATACTGCTCACTTAAACTCTTGAGATAAGTCTGGCTGCTTGGCCATCGCTACCACTTTACTGTGTAGTACAGGCTTGTACCAAAGGTGAAATTATGCTTACACTTGTAGTCCTAATTGCCTGTAGTTGTCCCCAAGGGTACTGCAGGTGACTCTGCCTAACAGGGTAGAATGAGTTGTCTCTACCAGCTTTATCCATGGTTTTGATCTGGACAGCTGGATTTTCAGTGACTGAAGTCTCCTCCCTTGCATTCCTTCCGACGTTCGCTGCAAATTTTGCAGAGCGGGGTTAACCACCGCTCGCGCTGCCATGTCTTGATTTAGCAGGACCTTGCGGTTGTAAGGTGGTGCTGATGCAAAGCGAGGTCTGGCAATTTGCTTCGGTTGCACAGGTTCATGGATAGACAGTGCCGTCCGAGAGCTCCTTAGGCATCTTTTTTCTATGTTTTCTACCTCGTTCCTCAGGTTCGCAGAAGAGAGCAGCAGCGGCTCTTGTATAGCGTCGCCTCCATTTCGCTGCCAGCCTGGCAGACCTGACAAGGACTGCAAAGATTGCTCTACCTCGGCTCTAGCTCCACGACCGCTCTGCGGTCTCTGGTAGGATTTATGGGTCCTCCCACAAAGTCAGCAACTGTAGACAGACTAGAGCAGTGCAGCAGAGTAGGACTGCAAAGACTGCTCTACCTCTGCTCTACCTCGGCGACTGCTTCGCGGTCTCTTGTAGGATTTATGGGTCCTCCCACAAAGTCAGCAACTGTAGGCAGAGACTGGAGCAGTGCAGCAGAGTAGGACTGCAAAGACTGCTCTACCTCTGCTCTAGCTCCGCGACCACTCCGCGGTCTCTGGTAGGATTTATGGGTTCTCCCACAAAGTCAGCAACTGTAGACAGACTGGAGCAGTGCAGCAGAGTAGGACTGCAAAGACTGCTCTATCTCTGCTCTGGCTACGCGACCGCTCCACGGTCTCTGGTAGGATTTATGGGTCATCCCACAAAGTCAGCAACTGTAGACAGACTGGAGTAGTGCAGCAGAGTAGGACTACAAAGAATGCTCTACCTCTGCTCTAGCAAGTTGGCCAGTGAGGTAATAATGTGCCTGTATTAGCGTATACCGGCATGTTACAGGACCGTCCAACTACGAGTTTGCCGGTGCAGTGGTGAAATGACCTCCAGCTAAGAGCAGGAGGTCATTCCACCACCTTACTGTAATAGTCAATACTGGCAAAATCCCCCATGGAGTCCTATGTGACTCCATGGAATGGGGAGTTACAACGGCTACCGCCACTCATAATCCAGTGGACATTCCACCGCACCAAGTGGCAGTACCAGTAAATCCATTTGCTGGTATTTTGGCGGATTTACTGCCAGAATACCTGCAAACTTGGAATGAGCCCCATATATCTTCAAGAAGTCACATGGCGTGGCTGGGAGTGATGATATCTCGCAAAGCTGTGCTTAATATCCCGATTTTGTAGTAGAGTCAGAGAACTAGATTAAATTTGCTGTTAAGTGTCCCATGGACTAGAGTATTTTTTGAAGTGCTGAAAGGTGGTCAGTTATTCAATATCACGTTGATGCATCACCCCCTCTAACCCAAGTTGCCTTTGTCACCCCACATGGACTGACATTTGGAGTATCGGTTGCCACCGGCTATTCTGAAAGAGGTTCAATTGCATTTGCTCTTGTGATACCCTCACCCTTCCATTGATTCCAAGAGCCTTGTGATTCCAAGAGCTTTGTGATGCCTGAGCAAGAGGCAGTGTTTTGCCTTTTTGAGCCAATCTGGAGCAGGATAGGCTATCCTGCGCTTTCTACTGAATTTCATATCGGGCCTCATTATGAGTGTAATGCTAAAAGAGATGTAATTCTGCTGTAAAGAATTACTGTTACAGCCATAGAGGTTTGTTAGGGAGAGATCTGCACAACCCTTGGTGAGGGCTTTGTAATCATCTAACCTAATGGTGTAACAGTGTGTCTCCCAAAAAGAAAGACCAGACTCTCCAATGGAAAGCTTAACAGAGCAGCCAGGCTTAACTTGAGGAGGAAGGAAGGTTGGCAGGGAGATACAATTAGTCACAACAGACACCACACAAAACACCCCACACAGGTATACTGTTGAAATATACACTTTATTATAAGGTCACACAAAATATTTATAATATAAGGACTCAGGTTACACAGAACAAATAGCAGAGCATAGTGTAGGTAAAAAAAACAAAATGGCCTGTAAAGACCTAACTCAATCATTAACTTAGAATCTAGGCCCCATAACTGGTGATAGGCCCTATACGTATAAGATTTCAGATGTAAGTTAAGAGAAAGACCCCTAGACAATATTACACACAGTAATGATGATAGGGTTTAGAATTCAATGATACCAAAGAGAACTTAATGCAGGCTTCCTATTACCTTCTAGGTGGAGTATTATACTTAACACATGTGCATATAACACAGTTTATCACTTAGATGTTGAGCACAAGGGAACACAATGGGCCTCATGCCAGGTTTGCAGGTGTTAAGACGGATTCCTGAACTCTGACTGGGTGGGCAGAGGTTCAGAAAACCAGCCTAGTTTCTTGGAACAGGGTAACCTTCCGGACAAGACAGACCAATCAAGGTAGCATTGGCGGCAGTCAAGACTAGGTCTCAGGAGGGGTGGGGGTGACTGAAAGACCTCAATGAGCACACAGAGTAAAGGACACTTACAAATCACTCCCAGTCAGGTGTATATATATATATATATATATTAAAAATACAAATACATATATTTCAAGGCCTTTGAGATTCAACACACAAATAAAATCACAGTAATACTTCTAAGCCAACAATCCTATCAATATACATATATACAAGACCAATGGGGTCTAAAGGGTTAATGCACGAAATGGGTCCACAACCTAAAAAGGGAAGGAAGCAGGCAGTGCAAATAGTCTTTAGGCCCTTCTGCATCAAACACAATCCTAACTGAAAGGCAGTCCTATCCCTAAAATGAGGGGAGTCGAGTACTCAAATGTACTTGCAAAGCTGGCGCACACGGTAGTGCAGATGGGCTAAACAGGGTCTTTTGTAGGGGCTGTAGCAGCTCAGGAAGGCAGGTGAGCTGATTCAGAATAGGTTCCCACTATTCGAGGAGCGTCTCCCCTTACGGGCAGAGCAGGTTCCCAGAGTTGGGAATAAATCGCTAGTTTGCACTAACAGTGGAAAGGAGAGAGGCTCTCAGGGGCTACTCGTGCGTAAAAATTGATGGATGCGCTAGTGGCCACCGGTAAGGGTTGCAATTACTCACCTACCCCCGGCGCACTCCATACCAAACTTTGGCAGTCGAGTCCACTTCGGTTGCAGGTTCAAATGCGGCAGTATTGCGGCTCTGCGGCTTTCAGCGACGAACATACAGCGTTGATTCCCAAATGGGACAGTGGAGATTTCTCTGCTCCTGGTGGATGGATCAGGTCAGTTCCACTGTAGCAGGCTTCAGGGCACAGAGGAGCACAGCTGCAATGAGTTTGCAAAGTTTGTCACCAGGGCAGGGTGACACAGTAAGCGTGTGTACTCTGGTTCGGGCGCTCTCTCTTTACTCCAGACCTGGGAATGCCAAGTGTACAGAATTCTGTGTGAGAGTGCCGTGAAGACAGAGCTTGCGATAGACCAAGTTTCAAGGGCCTCCTCAAAACGGCAGCAGTATCCGGGCAAAACTCCTGCGCAAGCTGGTCAGCCCACTGGTTGGCCCAGGGACACTTCCGAAAAGGCTTACTTGCAGGTTTTGATGAAGGTGCCGAGAGCAGTTGGACCCACTATTCCAACGGGTCAAAGCGTCTTTGCAGACCTTCTAGGACGACCAGATGCAGAGGGGTCCAGCGGGACGACAGCAGACTCAGGGTGCCAAACCTTCCAGCGAGTCACCAGTGGTTCCTCGACTCGGCTTCTTAGTTTGAGGATGATTGGATCCTATCCTTCGTTCAGTGAGAAATCCAGAGATCGACATGGCATGGGTGTTTGGAGACTTCTCTTATCCAAAATCTCCTTTGCGCCAAAGCAAAGAGGACTGCTCACATACAGGTATACCATACGTGGACCAATCATGGACCATGGTAGTCCCAGGCATACACAGCACACCACACTTTCTGGCATCCAGGATGTGTATTGGAACCAGACATTCCAGCACACATCCTGGAAGCACATACACAAGGGATGAAGAAGCCAGCAAAATCTTGGCGTTTCGCAGGAGAATGCATGCTCAAATAAGAACTGACCCGGGTCGGCTCGACCTGGGGAAAGTGAAGGGGCAAGATTGCCAAAGCACAGGAAAAAGAACCTTGTGGCATGGCCATTTTGGAGCCAGGGCACCTATTTGTGCCAAACGCGGTAACCACGGTTTATCTGGCAGGAAAGGGTTCAAAATACATGAATGGGCGTAAAAGATGAAATTTTACGCCTTGGTTTCGAGATCTTGGAATATCTCGAGCCGACGAGACTGAATGGAGCAGAAGGTATTGATAGGCGAGAGTCAAAGAGCTCTCTGAGTCACCGGCGCGACCAGATCCGTAAGCACTTGAACTCAAACTCGACTTCTGCCATGAGCAAAAGGACCACACAACAATCTGGAAAAAAACATTAACTAGACAACGATGGATTGGAAGCCATCAACACTCTGATTTTGTGGAACACCAGAGGCTCCAGCCACTTATACAACAACTTCCCAGTGGACCTTTCAGATAATTTCGTAATATGCCTGCAGGAAACTTGGATGCGTCAATCTCCTGTAAACGACGGATATCAAATATTGATAAACCCTGCAAATAAGAACAAAAGAGGTCGCCCATTCTCGGGGCTATTGACGCTGATAAAAATAGGAACAAGCTGGGAAGTGGTGGATTCAACAAACCCAAACGGATATGTCCAGTCAACCCTACTTGAAAGAAAAACAAGTGGAGCTGAAAATGAGCATCACACATCTCAACATTTATTACTACTCAACGTATACTGGAACCCTGTAAAGATCTCGACAGGGGCATTCATTCAATCAATAACAACAATAATCGACAAAAATCTGACGAGCCTTCAAAACCTCTGGATAATCGTGTGTGGCGACTTAAATACAACTTGGTTCAATGGAAACCATCAGAAAAGCATTCTTCGCTGCCACGAAGACTTCAGGGCTACCTCTAGAAGAGCCCGATGGACTGAGGCAATGGAATCCAGAGATTGAACCATGGTCAACGGAAACGTGCCTGGCGATTCTCCGCCACAAATCACGTGGATAAATATGGGATTAAAGAAAACACTAGACTACATTTGGGTTTCGAACAACGTGATGCACAAAATCACCAACCTGCAGATAACACCGACGAATAACAGTGATCACTACCCCTTGAAAATGTCCTGGCAACCTCGGTGTAAGCGCTTGAGTGGCACGTCCTGCACTCAATTAGAAGTGAACTCTGGCCGTAACAGGCTTAGGATGAATACAAATCAGATCCCGCAACTAACTTCTGTTTTTCAGTCAGAAAACAAAGAAAGCTCAGAGTTCATAAATTATCCAGCAATCCTTCTAAATTTGAATACGCATACCTCAAGAAATCCTCGTCCAGTATCTAATCACAAACACACGTGGAGCACCAGCTTGAATAATGAAAAGAAGAAATTGAGAAAAGACCTAAAAGACCTGCGATCCAGATTTGGCACCAACAATGCAAGCATAATCAAACAACGTAAACAAAGATACCGAAACTGGTTAATAGCTTTCGCAACCCAGCGAGATCAAGAACGCGGCAAGGCGATGCTTTCCTTGATAAGAACACACAACACCAAAGATATTTGGAAAATTCTAAATCAAAACCACCTAAACCAAGCCGCAACCATGGCAAATGGAGTACCCGAGGCGGCATGGGTGAGTCACTTCCAGAAAGTATTCTCATCCCATGGCTGTTCGACGGAGGAAGAAAACAACTCTGTTGACTTGGGCTGGGATACAACAGAGACGGTGGATAACATAATCTGTGCCATAGCAAAACTAAAAAACTCTAGAGCGGCTGGCCCAGATGGCATTACAAACATAATGCTAAAACAACATCCTCATGAATGGGCCAAGTTCATAGCCGAATTGTTTGTGATAATAGCAAAATCTAAGAAAATTCCATCATCCTGGTCCGAGGCAATAATCGTCCCAATTTATAAGAAAGGCAACAGGGACGTCCCTGTCAATTACCGACCAATTTCCTTACTAGACACCATTGGAAAAGTATTTGCAGCCTTCTTACAGAAAAAAATCTCAGCTTGGGCCCTTTAATTTGAGCTAAACGATGTAAGGCAAACCGGTTTCACCAAGGGAGTAAGAACTGAAAACAATCTTTCCATACTAAACCTCCTGAAACTAGAAACCCTGCGAAGAAAAGAAAAACTGTTTCTCGCATTTATAGACATGCAACAAGCTTTTGATGGAATAAATCGGGCAAAGCTTTGGGGAAAGCTGAAGAAATAGAACTGCCCAGATACCATACTAAATCCCATAAAGGCCCTGCATGATTTAACCTCTATAAGAATTAGGCTAAATGAAAATGGCGACCTCTCTGAACCGATAGCAACAAACAAGGGAGTGAAGCAAGGCTGCCCACTGGCAGCGGTTCTTTTCAAACTATACATCGCGGATGTGTCTGGAACGCTAGAAAAAACTCATTACTTCCCTCCCAAAGTCAACGGCAACCCTGTAAGCTGTCTGATCTATGCAGACGATCTTGTATTGATCGACAAAATGCAAATTGGCTTACAGAGGTTATTAAATACGCGAAAATGACCTGAAGATCAACGTGGAAAAAACAAAGATACTGAAGCTCGGCCCCGTCGAGGGTCACAGAAATAAGAACTTCAAGTGGACAATAAACAACGTCCCGATTGAGGTAGTGAATGTGATCCGCTATCTAGGTATATCCTTCAGCACGTCAATAAGAGAACGGAGTTGGGTGACTGAACTTGAAAAAAGAATCAAAATACTAGCTCTACAAGGAGCTAGAATTCACTCACAATATGGGAAATTTTCCTTGATTCCAGTACGAACCTTCTACTTACAAAAGGTGATACCAGCAATAACGTTTGGAGCCGAGTCAGGCTGGAACATTGACTATAAGATCTGGTCAAAATTTGAAGGTCTGTTTTGGCGACGTGCGCTAAGACTGCCTAACTACTTATCAGTGACAGTAATCCGTCATGAATTGGGATTGGAGCCTATGTATGGAGCAGTCATTTGGAAATCGATGGCTTTGTTGCGAAAGATGTCAATTGAAAAGCCAGAACCGGCATTTAAACTGTTTACCTCACAAAAAAACCGAAATATGGAAACCTTACAGGAACTGTGGTCTGAAAAAGTAAAAACAAATATGCAAGCCGCAAATGTCACCATGGAGATGCTACTAGAACGTCCTCAAAATGCCCAAAAAAAACTGAGGCAATGGCTATGGATTGACAACTTGGAAAAATATCATGAATTAAAGACCGCTTTGGATTTGGGGCTGACTTCGAACAAGCTGGACCAACTGCCGAAATATTTGAGTAAATTTCCGTCTCGTTATCACAGAGATGGTTTTCTGCGCCTAAGAACAAACATTTACAAGACGAGGCATTCATGTTTTGTTCGGCACATTGATAATGTAAAGGATCCTCTCTGTAGGTTCTGCGCGAATAATCTGGAAACGACAAAACATATACTGACAGAATGTCATTTGCTTAAAGATCTAAGAACTCTACACCTGTTTAAGTTCGCTCCACTTACTGACAATATGGATGAATTGTGGTTGCGAATTTTAAGCGGGAATTCAGTTCACCTGACTTGTGCAGTAATAAACTTTTTGGAGAAAACGGTAAACTGAATGGTCTATGGATCTTTGAACTTTTACAATTCACAAATGTGAAATGAAGAGACTGGCGAGGAAAGTTGATAACAAAAGTTGTAATAAAAGTTTGTAAGAAACTAGATATTACAAATAATTTTTTTTTTTTTAAAAAAATACATGAAAAGATAAGCTGCCACCCGACCTGTCCAAGGCACATCTGCACTTCTAAAAAATCCTTCGAGCATATCTAGGGCCTTTAGAAATGACAGGAAGACCCAGGTGCACTGTACTATAAGGTACATTGTGCACTTGCAACATGTTACAGAAAAGTTGCAACATAGACAAGGACTAGAGTCTCCCAGTACTGACTGTCTTTAAGGGCATGTCAGTTTCCACATAACAAAGTGAGCGAAAAGCCCAGGGGAATGCAACAGAAGGATGTGCTCCTCTGGTAAAGTCAGGCTATGGTGTTTAAAAAGTTGGGTGGTACACAACTGGAGGGAAAACTACACATGAAATGGAAATCTTTCCTAACACTCGTCCCTCCCACACCAAGGACAGGGGGAATTAATCCTCCCCTGGATGAGTCTCATGTTCAGGTCAGTTAAACATTCTGGACAACCCATCAGCATTGCTATGTTGGACACCTGGCCTATGCTTATTACAGCCTCTACTGCAGTGAAAACCCTTGGTGTCTATCTGGACTCTACCTAACCTATGGACAGGCAAGTCAGCGCCATCTCATCCCCAGCTGCATTCACAACCAAAATCATAAATGCAGTAAAACCCCACCTGTCGCCAAACAACTGTCTTAACATCGCCAGAGCCACAATTGGCACAAAACTTGACTACTGCAACATACTACTCCTGGGCACCTCTGCAAATAACATGAACAGACTGCAAATTGCACAAAACAGTGCCTTAAGAGCCGCTCTAAGCATCCCAGAGGAGAGAGCACAACATAACTTTAAAGGCCCTCACAATCAAATACAAATGCCTCGCCCGGACCGCCCCGGCCTACCTAGCAGAAATAATACACCAGGCTCCTGTCTACAGACCAAAACGTGACCAATACTCGCAACTCCTCTCAGTACCAACATTCAACAGAGCTAAAGCTGGCGGCACCAGCTTTGAAGTATTAGCCCTAAAAGACTGGAACGCGCTTCCACACTTATAACTTGTATTACTGCTTCTGAAATACCGGTCCTAACGTATATTGAGTGAATAATCTGTAACAGCGCCACGATTCCCTTGGGCGCTTTATAAATCCAAATAAATAAATATATAAATGCTCAATAGTGAAGTCAAAGCCCTGAAGGCTTATGGACCACTTGAGCAACTTTGGATTCTCTCCCTTCATGTTCATTAGCCACTTTAAGGACTTATGGTCAGTTTCCATAGTGAAGTGGGTCCCATAGAGGTAGGCCCTCAGCTTCCTTAGAAGCCACACAACAGAGAAACATTCTTTCTCTACTGTGGACCATCTGAGCTCTCTGTTCTTAAGCTGGCGACTAATGAATCCAATAGAGTGTTCCTTACCCTTCTCATCTACTTATGATAGTACAGCTCCTATCCCAGTGTCATAGGCATCTGTCTGCACAATAACAGGTCTTTGGTAATTAGGGGCCCTGAGAACAGAGGCCTGGCACAAGGAATCCTTTAAGCCATTGAAGGCCTTCCCACACTCTTCAGACCAAGTTACCTTCTTGGGTGTCTTAGGATTTGTGAGAGCAGTCGGAGGGGCAGCTATGGTGCCATAGTCTCTCATGAAATTCCTGTAGTACCCAGAGTCCTAAAAAGTCTCTCACTTGGGTTTGAGTAGTGGGGGTAGTCCAGTCTTGTACTGCTTGTACTTTACTGGGTAGAGGCTGTATTCTCCCTCCACCTACTTCATGTCCAAGGTAGACCACTGTTCCTTGTCCAATCTGGCACTTACTGGCCTTTATGGTCAAGTGGGCCTTGTGAAGAGCCTGCAACACAATCCTAAGATGTTTCACATGATCCTCCCAGGTGGTACTGAACACTGCTATATCATCCAGATATGGAAGACAGAATACATCCAATCCATTAAGGACATGATTCACAGGCCTCTGGAAAGTGGCAGGAGCATTCTTCAACCCAAAAGTCATTACGGTGAACTGGTAATGACCCTCTGGTGTTGAGAAAACTGTCTTCTCCTTGGCATGTTCTGCAAATGTTATTTGCCAATAGCCTGCAGTGAGGTGAAATGTGCTGATGTATTTGGAAGCACCCAAAGTATCCGCCAGTTCATCTGTTCTAGGCAAGGGGTGTGAATCTGTCTTGGTGACAGCATTCAGAGCCCTGTAATCCACACAGAACCCCAACTCAGAGGTGCCTGCCTTTGGAAACAAAACCACAGGGCTGGACCAAGGACTACTGGAGGGTTCAATCACCCCAAGATCCAACATTTTGTTGACCTCTGTCTTAATGTAAGACCTTACTTTGTCTGACTCCTGTATCCCCTAATTTTAGTAGGTACACTATCTCCTGTGTTAATGTCATGTTTGCACCAAGGTATCAAACCAGGGGTTTGTGAGATCAAGGGGGGAAATTGCCTCAGCAAACTTTTCAACCCATCTTTTTGTTCAGAAGTCAGGTGAGGGGCCAATCTGACACCCTCAATGGAGCTATCTGAAGGACTGCCCTGGTACAGGTCAGGGAGAGGTTCTCACTCCTCCTCCTCAACATCTGAAGCCAGCAGTAGTGCAGCTATTTCAACTCTTGGGATGAAAGCCTTCAGTCTATTTACATGGAACACTTTTGCAGCTTGTCCAGACCTTCCAAGGTCCACTAAATAGTTGACCTCACCCAGTGACTCCACCACGGTGTAAGGGCCTGACCATGTGTCCTGTAAAGCTCCAGGCCTTACAGGATTCATGATCAGGACTTGCTAACCGGGGGAGAAATTGATGAGGGCAGCTTTCTGGTCATACCAATGTTTCACCAGTGCTTGCCCTGCCTTCAGTTTCCGACTAGCCAAACCCAGCAGGAGTACCATCCTTTTTATGAGCCCTAGCACATAGTCTACTACGTTGGTAGTAATGGGGGGAGTGCGCATCTCCCATATCTCCTTGACTATTGCTAAGGGTCTATCACAGGGTGACCAAACAGAAGTTCGAAGGGGTTGAAGCCAACACCCTCCTGAGGTACCTGGTTTGTGGGTGATATGCGGATGAAAACTTATAGGTGACACCACATTCCTTCCACGTGGCCTGCATATACTTTGATATAAAGTTGCTGCCCCTATCAGACACAACTTCTTTAGGGAAGCCAACCCCAGTAAATATGGCAAGTAAAGCTTTTGCAACTGACTTGACAGTCACAGTCTTCAATGGGATGGCCTCAGGATACCTGGTGGCATCGTCGACCAGCACCAGGATCAACCTATTGCCTGAGGATGTTTAGGGGTTAAGGGGACCAACAATGTCAATCCCTACCCTCTCAAATGGTACCCCCACAACTGGGAGTGGTACCAATGGAGCTTGGATTGTTGTGCCGCTTTTTCCAGATAACTGGCAGGTGGCATAACTTCTGCAGTGACTTTCTACTTGCACCTCCATCTTGGACCAGTAGAAATGCATGGATAACCTTGCCTTGGTTCTCTTGAAGCCAACGTGACCAGCAAGGGGTACTTCATGCGCCAACTGCAAGAGGAATGGTCTTACAGTAAGGGGAACCACCAACCTCCTATGGTCTTGTTCTGTTGACTCTGTAGGCTCACTGTAGAGGAACCCACCTTTCCAATAAATCCTGTGCGTCCCAGGAGGTTCACCCTCATGCTGGGAGCAGGCCTGCCTCCTTAGGCCTTCCAGAGATGGGCACTCAGTTGGCCCTTACTGAATTCAATCCTGTCAGGACCACCTTCTAGTAACAATCCTTGTAGTTCAGGATGGTCATTGGGATCAAACACTTCAGGTAACGCCTCTTCCTCGTCAGGTTCAGGTGTTTTACCAACTACCTCCACCTCAGTGATAGGTGAGTTAGGGGGAATGTTTTCTTTCCCTCTTCTGTCTTTCTTGACTCCTTTAGCCTTGGGTTTCCCCTTTGGCGTGGGCTTTGCAATGGTCTTGGCCAGGGCAGCCCTTGTTTGTGACCTTGTGCAGGGTCTCTCTGCTGTGTCTCCCACAAGCCCTAAAGCTCTGAGATAATACCCCAGCAAGAACTTTCCTGTGACATCTCTCTGAATGATCACTGGAATCCTGCCCACTGTACCATTTATAGTAAGATTTACAGACATAACTGGGAACTTGAGATGTGGACCATCAGCCAAATTAGTGGGTAACAGAGGGGCTCTGACAACTTCCTCTGGGTCTACCATCAGGAATCCTAGAATAGGCCTCTGAGACTTCAGGCTCCCAGGAACCCAGGGAAACTAAAACGACCTCAGAATCTATCCCACTAGGGAAGGAGTCTGAGGAGAAGGATGCCCCTGTAATCTCTTCTTCCTCATAGGAGGAGAAGGGCAGATTCGCCGAGTGGACCCCCAATGTTTTGACCTTACATCTGGGTCCCCCTTCACATGGTCACTTGCTCCACAAGCCACACAAGATCCACTGGGTCTTGGGACATATGGAGGCTTATTGTAACCAGAGTTCTGTTTTGGAAAATAACCGCCACTACCCTGTGTGTTCTCTTGTGACTTACCCTTAAATGTCTTTTTGTGGCTCTTTTGGAAGTACGGTTTATCAGATCGCCCACCCTCCTTATCTTTGGACTTTTCCCCCTCCTCCTGCTTACCAGGATGAGTCTTGTCCTTATGGGACACTCTATGTGACACCCACACATATGCTGCTATGGCCACCTTCTTAGGATCTAACTCCTTTGAATCTGCCAAATGCTGCTTAAGCTCAGGAGAACAAGATGCAAAAATATGTTCAAGCATGCATGACAAGACATATCATACCCTCAAAGGTGGAGACCTTATAGCCTTCAACCGAGTCAGTCAAGTTTTATAAAGTATCAGTCACGTATGACACCCAAGTACTTCCTTCTTTCTAAACCTCTTCAAGTATTGGGCAGGAGTTTTTCCAAACTTTAAGATGAGAGTTTGCTTCAACATTGCAAATTCTACTCTTTTGGATTTTGACATTTCCATAATAGCACTGCAGCCAAAATGGGGTAGTCTGCTGAGCAACCATGCAATTCTATCAGCATTTACAAACTCTTGAACTTCACATGCATACTGAAATACATTCAACCCGTCCATAATGTCATTCTTCTCATCATGCACACTGAGCAGAACTTTAGGAAATCTTGGATGAGAGGAGGACTCAGACCTATGTCCAGATCCCTTGGATCCATTTGAAACTTGAAAGCTTGGCCAGTTCCAACTGGTGATACATGTCCTTCGGTTTTTCTGCCTGATCTATCTTCAGCGTAGCCATGTGAAATTCAAGCTCCTTCTGCCTAAAAACAGCTCTTGTTTCTTGACTTCCAGCATGGCCTCAGCATCAGAGCTTGCAGAGGAAACATTGGACATTACATCATCCCTGTCCGCAGGGACACCCTGGATGAGGGCAGTGACAGAACTGTCAGTTCTGTCAGTAGAAGCAGCTATACCTCCATCTGCACTCTCATCAGAGGCTATGGCACTGAGTTTCAACTCTTGCCATTCCATGATTCTCTGGATCATTTCCAATTTTGTACCTTGAGCATGTAACCCTCTCTCAGTACACATCTTTCTCAATGTTCTGATCTAGAAGCATTCGAGGTTGTAATGGTACTTGTTTCCATTATTTTTGATAGGTCTATGGCCTTTACAGTTATCACTACAAAGTCACTATGTGCCCTGGGTAGGGGTATTCTGAAATGCCTTCACTAGTGTGCAACACTGGATAACTTCAGTCTTATCCCACCGCTGTACACAAATTTGTTAAGACTGATTTCTGAACTCTGACCTGGTGGGCAGAGGTTCAGAAGGCCAGCCTAGTTTCTTGGAACAGGGTAACCTTCTGGACAAGCCTGACCAATCAAGGTAGCATTGGCGGCTGTCAAGACTAGGTCTCAGGAGGGGCGAGGGTGACTGAAAGACCACAATGAGCACACAGAGTAAAGGACACTTACAAATTACTCCCAGTCAGGTGTATATGTATATATTAAAAATACAAATACATTTATTTCAAGGCCTTTGAGATTCAACACACAAATAAAATCACAGTAATACTTATAAGCCAATACAATCCTATCAATATACATATATACAAGACAAATGGGGTCTAAAGGGTTAATGCACGAAATGGGTCCACAACCTAAAAAAGGGAAGGAAGCAGGTAGTGCAAATAGTCTTTAGGCCCTTCTGCATCAAACACAATCCTAACTGAAAGGCAGTCCAATCCCTAAAATGAGGGGAGCCTAGCACTCAAATGTACTTGCGAAGCTGACGCACGCCGTAGTTAAGATGGGCGAAACAGGGTCTTTTGTAGGGGCTATAGCAGCTCAGGAAGGCAGGTGAGGGGATGCAGAATAGGTTCCCACTATTCGAAGAGGGTCTCCCCTTGCGGACAGAGCAGGTTCTCGGAGTTGGGAATAGTTTGTTAGTTCGCACTAGCAGTGGAAAGGAGAGGGGCCCTCAGGGGTCACTCATGCGTAAAAATTGATGGATGAGCTAGGGGCCACCAGTAAGGGTTGCAATTACTCACGACCCCGGCGCACTCCGGACTAAACTTCAGCAGTCGAGTCCACTTCGGTTGCAGGTTCAAAAGCGGCAGTATCACAGCTCTGAGGCTTTCAGCAACGAAGATAAAGTGTTGATTCCCAAACGGGACAGTGGTGATTTTTCCGCTCCTGATGGATGGATCAGGCCAGTTCCGCTGTAGCAGGCTTCAGGGCACAGTGGAGCACAGCTGCAATGAGTTTGCAAAGTTCGTCACCACGGGTGGGCGACACAGCAACCGCGTGTACTCTAGTTCGGGTGCTCTCACTTTACTCCAGACCTGGGAAGGCCACGTGTACGAAATTCGGTGTCAGAGTGCCGTGAACACAGAGCTTGCGGGGTAAAAAGTTTCAAGGGCCCCCTTGAAACAGCTGCAGTATCAGGGCAAAGGTCCTGCACAAGCTGGTCAGCCAACTGGCTGGCCCAGGGACACTTCTGAAAAGGCTTACTTGCAGGTTTTGATGAAGGTGCCGATAATAATGCGTCCCACTATTCCAATGGGTCGAAGCATCTTCGCAGACCTTCTAGGACGACCAAATGCAGAGGGGTCCAGCAGGACGACAGCGGGCTCAGGGTGCCAAACCTTCCAGCGAGTCACCAGCGGTTCCTCGACCCGGCTTCTTAGTTTCAGCATACTTGGGTCCTATCCTTCGTTCAGTGAGAACTCCAGAGATAGACATGGCATAGGTGTTTGGAGCCTTCTCTTATCCAAAATCTCCTTTGCGCCAAAAAGAAGAGGACCCAATGGGAGATCTGCTCACATACAGGCATACCATACGTGGACCAATCATGGAACACAGTGGTCCCAGGCATTTACAGCACACCAGACTCTCTGGCACCCAGGATGTGTATTGGAAGCAGACAGTCCAGCCCACATCCTGGAAGCACACACACAAGGGATGCAGAAGCCCGCGAAACAATGCATGCTCAAATAAGGACTGACCCGGGTCGACTCGACCTGGGGAAGGTGAAGGGCCAAGACGGCCAAAGGACAGGACAAAGAACCTCGTGGCATGGCCATTTTGAAGTCAGCCCACCTATTCATGCCAAACGCGGTAACCACGGTTTACCTGGCAGGAAAGGGTTAAAAATACATGAAAAGATAAGCTGCCACCAGACCTGTCCAAGGCACATCTGCACTCCTCCTAAAAAATCCTTCAAGAGTATCTAGGGCCCTTAGAAATGACAGGAAGACCCAAGTGCACTGTATTGTAAGGTACATTGTGCACTTGCAACATGTTGCAGAAAAGTTGCAACATAGATGTTAGGCAGAATCATGAGCAGTTCAATTAGGGAGCACTACACAAGATTAGGACTACAGGTGAGAGCAATAAATCCCCTTTGGTATCAGTCTGTACCACAAAGATTTAGTTGGTAGCTGTGGCTGAGCAGTCAGACTTATCTCTAGAGGGAGATGAGCAGTATTCAGGGTTTACACAATAGGCCTACAGTACCATGGCACAAGGAAACACTGACCAAAGCTTTGCATTAAAAAGTAGTTATATATTTATTTTATACACTTCTAATAAAACACATGTATCACAGTCATCAAGCAAGTTAAATTAAGTCAAAGGAAAAATATACACACTCCAAAGTTAAATTGTAGACCAAGTGAACCAGAGTGAAAACTGAGCAAAACGGCAAAGTGACAACTACACACAAGGGATCCTCTAACAATTCCTCACAAGGGGGGGAAAGCACAAGTCATATAGAGATAGGTTCTTACACCCCCTAGCAACACTTCCCATACATTTGTGGACCAGTTTAAGCAAGACAGTGCATCAGTATAGGCAATACTTAAATGAAAACTGAGCAAAATGGCATTTCACAAGGTTTAAAATTGGGAAGGAAAGGGTAGTTAAAAGAAATAGGTGCACCACACAGTTCTAGCTGAGAATCAATCTAAAGAAGGCAGATCTAACAAATGTGACCATAGTCAGTAGGCCTGTGCCAAAGTCAGTTGGTACAGGGCAAGGGCCCAGGGGCAAAATGTTCTCGTAGCTGCAGTCAAGTCTTTGGTTAACGAAGTGGAAAAGGTGGATGCAGATGTTGAAAAGACAATGTTAAGAGAGAGGGGCGGCCAACCCAACAGGTAGGTAAAGGATTTAAAACACCTTTAGTGCTACCGCGAAGAAAGGGCGGCCTGGCGGAACAATGTACCTTTAAATGAAGAAGTGGCTCCTGCGGTGGCGGTTGTTCCTGGTAGTTCCTGCAGTTCGGGTGATCCAGCAGAGGAAGAGAGGCTCTCGTTGTGGAGGAAGGTTCGAGGTACTGCACTACCCAGGGATGAAAACAGCCGTGGTGCTGCCCGACGAATAAAAGGTACGCTCCTTTAAATCGCGGTCCGGGTGGACGGGTGCCTGGCTATCCGGCCTCCGAGTACAGGGTATGGGAGATTCCACCAAGGCAGGTCCGAGAAGGTGATTGGCAAACTGGTTGGCTCCACCAGGTCAAGGGAAGAAGGCTCTTGCAGATGAAGATCTCCTCTCGTCGTGTGGAGAAAAGTGGTGAGACGCTGCAGCAGGGCTTCACCGGTGGTTCAGTCGTTGCAGATGTCTTTGGCTTCTCTCCTCTTCGGCTTCTTAGTTCCCGTGGCAACGTCTTGCTCTTCCAGTCCTCAGAACCCTGCTTTTATGCAAAAAGATCCCCATTCATGCAGCCTAGCTGTCACTCACACAGTGGAGTGGTCATCTTGGCGGGAGACCCTCCAGCCTATCAGGATAGAGTGCGACATGGGTTGCTGAGGCAACCCTGTCCAGGGGTCCTACTCCCCCTTCCACACAATGGACCCACCCCAGACTCAGTGGCGCCGAAAGGAGGGCTTCTCGGCAGAAGCCCGCCAAAAGGAGGAACAAAGGATCCCCGACCTGGGTTAGGAGTTTAGAGGAAGACACGAGAAAGAAGTTATATTAAAGTTCTGGCAATAAAAAACTACCAGAGTAAAGTTAATATTAAAATACAACGGCGGTATGTTAGAGGCTGTCAGACAAAGTGGTAGCCTCGAACAATGGGAAAATCCCATAGGGAAATATCGAATATTTACGGTAGTAACCACTGCCACCAGCCAGAAACATTTGAGAGAGGGACTGTATGGTACCCCCTCGAAAATGAACCTAAGGGAACCTAAGGGGAAAACTATTAACCCTTTCCAGTACTTCCATAGTAAGATGGGCTGTACTGGTTAAGTTAATAAAAATTGACTAGTAAAGTCAATGGGGACTTTACATGCCCTGGGAGACAGTAGTCAGTCCCAGGGTATGGAGTTTATGTTTGGGGGTCGCTACAACACCCCTGTGTCACTGCATTGAGGGTGCTGTGTAACACATGTGAATAAAGATGGTTCCTATGGGGGTGAGAAAATCCCATAGACATTAAACACAAAAATAGCCTAGAACACACATGGCAAAAATGCCTAAGAGTGGAAAAAGAGTCTCACTCTTAGCAGGTAAAAAGAAACAAACCCTTCAAATCCAGCAAAGCTGCTGGGGCACTCTATAGGTAAGGGAAATTTAGCCATAGAATGAGAATTCTCCCTAACAATAGACAAGGACTAAGGGAAACAAAGTCTCCCAGTACTGAATGTCTTTAAGGGCATGTCAGTTTCCCCATAACAAAGTGAGCGAAAAGCCCAGGGGAGTACTGTCAAAGGCTGTGCTCCTCTGGTAAAGTCAGACTATGGTATGGTGTTTAAACAAAGCAAAAAGTTGGGGGATACACAACTGGAGGGAAAATTACACATGAAATGGAAATCTTTCCTAACAGCAGGATCGGAAATAAGGCTGCCGGTAAGCTCACCGTGGGTTTGCCTGCCGGAGCCGCTGTGCTCAACAGGTCTGACCCTGCCGGGCGCAGCGGTCACGGTAAGTAAAGCTGTCACAGAAGCACCGGCACCGTTAACAAAGGTGCCGGTGCTTCCATGTCCCCACTCCCATAGAGTCCTATGGAACTCTATGTGAATGGGAATTAAAAAATTTCCGGCGCCTTACTCCCCGGCAGCCGGACTTGTAATAGCCTGGTGGCACCGGGAAGTCAGGTGCTGGTAATTTTTTACAGGTCTGCCGGCAACCCGCTGGTAGCATTTGAAGGGTTACTGCCAGATCCGTAATGAGGCCCAATGTCCAACACAGCCACGAGGACTACCAATGTCCTGGATATCTTTTAGAAAGACAGTCCCTAGGCACAGAAGGGGATATGACACATCAAGGAAGAAACCTATGAACAAGTGTTGTGCACAGATTTATTATTTTTTTTAAAATGTTTATAATGTTTTATAGTTTGTACACAAACTTTTAACATATCAATTGATCTTTGCTATTAGCTGAATCATTTAGTATTTAAGGCAAAAGAAGGATAAAATCAAAATAAGTCTGGGTTTTTCGATGTCTGTCGAAAGTCAGTGGCTAATTTCATTATTTTTTCCCAGTACTGCATTGTTCTAAAGATGAGGGTGAAGGAATTTCCACTTATAATCTGTTCCCATTTCTCTGTGGGGTTGTGATGGATTAGATCAGGGGGGGAGCATCTGGCTGAAGGTTTTCCTTATTTTGGACAGTGATGGGCAGTCGATGAAGAGATGATGAAGCGATTCGGTTGTGGTGCCATGTTTGCAGAATCTGCAGGAGGTTTTTTCTCGCGCAATTTGTTCAGTTTATGCCAGGTATTCTCTGGTTGGAAGAATGTTGAAGCGGAACCGGAGGAAAGTGTCTCTTATACGTCTGCATGGGAACTTGGTAAGGTATTTGGGGGGTTCCTTGAGGGCTCTTGTCTCGTACCGTGTGTAAAGCCAGAGTTTGTACTTGTTTTTCTCTTCGCTCATGTGAATCCAGTCCAGTTCACGGAGCAGTTTCTTTGCTTTCATTGGTCTGTTTATCAATGTTTTAATACTTATTTCATGCATTTTGAGGATTTCTTGGCAGAATTCTTTCCATTTCATTAAGGTCGGTGTCATCTCTTCAACAGGAGAGTTTCTGAGGATTCTGACTGCCGGGATTTCATCATCTAATAAGGTCTTTCTATAAAGAGAGATGAGCTTTCAGGCGTTAAACGAGTCTAGTGACTGGATGGCGAGTTTAGTGCGGATTCTAGTTATTGGATATGATTTGGGGAGGGATAGCACTTTTCTCCAGAAAATTCCCTCTACGGTTACCCAAATTTGACAAGGGATGTTGAGTAGTCTCTCGCTTCCATATGTGAGTATGGTTGTCACTTTTTGTTTGTAGAAAATGAGGACCGGGTTTAGAGAGAAGTGTCCGTATTTCTTGTGAATAATTAATCCTTGCCGTACAAGTGAATGGCTTTTGTTTTTCAGGTGTTCCATCCAGTGGACTTCGGTCAGGGATTGATTTAAGTGGATTCCAAGATATTTTGTCGTTTGGACTGATTCGTGACGTTTCTCATCTATGATTGGATGGTAGGTTTCTCCCTTGTTGTTTTTCTTTGTGGTGAGTGACATTATTTGTGTTTTGGAGGTGTGAATTAGCATGTTGTTATCTTCTATGTATTTTCTAACCACATGTAGTCTTCTTTGTAGGCCGATCTGAGTCTTGTCGAGTAATACCAGGTTGTCGGCATAGAGTATGTATGGTATCAGGGTTGCGTTGATTTTTGGGGGTGTAAGCTGGGACGTTCGCCTGGCTGACCATGATGTCGAAGAGGTAGAAGTTAAATAGATTGGCTGCTAGGGGGCATCCCTGTTTGAGTCCCCTAGCTGTAGGAATGGTGGCTGAAACAATACCAGAAGATGTTAATCGCACTTTGACCGACGTGTTACTGTAGAGGGCCTTGATTGGATTCAGGATTTCGGGTGGACATTCTCATGAGTGTAGTTTGTTCCAGAGTTTGTTTCGGTTAACGCTATTGAAGGCCATCTGCAGGTCGATGAAAGCAGCATGGACATGTGTTCCAGTTCTGTTGGCTTCGTGTTTGAGGATGTTCAGGATTGTCCGGTTTATGTTTGTTCCGGCGTTCTTGACGAAGCCCGTCTGTCGAGGGTCATATATGTTGTTTTTTGTTGCCCATTCATTCAGCCTTTTCAGTAGTATGGAAGCGAATATCTTGCCTAGGGGATCAAGCATTGGCAGTGGTCTGTAGTTGGTGGGAAGATTTTTTTCTCCTTGTTTCAATACTGGGATTAAGGTAGCGGTTTTCCATGTCAGGGGTATGTATTTCTCTTCAGAGATCAGTTTGTATAGATTGAGGCATAGGTCAGGCCATTCCTCTGGTTGTTGTTTGATGTTGTGATTGCTCAGCCCGACCGGGCCAGGAGCTCTCGAAGTGTTTAGGTGGTTGATATGGTATAGGATTTCTTCTCGGTCCCATAAATTCCACCAATCAAGTGTCATGTTGCTAATATCTTGAGTCTGTGTTTGGTCACTATAGAGTTTAGTGAAGTGTTGTATCCAGGCTCTTTCCGATACATCAGATGACAGTCGAGCTTGGGTTGAGTCATTTTTATTAAGAAGTTTCCACAGCCCCCTGGTGTTTTTATTTGTGAGAATTTTGAGGACGTTTTCAGCATTGTTCTGAAGTAGGATGGATTTCATGGACTTCATCCAGTTACGGTAGCTTTGTTTGAGGGCATAGATGGTTTGGTAATGTGTATTCAAATCAGTTTTTCGAATGTTGCATATTTGTTTGCGTAGAGTTTTTTTCTTGATGGCAATCAACTCGCAATAGTCGTGAGTGTTTTCTTGGATGATGTTTTTGGGAGCTCTCTGGTCGGTTTGATAGGGAATCCAGAGCCATTCGTTAATTAATTTTGGATTTTACTGGGTGGGAGGAGAGCTGGAGTTTTTCTTTCATCACCTGTACTTGGGAATTTCGTATTCGAAGGCGGTTTGTTGCTGAGTTTATTTCGATGTTATTGGACTTTTCTTTGTGTGGGAGTTTGCAGTTGCAAGACCAAGTGAGGGTAACTTTGGAGTGGTCACTGTTTTTCATCGGGATGACAAATAGACTCTTGGATGCTTCGACGATCTGACTGGAGGCATATATGTAGTCAAGATGTGGCGTTGACTCTCCTCTGGACCATGTGTGTTGTGGGGGTTGGTTTCCTTTGATTCTTCCGTTGAGTAGCGTTAAGTTTTGAAGGTCCATCTCTTTTGACCAAATTCTAGTTTTTTGGTTCATTTGCGACATCAATGTTTCTTTTCCCGAGACATCAAATAGATGTATGTTCATGGTTCCACAGAGAATCAAATTTATTTTGGGATATTTAATTCTGAGGTCATCAATGTTGGTTGTGAGGTTGTCTAGAAATATGGAGTTGACTATTGTTTTTGAATTCCAATATATGTTCACCAGCGCAAGTTGTTCAGCGTTTGTCTGGGAGGGTTTTTTTGACTTGTTGTTGTCGCCATGTTCTAGGATAGTGATTTGTATCCAGTTGTTCGGGTTGTGCGTTTCTACTAGATGAAGGTTTGCTTCTATTTTCCATAGTGTCATCAAGCCGGCGCAGGGCCTCCCTTTTACCCCGATGACTGCCAGATTGATGCAGTTCAGGTAGCCGTCGCAAGTTGGTTTATGTAGTAGCCAGGTTTCTTGTAGGCATATCATTTTGTAGTTCATTAAGTCCTGATTTCCTGTTTTGTAGAGGTGAGAGAATCCTCTAGTATTACAAGAACACAAGTTGATCTCGCATTTGTTTTCCTCAGGTGTGTTTTGGGTGAGCCATCAATTTTCTTCGTCGTCTCAGAGATGGGTAAGTAAGAGCAAAAGATAGCTCTTTCATGTTCTATAGGGCTTCAAGGGCTTCTGTAATAGGATGGGCCTCATTACGAGGTGGGAGGTAAGGGATTACCGGTACCGGTAAGGGTGCCGGTAATCCCTTACCACCATATTCCGAGGTTCCTTAGCGGATCCCTTCCTTAACCCCTGGTCTGACCAGGTGTTAAGGACGGGACCCGCTAAGGGACTTCAGAGCTAATAATGGTACCGCAAATTGCGGTACCGTTATTAGCTACTTCCCCATTCCCATTGAGCCCTATGGGGGCTCAAATGGGAATGGGGAATGGTTCTCAGAGTGGGGATTTACCGGGTCCTCCAAGGTTGGAATGACCCGGTAAGTACCCATTCCGAGAACCCGGACCCGGTATGCGGTAAGGGGGTAGCCATGGTGCTAATAGCCTACCTCGTAATGAGGCCCGATGTGTTCCTTTGTTTTTGCTTTTGTGGTTGGTATTTTTTCAGAGTTTTGCCGCTGATTGCTGATGATTTTGTTTGCTGTTATGCAGGCAAATCCTAATTGTTCAAAGTGATGTTTGCAGTGTAGTATCCTGTCAAGAGTGGGCTGATTGTATACAACTATCTCGACAGAGTCCATTTGTTTTTTATTGGGAAATTGTACTAATTTTATGTCTTCTGAATCAAGGTTTTCTAGAGTCGGAATGACATGGAACAGGCGAAATAGGTTTGCCCTGTTCATTATGAGGCCATCATCAGATTCATTTGTTCCTTTGTTCTTTGTTCGTTGCAGCGTGACTGTCAGGTCTTTCCGTTGGCATCTATGGTCAAAGAATATCATAAGTTTAAGTAGTTTGGAGTGCTGGTGATTTACAGATTTGGGTTCTTGGGCGTAACTATTGTTGATTGTTTGGTGGGTTTAGTTATTTGCCGTGGAGTCATAGTTTTCCCCTTTTTCTTCGGTGTCTGATATTTCTTCACAAGAAAGGATCTCACTTATGCGTGATATGGTCTGGCCTTTTGTTTGTTCATCAATTATGTAGAGGGATGAGCTTTCTTTCGGTGAAGGGGTTTTTCTTTCAGAGGGAATATGGAAGGATTCATCATCATGGGTTGATAGGTTCATTAGGGCATCCATGATGAACTTGTCTTCGGCTGCCTGTTCTTCGGTTAGTTTAGATGTCATTGTCGTTTTTGTTTTGTTCAGCTTTGAGTCCAGCTTTTGTTGTGTTTTTTCATTTTCTTTCTGGTTCTGGTTGTGACTCGTCTCCGGTGGATAGGTCAGGTTTCTCAGGAAGGCTCGCAATCCTTTTGTGTTTCTGTTGACGTTCTTTTTTTGGTTGGTACCTCCGGTTTCTTTTTTTGGTTATCCATTTTTTTTGGAGTAATCAAAGATGGAAAAGGATTCAACTTCATTGACTGGCAATGAGGTCAGAGGTGATTAGGTTTGGGCATTTTGTACGGTCTTAATTTCTGATGGTTTAGTCGTTTTATTATTTTCATTGCTAGTCATCCCATCTAGGGTCGGGATTCTTGTTTCTGATTGATTGGGGCAATCGTCGGTTTTTGGTGCGTCTTTACGGAGTTCATGGGGTAGGGCTTCCAGTTCTTTGTTGGGTGGAATGCCTTCTGGGAGTGGCTTCGGGATGTCGTCGCGGGGCTGGTTGGGTGTTGAGTGGTTTTTCATTTTTTCTTGTTGTTTGGTTGAGAGCAACTTGAGTAAAGTTGCAGTGAGTTGCTCTTTTTCTGTACAATCAGTTCTTGCTAGATCAAATAATCTTGCTTGCCACTGGGCAGAGGTTTCGGCCTCTTGGTCGAGGCGTGATTTTAACCTTGTGGTGAATGTCTCTATGTATATTTGCTTAGTATGGATTAGGGCAATTCAAGTTGCCTGGTCTCGCATGGTGTCTTTTAGGGATTCGTAGAGTTTAATTAAGGGGATCAGTGCTTGACTGGAAGATGTAGTCAGGGAGCACTGGAGTTCAGCCATTGTTGTTGGTATTGGGATGTCAGCATGTTCTACTGTGGGTTTGCATTGACATCTTGTGTCTTCTTGTTGGTTGGAGTAAGTTGATTTCATTATGTTTGGGTTCAGACGAGTATCGTTGTTGTGTCTTCGATGCAAAACATTCTCGGGCTGCTTAGTTATTGCAGCATGATTTTGGAAGGATTTAGTTAGTTGTTTTTCACGGCTCGGGGTAGAGATTCCCTCTGTTTCGTGTAGCTCCAGTCTGGCGGGTAGGAGGTTTCCGAAGATCATGTCACGTTTTTCTGGGCTTGTGATGATTGATTCAATTTCATTAATGTCGAGGGATAATCTTGCTAGATTTCGCTTCCCAGGCAGATATTGATGTTTTTGTAGTTGTGAGATTCGGAGTGGATAAGACATAATTTTGTTGCCAACGTTTTTGGGCATGTATAGCTTTTATCTTCTTATGTGTTGGGATGGGGTCCTCTTTCGTTTTGTGAAGTTGCAAGGGAGGTGTTTTGGTGAGAGCATATGAGCAGTGTTCTTTTATTCTTTTTGTTTTAATTTTCTTGTCAAAGGGACTTTGGTTTGCTTCATGATTGAGTGGGTGCTTTCTGCTCTCAGGTGTTGCTCCATCAAATTCATACTGGTTAATTTGAGGTGTTGGATTTTTGACATTTATTGATGGTGCGAGGATCTTGGTATTTCCGTTTCGAAGTTCTTTTGAGGTGGAGGCTATGGTTGTGGTATTTACGTTTGACGCTAGGTGTTTGGTTAGGTTAGCAAAGGGGTTGTTTGGTTTCTGCTCAATTGAAGAGGGGATTTGAGTGGGTAGTGGTTCTGCTGCGGTTAGTTGTGTTTCTTGTACAACGTTGGGAGTGTTGTTATCGATGGTGCTGTTAAGAGTTCTTTCTGTTTCGATGGTAGGATGTAATCTTGCGCGGTGTCTCATGAGTGGCCCTGTAGAGGCTACCATGATCAGATAAGGGTGAAGGAGGTATCTGGTTAATTTAGGTCACGTTTCTTTTTTTTCAGGAGTTGAAGGATGTTTGAGAAGAGAGAAAGTTCTTATTTCAGGTGAGTTTTCCAAGTTTGGAGTTGGTGGGTCAGAGGCAGTTGGCCCACAGTCCTCGTTGTCCAATTTGTATCTGAATTTGAGTTCAGATACAGAATCGCAGTCCAGAAATTGGGTGATGTTTTTAGCAGTTGACGGGTAAAAGGCAGTTAGCCCACAGTCCTCGTAGTTAAATTTGTCTCTGCGTTCAAGTACAGATGAAGAGTCAAAGGTCCGAAGGTCGGATGGTGTTTCTTGCAATTGGCGGGTCAAAGGCAGTTAGCCCACAGTCCCCGAAGTCCAATTTGTCTCTGCGTTCAAGTTCAGATGCAGAGTCAAAAGTCCAAAGGTCGAATGATGTTTCTTGCAGTTGGCGGGTCCAAGGCAGTTAGCCCAGAGTCCCCATAGTCAAATTTGTCTCTTCGTTCAAGTTTGGATGCAGAGTCAAAGGTCTGAAGGTCGGATGGTGTTTCGTGCAGTTGGCGGGTCCAAGGCAGTTAGCCCACAGTCCCGTGGTCAAATTTGTCTCTGCGTTCAAGTTCAGATGCGGAGTCAAAGGTCCAGAGGTCAGATGGCGTTTCTTGCAGTTGGCAGGTCAAAGGCACAAAGCCTGCAGTCCCCGTTGTTCAATGTATGTCGCAGTTTGGGCTTGAGTGTGAATTGGGAAGTTCAAAAGTTGGGTGACGGGTCTTGCGGTCTGGGATCTGTTAAAGTTGAATGCTGGGTCAAGCTACTGCTAGTGGGTATTGAGCTTGGTGAAGCAGTTTGCCCGTAATTCTCCAGTTGTGCTTGCTATTATCTTTTGGTAGAGGCTGTATGCTTCAGGAGAGAGTGAAATTTGAAGACTACTTTCTTCGGGGAGAGCCAGCTCCAGTGGGCGGGTCGAGGTTTTTAGGCAGGCTGGTGGTAAAGTGACAAGTATCCCTGATCACGCGGTTTATGTGCCTAGTAGATGTACAAAGTTATGGACTTATATCGCAGCAAGTCTTGAGAGGTGCGCTTGCTTCTTGGGTTTGTGGCGGCCAGCGCCAGCGAGCAGCAAAACGGCAAAAACAGCAGATGAAACGCACCCTTCACTTGCAGTGGGCTTAACGCTGCAAGGACGAGATTGCTTGGCTTTTGTAGAGCAACTTCCTGGATGAGCAGACTTCTCCCTCCTTAAAGTGGAAGGAAGCCACAAAGTAGAAAGCACGGAATAGAGCAGCGAAACGGCAAAAACAGCAGATGAAACGCGCCCTTCACTTGCAGCGGGCTCTGTGCGCAGATTTAAAAGTCTCTAAGGGAAAGTATCTAAAGATCATGGGCTCAGTTAGGAACTCCGGGGACATTAGGAGGACCCTAGGTAAACATCACAGTACAGGTGAGTACCTCACAGTATCACCTTGAAGAGTTCCAGTGTTGAGAAGAGTGCCCCTTGGAAAACAATATGAAAAAGCCAGGTAAGTCTGTTTCTTTACACATGTACCGAGAAGAGAGCCATCAACCCCAGGGAACACCAGTGGAGACCCAGAAGAAGAGATCCAGTTGAGGGTTTGAGACCCAGCAGGTCCAGGAGAAGAGAAGCAGAGCAGGATTCACGTCCCAATGTTATCCAATGGAGAAATGAAGATAAAAGGGAACCTACAGAACCCAACGACCACAGACTGCGAGGACCCCTGAGAGGGAGCATCTGTAATAACCCAACAACCCAGGGCCCAGGGGTGAATATTGTTTTCCTCCAGAAATGTGGTTCCCAGAAGGAGAACCAACGCAGTAAGTAACAGCTTTTTTTAAAGGGTGAAATGAAGTGTTTGGTCACCCAGAAATTGGTACCCTGAGCCAACTATAACCCCAACATCCCAAAAGAAGAACAATCATCCTTCAGTGAAGTGGGACCCACCATGCAGAAGAGGAATCCACCACAGAGTTGGCTCCAGAAGGACCCAGGAGCCTCCACATGGCAGACCCCAGCGGCTCAGCAGGCAAACGTGGTCAGCGCAAACACATAAACAGCCCCTGCAGCAGGGTAAGGGTTAAGGTGACCAGGGACAACCCAGACATGCAGATTTGGCAGTTTTGGGGAGTCCCAACACCTTTCCATGTGGCCACAACTTCCAAAATCAAGGCGGTATGCCTTGGCGGTAAACAGCAGTATAATGTAGTAAAACAGCCTGGAAATCAGCCGTAGGATGGGGGGCCTGGCCCCGGCATTTGAGCAGAACCAAAAGAAGGCTGAGGAAATCTCGGGAAGGGCATCCAGCAGTCAAGGATCCAAACCGGAGCTATGCCAGGCCACTGCATCCAGCCAAGAGGGCCTAAAAATGCAGAAATGGCAGGAAATGGAAAGAAAACCACAAACAGTTAGGCTGATCTGTTTATCCTCCAAACATCAAGCAGCTCCGAGCTCAGGAATTGGTTTTCCCTATATATTCCTTTACTCACAGGGGCTGACTTCTGCCAGTCCACCAATCCCATTAGGGGATTTAAAACAAATGTTTTAGCGGCCAACCAATCAGGTGGACCTAAAAAAGTGGACCTAAAAAACACTGAACACTCAAGCCCACCCCCAAAGGAAGTGTAATGGCCTGCCAGTCCATACCACCATGGAGGCTGCCATCTTTGGCTAACAAAGAGGCCATGTGGCCAAACAGCCACTTTAAGGCCTGCCTCGTGGTTTCACTAAACAAAGAAAGCCCCTTAAATAAAATGGCCAATAGTAGGACTTAAAAAGACCCATTAATACTCCAATGGCTACCACAAAGGCACATTGGGCTACTAATGCAATAAATCAGCTTGCAACCATGGTGAACCCAAAACTAAATATTAGCTGTCACCAGCCTACTCTCTAAAAACTATGTAGGGTGATAAAAGCACCCTACAGCGGAAAATAAGAGTGCCTGACAGGCTCCTCTGGGACTGGGCACCGTATGGACGACCCAACACCATATACCTTAAATATAGAAAATAAAGAAGGAAAAAGAAAAAAGAGTAGGGGTCCCATATAATGAGACTGTAGAACCCCAAAAATTGAATTCTGCCCTAACAAGGTCGAAAGAATTACCTCCATTTGACAACCTTGTGGCTGTACGTTAACAGCGCCAATGGTAACTTTAATACATTGTTGCAGAAATTACCTCCAAAAATGATTGCCAAATGATAATTCCATGATTTGTTTCAGGAATTATCTTTACTGCTATCATTTCTGATGGAATTACCAACATTGTATTGCCTCCAAAAAGTTGCAGATTTATTGCTATGAGGCACAAGCGTCATTGGAGAAACAGGAAGCTGAACTGTCGCCGTCTTTGAAACGGCTGTCCAAGAGTATCCTAGCCTAAAATGCAGGGGAAACATGCCAGGAGAGAAGGGCCAACCCTAATTCATGTCTAACTGCGTCTGCTGGAGTGTTCAAGGGCAGGCCAATTAACCTGCGTAATCTCATACTTTGAAATTTGTCTAGGCACCTGCTTGGCGAAGCCCCCCACACTTCAGCGCCATAAAGAATTTCTGTGTTAATCTTGGCATGCAGTACCTGCAGACTTTTGTCTAATCGTTTAGCACCAAAGTGATTGTAAAAATGCAAAAGTCCTCCAAAAGCCACCGATGCATGCCTAGCTGTTACGCTTATATAACTTTTCCAAGAGCCACTGTTAGCAGAAAGCACACCAAGACATCTGTATTCGCTCACTAAATCTAATGAATGATTTTCCAATAGCTAGTTGTATGCATCCTCCTTTTTTTTACCAAAAACTAAAATATTGTTTTTTGCCAAATTCATTGACAAGCCATAAGCTTTAAAATAACTATTTGCATATACCAGACTCTGCTGTAATCCCTTAGGAGTTAAACCCAACAGAACAGTGTCGCCTGCATATAGCAATGCATTCAAATTAACCCCATCTAAGGACGGGGGTATTAAAACTGACGAGACTGCTAAAGGATTAAAATCACAAAGAATATGGGGGGGCGCTGTTGAGCTTTTACAATATGGCCGCTTAAACGTGCTGCTCCGTGCTGGAGAAGATCCTTTTCTCCAATCCTTCCACAATGGTGCAGCGTTTCAGCTTGAAAAATCCACCGACGGATGCCTGAGGGCTCGCTGCTAGACCTGCCTGGCTGGTGTGGCCCAGAGAGGAACCGCAGTAGAGAAATTATCTTCATTGAAGTTGCCGCATGAACTTCTTGCGGCACCCCGCAACACGCTTCCACAGAGTGTGGACTCCTGAGGACCTGAGCGACGCGGCTTCTGAGCTCGGCTGGGGGAGGGGCACTCGCTGATTGGTACTGCAGGCGCTTGCCTGGGGCCGCTCCGGATTGCTGTTGCCTGCGTCGTAGATCCCTCGGCCCCCTGAATTGAGAACGCCTGCCTGGGCCCCCTGCGGCGACCCTTTCCGCAGCTGTCTTCCACCAAGATCCTACCGACAGCCTGCCGCTCCAGGCTGGGACCTGTTGACAAGTCGCCCCACACCCCCCCGGCCCATCAACCTTACACCAACGGACTGCAAGCATCTCGCGACCCGAGCTGGTACTTTATCTGCTGGTCTCACCGTTGCCTTGCAGCCTGGAAAAACAGTCCCGTTGAACTGCAGCGAGATGGCTTGGGGGTGTGTGGCGTCACCTCTCCTTCTAAACTCAAGGTACGGGGCCACCCAGCGCCGCACATTCTCCTGGCGCACCTGCCAATGGGGGAGCGCAGAGGGCAGGATAGAAATCTTGCATACTACCGCTGTGCGGGACTGGACCCCACTACATCTAGCATTGTCTAAACAGTACGGTAATTACCACAGACAGACACAGGATCTCCCAGCTGTATCCTCACAACCACTGCAGCCCTCGCAGGCACTCTGCCCACAGGTCTCCCTTGATTGGATCTGACAGCCAGCACCCCGCATATGCCTGTCCTGGAACACAGTATAAGGAACATGGATCTGCTTAGGCTGCAAGCACTGTTATGCTCACCTGATATCACTGGGGGCGTCTGGAAGGCTCTGAGATCTGGAACCCTGGATGCATTGTTGCCCAGTGCTGAATAATGAATCTTAGTTATTTGTAGGGTGAGCTATCCATCCGTCCTATGTTTCTTGTGCAGGGGCGCTTGGTGTTTGTTGGCGAGCTGCCCGAGTTGCTTCCCTGGTGCAGTACGCCTTCCTTGGGCCCAGGCCTGCTGTGACCCCGAATCTCCTGGTAGGCAGGTAGGTTTGTTAATTGTAAATCTTTGTTCTGTTTATGGTGGGAATTCGTTAATGTCTTTATCTCCTTCTTTTCAGGTGCGAAGGTCTTGATGCTGGCGTGCCGGATGGAGAGGCACATTTCAAGGTAAGAGGAAGCGCGAAGCGCAGCGCCTTTATTGTCTTTTAAAGCTAACCTGTGTTTTCTTCTTCTTCTCCTCACAGACTGCTGTGGTGCTGCGAGTGGATGAGAGCGCGATGAAAAACAGGCCCCCGGAATCCGTTGTTTAATATTGAAAGTGAACCTGATGCAGATGTTGCTGTGGTGCTCTGGATGGAAGCGTGGCATAGCGCGATGGAATTCAGGTAAGACTGATGGAATTCGATGTTTTGGAAGCGCGCTTTCTAATATTGTTTTTCCCTTTCTCGTTATTGCAGGTCGCAATGTTCGAACAGCAGCTGTGGTAGCGGTTCACCGGAGTTTCTTAAGCTAGTACTCACAGGTGATTGATGTTTCTTCTTCTCTCGGTTTCCACAGATTGCAGCCCAGTTGAGATGCTGAGTGCTGGATGGTGTTTTCTCAGGTAAGACAGAATAATCTTGTTCTTGTTCTTGCAGGATTACAGGAAGATGCTGAAGACCAGGAGCTGGACACGGTGAGCATCACGCTGCTGGTTGCAGAATAACACGAAGCGTGTTCTGCAGTCAGGGTGTGATTTATATAGCCCAGGTATAGTACCATGTAAAGTAGTTCCAGGCCTGCCACACGCAAAACACTAAACCGCATGGCTTGGTTCTAAGAACTAGACTGTGTGGGTGCTTCCATGTTGGATTTAAAGGCCCATCTACATAAATGGGACCTAGCTTAAACAGCCCTTCCTTCCTACATATGAGCCTGGTGCCAAAGGCGCCAGGACTGGCTCCAGGAGCCCTTTTGCAGTGGTTTTAAGGTCCTCCGGGTTCGGGTGGGAGCCTGCTTGTGGCACAACTTGTGCCCCCTCACAGTGGTCATGACAGCACTGGGGGAAGTCCTAACCTCCATCTCTGCCTGGGGTGCATACGCTACTCATCCCCCCTTTTTCTTATAAACTGAATCCACCTCGTCCCAGAGCACACTACTCACCGGAGATGTGGTTGTTTCTACCTGTGTAGCTCTGGCTGAAATTCACATCTAACTACCTAATTCATCACCACGACTTCCTACATTACTACTTATCACCCTACTATATGCGGGAGGCCACAGCCCACTCAGACGTGGATTGGGGCAGTCCTACTGGGAACAATCGTCAGCGCTGGTCAGGTCTGGGGACCCTGCCCAACTCCAGTGAGTGCTGGGCCATTTTATGTCGGCTCCACCGTCACCCTGCAGGCCAGTGCTGACGGACCAGAGACACATGAAGAGACGACTCGAGAGTGCGAGGCGCCACCTCCTCATCGGGACTTAAGGTACAGGGCCCCCAAGCACATAGTGCTGCATGATATTTTGGCACATTTTGCAATCATCCCTGCTGCGGTGTCCCCGGCCTCAGGGGTGAGGGGAGGATGCAGCACGTACTCCACATGCTGGCGCTGTACTGAACTGGTGCTCGCTGCATCTCTCATAGCCTCAGCAGTCCGGTCAGTGCCATAGTGAGCCACAAGGCCCCCCAACCATATCCTTCAGGCCACAGCTATTCTTACGCACCCTCTGTCCACAGTCTCCTCCTCATTGAACTTCACAGCCAACACCCCGCATGGACTCGTACCGGAATCCAACGCAAGGATTTTTAACTACGTAACCGGCTAATACTGGGGAGATCCTGAGCAATAACACTAACTGGGGTGAATACACCACATAACCCCCTTTCCCCACTGTCTGCTTTGCCCCGTCCTGGGGCACACTATCCACCTGAGACACGGTTGCTCTCGCCAGTGTAGCTGTGCGTGGAAACGCACGTCCAACTACATAATTGATTACCGCGTCCAACCCCTTGGGCGTCACGCAACTTCACCTCCCACGCAGTACGACGCAACCAAAGGTGCTAACAAGAAACAAAGCTCAATCAATACGTATGCAAAAGCAGCGCCAAAGCCAACTGGACCCTACCGGAGACAGAAGCACCCTTGTCAATGTTAAGATGGATTTCTGAACTCTGACCTGGTGGACAGATGTTCAGAAGGCCAGCCTAGTTTCTTGAAACAGGGTAACCTTCTGGACAAGCAAGACCAATAAAGTAGCTTGGCGGCGGTCAAGACTAGGTCTCAGCCGGGGTGAGGGTGACTGAAAGACCTCAATGAGCACAAAGAGTAAAGGACACTTACAAATCACTCCCAGTCAGGTGTATACATATTAAAAATACAAATACATTTATTTCAAGACCTTTGAGTTTCAACACACAAATAAAATCACAGTAATACTACTAAGCCTAAGCCAACACAATCCTATCAATATACATATATACAAGACCAATGGGGCCTAAAGGGTTAATGCACAAAATGGGAAACCAACCTAAAAGGGGAAGGAAACAGGCAGTGCAAATAGTCTTTAGTCCCTTCTGCATCAAACACAATTCTAACTGAGAGGCAGTCCAATCCCTAAGAAGAGTGGAGCCTATTGCTCAAATGTACTTGTAATGCTGGCGCACGCGGTAATGCAGATGGGCAAAACGGGGTCTCTTCAGGGGTCTGTAGCAGCTCAGGAAGGTGGGTGAGGTGATGAAGAATAAGTTCCCACTATTCGTGGAGGGTCTCCCCAACAGGGCAGAGCAGGTTCCAGTGTTCGGGAATAATTTGTTAGTTCGCATTAGCAGTGGAAAGGAGAGGGGCCCTAAGGGGCCACTCCTGCGTAAAAATGGATGGATGCGCTAGGGGCCACCGGTAAGGGTTGCAATTACTCACTGACCCAAGTCGCACTCCGGACCAAACTTCAGTCGAGTCCACTTCGGTTGCAGGTTCAAATGCGGCAATCTCGCAGCTCTGCGGCTTTCAGCAATGAAGATACATTGTTGATTCCCAAATGCGACAGTGGTGATTTCTCCGCTCCCGGTGGACGGATCAGGCCAGTTCCACTGTAGCAGGCTTCAGGTCACAGAGGACCACAGCTGCAATCAACTTGCGAAGTTCGTCACCAAGGCTGGGCGCCACAGTAACCGCGTGTGCTCCGGTTCGGGTGCACTGACTTCACTCCAGACCTGGGAACCCCAAGAGTACGAAATTTGGTGTGAGAGTGCCATGAAAACAGAGCTTGCAATATACCAAGTTTCATGGGCCTCCTTGAAATGGCGGCGATATCAGGGCAAAACTCCTGCACAAGCTGGCCAGCCCACTGGTTGGTCAAGGGATGCTTCCGAAAAGGCTTACTTGCAGGTTTTGCTGAAGATGCCGAGAATAGTTGGTCCCACTATTCCAATGGGTTGAAGCATCTTCGCAGACCTTCTGGGACGACCAAATGCAGAGGGGTCCCATGGGACGACAGCAGGCTCAGGGTGCCAAACCTTCCAGCGGGTCACCAGTGGGTTCCTCAACTCGGCTTCTTAGTTTCAGAATTTTTGTATTCTATCCTTCATTCAGTGAGAACTCCAGAGATCGACATGGTATGGGTGTTTGGAGCCTTCTCTTATCCAAAATCTCCTTTGCGCCAAAACAAAGATGACCCAATGGGAGATCTGCTTACATACAGGCATACCATACATGGACCAATCATGGACCACCGTGGTCCCAGGCATTCACAGCACACCTGACTCTCTGGCACCCAGGATGTGTATTGGAACTAGACAGTCCAGCCCACATCCTGGAAGCACACACACAAGGGATGCAGAAGCCTGCAAAAGCTTGTTGTTTCACGAGAGAATGCATGCCCAAATAAGGACTGACCCGGGTCGGCTCGACCTGGGGAAGGTGAACGGGCAAGATGGCCAAAGGACAGGAGAAAGAACCTTGTGGCGTGGCCATTTTGGAGACAGGCCACCTATTCGTGCCAAACGCAGTAACTGTGGTTTACCTTGCAGGAAAGGGTTAAAAATATACAAAAAAGATAAGATGCCACCAGCCCTGTCCAAGGCACATCTGCACTTCTCCTAAAAAAATCCTTCGAGAGTAACTAGGGCCTTTAGAAATGACAAGACCCAAGTGCACTGTACTACAAGGTATTTTGTGCACTTGCAACATGTTGCAGAAAAGTTGCAACATTGACAAGGACTAAGGGAAACAAAGGGGGTCATTACGAGGTTGGAGGTAAGTAACAGTCCTTACTGGCATGGAGCAAATACTGTGTCCGTGTAGTAAAGAGCCCGCTAATAGAGGGCAATTATGAGTTTGCGTGCACAAGCTTTGCGGCATGCCGGTAACGACATTACCGGCATGCCGCTAAAGTCCAAAAAATTGTCTTAGCAGCATCATGGAAACCACAGACAGCACTACCGGCAACAATGGATACGGCATTAGCGGGCACTGCTATCAGCGGTGACCACTAATAGCCGTGCCTGTAAATAAGCAGAGGAACAGGAAAGAGCACGCCGGCCATCTTGCAAAACACAATCCATTGCCATCCTCACCGCACAGGATCTGGATCTTTTTTCTGAGTACAGAAATCAACCTACAGCACCAGTATCATGCCCAACGCACTAAAGAAAGGCGCTTCCCCCCCGGCAGCGCAAAGAGCGCTTCAATGAGGATGAACTTACTATGCTGGCAGAGACACTGGCAGACAATGCAGAGGTTGTTTTTGCAAACAGCCTCAAGAGGGAGGCACAGATAAAAAAGAAAGAGATCTGGCAACTCGTTGCCCAAAAAGTCAGTGCCGTAGGCAACACCCCCCACACGATCAAGGATGTCTGCAAGCGATGGGATGACCTGCGCCTGAGAGTCAGGAACATCCTGTCCGCAAACCGGAGCCAGGCCATGGCTACTGGCGGTGGTCCTAACTCACCCATCAAGCTGAGCCGGTGGGAGGAGATCTGCGCCAGTACGATTGGCATCGAGGCCATAGAAGGAGTGGGCGAGATGGAACGTGGCGCCACCTCATCAGCGGATGGAGGTGAGGGTCCTAAAAAACACTGTAATGCAGTGTGATGATAGTCCACCAATTTTCCCGTCCAAAGAGGCAATGCATGGCCCAATAAATACACATTTGATACATCCCTGCCTAGATGCCGTCCGAAAGCACTGACACATGAACATGCATGCAGCATGGCAATGCCATACCTGACACACACCACACAAATATAAAAAAGGCGCAAGTCACACTGCATGCAGTCCACAACAGAAATGCATGTCACATAGCATACGCCAGCTCCAACATGAGTGACTCTGATGGATGCCTGCATGCTCCACCCATATAGCAAGCAACATGATCACCAAAACTCCAATGCCTAATCCCCTCTAAAGTGTAGTAGAGCAATAATACCAATGTAAGCATGATGCTTGTCAAACCATCACTCATGCTGTCCCTCTCTTGGTTCCCCACAGGCTCAGATCCTGACAGTGAGGCCCGGGACTCACCCCCACAGGCATCTACTCCCCGTAAGAGAGCTAAGGAAGAAGGCAACAGGCCTTCCACATCGAATGCCCCAGCAAAGCCATGACAGGCAATGAAGTTGCCAACAGCACAGGATGCCATAGCACTGGTGCCGCTAAGGCCCATTGCCACAGTCGCCACAACACCTGTGTCACCTGCACAGGAGACAGTGGGCGATGAGGCACATTCAGCAGAGAATAGCTCTGTTGGGGAGGCGGCAGCTACGGCACCCCAGACAGACGATGATGCGCAGGTGCAGTTGTGTGTTCCTATCGAGGACGACTCCTCGGACCTCCCTGCAACACCCAGTCCCGCACGATACCTCCAGGTCACAGCTGTGTACTCCGACCATCACACCACACCGGAGCAGTCTGGAGGGGAGGTCGTACAAGGGAGCATGAGTCCTACAGAGGAGCCACATGGATTTGGCGATGTCACACATGCAGCCTCCACCTCCACTGGTGTACAGGCGGGGGTGCAGCAGATAGGACATGCAGTGCAGCGCCAGGAGGAGCTCACTGCCCTAGTGAAGCAGTTTGTTGCAGACGGTGCCCAGGCAAGGCAGGAGGAGCACGACAACACTGCTTCCCTGAGGCAGGCCATTGAGGCAAGCACCACAAGAATATGCGAGGAGGTGTCTGCACTGAGGCAGATCCTCTCCCGCATAGCGGATTCCTTGGAGGCTGAGCGTCCGGCCCCCAGACTGGAGCAAGCAGCCACCCCTTCCTCATCCAGCTCCACCCAACTAGCCCCCTACGCAGGTCAGCGCGCACCTTGCGCAGATCGGACATGCCGCCACCAGGTGCAGGAAGTGGAAGGATGTAGATGGGGCAGCCTAATTAAGGCAATAGACTCTGACACATGAAGCAGTTGCTTGGACACCATGTGTGGGAGAGTTGTGGGGTGAGGGGGAGAGGGGAGAGGGTGTGTGGGGGAGATGTGGGGGGAGGTGGATGGGGGAGAGGGTGTGTGGGGGAGTTGTGGGGGGAGGGGGTGAGCAGAGAGGGTGTTTGAGGTGTGGGGTTTGAGCACTTAATTCCATTGGACAGTTTAATACACCCGTTGTGTAAAAAAGAAATCTTGAGTGGACATTCCTTATTGCATATGTGTCATTTATTAATATACAGTGCATAGTGTACATGTAATCCCACACCCAGTGCCCTCTGTCCCACATTCATGTCACCCTCTGCACCCATGTGTGTTAGAAATATTGTGCAATCACTGACTGACGCACAGCACGTCCCTCCTGTGCATCGGCACCACGAAGATGTGCACCCACATCTTCTTCATCCCCTTCATCATCACCAGGTGGTTGCAGTTCAATGTCAGGGGGCAGGGGCACGTTCCTTCGGATACACATGTTGTGCAGCATTACACATGCCATGATGATCTTGGCCACCTTCTCATGGCTGTAGAGGAGTGCCCCACCCGACCGGCTAAGGCAGCGAAACAGGGCCTTCAACAGGCCAAAGGTCTGCAAGATGACCACACGGGCACGGGTATGAGAACGATTGTAGTCCTCCTCGTGCCTGTTCTGCGAGTTTCGGACAGGGGTTAGGAGCCACGGCTTCAAGGGATAGCCACTATCACCTGCATAAGAGGAAATTAAGGTATATGTTAGTCGATTCGTGATGGGCAGCTGTACTTGTCACACATGCCTGCTGATAATTGATGGTCACATGCGCATGTCCCTGGTTGTATGCACAGATTTCTCATGCCCTCAATGTGTTCTGTGCCATGGACTTATGGTGTGGGTTGCATCTTCAAGATGATATACGGTGTACACTGCCTTGATGTTGCTCATGCATTGTGGACGCATACCGCTGTGTTTGTGTTGCATATGTAATGTGTAGTGTTCTGTATGATTTTCTGACTGGCAGCGTTGGCAGTACTCTCTGCATTATTTGCCAATCAGCGCTGATTATTCCCATGGTGACATGCAGCACTTCTGTGGTGGTGGCGGCCCTGTGACAAGCAGTGGATTCCTTTGGTGGTTTTGTTCAGTGCACTCCCATGGATGCTTGTCCTGTGTGGTGATTTGCTGCAGACATTTACATAGTGTATATGCACAGCATGTTGCTGGATTGTGTTACCGAGGGTGAGGTACGATGAACGGTGGTGCACGTGTTGTGGGATGTGGGGTGGTTTCAAGTTTGGCATGTTGTGATAGGTGTGCAGCTTACTTCATTGCTATGGGATTTGTTTGTCATGTTCAGTTCAGAATGCTTTGGGGCACAGTGTTTTGGGATGTGCACATCGTGTTGTCACATCAACAATGACACCATGGTGGTGTGTGCATCTATCCCCCCATTTCACTGCCATGTGCCTGTCATGCAATTTACCAAGCAGTCAGGCACGTCGTCCTGCATGTCGCTCCATGTAGCGTGGTAGCGTGGAGTTCCGTAGGACCATTGAGTCATGAGTTGATCCGGGATATCGGGCACAACAATGTGTGATGCTCTTTCTGGCGTCACATGCCATCTGCACATTGATGGAGTGGTATTGCTTGCGATTGCGGTACGCCACCTCCATGGCAAGCGGGACCACCAATTCCACGTGGGTGCAGTCGAGGGCACCAATACAATTTGGCATGCCTGCCAGTGCATGGAAGCCAACATTTGTATCAAAAATCTCCTGGAGAGTCCGTGATAGGGATATGTAGTCCCTTTTGTGCTTCAGGAGGGCATCCAGCACTTGGTTCAGCATGCCAGAAAATATGGGTTGTGATATGCATGCATGTGCCCCACTGTGTGCTGGTAGGTGCCTGTGGCAAGGAAGTGGACCACCAACACTACCTTCAGTGGAGGGGGGATAACGGTGCGTATTTCAATGAGGCTGACAATGTCGTAGTGTATCATGTCGACAATGGTGGTGATGGTGTCCCGGTCAGATGGTAGAGGGTGTGGATCTGCTCAGGGGTTAGGTTGAATGGACTGGCTCTGATGCGAAGGATTGGGGCCTGCCTGCGTGGTCCCACTGGCTGCACTGGTGGGGCATGCTGGACCTGTCTCACCCTCCTTCTCCTCCTGCCCAGACTCCATTGCCTCCAGCTGTGCTGACTGTGTGCACCTGTGGCATTTGGGAACACTGCACATAGCAGTTTAGGGGCGCTTCGTGATGCCCGTATTGCCGGCATGCCGGTATCCCGTATTAACGCCTTCATGATGCCGGTATTTGCATGTCCGCCTGACTTGTGATGTCCTCCTGTTAGCGGCATCCTGGTATTGCCGTCCTGAAGGGCTGTGTGCCCGCGTCCATGCCGCTATTAGTGGCACCGTTATTAGTGGCACCTCTAATACCGGGTTCTTGGGTCGGAATAGCCCGGAGTTGTATGCGATGCCGGTAATCCTTTACCGGCATCGTTTTTCCATTACCTCCAACCTCGTAATGACCCCCAAAGTCTCCCAGTACTGACTATCTTTAAGGACATGTCAGTTTCCCCATAAGAAGTGTGCGAAAAGCCCATGCGGGTGCAGCAGAAGGCTGTGCTCCTCTGGTAAAGTCAGACTAAGGTGTTTAAACAATGCAAAAAGTTGGGGGGTACACAACGGGAGGGAAAATGACACATGAAATGGAAATATTTCCTCACAGTCTACTGAATCCCAAAAAAATGATGGAATACATGCGGGAGGGATTCACTGCTTAACATTTGAAACTAGATGAATGAGTGGGACAATATGCTCATATGGAAAAAAACGATTCCCGGTTAACAGAAGTGGAGACTAGGGTCGGGGTGGCTGAAGACGATATCGTTGCCCTTCGGGCTGAGGTGACCGCCCTGTCCAGACAGGCACAAGATGTCAGCAAGAACGATGACCTGGAATTGCGCTCCAGGCACAACAACCTACTTATCAAAGGAGTTCCGGAAGATAAGATCGATGGCCCCATGGAAGATTACGTCGAGCACATTCATAGAAAGAGCCCACCGATCCCTGGCAGCGCAACCCAAGTCCGGTGCTCCTCCCCGTCCCATCATAGCAAGAGTGCTGAACTACCGGGATAGGGATGCCCTTCTCCGTGCGGCGATAGTCAAGGACGATCTCTCCCTCGGCCCCTCCAGAATTCACCTTTACCCGGACTTCACTGTGGCTATCCGACAAGAACGGAAAACCTTCCTTGCCACTAAGAAGAGGCTGCGGTATCTTGGTGTTAAATACTCCATGATATACCCTGTTAAATTTAGGATTGAACACTCAGACCGAGTCTACTTCTTCACCATCCCTGAGGAGGCCACCAAATTCATCGATGAAAATTTTTCCCGGGCTAACCAAAGTACGACTCTGTTACTAGGGACATTCCTGTTTTTCTCACCTTCAGAATTCGTTTAATACCACTCAGTACGAAACGGGCCATGATGACTGATACATCTGCAAATCATCAGCCTCATTGGTTCAACAGTCGTCTGGCTCTGCTCCACAAGTGCCACCCCTTTGCTTCTTACTTACTGTTTTCACATTGTGCACCACACAATGCCTAGTCAATACCCCACTTCGGATGTACAGCCGCTCATGGCCGACGCACGGCCCCCCAGGCGATGCAGTTATCACCTCTCTGATTGGGGGAGGGGTGGGAGAGGGCGTGGGTTGGGAGTGTTGTTTAGTTGGAAGAAAGCTTGACAAGCAACTGAGGATCCGAGTACCTGACTATATCCATGTTGGCACTGTCAGATCAAGTTCACTATATGTCTGGCCCGTACCCTATTATGCATTTGCCATGCTGGATATTTGCCAACTGTCGCTGGTTTGCTGTCTTAATGGCGGATGATTGTATCGTATTTATGAGCTGGAATGTCAGGGGGTTGGATAATCACGCCAAAATGCGTAAAGGGCAGCTATTTATTGAACAGCACAAAGTTAAGTTACCCTTCCTGCAGGAAACACACACCCTCTCCAGTGGGTGCGAAAGGTTTGCGAAATCATGGGGCCCCCAACGCTATTACACCGACTACTCTACCCAAAACCGCTGAGTCATGATCTTAATACATAAAAGCCTCAAGTTTCAACATAAAGTGACTCATGCACACCCCTTGGCACACTATGGGCCTCATTACGACCCGGGCGGTAACCATGGCGCTATTTGCGCCATGGTTCCCACCGGTAAACTACCGATTCCACCATGGTGAATGGCAGAATTACAGCCCCATTCCAAGATTTGCAGGGGCGGTAATCCCCCATTCACCATGGCCCTTCCCCATTCCCATTTGAGCCCCCATAGGGCTCAATGGGAATGGAGAAGGTGGTAATTACGGTACCGCAAATTGCGGTACCGTAATTGCCTCCAAAGTCCCTTTGCGGGTCCCGTCCTTAATGGCTGGTAAAAGCAGCCGTTAAGGGAGGACCCGCAAAGGGACCTTGGAATTGGGCGGTAAGGGATTACCGGTACCAGTACCGGTGCCCTTACCGGTACCGGTAATCCCTTACCGCCCGGGTCGTAATGAGGCCCTATGTATTACCATTTGGGTCCCTACTGGGTAGAGAGGTCATACTACTTAACGTATATGGTCACAACATCGATGATCCTGACTTTTACACTCATCTCTCCTCCCTGCTGTCAGTGTTTCCTCTTTTCCCTATTCTCTGGGGCAGAGATTTCAACAAAATTTTAGACATTAACCTCGATAGATCGGGCTCCAAACCTCTCCAGCTCTCCAAGGCGGCCAGAACCATCATTGAGGTACAGTCTCGGTTAAAAGTGACTGATGCGTGGAGGCTGATCCATCCCGGGTCCCGAACATTCTCCTTTTATTCATCAGTACATGATTCAGACTCAGGTATTGACAGATGGCTCATCTCGGATATACTCGTCAGAACCATCACCCAAATCTCTAGCCTCCGCAGAATGTTCTCAGACCACTCCCCAGTGACAGTCTCCCTGAGTTGGAATCCTGACGACCCAGGGACACGCACGTGGAGACTGAAACCACATTCTCTACTAGATAGTGCTTTCGAAACAGAACTGGGGACCAGCATAGACAATTCTTTTCTACTAAACACTGGTACTGTAAAATCACAAGCCACCCTCTGGGAGACATTCAAAATCTACATTTGGGGCATTGCAATTGCTAAGGAGGCAGGTATTCTTAGAACAATCTGCAGAACCATTGCAGAGAGTGAATCCCGTCTTGCCCTACTTGAGTCTCAATACGCCTCCTCCCAGACGCCCATCACTCTAGCCGAAATAGGCACAGCATTAGACGAGTTCCGCACCCATGCTGACCGGGAGCGAAAGTTCCTTGACAATCCTCAATCCGCTCGTAGATACGGGGAGGGGGAGCGCCCTGGCCGCGTCTTAGCTAGATTATTCCGCAATGAAAATGTAGCACCCCATAACCCAGCCATTGAGAGGACCAATGGCACCTTGGCTCTTTCATTAGCACGATATCAATGATGAATTTTGCTGTTTCTATGAAACCCTCTAACCCAACACAGACAAGGCCCACACAGCCGACATAGAGAGATTCCTGGATAGTCTGACCCTCTATATTCTCTCCCCGGAAACCAGGGATGGCCTAGATACCCCTATCACGCTTGAGGAAATATCCAGGGCCATAGACGCACTGGCCTCTCGGAAAGCCCCTGGACTCGACGGTCTCCCTGTTAGGCGGAAACCTGTGCAGTTCCCTCTGGGACCACTGCAAAAGATTTAGGACTACAGGCGTTGGCGGTGAACCCACTTGGTAGCAGTCTGCACCACACAGATTCACGTGGTAGCTGTGGCTGAGCAGTCAGACTTCTCTCAAGAAAAGTTGAGCAGTATGTGGAGTATACAAAATAGGGCAATTCTTCACAGCAAGACAAGCCAACACGCAACGAGGCTTAGTGTAAAGATATTAAGGCATTTATTTATAACAGAACATCTATGAAAAACACTAAGGCAAATCACGGCAAACAAATCAAACACAATTACTCTACGAAGTCGAAAACGATCAATCCCCCTAGCAATATTTCGACAACTCTAGGTTCTACCGGTATCACTTATTTTCAGACAGAGGTGTATACCTCAACCCAGATGACACTCGAATATTAGTTAGGACGGGAGAGAAAAAGATAGGCAGGTCATGAAATCAACACAGTTCAATCCTACGCGGATAAAATGCAAGGCAAGAAGGCAAGAATCACAATAGATCGTAAAGTTCAGAGGCCAGGCCCACTCGGAGAGAGGCAAGGCGCGATGTCCCAAAAAGTCTCTAGTGGAGATGCATTCAAGTCTGTATAGCAAATTGTTATCGGCAGGTTGAACCAGTTCAGAACAAAGGATGAGAAAAGCTTGGAGGCGACCCAACGGAACGGAGAGGATTAAGACACCTCACTCGAACCGATCGAAAGGGAAGCCAGGCGGACACGGTACCTTGTTGTGGAGGGCAGCTCCGGCGGGGGCAGTTGTTCCTGGTGGTGGATGCACGGCGGGTCTTTGCCAAGAGTAGAGATGATCTCGTCGTCGAAGAAAATGAAGTCCGGTGCACCACCAGGGAAGAGACCAGCCGCGGAGTGCTCCGTCACAAGGCACCACCTTTTGGTCGCGGTTCAGGGGTAGTGGCTATCCGGTTGCCGGGGTGCTCTGCACGGGCAATTCGACCACTGCGTCCTGAGGCGAATAAAAAGCAAAGGGGGCTGGTTATTCCCACCAGCCAGGGGAAGAGACTCTCCGGCAGGGAGATCTCCTCTGTCGTCGGGAAGTGGTGAGTCGGTTCCGCAGGGCTCCACCGGAGGTGTCGTCGTGCAGGTCGGCTCAGCGTTACCCTCGTCGGATTCTTAGGTCCTGTGGCGACTTCTCCAGATCCAGTCCCAAAAGCCCTGCTTTTATGCAGAAAACCCCCATTCATTCAGCCTAGCTGTCAATCAACACATGCTAAGTGGTGAGCGGGAACGCTCACCACTTGGGCCAATCACTCCAGAGTGCGACCTGAGTTGGCAAGGCAACTCGGTCCAGGGTGCCTAAACCCCCTCCCACACCCCTGAGGTAACCCAGACAGAATGGCACCACTTTGGAGGGTCTCTGTACAGAGGCCCGCCAAAAGTGGAACAAAGGGCTCAACCTTTGGTTTAGGAGTTACAGAGACGAACACAGACGCCATTTTACAAACCGAGTTCTGGCAGAAAATACCATCTGATAAACTTATTTACGATAAGTAGATCGGTGGTACGTTAGAGATTAACGAGAAAAAGTGTCAATCTCCAACAATGGGACGAATCCCATAGGGTTATGCTCGGGGTCAAACATAACAAGTAGTTTCCACTGCCACCAGCCAAAACTCGAAAAGGGGGGACGGGACAGTGCCTCCTCGAGTAACAGGTCTAGGAGTAATCGAATTACCCCTACTAGTACGTCCACAATAAGATGGTTTGTACTAGTCCTGTTAGTAAATTTAGGTCTAGTAAAGCCAATGGTGACTTTACATGCCCGGGGAGACAGTAGTCAGTCCCTGGGTATGGAGTCTATGGTGGGGGTCCGCTAGCACCCCCCAGTGTTACGGCACGTAGGGTGCGGTGTAACACACATAGAAAAACATATGAGACCCTATGGCGTAAAAGACCCCATAGCCCATCGAACACATTGACATTTCAAAGGAATTACACACACATACATGTCCAAGAGTGGGAGAAAAGAGTCTCACTCTTGGCAGGATGGAAAAAACAAACTCCAGAAATCCAGCAAAGCTGCTGGGGGACTCACTAGGGTAGGAAATTCAGCCTAAACAAGAATTCTCCCTAACACTCGCCCCCCCCAGACTAAGGGACAGGAGGATTTAATCCACTCCTGGATGAATCTCATACCTCTAGTCGATGACATACATCCTAGAGAGACCATCAGCATTTTGGTGGTGACACCCTGACCTGTGCTCAATGGTGAAATCAAACCCTTGCAGGCAGATCGACCATCTCAATAGTTTTGGGTTTTCCCCTTTCATTTGCATTAACCATCTCAAGGGTTGGTGGTCAGTCTGAATGACGAAAGTAGAACCATACAAGTACGGCCTAAACTTCTTCAGAGCCCACACGATAGCAAAGCACTCTCTTTCGATTGTTGCCCACCTTGTTTCAGGATCCTTCAGCTTGCGGCTGATGAAGCAAACGGGGTGCTCCCTACCTTTCCCATCCAGTTGACTGAGTACGGCACCTATCCCTACATTGGAAGCATCTGTCTGCACAATGAAGTGTTGGCGGTAATCAGGAGCTCTGAGTACTGGGGCTTGGCAAAGAGCCTTTTTCAGGTTTTCAAAAGCCTGATTGCACTCCTCGTTCCATTTAACCTTTTTAGGGAATTTGGGCGAGGAGATGACATTCAGTGGAGAAGCTATGGTCCCATAGTTCTCTATGAAATTCCTGTAATACCCGGTGAGGCCTAGGAAGGCTCTCACCTGGGTTTGAGTAGTCGGTGTTGTCCAATTTTGCACAGCTTCAATCTTACTGAGCAAAGGCCTTATTTCTCCACCGCCTACCTCATGCCCAAGATAGACTACCTTACTCTGTCCAATTTGGCATTTACTCGCCTTTATGGTCAGATTGGCTTGTCCAAGAGCCTGCAAAACATCTCTCAGGTGGGTTACATGTTCTTCCCAGGAATTGCTGAACACTGCGATGTCATCCAAGTATGCCATGCAGAAGTCCTCCATCCCATTCAGAACCTGGTTTACCATCCGTTGAAACGTAGCAGGTGCATTTTTCAATCCGACTGGCATTACCTTAAACTGGTATAAGCCAACGGGGGTAGAAAATGCAGTTTTCTCCTTGGCATGGTCTGTCAGGGCTATTTTCCAATAGCCTGACGTCAAGTCAAATGTGCTGAGGAACTTGGCGGCGCCAAGTTTATCCACCAACTCATCTGTTCTTGGCAAAGGGTGGGCATCAGTCTTGGTGACTGCATTAAGAGCTCTATAATCCACGCAGAATCTAAGTTCTTTAGATCCGGCCTTTGGTACTAACACAACTGGGCTAGACCATGGACTAGTAGAGGGCTCTATTATCCCGAGATCGAGCATCTTGCTGACCTCACCTTTGATGTGGGTTTGTACGTTCTCTGACATTCTGTATCCTCTGCTCTTGACAGGCAGACAGTCACCAGTGAGTATGTCGTGCTGGCCCCAAGGGGTCAAGCCTGGTGAAAGCGAGAACAGAGAGGCAAACTGATTCAACATAGATTTGCACTCTTCTTGTTGCTCGGGTGTCAGATTGGAGAAGAGATTTACTCCTTTAATTTTTTCATCAAAAGGTAAGCCTCTGAGGAGATCCGGAAGAGTTTCACTCTCTTCTTCTTCCTCGGATGATGCTAGAAGCAACGCTCCTACATCAGGTCGTGAGACATACGCTTTAAGTCGATTGGTGTGAAAGACTGTCGGAGCCTCCTTGGGATTGCCCAAGTCCACCAGATAGTTAACCTCTCCGAGTTTACCCACTACTCGGAAGGGTCCCCTCCACTTATCTTGCAAGGCCCTCTGCCTTGTTGGGATCATAACGAGAACGAGCTGGTCTTGAGCGAACTCAACCATGTTAGCCTTTTGATCGTGCCAGTGCTTGACCAATGCTTGTCCAGCTTTCAAGTTATCGCTTGCTTCCGTCATCATGTGTGACATTCTCCTCCGGAGACTTATCACGTAGTCAGTCACTCTGACTGGCTTGGGGGAAGACGCACTCTCCAACCCCTCCTTAATCAGGGCCAATGGACCTCTGACGGGATGACCATAGAGTAGTTCGAAGGGAGAGTAACCTACTCCCTCCTGAGGGACTTCTCTTTAAGCAAAGAGAAGGCATGGCAGTAGAAGGTCCCACTTACGCTTAAGGGGTTCCTCTAAAGCACCTATCATGCTCTTCATGGTTCGGTTGAACCGTTCCACCAACCCATTGGTTTGTGGGTGGTAAGCTGTTGAGAACTTGTAAGTAACTCCACAGGTTTTCCACATGGCTTTCATGTAGTGGGACATAAAGTTTGACCCCCTGTCAGAGATTACTTCCTTAGGAAACCCGACCCTAGTAAAAATACCAAGGAGGGCCTTAGCCACAGCCGGAGCTGTAACAGTCCTCATAGGAATTGCCTCAGGATACCTAGTAGCATGGTCTACTACAACAAGTATAAACCTGTTGCCTGAGGAGGTTGGAGGATCAAGGGGACCAACGATGTCAATCCCTACTCTCTCAAATGGGACTCCCACAACTGGGAGAGGCACTAATGGTGCCACATTCTTGGAGCCAACCTTACCAGAGGTCTGGCAGGTGTGGCAGCTCCTGCAGTGTTTTTCTACTTCGGCCCCCATCTTTGGCCAATAGAAGTAGAGAGAGAGCCTTTCCTTAGTCTTCTTGAAACTCAAGTGACCAGCCAAAGGAATCTCGTGGGCTAACTGCAAGAACTGTGGTCTGTTCTCTTGGGGTACTACAAGTCGTTTGTAGTCTCCAGGTGCAGACTCGGTCGGTTCACTGTAGAAGAGGCCATCTTCCCAGTGCAACCGGTGCTTCCCAGGCTCCTGCCCTTCAGCCTGAGCTTCTGCCTGGTGGCAAAGACCTTCCAGAGTTGGACATTCTCTCTGTCCCTTACTGAAGTCCGCCCTGCTGGGTCCACCTTCCGCCAGTAACGACTGCAGCTCAGGATGGTCAACAGGATCCAGATCTCCAATGAGTTCCTGGCCTTCCATTAGCTCTTCCTCAGAGTCTAATTCTACCACGCAGGGTTGTACCTCCCTCTCAGCCTCGGCTGGAGGTGGAGTTACGGGTGTGACTTTGGACAACTGCGGGGAAGTCTGTGTCGGCTGCACTGGAATGCTGGCGGCTGGTTTCGGGATAGAAGTCTTAGGTTTCCCTTTTGCTTCTGATTTCTTGGACACAGCGGCCGACAATTCCAGTGGAGCAGGAGTGATATCTTTCTTCATCATCTCCTGGAGAGTTCCGCGCATGGTCCTCTCTCTTGCAGGTCTGGTTAGCTCCTGTAACCGTTTAACAGGAGGTCTGGGAGTATGCGATACAACTCCGAGAGTTTTCAAATCGTTACCCAACAGTACGCGTCCTGGTACCTAACTCTGTATGCTGACAGGTATCTTCACAGTCATGTCGTTACACTGGATGAGAACTGGTAATTGGGGAATCATCTGCACAGGCCCTCCAGCTAACTTGGTGAGGCGTTTGGGTGCCTTAGCAACATCCTCGGCCTGAAAAAACGATTTATCCACCACAGTTATGCTGGCCCCAGTGTCCCTAATGGCAGGAGTCTCCTGACCATTCACCTGGACACTGTCCTTATAATACTCTTTAGTATTATCGGGGATAGAATTATAGACATCTAAATTCTGTTGTTCCCACAACCCCAGAGATACTAAAGAAACGCTGGCTGAGACTCCAATGGGTTCGTCAGCTAGCAGTAGAAAGTTTCCACTTGCCATTTGGACTTCCTCCTCGGGAGCGAAGGCTAAGGAGACAAGCTGGACCCCTGAAGGTTTACCCTTACATCTGGGATCTCCTTTCACGTGGTCAGTCGAGCCACAAACAAAGCATTTACCAAATGCTTTCTGGAATGGTGGCTTGTTCTGCCCTCCTTCCGGTTTGGCACCAGAAGGCATACTATTCTGCTGTGGTTTTCCCAGTGGCTTACCCTTCTGGTTTTGTTTGGGGCCCTCTTTGGAATGTGAGTTATTCGAATTCTCTTTTGAGTCTTTTTTAGGCTGTCTTCCCTCATCCTTTTTCTGAGTTGCCCCAGAATCCTTATGAGTAGCCCTGTTGGCAACCCACAAGTCAGCAGCCTTAGCCAGCTCCCTGGAATCCAATTCCTTCAAATCAGCCAAGTGCTGTCTGAGCTCAGGAGAACAGGCATCATAAATAGACTCCAACATAAAAAGATTTCTCATACCCTCATAAGTGTTCACTTTGTAACCCTTAATCCATCCCTCTAAGTTTTTCAACCCTTCACTCACCCAGGTAGCCCAAGGGGTACCATCATGCTTTTTGAGGGTTCTAAACCTCTTAAGATACTGGGAAGGGGTCTTCCCGAATCTAGCTATTAAAGCTAGTTTCACACTTTCGTAATCCGTCTTATCCGCCTCCCCCAACTCCATTACCACATCAGTCGCAACAGGAGGGAGCCTAGAGAACCACCAGGGAAGCAAAGCATTCCCGATGATGTCCTTGAGCCCATGATTGTATTCAAACAGTTTCAACCAATCCAACACATCCAATCTCGGTTCATACATACCCACTAATTCCTTCGGCATCCGGGGTCTTTTGGGACTGGAGCTCCTAGAGGAACCAGAGGAGAGAGAAGCATTTTCCATAGACAACTTTTTCATCTCTAACTCGTGATTAAGTTCTATTTCCCTGAGTCTTAACCCAGCTTGCTTCTGCTCAGCCTGGGCATTCATCCATCTGAACTCGAGCTCTTGGTTTCGTTCAGATTGAGCCAAGAACCGTTTGTATTCTAGTTCGAGCTTCATTTTTTCAAGTTCAAAATAAGCAGGGTTACTTGTGGGACCTGGTATGGGCCCCGTAGGCACAGCTGGTAAGGCGGGTAGAGGAACAGGGGAGACAGTTTCGTTAGCCTCTCCGTCCTCGTCAGCCTCTTCATCGCTACCATCAGAATTACGATTCAGATCAACACCATCACTGTTATCTACAGTTGCTGGAGAGATTGGTTCCTCTGAACCAGTACCCAGACTTTGGTTTGCCAGCAATCTCTCGATTAGTTCTAACTTCTTGCCTCTTACAGGAAGATTCTCTTGCCTACAGAGAGCTCGCAAACTCTCAGTATTTTCACCTGACAAAGACTCTTGACTGTAAGTTTCCATCGTAGACATGTTTTTGAAAGTTGCTTTTTGTGCAAAGTTTTGTGGTTAGTTATCCTACAGTGTCGAAAAGCACTCTAAACTGTATACTCGATACAAATCCCACCGCTGTACACCAGTGTTAGGCGGAAACCTGTGCAGTTCCCTCTGGGACCACTGCAAAAGATTTAGGACTACAGGCGTTGGCGGTGAACCCACTTGGTAGCAGTCTGCACCACACAGATTCACGTGGTAGCTGTGGCTGAGCAGTCAGACTTCTCTCAAGAAAAGTTGAGCAGTATGTGGAGTATACAAAATAGGGCAATTGTTCACAGCAAGACAAGCCAACACGCAAGTCGAAAACGATCAATCCCCCTAGCAATATTTCGACAACTCTAGGTTCTACCGGTATCACTTATTTTCAGACAGAGGTGTATACTTCAACCCAGATGACACTCGAATATTAGTTAGGACGTGAGAGAAAAGGATAGGCAGGTCATGAAATCAACACAGTTCAATCCTATGCGGATAAAATGCAAGGCAAGAAGGCAAGAATCACAATAGATCGTAAAGTTCAGAGGCCAGGCCCACTCGGAGAGAGGCAAGGCGCGATGTCCCAAAAAGTCTCTAGTGGAGATGCATTCAAGTCTGTATAGCAAATTGTTATCGGCAGGTTGAACCAGTTCAGAACAAAGGATGAGAAAAGCTTGGAGGCGACCCAACGGAACGGAGAGGATTAAGACACCTCACTCGAACCGATCGAAAGGGAAGCCAGGCGGACACGGTACCTTGTTGTGGAGGGCAGCTCCGGCGGGGGCAGTTGTTCCTGGTGGTGGATGCACGGCGGGTCTTTGCCAAGAGTAGAGATGATCTCGTCGTCGAAGAAAATGAAGTCCGGTGCACCACCAGGGAAGAGACCAGCCGCGGAGTGCTCCGTCACAAGGCACCACCTTTTGGTCGCGGTTCAGGGGTAGTGGCTATCCGGTTGCCGGGGTGCTCTGCACGGGCAATTCGACCACTGCGTCCTGAGGCAAATAAAAAGCAAAGGGGGCTGGTTGTTCCCACCAGCCAGGGGAAGAGACTCTCCGGCAGGGAGATCTCCTCTGTCGTCGGGAAGTGGTGAGTCGGTTCCGCAGGGCTCCACCTCCACTGAGGTCGGCTCAGCGTTACCCTCGTTGGATTCTTAGGTCCTGTGGTGACTTCTCCAGATCCAGTCCCAAAAGCCCTGCTTCTATGCAGAAAACCCCCATTCATTCAGCCTAGCTGTCAATCAACACATGCTAAGTGGTGAGCGGGAACGCTCACCACTTGGGCCAATCACTCCAGAGTGCGACCTGAGTTGGCAAGGCAACTCGGTCCAGGGTGCCTAAACCCCCTCCCACACCCCTGAGGTAACCCAGACAGAATGGCACCACTTTGGAGGGTCTCTGTACAGAGGCCCGCCAAAAGTGGAACAAAGGGCTCAACCTTTGGTTTAGGAGTTACAGAGACGAACACAGACGCCATTTTACAAACCGAGTTCTGGCAGAAAATACCATATGATAAACTTATATACGATAAGTAGATCGGTGGTACGTTAGAGATTAACGAGAAAAAGTGTCAATCTCCAACAATGGAACGAATCCCATAGGGTTATGCTCGGGGTCGAACATAACAAGTAGTTTCCACTGCCACCAGCCAAAACTCGACGAGGGGGGACGGGACAGTGCCCCCTCAAGTAACAGGTCTAGGAGTAATCGAATTACCCCTACTAGTACCCCTACTAGTACTAGTCCTGTTAGTAAATTTAGGTCTAGTAAAGCCAATGGTGACTTTACATGCCCGGGGAGACAGTAGTCAGTCCCCGGGTATGGAGTCTATGGTGGGGGTCCGCTAGGACGCCCCAGTGTTACGGCACGTAAGGTGCGGTGTAACACACATAGAAAAACATATGAGACCCTATGGCGTAAAAGACCCCATAGCCCATCGAACACATTGACATTTCAAAGGAATTACACACACATACATGTCCAAGAGTGGGAGAAAAGAGTCTCACTCTTGGCAGGATGGAAAAAACAAACTCCAGAAATCCAGCAAAGCTGCTGGGGGACTCACTAGGTTAGGAAATTCAGCCTAAACAGAGAATTCTCCCTAACACTCCCCATTGAATTTTATAAGCGCTATAAGACCCACCTGGTCCCCCAACTAACAACCTTAGGGAAGAGGCCTGCGAGGCGGGCGTACTCCCCCTTTCTCTTCGTGAGGCGGTAATCACAGTACTTCTTAAGCTGGGCAAACCCCCCACACAGTGTGGCTCATACCGTCCCCTTTCACTTATCAATTGTCACGTTAAAATTAATGCCCAAGTACTTGCCTTGAGGCTGGCACCGTATATGACATTCATTATTCACCCGGATCAGTCAGGCTTCATCCCTGGGCACTCGACTTCTCTTAATTTGCGTCGTCTGTTCAACTTACTTGCTCGAGTCGACCCAAGCACACAGGAAGTCACACCCACTTTAGATATGCAGAAAGCATTTTACTCTGTGTCCTGGAGATACTTGTGGATGGTTCTGGAAAAAAGTAACTTTGGTCCCCGTTTTCAGTCCTGGGTGAAACTTTTGTACTCCTCTCCTGTCGCCAGGGTCTGCACTGAGGACCAGTGTTCTGCCCAATTCCAAATAGCTAGAGGCACAAGGCAGGGTTGCCCCTTCTCATCGTTAATTTTTGCCTTAGCTATTGAGCCGTTGGCTGACAGGATACGTCAACAACATGCACATAGAGGCATAAGATTGTATGGGTCCCCAGAGATTTTTTCCCTCTACGCGGACGACGCTGTCCTCTTTATTCGCTCTCCTGAACATAACCTAGCCCCAATTTTAGATTATGTCATGCTCTTTGGTGAGAGCTATCCGTTCTCAAAGTGAACTGTTCTAAATCTGCATTGTTCCCATTGAGTGAAGACACCCCTTGCCCCCTCCCCAAGACCCTCTGGGATTCGCATGGTCACAATCTGAGATTACCTACCTCGGAGTTGGGGTCACATGTCATCAGACTTCCTTGTATGAAGCCAACTTCGGAAATTACTTGTCTACCCTGTAACGCTCACCTGATTCCCACGGAGGCGCGGGTCTTGGCAGGAAGGTGTCTGTGACTCGAAAAGTGATGTGCAGGACTCGACTGGCTTCTGGGGTCGAACCTCTTCGCACTGTGTGTCGAACTCGAAGGGTGAGGTTTCTGCAGGTGAAAGAATATGGGGATTAAAGGTCTGGGTTGTTGAATGTCCCTATCTCTCTCTCTCTTCCCAGCTTGTCTGTAGAGCCCCCCTCCCAGGTCAACGTGCTCACCTTAGATAGGTGAATGCTGAGCTCTATCTGCGTCTAGTGCAGGGTGCCGTTGCCAGTTCCTTCACTGGTGAAACATTGGCCTCTTGACTTCAGAGGATGGTTACCGTCGTTGTCTGCACGACCGGTAAGTTTCTGGACACCTTTTGTCTTTATAGTCTTTTAATGCGTGGCAGTGAAGCGCCTGGAGATTCGTAAGTATGGCAAGCGCTCCAACTGTCTCTTCCCTTGCAGATTAGTTCGTGTTTAAGAGATGCCGGAGTATTCGCAGGCGTTTGATTGCGACGAGCGTGAAGGGCGTGAGTAAGTACCTGCTTAATGTCTTTTTCTTTGTCTTTACAGGCGACGATGCAGAATGAAGAAATCCGGAATTCGCCGCGTGCCGGTAAGTGTAACAATGCTGTTGTCTTTGCAGGTGAAGATGCAGCGTGAAGAATCCGGAATGCACAGTGTGCCGGTAAGTATAATAATGCTGTTGGTCTTTGCAGGTGAAGATGCAGCGTGAGACACGGCCGCTGCCGATGGATCAGGTGAGTAAGCACTGCATGTAAAGTTCGTCTCGCTAACCTGTTGTTTCTGGTCTTTTGCAGGTGCTGATGTTGGTCGGGTACAGGAATGGTAAGTATAATTCTTGCAGGTTCAGGATCAAAAGAAGAAAGGCTGGAACAGACTCGGTGAGCGTTCTGCTGCAGATGCAGAATAACGCGAAGCACGTTTCATCAATCGGGTGTGGTTTAAATAGCCTTGGAGTGATGAGGCGTCTTCTTCCACGGCCCCGCCTAGGTAAGAAAAGAGTTCCTGCTTCCAGAAGAGTTCCAGTGCTGTATCCAGGGAGTGGAGCTGCCCCACCCAGGTAAGAAAGTAGTCCCTGTTCACAGAGGGCTTCTAAGAGGCTGGTAAGTAAGCAGCATGGTCTGCCGCAGGTAAGTCCACCCAAGCACTTTCACACCAATGATGAGCCCGGCGCTTCCAGTGCCGGGACCGATGATAATGATGAGCCTGGTGCCACCGGCGCCAGGACAAGGTCCAAAAGGTCCCTGTGGGGACCGGCTGGTGCCTAGGATTAGGGTTAGGGGCCTGCTTCCAAGGACGTTGGGCTGGTCCTGGCTCCTTGGAAGCAGTGATCATGACAACCCTTACCCGAAATTGCACTGGCTGGGCCATACTGCCAATCTCGTTAGCTGGTAAGATTGTCATCCTTAATACGGTAGTGCTTCCTCAGCTCCTTTACAAATTCCTAAATGTCCCGCTATGGCCAGGTCACGCATTTTTTAAAACACTGACCAAAACCATTAATGCCTTTTTATGGCACTCCGGTGCGGTCCGCCTGAAACTGGAAACACTGACCACCCCAATGTCAAGGGGCGGATTTGGCACTTCTAACTTTGAGAGGTACTGGATAGCTGCCCAGACCACCTTTGCATCACACTGGTTTGAAATTACCGACCTCCCCCTTCATGTTAAACTTGAACGCCTGGCCGCAGATGATCGGGATATTCGTTCTTTAGTTCTCCCCTCCCATAGCATAAAATTTGAAGCCCTTGACTCAACAAGGTCATGAGTTTGCTCTGAATAACCTGTGGAAACAAGTCAGCACTCTGCGCCCATTCATATTGACTTTCCCCTCTGGAACTTCCTCCCTGAATCCCCCCGTGTAGACGCCACAACAACACGGCTCTGGTCCAATACAGGCCTCAGCACGTTCCGGGATGTTTTCATCCCAGGGTATTTTTCTCGAATGGTCTGATATGCCAGAACCCCTGCGAGGGAGGCCCTCTCACTAGCTCCACTATGCCGGACTGCACTGCTCTCTCAAGAATAGGTGTCCAGATTTTCCTGAAATCCCCCCAGATGATTCAATAATATCCGAAATCTTGAATACCACAGCCCTCAAAGGCAAAGTCTCCAGATTATATACCCTCCTCCAAAATAGGGCAGCTGCCCCATTCGTCAAACTCAGGGACACCTGAGGAGAAGATCTAGGGATTGAAATAACAGATAAATGCTGGGACCATATGTGTGCCCGTACTCACGAAATCTCATTTAACTTAAGGTACTCCATAGATTCCACTACACTCTGATCAGACTACATCACATTTCGAAAGACCATCGCCCCATTTGCCCAAGGTGTGGATCGGACGAAGCAAACTACATACACATGTTGTGGTCCTGCCCGTGCCTCTTCCCTGTTCTGGAAGGAGGTATGTTCTACTGTTTCGGAAACGTTAGACTGCACTTTTACCCCATTCCCACTGGCCTGCCTCTTCCACGAACTCCCCCGACTCAGGCGTGACTCCAGAAAATTGTCTGGACTATGTATGCAACTAGCGACCCGCTGTATTCTGCTCCTTTGGCTTCGTCCTGTGGCCCCCACACACACTCAATGGCTTCGGGCTGTTTCCTGGGCCTCCGCTAATGAAGAGTGCTGGGCATCCCTGCAACCAGTAGTGTCAAGGCCCAGTAACATCTGGGCTCCATTTTGCTCTTTTATTTCCTCCTTATCCAACGACAGCGAAGACAATGCCAGCGACCGGATGTCCCCGGCTCTCATCGCTGTTTAACCTATGTGCTTTAACTGTTATTGTGTTATCTATGTCTTTGGTTACTGTACCTCCAACATCATCTGCACTGCTTTGTACAATCCCACACCAGACTATGTACATGGAATGTACAATTACTGAATGACTGCATGCCATTCGTTCTCTCTGTTGCAATGTCAAGCTGAATAAATAAAGTTTTTTTTTAAAAATCACAAAGAAATAGAGAAAACAATAGTGGAGCCAAGGGACATCCTTGCTTCATCCCCTTGTTCGTGCTAAAATCACTAGAGTGTCTGTACTGACCATCATATATAACAGACGCGCGAGTATCCATATACAAATTCTTAATAGTTTTCAGTAGTTCAAAAAAGCTTTCTAACTTCTCCAATAGTTATGGTTGACTAATCGAGTCGAATGCCTTCGAAAAATCCAAAAAGACAGTGAAAAGCTGTGTCTTCAGGGGGCGTTGCTGCACAGCAATCAAGATGGCGGCTCGTGTTTAGAGCACCCGCACCGGGTGTCACCTTCGGACGCACAACACCTTCTACAGACATCAGCCACAACAATCATAACTTCTCACTAGAACCAGACATCCTTGTCCATGTTCTGGCAGTAACGCGACCCTGAACGGAGACTGGAAAGCTGAGACGTTGCATTCCCCGCGGTAGAGGAGAGCTGCAAGCAAGCCGTGCACGGCTTCGCCTACAATCCTACACAACCTCACTGCCGCACTTCACCAGAAGGCCCGAACACACCAGCTACGGTTCCCAGATGAGGGCGAGGGGAAAGAGGAGCGCTCCTCCCCCTTGGCACATTGGACCACCAGCAGAAGAGGCTTGCACTACGCACCGGCATCCACAGTGAGGTGTTTACACAGAGGGAAATCCGCCTCATATACATGGCGCAGGGGGGGTCCTATGCGGGCCGGACCCCCACATGGTAATACCAACGGCGGGGAGCAGTGGGCCGGCTTGCCTAGGTGCCGTGTGCCCGCTCCACACTTACTGACCAGGTTGCTCACTGGGGAAACTTGGTGAAGCCCGGTCCCAGGCACCCAATCCATCCTGGCCTGGACAGACCTACCCAATGCTAAATATTGCAACACTCCTCCTTGTATAACGACAGCACCTCCGCCCACAATCCTACACGACCTCGCTGCCGCACTTCAAAATCAGGCCCAAACACAGCGCGCCATGGGGGGACAACGGCTGCGGTTCCCAGACAAGGGCGAGGGGAACGAGAAGCGCTCCTCCCCCCAGGCACATCGGACCGCTAGCAGAATTGGCTCGCACTACGCACCGGCATCCAAGTTGAGGAGTTTCCACAGAGGGAAAGCAGCCTCATGTACACGGCGGCGGGGGGGGTCCTATGCGGGCCGGACACACGCATGGTAATACCAACGGCGGGGAGCAGCGGGGAGCGGTGGCCCAGCTTGCCTAGGTGCCATGTGCCCACTCCACACGCACTGACCAGGTTGCTGACTGGGGAAACTTGGTGAAGCCCGGTCCCAGGCACCCAATCCATCCTGGCCTGGACACACCTACCCAATGCTATATATTGCAACACTCCTCATTGTATAACGACAGCACCTGCTGCCTGCCATCTTGCTTGAGAGGGCCCTCACGGCATCCTCAGGAACAGCATTGACACCACTTGTGGAGGCTGGGGAACTGAGACAGGCCTGTACCACTCCACATACTGCCAGACATGCCATGTGTGCCTTGGGTGGGTGCCTACATACTGAAACAAGCGTGGGAATCCCCATATAACTGACTGTTTACGCACTTATGCTCCAACTCTTCTCCCACCCTGGTGGTACATCAGAAACCCTGTGACTCTCACAAAGCATGCACTGCGCTGAAGGAATGCTCACCCACTAGCGGGGGTCCATGGTTCACCTTGGGAGGATGTTAGGCAGAACTCTGTGCAGTGCCCTTAGGGACCACTACACACAATTAAGACCACAAGTGGTAATACAAGTTCACCTTTGGTACAAGCCTGTACTACTATGTTAAAGCGGTAGCAGTAGTGGAGCAGCCAGGCTTATCTCAAGAGTATATGAGTAGTAGCAGAGATTACACAAAGGGACCACAATTACTGTGACTCAAGCAAACACTGACTCAAGGTTTCAGGTAAAAAATATAAGTACATTTATTTTTAAACCATCTGTTATAAAACACAAAACTTCTATAAATTCAAAACCACACGTAAAATACACTACAAACAACCAATTCTCTTGGCGCAGAACAACTCAAGGTAAGTACCTTATGTTTTGGCGGACCGGTGTTGTGAAACAAAAGACGTTACCGTGAATACGTATGCGATCACTTTTAGACAGTTCGGTCTTACTAAAGATACACGTATCCGCGGCAAGAAATGTTACCGGGCCAAAACACACTTAGCACCTGGGCTAACCAGAGAGAGTTGGGGGCAAAAATCATAGGCAATACTTCATCAAGGCAGACAGGATCAGAGAACACTCGCTTACAACAATACAAAAGTCAATAGGCCGAAGCCAGTGTCAAGTGGAACTGGGTCCCTCTTGTCGAGGATCACACAGTCAGACAGTTCAAGATTCAACGTTGCCAGGTGTACTTGGATATTGTCAACAGAGAAAGCTAAAGTTATGAGAGGGAAGGAAGACAAGGGCAAGTCTTGGAAGAGGAGAAAAGGGATTCACCCTAGTTCTTCGAAGAAGAACACAGTACCTTATTCAATGAAGAAGCTGGTGCCACGGCAGTTGTTCCTGGTAGTTTCCTGCAGACCCACTATTCCTGGAGCTTCGGTCGTGGAGACGGGAAGGAGGACGTCTGGAGGGGTCTGCACCACTCAGGGATGAGGCCAGCAGCAGCGATAGTGAATAAAAGGTGCGCTCTTTTAAAACAGGAGAGGCTCTTCAGATGGCTATCCGGACCACTGCAGTAGGGTGCAGTGATTTCGACCACGAAGAGGATCCTCTGGCTGTGGAAGATGAGCTGGTTGACCCCACCAGGCTCAAGGGAAGAAGACTCCGGACTGGATCTTCTCTTGACGTCGAAGGGTAGATAGCTCAGGACTGCAGCAGGGCTTCACCGGGACGGGGTAGTTTCAGCAGCCGTCTTCTTCTCCGCTTCTCTTCGGTTCCTTGTAGTTCCAGTGGCGACTCTGACTTCCAACCCAAGAGTGCTGCCTTTTATGCAGAAATCCCACATTCACACAGCCTGGCTGTCAATCACGCAGCAGGGGGGTTGTCCAGCCCGGACAACCACCTCAGCCAATCATGGCAAAGTGCGACTTGGGTTTCCTAGGATACCCTGTGCAGGGGGTGACTACACCCCTCCCTCACATTCAGTCCACCTAGACACCCAGGCACACAGAGGAGGGCTTCTTGGCAGAAGCCCGCCAAAAGACAGTGAACAAAGAAGGCAAACCTGGTTTGCCGCGCAAAGTAAAACACAAGAAGGACTTTAACAAAAAGAAATGGCGACTAAACCCAACCGGAGCAAAAAGAAGGAGTATTTGGTCAAGCGGGTTTATGTTCGAGGCTACTATAACAGCCTAAAACAATACCACATTTATATAGTATAATCGTGGTAGGAAAGTTAGGGTAGATACCACTGCCACAAGCCAAGTCTAAATGTTAAAAGAGCAAAACAAAGCTCAGAGAGGCACAGACAACAAGGGGTAGGATTTAACCCTTTCCAGTACTCCATGTAAGATGGGTTGTACTGGGTCTGTAGTTTTAAAGTGACTATGTAAAGTTAATGGCAACTTTACCTGTTTCTGTGGGACAGTAGTCAGCCCCAGAAAAAGGAGTCATTGGGAAGTCTTAGAGACAACCCTGTGTTACCGCACTGAAGGTGCTGTGTAACACACACAACAAGTTTGGGCTCATGGAGTGGTTTGCTCCAGAGTCCAAGACCACATAACAAGTAGGAATGCACATGACAAAACACAGGTAAGAGTGGGGAAAAGAGGCACACTCTTATCAATTGGAAAAAATAAACTCCAGAAATCCAGCAAAGCTGCAGAGGGACTCACTAGGTAAGGGAAATTAGCCATAGAATGAGAATTCTCCCTAACAGAGGATGACAAAAGGGAGCGCCAAAACCCAATGCTCCATGAGTCAGTATACTAAGGCTACACCTAAACTATCAGCAACTGCGGAGGCAGCAGCCACCATGGAGCAAGAACCCTCCCCTGTCAAGCCCACTGAACCACAACGCATGATGGCATGAATTCAGGAAGGATTTGCTAAGGTACATAGCAAACTCAATGACATGACCAGCACCATTGATTCCATTAAGTCGCGCATAGACAGAAAGGACCAGCGACTGGACAAGGCTGAGACAAGGGTAGGCACAGTGGAAGATGACTTGTCCAACCTCCAAGCCAAATTAACTACTCTCTCCAAGGTGGGTACTACAGGTGGAGAAGAAGAATAACGACCTAGAGTTACGATCCCGGCAAAACAATACCCGCATTATAGGGATCCCAGAGAGCAACACCGAATCCTAACTGGAGCAATGGATCACTGACACCCTGTTGCCGCTTTTGAGCAACCCCACACTATTACCGCAATTCGCTATTGAACGTGCCCACAGATCCCTGGCGCACCTCAACGCCCAATCATTGCTTGTATTGTCAATTTCCGGGACTGAGATGCTATCCTATTGGCGGCCCGCGAACAAGGGGACCTAATGCTGGATCAAACAGGATCCACATATACCCTGATGTTTCGGTGGCTGTGCAGCAAGAAAGGAAATCCTTTTTGGAGATTAAAAAGCGGCTTCATGATGGACAATTGAAATACGCCATGCTATTCCCTGCTAAGCTCCATGTGGAATGGAACGACAATACCTATTTTTTCACGCTACCTGGAGAGGCTATGAAATTCCTGGACGGGATCCTACCGGCACCCTGACCCTATGTGTGACAGCCAAAGCATGTACTTGTGCTGTGGGCTAATACTTTGGATATGTACATACCTTGTGAGAACTGTCCATGTCGATCACCTGATAATTCCTGGCCACTGTTTCATTACCATCTAACTTACTAGGGGGTGGAGGCCTCCCTCCACCACTGTATTGTGACCAACGGCAATAGTGACACCCCCATGGTGAATGTTGACTTGAAAGAAGGTTGTGAACATATATCCTGTTTCTATGTGTTTAAGTCCGGGTGCGCCTGGGTTGCTTAGCGTGCCAGTCCCCGATGCAAGGTTGCGCTGAATGTTTGGGGTTTTTGAGTTTTTCTTTTTGTTGGGTATGTTGTTGGATGGGTCTCCTCTCCCAAGTTCGGCGGGGGATGTGGGTGGGGGGCAGGATTGGGAATTTAGGGTGAAAAAATCAGACATGGCAAGCATTTGGCCAATGGCTGGCGGTGTGGCGGGCTCTGCAGGAGAGCCGCTATTAGGGACGAAGGCGAGAGGAGACACGGTTGGGGACGAACTATTACTGTCAACACTGAGATGGGTATATGATGTGTCTTAGCTGGAACATACGTGGCCTTGGGAATCCAATCAAGAGGCAAATATATATCTGTATGTAGACAGACACAAAGCCAAAATTGTATATTTACAAGAGACACATGCACTTTCTGCGACTTGCGAGGTATTTGCTAGACAGTGTGGAGGGAACCAATTCTGCACATCGTATTCAACGCAAGCCAGAGGAGTAATGACCCTAATACATAAGTCCCTCCCATTCCAGCACAGACATGTGGACATTGATCCCCTGGGTAGGTATGCCATGGTATATGGAGCCCTAGCGGGATGATAGATGTTGCTAATGAATGTTTTTGGCCCTAATATTGATGACCCTCAATTCTATGCGGAAATCATTGATAAATTAGCCCAATATCCACTGGTCCATATATTGTGGGGAGGGAACTTTAAAACTATCCTTGATCTCCTTCTAGACAGGTTCACATCTTCCCAGAGAAACCTAACGCGGGTGGCCCATACAATAAGAAGGGGCATGCATTCCCTTGGTCTGGTCGACGCTTGGAGGGTGACTCAGGGTAACGATCGATCCTACTCTTTTTACTCATTGGGCCACGACTCATCCTCCCGCATTGATATGTGGCTAATCTCTGATGCGCTGATGGGGGGGCCAAGGAGACCTTCATGCGTTCCAGAACCTACTCCGACCACTGCACATCCTGCATTAACCTGACACTATCTGCACTCCCCAGACCCAAAATAACTGGTGCTTTAAATTGCAGGCGCTGTTGGATGTGGCGTTCGCATCTACTATGGATGACCACATGAAGCTGTTCTTTGAGACCAATGTAGGCTTGGTAGCACAGGTCAGTACACTTTGGGAAACCTTCAAACTATACATACGAGGGATCGCAATGTCTACCGAGTTTAGTGTCCTCAAAAGAATACAGCGAAACATTGACAAAAGCGAGGGCAAACTGAAGGAATTTGAAAGCGGCCAGATGGCTGTTGTGAGGGAGCGAGGGGCCAGCAGGCCCCTCGCATCCTTTACTTCTCAGTACAAAACTTGGACCAAGTGCCTCCAGTGGTGGGTTTGCCCCTTGCCCTTATGGGAGGCCAACTTTGGTTGACTTTCGCGTAGATGGGACCACTGAGCAGGACACAGGGCATCCATTTTTGTAACCCCTTTCGACTCCATCTTGGTAAATAGGCCTCACTGCGATAGTACAAAACGCTTCTCATCCCTTTCTCGCAATGACCAGACGCGCAGGGCACATGGCCCCCACCATCGTTCCCACTCTGACTGGAAAACTCTGCGGCTCCATTCTCACGCTGAAGCCGGAGGTATTTGCAACAAATAATGAATGTAACACATCACTCTTCCTCTGAGATCACTGTCCTGCATATGAACCAGTGTGAGCTAAGCACATAGCTCGTTCATCTCCACAAACGTGTCCTTGCCCCCGCACCCTCGCCAGTGGAAACTTACTGCTATTGTGACCCTGTGCCCCTCCAAGGTATTCCTTTCATGTGCCAGACCACTGACCACGCCAAGATGCCCATCCAACAGATCCCCAACTAACATTAGACCCTTGCTACAATATATTGTTGCCTACCACTAACAAATGCCACATACCAGAGATTCTTGTGAGCACAGACCCACACTACGACCAGTGTATTATAGTGGTCAAGACTGTTAGGCAGAATCCTGTGCAGTTCCCTTGGGGAACACTGCAAAAGATTAAAACTACAGGAGTAAGCAGTAAACCCAATTGGTAGCAGTCTGTACCACCCAGATTTACCTGGTAGCTGTGGCTGCGCAGTCAGACTTCTCACAAGACGAGTAGAGCAGTATACAGAGGATACACATTAAGGCCAAAAACACAGTGGATCAAACAAACACTGACCAGAGCTTGGTATCAAAAGTATATAATTATTTATTTAAAACACACTAGGAAATACACTAAGCACTCTAAATCAAAGCAAGTTCAAACACAGTCAGATAAAGTATACACACCTCCCATAATAATTATTTAGACAAGTCTCAGTCAAAACACCACTATTTGTAAAAACAGATGCGAGCGCTTAACCTAGATGGCACCCCAATAATTAAGTTAGAGGGAGAGAAAAAGACAGGTCATGAAAATAAACAGTTCCCAACACTTTTCTAAGACCACAGCAAGTTAGTGAAGGCAGAGTCTACTGTAGAGCCAAAGTTCATAGACCAGGGCCACTTTAAATGGAACAAAGCGAAATGTGCCCAAGATCACACAGTTTAAAAATGCCCTCAAGTCTTTGCAAAAATGTTCAAAAGAGGTTGGTTCGATGCGAAAGGTAAAGTTAGAAGGTCTGGCGGCCAACACAGTTGGAAAGCCAAGGATTTAAGGGTCACCTTTAGCGATCCGAAGAAAGGGAGGCCAGGCGGAACACAGTACCTTTAAAAGTGAGGAAGCTCCATCGGTGGCAGTTGTTCCTGGCAGCGGGTGCAGTTCGTGGTTTCGACCAGGGTAAAAAAAAAGATCTCGTTGAGGAGGAAACTTGGAGTCGTTGCACTGCCCAGGGATGAAACCAGCCGCGGAGTTCGTTCGGTTAAAAGGTGCGCTCCTTTTATTTGCGGTCCCAGTGGACTGAAACTTGGCTATCCGGCCGCGGGGGTGCTTGCCACTGGCGATTCGACCAAGGGGCGTCCTGGAAGGCAAATGTCGAACTGGTTGTCCCCACCAGCTCAAAGGGAGAAGACTCTTGCAGCAGAAGATCTTCTCTTGTCGTCGGGGAAGTGGTGAGGTCGTTGCAGCAGGGCTCCACCGGTGGTGTTGTCATTGCAGATGACTCAGATTCTCCCCTCTTCGGATTTCTTAGGTCCTGTGGCGACTTCTGAAGTTCCAGTCCCAAAAGCCCTGCTTTTATGCAGAAATCCCCCCATTCAACAGCCTAGCTGTCACTCATACATGCTAAGTGGCGGCTCACCACTGGGCCAATCAAGACAGAGTGCGACTTGGGTTGCTAACGCAACGCAGTCCAAGTTGCCAATTCCCCCACCCACACATCCTGTGAATCCCAGACAGAGTGGCACCAGTTGGAGGGCTTCTGTGGAGAAGCCCGCCAAAAAGTGGAACAAAGGGCCCGACCTTGGTTGGAGTTACAGAGACGGACACGTATGCCAAAGACCCAACCGGTGATTTTATATTAATTAAATAAACCAGCGGTATCTTTACAATGCACCAAAAAAGTGGTGCGTTTAAAATGAATGGGAAAATCCCATAGGAAATATTCCGGGGCAATATTTTGCGTGGTAACCACTGCCACCAGCGAGAAACTCGACAAGGGGGGGCTGGACAGTGCCCCCTTGGAAACAGACCCAGCGGTAAGCTAATTAACCCCTTCCAGTACTTCCACAATATGATGGTTTGTACTGGTTCTGTTCACAATTTTGGACTAATAAAGCCAATGGTGACTTTACATGCCCTGGGAGACAGCAGTCAGTCCCAGGGTATGGAGTCTATGTTTGGGGGTCACTATGACACCCCTGTGTTACTGCACTGAGGGTGCTGTGTAACACATCTACCAAAACAGATGATACCCTATGGAGTAAAAGACCCCATAGCCCCTAAGCACATACTAAGTCAAAGACATACCTCAAATCAGGCCTAAGAATGGGAGAAAAAGAGTCTCATCTCTTAGCAGGAGAAGAAAACAAACCCCAAAAATCCAGCAAAGCTGCTGGGGGACTCACTAGGTTTGGGAAATTAGCCTTATAAGAGAATTCTCCCTAACACTCGCCCCCCCGACTAAGGGACAGGAGGATTGAATCCACTCCTGGATGAATCTCAGCCCTCTAGTCGGTTACAAACATCCTAGAGAGACCATCAGCATTTTGTTGGTGACACCCTGAACTTTGCTCAATGGTGAAATCAAACCCCTGGAGGCAGATTGACCATCTCAATAGTTTTGGGTTCTCCCCTTTCATTTGCATCAACCATCTCAAGGGTTGGTGGTCAGTCTGAATAACAAAAGTAGAACCATACAAGTATGGCCTAAACTTCTTCAGAGACCACACAATAGCAAAACACTCTCTTTCAATGGTTGCCCACCTTGTCTCAGGTTCCTTCAGTTTCCTACTGATGAAGCAAATGGGGTGCTCCCTACCTTTCTCATCCAGTTGACTAAGGACTGCACCTATACCTACATTTGAAACATATGTCTGTACAATGAAAGTGTGGTGGTAGTCAGGAGCTCTTAGTACTGGAACTTGACAAAGGGTTTTCTTCAGGTTTTCAAAAGCCTGATTGCACTCCTCATTCCACTTGACCTTTTTAGGGAACTTAGGAGAGGAGATCACATTCAGTGGAGAAGCTATGGTCCCATAGTTCTCTATGAAATTCCTGTAGTATCCAGTGAGATCTAAGAAGGCTCTCACCTGAGTCTGAGTAGTAGGTGTTGTCCAATTTTGCACAGCTTCAATCTTACTGGGCAAAGGCCTTATTTCTCCACCTCCTACCTCATGTCCAAGGTAGACCACTTTACTCTGCCCAGTCTGGCATTTGCTTGCCTTTATGGTCAGATTGGCCTGCTCAAGAGCCTGAAAAACATTTCCTAGGTGGTCACCATGCTCTTCCCAGGAGTGGCTGAACACTGCAATGTCATCCAAGTATGCCATGCAGAAGTCCTCCATCCCATTCAGAACCTGATTTACCATCCTTTGGAATGTAGCAGGTGCATTCTTTAGTCCAAAAGGCATAACCTTAAATTGGTATAAGCCAACTGGGGTAGAAAATGCAAGTTTTCTCCTTGGCATGGTCTGTCAGGGCTATTTGCCAATAGCCTGACGTTAGATCAAATGTGCTGAGGTATTTGGCTGAACCAATTTTATCCACCAGCTCATCTGTTCTTGGCAAAGGATGGGCATCGGTCTTGGTGACTGCATTAAGAGCTCTATAGTCCACACAGAATCTCAACTCCGTGGATCCTGCCTTTGATACTAACACAACTGGGCTAGACCATGGACTAGTAGAGGGCTCTATTACCCCAAGATCAAGCATCTTGCTGACCTCTCCTTTGATGTGGGTTCTTACATTCTCTGACATTCTGTATCCTCTGCTTTTTACAGGCAGTCTGTCACCAGTGAGTATATCATGCTGGCCCCAAGGGGTCAAGCCTGATGACAGTGAGAACAGGGAGGCGAACTGGTTTAATATAGATTTGCACTCCTCTTGTTGCTCAGGTGTCAGATTTGAAGAGAGATTAACTCCTTCAATCTTTTCATCCAAAGGTAAGCCTCTGAGGAGATCAGGGAGAGGTTCACTCTCTTCTTCCTCTTGTGCTGAAGATAGGAAGCAAAGCTCCTACTTCAGGCCTAGAGACATAAGCCTTCAGTCTGTTGGTGTGGAAGACTCTGGGAGCCTCCTTGGGATTGCCCAAGTCCACCAGATAGTTCACCTCTCCAAGTTTACCCACAACCTTGAAGGGTCCCATCCAGTTGTCCTGCAAGGCCCTCCACCTTGTTGGCACCATAACAAGAACTAGCTGGTCCTGAGCGAACTCAACCATGTTAGCCCTTTGATCATGCAAATGCTTGACCAAAGCTTGACCAGCCTTCAGGTTATCACTAGCTTGAGCCATCATCTGTGACATTTTCCTCCGGAGTCCTATCACGTAGTCAGTCACTCTGACTGGCTTGGGGGAAGTAGCACTCTCCAACCCCTCCTTAATCAGGGGCAATGGACATCTGACTGGATGGCCATAAAGAACCTCAAAGGGACTAAAACCTACTCCCTCCTGAGGGACTTCTCTATAAGCAAAGAGAAGGCATGGCAGTAGAAGATCCCACTTTCTTCTAAGGGGTTCCTCTAAAGAACCTATCATGCTCTTCATGGTTCTGTTGAACCTTTCTACCAATCCATTTGTCTGGGGGTGGTATGCGGTAGAGAACTTGTAGGTAACTCCACAGTTTTTCCACATGGCCTTCATGTAGTGGGACATAAAATTCGACCCCTGTCAGAGATTACCTCCTTAGGAAACCCAACCCTGGTAAAAATACCAAGAAGGGCCTTAGCCACAGCCGGAGCTGTAACAGTTCGCATAGGAATTGCTTCAGGGAATCTAGTAGCATGGTCTACTACAACAAGTATAAACCTGTTGCCGTAAGAAGTTGGAGGATCAAGGGGACCAACAATGTCGATTCCTACCCTCTCAAATGGTACTCCCACCACAGGGAGAGGCACTAGAGGTGCCACGTTCTTGGATCCACTTTTACCAGAAGTTTGGCAAGTGTGGCAACTCTTGCAATACTTACCTAACTCAGCCCCCATTTTAGGCCAATAAAAGTAGAGAGAGAGCCTTTCCTTGGTCTTCTTGAAGCTCAAGTGACCAGCCAAAGGAATCTCATGGGCTAGTTGCAAGAATTGGAGTCTGTTCTCTTGGGGCACTACAAGTCGCTTGTAGTCTCCAGGTGCAGACTCAGTTGGTTCACTGTAGAAGAGGCCATCTTCCCAGTGCAACCTATACTTTCCAGGTTTTTGCCCATCAGCCTGAGAAGCTACCTGGTGGCGAAGACCTTCCAGAGTTGGGCATTCTCTTTGCCCTTTACTGAAGTCTGCCCTGTTGAGTCCACCTTCTGCCAGTAAAGACTGCAGCTGAGGATGGTCAACAGGATCCAGATCTCCAATAAGCTCTTGGCCTTCTATTAGCTCTGTCTCTTCAGAGTCTAATTCAACCACACATGGTTGTACCTCCCTCTCAGCCTCAGCTGAAGGTGGAGTTACAGGTGTAACTTTGGACAACCTAGGAGAAGTCCTAGTTGGAAGCACTGGAGTGCTTGCTGCTGGTTTCCTTCTAGAAGCCCTGGGTTTCCCCTTTGCTTCTGGTTGCTCAGATATAGCAGATAGTAGCTCCAGTGGAGTAGGAGTGATTTCTGTTTCCATCATCTCCTGAGGAGAACCTCTCAAGGATTTCTCCCTTGCAGGTCTGGTTAGCTCTTGTAACCTTTTACTAGGAGGTCTGGGGGTATGTGACACTACTCCAAGAGTTTTCAGGTCATTTCCCAACAGAACTCTTCCTGGCGCCTCACATTGTACACTGACAGGTATCTTCACAGTCATATCATTGCACTGGATGAGAACTGGTAAATGGGGAAGCATCTGCACAGGCCCTCCAGCTAACTTGGTGAGGCATTTGGGTGCCTTAGCAACATCCTCTGCCTTGAAAAAAGATGTGTCCACCACAGTTATGCTGGCCCCAGTGTCCCTAATGGCAGGAGTCGCCTGACCATTCACTTGGACACTGTCCTTATAATACTCTTTAGTATTATCTGGGATAGAATTATAGACATCTAAATTCTGTTGTTCCCACAACCCCAGGGACACTAAAGAAACACTAGCTGAGACTCTTATGGGGTCTTCAGCCAGTAGGTGAAAGTTTCCACTTGTCATTGGTACTTCCTCCTCTGGAGCGAAGGCTAAGGAGACAGTGTGGACCCCTGAAGGTTTACCCTTACATCTGGGATCCCCTTTCACATGGTCAGTAGAGCCACAAACATAGCATTTCCCAAATGCCTTTATGAATGGTGGCTTGTTCTGGCCTCCTTCTGGTTTGGGACCAGAAGGTACACTAGCCTGATTTGGTTTCCCTTGTGGCTTACCCTTATGGTTCTGTTTGGGGACCTCTTTGGAATTGGAATTATTGGAATTCTCTTTGGAGTCCTTTTTTGGCTGTTTCCCCTCATCCTTTTTCTGAGTTGCCCCAGAATCCTTGTGAGTAGCCCTGTTGGCAACCCACAAGTCAGCAGCCTTAGCTAGCTTCTTGGGTTCTATTTCCTTTGAATCAGCCAAGTGCTGTCTGAGCTCAGGAGAGCGGGCATCATAAATTGACTCCAACATAACAACATTTCTCATTCCCTCATAAGTGTTCACTCTGTAACCCTTAATCCATCCCTCTAAGTTCTTCAAACTTTCACTCACCCAGGTAGCCCAAGGGTTACCATCATGCTTTTTGAGGGTCCTAAACCTCTTAAGGTACTGGGAAGGAGTCTTCCCAAATCTAGCTATTAAAGCTAGCTTCACACATGCATAGTCCATCCTATCCACCTCCCCGAACTCCATTACCACATCAGATGCAACAGGGGGGAGCCTAGAGAACAACCAAGGAAGCAACTGATTCCCTGTGATGTCCTGTAGCCCATGATTATCCTCAAACATAGCCAACCAATCCAACACATCCAACTTAGGTTCATACATACCCACAATCTCTTTAGGCATCCGGGGTCTTTTGGGACTGGAACTCCTAGAGGATCCGGGGAGAGAAGCATTTTCCACAGACAATTTTTTCATCTCTAACTCATGCTTGAGCTCCATTTCTCTGAGCCTTAGTTCTTGGTGCTTTCGTTCAGATTGGGCACTAATTCTTTTGAACTCTAATTCAAGCCTCATTTTTTTTCTAGTTCTATGAATTCAGGACTTAGTGTGGGACCTGATAAGGGTCCAGTAGGCAAAACATGAGGTGGTAGAGCAGGCAGAGGGCCAGTGGGGAAAGTTACATTAGTCTCACCTTCCTCTTCTAAATCTACAACAATACTATCAACACTTTGATTCATATCAACCTCATTGCTGCTGTCTACATTTTCTGGGGAGGTAGGCTCCTCTGAACCACTACCCAGACTTTGGTTTTCTAACAATCTTTCAATCAATTCTATTTTCTTGCCTTTTACAGAAAGACTCTTATGTCTACAAAGGGCTCTTAAACAATCAGCTGTATTTTCAGAAAGGGACTCCTGGCTGTAACTTTCCATAGTTGACTTGTTAGAAAATTAACTTTTTAGTGCTAAGCTTTGTGGTTAGTTGCACCAAAGTATCAGAAGCACTCTACAATGTATACTCAATACAAATCCCACCGCTGTACACCAGTGTTAGGCAGAATACTGTGCAGTTCCCTTGGGGAACACTGCAAAAAGATTAAGGCTACAGGAGTAAGCAGTAAACCCAATTGGTAGCAGTCTGTGTCATGATCTCTGCTTCCAAAAGGTCAGGGTTTTCCCAACTCCCTTGGAAGCAGATCCATAACCCAGGTTCCGAGGGCCAACCAGTCCCAATTGGGACCTTTTGGACCCAGTCCTGGCGCCAGTGGCACCAGGCTCATAAATATGCCCAGTCCCAGCGCTGGAAGCGCCGGGCTCATAATGCTTGGGTGGACTTACCTGCAGCAGACCATGCTGCTTACTTGCCTGCCAGTTGAGTCTCTGATCCTCTTCTGTGTGGAACTACTTTTCCTGTTGGGTGGGGCAGGAGCCACTCCCTAGATTCAGAACACTGGAACTCTTCTGGAAGGCAGGAACTCTTTTCTTACCAAGGCGTGGCTGTGGAAGGAGACACCTAAGCACTACAGGAGGCTATTTAAACCACACCCGGTGGATGAATCTTGCTTTGCGTTATTCTGCATTCTCAGCAGCAGAACGCTCGTCGTGTCTTCTGCATCTGATCCTGGGCCTAAGGAAAAAGGCTTACCATTCTGAATCCAGTCTTCAGCAACACCTATAAAGACAAGAAAGAACAGGTTAGCATTACGGTCTTCAGTGACAGCTCTTCACTTACCTGGTCCATCGGCTGCCACCAACGCCTCGCGCTGCATTCCGGCATCTGAAAGGCAAAGGCTTACCTACTCTTCGTGCGCTCCGGAGGTCTTCACACTGCATTCCGGCATCTGAAAGACAAAAGCTTACCAACTCTTCGCACGCTCCGGAGGCCTTCGGCGCTGCATCCCGCATCTGAAAGACAAAACAAGGTGCGTTTAAAGACATTGGGGAACTTTAATACTCACGTGCCATTACTCCTTTCCACACCTAACCCAGTGGGTATTCCGGCACCCTGCAGCCGCTCCGAACTTGTACCTGCAAAATAAAAGACAGTTAAAGCGCATCGTGAAGCAGGCAACAAGCGCTTACTTACGTGCTTCCAGGCGCTTCTATTCATCACACGGACTCCATCTTCAACTCACTTCAGCCCGTCATCCGCCATCGCCGGAACCTGCAAAACAAGAGACATCATTACTAAAGACTTTAAAGACAATAGAATTACTCGAAACTTACCGTTCGTGCAGTAAACGACGGACAGCAGTCCTCTGAAGTCAAGAGGCCTGCGCTACCGATCCAGTGAAGAAACTGGTTACAGCACCCTGCCCCGAGGCAGATGGAGAGCTCGGCATTCACTTACCTAAGACATCTTACTCTTGAAGTCAGGCATACAGTGCACAGAGGTCCAGCCCAAGAGCCAACCGGGTGCTACACATCACCTTGGAAGATACGGTAGTCGCCCAGTCAAGACCGGCGCCTCTGCGAGAATCAGGTGAGCGTTACAGACTGTACCACCCAGATTTACCTGGTAGCTGTGGCTGAGCAGTCAGACTTCTCTCAAGATGAGTCGGGCAGTATACAGAGGATACACAATAGGGCCAAAAACACAGTGGAGCAAACAAACACTGACCAGAGCTAGGTATCAAAAGTATATAATTATTTATTTAAAACACACTTTAGGAAATACACTAAGCACTCTAAATCAAAGCAAGTTCAAACACAGTCAGATAAAGTATACACACCTCCCTTAATGATTATTTAGACAAGTCTCAGTCAAAACACCACTATTTGTAAAAACAGATGCGAGTGCTTAACCTAGATGGCACTCCAATAATTAAGTTAGAGGGAAAGAAAAAGACAGGTCATGAAAATAAACAGTTCCCAACACTTTTCTAAGACCACAGCAAGTTAGTGAAGGCAGAGTCTACTGTAGAGCCAAAGTTCATCGGCCAGGGCCACTTTAAATGGAACAAGGTGAAATGTGCCCAAGGTCACACAGTTTAAAAACGCACTCAAGTCTTTGCAAAAATGTTCAAAGAGGTTGGTTCGATGCGAAAGATAAAGTTAGAAGGTCTGGGGGCCAACCCCGTTGGAAAACCAAGGATTTAAGGGTCACCTTTAGCGATCCGAAGAAAGGGAGGCCAGGCGGAACACAGTACCTTTAAAAGTGAGGAAGCTCCAGCAGTGGCAGTTGTTCTTGGCACTGGGTGCAGTTTGTGGTTTCGACTAGGGGAAGAGAAGATCTCGTCGAGGAGGAAACTTGGTGTTGTTGCACTGCCCAGGGATGAAACCAGCCGTGGAGTTCGTTCGGTTAAAAGGTGCGCTCCTTTTATTCGCGGTCCCAGTGGACTGAAGCTTGGCTATCCGGCCGTCGGAGTGCTTGGCACTGGCAATTCGACCAAGGGGCATCCTGGAAGGTGAATGTCGAACTGGCTGTCCCCACCAGCTCAGAGGGAGAAGACTATTGCAGCAGAAGATCTTCTCTTGTCGTCGGGGAAGTGGTGAGGTTGTTGCAGCAGGGCTCCACCGGTGGTGTCGTCGTTGCAGATGGCTCAGCTTCTCCCCTCTTCGGATTTCTTAGGTCCTGTGGTGACTTCTGAAGTTCCAGTCCCAAAAGCCCTGCTTTTATGCAGAAACCCCCCATTCAACAGCCTAGCTGTCACTCATCCATGCTAAGTGGTGAGCTGCGTGGCTCACCACTGGGCCAATCAAGACAGAGTGTGACTTGGGTTGCTAAGGCAACGCAGTCCAGGGTGCCAATTCCCCCACCCACACATCCTGTGAATCCCAGACAGAGTGGCACCAGTTGGAGGGCTTCTGTGGAGAAGCCCGCCAAAAAGTGGAACAAAGGGCCCGACCTTGGTTGGAGTTACAGAGACGGACACGTACGCCATTTTACGAAAGAGTTCTGGCAAAAAGACCTAAACGGTGATTTTATATTAATTAAATAAACCGGCGGTATCTTTACAATGCACCAAATAAGTGGTGTGTTTAAAATGAATGGGAAAATCACATAGGAAATATTCCGGGGGAATATTTCGCGTGGTAACCACTGCCACCAGCCAGAAACTCGACAAGGGGGGACTGGACAGTGTCCCCTTGGAAACAGACCCAGGGGTAATCTAATTAACCCCTTCTAGTACTTCCACTATATGATGGTTTGTACTGGTTCTGTTCACAATTTTGGACTAATAAAGCCAATGGTGACTTTACATGCCCTGGGAGACAGTAGTCAGTCCCAGAGTATGGAGTCTATGTTTGGGGGTCACTATGACACCCCTGTGTTACTGCACTGAGGGTGCTGTGTAACACATCTACCAAAACAGATGATACCCTATGGAGTAAAAGACCCCATAGCCCCTAAGCACATACTAAGTCAAAGACATACCTCAAATCAGACCTAAGAGTGGGAGAAAAAGAGTCTCACTGTTAGCAGGAGAAAAAAACAAGCCCCAAAAATCCAGCAAAGCTGCTGGGGGACTCACTAGGTTTGGGAAATTAGCCTTATAAGAGAATACTCCCTAAAAAAGACCCTTAACCTAAGACCTGTATAATCCAATGTAATTGATAGTATAGATATACGTGTGATTTTTACAGAGACATGATAAATTACAGAAAGACTTCGAACTATTGTTATTTAGTGCATGCATTTGAAAATATATTATGTTAGCTTAGTTAGTGACCACCCTGCTTCGCAGCGACCTGACCTTCACCCAGTCGGAGCACAGATGTCTGACGTCCATCCTCCCGCCAATCAAGCAACCAACCCGGAGGAAAAGATGCCACCCACACCTAAGGCACCGCATGGACTGACCAATCCGGGACCAACGTAGTATCCTATGTTAGTTGCGTCATTTGCCCTATAAAATGTACTGTAATGTAAATTTTTGCAGAGCGCTCTCAGAGGCAACAGAGATCCTTTGAATGCCATTTACTTATAAACCTTGCCTTGAACTCTCGCAGCCTGTTCTCTTTGCCTCATTCCCCGTGCGGGGTATGTCTATTTTATTCTTTTGTACGTTTAAGACGGGGAGGGCACAAACACTGTCCCCCCACTTCCACACTAACAGAGATCAAGGAGACACTAGACACCTTCAGAGTGCATGCAGAACAGGAAGTGAAGTTCTTCGATACTTCTATGGCAGCACAGAGATACGGTGAGGAGGACAGCACGGCTAAACTGCTTGCTCGTATATCTCGCCAAGAAAGGGGTAGTGGGTGTATCCCGGTGATTACTGACACCTCAGGTAACCTTGTGCACACACCGGCAGCCATCAATGAAGTGTTCACCAAATTCTACATGGATCTTTACACCAATGCGGATACATGCAGATCAGAAAACATTGACAGGTTGCATTAACACTTAGTCAACTCTCCCACGATGCTAGAACCCTTCTAGAACAACCAATCTCTCTGACCGACAGCATCCAAGCTATCAAACCCTTACCATCTGGGAAATCACCTGGCACTGATGGCCTCACGGGCGAATTTTACAAACGATACAAGACGCACCTAGCCCCATATGTACTGCAACTATGGCAAGAATCCCATAGGTCGCAGACAATACCTACCACTATGCGCGAAGCTGTTATCACAATCCTGCTAAAACCCAATAAACTGGTAGAGCAGTGTAGCTCCTATAGGCCCCTTTCCTTCATCAACACAGATGTAAAAATATTCGCAAAGATTACGGCCACACGGCTGATGCCGTTTATGTCACACATCATTTATCCAAAACAGTCAGGGTTCATCCCCAGGAGATCCACGGCATTGAATCTACGGCACCTCTTTAACATACTGGCCCAGATAGACCCGGAAACTCAAGCGGCCGCTCTGGACGTCCAAAAAGCATTCGACTCGGTATCCTGGAGGTTCATGTACACCGTGTTAACAAAATGTGAGTTTGGTTCCGGAGTTCCTTGCTTCTCTGCGTCTGCTATACACGTCCCTGATCACCAGGGTCACCCCTAACGGGACACTGTCTTCACCCTTTGCGATAGAGACGGACACCCGACAAGGCAGCCCACTATCACCCCTCATATTTGCGATTGTTATCTAACCTTTTGCAGATCTAATTCGGCATAAATATAAACACTGGGGTATCAGGATGACGGGGGAACCAGAAATTATTTCTTTATATGGGGACGACACCCTACTATATATCCATCTGGAGCCCATTATGTCTGACGTCTCAGACTCTGGCGAGATATCGGGCCTTAGAGTTAACTATAGTAAGTCAGAACTCTTCCCTCCTCACAGATGCCACTGTCCCACCCCTTGACGTACAGGGAGTCACGCAGGCTCCCTTGACCATACGTTACATGGGAATCGCCATCGCTAGACACTGCCCTGAACTACACAAACACAAAACGAAAGATAGCGCTCCTTAAAATGACTGTGCTCCCTTACTTGCTATATTACTTGCTATATGTATTCCTTAATATACCGATGTGGCCAGGGCGGACCTTCTTCCAAGACTTAAAACCGATATATGCAAATATGTGTGGCACTCTGGGGCGGTGCGCCTGAAGTGAAGCACATTGTCGCAACCATTTGAGAAAGGGGGGTTTGCAACTCCGGACTTTAGCTTGTATTGGATGGCTGCACATGTGCAATTTGCTACCTTCTGGTACTCTGAGTAACTGCCTTTACCCCACACAGGCTTAGAAAAACACTCAGCGGGCGACAAAGACCTGCGTTCATTGATCTTCCCCACCGTGTTTGCAGATATCTGAGGATTTGACCCCACTCGCACCACTGCACTCGCTTGGCGCAAAATATGGAAAATAGTTGGCGTACCCACCCCATACCATAGAAATCTCCCCTTGTAGGATTGTGTACCCTGTCTACCACAAATGGACTTGGATTTATGCAAAATTTGGGTGCGACGCAGATTCCATAGTCTGAGGACTCTATACCCAGAAGGCAATTTCATTCAGCCTAGTGACACACCAATGCTTGCACACCGCACACCGCACATCATCACAATGGTTACAATATACAGGCGTACGCAAAGCATGTAAAAAAACTTCCGGTAGATTTCCCAGTGGAGCCTGTAGATGACACACTACTAGAATACACCCTGACCGCGATTAGCAGTCGAGGTCTGGTGTCATCTCTAAATCGGACGATACAAAACCGCCTGGCTGCACCACAGCATAAAGCCTGCTCCAAATGGGCAGCTGACCTGTAGATCGACATCACGGACGACCTCGGGTTAGATATGTGCGCACAGACACACACAGTCTCATATAACTCTACATTTCAATTGATACAACTGAAAGTGTTAAAAAGGTTTCATTACACGCCGGCCAGGCTATGCCGGTTCTCTAATGAAGGGACTGGGGCGTCTCCTCGATGTAATTGTCTCAATGCCAAATACTTCCACATGATGTGGAACTGTCCAAAATTACAACCATTCTGTGGTGATGTATGTGCTTTTATGTCGGAAATGATGGGCCGAGAGGTTAATCCCATCCCATTGTCCTGTGCGTGCGACATATTTGATTCTCCCATGGGCAGCATGAGTGCGTTCGGAAGACTGTGCCTTCTCCTTGCTAAACAATGCATATTACTGCGATGGATGAGCGCGAATGTCCCCAACAAGGACCACTGGTTGAGAGACATTCTGTGAGCCAATGACATGTAGAAACACTTGCCGCAAATGCTTCCTATTGACTCTCATCCAAGAAACATTTGGGGGCCACCAGCGTTTGTCACCAGCGTGTGTCACCAACTGTCGATATAGCTCCAGACTCCTGATTGAATTACTCTATGTACCCATCTGTTGATAACACTTGAATGAAGCTCATCCAGGAACATTTCCGTGTGTCCCCCCTCCTGGTTTGTCTTCCCGAATCACTGTTCCCTGCGACACCCCACGTCTGCCCCTGTGGACTCACCGCCTACAATGGCAACTATACTGTACTGTGATATGATATGTATTGCCATGTGTTAATAAAGAAAGATTCCAACAACAAACAAAAAAAGCGGTGTCTTCCTTCTTTTGACATATTTCTCCACTACCACATTTGGAATGAAACACTGATCGATAGTGGAGAAACCTTTGCTGAAAACCGCTTGCATATTAGAAATCACGTCATTCTCACGAACAAAATCATGAAGTCTCTCTACCAGACAAGCAGCATAGATCTTTTAGGACACATAGGTCAATGCTATCGGACGATAGCAATTAGGGTCCCACAAATTGCCCTTTTTAAATAAGGGTACAACAATAATCTTTTTCCAAGGGAGGGGTGTTTTAGAGTGGAGATAGCATTAAAAACCTGCACCAAAATCGGAGCCCACCAGTTGAATGCTTCCCTGTAAACTTCTGGTCTTAACCCATCCGGCTCAGCCGCTTTTACTTTTTTTTTTTAAACAATTTTATTTTAAATCAGTTGCGACAGTGGAGAAAATGCAAAAGTATAAAGCATATAAAACATTACAGCTCAGAGGTTGATTACGGCTGTGTGTTCCCTTTTCCCTGGCCCCCTCCTCTCCACCTGCATTTACAGTTTTTACTTCCGCCCCATTTGTTCATGTCCTCTCCTGGTCCACCAGTCCGGGACCATTCGCTCCCAGTTCAGTGCCGTCCTGTAAAGCCAATCGGGCAGACCGTGGCCTGTAGGTCTGGGCTGGAAAGTTCAGATCATATTCTATAAACAGGGCCTAAATGTCAGTGAACCTATGCAGAAGGCCCGCTTTGGCCACCGTGACCTTTTCTGCCACCAAGATGTCCCAGAGTTTGATCCACCATAAAGCTATTAAGGGGCCCTTCGGGATTTCCAGGTGCGAGCAATCGTGATCCTCCCTGCTAGCAATAGTTCTGTAAGAAGATTAGCAGCGTTCCCTGTTATTGGGTGGGACCCTGGTGCCGGTTCGCCCAGCAGAATCACCTCCGGCTCCCTGGGGAATGTCACTTGAGTGATGTCTTTCATGGCGGAGATGCATTGATTACAGAATGTTTGTACCAAGGGGCAGGACAGCCACATATGAAAGTACGAGCTGGGCTGCCCGCATTTAAGCCATGAATGGGGTGAAAAAGATCTTTGAAAGTGATTCAGGCGCACCGGCGGCTAGTACCAAAGAAGGAGCAGTTTGTAGGCACATTCCCAGTTCATGATGCAAAATCAGGAGGAATTGGTTCTGGACCATATATCTACCCAGGTTTGGTCCTCTAGTGGATGTCCTAGGTACGTTTTCCATTGCGCCATGTATGGGGGCCTAAAAGAAAGTGCATGCTCTTCTAACAGTTTATAAAGGCTAGAGATCCTACCTTTCTCTGGTGTCCCCTGCAGGGTGAGCTCAAGGGGGCTAACAGTTCGTATGGCCCCCTGTCGGACCAGGGGGTGAGTGCACCTGTGCTGCAGTTGAGCATATGAGAATCTGTTAGTTTCGGCCAGTTGAAAGGTCGATTTGCAGTTTTCAAATGTACAGGGTTTGCCATTGTCAAAAAGTTGCCCCAGAGATTCTAAGCCACCCGTGGTCCAGTTTTTGAAGTTCTAGGGATGAGACCCTGGGGAAAGGCTGGGTTGTGGAAGACCAGGGTCTTTGGGCCCAGGCTCTGTGCGACTCCCTTAGATTTCAGTGCCCAGTCCCATATATTAAGGGTATTTTTGGTGGAGGCAAGGATTCTCGTCCAAGCCCTTCGCATCGGGGACGGAACATATGTGAGAAAGCGGAGAGGAAGCAAGAGTCGGGACTGTTCCAGATCCACCCATTTCGGGGGTCTAGTCAAGATGCCCCAGGATTGACAGCGCGCCATCTGTGCCTCTACTTGATTATTTATGCAGGTCAGGAACCCCACCCCTCACCCCCAACTGAGAGCTGCCCCTCATTACCCTTTGGGATATTCTTGCTTTCTTTCCTCGCCATATAACCAAAGCATTTTTCTCTGTAACTGCCTGAGGGTAGGTGATGGGATCGTAGTGGGTAAAGAGGAACAGAAGTAACGAAATTGTGGTAGAAGGTTCATCTTACAGGCCGTAATCCACCCGATATGTGAAATCTCCTGGGAGGACCACCGCTCGAGATCCTTTTCTAATTCTTTGAAGAGAGAGGGAAAGTTCAGATATACGTCTTTAGGACGGGCCGGGATCTGGACCCCTAAATAAGGTATAGATTTCTCGTTCCAATGAATGGGGCATAGGGGCTTCAGGGCATCCAGTTCCATGAGTCTCAGGCCCACTCCCAACGCTGCAGATGTCTCGAAGTTAATGGAGAACCCTGCCACTTCCCCAAACTTGCGCAGTTCTTGAAGGGCAGACACCAGTGAGGAGCGGATATTTGTTATGGATAAATTAAATAATACGTCGTCTGCATAAAGCGAGATTTTATGTTGGGAGCATCAATTGGCAGGCCCTTGATAGTGGTGTCCAAACGGACCCGCTGAGCGAAGGGTTCCATTATCAGGGCAAAGAGGGGAGGGGATAGTGGGCATTCCTGTCTCATCCCACAAGTCGAGGGAATAGGTTCTGATAAATTCTGGTTCACCCATAAAGAGGTTTTTGAGGACTGGTAGTTAGCCAGAACCATCATACGAAAGTTCAGGCTGAAGTGGAAGGCCTCCAAGGTGAGCTGAAGGAAGGACCAGTCTACTTTATCAAAGGCCTTGAATGCATCTAATGCCAATAGGGCCAATTTATGAGAGTCTTGGGAAGCTATAAAATGTAGGTCTCTATGGATATTATCCCCCGTTGATCTGTTAGTTATGAACCCTGTTTGATCAGCGTCGACTAGCTTTGGGAGAATGGCTGCTAAGCAGGTTTATGAGAATTTTTGAGTAGATATTAGCGTCAATGTTCAATAGGGTAATAGGTCTGTATGAGTTATTGTCTCTGGGGTCTTCACCGGGTTTGAGGAGGAGGATGGGTACTGATTCCTGCATGGACGGAGTTACGGAACCCGACACCCCAAAAGAGTTCAAAAGGGCCGTTAGCGAGGCTACCAGCTGGGGGCAAAACACCTTGTAAAATTTTGTTTTGTATCCATCTGGGCCCGGGACTCTGGGCTTCAGAGATTTAATGGCTGCCACAACTTCCTCACCTGTGATCAGGGCATCTAGTTCCCCTCTGTCAGCTTCATTGAGATGTGGCAGGGAGGCGCCTTGCAGGTAATTTACCTGTTCCGCTCTGTCCCGAGGGACTGCTGACATAGCTTCGGAGAGATGGGCCGATGCCAACCGTAGTTTGACTTGTTTCGAATAGTGGGTCTCGCTGTGCGGGTCTCGTAGGAGCACTATGGTATTTCTTCTCTTTGCCTTAGCCAATTTATCCACCAGGAGTTTATTTGCCTTGTTGTTTTTGGCGTAATATCCCTGTTTAGATTTAGCAAACAAATGGGCCGTCTCCTCCGCATAGTGGGCTTGCAGTTTCTTCCAGGCTACTTTTACGGAGCGGTGGGCCCTTAGCGCCCATCCTTGTTTATATCTGCTCACGGCCTTTCGGACCTCCTCTTCCAGTAGCATGCAGGTCTGTCCTTTGCGCTTTTGGTATGCTGCTCCGTGAGCGATCAGCTTCCTCCTGACTACGGCTTTCATGACATCCCAAGTATTGGACGGGGTTGTGTAATCAGCTGGATTCTCTTGAAAATAATTTCGAATCACCCTGGTGATAGCGTCCCTTAATGGCATGTCATTTAAGATTGGGTTGTATAGGCTCCAGCTTAGACTCCAGCTTAGTGGTTCCGGGTTATGTGCGCAGAGTGTCAGTGTAATCGGTGCATGGTCCGACAGAACTGTCGTCCGTATGGTTACCTCCTCAACGAAGGTGAGAATTTGTGGAGAAGTCAGCAGGAGGTCTATCCGGGAGAACGTCCGGTGCACCTGTGAAAAAAAAGAAAAGTCCTTTTCACCCTGATGTAGCACCCTCCATGAGTCTACAGCCCCGAGTGTTCGGAAGAAATGGAAAAGACCAGTGGCGATCTTATAGTCTCTGGGGGCCGGTGGATGCAATTTATCCGACAGAGGATCCGGGACCCCATTAAAGTCTCCCCCAATGATCATCTGGCCTTCGACAAAGGTTTTGAGCACAATGTGTCATAGAATGCCTCCTGTCCTTCTTTGGGGCATAAACTGAAATGAGGGAGTAGAGCTGTCCGTATATAAAGCCTTTGACTGCAATAAATCGCCCTTGTGGGCAGCAGAGAGTTTCCACTGTCCTAAATTGGATTCCCATAGCTAGGATTATAGCTGTCCTCCCTTTCATGGTTCCATTGGAGGCCATGTATTGAAGCGGGAACTGTCTATTTCACAGGCGTGTAAAGTCCTGTGACATTTGGTGAGTTTCCTGAAGAAAAACCACTGAACTCTCCATATCCTGGAGCCATTGTAATATCGCCTTACGTTTAGGGGGAGAATTCAGGCCCTTCACGTTTAGTGAGATAAAGGTCAGTTTGACGTGAGGCGGCGGGTCTTCCGAAGCATTCAGGTCCAGCGGGTGTGAGGGGGAAGCCGGGTTCAACTCAGCCGCCATTTAAGCTGCTTGTTTTCATGACTCCACAACGCAAGCAGGGTTTTAACTTAAGATTCCAACTTGAAGCTGTAACGATGAACTGGTGGAGTGCGGATAACCTCTTTTTGGCAACTTCCTTAATGAAACAGAACCAGAATGTCTGCAGTTCACTCCAAGGGTTTTTCGATGTCATCCACCTTGGAGGCAGGCATGAACCGCGTGAAGCCCACTTTAGGCTTATCGTGTCCCCTTATCATCGTCGCTGCCATCAGGTCAATTATTTAGGCCAATCAGCTGAAGATGGCGCTGTTCCCAATAGTGGTAGTAGCATTTCATGTTTTATCTGTCGGAGTTGGGGTGCAGGGTTTGCTCACCTTGTGTTGCGTCCTTTCTGGACCTTCGACCATACCGGTCGCTTTGTTTTAGGAAGATGCTCTTCTATGCCTTTGGGGGGGTTGTTAAGGGGAGAGCCATCCCTTTTAACCAGTGGGGTGGGATTGAAGATCGCTTCTGCATCCTCCATGTGTGCGATCGTTTGGGAGACCCCTTTGTAAGAGAATTGAACTGCAGTAGGAGACAACCATCGATACCTGACTTTTTGGTCCCGCAGGAACATTGTTAATGGCCTCTGGGCCCTCTGCTTCTGTATAGCTACTCCGGCCAGGTCCTGGGAGGTTTGCAGGGGGACCCCTGAAATAAGAGCTCATCTCGAGAGCGACCTATTGCCATTATTGCCTCCTTGGTCGTGTAAAAATGAACCCGGGTGATTACATCTGGTGGATCGTCCGACACCATTCCTCTTCGAGGGCGCAGTCTGTGGGTGTGATCCAGCATGAGTTGGGATTTCTCAAGCTGTGGCAAGAGAGACTAGAACAGGTCCCTCACATATTCTGCTAGGTTCTGGTCTGGGATCGAGGAGGTGACCCCCTGTATGCACAGATTATTTCGCCGGGCCCTGTTTTACAGATCCTCTTGTTTATATTCCAAGATCTCATTCCTGTCCTCCAGAACCAGGATCCTGCGTTGTACTTCCAGAAGTGTTGCTGTATGTTCCTTCGTCAGGTCCTCCATCTCTCCCACTCTCTGTTCCACTTCCGATACCTTCTGGTCCGTGCACTCGAGTCTGGTGATGAGCCCCGACATGCATGAACCGTTTATGAGCGCAGGGGTTTACAATTTAGCTGCCCATCAAGGAGTTGCTGGTGCTCTGACCTTTCCGGTCGCCTCAGCTTGCATCAGAGACCCGATTTGCACCAGGCAACTGCATAAAAATATTGCGATTGTATGCTTCTCACGTAGGCCATCAGAGGAGCAGCCACATCAGTGGCCCTGCTGGCCACGTCCCCGCTTTTCCTTTTTTAGTCATTTTAGCTGAGTCTCTATTTCGCCCAAGAAAAAAAACAGAGCCTGCCCAGCCTCTCTCTGTTCTGAATACTTGTGAGGACTTACTTGTGCCCTCTCATGTATATCACTAAAAACCTCATTGAAATGAGTGACCCAGTGTTTAGGCTCAATAGTCCCAGAGTCCCTCGCCTTAACGTCCTCAAACACCCTTGCTAAAAGGCTCCAAAATAATTTTGGTTGGATTTTCCCTCACTGTTTTGTCTAAAAGAACCCAGTGAGCCTCAATAAACAGCTGCTTCTTATTTTTCAGCAAAGTCATTTAGGATTTCTTTATCTGATAGAGATGTCCTGGCGTTATTTCCTGCTTCAATGATGCCACATGCAGAGCCCATTTTGACTGTCTTCACTCATTATAATACCAAGTGGCATCAGCCCTCCCTGGAGCAAGAGTGATACAATAGTTGGAGGAGACATGGGGCGAGATTAGATACATTCTAGAATGAAGATTACAAAAATGTAACACTTTGCTTTGGGACCGAGCCTCCAAAAACTTGTCCCGCAGCGGAGAAACGTCCCCATCTTGAAGAAAATTTAGCAGCTCAGTCCAGTTCATCTTTCTCATAGGCAGAAGCTGGGACAATATAACCACCGGCATCGCCGCCTCAGTTAGGCCTGCGACAGCCTGCCAGTCTACGAACAGGGGATAATGATCTCCTTCCGGACGTGCACACATTTTGAAATCCAGAACATTCTTAAATGAAAAGCATTCAACAAGATCGTAGTCAGTGATTGTTTTTCTAGGCCGAGCTTTATAACTCAGAAGTGGAGGAATGTCCCCCATTCTTCTGCCGTTTAATTCGACAAAGAGGTACTTGGCCATAAATTGGTCCATTAGTCGCTCCATTGCTGAAATCTTGCCACAAATACCTCTCCTGCCACAGAGTTCTTCCAAGCATAACCTATCCTGCGGGATCCCACTATGTGGTCCTAACTTTGCATTGAAGTCTCCTATCAATAGGACATCTTCTAGGTCAACTTTGAACTGGAGAACTTCCAGCCCTTTAAGATGGGTCAGTGTTAGGCAGAAACCTGTGCAGTTCCCTTAGGGACCACTGCAAAAGGCTTAAGACTACAGGTGTTGGCAGTAAACCCAATTGATAGCAGTCCGTACCACCCAGATTTACCTGATAGCTGTGGCTGAGCAGCCAGACTTCTCTCAAGAAGAGTTAGACAGTATCTAGAGTATACAAGATAGGTACCAATATACAGTAGCACAAGCAAACACTGACCAGAGCTTTGGTATCAAAGTATAGAATTATTTATTTAAAAACACACTTAGAAACAGTCCAGCACTATTATTGTAAGCAAGTTCAAAACACAGTCACTATTAATATACATACATCCTTTATTCCTTATTAGACAAGTCTTAGTTAACACCACTTATTTACTTATTTTCAGACAGAGGTGAGCGCTTAACTAAAGATGGCACTCCAATAAGTTATCAAAAAAGGGAGGGAAAAGGCAGAAATTAGGAAAGCACACAACACAATACTTTAGAAGCACTCAGCAAGGCAGGAAAGTCAAAGTCTACTTGTGAGCAAAAAGTTCAGAGGTCCGGCTACCTCTTAGAGAGAGTAGAACACCAATGCACCCAAGATCACACAGTTTAAAAGGCTTGAAAAGTCATGCAGAGAGTTTAAAAAGGAATTAGTTCAGCTCAGAAAAGTTCGGTTAGCCAGCCAAGGGCCAACCCAGGTGGTAAGTTGAGGATTTACGAGACACCCCACACAGACCGTTGCGAGGGAGGCCAGGCGGATACAGTACCTTGAAAGTGGGGAGAATCCTCCAGCGGGGGCAGTTGTTCCTGGCAGTGAGTGCAAGTCACAGCGTCGTCCAGAGGAAGAGAAGATCTCGACGTGGGGGAAAGCTGAAGGTCGTTGCACTGCCAGGGAAGAAACCAGCCGCGGAGTTCTCCGGTTAAAAGGTACTACCCTTTTATTCGTGGTAGTGGTAAAACGTGGTATCCCGGTTGCCGGGGTGCTTTGCACAGGCAAGGCAGGCACGAGACGATCCGGGGAGGCGAAAAGGCGGGCAAACTGGTTATCCCCACCAGTCAAAGGAAGGAGACTCTTTGGGATGAAGATCTCCTCTGTCGTTGGAAGAAGTGGTGAGTCAGTTCAGCAGGGCTCCACCGGTGGTGTCTTCGTTGCAGGTCGGCTCAGCTTCTCCCTCTTCGGATTCTTTGGTCCTGTGGCGACGTCTGAAGTCCCAGTCCCCAAAGCCCTGCTTTTATGCAGAAAACCCCCATTCATCAGTCCTAGCTGTCACTCAAACATGCTAAGTGGTGAGCCGGGTGGCTCACCACTGGGCCAATCACACAAGAGTGCGACTTGAGTTGGCGAGGCAACTCAGTCCAGGGTGCCTAAACCCCCCTCCCACACATCCTGTATACCCAGACAGAGTGACACCACTTTTAGAGGCTTCTGTGTAGAAGCCCGCCAAAAAGTGGAACAAAGGGCTCCACTTGGGTTGGAGTTACAGATGTGAACACAAACGCCATTTTAAAACCGAGTCCTGGCGAAAAGACCCAACCGGGGAATAAATATTAAATAAATAACCCGGCGGTATCTTTAACATTGCACCAAAAAGTGGTGCGTTTAAAATGAATGGGAAAATCCCATAGTAAATATTCTTAAGGAATATTTTGCGTGGTAATCACTGCCACCAGCCAGAAACTCGACGAGGGGGGACTGCACAGTGCCCCTTCGAAAACAGACCCAGGGGTAATCTAATTAACCCCTTCCAGTACTCCCACAATATGATGGTTTGTACTGGTTCTGTTCACAAATTTGGACTAATAAAGCCAATGGAGACAGTAGTCAGTCCCAGGGTATGGAGTCTATGTTTGGGGGTCACTATGACACCCCTGTGTTACTGCACTGAGGGTGCTGTGTAACACACTTACCAAAAACCACATGAAACCCTATGGAGTAAAAGACCCCATAGCCCATAAAACCCATTACAAAGTCAAAGGATATCTCAAATCATGTCTAAGAGTGGGAGAAAAAGAGTCTCACTCTTAGCAGGAGAAAAAAATAAACCCCAAAAATCCAGCAAAGCCTCTGGGGGACTCACTAGGTTTGGGAAATTAGCCTTAACAGAGAATTCTCCCTAACAGTCAGCAATACATTTGAGAGGAATGGGGATGCAGAGGTTACTCAAACATCAATAAATGAAACGACTCAGGAAGTTGGCAAAAAGAAAACTGTTTTAATATCAATTATCTAAAACAGGGAGTACAACGAACGTCATCGGACGTATCATAGCAAGGTCTCAACGAACTTTATAAAAAAGCACTCTTTTATACTAAAATCTCATCACAGGTGACACACAACCTGCGTATTACTAACGTCATCCTACGTGGCAAACTACAAAAACCTATTGAAGAGAGTGATAGGGTTTAAAGTATATAATCCATACTCGTCTAATGGGCATGAGAAAGGTGATAGGTTTCTTAACATCAGGTGGGGCAACTAAGCCCATCCCTCAAAACAGGTCACTATGAACGTCACTAAATACACAACGTCCAATTGGCTACGAAATTATAGGACTCCTGATCATGCGATCCTCTTTCATTGGTTGGCTTCTAACCTCCGTCAGCATCCTTCAACCTACGCTAGCCGCACACAGGCCAAGCGTCCATGTGCTGGTGAGTTAGTCTTAAACATCTGCTTCCCACCAATTAGAACATCATCCATCATCACTTCAGTGGTCGGTTGTCAATTAAGGCCTTTAAACTTGTCCTTGACAGCGTTCTTTGTCTCTGGAAGATACAGGGGAGTAGAGGTACGTTCTGCACATGTGCGTAGGTGTGACCATCCTGCTCGTCCAACTCCTTGTCCCCACGCGTCTGAAGACCACTAAATTGAGCTTTTCAGTGTATTAACAAGACCATTTTCCAATGAGCCTCTGACATCTTCATTGTTCTCTCCAAGCTTCTGAACAGGAGGTTCATTCCTTTACAAGATTGTAACTTTTCTGTTTGTTTTCTAACTGCGCCATGCTGAAAAAAGTGGCCTTTCTCCTTTAGCTCAGCTCTGCTTATAGTTCGTAATGGGACCATCCATTCTTTACTAATTCGTATGTATCCATACATTGGCGCTTGCCGCAATCTATTCACTATAAATCTAGCCTCATGAAAACTTTGTCTGCTTGCGTTACTTTGCGTTTGTATATGTGTGAACTGGCTTAATATCGTCATTGTTTCTGTAGCATAAGCCTCTTCATCTTGAGCCCAAGATGTTGCTTATCTTTGATACTTTATTAATGCCTTATAGAATATGCGCATTCTCTCGTCTCTGCATCTCTTCTATTTACGTCTGCTCGACTCTCGCCTGACGTCACCAATCTGCTTCAGTCAGACGTGCTGCTTCTTCTGGGATTTAGTTTAAACAGCCATCATACTGTCTTGAATGCAGGTATGATTTTCTCAACGGGAATCTTGCCTCCAGGACTTCCTTTGGCTCTGTCATTTCAGTTGTTCTGCATATGTTACATACTCTGGTTTCCAACATATAGGCATTCTGGGCAAAGTGGATGAGGTGGGAATACTTAACTCCTCCTCTACACTGCCCCCTCTGGGTGATTCAGCAACCACTCTCCCTTTCTCCTTCATATCCAAACATCCTCGTCATTTCTTTTTAGGGACTCATATCTTTATGACCCTCCTCAGGCATCCAGCTGTCTTCACATGCTCATCCATGATCCAGGTCATAAGCATGCACTGTCCATTTGGACTGCAGTAGATCCATCTTCCCACATACTTCTTATGGTCCTTTGGATACAGGAATGTCATTCCCTCAGGTGCATGAATACTGGTCTTCACAAAGTCTCTGATTTCTTCATCTGTCAGGTCCTTAGTCTTCCATCCTGACTCAACACTGATCATTATCTTCATCACTATGGCTTTCTTAGCTGTCTTCTTGCATTGTGAGATTATTATCTTGATCACACAGAATCCAACACTAACAAGAACAGTGCTCCAAGAAACTTAAACATATTTGCTATCCATTGTGGAATCCAAGAAAAGAGCGATCCAAACCAACTATCATCAGCAATGTCTTCTACTTCATCTATCATCTGGCCGCGCAGTTTTGTCAGCATTTCTATGGCCTCTGTCAAGGTGCCATTCTCGTCATCATGAGAAGGTATGAATGTGCAACATGATTCTCCAATTTTTGCACAAACACCTCCATCCATAGATGTAATCATATCCAAAACGTATCTGTTCTGAAGAGCCAACAGTCTTACAGCTCTCAATTCTTCCTTGATACCATTGAATCCCTTTATGGCCGTGTTGATCATCTGCAGCAATTCCCATCTGGCAATCTGCAGCCATTTGGTATTTGCTCCAACCTGGATTCTCGGCATGAAGATCATCGTGAATACTGACGAGATCTGGCTGAACAGTCTGTGCTCATAAGGAATAGAGTCAAAAGCTTCTATTGACTTGGCTGAGAAATAGTTCTCTTTATTCATTCTACTTATCAGCTCCACAGATCTCTTCTTCCTCAGGTGAGCGTCTGCTTTTGGGAAACTGTCAATGTTCAAATCACTTTTTGGAATCACTAATGCTAAAACATGAACATTCACCAAGGTGCATATTCCTCCCCAGTCTTTAGGTTGCTTCATGTAAGCATTGGCTCTTCATGCCGCATGATTACTGCTGTCCCAATTTTCATTCCTGGTAGATCAAAGATTTGCCCACAGTTCTGATTCTCTCCAACTTTTCTTTTGCAATTGTTTTTGAAACACAGTTTTGACTTTTCCAGAGGCACTATCTGTAAAGGTCCTCCTCTATCTTTGACCCAGGTCAGTAGCTTAGCAAGTCTTGGCCATGATGGCTTACATGCAGTTTAAACAATATCAACAACTGGCTAGTAACAACCAATGATCACCCAGGCTCTGCAAATAACCACTCCTTCTTCCCATCCATCTGGAGATAGCACAGTTCCCCAAATCTGCATCTGCCCTCTGTTCTTCCATCTACGAATTTCCTCTGCAGATTTTCCTGAACTCTGAAGTCTTTTGCTTACTTCCCATCTGATTCCAGCCCCTCTTACTCCAGGCGTTTCATATCTGATCACGTGATTCTTAGAATGCTCCCTATTTCGTATCTTGGTATCCTGGGCATAGTCATCTTCATCTGGATCTGTCCATTCAGTTGCCCATTTGAGATAGGCATCTCGGCCCATGAACTGGCCTCTTGTTCTGCAGAGCGCTATGTGTGACAGACAATGAGCTGTCTGAACGTCTATTTCAATAGCTGTGAAGATCTTGGACTTCCCCATAGTATAAGGCAGGAGTGCACATACAAAGCAGTCCTCCTTTGATGGTCTTCTTCCCACTTCCTTCATATGCTGATACCAAATGTTATCCCCCAAATGTGCTGTACTGTCCAGATAGTTATTCAGCTCATAATCATCCTCCTTAGCATTTCTCTTTGGTCTTGCTCTTTCCATTTGGGCTTCTATTATCAAATCATGAAGCGTTTCAGTATAACTCTTCCTTCGTGGACCAATTAATGGAGCATTTTTCAGTGTCCTGGGTGCGTTTTCATGTGCTATCTGTATAGGGGAATGTGCAGAAAACCTCTCCGTATCCTGCTGTTTTTGTCTAGCAGCAGCAAATGATGGCCACATAAGGTCTGCAAAAACGTCCATAAGTGACCTCTACAAAGGGTAACCTAGGTTCAACTATCACAGGATCAGGTGCTCTCGTGGGTACCTTTAGAGTGAGAACAATCACATAAGGTTTCTGCTGCCTACTAGTTGCCACGTTTGTATCCTTTTTCTCTTTTACAGGAGGATATACCCGAGATTTTACCTCATTCATCTCGACATAATATGCCGTGCATACAGCAAGTGACAGCATTACCCCTAAGAATAAAACACAGGTGTAGATGACACACATGTATGAAAGACAACAACAACAACTTTTCACACATCGTGGACGTCTCTCGTGGTCCTCCATGATAAAGTTATTTCTGATGCTTCCCATTTTGCTCTACTAAGGAAGGAAAACCCTTTTACTGGGGCAACATCATGCTACACGACCCGGAATCTGCTGAATCGGCTCAAAAAGTTCCTCAAACAGCTTCAGCTGGCAGGATTATTTCAACAACGTACACCAGTTCCCAATAAACACCTCGAATCTGTCTAATATGAGACGACTGTCATGGGTATCAGGCAGGTAGTTGGGGCAAGCTGGGTGGAGGCTTGGCAGGCCTCGCATAGACACACAAAGAACCCATAAAAAATCCCTCCTTTCATTCCTTCATAGTGTTTGTAGTACCTTCCTGGTTACCGCTTTCTGTTGCCAAACAGGAAGTGCATGATAACTCATGAGCTCTCTGGTGTTTGGGTGTGGCTGGCTATATAAACCACACCCAAGATTCTTTCAGGGCTTTGTGTTGCTTACTGTGAGCTGTATCAGCAACACACGTGCCGTGCTCTGGATCATCCTGTTTCTGCTTACCTGCTCCTGATCATCCTGCTTCTGCTTACCTGCTCCGGATCATCCTGTTTATGCTTACCTGCTCCGGATTATCCTGCTTCTGCTTACTTGCTCCAGATCATCCTACTTCTGCTTACCCGCTCCGGATCATTCAGCTTCAGCTTACCTGGTTCTTACTCCACGCCACAGCTATCTCCAGTCAACAAGGGACTTCTACACGGGCAACTGTAAGAACAAAGAAGAACAGCGTTAACACGCGCACATCAATAACGCTGCGCATACTCACCGAATCTTCCCGCGACGCTGGAATCTAGGTTAGTTGCACGAGCGCACAAACCCCTGTAAGAAAGGAGAGATATTATTCATTGCGCTCGCTCCAATAACATGGATACTTCTTTCACTGCGCTCTCTCTCTCTCCGCGGTGCATACTTACCAAAAACCTCAGTGCAAACCTACCTAACCATCAAGTCTCCAGTAGCGCTGAACCCGGAATCGAGGCACTATTACCACATAATTTCTCCTGCAAGGGAAAGGGAGAGACATTACCAGGCGCGCTCGAATTGAAGGCACTGCGCAAACCTACCAGCAGTTAGCTTCTACACGCAGCGCCACTCACCCACAAAAACACCGGCAAACAAAGACAATACGGACAATTTTGGACACTCAACATTCTCTGCGCAACGTTCACTTGTGGGAAGAACTTTCTAGCCAGTGAAGAAACTGGCGCCTTGAACTCTCGGCCTCGCTGTGAAGGCATAAAACAGCGTTTGGCATCTGAGCTAAGCCTACAGACATTGGCACCAATCACATGAGTGAATTGCGCCACTGCAAATGCAGGATGGAGTGCACACCCTACTAAAGATCAAGGTATTCCTCTTGGTGAAACAGGGGAAGTTAAGACTCGGGGTCAAGGGAGGCTCGTTTATCGCTCCTGTAGAGACACAGGTGAGTGTGACAGAACACAAAGCCATCCTCAATACCTCTGCCCGAGCGATGGAAACCTCTGAGGTAGACCAGCTATCCCTATTGTTAGGTGAACTACGGGCCGAGGTGCATGCAGCCCGCTCAGAGACAAATGCTTTAAGGCGCGAACTGGTAGTCAACAGGGACAAAACAAACGATTTGGCAAGACAGTTCCTACAGACCCAAGCTGGTCTAGCATCCCTACCAGGTGGAGTTCCACAGGGGCAGCCTCCCGTGGCACCTGTATCCACACCCGTTCAGGTATTGCTTCCAGGCAACATCCCTTTAGCACCCCCGGAACGCTTCTCTGGGGATCCCAATAAATTTGGAGCATTCATGAATCAATGCCGGCTACATTTCATATGCAAACCAGACACCTTTCTGAACGACCAAGCTAAAGTAGCTTTTGTCCTCTCCTATTTAGGAGGGCACGCGGCGGACTGGTCTGTCCCGTTAGTGCTTAGGGACGACCCTTTACTGAGAAATTACCCAGGTTTTCAGCGTGAACTGGAAAAACTATTTGCCCATCAGACTCGAGGTCAGGCCCTGGATGATGAGCTACTCTCTCTGCGACAGGGTGGTCAGGATCTTATCTCATATGTCGCCACATTCAATCACTTAATAGCTGAATCAGGTTGGCCAGAGGAGAAACAAATAACGTTATTTTATCGAGGACTGAGAGGAGAATTAAAAGATGTCTTGGCGCAAGTAGTTAATCCACCCGAAGATTGCAGTGAATACATCGACCTAACTATGCAACTAGACCACCGGTTACAGGATCGCAAGCCCGAACGAACCGGATCAGAGCATAGACCAGTGTATGTCTGACCAAAGGAAGCGTCCCATTGACAGGCCTCAGAAATACACTCAGAGCCCATGCAATTGGGTGTTCTCAGGGGACCATTCACCAAGGCGGAGAGAGAACGGAGGTGTCAGGAAAAACTTTGCTTATATTGCGGCTAATCTGGTCACTTCCTTTGGAACTGCCCGATTAATCCCCCACGGAAGACAATGGGGGTACTAGATAACACAGGGGAAGACACAGGTGCGGTAGCAGAAAACTCCAACGCCCGGCAGATGTAGAGGTCAGTTTGTCGAGCCAGGAATGGAGCACTCAGATCTCACATTTCAGTATTCCTTTGGTTTTGGTAGACCCTTCACAGCCCACCCGAATGCATGCCCTCAAGGCTTTCATAGACAATGGGGCTATTGGGAACTACCTGGCATAAACACTGCAAAGACCTTGGGATTAGCATTCCACCGTAAGGACACCGCAGAAAGCGTGACAGCTCTGGGTGGCACACAACTCATTTTGGGACCAGTAACACAGTGTACTTCCACCATCTCCTTAAAATGCCAAGATGGCCACAGAGAAAGTATTAGATTCGACCTTATCGCTGCACCCCAATTCCAGCTGATTCTTGGGATACCGTGGCTAGAGACGCACAACCCAAAGATAGATTGGCGAGCTTGAACCTTACTCTTTTCCACGGAATGCGCCTCTTGTTATGACATCAAAGGGATCAAAGGAAGCCCATTGTTAGCTTCACAGGAAAAGATAGCAGGTTTAGGCTTGGTGGGCACTTTACCAGAGGAATACCGGGAGTTCCAGGATGTGTTCGCGAAGGAGCAAGCTAATACACTACCACCACATCGAGTTTACTACTGCCAGATCGACCTGCAACCAGGGGCACAAGTACCGTGCAGCTGCATTTATGCATTAACTGAGGAAGAAAACACTCATCTACGGACCTACTTGCATCAATACCTGGCCAATGGCTTCATTAGATCATCTAAGTCACCAGCTGTCATGCCTGCCCCCGGAGCACCAGGCCAGGCCCAGCACCCCCGCAAGCAGGCATCATGCCCTCGGGTAAAAGCCCAGTGGCCCCTTATAGGGGCTCTTTGGACTCAGTCCTGGCGCCTTTGGCGCCAGGCTCATGTCAGACCTCAGTCCTGGCGCCATAGGCGCCAGGCTCATAAAGGGAGGTGTTTGGTGCACTTACCTGATGCAGACCATGCTGCACGCTTCAGGCCTCCCTGAGACCTGAAAGGGACTATTTTTTCATAGGGACTATTTTTTCATAGGGACTATTTTTTCACTCGGGCGTGGCCAGGGAAGGATACATACCTAGTTGGGGAAGGATACATACCTGGGACATCTTTGGAGGCTATTCAAGCCACGCCCAGACAGCAGCTCATGCTTCGCGTTGTTCTGCATTCCAGCAGCTGAACGCTCACTGTGTCTGCTCCTGCTCCTGGACTCCAGCCACGCCCGCCTCGAACCTGGAACTCCTGTTAGGAAAGAAGAGAAGGGAAAGGTGAAAACCACAAACTATTTCAAACTTCTTACCTGCATCCGGAATCTTCACTCCAGCATCCCTGAAGAAGGACTTCCATTTAAAAGCATCGCGTTGCTCGCTGCAGCGCGCTCTTCACTCACCTGTCCTCGAGACATCTCCCGGCTGCATCGCGGCTGTCAACACATGTCGCCACATCTCTGCACCTAGGGGAGAGAAGAAGAGACAAAAGGTGAGCAAAGGGAACACCGGGGGAAAGTCTAATTTACAGCCATAATACTTATCAGCTTTTCTTGGTGTCATCCCATATTTCGGGTCGGCGCCGCTCCATTGGCAGGTACCGCACCCCAGCCCCTATGGGGAAAGGACAAAAGACATTATTGGGAAATGATAAAGACATTTAGAGGAATCGCCCTCACTAACTCACCTGAGTTTACCATCGGCAATTAACCCCTTCAACGCATCGTCTTCATTCTGCATCTGAAATAAAGGACAGATCACAAGTTAGGAAGACAACATAAAAGGGGGCTCACTCTTGAACTTTTGAATCTTCATACTTACGGCGTTTCGCTCAGAGAAGTCAAGAGGATTTTGCCAGCGCCATTCTGAAAACCAGTGAAGTAACTGGACTAACAAGCGCCCCTGCACCAGACGCAGGATGGAGAGTTCATCCTTCCAAACCATAAGGTAAGCTTAAACCGGGGGTTTGGAGGAGGAAGTTAGAGGAGAACGAAGGGGAACAAGGGGGGAATCAAGCACACTATTCTGCAGACGGTTAATTCCCTTTCTCATCTGCAGAAGGATATTCCTACGGGCCAGTCAAGCAAGATTTGGGGAACCAGTTCAATCGGTGTTCCGGGCTCTGCGCAGCACGCTTGAAGGGGCCACAGCAATCCAGACTAGACCTGCGCCTCCGTGGGAACCAGGTGAGCGTTACACCAGCCGCCTCCCCACACTTCTTCGTACCGAAGAAAGAGGGGGACCTAAGAACATGTATTGATTACCGGGCCCTAAATGAAGTCACCATAAAAAATAAGTACCCGTTACCTCTGATACCAGTACTCATAGACCAGGTAAGACAAGCAAAGATTTTCACCAAGCTAGATTTACGCGGCGCATATCACCTGGTGCGCATGAGGAAAGGGGACGAGTGGAAGACTGCGTTCCGTACCTGCTATGGCTTGTACGAATACCAGGTTATTGCCTTTGGGCTTTGCAATGCCCCGGCAGCGTTCCAGCATTTTATGAATGATGTGTTACGGGAACTCCTCGATGTCTGCACAGTCATTTACATCGATGACATTCTGATCTACTCCACCACTCCCCAAGAGCACGTAACCCATGTGCGAGCTGTACTCCGCAAACTGCGTGAAAACCAACTGTACGCAAAGCTAGAAAAATGCTCCTTCCACGTCACCGAGGTGGAGTTTCTGGGATATTTACTGACACCGCAGGGGATCAAGATGGACAGTAGAAAAATGGAGGCAATCCTCACTTGGTCCTCACCCACGTCTGTAAAGGGAGTACAGAGTTTTCTAGGGTTTGCAAACTTTTATCAACGCTTCATACCAGGATTCTCACATATTGTACATCCAATAACGTCCTTGCTGCGCAAACACCGAAAGTTCGAATGGACACCAGCGGCGGAAGAAGCTTTCCGAGCTCTCAAGGAAAAATTCACCTGAGCCCTAATTCTGCAACACCCACAGCCCGATTTACCGTACATCGTGGAAATTGTCTCAACAAAATCCTGAAACCGGATGCCGTCAACCCATTGCCTTTTGGTCAAGGAAATTTTCCCCAGCAGAATTAAACTATGCAATACTTACGCTCAGCAAAAGCTCAGTCATCTCGGCAGCTCCGTTGGGCCCTATCCTTAATGGAATACGACTTTGTAATCACCTACCGCCCCGGAGTTAAGAACGGGAAAGCGGATGCGTTATCCTGCATTGGCACAGGAGAGGAAGTCTACAATGCCCCTAACCCAGTGGAGATCATACCCAGCCATAAAATTCTCGGCCTCTGCATCGGCCCATCTCCGTTAAATACTCTGCAGGAAACAATAAAAGAAAATATGTCTGAAGAAGACCTACTGGCTTGGGACACGAAGGGAGATCAGTTCACCATTCAAGACAAACTACCATACTACCAAAAACGCCTCTACGTTCCAACTAAGGATCTGCAACAAGCAATCATATCAGACTACCACGACTCGCTGTTAGAAGCCCATCCGGGTATAGCCAAAACCATGAAGAAAGTAAGCAAATCTTATTGGTGGCCAACTTGGCGAGAAGATATTGCCACCTACATAGGCACCTGTGAGGTGTGTGCACAATACAAAACATCCAGGCAAAAACCGGCCATCCTCCTTCAGCCAATCACCATTCCGCCAGCGCCCTGGCACACAGTATAAATGGACTTTGTCACTGATCTACCTCTTAACTCAGGTTATAATACCATCCTCGTAGTAGTGGACCTCTTCTCCAAAATGGCCCATTTCATAGCTCTAAAAGGTATTCCCTCAGCTCAGACCCTGGAGCAGGTTTTTCTAGACCGAATTGTCAAGTTACATGGATTCCCAACCATAATAGTTTCTGACAGAGGCAGCCAATTTGTATCTCGTTTTTGGAAAGAATGTTGTGCCCTGGCAAGAGTGGAAGTCCGTCTGTCTTCTAGTCACCAGCCTCAAACGGACGGCCAAACCGAGCGCACAAACCAGACCATGGAACAGTATTTGCGCTGTCTATTACACCAAACAAGCCAAAGCTGGACAGAAATTCTATGGATGGCAGAGTATGCCTACAACAACTCAACACATTCATCAACCCAAGCAACACCCTTCTTTACTATATATGGTCAAAACCCCAGAACGTCGGTCTATGATCCGCCATGAAAGATTGAAATGCCTGCAGTAAAGAATCTACATGCCCGCATCATGAAAGCAGCCAGAGAAGCCAGCAGGAACCTACAGCAAGCCAAAGAACCACAGAAAAGAAACGCTGATCGCCATCGACGAAAAACCCCAGATTATCAAGTGGGAGACTCGGTCTGGCTGGCAACTAGACACATGGCTTTAAAGGGTTCGAAGAAATTTCAGCCTAGATAAATCGGCCCGTATACAATAGAAAAAGTAATTAATCCAGCAGCCATGAGACTGGCGTTACCTCAACATATGCGTATAAATCCTGTATTTCACGTGTCACTATTAAAACCAGCACACCCAGGAACCCGAACATCCACACCTCCCGCACCCATACAAGTGGGTGAAGAAGCACCAGATTATGAAGTAAAGAACATATTAGATTCCAAACAAGTACGAAAGACCCTGTATTATTTGACTGCCTGGAAGGGGTACGGACCCCAGGAAAGATCATGGGAACCCAGCACACACGTGCATGCCCCCCGATTGGTGCGGAAATTCCATCGGGACCATCCTGAGAAACCAAAGCCCTCATACACACCATTGGGAGGGGTCTTGAGGGGGAAGACTGTCATGGGTATCAGGCAGGTAGTTGGGGCAAGCTGGATGGAGGTTTGGCAGGCCTGGCATAGGCACACAAAGAACCCATAACAGATCCCTCCTTTCATTCCTTCCTAGTGTTTGTAGTAACTTCCTGGTTACCACTTCCTGTTGCCAAACAGGAAGGGCATGATAACTCATGAGCTCTCTAGTATTTGGGTGTGGCTGGCTATATAAACCACACACAAGATTCTTCCAGTGCTTCGTGTTGCTTACTGTGAGCTGTATCAGCAACACACTTGCCGTGCTCTGGATCATCCTGTTTCTGCTTACCTGCTCCGGATCATCCTGCTTCTGCTTACATGCTCCAGATCATCCTGTTTCTGCTTACCTGCTCCAGATCATCCTGCTTCTGCTTACCTGCTCCGGATCATCCTACTTCTGCTTACCCGCTCCGGATCATTTAGCTTCAGCTTACCTGGTTCTTACTCCACGCCACAGCTATCTCCAGTCAAGAGGGGACTTCTACACCGGCACCTGTAAGAACAAAGAAGAACAGCGTTAAAACGCGCACATCAGTAACGCTGCGCATACTCACCGAATCTTCCCGCGACGCTGGAATCCAGGTTAGTTGCACGAGCACACAAACCCCTATAAGAAAGGAGAGACATTATTCATTGTGCTCACTCCAATAACGCAGACACTTATTTCACTGCGCTCTCTCTCTCTATGGGGTGCATACTTACCAAAAGCCTCCGTGCAAACTTACCTAACCACCAAGTCTCCAGTAGCACTGAACCCAGACTCGAGGCGAGATTACCACATAATTTCTCCTGCAAAGGAAAGGGAGAGACATTGTGAGGCGCGCTCGAATTGAAGGCGCTGCGCAAACCTACCAGCAGTTAGCTTCTACACGCAGTGCTACTCACCCACAAAAATATCGGCAAACAAAGACAATACGGACAATTTTGGACACTCAACATTCTCCGCGCAACGTTCACTTGTGGGAAGGACTTTCTAGCCAGTGAAGAAACTGGCGCCTTGAACTCTCGGCCTGGCTGTGAAGGCATAAAACAGCGGTATCTGAACTCAGCTTACAGATATTGGCACCAATCACATGAGTGAATTGAGCCCCTGCAAATGCAGGATGGAGTGCACACCCTACTTCAGATCAAGGTATTCGTCCGGGTGAAACAGGGGAAGTGAAGACTCGGGGTCAAGGGAGGCTCGTCCATCGCTCCTGCAGAGACACAGGTGAGTGTGACAACGACATGAAGATCTTTTTCAGCATGAAACAAAGTTCCTTGATCAGCAGACTATTGGCTTTTATCCCTCGACAGTTTTCATTGAATACTCTTTGGTATCTCAGAATACACATTCACTTCGGTTATGATGTCTCTCAAGAATTTCAACAGTACTGTATTGTTTCTCGGGTCTCTCAAGAACGTTCTGACGTTGGTCCGTCTTCCAACAGCATATGGAAATTCCTCAATTATAAAGTGAAATAATTGAATAGTCAGTATAAGCGTTTTATCTGGTGGCAGGTGCATTTGTGTTTCCCCACTAACGCAGGAAGCCGCCGAATTTGTTCAGTGACTGCTGCAGCTATTTCTACTTTTTTTCGACTATTCTCAAGACTCTGCAGGAATTTTTCGATCGCCAAAGTTCTTTTCTTCTTTAGCGGAAGGTGAGCGCACAAAGTGAACAGAAACCCTTGCTTGAATGTTCCCTAAAATGTTTTCACTGGGCACCACCATAGGCACCTCCAAAGAGAATTTCAGTGAAAAACGAATCAGGATACTGCTCCCTTTTCCAATTATCGAAACAGTAGCTCCACATCTGGCCTCCTTGCCTTTGAGACTGAGACTTAAACATGTCTCAGTCCAATGTCAACAAGCTCCTGTGGCTCAAGATCCTATAACTTCCCTTACCTCTCTTATTTTTCAGTGACTAAAAGAGTGTCTCGAAACAAGCCACCGTCCAATGAACTAAGGGGCCTCATTACGAGGTTGGAGGTAGCCATGGAGCTATTATCTCCATGGCTGCCTCCAAAACCCTACCGACTCCGCCGTGGTGAATGGAGCAATTACCGGTCCATTCCAAGGTTGGCGGGCTCAATGGGAATGGGGAAGGCCCTAATAACGGTACCGCAAATTGCAGTACCGTTATTAGCTCCAGAGTCACTTTGCGGGTCCCGTCCTTAACGCCTGGAAAAACCAGGCGTTAAGGGAAGACCCGCAAAGGGAACTCGTAGTAGGGCGGTAAGGGATTACCGGCACCGGTGCCCTTACCGGTGCCGGTAATCCCTTACCGCCCACCTCGTAATGAGGCCCCTTGTCTTTACTTGACTGCTTCTGCGTCCTTCTTCCTCATAGTCTGCACATGCTGAGTGTTAAGATGGATTTCTGCACTCTGGCCTAGTGGGCAGAGGTTCAGAAGGCCGGACTAGTTTCTTGGAACAGGGTAACCTCTGGAAAAGCCAGACCAATCAAGGTAGCTATGGCAGGCGGTCAAGACTAAGTCTCAGGAGGGGTGAGGGTGACTGAAAGACCTCAATGAGCACACAAAGCAAGGACACTTACAAATTACTCCCAGACAGGTGTTATATCAAAAATACAGACACATTTATTACAAGGCCTTTGTAACTCAGACCATAGCAAAATAATCACAGCAATACTAAGTAAATCAACACAACACTATCAATACAATGTATATACAAGACCATTGGGGTCTAAAGGGCTAAATGCACGAAATATGTCGACAACCTAGATGGGAAGGAAACAGGCAGTGCAGGTAATCTTTAGGCCCCTTCAACATTAGCAACACACCTAAGAGGCAGTCCCAAGCCCTAAGAAGAGAGGAGCCTTGTCCAGTAGTACATGCAATGCAAGCGCACACGGTTGTTCCAATGGGCAAAACGGGGTCTCTTCAGGGGTCTCTAGCAGATCAGGAAGGTGGATGAGGCGATGAAGAATAAGTTCCCACTATTCAGGGAGGACCTCCACTTGAAGGCAGAGGCAGTTCCAGAGTGCGGGATGGAACTGCCACTTCAGTGGAAAGGAGAGGGAACCTCGGGGGCCACTCATGTGTGAACGCCAAGTGTACGAAATTTGGTGTGAGGGTGCCGTGGACACAGAGCTAGCAGTATACCAAGTTCGGAGGGCCTTCTCGAAACAGCGGCAGTGACAGAGCAAAGCAACTGGGTAAGCTGGTCAGTCCACTGGTTGGCCCAGGGACACTTCCCAGAAAGCTTACTTGCAGGTCTTGATGAAGGTGCCGAGAATAGTTGGTCTCACTACTCCAATGGGTCGAAGCATCTTCGCAGACCTTCTAGGACGACCAGATGTAGAGGGGTCCCACGGGATGACAGCTGGCTCAGGGTACCAAACCTTCCAACGGGTCACCAGGGGTTCCTCGACTCGTCTTCGTAGTTTCAGGATACTTGGATCCTATCCTTCGTTCAGTGAGAACTCCAGAGATCGACATGGTATGGGTGTTTTCAGCCTCCTCTTATCCAAAGTTCCCTTTGCGCCAAAACGGAGAGGACCCAATGGGAGATCTGCTCACAAACACACACTCCATACGTGGACCAATCATGGACCACAATGGTCCAGTCATTCACAGCACTCCAGACTCTCTGGCACCCAGGATGTGTATTGGGGACAGACACCCCAGCCCACATCCTGGAGGCACACACACAAGGCATGCAGGAGCCCGCCAAAGCTTCGCATTTCGCGTGAAACTGCATGTCCAAATAAGGACTGCCCGGGTTGACTCGACCTGGGGAAGGTGAAGGGGCAAGATGGCCAAAGGACAGGACAAAGAACCTCCTGGCATGGCCGTTTTGGAGCCAGGCCACCTATTCATGCCAGACGTGGTTAACGCAGTTAACATGGCAGAAAAGGGTTAAAAATAATGCGAAAAGATAGCTGCCACCAGCCCTGTCCATGACACATCTGCACATCTCACATAAAGTCCATCAGGAGTATATAGGGCCTTTGGAAAATGACTACAGACCCAAGTACACTGTACTGGAAGGTACATTGTGTACTTGTTAGATGTTGCAGAAAAGTTGCAACATGGGAAAAGGACTAGGGGAAACAAAGTCTCCCAATACTGACTGTCTTAAGGGAATGTCAGTTTCCCCATAAAAAGTGAGCGAAAGCCCAGAGGAGTGCAGCTGAAGGCTGTGGTGTCTAAACAGCAGCAGAATGTTTGGGGGTGTACACATGGAGGGAAAATTACATACAATTTTGAAATCTTTCCTAACAATGTGGTTCTTCCCCGATGCTTGCTTCCGATCATTGCTTTCGCTGGGGGTGAAGGGGGTTCTTCAATGGATGTCTTTGTCTTTACGGATGACTAGCCCTGTTCGTTTGTCTTGCACCTCGGCTGCAGGTGAAGTCACGCCCCTCCCTAATGGACGGCTACTTGAAGCGAAGCTTGCTCCTCTTCTTAGTGAGGTTTTGCAAAGTTCATGACCTGATGTGTGGTGAAAAATGTGGGAAGACAAAGTCCTTTAATTTCGGTTGTTGTAGCATCTCCTTCTGTGTTCTGCGCTGCCCCACATCACTGTTTTTGGAGCTCATCTGAAATGACAAGGATACTTGAAGTTATACACATAAGGAACACACGTAGCTCCTTTCCTAACAATTCTATTGCTGCTTGGGCATCACTTCTAAGTCTAGATGGAGGGGTGAGGGACTTCCTCATCCACCTCCCTGTCACTTTCTCCTTGCGAGATAGGATGTTGGTTCATACCTGGCCAATTCATTATCGTCTTACAATGCCAGTGATAGACAATGCAACCCATCCTTTCCTTCATAATCAATTCCTATTTGGCTATTCTCTCCTTAAGCAGGCTGTCAAGTTTCTTGCTAACTATCCGTCTGCTTGTGACACGCCAATGAAACCTTGTTGTATACTGAACAACAAGCTTATCCATTCAAAGGCTTCATTAAATAAAAAATACGGGCCATTATCTTGCTTTACGACTTTACATAATTCTTATCCATGAAGACTGTGTGAACCTCTAATTTCACCACACAGGTGGCATCTGGGCATTTATACACGATCCATCTTCAGTCCACCCTGAAAAAGGACATACTTCTATTAATCATGTACCCAGGTTTTTCTATCGCTTCTGCAATATCGGCATGGATACTAAAAAAGGTCCCCTATTAATTAAAAAATAATTCTCCTAACAGTGCGCAACATGTGCCCAGCAGTAAACCTTTTAACATACGGTGCACTTTACCATACAAAATGCAACATGTTCTACTTTATTCAAACCAAACCATTCCTCGCACTCGTTGTGGCGTGGTTCTTTTCTATTGAAGTGCACTAGGCAGTGTAGCTATCTTATCACCACCCTTAATAAGGCTCCAGACATCAGCGGCGTACCAGTGCTGTCCCGTCCCCACAATGTTTTCGGAAAGGCTTAAAAACACCTTTTCCGCGTTCACCAATTATATATATTTTTTTAACATAAAAATGTTTCTGATATATTCATTTATCACTACCACTCTTCCGTTCATATCCATCCTATCCATACAATTATAACAAAGCTCCCTTTCATACGATTCACTTCACTTCTTTATTTTTACTTTATAATACTAAACATAAAATAAAATCTGCTCCTTTCAACATAAGCTACACATTTAGTCCTACTGCAATGGCTACTGCGAGTCGTAGTGCTTGCTCCTGTGGGTCTATTCAATAATGCTGCATGCTGCACTAAAGTGCTGCCCGCTCGGAGGCCAACTCTCCTTTTCCAACGTGCTAGTTCTCCGTGCACTGTCGACGTCACATAGGCAGAGTCACTGTACACCGTTACTTCCTGGTCTGCACGATTTCTCCTAGCGCGACAATCAGCGCCACTAACTCAGCAGCCTGTGCCAAAAAGTGAGACGGTAGTCATACACTTGTCAATTCTCCAACCCCTCTTCATTCGTCGTGTGCTTTACTCCAGCGGCACCTGGATCTCTAGGTCTATTACCCTGATCGATTCTAGAAGAACCGTCAATAAAGAAAATCTCCCCCACTGCCAATATCTCTTCCTTTACCTTCGATGGTTCATTATAACATTTCTCAAAATACAAACGACCATGAGGCTGCTCAGTTTCTACCAGTGTTTGCTGCTGCACCCATGGCAGAATTCTCTTTACTATGTCAGACTATTTGATCACAAACACAACCCCCTCATAGGCAGTAGCCCTTGGAAACACCAATATACCCTCAGATCTTCCTAAACAGAAAAACCACTGCATGTTGAATATAGTACATCACAAAGTCATCTTATCACCATACTGTCAGCCCTCATAGTGGCATTCTCGACGGCTGTCATCTTTGGTCGCAAGGGGAGTGACCCCTCATGACTGGGACCAAAAATCTGCCTGTGATGCACACAATGCCCACCCTAATATGAGTCTTTATATGTGGAAATTTTTTTAACACATCAGTTCCATTTGCATATGGCAAAAAAGGACATTCCTCAATATAGTTTAATCATTCTTGAACTAGGGTTTACTCAATATCCCGTCTTTCATTCATCAAAGCCCCTCTTTTATTCTCCTCAACTTTACTGAACAAGTCTTTGTTCATAATAAAACTGCCATTCTCCATCATGTCGCAATCAAAATATTCCAGGTGCAATCATGTGAACATCATTTGCCCAAAGACTCTCATGTTTACCTGCTCACCCCTTAAACAATACTTATCCCAAAATTGCTTCGCCATCCTTTTCATAATCTGTTTAAACAATTCCTTATTAATAACTTCAGTCAATCTGTCACCCTCTCTAATGGCAATCATCACGCCCAATTGACTGTCATTTCAGTAAAACTTCTATCCCACATGACTAATCCTTTTCATACTATAGCAACGTGTGTTAACCTTAAAAGGAAAAAAGGCCCAGACTCCTCTCTTAATCATAAATACCTTTTATCTTAATACAAGACTATCAAATACTCTAACAACCTTACCCATCAAGACCTGTCAATCATGTTAACAAAGTACGCACATCATAATAAAAACATTCAGTTTTTTAAAAAAAATCCACCATGTGCCCTCTCATCCCATACATGCCATGATAAAATGCACTCATGCTCAATCAATATATTCTTAATATAAAAACACACCATATTCTAATTAATAAACCAAAATCATCATGTTCAACTTTTCCATTACTAAATCTTAATCGATAATACTTATAAGTGTCTATCTTAACAATAGCCATAAGACAGACATGTCACCCTCTCCTATAAGGACTGACAATTCTTAAATAAATGGAACTCTTCTTACAGCTCCTATAAAGTCCTACGTATTTGTGACATTTCCAACCATCAAAATGTCCCCTCTCATGTACGTGTGCGCATTGCATCAGCGTCTTTCTTAAAAAGAACAAAAAGGTTTTACCTCCCAAGTCAACAGTGACACCCCCCTTTATTATAAGAATCATTAAGTGTCCTGTACTTGTGCTCTGCTGCATCTGCATGGGTGACTGCTGTGGCTAACTTTATAGCAACATCATTGCCATCTGACTTTTCTAAAGCCTTGTAGCATCCTTGGCGCTCGCTTTTGCTGCACTGTCTGACCCTGAGCAACTACTGCATTTCCATTTTCTGCTCAAACATCCAGTGCTATGCTGGTGACACCTAACTCATTTTCAGGCTTCCCTCTGACAACTCCTTTCCTTCCCTCATCCCTGATTGCCTAACCGCCATTCAAAATTAGTGTGCCGCCAACGATCTTTGTCTAAATGCCAACAATTCTGATAACCTCCTCATTGGTACACCTTCACCATCCTTTCCCCTCACTCTCTGGCCGGCCTCCCTTGGCCCTCCTCCTACCCCTACCTGCGAGGCTAAGAATCTCAGGGTCATCTTTGATTCCACACTTTCCTTCTCCGCACAAATCTCTGACGTCTCTAAAAAGTCAAACTTCTTACTTCACCTCCTTAGAGGTATACTGCTTTTCCTCTCCTTCCCTGAGAAGCTCACTGTCTCCCAAGCTATGGTACTCTCTAGGTTGGACTACTGTAACAGCCTCTTTCTAAATCTACCTGCCTCCACTCTACACCCTTTACAACTAATCCAGAACAGGACAGCAAGACTTGTTCTTGGCCTAAAGCCTTGGGATTGTATCTCTCCAGTTCTGAACTCCCTTCATTGGCTCCCTGTCGATGCAAGGATTACATTTAAAACCCTCTGCATTGTCCACAAGGCTTTCTGGGGCCTGGATCCAAAATACCTTCAATTATCCTTCCGTAAATACCTCCCCTCTCGAGCCCTTCGCTCCTCTACTTCTAACTCCCTCAGGGTCAGTCGTTTTTCAAAGAAACAAGCTGGGGGCAGATCTCTGTCTTCGGCTGGGGCCTCCCTTTAGAACAGCCTCCCGGCCACCCTGAAACTTGAGGAGAACCATCTCCAGTTCCGGAAGCACCTCAAAACCGTCCTCTTCGCTTCAGTCTTTGCCCCTCTTCTCCCCTGCTGATCTGTTTTTCTCTCTCAGCACCATGCACCTGGCCACCCTCTGTCCTTAGGGCCCAGGTACCTGCTTCGCCCTGCCTCCCTCCTGCACTGCCTCCGGGCCACCCGTTGCACTGGGATCTGTATCCAAACAGTCCCCCATTCCTCTTATGCACTTATCAGATATACCCTTTCTGACTAATTTTGCACTTGCCACTTGCTAGCTGCACGACCACTTTTCACTGCCTTTATTTATTTATTTATTGTACTTATTATCTATTCTGTTCTCTACTCTGTTTTGCACTTTCCACTTCTCCCCCTTCCACGCACTTTCCCCCTTTTCCCTTTTCCATGCACTTGCGCGTTCTAAATGTCAATGGGCCTAGTAAGATCGTTGTTTTTGTTCTCCCTTGTTCCCCTCCCTTCGCTTGGTCGAGCTCTGAAACACCTGTGTATGAGCGCGATATAAATAAAATATCATATCATATCACATCTTTCTTACTATCACCTTTTACGTCAGGTGTGGTGGGTGGAGCAGAAGGCTCTTTACCCCTCTCTTTGCATACGTTAAGTATCCTATCCATAGAAGGCAGCTCTTCTCTCTCCTCCTCATTCATTCTTCCCAGAGTTCTAAGCTCGCTAGTCACTTATCTAACTTCGTCCCATATATGCAGCATGCAACCATGACGACATGTGCTGCAACAAAAAAACCTTTCGATCCCTCTTATGATCATGGCATGATCATTCTGTCCATGGTCTCTTTAGCCCTTTTACACTACACTATTTAAACTCGAGTGTATGGTTGCAGCAATGTATAAACAGAGCAACATTCCTCATGTTGAATTGCTATTCTTGACAGTCAATACTCACCTGTGCACTTTGCAATTTCATAAAAATAATGCATTTTTCAAAAATAACATAATATTAGCTTGCACCAATCGTTGCATGCTCCAATCGTTTCTACGTTACATTTTCTCATGTTTACTCTATGTTGCCACTACGCACCATAAATGCAATATCATAAATAAACAGTTTTAATTCACTTTCCCGTGTTCTAATTTCCTTATCTATCAATGTCTCCATTAGTTTTTCACCATTTACATACGCACATAAAACAAACAGACAAACAGACATACTTGGCTGGTCACATATATTAGTCCATATTTCAAGACTCATCCTCTTTATACCCCTAAAAAATTCTCTGGTTGAGTGTGATATTCCCCCTTTATACTGTTCTTTAAAACAAGTTTGTCTTCTATGTTACCTGTAAACTGCCGCTAGGGAACAGATCCTGCTGATGTTCTTTAAAACCCAGGAAAACTGGAAGTATGCCACTGTGACGATCCTCGACTCGCAGGGTTTGTTGCTTGACACTCATCGCCTCAAATCAACCTTATTAAATTACTCAACGCTCTTATCGTCTCGAGCCAATTATCCCCATTAAACTAGACGTTCATCGTCTCGAGTTGACCATCCCTTTCCAACCCACCGTTACAAATTTTTCCCCTTATCACTCTCCTTTCCCACTGCCGATTCATACTTTTTTGCCATCTTGCTCAGTTTGTACTCACCATTCGTACGTTCGGCTTCTGACCCTCGGGATCGCAACGCCTTCTTCTGCGCCCTCTCCAACCTTCTGTCCATTCAGCTTCCTGTAGATGCCGGGAGGGGTTATCGTGAAAACCGGGGAACCGGTTACACCCACACTTGTACAAGCCTTAACCTATTCTAAAACTTCTATCGACAGGGAGCTTTAAGTCCTTTCGGCCGAATGGCAGAGGTCGTTCGATACTGCCGGGGGACCCCAAAGCTTACTTATCTCGTTGGAAATCTAACCATCCTCTCTCTGCTACCACGTGAACTGGAGAACTTCCAGCCCTTTAAGATGGGTTAGCAATACATTTCAGAGGAATGGGGATGCAGGGGTTACTCAAACATCAATAAACAGAACGACTCAGGAAGTTGGCAAAAAGATAACTGTTTTAATATCAATGATCTAAAACAGGGAGTACAACGAACGTCATCAGACATATCACAGCAAGGTCTCAACAAAGCACTCTTTTATACTAAAATCTCGTCATATGTGGCGTACACCTGCGTATTACTAACGTCATCCTACGTGGCAAACCTCAAAAACCTACTGAAGAGAGTGATAGGGTCTAAAGGAACATCTAAGAAAATAATTCATACTTGTCTAATGGGCGTGAGAAAGGTGATAGGTTTCTTAACATCAGGTGGGGCAACAAAGCCCTTCCCTCAAAACAGGTCACTATGAACGTCACTAAATACACAATGTCCTATTAGCTACACAATTATAGGACCCCTAATCATGCGATGCTCTATCATTGGTTGACTTCTAACCTCTGTCAGCGTCCTTCAACCCATGCTAGCCGCGCGCAGGCCAAGCGTCCAGGTGCTGGTGAGTTAGTCTTAAACATTCGCTTCCCACCAATTAGAACATCATACATCATCACTTTAGTGGTCGGTTGTCAATTAAGGCCTTTGAACTTGTCCTTTGGAGTGTTCTTTTGCTCTGGAAGATACAGGGGAGTAGAGGCGCGCTCTGCCTTCGTGACTAGGTTCGACCATCCTGCTCGTCCAACTCCTCCCCATATGACTGAAGACCACTAAATTGAGCTTTTCAGTGTATTAAAAAGAATATTTTCCAATGAGCCTTTGACGTCTTGTTTGTTCTCACCAAGCTTCTGAACAGGAGGTTCATTCCTTCACAAGATTGTAACTAATTTCTGTTCTTCTTAGCCGAATACGACCTTAGCTTCTTGGCTCGTTCAATCTTGCGTTTCTGAACTTTGCTTGTAATCCATTTTTTTTCTAACTGCGCCATGCTGAAAAAAGTGGCCTTTCTCCTTTAGCTCAGCTCTGCTTATAGTTCGTAATGAGACCATCCATTCTTTACTCATTCCTATGTATCCATAGATTAGCGCTTGCCACAATCTCTTCACTATAAAGCTAGTCTCATGAAAACTTTGCTTGTGTTACTTTGCGTTTCTACACGTGTGAGCTGGCTTAATATCTTCATCGTTTCTGTAGCATAAGCCTCTTCATCTTGAGCCCAAGATGTTGCTTATCTTTGATACTATCTTGATGCCTTATAGAATATCTGCATCCTCTCGTCTCTGGATCTCTTCTATTTACGTCAGCTCGACTCTCGCATGACGTCACCAATCTGCTTCGTCAGTCAGGCGTCCTGCTTCTTCTGGGATTTCGTTTAAACAGCCATCATACTGTCTTGAATGCAGGTATGGTTTTCTCAACAGGAACCATGCCTCCAGGATTTCCTTTGGCATCTGTCGTTTCAGTTGTTCTGTCACACACTCTGGTTTCCAACATATAGGCGTTCTGGGCAAACTGGTTGAGGTGGGGGTACTTAGCTCCTACTCTACATCTTGCTGTAGGACTGTAGGCAAAAATAATTATTCCTTAAGTTTGAAAATCTGTTTACAATTTTGGGGGACGTAGACATATGACCCATCCTTAGATTTTTAACAGAGATTGATACTGCTAGTAAAGCCGGATTCTCAGAGACCTGAGTAATTAATATCGAGGTGTAAGATTTCTTTAACAGAGTTATGAGGACACTCCTTCATCTGCCCTTTCTTGATTGAATGGCTTTCACAGAGTGTATCTTAAAATCTGGGAAAACATTCTGCCAAACCAGATGTATCCTCCAGCCATGTCTCTTGGAGGCAGCTCACATCCGCCCGACTTAGCCCTCAATCCACTCTATATCATGCAGTTTAAACTTACCTCAGGCTTACTATTTTATGCTAGAGCTCAGAGGGTCTGCCTGCATACCCTGAGTGCTAGCCCTTCTGTACCAATCGTTAAAGCCCCTTCGAGGGAACCCAACAGATACATTGGTACACACTTTCGGTTGCTTGTTTTGATATGGTACCAGAGCCTGTCAAACTCAAAATATGGCTCCTCAGATTTTTCACAGCTTTATGCTCTTTATAGGCAAGTGTGCAGTCACTTGCTTCCCCGCAACCCACATACCGGCCAGTGCTACAGACTGTTTGGGTTAGTGTTTGCCAAGAGTTATGGAGTGGACAAACAGTAAACTTTGAATCTACCTACACATGCATACCTCCTAACATAAGCTGGTGCTGAATATTAAGCACACACTGGGCCTCATTACAAGGTTGCCGGTAAAAAAAAGAAAATTACTGGCATGCCGGTGCTACCGTGTCCGTGGAGCACTGCTGCCGGAATCTACAGTAGATTCTGAGTCAGCGTGCACGCGCATACCGGCATGCCAGTAACGGTAGTACTGGCATGCCGGTAACAGCCCCTAAACCCCTGATAGCAGCATCCTTGATGCCGCAGACACAGAATCTGGCACCAATGAGGCCGTAACCGCCGGTACCAGTAATACCGGCACTGGAAGCAACGTCATCGTGCCAGAACGGGAAATCCGCTGGCGGCTATCTTTAAAATCAGAATACATTGCAATCCTCGTCCTACAGGGGTGCAACTGAAATCCAAAGTGCACACTACACTGAGGACTATGTCACCCACACGAGGAACCGTCCGTTGGCGCAAACCATGCTATAGTGAGGCGGAGCTCAATATGCTTGTGGACATTCAAGTAGAACATGCACATGTTGTGTTTGGAGGAGATCTGTGCCGCCCAGCACAGATTAGGAAGAAGGCGATATGGGTGGAAGTGGCCACAAAAGTGTCTGCGGTGGGGACACCACGGACTGTGAAAGACTGCTGCAAGAGGTGGGACAACTTGCATCTCTGGGTCCAAAACCTCCTCGCAGCTGAGCACAGCCAGGGGCAGGCCACCGGAGCCGGTGCACCATCCCCAATAAAACTCCAGCCATGGGAGTAAACCTGCAGCTCGCTCATACACATGGAAAGCATCGAGGCGGTCGGAGATGCTGAGATGGGAGCAGCGTCATCAGGAGATGCCGGTGAGTGCCCATGACTTTAATCCCAAATCACACAAATGTCTCCCCAATGCCAATGGTGAGGTCCTAATGACAAGTCAGTGCCACCAGATCCCTGCTTCCTTGCCACACATCAACAACCTCATTACACGCAAGTATGCACCTGCCAGGAAGACAAGCAACAAACCCCACTGACACACCCATATGTCCCCTGTAATGCACACACAAGTACCATCAGCATGCACAGACACACATCACTGTCCACCAGCTGCTGTCAGCGCTGTGCCACCACATGCCCAATCCACCTCATGGCAAGATGCACAAATCATTGACACCAGTTGCCTACCTGTCACTCCCACCATGTCCCTTCCCGCAGACACAACATCAATGCAGCAACGTACATATGTTGACCACATCCTTATCACATTCACACTGTACATGTCACAGAGCCACGGCCGCATGGCCACAAAACCCAAGCCACTACACACCAGTACCCCAGCCAACAGACACTGCGCCATCCATGTCCACACTGCAAATATGTCCCCACACTGCTTCCCCCACACAATCATGTGTGCACCAGGCCATGCCCTACATCGTGACCATGACAATGCACATGACTATGACTGTACTAGCATGACTGTCACATGAATTCACACACATCAATAATGCCCTGCTTCACTGTCCCCCACAGGCACAACATCTGAAAGCAAGGGTGAGCTAGCCACAACACCCACCTCCACTGCAACACATGGCCGGCGCACACAATCTACCACCACTAGCCAGGAGCCAGGCACCAGCGCCACAAGACCAGAGCGTGCCTCTACATCTACCACTCATTCCCCCCGCCACCACCATACACCTGCTGGCCAGCAGCACCACAAGTCCGCAACACCCACGACCAAGCAACCACGCAAACCAACACCGCCAGTGGCCAAGCCGGCACATCAGCTGAAAACACCAGTTTCCAAGGTGGCACATCACCAGGACGATCCGCATTCCCCAGTCATGAGCCTGCAAGAAGACCCACAATCCCCTGTCCGGAGACTGCCAGGAGACCCACAATCCCCTTTCCAGAGACTGCCCGAACATCTAGATTCCTCCCCTCCCAGCCAGGTACCCCAACCAGAAAGTGCAACGGATGACACAGGAGCGCGCAGCACCGTTGAGGCCACTGGGGCAGGCACACAGAGCGATGTGGCACAGGATGAGGAAGCTGTGTTTTCTCCCCCAATCCCCCGCAGCCCACCACCCTTGCCACTGCCCGGACTGCACCACATCAGGGACATTGAGGGCCTCCTCAGTCGAACGGAGGAGCGGCAAGAGGCTCTGCATGCCCTGGTCAGCCAATACGTCACTGAGGCTGAGTTGACAAACCAGACAGTGCAGGACACCTCCCGCAACACTGCGCGTATGCTCGGCAGGGCAACCAAAGGCGTATACCAACTGCCAAGGCTTGTGCGTGAGGGGAATGAGGTGATGTCATCAATGGCTGAGTCGATAAACATGCTGGTGACCGCAATTGCCAAGCAACGGCACATCATAACACCACTTGGCCCATCAGCTAGCACAACACCAAGCAGCTCCACCCAAGGAAGCCCTGTGCGTCGTTCACAGAGACTGAATTGGCAACAGTAGCCTCACCCCATCCACCAAAAAGGGGCCGCAAATAGGCCATGTAACCAGTGCATGTGTGGATGGAGTTGTTGGGAAAGGGATGTGGGGGTTATTGGGGAGGTGGCAGCGGGTATGTGGGTGGTGGCTGTGGGGGTGGTGGAATAGGGGTTAGTGGGGGAGGGGGTGTTGGGGCACTGTGTGTGGGGCTAGTGGGGGAAGGGGTGTTGGGGCATTGTGTGTGGGGCTAGTGGGGAGGGGGAGTCGGGGCATTGTGTGTGGGGCTAGTGGGGGAGGGGGTGTTGGTGCATTGTGGGTGGGGCTAGTGAGGGAGGGGGTGTTGGTGCATTGTGTGTGGGGCTAGTGGGGAGGGAGTGTGGTCTAAATTCAGGGGGATAGATGTGTAAGGTTCAACAAATATTATCTGTACATAGTTCTTCATCTTTGAATACATCTGGTGTAGCAAAAAACATATGCCTGGAGATTGATTCTTGAGTGTGTATCTATTTAATCATGCACAGTGTCCAGCACCCAATGTGACCCACACCCAGTTCCATGTCTTCCACATCCCATCAGAAGTAATTGTCAATTAATGCTTGCCTTGTGGCATGTCCATCTTGGCCATGGTGTTGCTGTGGAATCCCAGCATCTTCATCATCCTCGTCCTCAACCTCAGGTGGCATCATGTCCATGTCAGGGGCAAGGGGACGTTACGCACATACCAGCACAATTTTGCCCACCTTCTCGGGACCGTAGATGAGTGCTCCCCCCGACCTGCTGAGGCTGCGGAACGGGGCCTTCAGCAGGCCAAATGTCTGTTCAATGGTCCCATGAGTGCGTGCATGTGTGTGGTTTTAGTCCTCCTCATGTCTGTTGTGTGGTTGCCTGATGGGGGTCAAGAGCCAGCCCATCACGGGATACCCGGCATCACCTGCATGCGAGCAAAAGAAAGGGTACTTGTGATGATTTTCGTCATTCCATGTTACCACAGGCTGTACAGTGTTGTTCACAAAAAAACACAGAAACACAGGATGACGTGACAGTACATGGCAATTCATATTCTCTGTTGCCTGGAAAGTGTATGTAGGGCTGATCCTTGTGGGGGGTGGGGTAGGTGCAGTTGCTGCCACATGGCTCATTGAATGGGAACCTGCACATGCAAAAATCATCTCCTACAGACCACTGTGGTCTCACTTTTTAGGATTGTATTACCAATAGAAAAGGAGTGTGCATATACAGTGTCTACTCACACATTTGCCTGCTCTCATTGTCGTGATACAGGGTTTTCCCCATTATGCATTATACATACACAGGTATCCATGTACATATGCATCGACATATACCCCCATGTGACTATGTCTGATGTCCATAGGTAGTACGTGGCACAGGTGAAGGGTGACAGTACTGTAATACGGCTGGGTGGGTGCTAGCATGGTGGAATGTTGTTACATTGGATGTGTCCCACACCTCACTGCCATATCTGGGTGTAGCGAACAATAGTGCGTTTCTGTGTTTCTATATTCAAACCATTGTACTTGTGGGTGTCCCTTGAGGTAACAGGACTGGCATACAGAACTGCGCTATAACAGTGGACTGAGTGCAGCCCCTGATTTTGTGTGTGTGACAGATGATGTTCTTCCTGGCGGAGCATCCTGACTCGGGATTTAATTTCCAGACTTCCCATTTCATGCATTGTCAGTACAGGATGGTGCATTATGGTACATGTGGTACAGGTATTCAAATGTGCCTGATACATGTGCTGGTGTGAGCTCCGGGTCTGTTTTATGATTGTAGACACGGCTGTGAAGGTATTGCATATCTGTATGCATCAGCTGTGCTTTAGAATGTTGGAATTTACAGATATCATGCTTCAGAGAATGTGACTGTGTGTGGGCTTCAACTGATTACTGTGTGAGGGTTCATGGTTTGTATGTTGCTAATGCTGAGGTTGCTTGGTCTATTTCCACATCTGACTGAGCATTCTATTGGCCTACCCACTCTCTCTGCACTTCATTGCATTCCTGGTTATGTTAATGGGGTTGCCAGGAGTCACGATGCATTCATGCATGCAGTGTGCACTTGTGCTCCTCATTGATGCAATACTATGCTATGTTCCCACACCCCTCAGGGCCCACCCAGCAGAGAGGATGCCTATGCTGTTAACTGCCCCCCCATTCAACATCCCTCATGCCCCTGTGGTTAGACTCACCCCACAGCCATGTTCGAGGTCCAGCATGTAGTCCAATGTAGCAGGGCAGCGTGGAGTTCCGCAGTACCATGGCGTCATGTGTGGAGCCAGGGAATCTTACACAGCAATGCGTTATTATTTTGCGTGCATCGCACACTATATGTACATTCAGGGAATGGTACAGCTTCCTGTTGCGGTACACTACCTCCACAGCATGCCGGACCACCAGCTCAACATGTGTGCAGTCGAGCGCACCTATGACGTTGGGCATGTCTGCAGTCCGTGGCAGGCTTATGTGGTCGCGTACATGGTCCAGGAGTGCACTTAGAACCTTGGTGAGCACATGGGAGAAGCAGGGTTGTGATATTCCATGCAAGTGCCCCACTGTATGCTGTAAGGTGCCTGTGGCCAGGAAGTGTAGCACACACACTACCTTCAGCGGGGGGGGGGGTGGCTGTCCAGATGTTGATTACGCTCACCAGGTTATTGTGTATGAGGTCCACTACTGTGGTGACGCTGTCCCTGTCCAGCTAGTACATGGTGTGGATCTGGACAGGGGTCAGGTTGAATGGGCTGGCCCTTATGCAGGAGATTGGTGGCTGCCTGCGGGGTATGTGCTGGCCCATTCTCGCTCTCCTTCTCCTCCTAAACACACGCTGCATGCTCTGGCTCACTGCCTCCTCATAGAGTAGCTGTTCATGCATATACACCTGCTCCAGTAAAGCTAGTGCTAATGGTAGCATTATGACTTTGGGAGGGGTGTGGGTGTGCTCCTTTTGTGCTGTGCCTGACTCCATTGCCTCCACCTGTGCTAATTGTGGCCACCTGTGCAGGTTTCTGCACACCAGATTCCTGTTAATGCCTGCACTGCGATGCCGGTGTTAATGGCATTGTTGTAATTGTTATTACCGGCATGTCAATGCCAGTAAGAGCATGTCTGTGCACCTCTTGATGTGCACTTAACTGCGGCATGCCGGTGTCACCGGCACGGTTGCCACATGTCACCGCTGATACCGGCAAGACTGAGGCCGGTCACGGCGGGTCCCCGCTGATGCCGGTAACACCGGCATCGTGGATCGTAATGCTCTGGTCCAGTAAATGATGCCGGTATTACCGTACCGGCATCGATTTTACCAGACTGGCAACCTTGTAATGAGGCCCACTGTCTAATGTATGAATTTGCAAAACCAAAACAAACACTGCTTCCCCCACAAAACATACAGTAAGACAGTACGTCGTAAATACCCTGAATGAAAGATCCTCGACTTCCAACATCTCAGACAGGGCATTTAACAAAAATCTTTTATTTGAATTCGTATTGCCGTGCGTTTGGCTTTTGAAGGAGCCACAGTGAAAGGAGGTGTGGAGGTGGACCGAGAGACCAGACGTAGGAAACAAGGCAAAGTGGAGCGCTCAAGAGTTTATTGTGGTGGTGGATGTAAGTGCAGGTAAGGGTTGATTGTGAGAGAGCGGTACCACATAGAGAGTGAGGCTGTGATTGTGACAGTGTGTGCGGGAGTAAGTGTGGTAGAATAGGTTGGTTGGGGGACAGAGGAGAATGAGAGAGGTGAGACTGAGTAGAGATACTAGGGGAGGTTGGAGTCAGAAGGGGTAGTTGATGGGCGAGAGATGAAGAGACTGTAGACATAGTTTGGGAGGTTGGATATAGGTGGGAGTATTTGGAGGAGGAGAGTGAGAGGGAGTGGAAGAGCGTGATAAGATCTGAGGGTCAGATGACAAGAGAAGCGGGGACGGAGAGAAAGGAGAACGCTTGGAGTAAAGAGAGAGTACAGAGAGAATTGTAGGGTCAGGTGAAAGTAAGAGAGGGAGGCACCTAGGAAAACCATAGGTAGAGGGAGTGAGAGAAATAGAGAGAGAAAGAGAGAGAGAGAGAGAGAGAGAGGGAGGAAGTAGGAGGACTATAGGGGGTACAACTAGGCGGGGTAAATCAGGGAGAGAATAGAGGGAGTGAAAGGAGAATGAGAGGGAGGGTTTCTGTGAAGGTACAAACCCAATATTGAACTATACAGACACGATCCTTGTGAGGGCTGTGTGTAAGATTGGTGGGGTAGATGCACATCATCCTTTTGGATGGGGAAGCGCCTGCGTGGGTCCGCCCATGCATTCGATAATAAGAAAGAAAGAAAGAAAGAAAGAAAGAAAGAAAGAAAGAAAGAAAGAAAGAAAGAAAGAAAGAAAGAAAGAAAGAAAGAAAGAAAGAAAGTCCATCAAAGTTCCGGAGATAATATGATAAAAAAAGCCTATGCCATTAGACCATCTCCGAAGGCCTAGGTACAGGGTTCGAAATAAAGATTATATAAGATGGAGCTAAAAGCAGCTCCTGGGTGTCCGGCATTAACCAGTGAGCAGGAGATTCCACGGGGGTACCAGGAGCTAGTACATAGGGTTCCGCAAATCTAGCTTCAACATAAGATGCAAACGTAACATTTTTCTTATCTTTTATGACCCTGTGGGCTTTAAATGTCATTTCATTTAGATGTGTCCTAATGCTTATTTATAGTTTGCCCCAAATGGAGTGAGTTAAATTCACATAGGTGTTTTTGTTTGGCATCAGTTAGCCCAGGGAGCAAAAAGTAGCTCCTGGTAACTGTTGGTGCCAAGCTAACCAGGTTAATCTAGGCTACAAGCAGGAGCTAAATAGCTCCCCTCAATGTCGAACCCTGTAGGGTTTACCAATCTCTACTCTTGGCTACTACCCTGGGGAATAGGTGAGCCTGGGCTAGAGTGGAGAGAGACCATGTGAGGTCCAAGGATCAGATAAGAAAACCCATGCGGTTGGAACATCGAACACCCATCATGAGAGTAGGAATGCACTATTTTGATATATGGTAATACAAACCCTTAAACCATCTTTTGAAGTCAGAATATTATTGAGGCCATCTATGACACATCTTACTCAGACAGCAACCGCATGTAAGGCCGAAACAATGCTCCTGGTGGCAATTACATAACCCAAAATGACTTGCTTGCGAAGAGCAAACAAAAACACCTTACAAAGAAATGTGCTAAAGCAAAAAAAGGGAATCTAGGCAGATTTTTAAAAAAAACGAAGAGTTCCTCCTCCAAGAAATCCAATTGCCAGAATTGCAAATGTCATTGGGCCTCATTATGACCCGGGCGGTAAGTGAACAACGATGCCGGTAAAGGATTACCGCCATCGCTTACCGCTCTGGCCGATTAGGACACGATAACCCGCTATTAGCAGCACTATAATTAACGGTGCCGTTAATAGCGCCAGGAGCGTGGGCACGCGACCATCCATGCCCGCCAATACCGGCATGGCGCAAACAGGGGAACATCACAAGTCAGGCGGATATGCAAACAACGCCCTACTGAAGCCCGAAAAGTACCTTACCGGCATTGAGCTACTTCCGGCATCGCGGACCACCCGTAAACGGCCATGTGCAGTGTTCCCAACTGCCACAGGTGCACACAATCAGCACAGGTGGAGGCAATACAGACTGGGCCAGCACAAAAGGAGCACACCCCACCCCATCCACACCCAGTCACACTCCACAATGATTCCAATTCTACTAGCAATGCTGGGCCTGGAGGACATGATTGCAGTGGAACTGCTGCAACAACAACAACAACAACAACAACTGGCAGCACAGAGGAGACTCAGGAGGAGAAGGAGGGCGAGGCAGGGCCAGCATGCCCCACCAGTGCAGCCAGTGGCACCACGCAGGCAGCCCCCAATCCCTCGCATCAGAGCCAGTCCATTCAACCTAACCCCTGAGCAGATCCACACCCTGTACCGTCTGGACCAGGACACCATCACCACCATTGTGGTTATGATACATGACGACATTGTCAACCTGATTGAATCAGCCATCCCACCCCTACTGAAGGTATTGTCTGTGCTCCACTTCCTGGCCACAGGCACCTACCAGCACACAGTGTGGCACATGCATGGCATATCACAACCATTATTCTCACGTACGCTGAACCAAGTGCTTGATGCCCTCCTGAAGCACACAGGCGACCACATTTCCTTACCACGGTCTGCCCAGGAGCTCTGAAACACCAAAGTTGGTTTCCATTCACTGGCCAGCATCCCTGGTTGCATTGGCGCCATCGACTGCACCCATGTGGAATTGGTGGTCCTGCATGCCATGGAGGTAGCGTACCACAACCATAAGCTATACCACTGAATCAACGGGCAAATGGTCACTCAAACAAGATCATCACACATTGCTGTGCCCGATACCCCGGATCAACCCATGATTCAATGGTCCTGCGGAACTCCACGATACCACGCTACATGGAGCGACATGCAGGGCAGAGATCCTGGCTTCTCGGTGAGTCGCATGTTAGGCCCATGGAAATGTGATGTGGGTAGGTGATTGGGGTAGAGAAGCATACTTAACCTGGCTGAGATGGGGGGGGAGAGATGCATACTTCACCTGGCTGAGATGGGGGGGGGAGAGATGCATACTTCACCTGGCTGCGAGTGCCTGAGAGAATGGACCATGCTCATACCCCAAAGCAGCCCAGACTGGACCTGACACCTGACCACATAATGCAAGATGAAAGCTGCCCTAACATGTAGCCCTAACATGTAAATGATGCAGTGTCACAACCATTCCATAGCCATCTACATGTGCACTGTACCTAATCAGACCGTATCCCCCTCAACACAATGCAGCTACAAGCAATTACTATGGCCAATACACAGCACCAAATACCATCAACTGAAAGGACAGTCCCCCATTACTGAATACAAAGGAGTCACATGAGGGCCAAATACATTAATACACCACTACACTGACACAGAGGTCCAACAAAAGTGCATTTCTCCATTTGTTGTGCATAGTGACATCATCATGAGGCTGACATCAACGTTGCCAGGATGAAAGTATACAAATTACTGTACATCAGCCAGATCATGGAAACAAGCAGCGTGGACTAACACAGTGCATGAGCACTCACAAGGAACTGGACCCCCCTGCGCCCACTAGTCGATGGCACGCACACCAGTCCATAAGAGGAATACACACATAGCAGTCACATTGTGTGTCTCCATTCATGCATGGGAATGTGGTTGCAATCAGGAAATCAATGCATGCTATGTTGTCATTGTTCGAGGTCCCATATGATGTGATGACTTACACATATACATTGTTGCTCACATGCAGGTGATGCAGGCTATCCCTTGAAGATGTGGCTCTTTACCCCAGTGCGGAACCCACAGAACAGGCATGAGGAGGACTACAATCGTGCACATACAAGTACCCGTGTGGCGATTGAGCAGACATTTGGCCCCTTGAAGGCACGGTTTCGCTGCCTCAACAGGTCTGGTGGGGCACTCCTATACCGCCATGAGAAGGTGGCCAAGATCGTCATGGCATGTGTCATGCTACACAATATGTGCATCAGACAGAATGTGCCCCTGCACCATGACGCTGAACTGCAACCACCTGACGATGAGGATGAGGAGGGTGGGGATGGGGCAGCACCTCAGGGAGGCAGCGATGCATAGGAGGGACGTGCCATGCGTCAGACTCTGATCAACCAATGTTTCTAGCACACATGGACGGGGAGTGTGACATGGATGTGGCACTCGGGGCACTGGGTGTGTCAGGGACATGGACACTGTAGACTGTTCACCAATTAAGCACACATACGCAATAAGCAATGTCCACACATGTGAATCATGAGTTACCAAAATGTGTATTAAAGAATCATAACAAAGTGAACAAGCCTTCCACCCCACACACCCTCTCCCCCCTGCCCCCTCAACTCCCACACACACACCCTCTCCCCCCTCTCCCCTCAACTCCCCCACACACCCTCTCCCCCCTCCCCCCTCAACTCACACACACACACCCTCTCCCCACTCCCCCCTCAACTCCCCCACACACCCTCTCCCCCCTCAACTCCCCCAAACAACCTCTCCCCCTCCACTCCCGCAAACAACCTCTCCCCCCTGCCCCCTTGACTTCCCCACACATAGGGTGCAGTAGCGTGCACCAGTAGACCACATGGCACCAGTATGCATGGCTGTGCCTACTGTCCTCCCCCTCTTCCAGCAACAGGTGCCCCCCTGTCCGATCTCCGCAGGTTCCTGCCAGACCTACGCACAGGGCTGGTCCTAGTAGAGTTGGCATTAGATGATGGTCCAGATTGTCCTGGCAACTGTGGTGGATCCATGTCCTGCATTGCTGCCACCATTTCCAAGAGGACATGCCACACTGCTGCCAATTCGGTGCAATTGTCCTTTGAGGTGGACTCGATGGCTGTTTTTAGGGATGCAGCACAATCCCATATGTCATCCCTTGCACGGGTACATTCGGTTATATGCTGCGTCAACAGCCCTGTCAGTTCTTCCTGGCGCCTCTGTATAGCCCTGATCCCCTCTTGGCTGGTTGTCACTGGGGTGGAAGTGTGAGGCGTTTTCACCATGCTTTGGTCATCAGGCACAGTTGGCATGGGGCTGAAACTTGACGGCCATGAATCTCCAGGTGACAGCCCGTGCATGCTGCCGTCCAGCACGCTGCATGGGGATAGTTGTGGTGAGTGCAGGGGGCCTGTGGCGGGTGTTGCGCCATGCAGCTGTACGTCTGCCTCGTCGTCCAATATGGCTGCTGTGGCAGCTGTCTCACCGACTGTGGTGCTGGCAGCCGATGGTGTGCCCTCTGCCAATGCCTCCTGGGTGATGGTGGCTGGTGTGGGTGTTGTTGTGGGGGCCGTGGTGCTCATTGGTGCTGTGACCTCTGTGGTTTTCTTGGCCTTCCACGGTGGTGCAGGTTGGCCTCTGCCCCTTGAGGTTGAGGTGTTCTCCTCGGCCCTGGCCTTCTTCTGTGGTGTGGCATCTTTCTCCCTGGTGTCCTCATCACCGCTGTCAGAATGTGTGCCTGTGGGGGACCAATGGAGGGAGAGCGTTAGTGATGGGTCTACGGGCATCGGGCATGCATTGGGGTGGCTGCATTGATATGGAAGGGTAGATGATTAACATTGGGGGAGTGACATACGGGTTGCTTCACTCTTGGGTGGGTGATGCATGGAGGTGTCTGGGTTGCAACACATATGGGGTGCATTATGCATGTGGACAAGGTGATGCTCTGCACTGCCTGTAGGCAGTCTTGTACTTATGTCTCTGGTGGACCCTGCTCTACATCATCGTGGTGGTATTAGCATTGTTTCATTTGAGACACCTACCTGCATCGCCTGATGACGGGGCTCCTCGCTCCATGTCCCCGACTCCCTCTATTGCCTCGGTGCCTATGGTGGTGGCGCATATCTCCTCCCATGGTTGCAGTTTGATGGGGGACTCTGCACCTCCGCCTGTCGCCATCCCCAGGTTGCGGTTGGCGGAGAGTATGCTCCGCACACGTAGACGCAAGTCATCCCAGCACTTACGGTATTGTTTGGGTGTGAGGGGTGTGGTGCCAACGGCACTGACTCTCTGGGCGACCTCTGCCCAAATCTGCTTTTTGCGCTGCAGTGCTCGATGGGACATGTCGTTTGAGAACACCACATCTGCATGTTCCTGCAGTGTCTCCGCTAGCATGGTGAGCTCCTCTCTGGAGAAGCGCTCCTTGCTACAGGCGATCTCCTGTTTTTTTCACTGCTTTTGGCATAGTAAAATGCAACAGGTAGTGGTGGAGGTGTGTTGGAGTTCTGGGGGTCAGATGGCTCCTGGTTGTGGTGGATGGCAATGGATTGTGTTTTTAAAGATGGCCGCCGTGCTCTTTCCCGTTCCTGTGCGATGACGCTACTTCCGGTTCCGCGTATTTACGGTCACCGCTAATAGCAGTTACCGCTATTAGAGGTGACCGCTATTGGTGGTCACCGCTAATGCCGATGGCTTGGATGCCGGAGGAGCTATTTCCACTACAGAAGGTGCCGGAAAGGGGGATTTTTCGGCCTTTTACAGCATGGCAGTGGGGTCATTACCGGCATGACGCAAAGCTCTTGCACGCGAACTCATAATGGGCCGCTTTTAGCGGTCTATTGGCAGCACAGACACGGTACTTGCGCCATGCCGGTAATGACGGGTACTTACCGCCCGGGTCGTAATGAGGCCCCTTGAATGCATTGATAAATATGATTAGAGTACATCTTCACCTAAGAATAATATACATTTTTAAAAGTAAGAGAAATAGACAAAGGCAATGTACTGCGAACCTAGATGACTGGCTCATTAAAAGCCGGATGAAACAGAATTTTGAAACATCAATGAGCACGAGCATGGCAGTAAATGAAAACTTAGAGCTGTTCAAAAAACTACCTAATAGTGGGGATGCAAAGGAGAACCAACCACTACAAACTGTTGTCCAAAAGGCTGACCAGAAATCGAATGCTTTTGCTAATACAACAATGCAATCACCAGTAGATCCTGTATACTGTTTTCTCCCCTGCGTTGACCAACAATGGTAGCAAACATGTCTCCTCTAAATCATTAGAAGTAACAGCTATGTTTGCATTTACAGATTTTAATTATTTGAAAATGTTTCACTTCGGCCTTTATCCACAAAGGACATTGATTATGTTGAACTGGTGGAAAGTGGTGCAAAAAAACAAGCGATTGAACACTGTTATTCCTCACACATCGTAGATTACATTCTCAATTTTGCCCCTTTTGACTTGAAACTAGACTATGAGCTGACACCTCACTGTGATAAATTAACGAAATAATTCAATTTTTTTATTTTTTATTATTTGATTTGGCTGAAAAATTCAACCTTTCAACACAGAATCCATTTACTTCATTAAAACATATAAAATGTGTCATAACACTACATAAATATTATATTTATTTAGCTGATCACACTTCTTATATCTTACTCTAAACATAATTCATTTAAATTCATGATAAAACGAAGAGAAAAAATGAGCAACAAGAAAATATAAAAGTGTAGAAACAGAAAGAGAAAATGCCGTGCTCAAGGTGCAATCAAATGGCAGTTATTTAACATACAGAGCAAGGTGCTTTAAACAGTTCTCAACATAGCATATCATTATTATGTGGTTTGATTGAATTATTTGTTATTTTTTTACTTTGTTTTTTGTTCATCATCATTTTCTAGTTTTAATTCATTTAGAAAGTTTACAGTCGCATAGCCTATTGATTTTGAGTGCACATGAAATATAAACTTCCATAGATCTTTAGCCTCCATGTGTACTCGATGTTTAAACAGGTTTTTGAAGTATTTAAATCTTAAACAATCCAATTTTGTACACTCAGTGAGCAGGTGTTCTAGTGATTCCTTATGCTTGTTACAGAATTGACATAGACTACATTTTACAGCATCAGGAAACCATTTAGATATAACTTCTCTGGTTTTCCATTGGTTTAACCTCAAGCGCAGAAGTCCTGCTCGATGCGAGACATTTGGTGATTTTAAGAGATACTCTTCAGGGGAGCCAAGGGATTTTAAGGCAAAAGGATTCTGTCTGAAGCATTTATAGACTTGACATTGTTCTCTAGTGCTTATCCAATCCGTTTCCCAGATCTTTTGCTTAGCTTAGTCAGGATTTTGTATCAAAAGCTCATCCCCTACGCCTGCTTCTTGCAAAAATCTCTGCGCTTGGGCTTTCCAATGCTTAGCAAAGCTATCATTTGATATTTTTACATAATTTTCTAAATGCTTTACCAGTCCATTCTTATGATCTTCCAGGGCACATTTCCTATATAGCATGCATACTCTCCATTTAAGAGGTGGCTTGCATCGATATAAGCTCTAATTCATGCCTCATGAGGGCTATGGGTGTAGATCTCGAGAGTTTCAAGAGATTTTTCCAATATTCTCCTTCTTTCTTATCCCAATAATTGCGTATTTTGTAGAACCTTGTCTCTGACCCATACAATTGTATTGGCAGAGCCTTTTTCTTATAGTATGTCAGCAGAGGAGCGATGGTAAATTTGCAATACTTGCCGCTGATGATTTTTGCTTGGGAGATCAAATTATTCCATTTCATTGTTGCAGTAGTCTCATATGGAGTGTCCTGTGGGTTGTTGTTAATATTCACTCCTAGGTAGATATATTCACCCACTGATTTGAGCGTCTGGTTATCTAAAACCCATCTATGTTCTTTGTTTCTCTGATGTGAGTTTCCAAACTGGATCACTTTTGTTTTTTTAATATTTATGACCATGCCATTGAATTTGGCATAATTCTCCAATACTTTAAGCATATTACGTAGCCCCATCGGTGTCTTGGATAGGAGAAGGAGATCATCGGCATACAAGAGCCATTTAATCTCGTGCTTGCCTAATTTTGGGGAGTCAGTTATGATGTTAAGAAACTCTTTACCCATGTCAGAAATGAAGAAATTAAAAATTGCTTGAAGTATACACCCTTGCTTAAGACCTCTCGATGTGTCAATGGGGTCAGTCAGCAAACCATCGCTGTTTAGTCTTATCTGGAGTGAAGTACCCTGATGAAGCTCAATGATCCACTTCAAGATGTTCCATGGGCAATTGTTTCTCATTAGCTTCACCACTAGTAGCTCCCTCAAAATAGAATCAAACGCAGTTTTGAAATCGATGAATGCAATATACAGTGGTAGATTTTTGCTTGCTTGCTTTGCAATGATGGCATTTGTCGTAAATAGGTTAATACCAGTTCCTAGGCCTTTAAGGAAACCTGTCTGCCAAGGGTCCCTCAGGTTCTCCCTGTCTAGCCAGTTGTTAAATTCATGTAAGACAAGGCGAGAAAATATTTTCCCTGGACAGTCCAGAAGGGCTATTGGTCTATAAGATCCTGGATCAAGTCTGTCTCCCTTCTTGAATAATGGAATTTTTCCATGATGTTGGAATTAGCCCGGTGCGCATCACTTCCGCAAATATTTTCATCAGTATTAGTGACCACACTTCTATCTCTTCTTTGATGGTTTTATTATCAAGCCCATCCGGGCCAGGGGGCATTGAGGACCTTAGTTTTGAGATGTAAAATATAATGTCACTTTGATCGAATTGTATCGTGTGATCCCAATTTGTACCTTTAAGAGGCATTTGCTGGATCATCATTGGTGTCTGATATATTTTCAGGAAGTAATCGCAGCAGGTTTTGGCCGATATGGAGTTGATTTGAACAGAAGACTGGTTTTTGTAGGTGACATTATTCAATACCTTCCAGATTTCCGCTGAAGATTTAGAGGCAATTTTTTTAAGCATATCCTCACTGTCTCTCTGGTAACATTGGGCCTTTCTACCTCTTAACCAGTTTTTATATACTGTCCGTATGTGCCTTATTTGCGGGAGTTTCTCTTCTAATGTTAGATCTTTTAGTAGTCGTATCTGTTTTCTCATGTTAGCTTTTTTGGTTTTGACATCAATGTCAAAGACATGAGCATGTTTGTACCCATGTCCTTGTGAGCTGTTTTTCACATATGCATATTTCTGTATTATTGATACATAATCCAAACCTGGAGGTATGGACAAATGTTTATCAAAATCCCACAAGGAAGCATTAGACCACTTGATTTTATTCCTCCTGTTGTTAGCGGTTATATCTCCATTATAGGTGTCACAAATGCTTTTACTGCGGGGTTTTTCTGTTTTCCACACCAGGCAAAGTTGGCTATGATCACTTTCCCTTTTTGACTTTACCGTCATGGACTGGATTAAATTCAGCAGTGCACTGTTCACAAATATGTAATCTAGTGTGGCTTCAAATGGACCATTATGCCATGTGCTAGCAGCCTGCGTGTCCCCCTCCACGGTCCCATTTAGCATAAATAACTGCATGTCTTCCATTATTGCTAGCCATCTTCTTTCTTCTAACGTTCTTTTTCTTTTTCCCTTAATCAGCAGGTGCATGTTAAAATCGCCCATGATCATTACATGATCGACATTTCTTTGTTTAGCAATTTTGGCAAAAACTTCTTGACAAAGGTCAAAAAAACAATCAGCAGTTACATGAGACTTTCCCCAATAGATGTTTATGATTATAAGTAGATGTGAGTTACTCTTCAATTTGATGGTTTGAATAAACGGGGTGATGGAATCATACATTGAGATTGTAAAGCCCTTTGATTTCTTTACTGCAACCAGAAGCCCTGCCATCGGTCTACCGCACGGTAGGCATATTGCTGGTTCCAAGTATATTTCATATCCATCCCAGATTGGGGCTTCGGCCAACCATGTCTCCTGCAGGACCACTATGTCAAACTTGTCAAGTTCAGTATTAGCCGTATTCGTAAAATGCTTGAACCCCCGAGTATTCCAACATATCAGTTGGAGTTTCTCTTTTGCTGTGGGTTGTTATGAACGATCTAAGTGATTACCTCTGCCCTCATTTGATGCAGCAAAGTTGGTGCCATAAATGCGGGGAATCCACTTTGTGGAGCCTATGGCGTCTTCATTCGTTTGACAGTCTTCTTGATACAAATTAAAACCCATTTGAAAGAGAGCATCGCTAGCCTGCCATAATATGTCTGCAAGAATGATTGAGTGTACAGAAACTCTGGATCATGTCAGATCCTGATCATCCATAAACTCAACTATGTCGATGTCCGACGTTGATATGTTCCTCAATTGAGATATCTCCCTGCAGATGTTTATGACGCTTGATCGATTTAGGTCAAATTGCTGGAATGGTTGGTCCCTGCATTCCAGTATAAAGCAGTGACTGTTCTTCTGGGCCACTGCCCTCGATTTAAATGAGACCTCTTTGCTCATACTCTTATTCTTTTGCCATTGTGCTGTTTTCTTCATACTAGCATTCTCCATTGTCTCTTTATTTGAGGACATTATGCTGTTTTCGAGACCTCTCACTAGGTGATCTTCTGGCATGTATTTTGTCTCCATCTTGCTAGATCCAGTTTCCGTAGTCTCCTTTAACCTGCTGGCCATGTAATTTTCCATAGTTTTGTTTATTTCTTCTCTCATTTGCGCCTCATTTAACCCCTACACCTTGAATCTATCTTTTCATTGTTGGGGAGTGCCTGAGGTTGGGCACTTTCGCTTCTTCTCATTGCTGTTTCCACTGCAACTAAATCATTTAATGGTTTGTAGAATAGGCTTGGTGTGATTTTATTTGTACTGCTTGAGGGCATAGTTCTCATATGCTCACTGCTTTCATCGGTGATATTTGATTTTTCTCTGGTTTCTTTTATAGCACTTGTTATCTTCAAAATTCGTCTATTCTTTGCTTTCCCTTTAACACCCTTTGCTACAGACATGGTACTTTTCATCTTATTTGTTAAAGATTGACCCTCTTTGTTTTGCTTGTTCTGTTTTGCATCTGTTTTCTGTTGTCCTTTTTCACTATTATTGGTCTCAATAGTTGCTTCCACGATTGGCTTAGTCGTGGACAGCTCACCATTGCTACCTTTTGTAACATTCTGTAACAGATGCTTTGAGGGTTCTTCAAGTTTATTAGTTCTAGGAGCCCCACTAAAGTTGAACTGTTTTGGCTGCAAAGGAGTCTTAAACCTGCAGTCTGAGAGATTTGGGGGGAGTGTGGTCTGGGTTCCCGACTCTTTTGATTCACAATGTCTAAATATTTCGTATTGTTGAATGCACTCTCTCCGTTCTCCCATTTCCTGGCAGCTGCTGCTTTGATCTGTCAGCTTATTCAATAATATAGTTTGATAGTTCAATTTTTGGTCCATTGCTTCGTATAGTTTGGCCAACGATAGCTGAGCTGTGTTCATTGCTAATATGACAGAATTATTCTCAATCAGGGCCTCGGCCTCTTCTGCAGGACTTTCAACAGGGATCAACGGCCGTGCTTTCCCACCAGTAAGATTTTTGTTTCCCCTTACAGCTTGCCTGGGGGTTGGAGGAGCAAAAGAGAGTGATTTCACAAACGCTTCTTCCTCGGAACATTCTAACATTTCTAAAGATGTCCTTGCTTTGTGATTTTGTGATGCATTCATTGTATCATCCTCTTCAACTCTACGCCTGCTAATGTCATGTTGATGTTGTGTTGGGATAGGCGATAGATTGTCTAATTGCATTAAGTCTCCGGTATTGGAGTGTACAAACACAACTTCCTCTTCACTCGTCGAGGCAGAGCTACAATCCATAAAATGTATAGCTTCCTCATCTACTTGACCTGTAATTTGCAAGTTATGGTAAGCCTCTCTTAGTCTCTGCTGAGCTTCGACTGTACAGGGCTTGGGTGGACTTTCAACAATTTTTTCAAGTGTTTGAGGTGCATACACTTTATCATTTTCACACCGTTTGCTCTCATGTTCCATGGTAGTGTCTGAGATTGTATTTCCCACCCCGACATTTGATGTTACAGGTACGCTTATTTTAATGGCAGCTACTTCCATGTCAAGGCGGTTATTAAGCTCAGTGAGCTTTTCTTGATTCAGATGACAATCTTTAATTTGTTGTTCTTGGGGAATTTCGGTCCCTGTACTTGTATTCAAAGTGTAATATGAGCGAATATCAGGTATCTTTGACATCGAGCGGTTCCTGTTTTTGTTTCCCACTTTTTTCTCCCCTGCACAGGAAGCTCCTTTCTTCTTTGAGAGTGGGACTGTTGGAGTATGCGGCATTCCCACCATGTTTTTTAACTTTGGATTAATTCCTTGTTTAAATAGTGCGCCATTCATAGGCGGCATACCAGATTTCAATGTGTAGGGACCCTTCTCCATGCTATCACAATCAAAAACACAATTAAACTACCCCCTTTCTTTAATCGATCACAAATGGGTTATTATTATTATGTCTTGCTAATATTGATCGCCAAATCTATAATCTTTTTCCACGGTAGTTTTGTGCACGGTACGTAGTCTAGAGATTGCAATCTGGGTGAAGATAATAATACAGGCAGTGGCCTCTTACCCTTTCACGTTGTGCACAGTTTTCCCTTTTTTGCACCTTTCTTTCTCCCCCTCGTTTACAGTATGGCTAAGTCAAGTGCTGCCAACCCGACCCGCGCACCAAGCACAACGAACAACGAACAGCAAACAGTACTTATCCGTACTTAGTGCGCGGCGCGAGTGCGCCAGGTAAACAGTACTTGTAGGGAAGCAGGGGGGGGCAACTTGCACGTCACGTGATTAGCGAGGGCGGAGTCTCCCTCCAGGAAGCGCCCTAAACAGAAAGAATGAAGACACACTCTTAATAAGGCTTGGAGTATGTAAAGACAATAACAGGCTTATCCAAGCACAAGTCCAAAAGGAGTCCAAATATACTCATAAGACACGAGTCCAATTAAATACACACACACGGGGAGCTGGGTGCGTAAACACCTTGTGGATGAGGAAGTCAGGCAAGCCAGGCGCTGCATGCAAAGACGTCCTCCTGGACGATTTACTTTGCGTTTACACGGCACGGCAGCGGGCTCAGTAGGAGTCTTGTGGTGATTTTCTCCAGCGGGTCCAACGGGTCCAACAAACCAGCAAACAGTACTTATCCGTACTTAGTGCACGGCGCGGGTGCGCCAGGGAGACATTCCTTGTAGGGAAGGAGGGGGGGAGCAACTTGCACGTCACGTGATTAGCGAGGGCGGAGTCTCCCTCCAGGAAGCGCCCTAAACAGAAAGAATGAAGACACACTCTTAATAAGGCTTGGAGTATGTAAAGACAATAACAGGCTTATCCAAGCACAAGTCCAAAAGGAGTCCAAATATACTCATAAGACACGAGTCCAATTAAATACACACACACGGGGAGCTGGGTGTGTAATCACCTTGTGGATTAGGAAGTCAGGCAAGCCAGGCGCTGCATGCAAAGACGTCCTCCTGGACGATTTACTTTCCGTTTACACGGCACGGCAGCGGGCTCAATAGGAGTCTCGTGGTGATTTTCTCCAGCGGGTCCAACGGGTCCAACAAACCAGCAAACAGTACTTATCCGTACTTAGTGCGCGGTGCGAGTGCGCCAGGGAGACAGTACTTGTAGGGAAGGAGGGGGGGAGCAACTTACACGTCACGTGATTAGCGAGGGCGGAGTCTCCCTCCAGGAAGCGCCCTTGTGGATTAGGAAGTCAGGCAAGCCAGGCGCCGCATGCAAAGACGTCCTCCTGGACGATTTACTTTGCGTTTACACGGCATGGCAGCGGGTGATTTTCTCCAGCGGGTCCAACGGGTCCAACAAACCAGCAAACAGTACTTATCCGTACTTAGTGCCATTATGTACATGCTCCTAGCAATAAAAGTGGTAAATTATCTAATTTTAAGATACACGTCTCTTGTACGTGCAAGGGCAGAAAGATACAAATTAATAAACCAGCTATGGGGGCCCTAACAAATATATAGATCTAACTATTAGCTCATGGGATTCTAGAGGCCATAGTCACTTTTTTGACAATAGGGAAGGGGCTGCAGTCTTTATACATGCTAGTTATACAAGATTCTGGTTCCATGTAATAATGTCCCCAAACTTTTTTCTTTTTTTATTTCTTTATTTATTTATTATTATTTTTTGTCCCTGTCCCCATATATATGGTCACCCATATAATATCGCCACAACCTTTTCCCGGTGATATTATTTACGGCGACTATATATATGGGGATAATATTACCTGATACCAAGATTCCTGGCTTCTGGACAACATTTGAATTGATGGCTTAAGGCTTTTTTAATTTTTTTTCAATATCAAATTTATTTTCCTTTTCAGAGTTAAAACCAACAAAACATAACATCAATAAACATAAATTATAACATAGGCCAGGGAGGCGATAGGAAACAGAAACAGTCATGCTGCTAAACGAAGACAATGCAATGTATTTTCTTACACACATTACTAGGTTCATCTTCCACTTCTGTCTCGGTTGGGACAAACTAGCGACCTGGGTAGGAACAAGTTACTTACCTGTAACTGTTGTTCTCCAGCATGGGTCTGGCATGCTATTCATGAGCATGTGAACCCATGCCAGACCCCATGCTGGAGAAGGAACAAGTTACTTAACTGACCAGGCTCATGGGAGCCCCATTCGAGCCTATGCATTCGGCGCCCTTGAAGTTCCTGTCATGGAAGACAGCGTTCCTCCTGGCCATCACCTCTGCACGACGAGTGGGAGAGATTCAGGCCCTATCTTGCAAGCCTCCATACTTGACTTTTCATGACACAAGGGTAGTGCTTAGGACGCACCCCTCCTTCATGCCCAAGGTGCCGTCGGACTTCCACCTCAACGAGCCCTTGGTGTTACCAGTTTTCTTCCCGTCGCCTTCGACACCGGCCGAGAGGACTTTGCCCTCGCTGAATGTAGCTAGAGCGCTGAAGTTCTACGTGGACCGCACGAAGAGTTTTCGGAAGACGTCACAGCTATTCGTGAACTTTGGGTCTGTGAATCAAGGGAAGGCTCTCTCGAAGACTTCCATTTCCAGATGGTTCTCCGGCTGTATCATGCATTGTCACCGGTTGGCAAACCGACCGCTGCCCGGCCGTCCGAGAGCCCATTCGACCAGAGCGATCGCTGCTACCATGGCGTTCCTGTCTGGTGTGCCCCTGCTGGACATCTGCAGGGCTGCTACGTGGAGGTCGACGCACACCTTCACAAGATTCTATTGCGTCGATCGGGACTCCAGGGAGGAGTCCAGGGTCGGCCAAGCAGGGCTGCGCAACCTGTTCACTTAAGGTGAGTCTGGTGAGGAGGTAAGAGATGCTAAATGTTGAGTTGTTGTATTGCTTAATGTTGAGCCTTTTGCCACCTCCCGTGGTTGTGCATGTGTATACTGCTATGTATTATTTTATTCATGAGCATGTGAATCCATGCCAGACCCCATGCTGGAGAAGGAACAAGTTACTTACCTGTAACTGTTGTTCTCCAGCATGGGTCTGGCATGGATTCACATGCGAACCCTCCCACCCACCCTTCTGCGGCTCTTCACTTGGTCATACTGCCACTTGGCGTGCTACCAAATCTGAGGATGGCTGACATGAGCGGGGCTTAGGGAGAGGGCAGTCATTGGCTGGGGGCAGTATGACCCAGAGATCAGTGATTGGTTACTACTAAGAAAGACAATCAGAAACGAAACTGATACTGATTTTTTCTTTACTGAGGATTCCCAGCCTGACGACGGGGAATATTCATGAGCATGTGAATCCATGCCAGACCCCATGCTGGAGAACTGTCCGTTCTCAAATAGGTCCAGGTCCTCTCCCCACAGGGCCATTCCTCACCCTACGGGGATTAGTTTGTAGAGCACCACATGAGGGTTGGTGGTTTTCACACTACCCCAGGTAACCGATCTGCATACCCAAGGAAGGGGGACCAGATGCTGTGGTATTTCCCCATATTTCCCAGGCTAGCTGCTGTGATTTTCTCTGCCACAGCTGTATCCCAGCATTTCACCCACCACTGTCACTGCACTGAAGGTGCTGTGTAACACACATGAAAACATGAAAACACACACAGCAAAACACATGTAAGAGTGGGAAAAAGGCTCACACTCTTACCAGGTGAGAAAAATAAATCCTAGAAATCCAGCAAAGCTGCTGAGGGACTCATTAGGTAAGGGAAATCAGCCATTTATGAGTATTGTCCCTAACACAACCGGCCCAGCCCAGGACAACCAAAATCCCCAAAGTCACAAACAGACTAGAGACGGGATGCTCAACAGGCGAACATTGTCTGCATCCTCTTTCTTCGCTTCAAGGGCCTCGCACCTGGGTATCCTGTCCACTCCGATGCCGATTTCGTAACTCTGATCACATAGGGCTGTCTCCACCTCAGTTGTTCTACTCTCGATTTCCTCCACTCTGTTATCCAGGCTGGTTACTTTCTTCAAGAGCTCATCGGTACCTTTCTGATATTCCCTCGTCATCGCCGCCACAAGATCTTGCAGTTCAGATTTGGTCACCGCCTGCACGGGCAGTGCCGGGGCCAGATTAGAGTTATCTGCGTGGATTATGGCCTCAGTGTGCTCTGGTATTCTAGACTTTCCTGTGGTGTTTGCCGTGAACAAAGTGGAGATGTCTGCTTGCTTTGTTGCTTTAGGGGTCTTCGCCATCGCGCTTGATGGAGTTGAAATGTCTGTCTTTGTCAGGTTGCACTTGCAGGCGACTATAACTGCTTTATCCAGTCACCCTGTTTCAGCTCACAGTTCCTGCACCGCCAGATGGTTCTTGCGGTCTTGCTCACTAAAGCGGCTGTTGATGTGCAAGTTGAGGTGCTACACTGCTGCATTGCCTGGGGATAGGCCTCTTCGAGTAGGCGTGATGGGGCTACTTCCCCCCAGGACTCTAAGCAAACTCTTCACTTAGGGGGAGAAGGGAGCTGTTCTTGTTTTGTGAAGTGGCTGTCTGATCCTGCTCCCACACGCCCAACCATAGCACTACAGCTTTCTCCTGAGCACCCACCAAGAACTGAAGCCCCAACCCCAGGCAAATGCTATGATAGCTGCTTCACCCCTGCGCTTTTGTGTTACGGCCCGGGCCCATGCTGTGTGGGCACCCCTCCAGGAACCAGCATGGCAACTCCCCCAAGGGGCCGGTGAGTATGCGCTCAGACGGTTCACCGGCACCTCCCAGCTTATGGCATGCTCCTCCTCACCTCCAGCCACTCCAGTGGCATTGCTCCCCGTGGGGAAGGGGGGCGGGAGCAATCCAAAATGCTAAACTTGTATGGGAAGATTTTATCACATGAACAGATAGCCATTTTAAATACCCAGAGTGGCAGATTTAACAATGATAACTTAAACAAACTTCTTTGGAACAGCAGCCTTCCTGCTGTACACATATTAAAACCTAACGGCGGGGATGCCAAGATGGCCGCAGAGGGGAGAGCTGCGTGTTAGTAGTGCTCTCGCCCCCCGGGGCCCATAACAATAAAGAAACCACAATTGAGCTTTCCCCGGGCGGGGACACGTTAACGAGTGCAAAGGAGTTGGCGAGGAGAAGCTGAGACCGTGGGAGGCTTGCAGCGCTCATCTGCTCCGGGTCACACACAGTGTGAAGCTTGAGAGCTGTTAGGAAAGATTTCTCTTTACTGCACCTTTCCTTCCCTCTTTGTGGAACCCCCAAACGTTTTGCTTTTATTTTTAATTCTGACGTACTTTTTGCACTGGCCTTTGCTCATATGTTATGGGGAAACTGATATGTCCGTCAGGCTATCAGTACTGTGAAACATTGTTTCCCTTAGTAAAGTTACTATGTTACTACTTTGGTTACTTTTGTATCACTTGTGATAACTTTTTTTCATTGTACAATGCAGGTTACACTGCAGTACAATGAGGTGCATTTTTGTATTACCCTATACTAACACTCAGAGGATTGGTTACTCTAGGTGAGCTAAAAGGATAGGCTTGTGGCAGCAGTGACTTTTCCCCACTTTTTGGGGATTTTCGTTTTAGCTTTAGTGCGTTTACGCATTTGGCTAGAAACTGTGGCTACGGGTCAAACATGGCTGTGCCACGAGATTTTTCGCCTGTTCTTTTGCCACCTTGTTCTTTAGCCGTCATCCTGGCCTCAGAGGCCAGGAAAATCCTTATAAGGACTTTCAGTGCCCAGGAAAGCAGAAGCTTTTGGGGGGGCTACTGGAGGGCTGTTTGTGTTTTCTGGCAGGATGTGGGTTGGGTCAGTCTGACTCCAATCCACATACTGGTTTCAGTGTGTCTCAGTGGTATGTATGAATGTTCGTGCCAGTGGTCCTGATTGGACCACTGCTGTGGTGTGTGTGTAGGTTAGTAAAATAGGTATGCAAAGGCATGCAAAAAGATCCAGGACATTGCGCCTTTTTAAAGGTGATTGCAAATGTATTTTATTTTCATCTGTAGTGTGAAAAATGCCCTTCTAATTACACGTGTTTCGGCCCCTATCAGCCTTTTTCAAATTAGGGCTGGTGTAATCAAACCACACTGGGGGTCATTGACTTCTCATTCAGGAAAAATGTATTGGTTCAAATCCCATTGTTATTTCAAAAGGAGAGTAGTCACTCGCGTCGGCTGTGTGTAGGCTAGTCCTGCTATTGGGTAGTGGGAGTTTCAGCTCTTACCTGGTTTTTAGGATAAGAAGAGGACCTCTGCACCCATTCTTCAGAGATCCTGGATAAACCTGAAGGAGCCAAGTATCCTATCCAGCTGTGAAACCTGCAAAGAAACCTCAGACCCGACTGAAAGAGGCCTGGCAACCAACTTCTGCTGCTGTCCTGGAGGAGCCCTGTCTTGCTCGTGATCTTTAGTAGTCCTGCGAAGGAGCTAATACCCTTGGAGTGGAGGGACCCTCCATTCTCAACGTCTGCGCGGTGCCCTGCCAAAGGAAGCCTTCGGAAGTGTCCTGGAACCATCCTGTGGCTGACCAGTTTCGTTTCTGGGCTACCGTGCTGCTGGCATCACAGTACCGAGTTTCGGCCTGAAACCTGGGGGATCCTCAGCCGGCCCAGTAAGACTACCTCCTGTGACAGTTTGGCGTCCTAGAATCAAGGGGACCCGAGATAGAAGGGACAGTCTGACCACGGCTGCTGAGTCCTTTTGCATCGCTGTGCGCAGTGACCACCATCTGAATATTGATTACCTTATCTGAGTCCAGTCCTGAAAGGGGTGCTGCATCGTGGTTTTCTGCATTCTTCGACCGAGAGTCCTCGCAACAGTAAAAGACACCAACTGGAGATCAGCTTGAACCTGCAACCCCTGCGAATCAAGGACTGCAGATTTTGGCGGGAAAAGCAACGTCGGACACTCTTGGTTTGTTCTGCCAAGTCTGGGGAAGAATCGGAGTACAGGGGGTAAGTTACAGAGTTTCTAACCTACCCCTATACTCCCATTATAAGTCAATGGGCTTATAATAAAGCTTATTTCTAACACCTTTGGCTTTGATATTGATATTGATATTTTATTTCTATCGCGCTCGTACACAAGAGTTTCAGAGCGCGACAAGGCAAGGGAGGGGAACAGGGGAGAATAAAACAGCGATCTTACTAGGGCCGGTGACATTGAGAACGCGCAAGTGCATGAGAAAGGGGGAGGGGAAAAGTGCATGGAAGGGGGGAGAAGTAGAAAGTGGGAGGCAGAAGAGAAACAGATAAATAACAATAAATAAATAATAAAGGCAACAAACAGTGGTAGTGCAGCCAGCAATTTGCAAGTGCTAGGTTTAAGGTAGCAGACAGGGTAGGTCTGATAAGTGCAGGAAGAAAAGAGGGGGGGCTGTATCGGTACAGATACAGACACCAGTGCAACAAGTGGCCCTGAGGCAGTGCGGGAGGGTGGCAGGGTGAGCAGGTACCTGGGCCCGGAGGACAGAGGATGGCCAGGTGCACGGTGCCAAGAGAGAACAGATCAGCAGGGGAGAGGGGGAGCGAAGGCAGAAGAAAAGAGGAAGGTCTTGAGGTGCTTCCAGAACCGGAGATGGTTCTCCTCAAGTTTTAGAGTGGCAGGGAGGCTGTTCCAGAGGGAGGCCCCAGACGAAGACAGAGATCTACCCCCAGGTCGTTTCTTTGAAAAACGACTGACCCTGATGGAGTTGGAGGTAGAGGAGCAAAGAGCTTGAGAGGGGAGGTATTTGCGTAGGGATAGCTGAAGGTATTTTGGACCCAGGCCCCAGAAAGCCTTGTGGACGATGCAGAGAGTTTTGAATTTAATCCTTGCATCCACTGGGAGCCAATGGAGAGATTTCAGGGCTGGAGAGATACGATCCCAGGGCTTGAGGCCAAGACATCTGACTGTTGGGCTACTTTTGGCCATTAGTATAACTTGAAACCTAACCCTAAGAAGCCTTCACTGGACCCCAGACACCCTACCTTCATTTCTTCCTGCATCCTAAGTTCTGTGGAACTGTAACCTGAACTATTGGGAACAAGGCCCCAGGCAATTTAGAGCTGGACAATTTTAGATAGGGATAATCTCTGTGGACTTTTATGTGCATAATACTTGTCTAACCTTTCCTTTGCAGTAGTTTCTGATTTGTATTATGCCTTATAACCAAGCGAATGTATCTATGTATTTAGTTTGATAGTGTTGTGTGAGACGTCTACCTGCTTGTAGTAATTGTTCTATAGTGTGTTTTGGCCATAATTAAATAACTGTATTTTTATACATCCTGTCTAAGTGTAATCTGTGATTCCCATTGTGTGACCTCATTGTGGATCCTTTACAAGCTCACCCGCTCTCAAGAACTTAGTCTAGACCGCCTGTCACTGCTACCTAAACTGGTTTGGCTACAGCTTCCAAGATTAGTTCCTGTCACAATATAGGTTGGCCTTCTATACATCTGTCCATCAGGCCAGAGTATAGATAATCAGTCCTAACAAATTGGTGCACAGGGGTGGGATGACCCTCTCCACATAACATCTGGGTGTTTTGTGAAAGGATCTGTATTGGCACCACAGTGGTGTGTACAGATAATACTTACACTGAACACTATCATTTTTGATTGCCTTGAACATACAAGTCACCTACTGTACTAAATATAATGGACACAATCACTTTCACTACTTTGAGTGCCTCAAAAGTGGATCAATTGAGAACGTTGTGTGCTGAGAGAGGCTTGACAGTCTCTGGCACAAAAGCTGAGTTAGTTATCAAAATTCTGGACTTTTGAGAGAAACAAGGGTGTGCCTAACTTGACAAATGGTCCTGATAGTGGAGCTGGGGCTGGACCAACACCAGTAATGTAATTGCTGCCACTACAGTGGCTACCAGTGAAGAGGAGGAAAGTGCATCCTCTGGACTTCTGGCTGTGACCTCCTCAAAAGCTGAGGCATGGATTCAAAGATGGCTGCCGGCTACAAGTAGACGTGCCGACGGCTGCTCTAAACTCCTGGGCCTGACTCCTTGGAGGTTCCACCCCCCCCCCACGTAGTCCGGGCTCCGGGGCTGGATCGGTGGCGAGCGCAACACTGGAGGAGTGAATTGGTGGCAGTGCTGCATTGTTTTATTTGTTGGAAAAGCGGTGTTTGGCTCCCAGCAAGGAGGCGTTACTTGCTGCCGCGCGCGCAGGAAGAGCCGGGCCCCCCCCTCCCACAGAGCTGGAAGTGGAGTCGGGTGGCCGCCCAGGCAGGCGGGTGCAGCGGAGTTGGGCCCCCCCTATCCGGGCGGGCCCACGAAGAGAGCAGAGGGGGCACACCAACTGGTGAGGGGCAGCAAGCGCCGCCGGAGCGGCCTCTCCCCCGGCGGAGGCGGAGAAGGTGGCCGGAGGCGGGATTTGCAGCCGCATCAGCGGGGAGGCCTGCCAGTCTGGAACTTGCAGGGGGGAGCGGGGGAGTGCTTCACCCCTTGCCCAACAGTGGAATTGGCCCCCGCTGGGGTGTTGGTGCGCGGGGAGCAGGAGGAGAAGAGGGGGTGGCCGGCTCGGGCGTGAGGAGAGGGCTGCGGGCTGCTCGCGGAAGCGGGGGGAGAAAGCACCGAGGCTCGGGGCTCCCCCCGTGCAATGCTGCAGGAGAACATCAACAGCATTGACACCTGACACGGGGTGCTGGAATTGACGACGGCAGCCGGGGGATAGGCATTCTCAGTCTGGGAGCCCTCCACCCACCCCCCTTGTCAGTGGCACCTTCCAAGGGGACACACCATCTGGGAGGCCAGAGGGACAGAATTGGCCTGATGTGCCCCTCGTTGGGGGAATAAGCAAGAAAGGGACTGGCGTTGTAAGGAGATGGGTCCTGAACTGTATCACCCACTGGCAGGAGGCACGGACTGGTGTCAGTACTGCCGGTAATGTGTGGGGGATCTGGAACATAAGGGCATTGATCGCACGTCCACTGGAGGCAGCCCAATTGCAGTTTTGACAGCACCAGAAGGGCCGGTTACCTGAGTGGGACCTCGGATCCGAGGCGGCCGGGATAGACCTTGGGGCTTCACATTGGAGGGGGAGGCTGGTGCAGGTGTTCATGCACTAGGAGACTGACCTACGGACCCGAAGAAGAAGAAGGACCGTCCCCCCTGGGGTGGAGGGTCAGAGTTGGGGGGGTCTTTTCCCCCTCTGAAGCGGGAGTTTCTATCGGGCCAGGAGGCGAAGGGTCCTGGGTCTACTAAGCAGCAATGAGAGACTCGCGACATCAACCCAGACACGGCAGGGGCTGCAATCCGGGCCCTACATAGATGTCTACCAGGTCTAGGGGGAAATCTGGAAAGGCCACCCACTCCAGTAGAGAGCCCCAGGGAACACTTCCTACACTTTGGCCCGCAATGGAGAGCAAAGACACTAACAAAATGGGCAGCGGTCATCCAAAGGAGCGAAGGGGCGCTGAGGCAGATGAGGAGGCGGCGCGGATGACGAGACAAGATCTCAAAGGGGAAATGCTAGCCCTGAGAGAATCTCTGGCGCAAACTTTTCAGGACCAGTTCCAACTTATGAGAACCAACCTCAATGTGGCACTAGGAGAAATCCGACACAAAGTAGCTCAACTAGGGGAAACGACTGACTTGCTGGAAAGGGGCCTCCAGGAGATCGAGAAAGAAACTACGGCTAATAGCGAGGCCATAGAGCGACTGGACACTGCGACAGGAAACATGGAGACGATGCTCGAGGATTTGGAAAATAGATCCCGTAGGATCAACATACGGATTAAGGCGCTTCCAGAGACAGTGACGGATCGCGTCCTGAAGGAGGAATGCCAGCGCATATTTCCGGATCTCTTGGGCGAAGTGGTCCCAACGCCAGACCCCGAGAGGTAATGGTTGCCTTCGCTAGGTATGGTCAGAAGGAAGCAGTGTTACGAGCGGCCAGACAAAGCAAGCCTGTCCTCTATAAAGGGCAGGAAACACTGTTGTTCCAGGACCTGGCTGCAAGCACTCTGCTGAAAAGAAGGGGCATGGGTCCGGTCCTGAAGGAGCTGTCCAGGAAGGGGATAAAATACAGAGGGACCTTACCCTTTGGTTTAATGTTTGAGTGGGAGGGGATTCAGAAGCGGGTGACCTCACTCCAGGAGGCAGCCAACATTATCAGCTTGGAGTTGGAGAATGAGGGGCGGTGTGGGGGGGGACCCTGCATTCCGTGGAAAGTAAAGGGAGGGGAGCAGACCCTGGGAATGGGCGACTGTGGGGGAGCGGGGTAAGAAGAAGGGTGAACGGCGGGGCCCTGCGGGAGTGTTAAAGGCTCGGAGCTCTGAGGGGGAGGGGGGGATGAAATGTGGAGAGGGATGGGTGACCTAACTGGTTGGCAACTTGGTGATGTGAGGGGGTGGTGGACTCATGGGCTGCGTGGTGCGCCTGGGGGGAGGGAGTAGAAACATGTTGGAACAAGTAAGGACGGGTGTGTCCGGGGGGTGGGGGACGGAGGGTGGGGGGCTGGGGGGAGGGTGCGGTTTAGCCCAAAGTTGGGGGTTCTGGGCTGGGGGGGGTTTGGGCAGGGGGGAAGGGTTAGGGAAGGGGCCTTAGCGCTTAAGAGGGACGTTTATGGTGTTTGGGGGAGCTGAGGAGGGTTGGGGAGCGGGACGAAAGGGCATCTTATGGGAGCTGGGCACAACACAATTTCGGTTTTAAGTGGCTAACTCATAATGTGAGGGGGTTAAACTCTCCCCTCAAGTGGGCCAAACTAGAACAATTCACTCGCACACACGCCCCGGATGTATTAGCCCTGCAGGAGACCCATCTGCTGCGCAAAGACCAGGGCCGCCTGCGCCTGAGGGGTTACCCTCAGATCCTTTTTGCATCAGTTCCCAAAAAAAAAAGGGGGGTGGCGCTGGCTTTCGGGAGAGGTATGGACTTCAATATTCAAGATATCCTGAGGGATAAAAAATGGAGATTCATCATGGTAAGGGGGCAGCATATGGGCGCCACTTACACTATTGCCTCTGTTTATGGTCCTAACGCGGGACAGGACAAGTTCACGAGGGAGGAGTTTGCGAGGGGGCAAGTCATCCTGATCGGGGACCTTAACTTGGCTTGGGACAAGCGTTTAGATCGGACTGAGCACGCAGGTGGTGGAGGGGGGGCGGTGGCCTCCCCACATATAGAAGGAGCGGTTTAAGGGGGCAGGCTTGAGGGATGTGTGGAGGGTGGTGAGGGGGGAGGAAGAGGGCTACACTTTTCTCTCAGACATGCATAGAACCCCATCTAGAATTGATTATATCTGGGTCTCGGCGAGTCGGGTGGGAGGGGTAGAGCGGGTGGAGGCTGGCCCCATGGGAATCGCCGATCACAAGTTTGTGCAGATGAAAATGCAGTTGGGTAGGCGAAGGTCAGGGGTCTAGAGTTGGCACTTTCCTGGGGAACTCCTGAGGGACCAGGTGATCAGGGAGGAGATAGGTAACAACATTAAAGATTTCTTCGAAAAATAAAAGCACGCATACACGCCTCAGCACAAGGTGGGATGCGTTTAAGGCCACTTTGAGAGAGGAACTTATCGCCCTGAAGGCAGAGACGAATAAACAATTGCGGCTCTTGGAGAGCCAGCTGGAAGGGGAGGTGGAGGCTGCAAGGGTGAGGTTGAAGGAGGTCCCCTCGAGGAAAGCTTATAGGGAGTTTCTGTCGGCAGAGGGGCAACTAAGGATCTTGAGGACTAAAAAGGCGGATGGAGCTATGTTAATGGTCAGGCAGAAATTTTACGCAAAGGCCAATAAGGCAGACTCGCTCCTAGCACGCCTATTGAGGGGCAGCAGGGAACGGAATACGATCTCGGCCATGAAAGACGAAAGGGGGGAGAGACTCACCAGAACTGAGGAGATTAGGGAGTGGTTGGCCAGATTTTATGAAGCTCTATACACGTCCCAGGGCCCGGTTTGCCAGCAGCAGAGGGATTTCCTAGGAGCCTTGCCCCTACTGCACCTCTCCAGGGATGTCGGGGAGGATTTAGGACAGGCCATCATGGAGGATGAGGTGCGGCTGTCATCGCGTCACTTCCCAGTAATAAGGCCCCAGGCCCCGACGGATACCCGGGCTCCTTTTACAAAACCTATTCTGCCATACTGACTCCTTACCTTACACAACTTTATAACTCATTTTGCGCCGCAGGCTGCATAACCCCTTCAATGGAGGAGGCTTAGATTACACTAATACACAAGACAGGCAAGGACCCGGAGGAATGCACCTCCTATAAGTTTATAGCTCTAATAAATTTAGACGCGAACATTTTTACTAAAATCTTGCCGAGGCACTTGGAGATGCACCTCCCTACGTTGATACATCAAGATCAGACAGGGTTTGTGCAGGGACGACAAACGGCTGATAATATCTGACGAGTGGCGCACCTGGTCGAGAAAACGCAGCACCCCGGCGATTCTCCTAGCTTTGGATGAGGAGAAGGCGTTCGACTAGGTGGAGTGGTCTTTTCTGTTTTTGGCCATGGAGACGATGGGCATAGGCGCAAGGTTCATTAACATGGTACAGGCGAATTATAGAACACCCACCTCATGCTTACTTGTCAATGGCGGCATGTCTCGACCCTTCAGGCTCAGACGCGGTACCAAGCGGGGGTGCCCCCTCTCGCCGCTCCTGTACACCCTGTACATGGAGCCCCTACTTGTAGCGATACGGGAGGCAGAGAATATCCAGGGCATTCCTTTTGGGGGGCATCAGCACAAGGTGGATGCTTTCGCCGATGATATGCTGCTCACTCTGATGAGCCCAGGGGAGTCTATAGAGGCACTACTGTCCAAGTTTGGGGAAATTTCTGGTCTGCGGGTGAACCTGCAGAAATCCAAAATAATGAACCTCTCGCTAAACGGTGATGAGGCAAGGGTCTTGAGGGCATCCTCCCCATTTAAGTGGGGCCCGGGTGGAATATGGTACCTGGGGATTAGTGTCACCCCCCAGTTGTCAGGATGGTATGGGGCGAATTACACTCCCACGCTGGCGTCGATTAAAAAAGACCTCAGGAAGTGGAGTTCCCTAAGGCTTTCGTGGTTGGGAAGAGGGTCAGTACTCAAAATGGTGTTACTCCCACGGTTGTTATACCTTTTTCAGGCGATTCCGTTGCCTGTCCCAGCTCCCTTTTTTTTAAGGAACTGGATAAAGCGGTTAAGGACTTTGTCTGGGAGGGCAAGAAACCGCGCTTGGCCAAACAACTACTGACAGCATCGAAGAGGGTGGGGGCTTAGCTTTACCGAATTTTCAACGCTATCACGAGGCGGCGCAGCTCAGCGTAATCCGCGAATGGTTCTCAGCGGAGTACACTAAACAGTGGTTCAAAATAGATAGAGCGGTAGCTCGGCACCACCTGGGAGAGGTATTATGGCTCCCGCGCAGGTTAAGACCAGCGCATCTATATATGAACAACATAACAAAGGGATTGGTCGAAATTTGGGATGGGGTGGTGGAGAAACTGGGGATTACTACCTTTCCGTCGCTGTTCACCCCCCATATTCAATAATGGGGATTTCACTGCGGGGATGGAAAAGGGGGCATTTCTGAAATGGGAGAGTGGGGGGTGCAGGGTCGTCAGGGATTTATTTCAAGGTCAGAAGGTGAAATCCTTTGATGAATGTAAACGGGAGTTTGGGGTGTGTGAGGGGGAACGGCTTAGATACTTTCAGCTTAGACATTGGGTGATGTCCACAGAGGTTCGAAGGGCGGCAACTCGCAATCTAGCACAGTTCGAACGATATCTCCTAACGCACGAGGGGTCCAAAGGGTTGATTTCGCACCTTTACAGGCTTCTGGAGAGTGCTGGTATGACTCTGAAATGGCCGTATATGTCTATATGGGAGGGGCTGCTGGGGACAGGAATGGAATGGGAGGATTGGGAGAAGCTTTGGAAATTGATCCCAAAGGTGGCCAGGGCTGCCCAGCTTCAGGAGGCCTGGTACAAATACTTATTTGGCTGGCATTATACCCTGGCTCGCCTCCATATGATATTCCCAACAGCTCCCGGGACATTTTGGAGGGGTTGTGGCGAGGAAGGCACGGCGGATCACATTTAGTTGGATTGCCCTAATATCAGACCTTTTCGGGGGGTTATCTCTCGGGCACAGGACCAGGCATTTGGGGAAGGTACGAGTCAGGACCCTCTCGAGATCCTATTGGGTAGGAGGCAACAGCCCGGGGGGGGGGAGAAGGGGAGAGGACGTTATAAAGCGAAAGTTGTCTTCACACTTGCAGCGATGGCTCTCATTGCACAACGATGGAAGAGCCCCAGGATCCCAACGGAGCAGGACTGGTTGAGGGAAATGTGGGAGATAGTATCATTAGAGTGGGCTACATATGAGGTTAACAGCAACCTGGGGAACTTTGCGGTGGAATGGGGAGAGACTTTGGACTATTTGAGGGGAGACTTCCGGGAGCAGTGACGGCCCCACAGACTCAAACTCCTGGACTTGCATATCTAAGCTGCCGGTTGAGTAAGGGACGGGGGCAGGGGGGAGACGCATGCGCTACGGCAAAGTTGGGGGGCAAGTTTGCGGGCGTTTCCTTTTCTTTTTCTTTGTATGTTGCTTCAAGTGATTTAAACAATAAATAGAATTTAAAAAAAAAAAGCTGAGGCATTGTTCAATTTGAAAAGAGACACCCTTAGACTCAAAGAGAAAGAGCTTGAGTTTAAAATGGCCAAATTGGAAATTGACAGGGTTGAAAGGCAGAAAGACAGAGGTCACCAGCGGGAGCTTGCCAAGATTCAGGCTTCACAAGGTTCTTCCAGAGGATATGGAGCTGGTTCTGGGTTCTCTTCACATCCAAGGTTTCCTAAAGATCTCTTGAGTATAAATGAAGAGAAGAATGACATAATTGACTGGCAATGTCAAAGGCTGATAGATTAGACTTTTCAAAACTGAAGCAATTTCTTATCCTCAAGTTTGCGAAGACTCCTGCCCAATACTTGAGGAGGTTTAGAGAATACAAAAGAAAATAATGTATGACCTATGCATGTTTTGTTGCTGATTCTTTGAAGAACTTGTGTGGCTGGATAGAAGGCTATCAAGTAACCATCTTTGAGGGCATGATCAATTTGGATATGTTTGCCTCTTGTTCCCCAGAGCTTAAGCAGCATTTGGCTGACTCAAATTAGTTAAATCCAAAGAGGCTGGACATTGCTGCTGACTTATGGGTTTCACACAGAGCTTCTCATAAGGACAAGCCTGCTTCCGGTAAGCAGGAGGAGGGACAGAAGCAGAAATGGAAAGAAGGTGGGGGTACAAATAAAACTATGTCCGAGAAGGCCCACAAAGAATTTAATAAAGGGAATTCATCAGAATCAGGTCAGGGTAGTGGGACTAACCCTCCCAAGCATGTGAGTCGTTACATTAAGCCTCCCTATGTGTCAAGTGTCAATGGGACTTGTTACACTTGTGGAGCAAGTGACCACAGGAAGGGGGACCCCACATGTAAGGGTAAGACCTTGGGGGTCTACTCTGCCAGTCTGGCCTTCTCTCAGTATGAAGAAGAAGGGATGGCAGGGCTGTCCTTCCCTTTAGACTGCATTCCCCCAGAGGAAAAGCCTGAAGCTAGTCTAGATTCCTTGAAAACTAGTAGTGCTGGAGCATTGGCTCCCATCCCAGTCTTATTGCATTGTGATCATTCTGTTGAGGACAGTGTTCAGGCAGGAGGTGTAAATACCTCTACTTTTAGGAACACTGGGCCCAGTACTACTGAAGTAGCTTCCTTCATGATAAACCCACAGGTTCTTGCCAGAGTTCCAGTGGGGGAGACTCTGTTGGCTGCTAGGCCATCTATTACTGTTCCAGTAGCACCTGTCATTCAAGATGTGAATAGAGAAATGGTATGGGCATCTGTCAATATGAGGGGAGTGGTTCCTAGTAGAGTGCTGGGTGAGTTGAGTCTTCAAGACTTAGGTCCTGATAGGCCCTCAGCAGATCCTTCAAGCACTATGTCTCAAAATCAGGCTGTCGTAGCCAAGCCTAAGCAAAAGCCTTGGCACAAGGGGAAACCCATGGTCAGTGGAGTCAGAAACAGAGGCAGAGGGAAGGAGAATATTCCCCCTGCCTTACCTACAACTGATGTTAAGGTAGTTGGAAGTGTCCACATTCCTACATTGGAAGAGGGACCCCCAGAAAACCTTGAATCCTATGGACCTCCTCAGCTGCCTAGTATACAGGTAGAGGTGAGTCTTAGAAGATCAAGAAGTAGGGGCCAACAGAAAAGGAACTTTCATGATTAGGCCTATGGAGAAAGGCCTGCTTCCAATGGGAGGATTCTTCTCCAGTGAAGTAAAGAGTTCAACAGGAAGGTGGGTTACTGCAATGTAAACCCACGGAGCCCACCATAGCAGACCTTCAGAGGTTGGAGGTTGCTCAGGCTGTGGGGACCTTCCTCCTACAGTTGGTGTGTGACGTTCCCTGGGTGATACTTCCTAGTTTCAGGATATCACCTGTGTGGTCTAACACACATTTCTGCTGGCCCATGATGGGGGTCCCAGAGGAAAGCCAACGTAGGAGTCTCACTTTCTGTCACCAGGTTGACAGGGGTGAGACAAGAATTCAGTTACTCCAGAGTTCATTTTTAGGAGTGAACTCCTTACTACCAGAGACAAGGCCTAATTATATTAGCCCTTTGACTCTGGAGACCTCAGGCAATAGGTTGCAAGTGATGATTGCTGATCACAATCCCATATGCCCTTTGGCCAAACCAAAGGGAATGACTGCCAAGTCAGTCAATGACACCCTGTTGAATGACAGCTACAGAGGTAGCTCATATGCTGTGCACAGTAGTGGTCAGACCCAGTGGAAGGATGGTGAAGTGACCTGTCAAGTGTCACTGAGGTGTCATCCACAGGATGGTCTGAGAGAGAGATCTGTCAGATCTCTCGGGAGTTTGATTGGAGCTCTCAGTGAGCCCCAGAGAAGGAGGTGGGACCTTCTCCTGTCAAACCTGTTCAGTAAATACCTGACCACCCGTCAGTGGTCTGGGCCTTGCCATGTTTTACAGCTTGGCAAGGTACTCACGGCTTGCTTATGACTATAGAGTGGGAGCCAGATCAATCTGTGTCTCATTGCCCTGTGCCACAGCAGCCCTTCTAATGGCTCCAGTGAGAGTGGCCTAGTGTCTCCTCATCTGACCCCACATCAGCAAGGTGAGCTGGAGAGTTTGCTGAGGCAATCTCCTCCCTTGTTGTACAGGATGGTGTAAACCAGACTGTATTCTGGGAGTAAGTGAACCCACCAAGTATGGATATTGTGTTGGCTCAGAACCAAGAGAAGGTTCTGACAGTTGGTGTGGGATCCACCCTGTGTTGGAACAAAGAGTGTATGAGCATACCAGCTGTCAATCGTTCAGTTCTGAGGAACAGGAGGGATATACAGGTAGAGCCAGTTTTGAGTTCTGTATGGACACAAGAGCTCTGTATTCCATCCCCAAGACAGAAGCACACTCTTCACTAAGAGGTAACACCTTAGTGGATCAGCTCTGTACTGAAAAGTACAGTAGCTGTTATGATCTCTCTGCAGGGTATGGCAACATATCCCTTGCAGTCTGTGCTGAGGAGGAGACAGCAGTTTCAGCCTTTCAGAGCCCTACTTGAGTGTATGGACTTCTGGATTGGTGACTGCAACTGCCACCTGTCAACTGAGCTTAGCCCCTGTTCTGAATGGGAAAATGGATCCCAGCAATACATGTCTGGATGACATGGCAGATTCAACCCCCACCTGGAAGTGTGATGCTGTCCAGCACGGTACTATTTATCAGTGCGGTCGGACTCTTGTACAGTGCGGCATAGTAATCCGCGAAAGCTTCCGCAATTTGCTGTCCGTTTGCACCAGCCCTGTTTGTACAGTTCTAAGCTCCCTGACATGGTGGTGTCCTTCATCTCGTTGTTCAAGCCGGGCTAATATTTTGCCAGCCTTGTCCCCAATTTCCTAAATATATGTACGCATTTCTGAATGGTCCTGCTTGGCATTGTCTAGGGCAACATTCCGGAGGCGTTCTCTGGCCGTCGGGAGGGACCGATGCCTTTCGGGCGATCCCATAAGTATATGTTTCGCCTCCCATTCAATTATTTCCCGTTCTGCATCCGTCACTTTTTGCTGGTGTGCCTTTTTACTGGCCGATATCCAGGAGATCATCTCTCCTCGGAGCACCGCCTTATATGCTTCCCACATCACTTCTGGGCTGTCTACAATATCGTTATTGATTCAAAAATAGGCAGCCGTTTTGCCATAAAGGGGGTGAAGTGGGCCTGTTCGTCTTTAGTTCTAACAGTAGTGGTGAGTGATTCCGCAGGGAAGCAGGTACACAGTGACCGCTCTGTGTGCATCTTGAGTTAGGAGAAAAAAATGGTCCAGCCTTGAGAGGGAGGCGTGGACTACGTGTGATAGGAATAGCTACGATCTAGTGGGTGGAGTTCTCGCCACACATCACTTAGGCCAAATGCAGAGGAAAAGGGCACCAGCTTTGTGCGTGCTTTGGGATTTCTCCCACGCATATATGTGCGATCTAGCATCACATCCATGACATCATTGAAGTCCCCACCGAGGACCCATAGGTCTGGTCGATGAGTTGTAAGTATGGGTATTATGTCATCAAGTAGTTCTGCGGTAAGTGGTGGGGGCATATATTGCGAGTATTATATTGCACATTGTAGCAGCACAAACCTACCTCTGGGGTCTTGTTCGACCAAGGATAGAGTGAAGGGAAGCCGTTTGTGAAGTAGAATCAAGACTCCCCTCAAGTCCATAGAAAAGCCTGCATGAATTGCGGTGCGGTAGTTCATTCTCTGAAAAAAAGTGCTTGTTGTACCAACCAGGTGTGTTTCAGCGAGGAGGACAATGTCATGGGAGTGTCTATTGAGAAATTGTGTAAGCAGACGTCAATTAATCCCTGAACCTAGGCCCTTAAGATTCCATGTGAGGAGCCTCAAAGATCTCATGCTATCCCTGGCCATTCTGAACCCAGAAACATAGGGTGCATCTGACTATCAGATGACATGCGCGGGGGGTTGTTTTTGTGTACACAGTGGTTTGGGCAAGTGGATGAATGGTTGATTTAGACAGACTGATATAAGAACAAAAACAGCAGAACTCCCTCCCTCCAACCCCATACTGCGCCCCAACCCGAAGCATCTGCCACCCGAACATTGTTGATAGCCAAAACAAGCGGCCATCAGCATTGAAACAAGAACATATAATCTGTGGTGTATTCTATAGCAAAACGGGTAAAGCATGGTAACCCAACCAATCAAACCGGGGGAAAGGGGGTGGGCGCTGAACTGCACAGCAACTGTTCGAGCCTCAGCAGCTCCACGGCCTGTCCATTTCAGAGCACACGGATTTGTCTGCCCATCAGTCAGGCCTCATCGGCGTGCAGTATAATTACTGTCTCAGTCTTCGTCCATTTCCTTTTCTTTTAGATGTTGTCTGTGGATGAAGCAAATTCTGGTTCCTGTGCATCCAGCAGTTGTTCCGGAGGGGGTCGCTCGAGGTGGGACAGAGATTAGTTATTCGTCTTGTTTCTTTCTGACCCCCAGTCGCCCTCCAGATGTTGTTTGGCCCATTGTTAAGCCTCCTGGGGATCTGTAAAGTGTAGCATAGTGCCTTTATGATATATCTTTAATTGCGCCGGGAACAACAGACCATACTTGACATTTATGGAGTATAGACGTCTTTTAAGTTGGTCGAAGGATTGTCTAGCATGTTGCACCTCCCTGGTGTAGTCCGGGAAGAAAGCAATCCAGGACCCATTGTAGGTGATTGCCCCTTTCACACAGGTCATTTGCAGTAATGCATCGTGATCCCTATAGTTTAGTAATCTGGCGATAACCGTGCGTGGTGGTGCACCTGGAATAGGTCGTCCCGATAGCATGCGAGGAGCCCTTTCAATAGAAAAAAAGTTTGAAAATGTTTTAGGTGCAATCATATCTGTCAGCCATTGATCAAGAAAGAGCTCCATGTTCAGCCCTTCCGCTTTCTCAGTCAATCCTAATATGCTCACATTATTGCGCTGTGGTCTGCTCTCTCCCTCGTCAACACGTTGCTCCATTGTCTTCAGACGCGCCATCACCCTTGACATCTTTTGTTCCACAGTGTGAAACCTGTCCTCAGCCTCAGAGATACAACGTTCTGCCTCTCCTGTACGAGAGGATAGCTTTTAGAGGTCATGTTGCAGAAGTGATACATCCATTTTCCTTTCCATGTAGGTGCGTGAGTTAGCTATGGCGTTCATCACGTGCTTCAGGGAGAAGTTTTCCTCCATTGCCGCCATGTCACCTGGCGTTGTTTGGTCAGTGGGAACAGTAGTAATAGTCGTTGCGTACTTTCCATTCTGCTCTGGGAGGTGGTCTTCTTGAGTTTATCCTTTACCATGGTGCATATAGTACTAAGGAGGAGCAGGGCTGTTGTTTGGTTCCCAGAGGTAGTGCGAGGATCTCAGCGGTCATTGAAACTGTCAATCACCACGGGCACGTCACGTATATTATCGGGGATTGTTATAGCCTTGTTGGGGTGTCGGACGATGTAACTTCTTCCGTGTTTTTTTTACCTGATCAGGAGTGAGATGTTAGGGATCCTGTGGCCAACCGGCAGCTCAGGGTGGGGGGGCACTTCCTGACGGCTGGATAAAACAAGTATAGTTGCAGAGTTGGTTTCGGCCAGTGTCACAGGCCCCGAAACACCTCACAGCCTGTTCTATTTATTTGTTAACGTTTATATAGTGCACAGCAGCCCTAGGCATCGTGGCGCTGTTTAGGTGAACAAATCTGGTTACAGGGAGCATAAATGATACAGAGAACAAGCAAAGAACAGGCTTAAATTGCAAGATGGTCTGTTTGGCTATACATACTTAGTTACAGTAAGGCATAAAGGGTACAGAGGTCAGCAGGCAGCAGAGGGAGTGTCCGTTGAATAGTGTTGTTTTGAGGCCTTTGCGGAAGGATGTGAGTGAAGATTCAGCACAGAGGGCGTTGGGTAGGGTGTTCCATAGTTTGGGAGCTATGTGTGGAAAGCTTATACCCATGCTTTAGCCCTTTTGATGGGCGGGATTTGCAGTTGGTTGGTGTGGTGCGTTCTTCTGGGGCGTGTGGAGGTATCTCTACAGATAGTTTCAGATAGGTATGACGGGGCAGAGTGGCTAAGGCATTTATGCGTTAAGGTAAGGGTCTTGAAGGTAATTCTATCCTTAATCGAAAGCCGGTGTGCATCCCGTCTGGCCTAGGTGATGTGATCTCTTTTTGGGTTGTTGAGTGCTGCTTTGTACAGTTTGGAGCCGGTTTAGGTTTTTGGCTGAAGTGCCTGCAAGGAGGACGTTACAATAATCTACCTTAGCAGCAATGGTGGCTCGAGCGATAGAGAGGCAGTTATGGTTGGAGAGGAAGGGTTTGATGGCGTTGATAAGTTTGGTGGTGTGGGCAGAGGCAGAGGCAATGCCACTGACCTGTCTGTTCATGGACAAAGTGGAATCAAGATAAATCCCTAGGGTCTTGACTGAGCGGGAGACGGTGATGGTGGTATTGTCAACGATAAAGTTGTCATATTTATGGTTGAGTTTGTTCAGTATTTCTTGGGGACCTATGAGAATGATCTCTGTTTTATCTCCATTAAGGCATAGTCCATTGGCAGCCATCCAAACTTGGATGGTGGAATATATTTGGAGAAGGGTTACATAGTCATGGTCATACGAGCCAGTGAGCGGGGGGAGAACTTGGGTATCATCGGCATAGTTGGTGTAGGCTATGCTAAGGGAATCCAATTTGTCAAAAAGAGGCTTAGTAAACAGGTTGTAGAGGGTAAGTACGGTGCATAAGCCCTGGGGAACACCGCAGTTGATGGTGGGGAGCTGCTTTAGCCAAGTCTGAAAATAAATTCATGGCTCTACCTTCTAAAAAGGAGGTTATCCATGAGGAGGATTGCATGGAAAAGTGGGCAGCATTGGTGAGGTGAGAGGTGCAAGTGGATGGTTTGAGGTGTTGAAGGAGAGCTGAAACTTCAGACTCTGAGACGTCTCTGAAGGAAAAGAAGGGGCTGGGGAGGCTTCAGGGTATGGGTGGTGGGTGTGGCGGGAGGGTCAGGCTTGGGTAGTGAGTTGCATTGTGTTTGTATTTTGTCTTGGAGGAGAGTGATCTTGTTTAGTATTGCAGCCGGTACACTGGCGCACCAAGCTTCATCTTTAATGATTTCATCAGGGCTGGTGGGCGGGGTGGTGAGATCTTTAAAGATGGAGAACAGCTCCTTGGACTTGGAGTTGGTATTAGAGATCTGGAAGTTGATGGCATTGGATTTGGCATGGAAGATAGATTTTTTGTATTGTGATGAGATTCTTTTGAATTCTTCTTTGGTGGACTCACAGGGGTTGGACGGCCAGTTGGTGAGGGCAGTGCGTTTGTTTGAGCGGAGGACTAGTAGGTAATCCGTGAACCATGAATTGGTGTTCATGGATTCTTTTTCTTTTTTTTGGCTTCAATTGGGGCTATGGTGTTACTGGCTCTGGCGAGTCTAAGGGTGTAGATGTCAGCAAGGGTGTTGGGGTCATTAGCGAAGGGGGGTTTCAGTTCCTTGACATCTAGAAGTGGGCGAAGGTTGTTGGCCGTACGTTTTTTGGAGCTTCTGACCATGGCTGTGGGGGCGTAGGAGACAGTTTTGGTGGTGGGTTTGGGAGGGACGGTGAAGTGGATGCACTTATGGTCTATCCAGGGGCATGCCAAGTTGGAGGTTATGGTGGAGGAGCAGTTGTGGTCTGCTATCCAATGAAGGGTGCGGCCTTTAGAGTGCGTAGGGTGGGTGACTTTTTGTGTGAACCCAAGGGCTGAAGCTGCTTTATCATTAGGGCCGGTGAGAACGAGGTAGAGGTCACCAAGTAGGAAAGATTTGGTAGAGTTTTTCAGATTGTTACCTAGGACATGAAGGAGGTGCCCTTGAAAGTCAGGGGCTGTGCCTGGCGGCTTGTATATAACGTGTAAGTTTATAGAGCAGTTTGGGGATAGGGAGAGTTTGGCACAGAGGAGGTTTGTGTTGCCTTCCCAGGTATTATTGCACATCCTGACAGAGAGCTTGTCTCTGGTTATGGGAGAGAGCTTTCTATCCTGGTGGAGGATGGAGTATCCCTGTGATAGCGAGATAGTTGGACCGGAGGCCTCGTTAAGCCAGGTTTCCGTAATGGCAAGTAGGTCTAGATCATGAGTGGTAATGAGGTTGTTGATCTCGAGGGCGTGAGCGGGGAGAGATCGAGCGTTGATGAGGGCGCATTTGAGGGTGTGGGTGGGGCTAGTCTTTTTGGGATGGGAAGAGTGGGGGAGCTGCTGGTGGGGCTTACTGAGGATGTGGCATTGGAGGTAAGATTGTTGATGGGGGTTCAGAGGCGTTGGTGGCTTGTGAGCAGAGGTGCTGAGGAGAAATGTGGTGTGCTGGTGCAGGATTGCCGGGGTTGTTTTTGGCTGTACAGATGTAGGAGGGAGTGTATGTGGGTTTAGTGCGAGAGCCCAGCTTGATATTTCTCATTGTTGACAGGTTGGGGAGGCTAGGGTGAGGTGAGGGATGAGTACGTGCTCTGAGCCTTGAGTTTCTAGTTGTTGCGTGTTGTAGGGAGCTTTGAGGGGTGGAGGAGTTGCTCATAGTGGTGGTGATGGTTGGCCAGATGGGCTGGTATGGGTGGTGAGCGAAGGGGTGTGTGTGGGACAAGGTCGGTGTGTTAGGGTATGTGTGCAGTAGTGTGGCTAGTGTGATTAGTATAGCAGTGAGTGGGAGTGGTGTGAGAAGAATGTTTTGAAGTATGGACATGGGAGGTGGTGGGTGAAGTGCAGTTGGATGCAGAGGTCCGTAGGGTATGCGCGACTGGGGGGGGTCAAGATGCAATATTCTGTGCTCGGAGGGCAGGGAGCAGAGCTTAAGGCACAAGGGGTGTAGATTCAGTAGTCAGTGATGGGACACAAGTGTGCAGAGTGCATTATTAAAGCGCAAGAGTGCAGGGTGCAGTGTTTGGGGCACAGTTGGACTAATGCAGTCATCTAGGCATAATGGGCAGGGTGCAAAGTTTTATACATAAATTGGCAAAATGCAGAGTTCAGTATTGGGGCCACAGTGGAAAAGTACAGTATTCAAGGCACGATGGGCAGAGTGCACAGTTCTAGACAGAGTGCACAGTTCTAGACACAAGTCGGCAAAATGCAGAGTTCAGTATTGGGGGCACAAGTGGAATAGTACAGTATTCAAGGCACAATGGGCAGAGTGCAGAGTTCTAGACACAAGTCGGCAAAATTCTGAGTTCATTATTGGGGGCACAAGTGGAATAGTACAGTATTCAAGGCACTATGGGCAGAGTGAACAGTTCTAGACACAAGTCGGCAAAATGCAGAGTTCAGTATTGGGGGGCACAGTGGAATAATACAGTATTCAAGGCACAATGGGCAATAATCAAAGCATGATGGGCAGAATGCACAGGCCAGTACCCAGGTGGTCATAGAGCAATGTTCACAGTACAGATGCAGTAATCAATAATCAGTAATCGGGGCGCAAGTAGACAAAGCAGTAGTCAGGCACACAATGGGCAAAACGCAGTGCTCAAAACACGAGTGGGCTGGGAGTAGTATGCAAAGCACAATGGGCATGGTCCATAGTTCTAGACAGAAGTCGGCAAAATGCAGAGTTCAGTATTGAGGGCACAAGTGTAATACTACAGTATTCAATGCACGATGGTCAGAGTGCGGAGTTCATGAGCCAGTGGGTTAGATGCTGTAGTCAATGTTTGGGAAACAGGTGGACTTATGCAATAAGCAAGTATACAAGAACTAGTGCAGTATACGAGGCGTGGTATGGTACGTGCTAGTGTGGGCAGGGGCGCAGATTCTATGGCACTACAAGGAGGCTCATATTACAATCTTTACTACTGACATAAATAGCAGCAAGAAAGTTTTTTTTGTTCAACATTCACTTTTTCATTTAACAAAAGAAAAACACAAATCTCATCAAACACAGTGAAATAACCCAATCCAAGATGGAGGTTAGTCAACAGTCCATTATCCAATCAGGATGAACCCACACCCATAAATGTCCTTTACTCGAACAACAACTCCTCTTTCTTTGCTGCTGATGCACAAGATAAGTCCTTTGTTACACGCTCGTCCTTTCTTTATGTGAAGGGTGTTTAGTGTTACATTGTTACTTGGGTTAATTGTGTTTGTGGATACATTTGCTTTGGCATTCGTTCGTTCGAACGTTCATTGTCATTTTATTTCTTGGGGCGGCCGCTTGGAGTGAGACGTTCTACTAAACCGCCTTGGTCATGCCTCAAATCAGCCCCTTTTGTGCAGCTGACCGCCCCCCCCCACATTGCTTCATAGCCTCGTCTGCTCGACGAGGGCTGTGCTGAGGCAGCGCTGCTCGCGCTCCCCCAGCGGTCATTGTTCGTGCCTGCTCGGCACGTGTGTTGTATTTTATTCAATCCTGTCAGCTGGCTTCCGAGCGTTCGGAAGTGTTACGCAGTCACGCCTCGTGTGAAGGAGGCTGATTTATGACCGCAGCGTTCGCCTGCTCGGCGTCGCTCGCTCTGCTTCTGCCTCAGGCACCCACGTGTTCCCTGTTCCGCGTTGCTCACTCGAGGTTGTGAGGACATTAACAGTCCCTCTGAGTGGTGCCTGTTTATACCCTGATTCTGCCTGCATCGGTTGGTCATTTATTTATATGTGTTTATGCACATTATAACGTTTCCACATAGTTTTGGTGGAATTTTTGTCAGGCCTGCTTGGCTTCAAATTAGTCATAGTGCACTTGGGGGGTGTGAGTGTTTTTTCCTGTGCTTTGTTTTTTCAAAAGGCAGTCTAATAAGGGGACTGATGGGGTTCCTTCCGCAGATGCCAGTATCCAGGTTAGGGTGGCTTTGAAGAAAACAGATAGGCCCAGCGAGGAGAGTGTAATGAGGGGGTTTGGGGAAGCCTCAGCAGTCCCGCCCCCGTCAGTCTCGAGGGCTATAAAGGATTCCATGGATTTGGCTCTGGGGAATTTAAATTCTACCCTCGCCTCAGCCTTTGACAGGCTCATTAATAAGATATCGGATTTTCATCCGGGTCCTCTTCAGGGACCTTCTACGGCCCCCAGAAAGTGCACGTCAAAAACTAAGCATTTACAAGGGCAATTCAGCCCAGTTTTGAGTTCCACCTCTTCCCAGGATTCCCCGGTTAGATCCCTAAAACGTAAGTTTGGTGTGGGGGTGACCCAGTCTACCGCCCCTATTAGGGTGACTTCTACCCCTTTATCTTCCCCTGAGTCCTCAGAGGATTCCGATTCACCTCCTAAAAGGAGGAAAAGAAAGGTTTCTGTTACGGGAAAGTCACAATCTGTGGAAGAACAATTGTTAGATGATAGTGGGGCCCCGTTTTTTGACCCTGCCCTAATTTAGCACCCTAGGTCGGCAGAGTGGCGTCCCTCTGAAGCAGTGTCCTCTTTCCTTCACCATTGGATTAGGAGGGCTCTCCCCAATGAAGATAGGAGTAAGCTTCGTTCAGAATGCCCTTGTCCTGTTATCCCGGACAAGGTGGCTGTGACCCCCAGCATTGATCAATCCATGGTGGCCTTTCTGTCCCAGGGGGGTAAAGATCCTAAGAAGGGTGTAGATGGAGCTCTTAAGACCTGTCAGGATAAACTTCTAGACATTTTAGGGCCCTTGACCCACATTTTTGAAATGGCAGAAGAGGCGGCTATGCATGAGTCGCAAATTGATGTTGAAGCGCTCAGAGGCTGGGTACAGCGCTCCATTTGCCTGCTCGGCAATGCTAACTCCAGTATTTCCAAAGAAAGGCGCAAGGCACTTCTAAGGCGCATTGATCCCAAACTTCAAGATATGGCGGAGGGGGAGGCTGGTCCCAAAGCTCAGGGGAACCTTTTTGGTGATAAATTTATAAAGGACCTATCAGCCTACGTCCATCCATTCACGGCCTTGGACAAGGCCCAAACGAATATCAGAAAGGTTTTTGCACCCCAAATTTTTGATAAGGCCGGAAGAGGAAGAGCCCACTCCTCTGGCCGTTCCTCATTCAGGGGCTCTGCTAGACCTCAGCAATACGCCTCTAGAGGGGCCCATCATTCTTCCTCTGCTCGAGGAGCGCAGACGACCTTCTATCCCCAGAGAGGAAATCAATGGAGAGGTCGGAATGGCAGAGGTTCGAGTAGAGGGAGATCCGCTCCAGGTACTATCTCGTCTCATAAGGGTTTCTTCCCAAAAAGGTTTGGGGGGCAGATTGGTACGATTTCTTCATCAATGGAAAAATCTCACGGCAGACCCTTAGGTGTTACAGACGGTTCGGGGGTTTCAGATAGAGTTTTACTCCCCTCCCTGTCAACTCTTTCCCCCTCCACCTCTGGTGTTCAGTCAAGAGAAGCAGAGGTTGGTGGATGCGGAGATCCAAGATCTGGTTTTCAAAGGTGCGGTGGTCCCGACCACTTTCAAAGCTTCCCAATTCCTCAGTACGATTTTTCTGGTCCCGAAGCCCGAGGAAGGATTTCGTCCGGTGATAAATCTCAGAGCCCTCAATTCCTTTGTGGTTTATCATCATTTCAAAATGGAGGGCATTCATTTTCTGAGGGATACTCTGCTTCCCGGGGATTGGATGGTCAAGTTAGATCTCAAAGATGCATATCTAGTAGTCCCGGTGTTTCCCGCTCACCAGGAGTTCCTTCAGTTCCATTGGGGGGGTCGCCTTTGTCAATTTGCCTCTTTCCCGTTCGGCCTGTCATCAGCCCCGTGGTGTTTCACCAAACTGATGAAACCGGTGATGGCTTTTCTCAGGTCAAAGGGGATAAGGAGTATAATTTATCTGGACGACATTCTTCTCCTAGCTCAGGATCTCCGGGTTCTACAGGGTCAATTGAATCTGACGATCTCCCTGTTGCAGGATCTAGGGTTTGTTCTAAATGCAAAAAAGTCCATAGTTTGTCCTACTCAGTGTATCCAATTTCTGGACTTCGATATCGATTCTAAAGAGTGCATCCTTCTTCTCCCAGACGCCAGGCTTTTGAAGATTCGGAAAGAAATCCGCCTCATCCTCCGACTGGGAGTGGTTTCCCTTCGACAGCTAGCAAGGGTAGTAGGAAGTTGTCAGCCTCTATTCAGGCTATTTTTCCGGCTCCCCTGCATTACAGGGCGCTTCAACGTCTCAAGGGAAGGCACCTGCGCAGGAGCCTGTATTATGCTCAAAAGGTGAGACTGGATCCGGAGGCCAGATTGGAACTGGTCTGGTGGCTCAAGCATATGAATGCCTGGAATGGCAAAGCGATTTTTGGGCCTTCTCCAGATGTGGTTCTCGAGTCAGACGCCAGCAGATCCGGTTGGGGGGCCAGAATAGGTCAGATTTCCACGGGGGGGAAATGGTTGGAACAGGAGAGTCTTCTTCATATAAACTGCCTAGAATTACTAGCGGGTTCCTTCGCGGTCAAGAGTCTGCTCAAGGGTCAGGGCAATTGCTGTGTCCTTCTTCGGATGGACAATGTGTCGGCGGTTCGTTACATCAACCACCTGGGGGGGACCCGCTCGAAGGCTCTAGCGGATTTGGCAAGGGAGTTCTGGCACTATTGCCTGGACAGAAATATTCTGCTTCAAGCAGAGTACCTTCCAGGGATAAGCAATTCTGTGGCAGATTGGAATTCCCGTTACCTTCAGGACAGCAGCGACTGGATGCTGGACAGGAGTGTATTTGCATTGATTCAGTCTCTTTCGGGTCCCATTCGCATGGACCTTTTTGCCTCCCGGCTCAATTGTAAGGTTCCTCGGTTTTACAGTTGGAGACCGGACCCTCGGGCTCTGGCCACCGATGCGTTTCTCCAAGATTGGTCAGACCCGCTTACCTATGCTTTCCCTCATTTCGCCATGATAGCCAGGTCTCTGGTACACCTACGCAGGCAGCGAACCTCCTTGGTAATGGTGACCCCTTTCTGGCCTTCTCAGGTTTGGTTCCCCTCTCTCCCAGAGCTGGCAGTGGACTTTCCTCGCCTATTTCCATCTCATCCCCAGCTCCTGACGGACCAGTTGGGTCACCCTCACAACCTGGTCCTTCGGGGACATCTTTCACTTATGGTTTGGAAGATTTCAGCACTTCCTGGTACTTCAGAGGTCTTTCGCAGGACTCTATTGGGGTCATCAAGGATTCCTGGGCAGCCTCCACCAAGGCAGGATATTCATCAGCATGGAGCCGCTGGGTTAGCTGGTGTTTGGTTAGACACCTCGATCCCGTTTTTGCCCCTCCTGTAGACATAATACATTTTCTGGTAGAATTGTTTAAGGAAGGTAAAGCCTATCGTACAATTAATGGGTTTAGGTCGGCGATTTCAGCTGGCCATGTCCTGGTTAAGGGAGAACCAGTGGGTAAACATTTCCTGGTCAGGAAAGTTCTCAAATCAATTAGGGTTAAGGTTCCCCCTAAACCTAGATATTCAGTTTTGTGGGATGTTAATAAGGTTCTGCATATGTTTGTATCGTGGCCTCCTAATCAGGAATTATCCCTACAACGGCTTTTTTCAAAGTTAACAATGCTTTTGTGCCTGGTCTCTATTAAGAGAGTATCTGATATTAGAGCGCTGGATGTGGACAATAAGATCTTCTCGCCACATGGAGTAACCTTTTTTATTACTAGGAGAACTAAATGTATGATTTCTTCTGTTTCATATCCGGCATTTCCTGGAAATGATAAGTTATGTGTGGTCCATGAAATGTTTTGAAGATAGAACTGTGGATTTTCATCCCCCAGGTACCTCTCAGCTGCTTATTTCCTATTGTAGGCCTTATAAGGCGGTGTCTTCAGCTACCCTGGATAGGTGGGTTAGATGGGTGATGCAAGAGTCTGGTATTGACATCTCTTCCTTTGGAGCTCATTCAGTTAGGGGCGCCATGGCCTCTAAGGCCACTCTCCTTTGGGGAGGGTTGGAGCAAATCCTTAAAGCAGCTGACTGGTCCAGGGAATCTACTTTTAGGACGTTTTATCATAAACGGACTGATCATGTGGTTTTCAATTTGATGCAAGGGCATTAAACTTGCATAATATGAGCCTCCTTGTCGTGCCATAGAATACCTAATCCCCCACACTATCGTGAGTGGGGGTTTAGATTCTATTAAAGACAAGGAGGCAAGTATTATCCCAGCCATCCACCCACCCACCCAGTTTTTTAACATCTGTCTCCTTTTTCAGCTTCGGGTTGATTACCTTGGGAGATTTCATCGGCGGAGGATCTTCGGAGTCTACGCCTAGATGATGCCTGGATTGTTCTTTGGTTAGACTTGGTTGTGTTATGTTTGCTGTTCAAGCGTCATTGCAGCTTCAGAAGAGGAGTTTCTGTTCGAGTAAAGGACATTTATGGGTGTGGGTTCATCCTGATTGGATAATGGACTGTTGACTAACCTCCATTTTATACAGGGTTATTTCACTGTGTTTGATGAGATTTGTGTTTTTCTTTTGTTAAATGAAAAAGTTAACGTTGAACAAAAATGTTTTCTTGCTGCTATTTATGTCAGTAGTAAAGATTGTTGGCATAATACTCGCCTCCTTGTCTTTAATAGAATCTAAACCCCCACTCACGATAGTGCGGGGGATTAGATATTATGAAGCGCACAACGCATCAGAGAGGTGCTGTAAAGGCTGCGGCAGCACAGTGCTTGTTGTAGAATTAGCCGTAGTCCCTTGATGGTGATAGTAGCCTGGGGTGGGGGAGTGTCAGTGCTCAGTGTGGGTACGATTAGGGGTAGTAAATCTACCTGTGAAACAATGATGTGAAGTAGCAGCGCAGTACACTCCAGTTCGCGAACAGGAGCAAACAGGGCATTTCCTACGGGCCTTCTCTGTGTCGCGCCGGCTTCCGCATGCCGTCGGATATGGGCTCTGCATGAGAGACCCGCGTTGCCTAGCAACATAAAACAAACAATGTCAGCTAGCGGGTGGCCATTTTAGGCACAGGCGCCAAATCCAAAAAATGTAACAAGAGATGAAGCATGGAAGTTATCCACCACTGTGGATCTCGGAGCCAAGCGGTATACAGAGATGCACGATTGTGCTCACCTTAATCACGGATGGTGATAAGGAGGGAGGATGTGGCCTCGGTGCTCCTGCAGCATGGGGCGAAAGTCGCGGCTCGTGTTGATCAGGCAGCTGATGTTGGGAAAGGGCTCCTGCCCTCTCCACAAACTGGAGACAAGTAGTAGAGCGGGACAGCAAACAGGGCCTTTCCTATGGGCCTTCTCTTTGTCGGGCCGGCTTACGCCTGCTGGCAGATGTGCACTCTGTATGAGCGACCCGCATTGCGTAGCAACATAAATCAAACAACGTTGGCTAGCGGGCAACCATCTTAGGCACAGGCGCCAAATAAAAAAATGTAACAAGAGATGAAGTATGGAGGTTATCCACCTCTGTGGATCTCGGAGCCAGGCGGTGTGTAGGGATGCACGATTGTGCTCACCTTAATGGTGATAAGGGGGAAGGAGGATGTGGCCTCGCTGTTACGCTCACCTGATATCCACGGGGGCTTCACACGATACTGGATGGGGTCTAAGCGCTATCCCGGACCAATCTCTACTTGGTTACGTACCATACATTGGGTAGCACCTATAACAGGAGAATGGAGGGTTAATATACTGGTTCTGTGATGGGTGGACTCCCACCTCCCTCTGGTCCAAATCCCCTCCGTTGGGGTTATTGCTCACCTTAGGTTTGTGTGCGTTGAACTCTCAGTCCGCCGTCTCTGTGCAGGGGCCGTGGTTGGTTTGGGCGTTCGGTGGACCTAGTTGCTTCACTGGTCCGTGTGCCCTTATGTCGGGTCCAGACCGGCTGTGACTCCGACTCTGCTTGCTGTCTTCCAGGTGAGTTATAATGTCTTTTCCGTCTTTATTCTGTCTCTTTCTTTCCCTCCGTTTTGTCTGTCTTCTCGGCGTCTTGCTCCACTGCGCTGTTCCCTAACAATGGGCCTCATTACGACCCTGGCGGAAATGGAAAAATGATGGCGGAAATGCAATACCGCCATCGAACACCGCTCGTTGCGATCATGACCCGTCACCGTAAAGTACGATGCCATTAGCGACACCGCAGTGAACGGCAACGCTAACTGCACCAAGTACGCGCACGCGCGCCTTGCAAAACCGGAAACACCGCCATGGCGCAACGGTACGCGAATTCTGACCCTAGCGGACATGTACTGAACGCCATCAAGCACGTCGGAAAGTACCATTCCGCCATGGCGAGAAATACGGCATCGTGAACCAACCGTAAATGGCCCACTGAGTGCCTGTACTCCACTCCCTGGCCACATTGCACAACTCCTGGCAGGCGCAATGTACTCACACTATGCAACCAGTGAAATCTACAATTCACCCATGCATGCCAACGTAGAAATGCATGCAGGGGCTCAAAGCGCCCCGTGAGTGGGCATCCATGTACGGCATGTCACCATAGCCGTACTGATGCAGCACAGGCATGTGAAGGTACAATACATCAAAATGAAAATCAAGAACACATGACACAAAACAACAGTAGTCCCCCATCGCTTGCCACCAGCGCAAGGCAACATCCAAAACAGCATCCTGAGGGGGATTGCACCAGCCCTGTACTCTTGCCAGTAAACAAACCAACCATCAGCAGAAGCATGTACCACACAAGTTGGCAGAGTGACTGAGCAGCCAGGCTCATCCCAAGAGGGGCCGATGGGAGCTGCAGGGCACAGATGGCATGAATACAGAAGCTATTCCAATGGACATGACCCCAGTCCCCCTCCAACAAACGCACGCAAACACAGGCACCTGTGACCAGCCACATTCTGAACATCCCATCATTCCACCAATCGACCTGGCTGACAGGCACCAGTCGGCCAAAAGCCAATCCCCCGCCCCTGAACAGCACATCATGTAAACAGTCACAATGGCAGCCCCCATCCGTGACCATACTGTGCTACGTAGGCAAACGCGGCCAGTACAGTACCACACAACTCAACTCAGAAGGCGGAACACAATGCAGATCATCTCGCAATACATACCGCCACAAATCGAAAATCGCTACATCACCTGCAAAGAATAACGCAACACGCCAAATATCGGAATACAATTTAAATGCACATCCAAATGACAAAGGCCTCACAGCAATTTGCTAAATAACACCAAAACATCCATCATCACCGAGGGCTGCATCTGCAATAATTGACCAGCTTCCACTTGTGTGACGCCCTGTACCATCATGGCACACAGGGCCTACATCAACGTTCCAAAAGGCAACATGGAAGCGGCAAGAACCGCAGGTCCGTCCCATGAAGCAGGCACTAGTCCAGCTGAAAGGCCGAAATGTTGCACCTAGCCACCAGTACAGCGTAAGGGCATGTGGCCCATTGGCGATCGTCCCATAAGATCGTAATGGTGCTCCACTGATTCACCCGAAGCTGCAGGTGTCGAGAGTAAAACCCATCTGGAGGAGTGGCGTACAGATGGCATCTGCAATAGGGCAGGAGATACCTGTCACCCAAATGAAACACAAATTAACCGATTGCATTACGGGACTCATGATGCATTACAATCTTCATTCAACACACCAAATCCACACCCATATGCATGCTAGCCCACTCCAAAGGAATATACACACCCCTAAATCAGTATCGAATCATAACGAAATCAATCGAGGTAAATACACCATTGGCAACGTCGGTTACTGTGCATGCGTCCGTCAAGACAGAACCCATGGCATGGGATTAGTAACGTGCCTAGACACAAGTGTATGAAGGCGCGTCGAGACAGGGAGGATCCGACAAGGGCAGATAGACGTAAGTCCCACTTTGGCAGCCTTGCATCACATAGCGCAGGGGAAGGGGATTGATTCAAAAAACCCATGTACATGGCAGACCCTAAATGGAATCATCTGTCCATGCATCCATTCATCATTCCCTCATCCCGCAATGAAAACGCATGAATATTCACTCACATAATATTTGAAACTTCCATCGCGTCTGTGCGTAATGCAGTCTGCAAAAACCCACTGTGCTCCTGGCCGGATCTGTAGTGTTGTGAAGCAAGATGGATTTGGGAACGTCCTGCCTTATCGTCCACTACGCTATTGCGCATCCCATTCAATTCATGACATTCATTGCCTGCTCGTTATGGGCCCTGTCCCAAGGACATTCAACAATAGAACGTTACATTTCCAGGCAGACCTGTGGGCGTCTCCTCACCGCTACTTCGATACCAAAAATGCTGGCCTTCGAATTCCTCACTTGCAACATTACGTCGAAAAGGCCTCTGTGAACGCTTGCATTCACAATTACATCAATGTAGTGCGGCTGTGTGTCATAATGCTAACTGGCTACAATCACAAATGGGACGCCACGCCCGTCGGTGAAGTACGTTACTGTGCTGCATGAGGGTCGGCCATCGATCGAGCCCTACATACCACTGACTCTTCACAGGTATGTAAGCGGCTGCAATTATAGCATGTGTAACAATGGGAGCATAGCATGAAAATCAGTCAAAGTACATCACACTGCCATCGGGATTTGATACATGATTCCAATCCCAAGATGCCATGCGGCCAAATGCAGCCTTACGTGCGGGACGTGCTCGGCCAGAAGGGATTGCATCTGCCACAGATTCATTCAATCAGCACAGGTGGAGGCCATACAGGCCGACAGCACATATATAGCAGACCCAAACCCCTCCCACAACCACTCCCACTCCAAAATGCTACCGGCAGGACTAGCGATGTTGGGCCTGGGGGACCAGATAGCACTGCAAGTACTACAACTACAAGAAGACGACGAACAACAACAGGTACAACAACCGGGCGCACAGGGGAGACGGAGGAGAAGGAGGAGGAGGAGGGCAAGGCAGGGTCAGCAAGGCCCACAAGCACTGCCACTACCACCATGCAGGCGGCCCGCAATCCCACGCCTCCGAGCTGATCCGTTCAACCTCACTGCTGAGCAGATCCACACCCTCTACCGTTTGGACCGGGACACCATAATCGCCATTGTGGACATGACACATGCTGACCTCGTGAGCATGATAGATAGCCCAACCGCCATCCCACCCCTACTGAAGGTGGTGTCTGTACTCCACTTCCTGGCCACAGGCACCTACCAGCACACAGTCGGACAGTTGCATGGCATTTCACAGCCACTGTTCTCACGGACACTCTTCCAAGTGCACGATGCCCTCCTGAAGCACGCCGACGACCACATCACACTACCACGCACGTACCAGGAGATTACCAACGCAAAAGTGGGATTCCATGCACTTGGCGGCATCCCGGGTTGCATTGGTGCCATCGACTGCACCCATGTTGAATTGGTTGTCCCACATGCCATGGAGGTCCAGTACCGCAACCGGAAACAATATCATTCAATCAATGTGCAAATGGTGTGTGACTCCAACAAGATCTTTACGCATTGTTGTGCCAGATTTCCAGGATCTACCCATGATTCTATGGTCCTGAGGAACACAAGAATACAACGCTACATGGAGCGACACGCAGGGCACAGATCCTGGCTACTCGGTGAGTCTCATTCCATGCATGACATCGTGGCCCATTTGATGCGTCAATGACCTTGCAGGAAGGGGGGGGGGGCTACTTAGCACTATCATTCCACTGACACCCTTTATTCGTCTCATACAGGTGATGCCGGGTATCCACTGAAGAGATGGCTCCTTACACCAATCCGGAACCCACAGAACCAGCATGAGGAGGACTACAACCATGCCCACTCACGTACCCGTGTGGTCATTGAACAGGCATTCGGCCTACTGAAGGCTCGTTTCCGCAGCCTCAGCAGGTCTGGCGGGGCACTCATGTACAGCCATGAGAAGGTTTCTAAGATGGTCATGGCATGTGTCATGCTGCACAACATGTGCATACGTAGGAATGTGCCCATGCCCCCTGACGCTGTACTGCATGCACCTGAAGATGATGATGATGAGGGTGGGGATGTGGAGGCACCTCAAGGAGTCCATGAGGCACAGGAGGCACGTGCAATCCGACAGAGCATCATAGATGCATGCTTCTAGCAACCACGCATGGTGCCTATTACATGGAAAGGGGACCTGTGGCACTGTGTGTGTGTAGTACAGGCACATTGTGGACTGTACGCCTATGAAGGCCTCGTACGCAAATATCAATGTCCACACATGTCATTGGATGATAATGAAGTACTGTATTGTGAATGTGATTTGATTTATACACCCTATGGACCCGCCACCCAGTGAAGCACAACACACCCCCTCCACCCTACTACCTCCCCCCCCAACACCAGTGTCCAAATATGCATGCTGTCCGTGGGTAGACGCTATTGCAAGCCCCCTCTACGGGTATCAGGGGCACCCCTGCCCGTGGAGCGCAGGTTCCTGCCAGATCTGCGTTGGGGGCTGCCCTGGACGGAACTTGCCACGGATGATGTCTCTGCCTGCTCGCGTCCATGCATGTCTCTGAGGGTTTGTGAGAGCTCCGAGAGCACACGGCGCACAGCAGCAAGTTCAGCACAAACGTCTTTGGACGTCGCATGCAGTTCCCCCCTCAGGCTCTCGGTGCTTTTCTCCATTTGTGCTCTCAGGCTCTCGGTGCTTTTCTCCATTTGTGCTCTCAGGCTCTCGGTGCTTTTCTCCATTTGTGCTCTCAGGCTCTCGGTGCTTCTCTCCATTTCTCCCCTGAGGCTCTCACTACTTTTCTCTATTTGTGCCCTGAGTGTCTCGGTGGATGTTTCCATGGCTGCCCTGGAACCCCCGCATTCATTTGCATGGTCCTTGAGTAGCGTGGACACTTCCTGCTGTTGCTCGATCAGCAGGTCGAGGGACTGTTGCCTCTGCTGGGCCATGGACATTTGCGGTGGTGTGACAGGGGGGCTGCTCAACACATGTTGCCTTGGCACAGGACTTGTGGGGGTTGGCCAGTCGTCGTCTTCAGGGTGCCCCTGCGTGGTTTCGTCATGGTGTAGGGGATGGAACATGCAGGGGGATTGGGAAAGGTCATGGATGGTACCTACGTCGCCAGCACTGTTTTCCGTGTCGGAGCATGCTGGCATGACAGCTGTGTCACCTATGGTGCTGCTACCACCAGAGGCAGTGCCATCAGATACGTTCTTTGGGGGGACCTGTGGTGCTGGGGTTGTGGACTTGCTGGCTGCTGGGGTGCCTGTTGCAGTCCCCTCCAGTGTGCTGCCACTTGATTCCTGCTGCTGCCGTGTCTTGATCCTTGCACCTGAGGTGGAGGCTCTTGGGACGTTGGTCCTGGCCCGCTTTGCAGGCGTGCTGGTAGGGGTGTCCTGCAGCTCGTCGTTGGTATCGGACCCTGTGGTGGAGTAAAGAGGGCCGAGCGTTAGTTATGGGTCTGTGGGATTTGGAATGGCAACGTATCAAATGCATTGGGGTGGTACATGAGGGTGATTTGGGACTGGGCCTTGGAGGTGGTCTCATTTTCGTGTGGATTGAGGATGCATTCATTTGGCTGCCTGCAGTTAGGGGGTGCATGCTGCACATGTAGGGGTTGTTTATGGCATCTTGATTAATTTGTTTATTCATTCTGACTTTTTGAGGGCGCTGTCAGGGCAAAGTATGTATTGCACTATGGGGTCACATGGTACTGCACATGTTCGTGCTTTGTGGATTTCGCATTGTTTCTCTTGGCCAACCTACCTGATTCTCCGGATGTCGGCACTCCTTTCTCCATCCCTCCGACTCCCTCTATGCTCTCCATTCCTATGGTGGAGGCGCAGATATCCTCCCAGGGGGTCAACTTGATGGGCGACTCTGATCCCCCCCCGGTAGCTGTGGCGATGTTCCTGTTCGCAGAAAGTATGCTGCGTACGCGGATCCGCAGGTCGTCCCACCGCTTGCGACATTGCTGTGGCGTGCGGGGTGTTGTCCCCACCGCACTTACGCGCTGTGCCACCAGGGCCCATATGGCCTTCTTGTTGGCAAGGGCCGTCCTGGTCATTTGACTGGAGAAGACGACGGCGGCATTCTCCTGGAGGGTCTCGGTGAGCACGGTCAGTTCCTCTCGGGAGAAGTGGACCTGCCGCTTGCGATCACACGCTTTCTTGGCTACCTTTCCCATATTTATTTTTTTAACTGGGGTTGCTAACGGGTTGGGATGTGTGTCAGGGTCGGATTTTTAATGGTTGTGTTGGGAATCGGATTTTATAGTTGTGCGGCGTGCTGTTTCCCGTTCCGGCCACATGCTTTTACTTCCGTTTCCGTATATTTACGGTGCCCGTAATTTGCGGTGCCCGCTCATTACGGTGACCGCTCATTACGGTGACCGCTAAGATGGGTGGCGGTATTGCACCTGGTGCAGCGTACGGCGGCGGTAAGGGCCGTTTTGGGGTCATTTCCGCCATCGCAGCCTTTCGGATTCCGCCATGGCGTAATGCTCGTGCCCGATGGGTCGGAATGGGCCGCACTTTGCTCCTTCGTGCAATGGCGGAAACGCTATTTACGCTATGGCGGTCCGGTCTGTTGATTTCCGCCAGGGTCGTAATGAGGCCCAATGTATCTTTTCGTTTCCACAGGGATGGTTGCGATCTCAGAGTTGCCGCACCGATGGCGAAGATCACGGTGAGTTATTACTGCGTGGAGCGCTGCGCTGTTTATTGGTGTTAATTGCTAACCTGTGTTCTCTTCTCTTTGTACAGGTTGCGGTGATGTTCCGGAGTGATGAGCGATTGAAGCGCTGCTTGCCCAGATAAGTGCTTTGTTAATGCGGACCTTGTTCCTTCTCCCTTGCAGGTTGTGGTGAAACCCAGAGATGGGCCAGGTAAGAGAAGCGCAGGGTGCTGCCAGGACTCGCTGCTTGCCCAGGTAAGAATTGTTATTAATGCTGTCCTTGTTTCTTTACCTTTGCAGGTTGGGGCAAACTCCGGAGATAGGCGAGGTAAGCGAAGCGCAGGATGGATTCAAGACCGGTTACTTCACAGGTAAGTGTTCTTGCTCGCTAAGGCTGCTCTTTTTCTTCCGGGTTATTAATGGAATCCGGATCTACGTCTTCAGGATCGGGCCGCTGGAGAAGCAGATGAGCAGGAGCTGGACACAGTGAGCGTTACGCTGCAGGAGTGCAGAATAACGCAAAGCGTGTTCTGCTGTTTGGGTGTGGTTTAAATAGCCCAGGTAAAGTAGTTCCAAACCAAGTAGTTCCAGGCCCAGCCACACCCAAAACACTAGACCGCATGGCTTGGTTCTAAAGAACTGAGCTGTGTAATAGGCCTCCATGTTGGATTAAGGTCCAAACTAGTATTGCTTTCTTCCGGATAATGAGCCTGGCGCCAAAGGCGCCAGGACTGACTCCATGTATGTTTTTGATGGAGTTTTAAGGCCCTTGGGGCCAGTATGAAGGGCTTTAGCCCCACTGCTGCCTGATAGCTGTTATACCTGAGGGGGCCAGGGGCCTGGATTGTGACGCTCGCTTCTCCTGCAGCATGGTGCGAAGGTCGCGGCTCATGTAGATCAGGCAGCTGATGTTGGGAAAAGGCTGCTGCCCTCTGCACGAACAGGAGACAAGTGGTCACAGTGTGCCCGTGTATTGACAGCATGTTGTAGGCCACCAGGTTCAGAAGGCTGTCCGTGCGTAGTGCAGCGAGTTCTGGGTGGAGAGTTCTCCCCGGGCCCGACTCCCTCCCAATATGACAGAGCAGTCTAGTCCCAATGAGCCCTCCCCTGGAGCTCAGCGGCAGTCCTTACCGGCCTGGTGTAGCCTCCCCGCCAACGGCAAACCGACGTCGTCAATCCGTCGTCAATCCAGCATCTTTTGGTGCCTTTGCAACTATTGTAATTCACAAGGGTCTGGGTGTGTAGAGAATGTTGTTGGGGACCTCAAGGTCCCACCGCAGCTCGAGGGCAGGGGTCTCAGTTTGCAGTCCAGATAGAGCAGATGTAGCCGTGGGGCTGATTCCATCAATGTGCCTGATCTCAGGTTGCTTCGATGCACGTAATGCCCCAGTTCCTCTGCGCGCCGATGTGTGGTCCACTTGTTATAAGCTTTCAGATGTTGAGGGTTGCCCAAGCCTATTAAGGGAAGGTCTCACTGTAGTGTTACTCTCGGGACCGGCCTCAGTCCCAGCAGGATGCGGTACACGGGTCCCGCTGATCCCCGGGTCCCAGTGCAGCTCGAGGCCTTACCAGGTCGTCGCAGCTTCCTTCCAGCAGCAACCCAGCGGGTGCTCTCCCTTGTTGGACCGGCTGCCCTCACAGCTGCCACGGCTGGTACGCTCTCCAGGGTTCTGAGCTGTGTTGTCTGATGGCCTGGACTTCCAAGCACGGGTTGTGCTGTGTCCCTCAATCCACCACCGGAGGCGGCCTGTGGTGTCCTGTCGGTCAATCCCTTGCATAGTCCTACAGGCTGGTAACAAAATGGCAGTCCACACGGGCTAACCGCTGCGTCGCGCAAGGAGGTTCTCAGTCCCTGATTTCAGCTGGGTATGCACCGTTCTGTTCCCCGTTGGATGCCAATTCATTAAAGGGTAGGATTATTATCGACTGAAAGGCAGAAAACAGGATGATAGGACGATTGCGGCTCCCACAGAGCTACCGACAAACACATCCTTACTCTCGTATTGCGCAACAGCACCCCAGAGGCTGACATTGTTAATGCTGACAAGTTGTGATGGTTCAACATTTCCCATAGCTGTTTAGAGTCTGACTTACTTCAGTCAGATATTCAAGTCACTCAGGCAAAGTAGCTCCTTATATTTACTTACTGTAATTGTAAGATAATAATCAAGTCCCTCTAAGAATACTGTAGAGGGACCTGGGGGCCTATATGCCAACAATATTTTCACAGAACGCTTTAGTTACATAATGAAGGTCATAATTCCAATTTCGGCAGCATTGTCCCACTCAATGGGTTTAAAGTGCGACAATTTTAAATGGGATCTATAAATAACTGCAATTCCTCCTCCTATCTTTGACTGACGATTATTATTTTGAATAGAATAGCCCTCAGGAATTAATTTATGCAGCATAGCACGTGAGGTGTCTCTGAACCAAGTTTCTGTTAGAAATAAAATGTCCAATTTGTGGGTTTCAATTAAAATGTTTACCCAGTTGCATGAACAACTGCCGACCTGATGTTCAGTAATGATGAGTCGGAATTCTATCAAGTCACCTAGCCCAGCAGCAAGCCCTGACTATGCGCTTTGCGCTGACGCGGGCCAGTTACGGCCTGGATCGCGTCGAGGCATGCGTCACTGGTGGAGCTTGAGCACTAGTATAGATGGGATATGAAGTTCCTAGAACTTCGCTTGTCACTCGCACGGCAATACCAAAGAGCGATCCAGGCTGCAGCCACAAACTAGGTATCTGGCAACCACAGACCGACTCACGCCTTGGTGCTAAATTAATATAAACGTTACAGTTTAAAAATGCGTTTTAAAATGCGAATGCAATTTTATAGTGTGCTCAAAAGAAAATATACTCTCTGTAAAAACAATAATTCAATTAAAGTTCTCTATTAAAACAAACAACTAGCAGCATGTGCAGGCCCTTTTACTACTAATGATGCGCCGGAATTCCATCAAGCCACCTAGCCCAGCCGTGACTATCAATATTGGATTGAAGGCCCCCTTGTTCAAAGAGATGTGTGTTGCCCCGTGTGTTCCAGTTAAGTAGGTAGGAGTAACACACCTCCTCTGGGCTAGGAATCAGACCTACCGTGTTGGTTCCCCAAGGCTGGCCGACCAGGACAAGTGGCTTTCATCATCTTTCTTGATATTTTGCTGAATACTCTGATGGCCAGAAATGCGGTCAGTAGGATTAAAGGAATAGTTCGGTCAGAAATTTTTATTGTCTCTACAGGTCGGCCATGTGTTTTTAAGTCGGTCGATCGTAGAAAAATGCCCTAAGGACCTTACCCGAGTTTTCGTCTACTAAACACACGCGAAAACAGGCAGCAGGGCGCTGCCATTTTGTGATAATCTTATCACTTGCCCCATCGCCCTGGGTGACCTGCTTTTGCGGCACTAAATCATATCCCCTGCCCCTAAGCCTGTCATCAGCAGACGCATACTGCCCATTTCCCAACGCCAAACCACGTCTTGTGTCAACAATCGCTGCGCTTCAGCTAATGACGTGTCGCCATGGAAATGGTAGGACACCTCTTTACTCAATAAGTATAAACAGACCGTTTGACAACACACAGCAGCAGATTTTCGATTCCATTCTTCTCTGTGTGTTACTTTAAGTATTCTGTGACTCGTTTCTGTGCTCTGCTCAGCTAACTTTGCCGCTTGTAGCCCGTGTGAACAGATACCTGTACCATCGCTATAAATTATTTTAGTTTGTTTACCACACAATGGCTACAATAATGCCCTACATGTACGAGCCCGAGTATACCGAGGAGGAACTACTGGAAAGGGAAACATGTAAAAACGATGGGGCTTCGGACGGCAGTTGGCAGGACGAATCAACGGATGTAGACCCTGGACCTAGTTGCATGGACGGTGTTTCCACATGGTGTACATGCAATCGGTGCAAGCTAATGCCAACTGAGGATGAGAACTGCTACTGCTGTGAAAACTGGATGCGTGGCCTACATTTCGGAAGGCGAGCCATGGCCGCAATGAATCACCGAGCTGCCAGACTTCAGGGCAGCCTGCCTCACACGGTCTGTGTTGAGGATAATGATGGTGCTTATGCACGAACTTCTCGCAACTGTTCATCCTCGTAATCCGAGTAACGAGTAAGTATACTCTGGTTGTGATGCCACTACTATTTCATGGTCGTCTCCTATATTCAAAATTACATCTACATATCATTGTAACGCATGGAAGTCGTTCAATAGTGTGCATTGTCCGAGTAGAATGCCATTAGTTACAAGAATTGTCATTGACAACAAAGGTTTAATAAAATTATCTTGGTCATTTAAAAACAGTTTGTATCATTCTTTTTCACAGGTGGTACAGGCTGGTGGCCTATCGTTCCTTTACATGGTGGCTTCATGGGAGGCTTGGACACCGCGTTCGAAGAGTAATACCCGCATGTGTCGTTGGTGCCATAAGACAAACTTTCCCCAGTGACAGCGGTCAGTACAGGGGATTTTCCCTCGCTGTGCTGCAACCTGACCTGTACAATGTGTAAAGTTTAGTATTTTTGTGCCATCAAAATCAGAAACAAAATAAAACACAACATATATTTTAACAACGGTTGTTTCGATTTTTTAAATGAATCAAGTGTGTCTCCATTCAAGAGTCTTCCTGTGCCTTGTCTGCACGCCCACCGGCCCATCCACCCCCCTCCCCCTATCAAAGGCAGTTCACACCAGGGGATGAGCGCTGCCAAGGTGTGCTGTCAGGGGCGATATCGGCCAAGGTGCCAAACAGCATGTACACTTTAAAAGGTATCCCATGCCCAGGTGCCATTGCTCACATGGCCTCCTCAGACCCAGTGTCTCCAGGCAGGCCTCCCCTGAAGCAGGCCGCACCCCTGCAATCCACATAAGTGTGTCTCCATTCAGCAGTGTTCCGGTGCCTCGTCTGCACGCCCCCGGCCCATCCATCCCATCCCCCTCTATCAAAGGCAGTTCGCGCCAGTGGATGTGCGCTGCCAAGGTGTTCTGTCAGGGGTGCAAACGGCCAAGGTGCCAAACAGCATGTACACTTCAAAAGGTATCCCACGCCCAGGGGCCATTGCTCACATGGCCTCCTCAGACCCTGTGTCTCCAGGCAGGCCTCCCCTGAAGCAGGCCGCGCCCCTGCAATCCACATAAGTGTGTCTCCATTCAGCAGTGTTCCCGTGCCCTGTCTGCACGCCCCCGGCCCATCCATCCCACCCCCCTCTATCAAAGGCAGTTCGCGCCAGTGGATGTGCGCTGCCATGGGGTGCAAACGGCCAAGGTGCCAAACAGCATGTACACTTCAAAAGGCATCCCACGCCCAGGGGCCATTGCTCACATGGCCTCCTCAGACCCAGTGTCTCCGGCCAGGATCCCCCCTCACGCTGAACCCCCCCCCTGCAAACCACATAATACCATGACATATACACGTCATTCATTCACAAACACACCCCTGTTTCTAATACTTTATAAACCACTTGATATGTCTCATGAGAACATATTTGTGCTTTGTAAGTCAACTCCTGAACGTGCTACCTGAGAACCACTGAGATCGATGCCAATCTGCTCGTCGTCGTGCTATCTGTGAACTTCTGTGACTGCTTCGAGCAAACTCATCAGTGTGCTACCTGTGGCCATCTACCTGTTCTCCTGCCACAAACTGCTCGGCTTTCTGAATCTAACTGTTTGTTGGTCAAGGTAAGGCCATGTATCACAGTCACATTTCGTTCATTTTTAAATTTCTATCTATTTGCGAGTAGAGTACTCAATAGTGCTATGTTCATTGGTCTCATTGTTATTGACTTGAGTTTCAATTGTTATGCTATCAATAGATCTATTTATTTTCATCTGTGTCAATTGTCATCGAATTGCATCCGTCGCGGGTCCTGTCTATAATATAAGCAGGTTTCCTTTTCATGCAAGACAGTACATCCAAGGGACGAGTCACATGTTCAGAGTTTAGTCACATCATTTATTAATTTGTGAAAGTTATGCAAATACTAAGCCGCACATGATGAACTGGTATAGTTCCGGCGACCAAAACAAACTTTGCATTGAACATTGTATGGTTCATTTACTTTTTTATCACATTTTTATTCATCAAGAATTCATAATAATGTTGATATTTACTTTTCAGAATTTTCAACAATGCCTGCCTGTTCGATTAGCAGTTGCCCTTCAAAGACCCATGATAAATCTGAAGGCACTACAATGCATGTAGTCCCTAAGACTGTAGATCGGATAAGAGAATGGGTCCGATATTGCGGATATGCACCGTCAGAGCTTGAAAGTAGAGTCCAAAAAGTCTTTGAGGACAAGAGGGGTGATCGATACTGCATCTGCAGCCGGCACTTTCCCTCGAACATGTACGCCACATCCTGGGTAACAAAGAAGAATAAACGGCGAACGACACGAAAATTGCTCACAAACGCTATTCCCACTCTATTCGTCCACATTCCGCCACTGGTGAGTCAAGTGTCCGGATTTAGCTTTAGGCCTTGCGGTAATGTGTAGGTACCCGAATGGATTAATTGATATTTTAGGTGTTGTGTCCCTTGTAATACTTTTGATATTGATATGAGTGTATAGCTTTTTGAATAATGACATTTAGCAATACATTATTTTTCGATTTTATAACCCTCAAAGGAAATCTATTTATGGGCACAGGGAACTGTGCTATATTGCGCATTTTCAATAGCATTATTCTCAAGTATTCTTTCGCCTTACATGGCTATTTTTAATATTGGCATTTCACTATCAAACAATAATTTACCTTTACAACTTCTTGACTATCCACTGAATATGAAGCAACAAGATTCTCCATCCGTGTCGTGCCTGCAGTTATCAACCACTTCTAGCGCGTCACAGGTAATCTTACTTAGCTATTACGCTACAGACTTGTTTTATGCATGTCAAGTAATAGTTTTTATGTATCGTGTAATTATTTTACCGAATGTTTGGTTAGTGCTTTCCAATTGATATACACCTTAGTTGTCGTCCCCTAGTGTTTGTTTTCAGTTATAATTATTGTTATCCATACTAATGCAAGTACTGTCTTTCAGGGAGATGCTGAAGCGTCCACCACAATAATGTAAGAGACGATAAGGCTGAAAATTCTGAAACTAGACCGAGTTTCATGTTAGTTCAGTATCTGAAAAATCGTTGGCACAAACATAGTGGGATTTACAGACTGCATTGCGCCGAGACAATGAAAATGGCAAATATAATGTAAGTAACTCTTTAGACGATTTTATACCGGAATATAATACCAATAGCGTACCGTTAAAGCCAGGTTAAGTTGTACTTGTTTGTTCTGTGTGGCATATTACAATGAAGAGCAAGTAAAACATTTGTGGGATCGTCTTTCTACCGGGCACATGGGCATGTATGTTGTCCCCATTCGACACGCATGTAGACAAACAGTCGTTTCTCAGTGGTTCAACGCTAATAAATCATTACATTGTGTGTTAACCTTGATTTCTTTCGTCAGTTTTCGCATTGCTTTTAGAGCCGAACATACTCCATTGCACTATCCTTGCAAGCAAATAGTTTCACCTCGGCCCTAATAAATAAAATGAATAATAGTAATAACGATCGGCTGGTGAGACTAATTTCAATTTTTATGTTTTCAAAACAGGTACATCCTACCGTACTGCGACTGTCATCTATTCCAGACCCCGGCCGACGGTTTCTTCATTCGCCAGCTGCAGCTTCTTGTAAACAACTGCACTACCTTGACTATTTTATGGGATGATCGCCAAGGGCCCATATGCCCTTACACAGAACTAGCAGGTAGAAGCAACATATCAACCTTTACAGTGGCCCAGTGCCTAGTTGATGGAACAGCCTTGCAATTCACCGTGCGACCAAAGTGCTTCTTTTAATGAAAACCAACACCCTGTGTACCATAAAGGAACAGCGCGGGACTCACAATAAACTTTATGGGATTTGCGGATCGAGAGCAAAGAAAAAAATTCCATTCCGATTTAATATGCCAATTGCTGAATATTCTCTAAACATTTAGAGGCTGATTCATGGAATAATTAGCACGGCGCAAGTGGCCAAAAACGTGTGATTCGCAGTGGAATAGCGAAAATCGCAGTGCAAGTGCGAAAATCGCACGAAAAGCAGCGCACATCGATTCATGGAAGGCCGTGCGCGAGAAAACCATCGGATGTGCGCTAAAAAAGTGCACAGAGCACGTTGGCGCACAGGCCATCTAACGGCGTGCGCCAGGTCACAGCGAAAATCGCACAGGCCACAGCGAAAATCGCACATAGCGCGGCGCACACAACAAAAGTAGGCGGAACACGGGGCGTAACACTCGGAATGGGGAACAACTTGCCAAAATGTGGGCGTCACGGGGGAAGTACAGGGTGCAAGTGCGCGGAACGCCCACACGCTCGCCTACAACACGTATTCATGGAATCGAATAGGGCAAAAAAGCGCACGGTCAAACCAGCGCACAGGCACAAACACGACCGCCACAAGAAAGCAGGCGGTAGCGTCTCTGCGCCTGTAATAAATGTGCGCCAAAAGGTGCGCCAACAAATAGCACCTACATACAGCTATGATGAATGTCCTATACTGTGGCCCTCCAGGACAAATGACGTGCAAAGGGGTACCCACAAACACAGACACCCGCTGACTGAAAAATAACGTGTGCGTGCATTCCGGGGTGCGCGGGAAGTTTCACACGCGATTTGGCAGGGTACGTGGATTTCAGGGGTGCGCGGGAAGTTCCACACGTGATTTGGCCGGGTACGTGGATCTCAGGGGTGTGTGGGAAGGTTCACACGCGATTTGGCAGGGTACGTGGATTTCAGGGGTGCGCGGGAAGTTCCACACGCGATTTGGCCAGGTACGTGCGCGGGAATTTCCACACGCGATTTGGCTGGGTACGTGGATCTCAGGGGTGCGCGGGAAGTTTCACACGCGATCTGGCAGGGTACATGGATTTCAGGGGTGCGCGGGAAGTTCCACATGCGATTTGACAGGGTACGTGCGCAGGAATTTCCACACGCGATTTGGCTGGGTACGTGTATTTCAGGGGTACGCGGGAAATTCTACACGCGATTTGGCTAGGTGCTGCCAGGTATTCCCTGTACACCCTCCACGGCCCCTGCAGGCAGCCGACACCACAGGGGACTACCCTGCACACCTGCTCATGTCACCCAGCACCCCCAGCCCCCAGCACTATGGGGCACCCTCCACCAGGCCCCCACTCATGTCCCCTATCACCCCCACCCCCCAGCAGTGCAGGGGCAGCCTCCACCAGGCCCCCACTCATGTCTCCCACCCACCCCACCCCCCAGCCACCATGGGCAGCCCCCACCAGGCTCCCACCCATGTCTACCACCACCCCCACCCCCCAGCAGTGCAGGGGCACACTCCACCAGGCCCCCACTCATGTCTCCCACCCACCCCACCCCCCAGCCACCATGGGCAGCCTCCACCAGGCTCCCACCCATGTCTACCACCACCCTCACCCCCCAGCAGTGCAGGGGCAGCCTCCACCAGGCCCCCACTCATGTCCCCTATCACCCCCACCCCCAGCAGTGCAGGGGCAGCCTCCACCAGGCCCCCACTCATGTCCCTTATCACCCCCACCCCCAGCAGTGCAGGGGCAGCCTCCAACAGGCCCCCACTCATGTCTCCCACCACCCCCACCCCCCAGCCACCATGGGCAGCCCCCACCAGGCTCCCACCCATGTCTACCACCACCCCCACCGCCCAGCAGTGCAGGGGCAGCCTCCACCAGGCCCCCACTCATGTCTCCCACCACCCCCACCCCCCAGCAGTGCAGGGGCAGCACCACCAGGCCCCCACTCATGTCCCCTATCACCCCCACCCCCCAGCAGTGCAGTGGCAGCCTCCACCAGGCCCCCACTCATGTCCCCTATCACCCCCACCCCCAGCAGTGCAGGGGCAGCCCCCACCAGGCTCCAACCCATGTCTACCACCACCCCCACCCCCCAGCACTGTGGGGCACCCTCCACCAGGCCCCCACTCATGTCCCCTATCACCCCCACCCCCCCAGCAGTGCAGGGGCAGCCTCCACCAGGCCCCCACTCATGTCTCCCACCCACCCCACCCCCCAGCCACCATGGGCAGCCCCCACCAGGCTCCCACCCATGTCTACCACCACCCCCACCCCCCAGCAGTGCAGGGGCACCCTCCACCAGGCCCCCACTCATGTCTCCCACCCACCCCACCCCCGAGCCACCATGGGCAGCCCCCACCAGGCTCCCACCCATGTCTACCACCACCCCCACCCCCCAGCAGTGCAGGGGCACCCTCCACCAGGCCCCGACTCATGTCTCCCACCCACCCCACCCCCCAGCCACCATGGGCAGCCCCCACCAGGCTCCCACCCATGTCTACCACCACCCCCACCCCCCAGCAGTGCAGGGGCACCCTCCACCAGGCCCCCACTCATGTCTCCCACCCACCCCACCCCCCAGCCACCATGGGCAGCCCCCACCAGGCTCCCACCCATGTCTACCACCACCCCACCCCCCAGCAGTGCAGGGGCACCCTCCACCAGGCCCCCACTCATGTCCCCTATCACCCCCACCCCCAGCAGTGCAGGGGCAGCCTCCACCAGGCACCCACTCATGTCTCCCACCACCCCCACCCCCCAGCCACCATGGGCAGCCCCCACCAGGCTCCCACCCATGTCTACCACCACCCCCACCCCCCCAGGACTGTGGGGCAGCCTCCACCAGGCCCCCACTCATGTCTCCCACCACCCCCACCCCCCAGCCACCAGGGGCAGCCTCCACCAGGCCCCCACTCATGTCTCCCACCACCCCCACCCCCCGCAGTGCAGGGGCAGCACCACCAGGCCCCCACTCATGTCCCCTATCACCCCCACCCCCCAGCAGTGCAGGGGCAGCCTCCACCAGGCCCCCACTCATGTCCCCTATCACCCCCACCCCCAGCAGTGCAGGGGCAGCCCCCACCAGGCTCCCACCCATGTCTACCACCACCCCCACCCCCCAGCACTGTGGGGCACCCTCCACCAGGCCCCCACTCATGTCCCCTATCACCCCCACCCCCCAGCAGTGCAGGGGCAGCCTCCACCAGGCCCCCACGCATGTCTCCCACCCACCCCACCCCCCAGCCACCATGGGCAGCCCCCACCAGGCTCCGACCCATGTCTACCACCACCCCCACCCCCCAGCAGTGCAGGGGCACCCTCCACCAGGCCCCCACTCATGTCTCCCACCCACCCCACCCCCCAGCCACCATGGGCAGCCCCCACCAGGCTCCCACCCATGTCTACCACCACCCCCACCCCCCAGCAGTGCAGGGGCACCCTCCACCAGGCCCCCACTCATGTCCCCTATCACCCCCACCCCCAGCAGTGCAGGGGCAGCCTCCACCAGGCCCCCACTCATGTCCCCTATCACCCCCACCCCCAGCCACCATGGGCAGCCCCCACCAGGCTCCCACCCATGTCTACCACCACCCCCACCCCCCAGCACTGTGGGGCAGCCTCCACCAGGCCCCCACTCATGTCTCCCACCACCCCCACCCCCCAGCCACCAGGGGCAGCCTCCACCAGGCCCCCACTCATGTCTCCCACCACCCCCACCCCCCAGCCACCAGGGGCAGCCTCCACCAGGCCCCCACTCATGTCTCCCACCACCCCCACCCCCCAGCCACCGGGGGCACCCTCCACCAGGCCCCCACTCATGTCCCCTATCACCCCCACCCCCAGCAGTGCAGGGGCAGCCTCCACCAGGCCCCCACTCATGTCCCCTATCACCCCCACCCCCAGCAGTGCAGGGGCAGCCTCCACCAGGCTCCCACCCATGTCTACCACCACCCCCACCCCCCAGTAGTGCAGGGGCAGCCTCCACCAGGCCCCCACTCATGTCTCCCACCACCCCCAACCCCCAGCAGTGCAGGGGCAGCACCACCAGACCCCCACTCATGTCTCCCACCACCCCCACCCCCCCGCAGTGCAGGGGCAGCACCACCAGGCCCCCACTCATGTCCCCTATCACCCCCACCCCCCAGCAGTGCAGGGGCAGCCTCCACCAGGCCCCCACTCATGTCCCCTATCACCCCCACCCCCCAGCAGTGCAGGGGCAGCCTCCACCAGGCCCCCACTCATGTCCCCTATCACCCCCACCCCCCAGCAGTGCAGGGGCAGCCTCCACCAGGCCCCCACTCATGTCTCCCACCCACCACCCCCCAGCCACCATGGGCAGCCCCCACCAGGCTCCCAGCCATGTCTACCACCACCCCCACCCCCCAGCAGTGCAGGGGCACCCTCCACCAGGCCCCCACTCATGTCTCCCACCCACCCCACCCGCAGCCACCATGGGCAGCCCCCACCAGGCTCCCACCCATGTCTACCACCACCCCACCGCCCAGCAGTGCAGGGGCACCCGCCACCAGGCCCTCACTCATGTCCCCTATCACCCCCACCCCCAGCAGTGCAGAGGCAGCCTCCACCAGGCCCCCACTCATGTCCCATATCACCCCCAGCCACCATGGGCAGCCCCCACCAGGCTCCCACCCATGTCTACCACCACCCCCACCCGCCAGCACTGTGGGGCAGCCTCCACCAGGCCCCCATCATGTCTCCCACCACCCCCACCCCCCAGCCACCAGGGGCAGCCTCCACCAGGCCCCCACTCATGTCTCCCAACACCCCCACCCCCCAGCCACCGGGGGCACCCTCCACCAGGCCCCCACTCATGTCCCCTATCACCCCCACCCCCAGCAGTGCAGGGGCAGCCTCCACCAGGCCCCCACTCATGTCCCCTATCACCCCCACCCCCAGCAGTGCAGGGGCAGCCTCCACCAGGCTCCCACCCATGTCTACCACCACTCCCACCCCCAGCAGTGCAGGGGCAGCCTCCACCAGGCCCCCACTCATGTCTCCCACCACCCCCACCCCCCAGCCACCATGGGCAGCCCCCACCAGGCTCCCACCCATGTCTACCACCACCCCCACCCCCCAGCCACCATGGGCAGCCCCCACCAGGCTCCCACCCATGTCTACCACCACCCCCACCCCCCAGCAGTGCAGGGGCACCCTCCACCAGGCCCCCACTCATGTCCCCTATCACCCCCACCCCCAGCAGTGCAGGGGCAGCCTCCACCAGGCCCCCACTCATGTCCCCCTGCACCCAGGTCCTCACAATCCCCAATCATGTGCGTTATGGTCAGCCTCCACAGCCAAAAGGCCCTACCAAGTAACCCATTCACCCACATGGAAATGGAAATTACATGTTACACCCCCAATGTTCATAAAGCAAATGAACCCATGTCCGTCACACACAATGGTTGCAATTGAATGGGAAAACACCCAACATGACATGCATGAAACCAATGAGATGATACCACACAGTGAAGTATGAAAACAAAATTGTATTAAAAAAAATAGAATGCAAATGAAATGAAACAAACTACAATGGCAATAAAAAAAGATAAGCTGCATGTCCATCAAAAAAATACAAAACTACAAATCTAAATTCAAAAAAATGTTGTCCAAAGTCACATTAAAAATAAAATCAATCCGAGAGAGAAAAATAAATGCAAAGACCATTGCTCCATGGTGAATAAATAAAAACAAAAAAAATAAAACAATCCAATGAAGAACTATGTACAAAACATCCAAGGGTCCATGAGCCCAACTGAAAAAAGGAAACCTACAAAAAACCCTAACTAAAATGCAACTATATACAAAAAGTGGAGCAGTGTCTGTCGACTCCAATCATAAGAAGAAACAAAGGAAACCTAAAACTAAAGAACTATATACAAAGGCGGCGGGCAAGTCCAGCGGCTCACTCCGTGGTGTTCCGGGCCAGGGCATCATCAAACTCCTCTTCGATGTCCCGGAGGCGGTCCTGTTCCATGGCCCCGAGGGTCCGCAATGACGACGCCATCTGCTCCTCAAACCCCCTGCGGATTGCCTCGAGGCACTCGGCCCGCCTCAGGGCCCTCGGCATGGAGTTCTCCGCCCTGACCATCGTGAGCCACGCCTCTTCCACCCGCCGCCGCTCCGCACCTATCTGCTGGCCCAACCGCAGCCACACGGAAGACACTTCCCGTCCTGGGTCCTCCTGCCCTCCGGCCGATGCCTGCCCCTCATGTTGATGGCCATGATGCCTCCCACGTTGACTCGGCTGCTGCCTCTGACGCAACCGCCTCTGCCAGCACGACGGCATCCAGGCTGATGGAATCCACTGACGCCGTCGTGCACGTGCCCTGCCTGATGATGCCGGCACATCCTCCATCTGCTGGGGTACAGTTGCTGTGGTGTCCACCCCTGCTGGACCTCCAACTCCCGACTGTGGCAGGGATGGGATCCCCACCGAGCTGGCTGCATTGGTCAGGGCAGGTCCACAGGGGGCCCTGGTGGCATCTGGGCCGGAAGACGGCAAGGGGAACGACCGGCGTATAGCCTCCACAGAGGAGGAGAGGGCCGCCAGATTGGCCGACACATGCAGGAAACCCCCGAACATGGAAGATCCCAATTGGGCCACGTCGGCACGGTGCTCTTCGTGATGACGTGCGTGCTCCTCCCGGGAAGCACGCACGTCATCACGAATTGCACCCACGCGCATCGTGACCCCAATCAGGACCTTCTCCATACGGCCACGGGTCCCCTCGTCCACAGGTGGAGGGGAGTCAGTTGACATGGACATCCCCTCTACCTGCGGACGGGCCTGGGACGGGGCATCCCTGCTGGTGCATGCTGGTGCACTCACAGGGTCAGGGACAGCGACATGCACAGGCCCCTCCACGGTGACCTGTGCTGCCTCCTGCCCCTGCCCCTGGACTGCACCACTTGCACCAGCAGGGATGCCCCCACCAGGCCCCATGTGTGCCTCAGTGGCGGCCTCCTCCTCCTCTGTGGAAACCACCAACCTGGATGGCTCCTCACCGTCTTCCGCCGTAGCAGGCCCCTGTGGGGGCTCACCCACCCCTTCTGCTGCAGCTGTGGGGGCATCCCCGCCGCCTTGCTCCACAGCGCCGTCTCCGCCCTCTTCTTCACTAGCCGCTGCATAGAGGGAGACATAGAACACAGGCATCAGGGTACTGTACAATGGTCCCCTAGACAGGAAGCAATAGCAGATGAGTACCACTGTCAAAGAACACTTCCATCATGCCCCTCCACAACACATGGGTCAGTCCAGGCAAAACACACACAGTAACAGGCATGGTGCATGCCATTGACATTTCCATACATGTCCAATGGACTCTTGAAACATACAATGATATGGAACTCACATGCATCATGGGTCATGCCTATCACATGCACACACTTCACCTCAGTCACATCCATCTGGCCTCATACACCCCAAACACAGCGGATACAAGGATAACTAGGCTGCATCAGTGAATCTGTGCATTGTCACAGACATGTGTCATGCATCCATGGCATTCACAAGTCACAGACACGCAGGTCAGGCACACAGACATGGCTACCATATATGTACCTGGCATCAGCACCCATCCCTCACCCCCACCCATGTCCAGGAACAGAGACTGGCATGCTCTCATGTGTAAAATCTGCATAGGGCTCCCCATGTCGCATTTAAACACATGCAACGACCATGTGGTTCACACATCACTGGTCGCACATGCATTACCATGATGTCCCTGCACACATACATGCGTACATGGCCTATGTCACACATACAGGCAAGTATCAGACAACCAGCACACCGCAACATGCCCTGTCTCACACAGCAATGCTTGGCCACTTACCGCTCAACTCCAGACGGGTCTCCCTCTCAAGGATCTGGGCGTGGAGCGCTGGGCGTACGCGTTCCAGGACCCTCATCTGGATGGAACTCATGTGGCCCCGGCCCCCCTCCACGAGGCGCCGGGCCTTCACGAGGGTCCTGGACCTCAAGTCCTCCCAGAGCTTCTTGATCTTCTGGACGTCGCGGGTTGCCACCCCCTCCGCGTTGATGGCAACCACACAGTCGGCCCAGATCCTCTCCCGTCCTTCCTTGCTGTCGCGGGACGATGCAAAGAGGGCATCATACTGCCCCAGGACATGCTCCACCAGGACACCAACTTCGGTGGCAGTGAAGCTGGTGCCCCTCTGCCCCTCTGGCCTGGGGTTGCCACTGGTGCCAGATGTCAAAGTGCCCGACATGGCAACCCCAGAGGCAGGAGTGGGTATGCAACTGGGTCCTGGGGCTGGGCTGTGGAGCGATGTTATCCCATTTGGGAGTCTTCTGTTCCAGCAGGGGTGGACACAGCAACTGGACCCCTGCAGATGGCTGATGTGCAGGCACCAAATGGCAGGGCACGGTGGCAGCAGGCATGCAGGCAGGCAGCAGCAGATGGCACGTGGGAGGTTGCTCGGGGCACTGGGGGGCAGTAATTCAGCCTTCTGGGCAGGAGCGTGGTCTTCCGTGTGTTTTCGTGTGGCCAGCTTGATACGGAGTGATTTGGCACGTGAAAATCCTGCACGTCAGCGTGAAATTCGAGGAAAGGGCCTTAGCGCGTAAGCGCGTCAGCACGCATACGCGATTCTATTGGACCAAAGGCCCTCAGCGCGTAAGCCCGTCTGTGACGTGACCCGCACGGGTGTTTCCCTCATAGCACGTGATGACGGAGCACACGTGGAAAGACTGCACGTCAGAGTGTCATCGCGTGTAATTGGAAAAAAGTGCGCGTACACGCGATTGGCCTATGTACGTGTATTTCAGGGGTGCGCGGGCACTTACACACGCGAGTACATCAGCGCACGTGTATTCGGGGGTGCGCGGGAATTTCCACACGCTCGCCTACAACACGCGCAAAGAAACACGTACGCCAGTAGGAAGCAGGCATACGTCGACCCGCGACGCATAAATTTGCGCGCAAAAAACTAACAAGCTCAGACGCCAGGATGAATATACCGTTCCTAGCAGCAGTGGCCGTGGGCTACCAAAGGAGGAGGAGGAGGATAGTCAGGCCCAGAATTTTCACACCCAGAACCAGCCTTTTTGGGATGCCTGATGACCAGGTGTATGGGAGGTACAGGTTTCCACCACACATAATACTGGACCTGGTGAGTGAGTGGGAGGATGACCTCACATCACCCACCCTGTGCTCCCAAGCACTCAGTCCCCTGGAGAAGGTCCTCAATGTACTGCACTTCTTAGCCACTGGATCATTTCAGCGGACAAGTGCCATAGTGGGTGGGGTGTCACAGGCCACGCAGTCACGCTGCCTACACCAGGTCTTGAACATCATCACTGCACGCCCATCAGTCCGCAGGCCCATATACCTGCCCAGAACACCTGCAGAAAGGCATGCTGCCGCCCTGGATTTTTACGGTGTGGCACGATTCCCCAAAGTGCTAGGTGCCATCGACTGCACCCATGTGGCTCTACGTCCCCCCAGGGCATCTGAGCACATCTATAGGAACCGCAAGCACTGGCATTCCATCAACGTGCAGGTAGTATGTAATGCCAAGGGAATCATCACCTCAGTATATGCCAACTATCCCGGGTCCACCCACGACAGCTTCATTTACCGAATGTCCACCCTAAGCCGGGACCTAGAAGCTGGGCGGCATGGCGATACATGGCTGCTTGGTGAGTATGAATGCCACTGCACATGCATGCATGTCAGATACTGAGCAAGGTCACAACCCCACCAATGATACCCATCACCACCTCCACAGGGGACAGTGCCTACCCTCTCAGCCCCCACATGATGACGCCAATTCGGAACCCCACCACGCCACTCGAGGTAAAATATAACACAGCCCACATTACAACCCGGGGCATAGTGGAGCGCACATTCGGAGTGCTTAAGTCACGCTTTCGCTCCCTTGACCGTTCTGGCAGGCAGCTGTTATACGCTCTCCCAGTAGTGTGCAGGATCATAGTGGCAGCATGTGTCCTGCACAACGTTGCAACACGCCGGGGCCTGGCCGTGGACATGGTGGTGCCCCCACATCCCCAACCACATGCCCGCCCGCTGCGCATGGGAGGGGAAAGGACACGGGGCGAGGCAGCCCGTACACAGCTAGTGGCTAATTACTTCACATAGAAATCACACCCCTGTGGAGTGCACACTGCCCTGGCACATACCATCTGACAATCAATGATGACTCAACCTGACAATGATCCTGAATGTCTGGAGAATCAACCGTCAAAACCATATCAGCCTGAGATTGTTCACCTGGATGTGTTACAATGTGTGCATCCCTACCTACACAGACAGCACCAATGCAGTTTCGTGAAAAAACACATTCATGCAGCTAAAATGAATACCCACTTGCAAAATGCAACATGAGGACAGTGCCATGTCACCCAACCCATCCCCAGCACCGCCACACGACACACCATGCCATGTCATGCTATGTGCGGGTAAACAAAGTAATCCCCACAACATGACACAAGTGTCACAAAGTACAGTGTCCCTACTTGAAACTCGCGACACCTGAAATGCTCACAGTAATGCAGGACCAACAACACACTTGAGCAGGTATTTAGCAATAACACTTATCAGCTACTGACCCTCAAAACTACCATTAACATGACATTACGAATGTAAGAAATAGGTAGTCTCACCACCTGGAAATGCCTGCACTCCCACCACTTCCAACTGTACAGTGTTGCCGCCATGTAGAGTTGTAGGTGCACTGCTGCCAACATGGACTCCATCTACAAAGTAGAGGGCCTTGTGTAGACATGAGGAAAGGACCTGCAAATTAGGAGGTAGACATGGATGATGAGTTACACATCAATGCAACATGCAGTGTACAACACAACAGCAATATGCACTAGGAATGTATACACAGTATTGACTAGACTACCCACACTTGTAGTGGGAGTCCAATGTCACCATGTACGTCAATGTCACTTGGGCACACCCTTTGCAAGCCCATGGAAACGGGAAGCAGGAGGGGTGTGTGGGACAAAACCCAAGCATCTGAACCAAATACATGACAAGCCTGCATGTGCCCAGCCACAATGCAGCGTATGCCCACGGGAGCCACACAAGGCAACACACTGTCCCAAAAAAAAAAAAAAAAATCAAAAATGGCCATTAATGGGCCCGGGGGGGTTGGGGAGGCCACCCAGGAGGTCCGAGGACAGGGTGCACACCAAAACCCACCTGTGTGGATCTTGCGAAAAAAAACCACCTCCATGGGCTCATGGCCCACACGGCTACCCTATTGTGGGAATATCACTGCTGTCGCTATTCTCACCCTGTGCAGCTGCATCCGGAGGTGGTGGCACTATGGGAGGCAGCCCACGCAAGGCCCTAGTCTGTTCCTCCATGGCTGCAAGCATGCGGGTGTGGTAGGTCTCGTTCTGGAGGATGAGTGTGCGGAGGTCCCCATGCAACAACTCACGGGATGCCCGGACCTCCGCCCTAGTTGCCTGCATCTCAGCTGAGAGCGTACGGGTGAGACACTCCAGCTGCTGTTCTGTCCTTCGGTTTGTTGAAGCCTCAAGCTCAACAAGTGTCGTCCTGAGGTGAAGGAGTTCCAGCCTCAGGGCTTCCCTGTGGCCCTGGGACTCTATGGAGATGGCTTCCTGCAGAGTTGCCAGTGCCGCCCGCCTGTCCCTGTTGGACGCCAACATGTCCTCCCTGTGTGACTGGCAGATGGAGTCGGTTGCCTGCTGTAGTCGCTCCATCTACACCCTAGCACATCCAGATGCTCCTGCTCGCATTTAGTAATTACCAGTAACTAACGTTCTTTTAACGTTTTTCCTTTTTGTACTTCCCAGTGTTATACCAACCCGCATTTCTCAAGGCGGCTCCAACCACGAGCACTCTCACAAACAGCTACTTCTGCACTACATGAACGCCATGGGTCCACAGTAAACTGCTGGCTCCATTACTATAACGTTAAGGTATAGACCACTTAGGAATCACCTAGGAATCACTTAGGAATCTATCCGTCTCCCCCCTCCTTTTTTCCTTGCAATTTTGCATGTTTTTCAAATTGTTTGCACCACTCTAAATTTTTCTCAGTAACAACGGTGGATCTTTTTCACCTTCTCCCTTTCAGAGTGCCAAAACATTGCTCCTGAAATCGGGTCCCTACTCGAAGACTCTGACCTTGCAGATGCAGGTTGTAAAGGAATCTGCCACCGCCAAACCCCATAGGCTGAAATCTCTGCACTGCCCTGTGTTCTATACAGGGTGAGTACAGTGCAGCAAGAATCCTTTCACCTTTTGGTTTTAAAAGTATCATCAGTACCATTATCCCACAATGTTCTATAAAAATAGGAATTCCTGTTTACATATTTGGGCCTATAGTATCCATTTATTGGATTGTGTTTTGTCACATATCTGCCTTACTTCTTTTACACTTAAAAACCTTTACTGTGTTACTTGTTTTTGGACTCTTTACAGATCCAATTGCCCTGAGGAAGGCTCTTCAATCAATGCCAACATTAATGGCCACAAGCCGAAACGTGCCCTTAGCACAGCCCATGTATTTTTGATTGTAAAACTGGGGATCTGTGTATGCATTTTCTATCTACAGTTTAAAAACTGACACGTAGGCAGCTTTATTCAAAACATGATCAAATGCTGATCATGAGTACATACAAAGGATAGGTACCTTTGTCCACAAGAAAGTTTGATTCAGTATTTCAAACATTGATTTTAATTGTGCATTTTGTTTGCTTTAATATGAAAGTATTTTTTTCCTTTGTTTCTTTACCCTTTACTGCATTTATATCTTGAATTATCCTGTTTGTAAACACAAACCATTCAAGTGGTCACTCTTTTGTTTTCCCTTTGTTTAAGTTTTTGTCTGAATATTTTATGTGTACATTTTCATGGCACTGTTCAGAACCATTACTCTTTACTTAAATTCAATGTATAATGAAAACATTTTAAACTTCCCTTTTTTTGTTTACATTAATAAACAATATGTATGACTAAATATATACATGTAGTTTGCCCTAATTGTTTATTCTGGAAGTTTCGTATTTTTTTCTGACTTCTCAAGAAGCAGAACATTCATTGTTTGGGAAAATTAATATATTAACCTAGACCATAAATTGTTTGGTCTTATGATAGTGAGAGTTACAACCCCGTGTTTATTTTTTTTGTGTTGCCCCGAACTCTCACTGAACACGCAGGGGGCTTCCCCTTTTTTGTAAAATGTAGTCGCTCCATCAGCCTTTCGGGGGGGGCAATGGAAGTGGCCACCCTATCCATGGCCTGAGCCATCATCTCTGATGATGCTGCCTGTTGGGTTGCCATACCGTAAATGGATTGCTCCCATGCGGTATTACCAGGTGGCGTACGGCCACCACGTCGGCGGGCACCACACCTGTCTGGGGCAAGGCGAACTGCACCTTGCTGTGCCGGCACTGCCTGAGGCTGCAGGACTGCATTCCCCCTCTGATCTGCTGGCCCAGGAACAGGATCAGATGTCGCGGAGTGTAACCCTGCATCCGTAACCACCAAAGGCGTAGCTGCCAACACTGACATCCCCATTGAGGGTTCTAACCCTGGTGCAGGTGGGTTGGACAGAACAGAATCCCTCCCAGGAACACTCACCTGCGACGGCACGTAGGTCTCATCATCCGAATCAACACCTGAGTACAGCGCGGGGGAGGTGCAGCCAGAGACACCCCTTGAGAGCACGACCTGCAGCAGTTGTGGGTTCTCACCCACCACCACACCACGTCCCTCACTGGTGGTCGGTCGGCCCTCAGACCCCTCCTGGGTCTGCACCATCTCCACAACCCCAGCAGTATCAGGTGCGTCTTCCCCTGCAAACAAATGGAAACAGGCATTAGCACCATGGCACACAATGAGGGCTGAGAAGCAACAGAACCAGTACTTGATTGACACATGTCCCACATGACTTAAACCCTCCCATGCATGCACCCTCACTGCGTATGAAGGGGAGGCAAATGGCACACGTTGATGACACCAAGATGGAAGATGAACACATTTGCTGCATGCTGCCTAGCAGTGGCATCACACATTGGCCTGTGATTGCCAGGTGAAATACACATGCCATCACACAGATGGCATGTACCATTGCTATTGAGTGAAGATGGAGAGGAGGGCAGCACTTATTCATTCAGTCCAGTTCCCTCATGTAAGAGCTTTTCTAATTCAAACAGGTCTGATTTTTCACCTGGAGCTGCCAGTCCAAAATGGTCCGATTGCACAGGGACATGTCTAAACAAATGATATCCAGGTAACAAAGTCACTCCACTTTACCATAGCCATTTCAGACATGTGACTAGAGGACTGAGAAATGCCTAGTAAAAGTGGTGGAATGCAAACAATCTGCCTGAATGAACAGAGAAAAATAAGCAATAATGTTGTGGCAAGGTGACTCTTCAAGGGCAACTGGCGTGCTGTTGGGCTAGATGTCTACTGTTGGCAGAAGGGATACTGCTATGGCCAAATGCTGCTGCGCAGAATGTATTGCATGAAGCACATGGGTGACCCAAACAACTCAGGCGCACACACCCTCACCTGGCACACAAACAGAAGCCCTCAAACACACACCATGCACATGGATGACACACACATGCATGTGCACTCACCAGACAATGCCTCATAATCAAGCAGATCTCCCACGCCTTGGATCTGTTCCTTCGTGACGTAGGTCCCAGCGACTGACTCATGTGGAGTGAGTTCCATGTCTTCTACTGGAGACCCACCTCCAGTCACTAGAGTTGCGGCATGACTTGAGGCCAGCTTATTCTTTGCCCTGCGCTTTAGGTCATTCCAGCGCTTATAGCAATCATTGGCTGTGCGCCTCACAATTCCAAGGGCACTTACGATGTCCGCAACGGTCTGCCAGTGTGCCTGGCGTTGTGCAGGTGTGGTCTTGGATCCTGCAACAATGACCATTTCGTTATCATGTGCGGACACATACTCGACAAGTGCATTCAGTTCGGCATCCGTGAAGCTGGGCTTCCTCGACGGGCCGGACTGTGTAGCCGTGTCTGGGGCATCAGCCTGTGCCGGACGAGCACTCTTCCTCTTCCGCTTGGAAGGTGGTGGTGATCCTGAGTGTCCTACGCCGCTCTGGACACTAGGGGCAGGAGCCCTGGTGGACTCTGTATCAGGAGTGTGGGATTGCACACTCAGCATGGGAGTTGGTGCAGGCATTGGCTCAAGTGTAATGGTGTCAGGGGGAATGTCAGCAGGATGGACTAGGACCGACACTGTCCTGGCTGGGTGTGTGAGAGCTGGGGTGGATGGAGCCGCAGCTGCCCCTGCAGCCTCTCCACCCTGCCTACTTGGGGCAGAAGATGACCTTGCTGCCCCTGAACCACGTGGCCTGATGACATCAACGTGCACCAGCGCACGTGTCATAGGCCTGCTGACCTGGAAGTCAGCCATGGAGTCAGCCAGGTCTGGTGCCACAATGGGCTGGTCCAACAAGGGCTGAGCATGGATGGTGTCAGCCACATCACCCTCAACCAGGGAGGGCGGGGGGGGATTATGGGTGCCCTTGACTGGTCCTCCACACATGGGGGAACAGGGTCACCCTGCAAGTAACGACCACGTCCCCTACCGGATCCACCACGGCCACGACTTGTGGCTCGTCCACCTTTGCCACCCTTACGGATTCCTCGCCTCCCAACCATGGCACTGATGTTAATGTGTGTATGGGAGTGGCTGTAAACTATTGTCCTGGGCAATTGGGGGTCAAAGGGGTTGGGTACCAGATGGTAATCGTACCCTAGTGCTCTAGCAAGGCTGAATGTGACCCCTGGGGAAAGATGACGGGTCACGCAACGCACAGGAAGCCCAAAAAAGGGAGATAACGTGCACGCAACCCCTCCTAGACCACGTCTGCGGAAAAAAAAACCTGCACTACGCTGTGGCACCCAGTAACACAAGAATGAACGTATGCGTGTCACACGCAGCCTAGAATGACCTCTGAAGGGGTAGGCTACACACGGGGCAAGCACAGATGTTAGATACGTGCGTGACTCACCGTCTGCCAAGAAAAAGAGCGTGAAAAAGAAGCGCGTGTGCGCGTTGGCAACACCCCCGCCAAAAGAAGAATTGTACGCTGTCTGAGGAGACAGGACAACAGTAGAAGGGAACGCTGTTTGAGGGAACAGGCCCAGGAAAACCAGAAAAAGAGAAAAAAGAGAAAAAGCTGTCAGAGGTAACAGGGAGTACGAACTTGAAACGCCGTGAAGTAAATCGCGTGTGAAACAACAAGAAGTACAGATTTCACCCACTCCCTCTCCACGAAAAGCACGTACAAGGAAATGGTGTTCTACACGTACCTTTTATGTAGGCCCACACGTCCAGCGTCACTTCCGCGTGTACGCGCTAGGGCCATTTCCACCAATTACACGCTTTGTCACTTCCGCGTGTACGCGCTAGGGCCATTTCCACCAATTACACGCTTTGTCACTTCCGCGTGTACGCGCTAGGGCCATTTCCACCAATTACACGCTTTGTCACTTTCGCGTGTACGTGCTAAGGCCATTTCCACCAATTACACGCTTTGACACTCGGACGTGTCTTTCATTTTTTTAACACGCAACATTTCAAACGTGTGCCATATTCAACGTGCACGTGACTTCATAGACGCGCATACGCTGGTGGCCTTTGGGCCAATGAATGTACAGACGTGTGCTGACGCGCTTACGCGCTAAGGGCCTTTCCTCGATTTACACACAGACGTGCTGGATTTTCACATGCAAAATCACTCCGTATCAAGCTGGCCACACGTTCACACACGGAAGACCACGCGCCTGCCCAGAAGGCCGAATTACTGCCCCCCAGAGCCCTGAGCACGCTCCCACCTGCCATCTGCTGCTGCCTGACTGCCTGCTGCCCACGTGCCCTGCCATTTGCTGCCTGCACATCAGCCAGGGGTGCTGTTGCTGTGACCACCCCTGCTGGAACCGAAGACTTCCGACTGCTTTTCCATCGCCCCACAGCCCAGCCCCAGGACCCAGTTGCCCACCCACTCCTGCCTCTGGGGTTGCCATGTCGGGCACTGCAACATCTGGCACCAGTGGCAACCCCCGGCCAAGGAGGCAGAGGGGCACCAGCTTCACTGCCACCGAAGTTGGTGTCCTGGTGGAGCATGTCCTGGGGCAGTATGATGCCCTCTTCGGAAGGTTGCGCGGCGACAAGGAAGGACGGACTCGGATCTGGATGGAAATCGTGACTGCCATCAACTCGGAGGAGGTGGCAGTCCGCGACTACGAACGTGTCAGGAAGCGCTGGGAGGACTTCAGGTCCAGGACCCTCAACAAGGCCCGGCGCCTCCTGAAGGCAGCGGATGGTAAGGGGCGCCGGGGCCACTTGTCGGAACATCAGATGAGGGTCCTGGAACGCATATCCCCAGCGCTCCACGTCCAGGTCCTTGAGAGGCAGACCCGTCTGGAGTCGAGCGGTAAGTGTACATGCATACTGATTGTAAACTGTGCGTGTGGTGTGCCAGGAGTGTGCAGGTTGAACATGTATTTTTATGTGGGCAAGTAGGGGGGGTGTACAGGGCCGTGAGGATGACACATGCGAGGGGTCTCATGTGTGACACATGGATGGTGCTTGTGTGTGTGGGCTTGCATGGCACAGGATGTGGAGGAATGATTGTCAGGTGTGACATGGATGTCGATCGGAACACTGCGACAGTTGGCGGAGGTGTACACATGCATGCAAGTTTGGTGGTGTGTGTGCATGTGTAGCGTACTCCCTATGTTGCATGTGATGTGTGGATGACCTTTGGCTGCTCATGCTGTTGTATGTGAATGGGTGGTGCTGGCTGTTGCAATATGGCTGTGTTATGGCTCATGTGTGCAAGTTGAAATGACATGTGTGTTGGGGATTGTGATGCCATGTCTGAGGTTTACCAATGACACTCATGTATAACTGTCATGTGTGTATCAGTCCATTGTACAGTGCCCTGATGCCTGTGTTTTCTTTCCCCCTGTCTGCAGCGTCATCTGATGAAGAGGGCGGAGAAGGTGCTGTGGAGCACAGCGGCAGGGGTCGCACCACCAGCCGGAGACGCAAGGCCCGGATCCCCTCCCAGGTTCTGATCTCGTCGGGGAGTGAGGAGTCCGGTGCCGTGTCCCAGGCCGCAGCTGCCGAGGTGAGGTCCAAGGGGCGGAGGTTGGAGTTGGACTCCTCGGCAGCAGAAGGGGCAGCTGGGACCCCACAGGGCCCAACGGAGGAAGATGGCACGGAGTCATCCAGGTTGGTGGGGGGTTTGGAGGAGGAGGAGGCCGTGCAAGCGACAGAGGCGGGGTCTGGAGGTGGGGATTCCACTGGTGCTAGTGGTGCAGTGCAGGATCAGGGACAGGAGGCAGCACAGGCGCGGAGGTGCCTGTGTGCAATCCTGTCCCTGCTCCTGTCACTGCATCATCTTGCACCAGCGGGGATGCCTACCTCCAGACCCGTTCTCAGGGAGGGGATTGGCTTACAACACCTGGCCTTCCTCTCCCTGCAGATGTGGCTATCCTGCACCAGGTTGAGCCTGTCCAGGGTGGGGTGGCGTTGCGTCAACGGGCCATGCGAGCTGACCTGCAGTCTTTTCATGATGAGTCGGCACGTCTTCGCGCATGGCTCGTTGACCGCGTTGACCCACTGGGACAGCTCACCAGGGCTGGATTCCTCCGTTTCCTGGACCTTGTTCGGACCCCCTCCTCCACGGAACCCCCTATGCCCCAGTCGTCCTCCATGCCATCTTCCCACCCATGTGTCACCTGGGTGCCTGTGGAGCTGCCTCCGACCGTGCGGCCAGGCTGGTGCACAACAGATCCCTGCCACAGTCGGGAGTCGGACGTCCAGCAGGGGTGGCCACATCAACGACTGCATAACTAATAACAGAGATATGTATTAGAAAATAGAAAGTTATGTAGAAGTTGTCTGTGGTCAATGATACCAAAAATAGTGGCAAATGTGTAATAATTGAACTTAGACAAAAGTGCAAGATGCTGTCTTTGTTGAGATAATTGTGAATGTACTTTTTAGTGGTGTTTTTACTGAGAGTAAATAAATTGATATTTTTGATAAAAAAAACTGTTTGGAATAAGTATGTTGTAATTTAATGAGTTAAACAACATGCAGGACTGAGTTAGAAGAAGGTACTGGAGAAGCAAGGGACCCTTTAAGCATTAGTGTGGTATGTTTAGTGGTTTTGACGTTTTGAGGGTTGTCTTAAAGAGGTCCAGATAAATATTCCCTCTAGTCTCTTAAAGTTTTTTCAGGAGGATGTGCAGGCACCATCGGACAGGGCACATGGACAGCAGCAGCTGCAGCAGCAGGAGGGTGTAGGTGGGAGCCACGATAGCTCGGGGCCTTCAACATCGGAGGGGCAGGCATCGGCCGGAGGGCAGGAGGACCCTGGACGGGAAGTGTCTTCCGTGTGGCAGCGGTTGGGCCACGCCATAGATGCGGAGCGGCGGCGGGCGGAAGAGGCGCGGCTCACGATGGTCAGGGCGGAGAACTCCATGCGGAGGGCCCTGAGGCGGGCCGAGTGCCTCGAGGCAATCCGCAGGGAGTTGGAGGTGAACATGTCAGCGTCCCTGTGGACCCTCGGGGCCATGGAACAGGACCGCCTCCGGGACATAGACGAGGAGTTCGATGATGCCCTGGCCCGGGACACCACTGAGTGAGCCGCTGGACTGGCCCGCCGCCATTGTATATAGTTATTTAGTGATAGATTTCCTTTATAGTTTATTTTTATTTAGAGTCGACGGACACTGCTCCACCTTTTGTATATAGTTCCATTTTAGATAGGTTTTTTGGTAGGTTTCATTTCTTCTGTTGGGATGATGGACCCTGAATACTTTGTACATAGTTGGACTTTGCATTTGGATATTTTTTTTACTATGAATATTTTTTTCCATGGAGCAATGGTTTTCTATTTCTTTTTTCCCTTCATTTCCTTTTTATGGACTTGAACTTTGGATGAAATTTTTTTGGATTATCATTTATTGATTTTAATTTGAAAAAGGACAGCCAGCTTGATTTTGTTATTTTTTTACTTGTGTATTTTGTTTAATTTTGATTGCCATTACTGTTGTTTTTAATACATTATTTTGATTTTTTCATTCTTCAATGTGTGGTTTCATCTCATTGTTTTCATGCATGTCATGATATGGGTTTTCAGGTTCACTTGCAACCATTGTGTGTGTGTGAGACACATGTGTTGATTTACATTGTTTCCATTGGAGTAGTATCATGGGCGCATGTAATACTTGGTTGTGTCTTTGGGTTGTGGTGGCTGGCCATGAGGCCCATGCTTGAGGATTGTCAGGGCCTGTGGGCAGGGGGACATGAGTGGGGGCCTGGTGGAGGCTGCCCCTGTACTGCTGGGGGGTGGGGGTGGGTGGTAGACATGAGTGGGGGCCTGGTGGAGGCTGCCCCTGCACTGCTGGGGGTGGGGGTGATAGGGGACATGAGTGGGAGCCTGGTGGGGGCTGCCCATGGTGGCTGGGGGGTGGGGTGGGTGGGAGACATGAGTGGGGGCCTGGTGGAGGCTGCCCATGGTGGCTGGGGGGTGGGGTGGGGGGGAGACATGGTTGGGAGCCTGGTGGAGGGTGCCCCACAGTGCTGGGGGGTGGGGTGGGGTGGGTGTTAGACATGAGTGGGGGCCTGGTGGAGGCTGCCCATGGTGGCTGGGGGGTGGGGTGGGTGGTAGACATGAGTGGGGGCCTGGTGGAGGGTGCCCCACACTGCTGGGAGGGGGTGGGGGGCGGTAGACATGAGTGGGAGCCTGGTGGGGGCTGCCCATGGTGGCTGGGGGGTGGGGTGGGTGGGAGACATGAGTGGGGGCCTGGTGGAGGCTGCCCATGGTGGCTGGGGGGTGGGGGTGGTGGGAGACATGGGTGGGGGCCTGGTGGCGGGTGCCCCACAGTGCTGGGGGGTTCGGGTGGGTGGGAGACATGAGTGGGGGCCTGGTGGAGGCTGCCCATGGTGGCTGGGGGGTGGGGGTGGTGGGAGACATGGGTGGGGGCCTGGTGGAGGGTGCCCCTGCACTGCTGGGGGTGGGGGTGATAGGGGACATGAGTGGGAGCCTGGTGAGGGCTGCCCATGGTGGCTGGGGGGTGGGGTGGGTGGGAGACATGAGTGGGGGCCTGGTGGAGGGTGCCCCACACTGCTGGGGGGGTGGGGGGTGGGAGACATGAGTGGGGGCCTGGTGGAGGCTGGGGGGTGGGGGTGGTGGGAGACATGGGTGGGAGCCTGGTGGGGGCTGCCCATGGTGGCTGGGGGGTGGGGGTGGTGGGAGACATGGGTGGGGGCCTGGTGGAGGGTGCCCCACACTGCTGCGGGGGGGGTGGGAGACATGAGTGGGGGCCTGGTGGAGGCTGCCCATGGTGGCTGGGGGGTGGGGTGGTGGGAGACATGGGTGGGAGCCTGGTGGGGACTGCCCATGGTGGCTGGGGGGTGGGGGTGGTGGGAGACATGGGTGGGGGCCTGGTGGAGGGTGCCCCACACTGCTGGGGGGATGGGGGGTGGGAGACATGAGTGGGGGCCTGGTGGGGGCTGCCCATGGTGGCTGGGGGGTGGGGTGGGTGGGAGACATGAGTGGGGGCCTGGTGGAGGCTGCCCATGGTGGCTGGGGGCCGGGGGTGGTGGGAGACATGGGTGGGAGCCTGGTGGGGGCTGCCCATGGTGGCTGGGGGGTGGGGTGGGTGGGAGACATGAGTGGGGGCCTGGTGGAGGCTGCCCATGGTGGCTGGGGGGTGGGGGTGGGGGGAGACATGGGTGGGGGCCTGGTGGAGGGTGCCCCACAGTGCTGGGGGGTGGGGTGGGTGGGAGACATGAGTGGGGGCCTGGTGGAGGCTGCCCATGGTGGCTGTGGGGTGGGGGTGGTGGGAGACATGGGTGGGGGCCTGGTGGAGGCTGCCCCTGCACTGCTGGGGGTTGGGGTGATAGGGGACATGAGTGGGAGCCTGGTGGGAGCTGCCCATGGTGGCTGGGGGGTGGGGTGGGTGGGAGACATGAGTGGGGGCCTGGTGGAGGCTGCCCATGGTGGCTGGGTGGTGGGGGTGGTGGGAGACATGGGTGGGGGCCTGGTGGAGGGTGCCCCACAGTGCTGGGGGGTGGGGTGGGTGGGAGACATGAGTGGGGGCCTGGTGGAGGCTGCCCATGGTGGCTGGGGGGTGGGGGTGGTGGGAGACATGAGTGGGGGCCTGGTGGAGGCTGCCCCTGCACTGCTGGGGGGTGGGGGTGGTGGTAGACATGGGTGGGAGCCTGGTGGGGGCTGCCCATGGTGGCTGGGGGGTGGGGGTGGTGGTAGACATGGGTGGGAGCCTGGTGGAGGCTGCCCCTGCACTGCTGGGGGGTGGGGTGGTGGTAGACATGGGTGGGAGCCTGGTGGGGGCTGCCCATGGTGGCTGGGGGGTGGGGTGGGTGGGAGACATGAGTGGGGGCCTGGTGGAGGGTGCCCCACACTGCTGGGGGGGGTGTGGGGGGTGGGAGACATGAGTGGGGGCCTGGTGGAGGCTGCCCATGGTGGCTGGGGGGTGGGGGTGGTGGGAGACATGGGTGGGAGCCTGGTGGGGGCTGCCCATAGTGGCTGGGGGCTGGGGGTGGTGGGAGACATGGGTGGGGGCCTGGTGGAGGGTGCCCCACACTGCTGGGGGGGGTGGGGGTGGGAGACATGAGTGGGGGCCTGGTGGAGGCTGCCCATGGTGGCTGGGGGGTGGGGTGGTGGGAGACATGGGTGGGAGCCTGGTGGGGGCTGCCCATGGTGGCTGGGGGGTGGGGGTGGTGGGGGACATGAGTGGGGGCCTGGTGGAGGCTGCCCCACAGTGCTGGGGGTGGGGGTGGTGGTAGACATGGGTGGGAGCCTGGTGGGGGCTGCACATGGTGGCTGGGGGGGTGGGGGTGATAGGGGACATGAGTGGGGGCCTGGTGGAGGGTGCCCCACACTGCTGGGGAGGGGTGGGGGGTGGGAGACATGAGCAGGTGTGCAGGGTAGTCCCCTGTTTTGTGGGCTGCCTGCAGGGGCCGTGGAGGGTGTACAGGGAACACCTGTGAGGACCCACCCAGCCTAATCGCGTGTGATTATTCCCGCGCACCACTGTAATACACGTACCCAGCCAAATCGCGTGTGATGATTCCCTCGCACCCCTGTAATACACGTACCCAGCCAAATCGCGTGTGATTATTCCCGCGCACCCATGTAATACACGTACCCAGCCAAATCGCGTGTGATTATTCCCGCGCACCCCTGTAATACACGTACCCAGCCAAATCGCGTGTGATTATTCCCGCGCACTCCTTTAATACACGTACCCAGCCAAATCGCGTGTGATTATTCCTGCGCACCCCTGTAATACACGTACCCAGCCAAATCGCGTGTGATAATTCCCGCGCACCCCTGTAATACACGTACCCAGCCAAATCGCGTGTGATAATTCCCGCGTACCCCTGTAATACACGTACCCTGGCTAATCGCGTGTGAAACTTGACGCGTACCCCTGTCATACACGTACCCAGCCAAATCGCGTGTGATAATTCCCGCGTACCCCTGTAATACACGTACCCTGGCTAATCGCGTGTAAAACTTCACGCGTACCCCTGTCATACACGTACCCTGGCTAATCGCGTGTAAAACTTCCCACGTACCCCTGTAATACACGTACCCTGGCTAATCGCGTGTAAAACTTCCCGCGCACCCCTGTAATACACTTACCCTGGCTAATCGCATGTAAAACTTCCCGCGTACCCCTGATATGAACGTTACCCACTTTGCGTTCCTTGTTTGGCAGCCCTGTAAACTGGTCCAGGGTTAGCGCAGCCCTTTGCGATGATTTAGCGATTTTGATGGCTTTTCCTTGCGCGAGGGCGTTCTTGGGGGCGTTACTGGCGCTGCTGCAGGGTCGCTGCGATACTCTGCGCCACGGCTGGTTTGGGAGCCTAAAATCCATGAATACACTGTGCGCGGAAATCGGTTTTGGCGCACGCGCCTGGCTAGACAATCGCACGCGGACACTCTGCGCCAGCCGCTTGCAACACTTTTCTGCGTAATTCTATGAATTACCCTGTTAATGTCAAATAAATGTACTTTACCAAATGTACAATCTTGCTGTTTGTTTTTAAACTACAGTTTCATATTCCGAATTGTGGCGCGCTGTGTTGTGAGATGATCTGTGTTGGTTTCCGGGTTCTGTGTGAAGTCGCGTAGAAGACGACTGGGCGCGTTTGGCTACGCAGCCCAGTAACGTCACGGAGACAGGCGGGGAATATGAATGCTTTGTTGATGTCAGGCTCAGGGGCGGGGGATATGATTTAGTGCCACAAAAGCAGGTCACCCAGGGCGATGGGGCAAGTGATAAGATTATCACAAAAGGGCAGCGCCCTGCTGCCTGTTTTCGCGTGTTTAGTAGACGAAAAATCGGATAAGGTCCATAGGACATTTTTCTACGATCGACCGACTTAGGCTTAAAAACACATGGCCGACCCGTAGGCCCAATAAAAATTTCTGACCGAACCATTCCTTTAAGAGCCACCACAGGGGATCTAGTGTACTGTGCTCCACATCTTGATGATGTTTTTCGTAGAGGTCAACCGCTGTACAGTCATAACCCAGCTTAAGTAATGCATGGCTGTGTTCGAGTACATAGGAGAGTGTTCCCTCAGAGCAGAAGATGACATTAGAGATTGCTTTGTCTTTCCTACCAGCAGGTTTGCATATATCCACAATGCTGATGTCCTTGGAGTGGATATATTTTTTAAAGTTTTATTTGTATTCAGTTCTAAAAGAACTTTTCCAAAATTACAAATTACAATTTATGAATAAATCAAATTACAAAATCACGAAAGCCTAAAGAATCCTAAAATCTGAAAACCTGAAGGCATGCATTAAGTCATGTATATGATATACATAGGAAAACACAATTTCTAACATTTTGCTTGCTTTGTATTGTGTTTAGCTATACCCAATTTGTCGTAGTGTAAAATATAACAATCTCACAATTGTGTCTAAGTCTGTGAATCTTTTAAAATCAACTAAAATCAATCATCTTAAATAGACATTGCATTCCATATTGCCCAAGGTACAAGAATTATAGCGATAAAACATTAAATAACATTAAAATAATCAGTAGAGATTATAAAATTATCCTAAAATAGAACAGAAATAGCTCATGAGTTACCCTCATACGTCAAATCAATTACAATTAGGCAGGTGTTTTTTGAGAACACACCCTAGCCGATACAAAGCAATATGTCAATATGTACACTTTCAGGCTCAGTGTTAAGGCAGTAGTTCCAAAATGCATCTTCCCTTATCGACAAGTAACTACGTTCCATACTGCCCAGAATGGTCATGTATTCGGTGTCCAGAATTGTACATTCAGTAAAAAGTTGATTTGCTGTCTCCAATTTTCTAGGCAATTTAGAATTACGGCAGCACCTATCCTTAAGTGGAATCCATGGCACAAGTGGAAAACATGAGCACCATGGAGAACATACAATGGCAGCTAGTTTATACGTAGCCTCAGTCGAAACTCTGCACTGATGGGCTCGGGCACTATCTCAGATATCTCTGGGGTTGGAGAAATCTGCGCGCAACCCACGAGACTTAAGAGTAGGTACGAGGTGTAGCCAGGTGTGCATAGTTGTTAATCCAATCCCACTGCTTAACTTTACGTTGGAAAATATTCGTTAAAAGGCCGTACCTAGTTCCTCTATTAAAGTCTGGGCACCATTCAATGCTCTTATATAAGTTAACAATTAACATATCAAATCTCTCTTCCATGAGACATTGACACAAATTCTCCCCCGGCCCTAGTAGCTAGAGTAGTTGACATTTTGGCTTTGTATGTATTTTCAGGTGCAGAAGTCCTTGTCTGATAAGCATCTGGCCCTTAAGCGAAACCAGCTCCAACTCAGCTGGAGGTATTCAATTGTAGAGAAAGGGCTCAGCCTCATGATACGCTTCCAGAAGGAACCCTCGATCAAATCCACCCAATACAAATCCCCCATGGCCAGTGCCTCCAAACCATACAGGACCATGGGGCAAAGGCAATGGCTGTATAGGGTCATTATCCCATCCAGAGAAGACCCATCTGTATTTCTAGCAAAGCTACCAATCAGTTGGGTCATGCATAGAGCCTTGGCCTTCTTGGCGTCCACTATATAGGTGTATGCTTTACTGCTACTCATGTCTAGTCCTAAATACGGGTATGAAGCAACATAGTCCACCTTCCTGAGGCTCGTAATAAAACTGGGACTCTTTTCCCTTTTGGAGGCGACCACCATCACCTTTGTCTTCACCATGTTAATACTCAAATCATTTTCCACCGCATATTTTATCGAACATGACTTTGGCTCCACTGTAGGTGTAGTTTAGCATAACCAAGTCCTCGGCTACCACAGGAGCACCATGGCTCACTCTCGGAAGTATTGTTGCAGGACTCACCAGAGGCGGGCCAGCTACTACCATATAACTGTATTTGAGGGTACGTGATCGTACCCACCCATTGGGCACCGGGAGCTCTGCCGGCTTGCGAGAGTTCGAGGAGCGGAAGTGGGTTAAGTGTAACATGCGATGCATGACTGGACAGTTTGAGTTATGGGGAGTTATTTAGGTGGGAGGGGGGAGTTGGGGGCATTAAAGGGAAGGGTAAGTGGCCTGGCGAACACAGTTGCACAGTGGTTATAATGCTCAGGATTATATTGGTCTGGTACATAGCAATTATTGAACTTGAGTTGTCACGCACACAATGGTTGGGGACCTAAAGGTTATGACCTGGAACATGAGGGGCCTCACTAAGTGTACCAAAAGGCAGAGGGTAATCACATACTTGAGAAGACTCAAGATTGGTATCACTATATTTCAAGAGGCACATCTAAATGAGCAAAAACTGTTGAAGCTGGCCAGTAAATGGGAAGGGGTGGTGATGGGCTCTAATTACTCCACCTCCACATATGCCAGAGGTGTCCTGACATGGATGGCGCCCTCTATTTCTTTTAAAGTATTGGACACTAAAACAGATAACGAGGGCAGAATGATGATTATACATGGTCTGCTGGAAAACAGTACGGTGAACATAGTGAACACTTACACGCCTAATCATGATGCCACAATCTTCTTCAAATCCCTGTACACAAGACTGGCCCCGTATAGAGATGGGATTGTGATTTGGGGAGACAATTTTAATTGTACCCTGAACCCCACAATCGATAGATCTGACAACAAATTCAAAAGGCATGCCCCCCCTAGCCACAATCCTGAACACACTCCTGTCACCATTTCAATTGGCGGATGTGTGGAGGTCCCTGCACGTAGATGGAAAAGACTATTCTCATTACTTGGACCCACACAGAGTTTACACCAGGTTAGATTATTTGTTTGTCTCTACTGAACACATAGCCGAATTTGTAGGGACTGCATTTTACCCCGAATCCTCTCGGATCATGCACCACTCTGGCTCGAATGGGTGATAGCGCCTCCAAGACCTCCGATACCCAATCAGAGACTTAGATTGAAGCACTGCTAGACACCACATTTCATGAACATGTCAGGCAGCACACAACTGAGTTTATTGAGACTAACGAAGGGAGTGTTGAACAAATAGGTACAGTTTGGGAAGCGTATAAGGTAGTAATAAGGGGGGAAATGATAGCCACGGCAGGGGGGAGTCAGGAAATCCATTATTTTTTCCTTGAAAGGACAGAAAATGAAATAGCTGAACTCGAGAGGAGCAATAGCAGAGGAGGTGAGCACTTGGAGGAGGAGATAGGACTCAGAGAGACGTGCCTGGCACACTGGAATAGGTTGGGCAAGTTCAGCTACGCTAAGTATATAGAGAGAGCCCACGCATTAGCGGATAAACCCGGCAGAATGCTTGCCTGGTTATATAAGAGCACTGATAAAAGGGTCCCAATATACTCCATACAAACAGAGGCCGGCAAGGAGGAACACACACAAGCTGGAGTGTATTTGGCATTTCAAGACTAATATAAACAGACACACATTTGGGCAATGACAAGGCCATTCTAGGCACATTAGACTTAATACACCTTCTAAATTTAGACAAGGCACAGATAGAGGGCCTGGAGGAACCCATCACTGCTGAGGAAGTCCTAGCCACTATAAGATTGCTACCTATGTGAAAATCACTGTGCACGGATGGTTTGCGGGGAGAATATTATAAAGAATATGCAAGCACCCTGGCACCAATCCTAGCCAAGGTATATAACAAATCCTTCAAGGCTGGACTCCTCCCTGATAGCATGAGAGAGGCCCTAACAATTCCACTGCTTAAGCCGCATAAAAGCGCCACAGATTGCGGATCTTATAGACCCCTGTTGCTACTGAACTAGGACCGTAAGATCCTCACAGCAGTGTTAGCAGGCAGACTGAGAAACTCTTCCTCGAGTTGGAGAGAGATTGTAGGAGTTTTTTGTGGCAGGGCGGTAGGTATAGGGTGACGGTGCATACGGTAAAGAGACCCTATGAGAGGGGAGGGTTGAGGATACCCAACTTCGAACTATATTACCTGGCGGCTCAGCTACAATATGTGGTCAATTGGATGGCAGACAAACCCACAGTTGACACCACTCTCCTACAGCCTGCGCTGGGTAAGCTGCACCTGAGGGACCTGGTATGGGTGCCTGAGCAGGACTCTGGGGAGTACCTATTGCTTGTGACCCTGGCCATCAAAACCTAGCATAGGGCCTGCAAAGTCATGGGAATCAAGGATCCGATCTCACCACAGATGCCCCTGGCTGCAGTAATGGCCGACAAAAGGGGACTGCAGGAGGGAGTCAGAGCTCATTGGAACCCTGGGGTATAGCGACAATAGGAGACTTATGGGATGTAAATACTCAGGTAGCCTTTTCGGTACAACAGTCATCCACGGGCATACACAGCGGCCAATTCCCGATGCACATGATTATTTTAAAAAATCGATTAAAAAACAGTGGCCAGAAGCTGATGGAGCTCAAATAACTAATGAAAACATGGAAACTATGCTAAACGTCTCGGAGGGTGGGCATGCCATTTCAAGGCTGTATGAGATCCTAATTGAGGCCACCACGAAGGAAGAAATTAGATGCAGGGTGGGTTGGGAGAGGGAGCTGGGGAGGGCCTTTGAGGATAAGGAGAGGGGTAACATCATAGCATACCACAAAAAGGTTTCGAGAAACACTAGGCTTCAGATGCTCCAATTTTACATAACCCAAAGGGCATACCTCACACCTGAGAGGATAGCCAAATTCAAAGGAGCAGGGGGTTCAGAAGTGCCCCAAATGCAATGTAGAAAATCCAGGCATGACACACATGTTTTGGGAATGTGCCGTTATACAGGGATTTTGGAATAACGTAGCCACCAAAGTGGCAGCAGGAGGCATTGACCTAGACTTGCAGTCACCGAGAGCATGTATATTGGGGCAGTTTAAAAGAAGTATGAAACAAAAAGCAAGGGGTAAGATCAAATACCTTATATATGCATTAGCTAAGAGGAGCATTGCCATGATGTGGAAAGCCAAGGTGGCCCCAAGTGTAAACAAGTGGTGGGAAGACTTGAGAAAATGGTCCACAGCCGAAACAGGAGTGTGGGAGAAGGCAATGAGGGAGCAAAAACAGGGACCAGGCCAGATCTCATGCAATGGATAACCCTAACTGTAGCGATGTTCAGTGAGACCACAGATAATGACTCAGCCCAGATGTGATAGTTTTAAATGTTGCCAGATCACCAGACCTGCTGTCGATACGGATTACTCTTTGAGAGCTTGGGGGGGTGGGTATAGGGTGGGTTGTTGGGGTATGTTTGTATGGTTTAAACATTAAATCATGCGGTATTGCCATGGTAGAAGATTGACGGGAGTGACCTGTGTGCGATGTTAACTAAAACCAATGCAAGATATTTAAAAAAAAAACGTTGTTATGATACATAAAGAATATAATTATTAAATCTGCACCCGCTAATTTTTGTATGCTTTCGTGGACTGTTTATCTAACAGGATTGTTGTGGGCCAAGAAAAAAACAAAGGAACTGATTCAGAGACATTTTGTGATAAAAGTGAAGAAGCCAGAGGAAGGGAATCCCCCTTAAGAGATAGAGACTTTTCCATTCCTGGAGAACATTTATGTTGGAGTATTCTTCTTTTGTTTAAGAACACTTTTTCCAGAGATCAGGTTATAAACATTCCCCATATCACTTTGTTTTATTTTAGTCTGACCGTCAGGATAGATTGATTGGACACAAGGATGGCTTTTTATTTATGACATCCTGACAAAGATAGATCTTAGTATTGGTTTTTAGGCTGCAAACCTTCTCTTTAGAATAGGGTCAGAGACGCATTTTCCCAACCCGTTTAAGTTGAATAAAAGTTTATAAACAAAACATAAAAAAGAATTTAAAAAATCAAATAAAAATAAGTCATCGGAATAGAGCATACAGGGGATAGCCCTCCCGAGTGGATAAAGCGAGGAGGAATAACAGCATGAAACAGTTCAAGTGCCCGATTCCTGTTTACATATGCACACCTTTCACGTCCAAAGACACTTTTAATCTGTAGGGTTGTAGTGGTCCTTTTTTCAGATTGACTAGAATCTTTGGCCACCAAACTTGCAGATTTAAGCAATTGATGGCAGTCAGTCGAGTCTGTTTGCACTGCTGCATGCGAGATGGCTGGTATTGGGGCTATCGCTGCGTTGTAGGCAGAGTGCCTTGTGATTGAAATAAGTATTTCAGTTTGAATGAGACATCACCGTTTTCTAAGTTGTTTTGGCCCCTACATTTCCTTGTGTTCTTATTTGCCCTTACGTTCTTGGGGCACTGAGTGTCCTTGCTATTGTTAGGGAGAATTCTCAAAAATGTGCTAATTCCCTTCACCTTAGAGACCCCCAGCAACTTTGCTGGATTTTGAGGACTTCATTTCTTTACCAGGAGAGAGTGTGACCTTTTTCCCCACTCTCTCATGTATTTTTATATGTGTTGTACCTCTGTGTTTTCTTTGGTTATGGAGTCTAAACAACTCCATAGGCATCATCTTTCATTTGTGTCACACAGCACCCTCAGTGCAGTGGCACAGGGAAGCCTTTCAGGTTTTCCCAAGGTTTAAATACCATCTCTGGGATGAACTACTGTTCCTCAGAGTAAGTAAAGCGAAATTGACTTTACTAGTCTTTTAAATTCTTAGACCCAGCACACCCTATCTTACAATAGAGTGCTGGAGGCGCTACTTATTATGCCCTGTGTCTAGATACTCATGTAGCAGTCAAATGCTACCCTTTCCTCTCAGAATGGCTGGTGGTAGTGGTTTTACAATGAACTACCATGATTATCCCGACCGCGAACTATTCGTAGCTCCGGTAACATTAAATCGCAGGAGCCATGTTTTTCAAGATGGCATCTGAGCCCCCTCTGTAAAAACAGGTCCTGGTCTTCTTTTTTCGCCATTTCTTTGTGGAAAGGTGCTTCTAGAGTTTGTCTCTGCGTGCCAAACTTAGTTTGGTCCCTTTGTTCCTTCACCTTTGGTGGGCTTCAGGAGTGAAGCCCACCTCTGGCGCCCGAGTGTTTGGGGTGGGCAGGAAGTGAGGGAGGTGCCCGAAACTCCCCGTGCTTAGTCTTCTAGGAGACCTAAATGCACTCTGTGGTGATTGGCTGGCTGACTGTCCGGCAGGAACAACCACCCTGCTGGGTGAGTGACAGCTAGGCTGGAATGAATGGGAGAGAAGTGAATAAAAGGCGAGTCTCTTGGCTTGGAAGGCAGAGTCGGCCACTGGAACAAAAGAACCGAAGACGAGCTTGAAGAGGACGGCTGCTGCAACTCCTGGACCGTTGGTTTGCCCGGTGAAGCCCTGCTGCAGGTGCAAATCACCAAGTTCACCTCGACAGAGAAGCCATGCAAGGACGACTTCTCCCTTTGAGTTGGTGGGACCAATCAACTCAACAGTAAGCCATCTGGATACCTATCTCGGAGCTGATTACATCTTTCTCAGAGTGCTGTAGGAAACCGTATAAGGGAGAGGGACACCAGTTTGTGTGCGTTACTTAAAGCCACAGGAATTGAAGTTTGCCAGTTGCAAGCTTTTTGACCAGTCCCAGGGCAGTGCAGGAGTCCCCCGACATCCTCCCTCTTATCCCCACGAGTGAGGCACAGGAACAGCGAGATCTGCAGGAACTGCCAGGAATAGAAGTCATCAGCTGCATCTTTTTCTTCATTGTAAGGTACTGTGAAATGAGACTGAGAGTACTTACCTCTCACGGTGAAAGTGCTTGAAACTTTTGCAACTCGCAGGCCTAATCAGCGTGTGACTCAACATATGATTCTTCTTTTTACAAACTACTTCTGAGAACTTGTGCAGAGACTTTACCGTTTACTTACCAGAACCGCTTTATCCTATCCAAGGCTTTCGCCCATTGACTTCGGCCTAGCCTATTGAATTGAATTAACTCTTCTGGTGACCACAAAATATCTACACTGTCTAAGAATAATTGTAAGCTTTCATGTTCTAATAATCTTGACCTTTTACTCCTCTTGAAAAGTATTCTGAAATAGTATTGAAGTATATGTGTGTGTTATATAATTGCCTCCTACTTATGAATGTTTTATAACTGACAGATACATAAATTAATAAGTATTTATCAAAGAAACCTTGAGTATAAGAGTTTCTTTGAACACCTGTGATTGTAGACCTCTGTGTAACATCATTACTGCTCACATTCCCCTCTTGAGATAAGCCTGGCTGCTCAGCTCCGCTACCAAAACTGTGTAGTACAGACTTATACCAAAGGTTGGTTTGCTTACACCTGTAGTCATAGTTGTGTGTAGTGGTCCCAGAGGCTACTGCATACAAACTCTGCCTAACAGCTATGTCCACCTTTTAAGGCTTTTTCCCTAGACATTGTACTACCTTGACAGTTGCCCTTTGCTTCTTCCTTAGAGGGGACAATTTGTGTGTCGGGAATTGTAGCACAGTTCGACAGAGAGGGACGAGCTTTAGGTGGAACTGATTTAATAGCTAAGGCTGAACCCGTATTGTGAGGTAGATTATTATTTTTGCCTGAGCAAACAATTCCATCCTTTAATTGCTTTGCTTGTTTTTCCTAATCCTTTGAATATTGAGTGGAATAGCTGTTCCATTCTTGCTCCAGTGTCCATATATTTATGGGTCATTAGATGACATAATACGTGTATGTAACCCATATGTAAGGCTGCCTTGAAGCTCAAAATGCAGCTGCTTTCTGACGCTGCCACCAGTAGATGTCTCGGGAGTCTTTTGAACTGTGTTTTAATTTGACAGGTGGCTTCGAAATATCCTTTGCATGGTAGTGGTGTCTAGTAGCCATATGGATATATGTCTACCTCTGATGGTCTGAAATGTGGAGCCTGGGCAATGTTCTTGTATATTTCTTCACTGATTATGTTGACGGTTGCCCCTGTGTCTACTACGAACTCCGCTTGTAGGTCATTTATTTCTAGCAGAAAAGTCAGACTCTGTTCCTTCGCTATCTGGTTGCAGTGCATAGAGGTAGCCTTTCTTTTGTGGTTCTTCTGCTGATGAGCTTGATCCACTATCCGAGGGTGACTGTTCGACGAGATATCTTATGTGCCGTCCTGTCCTTCTTGGTTGACGAGATGTCGATGGGTGACGTAATCACCATTCTGTTGTCTTCTTTTATTCTTGTTTTATGTCCTCTATCCGAAGGCTTTCTCTGTATAGACTCGCCGAGTTGTCTTGGTGATGCATCATTGTCGCTGGAATTGCAATGGCCTTTTCCTTCACCCTTGGCATCGATGAGCTTGCGCCTTATCCTCTTGCAGCACTGCGAGACATTTTACATACCGCCTTGAAATGGTTTTCATCTCCGCAGGCTGCACATTGTTGGCAGATGGCTGGGCACATTCCCTCATGTGGAAATTTGTACCCAAATCGAAAAATAATTGGTCTACCAGTCCTGGCGGGTGAGTGGCTGTCGCCATCTTGTTTATCGTTGCAGTATTAGGACCCAGTATTTTTAATTTGTTCATTGCTTCTGCTTGATGCTCCACTGCCATAGATTAATGCACCAGATCTCTTCCAAAGTCCTGGGCTTTTGAAGTAGGAGTTTTCTGTATTGTGTCGACTCACATACTGCTATTATCTGATATCGCAACGCCTCATCATTCGAGTAATTCTGTGTCGTGGTGTGGAACATGTGTCTTTCGTAGTCCACATTTGTGTGTGACGTGAAATAATCAGTCAACACTGCTCTGAGCATTCTGTAGGAGTCCATTGCATCTTCAGGTAGTTCATCTACTATGTCTCTTACTGTCGGACCTATGGACAAGGAGAGCAGGCATCTTTTCTTGTCGTCGTCAAGCAGGCCTATTGCTTTGAGATAGACATCGAAGTCCCTCACCCATCTTGCCCATCTGGTCCTGGATTACTGGTTTCTGTGATATCGAATGCTCTTGGTAGTTGCATGGATAGGCCTTCCTGGAAGCACGTTGGGAAACCATTTGGTGAGGTGACTGTTACCGTGTCTGGGTTCTCTTCCTCCAACATTATGGCAGGGCCTCAGAGTCAAGTGGCCCACTGTAAGATATACTGTAAGTGAGGTAGCGTCTGATCTCTCACCCTGGTGTTGGTTCACTTGCCATGCTGTTAATGTTTCCTGGTGTTTTGTTGTATGCTGGATGTCCAACTCAGCTGAGCTCACCCCGCTTGTGCCTCAGCTGCACGTGACTTGTCCTTCAGGATTTCTCAAGTGTCCTCCTTCTTCTCTATACATGTGTCTTCATGTGATCATTCCCCCCTTGGGCCCATGGCTGATGATGTGCTTCTTTTACTCAAGTCGTTAGCTGTCAGTGTCAGTGATTCTTACCGACCCTTCACAGGATCGCCATGTATTGTGCTGCTTAGGCCTTCCCAGCGCGTGTTTTCTCTGCACTGCCTCGCCAACACGGACACTGCAGTCTGTACTGCGCTCACCAACCACTGTGTTGTGGCAGGTGCTTCAGACCAATCTACGGGTTCCCAACAGCCCCAGTACAGCGGGTGCACAGGCTGCGCAGCGGTCCCTGGCAGTTAAATGTTTCACACTTCGCAGGTTCACCGCTTCATCACCAGTGTGTTGTCGTGGGCCTTGGGACCTTCAAGACCACCCACCAGATATCCCACACTGCGCCCTGCACCCAAAGGAAGACGCGGACAGAGAGAAGTAAAGGTAATGGTTGTGACTAATGCACAGGTGTGCAGTCACGTGTGGGTGTTTGGTGAACATGGGCGGTTGTGGCCATGTGTTGTAGGCAAATAAAAGAGGCGTGCGGGCTCCCGCACGCTAGTTGCTTGAACTCTAATGCTGGCTCTGTGTGTATTTATTTTGTGTGTGTCACTGAGTTGGGCCTGGCCTCTCCAGAGCCCTTAACAACTGGCGACAAGGGTTTGTAGAAATTGCGTGTGTGCCGGCCTTCCCAACACGCACACCATTGCCTGGCTCCTGTGGTGGGAGCTACCGGCAGCAAGGGTTCCCTGTGGCGCAGCCGACCCTCCCGGCACGCCCGAGGTGCCTCAATGTGCGGGGAAAGTAAACAAAAAAAAGAAGGTTTGTGGCACGTACAGCACGTGAAGAGGAAGCATCCATCTGGCTTTGCAGCCAGCGCGCTGCCAACCCACACAGCATGGCGCCTGCCCAAACTCCCGCCTCGAGAATTCCCTCGGCGGTGGAGCACGGGCTGTGAAAGTGAAACACTTGCGGTTGGCCGGGTATCCAGAAGAGCCCTGCCGATGAGTGAAGTGAACAATCCCTGCACTCCCACCTCAGCAGACTTCTCTGTGGTGGAGCGCAGGGCGGGGGACCATAAAGACAATATATGTACATGAAACAAGACCACCCGGACTATGCCGGTGCGAGGCAGATTGCTGCAGCTGCCAGCCCCACGGTGGCTGTCGCCTCAAGAGTGCTTGCGTGTCGCAAAAACTGTGCAAGTTCTGTGGAGGGGGTTGCCGCACACGGGGCCGTGTCCATTGGTGGGACGGCAGTGTGGATGGTGCCACAATGCAGGAACCTTCTCCATTTACCGGGGTCAATGAGCCAGAGCCATGTAGAAAGCGGTGGGCAGAGATTGCTGCCAACATGGCGTTCATCGTAGAGGAAGCCAATGGTATGGAGGAGGATACAGGAGAGTGCATAAACGAGAACGAGGTGATCGCATCACTTGAGTGGGACTACAACACTGAAGATGTGTTCTTCCTGTCAGGGCAGGAGCTGTTACCACCAGCAGGCAAACTAGAACAGGAGCCGAGGCCACCGGCAAGCGACTAAGTGGCAGCCAAGCGGTAAGGCAGCAGAAGAGGGCCCAGAAGGCCTGTGCCCGCCAGCGCATGAGTACGAGTGGCCAAAGATAGAGCCGCGGCTGGACTCTAGATGTGATTTAGGCTGTTGTTAATAAAAGTTTATGTTGTTGTTCAGGTTCTTACCCTTGGCATCGGATGTTGTGACTAATGCATAAGCAGTGCAGTCATCTGTGGGTGTTTGGTGACCACAGCACGTCGCTGCCACGGACGGCTGTGGTCACGTGTTGTATGCAAATGAAAGAGGCGTGCAGTCTCCCATGCATCAGTTGCTTGAACTCTAATGCTGACTCTGTGCATTTATTTTGTGTGTGTTACTGAGTTGGGCCTGGTCTCCCCAGAGCCCTTAACAGTAACCTCTTTATTCTTCCTTCTCCTTCCTTATTACCCCTTTCTTCTCCCTTTCCTCCCTATCATATCCCGTTCAGTGCCTTCCCCCTATGAGGTTGTCCCCCCCTCATGAGACAGCTTTCCTGGCTTCATGATAATATAGCAGGGTGCGCTATTTTGATGTGCACTACTTTCCATGCACTGTTTTGAGTTTTTCTATTTTGAAATGTGCTGTTTTTAATCAAGACCCTCTTTCTGCATCTTTGGGGGGAATGTCCTGGCTTGAGGGACTTGTGGTTGGAGGTAAGATCTGCAATAAGTTATGGAGTAGGATTTCCAATCCCTGAGTTGGCGCAAAAACCTCTAAGAGTCTACAGAGTAGGCAGGAGCACATTTGTGGAGGGTGAATAGTGTGCGGTGTGCGAAGCAGTGTGTCTGGTGTGAGTCGTAAGGACAGACCGCTGCTGAAAACACGCTTCACTCTGCAGTCCTCTTTCGATCCCTACTGATTTCTACTGAACCAGAAAGGACTTCCTACTTAAACATCGCGCAGGCGCGGAGCGCGGCGCGGTGTGCGAAGCAGTGTGTCTGGTGTGAGTCGTGAGGACAGACCGCTGCTGAAAACACACTTCACTCTGCAGTCCTCTTTCGATCCTTACTGATTTCTACTGAAGCAGAAAGGACTTCCTACTTAAACACCGCGCAGGCGCAGAGCGCGGCGCAGTGTGCAAAGCAGTGTGTCTGGTGTGAGTCATGAGGACAGACCGCTGCTGAAAACACACTTCACTCTGCAGTCCTCTTTCGATCCCTACTGATTTCTACTGAAACAGAAAGGACTTCCTACTTAAACACTGCGCAGGCGCGGAGCGCGGCACAGTGTGCGAAGCAGTATGTCTGGTGTCCAGTGTCAGGTGCCAGGTGACGAGGTAAGCAGCCCTTCACGGCAAGGGCTGTGCGTTCAACCTCATTAATCCACTCTGACTCTTACGGCAATTCCACTTACAGTCAAGCCACAGTCAAGCCTTTCCTCATGGCACCTCTTTCACCAACTGGAGACGACATAAGCCGTCGTCTGCGGAGCATAAAATCATCCCAAGAACAGCTAGAACCACAAGTCATCCAGGATCCTAGGGAACCGAGGGAGGGAAAAAGTTGCAAAACAGGAAAAGGTTCCTCTGTGCCATCAACGTCGACCCCGACTGAAAAAATCAAAAACCCCATCCCCTCCGCTCTCACAAAGTTACTGCAACTTCTGAAAGAGTTCTCCCAGCCATTAAACCCACATCCGCAAGCGGACGTTGAGGCCATTGTGTCCCTCGAGGGGGAGAGCTTAACCACCATCGAGCCCCCTCCAGCGTTGCCTGTGGCTGAGGCGGCGGAGGTAGAAAACTTGCAAGAGGCCGTTACAAAGAAGCTCACCCCAGCGGTTGTATCTTCGAGTCCATTAGGATCACCTTCGCGCAAAGCACCCGGCAGTCCCACCGTCTTGACGAGTGAGTCCTCGCCGGAGACTGTCGGAGGACAGTCGCAGCTGGGCTCTGAATGGCTGGGTGCAGCGCGCACGACTCGACCCACCGCTGAGGCTACGCCTCTCAGGCCTCCCTTAGCAGCACTGCACTTCCATGCAGTAACTCGGGAGAACATTTCAAGTAAAGTAAGCGCAAGCATTCAGCCGCCAGCCCCGCCAGCCGAAGGGAAAGTGACTACAGCCCAAATTCACCAAAGTAAATTCACACCTGGAAAGCAGCAAAAACGGCCAAAGCAAAGCAAGCAGTTAAATACACAAGCTACCCCTAAGGGAAACATTTCCAACGACTCATGGGATACGGAAAACGAGGAGCAAACCCATTCGCCAAACGACTCAGTGTTCGAAGTATCTCACGGGTCATCCTCCTTCCATCAGATGGCGGTCGCTGAAGCAAATGAGCCGACAGGCCAAAATTCGCCTGGGAAAGTCCCAAAGTCCGGTGTGTGCCCACCACACGCCACCTCTACGCAAAGCCCAAACTCTGCCTTGGTTGTGGATCTCCCTCCAGCCTTAGGTGAGACTCAGTCGACGCTTCAGGGCCCCCAAACTAGAGCGCCAGGACACCCAAACCAGGCCTCAAAGACTTTGTTCTCAAAAGTGACCACAAAAACAAGATCTACATCCGAAAAAACATTTACCAAGAAACATCGGAAACTAGTCCCAAAAACTCAAGGGGGCTCAAAATGTCTACCAGCGCCCCTGATATCTGCAACTCTAAAAGAATACTTCATAACACAACACAAAAGAAATCTAGACCAAGACCCTGAGTTGTCCGATGCAGAAATCCTGGAGGCTATCCAAGACTCGCCCCAAAGATCCAAAGCACGAAAAACGGACCTGACCCCGCAGGGCTCGCGGTTAAGCCCAAAACCTCAACCACAACCTGGCCCAACTACGGACAGGATCGTGGTGACTGATAGCTCAGTGCCACAAACAAACAGCAAACATAATTAAAAAAACGAGAGCGCCCAAAACAGAACAGATATTGGATCTCAAAACACCGAATCATCACACGACAACTCTGACACTGAACCCGCGCCGGAAGTCGAAAAGAATCACACTCCAGATACCCTGACAAGAGACAGGTGTATTCCAGATCCTAGAAATCGCCAGACCGTGGACCACTACGCATGGACTCGGCCACACATTCAGGGAAAACCTAGCAGACTCTCGGGAGAATTCCCTCTCATCACCCAAGGAGAAACGACACCAGCAGAAAAAAGATCCTCGGAAAGATTGTCCCAGCCTTCTACGGACAGAGGCCTAAAAACTCCAACAAAACCACGTCACTCAAGTGAAATTCCACTTACGGCAGACAAGGAGACACCATAAAAAAAATAAATAGATCTTCTATCCATCATGTCGGCATTCACGATAGCCCTAAATCCATTTGGCAAGCTCTATGACTCAATCCACAAGGCCCTCACAGATAACACCGCAATGATAAGCACCATGAAAGACAAACTGTCCTTCATAGAAGGCTACCTAACTGCAGTTGAGCGAAACTGTAACAGTACGGAAAAAATCTTGGGCAAAAAAATAGACAAACTGGGCGAGGAACTGTGTAAGAACAGAATCTTGGGGCAAACCACCAAACCATTCAATCAAATTCTACCCAGACTTTAGACAGCGAGAAGTTCAAGGAACTGGCCCCTATTTTTACAAAAATCTCGACAAAGCACTCTTCACTAATATCACCAGCAGACCCCGTAGGCCAGTCGGCAAGAAGCGCAAATCAAATAAAGGAGAGGAACCTTTCAAACACTCTACTATGCACACAAGTTAAGTCGACAGAGGAAAAGCCGCCGCAGGGCCCCAACCCTAAAGTCTACACGTCTCATAATCAAAGGGGGAATAACAGTCCCAAAACAGCAAAAACCCAAATCAAGGTAGGCCCCGCGGTCGTCCTGATAACAAATGATGACCATGACCTTTCCTTGGACCTGGGGGAAACATCCCAGCACCTAGATGCCGAAGAATCTACTCCTGCTCCATCGACAAATCCAGTGATAGTAACTAAGACAGTCCCTGATCTTGGCAAGGAACAAGTGGCACCTACCCCTCGGGACAGAGAAAAACTAACAGTCGAAAAGTCGGTGGCTCGCACTCAAAGGCCGCGCTCAAACCCTCCAAGCGCTGCTTTAGAAGCCCTCAAAAACCTAAAGAAAACCGAAAATCACAGACCTGATCTGAAACTCGAACCGAGATTAGGACAAAACCATCGACACGATAGTCACTGAGTCCACTCTTTCAAGAAGTCCATGAGAACTAGTGAGGCGGAAGTCAAAATAAACTCCAAACTGGCTGACTCGTCGCTTTTCAAATTGGAACAAACCTCAGCTTAAGACAGCTACCTGGTACTAAATCGAAGAACAGTATTGAGAATACTGGGAAAAATCGACAAGCTCAAACACATAACTTCTGACGACTTCATACTCATCGAGCCTTATCATCGGGAGCACAAAGCAAAAGCATATCTCCACATAAGAAACAAGGCGTTAAGTGAAATCACCTCCGAAGTAACGAAAGACCTTCACTACATAGGTCTAAAAATACAACACCTGCAGAAGCCCAAAACAGTCCAGGTGGGCGGCGACAGGTCAAGGAGGGGGCCCTCGAGCCAACGCCACGATAAGCGCTCCCCATCAAGAGACTACAGACGGACAGACGCCAGAAAAAGACGGGAAGAGGAGGGGGTCAAACTCCATGACGATCGCTTAAAAAAGTGGAATCATGAAAATTATGCATCGTCCACCTCCTCTCACATACTCGCTGAGAGCACCCAAGAGCGACATCAGACAGAAGCAAAGGTGACCCCGCCGTAGAGGGAGTCGACAGAAACACCTGCCTCAAATCCATGGAAATGGATTGCTGACACTTTCTCACGAAATCAAAGGAAATAGCAGCGACCGTTGTGTTCCACTGATACCAAGAGGCTGTCTGAGAACTCAACGACCCAGCTCAAAGAAAGTGCCCTCACAATGGCATCATGGAACACCAGAGGATACCGCCACCTAACCAGACCAAGTGACATAAATCTGGGCGCATTCGACTTGATCTGTTTGCAAGAAACTTGGCTCCTGGACAAACCAGCCTTGGACGGGTTTGAAATTGAAGTCTCACCAGCTACAAGTTCCACGGTGGGCCGACCATCAGCGGGCCTGCTGACTGCCATCCGTGTGGGTTCAGGGATCGCCCCAAAGGGTAAAATCGCAGAGGGCTACGGCATGCTTGCTTCACTATCCACATGGCTTCACCACTACCATGGCCGAGACTCCTTGGTAAACACCGATTTAGCCAAAATCAACTTATACTGGAACCCGGCGAGAACAACCACAAAAGACTTCTGCAACTCGACAGCAAATATTATCGACGAAATTACAATCGACCGGAAGGTTCCAAACATCATAATATGCGGAGACCTGAACGCCAATTGTGAGGCAGATACTAGGAAGGGCAAAGCACACAAGCCACAATCGCTGGCCGACAAAAGAGGCCGCACATGGTCTAATTTAATGAAATCAAGAAAATTCCACAACGCGGCAGCTATACGAGACAGCGGTACCCAAGTACCAACTTGGGAAGGGGCCGGATCCGTTGCTACCTTAGATTACATCTTCATCACGGAAGGCCTGATCCCATACTTCGTGGACTGCACAGTCATAAAAACAATCGAAAGTGACCACAATCTCCTGCAGATGTCTTGGGATGGAGCGTTACTGAAAAGACCTCAGTACTCACCCGACATAGAATCAAACACGCAACAAAATCGACTCTGGCTAACATCGGAAAACATAAGATCCTTCCAGGCCAACCTAAGCAAGAAACATGGTCAAAACAGCTCGGAAGAAGCAAGACCCGAGTACACGTCTCTATTAGCTGCCCACAAAGTGAGTTTTACTGGCAAAACACGAAACCATCCTACCCACACCCACATGTTCAACAATGCGGTCATTGGAAAGCGATTAGAGGTGAGAAAGTTAAAAAATCTAGCAGTGGAAACTGACGCTTGGACTACATACTACATGTCAGTCAGGTCCTACAAAACTTGGCTAAAGCAACAACGGCAGACCATGTACCAGAATGACGCGGAAGCCATGCTACGTTCCTGGGCATCAAGAAACATCAGAGACTTCTGGTTGCTCCTTAAGAGCGTAAACGGCCAGACGGCTCCACTGATCTCAAACTCGGTATCTGAACAAAACTGGATCGCACACTTCACAGATCTTTACCATTCTCCTCAAACCTCAGCTAAAATTATCCCTCCCACGACCACGGAACCATGGATCAAATTGGACAATGTGAAAGACATATCCAGAAAAATTGCCATCTTAAAATCGTCCAGGGCTCCCGGACCTGACGGGCTAACTAACTTAGACCTCAAGGAGCACCCCAAAGACTGGGCACACGCAATTGGCGAGCTATTCAAACAGTGCCAACAACAGAAGCAAATTCCGAAAACCTGGACAGAAGCAGTCTTAGTCCCGATTTTCAAGAAAGGGGACAGGGGCTCCCCAGCGAACTATAGACCAATTGTCCTATTAGACATTATCGGCAAGATCTTTGCGTCCCTTCTACTGTTTCACTTCAAAAAATGGGCCAGTAACTCACCTTCAGCTGACATTTTTCAAACTGGCTTCCAAAAGGGCGCTGGCACAACAATAAATCTGCTAATTCTCAACATCATCAAAGCGAAAGTAAAGAGAGGGGCGCCCAAGGTCTACATGGCGATGGTGGATCTATCTCAAGCCTTCGATATGGTGGATCGAAACAAATTGTGGGCAAAGTTAACAGCTTGGAATTGCCCGGGTCCTGTGCTGGAGCCAATAATGGCCCTACATACATCAACATCTCTACGGGTGCGCCTCAGTCGTCAAGGTACCCTCTCAGACCAGATCAACACAGAACGAGGGGTCAAACAGGGCTGTCCACTGGCCCCTGCGCTGTTCATAGCTTTCATCTGTGATTTTCAAGAATCAGAAAAAAAAGTGTGATCTTTTCCACCCAAAGTTGGCACCTATATGATGTCAAGATTGTGGTACGCCAACGACCTGATTCTCATGGATCAGACTGCAATAGGCCTACAAAGGCAACTTACAAACCTAGCGGCATACATGGGAGGTCATTACGACCCAGGCGGTAAGTACACCAACTTTACCACCATGGTGTAAACTACGTTTACACCATGGTGGATGGCGGATTTACCGCCCCATTCCAAGGTGAGTGGGGCGGTAAATCCCCATTTCCCCTTCCCCATTCCCATTTTTGCCCCATAGGGCATAATGGGAGTGGGGAAAGCGCTAATTACGGCACTGTAAATTACGGTGCCGTAATTAGCACCAAGGCGGTTTAGCGCCATGGATTTTAACGCCTGCTAAAAGCAGCCGTTAAAATTGGAATCAGGCGTTAAGGGTTAACGACGGCGTTAACCCTTAACGCCTGGGTCGGAGGTTAATGACCTCCATGGAAAGCAATAACCTAAAGATCAACAAATCCAAGACCAAAATTCTGATATTCTCAAAAACATCAAAGAAATAACAGTCAAACAACTCCTGTTATCTCGAAAAGACCAAAATCAAACAGGTCAGCGAATACAAATATTTGTGAATTCAGATTGACAACACTCTTAAAGAAAACTCTCTTCAAAACTCACTCTGGGGAAAAATGAGAAATCTAACTGCACAAACACGTGCAGTGGATAAAAGGTTCGGGAAGTTCTCGTGGTTTCCCGCTCTCCAGTTCTACAAATCAAAAGTAGTTCCGGCTATAACCTACGGAATGGCGGCCAACCTAACCCTCCCAGCAGAGTATTGGACCCAGTTGGAGGGATTCCTTTGGAAATCAGTGCTGGGCCTACCCAAGTCAGCCCCTATGCCAGCGATCCGCCGAGTTCTGGGCTTGCCATCTTCAGCCGGGGTGGTGACGCAAAGCGCCACACAGCTCTACAGAGAAATCTTGATGCCCAGATCACTTCCAATTTTGCAGGTGGTAGCCTCTGAAATCATCAAGAGATCTTGCAAACCTTTAACTGATTGGGTTACCAAAATCCAAGCCAAACTGGAAGAAGTAGTGTGCAATGAAGAAACCCTGATTTCAAACCCAAGACGAGTAAAGACCAAACTCGAGCAACAAGATTGGATTAACACAAACGAAAACATTCAGCTTTACAAATCTTTAAAGCACCTCCCACCATCATACAACCAGCTGAAGGTCCCTCTCAAATATTGTGAGAAATTTCCTGCAAAAGAACTAAGGAAAACATATATGCGTGCTCGACTAAATCTCCTTCTGACCAGGGACATTTTGAATACTAGAGCTCTTTCTCCGGTTCCAGACTGCTGTCTGTGTGGAGTTCCAGATGAAGTAGAATCTGTGCGCCATCTGCTCATGTCCTGCCCAGCATTATCACACGAAAGGCAAGCATACATGACACCACTTACTTCGCAGGCAACGACACTAGACGAAGAAACTTGTTGGTCCCGTCTGAGAGCAGGCAAATCCGTCAGATGGTCCAGGACGACAGCCAAATTTCTGTCAGTGGCCCTAAAAAAAGCAAACGCAAAGGCTGACATTTCACCTTTTGTTGTCTGTCTGCCTGGCCGCACTACCACGACCGAACCTGTCACCTAACCTATGATCAAACCAACTGTGTGACTAAACTCGATTCGAATGTGGTGTCCTTACGTAGCTTGTAAACGGCCAAAGACTGCACCAACGCTGAAACTGCTCTTTTGTAAAAACCTAACAGGTTATAAACAAATAAATTTTTTTTTACAGAAATAATACAAAACCTATTGCTAGTAGGCAAACCCACGATTGCTTCAATGTATGCAAAAAAAGCAAGGTCTTCTATGAACTGGATGCCTTCCATGTGGGATGAGTTGGCTTTGGAGAATGACAATTCAATATACAAGGGCTCCTGGTTGGGACCCTATTATGCCCAGGAGGGCTCTATATTCAAAAACAAAGTGAACAGGGTCGGACTCACTTATTCGATTGCCCCGAGAGTATTATTAATATAACATAGTAGACACTCCTTTTTTTACGATAAATTTTATATTCAAAAGGAAAAGACCTAATGGTCTAGTAGCACACAAAATACATACGAGTTGCCCGGTAAAAGCGGGTTCATTACCGGCATGCCGGAACGTGCAAGTCTCTGCTCGTATGAACCCGCTAACAGCGGGTGATTATGAGTGCGTGAGCACACGCGTTCCCCCATGCCGGCAGTGGCAATACCGCCATGCCGGTAAAGGGCCACCAACCCCCCTATACCGGCATTGCGGGGCCCGCCCATTGCGTAACCACCTCATAGCAACCCCTAAATACCGGCACGGTAATACCGGCACGGTATTACCGTGTTCGCAAAAAACGGACCCGGAAATTACGTCATCGCGCAGGAACGGGAAATGGGCCGGCGGCCATTTTTGAAAACACAATCCATTGCCATCCTCCACAACCACCACTTCTTTCGTGTTGTTGTGTGCCACAACAGAAGCAGGATGTCTAAGGCTACCAAGAAGTCGACCCCAAGGAAGAGAAAGCAGCGTTTTTCAGATGCAGAACTAAGCATGCTTGCTAACACCCTTGCACAGCATGCAGATACGATCAGAAGCACTGACCTGAAGCATGCGGCCCAAACAAAAAAAAAAAGTCTGGCAGGAGGTCGCACAGAGGGTGTCGGCAGTGGGGAGCACTCCAAGGAGTGTGCGTGACTGCTGGAAGCGGTGGGACGACCTCCGCCTCTGGGTGAGGAAGATCCTGGCGGACAACAGGAGGGCTGCAATGGCGACAGGCGGGGGCCCACACTCCCCTGTGAAGTTGACGGCATGGGAGGAGATCGCAAGTTCCTTTATAGACCCTGAATCAATCAAGGAAATTGGAGACCAGGAGGTTGGCGCCGCATCATCCACAGAGGAAGGTGAGTGAACCATCACATCCATGTAGACTAAACCATGATGTGGCACTAGTGATGTGGAAGTGAGACTAGGCAAGGCAATGCATGTCCCAAGGCTACATCAACATATCCATTCAAGAATGTGTGCCACACCCTGAACCACACGCATGCTGAGTGCCAATCCCAATCCCAACAGAGGTGCAACATGACCCAATCATGCCCATGGAACTCACCACACATACACCAAACCAATGCCATGCCACCAGCCATGCATTGATTGCCCACATGCCCCCTCAGAACACCAAATGCCACACCCCAGAAATTAAATGATGCCTGAATGTATGAACATATCACAACGCAATACATCATAGCTGCCATTTGACGCCATCACTGATGACCTGCATCTCTTCTATCCCCCAGGCACCGATGAGGAAGATGGAATGCAGGACAGGGGTGCAAGTTCATCCACTGCACGCCAAGGGACCAGGGCCACCGCCACCCCCCAGCCCAAGAAACTACCTAGAGCAACAGGCAGTGTGCCACGCAAGGCAGTAACCCTGCAGGGGACACCTGCAGCCACAGAACAGCAGCAGCCACCCACAACAGTGGGAGGCGTTTCCATTGATGCTCCGCCAGCCACCGCGGACGTTGTGTCTACAGAGGTGGATAATGAGGGTGACATCATGTCCGGCACACCCACCCCAAGCCCCATTACCAGCCTCCCCCCCTACAGAGTCTGAGTGCATGGACGATCCGTGCCTCCATGACTCGGACCTTGGAGGCTCTGACATTGGCATCTTTGAGGAGGACCGTGCCCTGGATGTGGGCCCCACGCAGGTGCCATCCACCACCCTGCCAGCCACCACCCTGCCAGCCACCACCCTGCCAGCCACCACCCTGTCTACCGCCACCCCGGCCACCAGTACTCCTGCAGCCAACAACTCTTTCGAGGCTCGCCTGGCAAGGGTTGAGGCACGGCAGGAGTCCATGCTGGAACTCATGCAGCAACAAGTAACCACTGGGAATGACGCCATGAGGGACATTGCCATGGCCATCGCAGCCAATACTGCTGCTGTGGAGGCATCGACATGTGCCTTTAGGGAGTGTATGGGGTCACTTACACAGGCCCTGGTTGCGAATCTGCTGCAAATGCAGCGCCCACACCTTGGGAGCCATGCGACTGACCATCGACACCTCCACTGCAACAACCCCTTCCACCTCGGCCCAATCGAGCCCTGTGCGTTTGACGCAGAGGAGTGCACGGCGCTTGACCATGGCACCCCGGATCCAAAAATTGCCAAGAAATAACAGGACAGGCAATGACATATTGAAAATGTACGTTGGTGAAGGGACCACTGTTTGTTGGACATATGGGGACATTTGGGGTTTGTGGGGTGGGTGAGGGAGTTTACTGGGGTATTTTTGGGGTTTGTGGGGTGGGTGAGGGAGTTTACTGGGGGTTGTGAGGGGATTATTTTCACAATATCACGTCTGTTGAAAATACACCGTTGTGTGCAAGCAAATCATTGGCTGGACATACTTCTTTTTGTACATGTACATTTATTGTGTGATGGTGTACAGTGGGGCAGTTCTAACAAAACAAGTGTGCATGTCCACATTCAGCCAGTGTGTCGCAGACACATTACTTTCATTGTCCCTGCGTTTCAAAAGTATTTGTCAATTAGTGCTTGGCGTACAGCATGGCCATCCCATGCATCACGTAATGGCAGGGGGGCTCCTTCGCCTCCGTCTCCATCCCCTTCATCCTCACCCGGCCCATGCATGTCAATGTCTTGTGGTAGTGGTACATTCCTTCAGACGCACAAGTTGTGCAGCATAACACAGGCCATGGTGATCTTTGCCACCTTCTCGGGCCTATATAGGAGTGCCCCAACAGACCTGCTTAGGCAGCGGAACCGCACCTTCAACAGGCCAAAGGTCTGCTCAATCACAACACGGGTACGAGTGTGCACACGATTGTACTCCTCGTCATGGCTGTTCTGCGGGTTCCGCACAGGGGTAAGTAGCCACAGCCTCAAGGGATATCCTCCATCACCTGAAGAAGATACAAATAGGTGTGTGTCACTCTGAACTGTCACCTTCAGGGAGCACGGTCATGGCAGCAGCTATTTGGTGTGGGCATGCACATGTCCCTGTACGTGTACAAAATAGTCACCTATATGCAATGTATACTGTACAGAGGTATGGTACACAGGATGGGGTTAACTAGATGATGCAGGGTGTAATCCTGCATGCTGAGGCAGATGTGCTGTGGTAGTGCGACAATGTTTAGTCTCAAATTCATGCTGTATATTGATTGCTATGCATGGTCACACTAGCCGCATTGCCACAGTTGCCATCCTATTCAGTCATGCATTGCTTGCCATCACCATGGTGCCCTGGTTGTGCCTCTTACTTGTTGTCATCCATATGCATTATTTGTGATATGTGGCCCAGTGAGGTGTCCTGTTCCGTTTTGCTGGTTCCAGTGAGGAGTGTTTAGCTCTGCATGCATTCTCCACTCACTGGCTATTGCCACCCAGGTGAACTTTTACCCCCCCTTTCCCACCCTGGTGCAGTAGCCCCCCCCTTCTGCATCCGCACACATCAGTACCCCACAGCATGGCCATGTCCCTGTTGTGCAACTCACCAAGCAGCCAGGCACGTGGTCCAGCATGTCGCTCCATGTGACGGGGTAGCGTGCAGTTGCGCAGTAGGATGGCATGTGTGGATCCGGGATATCGGGCGCAGCAATGGGTGATGATCTTGCTAGAGTCACATACCATTTGCACATTGATGGAGTGGTATAGCTTGCAATTGCGGTACACCGCCTCTATGGCATGGGGGACTACCAATTCCACATGGGCTCAGTCGATGGCTCCGACACAATTGGGCATGCCTGCCAGTACATGGAAGCCTATTGTGGTTTCGGCTATCTCCTGGGTAGTCCGTGGTAGGGATATATGGGTGCTTGCGTGCTTCAGGAGGGCATCCAGCACTTGGTTCAGCATGCGTGAGAATAGTGGTTGTGAAATGACATGCAGCTAGCCCACTGTGTGTTGGTACGTGCCTGTGGCCAGGAAGTGTAGCACATACAACACCTTTAGTAGTGGGGGGATGGCAGTGCGTATTTGTATGTGGCTGGCAATGCCGTTCTGTATCATGTCCACTATGGTGGTGATGGTGTCACGGTCCAACCGGTACAGGGTGTGGATCTGCTCAGGGGTTAGGTTGAATGTGCTGGGTCTGGTGCGTGGGATTGCTGGCTGCCTACGAGGCTCTGGTGGCCGTGCTGGTGGTAATGGCTGGGCCTGTCTCACCATCCTTCTCTTCCTGTGTCTCCTCTGTGCTGCCTGTTTTTGCTGCTGTAGTTGTTGTTGCAGTTGTTGCTGTAGTTGTATCTGTATAGCCATGTCCTCCTGCGCCATGATTGCAAATGCTAGTGGTAGCATTTTGGTGTAGGAAGGGGTGTGGTGTTTAGTTGTGCTCCTTTTGTACTGGGCAACTCGACATTGTCTACACCTGTGGGCGGGCGGCTGTGGTGTGTGGGTGTGCTTAGTTTATACTGGCACAGCCTCCTTTGACTCCACCTGTGGGGATTGTGTGCACCTGTGACAGCTGCCTTGTATCTTGCTTGGTGTTTGCGGGTGGTCCGCGATGCCTGTTTTGCCGGCATCGTGCAGCCCGTGATTACTGGCTTCGCGATGCTGGTATTTGCATGTATGCGTGGGTTGGAATTACCCCCTATAACCGGCATGCCGGTATTTGCTCCCTTGAGGGGGGCGTGTACGCGCCTATGCCGCTAATAGCGGCACCGTTGTTTAGTGTGCCGCTAATACCGGGTTTTCGGGTCGGAATGCAACGGGACTGTAAATGATGCCGGTATTAACATACCGGCATCGTTATTCCCTTACCGGCATACCTCGTAATGAGGCCCATAGAACATCTCTTTAGTGGCCAAACATGAACCAAATGCATAGTATTGTAATACATACATATTTGAGTCATTTTGCGGCTCAATTTTTAGTGCACATCAACTAAAAGCAATGAGTTACCTCCTGTTGCACAAAGAACATAACAGGGGTCTGAACAAATAATACAATTACTAGACACAATATTGAGGTGTTGTAAACAGTGTTGACAATTGACACAAGAAGTAAGATTAGAAAAGTCTACACAGGTGTGTTTCGGCCCTCACAGCTTATCTTTGGCGGGTCTTCATCAGGATGGAAAGAGTTGCAGGATAGCCTGTTCAGTGTGTGTGCTGCCTACAGGATGGGAAAACAAGGGGCAGTGTCAGTATCTCAGTGTTGTCGAATAGGTAAGTTGGAAATCATGACTGTTAATTTTAAATTCAATTAATGCTTACGTGTCTTGCCGTGTTTTAATGATTAAATCAGCACGGTTTCAACCAATGGGGAGAGAAGACGCCTGGAAAGTATTGGATGTCCTCTCTGGCAGACTTCAATGTTTCTACTGGTGAAGTCCGATCTACAAGAGCAATGCTTGTTTCAAAAGTTGGTCAAGGGGATCGACAATCAGGCCTAGCATCAAAGTTTTTTGCAGGCCTTCTTCGAATCAGAGGTGGCTTACCTGTGCAGGCCACGGTGTCTGTTTGGACAAATTGTTGTGGATAGGATGGCTCGACAGTGCTTCTCACTACCAGAGCCTTTGGGGGACACGAACGAAAAAGACGGGCAGGCAACCTAGACGGGTTGAACCTGGTCCCTGCAAAATTTGGAAAAAAGGTAAATTAGGGATCTGTAGTGTCCCAGACTGGAGCCCTCATGGGTCTCGGTGCCTAAGCAGAATTAAAGTATATTGCATCTCTGTGTAAAGAGAAATTTGAAAGAGGTACCTACGTGCTGCCTTAATCCTTGGTGAGAAGGTGTATACAGAGCTGGAATATAGGTGGCGGTGCAGTGGTTCACAGAGGACTTGTAATATACTTTAACTCTGCTTAGGCACCCAGACCCATGTTAACTATCTTGCCTGTCCTAAATTTGTCTTTAATTCTTCCAGCTATATCTTCTAAACCTGGTTTTGAGTTGACAATCAGCGTAAAAGCCTAATTTCTGCTGCTACATGTTCAACATGACTTTACCATCCAGATCAATGAAGACTTGACCATAACAAGACTATTGTACTGGAGGAAGCGACTTCTCGTTCAATTTAATGTAGCATCCAAGCACTGCAGTAAATCTACAAATTCTCTCCTTCCTTCTGAAACCTTAATGTATCCTCAAATACTATCATCATAAGACAGGGAATTCCCTTAAAATGTTAAACAGGATTACCAGGTGTACATTAAATAGGACTGTAAACATTGGTGATGCGTACAGTACAGGCAATGAACATAGGCAGGAGACAAAGCTCCAAATATCAAATATGACCCCTTTAGTATTAAGAGAAGCCTTATAATGAAGACTATACATGTAGGTGTATCATTCCACCACTCCCTCGGCTATGCAAATTATTCTTATTAATCCCTTTAGAAATCATGAGTATTTTGTTTCTAAGGCGGAGAGTCTGGAGCTGGAAATATTAAAAGAAAGTTGCTTTTCAATATACGCACAATCTAGAATATTTCAAAACAGAACCATCTTTTTTTCTAATTATTAAATCATGCTGATGTAAGGAAAGGCAAAAGGAAGATTTTGTACATGAAATTCCATTTACATTTAAAACATTTAACTAGACTAATTTCTATTATTCTAACCAAATGGTTTTACAAAATTCCCTTATTTTTTTCTGTACTTACGCAGTTTTCTATTCTTTAGAATTGTAGGGCGTGCATAAAGGGCCTTTTTTTTAGATGGTAAATCTGAAATAAAAATACAGAATAAAATGATAAAATATTGATGAATCATGCAATTACAGTAGGCACATTAAATAGTTCAGCCATTGTAGTATCTATGGGAAAGACTGGTAGGTTGAGCTATTTAAATAGTGGTGGGCGAAATTGATGCCAGGAGTGCAGTGAAAGTGGATCGTGTAATCAGCAGACAATCCACTGTGAGCTCCCCTGTTAGAGTATTCAGGATAAAAGCACCTTCTCGGCACAATCGGAGAGGCAGAAGCCTGCCTGGAACATGAACATTTCAGTCATTGTGGAGGATGGAATGTTTTTCATGCTTTGGTTGTCTAAAATGTCCAACATTACAGTCAGTCAGTGTGCATGTAACATTTTGGCCTCTTGGGTAGGTTTTTCAATGTGGATGGCAGAGAAATTCTATCCCTCACTACACAGAAATACAAAACCTCTCAGTTACTGGTGTTTCTACTCTCAAAGATACATTTCAATAGATGTTTTTGATTGTCCAATGTAACTGAAACAATATTAAGAATAGGTAGCAGAAACGCACAAAATAGATCACAACAAGGTAGCCACGTTCAGCCTTATAATAAAGATGATTAAGACATCAGTTATAAATCATGCGCATCGTTTTTACAAAATTGACTTTGCCATTCACTTAATAGATAAGAGCCAAACATGTTTCACTGTCATGCCTGTGCATTATTGGGCCTGCTGCTGCTAGGATCATCCTGGTGTCCCTTGGCATCTTAAGAAGTCTGATGATATGTCCAGTCCATCGTTTTGGAGCAGTGGGCCAACATCACCATGGAGTACCAGGGATTGCTGAGCCCTGCTTTGTCCCTTTACATCATTCTACTGCCGATACAAGTGTTTGCTGTTTAGTGTTTCATGTGAGACTGGGGTAAAGGAAGAGGTATTGAGAATATTTCATGTTGCAAGATATTTGCAATATTTTCCGTCTACTATAAAGCTGTGGGTGCGCACCCATTCCTTACATCCTAATTATTCAATGATGCAATTCTATTTTTTCCTACACCTTCCCTTTATGATTGTCCTCTCACTCCTCTTAATTTCCCTCACAAATGCTCTCCCTCATTTTTCTTCCGACATTGATAGCAGCGTGATTTTCGACTTTTCATTTCCTAACTACATTTCTTTTCTTGATGGCAGTTGTTGCAATCAACATTAGAACAGCCATACAATCTGCCCTTTTTATCCACTACTAAGAATGTTGTTCTTCTTTTTGTTCTGACCACCACTGCCCTCAATTCGTTTTACCACAGATTTAACTCTGCCATTGGCCTTCTTTTTCTGTTCTCCCAGTTCCCATAGCTTTTCCCTCATATTGTTATGGAAAGGGGTGAACAAAGGTTTTGTTGGCGCAGTTTAATTGGTGGATATGATATGATATGATATATGATATGGCATTTGTAACGCGCCTATACACAAGTGTTTCAAGGCGCGACGAGGCAGGGAGGGGGGAACAAGGGGAAGACAGACAACGATCCTACTAGGCCAGGTGTCATTCAGACCGCGCAAGTGCAGGGGTAGGGGGAAGGGAAAAAGTGCAAGGGGAAGGGAGGGGGGGAGTGCAGTACAAATAAGTAGAATAGAAATAAAATAATGAATAAATAGGGCCATCTGGTGGCAAGTGCAAGGTAAGTGCAGACAAGTGCTGGGGGGGGGGAGGCTGTAGGGATACAGAGACAGTCCCGCAGTGCAGGGGGTTGCCAGGGAGGCAGTGCAAGTGAAGAGTGACTGGGCCCAGGACCGAGGTCGGTGAGAGTGGCCCAGTTGCAGAATCAGTGCAGTTTAGGTGAAGAATTTAGCAGGGGAGAGGGAGAGAGAAAGCAGAAGTGAAGAGGAAGGTTTTGAGGTGCTTCCGGAACCGGAGATGGTTCTCCTCAAGTTTCAGGGAGGCAGGAAGGCTGTTCCAGAGGGAGGCCCCTGCCGCGGAGAGAGATCTACCCCCAGCTCGTTGCTTCGAGAAGCGGCTGACCCTGAGGGAGTTGGAGACGGATGAGCGTAGGGCTCGGGAAGGAAGATATTTAGGAAGAGAGAGTTGAAGGTATTTAGGCCCCAGGCCCCAGAAGGCCTTGTGGACAATGCAGAGGGTTTTGAACTTAATCCTCGCAGCCACTGGGAGCCAGTGTAGAGATTTCAGTCCTGGAGAGATACGGTCCCTGGGCTTGAGGCCAAGGACAAGTCTCGCAGTTCTGTTCTGGATGAGTTGCAGAGGGCGGAGAGTGGAGGCAGGCAGATTAAGATAGAGGCTGTTACAGTAGTCCAGCTTCGAGAGAACCAGGGCTCGGGAGACAGTGAGCTTCTGGCACATCATACCTCTCATCTAGCTGATCAAAATCACCCCCAATTCCTGCTCCCCATGTGCCCATGTGGCACAAGTCTATTGGTAAGACACCTCTTTTTGCATTAGGTACTTGAACATGTCCCCCTTTTTATAGAATGTGTTGTGCCTCTGAAATGGCCAAAGTGTTCATTCAAAAAAACAGACCAAAGCAGATTCGCTTTGATAATGCATGCTCACATTAAGGGTTCGGTAAGACATCCCAGAAGGTTGATCAAATACCATCTGTTTTTTCTGTTCTGTATACATCCAATTGTGCCGATTGGGGTACTGTAGAGGTACTGTAGGGCTGCTTATACCTTGAACTATACTTTGAATTTATTGACTGTTATTTATTTTTCGAAATTGATTGCTTTTGAGGTTTGGTGCCCACTCTGATCCCTTTCCAAACTGTTCATGCAACCACAGCAAAACTCCCAAAACCACATCTTGGGTGGAATTGCCAGGGGGATTTTTCTCCACCACCGCCATTCGGTCTATGGTGTGAAAATCAGCAGTTACGCCCATCTAGCTGGATTTTTCTTGCCCGGGTCGACATTATTCTCTGTACTTGGTTTTGCTGCCACCACAATATATCTGAAACCATTACCTCAGAGAAGAGGAAGGGGAAAGGGGTTTTAAGCAGCAGGGTATCTGCTTAGTATGGCATTGGCAGTTGCATAAATATGCCTCATCACTGAATGTTTTTTCTTGCTGCATTCCACCATGTAATCCAATGAGGGCTTGTTAACTCTATTCCTCCCAATCACCAATTCCTAAACATCAAGCTGCATGTGAGGACGGGCTTACGCAGTGATTTTACTATCTTCCTTTGTCTGCCATTACAGAGATGGACCGGACGCACCCCCAGCCAAGTTACAGGCCAGGTCCCTCTAGTATTTGCCCCATCTCCCCAAAACTTGACACGCATTTTCTCTTTCCTAGGTTTACTGCTTATTGTAGTTGCCTAAACAACTCTGAGTCAGGATTTTACACTTAGCATTTAACACGGTTTAGATCTACAAGATTAATATTGAAACAGAATTGTTTGAATTGTGCTGAAACATACAGCTGATTAACGCTATCTAGATTAAATGTTAATTTACCAGTCAGAATTGTTTGAATTGTGTTGAAACATCCTGCTGAATAACGCTGTTCAGGTTGAAAGCTCCTTGCCAGTCAAAACTGTGACTTATATCTCTTACTTGTACTGTGCAAAACCTCCATTGAAGTGTGTATGTGAGACATATTTTGTTGTTGTAAAAAACGGCATATTCACCACCTAATTCGCCGCTCTTCCTCTGTCAAGAGGAAACTACAGTTCCCATCTGCCCCAGCTGTCTTATATATCTTGTGACCAGGCGCACCAGCGCTGGTGCACTAGGAACAAGCCGGTCTTCGCCGGTCCTAAAAGGAAAATAGCAACTGTTAAGCTTTTTTTTTTTACTGTGTTCTTTATTGCCATTTTTCCGTTTTTTACATCAAACCACAACTCTTTTTAAAATTGACAACTGTTATAATTCCCTACTCCCACCCCCTTCTCAGTAAAGTTTCTTAGCACTGGTTACAATATGCGTTGACAGGTTCGTCTCACCACAGTTCCAAGTTCAAAGTCACTCAGTGGGTACCGACTTTATCCACCGCCCCCGTCCCACTGGATACCTCTTCAGACGTATCTCCTTCCCCTGTTGTTACTTCCTGTCCTATTGTGTTTGGCTCGCCTCCAGTTCCGTAGGGACCTCACTCCCGACCACGTCTCCTCCCATCAACACCCCACCCCAGCCCACTCCTCTTGGAATTGTCCCAGCCTGTCATTCACTATGGCCATTAGCTTTTCCATGGTTACCATGCCTTGAAATGTCCTTTCCCAATCCATTCTTGACGGTATGAGCTCCCCCTTTCACATTTGTGCTACCATGACTCGGGATGCTCTCAGCATTGTCTCTATGGGTCTTGGTAATCTGGGCTCCAACCTGAAGAGAGGGGGGAGTACCAAGAGTATCTGGAGGGGGTCCATTGCCCAAGTTACTACCCCTGACACCTCTTTGATCCAGCTTAGAACCTCCGCCCAAAACACTTTGATTCTCGGCCAGCCCCACCACATATGTGAGAAAGACCCAAATTGGCTGCACCATCTAGGGCAGTTAGGGGAGGTCTGGGGTAACATATTAGACAATTTGAGGGGATCCCTATGCCACTCTTGAAGAAGCTTAAAGTTATGTTCCATAGTGAAGGTGAACAGGTTCCCGTGGAAAGCTATCTTGTGTATCCGGACCCATTCTTCCTCTCCAATTTCACGTTTCGTTATGTATCCCCATAAAACTTTACATTTCTGCCTCCCCCCCAAGTCTGCCCTGTTTGTGGCCTTATACAGTCGTGAGACCATCCCTTTCTTATCCGGGGCCGAGCTCAGGGTTTTCTCAAAGGGTGTGAGCTACCTTGCTAGTAATCCCTTCCATTTGGGATCCATGCGGATCCCTTTCAACCTCAGGTAGTCGAAAACCGGGATCTTCAGCGACAGCAAGGCGGTCTGAAGCTTCTCTATGGATTTGAAGAGTCCCTGGTGGAAAAACTGACCCGCTCGATCCAACCTCCCCTGTCTGACCATTACTGTGTGAATTTAAAGTTTGCCTATGCAGGCCTATTTGAGGTCGCCAGACTGAGATTAGAGGGGAGGGCCATGTGGACAGGGCCACGGTCGCTCTCCGCTTCCGCCACAACATCCATATCACACCCAGGGTCTGGTGAGACCTCAGCTTGAGAGGGATATCTTTTCGCGGGGCCTAGAGGTAGTCCATGACCTTTCACGGGTGTGTGTCTAGGTCTTCCAAAAACATCCAGAAAGTCCTTGATCCTCCCTCATATGTTCAAACGTGACCCTCAACTGCGCGGCCCGGTAGTATCCCTGGAAGTCCGGGAAGCCGAAGCCTACCTCTTTCCTGGGAAGAGACAAGGTAGATCTTTTAATTCTCACTTTTTTGTTACCCCATATAAACTTAGAAACTGCTGCGTTCAGGTCAGTAAAGAATCCCTCTGGTAGGACTACTAGAAGTGCCATTAAGAGGTAAAGAAGGCGGGGTAAAACGTTCATTTTTTATCAAGGTCATTTGCCTGTACCACGAAAGGACCGACGATTCCCACTGTATCAGATCTGCCTTAATGTTATCTAGTATGGGGGTAAAGTTAAATAGGTTAGCTAGGTCCTTAGTCAAGTGTACCCCCAGGCATTTGATGCTGGTCCCCTCTACTTTCATCCCACATGTTAAGCTTTCTTGACACATATTTTGTTCTTGCTAGAATATTTACTGCTTATTGTAGTTGCTTAAACAACTCTGAGTCAGGATGTTACACTTAGTCTTTAACACGATTTAGATCTGCAAGATTAATATAGAAACAGAATTGTTTGAATTGTACTGAAACATCGGGCTGATTAACGCAAGCTAGATTGAATGCTAATTTACCAGTCAGAATTATTTGAATTGTGCTGAAACATCCTGCTGAATAATGCTATTCAGATTGAAAGCTATTTGCCAGTTAAAACTGTGATTTATATATCATAATTGTACTATGCAAAACTTCCATTGAAGTGTGTACGTGAGACATATTTCTGTTTGTATAAAACAGCATATTCACCACCTAATTCGACGCTCTTCCTCTGTCAAGTGGCTACAGGGCGGGAAACTCCAGTTCCCATCTGCCCAGCTGTCTATTTGTCCTGTGACCAGGTGCACCAGCGTCAGCGCACCAGGAACAAGCCGGTCTTCACCAGTCATCGACGGGATCGGCGGTCGTGCGTTTACTTCCTACCTCGCACAGGTAACGGCTCAGAGCCTTGTCACTACGCTTGCATATTTAACTCACCATTCACAATATTTTGCTTCTTGGTCAATAAAGGGCTTCCACCCAAAAGAATCATTGTCACTGGCGTTATTACATGCCAACCGCCTTGCCCTCATCAACAAGCTTAAAACAACCAAACTTGATGCCCCGAATTCTCTTTTTCCACTGACAGACAATGTTAAAGGGCACTCATCAAACAACGCCACTCACCCTCTGCTAAACCCTGCCACGGTTGCAGCAGTACAATCAATAACCCCTACAATTATTACACACAGTGATGTTCTCCTACCCACCGAGTCATCAGTTAGAAGAACGGTCTCTCGCCTGCTGGTCTCGCCTCAGGTCAAACTAGGACCGACTGCCGCTGACTCACAAAAAGGAGAACCACAATTACTCCCATACCCTAAGTCTAAGATAACCACTGTAAATACCAGACCCCTCCCTACCGGAAATAAGAAAAGCTTAAAAATGGCTCTCCTCATCACCAGATCCCTTAATAATCATGCCCGAGATATTCATGATTTGATAGTTGACTTTGACCTAAACCTACTGTGCCTCACTGAGACATGGATCTCGGATACCAGTGGCCCAATGATTGATATTACAGTCCCTGTGCGGTTTACAATCTTCTGTAAAAATCGTGACCAAGGCCACGGAGGTGGAGTGTCGTTCATTGCCAAAACTGAATTGGGCCTCTTCTCCTCTTCCTGTTCCTGTCAAGGATGCGAGATTATCTTAGTTAAAAATGAATCGAACACACCATTGCTGTATCAAATTTGTTTTAATCTACCAGCCACCATCATCCATGTCCGACTTTAATGAAGAAATCATTCACACTCTCAATACCCTTGTTGGCCCAAATCGGGCTGGGCGTGGCGTGGCTGGTCGCTGGTGGCTGATGGCGGTGTAAGCCCGTTAACTCCAGCAGCCCAAAGCCGAGAAAACAACGGAATCAACCTCTAAGCAGCACCGATTTGAAGCGTAACACCAGGCACCGCACATACGAACATAAGGGGAATGTGCAGGCGAATTTTCGGGGTGTTCTGAAGTGAGGGAGTCATGAAGTAAGGGCGGACTTGTGGCCCGATAACCCAGCCTCAGCAGTGAGCAAAAATGGCGGCCGCACCAGAGGTTGCGTAGGAGGAGCGATTCAGCCGTTGCGGTAGTGCCCCGGAGTCGTGAGCTTTATCGTGGCTGGGCCGCTGGTGCTGCCCAGTAGACCTGTGAAGAGGCGGAACTGGTACGGCAGCCCCCTCCGGGCACAGGTGAGGTTGGCTCCCCCCACCTAAAGCGCTAAAGCGGCCTGAGGAGAACTAGCTGACACCCACCACAGGAACACTTTCCCTCGCGAAGGGAGCAGTGCAATCCTGGTGTCTGGGATAGCAAGCGGGTAAGAGGAAGCAGACTGCTCCTTCCTCGCTTCAATACCTCAGCACCGCGGTACACGGTAATCTCTCCCCTCCCCTGAAGCGATACAGAGCGGTAGAAACACTGCAAGTCGGTCGGCTGGGTTCTCCCACCCTCCGGCGGGCAAAGCAGCAGCGGCAGTAGGGGACTCTTAGCCCTCCCACTGCCCGGCTCACATGGACACTGTGCAATAATACAGCAGCAGCAACCGTATGAGGGAGACAGAGCACAATCACAGCAGCAGTAGTCACATGAGAGAAACAGAGCTCGGTGGCCAGAGTACACAGAATAAGCGCCAGGAGTAGGGGGGCTCCGCTAGGGACAGCACACCATGTGGCTGAGCCATAGGCAATGGGACTGACACTGGTCTACAAGATGCAAATCTCTATCAGTAATAAGAAGGAGCAGCTGCAGCAGTTACACTGAGCCTGCCTACAAATCAGATTGAGAGGATGGCATTTCCCAGCAGATAGGCACGGATTGAATCCTGAACTACACCCCAACAGAGAGCAGAATTCCTGGTGGGCTGCCCACCCGGGGGTCTCTGGACAAGAGTGGTCGTTACTTTGGGGGCAGCGGAGCAGGCAGTCTTCCACTGGTCAGCTCTGAAGTGACAAGCCGAGCTAAGCCGTCAGCGCTAGGTGAGTGAGCGAGAACCAGGGCCGGACTTCAGTAAGAAGAACCAGCGAAGGGCGGTGGTCTATGTCCTCAAACTCAACAGAGCCCTTTCACTGCACCTTCACCTCTGCCCCTCCATGCACAAGATGAAGCCGGGAAAATCCAAGGACAAGCCAGCCCCGTCCATCAAAGACATGCTTCAGCAGGCTAAGTCTGCATCCGACTCGCCCCCGGCTGGAGAAGATGAGACTCAGCCCGCCACGAGAGGGGATATTGTACCCCTTTTCCAGTCTATACAAAAAGAGATGGCATCTACCATGCAGGAACTGAAAAGCTCCTTCCAAGACCTACCCTGCAAAGTGGTGCACAATGAAGCCAAACTGGGTGAGCTAGAGACAGCCTTCTGCGACCAGACGAATACGCAGGACCAGCTAGAGCAGAGAATGGCAGCATTAGAGGTGTATAGGCAAGCTTCAGAGGAGAAACAAGAAGATATGGAGAATTGTTCCTGAAGGAACAATATACGGGTCAGAGGAGTGCCTAGGGAGGTCAAGGTACACAAGCTGGAAGAGTATATCAAAGGGCTGTTCCAGGAGATACTAGGCGATGAAGGAGTCGACCGTACGTTAGACCGCACGCACAGAGTCTACCCAAATTTCCAAACACTAGAGAACCTTCTCTCGGATGTCTTGACGAGAGTCCATTTCTTCAGAACCAAAGAACTGATCTTTCAGAGAACTAGAGAACAACACACCTTAGAGTACAAAGGGGCATACCTTCAACTGTTCCAGGATCTCTCGCAAGGGACAATCCGAAGGCGGAGGCTTATGCGTCCCCAAACCACCTGGCAGGGATTCGCTATCGGTGGGGGTACCCCTTCCGCATCATGTTTCAACAGGATGGTGTCCAACACCAATTTGCCTCCCTCTGAGCAGCGGTTGAGACTCTCAAGATACAGGAACCAGACCTGCACTTGCCGGACGATAGCTCTCAGGGCCCCTCATCGTCTACCTGGACCCAGTCCCAGTTGAGGAAAAGTAGGAGGAAGGAACAGCGCTGGCCCTCTGTGGACAGACAGGAAAGGAGCCCAAACACAGAAGGCCCGCCGCGAGCCACCATACCAGGGGAATGGGCGGTTCAATGAAACGAGGAATAACGAGGCGCTCAGGAGCTACGAAGAAGTGCGGCTGGCAGAAGTTGCACAGGATGTATTTTGCCAACTATAAAATGTTCTTAAGCACCTAAAAGAGCATTAGGATTGCACGCGCTCATTCAGGCAAGGTGCCTGATGGTTACCCTGCACAGGGTAGTTACGGTTCAGAAGTGTTTGTTTGTGGTTCTTATTTTTTATTTTATTTTTCTTACTTTTTGGTGTTGGGGCAGCTCAGTGGAACACTATTCAGTAATTGATCCTGATGTCATTGGTCGACTGGCCAGGGTCAGGGGGGGCCAGGGCAAACAGGGACATGCACGGAAATGGAGGAGAGGAGCAATGGGTGAGGTTGATGTTGCTGCCATAGCCCTCACATTTAGGACTATATGGGGAAGGTGGATGTGAAAGTAGTATCCCTAAATGTCCAGGGGCTGAACTTGCCAAGGAAGAGGAAGAGTGTGCTGTCTAAACTAGTCGACCTGAAGGCAGACATAGCCCTGATCCAGGAGACTAATTTGTTGCAGCAAGATTGGCCGTGATTGAGAAGATCTCGCTGGTACCCCCACCAATATGTCACGTCTCTCGCCCAAAAAAAGGGGGGGAGTCGCGATTCTTAGAGCGGGCTCTCTTCACTTCGAGCGGAGTGAGCTACTAAGGGACCCATTGGGCAGATACATCGAGCAGACACTGCGGGTGGTAGGTAGGGATCTAACCTTAGTTTCAATATATGGCCCTAATCAACACCAGTATCAGTTTTACTCCCACCTATTCCAGTGGGGGGGCTTTAATGTGGTTCTGGAGGTGAGCGTGGTCAGGACGGGCCCAATATCCCCCGTAAAAGAGGCTAAAGTGCCAGCCCTCCAAAAAGCAATAGGGGATATGGGACTGTGGATGTATGGAGACAGTTACACCCCCAGGAAAGAGATTACATACACTCTTCCTGTGTCCACCAGAGCTACTCCAGGATCTTCTTGGTATTTATCCCCCTGCTCCCTGGAATAACCTTAGCCACCATAGAGATAACTCATGTGTCTGACCATGCTCTTATAATCATGACACTGGGTGGATATGGGCTAACGGGGTGGAAATCCATGGGTTGGAAACTAAACAATTCCCTGCTAGCTGACCAGGCAGTGTGCACCACCGTTACAGAGAGGATAACCCAACACTTTCTTGGAGAATCTAACAGGGGATGTGGCCCTAACCGGGGTGTGGGAGGCAATGAAACCTACACTGAGGGGAGAGCTGATTAGCTTGGCCTCGGCCCGGGAAGAGAGTCATCACGGCACGGATGGTGCAGGCTGAAGGTTTGGTTAAAGATTGGGAAGCCCAATATAAACTAGATGGGACGCGGAAGACATATAGGCAGCTGCAGGTGGCAAGGGCAGAATTAAAAGCTTTATGGGCAGACGATAGAAGCATAATGATGGCCTCGCCCAGTCTCAGCTAGGTCGCCCCTGGTTATTCTCAGAGTTTTTTTCTGGGTCTTCACTCTTCAGGTTTCTGTTTTCGATTTTCTGTTTTCTGTTTTCTTGTTTTAAGGAGTGTTTTCTTTCTTCTTGTTTTTTGTAAAGGTTTTTCATGTAAAAACAAAACGAATAAATAATAATAAAAAAAAAAAGCTTTATGGGCAGACGATATCTCTCACAAGCTGTTCAAGATGAAACATTTCTATTACAGCACTTCGAATAAGGCGTCTGGGGTATTAACCTATAAACTTCAGGCCCAGAGGAATAGTACAACAATAGGGGACTTGAGAGACGACCAGGGCCAATTACATAGCGGGGAGTCAGCTAAAATTGACCTACTGACCCAATTCTATTCATAACTGTTTGCAGTGGACCCTCTCCAGGGCCCGACACAGGACAGGTTTCTAGCGGACTCTTCCCTTCCCCAAATATCTGACGCACACAAACAGACATTGGAATCCCCCATATCGACAGAGGAGGTCACGCAAGCTATTAGAGCCCTTGCCGATAACAATACCCCCTGGCCAGATGGGTACACGGCCATGTTGTATAAAACATTCTCTGGTGACCTTGCCCCCCACATGGCTGAAGTGTTCAACTCTTTTCATGTGAGTTGGTCTATTACCCCGACAATGGGGGAATCAACACTGACACTGATTGCCAAACCAGGGAAAGACCCCACGTAGAGCTCCTCAAACAGACCTATAGCAGTCCTAAACTATGATGCCTGCATATTTTCAAAAATACTGGCTACACGTTTTGAGGGGTACTCTCGGCAGTAGTGGCAAGACATGGTTTGTCCCCAGCCGACGTTTGACAATGTTCGACAGACGGTGGACCTCATGGCTTAGGTGCGGCGGCACAAGCAATCGTTGCCCCTTTTTTCGATCAACACCGAAAAAGCATTCGACCGCGTGGACTGGGGATATCTGCCCATGTTTCTAGCTGGGTTTGGGTTCGGCCCATGGTTTAGCAAGTTGATATTGGCCAACTTTGTTCTCCCCTCTACCCAAATCAAAGTGAATGGGATCCTGACAGGTCCGGTGAAGCTGCGGAGGAAGACCCGGCAGGGATGCCCGTTGTCCCGCCTCCTCTTAGCCTTGGTGGTGGAGCCGTTGGCCTGCCTGGTGCGCTCCTCGGCGGACATAAAGGGGGTTGAGGTAGCGGGGTACCACCATAAATTGGTCCTCTATGCCGACGACCTATTGTTTTTCATGCGGGTCTCCCTGACCTCTTTGCCACACATCATCTCTTTACTTGACAAGTTTCAGGAGGCATCAGGTTTCAAATATTCGAAATCCACAATCTTTAATATCACAGAATCAAGGGAGACAGTGGAGCGCCTGAAATCTAACTTTCCTTTCACTTGGGCCTCACACTCAATGCAATACTTAGGAGTCCATCTCATTGTGAGCTACGCCGACCTATATCCATCAAATATTCCGTCATTGCTGGCACGAGCCAGGCAGGACTTGGGGAGATGGGGGGGCAGAGGAGATCTCGTGGCTGGGTAGAATAACAGCAATTTTTTTTTTTTTTTTAAATGTCATTGGTTTATAAAATTAAACCTTACAGTTATAATTCTTCTAAGGAATACAAATAAAAAGAAAGAAAGGAAGGGGAAGACCCCAAACAGGTCAATAACATTACATTCATCAAACAAAAAAGTCACTTTGAATTAGATTTGGCAAATTATGTCAAGCCAAAAACGTATCACAGCTGTAATCATTCATCTATTATTTCCAGATAATATGAGAGACCAACGTTCGTCAGGGTTCAGCATTCTTGAGGAATTTAAATATAGTTGTGCGATTACAATGCATTGTGTTGTAAGAGCAGAACATTCCATGAGAAGATGGCATATTGTTTCAATGGAGTCCTTTTCTTTGCAAAATCGACACACTGATTGCGAGGCACGGATCGATTCCAAATTCCATTGATTTCTTGTGTGGGTACAATATTGAATTTTAGCCAAAGGAATAAATCCCTAATTAGACGGTCTGGAAACATTTTGAGATACGGTGGTAATACGTTTATGGCTCTGATATCACTTGAACAGTTCAGCGTGAGTTTGTACTGGTTTTTGATGACTTGAGTTCTAAGCCAATCAAGTCTTGCTACTTTCAATTTGGCTTTTTGTGGCCTATAAAGCAGAGTGTCCATCGAAATCTCATTGTCCCTCCTTTGTGCTTGGACGAAATCTTTCCATTTATTCAACGCTACCGCATTAATGTTTGATGAATTGGCACAGGCTATGTCCCATGCGGGGATACTGTCAGTATTCAAAAGTTTTCTGAGCAGGTCAAGTTGCTTCCACTTTATTATTGAGTTCAATGATTGAAGACCCAATTCAAATCTAATACGAGCGGCAGGGACCGCCTTAGGTAGAGAGAGAACTTTTGACCAAAAAATGCGTTCATGTTTATTCCATATATCATCGGAGAGGTTGATCATGGTCTCTGCCCCATACGTAAGGATGGGAACTGCTTTCTGCTTGTAAAAAAGAAGGATGTGATTTATTGAAAACTTTCCACATTTTTTGTGGATGATTGACCCTTGAGGTGCTAGTGTTCTTGCTTTGGTTATTAGATGAGTCGCCCATGGTTCTTCAGTTTTGGACTGATTGATCCACATTCCTAAGTACTTGAAGGTTTTAACTTGGATGATATTTTCTCTGTTCAATTGGAAAGAGGATCGTTTGGATACAGAACTTGTTTCGGTAGTAAGAGCAATCACTTTATTTTTTTTTATGTTAATATCTAATTCGTTGGTAATCATGTAGCTAGCAATGTTGTTCAGAGCAAGTTGTAATCCTCTAGGAGTCTTTGAGAATAACACGTCATCTGCGTAAAGCATTGTTGAAATCACTATCGAATTCAATTTCGGAGGATTTGTTAGGGGAGAAGCTACTGAAACTTCAAGGTCTGAGGTGAAGAGATTATAAAGTGCGGCTGCTAGCAGGCAGCCTTGTTTTAACCCATGCCATGTTTTAATGGACTGGGATACAAGGCTGGCTTTAGATAGTCTGATACGAATTTCAGTATTTGAGTACAAAAGTTTAATTGGTTCTATGATGTGTTGTGGACTGCCCCATTTAATAAATTTTGCCGATAGCAAGTTTCTGTTGATTTTGTCAAAGGCCAAATGAAGATCAATGAAAGCAGCATACGTCTGTGTTTTAGCTCTGAATGATTCATGTTTTATCAAATTCAGAATGAACAGATTAGTCGTCGTGCTAAGATATTTCATAAATCCGGTCTGTCTTATCGCATGCCTTTGTGCTCCTGCTGCCCATTTATTGAGCTGCTGTAAGAGTAAATTTGCAAACATTTTGCCCTGGGGATCCAAAAGGGCAATAGGTTGATAGTTTGTAGGCTCATCAGACGGGCCTTGTTTGTAGATAGGTATCAATACAGCTCTTTGCCAGGAGCAAGGTATGCTTTTTGTTTTATTTATTAGGACCAGAATTTGTGAAAATAATGAGGCCCATGTCTCTGGATCTTTTTTGATGGTACAGTTGGTCAGGCCGTCTGGCCCTGGCGCTCTTGATACGTTTAGCTTGTTAATTGCTTCAATGATGTCAACATAGGTCCAATCAAGTGACCATGTGGAGTCGAAGGGAGGTAGGTCTTCTCCATTTCCATTGGGGCGTTTTTTATAAAGTGACTGAAAGTGTGATTTCCAATTCTCTTCAGAAACTTCAGAGATGAGGATGGCCCCTTGCTGCTTTGAATAGTTCAAGAGTTTCCATAAGTCTCGGGTGTTACCCGGTCCTAATGCTCTCAACATGGACTCTGCATCGTGTTGTTCCATGATCATCTCGTTGTTTTTGGTCCAATTTTAAAATTTCTGTTTGGCTTTTTTAATTTGAAGCTTCTGAGTTAAGTAGGGCCCTTTTTTAGGTTGTTTTATCAGTTTCTTTAGTTCTTTCTTCTTCGCAGCTATTGTGGAGTAATAAGCGTGCTTGCGCTCGAGTGACGGCATCGATTTCTTGTTGTTGGTTTTCTGTTGTAAAGTATGTAATACCCATTCATAGTTCAATTTCTTTGTGTCTTCCATTTGAGTAGAGTGGAAGATAATCGGGAGTTGTTTAGTTTGCATTGTCGTTAATTTCAATCGAGTATTGGTATTATTTATTTCCAACTCTGGAAGATCTAGATAGATTGAACTGGGTCTTGTTGTCAGCCATGTTCTTACTAGGATATAATGATCGCTGTCTTCAACATAGATGTTTTCAGCACATTGTATGGGCGAGTGTATCGAAACTGATCGACGTATGTAGTCGATGATCCCACGGCTCTGATCTCGCGACCATGTAATGGCTGGAAGATTGGATTCATGATCAATCGCGTCGAGGCGTATCATGTTTCGATCAAACATCTCTTTAGACCATCTTCATGCACGATATTCTAGGTTGTACTCATCGAGTTCTAAACCTGAGTTGGAAAAGAGATGGATATTCAGGTCCCCACAAATTATAAATTTAATATCCCGGTAGTTGAGCGATGCTTCATCCATTGCAGTGAGAAAGTTATCTATGAAGAGTTCATCTGCAATACTTTGGGGATTCTAGTATGTATTAAGCACACCTAAGTATTGGATCTGATTGGATAAATGATCACTGAGAGTAATGATTTTCAAGTCTGAGTCATGGAGAAGAATTATTATCTGAGTCCAATGGTTAATAATTTCATGTTTAACTTCTTTTTGCTGTGAATCCATCCTAATTAAGGTCAGTAGTCCTGAAGACGGGCGTCCTTTTTGATTGTAGATTGCTGGGTTCATGTATATGTTGAATCCGTCACACACCGGTTTATTAGGAAGCCATGTCTCCTGGAGACATATCACATCTGCTGTTGCAAATTCTACTCTATTTTGATCAAAAAGATGACGATGGCCTCTCGTATTCCATGAACAAACGGTTAGCAAGGTTAAAGCATCTCGACTTGGTTGCTAACGCTGATGGTCATAGGTTGAATCTAAATAACCAGAGAAGTCATCCATTACTCTCCTGATCGGATAGCAGTCTATATCCTGGTCTTGTCTCAGTTCTTCAGTTACAGGGTAATCGGTAGCGTTCCTCTGGTTGTATGTAGTATTCAAGGAAAAGGAACTGCTTGATGTCGTGATTTGTGAGTACATGGATAATTCTCTAGTAATATTATGGTCATCATGTTGCAAATCTTGGTTGGATTCGATGGTTCTCAGATGGAATCCCAGAACTTGAAAAGCCTCAATTTGGGTTATGATAATTCGCAAGATCTTATTACTGCAACAGTGTATCCATATTGAATCTAATTTGTCTGGGTTGATGAATTCAACTAAGTCGATATCTTTTGTGGTTATTACAGATAGATTAGGTATGGCATGAAGGAGCCAAAGCAAGTTTGTTCGATTAAGGATCAATTTTACTTTGTCTCCGTGAATTCTTTCCAACTTCAATGTATTTCGTGTAGAAGACTTTCTTGGGTCTAAGAAGTGTGGTAATTTCAGAGAGGCCAGTTTTCGTTGCAGTACCGTGACGTCATTTATTCAAGTATCTGATATTATGGAGCCATCTAGGTTCATTCTATCGTTTTGCTGTTCCAGAAGCCCTGCATCTTCAATAGAAATCCCCATAGAGGATGATGACAGCTGAGATTCAGAACGTGTTTGTTCATAACAATCTAATGTTAATTGAGACAATTCATTCAGTTGGTTATCCTTGTGCACACTTGTATTGTCTTCATGGTTTGTATATGTTGAAAGGTTTATCAAGAGATCCAAGGTAGCTGCATCTGTTTCGTCTTCTTGTGAATAACAGCAATAAAGATTACCCTACTACCGAGACTGTCATATAAGTTTCAAGCGCTCCCACTATGGGTCACCAGGGCGGCGCTGAGGTAATTGCCAGTGCAGGTCTTAAAATTCATCTGCTCTAAAATGTTCCCCAGGTCAGCTAGGTGCACACTTATGACAGCGGGAATAGCAGGGGGGTTAGCGGTGCTGGACATTGAGAGCTACCTCTTCGCTGCCCAGATCGCTCCAGTTTTAGAGAGCCAAGTGTCTGAGGAAAATCCAAAGCACTGGGCAAAGATTGAGAAAGAAGCCTTGGGATCCCCCGTGCATCAATGGTGCAGGCTCTCCCTGGGAATTATAAGAATGAATAGGAGAGGGCTACCCACAACGTGTGCTACGTTAGACTACTTGGACAAAGCCGTACGGCGATATGCTACTACCACTTTCCCCTCACCCATGACAGGGATATGGGGTAATAAGGATTTCCCCGCGGGGATGGAGGGGTGGCCAATTCCTTCGGTGGTCTGAGGGGGGCTAGACACAGACTGGGACAACAGTTTCAGGATAATCTCCTTCTCACCTTTGACCAATGTAAACAGTTGTTCCAGGTGAGTGATGCGGACAGGTATGGGTATATTCAACTGAGGCATTGGGTGTTCCAGGCCACTGTAGCAACCTAGGGGAAAAGGACCACAACCACCTTTGAGGATCTATTTATAGGTGGCCTACGAGCAGCAAAACTGGCATCATTGTACAGGGTACTGAATTCTAAGAGGTTTAAGGCCCCACATGGGTATATGACGAAGTGGGAAGAGGATGTGGGCAGACCCATAGACGACCTAACCTAGTACAATATCTGGACAAGGGTGGGCAGGGCGTCTCAGGCTGTTCAACCTAAGGAAAATGGTTTTAAAATACTGTGTAGGTGGTATCTGACCGCGGAACGACTTCACAAAATGAACTTACAACTCTTCCCACAGTGCTGGTATTGTGGAACCTCCCCCGGCTCCTTTATTCACATGTGGTAGAGATACCAACAGATACAGGGGTTCTGGGAGAAGGTAGGTGCCCAGATTAAGGGGTTCTGCTGTTCGAAGTTGAACTTGAGCAGCTGCTGATGCTGTTGGGTAATGAGGATTTGCAGGGGCATTATAGGCTGGCGGCCAAGGGATCACGTTTGATCACCCACTTCTTGGTTGCGGCAAGGCTGGTTATAGCAAAGCATTGGAAGGGCGAGGGTTTGGTATGTGGCCGCAATGAGCAACATTGATGCTGCAATGCAGGGTCGAATGCGCAATACCTTGTAGACGGGGCTCCCCTAATAGAATATGTCAAAGGGCACAACAGCCCTGCTATCCATCACAAACCCCATGACATCTCATCATTTTCATTGATATAGCCCATGTGTGGGACTACTTTGCAGGCTATTTAAACCACGCCCGAACAGCAGCCCATGCTTCGCATTATTCTGCATCCAGCAGTGTGACGCTCACCGTGTCTGCAAGTCAGCATCCAGTCTTCTGCCACGCCCGCCTCGAATCCGGAGCTCCTAGACAAAAGGAAAAGAAAGGAGAAGAGGTTAGATCACGGACATTATTTGATTCTTTACCTGATTCCAGACCCAGCACATCTCCGAGCCTGGAAAGGATATTATTTCAGCACGCGTCGCTTCGCCAGCAGCAGCGCCGCGTTATACTCACCAGTCCACCGCATCTTTCGACTCGGCGCTGCCTCCATCATTTTCTTCGTCGAAATCCAGCACCTGGGGCGGAAAACAAAAGGAATAACAAGGTGAACCGAGAAAACCGACAAAGACAATCTCTTTGCCACCATAGACTTACCTGCTTTACCACCGGAGGTATTATTCTTTAATTCGCCGCATCTTCCTATACCGCACCTATAAAGGGAGAGAAAACAGCAAGTTAAACTCATGCAACTTTTACCGGACAGTGTTTGGTAATACAGACTCTTACCTGAACGCCATCAGCTGCCTCCAGGCAATATTCTTTTGGACCCAGCTGCAACCTAACGAGGGAATGGAACAAGAGTGAACATCGGACATATTGAACTCTTTGAACTTTATAGACACTGGAGTCAATATTCCTCCGGAACTCCTCCAGTAACTTCAACCCAGAGAAGTAACTGGTATCCACGCGCCCCTGCATGCCATGCAGGATGGAGAGCTCATCATTTAAAAACATAAGGTGAGGTTACCAAAAGGGGATATCGGAAGTGATTAGTGGGGAGAACGAGAACTGTTGGGGGGCCATCACTAAAGTCCACGGGTGGCTAAATCCCTTTCTCCACTTGCAGGAGAATACTTCTACGAGTCCATCAGACAAGATTAGGTGGGCCAGTCCAGATTGTCATCTCTTCGCTACGCATCACGTTGGTGGAGACTGCAGCTGTCCGGGTCCGATCGACGCCCCTGTGGGAACCAGGTGAGCGTAACACCATGGTATAGGAGCTGAGTCAAACACTGAGGACACTTGACCTCGTTACAGCCACAATCAAAGGCGCTTCAGGAAGTGGCTGGCGTTTCTGCACCACACTGTGAATTTTATTTTCATTATGTTGTTGATTTTGGTTTGGTTTATTTTTCATTCTTATCTTGGATTGTTCCTCTTACAACCTTTACCAATGCACAGTAGAGACCTATGGTACAGGTTATTGGGTTTTAATTATGAGTCGGACTGGAATCCCGCACAGAAAAGGAAGCCGTTCTTAGTGAGCTAAATCAAGATATATTGCATTGGTCTATGATGTATGAGGAAAACATATTTAATAAAATTGCAACAAAAAAAAGCAATTGAGTCAGAATGCAAGCTATCCAACATCCACTTCCAGGTTCAAAACAACAAACCCACCACAGGGAAAAACAACATTCTGGACTGGGTGGTTACTAACAACCTCAATACTATCATAGATCGAACTAGACCATGTATATGGTCAGACCATCATATTATTGAGTTTCAGGTCCTTTTTGCAGACCCACCTCTTAAACCACTTAATCCTCCAAAGACTGTCATCAGTCGTAACTTTAAAAAAGGTGCACCCCCAAGATCTCCAGAATTGTCTGATGTCAATCATGGCAGGCACCCAAAGTTCTAATCCGCCGATCATCTGGTGTCTTTCTTCTCCAGCAATCTTATAAAGATGCTGGATAATTGAATAAGCTTGCCCCTCTCAGACCCAAACTTGTAAGAGACAATATCGGACACAAAAAATGCTTTACTCCAGAACTGGGGGACTTAAAAAGACAGAAGTGTAACCTCAAATCTAAATGGCTGAAACATCAAACAGAGGAAAACAAAACTGCTTGGAAATATGCCAATAAATCATATGAACTAAAAATTATGGACACCAAAAGAATTTCTTTAACACCCTGATTGATAAATCTTCCAATTCCACTGGTAAGCTTTTTAAGATTGTAAAAATGATAAATTACTCACCGTAGTGACTAATGTACTCCTAGTCCATAGTCCCCTTTCCTCCATACTGCATGTGGCGTCCCTCTCAAGGGACGGGAGACTGACCCTTTTTCACCCCGAAAAATCTTCTTCCCCTTTAAATTTAGAGGCGCGTGGGGGCACTGCCCTGGGAGTACACACTCCCCTAACTCCGCCCACCAGCGCCACTCCTCAGTCCCCTTTGACACATTGACAATATTACCATTGCCTAATGGCACCAGTTTTATTCAGGGTGGGACGTATGGACGAAAGGGGACAATATACTAGGAGTATGTTAGTCACTAAGGTGAGTAACTCTAAATTACTGCCTACGTCCCAACCCCTTTCCTCCATACTGCATGGGCGATTACAACTGCATATACTCCAAGGGTAGAGAGGTGACCAATGTTCCCTCTAAGCTGTGCGCATGTGCGCTTGCCCAGCTTCCTTCTGGGTGCCGCTCAGAAGATTTTTAGCAGCGCACACAGACAATTCTCAACTATTCAAAAAGATTTAATAAGGCACAAGCCACAATAATTAACTTAAATATTCTTTCTCTTAAAATAAGCAACTAGTCTTGATATTCTGTTCATTTGCATTACACAATTATGCAAGGGTGACCGTAAGCACCTAAAATCTCTAACAGCAAAAAACACACACAAGAGGTTAAAAACTAATCAGAAGAACTGGCTCCATGAACAGAAGAATTTAACCAAGATATGCCTGCACTCATTAACCAAATAATGTTCCCTCGCCACCCCGACTCCTAAACTTGACTCTACCACACATTTACCTTATGACTCTAACTTCTGCCCTAGAACACATTATGATACTACCAAACAACCTTGACTCTTCCTCTCTTGGCTCTGTGAAAGTGTAGCAGGCGTGTACCTACATCCACATGTTTTATGTTTGTTGTAATATGAATAACGTTCACGGGCCAGCCTTTCTGTTGCTCATTGTGTTTAACCAAAAGCGTCACCGACACTATACAATCGAACTACTAGCTCAAATATCGGATAATGACGAAGTAAGCAGGCTACTTGGATGTGTAACATTATCCCATACTTCCTCTTCTTTGTACATATGTCACGCAAGTGCTTTGAAGCTGACCCCTTGCAAGTTAACGCATTATTAAAATCAAATATTAATTTGCCCTCTTGGGATTTTGAGAAGACAAATGTGATGCTCAGCATCTCCTACTTTAGCATCCCTAATGCTACCCTATAAGTGGAGAGCAACATTGCAATATCATTTTCTTTGCCTACAATAAATAATGGGTATGGACTATGCCTGGGATTACTTGTCCATAGTATCACGGCACCGGATATTCAGACAGGAGAATGCTTTTCACACAATCTGCATCGTGTTCAGAGTTCCTTTGGGTATAGACCTTGACACATATGATAACTCGCTGCTATACAAAAATGGTTTCACTGCCCACTGCATCATCCTACAAAATGATATAAGGGTGGGGTATGCAGCAAACAATCTTGTATGTGCTGCAAAATAATTGTGTACGTGCAGAGTCATGACCTTCTTAAAATGCACATAATATGTTGAGGCATTAAATATGCCTTGCTTACAACGTATTGTGCGTCTGCAAATATCCCAGTGAGTGTTCACCACTAGAATCGCTCACTTTTTACAGTGCTCTTTCAACTAGTATTCGAGGCTAGCACAGGGGCCGGGGAAGGGTATGGGTGGAAGCGCACAGGTCATCACTCCTTGGAGGTGATTAACAAAGCAGCACTTTTAAAAACCTAGTCATACATTTCGGCAGTACACTGAAGTAAATGTGTTGCTTGTTTGCTAAAGGATAGGAAAGTCTATTACCCGTCTAGACAACAGCACCTTATTTTTCTTTCTATGCTCAGCTGCTGAGTGCTTTACAATATAACCATGTGTTCTGTGTATCGTCTCTAGCATCTCCCTGCATCTCATTTAACTGATAAAGAATTACAGAAGAGGGATCCATAGTTACTGAAGAAGGCACTCAATCAGTTGCATCTCTGATGAATTGATGCTATTAACTTAAAAGGCATATATATTCTTCAGCAGGGCTCCATAATAAACCTCAGTAAGGATCTTGTTTAATTTTGTCAAGGCTGTGGTGCATAAGGGTGGGCAAAACTATGGACTTTATTATGTTCCCTGTCATTTCACTTCCTTTGTCAGGACTCAAATCAGATGTTGCTCCCTACCTGGAGTCAAATGATTTTTCAGAGAGTAAAAAAGTAATTAGCTTTGCCGAAATAAACTTTGTTTATTAAAAGATGTTCTTCCCCTTAAAATTCCTCTTGAGTTTGGGCATTAATATTAGAGTTCCTTCCTATGCCAGAGCTTTACTAGTCACTAATTCGAAGAAATATCAGCTTTGTGGGTTGAAACAACGATATGTTCATTGTTTCTCGTTTTTGTTAGGCACATTTTAATTTATTAGGGAGTAAAAATGGATGGTGCATATGTCTCTTAGCTGTAGGCTGGTGTTATAACTACCCACAGAAGAACGTAATGAGGATAGTAAACAGAGGCACAGGAATTTATGATCATCATATTCTGAGGTGCAGTCATTCTGATGTAATTATCATCCTTCCACAAATGATTAATGAAGTAATTCAAGGGCCAGGATAACATGCTTCTAAAGTGTCACTTGAACTCCTATCCGCATGTTTTCAACACATTTCTTTTAATTGCCATCAATCCATCGGTACATTTTGTATTCTGTCTGAATTTCTTGACAGCCACATCAGTTATGAAAAGAGATATTTGTGTTTTGTAGTACTCATGAGTGATTTACCAGTGGCATAAATGTTTTGCAAGGTACTGTGGCAGATGTTGAAGTGTTGGACTGGTTGATGATTTTTCTGTATAATCACATATGCCATATTTTATTTTAGCCAATGTGTTTGGAAAAAGTGTTGTAAGATTTGTCAATAATTGCAGTGGCTGGGAAGAGGAAATTCATTTTCAAACTCTTCTGCAACGGTAGTTCACCAAATACACATGCTCAAAGTGGGTTACCTCATTAGTCAGTTGCGAACATTGAAAATAATGTGTGCACAACAGCCAACTAGTTCCGTACATAGAGAAAAAAAATTAGAGGGAACATTGGAGGTGACCCTCCTAAGAAAACAAGTTCCTTAATACTGCCTGCCCAAAATGCTGTGTCGGACCTGGAGCTGGCATCCAGGCAGTAGTGCTTGCAGAAAGCTGAAGGCATAGCCCATGTAACCGCCCTGCTGATGACCTGACACGGAACATGCCTCTGAAAAGCAACCACCGTGGCCTTGGCTCTGATATCATGGGCATGCATTTTTGCCGGAAGTGGTTTGTGTGGCCCCTCATAGGCCTCCTTGATGGCCGTAACCATCCATCTTGCTATGGAGGCCTTGGAAGCCTGATAGCTTGGTCTTGAACCATTGAATTTGACAAAGAGAGCATCTAATTTGCAGAAGACCTTGGTTCTGTCTCAGTACAATTTTAGAGCACGCCTAACATCTAGACAGTGCAGTACCCTCTGAGGTTTGTCCTTAGGGTCTGCGAAGAAAGTAGCTAGCACCTCCTCATTCAGGTGAAACGAGGCAACTACCTTAGGTAAGAATGTGGGGTGAGTTCTAAGCATCACCTTGTCCTTATGAAAAGTAGTGTAAGGCTCTGAAGCCTCCAGTGCCTGTATTTCACTGACCCTAAGTGCAGACGTAAGACCCACCAGGAGGGCTGTCTTAATGGTGACTAGTCTGATGTCCATTGGCTCAAATGGTTTACGCCCAAGACTACGTTGAGGTCCCACACCGGGTGTGGCTTCTTGCTAGGAGGGTAGACCCTGGTGAAGCCCGCCAGATGCCTATTAACCACTGGGTTGGAGGATGAGAAGACCTCCTCCTCCGAGTTCTGGTAGGCTCTGATAGGCCGCCAAATAGGTGCGGCATGTGTCTACTTGCACCCCCTAGTGTGCAAGGTGTGCTGAGAAGGATAGCACGTCGTCCAACGTGAGGGTCAGCGGATCGACTTCCTTTGAGTCCGCCCAGTGACAAAACCAGGTCCACTTGCTTTTGTACTGGCTCATAGTAGCATAGCTCCTAGCGCCCTGTATGATGTCTAGGTTAGCCTGTGACAGATGCACATGCTTAAGTGTGACCTGTTCAGGAATCACACTGCAAGGGCTAACTTCTGGAGGGTGGGGTTGATGAACGTGCCTCCCTGCCTGAGATAGTAGGTGAGCTGGGCAAAGCGGCAGGTGCATTGAGGGCTGATCCGAAAGACTGAGCAGTTCTGAGAAACATGGCTTCACCGGCCACCGGCTACCGGCTACCAAGGAGCTATCAGAATGATACAGCGGTGCCGGGACTCGCTTATCTTGCGGAATACCCTTTGTTGTTTACCACTGCTCATCGGGAGGAAGGCTTTGAGGGCGAGCCAAATAGCCATCAACTCAAGCCTCCTGCTCCTGAAGCGACCAAACCCCATGGACACTGTAGCTTTCCAAGGTACCTCACCAGCCCTCTAGGGGTGAGTCCCTGGTGATGGTAACCTGTGGCGCTGGTTGCCGGAAGGGCCTGCCTATCTGCAGGTTGTAGTCCATGCTCCACCAGACTAGGCCCTGCTGGAGATGTAGTGGGATGCTGACCTGCTCCGCCTGGGAACCTTTCTCCTGACTACAGGAGGCTGCGAAGTGCAGCTACAAGCGCCTCATTTTGAGCCTTGTGTCTGGCACTGCCAGGAGACATGTCGCCATGATGACCAGGAGGTGTTGGTACCACCATGCCGAGGTCACTGCTCTGCTGAGAAAATGTCCTGTGACCTTCTTGATGGTTATGATCTTGCCCTCCAAGGGAAAAACTCTCTCGGAGCTCATATCCCAGATGAAGCCCAGAAACTTTAGATTCTGAGTAGGCTCCAGCTGTGACTTCTTGAGTTTGATGGAAAATCCCAATTTGTATAGAGTATTCATGAGGGCGCAGGAGGTGTGGTGGACTGCCTCCAGAGACCCTGCCCTGACCAGCCAGTCATCTAGGTATAGATAGACGTGGTGACCCTGGGCCCTGCGAAGGGCTGCCATCGCATTCATCAGTCTTGTAAAGACCCTGCTGGTTGAACTGAGGCCAAAGGGTAGAACCTTGTTTCAAAAATGAAAGCCCTTGATCCTGAACCTCAGAAAGGACTAATGGGGCTGCTAGATCAGGACGTGTAGGTACGCATCCTTCAGATCCAGGGACCACATCCAGTCTCCCGTGCTCAGTGTCTCTGCTATAAGCGATGCAGTAACCATTTTGAAATTTTGAAGAGGAAGGGAAAGGTTTGAACTGGAGACTTCGAGCCCTTTAAGATGAGTAGCAATACCCTGCAGATGGATGGGGATGCAGATTTTAATCAAACATCAATAATTCAGATGACACAAATAGCTTGGCAAAAGTTTGTCTGTTTTAATGTAAGTAACTAAAACAGGGAGTAAAACGAACATCAGCAATTGCTCGATAATCAACTCTCAATCATTTCATAAAAAAGCTGGGTTCTTAAACCCTAAATTGGTCATAGCTGACGTGCTGACCTGCGTCATTAGCAACGTCATCCTACATGGGAAACTTTTAAAACCTATCCGGAAGTGGGATTGGCTCTAAGTGAACTACTAAGTATAGGTATAATATCTGTATAGAGTAACAGAGAGAAACAATTGGATATTTAACAACAGGTGGGGCAACTAAGCCCTCCCTTCAAAATGGCCTCTATGAACGTCACTAAATGTACGGCGTACCATTGGCAACACAAATATAGGTCCCCCCACTACGTGGTCCTCTACAATTGGTTAGTTACTAACCCCTGTCAATAACTTTCCACCTACGTGAGCAGCATGCAGACTGAACAACCAAGTGCGGGTGAGCGTGTCTTGATACCAGCTTCCCACCAATTAAAAGTACACTCCTTCACCACTTCAATGTTTCAGTGTCAATTAGTGTTTGAAGTTGGCCTTGAGTCTGTACTGTTCTCTGAGATGTTTTAAGGAGTATGGGTACTGTCTGGCTTCGTGCGTAGGTGTGATCTCCTCATGCGTCCAACTTTCTTCCATCACGTGACTGGACACCACAATTTGAGCCTTTTTCTTGTATTTGATTTTATTCCTCATAGTCCTCTGACATCTTTTGTTTTCACTTGACCTTCTTGAACAGGAGCTTCTGTTCTTTCACGTTAATTGTATCTAATGTGAGCCAATTTTAGTTCTGATAAGACCGTGGCTCTTTGGTTCATCCAACTCCTAAGCTGAAATATATTCTGTTTAATTCAATTGCTTTTGGAACTGCAACACTGAATTGAGGCCTTCCTCAATGTTCAAGACTGCTATATATGTAGTGGAACCTTTATTCTTTATTCAATCCATATGTATCTATGAGGTATATATGTATATGTTGGTGCTTGCCGCAATCTATTTACTATAAGCATTTGGCTAGCTTCATGATTTCTTTGCTGCTTGCGTTTCATTGCATCTGTAAACGTTTAAACTAAGTATATTTATCATGCTTATGGCATGAATCTCTTTATTTTGATCTCAAGATGTCACTTATCCATAGTACTTCTTCATTCTTCATAAATCGTCTGCCTCTCTGGTCTTGTTATCTTTTATATGGTCTCAGGAGGATAGCTCAGGGGCAGCGTACTCACCATGGAAGCAAAACCACACGGAGCAACGCAGGTTCGATTCCCGGGTCCGCGCTTAGAAATCTCTGAGTATTAAGCGTGCTATAAATAACCTATCATATCATCATATCATATATATAGAGTCAATTCAGTTTCGTGTGATGTCACCATTCCTCCTGGTCATTCAGTTTCTTTGTTTCATCAGGAATCGCATTCAAATGGCCATCATATTGTCTTAGATGTAGGTATGGTTTCCTTAATGGATACTTCACTTCCCATATTCTGTTAGGTATAGGTATTCTTATGGGTACTGCACAGAGTTGTTGCTCTTCTTCTTGACTTCTGATTGGTGTAGTATATGTCACATACTTTGGTTCATACTTCTCAGGTAATGTAGGCGGGGTGGGTGGAGTAGGGGTACTTGGCTCCTCCTCTACACTCCCCCCTCTGGGCGATTTATCGACCACTCTCACATCTTCTTCCACATCCAAACATCCTGGTCTGAAAAAGTGCCTCTGAGGGACCCTTATTTTTATGACTCCCTTCAGCCATCCAGCTGACTTCACAAATTCATCCTTGTTCCACGTCATGAGTGTGCATTGTCCACTTAGACTGCAGTAGATCCATCTTCCCACATATTTCCTGTGGTCCTTTGGATACAGGAACTTCGTTCCCTCGGGTGCATGGATGCTAGATTTCACAAAGTCTCTGATTTCTTCATCAGTCAAGTCTTTAGGCTTCCATCCTGGTTCAACATCGATCATGATCTTCATCCCCATGGCTTTCTTTGCTGTCTTCTTGCACTGCAAAATTATCATCTTAATCACACAGAATCCAAGCATCACTAATAATAGCAAGGCTCCAAGAAATTTTAACATATTTGCCATCCATTGTGGAATCCATGAGAAAAGACATCCAAACCAGCTGTCATCAGCAATATCTTCTACTTATTCTATCATCTGGCCACAGAGTTTCGTCAGCATGTGTATGGCCTCTGTCAAAGTTCCATTCTCGTCATCGTGAGAAGGTATAAATGTTTAGCATGATTCTCCAATTTTGGCACACACAGCTCCATCCATGGCTGTAATCATATCCAGGAACTGTTCTGGAGAGCCATTAGTTTTACAGCTCTCAGTTCTTCTCTGATTGCATTGAATCCTTTTATAGTTGTGTTAATGGTCTGCACCAATTCCCATCTGGTGATTTGTAACCAATTGGTATTTGTTCCAACCTAGATGCTTGGCATAAAGATCATTGTGAACACTGATGAGGTCTGGCTGAACAACCTGTGTTCATACGGGATGGCATCAAATGCTTCTATTGATTTAGCAGAGAAGTAGTTCTCTCTCTTTGTTTGACTTATCAGTTCCACAGATCTCCTTTCTTTTAGATGAGCATCTGCTTTTGGAAAACTGTCAATGGCCAGGTCACCTTTAGGAATCACCAATGCAGGAACATGGACATTCACCAATGTCAAAATTCCTCCCCATTCTTTAGGCAGTCTAATGTAGGCTTTTGATCCACAAGCCCAATAATGATCCATGATTACTGCTGTTCCATGCGCCATTCCTGCTGCATCCAATATTCGTCCAGTTCTGATTTTCTCCCATTTTTCTTGTACCATTGTTCCTGAAGCAAAACTTAGAATGTTCTAATGGTACTATCTGCAAAGGTCCTCCCCTGTCTTCGACCCATGTCAGTAGTTTAGCAAGTTGTTAGGCAGAAACCTGTGCAGTTCCCATAGGGACCACTCAAAAAGTTTAAGACTACAGGTGTTAGCAGTAAACCCAATTGGTAGCAGTCTGTACCACCCAGATTTACCTGGTAGCTGTGGCTGAGCAGTCAGACTTCTCTCAAGAAGAGTTAGGCAGTATATAGAGTATACACAATAGGGTTAAATATACAGTAGAACAAGCAAACACTGACCAGAGCGTTGGTATAAAAGTATATAATTATTTATTTAAAAACACACTTGTAAAAATACACTGGCACTAATATGTCAAGCAAGTTCAAACACAGTCACTAGAAATATATACACCTCCCTAATTAATTATTTGACAAATCTAGGTTAATACACCACTTATTTAGCAAAACAGAGGTGAGCGCGTAACCATAGATGGCACTCCAATAATTATTTAAAAAGGGAGAGAAAAGGCAGAAATAGGAAAAACACACAATACCAACACTTTTAAAGAACCACAGCAAGTCAAGAAAGGCAGGGTCTACTGTAGAGTAAAAAGTTCATAGGCCAGGCCCACTCTTGAAGAGAGCAAGGCGGAATGTGCCCAAGATCACACAGTGGAAATGCACTAAAAGTCTGTGCAGGAAAGTCAAAAAGAGGTTGGATCAAGGTAGAAAGGTAATGTTAACAGGTCCGAGGTCACCCCAGGATAGAGAGTCAAGGATTTACGGGACACCTTGGACGGTCTGTTGCAAGTGAGACCAGGCGGGACACAGTACCTGAAATGGTGAGAAAGCTCCAGCGGGGGCAGTTGTTCCTGGCAGCGGGTGCAAGTCAGTGCTTCGTCCAGGGGAAGAGAAGATCTCGACATGGAGGAAAGCTGGAGGTCATTGCCCTGCCAGGGAAGAAACCAGCCGCAGAGTTTCCCGGTTAAAAGGTACTACCCTTTTATTCGCGGTAGTGGTGAAGCGTGGCTATCCGCCGGGGTGCTTGGCACGGGCGATTTGACCACGAGACGATCCAGGAAGGCGAAAAAGGCGAACTGGTTGGTCCCACCAGCTCAAAGGGAAGAAGACTCTCCTGGAAGAAGATCTTCTCTGTCTTTGGGAAGTGGTGAGTTTGGTTCAGCAGGGCTCCACCGGTGGTGTCGTCGTTGTAGATGGCCCAGCTTCTCCCCTCTTCGGATTCTTTAGGTCCTGTGGCAACTTCTGAAGTTCCAGTCCTCAAAGCCCTGCTTTTATGCAGCAAAACCCCCATTCATCAGCCTAGCTGTCAATCAAACATGCTAAGTGGTGAGCCGGGCGGCTCACCACTGGGCCAATCACACAAGAGTGCGAATTGAGTTGCCAAGGCAACTCAGTCCAGGGTGCCTATTCCCCCCTCCCACACATCCTGTAGACCCAGACAGAGTGGCACCACTTTTGGAGGCTTCTGTGTAGGAGCCCGCCAAAAGTTGAACAAAGGGCTCGACTTGGGTTGGAGTTACAGAGGCGAACACAAACAACATTTTAAAACCGAGTCCTGGCAAAAAGACCCAACCGGGGAATAAATATTAAATAAATAACCCGGCGGTATCTTTAACATTGCACCAAAAAAGTGGTGCGTTTAAAATGAATGGGAAAATCCCATAGGAAATATTCCGGTGGAATATTTCACGTGGTAACCACTGCCACCAGCCAGAAACTCGACAAGGGGGGACGGGACAGTGCCCCCTTGAAAAACAGACCAATGGGCAATCGAATTACCCCTACCAGTACACAACCACAATATGATGGTTTGTACTGGTCCTGTTCACAATTTAAGACTAGTAAAGTCAATGGTGACTTTACATGCCTTGGGAGACAGTAGTCAGTCCCAGGGTATGGAGTCTATTTTTGGGGGTCTCTATGACACCCCTGTGTTACTGCACTGTGGGTGCTGTGTAACACATATACCAAAAACACATCAAGCCCTATGGAGTAAAAGACCCCATAGCCCATAATACACATTACAAAGTCAAAGGACATTCTCAAATCATGCCTAAGAGTGGGAGAAAAGAGTCTCACTCTTAGCAGGAGAAAAAAAATAAACCCCAAAAATCCAGCAATGTTGCTGGGGGACTCACTAGGTTTGGGAAATTAGCCTTTACAGAGAATTCTCCCTAACACTCGCCCCCCCCCCATACTAAGGGACAGGAGGATTTAATCCACTCCTGGGTGAATCTCATACTTCTAGTCGGTTATAAACACCCTAGAGAGACCATCAGCATTTTGGTGGAGACACCCTGACCTATGTTCTATGGTCAAATCAAAGGTTTTCCTTTGTAAGCTATATGACCTACAAACCCTTTGAGGAAAATCAGTCTTTTTAAAACTATAGAGGATCTGGTTGACCAGTCCCTCAGAAGTTGGTACAACTTCTGAACCTGTGTTAGGCTTTTTCAAGGAGCCCTTATAAAGGATTCCCTTAGATCTAGAGGGGTCTCCAGAGTTCCTCACCACCTCTCTGTTGGGACAAGGTTGGGTTTTGGGCCTCTGGGTTGGAGGGGATGGGGATAAGCAAGGTACATGCTTCTCCTTCCTCTTAGATCTACCCTTACCTACTTTAGGAGTCTCACTCCCAAGACTAGGATTTGAGTTGGAGTCTTCAGTAGAAGGTCCAACAGTCTGAAGGTTTTTGGCCTTAGACTTTTCTTTTCTGGTTTTCCACCAGCACTGAGAATTACCAGTTCTCTTAGGCCTAGTTAGGGGTCCAGTTGGTCTATCCACCTCTTCCTTAGGAGCAGGGGGAGTCACAGACTCTAAAACTGGGGGAATAATGATGGAGCTTGGTTCGGGCTCCCATTTCCCTAACATTTTAGCCTGAAATTTGCCTGGGTCAGAGGTCAATTTACCAACACCAGGGCTTGTAGGGGGGTTCTCTGTAGAGGTTCCCACAGGCTTAGAGTGGTTCCTTAAGGTAGCCTCTCTAGCCAATTTGGTTTGGTTCTGGGTCTACATACTGGGAGGCCTGGGGGTACTGGACACTACTCCTGGAGTTCTTAGATCATTCCCCAACAGGACTCTCCCAGGCACCTCAGTCTGAACACTGACAGGAATCCTTACTGTCATGTTATTACACTGAATGAGGGCTGGTAGAATTGGAACCATTTGGACAGGGCCTACAGACATCTTAGTGGGGCCTTTGGGTGCCTTAGCAACATCCTCAGGACTGAAAAAGCTTTCATCCACTACTGTTCTGCTGGCCCCAGAGTCTCGCCTGGCATGGGTATCCTGGCCATTGACAAGAATACTGTCGATATAATAAACTTTAGAGTTTTCTGGTATGGAGTTGTACACACTCCTATTCTGATTACTAACCAGACCCATGGACTCTACTGTTACACTTGCTTGAAGACCCAAAGGTTCTTCAGCAAAGACTTCAAAGTGAGCACTAGCCATTTGGACTTCCTCCTCAGCAGTGAAGGCTAAGGAGACTGTGCTGATCCCTGTAGGTTTACCCTTATATCTGGGATCTCCTTTGATGTGGTCAGTTGCCCCACAGAGATAGCATGTTCCAAATGCTCTCTGGAAGGGTGGTTTGGTCTGACCTCCTTCTGGTTTGTGACCAGAGGGTACACTAGCCTGTTGTGGTTTACCCTGGGGCTTACCCTGGTTATTTTGTTGTTTGGGGCCCTCTTTGGGTTGGAAGGTATTAGAAGTCTCTTGGTTCCCTTTTGGTGGCTGCTTTCCTTCATCCTTTTTCTGAGTGACCCCTGAATCCTTGTGTGTAGCCCTGTTGGCAACCCACAATTCAGCAGCCTTAGCTAGCTTCCTGGATTCTAATTCCTTTGAATCAGCCAATTGCTGTATGAGCTCAGGAGAGCAGGCATCATAAATTGACTCCATCATTACAAGATTTCCCATTCCCTCATAAGTGTTCACCTATAACAGTATAACCCTTAATCCATCCCTCTAAGTTTTTCAAACACTCATTCACCCAGGTAGCCCAAGGGGTACCATCATTCTTTTTGAGGGTCCCAAACCTCTTAAGGTACTGGGAAGGGGTCTTCCCAAATCTAGCTATTAAAGCTAGCTTCACACATTCATAGTCCCTTCTATCCACCTCCCGCAACTCGATTACCACATCAGATGCAACAGGGGGGAGCCTAGAGAACAACCAGGGAAGTAACTCATTCCCTGAGAGGTCCTGGAGCCCATTATTATACTCAAACATAGCCAACCAATCCAGCACATCCAACTTTGTCTCATACATACACACAATCTCTTTAGGCATCCAGGGTCTTTTGGGACTGGTACTCCTAGAGGATCCGGAGAGAGAAGCATTTTCAACAGACAATTTCTTCATCTCTAACTCATGCTTGAGCTCCATTTCTCTGAGCCTTAGTTCTTGATTCAGTTCTTGGTGTCTTTGTTCTGGTGAGCATTAAGTCTCTTAAACTCCAATTCAAGTTTCATTTTCTCTAGTTCAAGACATTGAGGACTAAGTGTGGGACCTGGTAAAGGTACAGTAGGTACAGCTGGCAGAGCAGACAGAGGCCCAGGGGGGACAGTCACAACAGCCTCACCCTCCTCTTCTGACTCTGCCTCAAAATTTTCAATACTTTGATCAATATCAATATCCTCACTGTTATCTACATTTTCTGGGAGATTCCTCTGAACCATCACCCAGACTTTGGTTTGCTAACAATCTTTCTATTAGCTCCATTGTCTTGCCTTTAGTCAGGAGATTCTTATGCTTACAGAGAACTCGTAAACAATCAGCAGTTTTTGTAGCAAGGGACTCTTGACTATAACTTTCCATAGTTGACAGTTTAGAAAATAAACTTTTTAGTGCTAAACTTTGTGGTTAGTTGCACTAAGGTATTAAACAGCACACTAAAATGTATACTCAATACAAATCCCACCGCTGCACACCAGTGTTAGGCAGAAACATGTGCAGTTCCCTTAGGGACCACTGCAAAAAGTTTAAGACTACAGGTGTTAGCAGTAAACGCAATTGGTAGCAGTCTGTACCACCCAGATTTACCTGGTAGCTGTGGCTGAGCAGTCAGACTTCTCTCAAGAAGAGTTAGGCAGTATATAGAGTATACACAATAGGGCTAAATATACAGTAGAACAAGCAAACACTGACCAGAGCGTTGGTATAAAAGTATATAATTATTTATTTAAAAACACACTTGTAAAAATACACTGGCACTAATATGTCAAGCAAGTTCAAACATAGTCACTAGAAATATATACACCTCCCTAATTAATTATTTGCAAAACAAATGTGAGCACGTAACCATAGATGGCACTCCAATAATTATTTAAAAAGGGAGAGAAAAGGCAGAAATAGGAAAAACACACAATACCAACACTTTTAAAGAACCACAGCAAGTCAAGAAAGGCAGGGTCTACTGTAGAGCAAAAAGTTCATAGGCCAGGCCCACTCTGGGAGAGAGCAAGGCGGAATGTGCCCAAGATCACACAGTGGAAATGCACTAAAAGTCTTTGCAGGAAAGTTAAAAAGAGGTTGGATCAAGGTAGAAAGGTAATGTTAACAGGTCCGAGGTCACCCCAGGATAGAGAGTCAAGGATTTACGGGACACCTTGGACGGTCTGTTGCAAGTGAGACCAAGCGGGACACAGTACCTGAAATAGTGAGAAAGCTCCAGCGGGGGCAGTTGTTCCTGGCAGCGGGTGTAAATTGGTGCTTCGTCCAGGGGAAGAGAAGATCTCGACATGGAGGAAAGCTGGAGGTCGTTGCACTGCCAGGGAAGGAACCAGCCACGGGGTTTCCCGGTTAAAATGTACAACCCTTTTATTCGTGGTAGTGGTGAAGCGTGGCTATCCGGCCGCCGGGGTGCTTGGCACGGGTGATTCGACCACGAGACGATCCGGGAAGGCGTAAAAGGCGAACTGGTTGGTCCCACCAGCTCAAAGGGAAGAAGACTCTCCTGGAAGAAGATCTTCTCTGTCGTCGGGAAAGTGGTGAGTTTCGTACAGCAGGGCTCCACCGGTAGTGTTGTCATTGTAGATGGCTCAGCATCTCCCCTCTTCGGATTCTTTAGGTCCTGTGGCAACTTCTGAAGTTCCAGTCCCCAAAGCCCTGTTTTTATGCAGCAAAACTCCCATTCATCAGCCTAGCTGTCAATCAAACATGCGAAGTGGTGAGCCGGGCGGCTCACCACTGGGCCAATCACACAAGAGTGCCACTTGAGTTGCCAAGGCAACTCAGTCCAGGGTGCCTATTCCCCCCTCCCACACATCCTTTAGACCCAGACAGAGTGGCACCACTTTTGGAGGCTTCTGTGTAGAAGCCCGCTAAAAGTGAAACACAGGGCTCGACTTGGGTTGGAGTTACAGAGGCGAACACAAACACCATTTTAAAACCGAGTCCTGGCAAAAAGACCCAACTGGGGAATAAATATTAAATAAATAACCCAGCGGTATCTTTAACATTGCACCAAAAAAGTGGTGCGTTTAAAATGAATGGGAAACTCCCATAGGAAATATTCAGGTGGAATATTTCGCTTGGTAACCACTGCCACCAGCCAGAAACTCGACAAGGAGGGACGGGACAGTGCCCCCTTGAAAAACAGACCCAGGGGCAATCGAATAACCCCTACCAGTACTTCCACAATATGATGGTTTGTACTGGTTCTGTTCACAATTTAAGACTAGTAAAGTCAATGGTGACTTTACATGCCCTGGGAGGCAGTAGTCAGTCCCAGGGTATGGAGTCTATGTTTGGGGGTCTCTATGACACCCCTGTGTTACTGCACTGAGGGTGCTGTGTAACACATATACCAAAAACACATCAAGACCTATGGAGTAAAAGACCCCATAGCCCATAAAACACATTACAAAGTCAAAGGACATTCTCAAATCATGCCTAAGAGTGGGAGAAAAGAGTCTCACTCTTAGCAGGAGAAAAAAAATAAACCCCAAAAATCCAGCAAAGTTGCTGGGGGACTCACTAGGTTTGGGAAATTAGCCTTTACAGAGAATTCTCCCTAACACAAGTCTTGGCCATAATGGCTTGCATAACATTTGGGCATTCTCCATTGTTTCTTTATAGTATCCAATGATCATCCATGCTCTGCAGATCACCACTCCTTTTTCCCATCTGTCTGGTGATAGTACTGTTCCCCAAATTTGCATTTGTCATCTGTTCTTCCATCTGCGAGCTTCTTCTGCAGTTTTTCCTTTGACATCAAGTTTCTTGTTCACTTCCCATCTAATGTCAGCTCCTTTCACTCCTGGCATCTCATATCTGATCACATGATTTCTCATATGGGCTCTGTTTTTTGTCTTTATATCTTGTATGTAGTCATCCTCATATGGATCTATCTTTTCAGTTGCCCATTTAAGAGAAGCATTGCTTCCCATAAATTGACCTCTTGTTTTACAAAGTACTATGTGCGAAAGGCAATGAGCTGTCTGCTCATCAATTTCAATTGCTATGAAGATTTTTGACTTTCCCATGCTGTATGGCAGTAGTGCACATACGAAGCAGTCTTCATCTGACGGCCTTCTTCCAACCTCTTTCATGTGTTGGTACCATATGTTGTTTCCCAAGTGTGTTGTGCTGTCTAGATAATCATTCAGTTCATAATTGTCTTCTTGGGTGCTTCTTTTAATTCTCAAAGTATTCCTGTAGTTTTCTATAACCACATCTCTGAACACATCCGTATAAGTTCTTCTGGCTGGTTTATTTGCAGGAACATCCATCCGGGATATCTGCATAGAAGAAAGTTCAACAAGTCTTTCTTTATCCCTCTGTCTTTTTCTTGCAATGGCTAAAAATGGCCATATAGATTCTGCTATCATCTCTGCACGTGATTGTCTTGTGGGACTTGTGCTTGGGCTTCTTGTAACTGGATCAGGTGTGTCTGCATGCATTATCGGTGTGGGCCCAACCTTTGTCAATCCCTTATTTTGCTTGTTTTGCCGACCCTGTCTCCGGCATTCAAAAATATTGTTTGAAGCAAGTGTTGTTTGTGATGTATTACTAATAACATCCATTTCAATCTCAGGTATCTGTCCATTTTTTTCTAGGGACGGGAATGACTACGAATGGCCTGGGTTGCTTTGTAGTTGCCACGTTTACCTTTTCCTTCTGCTCAGACACATATATAGGAACCTTTGCATCATGTGCTCCTATATAGAAAGCAGTGTAAACAATGCAGTGATAGGTGAGCTTGCAGCACCTGCTTCTAGGGCAATGTGCTAGTCTGTCCTCTTGGGGCAGCACAAAATTGCTGCGCTGGTTTCCCATCTCGATCATTTGATGCTAAGGAAGGAAAACAATTCTTTAATGACACTGCGTTTTTAGATTGCTTCTGGAACTTGTTATCTTTCTGCAGCATTCGTCCTCAATCAACTAGCTGCTTTCTGGAACCAATTTCTCCACCAGTGAAGGTGCAAATGTTCCTTTATCTTGAAAAACAATGATTTCTGTGAGCTGCTATGAATTCAGCTACATTAACCAGTTCCCAATCGATACCTCGAATCTGCTTCAGACCAGATGACATTGTAGCTTCCCTGTCAGCATGAACAAAGTTTTAGGTTTTATCACTTCCTCGATCTGTCCCTCGAAGGAAAGTTTCTATACAGCTCTGTGGTTTCTTTCAGAATAGATTGCTACCTGGATTATGATGCCTTCCAGGATTACATTCAAATTTGTAGTGTTTCTTGGGTCCCTTAAAAATGACACCAAATCCGTGTGTCTTCCAACGAGATGCGGGTATTCTTCAATTAAACGAAAGAACACCACACTGACCAGTCTATGTGCTGCATCGGGTGATAGGGGCATTTGTATTTTCCTCACTGAACTCAGGCAACTTCAAAAACTCTTCAGTGATGATTATGAGCAGTCTTCTAACAATCTTTTCGTTGTCAGTATTGCCAAGAAAAGCTGGAATGCGGCAAGTTCTCCCTACCAGTGACAGATACGTACGTAATACCAACTCAAAATACATAAGTATGTGCCTAGAAAGGTCATCTCTCGGTAACACCATGAGTAACTCAGAACAAGAGCTCTTTATAGAATGAATCAGGATACTGTATCCTTTTCCAATTGCTGTGTCCACGATCAAAGTCTGGCATATCCTTATTCTTATCAAGGCTTAAGTGTGCCTCAGTCCAAAGTTAATAACCTACTGTGGCTTTCACAAATGCAAATCTTCTTTTACTCTGCAACTAGGATGCACAGAGTGTTAGAATGTGTCCTTTTACCCTTTATAGCTTTTTATAGCTGAAAAGGGAATGTTCAAGTTAAGTTCTTCAAGCTTTCCACTTGTCGGGTTAGGCGTCCTTCTTCCTCATCATGGATCTCGTCAGAAAGTGCTGCGGTCCTTCCACGATGTTTGTAGCTTCTTCGCGGTGGGGTGTAAGCAGAGGTGTTTCTTCGGCGTAAATCTTTGTATCGCCCAGGAAGATCCAAGCTCGCCTACCCTGCACTTTGAAAGCAGATGGCGTGACGTCCTCAACAATGAAAGGACCGTGAAAGCGGGGCTCGTCCCTCTTTTTCCTTGTGTGATTACAAATCAGGATCTTATCACCTGGGTAAATTCTTGGGTGTAGAAATTCAGGAGTTTGGATTGTTGAAGCAACTCCTTCTGTGTTCTATACTGCTGTACACCCTCATCTCTGCAACTGTCCTGAAATCACAGAAAAACTAGATGTTAAACAGTTCAAGTAGTTTTACAATTCAAGTCCTAACACTTCTGATGTTGGCTGAGCATCACTTCTAACTCGGGATGGAGGCATTAAAGGCGTTCTCATTTTCCTGCCAGTCACAATCTCGTGCGGCGAAAGATGATGGTCAGAACCTGGTTGGTGCCTTAATGCATACAATGCTAGTAGTAGGCAGTGCAATCACCCTTTTTTCAACGTAAGCTTCAACTTAGCTATTCTTTCCTTTAAAGTGCCATTGAGCCTTTCACAGATACCATTCGCTTGCGGATGATAACCCGAAGGAAATGTGTGTTTTATACCAACCAACGAAGTGATCTGCTCGAAAACTGTATTAACAAAGTGAGGTCCGTTATCCGATCTCATTACTTCACACACCCGCCCATCTGTGAAACACTTCCCGCACCATCAAACTAAGCTGCACAGGTAGAGACTGGGTGTGTACATGGACCTGCCGCTATCCATTTGGAGAAAGGACATACTACAACTAAAAGGTATCTGTATCATTACAAACTTGTATCATGTCGACATAGTCGATATGCAAGCGCTGAAAAGGGCCCTTGGGCCTTGGGATGACCCCCCTCACTATAAGTAGTGCATGCCCAGCCGTGAACTGCTGGCAAATAATACAATTTACCATAAAAAATGAAACAGGTTCCATTAGGTTTGGTACAAACCAATCCTCAGCAATAGTTACAGCAAGATTCTCCCTAGTTGTATGCGCTGGGTAGTGTAGCTGTTTAATAAGGCTATAGGCATGACTGGTTTACCAGTGCTGTCTTGTTGCTGTCTTGTCACCACAACGCTTCAGAGGGGTTTAAAGAAAACCCTCTTCGCTTCCACAAGTTCTTTTCTTCTTGCGGTGCCTCCCCTTGGAGCTCTACTATCTGTGTTTTAGGCATATGATTATATCCCTCGTCCATATTTAATATTACAGTCATTTTTTCATTCACATCAATAGTTTGAACATTCATCACTCCTATATCTGTATTTGTATTTGCTATGCTCTTGGCTTCAGCGTCTGCTGCTTGATTTCCGTGCAAGATAAAATCTGTCCCTTTTGTGTGAGATGCACATTTAACAACTGCTATGCCCACTGGGAGTTGTAGTGTCTTAATGAGCCTATCCAATAAGGCTGTGTGCTGCACTGGCGTGCCGTCCGCTCGGAGGTAGCCCCTTCTTTTCCAGCACGCTAATCCTGCATGCACCGTCGATGTCACATAGGCAGAGGCGCTGTACACTGTTACTTCCTGGTCTGTGTGATTCTCGACTGAGAGTATCAACGCCAATAACTCTGCAGCTTGCGCTGAATAATGTGATGGAAATCGAGTACTCACAAGCACTCGAAATTCTCCATTTGTGAAATGTTTCACTACCGCAGCGCCTGTGTATCTTTGCCCATCATTTTGATCGATTCTTGAAGAACCGTCAAAGAAAACAATCTATACCCCTGCGAGTGCATTCTCCTTTACTCTAGGGAGCTCCTCACAGAACTCTTCATAGTTTGCGCAATCATGTATGGGTTCTCCTTCGGTAATAGGTTCAGCTATAAACATAGCTGGATTCACTATTTTACATCAGACTATTTTAAGGGCTGGAGTCAATATGATTACCTCATAGGTGGAAGCCCTTTGAGTAGTCAACATGTCTTTTGGTTTTTCTAAAATTGCAAATAATGCATGTTCAACTGTCAAACAAAATCTATCTTTGGCCTAGCGCCACGTGGGCGACCATTTTGTGAATCAAAAATGCAACACCAGGGGGAGTGGACCAATCTGACCACCCGTTATTGCCTGCAAAATATATCTCAGCAAATACCTCAGGGCGGTGTGCACTGTGCACTGTGTTACTGCTATGGTAGGGACACACACACAAACCAACCACTAAGAAATGAACACAGAATGAAAACATGACACAAAAAGAAAACACACAAGTTGGTGCAATTATAACAAAGAAACACATTTATTCATGTTTAGCAAGGCATGCTAAAACACTACTAGCGAAACGAATTTGCAACGCTTTTAGCATGGGAGCAATCTATAATGCAGTGCAATCTACAATTGCCAGCTCTTCTGGCTTCTATGCAGAGCGACCTAATTACCCAGTCCTGCTGGATCTACAATGCTAATAACAATTCATGCCTAGTAACAACAAATACGGCCCAGTAACAATTCGCAAGCGTCAGCATTTCTCTCTCTCATCACCACACACATCGACTCTCTCTCTCTCTAATGAGACAATCCCTTCTGATGAATCTCCCCTTCTCTCAGTGTGTCAAAACCCCACAAGTGTGTGTAAATTATCCCCGTGTCAGTAGGCCTAAATCAGCAATATTCACCTATGCATTATGTGATCAATCTTCCCAGCCTCTTCCTCCAAGCTCAGCTCTCCCAGACAGCCAGCTCACTGCAAGCCTCGCACAGGGCCTCTTTCTTGGCCCCTCAGTGATCTGGTCTCCTCTTTGAACTGCCTCAAGCTTCTGCCAAGCTCATCTGATCTCCTGCCAAATGCTCTCTCAGATCGCTCTCGAACGATGCTCTCCATCTGAATCCCAAAATACTTCTAATTACTGCAAATCCTCATCCCTGGATATACTGTCAAATGACGTACATACATTACTATGGTAACATCTCAAAACTCATACCTAAGCATTCTCTAAAAGCAGCAAGCGCCAAAATGTCTCCCTACATATGCAAATGTCTCTCTAAACTCACTATGTTCTTGTCACTGTGACATCTCTCAAACTGGATCATACTGCTTTCAGAACTGCGTCTATCTGTCGGCATATGTGGCTTTCTCTCTCTGTCAGCTAAAAACTGGCTTCCACCGCAAACCTGAGCAAAAGCACTCCATTCCCCCACCTCAGCTACCGAAAGGCTTGTGCAAAGCACTCACTCTCTTCAGATTCCTCCCACCTTTCTGCTGTCTGCAACCCCAAGGAGGCCTGATAAGCCAGGCCGTCTCATTCGCTTCTAATAGGGAAAAGGCGACTTAATGTGTTGACATTATTCGATTCACAGTCTACCATAAACAACTCTCCGCGGACAATGGCGCTGCTCTTTGTGTGTCTTCAGAATGGCTCAGAATGGCTTCAGAGCCTGTTTCATTCATTCTATAGCACCATTTCTCACAGCCTAAGCACTACATAGTGGACTCATGCATATTTCTAAGTGCACATACATGCGTGTCTTATGCCAACATAACAACATCATATGTCTAAACAAGGCCTTCATATGACAGGCCTATTTCTCTAGCAAATGCATACAAAATGTGGCTTTCAATGGCATAACAAGGTGGATATATCCGGAAATGTATATCTGAAATTCTCTGATGACAACTCATAATCAGGCCAACATCGTATCTAGACTAACACAACAAATAACGTCATGGAACATCCCATCACTATGTTTGTAGCCTTCTCTATGGCGAACGTGGCAGCTGCTAAACTTTGTTTGCATGGAAAGTGACCTCTCAATACTGGGTCCAAAATTCACTGTAATACGCAAGGGGTTTGTACCCCAATCTAGTTCTCTGTATAAGTACTGCTGTCATAAAAGTACCATCTGTATGCGAGAATAAAAAGAATTCCTCTGCATAATTGGGAATCCCTAAAACGGGAGCTGTGCAAGTGGCTTTTTTCAGTTCGTCAAACCATTCTTCCATTGCCTCAGTCCACACAATTTTCTCTTGCGTCGCCTGTGCTTTCTTTAAGGCCTGCAAAAGCAGCCTAGTGTACGAACTGTAGTCAAAGACTCATGCTCTGACATAATTGCATAATCCTAGAAAACTCTGCATTTGTTTTATCGTGTGGCTTGGTTGTTTTTAGAAAAGCCTCAGCTCTTTCAGGTGTAACTTTCTTTCCTTTATGTGAAATCAGTTGGCCTATGCACAACACTTCTTGTTGACAATATTGTAACTTTTCCTTGTCAACCTTATATCCTTTATCAGCAAGTATAATCATTAGCTGAACAGAATCGCGTCTGCACTCTTCCTCTGTGGTGCTGGAAACTAGAATGTCATCTACATATTGCAGCACAACGCTCTCTAAAGCAATATTGCTCAAGTCCATCTGGAGGATGGGGACACACAGTACCCCTGTGGCAGCCTTGTGCTTTTTAATCATACTTTTCTAAAAGTCTTACGATGTCAAATCTTGTGTGTCTTTTTGCAATGGGATTGAGAAAAATGCATTTTTCAAGTCAATCACCTTGAAATATCGTGCATCAACAGGTATATTACATCGAATCATGGTCGGGTTAGGGGCTAGAGAGAACTCGGCCTCTACGATCTTGTTTACTAGGCATAAACCTTGAATTAGTCTCGAAGACCCCCCTTTGATTTTTTAATAGGAAAAACTGATTTATTACATGGTGGCTCTGACGTCACTAAGATACCTTGGTCCAAACTGCGTAAATCGTCTTGAAAATTCCTTCATCTGCCTCTCGAGACATTGGATATTGCTGTGCTAGAGGTAAAATCGCTCCTGGTTTCAATTTAATCTTCACTTCCCCAACTCCTTTCAGTAAGCCTACGTCATAGGGGCCAGTGGTCCATAATGATATTGACACTTTCGCCATATCTTCGTCAAAATACTCAGGACGCTTCTTTGCTAGCATCATTCTCTGTGGGATCTCTCTCTTAATTGCTTTGACCCAATAAGTAATGCATATTTCAAATACCACAAAATCGTCAGATCTGTCATCTACAAACAAATCTTCATCAGTGACGTCAGTCACTCTGCAGCCTTCCTCAATGGCAATTACTGTGCACCATTATCTACCTTTGTCATCAGTTGCATCAAGCAAAGCCATATTTCCTCGGACTATAGCTGCTTCTAAGGCTAAGGGGAAAATGTGCCCCTCTTCTTCATCCATAGGTATCTGTGGTCCAAACAGAAACTCATCTGATATTCTCATGGTTCTGCCTACTAGACCTGGCAGCCATGTTAACAGAATGCATATCCCATAATGGATCACTTCGGGTTCAAGCGGTATTGATCTAGGCGCTATTTGTCCTACAAATGCCCTGATCATTTCGCACATGTTTAAATAATGCATTCCTGGTGCTGAGCATACTATACCATTGTCTGTAAATGAAATGGTCATATTCATTTTTGTCATTAAATCTCGTCCTAATATGTTGACAGGTTTTTGCCTTGAATAAAACAGTGGCACCTTCATATCACACTCGCCTATAGAGACTGGTAATTCTTCTGTAAATGGAACACGACGCATTGCTCCTGTAAAGCCCTGAGTATTCATCTCATCGCCAGACATTAAATATGTGCCCTCACGTATACACGAGTGTGTCGCACCCGTGTCCACTAGGAAGGAGTAAGCTTTGTCACCTATGATTACGTCTATCCTTGGCCCCTCACGAGGATTTGGCATAATAGATAGGATTGAGAACATCAAGTCTCCCAGTGAGCTGTCCTATTGCGGGTACAGCCTCACTCCATCACTCGTGAATGGATTTCCTCCATCAACAGTGACACTTCCTATGCGACGCGTCATAGGCTGCTGTGTTTGTGTTTTGCTGAAGTTGCATAGGAGATTGCTGTGATTGTCCTTGCGGTTGGTCACCTGTTAATTGCTGTGGTTGCATGCCTTGCAGCACTCTCTGCGCCTGCTGCTGCACTGTTTGATCTTGCACAGCTCCATTTCTGCCCTGCTGCGAATATGCAGGTGGATTTGGCATTCCCTATCTTGAAAACTCTGTACCATCCCTTGGCTTCTACACATACGAGCTATGTGCCCTGTCATTCCACACGTCCAACACACAGGCTGTTGTCTTCCCATCTGCCCATTTTGCATGTTTTGATTACCATTTTGCATATTGTGAAATCCTTGCTGGTTATTCTGAAAACTTCCCTGATTATTCTGCCAATACCCTTGATTACCTTGCCAACCTCTCCCTTGATATCCCTTTCCTCTTGGACCATATCCATTATTTGTCTGATCAAACTGTCTTTGGTTATTTACTTATAGCATCGGTACTGCTTGCTGCGGGTTTGATCCGCCCACGTTAGCTAACATTGCCCATTCAATGGCATACTTGGATAACTTTTTCTGCACTAACTTTGCTTCTTCACCTTTTCGTGCATCGTCCTTTGTGAGATTCTTATCCTGCAGGAGTCTGCAATAATGTGCGATGGTCAACTGAATTTCCGACCATGGTTTTGCTTCTATCCCTAATAGATCACTAATTTCTTGAGCTGTTTCTGCACCTGCTATGGCAGCCCTTGGCATAATATATGATAAAATACGGGTATAGACTTTCCCCAAGCCTCACGTGTTTCAAGCGCCCATGCGTCTTGAAAACTTTGAATATAAAGCAACGGATCCTCTCCTTCTTTCATTTTTCTTGTCATTATAGCTCCCATATCGGATGTGTCCGGATATAGCACTCGAAGTGCTTTCCAAATCTTTGCTCTACAGTTATTAAACAGCGCTCCATCATGCGCTGTGTTGACTGTAGTCACACCAGGGTAACCTTCTCGTGTCCATATGTCATCAGCTCTTTCACCAAGTATGGCGATTAGAAGACCTTTAATATACCCTATAGCTAATATATTCCCTTCTGTCATTTTTTCTAACTCTTGTATTCATTTTCCAGCGCCAGAAGTTAAATTCAGGAGTTTACATTTTAAGTTTTCACGGTCCATCTGGGGCCATGGTATATACTGTGGCCTGGCTTCTCCTTTTTCTAACAAGGGGAACTGTGATGCTCCAAACTCATTCTCATCTCTCATCATTTGTCTATCTACTGCTGGAGTAATATTCTCATATCGCCGTCTACCTGGCAATGACCTTAGCCTGCTTACATAGGGCGGGGACTCCCCCCTCTGACCATGGGGTTGCCCCTTATGTTGGTCTGACTGTGTCAGTGGCTCAGATGCCTTAGTCATAGGTCATTTTAAATCCAACCATCTTCCTTATCCAAAGGCGGATGTTCTTCTAGCTCACATATTAAACTTCTAACTTCCCTTGAATAGGTTTCCCTTTCTTCGTCTGATAATTCTTGTGCCCAACTCGTGCAACTCCTCTCATCATCATCTCTATTTAATGTTAACCTGTCTAAAGACAGCTCCTTCTGTCTCGTACTACAGGAGGCTTCCTCCGTATCATACAACTGAGTACTCTAAAGATGCTCATTTTTTCCCTTCCTTTGTGCTTCTTTCTGGGCTTGCATTTCATGATATACTTTATCGATCGTTTCCCCAATGCTCTGCGAGTCAGATTCGTCTTCCAGATTTACTCTAGACGTGCTTGGGAATGGCTTGGACTCAGGAAAGAATACCTCTATATCTTCCCTGTCTACCTGTGGATTGGGATCTCTTACTTCTCTTTCCAAATACTCAAGATTGAGTGCTCTCTGTCTCCTTTTGCGCTCCATGTCATCATCGACTTCTGTACGTTTTCTCGCCTCTTCTCTTATTTTATCTTCCTCTTTCGTTTTTATATCCCTTCGTTCATTGGCCCTTCGCTTTTCCTCATCCGTTTGCCTTTGTATTCTTTTCTCTCTTATCCTTTCCTGTTCATCGGCTTCTATTCTTTTCTCTTTTAGCCTTTCTTTTTCCTTGGCTGTTCCTCTTTTATTATCACACTTTCATTGTTCTTCTGTTCTCTCTTGTTTTTTAGCTTGCTCATCTTGGTATAGCTGTTTTCGTCTTTGTCTATCTTTTCTGCTCGCACCTTCGTCTCTCAATCTTCCCTCCCTTTCTTTGTCTTTTCTGTCTTGTTCGTCTTGGTCTCCCCTTCGTCTTACATCTTCAATGCCTTTACCATCGAGTTTAAGTAAAATCTGACCTCCCAACCATTCGTTCTGTATGAGCGCTATCTCATCAGTTTCATCCTTATCTCTCTTCCAACTCTTTACTTCTCTCCTTATGTCTAGAGATGTGCTTGCTTGATCACTTCTCTCCTTATCGCGTCTCTCCTTGTCCCTCGGGACTTTGGAGGTGTTAGGGAGAATTCTCCAGAATGGCTCATTTCCCTTACCTACTGAGTCTGTCAGCAGATTTGCTGGATTTCTAGGATTTCTTTCTTTCACCTGGTAAGTGTGTGAGCCTTTTTTCCCACTCTTACATGTGTTTTGCTGTGTGTTTTACATTTTTGTGTTCATAGACTGTGGAGTCTCACCTACTCCATAGGCATAATCTTTTTATGTGTGTCACACAGCACCTTTAGTGCAGTGACACAGGGTTGTCTTTTTCAAGCTTCCCACTTTAAACTCCATTTTCTGAGACTGACTACTGTCTCCCAGAATATGTAAAGTTGCCATTGACTTTATTAGTCTTTTTGAATTCACAGACCCAATACAAACTATCTTCCATAGAGTACTGGAAAGGGTTAATAGTTGTCCCTTTTTGTCTGCTTCTCATGGAACATTATTTTGTTCCCCTTTCTTTAAGATTTGTCTGGTGGCAGTGGTATCTACCATTTTTTTCCTACCGCGGACTATGAAAATAGCCTTGGTACTGTTTTAGGTTATGTTAGTAGACTCAAACTTTTAATTTTATTTGGTTCCGGCTGGGTTTATTCGCCATTTCTTTTTGTAAAGGTCTTTCTCGTGTTTTACTCTGCGCGCCAAACCAGGTTTGGTTCCTTTGTTCGCCGTCCTTTGGCGGGCTTCTACACAGAAGCCCTCCTTAGTCGCCTAAGTATCTGAGTGGATAGGATGTGAGGGAGGGGTTTTAGGCCCCCTGCACAGGGTCTCCTTGGAGACCCAAGTCGCATTCTTGTTTGATTGGCGAGGTGACTGTCCTGCCAGCCACCTTGCTGTGTGATTGACAGCCAGGCTGTGTGAATGGGAGAAAACTGCATAAAAAGCAGGTCTCTGGGACTTGGAAGGCAGAGTCGCTACTGGATTGAGAGAACCGAAGAGAAGCGGAAGGAAGAGGACTACTGCAACTACTGAACCTCCTGGTGAAGCCCTGTTGCGGGTCCGAATCTCCTATACTTCAACGACAGAGAATATCTGCAAGGAATCTTCTTCCCTTGAGCTGGTGGGACCAACCAGTTCGCCAAACACCAAGCAAGGCCTCCCTCCCGTGGTCGAATTTGCTGCGCATCGCTGCAATGAGCCGGATAGCCAGGAGGACCGGACCCTGTTTGGGTTTAAAGGAGCGCATCTTTTATTCGTCGCTTTGCTCTGCTGCTGGTTTCTTCTTTGGGCAGTGCAGGACCCTCCAGTCTTCCTCCTTCTTGTCAGTCCGACAGTCGCTTCAGGAACCGTGAGCCTGCAGGACCTGCCAGGAACTTCTGCCTCAGCTACAGCATTCTTCTTCTACTAAGGTACTGTTCAAATCCGGTTGTTCGTTCCGTCTGACCGGTGAAAGTGTTTGAAATCTTTCGCTAATCCGAGGGCTTGTCCTTCTCTACTCTTTTAAATAACTTTTCTTCCGACCAACTTTGTTTCAAACTCTTGGCAAAGACTTAACCGCGAACTACTCTGAACTGTGTGATCCTCTGCAAAGACTCTGAACCATTAACATTGTGTTACGCTCACCTGGTTCCCACGGGGACGTCGATCTGGACCGGCCTGGTGCCACGTAGAGCCGAGATGACTGACTGGACACCCCCACTACTTCGTTTGTCGGCTCGTATGAATATCTTTCTGCAAAGGAGAAAGGGAATTAACCTCCCGTAATTCGAGCGTTAACCCACCTTCCACTCCCGTTGTCTGCCCACTGACCACTACCGATGTTCCTTCTTGTTCTCACCTGATGGTTTAGAAAGGTGGGCTCTCCATCCTGCATCGAGCGCAGGGGCGCGTAAGTGACCAGTTACTTCGCTGGCGTGGAGGAATTGGTGAGTTCCAGTATTGACTCTAGGATCCAATTGTTTGTAAGAGTTCAAATGTCTGATCTTCACTCTTTCCGATTCCTTGTAGGTTGCCAACTTAACCACCACGAAGAGTCCAAAGGGCAGTTGGTGAGAGTCAGGTAAGTCTATAGTGGTTTTCCCCTTAGGGGCCGGGGTACGGCGATGATGCAGAGTTAACTGCGCCGACCCTATATGAGGTGAGTTCCCCCTGCGGTAAATCAGGTAAGTCTTTGGGGGGTAGCTTGTAATGTCCAGTGGTTTCCCCTTAGGGGCCGGGGTGCGGCGGTGATGCAGAGTTAACTGCGCCGACCCGAGATGAGGTGAATACCCCCCGTGGTAATCCGGTAAGTCTTTGGGGGTAGCTTGTATTGCCCTTTTGCATTCCCGTGCTCAACTGGCTTTTTTTGTCCCCTTAGATATCGGAGAGCGGTTTGGAAATGCAGAGTCTGCGATGGAATGAGGAAAAGCTGCACTGGATGGTGAGTACAGCGCGGCACTGCGAGGTGCGTGACGATGCGCGTGCGATGACTCCTTCTTCAAGATCGACGGCGCGATGGATCAAGAATTCAGGTAAGGTTTCAAGTTTGAACCTCTTCTTCTTTCTTTTCGTTTCCAGGTGGTCCAGGACTGAAGGGGGCGTGGCTGAAGACTGGAAGATGCTGGAGGCACGGTGAGCGTTACGCTGCTGAATGCAGAATAACGCGAAGCACGTGTGGCTGTCCGGGCATGGTTTAAATAGCCTAGGAAGAAGTCCCAGGTAAGTATTCTTCCACAGCCCCCACCCGAGAAAAAAGTAGTCCCTTAGGTAAAATAGTCCCTCCTAAGCCCCATTTGGCTTGTGGCTTTGTGCAGCATGGTCTGCACCAGGTGAGTATGCAGCATGGTCTGCATTAGGTAAATTCTCTGAAATGAGCCTGGTGCCCATGGCGCCAGGACTGACTTTATCCTTATGAGCCTGGCGCCATAGGCACCAGGAATGCACCCAAACAGCCCCTAACTGGGGTTTTTGGGCATGCTCCAAATGGCATGATGCCTGCTTCCGGGGTTGCTGGGCCTGGTCTGGCTTCCCGGGGGCAGGCATCATGACAGCACTCCCCCTCAAGGCACCTCCTAAAGTCGTTCTTCCCCCTGGCCTTGGTTTGTTAGGAAATTCTCGGTGGAACCTCTTCACTAATTGAGGTGCATGCACGTGGTCACTAGGTTCCCAAGACCTTTCCTGAGGACCATAGCCTTTCCAGTCGATTAGATAAAAGATTTTTGATCTCACTTTTTTTGAGTCCAAGATGCTCTTAACCTCAAATTCGGGCTCTCCGTCTATGAGGATGGGGTCCGGAGGTTTGGTTAGTCTTGTTCCTGGTTTTACTGGTTTCAAAAGGGATACGTGAAAAACGGGATGAATCCGCATATGAGCAGGTAGGTCCAACTTGACAGCCACCGGGTTAATGATGGCCTTGATGGAGTAAGGTCCTAAATACCTAGGGTTAAAGGTCTGTGTTCCCTTGAGTGGGATGTGCTTAGTGGCCAACCATACTTGGTCCCCTATCTGGTATTGCGGTGCTTCACTCCTGTGCAGATCCGCATCTTTCTTGTATTTTTCCTTAGCCTTTCGCAAATGTGCAGTTGCTTCCTTAAAAGCTTGTGTAATAACAGTGTGGAGATGGTCCACCGCAGGCATCTCCAAGTGTTGGGGCGAATCAAGGTCCGAGGTTCGAGGATGGTGTCCATTGATGGTAAAAAAAGGACTTTGTCTGGTTCCCGAGTGTACGGAATTATTGTACGCATACTCGGCAATCCAAAGAATGTCTTTCCAAGTACCATCAGACTGATGTAGCATACAACGCAAGTACTGCTCAAGAGTCTGGTTGGTCCTCTCTGTTTGACCGTCGGTCTGAGGGTGGTGACTGGAGGAAAGCCTAACATCTATCTGCGCCAATTGGCAACATTTCTTCCAAAAATGCGAAATGAATTGACTGCCCCGGTCCGAAATCAACACGGATGGAAAGCCGTGTAGGCGAACTATGTTTTCAAGGAACTCTTTGGCCAGGACTAAAGCTGAAGGTATCCCTTTTAAAGGAATAAAGTGAGCCATTTTGGAAAAAAGGTCTACAATAACTAAAATGGTGTTAAAGCCATTGCACGGGGGTAGATCTGTTATAAAGTCTAATGACAAGGTATGCCAAGGAGTGGGTGGGATATCCAAAAGGTTGCAATAGTCCAGCGGGTCGTTTCTTTTGACTTTTATTTTGGGCGCAAATGCCACAAGACATGACAAACAATTTAATGTCTTTGCGCCAGGTGGGCCACCAGAATTGTTTCTTAATTTTGGCTTCAGTTTTTGCAATACCAGGATGTCCATCCAGTAAGGTATCATGGTACCGGGAAATGACAAGTTCTTGTAGTTCCTTTTGTGGCAGAAATAGCCGGCCTTGGTAATAAGGTAAATCATCGGTGACAGAATACTCTGGACCTTTCTTGGCCCAGTCCTGTAAGGTAACTGAATCAAAGAGCTGGTGGATCTTTTCTTGAATGTCCTCCAGTGAATGTATGGACGTCAGGCCAAGGATCCTTTGTTCAGGAATTATGGGTACTGGTTCTAAGGCTATTTCTGTTCTCCCATTGCAATTCGGGACAAGGCGTCTGCTTTACCATTTTTACAACCTGGTCGATAGGTTATTACAAAATCAAACTCGGCGAAGAATAATGCCCAACGGAGTTGGCGCGAAGAATGGGCCTTAGCTGTCTTTAGGTATTGCAAGTTTCGGTGATCGGTGACCGTGATGGTATGTCTGGCACCCAGCAGATAGTGCCGCCAAGCCTTGAAGGCAGACTTGATGGCTAATAGCTCCTTGTCGGTAATGGCATAGTTTAATTCGGGAGCCGAAAAATTCCTTGACCAGAATGCCACTGGATGAAGCTGGTTAGTTTCGGGATCCCTTTGGGAGAGCACTGCTCCCATGGCTGAACTGGATGCATCCGTTTCCACTATGTATGGGAGCTCAGGGCGCGGGTGTCTTAATACACGGGCAGATGTGAATTTTGCTTTTAACTCTTGGAAGGCGTTTTCGGCTTCCTCTGTCCACACAAAGCGTTTATTCTTTCGCAATAGCGTTGTAATGGGATGCACAATGTGTGAGAAGTCCGGGATAAACCTGCGGTAGAAATTGGCAAAGCCAAGCATGCTTTGGACGCCTTTGACTGAAGTTGGCGAAGGCCAATTAAGAATTGCGTCCACCTTACGTGTATCCAATCCTGATTCCTCTCGGGGTCACAATAAATCCAAGGAATTCCACTTCCGTAGTGTGAAAGACGCACTTTTCCAGTTTAGCATATAGTTTATGCTGGCGTAACTTCTCTAGGACTGCTCGGACGTGCTTTACATGATCAGATTCTGATAAGGAGTATACTAAGATATCGTCGATGTAAACGACCACACAAACATCGATGAGCTCTCGGAGGACATCATTCATGAAGAATTGGAAGGCTGCTGGTGCATTGCATAGTCCGAAAGGCATCACCTGGTACTCAAATAATCCGGAGTTGGTGCGAAAAGCAGTCTTCCATTCATCGCCCTCTTTGACACGTACCAGATGATATGCCCCCCGAAGGTCTAGTTTAGTGTATATACAAGCGTCCTTCACCTGGTCTAGTAGTTCAGGTATCAAAGGCAATGGGTATCGATTCTTGATGGTTATCTGATTCAGAGCGCGGTAGTCTATGCATGTTCTAAGGTCGCCTTCCTTTTTTGGTACGAAGAACAAAGCTGAAGATGCAGGGGAATTGGACGGGCGAATGAAACCATTAGCAAGGTACTGGTCAAGGTACTGACGCAAGTGGAGATTTTCGGGTTCCGTAAGGGCATAGATTCTGCTGCAAGGTGGTTGTGCTCCCGGTACAAGATCTATTTGACAATCATACGATCTGTGAGGTGGTAAAGTGTTTGCCTGTTCCTTTTGGAAGACATCCTGAAAGTCTTGGTATTCAGCAGGTAATTGCGTGGCAGCTGGGATTACTGAGGACTGAGTTTTGAGTTTTCTTAGGGTAGCAGGTGTGAGCACATTCTGGGAAGGTTAGTCTCTTCTCTCGCCAATCAATGCAGGGATTATGTTTTTCCAACCAAGGTATTCCCAGTATTAGTTGGAACTGTGGGGCCTTGATCAAATCAAACACAATAACCTCTCGGTGCCCATCTTGACCCAGCAATGTCATTTCTGCAGTGGAATGAGTTACGGGCCCAGAGACAATTTCCATTCCATCCACTGTGGTGACGACATTGCAGTGGTCTTTCGGATGAGAGATAGATTCATCCTGGAAGCCAATTCACAGTCCAAATAGTTTCCTATGGCTCCACTATCAACGTATGCCTTTACCGCGTGCATGCGTGATGGTTGCTCTGGATCTACAAGGACCATGGGTATGGTGAAATGCGAGGTCAGAGTGTCCTTCTTTAGGCTCGGCAAGCGGACCTCTACACTTGCCGGGCTTGATCGTTTCCCGAGTCAGGCTCTAAATGGCTTTCGTCTGCTGCTCCTATAGTTTTCTTGGGTGGTTTTACTGGGCAGTTCCGAAGGAAATGACCGGTAGCTCCGCAATAGAGACATAACTGCAGTTGTCATCTTCTTTCTCTTTTTTTCTGCGTTAGGGGTCCTCTAACCCCCCCAAGTTGCATAGGTTCTGGGGCATCTACTCCCTTGGAACTTATGTGGGTTTTAATCAACACCCTATTCTCAAACTTGGTTCGGTCAGCCTTTCTGGTTTGAAGTCTGTGATCCAACTGGACCACTAAATCTATATATTCAGCACAGTCCTGAGGCGGGCTCACTATTTGGGCTAAAACATCTTTGAGTGCTCCTCGAAGCCCTCGATGGAATAATGTGATTCGCTTGGCTTCAGGCCATTCGGTTTCCACTACTAATCTGTTAAAGGTTGCAATGTAAGATAAAAGATCCTGATTACCTTGCCGTAAGGATAAAAGTTCGTTATCCAAAGCCTGTCCTTGGGAGTGTCGGGTGAATAGTCTTTCCATGCTTGTTCGAAAACCCTGGAAATCTGGAAGAATCGGGTCATCCTGATTGACTAGTGGAATGGACCAATCCGCCGCACTGCCGCTGAGATATGACAGCACAAAGTCCACCTTGGCCTGATCGTTCGGGAAGGCTCCAGGTCTACTTAAAAAGTGCAAGCGGCATTGATTCATGAATATAGCAAACCTTTTTGGGTCTCCGGCAAAGCGTTCAGGCGGAGCCAAGGGAACGGCTCCAGGTAGATTTATCTGCACCGGGTTACTATGTGGTACAGGAGCTGGACTTGCCCCAAGTCCTGGTTGAGGTGTTTGTCCAGCCTGGCTTTGCAATAGTTGTCTGGCCAAATCATCGGTTCGTTCTTTTGATACTATCAGTTCTCTCCTGAGGGCATTAGTTTCTTGACGGGCGGAATGCACTTCGGCCCTTAATTCCCCTAATAATTGGGCCAACTGATCCGTTTCCGAGGTCTCCATGACGCCCAGGTGGGTATTTGTGGGTAGGCTTCACGTTCTGTTACGCTCACCTGGTTCCCACTGGGACGTCGATCTGGACCGGCCTGGTGCCACGTAGAGCCGAGATGACTGACTGGACACCCCCACTACTTCGTTTGTCGGCTCGTATGAATATCTTTCTGCAAAGGAGAAAGGGAATTAACCTCCCGTAATTCGAGCGTTAACCCACCTTCCACTTCCGTTGTCTGCCCACTGACCACTCCCGATGTTCCCTCTTGTTCTCACCTGATGGTTTAGAAAGGTGGGCTCTCCATCCTGCATCGAGCGCAGGGGCGCGTAGGTGACCAGTTACTTCACTGGCGTGGAGGAATTGGTGAGTTCCAGTATTGACTCTAGGATCCAATAGTTTGTAAGAGTTCAAATGTCTGATCTTCACTCTTTCCGATTCCTTGTAGGTTGCCAACTTAACCACCACGAAGAGTCCAAAGGGCAGTTGGTGTTAGGGAGAATTCTCTGTTTAGGCTAAATTTCCTAACCTAGTGAGTCCCCCAGCAGCTTTGCTGGATTTTTGGGGTTTATTTTTTTCTCCTGCCAAGAGTGAGACTCTTTTACCCTCACTCTTGGACATGATTTGAGTGTGTTTCTTTGAATCTAGATGTGTTTAATGGGCTATGGGGTCTTTTACTCCTTAGGGTTTCATGTGTTTTTGTGATGTGTGTTACACAGCACCCTCCGTGCAGTAACACAGGGGTGTCATAGTGACCCCCCAGTATAGACTCCATACCCTGGGACTGACTACTGTCTCCCAGGGCATGTAAAGTCACCATTGACTTTACTAGTCTTAAATTCTGAACAGAACCAGTACAAACCATCATATTGTGGACGTACTGGCTGGGGCAATTCGATTGCCCCAGGGTCTGTTAGTCGAGGGGGCACGTCCCCATCCCCCCTGATCGAGTTTTGGCTGGTGGCAGTGGATACTACTTTTTATATTCAACCGCAAATATTTTCCTATGGGATTTCCCATTGTTTTAGGCTACTATCTTTATTTAATTATTTAAGGTAGCCTCGAACATACCGCCGGGTTATTTAATTAATATTAATTCTCCGGTTGGTATTTTTTGCCAAAACTTGATTCTAAAATGGCGTTTGTGTTCTCTTCTGTGACTCCAACCCAAGTCGAGCCCTTTGTTCCACTTTTTGGCGGGCTTCTCCACAGAAGCCCTCCAAAGTGGTGCCACTATGTCTGGGGTACTTAGGAGGGGTGGAGGGGAATTTAGGCACCCTGGACTGAGTTGCCTAGGCAACTCAAGTCGCACTCCGTCCTGATTGGCCCAAGTGATGAGCCGACCGGCTCACCACTTAGCATGTTTGAGTGACAGCTAGGCTGAGTGAATGGGGGTTTGCTGCATAAAAGCAGGGCTTTGGGGACTGGAACTTCAGAAGTCGCCACAGGACCTAAGAATCCGACGAGGGAGAAGCTGAGCCGACCTGCCACAACACCACGACCGGGGGAGTACTGCTGGACCGTCTCACCACTTTTCCGAACGACAGAGGAGATCTCCCGCCGGAGAGTCTTCTTCCTTTGACTGGTGGGGATAACCATTTTCACCGTCTTCTCGCTTTCCCGATGTATTTTGTGGCCGCCTTGCCCGTGCTAAGCACCTCGGCAACCGGGATACCACGTTTTACCACGACCGTGAGATAAAGGTAACACCTTTTACCGGAAAACTCTGCGGCTGGTTTCTGCCCTGGTAGTGCAACGACCTGCATCTTTCCTCCACGTCGAGATCTTCTCTTCCCCTGGACGACGCCGCAACTTGCAACCACTACCAGGAACCACTGCCACCGCTGGAGGATCCTTCCCACTTAAGGTACCGTGTCCCGCCTGGCTTCCCTTGCACCCGAGTGTACGGGGTAGATTTAGCCCCCAGCTTTCGAACCTGGGTTAGCCTGGGACACCCTGGCTAAACTTTTCTAAGCCTCTCTAAACTCTTCACTGAACCCTCTGCAAGACTTTCTAAGCCTAGTGTAACTGTGTGATCTTGGGCGCATTTGTGCTCTGCTCTCTCTAAGAGTGGGCCCAGCCTTTGGACTTTGGCTCGCCAGTGACTTTTTGCTCTCTGCCTTGCTAATAGTGTTCCTGAATCGTAGAGTGGTGAATCCTGCATATTCTGTCTTTTTCCCTCCCTTTTTCACAACCTTAGTATAGTGCAATCTAGTTAAGCGCTCACCTCTGTATGAAAATAAGTGGTGTCTTACTGTGATTTTCTAATAAGGGAAAAAGGGGTGTATATATCATAATAGTAACTGTGTTTAGAATATTTTACAATTGGAGTGCTGGAGTGTTTCAACTGTGTGTTTATAAATAAATAATTATATACTTTGATACCAAAGCTCTGGTCAGTGTTTGCTTGTATTATTGTATCTGAGTGCCTATTGAGTATACTTTGCATACTGCCTAACTCTTCTTGAGGGAAGTCTGACTGCTCAGCCACAGCTACCAGGTAAATCTGGGTGGTACAGACTGCTACCAAGTGGGTTTACTGCTAACACCTGTAGTCTTAAATCTTTTGCAGTGGTCCCTAAGGGAACTGCACAGGTTTCTGCCTAACAGTTGGTGACAGTCAGGTAAGTCTATAGTGGTTTTCCCCTTAGGGGCCGGGGTACGGCGATGATGCAGAGTTAACTGCGCCGACCCGATATGAGGTGAGTTCCCCCTGCGGTAAATCAGGTAAGTCTTTGGGGGGTAGCTTGTAATGTCCAGTGGTTTGCCCTTAGGGGCCGGGGTGCGGCGGTGATGCAGAGTTAACTGCGCCGACCCGAGATGAGGTGAATACCCCCCGTGGTAATCCGGTAAGTCTTTGGGGGTAGCTTGTATTGCCCTTTTGCATTCCCGTGCTCACCTGGCTTTTCTTGTCCCCTTAGATATCGGAGAGCGGTTTGGAAATGCAGAGTCTGCGATGGAATGAGGAAAAGCTGCACTGGATGGTGAGTACAGCGCGGCGCTGCGAGGTGCATGACGATGCGCGTGCGATGACTCCTTCTTCAAGATCGACGGCGCAATGGATCAAGAATTCAGGTAAGGTTTCAAGTTTGAACCTCTTCTCCTTCTTTCTTTTCGTTTCCAGGTGGTCCAGGACTGAAGCGGGCGTGGCTGAAGACTGGAAGATGCTGGAGGCACGGTGAGCGTTACGCTGCTGAATGCAGAATAACGCGAAGCACGTGTTGCTGTCCGGGCGTGGTTTAAATAGCCTAGGAAGAAGTCCCAGGTAAGTATTCTTCCACAGCCCCCACCCGAGAAAAAAGTAGTCCCTTAGATAAAATAGTCCCTCCTAAGCCCCATTTGGCTTGTGGCTTCGTGCAGCATGGTCTGCACCAGGTGAGTATGCAGCATGGTCTGCATTAGGTAAGTTCTCTGAAATGAGCCTGGCGCCCATGAAGCCAGGACTGACTTTATCCTTATGAGCCTGGCGCCATAGGCGCCAGGACTGCACCCAAACAGCCCCTAACTGGGGTTTTTGGGCATGCTCCAAATGGCATGATACCTGCTTCTGGGGTTGCTGGGCCTGGTCTGGCTTCCCGGGGGCAGGCATCATGACACATTGGCCCAGGCCTATTGATTTGAATACTAGTTGTAGTAAGCCTTTTCTAGATTTCCCTGCCTACTTACTTGTTGGTGTTGCTTGATTTTGACTAACCTTGTCTTTCCCTCCCTTTTTAAATTGCTGTAGTGCCATTTTGCTCACACTTCATTTTGAGCTTAACTTGTCCAGAATTCATTGGATGGTGTGTAGTGTATTAAGACTGTGATTTTCTGCTGCTTTATATTAGTGAACTGTTTTACAACTGATGGTGTAAATAAATGTATATTCTTTTACTCAGAAACCTTGAGTCAGTGTTTGTGTGAACCATAGCAATTGCAGTCCTTCTGTAACTTCTGATACTGCTCACTTTACTCTTGAGATAAGTCTGGCTGCTCAGCCATCACTACCACTTTACTGTGTAGTACAGGCGTGTACCAAAGGTGAATTTGTACTTACACTTGTAGTCTTAATTGTGTGTGGTGTTCCCAAAGGGTACTGCATATGATTCTGCCTAACAGGAGGTGATATCTTTCCAGTGTCTTTCTCTGGGCCTTTGTCACTTCTTTGCATAGGTGACTCATATGATGGATTGCTATATCCCGTTGCTGCTTTAAGTTCTCTTAATGGGTATAACCCTTTGTCTTTCTTAGTCTTGTCTTTTATTTCAGACGGGGCGGGCGGAGAGGAAGGCTCTTCACCCCCGTCTTTGCATATATTAGGTATCCAATCTAAAGGAGGCTCTGCCTCGTTTTCGTGTTCATACATTTTCCAAAGTTCTAGACTCGCTAGGCGTTTTTCTAACTTTTTCCCTGTGTACGCAGCATGCAAATATGTCGTCATGTGCTGTAAAACTGTTCTCGATAATGACCTGCCATTGGGCCATGGCATAAACAATTTGTCTGCGGTCCCTTTAACCCATTTTGCACTGTAATGTTTAAATTTCTGTGCATACTTTGGTAGCTGTTTGCAAAGATGCACTAATGGCGTAACTTCTTCCATTTCTAACTTTTACTTCTCTTTTTATTACCACTTCGCTTATGCTCTAATTACAGTTTTCAATTTGCGTTTCAATCAACATACACTTATGAGTGAGCACCAATCGTCACAAGCTCTAATCCTGTTACAATGCAATTTTTTACTTTAATCTTGCTAAAAATCAACCATCAAAGTTTAATCTTAAAATAATCACTTTTCGCATCTTAACTTTCACGTTTCTTTATCACTTAAAATATTTATTTTTCCAGCTCTAACATCATCAAACTTTCCAACCACATAAAACAAAACAGACAGTCTTGACCGGCCACATATACTGCACCTCACGATCCTTTCCTTAGGACTCGTCTTACCCTCTACAACTCTTGTTCCGACTGGAACTTAAGCCAATTCCCTTAAGAAAGTCTTTAAACTTATCTCGTCTCCTATATGTCCCTCATAAAAGGGGGCTCTGAATTAAGGCTCCTGCTAGCATTGTTTAAATCTAGGAACAGGGCGTATCCTTATAGTGTGGTTACACCTCACGACTATTTTCCTCATATATTACTTGGCAACACTCAAGTCAATATCTTTTCCCATATACATATATCCTACGCTCTTACTCTTGCATTATATTTTATCCCACCTCCCTCTGCTACTCTCCGTTATTTACTACGCATGCATCCCTTTTGCCACTCTCTTTGGTCTTATTCACTCACTGTTCGCATGTTTTCGTCTTCGTACCCTCGGGATCACTGCCTTCATTACCGCCTCTTCGAGCTGCTTTTCGATCCACTTCGGGTATATGTGGGAGGGGTTCCTATATAAAAATAGGGGTCCCGTCACACCCGTCTTGCAAGATTCTGTTCTATTCTAACCACGATCTAGGGGGAGCTTCACGTCCTGTCAGCCGAATGACAAAGGTCATGCGATATTTCCGAGACCCTACAATTTACTCATTACGACGGCTGTTGGTATCTTATCTAATCATCAATCTCTGATATCAAGTGAACTAAAGACTTCCAGCCCTTTAAGATGAGTAGCAATACCCTGGAGATGGATGGGGATGCAGATTTTAACCAAACATCAATAATTCAGATGACACAAATAGCTTGGCAAAGGTTCGTCTGTTTTAATGTAAGCAACTAAAACAGGGAATACAACGAACATCAGCAATCGCTCGATACTCAACACTCAATCATTTTATTAAAAAGCTGGGTTCTTAAACCCTAAATTGGTCATAGCTGACGTGCTGACCTGCATCATTACCAACGTCATCCTACGTGGCAAACTTCTAAAAACCTATCGGGAAGCGGGATTGGCTCTAAGTGAACTACTAAGTGTAGGTATCATATCTGTATAGAATAGCAGAGAGAAATAATTGGATATTCAACAACAGGTGGGGCAACTAAGCCCTCACTTCAAAATGGCCACTATGAACGTCACTAAATATAAGATGTCCCATTGGCTACACAACTATAGGACCCCCAACTACGTGGTCCTCTATAATTGGTTGGTTACTAAACCTGTCAATAACTTTACACCTACGTGAGCAACATGCAGACTGAACAACCAGGTGCGGGTGAGCGTGCCTTGATAACAGCTTCCCACCAATTAAAAGTACACTCCTTCACCACTTCAATGTTTTAGTGTCAATTAGTGTTTGAAGTTGGCCCTGAGTCTGTACTGTTCTCTGGGATTTTTTAAGGAGTATGGTTACTGTCTGGCTTCCGTGCGTAGGTGTGATCTCCTCATGCGTCCAACTTTCTTCCATCACGTGACTGGACACCACGATTTGAGCCTTTACTTGTATTTGATTTTATTCCTCATTGGTCCTCTGATGTCTTTTGTATTCACTTGACCTTCTTGAACAGGAGCTTCTGTTCTTTCACATTAATTGTATCTAATGTCAGCAAATTTTAGTTCTGATAAGACCATGGCTCTTGGGTTCATCCATCTCCTGAAGTGAAATATACTCTGTTTAATTCAATTGCTTTTGTAACTGCGACACTGAATTGCGGCCTTCCTCGTTGTTGAAGACTGCTATATACGTAGTGGAACTTTCATTCTTTATTCAATCCATATGTATCTATGAGGTATATATGTATAAGTTGGCGCTTGCCGCGATCCATTTACTATAAGTATTTGGCTAGCTTCATGATTGCTTTGATGCTTGCATTTGATTGCATCTGTACACATTTAAACTAAGTATCTTCATCATGCTTATGGCATAAATCTCTTTATCTTGATCTCAAGATGTCACTTATCCTTTGTCCTTCTTCATAAATTGCCTGCCTCTCAGGTCTTGTTATCTTCTATATATGGAGTTGATTCCGTTTCGAATGACATCACCATTCATCCTGGTCATTCAGTTTCTTTGTTTCATCCGGAATCGCATTCAAATGGCCATCATATTGTCTTGGATGTAGGTATGGTTTCCTTAATGGATACTTCACTTCCCATATTCTCTTAGGTATAGGTATTCTTATGGGTACTGCACAGAGTCGTTGCTCTTCTTCTACAGGTTCAAGGTGGAAAGGTCCAACACAACTCTCAGGCCTGCATGGTTCTTCTTGTGTATGGTGAAAATCCATTAATAGAATCCCAGACCCCGCTGGGAGGCTGGGACTTCCTCCACTGCCTGACTCTCTAAGAGCGAGTGAATTTCCACCAACAGAGTTGTTGTCCCAATCTGTGGGAGTGGAGGGGAGGAGAGAGGGGAAGGAGGGATAGGCAGGCGGTAGCCCGTGGTCACTACTGAGAGGATCCAGGGCTCCACGAACCTAGCGCGCAAGCATTAGGAGTGAAGGGCAAGCCTGCCCCCACCAGAGACACGTGGACCCGGATGGGCGTGTCATGCCTTTTTTCCTTCTGAGGCTGAGGCTAGGGACTGAAAAAGAAAGCCTTGTGCGCAGCCTTGTGTTGTTTGCGCCTGTATTGGCTCGGAGACCTGCCCGGTTGCTTGGACCATCGTTCCTGGAAGCCCTGGAAACCACCGAAGGACCGACCCTTGTCTGACCACAGGTGCAGCTGGCAGAATGCTTTAGGAGCGGCCTTAGTGATGATGGATAAGGATTTGGCAGTCTGAACTGTTTTTCTTCTTATCCAGTTTTTCTTCCGTAGTGGAATGGAACAGGTCGCCGCCCTCGCTACTGGATGTCCGGGTTGAACTTGGTTGCCAGTAGCCACGCCGTCCTTCTCATGTCTGTAGCAACGCAAATGGCACGGCCTGAGGTGTCAATGTGCACCACTGTGGACTCCAAATGTCTTGCGCTACAATGTTGGCCTCGGCCAGCCCCGCCTTGAAGCGTGCCTGGCTCTGTACCGGAAGTTCCGTAAGGAAGTAGGCGATTTCACGCCAAAGCCTCTGTTTGACAGCGGCGAGCATAGCATCCGCATTAGACTGACGAAGATGAAGGGAAGTGTTGGAATACATTTTCTTCCCGTATGCTTCCAGGATCTTCTCCTCTTTACCCAGGAGTGCAGAGGCTGAAGAAGCCAAAGACGATTGTGGCTTGGAGTAGAGCGAAGCTGTGGCGATCACCGAGTAGTGTGGCTGAGGGTGTGCCGACAGCAAGAGGAGGTCCCCCTCCATCTGCCTAAACTAGCAGTTGAGGCACCTGTTGGTAGGCTGCGCCAAATGGGGTTTAAGCCATCCCTTTTTGGCAATTGTCACCACGTCTTTTTGAATCGTAATCCCTGTTCTAGCCAAGGGGCGTAGAGTGAGGACCTTTGCTAGGACCCCCGCCTCCGGTTGTTTGACCTCGGGCTGCGGAAGCCACAAGTATTCGACCAAGCTGGCAAGACGCTCATGGAAGGTCTTGGCTGACAATGGGGTGTAGGGGTCCTCCTTCTCATCTGTGTCCACCAAGGTGTCCTGCTGGTCTGGTACAGCTGGAGGAGTGCTGGGCGCCGGCGGCGTACTGACAGGGGCCGGCGGCTGTGGAGGCGGCTGTGGGGTTGCCAAGACCGTTGGGGGCATGGGAGCCGGTGTATTGGGAACTGGCAACGGCAGCTGCGGCTGCACCATGGGCGGCGCCGCTGGCACCACAGGGTGCCAGTGGTAGGACTGGTGTGAGCATGTCCATGATCTCATCCTTGAGGATGATGCCCATCTGTGGTGACCTCATGAGGGTCAGAAACCTTTAAAAAAACCTGTTTTAACAGGCCGGTGGAGCGCTTGGAGGCGTGGGCATGGGCTGAAACCCCCACTCTGCCTTACTGTCTGCAGTGTGTATCTGCCCTGTGACAATAAAGGGTATGCCGTAGGCCACGTGCCCGGTGACGACCAGTCCCACTTGGAAACTCATTCCCCTACCTGTTTCCCCAAAGGGGGATGGTGTTGGTCGAGCTGCCATTTTAACTGGGCCGGCAGCCATCTTGTCGGGCTGCATGCCACGTGCCTGTGTTGTGGTGCTTGTCACGCTGGGCCCGGCCTCTTCCGAGACTCTTGGCAGTGGAGGATGGCGCCTGGTAGGCTGATTGCCCTCGGCTGCGTTGCCGGTAGTGCTGCGTACAGGCGCCCCCTCAGACATCTCTCCAGTACTAGGGCTTAGCCCCTCGCAAATAGACCCGGTAATAGAACCTTGCGGTCCCTCAGTGATGTCACAGGTAGGATCTAGTGACCCCTCTATCTGGTGGCCGGTAGCTGTAGCAGCCTCGGTACCCGCCCTGGTTCAAGAACCTGGAAGGTCCCTCCCGCTCGTGCGCTCCCTGGGAAAAGAGTTGCCTTTGATGGGTTTGGATGAAAAAAGTTCCCTTACCTTGGGCCTGGACTTGTGCTTGACAAATTCATTTAAGTCCTCTGGAGGGGACCTTCCGAAAAGCTCCCTCCACCGAGTTAGTCTGTTCTTCAGAGCATGCAGTGTCAGCGCATTAAACACAGTGCAGCCTTCCCAGCTGTGGTCGGGCAGGGGCAGCAGAGGCAGAGGGCATGGGGTCACATGTAGTGAAGAGCCCCTCGCAGGCTGGACACCTGCTGAAGCCTGCTGACGTCGACATGCGCCAGGCAGGAGTGTGGCGCCAGAGGACAGAGATATCTGATTAAAGACAAGAAAGAAGAAGACAAAAAAACACTTCTCTGGGGAAGAGTGCATGGAATTACCCAGAAGCACTGGTGAAAGCAGTCCGTTCCCGTCGACACGGAAAAGAGGACTGGGGAGTGGCGCCGGTGGGAGGAGTCAGGGGAGCGCATGCACCCAGGGCGGTGCCCCAGCGCGCCTCTACAATTAAAGGGGAAGAAGATTTTTTCTGGTGAAAAAGGTTCCGATTTCATCTCTACAACATTTGCAAAATCTGCCCTTTTCTCACTTTCCACGCTACAAACTCCTCATCTCTTCACTAGTCTTCTCCCGACTATTCTATTGTTCTGTTCTGTTCTTTGGTCTTCCCCACTCAGACCTTGCTCGTCTAAAATCTATCTATCATTCTTCAATTCGCTCACTCTGTCTTCTCTGTTACCAGGACCCAATTCCTCCTTCCCTTGGCTCTCTCGGCTAGTTGCCCTTCTATTCGCAGCTTAAATACAACTTTCTCTGTCTTGTATTCAAATGTCTCTATGGACTTGAACCTGACTATCTTGCATCTCTCATTTCTTTTTACTCTCCAACTCGCTCCCTCCGCTCTACTAATCTTTTTAGACTTAATGTTCCCTGTCCCCCGTGTGCCCAATCCCATATTCTCTCGTTCCAACTCCTTGCCCCTCTTCACTGGAACATGCTTCCCCTGTCTCTTCGCTCCATTACTTTCTATCCTCTGTTCCGTTCCTCTCTAAAAACCCACCTGCTACAGTCCGCAAATTGATTCATACTGCTTTGAACTCTGATTGATTGATTTACTCTTATGAACGCTAATTGATTGTTACTATTTAGGAATCACAGATTGACTGTTACTGTTTATGAACGATGTTTGCATTCTGATTCAATCTACTGTTGACTCTCCTATGTAAAGCGCTTTGGACAAAGGCGATATATAAAACACAATAAATACAAATACAAATACGTTGTTAGGTTTTCATATGTAATTTTCCCTTCACTTGTGTACCCCCCAATTTTTTACTTTGTTTAAACACCATAGTCTGACTTTGCCAGAGGAGCACAGCCTTCTGGTGCACTCCCCTGGGCTTTTCGCTCACTGTGTTATGGGGAAACTGACATGCCCTTAAAGACAGTCAGTACTGGGAGACTTTGTTTCCCTTAGTCCTTGTATATGTTGCAACTTTTCTGCAACATGTTGCAAGTGCACAAAGTACCTTACAGTACAGAGCACTTGGGTCTTCGTGTCATTTCTAAAGGCCCTAGATACTCTCAAAGGATTTTTTAGGAGAAGTGCAGACAGGGCTGGTGGCAGCTTATCTTTTCATGTATTTTTAACCCATTTCTGTCGGGTAAACAATGGTTACCGCGTTTGGCATGAATAGGTGGCCTGGCTCCAAAATGGCCATGCCACGAGGTTCTTTTTCCTGTCCATTGGACATCTTGAACCTTCACCCTCCCCAGGTCGAGCCGACCCAGGTCAGTCCTTATTTGGGCATGCATTCTCCTGCGAAACGTCAGTCTTTTGCGGGCTTCTGCAGCCCTTGTGTGTGTGCTTCCAGGATCTGGGCTGGACTGTCTGGTTCCAATACATATCCTGGGTGCCAGAGAGTCTGGTGTGCTGTGAATGCCTGGGACCACTGAGGTCCATGATTGGTCCATGTATGCAATGCCTGTATGTGAGCAGATCTACCATTGGGTCCTCTTTAATTGGTGCAAACGAGATTTTGGATAAGCGAAGGCTCCAAACACCCATACCATGTCGATGTCTGGAGTTCTCACTGAACGAAGGATAGGATCCAAGTATCCTGAAACTAAGAAGCCGAGTCGAGGAACCGCTGGTGACCCGCTGGAAAGTTTGGCACCCTGAGCCCGCTGTCGTCCCGCTGGACCCCTCTACATCTGGTCGTCCTAGAAGGTCTGCGAAGACGCTTTGACCCATTAGAATAGTGGGACCAACTATTCTTGGCACCTTCAACAAACCCTGCAAGTAAGCCTTCTCGGATGTGTCCCATGGCCAACCAGTGGGCTGACCAGCTTGCGCAGGACCTTTGCTCTGAAACCGCCACCATTTCGTGGAGGCCCTCGAAACTTGGTACATCGCAAGCTCTGTGTTCACGGCACTCTCACACCGAATTTCGTACACTTGGCATTCCTAGGTCTGGAGTAAAAAGAGAGCGCCCGAACCAGAGTACATGCAGTTACTGTGTCGTCCAGCCATGATGACGAACTTTGCAAACTCATTGCAGCTGTGCTCCTCTGTGCCCTGAAGCCTACTTCAGCTGAACTAGCCTGATCCATCCACCAGGAGCGGAGAAATCACCACTGTCCCGTTTGGGAATCGTCGCTGAAAGTCGCTGAAAGCCGCAGAGCCGCGATACTGCCGCATTTGAACCTGTAACTGAAGTGGACTTGACTGCCGAAGTTTGGTCCGGAGTGCGCTGAGGGTCGGTGAGTAATTGCAACCCTAACCGGTGGCCCCTAGCGCATCCATCCATTTTTACGCATGAGAGGCCCCTGAGGGCCCCTCTCCTTTCCACTGCTAGTGCAAACTAGCAAACTATTCCCAAGTCTTGGAACCTGTTCTGCCCTGTTGGGGAGAACCTCCACGAATGGTGGGAACTTATTCTGCATCACCTCACCCACTTTCCTGAGCTACTACAGCCCCTACAAAAGACCCTGTTTCGCCCATCTGCAATATTGCGTGTGCCAGCATCGCAAGTACATTTGAGCACTAGGCTCCCCTCATCTTAGGGATTGGACTGCCTTTCAGTTAGGATTGTGTTTGATGCAGAAGGGCTAAAGACTATTTGCACTACCTGCTTCCTTGCCTTTTTAGGTTATGGACCCATTTTGTGAATTAACCATTTAGACCCCATTGGTCTTGTGTATATGTATAGTAATAGGATTGTGTTAGCTTAGAAGTATTACTGTGATTTTATTTGTGTGTTGAATCTCAAAGACCTTGAAATAAATGTATTTGTATTTTTAATACATATACACCTGACTAGGAGTGATTTGTAAGTGTCCTTTACTCTGTTTGCTCAATGATGTCTTTCACTCACTCTCACCCCTCCTGAGACCTAGTCTTGACCGCTGCCAATGCTACCTTGATTGGTCTGACTTGTTCAGAAGGTTATCCTGTTCCAAGAAACTAGGCTGGCCTTCTGAACCTCTGCCCACCAGGTCAGAGTTCAGAAATCCGTCTTAACAGACGTCCCATGCAGTATGGAGGAAAGGGGACGGGACGTAGGAGTATCAATAGAAAAACCAAAGGCACTCCATACCATTTTCAGCCCTGTTATGCTTGAGCTAAAACATGACGCTGATGCGCAGTGCATTCTGGGAGCGCTCGGAGCCATGATGGATATTTACTTCATGCCGCAGTGAAAAGCTGCACTCATTTTGCTGAGAGCTAGATTCACGATGCTGAAGAAAACATGCTTTCCAAACCTGGTATGCAGTCAAGGACATTTCTGCTGGGAAAGCTAACTTTGTTATGTCTTGTTATGAGCTATGGGACTGTTTTCCGTGGTGCTTGTTTTTAGAGGAGGGAGGCACTTTGCTCCTTGAGGTTACTGTCGGTTGACCCAGCTGGCAACCAACGGCTGCTCATCAATGCGCAAGTGCGTTGCCAGAAGGTTCGAGAAATTGCCACCCCTTTTTTGAAGTGTGCATATATGCGGAACCCCTGAGCGGTCAGGTGAGACTTCAGCCGGAGGGGGGACGCTTCCGTCCGGCATACCTGTGGGCTGTTGTGCTCTCAGCCTGGCTGTTATCGGGGTCTTCCAGCCGCTTCTGGCGAAATGAGGAATCCAGTTACGCTCACGGTGATGTATTTTCTTTTGAATTCTCTGTTTCTTCGGTGATTTATTTCTATGTTATCACTGGTTGCTTCTAAGCTTTGAATAAATAGCCGTATAAGTGCTCATTATTTTCTAAGAGTGTGTGGTTGCAAGTTATTGTGTCTTCCTGCGTTCAAAGTATTGGCTCCGTAATTGCACTGGTGATTTATGACTGTCCGTGCACTCTGGGAGAGCAATACAAGCCCACTCACCAAGACTGTACGAAAATCCAGACGGCCTTTGAGGTAAAAAAAATCAATAATGCAAGGGACACAATTAAAAATGAATCGAGCTCCAACACGCTGACCAGGGACCCTCAGACTCTGGAGGTTATGTCTTATAGACATCCCAACTTCTCCCCTAGTCCTATTTCTATATCTGATATGTAAAAAACGCTCTCAGCTATGTGCCCCACCTCATGCCCAGAAAACATCCTCCCAACAAAGCTAATACTTGAACATGGTGATTTATTCGGCCATTTCTGACCAGATTTCTGAACGCCTCTTTTAGAAACAGTCCAGTGCCAGACTCCATCAATACAGTCACCCCGCTCCTTAAAAAGTCTAACCTTTATCCAAAAGAACCGAACAATTTTAGACCGATTACGAATTGTAACTTCCTCCTCAAAATCTTAGACAAACTAGCTTCCTCTCAATTCCAAAATTATGTTGAATTAAACGGTATCCTTCATAATAGACAATCAGGAATTCAACCATCTTATAGTACTGAGACAGCTCTCGCCGATTTACAGTCTCACATGCTTAAAATCATGGACAAGGGGAAAGTTGGATTACTGGTCTTGTTAGATCTATCAGCGGCCTTCGATTTGGTGGACCACGAACACCTATTACACTCCTTATCCCATCTTGGACATTGCTCGAAAGAGGCCGTTGATTGGTTCCATTCCTTTCTTGCAAATCGTGGGTCGAGAATTCAGCGGGGCTCTGCTTCCTCACAACCGGCTCTAATTACACGTGGGGTCCCGCAGGGAGCGTGTCTGTTACCCGTTATGCTCAATCTGTACATCACATCACTGTGCTCACATCTGGAGAACCTAGGGGTGTTATTCACAAACTACGCCGACGACACCCAGCTGATTCAGGAAATTAGCGGCAATTACACCTCTGATTCCGCAGTCTTAGCTAATGTATGTGAAAAGATTGAATCATGGATGTCTAAAAACTGGCTATGCCTGAACGGCAGTTAAACCAAGCTGTTTGCCTTTGGATCCCAGCAGGCCCTGGCCAAACTGAACACGAAGTATTAAAGTTTCAAATCGGAAATAGCAACATCCAAGTACAAAATAAAATGAAAATCCTAGGCGTTCAGTTGGAGGCATCACTTAATGCAGATGCATATATCAGCCAGATAACCCAAAACTGCAATTATCATATTCGCCTGCTTAAAAACATTCGTCCATATATCACAGAAAATAATCCTGCCATCGTTGCCCGAGCAACTGTATTATCAAGGCTCGACAATTGTAACTCACTACTGATCAGAGCCTCTAAATCCAATCTGAAAAAATGCCAAGTTCTCCAGAATGGCGCTGTACATGTTGTTAAAAAGATTTTTTAAAAATGTAATATCCCAGGAGGGCTCTTCACTGGCTTCCGCTAAAGGAACGCATGCATTTCAAAGTATGCACTCTGACTCACCGATGTTTCTTTGGAACAGCTCCATCGTACCTCAAAGCATGGACTGCAGGGTACAGCCCCGGCGGAACATTGCACTCTTCCAATCAGATGCAGGTGTCCTGCCCGGCTTTCAAAGGAGCTAATGGCCTAGGACGATCCTATCCGGTAAATGCAGCTAACCTGTAGAACTCATTAACGTCCGATCTGAGACTCGAGGCAAGCTTGATGTCTTTCCGCAAAAATCTCAAAACCCACCTCTTCAAAATATGAGATAAAACTTGTCCTGAACTTCCTCCACCAGATCGGACTGTCCTGTCTTTCTTTGTTTGTACCTGAGGTGTAATTGTTGCGCCCTGATGCCTGTGGGCTTTCGGTGCAGTATACAAATGAATACATAAATATTAAAGCCACAGCTCTGTGATGTGTGCAAAGAGGCAGCCCAAAAAGAAGCACAGGCTGCTTTGTTTTTGAAAGGTCTTGTGTATTGTGGTTCAAAGTGTACTGCCTCCCATCTGAGTTCCAGCAACACCCCAGGTTCCCCACCACCTACTGCTCTCGGCCTGCTGGTGCAAGCAGAGGCACCTGGACTGCTCTGCTTTTCATTTGGTTAATCACCCTGTTCTTTATTTCACCTCACCCCATTTCAGGACCTCAGCACTCCACTTCCCCACCCCAGACCACCACTCTAAACAAATACAACACACCACCCAACACAACTTCCCATAAACCCACTCAACTCGACCATTCACACAACGCTCTCCTTCCACACCATCCACACAGCTTTGCACCACACACCACCACTGTCACAACGGCACCCAGATGGATCAGGATGCGCTTGAGGATTTTATACTTTTCTCAAGATCTCAACCCTGCAAACAGATATAAATGTACTGCTGAGAGGAGTGATCTGGCGAAAAGGTAAAGGCATGACAGTACGCCTCTCACAGGCTGAAAAGGAACAAATGACAGGGTTACTCACAGATGGGATCACACACTTCCTCTGCACCTGGTTCCCCCTTTTCCCTTATCCTACCTTAGCAAATTGGAAACCTATGTGCTTCACAAACTTCACCTGTTGTTGCCTGAGTCCAGAAATATGATAACCCACCCAGTGTCAGTCAGCGCACTTTGTGTGACGAAAGGGCTCCCAAAACCCAAAGAAAAATAGTTTGGAGGGACCTAACCTGGGCGTCTCATGGACATTAGTCTAAGGGAATTCAGGAGAACCTAGCAAAAAACACACACATCCAAGGGAGGAGTCCACAAACCGTAATCCAAGTGCCCATCCGAGGTTCAGTCCATAGGAAGGCAACACGTGTGTGAATCTAAAGGCAGATGTCCAAGAAACGCAAGCGAAGACAATATTCTGGGGGAAACAAGTAGTAACCAGAGCAGACAGGTGAAATCCAATTGCATAATCCAAATAAACAACCTGGGTCAAATCCAAAGAAGCAGGCCGAAACTCACTGTAACAAACCAGGTAATTCCGTTTAACAGGTCGGGGAAGTCAAAGTCAGGGAACCAAGATACCAGAACACAGAAGCAGAGTGAAACGGAGAAGGGGTAGGAGCTGACAGTGACATGTGGCACGTGCCACAGCGTGTCACCAATCTCTGGACTGGCTGATGTAAAATGCACCGTTTAAATAATTTCAAACACATTCAACAAGTGAAAAATACCCTCTCAATCATTGTGGGATTGTTTTATATTAAAACACTTTCAGGTTTAAAGCACTTATAACACCAGCATGTCACCAGTCTCAGGACTAGCTGATGTAAAATGTACTGTTTAAATGACTTAAAAGCCATTAAACAAGTGAAAAATACCCTCAGAACCATTGTGAGATGTTATAAATCAAATACATTTAAGAAAAAGCATATTCCAGACCCCTCCCAAGAACTCCGAACATCACGCACTAAAGTCAGAAGTTCTACTATTGCACCAATGATCTTCATATGCAATAGAACCAATTCTTATGACCTTTTCAGACAGCAGCTTCTGCTAGTCCTTTTTCACTGTCAATGTGTTCCAAACGGTGTCATGTCATCTCGATTATTCTTCATATCACCTTGAAATCAGTGTTTTCCTTGCTTCAAACAGTACTGCAGGCATCTCTCGTCTTAGCCTCTTATTTTATATTGAATAAGTTTCAGCAATTTAATGGTTTAAAACACTTAGAACACCAGCATGCCACAGCATGTCCCCAATCTCGGGACTAGCTGATGTAAAATCTACTGTTTAAATGACTTCAAAGACATTAAACAGGTGAAAAATACCCTCAGAACCATTGTGAGATGTTATTTAAAAAAAAATACCAGTACCCTCTCTACAACTCCTAACCACAGGCACTAAAGTCAGAAGTTGTACCATTGCACCAATGGTGTGCATATCGTCTACCCTACAAGCAATTCGTATGACCTTTTCAGACTGCAGCTTTTGCTAGTCTTTTTTCACTGTCAATGTGTTCTAAACGGTGTATGCCACCTAGGGTTTTCTTCATTGAAATCAGTGTTTCCTTGCTTCAAATGGTACTGCAGGCATCTCCCCTCGTAGCCTCTTGTCTTGTATTAAATAACTTTCAGCAATTTAATGGTTTAAAGCACTTAGAACACCAGCATGCCACAGCATGTCACCAATCTTGGGACTAGCTGATGTAAAATCTACTGTTTAAATGACCTCAAAGACATTAAACAGGTGAAAAATACCCTCAGAACCATTGTGAGATGTTATAAATAAAAATAATTAAAACAAATATTCCAGTACCCTCCCTGGAACTCCTAACCTCACACACTAAAGTTAGACATTCTACCATTGCACCAATGGTCTGCATAGCAGATGCCATAGAGGCAATTCTTATGACCTTTGCAGACAGCAGCTTCTGCTAGTCCTTTTTCACTGTCAATGTGTTCCAAACAGTGTCCTGCGACCTAGATTTTTCTTCATATCACCTTGAAATCAGTGTTTTCCATGCTTCAAACAGTACTGCAGGCATCTCTCCTCTTAGTCTTTTGTCTTATATTTAGGGATTCCGATATTTGGGGATTACCAGTTTTTACAGATATCTAGACCCCATTAATATAAATCTATTACTAAGGGACTCTGATAAACCTCAGTAATTCATTCTTACTAAGTGCAGGGAACAGGATTTGAAACCGCGTTGTCTTGTATTCATGACAGAAGCATTGCCAGTGAGCTATCCTGGCAGCTCTATGAAAAAGTCGTATTTTATGATTGAAATGATTATGCACCATTTCCACCTTGTGGCCGAATGTTGACTGCATTTATTTTTATTTATTTATTTTTACATTTGTATAGCGCACATACATGGCACTGTTACTTGTGGCACACTTAGTTTCATAAAGGTTACATACATGTAATGAAGACAGGTTACAGATAATGCAATAGCGGGTACATACTGTTACATATAGGTGGCATACTTAGTTTCATAGGGTTACATACATGTAATGTAGGCAGGTTACAGATAATCCAATAGCGGGTACATAGAGAGTAAACAGTCATGGGTGCGGTTTAGTTGAAGAGTATGGTTTTAATCGCTTTGCGGAATGCTAGGTGAGAGACTTCAGCTCGCAGTGGTGGAGGTAAGGCATTCCAATGTAGTGCAGCTAGGTATGGGAAGCTTGCCCCACCTGCTCTGGCTCGCTTGACTCTGGGGGTAGTGAGCAGGTTTGTGTAGGGAGTTCTGGTAGGCCTGGTGGATCTAGTGGGGTGCATCCTATTGGAGAGATAGGGTGGGGCGGTGAGATGGATGCATTTGTGTGCCTGTTTTCTGGCCTCCGTGAAGTGTTCTTTCTTGGGTATTCCCGTGGCTGCTCTAAGAGCGCTGTTTTGTATCGTTTGAAGTTCAGATAAGTTCTTGGAGGAAGTGCCCAGGAAGAGAGCATTACAATAGTCAAGTCTTGACCCTGTTATGGCTCTAGCAATTGTGATGCAGTTATCCTTTGATAGAAAGGGTCTGGCTGCTGTCAGCAGTTTGGCATGATAGGCTGCTGTTGAGGCAATGGCGTTAACTTGTCTGGTCATTGTTAGATTTGAGTCTGGATAGACACCTAGTGTCTTTACTGCGTTTGCAACTGGTATTTTTATGTTGTCAATGGTGAAATGAGTGAATTGGGAGTCAAGGTTCTTGAGTGTTTCTTTAGAGCCCACTATGAGAAGTTCAGTTTTGTCTGAGTTAAGGCATAGGCCGTTTGCTGCCATCCAGGCTTGAATTGTGTTGTAGATGTAGTTAAGAGTCTTTGAGTCAGTGTCATAGTCTCCTGTTAGGGTGATGAGGATCTGGGTATCGTCAGCGTAATTAGTGTATGACATACCCAGGGAGTCGAGGATGAGGAATAGGGGTCGAGTGAAAATGTTGTAGAGGGTGGGCGAGATGCATGATCCCTGTGGAACACCGCATAGGATAATAGTGGGTGAGGCTGATGCCAGGTCTGAGAAGACTTGCATGGTCCTCCCTTGTAGGAATGAGGCGATCCATGCTGTGGCATTATTGGAGAAGTTGGCTGTAGTGGAGAGGTGGTGGTATAGGACCTGGTGGTCGACGAGGTCGAAGGCCGCTGATAAATCTAAGAGGAGGAGGAGAGCAGGTTTCCCTTTGTCCCTTGCGTGGTCCATTTGGTTTTTTAGGTCAATTAACGCCGACTCAGTCCCGTGACCTGGGCGGAAACCTGACTGGCGTAGTCCAAGAAGTCTATTTTCCTCAATGAATTGTTGTACTTGTAGGTATGCCGCCTTGTCCAATATTTTAAGGAGGAAAGGGACCGTGGTGATGGGTCGGTAGTTGTTGGGTATGCTTGGGTCGAGGGAAGGTTTCTTTATGAGAGTACCGACCCAGGCTTCCTTCAGACATGGTGGGACTTTGTTTGTGGCAAAGGAGGCGTTTACAAAGGCTGTGAGGAAGGGGGCGAGATGGCTGGTGCATTCTTTGATGAGTGTCGCTGGGCATATGTCAGCTTTGTAGTTAGATGGTTTGATGGTTTTCATAATGCTGATTAGATCTGATTCTGTGATTTCCTTAAAGGAGAAGGAGCTTGGTACCATAGGTGAGGGTGGTGGTATGATGTTGGGAGTTGGGATGTGGAGTGTTTGCCTGGTGTTTTGAATTTTAGCTTGGAGGGTGCTGAGCTTGCCGTTCATAGTTAATTGGATTTCATCGCACCAGGTTTTATCTTTGGTGAAGTTCTGTGGTGTTGGTGTGGGGGTCTCTAGGTCTCTGAAGATCAAGAAGATTTCTTTAGTATTAGATTGTGCCTCTATAATTCTAGCTTCGAAGCAAGTGGCTTTGGCTCTGATTATAGCTTTTTTATACTCTTTTGATTTGGATTTGAAGTTGAGTTTTGCTTCCTCTGTGCACATGGTTTGCCAGAGGGTCAATGCTGCTCGTTTCTCTGAGCGGAGTACGAGGAGGTCTGGGGTAAACCAAGGATTGGTGTGGCTTGTGGGTTTAGCCTTGCGTGGTTTAAGTGGTGCAATGGCTTCAACAGCTGCCTTAATGGCTTTATTGTAGGATCTGGCTAGGACCTCGGGATCAGCTGAGAAAGGGGGTCTGAATGCCGGTCCGGCTAGAAATAGGATAAGGTTGTCCTTGGTGAGCTGCCTGGAGCTTCTGGTGAGTGCTTTAGGCAGAGGTGGCTCATGCGTTTTGTTATTCCTGGTAGTGGGGATGTTAAAGTGGATGGCATGGTGGTCTGACCATGGGATGGGTGTGTTGGCGGTGATGGAAATAGGGCAGTTGTGTTGAGCTATCCAGTCCAGGGAGCGACCTTGTATGTGTGTGGGTGTGGTGATGGTGTTTGTAAACCCGAGAGTTTCAAGTGCTGTGTTGAGTGCTTTGGCTGAGTGATCGTTGGCATCATAGAGACCTAGGTTGAGGTCACCTAGTAGTATGGCTTTGGTGGTGTGTTTCAGGTTATCGGAGAGGAGGTCAGTGAGAGTGGTCTGGAAATTACCTATGGGACCAGGTGGTCGGTAGACAAGGTGCAATGTGATAGGGCAGTGGTCTGATATTTTAATTTTGGTAAGCAGGTAGTCACTGTTTTAGATGTTACCTTTGTCTATCTTCCTGATTGCAAGGGTATTTTTGGCTATAATGGCTACTCCACCGCCTAGGGTGGTGCGATCTTGCCTGATGATGGTGTAACCTGGTGGTACGGCTAGAGATAGTGCAGGGCCTGAGGCTTCATGAAACCAGGATTCAGTTATCATTAGAATGTCGAGGTCTTGTGTAGATATGAGGTCGTGGATGTCTAGGGCATGAGCATTGATGGAGCGTGCGTTAATGAGTGAGCATTTAAGATGGCTAGGTTTGCTGGCAGTGGTACAATTATCAACATTGAGGTAGGATGCGGCGGTATCAACAGTGCCTACAGCAATACTAGGTTTGCTGGCAGTGGTACAATTATCAACATTGAGGTAGGATGCGGCATTATCAACAGTGCCTACAGCAATACTAGGTTTGCTGGCAGTGGTACAATTATCAACATTGAGGTAGGATGCGGCGGTATCAACAGTGCCTACAGCAATACTAGGTTTGCTGGCAATGGTACAATTATCAACATTGAGGTAGGATGCGACGGTATCAACAGTGCCTAGAGCAATACTAGGTTTGCTGGCAATGGTACAATTATCAACATTGAGGAAGGATGCAACGGTATCAACAGTGCCTACAGCAATACTAGGTTTGCTGGCAATGGTACAATTATCAACATTAAGTTAGGATGCGGCGGTAAGAACATTTCCCCAAGTCATATCGGGTGGCAATGCATATTGGGCGGGAGTAGATAGGTCATAGGATTGGCTTACTTTCGTAGGGGCGATTTCCGAGGTAATGTTCAGCCGGAGCGGGGCTCTAATTGGCACATGACTGGTGGCAGGGGGGGGGGAGACGTTGCATTGCAAACTGCTTGTTTTTTTTTCCAGGTCGCTTCTGCCTCATTCGCATTTAGCAGTGCACACACACTTCAGAAGTTATCCAAGAGGTAGTGAGTGGGCAATGCCACTTCACCTCCCTGCATCCCGCCCCGCACAATAAAGTCGGCACTTGTGCCACATCGCCCTCACCGTCTCCACTGCTCGCCTCCTGCACCTTGTGGGACGTGGGGAGGACTGTTACTGCCTCTGGTGCCCCCTGTTAGGGGACACCAGAGGCAGTTACAGGCCTCAGCCACGGCCCGGCTTATTTATTTATTTGGCCAATGTTTGACAGGTCCGTGGACCCGATTACTTTACTTATTTCTGCAATGTTGATTGCAGAAATAAATAAATCGATCGGGTCCACGGACCCGAAAAACATTGCCCAAATAAATAAATAAACTGGGACGTGGAGAGGACTGTTACTGCAGTTACAAGCCTCAGCCACGCCCGGTTTACTTATTTATTTGGCCAATGTTTGTCGGGTCCGTGGACCCAATTACTTTATTAATTACTTTATTACTTTATTTATTTCTGCAATGTTGAAGGTGAATGCCTTTTGTCCTATGCAATTTGGGTGTAAAAAGCCAATTTATTGAAATATGCATATTTAAATTTGAACTGCAAAGAACGGCATAGAACACATGTGCAACCCCTCAACAGACGTTGCGCCCCAGGGGAAAGAGACAACTGTCTTAAAAACTGTGTATGCTTTCCATTGCTAATTGGCAGTTCCAGTTTAATTCATTCTCCCCCACGAGGGTGAGTGACTCACATAGTTGCCTTTATCAGGTGCAACAATTATGAATGCTCTCCATTGCATCGTGTCATTCTTTTTTTCCCACTAGCACCCTGATCAAAACTAACAGGGTGGCGAGGCGGTGTGTTTCCAAGTGTGGAGGCTAGGTGCAATAACTATGAATGCTCTCCACTGGTGGTCGCATTACCATGGACCTTTGTTGGGGAAATGTAGGTTGGGGCAGCTTGGATGGCGAGGTTGGGGTTTTTGGGTTGGCAAGGGTTTGTACAAGAGATTACTGGATTACCATGAAAGTGATTAGAACATCTTGCACTGAGAGATTACCCTACATATGCGCACAATGAAACAATAAAAGAACACTTCTGTGTTTACACCGGCAAAAAAAGGCCTTCGCAACTAAACTTTAAAAGAATCCTATTCAAGAATAAATGTAAAGTCAATTTATATTAAAATGTAATAAAAGATTACTGTGGATTAGCACCCTTCACGACAATAGTTAATTACTCTATCACTGTGCTATCTGTGCTAACCAGGCTCTGTCATGATTCTTCTCTCATATTTTTTTCAACTAGTGTGTATTTTTGCATTTTCTTGCTAGTCAGTTGATATCGCGCTAGTCTGTTTAATTATCCTATCAAGTGTTCCAGTGCTGTTTGATTCAGGGGTGTCAGTCAACTAGATGTCCTAGGTTCAATTCCACAGGCTGAAGCTGATACTATAACTAGCAACACCCAGAATACGACTCTGCACATATGGAGTCAAACATCCCCTACCACTGGAAGGAGAGTTCCACATGCACGTCTTGCACTACAGATCCTCTATGTGCGCCTCATTTTATGCTACTAGTGTGTCAAAAGACATCTTGCTCAGTTGAAACATGGCTCAGGATCTGTGACTGATCCACTTGTCATTTAATGAATACGAAAATGAGATTTATTCCAATGTTTAGAGGTTAGTTTCAAAACTTATTTTAAAGGGTAGCGTACCTGCAAGGTCAAACATTACAGCTGCACATGATTTATTCAGTGGTGGTGTGGTCGTATTTCATTTAATGTTACACAAAAGGTGAAAGATGAACCCCAGACACTGGAAGGCCAGACATTATTGAAAGTCAAATGTCCCACACCTTGGCTTTCACTGGTATGGATTGCAACAAAACCAAAACAGCACAGTGAGGTATGCATCGTGTGGACATGCGGTTACCCAGCCGGCACTGGATGGTATCATAGCTGATCTAAAAGACATGAAAATATTTTCTTCAATCGATTTGCTGTCCGCTTATTATCAGATGCCTTTACGCAAAGACTCATGCCCAATTGTGAGTTTTCCCTCTGATGTAGGTTTGTATAGATACAAGCCACTAATTTTCAGGTTATCATCGGCTACCAAGGTTTTTCAACATACATTGAAAGGGTTGCTATCTTGCCTGGACACTACATTATGTGAGTGATGTCATGATATATTGAACAACTGAAAAAGAAAATCTCAAGACACTTCAAGTGATTCTCAGTCAATTGCGTCAGAATGGACTTGTATTACATGAAAAGAAATGCCCTTTCATGCAGTCCAAGTTACACTTCTTTTGTTTTGTATTCCAAGGCAAAGTCATTTTAGCTGATCCTCAGAAGGTAGCGGGAATCAATGACTTTGCATATCCCATATCCCCTTCTGCAGTATGCACTTTTCTAGAGTAGATACATTTCTGTGGTATCACTATCCTGAACTTGCCCAAAATAATGTAGCCACTCCGTCATCTTATTTCCAAAAATATCAAATGGGTATTCAAAGCAGGTCTAGCAGAATATACCACAATGGTATTTCTCAACCCTCTTAAACAGTCAGCAATTTTGGTTGATTCTAATCTTGTGGCCCTAAGGGCTCTGCTAGCTAAGATGGACAACAACTGGTTGAGACATCCCTTGGCGCTTGCTCCCAAAGCATTGATACCAACAGAAATTAGACATTCACAAATAGAGTGTGAAGTGTTCCTTGTTCTGTTGTGGTGTTGTCATGTGCACCTTTACATTTTTGATCATCCTGTCACGATTGTAATGGACCCAAAACCCCTACTGCCAATTTTCCTGGGGTAATTTCTTCGCACACCAATCCCATTAGAGCACTGGATATTGCAACTGTCAGATTACGTGGTCACTGTCCACTTCGAAGCAGTGGCTGGCAACCCCATGGACTACCCGCTGGGTCATCCAGGTCTTCAGGCATCGACACTGGAGGCAGTGGAAGTTGAGGTGAAAGCTCCGGTTATCATGGTCAGATGGAAGACTCCTATGAAATGTATGTCACTTTGATTGTCCTGCGTCTGTTTAAAATCGGTTTTAGCTGTGTGCACATCTTGATTGTCCTGCTGCTGTTTAAATTCATTTTTAGCTGTGTGCATAACCTGATTTTCATGCGAATGTTCTAACCAGTCCTCCCACTCTGTACTCTGTCTAGTCTGCTACCTGTTCCCTCACCCTTCCTCTGTCCCATTGTCCCTCTGTGTTGTTATTCCCCTCAGCCCTACACCCGCTACCCCCTTCCCTCGGCGTGTTCACTGTTTTTCTGTGCATATAACCTCCCCCAGCTCCCATTGTTTTTCTCCCAGTCTTGTGCCCTGTCTCCCCCACCCTCTACCTAATGCTCTCCCCGCGCCTCTGTGGCCTCAGCCTGGTTAAGTGTACCTCACTCTCTGCATTTTGCTGTGGCACTCTCTATCTCTCCTATCTTCTCAAACTGCTTATCTATCTCTTATCCTTCACCCCTTGCTAAGTCAGGCAGGAAGAAACTCAAGAAGGACATACAGGGGTCTAACCCAGGCCTTACGATTGCAGGCACCTACATCACTGCCTCTGCCAGAGAGACGCTCACAGACATACTCTTTGTCGTTCCCTCAGCCGACCTATGGACTCTCCATATGATCACTCTTCTCTCTCCTTTCTCTTCCTCACCCATCCAGGGTGGCACATGCTGGGGGATACTTCTTGCCCTCTCCACCTCCAGAGTCATCATCAAGGTCTACCGCAATGGTACCAGAATGGTCCAGGGTCCTCAACCCAACCTTCTACTCTTTGAACCTTCTACTATACCTTATCAACCTCCCTCTGCCTTCTGCACCTGCTCCTTCGGCAGCCGTGGCTCCCTTGCCAGCTGTGCCCAACTTGGTTTCCTTGCCGCCTCCTAACCACCCTTCTACCCTCACCATTGGCCTTCTTGCCACCATCCCACACATTGACAACCCGCCAGCCTCCTCCTCTTGGGTGAACCAGCCACCCACTAACACCGTATCTGGGGTTCCCTTGTCCCCTGCAGCCCCCACCGCACTCGCTCCCTCCTCAACCATTATGGTCACGGCTCCCTTACCGGCCTTGGCTCCTCTGCCCCCTTCTACCTCTGTCCCTCAGGCACTCTTTTCACTTAGGGGGGACCCCTGTCCCCTGTTCCCCCATAAGTCTTTCACTGATTGCAATCTGCTCCACACTGCCACGCATAACACCCGCTCAGCGGTCAAACACTCCTCTGACATCTGCAACCTCTTTGAACTCCTGGATCTTGTTGTTCTTGCCCTCACTGAAACCTGGTTCAAGGATAAATCTGTCACGAGTTTTGACACACTTCTCCAAGAAGGCTACTCGATACTCTCTCTTTCTAGACTAAACAGACCAGGTGGGGGAGTAGCATTGATCTTCCCTGAGTGGATCCCTGTGTCTGTCATTCCCACTCAGGCCTACTCATCCTTTGAATGCCTGGTGTGCAGGCTCGCCCTCTCTCCTAGTTCTTCACTCCTGCTGGCTACCTTCTATCGGCCACCTGGTCAGCCCTCCATCTTCCTTTCAGAATGGGCTGACCTGGCCTCCTCTCTCCTTTCCTCCTCTCCTCAACTCCTCCTACTGGGTGATCTCAACATCCATCTCAACTCAACAGATTCCTCAAGACCTTTCTGCAACCTTTGCGACTCTCTCTCTATTTCCCTCTTACCATCTGGCCCAACGCACAGCGCTGGACACACCTTGGATTCTCTCTCCTCAAATGACATTCCGCTATCCATCACTCTCATTACTTCTCTTTCTTGGACTGATCATTCTCTCCTCTCTTCTCACTTGAAGCTCTCTTCTCCTCAGGCATCGGTAAGCCTGGCACTGCCTCCCGTTTACAAGGTCATACGACCCCTGAAAAGAGTGTCAGTAGTTGCCTTTGCCGCTACCTACTCTGCTCCTTCTACTCCTGTGGCTGACTCCTTGTAACGCTCACCTGATTCTCGCAGAGGCGCCGGTCTTGACTGGGCGACTACCGTATCTTCAAAGGTGATGTGCAGCACCCGGTTGGCTCTTTGGGCTGGACCTCTGTGCCCTGTATGCCTGACGTGCAGAGTAAGATGTCTGCAGATAGAAAATACGGGGTTAATGAACTGGGGTTATTGGGGTGTCCCTATCTCTTTCCCCTTCTCCTCTCCTGTAGACCCCCACAGGTTAACGCTCTCACCTTAGGTAAGTGAATGCCGAGCTCTCCATCTGCCTCGGGGCAGGGTGCTGTAACCAGTTTCTTTACTGGATAGGTAGCGCAGGCCTCTTGACTTCAGAGGACTGCTGTCCGTCGTTTACTGCACGAACGGTAAGTTTCGAGTAACTCAAATGTCTTTAAAGTCTTTAATAATGATGTCTCTTGTTTTGCAGGGTTCCGGCGATGGCGGATGATGGGCTGAAGTGAGTTGAAGATGGAGCCCGTGTGATGGATAGAAGCGCCTGGAAGCACGTAAGTAAGCGCTTGTTGCCAGCTTCACGATGCGCTCTAACTGTCTTTTTATTTTGCAGGTACAAGTTCGGAGCGGCTGCAGGGTGCCGGGATACCCACTGGGTTAGATGTGGAAAGGAGTAATGGCACGTGAGTATTAAAGTTCCCCAATGTCTTTAAACGCACCTTGTTTTGTCTTTCAGATGCGGGATGCAGCGCCGACGGCCTCCGGAGCGTGCGAAGAGTTGGTAAGCTTTTGTCTTTCAGATGCCGGAATGCAGTGTGAAGACCTCCGGAGCGCACGAAGATTAGGTAAGCCTTTGCCTTTCAGATGCCGGAATGCTAACCTGTTCTTTCTTGTCTTTATAGGTGATGCTGAAGACTGGATTCAGGATGGTAAGCCTTTTTCCTTAGGCCCAGGACCGGATGCAGAAGACACGATGAGCGTTCTGCTGCAGAGGGTGCAGAATAACGCAAAGCAAGATTCATCCACCGGGTGTGGTTTAAATAGCCTCCTGTAGTGCTTAGGTGTCTCCTTCCACAGCCACGCCTAAGTAAGAAAAGAGTTCCTGGTAAGAAAAGAGTTCCTGCCTTCCAGAAGAGTTCCAGTGTTCTGAATCTAGGGAGTGGCTCCAGCCCCACCCAACAGGAAAAGTAGTTCCAACCAGAAGAGGATCAGAGGCTCAACTGGCAGGCAAGTAAGCAGCATGGTCTGCTGCAGGTAAGTCCACCCAAGCATTATGAGCCCGGCGCTTCCAGCGCTGGGACTGGGCATATTTATGAGCCTGGTGCCACTGGCGCCAGGACTGGGTCCAAAAGGTCCCAATTGGGACTGGTTGGCACTCGGAACCTGGGTTATGGATCTGCTTCCAAGGGAGTTGGGAAAACCCTGACCTTTTGGAAGCAGAGATCATGACAGTACCCCCCCTCAAGGCCCCTCCCAAACCGGGCTTCTCCGGGGGTTTTGGCTTGTCAGGAAATGTTCGGTGAAATCTTTTGATTAGGCGAGGAGCGTGGACATATTCAGCAGGTTCCCAGGATCTCTCTTGGGGGCCGTAGCCTTTCCAGTCAATTAGGTAGAATAGTTTAGATTTGGAGATCTTGGAGTCCAGAATGCTTTTGACTTCAAACTCGAGTTCTCCATCAACTAGGATAGGTTTTGGAGATTTGGTTAGTCGGGTTTGAGGTTGCACGGGTTTTAATAGAGAGACGTGGAAGACCGGATGTATCTTCATGTGCGGGGGCAAGTCCAACTTGACCGCTACTGGGTTTACTATGGTAGTGATGGAATAGGGACCAAGGTATCTTGGGTTGAATGTGCGTGGCCCTTTTAGAGATAGATATTTGGTGGATAACCAGACTTGATCCCCTACTTGATAGTGAGGGGCTTCCTTCCGATGTTGATCTGCTCCTTTCTTGTATTGTTCTTTAGCCCTTTGAAGGTGAGAAACAGCTTCCTTAAAGGCTTGGGTGATTGTAGAATGCAGGTAGTCTACTGCTGGTGTTTCAAGATCTTGGAGGGGATCCAACTCCGAGGTTCGAGGGTGACTGCCGTACAAAAGAAAAAACGGGGTTTTCCCAGTTCCCGAATGGACAGAGTTATTGTAGGCATACTCGGCTATCCAAAGGATATCTTTCCAAGTTTTTTCAGTTTGTTGCAGCATGCAGCGTAAATACTGTTCCAGAGTTTGATTGGTCCTCTCGGTTTGTCCGTCGGTCTGAGGGTGGTGACTGGTCGATAGTCTCACATCAATTTGAGCCGACCGACAGCAACTTCGCCAAAAATGAGAAATAAATTGACTACCTCGATCCGAAATTAGAACCGAAGGAAAACCGTGCAGTCGGACGATGTTTTCGAGAAATTCTCGGGCCAGAGTTGCTGCTGTTGGCAAGCCTTTGAGCGGAATGAAATGCGCCATCTTGGAGAATAAGTCCACGATTACTAGAATCGTATTGTATCCGGAGCATGGAGGTAGATCGGTGATGAAGTCCATAGAAAGCGTATGCCAAGGGCGAGGTGGGATGTCAATAGGGCGTAAGAGGCCTGCTGGTCTTTCCTTTTGACTCTTGTTTTGGGCGCATACTCCACAGGACATTATAAAGTCTCTGATATCTTTTTTCCAAGACGGCCACCAGAAGTAGCGCTTGATCTTTTCTGAGGTCTTGGCTATACCGGGATGACCTTCCATTAAAGAGTCGTGATAACAAGAGATTACTTTTTTCTGTAAATCTGTGCTGGGTAGGTATAATCGTTCTTGGAAATACAATAAGTTGTCCTTTACTGCAAAGTCCTTTCCCTGCAGATGCCAATTCTGTATGTCTGCTGGAGTTACAAGTTGCCTGGCTTTATCCTTAACTTCCTCTATGGATTCTGTGGCGATTACACCCAGAATTCTTTGTTCGGGAATGATTGGTACAGGTTTAGGGTTGATCAAGTGTTCTTCCACTCCCATCCGAGAAAGGGCATCGGCTTTACCGTTCTTTGTACCAGGTCGATAGGTAATTATGAAGTCAAACTCGACAAAGAATAATGCCCAACGGAGTTGTCTAGAGGATTGGGCTTTTGCGGTTTTCAAATATTGCAGGTTTCGGTGATCCGTAATCACAGTAACGGTGTGTCGGGCCCCCAGCAGATAATGCCGCCAAGCCTTAAAGGCAGACTTGATAGCCAGAAGTTCCTTGTCAGTAATCGTGTAATTGACTTCAGGAGGCGAGAATTTGCGGGACCAAAATGCCACGGGATGCAACTGATTGGTTACCGGGTCCTTTTGTGATAGAACTGCCCCCATGGCAAGGCTTGAAGCATCAGTTTCCACGATGTAGGGGAGTTCGGGGCGAGGGTGTTTTAAGATTGGTGCAGAGATAAATTTAGTCTTCAAATCCTGGAAAGCTTGTTCCGCCTCGGTAGACCATTCAAAACGTTTGTTTTTCTTTAACAAGGCAGTGATGGGCTGGACTATTCGAGAGAACTCGGGGATAAACCTGCGGTAAAAGTTAGCGAAGCCTAACATGCTTTGCACACCTTTTACGGAGGATGGTGATGGCCATTTGAGAACTGCATCGACCTTCTTTAAATCCATACGCACTCCGCCAGGTGATAATATGAATCCCAAGAATTCAACTTCAGTCACGTTGAAAACACATTTTTCCAACTTAGCGAAATGTTTGTGTTGACGCAATCTTTCGAGGACCATTTTCACGTGTTTCCGATGTTCAGATTCCGATGAAGAATAAACGAGAATGTCGTCGATGTAAACAACAACACACACATCTATGAGCTCTCTGAGGACATCGTTCATAAAATATTGAAAGGCGGCCGGGGCATTGCAAAGTCCGAAGGGCATGACCTGATATTCAAATAGCCCATACTTGGTGCGGAAGGCCGTCTTCCATTCATCGCCCTCTTTTACTCGTACCAAGTGGTAAGCTCCTCTAAGATCCAGCTTTGTATATATGCATGCTTTTCTGACTTGGTCCAGGAGTTCAGGGATCAAAGGTAACGGATATCTATTCTTAACGGTGATCTGGTTCAGGGAGCGATAATCGATACAAGTTCTAAGGTCTCCTTCCTTTTTTGGAACGAAGAACAAAGCTGAAGAGGCAGGGGACTTGGAAGGACGAATAAACCCATTTGCCAGGTATTGATCCAGGTATTGTCGAAGGTGAAGGTTCTCAGGCTCGGTGAGGGCATAAATTCTACTACAAGGAGGAGTAGATCCAGGTATCAGGTCTATCTGGCAGTCATAAGACCTATGAGGAGGTAGAGAGTTAGCCTGCTCCTTCCGGAAAACATCTTGGTATTCTAGGTATTCGGGAGGTAACTGGGGAGTCTCTGAAGAAATTGCTGCCAGTGCAACACCAGGTGGAGGGTGACAAGTAGAGACACATTCTGGAAACTGGACCGTTCTTGCTCGCCAATCGATCAGAGGATTGTGTTTCTCTAACCAGGTATTCCTAGAATAATCTGGAACTGAGGGGCCTTGATCACATCGAACACGATCTTCTCATGGTGTCCATCTTGACTTACTAGCGTCACCTCTTGAGTGGTATGCGTTACTGGCCCGGAGGCTATCTCCGTACCATCCACCGTAGTAATGACGTCCTTTACAGCCTTGGGACAAAGAGTTAGATTCATCCTCAAAACCATTTCATGATCCACATAATTGCCGATGGCACCGCTGTCGACGTAAGCTTCAATTGCATGTAATCGATCCGGATTATCAGGGCCAATGAGGACCATAGGTATCACGAAATGCGAGGTCACGGAACTGGTTTTCACGCTCGGCAAGAGGACCTCTATTCTTGTCGGGCGAGGTCGTTTCCCTGCTCAGAGTTTGTAACTGTGGTAACTGCAGCTCCTACTGCCTTCTTGGCAGGTTTCACCGGACAGTCTCGAAGAAAGTGCCCTGAGTTTCCGCAATATAGGCATAATTGCAACTGTTTTCTCCTTTCCCGCTCCTTTTGTGTTAGAGGACCTTTCAGACCCCCTATTTGCATGGGTTCCCCAGAGTCTACTCCTTTGGAAGGAGTTGGCGGTTAGGAAAATACTCGAGCATCAAACTTGGAACGATCGGCCTTCCTGTTCTGCAGTCTGTGATCTATTTGAACGACCAAGTCTATATAATCCGAACAGTCTTGTGGGGGATTCACTACTTGGGCTAAAACGTCTTTGAGCTCTCCACGTAGACCTCTATAAAACAGCGTAATCCTTTTGTCCTCAGGCCATTGAGTTTCCACTATTAGTCTATTGAAAGATGCAATATAAGCCAAAAGGTCTTGATTACCCTGTCGCAACGAAAGAAGCTCATTGTCCAAGGCCTGCCCCTGTGCATGTCTTGCGAACAGTTTTTCCATACTAAGCTGAAAGGCTTGAAAATCATGGAGAACCGGATCATCTTGATTAACTAGAGGGATCGACCAGTCTGCCGCATTGCCACTAAGGTACGAAAGGCAAAAGCTACTTTAGCTTGATCAGTTGGAAAGGCTGCTGGCCGGCATAAGAAGTGCAACCGGCACTGATTGATAAATATCGCAAACCTCTTTGGGTCACCAGAAAATCGTTCGGGCGGAGCCAGAGGTACATCCCCAGGTAGGTTGATCTGCACTGGATTCATAGAGGATGTTGAAGGAAGATTTGCCCCTGATGCGGGTAGCGGGGTCTGTCCGGCTTGTGACTGTAGCAATTGTCTAGCAAGATCATCTGTTCTCTCCTTGGAAATAATTAGTTCCCTTCTTAGAGCGTTCGTTTCCTGACGAGCTGCATGCACTTCTGCCCTTAGTTCCCCAAGTAACCGGGCTAGGTGGTCAGTATCCGAGGTTTCCATAGCGCCTGGGCGAGAGTTTTGCGGTAGGCTTTGCGTTCTGTAACGCTCACCTGATTCTCGCAGAGGCGCCGGTCTTGACTGGGCGACTACCGTATCTTCAAAGGAGATGTGCAGCACCCGGTTGGCTCTTTGGGCTGGACCTCTGTGCCCTGTATGCCTGACGTGCAGAGTAAGATGTCTGCAGATAGAAAATACGGGGTTAATGAACTGGGGTTATTGGGGTGTCCCTATCTCTTTCCCCTTCTCCTCTCCTGTAGACCCCCACAGGTTAACGCTCTCACCTTAGGTAAGTGAATGCCGAGCTCTCCATCTGCCTCGGGGCAGGGTGCTGTAACCAGTTTCTTTACTGGATAGGTAGCGCAGGCCTCTTGACTTCAGAGGACTGCTGTCCGTCGTTTACTGCACGAACGGTAAGTTTCGAGTAACTCAAATGTCTTTAAAGTCTTTAATAATGATGTCTCTTGTTTTGCAGGGTTCCGGCGATGGCGGATGATGGGCTGAAGTGAGTTGAAGATGGAGCCCGTGTGATGGATAGAAGCGCCTGGAAGCACGTAAGTAAGCGCTTGTTGCCAGCTTCACGATGCGCTCTAACTGTCTTTTTATTTTGCAGGTACAAGTTCGGAGCGGCTGCAGGGTGCCGGGATACCCACTGGGTTAGATGTGGAAAGGAGTAATGGCACGTGAGTATTAAAGTTCCCCAATGTCTTTAAACGCACCTTGTTTTGTCTTTCAGATGCGGGATGCAGCGCCGACGGCCTCCGGAGCTTGCGAAGAGTTGGTAAGCTTTTGTCTTTCAGATGCCGGAATGCAGTGTGAAGACCTCCGGAGCGCACGAAGATTAGGTAAGCCTTTGCCTTTCAGATGCCGGAATGCTAACCTGTTCTTTCTTGTCTTTATAGGTGATGCTGAAGACTGGATTCAGGATGGTAAGCCTTTTTCCTTAGGCCCAGGACCGGATGCAGAAGACACGATGAGCGTTCTGCTGCAGAGGGTGCAGAATAACGCAAAGCAAGATTCATCCACCGGGTGTGGTTTAAATAGCCTCCTGTAGTGCTTAGGTGTCTCCTTCCACAGCCACGCCTAAGTAAGAAAAGAGTTCCTGGTAAGAAAAGAGTTCCTGCCTTCCAGAAGAGTTCCAGTGTTCTGAATCTAGGGAGTGGCTCCAGCCCCACCCAACAGGAAAAGTAGTTCCAAACAGAAGAGGATCAGAGGCTCAACTGGCAGGCAAGTAAGCAGCATGGTCTGCTGCAGGTAAGTCCACCCAAGCATTATGAGCCCGGCGCTTCCAGCGCTGGGACTGGGCATATTTATGAGCCTGGTGCCACTGGCGCCAGGACTGGGTCCAAAAGGTCCCAATTGGGACTGGTTGGCACTCGGAACCTGGGTTATGGATCTGCTTCCAAGGGAGTTGGGAAAACCCTGACCTTTTGGAAGCAGAGATCATGACACTCCTACCCTGACACAGTCCTCTCAAACTTTAACCTCTCAACACGCTTCATATTCTTGCCCCTGTCATGAAGCCTACCAAAAAGTGCAACTCTTGGTATGAGTCCGAACTGGCTGCCCTTAAACGCAATGGGCACGCAGGGCAGCCGAACGGAAATTGGATTTCTCGGGCGCAACCTCTGACAAACTGGCCTGCTGCCTCCTCCAAAGGCAGTATAGACTCTGCATCCGCTCCAAAAAAACAGTCTTCATTCATGCCTGCATCTCTGCGGCATCCAATAACACGGACAATCTTTTCAAAGTCTGCAAGGAATTAGCCAACTCTACCGCAGCCTCCTCCACCATTGCACCCAACCAGGCAATTTGCTCGGCCCTGATTGTACACTTCACCTCAAAAACACTGGATACCCTATGCTCCCTCTCTTCCTCACCACCTCATGCACCAGCATCTCTTGTATCACCCTTGGCCACCTCCACCCAGCCTTGGCTGACCTCTGCAACCTCTCCTTCGCCACTGGAGTTTTCCCCACTGCTCTTAAGTACTCCTGTGTGACCCTCTCCTCAAAAAACCTTCTGCTGACCCTTCCCTTCTGGCAAACTATCATCCGATCTCTATCACTCCTTTCGTGGACAAACTCCTGGAGAAGTTAGCTATTTCACAGCTTACCTTCCACACTGAATCTATTGGCTGCTTCCACGACTACGAGTCAGGGTTTAGAGCATCCAGAGAAACACAAACTGCTCTTCTGAACACCCGTGAAGATCTGCTCTCAAATCATGTTTCTAACTCCCCCTCTGTCCTCATTCTACTCGCACTCTCCTCTGCCTTCGATACGGTGAACCACAACTCCCTGATCGCACGTCTCCGTGATACCCTGGGCATAACTGATCAGGCCCTGGCGTGGCTAACCTCCTTTCTCTCTGACCGTCCATCTCAGGTGCAACTGGAGTCTTTCCTCTCCCCTATCACTCTCTCTACTTGTGATGTCCCCAAGGGATCTGACCTATGCCCCTGGTTGTTCAATCGCTACATGGCACCCCTGGCCCGTATGATAGCCACCTTCACCTCCAACTTTCAGTGTTACGTGGATAACACGCAGCTCTCCTTCAGGCTACCCTCAGCCTCTTCCTTACTCATACCTGACTGTCTGGCCTCAATTCAGTCGTGGTGTGCTGCAAATTACCTCTGCATCAATGCCAGTAAGACAGAGATTGTCCTCATCAGGACCCCTGCTCCCACCTTCCCTCATTCTCTCTGGCTGGCCTCCCTTGGCCCTGCGTTTCCACCTACCAGCGAGGCAAAAAATCTGGGGGTCATCTTCGACTCCACTCTCTCCTTCTTGTCTAACATCACAGACATCTCTAAAAAGTCCCTCTACAAACAGCACCTTATCAGAGGTATTCTACCTTTTCTCACCTTTCTCTAGAGGCTCACCGTCTGCACAGCCATGGTGCTCTCTAGGCTGGACTGCTGCAACAGTTTCTTTCTCAACCTGCCCTCTTCTACCCTTTGTCCTCTTCAACTCATCCAGAACAGAACCGCAAGACTTATTCTTGGCCTCAAGCACAGGGAGCACATCTCTCTGGTGCTAAAATCCCTTCACTGGCTCCCCGTGGCTGCAAGGATTAAGTTCAAGACCCTTTGCATTGTCCACAAAACTTTCTGGGGCCTGGGCCCACTCTATTTGCAAGGCTCTCTTCCTCAATACTCGCCTTCTCGAGCCCTCCGCTCGTCTTCCTCCAACTCTCTGCAGGTGAGCCGCTTCTCCAAGCAAAGACTTAGGGGGAGATCATTATCCTCTGCAGCCTCCCTGCCTCTATCTGTCTTGAGCCGGATCGCTTTACATTCCGGAAACTCCTAGACTTTCCTCTTCGCCTCCTCATTCTCTCTCCCCATCCCCTGCTAAGCACCTCTCTTGGCTCTCTCCTCGCTCCTCTACTTCTGCTCAGTTTCGCTGACTGGCTGCCTGGTGTATGTTCAGCGCCTCACAGCTCCCAAGCTTTCCTCGCCAGTCTCCTGCACTTTCCCCGGGGCTCTGCACTTGCCGCAATAAGTATGTAAAGGAAATTATAGTAATTGCACAGATGTGTGCATTATGTTTAAATTGATAATTGTGAAGGTTAAAAAGATTACAATATTTCCGTACTGCATACATTGTTTGCATTATAAAAGTATAAAAATGTTTAATACAAAACAAATAGAATTAATTCAACTTACATCCTTTTTGTGGAGCCCTGGTGGCGTGGCTTCCGTGTCCCTGGCCCGTTACAGATTGTCCCTCCGTGAAGGGAAAGTGACCCTGCCGGGGCTCCCCGGGACAGCCATTAGGCTTGGGGGCCATCCACCCAAATGGGAGACAGGCGCCCAAGGCCGGCGACATCACCCCGACCGCCCTGGACCTCTGGCTGGGCTGCGTTACAGGTATTCCCTCTGGATAGGGATGGGGGCTCCTGCTGGGGCTCCCTGGGACCGCTGCTGGGCTTGGGGACAGTATACCCTTTTTCTTTTCCGCCCAGGTAAGCACAAACACATGTGGGGTAACGTTTATGTTAGGACACCTGTGGGAACATGGGAAGGTAGGAGATGTGTTGTTCCCAGTGTGTTTCGGTGGTTTCCTGGTGGCCCAGGAAACTCTTGCAAGGATAACAAGATTTATTTCTATAAAAATAGGTGCGTCACCAAAGAACTTTGCTGCCATGGTATGTTTTGGCCAAAAAGGCTGCAAGCAGAAGCTTAAAAGGGGACACAGCATCATAGATTACATAATTTGTATACAGTGGAAACCCACGTAGCTGGTTGGTGCGACCCTATAAATTGTCGGCCTACTCCATAGGGTATGCCAGGCCATTGGTCGCAGCACAGTCCGTTCGTCTTCCACCACGTGGGATCTGCTGGGCTCATCGTCTCCAGGGAACCGTGGCCAAAAAAGCAATTAGTTACATGTGTGAATAGTGCTACTCTATCATTATACAATGCACCTGACATGTTCAAAGACTGGCACAGGGGGAGTCTCGAGGTCACACTAACCCACACATACTTCACTCTTCCCGATCGTGTCTCTCGGCTTTCAAGGCTTCCACCCTCGCTTTTGATCTATAATTTATCCCTCCCTGTACCTCGCTTTACAAATCATGTTGCTATGAAATAAAGGTGGGCCGCTCTTAGATCTTTTATGGTGAATTGGTTTATGGTCGGTGGTCTGGGGTCACCTGGTATCTCGGAATGAGAGGCCTGCTCTGGCCCGTGTGTGATAACACGTACAACAAGGCGCCCAGTGCTGTCTCCTGGCCTGGCAGCACATTATTTCTAGAACACACATATTGGCAACAATTTTAGAACAAAAAAGAGTTTCTGTAAAAGTTAGCAGCGTGGGGCTCTCTCGTCAGCACTGGGGCCTATTCAGATTTCTCCTTCAGGCTCACGGCCTGTGTCTAACACACTAAATACTGCATGGCTACTTAATATCTGTAAAATGGCATCTGCTAATATACGTGCACTATGTCTAAACGTCTACATTGCCTACAAATCATGATTGTGTGGGGGCCTTTAGAACGCTTCCCTGGTCTATTATAGTTCTTCCAATCGGGCATGCCTCAACCTAAAGTGCCTGGAAGGGTGGGATGGATTTGCTCCCTTCCCGTCATTGGGACAAGGTGACATACCCTCTAGACCAGAGGAAGACTAAGATGTCACTGAATGGGATTCCAGCAGCAATGAAAGTTCTCACCTGTCTGTGAGCTCAGCCACTCCTCAGGAAGGAGAACCGTGCAACAGGCATAAAAAGAGCATTAAGAAACGCAGAGATATTTCCCCGGATGACTCCTTCGATCCAAACCTGCTACTCCACCCGAGATCCTTGCGGGATCCCCCGGCGAAGGTCGCAAGGCACTTGAGCAAGCGATTACGCATGCCTCTAAATAAGGAGGCGAGGAGCAAATTGAAGGCAGAATGTCCCAGACCTTGTCTGCCGGATAAAGTAGCTGTCATGATCTCTGCTTCCAAAAGGTCAGGGTTTTCCCAACTCCCTTGGAAGCAGATCCATAACCCAGGTTCCGAGTGCCAACCAGTCCCAATTGGGACCTTTTGGACCCAGTCCTGGCGCCAGTGGCGCAACGCGGCATGAAAACGAGGCTCAGCCTCGATAACCAGCACTAAATCGAATTCTGCATCCACCGGCAGGCGGACGCCAGCGGCCACACGAAGGCCATACAAAGGCCTGTTCTGCGCCTGTTACGCGCATGGGAGCGCGGAGTGGCCCTCAACTCGGCTCAACTTGCACCCTATCCTTTACCAGAACCCTCTCGCATAAGGAGAACGCACTGTAAGTACCTGCAAGTACCGGGACATTACTGCATGCACGGACTCTTAGCCACCCCCACTCAGATGGGTCTATGGTCTCTACTACTAGTCACATACCCTTTGGTTGCATAGTGACCACACTACTGTGTTTTGCCTTATGGTCTTATTTAGACCACACTACTGTGTTGTGCCTTATGGTCGTATTTAGACCACACTACTGTGTTGTGCCTTATGGTCGTATCTAGACCACACTACTGTGTTGTGCCTTATGGTCGTATCTAGACCACACTACTGTGTTGTGCCTTATGGTCGTATTTAGACCACACTACTGTGTTGTGCCTTATGGTCGTATTTAGACCACACTACTGTGTTGTGCCTTATGGTCGTATTTAGACCACACTACTGTGTTGTGCCTCATGGTCGTATTTAGACCACACTACTGTGTTGTGCCCTATGGCTGTATTTAGACCACACTACTGTGTCGTGCCTTTTGGTCGCATAGTGACCACATTACTGTGCTGTGTCCTACGGTCGCATAGTGACCACACTACTGTGTTGTGCCCTATGGTCGCATAGTGACCATACTACTGTGCTGTGCCCTATGGTCGTACTTAAACCACACTACTGTGTTGTGCCCTATGGCCGCATAGTGATCACACTACTGTGTTGTGCCCTATGGTCGTACTTAGACCACACTATTGAAACAAGGCTAGTGCCTGTTTCATGCCTGTTACGTGCCAGTGTCTGCCATCTGCCAGACCCCCTGCACGTGCCAGTGTCTGCCGTCTGCCAGACCCCCGGCATCACAGCCTTATCAACTACCCTTATCTAGGGGCTACATAGACCATCCCATCCACGTGCGGCCACCCCAATTCAGGTATTATTTAGCGCTCCATAACACTCTCGACCCCACCATTTAGCATGTATCTACTCACCTCCATCTTGCTTGCCTACTTCATGATCAGCCTCAATAACACATTTCCGACCAAGATGGCTCCACACCTACCTAACATGCCAGCCCTACCCAGACACAACAACCAAGTACCTTACCTAGATTTAAACGACTCTCAGACACTGCTACCTTCCAGTCACCCTCGCACCACCACAGAAAGGAACTTAGGACTTAGAGCCAGACTAGCCAAAATCCATGAACCACTTGCCCGCTCACTGCCCACTACACAAAACTCTAGATCGCTGCCACCGCGACCAAACACCTCCACACAATCCAGTAACCCATTACAAACCCTTCAGAACTCCCGCAACCAGAGTACCCCTAAACCTACACAAGACAAGCGCCATACTACTACTACTTCAAAAAACATAGCCACTATCTCTAAAAACAAAGCTAGCCCCAATATCAAGGGAGCCTTGATCATTGCCAGGTCGCTAGTAGCTCATGCTACAGAAATTGCAGACTTAATACTCACCGAAGACCTTGACTTCCTCGCCATCACTGAGACCTGGCTACACCCAGCAGCAGGCCCTATGCTTATGTTGGCAGTCCCAGATAACTATTCCATCCTGAGACAAGACCGCCCTAATTCTAGAGGAGGCGGTGTCGCCTTTATCCATAAGTGCAGTCTCACCATCAGACTAGCCACCTCGACCGACGCCCTCTCTTGCGAATCACTAGCAGTTAAAATACCACTCACTAACTCCCAAACTCTTAACATCTACTTGATCTACCGTCCGCCAGGCCCCATTGGCACCTTCGATGAAGACCTTAACTCCATCCTATCCAGCAACCTCAAAAGCTCCACTCAAGCTCTCACCTTAGGAGACTTTAACTTGGGCTACAATGACCTAGAAGACCATTCCGCTAGTACCATAGCTAATACTCTTACTGAATTAGGCTTTGTGCAAAGATGTATGACACCCACGCATACGAAAGGTAGAACACTTGACTGGGTGGCCGACCACAACTGCCTAGTGAACATTACAAATATCTCACCCCAAGCCTGGACTGACCACCATCTGGTATCATTTATGCTCTCCACCGACAGACCCTCACCCCCGCCCACCATTAAGGCCCCACCAAAGCCTACCACAAAACTCCCGTCCAGGCGCTATGGAAACCTCCGATACCGACCAGCTAGCCCAGTTACTTGGGGAACTAAGGGCAGAAGTGCATGCAGCCCGTCAGGAAACGAACGCTCTAAGAAGGGAACTGATTATTTCCAAGGAGCGAACAGATGATCTCGCTAGACAATTGCTACAGTCACAAGCCGGACAGACCCCGTTACCCGCATCTGGGGGAAATCTTCCTTCTACATCCTCTATGAATCCAGTGCAGATCAACCTACCTGGGAATGTACCTCTGGCTCCGCCCGAACGATTTTCTGGTGACCCAAAGAGGTTTGCAGTATTTATCAATCAGTGCCGGTTGCATTTCTTATGCCGGCCAGCAGCCTTTCCAACCGATCAAGCTAAAGTAGCTTTCGTGCTTTCGTACCTTAGTGGCAATGCGGCAGACTGGTCGATCCCTCTAGTAAATCAAGATGATCCGGTCCTCCATGATTTTCAAGCTTTTCAGCTCAGTATGGAAAAACTGTTCGCAAGACATTCACAGGGGCAGGCCTTGGACAATGAGCTTCTTTCATTGCGACAAGGTAATCAAGACCTTTTGGCTTATATTGCGTCTTTCAACAGACTGATAGTGGAAACTCAATGGCCTGAGGACAAAAGGATTACGCTGTTTTATAGAGGTCTACGTGGAGAGCTCAAAGATGTGTTAGCCCAAGTAGTGAATCCCCCACAAGATTGTTCGGACTATATAGACTTAGTCGTTCAAATAGATCACAGACTGCAGAACAGGAAGGCCGATCGTTCCAAGTTTGATGCTCGAGTATTTTCCAAACCGCCAACTCCTTCCAAAGGAGTAGACTCCGGGGAACCCATGCAAATAGGGGGTCTGAAAGGTCCTCTAACACAAAAGGAGCGGGAAAGGAGAAAACAGTTGCAATTATGCCTCTATTGCGGAAACTCAGGGCACTTTCTTCGAGACTGTCCGGTGAAACCTGCCAAGAAGGCAGTAGGAGCTGCAGTTACCAAAGTTACAAACTCTGAGCAGGGAAACAACCTCGCCCGACAAGAATAGAGGTCCTCTTGCCGAGCATGAAAACCAGTTCCGTGACCTCGCATTTCGTGATACCTATGGTCCTCATTAGCCCTGATAATCCGGATCGATTACATGCAATTGAAGCTTACGTCGACAGCGGTGCCATCGGCAATTATGTGGATCATGAAATGGTTTTGAGGCTGAATCTAACTCTTTGTCCCAAGGCTGTAAAGGACGTCATTACTACGGTGGATGGTACGGAGATAGCCTCCGGGCCAGTAACGCATACCACTCAAGAGGTGACGCTAGTAAGTCAAGATGGACACCATGAGAAGATCGTGTTCGATGTGATCAAGGCCCCTCAGTTTCAGATTATTCTAGGAATACCTTGGTTAGAGAAACACAATCCTCTGATCGATTGGCAAGCAAGAACGGTCCAGTTTCCAGAATGTGTCTCTACTTGTCACCCTCCACCTGGTGTTGCACTGGCAGCAATTTCTTCAGAGACTTCCCAGTTACCTCCCGAATACCTAGAATACCAAGATGTTTTCCGGAAGGATCAGGCTAACTCTCTACCTCCTCATAGGTCTTATGACTGCCAGATAGACCTGATACCTGGATCTACTCCTCCTTGTAGTAGAATTTATGCCCTCACCGAACCTGAGAACCTTCACCTTCGACAATACCTGGATCAATACCTGGCAAATGGGTTTATTCGTCCTTCCAAGTCCCCTGCTTCTTCAGCTTTGTTCTTCGTTCCAAAAAAGGAAGGAGACCTTAGAACTTGTATAGATTATCGCTCCCTGAACCAGATCACCGTTAAGAATAGATATCCGTTACCTTTGATCCCTGAACTCCTGGACCAAGTCAGAAAAGCATGCATATATACAAAGCTGGATCTTAGAGGAGCTTACCACTTGGTACGAGTAAAAGAGGGCGATGAATGGAAGACGGCCTTCCGCACCAAGTATGGGCTATTTGAATATCAGGTCATGCCCTTCGGACTTTGCAATGCCCCGGCCGCCTTTCAATATTTTATGAACGATGTCCTCAGAGAGCTCATAGACGTGTGTGTTGTTGTTTACATTGACGACATCCTCGTTTATTCTTCATCGGAATCTGAACATCGGAAACACGTGAAAATGGTCCTCGAAAGATTGCGTCAACACAAACTTTTCGCTAAGTTGGAAAAATGTGTTTTCAACGTGACTGAAGTTGAATTCTTGGGATTCATATTATCACCTGGCGGAGTGCGTATGGATTCAAAGAAGGTCGATGCAGTTCTCAAATGGCCATCACCATCCTCCGTAAACGGTGTGCAAAGCATGTTAGGCTTCGCTAACTTTTACCGCAGGTTTATCCCCGAATTCTCTCGAATAGTCCAGCCCATCACTACCTTGTTAAAGAAAAACAAACGTTTTGAATGGTCTACCGAGGCGGAACAAGCTTTCCAGGATTTGAAGACTAAATTTATCTCTGCACCAATCTTAAAACACCCTCGCCCCGAACTCCCCTACATCGTGGAAACTGATGCTTCAAGCCTTGCCATGGGGGCAGTTCTATCACAAAAGGACCCGGTAACCAATCAGTTGCATCCCGTGGCATTTTGGTCCCGCAAATTCTCGCCTCCTGAAATCAATTACACGATTACTGACAAGGAACTTCTGGCTATCAAGTCTGCCTTTAAGGCTTGGCGGCATTATCTGCTGGGGGCCCGACACACCGTTACTGTGATTACGGATCACCGAAACCTGCAATATTTGAAAACCGCAAAAGCCCAATCCTCTAGACAACTCCGTTGGGCATTATTCTTTGCCGAGTTTGACTTCATAATTACCTATCGACCTGGTACAAAGAACGGTAAAGCTGATGCCCTTTCTCGGATGGGAGTGGAAGAACACTTGATCAACCCTAAACCTGTACCAATCATTCCCGAACAAAGAATTCTGGGTGTAATCGCCACAGAATCCATAGAGGAAGTTAAGGATAAAGCCAGGCAACTTGTAACTCCAGCAGACATACAGAATTGGCATCTGCAGGGAAAGGACTTTGCAGTAAAGGACAACTTATTGTATTTCCAAGAACGATTATACCTACCCAGCACAGATTTACAGAAAAAAGTAATCTCTTGTTATCACGATTCTTTAATGGAAGGACATCCCGGTATGGCCAAGACCTCAGAAAAGATCAAGCGCTACTTCTGGTGGCCGTCTTGGAAAAAAGATATCAGAGACTTTATAATGTCCTGTGGAGTATGCGCCCAAAACAAGAGTCAAAAGGAAAGACCAGCAGGCCTCTTACGCCCTATTGACATCCCACCTCGCCCTTGGCATACGCTTTCTATGGACTTCATCACCGATCTACCTCCATGCTCCGGATACAATACGATTCTAGTAATCGTGGACTTATTCTCCAAGATGGCGCATTTCATTCCGCTCAAAGGCTTGCCAACAGCAGCAACTCTGGCCCGAGAATTTCTCGAAAACATCGTCCGACTGCACGGTTTTCCTTCGGTTCTAATTTCGGATCGAGGTAGTCAATTTATTTCTCATTTTTGGCGAAGTTGCTGTCGGTCGGCTCAAATTGATGTGAGACTATCGACCAGTCACCACCCTCAGACCGACGGACAAACCGAGAGGACCAATCAAACTCTGGAACAGTATTTACGCTGCATGCTGCAACAAACTGAAAAAACTTGGAAAGACATCCTTTGGATAGCCGAATATGCCTACAATAACTCTGTCCATTCGGGAACTGGGAAAACCCCGTTTTTTCTTTTGTACGGCAGTCACCCTCGAACCTCGGAGTTGGATCCCCTCCAAGATCTTGAAACACCAGCAGTAGACTACCTGCATTCTACAATCACCCAAGCCTTTAAGGAAGCTGTTTCTCACCTTCAAAGGGCTAAAGAACAATACAAGAAAGGAGCAGATCAACATCGGAAGGAAGCCCCTCAATATCAAGTAGGGGATCAAGTCTGGTTATCCACCAAATATCTACCTCTAAAAGGGCCACGCACATTCAACCCAAGATACCTTGGTCCCTATTCCATCACTACCATAGTAAACCCAGTAGCGGTCAAGTTGGACTTGCCCCCGCACATGAAGATACATCCGGTCTTCCACGTCTCTCTATTAAAACCCGTACAACCTCAAACCCGACTAACTAAATCTCCAAAACCTATCCTAGTTGATGGAGAACTCGAGTTTGAAGTCAAAAGCATTCTGGACTCCAAGATCTCCAAATCTAAACTATTTTACCTAATTGACTGGAAAGGCTACGGCCCCCAAGAGAGATCCTGGGAACCTGCTGAATATGTCCACGCTCCTCGCCTAATCAAAAGATTTCACCGAACATTTCCTGACAAGCCAAAACCCCCGGAGAAGCCCGGTTTGGGAGGGGCCTTGAGGGGGGGTACTGTCATGATCTCTGCTTCCAAAAGGTCAGGGTTTTCCCAACTCCCTTGGAAGCAGATCCATAACCCAGGTTCCGAGTGCCAACCAGTCCCAATTGGGACCTTTTGGACCCAGTCCTGGCGCCAGTGGCACCAGGCTCATAAATATGCCCAGTCCCAGCGCTGGAAGCGCCGGGCTCATAATGCTTGGGTGGACTTACCTGCAGCAGACCATGCTGCTTACTTGCCTGCCAGTTGAGCCTCTGATCCTCTTCTGTTTGGAACTACTTTTCCTGTTGGGTGGGGCAGGAGCCACTCCCTAGATTCAGAACACTGGAACTCTTCTGGAAAGCAGGAACTCTTTTCTTACCTAGGCGTGGCTGTGGAAGGAGACACCTAAGCACTACAGGAGGCTATTTAAACCACACCCGATGGATGAATCTTGCTTTGCGTTATTCTGCATCCTCTGCAGCAGAACGCTCATCGTGTCTTCTGCATCTGATCCTGGGCCTAAGGAAAAAGGCTTACCATCCTGAATCCAGTCTTCAGCAACACATATAAAGACAAGAAAGAACAGGTTAGCATTACGGTCTTCAGTGACAGCTCTTCACTTACCTGGTCCATCGGCTGTCACCAACGCCTCGCGCTGCATTCCGGCATCTGAAAGACAAAGGCTTACCTACTCTTCGTGCGCTCCGGAGGTCTTCACACTGCATTCCGGCATCTGAAAGACAAAAGCTTACCAACTCTTCGCACGCTCCGGAGGCCTTCGGCGCTGCATCCCGCATCTGAAAGATAAAACAAGGTGCGTTTAAAGACATTGGGGAACTTTAATACTCACGTGCCATTACGCCTTTCCACATCTAACCCAGTGGGTATTCCGGCACCCTGCGGCCGCTCCGAACTTGTACCTGCAAAATAAAAAGACAGTTCGAGCGCATCGTGAAGCAGGCAACAAGCGCTTACTTACGTGCTTCCAGGCGCTTCTACTCATCACACGGGCTCCATCTTCAACTCACTTCAGCCCGTCATCCGCCATCGCCGGAACCCTGCAAAACAAGAGACATCATTACTAAAGACTTTAAAGACATTAGAATTACTCGAAACTTACCGTTCGTGCAGTAAACGACGGACAGCAGTCCTCTGAAGTCAAGAGGCCTGCTTCTCTTATCCAGTGAAGAAACTGGTTACAGCACCCTGCCCCGAGGCAGATGGAGAGCACAGCGTTCACTTACCTAAGGTGAGAGCGTTAACCTTTGGGGTTCTACAGGAGAAGAGAAAGGGAAGAAGAGAGACATTCAATAACCCAGTTCCTTAATCCCATATTTTCTATCTGCAGACATCTTACCCTTCGAGTCAGACATACAGTGCACAGAGGTCCAGCCCAAAGAGCCAGCCGTGTGTTACACATCACCTTTGAAGATACAGTATACGCCCAGTCAAGACCGTTGCCTCTACGGGAATCAGGTGAGCGTTACAGTAGCGGATGCTCTGGACGTGGAACTCCATATGTTTACATTCACAGCGAAGTACACCAAGGACCTGAAAAAGGGCATTGACTGCTCATGCCAGGCTCCTCGATTCCGTAGGTCCATTGGCCAAGATCTTACAAATGGTGAAAGAGGCCAAAGAAGGCACACATATTGATGTGCCTATTCTGGCTGGTTGGGCACAAAGAGTGGTTTGTCTTATAGGCACTGGCGTAATAGGGCCCCACGCAGCCTCCGCAGTGCGGGGGCCCCGTGAGCGCATGTCCTGAGAGGGGGCCCCACTTGCAGAATTTTTTTTTTTTTAAATGTTTTCAAAATCTTTTTTTTTTATTTCTTTTTTAAATCACTTTAACAACTGAATATTGTTAAGCCCCTACTTTTGTTTAATGCCTTAATTACTTATTGGTAATCGTTGGTTGCCAGACATTTGGTAGAAAAAAATTGGTCGACCAAATGGTCGAACCAATTTGATCGAAAACCAAATGGTCGAATTTTTATTTTTTTATTTTAACCCTTTTTTTTTATTTTTATGGGGGGGTCCCCCCCCCAACCCCCTTTTTTTCTCTAAAAACCCCTTTTTTTACTAAACGAAAACCCGAAAAATAAATATATAAATAAATAAAAAAATTCGACCATTTGGTTTTCGACCAAATTGCGTCGACCAAATTGCAGTCGACCAGTTTTTTTTCGACCAATTGACTGGACACCGTAATCGTTATTACTCCTAGCCCTATTCTTCCTTGTCCCTGTACTTGGGTATGAGGCAGTACTTGTGTATGAGGCACATTGCCTCATACACAAGCACTGGGATGAGGTAGAGGTACATGGAGGTAATGACTGATTTAGCTACCTGTATCTTCTTTACTCCTAATCCCACTCTTCCTCATCCCAGTACTTACCTATGAGGCAAGGAGCCTCAAAGGTAAGCTCTGGGACAAAGAAGAGGGACGTGAAGGTAATTCTGGGCCAAGGAGCTGATTTTGGAGGTTAGGGTAGGGCATGGGAGTGAGAGGGGATGTGTGGGCGGTGGGATTATGTGATAAATCATAATGGTTGTCCATGTCCAGGCTAAGCAGGCATGATATGTGGTAGTAGTGTCTAGAGAGGCATTTTGGTGCAGCCAGTCTAGTTATTCCTCAGTTTGGTATGACTTTTTTTTAACTGCGCATTTCTGATAAAGCAGTCCTGCTGAGTGTAATTACCTGGTTAGATTGGCATTTGGGTGCTGCCTTTCTAGCAATTTCTTACTGCAGCATTGTATATTTTTTGAGCATCTGTGATAAAATGATATGATATAAGTCTATTATAACACGCCTGTAAACAAGTGTTTCTTGGCGCGACAAGCAATGGAGTGAAGATAGTGGGTGGACAAGACAAATTATCTTACTAGGCCTTGTGTCATTCAAATCGTGCAAGTGCGAGAATGAGAAATGCAAGGGGAAAGGGAGGGGGGAAGTGCAAGGAAGAAGGGAGGGGAAAACAGGGCTGTAATGCTCTGAGTAAGTGCAGCCAGGACAGTGCGGCTCTGGGTAGTGCAAGGAGAACAAGGGACTGTAGGGTTACAGTTACAGTCCCTAAGTGCGTGGAAGGCTGGAGGCAGTGCAAGGGTGACTGATCAAGAAAGAGCCTGGACTCAGTGAGGCTCTGAGTGTAGCTAAGCAACCAGTCGGTACAGCAGGCAAGTAGGTCAGGTAGGTCAGCAGGGGAGGGAGAGAGCGAAAGCAGAGGAGAAGAGGAAAGTTTTGAGCTGCTTCCGGAACATCAGGTGGTCCGCTAAAGTTTGAGAGGGGCAAGGAGCCATTCCAGACGGAGGCATCTGCAGAGGAGAGAGATCTACCCCCACTCTCTGCCTGAAGAAACGACTAGCCCTTAGAGAGTTGGAGGAAGCCGGGGAAAGGGCTCGAGAAAAAAGGTATTTTGGAAGAGAGTGTTGGATGTAGTGTGGGCCCGACCCCAGAAAGCCTAGGGTCTTGAACTTGATTCTTGCAACCACCGGGAGCCAGTGGAGAGATTTCAGGGCTGTAGAGTTATGATCCCTGGGCTTGTGGCCAAGGATAAGTCTTGCTGTCCTGTTCTGGATTAGTTGCAGAGGGCGGAGAATAGAGGAAGGCAGCTTGAGAAAGAGGCTGTTGCAGTTGTCCAGCCTAGAAAGAAGCAGGGCTCTGGAGACAGTGAGCTTCTGGGGGAAAGTGAGAAAGGGAACAGTCCCTTTGAGAAGGAGCAGCTGGTAGGTAGTGGGACTTCTTTACGACGTCTGAGATGCGAGGAGAGAAAGAGAGTGGTGGGTCGAAGATGACACAAAAGGTTTTTGCCTCGCAGGAATGCTAAGGAAGAGGGCCCAAGGTGGGCGGCCAGAGTGAGAGAGGGAAAGCAGGGGCAGGTGTCCCAATGAGAAGGATCTCCATCTTAATGGCACTAAGGTAGATATCGTTGGAGGCGCACCATTCCTGAATCACGGATAGACAGTCAGGAATGAGCAAGAGGAGAGGAGGCTGAGGGGAGCCTTAAGGAAAGCTGAGTCATCCACATTACACTGAAAGTTAGAGGAGAAGGTAGAGATCAGGTGGGCCAAAGGGGCCAAGTAGAGGTTGAAAAACCAGGGTGAGAGGATAGAGCCCTGGGGAATGCCACAGGTAGAGAGAGAGTTGGCAAAGAGAAAGGGACCAAGTTGGACCTGGGAGGGGCAGTCCAAGAGGAAGGAGGTCAGCCACTCCAGGGCCTGATCCGTGATGCCCAGGTTCTCATGTAGTCGATTGATCCGGATGGCGTGGTTGACTGTGTCGAAAGTAGAGGAAAGATCAAGGAGGATTAGGACAGAAGGAATGCTGGAATCAAGGTTGGAGAGCAGATCTTCACGGGTGTTCAGGAGAGAAGTTTCTGTGCCTCTGGCAGCTATGAAGCCAGACTGGTGGTCATGGAGACAACCAACAGATTCAAGGTGGAGAGTAAGCTGGGAGATGGCCAGCTTTTTTCCAAGAGTTTGCCCAGGAAAGGGGTGATGGGGATTGGGCAATAGTTTGCCGGACAGGTAGGATCGGCAGACGGCTTCTTGAGGTGTGGGTGCACAAGGGAATGCTTAAGGGGAGAGGGGAACGTTCCAGTGGTGAAAGAGTGATTACAGAAATTGGCCAAGGTGCAGCAAGGGTGTCAATATGGTCCTTGATGGTTCTGGAGGAGCAGGGGAGCTCCTGTTTGGGCGACACTTTCATGGATCGGACTTGTCTAGAAACCTTGTCAGGTGTTGTCAGAGAGAAAGAGGAGAAAGGTGGAGGAGAGGTAGAGATGGACAAAGGGGGCCGAGAGAGGAAGAGGGAGAGGAAGAGAAGTAGTGGACACGATGTCCTGAGTTTTAGCAGAGAAGTGAGAGGCCAGAGCCATACAGAGGGCCTGGGAGGGAACAGGAGAGGTGGAGGCCGCAACAGGATTGACCAGTTCCGTGCGGATTTTAAAGAGTTTGGCCGTGTTGTTAGAGGCAGCAGAGACCCAGGCTTCAGTGTGTGCTCTCTTCTTGATGAGTGTTATTGCTTCGACTGGCATTTTTGTGCAACCAGTCTAGGTATGTCTAAATGTGGCATGGCATGCTTTACTGTAATGTTATAAAGGGTCTACACTGGTCTACAATGTGCAGCAAGTGGGACAGTGGGACATGTTTTCAATGTGGCATGGCATTTTTAATAGCAAAGCATTAATGTTCCTGTGCACTGTTGGTGACTTGCATGTATTGGATTGGTGTTACCCTACAAAACAATTGCAAACACTCTGGCTTTTTAGCCAGTTATTCTCTGATAGTGTGCTGTATATTGCATTAAAACACATATTTATATCTTTCTCCTAGTACAGTGTCCGGCATACCCCTTCAGCAGCACGTTCATGCGTATTGTGCAAGCGTGATAATCTAGGCCTGCCCAGAGTGTAGCACGACCTGTGATTTGTTGCCGAGTTGGGGGGGGGGGGCACCTCAGCATGGCTCGCAGGGGGGCCCCCACATTTTTTGTAATGCCACTGCTTATAGGTAACACCAACTGTGCGACAACAGCGGAGTGCAGATGATCAATTTTAGTAAAGATCGACCTGAAACTCAGGGTATTGGCGTCCGCTGAGGCTGCTGCAGCAGCTAAAGGGCTTTTGTTTGGAGAAGCTTTCGTCAAAGACATGCCCAGATTTGTTAGCACCTTCGCTGCTCTGGACAAAGGCCAGACATCATTAAAAAGAGTGTTCGCGCCCCGGGAATTCGCCAGGGCTGACAGAAGCAGGGGTCGCTCTGCCAGCTGCTGAGGAGGCCAAAGGCCCTATAGAGGAAACAACTGGTGACAGCAGGAAGACAGAAGGGTGAATCAACCTGATCTACAATTAGGCACTCTAAAGCCCCACCTTTGTTAATATAGGATTTGGATCATCCCTAACATTGCCCATATATATCATCACTAATTAATATATTCAAAAAAGACATTTTGAACAAAAGCTTTCATAACTTTACTCAGATTTACTGATGCTATTTCAGAAACTCCTGGCTACTCGTCTGTTTTCCCAGACATGGAAGGAGGAGACAGTTGTTGTGATCTTCAAGATAATGCCTCCCACAAAATCTTTGCACACTTTGTTTTGCAGGCCCTTGAACGTTGGGCTGAGGAATCTGGCAGATATGACCTAAATCAGTTAGGCTTCCGCAAGGGCACAGGCACTTCTTTGAATTGCGTGTTGATAAAGCTTTTGTCAAACCAGGCAGTGCAAACCAAACGTAGCATGTACTTGGCTTTCTTGGACATTTCAAAGGCGTTCGACTGTGTAGATCGCTCTATGCTGTGGGAGATTAAGAGGAAGTGGGGCTGACCGGAACCCTTGGTTAATATTCTGGAACACCTACATTCAGACATTAGTCTCAAAGTCAGGCTGGATCAAGGGGGGATCGTTCTCGGGCTGGATCCTTGCCAAGTAGGGCTTACGACAGAGATGTGTGTTAGCCCCATTTAAAAAAAATCTTTATATCCTCGGCATAGGGGAAGCTCTAGCTCCTATTGTGGTTAATCCTCCTTGACTGGGCTCCCTGAAGCTGCATTACCTTTTATATGCGGAAAATCTCATCCTCATGGATTGTACTGCAATGGGCCTCCAAAGATCACTAAATACTGTGGCTGATTACTGTGGGGACTTGGGCTTGGACATAAAAAGATCCTTGTTATGAATCGACGTAGGATTCTTTCAGGTAGGCCTAATTTCATGTGGTATATAAATAGAACCATAATGGAGGAGGTTACTGAATTTAGATACTTTGGTGTAATGCAAAAAAGGTCATTGGTACTGGCGAATAAGGCTCTTAAGCTTACAGCAATTGCAGCAGTGACCCAATTACGGGTATTGGATAGGAAATATGGGTGCTTTTCCCTTCTACCTGTTGTGAAAATGTATAACCAAATGTTGGTCCCAAAATTGACTTATAGGACGGAGCTGCGAGAAGAGGTTCTGTCCAGGCTTAGGCTTGAGTCGTTCATCTGAAAGCAAGTGTTGGCACACCCCATGGGTTCTCCTATTGCAACCCCTACAACATATTTTGAGACTTGTTCCACTGGAGATAACTGTTAGTTGGCGGAGAATTGTATTAGTGAGAAGTATCTTGTTTCCTCCAGCCTTTTCCTTTATTGGGCAGCTTAGTGCTATTTTTAAACAGGGCAACTGTGCTACTTTGAAGGCCTGGATGAAAGGTGTGCTATCTACTCTGGAGGAAAATGGTATATTGTTGGAGGATTTAGAGCATAGAACATACAAGGTTAAGAAGAAATTATTTGAAAATGCTTGGATTGCAAACAGACAACGCCTCAAGCTTTATACATTTTTTGACCATTTCTCCTTGGACATCAAACCATATAATCATATACAGAAATGTATAGGAAGATATCCTTCTAAACAATTAAGGGAGTTTTGGTTACATGTAAAATTAAATTTGCTGCTAACCAATGATGTCTTAGGTTCAAGGAATAGACTGCCAAAGGAACAACTGGCATGTTGTCTACGTATGAAATGTAAAGAAACTCTAAAGCACATCATTATTGTATGCCCAGCACTTGGCAGTCAGCGGAGTGAACTGTTTGAACTATACTTTAAGGCCAAAAACTACACCAAAGAATGGATTTTACTGCAATGTTACTGAGACAGAAAGAACACAGGGATTACCAATTGCATCTGCGCCATTTGATTCACTGCAGAATAGATTGACCTTAAATATATAGCTGTGCCACGCCTTGAAAATGACCTAGGGTCGAAAAACACATGTCGGCGAAGGCGAGCGAAAATATTCAATTAGAATATTCGAACATTCATTCAAAATTGAAATTGTATACGCACTATGCTAGTTGTTATATCTATTCTAGATAAGCGCAACACAGTAGGACGTTTCTCTTACTGTATACTTTAAGACCCGACCCCTGTTTACAATGGAAACGTTGTGGTGGAATTTTCTTTTAGGGCCCACAGATCAATTGGTTATAACTCTGATGCATTTTGTAAAAATTGTAGTGATTGATTCAATGAGCTTATCTTAAGCTAATTAAATAATTAGAAATTTGTATGTGTACATTTTTAACATATTTTATTCCGTTTTACATATATATACACTGATTGTGTTTTTACTCTTTTGCTGTATGTGTGTAAAGTTTCATTTGTTGTAGCTAGGTTACACAATAAAGAATTGAATTGATGACCAGTTAACAATACAAACCTATTTCCCTTTCTTAAATAAAACAAACTTTTAATCTCGCAAGTAGTGAATAAATCAGAAATAGTTTGTAATTATTAACTTTTTTAGTGTGTATGTACAACATAGTGTTAAAAAATACACAAGTAAACACTCTTAGTTCTTGTCTTCTACTTGGATGGAACCCCCTACTGTGTCCTGATTGCTGCAAGTAGAGGGAAGGCTAATTTCTAGATGGTGGGTCAGCCACGCTCTAGCCTGGGCCTCCACAAATAGCAGCAGCTATCTCTTAGTTAAGAGATATACCTCTTTCTACTTTTCTGGTAAAGGGAAGGCTGTACTCTCAAGAGGGGTGTGAATGTGTTTCAGTAGCGACTCAAACCGCAAACAATAACAGCCCAAAATAAAGGGAATGTGCCATCAAGGTTGTATGAAAAAAAGATATATTTAAATTAAACACACCATCAACAAAATAACTAAATAGACAAATACTACACAAAAACCACCCCTGAAGAAAGAACAAAGAATAAGCAAACATAGCACAAAGCAGCAATCTGGCACCCGACCTCATACAATACCAAACGCCATTCATGACCTAGTTCACACAACCACCATTATGTGAAGACATTTTGTGTGTCATGGCCACATCTCACACCAGAAGGCCAAGTGAGGGTTTCTTGTGCACTACTGCGGGAAGGCAATCGGGGACTAGTCCGGAATAGCACTGGAAGGACTTGAGGGAGTGGTGGGTATTGCACATGGATGAACTATAAGGCTGGCCACCCATGACAAAGGTAAGGATTGTGAAGGTATAGTATGTGTGCTATATCTGGAAGATTCAGCATGTGCGCCAACTGGAAGAGCCTGTAAGTATAGCCCATGCTCCTCCAGTGCAACTGTCGCTAACAGTTTTTTCGCAGCTGCAGAAATCAACAGAAGAAGCTACTACCTGACTGGGTGCACATACAACAATTCTCCACCTGAACTGCTAGGTACGTATAATGCACGACTCCGGTGGACATTGGACGCAGGCATGGCCACCCGCACACATCAGAATGACTATGACAAATGTGGTCTCGGTTGTCACATAATTGTCACACCTACTTATACCAGACTATGCCTCAACACCTGACATCAGTATGCAGCGAAGGCCTATGACAAATTCGGGCACGCTGGACACATAGTGAGCCTCTAGCACATACGCCATCTCCTGACTCCTCTCAGCACCTATCCACATGCCTGATCTCATGGGTTGCTATCTAGCAGAGCCTGGCCAGCCGTGCTAAGCCTTATTTGTCCAACTGCCCACACGCATTCTAATCCTTCTCTGTGACCTCCAACACTTTGCACTTCCGTCCCTAAGAGCGTTCCCACCACCAGCGCATTGAGACTATAATAATGGGAAAAGGTGCTGCATAAATGAAAACTACTACTACTACTTCTACAACTAATAAACCAGGGGCGTAAGGTAAGTGAAAACCACAATGTTCTTGTAAAAGGATGTAGTGACCTAACTAGTCTCTACGGCCCAAACTGAACCAAGAGTGCAATTAAGAGTCAATTGTACTTTAAGGTTTCTTGTCAGTTCAATAGCCTCAAACCAAATTTTGTGTGCTGTTCCACCAGTTAAAACTGTGTTCAACTCAGTCAGCGGTTTTGTTCCAGTCTGGCAGTAGGTGTCATCTGCTTATGAAGAATTGCATTGAAGATGCTTGCAGTTGAACAAGGAGATTTTAAGACAGTGGGTGCAACAAGGAGCATCATGTTCTAGCCAGGCTGTGACACGCTCAGCCGGTGCAGTGCAATGGTGAACTGGTTTGAGGATGCAGTTCAGAGGTTCGGGAGCAGCAGTCACGTTGTTTTATAGCAAGGAGCGGTGTTCAGGTGGGTTTGAACAGGGGCTCTCTGCATTTCAAACAGGGTCTCTCTGCATTTCAAACACGATGCTTGATAAGGGAGTATCGGAAGTGCCACCAGGGGAGGTTCAACAGTTTGTTCTACTGTGAAGATGCTGGGGACTGGATCTGCATTTCTGCTGGATCGGTTTGATGAAGTACTTGAGTAGCTGTGGATGGTACGGGCCATCAGAGTCAGTTTGATGGTTGGTTTGACGGCAAAGATGCTAGAGCCTAGATACACAGTGCTGTTTGAGCGACTCTAGGCAGCGTACAATGGTCAGGGCTTGATGAGCAACCAGGGTCGGGTCCATGGCATTGGCAATTGGCAGCGAAGATGCTCACGGTTTGATCGGCGGTTCAAAGGTGGGAGATGCAATTATGAGCATATATTTCATGCTGAGGCAATGACACACATGACTAACGCGGTGTCGCGATAAACAGATTCAAACATGCAGGACAGTGGCTCGTTGACGTAGAGTGCCAACAGCAGCTTGATGGGTTGTGTGGGTTTCACGGCACAGAACAGTTTCGAATCACAGCTATAATTGGTTCCATGTTATGAACGCAGGTTTCCTGGCTGTTTTGTTCCTCTGGTTGCTCTGAGTCTATGGTCACAAGGGTAGGATCTGGACCTTGTTTTTTGTCTCCCAAGCACTAGGGATGCTGGTCAGAATCTTCAGGAGTCCTACAATGCGGTGAGGTCATGGGTACTGTCTTGGCTAGAAGAGAGGCAGGTCTTATCCCAGCAGCCTGTCATCCCTAATTGTTCTTTTTGGTATGGTTCAAACACAGCACTCACTGCTGCATTGTATGCTTAATCTTCACCTCACTGGTAGAGGACTTTGGAGACATCAACTCTCCCAAAAGAGGTCAAATTAATTCTTCCTCAGGTTTATGTTCAAGAGAGAATCAAATAAGTGGTGGGAATTCCCTTCTCTTAAAGGTAAATGTCTGCAGGTGATCGGACTAAAGCTAGCTTGCCTTAGTGGTCCAATCACTGTTTGTGAAATCAGTTGACTTTGCCCATCTGTCATCAAACCCAAAGTGCTTTGCTTTAGAAGAAGAGGAGGGGATAGGAAGGAGAAAGAGAGAGGGAGAGAAAAACAAGATGGTGGTAATCTTTCTCCACTATACACAGCCCCACCGTCTACTCTAACCCCACCCTCTTCGTTCTCACTAGGATGAAAAGACCTTTAGAAAGGAAGCAACCTGTTGTGAGGATACTCCCTTTGAATGGGGTGCTCCTTTTATACCTGGGTCCAGCATAGCTGACTGTGGTGCAGCTATCTCTAGATGAGGATGTTTCCTATCCACAACAGGAGATCAAAAAAGAGTCATGGTTATTCAGGTTCTTGTCCTGTCAGTTGGTAGTATCAACCTGTCTGGTCGGAATACACACCAACTTCCACAGCTGAGTTGGCCCACAGGACCTGAAACACGTCTGATATCAAATCGAATGTGGCTGCAATGATCATGAGTAGCAGCATGCCTTAACCTATAAATAGCTTATCTTTAGAGTTTACCATGCCCCCGGCATGGGCTACTTTTATGATCATAGTTTTGGTACAGGGGTGCATATCTTTAATTCATCCCCTGTGCTGCATATACTTGGCTGCCTCCAAAGCTGTCAAATCGGCACCTGCGAAGTCTGAACCTGCTCACTCCTACTGGTAGAGCAAGCGCTGCAGATGAAGATACTGATGCAGCAAGGCACAGATACAAACAGTGCTTTTAGTGTTGACCTCATGAAAGGGGAATCACATCAGCGGATTGAATTACATGCATCATTTTATTAAGTAATACAAATCTAAAAAGGAAGGGTTTTTTTTTACACACTTGCCAAATTATAAGCTATCACACAGTCCCACATTAAGTCCCCAGACCAGTCCTCTGTGTCCCCTAGTGTACTCACTATAGCACATTTGCAGACCTGTGCATGGTCACATTTTAATTTAAACACTAATAACTACTCTTCATGCAAAACTCTGTTTGAAAAACGCAACCTAGGCCGCTCTATGCTACAGTACTACTCAACCATATATTGAATCCCATAATGTTGAACTCCCAGTTCTATTTTGTCCATCTCAATGGTTGTGTTTCATTTAATTTCAACCCAGCCAGTAACTCTAATCCCGATTTCACATCCAGAGACTTAATAGTCTCTTGGAATACGTTCTACTGCTCTGTATGTAGGTGAGCTTGATTGGAGTCGAATGCCATGCATTTACATGGTCTGGTCGGATTTATTCCTGCTTACTGATTGATTTATCATCCCAATTTCATCTACAGATGCTTAATGCTCCCATGGCAAACAATCTCTCTTTTAGTAAGTTCCACCAAGTCACACATCTACCACACATGCAACTGCAAATGGCTGTAAATGAAGAAATACCAGCTCCTGACTATATGAAAAAAATCCACATATGTATAAAATGAAGCCCCTGTATTATTGCCCCACAATAAATTGACATTTGGTTTTAGGACATTTTGTATCTGCTTCATTTACTCTTCTAGTCAGTTGTCCTTTCAGTGCGCTTACTGCTTCTGTGTCTTGGATGACTGCCACCACTGCCCTCATTCTCTTCAGCTGTGAGATCATCATCAATAAAACAAACTTGGGTAATAATTTTGCAGCACCGGCCACGCAGCAAGATAAGTTTCTTTTTTTCTATGATACACTCTTGGCACCCGCATAGGAAACTAGATGGGAACTAAGAGGTCAGGGGGCGGGGAAGGAAAGGAGAAGCAGGGAAGGGAAGGGTTGCTGGCTAGCAACACACAGGCTGCTCGGAACCCGGGCTTGTACCAGAGAATACAGCTTGTGTTCTGAGCTCCCTGATTGGCCAGCATCCCCTTCCAGGGTGCTAATGAAAAGAAAAGCATAATGCACATAATACATTATGTACTCCAGATTGGTCGGTGCACTACCCACGTGACCGGAACACTTATAGTAATGGAAATCCCCTCTCCTTGCACCAGACTCTATTTGGCCCATTTGTTCACCGCTCCTACTGGCGCTGCATCTTCCAAAAGGTATGCTCCATTGCTGGTAACTTGTTTCAGCTTCCCTGTACTTGAGTGACATTTTTACCTTGGTGCACCTAGCACACAGGTCCTTCCCATGGTCCTCCTTTCCCCCAGTGCCCCTCGTCCCTTTCCTTCCCACAGTGCTGTGGATTGCCCAGTGCACTACCCACATGAACGGAACAGCCTGACTTTGGAGGCTTCCCCAGGGCAGCCTTGCCTGGGAAGCCAACTCAGTGCCACGGCAAAGGGCGCCTCCGTGGGGCACCTCTATCACCCATTTGCCTGTTGTAACGCTCATCTGGCTCCCACAGAGGCGCTGGTCTGATCTGGGTTGCTGTGGCCTCTTCAAGCGTGATGCGCAGAATTCGGACCACCGATTGAACAGGACCCCCAAATCTTGCTTGTCTGGCCCGTAGGAATATCCTTCTGCAGATGAGAAAGGGGATTAACTGTCTGCTGAATAATGTGCTTGCTCCCCCCTTTCCCCCTTCATTCTCCTCTGACTTCCTCCAAAACCCCCAGTTTAAGCTCACCTTATGGTTTGGAAGGATGAACTCTCCATCCTGCTTCTGATGCAGGGGCGCGCGTTCGTCCAGTTACTTCACTGGTTTTCTGAATGGCGCTGGCAAATCCACTTGACTTTACTGAGCGATTCGCCGTAAGTAGGAAGATGCAAAAGTTCAAGTGTGAGCCTCCTTTTATGTTGTCTTTTTCTGTCCTTTATTTCAGGTGCAGAACAAAAGCGATGCGTTGAAGGGTTAAATTGCCGGGGTAAAATCCGGTGAGTCAGTGATGAGGGCGACCCCTCTAAATGTCTTTATAATTCCCCAGTAATGTCTTATGTCCTTTCCCCATAGGGGCCGGGGTGCGGTACCTGCCAGAGATGTGGCGCCGACCCGAGATGTGGAATGGCTCACCAAGAAAATCCGGCTTTCCTCTTGTGTTCCCTGGCTCACCTTTTGTCTCTTCTTCTCTCCCTTAGGTGCGGTGCAGAGATGTGGCGACCAGCACTGAGAGCCGCGATGGAGCCGGGCGGCGTCTCGGCAACAGGTGAGTGAAGCACGGCGCTGCAGCGAGCAGCGCGGTGCTTTTAAATGGAAGTCTTCCTTCAGGAATGCTGGCGTGAAGATTCCGGATGCAGGTAAGAAGGTTGAAATAGTTCTTGGTTTTCACCTTTCTCTTCTCTTATTCTCTTACAGGTGTTCCAGGTTCGAGGCGGGCGTGGCTTGAGTCCAGGTGCAGGAGCAGACACGGTGAGCGTTCAGCTGCTGGGATGCAGAACAGCGCGAAGCAGGTGTGGCTGTCCGGGTGTGGTTTAAATAGCCTTGGAAGAAGTTCCAGGTGAGTATTCTTCCACAGCCCCACCCAAGTAACAAAATAGTTCCTTCAGAAAAATAGTCCCTCCTAAGCCTCATTTGGCTTGGTTCTTCATGGTTCTTCATGCAGCATGGTTTGCATCCGGTGAGTGTGCAGCATGGTCTGCTTCAGGTAAGTTCAGGTAAGTGCACCAAACACTTCCCTTTATGAGCCTGGCGCCTATGGCGCCAGGACTGATGTCCAACATGAGCCTGGCGCCAACGGCGCCAGGACAGAGTCCAAAGAGCCCCTATAAAGGGCTGCTGGGCTTTTACCCGGGGGCGTGATGCCTGCTTCCGGTGGTGCTGGGCCTGGCCTGGTGCTCCGGGGGTAGGCATCATGACACCTGTTCGCCCTGGGCACCCCAGCCATGCCCTCAAAAGCTGTCCACAGACAAATCCAGGTAAGAAAGGAATATTTTGGTTCCATAGCCAGTGGAGCATTTTTAACGCTTGACACAGTCCTGTATCTACCAAAACTATTGTATTACCACAGTAGTTTCCATAACCCCTGCTGCACTTATGATTTTTCCATTGTGCCAAATTTAGCTTCATGCACTTATGATTTTTCCATTGTGCCAAATTTAGCTTAATTTTTTTTAGTATAGTCACTGTTTTTGTATTTAGCTGCATCTTGATTATAGCCACTGTGTCGAAAATAGCTGCATTCTTTTGAGTATGCCCAGTGCTTTGAATTTAGCCACATTTTTTAGTATAGCCTCTGTGTTGAATTTAGCTGCATTTTTGAGTATAGCCACTGCTCAGAACTTATAGCCACTGTTTACAATTTTAACTGATTTTTTGGGGATAGCCACTGTACTAAATATAGCCGCCTCTCTGAGTATGATAAGATTTGATATCATAAGTCATTTATAAAGTGTCGTACACAAGTGTTTCTAGGCGTGACAAGACAAGGGAGGGAAAACAGAGGGTGGACAAGACAAATTACCTTACTAGGCCTTGTGTCATTCAGATCGTACAAGTGCGAGAACAAGAAGTGCAAGGGGAAAGGGAGGGGGAGTGCAAGGTAGAGGGGAGGGGAAAACAGGGCAGCAATGCTCTGAGTAAGTGATGCCAGGGCAGCACAGCTCTGGGTAGTGAAAGGAGGACAAGGGACTGTGGGGTTACAGTTAGAGCCCCTAAATGCATGGTAGACCTGGAGGCAATGCAAGGGGGACTGATCAAGAAAGAGCCTGATACCCAGTGAGACTCAGAGGGTAGCTAAGTAACCAGTCAGTACAGCAGAGAGGTAGGTCAGGTAGGTCAAGAGGGGAGGGAGAGTGAGAAAGCAGAGGGGAAGAGGAAAGTGTTCAGCTGCTTTCGGAACTTCAGGTGGTACGGCTCACGTTTGAGTGGGGCAGGGAGGCCATTCCAGAGGGAGGCACCTGTAGAGGAGAGGGATCTACCCCCCACTTTCTGCCTGAAGAAGTGCCCAACACTTAGAGAGTTGGAGGTAGCTGAGCAAAGGGCTTGAGAAGGAAGGTATTTTGGAAGAGAGCATTTGATGTAGTGCGGTCCCCGGCCCCAGAAAGCCTTGTGGACAATGCAGAGGGTCTTGAATTTAATCCTTGCAGCGACTGGGAGCCAATGGAGAGATTTCAGGGCAGGAGAGATAAGCTCACTGGGCTTAAAGCCAAGGACAAGTCTTGCAGTCCTGTTTTGGATGAGTTGCAGAGGGCATAGAGTGGAGGCAGGCAGATTTAGAAAGAGGCTGTTGCAGTAGTCCAGTCTGGAGAGAACCAGTGCTCTACAGACAGTGAACGTCTGGGGGAAGGAGAGGAAAGGAAGAATACCCCTGAGGAGGAGCAGTTGGTAATTTGATTTCTTAGAGACGTCAGAGATGTGTGGAGAGAAGGAGAGCGTGCAATCGAAGATGACCCCGAGGTTCTTAGCCTCACAAGTGGGAGAAGGAAGGGGGCCAAGGGAGGCCGGCCATTTCGCGCCTTGAAACACCTGTGTATAGGCGCGTTATAAATACCATATCATATCATATCATATCAGGAAAGGAAGGTGTAGGAGTGCCAAAGAGAAGGATCTCTGTCTTACCGGCATTAAGGCAGAGGTCATTGGCAGAACACCACTCCTGGATTGCAGACAGACAGTCAGAGATGAGGTAGGGAGAGGAGGTGGCTGAGGGGAGCGAGAAAACAGGCAGTGTGTCATCCGCGTAGCACTGAAAGTTGGACCAGAGAGCTGCTATGCAGTGGGAAAAGGGTGCCAGGTATTGGTTGAAGAGCCAATGAGAGAGGTTAGATCCCTCGGAAACACTGCAGGTGGAAAGAGAGATAGAGGAAAGGAAGCAAATTAGTTACCGTAACATTGTGCCCGAATTTTAGAGTTTGCCCGCCACTCACCTTGTTGAGCTAATCCCATTAACCCATCAGGCTAAGCCGCTCATAAGCCAAGTAAGGATATTGTGCCCTATGCTCAGCCTGTGTTTCAAGAGGTACCTAGCAGTCTCCCGCCATAGTTACTGCTTAGATTTGCTCTCACTGAACTATTGCTCTAGCTGCACTTCAGCTACCTTGAAATCTGGGCCCACATGATATTGATGTGATTCTATGTTGTGCCCATTTGATCATGCTCTGGTTATCTAGCGGTCTCCCGCCATATGTACTACCTTAGATTTGCTCCCACTGAACCTTTGCCATAGCTGCATTTCAGTTACATCGATATTTATGTTCATATGATCATGTTGTGATTTTAGCGATCTCCAGCCACTAACATTATTGCAGCCCCGATCCCACTGATCCATCTGCCCAGCTGCATATTAGCTACTCAGTTATGGTGCCTATATGCTCACGCTGTGTCTGCCACAAATGTCGACATAGTGTATGGGAGTGAGGGGCCCCCAGGCCCCTCGCGCCGTGCACTCCTCAGTACAAAGCTTGGACCACGTGCCTCCGGTAGTGGGTTTGCCCCTTGCCCTTATGTAAAGTTAACCACGGTTGACCGCTACATAGATGGGACCACCGAGCAGGACACGGGGCATCCATCTTTTGTGCCCCCTTTCGACTCCATCTTGGGTAAACAGGCCTCACTGCGATAGTACAGCAAGGCTCAGCTCCCCTTCCACTGCAACAGCCAAGGACAGAGACACACACACAAGGTGCGCAGGAAGCTGGCTGGCCCCCACCCTTGCACTCCCCCTGTGAAGGAAAGCTCTGCGCTCCCATTCTCACGCTGAAACCAGAGAAAGTTGCAACAACCAATATGATACAGTTTTATTCCTCTGAGATCACTGCTAGCATGAGAACCAGCATGTGAACCAGGATGAGCTAAGCACTTTCTGCTCGTTCGTCCCCATAAACGTGCAAGCCACTCACCCCCATTTACTGCCATCCTGACCCTGCGCTCCCTGTAAGGTATTTCTTTCAAGTGCCAGACCCTTGCCTGTGCTGCAAAACCCACCCAACACACCCACTACTAACCTTAAGCATCTTGCCACAATATATTTTTTTACTTATACTAATAGGTCTAAAGCTTAGGAGATATGTGAAGCACAGCTTGACTCTTTTTTATATGCACAATAAAGGTCAAGGCCTCCAATTAAAGCCACGAATGACCTAATTGTACTGACAATAAATACTATGGGCCTCATTCCGAGTACGGCGCTAACCAATGGCGCTATTAACGCCTTGGTTGACGCCGTACCCGGACCGGCAGCGCCTTGGTGGATGGCGGAATCACCGCCCCATTCCAAGGTTGGCGGGGCGGTAATTCCCCATTCACCAAGGCTCTTCCCCATTCCCAAATGAGCCTCCATAGGGCTCAATGGGAATGGGGAAGATGCAAATAACGGTGACCGTTCATTACGGTCACCGTTATTGGCTTGGAGGCCCCTTTGCGCCCTCGACTTTAACACCTGCTCAAAGCAGGCGTTAAGGGCGAGGGCGCAGAGGGAACTCGGAGTATGGCGGTAAGGGAATACCGCCACCGGTCTCGTTACCGGTGGCCGCTATCCCTTACCGCCATACTCGGAATGAGGCCCAATGTGTGATTTGTGTAAAAATATGAAAAGTAGCATAAAATGTTTAGATAATTTGTTATTTAGTGTTTTACGAATGCAACATATTAGCTTAGGTAGTGACCACAGTGACCGGACCCTGACCTGCGTGGAGCACAAGATATTTGACGTCCATCATCTCGTCAGCCAATCAGAAGGAAGAGATGCCACCCACACCTACAGCACCACACCGCCTGGCCAATCGGGTCCATTTAGTATTTTTTGTTAGAGTTACTTTAATTGATATATATATATGAGTAATGATGTAAATGTTTTTGGAAGGATTTTTTGGGTTATTTCCTAGCTGGAGAAATAAACCATCCTTCGAACTCTTGCAGCCGGTTCTCAGTGCCTCCTTCACCGACAGGGGTTGTGTTGGTTGTTTTATTTTCTCTCACACGTAGTAAGCCGGGAAAAGGCACCTACATTTTTGGTGACCCCCGCAACGTGATTTAGAGAGGTGCCTCGAGGCCTGCACCGCCCGGCAGCGAGATCCAGGACGCCCCCAGCAAGACCATCGCCTCCGCGGTTGACCAGACTGTGTACACCAAGAAGAAAGGGTCAAGGGTTCCCGGTTGACGAATACCCGATCGAAAAGGCTGCTTGCCAAGGCAGGCCACGACTTGGTTGGGGGGCGGACCTGAGCGAGGTCCGGCCGTGAGCGGTGACCCTCAGAGAACCTGACTGAACACGTGGAGTCCCGGTTGCAAAGACCCCAAAGGAAGGTAAGGGGAAATACGGGAAGAAAGGAATTAGCAAACAAAGGGAAGGTAGTTAAGAATAGGGTCTGTGTGAGTGACGGTGAGGCTTTTCTGATCTATCCTTTATATGGCCATTAGGTGTTATAAGAAGTGAGAAGAAGAGAAGTGGTATCCTAGCCCATACGGGGAAGAAGGCGGCGCCGCATAGCATTTGTCCCGACAAAGTGCAGAATAGAGATAAAGAGAAAATAGTTGGGGTCTCGTATATTGAGTAGACTCGGAGTAGTTTTAGAATATTCTTTTTCCGTGGAGGTAAGAAATCTTGAGACATAATAAAGGTGAAAGAGGTGGGGAGTGAATGCTAAATAGTAGGTAGAATAGGGAAGAATAATAACTGGGGGCAGTAACGGGAACAGGGAAAGAACAAACACGCGCAGGCAGTGCATGTGTATGTTGCATGATTATATGTTGTTGGTCTGCTTTGTGTATATGTCCTGTTGAACACGCCAAAGTATTTTCAGTACAAATAACTTGTGATTAATGAATTATAGGCAAAGAAATAAATTGTGAGAGGTGACCAGGGAACACCGCTCAGAAAGAACAGCTAATGTGACATACCATAATTGTAAGCATTGATAAAGAACGTATTTTCACATATTGTAACTGACATATTAAGTGAGATGTGGGAAGGGACTCAAGGGTACCAGAACACACAAGAAAGGAAAAGAGGCATTGCCATGGGGGGAGTAACGCCACTGGCACATATTTGCCAGCAGCTTCCACTATATAGCGACAGGATACAGAAGTATCACGATCAGTGGATCACTGAGATAAAAGGAGATGGGGTTATACCAATTTGGCCAGAAGGAGGGTCATTCGACAAAAGAGTGTTGGACCTAGTATCAACACATTTGCTAGCACGATACAAAGGGAAACAGTTACAGAACCGGAGAGAAGTGTTAGATTTATGGTGAATGTTCGAGGAAGTTACCCCCACGGCAGAGGTAGGTACAAGCCGAATGATAGAAAAGCAGAAAATACCTGAAGAATTAAGCGGGACTGCAAAAGGGGAGTGCTCAACAACTACAACTGAGAACGAAGTAACAAAAATCTATCCCTTAATGACCAGGCCAGCAGTAGGGTTTAGTGAGCCCATGTATATACCACCCACCCCCACTGCTCCGTGCGGGGCGACAGCCCATGAACCCCCACCATATGACAAAGGAGGCCTGTACGGCCCCACGAGGGCGCCTCCTGTGAACATAGCACGTTTAACAGGCGATTTAAATCGCCAGCTAGCACACGCACAAGTGGAAATAACACGGTTAAGAGCTCTATGCGACAAGGGGCAAATGCTGCCAGGGGGAGGGGAGGTAACCCCGCTGTCATTGGCAGATCTCACACCCTCGATAGGGGCAGTAAGCAATGCAACCCCAGCAGTCTCAGTATCAGGGCAATCTATAGATTCACAAGGGACGTCATCACAGCAAAGACAAGAACAAGAGTGGCAGTCAGGACAGTTCCTGTTCCAATTGAATAACAAGCCAGTGAGAATTATACGCCCAGATACACCAGAGAGTCAACAAAGTGGAGATCAAGGTGAAAGGCAAGGAAGTGAACCCAAGGAAAATTGGGAGGATAATAATGAGCCAGAGTCAGAAATAGAAGAAGTATGGGATGATTTAGATGAATACGAAGAGGCAGCTGCCGCAGAGGGTTCCCCACTGCCAAACTGCCGTTACCCAGACACACTATCACCACCATTATGGCAGGGTAGATTAAGACAATGAACAGGGAGGACAGGGACCATACTAGTAAGTAAATCGAAAAAAGGGAGAACGAGCTAAACAGGAAAGAAACAGAAACTACAAATGCCACTAATACATAAAGGAGCAGGTAGGCCAAACTATATCCCGTGGGCCCAAATGGACAAAAACACCTGTTAAAACTCCTCCCCCCGCTGACGGGAGGATCAGGTAAGTGGATACATGTATTTGAGAAGAACACGGCAGGCGTGCTGTTAGCTATAGGTGATGTGAAAAGCTTATTAGTATCAGCAATCGGGGACCAAGCAGACACAATCTGGGAAAGGGCAGGGTTCCCGGGAGTAACAATGAGCTGTGATCGCCACGATGGATCACCATTCAACAATGTTCGAGCACAAGTGTGGGATGCATTGCGGCGTGCATTTCCAGACGTTCCAGATTTACATGCAGTGATGCAGTGCACGATAGAGGAGAGCGAGGATCCTGCGCAATTCATTTTGCGAGTGCAAGACTTATGGAGAAGTGAAACTGGTACGGCATGGAATCAATCAACAGCCTTATTTTATTTTATCATTAAAAAGGGGTTGCCTAAAGAGGTGCAGAAGGCCTTGGACAAAATAGCTGGGATCGAAGCCAAAGGGTGGCCTGAAATTCAGAGCATAATTGTACACCATTGGAGGAGGATCAAAGAGAAGGAAAAGGAGGTCACACAAAAGAGGCTGGCCGACGAAGCAAAACTAGTGCAGACAAAATTAGTGAAGGTCGCCGCCATTACTGCCAGTGTAACCGCAGATAGAGAAAACGAAGGAGAGGAAAACGCGGGAGGAAGGCCTGTTGGGATAGCAGCGCAGTGGGTTGGAGAAGACCAAGGACAGTGGAACGGAGAGGAACAGCCATGCCAAGGATCACAGTGGCAGAACAGGCCGGCCCAAGAAAGAGGTAGGTACCGTGGGCAGAGGGGAGGATATGGAGGAATGGGAAACAGAGGGTATGGTGGGCAAGGACCAAGAGGAGGACAACAGGGGTCATGTTGGAATTGTGGAAGGTGGGGCCATTATTCACGAGATTGTAGAATGCGACCATCAGGGTATTTTCAGGGGCAGCAGCAGCCCATGAACAATGAACAGGGGTGGGGCTGCCCACACCCAGGTAGCCCTTGTGGAGCTCCAATGGGGAGGGGGGGGACAACAATATCAGTACTGCCATGACCCCCAAATGCAACAAAGACAGCCAGCCCCACAACAGCAGCAACAGCAGCAGCCACAACAGCAAAACGCACTACAGCCCATGGCAAGACAAAACTCAGTAGGGAACATAAACAATAACCCTTTTGCAGCGGCCGCAAACGGTGCCCTTGCACCATTCCGTGGCGAAACAGTCGTAGGTGACAACGTTTTTTCAGTGCCAGGTCAGCAAAGATACCAAGACTAGGACAGCCCACAGGGAGTACTTGCGTGTCCAGTCCTATCCACCACACAAAGTGCAAATGAGGAACCACTAGTGGCGGCAGAGATAGGAAACAAACAGTTTATCTTTATGGTAGACTCTGGAGCAGAAAAATCATGTCTCACAGAAGGGCGGTTTCAGCTCTCGGAAAGAAATTTGGAGACGCAGGGGTTCTCTGGGGCTATTTTAAAAGTTCCTTATACAAAAGATCTTGATGTAACAGTAGGGGGAAAAACAGTGCGTGCACCCTTATTGTATTACGAAGACCCGCCAATCAATTTGATGCGACGAGACTTGCTCAGTAAGTTAAACATGACCATAGCTTTTACTGAAAGAGGGATAGTGTGCTCGACGCCAGTGGTATGCCTAGTACGAGCACTCCTGATAATAAGCACGATTACAAAGGAAGTTGCAGTAAGAGGGATTCCCATTGACATGGACATGTTCGTCTATGGAATACAGGTATTAGCCCGAGTAGTGCCTGAAATAACACAAAAAGAGTGGAGAATACCATCAGACTTCATATTCCGCCCAATCACACCAACAGATGTAGTGCCAGGCACAATTATATCTATAGACATTGAGGCAGTTCAAGTTTCCAACAAACGCATTGTGGTCATAGGCCTGGATGCGCAGGGACGCGAGTGGAGAAGTGTGCTTTGCATAGAGCCGAACATAATGCTAAAAGATATAACTGATGAAGAATTGTTTACCGATTACGAGGGGGATGGAGAAATAATAATGGAAATAAGCATACCATGTGACATTATGATCCAATACAGAGAAATACACAACACAATCATGGCTAACAAAGGCCCCACTGACAATATTTGAGGAAGACATGGCCAGGGTAGCACCTGAAATTTGGACTACAGGGCCACACGATGTGGGATTGTTGCATGAGGTGACTCCCATAAAGATAAAACTGAAACCAGGTGCCCTCCCACCCAGAGTGAAACAATACCCAATATCCAAAGAAGCAGAGGAAGGCATTAGAGAAACAGTGAATGCACTCCTAAGCCAAGGTATCTTAGTGCCATCAACTTCCCCATGCAACACAGCGATTTTTCCGATTAAAAAAGCGAAAGGAGGGGCGTGGAGAATGGTCCAGGATCTCCGCCCACTCAATGACCTCATCCAAAAAGAGTTCCCATTAGTGCCTAACCCGGCATCAATATTGTGCAGTATACCAAAAGAGGCAACTTGCTTCACTGTCATTGATTTGAAAAATTAAATTCCTTTTTCTCTGTGCCACTTGCACCAGAATCGCAGTACCTTACAGCCTTTACATTAGGAAACAGCAGATATGAACACCGCAGACTCCCACAGGGGTATTGCGAGAGCCCAAGCATTTTTAATAGAGTACTACGAGAAGACATCGGCAACATAGATGTAGGGAGCACCATTATACAGTACGTAGACGATTTACTCGTCTGCAGCAAAACAGAAGAAGAGTGTAGAGAAGACTCGATAACACTGCTTAACGTATTGGCTGCCAAGGGATACAAGGTGGACAAAGGAAAGTTACAATACTGCCTTGCAGACATTGTATATCTCGGCCAGCAAATATCTAAAGATGGAAAAAGAATACTACCAGACAGAGCAGCTGCCATTCGACACATTATCATACCAAAAACAGTAAAGGACATGCAGACATTTCTTGGCATATGTAACTATTGCCGAGCATGGATCCTCGATTATGCAGCATACACACGGCCAATGCTACAAGCACTGAAGGAAGCACAGAAGAACAGGGCCCCAATAAAATGGACACATGAGACAATTGCCCAATTCTCCCGATTAAAAGACCTTATTGCAGACGCCCCAGTCCTTGCAAATCCAGATTATGAAAGGGAATTTGTCCTGTTTTCACACAGCAATGGAACATTGATGACAGCAGTATTGACACAAAAGACATCGCTAGGCCACAAACCATTAGCGTACTACAGTGGAATATTAGACCCAGCAATGCAGGGACATTTCGCTTGCGAAAAGGCCCTCGCTGCAGCGGCCTTCGCCATTGAGAAAAGTGCCACGATCGTAATGGGATGTTCAGTGACGCTATATGTGGAACAGTCATTATTTGTTATCTTGGAAAGATCAACATCTACTCTCACAACACAGAGAGCATCTGCTTATGAAATAATAATATCCAGTCCAAATGTACACGTGGTCAGATGCAAGACAGTGAACCCAGCCACATTCATTACAGAGCCATGCACAACTGAAGATTTACAGGAACACGATTGTAGCACATATGAGGGAGAGGGCGATGACATTCCCAAAGCAAGAGAAAATGCCCTTACAGAAGGAGAAATCTATTTCATAGATGGGTCAGCATCCATAAACTCAGAGACAGGAGAGAAACATGTGGGGATGGCAGTAGTGCGCATGGAAGAAGACACATACGAAGTGATTGTTCAAAAGCGCCTCCCCTCACATTACTCTGCACAAGCAGCCGAACTGACTGCACTAATCAGCGCGTTACACACAGCCAAAGATTGTGCCGTAACAATATATTCAGACTCAGTTTACGCCACCACCACAGTTCACTCAGGGCTATCACGTTGGCGAAAGAGAGGGTTCAGAAGAGCAGACGGGTCCCCCGTACAACATGCCACATTGCTAAATGAACTAATAGAAGCTTTAGCAGAGCCATCGGTAGTGGCAGTGGTTAAATGCCAAGCCCATACCAATAACACAGACGCTGTCTCATTGGGGAACGCGGCAGCCGACACAGCAGCGAAGGAAGCCTCGTACTTCAATAAGACACCAACATCAGAGTACGTGGTAAAAACAGCCACAGCAGAACAACCAGCAGAAGCATACAGTAACACGCCCATAGCAGAATTTATAGAGAAGGGCCCCACCGGAAGAGCAGGCGTTGTGGGGCAAACAAGGGTGTAAACAATCAGCCACAGATCTCATTTGGAGACAGGAAACGACAGGCAAGGTAGTGATGCCTGTAGAATTATTAGAAGTAGCATTCCAACAAGTGCACTTCCCAGCTCACGTTGCAAAACAACACATCGCCTCAGACATTCAGGAGGATTGGTTTGTTCCCAATCTGCACGAATACTTGTCTAAATTTGTGATTGAATGTACTACATGCCAAACTTACAATTCAGGAATGACATTACGAACTCTGCGTGGCACTTTGTCATGCCCTACAGGTCCATTCAGAGAACTACATATCGACTACGCCGATATGGGAGAAAGATGTAATGGAGCGAGATACTTGATTGTGGTGGTATGCCCTTTTTCACGGTGGGTGGAAGCGGGCCCCTGCCCCCATCCGGATGCAAAAAGTGCTGCCAAGTTCCTTGTGCGAAAAGTATTCTCGCGGTGGGGAATTTGTGACGTCATCCGTTCAGACAACGGCACGCACTTTGTGAATGATCTTTTCAAAGAAGTAACCTCCCTTCTGGGGGTGAAACATAAACTATGTTCGATTTATCATCCAATGGCCAATGGAGTTGTGGAGAGGATCAACGGGCTGCTCAAAAGCAATTTATGGAAATTATGCAGCACGTTGAAAAACAATTGGGTATATTGTCTGCCCCTAGCACTGTTCCAACTCAGAAATCAACCATGCAAGGATCACCATTTGAGCCCGCACGAAATCGTGACTGGGAGAAGAATGCACACGCCGCTCTCTCCTGTTAGGAGGGCATCTGATGCACACAGGGCTACCACAGTGCTGGGGGAAGAGTTTAAGGAATACCTAGCACAGCTAACGCGCGCAGTACGCAGCATAGCAAAACAAATTGCTCCACCATTTACTGAAGATGTAGCAACAGACACCTCCATGCCAGCAGCAGATAGCCCAGAGGGGCCATTAATGCCAGGGGAACACATCTATGTTAGAAGTTTTGTAGGAAGGTGGAATTCACCATGATTTCATGGTCCATACACAGTGGTGTACAGCACCCCAACTGCAGTTAAAGTGAAGGGACTGAAATACTGGGTGCACCTCTCGGACGTGAGAAGGGCGCGCGGTGTCGCACTCCCCCAAAATGAAACAGACTGTGTGGATGGCATCGCTAACACAGTCTGACATGATGAAAACTGCAACTAAGACAGGGAAAGTATAGTGAAAAAGCAGTGAATGTTTTTTACATATTCTGTCTGTCTTTCTCTCTCTCTCTCTCTCTCTCTCTCTCTCTCTTTTCTTTTTTCTTTTTTAATCTCATTTGAATCGTGTTATTTTTTCTATTTTTCTTCATTGTTTTTATGATAAATGCAAAGAAATTGTTAAATGCCTAATTGAGCAAAAAGATGAAAAAGAACGAACAATTGCAAATATGTTTCTTTTCATGATGACTTAACGAATTTGTCTCGCCCACATAGGTTCAACATGAGCCAATGCGATGAAACGGCTGAGCAGGCAGAAATGTTAGATAGAAATAGGATGCCACTAGGGCCAGTAGATTAAGTAATGTGCTGCCATACTATTTGCAATAATGATGTTTTATATTTTATATTTTATTTGGTATAACGTCGTTTTATTTGTGGCAAATGAAATGAACAAAGCGGGAAGCGGGGCTAACATGATAAAACCAGGGTCTAAACTAATATGGACTGGAGTAACAACCATTTTGAAGGACACTTATAACATTGAATCGAATAGTATAAATGCAACGCCACCCTATAACCAATTGCATGTAAACAAAACTGCTATTCCATTGTTGAGTAATACTATGGCCAAGGAAATAGAGCTTGGATGGAATGTAGATGACGATTACTATTGGTTGACTAACTCCAGAAATACAAGCATGCACACACACACGGCACCAGAAACCACTACTGAATACACACATGTCACCATGAACAACATTGATGATGCATGGTCCAGAATATTCCCGCTGCAATATCAACAAGTTGGTACCCAATTAAAAAACAAAAGAGGGAGGAGAAAAATGGGTCGGGAAAAAACAGATATGATATTTATCACAACCTGGTGTTAGATGAAATAGAGGACCCCCGACACCCTGACCAATCAAATAAATGGTATTCAGACATGAGCACCGCAGCAAAGCAAGGAAGTAATGAAAGTTGCTACGTGTGCTCACTTATTCCTCATGCAACTGGAACCCCAAAAATGTTAATTCCACAGAAAGTACCCTTGTCTGAGGCCCAATGTTTGATTCATCTGATGCTGTGTAGAATAAAAAAGACATTTCAGGCACACACAGTCACCGTGGAAAAATTGGAAAACGAACAAACATGCACCCGCAGATGACAAGGAGTAATTTGCCTCCAAGAGCCATTTTTCATCATAAAAGGGACAAGTTATGCAGACGACAAGTGGCATGATGAAACGATTAAATGCAAAGCTGAGGGGCTTCGAGGGCTGCCAGACGAAACATACGAGTGGGCAAAAGAAACGTGCATCCCCATCTGGTCACAGCATATCACCAAGCTGACATGGGTCACACCCCTGGAGAGACCCATAAAGATTCAAAGGGAAATACCGCACAAACTTTGCTTCCATGGAGAAGGGAAGGTGAATATAGGAAACGCACAGCAGTGCAATAAGACTTTAATAATACCAGATATGAAAAAAGGCACTGCCGCATTAATGGACATATACTGGATCTGTGGCAAACAAACTTACCTGCATCTCCCTGCATCCTGGAGGGGGACTTGTGCCCTAGCCACACTTCACTCAGCACTAATGGTGATACCAGAGAGCCACGTTCAGTTTACAGCAAGGTCTTCGGCTGAGAGTTCGACAGCAGACCAATCGGCTGACATATCGGCAGCAGGGCAATCGGCTGAACCATCGACAGCGCCCGATGAGACAATCACGGAGCCCCCAGCATACGAACTATTGTGAGAAGAAACATTGAGAACCAAGTTGTCAAGCAGCAAAAGATCCAATTATATTTCGTCCAAATCGTCAGAACTCCTTGCTGAAATCCCACAGCAGTACAAGCTTTTCTCATCTGCAGAGACATTTTTGCATCATTTCTAGCACCAGGCGTTCAAGCAAGGACAAACGCGAAATGGCTGCAGATAACACGCTGGGAGCTCATCCAGCTGGCTAACGACACTGAAGAAGGATTCAACATAATAAAAATAGAGCTCCGTGCACTGCGCCTGATGACGATGCAAAACAGATATGTCTTAGATCTTATCACGGCGATGGACGGCGGTGTTTGCAAAAAAATTGGGGGGGCATGCTGCACGTTCGTACCAACTTCAGATGCTGATAACGGGACACTGTCACACGTGATAACAGCAGTGCATAATTTAGGAGAAAGAATGAGAACGGAAGGTGGAGCAGACAACAGAACGTGGTCCGACAATCTGTTCAGCTGGATACCATCATGGGTGAACATAGCAGCGAAGATATTCATTCCCATTATTGTCTTTCTCCTCCTAATATTCTGTGTGTGCCAGCTGGGACTAAGATGCTGTGAAAATAATATGCCTAATTCAGCAATGATGATGGTAACAGTGGACCGACAGACAACGGTGGCTACCATGATAGATGCCCAAGTACAAACTGGAGAATACACCACACCGCAGTATAGAATGACTGCCATCTATAGGCAGTATGGGTACGTGGTCCATAATCTACATCATACTACCATTAAAGAACCAAAGGACTTGCTGTGGTATAACGAGGTTTGGATAGATTTAGATGGGGATAGTGGCATATACTTAATGGTCACCCCAGAAGAATACGCAAGAAGGGGTAACAGTTTAAGAAGTGTGTGCAAAGCATGGATGCCAATAAAGGGTACACCCGCTTGGGATGAGGCTGTGGCTGAAGCTGAGCGCTACCGAAGGGAGAACGGAAAGAACAAGATAAGTAGTTTGTTACTTTAGATGTAAGGAAAGGGGGGAATGTATGGGAGTGAGGGGCCCGCAGGCCCCTCACGCCGTACACTCCTCAGTACAAAGCTTGGACCATGTGCCTCCGGTAGTGGGTTTGCCCCTTGCCCTTATGTAAAGCTAACCACGGTTGACCGCTACATAGATGGGACCACCGAGCAGGACACGGGGCATCCATCTTTTGTGCCCCCTTTTGACTCCATCTTGGGTAAACAGGCCTCACTGCGATAACACAGCAAGGCTCAGCTCCCCTTCCACTGCAACAGCCAAGGACACAGACACACACACAAGGCACGCAGGCAGCTGGCTGGCCCCCAACCTTGCACTCCCCCTGCAAAGGAAAGCTCTGCGCTCCCATTCTCACGCTGAAACCGGAGAAAGTTGCAACAACCAATATGATACAGTTTTATTCCTCTGAGATCACTGCTAGCATGAGAACCAGCATGTGAACCATGATGAGCTAAGCACTTTCTGCTCGTTTGTCCCCATAAACGTGGAAGCCACCCACCCCCATTTAGAGCAATTTACTGCCATCCTGACCCTGCGCTCCCTGTAAGGTATTTCTTTCAAGTGCCAGACCCTCGCCTGTGCTGCGAAACCCACCCAACACACCCACTACTAACCTTAAGCATCTTGCCACAATATATTTTTTTACTTATACTAATAGGTCTAAAGCTTAGGAGATATGTGAAGCACAGCTTGACTCTTTTTTATATGCACAATAAAGGTCAAGGCCTCCAATTAAAGCCACAAATGACCTAATTGTACTGACAATAAATACTATGTGTGATTTGTGTAGAAATATGAAAAGTAGCATAAAATGTTTAGATAATTTGTTATTTAGTGTTTTACGAATGCAACATATTAGCTTAGGTAGTGACCACAGTGACTGGACCCTGACCTGCGTGGAGCACAAGATATTTGACGTCCATCATCTCGTCAGCCACTCAGCCAATCAGAAGGAAGAGATGCCACCCACACCTACAGCACCACACCGCCTGGCCAATCGGGTCCATTTAGTACTTTTTGTTAGAGTTACTTTAATTTATATATATATGAGTAATGATGTAAATGTTTTTGGAAGGGTTTTTTGGGTTATTTCCTAGCTGGAGAAATAAACCATCCTTTGAACTCTTGCAGCCGGGTCTCAGTGCCTCCTTCCCCGACAGGGGTTGTGTTGGTTATTTTATTTTCTCTCACACGTAGTAAGCCAGGGAAAGGCACCTACAATAGTCTTGTGTTCACCGTCCACCCCAGCGATTTGAATATCTTATCTGTATACCCATTTATTGCTTCCCGCCCATGTTGTGTTCCCAGCGGTCACCCATTACAAATGCCTTTGCAGACCTACGCCCGCTGTCCCACAGTCTAAGCAGCACTGCAACCACCTGACCTTGCGCCCACCCGCCTCTGTTCTGATCAACCTAAGCCAATCCTACCATGCTATGCATCCTATCAACGATCATGTTTCCTTTCTGCATACTGCACCATGCCACACCTTGCACAGGAGGAACCTATATCAAGCATGACAAATGTCTATCCAGACTTGGTTGCCATCGCCATCACCCTATCCCCTGCCCCACCCCTTTCCTGCCTACCACCCCTCCATTTCCCTTCCCACATGAACAAACGACTATTATCTCCAACAACGCCACTACCAACACAGAGCCGATCCCCACCTTCAATCATATCATCACCAAACACTCCCCCTTTGAAGAGACCACCAACAAGAGAACACCCGTCCTGGGTTACGTCAGATACAATACACTGTGGTCCTGAACTAAATCCCTTCACCTGGCTACCACTCCCACCCCTATCAACTCCATTCCCACCAAAACAGACACCATATCCAATACCCACCAACACAAAGGCCCACCTAAAGAACTAGCCAAATTATCTAGCAACTCCAAAATACCAACGCCCATACCTAACCCAGGTAACACACCACTCCTTGACCCGACTCCCAATCTTAAGGGTGCACTCATCAACGCATGGTCCCTCGGAGCACATGCCATAGAAATCCACGACCTCATCATTTACCAACAACTTGACATCCTAGTGGTCACAGAAACCTGGTTACACCCCGTCTCAGGCCCATTCCTAACACTCGCCATCCCCCCTAGGATTCAGTATTCTTAGCACTGACAGGACCAATCCCCAAGGTGGAGGATTTGCCTTAATAGCCAAATCTACACTGCAAATTAGAGCCTGCCCAATTGAAGAAACACAGAGGTATGATCTCCTTCTAGCCAAATTCACCTCCAACCCCAAAACTACCACTAACGTCCTGGTTGTGTACAGATCACCTAACAAAAACACGCACCCTGACTTAGACATCCCACTACTGCTCACCCCCCACATCAAACCAAATACCAAATGTATCAAACTCAGAGACTTCAACCTAGGTTACAATGACCCCCTAGATCACGCAACCGCTGCATTTAACACAGCCATGCAAGATATGAGCTTTGTACAACTGGTCAATGCTCCCACTCATGATAAAGGCAGAATACTGGACTAGGTCCCTCACCCTCAACTCAGAAGTAAACATTGACTCTGTCTTTCCTATTGATTGGTCCGACCACCACATCATCAACTTTTCCCTGAACAACAGGACTACAGACCTCACAATGACAAAAAAAAGAAACAGATACTTTTGAAACCAGAAATATTAAAAAACTCACAGCTGACAACCTCTCCCCCGCCCTCAGAGAAGCACTAGCCTCCACCACCTCAGAGAGCAACAATCCCACCTACCTGGCAGAATGCTACCAACAAGGCCTCTCCAACACCATTGACTTACTAGCTCATATCACAACTAAAACTCGGAAGACAGATAGACAATCTTGCTTTTTGTTCAACGAGGAACTAGTCTCTTTGAGACACACCAAAAGATCATTAGAGCACATCCACAAAAAACCAACACTCCAGACTCAGCGAAAGCATTCAATGATGCCAATAAAATCTACATAACAGCCATAATGACCCACAAAGCTAATGCCCTCAATTTACGCATCACTAATGTGTCTTCCAACTCCAAGGAGCTGTTCTCCTTTCTCAGAGAACTAAAAAATACCTACAAAGATACATCTCCCGTTATTCCCAGCAAAGCGTGGTGTACCACAATTCAAGATGTGCTAGCAGCCAAAATTCTACTTCTACAAAAGAAAATAGCTAACAAAAAACAACCGCTAGCAAACAAAACCCTACCCACTATCTTAGAGGATTCTCCAAACGCCAATCCTAGCAAAGGTTTTCACTTCACTCCGTCTCACAAAAACAGGTGTAAGACCCCATAGCTAAACTTAAAGCTTCCAACTGTAAAGAAGACCAATTCCCCCCACCTAGTCAAACTCTGCACCCCAACATTAACTCCCATTATCACCGAATTTGTCAATGCCTCCTTTAATTCCAAAACGGTCCTGCACCAGCATCATAAAAGCATGGGTGACACCCATTTTGAAAAAGCCAACATTAGATCCGTCCATCCCCACAAACTACCGACCTATAACAACGGTCCCATTCCTTATGAAAATAATAGACAAAATAGCGTACACCCAAATCCAAAACCACCTAGAACAGCACCAATTACTGGGTGCCCAACAATCAGGATTCTGCCCAAACCACAGCACTGAAACTGCACTTCTCGACTTGAAAATGCAAATGGATGCCACCAGGGAAGCAGGCAAACTTTGTGTTCTAATGCTGTTAGATCTCTCTGTGGCATTTGATCTAGTGGACCACGACAAACTATGTGCCACCCTAGCTAACAACTTCAACTTCTCTAAGGATGCCACTGAATGGATCAAATCCTTCCTAGCAGACAGGACATCAAGATTTTCTATTGGAAAAGAGTCAGCTAACCCCATACCAGTCCCCATAGGCGTTCCCTAAGGATCCTGCCTGTCATCCACCCTCTACAATGCCTATACCAAGCTGCTATTCGCAGCCCTGGATGCCATGGGTGTCATCTACACCAACTTTGCAGATGACACCCAGATCCTCATTCCCCTATCAGGCAACCACGAGCAGGACACACTGCTCATCAACCAAATCTATGCACTAATCCAAAACTGGATGGCCCACAATAGCCTCTGACTCAATGATGACAAAACAGAGCTGCTCATAGTCGGGTCATCCTCCGGAATTAACTCACTACAGCCTGCTTATGCATCATTCATCATTGATGGCATCACGATCCCAATACTCAAACAAGTCAAAACCCTCGGCGTCTACCTAGACGCCACCCTAACCATGACCAAACAAATAAACGCCCTCTCCTCAGCCACCTCTGACACCGCCAAGCTCATCTCTCTAAATCGCAAATTCCTCACGCCCAAAAACTGCATCACCTTAGCGAGAGCATTAATACTCTCAAAGCTTGACTACTGCAATGTCCTCCTCTAAGGCACATCCAACACCAATTTGATCATACTCCAACTTATGCAGAACAAAGCCCTCTGAGCAGCACTAGGTATAAAAAAGACCGAGCACATCTCCAACATCAGAAGAGATAATCACTGGTTACCCATTAAGGCAAGGATTATATTCAAAACCCTATGCATTACTCATAAATGCATTGCCAACAAAGCCCCCAAATACATTAACAATACAATCTTGAAAGAATCCTCCACTAGATCCCTTAGATCCAGCAAAAACTCACTCCTTGAAATCCCATGATACAAAAGAGCGAGAGCGGGGGCAGCAGCTTCAAAGTCCTAGCCCCTAGGCACTGGAATGCTCTCGCGACAAACATTAAGAATAACGAATCCCACCAGCTTTTCAAAAAATCACTGAAAACCTGGTTATTCGACCAGTTTAATCAGATCCAGATGCCCCCAACCTGACCCATCTATGCCACCGTAGATGCCCTATGTTGCATGACATGACCATATACTGCATAAACGTGTAACTAACGTGTAAATAACTGTAACGATTGTAATTACCTAATTGTCTGTAACTATGCCGTGATACCTCAGGGTTTGGGCATACAACAAATGTAATAAATAAATAAATAAATAAATAAATGAAAGAAGGAACCGAGTTGGACCTGGGGGGGTCGGTCAGAGAGGAAAGAGGTCAGCCAGGCCCGGGCCTGATCAGTGATGTCCAGGTTATCACAAAGGCGGTTGAGCAGGATGGCATGGTTGACCGTGGCAAAGGCGGAAGAGAGATCAAGTAGGATAAGAACAGAGGGGAGATTACTATCAAGGTTGGAGAGCAGATCTTCACGGATGTTCAAGAGAGCAGTTTACATGATCCTGGCAGCTCTGAAACCTGACTGGTGGTCATGAAGGCATCCAACAGAGTCAGTGTGCAGCTTAAACTGGGAGATGGCCAGCTTTTCCAGGAGGTTACCCAGGAAGGGGGTGATAGAGATCGGACAGTAGTTAGCCGGAAGGGAGGGGTCGGCATAGGGTTTCTTGAAAAGAGGGCACACAAGAGAGTGCTTCAGAGGGGAGGGGAAGGCAACAGTGGCGAAGGAATGGTTGTAGAAATCAGCCAGGGCAGGAGCGAGGGTGTTTATATGGTCCTTGAGGGTTTTTGAAGAACAGGGAAGAACCTGTTTTGAAGAGACTTTCATAGAGAAGGGGGGGCGCGGCTGTGGTGGGGCCATAGGTAGCAGAGAGTGAAGCAGGAAGACTAGCCAAAGAAGAGAGAAAGATGTCCTGAGTTTTTGTGATGAAATGAGAGACCAGGGCTGCGCAGAGGGCCTGGGAGGGGACAGGCGAGGTGGCAACTGCAGCAGGATTGGCCCGTCTCCTTGCAGATTTTAAAGAGTTCGGCCGAGTTGTTAGATGACGCAGAAATGCAGGCTTTGATGTGGGCTCTCTTCTTAGTGCAGACAGAGAGCCGGTAATGTCTTTGGAGCAGGTGGTAGGCCAGTTTTTCAGAGGATGCACATTAAGCCCGCCATTTCCTTTCCGCAACCCTACACTTGCGTTACAGGGTGACGAGGTCGGACCAAGAGTTGCTCTTGGCTTTAGACTTCAGGCGAATCCTCATGACATGGGCAAGAACATCGAGAGTGTCAGAGATAGCAGAGTGGAGCTTGGAGAGGGCAGTGTTAGGATGAGATCTCTGGCAGATGAGTCTGCCAGAGATGGAGGAGGGGGAGAGAAAGTAACAGCAAAAGCCGCAGCTCACACGCGCTTCATGGGTCGGATGACTGAGAAGGTAGGGCTGCCTTGGCCTGCGGGGTAATGAAGGAGAGATGTGAGGAAAGGAGAAAGTGATCACTCCAAGTGAGAGGAGTGTTGAGAGGGCTAGAGAGGGGGAGGTCGGGGGAGATGAGAACATCTAGAGTGTGCCCTGCACAGTGAGTCAGACCAGAGGGAAGAATAAAGAGAGAGGGAGTCGCAGAAGCCACAAAAAGAGTTCAGAGGAAGGACAGGAAGCATCCAGGTGGATGTTGAGGTCTCCAATGAGGAGGAGTTGAGTGGTCAAGGCCAGGAGGGAGGAGTAGAGGTCCGCCCACTCAGAGAGGAAGGAGGTGATCTGACCAGGTGGCTAAGAGATAGTAGCCACTGTGAGAGAGTGGCCAGGAGAGAGGGAAAGTCTACAGATCAGACATTCAAAGGAGGTGTAGGCCTGAATGGGAATGACAGAGGCAGGTATCCACTCAGGGAAGATCATGGCTACACCCCCGCCACTGCAGTTGGCTCTGGGTGCAGAAAGGATCTTGTAGCCATCAGGAGGAGAGTGTCAAAACTCGTAACAAAGGCAGCCTTGAGCCATGTCTCAGTGAGACCAAGAATATTAAGGCCATGCTCTTCTAGGAGACGGCAGATATCAGAGGAGTGTTTGACAGCTGAGCGGGAGTTAAGAGTGGCAAAGTGAAGGTTGCCATCCTTGAAATACTTCCAGGGAGGGGTGCAAATCAGAGGTAATCCCTGCAGAGGTATAGGAATAGCCCGAGGAGGGGCAGAGGAGGAAGGGGCAGAGTAGCCAAGCAGACAAAGAGGACGCATAAGATGTGGTGGAGGTTGAAGGCAGGGACACAATAGAAGGGAGAGAGGGGATAGCGGGAGCGGAAAGGAAATTAAAAAGGCCTGGGAACCATCTGTCAAACAGGAGGAGGTTGGCCTGAGGGCCTTGGACTAAGACAGTCCCATTGCAGTAAACATTAATAATGACCTTAGAGGAGCGAAAGGAAACCAGGAGGGCATCCATTAATGGAGAGGAGGAGAAAGGGGAGAGCACAGAAACCATATGAAGAGTCCATAGGTTAGGTGAAGGAACGACAAAGAGGATGTCAGTGAGAGTCTGTCTAGTGGAAGCGCTGGTGTAGGTATCAGCAATAGGTAAACCTGGGTTGGAGACCAGTATAACCTTCTTAAACTTCTTCCTACCAGACTTAGTGAGAAGGGGCGGATAGAGAAACAGTTGGAGAAGATTGGAGAGACAGAGAGCAACATATCAGCAGGGGGGTGCAAGCAGAAGAGGGGGGACTTGGTAGGAAAGGCAGGCAACTAAAACACAGTGGTAACTGGGCACATCTAAGTTTAAAAATCTAAGCAGGCACGTAAAACACAATGGTCACTGGGCACAGCTAGGTTTAATATTCTTAGCAGGCAGGTAAACACAGTGCTCACTGGGCACAGCTAAGTGTAAAAATCTAAGTAGGCAGGTAAAACACAGTGGTCACTGGGCACAGCTAGGATTAAAGTCTAATGGTAGTGCAATGAAGAAGAAATGTTGGAGGAGAGCCAAAGGGTTGAGAGGCAGAGATGCGACTAACCCACAGGAGGAGGAATGTCACGAAAAAGTTCAGCAGCCATGGAGGATAGTGGGAGCAGGTCGCTATTCAGGTCAGCCGAAGGGGCCCCCAGGCCGTCCAGATAGCGGACAGGGAGCAGACCTTAGGAGTGGGCCTTTGGTGGGGGCCAGCGTTCGACAGCTGGTGACCCCAATTGGCTAGTTGTAGAGACAGCAAATCCCCGGGCCCTCAAGTGCGGACACAAAGCACTCCAGTGCTCGTGTGGGTGTCGGCCATCTTGGATGGTCAAGGTTCCCAGTGATCCCAATGTGCCTCTGATGCAAATGAAGGCAAAGTAAACAAACCGAATAAATCAGAGCGGGGAGTACGCTCTAAAGTGGTTCAGAGCCCAAGTAGGCTTACCAGAGGGTGAGTTGATAGTCTGCAGACACGTGCAACCCCGATGTAATCAAATCACAGGAGGAATTGAGGGGCAGGAAAACAGCCACGGGGCCTGGACTCGGCCTTTGGTGGGGGACGGCGTTCGTATAGGACACACGACAGTGGACTTTATACTATTGATGGGCATTTTGACATTAACCTTAGTTTTGGTTGAGGCAGGGAAAACCCTCTTAGTCATAGGACCAGGTAGGGTTTGTGCTCATTTTCAGTCCAATATAAGACTATACCAACAAGTATGCCACCTTGGTGTCCTGAGTCTACTTCTGCACCCTTACAATAGCCACTGTATGAAAAAGTAACTGCTTTTTTTTAGTATAGCCACTGTGTTGAACATAGCTGCATTGAATTCAGCTGCACTTTGAATTTGTCACTGTGTTATTTCTACTTTTCTTTGAGTATAGCCCCTGCACTGAAGCTAGCTGTAATTTGAGGGTAGCATCTGCTTTATTTCTAGCGGTGCTTGAACCGCGGAATTGTGTTGAACCTAATTGCCACTGAGCTGCATTGGACCTAGCTGCATTCTGAGTGAAGTCACTGTTTAACTCTAGCTGTACTTGAACTTCTCCAGCGCTCCCACGCTATCAGCACATCTGTCATGCACCGTCCTTGGAAGTACTGGCATAGATGGAAGAATTCCTAAAATGGTTTCCATTGTTCCATCTTGACGGTCTAGTCTTCCTCCAATATGGTCACTGATACCATAATACTGTTCTCAGATCGCTTCCTCCTTGCGATGTATCCGTCCTATGGTGAAACGCTGCCAGTTCCAGTCTAACAGCGTTCTAGCACTACTCTTTGCTTATTTCCCTGCTGCTTCTTCCTTCCCCTCTGCTGTACTCTGGTTATCCTGCACGCTCGGATGCATCTTTCATCTTGAGGTAACAGCTCAAGGTTTACTGCTATTCTTTTTACACGTTCCGACATCTGTTTCCTTGTGGTCCATTCCACGTCTTCTCTGTCATCTATCTTCTTACTGCTGTCACCCGTTCTTCCAGCACAATTGCTCATTTCTCTCACGGTGTTTGATTCTGTTCTTGCCGTCTGGCGGCTCTCGTTATTTCTCTTCTGTTGTTCCCAACCCCTTGTCTGCTTTGGACCCCTTACTCTGTGGCTTCCGTTTCGGTCCACAATCTACCTGATTTCCTTTAAGATTCTTTCTATTATTTTCCTTACGGCATTTACCTTACTAGAAAGCCTTCTATCTAGATACGCTATTTGCGTACCTGACCAGCTATTCTTACAGCACCTTTCTTTTTAGCAGTGGCCCTCCTTCTGCTTCTCTTAGGGTTTCCGCTGTATTTCCTTTCTCTTTTGGCAAGCCTTCCTGCAATATATTTATGCCATGTTAACTGGAGACAGTACATCCAGCAACAGCTTTCAGCAGTTACGCAAGCATCTCCCTTCAACTGCTGGTGCTGAGTAGACACTTGTTGTTGATCTCCCTTTGGAATTGGCTATCAGATCATCGTGTGTATCCCAGTTAAAGACTTACTGCTTAAGGAAAACGAATTGCACCAATTCCACTGCCATCCAGGGTTTTGTGTGCTGAAGGCTTCTCACCTGATTGGGGGCTTGCTCCTCTGGGGTCCCCTAGACCTGGATTCCACTCCGGTCAAGGTGGCCACTGAGGGAGCTCGCCCCTACCTACACCAGAAGGATAAGAAGACTAAGGAGCAGAAGAAAGCGCAATGGAAGAAGGATTCTGAGACCCAGGAAAGTGTCATGATGCCTACCCCCGGAGCACCAGGCCAGGCCCAGCACCCCCGGGAGCAGGCATCATGCCCCCGGGTAAAAGCCCAGCGGCTCCTTATAGGGGCTCTTTGGGCTCTGTCCTGGCGCCGTTGGCGCCAGGCTCATGTTGGACATCAGTCCTGGCGCCATAGGCGCCAGGCTCATAAAGGAAGGGGTTTTGTGCACTTACCCGATGCAGACCATGCTGCAAGATTCAGGCCTCCCTGAGACCTGAAAGGGACTATTTTTTCATTGGGACTATTTTGCCACTCGGGCGTGGCCAGGGAAGGATACTTACCTGGAACTACTTTGGGGCTATTTAAGCCACGCCCAGACAGTAGCTCACGCTTCGCTTTGTTCTGCATCCAAGCAGCTGAACGCTCACCGTGTCTGCTCCTGCATCTGGTCTCCAGCCACGCCCGCCTCGATCCTGGAACAGCTGTAAGGAAAGAAGAGAAGAGAAAGGTGAAAACTAAGAATTTTATCAAACTTCTTACCTGCATCCGGAACCTTCACGTCAGCGTTCCTGAGAAAAGACTTTCATTTAAAAGCACCGCGTTGCTCGCTGCAGCGCCGCGCTTCACTCACCTGTCCTCGGGAGTTCTTCTGGCTCCACCGCGACTGTCTGCACCGGTCGCCACATCTCTGCGCCTAGGGGAGAGAAGAAGAGACAAAAGGTGAGCAGAAGGAACATATGAAGAAAGCCTAATTTTCCGCCATAACACTTACCGGTCTTCTGTTGGTGGACCATTCCTCATTTCGGGTCGGCGCCGCTTCGTTGGCAGGTACCGCACCCTGGCCCCTATGGGGAAAGGACAAAAGACATTACTGGAGGAATATAAAGACATTAAGAGGGATCGCCCCCATCGCTAACTCACCTGAGTTTACCATTGGCAATTCAATCCCTCAACGCATAGCCTTCATTCTGCACCTGAAATAAAGGACAGATCACAGGTTAGGAAGGCAACAGAAAAGGAGGCTCAACACTTGAACTTTTGTAATCTTCATACTTACGGCGTTCCGCTCGGAAAAGTCAAGTGGATTTTGCCAGCGCCATTCTGAAAACCAGTGAAGTAACTGGACAAACACGCGCCCCTGCACCAGAAGCAGGATGGAGAGTTCATCCTTTCAAACCATAAGGTGAGCTTCAACCGGGGATTTCGGAGGAAGTTAGAGAAGAACGAAGGGGGGAAGGGGGGAGCAAGCACACTATTCTGCAGACTGTTAATCCCCTTTCTCATCTGCAGAAGGATATTCCTACGGGCCAGACAAGCAAGATTTGAGGGTCCTGTTCAGTCGGTGTTCCGAGTTCTGCGCATCACGCTCGAAGAGGCCACAGCAACCCAGACTAGACCAGCGCCTCCGTGGGAGTCAGGTGAGCGTTACAGAAAGCTCCATCAAAGACCAAGGTGAGGAGGAGTTTCGGGAAGTATCCTCAGGGGTTGACAGTATACAACGCCAAAAGGTAAAGGTACAGATGGCTTCTTTGGAGCAATATCAAGAATGATGTAATGCCATCCAAGGGCTTAGAGTTGAGGTACAAACCCTGCATGAGTAAAACTTAGCGCTTCGCCAACAGGCTGCAAGCAGAGATGAAGGCAGAGGCGATCTACCACCTATGCTGTTCCCTTTCGGCAAGTACAACGGTAATCCGAAGTTGATGAAGGAATTCCTTGATGCTTGTTCTGTTTATTATTCCTTCAGGCCAAGGACCTTTGAGACCGGAAGATCCCGAGTTGGGTTCTTGATTTCCAACCTTGTAGGAAGGGCCCTAGCCTGGGGTACCCTTCTTGTGACCAACCAGGATCCGTCGGTGAATAACTACGATCTGTTTGTTCAGAACTTTAAGGTCCGATTTGAGCGTCCTGAAGTACAGATTTCCACTTATGAAGCTATGCTTGATATAAAGCAAGGAACACAGGATGTCCAGACCTATGTGTCACGCTCACCTGAGTCTCAGCGGAAGCGATGAGGTACTCCTGTCCCTGCCCATGACTCCTATCCAACCCCGGGGTATTGGAGTGATTGCCTGAAAGGGAATGATAGGCCTGTTAAAACTAGAGGAACAACCCCAAGGGCCCCTTCGCCCCCACCTCTTCTGGGTTCCCCTTCAATCGTGTTCTGTGGTGGTGCAAGGGCTAGTGGCTCACCTTTTGATGTGGTGTAGCAAGCTCTCCTTCCTGCATATGCAGGGGCACTATGGTCTTGATGTCCTCTCTGTGCTGGTTTGGATGGCCGCACCGCTGCTCTTTGGCAATTCTTGCACTGGTTCCTTGGGTGCGGGGGCTATGAACGCTGTTATAGTTCTTATCTGTCAGAACCTTCCCAGTTGTATTGTATTTGTATTTATTTAGTTTATATAGCGCTTTACACCAAAGCACTGCACATTTTAACAACAGGATACATATGACAATTAACATTATAACAGTAACAGTAGAAGCAATTTACAATTGAGAATCAGACCAACAAAACAGTAAGTAGAGCAATTAAACTGAAGGGGAGAAGGAGAGTAGTGCAGTAGAACTGAGAGGGAGAGGGAGGGGAAGAGGAGGAGGGGGAAACGGATGGGGTGAAGGCTGAGAATGGGGGGAGGGGGCAGGGAAGGGAGATGATTAAGGAGATAAGGCAAGGGGGAGGGGGCAGGAAGGGGGAGGAGTTTCATGGCGGCGAATGGAGAAGGAGATATTTGAGGGAAGTGCGAAATGAGGAAAAGGTAGAAATAGATCGGAGTGAGAGAGGTAAGGAGTTCCAGTGTAGGGGGGCTAGGAGATGGGAGGAGCGGAAACGGGATGTGGCACAAGGGGAAGGAGGAACAGTGAGAAGGAAGGGGTCAGCAGAGCGAAGGGAGCTGGAGGGAGTGTAGAAAGAGAGGAGGGAGGAGAGATAAGGGGGAGCAAGACCGTGGAGAGATTTAAAGACTAGGCAGAGAAATTTAAATTTCAGTTGGGAGTGAAAGGGAAGCCAGCCAAGGGAGGAAAGGGAAGCAGAGATGGAGTCACGAGAGGAGAGGAGACAGAGGGTGCGGACGGCAGAGTGGTAGATAGATTTAAGGGGGGCATATGAGAAGTAGGAACGAGTAAGGAGGAGCAGTAGAAGAGGCGAGAAAAGATAAGGGAGGAGATTAAGAATTTAGTAGCATGGAAAGTTATAGAGGGGTGGACTTTGTGAATATTAAAGAGGTGGAAGAGACAGGCACGAGAAGTGAGAGAGATGTGATGGGAAAAGGTGCGAGAGGAGTCAAAGTGAATGCCTAGGTTGCGAGCGTGGTCAGAGATGGGGAGATTAGAAGGGGGAACATGAATGAAAGGAGGAGCAGAGGGAGGGGGAAGAGAGTTTTAGGGAAAGAAAACTACTTCAGTTTTATCAGTGTTAAAGGAAAGGAAGCGAGAAGACATCCAGTTTTTAATTGCAGTAAGACAGGAAGCGAGTTTAAGGTGGAGGTCAGTAGAGAAGGAAGAGAAGGAGAGAAAGAGCTGAGTATCATCGGCGTAGAAATGGTGAGAAATGCCAAATAAGGAGATAACAGGGGCAAGGAGGGAGGTATAGAGTGAGAAAAGGAAAGGGCCAAGTACCGAAACTTGGGGTACTCCGTATTCCAGAGGCTGGGTAGGAGAGGAGCGGCCTCCCCAGGAAACAGTAAAAGAGCGGGAAGAGAGGTAAGAGGAAAGCCAGTTAAGAACAGAGCCTTTGAAACCAAAGGAAGAAAGAGTGTTGTGAAGAAGGGGGTGATCGACAGTGTTGAAGGCAGCAGAGAGGTCTAGAGGTCTAGTTCCTTCACTGGGTACGAAATATAAATGCTGGTGAGTTTGTTAGATCAGGTAAGTCCCCTCCCAGTTGCCTCACTGGGTATGGAATACTGTTCCAGGTAAGTCCGTTAGATCAGGTAAGTCTCCTCCCAGTTACTTCACTGGTTATGGAATACGGGTTCAGGAAAATTCGTTAGTTCAGAAGTTCGTTTGTTCTAACCTGTTTTGCTTTGTTTCCTTCTTGATTGCAGGTTCCGTGACGTTGCAGTGGATCAGGAGAGCTCCGGCGATCAAAAGAAAGCGGAGCGACACAATCCGAAAAAGTCTGTGTCAACGATGAAGGGACCAGGATCCTGCTGAGCAGGTTCGCAGTGCGTGAACGCTGAAAAGGTAAGCAATCGATGATAAGCTCATAGTTATACTAATGCTTTCTTCTTGTCTTTCAGGTGCTCGGAGTCCGTAGCTCGAGGAAACGCCCAGGCGGGGCAGGCGATCAGGAAAGGATGACCGGGAATCAGGTATGGTTGTGCCTCAGGCTGCAGATTGCATGCGAAGCACGATTCGTCCTCTGGGCGTGGCTTAAATAGGCCCCCATTCCCAGAGGCTGAAACGAGCAGTACAGAATGGAACTGGCTTTAGGGCAACCATGTTGGAGTAAAAAAGGAAGTGCTTTATGAATGCTGAGTGTCTATGGGATGTATGCAGGATGATTTATTCCTGGCCTGCCAAGCTTTCACCCAAGATGCTCCTACCAGCTCCTCCTTTCAACCACCAGTGGGGTGTACCAGCCTCGTACTCATGACAGTATGTTACTCAGTTCCAGAGACTATCCTTGAGTGCCGAATGGCCAGACACTGCTTAGCAAACCATTTTTCATAGAGGTTTACAGGATGACATTAAGGATGAGCTTGCTCGTATAGCACGACCAAACAACTTTCAAGAGCTCTTCACATTAGCCCTTAAGATAGAATATAGGCTAATGGAGAGACGCCATGAGAGAAGGAAGAGTCGGGGTTTCCCTCCTATGTTTAACCAACCACCTGCAGCTAAGGAGAGAGCAGTAACCGACGAACCAATGCAGATTGGTGCAGCAAGAGGACCTCTGACTGCAGAGGAACGGAAGAGAGGACGAGATCAGAACCTCTGCATGTATTGTGGATCTTCCAAACATATCCTACGGATTTGTCCTGAGGTGCCTGCACGCCGCAAGGGAAACGCTTTGCCCCGAATCTACGCAAGGGAATCCACGGGGAAAGCGGTTCAAATCCTTGCAACAACATCAGGAACCGAAGGATCAGGAAACGAAGGAGACAACCGCTTAATGGTTTTCCAGATTGCGTTTGCAGTGTCTTCAGGTTCCACGTTATCCGTCCTTGCCATGTTGGACTGTGGGGCCGCCGGCAACTTTATAGATGTCACATGGGCCGAGGAGAACCAAATCCTTTTACAGGAGAAGAAGGCCATACGGTGGAAGGTGTGGACGGTCGTCCTCTGTCCTCAGGACCCATTGTGATGGAGATCAGACCAACCCAGATTTCTATGAGTAATCACCCTGAGACACTTACATTCGATGTGATCAGGGCAGCGCACTTCCCCGTGCTTCTAGGGATATCTTGGTTGCGGTTACACAACCCCTGGATAGATTGGAGTGCCAACCGGTTAAGTTTTGACTCCACTTACTGCTGTCAACATTGCATCAAGGACCCCATAGAACGGTAACCCCTCCTCAATCTACCATATCTTCTATTCCTGTACACTAGCAAGCCTTTTCTGAAGTCTTCGAAGATGTTGTCCCCCGACTCCTCCCACCTCATCGTCCAAAAAACTGCTTTATCGATCTCAAGGTTGATGCTCCTCTCCCCTTTGGTCAGATGTACCCTCTTTCCCAGCCTGAGAAAAATGCTCTCAAGGACTACCTCGAGGCCAATCTTAAGAACGGATTGAACAGAGAGTCCAAGTCTTCAGGAGGGGCCTCGTTATTTTTTGTATCCAAGAAGGAGTCGGTGGAACTGCGCCCCTGCATTGATTACAGGGGATTGAACAAGTATAACGATATGCGACAGGTATCCCATGCCACTAATTAGAGATATTCTTTTTTTTTTATTTTATACGGTTTATACAAACCTTTAAAATATTTCTCAACACATCAACAAACAACCTGTAACATACATCATTTTACATCAATCCACGTGTTCCTCATTTCCTCCTCCTCCCTCCAACATCCGGTTTACCCCAACTCTCCTTTTCGCAATTACTTTCGTCCTAGACCACAGCAACCAAACTTAGGTGCCCTTCAATTGTTTTTAAGAATTGTGTCAAAGGAATTAACAATTTCAAATCAGTTCCATTAAACATATGGCCCCAACAATCGTCCGCGCACAGGGAGGGATGACTAACGCTCCACGGGCCCAGATGTAAGGTTCATTCATTACGGAAGTTGGAGCAAAAAAGAACCAGATGCTTCAATGATTCCTGTTCTCCCTTGCAGAATCTACACATAAGATTCATATTGGCGTTGCCTTTCCACATTTGTAATCTCTCCTTTGTTTTAAATAAGTTCATGCGAAATAACATAAATCGCCTACGTGCATTGGGGTCTGGGACTAGACTGATATATCGTTGTGCTGTGTTGAATGCACTTGCTTCAGCTGGTACGTCTATCATCAGTTTCGCTACAGCTCTTTGTGCACAGGTTCTCTCCCAATCTATGCGCCAAATTTTTATTTTTGCAGCGTTCGGGATTTCATGTAGCATGCTTATCTTAATGTCCAGTAATAAGCTTTCACATCTTTGCATCCATATGGCAACTAAGCTCTGGCCTTTGGCCGTTGCGCTATGGAGAATTTCAAATTGGAGAATGTGTTCTTGAGCCCGGGTCTTTCGAAACAACGACAACAAGTTCCAAGTGATTCTTGCCTGAAGTGAAATAAGTGAAAGTTCGTATATGATACAAGCTGTCTTAGTTCCTCTCGGGAGGCTCAACACCTTTGTCCAGAATTGATTCTCCAAAGAGGACCATAAATCATGTGTGCATCCCAAAGCATTTTCAGCCCCATAAATTAGTGCTGGAGTGACCTTTTGTAGATAAAACTGCCTTAATGGCTCCAGAGAAAACTTCCCACATGTTTTTTTCATAATTAGGACTTGGCTGGATAGTTGAACACATTTCCTCTTAGTGTCAGCTATCCAGGGACCGTCATTGATACATGAGCTTATGGTCATTCCCAAGTATTTCACCCTTTGCGATATCATCAGTGGTGCAGCGCCCAGGCTCCATTTAAAAGTTTTCGCCGTTTTCGAGGATCCTCCCTTCAAGTTCTTAAATATTAAGATTTTCGCTTTTACTTGGATTAATCAACAGGCAATTCTCGCTTACATATCTCTGTATGGCCTCGAGTTGTCTTTGAAAGCCGATTGGCGTTGAATCCATCACAACAAGATCGTCCGCATATAATAGCCAACTTATGTGTGATCTATTTATTTTTGGCGGAAATGATCTGACTGCATCTATCGAGATGCCAATGTCCGATATGAACAAGCTGAAAATGGCTGCAGCAAGCGGGCATCCTTGCTTTACACCCTCACCCATTGCTACTGTTGATGACAACCTTCCAGCTTGGTCCAAGCGAATCTTGATAGATGTTTCTGTGTGGAGCTCCTGGATCACGGTTACCAGATCTTCCGGGCAACCCCACTGCCGCAATTTCGCCCACAGAAGGTCACGGTCAACGGTGTCAAAGGCGCTCGAAAAATCAATGAATGCCAGGTATGTTGTGGTATTCGTTTTTATGGCCTCCATCTTTACCAGATTCAATAATAGTAGATTTAAAGAACAACCAACTTGTTTGACAAAGCCAGCCTGTCTGGCATCAACATGACCCGTGTTCACGGCCCATTGAACCAATTTTTGCTGGAGGGTGGTGGCATATACTTTGCCCAACACGTCTAACAGAGCCACTGGTTGATAGTTTTTCGGATTAGACCTGTCCCCCTTTTAAAAATCGGCACAATGATCGCCGTTTTCCATGATTTGGGAGAATTGCCTAAGTTGTTTATTCTTTCGAATAGTGTTATGCAAATATCAGCCCAAGTCTCCGGATGTTGTTTTATTGTGTAATTCGTTAGGCCATCCGGGCCAGGAGCTCTGGAATTATTGGCCCTCGTTATTATAGCCACAATGTCATCTTTGCAGTATGTGATGTTTCGAGGTGGAAATGTTGTCTTTATCTCATCCCCTGAGATTTTACTACCCCTGTATAAGGCCTCAAAATGGGAGATCCATGCTGATTCTGTCACCAGACACGTTTGCAGCGATTTTTGCGGTGCCTGCATGTTATTAGTGATCCTCCAAAACTCTTTTGTATTTTTGTTCTTTAGGATGGCCAGCATTATCTCGGCATCATTTTGAAGAGTCAGATGTACGTGGGCCTTCAGCCAGTTCTTATATGACTGTTTGGCTGTTCTAATTTGCGTGTTTCTAGCCATTGAGTCTAAAGAGCGGGCCTGTCGAATGGCCTGTCGCATCTGCCTTTTATGTTTCTGGATTTCGGGTTCAAACCAGTGTTTTCGAACCGAATTTAGATTTTTCAGCCCTACATTCTTGGTCTTAAATTGAAATAGAAGCTGCTCATCATCAGAGATATAGTTGAAGCTGTAAAGAATTCCCAGATATTTACCAAGCTAGATTTACGAGGCGCCTGCCACCTGTTAAGAATCAGAAGGGGTGATGAGTGGAAGACAGCCTTTAGGACACCGCTGGGATTGTTTGAATATTGCGTAATACCCTTCGGCTTAGTGAATGCTCCAGTGGTGTTCCAGAGATTCATCGACAAGATATTCGCCGACATGCTCTATGTGTTGGTTGTCGTATACCTAGGCGATAACTTGGTCTTCTCCCCCAATATGAAGGAACATCGCAAACATGTGATTGAAGTGCTACAACGTCTCAAGAGTAATCAGTTGTACGCCAATCCTGAACAGTGTACTTTTGAAGCTTCTGAAATGCCTTACCTGGATTTTATTCTCTGTGTCAGCTGAATAAGCATGGACCCGGAAAAGGTTAATGCCGTGACTCGCTGGCCTGAACCCACCTCAGCAAAAGATGTTCAGCGGTTTTTGGGATTGACCAATTTTTACTGCCGCTTTATTCCTAACTTCTTGGAAGTAGTCCTGCCAGTCACTTAACTCCTCAAGAAGGGGGTCGCTTTTGCTTGGAACCCTGAAGCACAAGCTGCCTTCGTTCAGCTTAAGTATCTCTTTGGTTCTGCCCGACCAATCAAGGCCATTCATTCTTGAGACCGATGCATCTGGTGGCGCTTTGGGTGCCGTTCTGTTACAGGAAGGTCAGGGCGGTCAAGGACACCCCATTGCCTACTATTCACGCACGCTTTCTTCAAGCAAAAGGAACTACTCGGTCTTGGAGAGAGAGCTGTTGGCCATCAGATAAGCCTGCGAGGAGTGGAGGCATTTGTTGCAAGGAGCCACTCATCCATTCATGATTCGCACTAATCATCAGAACCTTAAAGTACTCCTACAAATGGAATGCAGGAACTCCAGGCATGTCAGATGGGCTTACTACTTTTCCAACTTCGACTTCCACATCACCTACATTCCGGGGTCACCGAACAAGGTGGCTGACGCCCTGTCACGGAGCTGGTCAGTGGACGCGGGATCCCTCCTTGGTAAGGAGATGCTCTTGCCGAAGGAAAGGTTCTTGGCAGTGGTAAACACCTTTGTTCAGGAGGTCCAAGCCGATTTGAGAACCTGTAAGTCGGGAGACCTTGCTCATCTCAAACTCCAAAGAAAGGGACAATTCCTGTTTCATAGAACCGCTATTCACTTACCTTCAAGATCTCTACAGAGAAGAGATGTACAGCTATGCCATGACACACTCTTGGCTGGACACAAGGGGCAGAAGGCTACGTTTGAATTAATTGCCAGAAGCTTTTGGTGGCCTTCGGTACGCCAAGACGTTAGGTTGTACGTGGCTTCCTGCCCTGTCTGCGCCACTAGCAAGGTCTCGAGACAGAAGCCTTTAGGACTACTGCACCAAGGCAATCTAACTTCCAGGCCATGGGAGCATGTATCCATGGATTTTGTGGTAGATTTGCCTCCTTCCCACATGAAGACCGCCATACTGGTGACAATCGACTCCTACTCTAAAATGGCTCACTTTTCCATCCTGTCTGGAGTGCCTTCTGCTTCTAAGACAGCGGCTGTTTTTCTTAAGGACATTGTGAGACTACATGGCATTCCCCAGACCATAGTCTCCGACCGAGGTACACAGTTCATCTCTAAATTCTGGTCCTCCCTATGCAAACAATTGGGTATACAGAGGGCTCTTTCCTTGGGGTACCACCCACAAACTAATGGCCAGACCGAGCGATTGAATGCAAATTTGGAGCAATACATCTGCTGTTTCTGTAACAGAGAAAAGGACAACAGGTCGGATTTAATTCCTATGCCGGAATTTGCCTACAACAATACCCATCATACCGCCATAAACATGAGCCCTTTCAAGTGCACCCACGGTTACAATCCTCATCATTTACCCAGGATCGGCCCTTCTACTTCTAGAGCACCCGCAGTGGACGGCATGTTGGCTGAACTCAGTCAGGTCCACAAGGACGCCCTACGATCCCTGGAAGAAAGCCGTAAGGTCTACAAGAGTTACGCCGGCCCGAAACGTAGGTCTAACCCTGAATGGAAGCCAGGTATGCGTGTTTGGGTGTCTACCAAGTACCTACCACGTTGGACCCATCTGGGCAAGTTCTCCCCTCGATACATTGGGCCATACCGGATTCTGTCAAAAATAAATCCGGTAGCATTCAAACTGCAGCTACCCCGCAGTTTATAGAGGATTCCAAACCACTACCGCGGAGTCGGACGCAGAGTCTTTGGGTCTGCATCTGCTTCAATTTGTTTTCCTGTGATTGCCTTCATTTGTAACTGAATCCTCAGTCCTTGTTCTACTACCACTACTATCCAGCCACCCAGCCTGCAGCAGCTTAAAAGCCACATATTCCGCAGAGCGGGCCGCAGAGTCGGACACAGATTCTTTGGGTCTGCATCTGCTTCAATTCATTTTCCTGTGATTGCCTCCATTTGTGACTGAATCCTCAGTCCTCTTTCTACTACCACTACTATCCAGCCACCCAGCCTGCAGCAGCTTAAAAGCCACATTTTCTGCGGAGCGGGCCGCAGAGTCGGACGCGGAGTCTTTGGGTCTGCATCTGCTTCAATTCGTTTTCCTGTCATTGCCTTCATTTGTGACTGAATCCTCAGTCCTCTTTCTACTACCACTACTATCCAGCCACTCAGCCTGCAGCAGCTTAAAAGCCACATTTTCCGCGCAGCGGGTCGCAGAGTCGGACGCAGAGTCTTTGGGACTGCATCTGCTTCAATTCGTTTTCCTGTGATTGCCTTCATTTGTGACTGAATCCTCAGTCCTCTTTCTACGACCACTACTATCCAGCCACCTAGCCTGCAGCAGCTTAAAAGCCACCTTTTCCGTGGAGCGGGTCGCGGAGTCGGACGCAGAGTCTTTGGGTCGGCATCTGCTTCAATTCGTTTTCCTGTGATTGCTTTCATTTGTGACTGAATTCTCAGTCCTCTTCCTACTACCACTACTATCCAGCCACCCAGCCTGCAGCAGCTTAAAAGCCACAATTTCCACAGAGCGGGCCGCAGAGTCGGACGCAGAGTCTTTGGGTCTGCATCTGCTTCAATTCGTTTTCCTGTGATTGCCTTCATTTGTGACTGAATCCTCAGTCCTCCTTCTACTAGCACTACTATCCAGCCAACCAGCCTGCAGCAGCTTAAAAGTCACATTTTACGCGCAGCGGGCCGCAGAGTCGGACGCAGAGTCTTTGGGTCTGCATCTGCTTCAATTCGTTTTCTTGTGATTGCCTTCATTTGTGACTGAATCCTCAGTCCTCTTTCTACTGCCACTACTATCCAGCCAACCAGCCTGCAGCAGCTTAAAAGCCAAATTTTTCGCAGAGCGGGCCGCGGAGTCGGATGCAGAGTCTTTGGGTCTGCATCTGATTTAACTCGTTTTCCTGTGATTGCCTTAATTTGTGACTGAATCCTCAGTCCTCTTTCTACTACCACCACAATCCAGCCACCCAGCCTGCAGCAGCTTAAAAGCCACATTTACCACGGAGTGGGCCGCGGAATCGGACGCAGAGTCTTTGGGTCTGCATCTGCTTCAATTTGTTTTCCTGTGATTGCCTTAATTTGTGACTGAATCCTCAGTCCTCTTTCTACCACTACTATCCAGCCACCCAGCCTGTAGGAGCTTAAATGCCACATTTTCCGCGGAGTCGGACGCAGAGTCTTTGGGTCTGCATCTGCTTCAATTAGTTTTCCTGTGATTGCCTTCATTTGTGACTGAATCCTCAGTCCTCTTTCTACTACCACTACAATCCAGCCACCCAGCCTGCAGCAGCTTAAAAGCCACATTTTCCGCGGAGTCGGACGCAGAGTCTTTGGATCTTCGGGCTCTGCAGGACTCCTGCGGGCCCCCTGTGGCTCCTTGCGACCATCTTTGGCTCTTAGTAACACCTGTGATCTACCATTGGAGTATGCAGCAGTAGAACTTTCTCGCAACATACACTACTGAAAGACCAAACCACTAGAATGAACTGACTTTTTGAAGAAGATTGGCTGCGACTGAAACAAAGCGGAACTGAAGGTGAGCGCTTGTCTCCCCTCTGGCGACCCTCGTCCTCGCTCCCTGACTAACGTATGCAAAACCAACTTCCCCGTTTGAATTACAATCTCTTAGACAACACCTGAGCGTTGTTACGCTCACCTGGTATCCATGCGGGCGCCACACGATACTGGATGGAGGTCTAAGCACTGTCCCAGACCCCTCTCTGCTTGGTTATGTGCCAGACGTTGGGTAGCGCCTATAACAGGAGAATGGAGGGTTAAGATACTGGTTCTGTGATGGGTCGACGCCCACCTTCCTCTGGTCCAAATCGCCTCCCTTGGGGTTATTGCTCGCTGTTAGGGAGACTTCTCTGTAAAGGCTAATTTCCCAAACCTAGTGAGTGCCCCAGCAGCTTTGCTGGATTTTTGGGGTATAATTTTTTCTCCTGCTAAGAGTGAGACTCTTTTTCTCCCACTCTTAGACATGATTTGAGAATGTCCTTTGACTTTGTAATGTGTTTTATGGGCTATAGGGTCTTTTACTCCATAGGGCTTCATGTGTTTTTGGTAAGTGCAGTAACACAGGGGTGTCATAGTGACCCCCAAACATAGACTCCATACCCTGGGACTGACTACTGTCTCCCAGGGCATGTAAAGTCACCATTGACTTTACTAGTCTTAAATTGTGAACAGAACCAGTACAAACCATCATATTGTGGAATTACTGGTAGGGGTAATTCGATTGCCCCTGGGTCTGTTTTCCAAGGGGGCACTTTCCAGTCCCCCCTTGTCGAGTTTCTGGCTGGTGGCAGTGGTTACCACGCAAAATATTCCCCCGGAATATTTCCTATGGGATTTTCCCATTCATTTTAAAAGCACCACTTTTTTGGTGCAATGTTAAAGATACCGCCGGGTTATTTATTTAATATTTATTCCCCGGTTGGGTCTTTTTGCCAGGACTCGGTTTTAAAATGGCGTTTGTGTTCGCCTCTGTAACTCCAACCCAAGTCGAGCCCTTTGTTCCACTTTTGGCGGGTTTCTGCACAGAAGCCTCCAAAAGAGGTGCCACTCTGTCTGGGTCTACAGGATGTGTGGAAGGGGGGAATAGGCACCCTGGACTGAGTTGCCTTGGCAACTAAAGTCGCACTCTTGTGTGATTGGCCCAGTGGTGAGCCGCCTGGCTCACCACTTAGCATGTTTGAGTGACAGCTAGCAATGATGAATGGGGGTTTTCTGCATAAAAGCAGAGCTTTGGGGACTGGAACTTCAGAAGTCGCCACAGGACCTAAAGAATCCGAAGAGGGAGAAGCTGAGCCGACCTGCAACGACAACACCACCGGTGGAGCCCTGCTGAAAAGAACTCACCACTTCCCAACGACAGAGAAGATCTTCTTCCAGGAGAGTCTTCTTCCTTTGAGCTGATGGAGTTAACCAGTTCGCCTTATTCGCCTTGCAGGACGTCTCGTGGTCGAATTGCCCGTGCAAAGCACCCCGGCAACCGGATAGCCACGCTCACCACTGACCGCGAATAAAAGGGTCCCACCTTTTAATCGAGAACTCCGCAGCTGGTTTCTTCCCTGGCAGTGCAACGACCTTCAGCTTCCCTCCACGTCGAGATCCCCTCTTCCTCTAGACGAAGCCAAGACTTGCACCCGCTGCCAGGAACAACTGCTCCCGCTGGAGCTTTCTCACCACTTTAAGGTACTGTGTCCCGCCTGGCCTCCCTTGCAAGGACCGTCCAAGGTGTCCCGTAAATCCTTGACCTTCCAACTGGGTTGGCCTCCAGACCTGTTAACTAACTTTTCTGAACTGATCCAACTCCTTTTTGTACTATCTGCAAAGACTTTTAAAGTGTACTTCAACTGTGTGATCTTGGGCACATTCTGCCTTGCTCTCTCCAAGAGTGGGCCTGACCTATGAACTTTTTGCTCTACAGTAGACCCTGCCTTTCTAACTATCTGTGGGTACTTAAAAGTGTTGGTACTGTGTTATTTCCATACTCTGCCTTTTCTCTCCCTTTTTAAACGAATTATTGGAGTGCCGTCTTGGTTAAGCGCTCACCACTGTGTTGATAATAAGTGGTGTTCTTTTCCTAAGACTTGTCGAACAATTAATCAGGGAGGTGTATATACTTCTAATGACTGTGTTTGAACTTGCTTGACATATTAGTGCCAATGTATTTTTACAAGTGTGTTTTTAAATAAATAATTATATACTTTTATACCAAAGCTCTGGTCAGTGTTTGTGTAACGCTCACCTGATTCCCGTAGAGGCGCCGGTCTTGACTGGGCGTATACTGTATCTTCAAAGGTGATGTGTAACACACGGCTGGCTCTTTGGGCTGGACCTCTGTGCCCTGTATGTCTGACTCGAAGGGTAAGATGTCTTAGGTAAGTGAACGCCGTGCTCTCCATCTGCCTCGGGGCAGGGTGCTGTAACCAGTTTCTTCACTGGATAAGGGGAGCAGGCCTCTTGACTTCAGAGGACTGCTGTCCGTCGTTTACTGCACTAACGGTAAGTTTCGAGTAATTCTAATGTCTTTAAAAGTCTTTAGTAATGATGTCTCTTGTTTTGCAGGGTTCCGGCGATGGCGGATGACGGGCTGAAGTGAGTTGAAGATGGAGCCCGTGTGATGAATAGAAGCGCCTGGAAGCACGTAAGTAAGCGCTTGTTGCCTGCTTCACGATGCGCTCTAACTGTCTTTTTATTTTGCAGGTACAAGTTCGGAGCGGCTGCAGGGTGCCGGAATACCCACTGGGTTAGATGTGGAAAGGAGTAATGGCACGTGAGTATTAAAGTTCCCCAATGTCTTTAAACGCACCTTGTTTTGTCTTTCAGATGCGGGATGCAGCGCCGAAGGCCTCCGGAGCGTGCGAAGAGTTGGTAAGCTTTTGTCTTTCAGATGCCGGAATGCAGTGCGAAGACCTCCGGAGCGCACGAAGAGTAGGTAAGTCTTTGTCTTTCAGATGCCGGAATGCAGTGCGAAGACCTCCGGAGCGCACGAAGAGTAGGTAAGCCTTTGTCTTTCAGATGCCGGAATGCAGCGCGAGGCGTTGGTGACAGCCGATGGACCAGGTAAGTGAAGCGCTGTCACTGAAGACCGTAATGCTAACCTGTTCTTTCTTGTCTTTATAGGTGTTGCTGAAGACTGGATTCAGGATGGTAAGCCTTTTTCCTTAGGCCCAGGATCAGATGCAGAAGACACGATGAGCGTTCTGCTGCAGAGGATGCAGAATAACGCAAAGCAAGATTCATCCATCGGGTGTGGTTTAAATAGCCTCCTGTAGTGCTTAGGTCTCTCCTTCCACAGCCACGCCTAGGTAAGAAAAGAGTTCCTGCTTTCCAGAAGAGTTCCAGTGTTCTGAACCTAGGGAGTGGCTCCTGCCCCACCCAACAGGAAAAGTAGTTCCAAACAGAAGAGGATCAGAGGCTCAACTGGCAGGCAAGTAAGCAGCATGGTCTGCTGCAGCTAAGTCCACCCAAGCATTATGAGCCCGGCGCTTCCAGCGCTGGGACTGGGCATATTTATGAGCCTGGTGCCACTGGCGCCAGGACTGGGTCCAAAAGGTCCCAATTGGGACTGGTTGGCACTCGGAACCTGGGTTATGGATCTGCTTCCAAGGGAGTTGGGAAAACCCTGACCTTTTGGAAGCAGAGATCATGACAGTTTGCTTGTGCTACTGTATTTTTAGCCCTATTGTGTATACTCTATATACTGCCTAACTCTTCTTGAGAGAAGTCTGACTGCTAAGCCACAGCTACCAGGTAAATCTGGGTGGTACAGACTGCAACCAATTGGGTTTACTGCTAACACCTGTAGTCTTAAAGGGATAGTCCAGTAAAAAAATGTATTTAAAAAATAGATAGGCAACATTAAAAAAAAATACTAGCACTTTTTATTTTTAAACTTCCTATGTAAAATTTTGAGCTATTCAAGCTCAAAATTCGCAAAAACAAGCACATGGGCGCATCCATTTTGTGAAATGGATGCCCGCCTGTGCTGGCTTTTGCTTTTGCGGCACTAATGAAGGAAAAGCCAGCCAGCTGTAGTAAACAAAAGCTACCGCTGGGTGGCTTTTCCTTCATTGGTGCTGTACGCGGAGGACAGGGACCGGAGACCAGAGCAGGAAAGCTGCAGCTGAATCTCAGTAAGTGCTATTTATTTAAAAAAGAAAATAAGCGCTAGCTGCGTTTCTTTTTCTAGGTTTTCCGGGCTGGAGGAGCCCGGAAAACTTAGAAATAAAACCGCAGCTTTAAAAACGTATTTATGTTTGCGGTCGCTTTTGAAGCGACCGCAAACATAAATACAATGTTGTGTTTGAAAACGCTGCGGTTTTTCTTTCCAAGTTTCTCAGGCTCCCCCGGCTCGGAGGAGCCTGAGAAACTCGGAAAGAAAAACCGCAAAGTACATTTAAAAAATAAAGTACATTTATTTTTAAACCATTTGTTATAAACACGACACTCCTATTAATTCAAAAAACCACACGTAAAATACACTATCACTAACTAATTCACTTTGTACGGTATACTTCAAGGTAAGTACCCTGTGTTTTAGCGGACCGGTGTTCCGAAACAAAAGACATTACCGTGAATACACTTGCGATCACTTTTTGACAGTAATGACAGTTCGGTCTTACTAAAGAAACGCATATCCGTGGCAAGAAATGTTACTGGGGCAAAAACACACTTAGCACCTGAGATACCCAGAGAGAGTTGGGGGCAAAAATCATAGGCAATACTTTTGTCAAGGCAGACAGAACCAGATAACACTGTTAGACAGAAATTCAAAAGTCAATAGGCTGGAGCCAGTGTCAAGTGGAACCGGGTTACTGTTGTCGAGGATCACACAGTCGGATAGTTCACGATTCAACGTAGCTAGGAGTACTTAGATATTGTCAACAGAGGAAGAAAAAGTTATAAGGAGGGAAGACAAGGGCAAGCCTTGGAGGCGAAGAAAAGGGATTCACCTTAATTCCTCAAACAGAACACAGTACCTTATTCAATGAAGAAGCTGGTGCCACAGCAGTTGTTCCTGGTAGTTTTCCTGCAGACCCTCGGTTCCTGGAGCTTCGATCCGAAGGAGGACGTCTGGAGGGGGCTGCACCACACAGGGATGAAGCCAGCAGCAGCGACGGTGAATGAAAGGTGCGCTCCTTAAAAACAGGAGAGGCTCTTCAGCTGGCTATCCGGACCACTACAGCAGTGTGCAGCAATTTTTACCACGAAGAGGGTCCTCTGGCTGTAGAAGATGAGCTGGTTATCCCCACCGAGCTCAAGGGAAGAAGACTCCGGACTAGATCTTCTCTGGTCATCGAAGGGTAGATAGCTCAGGACTGCAGCAGGGCTTCACCGGGATGGAATAGTTGCAGCAGTCGACTTCTTCTCCGCTTCTCTTCGGTTCCTTGTAGTTCCAGTGGCGACTCTGACTTCTAGCCCAAGAGACCTGCCTTTTATGACAAAATCCCCCATTCACACAGCCTGGCTGTCAATCACGCAGCAGGGGTGTTGTCCGGCCCGGACAACCACCTCAACCAATCATGGCACAGTGCAACTTGGGTTTCCTAGGATACCCTGTGCAGGGGGTGACTACACCCCTGCCTCCCATTCAGCCCACCTAGACACCCAGGCGTCTAGAGGAGGGCTTCTTGGCAGAAGCCTGCCAAAAGACAGTGAACAAAGAAGGCAAAACTGGTTTGCTGCGCAAAGTAAAACACAAGAAGGACTTTAACAAAAAGAAATGGCGAATAAACCCGACCGGAGCCAAAAGAAAAAGTATTTGGTCAAGCGGGTTTAAGTTCGAGGCTAATATAATAGCCTAAAACAATACCACGTTTATATAGTATAATCGCGGTAGAAAAGTTAGGGTAGATACCACTGCCACCAGCCAAGTCTAAATGTTAAAAGAGCGAAACAATGCTCTAGGAGGTACAGATAAAAAGGGCTAAGGATTAACCCTTTCCAGTACTCCATGTAAGATGGGGTGTACTGGATCTGTGGTTCAATGACTAAGTAAAGTTAATGGCAACTTTACCATTTTCTGGGGGACAGTAGTCAGCCTCAGAAATGGTGTCGGTGGGGAGTCTAAAAGACAACCCTGTGTCACTGCACTGAAGGTGCTGTGTAACACACAAAAGAAGGGGGCTACTGAAGTGGGGTACTCCAGAGTCCACAATCACAAAAACAGATGAAATACACATGGCAAAACACAAGTAAGAGTGGGAAAAAAAGGGTACACTCTTACCAAGTGGAAAAATAAACTCCAGAAATCCAGCAAAGCTGCTGAGGGACTCACTAGGTAAGGGAAATTAGCCATTAAATGAGAATTCTCCCTAAAATGCGGTCCTTGGTGACAATCAACTCCCTCGTAAGGGCGTTGGTCTCTTGCCAGGCGGAGTGCACCTCGGCCCGTAATTCTCCCAATAACTGGGCTAGTTGGTTAGTCTCTGATGTCTCCATGACACCCAGGTGGATGTTTTTAATTTAGGCTTTGCGTTCTGTTACGCTCACCTGGTATCCACGGTGGCGCCACACAATACTGGATGGAGGTCTAAGCACTATCCCGGACCCCTCTCTGCCAGACGTTGGGTAGGGCCTATAACAGGAGAATGGAGGGCTAAGATACTTGTTCTGTGATGGGTGGACTCCCACCTCCCTCTGGTCCAAATCCCCTCCCTTGGGGTTATTGCTCACCTTAGGTTTTTGTGCATTGAACTCTCCGTCCTGCGTCTCTGTGCAGGGACGCGTGGTTGGTGCGGGCGTTCCGTGGACTTAGTTGTTTCACTGGTCCATGGGCCCTTATGTCGGATCCAGACCGGCTGTCACTCAGACTCTGCTTGCTGTCTTCCAGGTGAGTTATAATGTCTTTTCCGTCTTTATGCTGTCTCTTTCTTTCTGGGTATAACTGTTTGAGCCACAAAACTACTAACATTTGATCTTGCACGCCAGACTTATTCCAGATATCAACAGCTCTTGAATCAAGCGACTCACAGTGCAAAACATACTCAACGCTCGAGAAACTGCGGGGCTACAAACCCTTGATCCCGCCCTCAACCTTAACAGCCGTTTTGCATATATATAACAATCTGATTTTAGGGCGACATCCGACTCACGTGTGAGAGACTGCGGGCGAATGCCCTTTGATCCCGCATGCCAGCCAAACAAACCCTCTTCGTCTGAAAGAGCTCTGATGCCTGAGAGACTGCAGGGAATCCAGATTTTTTTCAGATATCACCAGCTTCGGAATCAAGCGACTCACAGCACGAAACATACTCAACGCGTGAGAAACTGCAGGGCTGCAAACCCTTGATCCCGTCGATAACCTTAACAGCTGTTTTGCATATATATATATAACAATCTGATTTTAGGGCGACATATGATCCACGTGTGAGAGACTGCGGGGCGAATGCCCTTTGATCCTGCACACTAGCCAAACAAGCCCCCTTCAGTCTGAAGGAGCTCTGACGCCAGAGAGACTGCAGGGAATCTACTCTCTGATCTCAGCGATTCCACATTCCACCTATTATGCTGAGATTACAACTATATGAGTCTCATTAAAACTGCATAGAGAGGCTGTAATCTACTACCTGTCGCAAATATCAATACAACGCCCTCTTATCTGCCCGGTGGAAAAAAGCCAGCGGGACATGATCGGAAACTATCTGATATTATGACAGCCAAGACACCTAAAACTACTGCTGGCCCAAAGACAAGATTACGTTGTAAATTGGAGCCGTCCTAACCCGCCCCTATTGTGAACGAATTGAGGCAGTTAACCTTAGAACAGACTCTAACCAAGAAAAGCAAAGGAGCACTATCAAACACAGCGAAGACAGAGGGGCCTAACCATAGCGAGCACCATGACACAACCCCCTCGCGGCAAGTGACTACAATAAATAAGACTAACGACAAGCTGCAGCAATGTTTAGAACCACTATCTAACACAACAAAGACAGAGGGGCCTAACTATAGCGAACACCATGCCATAGCCCCCTCACCGTAAGTGACTACAACGAATGAGACTAACGACCAGCTGCGCCAACACACAGAACCTGTCATTGACCTCTCTGAACAAAGGCCACTAGCTGCCCCAGTGTCAGAACTGGGTACTCTACTGAGACAAGCAAGTCCCATTGAAGATGCGAAATGTGGGCCTGGTCTGCACTCGAAAACTGTAGCCAGTAACAAAGGTGACAACACAGAGAAAACAAGCGAAGAGCCAAAGAGTCAGACGGCTCCAAACCAGCTATCCCATCATAATCATCCAGGAAAAGGACAAGTCCAGATGAACCCGCCCGTGCCTAAAGAATTATGCGAGAATTTATGTTCGGATAAACAAACAGAATCGCAAGAGCCACAAACTCTGCCACCAACAGAGGTCACACAGACAGATCAAACATCCATAGATAAAGAGGATACAGCTACCTCTGATGTGGAGCCACTACCTCCATCTACCAAGCAACTTGCATCAGAATGCTCCAATCAAGAGTCACCCATAATGGCCCCCCAGTGTAAACCAACACAAAACTCACAGCGGTCGACATCTAAAAAAGAACAAGCGAGATTTGCAAAGCTAAAATGGCTGAACACTCATGCCCTCATATCAAAGAATAAAGACCAAGACACTGATCAACTAGCAATAAAGAACTCCAAAGCTGCTAGATTATCACTTGACATCACAGAGATTGAATCAATAATGAATAGTGTGGAAAAACGAAAAGGCAATATCTGGTGACATCTCATTAACCAGACATCCTGAATCTTCCTCTACTCCGATGATAACTCAGAACTTGCTATCCCCGACTACAAATCATGAAAGGAAGTTTCAAGAATCAACGTCAATGCCAGCGAAGACAAATACCGTGCAAAGGATGAACAAGTATCACCCACGGTTCCAAAAAGAACGTAATGTAAAATGTGAGAAAGAAAAACTGGATGCAATAAATCTAAAGGAAAAAAATGACAACTCACTTCCGCACCATAAGAATCCAACTCAAGATGACATACATCAACCAAGGATTCCAACGACTATGATCGACTTGCAAAATATGCTGATAGCAGTAGTATCCCAATCCATGATTCCTTTTTTGAAATTACAAGAAGATACCAAAGATACCATCCGCGACCAAGAGACGCTATTAGCTCTAATTCATTCAAAACAGGTTTACATGGAGAAGTTTGTCAATATACTTGAAAAAAGACTGGACTCTAAAGCGGATCAATCATCCAGATGGCAGAAGAGATTACTTGAGATTGCACGAGGAGACAGAGAAGAGAGAAATCGACTCACGACTAACGTCATGAACTGGATGCAATATCCTCCTATTGTTTCAGGCACTACCCCACTTGAAAACGACTTCTTCGCGGGATATTAAACTTGTAACATTTCAGGATCATACTCGACTAGACAGAGTATTACTGGAATTATGGGATGGACGTATGATGGAAAAAATACTTTTGCAAACCAAAGGTCTACTAAACCTTGGATTTAGATGTAAACAAGCCGAACAGGAGACAATATCTGAGACATCGACCAAGTGGAATAAAGTGGCCAACTATCCACTATTTGGGGACCCTGAAACTGAGCGACGGAATGATGCAAGATACGATCCACACCACACACCTCCTGGCCAGCACGAACCACCTTCAGCCACTCCAGAAACTAACTCCTTTCTAAGCAATGAGAATCACCCTTTCTATCGTGAATACGACGAAGTCTCATTTAAGACTACCTAAGACATATCATCTGTTTCATAACCATCAACAACAAACAAACTTTACTGGTCGCTACGTACCTAGAATACAAGAAGCAACAGCCATTTATTCAACCAGACAGCCCAGGATTTAGAGACAATTAACATAGTCTGTTTACAAGAAACTTGGCTGATAGAACCACCAAGCTGTGACGGCTTCATGACTTTCTTTAACCCAGCCATAAAAGGAACATATTGCAGACCGGCAGCAGGTCTTCTGACAAAGATTAAAATTTCACTGCTACGGTCAATCGTAAGCAGCAAAAACTTTAACCCATGGACACAAAAAACCATTGTCGAAATTCAATTTAACAGTCAACCCACTGGTATGAACAAAAGTGATCGACTCATATCTATTATGAATGTATATTGGAACCCAACAACCCTGAATGACAACGTGTTTCTAGATGGAGTATTTCTAACCATAGATTAAACAATCGCAGAACACCAGTATGCCGAATTCATCATATGCAGTGATTTAAACATACACCTATATACCAAGCTCGGTCAACAAATGGTGCACACTGAGTTGTCTACACGTGCAAAAAAGTGGCAGAAAGAAATCTTCATCCGAAACCTTAGGCAAGTAGAACAACCGAAAGATCATACAAATACAACTTTACCAACATGGGCTAGTGGCAAAGCAACAGCCATAATAGTTATATATACCTATCAGAAGAATTAATGGAATCTATCACGGAAAGTGCAAGTAAGCCAACGACAAGAAGTGACCATCATCAAGTAATAGTCAAAGGCCGTGGTCTAGCTCAAGCCAGCAAGTTAGACCCACACACACAGATAGAAGTCACTGGTAAAAATTGTAGATTGCACTTGACCTACAAACAAATATGTGATCTTCCAAATCACATCCAATTATCAACAACAACAGATATAGACAAACTCAACTACGAAAACCTTTCTGATCCCTCTCCTAAAACCAACTAAGATGAATGAAATGAAGTTACATAATCATCACTACAATGTTGAGCTTGCACAGAAGAAAAAGGAGATGCGCAAGGCCATACGCACCTTAAAACCTACGAAAGGAATGTCAACCAGTTTACAGAAGAAAAAATTAAAACAAGCTTATGTGAACTGGAGAAAATCCTACCGGGCTACATTATTACAAGACAATGCAGAAGCCATCATGAAGGCATATAAAACCCACAATTCAAGAGCACTGTGGAATCTTTTAAACAATAATGACAGTAATCAGCAAGCACTGATAGCAAATTTATCCAAACAAAACTGGATGGATCACTTTACATCTAAAATATAACAACCATCCTATAGCTACGACCAGCGCAGAACAGATTGCGAGTAAAACATGGGAAATTCGTTACAACAAAGAGGACCTGTCTGAGATCTTCCACAAACTGAATACTTCCCGAGCCCCGGGACCCGACGGTCTTTCAAACGCAATCTTAAAACAAAATGTTGATTGATGGATCCTCTTTATGATACAACGATTAGAGATAATAAATAATCTAAAATAAATCCCTCCATCATGGTGAATAGCGACTATCTTCCCAATATACAAACAGCGCTCAAGAGACAACCCGTAGAACTTCAGACCAATTGCATTACTGGACCCACTAGGTACAGTCTTTGCTGCGTTACTCCTTAAAAACCTAAAGGAGTGGGCCACGGAAACCAAGAGATTCTCTGTGAGGCAAATGGGTTTTACGACTAATGTTGGAACAAATGTAAACCTCCTCATAATGAATCTGATCAAGAACGAAGCCATAGAAAAGAAAACATCGATTTACGCAGCGTTTATAGATCTTCATATGGCGTTTGACTCCATATCGAGAACAAAGTTGTGGAAGAAGCTGTCGGTATTGGAACTGCCCGACTGAGATTTTAAAACCAATCAAGTTGTTATATTATAACACCTCAATTACAGTGAGACTTTCAAAGGATGGCATAACAACCACTTTGATAAACACATCAAAAGGTATCAAACAGGGATGCCCCTTGGCAGCCACCCTGTATAACCTCTACTCAGCGGACTGCGAAGAACAGCTAAACAACCCGGCTTTAAACACCTAATGGGAGACTATATGAAGACCAACTGATTGCGGATTAATACTACAAAGACCAAAGTCATGGCTTTGGTGAAATTCCCGTTCAGGAAGCTAAGACCACTGAAACTGACTATCGATGAGATCTCCTTGGAGGAAGTGTCACCTTTTAAATATCTTGGCATCACGATAAACCAGTCGAAAATAGAAAAGCAATGGTTCAGTACTCTAGAAAGGAAAACTCAATCTCTAGCCAGACAAGGATGTGTCCTGCATCGGAAGTTTGGTAAATTTTCATTCAAGCCCATCATATCCTTCTATAGACGGAAAATAATTCCGGTAATCACGTATGGTAGTGATGCAATGATCCACTCACAACCAAAAAACTGGATGAAATTAGAAGCAATGTTCTGGAGGAAAATTCTAAAACTGGCTGATTCATTCCCAATGGCTAGAATTCGACATGAAATTGCGACACAGTCGCCGTCATCAATAGTTACATGGAAACAACTAGACCTCTTGCAAAAACTTCTGTCGAAAGAAGAAATACCCGCTATTGAAATCTTGAAGCACAACCCTAACGCTATGAATAACACAGTTCTGCGGAACTGGAAGGAACATCTATTTAGACACATAAAAGACAAAGAAATATCAGTTGAAATGCTTATGAACAGACCACAGCACGCAAAAATCAAACTGGCTAACAACGATTAGATCAAGACCTGTAATGCCAAAACCCTATAAAACAGAAATCTACAATGCCAATCCGACGTACGAGCATTAAATGAAATTCCAAAGTATATGGAAATATTTCCTTTTTACAAGGTTTGTGCGATCTATATGGACATTCGACTAAACAACTTACTAACAAAACAAAAATTGCTGATGATATGGCAAATCCCCAAAACAGATCGATATTGTCGATTCTGCAAAAACAACAAAGCCCCAGAAAAAATTCAACATTACTAATGATATGTCCAGAATTTATGCACAAAAGGCTGATCTTTGGTAAATACTTCAATATATCAGTCTAACAGATGGACAAAGATACCCGATGGTCACTAATTATGAATGGACGAGAAAATAACTTAATTTTCACGATAGTGCATTTCTTGCAGAACGTTTTGGAACTAGACAACATATCACTGACGAACCACAAAGGAAGCCTTTGTTGACTTTATATCTTCTGTGACTTCTCAGACTGAAATTAAGAAACTTTTCCTTGCTATTTTTGCTTGCTTTGTTGTTACTTGACTGATATATTCTGCTCTCATTGCTTATGATTTTGTTTTTCGCCTAATCCAAGTATTTTAAACTGCAATATCTACAAATGAAAACTTTGTAACAAACTATATCATTTTAAATTAAAAAAAATAAAACAAAGAGGATTCATCCGATATTTCATTCTTCTTTAGTGAATACTCATGTTAATGATCCTTTCGGCAGAGCCATTCAGTGAAGTACCACATCGGTGCCTCCAGAACCTGACGAGTATGAGGTGGCTTGGCTGGTAGACTCTAGGTACAGAAGAGGAGTCTTGCAATACTTAGTCCACTGGAAAGGATACCCCAAGGCAGAAAGAACCTGGGAACCAAGATCACATGTTCACACCCCCAGGTTGGTGCAACGTTTTTACAGGCTGTATCCGTGGAGACCCTAAGATGGTTTCCATTGTTCCATCTTGACGGTCTAGTCTTCCTCCAATATGGCAGCTGATACCATAATACTGTTCACAGAACGCTTCCTCCTTGCGTTGTATCCGTTCTATGGTAAAACGCTGCCAGTTCCTGTCTAACAGCGTTCTAGCATTACTCTTTGCTTATTCCCCTGCTGCTCCTTCCTTCCCCTCTACTGTACTCCGGTTATCCTGCACGCTTGGGTGCATCTTTCATCTTGAGGTAACGGCTCGCGGTTTACTGCTATTCTTTTTACACGTTCCGACATCTGTTTCCTTGCGGTCCCTTCCGCGTGTTCTCTGTCATCTATCTTCTTACTGCTGTCACCCATGCTTCCTGCACAATTGCTCAGTTCTCTTAAAGTGTTCGATTCTTTTCTTGCCGTCTGGCTGCTCTCGTTATTTCTCTTCTGTTGCTCACAACCCCTTGTCTGCTTTGGACCCCTTACTCTGTGGCTTCCGTTTCGGTCCACGATCTACCTGATTTTCTTTTAGATTCTTTCTATTGTTTGCCTTACGGCATCTACCTTAATACAAAGCCCTCTATCTAGAAACGCTATTTGCGTACCTGGCCAGCTATTCTTACCGCGCCTTTCTCTTCAGCGGTGGCCCTCCTTCTGCCTCTTTTAGGGTTTCCTCTGTATTTCCTTTTTGTTTTGGCAAGCCTTCCTGCAATATATTTATGTCGTGTTAACTGGAGACAGTCCATCCAGCAACAGCTTTCAGAAGTTACGCAAGCATCTCCCTTCAACTGCTGGTGCTGAGCAGACACTTGTTGTTGATCTTCCTTTGGAATTGGCTATCAGATCATCGTGTGTATCGCAGTTAAAGAATTACTGCTAAAGGAAGACAAATTGCACCAATTCCACTGCCATCCAGGGTTTTTTGTGCCAAAGGCTGTTTCTCTGATTGGGGGCTTGCTCCTTTGGGGTCCCATAGCCCTGGATTCCACTCCGGTCAAGGTGGCCACCGAGGGAGCTCACCCCTACCTACACCAGAAGAAGGAGAAGAAGACTAAGGAGCAGAAGAAAGCGCGATGGAAGAAGGATTCCCAGACCCAAGAAAGCTCCATCGAAGACCAAGGTGAGGAGGAGTTTCGGGAAGTATCCTCAGGGGTTGGCAACTTCGGAATTCACTATTGTATTAACTCTAGTTTCATTCTGAGAGTAGCCATTGCATTGAACCTCCCTGTAGCCATAAACATGATTACAGCAGTGCCCCAAGCTTTGCCTCCTTCCCTAATCAAGCCTCCTTGGAGTATACTGATAGTGGGGCAGGCCCCTCCCCATTAGCCTTTCTAGCAACCAGAGCAGGTGAAACATGCTATCCACCATGAAAACCAACTCCCAGAGGCACTTTGGCGCACCAGAAATATGGCCAACTGCTCTGCGGACCCCTCCCCCCTCCACACACCAGCCCTTGGGGAAAAACTGCCCCGCTCAGACACCTCCCTCTGCCCCCTCACAAGCCTTAGCCCTAACTGCCCCACACAGGCCTCTAACACCCTTGCAGCCACCATCCCCGACCCCTTCACTCCTCAGTGTTTGCATCCCTTAGCGCCACTCATGCTTCCCTTACCAATACCCCTTCATGGGCCGCCATGCTGACCTTCACACACACGCCACAGGTACCAAAGAACCCCCTCAAACACAGAATTTGAAACACCCAAACCCTCTCATCTCTTCAAACCTCTCCCTATCTCTCCCCTAGTTCCCTGCATGCACCCCTCACCTACACCAATACGACATCCACCACCTCTGCCAACCCAGAGAAATCCATCTTCAACACTTCAATGCAGTCTGTGAATCCTTCCTTGTGAAATTTCTCATCAACCCATCTCTTAACCACAACTTTTTACTCATCCACTGACCCTTCCAGGTACAACTTGGGTCCCTCCTTTCCACTATCTCACTTTCTACCTGTGGTGTCCCCCAGGGGTCTAACCTCTCTCCCTGGCTCTTCAGCCAATACCTGGCACCGCTCGCCCACTGCATTGCTGCTCTCTGCTCAAACTTTCAATGCTATGCGGATGACACCCAACTTGTTTTCAGGCTCCCCTCTGCCACCTCTTCTCCCTCTCTCATCTCTGACTGTCTGTCTGCAATCCAAGAGTGGTGCGCCGCCAGTGACCTCGGCCTTGATGCCAGTAAGACAGATATCCTGCTCATCGGCACACCTGCACCTTCCTTTCCTGTCACTCTCTGGCAGGCCTCCCTTGGCCCTCTCCCTGCTCCCACTTGCGAGGCTAAGAACTTCGGGTCATCTTTGACTCCAAGTTTTCCTTTTCTCCTCACATCTCTGATGTCTCAAAAAAGTCTTGCTACCAACTGCACCTCCTCAGAGGTATTCTTCCTTTCCTCTCCTTCTCCCAGAAGCTCACTGTCTCCAGATCTCTGGTTCTCTCTAGGCTGGACTATTGCAACAGCCTCTTTCTAAATCTGCCTTCAACTACTCTCCATCCTCTACAGCTCATCCAGAACAGGACTGCAAGACTTGTCCTTGGCCTCAAGCCCTGGGAATGTATCTCTCCAGACCTGAAATCTCTTCATTGGCTCCCTGTGGCTGCAAGGATTACATTCAAGACCCTTTGCATTGTCCACAAGGATTTCTGGTGCCTGGGTCCACAATACCTTCAACTCTCCCTCTGTAAATACATTCCTTTGCTCCTTCACTTCCAACTCCCTTAGGGTCAGTCGCTTCTCCAAGCAACGAGTTGGGGGTAAAACCCTTTCCTCTGCTGGGGCCTTCCTCTGGAACAGCCTCCCAGCCTCTCTGAAAGTTGAGGAGAACCATCTTCGGTTCCGAAAGCACCTCAAGACCTTCCTCTTTGCTTCTGCCTTGGCTCTTCCTCTCCCCTGCTAATCTGTCGGCTTTGGCACCAGGCACCTGGTTACCCTCTGATTTCAGGCCCAGATCGCTGCCCTCCCTGCCACATTCCCACACTGCCTCCTGGCAACCCCTGCACTTGGGTCTTTATCTGCAACCCTACAGCCCGCTTCCAGCACTTATCAGACACCTGTTGTCTACACCTTATTCTCGCACTTACCACCTGCTGGCCGCACTCCCTGCTGTTGTTCTATCCTGTGTTCTGCACTTTCCACCCCTGCCTGCCCCTCGCACTTTCCCCCTTCCCTCTCCCCTGCACTTGCACGTTCTCAATGTTACTGGGCCTAGTAAGATCATTGTTTCGTCCTCCCTTGCTTCCCTTCCCTTGCCTTGTCAAGCTCTGAAACACCTGTGTATGAGCACAATACGAATAAATATAAATAAATATCCGATCATACAGACCTCCCGGCAACTACCTCCTCTTCAACCCAGGAAAAACAGAAATCATGATCTGTGGGAAGAAGGCGCTCTTCCCCCAACCCACTCCTTACCCATATATTGTCTTACCTCTCGTAACCTCACAGAGTCACCGCGGTCATGGCCATCGTCCTCTTCAGCCTTGAGTATGCCAATTCCTGTTTACCTGGGTGCCCCGCATTTCAACTAGAAAGCTCCAACAGGTCCAAAACACTTCAGCTCTTCCTGAACCTTCGTTCTAGAGAGCACATAACACCCGTCCATCGTGTCCTCCACTGGCTCCCTGTTGGGCGACGTGCCGCTTTCAAATTCATGTGCCCTCCACAAGACAGGCCCAGAATACCTTCAAGAGAAAGTACTCCATTACCAACACAACCAAAACCTTCGAAAAGGCACCAAACCCATGCCTCGCATTGGGTTATTCAAGCACCTCTCAGGTAGGCTGGGACAGCAATGTACCTGCGAATACAATGTACCGAGACCATAGAAAGTAAACTCCAGCAGACAAAAGGACAGAATGCACACCAATTCTACGAAACCAAGAAACAAGCCAGAGCACATAGGTACGTATCAAACGCCATTCTCATGAAAAATAAATGATGGCAAGGCCACCCACCCACACACATCTGCACGACACACCACTCTAAAGACACATCGCACAACACCTCTGCCATAAAAATGCACCTATCCCCAATGAACAAAATTCAGTCTAGCTGGACACTGAATGCGCATATTATCCAGACGATCCTACAGCAGCCAACCACATGCCAGCTCAATATGGGTAACTAGTAGAGACTTGGCCACACCTACCCTCCTTCGTATTCACCATAATTCATGTGGTGTCCCAATGGGAACAGCGGACCTGGATGCACGAATGCCCTCTCCTCCCTGAACACACACAAACACAGCATGCCTGGTCTTCGATCCTGCTTGTACACTGCCATGCGTGCTGACGCGATGCTGTATTTATTGACATGGCGCAATGACGTACCCCATCTTCGCACCTTAAAGGAGACCACACCACAATGTACTCACGTATTCTACACTCATCTGACAAATTTCTCATACCATGGACTTTAGTCCCCCAAGGGCATTCACTTACAGCACTTTGAGACCATACCAATGGGAAAAGGTGCTATACAAATGAAAAACGATGTTACATTACCTTGCAGAGCTTCTGAAAACTTTCATTGGGCAAGACTGAATAGTAAGTGCTGTTTAACCTAAATCTGAAGATTTTGCAACATTTGTAAATGAAAACGTTTTCATGAATCTGCATATACTCTGCAATATAAGTTATAAATGTTATAAGTAAAATGTAGTTGTACTTTATTTATCAGACTCCATACAGTAAAGTGTAAAAAGTATGAATTCATAGACACACACAAACACACATTTCAATATTGTTATATTACCATACTGTTTTGGAAAAAATTTAAAGAATACAATTGGACATTTTAAGCATTGGGCAGTAACAGATTTTGTATGAAACGGTTCTTTATATTGAGGATTTGACTTAAAACAGAAAAAGGACTAACATTGAAGCACATGCCAATGCAGGAAGGAAGTGGGTTTTAAGGAAACTGGCAGCTTCTTTACTCCAGCAACTTGGTGAATTAGTGGTTTAGGATATCACCACGAGTCTGGGAGCTCATTAGTTCGAGTTCCAGCAATGGATTTTCATATCCATTTTAAAACGATGGATCGAAGGTTGTTTTTTTCTTTTATGACATTGTTTGGCATGTAGTGACATGCACATCTGAGTTTTTTTTTTCTCAATTATGACATTTTTTGGCATGGCATGTGACACCTGCCAGTGGCACTTGTCACTTGTTGAAGGGACATGCAGTGGCACGTGTCACATGCCATGTTCCGCTCTTACCCCTACTGGCGAAACACCACTCTCGCGGTACAGATTCTCTTCTAGGAGCGCACAGTTGCTGCACCGTAGGATGTTTATTCCCGCGCCGGTGTTTCACCTGTGTTTTCCCACGTCAGACGGTTGAACGTCAATGAGTAGGCTGATGTAGTGCGTACTGGGGATGTCGGGAACCTTAGTCCCAGACACGTACCCGATATCTCCTCATTGGACATAAAGAAAGGATCACAAAGACTGTGGGCCTCATTTCGAGTTTGGAGGCAGCCATGGTGCTATTAGCGCCATGGCTGCCTCTAAACCCGTGTCCGGGTCCGTGTAGTCGGAATGGGGACTTACCGGGTCATTCCGACCTTGGAGGACCCGGTAAATCCCCATTCTGAAAACCATTCCCCATTCAATGGAAATGGAGAAGGAGGTAATAACGGGCCCGCAAATAGCGGGCCTGTTATTAGCTCCCTGGTCCCTTAGCGGGTCCCGCTAAGGGCGGCTGGTAAAACCAGCCGGCCCTAGTGGGAACCGCTAAGGGACCGCGGAATGCGGCAGTAGGGGGTTAACGGCACCGGCATCCTTACCGGTGCCGTTAACCCCCTACCACTGTACTTGTAATGAGACCCTGTGTCATTTAGAAGTTTTAATCCTTACTCATTGGATTATAATAATCAATTTTTTCTCCAAACTATTTTTGTTATTTATGCATGAATTACTGAATGTGGTATTTCCTTTGTTTTGACTGTTATTCATTTGTGTATATATATATATTTTTATGCTGAATGTTGCACTTCCATTGCTACTTTTCATTGGTTGTTCATTCATTTTTTACATGTATTCTTGTGCATTAAATCGTTCCTTGTCTTATATTTACACTCTCTTTCTTGCTGTTTATCCTAAATGTTTTAATTTGCTTTATACAATTAATAGATTCTATGAATGAGTTTAGTATTTATCCCTTGAAAATAATTTTCTGTACATGTACAAATCTTCGATACGCCACAAATACACCACAAATAGATAGGATACGATATGATAATGCATTTATAACGTGCCTGTACACACGTGTTTCTAGGCGCCACAAGACAAGGGAGGGAAGATAGGACAAACGATCTTGCTAGGCCTTGTGACATTCAGATTGTGCAAGTGCGACAACGAGAGGTGCAGGGGGAAGGGAGAGGGTATGGGTCAGTAAGGCTTTGTGTAAATGTCACCAGGGCAGCACAGATCTGGGTAAGTGCAAGTCTGCCGGGGGACTGTAGAGGTTACAGATTACAGCCCCTAAATGCAAGGAGGCCAGGCGGCAGTGCAAGAAGGACTGGTCGTAGAGGACCCTGGTACCCATTGAGACTCTGAGGGTACCAAGCAACGAGTCGGCACATCAGACATGAAGGTTAGCAGGAGAGCGAGAGAGAGAATGCAGAGGAGAAAAAGAGGGTCTTGAGCTGCTTCTGTTACTCCAGGTGGTCCAGCTCAAGGCTGAGAGGGGCAGAAAGGACGTTCCAGAGGGAGGCACCTGCAGAGGAGAGAAATCTAACCCCCCATTCTCTGTCTGCAGAAGCATCTTACCCTTAGAGACTTGGAGGTAGCTGAGTTAAGGGCTTGAGAAGGAAGGTACTCAGGCAAGGAGAGTTGGATGCAGTGCAGGCCCCTGCCCCAGAAAGCCTTGTGGACGATGGGTCTTGAACTTGATCCTTGAAGCCACCGGGAGCCAGTGGAGAGATTTTAGGGCTGGAGAGATACGGTCCATGGGCTTGAGGCCAAGGATGAGTCTTGCATTCCAGTTCTGGATTAGTTGCAGAGAGCGCAGAGTAGAGGCAGGCAGATTGAGAAAGAGGCTGTTGAGTAGTTCAGCCTGGAGAGAACCAGAGCTCTGTAGACAGTGAGTTTCTGGGAAAAGGAAGAATATCTCAGAGGAGGTGCAGCTGGAAGTGGGTCTTCTTGGCAAGGTCCGTGATATGAGTAGAGAACGAGAGAGTGGAGTCGAAGATAACACCAAGGTTTTTTGCCACATAGGAGGACGAGCAAAGAGGGCCCAAGGAGGGCAGCCAAAGTGAGGGAGGGAAAGCGGGAGCAGGGGTCCGAATGAGAAGGATCTCTGTTAGTAATTGGTCTAGCAGCAGGGACTGGAAACTCAAGAAAACCACCAGTTAGACATACGCATTGCTATAACATTGAATTAGTAGATGCAAAAAAGAGCCTGAGGAGGGAGATAAAATCTATTAATCGCACAAATTCTGAACAGGCAACATGTAATGAACTCATCAGGAAGGCTAGATAGGCCTATACAAACTATTGTAAAGCTTCAAAACACTCTCTCCTTCAGCATGACCCAGAAATGATGCTGGGTATTCTGATCAATGCTGAAGTTAATGCCTTCTGGCATCTAGTCAATGTGCAAGACCCAAATTACACAATCTCGCAACTCAACTCAATCTCAGAACAGGACTGGGTGCAGCTCTATGAAGATAGGTTTGGGCCACCATCAATCTCGAATATGTCTATCCCGGAACAGGCAGGAACTGCCACTTGGGAACCCCAATTGGATCTTGATATCATCTACGACCTGATCACCAAATGCAAGAGATCTCGAGCACCAGGCCCTAATAGGCTTACTAATAACACCTTCAAAGATGAGCGTAACATTTGGGCAAATTTCTTGCATTTGGAATTTAAAGATATCCTAAGTACTGGGACTACAACTATCTCCTGGAATACTGCCCATGTGATCCCCATCTTCAAGTGCGGGGGCAGGATCGACCCGAGTAATTATCGACCAATCTCGCTAATTGACGCTGATTGTAAAATCTTCTCTGCGTTCCTGCTCTCGCATCTTGAGGATTGGGCCTCTGCAGTTCACCCCCTGGATCAATTCCAGACTGGCTTCAGGAAAGGGCATTCCACCAATATCAATGGACTCGTTCTTAAATGTATACAAGAAGAGGCCTGGCTACAAACTAGGGGTTGTACCTACGTGGCATCAATAGATCTGATGGCTGCATTTGACTGCGTTGATCATGGCAGACTATGGGGTAAATTGGCTAAATGGGGGATGCCTAGTGGTCTCCTGAGACTGGTTAGTGGGGTATATAAAGCTGTGACATCCAGGTTCGTCTAAGTCAAAAGGGGGATATTTCGAGGCGAATATGATCTTACCGGGGAGTGAGACAGGGCTGTGTCCTGGCCCCCTGGCTATTTAATTAGTATTTCTCTGATGTTATGCTATCACTTGCCAAAGAAGGGCTAGTTGCCTCAAGGATTGGTAAAGATAAAATGTATGGCTTGCCTATGCAGACGACCTGCTTATCTTTGATCTCACCAAGGTCGGGCTGCAGAGATCACTGAACAAGTTTGAGAGTTATGCTGAGGACAATGGACTAGTTATTAATCCTACTAAAATGAAGATCTTGTGTTTTAGAAAAGCAAAGGCACAATCTAAAGGAACTATTTGCTCTGTTGGAGGTATGTCCCTCAATATTTCAGATACGGTCAGCTATCTAAGCTTTCATTTCTCTTCATGTAGGGGATCTAAGATAGTAACTGAGGCCCTTATCCATAAGACAAATCTATCAGAAGCTCGGATTTTGAAGATTGACCGAAAATTTGGAAGATTTACCCTCAAACCCCCTATGATGTTCTATGAAGGAAAAATTATCCCAAAATTAATCTATGGGCTGGAATTAATATCTGATAATATCTGTAAAACCTTGAGCAGAATTGAGGGGAAACTATGAAGGAGAATACTTGGGGTCCCCAACGCGGTGCCGTTATCAGCCATCCGCTTTGAATTGGGCATTGTATCCTTGTGGGCACGCGTGCAATGGGCCTGTTTCTCCTTCTACTCAAAAATGAAGGCTTCAATTCGAGACTTGTTATACCAATTGATGGACAGAAATCTGGATCATTCCTGAGTACTAAGTATTTTTTAAATTAGATCAGAATATGTTCTAAATGCGATTGGTGTGACCCTGGAAACTTTGATCTCGAACCCTATGAAGGTTAAGGGAGCTTTGTTTGATTTTGATTGGACCCAGACAATTAATGCCTTTCACTCTTATCCGTCCTCGAGTCATCTAGCCTATGAACATAGACGCAGAGGCTCATTAACTGAGATCTTGCTCCAATTCCCAAATCGCTTCTACAGAGGTATCCTATTAAGGGCCCGGTGGAACTTATTACCTACTAGGGAAATATTACTGTAGAGATCCTTAATTTTGCCAGACTCAGCTGGCTGCAGATTCTGTACGGAGAAACTGGAGTCGTTAAGACATCTTGTGGTTGAGTGTGCTCCATTACAGGGTCTGAGAGTTAAGTACCTGGGATCCCCAGCAGTGAATTTAGCTATGGTGGATGATGATCTTATATGAAAACGCTGCCTTGAAATTCATAATGCTCGGGAAGGGTTGGCTCTTTCGGGTCTCATTAAATCATTGAATCTCTGGATTTGAAAATACCTTGTTTGTAGGTTCTGACATATATCCTACTTTGAAAGAATTTAAAAATAAATATGTGAAACAAATGTATATTTGATCTATGTTTTGAAATTCTACAGGTTTTAATGTGGCCTTTTTTTCTAGTTTTTTTATGGTCATTGACATTGTTGTATATTGCTTCTACATAATGTGAATACTATTTTTCCTTTTATGTCATGATTTATTTAATGTTCCCTCAGATTGTTTCTCTCTCTTTTCTTTTTTTTTTAATCGATTCTATGTGGACAATTGTATCTTTTTTATCTCTTTGTTGATCTAATTATTTGTAAAGGTTTGTAATAAACCATATACAATAAAAAAAAGAAGGATCTCCGTCTTACTGGCATGAAGGCAGAGATCATTGGAGGAGCACCAGCGCTGAATAGCGGATAGACAGTCCGGAAGGAGAGGCGGCTGACGGAAGCTGGAAGGAGAGATGAGCGTCATCTGCATAACACTGAAAGTTGGAGGTGGAGATCTGGTGGGCCAAAGGGGTCAGATAGACATTGAAGAACCAGGGTGAGAGGATAGAGCCCTGGGGGACACCGCACGCAGAGAGAGTGGTGGTGGAGAGGAAAGACCCAGGTTGGAGCTGGGAGGATAGGTCCATGAGGAAGGAGGTCAGCCACTCCTGAGCTGAATCCGTCATTCCCAGGTTCTCACGAAGGCGATTGATCAGGGTGTAGTGATTGACCGTGTCGAAAGCGGAAGAAAGGTCAAGGGTGATGAGGACAGAAGGAGAGCTAGAGTCAAGATTGGAGAGCAGATCTTCACAGGTGTTCAGGAGAGCAGTGTCCTTGCCTCTGGATGCTCTAATCCAGACTGATGGTGTGGAGGCAGCCAACAGATTTAGTGTGGACAGTAAGCTGGGAGATAGACAACTTTTCCAGGAGTTTGCCCAGGAAAGGAGTGATAGAAATCGGGCGATAATTTGCTAGACAGCTAGGATCGGCAGAAGGCTTTTTTGTTGGAGGGGATGCAAAAGGGATTGCTTGAGGGGAGAGGGGAAAGATCCAGTGGCAAAAGAGTGATTGCAGAAAACGGCCAAGGCTGGAGCAAGGGTGTCAATGTGGTCCTCGGTGATTCTGGAAGAGCAGGGGAGCACCTGTTTAGACAAAACATTCATAGATCGGACTTGTCTCAAAACATTGTCAGGTGTCGAGAGAGAGAAGGAGGAAAAAGGAAGAGGAGAGGGAGAGGTAGCCAAAGGGGGCCTGAGAGAGGCAGTGGGAGAGGAAAGTGAGGACAGGAAGTCCTGAGTTTTAGTGGTGCATTGAGAAGCCAGTGCTGTGTAGGGAGCCTGGGAGGGGACAGGAGAGGTGGAGACTGCAGTAGGATTGGACAGCTCCTTGCAGATTTGAAAGAGTTCAACCCTGTGTTAGAGTCCACATTGATGTGGGCTTGGATGTGGACTCTCTTTTTGGAGAAGAGAGAGAATCTGTATTGCCTTTGGAGCAGGCGGCTGGCCAGTTTCTCAGAGGATGCGCGTGAAGCCCTCCACTTCCTCTCAGCCACCCTGTACTTGCGTTTCAGGGTGACGAGGTCAAAGTCATACCAAGAGTTGCACTTGGAGGTAGGCTTCAGACAGATTCTCATGACAGGGGCAAGGATGTCCAGAGTGTTGGAGATAGAGAGATGCAGGCTAGAGAGGGCTGTGTCAGAGTGTGAGTCAGCCACAGGAGTAAGCGGAGCAGAGAAGGTAGAGGCAAAGGCATCCACTGACACTCGCTTCAAGGGCCGAATGACTGAGAAGGAAAATGGCAGTGCTGGGGTAAGCTTTGCATGTGGGACACGCAGTTTCAGGTGGGAGGAGAGCAGAAAGTGGTCAGTCCACGATAGAGGAGTGGTGCGAGGGTTAGAGAGGGGGATGTCTGAGGAGATGAGGACTTCCAAGGTCCGGCCAGCAGAGTGTGTCGGAACAGAGGGACGAATGAAAAGAGAAAGAGAGTCGCAAAGGTTGTGGAAGAGCCAAGAGGAGGGATTAAAAGCATCCAGGTGGATGTTGATGCCTCTGAGGAGTAGAAGCTGAGAGATCGAGGCAAGAAGAGAAGAGGAGAGGTCAGCCCTTTGAGAGGAAGAGGGCGGCCTGGCCAGGTGACCTGTAGATGGTGGCCACAGTCAGAGAGAGACCAGGAGAGATAGAGAGCGTGCAGTCCAGACATTCAAAGGAGGAGTAGGCTTGCGTAGGAATGAAAGAAGCAGGGACCCACTCTGGAAAGATCAGGGCCACTCCACCTCCAGGTGGATTCTGGGTTCAGAGAGGATCTTGTAGCCCTCTGGGAGGAGAGTGTCAAAACTCATGACAGAGCTGGCCATGAACCGTGTCTTGCTGAGAGCGAGGACATCCAGGTCAAGGTCTTCAAGTAGGTGGCAGATGTCAGAGGATTGTTTGACAGTAGAGCAATAGTTGAGAGTAGCGACGTGGAGCAGGTTGCCACATTTGAAAGACTTCTGAGGTGGGGTACAGGAGGGAGATATACCCAGCGGAGGTTATAGAGGGGCCCTAGAGTGGGCAGAGGCAATAGACAGAGGTAAAATGGGGGTCAGAGAGGAGGAGGAGGTAGGCGCCAGAATGGCAGAGGAGGAAAGATGTGGCAAAGAAGCCATAGAAGTGTTACATGGAGTAGCAGGAGAAGAGAGGAAGTTGATAAGACGTGGGAAGTGCCTATTGAAAAGGAGGATATTGGGGTAAGGGCCCTGGGCCAAGACAGTCCCATTCAGATAGACATAAATGATGGTTCTGGAGGAGTGGAAGGAGGCCAAGAGGGCCTCCTTGCGGTTGCCACCATTAATGGGAGAGGAGGAGATAAAAGAGAACAGAGACCATATGAGGGGTCCATATGTCAGGAGATGGAACAACAAAGATGATGTCGGTGAGAGTCTGTCTGGAGGATGCACTGATGTAGGTATCAACGATAGAGAGGCCTGGGTGTAAGATCAGAATATCCCTCTTGAACTTTTTCCCTCCATACTTCGTGAGAGGTATAGGATAGTCGATGGAGTAGCAGTTGAAGATGGGAGAAATGGAGAGCACCATAGGGGGTGCAAGGAGGAAAGGTGGAGGAGGTGAGAGAGAGAAAGAGAGGAGCACAGCCCAGTGCCATGAACTGCGGGATGTGCAGGACGAGGGTGGGGGGGTCACACAGGGGTGCACAACAGTAGGGAAACACAAGAAGAAAGGCAGGGCACACAAAAAGGGGAATCATGGCACAGAAACAGCAGTAACCACAGTTGGATGGGGACCTAGAGAGTGGGAGAGAGCCTAGTGGGACAGCAGAGGCACTGTAACAACAGTAACAGCAGAGGGGTGGGAACCTAGAAGTAGAAGAGAGCCTAGTGGATACAGTAATACAGCAGCAACAATGTCAGAGGAGTAGGAACCTTGAAGGGGGGAAACAGACCTAGAACACAACTGTTTGCAACCGCAAACTAGGGATACACCAAGGAGTCAGAAAACACAAAGTACGGCTAACTACAAGGGAGGGGAAGCCTACGGTTGACCAGAGACAGGGTACAGTAAGTCAGGCGTATAGGTGGAAGTACACAAAAAGGCCGGGCAGTTTAGTAGAGAGCAGTAGTGGCTGTTCTCACTGCTGGTACCTTACTTAGATTACGGTCATAGCTGGTCGACAGCTGTACAGCGTACTTGCACTCCGTGTCGCTCCCCTTTCCGGTCAATGCTGGTCAACGGCTGTGCAGCGTACTCACACTCTGCGCCGCTAACCCTTTGTCACTAAACACCTGCGGCGCACAACACCCCAGCCTTGACTTGCTCGGATTTTGCCACAGAGGGTCCGATCCTCAGTTTTTCCAGGATATGCTGCATGGCCGTAGGGCGACATGCAACGTATCAAACGGCCCACGTCTCCTGCGGTGCGCAATACTGCAGCCTTGTCCTGCGCGGGCATTGCCTCATTCACAGAAGTAAGCATCTTAGTGATACACCAGTTTATACAAGGAGTGCAAAATGTGCGCAAAAGATGCACAAAGTTTTGGAACACATGCAGACATACTAAATTAAGCATGCAAAGGGGGAGTGACCACAGAAAGTTAGGAAAGATGCATGAAAATCCTGATTCACAAAACATGACCACCGGATTTGTTCCCAAAAATTCCCTTTAACATTTGCCCCTTTAACAATGTGGTGCAAGTGGCTCAAAAGGAATGCAACCGTTTATTTGCCCCAAAGAGGCACACAATGCATGCCAATCACAACCACCAACACATTATAAAGTTCCAGCACAGAGAAACAGGTACACCTTCCCAACATGTCCAATCCAGTAGGGATCATGCTGCTGCACTAAGTGATTGGGAGGGTCATGATATATAGGAGCAGAATCACCTTACTTCCACTCGCTGATGAAGAAGTGACCCAGAGATATTGCTTCACACCCCATATCATAGTGGAGATGGTGAGTCAGTTGGAGGGGGCTCTTACCACACCCACATTGCAAGCCCATGCCATACCACCACTAGTAAATGTACCGTCAGCTTTGCATTTCTTTGTCACAGGCTCGTTCCAGAGAACCAGTGGCATCACAGTGGTGATATCATAATCCTCACAGTCACAAGCCCTACGCCATGGCCACAGCATTTTACAACAAGCACATAGGTGGGAAAGATGGGGCTCCTGTGGACAGCCCCACAGAGGCAGGGGTGCCAGGACCTCATGTGGTATTAGACCGACATAGGCCGACATAGGCATTGGAAGAGCAGAAGGGTATATTCCCCAGGTGTGTTCTCAGTCACAAAAGCGCTGAGATTGAAAGCGGACCTACCTTTTGCATCTTATCTGGCACTGCGAGTTCTCTCCCAGACTCTTGCCAGCAACGACCACTGCAACGCGCTTCCTGGAGGAGGCGCGGCTTCGTTTGGACACATGATCTGATCACGTGATCTGGGGCGGACTCAAAGGACGGAGTTTGCCGCCCGTTCCGCTGTGTTCTCAGTCACAAAAGCGCTGAGATTGAAAGCGGACCTACCTTTTGCATCTTATCTGGCACTGCGAGTTCTCTCCCAGACTCTTGCCAGCAACGACCACTGCAACGCGCTTCCTAGAGGAGGCGCGGCTTCGTTTGGACACGTGATCTGATCACGTGATCTGGGGCGGACTCAAAGGACGGAGTTTACCACCCTCGCGGCGTTAAGCCTGGCAGGAGACAACCCATCGGCTGTTGTGCGGCTGTTTGGCGGTCTGAGGCGCACCCAACAGGTAAATAACTATCGCGTCTTGCGCGCGCTAACACCATCAAACATGAACTCTTAAAGTCGCTAACACCATCAAACATGAACTCTTAAAGAACTCTTAAAGATAATACCCTCGGATAATACCCTTACTCTTAAAGATAATACCCTCGTAAATTCTGTTTGGCGGTCTGAGGCGCACCCAACAGGTAAATAACTATCGCGTCTTGCGCGCGCTAACACCATCAAACAATAAAATTGTAACATCCGTAATGAGACTGCGCAGCTCACCTCTTGAAGAAGACATGGATGTACAAGATGGGTTTTACCTAGAGGCAGGATGCGAGCCAGGGAGGGGGGCATCTATTGTCTCAGACGCAGATCCAGTAACCTCACAGGAGACTCTAACCCATATAGACGCACAACAAACACCAGCGGGAAGATTCCCCAATCTTAACATTCAAAAAATATGGAAAAGAGGGCTAGAGTACACTCTGACAACTGAAAAAATCCAGACAAGAATCAACGATCACTTCCCTAGGAAAAGGAACAAGAGTACCAATGACCTAGAGGACATTATTGACACTAGCTGGCAATTATCAACACATAAACCCAATACCCCGGCCACAAATACACCTACAGAGGGGTCAGAAGCAAACGCTACCTCAACAAACAAAACTCAAGGAACCAGGGCAATCTCACCGAGAAACCGTAGCCAACAAGAAGAGCTATTGGCCATCTCACCAGAAGGGCCTCCAATGGCATCTGAAAACACACTGGCAGCCCTGAGCTATGTTTTAAATTCTCTGGTCTCAGTGTTCGAACTCCTAAGAACAGAGGTGCAAACACAAGCAGGCCATCTCTTGGAAATGTCGCAGGAAATTGCGAAAAACGAATCATCTTTGGTTGCTGTAAACAATATCATGAATAGCATTCTGATTCCAATTCTAAAGGAAACACAAATAGAGGGCATCAAACAGGGGCTAGACATCGCCCAAATTCAAAGCCTACTGAAGGAGGGGGCAAAAAGTAATTCAACCACCCATGAACTCTTAAAGATAATACCCTCGGAAATTCAAAAACTGCAAAACCAGAACAAGACTCTAAACGAAGAAGGGCCAAAAGATCTCTTCGATGACACACCACTCTCAGACTCAATCTTGGAAGAATTTCGAAGGCTGGCAAATGTCGATGTCGACTATATAGAAGTTATCAACAACAGCCCTCAAAAAACCCAAGAGGAGGAAGAAAAGGAAACCGACAGTTTAAATCAGAATATCGAGGCACCACAGAGATTGAGAAGGAAAAAATGTCACAAAAGGAACAAAAGGGGCAAACAAATAGAGGCTACCTTTTCTCAACCTTCAGGTGGAACAATGAAGAAACTCACAAATCAGAAAAACAAGGAAAAAAAGAAAGCAGGGACAAACACATTCCTGAAAAATCTAACTACTCCCACAGCTGAAAAGACAGCTGATTCCAGCGCTATTGCATCTCCAGTAACCAACTCTTCACAAACTTCAAAAGTACATGATGCCCTCGTAAGCAAGTGTGCTCCTGAGAGAATCCAGGGCAAAAAGACGTGCTCAACGGGCAGGGAGAGTCCTAGCAAAATCAAGGTTCAAACATCAAACTTCGGTATGCAAACGGATCTTATATTTCCATTATCTGCAGCTTCCGACAACCAAAAAAGTACACCGTTCTCTACAAACATCAAGATTGCTCCAATATTTCTAAAACAAAATTTACATAAAGAACCAAGAAAGGGACTTAGCGGGGAGCCCAAGCAAGCATTTATAAAAATGGCCCCCATCTTCCTAAAACCGTCAGGTAAAAAGGCTCCTGCATTACAAGAAAAAAATACATCTCCCGTGTCAGCCATCAAAGATGTCACATCACCAAGCCTCTTATTCAGTGAAGTAGACTGCTGGAACGGGTCCGGGAAATTTAAAAACCTGGAAATGTGTCCTCAATATGGAGAAAGAGAGAAAAACGAACAAAAACAACAAACCCCTACTGCAGGAAAAGAGGAAGTAGCGGCATCAAACTTTACAATCCCAAGATTGTGGCTTAGACTAGAGAATCAGAGTACAAAGACATCACTCTGTAGATCCGTCTTATTGTCAGAAATTCAAAAGAATTACAATCTCTTTCTTTTCGATTCAGAGGACATTGAATACCTAGCCTTCCCATTTAGGGAGGATAAATTCTTTGTGGAGATAGCTCTTACCTCAAGAAAGGCACAACAGGCGCTTATCAATAATAAAGACGATCTGGCTAAAGAAGGGCTCTGGGTTTATGAATCAGAGGAAGAAGGCATATCTGGAAATCACCGGTGGCATAAACAGACAGGAGAGGAACCCGCACCCACTGCTGTGGGTACTGCCGGAACTGCTAGAGGGCTCCAAAGCAACGCAACAAGTGGTCTCAGATTAAAAGACGATCTGATAACTAAACTCCCAGAAATCATCTCGCAAATCCTCCAGAAACTGGGCGAGGAGCAGAACAGTCTTTAGTCGGAGGGGTCTTAGATTAGTCTCCTGGAACACCAGAGGCCCAAGCTTTTTGAAAAAAAAGCAACTCAAAAACGACCTCTTAGAGCGCAATGATATCTTATTATTCCAGGAGACATGGTTAGCTAACCCCATCGAGATAGAGGGCTTCACAGTGCAAAACCTCAAGGCCTCTCAAAAAGCCAAAGGAAGACCAGCAGGAGGAATGATAATAGCAACCAAAAATTCTGCCATTAAAAATGTGGTTACGCTCTGCAATAATCCAGTGGGCATCCAGGCCTGTAAAGCAGAGACAGGACAGAGCGACTGCCGGGCCAATCTCATTCTGGTAAACATCTATTGGAACCCAGCCATTTCCAAACTCCGAGACTACATAGAAACTCTAAATGAACTATTCTCCACGGTCAAGATTAATCACATAGGAGCACAGATCGTTGTAGCAGGGGACCTGAATACAGATCTCATTAGTGTAGGAAATAGAAGAAATAGCTTACCTAAACACAGTACCACACAGAAAGGTAAACAATGGTGGGACTTCTTTCAATCATGGGATCTCGACATGATATCTGAAGACGATAGCAGTACGGACAACCCCGGACCAACATGGCGTCAGGGAAGGTTGCAATCAATAATAGACTACATCTTCGCCTCACCATCACTTACCCTGCACCCACATCATCTCACCTTAGATTGGGAAGGGGGAAGTGATCACGCGAGGATGGAACTCTACTTTCCTGAAATTCAGTGTTCTACAAACCCACACATCAGACAGGACTTGGAGGGCTCTAAGGGGAAACTGAAAGTAGTCAAGTACAAACATGGGGGGGAAAACTTGAACGATCATTTAGCAATAGTTCATCCCTCAATAGTGGCCGAAGAGTGCCATCCAGAAAGATTCGGAAAGTTTATATGGTCCATTTGCCGACCAAGTGAAGTACAAATAGTGGGGAAACAGACACATCTCCACCACTTCGACGAGGAAACTTTCAAAAGGAAAAGAACTCTGCGACAAACACTGCGAAGCATAAGACAGACCAGAGCAGAAGATCCTCTAGGCTGTATTCAAAAACTTAAAAAAACCAAACAAATTTATAGAAACTGGTCCAAGAATCACAAACATTTAAAAATACAAGAGGATGGGGAGAGAATGCTTTTGCTTCTTAGTACAAATAACTGCAGAAATTTTTGGGCAGTTCTAAATCAACTTGAAACTGGCCAAAATAGTTCTCTTTGCAACTTAGTGCCGGAACACAAGTGGGTAGACCATCTGGCCAAGAACTTCGAAGCAACAGGCTCAAGAGACATTAGCATCTGCAACATCACCTGGTCTCTGGAATTTACCGAAGAGGATATTGAAGAACTCATAACATCATCCTCTACCTCGAAAGCAGCAGGTCCGAACGGCCTCACATATCAGGTGTTAAAAAATCAGCCAAAACTCTGGTCAAAAATGCTATTTCATCTCTTTCAAGGAATCCTGAGGGAAAAAACTTTTCCACCGTTGTGGAAGAACGCAGTGATTATTCCATTCTTCAAAGGGGGTGATAGGCTAAGTCCAACATGCTATCGACCCATAGCCCTCTTGGATATAGACAGTAAAATATTCATGAGAATATTATTGAGGGAACTTTCTCTATGGGTGGACTCAAATGAGATTCTCCCCCCGCACCAAACAGGCTTCAGGAAGGGTCTTTCTACCAGCCTTAATGGCCTTACACTGAACCTGTTGAGCGAAAGCTCAAATGAGAAAGAAGGCTCGCCGCTGTATGGGGCATGGGTAGATCTGTCCAAGGCATTCGACCTGGTGGACAGATCACTCCTCTGGCAGAAACTGAACAACTGGGGAATTCCAGCCCCCCTGCTGGCTATGCTCGTCGAACTACATAAAAATACTACGATTAGAGTGAGGCTGGATGACGTCGGCAACCTATCAGAAGCAATCCAGGTCCTTAAAGGGGTACGACAAGGATGCTTGGGTGCACCACTGTTTTTCAACCTATTTCTATCAGACATTGGAGACTTTCTGGCCTCGGCGTTGCTCATCTGTCCCAGGATTAACAGCAGAAGACTACACTGGCTGGCCTATGCGGACGATCTTGTTCTTTTGGATGGATCAGCATTAGGACTGCAACATCTTTTATCCAAACTCAATGAATATGCCAAGTTAAATGGCCTAATAATCAACCCACTAAAATCCGAGGTCCTGATTTTCAAACATCCAAGAAAAAAGGTAACATCAAGGATCTGGGTGTTGGACAACGAGGAAATTCCCTGAGTAGATGAGCTCACATACCTGGGATATGAAGTCTTAGCCCATCCAACTGCAAACAAGGTGAACTCATCAATTCTCAACAAGACCTCGAAAATTATTGCGCAAATGAAAAACTTAAACGGAAAATTTTGTAAATTTTCATTGTCACCACTCAAGAAATTCTACGTAGGCAAAGCAGTTCCTGTCCTCCTCTATGGATTGGAGGCAAAACCTTTGCTGTGGAACTACGATTGGAACAAAATTGAGGGCCTTATTTGGAAATCGTCCATTTCGCTACCAATGTGCACATCGTCAGTCAGTCTGAGGTTCGAACTAGGCTTGACCTCATTGAGCTGCCGCGCAGAGTGGAAACTCCTGTCACTCTATCGTAATATAATCACAGCCAGCAAGGCCACTCTTTTTTTTTATATAAACCAACACCTAAAGAAAGCAAAATCAAACCAACTATCGAGCCTAGAAGAAAAGATTGGACAGATCCTGCATAAGCTTGATTTACCAATAGAAATCCTTCTACAAAACCCCTTGAAAGTAAAAAAAAAACTAAAAATGGCTGACTGGATCGAAACAATCACAGGAGTCAGAAACCTAAAAACACTAAACTCCTTCTTGATAGTAGACAGGAAACTTGGAACCATGCCACGTTACCTGGAAAAATTCCCAGATCGTGAGATAAGAAACAGCTTTCTCAGACTGCGACTGAACCTAGCCTACACAGGAGAAATATTGGCTCAAAGAAACCAGGGAGAGAAGGCAACAAAATTCTGTGAAATCTGTAAAACTTCGAACCTCCAAACTTTGAAACATCTACTGCTGGAGTGCGAAGGCACATGGGCCACAAGAGTGTCTTTACTGAGGAGATTTGTAAGCAGAGAAGAGAGTCTAAATCAAGATGCATTCTGGAACAGACTGATCTCCGGCCAGGAAATCATGCTCACTGCAGCGATAGTAAAAGTCTCAGAGAAATTTACTATACTAACAAAGTATCAAAAGATGACATGGCCTACTGAGCTTCCTGGTTGACATTCTTTGGCCCCCCCAGTTATTCTAGTTATTCCCTGGTTTCCGAGATCCTATTGTAATTTTATCTAAGGAAATGCACTATTCTTTTGTAAAGGTTTTTCTTTTAAAACCAAAAACAAATAAATAAATAAAATAAATATTCCCCAGGTGAGAGTAGGAGGTCGCTGGAGCAAGCAGCATGGTGGATGTGTTTGGGAGGTAAGGAGGTGGTCTCCATCTAACATGGCAAGAGTGCTGTTGTAGGCAATGGGGCGGTCCATTGGGCTGAGGCTCAGGGAGAGGACCATCCTGCACATGTGTCAAAGCATGTGTTGGACCATCATGCTCCTGCTGTGGCAGGGGGCAAGCCATGCCGAGGAAGAGAAGCCACAGGGACAGATGACCTCAACCTTTCCTCTCAACCTCTGACCTCTTACAGGATGCAGCATGGAGGTGACATTGGGCCTGCTTTCAAAAGCAACAAAGGTAACAGATAAGTTCACATCATGATAACTGTTCCTCCTTATAATCTGGTTTAGTTCTCCTTCCCCAGATCCAAGCAGGGTTTTGCTCAACAGTTCCAAAACGATAAGGAAATCCTGTGTCATAACAAACATTCCACTTCAGTTCTCGTTTTGTCCCAACTCGATAACACAAAGTTCTAACTTGAATTCAAGCAACAGTTCACAAGTGCTGAACAAAGTTTTCCTCTTTTTACTTGAGACAAAGACCTTGAAACAACTTCTTTTCATTGGCAAGACTATCTTCTTATTTCATTAGTTTAAACAAAAAGGTCTTTGTCAGGATATTTCTGCACCAATTTACAAAACCACTTGCTTGACAATATTAAATAATTCTGCAGCAGTACACACAACACTTGCTTCAGCGATATTACATTTTCAGGATGATTCTGCATTCATCCACAAAAACACTTTAGTAATTCTTCAACTTCTTCTTTAAGATTTTAAACACACCAGAGTACTTCAATGGCTTCCACCTGGTCCACTCACCTGCCAGTCCTACTAATACAAAGTTCTCTGCTCTGGTGTACACTCCTTCCAGAACAAAATGCTGCACCGCTCTCTGTCATGATTCCTGCCCCTTATGTCCCCAGCCCTCCAAGATGTCAGGCTGGAGCCAGGCCACGATCACCTACATGGCCCTCAAGGGCCTCTCTATCCCTCCAAAGACCCACTTGGAGTCAGACTTGGCGCTTGTGGCACCAGACTCACTCACTCCCATAGGATAACATTGGGGATTGGACTTGTAGTGCATTGATGGGGACAAGATGGATGCCCCCACATATTTCGGTTCCCAGAACTGCATGTGCAGTCTAGTCTTTTGGGTGTGGTTCAGCCCAGAGACACCTGGGATACCCAGAGACTATTTAAGCCACGCCCAGGCTGAGAAGCATGCTTTGCGTTTTCTGCACCTGCAGCATGACACTCACCGTGTTCGGATCGGTCTTCAGTAGGCCTGCATCTTTTGTCTGCGCTCAGCTCCTGCAACAACAAGAACACTGTTAGGAACAGCCTTACCTTGCGGCACTTCTGACCATCGTTCATCGCTCCTTCTGTTCTGTGGGCATCTTCGGCATTGTCATTCCCATCCCGGCACGCCGCTTCCTAAGGAAAAGGGAAAAGAACAGAAAAAAGGCATTAGTAAGCATTCAGCAAATCTTCGCTTATTTTTAAAGACTGTACGAGCTCAAAACGCTTACCTGAATCCCAGCCGCTCTGGGGGAACTCTGTCTCCGGAACTTCTCATCCATCTGCAAGAGAGAAAAGACACTCCAGGTTAGCGTGGAAACATCTAGAGGCGCCGCATACCGCTCTTACTCACCGCATTTCTTCTTCATAACCGGCATCCATGCTGAAAACGTTGTGGCACCTGAAAGACACAGAAAAATAACTCAGTTCAATACAAATATGAAAGGGTCGCATCGCGCATCGTGCTCTCACTCACCTTCAGCGCTACTCATCTCAGCAGCATGTCACCATCCCCGGACGCCGGCCATCATCGAAGGAAGGATAGGAACGAAGTTAGAGAACTGATCAAAAGACTCATTATACTTACCTGTCGGACTCTTGCCAGTGATGTAACTAGGCAGCAACGAGCCTGCATCAATCAACGCGCCCCTGCGCTGAATGCAGGACAGAGAGCACACTTTCCAAGAAAACAAGGTGAGCTGTGGATCAAAGGGAAGGGTTGGACCCTGGGGAAGAAGGGGTTCAAGCACACAGAGACAATAGTGAGTTAAACTCTACCAATCCTGTGTTTCAGGCCCAGTCTCCAGTCGAGTAGACTCCAGGGAAGGGTTCAAGGTCGTAAGAGGTCAGAACAGGCTGAGTGACGTCCCCGTGGATACCAGGTGAGCGTTACACTCTCTGACCTGGTGTACTCTCATGCCAGCCCAGAATAAATGACTCACTGCAAGTACTTCTGTGGTAAGGGTTAACTTCAAACAGGTTAGCAATGTATTTTGCTACACAACATCAAGTTTAAGAATGTCTTCAAGGGAAACACGAACCACACTGCTGCTGTTTGGTAAAGATTTGTGATTGCCACACTCAATACAGGTTATGCTCCACTCCTTCTGACTATCTTCTATCAGAAGGGCAGCCCTCCTGCCATTCTTTTTTCTCCCCTTCCGCATTAACCAAATACTGATAACGATTCACACTTCTTTAGCTTTGGCAATGTGGTTTTAAGCCATTTCCTCTTATGACTTCCTTTACATAAGGGCAATAGTCTTTACAAACATCGAAATTCTCAATTGCCTTCTTTTGACTTGGGCAATTCAGTTTTTTTATAAATTGCCTTGGTATGTTTCTCTTTTGGCTTTGGCAATAGTGGTTTGTATTTTCTTCGTTCGTTATTGCCCTCTCTCGTTGTTGGCTTTTAATATGAACCACAATGTTATAATCAAACCCTGTGCTTCTGTTTTCCCCACATGGAATGGCAGCCCCTACTTCGTGGCTTATCTCCGCCCGTGTCTGTCAACGGCAGGACTCTCTTGACCCCCACAGCTCTCCGCTGCTTGCCTGCCACCGGCACTTGTCTGATAATGGGGAAAACTGTTAAATTGATGACCTTTCTGCTGCGCAACCTATGCAGCTGCCATCCTCAGAGGGAGAACCATCACTCCCAACACTTCTTGCAGTGCAACGTCGGCAGTCAAGGTCATGAGCATAAGAGACCCTCTCAAGACCGGCATCCATTTTGAGCACATACGGTGGTCCTGGCATCTCGGATCTCATCTAACTTCTGCTTCTGCTGCCGCGTGGAGGTGTCAAAAATACTCTACCTTCTTCTACTGCTCTTCTATATGGTCTGCACCTCAGGGGGCCTTTTGTGCCTCCTAGTGTCCCTCATGTTTAGGTCATTATCCCCAATAGGCTGTGACTTGCAATCTAGTACCTCTGCAGTCCTTTTTTTTTGTCCCAGTACTTTGAGAATTGTGGGACTTCAAGTCCACACTGTCAAAACGAGCTTTTCTAACAGATTCTATTTTACAATAAGCCATTAGAAGTTTGGGGTCTTGGGGTCTTGGGGAAAATTATACAAGGGGGTTTCTCATTCTTTCTGACCTGCCCTCCCCTCATGTAATCCTCCCACAGAACACCCCACTGCCCCCCTGCCCCGGGTCAGCATCAGACAGCGTCTGCCTTTCCGTGGCCACATGAGAAGGGTCCCAGGCCAGGTTTCTTCGGTGAATCATCTGTAATTCATCACACCAAACCCCTGGACCCGTTCAGCCAGCCCAATCAGCGTCAGTGGCACCATCAACTGAGGCCAGATGCAAGCCCTTGTTACCAGTGCTGCCCCAACAAGCAGTTTGGGTGAATGTGACACTGCCAGCGCACGTCTTTGGGCAGAACCTCCTCAGTAACGTCATGAAGCATGGAGGGACATACTAAATGTATTGCAGGACTCCTTCAGCCAAGGGAGCTCGCCCGTGTAGTGGTGGTAGACAAACTGAGGAAGCATATGGAACTTCGCCACAAGTTCATCAGCTGCGACATAGCAGAAGAACTAAAGTTAATTGTATTTGCGAACAATGTAAAGACATGTTACATGGAAGAAATCTTAGAAGAATTTGAAGGACTGTTCCAAGGAGTAGGATACATCAAACAGAAAGTGGTCTGGTTACACATAGATAAGTTAGTACAACCGATGGCCTCCACCATTAAAGGATGCCCTTCCATGGCAGGATATAAGTGGAGAGGGCACTGAATCGAATGGAAGAACAAGGAATTAATGACACGGTACAAAGGCCAGCCTCCTGGGTGTCCCCCATCGTCTTCATAAAAATAAAAATAAAGCAATATGGTGAAGGCTGTATCTGAGTAGATGTGCGCATCCCAAGTGGAGCAATCAAACAAAAAAGACACATCACCCCCACTAGGGACGATTTACTAGCCAAACCCTCAATTTAAGCAATGGTATCTGCAGTTGATGAAAAGCAACAGCAGGGTCCGTTGGGGCTGTGCTTCAATAGCTACAGGACAATTGGCTCACCTTACACAAAAATAAATGTGAGTTCTTCTAGAACCAAATAGAGTTCTTGGTGTACGTGTTCTCTGATCAAGGAATGTTTAAGGAATAGCTGCTCACCCAAAGAAGGTGCAAGACATCCAGACTACCTGTGCCCCCACTATGTTGCCTGAAGTCTGTAGTTTTCACAGCATGATCACATACAGTGGCTATATCATTCCCAGCATGTCCATTTTCACCATTGCATGAACTTTACAGTTGAAGAACAATGAGTGGAGATCGGGAGTAGAACAACATTCTCTCTTTAAAGACATCAAGAGGTCATATTGAAAGACACAACAATGACATATGTAAACCCACCAAACCCTCCAAGGCTGTTTTGGATACAAGTCCCTGCGGCTTAGAGGCAGCACTCACTCAGAAGGATAAGAATGGGGAAACACGGCTTTTTGCATACGTCAGCAGAACATTAACCCCAATGGATCAGAGGTACTCCCAAATAGAAAAGGAAGCCATTGCCATCTTAGGGGGATGTCATCACTTCCATCTAAATGTGTACCGCCATCCCTTGGCAGAGCAAAAAACACTTTTACCCCTATTTGCAGGATCTGCACCTCACCCTCCACTGCAAATTGACAATTGGACACTACAAATGAGGAATATCAGTACACATTACAATATCAAATGGGGTAAATAACCCAGCGGACTGTCTTCAACCTACGAAGGAGGAATAACAAGAAGCATGAAAAACAAGAAATACAAACAACAACCCAAGAAAGCCTGATACTACAACTGCCAATACATGTTTATAAAAGATGATGCTGAAAAATATATTAGCCAAACATGGATCCTGATAATTTCCCAATTCTTATAGTTAGGGAAATAAAGTTGTCACATGTTGGAGACTAGGGCATCGTAAAAACCAAGGCCTGCTTACTTGTTCTAAGGAAATGATGACATGGGGGACAATGGAATGCTTGGCATGTCAAGTGACTAGCCAGGCGAGGCCACAGCACCTTTGCTATCAGATCCATTGAGTGAAAAACTATGGAAAGTCGTGAATGCCGATTTCTGTTAATTCCACAATGGGGAACAGCCACTGATATTAATGGACACATATTCACAATATTCTGTAGTGGTGGTGGCAGCAACCCTCACAGCAAATGTGGCAGTTCCCAAGATGGAAAACATTCTGGAGGTTCATGGTCTTACAAAAGTAAAGTGGTGAAGACAGACAACGGTCATCCGTTTCAGCAAGGCTGGCGTTGGCAGTGCTGTCTTGAAGAAATGGGAATCAAGCATAAGAAGATAACATCTCGCTAGACTCAATGGCAACCTGTTCTATATGATATGATATGATATGGTATTTGTAACGCGCCTATACACAAGTGTTTAGCCAGAAAAGAAACATTCCAAAATATGCCAATTCTTTCTGACAAAATCCCTCAACATACTGTGTTGGTCCACTGATTGCCATTTCCGCCGACACTGCAGAACACCCAGAGACCTATCCTGGGAACTAAAGGAGCCTGCAGGGAATGACCTTCCCAGAAGTCTAAGTTCCATCCGGATAGGGAAATGGTCGCTGACTAGATCATCCAGCACCCTAAACCCGCTGACACAATCCCAACATTTTACAGAGACACAAACATAATTAATGATGGAGTGCCCCAGCGTAGAAAAAAAAGTAAAATTCCCCACAGTGTCTTCCGGGAAGCGACCATTAGCTGCGTGCAACCCCCATCCATAAAGAATCTTCCAAAGCCTCAGCCCCTCACCACAGGTTCTGACATAAATAGGATTGAACAAAGTGTCACCAGGTTCATTACCCAGCCTATCATTGAAATTCCCCCCACACCCTAAAATAAGCAATGCCTCATTTACAGCCACCCATCTGACCAAACCCTGCATCACGGAGGCAAAATTGAAAGGCACTTCTAACCAAATTGGGCATGGGGGCTATTGTAAAAATGAACTACCAAGGCATTGCAGCCGCCCACTCTGCAGTGTCTTACTGCCTGCAGAAAAGGAAAGGGGGGGGGCTCTAAATTAATATTTTCACTCATCAATATCGACTTAACCAAAATACATAACCCTCAATGATAGCGCACCCTCACACCCCCCAATACCGGCTCAGAATAGGCCCTGAACATCTCCACAACGACATTCTCCGGCACCCAGGACTCCTGTATTAAAATAATATCAACCCCTTCAGAGAGTGACATCGATTCGAGGTGGCCTAATCTAGTGTTAATACCCGACATGTTCCATGAAACACCAGCAATGCTGTGCCCCCCTCTCTGCTAGGGTCCTAACGTCCCTAAAGTTGCTTATATGGACGGGGCTGAATGGCAGAGGCATACACCCTGTCCCGTGCCAGCTGTGAAATCTGGAAGGGCGCTGAGGAAGGCTGACTCAACCTCACCTCCAGTTCAGATCTAGTAAAGTCGATGATGGGGCGATGAGGATCACTAAAAGGAAACAGTATACAAAACCTCAAACTGTCACACGGATAAGGGCATTTTTAAGTGTTAGTGGGTTATTGTCAGCAGACAGTGGTGTACCGAGCGACGGGGGGACTTACCCTCCCCCCCCCTTAGCTCTTTCAAGAATCAGACCGGGACATTTGCAGAGGGACACCTCTCCCATTCGGCACACTCATTGTCATGTCAATGAGGGAGCCCAATGGGAGGGGTGTCCCTCTGCCAGGACAATGACGGTGCCGAGCAGGAGCAAACAACAAAAAGGTGTCTGTGTCACACCCTGCTCTGGGCCACTGCAGCAGGTGGAGTGGTGTGGGACACGGGCACCAGACAGTGCTGTGTGCTCCAGTGGCGTAATTTTGGGCTATGTTGCCTCGACCTGGCTAACCTACAGAGCCGTGGCTGGACAGAATCCCAGAAACGGCGCATGGGTTTTACAGTTGCCAAAGACCCTGCAATTACTAACATAAAGCATTTTACTATTAGCATGCATTTTTAGGCAATTTAAATCGTGATGAGGGTTAGTACTTGCATGTCAGTGGAGTTATTGGAAGGGTGGGAGGGGACAGGAGACAGCTCATTCTCACAGCAGTCTTTAAATGTGTGTTTTCAGACGGGAAGGAGAGAGTTAACTGCTTATAACATTGAAGTGTTCACCAGAATAGTCTCATTAGAATGTGTAAAGAAGTTAGATGCCCCCACACAAGTAAGGTTCCCCTCCCACACAGTCTGCACTCTGAAGTTGCCACAACTCCCAAATTTTACCTTAGGTGCACCCCTGGCATGCTTTGCCTTTAGTACCAGTCATGGGTGCATTCACTAGTATGACTGCAGAAAGAAGTCTGGTAATTTCCTTCGGGAGATGGAGTGCACCCGACTCCAGAAAGACATGATCTGACTTCTTTCTGAAGTTGGACTAGTGATGCGCCCAGGGACTTAAGAAAGCAACGGTGTAGTCGCAACGTGCTTGCTGCCCTGCAACTAGAACGTTACCTTTTGTCCATGTTCGGCCCCACTATGCATGCTAGGAAACCAGGAAGCTCTCCTGCTTCCCTGTCTGCGTAGTGGAGGCAGAGATAGGCTGGCAGTCTGCATTGTGGAGGCTAGGCCTTCTTTCTGGCAAAGACGGAGCAGCACTGGAACAGATATGATTCTTTTTTATGTGTATGTCTATGTATTCCTGGTGCTGTACTGTGCGTTTCTGATGTATATGTAGTGGGTGACTTTTGTGTGAATGGATGGGTGTGGGTGTGTGTTTGTGCTGGCAGTGGAGGATGAGGCGCAAATGCTGGTGTATCAGGGTGAGGGGTGTTGTGCAATAATGGCACTGCCACTTTTTTTAATGGGCATCCATGATAAACCAAGCATTGTATGTGTTATTACGTGGCTAGACTAGCATTTGGGGGAAGCCAGTCTAGCCCTTTCTTACTGTGGCATGACCTTTTGTCTGGGCATCCTGTCTGAGACAGCAGTCTTGCCAAGTGCTCCTGCTTGGTGTGGCTGCCTTCAGAACAGCCGTCTGGAGCAGGACACAGACAGCAGTGTGGCCGTATGCTCTTGCTCTGCACCCTCCATGCACAATGAGGGCTATAGCAGTAGCAAGCTCTGTGTCCTACTCCAGGCTGTTAACTGTACTGCAGGCCCAATATGGGGCAGAGCCAGAAGCAGAGCAGTAGCACACAACTCCATGTCCCACTCTTGTCCGAATGTTGCAGGGAGGGGGTACGGTGTCAAGTCATCATATGGGGGCAGGAACGATTGTGTGTCTGTTTAGCATTAATTTTCTAAAGTGCACTAGGAGGGAAAAGTAGCAGGACTTTTTTTGTGGCACGTTCCCCACTCTTGCAATGCTTGATACTCCCCTGTCAGCAGATGATCCTAGGTTATGCAAAGCCCCTACAACGGTACACCTGAGCCAACACTTTACTGCCACTGCAGTGGACCCCAGTAGCTGAAAAAGGGTTTAACAAGTTAAAGAATAGTTTAGCCAGTGCTCCTGCATTTGGTCCCCCAAACTACAAGAACGGATTTACACTATACTGTCACAAGACAAATATTTTGACTCTGGCTGTCCCAACCCAGAGACCTGGCATTCATCATATGTTTGTGGCTTACTATAGAGAGAAACTGAACCCTGTTGCAGCTGGCATGCCACCTTGTCTATGATCAGTATGCCGTAGCAGCACCTGCACTAGAACAATATGAAAATATTGTGTTGGGATCTTCTTTAGAGTTTGCAGGTCCACATTAACTGGCCTCCCTCTTGTTGAAAACTAAGACCAAGGATGTGGTTATATCTTGAGCCAGTAAATATAAAATATTCCTCCTGAATTCCTCTAATGTTACTTTGACCAGGTGCCTGTTGTTGAATTCAGCATACATGCTTCCCACTGCCGAGGATGGTTAATTACATAATACAGAACCCCGTGATTCTGTTGCTATCACTTACTTCTTACTGACAACCCAACATGATTTAACTGATGTCCCACTCCCCTAGTCAAACCTGATTTACTTTGTGGATGGCGTGTGTTATCGAGATGAGAATGGGAAATTGGTTTCAGGGTATGCAGTATGTTCACCTCAGGAGGTGATGGAGAGTGAGACGTTACCTCAGTTACTTCTGCACAGATTACAGAGCTGGTGGTACTAACAAGGGCATGCAGACTAGCCGTTCAACAATCTGCTAATATTTACACCGGTTTAAGGTACACCTTTGGGGTAGCCTAAGATTTTGGTTTGATCAGACTTGGCAACAGAAGAGGTTCTTAACCTTGACAGGATCCCCCATTGTTAAAATTGATTTCTGAACTCTGACCTGGTGGGAAGAGGTTCAGAAGGCCAGCCTAGTTTCTTGGAACAGGGTGACCTCTGGACAAGCCAGACCAATCAAGGTAGCTATGGCAGGCGGTCAAGACTTAGGGCCTCATTACACGGTAATGAGCGCCATGGCTCATGCCGGTAAAATACTGGCACCGCCTTGGCGGAAAGGGGATTTACCGCCCCATTCCAAGGTTGGCGGGGCGGTAAATCCTCCTTCCGCCATTGCCCTTCCCCATTCCCATTTCTGCCCCATAGGGCTCTATGGGAATGGGGAAGGCGCTAATTACGTCACCGCAATTTTGCGGTGCCGTAATTAGCTCCGAGGTCCCTTAGCAGGTTGGATTTTAACGCCTGCAAAAAGCAGGCGTTAAATCCCCCAACCCGCAAAGGGACCTCGTAGTAAGGCGGTAGGGATTTACCGGTATTTTACCAGTACCGGTAAATCCCTACCGCCATCCGTGTAATGAGGCCCTAAATCTCAGGAGGGGTGAGGGTGACTGAAAGACCTCAATGAGCACACAGAGCAAGGACACTTACAAATTACTCCCAGACAGGTGTTATATCAAAAATAGACACATATATTACAAGGCCTTTGTAACTTTGTAAGTTCTGCATCCTACCGCTAATTGCCCACGCCATTTGTTAGATCTGTATATCGCCCTAGCAGGGCTACTCAGCTTGCCCACTATAATCATGCATAGTTGTGTGTGCATTTCGCCTTTAGCAATGGCAGCAGGTGACTTTTTCCGCTCTGAATTACTTCAAAGCCGTGTCGAGTCACCCACTTGCTGCACAAATGCCACTAGTCTTGCCCACTACTTTGCCTGAACATCACCTAATTCTCGCACCCGTACGCCCACAGTAGAGTACTACAAACTTTATTACCTACTACTACTGACTGCTTACTTTGCTTCCATTGTTCCTACCGAATAGCATTAATGCCCATTGATGTACCCTGTTTGCACATCCGCATCAGTGCCCGCCCACTGCGACCTGCTCATGCAAATCCTTGCGTACCCTGTTGCCAGCGAGGCCACTCTATGCTTTCATGACCAATTACTCTAACTGCAATACCCAACTGCATTACTGTATGCTCACTGCTCTGAATGTCAGCCACAGCGCCGCTATTACTGTTTGACCCCTCTGTGTCCCTTGAAATTGCCTATTGCCACCGCCACTGCCAGCCACAGTGTGCCCCTCTGACACAGCCTACTTTTAGCTATTGCATGCCCCCTGAAATTGCCTATTGCCTGCTACTATGTGCCCACTTGAAATAGCCCACTGCCAGACTTTGTGTACCCCTTCTGAAATTGCCTACTGCTAGCTATTGCGTGCCTTTTGAACTTGCCTATTGCCTGCTACTGTGTGCCCACTTCAAATAGCCCACTGCCAGACTTTGTGTACCCCTTCTGAAATTGCCTACTGCTAGCTATTGCATGCCCCTTGAAATTGCCTATTGCCAGATATTGTGCGCCCTTCTGAAACAGCCTACTGCAATCCACTGAGTTGCTCTCTTACCTCAACCATATGGGACCAGCCTACCCTCACTCATACGCCCCTTACCTATGCTAAGCTAGACTGCATTTCCCACCACTCCCACCCACCTACTACGATGCGCCTTAACAAGACTCAGGTGGCCTCTTTGTTGTGCCTTACCATACCAATTATTGCTTTAATTATGTCCTCCTCTAAACACGCACCTTGACCCAGCTGGGACGGAAACAACAGACTTCTAGCTAGATTACCCGGCCTTAACAAGCCTATATGTTATAGCAACAAGGCCTTTAACTCCCAACATAAACCTACCTCATGGTACCCTAAGCTATGTCCCAACCTAACTATACCTTTCAACAATACTATTCAACCTAAACTCATTCCAATAAAAATCCAGAACACACCTAACGTAACCATATTATCTGGAGCCTTGATCAATGCCAGTTCTTTAGTGGCCCACGCCACTGAAATAGCGGACACCCTATCCTCTGATAACCCTGACCTCCTGGCAGTCACCGAATCATGGCTACACGAAGCAGCAGGTCCAGCACTCTCTCTAGCTATTCCTGAAAACTATCAATTAATTAGAATGGACAGACCTAACAGCAGAGGAGGAGGTTTGGCCGTTATAGCAAAAACTAACCTGCTCTAAGACTACTAGCTCAACCTCCCCTCAAATCATGCAAACTCCTCATAGCCAAATTGCCTATCTCTAACTGCAACACCTTAACAATCTACCTAATATATAGGCCACCTGGCCCCATTGGAACCTTCGAGGAGGATCTATCTAGCCTCTTAGCCAACAACACAAAAGATTCCTCACAAATCCTATCACTAGGCGATTTGAATTTAGTATTCAATGGGCCTCATTCCGAGTACGGCGCTAACCAATGGCGCTATTAACGCCTTGGTTGACGCGGTACCCGGACCGGCAGCGCCTTGGTGGATGGCGGAATCACCGCCCCATTCCAAGGTTGGCGGGGCGGTAATTCCCCATTCACCAAGGCTCTTCCCCATTCCCAAATGAGCCCCCATAGGGCTCAATGGGAATGGGGAAGATGCAAATAACGGTGACCGTTCATTACGGTCACCGTTATTGGCTTGGAGGCCCCTTTGCGCCCTCGACTTTAACACCTGCTCAAAGCAGGCGTTAAGGGCGAGGGCGCAGAGGGAACTCGGAGTATGGCGGTAAGGGATTACCGCCACCGGTCTCGTTACCGGTGGCCGCTATCCCTTACCGCCATACTCGGAATGAGGCCCAATGAGCCTGATGACAAACCAGCCCAATCTATAGCCACTATGCTATTTGAACATAGCCTAACCCAAAAAAGTTCTCACCCCAACCCACAACAAAGGAACGACTCTGGACTGGGTCGCTACCTTGAACTGTGATACCACCATCACCAAAATGACCCCTCAACATTGTACAGACCACTAACTTATCGACTTTACATTAACTCTTAATAAACAAACTACCAAAGAGAAAATTATGGCACCACCCCTACCCACTAGAGCCAAAAAATATATAACTCTAGGCAATCTCCTGCCATTGCTACTACCAACTATTAATGCTCTTCCCAATAACCTGCATCCTGAGCTCCTGGTAGAAAGCTACAATAATGCTATGAAGAAAGCACTAGATTCTATTGCCCCTCTAAAACATCAAAAAAGTAAACAAGCACACCTAAAAGCATGGTTCACCCCCCACTTAAAAGAATTAAGAATGCAAAAAAGGAAACTAGAATCTAAATGGCGCCACAGCCCATCTGAAGAAAATAAACTGAAACTTAAACTCTTCGCTAACAATTACAAAAAAGCAATCCTACTCACAAAAAAAAATCTCTTCAATGAAAGAATCTGCAATGCTAGTTCCAACACTAGGGAACTATTTGCCATCCTAATGGAGCTGGAATTCCCCGTACCCTCACTTGACAACATAGCCAAAGACAAACAATGGTGTACTAGCACCCAAAATGCTCTAACAAATAAAATCAAAACACTCCAAACCAAAATCTCCTTAAAAAAAGACTCTAACTCCCAATGAGACACCACTCATCACCAGCCCTACGACAACTAACACACCAGGCCCTGGCCCATTAAAATTTGCCAAAATCTCCATTCTGGAAACGGAAAGGATCATCGCATCCCTCAAACCGTCCAACTGTAAGGGTGAAAGCTGCCCAGCCTAGCTAATTAAGGATGCTGCAAGGGACTTAGCTCCCTTCATAACCAAACTGATTAATGCATCCTTCTCCTCTAACACTATCCCAAGCAACCTAAAAGAGTCTTGGCTTCTGTAAAGACGCCGGTGGGCGGTGTCTGTACTTCCGCTCTCTGTATGGTAGAGGAGAGGCACAGCGGACCCCAGCCAAGATTCTCTATTATTGGTATTGTGGTCGAGCAATCAAGGCCTAGCTTCTCAGGAGGTGATGCAGGCTGGTTCTTAAGTACAGTGTAGTCCCCAAGCACCCACAAAGGAATGTCCGCACACTGTATTGGTTAAAACACAGTCTTTATATAATTAATATTCAAAGGTATATACAATATCACGATAACGCACTGTGTGCTCGGAAAATCAACAATGGTAAATATATACAGTTCTAAAGTGGTACCACAACGATTATTAGATCTCATTAAAGTTCATCAACTATACTGTCAAAATGTCACACAGATCAATAAAGAGGAAACCAGCAGTAGAGAGAGGAAGGAAAGCAAGATGGTTGAACAATTGGTCGAATACTGGTCACTACCGTTAAACACAGCTCTGTGTGGAGATCCCCCCACCTGGGCAACCTGTAGAATAAAGATACAAGCCCAGTCCATATATTGCTCACACTAGACTTCCCAATAGTTCTGCAACCCCAAAGTACCTGGCGTTGTAGCGTTCCTCGTCGGGGAATCGACGCCCCTTCTTGAGTGCCCTCCCTTTAAAGCAGGCGTCACGGGTCATCGAACGTCTGACGGAGAACAGGTCGAGCTACGACGGTGAAGTGGCCGCGTCGTTCCTAGCGGTGCTCGTTGACGGGGATGCGTAAACATCCTGCAAGGAAGAGGCGTGGGGGCACCTCGGTGTCGATAGTTCTGGACCGCAAAGAGTTTGAAGAACTGTGGCCCAGCAAGGGCGTCAAGTCGTCGGCGTCTCTGTGGTCTTTGGGTGGCGGGAAACCCACCAGTGGATGCTCATCGGCGTGTCGACGGTCAGGCCTTCTCCAGCAGGATAAGACGGAGACAATGCGGATGAGAGCGTCCTTGGATCAATGAAGTTCTAGGCAAACGGGAGCATGGCTGCTCCGGTCGGGGACGGCGGTCGGCGACAGTGGCGGACAACAGTCCAGGCGCTTCTCCTTGGAGTTCCGCAGCAGTCCCCGTATCGGGTCGGCAGCCTGTCAAAGGTCTGTCTACCAGGGAGCTTAGGCAAAGATCAGCTGGTGCACGATGGTCCCTCGTAGCTCGGGAAGAGGGCGCCTTACCAGGTCCTCTCTGGGTCAGTCCTTTTAGACACAGGAGCTTTCAGATTGTGAAAGAGAGCAACAGCAATTCTTCTCAACCAGCAGGGCTTCAAGGTCAAGCTTCAGTTACTCCAGTTACCTGTTGTAGTGGACTTCAGCTTCTGAACACGATTCCTAGCAGTGAGAGGTGCCCAGATATACTGTTGATCTCCCATTCATTCCGCTGGGTCACACTCAAGCATCCAATCTCGACTAAGGGCATTCATGCAGGCAGGCAGCCAATCAGGCACACAGTGCATTCAGGCCATTCACTTCTCTCCAGACACTCACAACAAGTTATGTGTATTGGGACAAGTACCAAGCCATTTAACACTCCACACTGCATTCATACCGGTTTCGGGCAGGGCTGTCTCAATCATTGTGTCAACCACTAGATACTAGACACCCACAACACAGAATGCGTATTCGTCACACACTCCATTCACCCAGGTCCCACCCACAGGCGTACCCACAACATACGGTCGTTGAGAAGGCTCCAGCCAGTCTGGTCAGCACTTCCCCACACTTCCATATATGGAACTTCCACCCAACAGCCATTCAGGGGGAAGGGACAGAGTCAAGGCTTCCCGGGACTTCGGGAAGATCAAGGTAACAGGCGATGGAAGGCAAGAGCCCATGGGGGCCATTTTGTCTCCATCAGGAATCTACCGATTCCAATGACAGGGCCTGGGCACCCTAAAATGGAGGACGCTCAGGGCACCAGTCAATTCAGCACAGAGCTGCCACCAGCCCGTACCCTGCTCTGTGGGTCACACACAGGTGCCCAAAAACATACACTAGGGGCACAGGGTTGCACCCCTGCCCATGGGTGCCATAAGGGTATCCCATGGGTCCGTTCACCAAATCACCAAAACCAAAGGAGGGAGCTGCACCGCCAGGAGTCCCACATTAACTCCTGCGCGGAAAACACAACAGAACACACAATAAAAAGCAGTAAAGGACAAGGATACGGAGGCCCTGTCCCTCCGATGCATTTCCAGCATCACAGGTTCCACCTCTCCTCAAGAAGCAAACCCTAGACCCCGCTATTCCGACTAACTACAGGCCTATCAACACGGTACCACTCCTTCTCAAGATAATAGACAGAGTAGCATACCTACAAATCCAGCACTATCTTGAGTCTAACCAACTCCTAGGTGCCCGCCAATCAGAATTCAGACCGCAGCATGCACAGAGACGGCCTTAATTGATCTCAAAGTACAGATTGACGAGCTCAATGACAAGGGAAACACCGCCATGCTACTCCGCCTTGATCTGTCGGTGGCCTTTGATCTGGTGGATCAGACAGTCCTGTGTGAACACCTGGCATCGGCTGCCCACTTTTCAAATGAGGCCATAGCCTGGATCCAATCATTCTTGGACAACCGCACAATGAGAGTCTTCTCCACATTAGCATCAGCAGAGCCCATCAAAATAGTCTGCGGTATACCCCAAGGTTCTTGCGTCTCGACAACTCTGTACAATATCTTTACCAAGCCCCTATTTGACAAATTGGATAGACTGGGTGTCACTTACACAAATTACACAGATAACACTCTGATCCTCATTCCCCTTTCGGGCAATTTCGACTCTGATACCGCCTTGGTAAACAAAATATATCTCATAATTCAGGCATGGATGGCCACGCATGGCCTATGCCTGAATGATGATAAAACTGAAATCCTGCTCCTCGGATCCGCTGCCAACCTAAAAAAACTCAGCCCCACCTACTCGGCATTTAATATTGATGGCAATATAATCACAGTTGCCAAAGCAGTGAAAACACTAGGTTTTCACCTTGACTCGGCCTTAACGCTAAAGAAACAAGTGAACTCCTTAGCATCCTCAACCGCCTACATGTGCAAGCTCATTAGGGCAAGTAGAACTTTCCTCACCCAAACCAGCTGCATCATCATTGCCAACGCCCTAATACTTTCCAAACTTGACTATTGCAGTGCCTTGTATTTGGGAGCCAACAAACACATCATTGACAAAATTCAAACATTGCAAAACAATGCCCTTAGAACTGCCCTCAACTTACCCTCTAGAGAACACATTTCTAACAAAAGAAGAGAACACAAGTGGCTCAAAATCTGCAACAGAATCTCACTTAAAACAGCATCACTTACCTTCAAATGTCTTAACAACGCAGCCCCCCACTACCTGGCAGCAAGAATAGTGAGAAAAACATTGACTCGCCCCACCAGAACCGCCAATTCCTACCTCCTACAGATACCTAAATTGAGACTGAAAAAAACAGGCGGCAGCAGCAGCATCACAGTTAAGGTAGCCCAATACTGGAAGGCTCTCCCACTTCACATTAGAACAGACCAATCCTACTATAGCTTTAGACGGAATATTCTCACATGACTACACTCTAATGACCCCCAAGATTAACCATGTCTCAATTAACACCTATAGATCTTACTCAATCTGACTGTATATATGTATATTCTTGAACTGATTTGTCGAAATATAATGTGCCGTACCTTGTAACTAAGCTTTTAAGTACTCATGTTTTTCTGTTCTCTGTTGCGCTCAGTTACCTTTGGGTTTGGCGCGCCATACAAAATCAATAAACAAACAAACAAACAAACAAACAAACAAACTCAGACCATAGCAAAAGAATCACAGCAATACTAAGTAAATCAACACAATACTATCAATACAATGTATACACAAGACCACTGTGGTCTAAAGGGTTAAATGCACGAAGTATGTCAACAACCTAGATGGGAAGGAAACAGGCAGTGCAGGTAGTCTTTAGGCCCCTTCGGCATCATCAACACACCTAACTAAGAGTCAGTCCAAGCCCTAAGAAGAGAGGAGCCTTGTGCTCAATAGTACATCCAATGCAAGTGCACACGGTTGTTCCAATGGGCAAAACCTGGTCTCTCCAGGGGTCTCTAGCAGATCAGTAAGGTGGAGGAGGTGATGATGAATAAGTTCCCACTATTCAGGGAGGACCTCTACTTAAAGGCAGAGGCAGTTCCAGAGTGTGAGATGGAGTCTGTAGTTCGCACTAGCAGTGGAAAGGAGAGGGACCTTCAGGGGCCACTTGTGCGGGAAACTGCATGTCCAAATAAGGACTGCCCCGGTTCGACTCGACCTAGGGAAGGTGAAGGGACAAGATGGCCAAAAGACAGGACAAAGAACCTCGTGGCATGGTCATTTTGGAGCCAGGCCACCTATTCATGCCAAACACGGTTAACGCGGTTAACATGGCAGGAAAGGGTTAAAAATCATGCAAAAAGATAGCTGCCACCAACCCTGTCCAGGACACATCTGTACATCTTACAAAAAGTCCATCGGGAGTATCTAGGGCCTTTGGAAAATGACAACACACCCAAGTACACTGTACTGGAAGGTACATTGTGTACTTGTTACATGTTGCAGAAAAGTTGCAAAATGGGAAGAGGACTAAGGGAAACAAAGTTTCCCAGAACTGACTGTCTTACAGGCATATCTGTTTCCCCATTAAAAGTGAGTGAAAGCCCAGAGGAGTGCAGCTGAAGGCTGTGCTTCTCTGGCAAAGTCAGTTTATGGTGTCTAAACAGCAGCAAGAAGTTTGGGGGTGTACACATGGAGGGAAAATTACATACAATTATGAAATTTTTCGTAACACCCATTAAGAACTATCAATATGTAAAAGCACTCCTAGACGGTAAAATGCTCACTGAAAAGATATCTATAATAAGATGCGTTGCCCATCAGCACTTAGATGATGAAATCAGTTGTGGCAATGATTTTACTGATAAAACAGCATTAGCTGCTGTACCTGAATCATAAGAGGTGTATTACCTCCCAGTTGAGCTCATTCCTGAACCTTCTTCCAATAGAGGAAACATTGGCACAAATGCAGTGCAAAGAATAATTGGTCCAAGAGGGGCTGTTGATTACATGAAAATTCTCTGTGGCGGGATGACCATAGTCAATTAGTGGCACCAACCATACTACTGTCACATCCTGTTGGGGTGTACCATGGTCAGGCTCATGAAGGAAAGGAAGAGATGATTATGTAATTGAATAAGTCCTCCTGGTGTGCCCCCTAGTATCCCAAACTGGTTCAAGTATTTTGTAAGCGTTGCATCATCTGTATCCAGAATAATGTGGGAGAAATCGTTCCTGCCACCCAGGAAGCACATTCATCTCCTTATAGCCCTTTTGTAGGTCTTCAGATTGATTTTCTCCAATGCCCCTGTTGCAGTAACTGGAAGCATCTGCTTGTAATTATGAATGTGTTCTCTGGGTACGTGGAGGCGAATCCATGTTAAAGGGTTTGTGGGTAAGATATTAGGTGTACCCTTTAGTATTAACAACAATGAAGGGTTGCATTTTGTAAATAATGTGCTGAAAACACTCTTAACAACTCTTAATGTACAACACAATTTACATTGCCCACTCCATCCCCAATCAGCAGTGGCAGTGGAGAGAAGAAATGGTTTAATCAAGAATAATATAGCGAAGATCTGTCAGGAGGAGCAGACGTGGCCTTCCGCCCTTCCGCTTATGTTATTTGGTATTCAAAACAAGCAGAAAACTGGACTCAGTCCCTAAACACTTTTATATGGGCAGCCTATGAGACTTCCTTCCTCTACCCCTGTGACATCTGTCAATGTTAGTCTGCACTTAACTGATGACAACTTATTTGGGTATGTGAAGACCTTCATTTCTTTTGTCAGCTTTGTTCACAACCAGGTCAAGGTAGCTCTGGCGAAGGAACCAAATGTACTAGGCCACTTTGCAACCAGGTGAGTTTGTTCTGTTGAAGATCCATCAGAGGAAGTTGGCTCTGGCTCCACCCTTAAAGGGGACTTCCAGGGGTTATTGACCTGAAACTCAGCTCTGAAGGTACAGGAACACCCAGTGTGGGTTTATGGGACCCAGTGCAAAAGGCTGTAGCACCAGTCAATTGAGAAATAAAAATGATTGTTTTATGCATCTCCGTTATATTTGCTCCTTTGCTGGTCTATAATCTCTCTCATGCCTCTTCCTCTGAACAATTTCAAAGTTACAACCTCTTAACTATGGTGATCACCTGAGAAAGAGACATGGGCATGGTATAGAAGAAAGTACATAATTCACTGGCAGGGGGAATATATGGGTTTATGGAATGTTGGGAATGTAATGTGGATTTGTTACTAGGTGTTTTCCCGAAATCAGCTATGTGTCCCTGTGGGTTGCTCCCCAACCTTTGGAAAGCTTGCCCTAATTGGATTTCGGATGAGGATTACCTCATTGCTTTAAACAGAATACAATCCTCAAAATTGACCCTGTGAGGAATTCGACCATCCGCACGGGGAGTGTGCGCTCGCCTGGGCTTTTTTGACATTTTTTAATCAAAATGAATGATGGGAGATCAACCTCAGAAAATGTGTGGGGCTAATCCGCACACATTTTCCTCTGCTCAGCGCACAACAAACACATAGTCAAGTGTACCCCGGGGGACACAGCCTACAGTCACAGTACCCGCTGTCACATTTAGCTGGAATGTGACAGCCACAGGTACATAAAAGCATCTCATGAAGGGGGAAGGAAACACCTTCCTTTGGCCATGGCCAGCCTAATTAAAATATCAAAGGCCCCATAGATCTGCCCTTTCTATTGTTTAAAGATCTGCTGGTGGCAGCGCATACTGATGAGATTTAATTGAAGCAAGCCCACGGAAGGGGATTGTTTGCAGGAGTGACAAAAGGGGACAGGAAACCCAACACCTCTTTGATATGCAATGTGTCAACTTGAAGCTAGCTCCCACCCCTCTGTATGAAGGGCAGTGAATGGCATGTCTGGGACAACTGTTTACAGTAGGCAACCCCCACCGAGAGACCCCCTTTCAGAGGGAAGAAGTATGCAAATTGATGAAGAGAGAAGTCTGTTCTCGCCACACACTTCCAAGGAGACCTGCGCTTTGCACAAGAGTCACAGAGAGCTCAATTAACCAGAGAGACACTTTGATCCACAACAGACAGGAAGATGGGTGGGGCCTAGTAGTACATGTTGTCGCCCCTTACCTTTCCTGTTGCAAAGCACTCTGGTTACGACCTCCCGCATAACAGAAGATTGTTGGTGGGGACCCAAGATTGGTTCCTTAAAGTAGGCCTTGCCTGCACCAATCACTGGGGTCCATTTGGCTTTGGAAGAGGGCTGAGCCCCTCACTTAGCAGATCATCTGATGACTTTGAAAGGCGTAAGAAGAAGGACTCATTTGAACTCTGGCTGAAGGTACAGTCTGCCTTACAGCTTCCGCCACTGAAGGAAGGACAGGATTTCAAAGAGGGAAGCAAGATCCCTCCCCTAAACATCTCGCAGGGAACAGAGGAAGATACCGGACTCAGAGGACCCATCCAGCAGCTCCAGAACCAGTACCCAGCCAGCAGACAGCGTGCCCTGCTAGGTTCTGCCAACAAACTTCCTTGGTGGCAAGTGCCAGAGAGTCGCTGAACAAAGTACAAGACAGTTGCCTGCAAACACTCCCCTCAGCTTTGGCCCGTCCACCTTAAAGGACGACAAGAGCCATGCGAAGATGCTAGGAGGAGTGTCACAACAAACATCAACCAGCTTCCATATTTTAAGGACATTTTCGAGACAGTGGAGCCCTCGAACTGCGACCAGCTATACCACTGACTGTTGTCACGCTGCGGTCAATAGAGCTGTCTGAGATGCCTCAACCAGCGCTCCAGATCCTCCAAACCAGCACAGAGACAATGATTCTTGACCCTGAGCCGCCGTGTTGGCCAGCCTGCAGCTATCCATCCAACCTCGCTTGCCGAATTGCCTGCCGCCTGATACCCGCAGCTGTCTCCCATCTTGAACTCTGTCGCAAGAGCTGCAAAGCGTTTTGGAACCGACTCGACGCTGTCAGTCATCAAGATCATCTCAAGCACCAGGTACATTGTGGTTCTGTCCCCCTGGTCCTTCTCCGAAGGCATATAAGGATCCACAAAGGGTACCTGGTATAGGTCTATGGTCCTCCAGGTGAATATACACAATAATAATCAAAAATTGACCAATAGACAATGATGACAGGATTCTGTATGTATATAGTCAAAAAGTTTTACCAATACAAAATATTCATTTCATTTCATTATAATAGTTCATCAAATCGATCACAGACCCAACTCATATAATTCTTGTCCATTCAGCCTTCGTTCACAACTCATGCATACCATACTCATACCAGCAATTATGTAATCGCATAGGTATCTATTGTAACCGCAGCCAACATACATGACACATTTCCTAAATGTTACTTGTATATTTCACAGATGTATCCCTCTATACACATATAGGGGATGATTGTTTGTCGACACATGTTACGGTTGTATTTTGTGGGTGCAGAGTATCTTGCCCCAATTGTTCAGCCAACCTGACCATGACCCATCGGTTCCTCAATTTGATTTTCATCCCATTACGGTGAGTGAGCTTCAAAAAATCATCGAACACACGAAACCCTATCAATGCAGAGGAGATGCCTGCTCCTCGATAATCATAAAGACATGTCCCCCGCGGCTCCTAGATGCACTATTTACATTCATAAATACTTCCTTAAAGGAAAATAGCGTCCCAGACGAGATTAAAGCTACTATGGTTACTCCTATTCTTAAAAAACCAGGACTGCCAATGGACAACCCGCTTAATTTTCGACCTATATCCAATACTCCTTTTCTATTGAAAATCTTAGATAGGGTGGCATACGGCCAGCTGGCAGAACATCTGGAGAAATACCCCATTCTCCAGCCTAAACAATCAGGTTTCCGAAAAAAAATTGGGACGGAAACAGCTCTTTTGGAGCTTAAAACTAAACTCTTGGGAGATATGGATAGAAGGGGCCTGTCATTAATAATCTCCTTAGATCAATCAGCAGTGTTTGATCTTATTGAACACTCCATTCTCATTCCTAGATTACAAGAAGTGGCTAATCTTTCTGCCTCAGCAGCTCAGTGGGTTCAGTCTTTCCTGGAGCATACAAGCAGTAGAGTATGCTCAGCCTCGGCGGAAGCCACTCCCATATCTGTGTTATACGGAGTTCCTCAAGGGGCGAGCATGTCACCTTGTCTATATAATCTTTTTATGGCGCCCTTTTTCTTCATGCTTGAGGAGAGGGTCATATTCTCAAATTATGCAGATGACACGCAATGTGTCATCTCATTAACAGAACATCACGAGAGGGACGAGCTTGAGGTAAATAGAATTTTCACGTTAATTGAACGGTGGATGTTGGAAAACTTCCTTGCGCTGAACTGTAGTAAGACAGAGCTTTTGATTGTTGGTAGCTCAAGGGCTCTAAAAAATCTTGATCAAACATATAGCTCCTTCAAACTTGGAGATGATGTCATCTCTCTTTTACCGAAAACAAAACTTTTAGGGGTAACGTTGAATTCGACTCTGAGTATGAAGGCTTATGTTTCTACGGTAGTGGCAGGAGTAGCGTATTATGTTAAGCTACTTTCTCACCTGAGGCCTATGATATCTCAGGAACGCGCCAGGGCTATTGCAAGGGCAATAATTGGGGCAAAGTTGGACTATTGCTGCAGTCTTCTGCTAGGCATTAATCAACTGGAATTACGCAGATTGCAGATCGCTCAGAACTGGGCGGTCAGAGTGGTTTTCAGACTCCCCAAGTATAGTCACATAACAGAGGCTAGGAGATCTCTTCACTAGCTTCCGATAGAAGCCCAGATAGCCTTCAGAGTGTTGGTAATCACTTTTAAGTGTAGGCTACAACTTATGCCGATATAGCTACAAAATCACATAAAAGAGAAATGCAACCAGCGATCCCTCAGATCCGGAACACATAACCTGATTGTGCAGCCTAGAAGCAGGACTGCAAAGGCCGAAAATGGGTCTTTCAACGTCAGGGCTCCTTTTCTATGGAATAATCTTCCAGCCAGATTAAGGAGTCTGAACTCTTTGCAAATCTTTAAGCAAGAACTTAAAACCCACCTCTTCGCTTAATTCCTCAAAAATAAATAAGAGACTCCTCGCTATAACCTCTCGCTATCATTCGTCAATGCTCTAATATCACTTGAGATCTAATATCTAGGGTTAACCCAGCTGTACACACTCTGGTTGTCCCCTTATGCCTCATTGTTACCCAAAAGGCTCACCTAGGACAAAAGTTCCAGTAGTGATGCCGTTAAAATGGACGTAATCTCCACCCAGTTCTATCTCAACTACACAGTACACTGTACCCTGTCCTGCAGAGTGAGAAACAAACAACAAACACAGTGGCCTGTTCTTAGATATATGTTTACTTTATAACAGTTTGTTATTTGTGTCAAATTTATAGCAGCATATGTTGATATCAAAAAGGCTACTTACTAATTCAGGGTTTACAATATCTTAGACATTGTGTGTTTTTTGATTCCAGCTTCCACAGATTCTGGTCTCTCTAGATTCACATCCACAGCCACGCCGCAATATGAGATGGTGTGGTCATATAGGTACCAAACAACAATTCACCTATCCAATGGGATAGAGAAAACTGTGTTAGTGCATCTCAGTTGTAATATACGGATGTGATTTATCTCTTAATGGACACAGGGCCTCATTACACGGTAGGCGGTGAGCCATGGCGCTATTAGCGCCATGGCTCATGCCGGTAAAATACCGGCACCGCCTTGGCGGAAAGGGGATTTACCGCCCCATTCCAAGGTTGGAGGGGCGGTAAATCCCCTTTCCGCCATTGCCCTTCCCCATTCCCATTTCTGCCCCATAGGGCTCTATGGGAATGGGGAAGGCGCTAATTACGGCACCGCAATTTTGCGGTGCCGTAATTAGCTCCGAGGTCCCTTAGCGGGTTGGATTTTAACACCTGCAAGAAGCAGGCGTTAAATCCTCCAACCCGCAAAGGGACCTCGTAGTACGGCGGTAAGGGTTAACGGTCACCGTTGCCATTAACGGTGACCGTTAACCCTTACCGCCGTCCGTGTAATGAGGCCCACAGACTTACTTGATTGAGGTTCGCGTAGTGTCTAAGCTTCATGATGGAGAAGAAATTAAATTATCTTCTCACTGACATTTGCCGGTGTCCTTTTTATTTGTGTGGGCACACTGTTTACCATCTAACATTCCTGTAATTACATGAATGTGTCTGTCAGTACTTTGTGTCAGTATCCGCAATTGGCATGTAACATGTGTGGGTCAGATATATATGACCCCCGTACCGCTTGGCATACTAGTATGTCTTGCCAACCTTGCTTGTAGCCCCCATCTGGGGTATCATGTCTCTTAAGTTTATATGTGTTCACTGTTTTTAACCGTGTGCACATATCCCACATTAAGTTCTGTGGTACCCACCCGCTGTTTTCAAAGAGGATCCCTATTCCCTCCACTTCCCTTTCTCTTCCGTACGTCTTATGTCTTGAATGAATCCACCTTCCTCTCGGACACCATCACAAATGAATATCACATCTGCGCCTCTGATTCTTGTATGATGAAAAGCGCTGTGCGAGTTTCGGCTATAATCATAGAAAGAGGACAATGTCCTTGCATTGTATACTTTTTGTCATGGTGAGTCTTTTCACAAGACTGTTGTTGCCTGCTATTTCGTGTATAGGCACATCTCTCCAGTACTCAGTACAGCAGACCTCCGTGTTTTATCTCACCTCGTATTCAATTATCTCAATTGTCAAACTTCCTTATGAAAAAAGCATTATGGGAAAGGTAGTCCTATGCGTATGAGTGATTGTCTTAATCCTTTATTTGTTGTGTTCTATAATGCCAAGAAGCATTATGGGAAAAGATGTCTGATGTATGTGGGTGATTGTCTTCATCCCTTATTTTGTGTGTAGTATACTGCACAGGCCCACTGTCCCTTAGTTAATACGAGGGATTTGGGCCTTGGTCCTCTAGATATATCTTATAACAGTGCAGTATCTCGGACTGGTCATAATGGTTTAAATCCACTTATTTAGTCACTAAGGCATTCCACTCCACGGAGATGATAAGACCGTGGTGGACTCTATTTAGGGAATAAATCCAATGTTGTTCCAGCTTATGCAGCGCTGTAGCCATGTCACCACCTCTGCTTCTGTATTTAATGGTTTGTAAAACAAACCATTTCAAGTCTGTATCTTTGTGGTCTTTCTTCTTGAAGTGTTCACCAAGGGTTTGTCGCTCACATTATTGCGAATAAAAGATCGGTGTTCACCTATCCTGACTCTGATCTCTCGCATTGTTTTGCCAACGTATAATAAATTGCAAGGACATGAAATGATATAGATGGCATTTTTTGTCAGGCAATTTGTGTGATTTTTTAATTCCAATTTTATGCTTCTGTACTCGAAAACATATTTGGTCTCAGTAAGTGGGCATACGACACAGTTTCCACATCTATGGTGTCCAGTTATGGGCGGTAGATCCCACTGGTTAAGGATCGTTTGTTCTTTTGGTCCATCTCGGTAGGTGTGTACTAATCTTTGACGCAAATTACTGTTTCGCTTAAATGCAAACATTGGCCTTTTTGATAGACTGCCTGGATTCTGCACTAAACTCCAATTCTGGTTAATGATTTTTTTAATGCCATTACTGATTGGGTTGTACGTGGTCACGCACACCAATCTATCACTGGGGCTTTTTTCTTTGTTGGTTAAACTTATCTCTCTGCTGGTATTTGCAGCCCTCTTCAAGTTATCTTTTATCATTTTCCTCGGATAGCCTCGTGTCTGCAGGCGTTCTTTTAGTTGTTGTGCATGTATTTCATAATCTTCTCTGGCTGTACAGTTACAGCGTATACGTAAAAACTGTCCGTACAGTAAATTATACTTGAGTGCCTTTGGGTGGAAACTGGAGTAGTGTAGAAGTGTATTATTATCAGTTTTCTTTCTGTACAATGATGTTTCCAGGGATCTGCCTGCTTTTTTGATCATCAGATCCAGAAAACTTACTTGGTCTCTACTCCACTCTATGGTAAAATGTATGTTTTCATTGCAGGTATTAAGCCATTCATGAAATTCGAGCAGGGACGCACTGGACCCTTTCCAGATGATGAATACTCTTTCTTCTTATTTCATTGAGAAGTTTCACCAGCAAAATGTGTCTTCTGGATCTCAGACCATATCCAATGTCCATCTTTTGACATGCATGATATTGTGGAGGTTAAACACAGATTGAAATCTGTTTCACCATTAGTCACAATTTCTCTTTCGGTCCTGAAAGAGATTATGAGGGTAATTCATAGAATTTGGCCGAAATGTGTCGCAAGCGGCTGGCGCAGAGTGTCCGCGTGCGATTGTGTGCGCCAGGAACGTGCGCTAAAACCGATTTCCGCGCACAGCGTATTCATGGATTTTAGGCTCCCAAACCAGCCGTGGCGCAGAGAATCGCAGCGACCCTGCAGTAGCGCCAGTAACGCCCCCAAGAACGCCCTCGCGCAAGGAAAAGCCATCAAAATCGCTAAATCATCGCAAAGGGCTGCGCTAACCCTGGACCAGTTCACCGGGCTGGCAAACAGCAAACGCCAAGCGGGGAACGTGTATTTCAGGGGTGCACGGGAAGTTCCACACGCGATTGGCCCAGTGCGAGCAGAGTACGTGTATTTCAGGGGTGCGCGGGAAGTTCCACACGCAATTTCAGCAGGGTACGTGTATTCCAGGGGTGCGCGGGAAGTTCCACACGCGATTGGCCCAGTGCGAGCAGGGTACGTGTATTTCAGGGGTGCGCGGGAAGTTCCACACGCGATTTCAGCAGGGTACGTGTATTCCAGGGGTGCGCGGGAAGTTCCACACGCGATTGGCCCAGTGCGAGCAGGGTACGTGTATTTCAGGGGTGCGCGGGAAGTTCCACACGCGATTTCAGCAGGGTACGTGTATCTCAGGGGTGCGCGGGAAGTTCCACACGCGATTTCAGCAGGGTACGTGTATTTCAGGGGTGCGCGGGAAGTTCCACACGCGATTGGCCCAGTGCGAGCAGGGTACGTGTATTCCATGGGTGCGCGGGAAGTTCCACACGCGATTTCAGCAGGGTACGTGTATTTCAGGGGTGCGCGGGAAGTTCCACACGCGATTTCAGCAGGGTATGTGTATTCCAGGGGTGCGCGGGAAGTTCCACACGCGATTTCAGCAGGGTACGTGTATTTCAGGGGTGCGCGGGAAGTTCCACACGCGATTGGCCCAGTGCGAGCAGGGTACGTGTATTTCAGGGGTGCGCGGGAAGTTCCACACGTGATTTCATCAGGGTACGTGTATTTCAGGGGTGCGTGGGAAGTTCCACACGCGATTGGCCCAGTGCGAGCAGGGTACGTGTATTCCATGGGTGCGCGGGAAGTTCCACACGCGATTTCAGCAGGGTACGTGTATTTCAGGGGTGCGCGGGAAGTTCCACACGCGATTGGCCCAGTGCGAGCAGGGTACGTGTATTTCAGGGGTGCGCGGGAATTCCCACACGTGATTTCATCAGGGTACGTGTATTTCAGGGGTGCGCGGGAAGTTCCACACGCGATTGGCCCAGTGCGAGCAGGGTACGTGTATTTCAGGGGTGCGCGGGAAGTTCCACACGTGATTTCATCAGGGTACGTGTATTTCAGGGGTGCGCGGGAAGTTCCACACGCGATTGGCCCAGTGCGAGCAGGGTACGTGTATTCCATGGGTGCGCGGGAAGTTCCACATGCGATTCCAGCAGGGTATGTGAATTCCAGGGGTTCTGGGGTGTACTACACGTGAATTGGCCGTGTGGGTCCTCCCAGGTGTACGCTCGACAACCTCCACGGCCCCTGCAGGCAGCCCACACCACGGGGGACTACCCTGCACCCCTGCTCATGTCCCGCAGGCAGCCCATCCACCATGGGCATGCCCCGCAGCCAACCCACATGTCACCTTGCACTACTGATCAACAATGCATGTCTCCCACCACCCCCACCCCCCAGCAGTGCAGGGGCATCCCCCACCAGGCCCCCACTCATGTCTCCCACCCCCCCCACCCCCCAGCAGTGCAGGGGCACCCTCCACCAGGCCCCCACTCATGTCTCCCACCACCCCCACCCCCCAGCAGTGCAGGGGCAGCCTCCACCAGGCCCCCACTCATGTCTCCCACCACCCCCACCCCCCAGCAGTGCAGGGGCAGCCTCCACCAGGCCCCCACTCATGTCTCCCACCACCCCCACCCCCCAGCCACCAGGGGCAGCCTCCACCAGGCCCCCACTCATGTCTCCCACCACCCCCACCCCCCAGCCACCAGGGGCACCCTCCACCAGGCCCCCACTCATGTCTCCCACCACCCCCACCCCCCAGCAGTGCAGGGGCAGCCTCCACCAGGCCCCCACTCATGTCTCCCACCACCCCCACCCCCCAGCCACCAGGGGCACCCTCCACCAGGCCCCCACTCATGTCTCCCACCACCCCCACCACCCAGCCACCAGGGGCACCCTCCACCAGGCCCCCACTCATGTCTCCCACCACCCCCACCCCCCACCATCCAGGGGCAACCTCCACCAGGCCCCCACTCATGTCTCCCACCACCCCCACCCCCCAGTCACCAGGGGCACCCTCCACCAGGCCCCCACTCATGTCTCCCACCACCCCCACCCACCAGCAGTGCAGGGGCACCCTCCACCAGGCCCCCACTCATGTCTCCCACCACCCCCACCCCCCACCATCCAGGGGCAGCCTCCACCAGGCCCCCACTCATGTCTCCCACCACCCCCACCCCCCAGCAGTGCAGGGGCAGCCTCCACCAGGCCCCCACTCATGTCTCCCACCACCCCCACCCCCCAGCAGTGCAGGGGCAGCCTCCACCAGGCCCCCACTCATGTCTCCCACCGCCCCCACCCCCCACCATCCAGGGGCAGCCTCCACCAGGCCCCCACTCATGTCTCCCACCACCCCCACCCCACAGCAGTGCAGGGGCAGCCTCCACCAGGCCCCCACTCATGTCTCCCACCACCCCCACCCCCCAGCCACCATGGGCAGCCTCCACCAGGCCCCCACTCATGTCTCCCACAACCCCCACCCCCCACCATCCAGGGGCAGCCTCCACCAGGCCCCCACTCATGTCTCCCACCACCCCCACCCCACAGCAGTGCAGGGGCAGCCTCCACCAGGCCCCCACTCATGTCTCCCACCACCCCCACCCCCCAGCCACCATGGGCACCCTCCACCAGGCCCCCACTCATGTCTCCCACCACCCCCACCCCCCAGCAGTGCAGGGGCACCCTCCACCAGGCCCCCACTCATGTCTCCCACCACCCCCACCCCCCACCATCCAGGGGCACCCTCCACCAGGCCCCCACTCATGTCTCCCACCACCCCCACCCCCCAGCCACCAGGGGCACCCTCCACCAGGCCCCCACTCATGTCTCCCATCACCCCCACCCCCCACCATCCAGGGGCACCCTCCACCAGGCCCCCACTCATGTCTCCCACCACCCCCACCCCCCAGCCACCATGGGCAGCCTCCACCAGGCCCCCACTCATGTCTCCCACCACCCCCACCCCCCACCATCCAGGGGCAGCCTCCACCAGGCCCCCACTCATGTCTCCCACCCCCACAGCAGTGCAGGGGCAGCCTCCACCAGGCCCCCACTCATGTCTCCCACCACCCCCACCCCCCAGCCACCATGGGCACCCTCCACCAGGCCCCCACTCATGTCTCCCACCACCCCCACCCCCAGCAGTGCAGGGGCACCCTCCACCAGGCCCCCGCTCATGTCTCCCACCACCCCCACCCCCCACCATCCAGGGGCACCCTCCACCAGGCCCCTACTCATGTCTCCCACCACCCCCAGCCACCAGGGGCACCCTCCACCAGGCCCCCACTCATGTCTCCCACCACCCCCACCCCCACAGCAGTGCAGGGGCAGCCTCCACCAGGCCCCCACTCATGTCTCCCACCACCCCCACCCCCCAGCCACCATGGGCACCCTCCACCAGGCCCCCACTCATGTCTCCCACCACCCCCACCCCCCAGCAGTGCAGGGGCACCCTCCACCAGGCCCCCACTCATGTCTCCCACCACCTCCACCCCCCAGCCACCAGGGGCACCCTCCACCAGGCCCCCACTCATGTCTCCCACCACCCCCACCCCCAGCAGTGCAGGGGCACCCTCCACCAGGCCCCCACTCATGTCTCCCACCACCCCCACCCCCCAGCAGTGCAGGGGAAGCCTCCACCAGGCCCCCACTCATGTCTCCCACCACCCCCACCCCCCAGCCACCAGGGGCACCCTCCACCAGGCCCCCACTCGTGTCTCCCACCACCCCCACCCCCCAGCAGTGCAGGGGCAGCCTCCACCAGGCCCCCACTCATGTCTCCCACCACCCCCACCCCCCACCATCCAGGGGCAGCCTCCACCAGGCCCCCACTCATGTCTCCCACCACCCCCACCCCACAGCAGTGCAGGGGCACCCTCCACCAGGCCCCCACTCATGTCTCCCACCACCCCCACCCCCCACCATCCAGGGGCACCCTCCACCAGGCCCCCACTCATGTCTCCCACCACCCCCACCCCCCAGCAGTGCAGGGGCAGCCTCCACCAGGCCCCCACTCATGTCTCCCACCACCCCCGCCCCCCAGCAGTGCAGGGGCACCCTCCACCAGGCCCCCACTCATGTCTCCCACCACCCCCACCCCCACCATCCAGGGGCACCCTCCACCAGGCCCCCACTCATGTCTCCCACCACCCCCACCCCCCAGCAGTGCAGGGGCACCCTCCACCAGGCCCCCACTCATGTCTCCCACCACCCCCCACCATCCAGGGGCAGCCTCCACCAGGCCCTGTTGGGGGCGGGTCAGAGCCCCCACGCGGTCCCGTAAGCCCCTTCACCCAAGGACTCACACGGGCACCAGTCCTTCCAGTTCGGGCTTCCCGGTTGCTCTACCGCGGCCGGGAACGCCCCCTTTATTTATACAAACTGCGGCGGCGTGATACGTCACGCCGCCGCGTGCGCCCGTCATCGGGCGGCGCCACACTCCTCCTTTTCCGGGAGGAACAACAGAACGCAATAACATTAACTTTATTAACCAGAAAATCACACATCTACTTTAAACGCTACTGCACACCCAAAGAAAAACCCCTTTAATGTCATCCACCCAGATCTGCTCACCCCAGTTCACTAGCCATTTGTCCCACGACATATTCGCTGAGGTAGGCAGGTTTCCCTCGCCCAGCCCTCTGGGGGTACTTCCTGCCTACCTCCGGCACGTGACGTCCTTCCACCGCCTCTCCCCGGACGGGGGATTCGGGCGCCTCTTCATAGAGGCCTCCGTCCGCCAGCGTGTCTGGTGGATCCGGTTCAGGTGGGGTGTCAGTTCGTGGATCACCCAGCTTCTTGAAGAAGCTCACGTTTCGGGTGACAGCTGATCGTCCATCCGAGGCCGTCACCATGGACCCCTTCACCGCCACTACATCCAGGGGCTCCGGTTCATAGGGGAGTGATAGCTTCCCGTGGGGGTGTCGATTACGGATGAGGACCTCATCCCCTAGTTCAAGTCTCTGAGGGCGGAGACCCCGGCGCAGGTTTTCTTGTTCAATTCGGACTCGCCTTTGAGCCTCTACCCGCTCATTATCGATGACCCCCGGTTCTTTCTCCCCAACTTCCGGCAGCAGCCCCCGGGGGCATCTCTTGAATAACACCTCTGCCGGAGCCACTCCCGTGGCTGCATGTGGGGTGGTGCGGTACACCCGAAGGAACTGATAGAGGGCCAGTTGTAAAGATTGGCCCTGCCCTTGAGCAATCCGGAAGGTTTTGTTTAGGGTCCGCATCAGTCTCTCTGCATCCCCGTTCGCTCGAGGCCACAGGGGGGATATCTTAAGGTGTTGTATTCCGCAGCTCTCCAGCAGCTCGGAGAATCGCTCACTTTGGAAGGGCGATCCATTGTCGGAGCATAGGGTGTGGGGAAAACCATGGGCCGCAAACATTTTCTCCATCGCTACCACCACATGCTCAAAGGCTACTGAGTCAACGAACTCCACTTCGGGGTATCTCGAGTATTCATCGACTAGCACCAGGAAATGGGTACCCACTGATGTTGAGCCAAAGTCGGCGTGGACGATCTCCCACGGCCTCGTGCCTCGGGGCATGGCCTCAATGGCGGGTTCACGTTGCAGAGGGGAGGCCGCCTGACACCATACGCAGGCCGCCACAAAGTCATCCACCCTTTTCTCTAACTCTGGAAACCAGACCTTTGAGCGGAGCCGCGCCTTGGTCTTGGCGGCGCCCTGATGTCCATGGTGGGCGAGATGGATCACCTCCGCCACCTTTGCCTGTGGGACAACAATCCTGTCACCCCGGAGCAGCAGCCCAGAGTCCGAGAACGACAGCTCCTCCTTTACCTTCCACAGCTGCTCCAATACTGTTTTGGCTTCTTGCGTGCGTCCGGCCCCTGCTTCGAGGATGGACTGCCACGACCCACTGTGCATTGAGTCTTTTAGAATTCGAAAGCACTCGTCCTCAGCTGCCGCAGCCTCCAACTCCTCTAGGGACATCGCGTTTGGTGTTGCCGCTTCCACCACCATGCGAACATGACTGTCCGCTTCCTCTCCGCAGGTGTCATATCCCTCTCCCCCGCACACTCCCGGGTGACGAGATAGATAGTCCGCGGCATTGTTGGCCCCGGGCCTGTACACCAGGGTAACAGAATATTCCAGGAGGGCGAGCATCCACCTCTCGATTCTCGCCGGTGGTTTCGAAGAGGAGCCCACCAGGATCGGAAGCAGTGGTTTGTGGTCAGTAACCACCGTCACCGGGCGTCCCAGGACGTAGGGCCGGAAGTGCCTGCAGCCCCACAGCACCGCCAAGGCCTCCCGCTCGATCTGGGAGTACCTCTGTTCAGTCTCAGTGAGGGCCTTGCTAGCATATGCTATAGGTCGAACACTCCCGTTGCGGTCCACCTGCGTCAGCACTGCTCCCAACCCGAAGGGACTTGCATCGACCACGATTTCAGATTCTAGTGCTGGGTCGAAGAATGCCATCGTGTCCTCCGCTGTGAGGGCACCCTTAATGTCCTCGAAAGCGGCTTGTTCAAGGGGGCCCCACTGCCATGGTGATTCTTTCTTGGTCAGCGCCCGGAGTGGCTCAGATCTCGACGCCAAGTTCTGGATGAACCGCCCACAGTAAGTTACCATCCCCAGGAAACTCCTCACGTCGGTCACCGACTCGGGGGCTTTCGCCGCCTTGATATCCTGGACCTTTTTCGGGTCTGGCGACACCCCCCCCCTCCTTGAAGATGAATCCGAAAAACTCGATGGAGGAGCGCATGAATTCACATTTTTCCCGGTGAAGGGTGAGGCCCAGAGATTGGAGTCGTTCTAAGGTCTTTCCCAGCCTCCTCATGTGATCCACTTCAGTTTTGGCGAACACCAGGATGTCGTCGCTAATGTTAAGGACGCCCTCCAGATCTGCTAGGGCGCCCCTGATGATATTTTGGAACACTTCAGCGGCAGACGACACCCCGAAGCTCAACCGCTTGTATCGATACAGACCCCGGTGGGTGGTGAAAGTCGTTATGTACCGGGAGTCAGGATGAAGGACGACCTGGTGATAGCCAGCTCGGAGGTCCAGCTTGGAGAAAAATCGAGCCCCTTGAACATCCGCAATGATGTCATCAATCGTCGGTGTAAGATGCCGCTCCCTTCTGATCGCTTTGTTCGGGAGCCTCATGTCCACGCATATGCGCACTGAGTCAGGTTGCTTGGGCTTTCTGGCCACCACGATCGGGGACACCCAAGGGGTTGGGCCTTCAACTTTCTCGATGATATCCAGGCTCACCAGATTGTCCAGCTCCTTATCCACCAGCCCCCTTAAGTGAAAGGGTACTCGCCGGTGTTTCAGTGCGATGGGTTGCACCGACTCATCGATGTGTAGTCGAATGGGTTCCCCCGTCATCTTTCCGATGCCGTTGAAGAGGGCAGCGTACTTGTCCAGGAGGTCATGTATATCCTCAAGGTGGACGGAGTAGGCGAAGCTCACGATCCCTAATGCCTCTGCAGCTGCACAGCTGAGCAAGGTATTACTGCTCACCGGGGTCACGTAGAATCGAGCCTTAATGTGTGAGCCATCATGTTCCACGTCAGCCACGAAGGCACCGTCCAGCGGTATCGGTTCCTGGCCCCCAAATGCAAATATGCGGGCTCTCGGTGTGGCCAGACCCGGGAGGGGTTTGAGAGAGTCAAAATGTCCTCTGGCCATCACATTGACGGAAGCACCAGTGTCCACGAGCACCGGGACTGGGGAGTGGTTGATCTCCACTACACATCTTGGCTGTCTCCTGCTTTTCCTTTTGAGCGTTTCTACGCTGGAGACAAAAAAAAACGTTCTCTTCGTCTTCCTCCTCAGCTCCTTCCGCCTGGGGCTCGACCTCACCCTACTACACCTGGGCTACACTGGGTGGTTGGTTCTGAAGCGGAGTCCACAACCGTGCCTGACCCCTCGGCACCATCACTGGCATGGCCGCACGACATACCCGCGAGAAGTGATCGGCCAGCCCACACCTCCCGCAGGTTTTTCCGACCGCAGGGCACTCTGTCATGTGGGGGAGGTCATACCCGCACTTCTGGCACGACTCCCCACTCCTTCCTGCCCTGTCTCGGGGTCCTCCACCTGGGCGTCTCACACCTCGGCCACCTCGCCACACCACACACACTTCCTCAGGCCTGCCCGACCGAGACCCTGCTTCCATCTTGCTGGCTCGGGCCTCCGCTACCTCATGGCATCTGCCCAGCTCCAGTATGCGGGGCAGCGTGATGCCTGGCTCTCTCAGGACCTGCCTCCTGAGCTTGCCAGAGGAGCATGCCTGGATCAGCATCGTGCGCACCATGTCGTCTGCGTCTCCCCATGCACATCCGAGGGAGAGGCGGCGTAAGCGACCGTAGAAAGTGTCCAGTGATTCCTCTTCCTTCTGCTTAGCCGAAAGCATAACGAACCTCTCATAGTCCACGTTCGCAAGGGGGAGGAAATGCGCGAGGAGCGCCGCCTTGGCCGCATCGTAGGAGTTATTGATGGGAGTAAGTGATTCAAATATTTCCTGGACTGCCGGTCCGACCGAGTATAGCATGGTGGCAATCCGGCTGTCATCATCCGTCACCTGAGCAGCCCTGAAATACATGTCGAGGCGACTCACCCATCTTCTCCATCGGGGCCCCATGCTCGAGGGTGGGCCCGATGCATCGAACTGAGGAATGGGCTGCAGGGCGGCATGGGCCGCAGGTGCGCGTGCTTGGGCCATAATGGGAAGCCCCGGTTGTCCAGGCAGCAGTCCTGCAGGGGCCTGGATCACCGGTGGAAGGACAGCCTGTTGTTGAGCAGCAGCCTGGCCACGATCGCGGGGACGTGACGCAGCTGCACCACCACTGTCCGAATCATCAGAGTCACCCATGGGTTTGAGCGCACAGGCACCCCCTAACTACTGTCCTGAGGGCCGCAACTCAAACTTCTTCCTCTCCAGGCACCCAACTTGAGGGAAGTTTCTAGGCAGGGCACCAATGGAGGCACAACATGCAGCCAAACCTGATGAAGGAGCCAGCGAAGAAACCACAGCGCTTTGATGATGAAGGAGACAAAGAGAAAGCAGTGAATTCCCCTTGTCAAAGTCCATATAGGCCTGGGGGTTCCAAAAATTGAGCCTAGGCACTGGATGGGCCTATACAGGCCCTGTGATGTTGGTCCTTCTCCTGGCTTTCACACGATGTAAGAGTCCCAAAATTGTGTAAAAATGCACAAAACCAGCATGGGCATGCAGGTCATAACTCCTACTTCCAATTTTTCCAAAAATTAGGCCCGTGATGTACTCACGCTCCAAACCGGAGCCTTGCGAAGTTTCACGGCCTACAAGACAAAATGGCCGCCGGCCACGTGTGCGTCCCGCGACCCGGCATGAAGCGAAGCGATGCTTCGTTCCGCTTCCATTCAAAAATTCGGAATAAACAATTTCACCGCCGGGCCCGGGTCTCCCTCATCACTCGTCGCCACTGTTGGGGGCGGGTCAGAGCCCCCACGCGGTCCCGTAAGCCCCTTCACCCAAGGACTCACACGGGCACCAGTCCTTCCAGTTCGGGCTTCCCGGTCGCTCTACCGCAGCCGGGAACGCCCCCTTTATTTATACAAACTGCGGCGGCGTGATACGTCACGCCGCCGCGTGCGCCCGTCATCGGGCGGCGCCACAGGCCCCCACTCATGTCTCCCACCACCCCCACCCCCCAGCAGTGCAGGGGCAGCCTCCACCAGGCCCCCACTCATGTCTCCCAACACCCCCACCCCCCAGCAGTGCAGGGGCACCCTCCACCAGGCCCCCACTCATGTCTCCCACCACCCCCACCCCCCACCATCCAGGGGCACCCTCCACCAGGCCCCCACTCATGTCTCCCACCACCCCAACCCCACAGCAGTGCAGGGGCAGCCTCCACCAGGCCCCCACTCATGTCTCCCACCACCCCCACCCCCCAGCCACCATGGGCAGCCTCCACCAGGCCCCCACTCATGTCTCCCACCACCCCCACCCCCCAGCAGTGCAGGGGCACCCTCCACCAGGCCCCCACTCATGTCTCCCACCACCCCCACCCCCCACCATCCAGGGGCACCCTCCACGAGGCCCCCACTCATGTCTCCCACCACCCCCACCCCCAGCAGTGCAGGGGCACCCTCCACCAGGCCCCCACTCATGTCTCCCACCACCCCCACCCCCCAGCAGTGCAGGGGCAGCCTCCACCAGGCCCCCACTCATGTCTCCCACCACCCCCACCCCCCACCATCCAGGGGCACCCTCCACCAGGCCCCCACTCATGTCTCCCACCACCCCCACCCCCCAGCAGTGCAGGGGCAGCCTCCACCAGGCCCCCACTCATGTCTCCCACCACCCCCACCCCCCAGCCACCATGGGCAGCCTCCGCCAGGCCCCCACTCATGTCTCCCACCACCCCCACCCCCCAGCAGTGCAGGGGCACCCTCCACCAGGTCCTCACAATCCCCAATCATGTGCGTTATGGTCAGCCTCCACAGCCAAAAAGCCCTACCACGTAACCCATTCACCCACATGGAAATGGAAATTACATGTCACACCCCCAATGTTCATGAAGCTAATGAACCCATGTCCGTCACACACAATGTTTGCAATTGAATGGGAAAACACCCAACATGACATGCATGAAACCAATGAGATGATACCACACAGTGAAGTATGAAAACAAAATTGTATTGAAAAAAAGAAAGAATGCTAAAGAAATGAAACAAACTACAATGGGAAGTAAAAAATAATTAAGCTGCATGTCCGTATAAAAAAAAAAACTGCAAATCATAATCCAAAAAAATGTCGTCCAAAGTCAAATGTAAAAAAATATCTATCCAATTAAGAACTATGTAAAAAACTCGAAAGGGTCCATGAGCCCAACTGAACAAAGGAAACCTAAAAAAAAACCTAACTAAAAAGCAACTATATACAAAAAGTGGAGCAGTGTCCGTCGACTCCAAATCATAAGAACAAACAAAGGAAACCTAAAACTAAAGAACTATATACAAAGGCAGCGGGCAAGTCCAGCGGCTCACTCCGTGGTGTTCCGGGCCAGGGCATCATCGAACTCCTGTTCGATGTCCCGGAGGCGGTCCAGTTCCATGGCCCCGAGGGTCCGCAGGGATGACGCCGTGTCCTCCTCCAACCCCCTGCGGATTGCCTCGAGGCACTCGGCCCGCCTCAGGGCCCTCCGCATGGAGTTCTCCGCCCTGACCATTGTGAGCCGCGCCTCTTCCGCCCGCCGCCGCTCCGCACCTATGGCGTGGCCCAACCGCTGCCACACGGAAGACACTCTCTGTCCTGGGTCCTCCTGCCCTCCGGCCGATGCCTGCCCCTCCGATGTCGAAGGCCCCAAGCCTTCATGGCTCCCACCATGTTGCTGCTGCTGCTCTGCCTCTGTCCGTGCACTGCCTCCTGCTGCCTGCACATCCTCCGCCGGCTGGGGTGCAGTTGTTGATGTGGCCACCCCTGCTGGACGTCCGACTCCCGACTTTGGCAGGGATGCCTCCTCCACCAGCCTGGCCGCACTGTCAGAGGCAGCTCCACAGGGCACCCAGGTGACTGATGGGTGGGAAGATGGCACAGAGGACGACTGGCGCGTAGGGGGTTCAGTTGAGGAGGGGGTCGGAGCAAGCCCCATCAGACGGAGGAATCCGGTCTGGGTGACCTGTCCCAGCAGGCTGACGTGGTCAACGAGCCATTCGAGATGACGTGCAGTCTCTCCATGAAAAGACTGCAGGTCACCTCGCATGGCCCGTTGACGCAACGCCACACCAGCCAGGACAGGCTCAACCCGGACCTGGATAGCCACGTCCGCAGGCAGAGGAAGGCCAGTTGACGTCAGCTCTGGACGTAGGCATCCCTGCTGGTGCAAGATGATGCAGGGACAGGATCGGGGACAGGATTGCACACAGGCACCTCCGCGGCGGCCTGTGCTGCCTCCTGTCCCTGGTCCTGGACTGCACCACTAGCACCAGTGGGATCCCCACCTCCAGACCCCGTCTCTGGTGCTTGCACGGCCTCCTCCTCCACCAAACCCCCCACCAACCTGGATGACTCCGTGCCATCGTACCCTGTTGGGCCCTGTGGGGTCCCAGCTGCCCCTTCTGCTGCCGAGGAGTCCAACTCCAACCTCCGCCTCTTGGACCTCCACCCGGCAGCTGCGGCCTGGGACGCGGCACCGGACTCCTCACTCCCCGACGAGATGACAACACGGGAGGGGAGCCGGGCCTTGTGTCTCCGGCTGGCGGTGGGATCCCCGCCGCTGTGCTCCACAGCACCTTCTCCGCCCTCTTCTTCAGTTGACGCTGCAGACAGGGAGAAACAAAACACAGGCATCAGGGCACTGTACAATGGACACATACACACATGACAGTTGCACATGAGTGGCATTGGCAAACCTCAGACATGTCATCACAATCCCCAACACACATGTCATTGCAACTCGCACACATGAGCCATACCACAGCCATATCGCAACTGCCACCACCATCCATACACATACAACAGCATGAGCAGCCAAAGGTGAGCCAGACATCACATGCAACACAGGAAGTGCACCACACATGTACACACACCACCAAACTTGCATGCATGTGTACACCTCTGCCAAGTGTCGCACTGTTCAGGCGGGCATCCATGTCACATCTGCCAATCAGGCTTCCACATACCGCTGTCACATGCATCCATGTTGCATCACTGTTGCACCCTTGTCAAATACACACACATGCACATGTACACAGTGCTCATACATGCAGCCGAAAACAACATATATGCGTGACATCACGGACATGTCTACTTACATACACATTCATCCAAACATGTGTGCACACACAACTGCATTTGGCATGCAAGCCTACACACACAAGCACCATCCATGTCTCACACATTACAGCCCTCGCATGTGTCAGCCCCACGGCCCTGGACACCCCCACCCATACTCGACCCCATACAAACAGATGTGCAACCTGCACACTACCGAATAATCACCACACGCACTGCTCACAATCAGGATGCATGTACACTCACCGCTCGACTCCAGACGGGTCTGCTTCTCCAGGACCTGGACGTGGAGCGCTGGGGATATGCGTTCCAGGACCCTCATCTGTTCTTCCGACAAGTGGCCCCGGCGCCCCTTGGCATCCGCTGCCTTCAAGAGGCGCCGGGCCTTGTTCAGGGTCCTGGACCTGTAGTCCTCCCAGCGCTTCCTGACATGTTGTAAGTCGCGGACTGCCACCCCCTCCGCGTTGATGGCAGTCACGATGTCAGTCCAGATCCGAGTCCGTCCTTCCTTGTCGGCGCGGGAACTTCCGAAGAGGGCATCATACTGCCCCAGGACTTGCTCCACCAGGACACCAACTTCGGTGGCACTGAAGCTGGTGCCCCTCTGCCTCTCTGGCCGGGGGTTGTCAGTGGTCACAGATGGTGTTTGCCCCGACATGACAACCCCAGAGGCAGGAGTGGGTGGGCAACTGGGTCCTGGGGCTGGGCTGTGGAGCGATGGAATACCAGTCGGGAGTCTTCGGTTCCAGCAGGGGTGGTCACAGCAACAGCACCCCTGGCTGATGTGCAGGCAGCAAATGGCAGTGCACGTGGGCAGCAGGCAGTCAGGCAGCAGCAGATGGCAGGTGGGAGCGTGCTCGGGGATCTGGGGGGCAGTAGTTTGGCCTTCTGGGCAGGAGCGTGGTCTTCCGTGTGCATACGCGTGGCCAGCTTGATACGGAGTGATTTGGCACGTGAAAAGTCTGCACGTCAGCGTGAAATTCGAGGAAAGGCCCTTAGCGCGTAAGCGCGTCAGCACGCATACGCGATTCTATTGGACCAAAGACCCTCAGCGTGTAGGCACGTCTGTGACGTGACCCGCACGGGTGTTTCCCACACAGCACGTGATGACAGAGCACACGTGGAAAGACTGCACGTCAGAGTGTCATCGCGTGTAATTGGACAGCACGTCAGAGTGTCATCGCGTGTAATTGGACAAAAGTGCGCGTACACGCGATTGGCCTATGTACGTTTATATCAGGGGTGCGCGGGCACTTACACACGCAAGTACGTCAGCGCACCTGTATCCCGGGGTGTGCAGGAATTTCCACACGCTATTGGACTGGGTACTGGATTTCAGGGGTGCGCGGGTCACACGCTCGCCTACAACACGCGCAACGCATTAATTTGCGCGCTAACAAAATAACAAGCTCAGACCCAGGATGAACATACCGTTCCTAGCAGCAGTGGGCGTGGGCTACCAAAGGAGGAGGAGGAGGATAGTCAGGGCCAGAATATTCACACCCAGAACCAGCCTTTTCGGGATGCCTGATGACCAGGTGCATGGGAGGTACAGGTTTCCACCACACATTATACTGGACCTGGTGAGTGAGTGGGAGGATGACCTCACATCACCCACCCTGTGCTCCCAAGCACTCAGCCCCCTGGAGAAGGTCCTCAATGTACTGCACTTCTTGGCCACAGGATCATTTCAGCGGACAAGTGCCATTGTGGGTGGGGTATCACAGGCCACCCAGTCACGCTGCCTACACCAGGTCTTGAACATCATCACTGCACGCCCATCAGTCCGCAGGCACATATACCTGCCCAGAACACCTGCAGAAAGGCATGCTGCCGCCCTGGATTTTTACGGTGTGGCACGATTCCCCAAAGTGCTAGGTGCCATTGACTGCACCCATGTGGCTCTACGTCCCCCCAGGGCATCAGAGCACATCTATAGGAACCGCAAGCACTGGCATTCCATCAACGTGCAGGTAGTATGTAATGCCAAGGGAATCATCACCTCAGTATTTGCCAACTATCCCGGGTCAACCCACGACAGCTTCATTTACCGAATGTCCACCCTAAGCCGGGACCTAGAAGCTGGGCGGCATGGCGATACATGGCTGCTTGGTGAGTATGAATGCCACTGCACATGCATGCATGTCAGATACTGAGCAAGGTCACAACCCCACCAATGATACCAATCACCACCTCCACAGGGGACAGTGCCTACCCTCTCAGCCCCCACATGATGACGCCAATTCGGAACCCCACCACGCCACCCCAGGTAAGATATAACACAGCCCACATTACAACCCGGGGCATAGTGGAGCGCACATTCGGAGTGCTAAAGTCACGCTTTCGCTCCCTTGACCGTTCTGGCGGGCAGCTGCTGTACGCTCCCCCAGTAGTGTGCAGGATCATAGTGGCAGCATGTGTCCTGCACAACGTTGCAACACGCCGGGGCCTGGCCGTGGACATGGTGGTGGCCCCACATCCCCAACCACATGCACAGCCGCTGCGCATGGGAGGGGAAAGGGCACGGGGGAGGCAGCCCGTACACAGCTAGTGGCTAATTACTTCACATAGAAATCACACCCCTGTGGAGTGCACACTGCCCTGGCACATTCCATCTGACAATCAATGATGACTCAACCTGACACTGATCCTGAATGTCTGGAGAATGAACCGTGAAAACCATATCAGCCTGAGATTGTTCACCTGGAAGTGTCACAATGTGTGCATCCCTACCCACACAGACACCACCAATGCAGTTTTGTGAAGTAACACATTCAAGCAGCTAAAATGAATACCCACTTGCAAAATGCAACAAGAGGACAGTGCCATGTCAGCCAACCCATCCCCAGCACCGCCACACGACACACCGTGCCATGTCATGCTATTTGCAGGTAAACAAAGTAATCCCCACAACATGACACTAGTGTCACAATGTAGAGTGTCCCTAATTGAAACTTGCAACACCTGAAATGCTCAGAGTAATGCAGGACCAACAACAAACTTGAGCAGGTACTACCATTAACATGACATCACAAATGTTATATATTAGTAGTCTCACCACCTGGAAATGCCTGCACTCCCACCACTACCAACTGTGCAGTGTTGGCGCCATGTAGAGTTGTAGGTGCACTGCTGCCAACATGGACCCCATCTCCAAACTAGAGGGCCTTGTGTAGACATGAGGAAGGGACCTGCAAATTGGGAGGTAGACACAGATGATGAGTTACACATCAATGCAACATGTAGTGTACAACACAACAGCAATATGCACTAGGAATGTATACACAGTATGGACTAGACTACCCACACATGTAGTGGGAGTCCAATGTCACCATGTACGTCAATGTCACTTGGGCACACCCTTTGCAAGCCCATGGAAACGGGAAGCAGGAGGGGTGTGTGTGACTCTAACCCAAGCATCTGAACCAAATACATGACAAGCCTGCATGTGCCCAGCCACAATGCAGCGTATGCCCACAGGAACCACGGAAGCCAACAAATTGTCCCAAAAAAATTGGGAAAAAAATAATTAAAAATAAAAATATAAAAAAAAAAAAAAAAAATAAAATGGCCATTGACGGGCCCGGGGGGGTTGGGGAGGCCACCCAGGAGGTCCGAGGACAGGATGCACACCAGAACCCACCTGCGTGGATCCTGGGAAAAAAAAAACACCTCCATGGGCTCATGGCCCACACGGCTACCCTATTGTGGGAGTATCACTGCTGTCGCTATTATCACCCTGTGCAGCTGCATCCGGAGGTGGTTGCACTATGGGAGGCAGCCCACGCAAGGCCCTAGTCTGCTCCTCCATGGCTGCAAGCATGCGGGTGTGGTAGGTCTGGTTCTGGAGGATGAGTGTGCGGAGGTCCCCATGCAACAACTCACGGGATGCCCGGACCTCCGCCCTCGTTGCCTGCATCTCAGCTGAGAGCGTACGGGTGAGACGCTCCAGCTGCTGTTCTGTCCTTTGGTGTGTTGAAGCCTCAAGCTCAACAAGAGTCGTCCTGAGGTGAAGGAGCTCCTGCCTCAGGGCTTCCCTGTGGCCCTGGGACTCTATGGAGATGGCCTCCTGCAAAGTCGCCAGTGCCGCCCGCCTGTCCCTGTTGGACGCCAACATGTCCTCCCTGTGTGACTGGCAGATGGAGTCGGTTGCCTGCTGTAGTCGCTCCATCAGCCTTTCAGGGGGGACAATGGAAGTGGCCACCCTATCCATGGCCTGAGCCATCATCTCGGATGATGCTGCCTGTTGGGTTGCCATACCGTAAATGGATTGCTCCCATGCGGTATTGCCAGGTGGCGTACGGCCACCACGTCGGCGGGCACCACACCTGTCTGGGGCAAGGCGAACTGCGCCTTGCTGTGCCGGCACTGCCTGAGGCTGCAGGACTGCATTCCCCCTCTGATCTGCTGGCCCAGGAACAGGATCAGATGTCGCGGAGTGTGACCCTGCATCCGTAACCACCAAAGGCGTAGCTGCCAACACTGACATCCCCATTGAGGGTTCTGACCCTGGTGCAGGTGGGTGGGACAGAACAGAATCCCTCCCTGGAACACTCACCTGCGACGGCACGTAGGTCTCATCCGAATCAACACCTGAGTACAGCTCGGGGGAGGTGCAGCCAGAGACACCCCTTGAGAGCACGACCTGCAGCAGTTGTGGGTTCTCACCCACCACCACACCACGTCCCTCACTGGTGGTTGGTCGGCCCTCTGACCCCTCCTGGGTCTGCACCATCTCCACAACCCCAGCAGTATCAGGTGCGTCTTCCCCTGCAAAGACATAAAAACAAAGAAATGGAAACAGGCATTAGCACCATGGCACACAATGAGGGCTGAGAAGCAAGAGAACCAGTACTTGATTGACACATGTCCCACATGACTAAAACCCTCCCATGCATGCACCCTCACTGCATATGAAGGGCAGGCAAATGGCACACACTGATGACACCAAGATGGAAGATGAACACATTTTCTGCATGCTGCGTGGCAGTGGCATCACACATTGGCCTGTGATTGCCAGGTGAAACACACATGCCATCACACAGATGGCATGTACCATTGCTATTGAGTGAAGATGGAGAGGAGGGCAGCACCTATTCATTCAGTCCAGTTCCCGCATGTAATAGCTTTTCTAATTCAAACAGGTCAGATTTTTCACCTGGAGCTGCCAGTCCGAAATGGTCCAATTGCACAGGGACATGTGTGAACAAATGATATCCAGGTAACAAAGTCACTCCACTTTACCATAGCCATGTCAGACATGTGACTAGAGGACTGCGACATGCCTAGTAAAAGTGGTGGAATGCAAACAATCTGACTGAATGAACAGTGAAAAATAAGCAACAATGTTGTGGCAAGGTGACACTTCAAGGGCAACTGGCGTGCAGTTGGGCTAGATGTCTACTGTTGGCAGAAGGGATACTGCTATGGCCAAATGCAGCTGCGCAGGATGTATTGCATGAAGCACATGGCTGACCCATACGACTCAGGCGCACACACTCTCACCTGGCACACAAACAGAAGCCCTCACACACACCATGCACATGGATGACACACACATGCATGTGCACTCACCGGACAATGCCTCGTAATCAGGCAGATCTCCCACGCCTTGGATCTGTTCCTCCGTGAGGTAGGTCCCAGTGACTGACTCATGTGGAGTGAGTTCCATGTCTACTACTGGAGACCCACCTCCAGTCACTAGAGTTGCGGCATGACTTGAGGCCAGCTTACTCTTTGCCCTGCGCTTTAGGTCATTCCAGCGCTTATAGCAATCATTGGCTGTGCGCCTCACGATTCCAAGGGCACTTACGATGTCCGCAACGGTCTGCCAGTGTGCCTGGCGTTGTGCAGGTGTGGTCTTGGATCCTGCAACAATGACCATCTCGTTGTCATGTGCGGACACATACTCGACAAGTGCATTCAGTTCGTCATCCGTGAAGCTGGGCTTCCTCGACGGGCCGGACTGTGTAGCCGTGTCTGGGGCATCAGCCTGTGCCGGACGAGCACTCTTCCTCTTCCGCTTGGAAGGTGGTGGTGATCCTGAGTGTCCTGCGCCGCTCTGGACACTAGGGGCAGGAGCCCTGGTGGACTCTGTATCAGGAGTGTGGGATTGCACACTCAGCATGGGAGTTGGTGCAGGCATTGGCTCAAGTGTGATGGTGTCAGGGGGAATGTCAGCAGGATGGACTAGGACCGACACTGTCCTGGCTGGGTGTGTGAGGGCTGGGGTGGATGGAGCCGCAGCTGCCCCTGCAGCCTCTCCGCCTTGCCTACTTAGGACAGCAGATGACCTTGCTGCCCCAGATGCATGTGGCATGGTGACATCAACGTGCACCAGCGCACGTGTCATAGGCCTGCTGACCTGGAAGTCAGCCATGGAGTCAGCCAGGTCTGGTGCCACAATGGGCTGGTCCAACAAGGGCTGAGCATGGATGGTGTCAGCCACATCAGCCTCAACGGGAGGGGGGGGGATTATGGGTGCCCTTGACTGGTCCTCCACACATGGGGGGACAGGCTCACCCTGCAAGTAACGACCACGTCCCCTACCGGATCCACCACGGCCACCACTTGTGGCTCTTCCACCTTTGCCACCCTTACGGAATCCTCGCCTCCCAGCCATGGCACTGATGTAAATGTGCGTATGGGAGTGGCTGTAAACTATTGTCCTGGGCAATTGGGGGTCAAAGGGGTTGGGTACCAGATGGTAATTGTACCCTAGTGCTCTTGCAAGGCTGAATGTAACCCCTGGGGAAAGATGACGGGTCACGCTACGCACAGGAGCCCCAAAAAAGGGAGATGACGTGCACGCAACCCCTCCTAGACCACGTGTGCAGAAAGAAAAACCTGCACTACGCTGTGGCACCCAGTAACACAAGAATGAACGTATGCGTGTCACACGCAGCCTAGAATGACCTCTGAAGGGGTAGGCTACACACGGGGCAAGCACAGATGTTAGATACGTGCGTGACTCACCGTCTGCCAGGTAAAAGAGCGTGAAAAAGGAGCGCGTTTGGTTGGCAACACCCCCGCCAAAAGAAGATTTGTACGCTGTCTGAGGAGACAGGACAACAGTAGAAGGGAACACTGTTTGAGGGAACAGGCCCAGGTAAACCAGTAAAAGAGAAAAAAGAGAAAAAGCTGTCAGAGGTAACAGGGAATACGAACTTGAAACGCCGTGAAGTAAATCGCGTGTGAAACGACAAGAAGTACAGAATTCACCCACTCGATCTCCACGAAAAGCACGTACAAGGAAATGGTGTTCTACACGTACCTTTTATACAGGCCCACACGTCCAGCGTCACTTACGCGGCGTGTACGCGCTAGGGCCATTTCCACCAATTACACGCTTTGTCACTTCTGCGTGTAGGGCCATTTCCACCAATTACACGCTTTGTCACTGCCGCGTGTACGCTAGGCCCATTCCCACCAATTACACGCGATGACACTCTGACGTGCTGTCCAATTACACGCGATGACACTCTGACGTGCAGTCTTTCCACGTGTGCTCTGTCATCACGTGCTGTGTGGGAAACACCCGTGCGGGTCACGTCACAGACGCGCTTACGCGCTGAGGGCCTTTGGTCCAATAGAATCGCGTATGCATGCTGACGCGCTTACGCGCTAAGGGCCTTTCCTCGAATTTCACGCTGACGTGCAGACTTTTCACGTGCCAAATCACTCCGTATCAAGCTGGCCACGCGTATGCACACGGAAGACCACGCTCCTGCCCAGAAGGCCGAACTACTGCCCCCCAGAGCCCCGAGCACGCTCCCACCTGCCATCTGCTGCTGCCTGACTGCCTGCTGCCCACGTGCACTGCCATTTGCTGCCTGCACATCAGCCAGGGGTGCTGTTGCTGTGACCACCCCTGCTGGAACCGAAGACTCCCGACTGGTATTCCATCGCTCCACAGCCCAGCCCCAGGACCCAGTTGCCCACCCACTCCTGCCTCTGGGGTTGTCATGTCGGGGCAAACACCATCTGTGACCACTGACAACCCCCGGCCAGAGAGGCAGAGGGGCACCAGCTTCAGTGCCACCGAAGTTGGTGTCCTGGGGCAGTATGATGCCCTCTTCGGAAGTTCCCGCGCCGACAAGGAAGGACGGACTCGGATCTGGACTGACATCGTGACTGCCATCAACGCGGAGGGGGTGGCAGTCCGCGACTTACAACATGTCAGGAAGCGCTGGGAGGACTTCAGGTCCAGGACCCTGAACAAGGCCCGGCGCCTCTTGAAGGCAGCGGATGCCAAGGGGCGCCGGGGCCACTTGTCGGAAGAACAGATGAGGGTCCTGGAACGCATATCCCCAGCGCTCCACGTCCAGGTCCTGGAGAAGCAGACCCGTCTGGAGTCGAGCGGTGAGTGTACATGCATCCTGATTGTGAGCAGTGCGTGTGGTGATTATTCGGTAGTGTGCAGGTTGCACATCTGTTTGTATGGGGTCGAGTATGGGTGGGGGTGTCCAGGGCCGTGGGGCTGACACATGCGAGGGCTGTAATGTGTGAGACATGGATGGTGCTTGTGTGTGTAGGCTTGCATGCCAAATGCAGTTGTGTGTGCACACATGTTTGGATGAATGTGTATGTAAGTAGACATGTCCGTGATGTCACGCATGTATGTTGTTTTCGGCTGCATGTATGAGCACTGTGTACATGTGCATGTGTGTGTATTTGACAAGGGTGCAACAGTGATGCAACATGTATGCATGTGACAGCGGTATGTGGAAGCCTGATTGGCAGATGTGACATGGATGCCCGTCTGAACAGTGCGACACTTGGCAGAGGTGTACACATGCATGCAAGTGTGGTGGTGTGTGTACATGTGTGGTGCATTTCCTGTGTTGCATGTGATGTCTGGCTCACCTTTGGCTGCTCATGCTGTTGTATGTGTATGGATGGTGGTGGCAGTTGCGATATGGCTGTGGTATGGCTCATGTGTGCGAGTTGCAATGACATGTGTGTTGGGGATTGTGATGACATGTCTGAGGTTTGCCAATGCCACTCATGTGCAACTGTCATGTGTGTATGTGTCCATTGTACAGTGCCCTGATGCCTGTGTTTTGTTTCTCCCTGTCTGCAGCGTCAACTGAAGAAGAGGGCGGAGAAGGTGCTGTGGAGCACAGCGGCGGGGATCCCACCGCCAGCCGGAGACACAAGGCCCGGCTCCCCTCCCGTGTTGTCATCTCGTCTGGGAGTGAGGAGTCCGGTGCCGCGTCCCAGGCCGCAGCTGCCGGGGGGAGGTCCAAGAGGCGGAGGTTGGAGTTGGACTCCTCGGCAGCAGAAGGGGCAGCTGGGACCCCACAGGGCCCAACAGGGGAAGATGGCACGGAGTCATCCAGGTTGGTGGGGGGTTTGGTGGAGGAGGAGGCCGTGCAAGCACCAGAGACGGGGTCTGGAGGTGGGGATCCCACTGGTGCTAGTGGTGCAGTCCAGGACCAGGGACAGGAGGCAGCACAGGCCGCCGCGGAGGTGCCTGTGTGCAATCCTGTCCCCGATCCTGTCCCTGCATCATCTTGCACCAGCAGGGATGCCTACGTCCAGACCCGTTTTCAGGCAGGGGATGAGCTGACGTCAACTGGCCTTCCTCTGCCTGCGGACGTGGCTATCCAGGTCCGGGTTGAGCCTGCCCTGGCTGGTGTGGCGTTGCGTCAACGGGCCATGCGAGGTGACCTGCAGTCTTTTCATGGAGAGACTGCACGTCATCTTGAATGGCTCGTTGACCACGTCAGCCTGCTGGGACAGGTCACCCAGACCGGATTCCTCCGTCTGATGGGGCTTGCTCCGACCCCCTCCTCAACTGGACCCCCTACGCGCCAGTCGTCCTCTGTGCCATCTTCCCACCCATCAGTCACCTGGGTGCCCTGTGGAGCTGCCTCTGACAGTGCGGCCAGGCTGGTGGAGGAGGCATCCCTGCCACAGTCAGGAGTCGGACGTCCAGCAGGGGTGGCCACATCAACAACTGCACCCCAGCCGGCGGAGGATGTGCAGGCAGCAGGAGGCAGTGCACGGGCAGAGGCAGAGCAGCAGCAGCAACATGGTGGGAGCCATGAAGGCTCGGGGCCTTCGACATCGGAGGGGCAGGCATCGGCCGGAGGGCAGGAGGACCCAGGACAGAGAGTGTCTTCCGTGTGGCAGCGGTTGGGCCACGCCATAGGTGCGGAGCGGCGGCGGGTGGAAGAGGCGCGGCTCACAATGGTCAGGGCGGAGAACCCCATGCGGAGGGCCCTGAGGCGGGCCGAGTGCCTCGAGGGAATCCGCAGGGGGTTGGAGGAGGACACGGCGTCGTCCCTGCGGACCCTCGGGGCCATGGAACTGGACCGCCTCCGGGACATCGAACAGGAGTTCGATGATGCCCTGGCCCGGAACACCACGGAGTGAGCCGCTGGACTTGCCCGCCGCCTTTGTATATAGTTCTTTAGTTTTAGGTTTCCTTTGTTTGTTCTTATGATTTGGAGTCGACGGACACTGCTCCACTTTTTGTATATAGTTGCTTTTTAGTTAGGTTTTTTTTAGGTTTCCTTTGTTCAGTTGGGCTCATGGACCCTTTTGAGTTTTTTACATAGTTCTTAATTTGATAGATATTTTTTTACATTTGACTTTGGACGACATTTTTTTGGATTATGATTTGGAGTTCTTTATTTTTATACGGACATGCAGCTTGATTTTTTTTACTTCCCATTGTAGTTTGTTTCATTTCTTTAGCATTCTTTCTTTTTTTCAATACAATTTTGTTTTCATGCTTCACTGTGTTGTATCATCTCATTGGTTTCATGCATGTCATGTTGGGTGTTTTCCCATTCAATTGCAAACATTGTGTGTGACGGACATGGGTTCATTAGCTTCATGAACATTGGGGGTGTGACATGTAATTTCCATTTCCATGTGGGTGAATGGGTTACTTGGTAGGGCTTTTTGGCTGTGGAGGCTGACCATAACGCACATGATTGGGGATTGTGAGGACCTGGTCGAGGGTGCCCCTGGTGGCTGGGGGGTGGTGGGAGACATGGGTGGGGGCCTGGTGGAGGGTGCCCCTGCACTGCTGGGGGGTGGGGGTGGTGGGAGACATGAGTGGGGGCCTGGTGGAGGGTGCCCCTGCACAGCTGGGGGGTGGGGGTGGTGGGAGACATGAGTGGGGGCCTGGTGGAGGGTGCCCCTGGATGGTGGGGGGTGGGGGTGGTGGGAGACATGAGTGGGGGCCTGGTGGAGGGTGCCCCTGGATGCTGGGGGGTGGGGGTGCAGGGGGACATGAGTGGGGGCCTGGTGGTGCTGCCCCTGCACTGCTGGGGGGTGGGGGTGGTGGGAGACATGAGTGGGGGCCTGGTGGAGGGTGCCCCTGCACTGCTGGGGGGTGGGGGTGGTGGGAGACATGAGTGGGGGCCTGGTGGAGGCTGCCCCTGGTGGCTGGGGGGTGGGGGTGGTGGGAGACATGAGTGGGGGCCTGGTGGAGGCTGCCCCTGCACTGCTGGGGGGTGGGGGTGGTGGGAGACATGAGTGGGGGCCTGGTGGAGGGTGCCCCTGCACTGCTGGGGGGTGGGGGTGGTGGGAGACATGAGTGGGGGCCTGGTGGAGGCTGCCCCTGGATGGTGGGGGGTGGGGGTGGTGGTAGACATGAGTGGGGGCCTGGTGGAGGGTGCCCCTGGATGCTGGGGGGTGGGGGTGCAGGGGGACATGAGTGGGGGCCTGGTGGAGGGTGCCCCTGCACTGCTGGGGGGTGGGGGTGGTGGGAGACATGAGTGGGGGCCTGGTGGAGGCTGACGATGGTGGCTGGGGGGTGGGGGTGGTGGGAGACCTGAGTGGGGGCCTGGTGGAGGGTGCCCCTGCACTGCTGGGGGGTGGGGGTGGTGGGAGACATGAGTGGGGGCCTGGTGGAGGCTGCCCCTGGATGGTGGGGGGTGGGGGTGGTGGTAGGCATGAGTGGGGGCCTGGTGGAGGGTGCCCATGGTGGCTGGGGGGTGGGGGTGGTGGGAGACATGAGTGGGGGCCTGGTGGAGGCTGCCCCTGCACTGCTGGGGGGTGGGGGTGGTGGGAGACATGAGTGGGGGCCTGGTGGAGGGTGCCCCTGCACTGCTGGGGGGTGGGGGTGGTGGGAGACATGAGTGGGGGCCTGGTGGAGGGTGCCCCTGCACTTCTGGGGGGTGGGGGTGGTGGGAGACATGAGTGGGGGCCTGGTGGAGGCTGCCCCTGCACTGCCGGGGGGTGGGGGTGGTGGGAGACATGAGTGGGGGCCTGGTGGAGGCTGCCCATGGTGGCTGGGGGGTGGGGGTGGTGGGAGACATGAGTGGGGGCCTGGTGGAGGGTGCCCCTGGATGGTGGGGGGTGGGGGTGGTGGTAGACATGAGTGGGGGCCTGGTGGAGGGTGCCCCTGCACTGCTGGGGGGTGGGGGTGGTGGGAGACATGAGTGGGGGCCTGGTGGAGGCTGCCCATGGTGGCTGGGGGGTGGGGGTGGTGGGAGACATGAGTGGGGGCCTGGTGGAGGCTGCCCCTGCACTGCTGGGGGGTGGGGGTGGTGGGAGACATGAGTGGGGGCCTGGTGGAGGGTGCCCCTGGATGCTGGGGGGTGGGGGTGCAGGGGGACATGAGTGGGGGCCTGGTGGTGCTGCCCCTGCACTGCTGGGGGGTGGGGGTGGTGGGAGACATGAGTGGGGGCCTGGTGGAGGGTGCCCCTGGTGGCTGGGTGGTGGGGGTGGTGGGAGACATGAGTGGGGGCCTGGTGGGGGCTGCCCCTGCACTGATGGGGGGTGGGGGTGGTGGGAGACATGAGTGGGGGCCTGGTGGAGGCTGCCCCTGCACTGCTGGGGGGTGGGGGTGGTGGGAGACATGAGTGGGGGCCTGGTGGAGGCTGCCCCTGCACTGCTGGGGGGTGGGGGTGTTGGGAGACATGAGTGGGGGCCTGGTGGAGGCTGCCCCTGCACTGCTGGGGGGTGGGGGTGGTGGGAGACATGAGTGGGGGCCTGGTGGAGGGTGCCCCTGGATGCTGGGGGGTGGGGGCGCAGGGGGACATGAGTGGGGGCCTGGTGGTGCTGCCCCTGCACTGCTGGGGGGTGGGGGGAGACATGAGTGGGGGCCTGAAGGAGGGTGCCCCTGGTGGCTGGGGGGTGGGGTGGTGGGAGACATGAGTGGGGGCCTGGTGGAGGCTGCCCCTGCACTGCTGGGGGGTGGGGGTGGTGGGAGACATGAGTGGGGGCCTGGTGGAGGGTGCCCCTGGATGGTGGGGGGTGGGGGTGGTGGGAGACATGAGTGGGGGCCTGGTGGAGGGTGCCCCTGGATGCTGGGGGGTGGGGGTGCAGGGGGACATGAGTGGGGGCCTGGTGGAGGCTGCCCCTGCACTGCTGGGGGGTGGGGGTGGTGGGAGACATGAGTGGGGGCCTGGTGGAGGGTGCCCCTGGATGGTGGGGGGTGGGGGTGGTGGGAGACATGAGTGGGGGCCTGGTGGAGGCTGCCCCTGGTGGCTGGGGGGTGGGGGTGGTGGTAGACATGAGTGGGGGCCTGGTGGTGCTGCCCCTGCACTGCTGGGGGGTGGGGGTGGTGGGAGACATGAGTGGGGGCCTGGTGGAGGGTGCCCCTGGTGGCTGGGGGGTGGGGGTGGTGGGAGACATGAGTGGGGGCCTGGTGGAGGCTGCCCCTGGTGGCTGGGGGGTGGTGGTGGTGGGAGACATGAGTGGGGGCCTGGTGGAGGCTGCCCCTGGTGGCTGGGGGGTGGGGGTGGTGGGAGACATGAGTGGGGGCCTGGTGGAGGCTGCCCCTGGTGGCTGGGAGGTGGGGGTGGTGGGAGACATGAGTGGGGGCCTGGTGGAGGCTGCCCCTGGTGGCTGGGGGGTGGGGGTGGTGGTAGACATGAGTGGGGGCCTGGTGGAGGCTGCCCCTGCACTGCTGGGGGCTGGGGGTGATAACGGACATGAGTCGGGGCCTGGTGGGGGCTGGCCATGGTGGCTGGGGGGTGGGGGTGGTGGGAGACATGCATTGTTGATCAGTAGTGCAAGGTGACATGTGGGTTGGCTGGGGGGCATGCCCATGGTGGATGGGCTGCCTGCGGGACATGAGCAGGGGTGCAGGCTAGTCCCCCGTGGTGTGGGCTGCCTGCAGGGGCCGTGGAGGTTGTGGAGCGTACACCTGGGAGGACCCACACGGCCAATTCACGTGTAGTACTCCCCAGAACCCCTGAAATACACATACCCTGCTGAAATCGCGTGTGGAACTTCCTGCGCACCCCTGAAATACACGTACCCTGCTGAAATCGCGTGTGGAACTTCCCCCGCACCCCTGAAATACACGTACCCTGCTGAAATCGCGTGTGGAACTTCCCGCGCACCCCTGAAATACACGTACCCTGCTGAAATCGCGTGTGGAACTTCCCGCGCACCCCTGAAATACACGTACCCTGCTCAAATCGCGTGTGGTACTTCCCGCGCACCCCTGAAATACACGTACCCTGCTGAAATCGGGTGTGGAACTTCCTGCGCACCCCTGAAATACACGTACCCTGCTCGCACTGGCCCAATCGCGTGTGGAACTTCCCGCGCACCCCTGAAATACACGTACCCTGCTGAAATCGCGTGTGGAACTTCCCGCGCACCCCTGAAATACACGTACCCTGCTGAAATCGCATGTGGAACTTCCCGCGCACCCCTGAAATACACGTACCCTGCTCGCACTGGCCCAATCGCGTGTGGAACTTCCCGTGCACCCCTGAAATACACGTACCCTGCTGAAATCGCGTGTGGAACTTCCCGCGCACCCCTGGAATACACATACCCTGCTGAAATCGCGTGTGGAACTTCCCGCGCACCCCTGAAATACACGTACCCTGCTGAAATCGCGTGTGGAACTTCCCACGCACCCATGGAATACACGTACCCTGCTGAAATCGCGTGTGGAACTTCCCGCGCACCCATGGAATACACGTACCCTGCTCGCACTGGGCCAATCGCGTGTGGAACTTCCCGCGCACCCCTGAAATACACGTACCCTGCCGAAATCGCGTGTGAGACTTCCCGCGCACCCCGGTATACACCACATGTAATTTTTTGTCAGCGGGTGTCCGTGTTTGTGGGTACCCCTTTGCACGTCATTTGTCCTGGAGGGCCACAGTATAGGACATTCTTCATGGCTGTATATAGGTGCTATTTGTTGGCGCACCTTTTGGCGCACATTTCTTCCAGGCGCAGAGACGCTACCGCCTGCTTTCTTGTGGCGGTCGTGTTTGTGCCTGTGCGCTGGTTTGAGCGTGCGCTTTTTTGCCCTATTCTATTCCATGAATACGTGTTGTAGGGGAGCGTGTGGGTGTTCCGCGCACTTGTACCCTGTACTTCCCCCGTGACGCCCACGTTTTGGCAAGTTGTTCCCCATTCCGAGTGTTACGCCCCGTGTTCCGCCTACTTTTGTTGCGTGCGCCGCGCTATGTGCGATTTTCGCTGTGGCCTGTGCGATTTTCGCGGTGACCTGGCGCACGCTGTTAGATGGCCTGTGCGCCAACGTGCGCCGCGCACTTTTTTTTCGCACATCCGATGGTTTTCTCGCGCACGGACTTCCATGAATCGATGTGCGCTGCTTTTCGTGCGATTTTCGCACTTGCACTGCGATTTTCGCTATTCCACTGCGATTCGCACGTTTTTGCCCACTTGCGCCGCGCTAATTATTCCATGAATCGGCCTGTAAATCCACTATTGTGCCATCTGTTGTCTGTGCTGCAAACCATTCCTTTTCTATTAGCTTTATTTCGCCAAATCTGAAGTACGCTTTGGTGATTTCACTGTTAAAAAAAAACTTCTTTAGACCCTCTTCTTCCAGTCAACTATCATCCTATTTCTCTTCTTCTTTCGTAAATGAAACTACTTGAATCACTGGTTATCCTTTGCTTAACTCTTTTCTAGAGGAGTCCACCTTTTTTGATCCGTTTCAGTCAGGTTTTGACCCAGGTCTGGGCACTGAATCAGTATTCTTGTCTCTGTAGTGGACGATCTAGCTCGGCTTACAGATCAAAATGGTGTCTGAACACTAATTTTATTAGATCTGTCAGCTGCTTTTTATACCATCAATAATACCATCTTGCTTGACAGATTATCAGCAGATATAGCCAGACCAGACCAGGCTTACTTTCATTCTTTCCTGTCTGATCAGTCACAATCTCTTTCAGTCCATATCAGTTTGCTCCTGTTCCTATTACTTGAGGGGTTCTCCAAGGTTCAGCTCTCCCCCCCATTCTGTTTAATGTTTACATTCAGCCTTTTGCCAAACTCATACAGTCCCTTTGTTTCCGATGCAACTCTTATCCTGATGACACACAGATACTAATGTGTCTTGATCTCACTCAGCAGGATGCCACTGGGCGCCTCTGCTTTTGCCTTAAACCTGTGGGAACCTGGATGAGTAACAACTGGCTCAAAATGAATGGTGATAAAATCGGAGTACTGATGGTTGGCCCACCGTTATCTGCCTCCTTTTGGACATCAGTCTTCTGGCCTTCTTCTTTTGAGCCTCTTCCTAAACCTGTCTCAGTGGTAAAATGCAAGATGCAAGATTTCATCCTCTTTATCAGCCGAAGCCCAAGTGAATGCTGTTAGTCAAGGGGATCACTATAAATTAAAGATCCTTCATTGCCTGTTTATCTCTGTGCCCCTGTTGTCACCTCTTATGTTTTAGGGACCATGGATTACTGTACTTCCCTTTTTCTGGCAAAGCCAGTCTACTCTCCAAATCCTGCAATATTCGTCTGCTAGCGTGGCCACTCAATCTCCACATCGAGCCTCTATCCCCCCAATTCTTCGTTTCCCAATTGGCTCTTCGAATTGTTCATTGGGCCTATTATGGCATCGGAGCTGAATACCTTTGGGCCAAATGTCACCCCAAAGTTCCCCCTTGTCCTCTTAGATCTGAAAATGTGTTTTTGATTCAGGTCCCACCTTTTAACCCCTCTAGAATGTGAGGCCGTGCATTTTCTTTTGAGGCTGTCTCACTGTGGAATAAGCTTCCTCCCTCTCTTCGAGCAACAGAAAATCATTTATTATTTCGTCCACATTTGAAAAACTTTCTGTTTTAATTTGATTTTTTCTGGCTTCTGTCTCATTTCCAGTTTCTCAGCGGCATGATGCTTATTTTGGTGTAGGTTTGCGCTATATGTAAGTTCTATTAACATAACATACGTTCTGTTTTGCATAGTGTCTCTCGTAATGAGTTAGGTTAAGTGTTTGTGTCTGGCAAATGGGACAATCAGATCTTCATAGTCTGGTAATTCTGTAATTCTGTAAACATACAAGGAGGGGAAGGTACCCTGCTTATTTGACATCAATCTAGTCTATGTAAAGGAAAACAGGAAGCAGCTGGCCACTGCAGTGATAAAGTAATTAATAGGAAAAGTAACTGTAAAACCTAAGCATTACAGCCATGTAGAACAATACATTAGAATGAACGAAACAAAGAAATAGTATTGGTCCGAGTAAAGAAGCACAGAAAAGGGTCTGGAGTATGTGAACTTTGTATGAATGCAAAGAAAAAAACCTGAATGCGTGCCTCAATGTCTCGTCTTGTCTGATCCCTTTCCCACACCAAACCCTACATGTGCAACTCAGTTGTAAAACAATTGTGTTTCTCCTTTTCCTATCCTAATAGGGGAGCTGTAACAGGCTTTGTTTTCCTCTGTGTGTGTCTATGTCCTTGACACTTCCCTACCCTTGTCTCTGGAAGCCAGACCGCTCTGTACGCTGGGTAGCGTACCAGGGTAAGTACACCGGACAGCATGCCAAAGCACAAAGCGCAGTTACCAGGGTATAGATTTGGCTAACATTAAATAAGTGTTTCTGAAATTTCTATAATGGGGGAGGACAGAGATCATGTGGCTCCACTCGAACCTTTGGATAGTAAAAAAACAAAGCGGTCAGGGGGTGGGGGGGGTGGCCAGCAACAGAGCAATGTGGACGTGAGTCCCTGGTGCTCTGGCGGCCGCAGCAAACAGCCTGAGAAAATAGCCTGCTACGAGTGGTAAATCTGCCCAAAACGCATATCCTCCGGAAGGTAAGCACCCCGAGCGCACATGGTTAAAATTCCAGCCCAAAACGCATCGTTTTGAGCGAGTTCGGAGCTGCGGGAAGGAGGCGACGCGATCGCGGCATCGCATGAGCAAAATGGCTGCATTCATCGGAGTGAAGCAAGAAAGCGGGAAGTCGCACTGAGAGATCTGCGACTGTCCCCCGGAACGTAAAGCGAACGATCCGCCGGCTGCACCTGAGTAAAGCAGCGGAACTGTCGGGCGGCGGCCCCCGTGTGGTCTATGGAGAGGCTCTGGCTGGTGAGACAAGGCGGGCGGGAAACCCACCACACACCGCGGCGAACAAAAGGAGACAGCCCCAGTGCGCAGGCCAGCCTCCGGCCCGCATGACAGCGGCTGCACCCGGAGCCAAGAGGGGACTGCGCTGGGTGGAGCACGGAGGACTGTTCTGCCGCTGCGGTCAGTGAGAGGAGCCTGTGATTAGAGTGACACTCCGGGAGACCGGACACACCTACGCCCGTGTACTTCGGGGGCCTGTAGGAGACAGGGCGGCCTCGGGGAGAGTTTCTGCCAGAACAGCGGGAAAGAGGCAGAGGGAGGAAGCTGGACAGTGCTAATCAGACCCGGCCACGACCTGGACTGGGGTGGCTGCCCTAGATTCCCCACTGGGGCTGCGACCTACAGGCGTAGACAGCGGGAGACCCCTTGCCCCCCCCCAGAACAAAAAGCTTAAAGCGTTGAACGAGGCAGCTGGCCCGCACCTAGGGCGCATGGTGATATTGTTGGGCAATCTGTCCCAAGTGGCCTCAATGTGGACAATAAAGAAGCCCCGCAAGGACTTGTATGCATGAACTGCAGCACACACAGGCGCTTCACGTGCTCATAACATTTGGACAGAGGGCTGGAAATCGGGAGAAGACCACCAGCGAGTGTCGCTTGTGGCAGGAGGAGAAAGGAGTAGAAATTCCCCCCCTTTGCAATCGCACAGCACCCACACTGGACGGGGCCAATCCGCCTAACAGCCCCGCCAGGAGAGGCGCGACACACGACCGCACCACCCTGATGATACTAGTGTACTGAAAGAGAGCACAGACGACTGCACCTGCAAACCTGAAACCCTGCCGCAACAGAACAAACCGTGGTTCCACCCGACAGCCAACCAGGACTGGTAGCCACGGGAAACGCCTGGCACCCACACCACCCAGACCAAGCACTCACCGCCAAACTGGAGAAGTGCTAGGAGAGCATTAAGGAGCCGTCGCCAACCTCTAAAACAACACAGCAATCCGGACGGAGACACCCACGCATCGACATCCAACATGGGCAAGGACAAATCCAAAAGACTGATCTCCCAGAGCAGGATAGACCAATTTACCACGCTGACAACAAGCGGCCAGCCGGAACAAGACCAACCAGACATCATGGCAGAAACGGAGGGCACGATATCACTAAAGGACATCATGGCGGCCATAGCTGACTCGCGCGCCTCCATGGAGCAGAAAATGGAAGGCATCAGCATGGACGTTTCCCTCCTGAGACATGACCTCCAGAAGCTGATATTGCACACCGGAGAGGCAGAGCAACACATATCTGGTGCGGAAGATGGAATAAGGAACATAGTACAACAACTGGCCAGAGTCACAACACGCTTGAAAACCATGGAGGAGCGAGTAGATGAGAGCAAGGGAAGATCCAGGCGGAACAACGTTAGAATCCTGGGATTGCCGGAGAAAGCAGAAGGTCCACATATGGAGATATTTCTGGAGCAGTGGCTCACAGACATGCTTGAGGCAAACCCGTTTTCTAATTTTTTCTCCATCGAAGGAGCCCACCGTGTACCGATGGGCCGTCCACTGCCGGGTGCCCCACCTCCCACAGTGATCGCCAAACTATTGAATTATCGTGATTGCGATGCACTGCTCCAAGCCGCGAGAGCAAAAGGCACTCTCACCTACAATGCCTCCAAAATAGCATTCATCCCAGATTATACCAGGGAAATGCAAAAGGCTAGACAGTCATTTGACCAACTGAAAAAACAACTACAATCTTCACCGACCCTAGAGAGGCGTGGAAATGGGCGGAACAACACATTGAGGGAGCCTGGACGGCAATAAGGGGCAACAGAACACCCCGTGCCCGGCTGGGTCCTGAACACCCTGATCAACAACCACCACCACCGGGAATCGCACCACAGCTGCAAGGATAAGAGCACTGACTCCTGAAATATGTGAGAATAGGAACCCTCAGGACCCTACTATATGAGGTTCAGGGTACTGTATACTAACTTAAAGCTGAACACGTGTACAGAATAGCCACAAAGAGACACACAGTCAAGCGGCCAGCCGAGACGGAAGTCCCCCCTTCCCCCTGCTGTGCCACCCTGTGCCATCGCACCGGGGTATGTCTGGAACTTACACACAGGGATACAACCCCAACTAGTTTACTTGTTAGTGGGCTTACTCAGATACTGTTAGCTGAGATTTGTTGTTGAATGTTTGGGCGACAGATGCTTTGAGTTGGAAGGAGTATAGGGTGGGGGATGGGAAGTTTGTTTAATGACAGTTTGGTTAAGAAAAGGGTCCAGAGATCAAATCCAGAACGCTTTGCCTCAACACTACCAGCAAGCGACACGTGCACGTGTACACGGTGCTATGAGCCAGTGTCGGCCCCTCACCTTTTACTAAATGGCCTCCACTAACACAGATGTCAGAACTCTGCGACTCCTAACCTGGAATGTTAACGGGATGAGAGGTGGGATCAAGAGACGACTTATTACACAACTCCTCAATTGGCACACACCGGACGTAGTCTTCCTAACTGAGACACATTTAGCAGACACCACATGTAACTTGTTCAAACGCACCAAATACAGAATTGCAATACACGCCAGGTTCACCACAGACTCTCGTGGGGTACTTATATTAATACACAAACGATTGCCCCTGAGCATGGTAAGGGTGACCCAAGACACTGGTGGCAGGTACGCATTTATCACAGGAACATTATGGAATCAAACTATAGCCCTGCTCGGGATCTACTCGCCACCAACACTGATCACCACACTACTACAGGACATTACACCCCTGATCTCGGGAGATAATTCAGACCTAATGATAATTGGGGGCGACTTCAACGAAGTCATGGAAGTGGGGATGGATCGCTCACACTTAAGAGGAAGAAACCCCACTGTCCGAACCAAACTAGCGGCGTTCACCACGGCAATGGGACTGCGGGATGTGTGGCGGGACCTGCACCCGGACACGAGGGAATACTCCTTACACTCAGGGGTACACGCCTCTTTATCGCGATTAGACTATTTCTTTCTGCCGGGACCAGATGTTCACAGAGCCTCAAGGGTAACTCTGCTGCCGCGAGGCATATCAGATCACTCCCCCCTGCTAATCGAGCTTAACATGGCTAGACCACGTCCGCCCCCTCCTGGCGCTTAAATAACTACTACCTAGGCTTCCCAGACTTTCTGGAGCAAATACAACAAATGACAAAAACATACTTTGAGTTAAATATGGGTTCAGTGGATGACCCAGGGATCCTGTGGGAGGCACTCAAACCGGTACTGAGGGACGAGATATTGTCATGGTCCGCTGCTCACAAAAAGAAACACCAACAGAAATTATCAGAAGCTGAAGAGCAAGTGACCCAGGCTGAACTAAGCCACCTAGCACTAGACCAACCAGAAACAAATCGAGCACTAATACTTGCCCAAAAACGCTTGCAGAATATTGCGCTAGACAATGCTAGGCAGGCGCATAAGACGATGAGAGCCAGAATATATGAGACCGGTGATAAGGCCGGCAAAATGCTGGCATGGTTAGAAAAACGTGAAATAGGCAGCGGCCAGGTCAGAGTAATAAGATCAGAAGGAACTGAACCCTTACTGACTGACCAAGACATAGCCGAGGGCTTCGCAGCCTACTATACAGAGCTATACAGGTCACCCATATCGCCTATCAATAGTTCGATACTAAACGACATAACCCTCCCCACTCTCAACACAGAACAGCAGGCTCTACTTGAGAGATATTACAGAGGAGGAACTGATAGCAGCCATGTCGGAACTTCAGACGGGAAAGACACCAGGGCCAAATGGCTTCCCGATTGAGATGTGGTGTAAAATTGGTACGAACGAGATTGCCCCCCACCTACTGAAAATGTTCCTACAGTCCAAAGAACGGGGATGCCTACTGGCAGACCTCCGGAAAGCCACGATAATAGTGATTCCCGAAGCAGACAAGCCGCCAGACCTCTGTAGCTCATACAGACCAATTTCACTCATCAATAGTAAGACCAAAATACTAGCAAAGGTACTGGCCAACCGCTTACAACGGGTCATCACGACATTAATCCACTCCGACCAGTGCGGTTTTATGCCGAAACTGTCAACCCGCATGAACATTCGCAGGCTGCATACAGTAACAGAAAATGCGCCCACCACCTGAGGCCCCCTAGCTGTACTGGCGATTGACTTTGAAAAGGCTTTCGACTCAGTGTACTGGGAGGCAATCTGGGAAATAATGGGTCGGATGGGGTTTGGTCCGCAGTTCCTGAGCTGGGTACAACTTCTATACGAATCCCCCGAGGCACAAATTAGGGTGAATGGGTGGCAAACCTTCAAACTTGGGAAGGGAACCAAACAGGGGTGCCCCCTATCAGCGATGATATTTGCCCTGGCTATGGAACCTCTGGCAGAGGCATTGAGAACATCACCGGACTGGTGTGGTGTTCAGTGGGAAGACGGGTGAGAGGATAGAGTTTCCCTATATGCGGATGACCACCTGCTTTCATACTTAAAAAACCCACACCACGCCTGTTCCACGATTGTAGACATACTAGGCAGACAGTGCTTTCAGTGGACTAAGAGTAAACTGGTCCAAATCAATGCTGTTCCCAATAGGCACCACAACTTTTATACCATCGGCTAACTGTCCCTTTCGCATAGAAACAGAGCAGTTTAAATACCTTGGCATACAAATCACTAACGACTTAAGCAAATATGTGACCAATAACCTCCATCCGATAACAACCAGATTCATGGACGATATCAGGCACTGGGTCTCTCTCCCACTGACCCTACTTGGAAGGGCAGCATTATTCAAAATGATGGCTCTCCCACGTTTCTTATACATATTGCAAAACGCCCCATTACACATCCCAGTGAACGAATTTAAAAAGATAGACAACGCACTAAGGAAACTCCTCTGTAACAATGAACACCCACGCATTGCACTGGGCACACTCCAGCGCTCCATTTGGGAGGGGGGAATAGGGCTCCCCCGCCTACAGTCCTACTATTGGGCTAGCCAAATGGCAGTGGTCAACGACTTACTGCACGGGGACACCGAACTGCCACACAATAGACTGGGAGTGCCGGATGACGCGATAGACCTAAAACTGAACTGCTTTACAAAGCGATTTGCAACTCAACCCCACAGTCTATGCTATCAGTTGCCCGAGTTTGGAAGGACACACACAAGTTCCTGGGATGGGAGGGCAAAATCACCCCACTACAACCACTGTGGAATAACAGGAATCTACCTGAGGTAAACAAGCTTCCGCGGTGTCGTATATGGTTACAACACGACATCAGCACAGTGGGCGATATCGTAGAGGGGGGCAGACTGGTATCCTTTGACACCCTAGAATCCAGATTTCGCCTCCCAAGCACTGAACGTTTCCGATATGCGCAGATGCAGCATGCCCTACGAGCCCACCCTCCAGCACTAGAAGAAATGGCCGAAAGCACCCCCCTCGAAAGAAACATAGTCAAGGCAAATATTGAGACTAAACTCACGTCCACCATGTATAATGTAATCACGTCCTTTGCCACCACCGAACTAATCAGCCTAAAAAGCAAATGGGAAAGGGATATAGGATTTGTACAACCGGAAGACTGGGTGGGGGCCCTCATGTACCCTCTGGAGGTGGCCATTTCGGCCAGACTCAGGCTTATTCAGCTTTAAATACTACACAGGATTTACTACCCAAGGGTGGCACTATATCACTGGGGAAAACAACTGACCCACACTGTCTGCGGTGCAAGAGGGAGGAGGGAACCTTCTTCCACATACTGTGGGACTGCATCCATATACAACAGTACTGGCAAAAATGTTGCGATGAGCTCTCACTGGTACTGGGGAGAACGATACACAGAGACCCGAAGCTACTCCTGCTGGGGGTGGAGGATGTGGGAGAAGCGTCTAAATATGAGAAGTTGCTCTTATCGACGACAGCAGCAATAATTAAAAGGAACATTGCACAATTATGGGGCTCGGAAATGACGCCACATTACGAACAATGGGTGACAGACGTCAACATATGTATCGCAATGGAACGAAGAGTATATACAGCCTGGGGGTGTCCGAGGAAAGCAGACAGGGACTCATCACGAGTTGGGCTGTAGCCCTTAAATGCAGTGGTAACGGTATTACTGCCGCATTTAAGGGCTGGCCCTATCACGAGTTGGGCGCTAAATGGGCTGTTTTACCTCCAGCCTTTCGCTGGAGGTGAAAATCCCCTGTTTTCGGCTGTATTACCGCTGGCTCTATTAGCCAGCATAATTAGCGCTAAAAATGCCCCATTGAATCCAATGGGCCGAATGGGGAATGGAGATTTACCGTTAACACCCAACCCGTGATCCGGCAGTTATACCACCGGACCGGTCGGTGTTAGGGCTATTACAGTCGGGCGGTATTACAGCCGGGATACAGCCCAACTCGTGATGAGGCCCAAAATATGGAATAAATGGGAGGAAGCCCAATGACTGTACCAACCTGAACAATGGATGATAAGGCACAGTGTACAAAAGTAATCCAATTTGGCATATAGCGTGAGATACAATGGACATTGTAAGACCCTTTTCTTTCTTTTCTTTTCTTTTTTCTTTGCTTTCTTGTCTTTCTTCACCTAACCAAGGACTGTTTCATTGGTCACTCTAGGTTGAATGTTTATATGAAGAATGTATGCTTTGTGATGTTAAGATGGAAAAATAATAAAATGTGTTATCAAAAAAAAAACAATACAAAGCAGTCAGCATAAGCCAGACCTACTCCGCCAGCCCCCAAGAGTGGTAGAGCTTTTCGCTGACAGAGGGCATCACGTACCTGGTTCCACAATAAGTCCCCCCCCAGTGAAAATGGGTTCTAGTCCAGCCCACTTCATTTACACACACTACTCGCCCTAAACATATAAGTTCCTGGACAAATGGCATTATTATATCTGAAAAGATCCAACTAGACAGTTTCCTCAGGGAGGAACATTTGATTTAGATAAGATTATAGCGCTGCAAAAAACTCTCAAAGAGAAAGAAGCACAGGTTCACCAGCAACAATGGGACAGCTATGTAGACTGGTTCTCCAGAACAACAAAGAGACAGTCAGAATCAAAAACGTGAGCACTAAAAGACACACAGCAAAAGCTACAGGAGCAAGTTTAGACACGAAAGACAGAGAACGCCAACTTACGGGTGCTTAAAAATAAATCCAATTATAGTTGTCTATACCCAGTCATCCATGTGGTACCCCCAATGACAGAATCTCCTGAGGACATTCTTGACTCTTAAGTCCCTGCAATACTGAATCTGGCACTGAATGCTCCACACAGACAGCTGTCCATCTCTGTCTCTGCTCAACACCAGAGCGGACGCAGCCCGATCTCCAGCTCTGGTTCAACTCTGAACGAACCACCCTCATATAATCAATCCACCATGATACATTCACTTGCTAGCTCGTCCTGATCGCCCTCTGTCCCGAACACCCTCCAGGGTCAAGTATCCAGTCTCTTTGGGTCCTTGTCACAAGACGTTTCCATACCTTCAAAGGCGAGTTCCCTTTAAGACAACTCCCCAGAGGAGGAAACACTGTAGTTACCATGCATGCCCCTGTGAGAGCAACTGGTCTGTGTAATGTTGGTCAGAAATTCCCTAAGACCCGAGAAGATCTGGTCAAGTTTCAGGAAGAACTGCAGGTCATTATAAACTGCTATCGACCCACATGCACTGATCTCAACAAGTTGCTGAGAGCGGCTCTCCCGGCAAATAACTTAGCCCTAATTAAGCTGCAAAGTAACTGGACAGCTGAAGAACCCCCACTGATGGTTTGAAGTCTTTTACCAATATATTAGTACAGTCTATTATTGAAATTGACCCCAGAAAAAAAGTTTGGTGAAAGATAAACACCTACAAGCAAGCTATGCGTGAAATCACAGCTGAATATCTCAAGTGGTTGAAAGGATGTTTTGATCAATAGTCAGGAAATATAGGCACTACTGTTGTTGCCTCTCAGGCCGTAGCATCGCAGTTTGTTATGAGTCTGCAAACGAAGGTTGTTGAAGGGATTACGTCCATCATGATTGTTTGGGAAGGAAAGCATTTGACAGGGTTATTGTTATCTGCACAGCACTTTTATGAGATAGCAGAAAGACAGAAAGAGAGTACTGAGGAGAACCTTACTGTGTTACAAATTCAGCAGTTGCAGCTATATCAAGGGAGAGGAGGCTTTAGACCCCTTTCGGGGAAGAGGCAGAGGTACCTCCCCGCATACAGATCATGAGAACGATGTTGAAAGGCATACTGCGAATGTGTATAATGATCAATGTAACTATTGTAAAGAATTTGGTCACTGGAAAGCAAAATACCCAAACAGACTGAAGTAGGGTGGTCGAGGTGGTCAGCCCACAGCCCCTGTCAGTCCGGCATTCCCACTGCCTCCTCCACCACCCATGTTCAGTAACTTTTCCAGCCAAGGGGTCAATTAAATTGTTGCTCGACTCATCCTGCTTAATCATGCTGCTCCCTATATAGATTGTGCTGTTGGAGTTCAAAAGGTTTCATGTTTGGTTGATAATGGAGCATCACGTTTCGCTCTGAAAGCCTCTAAATTTCATCATGTTGTGTGTTCTAATGAAGTTGTTAATGCTGTTGGTATTCACCATTCACCGCTTTCAGTACAGCACCTCCAGAAAAATTCCTCGCAGTCTGAGGCCCCTACCGGAACTTAATAAGCCAATGCGGCTTTAGTAAATTGCATCTCGCATAGCAGTAAATTAAGGTTATTTTGCCCACCTGGAGTAACAAGGTCTCCATTTGTCAGTGTGACAGAATACTCGCTCCTAAAAAACAACATTGTTCAACGGTGCCTGGAATTCACCACCATAGTGCAACAGGATTGTACTGTGTATGAAACAGAAAATAAAATCCTTCATGTGTGTAAAACTCTGTCCGGAATCTGTGACCACATCATTTCCCTCTCATCTGACTCTCTGGTCTCCCAGTCAGCACATCTGGAGGTTGTTCATCTTACTAACATCATGCCTAGTGAGGGTTTGTTCAATTGAGGCTTCTGATGAAGAGGGATCACCGTTGAAACGCGTAAAGCCATCCACATTGAAGTTGAGGACGTGTTTTTCTTATTGTTACATTTGTTTTCCTTGTAATTAAAAAACCCTGGTTTGTTTTACTTAGATTGGGTTCACAGAATATTCATTTCATTGTTCCATAAAATCAACATTTTGCCATACTCTTTATATATGACTCTTACATCTCCTATCTAACATTATTTACCACCTTTTAGGTGGATTTTTGATAGTGTGCAAGGGGCGGGAGGATTCCCACTTTGGATCCTTTTCTTCTCTTCAATCCTGTATTGCCTACATTCCCAGTGGTCACCAATCCCACTACCATCCTGTCATGCATTCCGGCCTCTGCCACTTATTTCACTGTTGTTGATTTGTGCTCTGATTTATGTTCAATACCCGTACACCCCAACAACTAGTTCCTGTTTTCCTTTATGTTTAAAACCGTACAGTACACCTTCACTAAGCTCCCAATGGTGTACGTAGAGAGCCCCACTCTGTTCTCCCAAATCTTGAAAAGGGATTTTGACTCACTTGAGATCAGAGGAGGGTCCGTTTTGATGCAATACGTAGACAATCTCTTACTGGTATCATCCTCTTTGGAAGCATGCAAACCCTTGTGCTACTGACTGCTCTTGCTCACAAGGGTCATAAGGATTCCAAAGATAAGTTACAGTTTTGTTTGCCCCTGAGTCCGATTCTTAGACCATGATATTAATGCTGGACAAAGGCACATATCCCCGGATTGCATTAAGGCAATCCAGCAGGTTCCCAAGCCCCATACTAGAAAGCAGATGAAAGGATTCCTCAGGATGGTTCGTTACTACAGGCATTGGCTACCAGGGTATACCACCCTAGTTAAGCCCCTTCAAGCTCACACATGATTCAACTACCAAACCCCTGCCTTGGCCTGGGAAGCCTTTGTCACCATCAAGCAGGAGCTCTCAAAAGCACCAGGACAAGGGTTGCCAGATTACCAGAAACCCTTGTTGGTATAATGTGAGGAACGTGATGGTTTTGCTCAAGGGGTACTGACTGAATTACACAGTGCCAAGCACTGGCCCATATCCTACCACAGCATGGCCCTGGTGGCTGCCGGCTTGCATGTCTGTGTGCTGTTGCAGCCACGGCTCTGCTAGTGGAGAAAGCTGGTGTGTTCATCCAGTAACATCCTGTTACTGTTGCCTTGCCCCACTCCATGCTTTCTCTCCTGAAGACTCAGCCTCTATCTCACTCCTGACTAACAAAATATGAAAAGATCCTTGTTTCTGCTGCTAATGTTACCCTTAGCCAATTCTGTTTTGAACTGTGCTTCTTTGTTGTGTGACAAATCTAGAGAAATAGTTCCTACTCCCCAAGGGGGACCCACACCCATTGAAAGTAGGTAGGTGAGCCTGCTATATGAGACCCTCCCTAGGGGTCTGGACAAGTGGGAACTCAGTTGGAGGGACTCCCCCTTACGGGACAAGGACTCCCAGTCTTTATCAAGATCTTGCCCAAATCCTGTTTTCTCTGCCTATGTAGGAACCAAAGAACAAGTTACTTTCTTACCTGGTAAGATTCTTTCGATGGGATGTTCCGACGATGTATTCCACATCTATGACAGGTAATCACCACAGCTGTGCTGCTTTGGAAAATTTTCGGCATCTGCGTCCTGCGTCGATGACGTTGATACGCTGTCCTCGAGGGCCTCCGTCGAGCCGACGTCACCGGATGTTATAAGTAGGACGCACGACGCTCGTAGCCTCAGTTGTAGTTTTTTCCCAGAACGTGTGGCACCAATCTTCTGCCATTATGCCTACAGAAAGCCTTGAGGAAACGGAAGCTGCAATCGCATAAGAAATTCTGTAGAGGGGCAGGCTGGGAGGGTACGATGTGGAATACGTCGTCAGAACATGCCATCGAAAGAACGTTACCAGGTAAGAAATTAACTTGTTCTTCGAAGGGATTGGTTCCTCCGACGTATTCCACATCTATGACAGACTCCCAAAGCAGTACCAACGTAAGGAGGTGGGAAAAGAATTTAGAAGTTTAGAATGCCCAATTAAATTGCAGAATAGAGGACCGCCTTGCCAAAGGCCAAATCTTGCCCATGGATAGAATCCAAGGAGTAGTGTTTGACAAAAGTATGGATGGAGGCCCATGTGGCTGCGTCACAAATGTTACGAATATGAACACCCCTCAGCAAGGCAGTAGAGGCAGCCACACCCCTAGTAGAATGGGCCCGTAAGCCTACCGCAGGGTCCTTACCCGCCAAGCGGTAACATTCCGAAATTGTCAAGATAATCCATCTAGACATAGGGCCTGATCACGACTTTGGCGGTAACGCTGGCGGTATTGCTGCCGGCGGTATTAGCCCTACCGCCGAACTCCCCGGCGCTAATAGCGCCGGATCACGAGTCTGGCGGTAATGTAATTCCCCATTGAGCTCATTCGGGAATTCCCCATTCCCCATTGGGCTCAATGGGGAAAATTTGCACTCTTACCGCCGGCGGATCCGCTGGCGGTAATAGCGCAAATTTTCGGCGGATTTCCCCCCAGCTCAGAGCTGGGGCGAAATCCGCGGAGGTCCAGATTTGGCGGACCTCGGCCAAACTCGGCCAAACCCCGGCGGTAATAGCTGTTAGGGAGAATTCTCATCTATGGCTGATTTCCCTCACCTAGTGAGTCCCCCAGCAGCTTTGCTGGACTTCTGGAGTTTATTTTTTTCCACTTGGTAAGAGTGAGAGCTTTTCCCCCACTCTTACCTTTGTTTTGCTAGGTGTTTCTATCTGTTTTTGTGATTGTGGACTCTGAAGTACACCACTTCAGTAGCCCCCTTCTTTTTGTGTGTCACACAGCACCTTCAGTGCCGTGGCACAGGGTTTTCTTTGAGACTGCCCTCGACTCCATTTCTGAGGCAACTACTGTCCCCCAGAAAAGGGTAAAGTTACCATTAACTTTACTTAGTCAATCTACCTCAGATCCAGTACACCCCATCTTCCATGGAGTACTGGAAAGGGTTCATTCGTATCCCTTTTTATCTGTACCTCCTAGAGCATTGTTTCGCTCTTTTAACATTTAGACTTGGCTGGTGGCAGTGGTATCTGCCCTAACTTTTCTACCGCTATTATATTAGATAAATGTGGTACTGTTCTTGGCTATTATATTAGCCTCGAACATAAACCCGCTTGACCAAATCGTCTTTCTTTTGGCTCCGGTTGGGTTTATTCGCCATTTCTTTCTGTTAAAGTACTTCTTGTGTTTTACTTTGCGCGGCAAACTAGGTTCGCCTTCTTTGTTCACTGTCTTTTGGTGGGCTTCTGCTCAGAAGCCCTCCTCAAGGCGCCTGGGTGTCTAGGTGGGCTGAATGTGAGGGAGGGGTGTAGTCACCCCATGCACAGGGTATCCTAGCAAAACCAAGTCGCACTTTGTCATGATTGGCCTGGGTAGTTGTCCGGGTTGGACAACCCCCCTGCTGGGTGATTGACAGCCAGGCTGTGTGAATGGGGGTTTTTCGCATAAAAGGCAGGTCTCTTGGGCTAGAAGTCAGAGAGTCGCCACTGGAACTACCAGGAACCGAAGAGAAGCGGAGAGAACGACAGCTGCTGCAACTACCCCGTCCCGGTGAAGCCCTGCTGCAGTCCTGAGCTATCTTCCCTTTAACGACTTAGAGAAGATCCAGTCCGAGTCTTCTTCCCTTGAGCTTGGTGGGGATAACCAGCTCATCTTCTACAGCCAGAGGATCCTCTTCCTTGGTCGAAATCGCTGCACGCTGCTGTAGTGGTCCAGATAGCCACCTGAAGAGCCTCTCCTGTTTTTAAGGAGCACCCCTTTTATTCCTCGTCGCTGCTGCCGGCTTCATCCCTGTGTGGTGCAGACCCCCTTCAGACGTCCACCTTCACATCAAAGCTCCAGGAATCGTGGGTCTGCGGGAAACCAACAGGAACAACTGCCAGGGCACCAGCTGCACCATTGGAACAAGGTACTGTGTTCTGCTTGAGGAAATTGGGCGAATCCCTTTTTCTTCATTTCCAAGGCTTGCCCTTGTCTTCCCTCCTTCTTATAACTTTTGCTTCCGAACATTGACAATATCGAAGTACTTTTGGCTACGTTGAATCGTGAACTGTCTGAATGTGTGATATTCGGCAACAGGCCCCAGTGTCTTTCGACCCTGGCTCCGGCCCTTTGACTTTTGAACTCCTGTCTCTGAGTGTTTCTTGATTCTGCCTGCCTAACTAAAACATTGCCTGTGATTTTTGCCTCCAATTCCCTCTGGGTATCTCAGGTGCTAAGTGTGTTTTTTCCCCGGTAGCATTTCATGTCACGGATACGCGTTTATTTAGTAGACCGAACTGTCAAAAAGTGATCGTAATCGTATTCGCGGTAACATGTTTTGTTCCTAACACCGGTTCATTCAAACACAGGGTACTTACCTTGACACTTACTGTACAAAGTGAATTGGTTAGTTGTAGTATATTTAACGTGTGGTTTTTATTGAAGTTTAATAGAAGTGTTGTGTTCATAACGAATGGTTTAAAAATAAATGTACTTATATTTTTCTACCTGAAACCTTGAGTCAGTGTTTGCTTGAGACACAGTAATTGTGGTTCCTTTGTGTAATCTCTGCTACTGCTCATATACTCTTGAGATAAGCCTGGCTGTTCCGCCACTACTACCACTCTGACATAGTAGTACAGGCTTGTACCAAAGGTAAAACTTGTATTGCCACTGTTCTTAATTGTGTGTAGTGGTCCCTAAGGGCACTGCACAGGATTCTGCCTAACACTGGTGTACAGCGGTGAGGATTTGGAAGTAGAGTGATTACACTTAGAGTGCTGCTGTTGCTGGGGTTTAACTAACCACAAGGCTAACACCACTAATTCTATTTAACTAAGAAATCATGTCAAATATGGAAAGCTACACTGAAGAGAGTCTTTTACTCTATACTGCTGAGGTTCTGAGAACCGTGTGTACGGATAAGAATATCTCTGGTAAAGGAAAGAAATCTGAACTGGTTGCAAAGTTAATGGGAAAAAGCCTGGAGAATGGGTCAGATCGACCTACCACTCCAGCAAATGTGGATTTTGATGTTTCTGATTCTGAGAGTGTTAATTGTGAAGAAGTAGATGAGTCCTTACTAGGAAACCCTGCAACTCCCTTGCCTGTTCAGAATGCACAACCTCTGTCCACAGGGACCCCCACAGGTCCTATACTTACTCCTGAGTTTATTGCACTTGAGAAAATAAGACTTGAATTGGAAGTGAAACGTATTGGTGCACAAACTGCCATGAAACATCAAGAGTTAAGACTCAGAGAAATGGAGCTGAACCATGAACTAGAAATGAAGAAATTGTCTCTAGAAAATGCTTCTCTCCCAGAGTCCTCTAGGTCTTTCAGCCCTAAGAGACCCCGTATGCCAAAGGAAATGATTGGTATGTATGAGACTAAACTTGATATTTTGGATTGGTTAGCAATGTTTGAGTACAATCATGGGATTCAAGGTATCTCAGGGAATTAGTTAATTCCTTGGCTTTTCTCTAGGCTCCCCCCTGTTGCAAGTGATGCTGTAATGGAGTACGGGGAGGAGGATAAACAGGATTATGAGTGTGTGAAACTAGCATTAATAGCTAGGTTTGGGAAGACTCCTTCCCAGTAGCTTGAGAGGTTTAGAACCCTCAAAAAGCATGATGGTACCCCTTGGGCTACCTGGGTGTGTGAATGTTTGAAAAACTTAGATGGTTGGGTTAAGGGTTACAAAGTGAACACTTATGAAGGTTTGAGGAATCTTGTAATGTTGGAGTCTATTTTTGATGTCTGCTCTCCTGAGCTTAGACAGCACTTGGCTGATTCGAAGGAGATAGATCCTAAGAATCTAGCTAAGGCTGCTGACTTATGGGTTGCTAACAGGGCCACTCACAAGGATTCTGGGGCTACTCAGAAGAAGGATGATGGGAAGCAGCCAAAGAAAGACAACAAAGAGAATTCCAATAATTCCAATCCAAAAGAGGGCCCCAAACATAACCAGGGTAAGCCACAAGGTAAACCGAATCAGGCTAGTGTACCACCTGGTTCCACACCAGATAGAGGTCAGATCAAACCCCCATTCCAGAGAGCATTAGGAAAATGCTTTGTTTGTGGGTTGCCTGGCTATGTGAAAGGAGATCCCAAGTGTAAGGGTAAACTTTCAGGGATCAACACTGTCTCCTTAGCCTTCTCCCAGGTGGATGAAGTACCTATGACCAGTGGAAACGTTCAGCTACTAGCTGATGAGCCCATGAGAATCTCAGCTACGGTTTCTTTAGTGTCCTTGGGTCTTTGGGAACAACAGAACTTAGATGTCTATAACTCAATCCCAGATAATACTAAAGAGTATTATAAAGATAGTGTTCTTGTGAATGGTCAGCAGACCCCTGCCATCAGAGACACTAGAGCCAGCATAACTGTGGTTGATGAATGTTTTTTCAAAGTGGAGGATGTTGCTAAGGCACCCAAACACTTAACCAAGTTAGCTGGAGGCCCTGTGCAAATGGTTCCCCAGTTACCAGCTCTCATCCAGTGTAATGACAACACTGTCAGAATACCTGTAAGTGTGCAAAATAATTTACCTGGGAGGGTCTTGTTGGGTAATGACCTTGAGTTGTGTCTAGCACCCCCAGGCCCCCCAGCAGAAGGAAACAGGAGCTCACAAGGTCTGCAAGGGAGAGAACCATAAGAGGCTCTCCCGGGGACATGATAGAGGAAGCTATCACCCCAAGTCCACAGGACTTACTTACTGCCATTGCAGGAAAAGAAAAGACAAAGTGGAAACCTAAGTCTGCCAGCAAGAAACCAGCAAGCACTCCTGTGCCCAGAAGCACATCTCCGAGACTGTCCAAAGTCACACCTGTGACTCCCTCACCAGCTGAGGCTGAGTGTGAGGTTCAACCCTGTATGGTCAAACTAAATACTGAGGAATCAGATCTAGAAGAGGATCTTACCTTGGTGGGAGATCTTGACCCTGTTGACCATCCTGAGCTGCAGTCTTTACTGGCAGAAGGTGGACCCAACAGGGAAGATTTCAGTAAGGGACAAAGAGAGTGTCCTACCTTGGAAGGTCTTCGCCAACAGGCAACTTCTCAGCTCAATGGGACTGATCCTGGGAAGTATTGGTTGCACTGGGAAGATGGCCTCTTCTACAGTGAACCAACTGAGTCAACCCCTGGAGACTACAAAAGACTTGTAGTACTTCTAGTGAACCGACTCCAGTTTCTGCAGTTAGCCCATGAGGCACCTTAGGCTGGTCACTTAAGTTTTAAGAAGACCAAAGAAAGGCTATCTCTGCATTTATACTGGCCTAAGATGGGTACAGAAGTAGACAAATTCTGCAGAAGCTGCCACACTTGCCAAACCTCTGGCAAGAGTGGATCCAAGAATGTGGCACCCTTAGTGCCTCTCCCAGTAGTGGGAATTCCTTTTGAGAGGGTTGGGATTGACATTGTTGGTCCTCTTGACCCTTCCACAACTTCAGGCAACAGGTTTATCCTGGTTGTAGTGGATCATGCCACTAGATTTCCTGAAGCCATACCTATGAGGACTGTTACGGCTCCGGCTGTGGCTAAGGCCCTACTTGGTATTGTTACCAGAGTAGGTTTTCCTAAGAAGGTGATATCTGACAGGGGATCAAATTCTACGTCCTACTACATGCAACCATGTGGAAAACCTGTGGAGTCACCTACAAGTTCTCAACTGCCTACCACCCCAAACCAATGGACTGGTAGAGAGGTTTAACAGAACTATGAAGAGCATGATAGGTGCTTTAGAAGAACCCCTTAGAAGAAAGTGGGACCTTCTAATACCATGCCTTCTCTTTGCATATAGAGAAGTCCCTCAGGATGGAGTAAGATTCAGTCCCTTCGAACTTCTCTATGGCCATCCAGTCAGAGGTCCATTGGCCCTGATTAAGGAGGGGTTGGAGAGTGCTCCTTCCCCCAAGCCAGTCAGAGTGACTGACTATGTGATAGGTCTGCGGAGGAGAATGTCACACATGATGGCAGAGGAAAGTGATAACTTGAAGGCCGGTCAAGCTCTGGTCAAACATTGGCATGACCAGAAGGCTAACATGGTTGAGTTTACTCAAGACCAGCTTGTTCTTGTTATGGTCCCCACAAGGCAGAGGGCCTTGCAGGCCAAATGAATAGGACCCTTCAAGGTTGTGGGTAAACTTGGAGAGGTGAACTATCTGATGGACTTAGGCAATCCTAAGGAGGCTCCCAGAGTCTTTCACACCAACCGTTTAAAGCATTATGTCTCTAGACCTGACATAGGAGCTTTGCTTCTAGCTTCAGCTCAGGAGGAGGAGGAGAGTGAACCTCTGCCTGACCTCCTCGGAGGCTTACCTTTGGATGAGCAAGTGGAAGGAGTTAATCTCTCTACCAGTCTCACATCTGACCAGCAGGATGAGTGCAAGTTACTGTTAAATCAGTTTGCCTCCCTGTTCTCACTTTCACCAGGCTTGACCCCTTGTGGCCAGCATGACATACACACTGGTGACTGTTTGCCTGTCAAAAGCAGGGGGGTACAGAATGTCAGACAATGTCAGATCCCAGATAAGGAATGAGGTCAACAAGATGCTTGAACTCGGGGTAATAGAGCCCTTTACTAGCCCATGGTCTAGCCCAGTTGTACTTGTACCAAAGGCAGGATCCAAGGAGTTGAGATTCTGCGTGGACTATAAAGCTCTAAATGCAGTCACTACGACTGATGCCCATCCTTTGCCTAGGACAGATGAGCAGGTGGACAAACTTGGTGCAGCCACGTACCTCAGCACATTTGACCTAAAGTCAGGATATTGGCAAATAGCCCTGACAGACCATGCCAAGGAGAAAACTACATTCTCCACCCCAGCTGGCCTCTACCAATTCAAGGTAATGCCCTTTGGATTAAAGAATGCACCTGCTACATTCCAAAGGATGGTTAATCAGGTTCTGAATGGGATGGAGGACTTCTGCATGGCATACTTGGATGACATTGCAGTGTTCAGTCCTACTTGGAAAGAACATGTTGACCACCTAGGTTATGTATTGCAGGCTCTTGAACAGGCCCATCTGACCATATAGGCAAGCAAATGTCAAATTGGTCAGAGTTCAGTGATCTACCTTGGACATGAGGTAGGAGGAGGTGAAATAAGGCCACTGTCTAGCAAAGTACAAGCTGTACAAAACTGGGCCACTCCTACTACTCAAACCCAAGTGAGAGCCTTCCTAGGTCTCACTGGGTATTAGAGGAACTTCATAGAGAACTATGGTACCATAGTGTCTCCCTTGAATGTCATCTCCTCTCCCAAATTTCCTAAAAGGGTCAGGTGGAACGGGGAGTGGCCTTTGAAGGTCTAAAGAAAGCCCTTTGTCAAGCTCCAGTCCTAAGAGCTCCTGAATATCACCAACCCTTCATTGTACAAACTGATGCTTCTAATGTACGTATAGGTCCAGTCCTTAGTCAACTGGATGAGAAAGGTAGGGAACACCCCATTTGTTTCATCAGCAGGAAGTTAAAGGATCCTGAAACAAGGTGGGCAACAAAAGAAAGAGAATGCTTTGCTATTGTGTGGGCACTGAAGAGGTTTAGACCATACTTGTATGGATCTACCTTCACTATTCAGACCGACCACCAACCCTTGAGATGGCTGATGCAAATGAAAGGGGAAAACCCCAAATTACTCAGATGGTCAATCTGCCTGCAAGGATTTGATTTTTCCATTGAGCACGGAGCAGGAAGTCACCACCAAAATGCTGATGGCCTCTCTAGGATGTTTGTAACCGACTAGAGGTATGAGGTCCATCCAGGAGTGGATTAAATCCTCCTGTCCCTTAGTCTGGGGTTGGGGGGGCGAGTGTTAGGGAGAATTCTCATCTATGGCTGATTTCCCTCACCTAGAGTCCCCCAGCAGCTTTGCTGGACTTCTGGAGTTTATTTTTTTCCACTTGGTAAGAGTGTGAGCTTTTCCCCCACTCTTGCATGTGTTTTGCTATGTGTTTCTATCTGTTTTTGTGATTGTGGACTCTGAAGTACACCACTTCAGTAGCCCCCTTCTTTTTGTGTGTCACACAGCACCTTCAGTGCCGTGGCACAGGGTTGTCTTTAAGACTTCCCTCGACTCCATTTCTGAGGCGACTACTGTCCCCCAGAAAAGGGTAAAGTTAGCATTAACTTTACTTAGTCAATCTACCATAGATCCAGTACACCCCATCTTCCATGGAGTACGGTAAAGGGCTAATCGTATACCTTTTTATCTGTACCTCCTAGAGCATTGTTTCGCTCTTTTAACATTTAGACTTGGCTGGTGGCAGTGGTATCTACCCTAAATTTTCTACTGCGATTATATTAGATAAACGTGGTACTGTTCTTGGCTATTATATTAGCCTCGAACATAAACCCGCTTGACCAAATCGTCTTTCATTTGGCTCTGGTTGGGTTTATTCACCATTTCTTTTTGTTAAAGTCCTTCTTGTGTTTTACTTTGCGCGGCAAACTAGGTTCGCCTTCTTTGTTCACTGTCGTTTGGCGGGCTTCTGCTCAGAAGCCCTCCTCAAGGCGCCTGGGTGTCTAGGTGGGCTGAATGTGAGGGAGGAGTGTAGTCACCCCCTGCACAGGGTATCCTAGGAAACCCAAGTGGCACTTTGTCATGATTGGCCAGGGTAGTTGTCCGGGCGGGACAACCCCCCTGCTGGTTGATTGACAGCCAGGCTGTGTGAAAGTGGGTTTTTCGCATAAAAGGCAGGTCTCTTGGGCTAGAAGTCAGAGAGTCGCCACTGGAACTACAAGGAACCGAAGAGAGGCGGAGAGAACGACGGATGCTGCAACTACCCTGTCCCGGTAAAGCCCTGCTGCAGTCCTGAGATATCTTCCCTTCAACGACTTAGAGAAGATCCAGCCCGGAGTCTTCTTCCCTTGAGCTTGGTGGGGATAACCAGCTCATCTTCTACAGCCAGAGGATCCTCTTCCTTGGTCGAAATCACTGCACGCTGCTGTAGTGGTCCAGATAGCCACCTGAAGAGCCTCTCCTGTTTTTAAGGAGCACCCCTTTTATTCCTAGTCGCTGCTGCCAGCTTCATCCCTGTGTGGTGCAGACCCCCTTCAGACGTCCTCCTTCACAACGAAGCTCCAGAAATCGTGGGTCTGCGGGAAACCAACAGGAACAACTGCCGTGGCTCCAGCTGCACCATTGGAACAAGGTACTGTGTTCTGCTAGAGGAAATTGGGCGAATCCCTTTTTCTTCATTTCCAAGGCTTGCCCTTGTCGTCCCTCCTTCTTATAACTTTTGCTTCCGAACATTGACAATATCGAAGTACTTTTGGCTACGTTGAATCGTGAACTGTCTGACTGTGTGATCTTCGGCAACAGGCCCCGGTGTCTTTCGACCCTGGCTCCGGCCCTTTGACTTTTGAACTCCTCTCTCTGAGTGTTTCTTGATTCTGCCTGCCTAACCAAAATATTGCCTGCGATTTTTGCCTCCAACTCCCTCTGGGTATCTCAGGTGCTAAGTGTGTTTTTGCCCCGGTACCATTTCATGTCACGGATACGCGTTTATTTAGTAGACCGAACTGTCAAAAAGTGATCGTAATCGTATGCGCGGTAATGTGTTTTGTTCCTAACACCGGTTCATTCAAACACAGGGTACTTACCTTGAGACTTACTGTACAAAGTGAATTGGTTAGTTGTAGTATATTTAACGTGTGGTTTTTGTTGAAGTTTAATAGAAGTGTTGGGTTCATAACGAATGGTTTAAAAATAAATGTACTTATATTTTTCTACCTGAAACCTTGAGTCAGTGTTTGCTTGAGTCACAGTAATTGTGGTCCCTTTGTGTAATCTCTGCTACTGCTCATATACCCTTGAGATAAGCCTGGCTGCTCCGCCACTGCTACCACTCTGACATAGTAGTACAGGCTTGTACCAAAGGTAAAACGTGTATTGCCACCTGTGGTCCTAATTGTGTGTAGTGGTCCCTAAGGGCACTGCACTGGATTATGCCTAACAATGACCCTCCTTAAGAAAACAAATTCCTTAATACTGCCTGCCCGAATGGCGCATCTGATCTGGAGCCAGCATCCAAACAGTAGTGCTTATAAAAAGCCGATGGAGTGGCCCACGTGGCTGCCCTGCTAATGACCTGCCACGGAACGTGTCCCTGTAAGGCGACAGCTGTAGACTTTGCCCCGATAGCATGGGCATGTGTGTTAGCCGGAAGTGGCTTGTGCTGCCCCTCATAGGCTTCCTTAATGGCTGCCACCATCAATCTTGCTACGGAGGCCTTGGAAGCCTGATATCCGGCCTTGACCCACTGAAAGTGATGAATAGAGCCTTAGATTTGCGGAAGCTCTAGAACTTTAGCACTCTCCTAACATCTAAGCAGTGCAGAACCCTGTGAGCATCATCCTTGGGGTCTGCAAAGAAAGTAGGAAGTACTACGTCCTCATTTAGGTGGAACGCAGAGACTACCTTAGGGAGGAACACGGGATGCGTTCTTAGGACCACTTTGTCCCTATGAAGAGTAGTGTAAGGCTCCGAAGCCACAAGGGCTTCGATCTCGCTGACACAATGTGCAGACGTAAGACCCACCAAAAGGGCTGTCTTCATGGTGACCAGTCTGAGGTCCGCGGACGCCATAGACACAAAAGGTTTATGCGCCAAGGTGCCCAACACTATATTGAGGTCCCACACAGGGTGTGGCTTCTTGATGGGCGGGTAGAGCCTAGTGAGTCCTGCCAAATGTCGTTTAACCACCGGATCGGTGGACGAGAAAACCTCCTCCTCCGAAATCCGGTAGGCTCCGATGGCCACCAGATAGGTGAGGCATGTGTCTATCTGCACCCCAGAGTGTGCTAGGTGTGCAGAGAAAGATAGCACATCATCCAGTGAACAAGTTAGAGGATCTACTTCCCTGGTCTCAGCCCAGTGGCAAAACCTAGTCCACTTTCTTTTGTACTGGCTCCTAGTGGCATCGCTCCTAGCACCCTGAATGATGTCTAGATTTGCCTGCAAGAGGCGCAGATGCTTCAGTGTGACCTGCTCAGGAACCACGCTGCAAGAGCTAACTTCTGAGGGGTGGGGTGTATGACCGTGCCCCCCTGCTGTGACAGTAGATGCGCTGGGCTGAATGAGGATCACCTTGCCGCTGATGAGCGATAGGAAGGCCTTGAGAGCCAGCCAGATGGCCTTCAGCTCTAGCCAATTGATATGTGCTTCCTGTTGCTGCCAGGACCAATCTTTGTGGATGCTGTGGTTGTCCAGGGTATCTTGCCGGCCTTCCAGGGACGAATCTGTGGTGATGGCAACCTGCGCTGCTGGTTTACAGAAGGGCCTGCCTATCCTCAGATTGCAGTCTGTGTCCCACCGGACTAGGTCCTGGTGTAGGGAGGGAGGAATGCTGATGAGTTCCCACTGAAAACCCTGCTCCTGTCCTGATTCCATGAGGCTGCGAAGTGCAGCTGTAATATCCTAATCTTGAGTCCTGTCTAAGGTACTGCCAGAAGACAAGCCGCCATGAACCCAGGAGGCGCTGGTACCAGTCATCTCCCTGCTGAGAAAGTTACCAGTGGATCTCTCAATGGCTGTGATCTTGTCCTCCGTGGGAAAGACTTCTCGGATCTCGTATCCCAGATGAGGCAGAGGAACATTAGACTCTGCGTCGGCTCCAATTGAGACTTCTTGAGATTGATGGAGAATCCCAAGTCATGTAACATGTTCATGATGGCGGAGTAGGTATGCTGGACTGTCTCTGGAGACCTCGCCCTGACGAACCAGTCGTCTAGGTATGGGTAGACATGGTGACCATGGCCACTGAGAAGGGCTGTTACTGCATTCATAAGCCTGGTAAAAACCCTCTGGGCTGAATTGAGGCCAAAGGATGCACCTTGTATTGGAAATGGAAGCCCATGATCCTGAACCTAAGGAAGGAACGATGGGGCTGCCAAATTGGGACGTGTAAATAAGCGTCCACGGAGCACATCCAGTCTCATCTGCACAGTGTCTCCGCAATAAGCGCTGGGGTAACCATCTTGAACTTTTGAAATAGGAGGGAAAGGTACACGGTGGAAAGGTCCGACACAACTCTCAGGCACGCCTGGTTCTTCTTGTGTATGGTGAAAATCCTGGAATAGAAGCCCACACCCTGCAGGGAGGCTGGGACTTCTCCCACTGCCTGGCTCTCTACGAGTGACTGAATTTCCACCAACAGAGTTGGTGTCCCAGACTGTGGGAGTGGAGGGGAGGGGAGAGGAGAGGTAGGTACTATTAGGCAGTACCCCATGGACACTACTGATAGGATCTAGGGGTCTTCAAACCTCGCGCGCCAATTGTGTGCGTGGAAGGAACGCCTGCCCCCACTGGAGACACGTGGACCTGGAGGGGAGTGTCATGCCTTCTTTCCCTCTGAGACTGAGGCTGAGGAGTTGGACTGAAAGTAGCCCTTATTCCCTGCCTTGTGCTGTTTGCGGCGGTTTTGGCTTGGAGAGCGGTCAGCCTGTCTGGACCGTCCTTCTTAGAAGCCCGGGAACCCACCAAAGCGCCGACCCTTGTCGAAGCGCTTGTGTGTTTGACTGTGGGTCTTGGCCGTGGATTTTGTGCAGATGGATAATGACTCTGCAGCCTGGGAACTGTTTTTCTTCTTATCCAATTCTTCATTGATGGTGGAATGGAAGAGGTTGCTACTGTAATGCTTACCTTAGGTCTCCACGGGAGCATAATGCCTTTTCAGTAAGATGACCTGTTATCTGGGCTCTGATTCTGTGGAAACAACAATTGTAATCCCCATTCGCAAACGGAAACTGTGATGCAGTTTACCTTTGAATAAACCCTCACTTCTCACCTGTGCTTATGTTTTGTAGAGCTCTCCATCCTGTATTCTACAGGGGCGCATTGGGTAGATAACTTTTAATCTGAGGGGGCCGTGGTGTCAGCAGATTCTTACCTGAATGATGTCCTAACCTCTTCTAGAGGTATCCTGGGTAAGTCTTTTAGTGAAAATATAATTATATACAGTTCATCAGATTCTGAGTTGTCCCTACGTTGGAGAGATTTCTCTTACTAAAATTCTCTTTAATGTTTGCAGGTTCTTGGTTCCCTAAAAAGGGGCATATGCTGCGGTATGGCTGCAACTATACTTGTTTTGAGGAAACATTAAATTACGTCAGTTTGCCGAAAACGGAGTAATAGCTGCCTTCAGAGACAGTGCGGTAAGAATAAAGCGAAGAAAAGCCTTGCTGAGACTTCAGGTAAGCACATATGTAACTTCTTCTTTCCTTCCTTTTTACAAGTTAATTCACTCACTAAATACCTTTGTTTTGCAGGTCTTCTGAGAAAATGTTGATGAAAATACATTTGGACGATGCAGAGACTGCTGAGGAAAACTTTTGGAAGAAGGCATTGGGACCGCGAACAAAGGCTGCTGAGAGAAGAAATGCTGCGGCTGTGACGGAACTTCTGACAGAAGATGCAGAGACTACGAATATAACAGCGGACTGAGGAAAACTTGGGAAAAGCTTTGGTTCAGTATTACTATCTTTGAACTCGTTTTCTTCTATTGACAGGTTCTGTCAGGAGATCGCTGGAAGCATTACCCGCTGTCAGCGGAGAAGACGCGAAGCGAGCGCTCCAGCGGAGGCGGAGCTTAAGTAGCACCCTCTGCAACAGGTGTAGCATGCACCGCGAGTTAACTATGGACTTAGCGGCGGCCATGTTGAGTGTAGGGAGGCAATGTAAGTGCAATGAGCCTATCGGTGCAATGCTAAGAGTGAGGCAAATGCCTTTTGCACCAGGCTTGAAGCCACTGATGACCTATTGACATGAAGTTGCTTGCCTCCCTAGTGTTTCTAAATGGGATCTGTATTCCTTTGCTGGGATCATGACATGTTTCCCCCCCAAGACCCCTCCCAAGGATAAACCCTCCGGTCCTGGCTTAGTCGGGTGCTTTTAATGAAACCTTTGGAGTAGTCTGGGGCATGAATGTTTGAGCTAGGTTCCCAAGTCCTATCCTGTGGACCAAACCCTTTCCAATCTATCAGGTAGAACAATTTCTTTTTAACTATCTTACAATCTAAAATTTCCTTTACAATGAATTCTAGATCACCTTTGATGATTTGGGGTTTTGGTGGTGGCTGTAATCTGGTCCCTGGATTCAGTGGTTTGATGAAAGAAACATGAAAAACTGGGTGGATTTGCATGTGAGGAGGTAACTTTAGTCTTACTGCTGCGGGATTGACAATAGTCTCCACCGGAAATGGGCCTAGGAATCTAGGTTGGAATTTACGTGGGCCTTTGAGTGCAATGTACTTGGAAGACAACCAAACCTTGTCTCCCACCTTATACTCTGGTGACTCTCGTCGAAGTCTATCTGCAAATTTCTTTTGGTCCTCCTTTGCTGTAGCCAAATGTCATAGAACCTCTTCCTGTACTCTGGTAATGTTATCATGGAGACCCTGTAGTGCTGGCATCTCTAAATACTCTGAGGGATCGAAAGTGGAGGTCCGAGGATGTAAAGCATTCAGAGTGTAGAGGGAGTATAGCCCGTGGAAGTATGTTCTGAGTTATTATAAGCATACTCTGCGATCCAAAGGACATCCACCCAAGAACAATCTATCTGGTGAAGGAGACATCGAAGATATTGTTCAAGGGTCTGATTGGTTCTTTCTGTTTGACCGTAGGTCTGTGGGTGGTGACTGGTAGATAGATGAATTTTAATCTTGGCCAATTCACAACATTTTCTCCAGAATTGGGATACAAATTGGCTCCCCCTTTCTGAGATCACAGTAGATGGAAATTCATGAAGACGTACAATTTGTTCCAGGAAGACCTTTGCTAAGACTGAGGAAGTTGGAAGTCCCTTAAGGGCAATGAAATGCGCCATCTTGGAAAATAGGTCCATCACAACTAGAATAGTGTTATATCCCTGACAAGGAGGTAGCTCCGTAAAACAAGTCCATAGAAGTGGAATGCCATGGCGCTGGTGGGACGGGTAACGGTTGCAGCAGTCCTGCTGGTTTTTGCTTTGAATTTTTATTCTGAGCACAAATTCCACAAGTTTGAATATAATCTTTGATGTCCTTGCACCATGTTGGCCACCAGAAATGTCTCTTGATCTTGGCTGTGGTCTTAGCGATCCAGGGTGACCCTCCGAAGTAGCTCCATGGTAATCTGCCATAACTTTCTTTTGTAACTCCAGATGGGATAGGTAAAGTGGACCCTGGAAATAAGGTAGACCTTCTTGAAGACTAAACTCAGGTCCTGTTAATTCCCAAGCTTCTAATTCTGAAGTGGCTATGTTAAGTAGAATTTGTGCCTTCAAGTCTTCTTCGGGGGATCCAGTGACTCCCAGCATCTTCTCTTCAGGGATTATGTTTATAGGTTCTGTGGTGCCTTGAATCTCTTCTCTTTCTACAATCCTTGACCTGGCACCAGCCTTGCCATTACGTACCCCTGGGCGATAAGTGTTGACAAAATCGTATTCTATGAAAAATAACGCCCAACGGAGCTGTCGATGATGAATTGGCATTGCGCAAATATTGCAGGTTTCGATGATCTGTTAAAACAGTAGCTATATGTCGGGCCCCTAACAAGTGGTGCCTCCATTCTTTGAACGTGTGTTTTATTGCTAGTAATTCCTTGTCTGTGATGCTATGTCATAAAACCAAGGCTAAGCCCCCGGGGAAGGAACAAACGTAAGATGGTTGCAGGTACTGTGGAGGTGCACCTGGTGTAGTAGGAAGGGGCTTTCCAGGAGCAAGGCCCAAGAAAGACTACAATTCCCAGCAGCCTCATGCCATAGAACTACAGCCCTGGCAGCCCGGATTCCGTGTTGGAAGAAATCAGGCACACGGAGCCTGCAAACGACCCAGGGAAAGCCTAGGCCAACGCCCAAAGCAACACGCATGCGCGAGACGTCTGGTGCGCATGCGCGATCCTTAAACGCCCGTTCGCGCTCTACGCTGCTGCCGAGAGGACGCATTCTACAGAGCTCCAGCTAAGCCACTCGCGGGCCGCCCTCGCTGCTGGAATACAATCCTCTGGCCCCGCGGCACTAAAGATAAGTGAATTGTTCTAGCCTAATGTTACGAAGCATGGTACTGTTACTTACCTGAAGAAACTAACGCTCATAAGAGGCTCCGGTTGCCTGTTTGACAATCGAGAGAGTCGACCAAGTTCTAGGGGAGACTACGTGTACTAATGGATACTATACTAACAAAACTGCATGCCGAATTACGCTCGCCAGTTGCGGGTGCTTGTAACATTATACTCGCCAGTTGCAGGTGCTTGTAACATTATACTCGCCAGTTGTGGGTGCTTGTGAGTGATCCGAATACGCACGAGATCAAAGCTAATTGTCTCCTTTCTTGTCAGGAGCATTCCGTCACCCACATCAAGCTGATTCCTACGGGCCCACAGACTGCGGAGCGAGACTCATTGGAAAGCTTGAGCTAAGTGCTTTTATCGTGATCAATGTGTTGTGCATTTACTTGATGCTGTTTAGAACTCTTGCTGTTGTTTAGAGGTCTGTAATCCTAGTGTACTAAGAGGCATAATTCAGTGTCAATGTTAAACTGAGTGCTGAACCTCTCCCTGGGTATTGCATGCTTGAGAAACCATTTACGGAGCATAACTCTGTGCAAAAGACAAACAGAGTGCTGAGTCTCAACAAGGGGTAACGCATGCATGAGACATGAATGCATGAGTGGATGTGTGTGAAAACCGAGCTTCAGCATCACAGCGAAAACAGAATAGACTCCTTACGGTCGGAGTAAAGGAGCATGCCTTTCCTAACAATCCCCTGCCTGTCCACAACTTCTTCCTAACCCTCAACCCGGTTTACCTACCACCCTGAAGCCTATCCAACCCGTGGACCCTAACCATCTTTCCCTGTGGCGGTCGCGGTGACCTGTGTTTATCCAATCCAGGCACCAAGACCACCAAGGGGAGGTAGGAGTTCTTGCTGCTTCTGCGTTGGGACGGACCTCGCCTTGACATGCTATAGTTCATTTCGGCAGTTGAGAACTTATTGGACCAGAAGGCCACTGGATACTGTTGTCCGGTTTTGGGGTCTTACTGGGATAGTACTGCTCCCATTGCAGCACTGGACGCATCAGTTTCCACTACAAATGATAGGGTTGTGGGTGTCTCAACACAGGAGCTGTGGTAAATTGTTTCTTCAATGTCTGGAAGTCCTCTTCTGCTTCTTGGGTCCAGGAGAAGGTCTTGTGTTTTCGTAGCAATGAAGTTATCGGGTGGACCAGTTGTGAAAATCCTGCAATAAAATGTCTGTAAAAATGTGCAAATCCTAAAAAATATTGGACTCCTTTCACTGAGGTAGGGGAAGGCCAATTGAGAACTGCTTCAACTTTTCTGTTATCCATTTGGATTCCTTTAGGCGACAATATGAATCCCAGAAACTCCACTGAGGTCGTATGAAAGGAACATTTTTCTAATTTAACAAAGAGCTTGTGTTGTTGTAGTTTCTGGAGAACTTCTCTTACATTGGTTATGTGTTCTTGGACTGAGTTTGAGTATATAAGAATGTCGTACATGTACGGTGCAGACGTCGAGTAATTCACATAACACATTGTTCATATAATTCTGGAAGGGTGCTGGGGCGTTACATAAGCCAAAGGGCATGACTTGATATTTGTATAAACCGTATTTTGTGTGAAAGGCAGTCTTCCATTCATCTCCTTCTTTGATTCTCACTAAGTGGTAGGCTCCTCTAAGGTCTAATTTAGTAAAAATCTTGGCATCCTTGACATGATCCATCAGTACTGGGATGAGTGGAAGGGGGTACCGGTTCTTGACGGTGATCTGGTTGAGGGGACGGTAGTCTATGCAGGTACGAAGGTCCCCTTCCTTCTTGGGCACAAAATATAGAGGAGATGCCATAGGGGACTTAGAGGGCTGAAGGAACCCATTGGGCAGGTAATTATCTAAATAAGTGTTCAAATGAATATTTTCTTGCTCAATTAGGGCATAGATTCTGCTGCATGGGGTTTTTGAGCCAGGGATCAAATCGATTTGGCAATCATATGGTTGATGAGGTGGCAGAACGTTAGCCTGTTCTTCTTTGACTAACTCTTGAAAGTCTCGATATTCCAGGGGAAGGGTTCCTATCACCCCTAAGGTGGGTGTGTTGCATGAAGTCTATGGTAACTCTTTCTTCAGGGTTCCGTCTTGAACATAGCAGGAAGTCCTGCATTCCTCGGTGAAAACAATGGTTTTGGCTCGCCAATCAATCCGTGGGTTGTGTTTCTCTAGCCATGGAATTCCTAAAATCACCTTAAACTGTAGAGCACAAATTAGATCAAAAGATATCTTTTCCCGATGTCCTCCCTGGCAAAGCAAGCTGCAAACTTTAGTACACTTTGTCACTGGTCCGGATATTAATTGTGTTCCATCTACCGCCATGAAATTTTCTACCACAGCCTTTGGATGTATACTAATACCCATCTTGCCTACTAGTTCGTAATCCATATAGTTTCCACTCGCACCACTGTCCACATATGCTTCCAGAGCATACACCTTGGACGGTTGAAGGACGCTACTTAGGATGACCGGAACAATAATGAAATGAGAGATTTGAATTTCCTTCTTTTGGCTCAACAAGTCGACCTCTATACTTGTCGGGCGTTGGAGTTTTCCTGCTGTTCATTTTTTGTGATATTTCTATCCCCCTTGTCTACTGCTCTCATTGGCTTCCATGGTGGTTTAACTGGACAGTTTCGTAATTGATGACCCGCTGAGCCACAATAGAGACATACATTCTGCTGTCTTTTTCTGGCTCATTCTTCTTTAGAGATGGAACCTCGCACTCCCCCTAACTGCATGGGGTCAGGGTGACTTTCAGTCATTGAACGAGTTCCAGAGTCTCTTGAACGAACATAACATGATTTAACCTCTGATTTAGCACGATCAGAGCTCCGGTTCTGTAATTAGTGAGCCAACTGGATGGTTAGGTCTATGAATTTGGCACAACCCGAAGGAGGATTCACAACTTGCGCTAAAATATCCTTAAATTCTCCTCTCAGTCCTCGATGAAAGAGTGTGGTTCTCTTCTCCTCAAGCCAATTCATTTTGGCTACTAATCGATTGAAAGAGGCTATATAAGCCAACAATTCCTGGTTACCCTGGCGTAAAGAAAGCAACCTGTTGTCTAAGGCCTGACCCTGAGCAGGATGAGCAAAAAGTTTTTCTAATTCCTGCTGAAAACCAGGATAATTCCTCAGTAATGGATTATCTCTATTCACTAAGGGTATGGACCAATCTGCAGCATGTCCTCCCAAATAAGATAACACAAATGCCACCTTGGCCTGATCTGAAGGAAAGACACCAGGTCTACATAGAAAGTGTACATTTCATTGGTTAATAAATACTGCAAAATGCCACGGGTCCCCTGTAAATCTCTCTAGGGCTGCTAGGGGAATATTTCTGGGTAAGACTACTTGTAGAAGAGGGCTGGAAGCGGGACTTTGACCCTGTGAAACCCCACCAGGAAGTGGTGCATGCCCTGCTTGGAACTGTAGTAACTGGTGACCCAATTACTCAGTGCGCTCTCTGTTAACCACCAACTCTCTCCTAAGAGAGTTTGTTTTAGACCTAGCTGCATGAACCTCTGCCTTTAGTTCTCCCTAGATAAATTATCTATTCCTGCGTCCTCCATTACGCTCAGGTGGAGTAGTTTAAATACAGCTTTGTGTTCTGTAACGCTTACCTTAGGTTTCCGCGGGAGCATAATGCCTTTTCAGTAAGAGGACCTGTTATCTGGGCTCTGATTCTGTGGAAACAACAATTATAACAACACAACTATTATAATCCCCATTCGCAAACAGAAACTGTGATGCAGTGTACCTTTGAATAAATCCTCCCTTCTCACCTGTGCTTATGTTTTGTGGAGCTCTCCATCCTGTATTCTACAGGGGTGGGTTGGGTAGATATCTTTTAATCTGAAGGGGCCGTAGTGTCGGCAGATTCTTAACTGAATGATGTCCAAACCTCTTCTAGAGGTATCCTGGGTTAGTCTTTTGGGTAAAATATAATTATATACAGTTCATCAGATTCTGGGTTGTCCCTACATTGGAGAGGTCCCTCTTACTAAAATTCTCTTTAATATTTGCAGGTTCTTGGTTCCCTAAAAAGGGGCAGATGGTGCGGCATGGCTGCAATTATACTCGTTTTGAGGAAACATTAAATTACGTCAGTTTGTCAAAACGGAGTAAAAGTTGCCTTCAGAGACAAGTGCGGTAAGAATAAAGCGAAGAAAAGCCTTGCTGAGACTTCAGGTAAGCACATATGTAACTTCTTCTTCTTTCTTTCCTTTTTACAAGTTCATTCATTCACTAAGTACCTTTGTTTTTCAGGTCTTCGGAAAAACTGTTGATGAAAATACCTTCAGATGATGCAGAGACTGCTGAGGAAAACTTTTGGAAGAAGGCATTGCGACCGAGAACGAAGGCTGCTGAGAGAGGAAATGCTGCGGCTGCGACTGAACCTCTGACAGAAGATGCAGAGACTACGAATATAACAGCAGACTGAGGAAAACTTGGGAACAACTTCAGTTTTGTAATTCTTTAAATTCTATTGGTATTCTGTTGATTTGCTGTGGAAATTATTATTATCTTTGAACTCGTTTTCTTCTGTGGGATATTTCAACCCATGCCAATGCGCCATACTACATCCCTTTGCCAATGGGGGAAAGAATCTGCCAAAAATGGAGGCGCTAAACCCTGTGCACGCCAAATCTGCAGAACTGCGCATGGTTCAGAAATCACAAAGAGGCTGCACCACCTTGCCACACACAGGCAAAGTTGATGTCAAAACAGAACTCCCTGCAGGAGAATGCCAGTGAGTGCTGTTACCGGTTCCATGAATCTAGGCCACAGAAGTGGGTTAAAATCCAAAAATTTCTTAAAATCCAGTTTTCCTAATCTATTGCAACCTTCAAAGTGCTGTTTTGGTGCTAATTTCAGTCATTTCGCCAGTGAGTTATTGAAATGAAAAGTTGCTGAAATCACAGATTCTACAGGTGGCTCAGAGAAGGCCAGGCCTCACTGACTGATAGCTGCATCAGAAAATTAGCTGTCAAACCCAGTTTAAACATGTTTCTGCACCTGATTAAAATGGCAGAATTCACCTATTTAAAGCATGTTTGTGAAGGGCTAATTCTTTTAAATGTCCAAATCCCTTATAAACTTTGGTTATATTTTATATGTGTGAAATGAAAATACTTTAAGGAACCCAGTCTGGAGCTAATCAACTATTTAATTCTGATCTGACAGCCCAGGCTAGGAAAGATTCACATTTCGGCTTGACACTCAACTGCTATAGGAAGGCTTAAGTGATGCTAATGGTTCCCTCATGATGACAACAAGGAGCACAATGAGACCGCATCAGACATCTGTCTGTGGCTGAGCCAAGAACAAAGGACAGGCTCTGCAGGGGAGGGACAGGATGCTTCCCTCTACACCCCACCCTGGTCAAAGGGATCTGACAGCTGTTTGGTGAAAGGAAAAAAAAAGAACTCTGAACTTCTTGGTGTTTAAATTTGTATTTGTGATTAAGTTTGAAACTATTTAACTGTGCAACCTGAAGGACTATGAATCTAAAAATTGGTAGCTGTTAACCTAATTTTAGGGCAATGCTTTTAAGACATTGATGAAATCTGTACCACTTAAGGGACCAAAGTTACGAAAAAATACTTATGGTAATAGAACTATTAATGTTGCAAGCCTAAGATTGTATGTACATGATCCACTGATAAGCGCCCAGAGGTGTACCAAATTAGAAATTATTAATCCAAACTGTTATGATTAAAATTGATGAAATCCCATAGAATGAGAAAGACAGCTCTTACCGAGATGGGAATTGGACGCCAGGATAAACCATAAAAAATGTAATGCATGTGTCGGATTTTAGTAGAGGGCATAATTGTAAAAATGGGTATTTATGGGAAAGCTAAATTGTGGTAAAAATCAATATGGGAGTTCCTAAATTGCATCATAAAGATGACAGCTCTGTTCAGACAGCCAACCAGGACAAAGCATGTGCCTGCAGCCACTCACAGCCATGGGGGCGTGTTTTGAAATTCTGCCCACACCATAAACTTAGGTGATGGCATTTGATAGTATAAATATGGGAACTTCACAACACATAGGACACACTGCTTCCAGAACACAATCCAGATTTCAGCGCAGAACCTTGTTCCAGAACTCTTTGAAGATCCAGATTTCCTTGCAGAATCTAGACTTTAGCATTGCTGAACTCTTGTTAGCTAGACCCAATTTCAAAACATCCAAAACTTAAAAGAATAATTTGTTTTTTTTTTGTTACTTGACTTTAATCGAAAAGATTTTAACGATTTTTACAAGGACCTTTTTTCTTTTCCGACAATTCAACGCTAATTCCATATTTCTTTAGCTGTGTGGACAAAAGATGAAGCTCGAACCTTGGTCTCGGGTTTGGATCACTTGGACGTTCATCTACTACTAGTCTGATTAAAGAGGTATCGATGGCTCAACCCCCTCCAATGCTGTTATTCTTAGTTCAGCCTGTTCGCTCAATGAGTTGGTGATTGTTTCCAAGGCTAGTTCTATTAACTTCACCACTGTAATTGTCCATCTCGTTGTCTCTCCTGAGATTAGCCTATTCCACACAGCCTCTTCGTCTAGAGTTACCACCCCTTGCAAGCAGGAATGCAGGTATTTATCTCTGTTTTGTCTTGTCTTTGGACATCTTAACACTAGATGTTTTAGTGTTTCCACTTCCTCTTTGTCTTTACACAGACGGCATCTATTGTCCATCTTCGGTGTTCTAATTGCCAAGATTTCTTGAGTCCTCAGCAGATTTAATCTGGCTTTCAAAAATGTTCCTCGCATGTTTTTATTCGGAAATTTTGTACAGTAATTCAGTGGCGTTTTCACTTTATTAAAGGTCGGTGGGAGGTGCGAGAATGGCTTATTTGCACTAGCAGTATCAATCGTCCTGATCCAGTCCATAAGTTCCATTTTTCTTTTTACTCGGTCTGGATTGGATTTTAGATCTTCTTCCGAGCACGATACTTCGCTAAGACTGTCTTGTACTGTTCTCGCCCACTTGTTGAGAGCCTTACAGGTGCCACTTTTAAGCTCTTCTGCAATAATAGCGTAGATTGGCAAGGAGTCTGCCATTACAATCTTTCTATAGAGTCTCATCGTACTCTGTTCTACCAGCGATGCAAGGGAGACCAGGCCCAGCTCCCGTCTAATTGCTGACATGGATGTCGACATTGGGAGGCCCAAAACCGATTTCCACACATGGCCTTCAAGTTTCTGCCATATCACACTCGGCATGTTTAGCGATGCTTCCATACCATAAATAATGGACGGTACGACCTTGGCCTTGTAAAAATTTATCGCCGGCAGGATGGAGAATTTCCCAAATTTTTTGTCTACCAGCCTTGTTTGCGCTGTTAGTCTTTTTACTTTATCCCATAGCTGATCTTGCATTGCTTTGTCCACTGAAGATCCGTCGATGGTCACCCCTAGATATTTAAACTGGGTGACTACTTCAAGCATGGTTTCCTCCAGATACCACTTATGCTGCTTAGACAACCTCTTTGTAGTTTTGTCTAAAACAAGGACTTTTGTTTTTGCTGTATTGATTTCCAAATTATTTTTTTTTGTATACCTTGCCAAATTTGTCAGTTTCCGTTGCAAGCCAATTTGGTTTTGATCAATGATGATAGCGCCGTCTGCGTAGAGAAGTCGCGAGATGGTAGACTTCCCAATTTTTGGTGGGAAAGCTCTTATTTTCTCCTCGTCGTTCTGATAGTCCCCAAGAAAAGCGATAAAAACGGCTGGGGCTAAAGTGCACCCTTGTTTGATGCCCCGCTTAACTAGAATCTCCTCTGACAGTACACCTTGTTTACTCAATTTCACCCTGATCTTTGTTTGGTCGTGTAGGGCTTTTATCGGGCCTATGTTTGACGTTGGGCATTTCCAATTGCTTAGTTTGTGCCACAATTCCGCCCGGTCTATTTTATCAAATGCTTTCAATAAATCTACAAACGCCAAATAGACTCTGGGTGCTCCTTCTCTTACTTTCGCTTTGAGGATATTTATCATCAATATGTTTATTGCCGTGGTTCCATTTTTCTGGAAACCTGTCTGAAAAATGTCAAAACAGGGTGCATTTTTTGCCCAAATTCTAAATTGGTCCAACAGCTGCGTTCCGTAGATTTTTCCCACAATGTCCAAGAGGGCTATCGGCCTTTAACTTTCTGGATCTTCTCTTCCGCCTTTTTTATACACCGGCACAATTATGGCATTTAACCATGTTTCGGGAACCATTTTTGTTTGGCCACAATGGGCGAAGATTTTACTGATAATTTCAGCCCATGCTTTCGATGACTGCTTCAAATCCACATTAGTCAGGCCATCTGGGCCTGGGGCCCTCGATGATTTCAGTTTGTTGATGGCTGTTTCAATATCAGCCACGTTGGCAACGTCCACCCAAGATGTTGTAGTTTCAGGTTTTTCTTTGGTCGCTTGCGTTTTTGGAAGCTCAAATTTTGCCGTTAAATATGCTTTCCATTTTGTCTCAGAGACCGTATTTACCATTTCTATAGGTCTAGGCGGGTTTGCTGTTTTTATTGTTGCCCAGAAGTCGCTAGATTTTTTTGAGCTAAGACTTCTTAACATTTTTTCAGCGTCTTGTTGGTACAACAGTAGCCTATGTTGTTTTAGCCACTGATTATATGCCTTTGACTCCCTGCGCCATTTTCCCCACGCTTCCTGGTTATTTGTTTTTTTGGCGATTTTCCTCCATCTCCTGACAACTTTTCTTTTTTCCATAACCAAGCTATCGTAAACATGGTTAGGACCCGTTTTTTTCGACGGCTGGCCTCCCACAGGTTTTCTGTAAGGGATAAGTAGCGGTAGGTAATTTGGTCGCTTTGCGGGCTCTTGGGTCATTGTTGCGTCTGGAAGTATGTATTTTTCCGTTATCCTTATTACATCTTCTTCCGACAGACGTAGCCTTGATTGTTGATTGTTCGACTCAACATTGTATTTATATAACTGTCTCTGTATTTGTCTTCCTTGCCATGAGCATGTCAGAAGATTGTGATCGCTGTGCATAGTTCTTTGCACTTTATACTCTTGGATCCTGGATAGAAGACTGGTTGACACAGATGTAATCCACAGTGGCTTTGGAATTCAAATACTCCCATGTCGGGATGTTCCTTTGTTGTGGGAATACTGCCGCAATATTGTACACATTTCTTGGTTTGGTCATCGCGCCCCATGCTTTTCCTTTTTTCCATGTTGCCCCTTGTGGCCCACTCCCCTTCGTTTCCTTGTTCCATTCATTGCAATCTGCATTCAGGTCTCCACACACAATGACATCAGCGTTCTCATACTCCGCATCGATCGAGTCTAATATATCCGCCATTTTTGTGCAATATGCTTTGGTTGTCGTTCTTTGCGGATTCCAGTAAGTATTTATTATGATGACTTGTTTGCTATCCACCTTCATCGTCAGGTCAGGTTGATCTGTCCATGCCGTCAGGGTGACCAGCATCTCATATGATTTGTGTAACTTTGTAGGTGTTGACAAGCCTACGCCCATTTTTATTGCTGTCAAGAGACCTGACGACGGACGGCCTAGTAGGCCCTTGCATGCCAGTGATATTTCTACTACAAACCCGTCTATACTCGGTTTGTCTTGAAGCCAGGTCTCTTGTAGGCATATGATGTCCAGTGAACCTAAATCAACATCGCCAGGTCTGGTAAGGTGGACGTGACCCCTTGTATTCCACGATCCCATGACAAAACTTTGCTTCCATCCTTCGTGTCCTAAGTTGGTATGTTCACTGCTTGTGGTTTTCTGGGTCGTTATTAATTGCTAGTTTTCTGTGTTAAGATTCAACGTTGATTTTAACCATGCCCATGGGCCCCTGCCTGCTGGCATGTTCTTTTTTTGCGTTGGTGCTGGGTTCGGACACCTCTCGTTTTGGTGCCTGCTTGAGATACGCTCTGGACTGTACTGCCGATGTTTATGATAGTCTTCCCCTACTGGACGAGACTTGTGTTTCTCTGTGACTGTTTCCTGTCGTTCACTCCTTGCTTGCATGTTGTTACTTTTCTTCTCGTTGCTTGACCATTTTTGGCGAGGGTTTTTGTCATCTGGTCGAACATACTCCCTTTCTCGCCCATATGTTTTTTCACCCTGCCCTTTACCGATCCGGTTGTTTCGATATCGTTCTTCTGTTCTTGATGTGTAATGATATTGCCTTTCAACCTGCTCGTTGTGTGAGTATCCTTTCTTCTCCCCCAGAGTTTCTCGTTTTATTTCAGTCAACCAAAACCCCTTTTTCTCCATTTCTCTCACGGCACTGTCGTCCGTAGGCTTCAGTCTTAAGGGCTTAACGTGAACATAAGCCTTTGCAATCTTTCCTCTGTGGTAAGGTTCCACTAGCTTAATGTCTCCTGTTTTTATGCTTTTCAACGAATTTGTTTTACTCATTAGCTTCAGGATCGTCTTCCTATTAAGGATCATATAACCTGCTTTTGAGTCTATTTGTTCCACTTTGAATATACGTTCCACATTTTCTGCGCTTGTAGTTTTTTTGCTTTGGTGCTCAACTGCAATTTTGGTGACGTCTGTTCGCTGAGGCGTAACCTGCCCACTTGCTCCTTTCCCACTTGGATTCGTGTCAGCCTCACTCCTCAGTCTCATCTTTTTATGATCCTTGGGTGATACTATCTCTAGGATCTCATTTCCGTCTTGATTTTCTGATCTTTTTTGCAATTTTTGATTTTCTATGTAACTTGATTCTGGGTCTTGTGATTTTTTTTCTTTTGTTTGTTGCTCCGTGCGCTCTTCATTCTCTGAGTTAATGGAGACAGTCTCCCAATGTTGGGAGAGATTCATCAAGTTTGTGTCACTCATGAAATCTTCTACAGTTCTCGGAGAACTCCTTATCTCCTCCCTGTTTGTAGGTCTCGGTGTGTTTTCTTGCGTATCCTTATTTTTCTTTACTTTTTTTTCCTTTGACCTAATTGGTTCCTGCTGACACCCCATCTGCCCTGGTGTAGACTTCTGGAGCAAATCTTTCTTAGATAATTTTAGTACCGCTCAGGGTTTACTCGCTGGATGGTTTAGCAAGCCCCACTTGATTGGGTATAGTTGGGAGAGTTCCACTCGATCAACACTCGCTTCCTTTATCTCTTGCCTTGCCTCTGATTTGTCCAGACCTTCTCCCGTCTGGCTTCCGGCCTGATTGCTTTTTTGTCTCACTGGCTCCTTCACTTTCTCTGTTTATAGAAGCACAACTTGCTTTTTCAGATCCTCTACTTCTTTTTCCCACCCTTTCTGGTGTTGATTGTTCCTTTCTTCCAATGCTGTAATGTAACCTTCTATGTGTGTCATTTTTGAGGACAAGGTTGCCAAGATTGATGTGTTATCTTGTATACCGTCTTTTAGTGCCTCGTACAATTTGCAGAATGGGGCTAGTGCAATCGTAATGGCAGACATGATGGTTAGCAGAGCAGATTTTTTTACCTGGTGACTCTTTTTGTGATAGTGTGGCTATGTCGCTTAACCGTCTGTTTTTTGGTGGTTTCGGCGTGCTCCCTGCTTCGCCCGGAGTTGAAAATGCTTCTATGAACAAACTGTTGCTCGACCGGGTGCCTTGTTGTTCCCCTTCTGTCATTGTTCGTATGGGAAGTCCTTTGGGGCCATCATTCTGTTGGTCCGTATCATACTGCTCTCTCACTTTCACCGGGGTACTTAATAGTTGACCTGAATTCAGATGAATTTTATTCCAGTCCATGCGAGGGACGTTTTGGCGGGTGTCTTGTAATTGCACCATCTGTTTTGGATGGCCAATTCCTTCTTGCGATGTTTTCTCTTGTGGGATTAATAACACGTTCTGCTGCTTTGGGAGACACTTTGCCCTGACCTGCTCTTGCCTTTGTGTGACTTCTTCATTCCTCTGTGGGCTCCTTAGCCCTTGTGTGGCCACGTCTTGTTGTTCTTTCAAGGAGCTCAGCCTCTGACTTTCTTCTCTTTCCTCTCTTTGCAGTCGGATCGCTTTTGCCGCATTTCTTTTTTCCAATAGGATCTGTGCAAGACCCGCTTCCTGGGGGCCTTTGGTAACTTCTTGGTCCCCTTCCGTGTCCGTTAACCGATGTTTGTTCACAGGGGTGCTCTCTTGAACCGCTTCTAGGATTTCTGCGTCCGATAATTCATTATCCGAGTCTACTTTTCGTTTCTGATGGTTTAAAAAGAATGCTTTTAATGTTCCTGACAGCGTTGGAGGTGGCAGTCCTTTCGGCAGTGTTTTGTTTCTTTTCTGTAGTTTCAGACTCCTATTCACTGATGCCACTTTCCCTTTTACTGGTTTTGAGCCACCATTCTCTTGTTTGTTTTTTGCTGATTTCAGTAGACTAATCTTTTCTTGGTTTTTCCTTTGATTCGTTATTTTGCTGATGTCTTTTCTTTTTTTCATTTTTGGCGAAGACGCCCTTTTCTCCGAGTCCGAATCAGTATCTGATATTAAGTTTTCACTTTCCCTCATACCATTTTCTTTTCCGCTCTCCTCACTGTCCTGTATGGTAACCGTCTTGTTCGTGAACTGGTTCGGGTTACTGCCTTTAGGGTTTAGTTCATGCTGGTCGGCGCTTGCTTTTCTGCCTGACTCCTCTACTGGCTCTGTCTCCCTGTGTACCATCGCCTGAACAGACGTTATAGTTTCCTTCCTTCGAACACCTTCCATCCGGTTTCTGCCGTCTTTTTCTTGGGCTGCTTTCTCCCCGTCCATGGCTGCGCTTTCGCGCCCTGTTTTCGGGCTCTTTGATGTTTTTGGTGCCGAGTCCGCTCCGTCCCGTCCTTCGGGGCTACTCAACACACTTCGGCTTCTCTGACGGTCGAGCCCCTCCTCGCTCTCCTTCCGCGTCTCCTTCCGCATCGGGCTTCCTCTGTTTGTCTCCAGTTCTGACAAGCTCAGAGTGCCGGCGAGGAGTTTCCTTGCCGACTCCACGTCGCTTCTTGACTCCAACGCCTCAGCGCTGCAGCGCACCTGCTGAGGGTCCGTCAGTGGCCACCCTTTGACCGCCCCGGCTGGAGATCCACTCGCCAAGCCGGCGGTACGCGGGGCGCTGCACGCCTCGTGATTGGGTAAGACGTGTTCCTTGGCGCTTAGTTCCATTTGCGTGTCCATTTGTATGTCTTGTATATCTTCACCTTGAGTTTGATCTAAAAGGGCTGAAGCATTTAATACGTCCTCCGTGCTCTTCATGTTGTTTTGCTGCAACATGGGAGCTTGGGACTCTTCGTACGTTTCATGAACTGCTTCTTCACTGGCGGAAATCTTTGCCTTCAGCCTCTTAACTGGTGTTTTGTCGCTCCTTAGACGACGCCGGCTTTGGACCGCGTCTGATTCTGCGACTGCCTCTTCAAGTCGCTCATTTCTGGCGCCTTTTCGTTCTTGATGGCCTGGGAGCCTCGAGGATTTCTGAGTCAAGTCCATTTCTCACGCTGACTCCTGCAGACTCAACTCTCCTCACCAACTCCGCTCACCGCTCTGCTCTGGGTGGGGGTTTTTGAGTCCTCCCACACACTGGGTCAGTAGTAGACAGGGGAGAGAGACTGCGACTCCTGCAGACTCAAATCTCCTCACCAACTCCACTCACCGCTCCGCTCTGGGTGGGGGTTATTGAGTCCTCCCACACACTGGGTCAGTAGTAGACAGGGGAGAGAGACTGCGACTCCTGCAGACTCAACTCTCCTCACCAACTCCACTTACCGCTCCGCTCTGGGTGGGGGTTTTTCAGTCCTCCCACACACTGGGTCAGTAGTAGACAGGGGAGAGAGACTGCGACTCCTGCAGACTCAACTCTCCTCACCAACTCCACTCACTGCTCCGCTCTGGGTGGGGGTTTTTGAGTTCTCCCACACACTGGGTCAGTAGTAGACAGGGGAGAGAGCCTACGACTCCTGCAGACTCAACTCTCCTCACCAACTCCGCCGGAGGCTGTCCGTCTTCTAAAAGAATAATTCTGATTCAGCTTGGCTTGCTACCATTAAGGCTTGCCCGCTGAAACTTGCATCCTGTAATCTGCCGTGTCCAGTGACCAGAAGGGCCTTTCCAAATCCAGTCTGAGGCGCAGTCCAAAATTGAACAGAACTGCGCCGCTGATCGAATCCCTCCAGAGGTGCCCTGCTGCCGGTAGACCTGATCCGACCCAATGACCAGAGCTGACGGTCCAATTGAATTACAAAGGACTGTAAGTATTAACAGGAAGAACAGTGACCCATAGTATATCTACATTGTATTATCCCAAACACAATCCATCCAAAACCTTAAATTCAGAACCCTAGTATCGTTAGAATCATTCTTGCGCTGATTCTTCTCATCTGTGTTACAAAACCATAACTCCTTAGTAATTCTGAGTAACTAAAGTAAATCCCAGAACAAAATCGAGTATCCACTATGTGAATGGTTGCGCTGGCCACGTAGCTGTGAAGATTCATTGTGGCCTCCTATTTTTCATAGTCATTAATATAGTGTAATAAAACTTATCTGTCATTTTTAAAACCAAATCCCTGTTCCATTTTTCCGCCTATTTTGCAAAAACGCCTCTGACTAAAACCTCCATAACTTCTTCAATTTTAAAGATAGAAACGAAATTTCAACTCTCACTAATACCTAAGACCCTTAGCTACCTCCACAAACAGAACAGTATATTTGACCTGTTTGTCTCCAATGTCGCATAGTAAAAGTTTGCCGCGAATTTGCAGTTGTCAAAAGTTTACACGTGTCTTTTTCCCATTTCAAAGTGCTTCTTCTATCCCATCCTGATCTAAAGTGTGTACTGTTGTTTATATTATAGCTCATGTGTCTTAGGCCCTGTTTAGAGTTGCTTTCCTTAGAATTTTTCTCCATTTAAGCATTTTGCACCCTTTTACATTATTTTACAAAGCGATTGTCACCTGCCAGCTTAAAAGTGTCATTTTCCAAAAACAGTTTTCTCTCTTGTTTGGGGAGGGGAGATTGCATTTAAGCCCTAGACATTTCCTTCCATTCCTGAATACCTGTTGATTACTTACATCTGTGTAGGATTGCTCATTTGTATTTAAAAAAAACCTTTGCAGGGGGAATATTAACCTAAACGCTATCTGTTCACAAACCAAAACTGTGTGTTTTTGTCATGATTCCTGCCCCTCCTGTCCCCAGCCCTCCAAGATGTCAGGCTGGAGCCAGGCCACGATCACCTAGATGGCCCTCAAGGGCCTCTCCATCCCTCCAAAGACCCACTTGGAGTCAGACTTGGAGCTTGTGGCACCAGACTCACTCACTCCTGTAGGATAACATTGGGGATTGGACTTGTAGTGCATTGATGGGGACAAGATGGATGCCCCCACATATTTCGGTTCCCTGAACTGCGTGTGCAGTCTCGTCTTTTGGGTGTGGTTCAGCCCAGAGACACCTGGGATACCCAGAGACTATTTAAGCCACGCCCAGCCTGAGAAACATGCTTTGCGTTTTTTGCACCTGCAGCGTGACACTCACTGTGTTCGGATCGGTCTCCAGTAGGCCTGCATCTTTCTTCTGCGCTCAGCTCCTGCAAGAACAAGAACACCGTTAGGAACAGCCTTAACTTGCGGCGCTTCTGCCCATCATTCATCGCTCCTTCTGTTCTGTGGGCATCTTCGGCAGTGTCATTCCCATCCCGGCACGCCGCTTCCTAAGAAAAAGGGAAAAGAACAGTAAAAAGGCATTAGTAAGCATTCAGCAAATCTTTGCTTACTTTAAAGACTGTACGAGCTTCAAACGCTTACCTGAATCCCAGCCGCTGTGGGGGAACTCTGTCTCCGGAACTTCTCATCTATCTGCAAGAGGGAAAAGACACTCCAGGTTAGCGTGGAAACATCTAATGGCGCTGCATACCGCGCTTACTCACCGCATTTCTTCTTCATAACCGGCATCCACGAGGAAAACGTTGCGGCACCTAAAAGACACAGAAAAAGAACTCAGTTCAATATAAATATAAATACGAAAGGGTCGCATCGCGCATCACGCTCTCGCTCACCTTCAGCGCTACTCATCTCAGCAGCACGTCGCCATCCCCGGACGCCGGCCATCATCTAAGGCAGGAAAGGAAACGAAGTTAGAGAACTGTCCAAAAGACTCATTATACTTACCGGTCAGACTCTTGCCAGTGAAGTAACTAGGCAGCAACGAGCCGGCATCAATCAACGCGCCCCTGCACTGAAAGCAGGACGGAGAGCACACTTTCCAAGGAAACAAGGTGAGCTGTGGATCAAAGAGAAGGGTTGGACCCCGGGGAAGAAGGGGTTCAAGCACACAGAGACAATAGGGAGTTAAACTCTACTAATTCTGTGTTTCAGGCCCAGTCTCCAGTCGAGTAGACTCCAGGGAAGGGTTCGAGGTCGTAAGAGGTCAGAACAGGCTGAGTGACGTCCCCGTGGATACCAGGTGAGCGTTACAGAACACAAAGCCTCACATGAAAATCCACCTGGGCGTCATGGAAACGTCAGAAACCGACCAATTAGCCCACATGTTGGGGCAGCTACGTTCCGAAGTACATGCAGCCAGGCAGGAGACCAACACCCTGAGGAGAGAGCTGATAGTAGCCAAAGAACGCACTGATGATTTAAGCCGGCAACTTCTCCAGTCACAAGCAGGGCATGCACCATTGCCGGGAAGCGTGCCCTCGATGCCAGCACCATCAGCCAATCCCGTTCAGATAACCCTTCCTGGGGCAGTTCCCTTGGCCCCGCCCGAACGATTTACGGGGGATCCCAAGAGGTTTGCAATGTTCATGAACCAGTGCCACCTGCCCTTCCTTTGTAGACCAGGGGCCTTTCCGAATGACCAATCATGGGTCACTTTTGTGCTATCCTATCTGAGTGGTAGTGCCGCGGACTGGTCTGTACCCTTTGTGACCCAAGACGATCCTTTGCTGCATGACTTCAGGGGCTTTCAGCAGGAGATGGAAAAGCTGTTCGCCCGTCGTACTCATGGGCAGGCATTAGACAACGAACTTCTGTCCCTACGCCAAGGGAATCAAGACCTATTAAGATACATAGCCACGTTCAATAGACTCGTAGTTGAAGCAGAATGGCCAGTGGAGAAGAGAACCACGTTATTTCAACAGGGATTGCGGGGGGGCTCAAGGATGTTCTCGCACAAGTAGTGAACCCCCCGTAAGACTGCTCAGAATTCATTGACATTGTTGTTCAACTGGATCATAGGTTGCCGGACCGAAGAGCAGATTGAACCAGACCGGACCCTCGCCCTATGTATGTGCGTTCAAAGGACAATATTGCCCGCACAACAGAAGGTTCAGGAGAACCAATGCAAATCGGGGGGGGGGGTCAGATTCCCCTTGACTAAAGTGGAAAGGGATAAAAGGAGACATAAGCAGTTATGTCTGTACTGTGGAAGGTCAGGTCATTTCCTTAAAGAGTGCCCTGTGACGCCACCGAGGAGGACGGTAGGGGCCACGGACAAGGAAGATACCATCAAGGAATCGGAAAACTCCCCAGCCTGGCAAGTGTAGGGGTCCACTTGTTGAGCGAAGAAAGTGAACTACAGACCTCCCATTTTGCACTATCTGTGGTCTTGATCAATCACCAACAACCATCTCAGATGCACGCAGTAAGAGCGTACATTGACAGTGGAGCCGTTGGGAATTACATCGACTAGGATCTTGCGGCAAAGATGGGGCTTCCATTACGCCCTAAATCAACCACCGACACTGTTACCACTGTCGACGGCACAGAAATAGCTTCTGGTCCAGTATCCCAATGCACTGCAGCTTTAACCCTTCTGTGCCAGGATGGACACCAAGAATCTATCGTTTTTTACCTCATTAAGGCACCACAGTTCCGGTTGATTTTGGGAATGCCATGGTTGGTAGTTCACAATCCTCGAATTGATTGGCGAGCAAATGAATTGGCCTTTCCCGAGACTTGCGCCCACACATGTTATCGTCAAGAGAAACAACCAATAGACACCAGAACCTCCACGCTTGCGACTGTGGCAATCGGCACCCTACCAAGTGAATACCAGGACTTTCAAGATGTCTTTCAGAAAGAACAGGCTAATACCCTGCCACCGCATAGACCATACGATTGCCAAATCGACCTGATACCCGGCGCACAAATCCCTTGTGGGCGAATTTACGCACTCACGGAGCCAGAAAACCAGCCCCTGAAGGCCTATCTTGACCAATACCTGGCCAACGGGTTCATCCGTCCCTCAAAGTCTCCAGCAGCTAGTCCTCTATTCTTCATACCGAAAAAGGAGGGGGACTTGAGAATGTGCATCGACTATCGCGCACTGAACCAGATTACCGTAAAAAACCGCTACCCCCTGCCACTGATCCCTGAATTGCTTGATCAAGTCAAAGAGACCCAAATCTACACAAAACTAGACCTGAGGGGGGCATATCACCTTGTTCGCGTAAAACAGGGGGACGAATGGAAAACCGCTTTTCGCACCAAATATGGCTTGTACGAATATCAAGTAATGCCCTTTGGCCTTTGCAACGCGCCTGCAGTATTTCAATACTTCATGAACGATGTCCTACGGGAATTGATTGATGTCTGTGCTCTAGTGTACATCGACGATATTCTAGTATATTCCGCATCAAAGCAGGACCACGTTAAACACGTCCGATCCGTATTGGAGAAACTCTGTCAACACCAGCTCTATGCCAAGCTCGAAAAGTGCTCATTCCACGTCTCTGAGGTGGAATTCCTGGGCTTTATTCTCAGCCTCAATGGAATCCGAATGGATGTACACAAGGTAGATGCTATCCTGAACTGGCCATCCCCAAATTCATTCAAGTGGGTTCAAAGTATGCTGGGTTTTGCAAACTTCTACCGCCGGTTCATCCCAGGATTTTCGCAAATCATGCATCCCATCACGTCATTGCTAAGGAAAAGCAACAAAAAGTTCCAGTGGACAACAGAAGCTGAGGAAGCTTTCCAGGAACTCAAAGCAAGATACACATCTGCCCCAATCTTATGCCATCCTCGCCCTGATCTCCCATACCTGGTGGAAACGGACGCCTCAAGCATGGCCATGCACACATTCCAAGAAAACAAGGTGAGCTGTGGATCAAAGGGAAGGGTTGGACCCCGGGGAAGAAGCAGTTCAAGCACACAGAGACAATAGGGAGTTGAACTCTACCAATCCTGTGTTTCAGGCCCAGTCTCCAGTCGAGTAGACTCCAGGGAAGGGCTCGAGGTCGTAAGAGGTCAGAACAGGCTGCGTGACATCCCCGTGGATACCAGGTGAGCATTACAGTTTTCTATTCTGCCTTATTATAAGTGAATTCAATTGCTTTACTTATTTTCAGAATTGTATTGTCACCCCTTGGTGATTGCTGCCATATATATATATATATATATATATATATATATATACATATATATATATACATATATATATATATATATATATATATATACACTATATATATATTAAAACTATATATATATTAAAACTATATATATTAAAACTGATGTGTGATTTGAATATTAAATAAATAAATAAATGTTTACCTTTACAAACTAGCCTGATTCCTGATCCAGTGTGAACTACGGGGTATTTTGGTGTGATATGAGTGGTATATTATTCAGAATATTGAACTTATAGACAAAAATAAATAAGGGTTTCATTGCGCACTACATGCTAGGCGAGACCTGGGTGTGTGCCTGATTGAAATCCCATACACTTCTATTGACAGGTTCTGTCAGGAGATCACTGGTGGCCGATGACGACTGAGGCTTTGAGTATATGGAAGCCTCTGCAATTACTGAGGACTGCGGTAGAGGGTGTGCCAACAACAAGAGTGTATCCCCCTCCAACTGCCTGTAATTGGCGTTGAGGCGCCAGTTGGTGGGCTGCACTGAGTGGGGTTTCAGCCATCCCTTCTTTGCCAGTGCAACAACATCCTTCTGCATTGGAATCCCCGTTCTAGCCGCAGGGAGTAGAGTGAGGACTTCGGCCAGAACCCCAGCCTCTGGTTGTTCAACCTCGGGTTATGAAAGTATTCCGCCAAACAAGCAAGTCGATCATGGAAGGCCTTGGCTGACAATGGCGTGTTGGGGTCCTTCTTCTCATCGGTGTCCACTAGGGTGTCCGACTGGCCTGGGGCCGGAGGGGGAGTGTTGGGAGCCATAGGCTGAGGTGTGGGGACCGGAGCCGCAGGCTGCTGCAGAGGCTGTTGTGGAACGGCCTGAGCTGTGGGAGGAAGGGGAGCCAGAATTGAAGGACCCAGCGTGGGCAGCTGGGGCTGTGCGGTTTCCTGATGCACAGGAGTCATAGGAGGAATGACTATAGGTGCTGGCGGCAGGACTGGCGGTAGAATGTCCCTGATAACATCTCAAAGGATGCAGCTCATCTGAGAGGACCTCATCAGTGTGAGGAACCTCTAAAAAAACTGTCCCTGCAGGCTGGTGGGGTCGCAGGTGATATTGATGGAGTAGCAGCTGGCAGCTGGGGCCTGTGCGTATTCTGCCTTTCCGGTTGCAAGTGGTATATGCCCTGCGATGAAGGATAAGCTGTAGGCCAGATACCTGGTTGACACCAGTGCCACCTGGACACTCGATCTCCTACCAGCTCACCAAAAGGGGTCGGTGTCTGCTGAGCTGCCATCTTGTCTAGCGAGGCGGCCATCTTGTTGAACTGCATGCCACGTGCCTGCGTCGTGGTGCCGGGCTCGCGGGACCGGCCTCCTCCAGGACTCTTGGCGGTGGAGTGTGAGGCCTACCCTTCACCCCAGGACCAGACCCGGTAGGCGTAGAGCCCTCGGCTGAATCGCCTATAGTGCTGTTTACAGGCGCCACCTCAGACATTTGTCTGGTACTAGGAAGTAGCCCCTCGCGTGGCCACCCGGTAAAAGAACCTTGCGGTCCTTCAGCGATGTCTCCGGAAGGATCTAGCGGCCGCTAGCTGGATAAGCCTCGGTACCAGCTCTGGTGTGAGGACTAGAATGGTTCCTGCGCTCTGACGTTTCCTAGGGAAGGAATTACCCTTGCGGTGTGCGATGGAAAAGAGAGGTTCTGCCTTGGACCTTGATCTGTGCTTGATGAAGTTCTTCAAGTCCTCTGGAGGTGACTTCTCGAAGAGCTCCCTCCACCTTGCTAACCTGTTCTTCAGAGTTCGAGGTGTAAGTGCATCGTGCGCAGTACAGCCCTCCCAGCCATGGTCGGGGCCAATGAAGCGGAGGCACAGAGTGTGTGGGTCGGACGTAGGGAAGAGCCCTTCGCAGGCCGGACACCTGTTGAATTACAAGGATGTCGACCTGCGCCAGGGAGGAGCATGGCGCCAGAGGACCGAGTTAAAGATTAGAAGAAAAGACAAAAAAGGCAGTGGGCCTAATTATGAGTAGGCCGGTCTGGTAATAACGGTGCCAGTAAGCTACCGGCAAAGTTGTTACCGGACCGGCATACTCTGAGTTCGGCGAGCGGGTGCCTTTCAGCCCACCAGGTCTGACCTGGCGGGTGGAATGGAAACCACTCGCAGACCTTGACGGTAGCACCGGCACCATTCATAATGGTGCCGGGGCTACCGTCCTCCCCATTCCCATTGAGTCATTTTTTCTGGCGCCCAGCAATGGGGAATTACCGTTACCGCCAGGGCTGTAATGCCCCGGAAGACCCCATTGCCGGGCGCCAGAAAAAAAATTACTCCGGTGGCAGCCGTGCCATTTACCGGCACAGCTACCGCCGGGGTCATAATGAGGCCCAGTATCCGGGGAAGAGCTAGTCAGGGGAGTGCATGCTCCCAGGGCCGTGCCCCTGTGCACCTCTAAATTTAAGGGGGAAGAAGATTTTTTCTGGTGAAAAAGGTTCCGTCTCCCGTCCCTAGATGGGAAAGGGGATGGGACGTAAAAGTAAGCAAGTGTACCAACAAACCACACCAGGCTTTACCTACAGTCCAATCTAGGATCCCTTTTATTGTTCAGGTGGCCAGTGGGCACTGAGAACGCCTTCAGTCATCAGCCACATCCAAGGATCCAAGGATAAAAGCCCCTGAGATACTTACAAACAATAAACCACTTGCTCACCCAGAGCTTGAATTAGCATCTGGTGTCTGTAGAGCATAAAGGGAAATACTCCTTGTAATCTTGTGCCGTGAATGCCTTCACCTTGCACTATCTACACTAAGAAGTAGATAGCTAAGATAAGGAGCCCTGTGGACTAATACGGCTGCTTGATATGTGCCACTGCCTAACGTATGACAACACCACCAAGCACTGCCAACCCAGGCACACCACTGCAAAGGTCAAATTACGGCAAATGCTTCTCAAAGCAGCTAAATCTAAAGGAAATCAAACTACAATTTATAGTTATGCAAAAACGACACAAGATTCTGGGAACAGCATGGCGGCAACACTGGGCAAAGAAATCAGATCCGACAACGCGGACAATCACTGGCCATCACAGAATTGAAGACCTCACTAGGCTCTAAGATAGACGCTGTCATTGTCGACGTTGGTCTATTACGCCAAGATGTTAAAAAATTATCCGAAAGGACCACTGAATAGGAAAAGGAACTAACGGAAAACAACACAATGACCCAAGAGAAACACGCCCAAATCCGCATCTTGCAGAAAAAGGTCAACCTTCTGGAAAACAGGGCGGAGGGCGCCGAGGGCAGAGCCTGAAGAAATAATGTCTTCATTGTCGGGCTACTCGAGGGAGAGGAAGGGGACAACCCCACAATGTGCATTGAGAATATGTTCTTACAACAGATTGGGCCTGGGAACCTTTCACAAGGATTCACAATCGAAAGGGTGCATAGAGCCCTCATTAAGAAACTGCCACTACGTGCTCCTCCACGCCCTGTTATTGCAAAAGTCCTGAACTATAAAGACAGGGAGAAGATTCTATCTTACTCAAGACAAGGAGGCATAATACAGAGAGCGTCAAAAAACCTGGCGGTGTACCCTGACTACACCTTTCAAGTTCAAAAGAACAGAGTACACTTCTCAATGGTTAAAGCCAGACTCCGCAAAGCAGGCTTGAAACATAATGTATCCAGCGCATTCAAAGATCCTGTACAAGAACCGCGCCTTATTCTTCGACCTCCCGGAAGAAGCACAGAAGTGGATGGACAGTGAACAGATCAACCCCCGTACGGAGGATCATACCACCCCACCTAAACACTATGGGGGTCATTCCGAGTTGGGCGGTAAGGGTTTACGGGCACCGGTAAGGATGCCTGTGTCGGTAAAACCTTACCGTCCTATTCCGAGGTATGTTAGCGGGTCCCAGCAGGAACGGCTGGTCGGACCAGCCGTTCTCTGCGGGTCCCGTTAAGGGACCTTGGAGCTAATAACGGGCCCGCAATTTGCGGCCCCGTTATTAGCGCCTTCCCCATTCCCATTGAGCCCTATGGGGGCTCAAATGGGAATGGGGAATGGTTTACTGAATGACCCGGTAAGTCCCCATTCAGTCAGACCGGACCCGGGTTTGGAGGTAGCCATGGCGCTAATAGCGTCATGGCTACCTCCAAACTCGTAATGACCCCCTATGTCTCCTTCGACCCTGGAGAAAACATGAACTAGGAACAGACCAAGCACACCACACTCTGATAATGTATTAACTGTTAAGAGTCAGCTGAAGACCCCAAGACAAGTGGGGTGCCGACACAGCAGTCCACCTTCACTGGCCGTAATTGCTATTCAAGTTTGCATAAGTGCAGGACCACATTCTGGAAGGAAGAGTCTGGTCCCAGGGCTGCTGCTGACCCACCCACAGAGTTTTTTCTTCATGGTACAGCTGTTTTTGTGTTCATCCGCTATGCACACGCCCAGAGATGCAACCTCATATGGGTACGCGAGAAGCAGAGCATGGGAAACGATGATGGGCGATCGTTATTGGTTGGGGAAGTTAAGGGAGCTATAAGGGAATTTGTTTTGCCAGTACTTATTATAAAATTGCAAAATACCTTGACAATGTTTGCACAACCCATAGAAGAAAAAAAAAAAAGGGCCATCAATTGTTACTGTATACAAGGCCCACTTACTGGTGGTAGATAGTAATGGCTAATGACATAAAATTACTTACCTGGAATGTCCAGGGCTTGAATAATTATGTTAAGGGAAACAGAGTGTACGTGTACTTACGCAGATATAGCGATGTTACAAGAGACCCACCTCACTAAGGAGAGACAAGCACTAATTGCTAAAAGAAACTGGAAATGTCGGGTAGCGTTTCCAGTACGGCCACACTGTGGGTGTTACGCTCACATGGCTCCCACAGGGGCGTCGGTCGGACCCGGACAGCTTCGGTCTCCACCCACTTGATGCGTAGTGCAGCGATGACTGACTGAATCTGCCCTCCTAATCTTGTCTGCTTAACCCGTAGAAATATTCTCCTGCAAGTGGAAAGATGGATTTAGCCACTTGTGGATTCAAGTAATGGCACCCCCACAGTCCTCCCCAACTAATCACCTCCGGAATGCCCTCAAAGCAATCTCACCTTATATTCTTGAAAGATGAGCTCTCCATCCTGCGTGGATTTGCAGGGGCGTGTCGATTCCAGTTACTTCACTGGTTTGAAGGTTCGGAAGAGTTCCGGAGAGTATTGACTCTGAGGTTCCTGGTGAGGACCAGTAAGTATTAAGTTCATAGAGTTCAATATGTCGGAAGTTCACTCTTGTTCCCCCCCTTCCTTTCTTGTCTTGCAGCTGGCTCGTGAAAAGATGCTCTTGTGGCAGCTGGTGGCGCTCAGGTAAGAGTCTGTATTACCCGGCGCTGTCCGGTAAATGTTGCACGTGGAAAAAGTGTTGTTTTGTCTCTCTTTACAGATGCGGCACGTGAAAATATGGAGAGTCACAAAAAGATGCCTCCGGTGGTAAATCAGGTAAGTCTATGGTGGTAAGAATTATATTTGTTTGTTCCCTCGGCTCACCTTGTGGTTTTCTTTTGTCTCCTAGGTGCCGAAGTTCGGCGAAGAAATGATGGAGGCAGCGCCGACCCGAAAGGATGCTGTGAAGACTGGTGAGTATGGCGCGGCGCTGCAGCTGGAGGTGCGGCGCGTACAGAAATGATGTTCTTTCCAGGTCCGGAGACGAGATGGATCCAGAATCAGGTGAGGAATAGAAATAAGTTTGTTTTCTAACCTTGTCCCTTTCTTTCCTCTTTGTTTTAGGAGCTCCGGATTCGAGGCGGGCGTGGCAGAAGACTGGATGCAGGCTGCAGGCACGGTGAGCGTTACGCTGCTGGATGCAGTGCAGAATAACGCGAAGCATGTGTTGCTGGTCGGGCATGGTTTAAATAGCCTCAAAAGTAGTCCCAGGTAAGAAGTCCCTAGAACCACACCCGAGTAAAAAATAGTCCCTGTAGAAAAATAGTCCCTTTCAGGCTTCATGTTGGATTGGAGTCATTTGCAGCATGGTCTGCCTGAGGTAAGTAATGACTATGAGCCTGGCGCCTTAGGCGCCAGGACTGATTTCTACTATGAGCCTGGTGCCTAAGGCGCCAGGACTGAACCCAGATAGCCCCTAGCCGGGGCAGATGAGGTTTTACTAAATGTCTAGACGCCTGCTCCCGGGGCTGATGGGCTTGGTTCGGATGCCTGGGGGTAGGCATCATGACAGTGGGAAGCCTTAAAAGTGGACATTAGAGGTACTGCTATTGCCCGTTCAGGGAGTAGCTAAGCCACAATTAGTAGAGAACTTACATCTGCGGAGGAGGCACTGCAAAAACGTACTCAATCCCATGTAGACCAAGAAAACAGGAAGATGGACAAAATAACTCTGTGCCAACAATGCCTTGACAATTGGACAGATTGGGCAAGTATAATTATAATAAATACATAGAGAGACAGCCCGCAGAATGAGACAAGCCAGGCAGATTGCTAGCCTGGCTATATAAGCGGGAAGAACAACAAACACCCATCTACTCAATTCGTACACAACAGGGCACCCCATGTAACAAACAAAAGGGCATCAATGAAGTATTTCAAAACTTCTACTGCAATCTATATCATGAAGAATCAAGAGCCCAACAGGGCGGGAATAGAGGAAGTGCTAGGTAAAATAAATCTCCCTAGACTAGACGAGGAGACGATAAGCAAGCTGGACTCCCCAATCACTGTAGAAGAATTGGTGAACACATTAAGATCATTACCTACAGGTAAAATCCCGCGTTCAGACGGTCTGCCATAAAGCATTCGCCACTGAATTGGCCCCATACCTTCTGAACACACTGAACAAAGCTTATGATTCTGGTCTCCTCCCGCCAAGCCTAACATAATCAGTAATTATACCCCTTCTGAAACCCAACAAACCTCCACAAGAATCTAGTTCATACGGGCCCCTGTCCATTCTTAATCAAGACATCATAATCCTTACAACGATGTTAGCAAATAGGTTGAAAAGAGTCATACATACACTTGTGCACCCTGATCAAACCGGTTATTTGCCAGGCAGAACCATGTCGTGGAAACTAAGACGTCTACACCATATCATGTACAGTACCGCCTCCTGGGACACACCATGCGCCATTGCAACACTGGATGCAATGAAAGCATTTGATTCTATTAAATGGGATTGGTTGTACGCTACGCTACGCAGAATTGGCTTTGGCCCAAATTACCTAAAATGGGTGAAACTAATATATACTAAACCCGCAGCAAGAGTTAAGATGGGTAGATACTTTTCAAGGCCATGGGTACTAGAAAAGGGCACCAGCCAGGGATGCCCTTTATCCCCGCTACTATATATTCCGACTATGGAACCGGTGGCAACACATTTGAGGACGGAATACAAGGAAGCAGGCATACTAGTTCATGGAATGCACCACCTATTATCCAAGTACACTGATGATATGCTCATATATGTGCAAAATCCGGAAGACAACCTAGAACTTATACTGGAAACCCTCACACGTTTCTTCCAACTTTCAGACAATACAATTAGTTTGGAAAAATTATCCCTGTTTCCAATAACGGGACTGACCACGATACAGCAACACAAACTCCTTATAATAGCCCTAAAATGGTCCACTTCCACATTTCGTTACCTATCGATTGATATATGCCACGACCCCATTCAGGAACATAACAACAATACCCTAAAGGCCCTAGATGGCATACGACGCTCAATGAAGTTCTGGAACAAACTACCCCTCTCGCTAATGGGCAGGGCAGCGCTACTAAAAATGGTTGCCCTTACAAGGCTTTTACACTATTCCACAAACATACCATATAACATACCTAAAACCTTCTTCAAAACTACTGATTCTCTATGTAGAGAATTCTTGTGGAAAAATGGCAGATGAAAGTTAACATTAGCCTAATTGCAAAGACCATATGAATAGGGCGGTATTAGGGTACCTTGCTATGAACATTACTACGTGGCCGAGCAACTACATGTCATGGTCATGAAGTCAGGGGCACAGGTATGCAGGGATTGCATGCACAGGAGACCTGGGTGGACACTGACCTGGCGCCTTTGGCACCAGGCTCATGAACAAAAGTAAACAAGAACATCCATTTAACACCAAAAAGCTTTTATGATGGACATAGCACTTCAGATGCATTAACCTTGAACATTCCAACCATTAAGCAGGATGCATTAACCTTGAACTTTCCATCCATTAAGCAGCCCCAAGTGTATTCTTGGGTGTGGCTGCTTAATGGATTGCCTTCACACGTGCTCACTCTCTAGGAGCGGCAGGGTGTGGCTGGTAAGCCGGCCCTAATGGGCGTGCCCACGATCTCAGGTATATAAGCTGCCCCAATCCTCAAGACAGACACTTTGCGTTATTCTGCACTTGCATGCAGAGTAACGCTCACCGTCGCCTGAGGTCAGACTTACCTTTAAAGATCCTGCTTCTTGGACATCCTGCTTCCTGCCAGCATACTTACCAACTGGGGGAAGCTGTTCTTACCTGTACATCTCTTTGGCGAACCAAGTATTCATCTTTACACTTTCCGGAACACCAAAGTCTTCATCTTGGCACCGCAGCACGACACGCTCCATCGTCGACAGCAAGCGCCTGCAAGGAAAAACAGAAGACAAGGTTAGACATCGAAAAAACAATCAGTTTAAGGTTGCGCTTCGCCATACTTAGTGCTTTTCCTTAAACCATCACTTACCTGCTGTCGAACATTGCGGTAGCATCCATCTTCCATCTGGCCATGTCTCGCGTCTCACAGCTGCATTGAGGCTGCATTTCCATCTAAGGGAAGAAAACAGAAGAGATACATTATTGCGGGCATAAATAGGAGCAACGTATAAAGACATTAAACAGAACGAACAGCATCACAAGAGCTCAAGAAAGACTTACCAATCATAAGTAGAAGCATAATTGCAGATGGACTGGACTAATCCTTATCAGGGATCAGTGAAGGAACTAGATACCATTCGACGTGCCCCTGCCAGAAGTAGCAGGATGGAGAGCTTATTTTACATAATTCACAGGTGAGCTTTATGGGCCGGCGTATGCTCACAGAAACCGTACTTTGGGATGAAGGGTTTGATAGGTACAACAATCACAGATTTGCGCACTCACTGACTCTTATCTCCACGCAGGAGCAGTATCACACGTACCACCGCTCACAGCTTTTCTACTGAGGAAGAAGCCTGAAGGGGGTGATTCAAGTTCAGGAAGGGCTGCAACTGTGCCCCAACGCCTCCTCTGAGACCAGGTGAGCGTAACACTACAATATATAGTGAGCTGGCTGGCAGATGAACCTAATTCAGACATTCTGCTACTTCAGCCTACAGAACCACGCTTATTCCTTAAGGAATTACTATGGTATAAAAGGCTTCACCCTGGACAGCATACTGCTGGGAATACAAATATGGGACCGGGAGTTAGCACTCATTAAACTAAAAGACCCCTATCTATGCAAATACCTTTAGCGTCACTGTTCCCATTGGCAACCCAAGTCCAACTGGGGATACAGACACACTGGGAATCAAAGGGCATTGCCACGATTGGAGACTGGCTCCGGGATATTACCTTTATACCCTTTCAGGAACTATTGGATAATACAGGCCTTCACCATGGCCAATACCTGTTGTATGGCACCATTAGGAAAGCGATCGCATGCAGATGGCTGACGTATAGCGAGATAACAGAGACACAATCCATAATCGATACCCTATGCGATATCACTGACGGAACACAGACGATCTCTAGATTATATAATTTTCTCTTAATCAGCCAACGCCCCACAGATGTGGCTATAAGGACCAAATGTGAAAAAGACCTAGGTGAACCGTTCCAGGACAAACACTGGTCTGAGATATTGCGCTACCATAAGAAAGTATCCCGGAACGCCAGACTACAATTGATTCAACTGTTCGTGACACACCGAGCATACCTAACTCCTCTTAGAATATTCAGATTTCCGGGGGGCGACCCAACACCAATGCCCTAGATGCTCAAGCACAGAAGCTGATATGCTACATATGTTCTGGTCATGCCCCACCATACATAAATATTGGGAAGGAGTAGCAAGGAAAATTAATAGAGAAGGCCTTAACATGAACCCTCTGACCCCCTCAACCTGAATGCTTGCCTGCTTTATGTGCCCCCAACACACACGCTATATATGCAAGATGAAGGATTTAGCGTTTATACTAGCTAAGCGCAGAATAGACATAGCTGTTGTGGAAGTCCCCAAATGGCCCCAATTTTTTTTTAGTTTTTTTTTTATTGTGTATAACTGTTGTTAGCAGTTTTTACAAAAGAAAAGAAAGAAAGTCCGTTTTCCAAATGAGTTTCTCCATGTGCTTATCAAAACGGGCTAAAACCTTTAGGGCTCTTCCCAGTTGGTCACATATGACGTACAGCTTCAGATTATGTACGTAATTTGCCACTGCGATTACTCTTCTTCGATTTAGCCTGTTCATTAGGTATGACCACCAATAGTCCTCATCCATTTTTGAGAAATTTGACGCGAGGTGGCCCAAATGGGTTTCCCTTTTATCGCTTGTTCCCGGACATTGGAGGATCAGGTGTTTTAAGCTCTCCTTGGAATCTTGGTTCCAGCAGAATCGGCAGGAATCAGATGCTGCTTTGCCTCGAATTTTCAGGACTTCATTAGTTTTTAAAATGTTCAACCTGGCTCTCAGGAAAGTCGGGCGGGAGAACTTGTTCGGGAATTGCAGTAGGTAGCTAATTGGTTCGTTTAGTTTTTGGGCAAATGGTGTAAGATGTGCCGTAGCTTTGTAATTTGCGGCTTTCAGTTGAGTTTCACACCAGTCTAGTTCTTTTCGTTTTTTTTGCGGTTTGTTTAGGATTTTCCCGGAGCTCCTCCTCTGAGCTACCTATTGCCTTCAAAAGCTTTTGGTTTTTTTCCATCCAGGCTTTTAGCGTTATGTTTGACCCCTTCTCGATTTCTTCCTGAATCAAGATGTATATTTTTTCCACGGATGATCTGACTTCTCTGTAGAACATCAAGCTGTTTAGAGATATTGAGCCCTGGAGTGAGGCAAGACCAAGTTCTCTTCTGATCAGGGTTATTGGAGTCGAGGTAGGCAGTTGCAGGACTTTTTTCCAAAGTGCGCCTTCCAATTTAGGCCAAATTGAATCTGGAATACCAAACATGGCCGCCATGCCATATGTAAGCGCTGGAACTGCTTTCATCCTGTAAAAATTTATCGCCGCCTTTACTGAAAAGCGGCCGAATTTTTTATCCATGATGATCAATTGGTTTGTCAGGGTTTTGTTTTTGTTAATTAAGAAGTCTAGCATTGGCTGTTCGTTCTTTTTGTTACTGAACATGACGCCCAGGTATTTGAAGGCGTCTACCTCTTCAAGGCGGGTGTTATTAAAGAACCAAGCCTCTGAGGTTTTTCGTTTGGCCATTTTGGTTAGTCTCATCACTTTGGTTTTCGAGGCATTGCTTTCTAGCTCGTTTGCTTGAAGATATTCGTTCAAGTTATCCAATTTCCGTTGGAGCCCGATCTTCGTTTGATCTATTAAGATGATGTCGTCCGCATAAAGTAGTCTGCTGACTTTTTCCGACCCAAGGAAGGGGGGAAAGCTTTTACCTTCCTTTCTGTGTTTTGATAATCACCGATGAAGGCGTTATAAAGTGCCGGTGCCAAGGGGCAACCCTGCTTTACTCCACAGGATGTACTGATTGAGGAGGAGAGTTGCCCTGTGCCATTAAGTCTCACTCTCATGGATGTTTCCGAGTAGAGCTCCTGTATTGGGTTCAATAAGGACGGGGGCAGTTCCAGTTAGTAAGTTTTATCCAAAGCTTCTCTCTGTTTACCTTGTCGAATGCTTTTGATAGATCGATAAAAGCTATGCAGAGAGGTGTCGCCCCTTCTTGGGCTCTGGCTTTGAGTATATTGATGGTAAATATGTTGGCCATGGTATTCATGTTCTTTCTAAAGCCGGTTTGGAAGTCATCCCACCCCTCTGTGTTGGGCACCCATTTTATGAAGCTGTCCAGGAGGAAGGATCCAAAAAGTTTACCGATGCATTCTAGGAGTGCTATCGGGCGATAGTTATTTGGGTCACTTCTATCCCCTGCTTTGTATATTGGCACCACGTTTCCTGGAATGGATTTGGTAGTTGCACATGAATCGAAGATTTCTGCTATCAGAATGGACCAGCTTTCTGAGTTGGCTTTTAAATCCATGTTTGAGAGAACGTCCGGGCCTGGTGCACGTGACGATTTTAATTTCATTATTTTTGCTTCGATGTTGATTGGGGTGGGGGCGATGTCCCATCGGGAGCCTTGGTGTTTCCGATGTTCCGTCCTTTTGGCAGGTGAACCGAAGAGGGCAGAGAAGTGAGTGATCCAGACTTCTTCTGGCACACTGGACGATAGAAGGTCCTCATTTGCTGGACTTTTAGAGTTGACCAGTGACCAGAATGCTTTAGTTTGTTTGCCGGCCAATACTCGCAACATTTGTTCAGAGTCCTCCTGGTATAGTTGTAGTTTGAAGCCCTTTAACCAGTTCTTATAGGCCTTAGTTATGGTCCAGGCAGTTTCTATGTTGGTAGTAGAGGGGACCTGTCTGGCCTTTCGAACGGCTCGTCTCATCTCCAGCCTTTTTCCTCTCAGTATCGCATTGTTGCGGTGAATTGTGTTCCCTTTAGATCGGATAGCAGTTGTTTGAGTCTGATAAGGCTGTAGTAAAGGACAATAGTATAGTCTGTCATGGTTCCTACCCTTTTTACGTTATCCCAGGCTTTTTCTCGACGGTAATCCGCAATTATTGTCGAGATGGCGGAGTCTTTCAACCTTAAGCGTGTCGCGTTAGCGTGTGTCTCAATATTGGATGTTCTTAGGACGGTGGAACTCTCGTGTGCTTCTAGGCTGGGGACGGTCCATGTCATTTTCAGAAGATTGTGGTCACTGTTAAGTGTTCTGATGACCTCGAAACCAGTGACTTGCGGCAGGAGGTTCCTCGAAAGGTAGATGTGATCTATGGTTGCTTGTCCTCCTGCTAGTTCCCAGGTCGGAAGGACTGGGTGAGCTGCGTTGCCAAGGAAGAGGGCGTTGTGAAGATCGAAGCTGTTCATCAAGGTTGCCCATTTCTTTCCTCTTTCTAGTGAGGTTTCCGGCAATTGTAACCTACTATTTTTAAATTGGCGATTTTCCTGTTCCTTCTTCTTAATTGTGGCGTTTAAATCGCCACAAATGATTGTGCAGTCGATTAATTCATTCGATAGAGCGTCTTTCAAGATGTTTTCAATTTTTCGTAAGAATTGCTCTGTTACACATTCTGTTGGATTCCAATACAAATTGACTAATAGGTAAGTGATTACCTTTTGTTTGTTTACTTCTTGTTGAGTGCTCCTGCGTTGGATCAAAGTAGCCAGTATGTGTGGCTCCGCCTTCAGTACTTTGAGGAACTGAAGGTTGGACCCAATTTGCAGTGCCGTCAGAAGACCTGCTCTCGGTCTACCAGAAGCGCCTCTCAGGGCTGGAGAATTGTTGGTTGCGTAGCCCTCTATGGATGGCTTGTTTTGGATCCAGGTTTCTTGGAAACACCAAATGTCTGACGATCCTAAGTTGACATCTGAGGCATGCATCAAATGAGTAAAACCTCGGGTGTTCCAATATCCCAAAATAAGGTTGGAATTGAGTTCTGTAGTTCTTTGCTTGCCAGAGCGCTCCTTGTTATTCTGGCACGTGTTTGGTTGCCAAAATCTTTGTTTTGTTGATAGGGCTTTTGGCAACCAGGCCCAACGATTTGTATCTTCCTTTGAGTCAAATGGCTTCCCTTCCATGTTTAACTTCTCCTTTCCTTTCACTGAGGAGTCTTGTTCGATGGTGATGTTCCAATTTTTCTGCGGGCCTGATGGTACTCTTTCTAGTTCAAGGGAACTTAGTCGGAGTCCTTCGTTCTGTTCCCGCGTGATGACTCTTGAGTGGTTCCTTTTTTTTGGTGACAGTTCCCAGTCTTTCTGATGAATTAGATCCTTTGTACCATAATTCTTCGTCTTTTTTTCAAGAGAGCGTCTCTCCGGAGAATTTGACGATTGATCATTAAGGTTAGACCCCTCTTTGCTTAAGTAATCTGTAAGGTCGTAACCTAGCGCTCTCAGCTTATTTTTTGCCTTAGTTAAGGCGGATTTTACAGTTTCGGACCGTATGTGTAAGTAGACGTTGTCAACTCTCTTCTTGTCCCGAAATTCCACAATTATGATGTCTTCGGTTGATAACTTAGATAATGCTGGGACCAAGTGCAGGATTTTCATGATGGTTTTTCTGTTGAGGATAAAAGAGGCATCTTCTTTCCATATACTTTTCAGGACAAAGGAACGGGTCTTTGTGGATCTAGCCGAGCGCCTTATGAGTTCTCTTTTTGTTTGGTGGTCGTTGTTTTTCTCCCCCAAAGTGGTTGCATATTTGGGGGTTCTTGACCTTCTGGATTTAGACGACCGTCGGTGGTTTGAAGCAGACGAGGGTCTAACTGAGTGTTCTGGTTTGAGGTGTCTTTTTGGGCTCCACTTTCTGGTGGTTGAGTGCTCCTCTATATAGGAACTTCTATGGGCTCTGGAGCGCCAATGAGTAAGAATTCTGGGTGAGCGGTCTTGTTTTCCTTTTTGCTGTACTGGTCTCAGTAGTTTGGACCCAATAGAAGGATGCGACCCATTGATTGAAGTGTAACGCTCACCTGATTCCCACAGAGGCGCTGACCCGTTCTGGACTGCTACCAATTCTTCTACAGTAAAGCGCAGGGCCCGGAAGATGGACTGGACTGGCCCTCCCCCGAATCTCGTCTGTCTGGCTCGTAGGATAATTTTTCTGTAGGTGGGAAAGAGGGAGTTAATATCTGCTGGAAAGAGTATCTGCTCCCCCCTATCTCCCCCTTCTAAATCCCCTTGTCGCTAGTTCGGTTTTTGTGGGCTCTCACCTTATTTTCTGTAAGGATGAGCCCTCCATCCTGCTTCTGGTGCAGGGGCGCGTTGATTCCAGTTACTTCAGTGGGGTATTTAGTGGGCGCGATTCCTCTGGCTGTTCGATCCCACTTCGGGATTGCCGTAAGTATGTAGTCTTTAGATTATATTAAATGTCTTTTCCCCTTCGGGGCCGAGGTCTAGAAAAGGCAGAAAGGCCCTTCTGACCCGAATGGAGGATTGAGTTCAACCAAAATCTGGTAAGTCCTTAGGTTAGTATTCCCTCCTGTATCAAGTCCGATGCTCACCTTCTCCCCTTTTGCAGGAGCCGATTAGCTGCCGGCGTCGAAACCGCTGTTGTTCGTGGTAAGGCCTCGTAAAGGTAAGTGGAATAGGTGTGGCACCGGGTGAAGCGGAGCGCTTCTAATCATGTCTTTCCCCTTTTTGCAGGTGCTGAGGTGCTGCAAGCTTTGTAGCCGTTTCTGCACGTGGCGCGGCCACGATAAGGTAAGAGAAAGCGGCGCTGCGGCGAGCGTTGTGGTGCGCTGCTAACCTTGTGCTTTTCTTTTGCAGGATTGTCAGAAGAAGGTTTCCCGAGTGCAGGATTCCGGTGAGTAAAGCTTTGGATGCTTGTCTTTTCTCTCCTTTTGTCTTTCAGGTGTTCCAGGAGCTGCGGGCGTGTCAGGAGCCAGGATGCAGGAGCCGACTCGGTGAGCGTCCTGCTGCTGATGCAGAATAACGCGAAGCACGTGAATTCCTTCGGGCGTGGTTTGAATAGCAAAGGAGTGCTTCAGGTGAGAATCCTTCCTCCAGGCCCCACCCAGGTAAGAAAAAGAGTTCCTGAAGAGGAAAAATAGTTCCTCCCAGCCTAAATGGCTGGAGACCTCAGCCAGACTGGATTGCTCTGGGTGAGTAAGCAGCATGGTCTGCCTCAGGTAAGTCCACCCAAGCATTATGACATGTTTTGACCAAATGAGCCTGGCGCCTATGGCGCCAGGACTGAAGCATTTTATGAGCCTGGCGCCAAAGGCGCCAGCACGTGGTCCAAAGGGCCCCAGTAGCGGTCTGCTGGATCCGGTGATGTGGGTGATAGGTCTGCTTCCGGGGATGCTGGGCCTGGCCTGGCTCCCCGGGAGCAGCCATCATGACATGAAGTTTTTGTTTGACATTCCAGTTTTTCTTTTTGGGGAACACGTCTCGATGGTTGGGTCCTGGCAGACGTGTGTGGCCTCGACTTTGACCCTTCACAAGTCTTTTCAGTTGTCCTATTTGGTTGCTTCTGAAAAGATATTTTGGCCTTGTTTTTTGCCAGGAGGTTGAGCTTTCTTTCTTCCAGTGTTAGGAAGATTGGGCTGTTTGGATTCGGTGGGCGTTCATTAATTTTATTTTCTTTTGTTTGTTTGTTGTTAGTACGTTCTGCAGCTTGCACCGGGGTTTGGGAGTTTGTGTTTCTCTTCCTTTTATGTGGTGGATTCTTCTCCTCCACGTCTACTTCTTCCCAAGTTTCATTTTCCTTCAGCGCTTCATCCATCAGCTCGCTTTCCGGAATTGACCATGTGGTGTCGTCCATGACCGTCTTTTCCTTGTCGAGTGCCTGTGAGGACTTTGGTTTAGGAGGGAGAATAAGGTCACTTGGTTTGGGTTCAAATGGTAGACAATATTGCTTAAAGGAGGAAACCAGGCTACCCTCAGTGAATTTGAGTCTTATTGAAGGGTTACTCGTCTTCCCCTTAGTGGGTCCTCTCAGGTTATCGTCCTCATTTTGGATTGATTGGTCATCTACCCAGGATGCGCATCCATTCTTCAGTTGGGGTCTAAAACCCGTTTTCCGTGTGGTTTTGTTTGAATTAGTTTGCGGTGGTTTCGAGGGGTTAATACTTAAAGATTTTGCTTTTTCTTTTACTTTCCTTGTGGTACTTTTAACAGAGGGAACTTCTGATGGTGACTCTGCTTGCCGCCCCTGTGACCCATTTTTCCCTTGGTTTATAGGTGCTGCCCTAGTTTCTTTGTCCAAGTTCCCTGTAAAGTTAAAGATTTTTAGTGCTGTCTCTTCAGTTTGGGTGGTTCTCGAGCACTTTAAAGGTGCAGTGAGGAGGCCAGATGACGATGCGTCTTCTCTTGGAGGTGCTTTTGTGTTCGCTTTTGCTGTAATGTAACCTTCAATGAAGGATAGCCTAGTTTGCATCTGCGTCAATAGTATAACTTGGTCTTTCGCCGAATCATTGAGCGCCTCGTACAACTTGGTGAACGGCGCGAGAGCAATAGTCAGTGACGACATAAGGACCGTAAGGTCTGGTTTCCTTTTTGGTGATGGAGATTGGGGGTCAGCTGCGGTGTTGGTGCCAAAAGTTTGATTGAGAACCTGTAGTGTTGACAGCAGATGCCGGAGCTTGGGAGTGCTGCATTCACTTGCTGGATTCTCTTCAGTGGATCTGTTTAGCGATGAGACTTTGCTCCTTAGGTCTTGCTCGCTAGTATTTTTTGGGACTTTTCCTGGAAGATCCCTCTGCCCTGAGTTCTTCGTGTGGGGTACAGGGTCAATTTGCCCCGGGTCCGTAGTTGACTTATTTACGGCAGAATTAAGTGCCTTCTGCGCTTGATCATAAACAGTTGGCGTGGGCCTTTGAGTCAAATTGGGCTTTGCAACCTTGAGAGAGTTCGCAGATATGTGCCATCTTTTCAGGAAGGCAAGTTTGCGCAGTGAATCCTTGTCGTTTTCGTGGTTCAACTCGTGGGTAGTTCCTTCCAGTAATTCGGCATCCGATATCTCCGCTTTATCTTCCTCTTGCTGGAGCTTACTTTTAGTAGCGAAGAAGTTGGCTATGGATCCACTTGCTGGTGTTTTAGGTGTCTTGCCAATCCGTGATGAAGTTAGTCCTTTCATTGGAGTTTTTTTACAGGGCTTCTGCATGATAGCTTTATGGGAAGTCGTTGTGCGTGTTTGGGACTGGAGCATAGCGTAGTTTGCACTCTTGATGTTGAGACGAGTTGCTGGGACTACTTCTATCGGCGTGGAGATAGGATCCGAGAAGTTGAGTCTTTGAGGGATTGTTGTGAGTTCAGTTGCCTCTCCTGAGACATCCAACTCATCTTCGGAGTAATCAATTGTGGAGTACAAGTCCTCCTCCAAACTTTTGTCTGCCACGTTGGTTTTCCCGGGGCTAGGAGAGTCCTCAGGTTTGTGTGGCTGGTGGATTTGCACTATAGTGATTTCCTTGTTCGGACTGTCAGCTAGTTTGGCTGAAGAGATGGTGATTACCAGGGGCCTCTGTAGGGGCAGTGTTTTCAAAGGCGTAGTGGTTAAGTTGAGTCCCCCCTGGTCGGGATTCTCCCTTGATTTTTGAAACTCCAGGTTATTTGTTGGAGCGGGGACTGTTTCAGAGCTCCCTGATGCGGTCTGATTCCGGGGGCCCTCCAGATGTTGCATGGAGATATTTGGTGCCCTTTGTGGGCTCAGTGCTGGCGTTGTTTGGAAAGACTTCTCCAGCTGTTGAGGCTCCAGCTCCGGGTCACCAGTCCCTCCCGGGTTTTCCGGCTCACTCTGCGCTGAGCGCAGCACGTCGGCAGCAGGGCTCGCCACCTTCGCGGCGGGCTCCCGGTCGACGGCGGCGCCCAGCGTGAGAAGAGGCGGTCCACGGTCGGTCGCCACGGGCGGGTCCCCCGAAGCGGGACAGAATGCTCCAGTGCCGATCTCACCTTCAGGAGTCCTCTCCACGGTGATGGAAACGCTGGGTGAGTCCGCCGTTGAAGTTTCTTCGACGGGAGCAAGAAGGCAGGTGGGTCCCAGCGTGTTGTTTTCGGGAGCGCTGGGGGTGGGGGGGACGGCGAGTCCTGGATTGGAGTAACCACTGTTGGCTCTGCCAGGTCTGGCTGGATTCTCTCACCCTCCCGAGAGGGCAATTTAGGTGGCAATATTGGCAGATGGCAATCTTTCAAGCTAATTGGAACGTTAGAGTCTTTGTCGTTGGAGTTGTCAGAAGGCAGTGGGGCCTGGCCTTTAAATGCAAAAAGTTTTGTCAAATCAGTGGCCATTTTTGATGAGGGCGGTTCTTTGGTGCGAGTCCTCCCCTTCAGAGGACTGCGCCTCTCCAGACCGCTATCCTCGCTTCTAGTTCGTTGGCTTCTCAGCCAGTGCCCTTCACAGTCTGTGTCCCCGTGTGGCATCCCGGGACCAGGTGGGCCGCCGAGCGGCCGCAGACTGCCGTAGACTGCGAGCACCTCAGCGAGCAGCTCTGCGGCCAAAATGAGGTTTTGTAGGCTGTGTGGGTCACTCCTCCCACCACAGCAACAGCAACCAAGGAAAGACTGCAGGAAAGCAGGATAGTGCAAGGGACTGCCGTAGACTGCGAGCACCTCAGCGAGCAGCTCCGCGGCCGCTCCGCGGCCAAAATGAGGTTTTTTAGGCTGTGTGGGTCACTCCTCCCACCACAGCAACAGCAACCAAGGAAAGACTGCAGGAAAGCAGGATAGTGCAAGGGACTGCCGTAGACTGCGAGCACCTCAGCGAGCAGCTCCGCGGCCGCTCCATGGCCAAAATGAGGTTTTGTAGGCTGTGTGGGTCACTCCTCCCACCACAGCAACAGCAACCAATGAAAGACTGCAGGAAAGCAGGATAGTGCAAGGGACTGCCATAGACTGCGAGCACCTCATATCGAGGACTGGTGGCGAGATCTTAATAACTGGGCGCTGGCTGAAACGATTGGCTGGAGACGCGCAGCACACATAAGCCTCTCCGACATGAGTGCAGACGTAACAGCACGGAACACTATGACACAGACTCTGTTTATCTCTACCCAAATCGGGGACAAAGAAGGAATACGTGCCCCTACTGACACTACTACCTATTCGCACAGTGAACGGTTAAGGGCAAAGTCTAAAAATATCTGATAACACAACAACAAACGGGGGGGGAGGGAAATAGAGGGACGAGTGGTAGGGCATGTTGCGGAACAAGCATAGGTAGACTAACTTCAACATTCCCAAAATGTAATTGTATAATCGATATGCATATGACTGTATAAAATACTGGTATTTAACATGAAAATTCCAATAAAACTTGTTTTTAAAAAAACATGGCACAGAACCATACACCATCATGGTGGGGCAGGCTATCGCTCAAGTGATCCTAGAACAAGCTCTGAGCCCTACCATACAAGAGATAGAGAACCTTTCTGAAACCCCAAGAGGCTTTCTAGGGTTCGGCGAAGCTGACAGTGAGTTACCTTCTTCTTCTGTGACCGAAGCAGAAGACTACCTAATACTGACTGACCTAGCCTTTGCACAGCATAATGGCCCTGTCTTGACAGTAGCCTTCGGTTAAACTGTCCCAGAGGACCAAAGCCGCAGTCAATACAGACCTTTTTTCTTTAAGAACGGACTCCTCTTTCGAGGGGATACCAAATGAGCTGGGAGTCACTGAATGCAATTGGTAATGTCCAGAAGTCACAGACAGATAGTCCTAGACCTAGTCCATTCTCATCTTACAGCTGCCCACCAAGGGATTGGAAAGACTCAGGTTATCAACATCTTGGAACTAAACAAGAGGGCAAATTATACACAATTGACAGGATTATTGCCCTTAGTCAGTAATGTTCACACAATAGGTAGGCAAAACACATCTGTGTAATGAGCTATTAGCAGCCAAGTGAAACCCAGAATTGATCCAGTTGGCATAGCCAAAGCCTGTGGTAAGGACAACAATTTAAGATGATGCCTAGCTAGAATAGAGTCAAGGCTGTGGCTGAAGACAGTAGGATACAGCGAAAGAAACACTATCCCTGCCTAATGTGCACTCTCAACTAGGTTGCGGTGTTACAACGCCTGTCTAATAGTGACAGAATAAGAGTAAAATTACCAACTTCTATAGTATGTAACACATTCAGCCTTCTAAGTCCTAAACCACTCTCTTCCAAGTATGTATGAATTGGAAGAGAATAAAGTAAAAAGGAAAGCGCACCAGGGAGGGTAAAGAAGTTATTTTCTTTTTTGAAACACTCGTGGGGCATCTAATGGGGTAACAAATCCTCTGGGTTTCACTTGGCTACTAATAGCTCATTACACAGATGTGTTTTATCAACATATTGGGCCTCATTATGAGGTTGGCGGTAACCCGCCAGTACTACCATACGTCAAAAAAGATATGTCAAAAAACTGCAACTACCTCAATACCACAAGTGCCTTTACAACCCATGCCTATCATTGACATACCATTCTCCAAAATAGCAATGGACATTGTGGGGCCCTTAGAAGCTTCCAAGGTGGGGAATAAATGTATACTTGCCATAGTTGACTACACTACTCGGTATCCCGAAGTTTTCCCTTTGCACAACAACGCAAGTAAACAGATATTGAAGCATCTGATCCCATTTCTCTCTCGAGTGGGTTTCCAAAAGAGATCCTTATGGATTAGGTCACCATTTGTATGTCCTGGCTTATGAAAGAGGTTAAAGCGCTCCTCCAAATTAAACCCTGAGGATGTCTGTATATCATCCTCAGACAAACATAGTACTGGAGTGAATCTTAAGAGAATCCTATGCAAGCTTGTGGGAACAGACAGCCGTACTTCAGATATAATGATTCCCTGGGCCCTCTTTGCCATATGGAAGACTACCGAGTCTTTGTTGTGTTATTCACCATTCAAGCTTTTGTAAGCAAGGGAACCCAGGGATGTCCTGGATATGCTTAAGGAAGTCTGGGAAGAGCAAGGAAACAGCTTTACCCATATCCCAAACAGCTCACAAGCTCAAAACCCACATGAAGGCGGTCCGAGAAATTTTGAGCCAACATATAGCCAGAGTCCAGGATCATCAAACGATCTTGCATGACTGACAGGCAGAAGCCTGCTCCATCTCTGTAGGAGATTCAGTTTCGGTCATCCTACACACATCAGATAATAAAATGTTTTAAAAATGGTACAGACTCTATAAAATAGTAGAAAAGAAAGGTCCTCTAAACCATGTTGTTTCTCAACCTGATCAACAACAAACATTTTAGATCCACCATGTTAATCTCCTAAAGGGGTAGAAGGTTGACCCAACAGAACAGACTACTGTCACAGCCACTCTGTTAGCAGAACAAGAACATTACCTCAGTTTAATCGCTGAAATCCTGAGCTATAATCATAAAAGGATATCTGTGACATTTTAAATAAGTTCTCCGAACCACCAATTACAGTGCAGAATATCTTCCACCATATTCATACTCCCTGGGACAGACTATAAATCTGCAAACCTACCAGAAACCAGGAACACTGAGGAAGACCATCGAGGAGATCACAAATACGATCATAAACCATCTGATAGTGCACAGATAAGCTGAAAAATGCTCAGTAGAATAAGCTCAATTGGACCCATCAGGATCAGAAAAGCTTTGAGGGGCTAAAGCATGTCTTTTGTAATAAACAAGTTTTGAAAATGCCTTATTTTAATCAGGAGTTAATTTTACCAATCAATGCCTCTAAAGGTGGACTGGGGACGATACTTTCTCAAGCACACCATGCCCTTTACACCAGTCTGAAGTTATTTCCATGAGAACAAGCATATGCCACAGTGGAGTTTGAAGCCCTAGCCATCAATTTGGCTGTTAACATTCTAAGATACTATCTCACTGGGCAAAGGTTTAGACTGATCACTGATCATTCCCCCCTGGCCTGAATGAGTCTCAGAAAAAGACTTAAACTACCGGGTTATGAGGTGGTTCTTAGCCCTACAACCCTTTTGTTTTTCTGTAGAATATCAAAAAGAAAAAGCACAGGAAAATGTAGATTTCCTTAGTCATTTTCCACGAGGGTGAGAAGGGAGGGTACTCCCATTTAACGGAGGGGGTATGTGACAAATCTAGAGAATGAGTCCCTTCTCCCCAGGAGGAGCAACGCCATTGAGACTATGGAGGTGAACTCGCTACGCAAGACTCTCTCCCTAGGGGTTTGGGCAAGAGGGTTTTCGGTGGGAGTGGCTCCCCATTAGGGGACAAGGACTCCCAGTCTTTATCAAGGTCTTCCCCCCAAATCCCATGTTCTCTGCATATATGGGAGCCAAAAAGGTTGTTCAAGTGATAAAGAATCTCTTTGCTGTCTAACATTAATGCTGACCCCCAACTCAACTTTAAAATTCTGTAATTAACAGAACTTATTAAGGAGACCCACATAAAGACCTTTTGATCCTGACTTGTAGAGAGAGTCCCGCTGACGAAGAGTCAATCAGCTGGGGAGGAAATGTGCAGAGCAGACACTACCGCTATCGCGCAGAACCAGCTCTTCCTGGAGGCGGACCACAGATTGTATGTGGCGGACGAGCAGCCAGCAAAACTCTGACGAGTCCAGGAACGTGGACCAAACAAAGTTTGCCGACCACGTCCGTAGAGATGGCAACAGAGGAACGAAAAGAGACACCCTTTTGCCTGTGAGAAGGCCACTGCCAGAGAAATCCAGAGAAAGAGGTAATGGCGAACCACAGAGAAGGCTAGCGCCGGAGAATGCCAGAAAGTGGCCCAACACGAGAAAGTCTGCTGCTAACAGAGCCACCCTCCCTGGAGAGAGTACCGCAGATTATCAGGGATGCGGTTTGGGTACTGTGGTGGGTCAGAAGTGGAACACGGACTCAGACTTTTCATCTTAATTATGTTGTTTATTAACTTAAAGTTGAGTACTCCTATATTTCCCTATACTAAGGGTGTTCCCTACCTAACCAAGCTAATTAGGGAGCTCATCCATCATCAGTGAGAGTCCAAATCAAGATCACTGTCCAAACAAACCTATCCTAACCCTACCACTAACGGAACAACCAAAGGTAGAGGAGAATGACTACCTTCTCCTCTGAGGTGATTTCCACCAAGTTCAGTTCAATAAAGTATCCATAGGTCGTTCTTGGTAACTCATTTTATGAAATCATACAGTTCTGATACGGGGAACTTCAAGGTCTAAACCAACTCTTTCTGTTCTAGTTAATGTGTCTCCTTTCATGGGGCAAGTTTGTTCCTTTCTCTTTGCTCAAACTTAAGATCCTCCTCTTACCTAAATGCCCACTCTTTATCTTGACTGGTACAAATGTGAGGGTTCCAGTATTGGTTCTCACTCTTTTCGTGTATTCATGACACTTTATCTTGACTCGGACCAGTATGAGCAGCGAAGGAAATAGTATTGGAGATCATATGGGGAGAAGGGAGTGATCACGCTCGCTTAAAAGCTAGTCTTCAAAACATCAAGAAAAAAGATCGGGAAAAGTATGCTCACTACCTACTTGTGAATAAAGGCAAAATAACACTGGTAAAGTACAAGAGAGAGGGGAAAAAGCTAAATGATAAACTGAACCACATCTCCCTGAAAGAACAAAAGGAAAATTGCAGGCCTGAATGCTTTAAGTCCTTTATTTGGTCTGTCCATCCGCCAAACCCAGGAGCACCGAAGAATATAACCCATCATCAACACTCATTTGATGAAGAAACTTGGGAACGGAAAAAGATCCTAAGGAGAGAATGCAGGCAAGTGAAGAAAAATATCACAAATCAAACAGAACAACGAGGAGAACTGCAAAAACTCAAAAGAGATTGTAAGCAATGGTCAAGAGCAAGAAAAGCACTGAGAATCCAACAAGATAATGAACAGATGCTTTCAGTCCTTCGTGAAAATAGTGCACAGAACTTCTGGTCAATTATAAACAAAGTGGGGAAGAAAACAGGTGCCAATAACATCCAATGCAATTTGGTAACTGAAAAGAGTTGGACAGATTACCTAACAAAGAACTTCAAAAACACATCAGAATTCAAAGGAGGGGAGCAGGAAACCGCACAATGGGAACTCAAATATGACACAATTTTGACAGAAGAACTCATTTTGAGTGTCTCATCAACGAAGGCAGCGGGTCCAAATGGACTCACCTACCACCAGGTCTTAAAAAACAATGCGAAAACATGGGCAAATCTCCTCTATAACCTCTTTAATGAGACAATAGAGTCAAAAAAGATTTCCTGCTTCATGGAAGCAAGAAGCAAGTTGTCATACCATTCTTCAAGGGGGGTGATAGATCACAACCAGAGAACTATAGACCAATCGCCCTCCTTGATATTCAAAGCAAAATATTTATGCGAATCCTTTTGTTAGAATTAGAGGATTGGGAGAAAACATCAAATGTCCTATCCAAATTCCAAACAGGATTTGGACGTGGCATGTCCACAACATTAAATGGTTTAACACTTAACCTGCTAGGAGAATACTCTAAAGAACATGGGGAGGGCCCGATATATGGAGCCTGGATAGACCTTTTGAAGGCCTTAGATCTTGTAATAAGAGAGAAACATTGGGCCAAAATGAGGGAGTGGGGACTACCAAGAAATCTGTTGTCAATACTGATTGAGCTACATAAGGACACTTCGTTGATGGTAAGATTGGATGAGGCTGGTCATCTTACCGACTCAATTACTGTTGAGCAAGGTGTGAGACAAGGATATCTGGGAGCGCCATTTTTCTTTAATTTGTATCTCTCAGACCTTTTTTGCCTCGCCTATGCAGACGACATAGTCCTTTTTGACAGGACGGCAATAGGACTACAACATCTACTGAATGGCCTAAGTGCATATACTAAAATGAATGGACTTCAAATAAATCCTAAAAAATCTAAAGTCTTAGTGATGAAACATCCGGCAAAGCACATTAATTATGGAAAATGGTTCTTCGAAGGAAAGCCAATTGGGAGAACAGAAAAGCTAGTTTATCTGGCCTATACGGTATTCTCCAAACCCGCAGCTAACACAGTGGAAACAGAACTGAGACAGAAGGTTGAGAAAGCGGTGTCACAAATGAAAAGAATCTCCTATGACCTCTGTACATTTTCAATTCTTCCGCTAGTAAAGTTTTATGCCGCAAAAATAATACTGGTGCTTCTTTATGGGTTGGAGGCACAACCCGACATTGTGGGACATTGATTTGCAAAAAATGGAAGGCCAACTTTGGAAAAGATCTCTGGGATTGCCTAACTGCCTCCCTATGTCTGTTCTAAGGTTTGAACTTGGCTTAAAATCATTAAGGCAGCAAGTGGGATGGAGATTGCTTTCACTCTACAGGCTGATAATAATCCCTAAATAAATCTCACATTATGAGGACATAAAAATGCAGCTCGAATTGAACAGATCTAAGATGCTCTGACAGCTGGAAATAACAGTTCTGGGCACCTTGGCTGAAGCCGATTCAACGTTAGAAACCTTGAAATAACACCCTCTGAAGGCAAAGAAAGAGACAGAAACAATGGACTGGATCAAAACAGGGATAGAAATGCGGCTTTCAAAACCAAAGAATGGCTTTTTGGCTGTAGAAAAAAAGCTGTGAGAATTGCCAAAGTACTTACGAAAACATCCTGATCGTGATTCCAGAAATATAATTTTTAGAACACGTTTAAACCTAATTCACACAGGTGAAATCTTAAGCATTAGAGATCAAAAGCACAAAGCTATCATTCTCTGCAAAACGTGCAAAACGTGTGCAGATACAAAAAAAACAAAATCTGCAACATCTGCTTCGAGATTGTGCAGGAACGTGGGAAATTAGAATCATTTACTTTTCAAGGTTTGTAAATAGGGTGGAATGTTTGTGCTCAGAAAGTTTTTGGAATCTCTTAATTTCAGGGTATATTACTGCTTTAACAATTGCAGTAGGACAGGTCCTAACAAAGATTGGTCTGCTATCCATGGAAACTAATGAGAATGAGGACAGCAAACGTAAAGAGATGTATGAGAAAGTGGGGGGGGGGTGAGGAAACAAACAACTGGCTGGTTACCTCTTCTTCCCCATTTGATTTAGAAAGTTGGATCTTGAGTAACTGGAAATTTTGATTAGGTCCTGCTGGACAGAATTAGAACATGAATTAGAGGATCCCCAAATAAGCTCCAAAGCTAAATCTCTTTCTTTTTTTTTATTTTCAGAGGGCTCGAAATGTTTGTATGGTATATATTTTGATTGCAAAATGATACATTGTTTTTTTATGTGCTCTTTTGTAAAGGTCTAATATGATTTTTGTTTAAAGTATGAGCATTCCAGTAATGATTCTCACTCTCTTCATGTGTTCAGAACACTTGGGGCCTCATTACGAGTTGGGCAGTATTCCCCCAGAAAAAATCCGCTGGCATACCGCCCAACGGATTTACTGTTACTGCCACTTGGTCTGGCAGAATCACTGCCGGATTACAAGTGGTGGTGTCCATAGGATCAGATCACATTTCAGGTTTCCGTCGCTCATTAAATTGGTTGTCTTTGAGGGACAGAATAGATTTTAAAGTCCTTTGTCTTGTTTTAAACATCTGGCAGACAAAATTCACAGGTACAGTCCAGCTAGATCACTCCGGTCTGAAGACAAGTTGCTGCTATGTATTCCTTTGTCTGCCTGTGTGACCAGAGGTGACCGGAGATTTGCGATCTAAGGTCCCACAATTCAGGAATAGATTGCCCTTGGAAATACAGACAACTAAATCACTGAGTCTTTTCTGAAAAGCGGTGAAGGCACATTTGTTTAAATGAAAGGGATGTCCGATCTTTAGCTTATTCCAGGTGTTATCTGTCAGTGGACATACAAAACATTTGTATTCTGTCATCACGGGTTGATTAACATTGCGCACAAATATGATTGTGTTCGTCCGATTTGCGCTATATAAATAAATAAAATCAAAGATTCCATTCCAGTAGTCTATTAGGAAATCATAAACCTGAGACTGAAATCATTGCTGCAATCACAAGATCTCGGGCCAAGGAGGCTGCTCAGTAAGCAGCTCAATAAGCAGCCTTGGTGACCACGTGACAAGAGAGGGGCTCTTCTGTTGGAAATGGTGAAAGTTCAGCCCCACCGGTACTATCCTGTCCAGATCTTAGAATCTACAGAGGCACCGGCTCCTGCAAGAGAGAGGTTAGTGGCCATTGAGATGCCTACTGCAGGAACATCAGACTCAGTGACCTCAGGGTTGCCCACAGGCATAGAACCAGAACCTCAGATGGAGGACATGGTAGCTTCAGACCTCAAGGGTCTCCCAGAACTAAGTTACTTGTCCTTAGCTGGGGGCCCAAACCAGGCTGACTTTTCTCAAGCACAGCACGACTGTCCAACTTTGGTACATCTGTCTGAGCAGGCAGAGAAGCAGGCCCACAGGAAAGCCGCTGGGCTGTTCAGTGTGTATTGGGAGAACTGTTTCCTGTACAGTGAGCCCACAAACTCTGAGATAGGGGCAAACTGATGTTTGGTGCTCACCCAGTGTTACAGGAGGTTCCTTCTGGACTTGGCTCATGGTATTGAGCTGGCAGGTCATCTAGGAATGACTATGACAACCAACAGGCTCTCTACCAATTTCTACTGGCCCCAGATGGGGACAAAAAGCAAATAATGTGTCTGGTCCTTCCACATTTGCCATGCATCTATTCCCATGGGTGGGCTGCCTTTCGAGAGCATAGGTATGGACATTGTGAGTCCTTTGGATCCCCAAACCTCCTCAAGAAACTGGTACATTTTGGTAGTGGTAGATCACACCACTCGGTACCCCTAAGCTATATCTTTGAGAAGCAATAAAGCCCCATTGGTGGCGAAGGCCGTTATTGGAATATTCTTGTATAGGCTTATCTAAAGAAGTCATTTCTAACAGGAGATCCAACTTCATATCTGCATATATGAAGGCTATGTGGGATGAGTACAGAGCAACCTACCCGATCTCCACAACCTTTCACCCACAGACCAATGGGCTTTTTGAGAGGTTCAACAAGAGCCTAAAGGGCATGATAGATGGCTTAGAAGTTCCCCTCAGGAGAAAGTGGGATATTCTCCTTCCATCACTTCTGTTCGCCTACCTGTAGGTGTCACAGAACAGTGTTGGGTTCAGTCTTTTCGAGCTCTTGTTTGGAAGTCCCTTGAGGGGTCTGCTAGTACTGGTCTAGGAATGGTGGGAGGGCATTCCCGGAACCCCTTCTCATGAGATAATGAACTATATGCTTAGCCTTAGATCCATAATGGGCAAGCACAGAGAGGAGAGCACCCAGAATCTGAATGCCACCCAGGAGCTCATGAAGTCTTACATTACCGCCACCATGACTGAGTACAACAGGTTTGTCCCTGTTCCTCCAAAACCATGAAGGACCACAGTGGCTCCCTGGCTCCTGCCCTTGCCAATTTCTGCAACCACTCCTTTGCCACCGGAGTCTTCCCTTCCCCCCTGAAGCACTCTCTTGTGTACCCTCTTCTTAAGAAACCCTCTGCCGACCCGTCCTGCCAGGCTAACTATCACCCAATCTCCATCACCCCTTTTCTGGGCAAACTCTTGAAAAAGCTGGCCATCTCCCCGCTCAATCTCCACACTGAATCTGTTGGTTGTCTTCATGATCATCAGTCTGGCTTCAGAGCCTCCAGAAGTACGGAAACTGCTCTCCTGAACATCCGTGTTGACCTGCTCTCCAACCTTGATTCCAACACCCCCTGTGTCGTTATCTTACTTGATCTCTCTTCTGCATTTGACACGGTTAACCATGCCATCCTGCTCAACCGTCTCCCTGGTCACATGGGGATCACCGGGCAGGCCCTGGCGTGGCTGACTTCTTTCCTCTCTGATCGACCCTCCCAGGTTCAACTTGGGTCCTTCCTCTCCTCTATCTCTATCTCCACATGTGGAGTTCCCCAGGGGTCTAAACTCTCTCCCTGGCTGTTCAATTTATACGTAGCACTTCTCGCCCACGGCATTGCAGTACGTTGCCCTAACTTCCAGTGCTATGCAAATGGCACTCAGCTCATCTTCAGGCTGCCCTCAGCCACCTCCTCTCCCTCTATCATCTCTAAGACTGCCTGTCCGCCATACAGAAGTGGTGTGCTGCCAATGATCTCTGCCTTAATGGCAGTAAGACTGAGATTCTCGTCATCGGCACACCGACTCCCTCCTTTCTTCTCACTCTCTGGCCGGCCTCTCTTGGCCCTACTCCTGCTCCCACCTGTGAGGCAAAAAACCTAGGGGTCATCTTCAACTTCTCTCTCCTTCGCGCCCCACATCTCAGACGTCTCTAAGAAGTCACAGTACCAGCTGCACCTTCTCAGAGGTATTCTTCCTTTCCTCTCCTTCCCACAAAATCTCACTGTCTCTAGAGTTCTGGTTCTCTCTAGGCTTGACCATTGCAACAGCCTCTTTCTAAATCTGCCTGCTTCTACCCTCCGCCCTCTGCAACTCATCCAGAACAGGACTGCGAGACTTGTCCTTGGCCTCAAGCCCAGGGATCGTATCTCTCCAGGACTGAAATCTCTGCACTGGCTCCCAGCGGCTGCAAGGATTAAGTTCAAATCCTTCTGCATTGCTCACAAGGCCTTCTGAGGCCTGGGGCCTCTATACCTTCAACTCTCTCTCCGTAAATATCTGCCTTCTCGAGCTCTTCACTCATCCGCTTCCAACTCCCTCAGGGTCAGTCGCTTCGCCAAGCTACGAGTTGGTTGTAGATCTCTTTCTTCGGCTGGGACATCCCTCTGGAATAGCCTCCCTGCCTCCCTGAAACTTGAGGAGAATCATCTCCAGTTCCGGAAGCACCCCAAAACCTTTCCCTTTGCTTCTGCTTTCTCTCCTCCTCTCACCTGCTGACTTCCTGGCTGATTTTAAGACTGCTCTGGCTACCTGGCCACCCTCTGATCTCGGGCCCAGCCCCCCCCCCCGACAGTCGCTTACCTGCACTGCCTTCTGGCAACCCTCGTACTTCGGGACTGTTTCTGTACTCCTTCAGTCCCACCACCAGCACTTGACACCTGATGTCTGCTCTTACCCTTGCACTTGCCATCTGCTGGCCGTACCTTACCCACTGTTATTTATTCTATTAGCCTTGTACCGCACTCTACCCCTTCGCCCTCCCCATGCACCTGCGCTATCTGAATGACACCTGGCCTTGTATGATCGTTGTCTGTCCTCCCTCTGTTCCCCTCCCCTTTCTCGTCGCGCCTTGAAACACTTGTGAACAGACGCTTTATAAATGCCATATCATATCATACATGCCAGGCCAGATGGTCTGGGTCATGGAACCAGTGAAGCCCAGAGCCCTATGTGGTGTTGGAGAAAATCAGTGAGGTTAACTACCTCTTCGACAACAAGGCTGCAAAGCAGATGCATTGGGTCTTCCATGTCAACCGTCTGAAGCCCCTTTATAGCTGAGATGGCTTAGTGGTGGCTCTGGTCACTGATGACGAGAGTGAGGTTTAGACTAATCCTGTCCCAGACTTGTTAGACACCGAGCCCTCTGACATGTCTCTACAGGGATTTCAGATCTCCCCAGACCTCACTGCACAGCAATTGCAGGACTTCCAGCAGCTGCAGGATCAGTTTGTAGGACTGTTCTCGCTGATTCCAAGGAAGATTGATTAGTGTATCATTGATATCGACAACAGAGACAGTAAGCCGGTGAAATATAGAATTGACCGGATGTCTGACAAGGTCAAGGACACCATCACCATCATGTTGGCATTGGGGCTTATTGTGTCATCCCACAGCCTCTGGACTATCCCAGTGGTACTGTTCCCTAAAATGTCCAGTAGTGGGAAAATCAAGGAATCAAATCTGTCACCAAGATATATGCACACCCCATCCCTTAGAGCAGACAAACTGATTGACTGGTTAGGCGCTGCCAAGTTTCATGAGTACCTTCGACCTCACAGCGTGGTACTGGCAGGTCGGTCTGACTTATCAAGCAATAGAGAGGTCACCATTCTCCAGTTCAGAAGGGCATTACCAGTTAGCTGTAATGCCTTTTGGATTAAAGAATGCCCCTGACACTTTTCAGTGGATGGTAAACCATGTGCTGTCAGGCCTGGAAGATTTCAGTGTCGCCTACCTACATGACTTTGCAGTATTTAGCCACACCTGGGAAGACCACCTATCTTATCTGAAACAGATGCTTCAAGCCATGCAGAAGGCTGATGGCAGAAGGCTTCCAAGTGCTAGATAGCGCAAGGGACTGTGACTTGCTTAGGGCACCAAGTGGGTGGTGGTAAGAAACAGACTCTCCAGGCCAAATTCAGGCAGTGGTGGATTGGGACATCCACACCACCCAGACTCAAGTGAGAGCCTTCCTAGGCCTCACAGGTTATTACACAACTTTTATCAAGGGTTTGGGTCTCTTGCCTGCCCTCTCGATGATGTGACATCAAAGAAATTGCCGAAGGTCACCTGGATGCCTAACTGTCAGTCCTTGTTCCAGAGCTTGAAGGATGTGCCAGGCCCTAGTTCGAAAGATGTTATCTTTCAGACAGACGCCTGTGAATTTGATATTGGAGCAGTATGAGAGTAACTAAACACTGAAGTACTAGAACAACCTTGCATATACCTGAATGGGTGCTTGTTAGGCAGAAACTTGTGCAGTTCCCTCTGGGACCACTGCAAAAAGTTTAAGTCTACAGGAGTTAGCAGTAAACCCAATTGGTAGCAGTCTGTACCACCCAGATTTACCTGGTAGCCGTGGCTGAGCAGTCAGACTTCTCTCAAGACGAGTTAGGCCGTATTTGGAGTATACAGGTTAGGGCAATTTACACAGTAGAACAAGCAGACACTGATCAGAGCTTGGGTGTAAAGATATATAATTATTCATTTAAAAACACATCTATGGAAAACACACTGGCACTAATATGGCAAACAACTTCAATCACAGTTACTATAAGTATATATCAATCCCATAACAATATTTCGACAAGTCTAGGTTCAACGGCACCACTTATTTGCAGACAGAGGTGAATGCTTTAACCTAGATGGCACTCTAGTATTCGTTAGAAAGGGAGAGAAAAAGGCAGGGTATGAAACCAACTCAGTACCAACACTTTTACGAAACAAATGCAAGGCGAGCAAGGCAGGGTCTACTGTAAATCACAAAGTTCAGAGGCCAGGCCCGCTCGGAGAGAGGCAAGGCAATATGACCCAAAAGTACCACAGTGGAAATGCACTTCAAGTCTTTGTAGCGAAATGTCACAGAAAGGTTGGACCAGTTTAGAACAAACGTTTAAGAAGGTCTGGAGGCGACCCAATGGAAAGGTAAGGATTTAAGACACCTGACGCTAACCATTTCAAGGGAAGCCAGGCGGACACAGTACCTTGAGAGTGAAGAGACAGCTCCGGCGGGGGCAGTTGTTCCTGGTGGTGGATGCAAGTCGGGGCTTTGCCAGAAGATGAGAGGATCCCGTCGTCGAGGAAAAGTTGAAGATCGTTGCACCACCAGGGAAGAGACCGGCCGCGGAGTGCTCCGTCACAAGGCACCACCTTTTGCTCGCGGTACAGTGGTTAGTGGCTATCCAGTTGCCGGGGTGCTCAGCACGGGCAATTCGACCACTAGACGTCCTGGAAGTGAAGAAAAAGCAAGGGAATGGTTGCTCCCACCAGTCAGGGGAAGAAGACTCTCCAGCAGGGAGATCTCCTCTGTCGTTGGGAAGTGGTGAGTCGGTTCAGCAGGGCTCCACCGGAGGTGTCGTCGTTGCAGGTCAGCTCAGCTTTACCCTCGTCGGATTCTTAGGTCCTGTGGCGACTTCTGAAGTTCCAGTCCCAAAAGCCCTGCTTTTATGCAGAAAACCCCCAATCATTCAGCCTAGCTGTCAATCAAACAAGCTAAGTGGTGAGCGGGGCGGCTCACCACTCGGGCCAATCACACCAGAGTGCGACTTGAGTTGGCAAGGCAACTCAGGCCAAGGTGCCTAAACCCCCTCCAACACCCGCTGTGGTACCCAGACAGAATGGCACCACTCTGGAGGGCTTCTGTGCAGAAGCCCGCCAAAAGTGGAACAAAGGGCTCAACCTTTGGTTCGGAGTTACAGAGGCGAACACATACGCCATTTTAAAAACCGAGTTCTGGCAGAAAATACCAACCAGTGGATTTATTTAAGACAAATAAACCGGCGGTATGTTAGAGACTAATGTGAAAAAGTATTAGCCTCCAACAATGGGAAGAATCCCATAGGAATATATTCGCCGTCGAATATAAAAAGTAGTATCCACTGCCACCAGCCAAAACTCGACAAGGGGGACGGGACAGTGCCCCCTCGAACAACAGACCCAGGGGTAATCGAATTACTCCTACCAGTACGTCCACAATAGGATGGTTTGTACTAGTTCTGTTAGTAAATTTAGGTCTAGTAAAGCCAATGGTGACTTTACATGCCCTGGGAGACAGTAGTCAGTCCCAGGGTATGGAGTCTATGGTGGGGATCCTCTAGGACACCCCAGTGTTACGGCACGGAGGGTGCGGTGTAACACACATAGCAAAACACATGAGGCCCTATGGAGTAAAAGACCCCATAGCCCATAAAACACATTGACATTCAAAGAAATCAACCACATTCATGTCCAAGAGTGGGAGGAAAAGAGTCTCACTCTTGGCAGGATGAAAAAAACAAACTCCATAAATCCAGCAGAGCTGCTGGGGGACTCACTAGGTTAGGAAATTTAGCCTAAACAGAGAATTCTCCCTAACACTCGCCCCCCCCCCCCCAGACTAAGGGACAGGAGGATTTAATCCACTCCTGGATGAATCTCATACCTCTAGTAGATGATATACATCCTAGAGAGACCATCAGCATTTTGGTGGTGACACCCTGACCTGTGCTCAATGGTGAAATCAAACCCTTGCAGGCAGATTGACCATCTCAGTAGTTTTGGGTTTTCCCCTTTCATTTGCATTAACCATCTCAAGGGTTGGTGGTCAGTCTGAATGACAAAAGTAGAACCATACAAGTATGGCCTAAACTTCTTCAGAGCCTACACGATAGCAAAGCATTCTCTTTCGATTGTTGCCCACCTTGTTTGAGGATCCTTCAGCTTGCGGCTGATGAAGCAAACGGGGTGCTCCTTACCTTTCCCATCCAGTTGACTGAGTACTGCACCTATTCCTACATTTGAAGCATCTGACTGCACAATGAAAGTTTGGTGGTAATCAGGACCTCTGAGTACTGGGGCTTGGCAAAGAGCCTTTTTCAGGTTTTCAAAGGCCTGATTGCACTCCTCGTTCCATCTAACCTTCTTAGGGAATTTTGGAGAGGAGATGACATTCAGAGGAGAAGCTATGGTCCCATAGTTCTCAATGAAATTCCTGTAATACCCAGTGAGACCTAAGAAGGCTCTGACCTGGGTCTGGGTAGTAGGTGTTGTTCAATTTTGCACAGCTTCAATCTTACCGAGCAAAGGCCTTATTTCTCCACCTCCTACCTCATGTCCAAGATAGACTACCTTACTCTGTCCAATTTGGCATTTACTCGCCTTTATGGTCAGATTGGCTCATCCAAGAGCCTGCAAAACATCTCTTAGGTGGGTTACATGTTCTTCCCAGGAATTGCTGAACACTGCTATGTCATCCAAGTATGCCATGCAGAAGTCCTCCATCCCATTCAGAACCTGGTTTACCATCCGTTGAAATGTAGCAGGTGCATTATTCAATCCAAAAGGCATTACCTTAAACTGGTATAAGCCAGCTGGGGTAGAAAATTCAGTTTTCTCCTTGGCATGGTCTGTCAGGGCTATTTGCCAATAGCCTGACGTCAAGTCAAATGTCCTGAGGAACTGGGCTGAACCAAGTCTATCCACCAACTCATCTGTTCTTGGCAAAGGGTGGGCATCAGTCTTAGTGACTGCATTAAGGGCTCGGTAGTCCACACAGAATCTAAGTTCTTTAGATCCTGCCTTTGGTACTAACACAACTGGGCTAGACCATGGACTAGTAGAGGATTATATTACCTCGAGATCAAGCATCTTGCTGACCTCACCTTTGATGTGGGTTCTTACACTTTCTGACATTCTGTATCCTCTGCTTTTGACTGGCAGACAGTCAACAGTGAGTATGTCATGCTGGCCCCAAGGGGTCAAGCCTGGTGAAAGTGAGAACAGAGAGGCAAACTGATTCAACATAGATTTGCACTCTTCTTGTTGCCCAGGTGTCAGATTTGAAGAGAGATTTACTCCTTCAATTTCTTCGTCTAAAGGGAAGCCTCTGAGGAGATCCGGAAGAGCTTCACTCTCTTCTTCTTCCTCTGATGATGCTAGAAGCAACGCTCCTACATCAGGTCTCGAGACATACGCTTTGAGTCTGTTGGTGTGGAAGACTGTCGGAGCCTCCTTGTGATTGCCCAGGTCCACCAGATAGTTGACCTCTCCAAGTTTACCCACAACTCTGAAGGGTCCCATCCATTTGTCTTGCAAGGCCCTCTGCCTTGTTGGGATCATAACAAGAACTAGCTGGTCTTGAGTGAACTAAACCATGTTAGCCTTTTGATCATGCCAGTGCTTGACCAATGCTTGTCCAGCTTTCAAGTTATCACTTGCTTCCGCCATCATGTGTGACATTCTCCTCCGGAGACCTATCACATAGTCAGTCACTCTGACTGGCTTGGGGGAAGGAGCACTCTCCAACCCCTCCTTAATCAGGGCCAATGGACCTCTGACGGGATGACCATAGAGAAGCTCAAAGGGAGAATAACCCACTCCCTCCTGAGGGACTTCTCTATAAGCAAAGAGAAGGCATGGCAGTAGAAGGTCCCACTTCCGTTTAAGGGGTTCCTCTAAAGCACCTATCGTGCTCTTCATGGTTCGGTTGAACCTTTCTACCAACCCATTGGTTTGTGGGTGGTAAGCTGTTGAGAACTTGTAAGTAACCCCACAGGTTTTCCACATGGCTTTCATGTAGTGGGACATCAAGTTTGACCCCCTGTCAGAGATTACTTCCTTAGGAAACCTGACCCTGGTAAAAATACGAAGGAGGGCCTTAGCCACAGCCGGAGCTGTAACAGTCCTCAAAGGAATTGCCTCAGGATACCTAGTAGCATGGTCTACTACAACAAGTATAAACCTGTTGCCTGAGGCGGTTGGAGGATCAAGGAGACCAACAATGTCAATCCCTACTCTCTCAAATGGGACTCCCACAAATGGGAGAGGCACTAAAGGTGCCACATTCTTGGAGCCAACTTTACCAGAGGTCTGGTAGGTGTGGCAGCTCCTGCAGTGTTTTTCTACTTCGGCTCCCATCTTTGGCCAATAAAAGTAGAGAGAGAGCCTTTCCTTAGTCTTCTTGAAACTCAAGTGACCAGCTAAAGGAATCTCGTGGGCTAACTGCAAGAACTGTTGTCTGTTCTCTTGGGGTACTACAAGTCGTTTGTAGTCTCCAGGTTCAGACTCGGTCGGTTCACTGTAGAAGAGGCCATTTTCCCAGTGCAACCTGTATTTCCCAGGCTCTTGCCCTTCAGCCTGAGCTTCTGCCTGGTGGCGAAGACCTTCCAGAGTTGGACATTCTCTCTGTCCCTTACTGAAGTCTGCCCTGTTGGGTCCACCTTCTGCCAGTAAAGACTGCAGCTCAGGATGGTCAACAGGATCCAGATCTCCAATGAGTTCCTGGCCTTCTATTAGCTCTTCTTCAGAGTCTAATTCTACCACACAGGGCTGTACCACCCTCTCAGCCTCAGCTGGGGGGGAGTTACTGGTGTAACTTTGGACAACCGAGGGGAAGTCCTTGTTGGCTGCACTGAACTGCTGGCTGCTGGTTTCGGTATAGAAGTTTTAGGTTTCCCTTTCGCTTCTGATTTCTTTGAGACAGCAGCTGACAATTCCAGTGGAGTAGGAGTTATATCCTTCTTCATCATCTCCTGGGGAGTACCTCTCATGGTTCTCTCCCTTGCAGGTCTGGTTAGCTCCTGTAACCATTTACTAGGAGGTCTGGGGGTATGAGACACAACTCCAAGAGTTTTTAAATCGTTACCCAACAGAACTCGTCCTGGTACCTCACTTTGTATGCTGACAGGTATCTTCACAGTCATGTCATTACACTGGATGAGAACTGGTAATTGGGGAAGCATCTGCACAGGCCCTCCAGCTAACTTGGTGAGGCGTTTGGGTGCCTTAGCAACATCCTCAGCCTGAAAAAAAGATTTATCCACCACAGTTATGCTGGCTCCAGTGTCCCTAATGGCAGGAGTTTCCTGGCCATTCACCTGGACACTGTCCTTATAATGCTTTTTAGTATTATCTGGGATAGAATTATAGACATCTAAATTCTGTTGTTCCCACAAACCCAGAGACACTAAAGAAACACTGGCTGAGACTCCAATGGGTTCATCAGCCAGCAGTAGAAAGTTTCTACTTGCCATTTGGACTTCCTCCTCTGGAGCGAAGGCTAAGGAGACAAGCTGGACCCCTGAAGGTTTACCCTTGCATCTGGGCTCTCCTTTCATTTGGTCAGTAGAGCCACAAACAAAGCATTTTCTGAATGCTTTCTGGAATGGTGGCTTGTTCTGGCCTCCCTCTGGTTTGGCACCAGAAGGTATACTATTCTGCTGTGGTTTTCCTTGTGGCTTACCCTTATGGTTTTGTTTGGGGCCCTCTTTGGAATTTGAGTTATTAGAATTCTCTTTTGAGTCTTTTTTAGGCTGCTTTCCCTCATCCTTTTTCTGAGTTGCCCCAGAATCCTTATGAGTAGCCCTGTTGGCAACCCACAAGTCAGCAGCCTTAGCTAGCTTCCTGGAATCCAATTCCTTCAAATCAGCCAAGTGCTGTCTGAGCTCAGGAGAACAGGCATCATAAATAGACTCCAACATAAAAAGATTCTTCATACCCTCATAAGTGTTCACCTTGTAACCCTTAATCCATCCCTCTAAGTTTTTCAACCCTTCACTCACCCAGGTAGCCCAAGGGGTACCATCATGCTTTTTGAGGGATCTAAACCTCTTAAGATACTGGGAAGGGGTCTTCCCAAATCTAGCTATCAAAGCTAGTTTCACACTTTCATACTCTTTCCTATCCTCCTCCCCAACTCCATTACCACATCAGTTGCAACAGGGGGGAGCCTAGAGAACAACCAGGTAAGTAGCTCATTACCTGTGATGTTCTGGAGCCCATGATTGTACTCAAACAAACTCAGCCAATCCAACATATCCAACTTTGGTTCATACATACCAATTAATTCCTTAGGCATCCGGGGTCTTTTGGGACTGGAACTACTAGAGGAGCCAGAGACAGAAGCAGTTTCGAAAGACAACTTTTTCATTTCTAACTCATGCTTGAGCTCCATTTCTCTGAGCCTAAGAATTTGTTGCATTTCTTGGTGTTTCTGTTCAGTTTGAGCAGTAATCCTTCTGAATTCCAAGTCTATTTTCATTTTTTCTAGTTCAAGGACTTGAGGGCTTAGTGTGGGACCTGCTATAGGCCCAGTAGGTACAGCTGGTAAGGCAGACAGAGGAGCAGGGGAGACAGTTTCATTAGCCTCTCCTTCCTCTTCAGCATCTTCATCACTAACATCAGAACTTTGATTTAGATCAACACCATTACTGTTATCTACATTTGCTGGAGAAGTTGGTTCCTCTGAACCAGTACCCAGACTTTGGTTTTCCAGCAATCTCGCTATCAGTTCTATTTTCTTGCCTTTTACAGAAAGATTCTCTTGTCTACAGAGAGCTCTCAAACTCTCAGTATTTTTTCCTGACAAGGACTCCTGACTGTAAACTTCCATAGTAGACATGTTTTTAGAAAGTTGCTTTTTAGTGCTAAGCTTTGTGGTTAGTTATCCTAAAGTGTTGAAAAGCACTCTAAACTGTATACTCGATACGAATCCCACCGCTGTACACCAGTGTTAGGCAGAAACCTGTGCAGTTCCCTCTGGGGCCACTGCAAAAAGTTTAAGTCTACAGGAATTAGCAGTAAACCCAATTGGTAGCAGTCTGTACCACCCAGATTTACCTGGTAGCCGTGGCTGAGCAGTCAGACTTCTCTCAAGACGAGTTAGGCCGTATTTGGAGTATACAGGATAGGGCAATTTACACAGTAGAACAAGCAGACACTGATCAGAGCTTGGGTGTAAAGATGACAATGCATTACTTACCGTAAAAGCATTTCTGATGGTTGTATCTGCTTAGATTCACATGCTGTGCATAGGTCCGACATCCAGTGGTCACTGCGGAGTATTGCATTTTGTTTTTCGTAGTCGAAAAGGGGACGTCGACAAGGCGTGTCTGTAACACTATCCCTATAGTGACGTGCGTTGTACCCACAATCCCTCACGCGTCGAGGTCCCTCTGTTTGTATTTTTCTGCCCTGAGGGAGCCTTCTAGACGTGAGTGAGTACAGAAAAGAGAGAAATATAGAAAAGGATGTCTATGTTCCTTCCATCCGAGCGGGGAGGAAGGGTGGGCGCATGTGAATCTAAGCAGATACAACCATCAGAAATGCTTTTACGGTAAGTAATGCATTGTCTTCTGATGTTTGTTAATCTGCTTAGAATCACATGCTGTGCATAGACTAGCGAGCAGTACCCGGAGTTGGCGGTGGGTTATGAGAAGGAACAGTAGAGAAAAGATGTCTTAATACTGCCTGTCCCACCTGGGAGTCAGATTTAGAGTGTTCATCTAGACAGTAGTGTTTTGTAAAGGTGTGCACAGAACTCCAGGTAGCCGCTTTGCAGATGGACTCAAGGGGAACATTTGCAATGAATGCTATGGAAGCCCCAGTGCCTCGAGTGGAATGTGCTCTTGGCTTGAAGGGTAGTTCTCTCTTAGCAAGAGTGTAACAGAGAGTGATGCATTGAACAATCCATCTAGATATAGTGGACTTTGAAACTGCATCTCCTTCTCTTCCTGCTGCCACCGAGACAAAGAACTGATTAGTCTTTCTTAGTGGTCTGGTTCTTTCCATGTAGAACATGACAGCTCTGCGTACATCCAGTGTATGCAGACTTTTTTCTCCCAAGCTGGAAGGGTTTTGAAAGAACGTTGGTAGTTCTATTGACTGGTTTACATGAAATTTCGATATGAATTTTGGTGCAAACCTAGGGTGTGTGCGTAGAACCACCTTATCCTTGTGAACTGTTACGAAGGGGTCTAGTACAGAAAGAGCCTGTAGTTCACTTACTCTCCTAATGGAGGTGATAGCTATTAGGAAAGCAGTCTTAATAGTGAGGTCTTTAAGAGTTGCCTTGTGCATGGGTTCGAAAGGCGGGCCCATGAGTCTAGAAAGTACCACATTTAAGTCCCATCCGGGAGCTGGGTTAGCTATCGGAGGGTGTATTCTCTTTACCCCCTCCATGAAGGCCTTGATAACTGGTATCTTCCACCATGACACTTTAAGTTGGGAAGCGGTGTATGCAGAAAGTGCCGCTAGGTGGACTTTAATGGAATTAAACACTAGACCTGAATCCAGTAAATGGGTCAAGTACAGAATAATGTTAGTGGCAGAGCAGTCAACCGGGTTGATGTTCTTACCTCTACACCAGATGACAAATCTTTTCCACTTGCTAGAATAGCAGTGGCGAGTATTAGGTTTTCTGGCTTCCCTGAGGATGTCCATACATCTCTGTGGGAGATGTAAATGTCCAAATTCTATGATCTCAGGAGCCAGGCTGCTAAGTTCATGGTCTGAGGGCATGGATGCAGTGTCCTGCCCTTGTCTTGTGACAGCATGTTGTACGGGCAGGGAAGTTTCATTGGGGGAGATAGGGACATCTCCATCAGGTGAGCGAACCATGGCTGCCGGGCCCACATTGGGGCCACTAGTATCATGGTAACCTGCTCCTGGTGCATCTTGTGCACCACTTTGTTGAGGAGGGGAGTCGGGGGAAAGGCGTAAACAAATTTCCCTGACCATTGAATCGACAGACCGTTCCCCTTGGACTGGTTCTGGGGGTACCTGGAGGCGTAACTTTGGCATTGTGAGTTCTCCAGGGTTGCGAACAGGTCTATTTCCGGGAATCCCCATTGTGTGAAGACGTCTAAGACGATGTCTTCGTGCAATTGCCATTCGTACTCTTTGGGCAGGGGGAAGTCTCTGCTGAGTTTGTCTGCTAGCAGATTGAGTTCCCCTGGTACATGTTGTGATAGTAGGAACATGTTGTGTTTGAGAGCCCACTTCCATATATTCTGGGACAGCTTGGACAGTCCTGGAGAGTGAGTGCCCCCCTGCTTGTTGAGGTAGTACATGGCTGTGGTGCTGTCTGTGAGGACCATCACTGTCTTTCCTTGTAGGTGTTCCTGAAAGGCTTTCAGTGCTTTGAACACCGCTAGAAGTTCCAGCAGGTTTATATGCTTGGATGCTAAGCTCGGAGTCCACGCTCCGTGAGCAGTCTGATGGGATAGGTGAGCCCCCCATCCTGTGAGGGATGCGTCTGTGGTTAGAGTGGCTTCCACTGCGGGTGTGGCAAAAGTTTTCCCTAATAACAGGTTCTCTTTTGTCCACCACCGTAGCGAGAGAACTAAGGCCTGCGAGACCACCACTAGATCGTCCCATTGTCCGCTGGCCTGACACCACTGGCTGTTGAGCCACTCTTGCATTGGGCGCATGCGCAGGCGCGCGTGAGGTACCAAATAAATACATGACGCCATCATCCCTAGCAAGCGCATTGCTTTGCGTACCGTCACCTCTCGACCTGCCACATAATGGGGGATCTGAAACAGCATGTTTTGGACCCTCTCGTTGGAGGGGAAGACGAGGCCGTCCTTTGTTCGAATTAGAGCCCCTAGGAATTGTTTGATTTGGCTGGGGTCTAAGCTGGACTTCTTTTCGTTGATGGAGAAGCCCAGTTGGGACAAAAGGTCTACGGTCTTTTGGGTATTGGAGAAGCATGTTTCGTAAGAATCCCCTGTTATGAGCCAGTCGTGAGATAGGGGTATACCGGGATGGATAACCTGCGCAGGTGGGCCGCTGCCACTGCCAGTACTTTCGTAAATACCCTTGGTGCAGATGCTATCCCGAAGGGTAGTACTCTGAACTGGTAGTGTTTGTTCTCTATCTTGAACCTGAGATATTTTCTGTGCGCTGGCAACATTAAAATATGAAAGTATGCATCTTTCATGTCTAGTGTTGTCATGTAATCCCCCTGTGATAACAGGGGGATTACTTCCTGCAAGGTCAACATACGAAACTTTTGGGGTTTGACAAACTTGTTCGCTGGGCGCAGATCTAATACAGGGCGCATTGTTAAATCCTTTTTGGGTACAAGGAAGTACACTGAATAAATACCTTCTGTTACCTGAGATAGGGGGACAGCCTCTATAGCTTCTTTTTTCAGTAGCTCTTCTACTTCTTGAAGAAGAATAGTGAGGTGTTCCGGTGTCATGCGTCGGTTCCGTGGGGGTCTGTATTTCGGGGAACCGTTGAATTCGATGCAGTATCCGTGGGCTATGGTGGATAATACCCAGCGGTCTGACTTTATTCCCTCCCATGCTGAAAGGAACGATGTTAGCCGGCCCCCGACCGGTGATGCATGGGAGGGGACCCAAATCGTCGGGTCATTTGTTGGTATTGGGCGTGGGACCTTTGGGGCTGGAGCCGCGACCTCTTCCTTTGCCACGACGTTGGCCTCTTTGACTGAACTGGGTGCTCTGGTTAGAGGGTCAGTTGGTAGCAGAGTAAAATTGCTGTTAGCCTTGCTGCTGGCGTTGGCCACGAAAGGAGCGTCTATTGCCATAGCTGCGTCTGTTAGGTGGCCTAGAAATTTGGTCAAGAGTCTTGATGGTATCAAACTCTTTCTTCGCATGTTCTAAGGCCTCATCAACTGCTTTCCCAAACAGATGTGTTTGTTCTATGGGCTTGTTTATCAGGGAAGCCTGGGTTTCCGGCTTAAATCCCGAATTGCGTAGCCAGACATGGCGTTTGAGAAGTATTCCCTGAACCAGGGAACGGCCAGCCGTCTCTGCGGCATCTAAAGAGTTCTTCACGATGCCCTGGTTTACAAGAGTTCCCTCTGATATTATAGCTAACATGCGTGAACGCAGGGGTTCTGGTGCGTTCTCTGCTTCGCTGCGCAGCTTGCTCCACTGTGCATCCGCGTAGCTAGCTAGTAGGGAATTGTTATTTGCAATTCTAATTGAGAATGCGGCGGAGGTCGTGATTCTCTTTCCAAGTGCATAGAGCTTCTTGCCCTCTTTGTCAGGTGGTGCCTCACTAGTGGATAGTGGTACCCCCGCTCTTTTTCTTGTATTAGTAACTACGAGGGAGTCCGGAATAGAAAGTCCTCTGATGTACAAAGGGTCAGAGGATGAAGGGCTGAAGAGCTTTTCTATTCGAGGGTTGACCCCTCTTACTAAGGCAGGATTGGAAAGGGAAGGAGATATTCTTCTCTTTATAGAAGCCAGGAGCGGAATAGACTGGCTAACAGGGGCTTTTTCTTTAATAACTTTCTCTACGAAGTCTATGTCAGGAAGAGTTTCCCCTGTGTCTATCTCAAAATGCGCTGCTGCCTTGTGCAATAGTGCATTGAGTGAAGGTTGGTCATCTATGGGAGAGGTGTTCCCGATATGTGAATCCTTGAGAGGAGAAGGGTGAAAGACATCAGGGTCTGAGTGCACTGATGGGGATTGCCAGGGCTGCGAGGTAGCTGTATCTTCTTCAAAAGCTCCTGCAGTAGTGTAAGGATCTTCTTCGAACCCCTCTTCCTCATGTTCTTCCTCTCCACCTAAACACTCCTCATCTTTTTGGAGGTATTGCTCCTCTTCAGTGAGGTCATATACGTCTGTGGAAGGGGGAAACATCCTAGGAATCTTGACCCTAGGGTCATCCTGGGGCCATTCTCTTTGTCTCTTGTGTGTGGGTGGGTCATGGCTTCCCAAAAACCTTTCCATTTTCTCCATACAAGAATGGAGTCTTTCAAGGGTCTCATGGGGTACCCCTGAATAGTGTAGAGGGGGGACATCAGTGTTTTCAGCTTCAAAACGCTTAGAACGCTCCCACAACGTCGAGGAGAGGTTTCCGTCTCCCTCTGAAAAGCCCTCCGGTAGTTCAGAAGTGCCCTTAGGTGAAGGGGGCTGTTCCTGGCTACTTTTGTGCTTTTTCGGCGCGGTATTCGACGTTTGTTTCGTCGTCCGCGTACGTTTGTCTTTGGAAACAATTCTCGCCAGGCTCTCGACAACGAGTTTGTCATTCGAGGGCTCTGGTGTCGACGTTGCCTGCGTTGCGCGTTGTTCCTCGACGGCCGCTCTATGGAGCGTTACGTCGGATGATTTTGAGGTAGCGCCCGTGTTTGATGAAAGCCCAATCGCTGGTCGCGGCTGCGTTTGCGGGTGGGGCTTGAGACCTTTACAGTCTGAAGTAGATGCCGGAGTGCCCTGCGTCCCCTTCGGCGCTGATGGATCCTTCGTCCTCGACGAAGAAGAGCCGTGGGTTGTGTGTTTAGTCTTATGGGGTTTATGTGCGTCCTTGTCGCCGGGGTGTTCATCCCCATAAGCAGGGCGTGAGCCGAGCCCGTCGGGGCCGGGGACGGACGTCGAGGAGCGCGAGCGCTCCTTCTGGGGGTTAAAGACTTCCGTGACGGACGTCGAGTTATCACCCTCCTCGTCACTTTCTGTAACAGCGGCGGTGGGTGATGAAACTGACTTCGACATAGCGTAGTCCGCCCACCTCTTAACTTTACGTTCTTTAAGAGTTCTTGGTTTCAAGAGCTTACAGGCCGCGCAGCTGTCCTCTTTATGATCGAGGGGCAAGCAACGATTACAGAGCTTGTGTTTATCCTTCCAAGTGTATTTGCCCCTACAGCGTGGGCAAAACTTAAAAGGTGTCCTCTCCATAGCTGAGGCAATAATAACTGGTGATAACAACCCCAAGGGAAAGATAGGGGAGAAAGAAAGACATTCTCAAAGAGAAGATAAAAGTTCGAACCCCCACTCTCCCTACTATATGTTGGCCGGCGAGGCCAGGCCACGTGTTCGGCAGCGCCGAAGGATCTCCTCCGCCTCTTCCCCTCCGTCGAAAACTTGCTCGGCGGAGAAACAGCTTCACAGCTAACGTCGAGGGGAGGGATCTTTAACAATATAATAAGTATAATTAAGGACCGAGGTCCGTAGTAAGTATTAGCAATGTCTCTCTAGGAGCTCCGCATAAGGCGACCAGAAGTTGGGCGGAAAAAAACAATCTGAGGGACCTCGACGCGTGAGGGATTGTGGGTACAACGCACGTCACTATAGGGATAGTGTTACAGACACGCCTTGTCGACGTCCCCTTTTCGACTACGAAAAACAAAATGCAATACTCCGCAGTGACCACTGGATGTCGGACCTATGCACAGCATGTGATTCTAAGCAGATTAACAAACATCAGAAATATAATTATTTATTTAAAAACACATCTATGGAAAACACACTGGCACTAATATGGAAAACAACTTCAATCACAGTTACTATAAGTATATATCAATCCCATAACAATATTTCGACAAGTCTAGGTTCAACGGCAACACTTATTTGCAGACAGAGGTGAATGCTTTAACCTAGATGGCACTCTAGTATTCGTTAGAAAGGGAGAGAAAAAGGCAGGGTATGAAACCAACTCAGTACCAACACTTTTACGAAACAAATGCAAGGCGAGCAAGGCAGGGTCTACTGTAAATCACAAAGTTCAGAGGCCAGGCCCGCTCGGAGAGAAGCAAGGCGATATGTCCCAAAAGTACCACAGTGGAAATGCACTTCAAGTCTTTGTAGCGAAATGTCACAGAAAGGTTGGACCAGTTTAGAACAAACGTTTAAGAAGGTCTGGAGGCGACCCAAAGGAAAGGTAAGGATTTAAGACACCTCACGCTAACCGTTTCAAGGGAAGCCAAGCGGACACAGTACCTTGAGAGTGAAGAGACAGCTCCGGCGGGGGCAGTTGTTCCTGGTGGTGGATGCAAGTCGGGGCTTTGCCAGAAGATGAGAGGATCCTGTCGTCGAGGAAAAGTTGAAGATCGTTCCACCACCAGGGAAGAGACCGGCCGCACAGTGCTCCGTCACAAAGCACCACCTTTTGGTCGCGGTACAGTGGTTAGTGGCTATCCGGTTGCCGGGGTGCTCAGCACGGGCAATTCGACCACTAGACATCCTGGAAGCGAAGAAAAAGCAAGGAATGGTTGTTCCCACCAGTCAGGGGAACAAGACTCTCCAGCAGGGAGATCTCCTCTGTCGTTGGGAAGTGGTGAGTCGGTTCAGCAGGGCTCCACCGGAGGTGTCGTAGTTGCAGGTCGGCTCAGCTTTACCCTCGTCGGATTCTTAGGTCCTGTGGCGACTTCTGAAATTCCAGTCCCAAAAGCCCTGCTTTTATGCAGAAAACCCCCATTCATTCTGCCTAGCTGTCAATCAAACATGCTAAGTGGTGAGCGGGGCGGCTCACCACTCGGGCCAATCACACCAGAGTGCGACTTGAGTTGGCAAGGCAACTCAGGCCAGGGTGCCTAAACCCCCTCCCACACCCCCTGTGGTACCCAGACAGAATGGCACCACTCTGGAGGGCTTCTGTGCAGAAGCCTGCCAAAAGTAGAACAAAGGGATCAATCTTTGGTTCGGAGTTACAGAGGCGAACACATACGCCATTTTAAAAATCGAGTTCTGGCAGAAAATACCAACCGGTGGATTTATTTAAGACAAATAAACCGGCGGTATGTTAGCGACTAATGTGAAAAAGTATTAGCCTCCAACAATGGGAAGAATCCCATAGGAATATATTCGCGGTCGAATATAAAAAGTAGTATCCACTGCCACCAGCCAAAACTCGACGAGGGGGACGGGACAGTGCCCCCTCGAACAACAGACCCAGGGGTAATCGAATTACCCCTACCAGTATGTCCACAATAGGATGGTTTGTACTAGTTCTGTTAGTAAATTTAGGTCTAGTAAAGGCAATGGTGACTTTACATGCCCTGGGAGACAGTAGTCAGTCCCAGGGTATGGAGTCTATGGTGGGGATCCTCTAGGACACCCCAGTGTTACGGCACGGAGGCTGCGGTGTAACACACATAGCAAAACACATGAGGCCCTATGGAGTAAAAGACCCAATAGCCCATAGAACACATTGACATTCAAAGAAATCAACCACATTCATGTCCAAGAGTGGGAGGAAAAGAGTCTCACTCTTGGCAGGATGAAAAATACAAACTCCAGAAATCCAGCAAAGCTGCTGGGGGACTCACTAGGTTAGGAAATTCAGCCTAAACAGAGAATTCTCCCTAACAGTGCTTGACCAAGAGAGAGCACAACTGGGCCACCATTGAGAAGGAGGAATTTGGGGTGGTTTGGCCGGTATCCAATCTGAAGCCCTACATTTTCCTGTCTCACCTCACTGTCTACGTTACTACGTTGCGCCATATCCCTACAGTGATTGGACATGGCTATACAACACAAACCTGGGTCTCAGCACTGCAATACAGATGGCCTTGGTCAGTATTTCCAACAGAAGGATGAGCCAGACCTTTAGAAGGGTGAGTTTCAACCTTTTTTGGGTAATTCCATCTCTGAAAGGATAATCTGCTGATCAGATTCCCGTTCATAAGCTCCATGCCAACAGCATAGTGTGTACCTGTGCTCTGCTGCATCAGTATGCTGATCAGCAGGCCTGATCTACCAGTGGCACAAGTGGCACACAACAGGTTCAGAGGTCACAGGTGCCCCTTTGACAGCTGCAGTGACAGCCAAGTCTCTGCAGTGCAGGGGCTGCATTTAATATATGCACCACTTTACCAGAAGTATGATGATTATAAGTAGCCAATGCTGGTGGCAGGGTAAACTCTGAAATAAGCAATGCCTGAGTTATGGTATGATGCATGGCACTGCTCATAATCTGCCACATCCAATTTGATATCACAGGTGTCAGCTTCTGTGAGCCAGCCCACCTGTGGAAGGTGATGTTTATTCTGGCCAGACAGGTTGGTCCTGCCAAGGCACGGGACAGGAACTTGAATGCCAGGCCTCTTATTTGACCTATTTGTGAACGTAGGTAACACCCTGCCTGGGGGCAGCCACTCAGCAGACAATTGTCCTCGGTTCACGTCTCAAACGAGTACACCCATTCAAAGAGAGTAGCCTCACAACAAGGTGCTGCCTATCTAAAGGCCTTTGATCCTATTGAGAAGGGAAGGGGACAGGGTTAGTGTAGACAGGGAGAGCTCTGTATAGTTGAGAGAGGATTCCAACATCTTGTTTCTCTCTGCCTCTCTCTCCTTCCTGTCCCCTCCACTTCCTCTCGAGCAAAGCACTTTGAATGTGATGTTAGAAGGGCAAAGTCCACTTCTTTCAAAAACAGGGATTGGACTACTAAGGAAGGCTAGCTTTAGTCTAATCCCCTGCAGACTTTTACCGTTAAAAGACATTTTCTCACACCACGTCTTTGATTCACTTTGGAACAACACCTGAGAAGGATTCACTGGACCTCTTTTGGGAGATTTCTACTTTCCAAAGCCCTTAACCACTGAGATGAAGAATGAGCAGTTCAAGCAGGCCACTCCAAGGGACACATTGCTGTGGACCAGGACCTGCCACTGTTATCCTGAATCTCACTTGGCTGGGTGAGTAGACCTTGAAAGTACTCATCCTGTGCTCGAGCCCCTGCAGTGGGTCTCACAGCACCTGAATGATCAGATCAGTTAAGACTCTCAGTTCTGCTGAATCAAAGCCGGTGGAACTTCTGTTGAAACTGAGTTTAACAGCAACAATGCCAATGGATCCCGCTGATGCTACTTTCTGGCACTCCTCCAAAACTTCAAACTACAATGCCTGCATCTCGAACCCACTTGATGCTGAATGGTGCCCTTGCGATGCCTGTCACCAGCTGGACTCGAATCAACTGCTAAATCCCAGGACCTGACTCAAACTAGGGGTCACTCTACGACTTGACGAGACTCGCCCTAAAAGTTCTGGTTTGCCGAACTGCACACTAGAGCGACAGGACCACTGCTATGACACCTGCTATGATACCACACACTCCTCCGGCTCCACCCTTGACCTCATCTTTAATTCTTCCTACCCTTCTTCGCCTGTCTCTACCCTTCCTGTCTATCTCTCTGACCATGCACTACTCTCATTTTCCCTTTCTCCTCTCCCTCACTCCTCCTCACCTTACCCTTCTGCTCCAGTCTACTCATGACGCGACTTCCGCAACTTTGACCCCTCTCTCTTCGCCAACACCTGCACTTCTCTTCTCCCACCTATCCATAACTACTCCTTATTATCAGCGAATGATGCTCTTTCCTCCCTTTCATCTGCTATTTCATCCTCCCTTGATTATCTCTATCCTCTTTCGTCCTTCCGCCCAACCCGGAAACCCTCTCAACCTTGGCTCACCCCTCACCTTCTCTCTATGAGACGCCTTCTCAGACGTCTCGAGAGACTCTGGCTCAAAACCCCCTCGCTATCTAACCAAACCTCTTTCTTCTCTTATCACTCCATCTACGACTCTTGTCTGGCCTCAGCTAAATCCTCTTATTTCTCTAACCTACTCCAATCTCAAGCGACTCACCCTCGCCGCATCTTCCAAACTCTCTCTCGACTCCTCTCTCCCCCCACTCCTGATCCCTCCTCTAATTCCTCACTCTCTCCTTCTGACTTTGCTAACTTCTTCTCTTCTAAGATTGTCTCCCTTCGGCAAAAAATTCTCACCTCCACCTCTGACTTCCCTGCTTCTTCGCCCCCCCTCCCCCTTCCTGTATGTCCTCCTTCTCACCTGTCTCCCCCTCTGAAGTCTCCACCCTCCTATCCAAAGCCCATCCCACGTCTGCCCCTACTGACCCTCTCCCTTCCCTTCTCATCCCTAAGATTTACCCTCTTCTTGTCCCCTACCTCACGTCCTTCTTCAACATTTGTCTCTCCTCCGCTACCTTTCCCTCCTCCTTTAAACATGCCACGGTCATCCCCATACTAGAAACCTTCTGCTGACCCATGCCTCACCTCGAATTTCAGACCTATCTCTCTTCTCCCGTTACTTTCCAAGCTTCTCGAACGCCTTGCATACTCTCAACTTTCATCCTTCACCACTAATTTCTCTATCCTACCACCCTCCCAATCAGGCTTTCGTCCTAAACACTCCACTGAAACTGCTCTCACCTCTATTCTGAACTCCCTTCTTACTGCCCGTCATGCTAAACAATCCTCTATCCTTATTCTCCTTCATCTCTCTGCAGCCTTCGACACTGTTGATCACCCCCTCCTACTTCACACTCTCTCCTCCTTTGGCTTCAAAGGCTCCGTCCTCAACTGGTTATCCTCTTACCTCTCCTCCTGCTCCTTTACAGTCTCCTGGCGTGGTCGGTCCTCTCCTAACTACCCTCTTGAGTATGGCGTACCCCAAGGCTCTGTTCTTGGCCCTTTTCTCTTCTCTATATACACCTCCCTCATTGCCCCTGTTATCTCCTCGTTTGGCATCTCTCACCACTTCTATGCCGATGACACTCAACTATTCCTCTCCTTCTCCTCCTTCTCAACTGACCTCCACCTACAGCTCTCGTCCTGCCTCACTGCCATCAAGAACTAGATGTCTTCCCGATTTCTCTCTCTTAACACCGACAAAACAGAAGTCTTATTCTTTCCCTCTAACTCTCTTCCCCCTCCCCCCTCCCCCTTTCATTCACTTCCCTCCCTCCAATCTCCCTATCTCTTCTCAGGCTCGCAACCTAGCCGTTCTCTTCGACTCCTCTCTTTCCTTCTCCCAACACATCTCCCTCACTTCTCGCTCCTGTCGCTTCCACCTCTTCAATATTAGCAAAATCCGCCCCTCTCTCACTTTCCACGCTACTAAACTCTTAATCTCCTCCCTTATCTTCTCCCGCCTCTTCTACTGCTCTTCCTTACTCTTTGGACTCCCTAATTCTCACCTTGCCCCTCTTAAATCCATCTACCACTCTGCTGTACGCACCCTTTGTCTCCTTACCTCCCGTGATTCCATCTCTTCCTCTCTTTCCTACCTTGGCTGGCTTCCTTTTCACTCACAACTTAAATTTCAATTTCTCTGTCTTGTCTTCAAATCTCTTCATGGTCTTGCCCCCCCCCATCTCTCCTCCCTTCTCTCCTTCTACTCTCCCTCCCGTTCCCTCCAATCAGCTGACCATTTCCTTCTCACTTCACCTTCTCCTCCCTGTGCCTCCTTCCGTTTTTGCTCCTTCCAGCTTTTAGCTCCTTTACACTGGAACTCCCTTCCTCTTGCCATCTGTTCTTCCCCCACCTTCCCTTCATTCCGCACTTCCCTGAAATCTCTTCTTCTCCATCCTCCTCCTTGAATCCCCTACCCCCTTCTACTTCCCCCCTTCTTCTCTCTTTCCCTGACTCTCTCCCTCCCCTCCTCTACCCCCCTTTTCCTCCCTCCCTTTCCCCCTCTTGCCCTCCTCCCCTTCACTCCACCCCCAACCTGTCCCTTCTCCCTTTCCCCCCTCCCCTTTCAGTTAATTGCTCTTTCCATTGTTTTGTTGTTTGATTGATTCATATTGTTATGCTTCCACAGTTTATCGTTCATGTTTTTATGTATCATGTTGTTCTTTGTACAGCGCTTTGGCGTAAAGCGCTTTATAAATCAATAAAATACAAATACCTGCTGGCTCAAACCGCTGGAGCATCACTCATCAACCCTTCCCGGCGGTTAACACCCGACTCAACCTCAGACAGATCTGCTGAACGCCCTGACCTATTTCACCGAAAGACGCATTCGAACAGCACAGAGCTACCACATTCAAACCTTTTCGACGCCTGCTTGCCACATGGGCAGACATGACCCAATGTACCCAAACTGAGCTCAATCCACTCACATCACTGCTCGAAGCCAGGTTTGACTCAATCTACCAGCCAAAGACCCGAAAAAAGGTACTATCGACCAATAAATAAATGGCCCCTTTATCCAGTCTGGGCCCTAGAGACTGGATAGGTAACTTTTTGCACATTTATCATCCTATGACAAATCCTTTTTGTGGTTCATAATTTGCCTAGCACCCATGTCTTCATACTCAGAGTGTTAACATTCTTCTCTCTTTTGTACGTTCGCTGTTTTAATTTCCACAGGGGTTGGTTTTGTACAGTGTTCCCTATTAAGTTTTCTTGTGCCTGTTTTACCTTTATTATTGTGTTTGCTCTTGGTTTGTAGAAGTGTGAGGGCTGAGTGAGAATTTTAGCCATACTCATCCTTTTACTTCTGCAAACAGAATCCAATTCATCACAGACATTCTTTGTACTTCTGAAGATATTATGTATGGTATTAGTATTGAAGTCTCTGAACAACCTTGCATTACCACAACCGTCTGTATAACCTTGTTATTTATCTTACTGACAGGTATTGTTTCATGCTGCCGTGGGTGGTGCAGTAGGAAGGGGATCGTAGTGCTCAATACAGCGCCCTCCGAGATCCACCTGCTCTGCACACGGTTTGTCCCCATCCTTTGTGCTTCAAGAAATGTGTGACGAATTGCATTCATTGCATCCATTGTAAAAAGGACATCAGCAACTCATGACAGTTTTAAATGTAACTAAATAAAGTTAACATCTGTTTAGATTGTAATTCTAGTGGAGTAGGAAAGGCTGAAAATTGAAAGTCTGGTTCCTACAAATCTCACAATTTGTAAAACTTTGAAAAGTAGAACACTAACAATGTTGTTGCTTTGATAGTTCAACTAGAAGGGCAAAATGGGACGAGGGTCTGTGGAAGAAAGCAGACCAGAGTCAATAAAATAAAGAAATAAAATATTGATCAGAGCCCCAAAAACTATGGAAGGAGGGGGTGGGCTAGAGGGCTTTCTTTTCTTTTTCTGGTCTAAAATGTACCCTTCACCCCATCATGACATCATCCTGTATCTCTAACTCTAGTGTTTATTATTTTCTTCAAGTTCAGTGAGGGTGAGCTCGTGGTCTGACAGACGAGGCAGTGGGGCTCTGTGGTGAGCTGTATGGAGCCCAGCAGAGGAAGACCAGTGGACATGCGGCGCACAGCCATATGGACCAACATTGCCCAGAAGGTCATGGCAGTGTCCAGCATACCCAGTGATGGTTAGGACTGCTGTAAACGGTGGACCGACCTGAGGGTAAGGGTGCAGGGACTGCTGTCCCAACACGTCCGGGAGTCCCTGGCAACAGGAGGAGACCCTGCCGAGCCAATGGTCCTCCCTGCATGGGAGGAAAAATGCAGTGTGGTTCTCGACCTCGAGGGGATAGAGGGAGTTTTGTGTGCCTGTGGGGCTATCAAGGCCACATGGGTGCAGTGCAGGACTGCAATCACATTAGGCAATTGGGCTACGGCATAGAACTTTGCCTTCATGGCACTGACCTGGGCCGGGGTGGTAGGCAGTGCGATGTGGTGTTGCACATGCTGCAGGAGGGTATCCATCACCTAGGCCTACACTACACAGAATGATATTTTTCTTGGTCTTATGCCTATACGTACTGTGAAAGTACACAGCCCCGGTTGAATAGAAAATTAAATAAATAAATTACTGATTCTATCGGGGTGGGCGAGGGCAATGAAAATATGGCAATGGGATTGGGGTTTTCTCAGCAGGTAACAAGAGAAGAAAAATGTTTTCCAGTTTATGATGTCACCCATCTAACCCCAGTCTGAGTGTTTATTACTTTCCCTTAAATCCAAGTGCACTCTACGGTTCCCCTCTCCTTATTTGCTCCGCGTATTGTTAATTGCTATAATCGGACTGCGCGTGTCCACTCAAAAGTGCTGAGAACAGAGTTTTGGCCCTCGAAGCTTACTGCGGCAAGGCCAAAGACTCTGAGCCAGTAGATTGCACCAGTCTGACCCAGCCCTAACAATGGACTGTTCATCGGCGCTGGATATCATCATGGTGGTGGAGGCCCTTCGCACATCGCCTGCCGTGTGACATGACGAAATATCAGTATATAACAGGTATAGGTAAGGTACAGCAGCTAATGGCCGCCTGCTGATACGTCATGTTGGTGTTTTCTGAAATCTCTTAGCTGTGAGTATTTACATGAGGTTTACATCCTCAACATTTTCGCACTATACAACATATTTTAAAAAATTCAACTTGAGTTTTCTATTTCTTGTTTATAAGATCTGCATCTTAGTGAAACAGGTAACATTTTTTGAATTGAGCGCTAATCCTAATTATTACATACATTTTTCTATGTATCGATTTCTGATCCAGATGCTATGCCTTTATTTCTCACAATATATGGAATTGAGGCCTTGAAAAGGTATCACTATACATTAACATTCTATATGAATATGATGATTATTTTGACTTATTTATTAATCAGATTTTTTTGCTTTGTTTCCTATTTGTGTACTCATTTTGGTTATAGTTTCGCTACAATTTGGATGTAGTTAATGTAACGGTTAACCTGAGTACGAGCCATGTCTATAATGCATCGGCACACCTTGTCCTGGAGCTCAACTCCTCATCAATATTAAAGTTTCCGTTCACTTTTGAATGCATTGTCTTACTTAACATTTGGAATTGTTTAAGTACTTATGCTTTGTCATTTAGGTATCATATCATGAATATTGCATTACTCTATGTTATGTTATGTTATGTTATGTTATGTTATGTTATTGGGCATTTGTATAGCGACTTTTTTACCATTGGTATGATCTCAAAGCCCTTGTGGTTGAACACCCTCTGGGACCATAGTCCAGATCATTGGAGAGAGCAGGGTAGTAAATAATGCTTGGGTGCACTCAGTATGTGTACAGCCAGTGTGGTTTATGTGGTGTGTAGCTGCATTCTAATGCTAGGCATGTTGCTCTGATTGTGTGAGATCAGTAGAATGTCTGCAGCAAGGCTGATTTGTCTTGGGAAGCTGCATTCAGGTGGAGGTGGAGTTTGTGTATGGGATTCTATGACAAGACAGGAGGCTCGCATTATGCTTTTCTTTCTTTAATACTGCCATAATAGCATTTAAAAAAACATGACTTTTTAAACTTTAGCACTTGTGCATTTCTGTTACAACAAAGAAATAGCCAAACTGAGGTTTTAAAAGTCCAACTAAAGTGATCCTTCCTTCAAGATGACTATAAAACTAAAACTTCCATGATGCCTATGGGGTGTTGTAGTCCTGACCCTAACTCCTGCTCCAATCAGCTCATAGGTCAGTCTATAAGAACCTTGCCCCCCAGGTCCCTTCCTCTTTCTTTTGCGGTCCAACTCTCCGGTAGAATATTTGTGTGCGTAAATTCATAATCCCCAGCGCAGCGTATATAGAACGCTTATATATATGAGAGTGTCCTTCATTGACATTAGAGCGTATATATATATATATATATATATATGTAAGGTAATATTTACAATTGAAGAGAATATAGTAAGTAATCCGTGTCGCTCGGATGTTCTGAATATTAATTCACTCGTCGTTGTTCCGCGTTGCATTGTTCAGGTTCCGAGGAGGCGGGGCCGGCGCCGCGAGCGAATGCGCTCGCCTCAGGCACCCGGCCCCGCTCCTCGAGGTTCCGCGCCGACGAACAAGTCGGGCGGTAGGACCCAGGGGAACGGAAGGAAAGTTCAGTCTCCCAGCATTCCCTCGGGGCCTTTCCGTGCGCGCGCGCAAGTGATTTCATTGCGTTCACAGCAAACAGTGAGGAAACAAAGACCTAATACCGGCTATTAGAAAAAAATAAATAAATAAAACTGGTATTTCACTGGAGGGCTATTTAGGGGACAGCTAGAGCAAGAAGTTCGGATACTTCTTTTCAGGCTCTGTGGAAGCAGCCCTGCACAGCCCCGCAATACACATATCTCTGTGGAACAGGAGCCTAGCTGCTGTTGTTCGCTGCTGACAGCCCAGAAGTTGGTATTACCAACACTAGAGATGGCACAATCCAACAGCCCCGGTGCTCCACCTTCCACCTCTCCGGAGTGGTCTGAGGAAGAGTGGGGAGAGAGCCCGTACCAACAGGACGCGGATCTCTCATAGAGTTTTAAGATGGTATTAGGTGATTCATTGTCGAAAGCGGTATCGCAAGGAGTGCAGCTTATTGCGCAGAGGCTTGAAGTTCTAGAAGCCATGATTCAAGAACAGCAAGCCCAGCTTGCCAATAAAAGGAAAGCAGAAGAGTCAGTTGATCAGCTGTCAGCCAGACATTCCTCTGAAGGGATTGAACATAAGGGGCGGAAAGCAGCTCGGAAAACTAAACATATTTTGACCCCCCCGAGCAATCTTGATAGGGAGGATGAGGCTCCCCAAAGACCAGACAACCCTGTCGCTAGGCTGAAAAGAGCCTTCCTGGAAAAGAAGAAGCAAAGCCAGGATAGACCCCCTACCCCAGGGGTGAACAATCAAGGGGACGATGATGAAGGCTATATGCCAGAGGACGAAGGTGGAGACGACGTTGACTCCGCGCAACATGCAGAGGAGATTGACAGTACCACCGATATGTTTGACCCAGAAGCGATCAGGCACCCAAAATCTTCAGATTGGGTCCCGTCGCCCAGAGTAGCAGCCTATATGACGCAGCATATTAGGAAACCTCTGGACAGGGAGGTAAGGTCCAGGATGCGGTCAGAATGCCCTCAACCAGAGTTGCCATTCAAGCTGGCGGAGACACCGGAGCTTGACTCCAAGATGGTCACTTTTGTGACGAAAACAGCGCAAGATATCCGGAAAGGAATAGACAGGGCCTGGCGAGGGTGCCAAGATAAGCTTCTGGACATTGCAGGTCCCTTAGCTAAAATAATGGACCTGGCGGAAAAAGCCAAGGACACAGGAACACCAGTAGACGCTTCGGCTCTGGCGAACTGGGCGCAAAGAGCTGTCTGTCTCATGGGCAACGCTAACTGCGCTATGTCTTCGGAACGTAGGAGAGGTGTTCTTCTGAAAATAGACAATAAACTAAGTGACTTGGCCTCGTAGGAGGCTGGTGAAGGAGCTAGAGGTCTATTGTTTGGCGAAGCCTTTGCGAAGGAAATGTCGCAATTTGTAGGCACGTATTCCGTGCTGGAAAGAGCGCAAAGCGCAATCAAGAAGATATTCCCATGTCGAGTTTTTTCTGGGACCGGACGTTACAGGGGTCGTACGTCCGGTCGCTTCAATTATTCCCGTAGACCCCAAGGGCCGCGCGCCCAATACTGGGAAGGGAAGCAACAGGACACCTTCTTCCCGTCTAGAGCCAAGTTCCCCAGAGGCCGTAGAGGAAGAGGCTCTCACAGACAACCCAACGCCTCAGGAGGTGAGTGTAATAAGCATGAAAGTAGGAGGGAGAACCCTTCAATTTCTGAGCGCATGGCAGGCGTTATCGCGCGATGCATGGGTATTACAGGCAGTAGCAGGATTACAGCTAGAGTTCATACAGGACCCCATTCAGGGCTCAGAACCCCGTCCCATCCAGGTGTCCCGGGGAGAAGAAGAATTGTTACACAGAGAGTTGCTCAGCCTAGCAGACAAGAATGCAATAGAAAAAGATACGCAGGGGGGACCAGGATTCCTCAGCAATATGTTTCTAGTTCACCGAGGGGACAAAACTCGTCCGGTGATAAATTTAAAAAGTCTGAACAAATGGGTTGTTTACAACCATTTCAAGATGGAGGGCATCCATTTATTGCGAGACCTCCTCCGAACAGGGGACTGGTTAGCGAGATTAGATCTCAAAGACGCTTACCTCACGATTCCGATAGCCCAGGATCATCGAAGATATCTACGGTTCCGCTGGGGCGGGGAAATATGGCGGTTCACATGTCTCCCGTTCGGCCTAGCATCAGCGCCTTGGGCCTTCACCAAAATCATGAGGCCCGTTGCAGCGGCTATTCGGGAAAGAGGAATTTGTATTATCGTCTACCTGGACGACATTCTAGTTCTAGGGCCAGACAAAACCTCGCTATCCAAGAACGTGCAATGGATATTCACGCTCTTGTCATCTCTGGGCTTCTTAGTGAACTTGGACAAATCCCAGCTGGTACCTGTGCAAAATATAGAGTTCCTAGGGTTCAACATAGACACAATCAAAGCTACACTCGAGCTTCCACACCACAAAGTAAGAGCGATAAAGAAGGAGATCAGAGTACTGATAACAAAGGAGATGATCTCTCTTCGAGCTCTAGCGAGAGTAGTAGGCCTCCTAGCAGCCTCGATTCAAGCGATTTTTCCAGCCCCACTGCATTATCGAGCATTACAGAGGTTCAAGATAAAGCATCTACAGGGAGGACTCGGTTATCACCAGCTGATAACCCTGGATCAGGAAGCGCTTTCGGAGCTTCAGTGGTGGCTTCTCAACATGGAAGCCTGGAATGGCAGAGCGATTTTCGGAGACATTCCAGACATCAGTATAGAATCAGATGCAAGCAGATCCGGATGGGGGGCGAGATGCGAAAACGTAGAGACAGGGGGAAAATGGTCAGGACAAGAGTTACACCTACACATAAACTGTCTCGAACTACTAGCGGGATCGTTCGCAGTGCGTGCCTTTACGAAGGACAAAGTGCAATGCTGCGTGCTGCTGAAGATGGACAACATCTCGGCAGTGCGTTACATAAACAAACTGGGAGGAACGAGATCCCGCATGCAGGCAGAGTTAGCAAAAGATTTCTGGCATTATTGCCTGCAGAATCAGATAACGGTTACAGCAGAATACCTACAAGGGAATCTGAACGAAGTAGCAGACTGGAACTCACGATATCTGGTGGATTCCAGCGATTGGAGACTGCATCCGAGGGTGTTCAGTGCGTTAACAGACCTTTGGGGTCCAGTACACATAGATCTGTTTGCGTCCAGACTGAACGCTCAGACACAGACGTATTTCAGTTGGAGGATAGACCCGGGTGCAGCTGGCACAGACGCGTTTCTCCAATCATGGAAAGGGGCGCTTCATTATGCCTTCCCTCCGTTTCTGATGATCAGGAGGACTCTAGCGAAGGTACGCAGAGAGCAAGCAGACCTAATAGTGGTGCTCCCTATCTGGAAATCTCAGCCATGGTTTCCAGTAGTGATGGAACTTTCTACGTATTTTCCGAGGATTGTTCCGCACCAGCCAGACCTTCTACTCGACCCGACCGGGAGAGCACATCCGCTAATCTTAGCGGGCACTCTACGACTAATGGCCTGCAGGGTTTCAGGAGAAAGTCGGAATTGCCTGGCATTTCGCGACTCGCTGCAGACTGTATCAGAGATTCGTGGGCGCCTTCCGCCATTAAGGGCTATAACGCTGCATGGAACAGTTGGGTGCACTGGTGTGCAGAGCAGGGTGTGGATCCCGTTTCTGCCCCTGTAGTGCAACTGCTAAACTTCTTAGCAATGAGATTTCAGGAAGGCAACGCCTTTAGAACAATAGGAGTATTACGGTGCGCAATATCAGCAGGGCACGATCAAGTAGAGGGTAACGCCATTGGCGAGCACCCCACAGTGCTGCGACTCCTGAGAGGTATGAAGTTGAAAAAGCCTCCAGAACCGAGATACACAACCCTGTGGGATGTTAAAGAGGTCTTCCGACTTTTCCTGGAATGGCCAGATAACAGTAATTTATCCCGATCCCAGCTGTCATGCAAGCTGGCAATGTTATTGTGTCTTACGGCATGCCGAAGAGTATCGGACGTTAAGGCATTAGAAATAGATAGGAAAATATTCTATCCCGAAGGAGTGGCCTTTACAATAACCAAGCGAACGAAATCGGATTCACGTGTTATCTCATACCCCTATTTTACGGGAAACAAAAAATTATGTGTAGCGCAATGTATCAAAGATTACAAGACCGTCACAGTGCAGTAAAGACCGCTAGGTGTTACACAGCTGCTAATAGCGCGTAGGAAGCCTTATCATGCATTTGCGACAGCGACAATAGCTAGATGGGTGCGCGAGGTCATGCAGTGGGCAGGAATTGACTTATCCCAGTTTGGTGCACATTCTGCGAGGGGTGCTATGGCTTCTAGAGCTTTCTCCGCCAGAGTGCCACTCCAAGACATAATGAAAGCAGCAGATTGGTCATCTGAATCGACCTTTAAGACATTTTATTTTAAACCTGTATCCGATATACCTGATGGAGTGGTAGCGAGCTTTGAATAAGCATAATGCGAGCCTCCTGTCTTGTCATAGAATAAAGATTGCCCACGCTAACAGCTCAGGAAGTCTTCATTCTATTAAAGACGAGGAGGCGAGCATTATATCCCACCCGAAGTGTAGACAACTGTTGAACTAATGTAAGATTTATTTAAGATGTTCAACTTGTCGTGATACCCACCCTCATAATTGGCTCTCCGTTTTTCCCTAGGAGACGACCAGAAAGCAGCATGATCACGAGCACTGAGTCTTCAGAGCGGAGTCAAGTTATTCGCCCAGGAGTTGCAAAGAGTTACAGTTCATGGACCTGGGACACAGTTACATTGGAAATCCTGAGTTGATTGTTCATAAGACTGTTGAGTTCGTTACCGGAGAGTTGGACCGCAAAAGAAAGAGGAAGGGACCTGGGGGGCAAGGTTCTTATAGACTGACCTATGAGCTGATTGGAGCAGGAGTTAGGGTCAGGACTACAACACCCCATAGGCATCATGGGAGTTTTAGTTTTATAGTCATCTTGAAGGAAGGATCACTTTAGTTGGACTTTTAAAACCTCAGTTTGGCTATTTCTTTGTTGTAACAGAAATGCACAAGTGCTAAAGGTTAAAAAGTCATGTTTTTTGAAATGCTATTATGGCAGTATTAAAGAAAGAAAAGCATAATGCTAGCCTCCTCGTCTTTAATAGAATGAAGACTTCCTGAGCTGTTAGCGTGGGCAATCTTTATTATGTGTGCAGCTAGGCTGATCTTTCGTGGGGGGATAACTGCGTTCTAAAGACTGTTTGAGGTGTTCAAAGAGGTGTGTAAGTATGTGTGCAGCTAGGCTGAATTAATCGAGGGGTATAGCTGCATTCTATTGTTTGTTGGTGCAGAGGAGTGAATTACCATATTGGCATGTGTTGGTATATGTGCAAGTTGGAAGGAATCCCCTTTTCCTGATTAGCTTCCAGTGCCTGGCGCGGTGACCGTTTCTCCCTATTTTAGAGGTTCAGGCTTTAGTTCTCCAAGAGACATTCTCGTTCTAGCATGGAGTTTGTACTGTTTACCAACCTTGAGCGTGTCTTTCCCAGCTTGACAGTGTCATTGGTATTTAGTTGCCCAATTCCAAAGCTTTACGGGGATAAGCGATTGCAGGTCTGTGGTCATCCGTGTGTCTTGTTGATTCTGCAGTTGCTTATTAGATAACACTGTCTCAGTGTGCAGTTACATCCAGTTCTGTTCTATCGGACTTACAAGCAAATCCTAAATATGATAACTGGTACTTTGTGAACCCGAAGGTCCAGCATCAGACCAGGCCATGTTTTTGGTGCTGTGTCTGACTGACATTTTTACGTGCAGAAGAGGTTTGAGTGTTCCTGGTCTAGTGTGTGGTTTTGAGTATTGATAACAGGCGACAACACATTGCAGCCAATTGCAGGAGCTTGCCTTGCCAGATTCCTCACCTGATTTAAGAGCGTGTTCCCTAGAAGGTGTAGCAAAGTCAGTCAATTTCTAGTGCTAGAGCATTAATTCTAATGGACCCATTTTCCCGGGTCCCGGGTATTTGTTTACAGCGAGAGGTTGGGTATTCCATCCTAGTTTATGGTTTGAATTGTGAAATTACACTGCATCATTGTCCCTTCGAGAGATGACTGTACTAGATGTCTCATCTGATAAGAGAGCCTAGTGTATATCCCCAAGAGACAGAGAGCAAAGAGCATGCCCAGTCAAATCTTCAGAACATAGGTGATACTGGGTGCCGGGTAAAGGAGTTAATTGCATTGATTCCCAGACAGATCAAGGTAAGCATCACCCGATCAGGTCCAATCATATTGTTTGAACATAAGTGCTACTAGGTCATGAGTTTGTAGTTCTGCACATTAATTTCCAGATAATAAAAGACCAACAAAGGTAGACATCTCTTGGACTGGCTGTGTCGAATATGGGGAGACAATGAGTTCCACAATGTTGGCGCAAGGGTTGAGTAGGCGGACCGTCCAATCTTTGCTGAATTGGAGGAGGGAAGCACTAGGAGGCGGGCTGTGCTTGACCTTAGGGTGCGAGTTGGGAGGGAAGGCATTATCCTTTCTTGTAGGTATTTAGGGCCGGCTTTAAGCACCGCTCATTGAGTAATGAACAGGATTTTGAAGGTGGCCCTTCATCCAATTGGGAGCCATTGCAGGGTGTGGAGAGCAGGTGAGATGTGATCCCTTCGTTCCAGTGCAAGAAGCAGCTTGGCAGCTGAGATTTGTACTCTGTGGTTTTTGTTTAGTTGGTAGGCCAATGCACCCGGGTAAAGGGAGTTTGCATAGTCAGGTCTGGACATGACAATGGACATAATTTCAGCCAATCTATTGGGTTAGGGGAGGTAAGGAAAGATGCGTTTCAGAAGCATAAAATGGACATGATAGGATTTGGATACATTGTTAATGTAGTGTGACAGAGTTAGGCCAGAGTCCATTGTGCAGCCAAGGTTTTGACAGTGGTGGAGGTGGGCAGGGGGGGTCGAACTCCATTTTTTCTGGGTTCAGAAGGAGATGGTTACTCTCTATCCAGAGAACAATGGCTGTGAGACATTACGCTAGGGCAGGGCGACGCTCTGAGGCGATTTGGGAATTCTCAGGATGATTTGGATGTCATCGGCATAGTTATAGCATGTGAGGTAGTGGAAGTGCAGCGAAAGTGCTTGTGTTTGGCGGTGTGACATATGTTTATCGGCTGGCCCTGTTTGAACAGCGTTTGAATTTGCTGTCCTTTAGGCTCCTCCAAACAGTTCTGTGAGGTATGTAAAACCCATATGGAGGGGGAGATTTTGCACGATACTTCAAACTATAATAGCAACGAAAACCCGAATTTGTCGGTTAAAAGACGTAAAAGGATGAAACAAGTGGATAAGAGGACAAACAAATCTAAAATTATGCCTAATATAAAAATTACAGGTAGGAACTCTAATTTAAAAGCTATTAGAGACCTTCCTCTTAATGAAACGCATTCGGGGGGTAAGGAGAGGGCCACTAAGAACAAAGTCTTAGATCACCATGTCATGGGAAAAGCGGGTATTGACTTGGTCCGCAAGCAGGTGGTAGGAGTAAATGGAGAAGAAATTAGGGAGTGTAACCCTTTTAGGGAAGCGTTAGATCGTGTTCAAATGAAACAGATGAAAATCACCGCTTTTGGGAACATTGTTAGTACCAAGCATGCTAGAACCTCTCTGGGGGTGCAAAATGGTAATAATCACACGTCCATAAGTGGGGAATGCCAGGTGAGGCAGTCCATTATTAACCCACGAAAGAGACACAATTAAGGGATACTTCTGAGACCGGGTCCCACCCTGAGAATATACCGCCTATACATAACTCCACCAACCTACCTAATCCCGTACTATCTGATAATATTCCTAATCTTTTGAATACTTTATTGGCCCTTAATATTCCGAATGCTAAGGGGAAAACTGGTGGAAATACTCCAGCAGTGTGCGAAAAAAAATACTATCAGGAGACAAAAGAGTATGTTTCAATGAATAAAACTGGAAAAACCATAGGTTGGATTAACAACAACAAGGCGGACTCGGTCGCGAAATTAAATAGAACTAATCTCTTAAACCTATTTAAAAAGATACCCCTACTTCGCTCGATATCCACAGACGATATAGATGCTATAGCTCTTCCTGCACACAACAACCATAGAATGGTAAGCAGCTTCCACTCAGTTATGGCGGCCGATATGGTTTGGGCTCAGGAAAAATATTTGGAATCCCTGGGGTTTCAACTAGTAAATATACCCAATTCAAATGAGGCGGATATTTTTCTAGCATATAAGGAATTGTCTAAGACCGATAACATTGCTATGCAAAATACTAATCCCTCTGAGTTAAAATCACATATGAACTCTGAAATCATAATGTCCCTTATATCCAATCTCTTAAACCATGGACAGGATTGGGCTTGGATTAAACCTACACTAACGTCTCTGGAAACGGTCACACAGATTTCGGGGCGCTCCTAAGAGTATTCACATTGAGATGGTTTCGTGGAATTCCTGTGGTTCTATTAATTTGGATACATTTTTGGAAAAACAAATGTCTTACACGATTCCACGTATCTATCTTTTTCAAGAAACTATGCGGTTGGAAAAATGCCAAATAGAAGGTTTTCATACTTTTTCGCAATCGGCTACTAGGGGAATAACAGGGAGACCTAGTGGAGGGCCAATTGTAGCGGTGGATTGTAACCTGGGATTCCGCTGTAGTGTTTCATTCTAGTGAATGGTTATTGGGTATAGCTCTGTCACGTGGCAGTGAATTAGACTCCATCTTGCTCCTTAACCTATATTGGAACGAGCGGAAAGTTCCATTTGAAATCGTAGAAGAGACAATGGGAGAGATTCTAGGGGAATGCTACGAGAAGGGGCTGGGAAATCGTATTGTGATGGGGGGGGGATTTCAATGCCTCTTTTGCAGAAGGTAGTTGGTGGAATGAAAGGGGAGACACTCTTAACGAGATTAGTCCCACTGTTAGGAAGGGGATTCGATGGGACCACTTCCTTGAAACATGGGATTTGGGATTGGTGGATCATGCTGATAACCACTATTTGCCTAAATATACCTGGAAGAGGGGAGACATGACCTCGAGGATAGATTGTTATTATGTCTCCAACGCTTGGAAGCAAATTAAGGGCTCTCTGCTCCACTTAGACCCAGGCTTGGGAGATCATACCCCTATTCTTTTCCCTTTCCTTTTGCAGACGCAGGTGAGACAAGTAAGACCTGAATACATGGCGTTGGGTTTATCTAATCAGCGGAGAACAGTTACTTGGAACTATTATACTGTTATAAAATGTAATGCTCTCATTTCGAAATAACTAATTGAGACCTTACATTCGATTCAAAAGGGTAGCACTTTGCCAATGGGAAGTTATTTTTATAACAACATACTCATGGCATGTGCGTATAAAATCACTAAGGTATCGAGGCCCATGTCGCTCAATAGAAAAAGTGTTAGTTGGGATTCCGCAATATATAATTCCAAATGCATCAAACAAAGGGAATTGGCAAGACTTACCCACCTAATCCTCCCATCTGAACTTTATCTGATAGAAAAAAAGAAAATTATCATGAGACATAAGAACTTTATTAAATCCCTGAAAATGGATCACCATTTAAAAATCCATCAACTCATGATTGAAAACCTCTGTAAGGGAAAGGAGGTTACATTTCGGGCGACAGTAAACTCTATGTTAACACCTGCTAGAGATAAACTAGACTTCCCCATTTCAGAGGAGGATTGGTATGCCTACTATCTTAAAATAATTCTCTCTCCCGCCGGTCTTTGTTGTAGGATCAGATACAACTTTGGGAACCCCGGAAAAGGGTGATTGCCCCTGGGATTGGGACGACATTATTTGGGCGATTAATAAACTTAAGCCGTCAAGGGCACCGGGCCCGGACGGCATTCCTACCTTTGTTATGAAGGCTGAACCTGAATTATGGGCAAACGTTTTAAAACCCATCTTTGATTCCATCTTCAAGACCCACATTATACCAAAATCATGGGCGCAAAGTATTATAGTTCCAGTCTTTCAAAGGTGGATTCTCTCAATCCCAACAATTACAAACCAATAGCCCTCCTAGACGCGGCAAGTAAGGTCTTTGGTATTCTACTTTTAAGAGACCTTAATCATGCAGTGAGGGTAAACTCTTGCATAAGCAGATTTCAGGTTGGTTTTAGAGCGGAATTAGGTACAAATTTGAATGGCACGATACTGGCCCATTTAGGAGACTATGTTCATCAATCTAACATAGAGGATGTATTTTTAGCATCGTTTGATCTCTCTAACGCTTTTGACGGGGTCATAAGATCGAGAGTCTGGGAAAAGATGCTGAAGATAAACATCCCTCGCAAACCTGGACAGCTTTTAACACTTCTTCACACTAATATTTCAATCAGGGTTCGCCTATCAAAGGAGGGTACACTATCAGGGATTATACCCACCTACGTAGGAGTGAAGCAAGGTTGCTCATTGGCACCTTTGATCTTTAACTTGTATGTTAGTGACGTAGAGGGAATTTGGGGTGGTCCTCTCATTGCACCTGCTAGACTGGGTACTTTGGCTATTGAATGGATGGCATTTGCTGATGATTTTATTTTGCTGGATCGTACCCCTCGGGAACTCAGATTGAAGATGGGTCTCTTTTACCACTATGCTCTGCTTAACAACTTGGCTCCAAATGCTTTGAAATCACGAATACTGGTATTTACAAAAAAACCTAAGAAAATAAGTTATACTTGGTTTATGGGATAACAACCGGTGAAGCAGGTTCAGGCCATTACTTGCTTAGGTTATAACCTAACTAACTAAGTAAATTTAACTAAGTAAATTTTAAAACTTGGAGACAAAGCCTTGAGGATAAAGTGAAAAATCTTAAGTCACAAATGAAATTCCTGAAAGTAAGAACATGTACATTTTCACTTCTTCCCCTTAGACGTTTTTATATGGCTAAATGTGAGCCAATACTGCTGTATGGCCTTGACATCTGTACCCACGAAATGGGTACTATTCTGAATACGATACAGGGGAAAATGTGGAAGGATTTACTAGGCTTATCAAGATCTATCCCTAATGCAATTATTCAAAGCGAGTTGTGTCTGATCTCCTTGGAAACCAGACTTAAATGGAAACAGCTGTCGTTATATAGAAAAATCTTGGATCCGCCCAATAATTCATTATACGAAATTTTATCTGAGTTGGTAAGAACGGAAACAGTTCCATCTATTAAGAATTTTAGCTTTAAAATGAATTCTATTTTGGACTCTTTGGGTCTAAAATCTGAGGATCTAATCCAACGGGCTGGTGAAGAGGCTCCTATTGAGGGCGGATTGGGCGGAAGCTGCAAATAAGATTGATGAACTTTCTACTTATAAGGAATACGCACATCGTGGCCATGCTAGAGAATGTCTGCCATTATATATCCAATGTTTCCCATGTTAGAGGGTAAGATCAGTATGCATGCGTTTTAGATTGAACCAAATACCGACCTTGGAGAGGACTAGATACTGGTCTTCTAGAGCTGAAATAGAAGGGGAAACGTTGGATATGAGGTGTCGCTTTTGTAAAGACTCTGTTGCTACTGAGACACTCAAACATTTAGTGCTTTATTGCACTTACTTTGAGTCCACTCATGCAATTTACTTTGAAGGTAGATTCAATAGCGATTTTGATCTGTCAGTTAATTATTTTTGGAGCCGGCTCATGTGGGAACTTAATATTTCCTTAACTTTAGCACTATATAAAATGTTGGAGTATATTGTGGAAGAAATGGAAAAATTAACACATAAGCAAGAATTGGAATCGAAAACTTGTACTTGATAATGTATTTTAAATAACTCCTTCCAGAAATGGAGAATATGAATTGCTATTAGATTGAGATTTTATGTGTTTATTTCGAGAATTTTTCTTTTGTTTTAATGTTTTATATATATGCTAAATGTTGTTCAATGTTGTGGAAGGTTTTATGTAAACTATAGACGCAACAATAAAAAAAAATTATAGCATGTGAGGTTGTGAGAATGGATGAGCCTGGGCGGGGGTCATGTAAAGGTTGAAGAGAAGGGATGAGAGGCAGGCCCCTTGGGGTACACCCGTGTTCACTGGGAGTGCTGTGGAGAGGAAGGGGGAATAGGTGATTTGCTGTCTGCTAGTGAGGAATGAAGCGATCCAGTTGAGCAGTGAATCTTGGATTCCTAGAGAGTGTAATCTGTCAGAGGTTTGTGTGGTTAACAGTGTCAAACGGTGGCAAGAGATCAAGATGAACAAGTGCTACGCATCCTTCTGAGTCTCCAGTGACTTTGAGGTCATCACAGACAGAGATCAGTGTGGTTTCTGTTCCGTGGCATTGACACAAACCTGAATGTGCAGGGTCTAGGAGGTTGTTGGATTCCACTAAACAGTTGAGCTGAGAGTATGCAGTGCGGTCGATGAGCTTTGCCAAGAATCAGGTGTTGGAAATAGGCCTGTAGATGTTTAATTGGAGAGGGTAAAGGGATGCTTTATTTAGAATGGGTTTGACATGTGTGATTCTGAAGGATTCTGGGAAGATGCCAGAGGTAAGGGAATCATTAAGGACGGGCATGCCAGGTCTCCTGCAGATGTGGAGGTGAAGATTTCTTTGAAGAGATAGGCTGGACAAGGTTCAAGGGAAGAGCCAGATGGTCGGCTGTCAGACAGTAACTTGACAAACTCCTTGCTCGAGATAGGGTTGAAAGAGAAGAACAAAGGGCCTCAGAGGGCAGGAGGGCTGATTCTTGCAGAGTGGGTATTGGGTGGGCAGTGAGGTTGGAAAGTTTGGTACTGAGGGTGGCCACCCTGTCTAGGGCTGTTTTGTGGAAGTGTTCAGAGAGGCAGTTGCAGAACGTTTTGCGAGGAGGTGATCGGGGCAGAAGTGTAAGAATGGTTCAGGAATTCTGTGATGATTCTGTGGAGCTCTTTGCTGCTGCTGTGGCAGCTCAGGATTTTTTGTTGTAATATGCTTTTTTGGCCTTCGGATCTCTGATTTGTAGTTTTGGAGATGGTGGGCGTACACTGATTTGCTTAGAGGGGTTCTGGAGGCCATTGCACTCACAGGAGCGGTTTGGGGTTTTGATTGCCTTCAGTTGGGGGGGGTGAACCACCTGGGGGTTGGTCCTTTGTGGGAGGGACCAGAGCTGGAGGGGGTGAGAGGAAGGAGTGAGTCAAAGAGCTTGATTGCTGCAGGTCTATCCGTGGCCATGAGTGAGGGGAGGGCACATAGCAGGGCTTCTGCCCTGTCAGGTAATAACTTGACCTTGTTGCAGCACTTGAACTGGGATGGAAGGATAGAGGGATACAGGAAGACTTGGGAGGCAGGGGCGGTGTGCAGAGAGAGAAAGATATGGTTGAGTGATCTGTCCAGATGCGGGGTTAAAGGGTGGATGTGGAAATGAGATTGAAGGAGCTGTAAATGGCATCAAAGGTGTGGCTGGTAGTATGGGTTGGTCCTGTGATATGCTGGGTGAGGTTCAGTGCCTCTAGACTGTCGACCAGGGCTTCAGTCATGGTGTTGTTGGGGACGCCAAACCAGATGTTGAAGTCCCCCAGTAGGGTGAGTGCTGAGTGGTTAACTAATGTGGCTGCTAGCGAGTCGCAAAGGCTGCTGGCAAAGTGTCTGTTGTAACTGGGGGGCCTGTAGATGAGTAGGAAGCTGTGCGAGAGAGTGGGCACGAGAGAGAGTTTGGCTAGTAGGGATTCGCAGTTTGCTGTGAAGAGCTATGTTTCGGTGAAAGTGATGGAAATGTGTGATTTGTGAAGGATGTCTACTCCGCCTCCTCTAGAGGGTCTGTTGTGGGTGATAAGTGAGTAGTCGGTAGGGAATGCTTTGTTTGCTATTGGTTTGAAATCATCCAAGAACCATGTTTCAGTGATGAAAATGAGATCAGGATTGTCGAAGGTTAGGAGGTCATAGATGCTGTGCCTGTTTATGGCCATAGAGAGGGCATTGATGAGGAGGCAGATGAGTTTGGGGTAAGTTGCAGGGGTGTTGCTTCCCCGTTTGTCCGGGGCTGACAAGACTGGGGTGGTCAATGTGTTCGCTGGGATGATGTTGGTCACTGGGAAGGACAGTGTGATCGGTTGGAGTAAGTCGATCAGTATGACCGAAGGGATCGTGATGGTCAGAGGGAGGGATTCTGTTGGTGGGAGCAGAGAGTGTGGGTGATGGTTCGGGAAGAGGGAGTGGGCGGTCGCAGTCCTTCTAGAGAAGACTGGTGTGGGATTGGAGGCTATCTTGGTGGAGATTGGCTCTGAGGTTGGTGGGGGTGGCAAGTGGAGCTGGGCCGTTCAGTGGTGGCCGGCATGGTGCTGTTTGGGTTTGGTGCCCAGAGGATGGGTGAGGTGGTGTTGTTGTGGGTTGTTGGAGATGGAGAGTGGAAAGGTCGTGTTCAACGAGGGAAGTGGGACGCATAGATAACAGAGTGGAGTTAGGAAAGTTGTGGTGGGAAGACCAATGCTGGGCTGGTGAGGCATGTAGAGTTGAGGGTGAGGGCCGGTCCCTGCCTCTATGTTTTGTGTGTTTGGGTGCTAGAGGTGTGTGTGAGGGAGTCTGCATGGAGGGAGGTTGAAGCGATGCTTCGGGAAAGGGCAGGACGTACCATACTGAGCAAAGGGAAAGAAGTGGCTGGGGGTGGTCTTGTGGTGGTGGCCGGGGGGTTGAGAGGTTATGTGGTCAAGGGGCCGTGTTTGTTGAGGGAGGTGTGGATGGGGCATGGGAAGTGGATGTTAGGTCAGTGGTGTTGGTAGGGGCCAGGGTCGGGGAATGGTGGGAGTGTACTTTGGCTACCAGAGCACCGCCGGGATTCCTTTGCATAAGAGTTTGACGAAGTGTGATACAAGAAGGTCCCTAGGGTACTGTCTGTCGAGGAGAGGGATGGGAGTGGAAGGGGAGGCGTGGACTGAAGTAGAAGATGAGTTCCTGAAAGTTGGATCACGGATTGTGATGGTGGCGTGGTGGTTGTGTTTTTTAGAATACCAGAGGGCTGCTCTGGTCTGAGAGATGGACGCTCTGCGGTGTGTGGCTGTGGGTGGGTGTAGGGCTTATGCCCGTGTAGGCGGGATGAAGAAATGGGAGATGCAAAGGGTGTGGGCGGAGGTAGCTGAGAAAGGGGCATGGTTAGGGTGTTTCTGAGAGCGCCAGAGAGCTCCTCTGGTCTGGGAGGCTGGGCGGTGTGTGGCTGTGTGTGGGTGTAGGGCTTATGGCTGTGTAGGCAGGATGAAGAGATGGGAGATGGAGAGTGTGTTGGCGGAGGTAGCTGAGAAAGAGGCAAGGTTAATGTGTTTTTGGGAGTGCCAGAGAGCTCCTCTGGTCTGGGAGTTGGAAGCTAGGCAGTGTGTGGAAGTGGGTGGGTGTAGGATTTCTGGTAGGATGGGTGGGAAAGAGGGGTTGGAAAGGAGGAGGGGGTGGGCAGAGGTAGTTGAGTAAGGGACATGGATTTGGTGATTATTGGTGTGCCAGAAAGCTCATCTGGTCTGAGAGTTGGAAGCTGTGCAGTGTGTGAAGTAGGGTGGGTGTATGCCTTCCGGTAGGGTAGGCAGAAAAGGGGGGTTAGAAATGTAGGGGTTGTGGGCTGAAGAAGTTGGGTAAGGGGCAGGGATGGGGTTTTTCATGGTGTGCCAGAGAGCTCCTCTGGTCTGAGAGTTGGAGAGTGTGTGTGGTGTGAGGAGGTGGCAGGGGGTCAGTCTGTGGGTAGGGTTTGAGTGGAAGGGTTGGAGACTAAAATGTTTTGTGGCATGTATGCAGGGCTCATGAATGAGGGTGCAAGGGTAAAAAAGAAGAGCAGAAGTGGTGTTATTTGGATTGCCAGAGAGCTCTTTTTGTTTGTGAATTGTGAGGTGTGTGGCTGTGTGAAGGAGTGTGACTCTGGGCGAGTGTGGTTCTGATGGACTAGAATTGTGTGTGGGGGGGTGGTCTTGGTTGTCAGTGTGCCTGGCTCGAGTGTGTGTTGGCAGTCATGGTCGTGTTAGGGTCTGTCTTGGTGGGTGACTGGGGAGTAGGGGTGGCTGGGACAGGGACGCTAGGCCACCCCATTAGACAGGAGCAGTAAAGGGAAGAGTGGATTACAAATCTTGCGATAATGGCGTACAATAGAGTTGAAGCACAGCGGTAGCTGGTCTACAACCTACATTAGAAAATTCCAGCAGAGGGAAATGCCTAGGAACTCCTAAAATTGATAAGGTGGTCAATGGGGCAGACAACCAAGTTTTAAATATGCCAAATGTAGGAAACAGCTTAAATTGAAATTAGCAGGGGTATGATAGATAACCTAGAGTTGAACGACAGTAGTCGTATGAGAAACGCATACAATCGAAACACTGCAGTAGTTGGTTAGAGAATCTAGAATTGAAACTCAGCACAACCTAAGGTTGAGACACAGTAGTAATAGGAGAGATGCCTAGAATAGAATCAGAACAGTAGTGGGAGAATGCCTAAAGTGGAGATACAGTGGTAATGGGACAGAAACCTAGACTTGGAACACACAGGTATTTGAAAATACTCCTAGAATTTAAGCACAGCAATGGTGGGAGAAACGCCTAGGGTGGAGACACGGTAGTAGAGGTAAAAAGCCTAGATTTGAAATACAAAGGTATTAGAACGAACATCTAGAGTTAGAGAAATGCATGGAGTAGAAACACATCAGTAATGCAAGAAGTGGCTAACCCACACAGCCAATACAAAAGAACCATGTGACCAAGTTTACATATAGGGTAACTGCGAGATACAGCCAACCCACACACATAGGCCAACTATGGGATGAGGATGACCAATGCTGGAGTGCTAAATCCAAGAATGGAGAAACTATACAGAAGGGTTCAAAGCACGTAGCTAGCTTGTGTACGGTAATAAGAGTGGTAGGGTTCCAACGGAGCGCAGTAATGGCTGCACTCCCTGTCAAAATGGGAAAAACATCTACATTTGAGACAGAGCAGTAACTAGAAAACACCTAGATTTGAGATACCTGGCTAGTGGGAGAAATCAGCTGATTTTGAGACAGGAGAAAAAAAGCTAATTTTGAGACAGAGCAGTAACTAGAAAACACACAGATTTGAGATACCTGCAAGTGGGAAACACCTATATTTGAGACACAGCAGTAAGTAGAAAACAACTGGATTTGAGATACCTGACAAGTGGGAAAAATGCCTACATTTGGGACACAGCAGTAAGTAGAAAACACCCAGATTTCAGATACCTGGCAAATGGGAAAAACACCTAAATTAGAGCCACAGCAGTAAATAGAAACACTTAAATTTGATTTGAGATACCTGGCTAGTAAGAGAAAATGCCTACATTTGAGATGTGGCAGTAGATGGAGAACCACCTCCAACTAGGACACAGCAATGATTGGAAAACGACTTACTAGCTGGCTCACATGGGTGTACAAAGTTATGTACGGTGATACGAGTGGTATGGTTTTTTATGGAGTATAGTAATAGCTGTACTCCACACCTAGCCCACACTTATCTGATGAATCACTGCTGGTTGACGGTGGCTGGCTTCCCAGGCGAACACGGGCAAACAAGCAGTGGAGCTGCTTCTTCGGGAGCTGCCCTTTGCCTTGAGCCCTTAGACCGGGGCTGCCCAGGCAGGGGCGGGATGCCCTGAGATACACACTTAAAAGGGTTACCAGACCGAATTAGGGGTTGGCGGCAGGGTGGTGGGGAGAAGGGCAAAAACAGGAAGAGGGATACTGGAGGTGGAGGAGAGCAAGGACATGCCGCAGAGTGGCTAAATGAAACATAAAGTTAAAAACTGCCCCAAAATGCAGTCACAAATGAGCAGGGGCTCCGGCCACCTGCAATCACACTCAGCCAGTCTGCTGTGGCAGCTGGAAGGTCGCAGGGATACCAAGCAGGAGGAAAACACCCTCTGGGTGTTGCTGGCAGGGCACCAGGCCCAATCATGGTTTACAGTGGGGTGGAGGGTGGGAGGCAGGAAGGCAAAAACAGGAAGAGGGATATTGGAGGTGGAGGAGGGTAAGGACACGCCGCAGAGCAGCTAAATCAAAAGTAAAGTTACAAAATGCACAAAAATGTGGTCACAAATGAGCAGGGGCTCAGGCCACCTGCAATCACACTCACCCGGTGTGCTACAGCAGTTGGAAGATCGAACAGACACCAAGCAGGAGGATCACACCCTCTGGGTGTTGCCGGCAGGGCACAAGGTCCAATTAGGGGTCGTGCGGGGTGTGAGGTTGTAGTGGGGGAGGCAAAAACTGGAAGAGGGATATTAGAGGTGGAGGAGGGCAAGTACATGCCACGGAGCGGCTAAATCAAAAATTAAGTTAAAAATTCACAAAAATGCAGTCACAAACGAGCAGGGGCTCAGGCCACCTGCAATCATATTTACCCGATCTGCTGCAGCAGCAAAGATTGTTAAGCATATGGTTTCTCAGGGCGGATGTCCTCATATTTTTGCTGTGATTCATTTTTTTACCACTGTGCTCAGGGTCATTTCACCGCAGAGCCCCCTTATTTTCTAAATGTATACTACAAAGTGAATATTAATTCTAATACATTTAGTAGTGCCTGCCTATACGAAATCCCAGAAAGTACTTGTGCGCCACCATGTTACACCCGAAAGTGGTACACTACGTGATACCTTATGAACATGAACATTGTGGGTGGACTAATCCCTTGAGTCAATCATTGCTATTGTTTTAAAGAAGGCAGGAACAGTGTGCCGGAAGACCAGCTAAGTGCCTTTCGACGTCTCAGGGTCAAGCGCCTGTAATAGATTTATAGAGAGGGTTTGGGCCTAGCGGATTTGTGTGTTGGGAACTGGTTAATGCTAGGATGTTGTCCACTTGTCTTGCAAGCCAAATGTAATAAAACCATAATTCAATGCTTATGAACTAAGACGATTCTTTTTGTTCTGACGTCCACAGATTGACGTTGCGATTTGGACAAATTGCGCAACGCAATATGACATTAGTGGGGTGGGCTTCCTGCCATCTAAGACCCCACGTGCATAAGAAAGAAAATGTAAGGAGTACATTTTAAAACTCTGTGGGGTCATTTTTATTAACACTAATTGTTTTTGCAATTCATTTTTATTGTTTTACTAATTTAGTGTTTCATTTTTATTTATAACCTTGACACACCACTTTGACTCTTCTATAAAGTGTTAACAAAGCGTAAATATGTATTGAAGATTATTTGTTAAGAGTATATTTATAACTATGTTAACTGCAGAATTTAACATTTTGTTCTCATTCATTATAAATCCTTAATACAAATCCTTAATATGTTAAACGTGTTTAACAAAAAAGAAACTCTGTTGGGTTTATTGGGAAGAGGTGTTTCGGGTCAGTTTGTGGCATGCATGCCTAGCCGCCCGGGAGCCGAGGATTTTTCTACCACAGTGAGTGGGCAAAAGAATGACTTTTTTAGGGAATATGCAAATATGGGTTGGAAATTCTGGTTATTGCTGTGGTCTTGGCAATTGTCTATTTTTTCTACACTGAAATAGATCAAGCAAAATACTCGGAGTGTTAATGTTTATAGGCTGGTCTAGTAAAAAAAAAACCTGCAGGTCTCAGGTATAAGTATCTGGATATATCTTAATTTGTTCATCTCTGGAAGAGGCCACACTTGAAAGAGGCCCCTCTGTTTTTCTGGTTTAGATAGGGGAAACATTAAATGGGAGGGGGGGACAGGAACTGGTGGAATATTATTGTAATTATAATTGTTTATTTAGGACATGGCCACCAGGGGGCACACGGATGAGCTCTGCCTTCGTTTGAGCTCCAACGCCTCAGGTCCTTGAGACGATTTGAGCTCCCGTCTCACGACCCTTCCCCCCGAGACATGAAGTGAGGAGCTAATCAATGAAGACCCCCCCCCCCGACACCCAGGAGAAAACACGGACAAAATCGGCCACGGAAAAGCTGAGAAATCGCTGTCCGAATAAATGTGCTTCCCAGCGCACGTGAAGTGAAAGTGAAACTCGGGCTGAATGACACGGCTGCCCGGCGGTGGCTTTCATGAGCCGACCAAGGCCTGGATAAGCGGCCTACGCAGTGCCTTCCCCGACCTCCCCTTTCTCTCCGGCTGATCGTACAGGCACTGCCGTGAGCACACGGAGGAGGCGGAGACCGCGGACGGAACTCCCAGCGGGACTTCCCGCACGCCGGGTCACCGGGGACTGGCAGAAACCTGCAGGCAAATTCAGGTGAGGAGCCTCCCCCTGAGCCCACGGAACGGCGAATTACGCAAAGCAGCGCTCCCCAAACACTCTCCACGAGTGCAGCACCACACGGGCAGGCGCCCGCAGCCCACCTGCTCGCGGCCCCACCGCGGGATGCCCGCCGCTCCCAGGGAGCTGTGAGTCATCGTGCCTGAGAGGAGGCAATAGTATCCGAGGTGCCCATCTACCACCGTATACTGGGCCCCCGGACCCCCAAAGCCGCCAGAGCCCCCACTAGAGGCGCGCCCTGAGCGCTCCCACATAGGAGACCGGCGCCTCCTGTTGACGGGGACTGACCGCAGCACCACAACACAAACCACAACAACCCAGAACTGGGAAGGCTACCAGCGCCTTGGCAAGCCCAATAGACTTGGAGTTTATATGCCTCCACTTACCACGTTGATTCAGCCCCTGACCCCTCATGCTGACTAATGGGCAGAGGAGTGGCACCCTATACTGAAGATCACCATAACCTCCATATTGAGTGGCAGCAAGCAACACACCGCCCTGAAATGAAAGTTGTAAGAGGTGCGCCCTAAACGACCGCACGCCAGCACGACACAAGGCCTTTCGGGCCCTCTTATGGATACCCCTGTACACCGCACTCTACTACTACCCTGTTGACTCAGGTTCCCTACTACGGGTGGTACCTGAGGCCTGCAATCTCCGACGCTGCCAGTAAACGGCAACTTCTGCATGAACTGCGAACTGGAGCTGGACACCGTCGGCCCTCTCCCCCCACAGGGTACAATTTCAGGCGTACCCATCGGAAGACTGGCTCCTTGGCTCCGCAGACTGTTCATTGAAGACCCCATTGGCCTCACATCGAGCCGCATATCGAGCTAAATATTCAAGTCTTCCCTGTTCCTATGGTCCTACGCAACTCCAAAGAGGGTAAGGCCCCCGATCCAGGGGCGTGTGCCTCCTCTGACTCCAGACTCACCTTATGAACGTACGACACAGGCTAGCTAGATTCGCCTATGCTCCATCCCCACCGTTCATCCGAAACAAAACTACCATGTCAACAGACACCTCGGAAGCGGGTGCTGCTGCTACCAAAGGGGACATCGCCGCATTACTAAGTGAGATAAAAAACATGGGGCCAACCTTGGTGGTAAAATTGATAAAATCACCCAGAGAATGGACAGCTTTGAAGAAAGGCTGGAGGGTGTCGAGAACTTAAATGGACATGAGGATACGAAATATTGAAAAAAGGGAGGAGGAGATACGTCTCAAAATGGACGATTCAGAAAACAGAGAAAGAGGGAATAACCTACGCTTTTCTGGAATTCCAGAACGCAAAGGTGAAACTAAGAAAGACCTCAAAGATACGATCCACGATATCATAAAAAGTTTAACAGCAGATGAAGAAATCGACGAACCCAAAACTGAACAAATACACAGGGCGGGTGGACCGCCTGGCGGTCCCCGTTCGATCCTGGCCAAATTCCACTGATACCAGGTCAGAACTAGGATCCTTGAAAAGGCCAGGTCCGGAGGCCCACTCACAATGCGAGGTGCCAAAATTACGATTTTTCAGGACTTATCCTCACTCACATTAGCTCTAAGACACCTCTGCAGCCCCTTGACGAAATGGCTCAAAGAACAGGGCACACGATACAGATGGGGATACCCCTTCTCGCTCACCTTCGAGCATGCAAGCAGGAAAATCGTCCTTCGATCAGAGGAGGAAATCAAGGAATGCATCACTGACCTCCTGGGAACAGGTCCAAGAGATGACGAAGGTGGCGAAAAATGAGCGGGCTGGAATGGAATGGGAGCTCCAGGGCCCTAGGCGAAAAAGAGTGAAAGGATCAAGAAAATACAGACGCCCCAACAACACGCCCGATAGCAGAAAATGAAGATATGTCTCATGATTCCTACGAATCGACGCATTGATATCCACAGCTGAAACACGGGATGCCGACCCCCACAGAGACTGAGATCCAGGAAGATAAGTGACACGGGGGTCGCTGGATGCAGAGCGCCCCTCTGAAGCAAGAGGGGACACGAACTTCCGCAGGAAGACCCGGGGAACGCACGTAACGTTACACTTCTGTATGTTTATTGTTGGTATTGTTGAAATATATGATGTTGGGGGGCAGGAGGGAATGAGATGGGGGCTCACCCTTAGGTTAAGAAAGTATACTTGATCGGGACCGTGAGGCAACGGTCCCCACTGATGGTCCGACAATGGACTGAACACTGTCACCAAGTCCGTTCCGGACGCTGTCAAAAGCTGCTAATGCAGCACCCTCAGCTCCTGGGTTCACTCGAGCGCCACCAACTCTGGAAGGGAAGGGAGAAGGAGCGAAGGGGTAATAGACACTTGGAAAACGTACTAGCATCATCTGGACTACCTCGATATACCAAAGATAATCTGAGACTGGGAAATCGCATACTCGTTTGTCCACCGAGAGTGCGCAACTCCCCCCAAAACCGCCAATGACGGCATCATTCGATAAGTCTAAAGGCAGGGACCTGCTCAGAGTTGGGACCATTAATGTGAAGGGCTTGAACTCACCAACTAAGAGGTCACTGGTGCATAGAGAATTTCGCAGATCCGATATCGACATTCTTCTTCTCCAGGAGGTGAAATTTGCAAAGGGAGAAGAGCGGAGCATCCTCGGGAGGCGGGGAGGCCTGGAGTTTTGGGGCTCTGGTCCACTCAGGAAAGGGGGGGTCGGAATTTTACTCAAGAAGGGATTTGCGGTGGAAAAGACATGGTCTGATGTGAGTGGACGGGCCCTCCTGATAACGGGGAAAAATTGCGAAAGTCCAGGTCACAATTGCCACAGTTTACTCACCCAACAGCGGACAGGCCGCATTCCTTGGGAAAACGATCCCTAAAATAATGCTAGAAACCGCAGGACACATCATCGTAGGAGGTGAGTTTAACCAATGGGTAGACCCGTCCAAAGACTGGAAACCAGGTAAACCTGGAACGAGAAACCAACATAGAGGAGACCGTACTGAACTGTCCGCCATTATGGAACTATACGACCTAAAAGATGTGTGGAGAATTCTGCACCCCAGTGAAAGTGGATTCACCTTCTATTCGAACCCCCACAACACATTCACTATATATTCCTTAAGGCCGACTTCACAGGCACCACACGTTACTCCAATATCATCCCGATAATGTGGTCAGACCATGACATGGTATTAGTAGACATCAACTGGGCCGACTTACCTGTTACTGGGGGGGCTTGGCGATGCAACAAGTCCCTCTGGAAAGATGTGGTTTTCAAAAGCAAGATGGAGACTGAGATTGATGAATATTTTAAAAGAAACAACAATGGGGAAGTCTCCAAACAAACGATCTGGGAGGCTGGGAAGGCCACATGGAGAGGCATACTAATATGTGAGGGCTCCTCTAAGAAGAGGGAACGTAAGATTGTATTAAATAGACTGCGTGGTGAAATACATCAGCTAGAAGGGGAAGTAAGGAAGAACACTGAGGTGGACCCTGATAAAATAGGCGCAGCCCAACGTAAAAGGGAGGAACTAAGGCTGTTAGAACACGATCAAGTGGTACGCAAATTGCAATTTCTCAGAAATTTTACGTCAAGGGGGACAAGGCTGATGCACTATTAGCAGCCAGACTTCGGGAACAAAGGGCGGAACGCAAGGTGAAGGAGATATTAGAGACCCCCACAGCTCACCTCCCCCGCCCAATACCTGAGTGCTTCGCCAGCTTCTATGAAAACATATATACCTCTGAAATGACCTCTGCCCAATCCGACACAATCTCCTACTTATCCTCAATCACTATGCCCACAATAACGCACACAGAAGCTGAGCTCCTTTATACTCCAATCACTGAACAGGAGATCCAAGATGCAATCAAAAGACTAACGCTGGGGAAATTTCCAGGCAAAGACGGTTATACTGCCAGCTTCTACAAAACCTTTAGTGGGCAACTAACACCTTTCCTAACAGAGCTCTTCAACGAGATAATTGATACTGGGGTCGCACCGGACTCTTTCAAGAGAGCGCTGATAACCGTGATTCCCAAAGAAGGGAGAGACCCCAAACACTGCGGATCGTACCGCCCCATCTCCCTCCTTAATCTTGACGCCAAGATCTACGCTAGGGTACTGGCTGCAAGATTGGAAACCCTAATGCCCCACTTGATCCACCCTGACCAGGTCGGGTTTATTCTCGGGAGACAGGGAGCCGATACTATGCGCAAAACATTACACCTCATCCATGCAGCCCACAACCTCCCCGGCGACCCTGCCCTCCTGTCAATCGACGCAGAGAAAGCCTTTGATAGGGTGGAGTGGGAGTTGCTGTGAACAGTCCTACAGAGAGTAGGGATAGGCCCGAAAATTCGGGATGGGATACGAGCAATATACACCTCCCCCAATGCGTCGATATTTGTAAATGGAGAACACTCCAGATGGTTCGAACTGAAACGAGGGACCAGGCAGGGATGCCCCCTCTCTGCGATCCTGTTTGCACTCTCCCTCGAACCACTAGCACAGAAAATGAGAGATGCCCCCAATATGGAGGGAATGCGATTAGGGGTGATGGAATATAGGGCAGCACTATATGCAGACGACATTCTTTTACACATAACTAACCCTACAGAATCCATCCCTCACACACTCAACCTAATAGACGAATATGGCCGGTTCTCTGGGTTCAAAGTAAATAAATCCAAGTCCATACTCTTCCCCCTCAGGGGATCCCCTGAAGAGAACAATGTCAAGTTCCTCCCACTAGGCCTCAAATTAGAACACACCACATTGCAATACCTGGGTATACAGATCACTAGAACCCTGAATGACCTCTATGAAGTCAACTTCCCCCCACTTCTCCGGCGATTTGAGGCTGACCTCCAAAAATGGAGCAAACTCACGATTTCTTGGCTGGGGCGAATTAATGCTGTCAAAATGGTATGCCTCCCCCGATTCCTGTATCCCTTCCAAATGTTGCCAATTGAGATACCTAAAAGGTTCTTCACAGAGGCCAAAAAGATCATGATGAGATTCATCTGGCAGGGGAAGAAACCGAGAATTTCATATAATGCACGGGTACTCCCTAAAGACAAGGGAGGAATAGGGCTCCCTGATTTGAGAACCTACTACAAAGCTGCTCAGTTGCGTGTCCGAATTCCACATCTTGGGGACCATAAGAACCTCGAATGGGTATAAAAGGACAATCACTACCTGTCCCCCGCCACGGTTTCAGAATGGCTATGGACCCCATAGAAAAGGGTGCAAAGGAAAATCAAAGGCCACCCCATACTGAGCACTATATGGAGCATATGGCGAATTGGCAAAGAAATGCGCAAAATCACTACCTGGCCATCCCCGCTCAGTCACTTGTGGTCACCCGGTATAAACAATCATATTCCCAATATGGGGAGGTTCCAATCATGGTATGAGGCGGGCCTCGAAAGGGTGGGGCAACTGCAAAGACAGGATTCGTTCATCACGCTACCAGATCTGACGGAGGCCTTGGGTATAGGCACTCTATCTACATTCCAGTTTATCCAATTAAAAGGCGTACTAACAAAGCCCGAATGGAGAGAAAAGCTTCAGAGAGATCTTACCCCATTTGAGAAACTCTTGGACTCCAAATCTGAAATGAAAGGTCTTATATCCGTGATGTACCAAGAGCTAATAGCGGCGGGAGAGGGAACCACAGACCCCCTGAGAGCCAGATGGGAAAGAGACTTTGGAGAAGAGATACTCCCTGACCAATGGGACATAATGTGTAGAGCTGCATCCAAAGCCTCCATATCTAGCCAATATAAACTCCATGCTGTCAAACTCTTACACAGGTGGCAATATGACCCCCTTAGATTTTCCAAAATGTCTCAAACAATGAGTCCGAGAAGCTGGAGAAAATGTGGCGAAACTGCTAATTATTGGCATATGTGGTGGGGTTGCCCGCATATCAAAGTGTTTTGGGCTGAGGTCTTGGGATGGATCAAAGAAGTAGACGGGATTCAAAGGGAAGTTGACCCCTACCTCATATTGTTCGGCCTAGAAAGGGAGGAATATGACTGGCTCAGGGTGAAAGGTTTAGCCCCCCAACTATTGTTGGCTGCGAGAGCTCTATTAGTGATCAAATGGAAATCCCCAACAGTTCCACGAAAGAGCGAATGGATCAACTTGGCCTCCAACATCTATTTGATGGAAACAATCACTGCCTCCTTACATAATAAAGTGGCCAAATGCGAAGCATTATGGATGGACTTCAAGAATAAATATATCACACCAACCTCTGATTCCCAACCGGAGGAGCCCACAAGGCCCTGACTCGAGACCCAAAACCCAATGACATCAAAGTCGGGGAAAATTCATGTTAAGCGGTGACGGTATCGCCAGACATTGGAACTGTGTTTACTGTGCCTCTCTAGTTCTCACGTTATGCGATTGTTCATAAGATGTATGCTAATCCAAGTAGGGGAGGGGGGTGGGAGTGGGTTGAAGCTAACAGTTGATGTGATACACCCAGATACATGGAGCTACTGCCAAATTATGGGACTCAAATGATATAATATGTTCTGTCTTAATCAAACTGCCATGTGCTAAGGGAGGTGTATTACACAATGTGCACTTTTTTGTTTAATGTTTCCATTTTGTTTTTTGTTCTCTTAAAACTAATAAAACCAAATCTAAAAAAAAATAATTGTTTATTTATAACACGCTTAATACCCAGAAGTTTTGAAGCGCAGACCCAGGGATTGAACCAGTGTCGCTCTGTGTCGTCTTGCTTCTATGGCCAACATGTTGCCCCTGAGCTATCCTCCAATGATAATTAATGCCTGCCATTTAAATAGTGAGGGAAGGATGCCCGCAGGTTAAGTGCCCCTAAGCCCTTTCAGGACCGCTCAGCAGAGTCTGTGGTAAAAGAATCCCCTCCCTTCACAGGACCGCAAAGGAGTGGAGCCTGACAAAACAAATCCCAAATATTAGGGACCACAGTGATTTATAGAGGAACTATGCACGGTCATCCAGTGCTATAATCAAGCTTGGTCAGACATGAACCAAATCATTAGGGTGGTGATGCCACCCAAAGTGAGATAGCGACTTTTTGAGCAAGCTACCTGGCCGGGAATCGATCCAGGTATAGCGGATGCCCTTGTCAAGGTAGGGAGAGAATTACAGCCATCCCTGAGATCTGCCCCATAGAGGCTCATTTGGCCAAAGTAGAGAACTCCTGACTATACAGGCTGATTAAAAGTAGAATTCGCCCAACATTCAGGCATTACTAAGTTGATGAGACCACATAGAAGGCTATTGCAAACTCTTCTGTAGCCGGACTACTGCCCAAGGTACATGCACAGTTAAAGAATGTGTTCATTGGGTGGCAGACTAAATCACTAGTCAGCGCCTGCACCTTATAGTGATTTTGCGATCCCGCAAAATGCTGCGGAAAAACAGCTGTTTAAAAAAAAGTGGAAAAGGGTAGTTTTGCTGAAACACCCCAGTGAAAAGGGCAGTTTTTGCAAAAACTACCATTTACAAATAAAAAAGGCACACAAGGCAAGGTTCTCAAAACTTTTTGGGACGCAAGAAATGAAATGCACAAGCACATCTCATCACTTGTGCCAAAAAAAGAGCAGCCCTATCCACTATGGCATCTGAATGGGAGCATATACGATATGCCCATTCAGATGGCCTTTTTTACCCCTTTGCGCAAATCAGGGTCTGTTTCTGCACATTTAAAAGTGCATCCCACATTTACAAACAAGCTACACTTTTAAATGTGCAGAAATTGTAGGGAACCCTATGTACCAGCTTCAAATAGGCACACAGTGGGTGCCACTGCATGATAGGGTCTTCCTGACCTGGTCATACCATTTTTATTTGTTTTACAGCAGAGGTATTAACTGCTGTTATCTCATCTGCATTTCTGTTCCTCAACTAGGATAGAAATGCGTTTTTTGGGTCGCATTTTACAAGGGCAGGCCCCTTAAAGGCCCGTCACAGAGAAATTTGCTAGGAGCCTGTTGGACAGCAAGTCTGACACAATATTCAAGTCGGCTGGCCAGCGGCCAGTACATCATTTGTCCCACAGCTCAGCCCTGTGGAAATGCGCAGGTCACCTTTGAAAATAAGGTGACCTGCTCATTTCCTAAAAATGGGTAATCTAAAAATAGCATATGCTCCACTCTGAGGATCTGGGCCTAAATCTACATTTTATTAAACATTTAAAAATGGTCACACCATGTGAGGGACAGGAGATAAGAGGGGGTGATGGGTGACATGTGGAGTGGTAGGCAAGAAAGCAGAGGGAGAGCAGTGGGTTAGAGGGTGAAGCGGTGGGCAAGAGAGCAGAGAGAAAACAGTGGGGCGGTGGGCCAGACATCAGAGAGGGAGCAGCAGGCCAGAAATCAGAGTGGGAGAGGAGGTATACAAACTAGAGCTGAACCTGGGCTGAGGGGGAGAAGTGGGCCAAATAGCAGAGAGTGATCGGTTGGCCGGAAATGCTAATGTTAATGTTAAAGGTATTTGTACCGTGCACCGTTACCAACAGAATTGGTCCCCAGGTCCTCAGGCCGATCTGCAAACTAGAAGGTGGGGATGGGTTAGTAGGGTGAAGGGGGAATAGGAGAGTTAAAAAAGTGGTGTGCTGTTGACAGCTTCAGTTAGGTTTTCACTGTGCGCTTAGCTTTGGTGTGAATATCGGACTGATGCGAGACCTTGTGTGCTTTTGGTGCAGTTTATGTGTTGTTCGTTTGTTGTTGGGGTGAGGTGAAGTGTATGCGGTTTGCTGAGCGAAAAGATGGTTGTGTGGAGTTTCGTGTGAGTTAGGTATGCAGAGATTTGAGCATAGGGTTAGTGGGTTATATTTCTCTTAGTCCTTATAATTCTTGTCTTGTTCTATGTATCCGGTTGTCCTATAGGTAGGCATATTTTCCACTTTTTCCTTTATTGTCCGTCTAATTGTTATGAGTGATGGCATGGCACGTACCCAGCTGTTTTGTCTTGAGCTTAGTGCAATAGGTAGGGGCGTGTCTTGCCCCCCACTCTGGTATTGGTGCTGTAAATTAGCAATCACCCACTCCCTTGCTATCTATTTTCTGTCGGTGGCCCGTTGTTGCCTTTGTGTATTTTGTAGGCAAAGGTTTTTTTGATATATCATCCTTGCCCTTCCATCCCGATCTGTGATCATTTTTGGTATCATTCTATCATATCCGTCTTTCAGTTGGTAAATTGATATGCCGTAGATTGTTCTTCCTTAACTTCTGTTTACGGGCGATAGCTTAGGGGGATTAGGAAGATCGGTTTCTTCTCTCAGCATTGTTTCAGCTGTGTATATGCCCCCATAGGCGTTCTTCTAGTTATGGAGTGAAGAGCCAGGATTTGAGAAGTTTTCTGAATAGGAGGTGATTCCTTGTGTTACGTATGTTCTTTTGTAGCTCGTTCCAGGTTTTTGGGTTGAGCCGAGAGAAAGAAGATCCTCAGAATTTCCTTTTGTTGTTGGGTTTTGGTTCCAAATGGGTGTCACTGCTCGATCTGAGCGTCCTTGTTGGGCGATGTAGGCTTAATTTGTCTCTTAGAAACTCTGCGCCTTGGTCGTGGATTGCTCTGTGCGTAATGCACATTGATTTGAACTTGATTCGCTGTTTTATTGGTAGCCAGTGTAGTGTTTTCAGCGCTGGTGTGATGTGCTCTCTTGGGTGTAATTTGAGAAGCAGTCTGGCTAACGCATTTTTTATGCGTTGTATTTTTTTAGAAGTCGTTCAGGCATGCTCAGATATAGGCTATTGGCGTAGTCTACAATGAACATGACGAGACCGATGACAGTGAGTGTTTTTTTGGTGAATGACAGGAATGGTAGGATCCTTTTTACTGCTTGAAGGAAAAAGAAGCATTTCTTGATTAGAGCGTTTACATGTGGCTCTAGAGTAAGTTTGTTGTATATCAGGACTCCCAGGTTTCATGAAATATCAGTTTGGGGAAACCTGTAACCCACATTGCCAAGAGCCAATATACAAAGTCAGGCAAACATTGTACAAATCTCCTCACAAGAGATATTGGTGTGGAGAAACTTGGAACAAGGATTGCTTACCAGTAGAAGTTACTCCTGGCAGGCGAGTAAACCAAGAAATGTTTAGAGCTTCCAAAATACAAAAGTGTGTCAAACTGGGGTCTTGTAACTTTTGTTTCACCTATGATAACAGAACGGGTTTGCTCAAATATGAAGTTATTTAGTGAATTTGGTCTGGAGGTTTTTATGTTTGAATCTGCTGATACTTGGAGGGATAACAGTTTCCTATGTAGAGGTAGGAATGTGCAATAAGAGGTGATGTATTATGCTATAAATGCACCCCTCAGTTCTTGCTCAATGTCTGAGATTGAAAACTACGCAAATGCTGTCAGAATACAGAGCAAATGGCTGAAAGCCCAAGCTGAGGAGGAATGACCTGGGGTCGATCAGATGGTGTCTTATACTATGCTATCCTGGAATACACAGGGTCATTGCTCCTTTCTGGTAAATCCTGCAGGTTGTAATGAATTATAAATGTCTGATCTTTTTGTCCTGCAGGAAATGTGGATAACGACCCCTTTTCACATGGATGGTTTCTCCACTATTTTTCAGCTGTCTCGGCATGTAATCAAGGGTCGCCCCAAAGGGGGACTCTGCATAGGGGTAAAATATGTGTATACGCTTAGACAATACCAGAAAACTAGGGCACCGGAAAATCTATTAGCAGCAGTACTGGTGGATTTCCCGTCAACTCAAATTGACGCCCTAGTGCTGGGTCTATAAGATCCTCCGGGGGAAAATCTACATGCAAACTCATCGAGGCTGTCCTTGACACATAAACACAAAACAAAAGGGGTGGTATTCTATAGGCTGGGGGTTTCAATAGAGACTGTTTGCAGGGTGGATCTCCCTCAACTGAGGAGGGAAAGGGCAAAATTGGTATGGGATGTGATAAGGATTGGATTGCTATCCTGGCCGTGTTTGATCTGACTGCGCTCCCTATGGTAGAGGCGGGGACTGATTATACCTGGTCAAATGTTATCTCTTTATCCTTGAACTTTGTAAATGGAGTCATCAGTGAACTAGGCCCTGCTTTACAGACCAAAGCTGTGCCGATGAATGACCATGTTACCCGTAAAATGACTCTGCACATCTCTAATGGTATGCCCAGGATGAAATTGAAATCCAACCCTACTGTAAATCTACAGGGCAATTGCCTTTGATTGTCCCAGTTGAATATAAACAACCTAAAAAAAGGAATTAAAAAGTTGTAGAAATAACAGCCCCCTCTGAGGCAGGAGCTCCATCCGACCACTTCAGGAGCAGTGGCTAGCCCAGGAGAAGACCGCTACATTGCCAGAACGACACAGTAAGTGCTCAGCTAATTGCGCAAGAATACTGAAAATTACAGCCTACAGCTCGAAAAATCGCTGCATTGCTTTCCCTGAAGTTCTCTACAGTAAATAGCGTCCCTGCCACCAGCTATCAGGAATCCGTGTTTTTGTCAGCAGTTACAGTCACCTGTAACTCCCACCCTCCATTGTGCACCACAAGGAAGGCACCACCTTCCAAAATGGCCGCCCAGCATTCTGCCTTAGCACCCACTGCCTAACCAGGCCCAGGCTGTGCAGCTAGGCACTGATTGGCTACCGTGCTCCTTTTTTCCACCTATCCCGTGCCAGCAGGCGTAAGCCGGCCCACGTCTCCAAGGCCCAGGGAATGAAGGCTGCCTACTGTCCAAAGCCTGAGAATCATCTGTCCAGCCCCCTCTGAGGAGCAGAAGCTACATCCGACCACTGCAGAAGCAGTGGCCAGCCCAGGAGAAGACCGCTACATTGCCAGCATGACGCAGTAAGCACTCAGCTAATTGCGCCAGAATACTGAAAATAACAGCCTACAGCATGAAAAATTGCTGGATTGCTTTCCCTGAAGTTCGCTTCAGTAAATAGCATCCCTGCCACCAGCTATCAGGAATCTGTGTTTTTGTCAGCTGTTACAGTCACCTGTAACTCCCACCCTCCATTGTGCACCACAAGGAAGGCACCACATTCCAAGATGACCGCCCAGCATTTTGCCTTAGCACCCCCTGCCTAACCAGGCCCAGGATGTGCAGCTAGCCACTGATTGGCTACCGTGCTCCTTCTCATCCCATCCCCCGCCAGCAGGCGTAAACCGGCCTACTGTCCACAGCCGTACACGCCGTTCGCCAGAACCTCTGTCCACCTAGCCCCTGACTTGGCTGCTTCCTGACCAGGACCCTCTTTTGCAACCACCAACTCTGCCAAGGTAAACTCATCTACTATACGAACCAGTAACACAGAGCCACATGCTTACCCTGCTCTGCGACTAAGTCGGACAGCACACGCTACTACCCCAAGTCCCCCATCATACCTCCACTAGACTCATCACTAATGAAATGTATGAACCCATTGCAATAATACCCAAAAACCATTGCCAACTATTTACTGTATGCATCACACCATTATAGGGCCGATTACCCTCCTTTCAAAGTTAGCTACTGCCCACTTGAAATGCTTGGTCCAACTGCTATATGTGATTTGTATACTGCGCACCATTGAAGCGCCCACTGGCCACCTCCTTAAAACTACTGCCCATTTTATGTTTGCTGCCATATGTGATTTGTATGCTGCACACCACTGAAGCGCCCTTTGCCCACCTCCTCAAAACTATTTCCCACTTTATGTCTGCTGCCATATGTGATTTGTATACTGCGCACCACTGAAGTGCCCACTGCCACCTCCTTGAAACTGCTGGCCATTTTACGTTTGCTGCCATATGTGATTTGTATGCTGCGCACCACTGAAACGCCCACTGGCCACCTCCTTAAAACTGCTGCCCATATTATGTTTGCTGCCATATGTGATTTGTATGCTGCGCACAATTGAAGCACCCTTTGCCCACCTCCTCACAATTGTTGCCCACTTTATGTCTGCTGCCATATGTGATTTGTATGTTGCGCACCATTGGAGTGCCCATTGCCCACCTCCTCACAACTGTTGCCCATTTTTAGCTGCCCATTGCCAAAAGCTGCCAGCCCTTATAAACACTGCTCACAGTGAACAACTTAATCACTCCAATCCACCCAGTAGCACACTCTCTGAAACATGTCACCCACACTCCCACACTCACACAACGTTCCACCTACACCTTTTCTACCAGCACTTACTGCAGGAACCCGAAAACCAAAGCCTGTCTGCCTACTTCCTACACTGAATCACACTACCACCCTACCCAATCCACACCACAGCAAACAAGCCAATTCTCACCCTATGCCCCTCCTCCTGAGGAATCAAAGGCTAGGCTCCCGATCCACCCGCCTCTCACCCAATCTCAAAACACACCCAGCCAACCCTCCCCCCACCCGCCATCACCAATGCCCATCCCAATGCCAAAAACACCCAGCAGAACTGCTACTCCTACTAGCACCCATACAAAAATCAATTCACAAAACAACCAGAAAACACAACTCCAATGTGCACTCAACGCACGCTCCCTACCAGCACATGCCCCAGAGATTCACAACCTCATCACCAATCTTAACCTAGACATCATAGCCATTACCGAGACCTGGCTACACAAAGCTTCAGGCCCAGCCATCTGCCAAACCCTACCACCAGGCTACATCATCCTTCGCCAAGATAGGACCTCTAAGAAAGGGGGAGGGGTCGTCCTAATTCTCAGGGAAAGTCTTAACGCCAGGCAACTAAAAACCACTGAGGCTGACAACTTTGACATGCTATTGGTTAAAATATCTCCCTCACCAAATGACACCATAAGTCTTCACAGTGTATACTGGCCTCCAGGCCCAACCCTTGACTTCCAATCTAACCTCACCCACATCTTAGGGGATAACCTCAAAATGAACACAAGAGCTATTCTCCTAGGTGACCTCAACTTAGGTTTCAAAGAGCCCAAAGAAAAGAAAGGCAAAGCGCTCGCTAAAGCAATCCAAGACTTAGGTTTCACCCAACTAGTCAATGACCTGACCCACTCCAAAGATCGTATATTAGACTGGATTGCAGATCACAACTGTGCGGCCAACATTAGCTCCAACACCCCACGCCCATGGACTGACCACCATCTACTACACTTCTTCATACCCCAAAAAACACGAGATAACCCAACCCCCCCTGCGCCAGCCACCGTCGCCAGATCAAAGAAGTTACTCACTGTAGAAAGAATCCTCCCTCTTCGCGAAGCCTCAGCGCTTGCCCATCCCACATCCAACAATCCCACAGTACTTGTAGAGATCTACAACACCACTCTCAAAGAGGTATTAGACACTATAGCCCCACTACAAAAGAAAAAAGCCAAGCAGATACTTCATGGAAACTCATGGTTCACACAAGAACTCATGGATGCCAGGACCACCAAAAGAGCAGCACTAACAGCTTAGCAAACAAACATCACCACTGCCACTAGAGACACCTACCTCTCAGTTGCCAAACAATACAAGCAAGCCATCTCTAAAGCTAAAGCTGCCACTTACAACTCCAGAATTGAGAAAGCGAACTCCCAAGCCAAAGAGTTATTCGCCATTTACAATGAGCTTACAATTCCCCTAACTCCTACACAACCAACCGAGAAAGACGAAACCTGGTGTAACAACATCCAACACACCATGTTAAACAAGATAAAAACACTCCAAAACAAAATTACGACTCAATTCGACAAACTGCCTAAAGCCACACCACCAGCATCAAAGCCCTCTGCCACCTCACCAGGCGCAGACGCTCCACATGGCACTAACAAACCTACTCCATTTGCCTTCAGGGAAGTTACAAACCCTGAAGTACTACTTATCATGAAGTGTATCAAACCTTCGTTAAGTAAAGGGGCCATATGCCCAGCCAATCTAATCAAAGACTGTGCGCCGCTCTAGCCCCATTTATCACTACCTTTATAAATGCCTCCTTCACTAACAGTACCATCCCACTCGCCCTCAAGGAAGCCTGGGTACGGCCACTATTAAAGAAACCTACCCTTGACCCTGACTCCCCTAACAACTACCGACCAATTTCCAACGTGCCATTTCTGCTAAAAATTCCCGACAAAGCTGCCTACTTACAGATCCAGGCATACCTAGAAACTCAACTCACAACATCCTAGGTAAAAGGCAATTGGGCTTCCGCCCATGCCACGCTACAGAATCAGCCCTACTGGACCACAAGAACCAATTACTTAAAGCCATGGACAAAGCCAATTCCTCACTACTCCTACTCTTGCATCTCTCGGCGGCCTTCGACTTGGTTGACCATAAAATCCTGTGTAAACACCTCACCGAAACAGCTCACTTCTCCCCAGAAGCCACCACTTGAATCACCTCCTTCTTGAGGGGCCGGGCTATGAGGGTCTTCTCCGACCAGGCTTCGGCCTCTACATCCACCATTGAGTGCGGAGTACCACAAGGATCATGTACCGCCCCACTCTCTACAATATTTTCACCCTTCCCCTGTTCAGCAACCAAGAAGAATTCGGCATAGCTTTTACCAACTATGCCGACGACACACAAATTCTTCTCCCCTTAACAGGAAACTACGAACAAGACCTAAACACCCTCCAGAAGACATATTCGCGCATCCAAGCTTGGATGGCAGTCAGCGGTCTCTGTTTAAATGGGGAAAAACAAAAATTCTACTGGTAGGCCCAAAAGAATCCCTAAAAAAACTAGATGATAAATACAGCTCCTTCAGTATTGAGAACACTGTGATTACAGCCTCTAATGCAGTGAAAACCCTCGCCGTCTATCTGGACTCCACCTATCTATCATCCTCAGCTGCACTCACAACCAAAATCATAAATGCAGTAAAACCCCACCTGTCGCCAAACAACTGTCTTAACATTGCCAGAGCCACAATTGGTGCAAAACTTGACTACTGTAACAGCCTACTCCTAGGCACCTATGCAAATAACATGAACAGACTGCAAATTGCACAAAACAGTGCCTTACGCCGCCCTAAGCATACTGAGGAAATAGCACATCTCCAAGGCGAGGAAAGATGCCCACTGGTTCCCAATCAAAGAACGCATAACTTTTAAGGCCCTGACGATCACATTCAAATGCCTCGCCCAGACCGCCCCAGCCTACCTAGCAGAAAGAATACACCAGGCTCCTGCCCACAGACCAAAACGTGACCAATACTCTCAACTCCTCTTAGTACCAGCATTCCACAGAGCCAAAGCTGGTGGCACCAGCTCCGAAGTATTAGCCCCAAAAGCCTGGAACGCGCTTCCACACAGCTTTAGAAACGAATAATCCCTCACAATATTCAGAAAGGTGCTAAAAACAAATCTATTTAACTAAACCATCTCCGAATGTATTGCCTCCAACACTGTTCCACTGTAATCCTGGAACACTCAGCACTGACTTTCAACCTGTGAAATATCTGTTATAACTTGTATTACTACTTCTGAAATACTGGTCCTAACGTGTATTGAGTGAATAATTTGTAACAGCGCCAATTTGCCCCTGCGTGGCTTGGGCGCTTTATAAATCCAAATAAATAAATAAATAAACCGGGATTTGCCTCTCATGAAGTATGATTGGGACCTAAAATCTATGCTAACAATACTTACAGCTCACGATAAGCGAAATTGGACAGTCAAATTGAAAGGCCATAAACCGTGGGTCCCCTATGATGCTGCAATTGCAGACAAAAAGCGTCTGACCAAGGCGGAGTGCCGAAAAAAGTGAGGAGGTCTCATGCATGGACCACAGTGGATATGAAGAGCAGACTGTCCGAAATAAAGCAGGCTTACAGGCGACGGCTCAGAGGTTACCGTTATGAAGATACAAATAGAACATGGAATTATTTAAGTGGTATCATTCATCACTCATGACTCAAAAAGATTTTGGCATATGATTCACCGCCTTAGAAGCCGACAATTAGCCCTAGAGGTCAGTCCCATTTCCGTTGAGGACTGGTCTGCCCACGTAAAGAAAGGCTTCTAGCCATGGGAAGCCAAATTGCCCAACCTTAAGGATTCCCCGATGGTGGGCACTCCTGTTTGGCACCAAGTGCAGGCTTCTGATTGTGTTGAATTGATCAAGAAAGTCAAGCCGTCTATGGCTACGGGCCCTGACGGGCTCTCAAACATTGTCCGAAAGCAAGATCCTACCCTCTGGGCTGAGATCCTGAAAATACATTTCACTCGCATTTATAAAACTGGAATTGTTCTGAGTTCATGGCGAGATTCTATTCTGATCCTAGTCTATAGACAGGGTCTCAGGACCAATCCCGGCTGTTACAGGCTGCTAGCTATGCTGGATTCCACCTCTGCAGACATTTTGCTCAATATGCTGATCCAATGGTCTGATGAGGAACACCTGCTCGCTAAACATCATTTCGGTTTCAGAAAGGGCCTCGGAACAAAGCATGCCATTTGGGTTCTTATGACTCTTATTTCAGATGCTTATAAGTACCCAGTAATTCCCTTATATGTCTGCTTTGTAGATTTTAGTTCAGCATTCAATTCAGTTATTCGTTCTAAACTGTGGGATAAGTTGAAAGGGTCGGGCAATGACTCTTCACTACTTTATTTTATTAGGCAACTCCATAATAAAACGAACGGTACAAGTTCGATTTTCTCGGGACAGTGCCTTGACGCCGCCCATTGAGACAAAGGTTGCGTCTTGGCACCATTACTGTACAATTTGTACATGTCCGACTTGGATAGGGCATTGCTGGCTACTCACAATTATCCTCCCTGATATGAAGGTAAAGCAGTAAATACCCTTACATATGTTGATGACATTGCTATGCTGGATAGAACACCAATAGGCCTACAACGCTCCCTGAACACACTATTAATTTATGCAGAGGAGAATAGCCTAAGCATAAATAATGGTGTTTGGTAAAAGACCACATGTGTGAAACAAATTCAACTGGACACTGCGGACAACAAAGGTGGAACAAAGTAATTCTTACAGGTATTCGAGGATCGGGGTAAAAGCTACCTCCTCCTTCATCCAGCTCTATTATTCAATAAAGCCCAAGATTTGGTGCAGGTTGCTGGTCTTGAAGAATGTGATTGACAGGTGGGGTGGACGATCACTGGAGGCAGAATTGATTGCCTACAAGACTGCAATCGTCCCCGGGATTCTCTATGCTTTGGAGATTTTCCCTATGAGGGCAATCAGTTGGTTGCCTAAATTTGAGAGAAAAATCCTGAGATCACTGTTGGGCATACTGGGCTCAACACTGATTGAGGTGGTAAGACTAGAATTGTGCCTCGAGTCTCTTATATCTTGCTGGGTTGTTGCCGCTTGTAAATTGTGGGTTGCTATAAAGTTTGGTGGGGGAAGACATGCCTCCCTACTACATGCAAGTGTGATACATACAGAACGATTCTCTTACAGTGTCTGGTTCAGAGAATTGGAGATCACGGTGCTCGCTCACTGCCAAGCCATAGCTTTAACGTGCTCCTGTGAACAAGAAGTCCCTGTTTTTTTGGGAAAAATTAATGTTGGGGGCAGGAATTACGACAGATCATTGACCATTGCAGAATTAGAAGGAAGGCACACATATACACAGTTTACTCACCAGGAGAAGTTCTCTCATGGCCCGTGGCAGTACTTGATAAAGTGGCACTATCCAGCATTGATACAATATGGTCTATCAATGCGCTTGGAAATATTTCCCGTCTTTGGAGTTCGGGGCGCCTGGTTGGGTATCTCATTCAAAGAACGTTTCTGTCGATTGCGTGGCTCTCATATTGAAACTGCAAGACACGTCTTAACATATTCTCCCAATCTGAGTCTGTACTACATCAAGGCATATGCAAACTTTAGACTCTATGTAAGCGACCAATTCTGGGATATTCTCTTTGCGGCCGAGTCGTATATGGTCGTCTCTGCCGCTTATCACCTTTGGCTAAGGGTAAACCCAATGTTGGTGGAAAAAAGGTGTCTGTTGTCTCCAACTAGTTGTAATAAGGGAACCATTTGAAGTTAATTATGCTTGTGCCGATGAAATGAACGGTTGATCAGAATGATCAGATCTTCTTAAAATTTTAACTGCCATGTTTAGTATTCTTATTTATGTTTCTCTTTGGTTGTTTTTCTGTAAATTAGTTTTTCTCTTTTAAAAAAAAATTTGCCGTTCCTTTTTCTTCTCTAAGGGTCCTTTTAGTGGTAGTGTAAAAAGTTATTTACAACTGTATGTACTTAAATAAATTTAAAAAAAACACAAATAAATCCTGGAAATATCGGTCTTTGACCGGCCATCTGTTGGAAAGACTTGAATACAATTAATTGCAGATTTACAAATGATGTGTACTATGCATAGTAACAAAATGCTTGCATGCATCAAACAGTCACAATCAGGTGACTATAGCAACCAAGAGGAAGTGAGCTGTAGATAGGGAGAAAGGATTTATTTATTTATTGTTCATTTCTTAGGCGCTTATACAGTAAGTCAATTCTGTTGCAAAGTGGGGGAAGATGAGGGAAGAGTGTGATAGAATGGGAGAAAGAATGCAAGATGCAGAAGTAGCAGGCAGAAAATGAAGGATTGTATATTGTGGGAGGAATTGGGTGCAGAAGGTGTGAGCTGGGATTATGATTTGGAGTATTGCAGGGACTGGCGAGTGCAAATTGTGCCTTGGCAGTGTGACAGAGCACATGAGTATGTGTATGACAGAGTGAGAGGTTCGGGAATGCAAGTTGTGATGGGGAATTGGTGAGATGTGTCAGATGTGTTGGCGAAAGAGGTGTGTGAAGGTTTGGGGTTTGGAGAACATAGAAGGGGAATATTTTCAAAATTACAACTGATAATGATCACTACTGTCAATAATATTAAATAGGCATGCAAATTCAACCAAAAACATAGCCCAAACAAACATTGAGAAAAGACTCTTCCTTTTAAATTGATACAAAAGGTAAAAATATTGACACCCTGGGTCTCTTGTAGCCTTGGACACTGCCTCTTTCCTTGAATGTGCCAATCTTACACCCTCCATTCAATACAAATGTGCCATAAAAATGCTGCAATAAATAAAGTTTTGTACCACAAAATTTGCCATTTCATGCTGCAATATCCAGGAGGGCCTGAGCTAATGGTGGTTGCAAATCATTGTGTAGCGTGTCAACAGCAAACAAAAGCAACCTTCTGATGTGAAACATTCAGGGGCATGTGCAAGAAGATACAAAAAGCAGAGAAAATTGCCCAAGGAGCGGGCAGACCACTGAATAGGAATAGAGGTGGTCCGCTCCCAGGACAAATGGGACCAGAAGGACAAGCATGAGGCTACCCAGAGCAGCAGGACCAAGCCAGTAAGTTGGGTCAGCAGGATCAACAGAGATAATAGGGTCCACAGGGACTGTTAGGACAGCAGGCACCACCAGAAAACCTATTTATTTGTGATTACCGTAAACAGGTGGGGCATTGGACTAATCAGTGCCCATGTACACTGCAGATACCAAATTTTCAGGGCATTCAGGGACAGAATAATGTTCAATAACCCCATGCAGATAATTCTGCTACTTTCTTGATACCAACCAGAGTGGCTCAACTCCCTTCCTAATCTTCATGGTCCAGCATTTATGCCCAGAACTCCTCTCATTCCTCAGGGAAACCAAGACCCGTTTTGACTAGATCAGGACAGTGAGGTTCCAATGGACCCATTAATCCAGATTGGCTAACATGGCCCATATGTACAATACTGGGCTCAACACTGATTGAGGTGGTAAGACTAGAATTGTGCCTCGAGTCTCTTATATCTTGCTGGGTTGTTGCCGCTTGTAAATTGTGGGTTGCTATAAAGTTTGGTGGGGGAAGACATGCCTCCCTACTACATGCAAGTGTGATACATACAGAACGATTCTCTTACAGTGTCTGGTTCAGAGAATTGGAGATCACGGTGCTCGCTCACTGCCAAGCCATAGCTTTAACGTGCTCCTGTGAACAAGAAGTCCCTGTTTTTTTGGGAAAAATTAATGTTGGGGGCAGGAATTACGACAGATCATTGACCATTGCAGAATTAGAAGGAAGGCACACATATACACAGTTTACTCACCAGGAGAAGTTCTCTCATGGCCCGTGGCAGTACTTGATAAAGTGGCACTATCCAGCATTGATACAATATGGTCTATCAATGCGCTTGGAAATATTTCCCGTCTTTGGAGTTCGGGGCGCCTGGTTGGGTATCTCATTCAAAGAACGTTTCTGTTGATTGCGTGGCTCTCATATTGAAACTGCAAGACACGTCTTAACATATTCTCCCAATCTGAGTCTGTACTACATCAAGGCATATGCAAACTTTAGACTCTATGAAAGCGACCAATTCTGGGATATTCTCTTTGCGGCCGAGTCGTATATGGTCGTCTCTGCCGCTTATCACCTTTGGCTAAGGGTAAACCCAATGTTGGTGGAAAAAAGGTGTCTGTTGTCTCCAACTAGTTGTAATAAGGGAACCATTTGAAGTTAATTATGCTTGTGCCGATGAAATGAACGGTTGATCAGAATGATCAGATCTTCTTAAAATTTTAACTGCCATGTTTAGTATTCTTATTTATGTTTCTCTTTGGTTGTTTTTCTGTAAATTAGTTTTTCTCTTTTAAAAAAAAATTTGCCGTTCCTTTTTCTTCTCTAAGGGTCCTTTTAGTGGTAGTGTAAAAAGTTATTTACAACTGTATGTACTTAAATAAATTTAAAAAAAAACACAAATAAATCCTGGAAATATCGGTCTTTGACCGGCCATCTGTTGGAAAGACTTGAATACAATTAATTGCAGATTTACAAATGATGTGTACTATGCATAGTAACAAAATGCTTGCATGCATCAAACAGTCACAATCAGGTGACTATAGCAACCAAGAGGAAGTGAGCTGTAGATAGGGAGAAAGGATTTATTTATTTATTGTTCATTTCTTAGGCGCTTATACAGTAAGTCAATTCTGTTGCAAAGTGAGGGAAGATGAGGGAAGAGTGTGATAGAATGGGAGAAAGAATGCAAGATGCAGAAGTAGCAGGCAGAAAATGAAGGATTGTATATTGTGGGAGGAATTGGGTGCAGAAGGTGTGAGCTGGGATTATGATTTGGAGTATTGCAGGGACTGGCGAGTGCAAATTGTGCCTTGGCAGTGTGACAGAGCACATGAGTATGTGTATGACAGAGTGAGAGGTTCGGGAATGCAAGTTGTGATGGGGAATTGGTGAGATGTGTCAGATGTGTTGGCGAAAGAGGTGTGTGAAGGTTTGGGGTTTGGAGAACATAGAAGGGGAATATTTTCAAAATTACAACTGATAATGATCACTACTGTCAATAATATTAAATAGGCATGCAAATTCAACCAAAAACATAGCCCAAACAAACATTGAGAAAAGACTCTTCCTTTTAAATTGATACAAAAGGTAAAAATATTGACACCCTGGGTCTCTTGTAGCCTTGGACACTGCCTCTTTCCTTGAATGTGCCAATCTTACACCCTCCATTCAATACAAATGTGCCATAAAAATGCTGCAATAAATAAAGTTTTGTACCACAAAATTTGCCATTTCATGCTGCAATATCCAGGAGGGCCTGAGCTAATGGTGGTTGCAAATCATTGTGTAGCGTGTCAACAGCAAACAAAAGCAACCTTCTGATGTGAAACATTCAGGGGCATGTGCAAGAAGATACAAAAAGCAGAGAAAATTGCCCAAGGAGCGGGCAGACCACTGAATAGGAATAGAGGTGGTCCGCTCCCAGGACAAATGGGACCAGAAGGACAAGCATGAGGCTACCCAGAGCAGCAGGACCAAGCCAGTAAGTTGGGTCAGCAGGATCAACAGAGATAATAGGGTCCACAGGGACTGTTAGGACAGCAGGCACCACCAGAAAACCTATTTATTTGTGATTACCGTAAACAGGTGGGGCATTGGACTAATCAGTGCCCATGTACACTGCAGATACCAAATTTTCAGGGCATTCAGGGACAGAATAATGTTCAATAACCCCATGCAGATAATTCTGCTACTTTCTTGATACCAACCAGAGCGGCTCAACTCCCTTCCTAATCTTCATGGTCCAGCATTTATGCCCAGAACTCCTCTCATTCCTCAGGGAAACCAAGACCCGTTTTGACTAGATCAGGACAGTGAGGTTCCAATGGACCCATTAATCCAGATTGGCTAACATGGCCCATATGTACAATACAGTACAGAGGGAATATTGGCACCTTGCCTAGCAGACATTAGTAGACACTGGGTCAAGAAAGTCAGCCCTGCATATAGTTTCCCCAATGTGCCCGTGTCCACAGGGACCACAAAAACAGTGTTCATATCAATTATCTGAGTCATACACACAGTTACAGAACCCCTCACAATCACACTAGCACCTATCAATGGCACACATGCCTTCATATGGAGCCCCTCAGCAACAGTTATTTTGTTAGGCAGAGATCTATTATGCAAACTCAGGTGCAGACTCTACTGTACCCCGGATACATCAGGAGTATAGACTATACTAAAATGTCGACCAGTACAATTACTGTGCTTTTGCCCCATACTAAAATTCAGTCCGAATTTTGGTAAGGGGCAAAAGCACAGTAAAAATCCCACATCCTTCCTGAGGCTACCCATTTCAAAGTGGTAGACCTGTGCTCAGCATTTTTCTCGGTCCCCATACTTAAAGACCGTCAGTACCTATTTGCATTTTTACACAGAGGAATTCAGTTCACCTCGACCAGTTTACCCCATGAGTATACAGAGTCCCCAACACTGTTCTCCCATCAGTTAAATAAAGATTTAGACAGCATCAAATTTCCGGGGAAGTCAGTTATGGTTAAATATGTGAGCACCTTGCTAACGCCTCACCATCATATGAGGCATGCAAGCAGTACACAGAGGTCTTGCGCACTGTTCTTGCTGAAAAGGGACACAAAGCATCTAAGGCAAACGTATACGTATGTAGAGAAGTCTATCACTTGGGCATTACATTACCATTGGCCTCAGTTAATAGCCACCTGCTGAAAAGAGGCTGTTGTGACAGGGACGCTTTTCCGGCCTTGTCAGGGGAGGGAGCCCAACCCCAAACACCCCACCCGGTGCTGGCATGTGTACGGGCAGGCCCCGTCCCAACCATGCCTTACCTAAGGGTGGCTGCAGCTGGACCATAGCAGGTCCTGCTACAACCACGAAGACAATGACGCAGCAGGATTCGGAGAGGCTAGGTTGTTTATGTCAGCCTGACACACTAGTCTCCAGCGGGACACCACGGGATGCGGCGGACGGCACAACACCGGCCGCCAGGAAAAGGGTAGAGCCAGCAGTGGGAAAACTGTGACAGGGCAGCACACCACACCTGCGAGAGAGCTGCAGGCCACTGTGGTATCAAAGGGAGACTGGCTCCAGTGGCAAGCATCTACTGGAGCACACACAAGTATCATTAGCTACTATATCACCTGACATTTTATAATAAAGAAAAGCCAGGACAATAACCCCACTGGTCCATCAAACCACAAGGAAATACTGACATTAAAAAGAACTAACACTAACCCACCAGCGGAACAGTCCCTCAGAAATTATAAGTTACTCACCATAGTGACTAACGTATTCATCGTCCATAGTCCCCTTTCCTCTATACTTTATGGGTGTTCTTCGCTAGGAACGGGAGACAGAACCTTTTTCACCAGAAACATCATCTTCCCCTTTAAATTTAGATACGCGCGGGGCGTAGCCCTGGGAGCATGCGCTCCCCTGACTCTGTCCACCGGCACCACTCCTCAGTCCCCTTTGAAGCGTCAACAATATTAACATTGCCTAATGACACAAGTTCTATTAGGGGGAGGACAGTGGGCCGTACGGAGGAAAGGGGACTATGGACTGAGAGTATGTTAGTCACTATGGTGAGTAACTTATAATGACTCCTACGTCCTGTCCCCTTTCCTCCATACCGTATGAGCGATTACAACTGAATGTAGCCCCAGGGTGGAGAGTTGCCCCTCTTAAGAAAACAAGTTCCTCAACACTGCCTGGCCAAATGCTGCGTCCGACCTGGCGCTGGCATCCAAGCAATAGTGCTTACAGAAGGCCAAGGGTTTAACCCACATAGCCGCTTTGCTGGTAACCAGCCACGGAACGTGTCTTGGGAAAGCTACTGCCGTGGCTTTAGCTCTGATGGTGTGGGCATGCATTTATTCTGGCAATGTCTTGTGCTGCTCCTCATACGCCTCCTTCATGGTCGTAACCCTCCACCTTGCTATGGAAGTCTTGGAGGCCTGACAGTCTGGTTTTGATCCGCAAAGGTGATGAAGAGGGCGTCTGATTTACGGAAACTCTTGGTTCTGTCCAGGTAAAATCCTAGGGCACATCTGACATACAGACAGTGCAATACCCTCAGAGCCTCATCCTTAGGGTCCATGAAGAATGTTGGTAATGCTATCGCCTCATTCAGGTGAAAAGAGGAAATGACTTTAGGTAGAAATGCAGGGTGTGTTCTGAGCACCACCTTGCCCTTGTGAAATGTAGTTTATGGCTCTCAAGCCACAAGCACCTGTGTTTTGCTGATTCAGCGTGCCGAGGTAAGGCCCACTAGTAGGGCTGTCTTGATGGTAACTAGCTTGAGGTCCGCGGATGCCAAATGTTCAAATGGTTTATGCACAAGGGCGCCCAGGACCAGATTAAGGTCCCACACAGGGTGTGGTATCTTGATAGGCGGAAACAGTCTAGTCAGACTCACCAAGTGCTTCTAAACAACTGGATTGAGGATGAAAAGAGCTCCTTGCCCGAGTTCTTGTAGGCCCCAATGGCCACCAGATACGTGTTGCATTTTTCTACCTGCTCCCCTGAATGGGCGAGGTGCACTGACAAGAATAGGACGTCGTCCAACGAGCAAGTTAATGGATCAATTTCCTTCGATTCTGCCCAGTGACAGAATCTGGTCCACTTCCTTTTGTACTGACTCCTGGTAGCGTTGCTCCTAGTCCCTTGCAGGATAGCCAGGTTAGCCTGTGACATGTGCAGATGCTTCAGGGTAACCTGTTCAGGAACCAAGCTGCGAGGGCTAACTTCTGCGGGGCAGGGTGAACCACTGTGCCCCCCTTCTGGGAGAGTAGATGTGCTGGGTTCACCGGGATGTGTATCGGGGCTGATCCGACAGATTGAGAAATTCCAAGAACCAGGGTCTTGCGTGCCACCATAGCACTATCAGGATGAGCAGAAGGCCCCGTGACTCCCTGACCCTGCAGATGACCCAGTGCACCAAGGGAGTGGGGAGAAAAGCGTACGCGTTCATGTTGTTCCACGGGATCTGCATTGCGTCGCCTTACGAACCCCTGCCTTGCCCCATCCAGGAGGCAAACTGAGGGCCTCTCCTGTTGGTACAGGTGGCAAAGAGGTCCACCTGTGGATGAGCCCACCTGGTGAAGATCCCCTGAAGGACATCCTTGTTCAACTGCCATTCGTAATTGTCCGAGCCCAGCATGCTGAGCCTGTCCACCTCTAGGTTGGACTCCCCCGGGAGGTGGATTGACGACAAGTGCATGCTGTTCACCAGAGTCCACTCCCAAATGTCGATCGACAGTCTTCAGAGGGGAGGAGATCTAGTGCCACCCTGCTTGTTAATGTAATACATGCAGGTGGAGCTGTCTGTCTGGCTGAGAATAGACTTGCCGTTGATAACGGGGAGGAAGGCTTCGAGGGCAAGCCAGATAGCCATCATCTCGAGCGAGCTGATGTGCGCCAGCTGCTCCTGATGTGACCATACTCCATGGACACTGTGGCTGTCCAGGGTAGCCCGCCATCCTTCTAGGGATGAGTCTGTGGTAATGGTGACCCGAGGTGCCGGTGCCGGAAGGGCCTGCCTATCCACAGGTTGATGTCTGTACCCCACCAGACTAGATCCTGGTGGAGATGTTGTGGTATGCTGACCTGCTCCACCTAAGATCCCTCTCCTGATTCCAGAAGGTTGAGAAGTGCAGCTGCAGCCTCCTCATTTTGAGCCTTGTATGTGTCACTGCGGGAAGACATGCGGCCATGACTCCCAGCAGGTGTTGGAACCACCACGCCGAGGTCATTGCTCTGCTGAGAAAATGTCCGGTTGCCCTCTTGACAGCTGCGATCTTGTTCACTGAGGGGAAGATCCTCCCTGACCTTGTGTCCCATATCAGGCCCAGGAAGGTGAGACTCTGCATGGGCAATAACTGTGACTTTTTGAGACTGATAAAACATCCCAGGTCATATAGTGTATCCATGAGGGCGGAGGCGGTGTGCTGGACCGCCTCCGGAGATCTCTCCCTGACTAGCCAGTCGTTTAGATATGGATAAATGTGATGGCCCTCTACCGTGAGTGGGATTGCCACTGCGTTCATTAGCCTTGTAAAGACCCTGGGGGCCGAATTGAGTCCAAAGGGTAGAACCCTGTATTGAAAGTGAAAACCCATGATCCTGAACCTCAGGAAGGACCGATGGGGTGCCCAGATTGGGACGTGTAGGTAGGCATCCTTCAGATCCAGGGAGGACATCCAGTCTCCCACACACAATGTCTCTGCTACGAAGGCTGAGGTAACCATCTTGAAATTTTGGAGGGGAAGGGGAAGGTTGAAGGAGGAAAGGTCCAACACAACTCTCACGCCAGCCTGGTTCTTTTTGTTTATGGCGAAAATCCATGAATAGAAGCCCAGGCCCGGCAGCGAGGCTGGGACTTCCTCCACTGCCCTGCTCGCTGCAAGTGAGCGGAATTCCGCCAGCAGAGTTGCTCTACCAATCTGCCGGAGTGTATGGGAGGAAGCTGGAGAAGGAGGAATCGGGAGTCGGAAACCCGTGGACCACAGAGAGGATCCATGGGTCTGTAAACTTTGTCTGCTAGCAGTGCACCTGAAGGGCAAGCCTACCCCCCACCAGAGACTCGTGGATCCGGATAAGCCTGTCACAACTTCTTTGCCGCTGAGGCTGAGGAGGGGGACTGGAAAAACCCTTGTTAGCCACCTTGTGTTGTTTGCGCCTGTGCTGGCTAGAGGATCTGTACGGTTGTCTGGACCGTTTCTCGTGGAGGCCCCCAAAACCTCTGAAGAACCGACCTTTGTCCGAGCGCTGGTGTGTTTGGCTGTAGGTCTTGGGTGTGGACTTCGTCAGAATAGATCAAGATTTCGCTATCTGGGAGCTATTCTTTTTTTTATCAAGTTCCTTATCCGTTGTTGAATGGAACAGGTCAGCCCCCTCGAAAGGAAGGTCTAGTATGCGCTCCTGCATGTCTGGGTTGAATTTTGTCGCCTTGAGCCAAGCCATCCTTCTTATGTCAATGGCAATACAAATGGCTCGGCCTGATGTGTCAATGTGGGCATAGGGAATACAATGGAGAGAGCCCAAATTCCACAAGTGTGGAGTCCTATCTTATTTTTGGGACTTAAGACTACACAAGACTCGAAAAGATAGGACTTGGTCCTTTATCAACAGTTATCCATTCATCTGAATGCCATCAATTAGTTCAAAAAGTACAAATTTTAATAGAAATTACAAAATTGTCTAAAATACATGATTAGACCCTCTAAAAAGATACATATGTATCGTATTAACAAAGACAAACATCATGCACAATCAATTCTAAAGAATCTTAGAGATACTGACGTTACTGATCTCTAATTAAATCCCTGTTGTGTAGTTCTTCTAGATCAGAGTTACGATTATGATTCATAAGAATTTTTTTGTCAGTCTAATTAATTAAACTGTCTGAGTGAATTGAATATTCCAGTGAAGGGATGTTCTAATTCTAATAATGGAATAGAATTAGAATAGAAGAATAGAAAAGATAACAATGAATCATAATCGTAACTCTGATCTAGAAGAACTACACAACAGGGATTTAATTAGAGATCAGTAACGTCAGTATCTCTAAGATTTTTTAGAATTGATTGTGCATGATGTTTGTCTTTGTTAATACGATACATATGTATCTTTTTAGAGGGTCTAATCATGTATTTTAGACAATTTTGTAATTTCTATTAAAATTTGTACTTTTTGAACTAATTGATGGCATTCAGATGAATGGATAACTGTTGATAAAGGACCAAGTCCTATCTTTTCGAGTCTTGTGTGTCAATGTGGGCACCATGGACTCCATTATATCTTTTGCAACGATTTTGGCCTCCACCAGCCTGGCCTTGAAGCAAGCCTGGCTGTGGGTGGGGAGCTCAGAAAGGAAATCTGCAATTTCCCGCCACAGCGTCTGGTTGACAGCCGCCAACATGGCATCAACATTGGCCTGGCACAGGTGAAGAGTGGTGTTAGAGTACATTTTCTTCCCAAACGCCTCCAATAGTTTTTCCTCTTTGCCCAGGAGTGCAGAGGCCGAAACCGCTAATGAGGATTATGGCTCAGAGTATAGTGATGCTGCCGCTATCACTCAGGAGTGCGGTTGGGGGTGTGCCGACAATAGGAGAGTGTCCCCTTCCGTTTGCCTGTACTTAGCATCAAGACACCTGTTGGTAGGCTGGGTATAGTGTTGCTTGAGCCAACCTTTTTTGGCTAACGCTTCGACATACTTTTGAAGTGGAATTCCAGTTCTAGTAGGAAGACGTAGCATAAGAACGTCAGCCAGTAGCCCCGCCTCCAGTTGTTCCACCTGTGGCTGCGGGATTCCTAGGTACTCGCCAGGCCTGCCAGTTGCTCATGAAAAGCTTTGGCTGATGATGGGGTGTTCATGTCTTCCTCCTTGTCTGTGTCCACTGTTGTGTCCTGAGGATCCAGGGGTGCTGGAGGAGTGCTGGGCGCAGGCAGCTGTGGCGTGCTGATTATCAGTGCAGGAGGCTGCTGATGGGGCAAAGCCGGAGCTACCGTGATTGGTACAGGCATGGGAGCCAGGGACTGAGCTGGACCCAGGGGCGGTACAGCCGTGGGTGCTTGCGGCTGTATAGGAGGGAGCATGTCCCTGATTACGCTCCTGAGGATGGTACCCATCTGTGGTGATCTCATGAAGGCGAGGAAATTCTCGAAGAACCTGTCTTCACAAGCCAGAGGTGTGCCTGATGGGATAGGCATGGGTGTAGAGTCCTGAGGCTGCTGTGTCCTGGGCGTGCCCTGTCTCGCTAAATTGGGCCATGTGTATCTGCCTTGCAAAGTGGAGGGATAGGATGTGGTCCAGGTGACAGGCGTTGTCCAATCCCACCTGAAAGTGCGGTTCCCTGCCTGATCTCCGAAGGGAAAGGACTCCGAGTGAGTTGTGATTTTGTCTGGCCCAGCAGCCATTTTGTTTTTTTGCTCTGTGCCACGTGCCTGAGTCGTGGTACTGGCTGAGCTGGGACCGGCCTCCATCAATACGCTGAGCAGTGGTGGTTGTGAACTTCCCTGCACCTCAGATCAAGGCCTACTAGGCAGAGAGCCCTCAGCCATGGTGCCAGTAGTTCTGCGTGCAGGCGCCCCCTCAGACATGGGTGCTGTATTAGGGCATAGCCCCTCGGGTTGGGACCCGGTAATAGCGCCTGTGACCCTCGGCCTGGGGGCTGGTAGCTGGAGCAGCCTCTGTATTGTTGCTGGTTTTAGGACCTGAGAGGTCCCTCCCGCTTGGGTGCATCCCAGGGAAGGAGTCACACTTGCGGGTGTGGAAAACAGGGCACCTACCTTGGGCCTGGTCTTCCATTTCACAAATGCTTTAAGGTCCTCTGGAGGCGATCTTCTGAAGACCTCCCACCACCTGGCTAGTTGATTCTTGAGCACATGCAGAGTCAAGGCGTTGCACGCGGTACAGCCGTCCCAGTTGTGGTCTGGGCCAAAGCACCAGAGGCAGGGGGCGTGGGTAAGGGACCCTCGCGGGTTGGACACCTGCTGAAGCCCGCCATCGTCGACATGTGCCAGGGAGGAGCATGGCACCAGAGGACAGAGAAGTACCTAACAATTGGAATAGAAAAAGGAAGACAAGAACACTTCTCTGGGGAAGAGCGCTCAAAATTATAAGGCCGGAGGCCTAACCCAGGAGCGCTGGTGAAAGCAATCCATTCCCGTCGACGCGGAAAAGAGGACTAGGGAGTGGCGCCGATGGGCAGAGTCAGGGGAGTGCATGCTCCCAGGGCCATGCCTTCGCGGGCATCTAAATTTAGAGGGGAAGATGACTTTTCTGGTGAAAAAGGTTCAGTCTCCAGTCCCTAGCGAGGGGCGCCCATACAGTATGGAGGAAAGGGGACGGGATGTAGGAGTAAAGACCTTAGCCTCCATGGTAGAAACGTAGAAAGGCTGCATGGAAAAGGGGCAAGGCTTACAAGCCCTTTAGAAGCCTCCTAAGCCCTTCCCCTGTGACGCTCCTGGTGATAGGTGAGCTATTGGCTAGGGTAAGAAGCCAATCCCGAAAGAGGGTGGGGTAATTAAGGAGGAGTTGGGGAGTTATTTGGTGTGCATGAGTTGGGTGAGGACTGGGGGTGGAGTAGGACGTCTGACAGACCAGATGAGGAGAACATGCAAGGAGTGTGGAGGTTACTGGAGAGAGGTGTCTGTGGAGTGTTTGTGTGTGAGAGTAAGGAGTGAGTTTAGTAGTGGTAGAATTGGAATAGAGAGGAGGTGTAGTAGTTGGAAGTGGAGGTAGCAGTCAGAAGAAGTAGTTGCAGTAGGAAGAGGTAGTTGCAGTATTACAAAGTAGCTGTATTAGAGTGTGGTTGTGAGAGGAGAGAGAGAGAGAGAGAGAGAGAGAAGTAGCAGTAAAGCTGTAGTGGAAGTATAAACAACAGGGGTTAGAGGTAGTGGGTAGTGGTAGTGGGTAGTGGTAGAAGAGAGGCAGTAGCAGTGACAAGCGGTAGTGGAGCATGAGTAGTGGTAACGGGAGAGAGGTAGTAGTAGAAGGAGATTGAGTAGTTAGAGGAAAAAATAACAGCGGAAACAGTGGCAGAGTGGTGGTTGGAGGTAGTGGTAGTAATGATAGAAGGAGCTGAGAAGGAAAGTACAATCAAAGGGTGGAGGTAGGAAGGAGGAGTGCAAGAGGGACAGAAGCATGGTGGGGAGGATAACATCTTGGGACCCAATAGAGTAGAGGGTCAGGTGAGACAGTGCGTGAGTGATGTGTTTGTGGAGCTGGGTGGAAGGAGAAGCCATCCCTAACTCTCCTAGAAAACTAAGCAGGGCTAGGTAAGGGGCAGTTAGAAGGCCCCTAGGAAGTTAGGAAGCCATCGTCTCAGGGAGAAGACCATTAGCCCTAGGATGTACAACAAACAGTAGGAGTCACCTGGCTGTATTTCTAACACCTATTAAGGACACCTGGGTTAGGGAGGAGTAAAGGCCAGGGGAGTCGAGAGAGGGAGGGACGGCCCTAGCACCCAAGACCTCGGTATACCCGATAATCTGTCTATGTGTGCCAAGGTCATAATTTGTTGTAAAAATCATGAATAAACACCCTAATACTGACCGACAGAGTCAGTGTGGTTTTTTGTGTCGGACCTCATCAGACAGTGCACGCAATTCCCAAAACTCAGACTATTAAAGAGATTAAAGCATTTTTAGGAGTGGTCAGGTACTGCTAACAACGGCTCTTAGCATTGTTAAACCCCTACAACAATACGAGGGAATGAACACTAAAGAGCCTCTGCAGTGGTCTCCAGAGGCTGAAGATAAAGAATAGCCTACCTAGCACACTTGTACTAGAACTTCCAAATTATAAGAACGGGTTTACCCTATACTGTTGTTAAGACATTCGTTCTCTGCCATAATTCTCTGCAGCCATCCACCCTGACAATAAACATACTTCTTGTGTGATGAAGGGACATCAGACGGCTGGGAGTGAATTTGTTAATCACTGCTCTACATCTCAACTCTGTAACACATACACATGGGTTTTATACAACAACAACAAATTGCACAACAATGTACCTTACATTTAAACACATTTTAATTGGCCACTTTACTAAAGGTCAAAACATCACTTATTCCCCATCGGTCATAAACACTTCCTGAAACACATGACTTCCTAGGATAACTAGGGGCTTTCCATTTTTCTGAAATTACAAGGCCTGTCTTGCAACCTTTACAAACTGAACAAAGCAAGTTTCTGAGAATGAGGCATTTGATCCAGACTTCTTAGCACATTCTGTACAAGGCCATTTTGCTCTGATTATCTGTTTCAACCTACTGCCAAATTTTATTTATAGAAAACCTTTTAACGCCACCGTTGGAAACTGTATATTCCTACCATTTAAACTGATGAATCCCCTCATACTTGCTTCTTGTCCAATACACTCCCTTTTCTACCCACGGAACGACATGTCTGTGCTTTCAGCAATTTTTTAAACACTTATAGGATTCTGAGACATGCAGCCGTTTAAAATACACTTGCTGTCTTTTACCTAACTTATATTTTACATCAGAAATGTATATTCTGTGTTAATGTAAGGTTTAAGTTACTTACCTGTAACTTTTGTTCTCCAGCATGGGTCTGGCATGGATTAACATGCTCATGAATATTCCTTGTCGTCAGTCTGGGAATTCTCTGTAAAAGAAAAAACTGTTTCATTTTCACTTTAAAACTGTATTTCTCCTCTAAACCAATCACTGTCCTGTGGGTCATACTGCCCCCATCCCATGATAGTCCTCTTCCTAGGCCCTGTCTCTGACAGCCATTTTCAGATTTGGTAAGCGAGTAAAGTGGCAGTATGACCAAGAAGAACCACAGAGGGGCTGGAGGGAGGGTTTGCATGTGAATCCATACCAGACCCATGCTGGAGAACAATAGTTACAGGTAAGTAACTTAAACCTTCTCCAGCATGGGGTCTGGCATGAATTCACATGCTCATGAATACCGAACACACAGCAGTACAACATTACACAACCATGGGAGGTGGCAAAGACAAAAAGAAGCAATTAACACTCACCCCTGGAACAGACTCAAGTCAAGCAAACAGGTTGCGTAGCACTGCCTGGTCGACTCTAGACTCCTCTCTGCAATCCCTCTCGATGCAGTAGAACTTTGTGAAGGTATGCATGGAACTCCACGTTGCAGCCCTGCAGATGTCGAGCAGGGGCACACCAGAAAGGAACTCGATGGTCGCAGCGATCGTCCGGTGGAGTAGGCTCTCGGACATCCCGTCAGAGGCCGGTTCGCCAGCCGATGACAGTGCATGACGCAGCCGGAGAGCCATCTTGAGATGGAAACCTTGGACAAGGCCTTCCCATTATTCACAGGTCCAAAGTTCACCAACAATTGAGAAGTCTTCCGGAAACTCTTTGTGCGTGCTACGTAGAACTTCAAGGCACGAGAAACCTCCAGCGAATGCAAGGCCCTCTCCGCCGGCGACAAAGGGTTCCGGAAGAAAACAGGTAACACCAAAGACTCATTGAGGTAGAATTGCGATGGAACCTTTGGCATAAAAGTGGGGTGCATACGCAGTACCACCCTTGATTCATGGAAAGTCATATACAGCTGCTTGCAGGATAGGGCATGGATCTCACCCACAGGTCTGGCTGAGGTGATGGCCACAAGGATAGCAGTTTTTCACTAGAGAAACTTGAGTGGGGCTTGATGCATGGGTTTCGAATGGTGCCCCCATGAGTCTAGTTAGGACCACGTTGAGTTCCCAAACCAGGGCAGGCGCCTTTACCGGAGGGACAGATCGAAAAAGCCCTTTGAGAAACTCCTTGACGAGTCTGTGGGACCACAGCAAGGATCTTCCAGCGGATCTGATGTAGCGTCAGACAGCCGCCGGGTGTACCTTGATGGATGTGTGAACCCGCCCAGCTTTTGCCTAAGTAAGCAAGTATGGAAGAATATAGTATCTATTTGAGCAGCCTATTTTGGTTTGGTAGCCCTCACGCGGACCTAAGCGCCCTTCTTAGTTACTGAATGTTGGCTTTCATGGTCGCATGAAGTTCTGTAACAACGGAGTTCCCTTGGCTCCTCAACTCTGTTTTGTTTTTATGCACATGTTACTTCAAATTGTAGTCATGCGCCCTTATGCTGCGAGAAAAAGCAGACAATTGACCCTTCTTCTCCGTATTCTTTGAAAATTCGACTTTTATTTAACCATATTGAGTGTGTTATCACAAAGGGCACCATAAAACACACTCAATATGGTTAAATAAAAGTCGAATTTTCAAAGAATACGGAGAAGAAGGGTCAATTGTCTGCTTTTTCTCGCAGCATAAGGGCGCATGACTACAATTTGAAGTAACAAAAAGTTTTTTGTGGAAGAATCTGTGGGGGCGTGACCCTCAGAAGAGTACTCTTCTGTGACCAGCATCACGTAGCAAAATGCTTCCACGTATGGCCGTCGCACTTTAGAGTCGAGAATGCCCTGGCTTTGACAAGGACCTCCCTGCAGTCCGAGGGCAGCTCATAACCTCCAAACTATAAGGCTGCAGGAGCCATGCCTTCAGGTTCAGGGATACTGGGTTGTGATAAAGTATTGCGCCTCCCTCCCTGGTTAGCAGATCCAGAAGTACCAGCAACTTGACTTGAGGCGGCACAGACAGGTACGGATACCAAATCTGCCTCGGCCACGGCGGGGGATGAGTATCATTTTGCACCGACACTGTCTGAGTGTGTTGATCACACGTAGAAGGAGAGGAAACGGGGGAAAGGCGTACAGAAACAGACCTTCACAGGGGAGGAAGAAACGCGTCCCCCTTAATCCTCGGTTGGTGGAATCTGCTGGCAAACCTCTGGCATTTTGAGTTTGCCGCTGTGGCTAAAAGATCGATCAGAGGTCTGGCCCATTTGACGAACAGACGGTCGACTTGATCCTGACAAAGTTCCCAGGGAGTCAGCGATGCTGTTCTTGGCGCCTGTCAGGTGGAACGGGACAAGGAGCATCCCCTGTCTGATGGCACAATGCCACAAGTCCTGAGCTTCCTTGGAGGGGATCGAGTGCCCCCTTGTTTCCTGATATAGACCATTGTGGTGGTCAATATCAGGAAAGTGCATTGGGAAGTGCAATGATGCCTAATACGGTCAACACGACACATTAGCAGAAGACTGCCTACAGGCAGTGCTGACCTCAACCTTGTACACATGCATCATGCACACCCTTTCTGTAGCCACCCACATGCCTCCATGCTTCTACCACCTAAGAGGGAGACAACATGTATGTCACTGCCTCCAATGTGCACCATCAGGTAATCAAAAGGAATGCAGCCATGTCAATGCCTGCTCAATGTCCGCAGACCCATCACTAACCCTTTCCCTCCTTTGGTCTACCACAGGCTCTCATTCGGACAGTGCTGACGAAGGCACTGGCACTACACCTGCCAAGAAGGGCAGGCCGAAGACCCAAAACACCGTCCCTCCACCTCTGGTGCAAAAATCAAACCCCCACAGCAGCCAAAATCCACAAGCACATCACAGTCCACGGCACTGATGTGCAGCAAGTCAGGCACTACGGCACCACCAACGACAACCATCCGCCCCGTGGTGTCTACTGAAGGCACTGGGTCTGCAGGAAGCTGCACGATTGGTGAGACTGCTGCCACCGCTGCCAGCTCAGACAATGAGGAGGGGGATGTTGATGTTGTGGGTCCCCCCACTGCCCCCCTTCATTCCCCCTACCTGTGCCCATGCAGCCAACATGACAATGGCATACAGGAGCAATCTCCTGATAACTCTTGGCCGGCCACTTCATGCCCAGTGGCAGATGTGCAGGAGGGGGGCAGCTCAATGGACACGCCTGTAGCATCATCCACAGGCCAAAAAACCCAGGACCCGATGCATGAAATCATCACGCGACAACAACAACTGGCCTCCCTCTTGACACAGCATGTGGCAGAATGCACCAGCGCAAGGGGGGAAATGCGCGAATGTGCAGAAACTGTAAAGGCTGCCATAGAGTCCACCTCCAAGGATATTTGTGCTGAACTAGCCGCGGTGCGGCACGTACTCTCGGAGCTTGTCCAAACTATGAGGGACATGCGTCCTTGTGAGCAGCCCAGTTCCTCCTCGGCTGCCAGTTCTACCCGAACCAGCCCCGTCCGCAGATCGGGCAGGAACCTGTGGCGTACAGACAGGGGTGCACCGGGTGCCGGGAGAGGGGGGTGCCAATAGAGGCCGCCCTGTGGAACGATCCCACATGATGCACTTCAGCACAGACATCCACACCATGTTATGGGGAGTTGAGGGGGGAGTGGGTGTGTTGGGGAGTTGAGGGGGGAGGGGCGAGTGGGTGTGTTGGGGAGTTGAGGGGGGAGGGGAGAGGGGGGAGTGGGTGTGTTCACTTACATTTTCCATTTCAATACACTTTTTGGTTATGCACAAATCACATGTGTGGACATTGTTAATTGCGTATGTGTGCTTTATTGGTGAACAGTCCACAGTGTGCATGTCCCAGACACACCCAGTGCCCCAAGTGCCATCTCCATGTGACACCCCCATCCATGTGTGCTAGAAGCATTGGTTAATCAGAGTCTGACGCATGGCACGTCCCTCTTGTGCATCGCTTCCTCCCTGAGGTGCTGCACCATCCCCACCCTCCTCATCCTCTTCGTCAGGTGGTTGCAGTTCAGCGTCAGGGGGCAGGAGCACATTCCGTCAGATGCACATATTGTGTAGCATGACACATGCCATGACGATCTTTGCCACCTTCTCATGGCGGTACAGGAGTGCCCCACCAGACCTGCTGAGGCACCGAAACCATGCCTTCAAGAGGCCAAATGTCTGCTCAATCACCACACGGGTTCGTGTATGTGCACGATTATAGTCCTCCTTGTGCCGGTTTTGTGGGTTCCGGACTGGGGTAAGGAGCCACCTCTTCAAGGGATAGCCTGCATCACCTGTATGTGGGCAACAATGTATGTGTTAGTTATAACATCAGATTTTACCTCATCAAGTGACACCATGGCATTCATTCATCTCTTACTTTGAACCCCATTTCAATGCATGAATGGAGTCACACGAAGTGACTGCTATATGTGTATTCCACTTATAGACTGTTTTGCATGCCATCAACTAGTGTACGCATGGGGGTCCAGTACCTTGTGAGTGCCCATGCACTGTGTTAGTCCACAGTGTTTGTTTTGGTGATCTGGCAGTGATATTAATGCTTTCATCCTGGCACCATTGCTGTCAGCCTCATGATGATCTCTCTGAGCACTTCAAATGGTGTTATGCTATTTAGTTGGGCCTCTGTGTCGGTGTAGTGGTGTATTGATGTTTAAGACCGTCAAGTGACTCCTTTGTACGCAGTGATGGGGGAATGGCCTTTCAGTAGATGGTGTTTGGTGCTGTGTATTGGCTGAAGTCATTGCATGTAGCTACATTTCGTTGAGGGTGGATGCGGTCTGATTTGGTATAGTGCACATGCAGATGGCTGTGGAATGGTTGGGACACAGCTTCATTCACATGGTAGGGCTGCTTACATGTAGCATTATATGGTCAGGTGTCAGCTCCAGTCTGGGCTGCTTTGGGGTATGAGCTTGCTCCATTCCCTCTGGTACTCGCAGCCAGACGAAGTATGCATCTCTCTCCCCCCCATATCAGCCAGGTAAAGTATGCATCTCCCCCCCCCATGTCAGCCAGGTAAAGTATGCATCTGTACCTCAATCACCTACACACTTCACATTACCATGGCCATGACATGCGACTCACCGAGTAGCCAGGATCTCTGCCCTGCATATCGCTCCATGTAGCGTGGTATTGTGAAGTTTCGCAGGACCATTGAATCATGGGTTGATCCGGGGAATCGGGCACAACAATGTGTGATGACCCTGTTTGAGTCACATACCATTTGCACGTTGATTGAGTGGTATTGCTTACGGTTGCGGTACGCTACCTCCATGGCATGTGGGACCACCAATTCAACATGGGTGCAGTCAATGGCACCAATGCAACCAGGTATGCCGGCCAGTGCATGGAAACCCACTTTAGTGTTTGAGATCTCCTGGGCAGACCGTAGTAAGGTAATGTGGTCGTCTGTGTGCTTGAGGAGGGCATCAAGCACTTGGTTCAGCGTACGTGAGAATAATGGTTGTGAAATGCCATGCAAGTGCCCCACTGTGTGCTGGTAGGTGCCTGTGGCCAGGAAGTGGAGCACGGACACTACCTTCAGTAGGGGGGGGATGGCGGTGCGTGTTTCAATTATGCTGACGATGTCGTCGAGTATCATGTCCACGATGGTGGTGATGGTGTCCCGGTCCAAACGATACAGGGTGTGGATCTGCTCAGCGGTGAGATTGAATGGACTGGCTCTGATACGTGGGATTGGGGGCTGCCTGCGTGGTGGCACTGGTTGTGCTGGTGGGGCTTGCTGGCCCTGCCTTGCCCACCTTCTCCGCCTGCGTCTCCTCTGTACTGCCTGTTGTGCTTGTTGTTGTTGTTGTTGTTGTTGTTGTTGTAGCACTTCCATTGCAATCAGGTCCTCCAGGCCCAACATTGTGAGTTCTATTGGAATCATTGTGAAGTGTGACTGGGTGTGGGAAGGGGTGGGGTGTGCTCCTTTTGTGCTTGGCCAGTCTGTATTGCCTCCACCTGTGCTGATTATGTGCAGCTGTGTCACTTTGGAACACTGCCCATGGGCGTTTACTGGTGGTCCGCGATGGCAGTATTAGCACCATGGCGGTAAGGTATTTTACGGCCTTCGCAAGGGCATTAAGAGCATGTCCGCTTGACTCGTACTCATCCCCACTTTTTTACGCCATGCCGGTATTTACGACATGGGAGGTCGCGTGCCCGTGCCCTTGGCGCAGTTAGCGGCACCGTTAATTACGGTGTCGCTGATAGCACTGTCTCGGGTCATAATCGGCCCTAGCGGTAAGGGATGCCGGCAATCCTTTACCGGCATAATTTTTAACTTACCGCCAGGGTCGTAATGAGGGCCACTGTGTTGAGTCTGGCACCGAGGAACAGCGCATTCTGCAATGGCCTTAACAGGACTTTGGATAGTTCATAGAGAACCCTAGCTCCGTCAGTAGCCGGGCGGTCTCCTTCTTGTGCCGTCGGACCTTTTCCAGGAGCGGGCTCATATCAGCCAATCGTCCAGGTACGGATACATGTGCACGCCCCGCAGACGCAGGCAGGCCACCACCAGGACCAGAAATTTTGTGAACACCCTTGGGGTCGATTTTAAGCCGAAAGGTAGGGCCTTGAACTGGTAGTGTTGGTCCTGTACCAAGAACCGTAGGAACTTCCGATGTTTCCTGTGGATGGGGAAATGAAAGTACACATTCTCTAGTTGTACCAACATCAAGAAATCCCCTTCCTTCACTTGGCCGAGCACGTGTTGCAAAGTGACCATACTGAATTTTTGGGATTTTAAGTACTTGTTTAGACAACGCAAGTCCAGGATGGGACTCCAACCCCCCCCCCCCCATCTTCTTTCTGACCAGAAAGTATCTGGAATAGACTCTGGGGCCCCACAGCCATTGAGGAACAAGCTCCAGCACCCCTTTCGGTAACATAGCTCTCACTTCTTGCAGGAGCTGAGGGATGTATTGCTCCTGACGGGGAACCGGCTAAATACAAGGTTACCTGCGTTGGAACTCCATAGTGTGTCCATGGGCGAGAGCATCCAGCACCCATCTGTCGGTGGTGATTTTCTTCCACTCGCTGACGACCATCATCAGCCGGCCTCCCATCATGGTGCATGAGAGGGGGCTCAAATCTTGGCCGGTTCAGTCTTGCTTGGGCATCGGCCTGGGAGCGACCCCTGTAGGCTTCCTGCATGGAGGATCTGGGGGTTGCCTGTATGACATGGAGTATCCCTTGAATGATCTGCTCCTCTGGAGGAGCAAAAGGTGACGAGCGATGCTGCTGCAGAGTGCAAAGGGAACGTGCTGTCCCTGTGTCCGTCTTTATGGCTTGAAAGGATTTGTTGACCGCTTTTCCCAAACAGATTCTCGCTGTCGAACGGCATGTTCAGCACCTTCGCATGAATGCCCTGGCGAATGATGGTGGCCTTCAACCATCCCTGGCAATGAAGGCAAACTCTGTTTCCCATCTGCCAGAAGCCTGTGTCGGTGATGTCCACTGCCACTGTGATGGCATGGTCCGACACCACCTCCCTTTCCTGAAAGAGGGTGAGAGCCTCTGTTTTCTTGTCATCAGGGAGGAATTCCAGGACAGGGCCCAGCTTGTACCAAAGCTGCCGGTCGTGTGGGGACAAGATAGCCAGAGCATTAGCCGCCTTGATCGCGGATGCCGCTCTGTAGATGACTCTCTTCTCCATGGCATCCATCTTCTCCCCCTCGTTGTCCGGGGGACTGATGATGCGGAAACCGGGTTGGCCAAACCTTTCCTTGCAGCGGCTGACACTACTGAGCACGGCGACAGTTGTGACCTCAAGCACTTGGGTGCGGAGTCCGGCACCCTGTATTTCTTCTCCAACCTGTCTCGTATGGTTGGAGCCGTGCATGGGTTCTTCATGAGGGCTAGGCCTTCCTCCAAAATGTTGTCCAAAAAGGGTACCGCTGTGATCGTCTTCCTCTTGGACTCTCTTCACTGATATAGGAAGCCCTCCTCCTTGGTTTCCTCGGGCAACAGGTGGAACAGCTTGGAGGCCCTGGAGATCATTGAGTGGAATGATCCTATCTCGTCTGGTCGAGAGCCTCTATTAGGGGCATCCAGGTGCAGTGATTCGTTGTCTGCCGGGACAAAATCCTCATCTTTACCCGTTTCCGTGGCCGTCTCCGTACAAGGGTATGTGTATGTATCCAGGTCCGCTGGTAGAGTCGGGTTCCGACATGGTGGAGGAGGCTGATGATTCCTCTTCTTACGCAGAGGCTGGTCAGGGGCCTGTGGTACTACAGCTGCCGGTGCTGGGGGCAACCTCTGCTGGATTACGTCACTAGGATGTGGGGGGTTGACAGGATGTCCATGGACATGTCCCTCGGCTGTGGAGGGAATGATGGAGAGGTAGGCCCTGCACCGCCGTTGTCCTCATGGATTGTATGGAAGTACGTTTTGCCGACGTCGTCCATGGATGAGATGTCCATTGGCTGAACGTACGCCTTGGAGGGCTGCTTTGGGTCCTCTTCCCCCCATTTTCCCTCCAGAGGGCCGTTGTTAGGAAAGATTTCCATTTCATGTGTAATTTTCCCTCCAGTTGTGTACCCCCAACTTTTTGGTGATGTTAAACACCATAGTCTGACTTTGCCAGAGGAGCACATTCTTCTGCTGCATTCCCCTGGGCTTTTCGCTCACTTTATTATGGGGAAATTGACATGCCCTTAAAGACAGTCAGTACTGGGAGACTTTCTTTCCCTTACTCCTTGTCAATGTTGCAACTTTTCTGCAACATATTGCAAGTGCACAATGTACCTTCCAGTATAGTGCACGTGGGTCTTCCTGTCATTTCTAAAGGCCCTAGATACTCTCGAAGCATTTTTTAGGAGAAGTGCAGGTGTGCCTTGGACAGGGCTGGTGGCAGCTTATCTTTTCATATATTTAACCCTTTCCTGCCAGGTAAACAGCGGTTACTGCATTTAGCACAAATAGGTGACCTGGCTCCAAAATGGCCATGCCACGAGGTTTTTTGTCCTGTCCTTTGGCCACCTTGCCCCTTCACCTTCCCCAGGTCGAGCTGACCAGGGTGAGTCCTTATTTGGGCATGCATTCTCCCACGAAACGCCAAGCTTTTGCTGGCTCCTGCATGCCTTGTGTGTGTGCTTCCAGGATGTGGGCTGGACTGTCTGGTTCCAGTACACATCCTGGGTGTCAGAGAGTCTGGTGTGCTGTGAATGCCTGGGACCACCGTGGTCCATGATTGATCCACGTATGCTATGCCTGTATGTGAGCAGATCTCCCATTGGGTCCTCTTCGTTTTGGCGCGAAGGAGATTTTGGATAAGAGAAGGCTCCAAACACCCATACCATGTTGATCTCTGGAGTTCTCACTGAACGAAGGATAGGATCCAAGTATCCTGAAACTAAGAAGCTGAGTCGAGGAGCCGCTGGTGACCCACAGGAAGGCTTGGCACCCTGAGCCTGATGTCGTCCGGCTGGACCCCTCTGCATCTCGTCATCCAAGAAGGTCTGCGAAGATGCTTTGACCCATTGCTATAGTGGGACCTACTATTCTCGGCACCTTCATCAAACCCTGCAAGTAAGCCTTCTCGGAAGTGTCCCTAGGCCAACGAGTGGGCTGCCCAGCTTGCGCAGGACCTTTGCCCTGATACCGCCGCCATTTCGAGGAGGTCCTTGAAACTTGGTACATCGCAAGCTCTGTGTTCACAGCACTCTCACACCGAATTTCGTACACTTGGTCGTCCCAGGTTTGGAGTAAAGAGAGCACCCGAACCGGAGTATGCATGGTTACCGTGTCGGCCAGCCGTGGTGACGAACTTCGCAAGTTCATTGCAGCTGTGCCCCTCTGTGCCCTGAAACCTACCTGCTACAGTGGAACTGGACTGATCCATCCACCAGAAGCAGAGAACTCATTACTGTCCCATTTGGGAATCAATGCTGTAACTTTGCTGCTGAAAGACGCAGAGCCGTGAGACTGCCGCATTTAAACCTGCAACCGAAGTGGACTCGACTGCCGAAGTTTGGTCCAAAGTGCGCCGGGGGTCGGTGAGTAACTGCAACCCTTACCGGTGGCCCCTAGTGCATCCATCCATTTTTACACACGAGTGGCCCGTGAGGGCCCCTCTCCTTTCCACTGCTAGTGCGAACTAGCGAACTATTCCCAACTCTTGTAACCTGCTCTGCTCTCAAGGGGAGACCCTCCACGAATAGTGGGAACCTATTCTGCATCACCTCACCCACCTTCCTGAGCTGCTACAGCCCCTACAAAAGACCCTGTTTCACCCATCTGCACTACCGCGTGCGCCAGCATTGCAAGTACATTTGAGCACTAGGCTCCTCTCATTTTAGGGATTGGACTGCCTTTCAGTTAGGATTGTGTTTGATGCAGAACTGCCTAAAGACTATTTGCACTATTTCGTGCATTAACCCTTTAGGCCCCTTTGGTCTTGTATATATGTATTTTGATAGGATTGTGTTAGCTTACAAGTATTACTGTGATTATTATTGTGTATTGAACCTCAAAGGCCTTGAAATAAATGTATTTGCATTTTTAATATACATACACCTGACTGGGAGTCATTTGTAAGTGTCCTTTACTCTGTGTGCTCATTGAGGTCTTTCAGTCACCCTCACCCCTCCTGAGACTTGGGGCCTCATTACGACCCGGGCGGTAAGGGATTACCGGTACCGGTAAGGGCACTGGTGCCGATAATCCCTTACCGCCCAATTACGAGGTCCCTTTGCGGGTCCCTACCATAACGGCTGGTTTTACCAGCCGTTAAGGAAGGGAGCGCAAAGGGACCTTGGAGGTAATTACGGTACCGCAATTTGCGGTGCCGTAATTACTGCCTTCCCCATTCCCATTGAGCCCTATGGGGGCAAGAATGGGAATGTGGAAGGGGCAATGGTGAATGGGGAATTACCGCCCCGCCAACCTTGGAATGGGGCGGTAATTCCGCCATTCACCATTGCGCAATCCGGCGTCAACCATGGCGCTAAAAGCGCCATGGTTAACGCCTGGGTCGTAATGAGGCCCCTAGTCTTGACCGCTGCCAATGCTACCTTTATTGGTCTGGCTTGTCCAGAAGGTTACCCTGTTACAAGAAACTAGGCTGGCCTTCTAAACCTCTGCCCACCAGGTCAGAGTTCAGAAATCCGTCTTAACGGCCGTGTCCCGGAGCCTGAGCTGGGGCTCCCTCCCAGGGGTGCCCGCAGCGTTTGCCGCTGCCTCAGCGGCTGTGTCAGACCTGGGAGGCAGGGAAACTCTCTGTGCTCTAGGGACCACCCTCATTGGGTCAGTACCACCCGCCGTAGCGGTCACCCCAGAGGATGTTGACGAATTGGTCAACGGAGTATTCGGCTGCACCTGATGAGCCTGTGAGGCCTTCTTCTCTTATTCCAGCCTCTGTTTCTCTGATTTGTCCCATAAGATTGCTGGGATGGAGGATTTCCTCTTTGAGGAGGAACTCGATGGCAGGCTGGCTAATGAGCTGGATGGCCATCGTGGTCTATCTGACCTGGGACCCGCATCAGCGGCGAACCCGGCGGAATCGGTCTTGCAGCTCTTGGCCTTCTCTTGGATCCCCATGGATGGGGCGTCCTCAAAGGACTTCAACCTCCTCCTGGAGGGAGACCGCTCCTCCGACCGACCGCTCCTGGGTGTGGCATGACCCTGCTCGGATCACGGGTCAGAGGCCCTGCTCGACTTGAGCCATACCACCAGCCTACTATACCTGTCCTTCTTTGTTTTCTTTCAGAAGCCCATGCATATTTCGCAACCATGTTTAAAGGTGTGAAGGCAGGCGCTCAGTTACCAGTCTTTAGCTTCTTCTCCTAACGCACATTTTCATGACTTCATCAATCTTCAGGGAGGCTGAGTTTCTTTGTTTTTTCATGCGGGTCTGCATTTCTCTTTCAGGAGTGACAAATTAATTTGCTCTGAGAATTCTGGTACTTGTATTTTTCCCACTTGATTTTACTGGCAGGTGACTGGAAACAGCTCCCTCCATTGCACAAATCTACCCCTTGATGGGGGCAGGGGCAAAGCCATGGTTGTGGCTCTCCAATGTAAGGCATGGTGGCCCTGCTGCTACTGCCTTGTGAGCCCGGGACTCCTGGAACAATGTTTAAAGGCATGAAGGCAGGCGCTCAGTTACCAGTCTTTAGCTTCTCCTCCTAACGCACGTTTTCATGACTTCATCAATCTTCAGGGAGGCTGAGTTTCTTTGTTTTTTCAGGCGGGTCTGCATTTCTGTTTCAGGTGTGACAAATTAATTAGCTCTGAGGATTCTAGTACTTGTATTTTTCCCACTTGATTTTGCTGGCAGGTGACTGGAAACAACTCCCTCCATAGCACAAATCTACCCCTTGATGGGGGGAGGGGGAAAGCCATGGTTGTGGCTCTGCAATGTAAGACATGGTGGCCATGCGCTAGGAGGAGAACAACTACAGACCACAGAACTGCAGCCGAGGGATCTAACCCTGTTAATACGGAGTACCTGATTTGCAGCAGAAGGGATCTAACCCTGTGAATATTTGTCCGTTTTGGGATGTGACCCAGCTACTTACTTTTTGCAGCAGGTTTAATTGACCAGGACCGGGTGTGCGCGCCTCACCCACCTTCTTTTTTGGACTGAATGTTATGGGAGTCCCGGGCTCCAGAGGCAGCGCCACGGGGTGTCTGTGCCCCACTTTGGAGAATCATATAGATGGTTCTCTCCCCTCCCCCAAATTTGGGAAGGACTTGTGCTTTGGAGGGGTGTCGGTTGCTGGTCACCTGAACAGAAAAAATGTTTTTCACTACAGCTACCAGAATCCTTTGAGTCTAATAAGACACACCTGCTTAACAGCCTCCCTGATGATTATTTGAGATAAGAAAGTGCTAGGAGGAGAACAACTACAGACCACAGAACTGCAGCCGAGGGATCTAACCCTGTTAATACTGAGTACCTGATTTGCAGCAGAAGGGATCTAACCCTGTGAATATTTGTCCGTTTTGGGATGTGACCCAGCTACTTACTTTTTGCAGCAGGTTTAATTGACCAGGACCGGGAGTGTGCGCCTCACCCACCTTCTTTTTTGGACTGAATGTTATAGGAGTCCCGGGCTCTAGAGGCAGCGCCACGGGGTGACTGTGCCCAACTTTGGAGAATCATATAGATGGTTCTCTCCCCTCCCCCAAATTTGGGAAGGACTTGTGCTTTGGAGGGGTGTCGGTTGCTGGTCACCTGAACAGAAAAAATGTTTTTCACTACAGCTACCAGAATCCTTTGAGTCTAATAAGACACACCTGCTTAACAGCCTCCCTGATGATTATTTGAGATAAGAAAGCGCTAGGAGGAGAGCAATTACAGACCACAGAACTGCAGCCGAGGGATCTAACCCTGTTAATACTGAGTACCTGATTTGCAGCAGAAGGGATCTAACCCTGTGAATATTTGTCCGTTTTGGGATGTGACCCAGCTACTTACTTTTTGCAGCAGGTTTAATTGACCAGGACCGGGAGTGCGCGCCTCACCCACCTTCTTTTTTGTACTGAACATTTCGCAACCATGCCCGTGGTCCAGGTGCAAGCAGTACAGACATGTTTGATGTATGTCCTCCAAAAAGACGTTCCTTAGCCCACATTGGGTGCAGGGCCTGAAAAGTGTCCTTCCCTCCTTTTTCTCTTCCATCAAGGTCGGAGGGTGTGAAGTAGGCCAAAGATGGCCTTCCAGAAACTTCAATGAACAACCGCCCTTGAGGGGTGCGCAACTTCACCGACAACAGATCCCCGCTGCCGGCCGATGAAGATAGGAACACACGAGCTCTGTGGGCTACATTGACCCACTCAGCAGAATTCCCATTCATAACCAAGCTGCGATTTTGCAGTCAACAGCAAAATGGCTGCGCTGGCTCCTTGGAGCACCATTGCATCAAAACTGCATTTTGCAGCGACAAAAGGATGGCTGCACCATCTTGCCAGACCCCTAGTGGGTGAGTTGGAACAGGGGGCACACCAAGAAAGGTGCCGGTGTATTCTTGGGTGCACCCAAAAGAAGCTAATCAAAGCAGCGCTGCTCTGCTGCTTGCAAAAAGTTCCCATTGAAAAGGGAATGCTTTACACTGAAAAGGATGCTGCCCTGACGCTATTTTCAACTATTCCACATCACATTGTTTTTATCAAAAAGACCCTGCCATGCCCATCCATATCCACATTGTGCTTCAGTAGAAGAAAGCATGATCCCTGAATGACAGACTGTGCCAGACAAATCTGAAAAAATAATCAAAAGAAACTTCATTTTCAGCCACAGAAAATGCTTGACATGTGAGTCACAAAATGTCAAAAAGATCAATGCTTCAAAGAAACCCCAGCTCTCTGGGCCTATGTCAATTTCCGTGCATCTGTGTTTCAAACAAATTGCTGCATACAAGAAACTAACTATGGCTACAGAACAATGTGGGAATTCAGATGGAAGAGAAAAAACGAATTTGAAAGGAAAATGCCAGCAGTCACCACATGTTTAAATGTACTTTTGCAAATAAGAAAAATACCTGTTTAAAAGTGTATGTTGGATAAGGCCCTGCCCTTATCTAGCAATGTAAATGGGGTTTGTGCTGTGAAACATATATGGGAGGATTTAATCAACAGGCTTCCTTCTGATTCAGAACAAACATAAATAAAACAAGGATTTAAATTGCATTGGCTACATGGGGGAAATCAGCCCCAAACAGGTTTCTGCTTGGGGGTTGCTAGCAACAGAAGGCCCCTCACAGTAGATTCTAGGGTACACATGGGTGATAATTGCTATCTTGGCAGACTGATGTCTGGGCTGAGGCCTCTTACAATAGAAATTCTCGGACACCAACCTGTGAAGTGGAGAAGTGACAATAAACATTCAATCAAACTGGGAAACCCCCATCCCCACCCTGGGCTGAAATGACAGTTGGTGGTAGCTGAGAAAAAAATGGACCAAGTGAAGGACAAAGGCCTGCCCCATTTGTTTCCAAAGACTATGCTATTAATAAAATGTTAAGACTTTATCTTTGCAAAAGGACTTTGCAAAATGCAACAAGTTAACAGTGTAAATGTAATTTTTTGGTTTTTAGTTTAAGACGTGGTAGCTTTCACTGCCATGTTGGGAACAGAAGTGGCAAAGAAGTGGACATTCTGAGGAAAGTGTACATGATGCCATTGTGAAATTCAGTACTGGTATGCCTAATAATAATCTATACACATGTATAGAGTTATACAATTTTAGGCCACATATTTCTCACTGAAAACGACGAAAAATTGTTAAATGGACGAAATAAGGTCCTACAACTGTGAGAATTGGACTGCCATGCTCTACATAAAATATGTAATCTGCCCATGTGATTTGTTAATTTGCCACAACTGTCAAAATGTGCCATTTATGTCAAAACTAGGTTGTGGCAACATTAACTGTGGGAGGTTCTGTACATAGTAAACCCACATCATAAAGCTGATGTCATGTCTCTAAGAGTCCAATCAGTTAACAAGAAGGCCGTAACAATCACCCCTGACCAATCCAGTTGTTTAGGGGCGTACTCAGCTAAGCCTGCCCTACCATATAATTCTGTGATGTCACCATGCTTTATATAAAGGGTGACTGACAGGACTCTAGACAGACTCTCTCCTGAATTTCCAGCGCCTGCGTTCCTCATCTTCTACATCCATCTTGCCAGATTCCACATTCCACTGCCAGGCCAAAAGTTAGCTGACCCATCCTAACAAGGCCTTGATCTAGAAATCCCACTAAAATCCCATTAACCAGGGGAAAAGCTGTGGTACCTTTAGCATCCTGTGACCAGACCGGCTTGGTGCCCACTAACTGCATCCAGCTGTACCTGTGCCATCCAGGGACCAGAATTGCCCAGCTGTTTGCTTTAAGGGGTGCCCGCCGTGCGGTGACCAGACCTGGTTGACTGTTCCAAAATGCCAAAACTCAAGCATGGACTGTGAGTATTTCCCCTCGCATAGAAACACATAGCCTACCCATTCTGACCCTTTTATCTTTATTCCACTATATCAGCCATCCTATCCATGCCTTGGTAATTTGTCCTACTGTCAGAATTCTTTGTGCACCTTGTCTGTGATTTCCTAGTGTTAGCGCCATTCTTACATTCACCCCATCTTGCACCTCCTTAGCGATATTTGGAATAATTGAAATTAATTCCCATATAGATCTGAACGTGGGGTGAAAGGGTTAAGTTGCAAATGAACCCGGGATCCTACCGTGTCTTTCTTTAACAATATAGGGGTCATTATGAAGTTGGAGGTAATGGAAAAACAATGCTGGTAAAGGATTACATGCACCGCATACTGCTCCGGGCTATTCCGACCCAAGAACCCGGTATTAGAGGCGCCACTAATAACGTTGCCGCTAATAGCGGTATGGGCGCAGGCACGCTGGCCTTCAGGCCGGCAATACCGGGATGCCACTAACAGGAGGACATTACAAGTCAGGCAGACATGCAAATGCCGGCATCATGAAGGCGCTAATACGGTATACCAGCATGCCGGCAATACCAGCATCGCGAACCACCCGTAAACTGCTATGTGCAGTGTTCCCAACTGCCACAGGTGCACACAATCAGCACAGATGGAGGCAATGGAGTCTGGGCCAGCACAAAAGGAGCACACCCACACACCACACCCCTTTCCACACCAAAATGATTCCACTAGTAGTAGCAATACTGGGGCTGGAAGACATGCTTGCATTGCTACACCAGCAACAACAACAATAACAGAAGGCACCACAGAGGAGACACTGGAGGAGAAGGAGGGTGAGACAGCCCCAGCATGCCCCACTGGTGCTGCCAGTGGTACCACGCAGGCAGCCCCCAATCCCTCACATCAGAGCCAGTCCATCTAACCTAACCCCTGAGCAGATCCACACACTGTACCGTCTGGACCGGGACACCATCACCACCATTGTGGACATGATACACAACAACATTGTCAGCCTCATTGAAATACGCACCGCCATCCCCCCTCTACTGAAGGTAGTGTCGGTGCTCCACTTCCTGGCCACAGGCACCTACCAGCACATAGTGGGGCACATGCATGGCATATCACAACCCTTATTTTCTCGCATGCTGAACCAAGTGCTGGATGCCCTCCTGAAGCACACAAGGGACTACATATCCCTATCACAGACTCCCCAGGAGATCTTTGATACAAAATTTGGCTTCCATGCACTGGCAGGCATGCCAAATTGTATTGGTGCCCTCGACTGCACCCACGTGGAGTTGGTGGTCTTGCATGCCATGGAGGTGGTGTACCGCAATCGCAAGCAATACCACTCCATCAATGTGCAGATGTTATGTGACGCCAGCAAGATCATCACACATTGTTGTGCCCGATTTCCCGGATCAATTCATGACTCAATGGTCCTGCGCAACTCCACGCTACCACGCTACATGGAGCGTCATGCAGGACGACGTGCCTGGCTGCTTGTTAAGTTGCATGACAGGCACATGGCAGTGAAATGGGGGGATAGATGCACACACCACCATGGTGTCATTGTTCTGGTGACAGCACAATGTGCACATCCCAAAATACTGTGCCCCAAAGCATCCCAACATGAACATGACAACCAATTCCCATAGCAATGAAGTACGCTGCACACCTATCGCAACATGCCAAACGTAAAACCACCCCACATCCCACAACATATGCACCACCCATCATCGTACCTCACCCTCCGTAACACAATCCAGCAACATGCTGTGAGTATACACTATGTAAATGTCTGCAGCAAATCACCACACAGGACAAGTATCCATGAGAGTGAACTGAACAAAACAACCAAGGAAATCCACTGCTTGTCACAGGGCCACCACCACAGAAGTGCAGCATGTCATCATGGGAATAATCAGCGCTGAATGGCAAATAATGCAGAGACTACTGCCAACGCTGCCAGTCAGGAAATCATATAGAACACTACACATCGCATATTTTACAGAAACACAGTTGTATGTGTCCACAATGCATGAGCAACATGAAGGCAGTGTACACCGTGTATCATCTTGAAGATGAAATCCACACATAAGTCCATGGCACAGAACACATTGAGGGCATGAAAAATGTGTGCATACAACCAGGGACATGTGCATGTGACCAACAAATATCTTCAAACATGTGTGACAAGTACAGCTGTCCATCATGAATCGACTAACATATACCTTTTTTTCCTCTCATGCAGGTGATAGTGGACGGCTATCCCTTGAAGCCATGGCTACTCACCCCTGTCCTGTCGGGTGGGGCACTCCTCTACAGGCATGAGAAGGTGGCCAAGATCATCATGCATGTGTCATGCTGCACAACATGTGTATCCGGTGGAACGTGCCCCTGCCCCCTGACATTGAACTGCAACCACCTGGTGATGATGAAGAAGATGAGGGCGCACATCATCGCGGTACAGATGCACAGGAGGGACGTGCTGTGCATCAGTCATTGATTGCACAATATTTCTAACACACATGGGTGCAGAGGGTGACATGAAGGGGGGGCAAAGGGCACTGGGTGGGAGTACATGTACACTATGCACTGTATATCAATAAATGACACATATGCAATAAGGAATGTCCACTCAAGTATTTTTTCTGCTACACAACGGGTGTATTTAACTGTTCAATAGTACAAAGTGCTAAAACCCTTCACCCTTCACCTCACACTCCCCTACCCCTTACCCCCACAACTCCCCCACAAACCCTCTCCCCCCTTTCTCTCCCCCCACAACTCCCCCATACACCCTCTCCCCCTTCCCCTCCCCTGCACTCCCTCTCCCCCTCTCCCTCCACCCACAACTCCCCCACACACCCTCTCCCCCCTCTCCCCACAACTCCCCCACACACCCTCTCCCCCTCCCCCACAACTTCCCCACACACCCTCTCCACCCTCCCGCACAACTCCCACACACATGGTGTCCAAGGAAATGCAAAGGGTGTCTGCGTCTATTGTCCTAATTTGGCCGCCACATCTACAGAGACGTCCACTTCCTGCACCTGGTGGTGGCATGTCAGATCTCTGCAAGGTGCGCGCTGACCTGCGAAAGGGGCTGGTTTGGGTGGAGCTGGATGAGGATGGGGTGGCCGCTTGCTCCAGTCTGGGGGCCGGACGCTCAGCCTCCAAGGAATCCGCTATGCGGAAGAGGACCTGCCTCAGAGCAGACACCTCCTCGCATATGCGCGTAATGCTGGCCTCAATGGCCTGCCTCAGGGACGCAGTGTTGTCACGCCCCTCCTGCCTTGCCTGGGCACTCTCTGACACAAACTGCATGACTAGGACAGTCAGCTCGTCCTGGCGCTGCACTGTGTGTTTGATCTGCTGCACCCCTGCCCGAACACCGGTCGAGGTGGATGGTCCATGTGTCACATCCCCAGATCCATGTGGCTCCTCTGTGGGGCTCATGCTCCCTTCAATTGTCTCCCTTCCAGACTGCTCCGGTGTGGTGTCATGGTAGGAGTACATAGGTGTGACCTGTGGTGATGATGTGGGAATGGAGAATGGGTGTGTCAGGTGATTCCGCGGAGTCGACCTCCACGGGGACACACACCTGGCCCTGGCTCTGCGCATCCTTGTCTGTCAGGGGTGCCGTAGCTTCCGCCTCCCCAACAGAGCTGTTTGCTGCTGAAAGGGCCCCATCGGCCACTGTCTCCTGTGCTGGGGACACAGGTGTTGTGGGGACTGTAGCAGTGGCCCTTCTGAGCCTGTCGTGGCCTGGCTGGCACTTTGGATGTCGAAGGCCCGTTGCCTTCTTCCCTGGCCCTCTTCTGGGGTGTTGTTGCCTGTGGGGCAGAGTCCTGGGCCTCGCTGTCAGGATCAGAGCCTGTGCGGAACCGAGAGAGGGACGGCATCAGTGATGGTTCAACATGCATCATGCATATATTGGTATTATTGCTGTTCAACACATTAGAGGGTATTAGGTATTGGAGTTTTGACAATCACGTTGCTTGCTATATGGGTGGAGCATGCAGGCATCCGTCAGGGTCACTCATGTTGGAGCTGGCGTATGCTGTGTGACATGAATTTCTGTTGTGGACTGCGTGCGGTGTGACATTTGCCGTTTTCATATATGTGTGGTGTGTGTCAGGTATGGCATTGCCATGCTGCATGCATGTGCATGTGTCTGTGCTGCGAACGGCATCTAGGCAGGGATGTGTCATATGAGTATGTAATGGGCCATCCATTCTTTGGACGGACAAATTGGTGGACTATCTTCATACTTTGCATTACAGTGTTTTCTTAGGACACTCACCTCCATCCGCCGATGAGGTGGCGCCACGTTCCATCTCGCGCACGCCTTCTATGGCCTCGATGCCAATAGTGCTGGTGCAGATTTCCTCCCACCGGCTTAGCTTGATGGGTGAGCTGGGCCCACCGCCAGTAGCCATGGCCTGGCTCCGGTTTGCAGACATGATGTTCCTGACTCTCAGGCGCAGGACGTCCCATCGCTTGCGAACATCCTTGATTGTGCGGGGGGTGTTCCCTACAGCACTGACTTTTTGGGCAACAAGTTACCAGATCTCTTTCTTCTTAATCTGTGCCTCTCTCTTGAGGCTGTTGGCAAAAACTACCTCTGCATTGTCTGCCAGTGTCTCTGCCAGCATAGTCAGCTCGTCCTCATTAAAGAGCTCTTTGCGCTGCCTGGATGCGCCTTTTTTTACAGCCTTGGGCATGATGCTGGTGCTGTAGGTAGATGTATGCAGTTGGAAATAGGCTCCAGGTCTTGTGTGGTGAGCATGGCAATGGATTGTGTTTTCAAGATAGCCGCCGAGCTCTTTCCCGTTCCTGTGCGATGATGCTACTTCCGGTTCCGCTTATTAGCGGGCACCGCTATTAGCGGTCACCGCTAATAGCGGTGCCCGCTAATGCCGCATCCATTGATGCCGGTCACGTTATTTGGAGGGGGATGGCAGCGGTAGTGCTGTCTGCGCTTTTCATGATGCCGGTAAGGGGCATTTTTGGGACTTTAGCGGCATGCCGGTACTGTCGTTACCGGCATGCCGCTAATCTCATACACGTGAACCCCTATTAGCCCACTATTAGCGGGCTCTTTACTACACGGACACAGTATTTGCTCCATGCCGGTAAGGACTGTTTCTTACCTCCAACCGCATAATGACCCCCATAGTCTTAATAATCCAGTTTAAGTAAAAACTGTCTTTCTTTGCCAGCCGATTTTCTGTCTTTCACGGCTTCATTTTGCCAAAATCAAACCTCCTTTGATCTTGCAAATCTCATGCAAATCTCCAGCTACAACCATCCTTTCACTCTTATATTGTCCCTGTGATATACATCTATTCCCCAGCCCAAAAACCACATTCCAAATCCGAGTATTTCACCCGTTTTTCATAAAAAACCTTTGTGACATTTAAAACTGCATCTGTGTAAAATGCAACTTTCCAACGTGTGATTCGGTTGCATCGTGTTCTTACTTTCAACTTGTTATTAAACTGTATGCCTTTTGTTGAGAACTTGCCTTGTGATTGCTAGTGTTCATCCATTCCTGCTATCGTGAGAAATCATATTTGCCTCATAGATTTAACCGCACATTAATTATTTATTTGTCAATTTCTGAGTGTCATTTTGTGCCATTGCAAAGGGCTTTTTGTCTCTTATTTTATGAGGGAAGGTTGGATTTTGATTCTGTTTGCTGCACAATATCCCTGACTCCCTGCTGCTTCTTTCTGTCCACTCCAAATTCGATTCCCAGGGATTTGGGAGAGCATAGCAGGGGGAAATCTTAACTCATGTGCTTTCTACCCAAAGAGAAAAAGTGCTCCTATTAATTTATTCTTTGTATATCTTCTTGTAGAAGGTTAACCAAGTGTATTGTTTCAGTTTCAATTGTAATTGCCACCCCATTGGTGATTGCTGCCCAAAATTAAAATTTTTATGATTTCCTTTGAATTTTTAAAATAAATAAATATTGCATTCACACCAACCGGCCTGGTTCCTGGTCAATTGTGGGCCGGAGTATTTGAAAAAGGGGTTGTGAGACGGTTGTGTGCCATCTCAAATTGAATTCGTAGACTCTGAAGAGAAAGCATTCCAATTGTGCGCTACATACTAGGCTAAGACCAAGGTGTGTTGTCCGATTGAAATCCTTAACAAACTTGGGGGCTCATAGCCAGGGTTTGGGTATTGGTTTCCAACAGTGGCAGTTTAACATAGAAAAACTAAACTGCAAGGTAGTGATACTTTGTGTAGTTGGAATACTGGGTTACATTGTAGAAGCGCCTCCCCAAAACAAACATCCTAAGTACAAGGCCTGTGTATAAAATGTAAACTAAATCAACTCCAAAATAGACAAAAAGCAATAGAATGCAGATTACCCATACATAAACAAATTAATAAAGAAACAAAATTTCCAAAATGACCACAGTAGAGATCAATATGGCCGGGGTGCACCTTCTGCACAAGTTATTTGTCAGAGGGGAATGGCCAGAGCAAGATGAAAAAGTCTGGCTAGAAGAAATGATACAACAGGTCACCGCCATAAACATGGACACGTGGCAGGACGGTGGCCTATTGCATCAAGCTTTGAACGAGTTATACGTGACTCCCAAAATTAAAGAGGAGCAGATTACAATTGTAAGAATCGCGGCCTACATGTATCTCCATATGGGAGTGATGCGGGAAAAGCATGAAGAAAATACAACTCTTGCGTAAAATCAATCTGAACTCTTAACTAAAATCCAGACTGAACTAAAATTAGCGGAACAAAACTTGCAAAAGAGCCAAGATTCTGAGGCACAATCTGGGAATTATATAAAAAAAATTCAAAGAGGACTTGGCTCTCCAACAGCAGAATAATGTAGACTAAGAGGCCCAATTAAATGCCTTAAGAATGGAGTCTCAAGAAAAGGTTGACTCTTTGGAAGAGATGAAACTGAAATGAAAACAAGTGAGACACAATAACGTCAGCGCAGAGCAAATAGTCACTTTACACGACCAGATAAACAAATTGGAAGAGGAGAGTAAGACATTACTAAATAGAGAGCTTCACCTCCAGACTGACTTTGATAAAGAATGCCAAAAACGAAATGCCATCAAGCAACAAAGGGATAACCTGGCGGAACAGAGAGGCACACTAAATCAGGAAAAAGATGCCCTATGTCAGGAAGTAAGCAATTTAAAAACAGATTTACAAGAAAGTGAGTTGGGCCTCCAAAAATGAAATGAACTCAAAACAGACTATGCAAAGTTACTGGAGCACGCCAGATGGGTAGAAGGTGCTCTGGAAGAGAACACTCAAACTAAAAATGCACAAACTCAGGAGGTGAGTCTCCTGCAACAAAAATTGGCTCAGTGTTTCCAAACTATACAGACAGCACAAAGAGATAATGAGGCCCTCAATGAGGAGAAAGATGGGCTCTGCAAGCAAGTGGCAGCTCAAGAGCGGTCATAGAGGCCAGTAAAGCTCTGATAGCCGAGCAAAAGGCTCAGATTTTTGCCTATTATCGAGAGATAGGGGCTGATAAGGAAAAACTAGCGAGGTTGGAGAAAGAGTATCCTAGATCTAATCCAGCTGGAGGAACCCCATACAGGTAGAGAGGGACAGGGCGACCCCTGATCATAGTATGGTAACCTCTGTACTAAGGGACACCAACCCATTTAACCCTTTGTGCATTACTAACTTCATGGCTACTGGTTCACATGAGCCAGAACCCATGAGGCCATCAGAATTAAATAGGCCTAGCACGATGGAGCTGACAGGTCAGCGCCCCACAGAAATTGATGGACGCGTGTCCCTGTATGGATACCAAAATATTAAGGCTGATGTCTCTGACAAGGAAGTCTCCTATGAGGGGAAAGTCAGGGAATTAGATCTGCAGATACACTACCTTCCAAGGGACCAGTTGGTTCAATTTGTAGAAAAACCTGATGAATGGGGCCCAAAAAGAGAGACCTCCACCCAATCAGGGCAGTGGGGGGATCCTACGCCAACCCTGGAAGCAGGGAGGAGTCAGAAGACTACTCTCCTGTGCGCCACAGGGGAGTAGAAACTAGGCCCCACCATTCTGCGAGCCCGTCCCAAGTGCAAAGAATCAGGGAGCGCCTAGAAGATTAGGAGGGGTCCTAAAACAGTAGCGCCTCTGAGTCTGAAGGCGAGTGGACTCGGGTGACAAGGCCAAAGAAGGCAAATAAACTAAAGAGAGTTATGGCGAAAGACCCCATTAGGCAGATTAAGGCCATTAGGAATTTGATAACCCCATACCAAAATAAACGCAAAATATTCTGTCTGGGAACATTTGGAACTCCGTGAGCAAATGATGGACACTTTTCACCTTAAAGACAACCAGAACTGCATAGAGCATGCTTAGTGGATGTTCTCTCCAGAGTACTCTGGACTGGAGGACCATAACCATTCAAGATGGTCCACCTACAGGGCGGCCATCTTGAAACACTTTTCCGCCCACAGAAACCCCCAAGAGGCTTGCAAAGCAGCCTACAATTTGCATTGCAGGGAAGATCAGGTCCCACGAGAATTTGTGCAGGAGCTAAAACACACCTTTGCACAAACCACTAGGAGGGTGTCACGGATAGCAGGGAGTTTATAACTACCTTCTTTCATGCACTCCCAAAGTATATCATAACCCAGCTGGTGAGGGATTTCCATAATAAAAGATCTCTGGACTGGGTAAAAGAGCAGGCTACCCACATTTATGAAGTCCTGCAGAAAATAAAAACCAGACCAAAAATCTCAAACCAGCCAACATCCCTGCTGCTGCTAAGGTGGCGGTGGTGAAGGTTGCCCCCATTTTGGAGCTAGAAATGGGGGAGCCTAAACATGCACCAATCCCAAATCAGCAAAATCAGAGACCCAGAAGGCCTTCAGGCCAATCACAAACAGGAGGCAACCCCACGAACGGGATCCCTAACTCTCCTGATTATATAAGACCCAGATACAAGGACAACCCGCCTATCTTGGGGTATGTATGGACTCTCCCAGTCCAAGGGGGGGGACCTAATCAGGTAAGTACTACCCCGCAAAACTTCCCTCCTAACTTCCCCCAGGAGGGCAGTAATCCCCCAAATGCTGGGTTAAGTTTCTTTCCCCGGTATCCACAAAACCCCAACCTGCAGGACAACCCTCCTTTCTTTTTCCCGCTTTCAGGAGCCCAGACTACCCAATCCGGGAGAGGGGAGGCCAAGGGTGGAGAGTTACCAAAATCCACAATATGCAGGGTACTCCAGGAGAAGGGATAGTTACCCTTCCCGTGAACCACCTAGATTTAAACAGAGACCCCCGTACCAGCCGGAACGAGTGTCCCAACTGGAGTGCCAGGTCCAGAACCTCACCCAGGATCTGGGTCGCATTTTGAGGGCTGAACAGAACCCTCAAATGAACATGGCGGATCAAAACCCCTCAAACCAAGGGTCTGGCACCCCAGAACAATCACGGGGAGAGAACCCCAACAACTCACCTGTTCCAGAGGAGGAGGCACAGGAGGGAGGGGGGTGTAAAGCCCTAGAGGAAGCTTCCTTCCTCACCCGTGAAAAGCCCCTGGACACCCCGGAACCAGAACAAAAATCTCTTGCCCCCGAAAATCTGCAACCCAGGGAACAGAGGGCGGGTAGGAGAAATAAAGCCAGTAAAAAGGCCCATTTTGTGGAGGAAGTTAGTGTCCTCCAATTTGAAGGGGAAGAATCCTCAGAGGATTCTCGGAAAAAAATATTCTCCTTCAGGGACGGGGGAACTCCTCCCAAAGAAAAATGGATCCCAAGAGATCTAAATGAAGACTGGATAGGCGTGGGGACTGATTCAGAGTCACCCATCCCTGAACCCCAGAATTGTCATCCTGAGAAAAAAATAGTAAATTGGTTGTAGTGACTGCCACCCGATAAGCGGGGCCAGCAGAGAGCTAAGGGAAACAGGGGATTCCAAAATCTCCACTATTTCAGGATTCCACATTTTCATTACAGATCCCCAGACTCTGGCACAGAAAATTGTCCAAAACTCCACCGTGTCAGAGCCTAAAATAAAGAAATTGACTACCCAGCTTGCCCAAAATACACATTACCTTTGTCCGCTTGAGGAGAAGGAGGGTAGATTGTATACCCCGGTCCAAGTGCAAGGGCAATATACATTTTCAGCACTGGTGGAGACTGGATCCCAAGCCACTCTTCTGTCAAAAAGGGCATTTGAGCACCTAAATTCAGGAAGGGGTGAGAGATACCAGTTCCCTCTCACCCCTCTTCCTGGACAACTCCAGAACTTCGATGGGAATGAAATTCCTGTCGAGTGGAGAGCGGATTCGGATATAAATTGGGCGACACAAAGTGAAACACCTGGTCATAGTCGTGACTCCAGAGGGAACACCCTGTCTACTAGGGAATGACATCCTGTGCAGGTTGTCTCCCCCAATAGACTGTGTGAACAACATCCTCTGGACTCAGACTAACAGGCCAATAAAATTAAAACAGAGTATCAACCATGTTAGTTTAAATGGCACATGCCACATGGTTGTACAAAAACCTGATCATATTGAGTTTAATTTCCAGAACAATCAAATACCTGACGTGACAGTAATTGCTGTAGGACAACACACTGGTGATGGGAACTCCTCTCCATTCCTGAAAATCAACCTTCCTTCCAGTTTTAAGTGGCATTCCACACTGGAAGGAAATACTTTGAAATGTTAACTGATTCACAATCTGAAAATCCCAATTCTATAGCCAAAAGTGATGAGAAACCAGCTCAAAGTTTAGCTGATATTCAGAAAATTTGAGAACAGTTGTTCATCCCTATTCAGTTAAATGAGGGGAAGGAGTCTGTTCTAGCCCGCGTGAACAATGGATAGAGCTTCATCAGCAAAGCCATGTTCCGAAAGCTCCCAAAAGATCCAGCCATTCCTACATTTAAATTGACCGATAAGTGAGAAATGGGCCTGGAAACTCCCAAGTCCAAACGTCTCCTGCCTATCAGGTGTATGCTCAAAATTTCTATAGGAAACATAAGCATAGAACATAATTGTTGGGTGGTGCGAGATGTCCCTGCTGCATTCTATTTAGGCAGTGACATTCTCAATTGATTTGCCATTAATTTGGACCTGATCAATTACAAAGCCTGGTCCCGACTAGGGGGCAATCCCATGGACTTTGATGATTCAGAAAAAGCATTTCGGTCATCCCAATTGCTGATGTATGCAGTTGAAGTTCAAATTGGAGAGGAGGTCACCATCCCAGGACGGACCCGACAATTCCCACATGGATTAAAAATTAAAAGAGTACAGAAACTGCTAAATCCTGACGCATTTGTGCACATCAATGCACATCTCCAACAGCAGGGGTTGGGGTTAAACCCAACACCATTCGTCAATGTAGAACGCAACACCATTCCAATAGTGGTGGATAACAGCGACCGCAGAAGTATCATTCTGGGTGCAGGCACCATCATTGGAATGGCGGTTGATGACCCACATTTTTCCATGGATCTAGGAAATGAACTGATAGGACCAATCCCAAATGACTGTTTTGACAATGACAGTGACAATGACTTACCACCAGACAGGATCTTCACCCGGAAAGGGGGGAATTTCCTGGTGTACTCTTCCTGCCCTTACTGTGAAGAAGAGGTGGACTGTGACATCAGACAGGATGAGGTGATGTTCCAGGTCCACAATGACTGCCTCTCCTACCTAAAACCGTCTGTCCAGGTCAATACTCTAACCAGAGACCTCTCCACCCAGCTAGAGGAGGCCGCTGAGATAGCAAAACCGTAAGTGTTTCCAGGCTTCAGGCAAAAGGTTGAAGAGATAGTCAACCTAGCTGATGCCTGTGAGACTCCGGAGCAAAAGCAAAAGTTGAAACAGGTGTTCTTAGATTTTCAAGATCTCTTTGCTGTGGACTCGTATGACTGTGGTCGCACCGAGATCCATACTACAACAATTCTCACAGACCCTGGAAGGACAGTGTTTGTGAAGCAAAATCTCTTGCGTCTCGCATCAATGGAGTCCCTGATGGAAATAATCAAAAACCTTGAGTCCCATGGGATAATTTGTCCAGTCCACAGCACCTTTAATAATCCGGTGCTGGGGATGTTAAAACCAAACAGCCAGTGGAGACTCTGTGCTGACCTTAGGGAGCTAAATAAGCGTGTCCACGTGTCCTGATGGCCTCTTTCCTACATTGACCAAGGACTGGCCCAGATCCAGGGGTCAAAGGTATACACTGCCATTGACCTGACCAATGGGTACTGGACCATGCCTGTCAGTAAGGAGGACCACTACAAGCTGGCCTTTACCTTCGGGGGGCAGCAGTACACGTGGACCCGGACTCCTTTTTGGATACATAAACTTCGGCAACAAATTCAACATCTTCCTACATAAGGTCATGCCCGACTTGGGTGAAAGGGGTAACCTGGCCTATGTGGATGATGTCCTGATAAAAAGCTCAACTGTGGAGGAACACATAGCGGAAATCTGTTATGTTCTGACCCAGTTGAGAGTTGCCGGAGCAAAACTGTCCTTCCAAAAGGCGGTGCAGGGCCCGTGTCAAATTCTTGGTACATGAAATAACTCCTGAAGGTCTCTGTCTCGAGGAGAAGAAAGTGGAAGCACTCCTAAAACTGAAAGACCCCACAACTCTGCGTGAGCTAAGAAGCCTCCTTGGACTGACTAATTACAGTAGGAAGTTCATTGAGGATTGCGCAGAGGTCACAAGACACCTGATCCATCTGTTGAAGGGGCGGTCAAGTGGAAGTGGGGTCCAGAACAAGCCAAGGCAGTAAAACAGCTCAAAAGAAGCCTCTCACAAGCGCCTTGTCTAGCTTAAACTGGTAAAAACAAGGAGTTCTTCTTAGAGACAGGGTCCTCGAATACATGTTTGACATTAGTATTATATCAAAAGCATGACAAGGTCAATAAAGTCATCTCCTATGCAAGTAAGACTTTATCCTCTGTGGTGGAAAAATTCAACGATTGTGAGAAGGCACTCCTGGCAATGATGTGGGCATTGAAAAATTATCGCCTGTTCATCCAGGGGGAATACATCATAGTGGAGATTCCACACCAGCCTTTGCAATACCTCCAAAGTGACAGAATCCGGGCCAGAAATGTGAGTAATTCCAGAATTACTTCCTGGATTCTGTCAATGCAAGGCTTTCCTGTGGAGGTCAGATATGGGCAAAACAAAAAGAGTCCCCTCGCGCAAGGTCTGGCTGGTTTGCATGATTGTGCCAGAGAAAACTGTCTCGAGGATGAAAGTCTTAAAACCCAGGACAACATGGAGGCGTACCTGAATTCCCTGCACAAAGTCTATGAAGAAGACAAGTGCGAGGGAATGCCTACAGTTTATGTGGATGGGCACTCCTACCATGTTGACAACAATGGGGAAAAGGAACTGGTGGCTGACGTTGGGAATGCCTGGATGAATGATGCCCCGCAACCCTCCGCTGGGTACAAAATCAGTCTCCGCAGTAATCAGGTGGCAGAGTTGATGGCAGTTCACCAGGCCATCCTCACTGCCGTCCAACACCAACTCCACAAACTGGTCATAATCACTGATTCATATTATGTCCGGAACGAGTTCGTGGAGCCCCTGGTTAATTGGAAAACCAGAGCCATGCTATGTGCTAATAACAAACCGCTTAAACATGGCAAGCTAATCCAAAATATTGACCTCTTTGAGATTGAGTCCCTGTTGGGGGAAATCCAGATCACTGCCATCACTAGGTCCCAGACAAATGCTCACAATGAACTCTCACCTGCACAGTGGAGTAAGGAGACCCCAGATGCTGATTTAATCACAGCACAAAAAGGGGATCCGATTATTGGGAAGTTTTATCAACACATTGAGGACCCGGATAACTTTCCTCTGACGGATACCGATTACATTGGGAAATAGGACCTCAGGGTGTTGATGAAGTGTCCAAAAATGTTCCGAATCCAAGACTGTTTGTTGGTAAGCAGATCCATCTCTGGCTGTGAGAAGTGGGTGGTACCTACCTCATTCCAAAGCCTGATGCTTAGTCACGCCCATGATGTGGCCACAGCGGTCATCGGGGGTTTCACACTACTTTAGAAAATCTTACGAGAGGTTGCATACTGGCCACACATGGGGCAGAACCTCGACCAGTACTTGAAGGGGTGTCTTGTGTGTGCACAATTTCAGCCAACATCACTCACACACTGAGCTCCCCTCCAGAAGAGGGGAGTGACACTGCCTTGGTCAGATTTACAAGTAGATTTCATGAGGCCCATGATTCACTCCTCTAAGGGGGACAAGTACACAAAAACAGTAACATGCTTGCTTACCAAATGGGTGGAATGTCTCCCAGCCCCAAACTGCAAGGCAGAAACAGCAGCTGCCCTGATGATCAACCACATCTTCTCGCATTTTGGTCTACCCCAAATGATTAAGTCAGACTGAGGTAGTCACTTCACCAGTGAAGTGATGACAAAGATGTAGGAGATACTTGGGGTAAAAAGGAAACTTCACATTGCATACCACCAGTCCTCTAGTGGGGGAGTTAAGAGGTACAATAAAACCATTGTGAGCTTTCTAAAAAAGTTTGTGGCACATTCTGGGCCAAGTTGGGACATCCGATTACCGCTTGTCCTGATGACAATCAGATCTACACCTTCTTCTACAACTAAGATGTTTCCATTTGAGCTAATGACTGGACAAAGGATGGTGCTACCTCAGCATCTGCTCTACAGAACACAAGAGCAGACACTGATAAACGCCTCCACAACTCATGAGTATGTTGAGAATCTAAGAAAACACCTTCAATATGCTTTTGCGTACGCTCAGCAGAATCTTGAAAGATCTGCAGAGCGGATGAAGACTCAATACGACTTAAAAACAACCAAAAAGGAATACCAAGTAGGAGACAGGGTCTACTTGTACAATTTCCAAAGGAACCAGACCAAAGAGCAGAAATGTTTACCAAGCTGGCGTGTTCCTTTTGAAATTGTAGATAAAATTTAATCTGTCACCTATAGAATCCGCATCCCCAAAGGAGAACTGACAGAAGAGAAATGGGTCCATATTAATCAGCTAAAGAGTTGTCACCCTAGGCACAATTTGCAGCAAATTGAGGAGCCCAAAGAAAACCAAATAGAGGAGACATCTGGAGAATAAGAACAAGAAAAAGAAGAACCAGAAGGTAACAGATAGGTTTATAAGTATAATTATTTAACAGGGAGTATTTTTCTTCATTGTCAGGACGAAAGGGATTCCCAAAACTTCTACCCAAATCCATAGTTATCTGTGTCTTGTGAGTGAACATTTGTCTTGTTGTCTGAATACTGTCATTATTACAATGCATGTGTGTCCCACTGCTGTCAACCTTCCTGGAGGGCAGTCAGTGGGAAAATGTAGTAACCGGTTCTTATCTATTTCAATTGATTCATACTGGTTGCGCCCTTCATAGACCAAGGAGGACCTCCCCGGGGACCTGGAAAGGAGAGATGTAAGAAAAAGCTGTGGGTGTCGCTCCATAATCCAACGAGAGACAACGCCAGGATAGCGGCATACCGCTCCTTGATGTAAGAAGGGCTCCTACCTGATGAACCCCACTTTGCCCTACTCTCCCTCGACAAGGAATCTCAGAAGAGTCGGGGGGGGATTAGTGGGCTACATTGACCCACTCAGCAGAATTCTCATTCATAACCAAGCTGCGCTTTTGCAGTCAACAGCAAAATGGCTGCACTGGCTTCTTGGCGCACCATTGCATCAAAACTGGGTTTTGCAGTGACAAAAGGATGGTTGCACCATCTTACAAAACCCCTATTGGGCGAGTTTAAACAGGGGGCACACCAAGAAAGGTGCCAGTGTGTTCTTGGGTGCACCCAAAAGAAGCAAATCAAAGCAGCGCTGCTCTGCTGCTTGCAAAAAGTATCCCATTTGAAAGGGAATATTTTACACTGAAAAGGATGCTGCCCTGACGCTATTTTCAACTTTTCCACATAACATTGTTTTGATCAAAAATACCCTGTCATGCCATCCATATCCACATTGTGCTTCAGCAAAAGAAAGCATGATCCCTGAATGACAGGCTGTGCCAGACAAATCTGAAAAAAAATCAAAATAAATGTCATTTTCAGCCGTAGAAAACGCTTGACATTTGAGTAACAAAATGTCAAAAAGATCAATGCCTCAAAGAAACCCCAGCTCTAAAGATCCATCAGGTGAAGTCGGCATTGGCTCCATGGTGGAAGGGTCCTCTACAGGTCCTGCTGGTTTCTAATTTAGCTGTTAAGTTGGATGGGCAGCAGACATGGTTCCATGTGACCCATTGTAAACAAACTGCACCCGCTGCGAATTGAGAGTTAAAATGTCTTTTTTATGCATTCTTTCTATCCTGTTCTCTCTCTAGGTTACTAATGTCTCATGCCTAGTCCTCTGAATGAATACTGGCGAGTATTGCTAGGTTGGGAGCCTGAGGAGCTCAGAGCTGCAGAGAGAAAGAGACGCAGCCCACCCAGAAGTGGCATCCTAGCATCCATCATCCCAGATGCCGATGTCCTGTCGGTCGCAGTCTAGAGCAACTGAGGCAAAAGATCCAACCACAAAGAAGTCGGGAGTCATGGTTCTGCACTGATCGGAGATGCCACCTCATCCGACGAGCAATGCCTCAGAGAGCCAGGTATGAGGCAAAGTCTGAAGAACGAGAGGAGGGTGATGAAGCACCAAGATATCCTACAAGGGGGTGAAACCAGGGGTAATCCTTGAGTGGCTGAGAAGCAAACTAGCCCACGAGGGATTGAAAACCAAGGTACCGCACAAAGGGGTGAAACCAGGGATAATCTCCAAATGGCATAGAAGTCATCTAGCCCACAAGAGGCTGAAGAACGGGAGGAGGGTGATGAAGCACCAAGATATCCTACAAGGGGGCTACAGTAACGAGAACTCGAGACTGACTGGGAAGCCACATAGTCCATGAGGGGCTGTGTAACTGGAAATCCCACGAAGGGATGAGAAAAATAAGAACATAAGAAGGCTGAAGAGTCTGTAAGCCCATGCCGGGTTAACACACAAGATAACCATCCAAGCAGGGATGAAGAAGGGAAATGCCTGAGACATGACAAATTACCAGAGACCCAGAGCAGGGGCCAAAGACATTCCCAGTTACTTGAGGACAGGCAAAGACAGACTCACAAAGTCTGTTGTATCAGAAAAGGAGGACTCTTACAAAGTACTGAGGTAGATTTAAAACTTGAAATGCTTGAACTGATGAGAACATTTGGGCGTGGGCCCAGAGCAAACTCTACCAGAAAGAGAATAAGATTAAAGGACATTTTTGTTTGCGTTACATCAGCAGTACCATAGCCTGAGCGAAAACCAAGAACAGTTTTGGTGGGGGTCAGAAACCAGCCACCACTAGCCAGGTTACAGGGGTGGTAACAACTTTTCCTCAAATAAATGTATGTTGTTTTGTATTAATTGTAGGAAGAGATGTTAGATTAGATTAGGTTTCGATGGAAGACAGTATTTTTATCTAAGACATCCTGACAAGAACTAGTTATTTTCTTTGTAGCATAGGGAAAGCAACATCATAGCAGCAAGGACAATAGAGGTATTCTTTCCTTTAATAAAACGAACATTCTGAAATTGTCTTCTTGTTCGTCTCCTATGTCTGATTACCCCAACAATCACCTGGGAATTTGAAATGCAATGCTAATAAAATGTACGAATACTTAGATTGTACTTTAGAGCAATATGAAAGGCTGAAAGTTAATGACCCTGGTCCTACAAAAAAAAACTCCTGTCAAGATGGAAATAGGGCTAGTTACATACAGCTGCTATGATAGTTGTACTAAAAGCACAAGAGATGGGTCTATGGAGGTACACAGCCACCAGATGAATAGAAAATGAAATGAATAAATGTAGATTGAATCCAGGAGGGCAATGAAAATTGGGATTGGGGTTTTCTTAGCAGGTATGAGAAGAAACATTTGTTTGCTCCATTTATGACGTCACCCCCATAACTCCAGTCTAAGTGTTAATTATTTTTCCATAAATCCCAGTGGACTCTGGCTAGCGTGACCCTGTCCTTATTGGCTCCAGGTATTGCTGGTTGCCATCATCCAAACTTCGCATGTTCACTCAAAAGTGTTGAGAATGGACTTTTGGCCACCTCAGGGTATTGAAGCAAGGCCACAGACTCTGAGCCAGTGGATCATGCTGGTCTGACCTGTCCCCAACAAAGAACTGTACATCGGCACCAGATATTGACACAGTGCTGGAGGCCCTATGTCCTTTGCCTAAGGAGGGTGTGACCAAAAGTATGTGTGCGCCGCCATGTTTCACCCGGAAGTTGTCCACCATGTGAAACCATTTGAACATGAACATTGAGGGCGTACTAATCCCCTTATGCAAGCATTGCAATGTTTAGAAAAGTCGGGAATAGTGAGCCGGAAGGCCTGCTAAGTGCCTTTCGATGTCTTTGGGTGGAGAGTCTGTAATAGATCTAAGGAGCGATATTGGGAGATGGAGCATTTTAGTGGCTTGGTAATGGGTTACTTTTAGGATACTGTCCATTTGTTTTGCAAGCCAAATGTAAATGGCTCTTGCTAAACAATATACTCTTGACTGGTTGATTTATTGTTATGAAAGGTAGCGCAAATATCGTATGTGAAACGGCTTTCGCAATGGATGGACTTAAACGAAGAGCATTATTAATACAATCAAACAATTTATGAAAAGGGAAATTTTCTGTGTACTTACATCGCATTCCAGTTCTAGATACGTAAGCGTAAGCACGATTAGCCAATAAATTAGATTCTGTAGTTGAAAAAAAAACCAATTACATTATTTATTAATTATGCAACTGCAGCAAAAACATTCTAAACACTAATTATTTCAAGCAGTGTAGTTGCAGCATGCATCGTACAAACCAGTTACTCCATTTATTTTTTATTCCCTTCCTTTAAATCTCTACCACCAACCGACCCTGCTACTCGGCAACACATGCATGTGTATTTTCCTTCCAGTGCTATTGATTGTTCAATGCTTCATAAAACAAGAAATAAATGACTGTTAAATATGTCATTCCTTGGGGGGGCGTGAGAGCCTGATCAAGATGGCTGCGGGTGATCGAACTCTGTGTGTGACGAGGTATATTTCGCAAATATTTCCCATTTAATGGCATCAGTTGTGGGAACGAATGACCCCCAGAGCATATGCAAACGTGAGGAGAAGCAGTGGGTACAATTTGGGAGTTCCTGGCGTTCGTATGCCCCAGATCACCAAGCCGACGCTGGAGAGGCCGCTGATGCGAGAGCCGAAGTCGAGGGGCTTCCTGCGCACTATGGCTGGGAGCACAGAGAGTTGCAGGAAATGCGGGACGAACAGCGGGACAGGTGGAACACTGGCCGCTCTGCTTGGTCACTGCGAGTACCCGCTGAGACCTGCCACGCCAGTGAGAACACCAGGGGCTGACTACCCATGCAGGCTAACCAACGATGGAGGAAGACTGGAGGTGGGCTGGCAGGACCGCAGCCCCACTAGTGACAAGAGCGGGTGGGGCAGGCCCTGTCGGGGGTCCATGAGGAATGGAGAGGAGCATTGACCTTGTCATGGCTGCGCAGGGTGAAAAACAGTTGCGGCTGGCCGTAATGCGCAGCCCCTCTCCCTGCTACCTCTAAACATGTTGCAGTCCTGCTGGAGAATTATATGAGGCTGTCAGGGCCCCAGCACCTGCCCCGCCACAACACTGAGATTACACATGCCAGGAAGCAGACAGGATGACTTGAGGTGCCTCCACATATGCTCAATGTGCAAAAAGGGGCTGAGCAACACAGTGTGATCGGCATCAATGGCCCTGCACCCAGCTCTTTATTCTCTACAGCTCCAGCAGGAAGCACACTATATAGTGCTTTAATCATCAGCTCCCAGCTCCTCAATGACTTCCAGCGGCTGCCCTGAGTCCAAGGAGCTCCCACAAATCCTGTTGAACCTGACATAGCGCCTGGACAGTTTGGCTGTATTATAATGCCTGTATAACCTATCCACATTGATATTAAAACCCAAATGGGGCCATCATAATGGTGCATGTTCTTCTAAATGCTTGCAACGTTTGAAGGTATCAGGCACACTACGTTTGCACGGCCTTCTTTGAGGCATCACTAGCTGCCAGTCCGGGATGCTTGTACACTATTCTGGCAGCGTATCATTTATGCGGTGCGCACTCCCGGATTCATTGCTGCCTCCCTAGCCCCTGTGCAACGCATGACAGCTGAACACACTGGCGCAGGTAACTGACCCAAAAACAGAAGGCCATTTTCAATTGACTTCCTGGACTGACGCCACAGGGATCCTAAGATGCTGCACACACTAAGTACGGCCCCGGGGCAGACCAATCCATGATACTATTCATCTGACCACTAGGTTGGGCCCTAACCTGCCACATGCTCTGAGGGCAGGAGGGAATGCAACGAGCGACTGGGACTCTTGATTCTGATAGCGGCGAAGACAGCAACCCCATCAATACTCTGTTCCGCAGATCCACTAGATGTCCTCCAAAAATGGATATTCAAATGCAACTGCAGACAATTCTAGGGGAAATGAAACTTATTGGCCAGCGAACACAAGAGACTTACACCACGATCCAAGACATTGAAAAGGAGATTAAGGACACCAACACACGGATGAAGGCCTAGGACGAGATAATTGTCCACAATGAGCAGCATATTAGCACGCTTGAATATAACTATGATATAGCTAATACGAATCTGGACAGGCTCATCAGAGAAGTGCAACCACTGGGGGGCAAGCTGGATTGGGTAAGACAGACACACAAAAGAGCGAGTCGGGAAGGGATATGTGGAACGCACCACAGACAGGGTTAAAGAGGGCCACCCGCCCAATCACCAAAAGAAGCCGCCAACCACTTGGTCCTCATAAAAACAGCTCTGTACCCTCTTCCTACCCCTCCCCTCTCGACTTCACCACAAACTGCAGCCGGGCTGGGCATCCAAAGAAGTTCACAATGAGCTCTCACATAAACCACTAGCATAATGAAAAAATTGTTGTTTGAGAGGACCCTCGGGGCACCACCCATTGTGTGGCCCTATGTTTAGACCTAGGGCGTCTCCATCGTTGCAGGGAGATAGCCTTCCTCTATTTTTCCTTCTTTTTCTAGGTTCTTTTTGCTTTTTTTCTTTTCAACGGTGCGGGTGAGGGGGTACAATAAAACAAGCACGGGGCACATGCAATCTAACAGGGGAGACACTCCATCACAAGCCACATGCACACAGTAAAAAAGGGAACCAACGATCACTGAATACGACACAACATATCAGGCCTCAGATTGCGCACACTCAACATGACTTAGATGGCGGATGACACCATTCACATAGGGACCGTAAACATAAAGGGCCTCAACTCGCCACAGAAAAGATCCATGCTGGCTTGTGCGTTCCGACAGGCCAAATTGGACATACCTTTAGTGCAAGAAACCAAATTCAGACACAACGCACAGTATGCCCTGAAAGGGAAAAACTTAGGAGGAGTCCTGTGGGCAACAGGACCAGAAAAGAAGGGAGGGGTGGGTATCCTATATCGCTCCTCTATAGAGATTCAAATATTACAAACACACAGGGACCCGGGTGGACGGTTCCTCATTGTGCAATGCATCATTATATCCAGAACAGTGACCTTATGCTCCGCATACGCCCCAAACACCCAACAGCTAACTTTCTGCAGAGATCCCTTGGCATGATTAGACAGAGAGAGGACAGGCTCACTCATCTGTGGGGGTGACTTTAATCTTATCGTTAATGCAAACTTAGATTTACCCCTCCCACATCAAACTCATTTGCGCATAGACTATATCTTCCTGGAGGGAGACCTTGAATACTCAATTAGAAACACCGCAATAGAGGTGGTGGGATGGTCTGACCATGATAAAGTCACCGTAGACCTCGACTTGGGCTCGGGCAAACCAATAAACAAAAGGTGGACGTGCAACGACACGCTCTTTAAGGACAAACTCTTCAGAGAATCGTTAGTTGAGGAAATGCGCGACTTCTTTGAAAGGAACAACACTGGGGAAATCCCCCTCCCCACGGCATGGGAAGCCGCAAAAGCATCAATAAGGGGCCTGATAATAGCACAGGGAGCATCAGTGAAAAGAATAAGACTCCTCAGGGTAACCCAAATTAAGCGTACAATCGAAAGCAAAGAGAAGGCCCTGGTGGGGTTAGAAGGGGATATGCCCAAAGCTGGAGAAAAAATCAGAGGCCTCAGGCAGGAACTGAAAGATCTGGCAGGAAAAGCCGCTCACCCCCCTTAGATACGTAAAACAATGATACTTTGAGAAAGGAAACAAAGCGCATACTCTACTTGCGGCCAGACACGGAAAACAGTGAGCAGAAAGAGCCATCCCAAAAATAAACTCTGCATCAAAAACTGCCTTAGTAAATCCAACTGAGATCACAGCCCGCTTCGCCCAATACTACGAACAGCTCTATACGCCCGAGAGAAACACCTCTCCAGAATGCTCAGCGGAGTATATGGCTAGAGTCATGTTCCCCTCCGATACAATCCTCAGACCGCGAAAAATTAAATACTCACATAACAGCAAGAGAAAGACCACGCCATCTCCCACCTAAAAGCAGACTTGGCACCGGGATCAAGCGGGTTCACCCCAGCCTATTATAAGAGATTCAACCCCAATCCGGACTCTCCTCTTTAATGACATAATGGCCACTGGGCAAGCCCCAACCTCATTTACAGAGGCGAGGATCATTGCTGTACCAAAAGAAGGGAAAGACAGATTGGAATGGGGATCATATAGACCGATTTCTCTGCTAAATGTCAATGCAAAGATATATGCAAGCATCTTAGCCAGACGACTGAGTGAGGTCCTCCCCCAGCTAGTCCATAACGACCAGGTAGGATATGTCAAGGAAAGGCAGGGGGCGGACAATGTCCGTAAGATCCTAGACCTAATGGCCTTGATCGATGCACGAGACATAGAACCCACGCTGATCTCGGTCGATGCCGAAAAGGCCTTTAACCGAGTGGAATGGCGATTCATGACACACATTCTACATAAAGCGGGCCTGGGTTCTGAATGGGTAAGGGGTGCACAAGCTTTATACAAAAACACTCATCCCAGGGTCATAGTGAATGGGGTAGCATCACCACAATGTACACTGACCAGGGGGACCAGGCAGGGATGCCCCTTCTCACCTCTGGTCTTTATTGTTGGCATGGAACCTCTCGCCCCAAAACATCAGAAACAATGGCAGAATACAAGACTTCCTTAGGTACAGCAAAGAATATAAACTAGCCTTGTTTGCAGATGATGTTTTGGCCTACGTCTCACATCCCTCGCAATCAATTCCCGCTATTCTGACTGTGATGGAGGAATACAGGGTACATTCAGGGTCCCGTATAAATTGAACAAAAACAGTAGCCTTCCGCCTCACAGAACTAGAACCGCAACCAGACGCTACCCCAACCAACTGGGGCCTTAAAATTTCACACGGCAATATTCGCTATCTGGGGATCACAATAACTAAGCAACTGAAGGATTTATATCAGGCTAACCATCGACCACTCTGGGCTAAGATTTAACAGGACATAGAAAACTGGGGCAAGCTCAAACTCTCATGGGCAGGCAGGCTAACTGCTATAAAAATGAACATCCTACCACGACTCTTCTTCTTGTTCCAATCCTTCCCATCGCGCACCCAGACGCATTCTTAAACAAACCCAAGAGAACCTTGTTGACATTTCTGTGGGACGGGAAAAACCCAAGAATCGCGTATAAGATCTCCCAAAAGAGAGAGGAGGCCTGGTGTATCCGGACCTCCATGAGTATCACAGAGCGACACAGCTGCGAATCCTGGTAGATCACATCCGAGAATATAGGATAAGCAGTGGGCCCACTTGGCGAATGTGCTCTTCGCCCCCGTAACTATAGGAGAATAGCTCTGGGACCCCCCCAGTTCGATCCCCCGTAGAGCGTGAGAACACCCAGTCCTAGAAGCGATGTGGTCCATTTGGAACAGAAGGAACCCCAACATGATCAGAGTGACGATCTGGCCCTCCCCCCTCAGCTGCGTCTGGGCCCCCCCAATTAGAGACTCTATTGCAGAAACGCTCCGCTTCCAACACCAATACGAACAGGGCCTGGTCAGGGCTGGCCAAATGTGGAAAGACGGGACCTTCCTTACTAAGGAGGATCTTGAGAACGCACAGCAGGGCCTGAGCATTAGACCCCTCCCATACCTGCAGCTGAAAGGCATCCTTACGGACACGAAATGGAAAGGCCAGCTGCAACGCCGCCTTACCCCTTTTGAGAATATATTAAACACCCACCTCAGTACCAAAGGTCTCATAACCAGGGAATACAGAGCCCTCATAGATAGGGATCACCTACCACCACCAAGCACCAAAGCAAAATGGGAGGTTGCACTGGGATGGGTAGATAATCAAGAGGGATGGGAAGCAATCTGTAAAGCAGTGTGGAAATCCTCCATCGCCATGCAATATAAGATGCATAACTGCAGAATTCTAACACAGTGGCACCTAACTCCCCAACGCTTGGCCAAAATGTACGCGGGCATTACCCCCTATTGTTGGAGAGGTTGTGAGCAGATTTGCACATACTGGCCCCAGTGGTGGGACTTCCCCCACATACAATTGTATTGGAAAGAAATCCTGGGATGGATCCACCAGATAGAAGGCATTCATAGGAAGCCGACGCCTCTCCTGGTTCTCTTCAGGGTTGAACAGATAAAGGAACAATACCGGGTCCTCCCACATATGCCCAGAAATCTGCTACTAGCGGCCCACGTGTGCGTCACAATAAAGTGGAAAGCAAACACCCTCCCCACTAAAGCAGATTGGCTGCGCAAAGCAAAAGAGATTTATGAGATGGAAAGTCTCACAGCATTGCTCATGGAATCAAACACACATATAGACGCCCAATGGCTTCCCTTACTGGAATTCTTTAGAGAAGCATAAACCAAACCAGGACTCTCCCCTGACCTTATCGAGCTCCACAACGCACTGCCCACAGCCCACCAACGCAATGCAGTCAGAACCCGCAACCACGTCTGTCAGAGGCGACCTGTTGCCATAAGTCACACAGCTGATCCTATTTACTCTCTGCACTTCAACTGCAGACTTGGAAGATCTTCCCCACAGCTCACGCTTTGCTGCTAGATAATGCAAGTTCCTATCTCCACCAAGGAGACATACAACCAGGATAGATTGGACGCCAGGGGGAGGGTGGAGGGCACAAGGGGACATTGTTGTTGTCCTTTTTCTTTTGACTCAGTTTTTCTTACTTTCACTTCCTCTTTCCTCTTCTTTTGGAGGCATGGGGGTGCTTTATCGGAAAAACTCCAAAACCTTACCTTGTTGATCAAATGTTGAACCACTGTTGCATTCCAGTTAAATATAATGTATTTGTTATGCTCCTGTTGATCACAATAAACAAATATTCCACAAAAAAAAGACAGATCCTTTTGTTTGGCCCATCATCTGTAATCAAGAAACTCAATAACTCCCAGTACACATCATTCAACATTGATGGCATCCAAATCAAATCCCAGTATCCTCCTCAGTGAAGACCCAAGGAGTATACTTTGACGCCACCCTAGCACTCACGCATCAGGTGAATGTCATCGCCTCATCTGCTGCCCACACTACAAAACATATCAATGCCTCCAGACCCTTTCTCTCCCAGGATAGCTGCCTCACCATCGCCTGAGCAATCATTGGGGCATGGCTATACTGTCTCCTCCCTGACGGTTACAAGATCCTCTCTGCGCCCAGGTCCAACCATTCCAGAGGGGGTATAGCCCTGATCTTCCCAGAGTGGATACCTGCCTCTGTCATTCCTACGCAGGCCTACTCCTCTTTCGAATGCCTCGTCTGCAGGCTCTCTCTCTCCTAGCCATTCCCTTATTGTGGCTACTATCTATCGACCACCTGATCAGATCTACTTCTTCCTCTCCAAGTGGGCGGACCTCTTTTCTTCCCTCCTGGTCACGACCACTCAACTCCTCCTTCTTGGAGACTTCAACATCCACCTGGATGCTCTCTATCCTTCCCCTGGACTCTTCCGCGACCTTTGCGACTCTCTCTCACTCACAATTCGCCCCTCTGGTCCGACTCACTCTGCAGGGCACACTCTGGATGCTCTGATCTCCTCAGACCTTCCCCTTTCTATCCCTCTCACCACTCCTCTCTCCTGGAGTGATCACTTTCTCCTTTCCTTCCATCTCACCCTCTCTACCACTCAGACCAAGCCAACTCCAGCACTGCACCAACCTTCTCGGTCATCCGACTCATGAAGCGCATGTCAGTTGAGGCTTTCACCGCCACTTTCTCACCCCTACCTCCCCCTTTGGCTGACTCACACCCTGACACAGCCCTTTCCATGCTCCACTCTGATATATCTGATACTCTCGACATTCTTGCCCCCGTCCGCCTGGAGCCCAAAGCCAAGTGCAACTCGGTACAACTCAGACCTTGTCACCCTTAAAGGCAAGTGCAGGGTGGCTGAGAGGAAATGGCATGCTTCTGGTACATCCTCTGACAAACTGTCCTGCCGCCTGCTCCAAAGGCAATACCAGCTCTCTGTCCTCACCAAGAACAGAGCCCACATCCAAGCCCGTGTCTCTGCGGCATCCGACAACTCAGCTGAACTCTTTAAAATCTGCAAGAAACTGGCCAATCCTGCCGCAGTCTCTACCTCCCCTGTCCCTTCCCAGGCCCTCTCCACGGTTCTGGCTTCTCATTTCATATATAAAACTCATGACATCCTGTCCACCATCTCCTCCTCTCCCCTTCCTCCCTCTACTCCCTGTTCTTCCTCTGGCCCTTCTTCAGCCACCTCTCCCCCCTCCTTCTCTGCCTTTCCCCTGTTCTCTCCTGACAAGGTTTCCAGACAAGTCCGAACTATGAAAGCTCCTGTCCTGGCCGATTTCTGCAACCACTCCTTCACCACAGGAGTCTTCCCCTCCCCCCTGAAGCACTCCCTTGTGCACCTTCTTCTTAAGAAACCCTCTGCCGACCCGTCTTGCCCGGCCAACCACCGTCCAATCTCCATCGCTTCTTTCCTGGGCAAACTCCTGGAAACGCTGGCCATCTCCCAGCTTAATCTTCACACTGAATCTGTTGGTTGTCTCCATGACCATCAGTCTGGCTTCCGAGCTGCCAGAAGCACAGAAACTGCTCTCCTGAACATCCGTGAAGACCTGCCCTCCAACCTTGACTCCAACACCCCCTGTGTCCTCATCTTACTCAATCTCTTTTCTGCTTTTGATACAGTCAGCCATGCAATCCTGCTCAATCGTCTCCGTAATAACCTGGGCAAACTGGTCAGGCCCTGGCGTGGCTGACCTCTTTCCTCTCTGACCGACCATCCCAGGTTCAACTTGGGTCCTTCTTCTCCTCTATCTCTATCTCTACCTGTGGTGTTCCCCAGGGGTCTAACCTCTCTCCCTGGCTGTTTAACCAATACCTGGCACTTCTTGCCCACCGCATTGCAGCGCTCTGCCCCAACTTCAAGTGCTATGCGGATGACACGCAGCTAATTTTCAGGCTACCCTCAGCCACTTCTTCTCCCTCTCTCATCTCTGACTGTATGTCCGCCATCCAGGAGTATTGTGCTGCCAATGATATCTGCCTTACTGCCAGTAAGACTGAGATTCTCCTCATAGGAACACCTGCTATCTCCTTTCCTGTCACTCTCTGGCCGGCCTCTCTTGGCCATCTTCCTGCGCCCTCCTGTGAGGCCAAAAACCTTGGGGTCATCTTCGTCTCCACACTCTCCTTCTCTCCTCACATCTCTGACGTCTCTAAGAAGTCACACTACCAGCTCAGAGGAATTCTTCCTTTCCTCTCCTTCCCCTCGAAGCGCATTCTCTCCAGAGTTCTGGTTCTCTCTAGGCTGGACTACTGCAACAGCCTCTTTCTAAATCTGCCTGCCTCTACTCTCTGCAACTTATTCAGAACAGGACTGCAAGACTTGTTCTTGGCCTCAAGCCCAGGATCGTATCTCTCCAGGACTGAAATCCCTGCACTGGCTCCCAGTGGCTGCGAAGATTAAGTTAAAAATCCTCTGCATTGTCCACAAGGCCTTCTGGGGCCTCAATACCTTCAACTCTCTCTTCCTAAATATCTTCCTTCTCAAGCTCTTAGCTCATCCACCTCCAACTCCCTCAGGGTCAGTCGCTTATCCAAGCAACGAGTTGGCGTTACATCTCTCTCTTCGACTGGGGCCGTCCTCTGGAACAGCCTCCCTGCCTCACTGAAACTTGAGGAGAACCATCTCCGTTTCCGGAAGCACCTCAAAACCTTTCTCTTTGCTTCTGCTTTCTCTCCTCCTCTTCCCTGCTGAACCCCCTGCTGAACCCCTGGCTGTAACTGAACTGGTTACCTGGCCACCCTCTGATCTCGGGCCCAGGTCCCCTCCACTGCCAGTTGCACATCTGCACTGCCTTCCTGGCAACCCCCGCACTCTGGACTGTCGCTGTATCCTTACAGTCCCTCTACTAGCACTTGACACCGGATGTCTGCACTTACCCTTGCACTTGTCACCAGCTGGCCGTACTTACTATGTTATTAGTCTATTATCCCATGTACTGCACTCGCCTCTCCCCATCCCTTGCACTTTCCCCCCTTCCCCTTTCCATGCACTTGCATGATCTGAATGACACCTGGCCTAGTAGGGTCGCTGTTTGTCTTCTCTCTGTTCCCCCTCCCTTGCCTTGTCGCTCCTTGAAACACTTGTGTATAGGCGCGTTATAAATGCCATATCATATCATATTATATCATATCACTGCTTTGTTTGCTGGCACCTCGCAACACAACATTAGAAAGATGCAGATGATCCAGAACAACACCATCAGAGCTGCCCTGAACATAGCTAAAAGTGAGTACATCTCTGGCGCCAGGAAGGAGGCGCATTGGCTTCCGATTCGCGAACAGATCATTTTCAAGACCTTATCTATTACACACAGATACCTCTCCAACTCAGCCTCACCCTTCCTGTCACAGAATATCACCAGAGCCCCTTCAGATAGGCCCATCAGATCGGCATATACTAACAGGCTTATGCCACCTAAATTCAAAAGGGCCAAAGCCAGAGGGACAAGCTTTCCTACCTTTGCGGCGAGACAATAGAATGAACTTCCGCTGGCAGTGAGAGCAGAACGATCGTACTGGTTGTTCAGGAGAACACTGAAAACCTGGCTGTTCAATTAACTTTGCAGTGAGGGCCTCACCCCTATTGTCTTTCCTTATTTTGTTCTTTTTATTATTTTTATTTTGATTCTCTGCTCAGCCAAGATTCTGTGTAACTGGTTGTAACAGCACCTTGATGCCTCTGGGTTTAGTGCGCTTTATAAATGAAAAAAATAAATTACATAAATAAATAGGCCGTGAGAGAACAACAAAACCACACTGACATGCCTGCTTAACTACCAAAGCCCCTGTGATTGGCCCACAGGGAAGAGCCGCTACACACAGCTCGTCACCCGAAGGACAACTTTTGTCCCTACTTATATGCTTCTGCGCTCATGTGCTGCTCAAGTAACATGGCTTTGATTCCCAATTGGGGAGTGCAGATATGAGAGGACGGAGGTGCTGGCTGTGAGGCCTCACCTGTTCACCCTTGCACTGGCTCTGCTTTTTCTTAAAAGTTGCATTGGATTCAGGTTTATAGATTCCAATGTTTTGCTGTTTGGTTGGATGGGGGAGGTGTTTGATTAACAGGAGGCAGACACTTGTTGAGATATACCTAAGATCATTTGTGTACGAGCCCACATACACCTTTAGAGGGGGTACAAACAAGATGGAAACACCTTCTTTCGCCGGGATTCCCAGATGTGTCCGATCACCTGCTGACTGTAGATTACCACACTCACATGTATACCCTCAATGTACAGGCACAGGAGCACTCTATTAAGCAGCGGCGGCTGCTAAATATGTTACGCGATTTGCATGGAGACATCATATTTCTACAGGAAACCCACCTAGATGCTAATGAACCAGCAAAACTATGTTGAGTATGTGTAAGGGTGGCAGCTCACTCCCCTTCACACGGGAAAAGGGGTGTGTTCATCCTGGTTCATCAGCGAGTCCCCCTTATGATACTTACTAAAGAGGCTGACAGCGAAGGGCGATTTGTTCTTATGCATGGTTTACTACATAGCAGATTCTGGCAGGATAACTTAGTGGAAGGGTTCAACATACTGCAGTGCTGGGACCCCTTTCAGGCTTTCTTTAGGGGTCAATTTATCTCACGGTGGGCACATAAGAAAAATCATAGGCTGAAAGGTAATGACAGCTGACAGCGGTGCTAACTGCGGCCGAACGCATGCATAAAACCAAAAGGGACCCCAGACATACACCCTAATATTCAAACTCTGATCTGAGATCGCTCATATCACTACCGTTAGGGCCCAGAAGGCCTTCTCCAAGTGGGCGCTCGATCTCCATGTAGCAGGGGAAAGACCTCTCTGCATGCTTGCTCTCGCCCTCAAGGGGAAACTACAGGGCCAACTAATCACCTCAATCAGGGGGGGGGGGCTGATGGTGGGTTGCTCACGGGAGACCAAGCCTTTAAAGAAGGAGTCGCTGAGTACTATCGAGACCTCTATGCTGCCCCGCCGAACATGGACATGGACTAAATTGTAGTATTCCTTAGCAAAATCCCTCTCCCTACACTTACTCCCACTGATCTTGATCTCCTGAATGCTCCATTGGATGATGAGGAGGTCGTACGAGCCATAGAGGGGTTGAACTCGGGTAAAGCTGAGGGACCGGACGGCCTACCTATTGATATTTATGAACTAATGCTCGAGAAGCTTGCTCTGTGGATGGGACAGATGTTCCGGGAAGCCTTGGAGCAAAATCTCTGCTGAAGGCCAACATAGTGGTGTTTCATAAAAAGGGACGTGACCAAACACTGTGTGGCTCCAATCGCCCAATATCCCTTATAAGCGCCAATGCGAAGGTATTGGCGAAATGCCTAGCAGGCAGGCTGGAGAGACTACTTCCTAGACTCATCCACCAAGACCAAACAGGCATTATCCTGCACAGACACTCTTCTGACAACCTCCGGTGCTTTCTGCATATCTTGGAAGGTGAGGTGAAGCCCGATGATGTGGTCCTATCACTCGACGCTGAAAAGGCATTTGGCAAATTGCACTGGGTCTACATCTTTAAAGTTTTGCGCAAATTTTGCTTCTCGGGACCGTTTTGCAAATGGTGCGGCTTCTGTATAGAGTTCCCTGTGCCTCAGTGATTACGAATGGTTTGACATCTGACCTCTTCCCCCTGCACAGAGGGACTCGGCAGGGCTGCCCGCTCACACCCTTACTATACGCCCTGGCGATCGAGCCGCTGGCTGCCAAGCTTAGCGGTGACAGTGGATGGTCCGGCATGGTTAAGGAACCGGAGGAGCACAGAATTACGCTGCATGCCGATGACATACTTTTATACATTAGACACTATGCTAGATCCCTTACTCGCATCTCAGATATATTGCGGGAATATGGACTTGTGGCTCTCTACAGCATCAACTGGGACAAGTCAGAGGCTATGCCGCTGAGTTTGGAGATTCCTTGGGATCCGGGAGGGGTGGCCCCATTTAAGCTTCAGTTGCAAACCACAAAGTACCTAGGGGTATGTATTAGCCCGGTACTTCAGATGCTGACTGACCTGAACTACACGTGTCTGCTAGACAGAATCCAACGAGATATGATCTCACTGGACTCACTCCCGCTCCCCCTCAATGGGAGAATGAATGCCATTAAAATGAACTTGATGCCCTAGTTGGTCTACCTAGCATTCATGCCATCGATGCCCCCCTCCAAAGCGCAATTTGCTGAATGTGACAAGCAGTTGACGAGATTTATATTTAGGGGGAAAAGGGCGAGATTAAATAGGCACATCCTACAGGATGCTGAGCCGGATGGCGGACTGGCACTTCCATCCAAGTGTACGTACTATTTGGCAGCCCAGATAGGTTGAGCTAGAAGATGGCTCAATGTAGAAGATACCACAAGTTGGCCTGTTATTGAAATACAGGGCCTCCTTCCTCACACGCCCTGGGAGATTCTGGGGATACCCCCATGCCGCTTGCCGAAGACAGTCGCATGGCACCCCATACTAGGCCCTACACTAGCGCAATGGCACAAGATGCACAGCATTACTGGTACTAATGTACGTACAGTCCCACAATGGATCTCACTTTGTGCCCTACTCTCCTACGGCAGTACAGAGCGGGTTCACGCACAAAATCAGACTCATTGGGGTGACATTAGGCTGATGGACCCCTTTGAGGATGATACTCACATCCCCTTCGCTGAGGTTAGGACCAGACTGGGGCTGGTGTATACCGACTGGCTGCAATATCAGGCCATTCACTCTTTCTTTGCTGCACACATTACCATGGCCACCAGAATGTCAGAGACTTCCCTAAACGAGAGAGAGGTAATGAGAGACCCGACAGAATACCCCAGGATTCAAATGATGTATGCCCTCAGTATACACAACAATTATAAAAGAAATCTAACCCTGGCTGGCTTGTGGAGTGAATACCTGGGGGTGGGAATAACAGTGGGGGACGTGTACGACTTCTTCTCTATGATTACTAAAGTGTCCTGCAATCTGCAACAAAGAGAGATCCAATTTAAAATTATTCAGAGGGCCTGCTTCACCCTGGCCATACTTTATAGCATGGGCATTGCGACGACGGATGAACGATGGCATGAATGTAGCAGAATTGGGACCATGGGACATATGTTCTGGCACTGCCCGAAGCTGATGCCGCTTTGGTCAAAGGTGGCTCAAAAGCTCCAGGGGCTGCAAGGGATCACAGTTGAAATGACCCTGATTGTGATGCTATTTGGGCAGGGAATTGAAAATTGGTATGTGGATGCATTGACCTGCAGACTGATACATATTATGCTCTTCACTGCCCACAAGACCATCCTGTTGGACTGGAAAAATCAAATTCCACACCACACCAGCAATGGCAAACGCTTCTGTCCAAAATGTGCTCTGCTGAGCGAAGCTGCATTTGTACGTCTGCAGGTCCTGAGTGGGCTGATAGGTTCTGGGACCTGGCAGACATCTTTGTTTAATCTTATTGGAGCCATGGACTGGTATGTCATTTTCATTCTTCACTTATTTTGCTGCCTGTATATAGGGCTTAGGGGTTGATGGGGGGGAGGGGGCTGGACTTTGAGGGGACGGGGCTGCTGGGTGTTGGGGTGGAAATCTTAGGGGTAGTTATCGGAGGCTTGCACAGGTTAATGAATATGTTGCTAATGTTCTTGAATATGCTGTGGGCAGGGCTGCCCGTACTGTATCTTGTCTTCGTGAGAGTTCTTTGTTCTAAATACAATAAAAAGAGCTAAAACCCAGGACATCCTTACCGGTGCCGTTAACCCGCAACCGCCGTACTCTTAATGACCTCCTGTGTCCTACATTTCCACGTGTTTTGGCAGGTTTTGGTCTCTGGCGTAGACATGCTAGCATGTCTCTTTTCCATATCACTGTCGGACTGTTACATTCTTTAAAAATGCAAGGGGAAGACTTTGCCTTCCCCTGGGTCACCTCCTCTATTCCCCTTCCACATATGCTCGGCACTGATATCTTTTATTTGAACTATTACTATTTTTTGTTTGATACTCATCAGTGTATTTGCCTTTTTTCAATGTTTTTGTACAGTCTGTGGTTGTACTAGGCTCTTGTTACAATCCTCCCTCTCTGTGCTTATTCCCCTGCTGATATATAAAATGTAGTTTTAAAACTAGAAGTGTTGTGGGAGGTCTATGTTGGCCCAGTGGTCTTCAAACCTTTTAGGACTGAGCCTCACCTGAGCAAAATGTGGGCAGGCCGGCCCCCCCCCAAAAATGCCACATGGACAGTAAGTCCAAATGGCTATTAACTATCCCGTGCCTTCACCGCATTCTAATCCCAGTATAGTCCCTGGGCTCTCCTACCTGCTCCCATCACAGTCTCTGGGCTCCTTCATCCCACTCTTACCCAGTCTCTGGGATCTCCCCACCCCACCACAGACACTGGGCTATCCCCACTCTGCTCCCACCACTATCCCATGGCTCCTGGCCATTCTGCTCCCACCACAGTCCCTGAGCTCCCCCACCCTGCTCCCAGCACAGTCCCAGGGCCAGTGGCGGCTGGTGAATTTTTTAAGTGGAGGGGCATACATATTTCCCCCAGATATGCCATAGCGACTGAGCACAGCGATGGAGCCCGAATCAATCAAGTTGGGTTCGCGGGGTTTACCCCTTGGATTTCTTTTTTAAATAATGGGTCAAAATGTTGCATTTTAGAGCATACTTTAAAAGAAATTGGGAAAACAGCCAAACAGTTTTCAATTGGCGCTGGGGTGACCAGGAGGCAGGCAGGATATTTTTTTTACTGGACATATATGGTAGATGTCCAGTAAAGAAATACCATCCCTGTCCCCTGGGCTCCACAGCCCCTCAGAAGGAGAGCTAATTTTGGCTGGTGGGTAGGGGGATTGTGCAACAAAGGCATTTTTAAAATAGGGTCATTATTTGAAGGGGGAATATTACAACCCTCCTGGAATCATTCAATCACTCTGCAAAGAAGGTAGTTGATGCCCATGATAATGACCCTTTAAAGACCTGCCAAAGCCAAACAATCTGCACCATTGTACACACTTGAACTCGCCTCCAATAAACACTCCATCAGATCCTTGTAAAAGCGATGGCACAAAAATTTCAGCTCAGAGGATCTCCCATCCCTCAAATCCCGGTTCTCCTAATGCAGACATATGATCTCCAAGGCTAAGCCTGCTTACTACACCACCACCATCAAGGCAGCCTCTAACAGGAGCAAAGCCTTATTAAAAGTAGTCGAGCACTGTTCCAAACCCACAGCTGACCCCGAGGTGGTGGCCTCACAAGTAAAACAAACAAAATTAACCAAATCGAATCTCTCATCAATGCCTCCAAGTTGGACAAATTTCTGCTTCACATAACCTCCCGCACTTTCCCCCCTTTGACCAACGTCTCGCCCCTCTCCTCCAAGGACCTCACATACACACTCATCTCCCTCAAACACATCACTTACAAAGATTATGTCATCCCGGATTCCCTCATCAAACAGTTCACCAGCCCAGTGTTCAATACACTCCTTGGCTTCGTGAACACATCCCTCAATGAGGGCTTACTACCTGATGCACTCAATGAAGGTCTCAGATGACCTCTCTCTTTTTTATTTTTAATATCTTCATTTTTCTTGGGAAACAGATATATATTTATATATATATTACAAAAAAAACTTTGTTGAGAGGACGTTATGGTTAAGTTGCCCTACCAAAACCCTCTTCCCTTCACTAAAAAAAAAAAAAAAAATCACCCTCCCCTTTATGCTTCAACTTACAACCCAAAACCCCCTGAAATTCGCCATTTATGGCAGACTGAGCCCCCTTACTTGCCATCGCCACTGTGCACTTCTAACACTAACACCCAGACCATGAAAGATGACATCTCAAATGTCACTGATGACATCACATGTTCAGCTCCTTTGTTTTTGTTCTCTGCCCTATATATATATATATATATATATATATATATATATATATGTACATTCGGTAAAATCAACTTTATTAAGGGGATTTTATAATTCACAGTGACACCAAAAAACACTGCACATTCCCCCATTATGGTAAGCTTACCAACCATAACTCGCACCATCTACGTGCATTGCTAAGACTAACACCCAGGACATCAAAGATGACATCACAAATATAATTGATGACATCACTGATGACATCACATCTGAAAATAATGTGAATGACAAGCCCCTACCTACAAGGGGTTCTTTCTATTATGTTAGTAGCAAGATGTCAGGGGTAATTGTGTAATGTTGCACATGTTATAACTACCTAACAATTGAAGACTTAATAGACACTTGTGCTAGTACAAACAATACATATGCAGACCCAATGCATAGAAATGAGAGGCACATACAGGGAAACTGAAGTAAGGAAGAAAGAAACAGCATGATCAGAAAGTGTATGTTCCTGTATACAAATTAATTGTGTATTTGAGGTCTGCTATTGCCCCATGCATGTGCATCATGAGATGAGACCAGAGCCTAAGGAAAGTACTTAAAGAACACACGACAAGGGTACCGTTTTCATATACAGCTCCTTTTAAATTTTTATATTGTGATTGTCAGTGAATAAAAGCACCTGGCCTATATTTTTCAATGCACCAAAATAAGTGAGGCAGACATGTGATGACATCAGTGATATTTGTGATGTCATCTTTGATGTCCTGGGTTTTAGTCTTAGCAATGCACGTAGATGGTGCGAGTTATGGTTGGTAAGCTTACCATAATGGGGGAATGTGCAGTGTTGTTTGGTGTTACTATGAATTATAGCATTCCTTTAATAAAGTTTTTTTAACCGAATGTACATATATATATATATATATATGGCAGAGAACAAAAACAAAGGGGCTAAACATGTGATGTCAGTGATGTCATCAGTGACATTTGAGATGTCATCTTACATGGTCTGGGTGTTAGTGTTAGCAGTGTACAGTGGTGATGGCAAGTAAGGGGGCTCAGTCTGCCATAACTGGTGAATTTCAGGGGTTTTTGGGTTGTAAGTTGAAGCATAAAGGGGAGGGTGAAGTTTTTTTTAGTGAAGGGAAGAGGTTTTTGGTAGGGCAACTTAACCATAACGTCCCCTCAACAAAGTTTTTTTTGTAGTGAATTTTACAGGTTTTTGGGAGGGCAACTTAACCATAACGTCCACTCAACAAAGTTTTTTTTGTAGTGAATTTTACAGGTTTTTGGGATGGCAACTTAACCGTAACGTCCCCGTAGCAAAGTTTTTTTTGTAGTGATTTGTATAGGTTTTTGGAAAAGGTACTTAATCATGACATCGTGGCAATGAAGTTGTTGAGCAGAATATGCATTGTCATTATGTGATCTTGGGAGATATGTAGTGTAATGTACGTACTTGATATACATTTAACATAGAACATACAGAACCCCCTACCTATTGATATTGGAAAGGGACGGACTGAGCGCCTGTTTGCGGATGGGGGCGGACATGATCAACATTGCCCAAAAAGCCGGGGGGTATCTGAAAATGTACTATTGTCTTACACAAAAAGTGTGCAACGTGTAAGAAGGGCATAAAGATATTGTAAGTAGTAATAAGTAAATATGGAAACCTGAAGGTGGGAAAAGAAAACGACACATTTAATAACCATGTAGAATGAAGTGGATGGTACCAAAAAAAGAAGAAAGGATGCCTCCACTGTAATCACTTCACAGAAACTCAGCAGGCTGGAACGATAGTGGACGGACGCAGTAGGACGAAGGGAGATTACATCAAAAGAGTGAGTGCAGGTCATTTTTTTGTGTGGGTGTGGTTATTTTTTTGGTATGTGGTGCAGAAACAATAATTTCTTTCTGTTCTTGTGACAGAAATGGCTAGTACTTTGGAGTGTCTGGAGGAGTATTTCCCGCACGGGGAAATGTCAGAAGACAGTGACAACAATGGTACACATTATATTGCGTATGGAAAATAGTGACCAGTATTTTATAGGCATTTAAATTATGTTGTTTTTGTTTTCAACAGACCAGGGAAAAAAAGAGGAAAAGGCAACAAACGAGATAGAAGAAGACAGGATAAAAAGGATAGAGCAGAAAATGAACATATTGAACGACAATTTTAAAAGTTTATGGGAGTTTGTGGAGGACGTTGTGAGAGGAAAAGTTTGGTACCATTGCCCCACCTGCACCTGCCCTGCTTCTCCATTCCCTAGTGACCCATCCCCAAACCCTCAAGAGGAAAATAGACATTTCGACGAAGTATCCATCCCTTCTTCCCCTCACAAATCTTCTCCTCATAACCAGCCCGTGTTAAATCCAAATTCCCCCATATTTGTTTCAGTGTCCGCTTCCCCGCTATTTCTTTAGAGTGATGTGTGTGTGTGTGTGTTTTATATGGTTTTGTACAGTAGTTGTAGAGAAAGAGTTTGTGTGTAAAAAAAATGTTTTAAAAGACGTAAAATGTTCGCGAACAGCACGCCTGTTCAACCTATCCGCAAGGAATGGAATGTGGGTGTTGTAAAGGCAGTACACCTACCCTTACTAATGTCAAGTAAGATGGATTTGATGTTTGACTGTACCATCTGATGAAATTGTGCGTACATAAACAGAAATGGGTGTGCCCAAAGGATATTGTACCTCGGCGAACCGCTTGGAAAACGATATGATACATGGTCGTAGAACACACCAAATGTCCAGAATGGGTGTAAATGAGCAAAATGGGAGTGTTTGAAGGACAGTATAACTGTCTGTATCGGGTGCAGCCAAAATGGTGCCGTCCGTAGAACAGACGCGGTGGCCAGCAAGTTTGTAGGCAAACAAAATGGAGTTGTCCTAAGGACACTGGAACTGTCCGTACAGTGAACATAGCATCCGTGCACATGCGCAGTACAAACGTACATATAGCGAACATCGCGCCTTTACCTAACTGTCCGTCCTACCTGTGTTGCCCGTTTGAATTACTTTGAAGACCCGAAGACTGTCCGTAGGCCACTTGGGCGCATGCGCACGATTGATTCTCTGCATTTGCTGTCCAGGGGACTTTCAGTACTGGCGCGGATGAGTTGAGGACGTCATCATGTGACCGCACCCACGCTGAGCGAGGGGACTAATTTGCGCGGTTGGTGTGCTTCCGCAACAGTACAAAAGTACTTGTAGACACAAGGGAAAGTATTGTAGAGTGTAAAAATGTAATTTCACATATCTCAGACAATAGCAGACCTCAGGATTTGCTGTGTAAACTTTTTCTACCGCTTTGTAGGGATGAAGACGGTCACGAGGCACACCCCTCCACCCCTACAAATGGCCACACCCACGAGCGCATCTTCGTTGTCCCTCTAGCTGTAGCAGATTGAGGTGTACTGCCTTTACTGCTGTAGTGAACAAAAGGACAGTAATCGGTATGGCTTCCATGTCTGTTGTTGGATCATTAGGCTCTGCACCACCCCCAAACCAGCCACCACCACCACCTCCCCAAGGGCCTGCAGAGAGATATGTGGGTGAGGATGTAGAGATTGAGGAAGAAGAGCAGGAAGAGAATGAAGTGGAGGAACCTCGTACGAGGAGCACTCGGCGGGAGTCGTGGGTGTTGCGGTTGTTTTCCGTGTATGGGAACGTACCAAAAGCATGTGCGAACCTAGTGAAGTGTAACCAGTGCGAGGTGGTGCTGAGTCGTGGGAGATTTGGTGCGTACAGTTTTGGTATGACAACCATGAAGCGACACCTCACTTCGTTCCACACTGTGGACATTCGCAAGGTGGTGCCATGTGAAGAGCGTAGTCGATTGAGTTCCTCCACAGAATCCTCCGTGTCCGATCCTCCCACCACAAGAGACACTCCTGTGGGGGAGCGCCTCCCTCCAGCTGCCTCACAAGCCATTCGCAATGCTGTTGACCGTTATCTTTCAAAGGTGACAGTAGTGTGCACGTATTGTGACGCAGTACTCTGCAGGGGGGAGAGTTTTTGAAGTGCTTTTGAGGCTTCAGTCACAGAGCACCAGAAGATCTGCTCCTTACCTAAATAGAGCTCACCCGAAATATTTCTCTGTTCACTTGCCCTTTCTTATCCCCGTGGCTGGTGTCCCTTCCTTACCCTCCTTTGCCTTCTTCCCTTAGCGTGCCGTGTGCTGTTAAGCAATAAACGTAAAAACAACAAAAATTACAGAAAAAGCTTTTTTCAGAGCCGCCTTTCTCAGTGTAACAATAGAACTATGAAGTGACGCTCGTAGACCCCCGTAGAATGCTGAAAAAGTTTGCGGACAGTCGTAGGGGAAAAAAGGGAGGGTGCAAGCAGAGCAAACACAATGAAGTGTACGCTGGGAGTAAGTGGAGGCTCTGAAAAGAGCCTTTTGGTGGTGTGCTGAGTGGGTCAAAAAGTGTGGATTGGTGAAAACGATTTGGCAGATAGGTTAGTGTGATTGAAAAAGAGGTTGCAATGCATTTTGTACATTGCGAAGAAAAATCTGATTGCCAGCATATGTGAGGTGGACTCCATCTCTGCGGAAAATGGAAGTGCTGCGAAACAAAATGTTTTCATTGTGGAAAGAGGACATGCCAACATCTCTTAGAAATGCACACACAGCCTTATTCACATTGCGTCTCGCTTTCTCCATTTGTGGACCAAACGCAGAAGAACGCAGCCATATTTGTCTTTGTGCAATACGGGAGAAAAGTATTTGACAATATGGAAACATGTCCATGAGCTTCGCGAGTCCTTCCTTCATTGCAAATTGCAAAGAAATTCCAGATACATGGCCTAAACTATTTCCTCCACAATGAATGATCAGTATATCTGGAGTATATTGATTATAAGCGGAATGGATTGGTCTCTGACAAAGAGCAAAGTTCTAGCGTCTAAATTGTATAATCAGGCCCACTCTTTTTGGAAATTTCTGCCTGATATGGAGATGTACTTGACAAAATATCCATCAAGGATTTTTAGAAACTCTTATATGAGATTTAGATTAAATGTTATGCATACTTATTGTATACTAAACATAAGAAATCCTTTGAAAGATAAAAAAGGGTGTAGATTCTGCAATCAGTCTGAAATGGATGAGACCTTAGAACATATCATGTAAAGATGTCCTATGCTGTTTAAACAAAGAACAGAATATTTTGCAGATCTATTTGACAATAGCTTATGTATGGATCCGAAATATATTTGGTATAGAATGAGAAATGGACATTCATCTATTTTGAGTATTCGTGTAATTTATTTTAAAAAAATAATATGTGAACTAAGTTCGACAAGCCTTGGGTTTTGATGGATGGAAACATTTTAAAGTTGTTATTCTGTGTAATACCTGTCTTTCGTTTCCTTATGATTTTAAAGAAATGTTTATATTCGAAATGCGAAATCCTTGGTTGTTTTTACAGTCTGTTTTTGATGAATATTTATAAAGGTTTGTGATAAACCATGAACAAATAAACAAATTTAAAAAAAATATATCTGGAGGACGCTCTGTCAGTAAAGTAACACAGAGAGATACCAAGTCCCGCCATCTCATGCCACGCACGCCATGCAAGTGCACTTCCACATGAGGAAATCCGAGATTTGTATATAAACTGCAGCTTTCTGCATGCACTTTCAACCAATGTATCCATGAGTCTTCCAAAATCCAGATAATCTGTTTTCGAGCATGGAAAGCCATGGATGTGTGGTGTGGGATGTCTCAACCCACTAATCCAAGCCCTGCAACATTACTGTGCATTGCTGGCAGCAGAAACCTCAGAAATGGCCACTGGAAAGCATGCTGCTCGCTAGAAATCACCAGAAAGTGCGCAGTGAAGAAGCTGAAAAATAGGCCACCATCTACTTTTGCCTATGTGAGTGGTAACACAGGAGATCACTGCCAAAACTCATCATTTGGCTGCCCGCAGAGCGAAATCATTGTAAAAGAAACAAAGCTGTTTTCAAAAATCTGTTTTTATTTGTTGTCAAATTTGCAAAAATCATGGCTCACAAACCACCCAAAAAGATCCAACCTCCTTGTTGGGTGGTCAACATCAGTCTCCTTCAAGAATCTACATAAATATAAGGTCCACACAAGGATTGCTTGCTGGAAGAAATCTGTCAAAAATGGGTGTAACACCGTTACTCACCTCTATCAGAAGCCGGCGATTTAAAACCATCATGTGTAAAGTTGTACATTGAGCTCAAACTATGCCAAAGAAAGACTTTCTATCAGAAGCCTAAGAGGTGGATACAATTCAAAACTATATTCTGAAAAGGCTTGAAGTAAGACATTGTTTGATGTATTTGTGAAAAATGTGAGTTATATTTTAAGGCAAGACAATTTTTAGACATTGGGTTTAGGAGTTAAAGTTTCCCACACTGTGCTTCAAACAAATTCCACACCTCTCCCTGAACAAAGGAAACTTCCCCCTGCCCTTGGCTAAGAGAATGACAGGCTGTTGTGAAAGGGAACTAGGAGGGGCACCCTGGCCTGTTGCTCTCATTGCAGACAAATGAATTCTTGGGCTGAATAGGAATGCTAATTCGGGTGTGACTGACAACAAACTGCTGGCAGGAAGAAGGCCATGTGACCTCTGAGTCAGCCCAGCTCTGGAGGCAGACCAGACTGAAATGTGGATTTAACATTGGATTAAATATATGTTTTAGAAAAATGCTTATAACAAATTGCACTGAACTGACAAAAATGTGAAACTTTGAGATTGTTAAAATGAAAAATTTGCTCACAGTTTAAGACTAAGATGGAATCCGTGCGATGTTCTGAGACTAAACCCCGGAATGTATTCATATTGTAGCTACTGTGTTTATGCTAGGAACGTGAAAAATGACAGAAATGTGCCCAGATGGGATATGCATGCATGTATAAAAATTGGTGCAGAACTAATATTGAGAAACCCACCAAAAGCCTGAAAAAGTAGTCATTTATGAACCAAAGCTCATAGGAACATGGAACTTGAACAGAGACGTGCCTTAATTAATCTGTGATGTGTATATGTAATATTAACAAGTTGTGCATATTGCAAATATGTTTTTTATGAAAAATAAGATATACTGTACAGACACAAAGGGGAGGGTTTTTCCCTAAGCCATAAACATGACACATGATGACACAGGATGACACACTGCTCCTTTCTCAAATCAGGGGACAGGAAATTCCCTGACCTATCCGATCCTTAGGGGGTTGGGAATAGTAGAATCAGCCTCCCCACCCACTTCGGAAATAGATAAATAGGGACTGCTGAGGACAGGCAGGACACACACTTTCCACTTCTCAACAGATTTCTTGGCGAAGCACCCTGCAGGAAGATCCAGGCTCCAGACATAGACCAGAACTTAGAATCCAGACTCCAGAACTTTGAAGCAGAAAGGCCCAATCCCAAAAGCTGAACCCTTTTCAGCAGGCCTTCAGAATCTTTTGCAACCTGATTCTAACCCCTAAACTTCCATGGGGCCTAACCAAACCATTCAACAGCCGGGCTGTGCTGTTTTGCTATTCTAGCCAAGAACCTTGCTAGAACCAAAGATCCAGATCAGTCCAGCAGAGCTGTATCCAGAACCCGTCAGATCCAGTCCAAGAGGCTGCGCAGACCAGAGTGCCTGAGACCTGTCCGGTGGCGAGAGAATCCCAGCCAAACCCTTGACCAGATCTTTGACGGGGCCCATTCCACTCCATTCCAAGCCATAGGAGTGAGTACCCAGTCTAGAACTGTACATAACCAATCTCTTAGTTTAAAGTAACCCAATCCAACCATTTCAACCTATCCAGAACTGCTTATAGAATCTTTTGTCCATCCTGAATTCTTCTCATTATATTGTCTGTGATAATTGTAGCAATAATCATCTTTGCGCTGATATTTTTCTGAAGAGGGACAAGTGTTTTGACGGACAGAAGTCAGAGCGGAGGCACTGCTGTTCTGGTGGCTGCCCGTTGAGTGGCTTGCTTCTTCATAGCCCCTTAGTATAAGTCCATATTGATTGCTAATCTTTAAAGCGCAATCTTTCATTTTGAAATCTTGACTTTATTTCTGAAAAAAATTACCTTCACAAAAACCACTGTAACTTTTGAACCGCACGTCCTAGAACCGAAATATAACTGTCATTTTGGATCTAAGATCCTAAGACATTCCAATTCCTTATAGTTTTTCCGTAATTGTGTTTCCCGCATGCGGAAAAGTTGCAGCGAATTGCGATTTAGCTCAATTTCACCACATGTCAGAATAGCTGTTTCTTGTTTTCAACTGCTGAATTTCGTTTTCAATCTGATAATCATTCATGAATCATTGCTAGTGTTGACCTGAACCAATCCAAAGTAGCTATCACTTATCCTGAATCCGATTTAGTGAATTAAAATCATTTTTAGCATTTTCCCATTCATTGCAAATCACATTCACCAGAATTTTGACCTGTTTTAAAATCATACCTGTGTCTCTCTAAGCTTGCTGGGGGAACTGGGATTGAACTGCATTGTTGGTTGATATTCCTGAAACCTGTGTGCCCTCATTTCCACCTCTTCATTTTGCATAATAGTGGGGGGAGTGAGCAATAACAGGGGGAAAGAGTGATCATAGTGTCTTTTGTGGAAATCACATCAAGTTTATTTCTGTGTTGCATTTTTCCTATCTTGCATTTCCTTGAACCCATACAAAGTATTCTCTACTACCTTATCCTTCCTATTCCTACTCCTAACTGATTAAAGAGATTGTTGATATTGTAATACTACCCATTGCTGCTCATTGTTCATATTCATAAGTGTGCTATTCAGATATTATTCCTATTCGTAAAAGTGTGATATATATATTGCAAAATTCTTCAAATAAACCTTTTAATTTGCAAAACAAACCTACTTCTTGGCTCAATGAGGTCGGGGAGATCCAAAGAGAGGGGCGTTATATAAGGGTTCATCATCCAGATTTAAAGAACTTTGACATAAAAATATATAAATAAGGGCTTCCATTGGGCATCCCATACTAGGCATTAACTTAGTTGGAGTGCTGGATTGAAGTCACTTACAGATGTCTCCTGTGAGGGAGAAGACGGTTTTATTAACGTACGTCGGTCAGAACACACCTACTAAACTTTATGGACCAATCCCTAGCTCCGCTCATTCTCATTTACATGCGTTTCCACCCCTGAATCCCTGATGGTGATATGTGCTGGCTGCAAACTACCGCCATGTTCGCGGACATGTACAGGATCAGAGCGTGACGACGGTACATTAAATTACTATTCCCTTTTTTCCCCTTTAAGGTAGGCTCGGCCGTACCGAACAGACATCTGGTATTTTATGTATTTATTTGTATATTTTGTCCTTGCTTCACTCTTCCAAACATTACAGAACCTTCTCTAAAGCAAGCCTTACGTTCCAAAAGAACATTGCATTTCCCAAAGAAGATAGCGCAACACCATCTCCTTCAAAATAATCTGCATTGCTTGGAGCAATGTTTTCGTGGCTGGAAAAAAACATTCCAGCTCGTAGCATGAATGTACGCATGACACAATTGATGATACACCTACCGATGTTTTGATAGGGACAGAAAACAGAAGTGTTGTTCCATTGTGCTCTAGGGGGTAAAGCAGAAAAAAATTACTTTGGTTGTTGGGAAGATGGTCATGAGTGCTTCAACCAACTGTGCCAAATCTGCCAACAAAGTACGTTAAGTCATGTATCCCTAATGGCAAGCACCGTAGTGCAAAATTACCATGAGGAGTGGTCATTCTATGCATGTCTCTACAAACTTGCAGAATTGCCGCAGCATTGGCATCAGTGTCAGCGCTCCACACCACCTCCACTCCTCGCACATCAAAATGGTGTGCCACATGCCTACTCTCGGCATAGTGTTGTAAGCCTTCCACAAAAATGTCTCCAAGCATCAAAACCCTGACCCTCTCCACCTCTGCCATCTTCGGTGTGCGCACTGTCTTTCGACACAAAAGAGTGATGTGAACATCTCATTGGCTGATGCCTACAGTCGCCTGCGCATGCAGGATTTGCTGTAGAAACCCGTAGTTGACACGCCCTACCAGCAGACAAGCGTTGCCTACGTGCGGCACGTAACTCTTACCCAGTCCTTCCACCCTTTCTACAGCGGTACCAAAGCGAGTTCCTCATTGGACACAACTAAGCAGTCGCACAATCATCCACCAATCACATTGAACATCGATCATTTTAACTCCGTCAACATTGCGCACTTCAAAATTACTGGCGATGATTCTGAATGGAAGTCGCATATCATTGCAAAGCACCTACTTCACAAGCTACTGTGCAAGTATTGTGAATTTCTACGTACAGCTCCATTTATGTGCCCATGCATGAGTATTGTAATCAGAGAACATGTGGAACCCTTATGATTTAATTTAGACAAAATAATGCCGCTAAATGACCATAGGGAATACATAACAACGCTCCCCCTTTATAGTGCAAGATGTCCGATTAGTCAATCACAAATCGCACGACTGCTTACTGTCTTCCGCATAACCTGTACATACGTTGCAAGCATGGCTATTTAGGGCAGAACTGAATTTTGTATGTGAAAATGTCGGAGTTGTGTACTCTGTACGGCCTATAGTTATGGTACTTGCAATGTGATTGTATGAGAATAGTAAACGCTCCCGATTACGGTGGGGACATTTTCTTCTGAGGGTCTCCCGATTTTTCGGCATCGTGCTTTTAATGTACAAGTAGAAAATGTTTCCCTATCTAGTACTATACCCTATCGCTTACAAACCTCCCTCCTATGCACAGTACACTTTGTAAACAATAAGGCATTTCCTTACCCTTAAAAGTTTGAGCTATTTTGAAGGACTGGCAAATACCATATTGCAAGTACCATGCAAAGACTGCACAGAGTGAAATGAAATGTACACGTGCACTGGGTTGAAATATAAAAGGTGAATGCTGTGACGAAAGAAGGACAATCAATGTGTGCAGTGTCATCACTGCTGCAAACACACAAAGTAATTCATTTTTTTTTTATTCGCAGTGAAGTCTACTCTCCTGAGAATCAACAGCATCTACACTGTAGACGACATATCCGAAGAAACCTGGTCTTCTTGCACAAAAAAGTAAGTACAGTACAACCTTTATATGGTAACTACTCCTCAAAGAGGCTGTGTGGGTTATTGGTTTAGTTTGGGCACCAAAGCAAGCATTGATTTGTAAACCATTCTACCTACAAATATCCATTTATTGAACAAAGAATAACAGGCAGAATGGCTGACAAATCCCTGTGCGTTTGGTACCCAAATAACATATGTAATGCTTAGAAGGTTAGATTGTGAAATGAAGTTGTTGTAGTAAGCTTTTGCCATTTCGGTTATTAATAAGGGTTCTCGTCACAAGTAGTGCACTTTGTACTCTCATCTGAAGTACATTGTAGTAGTATACAAACAGTAAAGTAGCCATACCAAATCATTGCAAGAGTTCAATGCACGTTGACACACCATGACAAAGAGCTTCCCCATCTGACTCATGCACACTGCACACATTCATTGGACAACAGACCAAAGTATATATTTTTTCTCAACAGACACCAGAGAATGCCTACAAAAAAGCAGCTCCGTAGAAAGGAACGCAGAAGTAGAGCAAATAAAAATAAAGGTGCCCAATGTAAGCATCCACCAGTTGTAGAGTTAGTAGAGAATGCTGGTATAAACCAGCTAATGCAGTTGGGTAACAAAATAAAGGAAGTCTCAACTACGGAAACTGTACTTCCTCCATCAAAAAGTGTCACAAAACACAAAAATGTTGTGAAAAAACGCCTACAAGTACAGCTAACAATGTTCCTTATAATCCTGATAGTGTAAGAAGAACCCATAGTAAAAAAGTATTTTAGCAAAAATGTTTTGTCACAGAGTCCTTCAGAATCTAGTAAGAAGAGGACCGAAATTATCCTCACCCCTTAAAACCTACTGTAGAAAGTTAATCCTACAAGCTCTCATGGACAGTGCAATCCTTCTCAAAAGGAAGTTGTTCATATTAGTGTTAAATAGGATGAAAGCACTAACAAAACTAAGTACCAAACTACAAAAGAAACTCAGCAATAAACGGAATGTGAACAAAAATAATTTCTTAAATGTTTGTGGTGGTGAATGGAGTCACACAACAACCACAGAGCCATATTTTAATGAAGAAGCATACAAACAAAATCAAACTAACACAATTGCCATCCATAGTAGTGGACGAGGGTATGAGAAGATCAATACTACCATCATGGAACAAGAAACACTGTTTACAAAAGTATCCCCTGAAAACTCACAATTACCTCTCGATTCAGCAGAACCACACCGTCCAGTATACAAATGGCCGTGCACATCAATGTGTGCCATTCCAAACAAAGCATTCAAATCTTTTTTTTTTTGAAACTTTTTATTGGCTTTTAGGTAACATTACAAACAAACACATCATAAACAAACATAAACAAAAACAAGCTGGCTGTCGGCCCCAAGCGCAGGTATTCCTCCGCCTGTTCCGTCTTCGAGTAAGCAAGGAATCTCTTCGCTTTAAGCTGTCTCTTTCCCTGTAGTGGTTTTGAAAGTGTCTTGGTTCATGGCCACCCATGCTTGGAGGTCTGCCGTGTATTCTCCCTTTACTGCTCCTCCTCCCCTCCCGGCTCTTCCTCTCCGCTCTCCTCCCTATTTTCGAATAAGCTCTGCATCAATGAGTTCCATGCCATAATTTTTTGTCCTGTTTCCCCTTCACCTTTCTGTACCGCCCTCATCCACACTGCCGTTTCAGTCATCGCCCGTTTCTGAAAATCTGCCCACCATGAGTCTATCCTCGGGCCCTCTCTCGATGTCCATGCCATTGCTATCCGATGTTTAGCTAGTATGCATATCAAGTCTTTCATTTTTGCGAGGTGCGACCTATTCTTGCCTCCTCTTGGGAAGAGGCCCAACAGGTACATTTCAGGGTTTCCGGTTTGTATTTGGAGTCCACTTCCCGCCACTTTGCTTCTGATTCCATCCCAAAAGACCTGTATCACTGGGCAGGTCCAGAACATGTGTATCATGTCCGCTTCATCTTCCGGGCAGCGGGGGAATGTGCGGGGATCTCCCAGCTTCATCCTATTCATTCTCTTAGTTGTGAGGTACGCCCTATGTGTAGTGTATAATTGTGCTTGCTTGAACCTTGCGTTCCTTGATACTTTTTCAGGGTATCTTAGCTCCCTAGTCCATTCATGATCACTGAGGGGTCTTCCGAGTTCGTCCTCCCATCTCCCTCTTGTTTGTAGGACTTGTGAATTCTTGGATTTTAGCAACAGTTCGTATAGCCTGGAGGTTGTGTGTTCTCCTTCCGATATATCGTACCATGCATCTAGTTCTCCTCCTGTGTCCTCTTGTTCTGGCCACTCTGGCCACCTCTTCTTGATTGTCAGCATCATTCTATTATATAGGAGAAATTTGCCTTCGTGTAGGTCATATTCTTCCACCATATCTCGGAACTCCGCCCATTGTTCTTCCCTCCTCAAATCTCCTATTTGCGCTACTCCTTTAGCTTCCCAGTGGGATCTATATATTGTAAGTATATTTGTATCCTTGCCTATTATTCCCGCTAGTGGAATCTGCATCGAACAAGGGTCTTTGGTCCCCTAGAGTCTCCACGCCCTCGACCAGAGCTCTGTTGCTAACCTAAGCATGTTGGGTAGGGTCTTGAGCAGAGGTTTGTCTATCCCTGGGATTTCCCATAGGTAAAAGGATCTCAGTGTTGGTTGGAAGAGTATTTTATCTATTGATTCATCTTCTCCCAGCCATTTAACTACATATTGCAGTTGCCCTGCCAGGTAATATCTTTCGAAAGTCCGGTACTCTAATACCCCCCTCCTCGTGGTCCCTCTGCAATGTTGTCATGGCAATTTTACACCTCCCCCCACCCCATAGAAACCTCCGTGTTATTGTGTTCAACTTCATGAAGAAAGCTCTGGGTATGGCATGGGGAATGTTCGTGAAATAATATAATAGCCGTGGGATTACTACCATCTTCAGGATGGCCGCTCTCCCTATCATCCCCAATGGGAGTGTCTCCCAGAAACCCATGGCCTTTTGTATTCTATCTAGGGCTGCCTGTGTGTTGTATTCGTGTGACTCTGCAGTGTTTTTTTTTTTTTTAAAAGTTTTTTATTGATTTTTCAAAGCAAACAACAATACAAACCAAACAGCAGTGCAATAAACAATATTCCAATAAACATTTAACCATTAGTGCGCACTACTCCCCTGATCCCTCCCCCCTCGCGAGCCATTTTCCATGTCTTGTTCCGCTTCTGTTGCACATGAGCGGGCATCGTCATCATCTGGATTTCCCAAAACCCCTGTCCCGAATATGCGTGTGACTCTGCAGTGTTGTGGTGTATCTCTATTCCCAGATATCGGAAGGAGCCCTGAGCCCATGCTAGCCCCATATCTGGGAGTCTGTCTCGGGGGACCTGTTTTAAGTCAGCCAAGGGGAATAAGACCAATTTCTCTCTATTGATGGCTATCCCAGAGAGTCTGGAGTATGCGTCCGCTGCCTCCAGAAGGCAGGCTAAGGTGGAGCGTGGATTTTCGACGAAAAGAAGGATGTCATCCGCGTACAGCGAGATCTGATGGACCACCCCATCTATGTCTACCCCTGTGTCCCCATACTCTGCCCGGAGGAAGACCGCCCACGGCTCCAAAGCCAGTATGTACAACATCGTTGACTTTGGGCAGCCTTTTTTGGTTCCTCTGTATATCTTCCAAGCTTTTGAAATATGACTTCCCGTTTTTACTCTCGCTCTAGGGTCCCTGTACAGCAGTCTAATTCATCTGAGAAATCCCTCCCCCAAACCAAAGTGGGCGAGGACGCTCAGCAACCACTTCCAGCTCACAGAATCAAAGGCCTTAACGGCGTCTAATGACACTACTGCGCATTCCCCTTGTCTCTGATTCGTCTGCTCTATAACATAGTGTAATCTGCGGAGGTTCCATGACGTGTTTCACCCTGGGACGTAGCCCGTTTGGTCTGAGTGGATCAACGTGGATATAACCGATTTAAGACGGTTGGCTAGGACCGTTGTAAGTATTTTGGTGTCCTGATTGATGAGTGAGATCGGCCTATATGACGTGCATTCTACTGGGGATGTCCCTGGCTTAAGGATCGGGACTATTATCGTTTCTGACATGCTATTTGGCAATTGTGCTTCCTCGTATGTCCCCTGATATGTTTCTAGCAGTTTTGGGGTGATGGTACTTTTATATGTCTTATAGAACTCCCCTGGGAGCCCATCCGGGCCCGGGGTTTTACCTGACGGGAGCTCAAAGATCACCATTTCAATTTCCTCTACGGTAATCGGGGCGTCCAATAGTTGGGCCTGGTCTGCTGTTAGCTTCGGTAACCTAATCTCTCCTAGGGCGTCTGGGATGTCTTCCGGCTCCACTTCCGGATTAGGGGCATAAAGCCGCTCATAGAAGCCGGCAAATAGGTCATTAATATCCTCCTGATTCCTATCCTTTGCTCCTGTATCATCATTTAATACTGCTATGGGGTCCCTCTTGTTTTCCTGTTTAGTAAGCCACGCTAGTAGTCTACTGGGTTTATCCCCTTCTGCATGCAATCTCTGTAAGTATTTCCCATAATTCAGCTTCCCCAGTTTCTCCCAGAGTACTATGCATCTCGTTCTTAGCTCCAGTAGTTCCCTGGGTTCCCAGCCCGCCCTTTCTGCCCTTCGTTCCTCTGTTTTAACCTCCCTTTCTATTTCGTCCAGTTCAGCCATGATTGCACCCATCAACCCTGCCGTTTTCCTAATTGCCGCCCCTCTTATCACTACTTTGAAAGCGTCCCAGAGCGTGGCATTACTCTCCACGCTCCCCTCATTTTGTTCAAAATAGTCTTCTATCACCTCCTGCAGATATGCCTCAAATTCACCCTCTCCTAGTGCTTCTGCTCTGAGGTGCCATGTTGGTATTGGGGTTTTCTTGTAGGTGTGTGCCCATGTTGCTAATATTGGGGCGTGATTTGAAAGCGTACGTGCTTTAATGTCGAGTCCCGTGAATTCTATCAGAGAGTCAGTGCCCGTGAATAGGTAATCTATTCGTGTAAATACCCCGTGGGGTGCGCTATAATGTGTGTACCCTCTCCCGTCTCCATGTACCTGCCTCCAGACGTCCACCAACTGCAGTCATGTGAGGGTCTTTTGGAGCTCCCTGGCAGGGGGTGCTGGCTTCCTGTGCTTGTCATCCGACCTGTCGAGAAGGGGATTCAAGGTGCAGTTCAAGTCTCCGGCCCAGATGAACGTGGCTCCCCTGTACTGAGCCAGTTTGGGCGCTAAATTCCTGAAGAAAACAGTGGTGTCGTGGTTTGTGGCGTAGGTGTTGATCAAACATATTTCCCTGCTTTCAAGCATCCCGTGCATCAGCACCATTCTACCCTCCTGGTCACTTTCCTGCTTTATTAGCTGGAACGGTACTCCCGGTGCAATCCATATTAATGCTCCCCTTGCATAGTTCGAGTATGTCGTGCTGTATACTTGTCCTCCCAATTTCTTGTTCACCCTGGCCTGTTTATCTGCTGTCAGATGGGTCTCTTGTAGCATTGCTATCTTGACTTTCATTCTGTTCAGCCAGGCGTACACCGTGAGTCTTTTGACAAAAATGTTGAGTCCTTGCACATTCCAGGTTGCTATAGTTATCTCGTCAGGGCCCATATTTGTATTGTTTACTCTGGGTCTGTTGTCCCATAGCCTTCCATTCGTGTCTTTCCCTGTTTCTTCTCTTTCCGTCGGTCCTTGGGGCGTGCCTCTTTCCCCCACGTCCTTTTTGCCTCTGCGCTTGGGGTGATTTCCTTCGTTACGTTGCAGCCTGTCGACCTGATACCCGCTCACTCGAGCTGTTCCATGTACATATACATTGTTCCTTCCGCCCTTGATGCCGTGGGCCAGTCGGCCCTGCCTGCAGCCAACCAACACATAAACCATAACTTTCAAACTAACGTCCAGCCACCCTCCCGCTGCTAGGGCCTCGCCGCTTCTCTTGCTCTGTCCCCGGAAGAGGGACTGGCTCGCCGCAGCGTGATCCTCCAAACTGGCATCCGAACTCGTAGAACTTTCTTTATTGGGGGGTGGTTTTCCTATGTCATCCCAGCTGGGTTAGAGCAAGTCGCTCCTTCGTGCTATACATCTGGCCTGGTCAAATCACCTTGACGTCTTATTCCTGGGGGTCGGTGCTCCTTTTCACCGGGGCCGATTCTCATTATTGTTCAAGTTTTTCCGTCCCTGCTGGGGGAGGCCCTGCTGGTCCATCAATATGTGGGCTTCTTCAGTTGAGTCGAAGAACCGTGATTTCCCTTGGTGTAGTACCTTAAGTTTGGCAGGATATAAGAGCATGTATCGCACTCCTGCCATCATGAGACGCTCTTTGGTTGGGCCAAATCTCGCTCTTTGTTTCTGGACCATGACCGTATAGTCAGGGTAGATAGTGATCTTCGAGGAGTTCCTTATAATCTCTCCCCCTTCTCTTTGAGCAGCATAGTTTCGACATATTCTGTAGGATCTCTGCCTTCTTCGCCCTCCGGAAGCCCGGTTATGCGAATATTATTCCTTCGTGCCCTTCCTTCCGCGTCCTCGGCCCTCTGTTGCAGGATCTTGATCTTCCGTACTGCCTCTGACATTTGTGTTTGTGTGGCCGCAACATCCGTGGTGTTTTGCTGCACTTGCTGTTCTGTTATTGTCACTCTTTCTGTCAAGTTCTGGCGTCCTGCCGAAGAAGGCCCACGTGTACCATGACAGTGTCAAGTTTGTTCTCTAAGGATGCCTTGAGGGCCCCTATTGCCGCGTCCATTTTGGCTTCAATGGATGTTTGCAGAGGGGCTATAGCTTCCAGGATCGGTCCTTCCGTAGTGTTTCCTGCTTGTTGTCCAGTAGCTGAGGAGGCCATTGCTGTAGTAGGCTGGGCAGGTTGTTTATTTCCAGGTGGTGTAGTGAACGTGTCTATGCTGGTTTGCTTTGCCTTCCCCTCCGACTTTCGACTTGGCATTTTATCGTTGGGGCTCACTTTGGTGCAGTCCGCCCTTCGGTTGGTCCGGATCCGACAGTGCCCGGGGCCGTCGATTCCTGGATGTCCCGGGTCTAGTCCCCAGGCTGTGGGTAGTCGTGTGCCCCCACTATCGGTGAGTGTCCCTATCTGTGCGCACAGTTTCCCTTCCTGGGTCTCCAGCCGCTTCTCCGGCTGGTCCTCCACTCCTCCGGGTGTTGCCTGTTTTCGGGCCGGCTGCTCCCCCTCCTTCCTGGGCTCCGAGCGCCAATTTGTTCTGGGGAACTCCTCGCTTGTTATGCGGATGTTCCGGCGTCTTGTCTGCCAAGTTAGAGTCCGCTCTCCCGGCCGTGTGTGCGCCTGCTGTCTGCCGCAGATTACAGGTCTATGCAGGTCCCCTTCCTACTGCGGCCTCTTCCCGCCTTGCGGCTGTGATACTTGCGGGAGGGCGATACAGTCTGTGCGCCGCCACGCTGTGTCAGGGTTGGGGCCCCCGGCGTGCTCTCTCCGCTCTCACCGCTGTAGTGTCTTTATGAGCGGCCGGGCTCGTTGCTGGGTCGCCTTTTCCGATCGTCGATCCCCACTCCAGCAGACCCCTGATCAAGCTGGATGTTGTTTATCTCCGGCCCGCACCTTCGCACCTGTGGTTTCCTCGCTCACAAGGCTCTGGCGTTCTCCCCAGCTGTTCAATTACTCGCGCCCGCCATTTTGTTTCGTGCGGGCAGCTTCTTCTTTTTGCCTTTTCTCTGCGATCCGACCTCCGATTTCCTTCGGGAGACAGCGAATGTTCTGCAGATATTCCGACGTCTATTCTGTCACTTTCAGATAAATCACCAATGTTTTGGTACCAGTTTGATCGGATCTTCTTCAGGATCTCAAAGGAGCTTCTCAGTCGTGCCTCCTACTGCATGGCCGCCAAGCCACACGCCCCCAGCTTTCAAATCTTTACGTCAGTTCCTCAATCAATATGTAAAAGGTAAAGACAAAAGTAAAATGAAAGGGCCGCAAAATATGGATATTTGTCCAGTGCGGAAAGACACAGGACTTAAAGGACATTCATTAGCCTGCATTTCTGGGTCTATTTGCAAAGGTACCTTCCATGATATCAAAAGAATATCAATACATCATTCCAATGTAAGAAATTTAGTGTATAAAATATACTATGCAAAAAGTCCATCTTCAGAATCAGGCAATTTAAATACCACTCTCCTGCATGGTACACCCAAATACTTACAAGAAGAAATTGACCGAATTCAGAAAAAGTATTTTGGAAGTGAGAGCCACTTACAAAATGCAATAGTTTTAGAACATAGTAGCAACAATTCTGCACATAGCAACCTTCTATTACACACATACAGAAAAGAAATAGTTACATTTAAGAGGTCATCGGCTGAAGTACCAAACCATGTGTGTGTGTGTTGCCCCAGAACGTTTTACAAAAGGAACACAAAAAATGTGGACATATCATACAAAATAGAAGACAATGAAGACTCTAAGGGGCCGATTCATGGAACAAACGTGCGCCGAAAATCTTTGCGCAAGTAGGCGCAAGCAGGCGCAAGCGCAAAAAAACAGGCGCACGCGCACGCGTGCGATTCATGGAAGTCCCTGCGTGTGTTTTCCTCGGGATGTGCGCCAAACCCGTGCATGGTGCACACGTCACTGCAACATCCCGAAAGGCGTGCGCGACGCGCACAGTGAAAGCGCACAACCTCGGCACATACACCAGAAAGTGGGCGGAACACGGGGCGTAACGCGCGGAATGGGGAACAACGCGCGAAAATAAGGGCGTAACTGGGGATGTACTGCAGGGAAGCAGACGGAACGCTCACACGCACTTGAACCACACATATTCATGGAATCGAATAGGGCAAAGCCACGCACAGCCAAAGACACGCACAAGCCGAAACACGTCCGCCACACGAAGGCAGGCGGTAGCGTCCCTGCGCATTACAAAAGTGGCAACATACAGCAATTGGGCCTGTGCGAGCGGGGCACGTGTATTTCGGGGGTGCGCGTGAAGTTACACACGCGATTGAGCGGAGTACGTGTATTTCAGGGGTGCGCGGGAAGTTACACATGCGATTAAGCGGGGCACGTGTATTTCGGGGGTGCGCGGGAAGTTACACACACGACTGAGCGGGGTACGTGTATTTCGGGGTTGCATGGGAAGTTACACACGCGATTGAGCGGGGTACGTGTATTTCGGGGGTGCGTGGGAAGTTACACACGCGATTGAACGGGGTACGTGTATTTCGGGGGTGCGCGGGAAGTTACACACGCGATTGAGCGGGGTATGTGTATTTCGGGGGTGCGCTGGAAGTTACACACGCGATTGAGCGGGGTACGTGTATTTCGGGGGTGCGCGGGAAGTTACACACGCGATTGAGCGGGGTACGTGTATTTCGGGGGTGCGCGGGAAGTTACACACGCGATTGAGCGGGGTACGTGTATTTCGGGGTTGCGCGGGAAGTTACACACGCGATTGAGCGGGGGACGTGCATATCAGGGGTGCGCGGAAAGTATCACACGCGATTCCATCAGGGTACGTGTATTACAGGGGTGCGCGGGAAGTTCTACACCCGAATGTCCAGGCTACGTGTATTTCGGGGTGCGCGGGAAGTTACACACGCGATTGAGCGGGGGACGTGCATATCAGGGGTGCGCGGAAAGTATCACACGGAATTCCATCAGGGTACGTGTATTACAGGGGTGCGCGGGAAGTTCTACACGCGAATGTCCAGGCTACGTGTATTTCGGGGTGCGCGGGAAGTTTCACACGCGATTCCATCAGGGTACGTGTATTACAGGGGTGCGCGGGAAGCACCACACGTGAATTGCACGTGTGGGTCCTCCCAGGTGTTCCCTCTACACCCTCCACGGCCCCTGCAGGTGGCTCACACCACAGGGGCCCACCCTGCACATGTCCTGCAGGCACCCCGTCCACCATGGCCATGCCCCCCTGCCAACCCACATGTCAACTTGCACTACTGCCCACCAACGCATGACCCCCTGCACCCCCAGCCACCAGGGGCACCCTCCACCAGGCCCCCACCCATGTCTCCCACCACCCCCACCCCCGTCAGCAGTGCAGGGGCACCCTCCACCAGGCCCCCATCCATGTCCAACTCATGTCCCCACCACCCCCACCCCCCAGCAGTGCAGGGGCAGCCTCCACCAGGCCCCCACCCATGTCCAACTCATGTCCCCACCACCCCCACCCCCCAGCAGTGCAGGGGCACCCTCCACCAGGCCCCCACCCATGTCCAACTCATGTTCCCCACCACCCCCACCCCCCAGCACTGTGGGGCACCTGCCAGCAGGCCCCCACCCATGTCCAACTCATGTCCCCACCACCCCCACCCCCCAGCAGTGCAGGGGCACCCTCCACCAGGCCGCCACCCATGTCTCCCACCACCCCCACCCCCCAGCACTGAGGGGCACCTGCCAGCAGGCCCCCACCCATGTCCAACTCATGTCCCCATCCCCCCCACCCCCCAGCACTGTGGGGCACCTGCCAGCAGGCCCCCACCCATGCACAACTCATATCCCCACCACCCCCACCCCCCAGCACTGTGGGGCACCTGCCAGCAGGCCCCCACCCAGGTCCAACTCATGTTCCCCACCACCCCCACCCCCCAGCACTGTGGGGCACCTGCCAGCAGGCCCGCACCCATGTCTCCCACCACCCCCACCACACAGCAGTGCAGGGGCACCCTCCACCAGGCCACCACCCATGTCCAACTCATGTTCCCCACCACCCCCACCCCCCAGCACTGTGGGGCACCTGCCAGCAGGCCCCCACCCATGTCTCCCACCACCCCCACCCCCCAGCAGTGTAGGGGCACCCTCCACCAGGCCCCCACCCATGTCCAACTCATGTCCCCACCACCCCCTCCCCCCAGCACTGTGGGGCACCTGCCAGCAGGCCCCCACCCATGTCCAACTCATGTTTCCCACCACCCCCACCCCCAGCACTGTGGGGCACCTGCCAGCAGGCCCCCACCCATGTCCAACTCATGTCCCCACCACTCCCACCCCCAGCACTGTGGGGCACCTGCCAGCAGGCCCCCACCCATGTCCAACTCATGTTTCCCACCACCCCCACCCCCAGCACTGTGGGGCACCTGCCAGCAGGCCCCCACCCATGTCCAACTCATGTCCCCACCACCCCCACCCCCCAGCACTGTGGGGCACCTGCCAGCAGGCCCCCACCCATGTCTCCCACCACCCCACCCCCCAGCAGTGTAGGGGCACCCTCCACCAGGCCCCCACCCATGTCCAACTCATGTCCCCACCACCCCCTCCCCCCAGCACTGTGGGGCACCTGCCAGCAGGCCCCCACCCATGTCTAACTCATGTTCCCCACCACCCCCACCCCCCAGCACTGTGGGGCACCTGCCAGCAGGCCCCAACTCATGTTCCCCAGCCAACATGTCATCACAATCTAGATCCCTGGTCCCTATGGTCAGCCTCCAAATGCAAAACACCCACCCGAGTATTGCATCCACCCACTCAGAAATGGCAATCACATGACAGAACACCAATTGCAAGTTTCGAAACAAACACATGTCCCTCACATACACCCAATGGGTGTCAGTGAATCTCAAAACCCACATCATGATATGCATTAAACCAATGAGATGATACTACACATTGAAGTTCGATAAAAAAATATGTATTAAAGGAAACATAAATAGATCCAAAAATAAAGAAACAGAAATGGGAATGTACAAAAATGAAAAGAAGCATGTCCGTGAAAAAAAGCAAAACCAAAAATCATAATCCAAAGTAATGGTGTCCAAAGTCACTGTCCACAAAAGAAAATCCAATGGGAAATAATAATTGAAAGCCATTGCTCCATGGGTAAATTGTGAAAGAAAAATAAAATCCAACAGTGAACTATGTACAGACGAACAAGCCAGGGTCCATTATCCCAACAAAAGAAATGAAACCTATCTAACAACACTAACTAATAAAATAAACTATATACAAAAAAGTGGCCAATGTCCAAAAGGTCCAAAATAAATCAAAAAACAAAGGAAACCTAACACTACCTACATAACTATGTACAAGGGCAGCGGGCTAGTCTGACGGCTCACTTTTGGATGTCCCGGGCCAGGGCATCATCGAACTCCTGCTCAATGTCCCGGAGGCGGTCCTTCTCCATGGCCCCGAGGGTCCGCAGGGCCGTCGACGTGTCCACCTCCAACCCACTGCGGATTGCCTCGAGGCACTCGGCCCGCCTCAGGGCCCTCCGCATGGAGTTCTCCGCCCTGACCATTGTGAGCCGTGCCTCTTCCGCCCGCTGCCGCTCCGCATCGATGGCGTGGTCCAACCGCTGCCAAACGGAAGACACTCCCTGTCCTGGGTCCTCCTGCCCTCCGGCCGATGCCTGCCCCTCCGATGTTGAAGGCCCCGAGCCTTCATGGCTCCCACCACGTTATTGCTGCTGCTGTGCCTCTGCCCGTGCACTGCCTCCTGCTACCGGCACATCCTCCGCCGGCTGGGGTGCAGTCGTTGATGTGGCCACCCCTGCTGGACGTCCGACTCCCGACTGTGGCAGGGATGCCTCCTCCACCAGCCTGGCCGCACCGTCAGAGGCAGCTCCACAGGGCACCCAAGTGACTGATGGGTGGGAAGATGGCACGGAGGACGACTGGCACGTAGGGGGTTCAGTTGAGGAGGGGGTCGTAGCAAGCCCCATCAAACGGAGGAATCCGGCCTGGGTGACCTGTCCCAGCAGGCTGACGTGGTCAACGAGCCATTCGAGATGACGTGCAGTCTCCTCATGAAAAGACTGCAGGTCACCTCGCATGGCCCGTTGACGCAACGCCACACCAGTCAGGACAGGCTCAACCCGGACCCGGATAGCCACGTCCGCAGGCAGAGGAAGGCCAGTTGTCAGTTGCTCATCCCCTGCCTGAAAACAGGTCTGGACATAGGCATCCCTGCTGGTGCAAGATGATGCAGGGACAGGATCAGGGACAGGATTGCACACAGGCACCTCCGCGGCGGCCTGTGCTGCCTCCTGCCCCTGGTCCTGCACTGCACCACCAGCACCAGTGGGATCCCCACCTCCAGACCCCGTCTCTGTTGCTTGCACGGCCTCCTCCTCCACCAAACCCCCCACCAACCTGGATGACTCCGTACCATCTTCCACCGTTGGGCCCTGTGGGGTCCCAACTGCCCCTTCTGCTGCCGAGGAGTCCAACTCCAACCTCTGCCTCTTGGACCTCCCCCCGGCAGCTGCGGCCTGGGACGCGGCATCGGACTCCTCACTCCCCGACGAGATGACAACATGGGAGGGGAGCCGGGCCTTGCGTCTCCGGCTGGTGGTGGGATCCCCGCCGCTGTGCTCCACAGCATCTTCTCCGCCCTCTTCATCAGTTGACGCTGCAGACAGGGAGAAATAAAACACAGGCATCAGGGCACTGTACAATGGACACATACACACATGACAGTTGTACATGAGTGGCATTGGCAAACCTCAGACATGCCATCACAATCCCCAACACACATGTCATTTCAACTCGCACACATGAGCCATACCACAGCCATTTCGCAACTGCCAGCACCATCCATACACATACAACAGCATGAGCAGGCAAAGCTGAGCCAGACATCACATGCAACACAGGAAGTGCACCACACATTTACACACACCACCACACTTGCATGCATGTGTACACCTCTGCCAAGTGTCGCAGTGTTCAGATGGGCATCCATGTCACATCTGCCAATCAGGCTTCCACATCCCGCTGTCACATGCATCCATGTTGCATCACTGTTGCACCCTTGAAACATCACCACACGCACAGCTCACAATCAGGATGCATGTACACTTACCGCTCGACTCCAGACGGGTCTGCCTCTCAAGGACCTGGACGTGGAGCGCTGGCATATGCGTTCCAGGACCCTCATCTGATCTTCCGACGAGTGGCCCCGGCGCCCCTTGGCATCCGCTGCCTTCAAGAGGCGCCGGGCCTTGTTCAGGGTCCTGGACCTGAAGTCCTCCCAGCGCTTCTTGACATGTTGGAAGTCGCGGACTGCCACCCCCTCCGCGTTGATGGCAGTCACAATGTCAGTCCAGATCCAAGTCCGTCCATCCTTCCTTGTCGGCGCGGGAACTTCCGAAGAGTGCATCATATTGCCCCAGGACTTGCTTCACCAGGACACCAACTTCGGTGGCACTGAAGCTGGTGCCCCTCTGCCTCTCTGGCCCGGGGTTGTCAGTGGTGCCTGATGTTGCAGTGCCCGACATGACAACCCCAGGGGCAGGAGTGGGTGGGCAACTGGGTCCTGGGGCTGGGCTGTGGAGCGATGGAATCCCAGTCGGGATGCCAAGGGGCGCCGGGGCCACTTGTCGGAAGATCAGATGAGGGTCCTGGAACGCATATCCCCAGCGCTCCACGTCCAGGTCCTTGAGAGGCAGATCCGTCTGGAGTCGAGCGGTAAGTGTACATGCATCCTGATTGTGAGCTGTGCGTGTGGTGATGTTTCAGTAGTGTGCAGGTTGCACATCTGTTTGTATGGGGTCGAGTATGGGTGGGGGTGTACAGGGCCGTGGGGCTAACACATGCGAGGGCTGTAATGTGTGAGACATGGATGGTGCGTGTGTGTGTGTAGGCTTGCATGCCAAATGCAGTTGTGTGGGCACACATGTTTGGATGAATGTGTATGTAAGTAGACATGTCCGTGATGTCACGCATGTATGTTGTTTTCAGCTGCATGTATCAGCACTGTGTACATGTGCATTTGTGTTTATTTGACAAGGGTGCAACAGTGATGCAACATGGATGCATGTGACAGCGGGATGTGGAAGCCTGATTGGCAGATGTGACATGGATGCCCATCTGAACACTGTGACACTTGGCAGAGGTGTACACATGCATGCAAGTGTGGTGGTGTGTGTACATGTGTGGTGCACTTCCTGTGTTGCATGTGATGTCTGGCTCAGCTTTGCCTGCTCATGCTGTTGTATGTGTATGGATGGTGCTGGCAGTTGCGATATGGCTGTGGTGTTAGGCGGAAACCTGTGCAGCTCCCTCTGGGACCACTGCAAAAGGTTTAGGACTACAGGTGTTTGGCAGTAAACCCACTTGGTAGCAGTCTGTACCACACAGATTCACTTGGTAGCTGTGACTGAGCAGTCAGACTTCCCTCAAGAAGAGTCAAGCAGTATGTGGAGTATACAATATAGGGCAATTCTTCACCGTAAGACAAGCAAACACGCAACGAGGCTCAGTGTAAAGATATTAAGGTATTTATTTATAACGGAACATCTATGGCAAACACTATGGCACTATCACGGCAAACACTTCAATCACAATTTCTCTACGAAGAAGAAACGATCAATCCACCTAAAAATATTTCGACAAGTCTAGGTTCTACCAGCATCACTTATTTACAGACAGAGGTGTATGCCTCAACCTAGATGGCACTCTAATATTAGTTAGGACGGGAGAGAAAAATAAGCAGGTTACGAAATCAACACAGTTCAATACTTCACGGGAAAAATGCAAGGCAAGAAGGCAAGAACCACATTAGATCATCAAGTTCAGAGGCCAGGCCCACTCGGAGAGAGGCAAGGCGATATGTCCCAAAAAGTTTCTTAGTGGAAATGCGTTCGAGTCTTTGTAGCAAATTGTTATCGGCAGATTGAACCAGTTCAGAACAATACGTGAGAAAGCTTGGAGGCGACCCAACGGAAAGGAGAGGATTAAGACACCTCACTCGAACCGATCGAAAGGGAAGCCAGGCGGACACGGTACCTTGTTTGTGGAGAGACAGCTCCGGCGGGGGCAGTTGTTCCTGGTGGTGGGTGCACGTCGGGTCTTTGCCAAGAGTAGAGATGATCTCGTCGTCGAAGGAAAGGAAGTCCGGTGCACCACCAGGGAAGAGACCAGCCGCGGAGTGCTCCGTCACAAGGCACCACCTTTTGGTCGCGGTACAGGGGTAGTGGCTATCCGGTTGCCGAGGTGCTCTGCACTGGCAATTCGACCACTGCGTCATGAGGCGAAGAAAAAGCAAAGGGGGCTGGTTGTTCCCACCAGTCAGGGGAAGAGACTCTCCGGCAGGGAGATCTCCTCTGTCGTCGGGAAGTGGTGAGTCGGTTCCGCAGGGCTCCACCAGGGGTGTCGTTGTGCAGGTCGGCTCAGCGTTACCCTCGTCGGATTCTTAGGTCCTGTGGCGACTTCTGAAGATCCAGTCCCAAAAGCCCTGCTTTTATGCAGAAAACCCCAATTCATTCAGCCTAGCTGTCAATCAACACACGCTAAGTGGTGAGCGGGGAGGCTCACCACTTGGGCCAATCACTCCAGAGTGCGACTGGAGTTGGCAAGGCAACTCGGTCCAGGGTGCCTAAACCCCCTCCCACCCCCTGTGGTAACCCAGACAGAATGGCACCACTTTGGAGGGTCTCTGTACAGAGGCCCGCCAAAAGTGGAACAAAGGGCTTGACCTTTGGTTTTAGGAGTCACAGAGACGAACACAGACGCCATTTTACAAACCGAGTTCTGGCAGAAAATACCATCCGATAAACTTATTTAAGATAAGTAGACCGGTGGTACGTTAGAGATTAACGAGAAAAAGTATCAATCTCTAACAATGGGACGAATCCCATAGGGTTATGTTCGGGGTCGAACATAACAAGTAGTTTCCACTGCCACCAGCCAAAACTCGACGAGGGGGGACGGGACAGTGCCCCCTCGAATAACAGATCCAGGAGTAATCGAATTACCCCTACTAGTACGTCCACAATAAGATGTTTTGTACTAGTTCTGTTAGTAAATTTAGGTCTAGTAAAGCCAATGGTGACTTTACATGCCCGGGGAGACAGTAGTCAGTCCCTGGGTATGGAGTCTATAATGGAGGTCTGCTAGGACGCCCCAGTGTTGCGGCACATAGGGTGCGGTGTAACACACATAGAAAAACATATGAGACCCTATGGAGTAAAAGACCCCATAGCCCATAGAACACATTGACATTCAAAGGAATTACACACATACATGTCCAAGAGTGGGAGAAAAAGAGTCACACTCTTGGCAGGATGGAAAAAACAAACTCCAGAAATCCAGCAAAGCTGCTGGGGGACTCACTAGGTTAGGAAATTCAGCCTAAACAGAGAATTCTCCCTAACATGTGGTATGGCTCATGTGTGCGAGTTGAAATGACATGTGTGTTGGGGATTGTGATGGCATGTCTGAGGTTTGCCAATGCCACTCATGTACAACTGTCATGTGTGTATGTGTCCATTTTACAGTGCCCTGATGCCTGTGTTTTATTTCTCCCTGTCTGCAGCGTCAACTGATGAAGAGGGCGGAGAAGGTGCTGTGGAGCACAGCGGCGGGGATCCCACCGCCAGCCGGAGATGCAAGGCCCGGCTCCCCTCCCATGTTGTCATCTCGTCGGGGAGTGAGGAGTCTGGTGCTGCGTCCCAGGCCGCAGCTGCCGGGGGGAGGTCCAAGAGGCGGAGGTTGGAGTTGGACTCCTCGGCAGCAGAAGGGGCAGCTGGGACCCCACAGGGCCCAGCGGGGCAGATGGCACAGAGTCATCCAGTTTGGTGGGGGGTTTAGTGGAGGAGGAGGCCGTGCAAGCAACAGAGACAGGGTCTGGAGGTGGGGATCCCACTGGTGCTAGTGGTGCAGTGCAGGACCAGGGACAGGAGGCAGCACAGGCCGCCGCGGAGGTGCCTGTGTGCAATCCTGTCCCTGATCCTGTCCCTGCATCATCTTGCACCAGCAGGGATGCCTACGTCCAGACCCGTTTTCAGGCAGGGGATGAGCAAACGACAACTGGCCTTCCTCTGCCTGCGGACGTGGCTATCCGGATCCGGGTTGAGCCTGTCCTGACTGGTGTGGCGTTGCGTCAACGGGCCATGCGAGGTGACCTGCAGTCTTTTCATGAGGAGACTGCACGTCATCTCGAATGGCTCGTTGACCACGTCAGCCTGCTGGGACGGGTCACCCAGGCCGGATTCCTCCGTTTGATGGGGCTTGCTACGACCCCCTCCTCAACTGAACCCCCTACGCACCAGTCGTCCTCCGTGCCATCTTCCCACCCATCAGTCACCTGGGTGCCCTGTGGAGCTGCCTCTGACGGTGCGGCCAGGCTGGTGGAGGAGGCATCCCTGCCACAGTCGGGAGTCGGACGTCCAGCAGGGGTGGCCACATCAACGACTGCACCCCAGCCGGCGGAGGATGTGCAGGCAGCAGGAGGCAGTGCACGGGCAGAGGCACAGCAGCAACGTGGTGGGAGCCATGAAGGCTCGGGGCCTTCAATATCGGAGGGGCAGGCATCGGCCAGAGGGCAGGAGGACCCAGGACAGGGAGTGTCTTCCGTGTGGCAGCGGTTGGGCCACGTCATAGATGCGGAGCGGCAGCGGGCGGAAGAGGCACGGCTCACAATGGTCAGGGCAGAGAACTCCATGCGGAGGGCCCTGAGGCGGGCCGAGTGCCTCAAGGCAATCCGCAGGGGGTTGGAGGTGGACACGTCGACGGCCCTGTGGACCCTCGGGGCCATAGAGGAGGACCGCCTGCGGGACATTGAGCAGGAGTTCGATGATGCCCTGGCCCGGGACATCCAAAAGTGAGCCGTCAGACTAGCCCGCTGCCCTTGTACATAGTTATGTAGGTAGTGTTAGGTTTCCTTTGTTTTTTTATTTATTTTGGACCTTTTGGACATTGGCCACTTTTTTGTATATAGTTTATTTTGTTAGTTAGTGATGTTAGACAGGTTTCATTTAATTTGTTGGGCTAACGGACCTTGGCTTGTTCGTCTGTACATAGTTCACTGTTGGATTTTAATTTTCTTTCACAATTTACCCATGGAGCAATGGCTTTCAATTATTATTTTCCATTGGATTTTCTTTTGTGGACAGTGACTTTGGACACCATTACTTTGGATTATGATTTTTGGTTTTGCTTTTTTTCACGGACATGCTTCTTTTCATTTTTGTACATTACCATTTCTGCTTCTTTATTTTTGGATCTATTTATGTTTCCTTTAATACATATTTTTTTATCGGACGTCAATGTGTAGTATCATCTCATTGGTTTCATGCATATCATGATATGGGTTTTGAGATTCACTTACACCCATTGGGTGTATGTGAGGGACATGTGTTTGTTTCGAAACTTGCAATCGGTGTTCCGTCATGTGATTGCCATCTCTGAGTGGGTGGATGCAATACTCGGGTGGATGTTTTGCATTTGGAGGCTGACCATAGGGACCAGGGATCTAGATTGTGATGACATGTTGGCTGGGGAACATGAGTTGGGGCCTGCAGGCAGGTGCCCCACAGTGCTGGGGGGTGGGGGTGGTGGGAGACATGGGTGGGGGCCTGGTGGAGGGTGCCCCTGCACTGCTGGGGGGTGGGGGTGGTGGGAGACATGGGTGGGGGCCTGGTGGAGGGTGCCCCTGCACTGCTGGGGGGTGGGGGGCGGGTGGAAGACATGGGTGTGGGCCTGCTGGCAGGTGCCCCACAGTGCTGGGGGGTGGGGGTGGTGGGGAACATGAGTTGGACATGGGTGGGGGCCTGGTGGAGGGTGCCCCTGCACTGCTGGGGGTGGTGGGAGACATGGGTGGGGGCCTGGTGGAGGGTGCCCCTGCACTGCTGGGGGGTGGGGGTGGTGGAGACATGAGTTGGACATGGGTGGGGGCCTGGTGGAGGGTGCCCCTGCACTGCTGGGGGGTGGGGGTGGTGGGGACATGAGTTGGACATGGGTGGGGGCCTGGTGGAGTGTGCCCCTCCACTGCTGGGGGGTGGGGGTGGTGGGAGACATGGGTGGGGGCCTGCTGGCAGGTGCCCCACAGTGCTGGGGGGTGGGGGTGGTGGGAGACATGGGTGGGGGCCTGGTGGAGGGTGCCCCTGCACTGCTGGGGGGTGGGGGTGGTGGGGACATGAGTTGGACATGGGTGGGGGCCTGGTGGAGGGTGCCCCTGCACTGCTGGGGAGTGGGGGTGGTGGGGACATGAGTTGGACATGGGTGGGGGCCTGGTGGAGGGTGCCCCTGCACTGCTGGGGGGTGGGGGTGGTGGGAGACATGGGTGGGGGCCTGGTGGAGGGTGCCCCACAGTGCTGGGGGGTGGGGGTGGTGGGGACATGAGTTGGACATGGGTGGGGGCCTGCTGGCAGGTGCCCTACAGTGCTGGGGGGTGGGGGTGGTGGGGAACATGAGTTGGACATGGGTGGGGGCCTGCTGGCAGGTGCCCCACAGTGCTGGGGGGTGGGGGCGGTGGGAGACATGGGTGGGGGCCTGGTGGAGGGTGCCCCTGCACTGCTGTGGGGTGGGGGTGGTGGGGACATGAGTTGGACATGGGTGGGGGCCTGGTGGAGGATGCCCCTGCACTGCTGGGGGGTGGGGGTGGTGGGAGACATGGGTGGGGGTCTGGTGGAGGCTGCCCCTGCACTGCTGGGGGGTGGGGGTGGTGGGGACATGCGTTGGACATGGGTGGGGGCCTGGTGGAGGGTGCCCCTGCACTCCTGGGGGGTGGGGGTGGTGGGGACATGAGTTGGACATGAGTGGGGGCCTGGTGGAGGGTGCCCCTGCACTGCTGGGGGGTGGGGGTGGTGGGAGACATGGGTGGGGGCCTGCTGGCAGGTGCCCCACAGTGCTGGGGGGTGGGAGTGGTGGGGACATGAGTTGGACATGGGTGGGGGCCTGGTGGAGGGTGCCCCTGCACTGCTGGGGGGTGGGGTTGGTGGGAGACATGGGTGGGGGCCTGATGGAGGGTGCCCCACAGTGCTGGGGGGTGGGGGTGGTGGGGACATGAGTTGGACATGGGTGGGGGCCTGCTGGCAGGTACCCCACAGTGCTGGGGGGTGGGGGTGGTGGGGAACATGAGTTGGACATGGGTGGGGGCCTGCTGGCAGGTGCCCCACAGTGCTGGGGGGTGGGGAGGGACATGAGTTGGACATGGGTGGGGGCCTGGTGGAGGGTGCCCCTGCACTGCTGGGGGGTGGGGGTTGTGGGAGACATGGGTGGGGGCCTGGTGGAGGGTGCCCCACAATGCTGGGGTGTGGGGGTGGTGGGGACATGAGTTGGACATGGGTGGGGGCCTGCTGGCAGGTGCCCCACAGTGCTGGGGGGTGGGGTGGTGGGGAACATGAGTTGGACATGGGTGGGGGCCTGCTGGCAGGTGCCCCACAGTGCTGGGGGGTGGGGGTGGTGGGGGTGGGAGACATGGGTGGGGCCTGGTGGAGGGTGCCCCTGCACTGCTGGGGGGTGGGGGTGGTGGGGACATGAGTTGGACATGAGTGGGGGCCTGGTGGACGGTGCCCCTGCACTGCTGGGGGGTGGGGGTGGTGGGAGACATGGGTGGGGGCCTGGTGGAGGGTGCCCCTGCACTGCTGGGGGGTGGGGGTGGTGGGAGACATGGGTGTGGGCCTGCTGGCAGGTGCCCCACAGTGCTGGGGGGTGGGGGTGGTGGGGAACATGAGTTGGACATGGGTGGGGGCCTGGTGGAGGGTGCCCCTGCACTGCTGGGGGGTGGGGGTGGTGGGGACATGAGTTGGACATGGGTGGGGGCCTGTTGAAGGGTGCCCCTGCACTGCTGGGGGGTGGGGTTGGTGGGGACATGAGTTGGACATGGGTGGGGGCCTGGTGGAGGCTCCCCCTGCACTGCTGGGGGGTGGGGGTTGGTGGGAGACATGGGTGGGAGCCTGGTGGAGGGTGCCCCTGGTGGCTGGGGGTGCAGGGGGACATGCGTTGGTGGGCAGTAGTGCAAGTTGACATGTGGGTTGGCTGGGGGGCATGGCCATGGTGGATGGGGTGACTGCAGGACATGTGCAGGGTAGGCCCCTGTGGTGTGAGCCACCTGCAGGGGCCGTGGAGGGTGTAGAGGGAACACCTGGGAGGACCCACACGTGCAATTCACGTGTAGTGCTCCCCGCGCACCCCTGTAATACACGTACCCTGATGGAATCGCGTGTGATACTTTCCGCGCACCCCTGATATGCATGTACCCTGCTGATATCGCGTGTGAAACTTCCCGCGCACCCCGAAATACACATAGCCAGGACATTCGCGTGTGTAACTTCCCGCGCACCCCTGATATACATGTACCCTGCAGACTTCGCTGTCATGATGCCGGTTCAAGCCCTGCGTCCCCGAAAGCAGACATCCAGTCCCCAAGGAAAGACCCAGCAACCCCATATAGGGGCCCTTTGGACAGTGTCCTGGAGCCTATGGCGCCAGGCTCATAAAAGACATCAGTCCTGGCGCCATAGGCACCAGGCTCATTATGGGGGTGCTTGGGTGCACTTACCTGATGCAGACCATGCTGCAGGATCCCGGCCTCCTTGAGGCCTGAAAGGAACTACTTTACCTGTGGGACTAATTTACCATCCGGGCCTGTTCGGGGAAGGATACATACCTGATTGGAGGAAGGATACATACCTGGAACTTCTTCCAAGGCTATTTAAACCCCACCCGAACAGCCACACGTGCTTCGCGTTGTTCTGCATCTAGCAGCTGGACGCTCACCGTGTCTGCTCCTGCATCCTGACTTCTGCCACGCCTGCCAGCATCCTGGATCACCTGCAAAGGAAGAGAAGAAGAGAACGGAAGAAGGAAAAGTCCTTACCTGCTAAATCCGCATCCCGGAGACATCTCGCCGACAATCCTGAAAAGGAAGACTTTTATTTAAAAGCTCATTGCGTCGATCGCTGCAGCGCTGCATTCCACTCACCTTTACAGGGCGCCTCCATGTTCAGCAGTGATCATCCGGATTCGCAGTCACGCCCCAGCGCCTAGGGAGAAAAAGGCAAGAACAAAAGGTGAGAGAGAGAAGGGAATAAGGAAAGCTAAATCTCCATGTTAAGACTTACCTGTTGATTCATTCCCTCTTCATTTCGGGTCCGCGCCGCATCCTGGCATTTCCGGACCCCGGCCCCTAAGGGGAAAAAAGGACATCAGCGTTAATGAGCGAATGAAAAGACATTACCAAAAAAACGCTCATTAAAGACTTACCTGATTTCTACAAGGATTTCACCTCTCATCTCGGGTCGGTGCCTGTTCCCCGGCATTCCGTACCCCGGCCCCGATGGGGAAAAAGACACTAACATTAGTACATTAATGCATGGACACAAGGGGAACCTCTTATCAAAAAAACTTACCTGGAAGCCAAGCAAGTTTGGTTCTCACCAATCCGAAAATCCAGTGAAGTAACTGGATACCAACGCGCCCCTGCATCAGAAGCAGGATGGAGAGCTTGCCCTTCCAGACCCTAAGAAGGATACTTCTGCGAGCCAGACAAGCCAGATTTGGGGGCCCGGTCCAGTCCGTCTTCCGAACCCTGCGCATCACCTTAGAAGAGGTCACAGCAGCGCGAACCAGGCCAGCGCCTCCGTGGGAGTCAGGTGAGCGTTACAGAATGCGAAGCCTTCCAACAAATTCCCACCCAGGCGCTATGGAAAGTTCTGAGACTGATCAGTTGGCCCAATTACTGGGGGAATTACGGGCCGAAGTACATGCTGCTCGTCAAGAGACTAATGCCCTCAGGAGGGAATTAATAATATCTAAGGAAAGAACTGATGACCTGGACAGACAGCTTTTGCAAGGTCAAGCTGGGCAAACTCCTCTACCCGGTTCCTGAGGGAACCCCGCTACTGTGGTTTCCAGTAACCCTGTGCAGATTAATCTACCTGGAAACATGCCGCTGGCCCCACCCGAACGCTTTGCTGGGGACCCCAAACAATTCGCCGTATTCATGAATCAGTGTCGTTTGCACTTCCTATGCAGACCTGGGGCCTTCCCTAATGATCAGACCAAGGTAGCCTTTGTATTGTCATATCTCAGCGGCTGCGCTGACGATTGGTCAGTTCCACTGGTTACTCAAGATGACCCGATTCTCCGTGATTTTCAAGGGTTTCAAGCAAGCATGGAAAGGTTATTTGCTCGACACTCTCAGGGGCAGGCTCTGGATGACGAACTTCTATCCCTGCGACAGGGCAATCAGGACCTCCTATCCTATATTGCAACCTTTAATAGACTAATTGTGGAAACAGGATGGCCAGAGGATAAAAGAGTCACGTTGTTTTTATCAAGGCCTACGCGGAGAACTTAAAGATGTCTTGGCCCAAGTTGTAAATCCGCCCCAAGAATGCACAGAGTATATAGACTTAGTGGTCCAATTGGATCACAGACTTCAAAACAGAAAAGTAGATCGGTCCAGGTTTGAGACCCGGGTGTTGGTCAAGACCCATGCTAATCCCAAGGGAGTTGATGTCTCTGAGCCTATGCAAATTGGAGGGGTTAAAGGACCCTTAACTCAAAAGGAACGTGAAAGGAGGCGGCAGTTAAAATTATGTCTTTATTGTGGGAATTCTGGACACTTTCTACGAGATTGCCCAGCAAAACCGCCCCGAAAGGCGGCAGGAGCCGCTGATAAAAACCATGAAGACTCTGTTTCGGGAAACGACTCCGCCCGACAAGCGTAGGGGTCCGCTTGCCGAGCTTGAAAACTAACTCTCAGACCTCGCATTTCATTGTGCCAATGGTTCTCGTAGATCCAGAACAGCCTAAGCGGTTGCATGCAATAAAGGCATACATCGATAGTGGGGCTATTGGAAACTATGTGGATCGTGAATTGGTCTCTAGGATTAACCTCCCTCTCCGTCCTAAAACCATCAAAGATGTCATCACCACAGTCGATGGAACTGAAATTGCCTCTGGACCGGTAACACATTCCACTACTGAGGTGACTCTTATTGGTCCCGACGGCCATCGGGAGGGTGTTGTGTTTGATGTAATCAAGGCTCCACAGTTTCAGGTTATTCTTGGAATCCCTTGGTTAGAGACACATAATCCTCGAATTGATTGGCGAGCTAAGAGAATAACCTTCCCGGATTGTACACAAACCTGCTACCCAGAAAACCTGAAGATTAATCTAGCATCTGTAACCTCTGCCTCCATGCAACTACCTCCGGAATACCAAGACTTTCAGGACGTCTTCCAAAAGGAACAGGCCAACACGTTACCTCCTCACAGATCGTACGATTGCCAAATCGATCTGGTGCCCGGTGCACAACCCTTGTAGCAGGATTTATGCCCTTACCGAACCTGAGAACCTGCATTTGAGACAATATTTGGATCAATAACTAGCTAATGGTTTTATTCGCCCGTCAAAGTCCCCAGCATCCTCGGCTTTGTTCTTCGTGCCCAAAAAAGAAGGCGACCTTAGAACTTGTATCGATTACCGCGCATTGAACCAGATAACGGTAAAAAAACGTTATCCTCTGCCTCTGATCCCTGAACTCCTTGACCAGGTGAAGGACGCTTGCATATACACCAAGTTAGATCTCCGGGGGGCTTATCATCTGGTACGAGTTAAAGAAGGCGACGAATGGAAAACTGCCTTCCGTACTAAATACGGATTATTCGAGTACCAGGTGATGCCTTTCGGATTGTGTAACGCGCCGGCTGCCTTCCAATACTTCATGAATGATGTTCTTCGGGAACTCATCGATGTTTGTGTTGTCGTATATATCAATTACATTCTGGTGTACTCCTCTTCAGAATCTGATCACAGAAAACACGTCAGGGCAGTACTTGAAAAACTGCACCAACACAAACTATTTGCTAAATTGGAGAAATGTGTTTTCCATACCACAGAAGTCGAGTTTCTAGGTTTCATCCTGACACCCAAAGGAGTCAGAATGGACTCAAGAAAAGTGGATGCCATCCTCAAATGGCCATCACCTAGCTCTGTAAAAGGGGTTCAAAGTATGCTCGGCTTTGCCAATTTCTATCGCAGGTTTATCCCGGAATTTTCATGCGTGGTACAACCCATTACTGCACTCTTGAGGAAAAATAAACGTTTTGAATGGTCTGAAGAAGCCGAGCAGGCCTTTCAGGATTTAAAAGCTAAGTTTACCTCCGCACCTATATTGAAACACCCGCGTCCAGATCTCCCTTATGTCATCGAGACTGACGCATCCAGCCTAGCCATGGGAGCTGTCCTGTCCCAAAGAGATCCTGAAACCAACCAACTGCATCCCGTAGCATTTTGGTCGAGAAAATTCTCGGCACCCGAGGTTAATTATGCAATCACTGACAAAGAACTGTTAGCCATTAAGTCCGCTTTTAAAGCCTGGCGGCATTATCTGCTTGGCGATCGACATACCATCACAGTGATCACTGATCACCGGAATTTACAGTATTTGAAAACCGCCAAGGCTCAGTCATCACGGCAGCTCCGATGGGCTTTGTTTTTTCGCAGAATTTGATTTCGTGATTACCTATCGACCTGGCAGCAAGAATGGCAAAGCAGACGCCTTATCCCGAATTGGAATGGGAGAATCTGATACAAACTCAGAACCAGTACCAATAATTCCCGAACAGAGGATTCTAGGCATGATTTCCCTACAGACGCTAGAAGACATTCAAGCCAGAGTGAAACAACTCCTGGACCCTACAACCTTACAGGATTGGATACAAAAGGGATCAGACTTTACCATAGATAATGGTTTACCTTATTTCCGAGGACGCTTATTCCTGCCACATAAGGAATTATACGAATTAGTTATTTCCGGTTATCATGATACATTAATAGAGGGACACCCCGGTATTGCCAAGACAGAGGAAAAGGTGAAACGACAATTTTGGTGGCCCTCTTGGCAAAAAGATGTTAAATCTTTTGTGATGTCCTGTGGTGTTTGCGCCCAAAATAAAAGTCAAAAGAAAAGACCAGCTGGTCTCCTTCAACCTCTAGACATACCGCCAGCACCCTGGCACACCCTATCAATGGATTGTATTACGGACCTGCCTCCTTGTTCGGGGTACAATACTATTCTGGTAATTGTGGATTTGTTTTCCAAAATGGCCCACTTCATTCCTTTGAAAGGTTTACCTTCAGCTTCTGTCCTAGCCAAAGAATTCCTCGAAAATTTTGTTCGGCTACATGGATTCCCATCTATACTAATCTCTGACCGGGGAAGCCAATTCATTTCCCACTTCTGGCGCAAATGTTGTCAAATGGCACAGATCGACGTAAGATTATCGACCAGTCACCACCCTCAGACCGATGGTCAGACTGAGAGGACAAATCAGACCCTTGAGCAGTACTTACGGTGTATGTTACAGCAATCTGAAAGCAACTGGAAAGACATTCTTTGGATAGCCGAATACGCATTTACAACAAGCCAAGAGAAAATACAAGGAGAATGCTGATCTACATCGGAGTGAAGCACCTCAGTATCAGATTGGGGATCAAGTGTGGTTAGCTACCAGACATTTACCACTCAAAGGGCCTCGAACCTTTAACCCAAAATATCTGGGACCTTATCCTATTACGGCAATAATTAACCCAGTGGCTGTTAAACTTGATTTACCAGCTAGTATGCGAATTCACCCCGTTTTTCATGTGTCACTTCTGAAACCAGTGGTACCCGGAACCTGACTACTCAAACCTCCAGAACCTATTCTAATAGATGGGGAGCCCGAATTCGAAGTGAAGAACATTTTAGACTCAAAAATGTTTAGGTCAAAACTGTTCTACCTAATTGATTGGAAGGGGTACGGACCTCAGGAGAGGTCGTGGGAACCCAGCGACCATGTGCATGCACCTGGATTAGTCAGGAAATTCCACCGACTCTTCCCAGACAAACCAAAACCCCCGGAGGGAACAACCTTGGGAGGGGCCTTGGGGGGGGAGTGCTGTCATGATGCCCGCTCCCGGGGAGCCGGTTCAAGCCCTGCGTCCCCGAAAGCAGACATCCAGTCCCCAAGGAAAGACCCAGCAACCCCATATAGGGGCCCTTTGGACAGTGTCCTGGCGCCTATGGCGCCAGGCTCATTATGGGAGTGCTTGGGTGCACTTACCTGATGCAGACCATGCTGCAGGATCCCGGCCTCCTTGAGGCCTGAAAGGAACTACTTTACCTGTGGGACTAATTTACCATCCGGGCGTGTTCGGGGAAGGATACATACCTGATTGGAGGAAGGATACATACCTGGAACTTCTTCCAAGGCTATTTAAACCCCACCCGAACAGCCACACGTGCTTCGCGTTGTTCTGCATCTAGCAGCTGGACGCTCACCGTGTCTGCTCCTGCATCCTGACTTCTGCCACGCCTGCCAGCATCCTGGATCACCTGCAAAGGAAGAGAAGAAGAGAACAGAAGAAGGAAAAGTCGTTACCTGCTAAAAACCGCATCCCGGAGACATCTCGCCGACAATCCTGAAAAGGAAGACTTTTATTTAAAAGCTCATCGCGTCGATCGCTGCAGCGCCGCATTCCACTCACCTTTACAGGGCGCCTCCATGTTCAGCAGCGATCATCCGGATTCGCAGTCACGCCCCAGCGCCTAGGGAGAAAAAGGCAAGAACAAAAGGTGAGAGAGAGAGAAGGGAATAAGGAAAGCTAAATCTCCATGTAAAGACTTACCTGTTGATTCATTCCCTCTTCATTTCGGGTCCGCGCCGCATCCTGGCATTTCCGGACCCTGGCCCCTAAGGGGAAAAAAGGACATCAGCGTTAATGAGCGAATGAAAAGACATTACCAAAAAACGCTCATTAAAGACTTACCTGATTTCTACAAGGATTTCACCTCTCATCTCGGGTCGGTGCCTGTTCCCCGGCATTCCGTACCCCGGCCCCTATGGGGAAAAAGACACTAGCATTAGTACATTAATGCATGGACACAAGGGGAACCTCTTATCAAAAAAACTTACCTGGAAGCCAAGCAAGTTTGGTTCTCACCAATCCGAAAATCCAGTGAAGTAACTGGATACCAACGCGCCCCTGCATCAGAAGCAGGATGGAGAGCTCGCCCTTCCAGACCCTAAGAAGGATACTTCTGCGAGCCAGACAAGCCAGATTTGGGGGCCCGGTCAAGTCCGTCTTCCGAACCCTGCGCATCACCTTAGAAGAGGTCACAGCAGCGCGAACCAGGCCAGCGCCTCCGTGGGAGTCAGGTGAGCGTTACATTCGCGTGTGAAACTTCCCACGCACCCCAAGATACACGTAGCCAGGAGATTCGTGTGTGTAACTTCCCGCGCACCCCTGATATACATGTACCCTGCTGACTTTGCGTGTGAAACTTCCCACGCACCCCAAGATACACGTATCCAGGAGATTCGCGTGTGGAACTTCCCGCGCAACCCGAAATACAAGTAGCCAGGACATTCGCGTGGGGAACTTTCCGCGCACCCCTGGAATACACGTACCCTGCTGATATCGCGTGTGAAACTTCCCGCGCACCCCGAAATACACGTAGCCTGGACATTCGCGTGTGGATCTTCCCGCGCACCCCTGGAATACACGTACCCTGCTGATATCGTGTGTGAAAATTCCCGCGCACCCCTGAAATACACATACCCTGATGGAATCGCGTGTGGAACTTCCCGCGCACCCCTGGAATACACGTACCCTGCTGATATCGCGTGTGAAAATTCCTGCGCACCCCTGAAATACACGTACCCTGATGGAATCGTGTGTGGAACTTCCTGCACACCCCTGAAATACACGTACCCTGCTGAAATTGCGTGTGGAACTTCCTGCGCACCCCTGAAATACACGTACCCTGATGGAATCGCGTGTGAAACTTCCTGCGCACCCCTGAAATGCACGTGCCCAGCTGAAATGACGTGAGGTACTTCCCGCGCACCCCAGTGATACACGTAGCCCGCTTGCCGTGCTGGTACAGGGTTAGCGCAGCCCTTTGCGCTGGATTGGGGATTTTGATGGCTTTTCCCTGCGCGAGAGGCGTTCTTGGGGGCGTAACTGGCGCTGCTGCAGGGTCGCTGCGCCACTGTGCGCCACGGCTGGTTTTGGTAGCTGGAATCCATGAATACGCTGTGCGCGGAAATGGGTTCTGGCGCACGCGGCTGGCGCAGGGATTCGCACGCGCACACTGTGCGCCAGCCGCGTGCGCCACTTGTGCGCTGAATTCTATGAATTACCCCCTAAATGGTTTGAATTAGCTTTGTACCCTTTAGCTGAAAACAAATATGAACTAACTGAACGCCTCATATGTTGCAGTTACTGTACTGCAAAATTAGACAATAACCACACTCCTTCACGTGCTATTACAAATAATTTGGAATTGTTTCCATTACCAAAAATCCTGCAACAGCTCAGGAGAGCATAATAATTCAAACAGTTTGCCCATTTCAAGCAATTATACGCCTTCATCCAAAAACAGCAAAATTACCTTCCTCTGAATTGGTGAAAGGCATTCATGGCAAAGTAGTTTATTTGCCATTAGATCTAACGGAAAATGTACACACTCTAGGAGTGGAACGTTCAATAGAGCATTTTTTAATAGTCTTGGTAAATGGAGTACCAACAAAGGACAACAAAATTTGGCAACAATTAGTGCATTTACACAAAGTTAGACAATCAATGCAATATCTAAAAGACAATAATGAGTACTACAAGGAAATAAATATTGATGAAAGCTTAAGGGAAACAGCCAAAATAATTCAAGAGCCATCAGAAACTGGACAATTCGAACTTCTGGATCCAGTTACAGTATCCACTCTGTTGGACCAATACACAATTCATCCATTGCATTCCAATGAAAGCGTAGATGATGCACTAGAAACATACCAAATGCGACAAACCAAAGGATCACCAATGAGTATTTGGGAAAAAAGTATAGAAGCACGTGCTTTTCCACTGCTATTTCCTACTGGCAAAAGTGGAAGATACAATGATAGACCTACTCAGATTGGGGCATCAGAATACCGCTCATTACGAATGTATTCGCAAGATCCCAGATTTAGACAAAATGTGGAATACATATTCCACCTACTCTATGAAAGTGAATTAGCAACACTATGTTATGGAGTTGCACAAATTCTTAAATCTAGAACCCACTTTCAAAATATGTCAGCTATGCAGTTAATACAAAAAGTACAGGAAAAAGATGAGGTTTTACAATCAAGTATAACAAATTTGTCTGCAAACATGCGTGGTACAAAAGAATACTGGTTCAGACGGCACGGAGATGTGCGTTGCATGATCAGAAACCTTGGACCACCGACTTGGTTTGTTACGCTAAGTTGTGCAGAATATGCATGGGAAGATTTACATGAGTTCCTACGCATAGCAAACAGCAACAAAAACAACATAGATATATTAACACCTGGAGAACTTTGCACTCTAGATCCAGTTAATGTGTCAAGATATTTCCATCATTGTTTCATTGCCATGCTACACTTTATTTGCAATAAAACTGTTCCTCCCCTTGGAGAAGTACAGCCCTTCTTTTGGAGAAAAGAATATCAAGCGAGAGGAGCACCACATATTCACATGCTGTTATGGATTAAAGGTGCACTGAAATTTGGGCACAACACTGATAGCACTATTTTGCAGTTTATCCAAAAATATGTCACATGTGAAATCCCTTCACAACAGACCCTTCACAACAGACACATAGTGAGCTGCATGGGCAGATTTTATAATTTCAAAGACACAAATGTGGCAAATATTGTCGTCGCAAATACAAAAACAAAGGTAAATACTACACCAAATGCCGCTTTGGTTTCCCTAGACCAGTTACAGAAAAAGGTGAAGTAAACAACTTCATGTCTTCAGTTCGACATAGTGTTAAAGGTAAATCACCTATAAACACGTATTATATAAAAAGAAGGGCAGAATCAAAATATATCAATGATTACAATGCAATCATTGCCCTCTTATAGAATGCAAACATAGATGTGCAGTACATTGTAGACAATTCAACTGCTGTTGCATGATATGTTACAGCCTACTTAACAAAAGCAGAAAAAACAGAGCTTCAAGACCTCTGGGATGACCTAGCATCAGACAAAACATTATCACAGAAATTGTACAGCCTAGGCATAAAAATGCTCTCTCATAGAGAATGTGGGGCCTATGAAGCAGCAGATCGTTTAACCGGCACTGCTTTGCATGGAAAATCAGACAACATAGTATGGCTCAGTCTTGGTCCTGCAAACTCTAGAAAAATAGTGCTAAAATCATATGAGGACATAGAAACAATTGCCAGAAATGATCCCAACAACAGCCAAGACATTCTAAAAAACAATTTACTGGATGCATACTATCCGAACAGGAGTGCCACTCTGGAAAGTATGTGTTTATACCACATAGCTCAAAACTTTGCATACAAAAATAATGTAAAACCCGATGAAAACAAACGTAGATATAGAGTGACCGATTGGGAAGGGAGCATAGTGAAACTTACCAAATGAAGCTTAATTAATCATGTAAAATTATCATTAAAAACTCCTCAACAGAAAGAACTATATTACATGTCTCTGTTACAACTTTTCAAACCATGGAGAAAAGAGGAAGACATACTAGATAATTATGACTGCTATGAAGATGCTTTCAAAGCAAATGAAAGTACTATCACGGATGTGAACTTTACGCAGTACAAAACAATGTTACACAATGAGCAGCAACAGGAAGAAGAACTTCAGGCCCAACTAGATAAGGACTCTTCTGACAGTAGTCAACCTTCTGTAACAGGAAGTCAAGAACCACTAGGACAACCACTAATAGCAAATGAGGCTGAAGTAGCTATGGCAGAAGTAGAAAACACCATGTATCAATATCAAGAAGATACAGAAGACTTAACTGTACAACAAGCAAAACTTAACAACGATCAGCGCACCATTTTTGAAGACGTAACAAAACAAATTGTACATGGTATACAACACGAAAATAAAGAATGTACCTGCCAAAATTACAAACCTATACTGCTGTACGTCAGTGGTGAAGCTGGATCAGGGAAAACATTAATCAAAATCATCAGCAAGTTCCTTCAACAATTGACAAACAACAAACTGTCAGCTGTTGTAACGGCCCCCACAGGTTTATCTGCCTACAACATAGGCGGTGTGACTTTACACCGATTACTACTGCTTCCAGTAGAGCATCAAAATAAATTAGACTAATACAAACTTTCTGCAGAAGCTGCAATGGAATTACGTAGAGTATTGAAACAAATGAAAATGCTACTAATAGATGAAGTGAGCATGGTCTCCATCCTAATGTTGGCTTTGATTCATCTCCGATTGCAAGAAGTACTTAAAAATAATAACGAAGAACTCTTTGCAGGGAAACACATTATCGTTTTCGCAGATCTTCTACAATTGACACCAGTGAAAGGTGAACCGATTTTTAAAACCTTAGGCCACAAACTCTGCCGGAAAACTGTTGGTAGCATAGGTAATGTTAACCTTTGGCAACATTTCCAATACAGAGAATTAACTGAGAACATGTGGCAATCTGCAGATCTCACTTATGCCAACATCTTAAAAAGTATTAGAGTTTGTGTATTATCGCAAGCACAAATTGTATTGAAAAACCGGCATATACATGCACTTTATGGCGATAATGCATGTGCAACTGATGTTATGGAACAAATAGCGCACAAAAATGTCAATTGTATGGCCTTAATACCAACTCTTGCAAGCTGTTTCATATTCAATGAAACAATGTTAAAGAAAGAAATGCAACCAATAATAGAAATTAGGGCCACAGACAAACTAGACGTACATGGTATGACAGTACCCATGTGTGTGCAAGCCACAACAAGACCAAATAGTTTAGAACATTTGATTTCCAACACCGCTGGAATATTGAAATTATCCTTAAATTGTAGAGTAATGCTTAAACGTAACCTTGACATAGAGCAAGGGCTAGTTAATGGAGCACTGGGCACAGTTGTTGGCTTTCAATCATACCCACGTGATAGCAACATTCAGTTTGTAAATATTCGCTTTGATAAAGTTTCAGAAGTGAAAAGGATAGGGAACTCAATTGCTCGATTCCTTCTCTTCAAAGGCATTTATGTACGTAGAGAGCAATTTTCTCTAACTCTTGCATATGCAGTTACCATTCATAAATCCCAAGGTCTTACCCTAGACAAAGCATTAATAGATATAGGAAACACAGTGTTTAAGGAAGGCATGAGCTACGTAGCATTATCACGCTTACGTACACTTGACGGTCTATTGCTAATAAACTTTGATTCAAGTAAAGTCAAAGCTGATATTCCTTGCATTCTAGAATACAATAGATTGTGTTCACTCTACACCCCTCATCTGAAACAATACCCTGTTCCAGATAGAGTGAAACTTGGTAAAAGAAAAGTAAATGAAACAGAAATGCAGTAGAATTCAACAGCAAATTCCGCAAAGCAAAGAAAAGAAGCTAAAGTTTCATCAATTGCCGCAAACATAGAACAACCTATTAGGGAATGTAAACCAGGGACGTCGGCAAAGATGCAACATAAAAACCGAAAAATGCACTCAGATACAGAACTTGCTGGGCCATTCAAATTTGCAAATGAAAGTGGGGTATGTTGCTATGCAAATGTAGCAATGAATATTCTATTTCAATTGCCACCAATTGTTAACAATATTTACCTGCACAGTACAGACCAATTGTGTTTGCAAATGTTAGTGCTGCATAGAAATGCAACAAGCAATCCTGACAACACACTCAGTGTTTATGGAGTAAGGCAACAATTGTCCGACTGTGCTGGAATGGTGAGATTCACTATGAACTCACAAGAAGATCCACAAGAATGTCTAACGTACATACTATTAGTATTGGAAAACAAAAGCATACCTGTAAATGAAATCTTCCAAATTTCGTACACGTGGAAACATACATGCACTCTCTGTAGCAAAGTGATACAGGAAGAAATCTCAAATGAGCGATTTGTGTATGTTTCCATACCAAATTGTGAGAGCATTCCATTTCAGCAACTTATACAAAATGCAAACCATGGCAGATTATGTAGAAAATGGGCAGGAAGGCAACAAACATAACATTGATCAGAAAGATGAAGGAAACACTCAAAGGAAACAAGGAAGTAGTTAGTACCATAGGAAATGAAGGGATTTTTTAATCCGGCAATGATTTTTTTTCCCAGACCCAAGGATTAGAGAAGCAAACACAGAAACTGAGCGCAATGCACAGTACACTGGTTTGTAAACTAAATATGAGGGTTAAAAAAAAAAGGTTAACTGTCTATTATGCAATGTAGTACATTTTCAAAAAATGCAAACACTAACACACCTTTTTCTTTCATCACAGAAATGGAAAAAGTGATACTTCCGCCAAGTACGATAGCCACTTCAAAAAAGTATGTGCATTCTGAACAAAGTAAGGAGTAAGGATATTGGCAGTCATTTTGTACACATGGGAATCTACACGTCTAATCTGTGGTACTAATATGCTGCAGTGCCTGTAGGCTGGGCCTTGCAGCTTCGGTGAGTAACCTACCACCTACGCCTTACGACCAAGGTACAAGGAGTATAGTTCCTATCCACAACCATCGCTGCATATCAAAACCATGGTCCTTGCAAATTAGGTACTTATAAATTTACTTTTCGGACCATCGTCTGCAGCCATGTAGGTAAGACACTAGGGCGTGAACACAACTAGCTCATTACACCACACCCATATCGACTTGTCTCTCCACGGTATATTACTTCAGTCTTGGGTGCAGGGGCTTTGGCCATGCACCCAAGAGTGCCGGGTCTCTCCACAAAAACCTCAGTGATGTGTGGTAGTGGCAGTTTTTCTATAGGTGTGATATCCTTCAGTGCTTCTGGCCAGAGGCTTCACTTCTAGCTGTATGTCCATAGATCTTACATGGGATGGGTGTGCAGTGGCTTGCACGTCTAGTACTTATAACTTTGTTCTTGGGTGCATGGCCTTTGGCCATGCATCCAAGACTGGACGTACTCCCCAGTACTTGCCAATCGAAACGCAGTACTATGGGTGTATGCATAGGTGGCACATGCTACGGTGGTTGTGGCCAGGGCCTAGAGTTTTGGAAGTAAGGCCTTCAGAGGGCCTGGGAGTCAAAATGCACTTATTCGTATGCAAAATGGATTTGCTTCAGGAAAGCATGGATAAACATCTGACTGAAGCAGAGGAGAGAATTTCTGGCCAATAAAACATCTTGAACACATCACCTCTCAGCCTTCTGCACTTACAGGCCCTAGTTAAAGCATTCCAGTTGACGACCACAAATGTGAACGCAAGCTCCAGAAGGGCGACTATATGTATTGTTGTTGTTGGATTAGCAGCAGGGCCTATGGGAACTTCCAACATGGACTTTTTCCATTGAAAATTTGGTAATGGACTTATCTGAAAGCACCAACTTTCATCTTTCTTTGTAGTGAAGAGTGCTCACCGGTCTCTCAGACCTCAAATGGGTCTGCAGGCACTTCCCAGAACTGTCATCGCCAAAATCCTTAATTTTAAGGGCAAAAGGCCTCATTACGACTTATGCAGTAATTTGGCGGCAACTCAGCAAAATCAGAATTACCATTACCGCTGTCTTGTACAGCGGAGTTACCGCTGAATCATAACATGGTGGGCAAGCGCACCTGCCATTGGCAGTAAAAGGCCAGAATTTGGAACATTTGCCAAATGTTACCGCTACCGCTGTGTCTTTCCGTGGAATTTCTGTCTCTGGAAATTCCACCAACGGAATGTCCATGGATGGAAGTACGCCGCGGCCTATAAAGGAAGCACTGTGGCAGCCATTTCATTTTGGAAATCACAGTCCATCGAATATCTGCCAAACGGAGTGCCCTCCAAGTGTACTGACATCTCCAGGGTGCGAGATCTTAGAATGCGCAAACCGAAATTCACTGAGCAGGAGCTCACCGTATTGGCTGAGGAGGTGGTGGCTCAATTGGATAAGTTATACGGAGACCAACACTGGCAGACCCCCCAGAAGCAGAAAAATGCAATAGAGGCAGAGATCCGGGACAAGGTGGTGGCCATAGGAAATGTCCAACGCAACAAAACGAACATGGAGAAGTGCTGGAATAACCTAAAGTCCAGGGTACAGAGCCTGCTTGCCATCCAACACAGGGAGACAGCTGCCACTGGAGATGGGACTGTCGAGCCACTTGTGCTCACACCATGGGAGGAGATGGTCTCCGGTATCATACACATGGTCGGCATCGAGGGAGTGGGCATTGCGTAGTTCGGAGCCAGCGGCCAGCCAGAATCTGGTGAGAATCTGTGTGGAATGTGCGTCCAGTCATGGACAATCCTGCATGCATTCGCTAACAATATAAATCCATCAAATTGACATTAGGCCCAGCCACAATACTCAATCCAGGCCAGGTCAAAGTCCACTTTGATGCCAGTCAGCAAACCAATGATCCACATACAGGGAATCCGGGTAGAAAGTGGAGGGAATGACATGACATCCAACTAACACCAATGCTTGCAACCCTGAAGGCCCAATATACACCCACAGCACACAGTACAACCTCCCCCTTGCACATGTTGAGTACCCATGCACATGCAACACATACATCATGCAACCATATGCCAATTGCATGTGCATGAATATCAAACACACAGCCCATCAGCAGCAATGCGCAATAGAGGCACTCATTGGACACTCTATGCATGTCATCACGTCCGTCTGACTCGCACACAAATCAATCCAGTGCAATCACCTCACTGCTGTACTACAATAGAAGCCACAACAGTCCTGACCCATATCTGTACAGGACACCCTGTTGGTCAACCCATGCCAGGGTTGCACATCCATAGTAAGCAGTACACCCAACACCTGTCACCTGGTTGCAACTACACAATGCATGGTCAGAACACAGTGGCAGACACATGATGCATGCCCCCCTCCCCTGAGGAACAATGTAAAGCAATGCAATTGTACAAGTGAAAAATAATGTATTGCCATGCACCCCGGCAACAATGTGTTCATGGACATCTTAATTATACCCCAACAGGCACTCAAGACACCCAGGAACAGGATGCAGTTGCTGGACCCTCCAGGACACCAGCACCAACCAGTGTCAGGAAGCGCACACAGCCAGCCAGCCCAGTGAGTGGGACAGTGCCACCCAAAATAAAGCCTATTGTGAGTATGCCATCCACAGGCTCAACAAGCGTTGGGGAGGACACAGCCATGGCGCATCCACGGACGTCCATCACCAAAACAGCACCACAGGCCACAGAGCAGAACACAACCAGAGCTGGGGTGACGGTAGCTCCTCATGCGGGACCCAGTGCTCAAGACAGCACACAATCCCAGCAGACCTGCTGTCAGACCCTGCATCCCCCGCTTCAAGTCCTACACATTCCGCCGCCTGACAATTCTCCTCAGAATCCTCACCCCTGCATAGCCGCTCCCCATTGCACACTCCACCTTCCCATCAGGAATCACGCCGTGCAATCCAGTTTCATCATGATTCCTCCTCCGATGGTGATGCTGGAGCAGGTCTCCATTCACCCCCATTCAAGCCAAACTGGGACAACAATACCTGACCTACCTATAGGGACCACTGGTAGACCAACAACTGGAACCCCACAAATTCCTTTTTTAGGAAACGGAAAACCAGAAGAGGACAGAAGAAAACTACGCCAGAAAAAGAAATAAAAAAAAATTTAGTCATCAATATCTCGTCTAAACCTCTCACTCAGGTACAAATGGACACACTGAATCTGGGAATCTCATTCATTCCAACAAACTCCACCGCCTATTTTGAAGAAGAAATCAATCTCTTTAAATTAATAAGAAAGATGGAACTCAAGGTATTCTTTAACAACATAGAGGACAACTTGCAGCCCAAGGCTACACCAAGATACCTTGAAATGAAAAATAAAAGTAATTTCTATCCCCAGGTAAATCATCCATTGATTAATTTATTTAAACAGAATACGACCAAAGACCTCAAAAGACTGAAATACGCTCCACCTAAAAAACAGAACATCCGTAAACACCAACTGAGACTCAATAAGCAACTAGCTGAAGACAGTAGTCTTACTCTAAAACAAGCCGACAAAGGCGGTGCCCTAGTCCTGATGGACACAACCCTTTATGACGCTGGCTGCTGCAAACTTTTGAAAGATACTCAGACCTACACACCACTTGACAGTGATCCCATCATGGGGATATCCAACATTATCAAAATCACTATTGACAAAGCATTAACAATGGATTGGATATCGGATAAAACAGCAGAATTTTTGACCCAGAAATACCCAATAACCCCGGTTTTCTATGGCTTACCCAAGATACACAAAAATCTACAGGACCCACCATTCCGCCCCATTGTTGCTGGAACAGATAGCATCTTCCAACCACTTGCCATATACCTCCACGCAGCACTCCAAACACTAGTACAAGCAACTCCGACCTACCTCAAGGATACCACTCATTTTTGGAAAATCCTACAAGCTTTACAACTGACAGAGGACAATTTGATACTATTCACTATGGATGTCAACAGTTTATATACTTCCATCCTACATTCAGAAGGCATTGAAGCCCTAGAATGGTTTTTAGTAAATCATGGACGGGTAGACATTCAAAAAATGTTCGCATTGGAACTACTGAACATTATTCTCTACAATAATTATTTCAGACATAACGGTCAATTTTACCTACAGATTTCTGGAACTTCAATGGTGTCCTCAGTGGCCCCACCTTATGCAAACATCTTCATGTACCATTATGAAAAAACTCATGTACTGGACAACATACTCTGGAAGGATAAAATCAAATGCTGGCAGAGATACATCAACGACATTTTCGGGATATGGATGGGCACGGAAACAGAATTGCTAAACTTTTGGAATTTTCTCAACAAATGTAACACAAAGATCGGATTTACCATTGAAATCGGCAAGCCTCACGTAAACTTTCTGGATGTCACTGTGGAAATGCCAGGCACCTCTGTGAAAACCAAGATATACAGAAAACTCACGGATGTGAACAGCTGTCTTCACCACACAAGCCATCATCCCAAACATCTGAAGGACAATTTACCATACAGCCAGCTACTAAGACTAAAGAGAATTACGTCAGAAACAGACACACTGCATAACAAATACAGCACAATGAAGAAAAGATTCCTGGATCGAGGTTTTCCATCTGAAGTAGTCGACAGAGCAATAGCATGCACGGAAACTCAAGCCAGAAACACACTACTGGAAGGAAATCCCAAAAGAAAAGACAAAGGGCTAATTCACACACTAAGATACTCATGTCAAAGCTTTCAGATTAAAAGAATAATATACAAAAATTGGGACCTAATCAAATCTGACAGTACACTATCTGAATTGTTCCCGGACCCACCAATGATGGCCTACAAAAGAGGAAGAAACCTGAGAGACCATTTGATAAAAGCAGAAAAACCCAAACAAAAATCCCAGATGACTCTCAGCAAACAAAAAACAGGCACTTTTGCTTGTTTACACTGCCAACATTGTAACAATGTGATTAAAGGCGACAATATTAGACACCCACACAACGGCAAAAAGATCATGCTAAGAAACTTTGCAACATGTGACACGAAAAATGTAATTTATGCGATCCGCTGCCCATGTGGTATTTACTATGTGGGCAAAACAACCAGGAAAGTTAAGGACAGGTGGACGGAGCACAAATCCTGTGTCAGGACGAAAAACTGCAAATCCCCTGTCTGCAGACACTTTCGCGACAAAAAACACAATGTCTCACAAATGAGATTCGTGGTACTAGAAGTCCTACGACCCCTAAGTAGAGGGGGTGACCTTCCAAAATTTCTGGCCCAAAGAGAACTTTTTTGGATAAATAAACTTGATGCCATGACCCCACTTGGAATCAATGAAGACTACTACTTAGGGCCATTTCTATAAACTTGTCCCGATCTCAAAACTCTGTACCTAATACCACATAACAAGATAGGAGTCCAGCGACTAAAATCAGTGTCTCCCTGTCACTTCTAAATACCATATACATTAGTAGCACTCAGTTTTCTAAATAGCACCTGATTTGTGTCAAAGAATGACCTGTACCAGTGTTCCCTATATAACTGTAATGTATATCCATGTCTGTCATTTCAAAAGCATTTGAATATACACCAATGGAACCTCCATGAAGGATCAACATTGTGCAAAATGTGTTATTACCTTGCTACAATCTGCATCATTTGATGCGTGACTAAATTCCTTGATCTTCTAACATGTATCGTGCCTACAAGCACTAGATTGTACACCCATAATGTCTATGATGTTGGCGTCTTGCAATTTGTGTAAATATTCTGTTTGTTTACTTTTTAGAATGAGTTGAAATTCTATGACATCTCCCTAATTGATTAACATTAAGCTGTTTTTATTAATTCTTTCTTTCTATTAGCTGCATCGTTTGATGCCCGAGAAAATGTTTTGGTTCTCCACCATATATCATAATGACAAACATTAGATTGTACACCCATAAGGTCTATGGGGTTAGCGTCTTTTTGAAACTTATGTTGTCCCAATTATTTGCAATGTGCCAAATTTCTTCTTGTAAAATACATCTCACAATACGTGGTCTATAACATACAGCCATAGCTAGGGAACACCCACATTAATCACTTTAGAAAGACTTGTTCACTCACTTGCCCCTTAATTGTCACATATGACGTTTTTAAAGTCATTCTCTACCCGATTTCACATCACGTATCTTTAAAGTTGTTTACGTCCTCTTGCGCGGGTGACGTCACGACATTCCGTGATGTGGCTCGCGCATGCGCGGGATGACGTCACAACTACCAACAGGATATAAACACGGCCGCCGAGTGATGCTTTCACTCTGCTGCGGCTCCTGAACGCATCCGGACGTCTTCTTCACCTTTGCTGACACCATACCAGTAAGTTTCTCACCGTGATAGGTGTTAAGCTTTCACCTTTTATCTACAATATATTAACCACTAGGTACTATAATTACCCTTTATAGACAAATCCAAAGGCTTGATACAAGACTACCTTTCATGGGATAGACTACGCGTATCCATCTGGATACCTGGAGCTTCTCCGCTACATTATCCAATATTCCATGCTCAGAATTCGTTTCCTTGGGTAAGAAAGTCCCCTATTTTTACAATCTTGTCTTAATACTCTCAAAATTCAGGCTAACAACTGCGATTATGTAGTAGTTGACCGTCCTCACTTATTCTGTTTTTCACCTCTTGTATGTACATGGGATATTCTTCCAGATAATATCCTACACTTGAAATTAAGACGGGAATCACCTGCCCACATTTGACTTAGAACAACTAGGTGTCCATCCAAATGTTTGAATTACTAAATAACTGCTAGATACCAATACCTATATGTTCTCACTTCGTGGGTGATGAGTAACTAGTGAGGACTGAAAATAGGATGTTGATCTGTACATTAGGCAGACTGCCTTGTTAAAAAACCATGATGATCTTAAAAATTGTGAATAACTGCTTCAAGTTTATACTAATTTATGTTTATATGTATTCTCTTTTGTAGACTTAAATTTGTTGAAAATGCTGCCCCTGATGAAGAGTGTTTATAACTCGATACGCGTTGGGCCTACCAAAAGACAAATAAAAAGCAAAAATAGTTTTTTATAAAATACAAAGCTTCAATTGAATCTTTTATCGACATTTCCTACAGAAGTGACTTTAACCAACCTATACTGTTTTCCAAAATTTTCAAAAAATTATCATAAGCCCTACTTTGGCTGTTTAGAAAGTGTGCAGGGGACGTGGCAATCCACATTGGATTTCTTCTTTGTTTCCAGGTCTCCATTCACCCCCGCCACTGCAGCAGGTCAACCATAGCAGCGGCCATTCCCCCAAGCCATTGCCTGGGACCGTCTCAACAGGGTGGACAAGAGGCAGGCTGAGATGCACTACATGGCCCAGGAACAATTGGGTCATTCTCAGGCCATGCCGGACTGTATCCAGGGGACAGCCAGACAGATGTCAAGATTCATGGATAGGCTGTGCAGGAGCATGGAGCACCTCAACGCAAGCTAGTGTCTCATGAGGTAGAGGGTGCATGAGTTGGCTGAACAGCTGTCTTCCTCCCATGGGGCCTTTGCCAGGGCCTTCCACCTCACCACCTCTACTGAGGGTTCATTAGCCAGCACCCCACCCAGGTGCTCACAGCGCCGTGCAGCAAATGCTGCAATGTCTGCTGACAAGGGGGACAAGAGGATGCGCTAGAGGGTTCATGTCCAGGGGCTAGGTTGAGGGGTGGGAGCTTGTGTTGGGGTTCAGTGTGTGGGGTGGGTAGTGTAGTTGGGGATCAGGGTATGTTCAGTTCACAATAAATCACTGTATGAAGTAAGTGTCCGTGTAAGGTGAGGGGGAATGCCAACTGTCGATGGTGTCCTTGCAGGACATTGTGCAATCCATCACTTCACAACGTATGCCCTTTGGTGACCTGTTTACACCTTCAGATACATCAGATACATCCTCGCCCGAGCCAGAGTATCATTGGACATCGTCTGGTGGCATTTAAATGTTCCTTCAAGGACAGAAGTAGTGCATCTTTGCAGTGATGAATGCTATCTTACCGACCTCATCCGGTTTGCACATGGGGCACCGTGGAGCATAGGCACCAGATTCTGGCTTTCACAGATCTCAATGTACTCTCAATGCATGGCCTTGCCCTCCTCTGGCATCACTGTAGGCCTCCTACTGTGGTTTGCCATGATTCTAAACAGGTGTCCTCAACCATGGGGACTGTGGATAGGCAGCTTCCCATGGAAGACATACATGGACTGTCTGAGATTGTCATGATTCCTGCCCCTCATGTCCCCAGCCCTCCAAGATGTCAGGCTGGAGCCAGGCCATGATCACCTACATGGCCCTCAAGGGCTTCTCCATCCCTCCAAAGACCCACTTGGAGTCAGACTTGGCGCTTGTGGCACCAGACTCACTCACTCCCATAGGATAACATTGGGGATTGGACTTGTAGTGCATTGATGGGGACAAGATGGATGCCCCCACATATTTCGGTTCCCAGAACTGCATGTGCAGTCTAGTCTTTTGGGTGTGGTTCAGCCCAGAGACACCTGGGATACCCAGAGACTATTTAAGCCACGCCCAGGCTGAGAAGCATGCTTTGCGTTTTCTGCACCTGCAGCGTGACACTCACCGTGTTCGGATCGGTCTCCAGTAGGCCTGCATCTTTCTTCTGCGCTCAGCTCCTGCAAGAACAAAAACAGTGTTAGGAACAGCCTTACCTTGCGGCGCTTCTGCCCATCGTTCATCACTCCTTCGGTTCAGCGGGCATCTTCGCCGGTGTCATTCCCATCCCGGCACGCAGCTTCCTAAGGAAAAGGGAAAAGAACTGAAAAAAGGCATTAGTAAGCATTCAGCAAATCTTTGCTTATTTTTAAAGACTGTACAAGCTTCAAACGCTTACCTGAATCCCAGCCGATCTGGGGGAACTCTGTCTCCGGAACTTCTCATCCATCTGCAAGAGAGAAAAGACACTTCAGGTTAGCGTGGAAACATCTAGAGGCGCTGCATACCGCGCTTACTCACCGCATTTCTTCTTCATAACCGGCATCCACGCTGAAAACGTCGCGGCACCTAAAAGACACAGAAAAATAACTCAGTTCAATACAAATACGAAAGGGTCGCATTGCACATCGCGCTCTCACTCACCTTCAGCGCTACTCATCTCAGCAGCACGTCACCATCCCCGGACGCCGGCCATCATCAAAGGAAGGAAAGGAACGAAGTTAGAGAACTGTTCAAAAGGCTCATTATACTTACCTATCGGACTCTTGCCAGTGAAGTAACTAGGCAGCAACGAGCCCTAATCAATCAACGCGCCCCTGCGCTGAAAGCAGGATGGAGAGCACACTTTCCAAGAAAACAAGGTGAGCTGAGGATCAAAGAGAAGGGTTGGACCCCGGGGAAGAAGGGGTTCAAGCACACAGAGACAATAGGGGGTTAAACTCTACCAATCCTGTGTTTCAGGCCCAGTCTCCAGTCGAGTAGACTCCAGGGAAGGGTTTGAGGTCGTAAGAGGTCAGAACAGGCTGAGTGACGTCCCCGTGGATACCAGGTGAGCGTTCCAGAACGCAAAGCCTCACATCAAAATCCACCTGGGCGTCATGGAAACGTCAGAAACTGACCAGTTAGCCCACATGTTGGGGCAGCTACGTTCCGAAGTACATGCAGCCAGGGAGGAGAGAGCTGATAGTAGCCAAAGAACGCACTGATGATTTAAGCCGGCAACTTCTCCAGTCACAAGCAGGGCATGCACCATTGCCGGGAAGCGTGCCCTCGGTGCCAGCACCATCAGCCAATCCCGTCCAGATAACCCTTCCTGGGGCAGTTCCCTTGGCCCCGCCCGAATGATTTACGGGGGATCCCAAGAGGTTTGCAATGTTCATGAACCAGTGCCGCCTGCACTTCCTCTGTAGACCAGGGGCCTTTCCGAATGACCAATCACGGGTCGCTTTTGTGCTATCCTACCTGAGTGGTAGCGCCGCGGACTGGTCTGTACCTTTTGTGGCCCAAGACGATCCTTTGCTGCATGACTTTACGGGCTTTCAGAAGGAGATGGAAAAGCTGTTTGCCCGTCGTACTCATGGGCAGGTATTAGACAACGAACTTCTGTCCCTACGCCAAGGGATCAAGACCTATTAACATACATAGCCACGTTCACTAGACTCGAAGTTGAAGCAGAATGGCCAGTGGAGAAGAGAACCACGTTATTTCATCAGGGGTTGCGGCGGGAGCTCAAGGATGTTCTTGCACAAGTAGTGAACCCCCCCAAAGACTGCTCAGAATTCATTGACCTTGTTGTTCAACTGGATCATAGGTTGCAGGACCGAAGAGCAGATCGAACCAGACCGGACCCTCGCCCTATATATGTGCGTTCAAAGGACAATATTGTCCGCACAACGGAAGGTTCAGGAGAACCAATGCAAATCGGGGGGGTCAGATCCCCCTTGACTAAAGCGGAAAGGGATAAAAGGAGACAGCAGCAGTTATGTCTGTACGTTGGAAGGTCAGGTCATTTCCTTAAAGAGTGCCCTGTGAAGCCACCGAGGAGGACGGTAGGGGCCACGGACAAGGAAGATACCTTCAAGGAATCAGAAAACTCCCCAGCCCGGCAAGTGTAGGGGTCCACTTGTCGAGCGAAAAAAGTGAACTACAGACCTCCCATTTTGCACTTTCTGTGGTCTTGATCAATCACCAACAACCATCTCGGATGCACGCAGTAAGAGCGTACATTGACAGTGGAGCCGTTGGGAATTAAATCGACCAGGATCTTGCGGCAAAGATGGGGCTTCCGTTACACCCTAAATCAACCACCGACACTGTTAGCACTGTCGGCGGCACGGAAATAGCTTCTGGTCCAGTATCCCAATGCACTGCAGCTTTAACCCTTCTGTGCCAGGATGGACACCAAGAATCTATCGTTTTCGACCTCATTAAGGCACCACAGTTCCGGTTGCTTTTGGGAATGCCATGGTTGGTAGCTCACAATCCTCGAATCGATTGGTGAGCAAAAGAATTGGCCTTTCCCGAGACTTGCGCCCACACATGTTATCGCCAAGAGAAACCACCAATAGACACCAGAACCTCCACGCTTGCGACTGTGGCAATCGGCACTCTACCAAGTGAATACCAGGACTTTCAAGATGTCTTTCAGAAAGAACAGGCTAATACCCTGCCACCACATAGACCATACGATTGCCAAATCGACCTGATACCCGGCGCACAAATCCCTTGTGGGCGAATTTACGCACTCACAGAACCAGAAAACCAGCACCTGAAGGCCTATCTTGACCAATACCTGGCCAACGGGTCCATCCGTCCCTCGAAGTCTCCAGCAGCCAGTCCTCTATTCTTCGTACCGAAAAAGGAGGGGGACTTGAGAACGTGCATCGACTATCGCGCACTGAACCAGATAACCGTAAAAAACTGCTACCCCCAGCCACTAATCCCTGAATTGCTTGATCAAGTCAAAGATGCCCAAATCTACACAAAACTAGACCTGAGGGGGGCATATCACCTTGTTCGCGTAAAACAGGGGGACAAATGGAAAACCGCTTTTCGCACCAAATACGGCTTGTACGAATATCAAGTAATGCCCTTTGACCTTTGCAACGTGCCTGCAGCATTTCAATACTTCATGAACGATGTCCTATGGGAATTGATTGATGTCTGTGCTCTAGTGTACATTGACGATATTCTAGTATATTCCGCATCAAAGCAGGACCACGTTAAACACTGCCGATCCGTATTGGAGAAACTCCGTCAACACCAGCTCTACGCCAAGCTCAAAAAGTGCTCATTCCACGTCTCTGTGGTGGAATTCCTGGGCTTTATTCTCAGCCCGAATGGAATCCGAATGGATGTACACAAGGTAGATGCTATCCTGCACTGTCCATCCCCAAATTCATTCAAGGGGGTTCAAAGTCTGCTGGGTTTTGCAAACTTCTACCGCCGATTCATCCGAGGATTTTCGCAAATCGTGCATCCTATCACGTCATTGCTAAGGAAAAGCAACAAAAAGTTCCAGTGGACAACAGAAGCCGAGGAAGCTTTCCAGGAACTCAAAGCAAGATTCACATCTGCCCCAATCTTACGCCACCCTCGCCCTGATTTCCCATACCTGGTGGAAACGGACGCCTCAAGCATGGCTATGGGAGCGGTCCTCTCACAAAAGGACCCCGAAACAGGCCAGTTACACCCTGTTGCCTTCTGGTCGCGTAAATTCACACGCCCTGAACTCAATTACGCTATCACAGATAAATAACTCCTGGCCATTAAGTCAGCCTTTAAGGCATGGCTGCACTACCTCTTAGGCACCAAACACACAATCACTGTAATAACTGACCACCGGAACCTCCAGTACCTAAAAACAGGAAAGGCCCAATCCTCATGACAACTACGTTGGGCTTTTTTTTTTTGCTGAATATGACTATGTGATTATATTTCGACCAGGGGTGAAAAACGGGAAAGCTGATGCCCTTTCCCGCATGGGGGTGGAAGAGCAAGGGTATCAGACCCCTGACCCAATAGCAATCATCCCGAGTGACAAGCTCCTAGGAATCACAGCAACCATAACTCAGAACGAATTACATGAAGAAATCCAAAACCTGATGAGTCCGGAGCAATTACAAGCGTGGAGTGCACAAGGAGAACATTACATGATAAAAGATCAGTTGCCCTACTTCAGGAATCGTTTATTCTTACCAAACCAAGAACTATGAGAACAAGTCATGTCCGGTTATCATGATTCCTTGATCGAGGGCCACCCCGGAATCGCTAAAACCCTAGCCAAGGTAAAACTAAATTATTGGTGGCCCACGTGGCGTAAAGACATTATCCAATACATCCTATCTTGTGGAGTGTGTGCTCAAAACAAGTCATCCAAGCAGAAACCGGCTGGGCTATTACAACCATTGGAAATCCCACTAGCACCCTGGCACACGTTGTCCCTCGATTTTATTACTGACTTACCACCCAGTCAAGGGTTTAACACTATTCTTGTGGTCGTGGACCTATTTTCGAAAATGGCACATTTTATTCCTCTTAAGGGGCTCCCAAATGCTTCCACTCTGGCAAAGGTATTTCTTGAAGGTATCGTACGGCTCCATGGGTTTCCTGCAGTTTTGGTCTCAGACCGCGGTACTCAATTCGTATCTAACTTCTGGAGAAAATGCTGCTCTATGGCCCAGATCGGCATCCGGCTATCCACCAGTCACCATCCCCAAACGGATCGTCAAACTGAGAGGAGAAATGAGACGCTCGAGCAGTATCTGCGTTGCATGTTACACCAAGCTGAAGGAAGCTGGTTTGACCTATTATGGATAGCTGAATATGCTTATAATAATTCCTTACACACCAGCACTGGTGTCACAGGTTTCCCCTTTTCTCACCTGTTTTCGCTGCTTGCTGGAATCCTTGGGAGGAGTTTTCCTCTTTACGGTTCGGGTTTTGTACAACCCCGCTCCGCCGTCTTCGGCTTCCAGCGTTCTTTCAGCTTCTATGTCCGGGATCAACAGGAAACTTCCAGGAAGTCCAGGATACGAAGAAGTGTACGCGGAGGCGGGTACACGGAGTCCGGGAAGAAAGCAGGATAAGAAGGAAGGAGAATAGTAGGAAAAAGCGGAGGGTCCGGGAACCAGGAAACAACAGAGTTCCGCGAAGGCGAACTACGGAGCACACGTCTAGCCACAGCAATCAGTAGCGTTGAGACGCACAGGGCCGCGGGGGCATGGCTACTTTATAGGACGTGCTGCATCGGACGTAAAGGCTGGGAGGCAGCGTTTGGTGCTTAACGGCCATGTTGGAAGTACCACGCAGTGTAAGCCCCGATGTGTCAAGGACCAGGAGGTCCAGAAGGGGCGTGTCCGACGGTTCATGACAGCATGCCTCCTCCGAAAACCCGTCCCGCCGGGTTTGCCCAGGTGTATGAGATGGAACCTTCTGAGTAACCTGGGGGTATTTAAGTTTGAGATTGGTTCCCAAGTGAGTTTGCTGGGAGGGTATCCTTTCCATTCCACCAAGTACTGGAGCTGACCACGTTTATATCTAGAGTCCCATATTCTGGAGACTTCATATTCCAGTTGGTCATAACAAGTACAGGATTGGGTCTGAGGTTAGTTTGGGAGGTCTGGATGTATGGTTTCATCAGAGATGTATGGAAAACTGGGTGAATTTTCTTCCAGGAATCTGGTAATGATTTATTTTATGGGAAAGGGCCCATAATACCGGGGAGCCAGTTTATTTGGTCGTAGATGTCGGGGAAGTAGTCTCGAGGATAGCCATACCTTATCTCCTACTGCGTAGGAGGGGCCTGGTCTTCTTTTGGAATCTGCATAATGCTTGGTATGAGTCCGAGGCCTTTCTAACTGCTCTTTGGCTTCTCTTTGTACATTGATGAGTGTTTCAATCCAGGAATCAACTGTAGGAACAGGTGTAGGATGTGGGAGGATGGAAGGTAGCACTGAAGGGTGAAAACCTTGACTGCAGAAAAAAGGGCTGGTCTTGAGAGCCGAGTGATCGGAATTATTATAGGAGAATTCAGCCAGAGTTATTAAAAGTGACCAATCGTCCTGGACCTTGGTAGTGAAACAACAGAGATATTGTTCCAGGGTTTGATTCACACGTTCGGTAGCCCCATTAGTCTGTGGATTTTATTCTGAAGAGAGGGCACGTTGTATTCCCAGTATTCGGCAAAGGTGTTTCCAAAATTGAGATATGTATTGAGGTCCTCTGTCTGATATGATCTTGGAAGGGAGTCCATGGAGTCTAAATATGTGTTCCAGAAAGATTCCAGCAAGTTCTGAGGAAGAAGGTAGTTTATGTAATGGTGTAAAATGAGCCATATGAGTGAATAAATCTATGGTGACCATGATAGTTGTGTTCCCCCTGGAAGGTGGTAGTTCCACAATGAAGTCCATAGCAATAATTTCCCATGGCCTTGTTGGTAGAGTGGGCTGAAGTAGGAGGCCCGCCGGTCTGTTGTTGTCATGTTTGTTTTGACTGCAGACTGCACAGGCTTGAATGTACAGTCGTACGACAGTTTTCATTCTCGGCCACCAAAATTGTCTTTGTAGAAGATGGAGGGTGTTTGTGATGCCATGATGTCCGGAGTGAAGGGTATCGTGACAGAGGTTTAATATCCTTTGCTGTAGTTTCTGTGTGGGGATGAGTAAACTTTTATCCTTGAAAATTAATCCATCCTTAGTTCTGAGATTCCATCGGTTCTTTCCTGAAAATTCTTTCCATAGTTCAGAGGACTGTGTTTGTATCCGAACATCGTCCAGGAGGCTGTTTGCTTGAGCCACGAATATCGTGTGTGGGAACATTTTAGGGAATGACCGGTCTTCAAGGGGTTTGTAGTTGGGACGTCGAGATAAGGCGTCAGCAATTATATTCTGTGTTCCAGGGACATGATGAATTTGGAACTGGTATTGTGCAAAGAAGAAGGCCCAACGGGCTTGTCGGCTATTCCTACATTCCAGGGCCTCTAATACTTGAAGATTTCGATGGTCCGTGCGGACCTGGACAGGATGTTTTGCTCCTAGAAGTAAATGACGCCACTCTGTGAAGGCCTTTGCAGATGGCTAGCAGTTCTTTTTCTAAAACAGAGTAATGGGTTTCACTGGGAGTTAATGTCCGTGAAAGATAAGCAATAAATCCAGGCTATCATCGAATTCCTGTTTTAGAACTGCTCCAATGGCATAGTTAGAGGCGTCTGTCTCCAATAGGAAGGGTCGGTTGATATCAGGTTGAGCCAGGATGGGAACTTGTGTAAACTCTGTTTTTAACCGTTGGAATGCCTCCTCTTGGGCTGTTGTCCAACGAAAGGGAGCATCTTTTTTCAACAAAGCTATGATCGGTTGGGGGCGTGGCTTGAGCAGCCATGGAGTAGGACGTGCTTCCCGTGGCGCTCCGGAGGATCCGACAGATGATCCGTACAAACTACCTTTAAAAGGGCGCCACTGGTTCCAGAATCGATCACACACGCATGGGAATGGATGCTTCGCTCATTGTATAAAGATCGAGAAAAATCGTAAGCAGGAGTCTGGAGGAATTGCTCGACGAACGACGGCGGCGGCTAGGTCCATTGTCACACAAGATGGCCGACAACAAAAGAAACTAAACCAGGGTACCCAAAGAGGAGGAATAGAGGCAGCGGCCACAGGGAAAGAAGGACAATGGCGAGGTGAAGGCGGAATACAAAAACCCCCGGGGGCCGTGGGTCTTGAGTCGTGAAAGCTTGGGCGCTGGCCCGGACGGCAGGGGCCCAGGACAGCAGAGGTGTGAAAATGCAGGCCGCACCACGACCAACACGAGAAGCGCTCGCTCGGCATTGAACTAGCAGCGGCGAGAGGAGGTGGAGGTTGCGACTGCCTGGAGACCATCGCGACAGTCGGCAAAGAGCGGAAATTGCGGCTGGGGAGACACTTGGTCGCTGAATCGTGACAGGGAGACCCAACAGTAACCAGAAAATGGCGGCGAGAGGGGCCGTGGGCAAGAATAAGACCAAACAACCCACGATGGACATTTTTGCGAAAGCACAACTGTCTCCTGTGGCCACCTCAACCAAAGGCCCGATGGCACAGGCGGAGGGCCCGACAGCTGCTGATAATCGTCAGATTTTGGAAGCCATTAAGGAGCTGAAGGAATCTTGGGGGGTTGCGATGATGGACCTACGCACTTCCCTGGAAGCCAAAATTGAAGCAGTGGGCATCGAAGTCTCCCTGCTGAGACAGGATGTCAGGGGATTGGCGGAACACACAAGCAGCCTGGAGGGCGCGGTGAAATCTAATACTGACACCGGTGCCAACAATACAAAAGAGATCCATGTCCTCAAGCAACAGGTGGCCAACTTGGAGTCTCGAGCAGAAGAAGCAGAAGGGAGAGCGAGGAGAAACAACATTCGTGTGGTGGGTCTGCCGGAAGGCGAGCAGGGCCAGGACCCGACTGATTAGATCAAGAACTTACTCCTACAAGGAATCGGGGCCGGTACACTCTCGCAAGGATTTGTGGTCGAGCGTGCACATAGAGCCCTCATGCGGAAGCCGAGACCGGGGGCCCCTCCATGAGCGATAATTGCCAAGATACTGAACTATAAAAACCGGGAAAAAATATTGGAGTATTTTCGGAAAGGCGTAACAATCGAGAGGGCCTCGAGCACTATTACGGCATACCCGGATTACACTATGCTGGTCCAGAGGCAGCGGTACAGCTATGTAACCATCAAAAGGAGGCTGCGGGCGGCTGGGATAAAATATATGCTGCTGTACCCTGCGAAATTGAAGGTCGTGTATAAGGGCAAAAGGCACTTTGACACTCTGGAAGATGCAATAATGTGGTTGGATCTGCAGGGCTGCCCGGATCAAGACACGGAGGAGACACAAAATGGACATGAAAAGTGACTCACACACGGTATGCTATGGCGGCGAGCAAACATCCTAGGCGAAGGCGGAGAACGAGGGGCCTGGCTGTAGGAGGCTGACATTCGGTAACATACTGCGGATTCTGAGAGACTTGATGGACTTGAATATAGTGGCAGTTACATATATTTAAACTGTATAGCAATGTGTTGTTCTTTGATGTGCTACTGGAGCGGCAGGGCGGTAGCACCCTACCCCCCGAATTGTAGTTATAGTAGGTTGGCCACTAGGACGGCCTCACCCAGTTTCGAGTACAGGTGGAAGCCGGAAAGAGCTAGATGCGGGGGAGCCTGAGATCCAGGGATGGAGCTGGGCAACAGTTGGGGGGGAGAGTGTTGAGGAAGGGTGGGGAGGCGGGGGGAGAGGGAGTGGGAAGTTTGGTGTGTTTTTGGTTAACAGGGTTTTAGGAGGAGATGCGAGCCTATATAGATTGGAATGGAACTCAAGGTTATACAGCACCTGGGGGGGAGGGAATGGGATCATACCAGGCCATGGCGGACCTTAAAATACTCACATGGAATGTGCAGGGGCTTAATAGCTATTTAAAAAGGAACAAGGTTATGCTGTATCTGCGCAGGCAGAAAATAGATATTGCATTGCTACAGGAAACCCACCTTACACGTGAGAAGATGGACACGATTGCGGGAAAGTGGAAGGGGGTGTTGGTGGGCTCTTCGTACTCGGCCTACGCAAGAGGAGTACTTATATGGGTGGCGCCACATGTCCCGTTTCAGCAGTTGCAAGTGGTGGCTGAGACAGATGGGAGGATGGTTATGCTGAGGGGATTGGTAGAGAATAGGGAGATAAGTATTGTTAACACGTACGCCCCGAACCAGAACACAGCGGCGTACATTAGGACACTGTGTGCAAACCTGAGCGTGTGTGTGGGAACCACGGTGATCTGGGGAGGGGACTTCAACTGTGTATTGAACCCAAGGGTGGATAGATCGGACGGGAAATTGGATAGACCGGCCCCTGCAGCGAGGGCGCTACAGGCACTGCTTGATGACTTTGGGTTGGAAGATGCATGGAGAGTGTGGCACCCTGGGAAAGGCAATATTTGCATTATTCTGCCCCACAGCAGTTATCAACAAGGCTGGACTATGTCTTCACATCACCAGAAATGATAGCGGAGATTGCGCACATAGAGTACAGGGCCAGGGTCCTCTCGGACCACTCGCCCCTGATTCTTGCGTGGCAATATTGCCCCCCACGGGCGAGGTTCCCGACATGGCGCCTACGAGCGGAGGCGTTGAGAGACCCCTTCTTTAGAGAGGATTTACGGGAGGAGATAGGGAGGAGATAGTACATTATTTTGAAACCAATACTGGGAGTGTGGACTTGGCGGGGACACTATGGGAGGCCTTTAAAGTTGTTATGAGGGGGGCGGCCATGGCGAAATCCAAGGGCCTACAGGGTGGGGTTTCAACAGAACTGAGGGAGACGGAAGCAAAATTGGAAGAGGCCTTAAAAGCCGGCAACGATACAGCGGAGAAACTAGATTTGATTGCAGCAAAAATGTGCGGATTACTGGGAGAGGTTGTGCAACCTTAACTATAAAAGGTACATTGAGAGACAGCATGCGGGAGGTGACAAACCGGGGAGACTTTTTGGCGTGGTTGTATAAGAGCGAGACCCCCAGAGCCAGAATCAGAACTATAGAGAGGGAAGATGGTAGCGTAGAGGACACCCAGGAGGGGGTTAATCAAGCATTTGTGGACTATTATAAAGAGTTATACGGGGAAGACGGGGATAGTAGCTGGGCAATGATAGAAGAAACGCTTGTGGATATGGGGCTGCCCAAGATAAGTGAGGAGGAAAGAGGAATTGGACTCCCCGATTACCCTGGAAGAACTGGGGGAGGTGGTGAGGCAGTTGCCTACTAGTAAGACCCAGGGGACAGACGGGCTCCCAAGCAAATTTTACAAGGTATATATAGAAGAGGTCCTCCCACCGCTGCTAGAGATGATAAATGAGGCGTTTGAGATGGGCCGCCTGCCGGAGTCCCTGAGAGAGGCTGTTATAGTACCTCTCCCTAAACCAAATAAACCAGGGCGCAGCTGTGGTTCCTTCAGACCTGTGTCAATGTTGAACCAGGACGGCGAGATATTAACTGCGGTCTTGCCGAACAGACTGAAAACGGTCATTGCTAAGTTAATACATCCGGATCAAATGGGCTATGTCCCCCATAGAAACATCACCAACAATCATAGGCGACTTCAGAGGATCATTGAGTTTGGCAGCGGAAGTGAGGAGGAAATGGCGATTGTGTCCCTGGATGCGATCAAGGCCTTCGACTCCGTCAAGTGGCCGTGGCTGCTGGCAGCCCTGAAACACTATGGGTTAGGGCCTGGCTATGTAAGGTGGACGGAGATTTTGTATAGTGAACCGCTGGCCAGAGTAAAGACGGGATCTGTGATATCAGAGAGGTGGCAGCTTAGTAGGGGTACTAGACAAGGATGCCCGTGGTCCCCTATGCTCTACATTTTGGCCCTGGAGCCTCTCGCGATTTATTTGAGGCAGCAATATGACACCATAGGCATTGAGGTGAACGGGGAGCGGCATTTGGTCTCCCTATATGCGGACAACATGTTGCTGTATGTGCGGTATCCGGAGGAGAACCTCCAGTACATTTTGGAAGTGCTTGGGAGATACGCTGTGCTGTCAGGCATAGCGGTGAACACCCAGAAGTCTAGTCTGTTCCCATTGGGGGGGTATACAGGGGTTCCAGCAGAGAGGTTACCGGTCTTACAGGTATCGTGGGCGGTTAGTACTTTTCGGTACCTGGGGATAGAGATATATCACACCGTGGGGGAGGAGCATAGGTGTAATACAGAGGTGGCAATCCAAATAATTGAGAAATGCATGCGGTTTTGGGCGAAGCTGCCTTTGGCGATGATGGGGCGGGGAGCGATGCTAAAGATGGTGGTCCTTCCAAGGCTCCTACATTACTTCGGGAATATTCTGTATCTGATTCCTAAAGGGTTTTTTGCCAAACTGAATAGCATGTGTAGGGACTTTCTGTGGCATGGCACGCGAAACAGAGTGGCGTTATGGAAGCTCCAGAACTTCCATGACAAAGGGGGTATAAAGCTGCCCAATTACTATGTTGCAATATGTTGCCAAATGGCTATCTGATGAAGAGACCTCCGAATTTAGGCTGTTTGGGCGGGATTGCGCACCCTTTTATTTGAAAGAAGTTATGTGGGCACCCAGGGCGGAGATGGTTGGGCGCCCTAAAAGGATGCTGCTGGGGTGGAAGGTGTGGTGTAGGGCACGCCAATTGATGGGGAACCCGTCCCCATGCTCGCCGCAGATGCCATTGGTGGTATTGACAGGGGCAGATGCTCAGCTGTGACTGATACTCCGGACCCACTGGGAGCCGGCTGGGGTGGCAACGATGGGGGATATTTGGCTGGGGGGCTCTTGTGTTACCTTTGAGGCGCTGCGGGAGGAGGCTGCGTTGCACGAAGGCCAGTACCTCACGTACCAGAGAATGGTACAGAGGATTAAGAGGATGTGGCCCGAAACTGTGTTGGAGGTAGAACTGGACGCCACCATAGACGTTATATATGATATAGCTGAGGGGGGCCATGTGGTCTCCAGACTGTACGAGATGTTGATGTCTAAACTGGGGAAGGAGGTCACGCACCTGAGATTGGACTGGGAAACGGAGGTTGGGGCCCAAATGGGGGATGGGATGTGGGAACGGGTGCAAAGGTATCATAAGAAGGTGTCTAGAAACGTGAAACTGAAACAGATACAGCTTTACATAACACACAGGGCTTATATGACACCTGGGAGGATATCGAGGTTCGAGAATGCAGGTCGGCAAGCATGCCCTAAGTGCGACGAAGAGAACGCAGGCATGGTGCATATGTTTTGGTCTTGCCCGATCATAGAGAGGTTCTGGAGGGGTGTAAAAGAGAAACTAGAAGGAAGAGGGGTCAAGATAGTAGTGGACACGGTGTGGGCCTGCCTGCTGGGAGGGTTCCCCAGACCACGGAAACTCAGGCATGTAAGCAAACTAAGGGACCTGGTGTATGTGCTTGCAAAGAGAAGGATTGCCATGGGATGGAAGTCATGCCATGTGCCGAGGATAGAGGTGTGGTGGAAAGACTTGCAAAAATGGGCAGAAGCCGAAACCATAGCATGGCAAGAGGCGTGCAGCAAAGGGGGGGATGAGGAGAATGAGTCCCTGATGGCCTGGAAATCACTGATAGCCGGATTGTTTGGGTCATTAGAAGACCCGACTGAACCTGTTGAGGAGGAGACCGAACCACAGGGTGTGGAATTTGATGACTCAATGTGATAGACTCGCAAGGGGGGTGGGGTAGTGGGAGTAGTGGTTTGGGAATTTAAAAAGTGTAATGAAACTGTTGAACATGCACTGTTTGTTTGGTTTTATTTTTTGTTTGTTTAAAATTTAATAAAAACTTTTTTAAAAAAAATAAATAAAAAAAAAAGGCTATGAATCGGTTGGACTATCTCGGAAAAGGAAGGTATGAATTTCCGATAGAAGTTAGCTAACCCCAGGAAGGATTGAATCTGTTTCACAGTGGTCGGAATTGACCAAGATAGTATGGCCTTTACCTTGGATTGATCCATTCCAATACCGTCTGGGCTAAGGACAGATCCTAGATAGTGAACAGTAGAGACATGAAAAAGGCACTTCTCGGGTTTTGCTAGGAGCGTGTGTTCACGTAGCCGTTGTAACACTGCCTTAACATGTTCTTCATGCTTAAGATGGTCCTTAGAGAATATCAAGATATCGTCCAGATACACGATGACGAAGAGGAATAGCATGTCTGAAAACACCTGATCCATGAAGCGTTGGAAGACTGCTGGGGCATTTGCAAGTCCAAAGGGCATGACCAAGTATTCAAAATGACCAAAGGGTATTCTAAAGGCTGTCTTCCATTCGTCTACTTCTCTAATACGGATCAGATGGTAGGCACCTCTGATATCCAACTTAGTGAAGATTACGGCTCCTCTTACTGCTTCCAAGATATCTGAGATCAAGGGCAATGGATAGCGATCCTTAAGGGTGCACTGATTTAAACCTCGATAATCAAGACAAGGCCTGAGCTCATTGGTGTCCTTTTTTGGAACAAAAAACACTGAGGCTCCGGCTGGGGATTTGGATGGTCGTATGGTGCCATTTTCAAGGTTAGTATCTAGGTACTCACGAAGGGCCTTTTTGTCAGGTTCGGATAAGATGAACATCCTTCCAAAGGGAATCACAGCTGAAGGTTCGGTATCAATAGCACAGTCTTCTGGTCTATGAGGAGGTAAGGCTTGGACAATAGCAGAAGAGAACACATCAGAGTATTCCTGATAGATTTTATGAACCTGGATGATATTTGAGACTGTGAGCAGGCCTTGATGATCTGCTAAAACTCCTTCCGATGGTGTCGGAGCGGGATCCAGGAGTGAGCAATGAGACATGCAATGTTCGGAACCCAGGAACAAGGATCCTGCTGCCCATTTGATGTATGGGTTGTGTCTTTGTAGCCAGGGCATTTCCAAAACCATTGGGTAATGGGCGGACTTAATGATGTCAAACTTTATCTTCTCTCGATGGTGGTTTATTGCGAGCTCAATTTCCTTGGTCTGAAGGGTTATGGGTCCTGAAGAAAGGGGTCTTCCATCAATTGCTTCTACAGGCTGCATGATATTCCGGGATTCGTATGGAATATGGTGTTTAAAGACCCAATCTTGATCTATGAATATTCCCATGGCTCCCCAGTCCACCAGTGCCAGAATGGGGTAGGTTTCCTTTTTGGATGGCGATAGAAAGGCCTGTAAAATTACCAGATTGTTTTGTCCAGGAGGGTTCAAGGATGTAATAGATGTGGAGCAAACATCTCTCTCCCGAAACTGTGCTCCATCTAGGATCGGGAGCTGGCGTTTCCCAAACGCCGAGGAGGGGCTATAGGACACTCTCTCACTAAATGTTTGTCCGAGGCGCAATACATGCATAAGCCTGTATGGATACTTTGCATCCTTTCTTGGGGGGATATGGGTCCACGGAAGGCCCCTAGTTGCATGGGTTCGGGTTCGTTACTAGTGACAGGAACACACTCGGACTTCGAGGAGGTCTCTATGGGGTTCTTCTGGAAGGGTAACTTGGTCTTCTTTTTCTCTGCTTTCCTTTCCTGGATGCGGAAGTCAATCTATAGAGCGAGATCCATAAGGGCTTGGAATGAACTTGGGCGAGCCACTCTGGCTAGTTCATCCTTGATGTCTTCATTTAGCCCTCTTCGAAAGAGAGTGAAGCAGGCTTCTGAGGACCAATCCACTTCTTTAGCCAATTGCTTAAATCGTGTTGCATATGTGAGCATGTCCTGGGAGCGCTGTTGGAAATCGAGTAGACGTTCCTGAGCGGTATAAACCTGTTCTGGGCAGTCCAACATGGTCTTAAGGGCTTGAATGAACCCGTCATAATCATCCAGGAGGGCATCCCTGGCATTAACTAAAGGTGTGGCCCAGGTTAATGCATTCCCGGAAAGGTGTGAGATAATAAAGCCCACCTTAGCCCTGGGGGTAGAGAAATAATAAGGCTTAAAGGTAAAGTGCACCAAACAGGAATCAAGGAATCCACAAAGGTTTTTTGCAGACCCATCGTATTTGTCTACAATGCCGCCCAATAGTACACTTTCCTTCGTGGCGGAGTTGCGGGATAAGACTAATTGCTTTAATGCAGCATTTTCTGCCTTTAGGTTTTGTACTTCGGTCGTTAGTTCTTGCATGCCGCGCATCAGATCTTGACTGGCCGCCTCCATGTCTGTATTGACTTCAGTTAGGTGGCGTCTCAATCTGTCACAGGTTTCCCCTTTTCTCACCTGTTTTTGCTGCTTGCTGGAATCCTTAGGAGGAGTTTTCTTCTTTACGGTTCGTGTTTTGTACAACCCCGCTCGGCCGTCTTCGGCTTCCAGCGTTCGTTCAGCTTCTATGTCTGGGATCAACAGGAAACTTCCAGGAAGTCCAGGATACGAAGAAGTGTACTCGGAGGCGGGTACACGGAGTCCAGGAAGAAAGCAGGATAAGAAGGAAGGAGAATAGTAGGAAAAAGCAGAGGGTCCGGGAACCAGGAAACAACAGAGTTCCGCGAAGGCGAACTACGGAGCACACGTCTAGCAACAGCAATCAGCGTTAAGATGCGCGGGGCCGTGGGGGCGTGGCTAATTTATAGGATGTGCTGCATCAGACGTAAAGGCTGGGAGGCAGCGTTTGGTGCTCAACGGCCATGTTGGAAGTACCACGGAGTGTAAGCCCCGACGTGTCAAGGACCAGGAGGTCCAGAAGGGGCGCGTCCGACGGTTCATGACAAATGGGCAGACACCCTTTTATACCATGTATGGCAGGCACCCACATACTTCTGAGTTGGACGTTCCTACAACCCTGGAAATGCCAGCAGTCAAAACCTTGCACACGACCATTTCTCAAACCTTTAAAAGGGCAGCTGAACACCTACTTCAAGCTAATAATCGCCAAAAGAAGTTTGCTGATCAACACCGAGCAAAGGCCCCCAACTACCAAGTGTGAGACAAAGTCTGGCTGGCGTCTAAACACGTGTCCATTAAAGGAACCCAATCTTTCTGTCCAAGATACCTGGGTCCATTCACTGTCACCTCTGTGATAAATCCTGTGGCGGTCAGGCTAACTTTGCCGTCAAACATGCAGATTCATCCTGTGTTCCACGTGTCTCTCCTTAAACCTGTTCAACCTAGGACCCGGGTAGCAACGCCACCGCAGCCAATAGTAGTCGCCGGGGAGCCAGAATTCGAAGTCAAGGACATCCTGGATTCAAAGTACGTCAGATCCAAATTATACTACTTAGTAGACTGGAAGGGGTATGGTCCCCAAGACAGGACATGGGAGCCTTGTGATTACATCCATGCACCTCGCTTGCTTAGACGATTTCATCAAAACCATCCAAACAAACCAGGACCAGACAGAAGAGCCACCTTGAGAGGGGCCTTCGGGGGGAGTGCTGTCATGATTCCTGCCCCTCATGTCCCCAGCCCTCCAAGATGTCAGGCTGGAGCCAGGCCACGATCACCTACATGGCCCTCAAGGGCCTCTCCATCCCTCCAAAGACCCACCTGGAGTCAGACTTGGCGCTTGTGGCACCAGACTCACTCACTCCCATAGGATAACATTGGGGATTGGACTTGTAGTGCATTGATGGGGACAAGATGGATGCCCCCACATATTTCGGTTCCCAGAACTGCATGTGCAGTCTAGTCTTTTGGGTGTGGTTCAGCCCAGAGACACCTGGGATACCCAGAGACTATTTAAGCCACGCCCAGGCTGAGAAGCATGCTTTGCTTTTTCTGCACCTGCAGTGTGACACTCACCGTGTTCGGATCGGTCTCCAGTAGGCCTGCATCTTTCTTCTGCACTCAGCTCCTGCAAGAACAAGAACACTGTTAGGAACAGCCTTACCTTGCGGCGCTTCTGGCCATCGTTCATCCCTCCTTCTGTTCACCGGGCATCTTCGGCGGTGTCATTCCCATCCCGGCACGCCGCTTCCTAAGGAAAAGGGAAAAGAACAGAAAAAAGGCATTAGTAAGCATTCAGCAAATCTTCGCTTATTTTTAAAAACTGTACGAGCTTCAAACGCTTACCTGAATCCCAGCCGCTCTGGGGGAACTCTGTCTCCGGAACTTCTCATCCACCTGCAAGAGAGAAAAGACACTCCAGGTTAGCGTGGAAACATCTAGAGGCGCCACATACCGCGCTTACTCACCGCATTTCTTCTTCATAACCGGCATCCACGCTGAAAACGTTGTGGCACCTAAAAGACACAGAAAAAGAACTCAGTTCAATACAAATACGAAAGGGTCGCATTGCACATCGCGCTCTCACTCACCTTCAGCGCTACTCATCTCAGCAGCACGTCGCCATCCCCGGACGCCGGCCATCATCGAAGGAAGGAAAGGAACAAAGTTAGAGAACTGTTCAAAAGACTAATTATACTTACCTGTCAGACTCTTGCCAGTGAAGCAACTAGGCAGCAACGAGCCCGCATCAATCAACGTGCCCCTGCGCTGAAAGCAGGATGGAGAGCACACTTTCCAAGAAAACAAGGTGAGCTGTGGATCAAAGGGAAGGGTTGGACCCCGGGGAAGAAGGGGTTCAAGCACACAGAGACAATAAGGGGTTAAACTCTACCAATCCTGTGTTTCAGGCCCAGTCTCCAGTCGAGTAGACTCCAGGGAAGGGTTTGAGGTCGTAAGAGGTCAGAACAGGCTGAGTGACGTCCCCATGGATACCAGGTGAGCGTTACAGAGATTGATGTGACTCTTCAAACATGGTACAATTGCATTCAGTCACATTGTAGTATTTATCATTGATCGTGAATTTTCCAGTGTCGTGTCATCTGCAAAACACTTTTCAGTTATGGTGTTGCAGTGCATTTTCAGTATGGTTATGATATGATATGGCATTTATAACGCACCTATAGACAAGTGTTTCAAGGCACAACAAGGCAAGGGAGGGGAAACAGAGGGAAGCCAAAGACAATGATCTTATAATAAAAATAATAATAATTTGGCATTTATATAGCGCTACGAACTCTCGGGTATCTGAGTGCTGCTTATTATTACCCATGGTGTGTGGTGCTCATTTATCGACCTCGGAAGGATGAAAGGCTGAGTTTGGCCCTGCCGGGAGGCTCTGCACGGATGTCAAAGCGAGCGCTCTACTCGCTGTGCCACTTGACCGGCTATAGGCCTTACAAGGCCTAGTGACATTGGTTGTGTACTAATTGACCTTTTCACAATTGACCTCGGGAGAACTGACCTCGGGAGAATTGACCTAATATAGAAGGTCAATTAGGACATATATGCGGGGGGAATCTCAGTATTAAGCGTGTTATAAATAACCCATTACAATTACAATTACAAAACAACAAGTAGTGCGGCCAGCAAGTGGCAAGTGCAAGGGTTAAGTGCAGACAGCAGGTGTCCAATAAGTGCAGGTAAGGGGACTGTACGGTTGCAGATACAGACCCAAGTGCAGGGGTTAGCAGGAGGCAGTGGCGGGTGTCCTGAATGTGTTGTGCTGCCTTGCACGTGAGTACTGTGTGTGTTCCTTGGTGGGTCATTCAGTGTACTAGATCTGTTCCATACACTTCTGTTGTTGCATCATGGGACTTGCAGTAATTTGCTGAATATTAAGTACCCCAGGCCGGTGATGGTGGGGTGGTCCGAATGGTAGAGGGTCACTGACTGGCTGAACGTTGGTGTCAATGGGGGTGGGCGGACACATGGTATCAGTGACCCCGACGCCATGAGTCGCCTGTGCCTTTGTGGTACCTGTTTCCTTCCCTGCTGGGGTCTTGCATGCCGCTATAGCACCGGCGGCCATCTTTAAAAACGCAATCCATTGCAATCCTCAGTCTACAGCATTACAACAGGAGAATTGTGAAGGAAGCAAGTATCCTGAGGAACATGGCATCCAGGCAAGGCACCGTCGGTCGCCGGAAACCAAGATTCAGCGACGTAGAGCTCAACATGTTGGCCGACACACTGGTTTAACATGCAGGCGTGATCTTCTGTGCTGACCTGCGGCAGCCAGCACAACATTGAAAGAAAGCCATATGGGAGGAGGTGGTCTGCAAGGTGTCGGCAGTGGGGACAACACTGCGGACTGTCCGCGATTGCCACAAGCGATGGGACGACCTTCGTCAGCGGGTCAGAAACCTCCTTGCTGCAGAGCGCAGCCAGGGCATGGCCACAGGAGGCAGACCACCATCCCCCCTGTTAGGCAGAATCCTATGCAGTGCCCTTAGGGACCAGTGCACACAATTAAGACTACAAGTGGTAGTACAATTTCACCTTTGGTACAAGCCTGTACTACACAGTAAAGTGGTATCAATGGCTGAGCAGTCAGACTTATCCCAAGAGCAAATGAGCAGTAGTAGAGATTACACAAAGAACTACAATGACTGTGACTCAAGCAAACACTGACTCAAGGTTTCTGGTTAAAAAATATAAGTACATTTATTTTTAAACCATCTGTTCACAAAACACTTCACTACTATCAAAGGAAAACCACACTCAAAATATGCTACAGATCCACTGCTGCCGGCGTTGCCCCCGGCAAACATCTACACCTGTGCCACAGGAGTCACTTCCAGTGGAAGAGCCGGAATCCCCCGTGGCCTGCGAGCAGGAGGAGGCACTATCTGAAGTGCAGATTGAGCAGGGTAAAGCTGCTCAATCAGCACTGCGCAGTGAGGAGGAGGAGGAGGCGTTGCCCCAGGCCACAGCCAGCATGAGGAGGCCGACTCAATGCCACCTAGGCAGGCAAGCACAGGTGCCACACCTGAAGAAGGCTCTGGTGCACATGGTGCATTGGAGGCCAGTGGGCCTGACACCCACAGCGAAGACTCTGGGTTCAGCCCTCGAAGCCCTCGAAACCCACCTCCCCTGCCAGTACCTGGTCTACAGAACATCAGGGACCCCGAGGGGCGACTGTCACGCATGGAAGGGTGCCAGCAGGCAATGCAGGCCCTGATGATACAATATGTGTCAGACGCTGAACAGACTCGCCAGGCAATGCAGGAAGCCCTGCAAGACACGGCAAGGATGGTCAGCATAGCCGTCTACCACGTGGCCCGGCGTGTGCGGGAGGGCAATGCTGTGATGTCTAACATGGCCCAGGCCATCACACAATTGGCTACCACCACTGCCGAACAGCGAAATGCCACCACAACCCCACAACCTGGAGCATCCACCAGCACAACACCATGCAGCTCAACCCAAACGAGGCCTGTGCGACGCTCACAGTGACTCGTTCCCCGCACAGACGCTGAACTCCCTCCTCCAAAAAGGGGGGGTGAATAGGACTAGTTACTAGTGTATGTGGGGATGGAGTAGTTGTGGAGGTGTTGAGGGGGTAGTGGGGCAGGGGCTGTTGGGGTATTAGGTGTGGGGGAAGTAGGGGTGGGGGTGTTGGGGTATTGGGTGTAGGGGTAGTGGGGGAGGGGGTGTTGGGGTATTGGGTGTGGGGCTAGTAGGGGAGGGGTTGTGGGGTAAAGTAGTGGCAGATAGTAATGCACATTTGTAAATAGTTATACATTCTTCAATACAGCTTGTGTGAAAAAGAATGAGTGGACATTGCTTCTTGAGTGTGTGTCTACTTAATTGTGTACAGTGCCCAGTGTGACCCATGCCCAGTGCCTTCTCTTTTCCAGTCCATCAGAAGTAGTGGGCAATTAAATGTTGCCGTATCGCACGTCCTTCATTTACATTGTGCCGCTGGGGAATTCTATCATCTTCTTATTATTATTATTATCACCCTCAGGTGGCATCATGTCCATGACAGGTGGCAGGGGGATGTTGCGCCGGATGCACATGTTGTGTAGCATGGCACATACCAACACAATTCTTCCCACCTTTTCAGGGCCGTACATGAGGGGCCCCCCTAACCCCTGACCTGCTGAGACAGCAGAACTGGCCCTTAAACATGCCAAATGTCTTCTCAATGGTGACACGAGTGCATACGTGTGCACAGTTGTAGTACTCTTCGTGCCTGTTCACTGGTTGCCTGATGGGGGTCATGAGCCAGCCCTGCAGGGGATACCCGGCAACACCTGCAAGGGAGGAAGAGTATGGATACTTGTGATTATTTTGCTAATCTCATGTTGGCACTGCCTGTACAGGGTTCATCATCAAGAGCTACTAAGGATGCGTTACTGTACATGACATGTCCATTTTTCAATGAGCCAGGTAAGTGTGCTTAGAGGTGAACCATGGGTGGAGGGATGGGTGCAGTTGGGGTTCCAAGAACCATTCAATGTGAACCTGCACTCTCACATATCTATTCCAAATTTCCAAGATGGGCTCAGATTTAATTGATGTGTTACCAATGAAAATGGACTGTGCACGTACAGTGGATAGTCACGCATTGGCCTAATTGGCTTCATGTCACACAGTGGTCTCCCCAGTACGCATTCTACTCATGCATGTCTCCATTTACATGTCTTTCGGCACCCTCCCCCATATGAATAGGTTAAATGTACATTGCTGGTATGACCCATGGGTGAAGGGTTACATTTCTGTGATACGGCTAGGTGGTGTTTGGCATGGTGGAACAAATGTACTTTGGATGAGTCCTGCTTCTTTCAAACATATATTGGTGGTAGTCAATGATAGCTGGTTTGTCATGGCCACAGGCCCCAGAACACAAAAACCAAACCATCTAGTGATGGGGGCAATGGGTCACTTGACTCACTTATGTCCCTTTGGGAACACAGGGGCCCTGGCTGGAATCAGTTCTGGCGCCTTTGGCACCAGGCTCATATAGAGATGTGAGCAGGAACACTTTATTTCAGTGCAGGAGTGCTTTTACTTTATTTCAGTGCAGGAGTGCTTTTATTTTACAAGAACATTCCAGGCGCTGAAAGCCTTTATTCCAGAGAACATCCTCATGTGCTGACTCATCGGGTGTGGCTCCCTAGGCCTGGTCTTCATGTGCTGACTTATCGGGTGTGGCAGGGTGTGGCAGGTAGGCTGAACCTGGTGGGTGTGGCTTCAGAAGCTCAGCTATATAAGCTGCTCCATCCTTAAGGCCGGTGCTTCCCGTTACTGTGCACTTGCGTGAAACGTGACGCTCACCACTGCTTGGACCAGTTTACTTACCTTTGAAACCAGGCGTTCTCCTGCATACTCACCTCCAGGAAACCGGTGCTTCATCGCTTCATCTGCAGACTCATCTCCTGACATCCAGTGATGAAGAAGAAAGACAAGGTTAGAACATCCGTCCTAGGGCTGTGCCGCATTTGAACCCTGCGCACCCCGTAGTTAACAACTTATCAGCTACTGTACCACTGCAGCTTCGTTCTTCATTCCCTCCAGCTGCCGCCTCGAGCTCTGCAGCTTCTGCCGGGCCGGCAACATCACCTGCAAGGGAAGAAATCAAAAGAGCAAACATCAAAAGCGGAACGGACAGCAATACAAGACAACAAACTTTACAATACAACAAAAACAGACGAGGAAAGACAAAGGCAAACAGGAGAACTTACCTGAAGTATAGTGGCTTAGTCGCAGCAGGACTGGACTACCGCGTCCAAGGGACCAGTGAAGGAACTCGGTCCAGATCATACAAGCGCTCCTGTCAGAAGCAGCAGGGCGGCGTGCTCACCAAAACTAATCAACAGGTGAGCTTTCAGAGACAGCGCATCCCACGGGTACCACGGTTTGGGAGAAGGGGTCTGGAAGGGGATCAGATGCACAAGCTGGCATACTCACGGCCCCTATTCTCCACGTAGGAGCAGTTCCGATCAGTATCACCTATTACCACCAGTCACCCCATAAGTGCAGAGGGCGAAGTCGGACCTGAGCGACCTCACCCCCGGGAGGGCTGCAATTGTGCCCCAACGCCTCTGCAGAGACCAGGTGAGCGTAACAGAACGCGAAGCCTCTTCGAATCTCTGCCTGGGCGTTATGGAATCTTCTGAAATGGACAGTTGGCCCGAATATTGGGAGAGCTACGGGCTGAGGTTCATGCCTCAAGACAGGAGACCAACGCCCTAAGGAGGGATCTAATTGTGATCCGGGACTGGACAGATGAAATAAGGCAAATGCTCCAGACACAGCCAGACCAGGTCCCACTGCCGGGGTATGCCCCACCTGCCGTGCCTCTACAGCCCACGCCAGTACAGGTGGTTCTTCCAGAGGGGTTCCCCTGACCCCGCCAGAACGCTTCACAGGTGATCCGAATAAGTACGCCATCTTTATGAATCAATGTAGCCTATATTTCTTGTGCAGACCTGGGGCATTCCCCAATGATCAAGCAAGAGTGGCATTTGTACTCTCATATTTGGGAGGTAGTGCAGCGGACTGGTCAATACCCTTGGTAAACCAGGATGATCCTTTGCTTCGAGGCTTCGGAGGTTTCCAGTGTGACATGGAGAAACTATTTGCACGGCATACTCAAGGACAGGCTCTGGACAATGAACTGTTATCACTACGGCAGGGTAACCAAGATCTACTAACATATGTAACTTCCTTCAATCGTCTGATAGCACAAACTAACTGGCCAGGGGAGAAAAGAACTACGCTCTTTTACCGAGGCTTGCGAGGAGAAATTAAGGACATATTTGCCCAAGTAGTAAATCCCCCGGGAAGATGTGCTGAATACATCGACCTGACAGTGCAGCTCGATCACAGATTGCAGGGTCGGAAGATGGATTGGGCCAAGGCCGAGGGGCGGTCGGTCTATGTGCGACCCCGTGAGAATCAAACCAAACCCCACGATCAGTCCGAGCCAATGCAAATTGGAGGCTTGCGGAGCCCACAAACCAAGGCAGAAAGGGAGAAAAGGAGACAGCAGCAGCTTTGTTTGTACTGTGGTAAGGCAGGTCACTATCTCCGAGAATGCCTGGTGAAACCACCCAGGAAATCTCTGAGAATGCCTGGTGAAACCACCCAGGAAAGCAGCTGGAGCAACTGACAAGGGTGAAGAAGAAGAACAGGACTCGGGAAACTGCAACGCCCGGCAAGCGTAGGGGTCCACTTGTCGAGCGGTGAAAAGGAACCTATGCAGACCTCACATCTAGTCAACCCTGTGCTCCTGGTAAACCACAAGCAACCATTGAAAATATATGCCTTGGAGGCATACATTGACAGTGGGGCTGTGGGAAATTACATGGACCAAGATCTGGCTACCCGGATAGGCCTTCCTCTCCGACAGAAGCAGGTTTCTGAGAACGTCACAGCAGTTGATGGATCTCAGCTATCATCCGGCCCAGTGACGCATTACACCGAGAAGGTCATGCTTCTGTGTCAGGACGGTCACCAAGAGGACATCACCTTCGATCTCATAGGTGCTCCCCAGTTCCAGATGATATTGGGAATGCCCTGGCTGGCGAGCCACAATCCCAGGATTGACTGGCGTAAACAAGTTCTGACCTTTCCCCAAGACTGTGCCGACACCTGTTATAGCAAGGGATTCTCATTAAAAGGTCTTCCAATCCAGGTTTATCGAAGAAAGAATCCAGACTGGGCCTCACCAGTTCACTACCACCTGAATACCTGGACTACCAAGATGTCTATCGAAAAGAGCAAGCGAACCCCCTACCTCTGCACAGACCTCTGCACAGCTGCTGCCTGACTCTCCAATCTCCATCTGATGCCTGCCTGGTACCGATTGGCTCACACCACTGCCTTCCCAGCCAATCGCTCGCCGGAAGGCGAACGCCGGACCAGCCCACGAAGGAGCACACACAAAGGAGCAGGTCCTGTCCCGAGCCTGTCCAGAGAATGGCTAGAGGCTAGACTGGGACCATTGCCCCTCGAATCTCCCGCTGTTTGAGCATTGAACTGCAAACCTGACATTAACATAGGTAAGCGTCATCAACACGCTCCATAGTTGGCAAATGCCACCACTGTCTAGCTAAGCCTGCAGTACAGCTGCACTGTAACACTTACTGCTTCAAATTGTGCATGAGCAACTTCGCATACATTTATACGCATGTACATGTTGCTAACTTCAATTTTGGGTGACCTACTGCACCCATCTACTAAACTTAAAACTTAGTCCTTCCGCCCGGTATTGTGCACCACGTATGTTGCCTTGTTCCACATGTATTGCATTCTCTCTGGCTGCTAGCCTTAGCATTTCTGCCTCCTTCCAAATGCCTACGCTGATTGACCGCATGGTTGACCACACGTGCCCAAAGCACCCCTATCAGCAAATTTTTCCATTCATTCCTAAATACTCAGACCACTGTATTTAGCCTCATCTTCACCTAGTATTTGTCTACTGCATTCAGGCCAGTATCTGACTGTTGCATTTAGCCCAGTATCTGATTGCTGCATTTAGCTCAGTATTTGATTGCTGCACTTAGCCCAGTATTTGACTCTTGCATTTAGCCCAGTATTTGATTGCTGCATTCAGGCCAGTATTTGTCTGTTGCATTTAGCCCAGTATTTGATTGCTGCATTCAGGCCAGTATTTGTCTGTTGCATTTAGCCCAATATTTGACTGCATTTAGCCCAGTATTTGACTGTTGCATTTAGCCCAGTATTTGATTGCTGCATTTAGCCCAGTATTTGACTGTTGCATTTAGCCCATTATTTGATTGCTGCATTTAGCCCAGTATTTGTCTGTTGCATTTAGCCCATTATTTGATTGCTGCATTTAGCCCATTATTTGATTGCTGCATTTAGCCCAGTATTTGACTCTTGCATTTAGCCCAGTATTTGATTGCTGCATTTAGCCCATTATTTGATTGCTGCATTTAGCCCATTATTTGATTGCTGCATTTAGCCCAGTATTTGACTGTTGCATTTAGCCCAGTATTTGATTGCTGCATTTAGCCCAGTATTTGACTGTTGCATTTAGCCCATTATTTGATTGCTGCATTTAGCCCAGTATTTGTCTGTTGCATTTAGCCCATTATTTGATTGCTGCATTTAGCCCATTATTTGATTGCTGCATTTAGCCCATTATTTGATTGCTGAATTTAGCCCAGTATTTGACTGTTGCATTTAGCCCATTATTTGTTTGACAATGTTTGATTACTGCATTCATCCTGCCTAGTATTTGATGACCGTACTTAGCCTACTCTACCCAGTATCCAACCACAGCATTTAAGTCTAGTCCCCTTAGCTTAACTAGAAGTAACACTATGTACTCTTACCTGCCTAACCTAGTCCACCAAGCATTACTCACCAATCTGATAGCTATACTTACTATCGTCTATATGACCATGCCTACATTTCTGCCCATAGAGGGCTCAGGAGCCCACATACAACCTACCTCCAAACCTTGTAACCTAGCACAGAGGAACCTTAGACTCCGGGCTCGACTACCCAAAATATTCGAACCCATCATCAAATACAACATCAACCTGGAACACCTCTGACCCAAATTGCTCCCACCATTGGAAACCACCGCCCCTCTCAGGCGCAAACTCCACCATAAAATTAATAAACATATAGCCAACCTCCCTCTCACAGTGCAGCCAGAACCAGAATTAAAAGCTGCATTGATCAATGCCAGATCTTTAGTCGCTCATGCTACTGACATAGCAGATGTCATAAGCGAAAACAACCTTGATTTCATCGCCATTGCTGAATCATGGCTCCATGAGGCAGCAGGTCCTGCACTCACTCTAGCAGTCCCAGAAAAGTATACCATCCGTAGAGCTGACAGACCAGGCGCACGAGGTGGAGGAATAGCAATTTTCGCCAAATCCAACCTCTCTATGAGAATCACCTCCACACCCTACCTTAAATCCTGTGAGCTTCTTTCTATCAAACTACCCACCGCCAATTCCCAAACACTTAATATTTACCTCCTCTATAGACCCCCAGGCCCCACCAATACCTTCAATGAAGATATCACCTCTGTTATCTCTGAGAAGCTAAGAAATTCCTCTCAAACCTTAGTGTTAGAAGACTTCAACCTAGGGTACAACGATATCAATGACCTCCAGGCTACTGCCACAGCTAATACCTTGTCAGAACTAGGCTTCACGCAGATCGTGAATATTCCCACACATACCAAAGGGAGAACTCTAGACTGGATTGCCAGTCATAACTATAACCCCTCTATAACAGCCATTGCCCCCCAAATATGGTCAGACCATCACCTTATCTCCTTTACCCTCAGCACTAAAAGAACCACAGTTCTAACACCCACTCCCGCCATACCCACCAGAAATAAGAAAAATATCACAGCGGATAATATTCTGCCTCACATCCTACCCAAACTTAATTCTCTACCCGACCATACCGACCCAGGCATCCTAGTGGAGGAATTCAATAATGCTATGTCCACTGCCCTTGACAGAGTTGCTCCGCTTAAACTTAGAAACAGTAAACCAAAAAAGCATCTAAACTCCTGGTTTACACCCCATTTAAAAAACCTAAGACTACAGAAGAGAAAATATGAAACAGCATGGAACCGGATCCTACAGCTGAAAATAAAACCAACCTAATAAACATCTCCTCGCAATACAAAAAAGATATCATACTGACCAAACAAGAAACCTATAATAATAGGATCACCCAAGCCAACTCCAGTATGAAGGAGCTATTCTCCATCCTAAAAGAACTGGAAACTCCTATCGTAGCACAGGACGATTCCATCAAAGATAAAACCTGGTGTACTGACATACAACTGGCACTAACCAACAAAGTGGCCAACCTCCAAACTAAAATTGCCCTAAAGAAAGCCTCATTACCAACCCAACCTCCTGTGGACAAAACCCCCACACCCAAACCCAAAGAATCTACCCAATTCCGCTTCTCAGTAATTGAGGTAGAAAAGGCCATTCTGACTCTTAAACCGTCTAATTGTAAAGGTGACCAATGCCCCGCACAACTGATAAAGGACGCGGCTAGAGATATAGCCCCCTTCATCACAAAACGTATTAATACCTCCTTCACTACGGGCACATCCCTCGCAACCTAAAAGAATCTTGGGTACTCCCCCTCCTGAAAAAACAAACTTTGGACCCCAACATTCCCACAAATTATAGACCCATCACCACGGTGCCTTTCTTACTAAAAATTTTAGACAAGGTAGCGTACACCCAAATCCAGAACTTCCTTGAGATAAACCATCTCCTTGGAACACACCAATCCGGTTTCCGTCCGCAACACGGGACAGAAACAGCCCTTATTGACCTAAAGGCCCAAATAGACTCACTCAGAGACAAGGGCAAACTAGCTCTCCTTCTCCTTCTGGACCTCTCAGCCGTCTTTGATTTGGTGGACCACAGAGTCCTATGCAATCACTTGGACTCGGCGGCCCACTTCTCAGGGGAGGCTATAGTCTGGATACAGTCATTCCTTAGTGACAGGACCATGAGGGTGTTCTCCCCCGCAGCGGCAGCAGACCCGATTCCTATCACCTGCGGAGTGCCACAGGGATCCTGTGTCTCGCCAACACTCTATAACATCTTCACCAAGCCACTCTTCGACGATCTCGATAATCTGGGTATCACCTATACAAACTACGCAGACGATACCCAGATTCTCCTACCACTTACTGGGGATTATGTTGAAGACCTGGCTCTGGTGAACAGAGTCTATAGCATCGTTCAAGCATGGATGGCCAACCATGGCCTATGCTTGAACGATGACAAAACAGAGCTTATCATCCTGGGCACTGCAGCCCGCATCTCCAAACTCAACCAAAACTACTCAGCCTTCATCATCGATGGCAACACTATCAAGGTCGCCAGAGAAGTAAAAACCTTAGGTTTCTACCTTGATGCAACACTATCCTTAACCAAACAGGTGAACTCACTGGCCTCATCCACGGCCTATACATTTAAATTAATACAAGCTGGGAAACATTTCTCATCAGATGACAGTTGTCTTATCCTAGCCAGAGCCCTCATCTTATCAAAATTAGATTATTGTAACGCCCTTTACATAGGGACAACCAAACAAATCATCAATAGAATTCAAGTGCTCCAAAATAATGCACTTAGAGCGGCCTTAAGCATCCCTAGAAGAGCACATATCTCAGAAATAAGACATAAACACAAATGGCTTTCTACTCAAGAAAAAATTAACCTTAAATCTGCCTCCATCATCCACAAATGTTTAAACAACAAAGCCCCCAGCTACCTTTCAGAACGCTTCAATAGGAAAAATCCCTCCAGACCTACAAGGACAGTCAGCCCTAACTGCCTCCTAGTGCCCAGATTTAAACTTACCACTATTGTAGGATCCAGCTTCCCAGTCAAGGCAGCTCAGTTATGGAACGCCCTACCTCTTGCACTTAGATCCGACCAAAAGTTCAACAACTTCAGAAAGAACACCATAAAATGGCTCACCGAGAATGCAACATAAATGGCACTCTACCTCTCGCACCTCCACTTGTACTCTACCTGACTTGCTATTTTGTTCGCCATTGATTTGACTGTTTGGTGGCGCACTATCTGCACTTGTACTTGTCTCACCTGTAGAGCCAAAAAACTGTCTACTCTGTAACTTGCTTGTTCTGTAACTTGTAACTTCTGTAACCAAGCTGTAAACTTCCTTGTCTCTTGCGCCCTGCTACCTCAGGGTCCGGTGCGCATAACAAATAAACAAACAAACAAACAAACTTTATGACTGCCAAATTGATCTGGTACCTGGAGCTCAAGTTCCCTACAGCCGGATTTATGCCCTAACAGAACAGGAAAACCAGCATCTAAAAACCTACCTCAATCAGTATCTGGCAAATGGCTTCATTCGTCTGTCCAAGTCCCCAGCATCCTCGCCCCTATTTTTTGTGCCTAAAAAGGAGGGAGACCTGAGAACTTGCATTGACTACAGAGCACTTAACCAGATCACAGTAAACAACTGGTACCCGTTACCGCTTATCCCCGAGCTCTTGGATAAAGTCAAAAACGCTCAGATATATACAAAAGGGGTCTGGAAGGGGATCAGGTGCACAAGCTGGCATACTCACGCCCCCTATTTTCCACGCAGGAGCAGTTCCCATCAGCATCACCTATTACCACAAGTGAACCACATAAGCGCAGAGGGCGAAGTCGGACCGGAGCGACCTCACCCCCGGGAGGCTTGCAACCGTGCCCCAATGCCTCTGCAGAGACCAGGTGAGCGTAACATTGTTGTAATCTTTGTCATACTTGATCCATTGTACTTGGAGGTGTCCCTTAAGGTGACGTGATGGGCATACAGATCTGTGGTGTGCCTGTGGACTAAGTGCGGTCACTGATATTATTCAGCGTGGCAGATGTGTTTCTCTCAGGCAGGGCCGCATGACTCGTGATTCCTCTGCTGAGATCATGTAATTCATGCATTGTCACTACAGGGTGGTGCATTGTGGTACATGTGTGTCATGTTTTCTGATGTTCCTGATATATGTGCTGGTGTGTGCAATGTGTCTGTTTATTGCATGTTCACACAGCTGTGTAGGCCTTGCACATCGTCAACCATGGGCTGTGATGCACATTCTGTTTAATTTTCCAAGGTCACAGTTGGAGTCACCCAGGACACTGTGTGTGGTGTTCTTCCATTCTATTGTGTGTGGTTCTTGTTGTGCTCATTGGGAATGTGGAGGTTGCAAGATCTGATTCCTCATCTGACTGTGCCTTCTATTGCCTGAGCCAGTGCCTGGTAGTGTTTACACCTACTTGCAGGACATTGTGCTCCTTATGCATGCAATCCTATGCTATGTTCCAACACCCCTCATGTCCCAGCCAGCAGACACGTTCACTATGCTTGGAATACCCCCCACCGCCACTCAACACCCCGCATGGCCCTGTAGTTACACTCACCCAGCAGCCAGATACATTCTGCAGTGTGACATGCCATGTAGCGGGGAGGCGTGAGTTGCGCAGCACCATAGCGTCATGTGTGGAGCCAGGGAATCTTGCACAGAAATGAGTGATGATTTTGCGTGCATCGCACACCATCTGTACATTGAGGGAATGGTACAGCCTCCTGGTGAGGTACACTACATCCACAGCATGCCGCCAAACCAGATCCACATGTGTGCAGTCGAGGGCACCGAATACATTTGGCATGCCTGCCAATGCAAAGAATGCTATTTTGGTTGCATTCACCTCCTCCGCAGTCCCTGGTAACTTGATGTGGTTGCTTGCGTGTTTCAGGAGTGCATTTGTCACCTGCGTCAGCACACGGGAGAAACAGGTTTGTGAGATTCCATGAAGCTGCCCCACTGTGTGCTGATATGTGCCTGTGGCAAAGAAGGGTAGCACAGAGACTACCTTCAACAAGGGGAGGATGGCTGTCCAGATATTGATCAGGCTCACCAGGTCATCATGAATGAGGTCCACTATTGTGGTGATGGTGTCCCTGTCCAGCCGGTACAGGATGATGATCTGAGCAGGGCTTAGGTTGAATGGACTGGCCATTAGGCAAGGGATTGGTGGCTGCCTGCGGGGTACAACTGCCTGCACAATGGGTATGTGCTGGCCCATTCTCACCCTCCTTCTCCTCCTGCGCCTCCGCTGCATTCTCTGCCTATCTGCCTCCACAATGAGTAGCAGTGCAGGCATGTCCTCCAGCTCCAGTACTGCAAGTGCTAATAGTAGCATTGTGGATTTGGGAGGGGTGTGGTGTCTGGGAGTGCTCCTTTTGTACTGTGCCAGACTCCATTGCTTCCACCTGTGCTCATTTGTGCATCTGTGGCAGGTTTGTACACACCTGATTGCTGTTAACGCCAGCACTGCAATGCCAATGTTAATGGTATCATTGAATCTCTTATTACCGGCATGTCCATGCCAGTAATTGCATGTCCGTGCACCTCTTAATGTGCGCCTTGAAACACTTGTGTATAGGCGCGGTACAAATGCCATATCATATCATACCATATCATATCGCTTCACTGCGGCATGCCAGTGTCACTGGCACGGCTGCCGTGGGTCAACGCTCATACAGACAAGGATGAGGCCGGTCACGGCGGGTCCCTGTCGATGCCAGTGACACCAGCATCGCGGCTCATAATACTCCAGTCCGGTAAACAATGCCGTATTCCTGTACCGGCATCGATTTTACCGGCTGGCAACCTTGCAATGAGGCCCATAGACTTTGTTCTGGATCAGTGTGGGTGAGTATGGTTGTGTGAATTATTATATAAGACTAGGCAATGGCTCACACATAGTAATGTGAATCATGTCATTTATAGGTTGCGTTGGGTAGTCTTGATATGTTCTCCTTTTGATGCATAATTTGGAATGTAAGAGGTATTCAAATTATTATTAGCTAAGTGAACGTTTGGCCCTACCGGATATGCACCTGCACAGACCCCGAGGGGAGGGGGGAAAAGGGGAGGGTCACATTCGAGTTGTATGTGTTTGTTGAAAACTAATAAAAATAAGTTTAAAATATATATATATGCTCATGGAAACCAAAACCTTATATTTCTCTACGGTACGTAAATGGTGTGATGATGACTTAATCAGTGATGAAGAATACTGGTTCTTGAAGAATCCTTTTCCTGTTACGCCAATCATTTACTTTAATCCCAAAATTCATAAGAGTCTTGTAGACCCTCCGGGTCGTCCCATAGTTTCTTCCGTGGGTAGTCTCCTTGAAAACACCTCGAAATTCTTTGATCACTTTTTTCAGCCATTTGTGACGAGTCTTAGCTCACACATACGAGATACCTCGGATTTGCTTATGAAGCTACATGATATCAACTGGGAACCAGGATATTTATTGGTATCCCTAGATGTGGCCTCATTATACACTTCTATCAAGCATCCAGCTGGCATTAAGACGTGCAAATTCTATCTTGACACGAGATCCATTAGTCATAGACAACACAATGACATGCTTTTGGAAATGCTGCAGTTTTGTCTGGAACACAATTACTTTTTGCATGAGGCTTTGACATACAGACAAACCCAAGGCATGGCTATGGGGTCTTGTATGGCTCCCACCTACGCCAATTTGTATATGGGGTGGTGGGAGTCAGAGATAGCATGGGCTGAAGAAAGAGAAGAGTTCACTAAACATATAGTGGTATGGTACCGCTTTATAGATGACCTCTTTGTAATATGGGATGGGTCAGAAGAACTATTACACGCCTATGTTAACATGTTGAATGAGAACAACCTGAATCTAGAACTCACATCAGTTCATGATAGTGAGGAATTGGTTTTTCTGGTTGTGAAATTCACTGTTGTTAATAATATATTGACCACTAAACTTTTTCGTAAAGAACCAGTTCCAATTCCACACTTCATGCTCTTAGTCACCACCCAATAGCTCTCAAGAACTCAATCCCATATGCAGAGGTCCTGAGAGCTAAGAGGGCCTGCAGCACTGAAATGAATTACCTAGAGGAAGCCCAATATATAGGCCAAAGATTTGTTAATCGTGGGTAGAAGAGGAAGGTTGTGGCTGATTGCTTTGACAAAGCTAAAGATATCAAAAGAACGGAACTGTTTAAAGTACATAAAGTTGTTGAGAAAGATCACATCAGATTTGTCACCAACTTTAACCATCAGGCCAGTAACATCAAAATAAATAATGAGTAAACATTGGAATGTACTTCTGACAGATCCAGATCTCACTAGAGTACTGAACACTGTCCCCAGTGTTGCTTATCGTAAAGCTCTGAAAACCATTCTGTCCCCCAGCATGGTGGTTACAGAAAAAATCACGCCTGATAGTCATTTTATGAAACAAGAAGCTGGAGGGTTTCGGAAATGTGCAAATTGTAAAATGTGTAATTTTGTTTCCAAGAAACCCTTTATTAGCTGTAATGGCTTTAAATGGAGACATAAACACAAAATCATGTGTACTACCAAGTTTGTAGTATATGCTATTACATGTGAATGTGGGTTACATTACATTGGATTGACAATCGGAGCTCTCAAATTACGCATATTCCAACACTACAGAGCGATCAAAAATGGGGACCTCACCAACCCACTGACGGGACATTTTATTGAAAAACACAAAGGTGATGTAAAAGCTATGTCATTTTTGGGGCTTACCCATATTCCACTTCATAAGAGACTGGGCAATCGAGAACTGAAACTGCGACAGCTAGAAGCCACATTAATTTGCAAATTTGACACATTGAGACCCCTGGGAATAAATATCGACCCGGAATTGTTTGTGTTTTTACAATTAATTTATGAAAGGACATTTGAGACGATGCGATGTTGCACTTGCACTTTAATCAACCGGTATGGCTGAATCATATACTGATGTGATACAGGTTTCGATTTGACTGATTTTGCACTGGCACTTTACTACAATTTATGCTCTAATTATGGAGACATTATTGCAATAGATGCATTATGCACTTATCTGCCTGTTGTCTAATATGGCATCTCGTGGAACTATTGTGTTTAGAATATGCTGAGGTCTATGCAGATTGATGCGGTTTGCCTTGTCCTAGAATTAGGATGAGGCGCCTTCTAGAGACATGTCATGTAACAAGATACCTAAGAAAGGAAATGCGCTGTGCTCATCTCTGGCTTTTGCTTAAGGCATTCTAAGCCATGGGGTGAAATGGTCGATCGTTTCATCATGTAGGATGAAACCGAACCATTTTTATACAATTTTTGCGCACTGACGCAGATGAACACATTATTAGAAATTTTAATATGGTGTCAGGAGGCAGGTTCTGGCGTATGGTAGGCAGCCTCTCCCCTTTGCTTTTATATTTTTCCAAGATGGTATTGAGCTGATATGGGGATAGTACTTACTTAGATACATGGATTTTGAATCTTTTCATAGATGGCCGCGGCTGTGCACGTTAGCAATCCCAGCCTCTTGCGATCACATGATCGTCAATACAAAAGCAAGGGGGAGGAGCCTAATACCAAAGCCGGTCCTGCGCCTGTTTTTATAAAGAAGGTGTTCTCACGTATTAAGGAATAAAAGCCTGAGGAAGCTTGGTACACAAGCGGAACGCGTGGCGGTTTCCACCCTGGTGGGGTGAGTGTCTTTTAACCTGTTTGTCATCAAGGGAGGCAGTAGAGATGCCAACCCTCTATAAGCCAATAGGCAGTGTTGGTTGCACGAGATTTTTTGTAATGAAATAAAAATACTTTTTTGAGCAAGCAGCTTGATCTTGTGTGCAGGGATTATTGTGCTACATGTTGGTGTTGAGGGTTTTTTGAAGTGCTACAACCTTCCTCCAGACGTGTGTGTTTTTGTATATATATATATATATATATATATATATATATATATATATATATATATATATATATATATATATATATATATATATATATAGTCCTTATTATTAAAGCAAGGACATTTTTATCATACTTGGCATGACATCAAGTGAAAGTCTTTTTTTGCAGGAAACACTTTTAACAGCTCGCAGGGTTGTAATGTGGCAGTCCTGTACGGTGCGATGGCACCCATATTTCAGACTACCACACTCGTAATGACCCCCAATATCCATCATCATGTTTAGTCTTTTTCTAACTGCTGTATTTTATGGGAGGGAGATTTATTTTTCATAACTTATAATTCTTTTGTAGTGCAAAAGACAAAGTACAATTCAAGTGTAAGATACGAATACTTAACAACATTCGGATTCATATGATCATATACCCCATCTCAGTATGTAAGCTATTCAAATCCAACCATTCTCACTGTTTTAATTGGCCCTTTGTGGAGGAGCTGTTGCTCACGCAGCAAGATGGACACATCTTAAGAATGCTCTGTGACAAATCTGGACTATTCGTCCCTTCTCCCCAGGTGGGAGCCACCCCTTTTGAGGCTAAGGAGGTGAGCCTGCTCAGCAAGACCCCCCATAGGTGTCAGGGCAAGAGTGACCTGACTGGGAGTGACTCCCCTCTCAGGGACAAGAACTTCCATACCGGTAAGGAACTACTTCTATTTTGGATTCTCCTGGTAGGGACATTTCTTCAATCTCTTTGGCTCTAGGTAATGCTGGATCCCGCCTGAACTTTACAGTAAAAGCAGAACAATACAACCCTTTTGTTTGTGGTGACGTACATAAAACCAAGAGGAACTTGCAATGGAAGAGAGATAATCCTACCCAGAGGAGAACCTCTAATGGGAGGACATCCTGGGGTTGGGCAGAGCGAGCGAACCGCTAGCCAGATGCCAGAAGGCTGGCGTCCAGACAAGCCAAGGAGCCAAGGTCAGGAGAGACAGAGAGATGGTAAAGTGACTGCCTCGCCTGGTGACACAACTACACAGAAGCCGTGGTCGGCCTGCGGCCCAGACTTTGGGGAGTCCTGGGAACACGAAACATAGTGAACAGAACTGGGAAGAGAGAGAACCTGGAGGGTTCCAGTGTTTAAAAACAAGACAACGGGCCTCATTATAAGCATGACTGTCCGGGAACTACGGTACTGGTAAGCATGCCGGTACCGTCATTCCCGGACTGTCATACTACGAGCTGTGCTCAACCCGCGAGCACAGCACGTCCGATGCACCGGCACCATTCTGAATGGTGCCGGTGCATCCGACGTCCCATTCCCATTCAGCCCAGTTGGGCTGAATGGGGATTGGGAGTCCCTTATTGCCGGCACCCGCAAATGGGCAATTACGGGATCCGCCAAACTCGCCATGACCCAGTTCTTGCCCATTCGTGGGTGCCGGTAAAAATGCAACTCCGGCGGCAACCATGCCGGTTTTGCACGCATGGCTACCGCCGGAGTTGTAATGAGGCCCAAGGACTCTATCAAGCACCTATTATGAAATGGTGGAATTGTGTTAAGGAAACGTTTGTCTTCCTGGGAAAAGGAAATGGTATGGAAAATGTGTAAATACTTACATCTTGGCATACAGAACCTGCAGAGGGGCTGAGGACTGCACTGTGAGAAATTGATGAACTTTGTGAAATTACAGCCTTCTTGGAAAAGCAATCCAAGTGTTGGGCCAGGCAGAAACCAAGGACACAGGCTATTCCTCCAGCCTCCTTTTTGTTATATTTTTCCTAAGCGCTAGGGCCAGATAGCTAATACGCATTGGGCTAATAACGATTTCTTTTGGACTTTGAAGAACCCCAATGCTTTTAGTTAATTATGCAGGGAACTTCCCTCATAGTGGTATGGCTAGATGGGCACTTTCTTTTTATTTGAATAAAAACCCTTAAACATGGCACCACTTAGTCCGATTTCTTCTTCTGGTTTGCCGCAGCTCCCAAATCGAACCTACATATCCTGCAAATAAAATCCTACAACTTAATAATCCCAGAGAGGCGTTATATACGCTTTCGCAATGTCAGGGAATGGATGTCTGCAAGCAGCAAGCTAGCAACAATGCATATAAGCTAACACCAAGCACAGGGTGTCAGGCGAGTGTGGCAGGGTGCGACCCCGTCTTGGAGAGGAAAGCAAGCTCTGCCATTCCTCACCCTCGGCAGGAACATAGACTGTGTGGAGACGACTAAAGCCTGAGCAGCTTGAGGAGTGGACTTTGTCAATCCGGACAGGCCTCAGTAAGCTGCAGACCCGTTCCGGCCGGGAGCGCCTTCAGAGCTCTGCAAGGCCACAGCCGAACATGGAAGTGGTGCTGGAGTGAGAAGGCAAAGCAGAGCTAGGGAGGATAGAAGAGGGAGCAACAGATGAGGGAGAAGAGGAGACCCCAGTGAGTTTCGGCACCTGAGTACAGGAGACTGGCGGCGCTCAGACATTCCTGATGCATATACAGTGAGAACAGTGCGGTGCGGAAGGGCTGTAGCAGATGGCCGGTAAAAACTCTTTAACAAACAATAAGGGTTGGCAGCCACTGAGAAACAATGCAAATTATAAACCAGCTACTAGCCATCCTGCAAATGCACACTTCTAGAAATTGGTCAACATAATTGTAATATCCAAGTTTTAACTGGCTAATCCCTCTGTCAGTCTAACATATTCGCCAAACAGCACAATTTGTTAGGAAACACCCTCCATAACTGGGCTACCTCGAGCTAGCACAAGTACAATCAAAGTCAAAAATATGTGGAGTGCTTCACTACAGCACAGACTGCAATAGCTTTACATATTTACATCTACACGGTCAGACCTAAATGGGTAACCCAAAGAAACAGATGAAGATGGACCACTATGCATAAACCGGAATGCCAACAGAAGTGGGACTGAAAGGGGCATGGAGACACTCCCGCCCAGAACACCAAACTCCAAACCCAGACCCAGATGGCCCTAAAGGATAGCATGGACCCACTTGGCAAAAAGATAGACACTCTGACATACAAAGTGGAGATGTCAGCCATACAGATTGAGAAACAATGCTGCCTTATGGGAGAACCTGTCAAGTGCATTAGCAATAATGAAGACAAAGTTGAAAAACTAAAAACCGAAGTCACACAACTTCAACTAAATCTGAAAATAAAAATAAATACCAAAACGAAGACCTAGAAGGGTGCTCACGCAATAAAAATATAAGAATACTAGTGTGGTGGAAAAAAAGACCACCCAATAATGGGGTGGATTGAGTAACAATTTATTAGTAAAAAGCAATAACAAGAATAAAACCAATGACAGCACAAGACTTTGGTGCAAGTGAGAACCAGCTCTCTCTGTGTACTGTTCTTATACCCAAAGGAACACATGCATTTCAATGGAACGGGTAGTCCAGACAAGTCAATGAATCATACTGCAACAATGTTGCTGGCAGGGAACAAAGCCCCACTACCCAAGTCTTTGATACCAGCTGCACTCTTTCATGTTAGTCAGTGTTTTCAGGAAGGACAGCATATCGTTATACAATAAGTGAAGATGAATACACTCCTTAAAGAGTCACACACGCTCTGAAGCAAGCGAGAATGCTTTCGCCTACTAACGCTGCTTTTCCTGAGAAAGCGGCATGACACGCTTACATATGGCAAAAGGGACATACGTTAGAAGTGAGGGATGAGAAGGCGAGTATCTCTACACAGTATGAAAAGCGCCTTCATTACAAATCCATGCACAGTAAAGTCTACGGTATCGCCTCTCACAAGCAAGAAACCATTGTTTAAACATGCCAGTTTGCAGTACCTGCTCAATATTATAATGGAGTAATATGCAAGAGAAGTACAATACATTTTCAACTCCGAAACATTCCCCACAGTCCTCTCCTTTGGGACCTTCACTCCAAACTCATTACAAACATCTCTAGGGGAACACATGTCACATCCTGGCATATCATAAACACGTTATATCTTCACAAACATGACATTTAAAGGACTTGAGCAGTTTGAGAAACTTCAGAACAGGTATTGCATAACCGATAACAGAGATACTTACAAACAATCGACAAGCAGGATAGACTGAGAATTATGACTAGTGCTATAATTAAAATCTGACCAATAGATGCACCCAGAGATCCCAATAGACCTACAATCCAAGACCCAAAGGTCCAGGAAGCCTCTGGACTGATGTGGAGGAGGCTTACAGTGTGACAAATGTGGGTGACAATGTCAGTTATGTTTCTTGCCTAACTTGGTATAATAGTACAGCACTCGCTCTTCACAACTGCACCAACGCCATCTTGGGCGTCCAGAACAATATCTAGAGCCATACGGTTCTGAAGCACGATGGTTCGGATGGCTACTTGTTCTAGGAATAATAGAGTCAAGGAGGATGCAGTGGCATTTGCAATATTCTCTACTAACCGTGACAATTGAGTCAGACAGTCTCTATTTATTTTTATCCCAAGGGCTGGTGTAAAATATTTCACCCCTGCAACAATGTTTTCACTGGCAGTACTTCTTGTGAAACGGGGTTGATCTGGAAAAGATGAAGTATGACGTACTGCAAGCAGAATACACCCCATGTAACAATCCACCCCCCAATTGATGGGTTGGCTTGGATAAGCCTTGTCCCCACAGATGAAATGTGTTCCGGAATACGTAGCATACCCAGACTGGGAGAATCAAAAATTACATTCAAAGGCAAATGTGACATTCTTGATCCCTACACTGGGATTGGTGAACAGGTAATCATGACAAAGGACCTGGGTTAGTGTAACATATGAGACCAATTGCTGGGAAGGAAAGGTGGGGCGCTCCGGGCTTAGTGCGTACTTGATCTGGGGTTGGAAAATGTGGAGGACCAGGATAGCCCAAGTGGTAATGAGCATCCCTGCAAGATCTGTGGCTTTGGCACTGGGTAACCAACTTGATATCCAAACAGCCATCCCCCCAATCAAATGAGTTGGCTGCAATAGGAAGCCTGGAGGATAAGTCATGTGGTAAATGAGCACAAACCCAGCAATCAATGAGATAAAAAATTGCAGGCATACAGCCAGGAAAGGTGCAAGTAAGTGCTTTCACTGTGAACCGAGGGATGTACAAAAGGACTGCCATCCACATGGCATGTAGTGTTAAAGGCAAAAGTTGCATTAAAGCAATAGTATATCAATATCCTAACGACCCCTACAATGATAGTAATATATCCGAACATCCTGTACACTAAATGCAATCCTTGAAGGTCCAAGTTCAAGGTACAGGTTGTGCCAACAGCATAAAGTTCGGTTAAGTTCATAAAAATGGTTAGGATACAGGACACAGACAAGAGACGTCCACCAGAGCAAACTTCCAGTTCAAAGTTTATAGGCTCTGTGAAGATGCAGCAAAGTACATGTCAATGTTCAAAAGTTCCATAAAAACTCAGGTACTGGGCAAAGAAATCCATGGGCCACAGGTTATGATTGAGTTCCATCTAAAAGCCCAAATTACAAATATCCTAGGTACCAGAGCCAAGCGCATATGAGGGTCATTATAACAAACAGAATGACCAACAGATGATACAAGCAGGGGCCATAACTTGCAGATATAGGTGAATGAACAGTAGTGGCTTCTACTCTTTGCCAGCACACAGCCACCTCAGGAGGATTGATCGTTGATGAGAGGCAAATCTGGGGTCGAGTGACTTGGCCAATTGCACTTGGTTCAAGGCTACTGACTTTCAGATACGCTTCCGCAGGATCACAAAGCACACCTTTTGCAGGTTACGCTGTGAGGTCCAGTGGGGTGAGACACTGAAGAGGGTACATCAACAGCAAGGACTGAATTGGGGTGGTTTCTTCTGGGACTTCGACCCCCTGATGAGGGAGCCTTAGCAATAACTCCCACAGGGACCGCACTGTGTGAAAGAGATTCAGAAGCTGCAGATACTGATTCAGTACATGACCATATTGACTGATTGAGGGCTGTGCCCTCGTCTTCTGGTACTGACTGTTCCATTCCAGCAACACTGGAAGAGTCTAACATTGATAAACGATCGGAGACGTCACTGGTGGTGGGTTCAGTGGTCACGGTGGAGCTGCAGGCAAGCTGAGGAAGATCTGTTGCTGCAGAGCTGATGTCGTCTTCTGGGGCTACGACTTTGTGGCAATGCGCCTCATGGATCCAAGCCGAGATGCCCAAAAACCTGACGGCAGACTTTGTAGTTAGAAGAACCTAAAACTGACCATGCCACCTCAGCTGTAGCGCACACTTCAGCTGGTGGACCTTCACCAGGACCCAGTGTCCTGGCTGTAGAGGGTGACAAGGTTTCATAGCCGGTTTAGGCAGAGATTCACAGACCTTAGCATGAAGAGATTGGACAGTTTTAATCAATATGCAACAATATTTAATCAGGGTATCGTCTTCTAATAACAGACTTTGAAAGTTGAAACTGTTGGAGGTGCAGTTCCCATTCTCATGGGGCAACCTGTGAGGATTTCACGGGTAGACAGTTTGTGGTTATGCTGTTGGTTGTTGCGCATGGCAAACAGAACCAGTGGTAGGGCTGGGGCCATTATAACATTGTTTCCTTACCCACTTTAGACAGCTCAACTTAAGACCTAACTGTTGAGTTATTCCAAAAGCTTTGCACACATCGTTAATAGCCTGACCAGAAAAATTGGTACCTCGGCCGTGTCTATACTGAGGGACAATCCAAATCGAGGTATAAACCCTACTTACAACTTCTTAAGTCACTGTGACAGTGTCTGCTTGTCTACATGGATATGCCTCCTCCCACCCAGAAGATACATTGACATGGATCAGACAATAAAAGTAGGGCATGCAGGTGGTGCGTTGTATGAAGTCTGTCTGCATGTGTAAAAATAGATCTTCTGGTAACGAGTGTGCAAACAGTCTCCTGGACACCACTCTCTCAACATTGTAGGCTAAACATATGACACCATTTTCACAATAACTCTCAGCCATAGAGGCCAGACCAGGAGTCATCCAATATTGACGCAAGAAAGTATTCATAGCGTTTTTACTTGAATGAGCCAAGCCGTGAGCTTCACAGACTAGGTAGGGGAGAAGTACCTCTAGTGCCACTAGGCGGCCATCTGTGGAACGCCACAGGGAGTCTACTCCAGTACATACTCACGTTGAGTCCAGGTCATCTTTACAGCTTCTAGGGCTTGATCTTGGAGGATTGGTAGACTGGAAAGGGAAGGGTAGGTGACTGTGGAACTGCAGCACAAACAAGAAATTCATCACAAGCAATAGGGCCTTTTAAGGCCACAGAGTGAGCTGCACCATCTACTAAAGCATTTCCTTTGGCTGTAAATGATTGTGACGTATCATGTCCCTTACATTTCACTATGGCTACAGTTACCAGAAGTAATAATGCCTTCAATAAAGCAGATACTTATTTGCCATTTAATATTGGGGTGCCTGTAAAAGTTAGATATCCACGTTACTTCCAGAGGATTCTGAAGCCTTGGACTACCCTGCAGGCGTACCTGGAGTTGGTATAGATCGTAGCCGATCTATCTCAGACTAGAGTGCATACATGGGTAAGAGCCACGAGTTTGGCGACCTGTGCTGATTTTGCCATAGGCAATCGATATGCGTCTAAAACATCATGGGGGTACATACAGAATACCCAGAAAACAATTCCCCAGTTTCCGGGACAAGGATACATGATCCGTCAAAGAGAATCAGGTCAGGTTCACCAAAGGTACATCAGAAAAATCAAAATGGGGTGACAAAAGTGTCTCTACGACAACCTGACTGTAATGCGGTTCCCCATCCTCAGGGGTTGGTAACAAAGAGGCTGGATTCAGAACGGAACATCAATTCAAAGTTACATTGGCAGCAGAAAAAAGCAACTTTTCATATCGGGTAAGATGGTTAATTTGACACGTGCTGTGCTTCACCTTTAAGCAATAATGACAATTTAGCATGGGGACCCGCAACTGTGACAGGATGTCCCTACACAAGGTAGTCTGTTTTTTCTATCAACAGAGCAGCAGCAGAGACAGCTTCCAGACAAGCTAGGAGCTCTGCAGCTACTGGATCTAAAGCTACCCTGTGATATGATACGGGCTGGTGCTTATCGCCATGTAACTGAGTCAACACACCTTGAGAAAAACCATCACGCTCATTGGAAAACAGCACAAAGGGCTTACTTTTTAAATTTATATTATTGTTATTTGGTTAAAAAATGTTCAACCTTTAACAATTTTACTTAGAAAACATAATAAAATACATTACAACATTAGATCACATAAGCTCATTTCAGACAGAAAAAAAATAAAGAAAAAGAAAAGGAACAAAAAGATCAACATAATAAAGCACAGTTAGATCAGTGTATTATAAAATCTCTTCTTATACAGTTCATAAACATACTAAATCCAGCTCACGATTTCCAACTGAAATTGATAATAACACCTACACCAACAATTCCTTACAAATTCTCAAATCACTAAAAGTAAATACATTTATCAAGCAACTACGATAAACATTCCAACAAAGTTAGAGAACTAAAATTCAAAAATACATTCAATTTCAAGGATTACAGATCCAAATATTAGTTTAAAGTGCAGTGTGCATTTACAGGCACTTCCAAATGAAGTGAATTCAATCGACCTGACAGGCAACTTTGCCACACACTCTTTTTCCTCCTATTAAAAATAAATCCAGCATGGTCAAGACAAATGGGTTGCTGTCTGCTCCTATTGCTATCTGCAGGGGTACTCAGCAGGGTTGCCCATTTTCGCACTTGATATTTGCGATTGTTATGGAGCCATTGGCTGAATTGATATGCAACAGACTTGCACATAGAGGGATCAGACTCTTGGGCACACCAGAGATCATCTCGTTATATGCAGATGACGCGTTGCTGTTGGTGCGTGACCCTGAGTGGCATCTGGCCCCGAGCCTGCAGGTCATCATTACCTTTGGCACCCTATCCGACCTTAAGTTACACTGTGCTTAATCTGGGCTATTTCTGCTGACTGATCCCACTGTGGCTCCCCGGGACCTTATGGGTTTTTCCTGGCCGCCCCCTTGAGATTAAATACCTGGGTGTTACTGTGACACAACAGCAGGTCTTGTTATATGAACAAAACTATGGCGTGTACTTGCTCCAGCTCTTGCAAAATCTCTGGGGCTGGGTGAATCTCCCCCTCACTGTTGCGGGGGTTGAGTAGCGCTACTGAAAATGGTTGTGTTACCTAAGCTACTATATTACTTTTAGAATTTCCCAATGTGGCCAGGCACCTAGCTATTTAAAACACTAAAAGGTGCGATCAACAACTTCATGTGGCAAGCAGGAGCAATGAGGCTAAAGTGGGACACGTTGACAAGACTCTACAACCAGGGTGGCCTAGCGGCCCATGATTTTGAAAAATATTGGATTGCAGCCCAGGCACAATTTGCAGTTTACAGGTTCGATGATGGCGCCCCCTTCTGCATGTTAGAATTGAGCGACTCGCCGCTGGCACGCGCGATGTACGTTCATTTATTCTACCACCACCATAGAAGGACTCCGGGGTTGCTGACTCTATTGCTGCAACGGCACTTGCGTGGGGCAAAATATGCAAACTAGTAGATAATCCCCGCCCATTCCACCGTAACCTTCCCCTGTGGAACTGTCCCCCAACTCTCCCAATAATAAGTAAAAGAGCCGAGGTTAAGTGGGGACTAGAAGGTGGTGTCACACTGGGCGATGTCTACGACATGGGATACTTTGTTGAGTGGCGTGACCTTCCGGGGCCTCTGCAGATGCTACCCTCCAGCTGATTGCACTATGCAGGGCTAAGCCGCGTGGTTTGCAGCATGTGGACGGATTTCCCTGTACAACCCCCAGATGAGCCTCTTCTTGGCTTGGCCATGGAGGGTACCTCGGCTCATGGTCGAGTGACCAGAATATACAGCCTGCTGCAAAGCCGGGCTAATAAACCACTAATTAAGCTCTGTGAGTCCTGGGGCAGATACTTGGAAATAGAAGGGATCTGGGAAGCCATGTGTTTACAAACTCGCACTGTGTCATTCAACTCCAGATTCCTACTAATACAATTCAAACTGCTACACAGGTTTCACTACACCACAGCCACACTTAACCTCTTTTCACCGAGTCGCTCCCCTCTGTGTCTGAGATGTCACACAGATGGGGCGAGTTACTTCCACATGATATGGGAATGCACACAGCTGCAGGAGTTCTGGGAGGGAGTCTGCGATGTTGTATCCAAAATGTTTGACTGTGAGGTTGATTCCAGCCCCATAGCTTGCCTTTTCCACAAATGTGTAATACTTCAACCTCGTTATTTTTTTTTGTTTTTTTTAATGTTTGGTTTGCATTTAAACCTTTCATCTTGCTTTCCTTATTGTTATTGCTCAAGTTACATAGCGTGGGCTATTGGAGTTTTGTCCTTTTCCTTGCTTCTTGTTTTCTTTTCTCGTGTATTTGTATTATTCTGTTTGTCTGTTGTTCATGATGTTGTTCCAAAATGATATTAGGGAAAACACCCGTTTTTTTTCATTCCCAGAAATCATCCTCGCCCAGCGATCTTCAGGTGTTAGGACAGTTTGGATGTTCATGAACCATTCTCTCGATTGTTGTCTTTTTTCATTCAGTGCCGGGCATATCATGATTATATGATGTAGACTCTCGGTCATCTGGGGGTTCTTGCAGAATCGGCAGTATTTTTTGCTTTTGGGGATTTGTTTTCTGGCTGCCATTATTTCTCGGGTCGGGAGGATGTTTAGCCGTAGTCTCATGAATGTAGCTCTTGTTTTTGACGATGGAAATATTTTTAAATATGAAGGTAGTTGGTTGAGTCTTCTGTTGTCAGATGGGTTGCGTATATTGTGCCGGTATTTATTTTTCTCTTGATTGGTTTTCAGCCAGTCATTCTCTTTTAGTTTTATTTTCGCTTTTTGTGGTCTCTCTAACAGCATTTCCATCGATATATCTTGCTCTTCTCTTTTCTCTTCTGTCGCTGTTTTCCATTTTACTAAGGCATGATCTCTGTTCCAGTTTTTCTCTGTTCTGAATATTTCCAGAGGTGGTGTGTTGCTTTTAGTCATAATTTTCCTGTATAAATCAAGTTGTTTCCATAAGACAATGGATTCGAGCGATTGAAGTGCAAGTTCAGCTCGGATTCGTATGGTGGGTAGTGAAACTGGGAGGTTTAGCACTTTTTTCCAGAAACACCCTTCTAGTTTGTCCCAGATGTTGTTGTTGATGTTTATCATGGAATCGGCTCCATATGTTAAGATGGCCGTAACTTTTTGTTTGTAGAATGTAACTACTGGGGTCATAGAGAATTTTCCATATTTTCGGTGGATTATTTTTGCTTGCCGGGCTAGGGACAAGGTTTTTTCTTTAAGGTGTACAGCCCATTCTTCTTCTGTTGACGATTGAGGTATCCATATTCCAAGATATTTTATGGTTTTTACTGTTTCCATTTTTTCCTTTCCTATATAGAAGGGAGAGAGCTGGCGATTGATATTGTTTTCTTTTTTTAGAGTCATGATTTTTGTTTTTTTCGTATTTATTTTCAGTTTGTTCTTTGTCATGTATGTTTCTAGTTTTCCAAGTGCAATCTGTAATCCTCTCAGGGTTTTTGCCAGAAGCACTATGTCGTCAGTGTACATAATGCAAGATATCGCTGTGTTAATTTTTGGAGGGTTAGTTTGCGGTGTATAGATGTTTATTTCAAGGTCTGCCGCGTAGAGGTGAAATAAAGTGGCTGCTAATGGGCATCCTTGTTTTAGTCCATTCCATGTTCTGATTTGTTCCGTGAGTAATCCATCTTTCGATAGTCTAACTCTAACACTGGTGTACTCGTATAAGAGTTTAATTGGTTTGATGATGTCAGTTGGGCACTTCCATGCGATCAGTTTTTCCCATAGAATGTCTCTGTTCACTGAGTCGAAAGCTAACCGTAAGTCTACGAAGGCGGCGTAGAATTGTATTTTGTTTCTTATGGCTTCATGTTTCAGTATGTTTAGTAAAAATAGGTTGATGTTGGTACCCAATGTTTTGATGAATCCAGTTTGTCTTGTTGCGTATTTCTTTTCTTTGTTTGCCCATCTGTCTAGTTTTTCTAGTAGTATTTTTTTGAAAATTTTACCCAAAGGGTCTAGGAGCGCCAGAGGTCGATAGTTTCATGGCTCTTCTGTGTCTCCCTGCTTAAATATGGGTATTATAGTGGCTTGTTTCCATGTGTTTGGGATCTTTTTTGTGTTTTCTATCATCTTGAAGATGCTCTCGCATATCGCTGTCCACACTGCTGCATTCTGCTTGATTATCGTGTTGGAAAGGCCGTCTGGGCTTGGGCTCTGAAGGTGTGTAGGGTATTAATCGCCTTTTTTTGATCTTCGTGGTCCCATTCCCATTGCCATATGTTTTGTTGTGTATTGTTTTCTTCTTTCGTTGTGTTGTTGTTCCCGTAGATCTCTGTGAAATATTCCGTCCATCTTGCTTCTGGCACATCAGTGACCATACTGTTTTGTGTTTGGATTTGGTCGTTTAATAACGCCCAAAGTTGTTTCGTATTTCTCTTCTTTAGTGTCTGGAGCATATTCTCTGCGTCCTCTTGTATTATCATGGCTTTGTTGTTCTTTATCCAATTTCTGTAATGTTGTTTTGCTGTTTTGATTTCCTTATATTTGCCCGGTAGGTTTTGTTTCATTAGTAGTTTTGTTTTTGTTCTCAATTCTCTTTTCTTGATTGTTATTTTATTGTTCTATCCATGAGTGTGTTTCTCTGTTGTTAACTTTCCATGTTGTATATTATGGCATCTGTATGGTAAAAGTAGCCATCCATAATTGATTTTTTCTAGTTCGTCTAGTGTTGAGTTATTCATTATTTTTGGCAGTTCTTCCATTCTTTTTTTCCCAATTCTTAATCTGTTGTTTCTGTTTATTTCAATTTTGGTTGAGTCAGCTTTGTTGTTTGCCGTTTTTTCAGTGTTCAACGTTCTTTCCAGTATGTAAAGGTCACTTACTTCTGTTTTAATGTCTCTGGATTCCCTCAGATCTTCATGTATATTTTCAGTCATGTATATGTAGTCAATTATGGCGGTGGACTTGCCTCTTGCCCAGGTTTCCTTTTGCCTTCCCATAGTTGTATCGATGCTATCTGATCTCCTCATATTCCTGCATTGTAATTCTTTGATCCAGCATTTTGCACGGGGTGACAGCTGAGATTTTTCTAGTTCTTCTCCTTTTTCATTAAATATGTGGATGTTTAGATTGCCGCATAATATAAATTCTATCTCATTGTATTTTCCTTTGGTGTTATCTATTGCTGATGTTACTGTGTCTATACATTTCTCATCCGTTATTCCTGCTGGATTCCAGTATAGGTTCATTAGTGCCCATAAGCGATCCTTCTTATGGTTCTCAGATGTAGATTCTTTCTCTTTGTTATCCGTTTGGTGCTTAAGTATTGTAATTTGTGTCCATGGGTTTAAGTTTTCGTGTTGTAGTATGTCGATGTTTTGACAATTTTTGATTAAAGTTAGGAGGCCAGCAGACGGTCTGCCTTTTTGCTTTTGGATTGCGGGATTCATTAGTATGGAGTATCCATCTGCTATCGGTTGTTGCGTTATCCATGATTCTTGGATGCAGATTATGTCAGCCGCTATGAGATTTGGATTTATTGTGTTAAATAAATGGCTGTGTCCCCGGGTGTTCCATGAGCATAGCGTGGTGGTATGCAGACTTTCTTCTTTTAGTTGTTATCTTCTTTGGTTGTGTCTTTCTTCTGTATTTGCGGGTGAGTTCTCTTGTTGCCTCCATATTCCGTATTTTCTGTAAAGGTTGTGACGGTTTTGGTAATCTTTATTGTCATTTGCTTTATTCTCGTACATGTCATCTTCACTCTTGTGTTCTGGTGATGAATTCTCATAGACGTCATCCAATTTGCACATACTTTGGTTCATCTCAGACTGGCTCGAGCTTACTGTTTTTTGTTTTTTCCTCCTCACTGTATTTTGCATTTCTTCGATCAGGGACACTTCAAAGCCTAGCTGCTTGCAGATTTTTTTATTGTCTATCATTCTGTTCAGTGTTTTTTCAGAATCAAAGGAAATCTTCACTTGGTCTGTTATTTCATCACAGAATTCTACTGTTCGTGTATCTTTTGTTGTGATTTCTTTCATGTTGGGGATGGCTTGTATCAATCTTAACACATTGGAGCGGTTCATGATTAGATTGTCATTTTTTGTTGTTATTCTTGTTAGTTTTATTTTCTATTTTTTCTGTCTGCTGTTTTTGTTGAAGGACAAAAATTGGTAGTTTTATTACTTTTTCTGTTTGTTCATCGGTTGTTTCATCATCATCGTTGTTGTTTTGGAGTTCCCTTGTCGGTGTGAGATGGTTATTCACATCCAATGTTGTTTCAATGTCATCTTCCCATTCAATTTTAGATATTTCGTCAAGTGACATTTCATATCCTAATTCTTTGTGAATTTGGTCTTCTTCTGGTTGCTCTTCTTCGTATTCGTCTACCGTAATCAACAAAGCCTCTGCAATCTCGATTTGGGCTTCTTCAGATTGGTCAATTTCATCTTCCGTATAAGTTGATAGGGGATAAATGAGGAGATCAACTTTTTGTGTTTTTTGTGAAGGACAGAGTCATGGACATGGACAAGTAGTAATGTATCCTGTTAATCCATTATGGTTACATTTGTTGACATGCAGTAATGTCTCCTGTTAATCCTAATTTCCTAAATGAGGAGATCAACTTTTTGTGTTTCTTGTGAAGGACAGAATCATGGACATGGACAAGCAGTAATGTCTCCTGTTAATCCTAATTTCCATTATGGTTACATTTGTTGAAACGTAGTAATGTCTCCTGTTAATCCTAATTTCCATCGCGGTTCCATTTGAGGACATGCAGTAATGTCTCCTGTTAATCCTAATTTCCATTATGTTTACATTTGTCTGTCTGATCTATTATATGTACCCCTTTAAACAGACCCAGCAGCACATCAAAGAATGTAATGTAACCCTTAGGGCAACATGAAAGCGTCCCGCGTGGGAACATTTTGCTGAAGTTTTCCACGTGGGACGTAAGGCAGTGCATTCACTGCCTAGTCATGTACACCCGCCACACAAGTATTGGGCACGCTGTAGCCTTTAACGTACATAGTGTCATGTTTGTACATATTGAGATTAGTGTCACCATCGTGGCTGTCCTACTAGAAGTATGCTTTATTAGCTTAACCTCTGGAGTGAATTCTCACACCAGAGTCCTTAGTCTACACCTAAGTGTCCGATTTAGGATTGCTTAATCACCACATATGTGTATATACATACGTCCACAGAGCGCACTTATGTTTTATTAGACTCCAATTCTACGATATATATCACAAGCGGTTTCTACACTACCTACCCAACGATACACACAGGCGCAATCGTGGAGAACCATGACACTAATACAGCGCGCATGCGCAAGTGCGCCACAAAGCAGATTCACACAGATCACACAAATTAAATTAGATTGAAATAACGTTCAGATTGAGGCACATTAGGTAGATGCGCTTTACGAATAATAGAGAAGAACAAGTTACTTCTTACCTTGTAACGTTCTTTCGATGGGATGTTCCTCCGACGTATTCCTTATCTATGATATTTGTATCTCCAGCTTGCTGGCCTCGGAATTTTTTTTTTCCAGTAGAGGGCGCTGTGCGTCGACGTCCGTCGAGTAGGTGTTCCTCGACAGCCACCGTATCGACGCCAACATCATCATGCCTATAAATGGCCACGCGCAGCGTCCGTTGCTCAGTTCCGTTTTGTAGAGTAAAGTAGTTATTGCATGAATGGCTACTACCCTTGAAGGAGCGTAAGCTGCAACCACAAGGGAAATGTTACTGCGAGGGTGGATGGGAGGGGCGATAAGGAATACGTCGGAGGAACATCCCATCGAAAGAACGTTACAAGGTAAGAAGTAACTTGTTCTTCGAAGGGATTGTGTCCTCCGACGTATTCCTTATCTATGATAGACTCCCATAGCAGTGGTATGTGATTGGAGGCGGGAGTAAGAGATGCCATATTACTCTTTAAGAATGAACAGAGTGTAACACAGCTTTGCCAAATCTAGTCTCTTGACTAGAGGAGGAATCCAGGCTATAAAATTTGGTAAAGGTATGTGCGGACGACCATGTGGCAGCCGCACATATGTCTCTAATTGGTACCCCTCTTTGAAGAGCTGAGGATGCTGCGATACCCCTGGTCGAATGAGCCCTTAGATTTTGAGGGGGCTTTTTCCCTGCCAGTTTGTAGCATTCCAGAATGGCTAAAATAATCCATCTGCAGATGGTTTGTTTGGTTATTGGTAATCCCAACTTATGTCCTGCGTAACCTACAAAGAGTTGGTCTGCTTGTCTAATTTTAGCAAGTCTACTGATATAAAAACTCAAGGCTCGCTTAGGGTCCAGCCTGTGTAGTCTCTCTTCCTCTTTCCCCGGATGGGGAGGAGGATAGAATGAAGGTAAAGAAATCTTCTGAGTAATGTGAAATTCAGAAACTATCTTTGGGAGGAAGTTAGGCTTCACCTGTAGAACGACTTTGTCCTTGTGAAAAATTGTGTTAGGAGGTTTACAAGATAGGGCTTGTATCTCGCTAACCCTTCTAGCAGATGTTAATGCTACCAATAAAACAGTTTTGAGGGTGAGAAACTTCAATGAACAAGAGTGGAGTGGTTCAAAAGGAGCACCCTTTAGGAAGTTTAAAACTAGATTTAAGTCCCATAAGGGAACTTGGAATGGTCTTGGAGGGTAAACATTAGTTAGACATTAGTTAGTCATACTGGTGGCAACATACTGGACTGGGTAATAGCTAAAAATGTCCCTATTATTAACATTGATGTTAGTCCATGTATCTGGTCAGATCATTTTTCCATAATCTTTCAGACCAACCACAATCATATTTTGAGAAAAGATAATCAGCCTATTTTACCTGTTATGTCAAGGAACTTATGCAAAGTCACCCAAGAGGCCTTTCGTACTACGGTCACTCCTCTATTACCCTCTTTAGAGATGACCATGCCACTTGGCGACTTTGTAGCTAACATAAGATCCGCACTTGATACCACACTGGAAATACTAGCCCCACTGAAACCCTCCAACAAAAAAAAGGAAAAAATTGCTCCCTATACCCCATTCTCAGTTGAAATTACTGAGGCCCGTTCTAAAAAACGCCAAATGGAACGACAATGGCACAAACAACCATCTGAGTCTAGTCTGAACGCCTATAAGCAGGCTCTTCTACAGTATAAATCTCTTATTCGTTCAACGAAAGAATTGCATCTTAATTCCAGGATTTCTAAAGCCAAATCTAGCTCCAAAGAGCTTTTTGTTATTCTCCAGGAGCTTAAAGGTTGTACCACCATTTTATTGCCCTTGGCAGACAGCACTTGGTGTCAAAACATCCACAACAGCTTCACCAATAAAACTCTAACTCATCAAAACAATATTAATTCTCAGGTCAAATTATTGACTAATACCACATCCATTCTAGATAACATGGATTCGCCCAATGATTCTCATGTCTTTACCTTTAAACCCGTTTCAACAGCAGAAGTTATCGACACCGTCTCAAAACTCAAACCCACCTCCTGTAGGGGAGATGTTTTTCCAGCCTCCTTATTCAAAGATCATATCCATACCCTTGCCCCATGGGTCACTACCTTTGTTAACAGATCCTTCAGTGAATCATATGTCCCCGAAAACATAAAGGAAGCATGGGTCACTCCTCTGCTTAAGAAGGAAAATCTGGATCCTGCAGAGGCAGGAAATTATCGCCCAATCACTAATGTTCCCTTTATGCTGAAAATCATAGACAAGATTGCCTACTCTCAATACCAAACTTTTGTCGAGGAACATGATATTCTAGCCTCACAACAATCTGGGTTTCGCCCCAATCATGGGACTGAGACCGCACTGCTAGATTTAAAATCTTACATTGCTGGCCTTGTTGATAAAGGGCATACCGCCCTGTTACTATTATTAGACCTATCCGCTGCGTTCGATTTAGTCGATCATCAACTACTGGCGGATAGACTGATCACAATCGGCAAATGTTCCCCTGAAGCCTCTGCTTGGTTCAAATCATTTCTGGGTCCACGGAACATGAGAGTTACGAAGGATAATGCTCACTCCATGGCCTCCTTACTATTATGTGGTGTTCCACAGGGCTCATGTCTTTCACCTATTCTCTTTAATATCTACTCTCGTCTTCTCTGCGCTCTTCTGTCAGCCCTTGGCATTTATTTTGCCAACTACGCTGACGACACACAGGTTATTAAACTCAATGGTGAGTATCAAAAAGATGTTGAGCATATCAACTCCATCTTCACTGAAATCCAGAAGTGGATGGCATTAAACTCACTGGCCCTCAACAATGCAAAAACAGAGGTGTTAATTTTAGGTACCCAGAAAAATCTAGAGAAACTCGACACAAAATATGAAACCTTTCTGATTGGCCAACACATAATTCCCGTATCTAAGTCCGTAAAGACCTTGGGAGTTTACTTTGACCCGCAGCTATCCTTCACCCGGCAGGCCAATTATCTCAAATCCTCGTGTCACTATTATATTCAGCTTTTATGGCAGATTCGTCCTTATCTGTCTAAAGAGAATCTTGCTGTGATTGCAGCCGCCATTGTAAACTGCAAGCTTGATTATTGTAACAGTCTAATGATCGGTACCTCCCAGGCCAACATTAAAATCTTGCAGATTATACAAAACAATGCAGCACGCGCTGTAATGGGCCTTAAGCGCAACATGCACGTCTCTGACGCCAGGCGCAGCCTTCATTGGCTCCCTGTGAAACAGCGCTTACACCACAAAGGCCTTACTACTGTGTTTAAATGCCTTCATGGCCAAGCTCCATCCTATCTCGCTACTAGGATCAAAAAGAAACCTGTCACCCGTTTCTTGCGCTCAAGTAGCAACACCGTCTTGGTTCAGCCCCCATCTATCCTGAAAAGATTTGGGGGTATTAGCTTTGACTCTTGGGCCCCAGCTCTCTGGAATGCTCTCCCTAAATACCTCTCTAATAGTGAGTCTCTGCCTATCTTCAAAAAGCAATTGAAGACCTTCCTGTTTGACAAAGGATAGGTCTCTTCCGTCTTCTTATCATAGCCCTCTCGGTATTGAAATCAGTCTTCCGCTATCTTTTCCTCATTTTTGCTGGTCTTTATGAGGTTTAGGTTTCACCAAGTCTCCATGTCTACTCGTTCTCCTTGTCTGACATTGTTTTTTGTTGTTCTGTCTCTTTCCTCCTTTTTTGTGTGCGCCATGAGGCCTATGGGTTAGTGGCGCAATACAAGAATACAGATAGATAGATAGATAGACCTTTCAGGTATTGTATTACCAATGGAATTTTGAAATACGATGGCTCCTCTGCAGTGCGCTTAAAGATCGATAGCGGTGCGAGATAGCCCTTAATAGTGCCAACTTGAAGGCCTGAATTTGCCAAATAGAGTAAGAAGGATAACACCACAGGTGTACCACATGAAAAGGGTTCGATATTCTTTTCTCTGCACCAGCTGCAAAATGTATTCCAACGGCAGCGGTATAGAGTTTTAGTTGCTGGCCTTCTGGCCGAAAGCAACACCTCCATGACGTCATCTGGAAGGTCCCAATCCTTGTACCTCAACCTTTCAGATACCAAGCGTGAAGGTTGAGGGTCTTGATGGCTGGATGGAGAACCTGACCTCCCTTCTGCGAGAGAAGATCCTCTCTGTACGGTAGACGAATTGGAGGATGGATGGACATGTCCAGAAGGTCCGGGTACCACGTTCTCCTGGCCCAATCCGGGGCAATTAGGATCATGGTCTTCCGAAACATTCTCAACCTCCTGATCATTTGAGGAATGACAGGGACTGGAGGAAACGCGTACAGAAGTGGGAACTCCCAGTCCACTACGAACGCGTCTCCTAGTGGTCCTCTCGGGGGAAATTCCCTTGAGCAAAATCTGTCGCACTTCCTGTTGATACTGGTGGCAAACAGATCCACTTGAGGGGTTCCCCAAAGGGCGAAGATCTCTTGAAGGACTTCCTGAGCTATTTCCCATTTGTGGGAGACTGTGTTCTGCCTGCTCAGAGCATCCGCTGTCAAGTTCTTCTCTCCGGCTAGGTGAATTGCCGATAGAGAGATTCCTTCCTGAATTGCCCAAAACCAGAGCTGCATCGCCTCTCTGCACAGTGGCAGTGACCCTACGCCTCCTCTTTTGTTGAGGTAGTGCATGGCCACTGTATTGTCCGTCATTATCAGGACGTTTCTCCCCCGTACAGACGGCAGAAAAGCCTTCAGTGCCAGTCTGATGGCTCTCAGCTCCAACAGGTTGATTTGTAGTCTGGACTCCGATGGAGACCAACGACCGCTGATGGTCAAGTCGTTGGCATGGGCTCCCCACCCCGTGAGTGAGGCGTCTGTGACTACTGTTATCTCCGACCATGGTTGCCAAAACAGATCTCCTTTCAAGATGTTCTCTGGAGAGGCCCACCATTGAAGGTCGTGGGCTACCTTGTCCGGAATCCAGAGGAGATCTGTCATCCTCCCTGACAATTGTGATCATCCTCCCTGAGAATTGTGACCACTGAGTCCTCAGTGCCCACTGAAGGGAACTCATTCTCAGGCGAGCCTCTGGCACAAGGGATATGCAGGATGCCATGAGGCCTAGCAACCTCAAAAAGTTGTAGGCTGGGAGACGTTGGTCATTTTGAAACCTGGTGACCATCTGCAGAATATCTTGAGCCCTCACCTCTGGTGGCGAGGCTTTTCCCAGGGACGTGTCCAGGACTGCTCCAATAAACTGGAGTATCTGTGATGGTATCATCTGTGACTTCTTTAAATTGAGGGAGAAGCCAAGCTTGTGAAGGGAGTGGCAGACATAATCTAGTTGGATCCGAGCTTGTTCCGAAGAAACTGCTCTGATCAACCAATCGTCCAGGTAGGGGTAGACGTGAATCCTTTCCCTCCTTAGACTTGCAGCCACAACCGACATTAGCTTGGTGAAGACCCTCAGGGCGGAGGTCAGCCCAAATGGCAGAACTCGAAATTGATAATGAGAGTTGCCAATTGCGAACCTCAGGTACTTCCTGTGCTTGGGATGGATTGGCACATGGAAATAAGCATCCTGAAGGTCCAGAGATACCAACCAGTCCTGAAGCTGGAGGGCCTGAAGGATCTGAGAGAGAGTTACCATCTTGAACTTGTCCTTCCTGAGGAACTTGTTCAATTCTCGTAAGTCCAGGATGGGTCTCAGTCCTCCGTCTTTCTTTGGTATGAGAAAGTAGGGGGAGTACCAGCCCTTGTTCCTGTCCGCTACAGGTACCGGTTCTACGGCACCTTTCTCTAGCAGGTCTACAATTTCCTGCAAGAGGAGCGGATCCGGCACTTTCAGAGAGCTGTTCCCCGGTGGATGGCTCTGAGGGATGCGTAGAAAGGGCAGGCAGTAACCTTGGGCAACTGTCTCCAATGCCCAAGCATCTGACGTAATAGCCTACCATTCCGTCAGATGGTGAGTTAACCTGCCCCCTACAGGTGTCTTGTGATGGGAGACCTCAGAGTGGTTTGGGAGCGGCTGATGCAGTTGCCGAAGGTAAAGCGGCTCCTGCTCCTGCTGATGCGGCTTTCTTTCCTTTACCCCGTCCACCACGGGTACATTTTCCTTGGCCTCTTTGAGCCGGCCGTCCTCTGCCTCTTCCATATGAGGAATAATAGCGAAAGGACCTTCCTCTCCAAGAGGATCCTGAGGGACGAAAATTTGTTTGGCAGATTGCAGCTCCTAGTGACTTGGCTGCTGCTTTAGATGTTTGCAGTTTTTCCAAACTGTCATCCGCCTTTTTACCAAACAGGGAGAGCCGTCAAAGGGCATATTTAAAAGTCTGGCCTGTACGTCAGAAGCAAAGCCGGACTTTCTCAACCACGCATGCCTGCGGATTGTGGTGCTTGCCGCCATGGCCCTGCTGATACTGTCAGCAGAATCAATGCCAATTTGAAGGGACTCACACATTGCATCTTTACCATCTCTGATGATATTTAAAAATGCGTCCCTTTCTTCTCCTTCCTAGAGGCAGTCAGCTACTGATGAAGCACACTCCCAAAGAGTGTGGCTGAACCTAGCGAGCGTACAAGTCGCATTAATAGATTTTAAAGCCATGCTACAGGCCGAGAAGACTTTCTTAGCCATGGCATCATATTTTTTATCATCCCTATCCTGTGGAGCAGTGGGGTATGCAGATGTACTGCCTGATGAAGTTGCAGCCTGGACCACCAGACTCTCTGGAGTAGGGTGCTTAGATAGGTATTCAGGGTCAGCAGCAGATACCCTATATTTCGCTGACAACTTCTTGTTAACCGCAGGGACAACTTCAGGAGTTTCCCAGTTAGTTAAAATCTTTCTTTGTAAAGCAGAATGAAAGGGAACCACAGGATCCTCCTGTAGACCTTTATCCAGAATATCTGTGAGGTCATCCTATTTAAACACAGGTGAAGGCGCAGACCAACCCATGAACTCCATAATCCTTGACATTAGGGTTCTATAAGGGGTTTCAGCATGTTCCCCTGGGTCTGGTTTGACAAATTCCACTTCTGGGGAAGTGTCTAGGCCACTTGCTTCCTGTAATGCATCCTGAAGGTCTTTCAACCTTCTTTCCTCAGAGGCAAAAGTCTCTGGTTCAGGTGATGTGGTCCTCTGCAGCCCAAAAGGCCTTTCTTGATCAGAATCTTCCCTTTCTTCATAAATTGAAGTTAAGGGGGGATGCTCTGGCCTGTGAAAGGGTATAAAACCCATCTCTAAGGCAGAGGGAGCCATCATTAGTGGCCTTGAAAAGGTCGATGTCGTCGACGCCGATGTAAAAATCCTCGAAAGCGCCGACAAAGGCATTGAGAAAACTGGAAGAGGCCTCGAAGAACTCGAGAGGATCGGAATCCTGCTCGAGGATGTCGACGACGTTCTCGACGTCGTGTCGGAGGCTCTCGGTGTAACCGTTGGCTGTGGAGTAGCCGTGGGTTTTTCTTTTTTCGGCGTCGTTGTCGGCGTTGACGCCGGTGTCGACTCGATCAACGTATGCATCGAAGAACCCTTCGATAACGGCGTTGATGGCGCCGATCTATGCTTCGAAGGAGCTTTCGACAATGGCGTCGAAGATGCTTTACTTCCCGATGGCTCTTGGCGCTTTCGGGTCGACTCTTTCGCCGGGTGCTTCGACTCTCAGCGTTTAGATTTTTTGGGGTTTTCACCCAGGGTATCACCCTCAGCTGACTTCGAGGGGGTCGAGGCCGCTTTCTCGAAGACGCTTAGCATCTTTTTTCTGAATTCCTCCCACTCAGCCTGAGAGCTGTGTTTTGTGGGGCAATTTACTCTTTCAGGGGAACTAGAAGATGACGACAAAGGAGATCTTCTTCGTCTCTTTTTCGAGTGTCTAGACCTCGACGAGTGGTGGGAGCCACTTCGAGACCTAGACCGAGAATGCTTTTCGACGGTGAGGAGACGAATGTCTCGACTCTACCGCGGAAACTTTCGAGGAAGTTAAAACTGACTTACCTCTCTCGAGCTTCCCCTTACGCTCCTTCTAGGCTTTTGCCGTCATGGATAGGCATTCCTCACACTCCGAACACTGGTGTTCGATTCCCAGACACCACAAACAGATCCTGTGAGGATCCGTCAACGACATTTTCTTCCCACAGTCTCGGCATTTTTTGAAACCGGACCGAGGAGTCGTCGGGTCGGAGGAGGAAGCCATCGAGTACGAGTTGGTTTTCTCGAGGAAATATGAATATGTATCGACGGACGAACTGAGCAACGGTATTCCGAGGCACACGAAGCGCGGAAAAACGGAACTGAGCAACGGACGCTGCGCGTGGCCATTTATAGGCATGATGACGTCAGCGTTGATACGGTGGCTGTCGAGGAACACCTACTCGACGGATGTCGACGCACAGCGCCCTCTACAGGAAAAAAAAAATTACGAGGCCAGCAAGCTGGAGATACAAATATCAAAGATAAGGAATACGTCGGAGGACACAATCCCTTCGAAACACCATGTTCTGCTTATAGAATGGCAGGCAATCACCACGTATTTATAACACGGGGCAAGTTCACGCATGCGCGAAAAAGGCCAGTGTTACCAAAAAGCACACAGCCGAGTCGGCAGCCCCTTTGAGCTGTCACTCGAGACCCGGCCACAGCAGAGGACGGAGGTAAGCACGCATACAGCAGGGACTAGATAGGAAGAAAAGATAGGATGCAAATTCTAAAAAATACAACTCTGTAACTCTTACAGATCAGACAGCCCGATTTACCTGCATTCTGGTAAGACAATCAATGGAAGCTCTTGTTACTCAACTTACGAGTCTTATACTGATGTTATACATACAAGTACTGAACAACACCCCCTTCTTTTTGTTCGAATTTGAACAGGGATACAACTCTATGAATTACCAGTATCAAAGGTATGAATATGTTGAGAATTAATAAGTCTCAAGAATGTGTATCAGTAACACTGTATACGGTATTAATTTGAGTTTTCTCTATTCTTATATCCTACAAATCCTGTATGGACCACTAATCTGTTGGGGTATGTGCAATTTTAAAATCTATTTGACAATAGTGCAAATGATGTCATTTACACATGTGTAATGGTGTATTGGGACTACCCTTATCTGGATGATGATGTGAACACGTATCTAATTGACAATTGTGTCCACTGCGATAAGACGATATTTGATGATTTACAATCAGTGCCTAAGAGCCCTGACGATGGACACAGTCGGAAATGCATTGGCCACGAGAAATTGGGCACTGACCTGTCAGGCATAATACCAAAGAAATAATAAACTGTGACACTTCCGTGTCAGAAAGAATGATATACATTTGTGTCCACCTTGTCCCAGTTGAATTTTCTGAGTGAATTGAAATAAGATCGGTTTTAAAATAAACTAACATATACATCTCTGGAAAAAGTATCTAGAGTGAGCACACTCAGGAGCGGAAAGTCCTCCGCTCCTAATTTCTCTCTAGTTGTGTTTTATAACCTGGTGCCAAGGCTACAGGGTGTGCGCCCATGATATTTTTCAAATATACTATTTTCGATTGAACATAATTTGAATATTTCTGACCATTGCAGTGCCCACCCAAACCCTTTCATTTTGTCTATTGCTTTTGTGACACACACTGGGAGGAAACACAAAAGAAATGTACAAAGATAGTAAATACCATGAGTGCATTTATTGGTAGAAAGGGAGGCTGCTCACTAGAGATGATTTTACTTTTATATAGCACCAAGATTGTGTCAGTCCTGATGTATGGGATTGAGGTATGGGGCCATAATCTGTGTGGTGATATACGGAAATTCGAAGCAAAATGTTGCGGAAATTGCTTAGAATGCCAAACATCAGTTGAGTAGATACAATTGGAATTTGACTTAATGTGTAGTTTCTTAGCCTTCACACTCAGAGTGGCCATGTGTAACGAAAGATTGCTACATCTGGAGAACTCAACCATTATGGTTAGTCATTGATAGGCTTTCACCAAACTAGATCGATGCGAAAATATAGGTACCCTGGGAAAGATAATGAGCATACATAACAAATGGTTTGAAGGGTAAAGGCAAACAAATAGTGGCTCACAATGCAGGTCGCGTAAATGTTGGCTTAATCAGAAACTTCATAACTATAGCACCGAGAACAATTGGATTTGATTATCTACGAATGCAAATAGTGGACCATACATACAATATAGTATGCTCTGGCCCTCGAAACCGAATTACATCTCGTATACTGAAACAGTGGCCTCATTAGACAATATTTACTGCTCAAATTCAACATTAGTGAAGTGCTGGAGTGTAGAGGTGCAAAAATCGGTAATGATAGATCTGACCGCCTGTGTCGACTGTGTGGAGAAATTGCATTGGAAACATTAGACCACATATTGGGTGACTGCAAAAGTCTGATTAAGATTACATCTAATCATATGAAAACATAATGCAATTGCCTGTGATGACAGCTCATTAGTATGGTCAGGATTCATGGAAGGACATGACTCAAATTTGATATATTTTATGGTAAAATGTTATCTGAAATGTAGAGACATTTGATATGACCTATCCAATGGAATTTTAGATTGATGATCAGATTATACTCATGTGTTTTTAATTTAGTATTAAATTGTTATTCACATTTTAGAATGAATCTTTAGCTATAGATAATATATTGGAATTTTGAACTTGGAAGGTGGAAGTGTTGACATTGGAGAAATGTGTATATTTTGTGTGTTCACTTATACGTTGTTTGTAATGTATATACAAAGCCGTCTTTCCTTTATTTATATTAAATAAATAAATACATTTGATTCACTGTTTCCCAACGAGGCAGTCCCTCCTGTCAGGCCCCGGGGGCCGACAGCATCTCAGGGGCACACGCTCCAGCCATAGGTTCTCTTACAGGGATCAGCTGATCTGGCCACGGCGGGGAGCCCACTAGTCCTCGTCATTCGCCGAATATGCTGCGGTTGCTGCTACCGCATTTCCGGGAGCTCCGCCTCTCCAATAAATGTCCGGGTCTCACTCAGGGCAGTCCCTGTCCAGCAATGGCAGAGAGCTCTGCCAGCCCCGCTGCTGATATTCACACAGTCAACGCCTCATCTATCGGATCATGTAGGCTTCTCGATCTGCCACAGTAGTCAGGATTCTCGTGCCAATTCATGGAGCTCGAGAGCTAGGCAGCCATCTTAGTCAGCTGCTCAACAGAGCCCCCCGGAATCACCTTTTAAAACCTTGGCAACTCTCATCCAGGCCCCTTTCCAAACCTGACCCTAATATGACCGATGTGCTCTCCTTTACATAACTACAGCATTTTGTTCTTTCAGGAAACCATGACACTATCCTCTATTGAACTAAGGGGCTATTTGATTTTTACTTCTCCGACCACATGGGCTTGCTTGGGCCAACCTAGTGGGGGTCTGGCCATTGCCATTGACATTGGACTAAAATCTATCTCAGATCTATGGTTTGTATTTGAGGGGGACCTAGCGGTATGCATGACCCTCCCGGATGCCAGCCGTGACCTTCTATTGGTCAATGTCTATTGGAAGCCAGCCAGACATTCTATTGACTCCTTACAGTGCATTTTGAAACATCTGTTTGATTGCTGGTTAAAGGGTGATCACCATCATGCATTGATTGTGGGGGGAACTTTAATGCAAACTATGCAGCAGTGCATAAGTACAACAATACATCCACCATTTCTCCCACAGCACAGAACAATCTTCTATGGGGTGTGGGGTGGGACTCTTTCATGTCCGACTGGGATCTGGTACTACTTGATGCCTCCTGGACTGGAATGGGGTCTCCTTTCACTTGGCATATGGGTAACAAGTTTTCCTGGATCAATCACTTCTTTGTTTCTTCTAGTCTTACTTCCTCGGGCGGCAAAACATGCTTTTTTTTGCCCTTTTTTTGGAACCATCTGATGATACACTTCAATTCAAATTTGGAGGTCTATTCGCATGCGGTCTGTCTAGCTCTGTTCCCAGTGTTTCCTGAGGGCTTGCGTGTAGGTGGGACAAAGGTTTGTATCTAAAACTAGTTGGAATTATTTTTGACAGGGAGGGTTGCTTGTTCGACCCAGACGTTCCTCAAGGTTGAAAGGGCCCCAATAGTTATAGGCAACAACCAAACTCTGTTCCTTTGGACACCTTGATAGTCAAATGTTTTAGTAAACTTTCTCATGAGGCCAGACCATCTATTGTCCCACACCATCCTCACTACTTTGATGCTAGAATCATGACCTCTAAACGAGCTAAACAGATTAACATTGTGTTGCTTAAGCATAGAAAGCTTTCTTGGACTGAGTACATTATTGAGAAGAAGCGCATTTGCCAACGACATAGAAACTTTGTTATATCTCTAAGACATGAGATGTTAACTAGAGGCAATGATTAATTATTTCATTCATAGGCTTTATTTGGACAGAAAAAGTCATAAAAGCAACACTACATAAAAACATCACAAACAATACAATAAAGTTCTAAAAGAATTCCTCAATGCATCATGATTACCAGAATTAAAAGGATGGGGGTTTTACAAAGCAACTCAACAATAAATCAAATAATAATTGCCTGGGGTGGCTGGACTAAATCTTTAAACTTCTTCAAATGGACTCTGCATACCCAGCTCAAATAGCTACCTGTCATATAGACAGCTAAAACATCTGTAGTAACCAAACATTTAGCAATGGCTTCAACTGTTGTCCCCAGCCACAGTTCAAAAATAGTGGCTTCAGGAAGTATTTCTTCAGGGGCATAATCCCAGGAAAGAGTAATAAATAATGTCAGAGATCTTCAACGGGATCGCCACAGAGGGTGCATGCTGGTGGGAAGGGCATTATTCCATGTATGGAAAAGTGCTGCTCTATGCAAGATCCTAAAACAGAACTTTAGATATGCAGTCTTGTCCCTTCTTGGGGTGACGTAATCCAAATACTCTTCACACCCAACCCGTTCCTTAATTGCAAAGTACCGGGCCAGTGACTCAGAGGATCTGGATTTCATCAGAATATCACTCTCCAGCTTGAGACCGCAGCACTCTTCATCACGTCCTTAAATACAGACGTCATGACGGAAGGGTTCGACCAATACTCCCCTGGGCCCAACTCGGCCAAGGTGTTTTTTACATGGGCCACCCATTTCAGGGAATTACTCCCTTGCTGTGACAGAACATGCAGGAGTGCCTCTTTGTATTCGCAAAAGTTATTATTTTCACTATAAGTGGGCCCTATACAAAACAGGTCGAAGTTTTCAAATTGACTCAAACCCTTGCAAGTCAGTCTCAAGCAACACTGGAATGTTCGGTGCGCTGGTAGGCAGCTCATGGATGTTTTGTAAAAATGTATTCTCTGCCACTACCAGGGGTGCAATATCCATTTAGCCCCAGGATGCAGCCCCATATAGTGCAACATGTCGTGCCTGGTCTTTGTATGCCTCCAGCAAGACACGTATTGCCCCATTTCCATGCTTATTAGTAGTCAATAAGCAAGGGCCCCCACAATACCTGGCTAGCGTGGTCTTGGCCTTCTCAACCTGAAGTGCCCACCCACAGGACTCATGATTGTTACCCCCAGGTAGTCATATGCTACAACCTGCTCAATCACACCATCCTCCAGGGTGAGTCTAATGGCTTTCTGTATCTTCCTAACATTAGCATTAAAGATCATAGCCTTAGAGACAATGAGACTATGCTGAAATTGCTCATCAGTGCAGATTTAAACAATTCTGGTCCCAAATTAACAACCCCTCAGTCCAAAAAGTCTGCAACAGTATTCAAGAATCCACTTGGGTTGACTTTTTTCCAAGAAATTTGGCATGCCTCCTTCATTCTCAAATTTGTTGGACCCGTCCAGAGGCCCGGTAATCCCTGGCTCATCCCTGTGGGACATTGATGACATCAAATGGGCCATTTCTAGAGTAAAACTTCTAGGGCCCTGGACCTCCACCGTCTTCCTTCTTTCTTGCTTAAAAAGGATAAAATCTCATGTGCACGTTTTTTAAAACCCTACTTTGATGACATCTGTAGAACCCACATTGTTCCTACCTTGTGGTCTCAATCCATCATTATCCCGATTTTTAAAAAGGGCGATGCGATTACTCCAGTAAACTATATGCCTATTGGCCTTATCGACTCTGTGAGTAAGGTTTTCGCAATTCTCCTGCTAAGGGATCTGAATAGAAGCGTAATACAACTAAACATTCTTTCTTGTTTCCAAGTAGGCTTCAGGCAAAGGCCCATTTGATGTCTAATGTAAAACATTGTCAGGCGGGCTCTGTCTACATGGCTTTTTTGGATATGTCTTCAGCGTTCGATTGTGTTGTTCGTGAGAAACTATAGGGCCAACATTTGAATTGGGGAATTTTGCCCAAACTGGTCCAACTTTTTGCACTTCTGTACAGGAACTCCACTGAGGGTCCGTCTGAATCAATCGGGGGAGGCGTCGTGACCCATCCCCGTTTTGTTTGGTTTGCGTCAGGGGTGTATTTTGGCCCCCACAATCTTCAATGCCTATCTCAGTGACATTGAGGAGTTGTGGGAGGCCAATGGCATGCTTTCAGTGAGGTTGGGTCAATTAAGGATCCATTGGCTCGCTTAAGCGGATGATATCATCCTGTTTGACAGAACGTCGCTTAGCCTTCCAAGAAATTTGCACATCTTTCATTCCTATGCTCTAAGGAACAAATTTGCGGCAAATGGGTCAACATCCAACATTTTTATTTTCTCCAATAACTGAAAAGTGAAAACTATATGATGGTTCATTGGGTCGAAAGAGTGGAGTCGGTTGCCTCTCATAGATATTTGGCCTACAATCTCTCTAATACGACATCACTGGCGATGTGGAAATTTGCCTTGAAGGCGAAGTTGTCTCCTTTATTGTGCCACATGTAGTGGCTCTACAACAAGTTGTGTAAATTCTCTCGATTTTGAAATACTACCTCTTTAAAATTGAACCTGTCCTATTGCATGGGCTAGATATGTCCCTGTTGGATTTGGGTCCGTTTTTGAACTCCCTACAGGGTCAGATCTGGAAACACGTAGTGGGACTCGCTTCCATGCCTAACCCAATATTACAGCACACACTGGGTTTGCCTTCCTTATAGGTTCGATATCACTGGAGGCTGCTGTCTAACTATCTAAATATCTTATCTCTTCCGCCCAATTCTCTTTATGGCGATCTGCAACAGATGCTAATTATATCCACTTTCAAATCGGCAAACTCATAACACCCAAATACTCAATCTACGTGACCGCATTGGTTCGTCAACTGTCTCGACCGGCAGTGGCCAAAGTTAAGCTCTTTAGTGATGACTGGAGAGTCACTCTTGAGGCACTACCTGCCTATTCTTTATTTTTGGAATATTCCAAGTTTTCTCACAAGAAAGACCAACTCTCATTGTACTTGAAATGTTTTCTGTGCAATAAATTAAGACATACATATTAACGCTTCAGGTTCAACCAGTTTCACACGAAAGAAAGAACCAGACATTGGGCCTCTGCAAATTCAGACAGGTTTTCTTCCACATGCCGTTTCTGTAACCTAAAGGAAGTGTTAGAAACCCTAAGACATTGGGTACTGGACTGTCAGGTTCTGGATCCGATTCAAACCCACGCGTTTAACAAACACATTGTTTGTTTTGCTTCGCAATGTTCTAAGGAATTGTTTTGGTCCAGAATGATGTGAGGGGAAAACCTTTCTCTGATTATTGCTCTTGGTTGATTTTTAAATGTTGATGTTTTTTCTAATGTTTTTATTATGTGATGTCTTTTTGTGTATAATTTTCTTTTATGTGTTTTTTTTTCTCATGTACTGGTTTTGTGAAAGGTTTTATGTAAACCACAACATAATTATTTAAAAAAAATATTTTCAAAAAGAGTGGGAGGACCCATGCATCTTTTAGATTGGCAGGTATATTGCACAGGGAGAAGGAGTTGTTGATGAGTGATGCGATAAAGGGGGTGAATTCTACGGTGGAGTCTTTTATAAACGAGGCTGGGCAGATGTTCCCTTAGCATCTGGATGGCTTTAGGCCTTTGATGATTTTAGTACCTTCAAGGATAGAGACTCGGCTGAATTCAAATGAGAGAGTGGGTTGAACAGGACAAAGGGGGAGCTAGGGGTGCAATGGTTAGAGTTAGTTTGTCTTTTTTTCCCCACAATTTCTGATCGGAGTAAAAGTATTTTGTCCAATGGTGCCTTTTGGATGTTGGAGCACCAGGTGATGTCTTTAAGACAGCTATCTGGTGGGGAAACTGGTGATTTAACTTCTCGATCCAGAGTTGGCCTTTTCTATTTGCTCATTATAAGATGAGCTTTTAGCCTGAAGGATGGCTTGTTTGTAAGATTTGGCCAGTGAGGTGAAGTGTTCTTTGTTAGCAGCTGAAGGAGTCTGTTTCCACAAGGTCTTGGCTGCTTGCTTAGTGGAGCACAGTGCTTTAAGATTTAGGGTGTACCAGGCATTCAGGTGAGCTATGTGTTTGGGTTTCCATTCGCTCATATGATATGATATGATATGATATGGTATTTGTAACGCGCCTATACACATGGACTGCCTCATCGATGGCTAGTAAAATAATTTGGTTATATAATTCCACCATGGCGTTAGGATCACAAATTTTACGTTGGTAATCTGTTATAGGTTGTAACAGCGCGAGCATGGTGGACGGAGAGATATTGCAAGCATTTCTTGATGGGGAGGCTGGTGCAAGTTTCGGTGTGGCAACGGCTTGATTATTCTTAGGGATGGTAAAGGAGATAACATTATGGTCAGACCAAGGACATGGAGTGTTAGATATGATGTTGGTGTGGCAGTTAGCATCTGCCAGCCAATCTAGCGTGCAACCTTCGTCATGAGTGGGGACTGTGATGTGTTGGGTGAAGCCCCTGGTTTTGATAGAGTTGGCTATGGCCAGTGCATTGTCATCCGCAGGGTCATTGAAGCCCATATTTAAATCTCCCATGAGGATGATTCTGGAGGATGGCTTGGTGTGGCTTGAGAGGAGAAGTGCAATGGCTTCCTCAAAGGCAAGCAGGGGGCCCGGTGGTTTGTAGATTAATTGGATGATTTGTGTGGCAATGTCAGAGAGGGACAATTTGATTGAGAGCAGTTCCTCTAACTGGAAAACTTGGTTGGACATTTCTATGATAACCAGATGATTCTTGGCTATGATGGCTATCCCACCTCCTTCGGTGAGCAATCTATCCTTCCTGAAGATAGTGTAGCTATCCGGGATTGTTAGGCAGAATCATATGCAGTACCCTTTGGGAACACCACACACAATTAAGACTACAAGTGACAGTAAACAATATCCTTTGGTACAAGCCTGTACTACACAGTAAAGTGGTAGCGATGGCTGAGCAGCCAGACTTATCTCAAGACTTACCTCAAGAGTAAAGTGAGCAGTATCAGAAGTTACACAAAGGACAGCAATTACTATGGTTCAAACAAACACTGACTCAAGGTTTCTGAGTAAAAGAATAAACATTTATTTACACAATCATTTGTTAAACAGTTCACTAAGTAAAGAAGCAGAAAATCACAATCTTAATACACTACACATCACCCAATGGATTCTGGATAAGTTAAGCAAAATGGGACTCTAGCAATTTAAAAAAAGGAGGGAAAGACAAGGTTATTCAAAATCAAGCAGCACCAACAAGTAAGTAGGCGGGGCAATCTAGAAAAGGCTTATTACAATGAGGACTGAAATCAATAGGCCTAGGCCACTGTTAATGGTTCAAGTCTTTGCAGAGGATCACTTAGTTCAGAGTAGTTTGCGGTTAAGTCTTTGCCAAGAGTTCGAAACGAAGTTGGTCGGAAGAAAAGTTACTTAAAAGAGTAGAGAAGGATAAGCCCTCGGATTGGCGAAAGATTTTAAAAAATGTCACCGCTGTAGGACGAAACGAACAACCGGGTTTGAACAGTACCTTTAGAAGAAGAAGAATGCTGTGGCTGAGGCAGAAGTTCCTGGCAGAACCTGCAGGCTCACGTTTCCTGAAGCGACTGTCGGACTGACACAAAGGAGGAAGACTGGAGGGTCCTACACTGCCCAGGGAAGAAACCAGCAGCAGAGCAAAGCGACGAATAAAAGATGCGCTCCTTAAAACCCAAACAGGGTCCGGTCCTCCTGGCTATCCGGTTCACTGCAGCGATGCACAGTAAATTCGAGCAGGGGAGGGAGGCCTTGCTTGGTGTTTGGCGAACTGGTTGGTCCCACCAGCTCACAGGAAGAAGATTCCTTGCAGATCTTCTCTGTCATCGAAGTTTAGGAGATTTGGATCTGCATCAGGGCTTCACCGGGAGGTTCAGTAGTTGCAGCAGTCCTCCTTCAGCTTCTCTTCGGTTCTCTCGATCCAGTAGCGACTCTGCCTTCCAAGTTCCACAGAACTGCTTTTTATGCAGTTTTCCCCCTTTCACACAGCGTGGCTGTCAATCACACAGCAGGGTGGCTGTCCTGGCAGTCCAGTCACCTAGCCAATCAAACAAGAGTGCGACTTGGGTCTCCAAGGAGACCCTTTGCAGGGGTCCTAAATCCCCCCCTCACATCCTGTCTACCTAGACTCCCAGGCGCCTAAGGAGGGATTCTGTGCAGAAGCCCGCCAAAGGACGGCAAACAAAGGAACCAAACCTGGTTTGGCGCGCAGAGTAAAACATGAGAAAGACCTTTACAAAAAGAAATGGCGAATAAACCCAGCCGGAACCAAATAAAATTAAAAGGGGTCCAGCAAGTTTTAAGTTTGAGGCTACTTACTGAGCCTAAAACAGTACCAAGGCTATTTTCATAGTCCGCGGTTGGGACAAAAGGCAAGATACCACTGCCACCAGCCAAATCTTAAAGAAAGGAGAACAAAATAATGTTCCATGAGAAACAGACAAAAAGGGATAACTATTAACCCTTTCCAGTACTCTATGGAAGATAGTTTGTACTGGGTCTGTGAATTTAAAAAGACTAATAAAGTCAATGGCAACTTTACGTGTTCTGGGAGACAGTAATCAGCCCCAGAAAATGCAGTTGAAAGTGGGAAGTCTGAAAAAGACAACCCTGTGTCACTGCACTAAAGGTGCTGTGTGACACAGCAAAAAGATGATGCCCATGGAGTAGGTGAGACTCCACAGCCTATGATCACGAAAATGTAAAACACACAGCAAAACACATGTAAGAGTGGGGAAAAAAAGGCTCACATTCTTACCAGGTGAAAAAACTAAATCCTAGAAATCCAGCAAAGCTGATGAAGGACTCAGTAGGTGAGGGAAATTAGCCATTCTGGAGAATTCTCCCTAACAGGGATGACCAAGCAGAGGGATGGACGAGCGGCTGCATGCAGCCATGTTTCCATGATGGCTAATAAATCAAGGTTGTTTGGGCAAATTGATATTGATAATTTATTTCTATCGCGCTGGTACACAAGTGTTACAGAGCGCGTCAACGCAAGGGAGGGGAAAAGGGGATAACAAATCAGCGATCTTACTAGGCCCAGTGACATTGAGAACACGCAAGTGCATTGGAGAGGGGGAGGGGAAAAGTGCATGGAAGGAGGGAGAAGTGGAAAGTGCGAAGCAGAGGAAAAACAGATAAATAACAATAAATAAATAATAAAGACAACAAACAGTGTTAGTGCAGCCAGCAATTTGCAAGTGCTAGGTTTAAGGCAGCAGACAGGGTAGGTCTGATAAGTGCAGGAAGAAAAAGGGGGTGGCTGTATGGGTACAGATACAGACCCCAGGGCAAGGGGTGGCCCGAAGGCAGTGCGGGAGGGTGTCAGGGTGAGCAGGTACCTGGGCCCGGAGGACAGAGGGTGGCCAGGTGCACGGTGCCAAGAGAGAACAGATCAGCAGGGGAGAGGGGGAGCGAAGGCAGAAGAAAAGAGGAAAGTCTTGAGGTGCTTCCGGAACCGGAGATGGTTCTCCTCAAGTTTTAGAGTGGCAGGGTGGCTTTTCCAGAGGGAGGCCTCAGCTGAAAACAGAGATCTACCCCCAGCTCATTTCTTTGAAAAATGACTGACCCTGAGGGAGTTGGAGGTAGAGGAGCGAAGAGCTCGAGAGGGGAGGTATTTGCGGAGGGATAGCTGAAGGTATTTTGGATCCAGGCCCCAGAAAGCCTTGTGGACAATGCATAGGGTTTTGAATTTAATCCTTGCATCCACTGGGAGCCAATGGAGAGATCTCAGAGCTGGAGAGATACGATCCCAGGGCTTGAGGCCAAGGACAAGTCTCGCAGTCCTGTTCTGGGTAAGTTGCAGAGGGCGGAGAGTAGAGGCAAGTAGATTTATAAAGAGGCTGTTACAATAGTCCAAGCTAGAGAGAACCAGAGCTTGGGATACCATGAGCTTCTGGGGGAAGGAGAGGAAAGGCAGAGTACCTCTGAGGACGTGCAGTAGGAAATGTGACTTTTTAGAGACCTCAGAGATGTGGGCGGAGAAGGGAAGGGTGGAGTCAAAAATTACCCCGAGGTTCTTAGCCTTGCAGGTGGGGGTTTGGAGGAGGGCCAAGGGAGGCCAGCCAGAGTGTGAGGGGAAAGGATGGTGAAGGTGTGCCGATGAGGAGGATCTCCGTCTTGCTGGCATTCAGACAAAGATCATTGGCGGCACACCAATCTTGAATGGTAGTTAGGCAATTAGAGATGAGAGAGGGAGAGGAGGTGGCAGAGGGCTCCCTGAAAATGAGTTGAGTGTCATCAGAGTAGCACTGGAAATTTGAGCAGAAAGTGGCAATGCAGTGGGCGAGAGTTGCCAGGTATTGGTTGAAAAGCCACAGCGAGAGGTTAGACCCCTGGGGAACACCACAGGTAGAGAGGAAGATAGATGAAAGGAAGGACCCAAGTTGGACCTGGGAGGGTCGATCTGAGAGGAGAGAGGTCAGCAAGGCCCGAACCTGATCAGTGATACCCAGGTTTTCACAGAGACGGTTGAGCAGGATCGTATGGTTGACCGTGTCGAAGGCAGAAGAGAGATCGAGGAGGGGGGGCGCTGTTGCGCACATCGAAGATGGCCGCTTGATTGTGTGCTCCCGCTCCAAACTAAAATCCTGAGACTGGATATCCTGTTATATGCCGCCAGGAGAGCTGAAACTTGAGGCACGGATGGCCGAAGTACCCGTCCATACACAGTGAAAATCCTGAGCTGCTGCGAGGACTCTGCCCTGAGTTGTCCCCACTCAATCCTTGCCCGGCCCCTGCCGGGGACGCGATCCACCCGAGGGCTCCACGGTGCGGAGGCTGGAGACCGTGGATCGGAGGAGGCGTGAGGCCGCAGTGGGCGGGGCTTGCGCTCTGGCAATGCGCTGAGCCCTCGCACCCAGTGGGGGACGGTGCTCGGGGCCGCAAGGACACAAGGCACTGGCGCTGGGCTGGTCGCCTGTCTGAGGCGAACTGTGAGGATCCCCAAGCCGCTCTGTGTCGGCTGAGGCCAGAGCGGGGCTGTCGGTGCGCGGCTGGGGACGTGCTGTGCGAAAGGGACGCTCGGAGCGAGGTAAGGAGGCTGCGGTGCGGCGAGTAGGGGGAAGGTGCCCATACACCCAAGCCATACGTGTGAGGTGGTTTCGGGCCCCCCCGGGCCCGCGCCTCTGCAGCTGGATAGCGTGTCGTGATCGGCGGGGTTCCGCTCTGTGGCCGCTGCACCTGGGGGTGTGTGTCTTCCTGTGCTGCTGGGCTTTGGGCCGCGTGCTATGAGCCGCCCTGGCTAACTTGGCTGTGCGCATCTTGTAAATCCTATTAAATGGGCCCCTAGACCTCCCCCGTGGAGTGGTGACACCAGTCGAGATTACACCACAGGGTCCAGTGAGGAGGTGAATTCATCATTGATCCGCTGGCTGTGACGGACCGGCCCTCAATCCTCCTGCTACTCTGACGTTGGCCGGTCTGGGGCCCCCCAGACTGACTGGCCTCTGGCACAGACCTGCTTTCTTTGACAGCTGAGGGCAGATATACTCTGGAGGCCACGGAACTGCTCCTTACTCATTATCTTTATTGTAATATACGTGGGAGGACACAGTCCATTGGAGGCAGACACCCCTGCCCCCCTGGAATCCCCCCCTTTCCTTTCTCTTTCATTGCAACACTAAGCTACCGCCGCCAGTATCCGCACCTGCGGTTGACAGGAGTCGGGAATAGGAAAGGGGGAAAAATAATACCACAAAACAGTGAAAGCCTATATATAAAACGAGCGAATCACCGAAATCTGGGAAGACGGGCAAGACCCCCAGCAACAAGACGAAGGGCCCTATGGATGCTTACACGGGCGGCCAGACCCAGACCATGGCTGCAGAGGCATGTGCTAGCGCTAAAGAGACCCTGTGCACCGAGGGTGAGGAACAAGAGGACAGGCTAACGACAATAGTGCAAAATGGGTTCCGGGCAGTTAACATTAAGCTGGATGATATAGTATCCACTATAGGTTCCCTCAAAGCAAGGGTCGAAAAGGAAAGTGCACGTGTCACTAAAACGGAGAACAGAATAAGCACTAATGAGGGTTCCATTGCACACCATAGCAGAGATATCAACCAACTCAAGGAGGCCATGACCAAAATGCAAAACAAGTGCGAGGATCTGGTATCGTGATCAAGACGTAACAACATCCGCGTGGTGGGAGTGGCAGAATCCTTTGGCAAGGGTCAGATGGAAAAGCAGCTGGAAGTACTACTTAAAACCTTATTCGGCCCGGAGACATTCTCAGACCATTTCCTCGTGGAGAGGGCGCACCGCACATCAGCTGCGCACCTAAACCAGGAGCACCCCCACGTACAATAATTGCGAGGCTCCTCAATTATAGGGACAGAGACACGATACATTGAGACCTCTATACCCCTTCCTCCCAGATGGGGCAGACTGGCACAAAACAACAGGCCCAGGCCGGAAGACTAGACGAGATGTGGGGGGGGGTTTGCATATTCTTTGCTGCTGAAACAGGCTGTGCTTGTGTGTGGAGCGGACTTCCTTCTCGTGCTCCTTTGAACTGAACTACCTACAGGCACTGCGAGCTTGGCTCTTGCCTGATCTGTTCCGCTTCCTGGTGGAGGCGGAGTTTGCACAGACCACGTGGGTGATCACGTGACCGGCAGCTCAGTCAAAGCTGCGCTCGAGCCGCCCGAGCGGCGGATTCTTTGCTGCTGAAACAGGCTGTGTTTGTGTGTGGAGCGGACTTCCTTCTCGTGCTCCTTTGAACTGAACTACCTACAGGCACTGCGAGCTTGGCTCTTGCCTGATCTGTTCTGCTTCCTGGTGGAGGTGGAGTTTGCACAGACCACGTGGGTGATCACGTGACCGGCAGCTCAGTCAAAGCTGCGCTCGAGTCACCCTTGCGGCGTTAAGCCCGTGAGGGGTAAAGGGCGCTGGCTGTTGTGCGGCTGCTGGGAGCTGCTGAAGTTGTGAAACATTGCGCAGAGGCCAAATAAGGGTATAGTGTCTGTAATTATTTTCTGGGGTACCTATTAAGCAGACAATCCGTATAGTATTTTATCATTAATTTTAAACAGATCGTTTTACATACATGTATGGGATTGCTTTTATTCTTTTATCAGCATTTGTCATTTTAGTACTGCAGCGTGTTAAGGTATTCCTCTTTTAGTATTGAGATTATCATATGGTCATATAAGTGATTGAGTAGGCCAGTAATCATAAAGTTTGGTAACCCTCCTCGGTTCCCATAATGGGAGTCACACTCAGAAGTATGGGAAGTATCCCAGAGGAATATATAGTTCAGGGGGGTAGAGTCCCACCACAGGTGGTAATTTCTCTTCCACATCCTTCTCAAGTGACTCAAGTAGTTAACAAGGGCTTAGTTTCCTCTATGGTAGTAGACACTTTGGTAGTCCCTCAGGGAATTTCCACTCCTCCGGGTATAGAGGGCCCTGGGGATATTGGACCGGAGCAAACTAATCAAGTGGATTCAATGGCAGAGGTGGTGGGAGTTATAAATCGGGCTTTTTTAAACATTGAATCTAAAGTGAACTCTTTGGCAGACGAACCACTGGTGGTGGAGCGAGATTTAGTATCAGATATTTCTATATTAGCCCCACTGTTGACTCATGAGTTTTCCAGGAAAGTTCAAGGCCCAAGAGACCCTAAAAGAAAGATTTCAACAACATCAGTCCCTATACCTAAAGAATGGGGTTATAAGGAGAAATTGTCACAGTACCAGTTTAGCCAAAAGCAAGAGAGGGAAACTGCTCGTGGGGATGAGGCCACCTCGCAAAAATTCAGGTTAGTGAAGGTGTCAAACTTGGGGATGATGACTCTATAGTGGGGGACCCAGTGATCGAGGATGAAGCAATAGAGGCTGAGGAGATAAAATAAGTCTCCCAACAGGATCAGCTACCCCCAGTAGATGAGTTATCATTCCCAGTTCTTTCTAGAATTATGGACTCCATGGACAGAGGCTACGACACATTGAACTATGAAATCCGGGAGCTTAGGAAATCAATGAAGGAAGTATTGAGCAAAGTGCATCTATTGGAAGGCTTTATAATGGCAACCTCAGTCTTCAATACCCCAAGCCCGATAAAGGTGGTTAGTGAAGGGGCTGTGTTTGTACAAGGCGAGAGAATGGGAGTCAAAAATATGAAAACACAGGGGGAGAATGCTGAGTTAAAGGGAGAAAGCCTTTTGGTGGTACCTGAGGTATCCGGAATAGTCCTCCCATCGGTATCAATGTTGGGGAAGGAACAGGTTCAGGATAAGAAGATGTTGAGTAGTAGCCCAAAGGTAAAAAAAACAAGTTGTCCTAACAAGTTGAACTCATAGGGAAAATAAATCCAAAAACTGTAAGCTTCCACCCTCACAACAGAATAAAGGATCACGGAAATTCCTCCGTAATCTAAGGTTGGCAGTGGACAAACATATGCAGATTGATAGAGACATACTAGATCAGAGAAAGAAAGACTTTTTTATAAACAGGAAAGGGGGCAAAGTGAAGGAACTAATAAGGTTCAAGGAAGTCGATAGGGTTTCATCTGTGTTGGAAAATGTACAGGAGGGGGATAGTCCTTCTTTCGATCTAAGTAATATATCTGTTTATCCAGTAGATATGGAAGAGGAAGAGATTGAGAAGATTAAGGATCTAGAAGCCCCAAAAAAATATTGAATTTGGAGCAGGTAGAGGAGCTGGCAAGTGTTGTAATTTGGAGGAAAGACTGTTGGTTCCACCGCATATAATAGCAGGAAGGGGATTGGTGAATCCTCTGGTGGAAGTCCCGGAAACAGGAATACCAACGGCACCTAAATTATATGCAATTTTTGCAAAACCTGTGGTGGTGAAGGCGGACTTGGGGAAGTTGCCTCCACCCAGGGTTTCCTTAACAGTGCCATTACCGACCCCAAGATTAATCGAGGAAGTAGGTCTGGGGATTCCAAAGAGTACGTTTTTGGATTCATTGAAGAGGGTGGGGGAAAGTACGGGGCAAATAAAATCGGCCAAAAAATGGAATTCGAGGCAAGCGGCTAATTTGCAAAAAATGATGCCAGATAACGGTGAGCTATGTATTTTCTTGAATCGGCTGTTCGAAAGTTCAAATAGATATCCCTTAAATAGACATTATATCCTGGATTTGATGCAGGAAATTCCAAATCGGAAATTGATATCGTCAGGGGACATTAAGACGGTAGAATTTGTCTACGATGATTGTCTAGATACTGTAAGACTTCACTTAAGGTCACACCTAATAAGGGAAATAATAATGGGGGAAAGAGAGAGTTTCTTAGCCCTAGGTTTTGAAGTTACAGACACAGGGCCCTCAATATTGTCAACTCTGGCTCCCATTTATCAGGCAAAGAAGGGTATGATGCAAGATGAAAGAGAACGATACAACAAGGAGATCTATAGTTCCAGAGGGTATACACAAGCTCCTATTGGTAGAGGGGTAAATCAAGGAAGGGAGGAAAGGCGTTTCCAACATACATGATGGTCTAATTGGTCATTAATTACATGGAATTTGAAAGGGTTCAAGAACATCATGAATAACCATGAACTTTTCTCGAATTTTGATATAATCTGTTTGCAGGAAACTTTTTTGCTAGACACACCTATGATAGATGGATTTAATACAGTCTACGTTAAGGCCCGACGGGGAGTAAAGGGTAGGCCATTTGGTGGACTACTAACAGCAGTTAAACGTTCTTTGGGACTTTCCATGCAGGTAATTGATGTAGACAGGTCGGACATCCTGATTGTACTCTTAGAATGGCAGGAAGATGGTGAGAGTCTCGTAAGCAAATGTTTTTTGGTAAATGTTTATTTCAGTCCCCTAAAAGACAAACTGGAAGAAGCCTTGACAGCAATTTCTTTTACATTAATGGGTGAATTCCCGGATGATGGGGCTTCAGTGATAATCGTTGGAGACTTTAATGCAGAATGCTTAGAAGAGAATTGGTATTTAGAGAACAGAAAGTTTGTCTGTAAGGAATCCCGGGAGAGAGGAAAGAGGATTATCCAGGAATTTGAGGTGTGGAACCTTAGCATTATTAATGGTAATACACAGATGGATATTCCGCCAGCTTTTACATGGCAGAATGGGTTGTGGAAATCAACAATAGACTACATTTTAGACTACATACTCTTTTATCGTGGCCTCTCTTCACGATACTTCTTAATTGCTTGGCCTCTCCTCAAGTAATTTTACTCAATATTTAACACTCATTATTCTCAAGTTGCTTTACCGCAGCCTCCCTCCGTTACTCGTTTCTCCCTTATCACTATCTCCACTCACTGCCCATAGACAATTTTGCCACCATACTCAGTTTTACACACCATTTGTGTGTTCAACTTCCGACTCTTGGGATCGTCCGCCTCGTTATCGCCTCTTCAACTTTTTGTTCGTTCAGCTTTCTGTAGACGCTGTGAGGGTTTTTTGTGGAAACCGGGGGACCCGTCACACCCTAACTTGCAAGCTTAAAGTTTTTAGCTTCACGTCCTGGCAGAGGTTGTATGATATTTCCGGGACCCCAAAGCTTACTTATCTCGATGGATTCTTTTGAAACCATCCTCTGCTACCACGTGAACTGGGTGATCTCCAGCCCTTTAAGATGAGTAGCAATACCCCTGAGATGGATGGGGATGCAGACTTTATTCATACATCAATAATCAAAACGACTCAGGTAGTTGGCGAAAAGGTTACTGTTTTAATATCAATTATCTAAAACAGGGAATACAGCGTCCATGATGTCAAGCTTCTAGTGTATTAAAAATACTATTTTCTAATAGGCCTCTGACGTCTTTATTTTTTTCAGGCCTTCTGAACAGGAGCTGTTCTTTCACACGATTTTGTATCCAATGTCAGCTCACACCAGCCTGATAATACCTTGGCTTCTTGGCTTGGCTTCATGGCTCATCCAGCCTAGCCTTTCTGAGATTCACTTGGTAATTAATTTGTTTTCTTACTGCGACACACTGGAAAAGAGCCGTTTCTTTTTTAGTCCAGCTCTGCTATAACACGTAGGGGAAACATCCATCCTTTACTCATTTTATGCATATATGTATATGTTGGCGCATGCCGCAATCTATTCACTATAAAGCCAGCCTCAAGAATACTTTGTCAGCTTGTGTTTCTTTGCATATGTACATGTGTAAACTGACTTAACATCTTCATCATTTCTGTGGCATATGCTTCTTCACCTTGATCCCAAGATGTCCCTTATCCTTGATACTTTCCCGATGCCTTATAGAAAATCTGCATTCTCTTGTCTCTGCATCTCTTTTGTGTACGTCAGCTTGACTCTGCATGACGTCACCATTCGTCTTGGTCATTCATTTGCTCTGCTTTTTCCGGGATTTCATTCAAATGGCCATCATAGTGTACCGCACGTGTCTCACACTCTGGTTCCCAACATATAGGCAATATGGGTGACGTGGCTGAGGTGGGGGTTCTTGGATCCCTCTCTACAAATTGCTTCCAACTTGTGAAATCAAATGAGAGCTGGAGTCCTTCCCCTCCATATGGATCCATATATTCCATGATATGGAGGACACTTTTGTCTATAACACGGGAAGGGCACTGTTGGGTGTAGGGGACTCGGTGGACATTTGGAAAACACTCCTGATGGGGAGGTTGGCACTGTGTAAGATGGCAATATTCCCAAGACTATTGTATTATTTCATGGACACTCCATATATGATTTTAAAATATTTTTTTAAAGTTGTTAGATACTAAGATTGGGGAGCTGCTGTGGGGAACAGGACGCCGTAGGATGGCATTAGAAACACTTCATAGGCCCCGCTTATAGGGAGGACTATTACTCGAGTCATATTTTATGGCTACCCAGCTACAGACGGTAACCCGGTGGGATGACTCACTAGAGCGAGATCAGAAGTGGCTCCTTAATAACCTCCTGAGACATAGGGAATGGATTGAACTGCTGTGGGACCCAATGGGCACAACTGGGACATGAAATATATGGTCCTGCGAGAAGTGTGGAGCAAGCTCCCACAGAAGTTACACATGCCGAGTACGTACAGTCCAGCACTCGCTATAGAGTTTGAAAATGTTCTTCGGGAGGCTTTGAAGGGTTTAGATATTGGTAAATTGTGAAACAATGGCTGTATAACGATAGGGGGCTTTTTTGTAAAAGCGACATTGATGACATTTGAACAATGAAGACAGACGTATGACATGCAGCCGGGCTCCTTCTTGGTATATGCATGGATAGTGAAAACACTGGAAAACATGTGGGTAGATATTCAGAGGTACCGGAGACTACACCATTGCTACAGTTGGTACTGACACAAGAAGGGGGCAAAGGAGATCTATCACAGATATATTCAGGCATTCAGGAACAAAAGCAGGAGTGTATTGGATATGAAGGCTAAATGGGAAAGAGATGTGGGATACGAAATCCCGGAGAAGAAGTGGGCTCATGTATAGGATCAAGTTAAACAGGTATCTAGAAATGCGTGGTTCCATATCATCCACTTCATAGGCTGTAAAAGACCCTGGTGAGATTATACTCAATTACTGCACATGCATCTCACTGTTGTCCACGGAGTAAGAGGAACTCAGCAGGACTTTGGCATATGATATGGTAATGCCTGAAGATCGAAGTTTACTGGAATGAGACACTATCTAAAATACATTTATTGGTACATGGATCGTATGAGCGCAGACCTGAAGTGTGCCTGTGGGGGTTATTACCGGGGAGAAAGAGGGACAAGAAGAGGAGGAAAATGGTGCAATTTGTGTTGGTTCTGGTGAAAAGAAGAATCCCTATATCATGGAAGTGCCCAGAGGACCATCACTGCTGTCTTGGGTGAGCGATGTTCAGTGTTGGGGCAGAGCGGGGGCTGAAATTATTAGGAAACAAGGGGGACAGGGAACGGAGGATAATGAGGGTATGGATTGGGGACAAAAGTTAAATGAACTGATGATCTCACCGGACTTATGACCACCGTAGAGAGAGAATTGGACAAAAAGAATAAAGAAAGTATGAAAATGTTAGGATTGGAGGGCAGAGGGGGATAAGCAGATGGAACCCTAACCCCTATTCGAAGCAGGAAGCAGACAGTGAAAAAAGAAACTATATTTGTGTCCGTGTTTCATAATGCTGTGATGCCACTGAAAAGTGTGACGTTGTGTACAATCTAAAATAAAAAATAAAAAAAGAATACTGTCTACTTCATGAATGCCTCAACCTCATCATCTCTCCCCACAGACATCACAATATTTACACAGACAGATAAATGAGTACTTCAATAATAAGCCTAGAGAATTCATAGTATGCTTCACTGTCTTTATTGAAATTCAAAACACCAGTATAACATACAAATCATTGAGGAACTACATCTCCCATTTAATATTTAGAGAAAATGTAGTCCCATTAATAAGAAACCCAAATAGTTTCCAACTCCCAATGGCATGCCCTTCCAGTTTTAAAGGTCCTTTCCTCAAGATAGCTCATCCTTTTTACTCACAGCTCGGAAGACAGATAAGTGACGCTTGATTTTGTTCTCTTATATATGCAGAATTTAAGGCTGTGTGTGAGGACACTTTGTCCAATTTATCATAGTACTCGTGCTGGGAGTATTGTAGGGACTTGGATGCTGCACATCTGTCTTTGTAACCGTCCCATCCCACTGCCCTGGCATTTAGCCGTTTTTTTTTTCAAAGTATCAGTTTTCTGTCTCCAGCTCTTGCTGATATCTTTGCTAAACAAGGTGAGAGGTGGTGCGCATTTTCTCATTCTTTCCTTGACAGGTAGGAGCAGCAGACTCGTATGGGAGTGGAGGACCAGATGACCTGGCAGAGTACCAATTCCTGTATACATTCTCAAGCCTCATCTACAGCATACCTGATAGCCCACAGTTACTGATGCCCAGACAGAAAAAAAGAAAACCTAACAAACACAGGTTAAGCATTCAGCAGGACTTATAGCACCCACTGGAGGTGGCTTGTGCCTCACACAGGGTGTGAACACCTTCATGAATATTTGTTCTGTGAATGTATTGTTCCCTTCTATGACCTGCTCTATTTCAGGTATCTTACATTAGGTCAATGACCTTCTCTGTTTCAGGTATCTTACATCAGGTCAGAGCTTAAGGCTGAATCGTCAGGCCATGAGGCTGAATGCTCCAAACATAAGGCAAATACTCAATAGTCAGAGGGAGACCTAGTAGCCAGCTTTAGAAAGATTCTAGTTTCCTCTCTGGACCTGACAGCGAGAAGGGCTGTGTCAGACTTTATGAAGTCAGTTCAGAAGAAGCTGTCCAGACTAGACCTGATGCTACATGCTGATAAAAGCAGCGCCATGTCGCCCCATCCTGCAATTGAGCAGGGGACAGCTAGTAACAAAAATCTGCAGAATTGGGTCACCAATCTAGGGGAAGGAACACACACACCTGAAACAGAGAAAACACATATATCCCTTCCAACTGTGTGATTAATAAAAGGGGAGGCAATCCTTCTCGCACCATGGACCCCTTCAACCAACAGAATCTGTCCGTCCTGTATAAGTTAAGGCAGGCTGGGCCCTCATACCTGGAGGAGCTAGCACAGCACCTCGGCTACGGGACAAGCAAGGATCTTAATCAAGGTGAGAGTGGGATGTTTGATCCAGATGATATTCTGCATCCCCGGTCGACTGAGAGCCTCCTGAAGAGTGGTAGAAAATGTCTACAGGAAGTTCAGGAAACCTCTGGACAAAGAGGTGAATTTCCTGCTAAGGGTAGACTTGGTGGACAAAGTCACTAATACTCCAGAAACAGAATCCAAGATTCTTGACTTTGTTGACAAACAATAGAAAGACCCAACAAAGTTAATGGAAAGGACTTTGAGATTGTGCCAAAATAAACTACAAGACCTAGTAGTGCATTTGACCAAAATCCTGGACCTGGAGGATGAAGCAAAACCGACAGTAGAACCTGGAGTTCCTGTGTCTCTGGTAGGTTGTTAAAAGAGTGCTATGTGCTTCTCGGCAACATGAACTGCTCCATATCCGCACAAAGGTGCAGGGGCATCCAACTGCAATTGGGCCCTAACCAAAGGCAAGTTCAGAAGTGGGCCCTGTAGCTAAGGTCAACTGTTGGGCTACCCCATTGTGAAAGGTGAGACCGCCCAGTGCCGGAAGAATACTAATAGGGTGAAAGCTAGCACAGATGTTTTCAGAACTGGAGACAAATCACAGGGATGCTTCGCTGATTCAGACTGTATAGTGGTAGAGTATAGAACTTTATGGACAACCATTTCACGACCCTGATTTGATTCTGCTTCACTTCTCTGACAAATATTTCAGCTAGTCCACAGAGAAATTCAAGAGTTGGCAAAAAGGGGGCTTAATACCTTTTTGAAGATGCAAAGTGGGTTTCCACAGCAACCTCTTTGCTATGACAAAAGGCAAAAAACTGAGAGCAGTACTACATTTAGAAAGTTCAACAAATGGGTATTTTATCACCATTTCAAAATGTAAGGCGTGCATCTGCTAAGAGACATGCACCTGCCAGATGATTAGCTGACAAGGTAAGACCTCAATGCTATATTTCTGATAGTATTGATTTTTTAGCAGCACTGGAAATTCCTCCAGCAGTGATCAAGTAAAGGGAATTCTACAGTCTGCTGTTTGGTCTGTCTTCTGCCCCATGATATTTCACCAATTCGTTCAAGCTACTAACAGCAGTCCTGAGAAAGAAGGGATTCCAGATGATCCTATATCTGGTTGATATTATTTCCATGTCCCAGGAAAAGGTCTGCCCTAAGAAGCAGGTTTTCAGAGGACGTACACCTGCTTCTAAGTCTAGGCTGTCTAGTAATTTGGGAAGTCACTGTTAGTCCCTTACTGTCATATGTAGTTTCTGATGTTTTTTCCGTTGATACCAAATAGGCTACTCTGAAGCTTTGAGAGCAAATAATGTACATCAAGAGATTTGTCTCCTGTGAATCAGCCTGGAGTTGTAACCAAGTTAATTTGTAGACAATAGGGTGAAATACTATATTCTCCTGCTGATGGACAACATCAACCACTAAGGAGACGAGAGATCTAAGATCTTTGATGCTATTGTGTGAATTCAGTGTTACCAGGACTTTCAAACTTGGTAGGAAATTAGAACTCAAGGTACCCCTGTGATCGCAGTGACCAGACAAGCACATCTTTCAGGAATTGAAATACATGCGTGGCCCATGTGAAATAGGCCCGTTTTCCTCCCGGGGCATAACACATCTTCCACCCTTTTTCAGTTGGCATCCAGATTGAGGTAAAAGCGAAGAAAATATATGAAAACATGGGGTCTTTCACTAGAGTATGGGTTTCACCCATTAGCCATGATCCCCACCCAAAGTTCTAAATCCAAAGAGGACAAAGGCAACCAGATGGATCCTAATAACATTTTAGACAGCATAAACCTGGTTTTAAACTCTACCATAACTTTCTATGTTGATAGACCTGCAAGGATATCTTCGTCCTCCGAGGAGGGTATGAGCCCCCAGGCTAGTAGTGGCCTGGAAGATTTCCGAAGTAGATGAAGATTCCAAGGGCTTTGAAGAGGGGCTGAAAACGGTCTTTTGGCTCCCAGATACTGCCAAGAGTTACCAGTCATCAAGAATGCCAGGAATAGCTGGCTTCTCAAAGGGACCTACATACCACCATAGTAGATGTAGAGCATATCTTGAATTTCTTTTACTGGCTAGCCGAAGAGGGCAAGGCGTATAAGATATTAAATTCTTATAGTTTAGTTATCTCGGCAGATCACAAATATGCAGATGGTGGCCCGGCCGGGGAGCATTTCCTGTTTTTTATGTTTTTGAACAGTGTTAGAATGGGATGTCAATGAAATTTTAGGTTTGTTCCAATCGTGGCCAAATGATAAGCAATCTTCCTTGAAGGGGCTGTTGGTGAAGTTAAGAATGCTTATATGCTTGATATTTTGTAAGAGGGTATAAGATGTTAGAGCTCCGAATATTGACAAGACTTTTTTTTCCAATAGAAGAATTTACTTTCCATAATTCTCAGAGAACAAAGACTGAGATTAAATCTCCTATGGGCTATTCAAACACAGCCTCATCTGTGCGTGGTGGAATATCTCAAACCTATGAAGAAAGGAAAACGGATAAAGAAAGGACTAAGGATCTTAGGCCATCTAGGTGTAGTAAATTATTTCTGTCTCTCGGGGAGTCCTAAAAATCAGTCTCCTCCCCACTATAACCAAATTGATTCATGGCTGAAGCAGGAATATATGTTACCCACTTCTAGCCTACTTGGTGAGGTTAAAGGATAGCCTACATGTTGCCGCCAAGTCAGGAGACTACTTTGAAGGAGTTCTACTGTAAACCAATTGAAAGAATGGCCTTGTTGGTCGTGAATAATCTTTGAATAGGCATAATACTAAGCCTCCAGTCACGCCATGGAATGCCGGGTTTCTATACATTTATATAGGAAATTCTTCACTTAAAGAATCAGAGACGAGTACTAACTCACCCAACGATGTTTATCATTCACTATGCTAGTAAATGCAGTTTGCTAACAGAGATACGATGAGTATTGAATTACTATCTTTGGTTTTGCCTCTCTATTTAAGCTTTAGGCAGTTTAACGTCTCAGCTCAATTGAGAATGATGTACAGTTTAACTTCTTGAACCTAAGGATGTGACTGTAGTTTTGTATAATGGTGTATGCATTTACTTCCCTCCCAAAATTCTCACAGAACATCGGCCCTAAGGATTATTGGCTGCATGAAGGAATTTTTGTTACTGTAGACGGTGTTGCAGAGAAACAAGCTTGTGCTGATGACTTTTTATGGATGGAAGGCGATGTAATTGAGAGACCATAATCACATGGGTTTCTTGTTAATGGGACTAGAGTTTCTGGAAAGGTTTAATTGGAGATGTACTTCTTGAATAAGTTGCTTTACATTGCGGCTCCGACCTTCAATTAAGAAAGTGAAGAATAAAACTCCCCTCCAAGCCTTTAAAAAAATAAACACTTTCTTTTACAACTGTATTGAAAATCTGCATTATAGCCAATCAATGAAAAGAAACTAATTGGAAAACATTAGGTTTCTTGTTACTTACGTTGTGCTCGCTTTCCATAACTGGCAATTCTTTTTGACAACTTGAATTTGACTGTTGAAACTGGCACTACAATAGACAAAATAAATATTGTGAATGTATTCTTAAAATTTTAGTTATAATCAATTACTATACTTCTCTCTCGAAACAAATCAGCATCTACTGTGCTAATAGCTTTAGCATTGACTTGAGAGTCTGCCAGATGAAAGATGGGGAAGAAAAATGGTGGCTTCAGTTGGATAAAATAGGGAGCAAAGAGTGAGAGAACAAGGGGTTTTAAGGGATTGAGGAGGATGTGGAATTAGGCAAAGTGGAACTGTCAGTAGTGAAATAAAGACTGGGAGAAAAATAGGGCCTCATTCCGGAATAGTTGGAATGAAGTCCATATTGTCAATTTAAGGGTGTGTAAATGTTTACGATAGTGGAACCACGACCAATGGCGGGGCAGAGCATACGCTGCACTGGGGCAGAGATATATTCCAGGGTCACACACTGTGGAAACAGAAAAATAATATGAGGCCGGGAAGCCCAGAAAGAAACACACCAACACAGGTTACAAAGAACATACAAGTGCTTTATTTAAAAGCTACAACAGTTACCAAAGTCAATTGACAAACGGATAGCTATTCGGCTCTCAGAGTAACATAACGAATCTCAACGAGGGTTCGATGCGTTAGGGAGAGACCACACATTGGAATACTTGGGTCTTATATACAATTTGTCCAGCCCTTGGCCAACCCTCTCGTGGGTTAACCATTCTGTGAGCCAGGCCTATGGGTTCCTTGCCAGGTCAATCCTTTAATATATGCATTTTGATTAGTTTCACTGATATAGTTGTACATTTACATATAGGTCAACGGTAGGACAAGGTCTCAGTTCGCGACACCGACAAGTGGCCTGCAGGCATATTAATTTATTCATGTGTACGGAGGTCACAACGGCCAGAATCTTACTCAGAATGTCATTCGGCCTCCATTTTGATGTTCAGGGTGACTTCCATATAACAAGAGAACCTAAAATGGCGGCTTGATCCAAGATGGCGACTTACATTACTTTCTCTAAGGTCAAGACCTTGCCGTGGAGTTTGTTCGCATATGATGTTTAGACAACTTGGCGTAGGCCAATACACATACAATTGTTACGATAGGAGGCATAATATTGTTTCAATTCCGGCAAACCCTCCTTTTGGCCTATGCCAAGTGCTACTATCATTTCTAATATCTTTGTAAATAACTCCATGCATTGGCGTCCATACATCCTGAATCATTATCCATAGTATCTATAGCCATTAGGTCGTTCATCAGAACCTCTTGTAACACAAACTCTTTAGATGCTGTATCTGGGGCATACATTTTGTGCCCTACTGTGCTCACTGCTTGAGCACAACATCCCCCTAACATTGCACATATACTAGGTAGACATTGGAAACAGCAACAAAGGAATAGCAGGATTCCCAAAATAACCAGTCTAACAGAAAGCACCTTCCAACCCCAGGATCGTAGAGAATCCCAGAACCAGGCGCTAATATTCCAATCTCCCACAGGAACATGCACTTCAGAACTAAGGATGTGCAAGTTCTGTATTGCTTTGAAAATTGTCGGTGAGGAATCTGGTACGAAAACACAGCAAGCGGACCCCACTAATTTGCATACTCCACCACGTTCTGCCAGGATGACATCTAATGCCATCCGATTTTGGAGTGCTACCAATCTTATTGCTTTTTGTTCTAGTGTCATATTGTAGAGTATATCCGTGGTCCGGTTGATGGTTCTCTCCAGAACCCTTGCTAGTCCCCTAATATTTTCAGAATTTGCTATCTGTCCCCAAAATGGCACAACTGATTTTGCTATATCTCCCAATACTTGCCCAGGGGTATCTCCGTTCTCGTCCCGCCGTGGGCGAGCTTTAGAAACTTCCAATGTACTAGCTATGAATACCCCAGGTAACAGGATTCCTAAATAACAGGTTCCCTGCCAAACCTTGGGCAACCAGGGAAATGCTAAATTACCACAAACGAAATAGACAGGCCCCCCTACATACAGAGGCCTGTTCTCCCCGGTCAAATTTACAATGTTCACACAACCTTCAAAATCTCCCATTGACCGAGTGCCATTTCTTTGTACGCAAAAGGGGACTGAATCGGGGCTATGATTAATAGAGTAGGAAGGAGGCACAGCGTCCTTATTGCCTATCGGAGCCATTTTAAAGGAAATTAGAGTTTGAAAAGGAAGAGATAGTTTATCAGATGGCCTAATAGAAGCAACATTAGGTTTACTTCTATTTGCAAAAAGCGAGCATCCCAGGGGAGTCAATTCACGTTTCTCAAAATCATTTAAATTAGTTCCATCAAAGTTCCCTGAGATGCTGTCATTCCAACGGCCAAAGAATAGTACTCTAAGAGAGGCATAGCAAGCAGTCGTTAAAGGTAAAGGGTGAATATACCATCCTAGCCCCTTGTTCTCATGTTGCGGTAAATGGGTACAAATCCAGCAATTACTCTTATTAAAAATGGCATGCGTTGAATTCATTATTATCATTATAGTATTATTATGGTACTTTCGTCTATGCTGGGAGTCTCTAGGTGACAAAGTATGAAGGTGTACAGAGGGAGTCAAAGCAGTAGGTACAATTTCGATTGGCAGTAGAGGTTTTAAAGGGTAAATATCTTCAAAGTACCAAAGTCCCACAGCAGTAAATATACAAATTCCAATTACTATTAACACAACACAGAAATACGTTTTCGGGGCCCAGGCACATTGTTCGTTGTCCGAGTTGGTCACCCCCTTATTTACAAGTCCAATGCGAGCAGCAGCAGTGGAGGTGGCAGGCATCGTAGTTTCTCAATCGATGACCCCAATGTTCGTTGCTGGCGACACTACAGTCGGGCGACTTCTTAGTCCTTCCCCAACCCTAGCCAGCAGAATCCCTTTTTTTTCCTTTTGTTCAAAAAGAACTTTCTTTTACAAGAGAAAACTTTCAATCACTTCTTCTTTTCAGATGCACAGGAAAGATCCGTGCCGTAGTTCTATTTTCTTCGTCGAAGGTCGTACCTGGTGGTACCCGGTACTGTTTGATCCGGAAATAAGGTGTCATCACTTCCTGAGGGAAGCAACGTATTGGAGGTGACGGAAGTCGCAGAACTTGAAACAGTGTTTTCCGGAAATGACCTTTTCAAAGAGTGCGGAGACGAAATGGACTGTTCCCCAAGCTCCACGGGCTCAGAGAAATTCTCCGACACACTCACAGCGCTGTTTGCTACTCCAGGAACAGAGATTGTAGCATCAGCGAGGGGTTCTGCTTCTTCTGTAACGTGTGGCGTCGGGTGAGGAAGTTTCTTGACATGTGTCGCGTGGATCCAATGGTTCTTTCCAGCCACCCGTACTGCTGTTTGGGTGACCAACAGCACCTGGTAGGGTCCCCGCCAGCGAGGCGCGAGACAGGAAGACCTTTCGTAGGCCTTCACTAGGACCCAACTTCCAGGCTGAATATCGTGTCCTAAGCCCGTAAACCGTACAGGTAAAGCTGATTGGACCTGATGATAAATGAGATACAAATTTTTAGTCAACTGGTTACAGTAGTCTACAAGCAATACATTCTCGACCTCTCTCAGGACTTTGGGCTTCGGAAGGCCCCAAATGTTAGCAGGTCTCCCCATCACTACCTCAAATGGAGAGAGCCCAGTCTTAGTTTGAGGTGTAGTACTCATGGCTAACAATACAATAGGTAAGGCATCTGGCCATTTCAGTTTGGTGCCGGCACATGTTTTTGCAAGCTTATTCTTTAGGATACCGTTATGTCTCTCTACCAACCCAGCACTTTGAGGATGTCTAGCCGAGTGAAATCGTTTTTCAATGTGTAACGCTGTGCATATCTGCAAAATTACTGCTGCAACGAAATGGGGACCGTTGTCTGAGCAAATTACCCTAGGTAGCCCAAATCGTGGAAAGAATTCCTTTACCATAGTCTTTGCAGTGGTCATGGCAGTAGCATCCTTAACGGGGAAAGCCTCAACCCATTTACTAACGGCACAAATAATCACAAGAACATATTTTAGATTGTTACACCGTTCCATCTCAATAAAATCAAAGTGGATGACCTTGAAGGGAACAGAAGGGGCCCCAAAGCTACCCCTTGGAGTTACTGTCCCCTTCCCCACATTATGCTGCAAGCAAATCATACAATTCTGAACATGTCGCTTTGCAATCTTCAAAATGTTATCATTCACCCAGACTTGTTCTAACATTTTCGTGATCTGTTGAGCACACACATGCGTAGGACTGTGTGCCATCGTAACCATCGCCAGCACATATGAATCAGGGAGCAACCATTTCCCTTCAGATGTATCCACCCAACACCCATCGTCATCCAGTTTCCCCATCCCTTCGGCCCACCTTTTAGATTCTTCTATTGTGGCATATCAGTTTGAATATCTCGCACAGACCCAATACCCTCATCCATTACATAGGCATCTCTTGTTTCCCTTAGTGCATACATGTCTGCGCTAAGGTCTGTGGCCGTTTGCCTGGCTATCTGGTCAGCAAAAGCGTTCCCTTTTCCCACATCATCTACGACCTTACGATGTGCTGCACATTTCATGATTGCTAACTGCCTAGGGAGTGAGAGTGCCGAGAGCAATTGCACTATCAGGGGACCATGCTGAATCTTGGTCCCATGTGAGGTTAGGAACCCTCTTTCCGACCAGAGCCTCCCAAAGTTGTGAGCCACCCCAAAGGCGTACTGGCTATCAGTATATATGTTTACTGTATGCCCTTCGGAGAGTTCACAAGCTCGGGTCAACGCTATAATCTCTGCCGCCTGCGCGGAATTATGAGGAATTCTCTTAGTTTCAACAACCGTACTCAAAGTAGTAACTGCGTAGGCAGCTGTAGATGTACCATCTGGGAGTTTGAAGCAGGAGCCATCACAAAATAGCTCCTCTTCCGCATTGTCCAAAGGAGTATCTATAAGGTCTATCCTGCCCTTCGTTTCCTGTTCAGTAGTATACAGGCAGTCATGTAATTCTTCGTCACCGCAGACAGTATTTTGCGGGAAAGGTAGGAGTTCAGCCGGATTAATTACACAACACCTCTTAATTTGAATGTGAGGGGCAAACAGAATTAATTCATACCTTGTCAGCCGTGCAGAGGTGAGGTGTTGCGTTTGGGTTTTATTCAATAGGACATCTACAGAGTGAGGTACCATCAAAATTAAATCATGGCCTAGGACCATTCCCTCACTCTGTTTTACAGACGCGGCAGCAGCAGCGACAGCTCGCAAACATCTTGGCAAAGCGCATGCGACAGGATCAAGGGCGGAAGAGTAGTAGCCGCACGGCCTATTCTTCCGTCCGTGTTCCTGTGTTAACACAGCCAAATCACATCCATCACATTCATGCACAAACAACACAAAGGCTTTGTCATAATTTGGAGTACCCAGAACCGGTGCACAGCATAACGCAGTTTTGAGAAGCTCAAATGATCGTTGATGTTCCGATTTCCATGGCAGCGGCAAAGAAATGCCCTTCTTTGTCAAAGCCATCGGTTTTATCACTAGTGAAAAGTTTGGGATCCACAACCTACAGTAAGAAGCCATACCTATTAAGGCTCTGACTTCCTTCTGTGTATTTGGAACAGACATGCCAGAAATGTGTTTTATTCTTTCAGTTGTCAATCTTCTCCCCTCCTTTGACAGGAGGTAGCCTAAATAGGCGACCTCCTGACAACAATATTGAAATTTCTTGAGCGAAGCTTTATGACCCTTTTCAGCCAGATGAATAAGCAACAATACAGTGCCTTCTTTACAAGCACTTTCAGAATCTGCAGCCAAAAGCAAGTCATCGACATACTGAAGCAGTGTACAAGTAGGTGGCAATTCAAGGGTATTAAGCTGCTCTTCCAAAGCTCTACTATAAATGCTTGGACTTTCAGTATACCCTTGAGGTGCACGAGTAAATGTGAACGAACGTCCTCCCAAGGTGAACGCGAACAAATATCTACTCTCCTTGTGTATAGGAATACTAAAGAAAGCATTCTTTAGATCCACAACACTAAAGTGCGTAGCTGTAGCAGGGATCATTGTTAGTATCGTTGTTACATCAGGTACAATTGGAAATTGTGGGGCAACAACTTTGTTAATAGCGCGTAGATCAATTATGAAACGGTATGGTATTGCATTGTCGCCTTTCTTGTATACAGGCAAAATCGGGCTGTTACATAAACTACCTGCAATCTCTTCAATCACTCCTCGATGCACAAAATCAGAGACAATGCACTTCAGAGCACGCTCGCCCTCAACTGATATTTTATATTGCAGAATGCGTGGTAGTGTAACTCCATGCTTCAAAACTATTTTAACGGGCTCAATCTGTAGCACCCCGACATCATTGTCGTCAACCGCCCATAAATATTCCGGAACACTAAACTCAGGAGGCAATGGTAGAGTCAAAAACTGAGAATTGGGATGTTGCTGTGGTGAAACCGTCAGTCGCACTCCGTCAGAGGAACAATGAATTACTGCATTCAGTTTCTTCAACAAATTTAACCCCAGCAAATTCTCTTCACAGTTCGAAGTTAGGAGGAAGGGACAATGGTCCGCAAAGGGATCCAAAGAAACAAGCACCGGCAAAGAAACCGGGCAAGCAATTGGTATGCCAGAAAACCCTACAGAAACATTTGTTTGCCCTGACAGTGGAATGTTTGGAACCTGGGAATGATCAATGGAGCACTTCTGTGCTCCAGTGTCTATCAAAAACTGATGTTTCCTATTCCCCACTAACAATTCAACGTAGGGACCTTTCTGATTAACGGGAATAGGTGAAGGTGACAAACCCTGCTTCGGGCAGTCCTAACGAAATAAAATGTCGTCGGAAGGAAGCTCTTCAGAGAGGTAGGCAGCAGAAGGGTGATCAAATATGTTTCTCGTGCCCACACTCGAAGTCTGATTTTCCCGTGAAAAAGGTTGCTGAGGATCTTGCGAGAACTGACCTCTATCAGGGCCCCCCGCTCCGGGGCGACCTCTAGGTCGTCTACCCATACTCCTGAATGCATTGTTTGACCTTTGGCGAAGGACGGGGCACTGTGCTCGCCAATGACCTTCCTGGCGGCAATAGGCACATTGATTAACATTCACAGGACCCAAAGGAGCGATTCCTTTTGGGACATACTGACCTCTGGTCTGTAAAGTACCTCCTCTGGGATTTCTAACAATTTGTTGTAACAATACCTTAGTCTTCAAATCTCCTTTCCTCTTCTCTATTTTTCCTTTTTCATTATTAACACGGTTCTCATAATACTGAGCCATGTGCAAAACTTCAGATTGGGATTTCACCTGCCAAGCGCTCTCAGAGGACATAATCTGTGGCTGGATGTCTGGCAACAATCCACGTACAAATTTGTCCACAAACAACCTTTTCCCAGACTCTGTGCCTAAGTCCTGTCCACTGAAGTCAGAGAATACCTGTTCGAATCTATTAAAGAACTCGGTGGCACCTTCAGTTTTTCCTTGGACACAGGCCGTAAGCTTGTCCCAAATAATTCTTTTCTCAGGAATTATGGTTTTCAATTTAGCGACAATTCTATCAGGCAAAGTAAGTATTACCTGAGGTGGTTTCTCACCAGCTGGTCTTTCCCCATCAAGCCTAGCCATATTAGCCCACGTATCTCCCAACCCTGGCACATCGTCTATTGTTCGAACCTGCTTCCATAAATCTACGGGCAGGAATACAGGGAATAGCAAGTCAATATCACTTAAGGTGAACACTGCAAAACGGACTCTATCTCTTTGTAGAATCCTGTCGGGTTTTTCCTAATATCGGGAATTGATTGTCTAATAGTGTTCACTTCCTGTCGTGAAAACGGGACGTGAACAAATTGCGATACATAATGTGCAGGGATGTCCACAGCGGGTGCACCAGTCCAAGCGTTAGCGGGAATCTCAACCTTTGGGACAAATGTCGGAGGAACCTCCCACATAGGCAACTGAGATATAGGTAACTCCGACCGCTTACTAAGCAACAGAGCCAGGTCGAGCGCTAAGGCAGTCGAAGAAGTGTCGGGCGAGAAAGCCCTTTTACAAATACCCAATAACTCTATAGGACAACTAACCTTCTTCCTTACACATTCTTCCTGCAGGTACTGTACCATTACCTGAATCACCTTCCTCTGCATTTCTACTGTATACTGACTATACGTGTCATATACTTCATCCGGCGGTATCGATGAATCCGAGATCCATCGAATCGCATCTTTGGTACAAATTCGTACTTCCTCAGGTGCCGATCTACAACACGGAAGGAACCGTTTCTGCACATACATACTGTCGTCTTCATCATCCTCATCCCGTAATTTCTCAAAGTCCCTCCTATACTCAAACAATCTCTCAACATGACCATGTACTTTCTCCTCTGTGTCCCTCGAAAGTGGTAAAGTATTTAGATCCCTCACCCCTTGTGGGAGATCCGTATTATGTAATCTACCCCACATTACACATAAATGAGTCCCCAAACCTTCGATAAAAACATTTTTCTCGGGAAAATTGCCCATATTTGATAATGTGGAAAAAACTTTAACCTGATCACCTTTCTCCATACAGTGCTTAGCCCATGCAAATAATTCCCGTTTCTTGTCTGCAGAAACAGTATTTCGAGTGACAATCTTTGACCCCGCACCCCGATCAACTTCAGTCAATACAGAACCACTCGGGAGCAGAGGTGTGGGCAAATTCAATGAGGGTGCAACTATCGGCGCAAGAGGAATGGGGTGGTAGGATAGGTGGAGGAACAACAACTAGAGGAATAGGAACAGTAGGTTGTACAGGGGGAACAGGAATAACAGCAGGAATGGGCAGAGCACCAGGGAGAGGATCATACGGAGGTGGCGCAGAGGCACCAGGCCTGCGTTCGTTTAACAATTTTTCAATAAATTCTTCGGAAGCATGAAAATCTTTAGAGGGATACATTTTCTGGATACCGAGTGAGAAAGCCCTATCCATATTTTTAACTGACTCCGAATGTTTTTCCTTATGATATAACAACGCCTTTTCGGCATTTGTTTTATGACGGCGTGCATCTTTATCCCTACTTTTAAGCTGCTGCAACGCTTCTTTTTTCCAATTCTGCAAAACATCAAATGCTGCAGGTCTGGCCTTCGTTTTTAGCAAAACCGATTCTAGGTATTCAATATGGGGGATCTCAAAACTACCATTGATTGGCCACTGAAATTCGGAGGCATGTCTGGTTTGTCTGTGCCAAATATCATTAAATACTATACTTCCAATGCCATACTTACAGTACATAGTACATGCCGGCGACCCCTCCTGTGGTGCCAGGCGGCTAAATTCCAAAGATTGTCGATCGCTGCGGAACAGAGCCCTAAAGCAGCTAGACAATTTCCCAGGCATTTCACAAAAAATTGGTGTTACCTGGTCAATAATTGTGTCTGCAGATACAATACGCCAAATTCAAATTGTCAGGGTTAAATTAAGAGTCGGGTCACGACTGCACCTGACCATACGGTTTGCCAAAGAACTTACCTAACAAATTTTACCTTGTGTTTGGTGGTTTCGACAAATCTGCCCGCCTCAAAAATGGACCCTCGTCAAGATGCTGTGTCAGACCACACGACTATCGGCCAAGGATCGGAACGTGCAGCGCTGCCGAGGTATCGCGTCTCGTTCGGTCGGGCCTGCAGTATCACACCGTCCGATCCCGGTTCGATAGTCTGCGTCAACCTTCAATGATCCGTCATCAATCTTGAGGGTCCCTGTTCGGGCGCCAACTGTGGAAACAGAAAAATAATATGAGGCCGGGAAGCCCAGAAAGAAACACACCAACACAGGTTACAAAGAACATACAAGTGCTTTATTTAAAAGCTACAACAGTTACCAAAGTCAATTGACAAACGGATAGCTATTCGGCTCTCAGAGTAACATAACGAACCTCAACGAGGGTTCGATGCGTTAGTGAGAGAGACCGCACATTGGAATACTTGGGTCTTTTATACAATTTGTCCAGCCCTTGGCCAACCCTCTCGTGCGTTAACCATTCTGTGAGCCGGGCCTATGGGTTCCTTGCCAGGTCAATCCTTTAATATATGCATTTTGATTAGTTTCACTGATATAGTTGTACATTTACATATAGGTCAATGGTAGGACAAGGTCTCAGTTCGCGACCCCGACAAGTGGCCTGCAGGCATATTAATTTATTCATGTGTACGGAGGTCACAACGGCCAGAATCTTACTCAGAATGTCATTCGGCCTCCATTTTGATGTTCAGGGTGACTTCCATATAAAAAGAGAACCTAAAATGGCGGCTTGATCCAAGATGGCAACTTACATTACTTTCTCTAAGGTCAAGACCTTGCCGTGGAGTTTGTTCGCATATGATGTTTAGACAACTTGACGTAGGCCAATACACATACAATTGTTACGATAGGAGGCATAATATTGTTTCAATTCCGACAACTCTGATTCAGTCAAGGGCAGGCTGTTATTAGCTTGCTCAGTGAGTGGTCCCCTGTGTTGCTGTCTGCATCATGAAGAAGCATCAAATTGTAAGAGCGGATGAGAGTGGGCTGTTCCTGCTGGCCTGCTTGCAGGCACTGGTTGTTTGCATTTGCCAGCTGCCCCTTGCTCCCTTTGTTTGCCGCCGACTGCAGTGGATCTTAAGCAGTTAAAGGAGATTGAATCAGTTGTATAGCCGGGAACAAGGGTCTTGAGGAGAAGGATGGTGGTTGTTACCTTTCCTGTCCTCCTTGGATTAGCTTTTTTTTCAACTCTGTGATTGATGCGAACTTTTAGTGAATCCGAGGGCTCTCTATCAAGGGGCTGACTAACTTGAAGTTGAACGGTGTTGGAAGCCCGCGTTGGCAGGGATCCCGTCCGGAGTTATTGCCAATATTACAAAGGCAAGGCAAGGAAAGACGATGATAAGAGGAGCCTGTGCTAATAGCGGGGGATTGTTCTTTTATAACCTTTTGCCATTTCCTCTTGGATGTCCATTGTACTGAGCCGGAACTCCAGAACTGACAACAGCCATTCCTAGACTGCTTGCACTGTACTACATCACTGTGATTGCAGCATCAGGCATTAAGGTACTTGTCAGGTTTAGGGCTCTGTGTGGGGGGATCATGGCGGCCCCTCGAGCAGTTGAGCGGGTCTCGCACAATTAAGCCCATTGCTCTGTCAAGAATTCAATAACTTAAGAACCTTAAGGCCTGAAAATTCCTAAATGATTAAAAGATCTAAAGAGCTAAAGATCTAAAGAACTAAAATATATAATATAGAGCATGCTTACTGCATGCCATCTAGATCTTTAACCATGAGGCCTTGTGTTGAGCTATTTGCATGATTTGCACAGGCGGGCTGCTTTCTTTTATGGTTGTATAGTTAGGCCCAGCTTTGTTTGATTGTGTAGGTGTACACCATTCTAATAATATGTTAACAGTACTTTATTAATACGTTGAAAGTCTAGATTTTCGATTTTGGTCTAGTTTTTATATTGTTTGGTATAAGCAGTATTTTGCACTTTAGTACCCCGCACTTTAGATGTCAGCAGCATATACCCAGTTATTCTGTTTGTCCCATGTACAGTCCTTGTGACACACATTGCACTCTCCACTCTAGCTTTTAGCTTTTAGTAGCAGTACCAGTAGCAGTATGCACTTTAGCTTTTAGTAGCAGTCTGTGATACAGAATTGTTTCTTAGATTACAACCGACCCTGGTTGATACTTGTATAAGCTGCTTTACATATTTTATGCACCTTATACTGTACTTTAGCTGCTGGTAGCAGCCAAACAGCTATCCAGTTATTTTTTTCTGCAGTCTTGTTACATATTTTGCACTCTGCATTTTAGCTCTTAGCTTTTAGCAGTAGTTTGTGACTCGAGGAAGACTAGATTAAAATCAGCATCTGTTGATTTATCATGACTAAGAGAAATGCTGTGAAATCTCCCCTTAATAGTGTGGCTGTTATACGTTCAGCCATTTTCACCAGCTGCATCGATGAGGCTAATGCCATGATAAGTGAAATAGCCACCCTACTATACAACATTAGTCAATTGTAGAGAGATCCCACTTTTATCGCCATCAAAATGATGATAGTTGGACATGTCCTGAGTTTCCGGTCTTACTCCCGCCCCCTTTTGATATACTTTGGTATAAACCTAATATAAATTTGATATAAAAAAAGATATACAAAATATTTGATATCGATTTTATATCAAATGTATATTTGTATAGGAAGTGGGATGTTAAAATCTTTTTTATATCTTTTTGATAAAAAATCTATATAAAGATGAGAGCAGTGGGCGACGGTGTTGCTTGGTCGAGCTCTGAGAGTAAAGTGAGTTCCGAAGACGGGACTGTGAATCTAGGGTTTTGCAGAGTGAAGCGGTAATGACGTCACAGAGGGGTTCCAACCGAGGCGATAGGAAGCGGATATCAATTTTATATCAAGTTTTTGATATCAATTTTATTGAACCCCATTAATTTTTATACAAAATTTAAATACATTTTCTATTATTTTTATATAAAGTTGGCATACAATTAATAAGAATCCGAATTTGTTTGTATACATTTTATTTATTTTAATAATTCCAAGAATGTTTGATATAAATTTTGATCTAAAGGGATGATTCTAAGGCTATGATGGCGTAGGGGGAGGGGCTTACAACCCAGATTTATAGCCTTTGTGCTAGGCCTGGTAAACACATGCGCTCTTTCAACTTTCCAGTGGCTTTTCAGGGAATGACAATTATGAACAGCTACAGTTACAATGATGGGAAAACACTCCCTTGAAGCCCAGGTGGCTCCGAGGATAGTTATACCCCTTATTGTCTAATGGGGGGTGATGAGCCGGAAGAGGGGCAGGACTTGATGGCGCAACGCGAGGCCAGTGTGATTCGTGAGAACATGTCTACACTCTGTTGGCAGCGAGCCGACGCTCACTGGTACGGGTAAGGGGCGATATGTTGGTTATTGCATTCAAAACATTCAGGAGCATGGGCCCATAACAGTTTCTAATCTGGAAATGGTGACCTGGAATAGCGAAGACGTGGTTCTAGAACAGCCTCTGGTTGTGATACCAGAGGTACCATCTGCAAACGAAGTGGGTTCTGATGACAGTGGATAGGAATTCATGGTTCCACAGGCGCCATGGCGCCGGAGAGGGACTTTGCCCCACTGGAGCATCGGGAAAAATGGGGGTCCAAGCGCCCTGGCTATCGGACAGCTTATTATCCGGTGGGCATATTTTAAAGCGGGCATTTGCATTTTGTAGGGCTCACAAATTAGCTATAGTTAATTGCGGGCTATACAACCTACAAATAATCCCTTTCTGAAAATGAAGCAGTTTAGACAAGGTTGTCCGATGTGTGTTATAAGTATCGCTGAGAAAACAGTTTGTAAGTGGTGGGATAAAGTATACGAAAGACAGTATGGTAGAGCAACCTGCATGGGGCCCTGTAAACTGACCTACAACGATTGAGACTGCATATGTTTTCATAAGTATTTAAACTTATTTGCAGGAAAGCACCAATTTAATGTGAAACCCACCACTGGATGTGCACAAGGATTATTGCTGGATTTACTTAAAGTGCATCCAAGTATTATATGTCCACGGCTGTTGTGTTATCTAAAAGCACCAACGCAGATATGCAGAAGGGAATGTAACAATCTTTTATGTATCGCAAACACCAGCCACCCGCTAATGGACTGTTAGGCAGAAACCTGTGCAGTTCCCTCTGGGACCACTGCAAAAGATTTAAGACTACAGGTGTTTGGCAGTAAACCCACTTGGTAGCAGTCTGTACCACACAGATTCACTTGGTAGCTGTGGCTGAGCAGTCAGACTTCCCTCAAGAAGAGTTAGGCAGTATACAGAGTATTCACAATAGGTCAAAAGAACACAGTAGAACAAGAAAACACTGACCAGAGCTTGGTGTAAAAGAGATATAATTATTTATTTAAAAACACATCTAATAAAACACACTGGCACTAATATCAAGCAGTTCAAAAACATGGTCACTAAAAGATATACACTCCCTTCAATGATTAGTTAGACAAGTCTTAAGTAAAGCAACACTTATTTTCAGACAGCGGTGAGCGCTTAACGAAGATGGCACTCTAATCAATCGGTTTAAAAGGGAGAGAAAGGCAGAGCAAAGGTAGAAAAAGATCCCAACACTTTCGGAAGAACACAGTAGGAGAAGAAGGCAGGTTAAAACCGAAAAGTCAAAGTTAACAAGGCCGGACCCACTTTAAGAGGCTCCGGTCGAAATGTGTCCAAGGTCACATGGTTGAAAGTGCCCAAAAGTCTCCCAATAAGTTCAGAAAGAGTTGGACCAAAAAGAAAGGGACCAGTTAGATGGTCAAGGCGGCCAGCCCAGTCCAGAAGGTTAAGGGATTATTATTACCTTGTAGCAATCTTTAGAAAGGGAGGCCTGGCGGACACGGTACCTTAAAATGGTGAGAATACTCCAGCGGGGGCAGTTGTTCCTGGCAGCGGGTGCAAGTCGGTGCTTCGTCCGAGGGAAGAGAGGATCTCGTCGGGGAGGAAAGCAGGAGTCCGTTGCACTGCCAGGGAAGAAACCAGCCGCAGAGTTCTCAATTAAAAGGAGCGGTCCTTTTATTCGCGGTCCAGTGGTAAGTGGCTATCCGGTTGCCGGGGTGCTTGGCATGGGCAATTCGACCACAAGACGTCCTGGGATGCGAGAAAAAGAAGGTAAACTGGTTTGTGGCCACCAGTGAGGGAAAGAAGACTCTCCAGCCGGGAGATCTTCTCTGTCGTTGGGAAGTGGTGAGTCGGTTCAGCAGGTCATCGTAGCAGGTCGTAGCGTGTCGTCGTAGCAGGTCAGCTCAGCTTCTCACTCGTCGGATTTTCAGGTCCTGTGGCGACTTCTGAAGTTCCAGTCCCAAAAGCCCTGCTTTTATGCAGCACACCCCCATTCACTCAGCCTAGCTGTCAATCAAACATGCTAAGTGGTGAGCCGGCCGGCTCACCACTTGGGCCAATCACACCAGAGTGCGACTTGAGTTACCAAGGTAACTCAGTCCAGGGTGCCTAAACCCCCTCCCACACCCTCTGTGGTACCCAGACAGAGTGGCACCACTTTTGGAGGCATCTGTGGAGAAGCCCGCCAAAAAGTGGAACAAAGGGCTCGACCTTTGGTTTGGAGTTACAGAGGCGAACACAAACGCCATTTTAAAACCGAGTTCTAGCAGAAAATACCAACCAGTGAATTAATATTAAATAAATACCCCGGCGGTATGTTCGAGACCATAAGAATTAAATAATTAAAGTTGGTAACCTCGAACAATGGGAAAATCCCATAGAGATATATTTGCAGACGAATATAAAAAGTAGTATCCACTGCCACCAGCCAAAACTCGATCAGGGGGGACGGAGACATGCCCCCTCGAACAACAGACCCCGGGGCAATCGAATTGCCCCGACCAGTACGTCCACAATATGATGGTTTGTATTGGTTTCTGTTCATAATTTGGGACTAGCAAAGCCAATGGTGACTTTACATGCCCTGGGAGACAGTAGTCGGTCCCAGGGTATGGAGTCTATGTTGGGGGGTCACTATGACACCCCTGTGTTACTGCACGGAGGGTGCTGTGTAACACACATAAGAAAAACATATGAGACCCTATGGAGTAAAAGACCCCATAGCCCATGAAACACATTAACATTCAAAGAAACACCATAAATCATGTCCAAGAGTGAGAGAAAAAGAGTCTCATTCTTGGCAGGAGAAAAAAACAAACTCCAGAAATCCAGCAAAGCTGCTGGGGGACTCACTAGGTTAGGGAGAATTCTCTGTTTAGGCTGAATTTCCTAACATGGACAACTACTGGCAAAAGCACCACAAACTGGGTATTTGTGATTTAAGGACATCGGTATGTGATTTAAGGTCACCGGTGGACCCCTCATTGTGAATGAAGGCAGCCAACCTGCAACAGAATCTTCGCTGCATTAAAGGACTGTGGCTGTTTGAAAGAGAACTTGAAGAATTTTTGTCAACCGTTTCTCTATTATGTTTTTTTTGCTTATCGGCATGGTGAAAGACAGTCTGTCTATGAAGTGACTGCTGATAAATTGGAATTTGTAGCTGATATGATAGTTGTGCAGCATTTGATAACACAAACTATTGTGAATAAAATCTGAATAAAAATCACTGTTTTAAATGTTAATAAAAATGTGTTGTTTATAATACATAGTTGTGTCTTTATGTTCAATGGTTATGGGGGCGAGCATGTCCCAACATGAAGCTGCTGGAAATATATTATGACAAAGGGATGTTAAGTATGGAAGGGTGTCAAGAGCTTGTAGCATCATCTGCAAAAATAAAAAAGCCAACATTTGAAACAAGGACAGAGTTCTACCTTGTGTTTTAACTCATACAGTGTGATTAAAAACAAAGAAACTGTTTCTCTAAAAATTGTTGACCCTTACACTTCTGAATAAAAAATTAAAAAAATCAAAATCAACAAGCGATGTGTGTTATTATACATAATACATTGGAACACGTAATGAACCCCCAGACTGTTTTATGAATTGTATATGAAAGATCTATTTAATACAGAGAGGAAGAACAATTATGTACAATCTGTTCAATGCAGAGAGGAAAGGTTTTAATACAAAGGAAAAATAAACATGCACATTCAAACACCCAACTCTCAGGCACTCAGCAAGGACAGGTGCATCGCCTGTGTGGCCTAGATTATTTAGAGGTCGAGAGATGGCAGGGGCACTGTGGAATAGTCAGGGGGTGGGTAAGAGATTAACACCAAAATAGTTAATAGCCATAGGGATGCGCCAATCAGCCTGGTGCCAGTGTTCTTTTATCAAACACAACACTGAGAATCTTTTGTAGTGTGAAAGTGCTAATTTCCTACTGTTTTTTATCACGCACTATACCCAGATGTGTAACGATGATAGACTTTGGGGTGTTACACAGGACTTCCTGTACTAAGGATTGTACCAGATCTTTCAAACTGTCAAAATGTATTGTGACAGTGTTGTTAACGTTCAGCGTTATACCTTTCACCTTCATACTGACGGTCCCTAGAGATGTGCGATTGGCGTATGTTTTGGGACCCACGGATACAAACTCCACAATGTATTCACCGGGAGCTAACTCCGAAGTTAGATCCCCTAGCTGGTGGCCAGTTGACATCTGTGGGGCGGCTGACAAAAATAACGCTATCAGTATCATGGTACAGAACCCGCTCTTGCAATTGATCCATCACAGGAAACAGTTTTAAGTGAGCGGTTGTGACCGCCGCTATAAACATGTTTGTGTTGTCTGAGGTTGTGGGATATTGCACTGTGTAGTACCAGCACAGACGTGGAGCATGTCAGTGTCTGTGACGATGGTTGTGTTGGGCAAATGACATTTTTGCAGCAAACTTACCCCACAATGAATTAAGGTATCGTTTTGCCTACAACCGCCAAGCAGGGTTGTCCTCGATGTGTTCCATGCACAAGCGTATGCCCTGATGTTTAAAATCATCATCTATGTAGGCCTGTTTAGTGGCATCATTCACACAACCGACAGGAAAGCCAGAGGCTTCCTGTTTCTGATGTAGGACTTTACCACCGTGGCGTAAACTATGTTTACGCCATGGTGGTTGGCGGACTTACCGCCCCATTCCGAGGTTGGCGGGGCGGTAAGTCCCCAATCCCCATTTACCCTTCCCCATTCCCATTTTTGCCCCATAGGGCATAATGGGAGTGGGGAAGGCGTTAATTACGCCACCGTAAATTACGGTGGCGTAATTAACTCCATGGTCCCTTCGCGCCATGGATTTTAACACCTGCTAAAAGCAGGTGTTAAATCCGCCATGGCGCTAAGGGACCTCGTACTCAGGCGGTAAGGGTCGGCGCTGTTTACGGCGCCGTAAACCCCTTACCGCCTGGGTCGTAATGAGGCCCATAATCACAGAAGGGTAATTGTTTTAAAATGCCATCATTTGTGTATGTGACCCAGGCAATATACCTGTTTCAAAGCTGTCTATAGCTCAATCGTACACAAAGTCCCTGTCAATCTTCGCTCTTCCTCTGTGTGCCTGCACCCAGCCTGTTTTGTCTCAATGCATGTACAGCAGAGCACAAACATTAGTTTTCTATTGCATCTATAGGGAAACATGGCTATGTAAAGACCTCGGGTGGGAAGACCTTGCACCTGATTAGACCGAAATACTGGTCTATGTTGCCAAAATTCCTACAGATAATCTTGGAGTGTCTCACAGGATAGGGTTCATCATTATTCACAGAAGGTATAGGGCCTCATTACACGGATGGCGGTAGGGATTTCCCGGTACCGGTAAAATACCCGTACCGGTAAATCCCTACCGCCTTACTACGAGGTCCCTTTGCGGGTTGGGGGATTTAACGCCTGCTTTTTGCAGGCGTTAAAATCCAACCCGCTAAGGGACCTCGGAGCTAATTACGGCGCCGCAAAATTGCGGTGCCGTAATTAGCGCCTTCCCCATTCCCATAGAGCCCTATGGGGCAGAAATGGGAATGGGGAAGGGCAATGGCGGAAAGGGGATTTACCGCCCCTCCAACCTTGGAATGGGGCGGTAAATCCCCTTTCCGCCAAGGCGGTGCCGGTATTTTACCGGCATGAGCCATGGCGCTATTAGCCATGGCGCTATTAGCGCCATGGCTCACCGCCTACTGGGTAATGAGGCCCATAGACTGGTAAAATCTAGGTAGTGTATTTTCTCATCCTCTGAGATACAATGATGTAACTTTAAAGCATTTGTGCGGCTGCCGTATAATGCATCTCAGGGGTCGGGCAGATCCCTCTCTTTAAGAAAACGGATCTCGGAACACGAGTGGCGTGTGATGTTGTAGAACAATCCTTTGTTCTACACCATCACACGCCACTCGTGTTCCGAGATACTAACGGCGTGAACACCTCGACTGGCTAGGAAAGTCTGTTTCAACAGGGTGCGTCTATACAGTAGTGCCCATCAAAGTATTGAACCCCCGGCAGGGTAACAATTGGGATATTCGTGATAAAAGCAGCTGTTGAACTTGCAGGCTGTTTCCACCCCTTGAATCGCTGCATAGCCGCCCATCAATATTGACCATAGCATTTCTCAGCGCCGCCAGTTAGGGCGTGTTGTATAGAGATGTTTTCCGTCTCTGAGATTTTCAAAAGCCATTGAATTGATGCTGTGGAATAAAGTTTGTTTCCCATGATATAAATCCAGGGGGAGCAGCGCAATTGTTTCAGGTTTTAGATATAGTTGTAGATCTGCATACAGCAACTGGCCAACGTAGTGCTTTGAAAAGGATCGACGTACGACACGTCTATCTCACCATTTATAGGTGTTTCATGATGGGTCATTTGAATGACCCTATCCCTGAACAAATTACAAGCTTATCTTAAAATGTTGACATCTTCTTGACAGTAGGTCCTTAACTGTTGGCGAAAGTCAAAAACACCCTGTTCATTTGCCTTGTACCACGCCATGAACAGATCTTTCTCGCTAGGCATCATGTATTGAACACCGTATTGGTCCAGGGGTGGAATCGGGCCTAAGTAGTTCTGGTTACCAGCGGTGTTAAAAAAAAAAAGGTGCGACTTATCCTGGGCCTCAAGCCCAGGGACTGTATCTCTCCAGCCCTGAAATCTCTTCACTGCTCCAAATGGCTGAAAGTATCAAGTTCAAGACCCTCTGTATCATCCACAAGGCTTTCTGGGGCCGGGGACCGCACTACATCCAACTCTCCCTTTCAAAATACCCTCCCAATCCAGCTCTTCGTCAACTCCCTCCAACTCTATGAGGGTCAGATGCTTCTCCAGGCAGAGAGTGGGGGTAGATCTTTCTCCTCTGCAGGTGCCTCCCTCTGGAATGTCCTCCCTGCCCCTCTTAAACTTGAGCCGAACCACCTGAAGTTCTGGAAGCTGCTCAAGACCTTCATTTTCCCCTCTGCTTTCTCTCACTCTCTCCCCTGCTGACTGACCTGCCTGCTGCGATGACTGGTTACTTGGCTACCCCAAGAGTCTCACTGGGTACCAGGCCCCCCCATGATCAGTCCCCACTGCACTGCCTCTGGGCCTACCATACGCTGAGGGGCTGTAACTGTAACCTCTACAGCCCCCTGCCTTCTTACACTTACCTAGAGCTGCACTGCCCTGGCTGCACTCACTCAGAGCATTGCTGCCCTGATTGCACTTCCCCTTCCCTCTCCATGGCACTTCCCCCTCTCCTTTCCTCCGCTCTTTTGTGCTATCGCACTTGTGTGACTAAATGACACAAAGTCTAGTAAGATCGTTTGTCTTGTCCTCCCTCAGTCTCCCCCCTTGTTTTGTCGCGCCTAGAAACGCTTGTGTACAGGTGCGTTATAAATGACATATATCATATCATAAAGAAACCCCTTGAACTGGGAAACCTAAAAGCTTTTTGCAACGCCCTCCTTCCCGCACACCCCTCGCCTGGACGCCTACATTACAGCACGGGCCTGCGCACCCCCGCGCGCACTCTGTAAGTGCCTGTAAGTGCTGTTGGGCTGTTAGGCTCAGAGGGTGGGCGGTTGAACAGTGCGCCCTTGCCACAATCCTTATTGCGCTTACTTACTCTTAATATGGTGGTGTTTTGACCATGTTACTGGATCCGTACTGATACTTTTGTCAATAACATCTTGTATCTAGAGAGAAGTTTTGTCACTTAAGGATCTGTTTATAATTGTGCATCCCACTGTGTTCAGATGGGGGATCTGTAAAGTTACATATATTTGTGCTTATTGTGTAGTGTCCCGCTTGTAGCTGTGGAATAATATTAAAGCTGAGCGAAAGCGTTAATCTTTCTTAAACTCTATGATTGTCCTGGGTTTGGGGTGCCGTAGACTAGTGTATGCCGCTTATGTTCACACTTAAGATTATAATGGCAATGCTTCTACAAAGCGGAGAAATATGCCAACCCACAGTCTAACAATTATTGTACTCGGAAAAGGATCCAAGTATGCCCATGCATGCATGACTCGCTTAAGCAGATCAATGTTGAGTCTGACGATAACAAACCTAACCTAAACTCCCTGCCTGTCATGGAGAGTGAAGGATGTACTTTGCTCACTTCTGACAAGCAAAACTCAGAGATTACTGAGGAGGCAGAATTTTCATATATGTATGCCTGGATTTCCTCTAAAACAAATAGGCACGGCCAGGAAGGTGAAGATCTATCATATATATCACCCAGGCCATCTCTTGAGCTAGCATTACCATTACAAACTAGCTTTCTTAGTGTTCATGAAAACCACAACTGCATTAGCTCATCGGATAATAATGTTCCAATTTCTGATGTTTCAATGATGGCCCAGCAGTGCAGCTGGTGCTCGGCAAGCGCACAAGACTATCTTTGGGCCCCTCTGCCCCGGTCAACACTGCAAGAAACGGCAGTGACAATGTGCATCTATTCAATACCTATCTCTCTACAGGCGCCTTTTCCTCACACCGAGCTTTTGGCCCCAATACCAAATTTCCACTACCCTCTGCCTCACTTTTCACATACTCGCAAACAGAACCACAATCTGATTTCAAAAGTGACCCCTCTTCTGTGCAATCATTGAATATCCTTGGCAAACTGGAGGAGATACAACAGTCGCCCTCTGCCAAACAAGAACCCAATCCTATTGTCTCCTTGACTAGCTCGCCTATCTTGGATGACAATGAATATTTAGAAAAGTCCCTGCCAGTGATCTTAAGAATATTACACCTTCTAGATAAAGGCCACAAGCTCACCCACCTGGAAGTGAGAGAGCTCAAACGCATTTCATCGGAAACGCAAATTAAAGTAAATAGGGTGGAAGCTTTCTTGCTGGGCAAAGCAGGCGGATTTGATACACACAATCCATCTTCCTCTGCAGACTCTAACTTGGTCTTAAGATCTTAAGGTACTCAAACCACAGGGGGAAGCTTGGCAATTCATAATCCGGAATTGATGCCTGATAACATACAAAAATCCTCTTTTGCGGACATAATCACCAGAAACACCCATCCTAGGACTGGGGCGAACACAGATAAAATACTTAAAGCTATAGAGGGGTTATCCCAGAAAGTTACGATGATTTTGGAACAGGTTCTCACTAACTTAGCTGCCAACATGCCAACATGCTTTTCCAAAATAGCATCTGGAGGGATAATGTTGGTCACAGATAAAGAAAATCCCCTTTATGATTATCCGGACAGTCCCTCGGCCCTCACTAACATTCTGAAAATTAGGCTAATATTAAGGATTTTGTAGAAACAACTCCAACAGACTCTACATATCAGCCTACTTCTAGTTCTGATGAATTTTCCCTTTCAAGGCGACAAAGACGTTTGGCACAGAAGGCCAAAAATAGGTTGCTACAGAAAAATGTAAAGTTAAACAGTACAACAAAAAAAAAAATAAAGATAAAAATGCTATGTTGAATGAAGTTGCTCTATCAGATTTGAGTCAACTTAATGAAGAAAGCTGTGAGGCTCTGCAGCTTCATAATTCTAACACTGAAAAAGTAAACCCCAGCATACCAGTGACAAATAAAAAAATAAAAAATAACACTAAACACAAAAATAAAAATAAGATTGCAAATAAAATGCAGGGAGGTAATTTAGGACCTCTTTCGTCAGAGCTGGGGGCATCCAAGAACCCTGAAGAAACAAACACAAATGCTCTAGCAGGAGGAAACAAAGAATCAAGGCAATCCCAACTATCGGCATTCTATCGGATAGTAGAGAAATCTACATCAAGACCGACTGGCCTCCCGGTAAATCCGGGACCGAATGTAGCCATTCCAATGACATCAGCACAATCAAATAAACTGGGCTACATATCGCAACCTGCGGTAGAAAAACAGACTCTACAGCGGGCTGCTGATTTAAAAGATTTGGAGCCTGTAAAGAAGATGGCTATTGACCAAATGAAGTTACCTCCTTAAAGTTAGATTTCAGACCAGGCTCCTGGTCAGGCGCCTCTCCCGAAGCCTTCTCTTTAAATGTCTGAGAGAGGAGCCATAGATCCTCTAAAGCAAGACCTGACACATAGGGCCTCATTACACGGAAGGCGGTAATGCTTAACGGCCACCGTTAATGGTAACGGTGACCATTAACCATTACCGCCTTACTACGAGGTCCCTTAGCGGGTTGGTGCTTTAACGCCTGCTTTTTGCAGGCGTTAAAAACCACCCGCTAAGGGACCTCGGAGCTAATTACGGCACTGCAAAATTGCGGTGCCGTAATTAGCGCCTTCCCCATTCCCATAGAGCCCTATGGAGCAGAAATGGGAATGGGGAAGGGCAATGGCGGAAGGGGGATTTACCGCCCCACCAACCTTGGAATGGGGCGGTAAATCCCCTTTCTGCCAAGGCGGTGCCGGTATTTTACCGGCATGAGCCATGGCGCTAATAGCGCCATGGCTCACCGCCTTCCGTGTAATGAGGCCCATATTATAAAAACATCAATGATGGAGTTACTCTCAGATCTGTCTCCTCCCAGTTTTTTTAATGTGAAATCCCTCCATTCACGTGGCTCTAATCTGTTATCTCGGATTTTGCCAAGTGAGAAAAATAGCAACCTAACACACACTGTGCCACTTTTGAACCATAGCCTTATGGACAAGAAGGAAAGAGAGAAGGATCGTACCAATCTACCGCATATCAAATCTCAAATAGAACAAGGAAATGACCTCCAATCAGAAGGGGGTCCAATGGGTAACAGGCCTGAATTGCCCAACTATGTAAAAGATAGTGATCTGCGAAATACTAATTGGCGTACTCCATCATTTCCAGAACTGCCTAGTATCCTATTATATAACCTGTGTGATATGGGGGGTCTCTCATCCCTATACTGATCGCGTATTCTATTCTTGTTCAATGAAATCCCCAGGCTGAGGCTGAGGCTGATTTCCTCAACCAACCTCAAACTTGTTGATTTCATAAACCCCAGGAGATATGATCATGTTCGGATTGTTCCAAACTCACTTAAGGTTTTTGACGCAATTCTCCAAGAAAGTGAACAATTTAATAGAATGGGTTATGATATACTGATTTTCAGCAATGGATATGTAAAAGGAAGGTACCCTGAATAATATGTGAATAGGCCACAAACCAATGTACAAGAATTGTTAGATTCAGACTATGGGCAAGCTCAAATCTCAGGTCATGAACAACATGATTGGAGATGGTTAGCTCTCTCGTTGAGGGACTTCATATCCCAAATCAAATCATTGCATCAGAAACTTTAGTCCCTCCAATGATCCAGCATACTGGAGTGTCCTCTCGTGGAATTCTAGAGGACAATCCAACTTTCTGCTTCCTAAAACACTGAGTGCAAAATTCAAAACTTATGAGCTGATTTGCATACAAGAATCATGGATGACTTCCCCCCTCCAATTAGATGGTTTTAATTGTACACACCAGCTAGCTAAGATGGGGCTTCGAGGTAGACCTGCGGGTGGCTTATTAATCGCACTTAAAATCTCTATAGGAGCACAAATGCTTGAAATGATGGATGTAACCGTGGGAGTGCTGGCGTTAGTTTTTGAAACTTTCAACGGTTATCTCCCTCTTCACATTTTAGTGCTTAATATATACTGGAAACCTTTGCTTATCTTGGATGATGTTATAGCATTGATCAATACCTGTCTTTCGGCTATGTTGCTCAAATATAGAGGCTTGCATATTATAGTAGCGGGAGACCTTAATTCAGGAATCAAATATGGACTTGGAATGTATAAAAAGATGGGATCTATTTCAATTCGAAGTACGGAAAATAATGGGGCGACAAATAGTGTCCCATTTGGCTCTTCTCGCAAAATCATTCAAGGCCAGGTCTGGTGCAATCTATTTGATTCCTGGGGTTTCATTCATATTAACACCTCCTTCAGCTCCTCTACAGATGAGTTTACATAGTCGAATGGACACTCTAAATCGACTATTGATCATATCTTTCTTTCTAATAGGCTTTCGAATAAATTTTCCGTAGCAGACTCAGAAATGAGTGACCACAGGTTTTTAGAGATAAAGCTAGCATGGGTTCCATATCCCATCGACATTGTCAAGAACAAAGTCAATGATAGATTGCTTGTAACATCCTCAGGTAACCGAATTATTTGGCACGATGGGAACATAAGTAAACTTAATGCTGCTTTTCTTTATGAATTCCATATCAATAAATGGGGCCTCATTACGACCCAGGCGCTAATGGGTTTACGGCGCCGTAAAAGGCTTCGGCGCCGTTAACCTATTAGCGCCTAATTACGAGGTCCCTTTGCGGGACCCGACCTTAACGGCTGGTTTTACCAGCCGTTAAAGTAGGGACCCGCAAAGGGACCTTGGTGCTAAGTACGGTGCCGCAATTTGCGGCACCGTACTTGGCGCCTTCCCCATTCCCATTGAGCCCTATGGGGCAAAAATGGGAATGGGGAACGGCCATGGCGGCATGGGGAATTACTGCCCCGCCAACCTCGGAATGGGGTGGTAATTCCCCATTCCGCCATGGCAGACACCGGCATGGACCATGGTGCTAATTCAATATTAACTATTGAACTTTGAACTAAGGCATCCAAAAAGACTTAATAAAGGAAGGAGAACATGAGAAATTTTGATCGAGGACACATAAGCTGGAAGAAAAAACAATATCTTGACTCTTTCTGCACAGTAACCCTGTTCGGAATCACTTATGGTGTCCCACAGTAGAGACATCACAAAGGATGTGGTCACATATTTCAACTTAGTGCTAAAATCATACCCCTCATTGGTGGGAGGACTGTCCAGTGTATAAGACTTTCTCCAAGATCCTGAAAACGAAAAAATAATAAGACAACTGCTTACTGTCATTGCCGAACAATTTATTATACTCCCGAAGTACAATGAGAAGGAATCAAATGTTCCCAACACAGGCGGGAATAGATGAGCTCATCAACACACTGTTCTTTCGCATAATCGAAGATTGTCCAACTCTCACTGGGAGAACAACGGACACACTCACATTTCTTCGAGACCCAGCAAATACAGAACACTTGAGCCATTTCTTGAATAAGACAATCATTCTGGTTGCACTCCACGCGAGCGCGCAGTGCAGATATTGCTTACACCAAGGAAAGAACATATAATCCCGAACCTCAACCTAAAGCCAGGACATATGTCCCTGTCACCAGAAGACAGCAGGTTGGCACACAACGTCCTTTTTCGCCTAGTCACTGACTTTCCAGAGCTAGTGGGGAGACCAATCGATGTTGACGTCTTCACTTTCATCAGAGATCCAACTAATGCTGCACAGATAGGAAGGCTCCTGCATGGAATCATACTCCAAGTGGAACTTTCCAAATATCAGAGAGATTATATGAGGAGAATTTAAGAAGGCCTTCTGCCGAGGAACAGATCGAGGAAGCAGCGTCAAGAACTTCATTTGTATTGGATATTTTCTGTCCTTATTCTTCGTATCTGACCAACATACACCTTGTCCTCAGGATTGAAGCAAATGAGGGGGTGGATTGGGAGCTCACCTATTTTGAACATGCACAGTAAAGGGGACTCATTGAAGTGTTATTTGTTTTGATTATTCCCATAGTCTAGCAAAGGAACTGTATCCTGAATTAAGAGACAATTTGTCGCCCGCAAGAGGGGGGACACTTGTGAAATATCTAGCACTCATAAACGCAGTATTCTAAAGACAATATTGGTTAAGGAAATAATATCATTGACATTTTTGTTGAATGATCGAGATGGGGGCCAAGAACAGCAACCTGGTCCTCCCACAAGAAGAGAGCCACCCCGCTTCTCTGGAAGGAAATGCTGCCGCCTGATTTACAGGGGCATAATGTACCTATGCATCATATTCATCATTATTTTATTGCCATTAACGATCAGAACTGCATTCTTTATTGGTGCACAAAGCATTTCAAATTCAGTGCACCCACCTAATGATGTACGTATGAAACCCACAAAAGCACCCAGACCGTATATAGTCATTCCAGTCCCTAGAAAATCTGATGGCAGAATGAATGAAATTGAAATGAATATGATTAGCAGTGATACACACTCTTGTGGTAACAAATGGAAAGGAGAGCCGGAGACAGGGCCGGCAAGGGATGAATGAAGTAACATCACTGACAACTACAGGCACGCAAACACTGAATGCACACGAAACAGGCCTACTGTCAATGACTAGAGAACCACAAACACAAACGGCAGAGAAGAAGAGACTGCCCGCCATAAGAAACCCCACAACAAACGTTGTGATAAAACAAGAGTTAAGAGAAAAACCAACAGAACCCATGATACCAGAAACTCTTAGGAAAACAAGAGCCAACTTGGATAAACTCTCTATATGGACACAACGGATAGTAGACTCATTGTTTCCACACATAGCAAGAGCAAAGATGCTGCAAGAGGAATTGAAGAACAAAACCTCAGAAACTGTACTGCAAAACATATACGTCCCAACGAAAGGAACAAGCACCAGCTCCACAGTACAGCCATACACCAAACCAATGCCAGTATGGGTGCGAATGTTCCTTGCCAGAGAAAAGGAACTATACAAGGAACAAGAGAAAGCAGCTAGAATTCGATCAACTGAAATGGCGCAGATGGGAAGGCCTGCATCATGGACCAGGATACCTGAGAATCCTCCAGCAAGAAAAAGCCATACAGATGCATTCAGGGATGTAGTCATATCCAACTACAGGAAAACATTAACAATCAAGAGAAGCATGCATGGAGAAGACAATGAACTAAACGACTACCTGGACAGCAAAGCACATCTGGGAAACAACATTTGGTACCACCACTTGAAGGAAGTTGGAAGACGAAATTCAGGAGAATGCTTAGTTTGCGCACTTCTACTATACAGCACGGGGAAGTCCAAGATCTTTGTAGCTGTAGAAATTGATGTCCAGACAGCACATTGTCTGTCACACGTAGCAATGTGCAAGAACAGAAGCCAGTTCATGGGTAGTGATGCCTCATTAATATGGGCAACTGAAACAGCCTATCCCGACGAAGATGATTATGTCCAAGACATAAAGACAAGAAACAGAGCGCATACTAGGAATCATGTGATCAGGTACAAGAAGCTTGGAGTTAAAGGAGCAGGAATAAGATGGGAAGTGAACCTGAGACTAAATGTCCAAGGAAAAACTCCAGAAGAAGCTCGAAAGTGGAAGAATAGAGCCCAAATGCAGATTTGGGGAAAAGTGCTTTCACCAGATGGTGGGAAAAAGGAGTGGTGATTTGCAGAGCCTGGGTGATCACTGGGCTCTACAAAGAAACTGTTGACATCATTCAGAATGGCTGCAAGCCATTATGGCCAAAACTTGCAAAACTATTGACATGGGTCGAAGACAGACGAGGACCCTTGCAGATAGTGCCAATAGAAATTGCCCAAAATTCTGCTTCAGGAACAATGGCACAAGAAAGATGGGAGAGAATCAGAACTGTGGACGAGTTTTTGACGCTCCAGGAATGGTGCATGGAACTGCAGTAATTATGGACCATTATTGGGCATGTGGATCCAAAGCATACATCAGACTGCCAAGAGACTGGGGAGGCATATGCACAATAGTGAACGTCCATGTTCCAGCATTGGTGATCCCGAAAAATGACCTGAATATTGACAGTTTTCCAAAAGCAGATGCTCACCTGAGGAAGAAGAGATCTGTGGACTTAATAACCTGAATGAAGAGAGAGAATTACTTCTCTGCCAAATTGGAAGAAGCCTATCATGCGATCCCATATGAACACAGGCTCTCCAGAGTCAATTCATCAGTGTTCGCAACGATTTTCATGCCGAGATTTCAGGTTGGAGCAAATACTAAATGGTTGCAGATAACCAGGTGAGAATTACTGCAGACCATCAACACGACCATAAAAGGATTTAATGCAATTAAAGAAGAATTAAGAGCCATCCGACTGATGACTCTCCAGAACAGATACGTGCTTGACATGATCACAGCTATGGATGGAGGAGTTTCTGCAAAAATAGGAGAATCATGTTGCACGTTCATACCATCACACGATGAGGAGAATGGAACCTTCACTGAAGCCATAGGTATGCTGACAAAATTACAGAACCAAATGATTGATGAAACCGACAAAGTTGATGATGACAGTTGGTTTGGATCACTCTTCTCATGAGTGCCACAATGGATGGCAGACATATTCAAGGTTCTAGGAGCCCTGCTAGTGATGATATTAATAGGATTTTGTGTTATCAAGATAATAATCTCGCAATGCCAGAAAACCGCGAAGAAATCTATAGGGATGAAGATCACGATTGATGTCGAGCCAGGATGGAAGCCCAAAGACCTGACTGATGAAGAAATAAGAGACTTTGTGAAGGACAGTAGGCACGCGCCAGAAGGTACAAAATTTCTCTATCCCAAGAAGCACAGAAACTATGTGGGAAGATGGATTTACTGTAGCCCAAATGGACAATGTCAACTGATGACCTGGAACAAAGACGAACATGTAACAAACACAGGAAGCCTGAAGGGAGTTATAAAGATATGGACTCCAAAGAGACACTTCTTCAGGCCATCATATGTAGATTCAGAAGATGAAGAAGGAATAAACCCAAGAGGAGAAATGAAGAAGAATACAGAGGAACGGAACAAAATGGATCTAGAGAAGGAAGCGAAGTGGTCGATGAATCGCCCAGAGGGGGGAGTGTAGAGGAGGTCCCAAAGAAAGCCTGCACTCCAATCATCCATTTTGAAGTACCAGGAACGTTCACACCGAGATATGTGACGTACGACGAGCAAATAAACCAGCAGAGAGCCGCAGTAGGGCTCTGCCCAGTACCCATTAGAAGAACAGCATACATTGACGTACCTATACCAAGAACACCATGGACAGTAAGGTATCCATTAAAAAAACCCTACCAGCAAATAAGACGAAATGAAGATTGCTTAAGTACCGTCCTGGAAGAACCCAGAAAGGCCTTAATGGAAGACGAATGGTGACGTCATGAAGGCCCGGACCGACGTGAAGATAAAAGAAAGGACGACCAGAGAATGATGCAAAGAGATGAAACGCCACGAATAAAGATTGTGAACCTTAAAGAGAACGATGTTGATACATGAAGGAGCTTAAGCTGTAAGCAAAAATGAAGATATCCAACTAGTTAACGTCTGTACATATGCTTCAAACGCAAGAAAGCTAAGAAAACAGTACGGCTTGCTATGCTGAGTAGAGGAATAGAGTGGAAAGCACCATGTTTACATAATATACCTCGAAACAAAGTACAGTATTATAAGTGCAAATCTACTCTTCATTAAAAGCAGAATCAACTAAGGTTACTATAGGCCAAACACGACAAGCTTCATATTGTAACAAAACAAGGATAACCGGCTGAATCGAAACTCAGCTCATGCAACTCATGCCAAAGGAGCCAAGGTCATACCAACAGAAGAAGCGAACAGTAGCTACACCTAATTGAAACTTAAGAACAGAATATCCTGCCTCTGAAAGGTCAAGATAAGGAAGCGTAGGCAGGTGGCAAGCTGAATAAGAATTAAATGCACAAATTGAGAGAAACTACGCAAATTCATGGTGTCTGCATCACGTGACCATCCGAGCGAGGAGAAGCACAAGTTCACACCAACACGTGGCATCCGCCCAAGCAAAAGATATCAGAACTTTCCAGAAAGAGGATGCAGTTTCAAGGCCAACCACTGTGAGATAATTGAAACATAGTTGTTGTAGCGATGATTGATTGTAACCTTAATTGGAGGAAATCCGGGTAGCTGAGGGGGGCACCCTGCACCTGGCTGACCATTCTGCGTGCTGCTAGCAAAGTGGAAATTTATGCATGGGGTTGATGCCAACCCAATCACAGTGGACTAAATAATCTAGGGTCCTATAGCTAGTAGAACCAATGGGACGTCATACTATTAGTGACGTCTACAGTAGTCATTTTGAAGGAAGGGCTTAGATGCCCACCTGACAGTGTTTTACCCAATCACCTTACCCCGTTACCATATACAGATATAGCACCTATATTAAAGTTACCTTTTCTGAACCAATAGAGATGCTTATTAACTTTTGAGTGCTACACATCAGCTATGATGAGTTTCTAGTATAAATGATGTTGGTTTTATGAAGTTCGTTGCAGTTGAAGCGAGACGGACAATCGCATCACTGCTGATTTCCATGACTCCCTGTTTTTTGTACTTGTCATTAAACGAACTCCCTTTGCCAAACTATTGAGTTGTCCTTATTGATTGGTGTTGGAGTAATAAATCTGCACCCCCATCCATCTCAAAGGTGCAGCTATCTCGTCTTAAAGTACTTCGGAGCAAACCCTGACTCTATTGGCCCAGCCGGGAGACTCCCTAGTACACAGGGGTGCTTATTCACCCCGAACCTTTTCAATTTATATGTTTCTGATGTTGATGTCCCCTTGGAACACGCCTCCCTGATTTCCCCTAACGTGGAGGTTAATAGAATAAGCTGGTGTGCCTACGAAGGTGGTTTTTTATTACTGGATGGCACCCCCACTGGCCTTCAGCGAAAGCTTACGGCTCTCCTATTTTATGTCAATGTTAATGGTCTTATTATTAATGAAAAGAAATCAGTCATACTATGTTTAATGAATCGGATGAAAATTCCTTGCTTCAGATGGAACTTAAACAGCTACAATTTGACAAAAGGAAGATCTATACTCTATTTGGGCTTTCCTGTTTTTTGTAAATCTACAAACTGTCTATATCGGGATTTCTATCTAGACAGAGATGATAAGTTGATCTCCCAGATGAAAAAGCAGACCATCAAATACTGTAAATATTACTCTTCTTAGGTTCTACAAACTAAAAGTCATTCCCAAACTTACTTATGGCTTTGAAATATTACCCTTTTCCAAGTCTTAACTTCTACATAAGTTGGAATCGAAAATATGGCGCAAGATTATCTAATATCTCCCCAAGAGCGTACCTATAAATGCCATTCGCTTTGAACTGGGTCTCCTGTCACTTGATTGCATAGTACTTTGGAGAAGATTGACTTTGTACAGAAAACTCTTTATGGCACAAAAAAATTATCTTCTTGCATTAATGGGCAACAAGTTAAGAACGGGTATTTCTGAATCCAAATGGCTATTGACCTTGCAGATTGATTGCCTGAAAACTCTTGAAAATATTGGATTAACACACAAAACCCTTTTAGTTAATCCCGGCAGAGTAAAACGCTCTCTTTATTCCAACGATTGGTTGAATACCATGGAAAATGTTTGTGTATCCAGAATTTACTATCATTTAGTTCCACATGGAAAGCTTATGGGCAATCCTGAGTCCTATCTCATTAAATTTCCTGATCCAAATTGGTGGGCCACTTTTCTGAGATTTCGCTTCAATGTGTTACCCACTGGCGAAATCCTGCAAATTCAAGTGCGGGCAACAATAAACCATATCCCTTGTCGATTCTGTCATTGTACCCAAACTGTTGAGACACTGAAACATCTACTGCTGGAATGCGTGGCTCTGAAAATGGAACGAGTAGCAGCATTCGGTAAATTAGTGCATGATCCATCTCAGGTAAACATTGAGGAAGTCTGGTGGAACATGCTTAAGGGACCTGAAGATAGACTGAAGATGCGGGCCACGTGCCTGGCAATAGCATACGCATATCTGGGTTGCCATATGAACATGTACGTAAAACCAAGTACCATTTAGATATAAGTTATACAATCCGAATTTATGCGCAATGTCTTATTTCAACGAACATTGATAGATGATCGTAAATAACATAGTAGATACCGATTGAACTGCACTGATTCCGGCCCTGCGTTCGTCCTGTTTCCCCGTATCCATGGGGACGCGGGACTCCAAGCGTGGTCACTTAGGCTTCCCGTCACTTGACAGTGCACACAGTACGGGGTTCCCAAGGAAACGGGTATACAATGGTTTCGCGGCGCAAGCTTGCTGCAACCTTCGCTACATTGCAGAACGTCAGTGGAAGAGACACGGCCACAGAGTGAGAGGATGCACACGCCCACACTCTGAGGGGTAAGCGTCAGACTCACATTCAAAGGAATGTATAGAAACGCAGGAGACTCGTATAATAACGGATATAGTATTGTTAAGGTTTCGTCATTTTTTTACAGACGCTTGTAACATTGAAAACACAGAGTTATCCACCCCACAATGGTGTCAGACACCACAGGATATCACGAAGGTAATTTTAGTGCATCCTAGGCATGCACAACACTACAGAGGTGTTAGTGTATTTGTATAACTGTCCATTAACATTAATCTAACGAAGATGCCATGTTGTTGTTTTCTCCTCATAACCTTATCCTTCTGTTTAATGGGAATTACCTTCATTGGGTATGTACATTTTAATTTACTTATTATATGTTCACTAATGTTCTTCAAAATGGTGGACTATGACATTTGATACACATGGTTTGATATATTGCCTAAATGTTCGTTCTTTCTGGAACCAAATTTGATTTATGATTTCTTCTATACGTGATGTACTCTTTTGTTGCCATTCTGATTTCTTTATTTAGTGTGTGAAGTGATTTTGGCTGATAAATGATCAGTAAAACGTAAAGGTGTTGTTAATGCCCTGAAGAAGGAGATTCGCTCCGAAATGCATTGGCATTAAAGACAACCACACAAACATTGAACAAACCCGCTTTCTATTTGTTGAATACCTGGCAGTTTTTTGGAACTAATCACTCAAATACTAGTGTAAAAGGTCTGAGAATCTTTTCTAATTTATCTTTGGACATCAACGCTCAGGTACAAATAAACCAACAGTTGGATGAAACTCTGTATAAAGTGTTATATTAAAAAATAACTAATAAGAAGCTCCGTGAGAGCTCACGTCGAGAGCGCCAGACTTAGCTGGATGTGCTCATCCATCTTCTTTTATATGGTGTATTGACTTGGGGACCAGGTGTCACAGGACCCCCTAACAGTCCGGCTGCTCCACTGAATGAAAGGATTGAACCAAAAAATCAAAATAAAAGAAGAATTACACACAGGTGGTGCCCGCCTTTTTTCTTGCCTTCTTTCGACAGTATTGTTCTCTGACACCAGGAAGGCGGAGGCACACCTCCATTAATGTTAGAAAGAGATATTGGATTTAATCACTTGGAAGTGTACGGAATAAAATGTCATATGAGGATATAGAATCACTCACTACAAAGAGAGCAGAAACGCTAGGTTTCTCTACAGAGGAAGCAAACAAGATCTTGGAACTGATTGGAGAAAATGTATTCAATAAGAACACTACCACAGATCGAGATCCTACCAAAAGAATTAAACAATTGGAGTATCTGATACGAAAGGAAATTAACAGAAAGCTACACGCAGTTACTTTAGGCAGATACTATAAGAATCAACGAATACCGAGAGGATTACGGATACAACTCCGGTCAACACTATGTAAAGAGAACAAAGAGTTTGTTAATAAATGGGAGGCAATCCTCAATAGATGCTCGCTGGACTTAATTTTGTTAACTATTCAAGAACTCACAGTAAATCTTCATACCATCAATGTAGAGATTAAAGAGATCGAGAAAGAACTTTCCAGCTCATGTAAATTAAAGAAAGAAGAAATAGAAGAAATATTGGAAGACATTAACCTGAAATTGACAGAATACAGAACCGAGCTTGAAAACAAAAAAATTAGGAAATTCAAACGGGACACTTACGATTATGTGAATGACGAAGTGTATACTTGGATGGAAAAATACGCTCCGACAGGAAGAAGACCGAGACAGAACAATTCAAACACTCCAACTAGCTCAGATTCAGAGACCAGTGAAACTCGGTCGACAGAAGGAAATCCACCAACAACAAGCACAGAACCGTCAGAAACAAGACCAGGGTCATCAACAAGCGTTTTTTTAGGAAGAGGAAAAGAACCCGCAGGGGTAAGAGAAAGAGGACAAGGAGGACCACAGACACGCCTACAGCAGAAGAGAACTTAGTGATCAACTTATCATCCAGAGTTCTCAGCATAACAGAGACAGAGACACTGCAAAAAGGATTGAGTTTCGTCCCTACGTTTGATACTTCATTGTTTGAAACAAAAGTGAAACTATACAAGCTCATTAGGAAAATGAAATTAAAAGTATTTTTCAACGAAAGGGAAATACCACAAATCACACAAGGAGAATCCCCTTACAAAGAATTTAAATCGAAAAGCAAGTTTACACCACAAATCAACATGCCAGCAATAGAAGTTTTTGAGAAACAAGTCCTGAGAGATTTGAATAAGATTAATTTCAAGAGCACGAATCACAAGAATTTGAAACCTCACGAGTTCAAACTACTGAAGGATCTTTACAGCGACGCTTCCATAACGATCAGACCAGCAGACAAAGGCGGAGCCTTGGTAATACTAGATACTGAAGATTATGATAGTGAATGTACACGACAACTGGCAGATACTATCACATACAAACTATTGGACAGTGATCCAACAATAAGAATCAAGCGGAATCTAGAGACTCTACTAGATGAAGCTGAGGAGAACGCATGGATAAATCACCATACCCATGAGTTTCTGATGAATAGAAATCCACGTATTCCTAATCTATATATGTTGCCAAAGATACACAAAGATCTTACTAACCCTCCTGGAAGACCAATAGTGGCCGGAGTAAACAGTGTATTACAACAACTTGGAAAGTACATTGATTACTTCATACAACCCCTGATTCAGAAAACTACCACGTATATCAAAGACACTACGCACTTTCTGCAACTGTTAGCCACAGTACCACATTCAACCTCACAGATTCTGTTTACTGTTGATGTGAAGAACTTATATATCGTCTATTCCCCATGACTCAGGAATTGAAGCAAGCGAATGGTTACTCCTGAATACAGGCGATATAGAAGCTAACAAAGAATTTATCATCATCTTATTACGTTTCATCTCGACCAATTCATACTTCAAATACAAAAAGCAGTTTTATATGCAGATAACAGGAACGGCGATGGGAGCCACGATGGCCCCCGCATTTGCCAATACATTCATGTATAAATTCGAGTTTGATCATATATTAAGTCATCCAAGATGGAAACCACAACTGGCCATTTGGGTCTGATTTATAGATGATATATTTGGCATTTGGATGGGCACAGAGACAGACCTGATGGAATTTTTTGCATATTTGAACACGATCAACGAAAAGATACAGTTTACTCACGAACATTCCAAGAACAACATCCATTTTCTGGACGTGAATGTACAATCTATGGAACATGAATACAAGACGAATATATACACAAAAACAACAGATCGTAACAATTTATTACATAGACTAAGTTTTCACGAACCAAGCTTAATTAAAAATCTCCCCTACAGTCAGATGCTCAGAGTGAAACGCATCATCAGTGATCCAAGGGATTATGATAAAGAACTCCATGAAATGGGTGAGAAGTTTCGGAAACGTGGATACAGACAGGAAGAAATAGCAGAAGCCAAACAGAAGGTGAACCAAAAGACTAGAAATGAATTACTAACAGCCACAAGAAAAGTGAAAACAGAACCTCCATTGGTATTCGTCACCAAATTCTCAACACAAAGCACTCGTATCAAATCAATTATAAAGAAGCACTGGCAGGTGTTATCTTGTGACCAGCAAACAGAGACACTCTTTAAAGACTTACCAACATTTGCCTACCAACGTAGCAGGAACTTTCGAGACAGCCTAGTGCAAACAAGACAATGCAAGAAACAACCAGACACTAAACGTGTTGGAACTTTTCCTTGTCTGCAGTGCAGCAATTGCAGTTATGTGTTGAAAGGATCGACCATTAATCACCCTCACACTGGGAAGAAAATCTTGCTGAAATCATTCGCGACTTGTGACTCAATGAATATTATTTACGGCATCAAATGTCCCTGCGGGCAATTCTATGTAGGACAATCCCAAAGAAAAGCAAAGCTTCATTGGAACGAGCACCGCTCGTGTATACGAAACAAGAACTTGAATTCAGCTGCCGCAAGACATTGGATTAAAGAGAGACATAACTTGACTCAGATTCGATTTATGGTGTTGGAAGAAGTTCAGAGCAATTATCCTCATGAAAATATACAGACCAAACTCGACAGAAGGGAATGTTACTGGATTGAGAACTTCGGGTGTTTAACCCCACTAGGAATGAATGAAGAGATCAACTGGGCGTGCTTTTTGTAAAACACGCTTGTGATCATAAGGTTTGGAGGTTAACACTAACATGGACACATTGACCGAGGATTATTGTTACTTTATTAAAGTGTAACGAGTAAGCACAATATTGGTATAATGTAGAAGATGACTATCAGTGTACAGGACTTACTAAGCAGAGTATTGTTGCATATGTATAATGCAGTATTCTCTCATCATGATTGTTTACTTATTTCAGAGTATGAATTCAGTTTGTTGTACTATGTACCCTATTGCGAGTCCAGTAACGTTAAAGTGAATCGCAACATTCTCAAGCATATTCCGAGTTTAACGCTCGATTTCGTCTAGAATGACAGAAAAGTGATTACAATCAGAGGTAAGCGAACTCATATAATTCCCGCCATGTGTGCACCCCTTCCGTCCCGTCTCCCCGTTTCCATGGGGACACGGGACGCGAGGCGTTGCTATGCGGGCCATGTGCCTGGCAATAGCATACGCAGATCTGGGTTGCCATATGAACATGTACGTAAAACCAAGTACCATTTAGATATTAGTTACACAATCGGAATTTATGCGCAATGCCTTATTTCAACGAACATTGATAGATCGTAAATAACATAGTAGATACCGAACTGCACCGAATCCGGCCCTGCGTTTGTCCCGTTTCCCCGTATCCATGGGAACGCGGGACTCCAAGCGTGGTCACGTAGGCTTCCCGCCACATGACAGCGCACGCAGTACGGGGTTCCCAAGGAAACAGGTATACAATGGTTTCTCAGCGCGGCGCGAGCTTGCTGCAACCTTTGCTACATTGCAGAATGTCAGTGGAAGAGACACGGCCACAGAGTGGGAGGATGCACACGCACACACTCTGAGGGGTAAGCGTCAGACTCACATTCAAAGGAATGTATAGAAATGCAGGAGACTCGTATAATAACGGATATAGTATTGTTAAGGTTTCGTCATTTTTTTACAGACGCTTGTAACATTGAAAACACAGAGTTATCCACCCCACAATGGTGTCAGACACCACAGGATATCACAAAGGTAATTTTAGTGCATCCTAGGCATGCACAACACTACAGAGGTGTTAGTGTATTTGTATAACTGTTCATTAACATTGATCTAACGAAGATGCCATGTTGTTGTTTTCTCCTCATAACCTTATCCTTCTGTTTAATGGGAATTACCTTCATTGGGTATGTACATTTTAATTTACTTATTATATGTTCACTAATGTTCTTCAAAATGGTGGACTATGACATTTGATACACATGGTTTGATATATTGCCTAAATGTTCGTTCTTTCTGGAACCAAATTTGATTTATGATTTCTTCTATACGTGATGTACTCTTTTGTTGCCATTCTGATTTCTTTATTTAGTGTGTGAAGTGATTTTGGCTGATAAATGATCAGTAAAACGTAAAAGTGTTGTTAACGCCCTGAAGAAGGAGATTCGCTCCAAAATGCATTGGCATTAAAGACAACCACACAAACATTGAACAAACCCGCTTCCTATTTGTTGAATACCTGGCAGTTTTTTGGAACTAATCACTCAAATACTAGTGTAAAGACTAGGTCTGAGAATCTTTTCTAATTTATCTTTGGACATCAACCCTCAGGTACAAATAAACCAACAGTTGGATGAAACTCTGTATAAAGTGTTATATTAAAAAATAACTAATAACTAATAAGAAGCTCAATGAGAGCTCACGTCGAGAGCGCCAGACTTAGCTGGATGTGCTCATCCATCTTCTTTTACCTGAAGATAGACTAACACTGTCGGAAGCGGCTGAGTGCGTTTCATCAGCGCGGCTTGACGGTCGGAAACGAGTGACGAGTCTGTCTCTAGGTCTTTTCCTCTGATCCCTCGTCGGACTAGGCGTGAGCCGGAGACTTCTGTGCAGCGCAGCTTCATTCAGCTTCCCTCAGTCCTGCCCAGTGGAGCCGCGTTGTTCACGGTGGGGTGTGCTGTGGGGTGTGCTATGGGGAAAGCGGGGGTGAAAGTGTGAAAGAGGCTCCTTCCACTCCACTCCTGTTCGATCTGCGGATTGGCTCGCCGCTCTCTCTCTTCCTCCCGCTCCCGGGGCTCTGTGGAATCCGTGGCCCTGACGAGAGCCGGAGTGGGTAAGCGTGCAGGGACGAGGCTTGCTGGCCGCCCGCAGCACTTTGCATGTTTGGTGCATTATTACTTTGTGCTTTTATTTTTTTTATTTTTGAGTAGGTAAGCGCTGATAGCTGACAACACCTTTGACCAGAGATATTGCTGAGATATTGCTCCGTGAAAACAAATAAAGCACTCCTGTTATCTCTCCTTCCTTATTATACCATTTTCTGCCTTTTGTGTGTTTCCATCATTTTTCCTTGACTTGGGGACTGTTGGCATTTTTCGCCTTTTGCCTAAGTTTAAGGAAGTGTGATTTTCTATTTCAATCCAACATTTTAATACAAAAGGGGGAAATGTATGACCTGCGCAGTGCGGCTCTACCTTCAGATGCCCATAGAACATTGCAAACTGCTCCGGTGGAAACGGGCAAGAAGCCACTGCGCAAAGAGAAGGAAAGGTTGAGAGCGTCTTTCTTCAAACCCTATAAATCAGGTGGGGGTATCTTTCTTCCACCCCCAGGTGTTTATCCTTCAGACGACCAGTCACCAGCAGGTTCAGGTTTTCAGTATTCACTACCGCGGATAAGGCAAATGGAGGGCGAGTCAACGCCTTTAAATCATCCCATCCGTGCTCTCTTCCAAGGTAATCTTGATTTTAACCTGAGGACCTCTACTATGAAGAATGTGATTTCAAACCATCTAGTCTCTACAAGTGAGCCATTTCTGACTAATACTATGCCTCCTTTATTAGCTCCAGGGGCGGGCTCAGTGCAACTAGAGACTCCTTTGACTCACCGTTGTGATGATATTAGTGAGCCTAGGGATGATGACATGCTGGAGCTGGAAGCGGTAGTCTCGGCTCCTATTGTGGGGGTGGCATTGAGATCGGATGAAGAAAGGTGCCAAGGGACCCCCTACGACCCACAAAATGTATCACCAGAACAAGAGAGGCCTGCTGACTATGTTCAGAACACCCCTGAAGTTCTCGTGCCACCAACTATAACGGCCCTAAATTTTGTACTATCCTCATTGGTTAAGGTTTTCACTGCTGCTGGCGATGCAACGCGTGCTGAAGTAATGTCCTTTCAGGCTCGGAGACGTGCTAGATCCGGAATCAGGTAAGGAATTAAAATAATGTCTGATCTAACCTTTTCTCCTTTTTTCCCCTTTTTCTAGGAGCTCCGGATTCGAGGCGAGTGTGGCAGAAGACTGGATGCTGACTTGCAGGCACTGTGAGCGTTACGTTGCAGAATGCAGAATAACACGAAGCGTGTGCTGATGTTCGGGCGTGGTTTAAATAGCCTCCAAAGTAGTTCCAGGTAAGAAGTTCCCCAGAACCACACCCGAGTAAAAAATAGTCCCTGTAATAAAATAGTCCCATCCAGGCCTCACGTTGGCTTGGGTTCATTTGCAGCATGGTTTGCATGAGCTAAGTAATGTCTATGAGCCTGGCGCCTATGGCGCCAGAACTGATTTCTAAGATGAGCCTGGCGCCTAAGGCGCCAGGACTGAACCCAAACAGCCCCCAGCCGGGGCTGCTGGGGTTTTAATAAGTATCTGGATACCTGCTCCCGGGGCTGATGGACTCGATCCGGATGCCCGGTGGGAGGCATCATGGCAGTTTGATCGTGGGGGATGGGAACAATGATGACCATGCTATGCTGAAGGTGGCCTTGTCTTATGATTGTGTTTCAGCGGCCCCTCGCTGTGGTCAAGAGCTCTTATTAATAATGCAGGAAATGTTATTAGAATGTTTCCCAAAGGAGGTCAACTACTAAACAAGGAGCTGAGACATAAGATGAGTCACTTATCTGTTCAGCAATTGTCTGAGTTCTGTACTCCTGTTTTTTTTAAAATTTTCTGTCTGATTTGGCTCCAGTGGAGTTTCCCGTGCAGAAATCCCACAAGTTCCATAAACATTCCTTTAATGTTCAAATTATAGCTCGAAAAACTGAATTGAGGTGTCAGAGATCTATCCTAAAGAGATCGGGCCTATGTGTGAAAGCGTATGGGGAGGGATTTTTTTAAAAAATTTATTTATTTTACATTTATAAAGCGCTCACACAGCCCGCAGGCAACGAGGCGCTGTTACAGGAATTGTTTGTTTTTCTTAGTTGCGTTTTTTGTCTTAGTTACGTATTTATAACGCGCTTAAACACTCAGAGGTTTCTAAGCCCGGACCCGGGGATCGAACCTGTTGTTGCTTCCAAGACGCGCATGCTGCCGCTGTGCTACCTTCCCGGGATTAGCAAAGCTAAAAAATAATTATAGGAATTGGCTTCGTGCCTATAAGCATTTGGTAGTTCAGCAGAGCAGAATGCTGAGAGAATGCTTTGTGCCCTATCTCTTAGGAATTCTCTGAATTTTTGGTCAATGGTGGATTGAATGAGGTAACTCATCACCAGAAACAGGACTCTGTTATCCAAGAGGGGGTGTGGCTTTACCATTTTGCCAAGGTTTATGACTCTGAGGCTTCAATGTGTTAGTTTGTGGATATAATGTCCAATTGGTGTTTTGAATTTAACGTTCCGGACCTTGAATTGCTAATCAAGAAATCCTCAGCCTCAACAGCGCCTGGTCCGAATGGCTTGAGTAACTCGATTTTGAAATTGGATCCAGTTACCTGGGCGAAGGTTCTTAAGGCCCTCTTCGATAACATCATCATCCAGAAGAGAATTCCAGACTCCTGGAAACAATATATAGTTATACCTGTCTATAAGAAGGGTGATAGGTCACTGGCCTCTAATTATTGCCCTATTTCTCTTCTGGATGCCGATAGTAAAATCTATTCGGGCATCATTTTAGGGGAATTGGAATCCTGGGCTAAAACAAAGGGAATTATCCCTAAGCAGTAATCTGGTTTTAAAAAGGGCTTATCTACTTCATTGAATGGGCTTGTCTTGAATTGCCTTGCTACTAAGTCATTTATCAAGGTATTTTTGGAGCCTGGATTGACCTATTCCAGGCATTTGATATGGCTGATAGGAATTTACTGTGGGGAAAACTGGATGCCTGGGGAATCCCTCCTGATTTACTTTCTATCCTGAGAGATATGCACTCCAACAATTACATGCGGGTCAGACTTGCTAGATCGGGTCTGCTTTCTAATCCAATTAGGATTACTAGAGGGGTACGACAAGGTTGTTTATTAGCCCCTCTGCTATTCATCCTCTTTATGGCGGATCTATCTAACTGGTTGTGGGATATTGGTTTAATATCTCCTTCCATTGGTAATGCAAAATTAATTGGCTAGCGTATGCGGATGACGTAGTAGTCCTGGATTATTCGCAAGTGGGGCTGCAGCGTCTGTTGTCCACGTTAGAATCTTATGCTAGGAGCAATAAATTAAGCATAAACCCCTTAAAATCCAAGATTCTTCTATTCAAGAGACTAAACAAAATAGTGAAGAATTTTGCTTGGAAGTTGGATCAGTCTCCAGTAGAGGTTGTTTCTGAACTAACTTATCTGGGAGCTGAATTGAGATCTTTTCCATCAAAGAATAGTCTGCTGTCATCTATTGATCTAAAATTGGTGAAACTAGGTGCTCAGATGAAAAAAATTAATTCCAAGTTTGGTAAATTCTCTATCCTTCCCCTTATAAGATTCTATATTGGGAAGGTAGTTCCCATAATTTTATATGGCTTGGATTATAACGCTGTAGCCTTGGAGATAGAATGGGATGTAATAGAATCTAGGATTTGGAAACGTACTTTGGGTCTGCCAGACTATGTTCCCATTGTTTGCTTGCGCTATGAACTTGGTCTCTCGTCACTTAGATCGTGGCTAGAGTGGAAGTGTCTGACTCTCTACAGATCAATCCTAGACCCTCCTAAGAATTCCCTCTTTGAGGAAGCAGCTATCGAGCTGCAACAAGGGACCAATGATTTTCTGTACAGATTAGGACAACATTTTTTGGAACTATTGTCTGGTTGTGACTGTGATGTTATGTTGCTTCTGCAGAACCCCTTAAAAGTGAAAGAAAAAATGAAATTGGCTGATTGGATTCACACGATTGATGATATGCGAAGAACCAAAAGATCAGCCTCTTTGACACTGCTGGATAAATGCTTATCATTTGTGCCTGCTTATTTAAAGAAGTCCTCTAACCCTTGGTTTAGATCTACTTTTCTGAGATTCCGTTTAAATTTACTCCCTACTCTAGAATTATTAGCTATTAGAGATAAAGAAGGGGGGACTTTATCAATTTGTGACAGGTGTCCAAGTAGTGAAGTCCAGACTATTAAGCATTTATTTTCTAATTGTCCTGGGACCTTGAGTATCAGGGCCAGACTTTTTGGTAGATTTGTCCATGATGAGTCTCACCTTAATACCGATGATTTTTGGGCAAGATTATCTTCTGGTAATGAGATGGCTTTATCAATTGAGGTGGGAAGATGCTTAAGGGAATTGAAGTTAGTAATAGATTGAACTATTTGCGTTGATTTGAATTTCTTTCCCATCTTTTCTTTTTCTTTTTCTTTTATGATGTGTTTTATTTAAAACTTCTAAACTGCTGTTTTTTAACTGTTTTTATTTTCTATACTATATGTTGAAATGTGTTAAAAGTCAAATTTTGGCTATTTCACTATAAATAAATAAAAAAATATAAAATAAAAGGAAGTCTGGTGGAAAATGCTTCATGGCAAAGTAATAGCATTAAAATTGGCCACTGTTAGATTCTTATTGACAGTTTGTGGATTAATTCAGCCTAATGAATAATCTGAGCTGATTAAGTAATGTTCGGCAACTCTACAACTGTACATTTCTAGCTGCACATAATACGCTGCATTTGCAGACATTGAGCAAATGAGAAATTCTAAATAATTTGGAGCCTTGAAAGGATTCATTATGGGCAGGGTCTACAAGACATGACAATGGAGCTTGGATTGATTATCTTGGCTTATTGATGTTTCTTGGATTTTTTCTTTTATTTTGTGATTCTTCTTTTGGAACAACAAAAATGTGTGGTAGATATGCTTGTATATATATATGTGTATGTTTTTATACTTAATTGTGTTTTATCTATTTTTCTTTTAAAAACATTAATCATTTTTTAATTTGTTATTGTAATGTTTTTTTGTTTTTGTAAACCATATACAAATTAAAAAAAATGAAAAAAAAGATTAAAAGATTTTGGGAAGAAGTCATGGGATCCTTGCAGAAAATAGTAGAAGGGATCCTGCCTCTCTCTCTAGCAGAGAGTCAATGCGGACTAGTAGAACCAAAGTGACATAATCTCAACGCCACAGAAAAGAGCATTGGTAACCTTACTATTAGCTGCCTGGATGGTAATTGCAAAAGACTGGAAACAAAAAAGCCCACCTACGGTGGCGAGCTGGCTCCGTAAACTTTGGGACATAGTAGCAATGGAGTGGATTACTTATAAGATCCAAGGAGATGCAGAGATAATCCAGAAACGAATGGGGAGAAACTATACTTTTCTTGAAAAGTGACTATGTACAACAATGGTGCCCACAAAATGCACGGGTCTTGGATATTTAGTGACTGGTGTGGCATCCCATGAACCCCATTTATATAATAAACTCTATGCTCCCGAAATTGTACAGCTCAGTTATACGATTCCCTGTGGCATTCGGGGGTGTGTGTGGAGGGGTGGAATGTGTGGGGGGGTATTAAAAATGTTTTGATAAACGGCAATAAAGATTTTAAATTTCAAACATGTCTACCTGCTTATACCAAAGAACATAATATGCAATGGAAAGAGAAAGGAAGAAGAGAAGGAAAATCCTTATTCATAACCTATGCATATGTGTTATACTTCGGTGACAATAGTCCTTCAACAATGGAAGACCATGCATATTTATACAAACATGCTGCATAAGTAACCTAATAACCATTAGTTTGGGGATGGTATTTTACTTTTCTAAAAATATGACTTCAACACCTACCAATAATCTTTAGGCGTGTAACAGCAGTATCCAGTTTCCTGTAAGTAGCTTCTTGCACGTCACTCCAAATGAAGTCTTTGAACCAGCTTCCCTTTGATGGTGATGTCAATGACCACCAGTAAATAGTAACCTGACATTTAGCAAGCACAAGAGCAATGTCCAGGAATCTGCATAGCCTCCTGGAAAAGTCACGGACAAATTTTAACTATCATAAAAAAGGGTTATACCAGGATAAGTGGTAGCAAGTAATAGGTTTCGAAATCACAAACCGTCAGGGTTTCTGCCTCGTACGGCAATGTTCAAATATTCCGGGCTTAACTCACTGATCTACCCTTCCATATTAGTCATAATAGCAATGATATTGGTAGTTCCACCCACGCCTGCACTTTTCCTTCAAATAAAGTATTCGCAAAAAATGTCTTTCATTCAGGGTCCAACATTTTCTTGAAACTTTGACCCCTAGGTATTTAGCTTCTAGAGGGCACCATCAGAAACCCTGTATATCCCCAGCACATGACGTGGCTGGAGTCAGTGGTAGCAATTCCGATTTAGCCCAATTCTAATCCCTGAGTAGTTATCAAATTCGTTAACCGCAACATTTAAAGGCCTGATATAATCATCTGGGTTACATACGTATAACAATAGGTCATCTGCGTACAAAGAAATCAACACCTTCTGCATGTAGAATTGCAACCTCTTGTCATTATGTTCATATCTGAGAATATTGGCCAACGGGTCTACTGTTAAGGGCAAGTAAAAACCAGGATAAAGAGCAACCCTGTTGGGTGGCATGCTGAAGTTCAATCAAAGATGATATACCTCCATTGACCAAACCTTTTGCTGATAGAGGGCTAAATACTAGTCTAGTTAGGGCGATGAAAGTTGAATCCACACTCATCCTCTGGAGCACTGCACATAAATAATCCCAATCTATGGACACGAGCGCCTTTTCTGTGTCCAGGAACATGGACACAGCTGGAATATCCAGTTGAATATGTGAAAGTAAATAGTCGCTGGATGCTGGAGTTTGTCATCCTTCCCGGAACAAACCCAGATTGGTTTCAGATTTAGATCTCACCTGTGGTCTGTTGGAAGTCTTGGTGTCGAGGAGAAAGGGCTTGTCCTTTCTAGTAGCTTGCACTCCCAAATTAGGTACAGGGTTCACTGGCCGTCAGAATGGCCAGACCCAAGAAGAAAAAAAGAAAGGGGGGGGAAAACCTTGTGGATCCAAGGATTCAAGGTCCAAATTAAGAGAAGACAGAACTTGTAAAAGATGGTGGAGGTGCTTGAATCCAAATGCTGGTAACTGAGAAGTTTGACAGGTTCCAAAAACGACAGTGGAGTAATGAGGTAAGCGATGGAGGATCTGGAAATAACTGGTCCGAGCAAAGCAGAAGGCAGAAGAGAGAGACAGGAGTAGTTCAAAGAAGCTCTGATAATGAGCAAGATGCAGAATAAGGCGGGGAAGAAGGGAATACAAAGTAGTAGCAAGTGCAAGGCGAGCGAACGAGCGTTGAGAGGCAACAAAGTTGCAATGCAGTGAGTAGAGTTGAAACGCAGTATTTGTTTGAATGAATTGACGCTCCTCCCAGCAGAGTGTGTGGCATCACAAGCCACGTATCATCCATCATGTGGTTGGCAACTAATGCGTATTGATGATTGGTTGCCAAATAATGTGCTTTGCTCCGGAGATCCCACAATGACCAGTTTCGGGGACGAAACATAACAGCATGCACCCTTCCAGGTTTAGATCCACCGGGTTTCCAGGGGTGTAGTCTATGGAAGCACTGTATTAAAAGAGGACCATGGATATGCTTTGCAGGTTCCCAGGTACGGTCTGCCGGTCGGTACCCTTTCCAGTCTATGAGGTATTACAGTACTCCACGGAAATACCTGGAGTCACAGACGTGTGCCACTTTATATTAAGGTTCTTGATTGATGAATACATGACAGGGTCTTCTCTTTTGTTTGTGCTTTGGTGAGTCCTTGTAAGGTTTTAGAAGAGTGGAATGAAAAACATTATGTATTCCCTTCCAGGAAGCAGGCAGTTGTAAACAAAAAGGTAGTAGTACTTGGGTGCACATTTGCCTGTCTTGAGATGTGTTTGTAGATATTTGTCTGAAAGCCATACTTTGTCTCCTTGATGGAAACCTGGATCAGGATTTCTGTTTACGTTGGCGTATTTCTTTGCTTGTAGGTGTGTATTCTGCAGAGTACTGAGGGCATTATCTTGTGTGTCATGTACATCCTGCAGAAGGTATTCCGCTGCTGGAACATTGGTACTATTAGAAGGCATTGATGGTAGCCAAGTGGGATGAAAACCGTTATTGCAAAAGAAAGGAGTCATTCCTATGGCAGAGTGATACAAATGTTTGTATGAGAACTCGGCTGAAGGAAGAAGAGAGACCCAGTTATCTTGTGCAGCTGAAACAAACCATGGTAGGTATTGCTCCAAAGTCTGATTTGTGTTTCTCTGTCAGTCCATTCGACTGAGGATGGTAACCTGATGACATGCTCCTGGAGATGCCTACATTGGAGCAGAGAGCCATCTACAACTTAGAGGTATATTGGGAGCCACAATCTGATATAATGTTGATGGGTAAACCGTGCATTGTGAAAATTATGGTAAAAAAAATATACACCATCTAAGAAGAAGTAGGAAGGGACTTGCAAGGTGTAAAATGTGCCATCCTAGAAAAGACATCCACGGTGACCATGATTACTGAGCAGTTTTCAGAAGAAGGCAGTTCCACAATGAAATTGGTGGCTATAGTATGCCAATGACGAATAGGTAAGGTGGGTTGTGTTAATTTGCCAAATGGCTTGCTCCTATGAGTCTTCCATTGTGCACATTCGTAGGTTTGACAGAAAGTAGTGACATCCTGGCTCATCTAAAGCCACCAAAAATAGTCGACGTAAAAGATGAAGAGTAGAGGGAACACCACAGGGTCCTACTCCTTTGGAGTTATGACATAGGTCCAACACCTTTTTTCTTAAGCCTTTAACTGCCATGGTCCCCCCACTCCCAGTGCCAAGGCCTTTTTTGGTGATTTCGGTATATCGCCATTCAATGCCTTGTAACTTTTTTGTTACATGAGGTATTTGGCCCCTTTTTTTCCCGCATCTAGGCGGTCGTAACACCACCCAGGAATCCTAGGTTGCAGTAGGCTGGTGAGAAAAAATAACCAAAACGGGCAAAAATGTTGTTTTTTTTCAAATAAATGCCAATAAAATGATGTACTAAGAAGCCTGTGGTTTTTTTCCTTGTAAGAGCTAGGAACAAATGGTTTGCTGTGCTGAATTGAATTCCCCAATTTCCTGGCTTTCAAGAACAGGTTGAGTGGAAACAATAACACATTGGGCCTCATTACATGTCAGGCGGTCCGGAATTAACAGTGGCGGTAAACCCGCCGCCACTGTTAATTCTGGACCGCCCGATCAAGAGTCCTGCAGGCGGGAGGTGATCTTCCCGCCAGGTCTGACCTGGCAGGTTGAACACCTCCCGCCTGCAGGCGGACGTGGAAACACCAGCACAATCACGAGATGGTGCCAGTGTTTCCACTTCCCCATTCCCATTGAGTCCTATGGGACTCAATGGGAATGGGGATTTACACCATTCCGCCTCCGGGATTCGCAGGACACCACGGTCACAATGCCCTGGTATTTCCGGGAGTCACGGAGGTGGAATGGTAATACAAGTCTGGCAGTAACCAGGCGGTTTTACCACCGCGGTTACCGCCGGACTTGTAATGAGGCCCATTATTTTGATGTGGTTATTAACCGTTTTGTGAGAGGTAGGCGGTTTTGGCCATTTTTGCCAATTGGAAATGCATGTACGGAATGGAAAAAAAGGGTTGGAAAGCCGAATTGGAGGACAGAAAGGCATACATTTCTGAAAAGTAGACAAAATTCCAAGTTTAGGAAGGGGTGAATTGAGCAGGTCAGGCAACAACTAGGAAGGGGAAAATTCCATAGTTTGGGGGAAAAGCGGGAAAATGACTGAAAAAAGGTATGTGGTGGACATGGTTGGCCTGGTACGGCAATGGCTTCTATGAATTTTGAAAAAACTATGCTCTGCTACATTCCCCCAACTCTTGCAGTTAGGAAATCACACATTTTGTAGTGTTTCACAAAACAAGCAATACCATAAACCAAAAACTGAGCCATGGTACTCCGGAGTTGTATGCTTACGGCCTGAACAGAGGTACTTAGCATGTATAAATCAGGAAAACCAATGTGGTGAGGAACGGCAAACATACATTTTTTGAAAGAGCATAGGCAAACCTTTTCAAGGGTAGGTGACTTGTGCAGGTTACAAAAGTGTATGGTGCCTAAAGCAGCGACTAAATGTAGAGCACATTTGGGAAATGAAAGGGTTGTGTGACAAAGGGCACCAGCAAATGGGTCGAAATGTTATGAAAACCACGCAAACACAAAAAATGTCATACCTTCCCATGTTCCCACAGGTGTCCCAATGAAAACGGTACGTCAGTTGTGTGGGTTCAGCTACCTGGGCGCCAAGGGGAAAGCCGAAACCGCGACCAACCCCAAGTCTTTTCGGACAGCAGAATTTGTGGAATTCTGCTCAAGCGCATACCATACAGATATGGGCCTAGGATTTCCGAGCCACCAAGGAAAACCGGGAACCCCATTCATTTCCGAAAAGAAGACAGCCGTGGGAATCCGCAGAGGTCTGACTTGCGCAAATCGGCCCAGAATTTAGTACCCAGAAACCCTGGCAAAGTCCGAAATGTGGCAAAAAAAAACCTATTTCTGCACATTGCACTCGGCTCACCCTCGGAAACACACAGCCAACAACACATGGCCTACCTTCCTGCGTTCCCAGAGGAGTCCTGACGAAAACGGTACCTCACATGTGCGGGTGCACCTACCTGGGCAAAAAGGGGTAACCCAAAAATGCGGCCAACCCCAAGTTTTTTCGGACAGCAGAATTTGTGAAATTTTGTTCAAGCCACACCATACAGATATGGGCTTAGGGTGTCCAAGCCACCAAGAAAAACAGGGAACCCGATGCATTTCCGAAATGAGGGCCCCCGTGGGAATCCGGAGAGGTCTGACTTGCGCAAATCGGCTCAGAATTTATTACCCAGAAACCCCGTCAAATTCTGAAATGTGGTGAAAAGAATTCCGCACATTTGACTCAGCTCACCCACGAAACACGCCGCCAACAACACATGACCTACCTTCCCGCGTTCCCACAGGTGTCCTGAGGAAAACGGTACCTCACATGTGTGGGTGCACCTACCTAGGTGCAAAGGGGGAAACCTAAAACACGGCTAACGCCAAGTCTTTTCCGACAGCTGAATTTCAGGATTTTTTTCTGAAGCGCACACCATACAGATATGGGCCTAGGATGTCCAAGCCACCAAGGAAAACAGGGAGCCCCATGCATTTCCGAAAAGAGGACACCTGTGGGAATCCGCAGAGGTCTGACTTGCGCAAATTGGCCCAGAATGTATTACCCAGAAACCCCGGCAAAGTCCAAAATGTGGCAAAAAAAACCCAATTTCCACACATTTCACTCGGCTCACCCACTGAAACACGCCACCAACAACACATGGCCTACCTTTCTGTGTTCCCACACGTGCCACAAGGAAAACTGTACCTCACATGTGTGGGTGCACCTACCTGGGAGCAAGGGGAAAGCCTAAAACACGGCTAACCCCAAGTCTTTTCCGACAGCTGAAAGTTAGGATTTTTTCTGAAGTGCACACCATACAGATATGGGCCTAGGGTGTCCAAGCAACCAAGGAAAACAGGGAACCCCATGCATTTCCGAAAAAAGAGGACACCTGTGGGAATGCGCAGAGGTCTGACTTGTGCAAATCGGCCCAGAATTTATTACCCAAAAACCCTGGCAAAGTCCGCAATGTGGCAAAAAAACTATTTCTGCACATTGCACTCGGCTCACCCACCGAAACACACCACCAACAACACATGGCCTACCTTCCCGCATTCCCACATGTCTCGATGAAAACAGTACCTCACATGCGTGGGTGCACCTACCTGGGCTCAAAGGGGAAAGCCTAAAACACGGCTAACCCCAAGTCTCTTCCGACAGCTGAATTTCAGGATTTTTTCTGAAGCATGCACCATAGAGATATGGGCCTAGGCTGTCCAAGCCACCAAGGAAAACAGGGAACCCCATGCATTTCCGAAAAGAGGACACCCATGGGAATCCGCAGAGGACTGTCTTGCGCAAATCGGCACAGAATGTATTACCCAGAAACCCTGGCAAAGTCCGAAATGTGGCGAAAAAACCCAATTTCCGCACATTTCACTCGGCACACCCACCGAAACACGCCGCCAACAACACATGGCCTACCTTCCTGTGTTCCCACACGTTTCTCGATGAAAACGGTGTGGTTGCACCTACCTGGGCACAAATGGGAAAGCCTAAAACACAGCTAACCCCAAGTCTTTTCCGACAGCTGAATTTCAGGTTTTTTCTGAAGCACACACCATACAGATATGGGCCTAGGGTTTCCAAGCCACCAAGGAAAACAGGGAACCCCATGCATTTCTGAAAAGAAGACACCTGTGAGAACCCAAAGATGTCTGACTTGCGCAAAGCTACCCAGAATGTATTAGCCACAAGCCCCGCCAAAGACCCACATGGGAGAAGGGTGCCGAAGGCCAGGGACATTACCGCCGACTTTGCTGGAGCTCTGGCTGGCCTGCGTTACAGCTTCTCCCCACCAGGGAGTCCCGGCAGTGTGCCAATACCTCCCCGAAGGGAAAAGCTGTAATGCAGCCCAGCCGCAACTCCAGGACGGTTGGAGGTAATATCCCCAGCCTTGGACATCCATGTACAATGTGGGTGTACCGTCCCCTAAGCACAGCAGCAGCTCCAGGGAGCCCTGGCAGGATCCCCATTCCTCCCGGGAGGTGACATCTGTAATGTAGAACAGCCAGAGGTGCAGCCTGGGCTTGCGGACAGTCAACCCACATGGGAGACATCCACTCCCAGGGAAACCCCAATGTTCTTCTGGCATGGGGGGCAATTTGTGGCCTGCTCCTGCAATTGTGTCCCAGCCCACCAAAATATAAGCCCAGACGGCCCATTCCCACCCACACCACCAACAATCCAGCCCCAGTCTCATCCACCCCACTGACAGTGGGCCCTAACCATAGAATAATAAAAAACAGTACTCACAGTTGTTGCAGCTGCTCGCTGTGCCCATCTGCGCCAAGGGAAGTTTGGTAAACAAAGAAAAAACTGGAAATGGTACACTACACTTTAGGGGGGGCTGAGGGGCACCCTAAACCTCCGGTGAATTTTGTAATGTAAAGGGTGTGGCCCTCCCCCCCACACCAAATGCAAGGGGGGCATCTCAATCAACCCTCCCTGCAGGGAGGGCTGCATAACATGACCACCAGTCCATTTTGGGCGGGGGGAAGGGACACCCCTTTTCCTTAAAAACAATTCCCTGGTGGTCTAGTGGGGGCCACTCCCCCCAAAACCATCAATTATTTTTTTCCCCCTTGAGCCCATTCCCTAGGGCAGAAGGGCACCCATCTGCCCCAGGGGGGCCCTAACTTGCAGGCCCCATCCTTTGGGCGGCCTGCCCACACTTTCCTGGTGCCCCCCCAATTGGATGGGGGCAACCCCATGTACTCTTGCCTGGGGGCAGAAATCTGCCCCCAGGGAGGGCTACAAGGGGTGCCCCCATTTCCCCTTGGTGTGAGAGGAAGAGGGCCACTCCCCTTTTATGTAAAATAAATCCCTTGCGGCTAGTTGCCCCCCACCCCCACCCAAATCTCCCTTTGTTTTGTTTTTTTATTATTTTTTTCAATTTGCCCCCTTCCCTGGGGGCATATGATCAGCCATCTGCCCCCAGGGTTATCCATATATGTGCCGCCATCCTTTGGGGGCCAGAAGGGGGGAGAGGCACATCCCCCCACTTTCAAAACAAATCCCTGGTGGTCTAGTGGGCATTGCTGGGCATGGATCGAGCGCTCTGCGCCAAGCAATGCTTTCACAAAAGGTGTCCTTGGAAAGGGGAGAATCTCCCCTTTCCAAAGACACCTCCCTCGATCTCCGGCTTGAAATACAGCTGGAGATCCAGGGAGAAGCGCACTCACCTTCTCTCTTTCACCGCGGCAGCCCGAAATGGCTGTAGCGGTGAAATTACTTTCACATTGGCGTGCATTACGCACGCTGACGTGAAATTGAAGGTAATCCAGCCCCTGGGCAGTGGGGAGGGACCTCCCCCTCACATAACCCGGGGGTTGGATTACAGTTTTGTGTGATCCCTGCTTTGCAGGGATCACACAAAACACAGTGCCTAAAAGGATGAGCTATCTTGTCCTTGGCAACCTGGAGGTAATCCCAAGGACGAGCTACCTCGTCCTTGGCACTTAAGTGGTTAAGGTATCTGCAGGAATAAAGGGCCTCATCACGAGTTGGGCGATAGCCCTTAAATCCGGCAGTAACCGTATTAGCGCTGCCGATACTGCTCTGCTGAAACACAAGCAGGTGCAAATACCGCTGGACCCAAAAGGTACCAGCACTATTACTGCAAGCTCTATTACTGCCTGCTCTATTACCACTGGCGCTAATAGCGCAGACAAAATAAAAACGGAAATACAGCCATATCATCAAGTGCATTCTCAGCGTTATTAGCGCTGAATACTGGCACTAATACAGGTGAGAATTACCTGAAGCTGGAGGTAAATGAACACATGTGCCAGGAATCAAGCCACAGGTGAACACAATGCCCACCAGAGGGCTACATAAGACCCACCCAGGCCCCAAACACTGTTTCCAACACCATGCTGCCATGATTTGCTGCAAGCTGGATCAGGCAGCTGCCCAGGCTGCGCCAAGACCTTCTTTTTTGAATTTTTATTTTTTTTAAGTTATTTTGTTCATTTGTATGCGGTTCACAAAGAAACCTTTATAAAAACATCTGATCAGATGGGACACAGACATTATACATCTAATTGAAGACTAAAAACAATAACATGGTTTTTTGATCCATGTCATCAGAGTCAGAGTTAAAATCGTTCAATATACACAAAAAAATTACATATAGATTCACAAGATAAAATAAACATATCAGAAATAAGTTATTACATCATTTACCAAGACTACTAAGCAAAACATGAAATGAGCAATCATCTTATTGCGTTAACATACGAACATAGATCAGAGATACAAATTTGTATCTAAATTCATAAGCACTGTATCTGATTCTTATGAGTTAACATTTCTTCTCATTTGAGCAAGTATCAAGAAAATGCGAGTATCAAACGAATACTGTCTCCTCTCATCGCACGTTCCCAAAATGATTGTCGTGCAACAGGTGTTAGGTCTGGGCAAGAATCGCCCATCAACTGCATTCTATTATTTTCGAAATGTGAGCAATACACCACTAAATGTTTTATCGTTTCATCTTGGAAGGCAATAAGACAAAATCGACATGAACCAATTTTCCCTTGTGGTAGAGGAAGTTTGTAGTGCTCTAGGGTCGGTAATTGGTTTCATTTAAACCTCATGTAAGTGGACAGACCCTGGGACAAGGACATTTAAGTATATATGCAGAACTATAAATAGCTTTTTCTTTCAAATGAAGCACAGTCCTTGTAAGTTTTATATGTGTAGTTAGTATTGATAGTTCGCATCCAATCCATTTCGTGCAGCTTGGTTTTCACATTCGGAAGACCCATAATTAAATCGCCAGAAGACGAGTTTATGTGTACAAGAATCTCCTGCATTTGATAAGAAAAACACACAAGCGAAGGAACCTTTTGGGCTAACAATAGCTTATTTAGATTTGTGTACAAAGAATTGCGTGAAGGCACCAATATCTTAGCATACATAGCTAGCTTCCGCCAGGTATATCTTGCGGGTAGCGACAGTAAGCCGAGTTTGAGCCGAACGATAGAGTTCGGAACAGCAGATGCTAATCCCAGCGTGAATTTCCAAATCTGACATTCTATTTAGTAAGCACAAGTCTAGGCCAAACAATAATGTGGGCTCTACTTTAAGGGTATAAAAATCTTGGACGGGGACTAATGAAAATGTTCCATATTTCCCAAAGATTCTCATCTGAGAGAGTAATGGACGAACCTTTGCTTTCAGTCCAACCGTCCATGATTTTAAAGAATTTGTATCTGCTAATTGGTACCCCAGATACTGTGGTGATGACACTTGGAGGATATTTTGGGCAGCCATAGACCATTTATACAGTTTTTGGACGTTTTTTATTGGCAAAGATAATAACATTAGATTACGCTGAGTTCTCTTGTAAGTTGTAAAGAGTCGCAAACTTGTGAAAGACATTAAGCTTACGCTGCAAACCTGCGGGCGTTCTGTTGCGCAGAATGATATCATCAGCAAAGCAAAGCCAATGTAGGTGTAAGGTTGCTAGTTTAGCCGGATACATTACTGCCTCTGCCCACAATAGATCAATGTCGCATATGTAAAGGTTGGATGCAGAACAACCAGGCCAGGGCACAGGGAGTACGGGGGGTGGAATGAGGAGGAGGAGAGCATCCCCAGGGTCAGGCCATCACCCTGGACCCTCAGTGACACTCAGTTGGTAACTGAGTACCGCCTGGCCTGGGAGACCATCACTGAGCTGCTGGCCACAATACATGACGAAATTGGGAGCAGGATTAACATCCGCACAGACAAGCTCCCACTGGTGAAGCTGGTGGCAGTCCTACAGTTCCTGGGGACAGGCACTTTCCAGCACCCTTGGCCATGATGCATGGAATGGCACAGTCAACATTCAGCGCAGTCCTTGGCCAGGTGCTAGATGCCCTTCTATGCCATGTCAACCATCACATTGCACTGCCCACCACCCAGGCCCACCGCACAACTTCCCAATGTGATAGCAGCCATCAACTGCACCCATGTTGCGTTGGTGGTGCCCCAGTCCCATGAGGCTGTCTACAGGAACACCAAGCGCTACCACTCCATGAATGTGCAGGTGACCTGTCGCCCTGACCTCATTATAACCCACTGCTGTGCCGACTACCCAGGATCCACACATGATTCCATGGTCCTATGCAACAGCGCCCTGCCGGGATAGATGGAGAGGTACAGAGGACAACGGACTTGGATAGTGGGTGAGTACAAAACCCGCCATGTTGAAGCACAATTAAAAAAATGGGGCGGGGATAGCCACAGAAAGCATTGCATGTCAAGAGGAGGCCCTTGCAGCACACATGCAGCCCCTGCAACATCGATGCGGGGCATCCAAGGGTGCATGCACACATTTGACACACGTGGGCACACATGGGAACGGACACATGCCACTGCCATTACAAAAACACATCAGACTGCATGTACCACAATGCCCCTTGAATGTGGCTCTCTGCAGATACACACAGCAGCACCCAACAGCATGTCCACCCGTGCCACAGCCATCTGCAGTAAACCCGGACACGCCACAGAACACCCGCCACAAAGTCACTGTGTGCATGTACAGGACAAGTAATCCATAGCATATTATACAAATGATGCACACCCATCAAACATAGACATTGCATGGCCCGGATGAACACAAGAATGCTCACAGCTAACTATTTCCGGATACATTGAGACTGCAGACCAATGCATGAGACAAATTACTGATGTCTGTATTACATCCCAAGGAGGTGACTCTGGAAATCTGCAGCTGGCGTGGCTTAACTGTTGCTTGACTTGTATGCATCTGATCCCCATGACCTAATTGGCTGGTACACATGATGATTGGGGGGGGCTGGTTCTTGTCACTGCTAGGACCCAATGGGGCACTGCTGTGCCCCCACCATGGCTGTGTGGTGCATGGTGCTTGGATGTGCCCCTTGGATGCCCACCCTACTACTCTGGCCTTTGTTCACTGGTACATGGGTGCTGATGTAGGTGCCTGTAGTGACTCCCACGAACTGTCCCCAGTCGCAGTGCCCGGCTCATGCGTACTTACACTGGGGGATGCTGTGCTGGGCTGTTGTAGTTGCATTTGGATTGGGGGTTGACTCACCTTCAGACTCCTGGGTGCCCGCTTTGGCTTCTCCAACTCATTCAATCCCCTCCATGTCGATCATGTGCTACATTTTTCCTCCCATGGTGTCAGGTTCAGTACAGGTGGGGAGCTTCCCCCTGTGGCCATGCTGTCCTGGCGTTGGTGGGACAGGATTCCTCAGACCCGAAGATCATTCCAACGCTTGCGGCGGTCTTCCACGTCCCAGAGGATGCGCCCGACTGCAGACACCTTATGGATCACGGCCTGCCAGATCTGGGTGCGGCACTGGGAGGATGTCTTCTTCTGTCTGACACGGGTAGTATAGCTCAGGGACAATGCGCTCGTCTTGGAAGCAAGACGACCAGAGCACCAAAGGTTCGAGTCCCAGGGCCGCGCTTAAAAACCTCTTCGGTATTAAGCGCATTATAAAAAAACAATTATATAGCTCTGCATGGTGGGCCACAACCTCATCCACCAGGACAATGAGTTCTGCATCTGTGAACTTAGGTTTTCTCAAACAATCTTTGGCTGCCTTGCCCTCTCCTGAGACATGTTGGATGGTCTGGAAGTGTGGATAGCTGTGAGGGGCTCTGATTTTGGATCGATTGTGATTTCCAAAAAGGCTGCTGCAATGTTTCCCATTCCAGCAGTGACGCATTTCTCGCCAGAGCTAATAGCGCACGCTAATTACGTTGGTGCTCGGCGGTAGCCCTATTAGTGCTGGGTTTTGTATGGCAGCCTGCTTTCCAGCGCTGTTTCCGTCGGGCGTAATTAGCGTTACTGCCGGGGCTATGTGGGCATTCCCGTATACTTGTGATGCAGCACCATTTTAGTCACTGTCCCAGCGGTAGCGCTATTTCCACTCGGCAGAAATAGCATCTCCATATCACCCAACTCGTGATGAGGCCCAAAGAGTGCATTACCCATGAAATACATTCCTTTCTTTTTAAGCAGCATAAACTTAGATAACCAATGAGGATTTGCGCATCTATTGCAAGATCTCGCCCACACCAGAACCCCAGCCTGCCAGGAGCACACCCGTTGACAGTGAAGACAACAGCGTGGCAGTCAAGGCGTCTTTGATTTGTTGTAGAAAGGTATTTATCCGGAATATAAAGGTAGTGGGAGGAAACATCTTTTCTGGCTAGAGTTCCCAATCAGAAGAAGTCATTATTGATTGTGATAGGGCATCTGCCACTATGTTTTGCGAACCTGGGCTGTATGTCAAATGAAAACAGAATTGAAGAAAGAAATATGCCCATCGTGCTTAACTGTTTCTGCAATCAAAGGATTAGAACATAAGGAGATTTCTATAATCAGTTCTTATTTCAGTTTCCTGTTCAGCTCCCAAGAGATGGTGTCTCCATAGCCTGCATTCCGTTTTCATAGCCAGTAATTCTTTTTCTAAGACTGAATAATGGATCTCTGACAGTAGTAAGGTTTTGGAATAGTACGCAATGGGATTTTCGTCCTGATCTTCTTCTAATTGCTTGAGCACTGCCCCTATGGCTTTGTCTGAAGCATCAGTTTTGACTATGAAAACCTTATGTTCATCTGGTTGGATCAGAACCGGAGCAGTGGTGAACAAAGTTTTAAGAGTCAAAAATGCATTTGCTGTTGTAGAATCCCAATTTCAATGAAGGAACAAACTTCCTGTACAAGTTCGCTATACCCAAAAATTGTTTAATCACTTTTACCGAAGATGGTCTTCTGCAACTTAGAATTGCTTTGAGTTTGGGTGGATCTATAGACACACCTTCCATAGACAATATGTAGCCCAAATAAGGCACTGAGGTTGCATCAAATGTACACTTTCCTAACTTGACTTGTAAGTGATTCCTTTGCAAACATGCAAGAACCTTGCTGACATGCATAGTATGGTCGTTCGCTCTCTTGGAAAGAACCAGAACATCACCCAGATCGAATATGAGAGCGTGAAAAAGAGGATCTGCAAAGATATGATCCATAAATCTTTAGAAAAAACAAGGGGAGGTCCTGGGAGTCTCTATGCCAGACATTTGTCCTGGTTATGAGAGCCTTACCCAGATTCTTTAGCTCACTATCTTTCACAGAGGAGAAATATTCAAAACATATCAGTCATTGTCCTGCCCAGGGGCAGTCCAGCACCGAAATGCTTGGCAATTCTCCTCTGAACAAGAGTACCAACAGCAACCCCAGGCACGTGTTTCGGTCAGGTTGGGCCTCATCAGTAGGGTAGATCTGTGTCTCTCTAAGAATGGTGAGCAAGGGGTCCACGTCTGGATTCCCCTACTAACTTAGGGTGAGACCCACATTTAGTTAAATATGCAAAAAACAAGGGGCGTCCTGGGAGTCTCTCTGCTAGACATTAGTCCTGGTTACGAGAGCCTCACTGATGAGGCCCAACCAGGCCAAAACACGTGTCTGGAGTTGCTGTTGGTACTCTTGTTCAGAAGAGAATTGCCAGGCATTCTGGTGCTGGACTGCCCTTCGGCAGGACAAAGACTGATATGTAGTGGCGATTTCTCTTCTGTGAAAGGATGGTGAGCTAAAGACTCTGGTTGAGACACTAACCCGGGATATAGACCATTAGTATTACAACATCTTTTGTAATACAATAGAATTGTATGGGTTCTATGTCTTATTTTCGCTTTTTGTAGGTTGCCTAACAAAAAGACAGTTCTTTGAAAACTGAAAATACTACATTTCTCCGAAGCTGAACCCCGCCACCCCCTGCTGAACCCCCACCCCTGCTTGCCGGATTTGTGTGAAATTGGGGGGGGTTTCACCCCCTGAACCACACTCTCCCAGCTCCCGCACCCCCTTCCCCACCCAAGACTCCCCCAAAACAAAACAGACACACACGCACACAGACACACACCCACATACACTTACCCATTCTCCCCTGATGCTGCTTCTGGGTCTTGGTCTGCCTGTCAGCCTTGCGCGCACTCGTGTGCGGCATGGGCACGACAGTTTGATTTAGAAAGACTGCTCTGTGCGAGTACAAAGCGATCTTTCTAAATCTGTCTTTGAAATAAGCGTTTCTTTAAAAAAACGATTATATCACTTAGGACTGTACCCAGACCTGTAACTTCACAGATGAATCATGCAAAATATTCAAAAATCTTGTCTACAAGTATTGCACAAAATGGACAAAGGGAAAAATACACATTTTGTAGAGCATTGATTTATGCCCCATACATGAACATACAAAATTAAAAGAACACCACATTTGAATTGTTCTGAAAATGAAGGCAACATTATTTCCCATCTTGGGATGTTAGCTCCTCATAACACGCTCATATATATATATGACATGTTATGGAAACCATATGTCGATCAAAATCAGCTGAAATGTTAAGAGTTAAGGGCCCTCATTACGACCCTGGCGGTAAGTGAAAAACGATGCCGGTAAAGGATTACCGGCATCGCTTACCGCTATGGCCGATTATGACCTGAGATAGCGCTATTAGCGGCACCGTAATCAACGGTGCCGGTAAAAGCGCCAAGGGCGCAGGCACGCGACCCCCATGCCGTAAATACCGCCATGGCGCTAAGTGGGGAACATTACAAGTCAAGCGGACATGCAAATAACGCCTTTGTGAAGGCCGTAAAGTACCTTACCGCCATGGTGCTAACACCGCCATCGCGGACCAACCGTAAATGGCCATGTGCAGTGTTCCCAGCTGCCACAGGTGCTCTCAATCAGCACAGGTGGAGGCAATACAGACTGGGCAAGCACAAAAGGAGCACACCCCACCCCTTCCCACACCCAGTCACACTCCACAATGAATCCAATACTTCTAGCAATGCTGGGTCTGGAGGACCTGATTGCAGTGGAAGTGCTACAACAACTACTACAAGAACAACAGGCAGCACAGAGGAGACGCAGGAGGAGAAGGAGGGCAAGGCAGGGCCAGCATGCCCCACCAGCACAGCCAGTGCCACCACGCAGGCAGCCCCCAATCCCACGCATCAGAGCCAGTCCATTCAACCTAACCGCTGAGCAGATCCACACCCTGTACCGCCTGGACCGGGACACCATCACCACCATTGTGGACATGATACATGACGACATTGTCAGCCTCATTGAAACACGCACTTCCATCCCACCCCTACTGAAGGTAGTGTCTGTGCTCCACTTCCTGGCCACAGGCACCTACCAACACACAGTGGGGCAACTGCATGGCATTTCACAACCATTATTCTCATGTACGTTGAACCAAGTGCTTGATGCCCTCCTCAAGCAAACAGACAAACACATTTCCTTACCACGGTCTGCCCAGGAGATCTCAAACACCAAAGTGGGTTTCCATTCACTGGCGGGCATACCTGGTTGCATTGGCGCCATCGACTGCACCCATGTGGAATTGGTGGTCCCACATGCCATGGAGGTAGCATACTGCAACCGTAAGCTATACCACTCAATCAACGTGCAAATGGTATGTGACTCAAACAAAATCATCACACATTGTTGTGCTCGATACCCCGGATCAACCCGTGATTCAATAGTCCTGCGGAACTCCACAATTCCACGCTACATGAAGCGACATGCAGGGCAGAGATCCTGGCTTCTCGGTGAGTCGCATGTTAGGCTCATATAAATGTGATGTGGGTAGGTGATTGAGGCATAAATGCATACTTCACCTGGCTGAGATGGGGGGGGGGGGAGAGATGCATACTTCACCTGGCTGAGATGGGGGGGAGAGATGCATACTTCACCTGGCTGAGATGGGTGGGGGGAGATGCATACTTCACCTGGCTGATATGGGTGGGGGGAGATGCATACTTCACCTGGCTGAGATGGAGGGGGGGAGATGCATACATAACCTAGCTGCGAGTGCCAGAGGGAATGGAGCAAGCTCATACCCCAAAAGCAGCCCAGACTGGACCTGACACCTGATCATATAATGCAAGATGTAAGCAGCCCTACCATGCGAATGAAGCAGTGTCCCAACCATCCCACAGACATCTGCATGTGCACTGTACCAAATCAGACCGCATCCCCCTCAACAAAATGCAGCTACAAGCAACGACTATAGCCAATACACAGCACAAAACACCATGAACTGAAAGGCCAGTCCCCCATTACTGCGTACAAAGGAGTCACATGAGGGTCAAATACATCAATACACCACCACACTGACACAGAGGCCCAACGAAATTGCATGACACCATTTGTTGTGCTTAGTGAGAGCATCATGAGGCTGACATCAACGTTGCCAGGATGAAAGCATACAAATAACTGGACATCTGCAAGATCACAGAAACAACGGTCGTGGACTGACACAGTGCATGTGCACTCACAAGGCACTGGACCCCCCAGCGCACACTAATCGATGACATGCAAAACAGTCCATAAGAGGAATACACACATAGCAGTCACATTGTGTGACTACATTCATGCATGGAAATGGGGTTGAGATGAAGAAATAAATGCATGCCATGGTGTCAATTAATGAGCTCAAACATGATGAGTTAACTAACACATACATTGTTGCCCACATGCAGGTGATGCAGGCTATCCCTTGAAGCGGTGGCTCCTTACCCCAGTCCAGAACCCACAGAACAGGCACGAGGAGGACTATAATCGTGCCCATACACGAACCCGTGCGGTTATTGAGCAGACATTTGGCCTCTTGAAGGCACGGTTTCGCTGCCTCAGCAGGTCTGGTGGGGCACTCCTGTTCCGCCATGAGAAGGTGGCAAAGATCGTCATGGCATGTGTCATGCTACACAATATGTGCATCAGACGGAATGTGCCCCTGCCCCCTGACGCAGAACAGCAACCACCTGACGAAGAGGATGAGGAGGGTGGGGATGGGGCAGCACCTCAGGGAGGAAGCGATGCACAGGAGGGACGTTTCATGCGTCGGACTATGATCAACCAATTCTTCTAGCACACATGGATGGGGGGTGTCACATGGAGATGGCACTTGGGGCACTGGGTGTGTCAGGGACATGGACACTGTAAACTGTTAACCAATAAAGCACACGTACGCAATAAGCAATGTCCACACATGTGATTTCTGCCTAACCAAAAAGTGTATTGAAAAGGTAAATCTAAGTGAACACACCCGCCACCCCACACACCCACTCCCCCATCCCCCTCTACTCCCCAACACACCCATGCCCCCCTCCCCCCTCTACTCCCCAACATACCCACTCCCCCCTCTACTCCCCAACACACCCACTCCCCCTCCCCTCTCTACTCCCCAAAACATGGTGTGGATGACTGTGCACAAGTGCATCATGTGGCACCAGTACACAAGACTGCGCCTATTGGCATCCCCCGCTCCCAGCACCCGGTGCACCTCTGTCGGAACGCTGCAGGTTCCTGCCCGATCTGCGCACGGGGCTGGTTCTGGTTGAACTGGCAGCCGAGGAAGTTCCAATGTCCCGCATTGTTTGTACTAACTCGGAAAGTATGTGCCGCACTGCGGCCAGTTCAGCACATATGTCCTAAGAACTGGACTCGATAGCAGACCTAAGAGTAGCAGCACAAGCACGCATTTCCCCCCTAGTGCTGGCGCATTCTGTGACATGCTGTGTCAACAGGGTTGTAAGTTGCTGTTGGCGCGTAATGATTTCCTGCATTGCCTTTTGGGTGTTGTGGCCTGTGGCTGATAGTTGTGGCGTGTCCATTATACTGTTGCCCTCCTGCACATGTGCGGTTGGGCTGGTAGTAACCGGCAAAGAGTTTCTAGGAGATAGCCCCTGTATGATGTTGTCATGCTGGCTGCATGGGGACAGGTAGGGGGAATGCAGGGGGCCAGTGGGGGGACTCACATTATCAACATGCCCTTCCTCGTTGTCCGAGATTGCTGCAGTGGCAGCAGTTTCACCGATGGTGCTGTTTTCTGAGAATCCAGTGCCTTCGACGGACAACACTGGGCAGATGGTGGATGTCGGTGGCGCCGAAGTGGTGGACTTGGTAGACATCAGTGCCGTGGCCTGTGCTGTGCTGCGGGACATTTCCTGTTGTTGGGGTTTCCTTGTTCCCCCTGAAGTGGAGGGACGGTGTTGTGCCTCTTCGGCCCTGGCCTTCTTAGCAGGGGTTGCACCTGTGTCATCATCGGCGCTGTCCGAATGTGAGCCTGTGGTGGACCAAAGGAAGGAGAGGGTTAGTGATGGGTCTACGGGCATTGAGCAGGCATTATGATGGCTGCATTCATTTTGATTGCTGGGTGGTTCACATTGGAGGCTGTGAAATACAGGTAGTCTCACTCTTAGGTGGTTGATGCATGGGGGCATGTGGGTAGCTACAGAAACGGGGAGCATTATGCATGTGTACAAGGTGGAGGTACGCACTGCCTGTAGGCAGTCTTATGCTAATGTGTCCGGTGGACCCTGGTATGCATCATTGCACTTCCCAATCATCTGGACATCATCGTGGTGAGATTGGCATAGTTGGACTTGAGGCACCTACCTGCATCGCCTGATGTCAGGGCTCCTCTCTCCATGTCCCCAACTCCCTCAATGCTCTCCGTGCCTATGGTGGCGGCACATATCTCCTCCCACAGCTGTAGTTTAGGGGCGACTCAGCACCTCCACCAGTCGCCATGCCGAGATTCCGATTTGCCGCCAGTATGCTCCTGATGCGGAGACGTAGATCGTCCCACCGCTTGCGGCATTGTTTGGCAGTGCGGGGTGTTGTGCCGACAGCACTGACCCTTTGGGCGACCATAGCCCATATTGCCTTTTTCCTCTGCAGCGCCGGTATGGTCATCTATGTGGCGAACACAACATCAGCATGCTCTTGGAGGGTTTCGACCAACATTGTTAGCTCCTCCCTTGAAAAGCGCTCCTGGTGCAACCGATCTCCGCTCTTTTTCAAAACTTTAGGCATCGTGATGTCTAAAGGGTGGTGTCGGAGGTTTGTGGAAGTTGTGGGGGTCAGGTGTCTACTGGTAACAGTGGATGGTAATGGATTGTGTTTTTAAAGATGGCCGCCGTGCTCTTTCCCGTTCCTGTGCGGTGACCCTACTTCCGGATCCGCTTATTTATGGTCACCGCTAATAGCGGTTCCCGCTAATTTCGGTTACCGCTATTAGCGGTGACCGCTAATGTCGATGGCTAGGGTGGCGGAGGTGCTATTTGCACGGCATACGATGCCGGTAAGTGGGATTTTACAACCTTTAGCGGCATGTCAATGATTCCATTATCGGCATGGCGCAATGCTCGTGCCCGAGAACTCGTAATGTGCCGCTTTTAGCGGTCTCTGGCCAGCACGGACACATTATTTGCGCCATGCCGGTAATGGCCGATATTTAACGCTAGGGTCGTAATGAGGCCAAGATGTTGAATGCAAGAGAGAACAAGTGAGCAAATAAATATCCTGCCGAAGACGGTGAAGACCGATTCTTTGTAGTGAAGTAACATCACATTTTAAATGCGGCGGTCACTTCCAACTCCAAAAGTGAGACTGATGTTGACATCCGACTGAATTCAGTTTACAGTAATCAGTTATACCTATAAGATGCAACAATACTCTGCACATATATGTGAGTGTTGTCCACATACCTTCTATAAAAATCAAGTGAAATGTATCAATGTTTAAGAAAAAACAAGGCACTGAAGTATTAAACATTCGCTTAGTCTTATTATGTATTTAATACAGAAATAAATGCCATATCCCGTGATTTTTATTTGCAAAATGTGCTAATACAGTTGTAACAAATCAGATCAAAATATATCATCAACTAGACCTATGAAAATAACATTCCCAATGTACTTAATTAAAATGTGTACATAATAATACAATTAGTCCGACCATTTCAAAGAATGGTCCGTCTTCAAAAAGTCTACACTGTGACTAGTCAATGAGATAGCAAAAGCACTGAAAGGAAAAGTCGTTTTTTATCATTACACATTCATGGCAATAAAGAAATATTAGGGGTAATGAGTACAAAAAAGTACATTGTTAGTTCTTGTATGACGTGCCAACAAAAAGTAAAAACATTATGGCAGGAAGAATTTGATTTGATCAAAGTGTACAAAGTATAAACATATCTAAAAAAAACAATCTAAACTACAAAACTATAAACATAAAAGATCAAATACACATAAATGCAGATGAAGATATTTTATATGAAACTTAGGCTGTTTCAAAATCCTGACTTTTCCACCACTGAAGATGTCTGTGAGGAATACACCACCATCCCCACACTTCACTCCCCTGAACTCATTGGTGATTCTATAGAATTCTGCCATTTTGAAAGTGCAGTGGACTATGTTAAGTATTTGGAAAAAAGTGTTAGAAGAAACAGCTTTTCCACAGTTATTAACAGCTGATCATGGTGGTAAATTAGATGATAAATGAGAATAAACATCTGCTTTAGAATACTGTGAAAGTCATATGCTTCTGCTCCACGGTTTATATAACTGATGTACAAAAGTGAACTTGCATTACTGGTATCGAGTAGCATACACCCTAAATACAGGAAAACATTTCAGAAGTGTGAGATCCTCATCATTCATTCAACAAATAGAAGCCAAAGAAAAGGTGTGATGAACTCACTTCTGTACTGTAGGAGTACAAGACTGAGTGGAGGCTGAAGCGCCCATTCAGCACTCACACTTCTATAAACCAAGAGCAAACACAGTCATAAAGGTAAGACAAGCACAGTCAGGACACATACCTCCTTCAACTTTGTGGTAATGTAGGTCTTAAAAGGGATGTGAATGTGATTCAGTATTGACCCAAATAGCAAAGTATCTCAGCTCTAAATAAAGGGAATGTCCAAGCAAGGAGCTATACATATAAATATACTTTAATTAAACACACCACCTGCAAGAAAACTAAATAGAAAAACTGTAAAAAAAAAACACCTTGGTGGAAATGACAGAAGAGATGCAAGAACAGAGAGAATGCAACACTCTGGGCGAGAATACAAGAGTGCGAAAGCACTTTCAGCAGACACAATGTTCTTTGTAAAAGGATAGGCCTTGAGAGAAAGGTGCACAGGTGACCTAAACAGTCTATATGGGTCAATAGTCCCATCTTGGCGGTTGGACTATGGCAAACCAGTTTGTTTGGTGCTGTTTGTGCGGTTCAAGGCTGATCAAGTGCAGTGGTTGCGGTGCCCTAGATGGGCAGCAGTGTACAGCAGGAGTTGAATGGAGCTTACTGTGCTTTGTGGCGACGCAGGGAGATGAGTGGTCATGAGGGCCACCAGAGTCCATTTGTCGGTCAGTCTGAAGAAGCCGGTGACTTGATATGCTGGTCAGCCAGACAGAATCGATAAAGCGCTTGAGGTGATACAGATTGTGACGGCTACCAGGGTCGGTTTGAATATAATGAACTAATAGAATTCTTCAAAATAGCCAGGCAACATCTTAAAAAAATAGATAGTTGTGACTATTCACAGGATATCGTCACTTCTGCCCAGTGGGGATCCCTCCCCTGTGAAGCTAGGGAGGTGAAGCCACTACCCAATAGTCCCCTCATGAGGATAAGGACTGCCGGTCCATGAATTAACTCACTAACCCTCTTGCCGTTGCACCCATAAGAAACCTAATGTCTGCAGAGAGGGCTACTGAAAGTACTACTGTGTGTTACTGTAACATTCCTTCCCTTCCTTTCTTCAGACTTGACAACACTGAGACGGAAAAGAATAAGAATGATGACATACTTTTTTCTAAAAGTACTGGGAAGAGGTGGCCACGAGGCAGCATGAAGAGCAAGTACCTCATGGAAACAACCAAAAGATTATGACACTGCGCTGGGGTGGACCCAGCTAGGAGAGATAAAAACAGAGGAAGGACTGAAAGAAGAGAAAAGCTGATAAGGAACCTGGGAACCTGTCAATTGTGCAGAGAAGTTGGTCCTCGGAAGAGATGAATTGGAAGAGTGGAAGTCACAAAGAAGTCCTGTGAGCCAGCAGAGAGCCAACTCACTCCAGTGCTGGGGAAGTTGAGGTGGTGGTGTGACCTCTGGCATGTGAACCATTCGGTCTGACAACAACGCTGAGACCGCCAGCCCTAGGCCTTCGCAGAGCCGTGCAGGCGAACCAGAAAGAAGCGCTCAGTGAACAGCAAACTGGCCGCGACTCTGAGAAGAACCGGACACACCATTTCAACACAAACAAGGTAACAGGAATTGCAGGAGGCCCTGATGGGGTCCGGGGAGACCAAAGAGTCAAGAACGCCTCGGGAATAATCTCCCTCATCACAGTAGTGATGCCCAGATAACTAAGAGTCCAAAAAGTATTGCGAGTAATCTCCCTCGTCACAGTGGTGACATCCAGAAAACCAAGAGTTAAGAGAGCCCCAGGAGTAATCTTCTTCATCACAGTGGTGACACAGTGGTGACATCGAGAGAACCAAGAGTGAACAAAGCCCCAGGAGTAATCTCCCTCGTCACAATGGTAACGCTGGGAAGTTAAATAATAACATGCATTCCCAATGGGGTCTTAGTCAGGGTTGCATTTAGCTCTCTGCCTGTTCAATATCTATGTGTCTGACATAGGTCATTATCTGGAAGCCTTCTCACTTGGCCCTCCTTGTTTAGGTAGCCACAGTCTGAGTTGGCTTGTGTAGGCGAACGCTGTTCTATTAATGGATCATATGCAGTTTGCAGAGATTGTTTGGAGTATTGGACAGCTGCGCCACATTAAATGATATAAAAATAAACAAATCGAAAACCAAGATCATGCGTTTGTCATATTCCAGGAAGAATATGGGCTCTTGCTGAACTCTTTATAAAACCAACCTCGAAGTAACAGACTATTTTATTCATCTTGGTATACCCATCTTTAGTTTCCCTAACAAAGTGGCCTAGAAAACCCTCATAGGAGCCAAAATTAAATCCGTATGCCTCAAAATGAGGAAATGGCATGCCAAATATGGAAGCTATTCTATGCTCCATATTATTAAATTATATAAAGCTAAGCTCATACCAACATTCATTTATCATAAGGGTACTAGTTTCTGGCTCAGTTGGAATGATATGGATGCTCTTGAAGCCTTACTGTGGTGAGGGGTATTACAACTTCCTAATAGTCTCCTGTTAGTCGTGATACTTTATGAGCTTGGTTTATTGTCTCTAAAGGTGGACCTCCCACATGCTATTAAAAAAATGTCAACTCCACACTCTGAATCACTATTTGTCGACCTCCACGATACATACATAGAAAGCAGAAATTAATATTTGAAGAGATAGCGCACAAAGTGCATTGCGATACTGACGAGTCTAGAATGTACCCAGGAATTATTATTATATATATGTTTTTATTTGTCATGGCTGTGAAACACAACCTTTCAAATATTCAAAATTTAATACAATACATTACTATATAGAAAGAAACAACAGAAAAAAAAGAAAATTAAGCATCACTAATGCAAAGTAAAAACAATTCTCCATTACTGTCAATTCAATTGAGAATACACTAAAACTTTCTAATACATAATATTTCTCATGCTCTCTATATTATTCTCTATATTAAAATTAACAACACATTTTTTTCACATTTCTTATTTCTCAATATCATTTTTCTGTCAAATTCAAATGGTTTACAAACATTATCAATGGTAAATTAATTTTCGTCAACTGACTACTGTACAAAATCAACCCCAGTTCATCAGAATCAATTACACCATGCTCCCTAAAAAGGTGTTTAAAAAAACGCACTCTCGCTTCAATTAAAGACTGACATTCAGCAACTAGGTGTTTTAATGTCTCACATTGACCTGGCTTAGTGCAGAATCTACATCTACCATTTGGACTTTGTTTTCTCATGAAAAGAACCTCATTCGTGTAGCACAAATTCAATCTGATTCGCATAAAACTCATTCTACTTTTTGGATCCGGAAATGTTGTTAAGTAATGTTCCACACAATGAAGTTTCTTAGTTCTACAGGGCTGATTATTATGAGATTTCAATTTCACACATACTTCTCCTGTTCTAATCCAATCTGTCCACCTTAGTTTTCTTTTAGCTTTCATTGGATTGGTAATGAGGAGATTAGCATCAATATCTGCCTCCAGCATGAGTCTCAATATCTACAAACGCCAAATTGTTATATCAGGACATTTAGCCTCTATGATGTACTTTCCCACAGTGAACATAATTGAGTTTTTTGGAATCACCATTAGATATTCCCTTGGCCTTTCTTTCTTGTCCTACTTCTTATTTATGCCCAAAATCATTATTTTGCATTTTGATTGATTTATTTTCAACAGGTTCACATCAGCAAATCCGCTAAGGCATGAGAGAAGGGCACGCAGTCCTCTGGGAGTTCTCGCCAGTAATAAAATGTCATCGGCATAGAACAGCCAGGGGACCGCCTGACCTCCCAAGCGAGGAGCATCCAATAGAACCTTCATTAGATCATAACATATTTCAAAGATAAAGAAATTGAACAGGGTACTAGCCAAAATACAGCCCTGTTTCAACCCTCTCAATGCCTCAATTGCCTGGAAATCTATAAAGGCAAGATACACTGGTTGATTCTTCAGTTGTTCCTGTCTTTTGATAACTTGTAGGGCATGAAAATGAATGGCTGTACCCATCATGGGCATAAAGCTCGTTTGATTTGGATCTCTCAAGCCCATTTTGTCTAGCCATTTGTTCAGATCTCTTAGGAGCAACCTTGCAGAGTTTACTCGGAATATCGAGTAAAGATATTAGTCTATAGTTAGATGGGTCAATATTTTCCTCCTTCTTAAATATGGGGATTGTTATAGCCTTTCTCCACGATGGGGGCAAACACTGAGTCTTCACAATTTGTTTAAAAATGAACATGAAGATTTGTGCCCAAGCCATAGGGTTTTGTTTAATTACTTAATTTGAAAGTCCATCAGGACCCGGCGCTCTAGGTGTAGACAGTTTTGAGATATAATAGAGAATATCATCTATTTCAAATTGTATATTCACACTTTGGCCGGATCCACCACCTTCTTCATGGTGATTAATATTTAAATCAGCATATATGATAGTCCTGTAATAATCTATCACATAGGTTTTCTAAAACTTGTGGGGACCAACTGAATCTGTTACAGGCCATATTTAAAGTCATGCCGCAGGCTAGTGAAGTATCTTTCTCATTTCTATCAGAAACCCACCCCCACTGAGCAGTTAAAACATCATGATCGCTCACAGTCCGAGATAGACTTTCAAAGCGAAACACTTGATTAAACAGTTTAGCATCTGCATAGACGTAGTCAATTAAAGCCTCTTGTTTTCCTCTGGGCCAGGTAGCGTGGGGAGGCATGTCTCCCACCTTGACTCCATTAAGCATGTATAACATTCTCTCCTTCATCAACCTATTCCATCTTCTTACAATAGAGGATTTTACCCCAGCGATTTCCATACAATTTATGTTCAGGTCTCCAGTTACTATGACATGCTTACAATTAGGATCCAAAACAGTTATATTTAACAGATTCTCCAGTGCATCAAACATAACATCATCTGTAACAGCCACATGGTTCAATAGATGTTTATCAGTCCAATTGTGTCAAGCTTGGTGTAATTTTAACCAACTGTAAGTAGCTATTTGGAGAAAACCATGGTTCAAGTTTTAGATTAGCAGAAGTCTTTACCGCTACCATAAGGCCAACCATGGGTCTACCCTTTACCGGCATGATCACAGGCACTAGAGATATAATGTGATTGTCCCACACAGGGGGGCCTGAGAGCCATATCGCCTGAAATGCAATAATATCATACTTTTGTAACAAATTATGACTCAAGTTGGTTAGATGTTTAAAACTTATTGTATTCCAAGAGGCTAAAGCGCACAAAGTTTGGTATAGTTAACATTGGTTCACCCTTGAATCACTATTTACATTCCTTTGATTATTTACTGTTGTCATTTCCACATTTGATTTTATCCTCTGTGCCTTCTGACCAATGTAGGTTCTAGAGCAATACTGATTGCCCATTTCTGCTATAGAAAGAGGCTCTGGAGCCGATTGGTTTATCAGGAGGAAACCTAACTCATACAACTCTGATCTAGCCTGCCACAATGCATTTTTTACCAAACCCGACTTCATCCATAATTTCGCTACTGCTAGATCGTGTTGATGCACAAATTGTATTTGGTCTAGGTCTCCAGAACACAACCCCTCCAGAGCTGGGACATCGGCCAAAATATTCAACACTGACTGCCTATTCAGTACAAAGGTTTGGTAAGGATGTGAGCGACATTGCAGGGTTAAAAAAATTAAACTTTGTTTTTTCTTTGGATTATTAATAACTAGTCTAGGAGTATTCTGTTCTTTAAGACAAGGGGAATTTCTCGGTTGTTCAGTGTTATTCCATATTGGAGCTTGAGGATCTCCCATACTTTCACGTTGTATTAACAAATCTTCCTTATTTGCCTTAAGGAAGAATCATTTCAAGGATTGGTCTATCTCACCTCTCCATTCATCAATAGTTATACCCCTCTCTTTATTCAGGTCAATGGGACCATGCATCACAGTTTCAGCATTCACTCTCTCATTCTGTAATCCAATCTGTTTGACAGGCTTGCCTATAGCCTCATTGACAGCCAGATCTTGAGTTGGAACCCCCCTAGATGGACCTTTCATGACGGCCTTTTGTTGCTCAGACATCAAGACCAGGTCATCCAAGGGCTCATACGACAAACAGATCTCCTGCTTCTGTCTAATCACCCCTACTTTTTGTGTAAGTACCTTCCGATATTTGTTTGCTATGGCAGTTCTCAATATTGCTGCTGCTGATTTTAGCATAGTCAGGGATTGAATAAATTGGCAAGAGCCAGTTGGCTTTGGATTTGCAGTGATATTAACATTTTTGATTTTTTCTCACTATTCACAATAGATCTCTTCAAAGCTTTCTTTTTTGCATCAAAAATTGTATAATTTGTGCAGCTGTAATGTCTAACCCCTTGACTTCAATTAGGGTATCCTTATTAGATTTATTACTTGTGTTCTCCACTAGAGCATCAGCCATGTTGCTAACATTCTTGGTTTTAACCTTTTTTTTAGACATGGCTGCAGAGAGTGAGATTCAGGTCCATCATCTTTCGGGATTGTAGATTGAATCAACCCCGCTATTTTTTGGTTCATCATCTCCATATTGGTGCTTTCAACTTTGGCATCAATAGACATTTTATTTATTTTTTTGCATCAAGTTGCAATAATGCCTGCTGATCCAAAGTTGAGTCTATCAACAATATGTCTTCTTGAAGATCTTTGGATTTATTTAGATTTACTAGGACAACTATACTCTTAATTATGTCGGTGGCTCGATTTTCACAACACTGACATTGTGCTTGTTTAAATTATTTTGATTGAGCTAATTTAGCCAAGAGTTTCATTTGATCATTAATTTTTGTGTCAAGCATATCATACAAACGGGTTAGGGAAAAGAGAGCAGCATTCATTGTTTGCAACAAGGTTTCTAAACCTATCTCACAATTCCCTGGTGCACCTTGAGGTTTCTCCATGGGTGTGACCAACTTCTTCTGAGGAGTCGGCTGGGTATAGGAGCATGACAAAACTGATGAGTTATGAGCTGTTGGAGAGAACATTATTGGGGATTGGGACAACTCCTGATGCTCGTGCTCTTCAACAACTGATATTAGTAAAGTATGATTCTGACTATTTTCATGAATATTCACTATGTCATCTTCATTTGAATCACTATTATCCAAAGTTTCTGCTTACTGTGGAATTGTCTCCAGCTCCTTTTCGCTATCAATAATTAGTTCTTCTGCCTTTACAGGTTCCATGATCTCTTTATTAGGCAAGATATCGCTTTGCATTTTTCTACACGTGGGCTCTGTTTGTTGATTAATTATGGATAGAGATCCTGCTAGTATCAAGGAGTCAGGCGGGGTGTCTGTTATATTCACAATCTCATCAGTACCCTGTTCACCCATCTTAGTTGGTTTTGTCATATTTACAGGCACAGATGTGAGCTGGTGACCACTGAGACCACTTCCCACTTCCCCCCCGGAGCACAAAATGAGCGAATATCCGCCATTAGAGAAGAAGTTTGAATATTCGAAGTTGATGTACTCGATCGCGCTAAGTGAATAGTGCGCAAGGAAGATTTCGCCGTAAGCACTGCTTCCAATGTGCGCGCCGATATTTCACGCTGAGAGGGTACACCCGTTTTCAGCGTTTCGGGCATTTCAATATGGAGAATGCACGAAGACACTCTAAGCACAGTAAAAATTCTTATGACAAAGCAATGTAGCAAAACCCACTGTTGAAATACTAATGAAATATGGGGACAGACCCCTAATACCTTGTTTAGAAAAACGTTGGCCCTTAACCCTTCAGCCACAGCCAGCTGACAGCACTTCCCAAATCACTTCCACCAAATGCGCACGGCCCGTGGTTTTTAAGGAAATGTGGGTTAAGAGGGCAGAGCTTATGTTCGTGGCAGTGAATTCAAGAATTCTTTGTTTTCTGTCCAAACGAAGCGTGCAGAGCCTCCACAGCCGACAGCACTTCCCAAAGCACTTCCACCAAATGCGCACCATGAATTATTAACGCAGAATCCTAATTTAGTTAAACGAAGACTATGAGAGACTGATTGAATTAATACATGTGCTATGCTATCTAAATACACGCTTCACCAGGAATTGGCTCAGGAGCATAAAAAATTGGGACTTTCACCACCATACCTAATGAAATTCCCTAATGTGAATTGGAGACAGCAATTAATGAGATGTAGGTACAGATTGGTACTAACAAGACAAATTCTGAGTATCAGGAATGCATCTGATTTAACCAGTCCCTCATGTTGCTTCTGTAATGAAGCTTTGTCTCGAGAAACGTTAAAAATATTCTTGTTTGGTAGTTGCTGTTTATTCTTTGGGAAATTTGTGCATGATGTGATGTTTATAAAGAATGTGGCTTTCTGAAAATGTATATTCTCTGATACATCAATCTTCCTAATAATTGCGGTTTTAGGATTGTTAAATTATCTTGCATCGATTAGTCTGTAATTTCCTTCTTAGTATGGATATACCTAAAATTAGAAGCATTGAACAAAGTTTTTAGATTCATGAATGATTATGCTCTTAACTGAATTAATTTGTCTTTATAGAAATGTGAATGATTTTTATCCTGTTTAGGAAAAATGTTTATGCATTGTTGTTGTTTTTATTTGTGGAAGGTTTACTTGTAACCATGACACATAAAAAAAGATAGTCTAACTACATAGATATAAAAGGTGTAATTTTGGTTTTCCAACAAAATAATCTGACAACACCATACTAATTGCCCACCCTCTGCTCGTAGACATGTACGTAGACATCATGTAAAGCACACAAACTCAATGATCTTATTAAAACACAACTCAAAGTCAGTACACATACATGATTATTCTCCTGTCATTCTGAGTTTATGGAACGTAAATATAGATGTTCAGTTTATAGTTGATAATTCAACAGTTGTGAGTAGGTAGATAATCAGCCTAAGAGTCCTAACACTTTCACACTGAAAATGTGGTAAGTTTTTACTGACAATAGGTTAACTGGTACTAGTCACTAATTCTATGACAAGACAGGAGGCTCACAGTATGCTTTACTTTCTTTAATATTGCCATATCAGCATTTTAAAACTTAAACATCATATTACATTTTTTTTGTAACTGCATGAACTCAGAAAAAATGAAATCCCAAGTTAAAGTTCTTGAATCCAGTAAAGATCCAACCATGAACTAACAACTACGCTCCACATGATCCTTCAGTCCTTCAGTAGTCCTGACCATCTCCTTTCCACCTATCAGTGTCCATCTTGGGGTATAACTACTCTCCCCACCAGGTCCTTTCCTCTTTCTTTTTTCTGCCTTGATTGAGATAATTACTTTCAAACTTCTACATTTGAGTAATGATAGTCAAGTTGCCTTAGATTATAATTAGTTCTAATGGATAGGTTCCTATTTCGTGACTTCTGTGTTAACAACACGCCTTAGTTATCAAGTTTACCTCACGTTACGAACCGAGCTTTAGACAGCAGGCTTTGCGCGCACGCGTGCAGCCGTCCTTTCGTTCAGGGCTCACGGTTTCTTGTCAGCGAATTGCTTCGTTTATTCAGGAGAGGCGGGGTAGAGCCGCGAGTAATGCCGCTCGCGTGAGGCGGCCTCCTCGCACTCCTCATGTCTAGTATTAATTCGCTGTGCCGATGAACACGTTGAGCATTAAGGCCCGGAGGTGCTGAAGACCTGGGCATATAAAAAAAAGCCAGCTGACTGTAAAACACAGAGTCCCTGACACAATTGACTCTGTTTGAGAGCCTCTGTTAACTGCTGATCCCCGTAAGTTAGCCTTGCTAACATAAAGGTCATTGCTCAATTTCCTCATCCTAGAGAGTTCCAATCCACTACGCCTGAATGGAGTGAGGAGGAGTGGGTGGAGGAGCCCATTCTGCAGGACACTGAGTTGTCCCTCAGCTTCAGAATAGTTCTAGGTGACTCTCTGATGCAAGCTGTTTCTTAGGGCATGCAAACTATCACACAGAGGTTGGATTTACTGGAAGCTCTGATGGCTGAGCAGAGAGAGCAGCTGGCAACCAGAAAAAGACAGGCAGACAGCCCTGGAGAGGGGACTTCAGCAGGACACCACCAGAAAGTGGTTGAAAAGAAAGGGTGTAAAAGGACCCAGAAGAGCCCAGACTCCTTGACCCCTCCGGGCACAGAAGAAATGGTTAACTCTGTTCCCCAAAGGTCCCTACACAGAGGCACCCGCCAGGGGTGCCCTCTGTCCCCCATGTTATACATCCTCGCCGCTGAACCAGTGGCGGCCTACCTGAGACAGGAATATGGAGAGGGTGGCATTAAGATAGACGGGGTGACCCACCTCATCTCTATGGGCCTCATTACACGGTAGGCGGTAAGGGTTTACCGGTACTTTACCGGTACCGGTAAATCCTTACCGCCTTACTATGAGGTCCCTTTGCGGGTTGGGGAATTTAACGCCTGCTTTTTGCAGGCGTTAAAAACCAACCCGCAAAGGGACCAGTGGAGCTAATTACGGTACCACAATTTGCGCTACCGTAATTAGCGCCTTCCCCATTCCCATAGAGCCCTATGGGGCAAAAATGGGAATGGGGAAGGGCAATGGTGGAAGGGGGAATTACTGCCCCGGCAACCTTGGAATGGGGCGGTAATTCCCCTTTCCATCAAGGCGGTGCCGGTATTTTACCGGCATGAACCATGGCGCTAATAGCGCCATGGTTCACCGCCTACCGTGTAATGAGGCCCTATGTACGCTGACGACACCCTATTGTACCTACGGGACCCTGAGCACATCCTTCCCTACATCTTGGAAATCCTGGACTGTTTCCACAAGCTCACCGGTATCCAGATCAATAGGAGCAAGTCTTGCCTTTATCCCCTCGCAGCTCTCTACACCGACGAATACAGGTCCCTCCCCCCTCTGGACCTCGAATGGCAGGCTACTTCCTTCAAATACTTGGGGATAACTATACACCGCAACCCAGTCACCGAACACATCCTTAATACCGTAAGGGCCAAAGACTCTCTCACGAAATCTATGGAGTTCTGGGGCCGGCTCCCGCTTTCGATGGCCGGGAGGGCGGGACTCCTCAAAATGGTCGCCCTTCCCCGCCTATTACATAACTTCACTAACGTCCCCTTCAACACCCCCCCCTCTTTTTTCAAAGATCTCAACAAACTCTGTAGGGGCTTCCTTTGGCAGGGAGGCAGGCACAGGGTGGCATTGGAGACTCTCCAAAGACCGTGCGAGAGGGGTGGACTTAAGATCCCCAACTTTGAGCTGTACTTCCTCGCCAGCCAGCTGAGACATGTCACGCAGTGGATGGCGGACGAAAGCACGACAGACACCCGCCTCCTTCAGCCGGCCCTCCGCCGGTTGTTACTCAGAGACATACTGGGGGAGGGTGCTACGAGTCACTGCCCTTACCTCGCCAAGCTCGGGATTCGGCTTTGGAAAAGGGCCTGCAAACTGGTCGGGTCGGATGACCCGTTTTCCCCACAGAACCCAGATCATCTTTAATAGAAAGGAGACTTCCTGAGCTGTAAGCGTGGGCAATCTCTATTGCCTTCTACCACGTGTACATCACCACTGTACATCACCACTGTAATGGTCTTAAAGGCAGAGCTTTGTCCATGTAGAGGAGAATTGTGAGTCTGTAGATGGAAAAGGAAATGGGCAAAGGAGAACAGTAAAGGATGAGAGTGAGTAAAGACAGAGAGACAAACGTGCACAGACTTAAATAACCACATGTAGGGACATGAAAGTGTGAGTGATAGTGATCATTGGGATTAATATATATTTTTCAGTATTTTGACCAGAATAAAATGCAATCATGAGGCACAAGACCTTCCCTTAATGGCCCAAAAACATTTAATGGTGGCCATTACTAGTGTGATGGTTGTATTACGTTGTCATATTGTAGATGCATGATGGCCTTGAGGTGTGCTCAGGAGTTGCATGGAAAAGTGCTGTCATAAGATGGATCAACTGGAAAATCGAAATGTTTACCAACATTGATGCCTTGAAATACTTGTGTATAGACGCGTTATAAATGCCATATCATATCATATCATTTCATTGACACCTACACAATGTAAATTGTAAAAAAAAAAAACGTTTGCCAGATGAGCACTATCCTAGATAATCAAATAAGTTACAGAATTTGTCTTTATTCAATACTAAAAGGTGTCCCCGTGCTTCGCACAGTAATTCTTAGGGCTGAAGCGTGCATGCTTGAAGTGCGGTACCCGTACATGTACGACTGAAGCATGTAAGCTCCGTACTGTTGAGGTGGCATGAATTAATCTACTTGCGTGGCAAATGAAGTTCATATAATTATCATGAAAGATTTGCCATGATGTGATGGACAACGTCATTGCAGACACTATTGAAGAGACATGCACTGTTTCCTTTCACCGCATTACAACAAACCTACCTGTTGGTATCACTGCATGACTTCAAAAGTGAGTTCCTCTAATGTCATGCTGATAGTGTGAAATGTTTAGGGACAATGAACTGCTGAGATTTTCATGAACTGCTGAACATTAAGAGCAATGAACGTAGAACTACGGCAGAACTATGGCACAAAGAGCCATATGGCAGACAACATAAAAAAAATGTGATAAATGTACATTGTATACTGTTCACATTGTCTAGACCATGGAACCTACCCACATGCCAAATTTCAGGTTCGTAGTATTTTGGAAAGTATGCTGAACATTTCAAACAGACACACACACATATCTAAGCATTGCAGACCACAACAATAAGAAAATGTATATTTTATACTTTTTAGATTCCAGGTTTATAGTATGTTGGGAAGTATGCTGAACATTTTGAACAGACATTTTGAACAGACACACACATATCCAAGCATTGCAGACCACAATCATTAGGAAATGTATATGTTATACTTTTCACATTGTCTACACCATGAAATCTACCCACATGCCGAATTTCAAGTTTGGAGCATGTTGGGAAGTATCCTAAACATCACGAACAGACACACACACATATCCACAAATTTCACTTTTATCAGTGAAAAGACATTGTTAAAGGGACGTTATGGTTACAAGTAAAACTGAAACCCCCCAGATATTTGGCAGTTATGGTAAGCTAAGCAACCATAACACATGCCACCACCGTGCACTGCTAAGACTAACACCTAGGGCATCAAAGATCACATTACAAATGCCGTTGACCAAGGCACCGCTCTTGGGGCAAATTTGGTGAAAATCCGTTTTGGCTGTAGGCGCAAGTGAAAAATATTTTCAATTGCGTCTATGAGGATTTCCACAAATGTTGGTTTCCCCTATACAAAACTGCGCCCAACTTCACAAAATCATTCTGAGGGGGCCATGTACTTTTTTTTGCAAAGTTTGGTGAGGATTTATCAACGGGGTTGGGGGGGAAAAGTTATAAGCTGCCCAAAAAGTGCTCTTTCTATGAGTTGAGCAACTTAACCATAACTACAGGACCGCTACTGCAAGCCCTGTAATATATATATATAGATTAAACAGTATTACAAACAACAAAGATGTGCATGAAAATATACAAAAGGACAAATACATATGTATAAACACGCATGGTTACCTTGTCTGGTACAATAAACCAAGCCTAATTAATCATCAAAAATGGGCATGCAACAATAATAAAAAAGATAATTAGAATATTACTGTCTTCAACTGTTTTTTATCTTGGTATAAAGAAATGTAATTAATCCAAACCTACACCAGTTCTGAAGAATAGTTTAATAAAGTTAAAGATTACATACAATGCCCCCAATTCAAAAATACGTTAAACTGCTCAATAATGAAATAGAGCAAGACAAGTTAATAGAAGTTGAATTTCAAAATATACAAAATAATATCGTAGTAAAGACATTTGTAATTATTTAGTAAACCTGCTATACAAAATGAAGCTTAAATGGGAATGCATGATGTAATTGTTGCAATGATTAAGGCACAAGCAGAAGAAAAACCACTACAAGAATACATCATTTGAATGTACAACAAAATGAAATTTTAAACAAAATTGTATATTGTATATGGCATAAATGGTACATTTTTCCATGATCAATATGTATGTCATTGTAAAAACTAGAATCCTAATTTGTTACACATCATTGGTGAAGTGGGTGCCGGTAAAATCTGTTTGATCAAAGGAACATCTCCTTTCAATAAGGAAACTTAATAATCTCCTAGGTAGGGTTGACTCAGCAACAACTGGTTTTATGGCATATAACATTAGTGGAATTACTTTACACCGCTTACTTATGTTTCCCATACAGCATAATTATAAATTAGGGTATTAAAATTGTATGCAGAAGCACACAAAGCAGCACACATATTGCACAGATTGAAAGTCCTTATTATTGATGAGGTCTGGATGGTTTCCAATGACATGCTTACCTTCATTTTTGTTACATTTCAGGAAATATTAAGCAAACTGCTATGACTCCAGTAAATATATATACAACCAGCAATCCACATCATAACTACCCAAGCCAGCAGCAAAATGAAGGGGTGTATTGGGAATTGTCAGTTTGAGGAGCTATTTCATTTGCTTTAACAGAACATATGTGGTAATCAAAAGATCAAGAATGTGATGACATACTTAAAAAAAAATAGATTCTGACAGATAAACAACAGTGCCATTAATATGTAAATATATATAAATGTATATAACCTGAATACTACAGGAGCAGATGTACATATTAAATTAAAACAAGGAAAACGCAGAATGTCTAATATCTACATTAGCACACTGTGAAATCTTCAATATTTTAATAATAAAAGAGAATCCACATTTGAATAATGAAGAATTGCAAATAAAAAAAGAGGAACTGCACATCTTCAATTATAAAAGACATTTATGTCCCTAGAAAAAAGTTACCCGTGACAAAAGCATGTGGCAAGCCACAAGTAAAATCAACTTGGTTTAGACCCAGCAATAGTAGATGTTGGGTGTAAGTTCTCAACTTGATGGACTGATAGAATGACTTCTGTTGCACTTTCAAAAGGACACACAGATCTGATGGATTCTGCATGCTCAAAGTTGCAACTAATTAAAATCACTTCAGATATACCCCGTATGAAAGAATATATTACATTCTTTATATAAAACTCACTTACCACAAATTGGCATACCAAAGAAAATAAGAATGGCCTGCAAAGAGGCGTTACCTTTAAAAATAAAATTGCAACAAGTGTTGAAGGGAAGAAAAAGAATACAAAGCAATCCAATTAATACACCCACACACATGCCACTAATATAATAAGCTTAGAAAATAGAACTGCAGGTTTCTCAAATAGTGCATGATAAAAACCATTATGCTAAAGTTACATTATATGTACTCATACAAATAACACATTTAATAAAAAAAAATTAAAATCTCTTCCTTCACTACATGAGGATAACCTAGCTATAAAAACACCTTTTTGAAATGACATTTGTACTAACCCAGGCAAAGCATATTTATTCATGTTGTGCTTCAGGACATTGATAATCAAATCCGGCAGCAAATCTTTACAAACAAGTAACAAGATCCATATGAAAAAACAGTGGTATGTGTGTGTGAAAAAATTAGAACAGCAGCCCATTAACAATGCAAATACAGTACTAACCCATGTACCAAATCTAGAAAACATCCCATTTACACAACAACTCTCAATTCTCCATTTGACAAAAGAATACCAATAAAACAAACGATAAACATAACTAATTATACTGATTACATATTAGTAATATAATTGTGCTATAGGGCCAACTGAGTTCGGATATTAATTAGTAATTACACTTATAATTAAGATTCAATTTCAGGGACCAAATACATATGCAAGCAATTATAAATCGTCATGGGCAATGAACAACCCATGGTCACTACCCTATTGTATGCCTGCAATGATGATACCATAACTATTAAACAAAGACTGCAATGGAGCCTAAACAATGCATACATTATATTGCTTAAAAAAGCCATTTGATCTTAGTTAAATACAATTCAAACACGTTATTTTCTCAGATAACAAAATACATGTTCTAAAGTGATACAATATTTTTAAAAAATGACACTACGCAAAGTCATTGTTAAAAATGAGTGTGGACCATAACACGTTTACTGTGCAGTTTATACATTGAGTACTTCAATATCGAAATAGTGTATTGTTATTTATAACTAAAATACAGTTAAAATAATACTGTGATATAACATACAAAAAATAATTATTATTATTAGGTTATTTATGGAGCGCAGAACTAAATTAGAGAAGCGATGGTACATTTTGAAAGTCGTAAGGGGAAGTACATGGTGAGAGTAGCAGATCGCAAGGGATCAATACAAGGGAGCAGGGAACTAACGTGAGAGGGGGGCAGGGAGCCGATTGCCAGTGTCACGTGATGTGGAGACTCTCAGGTTGGGTCGGGGGGTTGTAGAGCAGAGTTCCTAGATGGTACAGATCGTACACTGTGCAATGTAATAGGTATATACAACTGATTACTTAAGGCATAATCTAAAATACAACCACTCATGAAGTAAAGTCAAGCTTTTCTAGTATTATTCACTAAATGAGTGTGAAATAGAATGCTTACACTGGACAGATTTTAAATTGTACAGTGTAATGTGAACATGGCACTACCTACTAACCAACAAAATAAAAGTAAATAAACGTCATTTGTGAAAATACCGAAATGCTAGTGGGGAGTAGAGTGTCTAAAGGTTACAGCTCACAATTAGATGAAAACCATCCTTTTCTATAATAGCAGAAAATGCTTTTCCATTGACAATCCAAAATAGTAACATATTTATATACATGCATTCTCTCATGACAAACAGTACATACCCTATAATATGTACTTACTCACACTGTGTAAAACGAAACATCTATACCTGGAATAAGAGCAACAACAAAGCTATACTCATACAGTCTCAAGGTACCTGATGCATAGATGTAGACATTTGCACCACACACCTTTGTGAAAACCTCTGTTCTATCAGCAGGAAACGATACAAAAGTAAACAATAAGAGAAGGTTAAAAAAAGTTAAGATACAAGGGGTGGTCACTCCTTTCTTTTTATATGTTTAAACTGTGCCTACACCCTACAAAAATGTAAATAAAACATGATAAAATTAATTTTCCAATAGAGCATCAGCAACCTTATGTGCTCTGAATCCCTGTTCATTTACAATGAGCGGGTATCCATTTTATAACACTACCATGTGTTTCTAAGCTTCAGTGCCCAGGCGGCAATAATCAAACACTATATTAGGGGCTTGAGAGCAGAGAGGTGTCCACAAAGCCGAGGGGAGAAAAGTGCCCACAAAGCCGAGGGGAGAAAAGTGCACAAGAGACAGGAGTGCAAGGAATACTGCAAACAAGAAACGATAGGCAATCATTACAGTGAGGCAACAAAGAAAGTGAAATGAAAGGGGCAGCGAGTACAAGTAAGCCAAACATGTTAGGATCCCAATTGTAGTGTACACATAATAGAGGAAGAGTTTCCCACAAGGTCAAGGGAAACTCTAGCCTTCTGAGCTGGTTACTATTACAGGGCCCCACTCTGAATGCTCATGGAAAGGAGCAGCAGGAGTGGGTGTCTATGGCTGGACCCTAAGGAACGAACAAGGAAACAGTACTCACAAGACTGAAGCCTGTATGGGTCCAGCAGGAACAGAACAGTGACTGCCGCCTGAAACAGGAACCAGAAAACCTTTAACAATATGGAACAAGGTACAATACTAAAACGTGACAAAGGAAAGGGGCATAGATTGCATGCTGGGAAACCCAGCAGCATAACTCTGAACATAGGAATTACACAAGCACATGTGAGGACAAGAACAGTAACAGAAATATGCATAGAAAGAACAGGAAGTCAAAATGAGCAAGGTTCAGGAAAGAACAGGAAGAAAGAGGAAAAGCAAGAAGACAAGTATCTAAGTGCAAGGGCACAGGAGACTGGAAATGCAGACTAGAAACTAAGGACTGGAATCAAGGAAAGCAGAATTAACTATAGACCAGAGACAAGAAAACTCAGGACCGAAAGCCTGGACTAGGATAACAAGGACTGAACAGTAATCTGGTAACAAGGAATTCAAGGAACTGTATCTCTGGACTGGAATAACAACGGCAGGACTGCAGACCGATTACAAGAAAACTCAGGGGGTATTCTAGGAAGCTAAAGCCAGGTAACATGGACTTTGGGCACAGAGCAAGGAACTGCAGGCAGGGAATAGGATATTTGGTGGTAGAGAGCAAGGGGCTGCAGTCAGGGAACAGAGGACTTCAAGCAGGGGAGTAGGTCTGCGGTGCAGGAAGCACAGAGGTGCAGAGCAGACAGACGGCAGGCGAGTGAAAACAGAGTAGCAGGGCTGCAAGGCAGGGAACAAAGGGCACTGGAACAGGAGCAGGTTTTGAAAACAACATGACACATTGGAAATCCAAGGATCAAGCACAAAGGGCTGGGAGATAATTCAATGCAAGAGCCCTGTGGTCTGCAGACAACTGCTTAAATACTGACTCGCCCAGTGCTGAAGCAGATTTGTTAGCAGCACCTGGAGCACCACATGTGAAGGCAATCTTCCTCCTCCCTCTATGGACCTAAGAAATTGAAAACAGAACTGTTCTCTAGGGCTGCTGTGAATTGTAGTTCTCAGACTGCTGCATAGGAATAGCCAGGGAATTGGAATGGCCAAACGGTGCATTATGGGATATGATGTTTCTGAAATCAGAGCGAGACAAGGCAAGGGAGGGGAACAGAGGAGAACACAGCAACGATCTTACTAGGCCCAGTGACAATGAGAATGTGCAAGTGCATGGGAAAGGGGAAAAGTGCATGGCAGGGGGAGAGTGGAGAGTGTGGAGCAGAGGAGACACAGATATATAAAAATAAATAAAAATAAATAGATAATAGAGGCAATAAACAGTGGTAGTGCAGCCAGCGAGTGGCAAGTGCTGTGTTTACAGCAGCAGACTGGGTAAGTCTGTTAAGTGCAGAAAAGAAGGAATCAGGGGGGGGCTGTATGGGTACAAAGACAGTCCCCAGTGCAAGGGGTGGCCAGAGGCAGTGCATGAGGGTGGCAGGGGGGGCAGGTAACTGGGCCAAAGGGACAGAGGGTGGCCAGGTGCACAGTGCCATGAGAGAGCAGGTCAGCAGAGGAGAGGGGGAACAAAGGCAGAAGCAAAGAGGAAGGTCTTGAGGTGCTTCCGGAACCGGAGATGGTTCTCCTCAAGTTTTAGAGTGGCAGGGAGGCTAGTCCAGAGGGAGGCCCCAGCCCAAGACAGATCTACCCCCAGCTCGTTTCTTTGAAAAATGACTGACTGAGGGAGTTAGAGGTAGAGGAGTGAAGAGCACAGGAGGGGAGGTATTTATAGAGGGATAGCTGAAGGTATTTTGGACCCAGCCCCAGAAAGTCTGGTGGACAATGCAGAGGGTTTTGAATGTAATCCTTGCATCCACTGGGAGCCAATGGATAGATTTCAGAGCTGGAGAGATACGATCCCAGGGATTGAGGCAAAGGACAAGTCTCGAAGTCCTTTTTGGATTAGTTGCAGAGGGCGGAGAGTAGAGGCAGGTAGATTTAGAAAGAGGCTGTTACAATAGTCCAACCTAGAGAGAAGCTGTCAGGGCCAAAGCCAAGACCAAGCCAAGACAAGGTGTGCAGAGGGGCATGGTGGGGGCTGTGATGAGCACACGAGTTGGGTCCAGAAAGTTGTATGCATTTAAAAGGCTGCTGTGCCCCTTTTGCAGAAAAGCGGCCTTCAAAAACTACAACTCCCAGCATGCTCGGGGGCGCCACGGGCCAATCAGGAGTCCAGCAGGGTGTGGCACATCAACGCGCATGGGCAAGCCCCGAGGCACGGGGCTTGCGCTTGAGACTTCGGAAGGAGAGGACGTGCAGAGCCCAGCTCCTCCAGAATCATTCGCGAGGGGCCCCGCCCCGCCGGAGAAGCAGTTCGGCCCCTCGCTCCCGCAAGATAAGTCTTTAAACCCATCTTGGGGATCAGAGGGGTCGGGGGAGAAGCGCAGGGGGCTTAGCCCGCTCATTCCTAGCCCCTGCGCCTACAGGAAAGATAAGTGGGCGTGTCCTAGGCGCGTCGCTAAATCCGCGCTTGCATTTGTAGTGGGGAAGTGAAGCGTACGAAACACTGGTACGTGTGTTCCCGCCTCCTGGAACCAGGGAAAACTAGGCGCACGGGAGGCGAAAATACATGGGCAAAAGTTACCGCGGCGGTCTGAAGGAAGACCCCTGTGGGAGTTAACACTGGCATTTTTTCCACATCTGGAACAAGTGGAAAAGCCTCGAAGAGTGGCGAACTTTGGCACACTCAAAAGCCCGTGATTTGAGCCCGGGTGGCAGCAAGGAATGTTGTGTGTTTGTGTGTGTGAGGAATGAATGAGAAGGTTATGGGAATGCAGAGGCAACACCCTAACTTATGTTATTTCTTTTAGCTTCTTGGACCAGCACTGAACATTACGGACCTGCCACAAGACTTGACGGCTTCATCATGGACAGGACACTGAAACCCAGAGCTAAGTGTGCATGCTGAAATAATGCTAATTAGTTGTGGACAGAATTAGGTGCATGGCTTAGACTTGTACGTTAGATTGATCAGTGAGGGGGCCTAAGTCTGACTATGTGGAGTGCAAAAAGCTACTTGGTACCAAGTACATTCTAAAGTGTGCAACAATCAACCCTTAAATTCCCCGTCCTATCCACAACCGCTACCCAATCCTCAATCCGGTTTCCCTAAAACCCCCAACCTATCCAATCAACGAGACCCTAACCCTCCTTCCCTGCTCTGGTCCGGGTAGCCTGCGTAAGCTTCGACTTGCAGGCTCCACGACCATAGTGGGGGTGGTTGGTACTGCGTCGCTCCTGCGCCTAGGACCAGAGTGTTCTGACAGAATCAGAGCTTGGGAGACAGTGAGATTCTGGGGGAAGGAGAGGAAAGGCAGAGTACCTCTGAGGAGGTGGAATAGGAAGTTTGACTTTTTATAGACCTCAGAGATGTGGGCGGAGAAGGAAAGTGTGCAATCAAAGATGACCCCAACGTTCTTAGCCTCGCAGGTGGGGGTAGCAGGAGGGCCAAGGGAGGCCGGCCAGAGAGTGAAGCGAAAGGATGGTGAAGGTGTGCTGATGTGGAGGATCTCTGTCTTGCTGGCGTTCAGACAAACATCATTGGCGGCACACCAATCTTGAATGGCAGTTAGGCAATCAGAGATGAGAGAGGGAGAGGAGGTGGCCGAGGGCAGCCTGAAAATGAGTTGAGTGGCGTCAGCATAGCACTGGAAATTTGAGCAGAAAATTGCAATGCAGTGGGCAAGAGTTGCCAGGTATTGGTTGAAAAGCCAGGGCGAGAGGTTAGACCCCTGTGGAACACCACAGGTAAAGAGGAAAATAGATGATAGGAAGGACCCAAGTTGGACCTGGGAGGGTCGCTCAGAGAGGAAAGAGGTCAGCCAGGCCAGAGTCGGTGATACCCAGGTTGTCACGGACATGGTTGAGCAGGATGGTATGGTTGACTGTGTCGAAGGCAGAAGAGAGATCAAGTAGTATGAGGACAAAGGGAATGTTAGAATCAAGGTTGGAGAGCAGATCTTCACGGATGTTCAGGAGAGCAGTTTCCATGCTTCTGGCAGCTCTGAAACCAGACTGATGGTCATGGAGACAGCCAACAGAATCGGAATGAAGGTTAAGCTGAGAGATGGCCAGCTTTTCCAGGAGTTTGCCCAGAAAGGGAGTAATTGGGCGATAGTTAGCAGGACAGGAAGGATCAGCTGTGGGTTTCTTGAGAAGAGGATGCACAAGGGAGTGCGTCAGAGGGGAGGGGAAGGATCATGAGGCAAAGGAGTGGTTGCAAAAATCTGCAAGGGCCGGAGCGAGGGTGTCAATAGGGTCTTTAGAGGAACAGGGATGAACCTGTTTTGACGAGGCTTTCATTGATCGGACTTGTCTAGCGACTTCATCGGGGAGAAAAGAGGAAAGGGCGAGAAGGAGGGTTGGTGGGGCGTTGTTAAGAGGGGGTCAGCAAGCACAGCCTCACAGGGAATAGGAGGGGAAGAGGAGGAGAGGGTGGACAGGATGTCCTGGGAAGACTAAGTCAAAGTCTTTTCTCATGACAGAAGGGTCTAATACTGTAATAGTAGCAACATGAATGTCCAAAACCTGTTTAAGGCTTCAAGGCGAGAATCTTTAGTATAGGAAGCGTTAGCATCGTTTATAACAGTGGTGCTTGAATCCTGGATAGACACGGTTTCAGAGACAAAAAACACTGGTGTGTGTGCATGGACTAAGGAACTGTGAAGGTCTGCGGCATACTCCATGTTTCTTCTTTTCTCAAGGCAGAGGTTTTCCTGAGGACTAGCAATGGTACAGTACTGAATGATGGAACCAAGGCTTCGTCTACATTGGTTGCTTCAGGGAGGTCTTCCAAACCTTCAAATGTATTGACAGGCGTTGTGATTTTTTTCATTGGATCAGGTAAGACAGGCATTTCATTGCATAGAATAAACAGGAGTGCATCTGTGTGCACAAATTAATCTTCACTAACAATCATGTACCTGGAAGGGTTCTTTAATGCAGCAGTATCCTGGGGGCACTCAGTTGTCGCAGTAGAGACAATAGAAAACATCTACAGAGTGATTTGAGGGATGTATATCAGGATTTCCTTGAAGAATTGCACAGTCTTTGTAAATGGGAGGAAAGGCTTTTAGCATCATGACATCAATGTCTGCGCTTAACAGTAGATCTTGATCAACTGTTCAAGTTGATGTCTTCCCTGTTGGTTAGGGAATTATCAAGCAAGGGCAGGCTTTCAGGAGGCTGGCCTTCAATGTCTTGTGTGGTCAGGTTGACTAATGGATCTGGAGTATTGACCCATGTCAAAACTGGACTCCATATTGGTACTGGGTTCAGTTCAGGATTGGTCTCAATGTCTGGCTCATTGGTGCAGGAGTGTCCATGGAAGCAGAGTACATATCAGACGTAGTTACTTCAGTACAGGCTGTATGTGTGAGTAAAGGACCAACATCAAGGGCAGGAATTGGACAATCTTTTAAATCAGCAGCATTTCCACTCAGAAGATCATACTTGGTTTGTAACATAATGGCAGTTTGAGCTGTTTTGCCAGCAGGACGAGTGAATTCTTCACTAGCTGTACAACAGTCATAGTTAATTTGGCTGGTAAGTAAATTAACTGTGTTAAGCTTTAGCTGGTATGTATATACCAAATGCAGGTCTTCCATCTGCTCTGTATAGGTCTGCATCTGTTTCTTTGTTACCATTCCAGACCTTATCGAGTTGATATTTAAAAACATAACGTCAGGTGTTGGTCTGGTGAGTTGTGGCACTCTACAAGATTCTAACAATGCAAGTAGACAAACTCATCATAGAAGACCTCAGTTTGTTTTTAAAAGCACAGAGCTTTTTCTGTAACTTGTATGTTCTTGTTATATTTTCCAGACCTACAATGTCAGACTCTGGTGTATCAGAAGTGCTAGGTGTTGAAATGTGAAGGCTGACTTTTGTGTTATCATGGTTAGTAGTCATTGAGGAAGCGTTAAGACATCCTATGGTCAATATCGCTCTTTTGTACACAGGGCCATCTACACGAACCTCAGGACAATGAATGTCTTGTCTTGTTGAATTAGTGTTATTAGCAGTCTGGGGAGGTTGTACAGTTAGCCAAGCTGATCTAGAGCAAATCACTTTGGCAACAGGGATCCCATTGAAATATTCCTATGGAATGCATTCTGAGGTGTGAGAAATGCCTGGAAAAGGAGTACCAAGTAGATTCAAATGAGGGAGTAGCGTGCCTTGAGAAACGCACAGTGGAATGAAGGCCCTGAGAGGTTAAGTACATCATTGGCATGAGGGTATGAATTGATTCTATCTAATCTCCAGAAAAACAAATAATCCTATCAGACGCACCCTATGCTCCAATAACACTAATCGATTGAGCCAACCACGTACTCGTCTGAAGAAAACTGGGGGAACCAGTTTTGATTACTTGACCCCTGCTCTGTGGAATCTCCTTCCTAAATATCTTGCTGACAGTAATTTGACTGCTGTTTTCATAGAACATTTAAAAACTGTAAGGGCTCACTCCCCGACTTACACATGCATATCCAAAAAATATAAGACACCCCAATGGGGAATGAGACTAAGAGAACAGGTTGCAAGATTTAGTTGCTTTATATAAAGTTGGCATCCAGAGAACTCTGCTGCCTCGAGAGCGCTCTGGTAAATATTACGTTTACATGAAAATATAAAGTAAAACTGCCTCATAGATGACACAACTAACATAGGGTACTAAACCAGTGCAGGATTGGCTAGACATTATGGATACATATAGAAAAGTAGGCGCTGCTCCATCCGGATTGGTTGCTCAGTTGGAGGGAGGGTGAACGTCACGTGGTCCGGCTGCCAGCGTCCAGGTGGGGTGAGGGTTAGGTCCCGATGAGATAGGACGGACACTAACTATTCTAGCATGAAAAACTACCACTAGACACACAATAAACAATGATCATTAGTATGCCTTTAGTAAATCTCTACAAAACCTATAAATTGCATACACATCATTCTATATCATTCATTAGGATTTATATGTATACCAGGCTTAGGGGCTTTAGTTGGCGTGATAACCTTAGTCATGGGGCGGGCCTGTGCTCATCAAAGCAATCATGGGGCACACTGACATTTGTTAGTTCTAGGGTGCAATATACAGAGGTCTGGTTGTAGTAGGGGCTGTGCTAGTAATGCTTGTAAAAAGTGGTTCTCATCTTGCAGTTCATCTGTAGATAGTAGCTCAGGGTCATAATCACATATGTCATTGTAATCTAACATTGTTGGATCACAGAGCTACTGTGTATAATAAGCATCACCCAAAAAGTCATTCTCTTGAATATATGTCTCTAAGACTAGCAGTTCTCTTGGCAATGGTGAGTGAACCTGCAGTCTTATGCATGGGTTTCTTTTCCAGGTATAAAGATACCTTAGGCTTCATTGTGCCTACCCTTAGTGTGAAAAGCGGAAAAATTAGGCTTTTGCATTCCGTCAGTGGCTTGAGGGCAGAGAGGTGCCCACAAAGCAGAGGGGAGAAAAGTGCACACGAGACAGGAGTGTAAGGAATCCTGCAGACAAGAAAGGATAGGCCAGAGGCAGAAGTGGGCGGGAGTGGTCGGGAGTGGTGCTCCTATACTTTTTATTTTTATGTTTCACTGTTCCTATACTTTTATTTTAAAAAGAAACCGTTCCGGAATGGTTTCGTTTTAAAATAAAAGTGTAGGAAGAAGTTGAAGCTTGCACTTCAGTGCAGTGCACTGAACATTCCCTTAAAGAGCAGGTGTGCTTGTTTGGGGGTTTGGATTACGCATGGGAGGGGCCTGGTGATGGGGTTTATGGGGAGCGGGGGCAGGCCAGCAGGGAACATAGTTCCACTACTTCTTTTTGTACACTTCGACCACTGGGATAGGCAATTACTACAGACAGGTAACAAAGGCAGTTAATAGAATGGGGCAGTGAGTACAAGTAAGACAAACATGTTAGGAACCATCTGCGGTTCCGGAAGCACCTCAAGACCTTCCTCTTTGCTTCTGCTTTCTCTCCGCCTCTCCCCTGCTGAACTCCTGGCGGAATCTGAAATTGCACTGGTCACCTGGCTACCTTCTGTTCTCAGGTCCTGGTCCCCTCCCCGCCAGTTGCACACCTGCACTGCCCCCCTGCAACGCTCCTTTACTCGGGGGCTGTTTCTGTATCCCTACAGCCCCCTACTAGCACCTGACACCTGATGTCTGCACTTACCCATGCACTTGCCACCACTTGGCTGCACTTCATATTTATTGTATTCATTGGTTTTTATTTATTTTATTGTTATCCTATGAACTGCACTGCCCTATCCCCTTTCCCCCTCGCACTTTTCCCCATCCTCCTCCCTTGCACTTGCGTGATCTCAATGTCACATGGCCTAGTAGGACAGCTGTCTCTGTCTTCCCTCTGTTTCCCCTCCCTTGCCTTGTCGCGCCTTGAAAAATGAAATACCACTGCCCCACCTGCACGTGTACCCCTTCCCCATTTGCCAGCCCACCATCCCCAACAAAATCGCTGTGAGCAGAGATGTTACGATGAGACCTCAATCCTTGCCTCCCGCAGGATAAAGCAGAAATCCAAGCATCAATGCACAAAGGGCTGGGAGAAAACTCAATGCAAGAGCCCTGTGCTCCAGCAGACAACTGCTTAAATACTGACACGCCCAGTGCTGAAGCAATTTCGATAGCAGTACCTGGAGCACCACACCTGAAGACAATCTGCCTCCTCCCTCTTCTGGGAATTGTAGTTCTCAGACTGCTGCATAGGAATAGCCAGGGAGTGAGAACTGCCACAAGCTGCATTATGGGTTATGTAGTTTCTAAAATGAATAATGAAGTACCAACGTCTTCCAAACGGAAAGTAAAGACAGAAATATGAATAGGAATTGTCCTGGGAGGATTATGGTGATGAATGAGTCCAAATAGTCTGCAATGGGTGCAGATTGGTGCTCCAGTGGCAGTGTCATACTCGCCCCATTGAGTGTTCTTGCACACACTCCTTGTCCTAGAAACTTTAGCTAGAGGCGGCTAGTGTTAGTTTACTGCTGCCAACACACTGAATTCTAAAGACACACTGCAGTGCTTTAAATTTCATAAGAATGTTGTGTGTTTTTAGAATTCAACTCGAAAGGCACACGGCAAACATTACCTGTATAGCTGAATGTCAGTATGAGAAATTGCATACCTTTTTAGCAAGATACTCGCCTGGGCTTCTGGTTAAATGTTTGTCTTCACAACCCCAGCGACCTGGATTTCATTCCTGGCCAAAGGACTGTCTATTTGTAGTTGGGGCAACAAATTATGCTTTTTTAAATATCTTGAAAACACACAGAAGCTCGTATTTGAGTTTTCTGTATTTTGGTGGGCCCCCTATGCACTTTTGTGTACACTGGTTCTTGCCGCCGAATGTTCATTATTTGCACGTAGGAGTGCAAAAGGGGAGTGCAAAAAGGCAGTGTAAACGCTTGTGCACTGCTCTTTTGCAATCCACCGTGCAAAAGTAATGGATTCCTATGAAGTCTGCCTGTTTTTTGCTGATGTAAAAAAAAAGGCAGACGCCATATAAATCCATAGCTTTTGCGCCAGCTTGAAAATCTATGCTGGCGCATATTCTGTAGTATTTGTTTGGCGGAGAGAAAATATGCAGACAAATCACATGTTACGATCTGCCCCTCCTCTCCGCCGTCCAAACTAATGAAAAGGGGACTTAATGCAAATGAAATGCATACAAAGCCTTACGGGTGGCTTTTACCCATTTCGTGTACGGTACACAGAGCCCAACATGAGCTCTACAATGTGTTGAAAATGAATTCTAACATGTTTTATTAAATTTTTGTTGGGTGAAGGCGCCATTTAAAGACATAAAAAGAAAGGACTGTGCAGTGCACCCCTTTCACATTTATAAGGAACAAGTTACTTTCCTGTAACTCCTGTTCCCCAGCATAGGTATCTTACATGGATTCACATGCTCATGTATATTCCCTGTTGTCAGGATGGGAATCCTCTGTAATATTAAAAGCAGGTTTGCTTCAAAGCTAAAACTGCTTGTCACTTACACAGCCTATTGCTGTCACTTTGGGCCATACTGCCCAAGCCAATGACGGGTCAAAATTGGGAATCGTGTGGCAGGAGCTAAAAGTAGTTCATGGGTGCTAGTAATTTTAATGTGACCAGGAGCTACTCGTGAGCCAGGAGCTATTAAATGAAGCTTCATGAACGGAGGATAGCATGGGCAATGTGCTGGTCTTCAGAAGCAAGACCACACAGAGCAACAGAGGTTTGAATCCCGGACCCATGCTTAGAAACCGACCTCAGGTACGGTATTAGGAGTGTTATAAAAAAAAACAATAAAATAAAGAAAATATGCTCTTAGAATAGTGTACATTTAGTGGATATTAGTTCAAATAAATTAGCAACATAAGAAGAATAAAAAGGTAGTCCAAAATGGAAGCAATGGTTATTTTGTAAAGCTATTCAGCATTAGAAACGTGTGCCACATAGAACATTTATTTGAGAAAACAAAAGCAGACATGGCAGTTTCTAAAATCAGCTTGGGGACTCGTGTGATGAGACATAAATAAATGCAATGTCAATGTTACCCATGAACCTTTGATACTTTTTCTGATATTAACATGCACACCTGACTTCAAATCTTCATTCAAAGGCATTGAACTAAAGGAATATGTCTAAGAGATAAATATCCATTGTTGGACTACAAGAAAATGTCTAAATGACTGGCATGATTGTGATTATTTTTATGTGGACCAATTTATGGCCTCTGAACACATCACTCCCATAGAGCTAGAAATGATGTTCCCATTCGTAATACCTGGTGCATAAAACCCAGTAGTTGAGAAACGGTTAACCAGGCATGGCCGAGTTGGTAAAAACAACTTACAGACTAGAGAAGTATAGAGGGCTGGGCTCATGCACACCCCTTCAGTACCAATAGGACGTTTTTGTAACAAAAAGTGATCCCAGCTTTTCTTCTTCATGACCTAGAGGGCCACCATCAGAAGTTTTATAATAATGGGAACACTTTGTTTGGGAGGGTGTACCATTAATTTACTTCTTTTCACAAAATGTCTTGGATATTTCTTTCAGTTCCTTTATGGTAGAGGCAGTCCAGGTCCTGCTGAAACTAACCACTTTGCAATCCTGGTTCTTAGACAATCTGAAGAGGACATCTTGTGTAGCTTTGGTATGTTCATCCAGGTGTGACACTCACTACTCCACCCTCCGTGTGGATTTTAGCTTTTGACCAACAATTGGAATAATTGAATTTCTTAATGTCAAGAGATGTTTGAGAAAAACTGTGCTGGCCAAAAAGCATTATTTTTTCTTAGAGAACATTTAATTGCTTTTTAGGAACTGCTGGTCCAACGTTTGCACACACAGTGGAAATAGGTTGAATCGCTATCTTTGTTGTGATGCAATGGCAGGGGTCATCAGTGGGAATAACAATGTTCCTTTATTTTTTTGTCTTTTGTGGTGCAGCTGTTCTGATGAATGAGTACAGGAGAAGAAAAAAAAACATATCCTTGCTCTTCTAATACTTTTATGGTTGATAGGGATATATAAAGCTTTAGATAATTAACCAAAATAAAGGTTGTCATGTAGAAGTATGAGAGTTGGAGTGAGGCACCCTGAAATTCAAAAGTGCGATCTCAAGACCATATTTTGATCTCTGCAACGGGTACAGCACTCACTTAGCTCCTATCTGAATTGAACATTTTAATTTGCATACCATATGCATGTCGCTGCAGAAAACATATTACGTCACTGGGACTGGAACCTTTAACCAGACACATCCCTGCTGCAGGAAGCACATTGCCGCTCTTATACATTTGAGAAGGATTGACATCTGTGACCAGCAGGTGTTGCATTACCCTTGAAATCTAGCTAAGTTGGACCCTTAGGGCTAGCGTGCAGGAGATGAGAGCGTGGTGCAGAACCTCTTATCAAGAGTCAAATGCAGCAATAACGCGGCTGTGATTGTTGAACATCTATGCCCAGTATAAGTCCCATGAAAGACTCTTCCAAGTACCAGGTTTGGTAACTGAAAATTGGAGTCAGACTTGTTCTACAGTCACACCTCATCCTCCAATGTTCCCCTTGCTCCAATACACACTGCCTGCACCCCACTTTCCAAGAACAGAGCAGAGTTCCAGATTCTATGTCAAGACGGAGGCAAGCATTTATGCTTTATCTTCTATTTATTCTTCTCTCCAGCAGTTTCAACAAATAATAAAATGTTCAATCTTTCCATTGAAATAACTTATTATTATTATTTTTTTAAACTTCATATCCCATCAGTCTTAGCTCCCTATAATCCCAGTGTCCTGGTCATGTGACCTAGTCTTCCCTCTTCTTGTGATCCTCCTCTTCTTTTCCTGCTCTCCAGAGATAAGTACACCTTTGACTTTGCTGCGTAATCAGACAGCATTTGTGGTGTTTTTACTAGTGATCTTAATGTTGTTTTCTGATATTTGGCTGTCAACCCACATTGGGGGATTGAATCTGGCATAGCGCAGGGACCAGGCAGCATTGAGTTGAAGTTTTAGTAAAAGGAAAACACCCGGTGGCCCTGTGCTGCACTTCCAGCACCTCAGGGGCTTGCTCGCTGCATTTTCTTCGCTCACGTGCGCTGCGAGCGAGCGAGGAGCGCCCACCCTTGTGGGGACGGAGCGGACTCACAGAGCGCGAGAGATCAGCTCGCAGAGAGCCGCACGAACATCCCCCAGCCTCGCGGGGGTGGGCCTTAACGCCGTAAAGCCGGCAAAGCGATTGGAAGAGCGTAGAGTCCCCTCCTTTGGAAAGAGGGGACGAAATGCTTTGCGGCCATTACGCCCCGGTCTCCCGTATGTGACAGTTCAGAAAGAAGCCGTATGAAAGCTCCAGGCACTCCGGAGCATTTTGAAATATAAATAATCACCGGGAGCAGCACAAAGCTTTTACTATCCCTTACAGGGAACACAGTGTCCAGCACTGCTTAATAAGAAACTGTTGTGGCAGATCAGGTGCAGCCTCACTCACACAGAGTGAGTCAGTGGACGTGCCACTACACCTGAGAGGGTACTATTAGGCACCTACCAGCACAGAATATGGCTGAGTTTGAAAGGATTGAAGAGGAGCAAGAAGCCATTTACCCAGAGGACCTAGCTCATAGCTTTAAAGAAATGCTGGGGGGCTCACTCATGGTGGCAGGGGCTCAATTGGTCAGACCTCTCCCAGACAGACTAGAAACAATTGAATTATTTCTGAGGCAAAAAGAAAAAAGCACCATACCACAGGCAAGCATGTCCACGAGGGTCGCACCAGAGGACCCGCAGGGGTGTATTAAGGCCCGTAAGAGCAAGAACTCTTCTGACTCCACGGGCCAACCAGAAGGGGTGGATTCAAGAGCCTCAGAGGCTACCGATGCTTTCAATAGGCTGAGAGAAGCCTTCATGAGTAAGTTGGAGGTGCTGAGCCTCACGACCCCCTACCCAGTGGAAGAGAATATGGGCAACACAGAAGAGGTTTTCCCTGAAGAGGAGCACGCAGAATCCCTGACCTCCTCACAGAAGGAAACCGATAAAGAAGGGGGTGAAGGATGTCTGCCTCCACCAAAGAAAAGACTGAGAAAGCTAAAAAATCTAGAGGATGAGGAGACTTCCCATATGTTTCATCAGGAAGACATCCGGAACCCGAAATCTTCAGAATGGATGTCCTCCCCGAGAGTCGCAAAATACATGACTCAAAGACTGCGCAAAGCGCAGGAGAAGGAGTTGAGGCAAAGAATGAGGGTGGAGTGCCCAAAGCCAGAACTACCAGGCAAGGTGGCAGAAGCGCCAGAACTGGACCCGAAGATGTTGGCCTTTGTCGCCAAGTCTAACAGGGACCCCAGGAATGGGATCGATCGCTTATGGCGGAGCTGTCAGGAAAAAGTCCTGGATCTAGCCGGTCCACTGGCTAAAATCATGGACCTGGTGGAGCGAGCGAAAGACACCGGCGAAGAAGTGGACCCAGAAGCGCTAGCGAACTGGGCACAGAGGGCGGTATTCTTATTAGGGAATGTCAATTGCGCCATATCGTCCAAGCGCAGATGAGGACTACTGCTCAAAATAGACCCCAAGTTAGGGGATTTGTCTTCATACAAAGAGGGCGAAGCAGCGCAAGGGCTGCTGTTCGGAGAGACCTTTGGGAAGGAAATGGGGAGATTCGTTGGGACCTATACTTCCCTGGAAAAGGCGCAAGCCCCTATAAAAAAAGATCTTCCCCGGAAGAGATTTTGGCAGGACCGGTCAGTACAGAGGCCGAGCGACCGGTCGCTACCACGCTACCAGACGTCCAGAAGACCTCAATCGAACAGAGCCCAGTACTGGGAGAACAAGCAGCCAGACACCTTCTTTCCACCAAGAGGTCGTTTCCCTAGAGGAAGGTGAAGCAGAGGCCAGGAAAAAGGGCAAAACTTCCCAGAACGTGAGAGTGTCCGCATATCCGCCGGTAGGGGGGAGGACAGCAAAGTTCTGGGAGAACTGGCGCACGCTTTCCAACAATGTTTGGGTGTTGCAGACAGCCAAAGGCTTGCGCATAGAGTTTACTCAGACCCCAACCCAGTATCAAGTCCCCGACCAATAGTGTCAGCACTAGCAGAGAAAGACTTGCCACACGCAGAGCAGCGGAGCCTAGCGTAAAAGCGAGCAATCGAACCGTGCGAAGCACCGAGATTCATAAGCAATATGATTCTGGTTCACAGAAAAGACAAAGTGAGATCAGTTATACATTTAAAAGACATGAACAGTTGGGTAGTCTACAACCATTTCAAGATGGAAGGTACCCACCAGTTAAGAGACACGATCAGACAAGGCGACTGGCTTGCAAGGATAGATCTGAAAGATACCTACCTGATGGTACCAGTGCACATAGATTACCGTCCCTTTCTAGCGTTCGACTGGGATCGGCAATTATGGCAATTTTCGATGATGCCATTCGGACTGGCATCAGCGCCCTTGGCCTTTACGAAACTTATGAAGCCAGTAGCAGCAGCAATCAGGGAAAAAGGGATACGGATCATTGTCTACCTAGACGACATCCTGCTGATGGCAAGCACCGAAGATACACTCTGCTATCAGACCAGCTGGGTAGCGAATCTCCTGACCTCCCTAGGTTTCCTAGTGAACCGAGAGAAGTCGGAGATGAAACCAGCGAAGAGGATAGAGTTCCTAGGGTTCATCATAGACACCAGGACAGCAACCCTAGAGCTACCGAACAGAAAGATCCGAGACATAAAAAGAGAGATAAGGAACTGCCTCGGCAGAACAGTTATATCCCTGAGCACAATCGCGCAAGTAGTAGGCTTGTTGGCAGCGTCAATACAAGTAATATTTCCATGGCGCCTGCATTACCGAGCACTTCAGCGGCTGAAGATAAGACACCTGCAGTTCAGAACAGAGCTGGAGTGGTGGTTACAGAACATGGAGACATGGAACGGGAGAGCCATTTTTGGTGACCGACCCGACATTGTAATAGAGTCAGATGCCAGCAGGCTGGGGAGCCCATTGCGGAGAGCTCCAAACAGGAGGCAGGTGGAGTTCGGAGGAACTCAGACTGCACATAAACTGTCTGGAACTGTTAGCCGGTTCATTTGCGATCAAGGCTTTCATGAAAGACAAAGTGAATTCATGCATTCTGCTGAAAATTGACATTTCAGCAGGCAGGTACATCATTTAGGAGGGACGAAGTCCAGATTATTAGTGGAGATAGCCAAGGACTTCTGGCACTCCTGCCTAGAGTCAGGAACCTCAGTGGTAGCAGAATATTTACCAGACTCGCAGAATGTAGTAGCGGACTGGAATTACAGACATCTGGCAGACTCCAGCGACTGGATGTTGAGCAGGGAGATTTTTCGTCAGATAGAAGGGCTCTGGGGACCAGTTCACACAGATCTGTTTGCGTCCAGACTGAACGCACAGAAAACAGATTTTTCAGCTGGATGCTGGACTCAGCGGCAGCGGGAGTAGATGCTTTCCTGCAGGATTGGAGAAGAGAGATTCTCTACGCATTTCCTCCTTTCGTAATGATAAACAGAGTGTTAACGAAAGTACACAGAGAAGAAGCGAATATGATAGTGGTAGTTCCGATATGGAAGTCGCAGGTATGATTCCCAGCACTCATGGAGCTAGTATCCGATTATCCGAGAATGCTACCTCAAAGAGAGAATCTTCTCACGGACCCACTTGGGTCATCTCACCCTCTGAGAGTGAAGGGGACACTGCCACTGATGGCATGCAGGATAGCAGAAGACGCTGGAATCTCCCAGGAATTTTGGCACAGGCTGCGAGCCTCATCGCTGAGTCATGGGGCCCTTCGACTAGAAGGAGCTACGACGCAGCATGGAACAGATGGTCAAGATGGTGCAAAAGGAGAGGTTTTCATCCTGTTTCTGCTCCTTTAGTAGAGATACTGAGTTTCTTAGCGGAGCTCCTACAAGATGGGAAAGCCTATAGAACAAAAGGAGTGTATAGATCCGTGATATCAGCAGGTCACATGCCCATAGAAGGAGTCCCAGTAGGTGAACATGTAGCAGTAATCCAACTTCTAAAAGGTATAAGATTTAGGAAGCCGCCACAACCAAGATACGAGTCCTTATGGGACGTGGCAGTCGTATTAAAGTTGCTAGCAGACTGGCACAGCAATAGGTACCTGCCCTTAGACAGACTTTCTGGGAAATTGGCGATGCTGTTATGTATGGTGTCATGTAGGAGAGTAGCAGACGTCAGAGCGCTAGAAGTGGATAGGATGGTATATGGACCAGAAGGAGTGACTTTCCATCTGGCCAGGAGAACAAAGACCGATTCCTCCACGATAACTTATCCATATATGCAAAAGCATCCGAAGTGGTGCATGGCCACATGCATAAAAGAATGTGTGAATAAGACAGCTGAGCGGAGACCAATGGGGACGACTCAATTGCTGATAGGGCGCAGGAAACCACATAAGCGCACCCAAGAAGCCCTGTAAAGTCCCGCTTTGCCGCGGGTTTATCTTGGAGCTCCTGCGATTCTGTGCTTCATGCTCTTTTTTGCTGCAGATTTTCACTGGACTACTTTCTGAACTACAGCAACCAGGAGGCATCCTGTGTGGGGAGGAGCTATATATACGAGGCTCTGCGCGCACCACGCGCATGCACCCGAGAAGCCCCGTAAAGTCCTGCTTTGCCGCGGGTTTATCTTGGAGCTCCTGCGATTCTGTGCTTCGTGTTCTTTTTTGCTGCAGATTTTCACTGGACTACTTTCTGAACTACACCAAGGAGGAGGTGAACTCTCATACAAGCACTGTATATACTACGGCTAAAGTGCTAAAATGCACCCTGTTTGTTTATATCTACCCGAGCTTCACCGCGCTTGTCGCAGTGAGTGGCGAGGCATTTGGTTTTGCCTGTTAGCGTAAATAACTTATAATATTTATTTTGTTTATTTTTGTTTATTGTCGTTGTGTGAAAATGAAACGAGGCATTACCTCTTTAAAATCAGGGATGCCCCCGGTTTCGGCCTCACATTTTTCCAATGGTGTGAATTCTCCGGCAAATTTGCCATCTACTATAACCAAAAAACCTCATCTAAGCTCTACCCCTTGTATGTCTAATACGAAATTAAAGCCTAAAACCAAAGCAGAGATACTCTTAGGGATGGATATTTGACTTTTCTGCCGTGAAACAAATCTTGTGAACTCTTTTGAACTCAATAATGGAAGCAACATAGCAACAGTACATGGGCGTGTGGATCAAACATCTGCTGCATTAAAAAAGGATTCATTTTCAATCAGCCAAGATGTTTGCAGCTGAGGACGGTACAACTGGTGAGACATTAAAAACTGTCCCTCGGGTCGTTGCTACAGTTACGTTTGCTAAAGAAAATGTGTCTCTTTCAGATAGTATTTTGCTAAATATTGTGTTGACTGGTGCTGTTGTGCCTCTTGGTAAAACACCTAACAGTCCTGCCACATCCATAAGCAATTCCTTGAATTCGAAAATGTCTGCCATTTCAATCACCGGGGATATGCCTGCAATTGATCTTGACACAAATGCCTCTGCTTTTTCAACTCACACTCTTTCTGAAAACCTCTCTAAATCTCCCATTTTGTTCACAAATGTTAGCGTTGCTAATTCTATAGCTAATCTTTCATTCATTGCTCCAACTCCGCGAAAAATGGCTACACATGGCAACCCCCAAGTCTTGTTTGGCTGAAACTCACAATGTAAACACTGGGATAGCTCTCACTTCAACTCACGCTTGCCAATAAATTGTAAAGTTTGAGACAATTTGATAGTGCACTCTCTAGTAGGAAGTCTGTAATGTGTCAGACTTCTTTGCAGTCTGAATTTTCATCACAAGTATATCAGACCATTCCGTGTATTCCAAATCCCATAATTGATCTTATTAGTGTTACACATGAAACTCCTCTAGACCAGCAAAAAAATAAAAAATCAACATATCCATTGTTTGATGCTAATATAAATCCATTTGATGTGGTCAAGTCGGGGTTCAAAAAGGCTGCCTCCACAAAAAAATCTAAAAACATTAAATCGGGAGCCAAACGTTCCACACAAACCAAATCTTTTATTAAGAACCTTTCAACTCCTGCTGCGGCCTCTGTAGTCGCGGCCAAAGTGATTGCAAAAAAATATTCCTTACAGTCACAGACAAGAAAAGCAAAGATAATGCCGGTATCAGCTGCACCGGTTGTAGATCACAGTCCTTTAAACGATTTGATATGTGTGGCTACTGACATGTCTAGAAATACCCTCAAAAGTCAGACTTCCAATGGGTTTTCATTCAAATCCGCCTTATCAATGGGAGTTGTGGACAAGGAAATGCGACTCAAAGAATTAAGGCAAGCTATCAATGAATATATGGTATCTAAATCCGTTTCTAAAAATTTGACTTTTGTGCCGGGTGAAACAGCTCTGATGCATAAACCTTTTGCGCCTGTTGCACAGTTACCGCAAATATCTCTACAAGATGTTGCCAAGGCTGTGCCTGGTCGAATCGTGTCCCAGGCGCCAGTTCAGAACAAGACAAACATCTCTGCTGCTGAGCCTGTTGTTGCTGGTGACATGGAAAGACTGATCCAGTCTTCATTGATCAAATTCTTTGAGACCTCCACCTTTTCTCAAATTAAAGCATGCCCTGTAGATCAGCTAACTTCAAAGGCTCCGCCTCTGTCAGTTAATCAAAAACGTGTGACTGTATGCCCTAAGCGCCCAGCAGTTCACGCACTGACACTTAGCTGCATGCCTGCTCCAGCTAAACAATACAAACTTAATCGTGCCTCTGTTCTCGCAATATTTGGTGAGGTTCCTGAGCTCGATGACATTGGTACGATTGACATCGAGCTTGTGGAATTCATTAATCAATCAAATCGGACTTCTGTAAATCTTTGGATCAATTCGAGGATTGTGGTAAACACAATTTGGGCTGTGAAAGCTCAACTTCTTGAACTGGGTTTTACTCTCCATCCCATGTCTGATTCATCAGACCCTTCAGTAAATTGTCAACAGGTCTCACACGTAAAGCAACCTTTAAACAAGAAACAAGTACCGATCTCTAGTACATGCACTTGTGACCCCAAAAGCAGTCAATGTTAGCATCACGAATCTGTAGAATGTACTTTGTCTCTCATCTGTTGGAATTCCAGAGGGAATAGGCATTTGCTAAAGAATAGGAGTGTGCAGCTATTAGATCATGATGTAATTTTGTTGCAAGAATCCTGGTTCACTAGTGTTCCATCATGGAAAAATTATGATGTCCTCTTGATACCAGCAGTGAAAGGTTTTTGGGGGCGCCCCACATCTGGTTTGTTGACGGCTGTTAAACAGTCTTCAACTTTAAAAATCAAACCTTGGTACTACCCAAATTCCTTTTTACAATTGACAAAAATTTGGGGGAAAAATTTCTCATGTGCTGCTATAAATGTCTATTGGAATCCTCTGGGTATTTCTGATGATTGTTTCTTGGATTCTGTGACCAAAGCCTTTGATATCGTCACTCTTGAGGGCCACACTGATTTTATTTGTTTAACTGGTGATTTAAATCTGCACTGTTTGGGTCCTCTATGTCAATCTGAAAGAAATCGTATTGGAAAGTGGACAAGTTTCATCAAATCCCGAAACTTGTTCATGTTCAATGGTGCCTTTTCCCAGGATATTCCACCTAGACCTACTTGGCATTGTGGTAGGAGCGAGGGAATCATTGACTTTATGTATGTAAATGCATCCATGCTAAATAATGTAACAGCATTCAACATAATTGACTCAGAAGTGAGTGACCATAACATGTTACACATGACCTGGAGCTCAAACTCTATTGCTGCCCAAGTAAAATCCCCCTCTCTTATGGGCTCCTATGAGGTAAACCCAGCCAGGAATAGATTAATATGGACTGAGACTTCCCTGGCAGCCTTTAGGACATGCTATTATGCTGAACTGAATAGTGGAGAGTTGGGCAATTGTTCTGCAGAGGTAGTATACCATGGTTTAATGCAGCTGTTCCAGCCGGGTTCAATTATACAAAAACTAAAGCAAACACCTCATTTGCATATATTTGATCATGAAACTAGATCTAGGAAAGCCATGGTTCGGGCAGATAGGAGGGCTGCTCTTAAGCTCCCACAAGATATGCGATCAAATGCCCTCTCTCGCATTAAAACCAAGTATAGAAACTGGGTAAGAGGCATGAGGGCTAAGCTTTATCAAATTGATGGAAATAACATGTTGAAATCTTTGGCTTCTAAGAACACTGCTCAGTCATGGAACATCATAAATCAAGTAACAGCAGGTCATCATGTTGCTGTTCAAACCAACGACATCCCCATCTATAAGAAGGGTGATCGAGCTAACCCAGCTAGTTATAGATCCATCTCCCTCCTTGACGTGCCTGGGAAGATTTACTCTTGTTTAATTCTGAGAGAGTTGAAAAATTGGACAAAAAACTGCTTCAAGAGAGATCCTCTGCAATCAGGCTTTGTTAGTGGCCTTGGCACACTTCCTAACATGATTACATTAAATATGCTCAAGTCACAATACGCGGCTAGGAAACAATCTTTATATTTTGCTTTTATTGATTTTTCGTTCAGCTTTTGATTCCATAAATCGTAATCTGTTATTTCATAAGTTAAAATCTTTTGGTTGTCCATCCTCCCTTTTGTCAATAATTATTCAGTTATACACGGAGACTTCCATGCGTGTTAGGCTCTCTTTTGAAGGCCTTTTATCTGCATCTTTTCCCACGTTTTTGGGACTCAAACAGGGGTGTAGTTTTGCGTCAATACTGTTTAATTTGTTTATTTTGGATATGGGTCTCTCTTTTCTTCAAATTCTGTCAGATGCCCCTGAATTGGGTGGCCAGCGTATACCATGGTTGCTGTATGCTGACGACCTTGTATTAGTATCCCAAACTCCAAAGGGTATCCAGAATTTGTTATCTGCCCTGTCTGATTATGCCACGGAGAACCAACTAATAGTCAATCTGGAAAAATCGCAGATCCTGGTTTGTAGACCCTGAGGGAGATCCAAGATTCAAAAAGCTGTATGGCACCTGCAACATGAACCAATGGAAGTAGTCTTGGAATATAAATATTTGGGTCTATTCATTCAAAATAGTGTGGGTGATACCAAATATTTAATTATGCTACAGTCAAAACTTCTGACTCTGATGTCACAGGCCAAAATACTTGTTTATAAGTATGGTAAATTCACTCTAAAGCATCTGTTCATGTTTTATGAACAAAAAGTCATCCCTATGCTTTTATATGGTGCTGAATCAAAGTTGTACTCTAATGACCAATCATGGGATAAATTGGAGGCCACTTTTTGGAGAAAGGTGCTACATCTACCAAACTGCTTGCCCTTGCCCATACTGCGTTTTGAATTGGGCTTGAACTCATTATCTAGCAGGGTTAAATGGAGAATGTGTTCCTTTTTTCGTAAGTGTTTGCTTGGTGTGACCAACAACAATATATTGAGTACGATTGCCTGCTATTTGTCCTCTTCCACTCTGGCTTTCCCTTTAAAATGGCGAAGTCTTGTCTTGAATACTTTAGTAGAAGCCGACATTTCCCTACAGTTCCTAATTGAAAATCCAACACGTGCTAAAGCAAAATACTATCAATGGGACTGGATCCAGAACTATGATCTTTGCATAAAATATAGAGATTTTAATACCAAGATTTTTGATATTAAACGCATGGGTCAAGTGGCTGGATACCTGTTGAAATGCCCTTCGGCGAAAATTCAGAACAAGTTCTTGCGTTTAAGGATGAATTTATGGCCTACGAGGGAAGTGCTAGTGAGGCGCAAGATTATTCCTTCCGATGTAAATCTTTGTCGATTCTGTGAATTTCATAGTGTGAGAGAAACTCTGCAACGTGTGATAATATCTTGCCCCAAGTTGAAGGAGCTTCGGGCTAAACATTTTGCAAACTTGTTGAATTTGCATATGGAACGGGATGAATTTGAGACATGGAGCATTTTGTTTAATAGTGCCAGATTTTCGGTCATAAAGGCCTTGGTACAGTTTTTGGAAATTATTTTACCTAGTGAAATTCATTTATAATCATTTTGAGCCATGAATATATTTGTAAATACCTGCTGTTATGCACATGGGAAATCATTTAATTTGTATTAGACTTCAAGTTTTTATAAATTGTGTATATGATCTTTTTGTTTTTAAATTGCTCCTTTGTCTCTTGTCATGTTCCAAACTGTAAATGTGTATTTGTGTTTTTATTCTGTTATCATGTAATTTTGAAAAGTTGATTGATTTCAGCTGTATCAATATTAAAAAAAAAAAAAAAAACACATAAAAGCGTAGCGACAGCCACCATAGCAAGGTGGGTTAGAGAGATTATGAGCCTAGCAGGAATAGACATGTCAAAATTTGGAGCACACTCAGTTCGGGGTGCAATGGCGTCAAAGGCATTGAGGCAAGGCGTGACTTTACAAGATATTCTGAAAGCAGCTGATTGGGCTAGTGATACTACATTTAGAACGTTTTCTTTTAGACCAATTAAGACGATAGCAGAAGCTACGGTAAGAAACTTTGAACAAGCATAATGCTCACCTCCGTCTTGACATAGAATGAAGATTCCCCCTGCTAATAGCGCAGGGAGCTCTTGAGTCTATTAAAGACAAGAAGGCGAGCATTACTTTCCCATCCTAGATACACGGGAGAGCTAAAGTACTGATGGATAAGTGTGCTGTGATTTATATCAGAATAATTTACATGAATTCCTCCCAGACTAGGGTGCGTATCCACCTCCCTAACATGTACTGTTGTTTCTGCCACTAGGAGATGAGCAGAAGAATGGCTGAGACTGTACAGTAAGTGAACGAGATACGTTGACTGAAACAGCAAGTTGGAATGCAAGTGATTGACTCGGCAGAGCTCAAAAGTTCAGAGACTATGTTGATCAAGTTGACAGTTCAGTTTTGTTTAGATTGCAGTTGGAAGCAGTCAAGAAGAGGAGGAGGATCACAGGAAGAGGAAGGACTAGGTCACAACATGATCAGGACACTGGGGTTACAGGGACCTAAGACTGATGGGATATTAAGTTTTAAAAAAAAGTTATTTCAATGGAAAGATTGAAAATGTTATTATTTGTTGAAACTGCTGGAAAGTAGAATAAATAGAAGATGAAGCATAATGCTCGCCTCCTTGTCTTTAATAGAATCAAGAGCTCCCTGCGCTATTAGTAGGGGGGATCTTCAATGTTTTTTGTAAATGTTTACTGCTAGAAGTACTGCTCATTTGCATACATGCCAAGATGCTTCATGTCATTCAGGAGATGCTCATTCAATCTTGATTTGTTCTTTGATTTGATGTTATATATCCAGGACTACTGGTTCAAAAATGCAAAGAAAACCAATCAGGACATGATGAGCACCACCCAAATGGGACAGAGCATGTGTCATTAGGTTTAGAGCATGTAATGGAATTAGAAAGCGAGTATGGTTTGCTTTCTGTATTGCCTAAAAGCTTGACAATGCAGAATTTGTGCCGACGTTTTTGGCGGGCTGTGACTATATGGCTATTAATACATTCCCTGAGTCACATGATGCAGTGTTTGCTCCGCATTTCCTAATTACCCTTTCCTTGCTCACATATTTCTCTTTTCTACAGAAACATGTTTTGCTATACATCCACTAAATGTTTTCTTTGGCAATAAGAAAATAAGAAACATAGCAGAGGAGAGGATTAGGTGGTTTACATCAGTAATAGTCCGTCAGGCTTCGAAGTGTTAACACGTGTTTAAGTTAACTGCATTTGTAGGAGTTATGAAGCGAAGGGGAAGGCAGTGCTGTGTGATGTAGATACCATGTCCTCTCATCACAAATAGATTTGTCAACACGTCCCATGGCATTCGAAAAATGCTATTTGTCTTGCAACGTATTTACAAAGTTTAAAGTACAACTACTGTTTAACTACAAGTCCCACAATGCCAAGAACCAGACTGGGTGAGTACCTCCAGAGTGACTTTAAGTATGGTAGTGTATATATACTTACCAGACCCACAGGGGAGTGAGCGCTGTAAAACATGACACCGACATTGATTTCAGGAAACCCCTTTGTTTATCCAGTTTACCGAATATGAATTGCGATATAATCTTTTCAATTTAAATGGCAATAATCTGTTACAGTCGTTTTTTTATAGCTCTGTTCAGAATTCTAAGTGAACACTGATGTGAACCGGATGAGCAGTATTCAATTTAAAATAATTGAGAGTGGTGAAACATTCAATGCAGGGCCGCTGAGCACTTACCAGGCCCTCGTAGAAGGCAATCTCTCCCCCAACTGGTCAGCCATGAACGGTAGACAGTCATCTTTGTTAGCATAATCAGTTACACTCCACTGCCTTGTGTACATTGAGAAGCAAAGTGATGAGCAGGCACCCGATAGCAGAAGCAGTGGCGCCCCCAGACATTTTTCACAGGGTTGGCTTGATGAGGTCACTGGAAATCTTGGGGTGGCACATCAAAACAAACTTATAACCGGCAGGCGGGCCAGTGGGGGGGCAGCGTTTCTGTAAGGGTGGCCGTGGCCCCCCTTGGGCACCGTCTGGTGGCGCCTCTGAGCGGGAGGGCTATGGCGACTGACATCACCAGACTGCAAAGGCAAGTTGTGTGCTCTGTCTGACACCACCACAGAAAGTGGCCTAAAGGCCCAGCGTTAGGACTGATTTTCTATACTCAGGCCTGGTAGACTGATGTATAGAAGGCTAACATATATTGTGACAGGAACAACTCTGGGAAGCTGCAGCCAAACCAGTTTAGGTAGCAGTGACAGGCGGTCTAGGCTAAGTTCTTCAGAGGGGGTGAGCTTGTAAAGGGTCCACAATGAGGTCACACAATGGGAATCACAGATTACACTTAGACAGGATGTATACAAATACAGTTATTTAATTATGGCCAAAACACACTATAGAAAAATCACTACAAGCAGGTAGACGAATCACACAACACTATCAAACCAAATACATATATACATTCACTTGGTGATAAGGCATAATGCAAATCAGAAACTCCTGCAAAAGAAAGGTTAGACAAGTACTATGCACAAAAAGGTCCACAGAGATGATCCCTATCTAAAATTGCCCAGCCCTAATTTGCCTGGGTCCTTGTGTCCAATAGTTCAGTATACAGTTCCAAAGAATTTAGGATGCAGGAAAAAATGCTGGTAGGGTCTCTGGGGTCCAGTGAGGGTTCTTAGGGTTAGGGTTCAAGTTAGACTAATGCCCAAAAGTAGCCCCAACAGTCAGACATCTTGCACAAGCAAGCAACGGCCAAAAGCGTTAGAAATAAGCTTTATTATAAGCCCATTGACTTATAACGGGAGTATAGGGGTAGGTTAGAAGCTCTGTAACTTACTGTCAGAACCAAGTGCCTAACGGGCATGGGGTACTCTTGAACTCGGAGTGAAGAAATTAGTTCTTCCCACCAATGCAATACTCAGTTGTACTTAAGAACAATGCTGAGCGTTTAATTGGTTGAAAGAGTAATTGACGATGGCTGGACACGCTGAACCCCAAATGGCTGCATAGAAAACACTGGGTTAGCAACTGGTATATGGACGGTACTTAGTAACATGAATGACAATTGGTAACCCACCTGACTATAACCAAGATGACTCCTGGGATAGCAGGTACGAAATGGCCAGCACTGGAGTCAGATAGCGAATCTATAGTAAACACAACACACCACAGGTAAGCCTAGGACTGGAAATAGAATCGGATAGAAATTACCAGGCACTAGAACCCTTTGCTTACCTATGTGACCAAAAGCAGAACCTCTTTTGTAGCACCAGCACAGCAAGACGTAAACTTGAAAAGCGAATAGTCCCAAAATTCCGCAATGAAGTAAGAACTCCACCTGTACAGCCGAAACAAGGACGCCTAGGTTCCACAAGTGCTGCAGGCAGTCTCTAGTCCAACACAGTAGTTCCAAAGTGCTGCAGGCAGTCTCTAGTCCGGCACAGAAATAAACACCCTATTCCCGCCGGCACGAGTATGCCTAGAAGATGGTATTTCCAGCGCAGCTCCTTGTAGAGGTGTTTAAACAATGTCTGTAAAGCAAGGCATTCCGTAAGCAGTCCAGTTCCTCAATCCACAAGCGCCAAGAAGAAGTGAAATCACGAGACAAAAGCACAGCCAGTTACACAGTCCGGGTCGTAGCAGTTCAAGAAGGCTTAGACAGGAGGGCAAGACAAACAAAGTCCAAAAAACAAGCAAGGGTCAGAAACCAGGAGTTCAGTAGTACATAAGGGCTGCTGTTGAAGTCCGAAGAGAAAACAATCAGACGCGCCGGGGGAAGGAGTGGGCGTGACTATATCGGCGTTGCTGCGGCGTGGGAGTCACGTTAGCGGAAAGCAGACGGGAACGTGACTGCAGCCGTGTCAAGTGCCAGCGTCGCCATGGCAACCCCAAATGCCTTCGAAATAGTCCATTGTGCAATCGCCTGCCCTTATGTGAGATTGTTTGTTTAATATCACCAGGTGGGCGAGGGGAACGTGCCAGCGATTGCAACCTGACAGTACCTCCCCCAAAGGCGCCTCCAGACCCCGGGAGGCAAGAAAGCGGGACAATAAGGCGGGAGCATGGATGTTGGACTCAAGCTCCCAGGTGCGATCCTCAGGACCGTAACCTTTCCAATCCACCAAGAACAAACGCACTCCACGAGAGAGTTTGGTGTCGAGGATTGCGCGGACCTCATACTCCTCGACCCCTTGTACTAATAAAGGTGGAGGACGGAGAGGCAGTCTGGTTTGCTCAGTACATGGCTTGACCAAGGAAATATGAAAAACTGGATGTACTTTCCACGTCTGAGGCAACTCCAATTTGACCACAAGAGGACTAAGCACCTCCTTAATAACATAGGGACCTACAAAGCGAGGCAAGAGGCTCCTACGCCCAGGGATAGGGAGATGCTTGGCTGAAAGCCAGACACGCATACCAGGAGTGTAAAGCGGGTCCGGCCTGCGATGATGATCCGCATATTTCTTCGCCTTCCCTGGGCATGAGTCAAATGCTCCGTAATACTGGTACGTAGCGAGGATAAATCCCTGAGACAGGACCGAACTGCCGGACAATCCGAGCATGAGTTAATGTCCAAGGGTAAAGAACGAGGGTGTTGTCCATACATGGCATAAAAAGGAGAGACCCCAGTGGAGGAATGAACCGAGTTGTTGTAGGCGAACTCTGCCATGGACAGCACTGTGAGCCAGGTCTCCTGATGTTGCAGAATAAGGCATCTCAAGTATTGTTCCATTGTGGCATTTAGTCGCTCAGATTGTCCATCCGTCTGGGGTGGTAGGCAGTGGAATACCTCTCATCGATTCCCATCGATTGAGTAAGATGTCTCCAAAAACGAGAGGTAAATTGCGCACCCCTATCAGATACTATGATGTCAGGGAGGCCAAAGAAGCGGAAAACATTCCGTAAGAACAAATCAGCCAGAATGGGAGCAGAGGGGAGACCCTGACATGGCAAAAAGAGAGCTAACTTAGTGAAGCTGTACACCACTACCCAAATGGTGTCAAAACCTCTAACCAGAGGGAATTCCACTACAAAGTCCATGGTGATCCTAGCCCAGGGTCGAGCGGGTACGGGTAGGGGTTGCAGTATGCCTATTGGTTTGGCTGGGGAGGTCTTACATTGGGCACAAACAGTGCAAGTTGCAACGTACTGTATTATATCTTTAGGCATGGAAGGCCACCAACACCAGCATTTAAGTAATTCCAACGTCTTTCTAGGGCCAGGGTGTGCGCCAACACTGAGTCATGACACCAGGACATGGCGATACATTGTGTATTTGAATCTGGTATGTTAATCTTGCCTTGAACATACAGCAAGGACTGGACCACATCCATATTATAGTGATCCAGCTCTGGAGGACCCCTGAGTACCCACTGTTGGATGGCAGATTTTAAGTAGGGTTGCATGTACAACCGCATATCACCTGGTTGGGTAGAAGTAGAGTACCATCTTGCAACCGGGGTTCGGGTTCTCCATGTAACCGAGATAAAGCGTCTGCCTTGGAATGCATAATCCCTGGATGGTAAGACAAGACAAAGTTGTACATGCAAAAGAACTCATGCCACCGTGCATGACGTGCTGTGGTGCATTGCAATGATGGAAGAGCTAGAAGGTTCCTATGGTCGGTGTACACCTGAATTGTGGTTTCCGTTCCTAAAAGGTGATGCCTCCAGACCTTAAATGCGTCCAGAACCACCAGAAGTTCACATTCTGTAATGGTATAGTTTACCTCATAGGGAGTGAGTTTGCGGGAGTGAAAGGCAACCGGGTGTAAAACCCCGGTCTCCGGACAAGGTTGGGACAAAACTGCCCCTACCGCAACGTCTGATGCATCTGCCTCCACAACAAACAGTTGTTTGACATTAGGGTGTTGTAGCACCGGAGCTGAGGTAAAGGCTTCCTTAAGGACATCAAAAGATCTTTGTGCTTCTGGGTTCCATAGGAACGGATGTTTGTTACTTGTTAGTGCCGTGAGAGGAGCCACAATGTTGGAGAAGTGTCTAATAAAGCGACGATAAAAGTTCGCAAATCCCAGAAAGGACTGCAAGGCTTTCACCGTAACAGGTACTGTCCAGTCCAATACTGCCTTGACTTTCGCTTGGCTCATCTGTACACCATGGCTAATGATGTCATACCCTAAAAACTACACTTCAGAAATATGGAAGGTACACTTCTCTAATTTTGCATATAAGTTGTTATCACGCAACCGTTGTAGGACGTCCGTAACATGTTGTACGTGAAGGTCATGAGAAGGGGAATAGATCAAAATATCATCTAAATAGACGATAAAAAAACGGTCAATCATGTCTCGAAAAATGTCATTGACAAAATGTTGGAACGTGACAGGGGCGTTACAGAGCCCGAATGGCATAACCAAATACTCAAAAAGACCATATTTGGTTTTGAAAGACGTTTTTCATTGATCCCCCTCTCGTATTCTCACTAGGTTATATGCCCTCCTCAGGTCCAGTTTACTGAAAATCACTGAGGATCCCAATTGATCCAAAAGAACAGAAATCGGTGGTAGGGGATACTGGTTCCGCACAGTTATGGCATTGAGTTCCCGATAATCTATACATGGTCTGAGGTCTCCCTCCTTTTTGGGAACAAAAAACAAAGGAGAGGCTGCAGGGGAACTGGAGGGACGGATGAGGCCAGAAGCCAAGGCTTTATCCAAATACTCCTTAAATTCTGCATCCTCTTTCACAGTGAGGGAGTATATTTTCCCTGTAGGAATCTTCGCTCCCTCCTTGAGATCTATTGGACAATTATATGGGCGATGGGGTGGGAATTTTTCTGCCTGCCCCTTATCAAAAACAACCTTAAACACCATATATTGTGGGGGTATGGTAGTATTGAGGACGCCACCGACCACTGAAGCAGTTTCCAATAGAGCTTGACATGGGTTATCTGGCACAATGCTTGATGTACTACAATGATCCAGACAATGCGATGACACAAAAGAAACAGAACCGGTAACCCAGTTAACAATAGGGTTGTGGAGTCTAAGCCAGGGTATGCCTAAAATGAGTCGAAATTGGGGTGCAGCAATAACATCAAATGAAATAAATTTGCTACGGAAGCTGTCGACAATCAAGGTCAGAGGCACAGTGGATTCGGTTACTAGCCCGGAAAGAAGCGTAGTGCCATCTACTGCATTGACCACTTCGGGATGTTCTTTGGGTACAAGTGGTATTTGCCAATCCCGGACATACTGGCTATCAATATAATTACCAGTTGCTCCGGAATCCAAAACAGCTTCGGTAGACAAGGGCTGCCTTTCCAGACATGCAATGGTGGCCTTAATCGTGAATGGGACAGAGAAACTGGAGCCCTGAACATTAGTGCTTGGCATAGGGGCTCCCTCTATTGCCGGGACTTGGCGTTTCCCGATTTCACTGGTTTTTTGGGAGAGGAGCGTAAAAAATGCTCAGACGAACTGCAGTAAAAACATAAGTTGTTTTTCTTTCGGTTCTCTCTTTCTTCTCTGGACAATGGTCCCCTTACCGCCCCTATTTGCATAGGTTCTCCATTCCCAGGGACCGAGCTCGCAAGATTGACTGGAACCGGAGGCAGTGTCCTTTTTTCTCCCTTCCTTTCTGATTCCCGAGCATCGATCTGGAGAACCAGATCCAAAAAATCAGGAGAAGAGGCTGGTACCACAGGTACCGTGGCTATTGTGTCTTTGAGTGAATCCAATAGGCCTTTTTAAAACAAAGCCGCCTTCTTTTTATCCGGCTAGTTAGTCTCAGCCACGAGCTGATTGAATTTAGCGAGGTATGTCAATAAGGGGGTATCACCTTGCTGAGTATTTAGTAGCTCGAAGTCAGTGGCTTGAGATTTATATCTGGTGTCAAAGACCCGTGTAAGTGCCTCTATAAGGGCGTCGTAATCGAATAACAAATGACTACCCTGTTCCAAAAGGGGATTGGCCCAAACTGCAGCAGTACCACCCAAATTAGACAGGACAAAGGCAGCCTTGGTAGTCGAGTCAGGAAATGATGATGGTCTGCATAAAAAGTGCAGTCTGCATTGGTTTATAAATGTTCTAAAGGCTTTGGGATCGACAAAGAATCGATCCGGAGGGGCCAATGGGAACTGTGCTGCCATGTAGATGGGTACCGTTTCTGACCGTGGCTGGGCTCCAGGCGTACCTGAACCGGATGCCACAGCAACAGGTGGAGGCCCAGTGACACCGGTTCTCAATCCCGCCTGAATGTCATCAATGCGGCGATGAGTGGCGTCGTGAGCTGTCTGCATATCAGCACGCAAATCAGCCACCAACTGAACCAATGTCACCAAGGGATCACTAGCTGTGTCCATTATAAGGCTTCTGATTCTGTCAGAACTAAGTGCCTAACGGGCATGGGGTACTCTTGAACTCGTAGTGAAGAAATGAGTTCTTCCCACCAATGCAATACTCAGCTGTACTTAAGAACAGTGCTGAGCGTTTAATTGGTTGAAAGAGTAATTGACGATGGCTGGACACGCTGGACCCCAAATGGCTGCAAAGAAAACACTGGGTTAGCAACTGGTATATGGACGGTACTTAGTAACATAAATGTCAATTGGTAACCCACCTGATTATAACCAAGATGACTCCTGGGATAGCAGGTATGAAATGGCCAGCACTGGAGTCAGATAGCGAATCTATAGTAAAACACACCACAGGTAAGCCTAGGACTGGAAATAGAATCGGATAGAAATAACCAGGCACTAGTACCCTTTGCTTACCTATGTGTCCAAAAGCAGAACCTCTTTTGTAGCACCAGCAGAGCAAGACGTAAACTTAAAAAGCTAATAGTTCCAAAATTCCACAATGAAGCAAGAACTCCACCTGTACCGCCGAAACGAGGACGCCTAGGTTTCACAAGTGCTGCAGGCAGTCTCTAGTCCAACACAGTAGTTCCAAAGTGCTGCAGGCAGTCTCTAGTCCAGCACAGAAATAAACACCCTATTCCCTCCGGCACAAGTACGCCTAGGAGATGGTATTTCCAGCGCAGCTCCTTGTAGAAGTGTTTAAACAATGTCCATAAAGCAAGCCATTCCGTAAGCAGTCCAGGTCCTCAATCCACAAGCAACAAGAAGAAGTGAAATCATGAGACAAAAGCACAGCCAGTTACACAGTCCGGGTCGTAGCAGTTCAAGAAGGCTTAGACAGGAGGGCAAGACAAACGAAGTCCAAAAAACAAGCAAGGGTCAGAAACCAGGAGTTCAGTAGTACAGAAGCGCTGCTGTTGAAGTCCGAAGAAAAAACAATCAGAAGCGCCGGGGGGTGGGGGGCGTGACTATATCAGCGTTGCTGCGGCGTGGGAGTCACGTGAGCGGAAAGCAGACGGGAACGTGACTGCAGCCGTGTCAATTGCCAGCGTCGCCATGGCAACCCCCAATGCCTTTGAAATAGTCCATTGTGCAATCGCCTGCCTGTATGTGAGGTTGTTCGTTTAATATCACCAGGTGAGCGTGGGGAACGTGCCGGCGATTGCAACCTGACACTTGCCCCTCTTGCTCTGACTCTTCCCCAGACTTGGCAGGACAAAGGAAGATGGTCTGACGTTGCTTTTCCCACCAGAAGTTGCAGTCCTCGATGCCCAGGGGTTGCAGGTTTGAGCTGATCTCCGGTTGGTGTCTTTTACTGTTGCAAGGACTCTTGGTGGAAAGAATGCAGAAAAACTCAATGTAGCACCCCTCTCAGGACAGGACTCGGGTCGGGTAAGCAATGTTCAGTCAGTGGTCACCACGCACAGCGACACAAAAGGACTCTGCAGCAGCGGTCGGACTTTCCCTTCTATCTCGGGTCCCCTTGATGCTAGGGTGCCAAAATCTCGCATTAGGTAGTCTTGTAGGGCCAGCTGAGTATCCCCCAGGTTTGAGGACAAAACCTCTGAGGTTTCCTTTGGCATGACAGCTGGATAGGATACTTGGCTCCTTCAGGTTTCAGCAGGATCTCTGAAGAATGGGTACAGTGGTCCTCTTCTTATCCTAAAAGCCAGGTAAGAGCTGAAAATCCCACTAGCAGGACTAGCCCACATAGGGGCGTAGGAGACACATAAAATCTGGGGGGGACAAGGGACTCCTTGGGGACTTTGCTTTTTCTATTTATTTATTGTGTTTTAGTCAAAGAACTCGACTTTTCCCAAAATTAAAATTAAAATAGCAGTACGTATTAAATTACAAATATCATCACTGTATAAAACAAGAGAAAAAAAGAAAAGAACAAAAAGAAGTATCTATCAGAGCACACCTAATTACTCAAAAACTAAATAACTATTTAGAGAAATTTTATTACAATTCTGGGTGCTGGGGAGGAATACACGCCCTGACACTGGAGCATGTGTTAAACATAAAACAAAAAGTGTCTAAACTTAAAGACACTCCCGTCCCCTGCACACCTTACAAGCTGAAATAAATCAGTCAAATTTCATAACATTTGCACTTTTATATATAGAAAGAATTGTCAATTTAGAACATAGGTAACAAAATATCTTCATAAAAGTACAGAAAAAAGGTATCAACTGACTTCCAATATGGCCAGCATGAAAAACAAATCAAACCAGACAAAAAAAATAAGCTCCCAATTTTGAACTGCAGCTTCAAGCTCTACGCGTTTCGGGGACTATCCCCTTCTTCAGGAGCAAAAATATCTGCAAGTATAGATATATATACAATTAGAGGACATCTCACATACCATTAAAAGTTTGGACAAACTAACCACATTAAATAAAGAGAATACATTAAATAATTATGTACACATAAATCCAACCACAATTCTACATAACATACACAAGTGGTTGTATATTCACAGTGGTACAACTGGTATGGCTCCAAATGTAAATCTCAAAATGCATTAAAACCTAAAACACTTATACGTATGTACCTCACAGTGGGAATGTTGTCAAAGAAAATAGAGTCTCTGTCTGTGCATCTGTCTGTGCACGACGTACACAGAACCAGGATCCCTGCGAATACTCCTGCCGTCCTCAACAAGTGAAATGTGATTGCCGAACTCTGGAATACCAAAGCATATCTATCAGCTCCAATTACACGTAGTTAAATCACCAAACCTTAATGACTAAACAACTAGTTCAAAAAACACCTATTACTCATTGGCAACTAATCTGTGCAGCTCAACGATCACCAAAATCCACAACCTTGTGCCACCACCTCATCTTTGTGCCAACACATCAACTTAACACAGAAAGTTAAAAAGCCCAAATCCTCAAAGAAAACCCAAAATTTAAATTGTGCAACTTTTCCAACATATATTATTTACCTAAGGCAAATCAATAGCCAATCCAATCCAAATTCAGGACTTCCAGTACCCCGCATCCAATGTAAAGCATCCTGCTGATTATAGAAATGTATAATGCAACTAAAAAACAAACACAAAATATACCATTTACAAACTAACACCACCTTTCCAATACAAACATAAATAAATATAAACACATCCACACAGCTTAAACTTACTTCCAGAAGCGCACCTCTTCACCTCAGATTCAACAGCTCCTCTCCAATTCACACGTAACAGATCCCAACCCACAACACACTTCCTGGCTCATTTTATACTGTTTCCTGGTAGTCACATGATAAAGTCACGTGACCCGCCGGCACTGAATACTAAAAGAATGCACAAAGCTCCCTGCAACCTGCCAAATACACAGGTAATGCTAACTAAGCACACAGGTACTGAGTGAGTAAATAAAACAAAATAAAAAAGACACCAAAGATGAATGTGTGTGTATTTAAAAAGGAGATAGACATAGAAGAAAGACTGCATTTTTGAAAAAATTAAAAAAATAATAAATAAGTGCCTTAAAACTATTGCTGTCCATCAACCATACTTAACTACGCGGCGAATTCAGAAATAACCAAGTAAACTAGTTATGTACTAAAGATAAATGTGTGTGTATTTAAAAAGAAGATAGACATAGAAGAAAGAATACATTTTTGAAAAAATTGAAAAAATAATGAATAAGTGCCCTAAAACAATTGCTGTCCATCAACCATACCTAACTACGCGGCAAATTCAGAAATAACCAAGTAAACTAGTTATGTACTAATTACCCAAACCCAATAACTACTATTCCATACACCTCTACTGGAACAACCAGTATGTAACCCCCGGAAAACACAAATCCCTCCATGTGACCTCAAACTCATATCAATTTATGCATTATGAACTACGCAGCAAATTCACAAATAACCAAGTAAACTAGTTATGTACTCATTACACAAACCCAATAACTACTCTTCCATACACCTCTAATGGAACAACCAGTATGTAACGCCCGGAAAACACAAATCACTCCATGTGACCTCAAACACATATAAATTTATGCATTGTGAACGACTTAAACCATTCACCAACTATACCTCGACACCTACACAAAACAATTCAAAGAGAACTCTTCATTGAGCCTTCTTGGAGATAAAGTCCCCAAGAGGTCAATCCAAAACATCTCTCTCTGGGCTAATATTGTCAAAAAGTCACCTCCTCTGGGTGGTTTCTTCACCACTTCTAAAACATTAAACCTCAATTGTGCAATAGTATGTCTAGACATATTAAAATGCCTAGCAACTGAAGATTTCTCATTTTTACACCGTATTTGAGATTTATGTTCAGTCCATCTTTCACGTGCGGATCTGGCTGTCTGTCCAATATACATTAATCCACATGGGCACTTAATGCTGTAAATCACCCGTGTGGATCTGCATGTGGCAAAATCTCTAAGAGTGATTTTTTTGCCCGTCTGCGGGTGAAGAATGTGTTCTCCTTTAGCCACATTGTTACGATGACTACACGACAGACAAGGAAATGTTCCCTTTTTTTTAGTCACCAATGTCATCTGAATTTCCTTCGGGCCTCTTTCGGCTCTCACAACCCTATCTCTCAGGTTCCTACCTCTTCTATACACCATCATTGGTGGAGATGGAAACAATCCCAGAAGTGTAGGATCATGATGGAGAATCGACCAGTGTTTATGTATGATTCTTTTAACATGCCAACTTTGTCGAGAGAATTTGGAAATATGCAAAATTGCATCAGACTCCTTCTTCACCTTAGGTGTAAGCAATTGCTCCCTTGTAATCGGGAGCGCTCTGTTCTGGGCCTCATTCAAAAGTTGTACTGGATACCCTCTTTCAGAGAATTATTTAGAGAGCGACTCACATTCAACTTTAAATTCATCAGTATCCGTAACAATTCTCTTAATACGTAATATCTGACTATATGGCAGACTAGCCATCATTGGCTTTGGATGAAAACTCGCAAAATGCAATAAATTATTAACATCAGTTGGTTTATGAAAAAGTGATGTTTTGACCTGATTATTAACAATTTCTAACTGAACGTCCAAAAAGTGTAACTTGGGGTCACCAATTTCCAAAGTAAATTTTATCCGTGAATGAATAGTATTTAAATACTCAAAAAACACTTCGAGTTCACCTTTGGAGCCACACCACACACCAAAAATGTCGTCGATGTACCTTTTCCAGACAATTATCTTACTGGACCATTCAACATTGTCTAGTACAAATTGTTTTTCAAACCAGTACATGTAGATATTAGCATATGCAGGGGCCATCGCTGACCCCATTGATGTTCCAGAAATATGTGCAAAATATGAGTCTTGGTACCTAAAGTAACTGTTGTGTAAAATAATCGTAATCAACTCAATCACCAACTGTGGATCACATTCTACATTCACAGACTGTAGTAGTAACCACTCTACTGCCTCAATTCCCTCCTGGTGGGGAATCGAGGTGTACAGGCTACATACATCAATAGAAAACAAAATACATTCTGAGGATAGACAAACAATTTCATTTATGTTCAATAAAAAATCAGTTGTACTGATGGCGTGTTTCGGTGGGTGTCCAGAGTGAAATGTCTGAAAATTTTGTTTTTTCCACCAAATTTCAGAGACATTTCCCTCTGCCCACCCACCGAAGCACGCCGCCAATAACAGATGTCCTACCTTCCCGCGTTCCCACTGGTGTCCCGACGAAAACTGTACCTCATATGTGAGGGTGCACCTACCTGGGCGCAAAGGGAAAAGGCTAACCCACTGATAACCCCAATCTAGCATTCTGCCCCCAGGGAGGGCTACATGAGATGCCCCCCCTCCATTTGGGGTGGGGGGAGAGTGCCACCTCCTTTCCACTAATAACATCCATGGTGGTTCAGTGGCACCCCACACCCACCCAAAACAAGTTATAATTTGTTTTATTTTAGTTGTGCCCCTTTCCTAGGGGCAGATGGGCACATGTGTGTGGCCATCTGCCCCCGGGCGGGGCAAAACTTACTGCCCCAGGCTTGGGGGCTGGATCTGCAATATTTGCAGTGGCCTGTCCCCCTAACCCCAAATGGATGGGGGGCATCTCATGTACCACTTCCTAGGGGCAGAAATATGCCCCCAGGGAGGGCTACATAAGGTGCCCCCATCCACTCAGGGTGGGAAGAGAGGGCCACCCCCCCCCCCCCCCCTGTGAAACACAAAAAATCCTGGTGGTCTAGTGGTCCCCCGGGCCTCCCCACCCAAAACAAGTTATAATATATATTTTTGTTTTGCCCCTTCCCTAGGGGCAGATGGGCACATGTGTGTGGCCATCTGCCCCCCGGGGGGTTCAAAACATACTGCCCCAGGCTTGGGAGGGGTGGCTCTGCCAATATTTGCAGTGGCCTCTCCCCCCCATCCCAAATGGATGGGGGCATCTCATGTACCCCTTCCTAGGGGCAGAACTCTGCCCCCAGGGAGGTCTACATAAGGTGCCCCATCCACTTAGGGTGGGGGGAGAGGGCCACCCCCTTGCAAAAATCCCTGGTGGTTAGTGGCCCCACCCAAAACTACGTTTAAAAATAATATATATATATTTTTGTTTGCCCCCTTCCCTGGGGGCAGATGATCACCCATCTGCCCCTAGGGTATTGCCCCCATGCTTTGGGGGTCAGGGGGGAGAGGGCTGCAGCCCCTCCCCCCTTCAAAAACAGATCCCTGCACTACACACCAAACATATTCTGGGGGGGATAAATGACATTACATCCCCCACTTACAATTGTGGGGGGGATTTGTCCCCCTTTTCCCCCCATGTCCTATGCCCATGAGCCCACACACACCCCAGCAGTGGTCCAATCCAGTCCAATCCAGTATACCACTCAGACACACTGAAACCAGTTTGTGGATTGGAGTCAGACGGACCCAGTCCACATCCTGCCAGCAAACACACACAGCCCTCCAGTAGCCCGCCAAAAGTTTCTGTCTGCTTTCTCGGGCACTGGAAGTCCTTATAAGGATTTTCCTGGCCTCTCAGGCCAGGAAGAAGGCTATAAGACAAGATGGCAAAAGACAGGCGGAAAATCTCGTGGCACAGCCGTGTTTGACCAGTAACCACAGTTAGTAGCCAAACGCAGTAAACGCAGTAGAGCTAAAACAAAAATCCCCAAATAGTGGGGAAAAGTCACTGCTGCCACCAGCCTATCCTTTTAACACACCTAGAGTAACCAAAAATCCTCTGAATTTTAGTCTACTGCAAAACAAAAATACACCCCATTGTATTGCAGTGTAATTAGCATTGCACAATGAAAAAAAGTTACCACAAGTTATACAAAAGTACCCAAAAGTAGTAACACAGTAACACAACTAAGGGAAACAATGTTTCACAGTACTGTCAGCCTGAAGGACATAGTTTCCCCATAACGTATGAGTAAGCTTAAGGCTTCACTGCACAGCAAAAAGCACAGGTCAGATTCAAAAATAAAAACAAAAAGTTTAGGGGTTCCATAAAGATGGAAGGAAAGGTGCAGTAAAGAGAAACCTTTCCTAACACCCAGCACTTGCCTACTAAAGCTGCTCCAGGGCACCTCCAACAATATGCCTGGGGCGTGAGTCTCATGTTTAGCAGGTCCTCAGCACATCAGATTTTCTGCTCTGTGATCTGAAACGCTTCTTAGAATCATGTGTGGCTGCCACCTAGTGATGAAAAGGAGCATGGCATCATATACACTGAATTAAGGGTAGGCGCTAATGACAGCGCCTGCAAACAGCTGAATGGGACCTAGGCAGGCGCACACTGCTGCACACCAGGAGCTAATCAGCACCCAGCACCCATCAAATTTGAACCCTGCAATGGCATTTGTCTCCCACAGCTCCACCCTTAGTTGCCATTTTCAGATTTAGAGGCGCAGGTGAAATGGCAGTAGGAACCAAAAGAGCCATAGATGGGTAAGAGGGAGGACTGCATATTAATTCATGTAAGATACCCATGCTGCAGAACAGGAGTTACAGGTAAGTAACTTGTTCCTTCTCCAGCATGAGATCTTACATGGATTCACATGCTCATGAATACGTTTATACAGCAGTGCATACACAAGTACAGGAGGTGGCACAGACTTAACAGAAGCAATACAAAAGCTCAACTGTGGAACACACTCACCTCAATTAAACAGGTTGCGAAGCACTGCATGGCTGACACAGTACTCAACCCTGCAATCCATGCTGATGCAGCAGAATCCTGTGAAAGTATGAGTCGACGTCCACGTAGCAGCCCTGTAAATGTCCAGCAGGGTAGCACCAGACAGGGACGCTGTAGTAGCAGCCACAGGTCTGGTGGAATGGGTTCTCGTTCTTCCTGGCAATGGCCTGTTCACAAACCGGTGGCAATACGATATACAGCCAGAGAGCGACCTGGAAATGGAAGCCTTAGAGTGGGCTTTCCCTTGTACCCCAGGTGCAAATGTAACAAACAACTGAGAAATTGTGCAAAATGTTTTCGTGCATGCGATATAGAACTTTAAAGCACGCGCTACGTCCAGCGATTGCAAATCCCTTTCTTCAGTAGAGGCAGGATTGGGGAAGAAGACGGGCTGAACTAAAGGCTTGTTCAAATGGAAGTCAGACGGTACCTTTGGCATGAAGGATGGATGAGTACGTAGCACCACTTGGACTGATGGAAAGACAAATAAGGTTGTTTGCAAGAGAGAGACTGTGACTATGCAACACTGGCCGAAGTGATAGTTACCAGAAAGGCTGTCTTCCATGACAAAAACCTTAGAGAAACACTGTGAAGAGGTTCAAAAGGAGGACTCCTCAATTTTGACAGAATAACGTTGAGCTTCAATGCGGGGGCTGGAGCCGACACAGGTGGGAACGCTCTGAACAGACCCTTTAGGAATTCTTTAACAAGTCTGTGCAACCACAAGGAATGCCTGCCTGGTGTTCAAGTGTATTGGGAGGTAGCTGCCAGGTGTACCTTGATAGCTGCATGAGCAAAGCTTGCCTTTGCTAGGAAGAGCAGGTATGGCAGGACTTGAGGAGCTTTATGCGAAGGGGAGAATACCCCTGAAAATTACACCACACAGAGAAGCGTTTCCATATGTGCTTGTAGCATGCAAGGGTAGACGGTGCCCTAGCTTTAATAAGAATATCTTTACGTTCTGTGGGCAATGAGTAATGGGCAAATCCTAGGTTTGCATGAGCCAAGCCGCCAGTTTCAAGGATGCTGGGTCGTGGTGGAGGACAGACCCTCCCTCGCTGGAGTAGGGACATCGATTGAGGATTGCCAGGGGTTGCAAATGCAACCCCTGGCAACTCCTGTGTGACACCTGGCTCGGCTTCTGCGACCCCTAGGTTCTGAGAGGCAGAGTAAAACTGAAAGCAAAGAGGGTTCTCAGACGAGAGACCTCTTTACATTAATTCCTTTTGAAGATAGACTGACTGTAAAAAGAACCCTCTGCCACCACCCTCCACAGGACATGGAAGAATCTGTTTCCCCTGCTCTCAGCAAGACGGATCCAGAGCTGGTTCCTTGCATTTGTGGGGCTTGGGAGACAGGCCTGCCTGCAGAGGAGTTCCTCGTCTGAGCAGCAATGGGTTTGGAAAAGGTAAGAACGTTTATTTTAAAAATGTGTGTGCATGCATGCATGAAATAGTGTCTGTGTATGTATATGTATATTATGTAATGTGTGAGAGAGAGTGCATGATGTTTGGGTGGCTGGGAGTGTGAGTGAATGGTGGATGGGTGCAGTATAAATAAGCATGTGAATGGGGTGATTGTGTTAAAAACCTAGATTACTTACCTGTAATCTTAATTACTCCTAGTCCTACTCTTCCTTGTCCCAGTACATGCCTATGAAGCACCTTGCTGCATACATAAGTACTGGGACGAGGAAGAGGGACATGGAGGTAATGCTGTGTCAAGGGGCTGAATCTGGGGTTGGAGGAGCACTGTAGGGATATGGGACATGTTAGCGGGGTGGGGCAGGTGGGGGCATGCTATCACAAAATGGACATCCATGATAAAGCAGGCATGATATGTGTTATTAGTGTATAGACGCGCATTTTAGTACAGCAAGTCTAGTCCATTCTTAATGTGGCATGACATTTTTACACCCCATCTATGATAAAGTAAGCATGATAAGTGTTAATCCCCGTCTACACTGTCATTTGGGTTGAGCCAGTACAGTAATTTCTTACTGTAGCATGACATTTTTACAGGGCATCTCTAATAAAGAAAGCATGATAAGTGTTATTACCTGTCTAGTCTGACATTTGGGTGCAGCCAGTCAAGTCATTTTTCACTGCATCATGGCATAGTTTTCTGGCTATCTATAATGAATGGAGCATCATAAGTGTTATTACGTGTCTAGACTAGCAATTCCCTGCAGCTAAATTAGCCATTTCTTATTGTGGCTTGACATTTTGTGTTGGGCATATCTGATTAAGCAATCATGATAAGTGTAATTACCTGACTAGACTGGCATTTGGGTGCAGTCAGTCCTTACTGCGGCATTGTATATTTTTCTGGGCAGCTATGATAAAGTAAGCATGATAGATGTTATTACGTGGTGAGATTGGCATTTTGGTGCTGCCAGTCTAGGTATGTTTTACGGTGGCATGGTGTATTTTACTGTGCATCGTCATGGCTACTGCAAACATGGTAAGTGTTATTACGTGTATTTCATACATTGTGCAGCCATTTTTGCCAAATCAAACACTCTCTGCTGCTCCCCGCCCCACTCAAACTCATACTTCTTTCGCATCACTTTGTAAAGTGGGGCCAATATTTGCACTAAATGTGGCATATGCTGTGTCCAAAATCCAAACAGCCCTATAGACCCTTGAGCTTGTTTCTTGTTCACTGGAGTGGTAAATTCAAGAATCTTTGGTCTGGCTTTCAGCATCATCTCTCGATGCCCATTATGCCACTGAATTGTCAAAAATACTAGTCTCGGCTGGCACTTGATTTTTGTTAGGGTTAATCTCCCACCCTTCCTTCTTCAACCCGTCAATGATTTCTTCTTATTGATTTCACACACTTTGGTCATCTTTGCCCTAAATCAAAATGTCATCAATGTAATGTGAAATCTGTATGTCAGGGTTGCATGGTGTTTTGTCCAAATGTTCTGCCACCAGCTGGTGAAAGATGGTTGGGATATGCAAGTACCCCGTAGGTAATCTCATGAACGTATACTGACGCCCACCCCAGGAAAATGAAAACTGCTTCTGGCACTCGTTGGCAAATGGCACAGAGAAAAAGGCATTCGCCAAATCCCTCAAACCTTTGTACGTTCTCAATAAAAGTGATAGCATCTGGGACTGCAGGAACTAAAGGGGGAGTGGATTTGTTCAATTCTCTATCATCCACCGTCATTCTCCAGCTCCCATCCTGCCTCTACATATTCTTTAATGGTGTCTGAAATTTCCTTATGACACCTGGGAATGCAGAGGGGCTGAGAAAGGAGTTTTCATGACCAATAAACCATCTTCCCATATGTCGTCAAGCAGGGGGATTGACACAACTGATTTCCTAGAGGACTCTCTCCTTTGGAAAAGAAAACGTGCCTTTTTCTTCTCTTTAGGAACCAAGTTGCATAGTTTTTCTGCACGGCTCAACAGTGCATGAAAGGAGCCAAACTCATCCGGTGGAGAGTCCCTTGAGGGCAAATCCACATCAAGGGGCTTGCCATCAGCTGGGAATCAGGTACTCAAACTCATCTGTACCTTGAGTACCTTGTGAGGTGTGTGAAAGCATCATGAAGGAAGGCACAGACAACAGATTCACTTTTCTAAAATAGAGCTTTTATTTCTCAAATGTCAGGATGAAGTAAGGCCTAACTTGCCCTATGCTAAGGTGGGATTTCCCTACCTAAAGAAACTAAGGATAGTCTGTGTCGTAAAGTTCAACCTAAAAGTCTGTCTGTGTCCAAAACCTATGCTTGCCCTCACAACCAAACCTATACAATGTGTAGGTGTGTCAGCAACCAAAGAAACAGTGTTCAAAGTAAAGTTCTAAGTTTCTTCCAGCTCCTCGTTTGTTTTCAACTTCTTCTTCCTCAGATTCAAAACAGTTCCCCAAAAAGGTCTTGGAGCTCTCTTCCCCAAGTTCAACAAAGTTCCAAACAACCTCAGGGTGTGATTCCCCAAGTTCAACACAGTTCCAAATAATCTCATAGTTTCCTTCCCCAAGTGCAACACAGTTCACAGTTAATTCAACTTTGTCAGCTTTCAGTATGAATGTTATTCTTTTAGGCTTCCTCAGCATTCACTTGGCTCTTCTTTCTCTTTTAGTCACTTCCAGACTGATGAAACAAAACAAAACAACTCCAACCACCTTGATTTCCTTGGCTCACTCCAAGTAGGGGCTACTCGGTCTAGGTGCAGTTGTCGGCCACACGGTCCACCCATCGCAGGTCAAGCAACCGAAAACCCATGGCAATTAATAGTGTTCACTGATTCTCATTGCACTACTTTGCCACTGCATGCTTCCTTTCTGCACTTGTGACATTGGTCCATTTTCACTCTGGTTTCTTCTTAGCAGTCTCTTGACTCTGCCAACATGTACCTTCCACACACTGAACTTTGCTGTGTTTACTTCTTGTTATCATCTTGCTTTTCACACTAATAGTGCTTCACCATTTCTCATTACTGGTTTCACTTGGTTTTTCACTTTCACATTGTTCATAAAAGCTTTTTCCTTAATTTCACTCAGTTCTTAAATACACATCACTTTCCCTCCATTCATGCAGTATTTTCATTTCACTTGTGCATAACTTTTCCTTAGTTCGGTATTCAATATTTGTTAAGTACTTGTTAATTTTCTCGACACTTAATAATGTCCCTCGGGTCTCCAGACAACTTCGTTATATACATTCATTTGTTCAGCCTCTTCTTTGGCCCATCTTAAGCAAGTGGAGTGCCCTGGTTCGAATGCTCCCTGCCAGTCACTCACCGGTACACAGGAGCTCCCCTTCCTCACATTGGGAGCACTAGTGAGCCGTGCTTGCCTCTGCTTGACGTTCTTGCTGCCTCCTGCAGTGAAGTGAAAGCTTCTGTGTCCCCCAGCTCCGGCTGGGGACACACAGCTCAGAGCCCTGCAAGGCTCTGAACTCTCTCACAGCTCTCTCCTGCCTCAGCGTCCTTCCTGCTCTCGTGCAGCCGTCGGTGTCCTTTTCACTGGCTTCTCCTGTCCAGCCTGCTCCAATACGCACTTGGTTCCCAGGCGGTTCACTTCTCTCGTGTAGGTCCCTCCCTTTCATATGAACCTGTTGCCTCTTAAGGGGTTGCAGGTGCAAGTCCTTAGCCTGACCACAATTAACTCTATTACAGGGACATGCCTGACTTTCAGAATGGTGTTCTACAGTCCTCTTCCTCGTCCCAGTACCAAAGTGAGTGAAAGTGTGCATTCCTCCTAGGCACCTCTTCCTTGTACCAGCCTTAAAAGGGACCTGAATACAATTTATGTGGACTATTTGACAGTGGGGAACAGTGGTAATAGCCTATGCCTATGAAGGTTGGTGGAGGGTAGGATGTATTTTGACAAGGGAAAGGGGGATACCATGCCTCACCTAAAGACATCTTTTCTCCACTTCCCAAGGTCCCTCCACCCAGGTGATCCTCTCGTGCATATCCACCCCCAGGGTCAGGATCCAAAAGAAATGGCCCTTTCCTGGCCACCTGAGAGGAAGGTCCAAGGGGAGTAGATCAGAGGATGCCCTTAGGTTCACCACAGGTGCCAGTATCCGGATTAGTATTCATGTCCGTGAGGGTAGCCACAGGAACAGAAAATAACCTAGGTGTAGGCATAGGTGGAGGAGGAGCCACTAAATGTGGCCTTGGCCCTGAGGGCAATGGTAGACTCCCAGAGGGAGCAGGTCACGAGGGCAATGGTGTACTCTTATACTTCTAAAGGCAACAGCCTTGGGAGTTGTTACACTGCTGCAGCTCGGAAACCAAGGTGTGCAGAGTAAACAGAATCTCCAAGGACAAGTATCTAGATGCTGTTCCCATGGGAGCCATGGGCAAAGACACAGTTGGTAAGGGTGGTTGAGGAGCAGCGGGCAAGGGCACAGTTGTGAGAGTTTATTGTGGCTGCAGAGAGCAATGAGGGGGTTGTGGCTGTGGAGAGCAATGAGGTCTAGGAAGAATGAAGTCGGGAGAATTCTGGACCTCTTCCAGATCAGAGGAGATAGACTACGGAGGTTTGTCATCAGAGACAGTGCCTGCATGCAGTAATTGAGCAGGAGGTAAAGCTTCTGGAGAACCCACCGACGACAGGGTGAAGAGTGGTTGTGCCTTGGTTGGCCTTGGGATGACAAAGAGAGCTGACAGCATCTCCTTGTCCAGACCCGCTCCCCTGGGGAAGGAGGCGATGACTGGAAGTCTGTGATGTCGTCAACAGAGCTGAAGATGGGCCGGATGATGGCGGTTGTGGAGGTAGAGCAACCTTGTGTATGGTTACCGTAGTCATCGACGAAATCGTCAACGAGGTCGTCAATGTGGGCGTGGACGGAAAAGTCATAGATGTGGTTGGGACGTCGAGGAGATGGTAGATGGAGGCGCCATCGACGAGGTGGTAGACGAAGATTTTGGTCGAGGGACCGGTGACGATGACCTGGTTGTTAGCTCTAAATGGAGACTTGAGTTTTGATGATAGGATACAAACATGAACGTGACCTTTGGAGTCACTGCTCTTGGACGGTGTGCGACTCGTCTGTGAAGAGATCAACGTGCAATGTTTATCTGATGATGAGAACCGCCAGAGTCGTGGTAGTGGACCCTGCCGTCGTAGACAGAGCCTTGGGAGCCATTATCAGAGATAAAAGTGGAGCATGTGACTTCTTGTCCTTTTTAGGTTTTTTCCTAGGGAAGTGTCCTCAATAGATCTCAACCTCTAAGTAGAGGGAGGATAATGCTCAATGGATCTGCTGAACCGGGCATAGGCATGACTTCGCACTGAGGCCATGTCAGAGGCCTTGGCATTCTCCTCTAGCCAAGTCACCAACCTTCTGTGAGGATCCTGCAGAGTTTTGGAGGAGAAGGACTTCGAGATGGAACAGTTGTCTCCATCGTGGTCCAGGTGCAAGCAGTAGAGGCATTTATCATGATGATCATCCAAAAAGACGTTCTGAAAAATCTGAAGATGGGCACTGGGGATGAAGCTGAGGAGGACAAATGCCATTGGTTTGGGTAGCATGACCCAAAGTGACAGCAGTAGGCTGTATAAGGGACAAGTAGTTTTAGCTTTAAAGCAAAACTGATTCTTATATTACTGAGGATTCCCTGCCTGACGACGGGGAATATTCATGAGCATGTGAATCCATGTAAGATCACATGCTGGAGAAAAACTATAAACTCTGGAAATGTTACGCTTAAACCTACTATTAAACCGTAAAAACATTTGCAGTAAAAACAAAAAAAAAGCAACATTTAAACCAATATTGCCATAACCTTAAACCACCCTACCAAATGTTTCTGCAAAATGACATCAGCACATACATGAACCCATAATTATATTTGTACAGTGTACGTGAACAACATACACAGGAAACATTCAATACATCCTAAATACACACGTCAATATAGCTTCCATATTAAATTATCTGAATTGCAGCGTATACTACACAACCTCACAACAGACCCACCCAGCACAACACCTTCAATTGAATGACCTTAAAAGATACACTTAAATCATCTTATTTAAACCTTATATTACATTACCTCAAAACATACACCGATAATCACACCTTTTACTAAATAACACCACACTATACACCCCAATGAGATCTTGTAGTCAATAACATAACCACAAATGATAAAAATCACACCGTTTCCAAATACCTACACACATGAAAAACAATCCAAAACTACAGGGTTAGGTTTCCACCAATGTTGGTTTAAACGTTGTTTTTATTTTATGTTATGTTTACTCTCAATATAGCTTTACTGTTTCATTGTGGGTTCAACCCTAATGTTAGACGTTCCAATGTTTATAGTTTTTCAGTTGTTTTAAATAGTAACCTTACATAAACTAGTTATCCTTACATGCACATACATTGTGCAATCTTAAATAACAGAACCTTAACCAGACCGCTCCTTGATGTATATATGTGTTCATCTATCTTGGCATCATGACACTACTCAATTAGCATTTAGAACCAGGACCAGGACAGTTTATGGAGTTGAGTGCACCATAAAAATAAGTCTGTGCGAAAAATAACCTCAACTGAACACAGTGAAATACTGTTTTACATAGCTTCATGTGAGCAGACCAGGAAGAACTAAATTGACCCTCAAAAACAGAGGATTAATACGTTGTGGAGGATCCAGCCTGCAGCTCCTAGGGGTTCCCAGGCGAGGGTCCTAACATCAGGTCCACCAAATCTCTGAAAATGATGTGTGCCTGAACAATATATGTGCCACCACCTACACATTCTAATGGGCCTTCACTAAGGCTTTTGAAGCTGTTTGTCAACAGTTTCTGCTCAAAGGAACTGCAATTCAGGTGACACATTCTGGGTGAAAGAACAGATGAGCAACATCTAGCCACACATTTAGGGAGTTGGTTTAGACCTCAAGATAATTGCTGAGTGAATCATTAAGTAAAGTCACCATCACCTGGAAAAGTCTGTGTGATCAGGTTTTTGTGTAACATTTAATGTGTATTACATCATCCCCAAAAAGAAACATTAGATAAACAAGCATTCTCCTTCAAATTCTTTACTTGTGCTCTCCAGCAGTTTTAACAGAATACAACAGAAAATGCTTTAACCTCTTATTTTCTTTCCTTTTAAACTACATTTCCCTGTTCCCGCATTCTTTTCCGTAGTCCATCTCACTTCCTGTCTCTGGCTATCTGCCCCTTCCTGTCTCCATGCTCCACCTCTTCTATTCCTGCTCTACAGGAAGATAACTGATATTCCTACTGCAGAGCGTTCGTTCTACAAGCGTATTTGTTTCTATAATAGTGCTTTATGCATAATTGGCCTCCCTCCAGCCCGCCAGTGTCAAATAGTGTTTGGGAGCTGAGGAGGCTCAGCAGTGCGCGTGGCACGCATGAGCAACGTTGACTCAACCAGTGAGCAGGCAGAACCCGTGCTTCATGTCAAGCACCGCCGGGTTTCCGCTCCAGCTCACCGGGCTTGGAGCAATTGTGAGAGTGAGCAGTGGGCCCCCTCCCTTGAGTGGTGGAGGAGCCGAGAGTGAGACAAAGTTCGGAGTAGCGCCAGGAGAGTGCAGCGGCCCCCTTCCCTTGGGTGGGAGGAGCCGAGGTTCTGCAAGATGTTGCATGTACCACACGGCTCCAGAGAACTCACAGATCATCGGGGCAAGTGCCCAGCATGGCAGTCCGCAATCAGAAGTTTAAAGTGAAAGGCGGCCTCACAGAGGCAATAACACCAGCATTAGGTAGAGGAATATAAAAAAAAAAGAAAAGGGAAACACACCACCAGCCACAGGGGTGAACCATGTGAATTATACCTTCCAGCCAGCTGAGCAGTAGATGTGCAGGGCAGCCTGTTGATTCAGCTACTTTGGCACACAGCACACTACTTCCCATAATGTCAGATTACGAGTGAGAAGAGGAAGAGCAAGCGCAAAACTTGGCGCTTAGCTTTAAGACAGTACGCTGGGAAGCTCTTTGATGGAAGCAGTAGCAGAAGGGGTTAGACCCATTCAAGAGAGACTGGCCACACTGGAATACCTCATAGACACAAGAGAAAAGATAGACACCGACACTCTGGCAAACTAGGCGCAGCGAGCCGTTTGCCTACTAAGAAATGGAAACTGCGATATCATCAGAGAGGAGGAGAGGACACCTGTTAAAAATTGATGGTAAACTGAGAGACCTCGCCTCCTACGAGGCGGAAGAAACAGCATAAGGCCTGCTATTCGCAGAAACCTTCAGTAAAGAGATGTGGAGATTTGTGGGGACATATACATCTCTAGAGAAGGCGCAAGCCTCAATCAGGAAGATATTCCCTAGCCATGTTTTTGCTGTGACCGGCCGATACAGAGGTTGATTGACCGGTCAGTTCCCATCTACCTGCAGACCTCAGGGCCCAAGAGCCCACTACTGGGAGTCTTGACAACAAGACTTGTTCTTCCCATCTAGAGGAAAATTCCCCGGAGGACGCAGAGGTAGAGGAGCAGGGTGACCCCAAGTAGCGACCACAGTTGTGACCCGGGGTCTATCTGCCAGTCGGGGGAGTGTTCGGCAGAATTATATGCAGTACCCTTTGGGAACACCACACACAATTAGGACTGCAAGTCACAGTACAAATTCACCTTTGGTACAAGCCTGTACTACACAGTAAAGTGGTAGCGATGGCTGAGCAGCCAGACTTATCTCACGAGTAAGTGAGCAGTATCAATAGTTACACAAAGGACACAGCAATTACTATGATTCAAACAAACACTCACTCAAGGTTTCTGAGTAAAAGAATATGCATTTATTTACACTTCAGTTGTAAAACAGTTCACTAAAGTAAAGCAGTTGAAAAATCACACTCTTAATACACTACACCAGACCCACTAGATTCTGGACAAGTTGGGCTCAGAATGAAGTGTGAGCAAAATGGCACTCCAGTAATTCAAAAAGGGAGGGAAAGACAAAGTTATCAAAATCAGTGTAGCAGCACCAACAAGTAATAGGCAAGGCAATCTAGAAAAAGGAACTACAGTGAGGAAATCAATTCAATAGTCCTGGGCCAATGTTAATGGGTCAAAGTCTGTTGCTCAGGATCACACAGTTCAGGGTAGTTTGCGGTTAAGACTTTGCCAAGAGTTCGGGATGAAGTTGGTCGGCAGAAAAGTTAGTTTAAAGAATGGAGAAAGACAAGTCCTCGGATTCGCGAAAGGTTTCACACACTATCACAGCGGTTGGACAAAACGAACAACCGGATTTGAACAGTACCTTAAATGGAGAAGAAGGCTGTAGCTGAGGCGGATGTTCCTGCCAGGTCCTGCAGGCTCACGGTTCCTGAAGCAACTGTCAGACTGACACGAAGTAGGAAGACTGGCGGGTCCTGCACTGCCCAGGGAAGAAACCAGCAGCAGAGCAAAGCAGCGAAGAAAAGGTGCGCTCCTTAAAACGCAAGCAGGGTCCGTTCCTCCTGGCTATCCAGTTCACTGTAGCTCTGTACAGCAAATTCAACCAGAGAAGGGAGGCCACCAGCTCAAGGGGAGAAGATTCCTTGCAGATCTTCCCTGTCGTTGGAGTATGAAGATTTGGACCTGCAGCGGGGCTTCACCGGGAGGTTCAGTCGTGGTAGGGGTCCTCTTCTGTTAGCTCCTATTCGGTTCTCTCGTTCCAGTGGCGACTCTGCCTTTCCAGCCCCAGAGACCTGCTTTTTATGCAGTTTTCCCCCATTCACACAGCCTGGCTGTCAATCACACAGCAGGGTGGCTGTCCCGCTGGGACAGTCACCGCAACCAATCAGATCAGAGTGCGACATGGGTCTCCAAGGAGACCCTGTACAGGGAGTCCTAAACTCCTCCCTCACATTCTGTCCCCCCCAGACATACAGGTGCCTAAGGAGGGCTTCTGTGCAGAAGCCCACGAAAGGATGGCGAACAAAGGAACCAAACCTGGTTTGGCGTGCAGAGTAAAACTTGAGAAAGACTTTTACAAAAAGAAATGGCGACTAAACCCAGCCGGAAATGTATAAAAATGTACATGATCTAGCAGGTTTAAGTTCGAGGCTACCAAGATAGCCTAAAACAATACCAGGGCTATATAAGATAACCGCGGTAGGAAAAATAGGGTAGTTACCACTGCCATCAGCCAAGTCTTTTTTTTTTTTTATAACTCTGTTTATTGAGTTTTACAACATAACAACATAACAAGCAACATGAATCATCGACATTCAATAAGTGAGAAAGGCATAGCATAGCAGCAGCAAAAACAATATCTGAGGCAAGAGGGGCAACACCAGGCCAGGGGCCAAAGGCAGTTGCATGTCAAGGCAGGCAGGTGAAGTTAAGCAAGATGTTGAGCTGTATCGACCGGCGGGGCTTACTACGCATCTAGCCATTTGCCCCATATTTTCTCAAATTTGCGGGGGCAACCCCGCGCATTGTAGATCCGGCGTTCCGAGGCCGCACACCTGTCTAGGTCATTCCTCCATCGGTTCAGGCACAGTGGGTCAGCGGAGCCCCATTTAGCCGCGATAAGTCTCTTACCGGCCCCAAGCGCTATTGAGAGGAACATTTTCCCATGTTTTGTCAGGTCTACTTCTCCCCAGATGCCCAGGAGTACCATTTTGGGGTCCCTAGGGATTGGTGTTCCCATGGCAGCCGAGATCCTACTAATACAGTCCCCCCAGAAGAGCTGTAACACTGGGCATTCCCATATCATATGGTAGAAGGTGGCGGGCTCGATTTGGCATCTGATACATGTCCCATCATCTAGTCCCCCCCACCTGGCCATCGCAGCTCGTGAGTGATACGAGCGGTGGAGTATTCTCAATTGTATTAGTCTAAGTTTGTTATCTATCCCAATTTCCCTGGGGGACATCAATGCATCTACCCAATCTTCCGGCTCCAGTTGACCCACATCCCTTTCCCATTTCGCCCTGAGCTCATCAAGTTGCGTAGCCCCGAAAGAATTGAGAGCCTGATAGAGAGTGGAGGTGACCTTTGAAGGAATGCCTTGGGGGAGGATGTTGGTCTCAATGGGAGAGCACGGGGGTATGTCCGTCATGTCTGGGAATTGGGCGTGGATGGCGTGGGCCAACTGTGCGTGTCGGAACCGGTCCATGGGCGTCAGACCAAACTGTACTTGCATAGTCTCGAAGTCTAGGAGGCGCCCCCCCTGTATTACATGTGCCAGTGTATGTATCCCTTTTGCGTGCCAGTGAGCGAAAGCGCCCATTTTCACTACTTCTGGGAGGAGTGCGTTGTGCCATATAGGTTGGGACAGTGTTGGGATTCCCTTCCAGCCGACCAGTTTGTGTGCCTCTCGCCAAGCTCGGCGGACGTGGTGAATCGTCTTGGGAAGCCTCGGGAGTTGGTCGTGGGTGGCATACAATGTCTGGAGTGGGGATAGCGGGGTTATAGTCTCCAGCTCGATACGGATGTGCGGTAATGTGGGGTCTGCATGCAGCCAATCGTTTACCACACCGATCTGTGTTGCAAGGTAGTATGTACGTATGCAGGGCAAGCCGATCCCTCCCTCCCAGACCGATCTTTGGAGAGTATCAAGGGCGATTCTGGATTGTTTCCCTCCCCATAATAGTGTGCGGAGATTCCTATCGATAAGTGCAAAGGTTTCCTTGGAGATGGAGAATGGGGCGTTCTGGAGGACGTGGAGGAGTCTGGGGAGGGTCATCATCTTAAATAGTGCGGCTCTGCCCAACAGCGATAGGGGGAGTGATTGCCAGTGGGAAGTGTCTCTGTTGAACCGTTCAAGCACAGGGTGTAGGTTCAGTTGGGGGAACCTTTCAAGTGTCGGATCGAGTCGTATGCCTAAGTATGTAAATTCCCTGATAGAGATGTGGTATGGGCAGGGCTCAGGGATCGCGGATTGACCACCCTGGACTGGGAAATAAATAGTTTTGGTTTCATTCACTTTCAGACCCGCAAAGATCTGATATTCCCTAAGGATATGGGAAACAATAGGGCATGAGATGCAAGGGTTACTAAGGTAGACGAGGAGATCGTCCGCGTATAACGAAAGGCGGTCTTCACCCCCCCCCCGGCCAGGCGAACCCAGTCCAGTTGGTGTTAGCTCTGAGCTCAATAGCAAGTGGTTCGATCGCCAGGAGAAAGAGAAGCGGAGACAGCGGGCACCCCTGTCTCGTACCCCTACCCAGTGGGAATGATTTGGAGGATCTACCATTTACCCTTACCGTGGCCTCTGGGAATGCATATAGCAGCCTGACCCAGGATATGAAAGCGTGTCCCAGGTTCATCCGGTCCATGATCGCCCACAGAGCATCCCACCCCACTGAGTCAAATGCCTTTTCAAAGTCCACCGCCAGGAGGGCTAGTGGGGCCGGTATCTCTTTGGCTCTGCACAGCGCCAGTTGGACCCTGCGTAGGTTCATGCGAGTGGACTTGTTGGGCATAAATCCACACTGGTCCGGATGAATAAGGGTCCCTATTACTTTCAGGAGTCTGTTGGCGAGTGCTCTGGCGAGGACCTTGGCTTCCCCATTAATTAATGAGATGGGGCGATAGGAGGCACACTCCTCCGGAGGTTTCCCAGGTTTATGTATGACTATGATGCATGCCTTCCTGAGGTCCGGGGGGAGCGCCCCGAGTTCTTTGCTACGTAGGAACATGCAGTGCATATGGGTCGACAGCCCACCTCCGAGGTATTTCCATGTTTCTGTGGGGAAGCCGTTGGGGCCCGGGGTTTTCCCGGGTTGGAGCTGTGTTAGCGCCTCTTGCACCTCGGCCTCTGTGAGTTCCGCATTCAGGAGTTCCGACTGGCGTCGCGAGAGTTTCGGGATCTCGATCCGGTCGAGGTAATGGGAGGGTGCAGCCGGCGAGTTCTCGGCGGGTGGGGTATAGAGCTTCTCATAGTAGGCGGCAAATGCTTCGACAATGTCAGGGTCGTCCGTGAGTAGTGTGCCATCCAGTGACTTGATGGCGCGTACATGTCCCCTGATTTGTTGTCGCCTCTCCAGCCAGGCCAGTGTTTTATTTGCTTTGTCGCCACGTTCATAGATTTGACTCCGGACGAGCTGGTGGGCAGTTCGTGCTGTGTCCAGGGCCAGGTTACTGAGGGCATCTTGTGCCGTGGACAGGGCATCCTTTGTCTCTCGGTCGTTGCGCTCCAGGGTCTGTTTTTCACACTCCAGGACGTATGCCTCTGCCTCTCTGATCTTCTGGATTTGTCTTTTTTGGTGGGCCGAAACCGCAGAGATAGCTTCTCCCCGAAGGACTGTCTTATACGCCTCCCAGATCGCGATCGGGCAATCTACTGAGCCCACATTGAGGTCAAAAAACTCTGTTGTCTTTTTTTCCAGTTCCTCCGCTATCTCGGGGAGTCGCAGATGGTATGTGTTCAGACGCCAGTTGCGATCCGGACCTGGGCGAGCGCTCTTTAGGGTCAAGAGGAGTGGAGAGTGGTCCGAAACTCCCCTTGCGAGGAACTCAGCCTCCAGGAGTCGGTGGTTTATGCTACTAGGAATGAAGGCATAATCGATCCTGGAGAACGATTTGTGCGCGCCAGAGAAGAATGAGAAACCGGCCTCGTCGCCATGAAGTGAGCGCCAAGTGTCCGTCATTCCCAGGGTCTCGGCAAACAAGGCGAGTGGCGTGGAGGCGGGGCGGCCTCCGGGTCTCCTATGAGATCTATCAAGATCGGTGTCCATGACCTCGTTAAAGTCCCCTCCTATCACCCACAGATCGGCCTCTTCCTCCAGGAGGACATGTCGCAGTTCAGACAGTAGTTCCTTCGTGAGCGTGGGAGGGGCATAGATCGCTGCGATGCCCCATTTTTCGCCCCAGACATTGGCAAGTAGCAACACATAGCGGCCTCGGGGGTCAGCTCTGACCTTCCTAACCTGTAGGGGGACGCGTTTGTGGACGAGGATCATCGTGCCCCTGGCGCCTTTCGTAAATCCGGCCTGGTAGGTGTGTGGGTAGTTGGACCTTTTGAAAAAATTGGAGTTCGTACCGATCAGGTGTGTTTCGTTTAAAAGAGCTATGTCCGGCGAGTAGCGATTAAGATATTGGAGCACCAGCCTTCGTTTTATGCTGGAGCCTAGTCCATTAACATTCCAGGATAGTAAGGAAATCTTGTTGGAGGTCATCCTATCTGCGTGGGTGTCGTGGCTCGTCGTCTGGACGGATCAATGGCAGGTGCATAGTGTCAGGGGAGCGCAGGGGTGCTCCCGCAGAGGAGACGCCCGTGGGTCGATCCATGACGACCCGCCAGTCGCTTGGAAAGCAGTAGTGTTAGTAGCCATTTCGCCCGGAGGCCGTGCGCGCCCCCCTCGCCAGTATCCGCCGGTGTCATGCCTTCTCGATCCATAAATCGGATTCCTTATATGTCTAAAACGCCCCCCTCCCTGTACTTCCCCCCCAACTGGGAGCACCTGTCGCCCAAACATCAAACTTCTAACTTATTGAACTTCTTCGGGGTCACCCGGACTGCGATAGCGCTCGCACCGCACTCGGTGTGGCGGCCGCTAAGTGAGCAATCCCACATTGACGTGTTGCAGAATCGTCCCCACGTTGCGTAGAGTTTATCCCTTTTCTGTAGGGATTCCAGTCGTGCCGTCGCCTGCATTAGTCAGGGGTCGAGGGGGCGAGGGTCGCTCAGGCCAGGGTTTCTGTATGGGCGGGCCCAGTGGTGTACGCCTTGTTCCGGGGCCCGAGAGGATTTGAGTTTCAAGCCAGTCCCATGTCTCCTTGGGGTTGTGGAAGAGGTGGGTGGTGCCCTCGTAGTAGACTTTGAGTAGTGCCGGGAAGAACAGGGCGTATTTGATTGATAATGACTGGAGTTTCTTCTTAACCGAGTCGAACGATTGGCGGGCTTTTTGGACTTCCTTGGTGTAATCGGGGTAGAATCCAACCTTATATCCATTGTAGATGATCGGGCCGGAGGCCCTTGCCATTTGCAGGATCGTATCGCGGTCTCGGTAGTTGAGCAGCCTTGCGATCATTGTTCTGGGTGGGGCTCCAGGGGTAGGTGGGCCAGTGGGTACCCTGTGTGCTCTTTCAATAGAGAAAAATTTGGATAACTTCTTAGGGGCAAAGACGTGGGTCAGCCAGTCCTCAAGGAACAGTTCGGCGCAGGGGCCCTCCTCTTTCTCCGGTATTCCGAGGATCCTCAGGTTGTTGCGCCGCGCTCTCCCCTCGCTGTCCTCAGCGCGGTATTCCAGTTGGGAGACTTTCTGAGCGATTGCGGCGAGGTGTTGTTCCAGGCGATGGACGGTGTCTTCTGTGACAGACACCCTTTGTTCCGCCTCGCCCACCCTGGTGGAGAGGTTGCGTAGATCCTGTCGGATGAGGGAGACCTCTGAGGACAGGCCGCCGATTTTGAGTTCCAGCGACGTTCTCGAGTCCCCAATCGCCTTCATGAGATCGGAGAGAGAGATAGGGGGATCCTGAGTCTCCTCACTGGCAATATCCTCTTCCGGGGTCTGCGCTCCCTGACGGGGCCCAGTTGTGTAAAAGTCCATCTTACTTTGGAGGGTTTGGCGTTTGGATTTTTCTTTCCCCATGTCGTGGGTGGCTAGCCCAGTGTGGCAACCGGCACGAGTGTAACACGAAGTTGGGCCAGGAGTGACACGAGGGGGCCCCGGTGCGTTCAGGCCTCAAGGAGAGCGGGATGTGGTTCTCTCGTACCGGCTGGCGGGTGAGGCCGGCGGGGGGGAGCTCACCTCGTGGTTACGATGTCCTGGGGGAGCTGTCTCGCAGGACGACCCTCACATCCGTGCCCCCGTCGCAGATCCGGTGTAGTAAAACCCCGATCCGAGGGAGATGTCTTGCCCCCACAAAGTTCCCAGGGCAGTTATTGCGTGCTACGATCCATGGGAGTCCCAGTCACCGCCAGGGCCTTGTCGCCGGACCAGGATTGTAAGGGGTCGTGTGGAGAACTGGGGGGGGGAGGCGGGGTTGGCGCCTGGGGCACACTCACACCCCTACCTGGCCGTGATCAGGTCTCCGCCGTCGTGGTGTCTTTCGGATGGGGAGCGCGGCACTAGATCTTCTCCGGTGTGCCGCGGCTCAACCCTGGGTGGTCTCGCTGATGGAGGGGGGGGGAGACCACCGATGAAAGGCCTGTGGCTGGTCCAGGAGGGGGAGCGACTGGGCGCTTCCCGCGTAGTTCTCCGGTGGCACTAGGGTGATCGCAGCGGAGCTCCTCAGATAGTGCGTCGTTGTCTCGTGGGCGCCTCTCCAGCGCGTAGCACGGCTGCGCCGCGTTGGTGTGTCCCGGGGGGGGGAGGGGCGAGGAGCAGCCTCCCCTCACGCCGCTGTTGCGGGCCTCGAGAGTTCCGATCCCAGGTAGCCTGGGCCCCGGCGCCGGATCAGGACCACAAAGGGATGCGCGGAAGCGAGGTGGGACCTGGGGCTAGCACACACCCCCGTCCGGTCGCGCCCCGGCCCCCGTCGCCGTGATGCCTTCTGGATGGGGAGCGCAGCACTCGATCGTCCCGGTGTTCCGCCGCTCGACCCTGGGTGATGCTGTCTCGTTGATGGGCGGGGGGGGAGGGGAGACCGCCTCCAGGCGAGGGGGGTGTCGGAGCGCTTCACGTCCACCCCTCCGGCGGCACTCCGGCGATCACTGCGGAGCTCCCAGGGGAGTGTTGCTTTGGCCTGCCCCGGAGGGGTGAGGGGCGAGGAGCCGTCTCCAGTCGCGCTGCGTGGGCCGTGGCGCGCCCGCCAGCCGGCCGATGGTTTTCCTAGTCGGCGTTGGGGCCCCACAGGTCCGATTTGGCTCAGTAGTGCGTCGACCGTAGCCCAGGTGCATTCACCAACGGTCTTGGGGAGGTATGGTACCTGATATCAAAGAAGAGAGGGTATTTTTTAAAGGATAATTGCCGCGGCCGCCGGGAGCCAGAGAGTTTAGGTCCGCATGCGATGCTCGCGCATGCGCAGTCATCAGCCAAGTCTTAATGAATAGGGAGTGAACCACTGCTCCAAGAGAAACAGACAAAAGGGGATAAGTATTAACCCTTTCCAGAACTCTATTTAAGATAGTTTGTACTGGGTATGTGAGTTTTAAAAGAGACTACTTAAGTCAATGGCAACTTTACATGTTCTGGGAGACAGTAGTCAGTCCCAGAAAAAGGTGTCGGAGTTGGGAAGTCAAAAAGACAACCCTGTGTCACTGCACTGAAGGTGCTGTGTAACAAACAGTAAAAAGATGATGCCTATGGAATAGGTGAGGCTCCACAGTCTATGAACACAAGAAAATGTTAAACACACACAGCAAAACACATGTAAGAGTGGGAAAAAAAGGCTCACACTTTTACCAGGTGAAAAAATAAATCCCAGACATCCAGCAAAGCTGCTGAGAGACTCAGTAGGTAAGGGAAATTAGCCATTCTGGAGAATTCTCCCTAACACTCGCCCCCCCAGACTAAGGGACAGGAGGATTTAATCCACTCATGGATGAATCTCTATCTCTAGTCGGTTAAAAACATCCTAAAGAGACCATCAGCATTTTGGTGGTGACATCCTGCTCTGTGCTCAATAGTGAAATCAAACCTTTGCAGGCAGATTGACCATCTCAGATGTTTTGGGTTCTCCCCTTTCATTTGACTTAACCATCTCAAGGGTTGGTGGTCTGTCTGAATCACAAAAGTAGATCCATACAAGTATGGCCTAAATTTCGTCGGAGACCACACAATGGCAAAACATTCACGCTCTATGGTTGACCACCTTGTTTCTGGTTCCTTCAGTTTCCTACTGATGAAGCAAATGGGGTGCTCCCTACCTTTCTCATCCTGTTGACTAAGGACTGCACCTATACCTGTATTGGATGCATCTGTCTGCACAATGAAGGGTTGGTGATAATCAGGAGCTCTTAGGACTGGAGCTTGACAAAGGGCTTTCTTCAGGTTTTCAAAGGCTTGAGTACACTCCTCATTCCATCTAACCTTTTTAGGGAATTTTGGAGAGGAGATCACATTCAAGGGAGAAGCTATGGTCCCATAATTCTCTATGAAATTCCTATAGTACCCAGTGAGACCTAGGAACGCTCTCACTTGGGTTTGAGTAGTAGAGGTGGCCCAGTTTTGTACAGCTTGTACTTTGCTAGGCAATGGCCTTATTTCACCTCCTCCAACCTCATGACCAAGGTAGACCACTTTGCTCTGAGCAATTTGACATTTGCTTGACTTTATGATCAGATGGGCCTGCTCAAGAGCCTGCAAAACATATCCTAAGTGATCAATATGTTCTTTCCATGTAGGGCTGAACACTGCAATGTCATCCAAGTATGCCATGCAGAGGTCCACCATCCCATTCAGAACTTGATTGACCATCCTTTGGAATGTAGCAGGTGCATTCTTCAGTCCAAAATGCATAACCTTAAACTGCTAGAGGCCTGCTGGAGTTGAGAATGCAGTTTTCTCCTTGGCATGGTCTGTCAGGGCTATTTGCCAATAGCCTGATGTCAGATCAAAGGTACTGAGGTACTTGGTTGAACCAAGTCTATCTGCCAGTTCATCTGTCCTTGGCAAAGGATGGGCATCAGTCTTAGTGACTGCATTTAGAGCTCTATACTCGACACAGAATCCCAACTCCTTGGATCCTGCCTTTGGTACTAGAACAACTGGACTAGACCATGGACTTGTAGAGGGTTCTATAACCCTGAGATCAAGCATCTTGTTGACCTCTCCTTTGATGTGGGATCTCACATGTTCTGACATTCTGTAACCTCTGCTTTCACAGGTAGACAATCACCAGTGAGAATATCATGCTGGCCCCAAGGGGTCAAGCCTGGTGAAAGTGAAAACAGGGAGGCAAACTGATTTAACAGAACCTTGCACTCCTCCTGTTGTTCAGATGTCAGTTGAGAAGAGAGATTGACTCCTTCTATCTTCTCATCCAAAGGTTGGCCTCTGAGGAGGTCAGGTAGAGGTTCACTCTCCTCCTCCTCTTGAGCTGAAGCTAGAAGCAAAGCTCCCACTTCTGGTCTCGAGACACGTGCCTTTAAACGGTTGGTGTGGAAGACTCTGGGAGCCTCCTTAGGTCTGCCTAAATCTACCAAATAGTTCACCTCTCCAAGTTTGCCCACAACCTTGAAGGGTCCTATCCATTTGCCTTGCAAGGCCCTCTGCCTTGTTGGCACCATAAATAATACAAGCTGGTCTTGAGTAAACTCAACCATGCTGGCCTTCTGGTCATGCCAGTGTTTGACCAGAGCCTGACCTGCTTTTAAGTTATCACTAGCTTCTGCCATCATGTGTGACATACTCCTCCGGAGACCTATCACATAGTCAGTCACTCTGACTGGATTGGGGGAAGGAGCACTCTCCAACCGCTCTTTAATCAGGGCCAATGGGCCTCTGACTGGATGGCTTTTAAAGAAGTTCAAAGGGACTATAACCAATTCCCTCCTGAGGGACTTCTCTATAAGCAAAGAGAAGGCATGGCAGTAGAAGGTCCCACTTGCTTTCTTTTTTTGAAAATATTTTTATTAGTTTTACAACATATAACTTATAACATTCCCAAACTCCCCCCCCCCCTCCCCTGGGAATTTCCATGTCCTGTTCTCTTCATTATCTAGGTATGTCATGTTCCATGCTAGTTAAACATGTCCAAAATCGTTATCTTGTGTGGGCACCACTGCTCCATATAGTCACTTTGGAGGTATTCCAGGGTTCCTCCCCAATCGTCTCTAAACTTTTGGTGGGCCCCCTGTATATTGTAGGTTATGCGCTCCATTGCTATGTGTGCCCATACTCTCCTTATCCAGTCAATGGCTATGGGCAGATATTTTTGCTTCCATTTTTGGGCTATTTCTAGCCACGTGCCTATCAGTAGGCCCATAAAGTTGCATTTCAGCGTCTTGGTGAGTTGTTTATCCTTTAGGTCCCATATCCCGCACAGCCATACTTCTTCTCCTATGGTCCCCAATAGCGGGAACATAGATTTCATATGTGCTTTGACATCTGCCCAGTATTGCTGAAGGTTCGGGCAGTCCCACTATAGGTGTCTCCAGTTTCCCTCTCCTCCACATCCCCTCCAGCATTTGTTGGGGGTGTTCCGATATATTTGGCTGAGTCTTGCTGGTGTATAGTGCCATTGTAGGAGGATTTTCATCCACATCTCTTTTAATTGTATCGCCTTAGTGAGTTTTGGTATCATTCTCCATATGTATTCCCAGTGTCCTTTGGGGATCGTTTTCTATAGGGTTTTTCCCATCTTTTGATGTATGTCCATTTTATGTCTTCCTCTGAGGTGTTAATGTACTTATAGGTGTTTGAGACAAACTTTTCTGTTCCTGTGTGTGTCATTATGTACTTTTCGAAAGGTGTTAACTCCCTTGTTAGTGCTTCCTTTATTCTTGGGGTGTCTAGCCAGTGATATAGTTGGTCGTACTTGTATTTGTCCTTTGCGTTGAGGTTTAGCAGTGTTGTGCAATCTGAAAACACTCTTATGTTTTGCTCCTGGTACATGTCTCCGACCATCCTACATCCCGCCTCCTCCCATTTCTGAAATGCTCTTTTCTCCATTCCTGGAGGGAATTTGGGGTTTCCGAAAAGGGGCATGAAAGGAGTTGGATCTTTAGTTAATGTGCCTTTCTGTGACGCCTTATCGCAGATCTCCAATGTCGCTTTCATTATTTCGCTGATTTGTACATTTGGGTGTCTGTGTTTCTTCCCCAACCAGAGCAGATGTCTGGTGGGTGTTGTTGCCACTGCTCTGTCTTTTGCCGCCCATAGTTTCTGGCAGTTGTCCGGTATCCATTCTTTCAGTACCCAGAGCTGGGCTGCTTCGTAGTACTTTTTAAAGTGTGGGAGTGTGCATCCTCCTTCATTCCTTGGCGCGGTAAGAACCGCCTTTGATACTCTCTGGGTTTTCCCCTGCCATATGTAGGCCATGGTGATTTTCGATAGGGAGCTAAAGAACGCTAGTGGGATTTTAATCGGTATGGCTTGGAATAGATATAACAGTCTTGGTAGCATTGTCATTTTGATTCCCATTATCCTGCCCCACCAAGATGTCGATAGGGGGTTCCATCTCGTCAGATCCCGTTTTATTTTCTGTAGCAATGTGGGGTAATTTTGTGAATATAAGTCTTGAATTTTCCCTGTCAGGTTAATTCCCAGGTATTTCACCCCTGTTTTCATTACCTTAAGGTGTAGTTCAGAAGCTACAGTGTGAATTTGCGAGGTGTACCCTGCCAGTACTAGGATTTCCAATTTCTGTCTGTTGATTTTCAGACCGGACAGGAAGCCAAATGTTTCGATTTCTTGCATTAGAGTTGGGAGTGAGTTCTCTGGTTTTCCCAGGGTCACTAGCATATCGTCTGCATAGGCTGCTATTTTGTGGGTATGTCCTGCCATGCCTATGCCCTTTATTTCATTATTGTCCCTTATCCGTGCCAGTAGTGGTTCCAAAAATATCGCATGCAGGAGGGGAGACAGCGGGCACCCTTGTTTTGTTCCTCTCTTAATTGGAATTATATTAGTGAGGGCTCCATTCACTGCTACTCGTATGCTGGGGGAGTTATAGTTAGCCTTTACCATCTTTATATATGTCTCACCTACACCCATTTTCCTCAGTGCATTAAAGAGGAATGACCATTCTACTCGATCAAACGCTTTTTCTGCGTCTAGGGCCAGTACTATAGCCAGGGTTTATGTTATTCCTGTTTTTTCTACCTGGTGTATGACCCTCCTTATGTTGTCATGTGTTTGTCTACCCGGGACAAACCCGGATTGGTCCTGATGGATCAGTTTCAGGAGTACTTGTTTGAGCCTGGAGGCTAGTATTTTGGTGTAAAGCTTTGCGTCTTGGTTTATCAGGGCTATCGGGCGATATGAGCCTGAGAGTTGTGGGTCTTTCCTGGGATTATGAAACACCAACATCTTTGCCTCATTCATTGATGGGGTAATGTTTCCCTTATCCTTGAATGAGTTAAATAATTCAGTTAGGGTCGGGTGTAATATGTCTCTGTATGTTTTAAAGAAATGTGCGGAAAAACCACCTGGCCTTATTCCTCGGGAGATCCATAATTGCTAGCAAAACTTCTTCTTGTGTGATATCCGCGCTCAGCATTTGCCTATTTAGTTCTGATAGAGTCTGAAGATCTACTCCCTATAAGTAGGTTTTTTGTGGACTTTCGTCTGGTAGATCTGACGAGTATAGGTGCTGGTAAAATTTCTCAAATTCGTTCCCTATCTCTGCTGTTTGCGTTTTCCTTTGCCCTTTGTCATCCAGCACCGCCCTTACTGTCCGGTCCTGTTTTTTCCCTTTAAGTTGCCTGACTAGTAGTGTCGGCTTTATTTGCCTTTATATAGTACCAGTGTTTCATTCTTAGCAGGTTTCTTTCTGCTTTTTTTGTGCAAAGGGAATCTAGTTGGCCTTGGACGTGTCTGAGTGCTTTTTGCAACTTCTGAGTGGGTTTCTGCAATATTTCTGCCTCGATTTTTGCTATATTAGTCTCTAATTCTGTTTCCCATTGGACATTCTGTTTCTCTCTTTGGTTCTTCAATGCTATTAGCTGTCCCAGAGTAACCGCTTTTAGGACTTCCCATTGTGTTTCTTTGGAAATTTCTGGCGTATTGTTAAGCGTTAAATATTCTATGATGTGTTCCCGCAATGTGTTTCCTAACAGAGGATCCCTGATTATTTCCTCTGGGTTCCGCCAGTTTGACAGCCCGGGGGCTTTCGGGATCAGAGTTATCTCGGGCCACAGTGGGGCGTGATCCGACAATGAGATGGAGCCTATTTCTGATTTACGTATTTTGCCCAGTAAGCCCGTCGTGACCCAGAGATAATCTATCCTAGACATTGTCCCGTGTACTTGTGAAAAAAAGGTAAATCCTTGCTGTGTGGTGGTAGTGTGCCTCCAGACATCTTCCAGCGCTAAATTGGACATTTTCTGTTTTAGGGCGTTCGATGGTGTTCCCTGTCCCTGTTGCCTGGGCCCGGATCTATCGCGATTTGGATCCCAAGCTATGTTCAGGCCTCCTCCCATTATAATTTCCCCTGTAGTGTACTTTTGTCTAGGGTGTCTTTGAGGATTCCGTCCTGTCCCGTGTTTGGAGCATATATGTCTGCTAAGGTTATGGGATAACCGTCTATTTTTGTATTGACAAATAGACCCTGTTTATCTGCCTGCGTGTTGAGTATCTGTACATTTAGGGAGTCTCGGATTGCGATCATGACCCCTGCTTTTTTTTCCTGTGCATTCGCCTGTAGTATCTGGTTGTATCCTTTCAGCCTAATCCTGTTCTTGTCCTGGATTCTTATGTGTTTATTGGAGCATGAATATGTCGTACTTCCCTTGTCTTAAAAAATATTCCACCTTTTTCCTTTTTACTGGGGAGTTTAACCCTCGGATATTATATGTCAATATTTTTATGCCCATTGTGCCGTCTTGGGAGTTGAAGTTGTTAGGGAGAATTCTCTGTTAAGGCTAATTTCCCAAACCTAGTGAGTCCCCCAGCAGCTTTGCTGGATTTTTGGGGTTTATTTTTTTTTCTCCTGCTAAGAGTGAGACTCTTTTTCTCCCACTCTTAGACATGATTTGAGATATCCTTTGACTTTGTAATGTGTTTGTAATGTGTTTTATGGGCTATGGGGTCTTTTACTCCATAGGGTTTCATGTGTTTTTGGTAAGTGTGTTACACAGCACCCTCAGTGCAGTAACACAGGGGTGTCATAGTGACCTCCAAACATAGACTCCATACCCTGGGACTGATTCTTGTCTCCCAGGGCATGTAAAGTTACCATTGACTTTACTAGTCTTAAATTGTGAACAGAACCAGTACAAACCATCATATTGTGAAAGTACTGGTAGGGGTAATTAGATTGCCCCTCGGTCTGTTTTTCGAGGGGGCACTGTGCAGTCCCCCCTCGTTGAGTTTCTGGCTGGTGGCAGTGGTTACCACGCTAAATATTCCACAGGAATATTTCCTATGGGATTTCCCATTCATTTTAAACGCACCACTTTTTTGGTGCAATGTTAAAGATACCGCCGGGTTATTTAATTAATATTTATTCCCCGATTGGGTCTTTTTGCCAGGACTCGGTTTTAAAATGGCGTTTGTGTTCACCTCTGTAACTCAAATCGAGCCCTTTGTTCCACATTTTGGCGGGCATCTCCACAGAAGCCTCCAAAAGTGGTGCCACTCTGTCTGGGTTTACAGGATGTGTGGGAGGGGGGTTTAGGCACCCTGGACCGAGTTGCCTCGGCAACTCAAGTCGCACTCTTGTGTGATTGGCCCAGTGGTGAGCCGCCCAGCTCACCACTTAGCATGTTTGAGTGACAGCTAGGACTGATGAATGGGGGTTTTCTGCATAAAAGCAGGGCTTTGGGGACTGGAACTTGAGAAGTCACCACAGGACCAAAGAATCCGAAGAGGGAGAAGCTGAGCCGACCTGTAACGATGACACCACCGGTGGATCCCTGCTGAACCGTCTCACCACTTCCCAACGACAGAGAAGATCTTCATCCCGTAGAGCCTTCTTCTTCTGAACTGGTGTGGATAACCAGTTTGCCCTCCTTTTCGCCTTCCTGGATCGTCTTGTAGTCGAATCGCCCGTGCCAAGCACCCCGGCTGCCGGATAGCCACGCTTCACCACTACCGCGAATAAAAGGGTAGTACCTTTTAACCGGGAAACTCCGCGGCTGGTTTCTTTCCTGGCAGTGCAACGACCTCCAACTTTCCTCTATGTCGAGATCCTCTCTTCCCCTGGACAAAGCACCGACCTGCACCCGCTGCCAGGAACAACTGCCCCCGCTGGAGCTTTCTCACCATTTCAGGTACTGTGTCCCGCCTGGTCTCCCTTGCAACAGACTGTTCAAGGTGTCCCGTAAATCCTTGACTTTCTATCCTAGGGTGACTTGGGACCTGCTAACTAACTTTTTCTGAACTGATCCAGCCCTTTTCAAACTATCTGCAACGACTCTTTAAAGTACTATTCAACTGTGTGATATTGGGCACATTCCGCCTTGCTCTCTCTAAGAGTGGGCCTAGCCTATGACTTTCTTGCTCCTCAGTAGACTCTGCCTTTCGGGACTTGCTCTGGTTCTCCTCAAAGTGTTGGTATTGTGTAACTTCCTAATTCTGCCTTTTTCCCTCTCTTTTTAACTAACATATTGGAGTGCCATCTTAGGTTAAGCGCTCGCCTCTGTCTGTAAATAAGTGGTGTTTTAACTTAGACTTGTTCAATAAGTAATCAGGGATGTATATATATTAATAGTGACTGTGTTTGAACTTGCTTGCCATATTACTGTTAGTGTATTTTACAAAGTGTGTTTTTAAATATATAATTATATACTTTTATACCCAAGCTCTGGTCAGTGTTGGCTTGTGCTACTGTATCTTTGTACCTATCTTGTATACTCTATATACTGTCTAACTCTTCTTGAGAGAAGTCTGGCTGCTCAGCCACAGCTACCAGGTAGATCCGGGTGGTACAGACTGCTACCAATTGGGTTTACTGCCAACACCTGTAGTCTTAAGCCTTTTGCAGTGGTCCCTAAGGGAACTGCACAGGTTTCTGCCTAACACTGGTAATAAAGCGGTGGGATTTGTATTGAGTATACATTTTAGTGTACTTATAGATACCTTAGTGCAACTAACCACAAAGTTTAGCACTAAAAAGTTTATTTTCTAACCTGTCAACTATGGAAAGTTATAGTCAAGAGTCCCTTGCTGCAAAAACTGCTGATTGTTTAAGAGTTCTCTGTAAGCATAAGAATCTCCTGACTAAAGGCAACAAAATGGAGCTAATAGAAAGGTTGTTAGCAAACCAAAGTCTTGATGGTGGTTCAGAGGAACCTACCACTCCAGCAAATGTAGATAACAGTAATGATATTGATATTGATCCAAGTATTGATAATCTTGAGTCAGAACCAGAAGAGGAGGGTGAGGATGATGTAGTTGTCCCGCCTAGGCCTCTACCTGCTCTGCCAGCTGTACCTACTGGACCTTTGCCAGGTCCCACAATTAGTCCTCAATGTCTTGAACTAGAGAAAATGAAACTTGAATTGGAGTTTAAGAGACTTAATGCTCAAACAGAACAAAGGCACCAAGAACTAAGGCTCAGAGAAATGGATCTCAAGCATGAGCTAGAGATGAAGAAATTGTCTGTTGAAAATGCTTCTCTCTCTGGATCCTCTAGGAGTTCCAGTCCCAAAAGACCCTGGATGCCTAACGAGCTTGTGGGTATGTATGAGCCTAAGTTGGATGTGTTGGATTGGTTGAGTTTGTTTGAGTATAATCATGGGCTCCAGAACATTACAGGAAATGAGTTACTTTCCTGGTTGTTCTCTAGGTTCCCCCCTGTTGCAACTGATGTGGTAATGGAGTTGGGGGAGGAGGATAGAAAGGATTATGAGTGTGTGAAGCTAGTTTTAATTGCTAGATTTGGGAAGACCCCTTCCCAGTACCTTAAGAGGTTTAGGACCCTCACAAAGCATGATGGTACCCCTTGGGCTACCTGGGTATGTGAATGTTTGAAAAACCTAGATGGTTGGGTTAAGGGTTACAGAGTAAACACTTATGAAAAAATGTGAAATCTTGTTATGTTGGAGTCAATTTATGATGCCTGCTCCCCTGAGCTCAGACAGCACTTGGCTGATTCAAAGGAGATAGATCCCAACAAGTTAGCTAAGACTGCTGACTTGTGGGTTTCCAACAGGGCTACTAACAAGGATTCTGGGTCAACTCAGAAGAAGGATGAGGGAAAGCAGCCAAAGAAAGATAACAAGGAGAATTCTAATACCTCCAATCCAAAAGAGCGCCACAAACAGCAACATAGGGGTAAACTACAAGGGAAACCGAATCAGGCTAGTGCACCATCTGGACCCAAACCAGATGGAGGTCAGAACAAACCCCCATTCCTCAAAACATTTGGGAAATGTTATGTTTGTGGGTCAACTGACCATGTGAAAGGGGATCCCAGATGTAAAGGTAAACCTTCAGGGGTCCACAATGTCTCCTTAGCCTTCTCCCCAGAGCAAGAAGTACCTATGGCAAGTGGAGACTTTTACCAACTGGCTGATGAACCCATGAGAGTCTCAGCTAGTGTTTCTTTAGTGCCCCTGGGCTTGTGGGAACAACAGAATGTAGATGTCTATAATACATCCCAGATAATACTAAAGAGTATTATAAAGATAGTGTTCTTGTGAATGGCCAGGAGACTCCTGCCATCAGAGACACTGGAGCCAGTATAACTGTGGTGGATGAATCAGCCAAGTCTTAATGAAAAGGGAGCGAAACAATGCTCCAAGAGAAACAAAAGACAAAAAGGGATAAGCAGGGGCGTTGCTAGGGGGGGGCTAAGGGGGCTATAGCCCCTGATCTTTTGGTTGTAGCCCCGGATAGAATCTCAGGAGCTACAGCCAAAAGACTAGCTAGCCCCCAGTCCCAACAGTTCCGACATCAGCTTAGCCCCGGGTCATTTCCAGACCTAGCAACTCCCCTGGGGATAAGTATTAACCCTTTCCAGAACTCTATTTATGATAGTTTGTACTGGGTCTGTGAGTTTTAAAAGAGACTAATAAAGTCAATGGCAACTTTACATGTTCTGGGAGACAGTAGTCAGTCCCAGAAAATGGAGTCGGAGTTGGGAAGTCAAAAAGACAACCCTGTGTCACTGCACTGAAGGTGCTGTGTAACACAAAGTGATGCCTATGGCGTAGGTGAGGCTCCACAGTCTATGAACACAAGAAAATGTTAAACACACACAGCAAAACACATGTAAGAGTGGGAAAGAAAGGCTCACACTCTTACCAGGTGAAAAAATAAATCCCAGAAATCCAGCAAAGCTGCTGAGGGCCTCAGAAGGTAAGGGAAATTGACCATTCTGGAGAATTCTCCCCAACAGGGAGGACACAAAAAGTTTTGGCACAACTGGCACGCGCTGTCCAGCAATGCATGGGTACTGCCGAAAGTTAGAGGACTGCAGCTGGAATTCATGTCACATCTTGTTCAGGAGAGATATTCGCGCCCCATTCTCTTGGCGATAGCGGAGCAAGTGCCCCTCCAAGAGGAGCTGCAGCAGCTAGCAAACAACAAAGCCATCGAGCCCTGTGGCCAAGAACCGAGGTTTATCAGCAACATGTTCCTAGTTCACAGGAAAGTGAGACCAGTCATAAATCTCATAGAATTAAAGAGCTGGGCAGTGTACAGACATTTCAAGATGGAAGGTATCCATCAGTTGAGAGACACCCTAAGGAAAGAGGACTGGCTCACAAGGATAGATCTCAAGGATGCATATCTGACGGTCACCGTAGCCAGGGAAGACAGATCCTTCCTAGCCTTCTGCTGGGAAGGGCGATACTGGCAGTTCAGAACAATGTCTTTCGAGCTTGCATCGGCGCCATGGGCGTTCATCATGCTCATGAGACCGATCGCAGCAGCAATCAGAGAGAAAGGAATTCAAATTATAATATATCTCAACGACATTCTACTACTGGTAAGCGACAAAGAAACGCTGCAGTTACAGACAGAGTGGATGAAGGACCTACTAACATCCCTAGGTCTCTTAGTGAACAGAGAAGAATCTGATGTGTCACCAGCAACAAGGATCGACTTCCTAGGATTTGTGGTAGACACAAGAAAGGCGACATAAGAGCTCCCAGTAAGGAGGCTACGGGAGATCAAGAGGGAGATAAGGCTTTGCCTAGCCAGACAAATCGTCTCTCTATTCGAACACTCGTGAGAGTAGTGGGTCTGTTAGCGGCATCCATACAGGCCATCTTTCCCAGGCCCTTACATTACAGAGCCCTTCAGAGACTGAAAATAAGATACCTGCAGCAGGGTCTGAGGTTTCACCAAATGATCCTACTAGATCGAGAATCCAACACAGAACTATACGGTGGTAGCTACAGAACATGGATGCACGGAACAGGCGAGCCATCTTCAGAGACAGCCCGGACCTAATCGTAGAGTCATACGCCAGCAGAGCAGGCTGGGGGACTCGCTCCGGAGGACTAGAGACAGGGGGTAAATGGTGCATAGAAGAACTACAGCTGCATATAAACTGTCTAGAACTACTAGCTGGGACTTTTGCTATTAAGGAATTTACCAAAGACAGGGTAAGCTGCTGCATTCCACAAAAGACAACATCTCAGCAGACAGATCTATAAACCACCTGTGAGGGACGAAGTCCAGGCTCCTGGCGGAATTAGCAAAGGACTTCTGGCATTACAGCCTAGAAGCAGAGATTTCATTCACAGACGAGTATCTCCCAGGGACCCTGAATGTAATATCAGATTGGAACTCACGCCATCTGATGGACTCCAGCGACTGGAAGCTCGACAGAGCAGTGGTCCAGCGACTAGACCAGTTGTGGTGACCGATTCACACAGACCTATTTGCCTCCAGGCTGAACATGCAAGTGGATTGATTCTTCAGCTGGAGACTAGACCCAGGCGCACAAGGAACAGACGCATTCCTGCAGAATTGGAGCAGGGAGTTGCATTATGCCTTGCCTCCATTCATAATACTAAGCAGAGTTCTAGCGAAAGTGCGCATAGAGAGAGCGACCGTAATGATAGTAGTGCCGATTTGGAAATTGCAAGTCTGGTTTCCAGTTCTAATGGAACTTTCCTCGGATTTCCTGAGGATTCTTCCATCAGACGAAGGCTGGCTCAATGACCCAGCTGGGCCGTCTCATCCTCTGAGAGTGAAGGGCACACAACCCGCTGATGGCGTGCAAGGTATCAGAAAACGATGGGCTCTGCCAGGCATTTCTGGACACGCTGTCCAGCTCATCTCTGAAACTTGGGCCCCATCCACATGTCGGAGCTTTGATGCAGCATGGGGCAAATGGGAGACATGGTGCAAAGGGCGAGGTATTCCTCCCATTTCAGCCCCTATAGTAGCAGTGCTGAACTTCCTAGCATCTCTCAGGGATGAAGGCAAAGCTTTTAAGACCATGGGGATGTACTGATCAGCAATATCAGCAGGTCACTTGCCAGTGGATGGAACGCCGATCGGAGACCACCCGACAGTGGTCAGGCTCATTAAAAGAACGAGATTTTGGGCATTCAAGTACACATATCCATGGGACATGAATATAGTCCTTTGGTTCCTCATTAGCTGGCCGGCAAACAAGTGCCCGTCCATTGCCCAATTATCAGAGAAACTAGCGATGCTTTTGTGCCTAGTGTCCTGTAGGCGGGTCACGGATGTGAAGACCCTAGACGTAGACAAGGAAGCTTACAGACCGGAAGGAGTTACATTCACTCTGATGAAGAGAACGAAAACATATTCTTCCTCGATCTCGTACTCCTATCTGCATTTACAACCGAAGCTGAGTGTAGCGGCATACATTCGAGAATACTAGCTCAGGACGGCAGAAGCGCGGCCGTCAGGAGTGTCGCAATTGTTGATTGCACGTAGGAAGCTGTTATGGGTGGCTGCCCCTTTAAGGCAGCTCCTGCATGAGGAAACGTCATGAAGGAAGTAACGTGGAAAGAAGGAGGGAGGTGCCGCACGAAAGGGAATTAATCCAGATAATGCAATAAAGAAAGCACTGTGAACCTACGCTGGTGTCCGAGTTCTGATTTAGGGCCATTCCAAGCCCCTAACAACTGGCGACAAGGCATGTCCCACCAGCGGTCCTCCTCCTCCACACGCCGGTGATTCCCTCCACGTGTGTCCATTGATGAATGCTAGTGATCCCATTAGCCATCGGTCCTCCGCTTCTGTCTTCAAATAAACACGAGCGATTCTGCTGTGTCCCTATTCTATAACCAGCCCGTTGAGCTTTAAAAAAATTCTCATTCCTCCACTGTCATCATCTTCTTCGTCCCAGTACCTCTTTGGGACCCGCAAGGAAAATACTGTGGTGATCCCACCACCAGCAAGTGTCTATCATCTGCACTCACCAGAAGTAACTGGGGTGATCCCACCACTAGACAACACCGGAATGCAACCACAAGCCAAAGAGGAACAATAAGAAGAGCAGCACAAAGGGGATACCGTGTGAAGCATCAAGCAACAAAATCATGAGTACTGGAGGAGACCAAGCGACGTCCAGCTCACTACCAGCACCAACACAAGTCACAAGGTCCACTGCCACGACATGGCGCATGCCCCCCCCTTTCTCAATGACACTTCAAGCTGATAAAGGAGCAAGGTGGGTGGAATGGCTGGAGGATTTCAATAATTTCATAGATGCCGCAGGGGAAGAAACCTCCCGACGCCATGCGCAGCAAGCTTATTAATACAGCCGGCACTGAAATAAAGACATTGATCAAAACGATTCCACCAACGGAAACCACTGACTTTGCGAGCCTCATAACGGCACTAAACAAACGGCTCGTCACACCCCCAACAGGGATTATGAAAGATATGTCTTCAACCAGTGCACACAGCGCAATGACGAAACGTTGGATGAGTTCATCACAAGACTTCGTGTCAAAGGTGAACACTGTCAGTTTGATGCGTTTTCGCTAGATGAAGCGATTCGACTCAGAGTAATTGAAGGATGTGTGTCAGCGGCACTACAGAAACAACTTCTAAAACAACCTGTCACTATTGAAGAAGGGAGTGAGATGGCACAAATACTGGAGAGAGTGGAGAAACAAGCCACACACATGACAAGCAACACAGCCACCAAACATGACAAAAGTGACATCATAGCAGCTATCCACGCATGCAACTTCAAGGGTAACGAAAGAAGCAGCAACACAAGTAACCCACTGACCCCAGGAATACAAAGACAATGTTACAGATGTGGGATGGCTTTTCCGCATGCTGGGGCTTGCCCTGCTCTCTCCCAAAAATGTGGCAACTGTGTCATGGAAGGACATTTTCAGTCTGTGTGCAGGGAAGGAAAACCATTTCCCACACCACGCATGGGTGCAGCCCCGCAATACAGAACAATTCAAAGAATGTTCTCAAGTCAACCTCACCATTCACATTCCTACCAGCAAAGCCCGAGAAGATATGTGCGGGTGGTAGAGGAAGTATACCCTGAGGATGACAGTCAGGACTATGGGGCACAAGAACAATACACACAACTGTGTGATGAGTATGACAGCCCACCTCAGGCGCGACAAAGACTTCCGGTTGAAACACAAGGAAACTTTGACTATGAAGGTGACCACTATGACCTGTATGCCCAGGATGAGTTTGTCAATCTCATCATGGATGAAGAGGAAGCTCAGAAGGCACCCAGAATACAGATAGACATCGGCAATAAACAATTTTGTTTTCTGATTGACTCAGGTGCAACAGTAAACATAATGGCGAGAAGGAATTTCAACTACTTCACAACAAACCCACACTAACCCCATCAACCTCAAAGATATATTAATGGGGAGCAGATGCTCCGTTGCACAGTGTAGGCTCATTCAAAAGAAGGCTCACATTTGGTAACAAGGCTACCAACACATTCATTCACGTCATCAGGAGCCCCACAAAAGGGCAATGTCTGCTGAGCTACAGAACGGTGCATGTCTAGGACTAATCAATATACCCGTCCGAGACTGTGATGTCATCAAGTCATCAGAGACACATATCGGGAAACAAGGACATGTATACAATGTAGACACCACCGCCATCACGAAGGAAGACATTAGAGAATTTCCACAGCTCTGTCATGGCCTAGGCAGGATGAAAGGTCCGCCGATCAAGCTACACATTGACCCATCTATCCGACCAGTCCCGCAACACCCGCGCAGAGTAGGGTACCACCTACGAGAGGCAGTCTCAAAAGAGTTGGATCAACTGTTCCGCAATGACATCATTGAGCCAGCCACAGCCATGGGTTTCCCCTCTTGTAATCGTTCCAAAAGAAGGTGTTCGTCTACGGCTATGTGTGGACATGAGGGTTGCCAATACAGCCATACAGCGGGAGCGTCATCTTGGTCCAAAAATCGAGGACATGATAGTCCAACAAGTCGGTTCTCTTCTCTAAATTGGATCTCAATCAAGGGTACCACCAACTCGTGCTTCACCCTGAATCACGACCCATCACCACATTCCCATCACATGACGGACTGTTCCGCTACAAGCGGTTAAACTTTGGGATTTCCTCTGCCGCTGAAATTTTTCATGAAACAATCCGACAGATAACACGTCCCATCAAGAGGACCCTCAACTACAGTGACGGCATCCTAGTCTTTGGAAAGTCACGCAGTGCACACGATGAAGCCCTCCGAAACGCATGCAAGGCAGTACAGGAAGCCGGACTAACCCTCAAACTCAAGTTCTTTGGCCACATCTTTTCAGCGGAGGGAATGACCCCTGACCCGGACAAAGTTTCGACCATCTTTCACTTAGGAAAACCGACTCAAGTTGCAGAAGTCAGATCATTCCTAGGAATGGCTGGATATTGCGCGCGGTACATTCCACATTTTTCCTCCATCACAAAACCCCTCAGGCACCTACTACAAAAGGATGTCACATTCACCTGGACCGATGAGTGCCAATCGGCTTTCGACACAATCAAACATTCCCTGACGGAAGCTAGGAAATTAGCCTACTTTGACCCCGAGTGGCACACTGAAATAGTGGTCGATGCCAGTCCTGTGGGTCTAGGGGCTATCCTTGCCCAAACCAGTGGACAAGACACTCATCCGAGGCATGTGGTTGCGTATGCCAGCATAGCCCTAGCCCCTCCAGAATCTGCCTACTCCCAGGCGGAGAAAGAAAGTCTAGCAGCTGTCTGGGCGTGTGAGCACTTTCATAATTTTATTATTGGGAACAAATTCACCTTAATCACAGATCATCAAGCCCTACTATCCCTCTTTGGCAATCCGCGTACAAAAATGCCCCCCAGAATTGAAAGGTGGGGAATCCGCCTACAAGAGTATGACTTTGACATCATTAATGGACCAGGTGGTAAGAATAACTCCGCGGATTATCTCTCAAGGCACCCAGTTGGCAGTCCAACACCAAGGCAAGGTGATTCGAAATGTATCAACTACGTCACTGCAAACGCACTGCCGCCCGCCATATCCATTGAAGCTATTGCTGTTGCGTCAGCCGCAGACCCATCCATGGCTCTAGCAATCAGCCTTACAGAAAATGACAAATGGAAAGATTTCCGCAGAGCAGTCCAAAGGCATCCAGGGGCATGCAGAGATGAGATCAAGAGACTTGCCAGAGTACAGGCGGAACTAGCGGTCCAGGACAAGCCCATTCGGCTATGAGGTTGCAAGATAGTCATTCCCACTACACTGCGCTCAGAGGTCATCAAAACTGCACATGAAGGTCATCGTGGAGCAGAGAACACGAAAAGACAGTTAAGGTGCAATGTCTGTTTCCCCTTCATGGACGATATGGTTGACAGGTGGGTCAAGAACTGCACGGCATGCCGTGCACAGCAAAACCAGAACCCCCAGTGCTGCTCAGAGTAACCACAATTCCTGAACATCCATGGGAAAGAGTTGCAGTTGATTTCTACGGACCACGAGAGGAAGGTGATTACCTACTATTATTCATTGATGAACACTACAGATTTCCCATCGTAAAACGTGTCAAGTCTGCAGCATTTTCCCATGTCGCTGCCGTATTTGATGAGGTCTTCAGCAAGTGGGGAATACCGGACACTATAAAATCAGATAATGGCGCACCTTTCAGCAGACATGAATTTGGAGTGTTCGCAAAACATATGGGCTTCCGCCACCAAAGAGTAACTCCAAGATGGCCGCAGGCGAACGGGGTGGCAGAAAGGTTTATGGCATCCATCAAAAAGACCATACAAAGGGCACGCATAGAAGGAGCCGACTCACATCAAGCACTATGCAGGATGTTGAGGGACTACAGAAACACGCCTCATGAGGCCACCAACAGAACCCCATCAGAACTCATGATGAAATACCAGGTCAGGACCAGGTTAGTAAAGAACCCATCAGCACGGCCCGAGGCAGACCAGGAAGTCATCAGACGAGATGACGAAACAAAAGAAAAAACACGGGAACAGACTGACAGAAGGAGGAGGGCGCAAACAAAAGAGATCCAAATAGGAGACCACGTGTGGGTACAAAAAGTTGTAACAAAAAACACAGACCCGCAGTTCTCACCTGAGCCGCTACAAGTAGTCGCTGTAAAAGGAACTATGATAACAGCTGCAAATGGAGAAAAAGAAGTGACTCGGAACAGTTCCAGATTCAAACATATCACAAGAGGAACAGAAGACAAGCCGCCCCCTGATGATCCAGACCCAGAATACATAGACAGTCATGATGAAGCTTGGGCCCCCCTCGGACCACAAGTTTAATGTCAGCCAGACCCTGAGGGAGACGCTGATGGCGTCCCCAGAGAAGCATAAGCAGGCCTCCCAGGTTAGTGGAGGAATGTTGACAGTATTGCCAGTTGGCCAAGTTCAAGTTGTTGCAAGGACATTTGTTCGGGGGTGTTGTTATGGGCGGCTGCCCCTTTAAGGCAGCTCCTGCATGAGGAAACGTCATGAAGGAAGTGACGTGGGAAGAAGGAGGGAGGTGCCGCACGAAAGGGAGTTAATCTAGATAATGCAATAAAGAAAGTACTGTGAACCTACGCTGGTGTCCGAGTTTTGATTTAGGGCCATTCCAAGCCCCTAACAGAATCCATTCAGGGCAGTCACAATTAACCAAACACCTACAGGCTTTGTGTCGTCTCCAACATACGGTACTCCCACAATCCAAAGAGATGCAAGAAAATGAACCAAAAACGGAAGCAATAGCAACTTCAAGTAATCAGTTCTGGGCTCTGCTTAGCTGCAAGATAAGCTAGCAATCAAAAGAGCGTTTGCTGTGGTGCCTGCAAGAAAAACCTAGGTTTCAGCTCTGCGCTACTAAAAAGAAAAAAAAATCAGAAACGTAATTGTCCTAATCACAGATGGATGAAATCCTGATTCCACCTCAATGGGATTGAAATATGTGACTTATAGATTGCATTCTGTGCTCAGTCAGCAGCATTCGCTCAACCCAGACATCTATCCTTGCTAGCAAAACTAACATTTTTCCCTCACCTCGAACCTGCCTCTGTCCCTCACTTTCTCTGCCTCTACTTAATCATTTCACCCACCATTGTCACATGCTAAGCGCAGCTGGCCGTACTGCCTACCTGCACTTGGAAATGTCCAATGTTGGTTGTCCTTAATCTATGTATGTTCACCTATCGGGTGCAGCCTCGGAGCAACAGCGAAGGTGCAGAGATAGTGTGGGGCATTCCTGCCCTTGTGTTCAGCGGGTTGGACATTAGCCTAAAACACTCGCAAGCCTCCAGATTGCCCAGCGTTGCCTGCTGACTGGAACAAAAGCAACACTGAGATCCTGAGAATTCTCCTTCCAAGGAGAAAACAAGATGCATGTAGTGCCTGCTTTAATTTGCTCCAGGAAAGCGTTACACCCAAGACAACTGCTGCACAAGCAAGCCAATAAAATTGTGGGGGGTTGGGTGGGGGCATTGGGAGACACGCAAGTCTCACTGCAGGCTGTTAGTGCAGGTAACTGGCATATAGCCTAGCTTCATCACAGAAGAACAAGTTACTTCTTACCTTGTAACGTTCTTTCGATGGGATGTTCCTCCAACGTATTCCTTATCTTAGATATCTCTTTCCAGCTTTGCTGGCCTCGGAAATTTTTTCTCTCTAGAGGGCGCTGCGCGTCGACGTCCGCCGAGTCGATGTCCCTCGACAGCCGCCGTATCGACGTCGACGTCATCCTGCCTATAAAGGCCGCGCGCAGCGTCCGTTGCTCAGTTCCGTTTTGTAGCCCACAATAATTCTTTCTAGACTAGACTAATCACCCTGAAGGAGCGTAAGCTGCAACAACAAGGGAAGTAGTACTGCGGGGATGGATGGGAGGGTCGATAAGGAATACGTCGGAGGAACATCCCATCGAAAGAACGTTACAAGGTAAGAAGTAACTTGTTCTTCGAAGGGATTGTGTCCTCCGACGTATTCCTTATCTCAGATAGGCTCCCTTAGCAGTATTCTGTTATTGGAGGTGGGAGTACTGACTTCATGCTTCCTCTTGTTGATGAATAGAGTGCAATACTGCCCTTCCAAACCTAGTTTCCTGACTGGAGGAGGAATCCAAGTTGTAAAACCGTGTAAAGGTATGGACGGCCGACCATGTGTCAGCCGCACATATGTTTCGAACCGGCACTCCTCTTTTGAGGGCCGATGAGGCTGCGATACCTCTGGTCGAATGAGCCTTAAGATTTTGAGGGGGCTCTTTTCCTGCCAGTTTATAACATTCCAAAATGGCTACAATAATCCATCTGGAAATGGTCTGCTTAGTTATCGGTAGCCCCAGCTTGTGACCTGCGTAGCCTACAAACAGCTGGTCTGCTTGTCTTATCTTAGCCAGTCTACTAATTTAAAAACTTAAAGCCCTTCTTGGGTCCAGCCTGCGTAACCTCTCTTCCTCTTTCCCCGGATGGGCAGGAGGCTAGAAAGATGGAAGGGTAATCTTCTGTGTGATATGAAATTCAGAAACCACCTTTGGGAGGAAATTAGGCTTCACTTGCAGAACAACTTTGTCTTTGTGAAAGATTGTATGAGGGGGTTTACAAGAAAGAGCTTGTAACTCGCTTACCCTTCTAGCAGATGTAAGTGCTACTAATAAAACAGTCTTAAGGGTAAGAAACCTTAACGAACAAGAGTGGAGTGGTTCGAAAGGTGTGCCCATCAGGAAAGTTAGGACTAAATTTAAATCCCATAGGGGAACCTGGAATGGTCTTGGGGGATAAACGTTAGTTAACCCCTTTAGAAACTGTATTACCAAGGGTAACTTGAAATAGGATGGTTCTTCCGCAGTGCGCTTAAAGATGGACAGCGCTGCGAGATAGCCCTTGATAGTGCCAACTTGAAGGCCTGAATTTGCCGAGTAGAAAGGATAACACCGTTGGAGTACCACATAAAAAGGGGTCGATATTCTCTTCTCTACACCAGCTGCAAAATCTGTTCCAACGGCAGCGGTATAAAGATTTTGTTGCTGGCCTTCTTGCCGAAAGCAACACCTCCATAACGTCATCAGGGAGGTCCCAATCCTTGTACCTCAGCCTTTCAGAAGCCAAGCGTGAAGGTTGAGGGTTTTGATGTCTGGATGGAGAACCTGACCTCCCTTCTGTGAGAGCAGATTCTCTCTGAGTGGAAGTCGAATTGGAGGGCAGATGGACAAATCTAGAAGGTCCGGGTACAACGTTCTCCTGGCCCAATCCGGGGCAATTAGGATCATGGTTTTCCGGAATCTTCTCAACCTCCTGATCATTTGAGGAATGACAGGGATGTAACGCTCACCTGGTTCCCACGGGGGCGCTGGTCTAGTCTGGATTGCTGTGGCCTCTTCTAGCGTGATGCGCAGGACCCGGAACACCGATTGGACAGGACCTCCAAATCGTGCTTGCCTGGCCCGTAGGAATATCCTTCTGCAGATGAGAAAGGGGATTAACAGTCTGCAGAATAGTGTGCTAGCTCCCTCCTTTCCCCCTTCCCCCTTCGTTCCTCTCTAACTTCCTCCAAACCCCGGTTTAAGCTCACCTTATGGTTTGGAAGGATGAACTCTCCATCCTGCTTCTGGTGCAGGGGCGCGTGTTCGTCCAGTTACTTCACTGGTTTTCAGAATGGCGCTGGCAAAATCCACTTGACTTTCCTGAGCGATGCGCCGTAAGTATGAAAGTTCAAAGTTCAAAGTTCAAGTGAGGCCCCCTTTATGTTGTCTTTCTAACCTGTGATCTGTCCTTTATTTCAGGTGCAGAATGAAGGCGATGCGTCGAGGGGTTAAACTGCCGAGGTGAGTAGTGATGAGGGCGATCCCTCTAAATGTCCTTATCATTCCCCAGAAATGTCTCTTGTCCTTTCCCCATAGGGGCCGGGGTACGGTACCTGCCAACGGGGCGGCGCCGACCCGAAATGTGGAAGAAAAGCCGGTAAGTATTATGGCTGTTAATCAGGCTTTCCTTCTGTGTTCCTTCTGCTCACCTTTTGTTTCTTCCTCTCTCCCCTAGGTGCAGAGATGTGGCGTCTGATGCAGACAGCCACGATGGAGCCGGGAGATGTCTCGAGGACAGGTGAGTGAAGCGTGGCGCTGCAGCGAGCAACGCAATGCTTTTAAATGGAAGTCTTTGTTCAGGGATGCTGGCGAGAAGATTCCGGATGCAGGTAAGAAGTTTGAAATAGTCCTTGGTTTTCACCTTTCTCTTCTCTTCCTTCCTTGCAGGTCTTCCAGGTTCGAGGCGGGTGTGGCTGGAGTCCAGGAGCAGGAGCAGACACGGTGAGCGTTAAGCTGCAGGAAGCAGAACAACGCGAAGCATGAGCTGCTGTCTGGGCGTGGCTTAAATAGCCTCCAAAGAAGTTCCAGATATGTATCCTTCCCCAACTAGGTATGTATCCTTCCCTGCCCACGCCCGAGTGAAAAAATAGTCCCTATGAAAAAATAGTCCCTTTCAGGTCTCAAGGAGGCCTGAAGCGTGCAGCATGGTCTGCATCAGGTAAGTGCACAAAACACCTCCCTTTATGAGCCTGGCGCCTGTGGCGCCAGGACTGATGTCCAACATGAGCCTGGCGCCAAAGGCGCCAGGACTGAGTCCAAAGAGCCCCTATAAGGGGCCGCTGGGCTTTTACCCGAGGGCATGATGCCTGCTTCCGGGGGTGCTGGGCCTGGCCTGGTGCTCCGGGGGTAGGCATCATGACAGCACTCCCCCCCCCAAGGCCCCTCCCAAGGTCGTTCCTTCTGGAGGTTTTGGTTTGTTTGGGAAATTCCGATGGAACCTTTTTACCAGCTGAGGTGCATGTACGTGATCACTGGGTTCCCAAGACCTTTCCTGAGGCCCGTACCCTTTCCAATCAATTAGATAGAAAAGTTTTGATTTTGAGATCTTAGAATCCAAAATGTTCTTCACCTCGAATTCAGGCTCCCCATCTATCTGAATCAGTTCTGGTGGCTTTGTTAATCTGGTTCCTGGGTGCACTGGTTTCAAAAGTGACACATGAAAAACGGGGTGAATCCGCATGTTAGCTGGTAGATCGAGCTTGACTGCCACTGGGTTGATTATAGCTTTGATTGAGTAAGGGCCTAAATACCTTGGATTAAAAGTTCGAGGCCCCTTGAGTGATAGGTGTTTGGTAGCCAACCATACTTGATCCCCTATTTGGTATGGAGGCACCTCTCTTCGATGCAGATCCGCATCCTTTTTGTATTTCCCTTTCGCATGTTGCAAATGTGCAGTTGCATCCTTGAAGGCTTGAGTAATCGTAGAATGCAAATGGTCCACTGCGGGCATTTCAAGGCTCAGAGGTGAGTCCAAGTCTGAAGTACGAGGGTGATGTCCATATAGGGTATAAAAGGGGCTCTGACCAGTTCCAGAGTGTATCGAGTTATTGTATGCATATTCTGCCACCCATAAAATGTCCTTCCAATTGCCCTCCGATTGGTGTAACATTCATCGTAGATATTGTTCAAGGGTCTGGTTCGTTCTCTCTGTCTGACCATCGGTCTGTGGGTGGTGGCTGGTCGAGAGTCTTACGTCGATTTGTGCCAGTTGACAACACTTTTTCCAAAAATGAGAAATAAACTGGCTTCCCCGATCGGAGACTAGTATGGATGGGAATCCATGCAAACGGATGATATTTTCGAGGAATTCTTTGGCAAGAACAAAGGCTGAAGGTAATCCTTTCAACGGAATAAAGTGGGCCATTTTGGAAAATAAATCCACCACGACCAGAATAGTATTGTAACCATTACAAGAGGGCAGGTCCGTGATAAAATCTAGTGACAGGGTGTGCCAAGGTGCTGGTGGAATGTCTAAGGGCTGAAGAAGACCGGCGGGTCTTGTCTTTTGACCTTTGTTTTGGGCACAAACTCCACAGGACATCACGAAAGATTTAATATCCTTTCGCCAGGAAGGCCAACAGAATTGTCGTTTAACCTTTTCCTCTGTTTTGGCAATGCCAGGATGTCCTTCCATCAGGGTATCATGATGACGGGAAATAACCAGTTCTTGCAATTCCTTTTCTGGCAAAAATAAGCGTCCTTGGAAGTAAGGTAAGCCATCCTTGACTGAAAAGTTAGACCCCCTTTTGATCCAATCCTGCAAGGCTGAAGAGTCCAGGAATTGTTTCACTCGTGCTTGAATGTCTTCAAGGGTTTGTAAAGTGGTTATACCCAAAATTCTTTGTTCGGGAATTATCGGCACAGGTTCTGAGTTTGTGTCTATTTCTTCCATTCTAATTCGGGATAGAGCGTCGGCCTTACCATTCTTATAGCCGGGGCGGTAGGTGATTACAAAATCGAACTCAGCAAAGAACAAAGCCCATCGGAGCTGTTGAGACGATTGAGCCTTGGCAGTTTTTAAATATTGTAAATTTCGGTGATCAGTGATCACGGTGATGGTATGCCGGGCGCCGAGGAGATAATGCCGCCAAGCCTTGAAGGCAGACTTAATGGCTAATAGTTCCTTATCGGTGATCGCATAATTTACCTCCGGCGGCGAGAACTTTCTGGACCAAAATGCTACAGGGTGCAGTTGGTTGGTTTCAGGGTCTCTCTGAGACAGGACAGCTCCCATGGCTAAGCTGGACGCGTCTGTTTCGACTATATATGGGAGATCGGGACGCGGGTGCTTCAAAATAGGTGCGGACGTGAACTTAGCTTTCAACTCCTGAAAGGCCTGTTCGGCTTCCTCGGTCCATTCAAAATGTTTATTTTTTCGCAAGAGTGCAGTGATGGGTTGCACCACACGTGAAAACTCCGGGATAAACCTGCGATAAAAGTTGGCAAAACCAAGCATGCTTTGGACACCTTTCACCGAACTAGGTGATGGCCATTTGAGGATGGCATCCACTTTCCGTGAATCCATTCGGACCCCTTTAGGTGTCAGGATGAATCCGAGAAACTCAACCTCGGTGGTATGGAAAACACATTTTTCCAGCTTGGCAAACAGTTTGTGCTGGCGCAGTTTCTCTAGGACGGCCCTGACGTGCTTTCTGTGATCAGATTCCGAAGAGGAGTACACAAGAATGTCATCGATATACACGACAACACAGACATCGATGAGTTCCCGAAGGACATCGTTCATGAAGAATTGGAAGGCTGCAGGCGCGTTGCACAACCCGAAAGGCATCACCTGGTATTCGAATAGTCCATATTTTGTACGGAAGGCCGTTTTCCATTCGTCGCCTTCTTTTACTCGTACCAGATGATAAGCCCCCCGGAGATCTAACTTGGTGTATACGCAAGCGTCCTTCACCTGGTCAAGGAGTTCAGGGATCAGAGGCAGAGGGTAACGATTTTTAACAGTTATCTGGTTCAATGCGCGGTAATCAATACAAGTTCTAAGGTCGCCTTCTTTTTTAGGCACGAAGAACAAAGCTGAGGATGCCGGGGACTTTGACGGGCGAATGAAACCATTGGCGAGGTATTGATCTAAATATTGTCTCAAATGCAGATTCTCCGGTTCAGTAAGGGCGTAAATCCTGCTACAAGGGGGTTGTGCACCGGGCACCAGATCTATTTGGCAATCGTACGATCTGTGGGGAGGTAACGTGTTGGCCTGTTCCTTTTGGAAGACGTCCTGAAAGTCTTGGTACTCTGGAGGTAGTTGCACGGGGACAGAGGTTACTGATGCTAGATTAATCTTTGGATTTTCTGGGTAGCAGGTTTCTGCACAATCTGGGAAGGTTATTCTCTTCGCTCGCCAATCAATTCGAGGATTATGTGTCTCTAACCAAGGGATTCCGAGAATAAGCTGAATCTGTGGAGCCTTGATTACATCAAACACAACTGCCTCCCGATGGCCATCCGGACCTACAAGTGTCACCTCAGCTGTGGAATGTGTTACCGGTCCAGAGGCAATTTCGGTTCCATCTACTGTGGTGATGACATCTTTGTTGGTTTTAGGACGCAGAGGGAGGTTTATCCTAGAGACCAATTCTCGATCCACATAGTTTCCTTTAGCCCCGCTATCGATGTATGCCTTTATAGCATGCAACCGTTTAGGCTGTTCTGGATCTACGAGGACCATTGGCACAATGAAATGCGAGGTCTGAGAGTTAGTTTTCAAGCTCGGCTAGCGGACCCCTACGCTTGCCGGGCGTGGTCGTTTCCCGATACAGCGTTTCCATGGATTTTATCAGCGGCTCCTACCGCCTTCTTGGGCGGCTTAACCGGGCAATCTCGTAGAAAGTGTCCAGAGGACCCACAATAAAGGCATAATTGCATCTGTCGTCTTCTTTCCAGTTCTTTTTGAGTTAGGGGTCCTTTAACACCTCCGATTTGCATAGGCTCCGAGGCATCAGCCCCCTTGGGGTTAGCATGTGTCTTGGCCAACACCCGGGTTTCAAACTTGGACCGATCTGCTTTTCTGTTTTGCGGCCTGTGATCCAATTGGACCACTAAGTCTATATATTCAGTGCATTCTTGGGGCGGATTTACAACTTGTGCCAGGACATCTTTAAGTTCTCCGCGTAGACCTCGATAGAATAACGTGATTCTTTTATCCTCTGGCCAACCAGTTTCCACAATTAGTCTATTGAAGGTTGCAATGTAGGATAGAAGGTCTTGATTGCCCTGTCGCAGAGATAGAAGTTCGTCATCCAGTGCCTGTCCCTGGGAGTGTTGAGCAAATAACCTTTCCATGCTTGTTTGAAATCCTTGAAAATCACGAAGAATTGGGTCATCTTGAGTTACCAGTGGGACTGACCAATCGGCAGCACAGCCGCTGAGATATGACAACACAAAGGCTACCTTGGTCTGATCATTAGGGAAGGCCCCAGGTCTGCATAGGAAGTGCAAACGACACTGATTCATGAATACGGCGAATCGTTTGGGGTGCCCAGCAAAGCGTTCAGGTGGGGCCAGCGGCATGTTTCCAGGTAGATTAATCTGCACCGGGTTACTGGAAACCACAGGAGCGGGGTTCCCCCCGGAACCGGGTAAAGGAGTTTGTCCAGCTTGACCTTGCAAAAGCTGTCTAGCCAGGTCATCAGCTCTATCCTTTATTACAATCACTTCCCTCCTGAGGGCACTAGTCTCTTGATGAGCGGCGTGTACTTCGGCCCGTAATTCCCCCAGTAATTGGCCCAACTGGTCAGTTTCGGAAGTTTCCATAGCGCCTGGGTGGGAATTTGTAGGAAGTCTTCGCGTTCTGTAACGCTCACCTGGTTCCCACGGGGGTGCTGGTCTAGTCTGGATTGCTGTGGCCTCTTCTAGCGTGATGCGCAGGACCCGGAACACCGATTGGACAGGACCTCCAAATCGTGCTTTCCTGGCCCGTAGGAATATCCTTCTGCAGATGAGAAAGGGGATTAACAGTCTGCAGAATAGTGTGCTAGCTCCCTCCTTTCCCCCTCCCCCTTTGTTCCTCTCTAACTTCCTCCAAACCCCGGTTTAAGCTCACCTTATGGTTTGGAAGGATGAACTCTCCATCCTGCTTCTGGTGCAGGGGCGCGTGTTCGTCCAGTTACTTCACTGGTTTTCAGAATGGCGCTGGCAAAATCCACTTGACTTTCCTGAGCGATGCGCCGTAAGTATGAAAGTTCAAGTGAGGCCCCCTTTATGTTGTCTTTCTAACCTGTGATCTGTCCTTTATTTCAGGTGCAGAATGAAGGCGATGCGTCGAGGGGTTAAACTGCCGAGGTGAGTAGTGATGAGGGCGATCCCTCTAAATGTCCTTATCATTCCCCAGAAATGTCTCTTGTCCTTTCCCCATAGGGGCCGGGGTACGGTACCTGCCAACGGGGCGGCGCCGACCCGAAATGTGGAAGAAAAGCCGGTAAGTATTATGGCTGTTAATCAGGCTTTCCTTCTGTGTTCCTTCTGCTCACCTTTTGTTTCTTCCTCTCTCCCCTAGGTGCAGAGATGTGGCGTCTGATGCAGACAGCCGCGATGGAGCCGGGAGATGTCTCGAGGACAGGTGAGTGAAGCGTGGCGCTGCAGCGAGCAACGCAATGCTTTTAAATGGAAGTCTTTGTTCAGGGATGCTGGCGAGAAGATTCCGGATGCAGGTAAGAAGTTTGAAATAGTCCTTGGTTTTCACCTTTCTCTTCTCTTCCTTCCTTGCAGGTCTTCCCGGTTCGAGGCGGGTGTGGCTGGAGTCCAGGAGCAGGAGCAGACACGGTGAGCGTTAAGCTGCAGGAAGCAGAACAACGCGAAGCATGAGCTGCTGTCTGGGCGTGGCTTAAATAGCCTCCAAAGAAGTTCCAGGTATGTATCCTTCCCCAACTAGGTATGTATCCTTCCCTGGCCACGCCCGAGTGAAAAAATAGTCCCTATGAAAAAATAGTCCCTTTCAGGTCTCAAGGAGGCCTGAAGCGTGCACCATGGTCTGCATCAGGTAAGTGCACAAAACACCTCCCTTTATGAGCCTGGCGCCTATGGCGCCAGGACTGATGTCCAACATGAGCCTGGCGCCAAAGGCGCCAGGACTGAGTCCAAAGAGCCCCTATAAGGGGCCGCTGGGCTTTTACCCGAGGGCATGATGCCTGCTTCCGGGGGTGCTGGGCCTGGCCTGGTGCTCCGGGGGTAGGCATCATGACAGCACTCCCCCCCCAAGGCCCCTCCCAAGGTCGTTCCTTCTGGAGGTTTTGGTTTGTTTGGGAAATTCCGATGGAACCTTTTTACCAGCCGAGGTGCATGTACGTGATCACTGGGTTCCCAAGACCTTTCCTGAGGCCCGTACCCTTTCCAATCAATTAGATAGAAAAGTTTTGATTTTGAGATCTTAGAATCCAAAATGTTCTTCACCTCGAATTCAGGCTCCCCATCTATCTGAATCGGTTCTGGTGGCTTTGTTAATCTGGTTCCTGGGTGCACTGGTTTCAAAAGTGACACATGAAAAACAGGGTGAATCCGCATGTTAGCTGGTAGATCGAGCTTGACTGCCACTGGGTTGATTATAGCTTTGATTGAGTAAGGGCCTAAATACCTTGGATTAAAAGTTCGAGGCCCCTTGAGTGATAGGTGTTTGGTAGCCAACCATACTTGATCCCCTATTTGGTATGGAGGCACCTCTCTTCGATGCAGATCCGCATCCTTTTTGTATTTCCCTTTCGCATGTTGCAAATGTGCAGTTGCACCTTGAAGGCTTGAGTAATCGTAGAATGCAAATGGTCCACTGCGGGCATTTCAAGGCTCAGAGGTGAGTCCAAGTCTGAAGTACGAGGGTGATGTCCATATAGGGTATAAAAGGGGCTCTGACCAGTTCCAGAGTGTATCGAGTTATTGTATGCATATTCTGCCACCCATAAAATGTCCTTCCAATTGCCCTCCGATTGGTGTAACATACATCGTAGATATTGTTCAAGGGTCTAGTTCGTTCTCTCTGTCTGACCATCGGTCTGTGGGTGGTGGCTGGACGAGAGTCTTACGTCGATTTGTGCCAGTTGACAACACTTTTTCCAAAAATGAGAAATAAACTGGCTTCCCCGATCGGAGACTAGTATGGATGGAAATCCATGCAAACGGATGATATTTTCGAGGAATTCTTTGGCAAGAACAAAGGCTGAAGGTAATCCTTTCAACGGAATAAAGTGGGCCATTTTGGAAAATAAATCCACCACGACCAGAATAGTATTGTAACCATTACAAGAGGGCAGGTCCGTGATAAAATCTAGTGACAGGGTGTGCCAAGGTGCTGGTGGAATGTCTAAGGGCTGAAGAAGACCGGCGGGTCTTGTCTTTTGACCTTTGTTTTGGGCACAAACTCCACAGGACATCACGAAAGATTTAATATCCTTTCGCCAGGAAGGCCAACAGAATTGTCGTTTAACCTTTTCCTCTGTTTTGGCAATGCCAGGATGTCCTTCCATCAGGGTATCATGATGACGGGAAATAACCAGTTCTTGCAATTCCTTTTCTGGCAAAAATAAGCGTCCTTGGAAGTAAGGTAAGCCATCCTTGACTGAAAAGTTAGACCCCCTTTTGATCCAATCCTGCAAGGCTGAAGAGTCCAGGAATTGTTTCACTCGTGCTTGAATGTCTTCAAGGGTTTGTAAAGTGGTTATCCCCAAAATTCTTTGTTCGGGAATTATCGGCACAGGTTCTGAGTTTGTGTCTATTTCTTCCATTCTAATTCGGGATAGAGCGTCCGCCTTACCATTCTTATAGCCGGGGCGGTAGGTGATTACAAAATCGAACTCAGCAAAGAACAAAGCCCATCGGAGCTGTCGAGACGATTGAGCCTTGGCAGTTTTTAAATATTGTAAATTTCGGTGATCAGTGATCACGGTGATGGTATGCCGGGCGCCGAGGAGATAATGCCGCCAAGCCTTGAAGGCAGACTTAATGGCTAATAGTTCCTTATCGGTGATCGCATAATTTACCTCCGGCGGCGAGAACTTTCTGGACCAAAATGCTACGGGGTGCAGTTGGTTGGTTTCAGGGTCTCTCTGAGACAGGACAGCTCCCATGGCTAAGCTGGAGGCGTCGGTTTCGACTATATATGGGAGATCGGGACGCGGGTGCTTCAAAATAGGTGCGGACGTTGTGATGCTGGAAATGCATCTGAGGGACAGGGCCTCTGAATCCTTGTCCTTTTTCTGTTTTTACCGTGTGTTCTGTCATGTTTTCTGCCCAGGAGTCCAGTTGGGACTCCTAGGCAGTGCAGCTCTCTCTTTTGGTTTGGTGAACAGACCCATGGGATACCCTTATGGCACCCATGGGTAGGGGTACAACCCTGTGCCCCTAGTGTATGTTTTTGGGCACCTGTGGGTGGCCCACAGAGCAGGGTATGGGCTGGTGGCAGCTACATGCTGAATTTGACAGGTGCTCTGGGTGTCCTCCATTTTGGGATACCCAGGCCCTGCCATTGGAATCAGTTGATTCCTGATAGGAAACAAGATGGCCCCTGTGGCCTCTTGCTTTCTATTGCCTGTTATCTTGTTTTTCCCAAAGTCCTGGGAAGCCCTGACTCTGTCCCTTCCCCCTGACTGGCTGTTGGGTGGAAGTTCCATATATGGTGTTGTTGTGAAGGCCCAGCTAGACTGACTGGAGCCTTCCCAGTGACTGTATGTTATGGGTACCTCCTGTGGGTGGGACCTGGGTGAATGGAGTGTGTGACCAATATACACTCCTTGTTGTGGTTGTCTGGTTTCTGGCATGTGAGACAAAGACTGAGACAGCCCTGCCCGAAACTGGCCTGAATGCAGTGTGTAGTGTTGAATGGCTGGGTACTTGTCCCAATCCACATTCCTTGTTGTGAGTGTCTGAAAGGGAGGAGTGTGGCCTGAATGCACTGTGTGCCTGATTGGCTGACTGACTGCATGAATGCCCCTCTGTATGATTGGCTGCTGAGTGTAGGCCAGCAGTGTGGATGAGAGACAGAATAGTATATCTGGGGACCTCTCACCACTGTTCAGGAGGTTCAGGAACGTTCAGGAACGTTCAGAAGCATCCTGGAGCTGAGTCTCCACTCTAAGAGTAACTGGAACTGCTGATCCTCGACGTCCAGCTGGAAGAAGAAGACTTGCTGTGGCATTTGCTTCGACCGATCCGAAGGCTGTCGAAATCGTCGACGACTGACCCGAGAGAGGACCTGGTAAGGCGCCCTCTTCCTGTGCTCTGAGGGACCATCGAGCACCGCTCCATCTTCGCCGAAGCGCCCTGGAAGACAGACCCTCGAAAGGCTGTCGACCCGAGACGGGACCGCCGAGGAGATCGAAGTGAAGCACCCGGACATCGACGCCGTCGAAGTCCATTGCCGTCGACCAGGGTTCGCAGGTTTGTGTAACCGCTGGAGGCCCGTCGAAGTTGTGCTGCCCAGCCGTGGGAACCACTTGACGCCGTGCCGCCGACGACCGGAGCCGTCCGCTCCTTTGCCTAAGAACATTCAATCGAAGGACTCTCTCGACCGCATCGTCGACCGCTTATCCTGCCGGAGAAAGTCGAGGACGACCAACGCGCCGAGGAGAAACCTGCCGGTGGGTTTCCCGCCACCCAACGACCTCAAAGACTCGGACGACCCGACGCCCTTGCTGGGCTCCCGTCTCTACAATCTTTGCGGTCCAGAACTATTGTCATCGAGGTGCCCCGCACACCTCCGCCTTGCAGGACGCCGACGCCCCGAGGCCGACGAGCACCGCTCGGACGAAGCTGCCGCCTCTTCGACATCGTTCTACCTCGTTTGTCGACGGACGTTCGACGCCCCGTGCCTCCCGCTTGAAAGGGAAGGCATTCAAAAAGGGCCATCGATTCCCCGTCGCCAAACCCCGAGTTCTTCGACGTTTCTCGACGCCTCTCGACGATCCGTGACTCCCGCTTGAAAGGGGGTCGCTCAAGAAGGATCCGTCGACGCCTCTTCGAAGGACTCGACTCCACCAGGTACATTGGGCGGGTAAAAACATTGTAGGAGAGAATAAGACTATTGAACAACATATGGACTGGGCTTGTGTTGGATCTCTTTATTTTACAGGTTGCCCAGGTGGGGGGATCTCCACACAGAACTGTGTCTAGTGTTAGGGGCCAGTATTTTGCCTATTGTTCAACCACCTTATTTTCTCTCTTCCCTCTATTGCTGGTTTCACTTATTGATCTGTGTGACATTTTTGTGGATGCACTTTAATGAGGTCTAATACTAGTGGTACCACTTTAGAATTGTAGATATTTACCATTATTGATTTTCCTGAGCACAAGGTGCGTTATTGTGATAAGTGTACATAACCTTTGAATTAATTATATAAAGACTGTGTTTTCAGTAATACAGTGTGTGGACATTCCTTTGTGGGGGCTTGGGGAATACACTGTACTTAAGAACCAGCCTGCATCACCTCCTGAGAAGCTAGGCCTTGATTGCTCGTCCATTGCTACCGTATTAGAGAATCTTGGCTGGGGTCTTCTGTGCCTCTCCTCTACCATATAGAGAGCAGAAGTACAGACACCCCCTACCGGTCTTTACAGCTGGTGGCAGCGGTGGGATGCTTATGGTTTTAAGACTCAGTGTATAACCGTGCCACTTACAAAATATCCGCACTTTATTAGATTAAGGTTTGGGTGTGTACCAAATAACTGCATTACAAGCAATGGAGCCCATTGCAAATGGTAAATTGACTCGGATGAGCTTAGAGGCTCTCCAGAGTGCTTGTGAAGCCAGGGAGCTAGACTTTGTGGATAAGTCTAGGGCTGAGCTGATAGCTGCCCTGGTGGACTACCAGACTGATGGTGAAACTCTTGATGAAGGGGGGGATGCAACCAATGAGGACTCTGCCCCTGGGGTTGTCGCTGAATCTGTTTCTGGGAATGCCACCCTTCCTGCTGCCTCTGTTCCAAACCCCAGCAATTCCATGGAACTTGAGTTATTAAGGATGAAATTGGCCTTTGAATATCGCAAGTTGGAAATAGAAGCTGAGCTTAAGAAAGAGGAGCTGGCACAGCAAGTGGAACTCAAGAATAGGGATCTTGCACTCAAAGACAAGGACACTGAATGTCAGAGAATCCAGCTAGAGAAAGCTAGAGTGGAGACTTCAGCTAAAACCAGTGAGAGTGTCAGGTCCCCAGCCACCAAGTTTATGAAAGATTTGGTTGGTGTATTTGTGGAGGGCTCAGATATCCTCCAATGGATTGAAGCGTTTGAAATGGCTTCTGCAATTCATGATGTAGATAAAAGAGATTGGGCTAAGTGTTTGTTAAGCAGAGTGCCTCAAACTGGATATGACTGTATTCTGAAGCTGAGTGTGGAAGAAAGGGGTCAGTATGAGTGTATGAAGTCTGCTTTGATTGCCAAGTTTGGCAAGACACCTACCCAATACCTTAGAAGGTTCAGGGATTTTAAGAAAAGAGAGAATGTGTCTTGGGTTGACTGGGTGAGTGCTGCGCACATGAACATGATGGGGTGGATCGATGGGTACAAGGTTAAGACTTTTGTTGAATTGTCCCACCTATTCGTTTTTGAGCATTTTTCTGAAGCCTGTTCACCAGAGCTGTGTCAGTATGTCGCTGACCAGAACATTCTGGACCCCTTTAAGCTGGCTAGGTTGGCTGACAAGTGGGTCTCTCACCGGGTGTCCCCTAAGGACTCCAGTGGGAAGGACAAGGACAAAGAGAAGGGGGCCTCTCAGAAAGCTGAGGAGTCCCCCAAGCAATCACAGTCGGGTAAACCAAAACCTTCCTCTCCTAAGACCCAAAAATCTAGTGGGGATAAGTCATCTGTGGGTGGGAATAAGAGTAGTGGTCCACCTGCTGCAAAGCAGGCTCCCAGTGGTTCCAGTACCGTACCCCGCACTCCTGGCGCTTGTTGGGACTGTGGGGCTCTGGATCACAAAAGGGGTGACTCCAAGTGTAAAGGTAAGGCACTTGGAGTACAGGCTGTCAGCCTGACCTACCCTTACCCCGTGTCTGAGGTGGAGGCCACTGTCCTCCCCTCCTCTACCGGGATCACATTTGGTGCTCCGGTAGAGATTTCCTTAGTGTCCCTTGGGGCCTGGGACCAGTACGCGGAAGTACTGGCGACTATCCCACAGAACACCCGTAGGTTTTTGAGAAGTGTCCTCTTGAATGGCCAGCCTTCTACTGGTTTGAGAGACACTGGGGCAAGCATGACAGTGGTGGACAGGACCCTGCTCAGGCCAGAGGACTATGAAGGTGCTCCTCTGCAAACCACCAGGTTAGCTGGTGGGCCTCCCAAATTATCACCTGTAGCCTTAGTCACACTCATGATTGGAGACAAGACAGCGAAGCTTCCTGTCCTGGTCAGGACAATGTCCCTGCTAACATTTTGTTAGGGAATGATCTAGTAGAGTTGGGGTTGATCTCGGATGGTCTTCCCATGACTCCTGCTGCAGTCACTAGATCACAGGTGACACCGGGTCTGGCTGTGGGTCAGATACCCGAGCCAAAGGCGAGGCCTAAGGCAAGAAGGCGGAAGACCAAGAAGGCCACCTCTGTGGAGGGAGCACCTTCTCTTCCTGCTGCACCCATTGGGATCCATGCTCCGGACGGGCTGGGTCCAGTGGAAAACCCAAACTCAACTCCTTTGGGAGAAGAGGCAGAAGACTCTCCTGTGGGAGAGGTTCTCAACCCGGAGGATCATCCTGACCTTCAATGCTTGTTAGCTGAAGGGGGACCCTCCCGGGCGGACTTCTGTAAGGGACAGAGAGAGTGCCACTCTCTCGAGGGTCTGAGGAAACAGGCCCTGTCCCAGGCACAAGGAGAAGTGCCTAGGAATTTCCGGATTTATTGGGAGGGTGAGCTCCTTGTTAGTGAGCCCACTAAGCCTGAACCTGGTGCCCGCAAGAGGTTGGTGGTACCCCAGGTTTACAGGCCCTTCCGTCTGCAGTTGGCGCATGAGGTGCCCTTGGCTGGTCATCTTGGGACCAAGAAGACTAAGCAGGGGCTCTCTGCCCATTTCTACTGGCCACGGATGGGAGTAGAGGTGGAGACCCACTGCAGGACCTGCCCCACTGGTCAGTTGTCTGGCAAGACTGGAGGCAGGGTCATTGCCCCACTGCAGCCGTTACCAGTGGTTGGCACACCATTTGAGAGGGTGGGCATCGACATCGTCGGTCCCCTTGACCCTCCCACTTCAGGTGGACATCGGTTCATCCTGGTCTTGGTAGATCATGCCACCAGGTACCCTGAGGCAATACCCCTTCGGACTGTTACTGCCAAGGGGGTTGCCAGGGCTCTCCTGGGCATTTTCACCCGTGTTGGATTCCCCAAGGAGGTTGTCTCTGACAGAGGATCCAACTTCATGTCTAGTTACATGAAAACCATGTGGAAAGAGTGCGGGGTAACCTACAAGTTCTCCACCTCTTACCACCCCCAGACCAATGGTCTGGTTGAGAGATTTAATAAAACTCTCAAGGGCATGCTAGGGGCTTTGGAAGAACCCCTAAGGAGGAAATGGGATCTCCTCCTGCCATGCCTGCTGTTTGCTTACAGAGAGGTACCTCAAGAGGGTGTTGGTTTCAGCCCCTTTGAGTTACTCTTTGGACATCCCGTGAGGGGGCCCCTCGCCTTGATCCGAGAAGGCTTGGAAGCCACCCCTCCAGGTCCCGCCAAGCAAGTGGGGGACTATGTGTTAGGCCTCAGGCGGAGGATGACACAAATGATGGGTCAGGCAACAGCAAATCTCAAGGCCAGCCAGGAATTGAATAAGTACTGGCATGACCTTAAAGCTTCGCAAGTGGATTGGACTCCGGGACAGGAAATCCTTGTGATGGAGCCTACCAAGCCTAGAGCTTTGGCAGACAAGTGGACTGGACCCTTCAGGATCATCTCCAAGATGGGCGAAGTCAATTATCTGGTTGACATGGGAGCCTCTGGGGTAGCCCCCCAGGTGTTCCATGTCAACAGGCTCAAGCCTTTCCACAGGCGAGCAGAGGTCTCATGTCTCTTGCTAGCTTCAGGGCAAGAAGAGGATGAGAGTGAGCCCCTTCCTGATTTGCTGCATAGCAACCCTCAGGATGGCTCAGTGGAGGGAGTATGTCTATCTCCAGATTTGACAACAGAGCAGCAGAGGGCCTGCAGGGCTTTGCTCCAGCAGTATGCCTCTCTGTTTTCACTGACACCGGGCCTTACACCGTGGTGTAAGCACGAAATTGACACTGGTGACAGTGTGCCTGTCAAAAGCAGGTGCTATCGTATGTCAGATACAGTCAAAAACCACATCCAGGCTGAGGTCGCCAAGATGTTGGATCTGGGTGTTATTGAACCCTCAACCAGTCCCTGGTCCAGTCCAGTGGTCCTTGTCCCCAAGGCAAGTTCTCAGGCGGGTACCAAGGATTGGAGGTTCTGTGTGGGCTACCGAGGAGTCAATGCCGTCACCAAAACTGACGCGCACCCATTGCCCAGGGCTGATGAGCTCGTGGACACCATAGGTGCTGCCAAATTTGTGAGCACCTTTGACCTTACCTCAGGCTATTGGCAAATAGCTCTGACGGACCATGCCAAGGAAAAGACGGCTTTCTCAACACCTGAGGGACTCTACCAGTTTAGGGTCATGCCTTTTGGGTTGAAGAATGCCCCTGCCACCTTCCAGAGATTGGTCAACCATGCGCTCAGTGGGCTGGAAGCCTTTTGTGTGGCTTACTTAGACGACATTGCCGTCTTCAGTTCCACCTGGGAAGAGCATTTGACACATCTGGATAAGGTGTTGCAGGCCTTGAAAAGGGCTAACCTCACTATCAAGGCCACCAAGTGCCAGATAGCTCAGGGGAAAGTTACCTATCTTGGTCATGAGGTAGGAGGGGGTCAAATCCAACCTCTCTCCAGTAAAGTACAGGATGTACAGAACTGGGAGACTCCCACTACTCAAACCCAGGTGAGAGCCTTTTTGGGCCTCACTGGGTACTATCGCAATTTCATGGCAGACTATGGAACCATAGCTGCACCCCTGACAGCTCTAACTTCACCCAAACAGCCTAGGAAGGTTAATTGGACCGAAGACTGTCAGAGGGCCTTTGATGGCTTGAAAGAAAGTCTGTGTAGGGCACCTGTGTTGTGTGCACCTGACTACAGCCGACCCTTTATCGTCCAGACGGATGCCTGCGACACCGGAATTGGAGCTGTCTTGTCCCAGTTAGATGACAAAGGGAGAGAACATCCTATCATATTCATCAGTAGACAACTCAAGGGTAGAGAACTTAGGTGGGCTACTGTTGAAAAGGAGTGTTTTAGCATAGTTTGGAGCCTTAGGCGTTTTAGGCCCTACCTTACGGGGTCTACCTTCAAGGTCCAAACAGATCATAAGCCCCTGAAGTGGCTTATGCAGATGAAGGGTGAGAATCCGAAATTGCTCAGGTGGTCCATTAGCCTGCAAGGGCTAGACTTCACCATAGAGCACAGACCAGGGAAGAGTCACGATAATGCAGATGGCCTTTCCAGAAGGTATGTTGACCGTCTGGATGAGGGTGTCTATCCCGTGGGAGATTAGACACCCTCCACCTCAGTCTGGGGGGGGCGACTGTGATGCTGGAAATGCATCTGAGGGACAGGGCCTCTGAATCCTTGTCCTTTTTCTGTTTTTACCGTGTGTTCTGTCATGTTTTCTGCCCAGTAGTCCAGTTGGGACTCCTAGGCAGTGCAGCTCTCTCTTTTGGTTTGGTGAACAGACCCATGGGATACCCTTATGGCACCCATGGGTAGGGGTACAACCCTGTGCCCCTAGTGTATGTTTTTGGGCACCTGTGGGTGGCCCACAGAGCAGGGTATGGGCTGGTGGCAGCTCCATGCTGAATTTGACAGGTGCTCTGGGTGTCCTCCATTTTGGGATACCCAGGCCCTGCCATTGGAATCAGTTGATTCCTGATAGGAAACAAGATGGCCCCTGTGGCCTCTTGCTTTCTATTGCCTGTTATCTTGTTTTTCCCAAAGTCCTGGGAAGCCCTGACTCTGTCCCTTCCCCCTGACTGGCTGTTGGGTGGAAGTTCCATATATAGTGTTGTTGTGAAGGCCCAGCTAGACTGACTGGAGCCTTCCCAGTGACTGTATGTTATGGGTACCTCCTGTGGGTGGGACCTGGGTGAATGGAGTGTGTGACCAATATACACTCCTTGTTGTGGTTGTCTGGTTTCTGGCATGTGAGACAAAGACTGAGACAGCCCTGCCCGAAACTGGCCTGAATGCAGTGTGTAGTGTTGAATGGCTGGGTACTTGTCCCAATCCACATTCCTTGTTGTGAGTGTCTGAAAGGGAGGAGTGTGGCCTGAATGCACTGTGTGCCTGATTGGCTGACTGACTGCATGAATGCCCCTCTGTATGATTGGCTGCTGAGTGTAGGCCAGCAGTGTGGATGAGAGACAGAATAGTATATCTGGGGACCTCTCACCACTGTTCAGGAGGTTCAGGAACGTTCAGGAACGTTCAGAAGCATCCTGGAGCTGAGTCTCCACTCTAAGAGTAACTGGAACTGCTGATCCTCGACGTCCAGCTGGAAGAAGAAGACTTGCTGTGGCATTTGCTTCGACCGATCCGAAGGCTGTCGAAATCGTCGACGACTGACCCGAGAGAGGACCTGGTAAGGCGCCCTCTTCCCGTGCTCCGAGGGACCATCGAGCACCGCTCCATCTTCGCCGAAGCGCCCTGGAAGACAGACCCTCGAAAGGCTGTCGACCCGAGACGGGACCGCCGAGGAGATCGAAGTGAAGCACCCGGACATCGACGCCGTCGAAGTCCATTGCCGTCGACCAGGGTTCGCAGGTTTGTGTAACCGCTGGAGGCCCGTCGAAGTTGTGCTGCCCAGCCGTGGGAACCACTTGACGCTGTGCCGCCGACGACTGGAGCCGTCCGCTCCTTTGCCTAAGAACATTCAATCGAAGGACTCTCTCGACCGCATCGTCGACCGCTTATCCTGCCGGAGAAAGTCGAGGATGACCAACGCGCCGAGGAGAAACCTGCCGGTGGGTTTCCCGCCACCCAACGACCTCAAAGACTCGGACGACCCGACGCCCTTGCTGGGCTCCCGTCTCTACAATCTTTGCGGTCCAGAACTATTGTCATCGAGGTGCCCCGCACACCTCCGCCTTGCAGGACGCCGACGCCCCGACGCCGACGAGCACCGCTCGGACGAAGCTGCCGCCTCTTCGACATCGTTCTACCTCGTTTGTCGACGGACGTTCGACGCCCCGTGCCTCCCGCTTGAAAGGGAAGGCATTCAAGAAGGGCCGTCGATTCCCCGTCGCCAAACCCCGAGTTCTTCGACGTTTCTCAACGCCTCTCGACGATCCGTGACTCCCGCTTGAAAGGGGGTCGCTCAAGAAGGATCCGTCGACGCCTCTTCGAAGGACTCGACTCCACCAGGTACATTGGGGGGGTAAAAACATTGTAGGAGAGAATAAGACTATTGAACAACATATGGACTGGGCTTGTGTTGGATCTCTTTATTTTACACGTTGCCCAGGTGGGGGGATCTCCACACAGAACTGTGTCTAGTGTTAGGGGCCAGTATTTTGCCTATTGTTCAACCACCTTATTTTCTCTCTTCCCTCTATTGCTGGTTTCACTTATTGATCTGTGTGACATTTTTGTGGATGCACTTTAATGAGGTCTAATACTAGTGGTACCACTTTAGAATTGTAGATATTTACCATTATTGATTTTCCTGAGCACAAGGTGCGTTATTGTGATAAGTGTACATAACCTTTGAATTAATTATATAAAGACTGTGTTTTCAGTAATACAGTGTGTGGACATTCCTTTGTGGGGGCTTGGGGAATACACTGTACTTAAAAACCAGCCTGCATCACCTCCTGAGAAGCTAGGCCTTGATTGCTCGTCCATTGCTACCGTATTAGAGAATCTTGGCTGGGGTCTTCTGTGCCTCTCCTCTACCATATAGAGAGCAGAAGTACAGACACCCCCTACTGGTCTTTACAGACGTGAACTTAGCTTTCAACTCCTGAAAGGCCTGTTCGGCTTCCTCGGTCCATTCAAAACGTTTATTTTTTCGCAAGAGTGCAGTGATGGGTTGCACCACACGTGAAAACTCCGGGATAAACCTGCGATAAAAGTTGGCAAAACCAAGCATGCTTTGGACACCTTTCACCGAACTGGGTGATGGCCATTTGAGGATGGCATCCACTTTCCGTGAATCCATTCGGACCCCTTTAGGTGTCAGGATGAATCCGAGAAACTCAACCTCGGTGGTATGGAAAACACATTTTTCCAGCTTGGCAAACAGTTTGTGCTGGCGCAGTTTCTCTAGGACGGCCCTGACGTGCTTTCTGTGATCAGATTCCGAAGAGGAGTACACAAGAATGTCATCGATATACACGACAACACAGACATCGATGAGTTCCCGAAGGACATCGTTCATGAAGAATTGGAAGGCTGCAGGCGCGTTGCACAACCCGAAAGGCATCACCTGGTATTCGAATAGTCCATATTTTGTACGGAAGGCCGTTTTCCATTTGTCGCCTTCTTTTACTCGTACCAGATGATAAGCCCCCCGGAGATCTAACTTGGTGTATACGCAAGCGTCCTTCACCTGGTCAAGGAGTTCAGGGATCAGAGGCAGAGGGTAACGATTTTTAACAGTTATCTGGTTCAATGCGCGGTAATCAATACAAGTTCTAAGGTCGCCTTCTTTTTTAGGCACGAAGAACAAAGCTGAGGATGCCGGGGACTTTGACGGGCGAATGAAACCATTGGCGAGGTATTGATCTAAATATTGTCTCAAATGCAGATTCTCCGGTTCAGTAAGGGTGTAAATCCTGCTACAAGGGGGTTGTGCACCGGGCACCAGATCTATTTGGCAATCGTACGATCTGTGGGGAGGTAACGTGTTGGCCTGTTCCTTTTGGAAGACGTCCTGAAAGTCTTGGTACTCTGGAGGTAGTTGCACGGGGACAGAGGTTACTGATGCTAGATTAATCTTTGGATTTTCTGGGTAGCAGGTTTGTGCACAATCCGGGAAGGTTATTCTCTTTGCTCGCCAATCAATTTGAGGATTATGTGTCTCTAACCAAGGGATTCCGAGAATAAGCTGAAACTGTGGAGCCTTGATTACATCAAACACAACTGCCTCCCGATGGCCATCCGGACCTACAAGTGTCACCTCAGCTGTGGAATGTGTTACCGGTCCAGAGGCAATTTCGGTTCCATCTACTGTGGTGATGACATCTTTGTTGGTTTTAGGACGCAGAGGGAGGTTTATCCTAGAGACCAATTCTCGATCCACATAGTTTCCTTTAGCCCCGCTATCGATGTATGCCTTTATAGCATGCAACCGTTTAGGCTGTTCCGGATCTACGAGGACCATTGGCACAATGAAATGCGAGGTCTGAGAGTTAGTTTTCAAGCTCGGCAAGCGGACCCCTACGCTTGCCGGGCGTGGTCGTTTCCCGATACAGCGTTTCCATGGATTTTATCAGCGGCTCCTACCGCCTTCTTGGGCGGCTTAACCGGGCAATCTCGTAGAAAGTGTCCAGAGGACCCACAATAAAGGCATAATTGCATCTGTGATCTTCTTTCCAGTTCTTTTTGAGTTAGGGGTCCTTTAACACCTCCGATTTGCATAGGCTCCGAGGCATCAGCCCCCTTGGGGTTAGCATGTGTCTTGGCCAACACCCGGGTTTCAAACTTGGACCGATCTGCTTTTCTGTTTTGCGGCCTGTGATCCAATTGGACCACTAAGTCTATATATTCAGTGCATTCTTGGGGCGGATTTACAACTTGTGCCAGGACATCTTTAAGTTCTCCGCGTAGACCTCGATAGAATAACGTGATTCTTTTATCCTCTGGCCAACCAGTTTCCACAATTAGTCTATTGAAGGTTGCAATGTAGGATAGAAGGTCTTGATTGCCCTGTCGCAGAGATAGAAGTTCGTCATCCAGAGCCTGTCCCTGGGAGTGTTGAGCAAATAACCTTTCCATGCTTGTTTGAAATCCTTGAAAATCACGAAGAATCGGGTCATCTTGAGTTACCAGTGGGACTGACCAATCGGCAGCACAGCCGCTGAGATATGACAACACAAAGGCTACCTTGGTCTGATCATTAGGGAAGGCCCCAGGTCTGCATAGGAAGTGCAAACAACACTGATTCATGAATACGGCGAATCGTTTGGGGTGCCCAGCAAAGCGTTCAGGTGGGGCCAGCGGCATGTTTCCAGGTAGATTAATCTGCACCGGGTTACTGGAAACCACAGGAGCGGGGTTCCCCCCGGAACCGGGTAAAGGAATTTGTCCAGCTTGACCTTGCAAAAGCTGTCTAGCCAGGTCATCAGCTCTATCCTTTATTACAATCACTTCCCTCCTGAGGGCACTAGTCTCTTGATGAGCGGCGTGTACTTCGGCCCGTAATTCCCCCAGTAATTGGGCCAACTGGTCAGTTTCTGAAGTTTCCATAGCGCCTGGGTGGGAATTTGTAGGAAGTCTTCGCGTTCTGTAACGCTCACCTGGTTCCCACGGGGGCGCTGGTCTAGTCTGGATTGCTGTGGCCTCTTCTAGCGTGATGCGCAGGACCCGGAACACCGATTGGACAGGACCTCCAAATCGTGCTTTCCTGGCCCGTAGGAATATCCTTCTGCAGATGAGAAAGGGGATTAACAGTCTGCAGAATAGTGTGCTAGCTCCCTCCTTTCCCCCCTCCCCCTTCGTTCCTCTCTAACTTCCTCCAAACCCCGGTTTAAGCTCACCTTATGGTTTGGAAGGATGAACTCTCCATCCTGCTTCTGGTGCAGGGGCGCGTGTTCGTCCAGTTACTTCACTGGTTTTCAGAATGGCGCTGGCAAAATCCACTTGACTTTCCTGAGCGATGCGCCGTAAGTATGAAAGTTCAAGTGAGGCCCCCTTTATGTTGTCTTTCTAACCTGTGATCTGTCCTTTATTTCAGGTGCAGAATGAAGGCGATGCGTCGAGGGGTTAAACTGCCGAGGTGAGTAGTGATGAGGGCGATCCCTCTAAATGTCCTTATCATTCCCCAGAAATGTCTCTTGTCCTTTCCCCATAGGGGCCGGGGTACGGTACCTGCCAACGGGGCGGCGCCGACCCGAAATGTGGAAGAAAAGCCGGTAAGTATTATGGCTGTTAATCAGGCTTTCCTTCTGTGTTCCTTCTGCTCACCTTTTGTTTCTTCCTCTCTCCCCTAGGTGCAGAGATGTGGCGTCCGATGCTGACAGCCGCGATGGAGCCGGGAGATGTCTCGAGGACAGGTGAGTGAAGCGTGGCGCTGCAGCGAGCAACGCAATGCCTTTAAATGGAAGTCTTCCTTCAGGGATGCTGGCGAGAAGATTCCGGATGCAGGTAAGAAGTTTGAAATAGTCCTTGGTTTTCACCTTTCTCTTCTCTTCCTTCCTTGCAGGTTCAAGGCGGGCGTGGCTGGAGTCCAGGAGCAGGAGCAGACACAGTGAGCGTTAAGCTGCAGGAAGCAGAACAACGCGAAGCATGAGCTGCTGTCTGGGCGTAGCTTAAATAGCCTCCAAAGAAGTTCCAGGTATGTATCCTTCCCCAACTAGGTATGTATCCTTCCCTGGCCACGCCCGAGTGAAAAAATAGTCCCTATGAAAAAATAGTCCCTTTCAGGTCTCAAGGAGGCCTGAAGCGTGCAGCATGGTCTGCATCAGGTAAGTGCACAAAACACCTCCCTTTATGAGCCTGGCGCCTATGGCGCCAGGACTGATGTCCAACATGAGCCTGGCGCCAAAGGCCCCTATAAGGGGCCGCTGGGCTTTTACCCGAGGGCATGATGCCTGCTTCCGGGTGTGCTGGGCCTGGCCTGGTGCTCCGGGGGTAGGCATCATGACAAGGGACTGGTGGAAACGAGTACAGGAGTGGAAACTCCCAGTCCACTATGAACGCGTCTCCCAGAGCTCCTCTCGGGGGAAATTCCCTTGAACAGAACAGATCGCACTTCCTGTTGACACTGGTGGCGAACAGATCCACCTGAGGGGTTCCCCAAAGGGCAAAGATCTCTTGAAGGACTTCCTGAGCTAGTTCCCACTCGTGGGAGACTGTGCTCTGCCTGCTCAGAGCGTCCGCTGTCAAGTTCTTCTCTCCGGCTAGGTGAACTGCCGATAGAGAGATTCCTTCTTGGATTGCCCAAAAACAGAGCTGCATCGCCTCTATGCACAGTGGTAGTGATCCTACGCCTCCTCTTTTGTTGAGGTAATGCATGGCCACTGTGTTGTCCGTCATTATCAGGACATTCTTTCCTTGTACAGATGGCAGAAAAGCCTTCAGCACAAGTCTGATGGCCCTCAGCTCTAACAGGTTGATATGTAGTCTGGACTCCGATGGAGACCAATGACCGCTGATCGTCAAGTCGTTGGCGTGGGCTCCCCACCCCGTAAGTGAGGCATCCGTGACTACTGTTATCTCCGGCCAAGGTTGCAAAAACTGCTCTCCTTTCAGAATGTTCTCCTGACAGGCCCACCACTGAAGGTCTCGAGCCACCCTGTCGGGAACCTGAAGAAGATCTGTCATTCTCCCTGAGAATTGTGACCACTGAGTTCTCAGTGCCCACTGGAGAGATCTCATTCTCAGGCGAGCCTCTGGCACAAGGGAAATGCCGGATGCCATGAGGCCTAGCAACCTCAAAAAGTCGAAGGCTGGGAGACGTTGGGCATTTTGAAACTTGGTGACCATCTGTAGAATATCTTGAGCCCTCACCTCTGGTGGCGAGGCTTTTCCCAGGGAAGTGTCCAGGATAGCTCAGATGAACTGGAGTCTCTGCGATGGTATCATTTGTGACTTCTTTAAATTGAGGGAGAAGCCCAGTCTGTGAAGGGAGTGGCAAACATAATCTAGCTGGATATGAGCTTGTTCCGAAGATACAGCTCTGATCAACCAATCGTCCAGGTAGGGGTAGACGTGAATCCCTTCCCTCCTTAGACTTGCAGCCACTACCGACATTAACTTGGTGAAGACCCTCGGGGCGGAGGTCAGCCCAAATGGCAGAACTCGAAATTGATAATGAGAGTTGCCAATTGCGAACCTCAGGTATTTCCTGTGTTTGAGATGGATTGGCACATGGAAATAAGCGTCCTGAAGGTCCAGAGATACCAACCAGTCCTTGAACTGAAGGGCCTGAAGGATCTGAGAGAGAGTTACCATCTTGAATTTGTCTTTCGTGAGGAATTGTTCAATTCCCGCAAGTCCAAGATGGGTCTCAGTCCTCCGTCTTTCTTTGGTATGAGAAAGTAAGGGGAGTACCAGCCCTTGTTCCTCTCCGCTACAGGTACCGGTTCTATGGCACCTTTCTCTAGCAGGTCTAAAATTTCCTGCAAGAGGAGCGGATCTGGAGCTTTTTGAGAGCTGATCCCCAGTGAATGACTCTGAGGTATGCGTAGGAGAGGCAGGCAGTAACCTTGTGCAACTGTCTCCAATGCCCAAGCATCTGATGTGATAGCCTGCCATTCCGCCAGATGTTGAGTTAACCTGCCTCCTACAGGTGTCTTGTGAGGGAAGTCCTCAGAGTGGTTTTGGGGCGGCTGATGCAGATGCCGATGGTAAAGAGGCACCTGCTGTTGCTGCAGCTTTTGAATATCTACCCCGTCCACCTCGGGTAGTTCTTCTTTGTCCCCTTTGAGCCGGTTGTCCTCTACCTCTTCCGAATGCAGAGTAGAAGCGAAAAGACTTGCCTCTCGTAGAGGTTCCTGTGGGACGAAAAGGTGTCTGACGGATTGCAGCGCCTAGGGATTTTGCTGCTGCCTTTGATGTTTGCAGTTTTTCTAAACTGTCATCCGCCTTTTTCCTAAACAAAGAAGAGCCATCAAATGGCATATTCAAGAGCCTGGCTTGCACATCTGGGGCAAAACCAGACTTTCTCAACCAAGCAAATATCCTGGTTGTTGTACTTGCCGCCATTGCTCTGCTGATACTGTCAGCCGAGTCAATGCCCGTCTGGAGGGCTTCACACATAGCGTCTTTACCGTCCCTTATGATATTTAGGAACGCCTCCCTTTCTTCTCCCTCTGGGATGCAGTCAGCCGCTGTAGAAGCACACTCCCAAAGTGTATGGCTAAATCTAGCAAGGGTGCAAGTAGCATTTATAGATTTTAACGCCATGCTACATGCCGAAAAGACTTTCTTAGCCATAGCATCGTATTTCTTATCGTCCCTGTCCTGTGGGACGGTAGGGTAAGCAATCTTGATGTCAGTAGAAGATGCTGCCTGTACCTCCAGACTTTCTGGGGATGGGTGTTTGGACAAAAACTCTGGGTCTGCAGAAGATACCCTGTATTTAGCAGACAGTTTTTTATTTACTGCCGGGACGACATCTGGGGTTTCCCAGTTCGTCATTATTTTTCTTTGAAGAGCTTTATGAAAAGGTACTACAGGATCCTCCTGTGGACCTTTATCAAGAATATCCGTGAGGTCATCCTGTTGGAAAGCCGGTGAAGGTGTTGACCACCCCATAAATTCTGTAATCCTAGCCATTAAGGCTCTATAAGGGGTTTCAGCATGCTCCCCCGGGTCTGGCCTAGCGAACTCCACCTCTGGGGAAGTGTTTAAACCACTTGCCTCATGTAAGGAATCATGGAGTTCCTTTAATCTGCGTTCCTCTGAGGATAACTCCTCTTGAGCTGGGGTTTCAGATCCCTGCAACTCAAATGGCTCTTCTTGATCAGACAGTTCTCCCTCTTCCATAATTGAAGACATTGTTCTCAATTGGTCTGAGCTCACAAAGGGTGTGAAACCCATCTCCAAGGCAGAGGGTGCCAAACTTGTCGTAATCGGCCTCGAAAACGTCGATGTCGTCGACACCGACGTCGAAGGCTTCGAAAGTGGCGTCGAAAACAAAGGTGGAGGCCTCGAGGTCTTCGATAGAATCGGAATTCTGCTTGAGGATATCGACAATCTCGACAACATCGACATCGAAGACCTGGGAATAGCCACTGGGTGCGCCGCAACCGTGACTTTCCTTGGCATCGACGCCGGTGTCGAGGATGGCGTCGAGTCGACAGACCCGTGTGTCGAAGGTCCCTTCGACAACGGCGTCGAAGACACCGACCTCGGCGTCGACGGAACCTTCGTCGACGGTGTCGACGGAACCTTCGAAGAAGGATTCGAGGTCTTTGCTTTACTCGAGGGTTCGTGACGCGCTCGAGAAGCTTCCTTCGCCGGGTGCTGCGACTCGCAGCGTTTTGGACCTTCGGGTCTTTCGACCAGAGCATCGCTCTCGGCAGTCTTCGAGGGGGTCGAGGCCGCTTTCTCGAAGACGCTCATCATATTTTTTCGGAATTCCTCCCATTCAGCCCGGGAACTATGCTTCGTGGGGCAAGGGATTCTCTTAGGTGAAACAGAGGAAGAGGAGGACGAAGAAGGGGATCTTCGGCATCTCCTTTTCGAGTGCTTCGATCTCGAAGAATGATGGGACCCGCTTCGAGACCTGGAGCGCGAATGGTGACGAGGAGACGAATGTCTCGACTTCGTCGAGGAAAAAGAAGCTTTAGAAGTCTTACCTTTTTCCAGCTTCCCCCTACGCTCCTTCAGGGCTTTAGCTGTCATGGACATACAGTCCTCACACTCCGAACAATGGTGTTCAGCTCCCAAACACCACAGACAGACCCTGTGAGGGTCCGTTATCGACATCTTTTTTCCACAGTCTCAGCATTTTTTAAAGCCGGACCGAGGGGTCGTCGGTTCAGACGAGGAAGCCATCGAGTATGGATCGAATATCTCGAGGAAAATGGAATAATATATGTACGAAACTGAGCAACGATATTCCGAGGCACTGAGTAAGCGCGGAAAAACAGAACTGAGCAACGGACGCTGCGCGCGGCCTTTATAGGCAGGATGACGTCAACGTCGATACGGCGGCTGTCGAGGGACATCGACTCGGCGGACGTCGACGCGCAGCGCCCTCTAGAGAGAAAAAATTTCCGAGGCCAGCATACCTGGAAAGAGATATCTAAGATAAGGAATACGTCGGAGGACACAATCCCTTCGAATGTCCATTTAACCATCTTTGGTTGACCCGGAAATACTTTCCGGGAGCTGATCCCACAGATTTACTGGCATTCTGTTCTTCTGTCCCGTGGAGGGTACTGGAGAAGAGTTCAAGTCTCCTGTGTCTTTAGGTGAAGACACAAGAGTTCAACCTCTTGTCTTTGACAGGTTCTCAGAGTGACCTGGGGGAGGGTGGGACACACCTTGCTCACTGGGTGGTGAGGGGAAGATGAACATTTAAGCTCTATTATGTTTCAATCAAGGAGGTGGCTAATCAAAGATACACAAAATCAAGCGTAACTTGCAAACATGTCCAGGGGGCTGCCCTACATGCAATACTCACCAGCCACACCTTGCATCTCTGTTATGTGGTCTTTGCACTTCTAACAGATAGCATTGGCACACAGTTTCATTTCTGAGTGTCTTTATCACTTTACTGAAAAGCTGCATAACACATAATAGATTTGTTTAGACAGAAATCATTTTGCATTTATATACTTGTATTCTTCTGTTCCAAATAGGGAAAACAAAGTTACTGTCATACTATTTTTGGCTCACACAAATATTTATATATTTGTCATTTCAGTTTACAATGTGATTGTGTGCAAAATCTTGCAAACACACAGAGGACAGTGCTCCAAATCCGTGAGCCCTGTCCTCTGTGTGTTCACATGATTTTGCTTGCACTTCAGATTTCTAGTTCCCTGATGCCACCATGCGCCACGTTGCCGCCATTGGGGAGCTAGAAATTTGAAGTGTGACCAAATTCATGTGAACACATAGAGGGCATTGCTCATGTGATCACTTCTAGCACATTGTCTAAAATACACATGTCCATGCAAGGCCAGGTCCTAGCCTAACTTGCACCAACAAACTTAGTTACTCATTGCCCACGACCATAATGAAAACTTCCCAAAAGCATACAGTACACTTTGCATTGAGCCTCCTTACTATCATGGCACTTGCACCTGTTGCCTCTTGCCCACCTAAAGATAGAAACATGAGACTAAGGGCTAGACTGTCCCATCTACATGAACCATCATCCTACCACACATTTAGGGGCTATACCAACCTAACTAACCCAACGAACAAACGTTCACAACACCCCAAGCCCGCTCCTCTGCCCCTAGGCACCTCACCTACCAAGCAGTTACTATCTCAAGTAGCTACTTTAACTAAAAAGATGCAACCCTCAAGTACCATACCAACTAGCACCCCTTTGCTAACTGGGTCCCTCATTAATGCTAGATCCAGGGTAACCCACGCCACTGAGATTTCAGACACCCTAACTAATGAGAACCTAGACCTGCTATGCATAACTGAAACCTGGCTCCATGAGGCTGCTGGCCCTGCTATTATGCTAGCAATACCAGACGGCTACCAACTGCTAAGAGTTGACAGACCTAACACCAAAGGAGGTGGCTTAGCTATTATCCACAAAGCCAACCTGCCTATCAGACTAGCTACTACTATGCCATTTCAGTCCTGTGAACTCCTCATTGCCAAATTCCAACTCTCATGTAACCGTACTCTCACCATCTTTGTGATCTACAGACCACCTGGACCACTAGGAACCTTCGAGGACGACCTAACTAGTATCCTGACTAACAATACAAAAGACCATGCACAAATCCTACTTTTAGGAGACTTCAACCTTGGCTTCAATGACTGTAATGACAAACATGCCACATCTGTCGCCGCACTACTGCATGATTATGGATTAACGCAAAAAGCCACTACCCCTACACACTCTAAAGGCAGGACTCTAGATTGGGTTGCTGACTTGAACTGCAACATCAGTATCACCAGAATAACTCCTCAAATATGGACAGACCACCATTTAATCTCATTCTCTGCCTCACTTGACCTTACCCACCCTAAACCTATAATTATGGCCCCGCCACTCCCCACTAAAAGTAAAAAAGACATCACAGTAAAGCAACTCCTTCCACACCTCCTCCCCACCCTTAACAATGTAGACAATATTACGGACCCGAGCTTACTTGTGGAAACCTATAATAGCACCATGACCAAGGCACTAGATCTGATCGCCCCCACCAAAATCCGTAAAGGCAAACAACTCTCCCACCTGAATAACTGGTTCACACCTCAACTGAAAGACCTTAGAACTCAAAAAAGAAAACTGTAATCAATATGGCGACACTCGCCTACTGAGGAGAACAAAATCAAGTTAGCCACCCATGCCAAACGATATAAAAAGGAAATTATTAGAACAAAAAAAAACACTTACAACGACAGAATAGCTAAAACCAAATCTGACACTAAGGAATTATTCTTCATCCTGCGTGAAATGGAATCACCCATACCGCAAACTGATAATACTCCCAAAAATAAGCTCTGGTGCACTAATATACAAAATGCCCTTGCAGGAAAAATTAGCTATCTTCAAACCAAAATTGAAATGAAAAGAGCTGGCTTGCTATTGGCGGCGAGCCTACTCCCAAGGGACAGCCCTCCCTAAACCAGTCCAATAACACTCCCCACCCCTTTAGCTTCAAACAAATAACCATACTAGAGACAGAAAAAATGATACTCTCCCTAAAGCCTTCTAATTGTAAAGGAGATAATTCCCCTCCTCAAATTATAAAAGATGCAACGAGAGACCTAGCTCCCTTCACCTCTAAACTGATCAACGCCTCCTTTAAGACTAACCTAGTGCCCAATAACCTTTAGCAGTCTTGGGTCCTACCTCTGCTAAAAAAGAAAACTCTCGACCCTTTCATCCCGACAAATTACAGACCCATCACTACCGTTCCATTCCTACTCAAAGTTATCGACACGGTAGCCTACCTGCAAATCCTGGATTACCTTGAAACTTATAACCTTCTAGGCTCACGACAATCCGGCTTCTGCCCCCTTCACAGCACTGAACCAGCCCTGATTGATCTTAAGACTCAAAATGACGAGTTGAAGGATAATGGAAAATCAGCTATGCTACTCCTCCTTGACCTTTCGGCAGCTTTTGACCTGGTAGATCATGCAGTTTTATGCAACCACCTCGGCTCCGCTGCCCATTTTTCAAGCGATGCCATAACCTGGGTTCTATCCTTCCTTGCTAACCGGACTATGAGAGTCTTCTCCCCCCTAGCAGCTGCTGATCCCATACAAGTCTGCTGTGGTGTCCCCCAGGGATCATGTGTGTCTCCTACTATCTACAACATCTTTACCAAACCTTTGTTTGACAAGTTGGATAGACTGGGTGTCTTCTACACTAACTATGCAGATGACACTCAGATCCTCATCCCCCTTTCAGGTAACTTCTTGGAAGACTCAGCCTTGGTAAATAAGATATATATCCTCATTCAGGCATTGATGGCATCCCATGACCTCTGTCTGAATGACGACAAAACGGAGATACTGATTCTCGGCACAGAGACAGCGATTAAAAAACTTGACCCTAACTATGCCTCGTTTAACATTGACAACAATGTCATCAAAGTGATGCCTGCAGTCAAAACCCTTGGGGTCTATCTGGACTCAGCACTCACTTTTAAGAAACAAATTGATTCCAAGATGGCGGACCGCATGGGCTAGACGTGCTGTCCGAGGCTCCGGACCCCAGAGCAGTCACTGAGCGGTCCACCACCCCGTTCACTGTGGGCAACGTCTCTGCGGAGTGGCGGGGCTCCCGAAGTCCACGGGAGCGAACTGTGAGGAGCACTGAGCCCAGTAACGAGGAGAGCCCGGGCCGGTTTCAAGGCCTAGAGGAGGAGGAGAGTCGGCGCTACAGCCGCACGGATGCTGAAGGAGGTCGGGGCTGAGGAGGGGAGTGCTGGGCGGCCCCGGCGGAAGGTGCTTGCCCTTGAAGATAACGGGTTGCAGCCGCACTGGTGCGGCGCCCCGTTGAGGCTTGCAGGCAGCGAGCCGGATTCGGAGCGGCCCAGTGGCCTGGCCAGCACACCTGGCCCGCCTGGGGGAGTGGTGGAGGAGGCACCGCTGCAGAAGAGGATTGCCGGCGGCCTTGCTGCCTCGGGCGGGCTCCCCCCTCCGAAGGTCTGTACAGGAGGAGCGGGAGCGGCCAACAACCTCAGCGAACAGCGACCCAAGCATAGATCGGGGGAGGGGTGTTCCCCGGAGCCCCGTGAAGCCTAGGTGAGTGGGTGCAGCAGCGGCATGGAGGCGGTCGGGCCCCCTAGACCTCCAACAGCTGTGAAAGCAGTCGGGAGCTGTTGGTAACTTTTTTTTTTTGTTTTTTTTTGTGGAGGCTCAGGAAGTGGCGGCATTTACGACCTGGGAGAGCCCGGCTCCCCCCCTTGAGACTAGTGGGCTGAGGTCACCCCCTGCGCCTCGGGGACGGTACTAGCACATGACCCTGTGGATTCTGCGTTAGAGAGCAGTATTTGGCTGTGATCCCTGGTGTGTGCCTGCAATCGGGAGGGGTGCCACCTGGGGTTATATCTTTGATCCCTACTGCTTCCAGCATTTGAAGTTCACTGGCGCTTGGCCCCTTCCGTTGTCCCCTGGCCACCAGGTTCGATCATCTCTGTGGAATACTGCGGTGTGGCAGCCAGGTAGAGGAGTAGGTGGCGGAAGTAGAGGGAGGCCGCTGTAGCGCCAGGTCTCGGCGGGCGTGGGACTGGACAAACCGGTTGAAGGGATTACCCCGGAGGGACGCGGGGGAGCCAAGCACAAGGAGGAGCCACCCCCCACGAGGCAGGCCACAGTCCGGACAGATGGCTACACGCCACAATGGGAAAAGTGGGAAGGGGTTGCAGCGCCTAGGGGAGCCACAGGGCACCCTCTGCTCTTCATGGTCGGTGCAGGAGATGGGTGAAGGCTCGGATGGAGGCGCTGAGGACTTTGAGGAGGGGGGAGCGGTGGTGGGGGCGCAGCAAGAGCCATCCCAGGCAGCAGGACAGGATGTACTGAGCGAGATTCAAGTGCTTCATGCCAATTTGGCTAAGACACTCCAAGATCAGTTTCAGTTGATGAGGGCAGATCTCAATGAGGCTCTCTGGGAGATCAAGCAGGACTTACGGCAACTGGGGGAGAGGACTGACCTCCTAGAAAGGGGTCTGCAGGAAATAGACAAGGACACTACCGCCAATAGTGAGGCTATACAGCGCTTGGATGTTGCGACCCAGAACCTTGAGATCCAGATGGAGGATGCCGAAACAGGTCGCGAAGAATCAATATCAGAGTAAAGCAATTACCCGAGTCAGTCTCAGACAGGGACTTGAAAAGGGAGGTTCAGGCTATTTTCGCGAACATTCTAGGTAGAGAGGACCCAGATGCCATCGAATTAGATCGAGTCCATAGGGTTGGAAGGCCCGCCAAGGGGCCCACCTCGAGACCGAGAGATGTGCTTGCTGCTTTTGCGAGGTACGCGCAAAAGGAGGCTGTTCTCCAGACTGTGCGGAAACAGGAGCCAATAGTGTATAAAGAGCACCAGATCGCTCTATTTCAGGATCTGGCGAACATCACCGTAATCAAGAGGAGACAGATGGCGCCGGTACTGAAGGTGTTGAAGGGACGCGGGGTTAGCTACAGGTGGACATTTCCATTTGGCCTTGTCTTTGATTGGGAAGGCTCGCAGAAACGGATTACGTCTGTCCAGGAGGGGTCTGCTCTGCTGCGGATCGACCTCGAGGAGGATCCCTCGGGTAGTGCACGGCGAGCTGGAGACAACAGACCAAGGCAGAGGCCGTGGGAATGGTCCACGATGGGCGATAAGAAGAGGAAGGGCTCGAGAGGGAACAGCGGCCCTCTGAGGGAAGGGGGAGGGAGTGGGGCGGAGGGAAGAGATGGTAGCAAGGGGAGTGCCTGAGTTGGGTTTGGATATGCAAGGGGTGGCGGACCCTAGAGGCTGGTGGAGGAGCTCAGGGAAGGGGAAGCAACATCTTGGGATCAGTAAGGGCGATGTGGCCCGGTAGGGGGAAGGGGGAGGAGCGGAAGAGGCGGTTGCTCTGGCTCGGTGGGTGGGGGGAGGGAGTAGGAGTCCTAGCCCTAAGCTTGGGGGGGAGGGCAGGACAAACTGAGGGGAAGCGGGGCCAGGGCAGGGGGGGAGGGGGAAGGGGGAGTTCCCACCCACAGTTAGGGTTTCAGGGTGGAGGGGGGGATGGGACGGGAGGGAGGGGTGGTGGGTCGCCAATAGAGAGGAATGGAACCCTAGACGGGGTGAAACAAAAAGGAAGGGGGCAGGGGATAGGGGAGGAGTTCGGTATTTCCCCCAGGAGGAGGAGGGAAGGTTCGGTCAGGTTAACATGGGGGTATGGATGGCAAGCTGTTCCTCTACACAGCTTTCAAGTGGCTGACGCATAATGTGAGAGGATTGAACTCCCCCCTCAAACGGACTAAGCTAGAGTTGTTTACTAAGTCCCAAAAGCCAGACGTGCTGGCACTGCAGGAGATGCATTTATTAAAACGAGACCAGGGTCGCTTGCGCCTGAGGGGCTTCCCATTGATATTGTTTGCATCGGGTCCTACGAAAAGGGGGGGAGACGCCCTGGCTTTTGGGAAAGGAATTAACTTTCGGCCACATGATATCCTCAGGGATAAAAATGGAAGATACATCATGGTGAGAGGGGAGATATTGGGATCTCAATATACGATTGCCTCAGTATATGCCCCTAATGTGGGTCAAGACCAATTCCTGCGGGCTATGTTGGGCACCTTAGAGAATTTCGCTAGGGGACAAGTGATAGTGATGGGGGATTTAATCTTGCCTGGGATAGGAAAGAGGACCGGTCCTGGCAGGATAGGGAACGGGGCGGCGCCACTGCATCTCCTCAGTTGAGAGGGAAATGGGAGGAGGCTGGGCTGCGCGATGCCTGGCGCGCAATATGGGGGGAGGAAGAAGGATTTACCTTTCTGTCAGATGTCCATAAAACACAGTCCCGCATTGATTACATCTGGATCTCGGCTAGTTTGGTGGGGCAGGTGGCGGACGTGGAGGTGGGTCCCCTAGGGATAGCGGACCACAAGGTGGTGCAACTGAACATGCGGCTCAGGAGGCGTAGGCCAGGGGTGTGGACTTGGAGGTTCCCGGAGGAGCTCCTGAGGGATCAGGTATTGCGAGAGGAGCTAGGGGACAGAATTCGAGATTTCTTTGAGAGGAATAACAGTTGGGACACTAGTCAAAGTGTGAGGTGGGATGCCTTTAAAGCGACCTTGAGGGGGGAAATCATTGCAATAAAGGCGGAAAGAAGTAGATTGCTGAGAAGCCTGGAAACTCGGCTGGAAAATGAGGTTGAGGAGGCCAGGGCGTGTGTGCAGGAGACCCCAACTAGAAAGGCTTACAGGAAATATAGAATGGCGGAGGGCCAGCTGGGGATCTTGCGCACTAAAAAAGCGGAAGAGGCAATGCTTAGGGTCAGGCAAAAATCTTATGCCAAGGCCAATAAGGCAGACTCACTCCTGGCTCACCTCCTGAGGGGGCAAAGGGAGCAGAAGATTATAACGGCGATTAGAGATGTGGGAGGACAAAGGCTTACCCAAGCCGAAGAGATAAAGGGGAGGCTGGTAGAATTCTACGGGGCGCTGTACTCTTCACAGAGCCCGTGTACTCGGCTACAGAGAGAGTTTCTGGAGGGCCTCTCCCTCCCGAGATTATCCGAAGGGGAAGGCGAAGACTTAGGCTGACCAATTACAGAGGATGAGGTTAGGGCTATAATAGCGACGCTTCCCCTCGGCAGGGCTCCTGGCCCTGACGGCTACCCGGCTTCCTTCTACAAGGCTTTCTCCCACCTCCTGGTTCCGCACCTAACGCAACTGTTCAACACGTTTGGTGAAGAGGGTGGCATCACTCCCTCGATGGAAGAGGCAAAAATTTCCCTCATTCACAAGGTGGGTAAGGACCAGGAGGAATGTACCTCGTATCGCCCAATTGCCCTTATGAATACAGAGGCAAAAATCTTCACCAAAATCCTGGCTAAGCGCCTGGAAAGGCATCTACCTCTTTTGGTCGATCAGGACCAGTCAGGCTTTATCGTGGGGAGGCAGACCGCTGACAATATCAGAAGGGTGTCCCACCTGGTGGACAAATCGTGCAAGACGTCCACTCCGGTGGTACTTTTGGCGCTCGACGCTGAAAAAGCATTCGACCGGATGGAGTGGTCGTTCTTATTTCAGGTGATGGAAAGGATGGGCCTGGGGGATGGGATTTATACGAATGGTCTCAGCTAACTATAAGAACCCCACCTCGTGGATCCTAGTAAATGGGGAGGTGTCTCAGCCGGTCAGATTAAGGCGGGGGACGAAGCAGGGCTGCCCCCTCTCTCCTTTACTCTACGCAATATATCTGGAGCCACTGCTGGTGGTTATCCGGGAGGCGGAGGAGATTCAGGGAATCCCATTCGGGGGGAGGCAGCATAAAGTAGCGGCTTTCGCCGACGACATGTTGCTTACCCTCACGAACCCTAAGGTTTCCATTGGTGCAAGCATAGAACTTCTGACCAGATTTGGCAAACTAACGGGTCTGCGGATCAATTTTTTGAAATCGGAGCTTATGAATCTGTCCCTAGGGAAGCAGGAGGCGGAAGATGCACAAGCGACCTCCCCATTTAAATGGAGCCCTACCGGGCTACGTTACTTGGGAGTTAGGATCACACCATCTTTGGCGGGTTGGTGTGGGGCCAACTATGAGCCCCTGCTGTTAGCTATTAAGAAAGATTTAAGAAGATGGAGCGCTCCACGATTGTCCTGGTTGGGGGTGGGGTGCCGCCCGCAAAATGGTGGTGCTTCCTCGAGTATTATATCTTTTCCAGGCTATTCCCCTTCCGGTCCCGAAAAGTTTTTTCAAGAGACTAGACAAGGTAGTCAAAGACTTTGTCTGGGAGGGAAGGAGGCCGCGCTTATCTAGGCGGCTTCTAGTGGCTTCTAGAGAGAGGGGGGGGCCTGGCATTCCCTGACTTTCGCCGCTATCATGAAGCCGCTCAACTAAGGGTGATCAGAGAGTGGTTTTCGGACGCCTATCTTAAACACTGGGTAAAAATGGATAGAGCTGTAATTAAGCATCATTTGGGGGAGGTGTTGTGGCTCCCGCGAAGACTGAGGCCATCGCATTTATATTTAAGTGCGATCACGAAGGGAGTGGCGGATAACTGGGATAGGGCAGTGGAGAAGCGGGGGATCACGACCTTCCCGTCCCCATTCACCCCTATCTTTAATAACGGGGACTTCACACCGGGGCTGGAGCGAGGAGCGTTCGCACAGTGGGAGAAAGCAGGCTGCAGAACGCTGAGGGATATGTTTCGTGGCGATAGGGTGAAAATGTTCGAGGAATGCAAGCAAGAATTTGGGGTGAGGGAACGGGAGAGGCACCGCTACTTCCAGATTAGACACTGGGTAATGTCCGGGGAAATAAGGAAGGCAGCGACGCGGGGCCTCACGCAATTTGAGCGATTTCTTACCACTCGGGAGGGTTCCAAAGGGTTGATTTCGGATCTGTATAGACAGCTAGAGCAGGCAGGCCCGGTAACCACTTGGGCGTACATGAGGAGTTGGCAGCAACATCCGGGGCCCGGCATGGGACAGGAGGACTGGGAGAGGCTCTGGAAGTTGATCCCAAGGGTGACGAGGGCGTCCCAACTGCAGGAGGCATGGTATAAATACTTGTTTGGCTGCCACTATACTCCGGCTCGCCTGCACGCTATGTACCCGGCGTCTGAGGCGAAATGTTGGAGGGGATGCGGGGAAAGGGGTTCAGCGGCCCACATATAGTGGGAGTGTCCAGTCATCAGGCCTTTCTGGAGCGGGGTAGGAAAGGCCCTATCCCAGACATTGGGGGAGGGGGCCGATCAGGACCCGCGGGAGATTTTCCTAGGGAAAAGGGGGTGGGGGACGAGAAAGAAGGGAAGGGTAGAACCAAGGCAAAAGTAATCTTTACGCTGGCCGCGATGGCCCTCATCGCTCAGAGGTGGAAGAGCCCCACGATCCCGACTGAGCAAGACTGGTTACGGAAAATGTGGGACATAGTTTCGATGGAATGGGCATCTTATGCAGTAAATAACAGTCTGGAAAACTTCCCGACAGACTGGGGAGAGACACTGGCATACTTGAAAGGGGACTTCAGGGAGCGATGGTGCCCTCAGAGACTTAAGCTTTTGGACATTTATGGATAACCTGGGGCGGGGTGTAGGGTTGGGTGGGGGGATCCATTGGTGACATGGGGGAGAAGGGGGTTTAGTTTAGTTGGTTGCTGCTTACGAATTGTGTTCATTTCTGTGTTTTTTCTCTTGTTATTGATTATGATGATGAAAACAATAAAAAAGAATTAAAATAAAAAAAAAAAGAAAATTAACTCCCTAGCTTCCTCCACAGCCTATACTTGTAAACTGATCCGCGCATGTAGACCATTCCTAACAGAGGCTAGCTGTATTACCTTAGCTAATGCACTTATCATATCCAGATTGGACTATTGTAATGCCCTATATGCGGGATCTAACAAGTATATCCTTGACAAACTCCAAACACTCCAAAATTACGCTCTTAGAGTAACCTTAAACATTCCTAACAGAGCCCATGTCTCTACCGCCAGAAGGAATATCCACTGCCCCCAACTCCCCGTCAATTCCCTTCGTATATTCCCACATGGGTTTTGGTGTCACTTGTGTGTGAATAATGCTGGGCTCATGGTCCTGTATTCAGTTGCAGGGGCGCTGTCTTCAGGCTGCACTGCCAGATACTTCACTGGTTTTGCGGTCCAGACCAGCTGTGACAAGTTTGTGCTGAGAATGGCGATTTGCTGGTGTTAGTGGCTAAAAGGATTCTCTTTAACCCGACCAAGGACCTAATGGCTGGGTGAAACAATTCCTTGAGTGGTAGGATCAGCTTCCTTGCAGCCTTTTTGGTAGGCTAACACAGCGGCTTGCTGTGCAAGATGAGTTGTGTGTTGGTTTGATTCCAGCTGTCACTGTAGCTGCACGTGAGCAGAGCCTTGTGCTGGCGTGATTCCAGCTGACCCTGCAGTAGCGCGTGTGAGGAGCCGTGTGCTGGTGTGATTCCAGCTGACTCTGCAGCAACGTGCCGTGCCATTCCCAAGGTAAGTGTACGGAAGTAACAGCTGTTTGTATAATTGAGTTAGCGATTGCCGTGTCCTCGTTTTAACGTTGTTGTTGTCCTCATTTGCAGGTACTGACTGGAGTCAATCGTAGGAGCGATGATACGCCTCATGCTGGAGGAATAGCCAGCGTTGATGAGGGATGGACTCCGGAGTGCAGAGGAGTCAGAGGGAAGTTGCGCGAAGTCAACAGAAGTACCAGGGTGAGGTTGCTGCGGGTTTGACTCGCTATCCTTTCCTTGCAGGTAGCTGGGTGAGCAGGTTACTGAGGTCATCTGGTAAGCGTCCAGCTGCCTGTGCAGACTAACGCAAAGCAAGCTGGATGCCTGGGTGTGGCCTTTTATAGCCAGCCACTCCCATTAGCTTACGTGCGCTACCGGATGGTTTTCCTGGCCTGTTGATCGCCCATCTTAGTGGAACTAGGAATTTCCTTATTGTCCAGGCCTCCTGAGCGTATTAGGTGCCAAGTACACCATAGATGGGCCCAACTGGCCCCCAACCCAGTGTTCCTAAGTCTGGGGGTGCCTTTAGTGTGTGATTAAGAGTGAAAGCTAACCCCTGAAGGTGATGAGGTGTGCACATGCAGGGTTGTTTTAAGAGTGGTCATGACAACACTCGCCCTAAAGCCCCCCTCTAGGATCCATTACTGGGTCCTGGTTTGGTTGGGTGATTCTGATGAAACCTAGTGAACAATCGTGGTGCATGTATGTTAGTGCTAGGTTCCCATGTTCCATTTTATGGTCCACAGCCCTTCCAGTCTACTGTGTAATATAAAGTGTTCTGCATCAATTTTGAGTTCAGGATGTTCTTGACTTCATATTGTGGCTCACCTTCCACTAACACAGGAGCTGGGGGTGTCTTAGTAAGAGTGCCGGGTTGGACCGGTTTGAGTAGGGACACATGGAATACCGGATGTATGCGGATATTGGAAGGCAGAGTTAGCTTCATAGCTACAGGATTAATTATGGCCCCAATTGCATAAGGCCCCAGGAACTTGGGATGGAATTTCTGTGGTCCCTTCAGAGGAATGTGTTTAGTCGACAACCACACTGCATCACCTACTTGATAACCAGGAGCTTCCTTTCGGTAGCAGTCTGCGAATTTCTTGTGTGTCTTTTTGGCCTCTGACACGTATTCGGTAGACTTTTTCAGAGTCTGGAAAATGGTGTCATGCAAGGTTTTAACTACTGGCATTTTCAATGTTTCTGGCGGATCATAAATGGAAGTGCGTGGATGCCGGCCATAAAGTGAATAAAAAGGGCTGTATCCAGTGGAGGTATGCACAGAGTTATTGTATGTATATTCTGCTATTCATAATAGATCCACCCACGTCTGTGCTTTCTGGTGGAGAATGCATCGAAGGTACTGTTCTAGCGTCTGATTAGTCTGCTCCGTTTGCCCATCGGTCTAGGGATGGTGACTTGTGGGTAAACGTACATCAATCTTTGCCAAGTTGAACGTTTTCTTCCATAATCTTGACACAAATTGACTGCCCCGTTCCGATAGCACTACAGAAGGAATCCCATGGAGCCTGACTATTTGCTCCAGGAAGAGTTTGGCCAGGGTAGCATCCATTGGAAGTCCTTTGAGAGCTATGAAGTGTGCCATTTTGGACCAAAGGTCCAACAAGACCGAAATGGTGGTGTGTCCATTGCAGGGAGGCAAGTCTTTGATGAAGTCCAATGAGATTGTGTGCCAAGGTGCTGGTGGTACAGCTAGAGGTCGTAAAAGGCCTGACGGTTTCTGCTTTTGGGACTTATTTTGGGTGCAGACCCCGCATGTTAGTATGCAGTGAGTAACGTCTTTACACCAGGTTGGCCACCGGTAAAATTGTCAAATCTTGGCTATGGTCTTGGTAATACCCGGATGTCCTTCTACCAATGTGCTATGATAGTTTGCCAAGATCTGATTTTGCAAAGTGGGAGTTGGGAGATACAGGCGGCCCTGATGAAACAGTAAACCATCCTAGATAGCCCGTTGGGGATCCCTGGTAGCCCAAGCTTGCAACTCGTCAGTAGTCATATTTAGCTTCACAGCCGCCTTATGTTCTTCCAGAGGAGTGGGTGTGGTCACTAACACGCCAAGGAGCTTGTTTCCTGGAATGATGGCTACTGGTTCAGGTATGGCGTAGGCATCATCTCCCCTCCCGAGGCGTGACAACGCATCTGCTTTGCCATTGCGCACTCCTGGCCAATATGTTATGATGAAATCGTATTCTGCGAAAACAACGCCCATCTTGGTTGACGTGACGATTGTGTCTCAGCTGATCATAGGTATTGAAGGTTTTGGTGATCCGTGATGACTGTTAAGGGGTATCTGGCGCCTAACAAGTAGTGTCTCCATTCTTTGAGGGCCGCCTTGATGGCTAACAGTTCTTTGTCCGTAATGGTGTCGTTGAGTTCTGCTGCTGTGAATTCTTTGGACCAAAATGCCACGGCATGTAGTTGGCCAGTATCTGGGTTTTTCTGAGAGAGGACTGCTCTCATGGTGACGTTGGAGACATCGTGAGATCCAGCTTCGGGTGCTGTAAGACTGGGGCCGACGTGAACTTGCGTTTCAGAGTCTGGATGCTTCTTTTGCGTCGAGAGACCAGTTGAACCTTTTATTTTTGCGTAGCAGGTTCGTGATAGGGTGTACCAACTGGGAAAAGCCTGGGATGAAACGACGATAGAAATGTGCGAACCCTAAGAAGCTCTGGACCCCTTTTACAGACGTACGTGAGGGCCAATTGAGGATCGCATCCACCTTTCGATTATCCATTCGTATCCCCTGTGGGGTTAGGACAAAACCTAGGAACTCGACCTAGGCGACGTGAAAAGTGCATTTTTCCAATTTTGCATAAAGTTGATATTGTAGAAGCTTCTCCAGAACTGCGTGTACATGGGTTATGTGGTCTTGGAGTGTGGTAGAGTAAATCAAGATGTCGCCAATATACACCACTGCACATACATATAACAATTCTCGTAGGACTTCAATCATAAAATATTCGAATGCTGCAGGGGCATTACACAGCCCCAAGGGCATCACCTGGTATTCATAGAGGCCGAACTTGTTGCGGAAGGCGGTTTTCCATTGGTCGTCATTCTTTATCCTCACCAGATGGTATGCCCCCCTGAGGTCCAACTTCATGTATATTTTTGTGGTCTAGGAGCACGGGTATCAGTGGAAGTGGGTATCAGTTCTTGATCGCTATCTGATTAAGCATGCAATAGCCAATACACGTAGATCTGGCTGCAAGGGACTTGGGACCCAGACAGGAGGTCAATTTGACAACCGTACAGCCTATGTGGCGGAAGGGTATTCGCCTGTTCCTTTTGGAATACGTCATGGAATTCTGCGTACTCAGAAGGCAACACCCCCACAAAGCCTAGGGTGAAACTGGTTGACTTTTGTGTAGGCCCCACCTGGGCGACCTTGGACACATAACCCCTTCTATAACATGAGTTTCTGCATTTGTCAGAGAAGGTTAAAGTTCTAGCACACCAGCCAATGCAGGGGCTGCGGAACTCTAGCCAGGGCTTCCCAGGATTATCCGGAACTGAGGAGCATTGATTAAATCAAAAGAAATGCACTCCCTGTGTCCGTCCTGGGAAAGTAGCTCGACAAAGAAACAGAATGGCTCGTCACCATGGACATCGAGTCCCTCTATATCAAGATCCCACAGCAGGCTACTTTGGTCATGCTAAAAAGCTTGCTAGAATCCGGCATTGAACTACACATTGTACCTCCAGAATTTATAATCCAGCTAGCAGAAATAACTCTGACCAGGAACCTTTTCCTGTGCCACAACACCGTCTATCAACAGGTCTCAGGGACAGCCATGGGGGCGACGTTCATACCAAGTTTGATAGCCTGTATGTGGATCTATTTGAGAGAAATCATATATTTCCGGCCGCCAACACTTTTTTACATCTGATAAAGGTTTGGCAGCGATATATAGATAACAAAAGCAAGAAATCCCACCACTAGCTTCCCTGCTTCCCAAAACACAGGTTGCAGATGAAGAACTCCCTGAGTTGTTGCACAGGTCTATTTACAAAGCATATGTATTAGCCAGAAACCAGATATCGTCAAAAAACATATTTTAATTAATATTCATGAACATATCTAAGAGTTTTAAAAACGTTTTTTAAAATAAAAACCATTTGCAAAGCAGATTTTTGATTGTGTTTGAAGAGAAAAAAACAATACATACACAAATCTAGTGATACAAAAATGCGACTTTTCATTTAGGCCAATGTGATGTTAGTAACAAAGGTGACTAATTGAAACCATGTGGAGATCACTATTGAAACATGGGGCGTCAACACTGGATTGTGCTTCTGGGTGTCGAAAAACCGCACCGGATGGAGATAGCTCTTGGTGTCAGTGTGTTTTCGAAACCCGTCTTCAGGACGCTTTTGACAATTGGTCACAGGGCAAATGCAGCTTCATGCGCAAGGCCCTGTGTATCACACGTTAAAAAACATATTTAATTTCACTGGGTGTAGGCAGCAATATTCTTCCGAGATTGTTTAAGATCAATCATATGGCGTCATTAGGAAATTTCTGTTACTGTAGGTCGTTGCAACCACAGAATTCTTCCACGGGTGCTGCTATATCCATCACAGTGTGTTATCCAATTCTGAATGACTCGATATTTGACCAAAGGTACACCATCCGTTTAGAGTCTGGAAACTGTGGAAGTAATGTGTGCCGTCGGCCAAGGAATCAGCACGTCATTACCCTGCGTGGATCGTCGTTTGTCCAGCTGGTGCAGTATTTTGCCCAGGTACTCTAGTGACTCTGTAGTTGCAATGAGCTGCCCTCATTCGCAGTGGGCTTGTAATCGCGATTACAACAGCCACGCAGGGTAATGGCAGAGGGTCACAGTCCAGAAGAGTTCTGCTGGATGATCATTGAAAAGATACACCAACCGAGACTAGGTGGGAACTTTAGCAACATATTGCTCCAGAGAGAACAACATTGGATATTCCGGCTGGACACATGCAATCAGGCTCTGAATGAAGCAGTGCTGTGGCACGATTTGGCAGTTTTACCGCAGTGATTAGATCTATTCACTAGGGTCTGGCAATTGCCTCCCAGCACAGCAGTGGTTGACTGCACCACCTGGAGACAGGGGACCCCATTAACAGAGTAGAAATTTAGTAATGGGACCCTTTATATCACTGAGGTGGCACCAAGGACACCATACACACACACAACCCCACGGGTATATTTGAGTTTTAGTGGCCTATTGGCAGTGCACATGCTGCATTCCCAATGGACCGTAGCCCACTGATGACCCACTGTTTTTCTGAATATGGCATCTTAGATGCTGCATACTATGTCCACTCACTTGAGTGAAGAAAAGCTCAACATACTGAGCTACAACATGCTTTCGCGCTGGCATCAGTGCCTTAATTGTGGCGTGGCCCCTTTAAGGGCAAGCACGCGACGGAGTGACGTTCACTCCGTCGCGTGCCATATAAATAAAGGGGCGTCGCCCGGCGGCAGCAGAGCCACTGGGGAGCCCACACGAACAGCATCGGTCTCCGTGTGTCTCTGTGTGCACGGGGGTGTGGGGGGCTCACGGGGGCGGCGGGATCGCCCGCTAACAATGGCGACGAAGTCGGATCGATCCCTGGGACAGGTGGCAACGTTTTCGAGATGCGCAGATGATCGCGTGTGAGCGCATCCGTGAATGTTGGCCGCGGAGAGGGGAGAGACACGCGTGGCCGGCGGCCATTTTGACTACAAGGCCTCGGAAACTCACGGCTTCATAACGAAGCATCTGTGAGAGATCCGGACCCAATTTTTGGAGATTCCAGTGGCGGAGTGTGCAGATCGACGGTCCCGAAAATGGTCCCCAGGGGACCTGTCTTGGCTGGCTCTTTCCGCCCCCAGAGAACATCCAACGTTGCCCAGGTGGACCAGGCCGACGATGGCCCCCCTCAAGAAGGTGAGGAGGAAGAAGAAGATGAAGAGAATGTTTTCTTCGTGTCATGCGTAAGAATGCTGAAATCGCACTCCAAGAGACAGCCGAGATGCGACGTACTGGTCAATGGGGATTCAGTACCCATGTTGGTGGACACGGGGGCGTCCGTGAACGTGATGGCCAGGCAACACTATGATGCAATGCAGGCACCCCCACCGCTGGCGGCACCGAGAGCGCGCATTTTCACATTTGGAGGCAACCATCCAATCCCACTGGATGGTGTGTTTGTGGCTGACACTCAATATGGCAACTCAGGCATTCGGGCAAGGTTTTACGTCACGCCGGTGAGCACCAACACGCTCCTCTGCTGCGCAGCTGCTGAAGCTTTGGGGATTGTGACATTCGCATACAACGTATATCTTGACGACATCCAGGAGCTCCTGGAGAAGCACACATCCCTCTTTGAAGGCATTGGACAGTTAGTGGAGGAACCAGTCCGCTTGCACATTGATGAGTCCATACAACCGGTGGCTCTGAAGCACCGGCGCATACCGTTTCACCTCAGGGATCTGGTAGACCTGGAATTGGACAACCTTGTTCAGCTGGACATAATTGAGAAGGTGGAAGGCCCCACTCCTTGGGTCTCACCCATTGTCGTCGCACGGAAGCCCAAACAACCAGATGCAGTAAGGATTTGTGTCGACATGCGCCTGCCCAACAAGGCGATCAAAAGAGAGAGACACCTAACCCCCACCATGGACGACATCATTGCAGAATTACAGGGGGCGAGATTCTTCTCCAAGCTGGACTTGAGGGCAGGATATCATCAGGTGGTTCTGCACCCTGAGTCCCGATACATCACCACCTTCACCACCCATCGGGGCCTGTATCGGTATAAGAGGCTGAGTTTTGGAGTGTCCTCTGCAGCGGAAGTTTTTCAAAACATCATAAGAGGGGCATTAGCAGATCTGGATGGGGTCATCAACATCAGTGACGACATCTTAGTACACTCCAAGTCAGAGGCAGAACACATGGCCCGCCTTGCAAAGACATTTGAGCGCCTCCGTCTCTTGGGACTCACCTTACACAAAGAGAAATGCGAATTCCTCAGGACAACAATCGAGTTCTTTGGGTTCGTGTTTAAAGCGGATGGGGTGTCACCCGACCCCCGTAAGGTGAAGGACATTAGAGAGGCCCGCCCACCTGAAAACGTCGCTGAGGTGAGGAGCTTTTTGGGCATGGTCACTTATTGTGGCCGCTTCATCAGGAATCTAGCGTCCCGCTCTGAGCCTCTAAGATCTTTAACCAAGAAAGACTCCGTGTGGCAGTGGGGGCCCCTCGAGCAGGCGGCATTTGATGACATCCGGGGTGCCCTAGCGGCAGAAGACACCATGGCGTTCTTTGACCCTAGCCTGCAGACGGAAATAGTCGTGGACGCCAGTCCCTATGGTCTGGGGGCGGTCCTCACTCAAGTGGGGCGCGAGCAGGAAGTTCGGCCAATAGCCTATGCGAGCAAGGCACTCTCGGACACTGAACAACGCTACTCGCAAATCGAGAGGGAGGCCCTGGCGGTGTTGTGGGGTTGCAGGCATTTTCGCCTATACATTCTAGGGCGTCCTGTGACTGTCATCACTGACCACAAACCACTGCTACCCATCATGGCAGGCTCCTCCTCCAGACCACCAGTAAGGATAGAGCGCTGGATGCTTGCCCTGCTTGAATACGGCGTGTCGCTGGTGTATCGGCCTGGTGTAAGCAACGCTGCAGACTATCTGTCACGTCACCCATGTGGGGATGCCTGGGCGTCTGTGTCCGCGGAGGAGGCTGATGAACACGTTCGTCTCGTCGTTGAGTCTGCCACCCCCAACTCCATGCAGGTGGAGGAGCTGGAGCTGGCGTCGAATGATGACGAGTGCTTCGCCATTCTAAGACTGGCCATGCAACAAGGTGCGTGGAAGACGGTGCTTGAAGCGCTTGACCGTCGAACATGCGAAGCCAGGGTGGCACTGGAACAGCTCTGGAAGGTGCGGGAAGAACTTGCATTCTCGGAATCGGGACTCCTGCTGAGAGGCGACAGAATAGTGGTGCCACAGACGAAGATCCCACAGATAATCGCTCTCGCCCACCAGGGCCATCAAGGGGCGCCCAAAACAAAGGCTCGGCTTCGCCAGAAGGTGTGGTTTCCGGAGCTAGAGCGGAGGGTAGAAGAGTTTGTGGCCTCGTGTCGGTGGTGTCAGGCCGCATCCCCAGCCCAGCGGGACCCTTCCATTGAGACAATGCCTAGGGGAACCAAGCCATGGGAAGTAGTGCATGCTGACTTCGGCTCTACATCTAGAGGGACGCACTTCCTAGTGATGGTCGACGAGTGGTCGCGATACCCGGAGGTGGAATTTGTGGAGTCGCTGGCGTTTGGTGACGTGGTGATCGCCGTGGAAAAGATCTTCGCCACCCATGGCCTTCCATCGGTTGTGTGCACTGACAATGGCGCACCGTATCAGGGTGAGAGCTTTGCTGAACTCTTAAAGAACTATGGCATTCAGCACAGGAAGGTCACACCCCTCTGGCCCAGGGCAAACGGGGAGGCCGAGCGCATGATGCGCGCCCTTAACAAGGTGTTCCGGATCGCCCAAGGCAAGGGTGAATGTCTGCAGAGGGCCCTGTATGTATTCCTACGGGGATACAGAACCACACCCCATTCATCGACGGGAGTAGCACCGGCGGAGGCCCTCTTCCAGAGGTGCCCTCGGGATGTCGTACCTGAGGTAGGGGCCCGAGAGCCCGCCATCATTGACAATGAGCAGGTGGAGGAAGATCGGCTGGCAAGAACTAGGGCGGAGAACATGAGAAGAGGTCTGAAGCCACCCAACATTGCCCCAGGGGATGAGGTATTAGTGAGGAACCGTCATCCGCAGGGCAAGCTCTCCCTCACATACGAGCCCGCCCCCCTGGATGTTGTAGCGGTGAAGGGGTCTATGGTGACTGCATCAGATGGGACATCGTCGGTGACCAGAAATGCCAGTTTCTTTAGGAGACTGGGTGACCCGGGAGCGAATCGAGTAGAGGCTGGCGAAGAACTACCCGACGATAGTGGAGGAGATGTCCCCACCATGGACTCGCCTGTTCACGGAAGAACCGACTCAAGTACTCCGGTAAGGGACAGTGGCAGGAGGTACCCCCTGAGAACAGGGCGTGGGAAACCTGCCCACCTGAGTGACTATGTGACGGACTGATCTGGGGTCATGTTGGCGATGGGTCGCCGGACTGTGTGAAGGCACCGCTGGGGATCCAGGGTGGTTGCCAATAAATGGGGGATTCCTAATGTGTGTGCTATAAAGTAGTGATTAGTCAGTTTTGTGTGCTGTAGAACGTAGAACAATTGTATCCTCCTTTGTGTTTGTTGTTATGGAAAAGGAGGAGTGTGGCGTGGCCCCTTTAAGGGCAAGCACGCGACGGAGTGACGTTCACTCCGTCGCGTGCCATATAAATAAAGGGGCGTCGCCCGGCGGCAGCAGAGCCACTGGGGAGCCCACACGAACAGCATCGGTCTCCGTGTGTCTCTGTGTGCACGGGGGTGTGGGGGGCTCACGGGGGCGGCGGGATCGCCCGCTAACATTAATGACACTAGATACACACGTCTCCACAGGCAGACATTTGCCTTAACAATTTATCGGCACTGTACATTCCCAATGGGTTACCCATGACCCACTGTTTTTTTTAATATAACGTCAGGCATGTTGCATCCCAAGTCCACCCTTCTGAGGGGAGGTAAGGGTAACATACGTAATTACAGCGTGCTACTGCCGCAATTGGTGACATTTGAATTACTATATGCACAATAACCATGTTCATACTAGAGGGTCTGCCATGAGATGACGAGGAGCCCGTCTAGTATCTATCATAAGAGATTTTAATGAAGACGTCATGCTGTGTCAAACTGGAGAAGAGCATAAAGAATTATATGACATAACCAGAGTGACTAATTATAGGAGAGTCATACCGCTCCAAGATGGCCACCCTTGTGGCCGCAGTACCCGAATGAGACCAGGAGTAACCACGCCCACTTTAGAAACCAACACGGAAGTTTTTTTTAACCTGCGGAGACCCAGCAGGGAGCTTGAAGTCAGGGCATTAACGCGAAGGAAAGAAACTACCAACACGGCACAATACCTACAGGTAAGCTGTTGCGGACGCGTAAGTTATGTTTGCTGATTGAGAGGTGGACACTGAGGTACTGATAGGGAAGTGTATACCCGACATAGGTATGATAATACTCTCTGTTTCTCCAGAACGGGGAATGCCGCATACACAGACAAGCACGTTTGGCCTGTGTGTTTTGAACACCTCTAGTCTCCCGACTCCTGAAAAGACATTAACAGCTGCCAGAGGTAGGTGCACCAGCTACCTGAATATGCATGCCACATCAATCACTGGACACCCAGGAGGTGGCTCTACTAGTCTGGTCCACGTGATTGGACCCGACTACATGGGAAGGGGGGTAGGTACACACTCTACCTCCTCCTCACTTTCCCCTAATCCCCTCCCCTTTACCCACTCCACACCCCTCTTTAATCTTGTGTCACTCATATACATGACATAAAGAATGTCTTGGGAACTAGACACTGGTAATAAGTTTGCTCTAATAAAATACATGTCTGCACTTTGCCAATCAAGTTACAATAATAATGCCTAGCAGCTGGGAGTAACCCCAAGTTTTCACCTTGTTTCTACCTCTAGGGGAGGGAGGTGACCGCCCGATCCGCAAATGCGGACAGTTGATGGAGCTACGCCCATTCAAAAAAAGGTCCTGAAGGATTCCAAGAAGGCTGCCGGGGTAAGGACACGCTCCCCTTCACCCCAGTTATGAAATAATATAGCTAAAACCCCCTCCCCAGGCAAGTTTTAGCGTGAAAAGGTCCTGGAGTAGAAAGCAAGTCAGCCAAAGGCTCTGGGAGTGAAAAGGCGCTTGAAGAAGCGGTATCCAAACAGCAGGAACAATGGAGGAGAGGGCCCTCCACATGTGAGGCAACCGCAGAAAGTAGGCATAGTGGAACAGACCCTTCAGGGTAGGAAGCCGCTGGGACCAGGCAGCCGTGCCGGGTATATGGAGCTGACAGCTTGGGTACCGTGACAGGGAAGATCTCCAAGCCCTGTACGGCCCGAGCGGAGGAGAAGGAGAGGACCCGGTCTGCGAGCAGGGGGTGACGGGGAGAAGAGCGGTACCGCCAACGGTGATGCGAGAGGAGGCGGACCCCCCAACAGCTGAACCTCAAGTGGGAGAGCCGTTCCAGCCGAGGGGCCAACTGCCAAGTAAGGCGGCGAAGCACGGCAGCGAGGCAGTGTCGCACAGAAGAGCAGCGTGAGGATGAGGAGGAGGAGGCTCCGCCGGCGAAGCAGAGGGAGAAGACCAGGCGGGACACGGCATCTCAGGGTGAGCACAGACCAAGCAGTGCCGAAGAGCAGAAGACAGAAGTGGAGGAGCAGCAGTAAGCAGAGGGAAGCAGCCCTGCAAGGTGAGGCTGGATGCGAGGGAGAGAGGATCAGATGGCAGAGACCATGAGGAAACTCACACGGTAAGGATCTAACAGAAGCCCAGCCCCGATCCCACACACAGGAAAAGCCCAGGAAGGGCCACTAGAACATTATTGACCCAAACCTAACCTGAGGGGGGGAAGAGGAGAAAAGACCCGGATCGCCTCAGCACCGGCATACGGCAATAGGAATCTGAGCGGGAGCGGGGCACTATCAAATTTGAACAAGTGACGGAGGGCTACAGTGAAGCCCAACCCCTCCACCATGCATCTTCTAAGCGCCTGAAAGGGCATAAGTGGCATTACCAGACTTTACAGAGAAGAAGGACAACAGAGAAGCCAACCCCCCCAAGCACATGCAAAGCGCCTGAAAAGGCAAAAGGGTCAATTCCAGAGAGCATATAAGAGAAGAGGGGCACCGGAGAAGCCCAACCCCCCAGGTGCCTCCAAAGCGCCTGCAAATACAAAACCAGCACGAGCGACAGTGCCTCTCCGGGCGTAGAGGCCTCTACAAAACAACTTAACAGGCAATAGCCGGAACGCACGGGGGAAAAGAGGCAAGCGTGGACAGACCCCAGGAGGTGTCGGGCCCCCATTGAAGGGGGAAATGAAGAAGAGGGAACCCCAAAACCTGGCCCATTGATGCACAGAGCAAGAGGGGAAATGAGGGTCTATCTCCCTCATGCGACACGAGAAGCAGAGGCAGCAAGTCCGGCCAAGGACACTAGGGTGGAGGGATAGGGAGCCGCGGAGAAGGTGGCAGAAAAACTGCTAATTTCCCGCCCGGATACATCAAATCAAAGCAAGATGTGAAAGACCAAGGGGAAAGAACCCCAAGCAAAAGGAAAAGAAAGGAGTACGAAGGGATGTTACAGAAAATGTGGAGGAAAGAGGGTGAACCTCCACTGGACAGCGACTCGGGAGCAGACAGGAGGGAGGGGGTCACCCCACAGGACGAAGCGCAGGAAGAAAGAGGGGTCACACAAAGATTTATGGAACGATGCTTCCAGGACTTCGGAGATAGGATGGCAAACGTGATGCAATCACAGCTGGACAAAATGAAGGAGGATCTGACTGGGGCAATAAAGGAAGTCAAGAGTGAACTCCAGTCTCTGTAAGCAAGAGTAGATACCAATGAAAATGCCCTACAGGAGCTGGCAGACGATAATCACCAAATAGAGGACATGATGGAGCACCTGGCTAGGGTCAGGCATAATCTGGAGATCTAGACGGAAAGTCTAGGAGGGAAAACACCAGGGTCAAAGCTATTCAGGATACAGTGGGAGATGCAGAGCTGCAGCAAACTGTGAAACAAAGTTTTGCGCCACTGATAGATCATCTGGAACTGGATGAAATCCTGATGGACAGAGTACATAGAGTGAGGCCAAGGAAGTATGAGCCGGGAGCTAGGCCTAGAGACGTTCTGGTGGCGATGCATGAATACGCGCAGAAAGAGAAAAGCTTAGCAGCAGCCAGATGATCAGAAGAGCTCAAATACTACGGAACCACGATTCAATTGTATCAGGACCTGACCCAGACCACTCTTACCAAAAGAAGGCTGATGCGCCCGATAGTCCAGGAGCTGGTGAAAAGAAAGATAAGATACAAATGGACCTTCCCGTTCGGTCTCCTGTTTGAAGTGGATAACCGTCAAAGGAGAATCACAACGTTGGAAGAGGACGCAGACATCCTGGGCATAGAGGTAGAGCAAGCATACAGTGAATCCCAGGGCACGGAGAAAGAGCATCCGAAAAGAAAATGGCCAACCCAGGAGGCTAAGAGGAAAGCAAGGAGAAAGAAGGGCCCTTACGGCCTAAGACTCCCGGCAACGGAGGCGATGCAGGATGTGGAGGCACCAGATAGGGGCGCCAAAAAGTAAAGTGCTATAGGGACCCAAGGGTCAAAAAGGAGAAGACCGGGGGAGGGCCAAAGGTAACATACGAGGGGGGAGAGGAGAAGAAGGGGGGAGATATTGGTAAGTCACATAGGTCACGGAGGACCCGCCAATGGGCACACTGGGGGAGAAGGGGCTAAACACCCGAGCAGGAGATTCAGGGGGGCTGAAGGCCGGTAGAGCCACCCTAGGGAGGGGAGGGGGAAGGGAGGAGGAAGGTGGGGGAAAGGAGGGGGAAGGGGGAGGTATCGAGGGCACCAGGTCCAACGAGAGAAAAGGGGCCAACCAGGATAGGGGAAAACACAAAAAACCAGTAAACAATGGCTAAGAAAAGGGTGTTAAGAATTATCTCCTTGAGTGTACTGGGACTTAACTCGCCAGTTAAGAGGTAAACATTGGAGCACTATCTAACTAGGGAAAGCCTGGAGATCATCGCCCTACAGGAAACACACATACAAGTGAAAGATAAACATAGGTTAAAAATACAGGGATATGACCGTGAACATCAGTCAAATAGCTCAGGGAAGAAAGGGGGCACCCTTATAGCATTGAAAAACAACTTGGAGCTTACAACAGCAAGAGTAAGTAGTGATAACAACGGCCGATACATAGCAATAATTCTTCAAGGCGGGAGGGAGATAACAACCATAGCCTCACTGTACGCTCCAAAAATGGGTCAGGACCGCTTTATACAATGAATGGCACATAAACTAGAGGGGTTCGCTAAGGGAAATATAATTCTAGTAGTAGACTTCAATATTGCATGGGACGATTCCAAGATGGCCGCCGGCACAGCTTGACGTGTGCCGACGGCGCTCCGGTGCTCTCCCCCGGCTGAAGCGGACCCACCACCCCGCTACGGGCAGACAGGCGAGCGGCAAGGCAGAGCTGCTGTCCCTTTATACGGCGGGCAGACGGGGACGCCTGCAGCGGTTCTCCGTTGCCCGGGGCCCGAAAGAGAGCGAAGACTGGCACCTTGACGCTGGGCAGCCTAGGTGGGGGGGCACGGGCCAGGCTGTTCGCCGCCCGCTGTCTGCTTGTGTGCTGGGGGAGTGCCCCCACCTTGGGCCGTAGGAAGAGATCTGGATCTTCGGGATCCGCCGTGGGGCGGGCGGAGCGCCGGGTGCTCCTGCTACACGGAACACCAAGTGGAGTCGGCAGTGTGTGCCCGGATCGTGCTGGATTCTCGGCCCCTTCGGGCGAGCATTGGGCGGGCGCTTAAGCGCTGCAGCAGGACCGGAGCTGCCCGGGACCCGGTGCGGGGAAACCATCGGTGCCTGCTTCCTGGCGGTGGAGTCGCCCAGTGGACCAGCGGCCCGAGAGCAGACGGGGCTGCAGGACCCGAAGGTGAGGAGCGTAGACGGCGGGCCTGGTTGCGGGGGGGGGGTGATTCCCCGGCGGTCGGGGTCCCCAGATCTTGTTTGCGTGGGGCGCATCCCGTCCCCCCTGACCTCCCCCCACTTGAAAGGACTTGAAGACCCGACACGGAGCAGGGGCTCCCTTTTATGCCTGACGGGGGAATTATGGCTGAGCTGGATGTCGCTTTCACCCCAGATCTCAGTACGATCCGTTTAGGACCAAGGATTACTCTGTTTGCGAGGCCTCCAGCCGCCTTAGTCTTATGGCCAGGTGCTCCCACCCCCCTTCAAAGGTAACGCTAACTGGGAACTTTTCGGGTTCATCTACCACGGACGGTTCGGCAGTTGTATTTTGGGGATTGACATTATAGGGGAGTGGGGGACTTCAGGGAAGACCCCACAGGGCTCTCATAATAAATCACACGGCACAGATATGGCGTCCAAATATAAAGGCAAGGGTAATAAAGGAAGTGTGCCACACGCGGAGTCCACCGGCCCCCTTGCATCTATGTGGGCAAATAAAGGTTTGAATGAGGAGCGCAGGCCAGCCCCGGGAGGATCCCAGGAGTCAGAGACCTCCCAGGAAAGTATTGACGGGGCTGCACTAATAACGCGCCAAGACCTGCGAGTGGAATTGAGCTCGCTTCAGGCTGCACTGGGAAAAACCTTGCAGGAACAATTTCTACTAATGAGAGCAGATATAAACCAAGCTATGGCTGAAATCAAGTAGGAAGTAAGCCAGCTGGGTGAGAGAACTGATATAATTGAAAAAGGCTTACAAGAGGTGGGCAGAGAATCGACGGAAAATAGTGAGGCTATCGAGAGACTTGACATTGCGATGCACAACCTCGAGATTAGAATGGAGGACATGGAAAACAGATCTCGCAGAGTCAATATCAGGTTGAAGCTTCTGCAGGAGTCGGTCCAGGATCGGGACCTGAAAGAGACGGTTCAGGGAATTTTTGCAGAGCTACTGGGGGAATCTACCCCCGACAAGATTGAGCTGGATAGGGTTCACAGAGTGGGATATCTCAACAAGAGCCCGAAGGCCAGACCGCGTGACGTGCTGGCCGCCTTCACAAGATATGCCCAGAAGGAGGCAGTCCTCAGAGCAGCCAGACAAAAAGAGCCATTGACATTCTCAGGTTAAAGAATTGAACTCTTCCAGGATTTGGCCGCTAGCACACTGCTGAAACTGAGACAATGGAGCCCGCTTACCTCAAAACTCAAGGAACGTGGAATCAAATATAGATGGACTTTCCCATTCGGGCTTCTTTTCTAGTGGGACGGCGTGCAGAAGCGTATACCCACGATGCAGGAAGGAGCAGATTTACTGCAGGTTGAGCTTGACCGGGAGCCGGATTGGGAACGAGGGGCGGCAGGCTCGGCAAGTCTGTCCAGGGAGGAGGAGGGACGAGACCTCGACCTTGGGAATGGTCGGTTGTGGGCGAGGGTAAAAGAAGGAAATCCGGAGCGCGGGGGCACCCTGGGAGAGGAGGAGAACCGGGTTTTCTATTGGAAGAGAGATCTGGGCTAGAGGGGAACTAAGTTGGGGTGTGGTAAATCTTAAGGGGTGGTGGACCAAAATGCAGTTTTATAATTCTCTGGAGGAGAGGAGGAGTCTCGGGCAAACATCATGGGATCAAAAGAGGCTAGAAAGCCTGTTAGGTTAACGGGGAGTTCGGGAAGGCCTAGTTCTAGGGTCTTCGGGGATCGGGTGGGGGGAGGTGGAAGAGGGGATTGGGGAGAGGGGGCTCCCCTAGGTGCTGCCACAGGGTCGCGGTGGGCGTGTCAATGTTTACGGGAGCTTTATCCGGCCTAGATCTATTGGAAGTAAAAGGTGAAGGGGGACACAATCAGCAGAAGCTGGGGAGATATCTCAATTCAAATGGGTAACCCATATCGTCAGGGGTCTCAATTCCCTGCTCAAAAGGAAAAAATTGGAGCAATTCATGAAACGGGGAAATCCAGACTTGCTGGTATTGCAGGAAACCCATCTACTTCGCAAAGACCAGAACCGGCTCAAACTGAGGGGGTTTGATCAGATTTTCCAGGCATCGTGGCCCGCAAAGACGGAAGGGGTGGCCCTAGCCGTAAAGGGGTCAGTCAACTTCCAGATGGAGGACATACTTAGGGATAAGGAGGGCAGATACTTAATTGTGTGGGGCCAAATCACAGGGGAGATATTCACCATAGGGGTAATCTACGCCCCTAATTCTGGGCAGGACACCTTCCTCAGGGGCATTTTAAAAAAAATAGGGGAATGGGCATCAGGGCAGGTGATTATAATGGGTGATCTAAATATAGCTTGGGACAGGGCTAGAGACAGATCAGGAGGGTCTAGGAGGACGGGTGGGGGAGCGGTGGCCTCGCCGGAATTGAGGGACATGATGACGGACCTGGGCCTGAGAGATATCTGGAGGGAACTGAAAGGAAGTGCAGAGGGTTAAACTTTTCTCTCCGAGGTGCACGGGTCACAGTCCAGAATAGACTACATCTGGGTTTCGGCTGCCCTAGTGGGAAGGGTCAGGGGAATCGAGGTGGGCCCCATGGGAATAGCTGACCACAATATCCTGTCTATGGACCTGTACATAGGGAGGAAAGGAAAGGGGGTATGGGGTTGGAAGTACCCGGAGTATCTATTGAGGTATCCCGTCATGAGGGAACAAATAGAGGGTAAAATGAATGATTTTTTTTTTGTAATCGCAGGGGGGACACAGGGGAAGACATGAGGTGGGACGCCTTCAAAGCTACACTGAGTGGAGAACTTATTGCGGCCAAAGCACAAAGGGATAAACAGCTGCAAGCCCTAGAGACCAGACTTGAATTGGAGGTGGAAGAGGCACGAACCAGGTTGGCCGAGGTCCCGAGCAGACAAAACCAAAGGGAATACAGGCAGCGATGGGTCAACTGGGTATCTTGCGCACAAAGAAAGGAGAAGGGGCTCTCCTCAGGGTCAGGTCCAAATTTAATGTTAAAGGGAACAGATGGCTTGCTGGCTCGCCTGCTCCGGGGGGGCGTCCTCTAGAAACATAATCTCGGCCCTAAACTCTGACTCAGGGGATAGGCTCACCCGTACGGAAGACATCCTTGAATCTATGTCCCAATTCTACGAGCACCTCTATACGTCTCAGAACCCTAGTGCCCAGGCTCAAGAGGATTTTCTGGAAAAGATAAGCTTACATACTATTCGAGAGGACTCCCAGTTAGGTCTACAGTGAGAAATCGCAGAGGAGGAAGTGTACGGGGTAATTAGGAAGTTGCCGACAGGTAAGGCCTCATTTTATAAGACCTTTGCCAGGATACTGGTGCCCCAATTAACCTACCTCTTTAACTCCTTTAAAGAAACCGTGCATATCACTCCATCTTTGTCAGAGGCTAAGATATCCCTAATCCTGAAACCAGGTAAGAATCCCCTAGAAAGGACCTCGTATAGGCCCATAGTGCTCATTAATGTTGATGCTAAGATATACACAAAAATACTGGCTAATAGGCTTGAGGGGCTCCTGCCCGACCTGATCCACCAGGACCAGGCGGGGTTTATAAGGGGAAGACAGACTGCAGATAATATCAGGAGGGTGGCGCATCTTGTGGAAAAGGCGGAGAAGACCCTCACCCCGGCGGTACTGCTCTCATTGGACGCTGAAAAAGCGTTCGAACGGGTGGAGTGGTCTTTCCTCTTCAAGTCTATGGAAAGGATGGGTTTGGGGGGCTCTTTCTTCAGATGGTCAAAGCAAACTACGACAGTCCTCGGGCTCGAGTGGTGGTCAATGGGACTACTTTGCGGTTGTTCCTGCTCCAGAGAGGTACAAAGCAGGGGTGTCCTCTATCGCCGCTGCTGCATGCGATCTACCTAGAACCCCTGTTACAGGCTATCAGGAAATCGGAAGGGATTCATGGCATTCCGTTTGGGGGCAGACAGCATAGGGTTGCGGCTTTCGCAGACGATATGCTGCTTGCCCTAACTAACCCTCTGGAATGGACCAAAAATTGTATACTGTTGTTAGAAGACTTTGGGAAAGCCTCGGGGTTACGCATTAATACGGACAAGTCTGAATTGATACCCTGCCGAGACTACTCTATTTATTTCAGGCTATCCCTCAGGTAGTTCTGAACAGCTTTTTTAGGGCACTCCAGGTGATCACACATACATTTATATGGGAGGGGAAGAGAGCGAGGGTAAGCAGGCATCTTCTCATGCCCCAAGGGATGAAGGGGGATTGGCCATGCCCAACTTTAAACAATACTATGAGGCGACGCAGCTAGGGGTGATTAGAGAGTGGCTTCGGGAGGGGGAACAAAAACATTGGGTCAGAATGGATAGGGCTGTGGCACCACACGACTTGGGGGAGGTCCTGTGGCTACCCAAGCAGCATCGACCGGGGCACTTGTTCAAAAGCGATATTACAAAGCTTGTAGCAGATAATTGGGACAGGCTAGTTAAAATAAGGGGACCACTACTTACCCCTCCCCATTCACACCTCTATTTAATAATAGAGATTTCACCCCTGGGCTGGAGAGGGATGCATTCAAGAATTGGCGGGATAGTGGGTGTTTTAGAATGCGCGACATGTTTATAGGGGATAAAATCAGCTCATTTCTAGATTGTAAGAGAGATTTTGGAATTGGGGAGGGGGAGAGATTGAGATATTCCCAACTACATCACTGGCTCTTGCACCCCACGAACAGGGAGGCAGCTGTCAGATCCCCTACTACGTTTGAGAGATTTCTCATGACTATTGATGGCTCAAAGGGCTTAATCTCTCAGCTATATAGGATACTGGACGCGGCAACGTTGAGGCCTCAGTGGGCGTACATGGAAAGGTGGGAGCGGGTCCTGGGAAGGAGGATTGAGAGGAGGGAATGGGAGAAGCTCTGGAGGAAAATCCCTAAACTAGTGCAATCTTCTCAACTTAGAGAAACCTGGTACAAGGTTCTTTTTGGGTGGCACTACACTCCGGCACGACTGCGCAAGATGTATCCCGACTCGTCGGGTCTGTGTTGGAGGGGTTGTGGGCAGGTGGGCTCAGCGGAACACTTGTGGTGGAGGTGTCCTGAAATAGCCCCTTTTTGGTCCGAACTTGCACAAGTGTTTGAACAAGCATTTGGGCCCGGGTCTGGCACGTCCCCAGAGTGGACCTTGTTGGGAATAAGACCAGTTGAGACAACGGGGTAGCCCAAGGGTAGGGAAAGAGTGCGGGTGATGCTTACTTTAGCAGGGATGTCGCTTTTTGCACAGAGATGGAAGTGTTCAACTATTCCAACATTCCAGGAATGGTTGCGCTAAGTATGGGACTTGGTCGCAATGGAGTGGGCTACGTACGCTATGAACAATGCTCTACAGAACTTTGCGGGCGAATGGGGCGAGGTCCTCACTTTTCTAAAGGACGACTTCAGGATTGGTTGGCGCCCGCAGCGCCTTAGGCTTCTTGAACTGGTATGACCCCTAGGAGTATCTACGAGTGGGTCGGAAAAACTGGCAGACTGACGGCAGCACCGGGGAAAGGGGGTGGAGGGAGGGAGTTTTTTATTGCTTTATTATTTTAGGGTTATAATGTTTTACTTTGGTTCCCTTGGGGATGTGTTATGAGATATCTGTCTGTTGAAAACTTAATAAAAAGTATTTAAAATAAATTTTCAAAAAATTGCATGGGACCCTGAGAGAGATAGGATTGCAAGGATTTCCTTGACTCAAAACACACCCTCAAAGAAGCTGCCGGGGGAAATTGATGGCTTATCGCTAGTAGACGTATGGAGAAAAATGAGGGGGGAATCCAGGGGGTACACCTACTAGTCCCATGTCCATAGTTCGGCATTGAGGAGAGACAATATTTGGGTCTCACGTCCCCTGCTGGGGAGGGTGAAGGAGGTGGAGGTGGGAGCCTTTACCCTGTCGGACCACGCCCCAAAAACACAGTCACTTATAATATCAAAACAACGAACAGGGCTCTGGAAATTGAAATACTGGCTTATATATTTAAGGATGAGATCCTGAGGAAGGAATTAAGGGAGGAGATAGATCAGTACTTCAAGATAAATTAATCCCCGGATGTAGATCCCCGAGTGATCTGGGATGTGTTCAAGACCACTATCAGAGGGCAGATAATTGCAGTAAAAGCAAGAAGGGAGAGGGAGATTAGACAGACATAAGTGCATCTGGAAGATAAATCGAAGGCTCTCACCCTTAAAATGGTGATCAAACCCTCAGGGGAAGTAAGGAAGGAGTTTAGGGTGGTCAGAGGGCAGCTGGAAAAATTACAAACTAGTAGGGTGAAGAGGTCCCTTATGCACCTCAAACAGAAGTATTATATTAAGGTGAATAAGGCTGATAGACTAATGGCCAGACTGCTCTGAAAGGAAGAGAAGGAGAGAACTATACTAAAAATAAGGATGGCAGAGGGGGACGAGCGAACAGACATCAGAGCAATCAAGAGAGAGTTTACGCAGTATTATGGGAAAGTGTATAGATCAGAGATCCCAAATGAGGGGAACCAGGTGGAATACTTGGAAAACTGTAGTCTTCCGAAGATAACGGCCCAGGAATGGGAGGATCTATAGAAAGAGATAACAAGAGGAGAGGTGCTTAGAGCAATCACTGCTCTCACCCCAACAAAGCGCCGGGACCAGATGGCTTCACGGCAGAATTTTATAAGGCTTATAAAGAGGTATTGGCCCCACGCCTGACCACATTTTTTAAAAGTTTTGGAATGGGAGGGGATAACGCCCTCGATGGAGGAGGCGAAAGTGATACTGCTATCAAAACCAGGGCAAGACCACACACTATGCGGCTCCTATCAGCCAATTGCTCTTATCAATTTGGACACCAAAATTTATACGAAGATACTAGCATCCTGTGTAGACCCACTTCTACCAGTGTTACGCTCACCTGGCTCCCACAGAGGCGTCGGTCTGAACTGGACAGCTGCGGTCTCCACCAATGTGACGCGTAGAGCCGAGATGCCGGACTGGACTGGCCCACCTAGTTTTGTTTGTTTGGCCCGTAGGAATATTCTTCTGTAAATGGAGAAAGGGAATTAACCACCCGTGGGGTTGAGCGTAAATCCCCCACCCCCGCTGTTCTTCCCACAGATCACCTTTGATGTCCCCTCTTATAGTCTCACCTGATGGTTTGAAAAGATGAGCTCTCCATCCTGCATTGAGCACAGGGGCGCGTTGATAACCAGTTGCTTCACTGGCTCGAAGGAATTGGTGAGTTCCAGAATAATACTGACTCCGAAAAGTATGTAGTTCGTAAGAGTTCACATGTCTGACTTTCACTCTTGTCTGATTCCTTGCAGTTTGCAGCTTGACCCCAGCGAAGAGTTCCTCGTGGTAGCTGACAAAGTTCAGGTAAGGATTTGGCTTATCCTACACAGTTCAATAAAATAAGGCCAGAACGTAACCTGTGGCTTGCTCCCTTATTCAGGTGTGGAGAGAAAATATGAAGTTCGGGAAATAATGCCTCCGGCGTTAAAATTAGGTAAGTCTATTGTGGTGAGAAGAGTTCCCCTTGTTTGTCCCTTCGTCTCACCTTGTTGTCCTTTTGTTCCCCTTAGGGGCCGGGGTATGGCGAGGATGCAATGGAAACTGCGCCGACCTGTGAAGAGGAATAGTACCCCCCGGCGGTAATCAGGTAAGTCTATGGGGGTAGTTACTAGTGCCTCTGTTTATTCCCTTGGTTCACCTTTGCTGTTCTTGTGTTCCCCTTAGGTGCCAGAGTGCGACGGGAACGTGCAGAAGGATGCAGTGGATCGTGAGGATGCTGCGAAGGCCGGTGAGTTCAGCGCGGCGCTGCAGCAGGCGAGGCGGCGCACGTAAAATGCTTCTTTCTTCCAGCTCGAAGGCGCGGTGGATCTGGAATTCAGGTAAGGATCGAAGGTTTTGCTCTTATTCTAACCTCTTCTCCTTCTGTTCCTCCCTTTTTCTAGGAACTGCAGAGTCGAGGCGGGCGTGGCAGAAGACTGGATGCAGGCTTGCAGACATGGTGAGCGTTCCGCTGCTGGATGCAGAATAACGCGAAGCGTGTGCTGCTCTTCGGGCGTGGTTTAAATAGCCTCCAAAGTAGTCCCAGGTAAGTATTCCTCCCCAGCCCACCCGAGTAAAAAATAGTCCTTAGGTAAAATAGTCCCTTCCAAGCCTCATTTGGCTTGGAGATCTGCAGCATGGTCTGCACCAGGTAAGCTTGCAACATGGTCTGCATCAGGTAAGTTCTACTCTATGAGCCTGGCGCCAGGACTGACTCTTCATATGAGCCTGGCGCCATGGGCGTCAGGACCGCACCCAAACAGCCCCCAGCAGGGGTTTTTGGGCTTGCTCAAAATAACTTGATGCCTGCTTCCGGGGTTGCTGGACCTGGTCTGGTTCCCCGGGGGTAGGCATCATGACAACCAGGCCTGGTCGACCCTGATCAATCGGGCTTTATAAGCGGTAGACAAACTCATGACAACACCAGAAGGATCGACCATATTATAGAGAAGGCTAACAAATTTGCGTACCGATGCCCTAGCGGTAGCGTTGGACACTGAAAAAGCTTTCGACAGGGTTGAATGGGGGTTTCTCTTTCTCACCATGCAAACATTGGGATTCGGGGAGGCCTTTATAGCAAAGATCGCAGCCAACTATCAAAACCCATCCCTGCGTCTACTTATAAACGGGAGCTCTCAACCTGGTAGTAGTATCTAGGAATACGAAACAGGGATGCCCCCTTTCCCTGCTTTTTTATGCGCTACACTTAGAACCTCTCCTGAACAGTAGCAGAAACACTCAAGAAATGGAAGGGGTACCATTCGGGGGTAGGGAGCATAAAGTCCCAGCAGTCGCAGACGATATGCTGCTAACATGAACAAAACCAGAGAATTCCCTAAAGGCTCGCTCTGTTTGGGGAGGTAGTCGGGCTGAGAATAAACAAGGGCAAGTCAGTATAAAGAGTATACTGAGTATACAGATGACAGCAGATAGGGAAGAGGTGATAAGGCCGGGCATACCATATAGGTGGAGCCCTGATAAACTAAAATATGAAGGAATATTCATTACAAGAACCATAGGCAAGCTGTATGAGGCAAACTACTCGCCCGCAATGGAAACCATTAAACACATGCAGCACAGGTGGAGCCCCCTATCTATATCATGGCTGGGCAGGATTAATACCATAAAAATGGTGGTGCTGCTGAAATTGTAGCATACATTCATGGCAATTCCGACAAAGGGACCGATGGCCTTTTTCCGGGCCATTCACAAACACACACATACCTTTATCTGGAGGCAGAAGAAACAGAGAATATCTTATAGGTTGATGCTGCAGCCCAGGAATGGGGGGGGGGTGGGAGTGCCATACCCTGTTGCGTACTATAGCACTGCCCAAATTAGAGTGTTGAGAGACTGGACAAATGAGGACAGAGGGAAAAGGTGGAGAGATATGGATAGAGTGGTGGTGGGGGCGCACCTAGAGAAGGTCCTATGGCTATCCCAGGAAGACAGGCCCCGCAATATGCATTGCAGCGAGTTAGAGACCTTGGTGGGGCATACGTGGGATGATCTTGTAAAAGATAACCACTTTCCCCTCACTTCCTAACCCCGATTTCTAGGAACCCTCAATTCACACCAGGGTGGGATAGGAAGGGCTTTGTCAAGTGGCAGGAAGGGGGGTGTAGGAGGTTAAAGGATTTGTTCGAAGGAGAAAAGATAAAATCCTTCCTCCAATGTAAAAGTGACTTCGGGCTAGACGTAGGGGAGGGATTCCACTATGAGTCCCTAATCCCTAAAATAAGAGAAGCAGCGACACGAGAACTAACCACTTTGGAAAAATATGTGACTTCTAACTCGGGGGATAAACACTTGGTGGGGGATCTCTATAGGCTGATTAAAGAAGGGGAAGATCCCGGGGGAGATGGTTTAAAACCAACTGGGGGAAGGAAATAGAATGGGAGATAGGCCTGGAGCAATGGGAAAGCCAATGGGCGAATATACTCAGGCTGGCGCATTCACTACAAATCCAAGAAATCTGGATTACAATTATGCACCAATGGCACCTTACTCCCAGTAGACTGTAGAAAAAGTATTGGTCAGCATCCAGTCTGTGTTGGAGGGGATGCAGGGACGAAGGAACCTGGGGGCACATATGGTGGCAATATCCAGTAATAGAACAGTTTTGGGAAATGATTCAGGGAGCAATAAGGGGCATAATGGGGACGGAAAAGTCACAAAACAAGGGACTGTTTATTTGGGACTTGATGGAGAGCTGGATAAGTTGAACACTAAGGCCCAGCGTAAAATCTATATGTGATCTTGGTGATGGCCGGGATCCTCTGAGTAGACAGCAAGTGGAAAGCAAAAGAGGCACCTACAGAACACAAATGGATGGGCAAAATATGGAGCATGGTCGCCATGGAAAAAGTAACCTATATGATCAGGGGAGAGCCTCAAAAATTCCTAATGGACTGGGACATAGTTCTGCGATTTCTAATGAAGGAGGCAAGGAAAGCATGGTGTCCAAAGAGGATGCATCTCTTCGCCCTGGGCTGAGATGCGTCCTGTACAGGGCTCAGGGAGACGCACCCTTGGACAATACTGAGGAACGATGGGAAAAGGAGGTTTGGCTTGATCTACAGGAAACGTGGTAAGGACTGCAGACAACCTGTGAAGAACAGCAAGGGGGGTTTTGGTGGGGGGAGAAGTTTAAGTTGAATTTAAAAATGCCAATAAAAATGAATATGGAAAAAAAAGGTCCTCAATAAGATGACCCCACTCTCATTGGTCATCGAAACTGGCCGTCCCGACAGATCATGAGATCCATCGTGATCCGGATGATTTTCATTTAATATATCTCGGACACGTCATCTAACTACATATACATCCCTAGAAGGATCCTTGCTTTTAGGATATCCCATATCTCTGGGATTTTTTAGTATCCTGGAACGAGGACTGATGTTCTGGAAGCCATCCACCCAGTTGGTGAATAAAGATTTAGGAAAATCCCTGGGTGTGCTTCCTTCCTTCGAATGCAGATGAGACGAGATCTAATTTTGTAACGCTAACCTGAACTCTGCGGGAACGCCTCTGGAGCTCCTGACAATTCCTTTTCTCAGTGAACAGAGATTTCTGTAGAAACATTAAACAATAACTTTCCTTAACATGGGCCCCTGTTCTGTAGCCTTGATGGTCGTGCAGATTATGCGATACCTCCGTCCCCAAGTACCCCACAGGCAGAATGTAACCACTGCCTGTGGAGTCTTTGCGGCCACAGGTGAGTGGTAGGTCGTCGAGGTGGAACCGGGAACTGCAACCGGGAACTGCCGAAGAGACCCCTTGAGCGCTGCAAGGCAATGGGTAAGTAATCAAGCAGTGCAAAATAGGCAAGTGAATATAAATGAATATACAGGCAATATAAACACTGCTTACCTAAGGCTGTGTAAGTGCTAGCACGAATGGGAAACGGGACTTGGCACCAGATAGGAAACGTGAAGGGGTCTTAAATGATAACCAATGGACAGGGTTATGTTGCAGTCCGGTAGAACCCAGTCGAGTAGAAACACACACCAGAACCAACAAGAGTAAGTTCCCGTGGTGTCCGTTGAAGCAGAATCCGTAGGGAAAAACAATAAGCAAAGTCCGGATCAAAATATAGGGGAAAAGCAATCCAAAAGGGTCCGAGGCGTCGTAGCAATTCAGGGGCAGAGTCCAGAAACCAATCCAAAGAAGAAATCCGTAGTCGTAAGTTCCAAAGTAACCAGTAGAATCCAAAGCGCCACGCAGTACTTGAATAAGCAGCTGAGAAGCACCATTTCTGAGTTCTCAGCGGGCTTTATACAAAACAGCAGTCACATGACAGGTCCATGAAGCCACGGTCGACGTGCACTAGTGTCACGTGATACTGGTTGCTGGTCACGTGATACTGGTTGCTGGTCACGTGACAACTAGTCCGTTTTGCCGTGGCGATTGTGCCGATAGCGGCGCCAGAGGAAAGGGTACCTCCATTTCAGTTGCCAGAGGAGAGAGGGTCGATAAACGCCTGAAGTACCAAGCAAACTGGTAGGGAACTGTTGCCTTTGCCTGAGGATTCGTGTGCGAGCCAGAGAATGATTGAGGTTCAGTTGGGTTGCGAGTGGCTGCGGGTTGTTCTGTGCATCAGTGCGAACCCTGGTGGACGTGACAGCCCCCTAGTGAATAACACTCCAAATAAACAATGTGGGAATTCATTCTCTAGTAGTTTCCTCAGGCTCACCTGATGATTTATTTTTGAGAGCTCTCCATCCTGTTTTCACACAGGGGCGCTAGTCTTGAAGAATGTTGATGTAATGGAGGCAGTAAAACACTAAAAGGGGAGTATGATGACTAAGGGGTTGTGGTGACAAAAGATTCCTAGAACATGAGGTAAACGACCATCAATGCACCTTTCCTAAATACCTATGTCATGTATGAGTGAACAAGGGAAAACACAATACTACCTACGGTCGTATGTGTAACAATTTTCAACATTAAATGCCTCAGAAAATATAAGACTAGCTATTGAGTAATGTGCGTGTAAATAACATTTGTCTAATAGGGCAGAGGCGAGACCGTTTAAAAAACAAGCAGCACATTGACACTGAATGCATATAACATTGCCTAATAGGACAGAAGCAAAACCGTTAGAAATACAAGCAGCACGACGGCACTAAATACGTTTGCCTAATTGGGCAGAGGCGACACCATTTTGAAATACGAGCAGCACGATGACACTAAATGTGCACAGCTGAGAACGGTCTTTTCAGGCAATTACAACTGCTAATAGCGACTAGATAAACGCCGGTGAGCGGCGACAAAATACACTAAGGTTTACACATGAATTAATAAGTAAGAACTCTAGTGTTTACAAAACCACAAAAAATACTTGCAAGTATGCCCCAACTTCCTTCCCGGTTTTCCTGAGGAGAAAAAACATCCGTGACAGAAAATATTTTAACAGACATGAAAAAATTAGGAGATAATGGAAGGGACTGTAACTAGGCTAAATAAGGGCAGCAGGGAAGGAAATAACTGTGGAGGCTAAGGGCAAGGGCTTAGGGCTTTGACTGAAAACAGCTGACGCGAAGCGCGAGTCTCCAGATGGACTTGCTTAATATAGGGAAACACTGTAAAAGACTAGACCTGTAAAGTTGGTAGGGTGGTTTCGATGCAATTTCTTTAACAATCTAGGGGCATGAATGTTCTCTAATGGTTCCCAAGACCTGTCTAGCAGACCATAACCCTTCCAATCGACCAGGTAAAATAACTTGCGCCTCACCACTTTGGAATCCAAAATGTCCTTTACTTCGAATTCTGGCTGATCATCTTCGATTTCTACTGGAGTTGGTGCCTGAAGTAAACGAGTCTCTGGTTCAAATGGTTTTAATAGGGATATATGAAAAACTGTATGGATTCGCATTTTCTTTTGAAGTGTCAATCTCATAGCCACTGGGTTAATGACAGCCTCTATGATAAATGGGCCCAAATACCTGGGAAGAAACTTCTTGGAACCTTTCAGAGCCAGGTTTCGGGAGGACAGCCAGACAGAGTCACCCACTTGAAAACTTGGGGTATCACTTTGATGTCGATCAGCGAACTTCTTTTGAGATTCTTTAGCTGCAGCTAAACTAGTTTGAGCATTGCTTGTAGCTGTTAAGATATTGTAATGGAGGTTCTTGACCGCTGGCATCTCTTATGGTGCTGGAGGGTTGAATGCAGATGTTCGAGGATGCTGACCATGGAGAGTGTAGAAAGGCGTGAGTCCTGTAGATGAATGAACTGAATTGTTGTAAGCATATTCTGCCACCCACAAAATGTCCAACCAGGAATCATTGGTCCGGTGAAGCATACAACGCAAATACTGCTCCAAGTTCTGATTAGTGCGCTCCGTTTGACCATCGGTCTGTGGGTGATGACTCGTGGATAATCGTACATCAATCTTGGCCAATGCACAGCAAATCTACAATCACCAAAATAGTGTTGTAACCGTCACATGGAGGGAGGTCTGTGATGAAGTCCATGGATAAGGTATGCCACGGATTAGGCGGAACATTCAAGGGTTGAAGAAGACCTGCTGGCTTTTTCTTGGAGTTCTTATTTTGTGCACAATTTCCACAGGTCTGGATAAAACGAGTCACATCCTTACGCCAAGTGGGCCACCAATAGTATCTTTTGATCTTTTCCAAGGATTTGGTCACCCCTAGATGACCCTCAATCAATGAGCCATGTAATTTGAAATTACTTGATTTCTAATCGCCTCAGTAGGTAAATACAGACGATCTTGTTAGTAAGGCATTTCCTCCTGGATACTGAATTGAGTTCCTCAATTAACCCATGCTCGCAATTCTTCCTGAGTCAAATTCATCCTCACTTCATTCTGCAGGTCTTTGAAAAATGGATCCACAACATGCACCGACCCCAAAACTCTCTCTCCTGTGATGGTATTAGTGGGAACTGGGGGAACAAACGCCTCCTCTCCCTTGCAAATTCGAGACAATGGGCCTCATCACGACTTCGGCAGTAACCCTTAAATCCGGCGGTAGCACTATTACCGCCGGATTCAAGGGTCTGCCAAATCAGGGCTTTGGCGGATTTCGCCCCAGCTCTTGGCTGGGGGGAAATCCGCCGAAAGTTTGCGCTATTACCGCCGGCGGGAAATCCGCCGGCGGTAAGAGCGTGAATTTTCCCCATTGAGCCCAATGGGGAATGGGGCATTCCCGAAATCCGCCGGAAATTTGTGCTATTACCGCCGGCGGGAAATCCGCCGGCGGTAAGAGTCAAATTTTTCCCATTGAGCCCAATGGGGAATGGGGCATTCCCGAATGGGCTCAATGGGGAATGGGGACTTCCAAGTCCGCCCAACTTGTGATCCTGCGCTATTAGCGCCAGGGGCTATGGCGGTCGCGCTAATAGCCCCCGCGCTAATAGCGTTAGCGTTACCGCCAAGGTCGTGATCAGGCCCAATGCCTCAGCCTTACCATTACGTACTCCTGGTCGAAAGGTAATGATGAAATCGTATTCAGCAAGAAACAGGGCCCATCGCAGTTGTCGAGCAGATTGTGCCTTGACGGAACGTAGATACTGTAAATTTCGGTGGTCCGTGAGAATGGTAATTGTGTGTTGAGCCCCTAACAGCTAGTGTCTCCATTCTTTTAACGCACTCTTGATTGCCAAAAACTCCTTGTCAGTGATAGTATAATTACGTTCTGCGGTGGAGAATTTCTTAGACCAGAATGCCACCGGGTGTAATACCTGATTCTCTGGATTGTGTTGCGACAAGACAGCACCCATCGCAACATTAGAGGCATCGGTTTCCACAGTGAAAGGTAAACCAGGTTGAGGATGTTGTAATACTGGAGCCTAAGAAAACTTGACCTTTAAACTCTGAAAGGCGACATCAGCTTCCTTAGTCCATTCAAATCTTTTATTCTTTCTGAGCAGTGAAGTGATGGGGTGTACCAATTGTGAGAAGTTTTGCACAAAACGTTGATAGAAATTTGCAAAGCCCAAAAAGCTTTGAACCTCTTTTAATGACGTAGGGGCTGGCCAAGTGAATATTGCATCCACCTTCCGAAAGTCCATCTTGACTCCCTGAGAAGATAATACAAAGCCCAAAAATTCGACTTCGGAAACATGAAATGAACATTTTTCCAATTTAACAAAAAGCGAATTTTCACGCAGCTTCTGGAGAACTGCAGTAACATGCTTCACATGTTCCTGGGGATCTGCCGAAAAAATTAAAATACCATCAATGTAAACTACTGCGCAAATGTCCAGTAGGTCTCTTAAGACATCATTCATAAAGCATTGAAATGCTGCTGGTGCATTGCACAATCCAAAGGGCATCACTTGGTACTCAAAAAGGCCATATCTAGTGCGAAAAGCAGTTTTCCATTCATCGCCCTCCTTTATTAGAATTAGGTGGTATGCGCCTCTGAGATCTAGCTTGGTAAAAATCTGCACTCCCTTAATTTGATCCAACAAATTGGAAATGAGAGGAATGGGATATCGGTTCTTGACAGTAATTTGATTTAAGGCACGATAATCAATACAGGTCCTGAGATCTCCTTCCTTCTTCGGTACGAAACAAAGAGTAGAGGCAGCGGGGGATTTTGAGAGTCGAATGAAACCATTAGCTAAGTACTGGTCTAAATATTTCTTCAAGTGAGCGTCTTCCTTCTCAGTTAACGAATATATTCGATTACAAGGAATTTGTCCCCCTGGAAGAAGACCAATCTGGCAATCGTAAGGTCGATGTGGAGGAAGGACCTCTGCCAATTTTTCTTCGAAGACCTCCTGGAATTCCTTATACTCAGGGGGTAAGACACCAATTAGTCCAAGTGTGGAGTCGGTAATTTTCTTGTTTTGACCGGAACTCTCCAGATGATTCATTATACAGCATGAGTCTTCACATTTTGCGGCAAGATCTAGACTGCCAATCAATAGTTGGGTTGTGTTTCTCGAGCCAGGGCATACCAAGGATAATCTGAAATTGTGGAGCACTTATAAGGTCGAACGTAATCCTCTCTCTGTGTCTCTCCTGTCAAAGCATGGTGAGATTATCCAGGCGTTGTGTGACAGGGCCAGAAGCCAAGGGAGTACCGTCGACTGCAGATACATTTTCAGCTTCATACTTGTCCACGAGGGGAAAACCCATCTTGGATGCCAGTTTTGAATCCATGTAGTTACCGACAGCCCCGCAATCAATGTAGGCTTGTAAAGCATGCATTTTAGTGGGCTGCTCTTGACCAAATAGGATGATGGGGAATACAAAGTGTGAGGTCACTGAACCTTTTTCCATGCTCGACAAGCTGACCTCTAAACTTGTCGGGCACTGCAGTTTTCCGAAATTTCGTCCTTCTTTTCCTGTTTGACACCTCCAATGGGTTTTCGTGATGGTTTAACAGGACAATCCTTGAGGAAATGACCAGGCTTCCCACAGTAAAGACACAATTGCTGTTGCCGTCTTTTGTCCCTTTCTGCCTGCGAAATGGGTCCTCTGACAACTCCTAGTTGCATTGGTTCTGTGTGACTCTCAGTTCCAGTTCTAATTGGATTTTCTTTTTGTCAAACAAAATAGGTTCTGTTCTCGGAATGGGTAACGATCCACTCTTCGATCTTGTAAACGCTGATCTAATTGGATAGTTAGGTCAATAAATTCAGCAATACCCTCCGGAGGATTGACTACCTGTGCCAGCACATCCTTTAATTCACTGCGCAACCCTCTATGGAATAAGGTTGTCTTTTTCTCGGTCGGCCAACTGGTCTCTGCCACTAATCTATTAAAAGTTGCGACATAAGACAACAATTCTTGGTTTCCCTGCCTTAGTGAAAGCAACTCCTTATCCAGAGCCTGCCCTTGGGTATGGCGCGCAAATAGTTTTTCCATCTCTTTCTGGAATTCTTGAAGATTCCTTAAGATTGGATCATCCCTATTGACAAACGGAATACACCAATCTGCAGCATAACCGCCCAAATAGGATAGTATAAAGGCCACCTTAGCCTGATCTGTGGGAAATACCCCTGGGCAGCAGAGAAAATGTAGCCAGCATTGATTTATAAAAACAGCAAACTTCTTAGGATCCCCCAAAAAGCATTCAGGAGGTGTTAAAGGAATATTCCCCGGAACTATTACCTGAACTGGAGTAGGGGGTGCAACTGGAAGGGTGTCAAATCCCGATGAACCCTCCCGGTCCTCCTCATCACCTGTGTCTTCAATTGTGCTGTCATATGTCTCTGACTCCTTTTTGCGACGTGGTTTTCGTAGATCCTTGGATTTTCTGTCTTTCTTGTGATGTAGATAGGGACGAGCTCCTTCGGAGGCCACCTTGACCTGAATGATAACAAGGACTAGGGGAACCCCGAGGAGCAAGCTCCCAAAAATTCAGGGAAAAAGCCATGTAGGCGTAAAAAACCCTGAGAGGCCGAGTTCAGAGAATTCCCTGTTGTAGTCTGAAGATGAGGAATGATTCTTGCACTTGGAGTATTTGTAGATCACAACAAATGTCCGTGAAGTAAATGGAGAAAGATGAATAATAATTCTGACGAAGGCTGAACACTGAGCTTGACCGCGAAGTTAGGCAGTAAGCTTCCTGAAATCCAGGAGGCGAATGAGTACTGGATGCCGGGAATACTGAAAGGGTGATGTCCTTGGAGGTGAAGGTGGAGAGAACAGGATGCCGGAAAGCTGCTGAAGTACGGGAATGGAAAGGAAGAAGGAAGGAGGAGGAGGAGCACCAAGCAACAGGTAGGTTTGCAGGTAAGAAGTACCGTAAGGATAACAGCCGATTGACGGATGTACGGCAGATGGGGAAAAACAGAGGAAAGTAGAAGGGAAACGAAGGCAGCGAAAGAAACAAGGCAGAGTCACAGAGAAAGAAAAGGGTAGACTGGATGCACCGAATTAGAAGGCTGTGAAAGAAAGGGGAATCAATACGCGTGTAAAACACTTACCCGGCACCGTAAAAAGTAAAGCTGCAGAGGAAAGAAAACGGGAGCACCTAGGGGAGAGAAACAAAAGGAAAGGGTAAAAGGGATACCGGGCGAGACCGGTACACGGGCAGATAGTAAGGAAGGCAAGAGACAAGGCAGAGGAAGGTTCGGGCGAAGCCGGAAAGGCAGCAGGAGGAGAAATCTCCAGGGCAAAAACACAGCAGGAAAGCAAGGGAGCGTCACCAAGAAACGGATACAATGCTCAGACCCAGGGAAACACACACAGGAAATAGAACTACGGGCCATATTGGAAAAAACACTAGACCGTCAAGGCGGAACTCCAGCCACCATATTACAAGTATTTCCATCTTTGCCATACTTTCCAGGAGCATGGCATGACAGTATGCCCCCTCTTATGGGGTTTCCCACCTGGCTTGCCTGGGTGTAGGCGATGGAATCGTCTAATCAATCTGGTTGCATGTATATGAGAGCAAGGTTCCCATGTCCTCTCGGAACTAGGGTAACCTTTCCAATGTACCAAGTATTGAAGTACACCTCTCCTATACCTGGAGTCCACCAAATAAGACACTTCATATTCCTCAGGTATTTTTGGTAAAGTGGTAGAGTGTCTTTTGAAAGGCCTGTTGTATTGGTCTTCTACGTAGGCCTTAAGTAGCGAGGAATGGAACACGGGGTGTACTCTTCTGAGATTGTGAGGTAATTTCAACTTGAAAGCTACCGGGTTGATCTTGGAGAGGATCTCAAAAGGACCAATGAATCTGGGAGAGAACTTTCCCACATGAGTCCATCTAGGTAGGAATTTGGTGGCTAGCCACACACGAGTTCCTTCCTTCCAATCTGGATTGGATCTCCTCTGCAGATCGGCATACTTCTTATACCCCTTACGACTTTCTTCCAGGGATTGTATGGCATCTTTGTGGACTTGTCTAAGGGTGGTCAAAGTATCATTGATGGCAGGAGTGCATGAGGAGGAGGATCCTGACCAGGGTAGATGTTGAGGATGGTAGCCGTAGGTACACATAAAGGGACTCATGTTGATGGCAGTATGGTGGGTGTTATTGTAGGCAAATTCTGCTAGATGTATGAAGCCAACCCAATTGTCCTGTTCTCTATTACAAAAACAACAGAGATACTGCTCGAGAGTGGCGTTCAAGCGTTCAGTCTGGCCGTTGGATTGTGGGTGGTAACTAGATGACATGGCTCGTTGGACTCCTAACTGATCACACAAGGAAGACCAAAACTTGGAAGTGAATTGGGTACCACGGTCACTGATTATGGTTTGGGGAATACCATGTAGTCGCACAACCTCTTTCAGAAACACTGCTGCAGTCTCTGAAGCTGAAGGAGTACCAGCTAATGCCAAAAAATGAGCCAACTTGCTGTAAGTGTCGACTCCAACAAGTATGGAAGTCATACCCTTTGAAAGGGGCAAGTCCACGATAAAATCCATTGAGATCTCTTCCCAGGGTCTGGAATGTAATTCCTTCTGTTGGAGTAGACCGAGAGGTCTCTGTCTAGGGGTCTTGTTGGCTGGACAAGTGGGACAGGATGCTACATATGACTTGACGTCTTGCTGTCTGGAAGGCCACCAGAAACCTCTGGATAGTAGGTCCATGGTACCCTTTTGGCCTCTATGACCTGCTAGTGGGAGGTCATGACACCACTTTAATGCTTGAGTCTGCAAAGTCTCTGGTCGGGAGAAAGAGAGCCTGATCATGAAACAATAATCCTTCCTTTCCGGTAAGTTCATACCGATGGAGATCAGTAACCTTGTTATACTTGGTGTCTTCTCGGACCTCCTGAAGAAAAGAGTTGATAGTAGATATGAATCTCTTTCCTAAGAGCATCCTCTCTTGTCCTTGATATGCTCCAGTATCGTCTCCCCAACTGCGGCAGAGGGCCTCTGCCACATTATTCTGTGATCCTGGGATGTAGATGATTATGAAATCGAAATGAGAAAAGTAGTACGCCCACCTGGCGTGTCTGGAATTTTTACATTCCATTTGTTGCAATACCTTGAGATTGCAGTGGTCGGTACGCACTATAAACGGATGTAAAGCCCCTTGTAGCAAGTGCCTCCACTCTTAACAGGCCTGACGGATCGCTAATAGTTCCTTTTCTAGGACGGAGTAGTTCCTCTCGCTGGATGTAAGGGTCCTAGAAAAGTATGCCACTGGGTGTTCCAGCTGATCAGATCCCTTCTGTAGAAGAACAGCCCCCAAAGCACCTCCTGAAGCGTCAGCTTCGAGAATGAACTGTAAAGTTTGATCTGGTTGCATAAGTATGGGAGCAGTAGTGAACATGGCCTTAAGCTTACAAAAGGCTTCCTGAGCCTCGGCCTTCCATTGGAAAGGAACACCCTTTTTAAGTAGAGTGGTTATGGGCAAAACTATGTCGGAAAAATTATGTATAAAGCAGAGATAGAAATTGGCTAGACCCAGAAATCTTTGTATATTCTTAACTGTTGTGGGTTCTGGCCAACGTAGAATGACCTTGACCTTCTCTGGATCCATGCAGACCCCTTCCTTGGAAAGGATGAACCCTAGGTAGGAAACCTCTGTGGCCTCAAATACACATTTCTCAGGTTTAGCATAGAGTTGATGAACCTTGAGACGTTGGAGTACTTCGTAGACATGTTTGCGATGTTCCTTCAAAGTGGGAGAGAATATGAGGATATCGTCTAGATAAACCACAACTGAGATGTATAATAGGTCAGAGAATATCTTGTTTACGAATCTCTGAAAGACAGCAGAGGCATTGACTAGCCCAAAGGGCATGACCTGGTATTCGAATAACTCCAAAGGCGTGCGAAAGGCGGTCTTCCACTCGTCGCCCTTTCTGATTCTTAGCAAATGATATGCTCCACGAAGATCCAGTTTGGTAAAGAAAGTAGAGCCTTGTACTGCCTCTAAAATGTCTCTGATTAAGGGCATTGGGTATCTGTCCCGTACCGTCAACTGGTTGAGACCCCTGTAATCGGTACAGGAGCGTAACTCCGAGGATCCCTTTTTAGAGACGAAGAAGAGAGAAGCCCCTACCGGGGACTTGGATTCTTTGATCAAACCATTCTTCATATTGGTATCTAAGTATTCCTTCAACACCTTCTTCTCATGCAGGAATAGAGGGTACATTCTCCCAAAAGGTATCGGTGAATCATTCTTGAGGTCAATACCACAATCTTCTGGACGATGAGGAGGCAGGAGTTTGGGAACCTTATCTTCAAATGCCTCAGAAAAACCTTGGTATTGGACAGGAACTGTAGATACGGTGGTCTGTGGTAGACTAACCGATTCGCCCGACTGGGTTTGACCTTCAAGCGTACCAGCGTTATGCTCACTACAGAAGGTCATGTCAAATCTCAACTTGTTAGCCCTCCAATCAATCAGTGGATTGTGCAGTCGGAGCCAAGGTATCCCAAGTATCACTGGGAAATGGGCTGCTCTTATCACGTCAAATTGTATGGTCTCCAAGTGTTCTCCCATCAATAACTGAATGGGCTTGGTCTCCATCACAATGGGTCCTGATGACAAAGGTTTACCATCAACTCCTTCCACTGGAATGGGTCTTGATTTTTCTTGCAGTGGAACAAAATGCTCCTTGTCCCAAGTCCCATCTATAAAATTGCTGGCAGCACCACAGTCTAACATGGCGAGGAGGCTTAAGGTAGAACCAGAAGGAATAGTGAAGGCTATGGGAAATACCATTAGTCGGCTGTCTTCTTCATTTCTTGGTTGGGTGTTGTTGCAGGGTTTAGAGTTGTTCTCCCCGTTATCTCCCCTGCATAGGAACGGGATCTGGCATTTCACTGACGCCGTGGCGGAACCTCAGGGCAAGCTCTCAGAAGATGTTTAGATGAACCACAGTACATACATAAGTTCAAGTCGCGTCGTCTCTGACGTTCTTCTGGAGTAAGTGGACCTCTCATAGTGCCAATTTCCATGGGTTCGTCAGTCTGCTCCTTTTCCCTTGGGGTGGGATGTATGCTTAACTGACTAGGCATACTCCGACCTCTTCTCTTTTCATGGCGTCTTTCAGACATCCGAAACTCAATCTGTAGCACCAACGTAGCAAGTTCTTGAAAGGTATTAGGTCATGCCACCCGAGCCAATTCATCTTTAATCTCCTCGTGGAGACCTCTACGAAATATGGTTAATTGTGCAGAATCTGGCCACCCTGCTTCTGAGGAAAGGTGCTGGAACTTGGAAATGTAAGTCTGAACGTCTTGTGTGCCTTGACGTACATCCGACATAGCCTCATAGGTGGACTATTGAACTTCTGGGTGTTCGAATCTTATCTTGAAATTCTGTTTAAATAGTTCAAAGTCATTCACAGAGGGGTCGGCACTGGTGACCAGAGGTGTAGCCCAAGCAAGGGCGCTTCTGGTTAGGTTGGACACCAAGAATCCAACCTTGGCATGACCTGTCTCAAAGGTCTTGGGGCTGAAGGTGAAATATATGGAGCAAGCATCTAGGAATTCCATTAAGAGTTTGGGATTGCCATCAAACTTGCCAAAGGAGAAAGGCATGGGGGTTAAATCTCCTCGACCTTCATCACGGACTGCTACTTGCTGGCGCAAAGCCACATTCTCGGATCGTAAATTCTGTACTTCTACAGTTAGTCCTTGAATGGCGTTACAAAGTTCCTGGTACTGTTCTACGGAGGCCATCAATTGCGTTTGGCGTTGTATGCTGTCAAATCCCGATGAACCCTCCCGGTCCTCCTCCTCACCTGTGTCTTCAATTGTGCTGTCGTATGTCTCTGACTCCTTTTTGCGACGAGGTTTTCGTAGATCCTTGGATTTTCTGTCTTTCTTGTGATGTAGATAGGGACGAGCTCCTTCGGAGGCCACCTTGACCTGAATGATAACCAGGACTAGGGAAACCCCGAGGAGCAAGCTCCCAAAAATTCAGGGAAAACGCCACGTAGGCGTAAAAAACCCCGAGAGGCCGAGTTCAGAGAATTCCCTGTTGTAGTCTGAAGATGAGGAATGATTCTTGCACTTGGAGTATTTGTAGATCACAACAAATGTCCGTGAAGTAAATGGAGAAAGATGAATAATAATTCTGACGAAGGCTGAACACTGAGCTTGACTGCAAAGTTAGGAAGTAAGCTTCCTGAAATCCAGGAGGCGGATGAGTACTGGATGCCGGGAATACTGAAAGGGTGATGTCCTTGGAGGTGAAGGTGGAGAGAACAGGATGCCTGAAAGCCGCTGAAGTACGGGAATAGAAAGGAAGAAGGAAGGAGGAGCACCAAGCGACAGGTAGGTTTGCAGGTAAGAAGTACCGTAAGGATAACAGCCGAATGACGGATGTACGGCAGATGGGGAAAAACAGAGGAAAGTAGAAGGGAAACGAAGGCAGCGAAAGAAACAAGGCGGAGTCACAGAGAAAGAAAAGGGTAGAATGGATGCACCGAATTAGAAGGTTGTGATAGAAAGGGGAATCAATACGCGTGTAAAACACTTACCCGGCACCGTAAAAAGTAAAGCTGCAGAGGAAAGAAAACGGGAGCACCTACGGGAGAGAAACAGAAGGAAAGGGTAAAAGGGATACCGGGCGAGACCGGTACACGGGCAGATAGTAAGGAAGGCAAGAGACAAGGCAGAGGAAGGTTTGGGCGAAGCCGGAAAGGCAGCAGGAGGAGAAATCTCCAGGGCAAAAACACAGCAGGAAACCAAGGGAGCGTCACCAAGAAATGGATACAACGCTCAGACCCAGGGAAACACACACAGGAAATAGAACTAGCGGCCATATTGGAAAAACACTAGACCGTCAAGGCAGAACACCAGCCACCATATTACAAGTGTTTCCATCTTTGCCATACTTTCCAGGAGCATGGCATGACAAAGGGAGGCTGATGGATTGACTGCGGGCAAGGGAACTTGACCAGCCTGTGTCTGCAAGAGTTGGCGTACTAATTCTTCAGTATGATCCCTGTTAACTACTAACTCCCTGCGCAGTGCACTAGTCTCAGAGCGAGCGGCATGGACTTCCGCTCTTAACTCCCCTAATAACTGAGCTAGCTGATCCACCTCAGGAGTCTCCATAGCGCCCCGGCAGAGTGAATTCAAAATGAGTCTTTGCGTTCTGTAACGATTACCTGAACTCTGCGGGAACGCCCCTGGAGCTCCTGACAATTCCTTTTCTCAGTGAACAGAGATTTCTGTAGAAACATTAAACAATAACTTTCCTTAACATGGGCCCCCTAGTGAATACCACTCCAAAATAACAATGTGGGAATTCATTCTCTAGTAGTTTCCTCAGGCTCACCTGATGATTTATTTTTGAGAGCTCTCAATCCTGTTTTCACACAGGGGCGCTAGTCCTGAAGAATGTTGATGTAATGGAGGCAGTGAAACACTAAAAGGGGCATATGATGACTAAGGGGTTGTGGTGACAGAAGATTCCTAGAACATGAGGTAAACGACCATCAATGCACCTTTCCTAAATACCTATGTCATGTATGAGTGAACAAGGAAAAACACAATACTACCTACAGTCGTATGTGTAACAATTTTCAACATTAACTGCCTCAGAAAATATAAGACTAGCTACTGAGTAATGTGCGTGTAAATAACATTTGTCTATCTCCCAAGTACGCCAAAAAGAGAGCTGCAGCTAAAGGACACCCCTGCTGTACGCCTCTTGCTGTAGGAATTAGTGATGATAGAACTCCTTGTTGATCTAAATGTACACGCATGGAGGTATTGGTATTGAGTGCCTTAATGGGAGCTAAAAGGGCTGGTGGACAGTTCCAGGCTTTGAGTTTATTCCACAGGCAAGCTCTATCGACTTTGTCGAATGCTTGTGTTAGATCAATGAAGGCGATGAAGATTTGAGGCCCTCCTTCTAACACCTTGTTCTTTAAGACATTCAACAAAAGGATGTTGGCTGCTGTACCTAAATTCGTTTTAAACCTGTTTGAAAGAGGTCATCAGAAGGCACTTGTTTAGCCCAGGCTTCGAATTTGTCCAAAAATAGCATGCCAAAGACCTTTCCTATCGAATCTAATAGGGTAATGGGCCTATAGTTCGCCGGATCGCTCTTATCTCCTTTCTTGAAGATTGGCACGACTAATGCGGATTTCCATGAGGGTAGAATGGACTTAAATTCTGCACATCTCTCAAAGATTTTACTGAGGAGTCTTGACCATTCTTCAGGACAAGATTTCAGATCAGCGTTTGTTACCCCATCAGGCCCTGAAGCTCTGGAGTTCTTTAGAATTTTGATCCGATCTTCGATATCTTCCTGGTTGTTTAGTTTTACCCAGTGTGTGGTTACTGCGGTTGAGGATGACATAGGCTCGGTGGGTGGGCATAGAAACAGTTTCTTAAAGAAAGTCGTCCACTTTTGCTCACTTATGCAGGTTATCATCAAGTTTTCTATTACTGGTGATGTGGATTTTAGAAGAGTCCAGAATTCTCTTTTTATTGCTGCAACTGCTTCGCAGGATTATGTGAATAAAGTTTTTGCTTTTCGTTTGACTCTTCTCATTTCTCGTCTTTTAGTCACAAGCAATTTGTCATAGGAGTGAATAATTTGCAAATTTGGACTCTGTTTACAGGTGGAGGCTTTTTTGTATTAAATCACATTTTCCAAGGCTTAAATCGCCTGGCATGGTCAGATGGGCATGTCTTCGAGTGTTCCATGAACATAAACTTATTTTTTTTGTCGAAGCCTGTAGATGATGATCTTTCTGTAGTAGTTGTACTGAGGTATTGGATTGCTATTTCTTTCTCTGAGTTGTTAATACATTTGGGAGTCAAGACCACATGCCTTGTGGTGAGGTTCCCTTAGTTATTGACCTTGTTGTGGTGTGTTCAACATGGACATCTTGAGAGATAGATCTTACAATAGGTATATCATTTACTTGCAGAGTTCTGGCCTTGGATTTCGCAAAGGTGGTTCATACGTGTTACATGCAGGTTTCACAACTGTTGATTCTTTGGTTTCTCGATTGATTTTTTTAAAATCTGGTTGAGAGCGAGTACTGCTCTTTGATGGTGTGTCAACTTTTGACTTAAACTCTGCGACTTTGTGTGATTTATGCGACAGTTCTCTTAACAGTGTATAACCTGACTTCCGATTAATTAGATGATGGTTATTTTGTTCGTTTTCATCATTGGTTGAGGCACCACGTGAAGAGCTACTTCTGGAGGACTCACTAAGTTCATATCCTAGTTTGAGGAGGTCAGGAGCTGCTGATTTCAGTACCTGTTTCACCCTTGTCGATGCTCCATGCAAGTGAGCTCTTGCTTTTTAATATTTGTGACTAGGTTCCACTATTAGTAGTTCAACTGATTTGATCCGTCGAACATTTGAGATGTAGTTAAAGAGTGATAGAACTGACCTCTGGTTTAGAATATCTTCATCATGATTTTCTTTGATTTGTTCTAGTTTAAGTATCCATTTCGCTTGATCACATTTTTTTGGTTTCTCATTGTATATTTGGGTTCTGGATCTGTAATGGGTACTAGTACTAGGTTTTTCTTTGAGGTTGAAATTTACAGAGATAGGGGTTTTATAGTCTAATTTCTGCCTGTCGCTCTGTTGTACATTTGAACCTGACTGCTTAGTCTTTGAGTGTTTATTTGCCTTGTGGCTATCAGAGTCATATCGGCTGAAGTGTGAGGTCGGTCTCTTGATAGTTGATCAGGAGTTACTTTGTTCTGGGAGGACCATTTGGCCTTTTTATTGAGTTTGCTACACCTGGCTTCTAAGGTGTAATATGGAGTGTCTGTGTTCTCAACATGTTCATTGCACTTTTCATTTAGTTTAAGGTTTGTCTCTTTTCAAAACGAATTTATGTCAGCAGACGTTGACACTTGTGGGGATAAATGGTCTGATAGGTGTTGACTTATGTTCATAAGATTGTCATATCCAAGAAAGTCATAGATTGATTTTGGTGACGGAGATTGTGTAGGTTTTGAGAGTTTTAGTAACGTAGTTGGAGGTGATTCAGATCTTTGAAGTGTAGTTACTTGTTCTGTTTGTATATTCAATTTTTGTTTGTTTCGAGACGACTGGTATTGAAATATTGGTTCTATCGTAGGTTTATCTAGCTTGCTCAGAATTACAGTAAGAATTTCCTTGATGGTGTCAGTTTTTGCCACAGGTAGCTTTTTCACGGAATTCAGTGGATTTATTTGCCCAAGTAGAGTTGGATGATTCTCACCAGTTAGAGCATTGTGAGAGGTCTTAGGACGCGTCGCTTGGTTGGAAGTTAACAAGTTAGAGGATGGACAAGCCTCCAGGTTACAACTTGGTGGACAAGCACTCGTGCTGTTGACCGTCAGATCGATCACTATGGCTGTTTGAGTTCCCATCTCTGCTCGTTTTACTGCCGCTAGGGTTTGACTAGGTGGCACTTTGGGCGATGTTGTCAGTTGATTCTGAGATGCTGGCGACGACATAGCTTTAGTTTCTAGTGCCATGATGTATGCTTCTAGAAATATTACTTTGGTGTGAATCATTGCTTGAAGTGTTGTATGATCTTTTAAGGAATCAGCAATTGCTTCATATAGTTTGGTAAAAGGCCTAAGTGCAATCGTCACTGCAGACATGATTGAGAATATGTCAGGCTTCTTCGTCGGAGTGTCAGAATTGCTGAGACTCGATTAATTTGTCAAAACTCTTTTTGACAGAGTATCAGGTTGAGAGTCTACAACATCTGATCGATGAGTTTTAGATAATCTGGATGAATCTAAAGAGTTTCTTCGAGGTACATAACAATGGGGCTGGTTAAAATGATGGTCGTCAAATAATCTATGTTGGTTACTTTGTTTCTTAGTCCGATAAGTACATTGTTGTTTTTTGATGAGGTCAATGCTTTTTGGACACTTGGATCAGTAACTAGAGGATCAGTCATTAGACTTTCGTAGTTAGACAGGGGTGCTTGTATTTTGCCCTCAGCCTGGTTCGGCTGGGCCTGGTCGTTGACAGTTACTGGGGGGGAATCATGCTCATCTGGGTTTACGTCCTGATTTTGTGGTTCTAAACTGACCGAATAAGTCAGATTCTCTTCAGTTGGAAAAGTGGCAATTAGAGGTTCATGTAATGAGTCTATCGCTTCTGGAAAACTGTTGTTTTCATTTAAGGGTATTGAAGACACTGCAGGAACATCATCTTCGTTTGTGGGTCTGGGGTTACCTCCCAGTCGTGCTTGGTTGTCTGTTGAGGAAAATGGTTGATGGACGCTCATTTCCTTGGCGGTAGCAATCTTGCGATATTTTGCAAGGGGGAGGCATTCTTTCATAGCTTCAAGTATTTCTGCATCAGAGAGTTCTAAGGAGGCTATCCTGTTTTCTGCTCTGGTTGTAGGGCGTGAGTGAAAAAAATCAGTCAAAAGATTACACACTCCGCTCATCTTTGTTTTCCTTATGTTTACTGATGTTTTATGGGTGCACCCATGTTCAGATAGTATAACCGAAGGGCACAAGTTTTTAGATGAAGTTTATTTACGATGCCCTTTTGATAGCATAAGGGATTTTTTGTTTGTCTTTGTTGATGAAACAGCCAGGGGCCGTTGCCGCTTTTTCAAATTGGGTGGCTGAGATTGTAATTTCCAAAGTGGTCTGCAAGGCCACTTTCACAGATTTACAGGCTGGCTGAGGGAGTTTTTCACAATCTGTATCAATTGTTAACGAATCTGTATGGACTTTTGCAAACACAGTCATGGATCTTGATTGCACTGATGATGTGTCTCCTTTAGGTGGTGCACTACGTGGAGAGATCAGTAGATTCACTTGCACATCGTGCGAAGGGACCGCCTCCCAACGCATGTCTTCCAAGACGGGTCCACTGAAGACGCTTCTCCCGGTGAGACTCGCAGGGGAGCGCAGCGTCTCAGCAGCTCGGACTGTGTCCTGGGCGGGTGTCGTGCTCACTTCGCAGGAGTATGCGGCGCACAAGGCAACCTCCCCAGTATGTCCCGCAACCTGCTCATGCAGCAGACTCCCTCCGGGGTCTACCTCCGAGAGGTCCGTGCAGGGGCAAGTTGGGAAGGAAACTCGGGCTACATGGACATCACCCTGGCCCAAACTCAATGAGTCCCGCAATGAAGGGAGTAGACATCCCTCACGAGGCTCGGCGTCCATGCTAGCCATGCCTCTGGACACCACGCCCCGAGCGCCCACCTCGAGTGCACATTCGTCACATCAAGGTCACCGGACTTGGGGGTCATGGACAAACGCGGTAATGAATTTGATGGAAAGGTGCTTGCAAACATTATATTGTCCTTAACAACTGCAGTCTTGAGGTGTATTGTTGGTTTGCCGATTTCGTTCTGCATGTCTTCAATGGTGGAATGTTTCTTTGAGCTCCTTAAACACTGTGTCTTATCATCTTATTTATGAGCGGAGACGGGGGCTACCGACCTGCCTGTCCTGACAGCCATGACTGCAGGACTGCCACTTGCCGTCCACTGCGCGGCCGCTCCACGGCTAATAACAGTCTTTAAGCAGCACAGTGGGTCCACCAACAGAGTAGGAAGTGAGAAAAGACTCTGGTTTGCAGGTCCAACAGAGTTTACCACAGGAACAGGATTGCCACTCGCCGTCCACTCCGCCGAAAAACTTTTCCAATTCTTGTTATCTTGATATTATACTGAAAGATGATTTCTTCAAATTAACCCCCACTTGCCTCCAGGACAATCTTTAGCTATCCATGCCCATAGCAGCAAAAACCAAGGAATCAATGGAGAGTGAGAACAAACGTGGGGGACAGTGCTGTGCTAGGACTACCGCTAATGCTGTCGCACACAAGCACACAGCAAGACAGTACACTTCCACAGGTGCGCGTGCCATCCTTTTTTATATCTTGTAAAATGCTAAATGTACTGTAGAAGGCACATATTTATCATACAGTTTATATATTTCTGTACAGTGAATATATTCCACACATTTAGGGAGAGTGTTGACATCTAGGAAAGTTGCAGAGATTGAGCACACTATAAAATAGGTCTGTGAGAAAAAGCAGTTAGAATCAAAATATCTTTTTGTTAAATGGCTGAAATATGAATGTATATTAAAAATGAAATGCAAGACAATCCGTGACGAATCTCAAATTCAACACTCTTGGCAGCTTGCTTACACGCACAGGCAAGTGTTTTAGCTTTTAAATATCTCAGCTCTGGTTAAGTCAGAGACCAGGACGCCTATGTGCATGGAACGGTGCACCAGTGAGCATTGTGGACAGAGCCTGATCAAAGTTTATTTACCAAGAGACACTTAGTGGTTAACAAATAGGCAGTGTCTCACACAGGAAAATAGTAGTAATATGCCCCAGAGACTAATTCAGTTTGTCTCTTAAGTGTGTAAGGGAGGGAATGGCAATTTGTGCCTAGCCTATTTGTGGGAGTGAGGGGTCGTTTCGGCCCTCCTCACACATTCAGCACAAAATAACCCACTTGCTCACGCATTAGCGAGGGACGCCTCCATTGCCCATATGCTAACATTAGCATAAGTGGGGCTATTGCAGTATACACTTGGCTTCCATTTTGTGTGCCCTCGACTCCATCTTTGGACTAGGCCTCACTTCGATAATACGAAAAGGCTTCTCTCCCCTGTGCAGCGTCGCGCACAGTGTGCTCATGGTCCCCCACCTTTTTCTCCACTATCCGAAAACCTCACAAATCCCTTCCCACGGATGCGCCAGGGATAACTGAAACAAATGATAGAATGTATCATATCACCCTTCCTCTGTGATCACTGTCCTGTGTGTGAACCAGCTCAAACCATGACTTGTAGCTCATCCTTCTCCACAAAACCCACTTCTCCCCTTTACCCCCCCTGTTGGAAAATTACTACCAATATAACCCTGTGCCCTCCTAAGGTATTCTCTTGATGTACCAGAAGTGTGACCCTGCTGTGCAGCCCACCCCAGAGTGCCCCCACTAAACCCAAACCTCTGTCGCAGTATATTGTGCCCTAAAACTAACAAATGTCAGTGTACCCCCCACTTGCCTTGAAGTGCGAAGACCCACCCCTTCACCCAGGTAATCCTTCAGAACAAGACCCCTAAGCCCTGTACCTCATAAAAGTCCCAATGAAGGATGATGTAATCATGTGTATACAATTTATAGGGTTTCAACATTTACTCAAAGGTATACTAATGATTGTTGTTTATTATATGTCTAGTGGTAGTTTCTCATGCCAGCTTAGTTAGTGTCAACTCTACCTCGCCGTGACCTAACCCTCACCCTTCCCAGACACAGGCAGCTGGACCTCGTGACACTCACCCTCCCGCCATTTGGGCAACCTATCCGGAAGAAGCAGTGCCTACAACGACATATGTGATAATAGGACTGGACACACATGGATGCGAATGGAGAACAGTGCTGTGCATAGACCCGAATATAGCTTTGCATGATGAGGAATTGTTCACTGACAATGATACTGATGGGAAAATTATAATGGAAATAAGTGTACATAGTGACATAATGATCCAGCATAGAGAAATACACAACCCTCTCATGGCTAGCGTTGGTGCACCAGCCACCATATTTGATGAAGATATGGAAAAGGTACTGCAGAGTTGTGAAGCTGAGGTGGGAAGCAGTCTGCAGCAGTCCAGCACAGGAGTCTTTCTACTGTGCTCTACGTGTGAGGAGGAGCCTATATTTACCCACACCTACCGCGGAGCGGTGAGCGGAATTCTGAAGCTGAGGTGGGAAGCAGTCTGCAGCAGTCCCCTGCAGACGCGGAGTCTGAGCCGCATGGAGCCTGACGTGAGACCGCAGAAGTCATCTAAACCCACGTGGCTGATGGCGTCCGGAAAAAAAGGGAGGAGCAAGGTCGTCCCTCAATGAGTTCGGTCTCCGGGCTAAAACGAGCATGGCCTCGGTGACTGTAGAGCCCATCGCGCAAAGAACCAAGTCCCCACCCCCTTCAAGGGTTGGTGGCGGAGACCCTAACGCTACCAGTACGAAAGCGGACGGTGCCCAACCAGAGCCGAGTGAGCAGATCTCAGCGTCAGGAAGTTCTGCCGTGACACTGTCCCTGAAGATCTCGGCACAAGCAGAAATGGAAGAAGAATCTGCAGAATTTGCATCTACTCGAACACCGACTATAGAGGAGCCACCAGAGGAGGTCCAGGGTGACAACCTTACCGTCACTTCCTCCTCTGCAAGCCCGGTCGGTCCCACTGCTGGCAGCCCGCTGTCCGCCGGTAAGGCGAGTGGCGCCTGCGCGAGCGCGGTCGGAGGACGGCGCCTGCCTGACGCCAGGGGGAAGTCCAGCGGTGGTGGAACTCACAAAGTGCGGAGGGGGAGGCGGAGGGGGGGCACACAAACCCGCATGGGAGTGCCTGGGAAGTTGGAAGCACAGTCCCCGCAAGCAGAAGTCCGTCACGATCCATAGAGAGACCCAAGAGGGGAGGCACAGAGGCAGAGTCTCCTGCCAATTCACCTCCCAGAGCGGTTCTAAACCAGCAGAACTGGCCTGGAGAGACTGCACAAGAGCAGTTGGGACACCAAACGGGGAAATATGGAACCGGAAGGAATGGGGAATCGGAGTCTAGTGGCCATTCTATGCAAATAAAGTCAATGATGCATAATAACACCAGTGGAAACGCGATCACCCCACAAAGGCAGGGAAAGCGTTTTATAAGGACAAAAAGAAGATCCAATGAGTGTAAGCCTATCATGGAGATCAGTGGCAGTGAAACAGAATCCGACATCGATACGGACATTGACGGTCTTAAAAAAAACGATGAGGCAGTGATTGAAGTAGTCACTGACACTGACAGTAACGTGTCTGGTGACTCGGAAGAAGAAATAAAGGTAACAAAGGAAACATACATAAATCAATCAAAACCGGAAATGGTAGAAAAAGGCAAAAAAAAAGGATCAAACTGCAAAACCCTCATGAAATAGGCGAATCAAGGGGCAAAAAAAGCGCCAATCAAAAGAGCCTCCAGCAGACAGCCACCGAAGGAACAGAAGGTCAAGAAGGCTATGAGAAAAAGAGGAGTCCCATTCAAAGGGCTGCCCACTCCTCCCCTGTCATGTTCATTAAAGGCTTTCTTTACCCAACATCACAAAAGAAAGCTACTCATAGAAGACGAAGTGTCTGACGCAGAAATGCTCGAAGTAGCACGCAAAACACCACCTGCACTAAAGCAGAGAAAAACGGAAATGGACGCCAGCGCATCCAACAGGCAGGAGCGGGCAGAAGGGGTGGTACCAGAAAAGAGGGTGAAGGACACCGAAGAAGCTCATAAGGGCAGTGGGGAGATGGTCGGGAGGAAACGGGAAAGCCCAGTGCCCTTCCATTAAAGCCTCAAATACAACACCCCAAGAAGGGGGCTCAGGAGATCATAGGTTCGCTGGAAGAACCGGTGGAGGGTAACGAGGAGGTGATGGTTCAAGCAGTCCAGCCACTTAGGAACATAAACCAATGACCTGAGTGCACGACAGAAAGGGAACAGCGTTTGGCATGGACAAAGCCCCATCTGGCGACGGGCACGCCAAACAATTCACCCACCGAAACAAGGGAGGCGCCCAAAGTCCTCTGGGAGCACGTCCGCATGAACAAGGGGTCAGCGGGGCTCTTACTGGCAAGAGATCAAATTCAGAGTCCCCGATTAGACTACACACAAACAGAGCTTTAAGCTGTAACGCGAAGACAGGAACAAATTCAAGAATCTCCAAAAAAGAGAAGATTAAGCGACATTGCAGCCTCGATGCAGAAAGAGTCCCCAAATAAGAAACCTGACATGATAGCAATTATGTCAGCAATGTCCATTGTGCTAGCACCGTTCTTCAAGTTATACAAAGCGATTAAAGAGGATGTTAAAGACAATACCGCAATTCTATCAAATATGATAACCAAATTGTCCCATGTGGAAAGTTACATCACCGCAGTAGAAGACCGAGTAAGTGTCCAGCCGACCAACTGGGAAAGCAAAATTGCAATGCTGGAAAGAAAGATCGAAAGCATGGAAGCCCTAAATAAGGAACTAATGATACAAAGAAGCAGTCTGAAATCAAAACCCCATGAGGCGCAGCCACAGCCAAAGAACAAGGGAACATTTCTGTCAACACCTTCCACAGAGAAAAGGGAAGTCAAACTCGGCCAAATTACAAAAAAAAACGTCCAAGTACTATTTCAACAGTCAGAGGAAACAAAAAGTCTGAAAAAAGACTTGAGACAGGCCAGCGGCCCATCGGAGATAAACATTGTCTGGGTGGGGCCACAAGAAAAGGATAAATACGTTAAACCAAACAATCGGTGGGTAGAAGATGGCACAGCCAGATCGCCCAGAACTACGGAGGAATTCTTGGACAGTTCCGACCTAATGAATATGTCAATACATGTAGAAAACGAGCAAACAGAGAATAACGAAGATACAAGAGACGTAGTGATAATCAGGGAACCCGCCACTCAAATAAAGGAGCGGAATGGGGTAAATGTAGGGGCAGAAAAAGATCCTGGTCTTAAAGGGCCCATCACGCATTGACGGTAAATCCAAAGGACTTTGAACTCAAAAACAGACACCAGCCAATGATGAAAAACATGAAGAACAAACCAAAAGAATATACCACAAGAGGAAGCCCACACAAACACAGAGAGCAAAGATCCGAAAGGGTAAAGCAAAATAATATAAAAGAGGAGATACGAGTGTTCAAGTTGGAGCAAATGGGCACAGAAGGAGGATATTTGATACTCAATAGACCAAAAGTTTTGAACATAACGAAGAAAACGAAAACATTAAAAAAAATCAGAACGGAAGACGTTAAGCTAGATATCACATGGAAAAGAGGGCAAAGGCCTACGTACATCTCAAATCATCGGGAATTGAACATATCTATCAACAGGCATATGAAGAAATCGAATCTCTGGGCTTCCGCCTGACTGAGCTAAACATGACAAGGGAAAGAAGGTGCTCCCCAAAGGAAAAGGCCGGAAGTCCTAAATTACTAAAACACTATAAATCGAAGACGGAAGAGCGATATCGCCAAACCCGCTGAAAATACGCCCAGGAGCATGAAGAAGCCTGAAAGGACCACCGTGACACCAGCCGGGAAGGTGTACGAAAGAGAGAGAGAAGCGGGTGGGGTAAAGCAACCCCCGACCCAAGTTGGTCCCGAAACATCAGGGAGAACTGGGACAGGGATCATGGACAAACATCGAACAGTCCGTCCAGAGACAAGTATCGAGAGACGCGGAGGGTCGCAGTGGAAGATGTAAAGACAAACAAGGACAAGAAAAGAACCCAGGCTAACAGCGAGGTGGAAACATCGGCTCAACGCAAATCAGGCCCTTGGAAATGGTTAACGCAAAGTTGGAACAAAAACACAGGAAAATAGCAACGACCAGGGTCGTCCAGCGTCCCCGAGAAAAATTCCAGAATTGGCGCAGAGAGGCCCAAAAAGGATAAATTCAGCTTGGGTTCGTGGAATACAAGAGGCCACGTACATCTGACGACAGTCGGAGAGGTCAACTTGGGCCTCTACGACATAATCTTTCTACAAGAAACATGGTTGGTAGATAAGCCAGCATTTGACGGCTATACCGTGGAAATTTCATCGGCGGTGAAAGGTTTGCTAGGTAGACCATCGGCAGTTCTCCTAGTGGCAATCAAAACGGGACAGGGGCTATCGGAACCAAGAAAGTGGAAAGAGACATATGAAGTACTGGTGGTTCTGACTACATGGCGACATTCCAATGATAGGAAGAAAAACACGCATCCAAATTCCCTAGCAATAATAAACTGCTATTGGAACCAGCAACGTATGTCCACAAAAACTTTCTGTGCAAACATGAGCGCCACGATTGACCAGCTGTATGAGGAATTCGAGAGAATCGAAATCATAGTATGTGACGATTTCAACGCAAAATGCACCTATCCGGGGAGCCTCCAGCCAGGAATCTTGCAGGGGAGTGAGATAAAAGAAGCAACCGAAGAAAGAGGAAAGGCGTGGAATGAAGTCATCAGAGTAAGAAACATACAAAACACAGCCTCTCTCTTGCCATCTCAATTAAACCTCCCAACGTGGGAACGCAATTCCTCGAAAGCTACCCTCGACTAAATTTTCATTTCAGACGGTTTTACAAGCGGTATGAGGAGTTTTGAGGTCCAAAAAACTCAACAAAGTGACCACAACTTACTGATTTGTACATGGCAAGGCAGTAGACCAAGCAAAGAGACATATGAAACAGCTATCGAAGCTAACGCCCAAAGAAGCCGACTCAGGATAACTGAAGCAGACATCGTGAAAATCAAACGAGCCTGGGACCTAAAGGTTAGCAAGAACCAGGCGAACAATATTGAGGACAGGCCAAACTATTTACCTCTGTTACTGGCTTTTCGAATGCAGGTGACTAAAAACACCAGGAAACCAGACACTGGAAGAGACGCGTACGACAAAGCATTGGTCGATAAAAGAAAAGCGGTACGAAGATGGAAAAGAATAGCCAAAAAAACGAATGCTCAGGAAGACTGGGAGAAATGGAAGCAGAAAACGAAAGGGTACAGCAACTGGCGAAAACATCACAAAGCATGCCAATATCAAAAGGACGCTGAGGAGATGATGGGCAAATTGCAATCAAAAAAATCCAGTTAATTTTGGGGCCTAATAAAATCAATGACCAATACCCCAAGCACCATGCAGAGTAATGCAGTGGCTGAGCAAGGTGGATACGATACCTAACCACGGAATTCAAGAGCCCGGACATAGTAGTGTCTATGGAGAAACAACAGTCCAATACACCCTGGGTAGACGTATCCGATCCAGCAGACATTGAAAGGACAATCAATACATTGAAAATATCTAGAGCCGCGGGCCCGGATGGTCTAACAAATGTGGACCTTAAACTGTGCCCAAAGGAATGGTCGGAAGTGATCAGTAAGATCTTTGAGGAGTGTGGCAGGAAAGAAATGATCCCGAAAACCTGGCTGAATGCGTCATAGTTCCAATCTATCAGAAAGGATCCCGAAGTGGGCCAGAAAGTTATAGACCTATCGCCTTATTGGATATAATAGGGAAGATTTTCGCAACTCATTTGCTTTTCCACTTTTGAACCTGGGAACAAAACGGACCATCGAAAGACTTCCTTCAAACGGGCTTCCAAAAAAACGGCAGCACCGTGATCAACATTCTACTTTTAAAAATCTTGAAAGCCAAAGTAAAGGAAGGGGCGCCCAAGATCTTTCTGGCCTTTGTGGACCTATCGAAGGCTTTTGACAGGATAGACCGGAACAAGCTATGGTCTAAACTACAAAGTAGGAATTGCCCGGAAGAGGTGATGGATCCAATAAAAGCCCTTCACGCGAGACTAAAATCAGGGTGAAATTAAACCAACAGGACACCCTATCCGAGGAGATCGAGGTAAACAGAGGTAAAGAGAGGCGTTAAGCAGGGCTGCCCATTGGCCCCGGCCTTATTTATAGCGTTTCTGGGAGACTACCAGCAGTCAGAAATTAAAATAAGAGCATTTCCGCCAAAAATCGGAAAAACAGAGATTCCCCGCCTTCTGTACGCTGATGACGTGATTCTGATCGATCAGACGAAAGTGGGGCTTCAGCGGAAACTATCCAACTTGGTAAATTACATCAGTGAAAACAACCTTGAGATAAATAAATTGAAAAAAAAATCTTGGTTATAGAAAAAGTCCCAAGTAAAACGAAAAAAAATCAGACATGGTTTCTCGATAACATCAAAATTGAAACCGTAAAAAGCATCAAATACCTGGGTGTACTGATGGACAGTTCCGGAACGGACAACACTTGGCAAAGTCAATTTTGGGAGAAAGTCAAGCGTCTGACCGCACAAACAAGAGCAGTGGACAGGAAGTATGGAAAATTCTCGCTAACTCCGGCGATAACTTTTTATAAAACAAAGGTAGTACCATCGCTCGTCTACGGAACGGAGTCTTCACTGTATATCCCGCGCCAGCTTTGGATAAAATTGGAGGGCTACGTATGGAAATCTATGTTAGGTCTATCGAAATCGACAGCTATGCCTGCCATTAGGAGAGAATTGGGCTTGGTGTCCCTAGCGTCTATGGTGGATCAAAGCGCTATGAGACTATTCAGGAAAATAATGTCGGACACCCTACGCACTTATGATATCCTTAGGGAAGAAATCGAATCAGGAAAATGTACAGCCCTAAACAAATGGGCGAAGGCTAGAAAAGATAAACTAACACAAATAGCCTGCTCAGAAAAAGACCTAAAGGAAAACCCAGATCGTATTAAACAAACAATGGAAGAGTGGGATTGGATTACTACAGTGGAAAAAGCTGCAGGAAATAAACTTCTAACCAACCTACCTCCAAGGTTCAACAAGCTGAAAAAACTGCAAAACTATTGCCTAAAATTCCCAGACAAAAAATGGAGAAACCTGTTTCTGAAAGCCAGATTAAATCTGTTACCAACACAGGAGATTATAGCCATCCGAGGACCCAGGAGCGTCAAGTCGTGTCGCCTGTGTGAAAACCAAGCAGTGACAGAACCTTTGAAACACCTAGTGATGGACTGTCCGAAAATAGAAAGGCGTACCTTCAACCTTTGCTCTCGAATGCGTGGATCTTGGAGCCCGACGATCTGTGGAATAGACTGATCTCAGGCGAAAAAACGAGCTGGACTGTGGCCATGGCAAAGCTAACAGACTTAGCAATGAAAAAAATGAATCTGCATGCGGACATAGAGAACCCACAGTAAAGAGTTGAACCATCACAGTGAATTGGGCAAAGACGCAAATCCCTGGTGCGTGTCTCCAATGTTAAACACGACCACGATAGGACAGGGGGGTTGCGTCAAGACGTTCCCTATGAAGGAAAAGAAAGCGTGAAGAAGTTTTGATAAAACTCAGTTCTTTTAATGAGTAAAATTCCCAAAAAAAAAAAAAAAAGGTACTGTAGGAATTATGGACTATAGGCCCACATGACGTAGGGCTATTGCAAGAAGTTACGCCCATAAAAATAAAATTGAAACCAGATGTGATTCTGCCTAGAGTAAAACAGTACCCATTGTGAAGAGAAGCAGAGGAGGGAATAAAAGAAACTATAAACGCATTATTACAACAAGGTATAATACTGCCATCAAATTCAACTTGTAATACGGCAATCTACCCGTTCAAAAAAGCAAGGGGCGGTGCTTGGAGGATGATACAGGACCTACACCCACTTAATGACATCATACAGAAAGAGTTCCCTCTAGTGCCTAATCCTGTATCCATTTTATGTAGCATACCTAAAGAAGCCACTTGTTTCACGGTCGTAGATTTGAAAAACACCTTTTTCTCAGTGCCACTTGACCCCAGTTGCCAGTGTCTCACAGCATTTACATTAGGGGGAAACATATATGAACATTGTAGATTACCACAGGGGTACTGTGAGAGCCCAAGCATCTTTAATAGGATTCTGCAGGAAGAGCTTGGTAATGTGGATGTAGAGAGCACGATTATCCAGTACGTGGGTGATCTCCTCATCTGCAGTAAGAGTGAAGAACAGTGCAGAGACGATTCGATTTCATTGCTAAATTTACTAGCCAAAAAAGGATACAAGGTGGACAAAGGTAAACTGCAATACTGCCTAGTGTAAGTGTTATACTTAGGACAATTGATTTCAAAAGATGGTAAAAGAATTATACCTGACAGAGCAGCAGCAATATGTCACACCATAATACCTAACACAGTAAAGGACATGCAGAAATTTCTTGGCATTTGTAATTATTGCCGTGCATGGATACTGGACTATGCAGCAAACACACGCCCACTATTGCAAGGGTTAAAAGAAGCACAAAAGAACAGCGCCCCCATAAAATGGTCACAAGAAATGATGATGCAATATTTCAAACTAAAAGACCTCATCTCACACGCACCAGTCTTAGTGAACCCTGATTATGACCGGGGAGTTCTACCTCTTTTCACACTGTAATGGAATACTGATGACCACAGTTCTAACACAAAAGATATCATTAGGCCACAAGCCATTGGCCTACTACAGCAGCACATTAGATTCAGTGATGCAGGGCCACTTCGCGTGCGAACAAGCTCTCGCAGCAGCGGCCTTCGCGATAGAGGAAAACGCCACCATAGTGATGGGCTGTTCCGTGACACTGTATGCAAAGCACTCACTGTTTGCCATTTTAGAAGGTCTAAATCAACTCTCACAACAAAAAGGGCAACAGCATAGGAGATCATAATATCCAGCCCAAACGTCCATGTGGTCAGATGTAAGACAGTGATTCCTGCCACATTCATTACTGAGCCATGCACAGTAGAAGACATGCAGGCACATGATTGTGCCACATATGAAGGAGAGGAGGACGACATTCCAAAAGCAAGTGAAAATGCCCTCGAGGAGGGGTAAATATACTTCGTAGATGGGTCAGCATCAATAGACAGTGAGACAGGAGAAAAACATGTAGGAGCAGCATTTAGAATTGGTTAGAATTGAAGGAGAAGAGTACGACGTTATTGTGCAGAAACGCCTCCCCTCACACTATTCAGCGCAGGCAGCAGAACTAATAGCGCTAATTGAAGCCCCACATACAGCTAAAGGGTGTGTAGTGACGATATATTCAGACTCAACATATATGACAACAACGGTGCACTCAGGGTTGTCACGATGGCGAAGAAGAGGGTTCAGAAGGGCAGATGGCTCGTCTGTACAACATGAAGCACAAACATATAATTCAGGGATGACTCTCAGAACACTACGAGGAGCACTGCCACGTCCTGTGGGGCCTTTTAGAGAGCTCCACATTGACTATGCAGCTATGAGAGAAAGATGTAATGGAGCAAGGTATCTCATTGTAATAGTTTGTCCCTTTTCACGGTGGGTGGAAGCTGGGCCATGTCCCCACCCCGAGGCAAAGTGTGCAGCAAAGTTTTTGGTGCGAGAGGTTTTCTCGAGGTGGGGGTGTATGCGATGTGATTAGTTCAAACAACGGCACCCATTTTGTAAACGATCTCTTCAAGGAGGTAACCACGTTATTAGGTGTAAAGCACAAATTAGGCCTCATTACAACCCTGGCGTTGGACCATGGTGCTATTAGCACCATGGTCCATGCCGGATTCCGCCATGGTGGATGGTGGATTTACCGCCCCATTCCAAGGTTGGCGGGGCGGTAAATCCCCATTCACCATGGCCCCTTCCCCATTCCCATTTTTGGCCCATAGGGCTCAATGGGAATGGGGAAGGCGCTAATTACGGCACCGTAAATTACGGTGCCGTAATTAGCACCAAGGTCCCTTAGCGGGTTGGACTTTAACGCCTGCAAAAAGCAGGCGTTAAAGTGTGAATCGGGCGTTAAGGGTTTAACGGCAACGCAGCCTTTTATGGCGCCGTTAAACCCTTAACGCCAGGGTTGTAATGAGGCCCATTATGTTTGATTTATCACCTCCAAGCAAACGGAGTGGTGGAAAAAAATCCACGACCTGCTCAAAAGTAAACTGTCCAAGTTGTGTAACACACTTAAAAAGAACTTGGTGTATTGCTTACCTCTAGCGCTGTTCCAACTCAGAACACAACAGAGTAAGGATCATCATTTGAGCCCACACGAAATAGTGAAAGGACAGCACATTCATACGCCACTTTCACCAGTAAGGAGAGCATCAGACGCTTACAGAGCTGCCACAGTGCTTGGGGATGAATTTACGGAATACCTTACCCAACTGACACGTGCAGTACGGAGTATAGCAAGGCAAATAGCACCTCCATTTACACAGGCTTGTGAAACAGATACAACAATGCCAGCACAAGGCAGCCCCACAGGACAGTTAATGCCAGGAGAAAATGTGTATGTGTGTAGTTTCATGCGGAGATGGAACTCCCCATGATTTCATGGTCTTTACGAGGTGATATATTGCACACCTACCGCAGTAAAAGTGAAGGGGTTGAAGTATTGGGTACATCTCTCACATGTGAGAAGGGCACACGATAGGAAAGCTCCCCAGAGTGAGCAACAACAAAGCCAAGTTTCCAAGTGGTTAAAATAGAGGCATGAAAAATGAAATATAAAATTAAAGGATTGTAGCGAGCATGCAACAAAGAAAATATGCAACAATAAAGAAATATGTATGGAAAATTGTGTTAAAGAAGCTTACAGCATACATCTCTCTCTCTTTCTGTCGCTTGCTATTTCTTCATGTCTTTCTACTGAGCTTACTTTTCCTAAGCACCTTTATGGTCTCTAATAGAGGTTAAAGAAATGCACGTAGAAAAGTAAATATCAGAAAAATTTGGTGTTTGTGGGGACATCATGTGATCGCGGGAGCGCGGTCTCGCGAGATCTCGGCTCAACGTGATCTTGCGGACCCGCGCTCCACGAACGGGGACTTTGGCTCCAGTGTGAGGCTGGCGGAGCGCTGGACAAGTCGGTCTGGACAGCGCTGCTCCATGTGAGGAGCCATCGTGACTGAAGGCCCAAGCCAGTACCAGCTCACTTCCAGGGCGTAAGTCCAATGCCAAGGGAGGCCTCCTGGGGGCCCTGGAAGTATACAGCGTGCAGCGCAAATGCACACCCTGCCTCCAGTTCAGATAACTAGGAGGCCTAGCCAAGACTGTGAGTACCTGCCCCGTCCCACGCATGGACCATTGCAACCCCGCGTTTTGTTAACCAATAAAGGCAGTTACAATTACCCTGGCGTCCTGTCGTCCTTAGAGGCCACAACATAACTGGCGACTAGGATACCTGAATACCCACGTACCCATCATGCAAGGCGCCACACCGCCCCCGGTGTTTCTCCCCTCACCCGGGACCCCGGCAATTCCGTGGATGCAGTGGGAGCAACTCTTCTCCACGTACCATGAGGCCATGGGTGGCACAGGATACGCCCCTGCCAGGAAGAAGGCGATGCTGCTGAACGCAATGGGCGTCGAAGGACAGAGCATTTTTGCCAGTTTGACAACTATACCAGTGGATGACAATGACAACAACGTCTACAAAGAGGCAATCCGTCGCATTGTAAAGCGGTTCACCAATAAGGAGAACATAGTCCTACACAGGCTGAGGTTCTACACCCGCAAACAAGAAGGGAGCGAACCTGTAGACGACTTCATTAACCGGATGAAGGAGCTCGCGTCCCTATGCGCCTTCGGCGAATACACAGAACAGGTCATCTGCGACATGCTGGTCGTCCACACCAACTCCAGGAAAGTACAAGATAAGCTCATACAAGAAAAGGAAGTGACCCTCGACAAGGCCATCCAAATCGCCAGGGTGGAAGAAGAGACCTCCAGCAGGTGCAAAGAGGCGGGAAGTCATACACCCGTACCCGAGCTGACGGCGCTACAATGGAGAGGGTGCAGAGACAAGCAGTCCCGCGACAGCCCCAGAGAAAAGGGCCCCAAGCAATGGGAGGTTCCTAAATGCTACAGGTGTTCCAGCACCAAACAAATGGCGAATGATCGCGACTGCCCCGCCAGAAACAAGGAATGCTCGAAGTGTGGGCGCATTGGTCACGTGGCTCCTGCTTGCACGTGGTGGGAAAAGACCGTTTCCCGCGTCGATGGCGACCGTGCTTCAAGCGACAAGGACGCGCATCAGGACAGACCGATGGTCGTCATGGTCAATGCTCTTCACGCCAGGAGGGAAAAGCCCCACTGCACCATTAAAGTCGACAGCATGGAAACACGTGTCATGGCGGACTCTGGATCGGACCTCACTATCCTTCCAATAGACACATACAAGGAGATGATGGGGAAGGCTAAAGTGGAGATCAGATCGACCCGGCAAAAACCGACGATTTTCGGTGGTGCAACCGTCGACCTACTGGGTTACGTCAGAGCCCAAATTGAATTCAAAGGGAGGTCTACCAACTCCAAGGTGTACTTCTCAACCAGAGGGCCCGCCGTGCTCGGGTGGGACGATCAACACAGACTCAGCATCAAACTAGACCCCAGCACTCCGGAACAGGTACTCATGGTCTCCTCAGGTGCAGCGCTAAACTTCAAGGAGTTGTTCCCAAGCCTGTTTTCTGAGAAACTGGGGAAAGTGAGAGACTTTGTTCACAAGATTCGTTTGAAACCCAATGCTGTGCCTGTGAAACACAAAGTTAGACCGGTGCCAGCCACGGCAAGACCAGCATTAGAGGCCCACCTCCGGAAGATGGTCGAAGAAGGGACCATTGAGACCGTGGAGTGGCTGAGTCCGGTGATTCTAGTCAAGAAGAAATCCAGCAACAACCTCAGAATATGCATCGACTTGCGGAGTCTAAACCTAGAGGTCGTTACCGATAGCTTCCCGCTCCCTAGTATCAGCGAATTTGTCTTGATGATGAAGGAGGCAGCAATTTTTTCGAAGCTTGACATGCGTGACGCCTATCACCAGATTCCTTTGCACAAGTCTTCGCGCCCCCTTACGGCGTTCATCACTCCATTTGGCACCTTCCAATACACCTGCATGCCGTTTGGGCTGTCCTCGGCATCGTCAGCATTCCAGTGAATGATGAATGCCCTCCTCAAGGACCTCACAAATGTCTCATTCTTTCAGGATGACATCTTCGTGTATGCCAAGGACAACAAGACTCATGACAAGGCTCTCAAGGCAGTCCTGCAAAGCTCCAGGAAGCAGGAGTTCATCTTCGACACGAGAAATGTGTCTTCCGAGTGGGAAAAGTAGAATACCTTGGGTACTGCATCTCGAGCAAAGGAGTGAGCCCCAAGAAAAACCTGAAAGAGGCCATAGCGGATGCCCCGGCTCCGAGGTCCAGAGAGGAACTCCGCTCATTCCTGGGCCTAGCGGAGTACTACGCGAAGTTCGTCCCAAGATTCTCTGAAACCACATCCCCCATGAGGGACGTTCTGAAGAAAGGGGCAACCTACTCTTGGTGCCCAGAGCAAGACGGGGCCTTCACTGAAATCAATCGCAGAATTCTGCACCCACCTTGCTTAAAGCCCTTCAACCCCGAATGGGACACCTGCATCACTACGGATGCCAGCGCATACGGACTGGGGGCCACCCTGACCCAGAAGAAGGGCGACACTGAAAACATTGTGGCATTTGCATCCAAAGCACTATCGCCAGCGTAGAAAAATTACTCCACTGTGGAGAAAGAAATGTTATCTTGTGCCTGGGCCGTCGACTACTTCAGGTCTTACGTTTGGGGCACTAAATTTAGGCTGGTCACCGACCACAAGCCCCTCATCCACATGTTGAGCCCAGGTGGCACCAAGACTGCCACCCCGAGACTGGCCAGGATCGCCGCAAAACTCCAAGAGTACACGTACGAAATAGCCCACATTGCCGGCTGGAAAAACGCACAAGTGGACTGCATGTCCAGGCTCCTGAACCAAGATGCCCCTGGGACCACATTCCTAGAAGACGAATGCGGTGTAGCCTCCATAGGCCACTTAAGGAACGGCGAGTATATGGACATGAGTGAGCGCCACTGGTAGGAGGAGTTCGAGCAGGACGATGCCCTAAGGCGCCTGGGTCCGCGGAGGGTGGCCTGATGAAAGGGCGATTCCCAAAGGCCTACGCCCTTACTGGAAGGTGAACGACGAAATCACTGCCATGAACTGTCTCATTTTGAGAGGCGACCGAGTGATCCCACCCAGCGGGATTCGCAAAGTGATACTGTGCAGAGCGCACTCAGGCCATTTGGGGTGCAACATGACCAGGCGCAGGATACGCGATGCCTACTGGTGGCCAGGCATGGTTCAGGACATACGACAAATGGTTGAAAGGTGCCACGAGTACACCAACAGCGACAAGCGCCTGTCCGTAAGACAAGCCCCCATGCTGCCCACCGAGGTCCCCAAAGGGGTGTGGCGAAAACTAGGATTGGACTTCATCGGGCCGCTGGACAGCATGCCCCCAGAACATAAATACGGGATAGTCACGGTTGACTACTTCTCAAAATGGGTCGAAGTTGATTTTTCTTCAGATATCACCACCAAAACAGTCATTGAAGCACTCACCGCCATATTCCAGCGCGAGGGCCTACCGGAGGAAATTGTGACGGACAATGGGGTCCAGCTGACCTCTCGTGAAATGGAGAAATTCCTCAAACTCAACAACATCCAACAGTGAAGAGCAAGTCTCTACCATCCTCAAGCCAATGGCCTGGTTGAGCGGGCGAACCGCTTCATCAAAGGGGCGCTACAACTAGCGCATGCCTCGGGCCTAGACCCATACAAGATGGTCAAGGAGGCCGTCGCAGCCCACCGCATCATTCCCAACGCTGTCATCGGCGTGTCACCATTTCATCTGCTAAGGGGGAGAAGGGCAGCATCCACACTGGTTCCACCGTGGCTCCAGCAAGTGAGACCTGACGAAGAAGTGGACATGGAAGACGTAGTCTTTCGTATGCAGCAGAGCAAGGAGGCCATGAAGACTCAAGGAGACATGCGGCGGGCTGCCCGCCGCACATCAGTTAACAAAGGCGACCTGGTCAAGATACGGCTTCCCCACAAGGACACTGTGACATTCTCCAGGTACAGCAGTCCCATAGAAGTCGCTGCCAAAGGGCCAAACCACATCTGCACCAGCGACGGAAGGAAATGGATCCTAGAAAGGGTGGACATGTAACGCAGGAAAGAACCTTTTGAACAGCCATGCTGGGAAGCCGGAGAAGACCAAGACCCTCCAGAGCCAACTGAAAGCCCTTGCCAGCCAGAAAGGGATGCCTCGGAGTCACCCTACGGCAGTGAGTTCTCAAGCAGCAGCTCCCCCGCTCCACTCAGAGAGCTGCAGCGGAAAGCAAAACAAGGAGGATCTGAATCTCCCGCACCTCCCCAGGAGTACTCCCGCAACCCTGCTCCACGTCTAGAACAAGGCAGACCGCAGAGGGAGAAAAGGAAACCCAGCAGGTTTGCAGACTTTGTTATGGGATGGCCCTCTGTCCTTTTCCCAGTAAAGGAGGTGTGTGGGGACATCATGTGATCGCGGGAGCGCAGTCTCGCAAGATCTCGGCCCAACGTGATCTCGCAGACCTGCGCTCCGCGAGTGGGACTTTGGCGCCAGTGTGAGGCTGGCGGAGCGCCAGACAAGTCGGTCTGGACAGCGCTGCTCCATGTGAGGAGCCATCGTGACTGACGGCCCAAGCCAGTACCAGCTCATTTCCAGGGCGTAAGTCCAATGCCAAGGGAGGCCTCCTGAGGGCCCTGGAAGTATACAGCGTGGAGCGCAACTGCACACCCTGCCTCCAGTGCAGATAACTGGGAGGCCTAGCCAAGACTGTGAGTACCTGCCCCGTCCCACGCATGGACCATTGCAACACCGCATTTTGTTAACGAATAAAGGCAGTTACAATTACCCTGGCGTCCTGTCGTCCTTAGAGGCCACAACAGTGTTTTCTTACTAAACAGTTTTTGATTATTCAAAATAAGATAAAGATTATGAGTGGATTTGTAAATAAGAATGTGCTATTTTGTGGAAAGAAAATGTGTATAGAAAAATATAAAGTATTTTATGATGTACTTAACCCTTTTATATCGCCCATTTAGGTGGAAATATGACGGAAAGGAGGGCCCTCACTAACAACAACTCCAATTTAGATAGTGATAGGGTAGATAATAGAGTGAATAGATACTATAATTATGAATGTGGCCTATACTTTGCTGCAATAGTGTTTGCTGTAATGCTATTTTGCCTTGGTATGTGCTGGAGTGTGTCTTTCATAATTGGGGATTTGAAAGAGGGGGAGAGTGGGGGTAAACCTAATACGAGAAAGATTGAGCCTTATATGGACTGGAGTTAAGGTTATTTGGTCACATAATGCCTCCCTAAATGATAGTCTTACAACATTGCATAAAAACCGAACTGTCAAAACCCCCGTTCTTATATATGCTGTTATAAATGACAACATTGATGATGAAATTAATGAATATGATGGTGATTATTCCCTGTTCGGTACGCCTGACCTGACATTCGCAAACACACATGCAACCGCAGAACCTACCTCATATGGCACTGATATGCACTTTAGCCCCATTGCCCCAACCACCCAAGATCTCTTGGTATCACAGTCCTGGCAAAATGATAATGAACGAGATGATGCAGCATGGTCAGACATTTTTCCTATAGATGTTATATAATGATCAAGGGAGGAGCAGGAGACGGAAAAGGGGGCGGGAGGGAAGAATTATGATGCATACCATGGCCTGGGATTAGACGAAATTGAACACCCCCGCCACCCCGACCAATCCAACAAATGGTACTCAGACATGAGCGCCACCGCCAAACAAGCAACGACCGAAAGATATTATGTATGCTCTCTCGTTCCTCATGCCTCTGGCACACCCAAAGTCCTTATACCTCAAGAAGTACCCTTGTCGGATGCCCAATGTTTGGTTCATCTAGTATTGTGTAGGATTCGAAGCACCTTTCAATCACACACAGTTACAATAGAAATGCTACAGAATGAAAAAACCTGCACAAGTAAACGACAAGGAGTGATTTGCATTAAAGAACCCTTTTTTGTTATCAGAGGGACACGGGTCACAGAAAACAAGTGGCATGACGAGACTATCACGTGCAAAGCCGAGGCATTGCAAGGCCTAATGGAAGAGAACTTTCAGTGGGTCAAAGAGACATGCACACCGGTCTGGTCCCAGCACATCGCAAAGCTCACGTGGGTTACAGCTCTCGAGAAACCCATTAAAACACAGAATGAAATTGGACATGAACTTTGTTTCCATAGCGAAGGGAGGGTACAGATGGGCTCTAACAGACAATGCAACAAAACGATCATCATTCCAGATATGAAATAAGGTACAGCAGCACTCATGGACATATATTGGGTATGTGGCAAGCAAGCATACCTGCATCTACCGCCTTCCTGGAGGGGCACCTGTGCCATGGACACACTGCATTCGGCATTAATGGTGATTCCAGAAAGCCAAATCCTAGGTGGGAGAGATTTGGCTGACATATCGACAGCGCCCAAACAAACAACAGTAGAGCCTTCCACATACGACATTCTGTCTGAAAACGAACTACAAGACAGGGGGCCTCATTATTAGAGGTAGCAGGTAGCCATGGTGCTATTAGCACCATGACTACCCCCTTACTGCATTCCGGGTCCGGGTTCCCGAAATAGGGACTTACCGGGTCATACCAACCTTGGAGGACCCGGTAAGTCCCCATTTCGGGAACCATTCCCCACTCCCATTCGAGCCCCCATAGGGCTCAATGGGGATGGAGCTAATAATGGTACCGCAATTTGCGGTACCGTTATTAGCTCTGAGGTCCCTTAACGGGTCCCTTCCATAACGCCTGGTAAAACCAGGCGTTATGGAAGGGACCTGCTAAGGGACCTCGGAATAGGGTGGTAAGGGATTACCAGCACTGGTGTCCTTACCGGTGCCGGTAATCCCTTACCACCTACCTCGTAATGAGGCCCAGGGTGCCTCGCAAACGACGGTCATCCAACTATATCTCCAGCAAGTCATCAGACCTCCTGGCTGAGATTCCAGATAAATACAAGCTCTTCAACTCTGCTGAAACATTTTTTGCCTCCCTCCTGGTGCCTGGTGCCAGGACTTCAAGCACGGACAAACCTCAAATGGCTGCAGATCGTCAACGTCATAAAGGTGGAACTTCGCGCCTTGCGCCTAATGACAATGCAGAATCGGTACATCCTGGACCATCTCACAGCAATGGACGGCAGTATTTGCTGAAAAATCGGGAGTGCCTACTGTACATTCGTACCTTCTGAAGAGCGGACAATGGGACCCTTTCCCACGTCATCTCGGCGGTGCATAGTTTGGGGGAAAGAATGCGGAAGGAAGGAGGAATACAGCCGAGCAACTGGTTCGAACATTTTTAATTGGTTGCCATCCTGATTCCGTGTGATGCTGAACATTTTTGTCCCAGTCATCGTTTTCCTTTTGGATTTTTCTGTGTGTGTCAGATGGGCATTCGATGTTGTGCTAAATCAATGCCTAGTTCCGCAATGATAATGGTAACAATGGGCAAATCGACAACAATAGCGAATGTGAAAGATGCTCAAATGCAAACCGGGGAGTCAGACCCCCCTAAGTATTGCCTGACAGCTGTATACCATCAGCAGGGGGACAGGGTGGATAAATTATACCACACCACCATTAAAGAGCCACGTGAATTACAATGGTATAGGGAGGTGTGGGTGGACCTGGATGGGGACGTGGGAATATACATGTCATGTACACCTGATGAATACGCCAGGAGGGGTCAAAGCTTACAAGGTGTTTGTAGGGCTTGGATGCCAATAAAAGGGACTCCCGCATGGGACGAGGCAGTTCAGGAAGCAGAGTACTAGCGGAGTGAAAATAGTAATAAGGATTTGTTTGTTACTTTAGATGTAACAAAAGGGGGAATGTGTGGGAGTGAGGGGTTGTTTGGGCCCCCCTCACACATTCAGCACGAAGTAACCCACTTGCTCAGGCATTAGGGAGGGATGCCTCCATTGCCTGTATGCTAACATTAGCATAAGTGGGGCTATTGCGGGATACACTTGGCTTCCATTTTGTGTGCCCTTGACTCCATCTTTGGACTAGGCCTCACTTCGATAATACGAAAAGGCTTCTCTCCCCTCTGTAGCGTCGTGCACAGCAAGCTCATGGCCCCCACCTTTTTCTCCACTGTCTGAAAACCCTACAAATCCCTTTCTCACAGATGCGCCAGGGAAAATTGAAACGAATAATAGAATGTATCATATCACCCTTCCTCTGTGATCACTGTCCTGTGTGTGAACCAGCTCGAACCATGACTTGTGGCTCATCCATCTCCACAAAACCCATTCCTGCACCCTTACCCCCGCTGTTGGAAAATTATTGTCAATATAACCCTGTGCCCTCCTAAGGTATTCTCTTGATGTACCAGAAGTGTGACCCTGCTCTGCAGCCCACCCCAGAAGGCCCCCACTAAATCCAAACCTCTGTCGCAGTATATTGTGCCCTAAAACTAACAAATGTCAGTGTACCCCCCACTTGCCTTGATGTGCAAAGACCCACCCCGTCACCCAGGTAATCCTGCAGAACAAGACCCCTAAGCCCTGTACCTCATAAAAGTCCCAATGAAGGATAATGTAATCACGTGTATACAATGTATAGGTTTTCAAGACTTACTCAAAGGTTTACTAATGATTGTTGTTTATTATATGTCTAGTGTTAGTTTCTCATACCAGCTTAGTTAGTGTCAACTCTACCTCAGTGTGACCTAACCCTCACCCCTCCCGGACACAGCCAGCTGGACCTTGTGACGCTCACCCTCCTACCATCTCTGGGCAACCTATCCGGAAGAAGCAGCGCTTACCATGACATATGTGCCCTCACTCCTCAGCCAATCCTGCACTGTTGTAGTACCCTTTGTTAGCTGCGTCATTTATGACGTTGTTTTACTTCATAATTTCTTGTAACTGTATTGTTTGCCAGAGAGCTCTTGAGGCAGCAGAGCTCTCTGGATGCCAACTTTATATATGCTTACTAATCTTGCAACCTGTTCTCCTAGTCTCATTCCCCACTGGGGTGTGTTACATTTTATTATTCTGCTTTGGTAAGACGGGGAGTGAGCCTTTACACCTATAAGACCTTTATTTGAATCAAATATGAATATATTTCTTTATGTCTCTGCTGTCTATATATATTGTTTTGCTTCAAAAGTGCACAGAAAATATTTTACAGCCCCAGCACACAAAAATGAAAAGACCTTGAACACCGAAGGTCAATTATATTCACAAACACTCAGCTAAAACTGTAAAATGGCTCTTTACGGCCAGTTATTCACAAAAAGCATACATGAATGAATAAATGCAATCAAAATAATGAAGGAATGTTTAATTACTACACATATGAAGAATGTAAAAAGTTCAAAAATACTTCACCATTGAAGCAACTGCAAAAGAAATCCTCATCTCACCAGGAATGCACTGAAAAGCCCCAAAACAGGCACAGGCAGAGAGAGATTCTTGCATCAACGGGCATGAAAGCAGTATGTCCACTCTTCCAGAGAAGCTTTCTGCCTGACCATCCCAGTGCCCCTCATTTTAAGCCTCCCACAAATGCGTGATGGCATTTTCCAGAACTTTCTGGCTTTCTAAGTCTCTACCTGTTGACAGTTCCCATGTGCCCCCTGGCCAGAGTGACCCATTGCAACCCCAAGAGGGAAACACTTCCCTTTCTCACGAAAGCTCGAAAATAGCTACATAACCTTTCTTCAACTTTGTAATATTCCCTTGCAACGCTTTCAAGTACCAGCTGGCACCTTCTTCAAAATAGTCCTTGAAGCAATGCAGAAGCAAGAAAACATGTTTGCCAGTGGAATAATACAAACCACGTTACAAGTTCACATCAAATGCAGCTTTCAATTAGACCTGATGAAAATGTACAGATTGCCCTAAGGCCTGAGGAAAATGTCCATTATGGCTCTGGGAGCACCCACAATGCACTGCACACAGATGCCATGTTTTAATCAAAAGCATCACAACCCAACCTTGGACATTTGACTTCCATAACTCAGTGGCACTAAAGTCGGCTTCTGAAACTGACAAAACATTATAACTAAACTAAAAATATATTTAATACAACACACATTTAAATTATAACAATTATACAAATACAAGCAAAGGCATAACACAAAGTTCCTCCAATATCTGGAATCCATAAAAACAGCCAATCCCACCAATTTCCAGTGTGGTATTGTTACCTTTTTGATCAAGTGCTCCAAACTTTGGATGTGGTTTTCCACAAATTGGGAATGGTTGTTAGGGAGAATTCACATTCAATGGCTAATTTCCCTTACCTATAGAGTCCCCCAGCAGCTTTGCTGGATTTGAAGGGTTTGTTTTTTTCTCCTGCTAAGAGTGAGACTCTTTTTCCCACTCTTAGGCATTTTTGATATGTGTGTTCTGGGCTATTTTTGTGTTTAATGGGGTTTTTCTCACCCCCATAGGAACCATCTTTATTCACATGTGTTACACAGCACCCTCCGTGCAGTGACACAGGGGTGTCGTAGCGACCCCCAAACATAGACTCCATACCCTGGGACTGACTACTGTCTCCCAGGGCATGTAAAGTCCCCATTGACTTTACTAGTCAATTTTTACGAATTAAACCAGTACAACCCATCTTACTATGGAGGTACTAGGAAGGGTTAATAGTTTTTCCCTTATGTTCATTTTCGAGAGGCTACCGTACAGTGCCTCTCTCAAAAGTTTCTGGCTGGTGGCAGTGGTTACTACCGTAAATATTCAACCGCAAATATTTTCCTATGGGATTTTCCCATACCGCTGGTGTATTTTTTCTTTTTTTTAAACTTAAATTTTTATTCAGGTTTACAGAAAAAACAGTTTTCCCATGTCCCCCCACCCCGCACCCCCACCACCCCAACTTGTGCCCACCCCCCCTGTCCTGTGCCCAAGCCAAGTCTGTTGTGCCGGGAGACTCGCAGTGTGTTCTCCTTCCAAGTGTGATGTTGCTGGTGTCCTTAACACCGTTAGGCCTGATGCCGTCCCGCCCCGGGTGCTGAGCATCCCTGTCTGCTGAAGTACTGCTCTCTGCTTGGGTCGCCCCACTGGGACCGAGTTCTCACACCGGAAGGATCAGTGGACCTCCCAACCCCATGATTGTTGTATTCCGTACCAGTTTGTGAGGAAAGCGCTGATGTCATTGTTCACCATGGCAGTCAGTTTATCCATTATAAACATGTTTTTAACCTTTTTCATCCACTCTTCCTTGGAGGGTGGCTCCGGGCTTTTCCATTTTTGTGCGAGGGCCACTCTGCCCACCCGCAGCATTGTCTCCCACATCCTCGGGTACCTGTGGACTTCAACTTCCTCTGGGGGGAGGCCCAACAGCATCGTCAGAGGATTGAGAGGTAAGAGTTCCTCTATCACTTCCGCCATCCAGCCCCTCACCAGCCCCCAGTAAACCTGTGCCTTGGGGCAGTGCCACCACATATGACTCCTGGAGCCTGTTTGCCCGCATCCCCTCGGACACAGTGGGGACACCCCCGAGAACATCTTAGACAATTTCACTGGGTCCCTGTGCCACCCCTGCAGCACCTTGAAATTGTGTTCCATATCGGCCGTGAAGAGGTTCCCATGGAAGGCGATTTTGAATATTCTCGACCAGGAGTCCTCTGAAATCTCCTCTCCCGCCAGATCCTCCCAGAACTTGCGGAAGGTTCTCCTTCCCTGGAGGTCGTATGTATTGAGAATTTTATACATGCTGGAAACCGCCCCCTTCCTTGAGGTCGCTGCATCTATGAGCTTTTCAAAGGGAGTTAGCTGTCTACTCAGACTGGAGCCCCATGATTGGTCACATAAAATACCCTTCAAACGGAGGTACTCAAAGATAGACAGGGATCCCTGGCCGAGTGCGTCCCTCAATTCTTCATAGGGCAGGAATTCGCCCTCCCTGAACAGCTGTCCCGCCCATTCCAGACCTTTGTCCGACCAGACTTGGGTGGACCTGAACCCTTTGCTACCCAGGTTGAGGGGGTGCCCCCAGAGGGAAGACATCGGGGATGGCCATGTAGTGAGGTGCGCCGTCTGAGGACCCTCCTTCCATATGTCCCAAAGGACTCCCAAGGTCGGGTGGGCTTTCAAGTGGCTCGGGATTGTTCTCCGTGGGGCCCACAGGAGGTCGCGTACCTTCAGGGGGTGGGTGTCCATATCCTCCAGATACGACCAGTACGTCCCCATTCCCTCCTTCATGTGTTCCAAGAGGACTCGTAGCTGAGCAGCCCGACAGTACAGGCTGAAGTCCGGGAGTCCAAACCCTCCCTCCTCCCTGGGCAGCGTCAGCGTAGTCCTCCTGGTCCTCGGGGTTTTCCCCTGCCATATGAAGTCCCGAGTGGAGTTCTGTAACACCCTGAAAGTCTGCTGTGGGACGCCAGTTGGAAGTGCCGTAAAAAGGTATAGGAGCCGCGGCAGTACATTCATTTTGACCGCCATCATCCTGCCATACCAAGAGAGTACCATCCCTCCCCACCTCTTCAAGTCCGATGTGATCCCTTCTATTATGGGGTCATAGTTCGCTGTAGCCAGTTTAGTTAAATCCCGTGTGGGGAGAACCCCCAGGTATCGGATTTTAGCCTTCCCCATTGCAATCCCGTGGAGTCCATCCAGGGGGTCTAGCCCCGGGTCTCGGAGTCTCATGGGGAGCAGGACCGATTTCGAGGCATTAATCTTCAGGCCCGAGAAGCGGCCAAATTCCGTTATCAGGTCCAGCAGGGGGGGGGGAGCGAGGAGCTAGGGTCTACCAGGTAGACCAGAATGTCGTCTGCGAACAAGGAGAGTTTAAATTCCACCTCCCCCCTGCTAATCCCTTTAATCCCTGGGTGGGCCCTGATGGCTATAGCCAGGGCTTCTATCGTAAGGACGTATATCAGAGGGGAGAGAGGGCACCCCTGTCTCGTCCCTCGGGAGAGAGGGAAAGCGTCGGTCAACTCTCCATTCACTTGGACCCTTGCCGTGGGAGCTCTGTAGAGGGCCGCTACCCAGCTCATAATGTGGGCCCCAAAACCCATCTTCCTCAGGAGGAGATCCATGTATCGCCACTCGACTCTGTCGAACGCCTTCTCTGAGTCCAGAGAGAGGACACTTGCGTTAAGGTCCGACTGTTGCGCAAAGTGGAATAGATCTATGGTCTTGCGTATGTTATCCGAACCCTGTCTCCCACTGATGAACCCCATGGACTAGTTTCGGAAGTACTCCCTCTATCCGCCTCCCCACCACCTTTGCCAGTATCTTAACGTCAGTGTTAAGCAGTGATATAGGGCGGTAAGAGGCACATTCTGTGGGGTCCCTCCCCTCCTTAGGTAATACCGCAATGATGGCCCCCATCATGGAGTCGGGGAGAGCTCCCCCCTCTAGCACCGAGTTGAAGACCCTCACCAAATATGGGATTAGGGAAGATCGGAATTTTTTATAAAAATAGACAGAGAACCCATCGTCCCCGGGGGAGGTGCCCGCTTTCATCCCACCTATGGCCTTGTCCACCTCATCTTCGGTCACTGGCCCTTCCAGCCCCTCGGACATCTCCCTGGATAGAGCGGGGAGCCGAACGGAGCTCAAGAAATTCTCTATCGGGGCGTTTCCCTCATCGTATTCGGATGAGTACAGGGCCTTATAATATTGGCGGAAGGCCCCTCCGATATGGGAGGACTCGCAACCCAAAGTTCCCTGGGCGTCCCTCACCTCCCTCACCATTCTGCTCCTCTGGACCGCCCTCAACTTCCATGCCAAGATCCTGTCCGCTTTGTCCCCCTTCTCGTAATACTTTTGTTTTACCATCTGAAGACTTCTCTCCGTTTTGTGGATAAGTAAGTCTTTCAGCTGGAGTCTAGAATCTTCCAGGGCGGCCACTCGATCGCGGTCCGGGACCCGGTCTGGGGAACCCCTCGGTTGGAGATGGGCAATTTTTTCCCGCAGGGTCCTCTCCTGGGCCTCCCTCTCCCTTTTTACCCTTGCACCTTTTTGGATGAGGATGCCACGAAGAGTCGCCTTGAAAGCATCCCAGAGCGTGTGCATGCCTACTTCCCCATTGTCATTTAACTCAAAAAATTCTGTTATGGCGTCCGCGATCTCCTGGGCATGAGCCTCGTTCTTCAGTAGGGCATCATTGCATCTCCAGCGGCCCCTGCGCTCTTTACACCATCCCCCCGATATTGTCACCCTTACCATGTCATGGTCGGACCAGGGTACTGGATCGACCCTATAGCCTGTAACGTGCGGGCGAAGGGTTTCATCCACCAAGATATAATCTATCCTCGAGAACGAGGCATGGATGGCCGAGTAATACGTAAAAGAGGGGACCCCTGCTCTGGGAGACGGGATTGAGTCCACAAGACCCAACTCCTCGTTCACTCTCCGGAAGGTTCGCGCCGTGGGTTCCTCCGCGGGTCTGGGGTTCTGGGGGCCCACCCTCTTCCTATCCATGGATGGGACCAACACCATGTTAAAATCTCCCCCCACCACTAGCGTGCCCCTTACGAATAATATTAGCTTCTCCTTGACCTCCTCCCAGAACCTGGCCTGGCCCTCATCCGGACCATACACTACTGCCAGTGTCAGGGGGGCTCCTTGTAGAGTGCCCCTCACCAGTAGAAAGCGACCCTCGGGGTCCTGCATGGTAGCCTCATTAATGAAGCGGAGGCCCCTGGCGACCAGGATAGCCACCCCTCTTTTCTTCCCCTTATGGGATGCATATAGGACCTCCCCTATACCTCCCCCTCTCATTTTGGGTTCCTTCCCTCTCGCCCAATGTGTCTCTTGTAAGAACAGCAGGTCCAGCTTCGCCCTCCTGAATTCACGACAAACCAGGGACCTCTTGGTGGGTGTGTTCAAGCCCCGCACGTTCAGGGAGCCCACCCCCAGAGCCGGTTGGCAGTCAGCCATAATCTAAGCCATCAAAGCTGTTGGACACCTGCTTAACAACACTGTTCGTTATTTGCTCCCGAAGTCGCACTGGTCGGACTGGTCGGGCATTATTCGGACATTCCCTCAACTTTTTCCCTAATCCCCTCCCCAACCAACAACCCCCTGGCAACTTCGACCCCCCCCACCCCCCTACCCGGCGTCCAGCCATTTAGTTCCGCCATTCCTGGCATTAGGCCGGACCACTAGTCTGCCCTATCCGTCCGGGCACGCTGAGCTAAGCTCGTTGTTATGAGCCCCCCCCCATTTTTCCCCCCCAACTTCGTCCCCACCTTACTTGCTGTCCTGGGGAAATGTGTGATCAACCGGACCATCGTTGCGCTGAATCCCCCATGGACCAGTCGTCCCTGTTCTCAGTCATCTGTGTCGTTGCGCTCCCCCTCCCTCGCAGTCGGAGGGGTGTTAAGCTTCCTATATTTTCTTGAGCCGGTTTTCCTCCTCCTGGACCCGGGACGGTCTGGTGGCCCCTCCCCCAATCTCGCCGGGCCCACCGGGCCTCTTCTGGTGGTGGGCTCAGTCACATAGTCCTGAATGGCCCCTCTTATGTCCTCTTCCGTGGTTAGCGACGTCCGTTGGCCCATGTATTCAAAGGTCAGGGAAAATGGATACCCCCACCTGTAGCGTACTCCTTTGTCTTTTAGTAGTTGTGTTAGGGGGCGGCACATTCTCTGCTTCGCCAGGGTGTAGGCTGAGAGGTCTTGGAATATCGAGATCTCTGCACCGTTGTAGGAAATTGCCCCTGCTTTCCTTGCCTCCTCCAGGACCTTAGCCTTGTCCGTATAGTAGTGGAATCGCGCAAGGATCGATCGGGGGTTTCCCGCTCTGCCGCCCGCTCTGTGCACGCGGTCGAATATCAATTCCGTTGTCATTTCTTTGGCAAAGAGGAGGGTGATTATGTCCCGCACCACCCGGATTAAGTCTCTCTCCGTCTCCCCTTCCACTTCCGGAACCCCAAAAAATCTAAGGTTGTTCCTCCTTTCCCTATTTTCGTAGTCGTCCATCTGTCTGGCCCTTTCCTCGTCCCTCTTCTCCAGGGCAGCCAGCCGCATTTCCATTTGCACTTCCTGGATGGCTGAGGTCGACTGGTCGGTCTCCACGCGCTGGAGCCTGTCCTCCATCTTGTCCACCCTGTTGTCCATTTTTTCCAGCTTTTGCGCGATGTCTGACCGCATATCCCGGATCTCCTGGAGTATGGATGCAAATCCCTTCTCCATGGCCGTGGCGGAATGCGATGGAGTTTCCGGGTGGGACATGGCCCCGTGGGTCGTGGGGTTCTCACTGTTTCTCCCAACCCCTTTGTAGCGAAAGGATTGCAAGGCCTCCCGCCAGTTCATGCAGGCATTCCACGCACCTGTTTCGTTGTCTACCCCTAACTCGGGGCCAATGGGAATGTCCTCCGGGCCCGGTCAGTGGGGGCCGGAATCGGGCCCTCTGGTGGGCCCGGGCGGTTGAGGGGGACCTCCAGGCGGGCACACGCCCCACGAGGGCCAGGTGGGGGCCTCACACCTGGGTCCGTTCCCCAGCTCTGTCGGCTCCTGGGGTACTGTTGGCGGGCACACGCCCTGCGAGTTAGTGCAGGGGCCTCCACCTACCGGGGGTGAGTCTCAGGTGGTTCCGTCAGCGTAGCTGCGCTGTACCTCTGGATTCGGGGGGGGAGGGGCGGGCCGTTGTCAAGAGCCCTCCGGGTCCTCAAGCCCCGTCGCCGTCGTCCGTCTCTCTCCCGGTTCCAGGCCTCAGGGGGACCAGAAGGCACTTCGCTGGGGGAGAGGATTTCCCCGGGCCTCACTGCGGCTCCGGCCCTGCTGTGCTGCGTTGGTCCTGGGCGGGCGGCTTTTGGGTTTCCGCTTGGCAGCGGGGGCCGCCCGTGTCACGGCGCCTCCCGCAATCCACACCGCGGGGGCCGGCGGAGCACTCGTCCTAGTCCGCTACTGCTGGGGGCCGTCCGCGGCTACCCTGATCGCACCAGAGACCGCCCGGGGGAGCAGACACCAGCGTCCTTATCCCGCTCGGGGCCCGTGTCCCCGGTCCTCGCGTCCACCCGCGGGGCGGGCCGAGGGCTTTCCGGGAGGGGCCTGCCGGAGTGATTCCTCAGCCGAGGGAGTCGCCAGGCCCCTCTGGCGTAGCCTCGTCACAGGCCGTGTCCGTTCTCCGGCTCCTCGTGGTCCCCGAAGTCCGCTCTTTCGCGCGGGGAGTGCGGGGGGGGGACCGGCCGCCAGTCCCGCGCTGTGGGGGGGCTCAATCCCCGACAACTGGCCTCGTACGGCGGGAGGGCAACGCTCAGGCAGCCATTACCTGCGCGCCCCCTGGTGGCCTCTCCCGCTGGTGTATTTTAATATTAACTTTCCTCCGGTAGGTTTTATTTTCCATAACTTTAATATAACTTCTTTCTCGTGTCTTTCTCTAAACTCCTAACCCAGGTCGGGGATCCTTTGTTCGTCCTTTTGACGGGCTTCTGCCAAGAAGCCCTCCTTTCGGCGCCACTGAGTCTGGAGTGGGTCCATTGTGTGGGAGGGGAAGTTAGACCGCTGGACATGGTTGCCTCGGCAACCAATGTCGCACTCTATCCTGATAGGCTGGAGGGTCTCCCGCCAAGGTGACCACTCCACTGTGTGAGTGACAGCTAGGCTGTATAAATGGGGATCTTTTTGCATAAAAGCAGGGTCCTGAGGACTGGAAGAGCAAGACGTTGCCACTGGAACTAAGAAGCCAAAGAGGAGAGAAGCCAAAGACATCTGCAACGACTGAACCACCGGTGAAGCCCTGCTGCAGCGTCTCACCACTTTTCTCCACACGACGAGAGAAGATCTTCATCTGCAAGAGCCTTCTTCCCTTGAGCTGGTGGGGCCAATCAGTTTGCCAATCACCTTCCCGGACCTGCCTTGGTCGAATCGCCAGTACCCTGTACTCGGAGTCCGGATAGCCAGGCACCAGTCCACCTGGACCGTGATTTAAAGGAGCATACCTTTTATTCGTCGGGCAGCACCGCGGCTGGTTTCATCCCTGGATAGTGCAGTAACTTGAACCTTCCTCCATGACGAGAGCCTCTCTTCCTCTGCTGGATCCCCCGAACTGCAGGAACTACCAGGAACAACCGCCACCGCAGGAGCCACTTCTTCATTTTAAAGGTACATTGTTCCGCCAAATGTCCATTATGGCTCTGGGAGCACCCACAATGCACTGCACACAGATGCCATGTTTTAATCAAAAGCATCACAACCCAGCCTTGGACATTTGACTTCCATAACTCAGTGGCACTAAAGTCGGCTTCTGAAACTGACGAAACATTATAACTAAACTAAAAATATATTTAATACAACAACAACACATTTAAATTATACAATTATACAAATACAAGCAAAGGCATAACACAAAGTTCCTCCAATATCTGGAATCCATAAAAACAGCCAATCCCACCAATTTCCAGTGTGGTATTGTTACCTTTTTCATCAAGTGCTCCAAACTTTGGATGTGGTTTTCCACAAATTGGGAATGGTTGTTAGGGAGAATTCACAATCAATGGCTAATTTCCCTTACCTATAGAGTCCCCCAGCAGCTTTGCTGGATTTGAAGGGTTTGTTTTTTTCTCCTGCTAAGAGTGAGACTCTTTTTCCCACTTTTAGGCATTTTTGATATGTGTGTTCTAGGCTATTTTTGTGTTTAATGTCTATGGGGTTTTTCTCACCCCCATAGGAACCATCTTTATTCACATGTGTTACACAGCAACCTCCGTGCAGTGACACAGGGGTGTTGTAGCGTCCCCCAAACATAGACTCCATACCCTGGGACTGACTACTGTCTCCCAGGGCATGTAAAGTCCCCATTGACTTTACTAGTCAATTTTTACGAACTAGACCAGTACAACCCATCTTACTATGGAGGTACTAGAAAGGGTTAATAGTTTTTCCCTTATGTTCATTTTCGAGAGGGTACCGTACAGTCCCTCTCTCAAATGTTTCTGGCTGGTGGCAGTGGTTACTACTGTAAATATTCAACCGCAAATATTTTCCTATGGGATTTTCCCATTGTTCGAGGCTACGACATTTTCTGACAGCCTCTAACATACCGCCGGTGTATTTTAATATTAACTTTCCTCCGGTAGGTTTTATTTTCCAGAACTTTAATATAACTTCTTTCTCGTGTCTTTCTCTAAACTCCTAACCCAAGTCGGGGATCCTTTGTTCGTCCTTTTGATGGGCTTCTGCCAAGAAGCCCTCCTTTCGGCGCCACTGAGTCTGGAGTGGGTCCATTGTGTGGGAGAGGAAGTTGGACCCCTGGTAAGGGTTGCCTCAGCAACCCATGTCGCACTCTATCCTGATAGGCTGGAGGGTCTCCCTCCAAGGTGACCACTCCACTGTGTGAGTGACAGCTAGGCTGTATAAATGGGGATCTTTTTGAATAAAAGCAGGGTCCTGAGGACTGGAAGAGCAAGACGTCGCCACTGGAACTAAGAAGCCAAAGAGGAGAGAAGCCAAAGACATCTGCAACGACTGAACCACCGGTGAAGCCCTGCTGCAGCGTCTCACCACTTTTCTCCACACGACGAGAGAAGATCTTCATCTGCAAGAGCCTTCTTCCCTTGAGCTGGTGGGGCCAACCAGTTTGCCAATCACCTTCCCGGACCTGCCTTGGTCGAATCGCCAGTACCCTGTACTCGGAGGCCGGATAGCCAGGCACCAGTCCACCCGGACCGTGATTTAAAGGAGCGTACCTTTTATTCATCGGGCAGCACCGCGGCTGGTTTCATCCCTGGATAGTGCAGTAACTCGAACCTTCCTCCATGACGAGAGCCTCTCTTCCTCTGCTGGATCCCCCGAACTGCAGGAACTACCAGGAACAACTGCCACCGGAGGAGCCACTTCTTCATTTTAAAGGTACATTGTTCCGCCAGGCCGCCCTGTCTGCGTGGTAGAGCTAAAGGTGTTTTAAATCCTTTACCTACCTGTTGGGTTGGCCGCCCCTCTCTTTTAACATTTTCTTTAACCTTCTGCATCCACCTTTTTGAATCGTTAACCAAAGACTTGACTGCAGCTACAAGAACATTTTGCTCCTAGGCCCTTGCCCTGTACCACTGACTCTGGCACAGGCCTATTGACTCTGGCTAAATTGGTTCGAACTGCCTTCTTTAGATTGTTTCACAACTAGAACTGTGTTGGTGCACAAACTGCTTATAACCACCTTTTCCTTCCCACTTTTATAACCTGTGAAGTGCCATTTTTCTCAGTTTTCATTTAAGTATTCTTTATGCTAAAGTACTGCCTTGCCTAAACTGATGCACAAACCTATGGGAAGTGTTGCTAGGGTGTGTAAGAAGATATTTCTGTATAACTTGTGCTTTCCCTCCCTTGTGAGAAATTGCTAGAGTGCCATTTGTGTTTGGTTTTCACTGTGCCCTTTTGCTCAGTTTTCACTCTTGCTCAAACTTGTCAACAATTTAACTGGGGAGTTGTGTATACTTTCTTTGACTGAATTTAACTTGCTTAATAACTGTGATAAATGTGTTTAACTAGAAGTGTGTAAAATAAATATTCTTTTTAATACAAAGCTTAGGTCAGTGTTTCCTTGTGTCATAGTACTGAAGGCCTATTTTGTAAACCCTGAATACTGCTCATCTCCCTCTTGAGATAAGTCTGACTGCTTGGCCACAGCTACCAACTAAATCTTTGTTGTACAGACTGATACCAAAGGGGATTTATTGCTCATACCTGTAGTCTTACCACTATTACTGAACATTGGAAGTGTTGTTTACATTTCCATTATACAGAATTTGTATCTGTTTACCTGATTGCTTTCCTTTGATCACATTAATTGTTTTTCTTGAAAGTGTAATTTTTATCTTAATAATGGAACAGTTGTTGCATTTGCTTCACATTTCCTTTAAAAAAATGTAAATGTACTATTTTTAGAGTTGTATTAGTTGAATGAATGTATGAATGTCTGCTATATAGGATGTTTTTTTATAAAATTAACTAATAAAGATTTTTTACAATTTATAACAAAATAAAATGAATTTTTGATGTAATACCCTTTGCCTTGTTCTTCAGTTGCTCTCGTGTTTCCGGCACCACCACCTGTTTCATATGTATTGCTTTACCTCTAGGTGTCGGGGTTTGGAGGTTCCCACTATTGTTTGTTGGTTCACTCAAGTTAAAACAACACATTCCTTCAAATGTGTTACACCCCAAATTATGTTTCAAAAACAAATAATCAATAGCAGCTCTATTCCGCGAGGCTGCTTTCCTCATAGCTTGGCTATCTAGAAGAAGTTCCTCTAAGGCTTGAGAGGCATGATTCAACCCTTTGACTACTAAGCATGCTGACTTAATCACTGTATTATTCCCCTGGCAAACAAAGAGTTATAGCTCCCAGCAGCTAATCCCCAAACTCCCACCATTCCTTCAAATTTGTTACACCCCAAATTATGTTTCTATAACAAATAATCAATAGCAGCTCTATCCCGCTTTTCCTGTAGCTTGGCTATCTAGAAGCAGTTCCTCTAAGGTTTGAGAGGCATGATTCAACCCTTTGACTACTACGCATTCTAACTTAATCAAAGAGTTATAGCTTCCAGCAGCTAATCCCCAAACTCCCACCAGTTAATATGCAGGAGCAAAAACTTCCGATTTTGATACTAAATGCATATTTGAATCACCGTCTGGGGATAGACCTATAGATTCAAAAAATGATCTTCTCATTCAATGTAATGCTGGTTGCAAAGGGAACATCATTAAACCGAGCCTTGTTAAAGCACATGGTCCTCCGCAAATGTTAGCTGGAATGTAAGTATATGTAACGTTACCACACGGAAAAAGCCATCCTATCAGAAGTTTTACATGGTTGAAATGACTAGCAGCTACAACTGTATGATTACAGACCATAGTATTATTAACGTTGATATATGTGCTTGGAGTGCGTGAACACAACTGCTTCTCAAACATAGTTCGGTTGTTCTCTTTGGTAACATTTAGCTATTGACATTTGCCAACCTCATTTGGTTCACAGGTCATTTTATAGCAGATATCACCTTGGGTGATATTGTAAGTCACTATCTCAGTGAGGTCTCTCCACTTTTGGTTTGTTTCTTGGCTGAACTTACAATATTCATAGACGGAAAACAATTGTCGCACATCAGAATCCTCGACTCAAGAGTCAATGGGCCACATTACAAGTGTGGCGGCAAGGGGTTAACAGCGCCGGTAAAGGTGCAGGCGCCGTTAACCCCCTACCGCCTCATTACGAGGTCCCCTCGCGGGACCCGCTCTGGATGTCTGGTCAGACCAGGGGCCTCATTACAAGTGAGTCGGTAAGGGGTTAATGGCGCCGGTAAAGGTGCCGGTGCCGTTAACCCCGTACCGCTTCATTACGAGGTGCCCTCGCGGGACCCGCTCTAGACGTCTGGTCAAACCAGACGTCCTTTGCGGGTCCCGCGAGGGGACCAGCATGCTAACAACGGGCCCGTCATTAACAGGCCCATTGTTAGCATGTTGCCCATTCCCATTGAGCTCTATGGGGGCTCAAATGGGAATGGGGATGGTCCGGGTCCGAGTTTGGAAGTAGCCATGCCCTTATTAAGGGCATGGCTGCCTCCAAACTCATAATGAAGCCCATTGTGTATATGAAGCAGGCACTGGCACAGCTACCAGACATGTAGTTAGTAGGTCCACTGCATTGTGCACATCCACCAAACAGAAATACAAAATGTTTATAACTTCCTGTGCGAGATATGCCCAGATGTTCTCCGTTAGGGCCTACATCAGTGAATATTGTTGCAGTGCTAAAGACATTTCTCCTACAGCTGGTGTCATTGTTTCTTGAGCTTGTACTTGGTGTGTTCTCAACGCTTTGCGAATTCTGTTCTTCGTGCCTGTTGTGGCTGGTGTGTCGGCGTCGGCATCAGGCGACCCCCAAACATCATTCATCAGCATCGTCGGACTCACATTGTTTGGCTACGCAAATATTACACCTTGTGTTTGTTGCAGTGTTTCTTTTGACCCTTCCAAATGGAGTCCATTTAGTATCACAATTACACCACCTGGTACATAGTTCAATTTCTCCTCGCCAGACTCCATTACTAAAACTACTTGGTCCTTGCCTGATGCTGTGACATCCGTGGGTACAGGTGGGCCACTTGGTTTTTATACCCACACCTTCGTACCCGGTACCATGCTGTCTGATGAGCCAAAATCCGGTCTCCATGAGTAGTTAACACTGTAGGGGGCTCCCCCTTTCCGATCATGGGCAACACAATTTAAAAGGTATGACAATCAGTCTCCCTTATGAATCGGTAGCACTTAGTCTCTGCTGTTCATTAAAATTACTTTAATTTCTCCTTGATAATCACCATCTATTATTCCTGCCAGTACTTGGATGCCCTTCAATGCTAATCCAGATCTTGGGGTAATCAATCCCATGTCTTCTGGTAGAATCTGTATTCCAATCCCAGTTTCATTTACTATTCTACCTCTTGCTTCTAACCTGATTTCTTGATGAGCATGCAAGTCTACCCCTGCAGATTCTAGGGTTGTGCGGTATGGAGCTAAAACACCTGGCGTGAGTCTTTTTCTGTAATGCTGGTGTTACCATTCGCATCAAAGATGTCTCATTCTCAGTCAATGGTCTATTATTCAAAATGTGCACAGAATCAAACACACAAGCACGCCTGCCTGCCAGGCTGCCATTGCCTGATTTGCGCAATTGCTCTTTCAACAAACCATTCATGTGTTCAATCAAACCCAACGCTTCAGGGTGATACGGTACATGATAGAGCCACTCAATGTTCTTTTCCAGACAATATTCCTGAATTAACTTGCCTTTAAAGTGTGAACCATTGTCACTCTGAAGTTGCAAGGGCACATTGTAATACAACGTAATCTTATCCAACAATTTAATGGTGTTCAGTTGTGTGGCTCTCTTACATGGTAGCACCATCAGATATCCAGAATATGCGTCCACAATTGTACATGCACACTAACAACCATTACTGATTGGCATAGGAGCGATATAATCGATCTGCAAAATTTGACCTGGCAACTTGCCTCTTCGTAAAGTGCCCTGGACAATATGAGGTATGGGTCTATCCTGCTGATGTTGACACACAGGACATTGCAAAATTATTGTTTTCACTTCCTCTAAAGGGATATTAATCCCAGAGCTTTGGTCCATTTGCAATTAGCCTTCTCTCCCATGTGTCCCCATTTCTGGTAAGCCCACTTGGTCAAACCCTCCAAATCGCTCTCCTGATCCTCTATGTTCACAGAGGAAATCTTGGTGTGCTCTACTGCAACAGAGTCAATAATACAGTGCACATCCACATGATACACTGTTACCTCACCTTATGATAGCATTTCCCAGATGTCTTACCACAGTTCCATTCCCCACAATTTTTTGGAGTGTATTTTTTACCCATTCTTCTGCCATGTCGGCAGCCACACAGCTAGCCCATTGGCCACTGACTATGAATGTGAGTACAAATTACATTGACCAGGTATTTCATGTTTCAAAGCTTGATATACTGCATAAAGTTCTTCAAACTGACTGCTCTTCCCTTTACCTGACGTTTTTAAGATCTTTTTTGGCTTGGGATTATATGACACTGCTTTCCACTAGCATTCAGTTCCTATAAAGCGAGCAGAGCCATCAGTGAACTAGACATGTTCTGTCTGCCCCACTGTCATATCCCCATAAGGTATTCCCCATTTCACTGGAGACTCATGTACTCTGTCACTTGCTGCGGTATGTAGCCTACGGGTGGTAGGTATATTAGCCAATTGCTCTTGTAGTTTCGCAACCCCACAACTCCTAATTTTGCTCTGTCTTGGATTTACCATTTCCACTTGATTATACAGGCTTCTTGTGCATGTCCTATCCTGTGTGTTTTAGGAGAGCTCAACACCCACTGCATAATTGGGATTTCGAGCCTGATCAGTACATCATGACCCACAGTCATTTGCTCAGCATCACCAAGAGCCCAATAGCATGCTAGCAATTGCTTCTCAAAGGGAGTGTACCTATCACAAGCCTCAGGTAATTTGCGACTCCAAAATCCTAAGGGAACTTGTTTTCGGTGTTGCTTTTGCCACAGGCTCCAGTTAACATAGTTTTCTTGTACAGACACATTTTTTTCCACTTCTCCTGACTTCAAAGGCCACAAATAGAGCACAAGCTGCACCGTGTCTTTTGCCAAATCAAACGCTCTCTGCGGCTCCTCGCCCCACTCAAACTCATACTTCTTTCGCCTCACATTGTAAAGTGGGGCCAATATTTGCCCTAAATGTGGTATATGCTTTCTCCAAAATCCAAACAGCCCTATAGACTGTTGAGCTTGTTTCTTGTTCACTGGAGTGGTAAATTCAACAATCTTTGGTCTGGCTTTCGGCAACATCTCTCGATGCCCATTATGCCACTGAATGTCAAAAATACTACAGTCTCGGCTGGCCCTTGAATTTTGTTAGGGTTAATCTCCCACCATTCCTTCTTCAACCCGTCAATGGTTACTTATAACTGATTTTGCACACTTTGCTCATCTTTAACCTGAATCAAAATGTCATCAATGTAATGCGAAATCTGTATGTCAAGTTTGCATGATGTTTTGTCCAAATGTTCTGCCACCAGCTGGTGACAGATGGTTGGGATATTAAAGTACCCCATAGGTAATCTCGCGAAAGTATACGGATGCCCACCCCAGGAAAATGAAAACTGCTTCTAGCACTCCTAGGCAATTGGCACAGAGAAAAAGGCATTGACCAAATCAAACACAGCGCACAAGCTTCCCTCAAACCTTTGTACGTTCTCAATCAAAGTGATAGCATCTGGGACTGCAGGAACTAAAGGGGGAGTGTATTTGTTCAATTCTCTATAATCCACCGTCATTCTCCAGCTCCCATCCCCCTTTTTTACAGGCCAGACTGGAATATTCCAAGCAGTAGTGACTGGGCGAAATACTCCTGCCTCTACATATTCTTTAATGGTGTCTGAAATTTGCTTATGACCCCGGGAATGCAGAGGGGGTGAGAAATTAGTTTTCATGACCAATAAGCCATATTGCCATGTCGGCAAGCAGGGGGATTGACACAACTGATTTGCTAGAGGGCTCTCTCCTTTGGAAAAGAAAACCCTCCTTTTTCTTCTCTTTAAGAACCAGGTTGCATAGTTTTGCTGCACAGGTCAACAGTGCATGAAAGGAGCCCAACTCATCCAGTGAAGAGTCCCTGGAGGGCAAATCCACATCAAGGGGCTCGCCATCAGCCCGGAATAAGGTCCTCAAACTCATCTGTACCTTGAGGAAGACACAGACAACAGATTAACTTTTCTAAAATAGAGCTTTTATTTCTCAAATGTCAGGATGAAGTAAGGCCTAACTTGCCCTATGCCAAGGTGGGATTTCCCTATTTAAAGAAACTAAGGATTGTCTGTGTCGTAAAGTTCAACCTAAAAGTCTGTCTGTGTACAAAACATATGCTTGCCCTCACAACTAAATCTATACAATGGGTAGGGATGTCAGCAACCAAAGAAACAGTGTTCAAAGTAAAGTTCTGAGCTTCTTCCAGCTCCTGGTTTGTTTTCAACTTCTTCTTCCTCAGATTCGAAACAGTTCCACAAAATGTGGGTTTGATTCCTCAAGTTCAACACAGTTCCAAATAATCTCAGAGTTTCCTTCCCCAGGTGTAACACAGTTCACAGTTAATTCAACTTTGTAAACTTTCAGTATGAATGGTATTCTTTTAGGCTTGTTGCCATTCACTTGACTCTTCTTTCTCTTTTAGTCACTTCCAGACTGATGAAACAAAACAAAACAACTCCAATCTCCTTGTTTTCCTTGGCTCAATCCAAGTAGGGGTTACTCGGTCTAGGTGCAGTTGTCAGCCACACGGTCCACCCATCACAAGTCACGCAACCGATAACCCTTGGAACTTTATAGTGTTCACTGATTCTCATTGCACTACTTTGCCACTGTATGTTTCCTTTCTGCACTTGTGACAATGGTCCATTTGCACTCTGGTTTCATTTGGCCGTCTCTTGACTCTGCCAACACATGCCTTTCACACGCTTCACTTCGCTGTGTTTAATTATTGTTATCACCTTGCTTTTCACACTAATAGAGCTTCATCATTTCTCATTACCTGTTTTTACTTGGCTTTTCACTTTCACATTGTTTATAAATGCTTTTTCCTTAATTTCACTCTGTTCGTGAATACACATGACTTCCTCTCCATTCATGCAGTATTTTCATTTTACTTGTGCATAACTTTTCCTTAGTTCGGTATTCAATATTTATTAACTACTTGGTAATTCTCTCGACACTTAATAATGTCCCTCAGGTCTCCAGACCCCTTTGTTATATGCATTCATTTGTTCATTACATGCATTCATTTGTTCAGCCTCTTCTTTGGCCTATCTTAAGCCCCTGGAGGGCCCTAGTGCGAGTGCTCCATGCCAGTCATTCACTGGTACACAGCAGCTCATCCGGCTGCTTGCGCGATCCTCTTCTGCTTTCGCTCGCTCCCCTCTCTCAAATTGGGAGCACCAGTGAGCCGCGCTCCCCTCTGCCTGACGTTCTTGCTGCCTCCTGCAGTGAAGTGGAAGCTTCTGTGTCCCCCAGCTCTGGCTGGGGACACATGGCTCGGAGCTCTGCAAGGCTCTCGACTCTCTTGCAGCTCTCTCCTGCCTCAGCGTCCTTCCCGCTCTCCTGCAGCCATCGGCATCCTTTTCACTGGCTTCTCCTGTCCAGCCTGATCCACAGTGTCCTGGGTTCCCAGGCGGTTCCCTTGTCCTGTGTAGGTCACTCCCTTTCATATGCACCTGTAGCCTCTTAAGGGATTGCAGGTGCAAGTCCTTAGCCTGACTACATTTAACTCTATTACTGGGACATGTCTGACTTTCAGAATGGTGTTCTACAGTCTTCTTCCCCGTTCCAGTACCAAAGTGGTGTGCATAGGTTGAAGTGTGCATTCCTCCTAGGTGTCTCCTCCTCGTCCCAGCCTTAAAATGGACCTGAATGTAATCTATCTGGAATATTTGACAGTGGGGAACAGTGATAATATCCTATGAAGGTTGGTGGAGGGTAGGATGTATTTTGACAAGGGAAAGGGGGATACCATGCCTCACCTAAAGGCACCTTTCCTCCACTCCCAAAAGTCACTCTATCCAGGTGATCCTCCCCCGCATATCCACCCCCAGGATCAGGATCCAAAAGCGATGGCCCTTTCCTGGCCATCTGAGAGGAAGATCCAAGGGGAGTAGATCGGAGGATTAGTATCCGCATTAGTATTCATGTCCGTGAGGGTAGCCACAGGGACAGAAAATAGCCTAGGCATAGGTATAGGTGGAGGAGGAGACACTAAATGTGGCCTTAACCCTGAGGGCAATGGTAGACTCTCAGAGGGAGCAGGCCTTCAGGGCAATGATGGACTCCTAAACTTCCAAAGGCAGCAGCCTGGGGAGCTGTTACACTGCTGCAGCTCGGAAACCAAGGTGTGCAGAGTAGACAGAATGTCCAAGGACACGTCTCTAGATGCTGTTCCCAGTGAGGCTGTGGGCAAAGACACCGTTGGTAAGGATGGCTGAGAAGCATCGGGCAAGGGCACAGTTGTGAGAGTTAGTTGTGGCTGCAGAGAGCGATGAGGCGCTTGTGGCTATGGAGAGCAATGAGGTCTAGGAAGAATGGAGTCAGGAGAATTCTCGACCTCTCCCAGATCTGTGGAGAAAGACCATGGAGGCTTGTCATCAGAGAAAGTGTCTGCATTCAGTAATTGAGCAGGAGGTAACGCTCCTGGAGAACCCACCGACGACAGGGTGAACAGTGGTTGAGCCTTGGTTAGCCTTGGGAGGATGTAGAGAGCTGGCAGCATCTCCTTGTACATACCTGCACCTCTGGGGAAAGAGGCGATGACTGGAAGTCTGTGGTGTCATCAACGGAGCTGAAGATGGGTTGGATGAGGGCGGACGTGGAGGTAGAGCAACCTTGTGGACGGTTACCGTAGTTATCGACAACATTTGTCAACGAGGTTCACAATGTGGGCCGTGGATGAAACAGTCATAGTTGTAGACGGGACGTCGGGAGACAGTAGATGGAGGAGCCATCGACGAGGTGGTAGACGAAGATTTTGTTCGAGGGACCGGTGACGATGACCTGGTCGTTAACTCTAATGGAGACTTGAGTTTCGATTACAGGATACGAACATGAAGGTGACCTTGCGAATGAAGATTTGCAGAATGCTCGGGAAAAACTGAAAGAGATTAATACAAGCTTTGACCAATTTATGGCTTTAACATTAGAAAAAAAGCACAAGAAATTGGCCAAAGATATCCGGAACTTTAAAATTGAAAATGTATATCCCTACTTAGCACCAGATTACAAGGATAAAAAAGATCGGGAAAAAGCAGTGAGCTCGGCTGGTCCTAGCAGAGGAAGAAGGAAGAGGGTTACATTTTCAGATACCTCCAGTTCAGGATCCTCCGATGGGATTACCCCAGGGAGACAGCAACATGAAGGACAATTTGGACCACCACCCCCTCAGGTTCCTTTTTTGGGACGAGGGGGCCCCAGAGGGCGATACTGGGGTCCACCACCACCAATGTCAATGCCTTTTTACCCCCCCAATTATCAACAATGGGGCCATCCAATGCAGAGACGACGCAACCAATGGAGGCACTAGACAGCATTCCAATTTTTAACATATCTGGCATAGATCTTACCAGGGCTGAGACCGCCTTACTTGCCAAAGGTCTCTCCTTCGTGCCATCAAACAAAACAAACTGGTTTATTCTTGATCAGGAATTGTCAACCTTTTTCAGAACAATTAGACGCAAATTTTATTTCAAGGATAAAGAACCAGTAGATCGAGAGGAAGACTCAGGGCTTCGGTTACCCTCTAACTTTAATCCTAGAGAAAATGAAATATCATCTTCCATTGTTACCTTTGAGAAATGTATCAGGAACGAAATGACCAAACTTCAAACATTACAGAAACAAAAAAGATCTAATCTATCAACAGAGGAGCACATAGCGTTAAAAAACCTCTCCGCCAATAAACAGATTGTTATAAAAACAGCAGACAAAGGAGGAGGTATAGTTATTCAAAATTTGGAGCAGTACAAAAACATGGTAACAGATCTTCTGGGTGTCCCCACAAATTACAGGAAATTGAAAAAAGATCCCACTCCAGAAATAAAAAATAAAATTCAGGAGACCGTCAGCTTTGCAGCAGAACACGGTTGGATTACTGATAAAGAAGAAATGTTCCTTATTACATCAGAAGGCAGAATACCTGCCTTCTATGCTTTACCTAAAATTCATAAGAACCAACACCAACCACCAGGAAGACCGATTGTATCAGGGTGTGGCTCAATACTCGAACCTATTAGTAAGTTTGTGGATTATTTCCTTAAACCCTTAAGTCAGGAAACACCTACCTACCTACGTGACACAATGGCTACTATCTCTATCTTTGAGAACTATCCCTTCTCTCAAACGGAGGAACTACTGGTGACAATGGATATCACCAGTCTTTACACAAGTATACCACAAGACTCCGCCATAGAATGTATAAGACACCACCTTACGCATAATATGAAACAGACTCGAGTACCAACAAATTTCATAGTAGAGCTACTTGAACTTGCTCTACGGAATAATTTCTTCTTGTTTGATGAAACATTTTACCTCCAGATAAGCGGAACTGCCATGGGTGCTGCCTTTGCACCCAGTATGGCAATCATCTTTATGTCAGAATATGAACAGCAGTTTATTCTTAACACTAACAACCCATTTCGGGACAAAATTACACAATGGTTCCGGTATATTGATGATATTATTTTCATCTGGCAGGGGAATGGAACATCCTTGGACAGCTTTTTGGAATGGGCTAATGACCAAATGAATGAAATTCAATTTACACTAGAGAAAAGTGACCATAGCATCAATTTTTTGGACTTAACAATCACAGCCAAGGAGGATAAATTAATTTGCTCCATGTTCAGAAAGGAGACTGATCGAAACACCCTTCTCCATTACAGAAGCTTTCATCCTGGTCACCTCAGAAATAATTTACCATTCGGACAATTTTTGAGAGTGAGACGCAACTGTACAGAACTGGAACAATACAAAACTAATGCCTTGTTATTACAGACAAAGTTGAGGAACAGAGGCTATCCCAAGAAATTGATTAACAACACGAGGAAGAGAGTCCAATACATACCACGTGAAACTCTCCTTTTACCAAAAACACATGATCTGAGTATGGAACAACAGATGACATGTGTCACCTCGTTTTGTCCTGATACCACCCATATAAAGGCCACCATCAAGAAGTTCTGGCCACTGATACAAATTAGCCTCCCAGATGAACCCTTACCTCGGATGGCACTCAAACGGGGCAAAAACTTAAAAGATATACTCACACATTCTAGACTCACTAAAAAATCACAAAGGTCTGAATTGTGGAGTCTAAGAGAGATTACAGGCCACCATCCTTGCGGTACTTGTAATGTGTGTAAACTAACGAGAAAAACTACATCCTTTAAGATTGGGAAACGAGATTGGAAAATAAAACACTTTTCTAACTGTAAAACTGCTAATGTGATCTACATCATTGAATGCCCGTGCCAAATGCGGTATGTGGGGCAAACTAAACGACCAGTGCACAAACGAATAGGGGAACACAGATCTCGCATCCGTTGTAGAACACAAACAGCACCATTGGTCTCTCACTACATCGAACACCAACATGGTGTAGATGATATGAGATGGTGGGTTGTAGATGTTATTCTCAACAACACCAATACCACCAATGCCCTTAATCATAAAGAGGCATGGTGGATTTTTAAATTACAAACTACCACTAGGGGCCTCAATGAAATGGCACCGATGACATTTAGCTGAATACTAGACCACTTCATTCTGACCCTCTCTTTAAGTGTGGACATTTATCCACCAGTCACAACAGTTTTTAATAATTAGCTTCATAGCTTAGACAATTTTTCCCGTCATGATACGGGTCAATAATAGTGACGTTTGGCAGTTTCCATGGTCACTAGGCGTCCATTGCACTCTTTTAGGCCTCATTACGATCATTATCTTTACGCACGCGCAGAGCTTAACACGCCTTTTCGTGATACACGCGCACTACTACCTGGCTGCTCTATGCGAATGCGCGCTGACCATCTCTTGTGTATACAGCCGATTTCCAAACCTCATTGAATCTGGCCACAACGAGGCATCTGTTGTTGGCTTGCCGTTTATTCAGAAAAAGATATTTTGTTATTCTCGCAGCACTACTTAGGCTGCCGAGTTTCGTCTACCCACGGGTAATTCAATTTCCTGTTCATTTCGCTTTTAGACAATTTACCAGTCAGGGCGATGTGATATTCTTAGGCCACAGATATATGGATGCCTCAATGTACATGACCGATCTTCGTGTCACACATGCTTTTAACAACTAGCTCCATAGCTTAGACAATGTTTCCTGTCATGACACGGGTCAATAATAGTGACGCTGTGCAGTTTCCATGGTCACTAGGCGTCCACCGCACTCTCTTTGGCCTAATTACGATCATTATCTGTACGCATGCGCAGAGTTCAACACGCCTTTCTGTGACACATGCGCACTATTATCTGGCTGTTCTATGCGCATGCGCATTGACCATCTATTGTGTATACAGTCGACTTTCAAACCCCATTGAATCTGGCCACAACGAGGCATTTGTTGCCGGTATGCCGTTGATTTAGAAAGACATTCTGTCATTCTCGCAGCACTACTTAGGCTGCCGAGTTTCGCTTACCCACAGGTAATTCAACTTCCTGCACATACTACGTTTAGACAACTTACCAGTCAGGACGTGGTGATATTTTTCGGCCATAGGTATATGGTAGTCTCTCTTTTTCTTCTCTGCTCAGAATTCTTCCATCACGCTGAAGTTATATCACGTGTGTTCGCCGCCTTCAGCACATGAATTTATCTACGCTCTACAGAAGATTTATAAGAGCGCCCCTTGCACAGAGCCTGTTTTATGAACTACATCTCCATAATCAGGTAATTTTATTTGCGCTAATTTAAGCGCCTGTTTTTAGTTTTGGTTTTTTGAAGCACTAGTACTCACCATATTCATATGGGTTTTCCTTCTTTTTATAATTAGGCACTGTACTTGAAGACAATACAAGCCATATTTATACTGGCTACAGAGCTTTATTCCACCTATATGGTAAAGGAACTGGTATCCTTACCATCAACTCTGTCCCATGCAGGTTAGTTTTTGTTTGGAACACTTTTTGGTGGGGTACTGTACTATCCGCACTCCAATTTTTTTATATAACTGTTTTTTAAGAAAAATATACAGTTTTTATGATATACTAAGATCAATTTTGCTGTACAACACGACATTTATATTTTGTACATATGTTTCTTCCCCATAGGGAGACTGGGTCATTTTCCCTTGAAAAAGGCGCTTGCCGCCGAAACGTCCTGGGACCACTTATCATCTGGATTCCAACAGTTTGTCCCCATCTATCTTTTGATTAACATCTAGACGTAGGGCCATAGACTTGGTTACCTCCCATCGAATATTTAGTATATCTTGAGAACAGCAGGTACAATGCATCTGTATCTGTAAAAAAACATTCTGGTTCATCAGCTCATGTTTTTTCTGTGTTTCTTTAATGACAATTTATGGAACAATTGTTCAGTTTTTTTGTTATGTTAGTGCAAATTAATTGAATTATGTCTTTAATTTTATTTTTTGCTTTGTTTCTGTCTGATTATGTTTGCAAAATAAGCGGACATGTGTTGTTCATATAAAACTATTAAATGTTACGGTTGATTGAATTTACCTCATTCTTCGTTTGTGACATTTTAGTTGAATTAAGCAGCCAAAACGTCGAATTTCATTATTCTATGTGTATTTATTTCTCGTTTAATCATGAGTTCACAAACTTGTTGATACTTAGTATGTCAAATGGAGTTTACTTCTGCAGTAAATAAGGAATGCAGGAATCGTTTGATATAAATGAATGTGGTAGGACGCCCCTCCTCTTGTTTCCATACATTACAGCTCTATAAAGTCCTACCTCTTTTTTGAGCAGTCCCTTCAGTTACGTAACTTTAGATATAGCCCTGCTATAATAGGGACACCCAGATTTGTCCTTTTAACCTTTTGGTTTTGATTTTTCCTTTGGGGTTAGACACCCCCACCTCCCTCACGCTGTGTTCTAACTAGCCTTGCATCCAAATACACTTTTCTTTGAATTCAATATGGAACAAGTACTTAGCTTCACGGAGGAAGAAACCTCTGATATTATCCAGGGCCCCACCCTTTTTAACTTAGATGGAGCACAACAACATATAGCTACTACAGCATCCGGTGACGATTTACTTAAATTTAAAAAGAAATGTTTTCGGACTGAAGTCCATGGCCATTTTCTAAGAGAATACTTAAGAGTGAATATGGTCCCACTTGGACTGATTGTTCGAAATGAACCGGCTCTGTTCTTAGAGGATAAAGAATATATGCTTAGTTTCAGCAAAATATCTACCAAATGCTCTAGAGACCTCATGGTACTAACTATCAGTACAGCTCAAAGAATTCATGTAAAAATTAAAAGGGACTTGGCAATAGAAGAAGAAAAATTCCTTGCGAATGAAGATTTGCAGAATGCTCGGGAAAAACTGAAAGAGATTAATACAAGCTTTGACCAATTTATGGCTTTAACATTAGAAAAAAAGCACAAGAAATTGGCCAAAGATATCCGGAACTTTAAAATTGAAAATGTATATCCCTACTTAGCACCAGATTACAAGGATAAAAAAGATCGGGAAAAAGCAGTGAGCTCGGCTGGTCCTAGCAGAGGAAGAAGGAAGAGGGTTACATTTTCAGATACCTCCAGTTCAGGATCCTCCGATGGGATTACCCCAGGGAGACAGCAACATGAAGGACAATTTGGACCACCACCCCCTCAGGTTCCTTTTTTGGGACGAGGGGGCCCCAGAGGGCGATACTGGGGTCCACCACCACCAATGTCAATGCCTTTTTACCCCCCCAATTATCAACAATGGGGCCATCCAATGCAGAGACGACGCAACCAATGGAGGCACTAGACAGCATTCCAATTTTTAACATATCTGGCATAGATCTTACCAGGGCTGAGACCGCCTTACTTGCCAAAGGTCTCTCCTTCGTGCCATCAAACAAAACAAACTGGTTTATTCTTGATCAGGAATTGTCAACCTTTTTCAGAACAATTAGACGCAAATTTTATTTCAAGGATAAAGAACCAGTAGATCGAGAGGAAGACTCAGGGCTTCGGTTACCCTCTAACTTTAATCCTAGAGAAAATGAAATATCATCTTCCATTGTTACCTTTGAGAAATGTATCAGGAACGAAATGACCAAACTTCAAACATTACAGAAACAAAAAAGATCTAATCTATCAACAGAGGAGCACATAGCGTTAAAAAACCTCTCCGCCAATAAACAGATTGTTATAAAAACAGCAGACAAAGGAGGAGGTATAGTTATTCAAAATTTGGAGCAGTACAAAAACATGGTAACAGATCTTCTGGGTGTCCCCACAAATTACAGGAAATTGAAAAAAGATCCCACTCCAGAAATAAAAAATAAAATTCAGGAGACCGTCAGCTTTGCAGCAGAACACGGTTGGATTACTGATAAAGAAGAAATGTTCCTTATTACATCAGAAGGCAGAATACCTGCCTTCTATGCTTTACCTAAAATTCATAAGAACCAACACCAACCACCAGGAAGACCGATTGTATCAGGGTGTGGCTCAATACTCGAACCTATTAGTAAGTTTGTGGATTATTTCCTTAAACCCTTAAGTCAGGAAACACCTACCTACCTACGTGACACAATGGCTACTATCTCTATCTTTGAGAACTATCCCTTCTCTCAAACGGAGGAACTACTGGTGACAATGGATATCACCAGTCTTTACACAAGTATACCACAAGACTCCGCCATAGAATGTATAAGACACCACCTTACGCATAATATGAAACAGACTCGAGTACCAACAAATTTCATAGTAGAGCTACTTGAACTTGCTCTACGGAATAATTTCTTCTTGTTTGATGAAACATTTTACCTCCAGATAAGCGGAACTGCCATGGGTGCTGCCTTTGCACCCAGTATGGCAATCATCTTTATGTCAGAATATGAACAGCAGTTTATTCTTAACACTAACAACCCATTTCGGGACAAAATTACACAATGGTTCCGGTATATTGATGATATTATTTTCATCTGGCAGGGGAATGGAACATCCTTGGACAGCTTTTTGGAATGGGCTAATGACCAAATGAATGAAATTCAATTTACACTAGAGAAAAGTGACCATAGCATCAATTTTTTGGACTTAACAATCACAGCCAAGGAGGATAAATTAATTTGCTCCATGTTCAGAAAGGAGACTGATCGAAACACCCTTCTCCATTACAGAAGCTTTCATCCTGGTCACCTCAGAAATAATTTACCATTCGGACAATTTTTGAGAGTGAGACGCAACTGTACAGAACTGGAACAATACAAAACTAATGCCTTGTTATTACAGACAAAGTTGAGGAACAGAGGCTATCCCAAGAAATTGATTAACAACACGAGGAAGAGAGTCCAATACATACCACGTGAAACTCTCCTTTTACCAAAAACACATGATCTGAGTATGGAACAACAGATGACATGTGTCACCTCGTTTTGTCCTGATACCACCCATATAAAGGCCACCATCAAGAAGTTCTGGCCACTGATACAAATTAGCCTCCCAGATGAACCCTTACCTCGGATGGCACTCAAACGGGGCAAAAACTTAAAAGATATACTCACACATTCTAGACTCACTAAAAAATCACAAAGGTCTGAATTGTGGAGTCTAAGAGAGATTACAGGCCACCATCCTTGCGGTACTTGTAATGTGTGTAAACTAACGAGAAAAACTACATCCTTTAAGATTGGGAAACGAGATTGGAAAATAAAACACTTTTCTAACTGTAAAACTGCTAATGTGATCTACATCATTGAATGCCCGTGCCAAATGCGGTATGTGGGGCAAACTAAACGACCAGTGCACAAACGAATAGGGGAACACAGATCTCGCATCCGTTGTAGAACACAAACAGCACCATTGGTCTCTCACTACATCGAACACCAACATGGTGTAGATGATATGAGATGGTGGGTTGTAGATGTTATTCTCAACAACACCAATACCACCAATGCCCTTAATCATAAAGAGGCATGGTGGATTTTTAAATTACAAACTACCACTAGGGGCCTCAATGAAATGGCACCGATGACATTTAGCTGAATACTAGACCACTTCATTCTGACCCTCTCTTTAAGTGTGGACATTTATCCACCAGTCACAACAGTTTTTAATAATTAGCTTCATAGCTTAGACAATTTTTCCCGTCATGATACGGGTCAATAATAGTGACGTTTGGCAGTTTCCATGGTCACTAGGCGTCCATTGCACTCTTTTAGGCCTCATTACGATCATTATCTTTACGCACGCGCAGAGCTTAACACGCCTTTTCGTGATACACGCGCACTACTACCTGGCTGCTCTATGCGAATGCGCGCTGACCATCTCTTGTGTATACAGCCGATTTCCAAACCTCATTGAATCTGGCCACAACGAGGCATCTGTTGTTGGCTTGCCGTTTATTCAGAAAAAGATATTTTGTTATTCTCGCAGCACTACTTAGGCTGCCGAGTTTCGTCTACCCACGGGTAATTCAATTTCCTGTTCATTTCGCTTTTAGACAATTTACCAGTCAGGGCGATGTGATATTCTTAGGCCACAGATATATGGATGCCTCAATGTACATGACCGATCTTCGTGTCACACATGCTTTTAACAACTAGCTCCATAGCTTAGACAATGTTTCCTGTCATGACACGGGTCAATAATAGTGACGCTGTGCAGTTTCCATGGTCACTAGGCGTCCACCGCACTCTCTTTGGCCTAATTACGATCATTATCTGTACGCATGCGCAGAGTTCAACACGCCTTTCTGTGACACATGCGCACTATTATCTGGCTGTTCTATGCGCATGCGCATTGACCATCTATTGTGTATACAGTCGACTTTCAAACCCCATTGAATCTGGCCACAACGAGGCATTTGTTGCCGGTATGCCGTTGATTTAGAAAGACATTCTGTCATTCTCGCAGCACTACTTAGGCTGCCGAGTTTCGCTTACCCACAGGTAATTCAACTTCCTGCACATACTACGTTTAGACAACTTACCAGTCAGGACGTGGTGATATTTTTCGGCCATAGGTATATGGTAGTCTCTCTTTTTCTTCTCTGCTCAGAATTCTTCCATCACGCTGAAGTTATATCACGTGTGTTCGCCGCCTTCAGCACATGAATTTATCTACGCTCTACAGAAGATTTATAAGAGCGCCCCTTGCACAGAGCCTGTTTTATGAACTACATCTCCATAATCAGGTAATTTTATTTGCGCTAATTTAAGCGCCTGTTTTTAGTTTTGGTTTTTTGAAGCACTAGTACTCACCATATTCATATGGGTTTTCCTTCTTTTTATAATTAGGCACTGTACTTGAAGACAATACAAGCCATATTTATACTGGCTACAGAGCTTTATTCCACCTATATGGTAAAGGAACTGGTATCCTTACCATCAACTCTGTCCCATGCAGGTTAGTTTTTGTTTGGAACACTTTTTGGTGGGGTACTGTACTATCCGCACTCCAATTTTTTTATATAACTGTTTTTTAAGAAAAATATACAGTTTTTATGATATACTAAGATCAATTTTGCTGTACAACACGACATTTATATTTTGTACATATGTTTCTTCCCCATAGGGAGACTGGGTCATTTTCCCTTGAAAAAGGCGCTTGCCGCCGAAACGTCCTGGGACCACTTATCATCTGGATTCCAACAGTTTGTCCCCATCTATCTTTTGATTAACATCTAGACGTAGGGCCATAGACTTGGTTACCTCCCATCGAATATTTAGTATATCTTGAGAACAGCAGGTACAATGCATCTGTATCTGTAAAAAAACATTCTGGTTCATCAGCTCATGTTTTTTCTGTGTTTCTTTAATGACAATTTATGGAACAATTGTTCAGTTTTTTTGTTATGTTAGTGCAAATTAATTGAATTATGTCTTTAATTTTATTTTTTGCTTTGTTTCTGTCTGATTATGTTTGCAAAATAAGCGGACATGTGTTGTTCATATAAAACTATTAAATGTTACGGTTGATTGAATTTACCTCATTCTTCGTTTGTGACATTTTAGTTGAATTAAGCAGCCAAAACGTCGAATTTCATTATTCTATGTGTATTTATTTCTCGTTTAATCATGAGTTCACAAACTTGTTGATACTTAGTATGTCAAATGGAGTTTACTTCTGCAGTAAATAAGGAATGCAGGAATCGTTTGATATAAATGAATGTGGTAGGACGCCCCTCCTCTTGTTTCCATACATTACAGCTCTATAAAGTCCTACCTCTTTTTTGAGCAGTCCCTTCAGTTACGTAACTTTAGATATAGCCCTGCTATAATAGGGACACCCAGATTTGTCCTTTTAACCTTTTGGTTTTGATTTTTCCTTTGGGGTTAGACACCCCCACCTCCCTCACGCTGTGTTCTAACTAGCCTTGCATCCAAATACACTTTTCTTTGAATTCAATATGGAACAAGTACTTAGCTTCACGGAGGAAGAAACCTCTGATATTATCCAGGGCCCCACCCTTTTTAACTTAGATGGAGCACAACAACATATAGCTACTACAGCATCCGGTGACGATTTACTTAAATTTAAAAAGAAATGTTTTCGGACTGAAGTCCATGGCCATTTTCTAAGAGAATACTTAAGAGTGAATATGGTCCCACTTGGACTGATTGTTCGAAATGAACCGGCTCTGTTCTTAGAGGATAAAGAATATATGCTTAGTTTCAGCAAAATATCTACCAAATGCTCTAGAGACCTCATGGTACTAACTATCAGTACAGCTCAAAGAATTCATGTAAAAATTAAAAGGGACTTGGCAATAGAAGAAGAAAAATTCCTTGCGAATGAAGATTTGCAGAATGCTCGGGAAAAACTGAAAGAGATTAATACAAGCTTTGACCAATTTATGGCTTTAACATTAGAAAAAAAGCACAAGAAATTGGCCAAAGATATCCGGAACTTTAAAATTGAAAATGTATATCCCTACTTAGCACCAGATTACAAGGATAAAAAAGATCGGGAAAAAGCAGTGAGCTCGGCTGGTCCTAGCAGAGGAAGAAGGAAGAGGGTTACATTTTCAGATACCTCCAGTTCAGGATCCTCCGATGGGATTACCCCAGGGAGACAGCAACATGAAGGACAATTTGGACCACCACCCCCTCAGGTTCCTTTTTTGGGACGAGGGGGCCCCAGAGGGCGATACTGGGGTCCACCACCACCAATGTCAATGCCTTTTTACCCCCCCAATTATCAACAATGGGGCCATCCAATGCAGAGACGACGCAACCAATGGAGGCACTAGACAGCATTCCAATTTTTAACATATCTGGCATAGATCTTACCAGGGCTGAGACCGCCTTACTTGCCAAAGGTCTCTCCTTCGTGCCATCAAACAAAACAAACTGGTTTATTCTTGATCAGGAATTGTCAACCTTTTTCAGAACAATTAGACGCAAATTTTATTTCAAGGATAAAGAACCAGTAGATCGAGAGGAAGACTCAGGGCTTCGGTTACCCTCTAACTTTAATCCTAGAGAAAATGAAATATCATCTTCCATTGTTACCTTTGAGAAATGTATCAGGAACGAAATGACCAAACTTCAAACATTACAGAAACAAAAAAGATCTAATCTATCAACAGAGGAGCACATAGCGTTAAAAAACCTCTCCGCCAATAAACAGATTGTTATAAAAACAGCAGACAAAGGAGGAGGTATAGTTATTCAAAATTTGGAGCAGTACAAAAACATGGTAACAGATCTTCTGGGTGTCCCCACAAATTACAGGAAATTGAAAAAAGATCCCACTCCAGAAATAAAAAATAAAATTCAGGAGACCGTCAGCTTTGCAGCAGAACACGGTTGGATTACTGATAAAGAAGAAATGTTCCTTATTACATCAGAAGGCAGAATACCTGCCTTCTATGCTTTACCTAAAATTCATAAGAACCAACACCAACCACCAGGAAGACCGATTGTATCAGGGTGTGGCTCAATACTCGAACCTATTAGTAAGTTTGTGGATTATTTCCTTAAACCCTTAAGTCAGGAAACACCTACCTACCTACGTGACACAATGGCTACTATCTCTATCTTTGAGAACTATCCCTTCTCTCAAACGGAGGAACTACTGGTGACAATGGATATCACCAGTCTTTACACAAGTATACCACAAGACTCCGCCATAGAATGTATAAGACACCACCTTACGCATAATATGAAACAGACTCGAGTACCAACAAATTTCATAGTAGAGCTACTTGAACTTGCTCTACGGAATAATTTCTTCTTGTTTGATGAAACATTTTACCTCCAGATAAGCGGAACTGCCATGGGTGCTGCCTTTGCACCCAGTATGGCAATCATCTTTATGTCAGAATATGAACAGCAGTTTATTCTTAACACTAACAACCCATTTCGGGACAAAATTACACAATGGTTCCGGTATATTGATGATATTATTTTCATCTGGCAGGGGAATGGAACATCCTTGGACAGCTTTTTGGAATGGGCTAATGACCAAATGAATGAAATTCAATTTACACTAGAGAAAAGTGACCATAGCATCAATTTTTTGGACTTAACAATCACAGCCAAGGAGGATAAATTAATTTGCTCCATGTTCAGAAAGGAGACTGATCGAAACACCCTTCTCCATTACAGAAGCTTTCATCCTGGTCACCTCAGAAATAATTTACCATTCGGACAATTTTTGAGAGTGAGACGCAACTGTACAGAACTGGAACAATACAAAACTAATGCCTTGTTATTACAGACAAAGTTGAGGAACAGAGGCTATCCCAAGAAATTGATTAACAACACGAGGAAGAGAGTCCAATACATACCACGTGAAACTCTCCTTTTACCAAAAACACATGATCTGAGTATGGAACAACAGATGACATGTGTCACCTCGTTTTGTCCTGATACCACCCATATAAAGGCCACCATCAAGAAGTTCTGGCCACTGATACAAATTAGCCTCCCAGATGAACCCTTACCTCGGATGGCACTCAAACGGGGCAAAAACTTAAAAGATATACTCACACATTCTAGACTCACTAAAAAATCACAAAGGTCTGAATTGTGGAGTCTAAGAGAGATTACAGGCCACCATCCTTGCGGTACTTGTAATGTGTGTAAACTAACGAGAAAAACTACATCCTTTAAGATTGGGAAACGAGATTGGAAAATAAAACACTTTTCTAACTGTAAAACTGCTAATGTGATCTACATCATTGAATGCCCGTGCCAAATGCGGTATGTGGGGCAAACTAAACGACCAGTGCACAAACGAATAGGGGAACACAGATCTCGCATCCGTTGTAGAACACAAACAGCACCATTGGTCTCTCACTACATCGAACACCAACATGGTGTAGATGATATGAGATGGTGGGTTGTAGATGTTATTCTCAACAACACCAATACCACCAATGCCCTTAATCATAAAGAGGCATGGTGGATTTTTAAATTACAAACTACCACTAGGGGCCTCAATGAAATGGCACCGATGACATTTAGCTGAATACTAGACCACTTCATTCTGACCCTCTCTTTAAGTGTGGACATTTATCCACCAGTCACAACAGTTTTTAATAATTAGCTTCATAGCTTAGACAATTTTTCCCGTCATGATACGGGTCAATAATAGTGACGTTTGGCAGTTTCCATGGTCACTAGGCGTCCATTGCACTCTTTTAGGCCTCATTACGATCATTATCTTTACGCACGCGCAGAGCTTAACACGCCTTTTCGTGATACACGCGCACTACTACCTGGCTGCTCTATGCGAATGCGCGCTGACCATCTCTTGTGTATACAGCCGATTTCCAAACCTCATTGAATCTGGCCACAACGAGGCATCTGTTGTTGGCTTGCCGTTTATTCAGAAAAAGATATTTTGTTATTCTCGCAGCACTACTTAGGCTGCCGAGTTTCGTCTACCCACGGGTAATTCAATTTCCTGTTCATTTCGCTTTTAGACAATTTACCAGTCAGGGCGATGTGATATTCTTAGGCCACAGATATATGGATGCCTCAATGTACATGACCGATCTTCGTGTCACACATGCTTTTAACAACTAGCTCCATAGCTTAGACAATGTTTCCTGTCATGACACGGGTCAATAATAGTGACGCTGTGCAGTTTCCATGGTCACTAGGCGTCCACCGCACTCTCTTTGGCCTAATTACGATCATTATCTGTACGCATGCGCAGAGTTCAACACGCCTTTCTGTGACACATGCGCACTATTATCTGGCTGTTCTATGCGCATGCGCATTGACCATCTATTGTGTATACAGTCGACTTTCAAACCCCATTGAATCTGGCCACAACGAGGCATTTGTTGCCGGTATGCCGTTGATTTAGAAAGACATTCTGTCATTCTCGCAGCACTACTTAGGCTGCCGAGTTTCGCTTACCCACAGGTAATTCAACTTCCTGCACATACTACGTTTAGACAACTTACCAGTCAGGACGTGGTGATATTTTTCGGCCATAGGTATATGGTAGTCTCTCTTTTTCTTCTCTGCTCAGAATTCTTCCATCACGCTGAAGTTATATCACGTGTGTTCGCCGCCTTCAGCACATGAATTTATCTACGCTCTACAGAAGATTTATAAGAGCGCCCCTTGCACAGAGCCTGTTTTATGAACTACATCTCCATAATCAGGTAATTTTATTTGCGCTAATTTAAGCGCCTGTTTTTAGTTTTGGTTTTTTGAAGCACTAGTACTCACCATATTCATATGGGTTTTCCTTCTTTTTATAATTAGGCACTGTACTTGAAGACAATACAAGCCATATTTATACTGGCTACAGAGCTTTATTCCACCTATATGGTAAAGGAACTGGTATCCTTACCATCAACTCTGTCCCATGCAGGTTAGTTTTTGTTTGGAACCCTTTTTGGTGGGGTACTGTACTATCCGCACTCCAATTTTTTTATATAACTGTTTTTTAAGAAAAATATACAGTTTTTATGATATACTAAGATCAATTTTGCTGTACAACACGACATTTATATTTTGTACATATGTTTCTTCCCCATAGGGAGACTGGGTCATTTTCCCTTGAAAAAGGCGCTTGCCGCCGAAACGTCCTGGGACCACTTATCATCTGGATTCCAACAGTTTGTCCCCATCTATCTTTTGATTAACATCTAGACGTAGGGCCATAGACTTGGTTACCTCCCATCGAATATTTAGTATATCTTGAGAACAGCAGGTACAATGCATCTGTATCTGTAAAAAAACATTCTGGTTCATCAGCTCATGTTTTTTCTGTGTTTCTTTAATGACAATTTATGGAACAATTGTTCAGTTTTTTTGTTATGTTAGTGCAAATTAATTGAATTATGTCTTTAATTTTATTTTTTGCTTTGTTTCTGTCTGATTATGTTTGCAAAATAAGCGGACATGTGTTGTTCATATAAAACTATTAAATGTTACGGTTGATTGAATTTACCTCATTCTTCGTTTGTGACATTTTAGTTGAATTAAGCAGCCAAAACGTCGAATTTCATTATTCTATGTGTATTTATTTCTCGTTTAATCATGAGTTCACAAACTTGTTGATACTTAGTATGTCAAATGGAGTTTACTTCTGCAGTAAATAAGGAATGCAGGAATCGTTTGATATAAATGAATGTGGTAGGACGCCCCTCCTCTTGTTTCCATAGACCTTTGGAGTGACTGCTCATGGACGGTGTGCGACTCGTCGGTGAAGAGGTCGACGTGCAATGTTTATCTGACGAAGAGGCCCACCGGAGTCGTGGCAGTGGACCCTGCCGTCATAGACAGAGCATTGGGAGCCATCTACAGTGATAAAAGTGGAGCGTGGGACTACTTGTCCTTTTTAGGTCTCTTCCCGGGGAACTGTCCTCAATAGATCTCCACCTCCAAGTATAGAGAGGAGTACGCTCAATGGATCTGCTGAACTGGGCGGAGGCATGACTTTGCACTAAGGTCGTGTCAGAGGCCTTGGCACCCTCCTCTAGCCAAGTCACCAACCTTCTGTGATGATCCCGCCGGGTTTTGAAGGACAAGGACTTCGAGACAGAAAGTTATCCCCGTTGTGGTCCAGGTGCCGCTCATCAACAAAGAGGTTCTGAAAAATCTAAAGATGGGCACTGGGGATGAAGCTGAGGCGGACAAATGCCATTGGTTTGGGCAATATGACCCAAAGTGACAGCAATAGGCTGTATAAGGGACAAGCAGTTTTACCTTTAAAGCCAGCCTAACAACAGGGAATGTTCATAAGCATAAGCTTCATTGGCTACCAGTCAAACATCGCATTACACATAAAATGCTCACTACGACACATAAATGCCTCTCTTTCAGCAGTCCCATCTACTTGTCTGAACACCTCAACATCAAGAGAAATGGAAGAAATCTTCGTTCATCTTATGCCACAGTCCTTGCTTCCCCCAGATTTAAGACCGCAAAATTTGGAGCCACCACGCTTGACTTTCAGGGCCCTCTACTTTGGAATGCTCTGCCAGCAGGGCTACGACAAATCAAAAACTACCTCCCATTTAAAAAAGCCATAAAAACCTAACTTTTTAACATGGAGTAATCTTTATGACCCTTTCTGATCCTGCTTGCTCTCTCTTGTTGTCCTGACTATGTCTCTGTTTTTTGTGCACCCTGAGGCCTACGGGCATGCGGCGCATTATAAGAATTAAAATAAATAAATAAATGTGAATCCATGTAAGATCGCATGCTGGAGAAAAACTATAAACTCTGAAAATGTTACGCTTAAACCTACTATTCAACTGAAAAAACAATATTTGCAGTAAAAACAAAATAAAAGCAACATTTAAACCAATATTGCCGTTAATTCACCCTTACAAATGTTTCTCCAAAATGACATCAGCATATACATGAATCCATAATTATATGTTTACAATGTACGTGAACAACATACACAGAAAGCATTCAATACATCCTAAATACACACATCTCAATATAGCTTCCATATTAAATTATCTGAATGGCAGTGTATACTACACAACCTCACAACAACCCTCTATTAAATGACCTTAAAAGATATACCTAAATCATTTTATTTAAACCTTATATTACATTACCTCAAAACATACACCAATAATCACACCTTTTACTAAATAACAGCACACGATACACCCCAATGAGATCTTGTAATCAATAACCTCAAATTATACAAATCACACCGTTTTCAAATACCTACACACATGAACAACAATCTAAAACAAGAGGGTTAGGTTTCCACCAATGTTGGCTTAAAAGTTGTTTTTATTTTATGTTAAGTTTACTCTCAATACAGCTTTACTGTTTCATTGTGGGTTCAACCTTAATGTTAGACTTTCCAATGTGTATAGTCTTTCAGTTAATATAAATAGTAACCTTACATAAACTAGCTATCCACACATGCACATACTCTGTGCAATTTTAAATAACAGAACCTTAACCAGACCGCTCCTTAAGGTATATATGTGTTCATCCATCCTGGCATCATGACACTATTCAATTAGTATTAAGGACCAGGACAGTTAATGGAGTTGAGTGCACCATAAAAATAAGTCTGTGCGAAAAATAACCTCAACTGACCACAGTGAAATACTGTTTGACATGGCTTCATGTGGGCAGACCAGGAAGAACTAAACTGACCCTCAAAAACAGAGGATTCATAAGTTGTGTTAATACTTAGCGGAAAGTATTGGTGGGGAGGAACAAGCCTGCAGCTCCTAGCGGTTCACAGGCGAGGGCCCTAATGTCAGGTCCACCAAAGCCCCGGAAATGATGTGTGCCTGAACAATATATGTGCCACCACCTACACATTCTAATGGGCCTTCACTGAGGCTTTTGAAGCTGTTCGTCAACAATTTCTGCTCAAAGGAACTGCAATTCAGGTGACACATTCTGGGTGAAAGAACAGATGAGCAACATCTAGCCACACTTTTAGGGAGTGGGCTTAGACCTCAAGATAATTGCTGAGCGAACCATTAAGTAAAGTCACCATCACCTGGAAAAGTCTGTGTGATCAGGTTTTTATGTAACATTTAATGTGGCTTACATCATCCCCAAAAAGAACATTAGATAAACAAGCATTCTCCTTCAATGTCTTTACTTGTGCTCTCCTGCAGTTTTAACATAATACAACAGAAAATGCTTTAAACTCTCATTTTCTTTCCTTTTAAACTACATTTCCCTGTTCCCACATTCTCTTCCGTAGTCCATCTCACTTCCTGTCTCTGGCTAGTATCTGCCCCTTCCTGTCTCCATGCTCCACCTCTTCTATTCCTGCGCTACCAGAAGATAAGTTCTATTCTTACTGCAGAGGGGTCTACAAGCGTATTTCATTCTATAATAGAGACGTAGCCCAGCGAATAGGTAGCTGCGAGTTTAGAGAAGTGGTTAATGCATAATTGGACTCACTCCAGCCCGCCAGTGTCAAAAAGCGTTTAGGAGCTGGGGAGGCTTGGCAGTACGCTTGGAACGAATGAGCAACGCTGACTCCACTGGTGAGCGGGCAGAACCCGTGCTTTATGTCAAGCACCGCCGGGTTTCCGCTCCAGCTCACCGGGCTTGGAGCGATCGTGGGAGTGAGCAGCGGGCCCCCTCCCTTGAGTGGAGGAGGAGCCAAGAGCGAGTCTAGAGGCCAGCATGGCAGTCCACAATCAGAAGTTTAAAGTGAAAAGCGGCCTCACAGAGGCAATAACACCAGCATTAGGCAGAGGAATATAAAAAAAAGAAAAAGGAAACACACCACCAGCCACAGGAGTAAACAATGTGGATTATACCTTCCAGCCAGCTGAGAAGAAGATGTACAGGGCAGCCTGTTGATTCAGATACTTTGGCACATAGCACACTACTACCCATAATGTCAGATTACTAGTGGAAAGAGGAAGAGCAAGCGCAAGACTTGGCGCTTAGCTTCAAGATAGTGCTGGGAAGCTCTTTGATGGAAGCAGGAGCAGAAGGGGTGAGACCCATTCAAGAGAGACTGGCCACACTGGAATACCTCATAGACACAGGAGAAGAGATAGACGCTGACAAACTAAACTAAGCGCAGCGAGCCGTTTGCCTACTAAGAAACGCAAACTGTGCAATGTCATCAGAGAGGAGGAAATGACTCTTGTTAAAAAATGACGCTAAACTGAGTGACCTCCTATGAGGCGGGAGCAAAAGCATAAGGCCTGCTATTCGGAGAAACCTTCAGTAAAGAGATGTGGAGATTCGTGGGGACATATACATCTCCAGAGAAAGCGCAAGCCTCAATCAGGATGATATTCCATAGCCATGTTTTTGCTGTGACCGGCCGGTTCACATCTATCCATAGACCTGAGGGCCCAAGACCCAACTACTGGGAGTCTTGACAACAAGACTTGTTCTCCCTGTCTAGAGGAAGGTTCCCCAGAGGACGCAGAGGTAGAGGAGCAGGGCGACCCCCCAAACACAGGTGAGACCCGGGGTCTATCCGCCAGTAGGCGGAGGACACAAACGTTTTGGCTCAACTGGCACACGCTGTCCAGCAATGCATGGGTACTGCAGACCGTCAGAGGACTGCAGCTGGAATTCATGTCACATCCTGTTCAGGAGAGACATCTGAGCCCCATTCTCATGGCGATAGCAGAGCAAGCACTCCTCCAGGAGGAGCTGCAGCAGCTAGCAAACAACAAAGCCATGAAGCCCTGTGGCCAAGAACCAAGGTTCATCAGAAAAATGTTCCTAGTTCACAGGAAAGAGAAAGTGAGACTAGTCATACATCTCAAAGAATTAAATAGCTGGGCAGTGTACAGACATTTCAAGATGGAAGGTATCCATCAGTTGAGAGACACCCTAAGGAAAGACAACTGGCTCACAAGGATAGTTCTCAAGAATGCATATCTGACGGTTACCCTAGCCAGTGAATACAGATCCTTCCTAGCCTTCTGCTGGGAAGGGCGATACTGGCAGTTCAGAACAATGCCTTTCGGGCTTGCGTCGACGCCATGTGCGTTTACCATGCTCATGAGACCGACAGCAGCAGCAATCAGAGAAAAAGGAATTCAAATTATAATATATCTCGACGACATTCTACTACTGGTAAGCGACAAAGAAACTCTGCAGTACCAGACAGAGTATAGATGAAGGACCTACTAATATCCCTAGGTTTCTTAGTCAACAGAAAAATCCGATATGTCACCAGCAACAAGGATCGACTTCCTAGGATTTGTGGTAGACACAAGAAAAGCGACATAAGAGCTCCCAGTAAGGAGGCTACGGGAGATCAAGAGAGAGATAAGGCTTTGCCTAGACAGACAGATCGTCTCTCTTCGAACAATGGCGAGAGTTGTGGGTCTGTTAGCGGCATCCATACAGGCCATCTTTCCCAGCCACTTACATTACAGAGCCCTTCAGAGACTGAAAATCAGATACCTGCAGCAGGGTCTGAGGTATCACCAATCGATCTTACTAGATCAAGAATCCAACACATAATTACGGTGGTGGAAACAGAACATGGACGCATGGAACAGGCGAGCCATCTTCGGAGACAGCCCAAACTTAATCGTAGAGTCATATGCTAGCAGAGCAGACTGAGGGACTCACTCCGGCGGGCTAGAGACAGGAGGGAAATGGAGCGTAGAAGAACTACGGCTGCATATAAACTCTCTAGAACTGCTAGCTGGGTCATTTGCTATAAAGGCATTTACCAAAGACAGAGTAAGGTGCTGCATTCTACTAAAGATGGACAACATCTCAGTAGATATATAAACCACCTGGGAGGGACGAAGTCTAGGCCCCTTGGTGGAATTAGCAAAAGACTTCTGCCATTACTTCCTAGAAGCAGAGATTTCACTCACAGCCGAGTATCTCCCAGGGACCCTGAACGTAATAGCAGATTGGAACTAACGCCATCTGATGGACTCCAGCGACTGGAAGCTCGATAGAGCAGTGTTCCAGCGACTAGACCAGATGTTGGGACCAATTCACACAGACTTACTTGCCTCCAGGCTGAACACACAAGTGGAGCGATTCTTCAGCTGGGGACTAGACCCAGGCATGCAGGGTACAGACGCATTCCTGCAGAATTGGAGCTGGATTTGCATTATGCCGTCCCTCCATTCATAATGCTGAGCAGAGTTCTAGCAAAAGTGCGCATAGAGAGAGCGACCATAGTGATAGTAGCGCCCATTTGGAAATCACAAGTCTGGTTTCCAGTTCTATTGGAACTTTCCTCGGGTTTCCTGAGGGTTCTTCCATCAGACGACCACCTGCTCACGGACCCAGCTGGGCAGTCTCATCCTCTGAGAGTGAAGGGCACGCTACCGGTGATGGCGTGTAAGGTATCAGGAGACAATGGGCTCTGCTAGGCATTTCTGGACACGCTGCTCAGCTCATTTCGGAATCTTGGGCCCCTCCACGTGTCGGAGCTATGACACGGCATGGGGCAAATGAGAGACATGGCGCAAAGGGCAAGGTATTCCTCCTGTTTCCGCCCCTATAGTAGCAGTGCTGAACTTCCTAGCATCTCTCAGGGAGGAAGGCAAAGCCTTTAAGACCATGGGGTTATACTGATCAGCTATACCGACAGGTCACTTGCCACTGAACGGAAAGGCCGATCGGAGACCACCAGGCAGTGGACAGCCTCATTAAAAGAGCAAGATTTCAGGCCCCCCGGCATCTAAGTACACATATCTCTGCGACGTGAATATAGTCCTTCGGTTCCTCACGAGCTGGCCGGCAAACAAGTGCCTGTCCATGGACCAATTATCAGGGAAACTAGCGATGCTTTTGTGCCTAGTGTCCTGTCGGCGGGTCGCAACTTGAAGGCCCTAGAAGTAGACAAGAAAGCGTAAGACCGGAAGGAGTAACATTCACTCTGACGAAGAGGACGAAAACACATTCTTCCTCGATTTCGTACCCCTATTTGCATTTGCAACCGAAGCTGTGTGTAGGGGCGCGCATTCGAGAATGCTAGCTCAGGACGGCAGAAGCGCGGCCATCAGGAGTGTCGCAATTGTTGATTGCGTGTAGGAAACCATTCAGGGCAGTCAAATTATCAAACACCTACAGGCTTTGTGTCATCTCCAACATTCAGTACGCACACAATCCAAAAAGATGCAAGAAAATGCACCAAAACGGAAGCGCCCACAACTTCAAGTAATCAGCTCTAGGCTCTGCTTGGCTGCAAGATAAGCTTGCAACCAAAAGAGCATTTGCTGCTGCGCCTGCAAGAAAAACATAGGTTTCACCTCTGCGCTACTAAACAGAAACAAAAATACCCTGAAACGTGATTTTCCTAATCACAGATGGATGCAATCCTGATTCCACCTCAATGGGATTGAAACATGTCCCCTATAGATTGCATTCTGTGCTCAGTCAGCAGCATTCGCTCAACCCAGACATCTATCCTAGCTAGCAAAGCTAACATTTTTCCCTCGCCTCTAACCTTTCTCTGTCCCTCACTTCCTCTGCCTCCACTTAAGCACTTCACCCACCATGGCAACATCCTAAGCGCAGCTGGCCATACTGCCTACCTGCATTTAAAAATGTCCAATGTTGGTTGTCCTTAATCTATGTATGTTCACCTATCGGGGTGCAGCCTTGGAGCAACAGCGAAGGTGCAGAGATAGTGTGGGACATTCCTGTCCTTGTGTTAAGTGGGTTGGACATTAGCCTAAAACACTCGCAAGCCTCCAGATTGGCCAGCGATGCCTGCTGACTAGAACAAAAGTAACCCTGAGATCCTGAGTATTCGCCTTCCAAGGAGGAAACCAGATGCATGCAGTGCTTGCTTTAAGAGTGTCCCTTCCAGGAAAGCGTTACACCCAAGACCACTGCTGCACAAGCAAGCCAATAAGATTGTGGGGGTGGGGGGTTGGGAGACACACAAGTCTCACGGCATATAGTCTAGCTTCATCACAGAATGGACAAGTAACCATCTTTGGTTGACCCGGAAATTCTTTGTGGGAGCTGATCCCACACACTTACTGGCATTTTGTTCTGCTGTCCCTTGGAGGGTATTGGAGGAGAGTTCCAGTCTACTGTGAAGACACAAGAGTTCAACCTCATGTCTTTGTCAGGTTCTCACAGTTGGCTGGGGGGGGTGGGACACACCTTGCTCACAGGGTGGTGAGGGGAAGATGAACATTTAAGCTCTATTATGTTTCACTCAAGGAGGTGGCTAATCAATGATACACGAAATCAAGCATAACTTGCAAATATGGCCCATTGGTTGCCCTGCCCTACCTGCAATACTCACTAGCCACATCTTGTATCTCATTTATGTGGTATCTGTGCTTGCTATACACCAACAGCAATGCTTGCTTACCATTTCTAAAGCAGGTGGAATGTTTAACTGACCGTTCCCAAGTGGTAAGAAGGCACTTCTACAAGCAGTTCACTTATTCTGGAAGCAGGCCCATAATGTTTACTGAAACACACTCAGGGAAACAGTTTAGTTTTACTTTCTAGTTTGTCCTGAAGTGTTATTTTGGTATGTTTTTAACACACAAGAACACTTCGTGGGGTCCACTTTTTAGCGTGGGAACCAGTGATTATTCATGTACCATTTAATGGGTGGCCTCAGATTATCTTTTCTTCTAGAGTAGCCCTCATAACATATGCGGGCTGCTATCCTTAGGAGTGGGGTGCACGGATCTTCTGCCCATATAGGAGTGGGGGCGGAGATTAGTGTCTTGGTAGGGCTTGGGGCCACATTTCAGAGAGGAACTGTTTCGTAGGTCATGAGACCTTTTATCTTTTATTGACCTTCGTACGAAGTGTGTGGACCCCAAGTGATGGATCACTCTTGTGATTGCTAAATAAAATAATACTAAAAATTGGATTATTTAGGCCCATCCGTTGTCACCTTCTCCTTTCGGGTGGTTTTGTTTTGTTTTGTTTTTATCTGGCTTCTTTTAGAGTTGTTGTCCAGAGTTGTCTTTGTGATATATTTCACTTAGTGCTTTGCCACTTGGATCGGTTTGTTAATACAGGAGTCCGTGATACAATGGTTTTTCTTAGGGAGAAACTTCCTCCATAACACGATATGTTTTTTTATCTTTTCTTCAGAGGGGTATCCCGATTGATTTCCTGAGATATCCTTGGTTTTAAAAAGAGGTTGACCGGTTTCGATGATTATTATTTCTCATCTTCTTCAGGACCGTGGTTTTTGGCCTGTCTTGATAAGATCAGGAACGGGATGGGATCAGAGAAACCGTCATCCCAACTACCTTCCGTGTAGCTCTGCTGGTCAGATGCTGTGAGCCGTGTTGTTATTGTGGACGGCAAGAAGGTTGCGTCGTTTTTATCCATAAAATGAAGAGATTGCCAATGTAGCGGATCCACCTGACGATATTTTCATTCCAGAGATTCTCAGTGTTATTTCAGACAAATTGCTCCTCATAATGGCACATTAGCAAATTTGCATAGGAGGTGTGAACTTATTACCCATCGCTGTCCTCGATACTTGCAGGTAAAATTCCCTCCAATTTCACACTCTCCGCTCTGTATTGGGCCAAGCTCTTCCGGCGCCATAATGTTTACTAACAGATAAACAGGCCGATTCATGGAATTAATGTGCGCTGAAAATTCCCACGCAAGCGTGTGAAAGCGCGCGAATCGCAGCGCAATTGAGAAAATCACAGCGAAACCCGCGCACAGCGATTCATGGAAGTCTGTGCGCGTGTAAATCCATGGATGTGCGCTAAAATCCTGCATGGCGCATGCGGGCGCACACGTCATCAAACAGCGTGCGCTACGCGCACAGCGAAAGTGCACTTAGCGCAGCGCACACAACAAAGGTAGGCGGAACACGGGGCGTAACACGTGGAATGGGGAACAACACGTGAAAATGTGGGCATTACGGGGGAAGTACAGGAGGCAAATGCGCGGAACGCCCACACGCGCGCCTACAACACATATTCATGGAATCGAACGGGGCTAACGTCTGCGCCAAAAAAAGACGCGCTAATCCGGAAACACGTACGCCAGCAGGAAGCAGGCGTATGTGGACCCGCGCAGCATAAAAGTGCGCGCAAACAACAAACAAGCTCAGATGCTACGTTGAATATACCGTTCCTCGCAGCAGTGGTCGTGGGATACCGCAGGAGGAGGAGGATAGACAGGGCCAGAATTTTTAGACCCATAAACAGCCTGAAGCCCATAACCAGTGTGAAGCCCGCGAGGAGTCAAGGGCGCGCTGTTGTCGGCTGGAGGCTGGAGGCTCAATCTGGTGACCTGCTGATGCTTTTGTTACCTGTGAAATTGCTGCATCTGTGAACTCATCTCTAAATCCTTCGACCCGCTCCATTCGCGTAAGTCTAGCAGCATAACACCTGGAGCTGCTAGCAGTTTGAGGCGAGCGGGCCCTGTGACCGCCTGACCACGTGACATCGGTCACGTGACTTTTGAGACACACCCCCAGGAAGTGACACACAAATACAGTGCAGCGCGACCCTTGCGGCGTGAATCCCGCGAGGAGTCAAGGGCACGCTGTTGTCGGCTGTTTGCGGCTGGTAGCGGTGGTAAGTACTCTCTGAAGAGTAAGAACTCTTCCACTTGATTCGATTCACATTGGGGCCTGATACAAACAATGGAAAGCCAAAAACCAAGAACCAGGCTACAAGGGAAGTTAGAAGAATCCCCTGCATATATATCCAAAATCATTGTCCCTCAGACGACATCTGAGGCACTTACTCTTAATGAGCGTAAGGACCAAAAAGAGTCTCCCTTGCACCAGGTGGAAATGAACCATTCGATGCCACCAAACTATGACTCTGAGATTCTAGATCTTGATGTCCCGATAGACAAATGGTAGCCAAAGAGTCTTACGAGTGGTGCAGAGCAATGTGAGAGCTCAACCAGATCAACCAGGAGATATAAAGAGGACGAAACAAGGTGAACAAGAACCCTTTGTTACACCGTCGCGGCAAGAACGAGCTAAAGCGGCGAAATTACATTGGCAATCTACTTACTCATCAGTACAAAACCATAAGAGTGATCAAAGCAAAACAGCATCACGCAGAACTGCTCGACTTTCACTCGATATCACTGAAATTGAGGCCATAATGGAGTCTCAAGAAGAACAAAATGAACCTTTGCTGGGGTAAATACCCCGAAGCATCTAAAAAACATCAAGACTTCAACACCAATTATGCGCCCAAGATCGAGCTCACTTGGTGACAAAAAGACATTTCACTTGACTAAAGTGATAGATAAGCCCAGGATGGAAGAACCGTATGCCTCCCCGGAAAAGGTTCAACCGGAACATCAAGAACATGTATCCGAAACCCAACAAAGAATCCCAACAACAATGCTAGATTTGCAAAATACGTTGGTTGCAGTCCTGTCAACTGCAATGATACCGTTTTTGAAGATTTAAGAATATATGGTTGACGCTACTAAAGACCAGGCAACGCTGCTGGCTATGATAATGACGAAACAAACATATGTGGAAACATTTATAAATACCATTCAAGATCGTTTAAATCAAGAAGCCGAAATATCCAGACTATGGCAATCTCGTTTGGCAGAACTCGCAAGAGTCGACCGGGTAGATAAACAGAACCTCTTGGAGACTGTATCAACCCTAACCAAAAAATTGATGGAAGAGACAACGAAAAAACAGCCGTATTTGTTGGAACACAAACAATCCGCAACATGCCATACACAAACGGAATCAAGAGATAAAATAGTAGATAAAGCAGATCAAAATGCTCAACGTGAGACCCAATTGATCCCGATGGTCCCAACGAACTTGATTACATCCACACACCCAGTCAATACCGAACCGTTGGTGTGTACCCCGTTTGATATATTTGATCTTACAAAACGTGGAATTGTAGGACAAGAGCCGACAATTAGACCTAAAGGCAAAAACACAACTAAAAGAAATCAAAATGGATCCCGTGCATTTTTGAGGAAAATAAATTTAATACACAAAGTATTACCAGAGGACGCTAAGAAAAATAACAAGCAGCCGACGCTTAATCAAAAAGATATTCAACAAAAAACTAAAGAAGCTAAAAAGATGATAACACACACAGAGAATACCAATGTCGATGACAATGTAATAATCGACCCATTGGATGCACTTCTGGAGATAATTAATAAAGATACTCCTGTCCAACTGGAAAATCTCACTCCTATAATTGATCTATCAACAGCTGACGATATGAGCGATTATAATTTCATATCAATCTACTCTCAAGATAACACCTTGATATTGGTTGATGAATATCATGACACGGCACCCGAACAAATGTTAATGGAATCTCACGAAGAAGAGGCAGTGGACCTCGATTTGGAATACTCAATAATTTCAAATGATGAAACATGGTTAGAAAGTGAGATGCTTCCTGAAGCTAGTATCCTTAAAAGTTTGGTTCCCCAACCCAGTCCAATTTTAATTAGACCTACATTTCAAAATCCAAATGACACAACAGCTGCCTATAGAATAGCTTTATATCCAATGACAGAGAATACAGAAGATCCGGTAATAATGAATAGAGCAAACATTTCACGCCTGTTTAAAGCTATTCCACAACTGGAGAAAATAAAATCGGATGATTTGGACCTAGTACTTTTTCCAAATGAGCAAGACATGGAAGAGGTCCAAATTGATTTTTTCAAGCAGGATATATTCCAAAAAGTTGTAGCCACGCACTATCAGTTTGAGAAACTTGGTTTCGGCGTAGAGGAAATCTTTGTCACAAGGGCGGCAGCAGAAAAAAAGGCAAAAAACATGGCTCCCTTTAAATACTATAAAACAACCGACAAGGAGGAACGGACCACAGGGACAAAGGCTTCTCAAAATTATAATAATGCAAGACCAAGGAGGCACGCGGAAGATGATTTGTTGCAGCACCCCATATGGCGTGACTATCAAGAGTCCCCACACATGAAACCAAATTCAACGTCCCAACAAACTGGTAACAAAACCTATTTATAACAATCAAATAGGAATGTAGCCCAAAAGCAATCAATAGCACTGGGTTCGTGGAATACAAGAGGAAATAAACACCTCCTAGAAAAACTCTCAAAAGTCCTGCTGAATTTAGATATCATATGTTTGCAAGAAACATGGATAAAGGATGAGGTAATTTGCGATGGATTTAGTACCTTAATCAATCCGGCGATTGTAGCCCATTTGGGTAGACCAGCATCAGGTATGTTGATTCTAACAAAAATAGTTCCCACATGGATAATCTTAACAAGCAAAAATATTCATCCGTGGGCCCAATATGTAACTATTGAAATTTTGTCAGACAACAAGGACGTTTCACCTGCTGTCAGGGACAACTATGCGATATCCACATTTAATATATACTGGAACCCAAAGGCAATGTCGGAGACGAGATTCATTGATTCGATATTTGATGAAATTGACAATCTGGCCATTACTAACAGTGAAATGGACTTCGTTATAGCAGGAGACCTTAACTTTCATTTATTCGATAAAAAAGGAGGAAAGCTAGAGTCCACCGTACTCTCAACTAGAGCAGCAAAATGGATGAGAGAAGTGAACCAGAGGAACCTCTTCTTAAGTACCCAACCAACAGATATTGAAGGTACACCTTTACCAACTTGGGTAAGTGAAACTTCCAACTCAATCATTGACTTCAGAAAGAATCAATAGATTATTTTTTTCAACAACCTACTTGTCTCAGCAGGATAGCGATCACCATTTAATACAGATAGAATGGACCACTCAAATAAGAACCGACCAATGCCTAATACTCCCAGACCTGGAGCTAACAAATGGGATGAATAGATTCAGAATAAAACCGACCCATATGGAGGAAATAATCGCAACCTTTGAAGATGCACCAATACAAGATAACATAAAAATGGAATACGGTTGGATACTAGAAAAATATCAACAGAAGGGTGAAAAGAAGATCCAAAAACAAATACACTCCCACTACTTCAATATTGAAATTCGAACAAAAAAGAAACAACACTAAAAAGTCCTACGAAAACTGCGGAAAAGCAGGGGACCTAATTTTGAAATCGAAATAAAAAAAGCAAAGAACAAGTACTCTAACGAAATAAAAGCGATCAAAGCTTCATTAAAACAGAATGATGCAGAAGCAACTTGAGAGCTCTTAAAGAAAAAAATACGCGAAATTTATGGTCAATGTTAAACATGTCATCCGCTAATCAAAACATGATCCAAGAAGTTGATGCAAGTAGATGGGTGAAGCACTACTCGACATTATATCATAATACGGAACAGACAAGTATGAAGTGTTTAACATCTGATGACGAGCCTTGGAACCTTAAATGGGAGAATGAAGACATTATTAATACCATCAATTGTCTCAAATCATCTAGAACTCCAGGACCTGATGGATTAGCAAATAGCGATCTAAAAAAATCCCCAGTCCAGTGGGCCAAGTTCATGAGCCACTTATTAAGATTAATTGCTAAAACGAAAAAGATACCTCACACCTGGACGACAGCGATCTTGATACCAATCTTCAAAACTGGAGATGGAGGGGATCCTGCTAATTACAGACCGATAGCTTTACTGGTCCCTTTGGGAAAACTATTTGCTGCTTTCCTTCAAACAAAGCTGACTCAATGGGCAAGAGATAACAACAAAAAAGCTATAAGACAAACGGGATTTGTAAAACAAATAGGCATCAATGTCAATCTCCTATTGCTGAACATGTTGAAATATGAAGCAATCGTTAAATCACAACAACTATATGCCATCTTCGTAGATTTAAAAACTGCCTTCGATTCAGTAAATAGACAATTGTTATGGACTAAGCTAAAACAATGGGGTTGTTCGCCAAACATTCTGAATCCTGTAATAGAATTATACTCTAATACGTCGATATGTGTTCGATTGATGAAAGGGGGAAGAGTAACACAATTTATCCCATAGGAAAATGGATTGAAGCAAGGCTGCCCATTGGCTGCATGTCTTTATAATCTCTTCACGTATGACTTTGAAGAAAAAATCCAAAATAACTGCGAATCCACCAAAAATTAATAATGAATCAATCCAAACGTTAATCTACGCAGATGACATTATTATTCTGGATAAAACATTAAAAGGATTGCAACATACAGTAAACAAAGCAGAAGAGTACATGATGGTTAATAAGTTTTAAATTAATATTGACAAGACAAGAATAATGACACTGATTACTCCAAAAACAAAGAAACAACCTAAAATGAAGTTTCAGATAGGAAATCAAGTGCTCCTGACAACTAAAACAATCAAATATCTAGGTGCAATAATCAATCCATTATCAAATGAAGCAGAATGGCAACAGCACATTGAAGGAAAAGCGAGAGCGCTGGCGAAACAAGGACGTTTCTTTCATGCAAAATACGGGACATTTTCTATGAAGGCCACAATCTTGCTGTATAGACAGAAAGTAATCCCGATCCTTACATATGCAAGTGAGACAATTGTCAATCAAAACATAATGAGATGGTCGTACTATGAAACGCTGTTTTGGAGGAAAACCCTTGCCCTGCCGCAATCATTTCCAATGACCAGACTAAGATTTGAATTAACACTACAATCAGTTCAATCAATAGTACTGTGGAAGCAAATGGACTTGCTAAGAAAAATCATGTCTGAAGAAGAAATACCAGCTTTAGAGATTCTAAAAGATAAAAAGGAAGCTGTCCAAATAGCAGCTCTATCGAAATGGTCGAATGAAATAAAAGCGAAAATGACAGCGGAAGATATCACAGACGAATTGTTACTTAATAGACCACAATACGCAAAACGCAAATTACAAATGAATGATTGGCTATGAACAATAGAAGCACAGAAAACTTTCAAACGACACCTACACTCAGAAACAGAGGTGAGGGCACTTAACCAATTACCTAAATACTTAGTACAATTCCCCAGTGGCAGTATTCGTGACTTGTTTTTGCGTTTTCGATTGAATATTCTGCCGACCTGTGAATATCAAGCGCTGATAGGCAAAACAAACAACAAATCGGACGCCTGTCGCTTTTGCAAGTTAATCAGACCAGAAACCCTGTTCCATGTGATTATGGTATGTCCGGCCTTGAAGGAGAAAAGAGACTTATATAAAGACTTTTTCAAAATTTCTGGCAAACAAGCAACTACAGAGGAAAGATGGGCGGAACTTCTCGAAGGAAGCAATCAACGATTGATATTTACCGTCATCAAATTTTGGTCAGACATTACTAATGGAAATATAGTTGATTAAGTTGAAGGTTCCTTTCTGTTTGATTATGTGCAGACAAATGAAAAGTTTGTTAATTCAAACAAAACATTTTAATAAAAAAAAAATAATAAAATAACCAGCCTTTTTGGGATGCCTGATGACCAGGTACAGGTTTCCACCTCACATAATACTCGACCTGGTGAGTGAGTGGGAGGATGACCTCGCATCACCCACCCTGTGCTCCCAAGCACTGAGCCCGTTGGAAAAGGTGCTCAATATACTGCACTTCTTGGCTACTGGGTCATTTCAGCGGACAAGTGCCATAGTAGGGGGTTGTCAAAGGCCACGCAGTCACGCTGCCTACACCAGGTCTTGGCCATCATGACTGCACGCCCCTCAGTCCGCAGGCACATACACCTGCCCAGGACACCTGCAGAAAGGCAGGCTATTGCCCAGGATTTTTACGGGGTGGCACACTTCCCCAAAGTGCTAGGTGCCATTGATTGCACCCATGTGGTTCTACGTCCTCCCAGGGCATCAGAGCACATCTATAGAAACCGCAAGCACTGGCATTCCATCAATGTGCATGTAGTATGTGATGCCAAGGGAATCATCACCTCAGTATATGCCAACCAATGTTCCCTCTAATTATTATTCTCTATGTGCGGAACTGGTTGGCTGTTGTGCACACATTATTTTCCATGTGCGCAACTGACTAATGAGGTAAGCTACTTTGTGAGCATGCGTATGAAGTGAACTGCCATCTCAGAAGAGAGTTTGGAAAGTAATTTCCTCTTACTAACCACCACAATTCTTTACAAATCTGTGTAAAAGGTGCATTTTCCAAAGACATAGGTTAAAAAAAGGACGATATATGTTATAAAGAGAACTCATCAACCAATCCAGGACTTCAACATCTGCCTGAGTAACTTGCAAACATACTTCTGTGCAGAGAAAAATGTCCGTTTTATGCCACAGGAAAAATACAACAAGAGATATATGCTTTTGTAATACACATAACGATCAGGCTGTCAATGAATTCAGACAGAATACAACATTTGCAGATTAATTAATGCCAATTAAAAGAAATCTGTCAAAAAACATGCCAATAGGAGTTCCAGAGCCACTTTAATGAAGTAATACAAGGGGCAGGAGAACATGCTGCTAATAATTTGTGTAAGAATGATAATTGCATCAGAATAACTGCACCTCTGAATATGATGATCAAAATGCTTGTGCCTCTGCTTACTATCCACATTACGTTGTCCTATGAGTTGTGAAAACACCAGTCTTACAACTAAGAGACATGTACACACTATCCATTTTACTCCTCCCCCAAAAAAAGGAAAACATGCCTGTTGGGTAAGAACTAGTGCAGTTCAACTGGTGTGGGACTACACAAGAGTTATCTCCTTGGTATTAGGTAACCCACCTTTTAATATAGGCCTGTACTACACACGTTGGTAGTGTGACTGAGCAGCCAGGCTTATTTTAAGAGGGTTAATGTGAGCTGTAGAGCTGTGCAATGAAACCAGTAAATACAAGTATCCAATTAAACACCTACACACTTAAAGTTATATATTACATATTTATTTATTTATACACAACAATATTTAAAACATTCTTTTAAAAGCAGTTATTAGCTGTAACATTAACCCCAAGTTAGGATTCAATTCAAACAGTGAACAATAAAGCAGGTGAATAAGTCATTTATATGATACGCATGGTGACATCATTTGAGGTCAGTATAGCATTTATATAGTATCACCTTTGCAATATTGAGTTTTTAAAGAAAGTAAAGATTGGGGTTAGATCAGAAAAGACTAATACATTATTAGAGCAATTTGATTCTCCCAAAGGGATGCAGGCAGTCAATTATCCCAGCATTAAAGTGTTCAATATTTAAAACCTGTAAGGGAACAAGCACTACCAAAGCCAATAGGTTCAGAAGGAGGCGTTTGGGGAGCCAGGACAGCCAAAGCCAATGGACAAAGTCAAAGTTCTGATACTCTTCTTATTAGAAAAATGTTCTTAAATAGTCAGTGTTCAAAAGAGAAATCACAGCAACGCAAGAGGAGTCACCTTTAGAAAGCAAAAGCTGTAAGGTCAATGCAGGTAAGTAGAGGTCAACTCAGTGTAGGGTTAAATTGCACTCCCAAAGATAGGAAGCACCCCAAATGGCAAAAGGTTAAAATACCCCAACCACCACAGTACCTTGAGAATGAATTAAGTGTTGCAGCTTGTTGCCTTCACGATGTAGTGAAAACAACAGAGTAAAAGCCTGGAGGAAAAGAACTAACAAGAAATGGCGAAAAAAGAAGACAGGGGACATTTTGAGAAAATGGTCACCCTTGTGTGCAGCAATGCAGCTGAGGTATTAGCCTGCAGATACATGTCACTAGGTAGTAAAAATGAAACCACAGCCACCAGCCATTCAAGTGAGTTAGTGTAACAAAATGTGGTGTCTAGTCAAAGGATCGAATCAAAAGGGTCGACAGGTCAAAGGATCGATTTCTTTTTTTTTTAATTATATATATTTTTTTAGGTTTTCGTTTAGGGAAAAAAAGTGGGTTTTAGCAAAAAAAAGGGGGTTGGGGTGGACCCCCCCAAAAAAAAATAGGTGAAAAAAATAAATAAAACAATTCGATCCTTTGACCTGTCGACCCTTTGGTGTCGATCCTTTGACCTGTCGACCCTTTAGATTCGATCCTTTGACTGGCAACCACAAAATGTTACATGAGGAATGGGTTAATGGAATTACTATGTAACCCCCCTGCCCCCAGCACTCCACATAGGGTTGGTGTGCTGGACCCATAAAGTAAAAGGTATGTAAAACAGAGGTCATCTTACTATTCTTGGGAATAGTAGTTCACCCAAGAAAATGTAGTTAAACATTAGAAGTCCAAGGGACTTCTCAGTGGCACTGGACAAAAGGTGCTGAGTGTCACAATGCAAAAGCAGATGCCTATGAAGTGTACAAGACTCCATAAAACAGTAAGGAACATAGAAAATCATAGTCAGGAAAACACACGAGGGAGTGAGAAAAAAGGCTCCACTCACTCAGGAATAAAGATAAAAAACATGAATCCAGCAAAAGAGCTGGAGGTCTCCAAGCTTAAGGGGAATTGGCACAGAAATTAAAATTCTCCCCAACAGTGCCTAACAACAATGAAAACAATGAACATATAGGAGCCTTCCCCTTCAACCCACAAAGCTACAGAGATATTTGTTTGAATCAGTGACCAGCAGAATAGTGGCATAGGAAGAAACTCTAATGATATTAATGCCCGATCCCAAGAGGAATTTTAAGGGGAAAGAACACCTTTTAATTCGCACAAACTAACCCTATTGGCAAAGCTAGTTACTTTTTTACTCCCTGAAAAATCATTTGACTCCAAGTAGGGAGCAAAATATGATTAGAGCCTTGCTTGTAACCCTGACATAGAAAGTGAAATGACAGGGAACATAATGACGTCTATAGTTCTGCCCACCCTTCGCACCACAGCTAAGGCAAAATTAAACCAGAGCCTTATTTGGGTTTATTATGGATCCCTCTTGAAGAAAATCACATGTATATGCCTTTTAAGTTAATAGCATCAATTCTCAGAGATGCAACAGATTAAGTGCCTTCCTCTGTAACTAGGGATCCCTGATGCAGGGAGATGCTAGAGACGATACATATAAGCACATAGTTATATTGAAATGCCCAGAGCAACTGAGCATTGAAAGAAAAAGAAGGTTCAAATGTTACTAGAATCGTCTATATTTAGCAAACAAGAAACCCATTTCCTTCACTGTACTGGCAAAACATTTGGCTTGGTTTTTTAATTTGCTACTTTGTTAATTACCCGCAAGGAGTGTGCACCTGTGCCCTTCTGCCCATACCCTTTCCTGACGCTCTGCTAGCCTACAATCCTAGTTGATAGAGCACTGTAGAAAGTGATGGATTGTAGCAGTAAACAATCACTGGGCCGTTTACAGACACTCTGCAAGCAAGGCATATGCCTCAAAATGATATTGTGTGCATTCTAAGACTGTCATGACTGCATGTACACAATTATTTTGCAGTGCATACAAGATTGTTTGCAGCATACCCCACCTTTATATCAATGTGTAGGATTACACAAGTGCTCAGTGAAACAGTTTTTGTTTGGCAGTGGTTTACCATATAATGTGTGAAGGTCTATGCCCAATGGATCTCTGAACACTTGGAAACGGTGCAGATTGTGTGAAAAGGTGCCCTGATACTATAGACCCATAATGCCAGGCATAGTCCATACCCATTATCCCTTGTAGGCCAAGTAAATGATATTGCAATGTTGCTCTCCACTTACTGGGTAATGGTAGCAACGCTAAAGTAGGAGGCTCTGTGCATCACATTGGTCTTCTCAAAATCCTTAGAGGGAAATTTCATATTTGAGTTTTAGAATGCGTTAACTTGCAAGAGGACCGTTTCAAAGCACTTGCGTGTCATATGTACAAAGAAGACGAAGTGTGGGATAAGGTTACACATCCACGTAGTCTGATTACTTACTGCCAGTATCCTATATGTGAGCTGGAATATCAAGACTTGTTAGTTATTTTTAGAGAAAGAAAATGTCAGATAATTGCTGTGGCTTGTGCCTTATTTAATCTTTTTGAATAGGTGAGAATTGTCTGTGTGCGCTGCTAAAAATCTTCTGAGCGGCACTCAGAAGGAAGCTGGGCAAGCGCACATGCGCACAGCTTAGAGGGAACATTGATGCCAACTATCCAGGGTCCACCCATGACAGTTTCATATACAGAATGTCAACCCTAAACCGGGACCTAGAAGCTGGGCGGCATGGCGATACATGGCTGCTTGGTGAGTATAAATGCCACTGCACATGCCTGCATGTCAGATACTGAGTAATGTCACAACCCCACTAATGATACCCATTATCACCTCCCCAGGGGACAGTGCCTACCCTCTGAGCATCGACATGATGACGCCAATTCGGAACCCCACCACACCTCCCGAGGTAAGATACAACACAGCCCATATTGCAACCCGGGGCATAGTGGAGCGCACATTCGGAGTGCTCAAGTCACGCTTTCGCTCCCTTGACCGTTCTGGTGGGCAGCTGCTATACGCTCCCCCAGTAGTGTGCAGGATCATAGTGGCAGCATGTGTCCTGCACAACGTTGCAACACGCCGGGGCCTGCCGGTGGACATGGTGGTGCCCCCACATCCCCAACCACATGCACGGCCGCTGCGCATGGGAGGGGAAAGGGCACGTGGTGAGGCAAACCGTACGCAGCTGGTGGCTAATTACTTCACCTAAAATCACACCCCTGTGGAGTGCACACAGCCCTGGCACATACCAGCTGACAATCAATGATGATGACATAAGGGTCAGTCAACTGTCACAACCATACCAGCCTGAGATTGGTCACCTGGAAGTGTTACATTATGTGCATCCATACCTACCCAAAGACAACCAATGCTGTGTCATTAAAAGACATACATTCATGCTGCATGAATGACTACCACCTATCAAAATACAACATGAAAATAGCGCCATGTCACCCAACCCCTCCCCATCTCCGCCACCCAACACACCATGGCATGTCATGCAATGTGAAAGCAAACAAAGCAATGCACAAGACCTGACACAAGTGTCACAAAGTGCACTGTCCCAAATGGAAACAGCCCACAGACAATATGCTCCCAGTAATCAATAACAAACAGCAAACATGACCAAATACTTACCACCAACACAATACATCAACACAGCATGAAAAATTGCAAAAACATGACAGTACAAAGTCAAAGTAGTGGTAGTCTTACAACCTGTATAAGTCAGCACATCGACCCCTTCCAACTGCACAGTGTTGCTGCCACGCAAATGTGTCAGTGTACTGCATACAACATGAACTCCATCTGCAAAGGAGACGGCCTTGTGAAGACATGAAGAAGGTGCCTTCAAATTTTGAGGAAGACATGGATGCACAAGCATATATCAATACACCATGCAGTGTTAAATACAACAACAATACCCACTAGGGATGTCCACACAGTATTGACTACAGACTGCCCACACAGCTCATGGGAGCCCAATGTCACCATGTAAGTCACTGTCACTTGGTCACACCCTTTGCAAGCCCATGGAAACGGGAAGCAGGAGGGATGTATGTGTCACAAACCCAAGCATCTAACCCAAACTCAGGACAAGACTGAATGTGCCCAGCCGGAATACACAGTGGATGCCCACGGGAGCCACACAAGGCAACACACTGTAAAAAAATAAAAAAAATAAAAAAAATGGCCATGAGGGGGGCAGGGGGACGAGGCCACCCAGGAGGTTCGAGGACAGGATGCACACCAACACCCACCTGCGTGGATGTTGGGAAAAAAAATACCTCCAGGGGCTCATGGCCTGCACAGCTATGCCATTGTGGGAGAACTGCTGTCGGTCTCTTCACCCTCTGCTGCTGCATCAGGAGGTGGTGGTGCTATGGGAGGCAGCCCACGCAAAGCCCTGGTATGGTCCTCCATGGCAGCAAGCATGCAGGTGTTGAAGGTCTGATTCTGGAGGATGATAGTGCGGAGATCCCCATGCAGCACCTCACGTGTTGCCTGCATTTCTGCACGCATGGCCTTGCGTGATGCCCGGATCTCCTCACGAGTTGCCTGCAGCTCAGCTGAGAGTGAAAGTGTGAGCTGCTCCAGCTGCTGTTCTGCCCTAAAATTTCGGGAAGCCTCAAGTTCAAGCAGAGCCTCTCTGATGTTATGGAGTTCTACCCTCAGGGCTTCCCTGTGGCCCTGTGACTCTATTGATATGGCTTCGCACAGAGTCTCCAGTGCCGCCCGTCGGTCCCTGTTGGACGCCAACATGTCTTCACTGTGTGATTGGCAAATGGAGTCTGTTGCCTGCTGTTGTTGCTCCATCTGCCTTTCACGGGGGATAATGGAAGTGGCCACCCTCTCCACTGCCTTAGCCATCATTTCAACTGTTGCTGCCTGTTGGGTTGCCATACAATACATGGAGTTTTCCCATACAGCATTGCCTGGTGGCGCACGGCCACCGCGTCGGCAGGCACCACACCTGTTTGGGGCAGGGCGATCTGCACCTTGCTGTGCTGGCACTGCCTCAGACTTCAGGACTGCATTCCCCCTCTGATCTGCTGGCCCAGGAACATGATCAGATATTGTGGAGTGTGACCCTGCATCCGTAACGGCCAAAGGCGGACCTACCAACACTGGCATCCCTGTAGAGGGTTCTACCCCTGGTGCAGGTGGGTTGGACAGAACAGAACCCCTGCCAGAAGCACTCACCTGCGACAGCACATAAGTCTCATCATCCGATTCAGCACCTGAATAGAGGTCTGGGGAGGTGCACCCAGAGGCACCCCTGGACAGAATGGTCTGCAGTAAGATTGGGTTTTCACCCAATACCACACCATGTCCTCCACTGGTGCTCGGTCGTGGCTGAGATCCCTCCTCGGTCTGCACCATCTCCTCAACCTCACCAGCATCAAGTGCGTCATCACCTGCAAAACATGAAATACAACAAATGCAAACAGGCATGAGCACCATAGCACACACATAGGCCTGACAAGACAGAGATCCTGTACATGATTTACACATGTCCCACATAACTATAACCCTGGCATGCATGCACTGTCAATGAGTTGGAAGGGGAGGCAAAAAGCAGACACTGAGGACACCAAGATGGAAAAGCAACACACTTGCTGCATGGTGGGTAGAACTAGCATCACACATTAGCCTGTGAGTGGCATGTCCAATACACATACATGACACATGCCAGCACACAGATGGCATGTAGCATAGCCATGGTACATTACACAACTACAGTGATATGTCAGTGAATGAGTACTGTCACCCATCTGTGTGAGATGGACATGATGAGATGAAAAATGCTAAATAGTGTGGTAAAGGATGCATGTGCCACACACTGTAACACATCCAGTGTACAATAATACAGTGATTCTAGGCAGATGTACACATCAATGGTTGGTCACTTTAACATGACAGCAAACAACTATCATGTTCCACATTCAAACAGGCCGCAAAAATTAATGTGAACAGGCCAATACTCAATCAGCCTGAATGGTCTAATTATTCACATAACAAGGCAACAAATGTTGGACAGTGTGGGGTGTAATCAATGACAGAAGCATGTCACATATGTGGCATTAGTGCTGAAAAATGCGTAGCAAAAATGGGAGAATTGAAACAATCAGCCAGAATGAACACTGAAAAAATCTGAACAATGTTGTTGCAAGATGACAGGTCAAGGGCAACTGCAGTAATGTGGCGCTAATTGGCTACTATGGGCAGAATATATACTGTCATACCCAAATCCAAGGCATGTGAATGTATTGGAGGAAGCACATGGGTGACCCATACCACTCTGGTGTACACACCCTCACCTGGCACTCAATCAGAACCCGTCACCCAAACAACATAAACATGGATTACAGACACATGCATGGGCACTCACCGGACAATGCGTCATAATCAGGTTGGTCTCCCACGCCTTGGATCTGCTCCTCTGTGACGAAGGTTCCAGCAACAGACTCATGTTCAGTGAGTTGGTTGTCCTCTGGTGGAGACCCACCGCCAGTCACCAGAGTAGAGGCATGATTTGAGGCCAGCTTGTCCTTTGCACCATCAGGTCATTCCACCGCTTGTAGCAATCATCAGCTGTGCACCTCACAAATCCAAGGGCACTAATGTGGTCCGCGATGGTCTGCCAGTGTGCCCTACGTTGACCAGGTGTGGTCTTGCACCCTGCAGTCACCACCATTTCGCGGCTATGTTTCGACACATAGGCCACAAGTGCATCAAGTTTGGCGTCATTAAAGCTAGGCTTCCTCGACGTGCCGGAGTGAGTAGCCATGTCTGGGGCCTCAGCCTGTAGTGCCAGAGCACCCTTCTTCTTCTTTTTCAAAGGTGGTGCGGATCCTGAGTGGCTTACGCCGCTGTGGTTAGTAGGGGCAGAAGCGCCGGGGGACTGTGTACTAGGAGTGTGTGAGGCACAATGACCATAGGTCTTGGTGCAGGCCTTGGCTGCAGGGTGATGTTGGCAGGGGCAACGTTGGTCTGATGGACCTGGAACGACACTGTCCCGGCTGGGAGACTCAGAGCTGGGGTGGAGATAACTGCAGCTGCCCCTGCAGCCTCCCCACCCTGCCTACTTGGGGCAGCAGATGACATTGCTGCCCCAGATCCACGTGGCCTGGTGACAACAACTTGCACCGCCACATGTGGCTTAGACTTGCTGACCTGGAAGTCAGCCTGGGAGTCTTCCTGTGCCGGTTCAGGTGCCACAATGGGCCGGTCCAACAAGGGCTGAGCAGGGATGGTGTCAGCTACGTTTCCCACAACCATGGGGGGGTGGGGCATGGGTGTCCCTGATTGGTCCTCCACACATGGGGGTCTAGGGGCACCCTGCAAATCCTGGCCACTTCCCCTACCGCGCCCACCATGCCCACCTTTTGAAGGTCGGCCACCTTTGCCTTCCTTACCGCTTCGTCGCCTCCCAACCATGGCACTGATGTTGTTGTGCGTATGGGAGTAGCAGTAAACTATTGTCCTGGGCGATTGGGGTTTGATTGGAATTCGTACCCTAGTGCTCTAGCAAGGCTGTCTGTGACCCCTGGGGGAAGATGACGGGTCACGCAACGCACAGGCACCCCGAAAACAAAAATGAACGTGCACGCAACCCCTCATAGACCACGTGCGTGGAAAAATGAACCCGAACTACGCTTTGGCACCCAGAAACACAAAAATAAGGGTACGCTTAATACACGCAGCCTACAATGACCTCTGAAGGGGAACGCGACACACGTGGCAAGCACAGTTGGTAAATACGTGCGCGACTCACCGTATGCCTGGAAAAAGAACGTGAAAAAGACGCGCGTGTGCGCGTTGGCAACACCCCTGCCAAAAGAAGAATTGTACGCTGTCTGAGGAAACAGGACAAAAGAAGAAGTGAACTCTGTTTGAGGAAACAGGGCCAACCAAAATATTTAACGCTGTCAGAGGTAACAGGAAGTACAAACTTGAAACGCTGTGAAGTAATCGAGTGTGAACCGACAAGAAGTACAAAATTCACCCACTCGCTCTCCACGAAAAGCACGTACAAGTAAATGGCGTCTTACACGTACCTTTTAAACCGGCCCACACTTACAACATCACTTACCCGTGTACGCGCTAAGGCACTTTCCTCCAATTACACGAGCTGACACTCGGACGTGCAGTTTTTGCACGTGTACGATGAACATGCACCCGTGTTGAGGGAAACCCCCTGCGCGTCACGTCACAGACACGCTTATGCGCTAAAGGGCCTTTGGTCCAATGAATTTGCGTACGTGCGGTATATTCACGTGCTGATTCACTATGCCCACGTCACGTGGGAAACTCCAGCGCGCGTAACGTCATAGACGCGCTTACGCGCTAAGGGCCTTTCCTCGAATTACACGCAGACGTGCAATCTTTTCACATGCCAAATCACTCCGTATCAAGCTGGCCACACAACAACACACGGAAGACCACGCTCCTGCCCAGAAGGCCGAATTACTGCCCCCCAGAGACCTGAGCACGCTCCCACCAGCCATCTGCTGCTGCCTGCCTGCCTGCTGCCCACGTGCCCTGCTATTTGCTGCCTGCACATCAGGCATCTGCAGGGGTGCAGTTGTTGTGACCACCCTTGCTGGAACGGAAGACTCCCGACTGGGATACCATCGCTCCACAGCCCAGTCCCAGGACCCAGTTGCCCACCCACACCTCCCTCTGGGGTTGCCATGTCGGGCACACCACCATCTGGCACCACTGGCAACCCCCAGCCAGGGAGGCAGAGGGCCACCAGCTTCAGTGCCAGGGAAGTTGGTGTCCTGGTGGAGCAAGTCCTGGGGCAGTATGATGCCCTCTTTGGAAGTTCTCGCGCCGACTATGAAGGACGGACCAGAATCTGGATGGACATCGTGACTGCCATCAACGAGGAGGGGGTGGCAGTCCGCGACATCAAAAATGTCAAGAAGCGCTGGGAGGACTTCATGTCCAGGACCCCTCGACAAGGCCCGGCGCCTCTTGAAGGCAGCGGATGCCAAGGGGCGCCGGGGCCACCTGTCCGACCACCAAATGAGGGTCGTGTAACGCATATGCCCAGCGCTCCACGTCCATGTCCTTGAGAGGCAGACCCATCTGGAGTCGAGCGGTAAGTGTACATGCATACTGATTGGATGCTGTGCTTGTCGTGGTGTGCCAGTAGTGTGCAGTTTGCACATGTGTTTTTGTAGGGCCATGTATGGATGTGTATGTACAGGGGCGTGAGGCTGACACATGCAAGTCCTCTCATGTGTGAGACACATGGATGGTGTATGTGTGGGTAAGCATGCAGGCCAAATGCAGATGTGGGAGCACACATGTTTGAATTACTGTGTATGTACGTTGGCATGGTTGTGGTGTCACACATGGATGTTGGTTCCAGCTGCATGTATCTGCACTGTGTACATGTGCATGTGTGTGTATTTGACAAGTGTGCAATTGTGATGCAACATGGATGCATGTGACACTGATATGTAGAAGGCTGAATGCCAGATGTGACATGGATGGAGATCTCATCACTGCGACAGTTGGTGGAGATGTACACATGCATGTAAGTGTGGTGGCGTGTGTGCATGTCTTGTGCACTCCCCGTGTTTCATGTGATGTCAGGCTCACCTTCGGCTGCTCATGCTGTTGTATGTGTATGGATGGTGCTGTCTGGTGCAATATTGCTGTGGAATTGCTCATGTGTTGACTAGAAATGACATGTGTGTTGGGGATTGTGATGCCATGTCTGAAGTTTGACACTGCCACTCATGTGCAACTGTCATGTGTGTATCAGTCCATTGTACAGTGCCCTGATGCCTGTGTCCTATCTCTCCCTGTCTGCAGCATTAACTGATGAAGAGGGCGGAGAGGGTGCTGTGGAGCAAGGTGGCAGGGATCGCACCGCCAGCCGGAGACGCACGGCCCGGCTCCCCTCCCAGGTTTTCATCTCGTCAGGGAGTGAGGAGTCCGGTGCCGCGTCCCAGGCCGCAGCTGCCGAGGGTAGGTCCAAGAGGCGGAGGTCAGAGTTGGACTCCTCGGCAGCAGAAGGGGCAGCTGAGATGCCACAGGGTCCGACGGAGGAAGATGTTACGGAGTCATCCAGGTTGGTGGGGGGTTTGGTAGAGGAGGAGGCCGTGGAAGGGACAGACACGGGGTCTGCATGTGGGGATTCCACTGGTGCTAGTGGTGCAGTGCAGGGGCAGGGACAGGAGGCAGCACAGGCCGCCGTGGAGGTGCCTGTGTGTAATCCTGTCCCCGATCCTGTGACTGCATCATCCTGCACCAGCAGGGATGCCTACGTCCAGACCCGTTTTCAGGGAGGGGATCCGCTTACAACAACTGGCCTTCCTCTCCCTGCGGATGTGGCTATCCGGGACCGGGTTGAGCCTGTCCTGAGTGGGATGGCGTTGCGTCAACGGGGCATGCGAGGTGACCTGCAGTGTTTTCGTGAGGACACTGCACGTCATCTCGAATGCCTCGGTGACCGCGTTGACCTACTGGGACGGGTCACCAGGGCCGGATTCCTCCGTTTGCTGGACCTTGTTCCGACCCCCTCCTCACCTGAACCCCCTATGTGCCAGTCGTCCTCCATGCCATCTTCCCACCCATGTATCACCTGGGTACCCTGTGGAGCTGCCTCTGACCCTGCGGCCAGGCTGGTGGAGGACACATCCCTGCCACAGTCGGGAGTCAGACGTCCAGCAGGGGTGGCCACCTCAACAACTGTACCCCAGCCAGAGGAGGACGTGCAGGCAGCAAGAGCCAGGGCACAGGCACAGCAGCAGCAGCAACAAGGTGGGAGCCATGATGGCTCGGGGCCTTCAACATCGGAGGGGCAGGCATCGGCCAGAGGGCAGGAGGACCCAGGATTGGAAGTGTCTTCCTTGTGGCAGCGGTTGGGCCAGGCCATAGATGCTGAGCGGCAGCGGGCAGAAGAGGCACGGCTCACAATGGTCAGGGCGGAGAACTCCATGCGGAGGGCACTGAAGCGGGCCGAGTGCCTCGAGGCAATTCGCAGGGAGTTGGAGGTCCACATGTCATCGTCCCTGCGAACCCTCGGGCCATGGAAGAGGACCGCCTCCGGGACATCGAGCAGGAGTTCGATGATGCCCTGGCCCGGGAAATCGGGAAGTGAGCCGTCGGACTAGCCCGCTGCCATTGTAAATAGTTTTTAGAGTTAGGTTTCCTTTTCCTTTTCCTTTGATTGGTGGTGAATGGACTATGCCACACACATTTGTATATAGTTTTGTTATTAGGTAGTTTCTTAGGTAGGTTTCATTTCTTTCGTTGGGCTCATGGACCCTTGACAATGGATTGTAAATAGTTGGACAATGGATTTATTTGAACTTTTTATTTAATTTTGAACATGGATTAATGGATTTGTCTTTTGGACAATGGATTGTACATAGTTCGACAATGGATTAGTTTGAACTTTTTCTTTTGATTTCACCATGGATCAGTTGATTTTTCTTTTTACGTTTCCTTTGGATTTGCGTTGGTGGAGGGAGAGTTTGGACTATTTTTCTTTCGGATTTCTTTGGATTGGTTATACTTTTCATTTACTCATCTTTTGCACATGCTTTTCATTTCATGTTTGCTATTTTGTTATGCTTTCATTTCATTGCTTTATTTTTGTACATAATACATTTTGATATTTTAGTTCCATGTGTGGGATTCGCTCATTGGGTTAATGCATGTGAAAATGTGGGTTTACACAATCAATGCCAACCAGTGTGTGTGTGTGACGGACATGTGTTGATGTACATAGTTGACTTTTGGTTTGTGTCTTCAGATAGGCATGTCAGTGTGGGTGGATTGGGAAATCATTGCGTCTCAAGAATGGGGTGGCGTGCTGTGGTATTTTGGTGTAGAAATGGGCCATGATTGTGCATCTTTATTTCATGTAGGGGGGGACATGAGTGGGACATGAGTGGGGGCCTGCTGGCAGGTGCCCCTCGCTGCTGGGGGGTGGGCGTACAGGGGGACATGAGTGGGGGCCTGCTGGCAGGTGCCCCTCACTGCTGGGGGGTGGGGGTGCTGGGGGACATGAGTGGGGGCCTGCTGGCAGGTGGCCCTCACTGCTGGGGGGTGGGGGTGATGGGGGACATGAGTGGGACATGAGTGGGGGCCTGCTGGCAGGTGCCCCTCACTGCTGGGGGTGCTGGGGGACATGAGTGAGGGCCTGCTGGCAGGTGCCTCTCACTGCTGGGGGGTAGGGGTGCTCGGGGACAGGAGTGGGACATGAGTGGGGGCCTGCTGGCAGGTGCCCCTCACTGCTGGGGGGTGGGTGTGCTGGGGGACATGAGTGGGGGCCTGCTGGCAGGTGCCCCTCACTGCTGGGGGGTGGGGGTGCTGGGGGACATGAGTGCGGGCCTGATGGCAGGTGCCCCTCACTGCTGGGGGTGGGGGTGCTGGGGGACATGAGTGGGATCATGAGTGTGGGCCTGCTGGCAGGTGCCCCTCACTGCTGGGGGTGGGGGTGCTGGGGGACATGAGTGGGGGCCTGCTGGCAGGCGCCCCTCACTGCTGGGGGGTGGGGGTGCTGGGGGTGCTGGGGGACATGAGTGGGACATGAGTGGGGGCCTGCTGGCAGGTGCCCCTCACTGCTGGGGGTGGGGGTGCTGGGGGACATGAGTGGGGGCCTGCTGGCAGGTTACCCTCACTGTTGGGGGTGGTGGTGCTGGGGGACATGAGTGGGACATGAGTGGGGGCCTGCTGGCAGGTGCCCCTCACTGCTGGGGGAGTGGGGGTGCTGGGGGAAATGAGTGGGGGCCTGCTGGCAGGTGCCCCTCACTGCTGGAGGGTGGGGGTGCTGGGGGACATGAGTGGGGGCCTGCTGGCAGGTGCTCCTCACTGCTGGGGGGTGGGGGTGCTGGGAGACATGAGTGGGACATGAGTGGGGGCCTGCTGGCAGGTGCCCCTCACTGCTGGGGGGTGGGGGTGCTGGGGGACATGAGTTGGTGATCACTAGTGCAAGGTGACATGTGGCCTGGCTGGGGGCATGCCCATGGTGGATGGACTGCCTGTGGGACATGACCAAGGGCGCTGGGTAGTCCCCTGTGGTGTGGGTTGCCTGCAGGGTCCGTGGAGGGAGTAGAGGGCACACCTGTGAGAACTGCCAATTGACGTGTGGGACTCCCTGCGCACCCCCCTGGATACACGTACCCCGCTCTGACAGCGAAAGCACGTGTGGAACTTGCCCCGTACCACGTTATACACGTACCCCGCTCGCACAGGCCCAATCGCGTGTGAAACTTCCCGCGCACCCCAGTTATCCACGTACCCCGCTCGCACAGGCCCAATCGCGTGTGAAACTTCCCGTGCACCCCAGTAATCCACGTACCCCGCACGCACAGGGCCTGTCGCAGGTGAAACTTCCCGCGCACCCCCCAAATCCATGTACCCCGCACGCACAGGGCCAATCGCATGTGAGACTTCCTGCGCATCCCAGTAATCCACGTACCCCACTCGCACAGGGCCAATTGCGTGTGATACTTCCCGTGCACCCCAGTAATCCACGTACCCCGCTCGCACAGGCCCAATCGCGTGTGAAACTTCCCGCGCACCCCAGTAATCCACATAGCCCGCACGCACAGGGCCTGCCGCGTGTGAAATTCCTGCGCACCCCCCAAATCCACGTACCCCGCATGCACTGGGCCAATCGCGTGTGAAACTTCCTGCGCACCCCAGTAATCCACGTACCCCGCTCGCACAGGCCCAATTGCGTGTGAAACTTCCCGCACACCCCAGTAATCCACGTATCCCGCTCGCACAGGCCCAATCGCGTGTGAAACGTCCCGCGCACCTGAGTAATCCACGTACCCCGCTCTCACAGGCCCAATCGCGTGTGAAACTTCCCGCGCACCCCAGTAATCCACGTAGCCCGCACGCACAGGGCCTGCCGCATGTGAACCTTCCTGCGCACCCCACAAATCCACGTACTCCGCACGCACAGGGCCAATCGCGTGTGAAACTTCCCGCGCACCCCAGTAATCCACCTACCCCGCTCGCACAGGCCCAATCGCGTGTGATACTTCCCGCGCACCCCAGTAATCCACGTACCCCGCTCACACAGGCCCAATCGTGTGTGAAACTTCCCGCGCACCCCAGTAATCCACATAGCCCACACGCACAGGGCCTGCCGCGTGTGAAACTTCCTGCGCACCCCCCAAATCCACGTACCCCGCACGCACAGGGCCAATTGCATGTGAAACTTCCCGCGCACCCCAGTAATCCACGTACCCTGCTCACACAGGCCCAATCGCGTGTGAAACTTCCCGCGCACCCCAGTAATCCACGTAGCCCACACGCACAGGGCCTGCCGTGTGTGAAACTTCCCGCGCACCCCAGTAATCCACATACCCCGCTCGCACAGGGCCAAGCGCGTGTGATACTTCCCGCGCACCCCAGTAATCCACGTACCCCACTCGCACAGGCCCAATCGCGTGTGAAACGTCCCGCGCACCCCAGTAATCCACGTCGCCCGCACGCACTGGGCCTGCCGCTTGTGAAACTTCCCGTGTAACCCCCAATTCCACGTACCCCGCTCGCACAGGGCCAATCGCGTGTGATTCTTCCCGCGCACCCCAGTAATCCATGTACCCGGCTCGCACAGGCCCAATCGTGTGTGAAACTTCCCGCGCACCCCAGTAATCCACGTAGCCCGCATGCACAGGGCCAATCGCGTGTGAAACTTCCCGCGCACCCCAGAAATACACGTACCCCGCTCGCACTGGGCCAATCGCGTGTGAAACTTCACGCAAACCCCAGTAATCCACGTACCCCACTCGCACAGGCCCAATCGCGTGTGAGACTACCCGTGCAGCGGGGTACGTGTATTCGGAGGGGTGCGCGGGGAGTTTTACAAGCATTTTCGTGGTTGTGAGCCTGTGTGCCATGTACGGGATTTGTGCGATGTACATGGCGCACGGGGAGGGGTTGGGTGCGTAACTGGCGCTGCTGCAGGGTCACTGCGCCACTCTGCGCCACGGCTGGTTTTGGATGTTAAAATCCATGAATACGCTGTGCGCGGAAATGGATTTTAGCGCACGTGGCTGGCGCAGAAAGTCGCACGCGCACACTGTGCGCCAGCCGCGTGCACCACTTGTGCGCAGAATTCTATGAATTACCCCGAAAATTGGCACACAGTTTTATTTCTGAGTGTCTTTATGACTTGACTGAAAAGCTGCATAACGCATAGAAGATTTGTTTAGACTGACATCATTTTTCATTCACATACTTGTATTATTCCGTTCCAAATAGGGAAAACAAAGTTACTGTCATACTATTTTTGGTACACACAAGTATTTATATATTTCTCATTTCAGTTTATAATGTGATTTGTGTAGAAAATCTTGCAAACACACAGAGGACAGTGCTCCAAATCCGTGAGCAATGTCCTCTGTGTGTTCGCAGGATTTTGCTTACACTTCGGATTTCTAGTTCCCTGATGCTGCCATGCACCATGATGCCGGCAGTGGCGAGCTAGAAATTCGAAGTGCGAGCAAAATCCTGTGAAAACATAGAGGACATTGCTCATGTGAGCACTGTCCTCTGTGCGTTTGCATGATTTTACTCACACTTCGGACTGCAGAATAGAGGGGTGAGGTGAGCCAGACAATGTATGTGTAAAGACGAGCACAACCAGTAGGAATGTGGGACCATGCGGGTCAAGAATCTGCATGACCCTTCTCAGCTAACAGAGGCAATCATTGAGCCAGTAAAGGTTTGAGCACATTACATGTATCACAAAATTGCCGATTTTGTGTTGTAAGACATTGATACATATTAAAACTGATTTAAAAAGGGCGATCAGATTTATTTCGATACAGTTCACGACAGCCACCTGTGTTATGTGAGAGTGTGGCTCCACAAATTGGTTTTCCAATTGGTTCATTTAGGGGACCGCCCCCTTTATTTGTGAGATCTTTACAACTTATGTTGCCTCCTTATGCCTTTGAGTTTTCCCTTCTGTTTTGCTTAAAAAGGACGAGCAACAGCCCTACCTATATAAATAAAACAAGGAAATGAAACGCAGAAAGGACAGAAATAATTACTGCTGTCGAAAGAATTGTAAATTACTTTAACTATTTTTTTTTTAAATGTATTTCTTTTTATTAAATTTTCCACAGGATCGTACAGTATTCCAACATACAAAATTGAGGGGGGCACCCTCTCAAGAAGAAAAGAAAATTCAATAACTTTTCCTGAAACGTCCCTGGTTCTCACCACCCACCCCCCTATCCCCTGTGATACAGGTGAAGATACATTTTCGGCCCCTAGAAGGTCGAAACCTGTGCTCGAAGGTAAGTCACGAGTCCGATGGGCCACATTTGTGCTCCATGAGTATGAGTCTCAGCAATTAACATAGCGCTCCTTGGCCAGACTTTAAATATGCCGGTTGGGTTGGTCTGTATTCACTTGACCCATTTTGTCCCCCCCTTATTGGAACACACTGGGGGTCATTACGAGATTTGCGGTAAAAATCAGTTTTTACCGGCATGGAGACAATACAGGGTCCGGGTAGCACTGATGCCCCTAACAGCGGCCGATTACGAGTATGCGTGCACACGCGTAGCAGCATGCCGGTATCGACAGTAACGGCTTGCCGCAAAAGACCCAAAAACACCCCTTAGCAGCATCATAGAAAGCGCTGACATCTCTTCCGCCTCCGCCCACCCCTAAATAACGGGGCCAGCATCAGCGGGCCGGGCATTAGCAGGCCCGCTAATACCGGAACCGGAAGTAATGTCATCGCGCCGGAATGGGAAATGGCACGGCGGCCATCTTGAAAAACACAATCCATTGCCATCCTTGAGAAACAGGACCTGGAGCCTGAAACCAACACTCAGACCAGCATCTACACCACCAGCACTATGCCAAAGGCCATAAAGAAAGGGGCATTCCGGCAGCAGAAGGAGCAGTTCTCCGAGGATGAACTTAACATGCTGGCAGACCCTCTGGCAGAGAATGCAGACGTGGTCTTTGCCTCCGACCTGAAGAGAGCTGCACAGCTCAAACAGAAAGAGGTATGGGAGCTGGTGCCCCAGAAAGTAATTGCGGTTGGCACCACCCCCTGCACTGTAAAGGACGTTAAAAACCGCTGGGACGACCCTGCGCCTCCGAGTGCGCAATATCTTGTCTGCCAACCGGAGCGAGGGGCAGGCTACTGGCGGTGGCTCAAACTCACCCATTAAACTCAGCCGCTGGGAAGAAACCTGCGCCAGCACTATCGGAATGGAGTCCATAGAAGGAGTGGGAGCTATGGAACATGGAGCGTCGTCATTGGCAGATGGAGGTGAGTGTCCAAAGAAAACACAATAATGCAAGGTATGATGATGGTCCACCAATGTGACCGTGCCATGAGGCAATGCATGGGCCATTACACACACATGGACACATCCCTGCCTAGATGCCGTCCCCAGCACTGGCACATTCACATGCATGCAGCATGCCAATGCCATACCTGAGACACACACCACAAACAGGGAAACGGCATGTGTCACACTGCACGCAGTCCACAACACAAAGGCCTGAACACCACCACCATATGGCAAGCAACCTGTATGCCACAACTGGAGGACAGCAAGTCATCAAATGTGTACCACTGCACTAATACCATTGTATGCATGATGCATGTACAACCATCACTGATGCCGTCCCTTTTTTGGTCCCCCACATGCCGTGATACCGACAGCGATGCAGAGGACTCTGCAGCACAGGCCACCACTCCTTGGAAGAGGGCCAGGTCCAGGGAAGACACTAACAGGCCTTCCACGTCCAAGGGCACAGGTAAGGCACATCAGCCACTGAGGATAAAGGCACCACAAGATGGCAGGGAACAGGGGCGTCAAAAGAAAGCCACTACACCAGCAGTTCCAACACCTGTCGAATCTGCTGCTGTTGAACCAGTGGCAGATGGGACCCTGTCTACAGCTAACAGCTCGGTAGGGGAGGCAGCTGCCACTGCGCCACAGAGTAGCGATGAGGAACTTTCCCAAGGCGAGGTATGTGTCCCTAAGGAGCACAACCGCTCACTGGAAGTAGGTGCCACACCCAGCCCCAGCTAAACACCCCAGTACACCCCAATAGCACACCTGATGGCAACTTGCATGTCCAGTCTGGAGGAGAGGCAGAACCAGAGGCCTGGAGCCCCACAGTGGACCCACCTGAATTGGGCCCCTTGCCACACATACCATCCACCTCCACAGGGGTCTGGGGTGGGGAGTTCAGGATGGCACAGGTGGAGGCGCGGCAGCAGGAGCTAACCGGCCTTGTTAAACGATATGTCTCTGATGGTGATGTGACGAGGAAGGAGGCCCAAGAGAACACTGCAGCCATGAAAGGGGTCATAGAGTCCAGCACCTTAAAAATCTGTGAGGAGCTGTCGGCAGTGAGGCAGGTCCTTGCCATGATTGCGGATGCCTTGGAGGCTCAGGGTCCTGCCCCGACAGTAGAGCATGCGCCCACGGGCTCATCGTCAAGCTCCACACAGACGAGCCCCCTGCGCAGGTCTGTGCACACCATGCGGCTTTTTCCTGTTAAATACACCCGTTGTGTACCAAAAAATCACTTTACTGGACATTCCTTATTGTGTATGTGTGCTTTATTGGTTTACAGTGCATAGTGTCCATGTACCCCCACACCCAGTGCCCTGGGTCCCACATTCATGACACCCTCTGCATCCATGTGTCTTAGAAATATTGGCCTATCACAGACTTGCGCACAGCACGTCCCTCCTGTGCATCGCCAACGGGATGATGTGCAACCCCATAATCTTCATCTTCTTCATCCTCACCTGGTGGTTGCTGTTCAATTTCAGGGGGCAGAGGCACGTTCCATCGGATACACATGTTGTGCAGCATGACACATGCCATGATGATCTTGGCCACCTTCTCATGCCTGTACAGGAGTGCCCCACCCGACCGGCTAAGACAGCGAAAAGGTGCCTTTAACAGGCCAAAGGTCTGCTCGATCACCACACGGGTACGGGTATGGGTACGATTGTAGTCCTCTTCTTGCCTGTTCTGCGGGTTCCGGACAGGGGTGAGGAGCCACGTCTTCAAGGGATAGCCACTATCACCGGCATGGGTGCAAAATAAGGTATGTGTAAGTCAATTCTTGATAGACACCTGTACTTATCACACATACCTGCAGATATTTGTTGTTCACATGCACATGTCCATGGATGTATGCACACATTTTACCATGCCACAATGTGTGCTGTCCCATGGTCTAATGGTGTGGGTTGTGTCGTCCAGATTATACAGGGTGTCCACTCCCTTGCTTGTGTTCATGCTCTGTGGATGCATACCACTTTGTTTGGTATCATAATGTGATGTGTAGTGATTAGTATGATTTTATTACTAACAGCATTAGCACAAGTCTCAGCTTTATTTCTCATTCAGTGCTTATTATTCCCATGGTGACATGCAGCGTTAATGTGGTGGTGGCCTAGTGACAAGCAGTGTATTCCCTTGGTGGGATTGATTTGTGCACACTCATGGATGCTTGTCCTGTGTTTTGTTTTGCTGCGGACATTTACACGGTGCATACTCACAGCATGTTGCTGGATTGTGTTACGGAGGGTGAGGTCTGATGATGTGCCGTGGACGTGTTGTGGGATGTGGGCTGGTTGAAATTCAGGCATATTGTAATTGGTTTGCAGCTTCCGTCATTACTATGGGGTTTGGTTGTCATGTTCAGTTTGGGATGCTTTGGCGCACAGTGTTTTGCAATATGGACATTGTGCAGTCACCACAACAATGACACCAGGGTGATGTGTGCATCTCTCCCCCACATTACACTGCCATGTGCCTGTCATGCAACTTACCAAGCAGCCAGGCACGTCGTCCAGCATGTCGCTCCATGTAGCGTGGTAGCATGGAGTTCCGCAGGACCATTGAGTCATGCGTTGATCCGGGAAATCGGGCACAACAATGTACATTGAAGTAGTGGTATAGCTTACGATTGCAGTACACAACCTCCGTGGCATGCGGGACCATCAATTCCACAAGGGTGCATTTAAGAGCACCAATACAATTTGGCATGCCTGGCAGTGCATGGAAGCCAACTTTCGTGTCAAAGATCTCCTGGGCAGCCCGTGGTAGGGATATGTAGTTGCTTAAGTGCTTCAGGAGGGCATCCAGCACTTGGTTCAGCATGCGAGAAAATAAGGGTTGCGATATGCCATGCATGTGCCCCACTGTGTGCTGGTAGGTGCCTGTGGCCAGGAAGTGGAGCACAGGCACTACCTTCAGTAGAGGGGGGATGGCGGTGCGTATTTCAATCAGGCTGACAATGTCGTCGCCTATCATGTCCACAATGGTGGTGATGGTGGCCCGGTCCAGGCGGTACAGGGTGTGGATCTGCTCAGGGCTTAGGTTGAATGGGCTGGCTCTGATGCGAGGGATTGGGAGCTGCCTGTGTGGTACCACTGGCTGCACTGGTGGGGCTTGATGGGCCTGTCTCACCCTCCTGCTCCTCCTGCGTCTCCTCTGTGGTGCTTGTTGTTGTTGCTGAAGTAGCAATGCAAGCATGTCCTCCAGCCCCAATATTGCAACTGCAAGTGGAATCATTTTGGTGTGGAAAGGGGTGTGGTGTGTGGGTGTGCTCCTTTTTTGCTGGGCGAGACTCCATTGCCTCTACCTGTGCTGACTGTGTGCACCTGTGGCAGTTGGGAACACTGCACATTGCTGTTTGCGGGTGATTCACGATGCCGGTGATGCCGGCATCCCGGTATCCCTTATAACCGCCTTCATGATGCCGGTATTTGCATGTCCGCATGACTTGTGATGTCCTCCTGTTAGCGCCATCCCGGTATTGCCGGGCCGAAGGGCCACGTGCCTGCCAGTACGGGGGTGCACGGTATCAGCGGTGGCGCTGATACCGGGTTGTTGACTTGTAATAGGCCAGAGCGGTATGCGGTGCCGGTATTCCCTTACCGGCATAGTTTTTCCATTACCACAAATCTCGTAATGACCCCTCCTGTGTTATTGTAGCCATTCTGTCTCCACCAAGGTACTAACCCGTTGGAGCTCTGCAGAGATCTTTTCCATTAAATATATTAAATATATGCCCATTCCTGCATCGTCGGGAGGTGTTCTCTTTTCCGCTGTCCGGCCCTACGAGCCCATGCTGGTAGCAGGAGTAAGTGGACCAGGGGTGAAGGCGCTCCTCAGGCTTCCTCGCGCCTTTCCAGCCCGAACAATATGAACAGGGGGTTCAGCTCGTATGTCCCCCGCCCCTGCATCCTTCATCCAACCCAGTACCTCCGACCAGAACACCTGGTCCCTGGAACAGCCCCACCACATGTGCCAGTAGTTCGCCCTGGACCCACACCCATACCAACAGTGAGGGTCCACCGTTGGAAACATTTTCGAGAGATGGACTGATTCATATTGCCAGCGGTGGAGCAATTTTATCGCTTGCATCTTGTACTGGCAAGAGATGCAGGTCTTGAAAGCACGCCTGCACAATTGCTGCCAGAGACTATCCCCCATGTCCATGCCCAGGTCCCTTTCCCACCGTGTGCGGAGTGCCCTGGTAGCGCCCGCTTGGGGTTCCAACAATGCCCCATACAGGCGTGAGGTGAGGCCGCTTATATCTGCGTGTCCATCATGTACTTTCTCTACTGGTGTAAGTTCCCTCTGGATGTGCTTCTTCCATCTATCAGACATGAATGTGCCCTTGTGCCGGAGGTACAGGAGGACTGACAATTTACCAATCCCCCTCTGCTTCCTCAAGATTGTGGATGCTTATGAATTCCCCATTCTTGACTAGTTGCCCTACCCTCGCAAGTCCCGCCTCAAACCATGGTTGATAGTGTTCCACCTCTGGTATATTGTCCTGGTGGTGCCCAGATGTGGCTCATTGCGGAGGGCCACGTGGTGATCTCTGACCCCCTTTACCCCATGGCCATGACCTCCCAGTGTACCCCTAAGATCGGGTGTTCTCTGATGTGTCTCAGAGAGGGTTTCCTGGGACCCAGAGCCATTCTCCCACTGTCACTGGGAGCATGTGCTGGTTCTCCAAAAAGACCCTGTTTATCCGGGTCTTCCCTTAGGTGTGGGACCATACCATTGCTCTGAGTTGCGCCGCCCTGTAATATGTCATCAAATCCGTCAGTCCCACTCCCCCCGTGTCTTTGGGCAAAATTAGAGTTTCATAACACACCCTGCCAGAGGAACCTCGTGATGTGTCGCTGAGCTTCTTTCAGGTGTTCCACGGGTGCCCTGGTCGGGAGCATCTGGAAGAGGTATAAGACCCTCGGGAGAAGGTTTATCTATATTGTGTTTAAACGCCCCATCCAAGACAGTTGTCCCTTCCCCCAGGTCACCAGTTCCGAAAATAACTGTTCAAAGAGGGGTGGGTAGTTGGCCAGGCCCAGATCCTGGTCTGGGCGGACTATGTTAATCCCCAAGTATTTTAGCCCCTCTAGCTGGATATGCAATCCCATGGGCCCCAGTTCCTCTACGTTCATAGCTGTGTCCTGAGCGAATGGGAAAACCACTCACTTGCCCGTGTTCACCTTAAACCCTGAGTACATCCCGTATGCGTTGATCACCTCCAAGGCCGCCGGAATGGACTGAGCAGGGTGCTTCAAGTGGAGCATTACATGGTATGCATAGAGACTGAGCTTAAATTCCTTAGCCCCCACCTTAATGCCCTGAACCCGCGGAGTCCTCCTCAAGTATTCAGCCAAGATTTCCATAGTCAGGGCGAAGAGTAGGAGTGACATGGGGCACCCCTGCCTCGTGGCCCTCTGCAGAGGGAACGTCTGGGATAAAAGCCTGTTGACTGTGACTCTGGCTGAGGGGCCCTCATATAGGGCCTGAATGCCCCGTTTGAATCCCCCCCAAGGCCACATTTCTTGAGTACCCCTTTAAGGAAATCCCAGTCCACCCTGTCGAAGGCATCTTCGCATCAATGGCTATCATTACCGGGTTCCCCTCTTCCCTCGCTGCCATTCTCATAAGGTGAAGGGTCTTGCGGAGGGTATCCGCCCCGTGCCTCCCTTGAATGAACTCCACTTGGTCTGAGTGGATGAGTCTCGGCATAAGGCCCTCCATTCTCGAAGCAAGTATCCTCGAAGCAGTTTTGCGTCCACATTAAGCAATATGATGAGTCAGTACTGTTTTCAGTCTGCTGGATCTTTGTCCGCCTTCTGGATGACTGTGATCAGTGCCTTCCCAAACGATGGGGGGGCCCTCCCTGTGGCCATGGGGGGGCCCTCCCTGTGGCCATAATGCCGGTGAATATGGCAGATAGATATTGTGCCAGGGGTCCAGCAAAGGTCTTATAGAACCCCGCTGTGTATCCATTTTCTCCGGGTGCCTTTCCCAATTTAAGGCCTGATATTGTGTTAAGGACCTCTTCGTACAAAGAGGGCGCTAGAGGACCAGCCAAGATGGCCACTCCTCTGTGAGCTCCGGCAGAGCTCCCCTAAAAGATCCTGACAACCAGTGAATTTCCAGTGCAAACCGAAACAAGTGTGGTGGAAACGGCTTCCGAGCACCTTACTCTCACAACGGGCCGTCACTGAGTCCAGGGGACACCACGCTGATCCGGTATCCTCGCAGCAACATGAGGCGGGTGGAGGCCCAGCCGGCGGAGAAACCCTGCGCCATCCTCCAAGTCGACCACCAGTAGGTGGCACATCGAGCGAGGTGGCCCTACCCGGAAGCCTCGGCGCGCCTGGCAAGAGCGTGTTCAGAACAAATCAGCCTTTCCAGCTCCGCATTGTGATCCGAAAGCTGGTCGGGGCAGCCCCCAGCTCCAAGTTGAGTGGTGCAACAAACGCACGCCCGGTGTGGGGCGCGGAGCGGGCAGCCCCCCTGCGGCTGCCCCGGTCGTGGTAAAACCAGATGACCCAGACGTGCTCCTCGGAACACCACTCGCCAGGCCGCTAGGAAAGGCACCTCCCGGTTCCCAAACCGGCACTGACTGCTCCACCTACACCCACAGAACCTACTCCAGGCGGGATCACCCCGGCTCCAGAGCCGCTCTCGCAGTCCGTGTGACACAGTCTGCTCCACCTACACCCACAGAACCTACTCCAGGCGGGATCACCCCGGCTCCAGAGCCGCTCTCGCAGTCCGTGTGACACAGTCTGCTCAATCCGCCTCATTTTCCTTTGTGGCAAAATCTCACCCAAAGGCCAAGGACAACCTACAGCAACCAGTGGCCTCCTAAGACATACACACCAGCACGGATAGACACTGAGGCGAGTGCCCTCTGGCTGCAATACCTCTGACACCCTTACAACCCGGGCCACCGATAGCCAGCACTCCGACCTCCCAGAGCAAGTTAGTCACGTGTCAGGCATCCGGCAGCAGACCTACCCCCACCCCAGTCCGCTACACCTGCAACCTAACACTCACTCAGACAAGGCATCTACTCGGACAGAATCTGAGGCCTGAGTTGCAGTTTCTTCAATAACGAAATCGACCAACCAGCTTGAATTCACAAGCACACGGCACCATAAGGTCACACCAGCACACCTGAAAAGTGGAATCCACAAATACGAACTGTCCTTAAACCCCTACAGAACCCAATCCCAAACCCAACATACTATAAAGTAAGCAACTCGAACTGCAACAACGGATAGCCGGAGCATAGCCTTAACTCAATGCAAGTCCCACCCTCTGGACAACATGGTGCCAGCCACCCCGGGCACCGAAACGCGACCAGCCAACTCTTGTGAATCTTGTGAACATAGAACCTCCCCTCAACACTTCAGAGCCTTTTGTAAATTGAACCTCAGCAGGGGCAAGCACATTTACAATCATAAAGCAAGCAAGCACATTCCATAAAATCTAAAGCACAGCCTCTGTAGAAAACAAGAATTGGCACACTCATTCCACTTTCTCAGGTCAGCATCAGATAAAAGAACCGCTGGTACACAATCATCTCCCGGGCGACAAAATCCCCAACACCATCAATCCTTGCATGGGAAAACACAACGACCAGACCTAGAATTCAGCTCTCACCAGCCAAACGCCCGCTACTCAGCCTCCGCAGCAGCGCCACGCACCAAAGGCATATCAGAGACCCCTACCGACCCCTACCGACTGCCCCAGGAGGCTTGAGGAGGCAGTGCGCAGCGCACAAAGCACCATCTTAAAGTAACTAAATCTCTCTTAGTCACTCTACTGTCCCGTATTGCTGTCTGTATTTGTATGCTGGACTAGAAGCTCAGCCTCCTAAAGACTTAAGCAACTCTATGTTAAGTACTTTTACTTTGATTGCATAACGGGAAGCACTAATTTAAGGCAACCTTGAAACTTAAATGCACTTTAGCATTTTCTTTTGAAAAACGGAGACTGCATTTTGCTGCATGGGAATAGACTGACTAAACAGTTGTTTTGTCAGAAACATCACTCTGAGTCCCAGAATCTACCTTTGTACCAGTAGTGCTTTTCAGCGGCAGGTACGCAAACTTGCACAGTCAGGAACTACAGTTCCCAGAGTGCCTTCACGTCCATTTCAAGAAACGTCAGGCGCTTCAGCGCCGGCGCTTCTGCAACGAAGCCGGTCTACGCCGGTCCACGGCGTCCAATGGCACACAGCCCAAAACTCTGCTCAAATTCCTCCAGGGAAAGATCTGATCCGGTTAAGCAGGTATGGGCTACCCAGATCTATGCGACTTACTAGTCAAATCTACCAAATTACAAAACCAAAACCTAGTGCAAACATATGTAAACACTAGATTAGAATCTATCCATACCCAGCCAAGGACCTGTATCAGCCACTCTGAAGTCCCACATAAAAATTCCGACAAGAAAGAACTTACCTCAAATGAAACCGCAACTCGTGCCATCAAAATAGCACTCTTGAACACTAGATCCCTAAACAAACATGCACAGGATATTCATGATTATATCCTGGAAGATAACATTGATGTCCTGTGTCTCACTGACACCTGGCTTCAGGGACCAATGGGGCCCACGGTTGACATTGCCGTGCCCAGGAATTACACCATCTATACTAATAATAGAGCGACAGGAAAGGGCGGTGGAGTAGCCATAATTGCCAAACAAGACCTCAATCTCTTCCCTGCTCCCATACAGTGTACAGGTTGTGAGATCTTGCACCTCAAACTGACACACACTCCAAATGATTGTATCAACCTGATAGTCATTTAAGACCCCCTTCCCTTGCATCAGATTTCAATGATGAGTTAACCCAACTATTGAACAATCTGAAAACATCCAATTCAGGGACAATATTGTTAGGAGACTTAAACCGATGGAGGGGTAATCCCAAAGATCCAGATGCCATAAGCCTAGAGGAAGATCTATCGAACTGCTCCTATACCATAATAAACAAAGATCCCACAGCCGTCACAGGTAACCAGCTAGACTGGATAGTTACTAATAACACAGACATGACAATGCTAGGTACATATCCCTGCATATGGTCAGACCATCATAAAATTGAATCTAAGTTAGTGCTCAAACCAAAAGCAGCCAAACCTGACAATTCTCCAAAAATGGTACTAGATAGAAATCTAAAAAAAATCACGCCAAGCATCCTGTTGGAAGGCACTACGCAAATCATGCTCGATACTAAGGACACAGATTCATGTGAGGACATCATCTCTGCATATAACAAACACATGAACGACATATTTAACAAACACGCTCCCCTTAAAAACAAACAAGTCCGACCTAATATTAACCATCAGAAATGGTTCAATTCTGAAGCTTTGAACCTCAAAAAGGAAAAGCGGAAACTAGAAAGAATATGGCTAAAAGACCCCACAGAAAACAACAAAAAAAACTGGAAAACCGCCGACATAACATACAGGGCTAAAATAACTATTTTAAAGAAAAATCACTATAATGAACAAATCACTACTGCATCTAATTCAACTGGGAAACTTTTTCAAATACTTAAAAATATTGAAAAACCTGTAGTACTATCTCCCCCTTTTCAACCCACTCAAAAAGATTGTGAAGCAGTTTAAACTGCGTTTCACAATAAAATTGTCAAGGCGAGAGAAACAATCTCCAATTGTAAGATAACCAATATCACTATTCCAGACAACACAGGGACAGATAAGATTGACTCACAAAGTCCAAAATTCTATTTTAAACCCATATCACTGGAAGGTATGAACAAAACCCTCTCAAGTATTAAATGCACTTCATGCACGGAAAATGTACTGCCCCCAAAACTAATCCTTGATAACGCTACCCTTTTTGCACCATTTCTGACAAGAATGGTAAATGCATCATTTAGAGATGGTAACGTTCCAGCCGCTATCAAAACGGTCACGGTAACACCATTACCTAAAAAACCTGAACTTAACCAACAGGACCCCGCTAATCTAAGGCCAATTACCAACTGCAACTTTTTACTAAAAATACTTGACAGGATTGCTACAGAACAACTCCAAGAATTTGTGGATTACAACAACTTACTCCATCCACAACAATCGGGATTTAGGACAGCCCACAGCACAGAATCAGCGCTTTTAGATCTGCAGACAGAAATGCTAATAATCCTGGATCAAGGTAAATCTGGTTTACTGATCCTATTGGACCTCTCGGCAGCCTTCGATCTGCTGGATCACCGGTGGCTCCGAGAGGCCCTAGATCAATCAGGAAACTGCTCTGATGAGGCCATAGACTGGGTGTCATCATTTCTGCAGGATAGGCAATCTAAAATCGTCAGGGGAAAACACTCTTCAAAATCTAAACCAGTTAACTGTGGAGTTCCACAGGGCGCAAGCTTCTCCCCTCTACTATTTAATTTATACATGCAATGCCTATGCTCACTTCTGTCCCATCTCGGTATATTTTTTACCAACTTTGCCGATGACACCCAATTGGTGTTCGAACTTACTGGTAACATAGAACAGGACAGCGAAAAACTCTCGAGAATCTATAACACCATCGAGAGTTGGATGAAAAACAATTGGATGTGCTTAAATGCCTCCAAGACGGAACTTATGATCTTCGGTTCTCCTTATGCTAGAAAAAAACTTAGTCCACAATACACCGAATTTAAGATCAAAGAGACACAGATAGTTATAGTAGAAAAAGTCAAGACACTAGGCGTCTATCTTCAGGCATCCTTGGGAGCAGAAGCCCACACTGCCTACCTCAAAAGGAACTGTTGTTATTATCTGAAACTATTGAAAAAAAATCAGACCCTTGCTGAGCCCACAAAACAGTGCGACAATAGCAAGAGCCACAATTCTCTCCCGGTTGGATTACGGAAACTCCTTACTCCTTGGCGCAAGCAGTAAATGCTTAAAACAATGCCAAGTGGTGCAAAATAACGCAGTCAGAACAATCACGAACACACCCAAGAGAGATCACATCACAAAAGACAGAAAGGACTTACATTGGCTGGCGATCGAGGATCGTATCACATTCAAAGCCATTACCATAGTACACCGATGCTTATATGGAAAAGCACCGACTTACCTAAAAAAGCAATTCGTGTGGTACGAATCACACTGCAACTTGAGGTCCAATAAATCTGGCCTCCTGCAAGTTATTCCTACCAAAAAAGCTAAAGGATTAGGTAGGGCATTCACGACCAAGGCAGTCCTCATATGGAATAAACTCCCTCCTGGGCTGAGATTGGAAACTAACCATCTAGTCTTCAAGAAGCAACTCAAGACACTTCTCTTTAAATAAGATCCCTACTCCCGACAGCCAGCTATCCCATCTCTGTTCCAAATGTCTGTTACATGTGAATTTTGACCTGTCCCGTTTCTATACTCCAGTCTGTCTTTATGTGAAGCGCTCCGATGCCTGCGGGCTGCAGCGCTATACAAATATATAAATAAAATAAAATAAAATAAAAAAATCGGTCGTCAGCACAACAAGCCAATCCAAATTACGCCAACGAACCAGCCGCCGATACCTGGAGAAGTCCTCAGCCCACCCCCAGACACCAAACTCCCCCTGGGCCGTACTGCGTGACAATCCATTTTGTCCCCAATATGGGCAAATCCGATAAATCCCAAAGGAAGCTAAATTTCGAACCAGGTGCCGTGGTCAAAACCCCCAAATCAGGCGTCCAACCGGAGTCCCCAGCGACGGCAATGGAGAACGAAGATGGACCACCTCAAGCTCCAGACATTCGAGAGATCCTCCTTGAACTGAAAGCCGGAATAGGCAACCTGGACAACAAACTAGACGCACTATCGTTGAAGTTTGACCAACTACAGCATCGCCTGGATAGGCACAGAGACAGAGTTGATACTGTGTAGAAACGGGTTGCCGACCTAGACGATAACACAGCTTCACTATCAGCCAGAGTGACATCACTAGAGAGCCAGGTGAAAGCAGTAACTGCCAAAAACGAAGACCTCGAGGGACGATCGCGCCATAATAACATCAGGCTCGTTGGTGTGCGAGAACGACATATCCCAATGAAAATGGAAGAGTTTGTCGAAAACATCTGCAAAGAACTATTTGGAGCTTCAGCACTATCTCAACGATTTGTGGTCGAGAGGGCACACAGAGTACCAAACCGACGTCCCATTCCAGGCGCTGCCCCACGTCCAATCATCGCCAAGCTTCTCAATTTCAAGGATCGTGACACGATCCTACGCTTAGCCAGAGATAAAGGCGACCTCCAATTCGACAACGACAACATCCAATTCTACCCTGACTTCTCCCCAGTGGTCCAGACCTTAAGAAGATCCTTCTCCAGAGTAAAACGCTGACTGCAAGATAACCAAATTCTCTACTCCATGCTGTTCCCAGCAAAACTCTGCATCCAACATAAGGGGAAGACCCAGTTCTTCAACTCACACGAAGATGCAGACACCTTCATCGACAGAATTGGTTGCAGACCCCCCGATAATAACCCAAGGCCACCCAGAAGAGATTGTGCCATAAGAAATCCGCCATGATACCATATCTGGGGCATCCACCACAAACCAGACACAGTGCAATAACTCACACTGGAACTCTGTAACAATATGAATACAATTGGGAGCTGCTGACCTTGGACGGACGTTAGTGCCCCGAGCTTAGCACTGTTTGTTATACCGTTTAAGGGGAGGGCCACAACCACAGGCAAGTTGGGGGTTGCCTGTGCAAGGGAGGGAAGTTACACTCAGTTTGGGAAATGTGCTGGCTTTGAACCCACCCCCCAACCAATCGGCCCCACAGATGTACAAGTCTTCAACCTACGACAGCCCATTCAAAAATTGTCAACTCGCAGACACCAGACAGACACAACAAGGTCTACTAAAGTCGCTAATGTCGACGAGCAAATTTGAGACAAATATATCTTCCAAACGTTGCATTCAAGCTAGACACCTGGAATATTAGAGGGGGCAATCAACCGAGCAAGACACTAAAAATATCCCAATATCTCTGCAGACATAGAATCAACATGGCCCTGATCCAAGAGACACACCTCCTTCCAAGTACCGAGAGCCGTTGGGCCCGGGAATAGGGCTCCCACAGGTACTTCTCTTCGTACTCCTCCTATGCCAGAGGCGTAGCCATCCTCATCGGCAAAAAATCAAAGTTCAAGGTGCTGTCGTGCGAAAAGGGCAATGAAGGCAGGGCACTCCTAGTCCGAGGAGTCCTCGAGGGAACAGAAGTCATCCTAGTAAATTCCTATGGCCCTAATACAGATGGAGCAAACAACTTCGACTGGGTGATGACGCACCTGGGGAGAGCAGGATCAGCCACAATCATCTGGGGGGAGACCTAAACACTCCTCTAGACCTCCAATGAGACAAATCACATGCACCGTCTGCCCCTCCCACCAAGGCAACCCTCTAAGACCTCTAAATCTGTAAGGCATACGACCTGGTGGACATTTGGAGATCCAACCACTGGGAAACACGAGATTACACCTTTCATGCCTGGGTTCACAACATGAGTTTGCGACTTGACTATCTGCCATTCTCGCGTCCATTGGGGCCACCGCCAAATCTACCGAGAACACTTTCCGATCATTCAGCAGTCACTCTCGAATGCACACCGGCAGATAACAGGAAGGGCAGACCCCACTGGAGATTCAAACCAGGAGCCCTACAAGACCAAGTGTTTGCTGATGAACTCTGTGCCGAAATCGCATCCTTCCTAGGAACCAACCTAGGCTCAGTCCCATCAGCAGGAACCCTTTGGGAATCACGAAAGTCTTGCGTCAGAGGGGTCTGCATCGCCAAAGAAAATGGGATGCTAAAATTAATAAGAAGAGAGCTTGCAGGCTTTGAGATCTGACTAAAGGAGCTCGAACATCTGAATACCAACTCAAACGACCCACGCTCCAGCGCATCCCTCAAGGAAGAGCTAGAAATGTTTAGAACTACTGCGGAACGAGAATCCAAATTCCTAGCACGAGGCTCCCACATCCGTCAATATTGAGGTGGGACAGAAGCCAGGTGCCCTCCTCGGAAGACTAATAGAGCCTGCCTGGAAACCCACTCTGGTAGAACAAATTTGCAATTCCAAGGGCACCCTAGTGCACACGGAGGAAGAAATTGCTGAAGCCTTCCGCGGCTTCTAGCAAGACTTTTATGGTTCCAAGCACACCTCCAGCCCTGAAACCCTTCTCGAGTATCTGGAAGACACTGAACTCTACTGGGTAAACCACGAACTGAGAGGACCCTTGAATGAACCCATCAGGCTAGAAGAAATCCTACAAGCAATAAAAGACCTGCCCAACACCAAAGCCCCTGGCCCAGACGGGTTGATTGGAGAATTTTACAAGGCATTCGCCCCCACCCTCACCCCTCTCCTGCAACAGGTCTACGAGGAAGCACTTGAGGCCGGAGCGTTACCACTGAATCTCTGCGAGGCGAATGTAATCCTTTTACATAAAGTGGTAAAACCCCTGGAAGAATGCGCCTCATACAGACCAATCTCATTAATCAACCTCGACAACAAGATCCTGGCAAAGATTCTCACCACTAGATTACTCCCATTGATGCCCGGGCTGGTGCTCAGCGACCAGGCAGGGTTTATACCGGGTCGCAACACTACATTTGGCATTAGGCGAATGTTTGGAGTCATGGAAGCACTCGACCCCTCACACCAAGCCGTGGCAGTTCTGCTCGACGCAAAGAAGGCCTTCGACTCAGTCGAATGGTCCTTTCTTTTCGTGGTACTCAATCGTATGGTCTGGGTAACCACTTCCTTGAACTAGTGTCTCTTCTATATCAGCACCCCCGGTCCAACATTATCCTACGGAAAACTAAATCGCTGAGCATAATACTTCAGAGGGGGACCAGGCAAGGATGCCCCCTATCCACACAACTGTTTGCCTTAGTAATGGAACCCCTGGCCTCAGGCCTCCAGCCCCCACAACTAAATAGAGGCCTCTCCCTTGGTCCTCATAAATTAATAATCTCTCTGTATGCAGACAATGTTGCCCTCTTCATCCACAACCCGATAGAGAACCTGAATCCAATTAAGCGAGAAGTAATCAAATTTGGCACCCTCTCGGGCCTGAAAATCAATCATTCTAAATCAATTGTATTCCCTCTAACCCCCTGCAAGCAGGGAATTCACTGACGACCACAAGTTCAGGTGGGAGCACTCGAAGGTCAGATATTTAGGAATCCTCATATCCAGAACCCACCAAGACCTCTTCCGAGACAACTACGAAAAGGTGATGGAGGCTCTAAGAGACTAAATCAATAGATGGGAATTCCTCCCTCTCAGACTGTGGGGACACGTATCCCTAGTTAAAATGGTAATCCTGTCGAAATTGCTCTACCTATTTGCAAATATCCCATTGCTATTACCTCAAAGCTTTTTCCAACGCCTACGAGTCTGATCCTCAAACTATTATGGGCAGGCAAACCCGCGAGGGTAGCATACACAACTCTTATTCAACAAGTAGCTAAAGGTCTGGCACTCCCTGATTTAGAGAGATACTACTGGGCCGCACAAGCCCAGTTTCTTGGCTTTTGGTACACCATACACTTCATTAGGCCCCATGTCCAAATTGAAAGCACCCTTGCCACCCCCAATTTACTCAGGGCGTTCATAATAAGCAACATGCACGTTCCGCAAGCAACTTTAAACGTAGTTCTCTTCACCCATGCAATCTGGAAGAAAATTGCAGGAAAATGTAACGTCCAAGTACGATTCTTCCCTCTCCTACCCTTTAAGATTCATCGCTGGCATCCCTCTGACCGCCGAGAGAGTGTACCTAAAATGGGCAGACAAACTGCAGATCAACGCACTTAGTGACCTCGTTAGAGAAGGAGTGTTTCTAACTCCCCAGCTAGCCCGAGACAGAGGAGGCGACACTGCCCCGGACACATTCACATACCTCCGCCTCCATCATGCTCTCCAAGCACTCTTCCCCATGGTCCCGCGACAACCCTCCACATGGCAACTACTCCATGGGGTGATCCAATCACAAGGCACAGGCAGGTTGGTCTCCATCATCTATAAAACTCTCCAAATAGACACAGCCCCTGTCCCCTCAGCTCTGAGAACAAGGTGGGAGAGGTCTCTGAAGACCACGATCCCGGACGAAGACTGAGTCTACATCCTAAACCAAAGTCAGAAGGTGTCGCTAAACACCTGATATAAACAAATCCACTTCAACACTTTGCACCAGATCTACCACACCCCAGCAAATCTCCACTCACAACGCCAACGCCCTAATAGCGGACTTCCTCCATCTTGCCTGGACATGCCAGTCCATAAGCCGATTCTGGAACCTGGTTCTGGAAAAGAAGTCTGCAATAACAGGGATGCCTCTGGAACCCGACCCCATAGTAGTGCTATTAGGCCTAACCAAACATCTGCCGACCACAGCACAGAATTTGACAGGACTGCTGCTGATACTGGCATGCAGGAGGATCGCTATGTCATGGGGACGAGGCAACGCACCCTCCCTACAAAAGTGGCTTAAATACATAACCTTTTGTCAGGACACCGAAACAGACTTTATCAAAATGCAGCCCCTTCATGCTCGACCCCCAAATATTTGAAGCCCCTATATCTCCTATTTAATGTCTTCATCTGCCAATGGCCCCTCATAAGACCCATCTACGCAATCCAATCTACACCGACTTCATAACCAACTATCCATGACCGCGAGGTAGAAGACAAGGCACTCTTTGAATACTTGATACCCTTTATAATTTGTCTGAGGGCGGGTGGGGGCCTGGGTTCCTATGGCGCAATTTGTTTATCTATCTGTTATTGTTACTTTTGAAAACCAAAAAATAACGTTTTTTTTTAAAAAATGACCTCTTTGTATGTAATTGGCCTATCCAGGTCCAGACTTTCCCCCTCCCCAAGTTTTGGGAGTGTGACCCCTGCCAGGAACTCTCCCAGTTTATCCTCCTCCAAGATTTCCTCTTTGTTGTATAGTTTTTCATAGGACGCTGCAAAGTCCCCTACCACCGCACTTGGTTCCGTAAGCCTCTGCCCGCCGTCTCCATGAATCTCAGCCACCCATCTCCCTTATCCCCCTTATCCTCCTTTCCGTAATATTTCTGTTACAGGTACTGTAGGCTGGCCAGTACCCACCCCATCTCTATGTCCTTTAGTTCCTGGCGCTTGCTCCTAGCCACTCTGAGGTCTTCCACCCTTTGCCCCATTTCCTTGCCCTCTGCCCTTTCTAGGAAGTGGATTTCCTTTCTAAGGTTTCCAGCCAGAAGACACCTAACCCTCTTCTTTTCCGCCCCTTCCCTAATAAGAAGGCCCCTCCAGGTTGCCTTTGCCGCATCCCAGACCATTCCCCTTTCGACCTCCCATCTATCGTTAATTCGGAAGATGTCCGCTATGGCCTCCCTCATCTCATCCACAAAAATTGAGTCCTTAAGAAGAAGGTCATTACATTGCCGAAGCAATTCTTTGGGATTCAAGCCTGACAGGGTCACCCTAAATTCTACCAAATCATGGTCGGACCAGCTAATCGGGAAGTGTGCACAAGAATTCACCCAACTGAGGTGTCGTTCTAGGAAAAGTGATCAATTTGCGTTCTAGAGCCGTGGACCGGGGAGTAAAAGGTATAGCCCTTCTTTGTTGGGTTGGAGTCTCTCCAAACATCTATGAGCCCATTGTTCCACATGTAATCTATGAAGCCTCTACTTGCAGTCCCCCCTCTACTGCCTACTGGGATGCACCCGCCACTGTGGTACATTGCTCTGTCCGCCCACATATTGAAATTCCCCCCTATAATGTGAAGGCCCTCTGCTCTGTCAGTAATCTCACTCATTGCTTCTCTCAGGAACTGCATTTGGCCTGTATTCGGGCAGTAAACCGATACCAGGGTTATTTTTGTGTTATCTACGAACCCAGAGACTACAAGCACCCTCCCATCTGTTCGACCCAAGGTCACTGGTTCTGAGAGCCTGATCCTCCGGTTCAGTATAATCCCCACTCCCCCTTTTTTCACTGGACAGAGGCCCAGAATACCTGCACTATGCAGGCCCCCGGTATGCGTCTTTCCTCCCCTCGTACTGTTCCGGTCTCCTGCACTAGGAGGGCATCAAAGTTGCCATTTTTCAGTTCCCTCCCTAATAGGGAGTGTTTCGTGGGGGAGTTGAGTCCCTTCACGTTCAGAGAACCCATCTTAAGGACCTCCACCCGGCCTACCATGCTGGGGAGCGCCATGTGAAGCCTGAGTGTCTCCCCATAACCCCTTGATGTTACACGACACCATGCCCTCATTAAGTACTACACATTTGCCTGTCGATGCATCCAGTCCTGCATCAACCCCCTGCCCCCATGAACTCTACATTTTTGGAAACACCCATCCTAAGGTGTGCCGCTACGGTTGAGATCCCTGCTCCCCCCTTGGTTCCCATAACACCTCACCCCCCCCCCCATAGGAGTGAAGCACTTTTGATTCCCCCTCCTTCGATGGTCAAAGGCTCACTGGTTGCCATTTGGGGGAGGGGTGTTCAGCTTCTTGAACTTTCTACTTCCTTGTGTCTTCTTTTTTGTAGCCTGTGGGCCAAGGGGCACTCACTGCTGGTCTCGGGGTGGTAACTCCGTCTCCATCATGGAACCGTTCTCCTCCTCGCTTTTGATGACCTGTAATACTTGGAGGGCCTCTTTTCCACCAGTCACTCTGTTGTCCACTTCACCACGTTCAAATGTCAACGCGAAAGGGTGAGACCAGCGATATCGAATGTCCTTGTCAGAGAGCCATTGCATGAGTGGGTGACACTCTCAGCAGCGGGCCAATGTCAGGACGGAAGGTCTTGGAATACTTTGATGGTGTCCCCTTCGTAGAGGAAGCTCCCCAGGTGCTTCGCTTTCTTGAGAACCTCCATTTTCTCTCTGTACCTGAGGAAGTGCACTACTATGGACCTCGGTCGCCTGCCGCCTCCTCTTCCGCCTCTGTGTGCCCTCTCCAGTTGCACCTCTTTGCGAATAATTGATTTATCAGGCCTTGTACTTTCTGTCCGACTTTTGCTGACGATTTTCCTTTTTGTTCGCTAACTCCAAGGATCCTTAGATTGTTGCATCTCTCTCTGTTTTCCAGATCATCCAGCTTCAACAGCATCTCCTCTTCTCTAAGTCCTCTTCCCTAAGTTCCAGATCTGTTAGACATGCTTCATACGTCATATCCAGTACATCCATTTGGAGTTGGTTGTTCTCTAGGCCCTCCATTTTCTCCTCCATTTTGTCGACCTTGTCCTTAAGATCCCTACTGGAAGCTTGTATATCCGTTCTTATAGCCCTGATCTCCTGGAATATGTCTTTCAGATCGTCTCTGGTCAGGGCTGGGGTGGGGGCGGATGAAGCTTCTCCTGACGCCATCTCGTAGGGAGTCCCTTGGAACTCAATCGGGGGCCTGCGGAAGCGCTGCAGTGACAACATTCCGGTGAGGGCCCCCTTTTCCTTGGTTGTCTGGCCTTGCGGTTCCTCCGGGGTGATGTTCGGGTGCACTGTTGGGAAGTGGTCCTCCGTCTCACGGGTTCCGATGTCACCAGGAGAGGGGCACCAGGTTTCCTATACATTGTGACACGACAAATGTTGGAAGTCCCGACTGGGCCTCTGGCGTCTATCTCCCTCTGCATCTAGGGTGCATACAGGAAGCAAGGGGTCCCCATCTCCTTGCTGTCAGATATATGAGGGGCTTTTGCACATGGGCTCCTACCCTTCTGTGTTGTGCTGTGGTGCGCTCTAGTCGGAGTGCTGACACTGGGGGGAGCGCCTCCTCACCTGTGTCTTCGGTGCTGGCGTGTGACCCCTCCTGTGGCATGCGCGGGGGTGACTGTTGAAGGCCTCTGTGTGGGGGGCCCATGCTCTGCAGTAAGTACTTGCTTATGTCACCACGTGCCCTGGTCACCCTTAAGTCTACTGATTAGGTCTGGCTCTAGGGGGGACAAGAGCCCCTTCTGCCATCCACCCCTCTTTCCCACCCGGTTCTGCTCCTTGTTGTGCAGTGCATGCCTGGGCCCCCTCCCCTTGCGATTGTCCGGATGGGCTTAGCTCGGGCCCTGCCCTCAGGTATCTGCAGGGTCTCCTTCGCGGAGGCGGGTGAGCCCTTGTCTGGAGTCTGGGAAGCCCACTGTGGCTTTCTTCCCCCCCGGCCACTGCCTGGCCACTATGTATTCATGTAATCCTTCCCTTTGGGGCCCTGTGCGTGCATACCTCCAGGGGGGGGTGTGCTGGGTGTTTGAGCTCTGGCCTAGCTCCGTGGTACAGGGCCCTGTGCTATGTCCATGATGCGTGGGCCTTCATTGTCAGCTACAGGTCGGGTCTCTGCTCCCGAACTCTGCTGGCCTTTGGGCGTTGGTTAGCTTGTGTGGTGTGTCTCAGGATGATGTCTGACGCGGGCCTCCATCCCGCGCTCCCCCTGCGGTATGTGCTTGACCCGTTCTATGTCCGGGCCCTGTTTCCTGGGAGAGTGTTCCAATTTCTCCTTTATGGGCTCTGGTGCTCTTTCTGTGGGGTGTACGGACACTCTCCTGTCTCCCCAGTGCGCCTCTATCTATGGTGGCGAGGGCAGGGGCAAAACTCGCCCGCCGCTGGGTTCTCATGTGGGGGGTCCCACCGCACTCCTCCTCTGCCCGAATCCTCACCTCCTCATGCGGCACTGCTCAGGAGTCCCTCCTGGTGCACACTCAACCTCTGGGGGTCTGTACGTTAGGAGGAGGGGGGTCCTTCTGTCCGTTCCTGGCCGAATCTCAGTATCTCCTCTGACCTGGATTGCGGTCCGGTTCGGCGTCCCCTTTCCGATTGCTGGCCTTGGCTTGCCAGGTCTGCAGTCCAGTTGGTGCCGGTGTTGTTCCTTGTCGAGTGTCCGTACCGGGGGTCCGTGGTGCCCAGGAATCTCCGGGCCCATTGTGTGCTCTCCTGCGTTCCCGCGCCCAGATGTACAAGGGTAGTTGTGGGACGGGAGCCGCTCCTCGGGCGATGCGCAGGTCACAGGGACGCTGTGGATTTCTTCTCCTTCTTCCGCCCAGAGCCGGCGGGTACGCTCTTGTCCTTCCCGCCACTGGGATCGGAGGCCAGGTTCGGTTTGCTGGTCCTCCTCTATTGCAGCAGGGCTGTCCTTCTGTGGTCGGTCTTTCGCTTGTGTGGGGGGATCCCCACCTCTGTCGCCCGCAGTGTCACTGGGGCGGCCAGGGGCACCTAGCAGCCTGTCCTCTGTTGAGGGGAGACGGAAAATCTGTAGGCCCAATAGGAGCTGGCAGAGCAGCGGCCTCACGCCTCCATTCAGGTACGCGCCCCATAGCAGTCTCCCACTTTAACTACTATACTCGCACAATTCAATGTATCATTTTATTTGGAAGATGCATGGTATCTTTCCTATTCAAAGATGGCCGCTAGTTTCGGATTGTTTCCAGTGAGCTTCCATAGAGACAGTCATCCAAGATGGCTGCCTCCATGGAAGAGTTCAAATAGCTCAAAGAGTTCTGAGATGCGCAGGGATGGGTAGGATTAGCCATGGGGATTAGCATGGCTAGGGGCAGGGAATGGGAGGGATTCAATAACCTAACAACTGTGTATCCCTCCTCAAATGTCAACTCCATTGAAAAGCATTTTATTTAGAAGATGCATGGTATATTTCCCATTCAAAGAAAGCCACTAGTTTCTCCTTATTTCCTGAGAGTTTCCTTAGAGACAGTGATCCAAGACGGCTGCCTCCATGGAAGAGCTGAGAGAGTTCCGGGATGGGCAGGAATGGGTGGGATTAGCCATAGGGGTTAGCATGGCTAGGGGCAGTGAATGGGAGGTATTCAATAACATAGCAACTGTGTATCTCAGACTCTAACATTGCACTCACCACTTTTCTCAAATCATCATATGTGGCTGGTATTGGGAAGGGGTACCCATAGACCCTTCTCCCAGCTCCTCCTCAGGAGGAGCTGAAGGTGAAGTGTCCCTTTTCTGCTTAGTCACAACCTGTCTCTTAAATTGTTTATAACGCCCCCTCTTTTTGTATAACTCATACATCTCCCTGGTGTCAATACCATCAATCTCCTCCCATGCACACCACCTTTCAACAATGCCAAAAACATGTCCTTTCTTGACACTCGGGAGTCTTTGCTATCTTGACTCCTGCCCGATGTTCTTCTCTCACTGCACCCCACTCTCTCGGTCTGTCCTCACCTTTGCCAGGTACTAACAAATCCTTAGTATGTAGCGTCATGTCTTGCAATTTGAACAAAGCACGCACTAGCATATATGTCACATCAGTGACAATCATTGTCAACTGAATGAACGTTTGTGAACAACTGTCACAATAAAAATCAACATCTGCTCAAAGCATAAAAGGTGTCCAACTTTATTGAAGAAGATACTAAAGAACTGTCATTTGACAACCAGTTGTTACCCGATCCAACACCAAGGTACAAAAGGGTTGCAATCCCAGCAATTAACATATACTCAGATCTTAGACTGCAGGAGCTCTGTCCTTTTGGAAACCCGCACACAGGCAGCAGGAAACAACCAGTACAACAAACATCAAGCACCAACACAGACTCACTACCTAGCGCAGAAATCCACAGTTCCTACAAGCTCCAACTTCTTGTATATTGGTGTCATTGAATAAAGATAGGAAGCACTGGGAATTTGTAGAGAATACCAACTGGCCCCCAAAAATCCCATTGCGCATTCGCACCATCCATGTGAGTAAGGGCTCCCCCGACTTCTGCCTCAACCGAGCAATAATCTCACCAATCTCTTGTTGAGTGAAATCTTCTAGTGTAGTCAAATCCACAACCCCTCCTCCCGGGTTATGGGGATGAGGGCCAGCCCTATGCCTTGTTACTGGTTTGGCAGTGACTGTCTTTTTGTCAGGTTTCAATTCAGATTCTGCTTCCACCTCTGGGTTACACCCCAAGTCAGTGGAATTCCAAATATCACCATCTCATTTATCTGAGTCCCAATCGGCCCCTGCAGTGGCAATTATAGCAGCAACTTTCCTCTTGATTATGTGACCTCACCTTTTCCGTATTTATATCGAGGAACCCTGACAGCTGCCCATTCAGCAACTTCTTGGTATTTATTTGGTTTCTCATGCCAGATTTTCAATTATAATTTTTGCATCAGTGAAATGTGTTTCTAAGCAGCTAACTCTTTCTCCAAACGCAAAATATCTTTGCTTAATTTAACATTCCTCTGGTGCATTTTTCTATATGCATGCAATAAAATCCAACTCGTCTTCCTAGCGCAGCAAATTCCTTTCCCTTCTCCACTGAAACCGGATGTAAACAAGACACAACCTCCTCAGGTCCTGCCTCACCTGGACTTTCTTACCACGGCTCACTCATGGCTCGCTCAGCCCAGCCCTGCACGCCCGGGCTTGTGCTAATTTATCTTATGGGCTCATGGCCCAGCCTAGAATCATAACACTAAGGCAATCTCCGCCAGCGGAAGACCCCTTATCTTTTTTCTTAAACAAGGTATTCATATTTGCAATGATTTATAATTATCTATTCACAGAAACGTATTCACAGCAAGCTAAATGCAGTCACACAAAGTGCACACACAAAACGCTTATCAAAACAGACTTGCTCCCACTGCAAAGAAAGTGAAAAAAACCTCACTTTTAACATATAAATTGGTCTTCAGTGTTTAAGCACAGATTCCTGGATGCCTGGAATTCCTCATCACAAGGCAACCCTGTTCACAGCGCCATATGTATGTCTACAAACACTCAGCTAAAACTGTAAAATGGCTCTTTACGGCCTTTTCTTCACAAAAAGCATAGATGAATGAATACATGCAGTAAAAATAATAAATTAATGTTTAATTACTACACATATAAGGAATGTTAAAAGTTTAAAAATACTTCACTGTTGAAGCAACTGCGAAAGAAATCCTCATTTAGCCAGGAATGCAAAAGCAGCATAACAGGCACAGGCAGAGAGATTCTCCCACCAACGGGCACAAATGCGTTATGGCATTTTCCAGAACGTTCTGGCTTTCAATGTCTCTACCTATTGACAGTTCCCATGTGCCCCCGGCCAGAGTGACCGGTGGCAACCCCAAGAGGCAAAACACTTCCCTTTCTTATGAAAGCACGAAAACAGCTACATAATTTGTCTTCATCTCTGCAGGATTCCCTCACAACGTTATCAAGTACCAGCTGGCACCTTCTTCAAAACAGTCCTTGAAGCAATGCAGAAGCAAGAAAACAAGTTTGCCAGTGGAATAATACAAACCACGTTACGAGTTCACACCAAATGCAGCTTTCACTGAGGCCTGAAGAAAATGTACATATTTCACAGAGGCCTGAAGAAAATATTGATTATGGCTCTGAGAGCAGACAAAATGCACTGCGCGCAGATGCCATGTTTTAATGAAAAGCATTACAAATATGTAGACAGAGGATTTAGCATTGCTGAAAACTGTCCGCCTGTCATCTGAATATTCAGCCATCAGTTGTTGTTCTGCGACTTGTAGTTTGCTTTATTTCTGTTGAATATATGGACCTAAAATTCTAACATTAAGATCACTGTGCCCCAAAGCAAACATTAGCTTCAGTTTGCCGTCTAAATATAGATGAATCTGTCATCAATATCATTGGGTCATATTATAATCCTTTGATGATCCTTCCAAACAATGCAACATGAAGACGAAGAGACGAACACACACACACACAGGCCCTCATTACGCCCCAGGCGGTAAGGGGTTTACGCCAGCGTAAACATCGCCGACCCTTACCGCCTGAGTACGAGATCCCTTAGCGCCATGGCGGATCTAACACCTGCTTTTAACAGGTGTAAAAATCCATGGCGCTAAGGGACCTTGATGTTAATTACGCCACCGTAATTTACGGTGGCGAAATTAACGCCTTCCCCACTCCCATTATGCCCTATGGGGCAAAAATGGGAATGGGGAAGGGTAAATGGGGATTGGGGACTTACCGCCCCGCCAAGGTCGGAATGGGGCGGTAAGTCCGCCAACCCCCATGGCGGAGTTGGCAACTTAGCGCCATGGTCCATGGTGCCAATAGCGCCATGGACCTCCGCCAAGGTCGTAATGAGGCCCACACAGTCTCATCAATCAAAAGACAAAACCCATATACTGTAGGAAAAGCCGACCTTAATGACTTTGTAAAATGGTCACACCATTACTAACCTTCAAAAAGGCTGTTTTTTTAGCACAAATTACCAAAATAAGTATAATTATTTATATGATTCAGCAATAGTGGTTCATATCCATTTTACTTACATTTGGGTGGCCTTGCATCTTTGAAATCTTCAACTTGAATTCTTGGGGAAGACGTCTTAACATTTGCTAGCCTTAGTTCAAATAATGCTGGAATCAACAATTACAAATATTATTTGTGCATTCATACATCTAAACTGTATATTTTCTTTCACAACTTTCTTCATTCAATTTTGCAACATTTTCCAACAATTAATCCATACATTTCATGTCAAATAAAAGGTACTATGTCCTTCATCAGTCGTGCATAATTAAATTGAATTCTGTCAATTTTCAAGCTTCAGGGTCACTTAACATCCACAGTTCCAACAAAAACATTGCAGATAATATGTTCTTTAGAGTTTCCGCCCCCCTACACTCTCCCCTCTTGTGAGGTTTCCTTGAAATTGTTTAAGTAGGAGAGCTTTATAGGTATCAGATAGTGTGTTATGTCAAAAGGTAGTGAACGGCTCCCAGACCGTGTTATTCTTTGACTGGGTCTCGTTCTGGCAGGCTGTCACCTTTTCCATTGCCAAAATTTCCCATATTTTCCTCCACCACACCGTCAGCTGTGGACCATCTGGCCTCTTCTAGGACTGTGCTATAACCAATCTAGCTGCATTTAGGAGTTGTGTGGTCAGAGAAGCTGCACTTCCACCCATCTTGTGGAAGCTGTTGGGTTTGAGTTTCCTAGCACTAGGACCATCAGATCTAGCGTGAGCTGTATTGCCATGATGTCCCTAATTGTTGCCAACACTGCTTTCTTTTTTTGGTATGAAATATTTTATTGGCATTTACGGTTCAACATTTCACTTCCATATACAGCAACAGAATTATGCTTACCATTTATAACTCAATAAACATTTTGTGCTGTAAACCAAAGAAACAAATCATGAACTGTGTCCCACATTCCCCTCCCCTTACTCATTTCCGCCCCTCTTCCCTTCCACTTTCCCCTTCCCATCCCAACTCCTGCTGCAACCCCCACAGCCCCCAGTTAGACAACTCTTGTTCCGCACAATTCAGTTCAGCAGCGTATCCACAGTTTGTACTAGTCTTTGCACTTACAGCTTAATTGGCAATACCAGCATCCTAGATTACCTTACATACCCTGTGGGGAGTTTCCCACTGCCCGGTCTCTAGTCATAATAATATCTTGTTTGTTTTTTGTTTTGCTTTATATATTGCGCTTTAATCTAAAGCACTTTTCATAGGACATATTTACATGAATGTTTGATAGTTTGAAAGTTACTCATGCACCTGATCTCGCCCAGTACGTTATAACTGATCTTTTTTCTATTTCGAATCTATAACCAAAACTACTTAGTTGTATACAAACTTATTTAATACAGAAAAACAATAATCTGTTGAACAATCAATTCTTCATATTCCTCTTTTGTACATCCAACACATGTTTCGACCTTTTCTATTCCAGGTCTTCCTCAGTGCTGTTGTACATGTAATGCAACACATAAACAAAACCAAAAAATCATTTAGATGACAATAGTAACATAACATGTAGTGTTTTATACAAGCCAAACATCTAATCGCCAATTAATCACAAAGAGCGATGGGAAGAAAAAATAGAAAATAACATAAAATAATATAAAATGACATTACAGTATCTCAAAAATAATCCTCTTATCCACTATGCTTGTTTGGCAATTTCAATCTTTTACAATTACTCACACTGATCTATTATGCAATCAGTTCTATCATGCTCCTATCAATCATTTCACATTTTAGTGTTACCTGTAAGAATATCAAACTAATTGATAGGCTTATACAAATAATGTTAAATCACCAGTGCAGCACCTAGTTCCACCACCTAATGACAATAGGGTGTTGCATGTGAGAATCCCAACACCTTTCCTCTGCTATACACCATTGGTGATAAACATTACCGATAAACTATACCTTATTCAAATCCTTGCCTTTATAAGTCATGAAAATGTCCTATTTGCAAATTGGAAAATCATAGCAATTAATGTCATAACCTCATATTCAACCAGATATAACTCTAGTCTTATAACAACTGGAAACTTACTTAAATGCTCAGCGCCAGCGTACATATTGTACTATCTCCTATTCTTCAGGGTGGACAGTCATAATCTCGAATTTACAAATCTCGAAAATAAAAATCTCGAATTTTTTTGACCGAAAAAAAAAAATCTCAAAAGTCATAATATCGAAAGTCATAGGGGGTCATTCCGAGTCCAGCGTTAAGGGAAAAACGAGGCCGGTAAAGGAATAACGGCTTCCTTTACCGTTACGGGCCATTCTGACCCGCCACACCGTTATTTACGCCATCGTAAACTACGATGGCGTAAATAGCGGACCAGTGTCGCGCGCCCGACACACCATCGCGGAAATAACGGGAAGGCGTAAACCATCTCCGATTCCAAGCAAAGCGAACACGGAAATAACGACCTCCACAAGGGCGCAAAGTACCTTACCGCCATGGCATTAATACCGGCATCGCGGGGAATGTGTTAACAACCCTGATCAGTGTTTGGAAGAGGAACAGGTGCACCCAATCAGCACAGGTGGAGGCAATAGAGTCTGGCACAGCACAAAAGGAGCACACCCACACACCACACCCCCTCCCACACCAAGATGATACCAATTGTAGCAGCATTCCTGGAGCTGGAGGCCCTGCTTGCAAGGCAGCAACTACGACAACAGCAACAACAGCAACCACAGCAACCACAGCCCCCACCACAGAGGATACACAGAAGGAGAAGGAGGGTGAGACAGGGCCAGCATGCCCTACCGGTGCAGCCACCATTACCACGCCGGCAGCCCCCAATTCCCCGCATCAGAGCCACCCCCTTCAACCTCACACCAGAGCAGATCCACACCCTGTACCGGCTTGACTGGGACACCATAACCACCATAGTGGCCCTGATACATACCGACATAGTGAGCCTCATAGAAATCAGCACTGCCATCCCCCCTGTACTAAAGGTAGTGTCCGTGCTCCACTTCCTTGCCACAGGCACCTACCAGCATACAGTGGGGCACATGCATGGCATTTCACAGCCAATATTTTCCCGGATACTCAACCAAGTGCTGGATGCCCTCCTCAAGCACAGAAGGGACTACATATGCCTCCCCCGGACTCCACAGGAGATATATGATACCAAAGCTGCCTTCCATGCACTTGCAGGCATGCCAAATTGCATAGGTGCCCTCGACTGCACCCACGTAGAATTGGTGGTTCCTCATGCCATGGAGGTGCCGTATCGCAACCGCAAGCAATACCACTCCATCAACGTCCAGATGGTGTGCAATGCCAGTAAAGCCATCACACAATGCAATGCTCGGTACCCCGGATCAACTCATGACTCCTTGGTCCTGCGGAACTCAACACTACCACGCTACATGATCCGACATGCCGGACAACGTACCTGGCTTCTTGGTGAGTAACCGTAATGGGCCATGGCAGTGCATTGGGGCTCTGAGTAGGTTGTCAGCATATCCCACTGTGAAAGGGGGTGGGGGAGATGCATACTCCACCCGGGAGGGAAAGTGGGGGGGGGGGATGCATACTCCACCCGGGAGGGAATGTCAACGCTATTGTACGTTGTGCACCTCACAGAACACTGTGCCCCATGACAAGTGGCACGCCACATTACCACCTAACCACACAGTTGTGAATACGAGCCAACACCTAATGGTACCTGACAAACAGTTACCCTGGCCAAAGACCACGACACATGCACCACACATCGGTGGACCTTACACACCGTAAGGACATCGTGCACCATGCAGTGCAATAGCACCATGTCGCTGACTCCTGCATCTCAACACAAAGGACAGTCATCCATGGGAGTGCATAGAGGTTAGTCTAACAGGGATCCTACTGCGTGTGACTGGTTCGGCACCTCCATAGAATAGCTGCCAATCACCATGATAGGGATCAGTACTGAATGAAGGGTATGCTACCAACTACTACCAACACACCCTTACAGCAGGTCTCATACAAGTCATCAATTAATGCAGTCCAACACTGCTGCATGCATAAACGATGCACATGCAACAAGACATGAGTGCGCACCATGACCCATCAGGGAGAAGCTACCCCCTCCATCATTCCATTGGCCAGCACACATGGCCGGACCAGTAATGGGTTGACTGTATCCAGGGACATGTGTGCATGGCCAGTCATCACCCGCTGCAATGTAAGACCAGCACAGTTCTCCACCATGAATGTACTAACACTTACCTTCATTCCACTCTCATGCAGGTGATGCTGGCTACCCTTTGAAACCGTGGCTCATGACCCCGGTCCGCAACCCCCAAGACAGGCACGAGGAGGACTATAATAGATCTCATACCCGTACACGGGTGGTCATAGAGCAGGCCTTCGGCCTACTGAAGGCACGATTCCGTTGCCTCAGCCAGTCAGGTGGGGCCCTCATCTACAGCCACGAGAAGGTGTCCAAGATTACCATGGCATGTGTAATGCTGCACAACATGTGCATCCGTCGAAACGTGCCACTGCCCCCTGACGTGGGACTGCTACCACCAGATGAGGAGGAGGAGGAGGTGGAGGAAGGAATGGCAGAACAGCAACACGGTGCCGATGCACGGGAGGGACGTTCCGTGCGACAAGCATTGATCGAGCAATATTTCTGAATCACAAGTCAGCTGAGGGGGTGAGGATGACAGGGCATTGGGCACTGGGTGTGGGGATACATGTACTACATGCACTGTGAGACATTAAAAGACACATGCACAATAATGAATGTCCACTCTGTATTGTAGGATAGACCAAACTGTGTATTGTATGATGATGTCCAAACGTGTACAACAGATCCTTCACCCTAAACCCCCTCCCCCTCCCCCCCAACTCCCACACACACCCTCACCCCCCTCCCCCTCCCCCCAACTCCCACACACACCCTCACCCCCCTCTCCCTCCCCGCAACTCCCACACACACCCTCACCCCCTCCCCCTCCCCCCCAACTCTCACACACACCCTCAACCCCCTCACACTCCACCCACAACAACCCCACAATGTTCCCATCAGTGCAGCATTGGCCACATGTGTGTGGCTGCACGGTCAATGGGCACTGCCAGAGCCTGGGGCATCCCTTCCATTCCGGCGCATCGTGCGCAGTGACCTACGGACCGGGTTGGTCTGCGTGGAGGAGCTCTGGGAGGGTGGCACCTCCTGCTGGGGCTGTGGTCTGGGGGGTGCTGCCTCCAGGGCATCAGCAATCCTGCCAAGCATCTCACAGATGCGGTTTGTGCTGGTACTGATGATCTCGCCCAGAGCCTGAAGGTCATTATGAAGCACCGACCCTGATTCCCGGTTGTCCCGGAGAAACTCCTCTATCATGCCCGTGAGGTGCTGGCAGCGCACTGTTTCTGCAGCCGATGTGGGCGATGTGGTCGGCAGGCTTCGTGTTGTTGTGCCTGCAGGACTTTCAGGACTTCCTGCAGTGGGAGTGGGCTCATGACAGACAGGTGAATCCCCTTCGTCTGTGAGCCCTGGGCCGTCACTCGACCCAGGGTCGCTATGGGCAACCTGGCTGTACGAGGGAGTGTCTGGGCTCTGTACATAGTCATTGGGCTCCTCCACGTTGTCGATGGTGTTTGGTGATGTGCTGCCTGGCACATCGAGGATGCACATGGCAGCATTTTCCCCTGACGCACTCGATTCCTCATGGTGCAGCGCAGAACTGCAGGCATGTCCAGGGCCGCGGATGGGGGTTGTGTACCCTTCATGGGGGTTGCTGGGGCAGGTGGTGTGGTATGTGCCTTCTTCCTGCTTGCAGGTGTGTGCTGTCCCCTGCCTGTGCCCCGGGAGGTACTTGTCCGGGGGCCTTCCTGGTCCTCACTTTCATGACCGGTGCCTGTGAGGGGCAAGAGAGAGACAGCATGAGCAATGATCTGGGGGTCAGAATTACTTCCAGACAATGGTATTACGATGGGATAGCAGCGTTTTGGTGACATTTGGGTGCTGAGTGGGACTGTGATCTTTGCTTGGATGGGAAAAGCAAACTGTCGGCAGGGTCACTCATGTTGGCGGAGTACTGTGGTGACTGACATTGACCAGCTTTTTGTGTGGCATGCCAATATGGGTGTCAGCCTTGCACCTGACATCATCCTGGGTCCCAGTTGTTACGGCATCATTGGAGGGGGGGGGATTCCCAGTTGTTACGGCATCATTGGAGGGGGGGTCCCAGTTGTTATGGCATCATTGGAGGGGGGGGGTTTACCCAAACATGATGTGACTGCTTGACCAGCCCTTGGCGATGACTTGCATTAGGGATGCATGTACTGTTTACACTCATGGCACTCACCTGCGTCAGCTGATGAAGGATCACCGCAATCCATATCGCCAACACCTTCGATGGCTTCTGTGCCCATCATCTCTGCACATGTTTCCTCCCAGGGCATCATTTTTATGGGTGAGGCTGGGCCTCCTCCTGTCTCTAGGGCCAGATTGCGGTTTGCTGAGAGGATGGCCCGCACCCTCAGACGGAGGTCATCCCAGCGTTTGCAGCAATGCGTCGTGCTGCGGGGGGTGTTTCCAACAGCGCTCACCCTCTGCGGGACCAGCTCCCATATCTCCTTCTTCCTGAGGATGGTGGGCCTGCGCATGTCGCTGCTGAAAACAATCTCAGCATGTTCATGCAGAGTATCAACGAGTACCTGGAGCTCATCCTGGGAGAATTTCTCCTTCCTGATGCGCGCAGCACCCTTTGTTAATGCTTTTGGCATGATGCTGGTCTCTGGAGTCTATTTTGCCTATCACAATATGCCCACGAGTCCTGTATGGAGAGGATTGCAATGGATTGTGATTTTAAAGATGGCCGCCATGATGCTTCCCGTTCCTGTTCGATGACGTAATTTCTGTTTACGGTTTTTACCGGTGCCCGTAATTTACGGTCATCGTTAATTACGGGCACCTCTATTTACACACTACGTGGAGGGTGATGGTGTTAGTTACGTCTCGGTTGTTGTCGGTAAGGGGTTTGATGCGCCCTTTACCGGTATGGCGCTAGGGGGTTTACCGGCATGGCGGAAAGCTCGTGCCCGCGAGGTCGGAATATGGTGCTCATTACGCCCTGCTACCAACGCGGTTACGGTATTTCCGCCATGCCGGTAAAGTCAGTAATTTAACGCGAACTTCGGAATGAGGCCCTATAATATCGAATTTTTCACTATAATCTCGAAATCTCTTCAACTTTTTTATAATCATATTTCAGGTAAATACATTACATTTAATGAAACAAACAACTTAATATTTACTTAAGTGTTTCGGTTTTATTTATGTTATTTATTTTAAAATGTTTTTATTGGCATTTTGAAATTAGCATTACATCAGTGTCAATCTCCCCCTCCCACTGATTTCTTGCGCCATTTTGCAATTTCAAAACGTATTCGATTGGTTCCTAAAAAGTAACAACAAACTGAACAAAACAACAACATTTGAAAAGCTTGAACTGTCCTCATGCTGAACGATTGTGGCAATTACGTTATCTTGGATCCACCTGGTGGCCTGTCCATGTCTATTCGGTGGGGGGCGGGTGGGGTTGACTATCTGCCCCATCGTGTGGCGTCTCCCTCTTTACTTCATTATGAGCCTCGCACTTCGTGTGACTGTGCACCACTCGTCCCGCCTGTTGGTTCACGGGGGCATGTCATCGGAGGGTAGGAACATGTCTCTCACCACGGCCTTCCATGCATCAAATTTAGCATTAGTATCGCCCTCATCCCCGGCGATCCCTATCCCCCATGCTTCTGTTTCTGCGGCCGTCCATCGCTCCATTTCCCTCTTCCATCTCGTGTATTGTGGGCCTTTTTTTGACTTCCACGACATCGCTATCTCCCTTTTTGCCAGTATGCATGCCATGTCCATCACCCGTACAATGTGCTTTATTTTGCTTAACCTGGGATACATGCCCAGCAGACATTCCTTCATTGTCCACTCATATCTACTTACTCCGCCCTTCATGCATGTCTGTTTGATGTTGGCCCAGAGGGTGCCTACCTTTGCACACCCCCAGAACATGTGTATTAGGCCTGCTTCGTCATTAGTGCACCATGGGCGTGCGCCTCCGCTTGCCGTTTGAAGCTTTCTACCCTTTTCGGGGTCATATATGTTCTATATAGGACGTTTATTTGAATTAGCCTGAACCTGGCGTTTCTGGACACTGCCTTTGGGTATTGCAGTGCCCTTCCCCAGTCATTGTCTGAGATCTCCTCGCCAGTGTCCGTTTCCCATTTGGCCCTCAGTATGGCACCGCGGGGGTTGGGCCTGTCGTTTAGCTGCGCGTAGATTCTCGACACTGGCCTCCACCCGTCGCTCAGGTTGTACATCTCTGTCACTAGGGGGGTCATCGTTGGTTCCTCTGGCCAGTCAGTCCATCTCACCCTCGCCTCATGCTTAAGTTTCTGGTACCATAGAAATTGCCCCATAGGTAGGCCCTCTATCTCATGCAGTGATTCCAGCTCTCTAAATTCCACATCCTGGTACATGTCCCCCCAGGCGTATATACCCAGACCCTCCCATTGCCTAAGCGTATTGACATCAGCTAGTGTCATTCTCATGCCTGCCATTAATGGAATTTCCGGGGAGTAAGGGTTCCTCGAGTGTGTGATGGTTTTAACTCTCTCCCATACTTGTCTACCCAATTCGGCTAGTATTGGGGCCCTATCGGTTCGATCCTGAGGCGCCCATATTATTTCCTTGAGGTATATGGGTTTGACGAGATCACTCAGTAGGCGGGTTTCATTGGTGACCTCATCCGACAGCCATTTGGTAACGTGGCTGAGTTGGGCAGCCAGATAGTACCTTTCAAAGTCCGGGAGCTGTATGCCCCCTGCATCATGCGGAAGGGTCAGGATATTCAGTGCCAGTCTGTGACGTGCCTTCCCCCATATGAAGTCTCTGATCTGGGCTTCTAATTTTCGGAAAAAAGGTGGTCTGATGTAGTGACAGATGGTCTGGAAAAAGTATAGGTATCGAGGCAGTATGATCATTTTTGCTATTGATGCCCTGCCCATCATTGAGAGTGGTAGTCTAGACCAGAATTTCATCGAGTTATGGAGCCCTTGAGTTACCGACAGTGTGTTCTGTTCGTGCGTGAGTTCAGGTGTATGTCTGATCCTGACCCCCAGGTATTTGAACATATCGGGCTGCCACTTCACCCCAACCTGCGGTAGGTCATCTACTCCTACCCCCCTCAAGCCCGCTAGTGGAAACATGCATGACTTTTGTCTGCTAAAGTGTATCCCTGAGTAGCGAGCAAAGTTGTGTAGCACTTCCAAAATTGTAGGGGCATTGTTTTTTGGGTCTGTCAGGTAGATCAAGACATCATCTGCATATAGTGAGATAACGTGGTGCCCCCTTCCCACTCGTATTCCAGCATCCCAGAATTGCTTCCTTATATAAATTGCGATTGGCTCCAGCCCCAAAATATAGAGCATGGGCGAAAGGGGACAGCCCTGTCTAGTGCCTCTCTGTATGTTCCAGTCTCTTGATACCCATTTGCCCGTCTTTACCCTGGCTGTTGGATCATTGTACAGTACCTTGATCCAGCGCACAAATCCTTCCCCGAACTCCCTTAGCACCTCTATCAGCCACTCCCAGTAGATGGAGTCGAATGCCTTTATGGCGTCTAAAGACAATACTGACATGTGCTCCTGGCTTCCTTCTGTGTGCGCTATAATGTGCTGTAGTCTCCTCAGGTTGGCTGTTGTGTTGCGGCCAGGGACAAAACCATTCTGATCCTCATGGACCAGACTTCCTATCACTTTGGATAATTTCTTGGCCAGGATAGTGGTCAGTATCTTACTGTCGTAATTTAGCATAGCTATCGGTCGGTAAGAGTCGCATTCATCAGTTGGTTTGTGCGGTTTGGGTATCGGGACTACTAGCTTCTCTCTCATGGTCTTGGGTAGGGTTCCCGTCTCGTAGGCTTCCTGGAATACCTCGTGTAGTAGTGGGGTTAGTGTCGTCTCGTATGCTTTGTAGAACTCCGGGGGGAGCCCGTCCGTTCCTGGGGTCTTGCATGTGGACAGGGATCTAATAGCGTCTGTGATGTCCTCAGGCGTAAGAGGCTCTTCTAATGAGTCTCATTGTTGGTCACTCAGCCTGGGGAGTCCTATCTCTTCCAGGGTGTCTTGTATGTCTGTCAGCGGTACTTGGGTGTCGTGTGCGTACAGTGTGGAGTAGAAGTCAGCAAATGTGGTGTTTATTGAGTGTTGGGTTGTTCTTATTTCTCCCTTCTTGTCTCTTATCGCGGTCACTGGGTGTTTTGGGTGCTCACGCCTGCACAGCCAGGCCAGTAGCCTACCTGGTTTGTCCCCATTTATGTGTGCTCTAGTGGTACGTGTTGCGTGATCGAATTTTGCTAGCCGCCCCCAGGCCTGGTGACACTTCGTCCGAGCCTCCTGCAAAATCTCCTCCTCCCCTCTAGTTCCGGCGCTATTAGCTTCTCCCAGCCTTATTTCCTCCTCCCTCTCCTCCAATTCCCTCCTCAGCATTTTCCTGACTCCCGCTGTCCCGGCAATAACTTCTCCCCTCGTTACCACCTTCAGGGCCTCCCATATTGTGCTCCAGCGGTCCACACTGCCACTGTTATTGGTGACATACTCTACTAGTTTTTCTCCCAGCTCCTCCTTAAATGTTGGGTCCTTCAGTGCCTCCGTGGGCATTCGCCATAGCGGGATAGGGGGTCTAGGGTCCTTCAGGGCCCAGTGCATAAGCAGGGGAGAGTGGTCCGAAATCGATCTGCCCATGTATTGTACCGATCCTACCTGAGCTAGGTGTGCTCTGTCTATAAACATGTAGTCGATTCTCGTGTGGAGGTTGTGTGGGGAGGAGTAAAATGAGTATCCCCTGTCTGTGGGATGGTGTTCCCTCCAGGCATCTGCGAGGTCTAGTTGTTCCAGCAAGTTGTTCAGCACCCTTGAGGTCCTATCCGTTCTCTCCATTGGGGGTTCGGACCTATCTAGGTTCCCATCCCTCACACAGTTGAGATCTCCGCCCCATATGTAAAGGCTCTCTCTGTTTCTCGCCAGTTTCGTCTGCAGCCTAGCAAGGAAGGACGGAATACCATGATTTGGGAAGTATGTGTTGACTAGGCAGATTTCTACTTGCTCAAGCACTCCCCACAGTATCAAATATCTCCCCTCCGTGTCTGCTTCGGTCCCTAACACCTGAAAGGGCACCTCAGGATTAATCCAAGTATACACTCCCCTAGCGAATTTGGAGTACGGGGCCCCCTGTCCTTGACCTCTCCAGTGCTCCTGTAGCCTCGTCTGGTCCTCCACTGTGAGGTGAGTCTCTTGGAGCATCGCAATGTCTACTTTCTTCCTGCGGAGATAGGACCTGACCCTGTTCCGGCGCAGGTAGGACCCCAACCCCCTCACATTCCAAGTTAGTATTCGAAGTTGCATTGCCATGCATAGGGCGCCCCCCCCCGGGGGGCTCCGTTTGACTCTCGCCCTCTCACCTCTTTTCTTGCGTCTTCGGTTCGTTGGTCGCCGTTCCTTGTTCCTCGTTCTGCATGAAGGCTGTAGCATCAAATTAAAACTGCTGCGACAACTATCGCAGCTTAAACAGTCAACTTTGTTAACTAACAGTCCAACAAACCAGTAGGTCGGACTGTGTAACTGCAAACTGCCCCAAGCAGTTGCAATGAACGTGCAGCGCTCGGGGGCTCCCAAGCTTTCTGAGCCTCTCCAGGCTTTCCGGCGTGGGCGTTGTGCGGGAATAAGACCTGCACATGTCTCATAGGGGTGGGCCATTAACATGTCCGCTTGTGGTTTCCGGTGCTCCTGTCCGATACAGCTATCTTTGTGTTGTAACCCCAGGTGAAAGCTAAAAGACTGCCTTGTGCTTTAGTGTGGGGTCTGACGCCAATATTTGTGAGTCCGGTTTCTTGTTCATCTATTGTTCGTTTTAGGAGGTTCCTCGTCGTCCGCCAGGTTATTGTGCTCGAGCCACATGTTTGCGGCCGCTGGGGATTCTAAAAAGACTGCTTTTCCTTTATAAAGGACCTTGAGGCGAGATGGGTAGAGCAACATATATTTAAGATTAAGTGTCCGCAGTCTCGCCTTCACTGGAATAAAGGAGTTCCTGGCGCGTTGCACTGCAGGGGTATAGTCAGGATACATGACTATCGTGGAGCCTTGCTTTCTAATCACTCTGCCTTCCCGGGAATACCTCAGTATTATTTCCCTGTCCAGGAAATTGAGGATCTTGGCTATAATCGGTCGCGGGTATGAGCCTGGTGGTGGGCGCTTTTGAAGACATCTGTGGGCCCGCTCCACCGAGAATCCTTGTGACAGTTTACCCGCACCAATTTCCTGCTGCAGCATTGTCTCTATGAAGTTTGTCGGGTCCGGGCCCTCCATGTCTTCGGGGACACCTAGGATCCTGATATTGTTGCGCCGAGCGCGTCCTTCTGCATCCTCGGAGCGCGCTTCCAGCCTTGCTACTTTTTGTTCTAGGTCGCGGACCTGCGCTTTCAGTTCTGTAGTGTTTTCTACATTTTCTTGTAGGACAGCTTCATTAGTGTTCACTCTCTCCGTTAGGTTGCGGGCGTCCTGGCGCATAAGCTGTATGTCCGATTTTACTTCATCGATCCTGTTTTCGATGGAGGTGCGGAGCTCTGCTATGGCCCGGAGGACCTGTGTGTTGTCGGGCGTTGCTTCTGGATTCGAGGGTCCGGTGTCGGCCGCGGGGTCAGATTGCGGCAGCTGCTTGGGCCTTACCGTCGTGAAAGAGTCCATTGTTGCTGTTTTGGATTTGGCCTTGGGTGGCGACATCACTTTCCTTAGGGGCAGCGTGCGGCTTTCTTTGTCCTATGGGCACCTGTATGGTTGCGAGACCTGCCTGTTGTGTGGTCTAGCCAATTCAACCCAGTTGTGGGCCTTGCAGAGGAGCGCCGCGGTGGAGTACCGTCTCCTGTGCCCCGTCTTTCGTGTGCGGCCGGTGCTTATGGCGCCGTGTTCCGGGTACCCCGCTCCCTCCCAGAACCGGGACCAGGGGGGCGACCGGGTCGGTGGGCAGCACCGATCCAAGTGTGGCCAGGACCAGGGTCTGTAGCGATGAGCGAGACCTGCAGGAGGAGCAAGCGGAGACAGTTTCCACAGCCTCGTCGCTCACATAGTGTGGCCGTAGTTCGCGTTGGAGTCCGCCATCTTGGGTATGCAGGGGCGCTTCCTTATCTCCCTCACCTCCGAAGTCGCGGACCCCGATTTCCTCAGAGGTCGGGTCGCAGCCGCAGGACGAGGGTTCCCCTCCAGCAGGTGTAGAAGCACAATTACTGCTTAGGCTGGGAGCCGAGTTCACGCCTCTCACTTGAAGGCGCAAGGAGCCCTATAGGCCGCCGCCATCTTGGTGGGTAGAGGCGCTTCCTTATTACGCTCGTGTCCGATGTTGCGGGCCCCGTTTTCTTCGGAGGTCAGTTCGCAGGTGCCGAAACAGGGCCCTCTCCCAGCAGGTGATAACTGCCTGGATGTTGCTCGGTGTGGGAGCTGAGTTCGCGTAGCTCACTTGAAAGCGCGGGCAGCCACACAGGACTCCGCCATCTTGGGAGCATGGGGGTGCCTCTTCTCTTGGCTCGTTTCTGGCTCTACCAACTCCGTTTTTAATCGGGAGTTGAAGCGTTCCAGCGAAAGGAGGTTCTTCTTTCAGCAGATGTTGTTTCCGTGACGATTGCTTAGCGTTAACAGCTTAATTCAGGCGGCGATAATAATCGCGGACAGGAGCTTCACTGAGGTGCGACTTCACAGCATGCGTGCTGGCCACGCCCCTCGGTTTTATTTATGTTATAACTTGTTTTTTTGTGATATTTTTCAACAACTTTTTTTAAATTAGTAAATTAATAAAATGTAATTTATTTAATGCTAAATATATATATATGTCCATTTAACTTGAGTAATACTTTCTGTTTTCTAACTTGTAATATATCTATTTTTCACTAGATGGTGCTATTGCATCAAGAATAACTAGTAGTATACATTTAATCTTTGTTTTTGTTTACATAGGTAAATGCACGTTACGTTGGCCTACGTATGCGTAAGCGCCATTTTTAAAGTTCATTCTGTATCGGGTTCTGCAGCGGTCGCGTCTCTGTCATTTTGCTCGTGGATTTTATGGATTTTTCTTGTTTTTTTTTTTCCATGGATTGCTTTTTTTTCCAGCGGATTTACTTGGGTTTGATGGATTTGTATTTTCCCTGCCTTTGGATCATGGAGCATTGTGTTTTTTTTCTCAATGGGATTTTTTTTGGAGTTGCACTTTCTTTTCTGCCTTCATTTGGATTTTTCTTGGTTTTTTTATGGAGCTGCTTGGTTTTTTTTGCGTACGTGTTTTTCCTGGATGTGTACTTTATTTCCTTCGTGGATTTGGATTTTTTGTGTATTTTTTCCATGTAGTCGATTCCGATGTTTTTTGGATGGTTTCTTGGTTTTTTTTCCATGGATTTCTATTCCAGTTTCCGTATTTTGGACCACCAGGATGTCCTTTTTGGATCTATTTTTTCTATGGCACACTGGATTGGATATGTTCCAGAAACGTAAGTGATTTTTTAACATTTTAAGTTAAATGCCACCGAGTCTAAAAAGGTTTCCTTATTTTGTGGGACAAAATTTTGTATTAACTGTACCAGTTTTTCCTCGTAGTCCCTGTATTTTCTTTCTTGGTTGTGCATGGTTAGCTAATGAAACTGTTTGTGCTATTTTAAATTGCTGGTGTTGTTCTTCATTCTGTAAGTCTTTTAAAGTGGGCTGAGAGTAGCGTGGGGGGGTGGGGGCCGCTGGCTGCAGAGTGCCAGGTGAGGGGGTGGTGGGGGGGGTTGGGGGGAACCCCCCATTATAGTAAATGATACTCTTGTTTTTTCTGTATTTCGACTTATTCATATTCGTAATTTTTTTTTTCGACATTTACATTTTCGAGAAATTGACCCTTTTAATTCTATGTATACCTTTTCGATATTTTCATTTTTGCTAATTTTTTTTCGATATTTTTGTAGTTCGATATTTTATTTTCGATCTTTTGACTATAAACCATTCTTCAGATTAATCTTTCCGTCACTACCTGTAAACCACAATCAAAAATCAGTGATTTACCACCTAAGCACTAAAAGTCAAACTCTAATGAGAAGTTATCTATCTAATCGACATACTCACGTTAAAACAATCTATATAGCGTGATTACGCTTGTTCTCCGTCTGTTAGCTTCCAATTTTTGAGAAAAACCACACGCGTGAGGCCGCCATTTTGTCTTGCAGCACCTTAAGTAATCCCTATGACATCAGACGCAACGTCATTCATCATAAACGTCACGCGTATTTGTTTACTACTACCCAGGTCCCGGTCATTGTCTGTGTACTTCTTGAGCGGGCCTTGAGGTCCCATAAGTTAATAGTGCTGGATCCTTATTATAAAAACTAACCAACACACCAATTGTTAGCAAGTATCAATATTAAACTTAATCAAAATCCCCATTAGTCTCATAATACTAAACCTGATTAGGTTCATTATCAATAACTCTGCATGGTGTCATTATCAATAACTCTGCATGTTGCCATTCTACTTGATGACTTCTTATATCATACTTGCTCAAGTAAACCTCCATTAATGTCCATTAATGTCCAGAAGAAACCCAACCTATTACTTCACAGCATCACAGTCCCACATAGTATATGGTTGATCCCTTTCCATACTTGTGGGAGCCATTATAACCCTACACACACTCATTGGCAAGCGTGTCGAACAACTACAACCTGCAATAATATCCTTGCAGACCAACAATCGTTCGCAAATGTACATTCAAAACCCAAATTTGCATATAAATCATTATCTTAATTAGCCCACTACAAGCAGTCGAATGACTCGCGAATGTATATACAAAACTCAAATTTGCATATAAATCATTATCTTCAGCAGCCCAGTACAGCCAGAACAGTGGCTCTCATCTCAAAATAAATCCACTATTGGGTTATTTAGTACATATTCAATGATTACCAATTAGTCTAGTTCATATCCTAGAAATGAGTCACCCCCTGTCACTGGCAATACAAGTACTGCAACTAGTGCATTTCTACACTCAATCTATTCTCCCTAACAATAATGAACCTTGGAAGTAATTACTTCTACAATTAACGCTGTACCAATTAGATCTAGTCTCTTCCATACTTTTCCTGTTGTATTATGGTCTGATCTTCAAGTTCAAAGTCAGTATTCAATATTGACAAACTTAGTCCACTTATTATTATCATACAAAATGACCCATTTCATGGTCAGTGTTCAAACCCCTCAAAATTGTCCTGTATTTACAAATCATTTCTGCTTCTAATCTCCTTAGTGTCTTTTCTCCATTCCCCCCTCTGAGGTCTTAAATTGTCAACTTGAGACCTGTAAACCTGATCGGATTCCAGTTGTGTCCTCCAAATAGTGACACTCCTGCCAATGTGCCACCAACGGTAATCGTACATTCATTTTCTGCAAAGCATTCATGTGTTCCCTAATCCTAACACAAGCTCTCGTATTGTGCTTCCAATGTAAACTAACTCACAAACACAAATGATTCTATATACAACACATTTTGTCTTACAATTGATGAAATCAGTAATAATCAGTTCTTCATTGATGTTAATTGTGAAGCTACGGCATTCTTTAGTGTGACTACACATGTTACAATTCCCACACTTATGAAAGCCTGACAACGCCTGGTGCAGACATTTTTTACTAGTTGGAATTGGTTTTAAGAAAGATGGACACAAAACATTCTTTAATGTAGAGACTTTTGTGTACCCAATGTTATGTTTACTGTCAATGTAATTCACAAAATCAGGGTCTAGTGTTAACATTTGCAAATGTTATTTCATTAGACCACATAATTTATGACTCTCAGCTGAGTATTGTGTCATTATCCTCACTTTTTGTTTGTCAATATTCTCTTTTTCTTTAGGTTTCAATAAATCTATTCTTTTCAAATTACTGCCCTTTTTCTTAGCTTCTGACAAAACTTCATTTGAATAACCACGTTGTTTAAATCTTACATCAAATACCTCACATTCCTTTTCAAAATCCACTGTTTCCTTGCAATTCCTCGGTGCCCTAATATACTCTTCAGTAGCAATGTTTTTTTATAATACTTGTTTTGTGGCAACTAGAGGCTAATAGTACAGAATTCACCACAGTAGGTTTTCTGAATGTTCTTGAAAAAATCATATTCTCCTTAACAAATAAGCTTACATCTGAAAAGTCAATGAAATGTTGATGACTATCACAAGTAAATTCAATTGCAAATTCGAAATCAACTGGCCGATTCATGGAATTAATGTGCGCCGAAAATTTCGCCGCAAGCGTGCAAAAACGTGCGTTTCGCAGTGAAAGAGCGAAAATCGCAGTGCAAGTGCCAATATCGCAGGGAAACCAGCGCACATCTATTCATGGAAGTCCGTGCGCGAGTAAAATCAGGGATGTGCGCTGAAAAAGTGCGCGGGGCACGCTGGCGCACAGGTCATCTAACGGCGTGCGCTAAGGCCACAGCGAAAGCGCACATAGCGCGGTGCACATAACAAAAGTAGGCGGAACACGGGGCGTAACACTCGGAATGGGGAACAACTCGTGAAAATGTGGGCGTCATGGGGGAAGTACAGGAGGTAAGTGCGCGGAACGCCCACACGCTCGCCTACAACACGTATTCATGGAATCGAATAGGGCAAACCAGCGCACGGGCAAAGACGCGCACTGACCCAAACCCGTCCGCCACACGAAGGCAGGCGGTAGCGTCCCTGCGCTGGAAAAAAATGTGCGCCAAAATGTGCGCTAACAAAAAGCGCAAATATACAGTCCCATACTGTGGCCCCCCAGGACGAATGACGTGCAAAGGGGTACGCGACAAACAGCAACACCCGCTGTGTGAAAAATTACCTTGTGCGTGTATTTTGTGTGTGAGCGGGAAGTTTTCGATCGGGCATGGGGGAGCGGGGTACATGTATTTCAGGGGTGCGCGTGAAGTTCTACACGCGATCGTGCCTGGGGGAGCGAGATACGTGTATTCCAGGGGTTCGCAGGAAGTTTCAAACGCGATAGGCCCTGTGAGAGTGGGGTGCGTGTATTCCTGGGGTTCGCGTGAAGTTGCACATGTAATTGGCCTGGGTACGTGTGAATCTCGGGTTCACGGGAAGTCTCACACACGATAGGCCCTGTGCGAGTGGGGTGCGTGTATTCCTGGGGTGCGCGGGAAGTTTCACACGTGATTGGCCTTGGTCGAGCGGGGTACGTGTATTTCGGGGGTGCGCAGGAATGATCACACGCGACAGGCCCTGTGCGAGTGAGGTACATGTATATATGGGGTGCAGGGCAGTCCTACACGTGAAATGGCAGTGTGGGTCCTCCCAGGTGTTCCCTCTACACCCTCCACGGCCCCTGCAGGCAGCCCACACCACAGGGGACTTCATGTCCTGCAGGCAGCCCATCCACCATGGGCATGCCCCCCCAGGCAAGCCACATGTCAGCTTGCACTACTGATCACCAACGCATGACCCCCTCCACCCCCACCCCCCAGCAGTGCAGGGCACCTGCCAGCAGGCCCCCACTCATGTCCCACTCATGTCCCCTTGCACCCCCACCCCCCAGCAGTGCAGGGCACCTGCCAGCAGGCCCCCACTCATGTCCCACTCATGTCCCCTTGCACCCCACCCCCCAGCAGTGCGGGGCACCTGCCAGCAGGCCCCCACTCATGTCCCCTTGCACCCCCAACCCCCAGCAGTGCGGGGCACCTGCCAGCAGGCCCCCACTCATGTCCCCTTGCACACCCACCGCCCAGCAGTGCGGGGCACCTGCCAGCAGGCCCCCACTCATGTCCCCTTGCACACCCACCCCCCAGCAGTGCGGGGCACCTGCCAGCAGGCCCCCACTCATGTCCCCTTGCACACCCACCCCCCAGCAGTGCGGGGCACCTGCCAGCAGGCCCCCAATCATGTCCCCTTGCACACCCACCCCCAGCTGTGCGGGGCACCTGCCAGCAGGCCCCCACTCATGTCCCCTTGCACACCCACCCCCCAGCAGTGCGGGGCACCTGCCAGCAGGCCCACACTCATGTCCCACTCATGTCCCCTTGCACCCCCAACCCCTCAGCAGTGCAGGGCACCTGCCAGCAGGCCCCCACTCATGTCCCCTTGCACACCCACCCCCCAGCAGTGCGGGGCACCTGCCAGCAGGCCCCCACTCATGTCCCCTTGCACACCCACCCCCCAGCAGTGCGGGGCACCTGCCAGCAGGCCCCCACTCATGTCCCCTTGCACACCCACCCCCCAGCAGTGCGGGGCACCTGCCAGCAGGCCCACACTCATGTCCCACTCATGTCTCCTTGCACCCCCACCCCCCCCAGCAGTACAGGGCACCTGCCAGCAGGCCCCCACTCATGTCCCACTCATGTCCCCTTGCACCCCCATCCCCCAGTAGTGCAGGGCACCTGCCAGCAGGCCCCCACTCATGTCCCCCTGCACCCCCACACCCCAGCAGTGCAGGGCACCTGCCAGCAGGTCCCCACTCATGTCCCCTTGCACCCCCACCCCCCAGCAGTGCAGGGCACCTGCCAGCAGGCCCCCGCTCATGTCCCCTTGCACACCCACCCTCCAGCAGTGCGGGGCACCTGCCAGCAGGCCCACACTCATGTCCCACTCATGTCCCCTTGAACCCCCACACCCCCAGCAGTGCAGGGCACCTGCCAGCAGGCCCCCACTCATGTCCCACTCATGTCCCCTTGCGCCCCCACCCCCCCAGCAGTGCAGGGCACCTGCCAGTAGGCCCCCACTCATATCCCCTTGCACCCCCACCCCCCAGCAGTGCAGGGCACCTGCCAGCAGGCCCCCACTCATGTCCCCTTGCACACCCACCCCCCAGCAGTGCGGGGCACCTGCCAGCAGGCCCCCACTCATGTCCCCTTACACACCCACCCCCCAGCAGTGCGGGGCACCTGCCAGCAGGCCCCCACACATGTCCCCTTGCACCCCCACCCCCCAGCAGTGAGGGGCACCTGCCAGCAGGCCCCCACTCATGTCCCCTTGCACACCCACCCCCCAGCAGTGCGGGGCACCTGCCAGCAGGACCCTACTCATGTCCCCTTGCACCCCCACCCCCCCAGCAGTACAGGGCACCTGCCAGCAGGCCCCCACTCATGTCCCACTCATGTCCCCTTGCACCCCCATCCCCCAGTAGTGCAGGGCACCTGCCAGCAGGCCCCCACTCATGTCCCCCTGCACCCCCACGCCCCAGGAGTGCAGGGCACCTGCCAGCAGGTCCCCACTCATGTCCCCTTGCACCCCCACCCCCCAGCAGTGCAGGGCACCTGCCAGCAGGCCCCCACTCATGTCCCCTTGCACACCCACCCTCCAGCAGTGCGGGGCACCTGCCAGCAGGCCCACACTCATGTCCCACTCATGTCCCCTTGCACCCCTACACCCCCAGCAGTGCAGGGCACCTGCCAGCAGGCCCCCACTCATGTCCCACTCATGTCCCCTTGCACCCCCACCCCCCCCAGCAGTGCAGGGCACCTGCCAGTAGGCCCCCACTCATGTCTCACTCATGTCCCCTTGCACCCCCACCCCCCAGCAGTGCGGGGCACCTGCCAGCAGGCCCCCACTCATGTCCCCTTGCACACCCACCCCCCAGCAGTGCGGGGCACCTGCCAGCAGGCCCCCACTCATGTCCCCTTACACACCCACCCCCAGCAGTGAGGGGCACCTGCCAGCAGGCCCCCACTCATGTCCCCTTGCACACCCACCCCCCAGCAGTGCGGGGCACCTGCCAGCAGGCCCCTACTCATGTCCCCTTGCACACCCAACCCCCAGCAGTGCGGGACACCTGCCAGCAGGCCCACACTCATGTCCCCTTGCACACCCACCCCCCAGCAGTGCAGGGCACCTGCCAGCAGGCCCCCACTCATGTCCCACTCATTTCCCCTTGCACCCCCACCCCCCAGCAGTGCAGGGCACCTGCCAGCAGGCCCCCACTCATGTCCCCCTGCACCCCCATGCCCCCAGCAGTGCGGGGCACCTGCCAGCAGGCCCCCACTCATGTCCCCTTGCACACCCAGCCCCCAGCAGTGCGGGCACCTGCCAGCAGGCCCCCACTCATGTCCCCTTGCACCCCCACCCCCCAGCAGTGAGGAGCACCTGCCAGCAGGCCCCCACTCATGTCCCCTTACACACCCACCCCCCAGCAGTGCGGGGCACCTGCCAGCAGGCCCCTACTCATGTCCCCTTGCACACCCACCCCGCAGCAGTGCGGGGCACCTGCCAGCAGGCCCCCACTCATGTCCCCTTGCACACCCACCCCCCAGCAGTGCAGGGCACCTGCCAGCAGGCCCCCACTCATGTCCCACTCATGCCCCCTTGTACCTCCACCCCCCAGCAGTGCAGGGCACCTGCCAGCAGGCCCCCACTCATATCCTCTTGCACCCCCCACTCTCCAGCAGTGCAGGGCACCTGCCAGCAGGCCCCCACTCATATACTCTTGCACCACCCCAGCAGTGCAGGGCACCTGCCAGCAGGCCCCCACTCATGTCCCCTTGCACACCCACCCCCCAGCAGTGCGGGGCACCTGCCAGCAGGCCCACACTCATGTCCCACTCATCTCCCCTTGCACCCCGACCCCCCAGCAGTGCAGGGCACCTGCCAGCAGGCCCCCACTCATGTCCCCTTGAACCCCAACCCCCCCAGTAGTGCGGGGCACCTGCCAGCAGGCCCCCACTCATGTCCCCTTGCACCCCCACCCCCCAGCAGTGCGGGGCACCTGCCAGCAGGCCCCCACTCATGTCCCCTTACACACCCACCCCCCAGCAGTGCGGGGCACCTGCCAGCAGGCCCCCACTCATGTCCCCTTGCACACCCACCCCCCAGCAGTGCGGGGCACCTGCCAGCAGGCCCACATTCATGTCCCACTCATGTCCCCTTGCACCCCCACCCCCTCAGCAGTGCAGGGCACCTGCCAGCAGGCCCCCACTCATGTCCCCTTGCACACCCACCCCCCAGCAGTGCGGGGCACCTGCCAGCAGGCCCCCACTCATGTCCCCTTGCACACCCACCCCCCAGCAGTGCGGGGCACCTGCCAGCAGGCCCCCACTCATGTCCCCTTGCACACCCACCCCCAGCAGTGCGGGGCACCTGCCAGCAGGCCCACACTCATGTCCCACTCATGTCCCCTTGCACCCCCATCCCCCAGTAGTGCGGGGCACCTGCCAGCAGGCCCCCACTCATGTCCCCTTGCACACCCACCCCCCAGCAGTGCGGGGCACCTGCCAGCAGGCCCCCACTCATGTCCCCTTGCACACCCGCCCCCCCAGCAGTACAGGGCACCTGCCAGCAGGCCCCCACTCATGTCCCACTCATGTCCCCTTGCACCCCCATCCCCCAGTAGTGCAGGGCACCTGCCAGCAGGTCCCACTCATGTCCCCCTGCACCCCCACGCCCCAGCAGTGCAGGGCACCAGCCAGCAGGCCCCCACTCATGTCCCCTTGCACCCCCACCCCCCAGCAGTGCAGGGCACCTGCCAGCAGGCCCCCACTCATGTCCCCTTGCACAGCCACCCCCCAGCAGTGCGGGGCACCTGCCAGCAGGCCCACACTCATGTCCCCTTACACACCCACCCCCCAGCAGTGTGGGGCACCTGCCAGCAGGCCCCCACTCATGTCCCCTTGCACACCCACCCCCCAGCAGTACGGGGCACCTGCCAGCAGGCCCCCACTCATGTCCCACTCATGTCCCCCTGCACCCCCACCCCCCAGCAGTGCAGGGCGCCTGCCAGCAGGCCCCCACTCATGTCCCCTTGCACACCCACCCCCCAGCAGTGCGGGGCACCTGCCAGCAGGCCCCCACTCATGTCCCCTTACACACCCACCCCCCAGCAGTGCGGGGCACCTGCCAGCAGGCCCCCACTCATGTCCCCTTGCACCCCCACCTCCCAGCAGTGAGGGGCACCTGCCAGCAGGCCCCCACTCATGTCCCCTTGCACACCCACCCCCCAGCAGTGCGGGGCACCTGCCAGCAGCCCCCTACTCATGTCCCCTTGCACACCCACCCCCCAGCAGTGCGGGGCACCTGCCAGCAGGCCCCCTCTCATGTCCCGTTGCACCCCCACCCCCCAGCAGTGCAGGGCACCTGCCAGCAGGCCCCCACTCATGTCCCACACATTTCCCCTTGCACCCCCACCCCCCAGCAGTGCAGGGCACCTGCCAGCAGGCCCCCACTCATGTCCCCCTGCACCCCCACCCCCCAGCAGTGCGGGGCACCTGCCAGCAGGCCCCCACTCATGTCCCCTTGCACACCCAGCCCCCAGCAGTGCGGGCACCTGCCAGCAGGCCCCCACTCATGTCCCCTTGCACCCCCACCCCCCAGCAGTGAGGGGCACCTGCCAGCAGGCCCCCACTAATGTCCCCTTGCACACCCACCCCCCAACAGTGCAGGGCACCTGCCAGCAGGCCCCCACTCATGTCCCACTCATGCCCCCTTGAACCCCCACCCCCCAGCAGTGCAGGGCACCTGCCAGCAGGCCCCCACTCATATCCTCTTGCACCCCCACCCCCCAGCAGTGCAGGGCACCTGCCAGCAGGCCCCCACTCAGATCCTTTTGCACCCCCACCCCCCCAGCAGTGCAGGGCACCTGCCAGCAGGCCCCCACTCATGTCCCCTTGCACACCCACCCCCCAGCAGTGCGGGGCACCTGCCAGCAGGCCCACACTCATGTCCCACTCATCTCCCCTTGCACCCCGACCCCCCAGCAGTGCAGGGCACCTGCCAGCAGGCCCCCACTCATGTCCCCTTGCACCCCCACCCCCCCAGTAGTGCGGGGCACCTGCCAGCAGGCCCCCACTCATGTCCCCTTGCACCCCCACCCCCCCAGCAGTGCGGGGCACCTGCCAGCAGGCCCCCACTCATGTCCCCTTGCACACCCACCCCCCAGCAGTGCGGGCACCTGCCAGCAGGCCCCCACTCATGTCCCCTTGCACACCCACCCCCCAGCAGTGCGGGGCACCTGCCAGCAGGCCCCCACTCATGTCCCCTTGTACCCCCACCCCCCAGCAGTGTGGGGCACCTGCCAGCAGGCCCCCACTCATGTCCCCTTGCACACCCACCCCCCAGCAGTGCGGGGCACCTGCCAGCAGGCCCCCACTCATGTCCCCCTGCACCCCCACCCCCCAGCAGTGCGGGGCACCTGCCAGCAGGCCCCCACTCATGTCCTCTTGCACACCCACCCCCCAGCAGTGCGGGGCACCTGCCAGCAGGCCCCCACTCATGTCCCCCTGTACCCCCACCCCCCAGCAGTGCAGGGCACCTGCCAGCAGGCCCCCACTCATGTCCCCTTGCACACCCACCCCCCAGCAGTGCGGGGCACCTGCCAGCAGGCCCCCACTCATGTCCCCTTGCACCCCCTTCCCCCAGCAGTGCAGGGCACCTGCCAGCAGGCCCCCACTCATGTCCCCTTGCGCCCCCACCCCCCAGCAGTGCAGGGCACCTGCCAGCAGGCCCCCACTCATGTCCCCCTGCACCCCCACCCACCAGCAGTGCAGGGCACCCGCCAGCAGGCCCCCACTCATGTCCCACTCATGTCCCCTTGCACCCCCACCCCCCAGCAGTGCAGGGCACCTGCCAGCAGGCCCCCACTCATGTCCCCCTGCACCCCCACCCCCCAGCAGTGCAGGGCACCTCCCAGCAGGCCCCCACTCATGTCCCCTTGCACACCCAGCCCCCAGCAGTGCGGGCACCTGCCAGCAGGCCCCCACTCATGTCCCCTTGCACCCCCACCCCCCAGCAGTGAGGGGCACCTGCCAGCAGGCCCCCACTCATGTCCCCTTGCACACCCACCCCCCAGCAGTGCGGGGCACCTGCCAGCAGGCCCCTACTCATGTCCCCTTGCACACCCACCCCCCAGCAGTGCGGGGCACCTGCCAGCAGGCCCCCACTCATGTCCCCTTGCACACCCACCCCCCAGCAGTGTAGGGCACCTGCCAGCAGGCCCCCACTCATGTCCCACTCATATCCCCTTGAACCCCCACCCCCCAGCAGTGCAGGGCACCTGCCAGCAGGCCCCCACTCATATCCTCTTGCACCCCCACCCCCCAGCAGTGCAGGGCACCTGCCAGCAGGCCCCCACTCATATCCTCTTGCACCCCCACCCCCTCCAGCAGTGCAGGGCACCTGCCAGCAGGTCCCCACTCATGTCCCCTTGCACACCCACCCCCCAGCAGTGCGGGGCACCTGCCAGCAGGCCCACACTCATGTCCCACTCATCTCCCCTTGCACCCCGACCCCCCAGCAGTGCAGAGCACCTGCCAGCAGGCCCCCACTCATGTCCCCTTGCACCCCCACAGTAGTGCGGGGCACCTGCCAGCAGGCCCCCACTCATGTCCCCTTGCACCCCCACCCCCCCAGTAGTGCGGGGCACCTGGCAGCAGGCCCCCACTCATGTCCCCTTGCACCCCCACCCCCCCAGCAGTGCGGGGCACCTGCCAGCAGGCCCCCACTCATGTCCCCTTGCACACCCACCCCCCAGCAGTGCGGGGCACCTGCCAGCAGGCCCCCACTTATGTCCCCTTGCACACCCACCCCCCAGCAGTGCGGGGCACGCACCTGCCAGCAGGCCCACACTCATGTCCCACTCATCTCCCCTTGCACCCCGACCCCCCAGCAGTGCAGGGCACCTGCCAGCAGGCCCCCACTCATGTCCCCTTGCACCCCCACCCCCCCAGTAGTGCGGGGCACCTGCCAGCAGGCCCCCACTCATGTCCCCTTGCACCCCCAACCCCCAGTAGTGCGGGGCACCTGCCAGCAGGCCCCCACTCATATCCCCTTGCACCCACACACCCCCAGCAGTGCGGGGCACCTGCCAGCAGGCCCCCACTCATGTCCCCTTGCACACCCACCCCCCAGCAGTGCGGGGCACCTGCCAGCAGGCCCCCACTCATGTCCCCTTGCACACCCACCCCCCAGCAGTGCGGGGCACCTGCCAGCAGGCCCCCACTCATGTCCCCTTGCACCCCCACCCCCCAGCAGTGCGGGGCACCTGCCAGCAGGCCCCCACTCATGTCCCCTTGCACACCCACCCCCCAGCAGTGCGGGGCACCTGCCAGCAGACCCCCACTCATGTCCCCCTGCACCCCCACCCCCCAGCAGTGCGGGGCACCTGCCAGCAGGCCCCCACTCATGTCCCCTTGCACACCCACCCCCCAGCAGTGTGGGGCACCTGCCAGCAGGCCCCCAATCATGTCCCACTCATGTCCCCTTGCACCCCCACCCCCCAGCAGTGCAGGGCACCTGCCAGCAGGCCCCCACTCATGTCCCCTTGCACCCCCACCCCCCAGCAGTGCAGGGCACCTGCCAGCAGGCCCCCACTCATGTCCCCCTGCACCCCCACCCCCCAGCAGTGCAGGGCACCCGCCAGCAGGCCCCCACTCATGTCCCACTCATGTCCCCTTGCACCCCCACCCCCCAGCAGTGCAGGGCACCTGCCAGCAGGCCCCCACAAATGTCCCCTTGCACACCCAGCCCCCAGCAGTGCGGGCACCTGCCAGCAGGCCCCCACTCATGTCCCCTTGCACCCCCACCCCCCAGCAGTGAGGGGCACCTGCCAGCAGGCCCCCACTCATGTCCCCTTGCACACCCACCCCCCAGCAGTGCGGGGCACCTGCCAGCAGGCCCCTACTCATGTCCCCTTGCACACCCACCCCCCAGCAGTGCGGGGCACCTGCCAGCAGGCCCCCACTCATGTCCCCTTGCACACCCACCCCCCAGCAGTGCAGGGCACCTGCCAGCAGGCCCCCACTCATGTCCCACTCATACCCCCTTGAACCCCCACCCCCCAGCACTGCAGGGCACCTGCCAGCAGGCCCCCACTCATATCCTCTTGCACCCCCACCCCCCAGCAGTGCAGGGCACCTGCCAGCAGGCCCCCACTCATATCCTCTTGCACCCCCACCCCCCCCAGCAGTGCAGGGCACCTGCCAGCAGGCCCCCACTCATGTCCCCTTGCACACCCACCCCCCAGCAGTGCGGGGCACCTGCCAGCAGGCCCACACTCATGTCCCACTCATCTCCCCTTGCACCCTGACCCCCCAGCAGTGCAGGGCACCTGCCAGCAGGCCCCCACTCATGTCCCCTTGCACACCCACCCCCCAGCAGTGCGGGGCAGCTGCCAGCAGGCCCCCACTCATGTCCCCTTGCACCCCCACCCCCCAGCAGTGCGGGGCACCTGCCAGCAGGCCCCCACTCATGTCCCCTTGCACACCCACCCCCCTGCAGTGCGGGGCACCTGCCAGCAGGCCCCCACTCATGTCCCCCTGTACCCCCACCCCCCAGCAGTGCAGGGCACCTGCCAGCAGGCCCCCACTCATGTCCCCTTGCACACCCACCCACCAGCAGTGCGGGGCACCTGCCAGCAGGCCCCCACTCATGTCCCACTCATGTCCCCTTGCACCCCCACCCCCCAGCAGTGCAGGGCACCTGCCAGCAGGCCCCCACTCATGTCCCCTTGCACCCGCACCCCCCAGCAGTGCAGGGCACCTGCCAGCAGGCCCCCACTCATGTCCCCCTGCACCCCCACCCCCCAGCAGTGCAGGGCACCCGCCGGCAGGCCCCCACTCATGTCCCACTCATGTCCCCTTGCCCCCCCACCCCCCAGCAGTGCAGGGCACCTGCCAGCAGGCCCCTACTCATGTCCCACTCATGTCCCCTTGTACCCCCACCTCCCCAGCAGTGCAGGGCACCTGCCAGCAGGCCCCCACTCATGTCCCCTTGCACACCCACCCCCCAGCAGTAAAATGGCGATCCCACGACACAAACCAAAAGTCAATTATGTACATCAACACATGTCCGCCACACGAAGGCAGGCAGTAGCGTCCCTGCGCATTACAAAAATGTGCGCTAACAAAAAGCTGTATATACAGCTCCGATGAATGTCCCATACTGTGGCCCTCTAGGACAAATGACGTGCAAAGGGGTACGCAACAAACACGGACACCCGCTGTGTCACAAATAGCGTGTATTTCGGGGGTGCGTGGGAAATTTCACACGCGATTGTCCCTGGGCGAGCGGGGTACGTGTAATTCAGGGGCTCGCGGGAAGTTTTACACGCGATTGTGCCTGGGCGAGCGGGGTACGTGTACTTCAGGGGCTCGCGGGAAGTTTTACACGCGATTGGGCCTGGGCGAGCGGGGTACGTGTACTTCAGGGGCTTGTGGGAAGTTTTACATGCGATTGGGCCTGGGTGAGCGGGGTACGTGTACTTCCGGGGCTCGCGGGAAGTCTTACACGCGATTGGGCCTGGGCGAGCGGGGAACGTGTACTTCAGGGGCTCACGGGAAGTTTTACACGCGATTGGGCCTGGGCGAGCGGGGTACGTGTATTACTGTGGTGGGCGTGGAAGTACAGGAGGAAAATGCGCGGAACGCCCACACGCACACGCCAAAAAAGACACGCTAATCCGGAAACACGTACGCAAGCAGGAAGCAGGCGTACGTCGACCCGCGCAGCATAAAAGTGCGCGCAAACAACAAACAAGCTCAGACGCCAGGATGAATATACCGTTCCTAGCAGCAGTGGCCGTGGGATACCGCAGGAGGAGAATAGTCAGGGCCAGAATTTTTACATCCAGAACCAGCCTTTTTGGGATGCCTGATGACCACATGTATGGGAGGTACAGGTTTCCACCTCACATAATACTCAACCTGGTCAGTGAGTGGGAGGATGACCTCACATCACCCACCCTCTGCTCCCAAGCACTCAGCCCCCTGGAGAAGGTCCTTAATGTACTGCACTTCTTGGCCACTGGATCATTTCAGCGGACAAGTGCCATAGTGTGGGGGGTGTCACAGGCCACGCAGTCACGCTGCCTACACCAGGTCTTGGCCATCATGACTGCACGCCCATCAGTACGCAGGCACATATACCTGCCCAGAACACCTGCAGAAAGGCAGGCTGTCATCCAGGATTTTTACGGGGTGGCACACTTCCCCAAAGTGCTAGGTGCCATTGACTGCACCCATGTGGCTCTACGTCCCCCCAGGGCATCTGAGCACATCTATAGAAACCGCAAGCACTGGCATTCCATCAACGTCCAGGTAGTTTGTGATGCCAAGGGAATCATCACCTCAGTATTTGCCAACTATCCAGGGTCCACCCACGACAGTTTCATTTACAGAATGTCAACCCTAAACCGGGACCTAGAAGCTGGTCGGCATGGCGATACATGGCTGATTGGTGAGTATAAATGCCACAGCACATGCATGCATGTCAGATACTGAGTAATGTCACAACCCCACTAATGATACCCATCACCACCTCCCCAGGGGACAGTGCCTACCCTCTGAGCACCCACATGATGACGCCAATTCGGAACCCCACCACGCCACCCGAAGTAAGATACAACACAGCCCATATTGCAACCCGTGGCATAGTGGAGCGCACATCCGGAGTGCTCAAGTCACGCTTTCGCTCCCTTGACCGTTCTGGCGGGCAGCTGTTATACGCTCCCCCAGTAGTGTGCAGGATCATAGTGGGAGCATGTGTCATGCACAATGTTGCAACACGCCGGGGCCTGCCCGTGGACATGGTCGTGCTCCCACATTCCCAACCACATGCACGCCCGCTGCGCATGGGAGGGGAAAGGGCACGGGGTGAGGCAGCCCATACGCAGCTGGTGGCTAATTACTTCACCTAAAATCACACCCCTGTGGACTGCACACAGCCCTGGCACATACCAGCTGACTATCAATGATGATGAGTCAATTGACAGTCAACTGTCACAACCATACCAGCCTGAGATTGTTCACCTGGTAGTGTTCCATTGTGTGCATCCATACCTACACAAATACCACCAATGCTGTGTCATCAAAAGACACACTTCTATGCTGCTAAAACCATTACCCCCTTGCAAGATACAACATAACAACAGTGCCATGTCACCCAACACCTCCCCAGCACCGCCACCCAACACACCATGGCATGTCATGCTATGTGAGAGCAAACAAAGGAATCCCCAAAACATGACACAAGTGTCACAAAGTACAGTGTCCCGAATGGAAAATGGCCACACACAATATGCTCCCATTAATGAAGAACTGACAACACACATGACCAAAGACTTACCACAATGCAATGCAGCTAGCCACCCCAAACATAGCATTCACATGACAGTACTAAGTTAAAGGATACGTAGTCTTACAACCTGGTGATGCTAGCACCTCCACCACTTCCAACTGTACAGTGTTGGTGCCACGCAAATCTGGAAGTGCACTTCTTACAATATGAACTCCATCGCCAAAGTAGACGGCCTTGTGAAGACATGAGGAATGAACCTGCAAATTAGGAGGGAGACATGGATGCACAAGCACACATCAATAAACCATGCAGTGTACAATACTACAACAATATGCACTAGGAATGTATACACAGTATTGACTACAGACTGGCCACACATGTCATGGGAGTCCAACGTCACAGTGTAAGTTACTGTCACTTGGGCACACCCTTTGCAAGCCCATGGTAACGGGAAGCAGGAGGGGTGTGTGTCTCACGAACCCAAGCATCTAACCCAAACTCAGGACAAGCCTGCATGTGCCCAGCCGGAATACAGTGGATGCCCACGGGAGCCACACAAGGAAACACACTGTAACAAAAACTAAGAAATCAAAAACCAAAAACCAAAAATCAAAAATCAAAAATCAAAAATGGCCATGTGGGGGACAGGGGGGGTGGAGGAGGCCACCCAGGAGGTCCGAGGACAAGGTGCACACCAACAGCCACCTGTGTGGATGTTGCAAAAAAAAAAACACCTCCATGGGCTCATGGCCTGCACGGCTACGCTATCGTGAGAGATTCAGAATCGCTGTGGTCGCTCTCATCACCCTGTGCTGCTGCCGCCACAGGAGGTGATGGTGCTATGGGAGGCAGCCCACGCAAAGCCCTAGTCTGATCCACCATGGCAGCAAGCATGCGGGTGTGGAAGGTCTCGTTCTGGAGGAATATGGTGCGGAGATCCCCATGCACCACCTGACGTGATGCCCGGACCTCCTCCCGAGTTGCCTGCATCTCTGCTGAGAGCGTACGTGTGACCCGCTCCAGCAGCTGTTCTGTCCTCGTGACAGTGGAAGCCTCAAGCTCCACAAGAGTCTGCCTGAGGTGACGGACTTCTACCCTCAGGGCTTCCCTCTGGCCCTGGGACTCTAAAGAAATGGCTTCCCGCAGAGTGTCCAGGGCCGCCCGTCTGTCCCTGTTGAACGCCAACATGTCCTCCCTGAGTGATTGGCAAATGGAGTCTGTTGCCTGTTGTAGTTGCTCCATCTGCCTTTCTGGGGGGACAATGGAAGTGGCCACCCTATCCATAGCTTGAGCCATCATCGCAGATGCTGCTGCCTGTTGGTTTGCCATACCGTATATGGATTTCTCCCATGCGGTATTGCCTGGTGGCGTACGGCCACTGCGTTGGCGGGCACCACACCTGTCTGGGGCAAGGCGAACTGTGCCTTGCTGTGTCGGCACTGCCTGAGGCTGCAGGACTGTATTCCACCTCTGATCTGCTGGCCCAGGAACAGGATCAGATGTTGCGGAGTGTGGCCCTGCATCCGTAACCACCAAAGGCGGACCTACCAACACTGACATCCCCATAGTGGGCTGTACCCCTGGTGCAGGTGGGTCGGAAAGAACAGAATCCCTCCCAGAAACACCTACCTGCGAAGCCACATAGGTGTCATCATCCGAATCAACACCCGAAAAGAGGTGTGGGGAGGTGCACCCAGAGACACCCCTGGAGAGAACGGTCTGCAGCAAGAGTGGGTTCTCACCCACCACCACACCCCGTCCCCCACTGGTGCCCGGTCGTGCCTGAGATCCTTCCTGGGTCTGCACCATCTCCTCACCCTCAACAGCATCAAGTGCTTCATCCCCTGCAGAAACATGAAAGACAAAAAATGGAAACAGGCATTAGCACCATGGCACACAATTAGGCCTCACAAGCTACAGAACCAGTACTTGATTGACACATGTCCCACATGACTATAACCCTCCCATGCATGCACTGTCACTGAGTTTGAAGGGGAGGAAAATGTCAGACACTGATGACACCAAGATGGAAGAGCAACACATTAGCTGCATGCTGGCTAGCAGAGCCATCACACATTGGCCTGTGAGTGGCATGTCCAATCCACATACATGACACATGCCATCACACAGATGGGCATGTACCATAGGCATGTCACATATCGTTTGACAATAGGGCTGAAAAATGCGTAGTGAAAGTAGGGGGATAGAAACAATCAGCCTGAATGAACAATGAAAAATACGGAACAATGTTGTTGCAAGATGCCACTTCAAGGGCAACTGGCGTGATGTTGCACAAAAAGTCTACTGTGGGCAGAAGGGATACTGTAATACCCAAATCCAGGGGCGCAGAATGTTTTGGATGAAGCACATGGGTGACCCAAACCACTCAGGCACACACACCCTCACCTGGCACTCAATCAGAACCCCTCACACACACAACATACACATGGATCACACACACATGTATGTGCACTCACCGGACAATGCCTCGTAATCTGGCAGATCTCCCACACCTTGTATCTGTTCCTCTGTGACGTAGGTCCCAGCAACAGACTTATGTACAGTGAGTTCAATGTCCTCTTGTTGAGACCCACCTCCAGTCACCAGAGTAGCGGCATGACTTGAGGCCAGCTTTTTCTTTGCCCTGCGCTTAAGGTCATTCCAGCGCTTGTAGCACTCACCAGCTGTGCGCCTCACTAATCCAAGGGCACTTATGATGTCCGCGACGGTCTTCCAGTGTGTCTGACGTTGAGCAGGTGTGGTCTTGCACCCTGAAGTGATCAACATTTCACTGTCATGTGCGGACACATACTGCACAAGTGCATCACGTTCGGCATCATTGAAGCTAGGCTTCCTTTGCGTTCCGGACTGCGTAGCTGTGTCTGGGGTATCAGCCTGTAGTGGACGAGCACTCTTCCTCTTTTTTTTGGAAGGTGGTGGGGATCCTGAGTGGCCTACGCCACTCTGGCCACTAGGGGCAGGAGCACCGGTGGACTGGGTAGTTGGAGTGTGGGAATGCACACTGAGCATGGGACTTGGTGCAGGCATTGGCTGAAGTGTTACGTAGTCAGGGGGAACGTTAGCAAGATGGACTGGGACCAACACTGCCCTGGCTGGGAGAGTCAAAGCTGGGGTGGATGGAGCTGCAGCTGCCCCTGCAGCCTCCCCACCCTGCCTACTCGGGGCAGCAGATGACATAGCTGCCCCTGATCCACGTGGCCTGGTGACACCAACTTGCACCTCCACACGTGGCCTAGACTTGGCGAACTGGAAGTCAGCCTGGGAGTCACCCTCTGCCAGGTCAGGTGCCACAATGGGCTGGTCCAACAAGGGCTGAGCAGAGATGGTGTCAGCCACGTTTCCCTCAACTATGGGGGGGGCATGGGTGTCCCTGACTGGTCCTCCACACATGGGGGCTAGGGGTACCCTGCAAATCCCGGCCACGTCCCCTACCGCGCCCACCACGGCCACCTCTTGAGGGTCGGCCACCTTTGCCACCCTTACCGCTTGGTCGCCTTCCAACCATGGCACTGATGTTGTTGTGCGTATGGGAGTTGCAGTAAACTATTGTCCTGGGCAATTGGGTGTCAAAGAGGTAGGGTACTAGATGGAATTCGTACCCTAGTGCTCTAGCAAGGCTGTATGTGACCCCTGGGGAAAGATGACGGGTCACGCAACGCACAGGCACCCCAAAAACAGAAAATAACGTGCACGCAACCCCTCGTAGACCACGTGCATGGAAAAATGAACCCGCACTACGCTGTGGCACCCAGAAACACAAAAATGAACCTACGCGTGTTACACGCAGCCTACAATGACCTCTGAAGGGGTACGCGACACACGGGGTAAGCACAGTTGGTAAATACGTGCGCGACTCACCGTCTGCCTGGAAAATGAGCGTGAAAAATATGCGCGTGTGCGCGTTGGCAACACCCCCGCCAAAAGAAGAATTGTACACTGTCTGAGGAGACAGGACAAAAGAAGAAGTGAACGCTGTTTGAGGAAACAGGCCCAACAGAAAATCAGAAAAAAGCTGTCAGAGGTAACAGGGAGTACGAACTACAAACGCTGTGAAGTAAATCGCGTGTCAACCGACAAGAAGTACAGAATTCACCCACTCGCTCTCCACGAAAAGCACGTACAAGGAAATGACGTCCTACACGTGCCTTTTGAACCGGTCCACACGTCCAACGTCACTTCTGCGTATACGCGTTAAGGCCCTAACCTCCAATTACACGAGCTGACACTCGGACGTGCAGTTCTTGGTCGTGTAACATGCACCCAGGTTCAGGGAAACGCCCACGCGCGCACGTCACAGACCCGCTTACGCCCTAAGGGCCTTTGGGCCAATGAAATCGCGTACGCGTGCTGATGCGCTTACGCGCTAAGGGCCTTTCCTCAAATTACACGCTGACGTGCTAGATTTTCACGTGCCAAATCACTCCGTATCAAGCTGGCCACGCGTTCACACACAGAAGACCACGCACCTGCCCAGAAGGCCGAATTACTGCCCGCCAGAGCCCCGAGCACGTTCCCACCTGCCATCTGCTGCTGCCTGATTGCCTGCTGCCCACGTGCCCTGCCATTTGCTGCCTGCACGTCAGCCCGGGGTGCTGTTGCTATGACAACCCCTTTTGGAACCGAAGACTCCCGACTGCTATTCCATCGCTCCACAGCCCAGCCCCAGGACCCAGTTGCCCACCCACACCTGCCTCTGGGGTTGCCATGTCGGGCACTACACCATCTGGCACCACTGGCAACCCCCAGCCAGAGAGGCAGAGGGCCACCAGCTTCACTGCCACCAAAGTTGGTGTCCTGCAAGTCCTGGGGCAGTATGATGCCCTCTTCGGAAGGTCGGCCGCCGACAAGGAAGGACGGACTCGGATCTGGACGGACATCGTGACTGCCATCAACGCGGAGGGGGTGGCAGTCCGCGACTTCCAACATGTCAAGAAGCGCTGGGAGGACTTCAGGTCCAGGACCCTCAACAAGGCCCGGCGCCTCTTGAAGGCAGCGGATGCTAAGGGGCGCTGGGGCCACCTGTCGGAACATCAGATGAGGGTCCTGGAATGCATACGCCCAGCACTCCACGTCCAGGTCCTTGAGAGGCAGACCCGTCTGGAGTCGAGCGGTAAGTGTACATGCATACTGATTGGAAACTGTGCTTGTGGTGGTGTGCCAGTAGTGTGCAGGTTGTACATGTGGTTTTGTAGGGCCATGTATGGATGTGTATGTACAGGGCTGTGAGGCTGACACATGCAAGTCCTTTCATGTATGAGACACATGGATGGTGTATGTGTGGGTAAGCATACAGGCCAAAGGCAGATGTGTGAGCACACATGTTTTGATTACTGTGCATGTAAGTTGGCATGGTTGTGGTGTCACACATGGATGTTGGTTCCAGCTGCAGGTATCTGCACCGTGTACATGTGCATGTGTGTGTATTTGACATGGGTGCAACAGTGATGCAACATGGATGCATGTGAGACTGATATGTAGAAGACTGATTGCCAGATGTGACATGGATTCCCATCCCATCACTGCGACAGTTGGCGGAGGTGTACACATGCATGTAATTGTGGTGGCGTGTGTGCATGTCTAGTGCACTCCCTGTGTTTCATGTGATGTCTGGCTCACCTTTGGCTGCTCATGCTGTTTTTATGTGTATGGATGGTGCTGGCTGTTGCAATATGGCTGTGGAATAGCTCATGTGTATGAGTTGCAATGACATGTGTGTTGGGGATTGTGATGCCATGTCTGAAGTTTGACAATGCCACTCATGTACAACTGTCATGTGTGTATGAGTCCATTGTACAGTGCCCTGATGCCTGTCTCCTATCTCTTCCTGTCTGCAGCGTCAACTGATGAAGAGGGCGGAGAAGGTGCTGTGGAGCACAGCGGCAGGGATCGCACCGCCAGCCGGAGACACAAGGCCCGGCTCCCCTCCCAGGTTGTCATCTCGTCGGGGAGTGAGGAGTCTGGTACCGCATCCCAGGTCGCAGCTGCCGAGGGGAGGTCCAAGAGGCGGAGGTTGGAGATGGACTCCTCGGCAGCCGAAGGGGCAGCTGAGACCCCACAGGGCCCAACGGAGGAAGATGGCACAGAGTCATCCAGGTTGGTGGGGGGTTTGGTGGAGGAGGAGGCCGTGCAAGGGACAGAGACGGGGTCTGGAGGTGGGGATTCCACTGGTGCTAGTGGTGCAGTGCAGAGGCAGGGACAGGAGGAAGCACAGGCCGCCGCGGAGGTGCCTGTGTGTAATCCTGTCCCCGATCCTGTGACTGCATCATCTTGCACCAGCAGGGATACCTACGTCCAGACCCGTTCTCAGGGAGGGGATTGGCTTACACCAACTGGCCTTCCTCTCCCTGCGGATGTGGCTATCCGGCACCGGGTTGAGCCTGTCCTGGGTGGGGTGGCGTTGCGTCAACGTGCCATGCGAGCTGACCTGCAGTCTTTTCATGAGGAGACTGCACTTCTTCTCGCATGGCTCGTTGACCCACTGGGACAGCTCACCATGGCCGGATTCCTCTGTTTTGTGGACCTTGTTCCGACCCCCTCCTCAACTGAACCCCCTATGCGCCAGTCGTCCTCCGTGCCATCTTCCCACCCATGTGTCACCTGGGTGCCCTGTGGAGCTGCCTCTGACCCTGTGGCCAGGCTGGTGGAGGACACATCCCTGCCACAGTCGGGAGTCAAACGTCCAGCAGGGGTGGGCACCTCAACAACTGCACCCCAGCTGGAGGAGGATGTGCAGGCAGCAGGAGCCAGGGCACAGGCAGCGGCACAGCAGCAGCAGCAACAAGGTGGGAGCCATGATGGCTCGGGGCCTTCATCATCGGAGGGGCAGGCATCGGCCGGAGGACCCTGGACGGGAAGTGTCTTCTGTGTGGCAGTGGTTGGGCCATGCGATAGATGCGGAGCGGCAGCGGGTGGAAGAGGCACGGCTCACGATGGTCAGGGCGGAGAACTCCATGCGTAGGGCCCTGAGGTGGCCCGAGTGCCTCGAGGCCATTCGCATTGACCTGGAGTTCCAGATGTCATCGTCCCTGCGAACCCTCGGGGCCATGGAAGAGGACCGCCTCCGGGACATCGAGCAGGAGTTCGATGATGCCCTGGCCCGGAACATCAACATGTGAGCCGTTGGACTTGCCCGCTGCCCTTGTAAATAGTTAGATAGTGTTAGGTTTCCTTTGGTTTTTTCTTTATTTTGGTTGCGCTTGGACAATGCACCACCTTTCTGTATATAGTTTTTCATTAGGTAGTATTTTTGATAGGTTTCATTTCTTCAGTTGGGATAATGGACCCTGGATTGTTCTTCTGTATATAGTTCACTATTTGATTCATCTTTTTTATTATTTTATTTCCCCATGGAGCAATGGTTTTCACTTTTGTTTTTCCCTTGGATTTCATTTTTTGAACTGTGACTTCGGACGCCTTTCCTTTGGATTATGATTTGTTGTTTTTCATTATTTTACAGACATGCAGATTTTCGTTTTTAATATCCTCTTTTCGTTTGTTTGTTTTTTATTCCATTCATGTTGCTTTTAATACTTTTTTTGTTCATACTTCGATGTGTGGTATTATCTCATTGGTTTCATGCGTGTCATGATATGGGTTTTGACATTCACTTGCACCTATTGTGTGTGTGTGACGGACATGTGTTCATTTACATACTTGCCATTGGGGTTGTATCATGAAATTGGCATTTCTGTGTGGGTGGATGCAATACTTGGATGGGTCTTTGGCATGTGGAGGCTGGCCATAACGGCCAGGGATTTAGATTGTGATGACGTGTTGGCTGGGGGACATGAGTGGGGGCCTGCTGGCAGGTGCCCCACAATGCTGGGGTGTGGGGGTGCAAGGGGACATGAGTGGGACATGAGTGGGGGCCTGCTGGCAGGTGCCCCACAATGCTGGGGTGTGGGGGTGCAAGGGGACATGAGTGGGACATGAGTGGGGGCCTGCTGGCAGGTGCCCCGCACTGCTGGGGGGTGGGGGTGCAAGGGGACATGAGTGGGACATGAGTGGGGGCCTGCTGGCAGGTGCCCCACACTGCTGGGTGGTGGGGGTGCAGGGGACATGAGTGGGGGCCTGCTGGCAGGTGCCCCACACTGCTAGGGGGTCGGGGTGCAAGGGGACATGAGTGGAACATGAGTGGGGGCCTGCTGGCAGGTGCCCCACACTGCTGGGGGGTAGGGGTGCAAGGGGACATGAGTGGGGTCCTGCTGGCAGGTGCCCCACACTGCTGCGGGGTGGGGGTGCAAGGGGACATGAGTGGGACATGAGTGGGGGCCTGCTGGCAGGTGCCCCACACTGCTGGGGGGTGGGGGTGCAAGGGGACATGAGTGGGACATGAATGGGGGCCTGCTGCCAGGTGCCCCACCCTGCTGGGGGGTGGGGGTGCAAGGGGACATGAGTGGGGGCCTGCTGGCAGGTGCCCCACAATGCTGGGGGGTGGGGGTGCAAGGGGACATGAGAGGGGGCTTGCTGGCAGGTGCCCCACAATGCTGAGGGGTGGGGGTGCAAGGGGACATGAGTGGGACATGAGTGGGGGCCTGCTGGCAGGTGCCCCACACTGCTGGGGGTGGGGGTGCAAGGGGACATGAGTGGGACATGAGTGGGGGCCTGCTGGCAGGTGCCCTGCACTGCTGGGGGGTGGAGGTGCAGGGGGACATGAGTTGTTGATCAGTGGTGCAAGCGGACAGGTGGCTTGTCTGGGGTGCATGACCATGGTGGATGGGCTGCCTGCGGGACATGACCAGTGGTGCGTGGTAGTCCCCTGTGGTGTGGTCTGCCTGCAGGGGCTGTGGAGGGTGTAGAGGGAACACCTGGGAGGACCCACACTGCCAATTCACATGTAGGACTCCCCGGGCACCCCCGAAATTCACGTACCCCGCTCTGACAGCTAAATCGCGTGTGAAACTTACCAAGAACCCCAGTAATGCACGTACCCCACTCGGACATGGCCTATCGCATGTGAAACTTCACGCGAACCCCTGAAATACACGTACCCCACTCGCACAGGGCCTATCGCGGGTGAAACTTCCCGCGAACACCAGTAATGCACGTACCCCACTCGCACATGGCCTATTGCGTGTGAAACTTCACGCGAACCCCTGAAATACACGTACCCCACTCGCACATGGCCTATCGCTTGTGAAACTTCACGCGACCCCAGGAATATTGGCCCTGTGCGAGCGAGCGGGGTACGTGTATTACTGGGGTTCGCGTGAAGTTTCACCCACGATTTCAGCAGGGTACGTGTATTACGGTGTTCGCGTGAAGTTTCACACCCGAAAGGGCCTTGGTCGAGGGAGTACGTGAATTTCAGGGGTGCGCAGCAAGTTTTACACGCGAAAGGGCAACGCCCGTGCACAATACGTCACAGACGCACCTACGCGCTAAGGGCCTTTGGTCCAATGATATTGCGTACATGTGCTGACGCGCTTACGCGCTAAGGGCTTTTCCTCGAATTACACACTGACGTGCAAGATTTTCACGTGCCAAATCACTCCGTATCAAGCTGGCCACGCGTACACACTCGGAAGACCACGCTCCTGCCCAGAAGGCCATTTTCCTGCCCCCCAGATCCCCGAGCACGCTCCCACCAGCCATCTGCTGCTGTCTGCCTGCCTGCTGCCCACGTGCCCTGCTATTTGGTGCCTGCACGTCAGCCATCTGCAGGGGTCCAGTTGCTGTGTCCACCCCTGCTGGAACAGAAGACTCCCGACTGGGATTCCATCGCTCCACAGCCCAGCCCCAGGACCCAGTTGCCCACCCACTCCTGCCTCTGGGGTTGCCATGTCAGGCACTACACCATCTGGCACCACTGGCAACCCCCAGCCAGAGAGGCAGAGGGCCACCAGCTTCACTGCCACCGAAGTTGGTGTCCTGGTGGAGCATGTCCTGGGGCATTATGATGCCCTCTTCGGAACATCACACGCCAACAAGGAAGGACGGGAGAGGATCTGGGACGACGTAGTGGTTGCCATCAACGCGGAGGGGGTGGCAACCCGCGACATCAAGCACGTCAAGAAGCACTGGGAGGACTTCAGGTCCAGGACCCTCCACAAGGCCCGGCGCCTCGCGGAGGGGGGCCGGGCACACCTGAGTGCCATCCAGATGAGGGTCCTGCAACGCATAGACCCAGCGCTCCACGCCCAGATCCTTCGGAGGCATACCCGTCTGGAGTTGAGCGGTAAGTGGCCAAGCATTGCTGTGTGAGACAGTGCATTTTGCAGTGTGCTGGGAGTCTGATGCTTGCCTGTATGTGTGACATAGGCCATGTATGGATATGTGTGTGTGCAGGGACATCATGGTCATGCATGTGAGACCAGTTATGTGTGAGCCACATGGTTGGTGCATGTGTTTTAAAGCAACATGGGGAGCTCTATGTGGAATGCACACATGAATGCATGGCTGTCTCTGTTCCTGGACATGGAGGGGGGGTGAGGAATGGGTGCTGATGTCATGGTCATGTACATGTATGGTGCACATGTGTGTGTGTGTGCCTGCGAAGTGTGTGTGTGACTTTGAAACGCCATGGATGCATGTGACTTTGAAGGCAACATCTTGGTTTACAGGGGCCCTTCTACATGGATGTTGATGTTGATTGCAGGCGCACGGACTGTTTCTGCATGTGTGTTGTGTGCATTCACCCATGTGTTGTGGAATGACAGGATGGAAGTGACATTTAACAGTGCCACTCAGGTGTTATTGCTTCCTGTCTAGGGTAGTTTGTACTGTACCCTGATGCTTGTGTTCTATGTCTTCCTCTACGCAGCGTCAAGTGAAGAAGAGGGCGGAGACGGCGCTGTGGAGCCAAGCGGTGGTGATGCCTCCACTGGGCGGCGACGCAAGGCCCAGCCACCCTCCCAGGAATTACCATCATACGGGAGCGAGGGGGCTGGTGCTGCGTCTGCCTCAACGGCTGTGGCGGAAGGGCCGGGTGAGCCCCCACAGGAGCTTCCAATGGAGGAAGACAGCGTGGAGACATCCAGGTTGGTGGTCTCCACAGAGGAGGAGGAGCCCGTTACTGAGCCGCACATGGGGCCTGGTGGGGGTAGTACCACTGGTGCAAGTGGTGCAGTCCAGGGCCAGGGTCAGGAGGCAGCACAGGTCACCGCGGAGGGGCCTGTGCATGTCGCTGTCCTTGACCCTGTGACTGCACCATCATGCGCCAGCAGGGAGGCCCCGTCCCAGGCTCGTCCGCAGGTAGGGGAGAGTGCCATATCACCTGCCTCTCCACTACCTGTGGACGAGGAGTCCCGCGACCATATGGGATCCGTCCTGGTGGGTGTCGCGTTGCGCACGCGTGTCATTCGTGATGACATGTGTTCTTCCTGGGCAGAGAACGCACGCCATCACGAAGAGCAGCGTCGTGACGTGGCACTGCTGGAAGGGACCCTGGTCGGAGGGTTCCTACATGTGAAACGCACTCTGGCGGACCTCTCCTCCTCTGTGGAGGCTATGCGCTGGTCGTTCTCCACATCGTCTTCCGGCCCAGATTCCACCAGAGACCCCGGTGGACCTGGCCTGACCGACACAGCCAGATTGGTGGAGCTCACATCCCTGCCACAGTCGGGAGTCAGCGGTCCAGCAGGGGTGGACACCACAACTGGAGACCAGCAGATGGAGGATGTGCAGGCACCATCGGACAGGGCACATGGACAGCAGCAGCAGGAGCAGGCTGTAGGTGGGAGCAATGATGGCTCGGGGCCATCAACATCGGAGGGGCAGGCATCGGCCGGAGCAAAAACAAAGAGGTGATGGCTGGAAGGTTTAGACTTAATCTTAACCACTGGCAATGCTCTGGGCAACCCTCCAGACCACCGTTCTTCGCCTGCCAAGCCATTACAGAAGGGAAAGACCATATGCAAATCAGGCTTGGCCCCACCCCAAAAGGGGCAGTCCAGCCCGAACTGCTAGGCCACATCCCTTCTGCACGAGACCACAAGCATCCCCAAACATGTTTCGCCCTTGTTGGGGCTCATCAGTGAGGAGTAGCTTGGGTCTCTAGGCCCAGCAGGCACGGGACCCACGTCTGGGCATACCCGTCCCACTCGGGGTGACATAGCAAAAACAAAGAGGTGATGGCTGGAAGGTTTAGACTTAATCTTAACCACTGGCAATGCTCTGGGCAACCCTCCAGACCAGGGAGGGCAGGAGGACCCTGGACGGGAAGTGTCTTCCGTGTGGCAGCGGTTGGCCCATGCGATAGATGCGGAGCAGCAGCGGGCGGAAGAGGCACGGCTCACGATGGTCAGGGCGGAGAACTCCATGCGTAGGGCCCTGAGGCGGGCCGAGTGCCTCGAGGCCATTCGCAGGGACCTGGTGTTCCAGATGTCATTGTCCCTGCGAACCCTCAGGGCCATGGAAGAGGACCGCCTCCGGGACATCGAGCAGCAGTTCGATGATGCCCTGGCCCGGAACATCAACATGTGAGCCGTTGGACTTGCCCGCTGCCCTTGTAAATAGTTATTTAGTTAGTATTAGGTTTCCTTTGGTTTTTTCTTTATTTTGGACCTTTTGGACAATGGACCACATTTTTGTATATAGTTTTTTTTATTAGGTAGGAGTTTTTGATAGGTTTCATTTGTTCAGTTGGGATCATGGACCCTGGATTGTTCATCTGTATATAGTTGACTGTTGGATTCTACTTTTTTGTTTGGATTTCCCCATGGAGCAATGGTTTTCACTTTTGTTTTTCCCTTGGATTTAATTTTTGGAACTGTGACTTTGGACACCTTTCCTTTGGATTATGATTTGTTGTTTTTCATTATTTTACAGACATGCAGCTTTTCTTTTTTAATTTCCATTGTCGTTTGTTTGATTTTAATTCCATTCATGTTGCTTTTAATACATTTTTTTCTTCAAACTTCGATGTGTGGTATTATCTCATTGGTTTCATGCATGTCATGATATGGGTTTTGAGATTCACCAATTGTGTGTGTGTGAGGGACATGCCTTCATTTACATACTTGCCATTGGGGTTGGGTCATGTAATTGGCATTTCTATGTGGGTGGGTGCAATACTTGGGTGGGTCTTTGGCATGTGGAGGCTGGCCATAAGGGCCAGGGATCTAGATTGTGATGACGTGTTGGCTGGGGGACATGTGTCAGGGCCTGCTGGCAGGTGACCTGCACTGCTGGGGAGTGGGGTGCTGGGGGACATGAGTGGGGGCCTGCTGGCAGGTGCCCTGCACTGCTGGGGGGTGGGGGTGCAAGGGGACATGGGTGGGACATGAGTGGGGGCCTGCTGGGGGGTGGGTGTGTAATGGGACATGAGTCGTCGGGGCCTGCTGGCAGGTGCCCCGCACTGCTGGGAGGTGGGGGTGCAAGGGGACATGAGTGGGGGCCTGCTGGCAGGTGCCCCGCACTGCTGGGGGGTGGGGGTGCAGGGGGACATGAGTGGGGGCCTGCTGGCAGGTGCCCCGCACTGCTGGTGGGTGGGGGTGCAAGGGGACATGAGTGGGACATGAGTGGGGGCCTGTTGGCAGGTGCCCCACACTGCTGGGGGGTGGGTGTGCAAGGGAACATGAATGGGGGCCTGCTGGCAGGTGCCCCCCACTGCTGGGGGTGAGGGTGCAAGGGGACATGAGTGGGACATGAGTGGTGGCCTGCTGGCAGGTGCCCCGCACTGCTGGGGGGTGGGGGTCCAAGGGGACATGAGTGGGGGCCTGCTGGCAGGTGCCCCGTATGCTGGGGGGTGGCGGTGCAAGGGGACATGAGTGGGACATGAGTGGGGGCCTGCTGGCAGGTGCCCCACACTGCTGGGGGGTGGGTGTGCAAGGGAACATGAGTGGGAAGGGGACATGAGTGGGACATGAGTGGGGGCCTGCTGGCAGGTGCCCCGCACTGCTGGGGGGTGGGTGTGCAAGGGGACATGAGTGGGGGCCTGCTGGCAGGTGCCACTCAGTGCTGGGGGGTGGGGTACAAGGGGACATAAGTGGGGGCCTGCTGGCAGGTGCCCCTCAGTGCTGGGGGTGCAAGGGGACATGAGTGGGGGCCTGTTGGCAGGTGCCCCACACTGCTGGGGGGTGGGTGTGCAAGGGAACATGAGTGGGGCCTGCTGGCAGGTGCCCTGCACTGCTGGGGGGTGGGGGTGCAGGGGGACATGAGTGGGACATGAGTGGGGGCCAGCTGGTAGGTGCCCTGCACTGCTGGGGGGTGGTGCTGCAAGGGGACATGAGTAGGGGCCTGCTGCCAGGTGCCCCTGACTGCTGGGGGGGGCAAGGGGACATGAGTGGTACATGAGTGGGGGCCTGCTGGCAGGTGCCCTGCACTGCTGGGGGGTGGGTGTGCAAGGGGACATGAGTGGGGGCCTGCTGGCAGGTGCCCTGCACTGCTGGGGGGTGGGGGTGCAAGGGGACATGGGTGGGACATGAGTGGGGGCCTGCTGGCAGGTGCCCCACGCTGCTGGGGGGTGGGGGTGCTGGGGGAGATGAGTGTGTGCCTGCTGGCAGGTGACCTGCACTGCTGTGTGGTGGGGGTCAAGGGGGTAATGCGTTAGTGATCACTAGTGCAAGGTGACATGTGGCTTGGCTGGGGGGGCATGCCCATGGTGGATGGGCTGCCTGCGTGACATGACCAGGGGTGCAGGGTAGTCCCCTGTGGTGTGGTCTGCCTGCAGGGGCCGTGGAGGGTGTAGACGGAACATCTGGGAGGACCCACACTGCCACTTCACGTGTAGGACTCCCCTGCACCCCCGAAATACACGTACCCCACTCGCACAGGGCCTATCGCGTGTGAAACTTGCCCGCACCCCAGTAATACACGTACCCTGCTGTAATTGCGTGTGGAACTTCCCGCGCACCCCAGTAATACAGGTACCCTGCTGAAATCGCGTGTGAAACTTCCCTGCACCCCAGAAATACACGTACCCTGCTGGAATCGCGTGTGTGACTTCCCGCACACCCCAGTAATACAGGTACCCTGCTGTGATCATGTGTTACACTTCCACGCACTCCAGAAATACACGTACCCTGCTGTAATCACGTGTGAAACTTCCCCGCACCCCAGAAATACACGTACCCTGCTGGAAACGCGTGTGGGACTTCCCGCGCACCCCTGTAATACACGTACCCTGCTGTAATCGCGTGTTGAACTTCCCCGCACCCTAGAAATACATGTACCCTGCTGAAATCGCGTGTGTAACTTCCCGCGCACCCCTGTAATACACGTGCCCTGCTGAAATCGCGTGTCAAACTTCCCCGCACCCCTGTAATACACGTACCCTGCTGTAATCGCGTGTTGAACTTCCCCGCACCCTAGAAATACACGTACCCTGCTGAAATAGCGTGTGTAACTTCCCGCGCACCCCTGTAATACACGTGCCCTGCTGAAATCGCGTGTCAAACTTCCCCGCACCCCAGAAATGCACGTATCCTGCTGAAATCGCGTGTGTAACTTCCCGCGCACACCAGTAAGACACCTACCCTGCTGAAATCGCGTGTTAAACTTCCCCGCACCCCAGAAATACACGTACCCTGCTGAAATCGCGTGTAACTTCCCGCGCACCCCAGTAATACAGGTACCCTGCTGAAATCGCGTGTAAAAGTTCCCTGCACCCCAGAAATACACGTACCCTGCTGAAATCGCGTGTTGAACTTCGCGCGCACCCCTGTAATACACGTGCCCTGCTGAAATCGCGTGTCAAACTTCCCCGCACCCCAGAAATGCACGTACCCTGCTGGGGGGTGGGGGTGCAGGGGGACATGAGTGGGGGCCTGCTGGCAGGTGCCCCGCACTGCTGGGGGGTGGGGGTGCAAGGGGACATGAGTGGGGGCCTGCTGGCAGGTGCCCCGCACTGCTGGGGGGTGGGGGTGCAAGGGGACATGAGTGGGACATGAGTGGGGGCCTGAGGTGCCCCACACTGCTGGGGGGTGGGGGTGCAAGGGTACATGAGTGGGACATGAGTGGGGGCCTGTTGGCAGGTGCCCCACACTGCTGGGGGGGTGGGTGTGCAAGGGAACATGAGTGGGGGCCTGCTGGCAGGTGCCCCACACTGCTGGGGGGTGGGGGTGCAAGGGGACATGAGTGGGACATGAGTGGGGGCCTGCTGGCAGGTGCCCCACACTGCTGGGGGGTGGGTGTGCAAGGGAACATGAGTGGGGGCCTGCTGGCAGGTGCTCCACACTGCTGGGGGGTGGGGGTGCAAGGGGACATGAGTGGGACATGAGTGGGGGCCTTCTGGCAGGTGCCCCGCACTGCTGGGGGGTGGGTGTGCAAGGGGACATGAGTGGGGGCCTGCTGGCAGGTGCCACTCAGTGCTGGGGAGTGGGGGTACAAGGGGACATGAATGGGGGCCTGCTGGCAGGTGCCCCTCAATGCTGGGGGTGCAAGGGGACATGAGTGGGAGCCTGTTGGCAGGTGCTCCACACTGCTGGGGGGTGGGTGTGCAAGGGAACATGAGTGGGGGCCTGCTGGCAGGTGCCCTGCACTGCTGGGGGTGGGGGTGCAGGGGGAAATGAGTGGGACATGAGTGGGGGCCTGCTGGCAGGTGCCCTGCACTGTTGGGGGGTGGTGCTGCAAGGTGACATGAGTGGGGGCCTGCTGCCAGGTGCCCCTGACTGCTGGGGGGGGGCAAGGGGACATGAGTGGTACATGAGTGGGGGCCTGCTGGCAGGTGTCCTGCACTGCTGGGGGGTGGGTGTGCAAGGGGACATGAGTGGGGGCCTGCTGGCAGGTGCCCTGCACTGCTGGGGGGTGGGGGTGCAAGGGGACATGGGTGGGACATGAGTGGGGGCCTGTGGCAGGTGCCCCACACTGCTGGGGGGTGGGGGTGCTGGGGGAGATGAGTGTGTGCCTGCTGCAGGTGCCCTGCACTGCTGTGTGGTGGGGGTGCAAGGGGTAATGCGTTAGTGATCACTAGTGCAAGGTGACATGTGGCTTGGCTGGGGGGGCATGCGCATGGTGGATGGGCTGCCTGCGGGACATGACCAGGGGTGCAGGGTAGTCCCCTGTGGTGTGGTCTGCCTGCAGGGGCCGTGGAGGGTGTAGACGGAACACCTGGGAGGACCCACACTGCCAATTCACATATAGGACTCCCCTGCACCCCTGAAATACACGTACCCCACTCGCACAGGCCTATCGCGTGTGAAACTTGCCCGCACCCCAGTAATACACGTATCCTGCTGTAATCGCGTGTGGAACTTCCCGCGCACCCCAGTAATACAGGTACCCTGCTGAAATCGCGTGTTACACTTCCACGCACCCCAGAAATACACGTACCCCGCTGGAATCGCGTGTGGAACTTCCCGCACACCCCTGTAATACACGTACCCTGCTGTAATCGCGTGTTGAACTTCCCCGCACCCTAGAAATACACGTACCCTGCTGAAATTGCGTGTGTAATTTCCCGCGCACCCCTGTAATACACGTGCCCTGCTGAAATCGCCTGTCAAACTTCCCCGCACCCCAGAAATGCACGTACCCTGCTGAAATCGCGTGTGTAACTTCCCGCACACACCACTAAGACACCTACCCTGCTGAAATCGCATGTTAAACTTCCCCGCACCCCAGAAATACACATACCCTGCTGAAATCGCATGTGTAACTTCCCGTGCACCCCAGTAATACAGGTACCCTGCTGAAATCGCGTGTAAAAGTTCCCCGCACCCCAGAAATACACATACCCTGCTGAAATCGCGTGTGGAACATCCCACGCACCCCTGTAATACACGTGCCCGGCTGAAATCGCGTGTCAAACTTCCCCGCACCCCAGAAATGCACGTACCCTGCTGAAATCGCGTGTTAAACTTCCCCGCACCTCAGAAATACACGTACCCTGCTGAAATCGCATGTGTAACTTCCCGCGCACCCCAGTAATACAGGTACCCTGCTGAAATCGTGTGTAAAAGTTCCCCGCACCCCAGAAATACATGTACCCTGCTGAAATTGCGTGTGGAACTTCCCGCGCACCCCAGTAATACTGGTACCCTGCTGAAATCATGTGTAAAAATTCCCCGCACCCCAGAAATACATGTACCCTGCTGGAATCGCATGTGGAACTTCCCGCGCACCCCTGTAATACACGTACGCTGCTGTAATTGCGTGTTGAACTTCCCCGCACCCCAGAAATACACGTTCCCCGCTCACCGTTTGCTGTATGGCAGCCCTGTATACTGGTCCAGGGTTAGCGCAGCCCTATGCGATGAATAGTGAATTTTGATGGCTTTTCCTTGCGCAAGGGCGTTCTTGGGGGCGTAACTGGCGCAGCTGCAGGGTCGCTGCGCCACTCTGCGCCACGGCTGGTTTTGGAGGCTGAAATCCATGAATACGATGTGCGCAGATATCGATTTTAGCGCACGCGGCTGGCGCAGACATTCGCACGCGCACACTGTGCGCCAGCCGCGTGTGCCACTTTTGTGCGAAATTCTATGAATTACCCTGATAAAGTTTGACAAATTCCAATAAATTCTTTGATTACCTTCCCAGATTACTAACACATCATCTATATATCTGGTCCAAAACTTAATCCTTGACATAAATGGATGATCGGAATAAAGATATTTATGTTCGTAGAAGGCCATAAACAAGCTTACTAGTAGGGGGCATAATTAGCTCCCATAGCCACCCCTCTCACCTATCTAAACATATTGCCATTAAATAAAAAGACATTCTTTTTTAGTGGGAATTTCAACCTTTTTTTCACCATCAATGTCTGAAGTAAATATGATTTGGATCTTTGGGCAAACGTGAAATCAATTGACTTCCAGGCTAAATGATGGTCAATCGAGGTATAAAGAGCTTTGACATCAAGAGTCACAAAATAGAAACTTTCCTGTCCAATAACTGAAGTAAATGCGTGGCATCTCACAGACATGCTGGTATTCTAGGCACTTCTTTAGCTATGATTGCGTCAATGTATTTGAAAATGTCTCTGTTAACCACCCAATTCCACTCACTATTGGTCTTCCTTCTAGTATCTGCTCAAACTGTTTGTGCCCTTTTGGCAAAAAATATATTGCTGGCATTCAGGGATTAGTTACCGTTAAAAATCGCCTGTCCTCATCAGTTAGTAGCCCTATGCGGGTGTACTAAAAGATTAGTGTCACAAACTGATTGCATAATAGATCAATGTGAGTAATTGTAAAATAATGAAATTGCCAAAAAAACATAGTGAATATGAGGATGATTTTTGAGATACTGTAATGTCATTTTATATTATTTAATGTTATTTTGTATTTTTTCTTCCCATCGCTCTTCGTTGGTGATTTGGCGTTTGGTTCGTTTAAAACACTACATTTTATGTTAATATTGTCATCTAAATGAATTTTTGGTTTTATGTGTTACATTATATGTACAACAGTCCTGAGGAAGACCTGCTATAGAAAAGGTCGAAACAGGTATTGGCTGTACAAAAGAGGAATATGAAGAATTGATTGTTCAACAGATTACTGTTTTTCTGTATTAAATAAGTTTGTATACAACTAGGTAGTTTTGGTTATAGATTCGAAATAGAAAAAAGATCAGTTATAACTTATTGGGAGGGATCAGGCGCTTGAGTAATTTTCAAACTATCAAAGTTGTGGTGATATCAGGCTTGGGGTCACTTTTTGAATAACATTTATGCAGCAAATTGATCTTTCATAACTCAAAGTGGCAAAATGTAGGTTTCTGGATAGCGAGCGCAAGGAAGTAGCAAGCCGCGTTTGAGATTAAATTGCATATTTACATACATTAGTATTATTAGCCAATCGAAAGTGGTACTCATTTATTGACCTTGGAAGGATGAAAGGCTGAGTTGGCTTTGCCGGGATTCCAACCTGCGACCTGCAGATCAATCACAGATCACAGCAACAAGCGTTTAATCCGCTGAGTCATCTTACCGGCAGACCCATATATCCAGTAGCCCCAGTAGCCATAGACTGGTGGGACATGAATTATCTTTGTTGCACTTCTTAACATACTATAGCACAGGCCCCCAGACTGCAGCATATTGTAATCCGCCGCCACTGCGATTGGCGGATTCTTCCGCGGTGGGGTTGGCGGCACAAACGTAGAATGTTTTAGTCCCCTCTCTGTGTTCATGGTGTAGATGCGGCTTCAGTCTTAACAGGCGCGGTGCCGCCGGGAGTATATATTCCTCCTCCTCCCCGGCGGACACTGCATTGCAACCCACTTCGGATGTTTCCGCTTCCAGGTTCTCACACTCCTTGAAGACTGATGCTCTGCTCCTTGAACTGTCAGTAGTGTTTCTTGGTTTTCCAACTTTGCTGCTCTCGCAAAGCATTTTTTCCTTTCCCTTTCTTCCGCTGCCTTGCGGTGGTCTTCTGCTTCTCATTGTCTCGCGGCCACGTCTTCCCGGACACGGCTTTGCTCTCATTTACGCTCTCCCTGAAATTTCTCTCTTTTCTTTCTGCTTGTAGACCGGATCTCCGGTTCTACTTATTTTCCCTTACCCTTACCTGGCTGTACTCTCCTGTGTCCTGCACGGGTCCGCGGGTTTAACCACACCTTCGCCAGCAGAGCTCCCCTGCTTTCTACACCGTCATCTTGATCTACTTCATCGCTCCCCGGGGCCATCTACTCTACATCACCCTCCAACATCACCTTTCTATATCGCCCTCCTGTCTGCAGAACAAACCTTATCGGCGAGGATCGAGGAAGTGTCTACGTGCCACGAAGGGTTTTTTCCCTATTCGGGTTTTTCCCTTACTCCGGCTTGATTCCGGAAAGGGAGTTGCAGGATTGCTGTCTCCAAGCGGTCACTGTGTCTTCCTTCCGTGACAAGCACATCCACTTAAGAAAGGAGAGAGACTACCTAACTCGGCGGCACCTACAATCCACAGACAATGACTCCAGCAGCTCAGGTGAGGAGAGTGTGAAAGAAGAGGGAGAAGAGGGAATCAGGGTGCTGAAATCATCACAGATTGGAATGCCAAAAGGTTTCAAGATGTCTGCCGAAGAGCAGGTTCAAGAGATTTGGAAGACTTTTCAAGCAATGTCCCAGGATTTACAGGGAGTGAATACAGAGAATGCCCTCCTCAAACAAATGGTATCTGGTAGGGAACCCTCCCTTCCGGAATTACAACCCATGGCGCTTTCCTCAGGAATGTTTGATGGCTCCTTTAAGAAGGTGAAGGAGTTTTTGGATGCGTGTATGGTCTATTTCACTTTCAGGCCTCGTACCTTCGCTACGGATCAGGCCAGGGTTGGATTCCTAATATCCAATATGATCGGGAACGCCTTTACCTGGGCCATCCTATTGGTGACAAACGGTAATGTCATTCGTCAGGATTTTGCGGGGTTCCAGAATCTACTCAAGCAAACTTTTGAACGGCCAGAGTTGTCCTTTACAGCCTGTGAAGATTTGTTGGATGTCAGACAAGGCTCTCTGGACGTTTTGTGATACATCTCCTCCTTCAAGATGTTGGTAGCTGGAGCAGGATGGCCTGAAACAGTGCAATACGCCATTTTCCGGAGGGGTTTGAAGGAAGAAATCAAAGATGAGCTGGCCAGATCTCCTCGCTCACCCACCTTTTCGGATTTCCTCGCCACTGCTCTTCATATAGAGTATCATCTCCAAGAAAAGAGGACGGAGCGCCACAAACAAAGAGGTTCAGGGTTTCCATCGGACCCCTTTTCACACTCTTTCCCTGGTCGCCCCCCTGCGACATCTTCCGACGAACCAATGCAAATCGTCGCCACTAGAGCACCCCTGTCTGCTGCTGAAAGATGGCGAAGGAGAGAAAAGGGTCTGTGTGCGTACTGTGGTTCAGACCAACACCTTCTCAAGGACTGCACAGAAGTGCCAAATAAGAGATCGGGAAACAAACACCCTCGGCGCCAATAGGGACTAGTGTCCGTGGGTGTTCAAGCTCTTCTCATCGTCCCTACGTTTCCCTCTCAGTATCCTCACTCGACTCCAAGGAGGATTCTAGACTCATGGTGATACCGGTGATCCTCGACCTGGAAGGTAAACAAGTGGAGACCTTAGCCCTGCTGGATTGTGGGGCGGCGGGCAACTTTGTTGATACCCTGTGGGCAGACAAAGTGGGTCTACGCAGGATTGCCCGGAAAGAGGGTCCGAAAATTGAAGCAGTAGACGGGTCACCTTTGTCTTCCGGTCCCATAACACATACTACCGAGGATCTTTCTCTGACAATCAATCAACATTCTGAAGTCCTGAAGTTCGACATCATCCGGGCCGCCCATTTCCCCATTATCCTGGGCATCACGTGGCTCCGTAGGCACAATCCTCGGATAAACTGGACAGATAATCAGTTGAGCTTCTGTTCCCTGTATTGTACAGCAAACTGCCTTCCTTTGGAAAGTCGAGGAGACCTTCAGTCTATCAAAATCTTCTCGAATAACTACATTGGTGTCCATGCACTGCCCAGCTATTGTTCCACTTTTGCAGAGGTCTTCCAAGAGAGCCTTCATGCCAAACTGCCGCCACATCGGCCAGAAGACTGCACCATCGATCTGGAACCTAATGCCTTGGTTCCGTTTGGTAGAATGTTCTCCCTCACGCAGACTGAGAAGCAGGTGCTGCAAAGGTATTCAGATACCAACCTGGAGAATGGTCTTATTCAGCCCTCAAAGTCATCTGCAGGAGCTCCCTTATTTTTCATCAAGAAGAGGGGCACCAACGATCTTAGGCCTTCTATCGATTACAGCGGTCTGAACAAGGTTACTATACGAGATCGATACCCGATGCCGCTGATAACTGATATCATTGAGGCAGTGCAGGGAGCCACAGTGTTTACTAAACTCTTTACTAAGCTTTGCTGGACTTCTGGAGTTCCTTTTTTTCCACTTGGTAAGAGTGAGAGCTTTCCCCCCACTCTTAACTGGGTTTTGCTATGTGTTTCTAACTGTTTTTGTGATTGTGGACTCTGAAGTACACCACTTCAGTAGCCCCCTTCTTTTTGTGTGTCACACAGCACCTTCAGTGCCGTGGCACAGGGTTGTCTTTGAGACTTCCCTCGACTCCATTTCTGAGGCGACTACTGTCCCCCAGAAAAGGGTAAAGTTACCATTAACTTTACTTAGTCAATCTACCACAGATCCAGTACACCCCATCTTCCATGGAGTACTGGAAAGGGTTAACTCGTATCCCTTTGTATCTGTACCTCCTAGAGCATTGTTTCGCTCTTTTAAAATTTAGACTTGGCTGGTGGCAGCGGTATATACCCTAACTTTTCTACCGTGATTATATTAGATAAACATGGTACTGTTCTTGGCTATTATATTTGCCTCGAACATAAACCCGCTTGACCAAATCGTCTTTCTCTTGTCTCCGGTTGGGTTTATTCGCCATTTCTTTTTGTTAAAGTCCTTCTTGTGTTTTACTTTGCGCGGAAAACTAGGTTTGCCTTCTTTGTTCACTGTCTTTTGGCGGGCTTCTGCCCAGAAGCCCTCCTCAAGGCGCCTGGGTGTCTAGGTGGGCTGAATGTGAGGGAGGGCTGTAGTCACCCCCTGCACAGGGTATCCTAGGAAACCCAAGTCGCACCTTGTCATGATTGGCCAGGGTTGTTGTCCGGGCTGGACAACCCCCCTGCTGGGAGATTGACAGCCAGGCTGTATGAATGGGGTTTTTTCGCATAAAAGGCAGGTCTCTTGGTCTAGAAGTCAGAGAGTCGCCACTGGAACTACAAGGAACCGAAGAGAAGCGGAGATAACGACGGCTGCTGCAACTACCCCGTCTCGGTGAAGCCCTGCTGCAGTCCTGAGCTATCTGCCCTTCAACGACTCAGAGAAGATCCAGTCCGGAGTCTTCTTCCCTTGAGCTTGGTGGGGATAACCAGCTCATCTTCTACAGCCAGAGGATCCTCTTCTGTGGTCAAAATCGCTGCACACTGCTGTAGTAGTCCGGATAGCCACCTAAAGAGCCTCTCCTGTTTTTAAGGAGCGCGCCTTTTATTCCTTATCTCTGCTGCCGGCTTCATCCCTGTGTGGTGCAGACCCCCTTCAGACGTCCTCCTTCACAACGAAGCTCCAGGAATCGTGGGTCTTCGGGAAACCAACAGGAACAACTGCCAGGGCACTAGCTGCACCACTGGAACAAGGTACTGTGTTCTGTTGAGGAAACTGGGTGAATCCCTTTTTCTTCATTTCCAAGGCTTGCCCTTGTCTTCCATCCTTTTTATAACTTTTGCTTCCGAACATTGACAATATCGAAGTACTTTTGGCTACGTTGAATCGTGAACTGTCTGACCGTGTGATCTTCGGCAACTGGCCCTGGTGTCTTTTGACCCTGGCTCCGGCCCTTTGACTTTTGACCTCCTGTCTCTGAGTGTTTCTTGATTCTGCCTGCCTAACCAACATACTGCCTGTGATTTTTGCCTCCAACTCCCTCTGGGTATCTCAGGTGCTAAGTGTGTTTTTGCCCCGGTAGCATTTCATGTCACGGATACACGTTTGTTTAGTAGACCGAACTGTCAAAAAGTGATCGCAATCGTATTCACGGTAACGTGTTTTGTTCATAACACCGGTTCATTCAAACACAGGGTACTTATCTTGAGCCTTACTGTACAAAGTGAATTGGTTAGTTGTAGTATATTTAACGTGTGGTTTTTATTGAAGTTTAATAGAAGTGTTGTGTTTATAACGAATGGTTTAAAAATAAATGTAATTATATTTTTCTACCTGAAACCTTGAGTCCGTGTTTGCTTGAGTCACAGTAATTGTGGTCTCTTTGTGTAATCTCTGCTACTGCTCATATACTCTTGAGATAAGCCGGGCTGCTCCGCCACTGCTACCACTCTGACATAGTAGTACAGGCGTGTACCAAAGGTAAAACTTGTAGTCTTAATTGTGTGTAGTGGTCCCTAAGGGCACTGCACAGGATTCTGCCTAACAAAAGGCCCAAGTTGTTCTTGTAAGGATAACAAGTTTAATCTCACACGCAGATGAGAGCAACAGCAAAGAACTTTGCTGCTAAGAATGGTCTGACGAAAAAGTAGTACAAGCAGAATCTTATAAAGGAAAACATTGTCATAAATGACACAATACGTACAGTAAAAACCTGCACGGCTGATGGATGGGCCGTATACATGCACTACCTATATCCATAAGGGATGGTGGTTTATTGGTCCCAGACCATTCCGTCCATCTTCCATCACTTGGGTGCTGAAGGGCTCATCTTCTTCTCACCTCGAAGGTCAGAAAACAAATTAATTATATTCCTACTATATAGCTTTTTTTATCACTCATACTGTGCACTTGGCAGGACTTAAGACTGACACACAGGAGGTTCTAGGGCACTCTAACCTTCACACACACATTTCACTCACTCCCTCCACGCCATCTGTCTCCAAGGTCTCCACCCTTGTTTTAAACTATAATTTTATCCCTCCCAGCACCTCACAATCCAAATCACACAATTGTCGCTTCAACAATATACCCCGTCCATCCTCTTTGAAAATGTCAGGACTTGTTACTTTGGGGTTGGTGGTTAAAGGGCACCTCGTAGCATGGAATTCAGGGGTCTTAGGGTTTAGTCAGTTACATGGGCTATAACTCGTGGTCACCCTGGAATGATCCGGGTTATGCTTTAGCCAGTGTGAGATAACATGCACACCAGGCACGGGTCTCTGATCGCAGCCTTGTAGGGCGCATTCCTCTTGGGTGAAAAACACATCTTTGCAACACTTTAAAAACAATGAATAAACGGTGGGGTGGGTGGGGGTGCTACTGTCCTCATAGGAGCTTGGGCATGACTGGAGATTTCTGTGGCCTCATGGATTTGGGCCTAGTGCATGCAATCCCGCATTTTCCACAGAGGCCTTCCCTTCTACCTAGGATTGCTAATATCAACACAAAATAGCAATGCTGCCCGCGCCTTGGGCCACACATGTAGTTAAACTGTAATTGGTTACATTAACACAGGGTTCTGCGGACGGGAAGTTGTCCCTCTCATTGTTCCCTCTCTCCCTGGCTCATCAAAGTGCCTCAAATGCTTCTCACCTTACTTTAAAGCACCTAGGGCAGGGACGGAGGGGGCTGCCCCCTTCCCAACACAATGTTATGTGTTGTTTCACATCAGCGGGTAGGGGGACTGATTTGAGCACTTGTTTTTTGTTACGCAGAGAGGCGAGGGAAGCTTTTTCTGAAACTAGAAGTGTTAGCGTGTGTTGCATGTTAGTCAATTATGTATGTATGCATGTGTTCAAGGAGTGTGTATGTAATGTATTTGTGAGAATAAGCATGTATGGAGGCTGGGTGTGCATGTAACTGAGTGAGTGTATGATCAATGGGATGTTTAAATGAGTGAGTGAATGTGTAATTTTGTGTGTGTGTGCTTTGTGTGTACGCTTATGTGTAATGCTGAACCAAGGAGGAGCTGATTCTGGCGGCTAGAGGTTGGGAAGTGGGAGTGTGAGTTGGTTGGTAGGAGAGGTACGGGTGGGGGAATGGGATATATGGGCTCCCCGCCCGACAACCCTTGGGGGTAGAACAAAAGCACCATAATTGCATCACTCCCAGAGCCCTAACCCACCCACCTGCATTCTGATTAACACAATGCAAGATATGCCAGTGAAAGCGGCATGACCCTCCATTTGTGTCTTCAGAAGCCCCAGTTAGAGCTCTGTGAAGCTACTCACGTCTCTGTTTCAACATACTGCAAGAATACTTATGGAGCTGTAGAGATATCGCGAGAGCCCGCGCTCTCGCAAGATCTCGCGGCGGACCCAAGCTCTGCCCCCGCGCGCTTCGCACGCACTACGGGACGAGCGGAGGACGCGATAAGGTGCGTCCTGCCGAGCCCTCCTGAGACGGGGCCCGCTCCTCATTAATCTTGGACACGGACTTTAAGGCCACATCCTCCCAGCCATCCTAGGCCCGTTGGCCCTGTTATCGCGGCACGTGTGTTGCGTGCATTCTGCATGAAACCTATGGGAGAATAAATGCAACGTTACAAGCCCAGAGACTCCTGTCTTCATTAAAAGTATTTTACTACATAAATTGGCGACGAGGATCACCACCAGAACTCACAGAGGAGCATGCAAGGAGCAACGCCACCGCCACCCTTTCTCCAAACTCCAGGTAGGCCTGCCATCCCATGGCCACAATGGCAGCCCCTATTCACGACATATGTGGAGGCCCTAGGTGGGGCAGGGTTCTCAGCGGCAAGGCGCAGGGCCATGCTACTAAATGCCCTGGGAGTGGAAGGACAAAGAATATTCGAGAGTCTCACCCCGATACCGGTGGCTGGCGACAATGACAATGTTTTCAAGGAGGCGGTCAGGAGAATCATAAAAAGGTTTGCCAGTAAAGAGAACACAGTGCTCCACAGGATACGGTTTTACACGCGAAGGCAAGAAATGTCGGAACCAGTTGACGATTACGTCACCAAGCTGAGGGAGTTAGCAGCGCTGTGCAATTTTGGCAACAATGCGGAGAGCCTCATATGCGACATGTTGGTCGTCCACACTAACAGTCGGAAAGTCCAAGATAAGTTTATTGTTGAAAAAGAACTGCAGTTGGAGAAAGCAATTGAGATCGCCAGAGCGGTCGAGGAAACGGCGGGAAGACGAAAGGAGCTTACTGGGGCCCAGAGTTCTGCAGAAATACAAGCAGTGGGTTTCCATGCAAAAAAAGAAAGGCCGGCAACCGACACGAGAGAAGGGAGAGGGAACAGGAAAGAACCCCTAAAGTGTCACAGGTGCACCAGCACGAAACACCTGGCGTTTGACAGGGAGTGCCCAGCCAGAGATAAGGAGTGCTCCATTTGTAAACGCATTGGCCATTTCTCTATTGTGTGTCGGTGGAGGAACAAGAAAGTCTCCAGCCTTAATGCAGATCGCAATACGGAGAAAGAATCATCCTCAGAAGATGAAGGAAGACCCACAGTCATCATGGTGAACAGCACAAGAGCAAGGAGAGAGAAACCTCACTGCATGATCAAGATCGATGGCATGGAAACAAGAGTCATGGCAGATTCAGGTTCGGATCTAACGATCATTCCCCTTCGCACGTATAAGGACATGGTGGGAAAAGAAAAGGTGCAAGTGCTTATGACGAAGCACAAACCCACGGTGTTTGGAGGGGCGTCCGTCGAACTATTAGGATACATCAAAGCCAAAGTAGAATTCAAAGGAAGGGAAACCACAACCAGGGTCTATTTCAGTCACGAAGGCCCAGCAGTGCTAGGGTGGGACGACCAAGACAAGCTGAAAATCAGACTGGATCCCAGCACCGAAGATCAAGTCCTGTCGGTCAGGGTGACGAGCGGACCTGTCGTTAAAAGCGACTACCCAACACTTTTCTCGGAGGAGCCAGGGCACATCAAGGGTTTTCTGCACAAAATAGTGCTCAAAAGGAATGCGGTCCCTGTAAAGCACCGAGTGAGGCCAGTACCAGCCACGGCAAGGGACATCCTTAGAAGTCAGTTGGAAAAGATGAAAATGGAGGGTGTCATAGAAGAAATCGAAGCATCTGAATGGCTGAGCCCCGTCGTGCTTATAAAGAAACCCCAATCACAGGAACTCAGAATATGCATAGATCTACGCAGTTTAAACTTGGAAGTCATCACAGATAACTACCCTCTTCCAAGCATAAATTAACTCATTCTGTTAATGAAAGAAGCCAGAATATTTTCAAAACTGGACATGAGGAATGCATACCACCAAATACAGCTACATGAAGAGTCGAAACCCCTCACGGCATTCATCACTCCATTTGGCACATACCAATTCACTAAAATGCCATTCGGGTTGTCATCAGCAGCGTCGGCTTTCCAACGCATGATGGATGTCTTGCTAAAGAAAGTTAAAAACGTGGTGTACTTCCAGGATGACATCCTCGTGTATGCGGAGGATGAACAAACGCACGACGCCACGTTAAGAATTGTCCTAAACAAGCTACAAGAAGCAGGGGTGCGGTTACGATATGAAAAATGCCTGTTCAGAGTGAAAGAAGTTGAATACTTAGGGTATAAGATTTCAGAAAAAGGTATCAGTCCCAAACAGAATCTCATGCAAGCAATCATTAAAGCACCGGAACCAAACTGCAAAGAGGAAGTAAGGTCATTTTTGGGGCTGGCTGAGTACTATGCGAAGTTCATACCGAAGTTTTCCGAGACCACGGCACCCCTTCGCGATGTACTCAAGAAGGGCTCGGAATTTGTATGGCAAGAACCCCAAAAGACGGCGATGGTGAATATAAAACAGCATATCATAGATGCACCATGCCTGCAACCTTTTAATCCGGCGTTCGTAACAGTCGTCACCACCGACGCCAGTGCTTATGGACTGGGAGCAGTGCTAACGCAAAAGAAAGGTGACACTGAACATGTTGTGGCCTTTGCATCGAAGGCATTATCGGAGGCGGAACAGAACTATTGCACCATTGAAAAAGAAATGTTGGCCTGCGCATGGGCGGTGGAACATTTCAGGACGTATGTATGGGGCACCAAATTCAAGTTGGTGACTGATCATAAGCCCCTTATCCATATGCTCAGCCCGGGAGGCACAAAAGTATCCACACCCAGATTGGCACGCATTGCAGCCAAGCTGCAAGAGTACACGTTTGAGATCCAGCATATCTCAGGCTGGAAAAATTCACAAGCTGACTGCATGTCGAGACTGCCGGAGGGTAAGGATAAAGCCACCACGTTCCTTAATGGAGAATGCATAGTTGCATCCATCATGGACTTGAGAGCGCCAGATTACCTGGAACTCAGTGAGAGACACTGGGAAGAGGAAGATGGGAAAGACCCCACCATGGCCATGATTCGCAAATGGACCAAGGAAGGTTGGCCAAGTGAAAAGGCGTTGCCCGAGGGCATGAGACCCTACTGGAAGGTGTCGGATGAACTATCTGAAACGGAGGGGATAATTATGAAGTCAGATCAGATTATTCCTCCCACAGGAATGAGAAGTATCATCCTATGTAGAGCCCACGCAGGCCACTTGGGAAACACCATGACCCGTCGCAGAGTGAGAGAGGCCTACTGGTGGCCATCCATGGACCAGGAAATTCGATCCATGATAGAACGTTGCCATGAATGTCTCAACAGCGACAAGAGACTTAAGGTCCGCCAAGCACCCCTAATACCCACAGAAATTCCAGAAGCCGTGTGGTCAAAGGTTGGCATTGACTTCATAGGGCCTTTGGAAGCAATGGCACCTGAACACCGGTACGGTATAGTACTGGTTGATTACCTATCCAAGTGGGTGGAGGCCGCGTTTGTCCCGAACATAACCACGGCAACAGTTATAGAAGTACTTACAGAAATTTTTCAGAGGGAAGGCCTCCCCAAGGAAGTAGTCACCGACAACGGGGTGCAACTAGTCTCAAAAGACATGGAGGAATTCTTAAAAAGGAATCACATAAAACAAAAGAAAGCGGCCCTATATCACCCCCAAGCCAATGGGCTTGTAGAGAGGGCCAACAGGTTCATAAAAGGCGCCATCCAATTGGCAACGGCTTCTGGCATGGACCCGCTCAAAACCACCAAGGAGGCCAATAGCGGCCCACAGACTCACACCAAATGGGATCACCCAAATATCCCCGTTCAAAATGTTGAGAGGGAGGAGTGCGGCATCCACGCTGATTTCACCATGGTTGTCGAAAATACGAGAGGATGAAGCGGTGGACATGGCAGAAGTAGTCTGGAGAATCGAAAGCAATAAGACACGCATGAAATCGTGGAGTGATGGGAGAAGAAGAACCAAGCAAACGTCCGACATAGGAAAAGGAGACGTGGTTAAAATCCAGTTACCGAAGAAAGATCAGGTCACAGGGTCTCGGTTTAGCCGACCCATCAAAGTGATTCACAAAGGAGCAAATCATGTTCGCATGGAAGACGGGCGAGCGTGGAATCTTGAAAGAGTGGCACTATACCAGAAGACTCGAGGTAGGGCGAAGACCCCGGAGAGATCATGAACGGAAACCGAAAGAGACTACGGAGCAGGTGAAGAAAGAGAACCAGAAGGAGACGACAGAGAGAGGGTGGAAACCGAGGTCGAACCGGAAGCACTGGGTGCAGATCCCGATCAGGAGCCACAGGAGAATTGCACCAGAACTGATGATCGGCCCAGAAGAGAACACAGAAGACCGGTGAGATACAATGACTATGTTTTACAGTGATTTCGCTGTGATTTGAAAAAGGGAGATGTGTAGAGATATCGCGAGAGCCCGCGCTCTCGCGAGATCTCGCGGCGGACCCAAGCTCCGCCACCGCGCGCTTCGCGCGCACTATGGGACGAGCGGAGGACGCGATAAGGTGCGTCCTGCCAAGCCCTCCTGAGACGGGGCCCGCTCCTCATTAATCTTGGACACGGACTTTAAGGCCACATCCTCCCAGCCATCCTAGGCCCGTTGGCCCTGTTATCGCGGCACGTGTGTTGCGTGCATTCTGGATGAAACCTATGGGAGAATAAATGCAACGTTACAAGCCCAGAGACTCCTGTCTTCATTATAAGCATTTTACTACAGGAGCCTACCTCAATCAATAAGCTCGACACAGCCATTGTATATCCAATCCCTGAAAATGAGCAGCATTCGCAGGCTTGTCCGTGACCCTTGCACAGGTGGGAACTTGAGTGGGAGGATTGGGAACAAAGCCACGGCAGACGAAAGCATCATGGGAAAGACAAGGTTCCAACATGTAAATGCACTTTTAATCCCCATGCTGGTGTGTTAGCTGAATCCAGATGCATGCCCATGGGTATATGTGCCCAGCCCCCCACTCAGGATGCCTCTCATGCCAGGTTTGTCCAATTCTGCTGGGTTCCTGCGCTCCTCCTCAGCTAGGCGCACGGCACAGTGGCTGCTGCTGTTGTCGGATGCGCGGTCACAGCTCAGTATGAAAAAAATCAACTGTAGGGTTGGCCAGAAAGATTCTCAACTCAGAGAGAAACCTTCGTGGATGGGGTCCTTATCTAGTTTTGACAGTGAAGTGTCCTGGCCATTGCAGACATGGTCACATGGCCCTCGAGCCTTAGAGTGAGGTACGTGCTCGGATGACTAAAAAGACAGACAAGCAAGATGGCAGCCGTGCAGTAGCGCAGCAAATAGTCCACGGAAGAATTTTGTCTTACCAAAGCCCTTTAAACAATAAAGTAATACTAGATTATTTGTTCACATTTAAATAAAGGAATATTACAAAGGCGCCATCTACAATGATATATTTTAAAACTGTAATATATGTTTAGAAGCAGAGTGTAGTATGCTCATCATTTACTTTTCAAATAGTACCTAAGTGTCCCATTCTATAAAAGGAAAACACCTACTTCCTTTAGCGGGTGTCGTTATTGATAACAACTGGTTTTCCATATGGCCCTTGCATTGGCAGAGCACTGAACTGAACAGTTTATCCAACATGGCCACCACCATGGAAGAGATCAGAGCTAATAGAGTTCCATGAGCGATACCTAATGGCCCAAATTAAACCCTAGGCCAGATGTTGTCTTAAGAGCATTCTACATGACAGACCAAGAATAATAGTTACCAGAGACAGACAAAATAGTAAAGATACAAACAAAGCACAATTTTTAATATTTATCCAACCAACCTCTGTAAAAAAAAAAATAAGCTTTTTCTTCAGTTGACAATCCCACGGATGCTCCCTTGAGCAACAACCCTGTTAAGTCAAAGCATCTTACCTTCTCTGGTGCACGTGGCAGATATTGCCAAAGAGCCCATTTGCACTCTTCTTGGTACAAATTGGCCAATTTAACCTAAGACAAAGATGCCAAATTGTTGCAGAAAACAGATGCAGAAGGGTCGTATGGTAATTTCCTGCATTTTGACCTCAGTGCGATGACAAGGAATTACAATGGAATAAAGTGCTTTGTTCGAAAATAAATGTGGCAACGAAGAGGGCCAATAGGTGGCTATGCAAACTCGTACATTTCCGTCTTATACTTGGCTGACATCAGAGAGGATGTTGCAGAGGCATGCAAGGAGCATGGGGTGCAAGCAAGTTGCTAGTTTGCACAGAAGACAGCCAACTACCCTCAAAGTGTACAGTGACAGAGCTGAAAGCCTTGATTACCAGGCCTGCCTTCTAAGACGAGGGCTCTTGGGGTGACATGTGATCAAAATGTGGAGGTCACTGGCCCCGAGAAGTGCGATGTGGTCTTACAGAAAGGGCTATTGTGGCCTGATAACAGAGGGCTTGAGGGCACGTGTGGCCATACCCAACAATTCACTCCAAATGAAGGGAAACCAGGGCACTATCCAAATAACCCCCAGGTTTAAAAACTCAACGGGAGGTGCTGCCTAACAGTAAGAGAGATAGTGGCAGAGCAGCAGTGGGCTCCCTGTCAGCTGAAACAGGGTCTGCTGCATCAGAAGTCCTCTGACTCATCGCCAATTTTATGTAGTGATTTGCAGAAAACTGAGGGAAGGAAGTACTGTTTATTAGAATAAAAATATGCTAAACATTCCCAGCTCCCACTTTTGTCCCTCGCCTAGTCCTCAACTATCATATTACTGGAATTTGGATCCCTTAGAGGTTTGTGTGGGATGTCATGGTTCTAATCTGTCTGACACTATGCAGAATTCTAAAGTAAACAAACAGAAACAAAACAGTAAATATGTACTTGAGCAATTCATTGTAAATCCAATTTGCTCATGAGAATTTGAAAGCTGCCTCGTGCATTTCCATGTGTGTTCTAAATTTAGGATTTGTGAATAAATTAAGTGTTACCAGAGTGACTAACGTACTCCTAGTCCATAGTCCCCTTTCCTCCATACTGTATGGGCGTATGTCGATAGTGACGAGAAAGGACCCTTTTTTACCAGAAAAATAACATTTTCCCTTTAAATGTATATGTGCGCAGGTGCTCGGCCCTGGGAGCATGTGCTCCCCTAACCCCACCCACTGGCGCCACACCTCAGTCCCCTTTGACGCGTTGACGGTCCCTGAAGACCCTCACGTATGGAAACAAGACAGAATCACCATACACAAATTGATACGCCAGAGACAACGTTCAATTCCCAAAATCTAGGGTTTATTGCAAAGCAAATAGTCTCAGTCGGCCGACTGGATCTCACGTCTCGCAATGTGTGTCACCCAGACATCGTGAGACGCCAGAGAGAGAGCATTCTACAACAGTGACATATATACCAAAAGACCATCATATTATCAGTGTGTGACACATCAAAACCGCCCATGATGTATCTTCCTGAGCAAGGGTTCGGTGATTGACAATTATGACAAGTATGGCACCTTCTAAGACATTAATTTAGCAACAGTTGCAATCTGCAAAGGCACAGACACTATTCTTTGTTACAGAGAACATAATGCTTTTTTTCAGTGAGCAAACTGTGTTCATAGGAGAGACACATTTCAAGACCTGCTATCTTCTAGTTTCTATTTGTGAGCTAGAGGTCAGCTCGATCTAAAGGGGCCCAGTAAGGGGGGCCGTGAAAGAGAGTATAATTCATGTCTTTACCTGTCTATTTCTACAGTTTCTGCAGTTTCAGCGAGACCAGCTGGCACCTGGCATGGTGATTAAATGCCTCTCTGCTCACCTTCAAGGACTCGTGAGGGAGGAAAACAATGTATTTCTGTCTGGCCTGGTCTCTCATATGTAACTTGTGGCCTTGCTCTGTGCTGGAGCAGAACGTGATTAAATTCATTTTTGCAAAGCGTTTGAACAGAAAAGCAAGAGAAAGCAAAATGGGAAAATGGCAGATTCTGGGTCATTAAAATGGACGATCTATGGTTATGCAGACAAGTCTGTTCTGGTGGTGCTGGGCATATGATGCCGTTGGTTTTCGGCCAACATAATATACCGTCTATGCTATGGTAGGGTGTTTTTCTAGACTAACAAACCCTCCTCTTGACCGTAAGCCAAACGCATCAACCATACATCACATCTTCCTCTGACCAAGTATCTAATTCTGAACTATGCATACTACTGTAATCATCATCATCAATATCAATGGACAGAAACTCGTTCATAGTTTGCATTTCATTATTTGTATTTGTATCTACTTTGGAAGTTCCTTTTTATGTCATCGTGTATGCATTCATCACTTATTTCAGTGCAAATAATTGGCAGGCAGTGTATGCAACAGCAACATGTTAGGACTATTCTGAGTACTGTTGCTAAAATCGCAACTAGTTTCCATCCCCACAAGCGTAATAACTCCCAAAACCAGGAACTTATATTCAGTTCCCAACCACCTGCCGGGGGGTGAAGGTCAGAGCTCAGGACGTGTAACTTCTTTATTGCCTCAAAAATCGTTGGGGTGGAGTCACTTACAAATACTCCGCACGCTGACCCCCACAATTTTACAAACACCTCCACGGTCAGCTAAAACTATATCAAGAGCCATTCTATTCTGAATTGTCATTAATCTAATTGCCTTCTCTTCTAGGGTCATATTATACAGTATGTCAGTTGTTCCATTTATCGTTTTTTAATCTTGGTTTGTTAAATATTGTGCAACCTACGGATTTCATTACCACTTTTTGAAATTCTTCTATGTTTGTCTTGTCTAATTGACCTGTGTCACTCTTACTCAACTTTCCATAAAAGAGTGCACTTAGTGATGTATAGCATGCTGTATTAAGGGATAATGCTGTACATACCAACCTATTCCTTTTCCGCCATGCTGGGGTAATTGCGTGCAGACCCAGCAGTTACTCTTGTTCAAGATTGAGTGAGTCATATTCATAATCAAAAGCAATGTGTTATTACCACAACCTTCCCTGTGTCTTTCTTCTATTGGAGGGAGAGTATAAGAGAGTACATGGGCTGGACTCTCTGTGACAGGTGCTTTTGTGGCAGGCAAAAGAGAACTCAATGGGCGCACGCTCTCCAAATACTATAATACTGGGATAATGGTACATAGAATACCCAGAAGTATCATAATCATTAACATTACTTTCTTACAGCAATTCTTTCTACATTTCTTTATAGTCTCTATATTTATTACATCATCAGCGTTGGTGCAGGAGGGGGCAGAATACGTCTCACAGCAGCACTTGTTGAAACACCAATATGTCCGAATATGTTAACAAAGTGTTTAGGCCAGTTCTCGGCAGCCTTGATTGCTAAACGTGTCGCAAGATTATCGTGCTTTTGCACATTGCTCAAAAGACTCCAGATCAAACATCAATTGCCTTTGTACCATAAGCGCCCTGTTGTTTGCACGGAGTGATCGACAAATGGATTTTTATTTTCAAAGATAGCATTGGGAAGCCGCGGTCCAGAGCTCCCATATTGGTACAGCCCCCACGTTCCACTTCCTAGGCCTCCGATTCCCAATTCAGCCATGATGGGAAATAGAGGCAGCAACAAGAACGCGAAGATCCAATCACTTTCGATTTTGAGAGCGCAGGTTGTACCTTATCACTCCGGGTACTGTGTGATCAATGAACAGTGCAGATGCACTTCCAGATGCTGACTCAGTGGCAGCCTGTGATGCAGCAAGTGATATTGCAGGCTTTATTCCAGCCTGTTGCGATGCAGATTCAGCTGGGCAAAGTTGGGGCGCATTTAGCCCTTTCTCCTTTTTAGCAATCCTCCCAGGCTTTCTCTAATGCTCAGGCAGAATCTGTGGCTGAGAACTGGCAAGGGTGTCTTTTGAGTTGTAGGCAGCTGTTTCTTTCTCGTCGTCTGTGTCAGGCAGTTATTTCAATGGTGATGGAATTCTTTTTGTGTGGGTGGCGTGGATCCACGCCTTACGACCATCCACGCGAACTGTAGTCTGTGTTGCCAAGAGAATTTGGTAAGGGCCCCGCCACCTCGGTGCAAGTGATGATTTTCTCTCTAACTTTTTTCACCAGGATCCACTCGCCTGGCTGCAGACAATGCCCCGGGCCTGTATATCTGACAGGAAGAGCCTCCTGCACCTGCTGATGAATCAAATGGAACTTCTGCGTTAAAATGTCACAATATGTACTAAGCACAGGGTATTCCACTTCACTCAGACGCCTAGGCTGCGGTGCACACCAAACATTAGCAGGTCTCCCCATCACAATTTCGTATGGGGTGAGTCCATTCCTTGCTTCTTGCACAGACGTGCACATGCACAACAAAGCTAAAGGCAATGCATCTGTCCATTTTAATTTACTCCCTGCACAGATTTTACTTATTTTATTCTTCAGAATGCCGTTCTGACGCTCAACAAGACCAGCACTCATCGGGTGCCTGACGGAATGGAATCGTTTATCAATCTGAAGGCCTGCACAAATCTGTAGTATCACGGTGGCAACAAAATGCGGGCCGTTGTCTGACTATATGACCCGTGGCAGGCTGAACCTGGAGAAATACTCTTTTAGCATCACTTTTGCCGTGCTGATTGCCATGCAGTCTTTGAGTGGGTATGCTTCCACCCATTTACTGAATGCGCAGACCACCACCAAGATGTATTTAAGATTCTGACATCTTTCCATTTGTATGAAATCAAAATGGATCACTTCAAAAGGCATAGAGGGGGGCCAAAACGACCTATTGGCATGGTTGGTCATTTCCCAATATTATGTTGTAAACAGTTCATACAATTCGGAACCAGTCTCTCAGCATTTTTCCTAATGTGTGGGTTCTGCTGAATCATTTTATTCGCACATATGTGCGTGGGGCTGTGGGCCATGGTGACCATTGCAGTTACGTAGGAGTTGGGCAGCATCCACTTTCTACTCTTTTTGTCCACCCAGCAACCTTCTACGTCTAACTCTGCGGAGCCCTCAGCCCACCCTTTTATTTCGTCAGCAGTTGCTTCTGCCTGCATTTCTTTGACTGTGGCAATTCCATTTTCTATCATGCAGGGCACTTCTTCTGACTGTACTAGCAACATTTCCGTGTGCAAGTCAGTGGCAGTTTGTTTCGCAATTTTGTTTCCTTTTCCAATGTTACATGTTATTTTGTTATGCGCCTCGCATTTCATTATTGCTAGTCGCTTTGGACACGTGAGTGCAGACAACAATCGCGCTATTAAAGGGCCATGTTGAATTTTAGTTCCATGTGATGTTAGAAAACCTCTCTCAACCCAGAGTCGGCCAAAATTGTGCACCACCCCGAATGCGTACTGACTGTCAGTATATATTTGTTTACATTCAAATTTTCAAAAATCTCGCATGCTCTTGTCAATGCTATTATTTCTGCGGCCTGCGCTGAATTGCATGGAATTCTTTTGCTCTCTACAATACTCTTTAGTGTTGTGATGGTATAGGCAGCAGTTGACGTGCCATCGGGTAATTTGAAACAGGAACCATCACAAAACAGTTCTCCATCTGGCTCTTTCAGTGGGGTGTCTGTTAAATCAATTCTCCCTTTCGTTTCTTCCTCAGTCATCATTAAAAACACAATGGGGTGGTGATTCATTCTCACCCGCTTCTTCATTGGGAGGGAGCATTAACTCTGCAGGATTCAAAGCGCAACACCTCTGAATTTGAATATGTGGTGCAAACAGGACAATTTCATATCTAGTCAATCTAGCTGATGTGAGATGTTGCGTCTGCGTTCTGTTTAAAAGAACGTCTACCGTGTGAGGCACCATCAAAGTTAAGGCATGACCCAAAACCATTCCCTCGGTTTGTTTTACTGACGCAGCAGCCGCAGCGACAGCTCACAAAACAACGCGGCAAAGCGCATGCTACAGGGTCCAGCGCGGAAGAGAAATAACCCTGCGGTCTATTTCTTCTGCCTTGTTCCTGGGTCAATACAGCCAATGGAGAACAAAAAGAAATCCAAATTATGGAAAACTGCGTCCCCTGCACACTTTCTAGATGGCATAAAGCCTAGTTGAGTTAAACAAAGTTTTGAAAATCTCTAGTGATTCAAAGTTTTGACAATAGTTCATATAGAAATTCAATAGATCATTTTGCTTTTTGAGAATACCAGGGTCTTCTCCTTTTTATTGATTTTTTCTGTGATGGCCCAACGTGTTTCGAGATTCATATTCTCTTCATCAGGGGCTACATTTTCAACATAACTTTCACAAGCATCTATAAAGAACATATATAGAAAGGAAATTACATGAGTGTCATGCTAAATTCAAAAGAATGTTTTATGACATTTTTATTCAAATAAAAGATTTTTATCCAAATTCAGTTTTTTTCTTTTAAAGAAAACAAGTAAATTTCTAGCAAGAATAGTCAAGAGATAGACAACAAGTCCCTAGTGTCCTTGGATGTCTGATGATACTGAACTGTGAAATAATTTTGGTAATAGACACTTATTGGTATCAGGAAGAAGTTTTGGTATGGGCACGGTTGTGCTAAAAAATGGCGGTTTAAACACACTGTGTGACCAGTAACATAATACTCAAATTAGATGTGGTGTTTTTAGCAACTGCCTAATCTATGACCATTGTGGATATACATGATGTAAGCATTCTGGGAGAAACTCACCCCTCTTCTAAAGGTCTGAAGAAGTGGCTCTCTTACAGGTGAGGGAAAGGGGTTCCCAAGTAGTTTGTTTACTGAAGTGACATCTGTACCGAATATTAGCTGATTCTTGTCTCCTAAGGGAGGATGTGCCTTTTTAGATATATGGACGGAACACAAATCCTGTATCAGGACAAAAAACACTAATTCACCGGTCTTCAGACACTTTCGAGATATGAGACATAACGTCTCCCAAATGAGATTAGCAATACTGGAAGTTATACGCCCATTGAGCCGGGGAGGTAACTTACCCAAACTGCTAGCACAAAGGGAATTGTTTTGGATAAACAAACTTGATGCGATGACCCCTTTGGGTCTAAATGAATAATATTACTTAGGACCGTTCCTGTAGACATACATCTAAGAGTCATAAGTGCCATTTCTTAACTCTTGTTCTTTTCCTTTATGTTTTTATGATCGGAAATAGTAATCTAAACCATATGATGGTAGTTGGATACTATTATCAAAAATCTAGATAAGGGTCGGCCACCAGGGGGCGCACGGATGAGTCAGCTCTTCGTGTGAGCTCCGCAACTAGGGTCCAGAAAGTGGTTGTGAGCCCCCACTTTGCGACCCCCCCCAGAGCTGATTTCGGAGCAAGAGACGTCAGAAGGTGTCCCCCCCATCTGGGGAAAAGCTCGTGAAAAATCGGAGGCGATTTCGCTGTAAAATCGGTGACGACGTTGTGAAGCCCTGGCCGCGACGTGCGCACCAAAGACCTGACACTAAAGACTCGTGGACGTGCCGGCATACGAAGGGAAGGTTGCCCCACACAGTGGTCCCTGCGTGGATCTTCACGCTGGGAGAGGGGCACGCCGCGGACTGTTGCTCTGCGCGGCTGGAGGCGCTCTCCTGGACCTCGCTCATCCTCCTGCCCGTCTCCCAGTGGCGGACATTGCGAGCCAAGACTTGCATCCGCGCTTACGGCTGGCTGCGCGGGCGGGACCCTGACGGGTTTCCCCCAGTGGGACAAGGTAAGCGGCCGCCCCCCCTTCTCCCCTCCGCGGAAACTGCCCCACGCTGCGCTGCTAAATCTCGGCAGCCTGCAATCGGCCTGACGGCGCAGCGGGGCTCCCCCCTCTCCTTCCCCCAACTCCTAATGAAGGCCGCGCAACACGCGTGGTATGCAAGTTCCCTCCAATCCCACGGAGCCGAGGCCCGGAGATCATAAGAACGGGACAGCAGGAGTGCTTACGCATCCGGCCGCCCCCCTCCGAAGTGATAACACGTTCTAACTGTGTACTCGGGGGTGAGGGGAGAGGGAGAGGAGGGGAGGGGAAACCCATCTAGGGTAAAGGAAGGCGAATGGTCCGCGGAGGGAGAGACTTCAACGGGCCCTACGTTGTGCACTCCCCAGTGAACACGGGTGCATTGGGACCACATTTTTTGGACACTCCGCACGTAGATTGGCACAGTGGATAGCCGCCCCTCGGACCGCATAGTACCCACTGGATACCACCACTTGGAAAGTGCTGTTCCTCTGCCAGACTACGTGGCCCTGCGCCAAATCCATTTGCTTACCGGAGGGCCACCAGGACTGAGGGTTGGGCCCCCATAACAGGGGCGTGTGCCTCCTCAAGTAGCCCTGCACATCAATCAGCCAATATTAATGGGACACTTCGCATTTTCCCCCTCCGGGAACAAAGAATCTACACCGCGCGCAAGCCACCCGCAACTGGACACTAGCGGATCTCCCCTGAGCGACGAAGGACTGAGGGTTGGGCCCCTGTTCGACAGGGCGTATGCTCTCCTCAGGCCCCACACACACCTTCAAGCTCACTGGACATAGGAACACAAGCTCAGTTTTCTCCCTGGAGTGGTCCTTTCACATGTGAAATATCTGAGGTTGCCGTGTCCTGATCGTGATCTGCTGTCCCTCCTTCTGGAAGATATACACCCGATCTCTTCTGCCGAGCCACGCCATATGCAAGTCCCCACCAGAATAAGACGAAACGAGACATATAAGGAATCAAGTGGCCCTTGATCACACGGGGAACGCTGTATGTCGAAGCCTTCCGGGGCACCCTACCCTAAGCCACGCTTGGCCACCGTAAGACAGAAGCCCGCAAGCACAGGCACACTATTGACAAATGACCTCCCTGGCACTATCACCTTCCTAAACCCATCTGAGACCCACCCTCCATGGACCCTAAGAGCAAGCTAGCGAGATACAAGTTTTCACCAACCACTAGATCTCCAGAGTCCTTCACAGAGTCCACGATGTCGATGGCAGGGTCTGAAGCAGCTGCGACCAAGGCGGACGTAGCTGATCTACTTACGGAAATGAGAGGCATGAGAGCGGATATTGGTAGCAAAATAGATAAGATCACACAGAGGATGGACAAAATGGACGACAGACTGGAGCAGGTCGAGCACAATCAAACATCCCTGAACGTACTGGAGGCACAAATGGATCACCGCATTGCGGAGATAGAACATAGAGAAGAAGAAATACGTCTCAAGGTCGATGATCTCGAAAACAGGGAGCGTCGTAATAACATTCGAGTCTTTGGTGTTCCCGAGAGAGAGGGCGAAAACAAACTTGACCTTAAACAAACTTTACACACTATTCTGAAGCTCCTCTTCAAGGATGATTCGGTGGATGAACCTAGAATTGACCGTATTCACAGAGCTGGAGGCAGACCGGGAGGCCCAAGCGCGATTTCATAATTACGCTGACAGAGCACGAATCCTAGATAAGGCCAGAAACGTCCCACAACTTTCAATGGAAGACTCCAATATTTCACTCTACCAGGACTTATCATCTCTCACGCTGGCAATGAGAAAAAAGTGCTCCCCGATCACGAAGATGTTGAAAGACAAAGGCGTCAGATACCGATGGGGCTACCCGTTCTCCCTCACCTTTGAGTGGGAAGGCTCGAAAATGAGACATGTCTCAGAAAAAGACATCGTTGACTGCATAGCGGACCTGATGGGTCCCCAGGGGGAGGGCCCCTCCCTTGATGATTCGAAAAAAGTTGATGGTGAGTGGAAAACCAAAGGTCCACGGCGAAGGAGGATTCAAGGATCCAGGAAATTCCGGAGGATGAATAATTCCCAAGATATGGAACACTAATATAGTGCCCGGAGTGTCGTGTCACGCCACATAATGCGAAAAATGATGGGGCACTGGTGTGGGGGATGCTGGGAGCCGGTATGTCACCCGCTGCTGGTAGGACCTAATCCTCGGCGTATGTCGCCGATACACTCGACTCAAGGGTCAGAACACTTGTCTTACTGTTCATCCTCATTCACACAGGTAGCGAATTTAGACTAATATGCCTGGGTTGCTTGAAAGACTCATGAGGTAAGGCAGACACTGGACGGATGCATAAAATGGACTCAGAAGTCGTATTTACAAACTGGTTTTGTTGTGTTATGAGAATGTGATGGGTGGCTCACTTTTATACCGGTTTATATTTAGAAATGGCCTTCTGCTCTGCGGTTTCCACCGATGGTCCGAGGATTAGACTCCAAGGTGTTAATTCTTTCCTATGAATGGTGTGCCTGGCCATGTATGTTTAAGGTGCCCAGAGTGAGATATGAGGTAATACTCACGCTATGCTGATGCTTGCGCGGGGGTCGATAACCTTACTTTTGATTTGTTGATGTTGTTATGCGAGCACAAAGTTGGGGGCTCACTGATATATGCGCTTCTACTACGATAGGACCGCCTGTTTTGCGGTCTCCATTGGTGGTCCGAGTTCGACTGGGTGATGTCAACCCGGGCGGGTCGGGCGCCGAATGTAGGGGGGGAAGGGGGGGAGGGGAGGGTGCTGTGGAAGGTAAACACATACTTTGTCACAGTTCAGACCTAAGGGGTGCAAAGACACAATATGGGTACATAGAGGGGCACTGTAAGCACTGGACAGGTCGGTCTTTGACCTCTACAGGACTAACTAAGACCCACTTCAAAAACAATGAACCACACATTGCAATAACCAGCATGACATGGGCCATGAAGCAGACGAACTGGCCGTTTACAAACTTATCTAAAACTTAGGATGGCACCTACATTCTGTAAAGACACGTTACGCATTTGCACACTTAATGTCAAAGGCTTGAACTCTCCCACAAAAAGATCAATGGTGGCCAGGGAATTCAAGAGATCAAATATAGATATTCTGTTCCTCCAATAAACGAGATATCGAAAGGGTGAGGAGAGAGTGATTCCATCACGGGAGATCGGACCCGCTTGTTGGAGCTCGGGTATTCTAAAAAAGGCGGGAGTGGGGATTCTGATTCGCAAAAGCCTCCGGATGACAATTCTTGAGACATGGATGGATAGGGAGGGGAGGGCGCTCATAGTCGTGGGAAACATAAGGGGCACAACAGTCACTCTTGCTACGCTCTACGCACCTAATCAGGGGCAAAATAGGTTCCTCCACAAAATCACTGAAAAGGTTTTCGGCATGGCTAAGGGACACACGGTTCTTGGTGGGGATTTTAATACATGGATGGACAGTTCAATGGATAGACAGACTAAGGCCGATGCTGTGACCCGGAATGAGGCTGACATTAAATTAACTCTTGATCTTTATGGCCTCGTTGACAGCTGGCGTCACTTGCACACGACGGACAGAGGCTTCACTTTCCATTCCCTCCCTCATGACACACTCACGCGTATCGATTACATTTTCCTCTCCGATGGCCTCCTGCGTATGCTGCAGGTGGCCACTATATATCCCTCTACATGGACAGACCACAATATGGTTATGGTCGATATACTCTGGAACGATCTGGCCCCCCGGAATACTAAATGGAGATGTAACGACTCCTTATGGGCTGACTCTGGAAACCGAGATCGAGCAATTCTTCGCTACTAACGACACAGGGGAGGTAGGGAAGACGTCCGTGTGGGAAGCTGCCAAGGCAACTTGGAGGGGGGTTCTCATAAAGGAAGGGGCCCAAAAAAAAGAGAACGTGCCTTGATAGAGAAGGGCATTAGGGAAAAGCTCGGTGCAGCTCAGGGCCTGGCGCAGTTCTCTCCATCTGACAGACCCAGGTATATAGCTGAAGCTAAACAACTCAGAGAAGAGTTGAAAATACTTATTGCGGGCAAAACAGCCCAGACCTTACAGTACCTCAAGCAAAAATATTATGACAAGGGCGATAAGGCGGATGTTCTGTTGGCGGCTCGTCTCCGTGCACAGAAGGCGGAGGGAGAGGTGGGTTGATCTGATTGAGAGGACTGATGGCACCCTCACGGACATGACTGTGACATCCCCCGAGGACATACAGGAAGCATTTGCCTACTTCTATGAAAATGTATATATGTGCGATCCCCACACTCACAATTACAGAGGCCGATTCCCTAGATATGCCAGTCACAGAGGAGGAAGTTGCAGACGCTATCAAGAGATTGAAAACAGGGAGGGCCCCAGGGGACGACAGATTCACGCCTGGTTTTTATAAGACGTTCTCCACCCTTATTGCCCCCTTGCTTGCATCTTTGATTAATCATATTTTTGACACAGGCCAAGCACCTACGTCCTTCTCTCAAGCCCTCCTTGCTGTTATTCCGAAGGGAGGTCGGGACCCCAAATTCTGCAGTTCTTATCGCCACATCTCTCTCCTAAATATCGATGCTAAGGTATACGCCAGAGTCATTGCGGCTCGGCTTGAAACACACCTCCCTAGGTTGATACACTCTGACCAAGTTGGCTTTGTTCTCGGTAGGCAGGGCGCGGACACTATGAGAAAAACACTTCATTTACTCCATGAGGCACAGGGAATGGGGGGGGGATCCAGCCCTTTTGTCGTTAGATGCCGAGAAGGCTTTCGATAGGGTGTCATGGGACTTTCTGGAAAGGGTGTTGGTGTCGAACGGGTTAAACTCTGCCGCGACATTAAAGCACTGTACAGTTCCCCCACAACATCAGTGACGGTGAACGGAGGCTATTCTCGTTGGTTTCCCCTTGAAAGGGGGACGAGGCAGGGCTGCCCACTGTCAGCGATATTGTTTGTGCTGTCACTCGAACCGTTGGCGCAAAAATTAAGGCACGATAGTAGAGTAGAAGGCATCACAGTAGGTGACCGAGAATACAAATTGGGACTATATGCCGATGATATTTTATTGCACTTGACTGACCCCTTATACTCGGTCCCGGCTGCGCTCAGCATAATTGAAGAATACGGTGAGTTGGCTGGCCTAAAAATTAATACAGGGAAATCTGTCCTCCTCCCGATTGACAAAAGTAAAGATTCTGAGGTCGAACGCTTTGCCCCCTTAGGAGTAAAAGTCAGTCTCACCAGGCTCCGATACCTGGGTATTAACGTCACTCGTGATCTTGGCTCCCTCTATGAAGCTAATTTCCCTCCATTGTCACTTACCCTTCAAAAAGATATCCAAAGGTGGTCAAAGCTCACAATCTCTTGGATGGGCCGTTTAAATGCCATAAAGATGGTCTTTCTCCCGAAGATACTATATTTGTTCCAAATGCTCCCCATCAAGATGCCCCCAGAATACTTTGCGGACACGAGGAAAATGTTATTAGCTTTCCTATGGCATGGCCAGAAGCCTAGAATCCCGAGATCCCTGCTCCAGCTTCGCAAAGACAACGCAGGGGTGGGCCTTCCAGACATAGAGACATATTATAGGGCGGCTCAACTTAGGGTACTTGTCCCACATTTCAGGCAGCGTTTAGAGCCACAGTGGATAGCGTTGGATAACTATTACCTTCGTCCCTTTATTCTGTGTGAATGGCTATGGGTCCCTGGGCCTCAATTACGTAATAGCGTTAAATCTCACCCCATTATAGGCACAATATGGGAATATGGAAACCGGGCAAGAAAATGGTGGGAGTTACGACATGGCCCTCTCCTCTGGGTCACCTTTGGTCACCGGGGATCCGAGACGCAATCCCTGAACCAGAAAGTTATGAAACCTGGTACCAGGCGGGGCTAGAAAGGGCGGGCCAACTACGGCGCAATGGCGCTTTTATAACCATTCAGGAGCTTCAGGAGGCGCTCGGCATAGGCACGCTCTCGGTCTTCCTGTATCTGAGACTCAAGGGGGTAATGACAAGACCGATATGGAAAGATCAATTACAGAGCGATCTTACCCCATTCGAAAAGATCCTTGACCTATGCACGGGCTCTAGAGGTCTGATAAGTGCAATGTACCTGGCACTGATTGAGGTTGATATTACACCCTCCCTGGTGCTCAAAAGCAGATGGGAATCAGATATGGGAAGGCAAATCTCACATAAGTTGTGGCTACAAATTTGCAGACGTACGGCAAAATCCTCTATATTTTGCCAGTATAAACTACACGCCATCAAGTTATTGTACAGATGGCAGTACGACCTAATCAGGCTTGCCAAAATGTACCAAGGGGTTAGTCCATACTGCTGGAAGGGCTGCGGGATGCGGGCTGATTACTGGCATATGTGGTGGGGATGTGCAATGGTTCAAACTTACTGGTCAGAGGTTCTTAGCTGGATCAGGGACCTGGATGATGACGAAAGAGAGAAGCAACCGCTGTTCATCTTATTTGGCCTGACCGAAACAGAGGACAAGGTCGTAAAGGCACCTGAAATGGTACACGGTCTGTTGATGGCTGCACGAGCCTGTCTTACTATGGTATGGAAAAGGCCCACGCTCCCTAGCAAAACTGAATGGCTCGGGGTTGCCTTGAGCCTCTATAGTATGAAATGCTTGACTGCTGCCTTACACAGGGATCGCACTACTGTTGAGAGCGCTTGGTCTGAGTTTCGTGCCAAATACGTCCTGTACCAAATACTGTTGATACTTGTGTCAATTTTGTTAGTGACAAATGGAGTCCGCTGTGCCGGTTCTTTGGGTCATGCTGCGTTTATTTGCACGATGCCATGAGTATAATGGCGGTTCACTGGTACTGTTTTTTGTTGTTTTTCATCCCAGGTCTGATATTAAGTGAGAGGGGACGGGGGGCGGGGGAGAAATGAGTGTGGGTTTTGTTGACATTATTTGTTAAACTGTCTGATTTCCAGAGACTCTATATTTGTTATATGATAATGATATTCGCTGTAAACGCTCTTCTTTTTGATTCAGAGATGTAATTTGCGTGTACATGATTGTTGAACCTGTACAAAACCAATAAAATTCAAATTTAAAAAAAAAAAATCTAGACAAGATTGTACACCCGGCGATCATGGGTTAGATGACTAACATTTTTCTTTGCTACTAAAGTATGCCTTGTATTTCATGCTTTTACTGTACATTATGGTGGTTAGATACTTTTTTTGAATCCACATATTATGAAATCTGGAAAAGAATGTACACCCAACTGTTATGGGGCAGATAATGATTATTCTATTATGTTGTTAAAATACGCTTTACACGTCATGCCTTTAACATATATAACAACGCTATTGCTCTATAAGCTACCTCGAACATCAGAAGCCGACCTTAATTGCAAAAATGTCCATTCTTGCATTAAGCCAAGTTAGACCATATTATCCTCTTCTTCACTAACAGGCGCTCCTTTTTTTCTTACAAATACATCTATTCCCGGTTTTTCTAAAATCAAATTTTTGAAATTAATCTCCGTCTCTTACTTTAAATCCTAAAATACATCATATTACAACCTCAGTATGCCAAGGTCCTCGTTTTTATGCACAGTAACCACGTTGTAATTATGTACGTCACTTATGGTGGCGCAGCCATTTACTTGTACAAATGTCAACCCTATGGCCACAGAAACTACAATTTTTCCATCACTCTACATTTTGTATTACTTTCCGTCACTATGACGCTGTGCGCGCACCCGCGAGTGACGTCATCAACTTTGGCGCCACACGCGCATGCGCGGGTGACATCGCGCATGCGCGAGTGACGTCATGCAGACCACTTTTACATATATAAACACACTCGCGGTAGATGCGGTCAGAAAACAGCGCTTCCTGACCGCATCTCCGCTACTGGACCATTTTGATACTCCTAATTGGTAAGTCTATACAGGGGTTACCTCTTTATGCCCATGTTCTTAACCAGTTCCTCAGATTCTAATATGCACATCCTCCCCTAGGATACAAGAATCAGCTAATATTCGGTACAGATGTCACTTCAGTAAAGAAACTACTTGGGAACCCCTTTCCCTCACCTGTAAGAGAGCCACTTCTTCAGACCTTTAGAAGAGGGGTGAGTTTCTTCCAGAATGCTTACATCATGTATATCCACAATGGTCATAGATTAGGCAGTTGCTAAAAACACCACATCTAATTTGAGTATTATGTTACTGGTCACACAGTGTGTTTAAACTGCCATTTCTTAGCACAACCCTGCCCATACCAAAACTTCTTCCTGATACCAATAAGTGTCTATTACCAAAATGATTTCACAGTTCAGTATCATCAGACATCCAAGGACACTAGGGACTTGTTGTCTATCGCTTGACTATTCTTGCTAGAAATTTACTTGTTTTCTTTAAAAGAAAAAAACTGAATTTGGATAAAAATCTTTTATTTGAATAAAAATGTCATAAAAACATTCTTTTGAATTTAGCATGACACTCATGTAATTTCCTTTCTATATAAATTCATTGTAGATGCTTGTGAAATTTATGTTGAAAATTTAAGCCCCTGATGAAGAGAATATGAATCTCGAAACGCGTTGAGCCATCACAGAAAAAATCAATAAAAAAGAGAAGACCCTGGTATTCTCAAAAAGCAAAATGATCTATTGAATTTCTATATGAACTATTGTCAAAACTTTGAATCACTAGAGATTTTCAAAACTTTGTTTAACTCAAATAGGCTTTATGCCATCTAGAAAGTGTGCAGGGGACGCAGTTTTCCATAATTTGGATTTCTTTTTGTTCTCTATTGTATTCCGGCCCAGATACCAAGGCCAAGTCCTTCTCCCCTGCACCTTGAATCCTACTAAAACACACCCTATGAATTAGAATATTTACATAGAATTGCTATTTGAATACTGGTGTGCAAGTGTACTTCAGTGTTTTGTCAATACAGCCAATGCCCAACCGTCATTCTCATGCACAAACAATTTAAAATCCTTTTCATAATTTGGTGTGCTCAGAACTGGAGCTGAGCACAAAACAGTGTTTTTAATTAAAAAAAACAACATATTTTTATTAATTTTCAATGCGATGTATCAAGATCATTACATATAAATCTTCAATCATAACATATTGATAACCTCCCCGCACCCCCCCTGACCGAGAAAGTCTCTATCCGCGCATGTCTTCTCTAGGAAGTTCTTTTCTCCTTTCACGTAAATAAGTCCAATATCCTTATTTTGTGTGGGCACCATTGTCCGTTTGAAGAAAATCCAGTACTAATCCCCAGTCATGTCTGAATTTTCCATGATGCCCTTGGATGTTGTAGGTTAATAGTTCCATGGCCAGATGTGTCCAGACCCTTCGCGTCCAATCTACTGCCAGTGGAAGGGATCTATGTTTTCAGTTGTGTGCGATTTCCAACCATGCCCCTATTAGGAGGCCCATAAAGTTTCTCTTCTGTGTGGTACTTAGCACTTTATCCCTGGGATCCCACAAGCCTCCTAGCCATATTTCTTCTCCCGGGGGGGTTTTATCAGGAGGGCCTGAAAAAAGTACATTAGTTTCGGGAGTATTGTCATTTTTACCACTGTAATTCTACCCCACCAGGAGGTCGATTATGGATTCCATTTTAGCTGATCATTTTTTACCTTCTCCAGAAGTTGAGGGTAGTTGTGGGCATATAATTTGTCTATTTGCTCGGTGAGACTGATTCCCAAGTATTTGATGCCATTGATCGCTAATGTCAGTTGGCAATCTGTTGCCGTTGCTCTGATTTCTTCTCTTTTCCCTGCCAGGATCAACATCTCCGATTTCTGCCTATTTATTTTGAGCCCCGATATCTCTCCAAACCTCTCTATGATTTCCATTAAGTGTGGTAGGGATTTCTCTGGGTCTCCTAAAGCCACTAGCATGTCGTCTGCATATGCCACAGCTTTATGCTCCTGCCCCGCCATCTCTATACCCTTTACCACTGATAGTTCCCTAATTTTTGCCAGGAGTGGTTCCAAGTAGATAGCGTATAGAAGGGGGGAAAGCGGGCACCCTTGCTTCGTCCCTCTTTCTAGGTATACCTTGTTCGATAACCCACCATTTACCGCTATCCTTATGGACGGGGAGTTGTAATTGGCCCGGACGATGTCTATATAGCCCTTGCCCATTCCCATTTTCTGTAGGACCTGGAATAGATATGACCATTCTACTCGATCAAACGATTTCTCTGCGTCTAAGGCTACCAATGCAGCTGGGATTTGTTTAATACCTATCTTTTCGACCAGGTGCAGCACCCTTCGAATGTTGTCGTGAGTCTGCCGATTTGGGACGAATCCTGATTGGTCCTGGTGGATTATCCTTGGAAGAATTGGGGCCAGTCTTGCTGCTAAGATCTTAGTGTACAGTTTTGTGTCCAGGTTAATTAAGGCTATAGGGCGGTAAGCGGTGGGGAGTTGTTCTTCTTTCCCCTTTTTGCAGAACACCAACACTTTTGCCTCGTTCATTGTTTGGGTCACAGTTCCCTTCTCCCCAAATGTGTTATACAGGGATGTGAGTATCGGGCGAGGATATCTTTATATATTTTATAATATATGGCGGTATACCCATCCGGGCCAGGGGCTTTGTTTTTCGGGAGGGACTGTATTGCTGCATATACTTCTTCTATGGTGATGTCCTTTTCTAAGGCTTGTTTATCTTCTTCTACCAATACGGGGAGCTGGACCCCAGCTAAAAAGGCTTCTTGGAGTTCCTTTTTCGGGAGGTCGGTGGAGTACAATTTTTGGTAAAATCTTCCAAATATCTGTCCTATCTCTGCAGTCTGGGTTTTAAGTTGGCCTGACTCGTCTTTTAAAGCTCTTATTGTCTGTGTCTGCTGTTTGCCTTTCAGTTGTCTAGCTAGCAGTTTGTCCGCTTTGTTCGCCTTAACATAATACCAATGTTTTGTATACAGGAGTAACCTTTCTGCTTTTTTTGTTGCGAGTGTTTCCAACTGCCCCTGGACATGTCTTAACGTTTGCGTAAGTTTCCTGGTGGGCTTCTGGATCAGTTCAGCTTGTATCGCCCTTATTTTTACCTCTAGTTCCTTTTCCCATTGGCGGTGCGTTTTATCTTTCTGTGCTTTGAGTGCTATTAGATGTCCTCTTGTAACTGCCTTTAGGGCATCCCATAGTGTGTCCTTATTAGTTTCTGGAAGGTCATTATTAGGTAAATATTCTGTGATGTGTTCTCTTAGCGTCTTGCCCATTACCGGATCCCTAATAATATCCTCTGGGAGGGGCCAGTTCCATAGCCGGTGGTAGTGTTTTGACCAGTTTATAGTTGCCCATAGAGGGGCATGATCCGAGAGAGTAATGGGTTCTATCTCTATCTGTTTTATCTTACGAAGGAGCCCCGCCGAGACCCATAGATAATCTTTTCTCGACGCCGTGTTGTGTACATGCGAGTAGTATGAGTAACTTTTCTGTTTAGGATTGCCGTTGGGCCAGGCATCTGCTAACCCAAGATGTGTGATTTTCTGGGTTAAGTTTTTGGACGTGGCACTTTGATCCTGTTGTCTGGGTCCGGATCTATCTAAGGATGGATCCCACGCCATGTTGAAATCCCCCCCCAATATAATGTCCCCTGTGGCTTGCTGCTCTATTTTGTCCAGGATATCTCTTAGGAAGCCATCCTGACCTGTGTTGGGGGCGTAAACTGTGGCCAGTGTCAGGGGCCTGCCTTCGATTGTTATTGTCACTATTAGGCATCTCCCCTGTTTGTCTCTCCATGTGGACTTTACCTGCGGGTGTAGGGAGTCTTTGATCGCTATAAGCACTCCTGCCTTTTTATCTTGTGCGTTTGCCTTATGGATTTGGTTGAACCCCTTGAGGCGTAGCTTCTGCTTGTCTTGGGCTCTTATATGCGTCTCCTGGAGCATTACGATATCAAATGCCCCCTGCCTGATGGAGTGTTCTACTTTTTTACGCTTGACTGGGTAATTTAGGCCCCTAACATTGTGTGTCAGGATCTTTATCCCCATCGCTTCTTATGTACTAGATGCCTTCCCTTAGGTTCCTTCCTCCCTTTCGCAGTTTCTGAGTTATGCTCGGTCGTCCCCTGTCCCCAACCCCTCTACCCCCCTTGTGTTGCGCAAACCCGAACTGGCACGTTTCCCTCCTCCCTCCCCCAACTGCCCTGAGGATGGCATGATTCTCTACTGTCGCCGTGTGCTTCACGCCCTCAAACACTCTCAGGGATAACTTTGAAGGGAATCCTAAACCCTTCCGCATGACTTCAGTGGCTACCGGATCTGTATCCCCTCCCCTCCCGGCACCTGTTTCTTGGACTCTCGGTTTTCTTCTGTCTCTGTCGAGTCTCCTTGTATACTACTACGTCGTGCTTCTGCTCCTGCTTTCTCTGCACGCCCCTGGTCTTTATTTCCTTTTGCTAGGGCGCCTCACCCTCCTATTTATCGTTTTCCACTCCCCACGGATCTTTTTCGCAAAGGGGACTGTGCCGCTTGCTTGCGGGGAGTCTTCATCCTGATCCTGTAGATTTAACAGTGTCTGACCTTCTTCTCTGGAGGTTATTCTTTTTTGCGCTCCCTCCCATGTGAACAGTAGACCAAATGGGAATGTCCACTTGTATCTAATTTGGCGCAAGGCTAATTCTTTTGTTATCTGGGCCATGTCTCTTCTTTTCTGGAGCGTTGTCAGTGCTATATCCTGATACAATTGTACTTCCTCCCTATTCATTCGGATATGGTCCATTGCTCTGGCCTTTCTTAGGATCTGTTCCTTTTGTGTGTATCTCGTGAGGACCACCAACACGTCTCTCGGGCAGTCGCCTTGGGCCATCGATCTCCTCGGGTCCACCCTGTGTATTCGATCAATCGGCACTTCTTCTTCCTCCACCTGGTCGAGGATGTCTTTGAATACTTGTTGCACAGCCAATTTGAGGTCTTTATCCTCCACCGTCTCTGGCATATTTTTTATCCTGATATTTAACCTCTGTGATCTATTTTCCAACTCTTCGCACTGGATCTCCAGGTTGTGCGTTAGGCGGGCCAGTTGTTCCTGCGTTTCTGCCACTTGTTGCGTCTCTTCCTCCATGTTCTGTACAATGTTCTCTAGGGTATCTGTTCTTTCTCCTATTCCTGCAACTTCTGTTTTTAGTTCCTGCATCGCTGATTTAAATTCCTTCTTCATAGCATCCAGATGCGAGTTCATTGAGTCCATGAAATGCGCCTGAAACTCCCGAACCACGTCTTTAGATCTTCCTTCGTGGCCATCTCTTCCTGGGGAGTATCTATTTCCGGGCCGCCTTTTAGTTCTTTATGCGTTTTTACCTTGTCTGGGGTCCCTTTATCCCCCCCCCCAGAGGTGGATCAGGTTCTGGTCTTGCTTCTGATGTTGGGTCGATGGGTTTGTCTGTCCTTGCTTCCCTCTAGATTTGAACATCTAGCCCTATGCGTGTTCGCGCCCCGTGAGATTTAGTACTTTCCGAGTAGTGTTCTGTCTCAGGCCTCTCCCGGTCTTCTCCGTGTGCTGTCTGTTCAGAACGCTGGGTGTACTTCCCTATCCGGGGTCCCCTGCAGTTTGCCCCAAACTGCGTGATGCTGGCGAAGTTGTGTGGGCCCTCTCCTGTCTTTGTTCTGCCTCAGGAGGGGGGGCCCCTTCTGATAGTGGCTGTGTCCTTAAATGCTGTTGAGGAGATCACTCGCCCCCTCTCTGTGGCAGACTGTGTCACCACCCTTGCCTGCTGCACGAGTCGTGCGATTGTGATGCCCTTCTCCTGATTATGTGGAGTGCTGGGAGTGGAGGAGGGGCGATCCGATTCGATCGAGATCGCGGGCCCCGGGTGCCGGTGCTTCTTAATGATCCTGTGGGTCTCTCACCCCCTCCCCGCTTGTCGCACGCTTGAGTGGCTGTCTCTGTGGTGCCGCGTGGAGCTGCCGCCAGCCCGTGTTGTGTGTGCTCCCGAGTGCCCTGTGTCCGCTCCGCGATCCGGGGGCGGGCGCTCTCCCTTCTCCGCTTTCCCCTCTCAGGGTCCGGAAGGTGCTCACCTTTATTTCCGGCTCTTCGGCTGCCCGAGGTCGGTTATGTGCTGCCTCGGCGGGTGTTGTCTTCACTCCGCGGGGCCGCCCGAAGTGATTCGCCAGTGCGGGGCGCGTCGGGGATGCCTCCCTTCCCCCTGTTTTCTCCCCCTGCCGGGTCTGCTTCCCCAGCGAGGGTTGCCGATCTCCAGGCACGGGGGGGGGAGCTCCCCTCTTCTCTGGGTCACTTCTTGGCTCCTCTGCCGTCTTTTGGGCTCGGCGGGAAAATCTCCCATGCCGCGCTGTGTCCGTGTTCCATCCGGTCCTCTCTGCTTAGGGGTGCCGTTCCTCTCCTGTCTGCAGTGGGAGCTCCGGCGACAGGTTCAAGGGCTCGTTTCCCGAATTAATTCGATCAGGAGTTCCGCATTTTGTCACGCTGCTGCTGTGGTGCGGGAGGGGAGACGGAGCTCAGCTCAAACACGTCCTCCCTCCACGGCGGCCATCTTGAAGTCCATCACAAAACAGTTTTGAGCAGATCAAATCCATTCCAACATTCTTCACTCCATGGTAAAGGCAAAGCAACATCCTTTTTTTGTCAATGCCACCATTGGTTTAACAATCATATCAAAATTTGGTATCCACTGCCGGCAATATGAAGCCATGCCTATTATGGCTCTGACTCCTTTCTGTGTCTTTGGAATAGGCATACCAGAGACACTCTCTATCCTTTCTGGTGTCAGTCTTCTTCCCTCTTTCGAAAGTAGGTAGCCCAGTGACCCTCTTCTTCACGATATGCACATTGATTTAGCACAATTGGGCCTCCGTGCATGTTGGAATAATTCCCTCTTCCTGTCGCATTTCCTCTGCCCCTATTATTATTCGCTACCTGCTGTAGTAACACTCTTGTCTTTAAATTCACTCTATCCCTCACCTCATTGTCTTTCTCTGAATTTACTCTACTCTCATAGTATTGTGCCATGTGCACCACTTCACTTTGTGATTTTGCTTGCCACACACTTTCAGATGTCATTATCAAATTTTGGATTTTCAGTAACAATCCTCTCACATATTTGTCAACAAATAGTCTTTTCCCAGGTTCACTACTTAAGTCTTGACCACTAAAGTCTGCAAACACTTCTTCAAATTTATTAAAATAGTCAGTCGCCAATTCATCTTTGCCTTGCACGCATGCAGTTAGTTTGTCCCATATAATTCTTCTTTCTGGTACTATAACATTTAATTTCTGTACTATTTGTGCCGGTAATGCTAACATATTTGACAATGGCTTTTCACCTGCTAATCTATCTGTATCTTCTTTGATTACATTTTCGCAAGTCGCCCCCAGACTTTCATGATCATCTACATTCCTAATTTGCTTCCATATATCTGCTGGGAGAATTACAGGGAATAATAGGTAAATATTGTTCATATTAAAAAATGGACAATTTCAAATAAGATTCAATTTCTTTATAGAATCCCGCCGGATTCTTTCTTATATCAGGAATCGTTTGTTTTAAATTATTCACCTCTTGTCTAGAGAAAGGGACATGTACATATTGTGCTGTGTAACGTGCTTCTGTTACCTGCGCTGCTTGTCAATTTACACCAGGGATTTCTGTTTTCGGTACAAAAGTGGGAGGTACTTCTCTCATTGGAAATATCACACTGACTTTCTCTCCTTTCTCTCTTTTATTAAGCACTAGAGCTATATCAAGGGATAGAGCAGTCTTCCCAGTTTCGGATAAACACGCTCTCTTATATACTGTCATTAATTCAGAGGGACAGCAGTCATTTCTTTCAACATATTTATCTTGCAAATATTCAACCATTACTTGCAATGCTTTTCTTTGCATCTGTATTGTATATTGTTCAAACATTTCATACACCTCCATTATAGGAATACTAGCATCCATAATCCATCTAAGCGCTTCTCGCGTACATATTTTCATTTCTTCACTAACCGGTTTTGATGGCGGGTAAAATCACTGCTGTACATATGTTGCTGACCCTGGTCTCCCTTTCTTCACCTCTTTGTACCGAAATTTCAGGAGCAGAAAACATGTCTGAATATAATTCATCAAGTTCATACTTTCTCTCAATCGTGAAAAGGCATTCAAATCCCGCAGCTTCTGCGGCGGCACCATACCAGTTAATTGCTTCCACCCTTCCATAGGATATTCTCCCATGCATTCCAACAATACCTGTTTTTCGCTGAGCTTCTTATAATCATACATCAACCCCAGCGTTGGTCCCTCATCATTTCCTTCGATGTACATTTCTGCCTGTTCTTTCAGTTCTCTCTTTCTCTCCCTGCTGACCACACTATGGGTTATTCTAGCGTTCCCTCTCTGTGCAGGCCCCGCCTCTCCGGCACTGCCTTCTCTGATAGCTGCCAATTCAAGCTCGGTAGGTGGAGGGGGAAATGGGATCACATGTTCAGGAGGGGCTGGTGCAGCTGGAACAACTTGAAGGCGGGACTGGCAACTGAGGCTGAGCAATGGGCACTTGTGTATTTGGTTCAATTTTACTTTTAGGGTGTTCTTGCCTTTTTTCATTTAAAATCTTATTAATTAGTTCATCTGATGCATGCAACTCTTGTTGTGGATATATTTTTGTCTATGCCCAATTTAAGACTCCTATCTGCCCTTCTGATATCCTCATCCCATTGTTTTTCTTCCTGTTCTAGCGCTCTGTCTGATTTGTGCCTACGCGCATGTTTATCCCTACTTCTTAAACAGAGGTTAGCTTCTTTCTTCTAGTCTCTAATGATGTCAAATGTCGCAGGGCGGGCTTTCTTGTGCAGCAGTATTGATTCCAAATGCTCTATTCGCGGCATCTCAAAACTACCATCTTTCGGCCATTGCAAATCTTCTACGTGTCTGGTTTGCCTATGCCAAATTTCACAAAACATTATTGACCCTATTCCAAACTTCACATACATCTCAAATGCTGGCAACCCTACGGGTGGCACAGCCTGGCCAGTTTCCAAAGATTGTCTACCGCAGTGGAAAAATCCCACTAGACAGGAAGACAATTTCCCAGGCATGTTTGATCTTATTCGTACCTTACCCTGGGCGTTTGATCTTGCAAGAGCAACTCCTAACCAATATCAGGGCTGTTTACGAATCGGGGCACGACTCACCTGATCAATCAGCTCGTCTCTCAAGAAGCAATTTGTCCGTATACAGACGCAACCATATCGTCGTGAGTGCGTATCTGGCTCAATCTGCCTTGTTTCGAGACCCTCGCCTTCTTGCTCTCTGGGCAGGTGCGTCGATCAGGGACCGGTTGTGTACAGATCTGCAAAGGAGTCTCATCACTTTCACAGGGGCGCCCCGAACACATCTCGATCCCGGCTCGACGGCCTCGTCCTCGATTCGTTTTTTCTTCCTTCTTCAAATTTCAACGTACAGGATGGAGCAAACGGGGGAGGGTGCCTGTTCGGGCGCCATTTTCTGACGGGCCCTGAAGACCCTCACATATGGAAACAAGGCACAATCACTATACACGAATTGATATGCCAGACATGAGGTTCAAACCCCAAAATCTAGGGTTTATTGCAAAGCAAATAGTCTCAGTCGGGCGACTGGATCTCACGTCTCCCACCGTGTGTCACCCAGACCTTGTGAGATGCAAGAGAGCGAGCATTCTACAACAGTGACATATATACAAAAAGACCACCATATTATCAGTTTGTGACACATCAAAACCGCCCATGATATATCTTCCTGAGCAAGGGTTTGGTGATTGACAATTATGACAAGTATGACACCTTTTAAGACATTAATTTAGCAACAGTTGCAATCTGTAAAGGCGCAGACACTATTCTTTGTTACAGAGAATATAATGCTCTTTTTCAGTGAGCCAACTGTGTTCGTAGGAGAGACACATTCCAAGACCTGCTATCTTCTAGTTTCTATTCTTGAGCTAGAGGTCAGCTCGATCTAAAGGGGCCCAGTAAGGGGGCGCCGTGAAAGAGAGTATAATTCATGTCTTTAGCTGTCTATTTCTACAGTTTCTGCAGTTTCAGCGATACCAGTTGGCACCAGGCTTGGTGATTAAATGCCTTTCTGCTCGCCTTCAAGGACTCGTGAGGGAGGAAAACAATGTATTTCTGTCTGGCCTGGTCTCTCATATGTAACTTGTGGCCGTGCTCTGTGCTGGAGCAAAACGTGATTAAATTCCTTTTTGCAAAGCGTTTGAAGAAAAAAGCATGAGAAAGCAAAATGGCAAAATGGTGGATTCTGGGTCATTAAAATGGATGGTGGTGCTGGGCATATGATGTGGTTGGTTTTCGGCCAACATAATATACCGTCTATGCTACGGTAGAGTGTTTTTCTAGACTAACAGCATCAGCTATATTGCAGTGTTCAACCTCGCTGCTCTTATTTTAGGGAGAAGGATGGTGGGAGGTATGGAGGAAAGGGGACCATGGACTAGGAGTACATTAGTCACTCTGGTATGTAACACTTAATTACTCCTACATCCTGCACCCTTTCCTCCATCCTGTATGGGCGACTACAACTGATGAAAACGCCCTGAGAGGAGCGCTTAATACTTTATGCAAACAGATTACGGAGGACAGCCTGATCAAATGCTGTGTCAGCCGTGGCACTGGTATCCAGACAATGGTGCTTGTAGAAGGCCGATGAGGTGGCCCATGTCGCTACTCTGCTAATTACTTGCCACGGTACATGACGTTGGAAGGCAACAGCCGCTGCCTTGGCCCTTATACCGTGAGCGTGCATGCGCCTTGGTGACTCTTTGCGCAGAGCCTTGTATGCCTCTTGGATGGCAGCAGTCATCCATCTGGCTATTGAAGCCTTAAACGCTTGTTGTCCAGGCCTTGAGCCTCCAAATGTGACAAATAAGGCATTGCTCTTGCGAAAGGTCCTGTAGAATTTTAAAGTTCTTCTGATATCCAAACAGTGGAAAGCCTTTTCAGCGTCTTCCTTGGGGTTTGGAAAGAAATTGGGGAGCACAATCTCTTCTTTAATGTAGAAAGAGGAGACCACTTTTTGTAGAAACCTGGGGTGCGTGAAAAGTACAACCTTGTCCCAATGAAACATAGTGTAGGGCTCGGAAGCCACCAGAGCCTGAATCTCGCTAGCTCTGCGAGCTGAAGTAAGACCCACTAGTAGCGCTGTTTGGAGCGTGACCAATTTCATGTCCACTGTGGCCATGGGCTCGAAAGGTTTGTGCACAAGGGCACTAAGAACAACATTAAGATCCCAGACTGGGTGCAGGCGTCTGACAGGAGGGTAAAGCCTGGTCAACCTCTCTAGATGCCTCTTCACCACTGGATTAGTCGAAGAAAAGGTAAACCTGTCCGAGTTCCTGCATGCGCCAATGGCCGCTAGGTATGTTCTGCAGGTGGACCCCTGATCTGGCTAAATACGCTGAGAAAGACAACACCTGGTCCATAGTGCAGGATAGCAGGTCCACTCCGTTTTCCTTGGACCAGAAGCAGAGCCTGGTCCATTGCTCTTCTACCGCTTTTGAGTAGCGTGGCTCCCTAGATGATTTCTGGGTTGTCTCAGGACAGTTGGAGATGTTGCAGAGTCACCTGGCAGGCTGCTAGGGCTATAAGGCCAGCCTCTCCGGGCAAGGGTGAATCATTGCCCCCCCTCTGCTGTGCAATGAGAGGGCCCTCCCCGAGTGGGAGAGGGACTTCTGGTTGGTCTGACATCTGCAGGAGGTCTGAGAACCGAGGCCTAGCCGGCCACTGCAGCTCTTTGAGGATGAGACGCAGCCACCGGGATTGTCTAATCTTGCAAACAACCTTGTGGATGAGCGGGGTAGGAGGGAAAGCGTATGCCCACATCCCATCCCTGGGGATCTGGAGTGCATCCCTGAGGGAGCCGCGCCCCGATACCCCCAGGAGGCAAAATTCCGACAAGTCCGGTTGCTCTCTTTCACAAACAGGTCTGTGATCGGGTGACCCCACCTGCTGAAAATCTCTTGAAGGACTCTCGTGTTCAGTTGCCACTTGTAATTGTGGGAGCTCATCCGACTGAGTCTGTCTGCCTCGAGGTACGATTCTCCCGGCAGATCCACCGCTGAGATCCAGATGTCCTGATGTCCTGTTCGATAGCCCGCTCCCATATGCTGAGGGCCAGTCTGCATAGGAGGGGGGATCTGGTGCCCCCCTGCTTGTTTATGTAATACATGCAGGTAGAGGTATCCGTCCAAATGCAAACTGCACTGCTCCTGATTAATGGCAGGAATGTTGTGAGTGCGAGCCAAATGGCCATAATTTCCAGCCAGTTGATGTGGTTTTGTTGGTAGGCCTTGGACCAGAGACTGTGTACTGAATGAGTCCCCAGGGTAGCATCCCACCCTTGGAGTGAGGAGTTAGTAGTCATAGTATGATCCGTTGGAGACGGTCTGAATGGTCTGCTCACCATAGGTTTGCTTCCTGCCCCCACCACGTGAGGTCCTCTGTAGGAGCGCAGATATAGGGACCAGGGCTCCTTGATGACCCGACTCCTGGTCCTCATTCACAGCCTGGTGTAGAGTATAGCCAGGAGGCATGCCACCAGTACCCCTAGCAGGTGCTGGAACCACCAGGCCGTACTTACTGTTCTGCTGAGGAAGAGAGCAACGAAAGCTTCTCCAAACCCTCTGATTCTGAGTGTCCCACAGCAATCCCAAAAACACCAGAGTTTGTGTAGAGTAGAGCTGAGACTTGTGGACGTTGATTGAGAACTCCTGTTCGTAGAGTGCAGTGATGAGTCTGATCGTTGAGTACTATACCAGCTCTGGGGACCCCTCTCTGACTAACCAGTCATCAATGTAAGGATACACATGGATGCCTTCTGACCTGGCAGGGCTGCCACCACGTTCATCAGTCTTGTGAATACCCTCGGCGCTGAGTTCAGGTCGTACGACAGCACCTTGTATTGAAAGTGCAATGCCAGGACCCTGAACCTGAGGAAGGATTGATGGGACTGCACTATGGGGACATCCAAATATGCGTCTTTCAGATCCAGGGAGCACATCCAGTCCCACCCACACAGTGTGTCTGCTATAAGCACTGGCGTCACCATTTTGAACTTCTGCAGAGGTAGGTGTAGATTCGGGAAGGAAAGATCTGCCTGGTTCTCTTTTGAATGGCAAAGATGCAGCAGTAAAAGCCCTGCCCCTGCTGAGGGAGAGGAACCTCCTCTCCACCGCCTCGCTCTCCACCAGGGAACGATTCTCCGCCAGGAGAGAAGGAGTCCTGATCTGTGGGAGAAGGGACGGAAATAGGGGCTGGCAGGGGAAGTTGGAAGACCAATGAGACCACCGAAATCACCCATGAGTCAGTGAACCGTGAGCGCCAAGCTTGACTGTGCAGGGCCAGCCTGCCCCAGACTATGGAGCTGTGGACCTGAGAAGAGCCGTCATTGCTTTTGTGGGTTGGAGGCAGAGGACTGAGAGGGGGACTGAAAAAAGCCTTCGTGTGAAGACTTCTAGTGTTTCACCTATGTTGGCTGGGTGACCTGTCCGGGTGCCTGGACTGGCGGTACTGGAAACCCCGGAAACCGCCCAAGGATCAGCCTCTGTCTGATCGGCCTCTGTCTGATCGAGAGTGGCCCTGCATGAAGGTTTTGGCCGTTGGCTTGGTGAGAATGGCCAGGGACTTGGCTGTCTGTGAGCTGCTCTTCTTTTTATCGAGTTCCTCATCCGCGGAAGAGTGAAACAAGTCACTTCCCTTGAAGAGTAGGTCTAGGATCCTGTCCTGAAGATCATGATTTAATCTGGTTGCCTTGAGCAATGCCTTCCTTCTCATGTCAGTTGCCACACAGATAGCCCTGCTCACAGTATCTATGTGCGCCAATGTGGACTCCATTATGTCCTGTGCCACAAGTTTTGCTTCTGCGAGTCCTGCCTTGAAAGAGGCTTGTTTTTCAGCCGCAATATCCAGAAGGAAGTCTGCTATCTCTCTCCACAGCCGTTGGTTAGGCGCTGCCAGGATGGCATCGGCATTGGCCTGGCTGAGGTGAAGGCCTGCATTCGAGTAGACCTTCTTCCCAAAGGCCTCAAGCATTTTCTCTTCCTTGCCTTTATTCTGGCCTGCTTTCATGCTCCTATTATAGCAGCAATTATTTTAATAAATATTTCTTTATTGGCATTTATCAAACAAGCCCCCCCCCCCTGGGGTCAGCAAAGTCTGGCTGTAGAGTATAAAGCACATGTAGTTTATGACAACACAGGGTTCATCTGATTCATCGACAGTCACTGTATGTCCAGCACTTGTACATTTTGTGGGCACCATTGTTGCACAAAATTGCTTTTCAAGAAAAGGATAACTTCGCCCCATTCAGTCCAGAATCTCTCTGAGTCCCCTTGGATCTTGTACGTAATCCACTCCATTGCTACTAAATCCCACAGTTTGCGAAGCCAACACATTGCCGTGGGGGGCTTTTTTGTTTCCAGTTTTTTGCGATAACCACCTAAGCTGATATTAGTAAAGTTTCCATTGCTATTTTCTGTGGCTTTCAGATTCCGTGTTGCTCTGGGTCTACTAGTCCACAAAGATTCTCGCCTAGAGAGAGAGGTTGGACTTCCGGTACCATTTTCTGCAAATATCCCGTAACTGCTTCCCAGAAACCCTTGATCTTGGGGCACTCCCACCTTATATGTCGCCAATCTCCGATCCCCTTGCACCCCCTCCAAAATTATTCCTGAGATGCTGAGTCATACATTTTATGTAATCTGCTAGAGGTGTAATGCCATTGTAGCATCATTTTATACCAGGCTTCTCGAAACTGTAGGGACCTGGTCAATTTTGGAATGTTCCTCCACAACTCTTTCCAATGGCCCCTGAGACTGCCTCTTTTGGTCTGGGCCTTCTTGTATATATATATATCAGATACCAACTGTTTATCATCCATGTGGGTGGTAGCGTATGCCTCGAATTTTGTCTGCGACCTAACTGCTGCCTGTCGGATCTCCTTCTGTCGTAACCAATGACTGAGCTGTATGTATTCATAGCTGTCTCCCTCCGTTAACGCTACGTGTGTCTTGCAGTCCTCAAATGACGCTATTTCCCCTTCCCACCGCATAGCTCTAATCTTCACACACCCGCTTTCCTTTCATCGACTGAATGTGCCCTTAACCGTGTCGAGGGTGACGTTAGGGTTTTCAAACATAGGGGTGAATGGGGATGGGATAGTTGACAAGTGTCCCCTTTTGATACACCTATCCCAAATGACGCAAGTGGCATGAAGAAACCTACTACGCCTGGTGCTAGGGGGCCTATCTATCCATGGAGCCACAGCAAACCTGCCAATGGGCATCCTGCCTCTGCTCTGTCCTTCCGTGCCCAGACTTTGTCCCTGCTATCTGAAAACTATTCGCGCACATTTCTTAATTGAGCAGCCTTGTAGTAACGGTATAAATTAGGCAGCCCCACTCCACCTCCCTGTCTTGGGGTCATCAGAAGATTTAAAGCGACTCTCAGGCGTTTGCCTTGCCAGACAAATCTAGAGATCAATGTGTTCATTGATTGAAAGAGGCTTCAGGAACGCTATATGAAGTGTTTAGAACTTATATAATAATCTAGGGAGGGTCACCATCTTCACCGTATTTATTCACCCTAGCCAGGAGATCTGCATCAGGGTCCACCTGGCGAAGACTGCTTGTGCCTTTTTGATTAAGTCTGGGTAATTAGCCTTATACAACGCTGAAACTCTACTGGTCAATTTTATCGCTAGATATGCTATGCTTCCCCCAGAGGGACAGAAAGAGGAGCAATTCTGAAGAGTGGTGATCACGTCTTTAGACCTCCAACATTTCTGATTTACCCATGTTTATCTTTAGTCGCGACAGCCCTTCTTGTTCCCTTAATATTTCCACCAGGGCAGGGATGGACAAGACCGGCTGCACTAATGTTAGCAACACGCGTTTCACCACCGAATGGGACGACCTTGATCTCCTGGTTCTGTCTAATAGGTTCCAACTTCTCAACAGAAGCCACCAATTTAATTGCCTCCTTCCTGGAAGAAAGAACAATGAGAGTTTTCTCAGAAATAGCTCATGCGACACCCGTCCCCATTCCATGCAGAGTTCCACAGGCATCATGTGTATCACCGTCACCATACAACATTTTTACAAAGCTACTATTCGACCTGCTGGATGATTTGGGCATCTCGTACATCAACTACGCGGATGACACCCAAGTCCTCCTCCCACTATCGGGTGTTTATGACAACGACTCCTGCATGCTGAACAAAGTCTATGTCACCATCCAAGCATGGATGGCTACCAACTATTTATGCCTCAATGATGAAAAGACCGAGATCTTATTAGTGGGCGCATCAACTTTGCTAAAGTACCTTAGCTCACACTTTTCTTCCTTCAAGATTGACGGAATACAGTTCCCAATCTCTAAGTCTATCAAAACCTTGGGCATATACCTGGAGGCATCACTCTCCTTCAAAAGACAAGTAAGCTCCATCGCAACAGCGTCGGCCTACACCGCCAAGCTGATCAACTTGGCAAGAAAATTCCTCAACACAGAGAACTGCCTAACCATTGCCAGAGCTATAACAGATGCGAGATTAGACTACTGCAATGCCCACCTCGCAGGAACGGAACCTCCACATGGAACCTAAACAAGCTTCAAATTATACAAAACAAATCCCTAAGAGCAGCTCTCAACATTTCAAAGAGAGAACATATCTCAGAGGCTAGAAAAAAAGCACACTGGCTACCTATCAGACAAAGAATCATTTTAAAGAATCATTTTCAAAACACTGACTATCGCTCACAAATGCCTAAGCAAAACAGCACCTCAATACCTACCAGAAGAAATTCTGACAGCACAACCTAACAGGCCTACCAGATTCCTCCACGCCTGGAAACTACTCACATCCAGAGTGAAAAGGGCTAAAGAGGGAGGAGTAAGCTTCCCATCTGTCGCCGCACACCATTGGAATTCCCTGCCAACTGACCTTAGAACACTTGAATCCTACTGGGCATTTCGCAAAGACTTGAAATCATGGCTCCTTGCCTGTGGAGAGGTGAGGCTGCTCTGTTGAGCATGTCAATTTAAAGCCACTCCTAGCATTTGTTGTATTAAATTGATTTCTGCTAATGTCATTTTAACCTTGTTTCACTGATGCTGCTAGAACTATTTTAAATGGGCATTTGTTGACACGGCTGTGCTTATTGCAACCCAGACTCCTCTGGAGTTCCTACTTGGGACGCTGCTCTAACGCGCAGTACTCTTTCTTTTACTGTTTAGGGGGCAGGCTTAGCCTCCCTTCCCTCCATGCTTCGGCATTTATGTGCCATGTATACAGCAGCGCAGCGGGCGGGCGCAGCGGGCATGCCGTCAGCATGCCGAAGGCGTGCTTAAGGTAAGCCCGTCTGTGCCCGTCTGTGCGCAGAGGGGACAGGACGGGCAGCACTCTCTGGGAATATCAGACACGGCTGGCTGGACCAAATGCAGTGTATTGCTATCCCACGCTCCAGTTAATACAAAATGACCTCCAGGCTTTGGGTTAGCCCCTAATATTAGGAAAGTAATACCTTTAGCCACACTGCAGTGCGCTTTACTTAATACACAATCCCTAGTTGCTCACCATATGGACTGCTATGATCTCTTGTCCTGTCAGGGGCTTGATTTTCTCTTCCTCACTGAAACATGGCTTAAAGAGACATCTGGCCCGGTGTTGGTTCAATCTCTTCCTGAAAACTATTCGCTAGTGCATGAGGATTGTGCATCCCTCCATCCGGGGCGGGGGGGAGTAGCTTTGATTTACAAGACCAACTATAAATTCACCAGTATGGTCCCTAAGCACTCCCTCAAAATGGGATGCATTCTGAGCTGCATTTCAATTTCTTTGACCTATACTATACTACAGCATTTTACACCGAATACCCAGCATTTGTGACAGCGTTACATATGAAATACCCTGATTTGATTACTATGGGAGATTTTAATTTGCCTATGGAACAAGTTACTTACCTGTAACTGTTGTTCTCCAGCATGGGTCTGGCATGGATTCACATGCTCATGACTATTCCCCGTCGTCAGGCTGGGAATCCTCCGTAAAGAAAAAATCAGTTCAGTTTCGTTTCTGAACTGTCTGTCTCCTAATAACCAATAACTGGTCTCTGGGTCATACTGCCCCCAGCCAATGACTGCCCTCTACCTAAGCCCCTCCTCTGGCAGCCATCTTCAGATTTGGTAGCACGTAAAGTGGCAGTAGGACCAAGAGAAGAGCCGCAGAGGGCTAGGAGGGAGGGTTCGCATGTGAATCCATGCCAGACCCATGCTGGAGAACAACAGTTACAGGTAAGTAACTTGTTCCTTCTCCAGGATGGGGTCTGGCATGGATTCACATGCTCATGAATACAAGAATACATAGCAGTACACATATGCACAACCATGGGAGGTGGCAAGGCTCAACATTAAGCATTTCATCAACTCACCATTAAGCATCTCTTACCTCCTCACCAGGCCCACCTTCAGGCGAACGGGTTGCGCAGCACTGCCTGGCTGACTCTGGACTCCTCCTTGGAATCCCAGTCGACGCAGTAAAATCTCGTGACGGTGTGTGTCGACCTCCAAGTAGCAGCCCTTCAGATGTCCAGCAAGGGCACACCAGACAGGAACGCCGCCGTGGTAGCAGCGATCACTCTTGTTGAATGTGCTCTCGGATGGCCGGGCAACGGTCGGTTTGCCAACCGGTGACAGTGCATGATGCAGCCGAAGAGCCATCTGGAAATGGAAGCCTTCGAGAGGGCCTTCCCTTGGTTCACAGGTCCAAAGATCACAAATATCTGTGATGTCTTCCGAAGGGTCTTTGTGCGGTCCACGTAGAACTTCGGCGCTCTAGCCACATGCAGCGAGTGCAAAGTCCTCTCGGCCGGCGACGAAGGCGACAGGAAGAAAACAGGTAATACCAAGGGCTCGTTGAGATGGAAGCCCGACGGCACCTTGGGCACGAAGGAGGGGTGCGTCCTCAGCACTACCCTTGTCTCATGGAATGTCAGGTATGGAGGTTTACAGGAGAGGGCCTGGATCTCTCCCACTCGTCGTGCGGAGGTGATGGCCACAAGAAACGCTGTCTTCCACGATAGGAATTTCCACGGTGCCGAATGCAGCGGCTCGAATGGCGGTCCCATGAGCCTGCTCAGCACCACATTGAGCTCCCACGCCGGGGCTGGAGCCTTCACCAGCGGGAATGTCCAGAACAGTCCTTTCATGTCCTTTCATGAACTCCTTCACCAGGCGATGGGACCACAGAGATGATCGCCCCGGAGTTCTGGTGTAGCGGGAGATCGCCGCTAGATGGTTTTGATGGAGGCATGAGCTAGCCCCGCCTTGGCCAGCGACAGTAGGTACAGCAGCACTCGAGGTGCCGTAATCCGCAGAGGGTTAATCTTCTTTGCGCGGCACCAGACAGAGTACCTCTTCAATTTGTGTCCATAGCACTTGAGGGTCGAGGACGCCCTAGCCTTTGCAAGCACCTCCTTGCAGTCTGCCGGCATATCGTACCCTCTAGTGCTGCAGGAGCCAGGCCTGCAAGTTCAGCGACTCCGGGTAGTGGTGGAGGATCGCGCCTCCTTCTCTGGAGAGAAGATCCGCGTCCGTCGGAAGTTTGACTGGGGGGGACGCTGACATGTCCAGAATGTCCGGGAACCAGATCTGCCTCGGCCACTCTGGTGCGACGAGGACCATCCTGCACCGGGACCGTCTGAGTTGATTGATGAGTCGCAACAGCAACGGCAACAATGGGAACGTATAAAGGAACAGGCCGTCCCAGGGGAATGAGAAGGCATAGCCCATGCTCCCCGGCTGGGGAAACCCGCTGGCGAACCTCCGGCACTTGGCGTTTGTCGCCGTCGTGAATAGGTCGATCTGGGGATTGCCCCATCGTCAGAATAGGAGATCCACTTGATCCTGCTGCAGTTCCCATTCGTGGCATGAGCGCAACTCCCTGCTGAGTGAGTCGGCGATGGTGTTCCTTATTTCTGCCAAATGGAAGGGCACCAGAAAAATCCCTTGGGCGACGGCCCAGTGCCACAGATCCTGGGCCTCCTCGGATAGGGCTGGGGATCTGGTGCCTCCCTGCTTCCGGATGTAGAACATCGTGGTGGTGTTGTCGGTGAAGATCCTTACCACCTTGCCCTTGAGGGACGGAAGGAGTGACTTGAGGGCCCAGAACACGGCTCGGAGCTCCAGGACATTGATATGTAGTGACCTCTCCTCCGGGAGCCAAAGGCCTTTTGCATGGAGATCTCCGGTGTACGCTCCCCATCCCTCCAGGGAGGCATCCGTCATCACCGTTTCCTGGTGAGCCGGGGTCTGGAAGTCCATGGCCGCCGCCAGATGCGTGCGGGTGCCCCACCACCGGATCGCTTGCCGGAAGGTCTCGTTGAGCGAGATCCTGTCTTCGAAGCTGCCCGCCGCTTGCATCCAACGGGCGTCGAGGAACTACTGTAGTGGTTGCATCCAGAGTCTGCATAGGCGCACGAGGGCATCATGCCGAGCAGGGACTTGATGGACCTCGCCCTGGCCACGTCCATGGTCGACAGACGTTGCACCTTGCCCAGGATGGCCTTTGTCCTTTCCTCCGACGGAGAAGCCAATCGTGCCACTGTGTCGAGCCTGGCCCCCAGGAACAGGGTGACTTGCGACGGTACGAAGTGGGATTTCGCGAAGTTGATCGAAAATCCCAGATCTGTGAGCAGTTGAACGGTCTTCGCTGTGTGATCGACGGCGAGTTCTCTTGACCTTTCTCGGATGAGCCAATCGTCCAGGTAGGGGTAGACGTGGATCCCCTACAGGCGCAGCCACGCCGCCACTGGTGCTAGGCACTTGGTGAACACCGTGGGCGCCGACTTCAATCCGAAGGGAAGGGTCTTGAACTGATAGTGTCGCCCTTGGACCACGAATGGCAGGAATTTTCAATATCCTTTTAGAATGGGGATGTGAAAGTAGGCATCCTCCAAGTCCAGCGAAGATAGGAAGTCGCCTTCCTCCAGCTGTCCCAGCACGTGCTGGAGGGTGACCATCTGGAACTTCTGGGACTTGATGTACATGTTTAGACGACGAAGATTCAGGATGGGCCGCCAACCGCCATTTTTGTTCCTTACGAGGAAGTATCGTGAGGACACTCTGGAGCCCCAGATCCTCTTTAGACGAGCTCGATGGCTCCCTTTTTCAGCATCGCCCGTACCTCCAGCAGCAGTTGAGGGACGTGGTTTTTCTTCCTGTCCACGGGTGGAATACGGGGACACTTCCTTAGAGATTCCAGAGTGTGCCCGCGGGCCAGGGCATCCAGCACCCAACGGTCAGTGGAGATGGACTCCCACACGCTGACGAAATTTGCCAGCCGGCCTCCCACTGGGGTGCTCAGGTGGGGGCCCGACGCTATGGCCGGTTCAGTCCTGCTTGGCTGCGGCCTTGCCGCCTTGGCCTCCTTGGCGACGATGACGAGATCCTCCTGTCTTGCCGCATCCTCTGTAGGCTTCCTGTGACGAGGAGCGGGCCGCCTGGCGGTACGACGAGGTGCCGTCGCCGAATCCTTTGGAGGCAACTTGCTTGCCTCCGGAGTTCCGAAAGTACAGCCGTCATTGTTGAAGAACACCAAAGGCCCGAGCCGTCTGCGTGTTTGCCTTGATGGCCTGCAGTGACTTGTCCACAGTCTTGCCGAACAGATTGTTTCCATCGAAGAGCAGGTCCAGAACCCTGGTCTGCACGTCCTGGCGGAAATCGGTTGCTTTGAGCCAGCCACGCTGACGAAGGCAACCGCCATTGCCCATCTGGTGAAAACTGGTGTCAGCAATGTCCGTGGCCACCGTGATGGTGTGGTCCGAAGCCACCTCGCCTTCCTGTAGGATTTCCAGGGACTCAGCCCTCTTGTCGTCCGGGAGGAAGTTCAGCAGGGGAGCGATCTTAAACCACAGCTCCCTGTCGTAGCGTGCCACAATCGCGAGGGCGTTGGCCGCTTTAATCGTCGTCGTCGCCGACGAGATGACCCGCCGTCCCATGACGTCCAATTTCTTCCCCTCGCCGTCCGGCAGGGAAGTCGAAGCTGAAGCCGTCACCCCCGCCGCTTTCTTCTTGGCCGCTGCACAGACGATTGAATCCGGGGACGGGTGCGCCCTAAAGCACATGGGGGCGGAGTCCGGGACCCGGTACTTTTTCTCGTACCAGTCCGAGATGTCGTTCAGTAATGGAACTGAGAGGACCATCTTCCTCTTGGCCTCACGCTGTTGGTAGAGGAAACCTTCCTTCTTCTGTTCTTCGGGGCAGAGCTGGAAGAGCTCAGATGCGCTGGTGATCATGGCATGGAAGGAGCCAATTTCGTCAGGCGGGGAGGCCCGTGCGGGTGGTGATGGAAGGTCCATTCCGTCGTCACCACCGTCGTCATCCATCCCCGTCGTCGCCGTCTCCATTTCTGTCTCATCCCTCGGAACAGGTGAAGGAGATGAAGGCTGTGAAGGCCGTGAAGGCTGGAAGGGAGGGGGGATGAGTTCTCCTCCGCTTGCTTGGTGGGCTTCCCGACGGTCCAGGCTCCGCTGGATCGTCCACTGGGGTTAAGGGCAACCTTGTCCTTATCTCTGTACATAAGGCCTGAATCGCCATCAAGATTGCTCCTGAGTTGTCTTGTGGCATAGGCACCGGCTGTGACGGGAGCAACGGTTGGGGAGTAGGCTCCGTCCCCTCCACGGCTCGCGGTTCCTCATCGGCACCGCTGTCAATTTCTTCGTCTGCCTCGTCGGGATCCCTCCCGTAGGACCGGACCTCCTCGAACTTCTTGTTCAGGATCTTCGCTATGCCAGCCAGCTCCTCTTCAGAGGTGGTATCTGTGTCCGTAATGGCCACCGGGCCCCCCCTCTTTTTCCGCCTGGGGTTTCACGGGGGTCTTATCGATGGGCTGAAAAGAGGATTCCCTCTGTGGTGGCAGGGAAACTCTAGGCCCTGAGGTCGCCTCCACTGGGGTAGCCTCCGCAGGCTTCGCCAGGGCCGCCACGACTCCCTCAATCGAGGCCTTAGCCGGGTGAATCAGGGCCTTCGCGACTTTGGGCGCGCCTGAGGCCTTTACCTTGGGGGCAGGGTCACCGACTCGCTCCCTCTCTACGGTCTCTGTCGGGATAGACCGGGGCTTCTCCCGAAGCTTACCCGGGTTCTCCGATTTCCTCTTGCCCGAGCCAGAGCATTGGCTCGTGGTTGATGGCGTCAGTGATAATGCGCCCTGCTTGGCAGCCGAGGAGCCCCAACGATCCATGCTTCCGGTGCCCGCGGACTTGTAGTGCTTAGCCTTTTGTTGGGCCCCCGTCGCCGGAGCGCCCTCAAAGGTCTAAGAAGACTGCTCGGACTTCCTCTTCTTCTCACCTGCTGCTGGGCTCTTCCCTTCCAGCCAGTTGGTGAGTCGGATACGACAATCCTTCATAGTATGTTCGGATATGTTCTTGCAAAACGCACAGTCCTTCTCCACGTGCATTTTGTCTTTGTGAAGGCAGTAGAGGCATCGAGAATGGTCATCCTCCTTGAAGATATTCTGTAATCCGCATCCAGGGTAGCTTCTGAACAGTTTGGATCTGGCTGTCGTGTTTCCTTTATCCTGGGCCATGTCCATGCGGGGTAGGCCTCAAAGATCTTCCGGAATCCTCCAAGAAGTGAAACTCAACGAAAACCTCACCCTTGAGGGGCGTAGGAAATTTCGAAACGGGTCCCCGTTGACCGGAAGTAGAAATGGTGGAGCTAGAGGCTAGATTGACTGAAAAAATGAGGTTAAACTCTTTGAAAAATCGCAAAATGCAGTAAAAGCTCGAGAGCTATAGCACACGGACTCCCAACACTTGAACGTGCGGTAAAAATCTGAAGATGGCTGCCAGAGGAGGGGCTTAGGTAGAGGGCAGTCATTGGCTGGGGGCAGTATGACCCAGAGACCAGTGATTGGTTATTAGGAGAAAGACAGATCAGAAACGAAACTGAAACTGATTTTTGCTTTACCGAGGATTCCCAGCCTGACGACGGGGAATATTCATGAGCATGTGAATCCATGCCAGACCCCATGCTGGAGAATAATTCCATTACTGCCAAATTGGTTGCCAATTTCACCATGTTGATGGCTGATCTAGGCCTCCGACAAGGGGTTCTCGCTCCTACTCATAAAGGTGGCAGCATTTTAGATCTTATTTGTACCCTCCTTTCTTATGCGGATATTGATATTCCTATCCCTCTTGCATGGTCAGATCACCTTTTGGTGCCATTTTACATTCCTTTCGAAGCCCCTTTTCCTGCTACTCTGAAACCTCCTATTCGCAGACATAGTTGGAAAGGTGTTCCTAAACCTAAACTGATTGATCTCCTACAATCTCATTGTAAATCTATGGAAAGTTGCTCCCTTACCACATTACAAGATGCCTTAATTACGACGGCTGATGCATTGGCACAATATAAATTGTGTAAACGACGCAGTCGCCCTCCAGAACCCTGGTTTTCTCAAAAATTCAGGGACAGCAAACTCCGTTGTAGGCAGACTGAGAGAAAGTGGTGTCTTACTTACTCTTCCAACTCTAAAACTCTCTATCGGAGCACTCTTGCTGCCTACCACACCGAAGTGATAAATGCAAAAAAAGCCTATTGTGCTCAGACTGTGGAGGGGGCTATCAATAAACCGAAGACTTTATTTGATCTAGTCCAATCTCTCTCCATGCCTAAAATAGGATAAAATGCAGTCCCGTCCTCTCAAGAGCTTTGTGACTCCATCTCTACTTTCTTTCTCTCTAAAATTACCATAATTCGGGACAACATTGCAACTGAGGCTGCAGCAAATAATGCCGTCCCGGTGCCGGTGAACCCCCACCCCCTACAGGAGGGTCCTGGCCATCTGTTCCCCTTTTTTCTAATGCGGAAGTCCTACCCACTATTCAAAAACTTAAATCTGCGTCACCTATAGATGCCATGCCACTCGCTCTTTTGCAGGGGACGTCTGCCAACCTGATTAACCATATAACCTTGGCAGTTAACATTTCTTTCTCTACTGGTACAATCCCGGGCTCACTCAAGCATGCTCTGGTGATCCGTCTGCTTAAAAAGCCCTCCTTGGACCCTGAAGTGATGGGCAACTATCGCCCCATTTCACTTCTTCCATTTTTAATGAAGGTTCTAGAGGCACTGGTATCTCCCTTTATCTCTACGTTCCTAGAATCTTCCCAGTTTCTTGACTCATTTCAATCTGGTTTTCGGCCTGACCGAGGCACTGAATCTGTTCTTAATTCAGTGATGGATGACCTTCTTCGCCTGGTTGGCCAGGGCGGTGTCGGAGCAGTCCTGCTATTAGATATGTCAGCTGCTTGCGACACCATCGATCATTCTCTTCTTATTTCCCGGCTTGTGGAAGCCGGTATTTCTGGCCAAGTTCTTGAATGGTTTAGAGCTTTCCTTATAGATCGCTCACAATCAGTTTCTCTTCCCCCTTTCTGCTCGGCGCCTGCCCCTCTTTGTTGTGGAGTCCCTAAGGGCTCAGCACTGTCTCCTATCTTCTTCAATATCTACATATCTTTTGCTCCTTATCGAATCACACATTTTGTTTTTATTCATAAGCCGACGATACCCAGATTTTGGTCCATTTGGACCTGAAAAAATCTGTAACAGCCAGTAGGCTAAAAAATGCCTGGAGGAACTTGGAACATGGATGACACTGAACTGGCTCAAGTGAATGGTAGTAAAACTGAGGTCCTGGTTGTAGGGACCTCTACTCCTCGGCTGTACTGGACATTCGACTTCTGGCCTTCGTCATTGGGTCCTCTCCCCACACCTGTCCTATCAGTTAGGAACCTTGGAGTGAGATTCTCTGCAACTTTGACTATGGATGAGCAGGTTAGCGTGGTCTGTAAATCTGGCCATTTTAAACTCTGGGTTCTTCGGAAGGTACTTCTGTCTATTCCTGTAGCTAGCCAGGCACCGGTGGTGGAAGCCTTAGTTCTCAGTGTACTGGATTATTGTAATTCACTGTATCTGGCGCAACCTGGCTATTTTACTGGACGTCTGCATCTGATCAGAATGCCGCTGTTAGATCCATCATTCGTCCACCTTTTGGAGCCCATATTGCTCGACAGGACAAGGAGGGGGAAACAAAGGAAGGACAAAATAAGGATCTTACTATGCCTTGTGTCATTCAGATCGCGCAAGTGCGGGGAAGACGAAAGGGGAGAAGTGCCAGGGGGGAGGAGAAGGGAGAAGTGCAGTTAACTCACATGTGCAGCCAGCGGGTGGCTTAAAAGTGCAGAGAGAAGGGACTGTAGGGTTGCATATACAGACCTTTAAGTGCTGGGGAGCCCGGAGGCAGTGCAAGGGCAACTGGACATGCAGGACCCTGAGCCCGAGTTCAAAGGGTGACTAGGTGACCAGTGCGCAGAGCAGGCAGGTGCATCAGCAGGGGAGAGGAAGAGAGAAAGCAGAAGGGAAAAGGAAGGTCTTGAGTTGCTTCCGGAACCAGAGGTGGTTCTGCTCAAGTTTGAGAGAGGCAGGGAGGCTGTTCCAGAGGGAGGCCCCAGCCGAGGAGATAGATCTTCCGACAACTCTCTGCTTGGAGAAGCATCTATCCCTCAGAGAGTTAGAGGCGGATGAGCAGAGAGCTTGAGAAGGAAGCTGTTTTAGACGAGAAAGTTGGAGGTAGAGTGGTCCCAGGGCCCAGCAAGCCTTGTGGACAATGCAGAGGGTCTTGAACTTGATCCTTGCAGCCACGGGGAGCCAGTGAAGAGATTTCAGAGCTGGAGAGATACAATCCTTGGGCTTGAGGCCAGGGACAATTCTCACAGTCCTGTTCTGGATAAGTTGTAAAGGTAGAAGAATAGAGGCAGGGAGATTTAAAAAGAGGCTGTTGCAATAGTCCAGCCTAGAGAGGACCAGTGCTCTGGAGACAGTGAGCTTCTGGGGGAAAGTGAGAATAGGAAGAATACCTCTGAGGAGGTGCAGCTGATAGTTTGACATCTTAGAGACATCGGAGATGTGAGGAGGGAAGGAGAGGGTGGAGTCGAAGATGACACCAAGGTTCTTAGCCGCACAGGAAGGAGCAGGGAGAGGGCGCAGTTTGGGCGACCAGAGAGAGAGAGAGAGAGGAAAGGAGGGAGAGGGTGTCCGAATGAGGAGGATCTCAGTCTTACTGGCATTAAGGCAGAGATCATTGGTGGAACACCATTCCTGAATTGCGGCCAGACCGTCTGGTATGAGAGAAGAAGCAGAGGTAGCTGAGGGGAACCTGAAAGAGAGCCAAGTGTCATCTGCATAACATTGAAAATTGGAGCAGAAAGTAGCGATGCGGTGGGCAAGAAGTGCCATGTAGTGGTTGAAGAGCCAGTGAGAGAGGTTTTGCCCCTGGGGGACACTGCAAGTAGAGAGAGAGATAGAAGAGAGGAAAGACCCCATTTGGACCTGAGAGGGTCAGTCGGTGAAAAAGGAGATCAGCTAGGCCTGGGCCTGATCAGTAATACCAAGGTTGTCGAGCAGGCGATTGAGCAGGATGGTATGGTTGACCGTGTCCAAAGCAGAGGAGAGATCAAGGAGAATGAGGAGAGAAGAGAGATTAGAGTCAAGATTGGAGAGCAAGTCTTCACATGTGTTCAGGAGAGCAGTTTCCATGCTTCTGACAATTCTGAAGCCAGACTGGTGGTCATGGAGCAACCAACAGATTCAGTATGTAGATTTAGCTGGGAGATGGCCAGCCTTTCTAAGAGTTTGCCCAGGAAAGTGTGATGGAGATTGGGCGATAGTTAACCGGAGAGGAAGGATCAGCCGAGGGCTTCTTTAGAAGGGAGTGCACAAGGGAGTGCTTAACGGGGAGGGGAAAGTTCCAGTAGCAAAGGAGTGATCACAGAAATCGGCCAAGGTTGGAACAAGGGTGACGATGTGGTCCTTGATGGTTCTGGTTGAGCAGAGGAGAACCTGCTTTGACGAGACTTTCATAGATCAGACTTGTCTAGAAACATTGTCAGGGGTGAACAGGGGAAAGGAGGAGAAAGAAGGAGGAGACGGCCTCAGACAGGCCAGGAGGGGTAGAGGAGGAGGAAGAGGAGGTAGAGGAAGAGAGGGTGGACAGGATGTCCACCCTATCCATCGCGCCCTATGTAGAAAAGGTTGTTAATCCCTGCAGGAGAAAATCAGGCTTTACTACCGTACTCGCATGTTTCGCTCTACAGATGCGGTACTCCTGGAGGTTCCTCCTTATCAACACAAGCATACTGGTGGACAGACTTTTTCTGTAGATGGCCCCAGACTTTAACTCGCTGCATCTGTCTCTCTGTCATATTCAGGATTTTTACCTTTCAACAGCTGCCTGAAAACCCATCTTTTTAACTAAGTCTCGGCTGTCCATCTGCATCGTTCAGTGCCATGATGTCTCTGGTGACAGTTGGGCTTTACAAGTGCTCAAAGGATAGATGGATATAAAGATAGATAAACATTGTCTGCAGAGGAATGGTTTAATGAAATGACTTAGTTTCATAATCACTGCTCAAGCCATGTCACATGAGGCCTGCTGTCAATACTGTCTGGAATCCCAATTACAGTCTTTGTGACTGAAAATGCACTTTTACTGGCTGTCACCTGAAAGTGATTTGCATGATAAGGTAATTTTTAATGGCTTCCTTGATTAAATGTGAACATCATAAGCTGGTCAGATAGCACAGTGAGCTAAATCCTCGACCCTGATTTCTGTGTGCAGTCTGCGGTGGCAGGTTAGAATCCTGGCAGAGTCAACTCAGCCTTTTATTCTTCCGAGGTCGATCAATTGAGTACCACTTTGTGGGATACTAATGTCTTCAGTTATTTCAGCACTCTGAGACCTGTAGGTGTGTAGCGCTATATAAGAAATACATTATTATTATCTCTGCATTTATCATGGCCACATTTTATTATATTATCCGTTTATTCTGCCTACTCATTTACTAATTCGAGTATAGATACGCCTACACTTATTCTAGGATGAACCTTTTTCTGGTGTTAAGAGCAATACGAAAGCTGCTCTTGTACCATGACCTATTTTTTATGTAAATAAAATATCAGTATCAATTACTCTGTATTCTCTCCCTTCTACTGGAGAAAGCCTACCACTCAACATGTTAATATTCAGTGACTGGATTCCCCCAGTGGAAAGGAGATACCAAGTGCTTGGAAACGATGAATGCAAGGGTGACACAGATACAAATGTTAATATGTGTTTTTGAGTGCCCATCACTTCCACCACAGTCCATGAAATCTCACGTGATATCGAGTGAGAAGCTGGTGCCACTACTTATTCATATCTACATAGTAACTGAAGGGAACCAAGATATTACAAATAGGCCCAAACAACAGTCTGATCAGGGTTGGGATGATAGTTCAGAGGCATCACTCTTGTCTTGGAAACAAGACAATGCAGAGCAACACATGTTCGAGTCCTGGTCCTGCACTTAGAGACCGTATCCAGTATTAAGGACGTTATAAAAGATGAATTAATTAAATGGTTAGTCAACAGGGAGGTAATGGTGTCACATATTAAGAAAAAGATGTGCATATCTACTGACTGTGAAGGTTACTGAATGAGGGCTTCGTTGTTACTCGTCCTTAAATAACAGTTGGCCATATGAGAGAAGTGAGACAATGGGTCCCAGTCTAGGTTATGAAATAAGAATGTGTGTGCATGAATAAATTAGAACATTTTAAATTGAGGAAATACCTATGAAATGCATGCAAGTGGATTGACATTGCTTCGAAACCATGGTTTAAGTCCGCTAACTTTACTATTGGTTTTCCATTGCTCCCGGGAATTAGGGTTGAAACCCTGATTTCTTAGATGTTGTACAGCAAGCATATTAATAATGCCCAGTGACACAACATTACGCCCTGTTAACATAGTAAGGACCCGTATCTTGTTAACGGCTGGCATATTCTGTTCCTCCGTCTGGGAGTCTGTGTTTATGGAATTCACTGTTCCATACAGTGTCACCTAAGTCACGACCTGATACTAACCGGCCCTTTATACTATTGGGATTTTATCAGTGCAACCTGTAATATAGAAGAAGTAAAGCAGCAACACAGCATGTCATAGGATAGCTTCAGCAGAGCAGAGCATGTAGCCGAGAAGGACACCACTTACTGCTTACAGGGTGATGAAGTCTTCTGGATTTCACTTCTGTATATAGTCTAGGCTTTTCCTTAACAGGTTGTCTTGCTGTTTGGAAAACAGAACAAACACACAGTAGCTTGTATTAATCAGATTTTAACATTTATCAATTATGCTGTTACTGTACGTAAATAAGATTGATGAAAATATCAGCAGCAACAATACCCATCTATTCATATTCATGGTGATACTATCCATATTTAAATGCATAGAAACCCTATTGCAAACTATGCTTTCATAGGTTCTGTTACCAGAGCTCCTGTTACAGGCGTGAAGGATGCACATGCATGAGCGTACACACTGAAGTACTCTATGCTTTTCTCCTCATTCACAAAGAAAACTGGTTTGCTCAACATGTGGAAACTTAATGCGCGTTTCATTTTTAATTCTCAAGGAGGGATGTAGGAATAGGGGTTTTTTGAAAATTACCCTCTCATCTATAGGCATGAGCAATTTCCGAAATTGTGATATTAAACATGAATAAGGATAAAACAGGAAATGTAATTCTAATGTAACAAAAAACAACACGTAAGATTTCCTGAAAAGTAAGCACGCAATTCAAAACTGACATCTGCTGCTTACTTGGGACATTGCATTTGCCTGTGCCTCAAGTCCAACGTAATAGATTTATTATATTATTTAGAGTTTCATTAGACACCAAGAGCATACAAAATACTTCAGAGCTCTAGGACAAGTAGGTAAGAAGAGGGATAGAAACAGAGCCAGCACACAGGCTTGTGAAGAATCAATTGCCCTGAGAATAAAAGGTCCTAGTTACATTAGCATCATTCTGTCTGGATGGGTTAAAACATTGAATGTACAAATGCTTAAGTGCCTCAAAGCCACACACGGAGACACGACATCTGCAGATAATATCTTGTTAGGGAAGGCCTTCCCGAAGAGGTACGTTTTAGAGCTTTCCTGAACCTCAGATGAAAAAAGTGCTTCCCTCTTGGTAATGTTCTTTGTTCTGTGGGACGATTAGTCTTCCTCCCACATGTTGTGTACTGGGCCCAGGGCACATGGTGCAGTCACACCTTTGTTGGGGGCACCCAGCTGACAATATCAGGTGCAGGGATCACCCTGTAGGTCCGCGAGCACACGGTCGGGTCGTGGCCTGGGGGCACCCATGCCAGTGGGGCAGGAGTTGCCCAGCAGGGACCCATGGCACGCACGCAGAGTTGTCCAGCAGGGGCTGTGCTAATAACAAGCAGCCAGGGACAGTATTGCCCAGCAGGGGCACTGCCATGGTGGAGGGCCCTGCAGGTAAGCCCTCTGCCTGCTACGCAGCGCTAGCATCGCGCTGCAGAAAGAAACACACAGCAGGCAGGAGACAGTTGGTGTCGACTGATAGCCAGAAACGGCTCGTCCCATGTGACCTAGCAGGTGCCATCAGCACGAGCCCTGGAAGGGACCATTACTCCAAAAGGGGTGGCACACCACACTCCTCCTTCTCCATAACAAACAAAACCAAATCAATAACAACAGACATCTCAATAAACCCCAAAATTACGAACAGTAATGCTGGCTCCATTTGGGGGTCATTGCAGTAGGGGTTGGAGCCGAATATGGCATGTGTCACATGCCAGTGACACGTGCCACTAGCAGGTGTCACATGCCATGCCCCAAAAAAAGGTTTCACGTGTCACGGTAAGTCTGTCTCTTCGTTTTTCAAATTATAATCCTCCTTTTTAAAAATAAAAATACGAAACGCCAATTTTATCCCCTTTTTAAAAAAAATAAAATTAAAAGACCCTACGAAAGATTCGAACTCATGACCTCCTGTTATGTGCACAGCTCCATTAACCACTGCACCATTAGGTCTCACGATATCAAGGGTTCAAATTCTACCTCTAATGTAAACTCTTACATGGTTCAAAGCTGCTCATTTTCTTATTTTAAGAGACATCTTAAAACAAACTGCATGTACAATTCTGAAAGTTTGTAGGATAGAAACAATTTACTGAAAGTTTTTGCATCTTGTGCTTTTCTTGCATAATACTAAATGTAAAAAACAGTTCAATCCAAAACCTGTTACTGTGTAATGCTTTAAATGTCAATCATGTATTGTGTACATGTTTTCCAAAACAGTATGGCCGCAATATTAAAGTTTGTGTGGTTGTACATTGATTCATGCGTTTCACACTTGACTGTACAAACTGTGATAAATACAGTACAACCATATCCTACTGATAATATGTATAACTTATATATCAGAGTATATACACGATCATGAAAACATAATTTACAAATGTTGCTAAATCTTCAGTTTAGGGCCCAATTCATAGAATCCAGCGCAGAAGCAGCACAAGTGCTGCACGCCGAGAAGGAGCATGTGCCATGCGTGCACCAGCTGTGGCACAAACCAGCAATTGCACGGCACGCGTATTCATGGATTTTCTGAGGCATCAGTAACCGCGGCGCAATGAACATCAAGTAGCGCCAGCAACGCCCCCAACACACCCCCATGCGCAGGCAAAAGACAGTGAAATGCCCAATACGGCGCAACGCCCCGCACCATCCGTGACCCAGCACACATCCCCCCCATTGTAATTGCATGAAAAATCAGAGCGTAACCAGCTCGCACCAGCCAAATCGCGTGAAAAGGCCCATGTGTACCCCGTCCGCACCCCAGCAAAATCGTGTACCCCGCTCGCACCAGCCAAATCGCGTGGGAAGGCCCGCACGTACCCCATCCACACCCCAGCAAAATCATGTACCCCACTCGCTAAATCACGTGGGAAGGCCCGCGTGTACCCCGTCTGCGCCCCAGCGAAATTGCGTACCCCGCTCGCACCAGCCAAATCACGTGGAAAGGCCTGCGTGTACCCTGTGATACATGCACAACTCCCCTGGAAGCAGACGCCTCCTCACGGGACAGCCAGACCCCAGCAGTGGACCATACACCGCAGGCAGCCCATACCACATGGCCCCCCATCACCCGTGACCACACCCCGCAGGCAGCCTACACCAAATGGGATCTCCACCATCACCCGTGAACATACCCTGCAGGCAGCCCACACCACATGGCCAACCCATCACCTGTGACCACACCCTGCAGGCAGCCCACACCACATGGAACCCACACCATCACCCACAACCATACCCCGCAGGCAGCCCACACCACATGGGACCCCCACCATCACCTGTGAACATACCCCGCAGGCAGCCCACACCACATGGGACCCCCACCATCACCCGTGAACATACCCCGCAGGCAGCCCACACCACATGGCTCCCCCATCACCACACCCTGCAGACAGCCCACACCACATGGGACCCCCACCATCACCCATGACCATACCCTGCAGGCAGTCCACACTACATGGGACCCACACCATCACTAGTGAACATACTCCGCAGGTAGCCAACACCACATGGGACAGCACCATCACCCATGAACATACTTCGCAGGCAGCCCACACCACACAGGCACCCCTTCACCCGTGACCATACCCTGCAGGCAGGCCCCGCCTCATGTCCCCACCCCCCACCAGTGACGGCAACCTGCAGGCAGGCCCCGCCTCATGTCCCCACCCTCCAACAGAGACGGCAACCTGCAGGCAGGCCTCGCCACATGTCCCCACCAGTGACAGCAACCTGCAGGCAGACCCCGCCTCATGTCCCCACCCCCCACTAGTGACGGCAACCTGCAGGCAGGCCCCGCCTCATGTCCCCAACCCCCACCAGTGACGGCAACCTGCAGGCAGGCCCTGCCACATGTCCCCGCCCCCCACCCCAAAACACATTGGACCAACATACAACCACGCAGCACATGCCAACTAAAATGCCACCACACACTGCATCCCCCTGGTGCACCTCAACACCCATCCATTAGTCATGCTCCCTATGTTATGTGAATCTTAACATCACACATGCATGTGCACACACATGAACAACATTGGTGAACAGCAGGGACACCCAAATGCGTCAAGGAGGAGTGAAACATGCACTAAACCGTTGAGACCAGATACCACTTCGATTTCAATGTCAAAAAAGTATATTAAAAAACATGTATCTAAGTCACCCACAGTAAAAACAACAAATTAAGCATGCATGAACCAAATGAAAAATCAAAATAAAGTGAAAACCAAAATCAATGTTATGTAAAAAATGAAAGAGTCAAAAATGTGGTCCTTGTCCATTAATGTATGTGCAAATGAAATCACATATCATGTGAAAACCATTCCAAATTAAAATCCAAATATTTACAAAGATCCAGGGTCCATGGTCCCAAAACATGTAGAAAAATCCTAAAAATACAATACAAAAATAACTATATACAAGATGCGGAGCAAAGTCCAGGAACTCCAAATAAAAAGAAAAAAACAAATGAAACCTACTCCTAAAGAACTATATACAAAGGCAGCAGGCTAGTCCATCTCCTCACCATGCTCTCTCATAGTCTCCGCCAGGGCGTCATCGAACACTGCGTCCACTTCCAGTAGGCGGGCCTCGGTTTCGCCCTCGAGGGATTGCAGGGACTCCTTCATGCTCCTCTCAAACTCCCTGCGAGTCTCCTCGAGGACCTCCACCCGCCTCTCTGCCCGACGCAGTGAATTCTCTGCCCTGGCCATGGTGAGTTGCTTCTCCTGTGATCGCTGCCGCTCTTACCCGTTTTGGCGGTCCAACACGGAAGACATCCTTGTCGTAAGGTCCACGTTTGTCTCCTGCCCGATGGCCGATACCTGCCCCTCTGATGATGAACGCCCCGAGTCCTGTTGCCTCCTTTCCTGAGCCTGCTGCTGCCAAAATGCCTGGTGCCTGCGCCATAAGGACAGCCTCCGGGATGATGATACAACCCGGGGCTGTCATGCACGTGCCCTCCTTCTTGGTGCCTGCACTTCCTCCCTTGCCATAGCTCCTGTCGCTGCAGTGACAACCTCTGCTGATCCTCCTTCGACTCCCGACTGTGGCAGGGATGTGATCTCCACCAGACTGGCCGCCGGGGTTGGGACAGGTACATAGGGGGCCCTGGTGGTATCTGGGCCGGAAGACGGCAGGGAGGAGGACTGGCGCACAGAGGAGGAAAAGGAAGAGGGGTTTGCAGCAGTGGCCAGCACATGTACCAGATTTGTGACCAGGAACTGAGCTAGCCAGTTAATGAGGCGATAGACCTCATCGTGATGATGTGCAAGCCCCCGATTGGAAGCCTGCACATCATCATAAATGGTGCCTTTACGCCTCGCAATACCGGCTAGCAACGGTTCCACCCTGTGACAAATTGATTCATCCACAGGTAGTGGAGGATCTGTTTGCGTGGATACATCCGCCACCTGCGGAGGGGTCCAGCCTGAGGCATGCCCGCAGGTGCATACTGGGGCAGTCGCAGTTCCAGGGACAAGATCAGTCACATGCCCCTCCACGGTGACCTGCACTGCCTCCGGCCCCTGATCCTGGACTGGACCACTCACACCAACCTCAACACCCCCGCTGGGCCCCATGTGCTGGGCTGATATGGCCTCCTCCTCCTCCTCCACCACCACCAACCTGGATGACTCCCCACTGTCTTCTGCATAGGATTGCCCCTGTGTGGGCTCATCTGTCCCTCCCATTGCTGAGGTGCCCACGACCAACTTCACCATCTTGGGCCTCCCCTCAGCAGCTGAGGCCATTGTCATGGACGCGGCACCAGTCTCCTCGCTCCCGGAAGATGACGGTACCTGGGAGGAGGACTGGGCCCTGCGTCTATGCCTGGTGGAGGCATCCCTGCTGCGGTGCTCCACAGCGCCTTCTCCGCCCTCTTCTTCCATCGTCACTGTGGATAGGGAAACATAGAACACAAACATCAGGCTACTGAACATATGTGTGTATGTGTATTTGTCACAATGCAAATGTACATCAGTGGTACTGTCAAAGGTCACAACCATCATCACCCTCCACTACACACAGGGAAGTGCCATTCACACACATTCACAAACATGTCTATCATTCACAACAGACATTCACATCCATGGACAAGGCACTGACACAAGATCATAATTCTGTATTCAGCTCACACACATCATGGGGCATACACATCTCATTCACACACATCACCTGACAGTCATGAGGCAGGCCATGGAGCTATCACGTCACAGTGCACTCAAGGGCAAATTGGCAGTGTGAGGCAATCAAGAACTCAAGTAACATACGTGCGGAGTGTTGGGCAGTTACACACTCACTACTCAGACACACGCACATGTACACCATGCATGTCCATGATGATCACATAAGCACCTATGCGTCACACCTCTCACATGCCCCAAACCAGACACAGGTATGCAAACATGTGCGCATCGTTACATGCCGGTGCGCAACACAGACACCATTGATGTGGGACACGCTTGAATGGACTCTCATGCAGCACTGTCAGGGACATGCACACAGACATCTGTACAGGAGGCATGCCAGACATAAGGCCAAGGTGCACACTCCAGCCACATGTCAACATGCACATGCTCAATGGTGGACAAGAATACATGAACCATTCGACTCCAGAAGGAGCACCAACTCCAAGACCTGGGGGTACAGCACTGGGTAGGCTCCAGGACCCACATCTCGTCGGTGGTCAGCCGGCCCCGGCACCTCACTCGATCATCACCAGCCTTAATGAGGCACCGGGCCTTGTTGTGGGTCCTGGACTTGAAGTCTTCCCAGCACTTGTGGACATGATGGTAGTCGCGGGGTGCCAGCCCCTCTACATTGATGGCACCCACTATGTCCCCCTAGATCTTCTTCCGTCCTTCATTGCCAACTTGCGATGGGCCGTAGAAGAGGGCATCATGATGTCCCAGGACTGGCTCTACCAGGATGCCAACTTCCCTGGGTGAGAAGCTGACAGCCCTCTGCCTCTCTGCCAGGGGGTTGCCACTTGCCTCAGATGGTGTGGTGTCAGACATGGCAACCCCTGAGGCAGGTGTGGGTGGGCAAGGTGGTCCTGGGGCTGGGCTGTGGAGCGGTGGAATGGCAGTCAGGAGTCTTCAGGATCAGCAGAGGTGCTCACAATGACAGGATCACTGGCAATGGCTGATGAGCAGGCACCAAAATGCATGGCATGTGGGCAGCAGGCACACAGAGTGGGCTGGCATCAGCAGATGGTTCGTAGGAGGCAGCTTGGGCAGTTGGAGGCAGGTAAATGGCCTTGTAGGCAGGAGCGTGGGCTTTCCATATTCTTTTGCGTGGCCAGCCGGAAACAGAGTGACTCCGCACATGCGTAAACAGCACGTTAGTCTGTAATCAGAGGAAAGGCCCTAAGCGCGTAAGTTACGTGACATGCGCTGGACGTTGAGCGTTGTCATTCAATATCGGGTTAAAGGTCTGGGTAGGACAACAGTGCACTGTACATGCTTTTTGTGGGGACGGATGCGTGAACTTCATATTTTTGTGGGTTCACACGCAAATAGTTCACTACTGTGGCAGTGCATACTTCTTGTTTTGGCGCAGGAGTTGCCTACGCGCAGACACACGTGTGATTTTTTTCATTCTACGAGACAGACAGTGAGTCGTGCACACATTTTTCCCACTGTGGTTGCCCCTGTGTGACGCGTACACCATTTTCGAGGTCATAGTATCCTATGTGTTCCTCGCGTACACATTTTTTGTGTTGCTGGGTGACACAGTGTACTGCAGGCTGTTTTTTACTCAAAGTGGGCTACCGAGGGGTCACGTACACGTTGGTTTTTGTTTTTCGGGTGCCTGAGCATTGCACAACCTGTTATTTTTTCACCAGGGGTCACATAGAGCTTTTCTGGAGCACAGTGGTACGTTTTCCATCACGTACCCTGGCCCCTTACTCCAATTTCCCAGGAAATTTGTTGGCTGCAACTCCCATTGCGCTAGTCCATCAGTGCCATGACTGGGAGGGCAACAAGTGGGAAGGCTGGCCAAGGTGGGCGACGTGGCCAGGGTGGCCAAGGTGGCCAAGGTGGTCCACGTGGGCAAGGTGTGCAGGGAGAACTATGCCCCACCCCCAAACCGGGCCAGGGAGATGCAGCAGCTGCTGACATACCCAGCACCCGTGGTCCCGGACAAGCGGTGCCATCTGCTGTCCAGAGTGCTAAAGCTGCAGCGGCAGCTGCGGCTATCACTACCCAGGCTCAGGGTCAGCCAGCCCGGACGGTAGTGGTCCCGGCACAGGGACAGGGTGACTCAATGGCCGGTTTCCATGTCCCGAAGGCCAAGACACGTGCGGTGCAAGTTCCAGGCACCGGCACCCAGGGATCTGGAGCAGCGGTGTCATCTGCTGTTCACACCGGCCAGGGTCTGGAAGCTGCAAGGGCAGCTGTAGCAACCGGCACCCTGTCCCAGGAATGGATTGGTCCCGGCCCAGTGTGACTCAGGGGCCAAGTCCCTTGTCACTAAGGCCAAGCACGTGTGGCGCAGAGTCCTGGCAACAGCACCCAGCTACTGATACCTGCAAGCTGACCTTCTGTAGTTACATTGGTGGCTGATTCCATAGGCCAGTCCACCTGTACTCCAGCCCCTACTGACCAGAGCAGTACACGCCACTCAGGGTCTGCACCACCTCACAAGAAGCAGAAGCATGCTCCAGCAGTACAGGGTAAGACCCCAGACACGGCACAGGAGTCCCACACATCGTGAATGAGGAGTTTCTGTGATGAGGAACTGAAGATACTCGTGGACTACATGTTGGAACATGGCAGTGACATGCTGGTGCAGGCAGGGAGCACACATACACCTGCTCAGTGTATGACCCCCTGGCAGTGCCTCGCTGACCGTATTAGCGTCTTGGGCTATGAGAGGCGCACAGCTGGTGATGTTGTGAAGCGTTGGAATGACTTCCAACACCGAGCAAAAGACAAGCTGGCTTCAAAGTTTGCCTCTACTCTGGTGACTGACAGTGGGTCACCACCAGAGGACGATGAACTCACTGGACATGAGGAGATCACTAGTGATTTCACTGCAGGGGAGCAGATCCAAGGCGTGGGAGACCTGCCAATGTATGAGGGAATGTCCGGTGAGTGGTGACGCGTGTGTGTACAGGCCATGTGTATGTTGCTTCGGTGATGTGTTATGATTGTCTGCCAGTTCAGGCTACATTGTAATGACTGCCATGTGCGACCCATGTGATGTTGGACTGATACGTGCTTGTTATCATGCAGACTGCATACAAACCATATGCTGCAAACAGAGGCAATCCTCATCACCACACCTGCTCCCTCCTTCCATGACACTCTCTGTCCAGCCTCTCTTGGCCCTATTCTTGCTCCAACCTGTGGTCGCGGATAGCCTGTGATGATCTTCCACTCAACTGTCGCCTTCTATCATCACATGACTGACGTCTCTGTGAGGTCACCCTGCAAGTTGCTCATCCTCAGAGGCATTCTTCCTTTCCTCTCCATCCCCCAGCAGCGCACTGTCTCCAGAGGACTGGTAATTCCTATGATGGACTACTGCAACAGGCTTTACCAGGATTTCTATGATTCTACACTCTTCCCTCTGCAACTCTGCCATTCCTGGACTGTGTGAAAAGTCCTTTAGGCTTGGTGCAAGGTATCTCCCTAGGACTGTGATGATGGCACAGGCTCACAGTGCCTACGAGCGTTCATTCCTGAACCCTGTGCATTCTTAGCAAGTCCCTATGGGTCCTGGGCCAGCAATTCCTTCAACTCCACCTGCAGTATTTACTTCATTCTCATGGTCTTTGATCATCTCTTTCTTACTCCCTCAGGGTCAGTTGCTCCTCATGGAAGTTAGTTTGTGGTTCACATCTGTGTTGAGCTGGAGCCTCCCTCTGGTACAGCCTCCCTGCCTCTATGTAACTGGAGGTGTAGCTTCTCCGGGTCTGCAGGCACTTCTGATGCTTCCTCATGTGTTGTGCTTTCTGTCCTCCTCTCCCCTGTTGTAGTCCCAGATGACTGAGAGAATGCACTTGCCACCTGCCCACACTGTCTGCTACGACACGGTACTCTGAGCAACCATTTTAACCCATGCACTGCCTCCCAGCCACCCCCACCGTTGGGTGTGGGGTTTACTGTATCCCTACAACCCACTACCAACACTTTACACATGATGACGGCACTTACCCTTACACTGCCATCAGGCCACGACATTGCATTACTGGATCTGTGTTTTTATTCATAGTTGAGGCCGTACCCATGTACTGCACTGCAGCCACACACTTCTAAACCATGTTGTCCCCTTCAATATGCCTATTCACTTGCGTGATGTCAATGTGACCTAGCATTATTGAATCCGTATGCCTGCCCTCACTGTATTACAACACCCTAGCGCTGTTGCACCCTGTGACACATGTGTGTTTTCTAATAGTGAATTCCATGAAATGTCATCTGACATGCATTGTACATGGCTCATGGTCAGGAGTATTCAACTTCCATCTGAGGCTAGTTGACAATTCTGGCATGGCTATACTACGTGCCATCTGTGTATTGGCATCAGTCATGTCTGTGGAAGGACTATGCCAGTCACATGCTTGTGTGTGATGCAGGTGCTATGCAGTATATGTGTTATTTTACCCTTTGACACACATCCATGTCTGCTTTCAGGCGCCCCTTCCCTTTCATTGACACTGCGTGCGTGGCTGACTTTGTGTCATGTGTGGTGGATGGTGCGAGGTGGTGGTGCGAGGTGGTGGAAGAGGCTGCGGTAGGGTTGGCTAATTCCTTGCAGACTTTGAAAAGTGTGTCCGTGTTATTGGATACCGCAGAGATGCGGGCTTGTATAAAGACTCTTTTCTGGGAGCAGATGCAGAGTCTATACTGCCTTTGGAGGAGGCGGCAGGCCAGTTTGTCAGAAGGTGCGCCAGAGGAATCCCATTTCTATTTGGCTGCCCTGCACTTGTGTTTAACAGAAGCTGATTTGGAGTCATACCAAGAGTTGCACTTTTTGGTAGGCTTCAATCGTACCCTCATGACAGAGGCAAGAATATAAAGAGTATTGGAAACAGAGAGGTTAAAGTTTGAGAGGGCTGTGGCAGGGTGGGAGTCAGTCGCAGGAGTGGAAGGAGTATAATAGGTGGAGGCAAAGGCAGCTACTGAGACTCTTTTCATGGGTCAGATGACCTTGGAGACGGGAGGCAGTGCCGGGCTTACCTATGCAATGGGAGAAGAGAGCTTCAAGTGAGAAGAGAGGAGAAAATGATCAGTCCAGGAGAGAGAAGTAGTGAGAGGGATAGATAGCGGAATGTCAGTTGAGAAGAGAGCATCCAGGGTGTGGCCAGCGCTGTGCGTTGGGCCAGACGGTAAGATGGAAAGAAAGGGAGAGTCGCAAAGGTTGCATAAAGGTCTTAAGGAATCAGGTGAGTCGAGATGGATGTTGGGATCACCCAGTAGGAGGAGATGAGAAGAGTAGGAAAGGAGAGAGGAGGCCAGGTCAGCCCATTACGAAAGGAAGAGGGAGGGCTGACCAGGTGGCTGATAGAAGGTGGACAGCAGCAGTAAAGAGCTTGGAGAGAGGGACAGCCTGCAGATCAGGCACTCAAAGGATGAGTAGGCCTGAGTGGGAATGACAGACACAGGGATACACTCAGGGAAGATCAATGCTACTCCCCCACCTGGTCTGTTTGGTCTAGGAAGAGAGAGTATTGTGTAGCCTTCTGGGAGAAGTGTGTCAAAGCTTGTGACAGAGCAATCCTTGAACCAGGTTTCAGTGATGGCAAGAACATCACAATCCAGGAGTTCAAGGAGGTTGCAGATGTCAGAGGAGTGTTTGACAGCTGAGCGAGTGCTTACCATGGCAATGTGGAGCAGCTTGCAATCAGTGAAAGACTTATGGGGGGAGCAGGGGACAGTGGGCCCCCCTAAGTAACGATAGTACCTGAGGGACAGAGGTAGAAGGGGGCAGAGGAGCCAAGGCCGGTAAGGGAGACAGGACCATAATGGGTGAGGAGGAAGCCGGTGCGGGAGGCACCACAGGGGGCAAGGGAGCCCCAGATAAGTGTTAGTGGGTGACTGGTTCACCCAAGAGGAGAAGGCAGATGGGATTGTCAATGTGTGGGGTGGTGGCAAGAAAGCCATGGCGAGGGTAGAATGGTGGTTAGGAGGTGGCAAAGGAGCCAAGGTGGGCACAGCTGGCATGGGAGCCAGTGCAGCTAAAGGAGCTGGTGCAAAAGGTGGAGGGAGGTTGATAAGGCGGGGGAGGAGCCTATGAAAGAGTAGAAGATTGGTTTGAGGACCCTGGACCATGATGGTACCATTGCAGTAGACATTGATGATGACCCTGGAGGTGGAGAGGGCAAGAATGACCTTGCAGTGGGTGCCACCATTGATGGGCAAAGAAGAGAAAGGAGAGAGAAGAGCAATCATATGGAGAGTCCATAGGACGGGTTAGGGAACGACAGAGTATGTCTGTGAGAGTCTCTCTGGCAGAGGAAATGACGTAGGTGCCTGCAATTGGAAGGCCTGGGTTAGAGCTCAGTATGTCCTTCTTGAGGTTCTTCCTGACAGACTTAGTAAGGGGTGAAGGATAAGAGATAGAGAAGCAGTTTGAGAAGATAGGAGGGATAGATAGCGCCGTAGCAAACTGCAGAGACTGAGGTACACTTAACCAGGCTGAGGCCACAGAGGCGCAGCGAGAGCAGAAGGTAGAGGGGGGAGACAGGGAACAAGACTGGGAGAAAAACAATGGGAGCTGGGGGAGGTAATATGCACAGAAAAACAGTGAACACGCAGAGGAAGGGGACGTAGTGGGTGTATGGCTGAGGGGAATAACAGCACAGAGGGACAATGGGACTGAGGAAGGGTGAGGGAACCGGTAGCAGACTAGACAGAGTACAGAGGGGTGGATTTGTTAACACATTCTCATGAAAAGCAGGTTATGCACACAGCTAAAAACAAATGTAAACAGGAGCAGGACAATCAAGATGGGCACACACCTAAAAACGAATTTAAAAAGCAGCAGAACAATCAAAGTGATAAATATTTTAGAGGAGTCATCGATCTGACCATGCTAACCAGAGCTTTTGCCTCAACTTCCACTGCCTCCGATGTCGACGCCCGAATACCTGGATAACCCAGCAGGTAGTCCATGGGGTTGCCAGCCACTGCATCGAAATGGACAGTTACCATGTAATCTGACAGTTGCAATCAAGTGCTCTAATGGGAGTGGTGTGCGAAGAAATGACCCTTGGAAAATTGGCAGTGGGGGTTTTGGGTCCATCACGATCATGTTAGGATGATGAAAAATGTAAAGGTGGACATGACAACACCACAACAGACCAAGGAACACCTCACACTCTATTTGTGAATGTCGCATTTCTGTTCGTATCAATGCTTTGGGAGTCCCCACTCTATGCACCCCCTATTCCAGGGTAAAGGGCCTTCCTTCTTTCCTTATGTGGCTCCTGAAATGCCTGGCCTGTTTAATATACCAGGGGACCCCAGGTTCCATGTAGCCCATGTGTCTCTGGAAATATTGTTTTTAACTAAACCCTGTCATGCTTTTCTTCTATTCTTTGTCCCACTGCTGAGATCCCACACAGTAACATGTAAAATGTGACTTGGAAGCAATGGGCCTCACAAAATGAACAACTTATCAAAATGCAACACATCACACACATCTATGACTCCAAGAAATCAACAGCCTACAGAAGGACAAACATATGATACATAGATTTTAAGAGAAAGCTATATTTCACATGGGCCTGCAGTATAAGAATATTGTTACTCTCTTGCCAACATGGACTAGGGGAAAAGCCATATAATTGCTGCCATTTCTTCCATAAAGCTGTGGCCCTGAGGGCAGTTGTCTATTTCATGCATGCCTTTGAAGGACAATAGAGGTCGTGTAGAGTGTGAGACATATGAGCCACAGCGACATTCAGAGGGACCAGTCTGTTGGGAAGTGTCTGGATTTTCCTCAGGCTGAGGCTTAAGGAAAGTAGACATTAAGGTGAAGTAGTCCCTCCGTGAAGCCTATCCCTTGACATTGACCGGGGCCCGCAGCACCGACCTGGTAGTGATGAACTTGCACATGAAATCAATAAGAGAATTGCAAGGTCCTCTCCTTTCCTTATGTAACATTAAAAAACGAAAGTACTGGCTTAGAAACCCTAAACTGTGCTTCATATGAGACTGCAGGATGTGGTTTCTAATCATATTTAGAAGCAAAGCAAGAATATGTCCTGTCAGACACTACAGTCATGTTTGTGTGCCAGAATATGCATGTCAGACCATCACATGGGCTGTGTAGCCTCTCGCACACCACCTGTGCTGAAATTACACACATGATCATCTTATCTATACCATTTATCCCTCTTTATTCAAATTTGCCACTGAGATCAGCTGGAAATTCAGCAGTCGAGGTGTACAGGACACAGCTTAGCCCCAGTCAGACCAGCATGTGCTGTTGAGTGCTGTGTTCAGCAGTGTGTTACTTACTTCAACCCAGTGTTGCCACAAACAAAGGGACTGTCTGAGGCACAGCTGAAGATCTTTGCAGATGTAGAAAGAAAATCCTGCTCAAATACGAGAGTGCAGGTGTCCGCCTCCTTTTGCTAGAGACTCCCACGATTTTAGGGACACTTGGCAGCTCTGTTGACACGCACCGCAAAGTACAAGCTAAGTACTGTTGGCTGTTCGTGACACTATCCCGGACTAACGTTTCTGATTGCCTACGCATTTCAGATGTATTGAATCCGGATCGGCACTCGTGGCGTGCTGTTTATTTCAGCCCTGGAGGACATCTTTGCTGGAGACACGCAAAGTGCCTGACCCTCCATTCAGGAAGTAGGAGGTGACTTTTGTACTTGCACGTAGGGCTCATAGTGGAGTCCATTGAAAACTGTGTGGCCGCATTGCCATTTATAGTAGGAGCCCATTTGAAAACTGTGTGCCCGCAATCATATCCATACTTGGAGCCCATTGAAATCTGTATAGCCTTGGGATGGGTTAAAACTGAGAATTAATTTTCTTATTTTTTTGAAGTCATATTTCTAAAACCCCTTATTTATTTATTTATTTATTTACTTATTTATTTCCTAGGGTGTGTGTTTGGGAGGTTGGCCCCGCCCTTGGTTTTGTGCAACGATCCGCCTACTCCAATAAATACCGGCACCTTGGCGCACCCGCGCCGCGCACCGCAAAGTACAAGCTAAGTACTGTTGGCTGTTTGAGGTTCTCGGTGCGAGGTGCCTATCCCCAAGCCTATGTGATTATTGATTTGGGATCTCTGTAATAGATTGGAACGCTCCGAGCAAGTTCCGTCAGGCCCATCGTTCCCTCTTTGCCTCGGAGCAGAGTGGAGCGGAGAGGTGTATTTTGTCCATCCTTTAATTTTTCTTGACTTGCGCGGGTGAGGGTGCATGTGGTTTCATGGTCATGTCTTTGAAGGCAGGCATGCCAAAGGGCATATGTCCGCTTAGTGCACCCTGTGTGGCGAGTCGGACGAGTAATAATGTCATAAACTGTCATTTAAGTAATACATCAACGCCAAAGGTTTTGCGAAAGGCAAATAAGGTGAAAACCGTCTTAAGTCATGGGACGGATATTAGAAAATTCTGCAAAGATCCATTACCGCCAAGGATCCAACAGCCCTTGGCCGGGGGGGGGGCGGGTGTAGGTACTCAGCTAATTACTATTAATGACTCCAATGTAAATGTGATTGATGCCTTGTCTAGGAGAAATGGTAATCATGGTAAACCACAACAGCAGGAAACAAATGCAAGTAAAAAAAACATCACGTTGGGCATAGTCCCGAGGACCATAATGGCAAATCTGAATATTTCAATAACGGACACTAGTTTGCTGAATTCGGTGCAATGTACAGCCGTTGATAATGCCTCTAAAGTGGTAGTGGAAAGTGGTGAAAAAGATGATGCCATAATTGATTTGAACTTGCTTAATTCTGGGTTTTCTGCACAATTGCTCACAGATAATTTATCGAAAACACCTGATATGTTTTCTACTATTGGTTCTGGTTATTCGAGTGTAAATGTGTCATATTGTGCTCCAACTCCGAGGAAATCTGTTACTCCATATGTGTGTGTAGATGAGGAGGCACCAAGCTGTGGGGAGGTAGGGCAGGAACCAACAGTACCCAATGATGTGGAACCATTGCAGAAAATAGAAATAGGCAACCAGGTCCCAAATAGTGTTGTACTCATGGAAATTGCGCTAAAAGCTACTCAATTTTCATTGGCTGTGCTGTTTAAATTATATGATACCTTGGCTGAACAGGTCCGTAAGCAAGCCCTTCAAATTGAGCATTTGCTTTTATGGCAAAAGAAAGCTATGCACAAATTGAAATTGAAATTTGATAATCCAAGTATAACGCGCCCTGATCTAACTACATGTTTAATAGCAGGGAACATGGGTGTTGGGGCGCGGTACAAACTTATCCCACAAATGGATTGTATTATAGGTGAGGTGTTGGAATGTAATGTGGCTGACAAAATAGCTACGCAGGAGGGTAAGTGTCCAGAGAATGAAGTTGTAGGGAGGCGATTCGCTAGTGACACTGTGATGAAGGAAGACAAAGTTGCCTATACAGTCTTCACCAAACAGGCAAAAAGTGGTACAAAGCAGAGTAACCATATGAGTAAAAAGCTACCAAAAAATCAACCAATGCCAACAAATAAGAAGGGGGCTAAAATACGAACATTTATCAAAAGTTAAGCATTCCAACTAACAATACAATCACAACTGCTCAAGCTACTGCAAAAAAATAGCACATGCGTACTTACTCAAAGGTTGATCGAACGGGAAGTGGTTCATTGCAACCAGTACTAGCACATGCCCCCCTTGATGCTCTGGTTGATGAGGTAACAGATCAGAATCTCCGGACTGGGTCCAAGAGGGATAAAGCTCCAGTTGAGAAATCCTCTAATTCTGGGGAAGTGAGGACCACTGTGCCGGGCCTCAATATAAGAGATTTCCATCGCCAGGAGATAAGAAAGGCGGTAGATGCCTACATGAGTAGCAATTTGGTGGTTAACATGGATAAGCCGGAGCCAATGCCCTCATTTAAAAAGATTAAAAGTGTTAGTTTTAAAGAACAAAGGGTGGAAACAAATTTTGTCCCACCCATAAACATACCTACAACAATAGAGTTAAATAATTTGCCTTTGGGACTGGGAGAGAACCATATGGTAAATCCAGAAATCTGCCAAAAGGCCAAAGAGTACATAAGTCCTGTAATACCTCAGAATTCCTTGATCTCACAGATTATGCCAGAATTTTTAAACATTATACAAAATGCTTTGAGTACCGGTGCAGACAAAGAAGTTCCCTGCCCTCAATGGCAGCGGTTGCAAAATTTGGGTCGGCGACTAAACCCGCGACCATTAAGAGAAAATCGCTGGCAAATTATTAATTGAGTCTGTCATGTAACGCCTCTCCGGCAGTGCAATATGAACTAAATAGAAGAGCTATTTTAGCCATATTCTTGGATATACCAAGTCTTGAGGACATTTGTTCAACAGACTTGGAGCTGAGGAATTCCCAGACAAAGGGAACTGCCAATGTGTAAGAATATGGATGAATTTGAGGTTGGTGCAAAATACAATCTGGCTTGCTAAAACTGATTTGACATTGTTGGGATTTACAGTATTCACTGAAACAACTGCAAATGCCGAAATCAAAAATGAGGTACTGCTGAATTACAATCTCAATGGTTCTAACCTTGCCTCACGGAAAAGAAATACTAAACAGGGTGAAGTGTGTAATTGTAATTGTAATCAAAGAAAAGATCGAGCCTAACTAGTACGATCAGCCGCAAATAAAAATCTGGCATTAATTCGTTGGAATACAAGGGGTTTTGTCCATCTGTTAAATAATGACAACAATGATCTAGTGCAATTCGACATAATTATGTTACAGGAAACATGGCTAATGTCGGTACCTGTGTGGGATGGCTTTGATCTTTTTTAAAATCCTGCATCACAGGCTTTGCACGGAAGACCGACGTCTGGCCTACTCATAGCCATTAAATCTAAAGGGGGTATCTGAGTGTAGGCATGGGAAACGCCGAATGAATTTCTCCAACTGGTTAAAGTAAAAGTCAACAATGAATCGTATGGGCTGATAAATGTCTCCTGGAATCCAGTGGGAATATCGGACGGGTCCTTTATCAAATCATTTGAAGACCTATGTAGTCTTATTGCAATGGACTCATCAATTTCACGAATTATAATTGCTGGAGATTTTAATTTGGATTGCACCAATGACCAGCCCTTAAAGTATAATCCAAGACTGAATAAATGGGCTGAATTGTCTCATCAAATAATTTGATACGGTTGAATGGTGCTTTTCCTTCCGATATTCCCCCTCATCCAACTTGGCATCGTGGTGGTAGTGTTTCCATAATTGACTTTATTTATGTGAATATGAATATGTTTGAGGCGATCAATAAGTTTTGCATTGTGGAAAATACACAGAATGATCACAACCAACTTGTGATGCAATGGACAGTCAGTGGCGAACCAACAACCGGACAAAAAAAATCTAATGAGAGTAAATCTTGTTGTAAATAATAATGGTAATAGGCTATGATGGTCGGAGAGATCGTTAAAATGGCTCAAAGATCAACTTGAAAGTCAAAGGTGTACAGGGGGGAATAATTTGCACCCGTGTTATGCTGACATGTTACAATACCTTCAAGCCGACGGAAGAGGCAAAGGAGGGTGTAGGGATCACCTAGATCGTCCCCAGATACATGTGTATGATGCTGCCACCAGAGCAAGGAAGGCTGAGTATCGGCGTCAAATAAGGGCAGTTAATTGTTTGACCTTGAAGAAAGAGGACTTGCGTTGGTCCATATTAAAACAACATATACAAATTGGCTCAGAGCTACTAGAGGACTTAGACTGCAGCAGGATGGTGAAAATATGCTGGCGAAAATACAGTCGAAAAACCTAGCACAAATCTGGGCCTTATTGAGTAAGTCAACGCATTACTCACAAAACATCATGCAAGCAAATAATGTTACCGAGCAGGTGTGGTGTGCCCATATATTGGAGTATTATGCAGCCCCTTCCAACTCGATAGTGACTATTCCGCAGGATCTGGGTCCTTTTTTCCAAAAGTATGATCTGGAAGATATTAAATTCTTCATAAATAAAATCAGTAACTCAGGTGCCTGTGGACCTGATGGGTTATCAAATAGGACCTTCAAAAAGCATCCTGAGCTATAGGCCAGGATACTCTTTGAAATATTCAGGTTAATCAATATGAATCAATCCTTGCCTGCCTCCTGTACGCATACTTTGCTGGTCCCTATATATAAAAATGGTGACCGCTCGAGCCCGTCAAGTTATAGACCCATTGCGTTACTTGATGCTCCTGGCAAGATTTTTACTAGATTGGTGTTGAGAGACTTCAGAGAATGGACATTGAAGAATGAGCTACATAACCCCTTTCAAACGGGCTTTGTAGCTGGGTTGGGTACAATCCCAAATCTTATGGCACTAAACATGCTAAAAAGAACCAAGTGCTGTATATAGCGTACATATACTTTCAATCTGCTTTTGATTCGATTGATAGGAACATCTTGTATCAAAAACTAGTACAACACAATTGCCCTCAGTCTTTACGGTTGCTGATTCTGTGCTTTCACAATAACACCACAGTACAAGTAAGATTAACCTTGGATGGAAAACTGTCTGACAAATTGAATACATTCCGAGGGGTAAAACAAGGTTGTAGATTGGCCTCATCAGTCTTTAAGTTTTTCTTGTTAGAATTAGGCATGGAGATAAGATCTCTGAAATGTGACCCACCAAAATTAGGGACAGAAAAAATCTCGCCCTTATTGTATGCGGATGATCTTATTCTCTTATCACAAACTCCAGCAGGGTTACAGCGGTTGCTTGATAAGTTGAATGACTTTGTGATGAAAAACAATCTAATCATTAATTTGCCTAAAACACAGATTATGGTTTGTCCTCCACATCCTAAGACTAAAGTCAAAAATTACAAGTGGCAGCTCCAAAACAGATGTCTTTCTAAGGTAGAGCAGTATCGATACTTGGGTCTAATTTTTGCAGTCCCAGTGTCAAATAAAATTAATGAACTTGAGAGATATAATAAACTTCAGACGCTAATACAACAAGCGAAAATATTAAAAGAAAAATTTGGGAAATTTACTATCAGTCATGTAATGACTTTTTACCAACAAAAGATCATCCCTACGATATATGCAACTGAGTGTCTAATTGTGGTAAGCATAAGCTGGCAAAAATGTGAATCCCGGTTTTGGAAAGAGCTACTGATGTTACCAAAATCCGTCCTGCTGCCATTGATTAGGCATGAATTGGGCTTATTATCCCTCAAAGTACAAGTGAAGTGGAAAATGGCTGCCACACTGAGAAAAAGCATTTTAGGTCTAAAAACCTCAAATCTTTTGGGAATTATGGCAAAACATCTGCTTGCTCGTGATCAGGTTTTTACCAAAGAATGGTGTGAATATGTATTGCACGCGTTGGCCGATGCATCAATAACATTGGATTTATTGCTTGAGAATCCTGATCGAGCAAAAGCCAAAATATATCAAAATGATTGGATTGTAAATCGTAATTTATGTTTTCGATATATTGACTTTAAGTCCAATCCATTTGTACATAAGCATTTTCGAAGTATGGCAGACTATCTCTCCAAATTCCCTAACCCTCAAATGCGTAACCTATACCAAAGGTTCACGCTGAATCTGTGGCCAACACGTGAAATCCTGGTCAGAAGAAGGATGATTTCCAGAGATTTGGAATATTGTCGCTTCTGTAGTAACAAATTCAGCAAGGAAAATTTAGAACATGTTTTAACTAAGTGCCCTAACCTAGAGCTGAGGAGTAGACACTTCAGTAAATAATTTGTAAGTTCATGTAGTAACATGGAACCAGAGGCAATGTGGCACCTTTTATTTAATAATGGAAAGCTAACGGTTCGTACAGCAATCATTCATTTTTTATTGACCATTTTTCCGGATATATAATATCATTTTGATTGATCCTTGATTTTAGAGGGTGATTGCTTTGTGCTGTTGAAATTTTATTTGGTGTTTTCTTTGCATGAATTATGAATTATAACTTATACATGTATGAATTATGAATAGTATGAATTATGTTTTGAATAGTATGAATTATGACTTGTATGATGTCATAAATGTGTATAGTGATGAAATTATGATGATGTAAAAATTTGAAAGGATGATTTTATTATCCAATACAAATTTAAAAAAATTATAATAATGTAGAGGGCACTCCATGACACGATATGGAATACATTGCCAGAAAAAAGGGACTAGCCAGAAATGCTGTCTGATGGTAAACTCCATTGAGGCAGTTGGTACTGTGGTAGAGTCCAGATTGTCAATACTTTCTTTCAGGAAAGTCATGATTCTATTAAAGACACAGAGGCTCGTATTATGCATACTCTTCTTTATTAAAAGTTAAGCAGCAATCTTAAAAAGAAAAAAAACATTAAATAAAAATCAAAGAAAAAAACATTTTATGTGTCAATGTAGTCTTTGCAGTTTGAAACTCTATTGCCCTCAGGCATGACACTTGTCCTAGTCCATGAATCACAGCGTTATGGTCCTATCACCTCACAATTCCTCATCCCCAATTCCTCTTTCTTTCACTGTCTCGCTGTAGCTTCCTAATGAATGACTCCATCTCGAACAGGGTATAGCGAAGAACAAAACCTGTAATGAACCGCCTCCAACTCCAGCAGGGATCCGCCGTGTGTTGTCTGCCTGTTTAGTGTCCGCACCTGCTGTCAGGTTCCCTTGGAGGTTCAGCAGATTCCTTCTTAGATAAGTGACTGTAAAATTACTGACAAATGCAACTTGTTATGACATATGATTGATGGGAAATTGATCAGTTAGTTAAAAGAACTTTTAAACAGAAGAGGTGATTGAGCAAACATAAGACTGTCAAGTAAAGTTTAGTCTTTAATGGAAAGTCAATACTGTGATGTTTCAAAGGGTCATTCATTTTCTACAGAGACAGTGCCCCAGCTTTGAGTCTGTGATAAACCGCAGGAACTCCATTCTCTGCTGTGGCCTGGTCTCGGATTTCTCCCAATTGATGAGAAACCCCAGTTTCTCTAGGAGACTCGTCATTGGGACCATTTGCTCTGGTAGCCACATCGGATCCTGCGCCATGAGACAAATATCCTCGATGTATAAAATCAGTCTGACTCCTGAGTAGCTTTGGGAAGCACCAATGTGCTGAAGTTAGTCCGAAAAGGGAGACACGTAAACTCTCACCTTTGCCATCACCAGAGGAATTCTAAAAATTGCTGGTGCATCTCAGGAATGGGTACTGCTAGATAGGCATCCCTCAAATCTATGCAGGTTAGCCAGTGCCCTTTCTGCAAAATGTCCCTGAAGAGATGGATTTCCTCCATCTTGCAGTGTCGGTACACGAGAAAGGCGTTAAATTGTCTGAGATTATCACCGGCCTGACCTTTTGCTCCTGTTTCACCAGTAAGACATTGCTTAGGAAGCGTTGCGCCACCTGCTGCGCTGGCCTTATCGCCATTTTCTTTAGAAACTCTCCTACTTCCTTGTCCATGAGGCTTTGTTCCTCCTCTGTGTTTAGGGAGAATTCTCAAAATGTGCTAATTTCCCTTACCTTTTGAGACCCCCAGCAACTTTGCTGGATTTCTAGGATTTGATTTTTCTACCTGGGAAGAGTTTGAGCCTTTTTTTCCCACTCTTCCATGTATTTTGATGTGTGTTTTACTTTTATGTTCTTTGGTTTTGGTGTTTTAAAACAACTCCATAGGCATCATCTTTTTCTTTGTGTCACGCAACACCTTCAGTGTAGTGGCAAAGGGGTATCTTTTAGACTCCCCAAGGTCTAAACACTTTCTCTGGGACTGACTATTGTCTCCAGAGCATGTAAAGTTAAATTGACTTTACTAGTCTCTTTATATTTACTCACCCAGCACGCACTATCTTCCTATCGAGTACTGGAGGGGTTGCCTAGCATCCCCTGAGTCAAAACACTCATGTAACAGTGAAATGTTACCCTTTCCTACCATGGCTGGTGGCAGTGGTTTAGATCAAACTACCATGATTTTACCAGACCGCGAACAATGCTAGCAAAAAAACGGGTCAGCCATGTTTTTCAAGATGGCGCCCAAGACGTATCTGTAAAAACAGACTCCGGTCGACTTTTTTCGCCGTTTCTTTTAGGAAAGGTCCTTCTTGTGTTTAACCGGGTTTGGTCCCTTTGTTCATTGTCCTTTGGCGGGTTTCAGTGCTGAAGCCCTCCTCTGGCGCCTCAGTGTCTGGGGTGGACAGGATGTGAGGGAGGTGCCCGAAACTCCCTGTGCTTAGTCTCCTAGGAGACCTGAATGCACTCTGGCCTGATTGGCTGGCTGGCTGTCCGGCAACGACAGCCACCCTGCTGTGTGAGTAACAGCCAGGCTGGAATGAATGGGGGAAAACTGTTTAAAAGCAGGTCTCTGGGACTTGGAAAGCAGAGTCGACCACTGGAACGAAAGAACCGAAGAGGAGCTGAAGGAAGAGGACTGCTGCAACTCCTGGACGACCGGTGAAGCCCTGCTGCAGGTCCGAATTGCCTGAAACTCCATCGACAGAGAAGCTCTTCAAGGTTAACTTCTTCCCTCGAATTTGGTGGAACCAACCAACTCACAAGCCGCCTGGAAACCGTCCCCTCCTGGTCGAATTTTCTACAGAGTGCTGTGGAAAACCGGATAGCCAGTGGGAAGGATACCAGTTTGTGTTCTTTAAGGCACTCATACCTTAAACCGACGTTTAGCCAAGCTTGTGGCCTCGTCCCTGGGCAGTGCAGGAACCTCCCGACGTCCTCCTTCTTGTCCCCACGACTGAAGCACAGGAACAGCGAGGTCTGCTCGAACTGCCAGGAACAACTGCCTCAGCTACAGCTCTTCTTCACTTTAAAGGTACTGTGCAAACCCGGTCCGGAAATCTTTTCGACCACAGAGAAAGTTTGTGAAACTTTCCCCTCTTTGAAGGCTGGTCCTTCCCTAAAAATTTATCTAACTTTTCACCTGGCCAAATTCTTCTAAAAACCGTGGCAAAGACTTAACTGTTATCTACCAGAACTGTGCTATCCTATACAAAGACTCTGAACCATTGACTTTGACCCAGGGCTATCGAATTTAATTGCTGGTTGTAGTTAACTGAAACCCTTTGCCCTACCTATGAATGTATTTGGGCTGCATTTCTTATAACCTTGTCGTTTTACCCCTTTTTAAGAGCTGAGGGGAGCTGAACTTGTTCAGTAACTTATTGGTTGTGTATTGTGGTGTATTAGTGTATGATATTAAGCTGCTTTTGCTAGTGTAATGTTTTCTAATTGACTGTGTAAATAAATGTGTATTCTTTTACCAAGAAACCTTGAGTTGAACCAGTGTATTTGTTGGTCCCTTTGTGTAACTTGTTCTACTGCTCACTTCAACTCTTGAGATAAGTCTGGCTGCTCAGCCAATGCTACCACATTACTGTGTAGTACAGGCTTGTACCAAAGGTGAAATGGTACTGACACTTGTAGTCTTAATTGCATGCAGTGTTCCCAAAGGGTACTGCATGTGATTCTGCCTAACATTCTGAAATTGCGAAAGGGTGCTGCAGTTTAGTTTGTGCTCTTTAAAAATTACAGACAACACCCCTGCACAGTCTCCGTGACCCAAGAGTCCACGGTAAGCTCCTCTCAAGCGCTTAGGTGCATCGCTAGCCTACCAACTATCGCGGGAATTGCGCCTTGAAACACTTGTGTATAGGCGCGTTACAAATGCCATATCATATCATATCATTGCTTGCTGCTTCGCTGTGTGCATACGACTGTACTCTCACATGCTGCTGCAGTGCCAACCCCGACCCCTGCCTCTTCCACGGGAGGGGAAGGAAGGATTCAGCCTTCTGTCTTCCTGCTGTCACTAGTTGTTTCCTCTATAGGGCCTCTGGCCTCCTCAGTGGCTAGCGGAGACGCCTCTGCTTCTGCCGCCCTGGCAGGTACACAGGGCACAAACACTCTTTTTTAACAATGTCTCACCTTTGTCCAGAGCAGCAAAGGTGTTAACAAATCTGGACATGTCTTTGACAAATGCTTCTCTAAACAAAAGCCCTTTAGCTGCTGCAGTGGCCTCAGAGGATGCCAACTCCCTGAGTTTCAGGTCGATCTTTACTACAATCGATCGTCTGCACTCCGCTGCTATTGTACAGTTGGTATTACTTATTAAACAAACTGCTCTTTGTGCCCAATTAGCCAGAATATGCACATCCATAGGCAGGGCCTCTTTGGTCTCTTCCACCATTTTAATGATCTTGGCCAATGGACCTATGGAATCGGGGAGTGTGTCCTGGCATGCTATCCATGAGCGGTCAATGCCCTTTTCAGGTCCTTGGTGTGCTTCACCATGAATGAGTCCACCTCCAGAATGTCCGCTACTTTATCCGGCAGAGAAGGTCTGGGATATTGTGCCTTCAATTAGCCTCTCACCTCCTTATTTAAAGGTGTGCGCAGTCACTTGCTCAAGTACCTTTTGGCCTTAAGTGAGAGCTTCCCTTCCGAGGATCTCGGGTGGAGTAGTAGGTCTGGAAGAAAGGGGTCGACCAGGGAACTATCTCTGCATTTCTAAATGCTCTTATTGTGCCTTTTGCACGGTTCTCCTTCCTGAGGAGTGGCCAAGCTCACAGAAAGGTGAGAACTCTCAGTGCTGCTGGAATCCCATTCAGTGCCCTCTTGGTCTTCCTGTGGGCTAAGGGGTATGTCACCTTGTCCCTTCCATCACGCCTTTCCCTTAGCATGCCTCTCTTTTGTGTGTCCTTTGCATGATTCGGACAGTGGTTCGCCACTGGCCTTACGTTCCTCCTGACATTGTCTCTTGCAGGCTTTGGGCCTCACAGCTGTCGGCCCTTGCGAGAAGGCGACCCAGCCCAGGAGACAGTCCAGTTTATGGGATAGCGGCCCGATGCCTGCCCATGCTGCTTTGTCCATCAGCTGTCCCAGAGAGGGGTCTTGCAGAATGTTTGAAGGCCCGTATCTGCTATACTCGCTGTCAGAGGATTCTACTTATACCCAGGCCATATTGTGTAATGCACAGGAGACAGACAGCTAGCAGCCGCAAGGTGACGTACAGGCTTTTTATTATTAAATTTAATTTATAACATCTCTCAGTGGTCTTGAGACTATTTCTTCACTTGTTTAATGTCTTTGAAGTCATTTAAACAGTACAGTTTACATCAGCTAGTCCAGAGATTGATGACATGCTGTGGCATGCTGGAGTTCCAAGTGGCTGAAAGTTATGAAATATAACACAAGAGGCTAAGAGGTAAGATGCCTGAAGTAATTTTGAAGCAATGAAAAAACTGATTTGAAGCAGATATAAAGAAATATTTGGGTGGCATCCCACGTTAAAATTGACACTGAAAAGGAACTTTCAGGCCCTGGTGTTTAAATAAGTCATAAGAACTAGTACCAGAAATGTCCCATCTAAAGCATTGGTGCAATGGTAGAGCTTCAGACTACAGTGCACGAGGTAGAAAGCTATAGGAAGCTGTCAAATTTCAATTTTTAAAAAAAAATTCATTTCTAACATCTCCCAATGATTGTGAGGCTTTTTACTCACTTGTTTAATGTCTTTAAAGTAATTTAAATAGTAAATTTGACATCAGCTAGTCCCGAGAGGGGTGACATGCTGTGGCATGCTGGAGTTCCAAGTGCTTTCAAACATTCAATTGCTGAAAGGTATGAAACATAAGACAAGAGACTAAGAGGTGAGATGCCTGAAGTAATTGTGAAGCAATTAAAACACTGATTTGAAGTAGATAAAAAGAAATATCTAGGTGGCATGCCACGTTAGAATTGACACTGGAAAGGGACTTTCAGGCCCTGCTGTTTGAATAGGTCATAAGAACTAGCACCAGCAATCTCCCATGTACAGCATTGGTGTAATGCTAGTGTTTCACACTACAGTGCAGAGGTTCAAAGTTCTAGGAAGCTGTCGAATATCAAAGTTTTTTTTTTTTTAATTTGATTTATAACATCTCCCAATGATTGTGAGGCTTTTTACTAACTTGTTTAATGTCTTTAAAGTCATTTAAACAGTAAATTTGACATCAGCTAGTCCCGAGAGGGGTGACATGCTGTGGCATGCTGGAGTGCTTTCAAACATTCAATTGCTGAAAGGTATGAAACATAAGACAAGAGACTAAGAGGTGAGATGCCTGAAGTAATTTTGAAGCAATGAAAACACTGATTTGAAGCAGATATAAAGACATATCTAGGTGGCATGCCAAGTTAGAATTGACACTAAAAAAGGGACTTTCAGGCCCTGCTGTTTGAATAGGTCATAAAAACTAGCACCAGAGATTAGTAACTGTAGAATTGCAGACTACAGTGCATGAGGTCCACAGTTCTAGGCAGCTGTCAGAATCCAATTTTGTTTATTTTTTATTTGATTTATTAACATCGCAAAATGATTGTGAGGCTTTTTACTCACTTGTTTAATGTCTTGAAACATAAGACAAGAGACTAAGAGGTGAGATGCCTGAAGTAATTTTGAAGCAATGAAAACACTGATTTGAAGTAGATATAAAGACATATCTAGGTGGCATGCCACGTTAGAATTGACACTCAAAAGGGACTTTCAGGCCCTGCTGTTTGAATAGGTCATGAAAACTAGCACAAGAAACTTCCCATGCAAAGCGTTGGTGTAACTGTAGAATTGCAGACTACAGTGCATGCGGTTGACAGTTCTAGGCAGCTGTAAGAATCCAAATTTTTTTTTTTATTATTTGATTTATTGACATCGCAAAATGATTGTGAGGCTTTTTACTCACTTGTTTAATGTCTTTAAAGTCCTTTAAACAGTAAATTTGACATCAGCTAGTCCCGAGATTGGTGACATGCTGTGGCATGATAAGTGCTTAAACTATGCATTTTCTGAAAGTGTTTCAATATAAAACAATCCCACAATGATTGAAAGGGTATTTTTCACTTGTAGAATGTGTTTGAACTCCTTAAAACTGCACATGCCACATTCGGCTCCTACCCTTTCTCGGTCATTGGCTGGAACAAAGAATCAGACACTTAGGCAGTTACAAACATGAAGCATACATTGAGCATTCTGTACATGTTAAGGGTGACAGTAATGGTTGGTGGACTGCCGATGGCACGTTGGTAGTTCTGCCACCTATTAAGAGACCCTTTATTAATCTGGGGTGAGTGGCACTTCAGCCACTGAATGATATCATTGTCAGCTACTGGCACCATATAGAGCAGGCCGACCAAATGCAGGAGCACAGCTTCACATAAACCTTTTTAACAGGGACCACTTTGAGCATATATATGGCAAGCTGGCGCATAGCATCAAAATGCACGTTACTGACTCCACTTTAAGCATTATCAGAGCTGCAGGAAACCAGTAAATCAGTTCCAGACAGTCACACTCACAGTTTAAGGGCAAGCAAAGCCGCACCTGGGGGCACCAGGGGCCACATCAGTCTAGTCCATGGGTGGTCAGGGCAGGCAGCAGCGTAGCACTGGTAGAAATGTGTCTGGCCACTCACTTCACTCCCCCCTTTCAGGCAGGGGCACTGTTGGCATAGGAGGGCGCACAAGCACTCTTAAAAGCTACAACCCTCATGTGCTTCTGCATTGGGGCGTGTGCCATTCCAGTTAATCCCTTCTTTTCCAAAACTCTTGTGGCCAGGCACACACCTTTTCCCAAACCCTCCACGGAGCGAACACCCACCTTTTCCTTTAACAGCACTCTGGCACTCGGCCCGGGTTTGGACAGGGGGGCCCTCTCACCATTTTCTAAACTAAACTGCAACTCATGGTGAGCTGCAGCTCTTATGGTCTGTTTCAGTCCTTCTTTTCGAACATCTCTTGCAGTAGGGCACACTTTCAACGGACCGAACATTCACCTCTTCCTTTTTCTTTTCTTTTTTAATATCACCGCCACTGGGCCTGGGCAAACACAGAGAGAGCCCCATAGCAGGGTGCATGCAATACAGCAGAGTACCAACCATGAGCGTGGGCTGCTGCGCAACTTGTGGTTTCCATTTTTTCTGTCTTCTATATTCCCCTTTGTTCTCATTTGCTCCAGCACAGAGCACTTAATTTTTCACTGCCTAGTCGCCCCGGGAACCACGCTGGAGGTGCGCAGGCCACTACGCAATCCCTCCCCATTTTCCACAGAGCTCCGATGACAGGAGCACTCACCGCCGGTTGGCCCAGGAACTAAGTTGGGCGTGTGGGGGCCGCAGCGCAACTTCATCATTGTCCCTCTTTTTGTTTTTATTAACAGCTCCGACACAGAGCATTTCCATCTTCTGACGCCCGCCTGGCCCGGGATCATCCATGGGGCTTCGGCAGGGCGGCAGCATGCAGACTTGTACTGCCGCTTGCGGGAGCAAGGTCAAGGCTGCAACACTCACCTTCTTCGCGGCTCCGAATGGAGAAAACGTAATGCAGCCGCAGCATTCCATTTCAGCTGCTCCATCAGCTTGGGACGCTCAGGGAGGGCTTACCGCTTACTGTTGCACACAAGCTCCGATCATGGGGTATTTGTCTGTTTCACCACTGGTCGGCGCGGGTTGACTTAGTGGGCTGCCTGCATGACAATCTCTCCTCTTGCCTCCACTTAGAGTGTCCCCGGCCTTCACTGCCATTGGAGACATGTTTGCATAGCCGCCACACCCCAAACCTCCTGATTTCTGAATAGACTTTGTTTACTCTGCAGCCCTCCACACATTCCTCTCTCCCCTTCCCTCCACCACCCCCTCCCGGACCCCTGCGAAATAATACACTGACTTGGTTAGTGATGTATAGGCCGCAATTGCTTTATTAAGCAGGAGGTAGCTTACAGGTGCTCCATTACTTGAAAATAAATAATACAGCTTCAGGTTATTCTGCTCTGAGCCGCACACCCTTACACTCCCCACTTGTTGGCGAGCAGCATCCATTGAGCAGAAATCCATTGAGCGGAAATGACGCTGTTACTTTTCCTTTATAATGTAGCATGCCCTTAAACTTGATGGCGAGCAGCATCCGAAAAGCGGAACTGACGGCGTACTTTACCCCTTTAAGTTAGCATGCACTCCAACCTGATGGCGAGCAGCCTTTAGTTGTGCGGAGCTGAGACTGACCACTAACACTGGCGCAGGCCTATTGACTTTTATCGTTGGGTTAGAAAGTGTTCTCTGATTCTGTCTGCCTTGACAAAAGTATTGCTGATGATTTTTGCCCCCAACTCTCTTTCGATAACTCAGGTGCTAATTGTGGTTTTACCCCAGTAACATTTCTCCCCGCGGTTACGCGTATCTTTAGTAAGACCGAACTGTCATTACTGTCAAAAAGTGATCGCATATGTATCCCCGGTAACGTCTTTTGTTTCACAACACCGGTCCGAAAAATCATAAGGTACTTACCTTGAGTTGTTTCGTCCAAAGTGAATTGGTTGTGTGTAGTGTATTTTATGTGTGGTTTTAATTTTGATAGAAGTGAAGTGTTTTGCAAACAGATGGTCAAAAATAAATGTACTTTTACTTTTTAACCAAAAACCTTGAGTCAGTGTTTGCTTGAGTCACAGTAATTGTGGTTCCTTTGTGTAATCTCTACTACTACTCATTTGCTCTTGAGATAAGTCTGGCTGCTCCGCTACTGCTACCACTTTAACAGTGTAGTACAGGCTTGTACCAAAGGTGAACTTGTATTGTCACTTGTAGTCTTAATTGTGTGTAGTGGTCCCTAAGGGCACTGCACAGGATTCTGCCTAACAACCACATTTCCAACTTTATAACTACTAACTGGTACTTTGACACTCCCCCTTTTCGGCCCCGGCCTTCCTTTGCAGCCAGGTCCACTTCTTCTACTTTCCCAGTTGCAAGATCGTTAACCTTTGCCACCTTGTTGCCTGCTCCCCCTTACTCCCCGTTGGCCAGGCGTGCATGCTCTAAACTTTCCATTCCCCCACCTTCCTAACCCTGGACCCCCACTTCCAGGTCCCTATCTTATTCCTCGCCCCCAGGGTCCTGCTGCTGTACCGCTTTCTCCACCCTTCCTCCCTTGGTACCTGACCTCTGACCCTTCCACCCGGTCTCCCGGCCTACTCCTCGTTCCCCGTTGCTTGCGTGACTCCTCCCTTTTTCCCCCGCTTAGGTTTCTGTTCTCCTGCCTTCCCCCTTGCACTTGCCCCCTTCCCTTACCTAGTTGTCTGTCCCTCGCTTCCCTGGGGGTTGTTCCCCCCCTCGACTTACCTCCCCCTTTGCTCTCCCCTGGTACCCGACCACTAGTCCTCTTCCAACACCCCAAGTGGCTGTGCCGGTTTTCCGTACATGTGTCCCCTTCCCCGACAACTTGGATTCCCCTGCGCCCTGTTACCTTGTACCTGCCAGACCATACCCCCAAGCATAGTCCTCCGTCAGCCTTGATCCTTGCACCTGTCCACCTCCCATTCCTTGTGGCCGGCTGAGTTAGGTACTCTGCTGCCATCAAAGTCAGCCACTGCCAGTCCCTTGTGGATTCCAGCAGGCCTACCAGCCTGGAGTACCCTGTACCTCCATTGCAACAATCCTGCTGGATGGGCGATACCTTCTTCTTCCTGTGTTGTTGAGGTTTGAGGGTGTCTCCCACCCTTACCTGTGCTTATAAGCTTGCAAAGAGGGGCTGGCCTGGCTCGCCCCTCCCCCACCCGCCCCTTTCTCGCACCTTGCCTGCTCCCGCCCCTCTTCCTGTTCCTTGGTGCCCTCAAATCTGGCCCACCCTCCCCTCCTGCCTGCCCTATAGTTGGAGGGGGATGGAATCTTTGGCCCCAGGGGTGGCTGCTGGGGGTCTTGGCTATGTTCGCGTCTGCTTCAGCCCCCACTGCGCTTGGCGCAGCACCGGGTTTAGAAGCTACACCCCACACCACCTTTCCGGGTCCTGCATTATGTTACCTGATTCCTGAATCGACTTTGTTTACTCTGCAGCCCTCTACACATTCCCCTCTCCCCTTCTCTCCACCAACCCCCCCGCCCGGAAATAATACACTGACTCGGTTGTGGATGTATAGGACGCAGTTGCTTTATTAAGCAGGAGGTAGCTTACAGGTGCTCCGTTACTTGAATTCGGTAATACAGCTTCAGGTTATTCTGCACTGAGCGGCACACCCTTACACTCCCCACTTCTTGTCGAGCAGCATCTGTTGAGTGGAAATGACGCCGTTACTTTTCCTTTATAATTTAGCATGCACTCCAACATGATGGCGAGCAGCCTTTATTTGTGCGGAGCTGAGACAGACCACTTTTCCAACTTTATAACTATTAACTGGTACATGACACTCCCCCTTTTTGGCACCGGCCTTCCTTTGCAGCAGGGTCCACTTCTACTACTTTCCCAGGTGCAAGATCGTTAACCCTTCCCCCCTTGTTGCCTGCGCCTCTCTTACACCCTGTTGGGCAGGCGTGCATGCTGTAAACTTTCCCTTCCCCCAACCCCTTCCTAACCCCGGCCCCCCGCTTTCAGATCCCTATCTTATTCCTCGCCCCCAGGGTGCTGTTGTGCCTCCTCCCCCCTTCCTCCCTCGGTACCTCACCTCTGACCCTTCCACCCAGTCTCCCAGCCTACTCCTCGCTCCCCGTTGCTTGCGTGACTCCCCTTGTTACCCCCCCTTATGTTTCCGTTCTTCTGCCTTCCCCCTTGCACTTACCCCCATTTTCTGTCCCTCGCTCCCCTGTGGGTTGTTCCCCGCCTGACACACCTCCCCTTTGCTCCCGCCTGGTACCCGACCACTAGTCCTCTGCCAACTCCCCAAGTGGCTGCGCCGGTTTTCCATTCATTTGTCCCCTTCCCCCTTTCCTGACTACTTGAATTCCCCTGCGCCCTGTTACCTTGTGCCTGCCAGCCCATGCCACCAGTTGCATAGCCCTCCGTCAGCCTTGATCCTTGCACCTATCCACCTCCCATTCCTTCCCACCACCCGTGCATACCCTCCCTCATTCCCTGTGGCTTGCTGAGTTAGGTACTCCACCGCCATCAAACTCAGCCACTGCCAGTCCCTTGTGGATACCAGCAGGCCTACCAGCCTGGAGCACCCTGTACCTCCACTGCGACAATCCTGCTGTAAAATTCAAACACGGATTAATATATTCAACACTTTATCATCTCCTGTTCCTATCGTTTGGGTGGGCGGACGGGACCTTCTTCTTCCTGTGGAATTGAGGTTTGAGGCTGTCTCCCCCCTCTCACCTATGCTTATAAGCTTGCAAAGAGGGGCTGGCCTGGCTCCCCCCCTGGCCTTTTCTTGCACCTTGCCTGCTCCCTCAACTCTTCCTGTTCCTTGGTGCCCTCAAGTCTGGGAAAGGACCCTCCCTCTCCTCCCGCCTGCCCTATAGTTGGAGGGGGATGGGATCTTTGGCCCCAGGGGTGGCTGCTGGGGGTCTCAGCTACGTTTGCATCTACTTCAGCCCTCGCTGCGCTCGATGAATCCCCGGGCTTATCCGCCACACCCCGCACCGCCTTCCCGGGTCCTGCATTAAGTTACCTGATTCCTGAATCGACTTTGTTTACTCTGCAGCCCTCTACACATACCCCTCTCCCCTTCTCTCCACAAACCCCCCCGCCCTGAAATAATACACTGACTCGGTTGTGGATGTATAGGCCGTAATTGCTTTATTAAGCCGGAGGTAGTTTACAGGTGCTCCGTTACTTGAATTAGGTAATACAGCTTCAGGTTATTCTGCTCTGAGCGGCACACCCTTACACTCCCCACTTGTTAGCGAGCAGCATCCGTTGAGCGGAACTGACACCATTACTTTTTCTTTATAATTTAGCATGCCCTCAAACTTGATGGCGAGCAGCATCCGAAAAGCGGAACTGACACCGTACTTTACCCCTTTAAGATAGCATGCACTCCAACGTGATGGCGAGCAGCCTTTATTTGTGCGGAGCTGAGACTGACCACTTTTGCAACTTTATAACTATTAACTGGTACTTTGACACTTCCCCTTTTTCGGCCCGGCCTTCCTTTGTAGCCGGGTCCACTTCTAGTACTTTCCCAGGTGCGAGATCGTTAACCTTTCCCCCCTTGTCACCTGCCCCCCCTTACTCCCCGTTGGCCAGGCGTGCGTGCTCTAAACTTTCCCTTCCCCCAACCCCTTCCTAAGCCGGCCCCCCGCTTTTAGGTCCCTATCTTATTCCTCGTCCCCGGGAACCTGCCGCTGTTCCACCTCTTCCCCACTTCCTCCCTCGGTACCTGACCTCTGACCCTTAAACCCGGTGTCCTGGCCTACTCCTCGCTCCCCGTTGCTTGCGTGACTCCCCCCTTGCTCCGCCCCTTAGGTTTCTGTTCTCCTGCCTTCCCCCTTGCACTTGCCCCCTTCCCTTACCCCCGTTGTCTGTCCCTCGCTCCCCTGGGGGTTGTTCCCCCCGACTCACCTCCCCCTTTGCTCCCCCCTGGTACCCGACCACTATTCCTCTGCCAACTCCCCAAGTGGCTGCGCCGGTTTTCCATACATGTGTCCCCTTCCCCCTTTCCCGACTACTTGGATTCCTCTGTGCCCTGTTACCTTGTACCTGCCAGCCCATACCGCCAGTTGCATTGTCCTCCGCCACGACTCTTGGGTGGCTTCTGGTGCCCAAGAGGTCCCCCATCTGCCTCTTTGTGGGCCACCTTGCCTGTCTTGTGCCAGTATAGCCTACCTTATAGTTGGAGGGGGAATGGGATCTTTGGCCCCAGGGGTGGCTGCTGGGGGTCCCAGTGGGGCTCCCAGGCCAGGGTCCCAGCAGGGACCCTATGGCACTTATGCAGAGTTGCCCAGCAGGGGCTCTACTGATAACGAGCAGCCAGGGGCAGTGTTGCCCAGCAGGGGTACGGTCATGGTGGAGGGCCCTGCAGGCAGGCCCTCTTCCTGCTACGCAGCAACAGCATAGCTCTGCAGAAAGAACCACAAAGCAGGCAGGAGTCAGTTGGCGTCGACTGATGAGCCAGAAACGGCTTGTCCTTTTTATTCCTGTTATCACATGTGTCCTAGTACGTGCCATCAGCACGAGCCCTTGGAGGGACCATTACCCCAATAGGGGTGGCACAGCACACCACAGATTCCTCATCTTAGAAATATCTTCTCTAATGCTCGCTGTCTACGGAAACCTGTTGGTTCCTAAGGTGATGGCAGTGGCAGTATATAACGAGCCAGCTGTGCCACATGTCCTTGGTTCCACTTGGGAATTCATGCTTACCCTAAAGCTCCCTGTTTAGGAAATTCCATTGAGCAGTACAACTTGCACTTCATACGGACACTGGAGGCAAACTATCGGAGGGGTATCCTCAGATGGTCCCTGGCACAGCTCCCAATATCGGGAGGTCGACTTCTGCCTGTTCAAGCAATCCACAACCACTTTTTCTGCTCCCACAAGATGAGCAGTGGACAGACACATGTTCTCTAGAGCCTACAAGGGCAGAAGCGCACACCCTGTAAAAAGGAAGTAAGGAAAGCCATATGGCACACAGTACTAGCAGTTTGTTGAGCTCTCTTGCCTCAGACAGGGACTATGACCACTCACCGTCAGATCTCCCTGGTGAGCTACCCAACCATTCAGGGGTGTGCCTGCCACTGTGGTCAGTTTAGGTCGCGTTTCCTGGAGCCCCCCTCTTAGCAAATTGACCCACTGGATTTACCACAGCAGCAGGAATTCAGCCACCATGCTGAAGACCTGCAGTAGGACACACATGTTGGCCTGACAATTAGACCACTAACAGTGAAGAAGCCACTGGAGTGACCTTATTTCTTTATTTATTTGTTTGCAACCGTTTCTCTGGCACCAACAGGACACAGAAAGCTATGAGTCCCAGAAGACCCAGGAAAACACAGGAGGGGACGAGATTCAGAGACTAAAAGATGTTCAGTATCTGCAAGATATTTGACACTCAATCTTTGGGAGGAAAGGCCCTGTCTGTGCGGATATACAGAACTGCTGTGAAAAACTGGAGTGACTGGGATGGCAAACCCTGGGACGTCTTGCGGTTCAGTGGGATGTTCTATAGATAACCCCCCTACACGCTGCTGAATACTCTCTTAATCCACAATGATGAACTAAGGTTGCCATTTATAAAGGGACAGAATAACACATTGGGGGTGCATATTGTTCATACACCGGGGACAACCGTGTGTAAGTGGCATCTGAGTTATGCCCTGGATGCAGCACAGAAGAACAAATGACTTCCCTCAGGTAATTTTCTTTCTGATGGACGTCCCTCCCACAGATTCCTCATCTAAGGTATATTGTCCTGCAACAGCAGATACTGGAAACTTTTTCGACAGCAGGAGAGGTCTTCATCTTTGAGACAGGACATGACATTGGCACCGATACAAACAGCTTGCACCGTGCCCATTGACCTCAGCTTATTGTTGCTCAGCTGTGTTGGGCATTGTGAAAAAACCACCAGGAACCCTTTAGAGGCATTGAAAGAGTGGAAGAGGGAGAGAAGCACTCAGACTGCGGAGTTGGATGGAGGGTGATGAGGAATCTCTGAGAGGAACATCCATTATGAAGTCATTTGTTTTTCTAATGGATTGTGCCCTCCCACAGATTCCTAATCGTAGATAGAATCTGATAGCAGTGTCAATTCACTGGAAGAGGGAAGAGTGTATTCCTATTGTCCTTAAAGTTGTTGCATGGTCACTCTTCTGAACCAGGAGCCCAAACCTGACAGGCAGTCCAAGTGTGAATACAAGTTGCAGCTTGGCGAATATCTTGAGCAGGTACTCCTCTTTGGAGTGCCTGATGTGGCGGCAACTCCTCTAGTTGAATGTGCCCTTAATCCTCCAGGGATATACTTTCCTGCTAAACAGTAGTATTCTGAAACGCAGAGCAGAATCTATCTATAAATGGTTTGTTTTGTTACAGCTTTACCTGTCCCTGGTCCAGTATAACCTACAAATAGTTACTCCTGTAAAGTAAAAACATTCATTCTAGCTGTATAAAAACGTCATGCTCTTGTGGGATCCAGTTTATGCAGCCTCTCTTCCTTGGATGGATGAAGCGGAGTGTAGAAAGCTGGTAAATAGATCTTTTGGGTAATGTGATACTCTGACAGTGCTTTAGGTAAAAAGGAAGGCCACACTTTCACTGTGACCTGAGCTCTTGAAAGAGCAGATATAATAGCTACGAGGAAAGCAGTTTTCCATGTAAGGAACCTAAACGGGCAAGAATGCAACGGCTTGAATGGTTCACCCACTACAAATGCCAGTAGCAAATTAAGGTTCCAGGCCGGCACCTCAAAAGGGGTCAGGATACATATTTATCAGGCCTTTTAAGAACTGGATCACAATAGGGTGCACTGTGAACAAAGAACACTTTTCGGACGTGCGCTGGAAGCATCCAGGCTGGATGGTAGTGCTTAGCACATTGCACCCTTACCATCACTCACAAGGTCTTTAAAGCTGTCCCTCATTTACCATTCCAGGATGTGCTCAGCTGCCTCTGAGGTAACCGCCCATAAGGTAAGTGTGTATTTAGTCAGGATGCCTGTTGCATTAATGGCTTTCAGGGCCATACTGCCTGAAGCAAAAACTTTTTTATCAACACATCGCATTTCTTATAATCCCTATCCGGGAGGAGGGATGGATAGGCAGTAGATTTATTTCCTGATGTTGCTGCTTGTACTACCAGACTCTCAAGACAGGGATGCTTGTAAAGGAAATCAGGGTCTGCGGATGCTGGTTTGTGTTTCCTTATAAGATCCTTATAGACTGCTGGCGCCAAGCATGGCTTCTTCCAAACCTCTAAGAGAGGATCACTAAGCGTTGTTTGATAGGGAAAATCTGGTTCCTTTGTCGGACCCTGCGTCTAATATGTCAGTGAGGTCATATTCTATAATCTCTTAGGCAGGTGGGCCCCACCGTAGGGCATCTATCACCTTAGCCATAGTCTTTCTGTAGGTGGCATTAGGGTCTGCATGAGGATCAGGATCTGTGAAAAACACCTCTAGCGAGGTATCAATTGAACTGGCATTCTTGAGATCCCTAGCCAATTCTGTCTTATTCTGATTGGAATTCCTCAGGGGTGTTAGTCACACTAAATGGCCCAAATCCAAAAGATATGGGGAGCCTTCCTCATCAAAAATGTTCTGGAAGTAATCCATGAAATCTTTCCTTGACTGATGAGTATATCTCAACGTCAAGGTCAGGTCAACCTATGACTTCGATTCCTTTTTTTTCATACACTCCGATAACTGATAGGAAACATCAGAAGCTTTAGCTAATTTCTACTACATCATGCCCAATCCTCCAAACGCCTTCAGCTTGAAACCATGCTTGGATTGCGCAAGGCAAATGTTGGGATAGGGTCCACATAAAGAACAAACTACTTACCTCAAGTAATGTTCTTTCTGATGGATGTTCTTCCCACGGATTCCTCATCTTAGATATAAGTTTCCCTCATGCAGTTATCAGAAAAAACAATCGACATAAGGGGGTGCCATGTGACTTTGGTGTTGAGGTCTCTCGATGCTCTACATTAGTGCAACTGGGCGTGAAATCAATGGTGCTATAAATAGCTGGCACCATGCCATGTTACCTAACTTCCCTGTTTCTCCTTTTGCCTGTGCTCAGCCACCTTGGGTAAGGTAATAATAAACACTTGCAGACACTTGCACTTGCAGACATTGAAAGAGAGAAAAAATGTTAGTTTGCCTTTAGTCAGCGGGGTAGGCAGGGAGAGTGATAAGGAACCCATGGGAGGAACATCCTTCAGAAAGAACATTACTAGAAGTAAGTAATTTGTCCTTCTAATGGATCGTGCCCTTCCACAGATTCCTCATATCAGAAAGATTCTCACAGCAGTGCTTGTGATGCCGGTGGGAAAGCGGATTCCCATGATTTTTCTTCTTTTATCCCATGATGTTATATAGGATTGCTGCAAACCGAGCGTCCTAACCCGACCCGCAGGATATCTAGGCAGTAATGCTTTGAAAATATATGAAGGGAGGACCAAGTTGCAGCATGACAGATGTCCTGCACTGGTTTCTCTTTGCTGAGCCGATGTGGTCGCCACACCCCTGGTGGAATGGGCCCTTAACTGTTCAGGGACTTCCTTTCCTATGGAAATGCATAGTATTATCCATCTCGATAGTGTCTGTTAGGTTACTACCTTAAGAAGTTTATGTCCCATGTAGCCAATGAACAACTGATCAGTGTTAGGACTGATTTTCTATACTCTGGCTTGGTGGACAGATGTATAGAAGGCCAACCTATATTGTGACAGGAACAACTCTGGGAAGCTGTAGCCAAAGCAGTTTATGTAGCAGTGACAGGCTGTCTAGGCTAAGTTTTTCAGAGGGGGTGAGCTTGTAAAGGGTTCACAATGAAGTCACACAATGGGATCAGAGATTACACTTAGACAGCATGTATACAAATACAGTTCTTTATTTATAGCCAAAACACACTATAGAAAAATGAGTACTAGCAGGTTGACGTATCGAACAACACTATCAAACTAAATACATATAAACATTCACTTTGGTATAGGGAATAATACACATCAGAAACTCCTGCAAAGGAAAGGTTAGACAAGTATTATGCACAGAGATGATCCCTAACTAAAATGGTCCAATTGCCTGGGGCCTTTTGCCCAATAGTTCAGGTTACAGTTCCACAGAAGTTAGGATGCAGGAAAAAATGCAGGTAGGGTCTCTGGGGTCCAGTGAAGGGTTCGGGTTCAAGTTAGACTAATGCCCAAAAGTATCCAAAAGTCAGATGTCTTGCGCAAACAAGCAATGGCAAAGCCAATATTGTTATAAATAAGTTTTATTATAAGCCCATTGACATATAATGGGAGTATAGAGGTAGGTTAGGAACTCTGCAACTTACCCCTGTACTCCGATTCTTCCCCAGACTTGGCAGAACAAAGGAAGAGGGTCCAACATTGCTTTTACTGCCAAAAGTCGCAGTCCTCGATTCACAGGGGTTGCAGGTTCAAGCTGATCTCTTGCAAGGACTCTCGGTCGAAGAATGCAGAAAAACGCGATGTAGCACCACTCTCAGGCCTGCACTCCGGTCAGGTAGGCTATTTCGGAAGGTGGTCACCGCAGCAGGACGACAAAAAACTTTCCCTTCTATCTTGGTTACCCTTGATGCCAGGACACCGGAATTTCGCAGGAGGTAGTCCAGTAGTGACAGCCGAGGATCCCCCAAGTTTCAGACCGAAACTCAGTACGGTGACGCCAGCAGCACAGTAGCCCAAAAACGAAGCTGGTCAGCCACAGGATGATTCCAGGGCACTTCCTTACTTTTGCAAGGCACTGAGCAGACGTCGGAAATTAATGGTCCCTCCACTCCAAGGGTCGTAGCTCCTTTGCAGGACTACTAAAGATCATAAGCAAGACAGGGCTCCTCCAGGACAGCAGCAGAAGTTGGCTGCCTGGCTTCCTTCAGTCAGGTCTGAGGTTTCTTCACAGGTCTCACAGCTAGACAGGATACTTGGCTCCTTCAGGTTTCTCCAGGATCTCTTATGAATGGGTGCAGAGGTCCTCTTCTTATCCAAAAAGCTAGGTAAGACCTGAAACTCCCACTAGCCAATAGCAGGACTAGCCTCGCTGTCACTCACACAGACCCTATTCTTAACTACCTTTCCTTTGTTGCTAATTCCCTTCTTCCCGTATTTCCCCTTACCTTCCTTTGGGGTCTTTGAAACCGGGACTCCACGTGTTCAGTCTGGTGCTCCGAGGGTCACCGCTCACGGCCGGACCTCGCTCAGGTCCGTCCCCCAACCAAGCCGTGGCCTGCCTTGGCGAGCAGCCTTTTCGATCGGGTATTCCTCAACCGGGAACCCTTGACCCTTTCTTCTTGATGTGCACAGTCTGGTCAACTGCGGAGGCAATGGTCTTGCCGGGGGCGTCCTGGATCTCGCTGCCGGGCGGGGCAGGCCTCGAGGCACCTCTCTAAATCACGTTGCGGGGGTCACCAAAAATGTAGGTGCCTTTCCCCGGCTTACTAAGTGTAGGAGAAAATAAAATAACCAACACAACCCCTGTCGGGGAAGGAGGCACTGAGAACCGGCTGCAAGAGTTCAAAGGCTGGTTTATTTCTCCAGCTAGGAAATAACCCAAAAAACCCAAAAATCCTTTACATCATCACTCATATATATATATATCAATTAAAGTAACTCTAACAAAAAATACTAAATGGACCCGATTGGCCAGGCGGTGTGGTGCTGTAGGTGTGGGTGGCATCTCTTCCTTCTGATTGGCTGAGTGGCTGACGAGATGATGGACGTCAAATATCTTGTGCTCCACGCAGGTCAGGGTCCGGTCACTGTGGTCACTACCTAAGCTAATATGTTGCATTCGTAAAACACTAAATACCAAATTATCTAAACATGTTGTGCTACTTTTCATATTTCTACACAAATCACACATAGTATTTATTGTCAGTACAATTGGGTCATTCGTGGCTTTAATTGGAGGCCTTGACCTTTATTGTGCATGTAAAAAAGAGTTAAGCTGTGTTTCACATATCTCCTAAGCTTTAGACCTATTAGTATAAGTAAAAACATATATTGTGGCAAAGTGCTTAAGGTTAGTAGCGGGTGTGTTGGGTGAGTTTCGCAGTGCAGGCGAGGGTCTGGCACTTGAAAGAAATACCTTACAGGGAGCGCAGGGTCGGGATGGCAATAAATTACTCTAAATGGGGGTGGGTGGCTTGCACGTTTATGGGGACGAACGAGCAAAAAGTGCTTAGCTCATCCTGGTTCACATGCTGGTTCTCATGCTGGCAGTGATCTCAGAGGAAGAAAACTGTGTCATATTGGTTGTTGCAACATTCTCCAGCTTCAGCGTGAGAATGGGAGCGTGGAGCTTTCCTTCGCAGGGGGAGTGCAAGGGTGGGGGCCAGCCAGCTGCCTGCGCGCATTGTGTGTGTCTCTGTCCTTGGCTGTTGCGATGGAAGGGGAGCTGAGCCTTGCTGTACTATCCCAGTGAGGCCTGTTTACCCAAGATGGAGTCGAAAGGGGGCACAAAAGATGGATGCCCCGCGTCCTGCTCAGTAGTCCCATCTATGTAGCGGTCAACCGTGGTTAACTTTACATAAGGGCAAGGGGCAACCCCACTACTGGAGGCACGTGGTCCAAGTCCCGTACTGAGGAGTGTATGGCGTGAGGGGGCCTGGGGGCCCTCGCTCCCATACAGAACCTAGAAGGTGGTCTGGAAAAGGAGGGGAGCGGTCTGGTGGGCACTTTAAAAAGGGAAGGCAGTATCCCGGAGAAACCTCCTGCTATGCCCATGCGTCTGTGGTAGTACTGAACCATTCTGGAAAATGGTGTGACAGATGCCCCCCTACCAGAGTGGAATAGCACAAGTCCTCAAAGAGGTTTTGCCGCACTGAAGGGCACAGACGAGAATGTACCACCTCTACCTCTTGCAGGACTAGAGAATCTTCTGTGACCTTGAGGGGCAGTGACTTATTTTCCCTTTTGGCCATAGTTGTAATACCAAAAGGGCTTGCCCTTCCACTGTGGGGAAGCCTGGGCAGGTTACCTTACCACCATCCTTAGAGACTTTGCTGCAGCCTTGGAGGTCTGCAACTTTTCCAGGCTCGTCTGCCTTTGGTCCAAACAAATGAGATCCATCAAAAGGCATATTGAGGAGTTTTGACTGCACATCCTGCGTAAAGCCCGATTTCTGTAACCAGACAAAACTCCTTGTGATAAAGCTCACCGCCATAGCCCTTCTGACACAATCAGCTGTGTCACGTCCCAATTGGAGGGCTTGGCGCATCACCTTTTTTCCATCTTCTACAATATAAAAAAAATCCTGCCCTCATTTCAACCTTAGGGATGTATTGTATCACCTCAGAAACAGCAGATCATAAGGTATGCATGTATTTGGGAAGTGTGCAAGAGACCTTTTATCGTCCCCATCTGGAGGCAAAGAGAGGCAGGAGCTAGTCTTAGTGCCAACTGTAGCTGCTTGTACCTCCAGGCTGTCATGTGTGGGGTGTCTGAAGAGGAACTCCAGATTGGAAGCACCTGGCTTGTACTTTCTTGCAAGGAAGACAAAGTCCCTTCTTGACTTTGGATAACATCTCAAAGATGAGGTTCTTCGACCAAAGATGCCAAGAGGCCCTTCGAGGTCAACGCTGGCAGAGCCAATGAAGCGTTGAAGAACGCTGCAGCCTACAAAGATGTTGGTGGCATTGACAGCTCTTGAATTCTTGTCGAGGCCTTCACAGCTCCCAGGCTCTTGGGCACACAAGGAGGTTGGTGAACCGAGACGCTGACAGCTTTTTCTGGCACGGTGGGCTCAACAGTCTTCTTCCCGGAAACGGGTGGACCAGCTTTCTCAAAGACCTGCATCATTTTAACCCGACACTCTTCACATTTTCTTGCCAAAGCAATTTTTGAGGGAAAGGATACCTGCCTATCCTGTGACAAGTCTGTGAAATAGTGCCTCCCCCTTCTCTTCTTCTTCTTGGATGAGGAAGAAAACAGATGTCAGAGTCGCTCCTCAAAGGGACCTCTTACAGTGCTTTTTTGACCATTTCTTCTCCCTTTCTGGTGATTTCTCAACCGCTGAGATCTTTGCCCTAGTCAGGTTTTTGTTTCGACAGCAAACTAGGCAACTTTCACGTCAAACGACCTAAGGTCAATTTGGAGGCTCTCTCCGTTAGGGCTTTCTGCATCATATTTTCACATGAGCCACAATCTGCCACTACATGGTCGGCATCGAGGCACCACAGACAAATTCTGTGTGGATCAGTCAGTGAAATTTTAGTTCCGCAATCACAACACTTCTTGAAGCCCGAAGGCTTCAGAGTTGACATTGCTGCAGAAAAAGGGATTTCAAAAGCATTTTTTAAAGTGCGTCAGAGAAAATTCTCGGAGGCGTTAAACTGTTCCCAAACAGCATGCTTGGCATGAGGAAAAAAGGAACTCATGTCACAGGGCGCTGTGCGTGCTCTTTGTACCAACGTCAATGTCATGTCTGGCCCAAAGCCGACGACTCGAGGATCCTAGACAGTGGGCCGCACAGCGCCCCCTGCTGGGGAAAAAGGTTTCTAAGGAAAATATATCTTAGATGAGGAATCAGTGGGGGGCACTATCTGGCCATCTTCTATGGGCTCTCCCCTTCTCCTTCTTCTAAAGCCAGAAACCTTGGAGTCATTTTCGACTCCTCTCTCTTCTTCATCCCTCACATTCAGGGCCTTGCAAAGAAGTCCCACTTTCAACTCCACCTCCTCAAAGGAATTCTTTCTTTCCTCACTTTCCCCATTTATTTTCAAATTTATTTATTGGCATTTTTCAATAATATCAAACAAGTTGTGTACAATGGAGCCAATCTCAAATAGTTATAAACATATGTTTAACTTAACGTCAAAAAATTACAAATACAAAAACAAAACAACCATAACTGTCTCCATATTCTGTCCGTTTCATATATCGTTAACTGTTTCGGGGGGAGGGTGGGAGCGAAGGGGAACCATCCGGCAACTACAATAGGGGAAAGGCTTACGCAAGGTCTCTGTCCTCTGCCGTACTTCCGCTGCCGCTGGCTTTATGACAGGTCTCACATGGGTCTGGATTAAGTTCCGATTCAGGGGGGTTTATCATCCGATGGGTGGAACATGTGTCTGGTGAGTTCCTTCCATGCCTCGAGTGACATACTAGAGTCATCCGTGGATCTGGGCACACAGTCCTCCCATGCCACGGTCTCGGCCAGCACCCACCGTTCAGTCTCTTTCTGCCATAGTTTGAACTGAGGGCCCATGGGTTTCTTCCAGGCCATTGCTATAGTTCTTTTGGCCAGTATGCACGAAATGTCCATGAGCCTTGTTGCATGCTTGAGTTTGGCTGGTCTGGGGTAGGTTCCTAAGAGGCACTCGCCGGGTGTCCAATTATATGCCCAATTATATTTACTCAGGCCTTTTCTTTCGCAAGTTTGTTGGACCCTGTCCCACAGAGCCCTTGTCCTGGGGCATTCCCATAACATGTGGATCAGATCCGCTCTTTCCCCCTTGCACCAGTTGCAGGTCGGTTGTGCCTGGGGATTGAAGGTGGCTAGGCGGCACAGGGTCAGGTAAATTCTGTGTAGTATGTTCAACTGAATCTGCCTAAATCTATGGTTTCTGGACACCGTTTTGGGGAATGTGAGAGCTCTGTTCCACTTCCCTTCAGTCATTTCCCGGCCTATATCCTCCTCCCATTTGCTTTTCATTTCCATGCTCCGAGGATTTGGCATGTCGATCAGGTGGCCATATATTTGCGAAACGGGTTTACCGCCCTCTCCCAAGTTGTACATCAAGGTGAGGAGTGGGTCTGTGTCTGGTTCCATCTGCCACGAGTCCCATTTGCGTCAGGCCACAGCACTCTCTGAAAGTGCCTTCATCATACAGATCTCCCCAGGTGTAGACCCCTTCCCTCTCCCAGAGCCTAATATGTTTCAAATCCGAAAGTATTGTGCATAGGTCTGCGATCAGGGGGACTTCTGGGGTATAGGGGTTCCGTGAGTTAGCGAGCATTTTCGCCCTGTGCCAAATTTTCCTTCCCAGGTCAGCCAAAAAGGATAGAGTTGCCCAGACCAGTTCTTTCAGATGGAATTGGGGCAGCATGGCCTGTAGCAATGGTGTTTCAGATGTGGGTTCATCATCTAGCCATTTGGTCACAAAACTAAGCTGTGCTGCTATGTAATATTTTTCTAGGTTTGGAAGTTGAATACCGCCTTGGCTATATGGTAGGGTTAGCAATTGCAACGCTATTCTATGCCTGCCTTTCCCCCATAGGAACTCTCGCAGTATGGTCTCAAGCAGTCGGAAGAAGGGCTTGTGTATATAGTAGTGTACATTTTGAAACCCATAAAGGAAACGCAGGAGAACGATCATTTTAGTTATCAAAGTCCTGCCCATCATCGAGAGGGGGAGTTTCACCCAGAACGCCATTGATTGGCGCAGGGCGGGGAGTGCTGCCTTTGTGTTTCGTTCGTGCATTAGCTCGGGGGTATGCATAATGTGTACTCCAAGGTAGCAGAATGACGTATTTTGCCACTGGATCCCAACTTCAGGGAGTTTTTCTAAACTCTCTGTTTTCAGGGCTACTAGGGGGAACATACAAGACTTTGACCTGCTAAAACTTATCCCAGAGACCTTGGAATAATTGTCCAGCACTTCTAACATGGTTGGTACGTTGAGGTGTGGGTCCCTGACGTATATGAGAACGTCATCCGCATAGAGCGAGATGATGTGATCCAGGTCTCCCAGTCTAATGCCTGCATCGTAGAATTGCTTTCTAAAGTAAACAGCTATGGGTTCTAGTCCCAGTATGTAAAGCATTGGGGATAGTGGACAACCCTGTCTAGTCTCCCTGCATATATCCCAGGCCTCCGACACATACTTCCCAGATTTCACTCTTGCCTTAGGTTTAGCATACAAGATGTTAATCCACCTGATGAACCCGGGACCAAACCCAAACCCCCTAAGCACTGCCACAAGCCATTCCCAGTAAATGGAGTCAAACGCTTTGACTGCGTCTAGGGACAGCAGCGCGTATGAGTCCTTGTCTTTATCGGTTTGCGCTATAATGTGCTGCAGCCTGCCTAGGTTCATGGACGTATTTCGGCCTGGCACAAAGCCGCACTGATGTGGGTGAACTATGTCTCCTATTATTCTAGACAGCCGCTTCGCTAAGATCGTAGTCAGGATTTTAACATCATAATTTAACATTGCAATCGGGCGATATGAGTCACATTGGTCTGCCGGTTTATTGGGCTTGAGGATCGGGATCACAAGCGTCTCCCTCATACTTTCGGGTAGTATCCCTTCTTCGTATGCCTCCTGGTATACTGTGTGTAATAGGGGGGTCAGGGAGGACTCATACGTTTAAAAAAACTCTGTGGGCAACCCGTTTGTTCCCGGTGCTTTGCCTGTGGCCAGGGATCTGATTGCATCGGTAATGTCTTCGGGCGTGATTTCTGCTTCTAGGGAGTCAGCTTGCTCTGGGGACAGCCTGGGGAGCCCTATCTCTTCTAGTGTTTCTACCAACCGTTCATGGGGGACCTGCTCCTCATGTGAATACAGGTGGGTGTAACAGCGAGTGAAAGTGTCATTTATGCCCTGCTGCGTACAGTGTGTGTTTCCATCCTCATCTTGTAGTGAGGTGGTGGGGTGTTTGAGGTGCTCTTTACGGCAGAGCCAGGCGAGTAGTCTGCCCGGTCTGTCGGCCTCAACGTGTGCTCTATTTGTTCTGGCAGTATAGTCGAACTTTTCCAGCCTGTTCCACGCAGTTATGTTCCGCTCTCTAAGTTCCACAAGCTCCTCTTCCCTCTGTTGGGTGTCTACGGAGGTAGCCTCAAGTCGCTCAATCTGCCGTTCCACTAGGTCTAGTTCTTTCCTGAGCTGCTTCTTGATACCTCCCGCCTTTGCAATTACTTCTCCCCTGGTTACCACCTTTAGAGCCTCCCACACTGTGCTATTGTAAGCTACACTACCGGTGTTAACCTCTAGGTATGCATCAATAGAATCGCGTAATTCTTCTCGGAAAGCTGGGTCCCTCAGGGCGTCTGTGGGCATTTTCCACATGGGAATGGGGGGTCTGGGCCCTCTGTGTTCCATGTTATCAGAAGCGGGGAGTGATCAGAGATAGTCCTCCCCAAGTATTGTGCTCCCTCCACACGGGGTAAGTGTTCCCTGTCTATGAATATGTAATCTAGTGTTGTGTGTAACTTATGTGGGGATGAGTAAAATGAGTATTCGCGTGCTTCTGGATGTTTTTCCCGCCACACATCCGTCATTTCCAGCCTCCCCAACATGGCGGATAGTGCTGTCGTAGCGGTCGATGGGCCTCCTAGCTGTGATGTGGATCTGTCCAGCCGCGGGTCATGTACACAATTAAAATCCCCCCCCCCCAAATAAAGAGATCGTTCCTGTACTGTGCAACTCTAGGGTACAGTGAGTTCAGGTAGGACAGTATGTTATTGTTAGGGAGATAGGAGTTCATGATGCATACTGCTTCTTGTTCAATGAATCCCCAAATTACGACGAACCTACCTTCCGGGTCTATCTCACTTTCCCCATAAGCTCAATTTCTTGGTTCTATGTAGGCTAGACTACTGCAATAGCCTTTTCCTTAATCTACCATCACCTTCTCTACGACCCCTCCAGCTAATCTAGAAAAGGGCTGCAAGATTTATCCTTGGCCTAAAGTTCAGGGACCACAACTCTCCAGCCCTAAAACCTCTCCACTGGCTCCCGGTTGCTGCAAGGATCTAATTCACAAGGCTGTCTGGGGCCGTGGACCACACTATCTACAACCTGCTCTCACTAAATACTCTCCCTCCAGATCTTTACACTCCTCTGGCACCAACACTCTGTGTGTTAAGCGCTTTGCCAAACAGCGAGCTGGTGGCCGATTTCTTTCCTCAGCAGGCTCCCTTCTATGGAACAGCCTTCCCTTTCCTCTTCGTCTTGAGCTGGATCTCTTCAATTTTCAGAAGCTCCTCAAGACTTTCCTTTTCACCTTGTCCTTCCCTTCCTCCCTCCTCTGCTAAATCACATACCCCACAGTTGCTGAGATTGATGACCAGGGCCCTTGTGGGTCCTCCCAGGTCCTGTCCTCCCACACCTAATCGCCTACAGCCTCCCCCCCCCAACACTTTGCCTTGGCACCCACTAACCTATGTCACCACAGGCCTGCACTTACTTTATTGACAGCTGATCACTCCACCTATGCACTTACAGCTGTTCACTTCTCTCGTGATACACCTAACACTTACCTCCACTCTCTCATCCCCTCTCTCTCTCTCTGCACTTGCACGTGCTGAATGCTCACATGGCCTAGTAGGTCCACCTATATCTTTCATTGTTATATTTGTTTTTCATTCCCATGTTCCCTCCCTGTTGCCCTGTGGGCGCTTTGTAGCACAATTTACTTGATGTATAAGTGCCTTACAAATGCACAATAAATAAATAACATAAATAAAAGGATGTATACTCAGGGGCCATTTGGTGACCTCTTTAGGAATGGGAAACAGTAACCCTGGGATACTGTTTGTAGTACCCATGCATCCTAAGTAATGGAATACCATTATTCTAAATGTTGGGTCAGCCTCCCTCCCACTGGTGTCTTGTGGATGAAGTGCTCAGAGAGATTTTGGAGCTGCAGGAACAGCTGAGGGCAGGGTTGAAGCAGCTGCTGGGGCAGGTTTTCCTCCACAACCTCTAGTTTAACGGGGAAATCTTCTTTGACCCCGGGTTTCGGTCGCTTGGACTCTATTTCTTTGGTTGAGGGAGGAATAGCAGCAACATTATCTTTCCCTCCTACTTTGTAAGAGTTCCTGCTGCTGCTGTTGGCAAATAGCCACCCCCAGAGATTTTCCTGTGGCTTTGGAAGCTTGCAGCTTTTCAAAACTGTCATCTGCTTTGGGGCCAAATAAATGTGACCATCATAAGGCATGTATAGTAGCCTGGTCCGAACATCTGGATCAAAGCCATGCAAAACGCATAGCCACTGCGTTGAATCCCATACCTCTACCCACGCAGTCGGCTGCATCCAAATCTGATTGTAGGGATTGGCATGAAGCTTCCTTCCCATCATTAATCAAGTTGAAGAAACCATCCCTCACTTCTCCCTCAAGGATGTTATCTGCTGCCTCTGTTACAATAGTCCAAAGTGTATAGGTATATTTAGCAAGAGCGCAAGAGGCATTCATAGCTTTCAATGCCGTACCTCCAGCAGAGAAAACCTTCTTAGCAAAAACAGTATACATTTTATCGTCCCTATCTGGAGGGAGGGAAGGATAGCCTGAAGCCTTTGATGAAGAAGTGGCTGCCTGCAACACTGGACCATCTGGAGTTGGATGTCTAGACAAAAAAATCTGGATCCACATAGGATGGCCTGTATTTGTTTACCAGGTCTTTGCTGACTGCTGATGCAGTACTTGTTTTTTCCATAATTCAAGGGGACGATTCCTTACGGCTGTGTCCATAATATCAGTAAGGCCATCCTGGGTACTGTCCTTGGCAAGATTATCCCAATCTAGGTAATCAATGACCTTGTTCATTACCTTCCATACGTCACTTTTGGAAAGGAATGTATGTCAGGTTTCTCGAATTCAACCTCTGGGGAGGTATCGAGTCCACTGGCGTCTCGAAGTTGGAAACCAAATCCTCCATTTGGGTCTCCTCCGAGATAAATTCGTCTGGGATGTTAGATGCCTTTAAGCATTCAAAACAAAAGGTAACACCATCACCATCATCATAAATGGACCCAAAGGGACTTAAAGTCTGAATGGGATTGAGGTGTGTATGTCGATGCGATGTCGAAGTCGACGTCGAAGCTCCCTTCGACAATGAAGCCTCTTTCAAGAAAGAGGTTGATGCGGCTTATCCTTATCCATCTTTTTCAAAGAAGCAGACGGTGCCGCCTTTGAAAAAATCTCCATCATTTTTAGCTTGAAATCTTCCCCATTCTGCTGCAGAAATGGTTTTCTGAGGAAAATGTACCTGCTGCCTGTTGGGTGAGGAATGTGCTGAAGAAGAGTGATGTCTCCTTTTTCTTTTTGGATGATGAAGAAGAGGAATGATGAGAGTCCCTCCTAGATTGAGATATTTTGGAGTGTTTGGACCGTTTCTTTGGCCTCTAGGGGGACTTCTCACCCACATAATTATAACCATCGGAGGATTTCGCCTTCGAAAAGCGTGTACGTGGGAGATTTTCAAAAAGGACCGACCTAGAGAGTGCTTTGAACTTCTTTCTTTCAAGGCATATATTGGCACTCGACAATGTCACGGATCGCGCTAAGGCACCAGAGAAAGAACCTCTGAGGATTTATGATCAACATCTTCGAACCACAGTCCTCACATCTTTAAAAACCTGTTGGTTTTGGAGTAGAGAGTTTTCAGAGAAAAAAGCAAACAAAGTAACGGTGCGCGTCAAAGAATATTCAGAGGCGAAGTCGAATCATTCCAAGAGCAAAACTGTCCTCCCACACCTAATCGCCTACAGCCTTCCCCCCCAACACTTTGCCTTGGCACCCACTAACCTATGTCACCACAGGCCTGCACTTACTCTATTGACAGCTGACCACTCCACCTATGCACTTACAGCTGTTCACTTCTCTCGTGATACACCTAACACTTACCTCCACTCTCTCATCCCCTCTCTCTCTGCACTTGCACGTGCTGAATGCTCACATGGTCCACCTATATCTTTCATTGTTATATTTGTTTTTCATTCCCATGTTCCCTCCCTGTTGCCCTGTGGGCGCTTTGTAGCACAATTTACTTGATGTATAAGTGCCTTACAAATGCACAATAAATAAATAACATAAATAAAAGGATGTATACTCAGGGGCCATTTGGTGACCTCTTTAGGAATGGGAAACAGTAACCCTGGGATACTGTTTGTAGTACCCATGCATCCTAAGTAATGGAATACCATTATTCTAAATGTTGGGTCAGCCTCCCTCCCACTGGTGTCTTGTGGATGAAGTGCTCAGAGTGATTTTGGAGCTGCAGGAACAGCTGAGGGCAGGGTTGAAGCAGCTGCTGGGGCAGGTTTTCCTCCACAACCTCTAGTTTAACGGGGAAATCTTCTTTGACCCTGGGTTTCGGTCGCTTGGACTCTATTTCTTTGGTTGAGGGAGGAATAGCAGCAACATTATCTTCCCCTCCTACTTTGTAAGAGTTCCTGCTGCTGCTGTTGGCAAATAGCCACCCCCAGAGATTTTCCTGTGGCTTTGGAAGCTTGCAGCTTTTCAAAACTGTCATCTGCTTTGGGGCCAAATAAATGTGACCATCAAAAGGCATGTATAGTAGCCTGGTCCGAACATCTGGATCAAAGCCATTCCAAACGCATAGCCACTGCGTCGAATACCATGCCTCTACCCACGCAGTCGGCTGCATCCAAATCTGATTGTAGGGATTGGCATGAAGCTTCCTTCCCATCATTAATCAAGTTGAAGAAACCATCCCTCACTTCTCCCTCAAGGATGTTATCTGCTGCCTCTGTTACAATAGTCCAAAGTGTATAGGTATATTTAGCAAGAGCGCAAGAGGCATTCATAGCTTTCAATGCCATACCTCCAGCAGAGAAAACCTTCTTAGCAAAAACAGTATACATTTTATCGTCCCTATCTGGAGGGAGGGAAGGATAGCCTGAAGCCTTTGATGAAGAAGTGGCTGCCTGCAACACTGGACCATCTGGAGTTGGATGTCTAGACAAAAAAATCTGGATCCACATAGGATGGCCTGTATTTGTTTACCAGGTCTTTGCTGACTGCTGATGCAGTACTTGTTTTTTCCATAATTCAAGGGGACGATTCCTTACGGCTGTGTCCATAATATCAGTAAGGCCATCCTGGGTACTGTCCTTGGCAAGATTACCCCAATCTAGGTAATCAATGACCTTGTTCATTACCTTCCATACGTCGCTTTTGGAAAGGAATGTATGTCAGGTTTCTCGAATTCAACCTCTGGGGAGGTATCAAGTCCACTGGTGTCTCGAAGTTGGAAACCAAATCCTCCATTTGGGTCTCCTCCGAGATAAATTCGTCTGGGATGTTAGATGCCTTTAAGCATTCAAAACAAAAGGTAACACCATCATCATAAATGGACCCAAAGGGACTTAAAGTCTGAATGGGATTGAGGTGTGTATGTCGATGCGATGTCGAAGCCGACGTCGAAGCTCCCTTCGACAATGAAGCCTCTTTCAAGAAAGAGGTTGATGCGGCTTATCCTTATCCATCTTTTTCAAAGAAGCAGACGGTGCCGCCTTTGAAAAAATCTCCATCATTTTTAGCTTGAAATCTTCCCCATTCTGCTGCAGAAATGGTTTTCTGAGGAAAATGTACCTGCTGCCTGTTGGGTGAGGAATGTGCTGAAGAAGAGTGATGTCTCCTTTTTCTTTTTGGATGATGAAGAAGAGGAATGATGAGAGTCCCTCCTAGACTGACATATTTTGGAGTGTTTGGACCGTTTCTTTGGCCTCTAGGGGGACTTCTCACCCACATAATTATAACCATCGGAGGATTTCGCCTTCGAAAAGCGTGTACGTGGGAGATTTTCAAAAAGGACCGACCTAGAGAGTGCTTTGAACTTCTTTCTTTCAAGGCATATATTGGCACTCGACAATGTCACGGATCGCACTAAGGCACCAGAGAAAGATCCTCTGAGGATCTATGATCAACTTCTTCGAACCACAGTCCTCACATCTTTAAAAACCTGTTGGTTTCGGAGTAGAGAGTTTTCAGAGAAAAAAGCAAACAAAGTAACGGTGCGCGTCAAAGAATATTCAGAGGCGAAGTCGAATCATTCCAAGAGCATGCAGAAAAACAGAACAGAGGCATGGTGCAAGCTATTTATAGCACCATTGTTGTCCTGCCTGGACACAAGAATGGAGAGAGTCGTGAGAGAGTCGTGGGACCTCGAAGTCGCACAGCACCCCCTTCTGTTGATTTATTTACTAAGAGCTGCAAGCAGGAAACGTACATCTAAGATAAGGAATCCGTGGGAGGATACAATCCATTATAAGTATTCCTTTATTACCTTGTGGAAGAACATAACATGGAGCATTGTAAATCCTGACAATCTAGGCATCCAAAGGTCCATCCTACACAATGGAGACAAAAGGTCACTGTCGAAGTCACAGGCATCAGACTCCTCTTCAAAGAGGGCCCCATCTCTACAATATGATTAAGAGGAAGAGGCCCCTCCAATAAAGAAAGACAACGAGAAGAAGCAGAGGAAGAGAGTCTGATCTTTCTGTAGCTCGAGACGTCACTCTTTATCTACCTTCTTGAAGAAACAAAGTCATCACTTCTGTTCCAGAATTATTGAAGAGACCTCAAAGCACTCATCTATCCAGGTACCTCCCCCACAAAGTCCTTCTCACTGAAAGAGTGGAAAGAATTAAGACACAAAATGCTTGAGATCTTCACCACAGCCCAAGTGCCAGCAGCTTTGGCCTTGGCAACAGCGGCGCAGCAAGGGCCCCCTGTGCTTGCTGAAGCAGACAGGGGCACCTCTATTGCTTGCAACTGCACACCTGCTAATTCAGTTTTGGCCACTGCTTCGGAGCCTGCTCAAGTCCCCTGTTGCTCGGTTCTTCCATTGTGGTATCAAACCCTCAGCAACAACTACAGTAACAGTGGTGTTGCCAGCACCTCATTGAAATACACTCTTGCCTTACAGAGTGAGTTCTTTTCGAAGATGGGCAAAATATATGACGTGGAAGGGGACCCCATTCCTTACGGTTTTGATGCAATAGCTTGCGTTGATAGACATACATTTACTGAGGAGTCCTATGACCAGGACATGGGCCTGGCTTAGCTGGTGTCTGCCTTAAGGGATGCAAGTGGGCTGGACACCTCCTCGAAGGATGGCTATGCAAACTCCAGCCTACGGTAAACTTTATGCTTTTTTCCACAAGTCTATTGACAAGGTGGTAAAGGCTGTGGGACTCACCCTCTACTCCAGTAGTTCTATTTGAGCTAACAGACATTTTGGGAGCACGTCTTCTGAAAAAGGCCCTTCTTCCGCTCAACCCTACTGTGGCTCGCCATGTTGTAGCTGTATGCAGAATCACGCCACGGTTCCTTCACTGACTTTGCCAAACAACAAAGTCCAGCTCCCTTTGATCCACAATTTGGATCGATATACCCCATGCTTGAAACCTTAGTGGTTCGATAAGTTGTCTGCCTTTCCCTGTATACCTCTGGACAGAGATAGCAAAACATGTATGTCATTGGCCTGGCTTTAAGAGCTAATAATGCCATAATTATCTTTGAGCTGGCCGACAATTTGAGGAGCCAAGGGATGAAAGATGTGTTTGCCTCTTTGGTGGAGTATTGGAAAGAGGCTGTGTGTCAGACACTGCAATCTGGTCTTGGCACAGCAGACAGTGTTGCATGTGTTATCGGTACCGAGTCAGTCCAGCGCATGCACCCCTCACTGACGACTTTGGGGTTTGCTCCAGATGCCCAAGACAAACTTTTAGATATGCTGCTTGATGGTGATAACCTGTTTGGGGCAAAAGCTCACAAGTCACTGTGAAAGTTTAACGGCTCCAATGCCATGCCTAAATCCTTGAGATTAGCTCTAAAATAGCCTACCGCTTCAGCCTCAAGTGGTGGTTTCTTTCGGACAAACAGGTTTTTTGACAACTGTGATAGGGGTCAAACGCCCTCCAGAAAGTAGGTCAGCATAATTTTCCCTGCAAAGGTAGGAGTAGGAGAATCTAGAGAGGTGGGGTTTGTAAAGCACCGGAGGGGGGTATCTGTACTCCTGCTCGCTATATGTCCGAGTAGAGGCACAGAGCACCCCAGCCAAGAATCTCTATGCGGTAGCTATGGTCGAGCAATCAAGGCTTAAGCTCTCAGGAGGTGATGCAGGCTGGTTCTTAAGTACAGTGTAGTCCCCAAGCACCCACAAAGGAATGTCCACACAATATGTTAGTGAAAACACAGTCTTCATATGAATAAGGTTCAAGGTTATATACACAATCACAATAACGCACTTTGTACTCTGGCAATACTATAATGGCAAATATATACAGGTCTACGTGGTACCACTCTTAACTATCCATTCCTTTGAAATGTATCAACTACTAACAGTTCAAATGGCATACGAATCAGATTATAAGATGAATCAACTATAGACCACAGAAAGAAAGCAAGTTAAATCAAGCAATGGCAGAACAGGCTATCCCACTACCATGGGACAGTTCTGTGCGAGGATCCCCCCACCTTGGCAACCTGTAAATAAAGCGTATTTGACAAGCCAAGTCCAATTATGCTCAATATAGTCTTGAGTCCTTCTAAAAGGTTCCATGACCCCAGAGTACCTGGTTTCGTAGAGTTCTTTGATGAGTCGTCGACCGGCCATTCTTGAGTGCGCTCCCTTTAAGGTAGGAGCCACGGGTCGTCGAGAGTCGGTGAAGAAAAGGGTGAACACGGTCGTTCCGGAAGCACCTTTGGTTCTTGTGGTGCTCGTTGACGATTGGTCGAAAACGTCCTGCAAGCTGAGGCGTGCTGTGCACCTGGGCAACGACAGTTTGTAGCTGCAAAAAAGTGAATGAAGAACTTTGGTCCAGCAAGGGCGTTGAGTCTTCGGGTGACGGGAAACCCACTGGCGGATTCTCCTCGTTCGTCGACAGCCTTGACTTTCTCCAGCGGACGAAAGCAATCAACGGTGATAAGCAGGGGAGTCCTTGTTGAAATGTTTTTAGGCAAAAGGAGCACTGCGGCTCCAGTCGTCAACGGCAGTCGTCGACGGTGATGGACTTCAACGTCGGGGCGCTTCACTTTGATTCCGTGGCGTTCCCCGTCTCCTGTCGGCAGCCTTTCGAGGGTCTGACGTCCAGGGAGATTTGGCAAAGATCAGCTGGTGCACGATGGTCCCTCGTAGCTCGGGAAGAGGTCTCCTAGCCAGGTCCTCTCTTGGATCAGTTCCTTCACAGTCACGCAGCTTTCAGATTAGTGAAGGACAGCAACAACAATTCTTCTTCTTCCAGTGGTCTTCAAGGTTAAGCATCAAGTATCAACTTCAGCTTCTGAACGATTTCCATCAGTGAGAGGCCCCCAGATATACTGTTGGTCTCCCATTCACTCTGCTGGGTCATACTCAGGCAACCAATCATTCAGAAGGGCATTCCGGCAGTCAGACAGCCAATCAGGCTCACAGTGCATTCAGGCCATTCTTCTCTATCCAGATACTCACAACACGGAATGTGGAGTCGGACAATGCACTCCACACTGCATTCATACCAGTTTCAGGCAGGGCTGTCTCAGTAATTGTGTCAACCACCAGATACTAGACACCCACAACATGAAATGCGTATTCGTCACACCCGCCATTCACCCAGGTCCCACCACACGGGCGTACCCACAACATACAGTTATTGGGAAGGCTCCAGCCAGTCTGGCCTGAACTTCCACCCAACAGCCAGTCAGGGGGAAGGGACAGAGTCAGGGCTTCCCGGGACTTCGGGAAAACACAGTAACAGGCGATAGAAAGCAAGAGGCCACAGGGGTCATCTTGTTTCCTATCGGGAATCAACTGATTCCAATGGCAGGCCCTGGGTATCCCAAAATGGAGGATACTCAGAGCACCAGTCAAATTCAGCATAGAGCTGCCACCAGCTCATACCCTGCTGTGTGGGCCACACACAGGTGCCCAAAAACATGCACTAGGAGTACGGGGTTGTACTCCCACCCATGGGAGCCATAAGAGTATCCCAAGGGTCCGTTCACCAAACCAAAAAGAGGAAGAGCCGCACCGCCAGGAGTCCCACATGATCTCCTGGGTGGAAGACAAGGCAGAACATACATGATAAAGCAATAAAGGACAAGGATGTGGAGGCCCTGTCCCGCCAATAAATTTCCAGAATAACAGTGCTGCCCCCTCCAGTCTCTACTCAGCGCCCCCTATATAAACCTATTTAATTTTGACTTTTTCCATTCTTCCCTGGTGGGTGGATTACTCCTGTTTGTTAAGGAGTGGCAGCTAACCCTGTCCTATGATTGGGCTTTACAGGTCATTTGCAGGGTTATGCCCACATTTATATCCTTCAGCTATCCTCACTGCCTGTTCTCTTCCTACAGACCCTCTCCTGTTGGAACAGAACAGGAAACTCAAAGAACGTTTTCGAGCTGGTGCCTGCCTCAGAGCTAGGGAAAGGCTGGTACTCACTGTACTTTATTATTATTATGGTATTTATTGAGCGCAAGCTTAGCTTTGAGAAACAACAGAGCGCCTTACAAAGGTATACACCAATACAGATTCATAACAAAATGCTTTTCAGAGGTGTACAACATTACAGATGCATAACAGTGGACTTTTCTGTGGTAACAACACTACAGGTATACAGCGGGGGAGATACAGAGGGAGGGTACAGCTGTACCGGGTGGCGGGTCGGAGAGGGGCAGGCGGCATCTAGCAAGTCAGGTTGCACGAGGGGTGTCGTAATGGCCTAGGTGTTGAGGAGGAGAGACTCCTTGAAGGTGCCAAAGGACAGGGGACATCATGGATCTACAGCTTTGCACTTGACTTGAGCCTGTGACAGGACACATTACAGATGGTTTACCTTTGTTCAGGTCATCCAGGTCCTTGAGCAACTGGTGTCGCTGGACCTTCATGATTCCTGATTCTATATGAAATGTACCTGAGGTTTGTAGTACAGAACTTCCATTACCAGTTCAGAGTCCTGGCTTTTTAGCAGGAATTTGTTTCTCCCAACGTATGGTCAAAGAAAGAGAATGAGACCTAACCAGCTATCTGCTTTGGCTCCCACGGAATACACATAGAATCTAGACAAGTGGTGGCTGGTGAATTTTTAAAGTGGGGAGTTTACATGTTTTCCCTGAATTGGCCCCAGCCAACATAGTGATTGAGCCGAAACCAACACAGATGTTTTGGAGGGTGCCTCCTCAGAGACAATTTTTAAAATACTGGGTGCATTTTGCATCATAATTGTAAGGATAAATGAACAAGAATATCTATAATTAACAATTGATGGTATACGGCAACACATCAAATACTACAATCGAAGCTAGGCCACCAACAGTACACAGGAGCAATTTGCAAGATGCTTACATGCTGGTTGTCCCAAAGAAAATCATGAGGCCTGTCTTAATATATGCCAATGCAGTCCCCCTTCTAAGATAGTCACATTGAGAAAACTGGTCTTGAGCGCAAGATACTACCCCAAAGTGTAATCCTAACCCCTTCTAAGATAGTTGAGCTCAAAGCAGATCATGAGACCTCAACACAATATACCAGCGCTGCCCCTCCGTTCAGGTTGATAGTGCAGCGCTCAACTATAAAAAACATTTTCATGCAACTTGTTGCCAAAGCAGATCATGAGGCCTGTCAACGTATTTAGAAAAGTGTACCTACAAACAGGGAAATCTGTGCTGTCATGCATGCTTCTAGAGGTGCCAATGTTCCTTTTCTTGTTGCCTGAGTTTGTCTTTGCTTCTGTTGCAAAAACACCATACCAACTGGCCTGTCCCGTTACCCTTGTTTTTGATTTCTCTGTGTCCTAAACTCAATGTCTTATTTTCCTGCTCACGGAAAAACATTGCAGGTTCATCGGAAAGCAAAAAGCAGACCAACACTTATCATAACCAGTCAAGGGAACAAGGCACAGCTGCAGTGGCTTTGTCAGCTCGAGGGGAGAAAGTCGCAACTTCCCAGCACAGTTTATTCTCGTAGAAGAGTATAGGACAGGACTGTGCATGAGCAGAGCTGCCATGCAATCAATCAGCCCTTGAAGTCTTCTTCTGTCTTCAGGGATGCATATCAGGAGATGAACATGGCAATGAAGAACCCTCTCACTAGATAGGAAATTAGGGGCTGAGAGCGTATCTCTGCATTGAATAGCATTTATTAATCTGTTTATCTTTTGGTGGCCACCAAATCACTTGGGGGTTGCACCTTTTTAAAACATGGTATTTTTGTTCCTAGGCTTTGGGCTGAAATGTGTGTGTTGTGGCCCTCTCTAACTCGGCCACATGATATATTGGTGGACGCTCCGCCCCAGGACCACTAACAACACCTCTGGCTCTCCATTAGAGGTTGCAACCTTTCCTTTATTTCTTCTCATACATACTGCCTCTTTGCAGGCTCTAGTAGCCCGTCCTCTTCCTCTCTTATTCCTGTGCTACCCCCATATGTTTGATCCTTAAGGTCGTTCCTCCCTTAAGGTCATCCTCTGCTGTTCCACCTGCAACATCTCCCCCCTGTTTAACATCCTTTGCAGGGTTGATCTTCCTTTTGGCTGTTTCTGGGGTCTCTGTGGTATTCTTCTGGAACTTCCCTTCTGTATGTTTGTTTGTTTGTTTATTTATTTATATGGCGTACTGAAAGGTATCTGGGCACAGTTACATGATTATATATGAAATGGTAGCAAATGCAAATTAATACAGTAAGGTACATATGGAATGGTAGCACATATCGATTAACACAATAAGGTAACAGTTAACAATTGGCACGGTATATGATTACCATAAGAACATAACACACATATTTACACAGTTACATAATAGTAATGTCCAGACAAGTTCTAGAAGGATGAGATTATACATCATGCGAGATGAGCCATGTTTTGGTACATTTTCTAAAGCTGTGGTAGGGCGGTTCTGATCTTAAGGCTACTGGTAAGGAATTCCAAAATGTGGCTGCGAGTACAGGAAAACTGCTTCCACCTTATTTCGCGAGCCTATATCTAGGAACCTTAAGGAAATGAGAGTGTATTGTTCTGGTAGGACGTTCAGATGTATTTTTGGAGAAAATGTCAGCAAGATATTTAGGGGCTGAGTTGTGGAGACGTTTGTGAGTAAGGGTTAATGACTTGAAATGAATTCTATCCTTGACTGTAAGCCATTTAGTTTTCCGTCTGGCAGCTGAAATGTTCTGTCTTCTCAGAATGTTTTAAAAAGAAAAATAATTGTATTGATTTTTAACAAACAAAGCATAACCATCACACCCGACATATTCGGTTTCAAGCTTCTTCAGCGTACATTTGCATGTATTTATTACTGTCTTCCCCCCATTCCAACTCAAGCCTCCACCTCGGTTCATCAGCTTGCCCTCCTCCTGGGGCTAATCCCCTTCATCGTTCTCGGACGTGTCATGTTCACTAGAATTCGCATGGGAGGATCTCGACAATGTGGCTACCAGTTGTATCCATGCTATCAGAGGTCCCACTTCGCCATCCTCCCCTCTGCTGGCTGTATCGTACCATACTACTGTCTCGGCTTCTGCCCATTTCAGGAGGTCGTTCCACCATACTTCTAATCTGGGTCTGTGGGCTGTTTTCCAGCTCATGGCTATTCTCCTTTTGTCCAGGATATAGGCCAGGTCCTTGGGTTTGGATACATGTTTTAAATTATGTGGTCTGGTAAAACCCCCTATCATGCATGCCCATATAGATTCCACATCTAGCATGATCCCCTTTTCTAATAGTCGAAGCTTAACTTCCTCCCAGAATTTTCCCACCTACGGGCACGCCCAGAACATATGGATCATCCCGGCATCCATCTCCCCGCACTTGGGGCATTTTTGTTCTTCTTTAATTCCAAATCTGGCAACCTTTTTGGGGGTCATGTATGCCCTATGAGTGGCGTACAGCTGTATCTGCTGCAGCCTAGCATTCCTAGACACGTTTTTGTGGTATCTCTGAGCTCTTTCCCACTGCCCGTCTAGCATAATTTCACCCGCCTCCTCCTCCCAATCACGCTTCAGTTGGAGCAGCTCCTTATACACTCTTGACATAACCAGTTCATAAATCCGGGATGTTTCATGCCCTCCCTCTGAGATATCATACATCGTTTCTATGGCAGTATCAAGTTGTTCTGCTAACGTTATTTCGGACCACGTTTCTTCCACCTGTCTGATTATTCTAGTATATGGGATATATTACGCAACATGTACCCCTGTCTCGTCTACTATCGTTTGGAAGTCCAATGCCTTCCCTTCTTGCCATATATCTCCCAGGGTCGCTAGGCCTACCGGCTGCCAGTATTTGCGGATCACTTTTCGCAGTTGCTCATCCACCCCGCGTAGCACCACGGGTGGCGCCTGCGGGGAGCTTAGGGTCGGGTTTCCCATGACTCGGCATGCTTTGTGCCATGTTTTCCACCCCAGTTCCAGCAGTCTCGATCGCCCCTGCATCTCTGGTTTGGGTAGCCATGTCATTTCTTTTAGGAAATAGGGGTCACATTCACCCTTCAGCAATCTAGATTCTGTTGTCTCATCTTCCGACAGCCACCTAGTGACATATTGTAGCTGCCCTGCCAGCTGGTATATCTCAAAGTTCGGCAGGTTTATGCCCCCTCTGTCATATGTGTTCTGTAACTTCCATAGGGCCACTCTGTTTCTAGAATTGTGCCACAAAAAACCTCTGCATAAACTCTCGAGCTTGCTAAAGAACCGTCTGGGCGGCATGTGTGGGATGTTTACGAAGAATTGTAGTAGCCTGGGTAGGACCACCATCTTCAGCAAAGCCGCCCTTCCCACCATGGCCAGGGGGAGCTTTGTCCAGAACCCCATGCTATTCTTGATTCCTTCCACTGCTCTCTCTGTATTATATTTATGCTCATCTTCAATCATGTGGTATATGTTTATCCCCAGGTATCTGAATGTCGTGGTCTCCCAGGCTATCTGCAAAATGGGCAAGTTCTCCCGTGGGACTCCCCTGTACCTCCCCAAGAGGAACATGCACGATTTTTGGGGGTTCACCGCTATGCCCGACAAGGTCTCGTAGCGCTCCAACACCTCCAAGATGTATTGTAAGTTTTCCTCTGGGTAACGCAGGTACAGCAGCACGTCATCCGCATATCAAGTGTGGTCCCCCCTTAGTGTAGACCCCTATTTCTTCGTACTGCTGTTTTAGACTGATCGCTAATGGTTCTAACGCATGGATGTACAACATCGGAGACCATGGGCATCCCTGACTCGTGCCTCTGCTCAGTTGTCATTTGTCTAAAATGATCGCTCCCGTTTTTACCCTAGCTGTCGGGAGCTGTACACCATTTTCACCCACAGCAGATACCCTGCACCCATCCTGTATTCTTTCATGACGGCCATCAGCCATGGCCACCTTACAGAGTTAAAGGCCTTTACCGCATCCAGCGAGACTATTGCTATTTCGCTTGGGTCGCCCTTCGCCTGTTCTATAATGTGGTGGAGCCTCCTGTGGTTATCGGATATACTTCTGCCTGGGACATATCAGGTTTGGTCGGGGTGTATAAATTTGTTTATTACCCTCTTTAGTCTATGCGCCAGTACGGCAGTACGAATTTTACTATCCTGGTTTAGCCAGGATAGAGGTCTGTACGACCCACAGTTTGTGCTTGGCATGTCAGGTTTGAGAAGCAGTATTATCATCGCCTCCCTCAGGTATTCAGGCAGTCTCCCTTTCTCGAAGGCCTCGTTTACATTGCCAGTAACGGGGAGAGCACTTCTTGTCTATACGTTTTATAGAATTCACTGGGGAGCCCGTCTGTCCCAGGGGCTTTGCTCGTGGGCAGGTGTATTACCACTGTCTCTAGTTCCTCTAATATGATCGGAGCATCCAGGTTTTCTCTGTCTTCCTCATTCAATTTAGGTTATCCTATGTATTCTAGTGTCTCCTGAGTCTCCTGCTCTGCGGACTCCCCTGCATCTTCATAGAGGCGCTTATAGAATCTAAGGAATCCCTCGTTCACACTCTCCTGGTTGTTCCAGACTTGGCCCACTTCTCCCGTTATCTCCCTAATCGCTGGCCTTGGCGTCTCGTTCTTGTATAGCCATGCTAGCAGCCTCCCAGGTTTGTCTCCCCCTGCATGTTGTCTTTCAATGTATTTTTTGTAATTCACATTGCATAGCCTCTCCCACAGCCCACTACAAGCCTGTTGTAATTGGCTCACCTGTTCGGCATATGCCAGTGAGGTGCCCCCTCTTTTCATAATGGCTTCTAGTTTCTTTTCTGTCTCCTGTAGTTCACGCTCTATACCCGCTTGGAGCCCTCTAGATTTATATATGGCCGCCCCCCTCCCTACCACTTTGAAGGCCTCCCACAGGGTTCCCTCTGACTCCACACTTCCTGTGTTATTCTCTAAGTACCCGATTATCTCCTCCCTTAAATCCTCTCGGAATGCGGTATCCTTCAGTGCCTACGTTCTAAGCTTCCATGTGGGGATCCAGGCTCTAGAGGGCTGATGTTGCCACTCCAAGACCAGAGGGGAGTGATCTGATAGTATTCTCGCCTTATATTCTGAGTCCGTCATTTCCCCAGCATGTTCCGGAGTGGCGAACATGTAATCCAGTCTCGTATATAGGCTGTGTGGGGCGGCATAATGTGAGTAATGCCGATCATTCGGGTGTTTCTGCCTCCATATCTCTTCCAGCCCGAAGTCTCTCAGCAGAGCCTGTAGCATTTTCGCTGCGGGAGTGGGCTTGTCCAGTTTGGTATCTGACCTGTCCATTTTGGGGTTCAGCGTGCAATTGAAGTCCCCACCCCATAGAACCGCACTTCCCATGTGGGGGCCGATTTTGCTATGTAATGTCTTAAAGTAGGCCGCTGTGTCTTGGTTAGGGGCATAGGTATTTATAATACACAGCTCTCGGTTCTCTAACAGCCCTCGGATCACTACCATCCTCCCGTCCGGTTCCTCGATGGCCTGTAGCAACTGGAAGGGCACGTGTGGTGCCACCCAAATTATTACCCCTCTAGCGTATGCCGAGTACGTTGCTCCTATGGTGGTTCCTCTGCACTTTTTCTTTACCACCTCTTGTTTCTCTTTGGTGAAGTGGGTTTCTTGCAATAGAGCTATATCCACTTTTTGCCTTCTCAGGTACATCATCACCTTGTTTCTCTTCAGGTAGCTGTTGAGGCCTCTGACATTCCAGGTTACTATTCTAATGTCTCCCATTGTCATCCATATCCTGTCCCTTCTCCCTCAGTCCTTGTCCTTCCCTCCACAGTTTGGCGTGGTTGTGTGCTCGTTCCCTATCTAATTTCAACATAGAACCCCCAACTACCCCCACCCACCAGTCTTCCCAACTAAGTACACTGCATACCTCTCAACTTCCCTCCCTCCCCCCACCCGTCCCGTACCCAACTGTTGCCCAGCTCCATCCCTGGATCTCAGGCTATCCCACATTTGGTCCTTTCTCTGTGTTGCCGATTTTAGGAACCCAGCAGGAGGCTGCCAATCTATTGGCAGCCTAACTAAGCTATCTGTGGGGGTGTAAGAGCGAGTCTATCAAGGTTCCTGCAATTTTGTACTTTACGCCATGCTCGGTCATATCCTTTTATTTAACCCACCTTTAGTCTATCCCAGCTGGCCTCACCCTAGCTTATATTCAAGTCCCAATGTTTTATTTTACAGCACCTCAGTTTCTGCAGTCGCCATCTTACTTATTTTGTCCATCTTCTTTCTGGTTGTCTGTTTCCGACGGGCAGTTCTGGGCGTCTAGCCACTCCATTGCATCCTGCGGGGTATCAAAGAACAGAGCTCTGCTCCTGTGATACACCTTCAGTTTCACCGGATACATCAACATATATTTGTATCCCGCCTCTCGTGATCTTTTCTTCACTGACCCATAGTTCATTCGTCGGCCCTGCACCAGGAGTGTGTAGTCCGGGTACGCTGTAATATTTGCAGAAACCCTCTGTATTGTACCACCTTTCCGGAAGTGTTCTAGGATCTTCTCCCTATCTCAATAATTCAGGATTTTGGCTATTATTGGTCTTGGGAGGGCTTCTGGCGGTGGCTTCTTTGTTAAGGCTCTGTGCGCTCTTTCCACCGCAAATCCTTGGGTGAGCGCCCCTCCCCCTATTTCTTGCAGCAGCATCGCCTCCACGTAGTCCGTTGGATTTGGTCCCTCTGCGACTTCTGGTAGTTCCACAATACGTATGTTATTTCTCCGAGCGCATTCTTCCGCTTCCTCCACTCTATTTTTCCAGGTTGCTCACTTGTTGTTTCAGGATATGGATCTCTGATGTATGGGACGCACATGCGTTCTGCTAGCGCTCTAACATCTTGTCTGAGTAGATTGACTTGCTCCTGGACTGCGCTGACTCCGATTTCCAGTGCTGCCTTAAATTCAACCATGGCTGACTCCAGTTTAGTTTCCCACGTTAGTTTCAGGTCCGCAATCGCTTCCAGGATCTGCTGATCCTTGCGCTCTGGGGTGGCGTCCGTGGGGTGGGTTCCCTCCTTGCTCCTTATCCCTTCTGTCAGCTGCAGTGTTCTTGTGTATTACTCCATCGTGGGTTGTTTCCCTTTTGTCTTCGTCTGTTTGCTCGCCATCTCAGAATTGTTATGTACCTCAATCCGGGTTGTCGGAAGTGTGATCACTGGCTCTTCAGGTTTGTTGTGTGGTTAGCTGTGGTTCGTGGGGGAGACTTGGTCGGGTCCGCTTGTGCTGTTTGTGATCTCCTACGAATAGGTTGTGCTCTCCCACATCTCCCAACTGCTGGCGCTGCTGATGCCTTTGTAGACCAGCCCTCTTTGGGCCTTGTCACGCTTCCACTCTTTGGGAATCTTGATCCTATGCCGGCCCCGTGTCTGTCCCGTCAGTTCTTCGGCTACCACTGGGCCTCTTTGCTGCGCTCCCTGTTCGGGCTGTGATGTGCCTGCCCGTGCCTGGCATTCACACCGGTATGTATGTGCTCATGAGTTCACCTCCAACCTCAGCGCTGTGCATTCCATAGCTGTTATTCCGTTCACCATATGCGCATTTGTTGCCTGTTCTCTCTCGGCTATCCAAGTTGCATGTGTGGCGTGCCACAACTACACCTTATCTGGTATTTATAGTGGGTCTCCGGGCAGCGGGCGCTTTGGCTGTGTCCAATTATAATTCAAGCAGCGCGGCCTTCCAGGGCTTATTGTACTTCCTTTGCACACCTGGGTTGTACGTTCTGCTTCCCCTTCTGCCTTCCGGTCAGGCTGCAGTTTTAGGGCACACCCTTGTGCAGATTTTCTTCCTTTTGCAAGATGCTGCTATGCGCACCTCATTAGTATGGCCTGAGGGCTTGCATGTTGCGCTTTTTATTATTTATTACCTCCCAGTGTTTGTGTGTACTTCTTACCCATTGAGAGGAGGTCTTGGGGAGTTCATATGTGGTTTCGCTCACGGTTGGGATTGCGTCCAAATCAGCCCGTCCGGGAGGCGCAGGGGTTCCCCCAGGTTGTTTTCATGATGTGGCCAGTTGCGCTCATGAATTGGTGTGGCCGCTTTAGTGAACAGCTGCACTGTTTGTTCTTAATCCGTGTGTCGCTGGTGAGCTGGGGCTGCCTCGATAGTGTTGGCTGCTGCAGTGTTCGTATGTTTCTGCGCAGCACGCGGTGTACCCACACACTGCAGCGGGCTCTTGCATCCCCAGCCGCTCGATATCTCATCTGCCCCCCGCTCCAAACCTCCTGCGGGGTGTTTGTAGATGCTCCCGCTGGCCCGCCGGGGTCTCCGAAGCCAGTTTGCGTTCCGGTGCTCCACTCCTCTTACGTCGTGGTGGCTCGTGCTGCGATCCCTGGTATCCTCCTCCACCGGGGCCAGCAATTCGTGCTCCTCACGATAAGCTGGGCTCTCGTGGGTTGCTTCTTCGGCTGTCACCGAAGCACCTTTTCCTATTAGTGCGTCCGCCTCTGTGGCAGGCGGACGCAGGCGGCTGTTGGTGCCTCTATCTCAGCCGGCTCCTCTTCATTCCCCGGCCAGGGTCCGCCTTCATTTGGGCTGCAGTGCAGTTTTTTCATTTGTTTCTCCTTCATCCTCCAGCCGTCTCACGGTGTGTTCCTTTGTTCCCCGGCGGCCGCCATTTTGTTTGTCAACCTCATCTGGTGTTGAGGTCTTTGGCCCGCAGTTCACTGCCCGTGCTCCGATCTTCACCAGGGTATCGACCGCAGTGTGCACGGCACCTTCATGATTCTGTGGGTTCTAGTTTCCTTATCTCAACTGCCTCCAGGCATGTATATATTCACAGATCAGGAACAGATCGGCAGGAGCTCCTCAGGACCACGTCTTGCTATGTGGCCATGTAGCCACGCCCCCTTCTCAGAATGTTTAGTGCAGTTATTAGTGCGTAATTTTGCAGGATTTGCAATTTGTTCATATTGTGTTTACTAGACCCTAAGTACTTTGTGGTCCACTAAGTCAAATGCCGCTGAGAGGTCTATGAGTAATAGCAGGGCAATTTTTTCCTTTGTCATTTAAGTCGTCCATTTGGTTCTTAAGGTCTATTAATGCTGATTCTGTGCCATGTTTAGGCCTAAATCCTGATTGTCTCAGGCCAAGGATGTTGTTAGATTCTAAGTAAGCCTGTATCTGTAGGTAGGCCGTTCTATCTAAGATTTTCAAGAGAAAGGGAACGGTCGTTATTGGTCTGTAATTGGTTGGAATGTTTGGGTCGAGGTTGTTTTTTTTATAGTAACGGCAGGACCCATGCGTCTTTTAGATTCGTGGGGATAGTACATGTGTTAAGGGTTGAGTTTATTAAAGTCTTGATGAATGGCACTAGTTCCCTAGCTGCCTCTTTGATTATTAGTGCCGGGCAAGTATCTCTCTGGCATCTAGATGGTTTAAGCTAGGCTATTATTTTCTCAACTACATGAGTAGAGACTTCAGTGAATTTAAAGAGGTTACTTGGGTTAGTCAGAGTCGTCTGAGATTCCTGTAAGGGGGAGACCTTGGGGGGATTTAATTTCTTTGTTTCTATTTTGTCTTGTAGGAGACACCTTTTATTGGATAGCGCAGCTTGAATATTAGAGCACCAGGTCTTGTCCTTGATGCATGTTTCCGTTAGGGGAATGGGGGACTCTAGTTCTCTTAAAATTATGAAAAGTTCTCTGGTATTGGAATTAGCTTTATCAATGCTATCATTATAAGTGTCTTTTTTGTTTGAAAGATCTCTTCTTTGTATTTATTAGAGATTTTGATAAATTTGTCCTTGTTGGGCTCTGTAGGGTTGTTTTTCCAAGAAGTTTCTGCACTCCTTTTTTCCTTGCGTAGAGCTTTAAGACTGTGGGTGAACCAAGGGTTTACATGTGCTCGAGTTCTGACTTTGCACATTTTTAAAGGTGCTATTTTGTCGATGGCTTTTTTGATTGAATGATTGTAAACTTCTACTAGTACTGAAGGGTCAGAACTAGTAATGGTAGGATTGGTGATGGGTTGGAGTAGTGGTAATAGGTTCTCGACTGTTATATTTCTCTTGTTTGTAGTTAGTACTAGGGGGGCCCAAAGGGATGGATTAGTTAGATTGTAAGCTATTTTGTAAGGTGAACGACATAGCGTGGTGGTCGGTCCAGGCACAAGGTTCATTGGATGTAATTTTAATATCACAATTAAGGTTGGCTAGCCACTCTAGCGTTCTGCCTTTAATATGTTATGGGCGAATTGATACAGTGGGTGAAGCCTAGTTCAGAGATAGTATTAGCAAGTACTGAGTCTTTCTCATCTTTAAGGTCGTTAAGGCCTAGATTAAGGTCACCTTGTAGGATGATTTGTGAGCTCGGTTTGTTATTTATAGTTAGGAATGAGGTAATATCCTCCTCAAATGTTTACATAGGGCCAGGTGGTTGTATATGAGATGCATAGTTATAGTCTGTGATGCAGTGAGGGTTAGTTTCACTGTCAAAAGTTCACCTGTAGGGAAAGGGAGATGTGGGAGGACCCTTAAACCCGATTTGGTTTTGGCAATGAATGCAATGCCACCACCTAGTGCAGTTTCTCTATCTGACCTTAGTATAGTGAAGTTTTCTGGTATCGCTGGTGCCAGTGATGGGCCTGAAGCTGCATGCAGCCAGGCCTCTGTTATGGCAAGGAAATTTAGTTGGTTCGTGATAAGGTCAGCTATGTCTAAAGCGCGAGCCACCATGGATCTAGCATTTATCAATGCACCTTTAAATGTGGAATGTCCATGTAAAGTGCATTAGATAGATAGCACACCTTTTTCTGTTGTGTTAGGTTACTAGGAAGACTATCGTTGTTGGACTTATGTTTGGTTCTCTTCTTAGGTAGGTTTGAGGGGTAAGGGTTGTCTTGTCCAGTGGTTTAAGGATGATGGTTATAGTTCAGTATTGATCCGAGTCTAGTGTTTCTGGCGCTAGTTGCACATGGTTGGTTAGGTGTGGGCCTGGTGACATAGAGTTTGATCCATTGGGCTGGAGATAGTGTACAGGTGGGAGTAGTGAGTAGTTTGTATTCGGACTAGGAGTGTAAGCAACTGGTTGAAGGGGTGGTAAGAAATTAGTTGTTCCTATACAATCCGACTGTGGTAGTGGGTTGGTCATGGTAAGAGAGAGGCGATGTTTGTAGGGCATGGCTATTGCGGTGTTGGCTGAACCCAGGGAACTACAAGTCAAGGAGTAAGCCATGGTGGTAGTATCGTGTAAGGGTATTGTTAGAGCTAGGAGCGAGCTAAAAGCTGTCAATAAACATAAGATATTGGTCATGAAAAGGTACATGATTTGGTAAGTAGATCTGATGGACATATAACGTAAGAGGTCTGTTAGGCCGTAGGGCATGTCAAGGCAACTGTTTGTAGTCAGGAGAGTAGTAGGTATAAAATGGGAATAGCAGCATAGTTATGTGTAGATGATCACAATACAATGCATGGTCAGGTACCAATGGTACTGGTGGGCACAGGTCTAGGCTAGGTTACCAACGTTAGGTGAGGCAAGCGTTAACAGGCAGGTAGTTATGACAATAGTTGCAAGCCTAAGCATATAATAGAGCAGCTTAGGACTGAAGGCTCCGCGAGGCAAGGTTGCCACTGATAGTGATCTATTGGTGTAACCATGGGCTTTGTGGGCCGTGTAGTGAACTAATTTTGTGAAATATCTATGTTGGGAATCTAATATACAGCATGTACAAGTTCCAAACCGTAGGTACACATTGCTTAAGATAGTGAAATTGGCCAGGCATAGCTAACATGTTGAATTAGGCCTAGTGGGTAATTGACAGAGGGCAGTCATAAAAACAGATCTAGCATATATTGAACAGCATGGATATGGTGTTAGATACTAGCATATTGTCTGCATTATGTGCATAAACATTTAAAGCATGATACATTTGGCGTAGGCAGGGACAAGTTAATTGTAAGAGCAAGGTTCACGTCTAGCGTATAATGAGCAGCATAGGCAAGCTAAAGTTTGTTTCTAGTATGTTTTGTGCAACACGAACCGTAACTGGTTAAATCAACTTCGACGTGTTACACACAGCATAAGGTGGTATGTCGCCATTGGTGAAGGTATAAAGTAGGATGAATATACTATATTGAGGTCATTCTGACATATGGAGGAACAAACTATGGTTCATGTACTAGGCATTGGCAGTTTGGGTCTGTAGATATGATGTGCAACAATCGGTTGCTGTAAATCGGTTATAGTCATAAGGTGGTCCACATGAACGAATAGTGCGGAAATGGAGTAGTCCTTACAGTTGCATTTTGATGAGGGGGAAAGAATAGTAACTCTCGGTACAGGAAGTCAAATAACGAAGGAGGGGGTAGAGTTTTTCACCCCTAGGCCCTAATGGCCCGAACAGGCACAGACAGGCCCTTATTCTATGGCCCTTAAGTCGTACGGCCGGCTTCCGCCTGTCCGTGAGGCCGATTGGCGGATATTGTTGCGACGGGCCAATCTGCAAGCAGCATTCAAATAAACAGGAAGCAAAGCCATTCAGAACAACCGTGCCGTGAAAGCCGCCATTACTTACGTTGCCTGGCAACTAGGACAATGCCGGGGATCAGGAGCTAACAGCTGCAATGCACCGAGATAAGGTGCTGTAGGCAGTTTAAATACTGCTGTAGTTTCTCCGTACTGCGGTGAGATAATGTGATGAAAACCAGCAAAAATTCAAAGCGCAGCGCATGCCCTCCGTATCACAACAGATGGTGCAAGGAAAGCCAGGTGGCTCGTGGGGGCGACGGTCCTAGAGGGAGAGGGCTCCTGCCCTCTCACTTTGAAGACAAGTCGGGAAAGTGAAGATCAGGCACAGACAGGCCCTTATTCTAGGGCCCTTGAGTCGTCCGGCCAGCTTCTGCCTGTCGGTGAGGCCGATTGGCGAATATTGCTGCGATGGGCGAATCAGCAAGAAGCAGTCAAATAAACAGGAAGCAAGGCCATTCAGAACAACGCTGCCATCATGGCCGCCATTACTTACACTGACTACTGTCCAAGATCACACAGTGTCGGAGTTCAATATAAAAAAGGTAACTGCAAAGCTGGCACAGAATGCACATTGTCTTTGCCCCGTTGAGGAGAGAGAAGGAAGATTTTATGTTTCCATCAAGGTACAGGGTCACTGTGCATTATTAGAGCTGGTGAGTACTATATCCCAAGCGACCATCCTGTCCAAAAAGGTCTTCAACCAACTAAATACAGGAAGGGGGAGAATCACCAAATTCCCCTCAAACCTCTTGCCGGACAACTCCAAAACTTCGATGGGAATGATATTTCCATTGAAGGGGCTGCAGATCGGGAAATATAATTTGGGCAACAAAGGATCAAACACCCGGTGATAGTCAGCACTCCAGAAGACACAACTTGTCTATTGGGGAATGACCTCCTTTGGAGGTTGTCACACCTGATTGACTGCATGAAAAAGGTCCTCTGGACTCAGAGTAACTGGTCAATTAAATTAAAACCGAGCACAAATTATGTAGGCTTGAATGGCACATGCCACGTGATTGAACAATGGTCCAACGAAATAGAATTCTATTTTAGGAACAATCAAGTTCCAGACATTACCGCCATCCTTATAGGAGAACAAACTGGTGTTGGGAACCCTTCCCCATTCTTGAAAATCAACATCCCTCCCAGTTTTAAGTGGCATTCCACACTGGAGGGAAATACTCTGAAGTTGTATACCAATCCACAATCACTGACATCCAGATAAAGGGTGAACAGCTGTTTTTCCCCATTCAGCTAAATGAGGCGGAGGAGCCTGTTCTTGCCATAGTATGCCTGAATAGCGGAGGAAGCTTCATCAGCAAAACATTATTCAGGAAACTCCCAAAAGATTAGACCATTCCCACATTTAAATTGATTGATAAGTGGGAAAAGGGCCTTGAAACTCCAAATTCCAAACATCTCCTGTCTAGCACTTTCATGCTTAAAATGTCCTTTGGCGACAAAAGCACAGAACATAATTGTTGGGTTATGAGAGATGTCCCCCCACCTAATTAGTAACAAATCCTGGTCCTGATTGGGGGGTAACCCCATGGGCTTTGACAAAACAGAGAAAGCATTTCGGTCAGCTCAATTGCTGCCGTATGCAGTTGAAGTTCAAGTGTGAGAAGAGGTTGCCATCCCAGCACAGGTGCGACAATTTACAATTCCCCTACAAATTAAGCAAGGACAGAACCTCAAAAACCAGGAAGCAGATACACATTTGAATTAACATCTCCAATAACACGGTTTGTATTTACATCTAACACCCGTAGTTTACCTAGAACACGACACCATTCGAATATCGGTGGATAACAGCGACCCTCGAAGTATCACTTTGGGCGCAGACACCTTTATTGGAATGGCGGTTGATGCCCAACATTATTCTATTGATTTAGGTAATGAGATCATTGGACCAATTCCAAATGACTGCGTACATATTGACGACGGTATCCACACAGAAAGGATTTTCACCAGGTAAGGGGGGACTTTCTTGGTGTACTCTTCCTACCCTTATGGTGTGTAGAAGGTGACCTGTGATATCAGGAAAGATGAGGTGGTATTCCATGTCAACAGTGACTACCTCCCATTCTTTGAACCTCACGTCAAGGCCAGCACCATAACAAGAGATCTCTCCATCCAACTGGAGGATACCGCCGAAATTGCCAACCCCAAGGTCTTTCCAGGCTTTAAGTAGATGGTCGAAGAACAAATCAATCTTGCTGATGCCTGTGAGACAGAGGAGCAAAAATAGAAGCTGAAACGGGTGTTTCTGGATTTTCAGGATATCTTTGCAGTGGATTCATATGATTGTGGATGTACAGAGATACATTCAACCACCACGGACCACATGATGGCTCCAGTATTTGTGAAGCAATACAGGCTACCTCTCACGTCTATGGAGTCACTCACAGAGATTATTAAAAACTTAGAATCCCAGAATCCCGTGGGATAATTCACCCAATCCACAGTACCTTTAAAGGCATGGTCTAGTAAAAATGTGTATTGTCCCTACGGGTCGGCCATGTTTTTTTAAGCCTAAATGGCTCGATTTTAGAAAACTGTCCTATGGACCTTACCCGAGTTTTCGTCCATTAAACGCACACGAAAACAAACACCAGGGAGCTGCCATTTTCTGATAATCCTATCTTTTCCCCCATCGCCCTGGCTGACCTGCTTTTGCGGCACTAAATAAATTCCCCCGCCCCTGAGCCTGTCATCAGCAGACTCGTACCGCCCATTTCCCAACGCCAAAGCACGTCTCATGTCAACATTCGCTGCGCTTCAGCTAATGGCGTGTCGCCATGGAAATGGCAGGACGCCTCTTTCCTCAATAAGTATAAACAGACCGTTTCACAACACACAGCAGCAGATTTTCGATTCCATTCCTCTCTCTGTGTTACTTTGAGTATTCTGTGACACGTTTCAGTGCTCTGGTCAGCTACCTTCACCGCTTGTAGCCCGTGTGAACAGATACCAGTACCACCGCTATAAATTATTTTAGTTTGTTTAACACACAATGGCTACAATAATGCCCTACATGTACGAGCCCGAGTATACCGAGGAGGAAGTACTGGAAAGGGAAGCATGCGAAAACGATGGGGATTCGGACGGCAGTTGGCAGGACGAATCAACAGATGAAGAGCCTGGGCCTAGCCGAATGGACGGCGTCTCCACCTGGTGCACATGCAATCGGTGCAAGCTAATGCCAACTGAGGACGAGAACTGCTGCTGCCGAGAAAACTCGGGATGCCTGGCCTACATTTCGGAAGGCGAGCCACGACCTCAATGCATCACCGAGCTGCCAGACTTCAGGGCAGCCTGCCTCACACGGGCCGTGTTGAGAATAATGATGGTGCTTATGCACGAACTTCGCGCAACTGTTCGTCCTCGTAATCCGAGTAACGAGTAAGTATACTCTGCTTGTCATGCCACTCTTATTTCATGTTCTTCTACTATATCCAAAATTACATCTACATATCATTGTAACGCATGTAAGTCGTTCAATAGTGTGCATTGTCTAGATAGCATTTGTCCGTGCAGAATGCCATTAGTTACAAGAATTGTCATTGACAACAAACGTTTATTAAACTTATCTTGGTCATTTAAAAACAGTTTGTTTCATTCCTTTTCACAGGTGGTACAGGCTGGTGGCCTATCGTTCCTTTACATGGTGGCTCCACGGGAGGCTTGGGCACCGCGTTCGAAGAGTGATACCCGCCTGTGCCGTTCGTGCAATTAGAGAAACGTTCCCGAGTGACAGAGGTCAGTACAGGGGATTTTCTCTCGCTGTGCTGCAACCTGAACTGTACAATGTTTAAAGTCTTGTATTTTTGTGTCATCAAAATAAGATACAAAATAAAACACCACATATATTTTAACAACGGTTGTTTCGATTTTTTAAATGAATCAAGTGTGTCTCCATTCAAGAATGGACGTCAGACATCTGTGCTCCGAATGGGTGAAGGTCTGGTCGCTGTGAAGCAGGGTGGTCACTATCTATCTAAGCTAACATAACATATTCTCGATAATGCATGCACTAAATAACACTTGTTCAAAGTCTTTCAGTGGGTTATGTCTCTATAAAAGTCACACATATGTCTATACTAACAATTACCATTGGATTATACAGGCCTTGGGTCTTGACCACTATAATACACCGGTTGAAGTGTGGGTCTGTGCTCACAAGAATCTCCGGTATGTGGCATTTGTTATTGATAAGCAACGATATACTATCATTGATTTAAAGACGATATACTATATATTGATATAAAGGCGGTTCGCGCGGGTGGATGCGCGCTGGCATGGGGGGCTGTCAGGAGTGCGAAAGGCCAAGGTGCCAAACTACATGTACACTTCAAAAGGTATCCCACGCCAAGGGGCCATCGGTCACATGGCCTCCTCAGACCCCGTGTCTCCAGCCAGGCCTCCCCTTGAAGCAGGCCGCCCCCCTGCAATCCACATATGTGTGTCTCCATTCAACAGTCTTCCTGTGCCTTATCTGCACGCCCCAGGCCCATCCATCCCGCCCCCTGTATCAAAGGCGGTTCGCGCCGGTGGATGCGCGCTGGCATGGGGGGCTGTCAGGGGCGCGAAAGGCCAAGGTGCCAAACTACATGTACACTTCAAAAGGTGTCCCACGCCAAGGGGCCATCGGTCACATGGCCTCCTCAGACCCCGTGTCTCCAGCCAGGCCTCCTGTTGAAGCAGGCCGCCCCCTGCAATCCACATAAGTGTGTCTCCATTCAGCAGTCTTCCTGTACCTTATCTGCACGCCCCAGGCCCATCCATCCCACCCCCCTGTATCAAAGGCGGTTCGTGCCGGTGGATGCGCGCTGGCATGGGGGGCTGTCAGGGGCGCGAAAGGCCAAGGTGCCAAACTACATGTACACTTCAAAAGGTATCCCACGCCAAGGGGCCATCGGTCACATGGCCTCCTCAGACCCCGTGTCTCCAGCCAGGCCTCCCCTTGAAGCAGGCCGCCCCCCTAAGACCACGACATACATACGTCATTCATTCACAAACACACCCCTGTTTCTAATACTTTATAAACCACTTGATATGTCTCATGAGAACACCTTTGTGCTTTGCAAGTCAACTCCTGAACGTGTTACCTGGCAACCACTGAGATGTACGCTAATCTGCTCGTCGTCGTGCTATCCGTGAACTTCTGTGACCGCTTAGAGCAAACCCATTAGTGTGCTACCTGTGGCCACCCACCTATTCTCCTGCAACATACTGCTCTGCTTGCTGAATCCAACTGTTTGTTGGTCAAGGTAAGGCCATGTATCCTAGTCATATTTCGCAGATTTTTAAATTTCTATCTATTTGCGAGTTGAGTACACAATAGTGCTAGGTTCATTGGTCTCATTGCTATTGACTTGAGTTTCCATTGCTATGCTATCAATAGATCTATTTATTTTCATCTGTGTCTATTGTCATCGAATTGCACCCTTCGGGGGTCCAGTCTATAATGTAAGCATGTTTCCTTCTCGTGCAATACAGAACATCCAAGGGATGAGTCACATGTTCAGTTTTTAGTCACATCATTTATACATTTCTGCAACTTATGCAAATATTAAGCCACGCATAATGAACTGGTATAGTTCCTGCGACCAAAACAAACCTTGCATTGATCATTGTATGATTCATTTACTTTTGTATCAAATCTTTATTCTTGAAGATTGTATAATAATGTCGATATTTACTTTTCAGATTTATCAACGATGCCTGCCTGTTCGATTAGCGGTTGCCCTTCGAAGACCCATGCTAAATCTGAAGGCACTACAATGCATGTATTCCCGAAAACTGTTGATCGAATAAGAGAATGGGTCAGATATTGCGGATATCCACTGGATGAGCTGGAAAGTAGAGTCCACCAAGTCTTACAGGACAAGAGGGGTGATCGATACCGCATCTGCAGCCAGCACTTTTCCTTGGACATGTACACAACATTTTGGGTAACAAAGAAGAATAAACGGCGAACGACACGGAAATTGCTCGAAAACGCTATTCCCACTCTATTCGTCCACATTCCGCCACCGGTGAGTCAAGTGTCCGGATTTAGCTTTAGGCCTTGCGGTAGTGTGTAGGTATCCGAACGGATTAATTGATATTGCAGGTGTTCTATCCCTTGTAATAATTTCGATATTGATATGAGTGTATAGTTTTTTGAATAATGACATTTACCAATATATTCTTTTTCGATTTCATAACCCACAAACGCAATGTGTATATATGGGAACAGGGAACTGTGCTGTATTGAGCATTTTACAAGTATTCTGTCGCCTTACATGGCTATTTTTAATATTGGCATTTCATTATCAATCATTAATTTACCTTTACAACTTCTTGACTATCCCTTGAATCTGAAGCAAGAACATTCTACATCCTTGACGTGGTCGCAGTTATCAACCACTTCCAGCGCGTATCAGGTAATCTTACTAGGCTAATCTGCTACAGACTTGTTTTATGCATGTCAAGTAATATTTTTATTTTATCGTGTAATCATTTTACCGAATGTTTGGTTAGTGCTTTCCAATTGATATACACCTTAGTTATCGTCCACTGGTGTTTGTTTTCAGTTATAATTAGTGTTATCCATACTAATGCAAGTACTGTCTTTCAGGGAGATGCTGAAGGGTCCGCCACATCTACAACATTTCTAGATGTTCTTCAACAGCAGGAGGTATGGATACTGACAGCTCCATCGAGCGTCATCATCAGAGCTGGAATTCTTGTCGTTTGATTGTTCTACACAATGTTTCATTCGTGGTTAGCCGTTGATATGTACCTGTGCTGTCGACCCCAGGTGTGTGTTATGTTTTCACTATTGTAATCCTCACTAATGCAAGTACTATGTTTCAGGCAGTTGATGGAGTGTCAACCCCTGCACTTGATGCAGAGCCTGACATTCAAGTAAATCCAGGGGAAGTGGAAGCGGGACCATGCGTATACGAATCGGCGCAACAGCTTTCGAAAGTGTGCACTACATTTGCAACATCCATAGATATTCTTCAGCAGCACGAGGTATGGATAATGACAGCTCCATCATGCGTGACCATATATCGTGATTCCATTTGCTATACTGTCTTCCCTATTAACGCAAGTGCTGTGTTTCAGGGAGACGACGAAGCTTCCACTACAATCACAACATCCAATTTAGATGATGCAGATGTAAATAAATCGGAGAAATAAGTCGATGAAATGTGATCATATTTAGATTTTCCTTGATTCTTTTGGACAATGCATCATTTGCGGTTATCTCTTTATATGTACCTGTGCGTTCGACCCCAAGTGTGTGTTATGTTTCCAATATTAAAACCATACTAATCCAAGTACTGTGTTTCAGGGAGATGCGGATGCCTCCTCTCCAATACAACCATTCATGGAAGTCCATGCAGAGCCAGAGCTATGGATACTGACAGTTCCATCGAAATAGATCATCACTGGTCGAATACTTGTCGTTTGATTGTTGCACACAATGTTTAAATCGTGTTTGGCTATTGAGATGTACCTGTGTGTTCGTCCTCACGTGTGTTTTATGCTAACAATATTTTGATACATAGTAATGAAAGTACTATGTTTCAGGGAGACGATGGAGCCTCATTCCGTGCTGTCTATGCGGATACAGAAAATATAGTCGTTGCAGCGCAAGAGGAAGGGAGGACATGCGGAAACGAATCGGAGCTACAGCGTGCAGATGTTGAAGGTCGAGTCAAAAAAGTTGCAAAGAAAAAAAAACAAAAAAAGGTTAGTTACAAACAGTTCATAACTTTAAAAAAATGTTTGTGCTGGGGACTATTTTATGTTTTTTTCCAGTCAATTCTACTACACTCAATCTTGTGTTTAAACTGAACATCCCTTTTCCAATCTCTCCTCCAGTTACCCGTGGGTGTCAGAACTATACACACACAGACAGTGAAGCGAATGAGAGATGTGGCTTGCCAGACCGTGTACACTATGGAGGAACTATTAATTGAGGCGAGGCGTGTTCAGGCTCGAGATGCTCATGTCCAATGGCCAGAACATGAATTAACTGTGTTTGGAGACTACAGCAAAGTTGCATTACACCATAGCTACAGTGCGACCGCACCACCATAAGAAGATGTTATTGAATGTATTGACGATAGCTCTGAAGTAGTTGCAGATCAATTTACACAATCTACACCCGCCAAAAATTTGCCACCAAAAAACCTGTCGACATTGTTGTGTTCTCCCATCAATGTTGAAGTAATAGATGTCGAAATGACAGATAATGAAACAGCCGCAGCATCCATAGACGCATCAGAACTTGATATCAGCGAAATTATTTTCCAATGTGTTGAAATCTCCACAACGTCACAGGCCGAAACAACGTTGACGCAGGATGACAGTCTAATGAAAGAGAGCAAATACATTGTATTCGACAGTTGTTTGATGGAAATTATAAGTATGCTGAAATGTGTGCATTCCATTAGAGGGAAAGTATGTGGGAAGCCATTGATTAATGTGACTCGTCAAATAAAAGGCAGTAACGTCAAAATAAATGCCGCCTGTAGATTAAATCATAGGTTCGCATGGTCTGCACAACCGATGCTGGGGAAACTGCCAGCAGGCAATCTATTGTGTGCAGCTGCATCACTTTTTAGTGGCTCCAGTTTTAGAAAGTTAAAGGCTTTCTTTCAGTTTGTGGGACTCCATTTAATTTCTAAAGCGCTGTACTACATATACCAACGTGATTATCTGTTTCCGGCCATTAGTGATGCTTGGAAAATTGAACAATTGTGTCTAGCAAGTACATTCGAAGGCAAACGATTCAGGCTAGCCGGCGATGGACAGTGCGACAGCCCTGGATTTTCTGCCAAGTACTGCACCTACCACTTTCAGGACATGGATAGTAAGAAAATTGTGAGTTTGGTGGTCGTGCAGGTAACACAATGTACATCGTCAGTGGCCATGGAGAAACTAGGATTTATAAAATCAGTGGAATATCTACAATCAAGGGGAATGCACATCGACCTCATAGCCACGGATAGACACGTTTCAATTTCCAAGACAATGAGAGAGCAGTTCCCACATATTAAACATCAATTTGACGTATGGCATCTTGCTAAATCAATCAATAAGAAAATCTCGGCTGCAGGGAAAAAAAAAGGTTTTGAAAGTATTTTGCAGTGGTCACATTCTATCACCAACCATCTTTGGTGGAGCTCAAAAACTTGTGAGGCGTCAGTGGAAATACTACTTGAAAAATGGCGGTCACTGATGCACCACTGTACCAGTTATTTTCCAATGTGTTGAAATCTCCACAACGTCACAGGCCGAAACAACGTTGACGCAGGATGACAGTCTAATGAAAGAGAGCAAATACATTGTATTCGACAGTTGTTTGATGGAAATTATAAGTATGCTGAAATGTGTGCATTCCATTAGATGGAAAGTATGTGGGAAGCCATTGATTAATGTGACTCGTCAAATAAAAGGCAGTAACGTCAAAATAAATGCTGCCTGTAGATTAAATCATAGGCTCGCATGGTCTGCACAACCGATGCTGGGGAAACTGGCAGCAGGCAATCTACTGTGTGCAGCTGCATCACTTTTTAGTGGCTCCAGTTTTAGAAAGTTAGACGCTTTCTTTCAGTTTGTGGGACTCCATTTCATTTCTTTTTTTTTTTTTTTTTTTTAAACTTTTCTTTATTGGCATAGAAAGAGTACAGACTATAAACACAGTGTGTATCTCAGCTGGTAATGCAGTTTCATATATGACACTTCACATCTTGCGAATATTAAACAGGGAGCTGAGCTCTCATGCATACAGTACAGAGTATTCAATAGGTAGCAGGGGTTAACCCATCAGGTAGAGGTGATGATGCACGTTCAGTGTCCTTCTTGTTGTTCAGGTAGCTACAGAACTCTGACCAAAAGTTTTTTGGGCGGGAAGACAATGGGAGGGTATTAATGTAGTCCTCCTCGCACACTTGAGTCCAGGTAAGGGCCTTTAGCCACATCTCGAATGATGGGGGAGAGCGGCGCTTCCAGCATTGTAGGATACATTTTTTAGCTACCATGGTAGCAACATTCAAAAATTTAGCCATCTTCCTAGCCTCAGGTTCGTCCCACACACCGAACAGAACAGCAAGTGGTGCAGGAGAGATTTGGGTCATTGTTATTTCAGATAACGCTGCAATAATGGCCTCCCAATACGGGCCCAGGGCCACACAGGACCAAAACATATGTATGTGATCAGCAGCAGTGGATTTGCATCTAGGGCACGACTGAGCCTGGCCAGGTGTGAACCGTCCCACCCTGTGCGGCGTGTAGTATAGGCGGTTTAGGAGTTTATATTGCATACATCTATATCTGACGTTGAGGGAGGATTTACGTGTGTGCAAACACATCTTGTTCCACAATACATCGGAGAGGGGGACGCCCAGCTCATCACTCCACAAGTCACGCGCCGGTTGCAATGCCTCATCAATGCTAGCCATTTGTAATTTATATAACGATGAAGTTATGCCTCTAGCCCCAGCCGAGTTAGCTATATATTGGATTTCGGGGGAGTCTGGGGGCTCCTCTGGATAGGAGGGCCACCAAGCCCGAATTGCTGCTCTTAACCTGAAGTACTGCAGCATTTCGAGTGCCGAGCCGGAGTGACCGGGTCTCCATGTCTGCGGGGTAATGAACTTCCCATCAGGGAAAAGGTCGGTCAATGCTCGGTAGCCGAGGCTGTCCCAGTGTTCAATTAGGAGTTTATCATGAGTGGGGCTGAGACCCGGGAACTGCCAGATGGGCAGCCATTTGTAGTATGGGTGGTGGCCGGTGTTTGCCTGCAGTAATCGCTTCCAAGCCAAGACTGTGGCCGCTACGGGGTCGGCAGGGGCATCAGCTCGGAATGTGTGGTGTAGAATGAGGGATAGGGGGTTGATTTCCTCACATGCCAGTGTCTCTAGTTTCACATGTGGGGGAGGGTCCGTAAATGTATACCAGTGTGAGGCATGTTGTGCTTGTGCGGCGATCCAGTACTTTGTGAAGTCCGGGGCGGTGAAGCCCCCCTTCTCATAAGGGAGAGTCATATGCTGCCACTTTTTCCTCACTGCTCCCGCATGCCACAGAAAGCGGGCGCAGGCCGCGTGGAGGTCCCCGAAATATCGCCTTGGGGGCCAGATCGGAACATTCGCGAAGATGTAAAGCAACTTGGGGACAATAATCATTTTAACCAGAGAAAGCCTGCCCGACAGGGACAGCGGCAGGCCACGCCATTTCGACAACCAGGACTCCATTAGGTGCGCCGTAGCCGTATAATTGTCAGCTATCAATGACGACTTACCAAGGGAAACCCGCACTCCAAGGTACCCGATGCCCTCAGGCGACCAACGAAGGGGGAACTCACAATCCGGTCGGGGGGTCGCCGCCGTGAGTGGGAAGATGTCGGACTTAGTGTAGTTGATTGTGAAACCTGAGAATGTACCTATTTTAATTATATCTCGGAGAATGGGGTCTAAGTGAGCAGCTGGGTCTCTGACGTATAGGAGTACATCATCTGCATACAATGAGATGATCTCCGGGGTGTCTCGCATACGTATGCCTTTCCGAGCATGTTTGTCCCGGACACTGTCGGCCATAGGTTCGATAGCAAGTGCGAAAAGTATTGGGGAGAACGGGCAACCCTGGCGAGTGCCTCTATACAGCGCGAAGGGGGGGGAGACTTTAGAGTTGATAAGAACTCTGGCCACCGGGTCTGTGTATAACAGCTTAATGTATGATATCATTCGCGGGCCAATTCCCATTTTGTGGAGAACTGCCCACATGTATTGCCATGACACCATATCGAACGCCTTTTGGGCGTCAAGAGTAACTGCCACAGCATGGGCATCGGGGTCCATTCTGGACATGACATTGAACAGTCGGCGAATGTTAAGGGACGTGGATCTGCCGGGAACAAATCCGCTCTGATCCGGGTGTACCAGGTAGGTCATTATCGGGAGGAACCTGCTCGCAATGATTTTGGCAAATATTTTGGTGTCTGTGTTTATTAAGGAAAGGGGTCTATAAGACCCGCATTCATCTGGTGGCTTGCCCGGCTTGGGGAGTACGGTTATAACAGCCTCACGTAAAGAATGGGGCAGAGTACCTAGTTCGAGCGATTCGTTCCAGACCTCAAGGAGTCTGGGTGCCAGGATGGCTACGTGTTCCTGGTAAAACTCCGAGGTGAGACCGTCAGGGCCAGGTGCTTTGCCTTTGGGGCAGCTCGATATGGCAGTGGTTATCTCATCAAGAGTGAACGGGACCTCTAGCTGATTCCTCGTGTCGTGGGAGATGAGGGTCATGGGGATTTGATCAAGAAGGAGGTCAGTGTCCTGCAGACTGTGTTCTTGTCGGGGGCCGTATAGGGCTGTGTAGAATGCGGTGAAGGTTTCTAGGATATGTTGGTCAGACCAGCCCAGAGCTCCGGAAGCATCATGGACACAGTCTATGCGTGTTCTGCCACTCTCTGCACGGGCCAGTCTGGCAAGTGTCCTCCCGGGTCTGTCCCCCTCGCCATACCTCCGGGCAGCCATCGGGCGGGTATGGTACTGTAGTTCCCTTCGGGCATGGGCCTCGAATGTTTCAAGTTCCGACCTGATTTGTGCCAGTATGATCGGGGAAGGGGCAGAGGCATATTGCTTTTCGAGGTCCTTAAGCTTCCCCTCCGACCGATGCAAGCTGTTTTTAATGGCTTTGAGGACCCCCGCCTCCCTGGAAATACACATCCCCCTAATGAAGACCTTAAAGGCCTCCCAGCGCACTCCATCAGAAGTGTCATGTCTGTTATTACATTCAAAAAAGGTGCTGATGTCGGCCAAAATTTCGGCTCTGAAGACTATATCTTGGAGGGCCTCAGATTTGAATCGCCACGTTGAGCGGGAGGGTTGATCACGCTCCAGTGTGATTCGCAACGTTACTGGGGAGTGGTCCGAGAGTGTGCGCGGGAGTATCTGTGTATTTGCGGCCTTGCCTACCAATTCGCTTGATATGAGGAACAGGTCTATCCTCGATAGACTGTCGTGCACCGAGGAATAAAAGGTATACTCTCTCGACTGTGGGTGGAGGACTCTCCATGCATCTCTGAGTCCTAGTGCATCCATATGTGTGCGCAGTCTAATGGCCGCGCGCGTGACAGCCCTACGAGCATTCCCAGATCTGTCCAGGACGGTGTCTAGTATCAGATTCATGTCCCCCCCCCATATGATAGGGACCCCTGCATATTTCAACAGAACGGAGGTGATTGCGTCAAAAAAATCTGGCGCATCAAAGTTAGGGGCATTTGTGTTTACCAAAAGGCATTCCCTATTTGCAAGTAGACAGTGGAGTATTACATACCTGCCTTCAGGGTCAATGTGACTAGTACGCAGCAGGAACTGGACTGATTTATGAACCAAAGTGAGTACTCCTCTAGACTGAGTGGAGTATTTTGTATAGTATCTGGCAGGACCCCAGCTAGGGGCAAGACAAGCAGCTAACCGCCCTAAAGCATGTGTTTCCTGCAAAAGGAGTACCTTAATTCCATGTCTCTGGGCATATGCAGTAATTCTACGTGCCTTGGTAAAGTTGCTCAGCCCCCGAACATTCCATGTCATAATATTAACAGACATAGGGCGGTGTTATGGTACATCCCAGCTGCGATAGGCGCCTATGTGCAGGGTAACAGAGCCCACTGCGTCAAACACACATAGTGCTGCAATCATGCACCCCTCTTCCATGCCTTTTCCATTAACATAATCCCCTATTTTTGTGCCCCCCCTCCCTCACTGCCCCCCCCCAATTTGCAGTGTGGACCCTCCCTTCCCAAACACAAGTGCCATCAGTTCCCCTTGTCCAGGAGTCTCCAGCGGAGCCAGAGGCCGCATCCAGACAGCAGTCGGCGGGCAGCACCCAACGGGGGTGTGTCCCCACCGTGGCCCAACGGGGGCCCAAAAACAGTGGCAACAAGGTGAAAACAAAAAATAACATTGCAACTGCAGAGAGGTGCGCCGTTGCCGTGTAGTCGGCGTCGTGAACTGTGAAAGTGGACAGAGTACTGCCCAAGGTGGGTTTCTGCGGTGGTCGGATCCAGTGCATGATCCCTGAAGTCTGTGTGCCAATCCAAGTGAATAGAGTATGGAAGCAGTTGTGGTTAGGGCAGACAGCCGAGCAATTGCCACGAGGACAAGTGACAGTGTGTGTTTAAGGCACTGGGGCAAGGGCCAGCAGCCCGGTCATTGGCAACAGGGATCAACATTTGCTGATTGAAGAGCAAGGTTGCCATCGTCACGTTGGGTAGATAGGATCCCCAGATAGGGTTTAGCGTAGACAGATACATCGGGATATGCTTATGCATTATTGGGGCGGGCCCCTACTGGATTGGGAAGTGGGATCTGCGTCTCGATGAATCTCGTTGCCTCGTCAGGGACAGTGAAAAAAAACAGTTTTCCGTTATGAGTGATCTTGAGTCTCGCGGGGAACAGGATGGCATAGGGAACATTGAGCTCTCTGAGCAGTTTCTTGACGCCTAAGAATTGCCTCCTCTCTTGCTGCACACCGACAGAGAAATCCGGGAAGATTCTGATCGTATGGGCTTCCCAACGCAGGTCACCTTTCTCTCTCGCCAGGCGCAGGATAAGGTCTCTGTCTCGATAATTAAGGATCCTGGCAATGATGGGTCTGGGAATATCGCCGGGTCTGGGGCGCGGGGACAAGGCCCGGTGCGCTCGCTCAACTGTAAAATATGGTGACAAGGAGGGGTTCCCCAGGAGATCTTTGAGTAGACATTCGACTGCATCTTCCATGCGTCCCTTAAGGGCATTTTCAGGGACCCCGATAATGCGCAGGTTGTTCCTGCGGGAGCGCGACTCCAAATCCTCGCACTTCGCTTTCACATTTTTGATGTCGCGGGTCAGAGATGCAACCGTATCCTGTAGTACGTGTATGTTATCCTCATTAGACGATATCCTAGCTTCAGCCTCCGTGATTCTAGTTCCGTCCTGGTCCACTCGTGCCCGGAGCGAGGCGACGTTGGCGTTGATGTCGTCTAACTTCTCATGAAAGGCGGCAAAGTTTTTGGCCATTGATTCCATCAATGTGGTGAGGTTTGGCAACTGGGGAGCAGGGTGAGGGGCGATCTCAGGCTCTTCGTGTTCGGGCGACACCTGGTCAGTCTCAGCCCTCGGGACAGACTTAGCAAACTTGTCCATGGCTCCCCCCTTGTTACCCCCCTTGGTTCTGCTCGACATTATATGCTTAGGCTGATGATACAGGAGGTCTGTGGGTGATGATCCACAATGAGGGGACCCAGGAAGGGCCACAGGTACTGGACCGGACACCACCCGTCCTGTATACGGGTAGGGTCCGCAGTCAGCTACGTGGAGGCCAGGCGGACAGGATGCAGCTGGAGGAGGCAGTGGAGGGATGGTTGCAACCCCGGCAGAGCAGATAGCCTCATAGATTGGCAATTTTGGATGGGGGTTCAGTGGAGGCAAGTGATCGCTGCTAGGCAGATGTGCAAAGTAGTGCTGATGGGGCCGCAATACCCAGATGGACCATGCAAGCGCTTCATGTCCCGTATTGACATATGTGTGGTTAGCAAGTAATGTAGTGCCGAGCGCTAATCGTAGGATGATGGGAGCGGGATCACCCCCAGGCGGGCACAGTGCAGGTAGGTACCGTCAATGGTGTCAGCCCCGCGGCAGGCCCGGCAGGCCCCCCAGTATGCAGCCACGGCCGCAGCCGCCAGGAGCAAAGAGCGCGGCCCCCACCTCCTCACCTGGCTCAGCGGGGAGCAGTCAGACACCGCCTCGGAGGCAGCCGGGACACAGCAGCAGCGGAAGCTCCGTCGCAGTTAGTAGATGAAAGGGGGGAGAGGTACGGCCGGGGCACCAACACAGGGCGAGCCGCCGTCCCTCGGCACAGCGGCCCAGACGATATCGCCGTAGGGAACCCTCCACCGGCACGCAGGGCCGAAGGGACGCCGCCCTCAGATGGCCGGGCCACAGTTGGGCGCAGATCGGGCCACAGCCTCGCGATCCCGGAGGAGGCGGGAGCTCGATTAAATGTGGTAGAGGAGGGGGGGCGGGGGGGAGGACCGCTCCAGCGCAGGCACCAGCCGCCGTCCCCCAGCACCGCAGCCCAGCCGGCACCGACGGGGCAGCACACACAAGTCCGCAGGACCTCTCGGCGCCCACCGCAGGGCCTCAGGCGAGGATCGCCGGTCCTCAGCCGCTGCCGCATCGCAGGCAGCAGTCACAGGGGGCCGGGCCGACCCAGTGGCCGGCAGCCACACGATGCACAGAGCCACCCGATGTATAGAGCTGGCCCAAACTCACAGGGCGCAGGGCAGGGATGACAAGCAGCAGCTGGACCAAGTTATGGGTGACAGGATCTCCTAAATCCGCAGATGCAAACGGATGGAAGCCGACGTTCCACGGAGCCAAAGAGCTAAGCAGCCATCTTGGGCTGCTCAACAGCGCCACCTCCTCCATTTCATTTCTAAAGCGCTGTACTACATATACCAACGTGATTATCTGTTTCCGGCCATTAGTGATGCTTGGAAAATTGAACAATTGTCTCTAGCAAGTACATTCGAAGGCAAACGATTCAGGCTAGCCGGCGATGGACAGTGCGACAGCCCTGGATTTTCTGCCAAGTACTGCACCTACCACTTTCAGGACATGGATAGTAAGAAAATTGTGAGTTTGGTGGTCGTGCAGGTAACACAATGTACATCGTCAGTGGCCATGGAGAAACTAGGATTTATAAAATCAGTGGAATATCTACAATCAAGGGGAATGCACATCGACCTCATAGCCACGGATAGACATGTTTCAATTGCCAAGACAATGAGAGAGCAGTTCCCACATATTAAACATCAATTTGACGTATGGCATCTTGCTAAATCAATCAATAAGAAAATCTCGGCTGCAGGGAAAAAAAAAGGTTTTGAAAGTATTTTGCAGTGGTCACATTCTATCACCAACCATCTTTGGTGGAGCTCAAAAACTTGTGAGGGGTCAGTGGAAATACTACTTGAAAAATGGCGGTCACTGATGCACCACTGTACCAACGTTCACCGCTGGACATCAAATGAACATTTCCACCAATGTGAACATGGCCCTTTGTCCCCAGAGGATGCACGGAAGAAGAAGTGGTTGATTCCATCTTCACCGACACACAAAGCCATTGAGAAGATTGATTTCGACAAAACTCTATCAAGAGATTTGAGAGGACTGACAGAATTCTGTCACACAGGAGATTTGGAGGTGTTCCACAATATGTGCCTAAAGTACAGACCAAAGCGCTTGCATTTTAGCTTTCGGGGCATGAAACATCGCACTCTACTAGCGGTCTTGGCCCATAACAGCAATGTCGGACGTGAACAATCTAGGACTAGGGGTAAAGTAAGGATGCCTCGCTACACTAAGGTGTTTTCAAAACGAAGTAAGCAATGGGTGATCAAACCAGTCTATGATGAAATGCAGTTCGACTTTGTGAAAGGCCTTATTGTTGCTGTGTTAGAGAAGCACAGATATGGAATTTTGGACGTTTCTGTGCAGAGCAGTGATCCATTGCCACCGAACATTGCGACTGTGCCATGCCCACCCGAAGCACAGCTGATTGTGAAGTACAAATCCCGGTTTAAATAATTGCAATACGATTGTCTTTTTGTGAATAAATGTTATTGTACAGTGTACCTGTAAACCTAACCCCTACCTTCACCATCATGGGTGGCGAACAAGCTGGGTGTCATCTTTGAATTCTCTCTATTCACCTCACATATGTGTATGTATATATTTTTCTCATGTCTCATCTCATGTAAATGTAAATGCTGCGCACTGTTAACGGAGGGGAGGCTTGCGTATTGCAAATAATAAAACAAACAAACAAACAATAAATCTCACTTTTAACTCAACTCCTGTGGTACTTTATACTTTCCCTGACCTTCCGCCAAAAATTAAATGTCTCAATTTGGGCTGCAAAGCTCGCAGACAACGGGGACAAAATTGGGGAACTTAGAACGCGCCAGCCAAGCAGGCCATGGCATTTGGGAGAGAAGCCAGTTCGCATTTGCACATTGAGGCGCACTACATAGACGGATTCTAAACTTCAAGTTCTCACAGAGGCCTATACTACGTGATGTTGCAAATAAAGAATGCGAAGGACAGCGCCCAGATGAGGCCCACAAGTCGCACTGGAAGTATAAGGGTCTATTGTTTTTTTACCTTGAGACAGGGACCATGCCGAAAGAACTACATTTGAAGGGAGTGCGCAATAACGTAAGAGACGATAAGGCAGAAAATTCAGAAACTAGACCGAGTTTCATTTTAGTTCAGTATACGAAAAATCGTTGTCAAGAGCACGGTCCGTTTTACAGACTGCATTACGAAGAGACACAATGGAAATTTCAAATATAATGTAAGTAAATATTTACACGCTTTTATACCGGAATGAAGATTTAATGAATGGATGCGTGAATAAATGAATGAATGAAGAGCTAGGAAAAGCAAGTAAAACGTGTTCGTAGTGGGCACATGGGCATGCAGGTCCACTGGTCTCACCGATCTCGGTCCTTGGCCCAGCCACTTTTCCCTGCACTGCCTACCTGCACTATGGGACTGTCTCTGTATCCTTCAGCCCCTTCTCCCGGCATTTACCTTGCACTTGCCACCAGCTGGCCCTATTATTTCATTTGTATTCAACTAACCATGTACAGCCCTTCCCCATGCGCGATTAGAAAGACACCTGGCCTAGTAGGATCGTTGTCTGTCTGCCCTTGTTCCCCACCTGCCTCGTCACGCCTAGAAACACTTGAGTATAAGCGCGTTACAAATGCCATATCATATATCATATCATTCCTCACGCATGTAGACTAACTGTCGTTTATCATTGTGTGTTGGCCTCGATTTATTTCGTTACTTTTCGCATTGATTTTAGAGCCGAACATACTCCATTGAACTATCCTTGCAAGCAAATAGTTTCTGATCAGCTGTAATAAATAAAATAAGTAATATTAATTAAGATCGGCTGGCGAGACTAATTATAATTTTTTTGTTTTCATAACAGGTATTTGCTCCCCTTCTGCTACTGCCATCGGTTTGAGACACCAGCAGATGGCTTTTACAGTAGACACCTGCAGCTTCGTGTGAACAACTGGAGCACACTGACAATTTTATGGGACGATCGCCAAGGGCCCACATGCCCTTACGCTGTACTAGTGGCTAGAAGCAACATATCAATCTTTACGATGGACTAGTGCCTAGTTGATGGAACAGCCTTGCGGTTCACTGTGCTTCCAAAGTGCTTCTTTTAACGAAAAGCAACACCCTGTGTACCATGGCAGATACAGATAAAATAAAATAAATGGCTTTCGGAGTTCATATGGCAATTGCTGAATATTCTCTAAACATTTAATGTAAAATAAATGTACTTTACCAAATGTACTGTATTGCTGTTTGATTTTAAAGTAAAGTTTCATATTCCGAATTGTGGCGCGCTGTGTTGTGAGATGGTCTGTGTTGGTTTCCGGGTTCTGTGTAGAGTCGCGTAGAAGACGACTGGGCGCGTTTGCCTACGCAGCACAGTAACGTCACAGAGAGAGGCGGGGAATATAAATGTTTTGATAATGTCAGGCTCAGGGGCGGGGGAATTGATTTAGTGCCGCAAAAGCAGGTCAGCCAGGGCAATGGGGGAAAAGATAGGATTATCAGAAAATGGCGGCTCCCTGGTGCTTGTTTTCGCGTGCGTTTAATGGACGAACACTCGGGTAAGGTCCATAGGAAAGTTTTCTAAAATCGAGCCACTTAGGCTTAAAAAAACATGGCCGACCCGTAGGGACAATAAAATTTTTTACTAGACCATGCCTTTAACAACCTGGTACTGGGGATACTCAAACACAATGGCCAATGGGGAATTTGCACAGACCTAAGTGAGTTAAATAAATGGGTCCACATGTCAAGATAGCCCCTTCCCTACATCGATCAGGGACTGGCCCAGATACAAGTGTCAAAAGTGTATGCCGCCATCTACCTGACCAACGGTTACCGGACAGTACCCGTGAGTAGGGAAGACCAATATAAGCTTGCCTTTACCTTCGGGGGCTGCAATATATTTGGACCCTAACCCTCTTTGGATACATAAACTCCGGCAACAAATTAAACATCTTCCTACATAAGGCCATGCCCAATGTGGGCGAAAGGGGAATGCCAGAGCATAAATGTCCTTTCAGAAGGCACAGTTGTGGAAGACCCGCATGAACTTCAAAGGGCACAAAATAACCCAAGGGTCTCAGTACCGACGGGAACATTTTTTATGCATTATTGAAATTGAAAGACCCTACTACTCTGCGGGAACTAAGAAGCCTTCTTGGACTCACTTATTATAGTAGAAAGTTCATTGAAGACTATGCAGAGGTCACACGACCGTTGGTCCATTTATTAAAGGCCAGGGTCAAGTGGGAGTGGGGTCCGGAACAATCTGAGGCAGTAAAACAACTAAAGAGAAGCCTTGCCCAAGACCCTTGTTTGGCACATCCCTAAAGAACAAGGAGTTCTTCTTGGAGACAGGGTTCCCAGATAATTGCTTAACAGCAGTATTATACCAAAAGCACAACAAGGTCAATAAAGTAATCTTGTACACGAGCTAGACTTTGTCCTCTGTGGAGGAAAAAATCAACGATTATGAAAAGGCACTCCTGGCAACGGTGTCGTTGTTGAAGAATTACCATCCATACATCCAAGGGGAGTACATCATTGTCGAGACTCCTCACCCACCCTTGTAATATCTTCAAAGTGACCGAATTCAAACAGGAAATGTAAGTAATTCTAGAATTAGTTCCTGGATTCTGTCCATGCAAGACTTTCTTGTGGAGGTCAGATATGGCCAGAACAAGAAGAGCCCACTAGTGCAAGGATTGGCTGACTTTCATGACTGTTCACAGGAAAACTGCCTCGAGGATGAAAGTCTAAAGACCAATGACAATATGGAGGCATACCTTACTTTCTCGCACAAAGTCTGTGAGGAAGGCACATGTCAGGGGAAACCCACAGTTTATGTGGATGGGTGCTCCTACCATGTTGACAATCACAGGGCAAAATAACTAGTGGCTGGCATTGGGAACGCCTTGGTGAATGATGGCCCAGAACCCTCTGCTGGGTACAAAATAGGTCCTCGAAGTAGTCAGGCGGCAGAGTTGATGGTGGTACATGAGCCATCCTCACTGCAGCACACCACCAACTCAAACAACTAATCATAATGACTGCCTCTGATTAAGGGTTTGTGGAACACCTGATTAACTGGAAACTCGAGGCATGCTGTGTTCAAACAATAAACTCCTAAAGCATGGGAAATTAATGCAATCAATTGATGATCTGGTAACCTCTAATGGGATGAGAGGGACCAGACAAAACTGGAAATGATTTGGCTGACCAAGAACACGACACCATTCGAATATCGGTGGATAACAGCGACCCTCGAAGTATCACTTTGGGCGCAGACACCTTTATTGGAATGGCAGTTGATGCCCAACATTATTCTATTGATTTAGGTAATGAGATCATTGGACCAATTCCAAATGACTGCGTACATATTGACGACGGTATCCACACAGAAAGGATTTTCACCAGGCAAGGGAGGACTTTCTTGGTGTACTCTTCCTACCCTTATGGTGTGTAGAAGGTGACCTGTGATATCAGGAAAGATGAGGTGGTATTCTATGTCAACAGTGACTACCTCCCATGCTTTGAACCTCACGTCAAGGCCAGCACCATAACAAGAGATCTCTCCATCCAACTGGAGGATACCGCCGAAATTGCCAACCCGAAGGTCTTTCCAGGCTTTAAGCAGATGGTCGAAGAACAAATCAATCTTGCTGATGCCTGTGAGACAGAGGAGCAAAAACAGAAGCTGAAACGGGTGTTTCTGGATTTTCAGGATATCTTTGCAGTGGATTCATATGATTGTGGATGTACAGAGATGCATTCAACCACCACGGACCACATGATGGCTCCAGTATTTGTGAAGCAATACAGGCTACCTCTCACGTCTATGGAGTCACACACAGAGATTATTAAAATCCCAGAATCCCGTGGGATAATTCATCCAATCCACAGTACCTTTAAAGGCATGGTCTAGTAAAAATTTGTATTGTCCCTACGGGTCGGCCATGTTTTTTTAAGCCTAAGTGGCTCGATTTTAGAAAACTTTCCTATGGACCTTACACGAGTTTTCGTCCATTAAACGCACGCGAAAACAAGCACCAGGGAGCTGCCATTTTCTGATAATCCTATCTTTTCCCCCATCGCCCTGGCTGACCTGCTTTTGCGGCACTGAATCAATTCCCCCGCCCCTGAGCCTGTCATCAGCAGACTCGTACCGCCCATTTCCCAACGCCAAAGCACGTCTCGTGTCAACATTCGCTGCGCTTCAGCTAATGACGTGTCGCCATGGAAATGGCAGGACGCCTCTTTCCTCAATAAGTATAAACAGACTGTTTCACAAGACACAGCACCAGATTTTCGATTCCATTCCTCTCTCTGTGTTACTTTGAGTATTCTGTGACACGTTTCAGTGCTCTGGTCAGCTACCTTCGCCGCTTGTAGCCCGTGTGAACAGATACCAGTACCACCGCTATAAATTATTTTAGTTTGTTTAACACACAATGGCTACAATAATGCCCTACATGTACGAGCCCGAGTATACCGAGGAGGAACTACTGGAAAGGGAAGCACGGGAAAACGATGGGGATTCGGACGGCAGTTGGCAGGACGAATCAACAGATGAAGAGCCTGGGCCTAGTCGAATGGACGGCGTCTCCACCTGGTGCACATGCAATCGGTGCGAGCTAATGCCAACCGAGGAGGAGAACTGCTGCTGCCGAGAAAACTCGGGATGCCTGGCCTACATTTCGGAAGGCGAGCCACGACCTCAATGCATCACCGAGCTGCCAGACTTCAGGGCAGCCTGCCTCACACAGGCCGTGTTGAAAATAATGATGGTGCTTATGCACGAACTTCGCGCAACTGTTCGTCCTCGTAATCCGAGTAACGAGTAAGTATACTCTGCTTATCATGCCACTCCTATTTCATGTTCTTCTACTATATCCAAAATTACATCTACATATCATTGTAACGCATGTAAGTCGTTCAATAGTGTGCATTGTCTAGATAGCATTTGTCCGTGCAGAATGCCATTAGTTACAAGAATTGTTATTGACAACAAACGTTTATTAAACTTATCTTGGTCATTTAAAAACAGTTTGTTTCATTCCTTTTCACAGGTGGTACAGGCTGGTGGCCTATCGTTCCTTTACATGGTGGCTCCACGGGAGGCTTGGGCACCGCGTTCAAAGAGTGATACCCGCCTGTGCCGTTCGTGCCATTAGAGAAACGTTCCCGAGTGACAGCGGTCAGTACAGGGGATTCTCTCTCGCTGTGCTGCAACCTGAACTGTACAATGTTTAAAGTCTTGTATTTTTGTGTCATCAAAATAAGATACAAAATAAAACACCACATATATTTTAACAACTGTTGTTTCGATTTTTTAAATGAATCAAGTGTGTCTCCATTCAAGGATGGACGTCAGACATCTGTGCTCCGAATGGGTGAAGGTCTGGTCGCTGTGAAGTAGGGTGGTCACTATCTATCTAAGCTAACATAACATATTCTCGATTATGCATGCACTAAATAACACTTGTTCAAAGTCTTTCAGTGGGTTATGTCTCTATAAAAGTCACACATATGTCTATACTAACAATTACCATTGGATTATACAGGCCTTGGGTCTTGACCACTATAATACACCGGTTGAAGTGTGGGTCTGTGCTCACAAGAATCTCCGGTATGTGGCATTTGTTATTGATAAGCAACGATATACTATCATTGATTTAAAGACGATATACTATATATTGATATAAAGGCGGTTCGCGCCAGTGGATGCGCGCTGGCATGGGGGGCTGTCAGGGGCGCGAAAGGCCAAGGTGCCAAACTACATGTACACTTCAAAAGGTATCCCACGCCAAGGGGCCATCGGTCACATGGCCTCCTCAGACCCCGTGTCTCCAGCCAGGCCTCCCCTTGAAGCAGGCCGCCCCCCTGCAATCCACATAAGTGTGTCTCCATTCAGCAGTCTTCCTGTGCCTTATCTGCACGCCCCAGGCCCATCCATCCCACCCGCCTGTATCAAAGGCGGTTCGCGACGGTGGATGCGCGCTGGCATGGGGGGCTGTCAGGGGCGCGAAAGGCCAAGGTGCCAAACTACATGTACACTTCAAAAGGTGTCCCACGCCAAGGGGCCATCGGTCACATGGCCTCCTCAGACCTCAGACCCCGTGTCTCCAGCCAGGCCTCCCCTTGAAGCAGGCCGCCCCCTGCAATCCACATAAGTGTGTCTCCATTCAGCAGTCTTCCTGTACCTTATCTGCACGCCCCAGGCCCATCCATCCCACCCCCCTGTATCAAAGGCGGTTTGTGCCGGTGGATGCGCGCTGGCATTGGGGGCTGTCAGGGGCGCGAAAGGCCAAGGTGCCAAACTACATGCACACTTCAAAAGGTATCCCACGCCAAGGGGCCATCGGTCACATGGCCTCCTCAGACCCTGTGTCTCCAGCCAGGCCTCCCCTTGAAGCAGGCCGCCCCCCTAAGACCACGACATACATACGTCATTCATTCACAAACACACCCCTGTTTCTAATACTTTATAAAACACTTGATATGTCTCATGAGAACATCTTTGTGCTTTGCAAGTCAACTCCTGAACGTGTTACCTGGCAACCACTGAGATCTACGCTAATCTGCTCGTCGTCGTGCTATCCGTGAACTTCTGTGACCGCTTAGAGCAAACCCATTAGTGTGCTACATGTGGCCACCCACCTATTCTCCTGCAACATACTGCTCTGCTTGCTGAATCCAACTGTTTGTTGGTCAAGGTAAGGCCATGTATCCTAGTCATATTTCGCAGATTTTTAAATTTCTATCTATTTGCGAGTTGAGTACACAATAGTGCTAGGTTCATTGGTCTCATTGCTATTGACTTGAGTTTCCATTGCTATGCTATCAATAGATCTATTTATTTTCATCTGTGTCTATTGTCATCGAATCGCACCCTTCGGGGGTCCAGTCTATAATGTAAGCATGTTTCCTTCTCGTGCAATACAGAACATCCAAGGGATGAGTCACATGTTCAGTTTTTAGTCACATCATTTATACATTTCTGCAACTTATGCAAATACTAAGCCACACATAATGAACTGGTATAGTTCCTGCGACCAAAACAAACCTTGCATTGATCATTGTATGATTCATTTACTTTTGTATCAAATCTTTATTCTTGAAGATTGTATAATAATGTCGATATAAGGTTGCCCTTCGAAGACCCATGCTAAATCTGAAGGCACTACAATGCATGTATTCCCGAAAACTGTTGATCGAATAAGAGAATGGGTCAGACATTGCGGATATCCACTGGATGAGCTGGAAAGTAGAGTCCACCAAGTCTTACAGGACAAGAGGGGTGATCGATACCGCATCTGCAGCCGGCACTTTTCCTTGGACATGTACACAACATCTTGGGTAACAAAGAAGAATAAACGGCGAACGACACGGAAATTGCTCGAAAACGCTATTCCCACTCTATTCGTCCACATTCCGCCACCGGTGAGTCAAGTGTCCAGCTTTAGCTTTAGGCCTTGCGGTAGTGTGTAGGTATCCGAACGGATTAATTGATATTGTAGGTGTTCTATCCCTTGTAATAATTTCGATATTGATATGAATGTATACTTTTTTGAATAATGACATTTACCAATATATTCTTTTTCGATTTCATAACCCACAAACGCAATGTACATATTTGGGAACAGGGAACTGTGCTGTATTGAGCATTTTACAAGTATTCTGTCGCCTTACATGGCTATTTTTAATATTGGCATTTCATTATCAATCATTAATTTACCTTTACAACTTCTTGACTATCCCTTGAATCTGAAGCAAGAACATTCTACATCCTTGACGTGGTCGCAGTTATCAACCACTTCCAGCGCGTATCAGGTAATCTTACTAGGCTAATCCGCTACAGACTTGTTTTATGCATGTCAAGTAATATTTTTATTTTATCGTGTAATCATTTTACCGAATGTTTGGTTAGCGCTTTCCAATTGATATACACCTTAGTTATCGTCCACTGGTGTTTGTTTTCAGTTATAATTAGTGTTATCCATACTAATGCAAGTACTGTCTTTCAGGGAGATGCTGAAGCGTCCGCCACATCTACAACATTTCTAGATGTTCTTCAACAGCAGGAGGTATGGATACTGACAGCTCCATCGAGCGTCATCATCAGAGCTGGAATTCTTGTCGTTTGATTGTTCTACACAATGTTTCATTCGTGGTTAGCCGTTGATATGCACCTGTGCTGTCGACCCCAGGTGTGTGTTATGTTTTCACTATTGTAATCCTCACTAATGCAAGTACTATGTTTCAGGCAGTTGATGGAGCGTCAACCCCTGCACTTGATTCAGAGCCTGACATTCAATTAAATCCAAGGGAAGTGGAAGCGGGACCATGCGTATACGAATCGGCGCAACAGCTTTCGGAAGTGTGCACTACATTTGCAACATCCATAGATATTCTTCAGCAGCACGAGTTATGGATAATGACAGCTCCATCATGCGTGACCATGTAACGTGATTCCATTTGCTATACTTTCTTCCCTATTAACGCAAGTGCTGTGTTTCAGGGAGACGACGAAGCTTCCACTACAATCACAACATCCAATTTAGATGATGCAGATGTAAATAAATCGGAGAAATAAGTCGATGAAATGTGATCATATTTAGATTTTCCTTGATTCTTTTGGACAATGCATCATTTGCGGTTATCTCTTTATATGTACCTGTGCGTTCGACCCCAAGTGTGTGTTATGTTTCCAATATTGAAAACCATACTAATCCAAGTACTGTGTTTCAGGGAGACGACGGAGCTTTCACCACAATCACAACATCTCATTTAGATGATGCAGATGTAAAGGAATCGTTGAAATAAGTCGATGAAATGTGATCATATTTGGATTTTCCTTGATTCTTTTGGATAATGCATCATTTGTGGTTATCTCTTTATATGTACCTGTGCCGTCGACCCCAAGTGTGTGTTGTGTTTCCAATATTGAAAAGCATACTAAAGCAAGTACTGTGTTTCAGAGAGATGCGGATGCCTCCTCTCCAATACAACCATTCATGGCAGTCCATGCAGAGCCAGAGGTATGGATACTGACAGTTCCATCGAAATAGATCATCACTGGTCGAATACTTGTCGTTTGATTGTTGCACACAATGTTTAAATCGTGTTTGGCTATTGAGATGTACCTGTGTGTTCGTCCTCACGTGTGTTTTATGCTAACAATATTTTGATACATAGTAATGAAAGTACTATGTTTCAGGGAAACGATGGAGCCTCATTCCGTGCTGTCTATGCGGATACAGAAAATATAGTCGTTGCAACGCAAGAGGAAGGGAGGACATGCGGAAACGAATCGGAGCTACAGCGTGCAGATGTTGAAGGTCGAGTCAAAAAAGTTGCAAAGAAAAAAAAACAAAAAAAGGTTAGTTACAAACAGTTCATAACTTTAAAAAAATGTTTGTGCTGGGGACTATTTTATGTTTTTTTTCCAGTCAATTCTACTACACTCAATCTTGTGTTTAAACTGAACATCCCTTTTCCAATCTCTCCTCCAGTTACCCGTGGGTGTCAGAACTATACACACACAGACAGTGAAGCGAATGAGAGATGTGGCTTGCCAGACCGTGTACACTATGGAGGAACTATTAATTGAGGCGAGGTGTGTTCAGGTTCGAGATGCTCATGTCCAATGGCCAAAACATGAATTAACTGTGTTTGGAGACTACAGCAAAGTTGCATTGGACCATAGCTACAGTGCGACCGCACCACCATAAGAAGATGTTATTGAATGTATTGAAGATAGCTCTGAAGTAGTTGCAGATCAATTTACACAATCTACACCCGCCAAAAATTTGCCACCAAAAAACCTGTCGACATTGTTGTGTTCTCCCATCAATGTTGAGGTAATAGATGTCGAAATGACAGAGAATGAAACAGCCGCAGCATCCATAGACGCATCAGAACTTGATATCAGCGAAATTATTTTCCAATGTGTTGAAATCTCCACAACGTCACAGGCCGAAACAACGTTGACGCAGGATGACAGTCTAATGAAAGAGAGCAAATACATTGTATTCGACAGTTGTTTGATGGAAATTATAAGTATGCTGAAATGTGTGCATTCCATTAGAGGGAAAGTATGTGGGAAGCCATTGATTAATGTGACTCGTCAAATAAAAGGCAGTAACGTCAAAATAAATGCCGCCTGTAGATTAAATCATAGGTTCGCATGGTCTGCACAACCGATGCTGGGGAAACTGCCAGCAGGCAATCTATTGTGTGCAGCTGCATCACTTTTTAGTGGCTCCAGTTTTAGAAAGTTAGAGGCTTTCTTTCAGTTTGTGGGACTCCATTTAATTTCTAAAGCGCTGTACTACATATACCAACGTGATTATCTGTTTCCGGCCATTAGTGATGCTTGGAAAATTGAACAATTGTGTCTAGCAAGTACATTCGAAGGCAAACGATTCAGGCTAGCCGGCGATGGACAGTGCGACAGCCCTGGATTTTCTGCCAAGTACTGCACCTACCACTTTCAGGACATGGATAGTAAGAAAATTGTGAGTTTGGTGGTCGTGCAGGTAACACAATGTACATCGTCAGTGGCCATGGAGAAACTAGGATTTATAAAATCAGTGGAATATCTACAATCAAGGGGAATGCACATCGACCTCATAGCCACGGATAGACACGTTTCAATTTCCAAGACAATGAGAGAGCAGTTCCCACATATTAAACATCAATTTGACGTATGGCATCTTGCTAAATCAATCAATAAGAAAATCTTGGCTGCAGGGAAAAAAAAAGGTTTTGAAAGTATTTTGCAGTGGTCACATTCTATCACCAACCATCTTTGGTGGAGCTCAAAAACTTGTGAGGCGTCAGTGGAAATACTACTTGAAAAATGGCGGTCACTGATGCACCACTGTACCAACGTCCACCGCTGGACAGCAAATGAACATTTCCACCAATTTGAACATGGCCCTTTGTCCCCAGAGGATACACGGAAGAAGAAGTGGTTGATTCCATCTTCACCGACACACAAAGCCATTGAGAAGATTGTTTTCGACAAAACTCTATCAAGAGATTTGAGAGGACTGACAGAATTCTGTCACACAGGAGATTTGGAGGTGTTCCACAATATGTGCCTAAAGTACAGGCCAAAGCGCTTGCATTTTAGCTTTCGGGGCATGAAACATCGCACTCTACTAGCGGTCTTGGCCCATAACAGCAATGTCGGACGTGAACAATCTAGGACTAGGGGTAAAGTAAGGATGCCTCGCTACACTAAGGTGTTTTCAAAACGAAGTAAGCAATGGGTGATCAAACCAGTCTATGATGAAATGCAATTCGACTTTGTGAAAGGCCTTATTGTTGCTGTGTTAGAGAAGCACAGATATGGAATTTTGGACGTTTCTGTGCAGAGCAGTGATCCATTGCCACCCAACATTGCGACTGTGCCATGCCCACCCGAAGCACAGCTAATTGTGAAGTACAAATCCCGGTTTAAATAATTGCAATACGATTGTGTATTTGTGAATAAATGTTATTGTACAGTGTACCTGTAAACCTAACCCCTACCTTCACCATCATGGGTGGCGAACAAGCTGGGTGTCATCTTTGAATTCTCTCTATTCACCTCACATATGTGTATGTATATATTTTTCTCATGTCTCATCTCATGTAAATGTAAATGCTGCGCACTGTTAACGGAGGGGAGGCTTGCGTATTGGAAATAATAAAACAAACAAACAAACAATAAATCTCACTTTTAACTCAACTCCTGTGGTACTTTATACTTTCCCTGACCTTCCGCCAAAAATTAAATGTCTCAATTTGGGCTGCAAAGCTCGCAGACAACGGGGACAAAATTGGGGCACTTAGAACGCGCCAGCCAAGCGGGCCATGGCATTTGGGAGAGAAGCCAGTTCGCATTTGCACATTGAGGTGCACTACATAGACGGATTCTAAACTTCAAGTTCTCACAGATGCCTATACTACGTGATGTTGCAAATAAAGAATGCGAAGGACAGCGCCCAGATGAGGCCCACAAGTCGCACTGGAAGTATAAGGGTCTATTGTTTTTTTACCTTGAGACAGGGACCATGCCGAAAGAACTACATTTGAAGGGAGTGCGCAATAACGTAAGAGACGATAAGGCAGAAAATTCAGAAACTAGACCGAGTTTCATTTTAGTTCAGTATACGAAAAATCGTTGTCAAGAGCACGGTTCGTTTTACAGACTGCATTACGAAGAGACACAATGGAAATTTCAAATATAATGTAAGTAAATATTTACACGCTTTTATACCGGAATGAAGATTTAATGAATGGATGCATGAATAAATGAATGAATGAAGAGCTAGGAAAAGCAAGTAAAACGTGTTCGTAGTGGGCACATGGGCATGCAGGTCCACTGGTCTCACCGATCTCGGTCCTTGGCCCTGCCACTTTTCCCTGCACTGCCTACCTGCACTATGGGACTGTCTCTGTATCCTTCAGACCCTTCTCCCGACATTTACCTTGCACTTGCCACCAGCTGGCCCTATTATTTAATTTGTATTCAACTAACCATGTACAGCCCTTCCCCATGCGCGATTAGAAAGACACCTGGCCTAGTAGGATCGTTGTCTGTCTGCCCTTGTTCCCCACCTGCCTCGTCACGCCTAGAAACACTTGAGTATAGGCGCGTTACAAATGCCATATCATATATCATATCATTCCTCACGCATGTAGACTAACTGTCGTTTATCATTGTGTGTTGGCCTCGATTTATTTCGTTACTTTTTGCATTGATTTTAGAGCCGAACATACTCCATTGAACTATCCTTGCAAGCAAATAGTTTCTGATCAGCTGTAATAAATAAAATAAGTAATATTAATTAAGATCGGCTGGCGAGACTAATTATAATTTTTTTGTTTTCATAACAGGTATTTGCTCCCCTTCTGCTACTGCCATCGGTTTGAGACACCAGCAGATGGCTTTTACAGTAGACACCTGCAGCTTCGTGTGAACAACTGGAGCACACTGACAATTTTATGGGACGATCGCCAAGGGCCCACATGCCCTTACGCTGTACTAGTGGCTAGAAGCAACATATCAACCTTTACGATGGACTAGTGCCTAGTTGATGGAACATCCTTGCGGTTCACTGTGCTTCCAAAGTGCTTCTTTTAACGAAAAGCAACACCCTGTGTACCATGGCAGATACAGATAAAATAAAATAAATGGCTTTCGGAGTTCATATGGCAATTGCTGAATATTCTCTAAACATTTAATGTAAAATAAATGTACTTTACCAAATGTACCGTATTGCTGTTTGATTTTAAAGTAAAGTTTCATATTCCGAATTGTGGCGCGCTGTGTTGTGAGATCGTCTGTGTTGGTTTCCGGGTTCTGTGTGGAGTCGCGTAGAAGACGACTGGGCGCGTTTGCCTACGCAACACAGTAACGTCACAGAGAGAGGCGGGGAATATGAATGTTTTGATAATGTCAGGCTCAGGGGCGGGGGAATTGATTTAGTGTCGCAAAAGCAGGTCAGCCAGGGCGATGGGGGAAAAGATAGGATTATCAGAAAATGGCGGCTCCCTGGTGCTTGTTTTCGTGTGCGTTTAATGGACGAAAACTCGGGTAAGGTCCATAGGAAAGTTTTCTAAAATCGAGCCACTTAGGCTTAAAAAAACATGGCCGACCCGTAGGGACAATAAGAATTTTTACTACACCATGCCTTTAACAACCTGGTACTGGGGATACTCAAACACAATGGCCAATGGGGAATTCGCACAGACCTAAGTGAGTTAAATAAATGGGTCCACATGTCAAGATAGCCCCTTCCCTACATCGATCAGGGACTGGCACAGATACAAGGGTCAAAGGTGTATGCCGCCATCTACCTGACCAACGGTTACCGGACAGTACCCGTGAGTAGGGAAGACCAATACAAGCTTGCCTTTACCTTCGGGGGCTGCAATATATTTGGACCCGAACCCTCTTTGGATACATAAACTCCGGCAACAAATTGAACATCTTCCTACATAAGGCCATGCCCAATGTGGGCGAAAGGGGAATGCCAGAGCATAAATGTCCTTTCAGAAGGCACAGTTGTGTAAGACCCGCGTGAACTTCAAAGGGCACAAAATCACCCAAGGGTCTCAGTACCGACGGGAACATTTTTTAAGCATTATTGAAATTGAAAGACCCTACTACTCTGCGGGAAGTAAGAAGCCTTCTTGGACTCACTTATTATAGTAGAAAGTTCATTGAAGACTACGCAGAGGTCACACGACGGTTGGTCCATTTATTAAAGGCCAGGGTCAAGTGGAAGTGGGGTCCGGAACAATCTGAGGCAGTAAAACAACTAAAGAGAAGCCTTGCCCAAGTCCCTTGTTTGGCTCATCCCTAAAGAACAAGGAGTTGTTCTTGGAGACAGGGTTTCCAGATACTTGCTTAACAGCAGTATTATACCAAAAGCACACCAAGGTCAACAAAGTAATCTTGTACACGAGCTAGACTTTGTCCTCTGTGGAGGAAAAAATCAACGATTATGAAAAGGCACTCCTGGCAACGGTGTCGTTGTTGAAGAATTACCATCCATACATCCAAGGGGAGCACATCATTGTCGAGACTCCTCACCCACCCTTGTAATATCTTCAAAGTGACCGAATTCAAACGGGAAATGTAAGTAATTCTAGAATTACTTCCTGGATTCTGTCCATGCAAGACTTTCTTGTGGAGGTCAGATATGGCCAGAACAAGAAGAGCCCACTAGTGCAAGGATTGGCTGACTTTCATGACTGTTCACAGGAAAACTGCCTCGAGGATGAAAGTCTAAAGACCAAAGACAATATGGAGGCATACCTTACTTTCTCGCACAAAGTCTGTGAGGAAGGCACATGTCAGGGGAAACCCACAGTTTATGTGGATGGGTGCTCCTACCATGTTGACAATCACAGGGCAAAATAACTAGTGGCTGGCATTGGGAACGCCTTGGTGAATGATGGCCCAGAACCCTCTGCTGGGTACAAAATAGGTCCTCGAAGTAGTCAGGCGGCAGAGTTGATGGTGGTACATGAGCCATCCTCACTGTAGCACACCACCAACTCAAACAACTAATCATAATGACTGCCTCTGATTAAGGGTTTGTGGAACACCTTATTAACTGGAAACTCGAGGCATGCTGTGTTCAAACAATAAACTCCTAAAGCATGGGAAATTAATGCAATCAATTGATGATCTGGTAACCTCTAATGGGATGAGAGGGACCAGACAAAACTGGAAATGACTTGGCTGACCAGTTAGCCAACATCGGAGACATTCATAGAAAGCAAATCCCTGTTGGGGGAAATCCAGGTTGCTGCTGTCACCAGTTCCCAAACCCATGGAGTAAAGACACCCCAGATGCAGATTTGATTACTGCACAAAAAGAGCACCCGATTATTGGGAAATTGTATCAACACATTGAAGACCCCATGAATTTTCCTCAGACAGAATCCGATTATATCAGGAAGGAGGATCTCTGGGTGTTGATGAAGTTTTAAAAAATGTTCTGAATCCAAGTTGGTTTGTTGGTACGGAGATACATATCTGGATGTGACCAGTGCGTGGTACCTACCTCATTCCGAAGACTGATGTTAAGTCACGCCCATGACGCGGCCACTGCCGATCATAGGGGCTTCATACAACGTTAGAAATCTTGCATGAGGTTGCATATTGGCCACACATGGGCCAGGACCTCGACATCTACTTAAAGGGGTGTCTTGTGTGTGCTCAGTTTCAGCCAAGTACTCTCACACACACAGCTCCCCTACAGAAAAGGGGACTGACGCTGCCTTGGCCAGATTTGCAAGTCGATTTCGTCAGACCAGTGATTTGCTCCTTTAGAGGAAACAAGTACATGATGACCGTGACATGCTTGTTTACCAAGTGGGTAGAATGTCTTCCGGGCCCGAATTGTAAGGTGGAGACGGCTGCCACACTAATGATCACCCATATCTTCTCTTGTTTCGGCCTTCCCCAAAGGATTGAATCGGACAGAGGAAGTAATTTTACCAGCAAGGTGATGACAAAGATGTGGGAGATTCTAGGGGGTCAGAGGAAAACTCCACGTTGCCTACCGCCGAGCCTCGAGTGGGGGAGATGAAAGGTACAATAAAACGATTGTGGGCATCTTGAAGAAGTTTGTGGCCGACTCTGGACCAAGTTGGGACATCCAACTACCTCTTGTCCTAATGGTTATTAGGTCCACGCCGTCTTCTGCAACCAAAATGTCTTCATTTGAGCTCATGACTGGAAGAAAAATGGTGATACCTCAGCATCTGCTCTACAGAACTCAAGAGTAGACCCTGATCAGCGCATCCACTACCCATGAGTACATTGAAAATTTATATGAACACCTTCAGCACGCTTTTGCTTACGCTCAGCGAAATTTAGAAAAGTCGGCAGAAGGAATGAAAGCCTTCTATGGCTTGAAAAACTACCAAGAAGGAGTACGAAGTAGGAGACAGGGTCTACTTGTACAATTTTCGAAGGAACCAGACCAAGGAGTGGAAGTTCCTCCCTCTTGACATGGTGCCTTTGAAATTGTCAATAACATCTCACGTGTCGCCTATAAAGGAGAACATACGGAAGAGGAAGTGGACCGGAAAGTGGGAGAAAGTGGCTTCGGTGGATGGGTGTACTAACAGTCTGTCCCGCAGTCTGTTTATTATTTCCTTGGCTGAAGGTGTGGCGCTGCCGAGCGAACTGCAGAACAGAGGACTCAAATACCCACTTTGACTGCAGAATGTGGAGCAAAAAGTGGGAGAAAGTGATCTTTGGTGGTCTGCAGGAGTTGCGGATTGGTAGCTTTGCTGAAGTAAGTCCTCTATATAACTGCAGATACATTTGTTACACGAGTTCTACCGTGTGCTTTGAACATTGCCTGAACATTATCGTATTGTGCTACGGTGACTGTGGGGAAACGCTTCCTTTGAACCGCCCTGTGAGATTAACATTGGCAAGCAAGAAATCGAGTAAGAAATTGAGTTTGGAGTGAAGTGCATGAGAGCACCTTGCAGTGTATGGCGTGTTGCAGTGGTCGCTCTCTCCTGCAGGGAATGTGAAGTGGAGGGGAGGGGGCTCTCCATTAGTCGACTTCACTGGCCTTTGGGCCCCTAAGAACTCCAGTGAACTATCAGGGGGTTGGGGTCAGTTACCTGGGGGAGCACAAGCACATCCTGATAATTGATATTTGATAAGCGAGTGACAACATAGCACACATCTGATTAACTTCAGAGCTGTGAAGAACTGCACAGAGGAAATCTATTTCTACACATTATGCTCCAATCTCACCCACGGACGAGGCGATAAGTCAAGCGTCTGGAAACAGTTGATGACCCGAACATATCCAATCTAACTCAAACTGAGGAGCCCAGTCACTCGGTTAATTTAACACAATGGTCTGTAAGCCCGCAATTCGTCCACTTGGACTTGAGATCTACATCCTTGACTTAAACAACGGGATATACCATTGTCTCAGAATATTGGCAGAACAAGGTTACCCCTTAAGGATAAGGATGCTGAGACGATGGTTAGGGGAGAGGTGGAGAGACCTCACAGTGGGGAGTAGGGAGGGTTAGGTGCAATCCCATTATGAAGGGCCGAGGCAGAGGCCCAAATACTAATTGGGCTGGAGAAGTCAAAATGGGGAGGGGTTGGGGATAAAGCACCCATGGGGGCATAATGAGTGGCTCCAAGGCTACTGTGGTCCTACAATATTCGGCCCAGAAATAGGAGGGGGTGATAAAATCCCCAAGAAAAGTATGGTGAAGGAGGGCGCAACCTCAATGATGGAGTCACTTTGTGTGGAGGACTGCTCGTATCTGGAAGATGTGTTTAATAGACCTGACCCCCCGGATAATGCTAGTCTCCTGGTGAGGGAAGGAACAATGACTTTTCTGTCTCCACAAGCACCCTTGACCTTAGTATCTAGGCTTGAGCAGCAACATATGGCGTTAGCAACTAGATGGCATGGGATGCAGAATTGCTTAAAACAACGCGCTCGTACCAGACAAGGCTTAGTGTGTTTAAAGAGATGGCAACCTCATCTCCTGGAATGTCAGGGAATTACTTGGGATCCCCTGCTTTAACAGGCATTGCTATCAGCCCAAAGGAAGGGCTGCATTTCACATTCCATGGAGATAATAACAAACTAGGGGATGCATCCTCTCAAGCGGCTTTATCGGGAAGAGAGGCCCCCGGTGGGGACCTACAAGATCAGCAGACATCTGCCTCGTACTCTCCGTGGAAATCAATATCAGAATCCTCAGTATCAAGTGACTCTCCATTTAATCAAACACCTCCTACTCTTAGATCTCAAGAGAAGGATTCCCAGTTAAGGATTGGAGGGATGGATGCAGCACAAATGCAAAATCTGATCATGGCATCGCTTGCAGTTGTTAGGGAGAATCCTCTGTTTAGGCTAAATTTCCTAACCTAGTGAGTCCCCCAGCAGCTTTGCTGGATTCTTTGGGGTTTATTTTTTCTCCTGCCAAGAGTGAGACTCTTTTACCCTCACTCTTGGACATGATTTGAGTGTGTTTCTTTGACTCTAGATGTGTTTAATGGGCTATGGGGTCTTTTACTCCATAGGGCTTCATGTGTTTTGTGATGTGTGTTACACAGCACCCTCAGTGCAGTAACACAGGGGTGTCATAGTGACCCCCCAGTATAGACTCCATACCCTGGGACTGACTACTGTCTCCCAGGTCATGTAAAGTCACCATTGCATTGACTTTACTAGTCTTAAATTCTGAACAGAACCAGTACAAACCATCATATTGTGGACGTACTGGCTGGGGCAATTCGATTGCCCCGGGGTCTGTTAGTCGAGGGGGCACGTCTCCGTCCCCCCTGATCGAGTTTTGGCTGGTGGCAGTGGATACTACTTTTTATATTCAACCGCAAATATTTCTCTATGGGATTTTCCCATTGTTCGAGGCTACTATCTTTATTTATTTAATTACGATAGCCTCGAACATACCGCGGGTTTAATTAATTATTAATAATTCTCTGGTTGGTATTTTTTGCCAAAACTCGGTTCTAAAATGGCGTTTGTGTTCTCTTCTGTGACTCCAACCCAAGTCGAGCCCTTTGTTCCACTTTTTGGCGGGCTTCTCCACAGAAGCCCTCCAAAGTGGTGCCACTCTGTCTGGGGTACTTAGGAGGGGTGGAGGGGGATTTAGGCACCCTGGACTGGGTTGCCTAGGCAACTCAAGTCGCACTCCGTCCTGATTGGCCCAAGTGGTGAGCTGGCCGGCTCACCACTTAGCATGTTTGAGTGACAGCTAGGCTGAGTGAATGGGGGTTTTTCTGCATAAAAGCAGGGCTTTGGGGACTGGAACTTCAGAATTTCGCCACAGGACCTAAGAATCCGACGAGGGAGAAGCTGAGCCGACCTGCCACGACGACACCACCGGTGGAGCCCTGCTGGACCGTCTCACCACTTTTCCCAACGACAGAGGAGATCTCCCGCCGGAGGGATAACCAGTTTCACTGTCTTTTCGCCTTCCCGACGCATCTCGTGGCCGTCTTGCCTGTGCCAAGCACCCTGGCAACCGGAATACCACGTTTTACCACGACCGCGAAATAAAGGGTAATACCTTTAACCGGAAAACTCAGCGGCTTGTTTCTTCCCTGGCAGTGCAACAACCTTCATCTTTCCTCCAAGTCGAGATCTTCTCTTCCCCTGGACGATGACGAGACTTACACCCGCTGCCAGGAACAACTGCCACCGCTGGAGGATCCTTCCCACTTAAGGTACCGTGTCCCGCCTGGCTTCCCTTGCCACCGAATGTACGGGGTAGATTTAGCTCCCGGCTTTCGAACCTGGGTTAGCCTGGGACACCCTGGCTAAACTTTTCTGAGACTCTCTAAACACTTTTCGAACTCTCTGCAAGACTTTCTAAGCCTAGTGTAACTGTGTGATCTTGGGCGCATTTGTGCTCTGCTCTCTCTAAGAGTGGGCCCAGCCTATGGACTTTGGCTCACAAGTGACTTTTGCTCTTCTGCCTTGCTAATAGTGTTCCTAAATCTTAGAGTGGTGTATCTTTCCATATTCTGTCTTTTTCCCTCCCTTCTTCATGAACTTATTGGAGTGCCATCTATAGTTAAGCGCTCACCTCTGTCTGGAAATAAGTGGTGTTAACTAAGACTTATCTGATAAGGAATAAGGGTTGTATATATTATAATAGTAACTGTGTTTAGAGTGTTTTACAATAAGAGTGCTGGAGTGTTTCAAACAGTGTGTTTTTAAATAAATAATTATATACTTTGATACCAAAGCTCTGGTCAGTGTTTGCTTGTATTATTGTGTCTGAGTGCCTATTGTGTATACTTTGCATACTGCCTAACTCTTCTTGAGGGAAGTCTGACTGCTCAGCCACAGCTACCAGGTAAATCTGGGTGGTACAGACTGCTACCAAGTGGGTTTACTGCTAACACCTGTAGTCCTAAATCTTTTGCAGTGTTCCCAAAGGGAACTGCACAGGTTTCTGCCTAACAGCAGTGACCATGAATCCCTTCATGAAATTATATGAGAATCTACAAGAGACGATTAATTAAGGATCAAGCCACCCTCCTGGCATTATCTCACAGAACATAGTTTTTTCTAGAAGCATTTGTGGGTACAGTATAGGTGAGAATTGATACAGAGGCAGAGCTGACAGCCCAGTGGCAGGCTAGGCTGTTTGACCTCGCGGGAGGAGAGATCACAGAGAAGTCCACAATGAAGCCTGCAATTCTGGACCAAATGAAATGGCAGACACATTGAAACGAGGTTCAAATAAGGCTGGCATGTTCAAACCCCCAGATAGGGGATCAAGCTGAAATGGAACAGATTGTTAGCCCTTTAGAAGATCGAGAGGAAGTGAAAATCAAGGTGATCTCATTATCTGGGGCATGGTCCTCTGCAACCGTAAATACTCTCAACTCAAAATTGAGGAACCTTGAGTCTGTCCCAGGGGTTTTGTCTAATAATGGAAAGGCTCCTTTAGTGGTGGGGTCCCTAAAAAATCGGAATATTGACCCGAGTGTTGAAGGCTATGGAGAATCTGCAGGGCTCAGACCCTCCTCAAGATTTGGATGTTATGTCAAGGGATGTTCCTAAAGTCTTTGCTGTGTCTGGGAAAAAGAAAAATTACCCTCAGGAGAAACTAAAATCCATGCTTACTCAACAAAAAAACAAAAAAAATCAACAGGCAAATAAAAATGGGCACCCAAGTGGATCACAGGCGTTTTTGTGAAATGTTACGCACCCTAATACATGCAAAGGGGATATTAACTTGAAGAGTGTGAATCGAGCCGTAGCTAAAGGAGGAGAAATGGAGATAGCAAGTTCGCCACTACAGGAGGTTCCGGAAGGAGATATGCACCTGTTACTGAACCTATCAACTTATTCTGAGGAGACCCCTATGGATGAGGCAGATCCTCCAAATTTAACATTTGAGGTGGAAGAACTGGAGCAAGAAAAAGGGAGAGGGAGCCCAGACTGGTGGAACAACGAAAGCCTCGGGGTGACTCATGGCATTGGTCTCCTATCTTTTGTACAATGGAACAAAAAAGACACCTATTAGAAAAGGGAAATCAACCCTCTAAGACTGATGGTCAGAGATCACGGAACTCTCGCCCACTGAAAGAAAAGAGATCTTCTATTAGATCTCGAGAAGACACAGGAAAGATGTTCATTACCATCGAACGATTAATACCGGAAAGGGATGGTTTAATAATTAACAGGTTTAAAACTGTCTTAAAAACAGGTCTTAAAACTCCTCCATTGCTCACCTAGAGTTAGGTTTATATCCCCAGATGACATAAGATTTGTAGAGTTTGTGAAAGAGGAGCGATTGGTCGGGGTGACCCTCCATTTGTCATCAACCCTGGTGAAGGATTGTCTGCTTGAAGCTGCAATTAACTTTTCATCCTTGGGCTTTGAGCTAATTCTCACGCTCTGAATATCCTCCCTCTGACTCTCCTCACCTGGATCTTCAGTTAGGCTGTCTTGGGACTCTGTCTTCTTTCTTCTGCTGCCCCTCTCAGTCTCCTCTTCCTTCTTTCTTTCCTTCTTTTCCTTTTTCTCCTTATTTCCCTTTTTCTATTCGTAGAGATAAGGGCGAGCTCCCCCAGAGCCAACCTTGACTGAGTGTGGATACTACAGACAAGAGGGGACTCAGAGGAGCCAGCCCCAAACAGGGAAAAAGCCAACAGGCAGAAAAAAAACAGTACTGGTGTGGATGGTATAGCAGGTCTTGCAGGATAATGCCTGGAGGTCTTGAGGTACTGGAATAGGCAGGGTGAAGGACTGCCAGGGTTTGTCACAAAAGCGAGTAAGAGGAAAGGCGAGAGAGAGTCCTGGGAAGAATGGGAGAACCAGAAAGAAGTGAGATCTGAGAGGGTAGTGTCACAGTCTGGCAGCGGATAGAGATGCTATTGGAAAAAAGAGAGGAACTAGCCACACCGCAGCCGCAACAAAGAGCTACAGAGAGAAGGCTAGCAGACCTAGCTGACTCCGCCGGGGGAACAGAGGCGTGAGTCAGCGTGAAGTCCACCAAAGGGTGACTTCCAGAGAGAAACTTTGTTGGTAATGCCGGCTCCGATGAGGAAAACAAGGCAGGAAGAGCGAGCCGTGTAAACCAGCAGCAAAAAAGGTGGAAGCAAAGAGAGAAACACTCCCGGCATAGCTGGCTCTGCAGGGAGACCCGTGGGAAAAGCGCGAGTTTAGCCGCTTACAGCGAAGGAGGAAGCAGGGAGAGAATGCCCTCAGAGAGTCGGCTATGCAGCTGTAGACTGAATGCGAGGGCGTGAGCCGAAGCACTCCCGAAGGCGGGAGGGTAGAGAATCGAGCGGTGTCCTGGCACACCGGACACCATGGAAAGCAAGAAGGAGCTAAATAAGCGTTCCAATGGAGGGAGTGTAGCGAGACTACAAGCGTGTAAGCAACAAAGTTGCAACGCTCGGAGCAAGGGGCATGACCTCCATTTAGAGTGCTGGAATGGAAAGAGAACTAGACTGCTGCTGCAGGAGGAGCATGATGACCCAGTTAATGGAACCTCCAATGCTGCCGTACCTTCCAGGGGCAGAGCATGACAGCATGTCCCCTTTTCATCGGGGTACCCCCTGGGTTGCCCAGATATTGCTTGTGAAAAAGGCAAATGAGATGAGGGGCATGGATATGACATCTGGGTTCCCACGTCCTTTCAGCCAGTGAATAGCCCTTCCAATGCACTAAATACTGTAGTGTACCATGCTTGTATCTGGAGTCGATCAACCTGGCCACTTCATATTCTTTGGGCTCCTGACTCTTGGGTACTGGCAGGCTCGGTAATCGGCGTCCATGAGGGTCCGGTAAGTAGGGCTTCGGGAGGGAGGAATGAAACACCGGATGTACCCTCTTCAGCATTTGCGGTAGGTGTAAGCGAAAGGCCACAGGGTTGACTTTGGAGAGGATAGGATATTTCCCAATGCACCATGGGGGAGAACTCCCCAGGATGTATCCACTGAGGCAGGTACTTTGTGTGAAAGGGGCCCCTAGGGGTCCGTCGCGTTATGGAAACAAGGCAAGTCACCACACACGATAGATACGCCAGACACAAGGTTGTATTCCCAAAGCTAGGGTTTATTGCAAAGCAAATAGTCTCAGTTGGCCAACTCGGTCTCACGCCCCGCGACGTGTATCTCTAGACCTCGAGGGACGCAAGAGAGTGAATTACGTACATCAGTTACATATATACAAAATGCATATCATGCAATCAGCTGTGACATGTTTAACACCCCCCTTTATTGGGTTTCTTTGAACTCGGTTTGAGGATGGACAATTTCGACAAATATGACACCTTCAAATATCTATTCTAGCAACAGTATGACACCTTGCAAGTGTGGAGACATCTTTCCTTTGTTGAACAGAACACAGTGCTTCTGTTCTTGTAAGCGAGCTACATACGGGGGAAGAGTCACATTCCAGACCTTGCTATCTATGAGGTGCTATTCGTGTCCTGGGAGCCGACACGCTCTACAGGGCTCGGAAAAGGGGGGCCGTAAGAAGAGCATAATTCAAGCCCTTAGCTGCTTTATTCTAACATATTCTACCATATAACGAGACTGGCTGGCAGCTGTGAAATGATTAAATGCCCTGCGGCCCTGCTTCAAGGCTACATTCGGGAGGGAGCCGGGCATTCCTACGTTGTGTTTCAACGAACTCTTATTAGCCTCGCGGCCTTGCGTCCTTGTCCTTTCACATTCATACAACAATGTTAACAGTTGAGCAGAGTAAGCAGAAATGTGCTGCGGAGCAGTTTGAACAGAAAGCAATGAGCAATCGTTAGAAAACAAAATGGCGATCCTTGTTACATCAAAATGGCCGCTCATTGGTCAAACTCAGAAACCTCTATTTCTATCGTTATGTAGATGAGACGGTTGGCCTTTGGCCACCAAAATACGTTTGCCGTCAATCGTGAGAGGTGTCCATTTTTCTACACCGACAAGCCCTCCTTTTGGCCGTATGCCAAACGTTTCATTCATTCATTGTATCCTCCTCTGATGACGATAAGTCTGAAGTACTTATGTCTGAATTTTGCATGCTATTATAAGCATCATCATCGTCATTAATATCTATAGCCATTAATTCTTTCACTGTTTTCGTTTCATTCGTGTCTCTGTCATCCCGGCCATAAGTTTGTTTTCTTTTTGTTATCATATGCATACATCCCTTAGTACATCCCTCAGTTATCTCAGTGCAAACTATCGGTAGGCAGTGTATGCAACAACAGCACGTTATGAATATTCCAAACACTACTTTTTATTGCTTCAAAAATCGTAGGCGAGTAGTCATCTACGAATACGCAGCACGCTGATCCCACAATCTTTCAAATTCCCCCACGATCAACCAGGATTACATCGAGAGCCATTCTATTTTGTTTGCAGCGTCATTAACCTAATTCCTTTTTCTTCCAACGTCATGTTAAATAGTATATCTGTCGTTGTGTTTATGGTATCTTTTAGTATTCTGGATAGCTGCCTTATGTTATAGGAGTTCACTATCTGGGACAAGAATGGTATGAATGATTTTGCTACGTCCTTCGCTATCAAAACACCTTCGCTACTCCTTCGGGTTCTAGATCTGGATAGCCTGGCCATGTCTGCTGTTTCTAAAAGGAACACTCCCGGGAACAGTAGACCTAGGTAACATGTACCGCCCCAGTTTCTGGGCAACCAAGGATATGTTTTTTCTCCACATATAAAATAGACAGGATCTCCCACATATACTGGTTCTATTTCCCATTTTAGTACCGCTGTATTCATGCATCCAGTAAATGTTCCTACTGAATAGGAGCCTTTCTTTTTTAGACAAAAAGGACAGTTCTCGGGTTGTAATTCACCGTGTAAGAAGGGGGAATTGCATCTTTGTTCCCGTCTGCCTTACACGATAAGTCATCACAGATGTTTTAACTGGCGGGGACAATCTATCTTGTCTATTTTGTCGTGTTATTTTTCACGTACTTCTAGACGTATGTTCTGGGATCATCACTTGTGCTTTAAGGAATATGGAACAACCCACAGGCTTCATAATTATTTCCTCAAACTCATTCATGTTTGTTCTATCTAATTGACCCCTACTACTCTTATTCCACTTCCCATAAAACATTGCACTTAAAGATGCACTGCATGCAGAACTTAATAGTAATGGTTGTACATACCAGCCTATTCCTTTCCCCGCATGCTGCTGTAAATGGGTGCATACCCAACAATTGTTTTTCATTAGAATTGCAAGCGTCATGTTCATGATGAGTAATAGCATATTGTTCCCATAACCTTCTCTGTGTCTCTCTTCCATTGGGGACAAGGTATAAGTAATCACCTGAACCGGGCTTTCAGTAGTGGATATATTAACTATTTGTAAGAACATTCCCAATGGGTGTATAGACTCCACATACCATAACACAAAGGCTGTCGTTATTGGTGCTACCACACTCATGAAGCACATGATTATTGTCAAAGCCAGCATACAATTTTTTTTTTTCCATGCGTTTTCCCTAAGTTTACAGTCTTTATAACTAACTCATTCTCAGCAGTGGTGCAGGAGGAGGCTGAAACCGGTCCCGACATTTTTTCTCACTGTCCTTCTTCTTCCTGACAAAGTTTGTTGTGGATATCTCTTTTCGATGCACTTGTCCGGATGTCAAGAAGTTCAAAGGAATTGTCAACAGTTTAGTCTGCCAGCCCTTTGCAGCCTGGATTGCTTATTCGTTCTAGACAAGATCACTTATCCTCTCTCACACTGCTCAGAGGACTTCAAAAGGACACATGTACTTTTTATGATCGCACCGAGGAGCCGCGAGTCTTGAATTGTCTGACTTGCACAATTCTCACGCTTCTCTCCTCTACACCTCTAGTTCCTTCTCTGTCCATGAGCGGAACCGGAGGTTAGCATAAACACCAAAGAACTGTGGATCACTCTGTCTTTCGAGGCCGCAAATCATATCGCCTCACTCCTGGTATTGTTTGATCAGTGAACAGTGCCGGTGCACTTCCAGATCCAGGCTCAGAGTCAGCCTGTGGCGCGATGGCAGATGCTGGTGTGCGCCGCGACAGTGATGCGGATTCAGTCTTTGGCTCTGGCGCAATGGCAAGTGCTGGTGGGCGCCAAAGGGGTACACGTTTAGTGTCTGCCGTTATTTGCAATGCAAATTTCGTGTTGGCCAACAGTAATGTAGGTTCTGCTGGGCAACGTTGGGGCACTCTTTGCCCTTCCCCCTTTTTGGCAATCTTTTCAGGCTTTGTTTCGAGTTTCACTTCTCGCTCGGACAGATTTAGCGGCAGTGGACTGGCAGCAGCTTCTTTCGTTTCTGGGACCGCTGTCTCTTTCTGGTCGTCCGGATTGGGCAAGTCTTTCAGTGAAGATGGGATCTTTTTGGCATGGGTGGCATGGATCCACGCCTTCCTTCCATCCATCCACCCGTATTGCCGTCTGCATTGCCAGAAGTATTTGATAGGGGCTGCGCCACCTGGGTGCTAACGACGATTATCTCTCAAAGTTCTTAAGCAGCACCCAGTCTCCTGGCTCCAGCGCGTGCCCCGGACCAGTATATCTTACAGGTAGAGCCTCCTGCACCTGCTGATGAATCAAACGCAATTTCTGCATTAAAAGGCCACAATAAGTGCTAAAACAGGATGTTCCACTTCACTCAGTCGTTTTGGCTGAGGTGCGCACCAAACAATTGCCGGCCTCCCCATCACAATCTCATACGGGGAGAGCCCAGTTCTAGCCTGTACAGACGTACGCATGCACAATAGCGCTATCGGTAATGCATCCACCCAACTCAACTTGCTCCCTGCACATATCTTGCTAATTTTTGACTTGAGGATTACGTTGTGCCTCTCAACAAGACCGGCCGAACTCGGATGCCTCGAACTATGAAATCTCTTATCAATCTGAAGACCTGCACATATCTGTAATACCACTGCGCCCACAAAATGTCGACCGTTATCTGAACATATGACACGGGGCAAGCCAAAACGGGAAAAGTATTCTTTAAGCATTACTTTTGCCGTACTTATTGCTGTGCAGTCTTTTAAGGGATATGCCTCCACCCACTTGCTGAATGCACAGATCACCACTAAGACATATTTCAAGTTTTGGCACCTCCCCATCTCTATGAAATCAAAATGGATTACCTCAAAAGGCATAGAGGACAGGCCAAAACTGCCTATTGGAGTCACTGTTCCCTTTCCTACATTGTGTTGTAAATACGTAATGCAGTTCTGCACCAACCTCTCTGCATTCTTCTTTATATTTACATTCTTCCATACCGTAGATAGGTGCTGTATTATTTTCTTGGCACAGATGTGGGTAGGGCTGTGAGCCATTGTGACCATTGCAGTTACATAGGAATTTGGCACCATCCAGTTTTTAGTTCCCTTGTCCACCCAACAACCCTCTAAATCTAACTCAGCAGAGCCCTCTGACCACCTTTGTATCTCATGGGCTGTGGCTTCAGCCTGCATTTCTTCGACAGTGGCAATTCCATCTTCTATCATACAGAGTACTTCCTCAGTCTGGACTGTCATCATTTTATTATTCAAATCAGTGGCAGTTTGTTTCGCAATTCTGTCTGCAAATGTGTTTCCCTCTCCCACTTTGCATGTTACCTTTTTATGTGCCTCGCATTTCACTATTGCTAGGCGCTTTGGAAACGTGAGTGCAGACAGCAATCGTACAATCAAAGGGCCATGTTGAATTCTGGCCCCATGTGATGTCAAGAAACCCCTCCCAGCCCAGAGTCGACCAGAGTTATGAACCACCCCAAAGGCATACCGACTATCAGTATAGATATTCACGTTCAAATTTTCAGAAATCTCACAGGCTCTGCTATTATTTCTGCGGCTTGTGCCGAGTTGTAGGGGATTATTTTGCTTTCTACAACGCTCTCTAGGGTAGTGATAGCGAAAGCGGCAGTTGACGTGCCATCAGGTAGTTTAAAACAAGAGCCGTCACAAAATAACTCCATCTGGCTCCTTTTGTGGGATATCACTTAAATCAACTCTCCCCTTTGTTTCTTCCTCAGTGACCATTAAGCAATCATGGGGTGGTGATTCGTTGTCACCAATTTGTTCTGTGGGTAGTGGCATTAATTCTGCAGGATTCAAAGCGCTACACCTCATAATTTGGATATGGGGCGCGAATAACATAATTTCATATCTTGTCAGTCTAGCAGAGTTTAGGTGTTGCGTCTGTGTCCTATTTAATAGGACATCTATGGCATGTGGCACCATCAGAATTAAAGTATGCCCCAATACCATCCCTTCCGTTTGTTTCCCCGACGCAGCAGCCGCCGCGACAGATCGCAAACATCGTGGTAGTGCGCGCACTACAGGGTCCAGCGCAGAAGAAAAATAGCCACACGGCCTATTTCTTCCACCTTGTTCCTGTGTCAAAACAGCCAATGCACATCCTTCATTCTCGCATACGAACAATCTAAAAACTTTTTCATAATTTGGTGTGCCCAAAACTGGAGCAGAACATAATGCAGTTTTCAATTGATCAAACGCTCTCTGACATTCTTCGTTCCACTGTAAAGGTATCACTGCATCCTTCTTAGTTAATAGCATCATTGGCTTCACAATTAACGCAAAATTACCGATCCACTGCCGGCAATAAGAAGCCATGCCTGTTATGGCTCTAACTCCTTTCTGTGTCTTTGGAATAGGCATACAAGAAATACTTTCTATGCGTTCTGGCGTTGGCCTTCTCCCTTCTTTCGAAAGTAGGTAGCCCAAATAAGCTACCTCCTTTCGATTATATTGAAACTTCTTCAAACTAGCTTAATGGCCATGTGCCGCTAGGTGTGACAGTAGTAATACGGTGCTCTTTTTACAAATCTCTTCTGTATCAGCAGCGATCAACAGATCATCTATGTATTGCAATAGTACACACCCCGCTGGTTATTCTAGCATGTCTAGCTGCTCTTTTAACGCTCTACTGTAAATACTCGGACTTTCCTATATCCTTGTGGAATGCGCGTGAATGCAAATGATCGTCCCCCTAATGTGAACACGAACAAATATCTACTGTCCATGTCCACCGGAATGCTAAAGAAAGCATTTTTTAGATTAGATCAATTACACTAAAGTATTCTGCTGAGGCAGGTATCATTGTCAATATTGTAGTGATGTCTGGGACCAAAGGAAATTGTGGATCTACTACTTTGTTTAGCGCGCGCAAATCAATTATGAAACGATATGGTACTTCATTGCCTCCTTTCTTAAATACTGGAAGAATCGAGCTGTAAATACTCGGACTTTCCGTACATCCTTGTGGAATGCGCGTGAATGTAAATGATCGCCCCCTAATGTGATCGCGAACAAATATCTACTGTCCATGTCCACCGGAATGCTAAAGAAAGCATTTTTTAGATTAGATCAATTACACTAAAGTATTCTGCTGAGGCAGGTATCATTGTCAATATTGTAGTGACGTCTGGGACCAAAGGAAATTGTGGATCTACTACTTTGTTTAGCGCGCGCAAATCAATTATGAAACGATATGGTACTTCATTGCCTCCTTTCTTAAATACTGGAAGAATCGGGCTGTTACATGTACTGCCTGCAATTTCTTCAATTACCCCTAATTTCACCAAATCTGAAACAATACTTTTCAATCCTTTCTCTCCGTTAGCCGAAATTTTATACTGGGGAATTCTTGGCAGTGTAACTCCTTCTTTTAAAATAATCCTCACTGGCTCTATCTTCAAACATCCTACATCGTTGTCAGCCATTGCCCATATACAAGTTGGCACTTTTCTTAACTCTCCTGGCAAAGTTTCAGACATGAATTCTGACACAGGGGCATCTTGTGGCCAAATCGTCAGAAACACCCCATCTGACGTGCAATGTATAATCGCACCTAGCTTTTTCAACAAGCTCAATCCCAACAGGTTCTCCCCACAATTTTCTGTTAGGAGAAAGGGACAATGTTCAGTGAATGGTCCTATAGTAACTGGGACTGGTTGGGACACTGGGTTTATGACTGGTGTACCTGCGAACCCTACGGAAACATTCTTTTGCCCTGACAGTGGTATATCCGGAACCAAGTGATGGTCTATTGAACACTTTTGCGCTCCTATAACTACAAGGAAGCGGTGCTCCTCATTCCCGACTCTCATTTCTACGTAGGGTCCTCTCTGATTCACGGGAATAGACACTGGTTCCGACCCCTGCCCTGGGCTGTCCTATTGGGGAAATAACACATCATCCGATGTGTAGTCACTACTATTACTGCAATACATATTTGGCTGCATATTGAAAATGTTCCCATTCTTTCCTCTATTTCCCCCACTCTAATTCCCATACTGTTGGTTTTTGCTGACCCTGACTCTGGTTAGGAGCACTTTGGTTTTGGGCTTGGTTTTGATTACCTTCATTATTGTGGTGCTGCTGCATACTATTCCTATTTGGTCCATTCGCTCCTTGGTGCCCTCTGTGCTGTCTTCGCTGGCCAGTTCCATTTCTATCCTGTAAATGTGGACATTTCGCTCGTCAGTGTCCTTCCTCCTTACAGTATGCACACTGATTTGGTCCCAATGGCCCCCCATGCATATTCGAATTACTCCTCCCTTGTGCGTTCCCTTTTCCTCTATTATGTCCTGCTACTTGCTGCAGTAACACCCTTGTTTTCAGTATGCATTCTTTCAAGTCTTCCCCCACCTGTTTTAACACCAATCATTGGTCCACCATCGCTTTTCGCCCCGGCGAAGGTAACTGTTGCCGTTGATTGTGTGGCCCTAGCACTTCCTTCCTATCTCTCCCGATATCCTTACCCCTGTACCCAGGTGCAGTAAACATTTCAGCATAATCATTATCCAATTCATTTTTGAGCTCAAAAAGTACATATACATGTTCCCTTACTTCTTCATCTCTTTCTCTACAGCGTGCTAATGCATTCAAATCTAACAATCGCTGCGGTGGTAATTTCCCAATTAACTGTTTCCATCTCTCCACCAAATATTCCAACACTACCTGTCTTTCGTTGCTTCTTCGGAAGTCATACATCGAAGCCAATGCTGCCGTCCCATCATTCCCGTCTATATACATTTCTGCCTGTTGCTGCAATTCCACCTTCCTTTCTTTGCTGATCGCACTGCGAGTTACCGTTGTGCATCTACTTTGTTCAGTCCCACCACTCGCCCCCGTGGTTTCAACTTCAACCCCTGGAGGGACGGACGGTACCGAGTCTGTATCCAAGGCGGGAGGTGCGGATGGGACAATAGGAACGGGGAGTGTCTGCTGTGGGCCTGGTTGGCTAATAGGAAGTGTTACGTGCGCGGTCTGTGGCTGTGGGAGGGCTTGAGCTACGGGAGGGAGAGTTTGAGCTACGGGAGGGGCTTGAGCAATAGTTACTGGCGTGTTTGGCCTTGCTTCTGATCTTGGGCCTTGTTTTGTATGGATCAATATGTTTTCCATCACTTCATCTGCTATGTGCAATTCCCGTTGTGGGTATATTTTCTCTATGTTCAATTGGTCACTTCTACCTGACCTCCTTAGACTCTCCGTCCACTCCTCCTCCTCCTCCTTTTCTTCCGCTACTTCACCTTTCGATTTATGCCTGCGCGCATGCTTCGCTCTACTTCTAAATCGGAGCATTGCTTCCCTTCTCCAGTCCTTAACGATATCAAATGCTGCGGGACGCGCTTTCTTTCTTATCAACACCCTTTCCAGGTTATCTATTCTAGCTATCTCAAAACTACCATTTATCGGCCACTGATGGTCTTGTTGCTTTCTGGTTTGCCTATGCCAAGTCTCACAGAATATTATCGCTCCCACACCATACTTCACATACATCTCATACGCGGCGTTCCCCCAGGTGGTGCAATTTGGCCATCTTCCAAAGATTGTCTACCGCAGCGGAAAAACCCTGCTAGGGTGGACAATACCCCAGGCATGTTTCTACCTCCCCTTGGTTATTCAACCTTACCTAGGGCGTTTAATTTTGCAAAGTGAACTCTCAACCAATATCAGGGTTATTTTGAATCGGGGTATGACTCACCTGATAAATCAATTTGTCCTCCAGGACACAATTCGTCTGTATACTGACGCAACCAATGACGTCGTGTCTGCGTTTCTTGGCTTCTGCCTCGTTTCGGGACCCTCGCCTCCTTGTTCTCCGGCCAGATACGTCGATCAGGGATCAGATGTGTGCAGATCTGCAAAGGAATCTCTCATCACTTCTACAGGGCGCCCCGAACACCTCTTGATCCCGGCTCGATCGTCCCATCCTCGTCGTTCTCCGCCTTTACTCAATTACAACGTACACGATGGAACAAGTGGGGGAGGGTCCCTATTCGGGCGCCATCTTGAAAGGGGCCCCTAGGGGTCCCTCGCGTTATGGAAACAAGGCAAGTCACCACACACAATAGATACGCCAGACACAAGGTTGTATTCCCAAAGCTAGGGTTTATTGCAAAGCAAATAGTCTCAGTTGGCCAACTCGGTCTCACGCGCCGCAACGTGTATCTCTAGACCTCGAGGGACGCAAGAGAGTGAATTACGTACATCAGTTACATATATACAAAATGCATACCATACAATCAGCTGTGACATGTTTAACACCCCCCTTTATTGAGTTTCTTTGAACTCGGTTTGATGATGGACAATTTCGACGAATATGACACCTTCAAATATCTATTCTAGCAACAGTATGCAACCTTGCAAGTGTGGAGACATCTTTTCTTTGTTGAACAGAACACAGTGCTTCTGTTCTTGTAAGCGAGCTACATACGGGGGAAGAGTCACATTCCAGAACTTGCTATCTATGAGGTGCTATTCGTGTCCTGGGAGCCGACACGCTCTACAGGGCTCGGAAAAGGGGGGCCGTAAGAAGAACATAATTCAAGCCTTTAGCTGCTTTATTCTAACATATTCTACCATATAACGAGACTGGCTGGCAGCTGTGAAATGATTAAATGCCCTCTGGCACTGCTTCAAGGCTACATTCGGGAGGGAGCCGGGCATTCCTCTCCGGAGCTGCCTACGTTGTGTTTCAACAAACTCTTATTAGCCTCGCGGCCTTGCAGCCTTGTCCTTTCACGTTCAGACAAAAATGTTAACAGTTGAGCAGAGTAAGCAGAAATGTGCTGCGAAGCAGTTTGAACAGAAAGCAATGAGCAATCGTTAGAAAACAAAATGGCGATCCTTGTTACATCAAAATGGCCGCTCATTGGTCAAACTCGGAAACCTGTATTTCTATCATTATGTACATGAGACGGTTGGCCTTCGGCCACCAAAATACGTTTGCCGTCAATCGTGAGAGGTGTCCATTTTTCTAGACTGACATGTGGACAACCACACTAAGGTACCAAAGTCCCACAAGGGGTTTTGTCCTCTGCTTCTATCAGTACACTTCTTGTTTTTCTTCTTACAGGTTTCTAAGGTTTGGAGGGCTTCCTTTTGGGTCCGTTTCAAGCTGTCCAGATGTTGGTCTACGGTGGGTGCTGTAGTGGAAGTCAAACCAAAAAGAGGGATGTGTCTGAGGTGGTATCCAAAAGTAAAGAAGAAAGGACTCATTCCTATGGCTGAGTGTTTGGCATTGTTGTATGTGAATTCAGCCATGGGGAGGAATTATTTATTTGCTTGTTTGTTTATTTTATTTTTATAGCGAACCTGACGCTGAGGTATCTGGGCGCGCTAGAACAAGTAGCAAGGTTACAGGCATAGGCAGGTGATCAAAATTGCAGCAGTAGAAATGGAACATAATGGCGATACATTTGTTACAGACATGATGATGATGATACATTTATTACATGATGTTGATACCTTTGTTATAGACAATGGCCTTGACGATGGATGCAGGTTGAGTAGGTCTATTGTTATTTGCTTAGTAGCCAAGAGATGGTGTTTCTCCTAGAATTGGTGAAGTGCTGAGTTGTCTTAATGGTTGGCGGGAGAGTATTCCACAGTTGAGCTGCTAGTACAGGGAAGCTGCTCCCTCCTGTTTTTTTCAGCTTGTACCTCTGGACTACAAGACAGGACGTGTTGGCTGACCTTGTGACCTGTGTAGTGGATTTGATAGTGAATTTTTCTGTTAGGTAGGTGGGAGCTGTGGAGTGTAATGATTTGAATGGAGACATACAGGGTCATTACGAGGTTGGAGGTAATGGAAAAACGATGCCGGTAAAGTATTACCGGCATCACATACCGCTCCGGGCTATTCCGACCTAAGAACCCGGTATTAGAGGCACCACTAATAACGGTGCCTCTAATAGCGGCATGGGTGCGGGCACGCGGGCCTTCAGGCCGGCAATACCGGGATGCAGCTAACAGGAGGACATCACAAGTCAAGCGGACATGCAAATACCGGCATCATGAAGGCGCTAATAGGGGATACCGGCATGCCGGCAATAACGGCATCGCGAAGCACCCGTAAACTGCTATGTGCAGTATTCCCAACTGCCACAGGTGCACACAATCAGCACAGGTGGAGGCAATGGTGTCTGGGCCAGCACAAAAGGAGCACACCCACATACTACACCCCTTCCCACACCAAAATGATTCCACTAATAGTAGCAATACTGGGGATGGAGGACATGCTTGCATTACTACACCAGCAACAACAACAACAGCAGGCACCACAGAGGAGACGCAGGAGGACAAGGAGCGTGAGACAGGCCCAGCATGCCCCACCAGTGCAGCCAGTGGTACCACGCAGGCAGCCCCCAATCGCTCGCATCAGAGCCAGTCCATTCAACCTAACCCCTGAGCAGATCCACACCCTGTACTGTCTGGACAGGGACACCATTACCACCATCGTGGACATGGTACACGACAACATTGTCAGCCTCACTGAAATACGCACCGCCATCCCCCCTCTACTGAAGGTAGTGTTGGTGCTCCACTTCCTTGCCACAGGCACCTACCAGCACGCAGTGGGGCACATGCATGGCATATCACAACCCTTATTTTCTCGCATGCTGAACCAAATGCTGGATGCCCTCGTGAAGCACACAAGGAACTACATATCCCTACCACGGACTGCCGAGGAGATTTTTTATACAAAAGTTGACTTCCATGCACTGGCAGGCATGCCAGATTGTATAGGTGCCCTCGACTGAACCCTCATGGAGTTGGTGGTCCCGCATGCCATGGAGGTGGTGTACCGCAACCGCAAGCAATATCACTCCATCAATGTACAGGTGGTATGTGACGCCAGCAAGATCATCACACATTGTTATGCCCGATATCCTGGATCAACACATGACTCAATGGTCTTGCGGAACTCCACGCTACATGGAGCGACATGCAGGATGACGTGCCTGACTGCTTGGTAAGTTGCATGACATGCACACGGCAGTGAAATGGGGGGATAGATGCACACACCACCATGGTGTCATTGTTGATGTGACAGCACGATGTGCACATCACAAAACACTGTGGCCCAGAGCATCCCAAACTGAACATGACAACCAAATCCCATAGCAATGAAGTAAGCTGGACACCAATCACAACATGCAAACTTAAAAACACCCCACATCCCACAACACGTCCACCACCCATCATCGTACCTCACCCTCTGTAACACAATCCAGCAACATGCTGTGAATATTCACTATGTAAATGTCTGCAGCAAATCACTACAAAGGACAAGAGTCCATGGGAGTGCATTGAACAAAATCACCAAGGGAATCCACAGCTTGTCACAGGGCCGCCACCACCACAGAAGTGCAATATGTCACCATCATAATAATCAGCGCTGATTGCCTAATACTGCAGAGCCCACTGCCAATGCTGCCAGTTAGAAAATCATACAGAACACAACACATCACAAATTTGACACAAACACAGCGGTATGCATCCAAAATGCATGAGCAACATCAAGGCAGTGTACACTGCGTACCATCTTGGAGATGCAACCCACACCATAAGTCAATGGCACAGAACACATTGTGGGCATTATAATTGTGTGCATACAACCAGGGACATGTGCATGTGACCAACGATAATCTGCAGGCATGTGTGACTAGTACAGCTGTCCATCATGAATCGACTAACATATACCGTTTATTGCCTCTCATGCAGGTGATAGTGGCTATCCCTTGAAGCCGTGGCTCTTCACCCCTGTCCGAAACCCCCAGAACAGGCACAAGGAGGACTACAATCGTTCCCATACCCGTACCCGTGTGGTCATCGAGCAGACCTTTGGCCTGTTGAAGGCACGGTTTTGCTGCCTTAGCCGGTCGTGTGGGGCACTCCTCTACAGGCATGAGAAGGTGGCCAAGATCATCAGGGCATGTGTCATACTGCACAACATGTGTATCCGATGGAACGTGCCCCTGCCCCCTGACATTGAACTGCAACCACCTGGTGATGATGAAGGGGATGAAGAAGATGTGGTTGCACATCATTGCGGTGCTGATGCACAGGAGGGACATGCTGTGCATCAGTCAGTGATTGCACAATATTTCTAACACACATGGGTGCAGAGGCTGACATAAAAGTTGGACAGAGGGCACTGGGTGTGGGAGTACATGTACACTATGCACTGTATATCAATAAATTACACATATGCAATAAGGAATGTCCACTCAAGATTTTTTTTCACACAACGGGTGTATTTAACTGTCCAAAAAAGATTAAAGTGCTCAAACCCTCCACCTCACACACCTTCTCCCCCCTCCACCTCCCCCCACAACTCCCCCACACACCCTCTCCCCTCTCCACCTCCCCCCACAACTCCCCCACACACCCTCTCCCCCCACAACTCCTCCACACATGGTGTCCAAGCATTTGCTTCATGTGTCAGTGTCTATTGCCTTCATCAGGCTGCCCCGTCTACATCCTTCCACTTGGTGGCGGCATGTCCGAACGGCGCAGGGTGCGCGCTGACCTGCGTAGGGGGCTGGTTTGGGTGGAGCTTGATGAAGAAGGTGACCGCTTGCTCCATTCTGGGGGCTGGACGCTCAGCCTCCATGGAATCTGCAATGCGGGCGAGGACCTGCCTCAGGGCAGACACCTGCTCGCATAATCTATTGGTGCTTTCCACAATGACCTGCCTCAGGGACGCAGTGTTGTCATGTCCCTCCTGCCTTGCTTGGGCACTGTCTGCAACAAACTGCCTCACTAGGGCAGTGAGCTCCTCCTGGCGCTGTGCTGCGTGTCCTGCCTGCTGCACCCCCGCCTGTACACCAGTGGAGGTGGAGGGTGCATGTGTGACATGGGCAAATCCATTTGGGTCCTCTGTGGGACTCATGCTCCCTTGTACGGACTCCCCCTCACCCCCCAGACTGCTCCGGGGTGTTGTCATGGTAGGAGTCGACAGGTGTGAACTGGGGGGATGGGGTGGGACTTGGTGTTGCAGGTAGGTCCGAGGAGTCGTCCTCGACAAGCACACACACCTGGCACTGCACGTCATCATCTGTCAGAGGTGCCGTAGCTGCCGCCACCCCAACAGAGCTGTTCTCTGCAGATTGTGCCCCATCAACTGTCTCCTGTGCAGGTGTCACAGGTGTTGTGGGGACTGTGGAGATGGGCCTTAGCTGCACCAGTGCCGTGGCATCCTGGGCTGTTTTTGTCTTCAGTACCTGTCGTGGCTTGTCTGGGCCTTTCTAAGTGGAAGGCTGTTGCCTTCACCCCTGGCCCTCTTCTGGGGTGCAGTCGCCTGTGAGGGTGAGTCCCGGGCCTTGCTGTCAGGATCTGACCCTGTGGGGGACCAAGAGAGGGACGGCATGAGTTTGACAAGCATCATGCATACATTTGTATTATTCTACACATTAGAGGGGATTAGGCAGTGGAGTTTTGATGATCATGTTGCTTGCTATATGGGGGGAGCATGCGGGCATCCCTCGGGGTCACTCATGTTGGGGCAGGCGTATGCTATGTGACATGCATTTCTGTTGTGGCCTGCATGCAGTGTGACTTATGCCATTTTCATATTTGTGTGGTGTGTGTCAGGTATGGCATTGCCATGCTGCATGCATGTGCATGTGTCTGTGCTGCGGACAACATCTAGGCAGGGAATGTGTATGTACTGGGCCATGCATTGCTTCTTTAGACAGACAAATTGGTGGACTATCATCATACTTTGCATTGCAGCCGATGAGGTGTCGCCACGCTCCATCTCGCCCACACCTTCGATGGCCTGTATGCCAATCGTGCTGGCGCAGATCTCTTCCCACCTGCTTAGCTTTATTGGTGAGCTTGGTCCTCCACTAGTAGCCATGGCCTGGCTCCTGTTTGCGGACAGGATGTTCCTGACTAACAGGCGCAGGTCATCCCATCTCTTCCGAACATCCTTTATTGTGCGGGGGGTGTTGCCTACCGCGCTGACTCTTTGGGCAACAAGTTCCCAGATTTATTTTTTCTTTAACACTGCCTCTCTCTTGAGGCTGTTTGCAAAAACAACCTTGGCATTGTCAGCCAGGGTCTCAGCCAGCATTGTTAGTTCATCTTCATTAAAGCGCTCTTTGCACTGGCAGGAGGCGCCTTTTTTTACTGCCTTGGGCATGATTTTCTTGTGGGAGGTTGATGTCTGTAGTCAGCAATATGATCCAGGTCCTGAGTGCGGAGGATTGTGTTTTTCAAGATGGCCGCTGTGCTCTTTCCCATTCCTGTGCGATGACGCTACTTCCGGTTCCGCTTATTTACGGTCACCGCTGATAGCAGTGCCCGGTAATGCCGTTTCCAATGATGCCGGTAGTGCTGTCTGTGCTTTCCATGATGCCGCTAAGGGCTATTTTTTGGACTTTAACGGCATGCCAGTAATGTCGTTACTGGCATGGCGCAAAGCTCATGCACGCGAACTCGTAGTAGCCCTCTATTAGCGGGCTCTTTACTACACGGACACAGTATTTTCTCCATGCCGGTAAGGACTGTTACTTACCTCCAACCTGGTAATGACCCCCATAGTGTTTTCAACTCAATCTTTTCTTTGACAGAGAGCCATTTGTCTTGTTTTCTTATTGCAGAGATATGCTCATTCCTAGGGATGTTTAAGGCAACTCTAAGTGCATTATTCTGCATTATATGTATTTTATTGAGGGGGAACTTGCTCGGCCCTAAACAAAGTCAGTTACAGCAGTCCAGTTTGGACAATATAAGTGTCTGGAGAGGGTAAGGCAGCTTTCTGTGGAGAGTAGTGGTCTGCAAGCCCTTACTAGTTTGCCCGTGTAGGCAGTGGCTGAGGCAGTCATGTTGACTTGTTTTTGTAGGTTGGAGGTGGTGTCAAGATAGAATCCCAAGGATTTTACTTGCTTGGCTACTGGGATGTTGTTCCCATCTCTGTTGAAGCAGGCATAGGGTGGGCTAATCTTGTTGATGTTGATTGATGAGCCTACTAGTCAGAGTTCGGTTTTATCATCATTTAGGCATAGGCCATGGGTGGCCATCCGTGCCTGAATGATTAGATACATTTCATTCACAGCCGTACGTCAGAATCATAGTTGCCGGTCAGTGGGAGGAGGATCTGGGTGTCATCTGCGTAGTTTGTGTAGGAGACACCCAGACGATCCAATTCGTCAAATAGGGGCTTTGTGAAGACATTGTACAGGGTAGGTGTTACGCACGAACCCTGTGACACTCCACATGTAATGGGTATGGGGTCAGCTGATGCAGATGGTGAGAAGACTTGCATGGTCCTGTTGTTGAGGAATGATTCTATCCATGTGATAGCCGTTTGAGAGAACTGGGCTGCGGTAGCAAGGTGATTACAGAGAACACTGTGGTCAACCAAGTCGAAAGCGGATGATAGGTCTAGGAGGAGTAGCATTGCTATTTTGCCTTTGTCTTTGATTTCGTCAATCTGGCTTTTTAGATCAATCAGGGCCGTTTCAGTCTTGTGTCGAGGTCTAACGCCAGATTGCCGAGGCCCCAGTAGTTGCTTGGTCTCAAGGTATTCCTGAATTTGCAGGTATGCAACCCTATCCAAGATCTTCAGCAGAAATGGGGACCATGGTGATTGGCCTATAATTTGCGAGAATGGTAGGGTCTAATAGTTTTTTAAGTAACGGAAGGACCCATGATTCCTTCAGGTTGTTTGGGACAGTACCTGTAGTGAAAGAGACATTTATTAACTTTGTTATGAATGGGGCCAAGTCTCTGGCAGCGTCTTTAATGATCTGTGCCGGGCATCTGTCCCCTTGGCACTTAGTTGGTTTTAGTGAGGCAATGATTTGTTGGACCTCTGGTACCGACACTTTAAAGAATTTGAAGTCTTGGGAGTGATGGATGTGAGGTTCTGATGGATGGGGTATTGGGTTTAGATTGGTAAGGTTTCGTCATTTATCTGCAATTTTCATTTGCAGCATGGCAATTTTATTAGTGAGGGCATTTTAAATGTTCATACACCAAAGTTTGTCTTGATGATGAAGAGCTCTTTGGTGGTGGAGTTTGCTTGGTTAATCCTATTGTTGTAGGTATCGCGTTTAGTGCAGATAATCTCGTTTTTGTATTTCGTAGAGTGGTTAGTCAGGTTGGTTTTATTCTCTATTGAAAGGGAGTGTTTCCAGATGGTTTCCAATTTTCTTTTTTCAGTTCTGAGAGTTCTACGTTCTGGGGTGAACCAGGAGTTCAAGTGTCCTCTTGGTTTGCCTTTTCGTATTTTGAGGGGGCAACCATGTCGAGAGCTTTAGTGATTATTGAGTTATAAGCATCAACAAGTAGGTTTGGGTCGGTGATATTGTGAAGTGAGTTTAGGGCGGGGATCACCAGAGGCATGATCCCCTCAGTAGTCATCTGTCGTTTATTTCTAGTGGGACAGGGAGGTACGGTGTGGTTAGGTTTGTTAGGAGGATTGTTGAAGGCGAAATCAAAAGAGACGAGGAAATGGTCTGTCCAGATTAATGGTGAGAAATTTGTAACTGTAATGTCACAATTTAGGTCTATTACCCAGTCAAGGGTTCTCCCTTTTTCATGTGTTGTTGGGTGATTTTTTGTGAGAATCCATGCTGTGAGATAATGTTGGCAAGGGACTGTGCATTATGGTCGTTCGGGTCGTTAAGACCTAAATTGAAATATCCCAGTAATACAACTTGTGAGGTGGTTTTGATATTCTTGGTGAGTAAGGTCATCATATCATCTTCAAAAGAGCCTATGGGTCCTGGGGTCTGTAGATTAGGTGTAGTGTAGAAGTACTTGTGTGCAAAGTCGACAGTTTAGCTGTGGGCAGTTTGCAGGAGGAAAGTGACGGGCCGTAGCTAGTCTAATGTTGAGGATGGTTTTAGAGATAATGGCAATACCACCCCCTCTAGCGTCTGGTCCTTCGTTTATCCGGTACTGCTAGTAATAATTAGGGGTCGGCGTGGGCTATCATGGACCTGGCATTTACTAGCGCTCCTTTGATCAAAGGGGTGTGGTCATTGGAGATGACGTCATTATGTTTTAGCTTGTTTTGTTGTTGAATCTGGTTATTTGGGAGTTTATTAGTAGGTAAGTTCCTAATCAGTGAGTTAGTTGAGGTGGAAGGCTTGAGTTTGCTGTAATTATTCTTTCCTGTGTGCTTGTTGTGGTTGGATAGTCTAGTTCTGAGTCTGTAGTTCCTGTCGTTGGTGTGGCATGGGATGCTGGTGATGGCTGGCCAGGTGTACGTTGGGCGAAGGTCATTAGCCGTTGTGGTAGTTGGCTTGGTGGGCAGAGCAGGTGGGAGGTTGTTGGGAGTAATGCTTCTAGTAGAGTTTAATTTGTGAAAGTATAGCTTGGGAAGGAATGTGGTAGGTCTAATTAGTGTGTTAAGGATTTTAAGTTTTAATGATGTTAGGAAGGGAGTGGCTCTAATCTCAGAAGTTAGGTTGCTGGAGGTGGACATGATTAGGCAGTGGTGTTCTCTGATAGGGAGTGATGGTGGAGGGTGCTGTAGGGCCGTCCTAGGTAGACCTAACACTAGTAGCAATTGAAGGATTAATGTGTACATGTTCTACAAGGTTGGGCCGCTATGCTAGCTTCGTACGCTTACTAATGTATGTGTAGGTATCATGTGGAGAGTACAATGGCTATTATGGGCAACATATGTAGCATATATATAACATTATAATGGCACAGTACAATGTGGCTATCAAGGTAATTGGGCACAGACAGAATCGATGTGGGCACAATCTGCAGTATGGAGATACATCAAGAGTGGTATGCAAACAACATTCGGGAAAATATTGATCCTTGACATACAGACGTGGAGCCTGATTTGGCCAACCATGCAGGCTAATAACGTGGGTCTGGTTTGAACAGTTCAGTAGGCAGAGCTAAACAGATAATAACAATGGGCAAAGCAGCCAACGTGCGTTCTGGGTATTTAGCATTTGGTCTGTTGCACTTGGGCACAAGGCAAGGAGGTTTGCAGTGCGGAGATAGGCACTAGTAGCATAGGCAGTGCGGTGATATGGCGTAATACAGAGACAGTTTAGTAAGTATAAACACAGTGATTACATTGGATGTGAATCATACTAGATGAATGTCGACCCCAAGTCTGGCATGTGCACATAGATCGTAGGGAGGGAGCTATGATTGCAGTAGGCGGAGTAGCTCTTACAACTATGCATGGGGGAGCGTTACAGCGTTAATGTAACTTAATGTGAAGCCAGGAGAGTCATGACACAAGGTACGTGGTTACAGTGAGTGGATACTGCGGTATGCAATTGTCCATGCGTAGTCTTACTTACAGTTTGCGACAAATGAGCATAGTATCTGGTTGACGGCGTCGACCGGCGTAGACAGGCTTGAAGACAGGTGCCTTAGTTTGTGCGCCTTCGTTGCGTGTGCCGGCTAAAGCCTACTGGCGTCTGGTTGGTGCAGGAATAAAAGAGAAGCCCAATCAGGCGTCGGGGGCGGGAGTCTGGCAGAAGATCAGCTGGTAGATGGCTCTGCCAGATTACCAGGCAGCCATCTTGGCATATGCTGACCCTCATGGAGAGCAATCAGGTGCTCAGCATAAATATTCAAATAAAATGAAGCTGCGGCTTGCTTTAGAATTCCATGGTGGTCCGGGCATTCAGATAGAATTATAGTAGCAGCGTGGGTGAAAAGCAACGCTGGAAGGGAAATTAGCCGAGATTCACTGTGGCTGCACTCAGGGCCCACGGGCCTACCTGGGTCCCAGTTTCAGGGCACTCGGCTCTCCGATTCGGAGCGGTCACTGCTCCAGGACTGGGGGGGGGAATTCCGCCCAGTCCTCTCGATCCTTATTACAAAAGCAACTGAGATATTGCTCAAGAGTGGCATTGAGACGTTCACTTTGGCCGTTGCTCTGAGGGTGATATCCCGATGATAGCACCCGTTGAATGCCCAGTTGTTTGCATAGCATAGACCAGCCGACCTTTGGCCAGACACAACCTTTGACAGATCTACCATTAGCATGGTAAAAGGTCGCCAAATTATCCTCTCCCTAGCAACAGAAAGGATGGAAATGCACTCCACAAACACTACAAAAAAGAGTCTGAAAGAATTAGCATTCTAGTGTAGTGTGTGGGGTAGAATACTGAGGTATCTCGGTCCCTTGTTAATATGACTTTGTGGAAAAACAGACAGAGATCGGTAACAATTTTAGTAGATTTCTTAAACATCTGCTTTTCAGAAAAAACAAATAAAGTTGGAATCATTCCATTTGTAAAGCAGACGACACATGTTCTCCTTATTCTTTACATGTGCCTTTTAAATACATTTCAGTAGTTGTATGATATGGCATTTATAACACGCCTATACACAAGTGTTTCGAGGCGCGACGAGGTAAGGGAGGGGGAACAGAGGGAAGACAGACAACGATCCTACGAGGCCAGGTGTCATTCAGATCGCACAAGTGTATGGGAGGGGGAAAGGGAAAAGTGTGTGGGGGAAGGGAGAGGGTAAAGTGCAGTACAGGGATAGTAGAATAAATAAGATAAATAAATAAAACGGCCAGAATGTGGCAAGTTCAAGGTAAGAGCAACATAAGTGCTGGTGAAGGGACTGTAGGGATACAGAGTAACACTCCCCAGGTGCGGGGTTTGCCAGGGAGGCAGTGCAGGTGTGCCTGGGTCTGGGAACAGAACGGGTGGCCAGGAAAACAATGCAGATTCAGTCAGGAATTCAGCTGGGGAGAGGGGGAGAGAATGCAGAAGCAAAGAGGAAGGTTTTGAGGTGTTTCCGCAACCGGAGATGGTTCTCCTCAAGTTTCAGGGAGGCAGGAAGGCTGTTCCAGAGGGAGGCCCCAGCTGAAGAGAGAGATCTACCACCAACTCGTTGCTTGGAGAAGCGATTGACCCTGAGGGAGTTGGAGGCAGATGAGCGAAGAGCTTGAGAAGGAAGATATTTGGGAAGAGAGAGTTGAAGGTAATGAGGTCCCAGGGCCCAGTGTTACGCTCACCTGGCTCCCACAGGGGCGTCGGTCGGACCCGGACAGCTGCGGTCTCCACCCACGTGATGCGTAGTGCAGCGATGACTGACTGGATCTGCCCTCCCAATCTTGTCTGCTTAACCCGTAGAAATATTCTCCTGCAAGTGGAGGGATGGATTTAGCCACTTGTGGATTCAAGTGATGGCACCCCCACAGTCCTCCCCAACTAACCACCTCTGAAATGCCCTCACAGCAATCTCAGCTTATATTCTTGAAAGATGAGCTCTCCATCCTGCGTGGATTTGCAGGGGCGCGTCGATTCCAGTTACTTCACTGGTTTGAAGGCTCGGGAGAGTTCCGGAGAGTATTGACTCTGAGGTTCCTGGTGAGGACCAGTAAGTATTAAGTTCATAGAGTTCAATATGTCCGATGTTCACTCTTGTTCCCCCTTTCCTTTCTTGTCCTGCAGCTGGCTTGTGAAAATATGCTCTTGTGGCAGCTGGTGGCGCTCAGGTAAGAGTCTGTATTACCCGGCGCTGTCCAGTAAATGTTGCACGTGGAAAACGTGTTGTTTTGTCTCTCTTTACAGATGTGACACGTGAAAATATGGAGAGTCACAAAAGGATGCCTCCGGTGGTAAATCAGGTAAGTGTATGGTGGTAAGAATTATATTTGTTGGTTCCCTCGGCTCACCTTGTGGTTTTCTTTTGTCTCCTAGGTGCCGAAGTTCGGCGAAGAAATGATGGAGGCAGCGCCGACCTGAAGGATGCTGTGAAGACTGGTGAGTATGGCGCGGCGCTGCAGCTGGAGGTGCGGCGCGTGCAGAAATGATGTTCTTTACATGTCTGGAGACGAGATGGATCCAGAATCAGGTGTGGAATAGAAATAAGTTTGTTTTCTAACCTTGTCCCTTTCTTTCCTCTTTGTTTTAGGAGCTCCGGATTCGAGGCGGGCGTGGCAGAAGACTGGATGCAGGCTGCATGCACGGTGAGCGTTACGCTGCTGGATGCAGAATAACGCGAAGTGTGTGTTGCTGGTCGGGCGTGGTTTAAATAGCCTCAAAAGTAGTCCCAGGTAAGAAGTCCCTAGAACCACACCCGAGTAAAAAATAGTCCCTGTAGAAAAATAGTCCCTTTTAGGCTTCATGTTGGATTGGAGTCATTTGCAGCATGGTCTGCCTGAGGTAAGTAATGACTATGAGCCTGGCGCCTTAGGCGCCAGGACTGATTTCTACTATGAGCTTGGCGCCTAAGGCGACAGGACTGAACCCAGATAGCCCCTAGCCGGGGCTGCTGAGGTTTTGCTAAATGTATAGATGCCTGCTCCTGGGGCTGATGGGCTTGGTCCGGATGCCTGGGGGTAGGCATCATGACAGCACTCCCCCCCCACAAGGCCCCTCCTAAAGTTGTTCTTCCCCTGGGGCCTGGTTTGTCTGGGAAGTTCCGATGGAATCTTTTCACCAACCGAGGTGCATGGACGTGGTCACTAGGTTCCCATGACCTTTCTTGTGGTCCGTAGCCCTTCCAATCGATTAAATAAAAAAGTTTTGATTTAACCATCTTGGAGTCCAGGATATTTTTTACCTCGAATTCAGGTTCTCCATCTATCAAGATGGGGTCGGGTGGTTTGGTTAATCTTGTTCCTGGTTGAACTGGTTTTAAAAGTGAAACATGAAAGAAAGGATGAATGCGCATATTAGAGGGTAATTCCAATTTGAAGGCTACCGGGTTGACAATGACCTTAATAGTGTAAGGTCCCAAATATCTAGGGTTAAAAGTCTGAGTTCCCTTCAGAGGTATGTGTTTTGTAGCCAGCCAAACCTGATCCCCAATCTGGTATTGTGGAGTTTCACTTCTATGTTGATCAGCATTTTTCTTATATTTCTCTTTTGTTTTGCTTGTTTCAAATGTTCTGTTGCCTCTTTAAAGGATTGTGTATTAGTAGAATGCAAATGACTAACTGCAGGCATTTCTAAATGCTGAGGCGAATCTAATTCTGAGGTTTGAGGGTGATGTCCATATATGGTATAAAAGGGGCTTTGTCCGGTTCCTGAATGTACAGAGTTATTGTATGCATACTCGGAAATCCATAAAATATCTTTCCAATTACTTTCGGTCTGGTGTAGCATGCAACGTAGGTACTGTTCAAGGGTCTGGTTGGTCCTCTCCGTCTGACCATCGGTCTGGGGATGGTGACTGGTTGATAACCTCAAGTCGATTGGCGCCAGTTGACAACATTTCTTCCAAAAATGTGAAATGAATTGACTACCTCGGTCAGAGACCAATACGGAAGGAAATTTGTGTATTCGAACAATGTTTTAGAGGAATTTCTTGGCCAGAATTGAAGCAGAAGGTAATCCCTTTAGAGGAATAAAGTGGGCCATCTTGGAAGAAAATCCACAATAACTAGAATGGTGTTAAATCCATTACATGTAGGTAGATCTGTAATAAAGTCTAACGATAAGGTGTGCCATGGTGTATGTGGAATTTCCAAAGGTTGTAAGAGGCCAGCTGGTTTTTTCTTCTGACTTTTGTTTTGGGCGCAAATGCCACAAGACATTACAAATGACTTTACATCTTTTCGCCAGGTGGGCCACCAGAATTGTCTCTTAATTTTAGCTTCAGTTTTTGCGATACCTGGGTGTCCTTCCATCAGGGTGTCATGATAATTGGAGATGACTAGTTCTTGTAGTTCCTTTTGTGGTAGAAATAGTCGCCCTTGATAATAAGGTAGGTCATTGATGACTGAGTAGTCCGGGCCTTTCTTCACCCAGTCCTGCAGGGCTGTTGGATCGAAGAGTTGTTGGATCTTTACTTGAATATCCTCTAGTGTCTGTAGAGTGGTTATGCCAAGAATTCTTTGTTCTGAAATTATAGGCACCGGTTCCGGGTTCGCATATGCTTCTCCCATCCCTATTCGGGATAAGGCATCTGCCTTGCCATTTTTACAACCTGGTCGATAAGTGATCACGAAATCGAACTCGGCAAAGAACAATGCCCATCGAAGTTGACGCGACGATTGGGCCTTGGCTGTTTTTAAATACTGCAAGTTCCGGTGATCAGTGATTACCGTAATGGTATGCCTGGCACCGAGAAGATAATGCCGCCAAGCCTTGAAGGCGGATTTGATGGCTAATAATTCTTTATCGGTAACCGCATAGTTTAACTCGGGTGCCGAGAACTTTTCTGGACCAAAATGCTACTGGGTGAAGTTGACCGGTTTCAGGATCCTTCTGGGACAGGACAGCTCCCATGGCTAAACTGGATGCATCAGTTTCAACTATGTATGGAAGTTCGGGCGTGGATTCTTTATGACAGGTGCAGACGTGAATTTCGCTTTCAGTTCTTGGAAGGCCTTTTCAGCTTCTTCGGTCCACAAGAAGCGTTTGTTTTTTTTGCAAAGGTGCTGTGATAGGGTGTACAACATGTGAGAAATCCTGAATGAACCAAGGTAGAAATGAGCAAATCCGAGGATGCTTTGTACCCCTTTAACTGAATTGGGTGATGGCCACTTGAGGATTGCGTCCACCTTTCAAGAGTCCATTCGGACTCCTTTTGGAGTCAGGATAAATCCAAGGAATTCAACTTCCGTAGCATGAAAAACGCATTTTTCCAATTTTGCATTTAACTTGTGCTGGCGTAGTTTCTCAAGGACTGCGCGAAAGTGCTTCACATGATCTGATTCTGAAGAGGAGTACACTAGAATATCGTATATGTATACAACAACTGAGACGTCAATGAGTTCACAAAGGACATCGTTCATAAAATACTGGAAGGCTGCTGGTGCATTGCACAACCCGAAGGGCATCACCTGGTATTCGAATAGCCCGTACTTAGTGCGAAAAGCAGTCTTCCATTCGTCGCCTTTCTTTACACGTACCAGATGATATGCCCCTCGGAGATCTAATTTAGTGTAGATGCAAGCGTCCTTTACTTGGTCTAGTAATTCGGGGATCAGAGGCAATGGGTATCGGTTCTTAACCGTGATCTGATTTAATGCGGGGTAGTCTATGCACGTTCTGAGGTCACCTTCCTTTTTAGGCACGAAGAACAAAGCTGAAGATGCAGGGGACTTGGATGGACGAATGAAGCCATTAGCAAGGTATTGGTCCAAGTATTGTCGTAGGTGAAGGTTTTCGGGTTCCGTAAGGGCATAGATCCTACTACATGGAGGTTGTGCACCGGGTATGAGATTGATTTGACAATCGTATGATCTGTGAGGTGGTAGGGTGTTTGCCTGTTCCTTTTGGAAAACATCCTGGAATTCTTGAGATCACTTTGGAGGAACTGAAAGAGATTGTAAGGCAGTTACCCACCAGCAAGGCTCCAGTTGCAGACGGGTTCCCTAGTGAATTTTATAAAGTGTATGGGGAGGAGGTGTTCCCACCCATGCTAGAAATGCTTAATGAGGCGTTTGAGGTGGGACGGTTGCCGGAGTCACTCAGGGAGGCGATTATAATACCGCTCCCCAAGCCCAATAAACCGGGACACAGTTGCGGTTCCTAAAGGCCCTTGTCGATGCTGAACCAGGACAGCAAGATACTGACAGATGTCCTGGCCAACAGAATGCGGAGAGTAATCGACAAGTTAATTCACCCAGACCAAACGGGCTATGTCCCGAGCAGGAACATCACTCACAATCATAGACGACTCCACCGAGTGGTCGATTGGGGGTGCAGTAATGACGGCGAAATGGCAATTGTGGCATTGGACGCAGTTAAAGCGTTTGACTCTGTTAAGTGGCCGTGGTTGTTGGCAGCCCTAGGAGGGTATGGAGTGGGGCCAGGTTATATTAAATGGGCTGAGATGTTATATAGTGAACCGCTGGCCAGGGTCCGTACGGGTGCAGTGGTGTCTGAAAGATGGCAGCTGGGCAGAGGCACTAGACAGGGGTGCCCCTGGTCCCTGATGCTGTACATATTGGCCCTGGAGCCCTTAGCAATATACCTCAGGCAACAATATGACCTGATCGGTATTGAGGTTGGAGGGGAGCGTCACCTTATATCCTTGTATGCAGATGACTTGTTACTATATCTGAAATACCCGGAAGAAAATCTGCGGTATGTTTTGGAGGTGATGGGGAGGTATGCCAGGCTGTCCGGCATAGCGGTGAACCCCCAGAAATCTGCCCTATTCCCGCTGGGTAGCTATGTGGGAACTCCTGTAGAGAGGTTGCCAGTGTTGCAGATTCCGTGGGCAGCAAGCTCTTTCCGCTACCTTGGAGTAGATTGGTATCACACGACGGAGGAAGAACATAGGCGCAATACTGAAATAGCCATTGGGAAAATCGGGAAATGCATGAGGTTCTGGGAGAGGTTGCCCTTAGCGATGATGGGCCGATGTGCTATGCTTAAAATGGTGGTATTACCTAGGCTTTTGCATTACTTCAACAATATCCCATAGATGATACCTAAGAAGTTTTTTGTTAAGCTGCACAGTATGTGCAGGGAATTTTTGTGGCACGGTACCCGGAACAGAGTTGCATTATGGAAGCTGCAGAACTTTTACGAAAAAGGCGGTATTAAACTGCCTAATTTTGAGGCCTACTATGTAGCGGCGCAACTGCAATATATGGCTAAGTGGCTCTCCGATGAAGAGACCCCTGAACACAGGTTGTTCGGGAGGGACTGTACCCCTTTTTACTTGCGGGAAATGATCTGGGTGGCTAGCGCAGACATGAGGGAGCGCCGTAGAATGCTGTTATTGGGGTGGAACATGTGGCGCCGAGCCTGCCGGATGATGGGGGACCCTTTCCCGTGTGTTCCGCAGATACCGTTGGTCGCACTGGCAAAGGGAGACAGGCAGCTGAGGGTAATTATCAGGACATACTGGGAATCAGTGGGACTAGTCACTTTGGGAGACATTTGGCAAGACGGGACTATTATGGAGTTGGGGGAACTGGGGGAAGCGGCGGGATTGCGCAGAGGCCAATATGTCACTTATCATAGGGTAGTGCAGGAGATTCGGAGCAGATGGCCTGCAACTACTTTGGCGGGGGAACCGGATGCTACTGTTGGGGTACTGTATGATATATCGGAGGGTGGGCATGAGGTATCCTAGATTTTATGAGATGTTGATGGCTAAGGTTGGGAGGGACCTGGTGCACTTGAGATTAGAATGGGAAACAGAGATGGGAGCCCCGATGGAAGATGGGATGTGGGAACGTGCTTTGGGATATCATAAGAAGGTGTCGAGAAATGCCAGGTTCAAACAAATACAGTTATATATAACGCATAGGGCGTACATGACCCCTCTGAGAATATCAAAGTTCCGAAATATTGGGGCGCCAGGCGTGCCCTAAGTGTGACGAGGAGAATGCCGACATGATACACATGTTCTGGGCGTGCCCGGTAATTGAATGCTACTGGGGTGAAGTGGCACAGAAACTAGCAGGGAAGGGGGTCACGCTCAAAATAGACTCGGCCTGGGCCTGCTTGCTGGGAGGGTATCCCAGAGCGCGAAAACTCAAACATGTGGGGAAATTGAAAGATTTGGCATATTTGCTTGCGAAACGAAGGATTGCCATGGGATGGAAGGAGTGTCATAAGCCGCGAGTGGAGGTCTGGTGGAAGGACCTACAAAAATGGGCGGAGGCTGAAACAGTGGTGTGGCAAGAGGCTAGTAACGCGGGGGGGATGAAGAAATGGGCTCCCTCATGGCATGGAAATTATTGATAGCTGAAATGTTTGGAGCAGTGTCGGCTCCAGCTGAATCTGAGGGCGGCGATACCCTGACACACGGAACGGATATGATTGTGAAGAACAAATAGGCTCATAAGGGGGGGGGGCTGGGAGTGCGGTGTTTATGTTGTTAAATGTGTTTAATTATGTTTTGTTGTATTGTTGTTTGGTTTGAATAAAATAAAAATCCTTTAAAAAAAAAAAACATCAGTGCGCTCCTTTGACACAATCAGTTCTCTCCTGAGGGCATTAGTCTCTTGGCGCGCAGAGTGCACTTGTGCCCTAAGTTCCCCTAACAATAGGGCTAGTTGGTCGGTTTGTGAGGTTTCCATAACGCCCGGGTGGGGATTTGTAGAAAGGCTTTGCGTTCTGGTACGCTCACCTGGCTCCCACAGGGGCGTCGGTCGGACCCGGACAGCTGCAGTCTCCACCCACGTGATGGGTAGTGCAGCGATGACTGACTGGATCTGCCCTCCTAATCTTGTCTGCTTAACCCGTAGAAATATTCTCCTGCAAGTGGAGAGATGGATTTAGCCACTTGTGGATTCAAGTGATGGCACCCCACAGTCCTCCCCAACTAATAACCTCCAAAATGCCCTCACAGCAATCTCACCTTATATTCTTGAAAGATGAGCTCTCCATCCTGCGTTACTTCACTGGTTTGAAGGCTCGGGAGAGTTCCAGAGAGTATTGACTCTGAGGTTCCTGGTGAGGACCAGTAAGTATTAAGTTCATAGAGTTCAATATGTCCGATGTTTACTCTTGTTCCCCTCTTCCTTTCTTGTCTTGCAGCTGGCTCGTGAAAAGATGCTCTTGTGGCAGCTGGTGGCGCTCAGGTAAGAGTCTGTATTACCCGGCACTGTCCGGTAAATGTTGCACGTGGAAAACGTGTTGTTTTGTCTCTCTTTCCAGATGCGGCACGTGAAAATATGGAGAGTCACGAAAGGATGCCTCCGGTGGTAAATCAGGTAAGTCTATGGTGGTAAGAATTATATTTGTTGGTTCCCTCGGCTCATCTTGTGGTTTTCTTTTGTCTCCTAGGTGCCGAAATTCGGCGAAGAAATGATGGAGGCAGCGCCGACCCGAAGGATGCTGTAAAGACTGGTGAGTATGGCGCGGCGCTGCAGCTAGAGGTGCGGCACGTGCAGAAATGATGTTCTTTACAGGTCTGGAGACGAGATGGATCCAGAATCAGGTGTGGAATAGAAATAAGTTTGTTTTCTAACCTTGTCCCTTTCTTTCCTCTTTGTTTTAGGAGCTCCGGATTCGAGGCGGGCGTGGCAGAAGACTGGATGCAGGCTGCAGGCACAGTGAGCGTTACGCTGTTGGATGCAGAATAACGCAAACCGTGTGTTGCTGGTCGGGCGTGGTTTAAATAGCCTCAAAAGTAGTCCCAGGTAAGAAGTCCCTAGAACCACACCCGAGTAAAAAATAGTCCCTGTAGAAAAATAGTCCCTTTCAGGCTTCATGTTGGATTGGAGTCATTTGCAGCATGGTCTGCCTGAGGTAAGTAATGACTATGAGCCTGGCGCCTTAGGCGCCAGGACTGATTTCTACTATGAGCCTGGCGCCTAAGGCGCCAGGACTGAACCCAGATAGCCCCTAGCCGGGGCGCTGAGGTTTTACTAAATGTCTAGATGCCTGCTCCCGGGGCTGATGGGCTTGGTCCGGATGCCTGGGGGTAGGCATCATGACACCCAGTAGGCCTTGTGGACAATGCAGAGGGTTTCGAACTTAATCCTTGCAGCTACTGGGAGCCAGTGCAGGGATTTCAGTCCTGGAGAGATACAATCCCTGGGCTTGCGGCCAAGGACAAGTCTTGCAGTCCTGTTCTGGATAAGTTGCAGAGGGTGGAGAGTAGAGTCAGGCAGATTTAGATAGAGGCTGTTAAAATAGTCCAGCTTACATAGAACCAGGGCTCTGGAGACGGTGAGCCTCTGGGGGAAGGAGAGGAAAGGAAGAAAACCTCTGAGGAGGTGAAGCTGGTAGTGTGACTTCTTAGAGACGTCAGAGATGTGAGGAAAGAAGGAGAGTGTGGAGTCGAAGATGACCCCAAGGTTTTTAGCCTTGCAGGTAGGAGCAGGAAGAGGGCCAAGAGAGGCTGGCCAGAGAGCTGCAGGGAAGGAGGGAGTGGGTGTGCCAATGAGTAAAATCTCAGTCTTACTGGCATTGAGGCAGAGGTCATTGGCGGCGCACCACTCCTGGATAGCAGACAGACAGTCAGAGATGAGGGAAGGGGAGGAGGAGGCAGAAAATGAGCTGGGTACCATCCGCGTAGCACTGAAAATTGGGGCAAAGAGCAGCGATGCAGTGGGCTATGGAGTGCCAGGTATTGGTTGAAAAAGGCTGTAAAGACAAGAGACAGGGCAGGTTTCTTTACCTATCAAGCTAAGCTAAACCCTTGAATATTTTCTACTCCTAGATTGCGCTGATGGTCCGCTTATCTAGGGTGAGGGGATAGGTAAAAAAACTGCTCTGTCGCTTGTCTTTACAACTACTGAAAGTTGCATTTCCATCCTTTCTGTTGCTAGGGAGAGGATAATTTGGCAACCTTTTACCATACTAATGATAGATCTCTTTTTTGTCAAAGGTCGGGTCTGGCCAAAGGTCGGGTCTGGCCTACCGGTTTCAGTGGTCTGCTTTTAATTTTACCACTTTCATCAGGGCCAATTTTACAGCACTATGTAGTGTGTTGTTCCACAATTGCTTGCAGCATAGACTTTTTAGTTGTTAAAGTACCCCACCCTCATTTTGTCAATCCCAATTTATTTGGTTCATGTGGATGGCGCAACTGTGAATTGCTTCTACTCGGATGCCTCGATTCGAGTGTTCTAGAATACCCCACGGTGTCAGGCTGTACAGTTTCTTCTTCCTCGTCTGGAGCGGTCTGCTGCGCAAGCCATGTGTGTCCTTGGCCTTTGCAAGCTTTATCGCTCTGAAGTATCCTCCCTCTGACTCTCCTCACCTGGATCTTCAGTTGGGATCTTCAGTTGGGCTGTCTTGGGTCTCTGTCTTCTTTCTTCTCGTGCCCCTCTCAGTCTCCTATTCCTTCTTTCTTTGCTTCTTTTCCTTTTTCTCCTTTTTTCATTCGTAGAGATAAGGGCGAGCTCCCCCAAAGGCCACCTTGACTGAGTGTGGATACTACAGACAAGAGGGGACTCAGAGGAGCCAGCCCTGAACAGGGAAAAAGCCAACAGGCAGAAAAAGCCCTGTGCTGGTGTGGAAGGTATAGCAGGTCTTGCAGGATAATGCCTGGATGTCTTGAGGTACTGGAAAGGAGCAGTGTCCCGGCAAGCCAGATGCCGTGGAAAGCAAAAACAAGCATTCCAACCAAGGGAGTGTAGCGATACTATGAGCGTGTAAGCAACAAAGTTGCAATGCTTGGAGCAGGGGGCGTGACCTCAATTTATAGTGCTGGAACGGAAAGAGAACTAGACTACTGCTTCAGGAGGAGCGTGATGGCCCAGTTAATGGAACCTCCGACACTGTCGTACCTTCCAGGGGTTGAGCATAACAGCATGTCCCCTCTTCATCGGGGTGCCCCCTGGCTTGCCTGGATGTTGCTTGTGAAACAGGCGAATGAGACTAGGGGCATGGATATGACATCTGGGTTCCCACATCCTTTCAGCCAGTGAACAGCCCTTCCAATGCACTAAATACTGTAGTGTACCGTGCTTGTATCTGGAGTCGATCAACCTGGCCACTTCATATTCTTCGGGCTCCTGACTCTTGGGTACTGGCAGGCTCGGTAATCGGCATCAAAGAGGGTCTGGTAAGTACGGCTTCAGGAGGGAGGAATGAAACACCGGATGCACCCTCTTCAGCCTTTGCGGTAGGCGTAAGTGAAAGGCAACAGGGTTGACTTTGGAGAGGATAGGATATGGCCCAATGTACCTGGGGGAGAACTTTGCAGAATGTATCCAGTGAGGCAGGTACTTTGTGGACAACCACACTAAGGTACCGAAGTCCCACGAGGGGTTTTGTCCTTTGCTTCTATCAGCGCACTTCTTGTTTTTCTTCTTACAGGTTTCTCAGGTTTGGAGGGCTTCCTTTTGGGTGCGTTTCCAACTGTCCAGATGTTGGTCTATGGTGGGTGCTGTAGTGGAAGACAAATCAAAAAGAGGGATGTGTCTGGGGTGGTGTCCAAAAGTAAAGAAGAAAGGACTCATTCCTATGGCAGAGTGCTTGGCATTGTTGTATGTGAATTCAGCCATGGGGAGGAATTCCGCACAGTCCTCTTGTTCCTTATTACTAAAGCAACTGAGATATTGCTCAAGAGTGGCATTGAGCCATTTTGTTTGGCCGTTGCTCTGAGGGTGATACCCCGATGATAGCACCCGTTGAAAGCCGGGTTTTTTGCATAGCGTAGACCAGAACTTTGAAGTAAACTGAGTTGCTCGATCAGAAACGATGGTATGCGGTAGGCCATGCAGGCGGACTATGTCCCGAAGACACAAGGAAGCGTTCTCTGGAGCGGAAGGCAGTTCTTGTAAAGGAGAGAAGTGCGCTAGTTTGCTGAGGGAATCCACTGTGACCATTATGGCTGTGTAGCCATGTGACGGTGGGATGTCGACTGTAAAGTCCATGGAAATGTGTTCCCATGGTCTTGACGGTGGATCCTCTTGTTGGAGCAAGCCGATGGGCCTCTGGGTGGAATACTTAAATGCCGCACAAATGGGACATACAGACACATATGTCTTGACATCCTTATATATGGCCAGCCACCAGAAATGTCTAGCCAAGAGATCCAGGCTAGTCTTCTGGCCCTTGTGTCCGGCTATAGGGAGGTTGTGACACTAAGAGATGGCCTGTGTTTGTAGTTCTTCCGAAGGCAAGAATAGTCTTCCTTTATGAAAGTACAGATCCTTTCGTCTTTCCACAGAGTACCTTGGTTTACTGGGAATAGACATGAACTAGGTTGGTTGCCTTACATCCTGTAAGAAGGTGTGAATCTCTCCCAAAAACTGTTTACTGGCTAGTATCCCTTTGTGTCCTTGATACTGGCCAGTGTTGGCTCCAAACGTTTGAGACAAGGCATCTGCAAGGATGTTTTCCTTGCTGGGCAGGTAAGTAATGCTGAAGTCAAATTAGGAGAAGAAATAAGCCCAGCGGCATGTCGGGAGTTGCTGCATTCCATTTGGTGTAAAACCCACAGGTTACTGTGGTCTGTACGCACCAAAAAAGGATGAGTAGCACCCTGCAGTAGGTGTCTCCATTCTTTGCAAGCCTGTTGAATGGCCAGGAGTTGTGTCTCAAAAATAGAGTAATTTCTCTCACTTGGGGTGAGAGTCCGGGAATAGTAAGCAACTGGGTGCTTGAGGCAGTCTTCCCCTGCCTGTAACAAGGCCGCACCTACAGCACCTCCAGAGGCATCTGTCTTTACCACAAACAGAAGTGTTTGTTTAGACTGGACCAAGACCAGTGCTGATGTAAAGGTTTGTTTGAGCAACCAGAAAGCAGCATCGGCTTCCTTGTTCCACTCAAACTTTCTTCCCTTCTTGAGCAGTGTGGCTAAGGGTAAGACAATGTCCGAAAACCCCTGTATAAAACTCCTATAGTGGTTGGCTAGGCCCAGGAAGCGTTGGATGTCCTTGGTATTCCCAGGTGTGGGCCATTGCAATACAGCCTTTATCATACTAGGATCCATCTGCACCCCGTCCTTGGAAAGGGTGAAACCCAGATACCGCACCTAAGAAGACTCAAAGGTGCACGTTTCTGGCTTAACCAACAACTGATGGTTATGTTGACATGGCAACACTTTGCAGACGTGTCTCCGATGTTCAGCAAGAGTGGACGAAAAGACCAATATGTCGTCTAAATAGACTACCACTGAGGAGAACAACAAATCTGCGAATACCTTGTCCATAAAACGCTGAAAGACAGCTGGGGCATTCACCAAGGGGGTTCTAAATGCCGTTTTCCACTCATCGCCTTCTTTTATTCTCAGCAGGTGATATGCCCCTCTGAGGTCTAGTTTGGTGAAGATGCAGGATCCTTGCACGGATTCTAGTACCTCCTTGATCAGCGGCAGGGGATATTGATCTCTCACCGTAAGATTGTTCAAACCGCAGTAGTCGATACATGGTCTTAATTTCAGGGTCCCCTTCTTGGGAATGAAGAACATAGATGCCCCAGCAGAAGACCGGAATTCCTGTAGGAGTCCATTCTGGAGGTTGCCTTAAGGGCTCTCCGTTCGGGTAAGGACAGCGGATACATTCTGCCAAATGGTACGGAAGCACCTGGAATCAAATCTATTGAGCAGTCTTCTGGGCCGGTGGGGTAGTAAGGAATGAGGGATCTTGTCCTAAAATATGTCCGAAAACTGTTGGTAGTGCAGGGGTATAGACTGCACCACAGGGGTGGATAAGGACACCTTAGTCCCTCGCGGGGAGTACAATTGGGTTGCTGTAGGCAATGTTGACTACAGTAAGGAGAGAGGAAACTGATAGTAATGGCTGCCCTGTCGATCCGGGGGTTGTGTTTCCGTAACCAGGGCATGCCAAGGAAAGCAGGGAAGTGGGCTGCCCTGATGACGTCAAAAATGATCTGCACCTTGTGTTGGACCATGAACACCGTGATGGGACTGGACTCCTGCACAATGGGTCCTGAGGTAAGGGGAGAACCATCGACTCCCTCTACAGTAACAGGAGTTCCCTTATTCCGTAAGCGTATCTGTTGCTCCTTGACCCAAGTGATATCAAGGAAGTTACCTGCGGCCCCTGCAGTCCAGCATGGCTAGTACTTCCAAAGGCAGTGACGATTCAAAATGAAGCTGAACACCAAATACCATGAGTCTGTTGTCATCCTTCGTCTCTTCCTGTTGGGTGACATTACAGGGACTGGCTGAATCACACCCGAACCTTTCCCTACCTAAGGTCGGGAAGTAGCGTTTCCCTGTCGCCAGGGAGGAACCTCTGGTCAGTTTCTGTGCAGGTGTTTTGATGAACCGCAATACATGCTTCCTTGTTCTCCATGCGTCCCTCACACTCTTCTGGGGTTAAGAGCCCTCGAGCCATTTCTATCTGCATTGGTTTTTCAGCCTGGGCTCGTGAAGGAGGCATCGAAGGGTTGACTCTAGAAGGTTGGTAGGGCCTGGTTTTTCTTTTCTCCTGTCTTCGTTCGCTCAAGCGGAACTCGATTTGAAGAGTCAAGGACACCAGTTCTTGGAAAGTGTTGGGTCTAGCCACCCTGGCTAGTTTGTCCTTAAAATCTTCTTGCAAACCCTGATGAAACAAGGTTTGTTGGGCGGAGTCCGGCCACCCGGCGTCTACAGCTAGTTTCAGGAAGGATGATACATAGGTTTGTACATCTTGGGTCCCTTGCCTAAGGTCCAGCAGGGCTTTGTAAGAAGAGTGTTGCACTTCCGGTCGGTCAAATCTGGCTCTTAATATTTGAGTAAAAAGTGTGTAGTCATTCATGGCAGGGTCGAACTGGGTGATCAAGAGTGTCGCTCAAGCAAGGGCATTTCCCACGAGGTTCGAAATAAGAAACCCAACTCGAGCTCTATCAAGTTCATAGGCCCGAGGGCAAAAGGTGAAGTACACCAAACTGGCGTCAAGAAACTCCTTACAGGTCTTGGGGTTGCCGTCGTACTTCTTGAAGGGAAAGGCCAGAGAAGGTAAGTCGCCCCGTTGGTCTTCTCTGATGGCCATCTGCTGTCTCAAAGTGACATTTTCGGAGCGAAGAGACTGCACCTCCGCAGTAAGGGCGGCCACCAATTCCTGGTACTGGTCTAGGGATCAAGAACACATGTGTTGGACCGTGTAGGGTCTCGCACCTGCAGACTTCCCTATTCGTAAGTTATGACACAATCAAATCTCAGGTAATGTATTCATCATAATTTACATTTTTATTGTTACCAAATGTGTAACTCCGGCCTATCTTGCCCTCCTACCAAGCTAAGCTAAACCCTCGTGTATTTTCTGCCCCAAGATTGCGCTGAAGGTCCGCTTATCTAGGGTGAGGGGATAGGTAAAGAAACTTGCCCTGTCGCTTGTCTTTAGAACTACTGAAATGTGTTTAAAAGGCACATGTCAAAAACAAGTAGAACATGTGTCGTCTGCTTTACAAATGAAATGAATCCAACTTTATTTGTTTTCTCTGAAAGGCAGATGCTTAAGAAATCTACTAAAATTGTTACCAATCTCTGTCTGTTTTTCCACAGTCACAATAACAAGGGACCGAGATACCTCAGTATTCTACCCCACACACTACACTAGAACCCTAATTCTTTCAGACTCTTTTTGTAGTGTTTGTGGAGTGCATTTCCATCCTTTCTGTTGCTAGGGAGAGGATAATTTGGGGACCTTTTACCATACTAATGGTAGATCTCTTTTTTGTCAAAGGTCAGTTCTGGCCAAAGGTCGGTTCTGGCCTACCGGTTTCAGTGGTCTGTTTTTAGTTTTACCACTTTCTTCAGGGCCAATTTTACAGCACTATGTAGTGTGTTGTTGCACAATTGCTTGCAGCACAGACTTTTTTATTGTTGAAGTACCCCTCGGAGAGTCGGCTCCGCAGCTGTAGACTGAGCGGGACGGCGTGAGCCGAAGCACACCAGAAGACAGGAGGGTAGAGAAGAGAGCAGTGTCCCGGCAAGCCAGATGCCATGGAAAGCAAGAAGGAGCTAAACAAGCGTTCCAACGGAGGGAGTGTAGCTAGACTACGAGCATGTAGGCAACAAAGTTGAAAATGCTCAGAGCAGTGCGCATGGCCTCAATTTATAGTGCTGGAACGGAAAGAGAACTAGACTGCTGCTGCAGGAGGAGCGTGACGACCCAGTTAATGGAACTTCCAACGCTGCCATACCTTCCAGGGGAAGAGCGTGACACTAAAAGAGGGAAGATGTTATTGTCCCCAAAGTGGGTATCAAGACTCTCTTTTGAGGGAACCACCTTCTTCCGTGGGAGAAAAGGCTGGGTTGGTTCCAATCCTGGGGAAGACTGTTCATTTAATGAAAGAGTCAAGATCCCGGGTGGGATGGTGGGGCCCGTTTGAAAGTCACATTTAAATGTCAGAGGGATGACGAAAGAAATGTTAAGCATTCACATGGGAATGGAAAAATGTCTGATTCTAATGCTGAATGGGGTTGGTTAGCGACTTCATTAGCGTGAAGGTCGGATTCATAACTTCAAGTATCAAGAAGAGGGCCCATCTCTTTGGCTACATAGAATACCAGGGGGCTTATGAATTTATTTAATGAAGGGGGATTAGACCTTGAAACCCTCGATATCATCTGTATGCAGGAAACATGGCTTGTGTCCAAACCAATGTGTGAGGGATTTGATATCTTTTTTTCTCCGGCTTTGTCGAAAAGCCGAGGTCGTCCCTCGGCGGGCCTTATTACATTGGTAAGAAGGGGACGTCTGTGTGAGATCTTGAACGTTAAATATCTGAGTCAGTTTGTACAATTGGTGGTACTGTCTTGGACGAGAGAGATGGATTGGTCATATCATACATTACTGCTGTTTAAAGTGTACTGGAATCCGGCAGGAATTGGGGATGGTGACTTTGTGGAGCTTGTAACAGATGCGATATATATAGCAATGGAGAAATGTAATTTGTATTTGTATTTATTAAATTTTATATAGCACTTTAAACCAAATCGCTTTACATTAAACAACAAGAATACATAAGAAGCACTACAATACATATCATGAGCCAAGAAACCAAGAACAATGTATAGAACAATTTGCAGAGTTCTTTGGAGAACAACCTGGGTGGGAAAAGTAAGTAAGAAGTGGTAGGGAGTGGTGGGTGAGGGGGGGTTTGGAGTACAACCTGAGTAGGCTATAGAAGAGGAGTAGCAGTAGAGGGTGGTCAGGAGGGGGGTAGGAGTAGGTGGGATTTTAGGGAGTAGTGGAAAGATGAGTATGAGGAGATAGATTGGATAGGTAGAGGAAGAGAGTTCCAGTGGAGAGGGGCAAGGAGCTGGAAGGAGCAGAAGCGGAGAGGGGCACATGGTGCAGGTGGGACAGTGAGTAGGAATTGATCAGCAGAGCGGAGAGGACAAGAGGGGGAGTAGAAAGAGAGGAGGGAGAAAAGGTAAGGAGGGGCTAGGTCATGAAGAGATTTGAAGACGAGACAGAGGAAGTTGAATTTGAGTTGGGAGTGAAAGGAGAGCCAGCCAAGAGAGGAGAGAGAAGGGGAAATGGAGTCAAGAGGAGAGAGGGAACAGAGTGTACGGATAGCAGAATGGTAGAGGGATTTAAGGGGGGCAAGATGTGAGGCGGGGAGGCCAGAAAGGAGAGCTGAGCAATAGGAGGGACGTGAAAAAATGAGGGAGGAAATTAGGAGTTTGGTGGCGTGAAAGGTGAGGGAAGATCGAATTTTGCGAACATTATAGAGATGGAAGCGACAGGCACGGGAGGTGAGAGAGATGTGGTGAGAAAAGGAGAGGTTTGAGTCTAAGTGGAGGCCAAGGTTGCTGGTAGAGGCAGAGATGGGGAGTTGAGCAGGGGGAAAGAGGATGAAAGGAGGGGGGCAGGGGGGACGGAGTGTGTTGGTAGGAAGGAATAGAACTTCAGTTTTGTCAGTATTTAGGGTGAGAAAGTGGGAGGACATCCAGGCTTTGATAGCAGTGAGACAGGTGGAGAGTTGGAGGTGGATGTCTGGGGTGAAGGAAGAGAAGGAGAGGAAGAGTTTGGTGTCATCGGCGTAGAAGTGGTGGGAGATACTGAAGGAAGAGATGATGGGGGCTAGGAAGGAGGTATATAGTGAGAAGAGAAAAGGGCCAAGTACAGAACCTTAGGGAACGCCGAAGTCAAAGGGAGTGGGTAGGGGAGGTGCGGCTGCCACATCAGACAGCGAAGGAGCGATTGGCTAGGCAGGAGGAGAACCAGTTAAGGACAGAGCCTTTGAGACCAAAGGAGGAAAGAGTGTCTAGGAGTAAGGGGTGATCAACGGTGTCAAAGGCAGCTGAGAGGTCTAGGAGGATGAGAATGGAGGAGTGTTTGGAGTAGCGAGCTGTGAGGAGTGAGTGAAGAACGGAAGTGAGGGCAATTTCAGTTGAGTGTTTGGGGCGAAACCCAGACTGGGGGGGGGTAGAGAGATTGGAGATGAATGTGGAGAGTTGGGAGGAGACAAGGTGTTGCAGGAGTTTAGAGAGGAAGGGTAAAAGGGAGATTGGACAAAAGTTGGAAGCCAAGAGGGGGTTAGTGGAGGGTTTTTTTAGGATAGGGATGATTGTAGCGTGTTTGAAGGCTGAAGGAAAGGTAGCAGTTGTGAGACAGATGTTGAAGAAGGAGGTGAGGTAAGGAATGAGTAGGGGGTAAACTTTGGGAATCAGGGGGGTGGGGATGGGGTCAGAGGTGGCAGCAGTAGGGTGAGCTTTGGATAGGAGGAGGGAGACATCAGAGTGAGAAACAGGAGTGGAGTTAGACAAGTAGGAGGGAGGGGAAGTGGGAGATGAGGAAGGGGGAGAGACAGGAGTGAAGGTATATGCAGAGATCTTAATATCAAATGTCTTGATGCAGGGGGTCTCAATCTATCCAAAGCCAAATTATCAAAGAAAGCAGCTGCATGGGTATTGGAACTAAAAGAGCAGAATATTACTATGTTAAATGGTAATATGAAAGGTGATAACCTGGGAAAAATAACCTGGTCTAGGGGTTCTCAAACTGCTCATTTTGTCAGTCCAGAAATACTAAACACCCCTTGGGCAGAAGGAAATGCATGATTAATTGGTTGGCCGAAGAAAATCGCCTCATTTACAGTGTTAAGAATCTATACTCATTAGTTATTACGTAGCTATCAGTTCAACTAGAGTGAGGCCATTTTAAGATGACTAGAATCGCCATTTTGTTTTCTCTCTGCTCTCTCTAACGTTGCCACTTTGCCTCATGTAAAACTGCTTTGCTGTAGATATTATTTCGCTTCAATGATCCAAGGCTAAGAAACATGTTGAAACATTACACTGGAAACCAGACAGAAATGCCCGATTCCCTCCCTCGCATATCGTTGAAGGCAGGGAGCAAGGCATTTTAATCAGTACACGAATGCCAGCGAGTCTCCTGAAATAACAGCAATGTATGAAACTAGCATTTAAAGAGTTGAATTATGTTCTTCTTTACGGCCCCCCTTTCTCAGCACATAAAGAATGGTGTCTGTAAAATTGGAGTTTGCAAACCATTACCAAATATGGTGGTCTAAGGTGTCATATTTGTCACAATGATCAATCATCACCTCTAATTCAAAGGGAAATGAATTGGGGGCGGCATCGAATGTGTCATACTGTGTCATTGCTGATTGTAAAATGCTCCTTTTGTATACATGTAACTGATGTACATCTCTCACTCTTTTGCGTCCCCCGAGGTCTGTTAGACACACGCGTGGGGTGTGGGACCATTTGGCCAACTGGGACTATTTTGTATTGCAATAAACCCTAGATTTTGGGAACAGAACCTTGTGTCTGGCGTATCCATTCGTGTGTGGTGATTGTGCCTTGTTTCCACACCCGAGGGTCCCTCAGGGGCCCCTTCAAGATGGCGCCCAAACAGGGACCCTCCCCCACTTGTTCCATCGTGTACGTTGCAAAATAAGGAAGGCGGTAAGAACAGCGAGGACGGGAGCGGTCGAGCCGGGATCAAGAGGTGTTCAGGGCGCCCCTGCGAAAGGGGTGAGAGACTCCTTTGCAGATCTGCACACAGCTGATCCCTGATCAACGTCCCTGGCCAGCGAACAAGGGGGCGAGGGTCCCAAAATGAGGCAGAGCCGAGATACGCAGACACAACGTCATTGGTTGCGTCAGTATACGGACGAATTGTGTCTTGAAAAGACAAATTGACTAATCAGGTGAGTTGTCAGTATACGGACAAATTGTGTCTTGAAAAGACAAATTGACTAATCAGGTGAGTCGTGCCCCGATTCGTAGGTAATCCTGATATTGGTTGAGAGTTGATTTTGCAAAATCAAACACCCAGAGTAAGTTTGATTAGCCAAGGGTAAGGTTAAAACATGCCTGGGGTATTGTCCACCTTAGCGTGATTTTTCCGCTGCGGCGAACAATCTTTGGAAACTGGCCAGGTAGCGCCTCCGGGGGGAACGCTGGCTTATGATATGTATATAAAGTATGGTATGGGAGGGATGATGTTTTGTGAAACTTGGCATAAGCAAACCAGAAAGCAGACAGACCTTCAGTGGCTGAGGAATGGGAGTTTTGAGATGGACCGGATAGATAACGTGGAAAAGGTTTTGATAAATAAGAGAGCACGCCCTGGGGCACTTGATATCCTTAGGGACTGGAGGAGGCAAGCAATGCTCCAATTCAGAAGTAGAGAGAAACATGCGCGCAGGCATAAGTCAAAAACAGAGAAAGCTGAGGAGTAGGAGGAGGAGGAGTGGAGTAATAGTTTGAGAAAGACAAGGCGGCGCGATGAATTAAACATAGAAAAAATATATCCACAAAGAGAGCTACACTCATCAGACGAATTAATAAACAAAATTTTAACTGAAACAAAACAGGGCCCGAGGAGTGAGACAAAAAAGACTAAGGCCCTCATTACGACCCTTGCGGAAAGCGACTGACCGGACCGCCACAGCGTAAATAGCGTTTCCGCCATTGCACGAAGGAGCAAAGTGCGGCCCATTCCGACCCATCGGGCACGAGCACCACGGCATGGCGGAAGTGCAAAGTCCGCGATGGCGGAAATGACCCCAAAACGGCCCACACCGCCGCCGTACGGCGCCCCAGGTGCAATACCGCCACCCCTCTTAGCGGTCACCGCAGTGTGCGCCTACCGGAAAGTACGGTGGCCGGAAATATACGGAAACGGAAGTTAAAACACGGGCCCGGAACGGGAAACATCCCGGCGTACACCTATAAATACAATAAAACCACACAACCACTAAAAACACTACCCTGAGACACACCCCAACCCGTCAACCACCCTAGCGAAACCAAGAAAAATGGGAAAAGTAGCGAAGAAAGCGTGCGACCGCAAGCGGCAGGTCCACTTCTCCCGTGAGGAACTCACCGTGCTAACAGAGACCCTCCAGGAGAATGCTGCCGTCGTCTTCTCCACGCAAATGACCAGGACGGCACTTGCAAACAAGAAGGCCATATGGGCTCTGGTGGCACAGCGGGTAAGTGCGGTGGGGACCGCACCCCGCACCCCACAGCAATGCCGCAAGCGATGGGACGACCTGCGGATACGCGTCCGCAGCATACTCTCTGCCAACCGCAACATTGCCACAGCCACCGGGGGAGGTCCTGAATCACCCATCAAGTTGACCCCCTGGGAAGAAATCTGTGCCTCCACCATCGGAATGGAGAGCATAGAGGGAGTCGGAGGGATGGAGAAAGGAGTGCAGACATCCGAAGATTCAGGTAGGTGGGCCAGATAAAACAATGACAAATCCACACAGTCCATCCATGTGAAGTACCATGCGTCCACATAGTGCAACAGAAACACATGTCCAGGAGAACGTCCACACACATCGGCCTGATAGCGCACGTTAAAAACCACAATAAATACATAAATAATTAAAAACCCCTAAAACACGCACTACACGTGCAGCAGGCACACCCTAACTGCAGGCTGCCAAACAACTGCACCCTCACTCCACACACAAATGAAAGCACCTCCAAGGCCCCGACCCAAATCACCCTCAGGTACCACCCCAAAGCATGTGATACAATGCCATTCCAATTCCCACAGACCCATCAATAACCCTCGCCCTTCTTTACTCCACCACAGGGTCCGATCCAAACGACGAGCTACAGGACACCCCTACCAGCACACCTGCAAAGAGGGCCAAGACCAACGGCCAGAGACCCTCCACCTCAGCTGCACGCATCAAGACACGGCAGCAGCACAAATCAGGTGGCAGCACAGAGGAGGGAACATCAACAGGCACCCCAGCAGCCAGCATGCCCACAACACCACCACCACAGGTCCCCCCAATGGATGCCACAGAAGGCACTGCCTCTGGTGGCAGCAGCACCATAGGTGACACCCCATTGATGGCAGCATGCTCGGACACAGAAAACGGGGATGCCGAAGTCAGATCCATCCATGACCTGTCCCAATCCCCCTGTCTGTCCCATCCCGTACAACATGAGGATACCACGCAGGGGCACCCACAAGACGACGACTGGCCATCCCCCCCAAGCCCTGTGGCAAGGCAACATGAGGTCAACAGCCCCTCTGCGACACCCCCGCAAATGGCCATGGCCCAGCAGAGGCAACAGTCCCTCGACCAGTTGATCGAACAACAGCAGCAACTGGCCACACTCCTCAAGGACCATGCCGATGAATGTGGGGGCACCAAGGCAGACATAGAAACATCAACTGAGACACTTAGGGCAGAAATGGAGAGAGGCACAGAGACGCTAAGGTCACAAATTGAGAGAAGCACCGAGAGCCTGAGGGGGGAACTGCATGCGACGTCCAAAGACGTATGTGCCGAACTTGCCGCAGTGCGCCGTGTGCTCACTGAGCTCTCGCAAACCCTTAGGGACATGCATGGACGTGAGCAGGCAGACACATCATCCGTTGCAAGTTCCGTCCAGGGCAGCCCCCAACGTAGATCTGGGAGGACCCGGCGCTCCACAGGCAGGGGTGCCCCTGATACCCGCAGAGGGGGCATGCAATAGCGACAGCCCACTGACAATGAGCATCTTTGGACACTGGTGTTCGGGGGGGAGGTAGGAGGGTGGAGGGGGTGTGTTGGGCTCACTTGGGTGGCGGGTCGATAGGGTGTTCAACATAATATCACATATGCCATAAACAGTGCACGATCAACCAATGAGATGTGTGGACATTGATCTTTGTGTACTAGGCCATCATAGGCGTACAGTCCATTTTGTGCATGTTCCAGACACACACAGTGCCACGTGTCCCGTGTCCATGTATCAGCCACCAGGCATGAGTGCTAGAAGCATACATCAATGAGATGCTGACGAATGTCACGGGCCTCCGGTGCCTCGCAGACTCCTTGAGGTGCTGCCACATCCCCACCCTCATCATGACCATCATCCGGTGCTTGCAGTTCTGCGTCAGGGGGCATGGGCACATTTCTACGTACGCACATGTTGTGGAGCATGACACATGCCATCACCATCTTTGCAACCTTCTCATGGCGGTACAGGAGTGCCCCGCCAGACCTGCTGAGGCAGCGGAAACGGCCCTTCAGTAGGCCGAATGCCTGCTCAATGACTACACGGGTACGTGAGTGGGCATGGTTGTAGTCCTCCTCATGCTGGTCCCGTGGGTTCCGGACTGGTGTGAGGAGCCATCTCTTCAGTGGATATCCAGCATCACCTGTATGTGGACGAGAAACGTAGGATGTGGAATGCCATTGATACGTACGCACACCCCCCCCCTTCCTGCCAGTACATTGCCAAATCACATACCCCACATCATCATGCATGCAATGAGACTCACCGAGTAGCCAGGATCTGTTCCCTGCGTGTCGCTCCATGTAGCGTGGTATTGTAGAGTTCCTCAAGACCATGGAATCATGGGTTGATCCAGGGAATCGGGCACAACAATGCGTAAAGATCCTGTTGGAGTCACACACCATTTGTACATTCAGGGAATTAAATTGTTTTCGGTTGCGGTACTGGGCCTCCATGGCATGTGGGACGACCAATTCAACATGGGTGCAGTCGATGGCACCAATGCAACCCGGTATGCCGGCAAGTGCATGGAATCCCACTTTTGTGTTGGTTATTTCCTGCTCCGAGCGTGGTAGAGAGATGTAGTCGTCTGCGTGCTGCAGGAGGGCATCGAGCACTTGGAATAGTGTCCGTGAGAACAGTGGCTGAGAAATGCCATGCAACTGTCCGACTGTGTGCTGGTAGGTGCCTGTGGCCAGGAAGTGGAGTACAGACACCACCTTCAGTAGGGGTGGGATGGCGGTTGGGCTATCTATCATGCTGACTAGGTCAGCCTGTGTCATGTCCACAATGGCGGCTATGGTGTCCCGGTCCAGACGGTAGAGGGTGTGGATCTGCTCATCAGTGAGGTTGAACGGATGTGCTCGGAGGCGTGGGATTGCGGGCTGCCTGCGTGGTGGTAGTGGCTGTGCTGCTGGGCCTTGCTGGCCCTGCCTTGGCCTCCTCCTCCTCCTGCGTCTCCTCCGTGCGGCTGGTTGTAGTTGTTGTTCGTCTTCTTCTTGGAGTCGGAGCACTTGCAGTGCTATCAGGTCCCCCAGGGCCAACATCGCGAGTCCTGCCGGTAGCATTTCGGTGTGGTTGTGGGAGGAGACTGGGTGTGCAATTTATGTGTTTCCAGGCTGTATGGCCTCCACCTGTGGTGATTGATTCCACCTGTGCAAACTGCTCTCCCCTTTGGCCGAGCACGTCCCGCGCACAACGCTGCAAATCGGGTAATTGTATCTTGCTATTGCAATCATGTATTTGTACCCGATGGCCGTGTAAGATTGGTTGATATGTTCATTCTGCTGTGGTCCCATTGTTTCCCATACTATCTGTGCAGTCGCGAACGGACTTGTGAAGGGTCAGTGGAACGTAGTACTCGAGTAACGGTGGGCCCTCATGCATCACTGTACCGAGTTGCAACGACGGGCGTGGCTTCCCATTTGTGGGTGAAGGCAGTTGCCATTTTCACACACAGCCGCACTCGATGGAATAATTAGTGATCTCAAACGGCCACAGATGCCTTCTCGACGTGATGTTGCAAATGAGGAATTCGAAGGGCGGTGCTTTCGGTTTCCAGCTAGCGGCGAGGAGATGCCCACAGGTCTGACTGCAAATATAACGTTCTATTGTTCTATGTCCTTGAGACAAGGCCCATGGCGAGGGAGCAATGATTGATATGAATAGTTTGGGATGCGCAATGGCTACGTGGGCGATGAGGCCGGCCATTCCCAAATACATGTTACTTCACATCACTGGATTTACGGGCTGGGGCACTGTGGATTTAGCAGGCTGCATTACGCACAGACTCAATGGATGTTTCTAATGTCATGTGAGTAATCATTCAGGCGTTTTGATCCCGGGATGAGGGAATGATGAATGGATGCATGGGCAGGTGATTTGATACAGAGTTTGCCATGTACAGGGCTTCTTGGGATCTATCCGCCTCCCCTACGCTATGTGATGCAGGGCTGCCATAGTGGGACCATCGTCTATCTGGCCTTGTTGGGCCCTCCCTGTCTCGACGCGCCCTCAGACACTTGTGTCCATGCACGTTAACATTCCCATCTGATGGATTCTGTTTTGGCAGACGCATGCACAGGTACACTCGTTCGTGATGGTGTTTACACCTAGGTATAGATGGTTATGAGTCGCAAGTGGCTTTGGGGTGGTGATGATCCTTTTGAGTGGGCTAGCATGCATATGGCTGTGGATTTCGTGTGCTCATTGAAGTGAGTTGTTCGAATGTAGTTCTGATGGCCATTCTGTTCTTGTTCTTTTCTTTTGGTTGACAGGTATCTCCTCCCCTTTTGCCACTGCCATCTGTATGCCACTCCTGCAGATGGATTTTACTCCCGACACCTGCTGCTTCGTGTTAATCGGTGGAGCAGCATTACGATCTTATGGGACGATCGCCAGTGGCCCACATGCCCTTACGCAGTACTGGTGGCTCGGAGCAACATTTCGGCCTTTCAGCTGGACTAGTGCCTCCCCATTGGGACGGCCCTGCGGTTGTGTGCGCTTCCATGTTGCCTTTTCGTACGTGAATGTGGCTCTGTGTACCATGATGGAACAGGGCGTCACACAAGTAGTGGCTGGTCATTTCTTGCGGATGCAGCCCACAATGGTGAAATGTGTTTTGGAGTTCATGGCCTGATGGCTGTATGGGCTTGGTGATTTTGTTGTGCATTAAATTTCTATTCTGATTTGGCCCGTGTAGCGTTTTTCTTTGCAAGTGATGTGGCATGTGCCTATTTGTGGGGCGATGTATTGTGAGGAGATCTGCATTGGGTTCCTGCTTCGGGGTTTAGTTGCGTGGTACTGTACTGGGCGCGTTTGCCTACTGAGCCCGTGAGGTCAGGGATGGGGGCTGCCTATATGACAGTTTGAATGTTGTCATGCTCAGGGGCGGGGGATTGGGTTTTGTGTAACAGATGGCGGTCAGCCAGGTGGACTGGTGGAATGATGTGATTTTCGGAATGTTGCTGGGCACAGGTGCCTGTGTTTGCGTGCGTTTCTTGGTGGGGGACTGTGGTCATGTCCATTGGGATGGCTTCTGTATTCGTGCCATCTGTGACCTGCAGCTCCCATTGGCCCCTCTTGTGTTGCTTTTGTTCGTTGGCATGCATGGGTGCTTTGTACATTTCAATGGTTGCATTGTGACTTCATTGCACCTACAGGGAGTTGTACTTTGTGGGCAGGGAGCGGTGTACAGGCACTCAGTGGGGCCGTTTACGGTTGATTCGCGATGCCGTACTTCTCGCCATGGCGGAATGGTCCATTCCGCCATGCCTGATGGCGTTAGGTACATGTCCGCTAGGGTCGGAATTGGCGTACCGTTGCACCATGGTGGTGTTTGCGGTTTGGCATGGCGCGCGCGCGCGTGCTTGGTGCAGTTAGCGTTGGCGTTCACTACGGTGTCGCTAATGGCTTCGTACTTTGCGGTGACGGGTCATAGTCGCACCGAGCGCTATTCGATGGCGGTATTGCATTTCCGCCATCGTTTTCCCCTTTCCGCCAGGGTCGTAATGAGGGCCTAAGTCAGTAGCTGCCGCTCAACCCCCTCCCATTGCTCAGCCCCTCCCAACCCCAGCACAGTCACAGGCTACATCAGTAACTGCACTGCCCACTAGCCAGCCAGCCCCGAGTGTTTCGCAATTACCACAGCCCCAACAGATATCTCACACTCTCACTGCCCCCTCTGCACCTCCCGACCAAGAGGGTGCCACTGTTCCGACCGCCCCTCCCATTAGTGGAATTGAGCAAAATGAATGTATGAGAGTGACTCGCAGCGCGATCAGCAAGGAGAGAAAGCATGAGCTGCAAGAACAGGCGGAAATGTATATAGACGAGAATGATGGGGCATCCACACTAGCGTCACTATATGACTTCAGAATGAACAATGAAAGACAGGTATTGTTGGAATGCATGGGTGAATATTTGTCGGGACAATGGAAAAAGTTAATTGGGAAGTTACCACTGCAACGATTGTTGGATTTAAATGCATTAGCCCGTTGTAGAGGGAGAGATGAGGAAATAGAAGAACATGTGAAGCGACTGTTTGAAATAAAGAATGAACTGGATGAAGAATATTCTGAAGTATTCGCCACACCGGGGAATAGGAGAAAATATATTGAGAGGGACAGGAAGAAAGCCTCAGGACTGTATATGCAGAAATCATTGCCGCCACCGGGACAGATAGGTGATATACAAAGCCTGCAGTTGTGTATGCGGGAAACAATGAGATGGATGTCAAGCTCTAGGACTTCGGTAGGGGAAATAAATGAGATATGTAATGAGTACCCTTTGCAAATAAGAATAGAAGCCCTGTGAACGATAGTAGGGGTGTTACTCCAGCAGGTAGCAGGACACAACAGGCGAAGGGGAAATGCACAAAGCAGGGGCAATTTGAATATGCATGTAGGACCTTTGGGATTAAACCAATGTGCATATTGCAGAGAGGAAGGACACTGGCGGGCACAATGTCCGCATTTGCAAAATAGAGGCGGATATAGTCAGAGAAGGCCTCACAGAGGGCACCCGGGGACAAATGGTCACAACAGAAATCAGAGGTCACAACGCCAAAGTAATCAAGGAAATGGTGCACAGAAACAAGGTCAGGCTCCGAATCAAATTACTCCTACCCAAAGTCAAAATCATCAGGGTATACAAACTGGAAATAGAGGAAGAGGGGGGAACATTTTTGATACTCAGACAGGTGCATACTATAATAACAGTGGTGATTACACATCAGATAATGTGTTGTTACCCCAATAGGACAGCCCAGGACAGGGGTCGGAACCAGTGTCAATTCCCTTGAATCAGAAAGGACCCTACGTAGCGATGAAAATCAGGAATGAAGAGCATAGATTCCTCGTAGACACGGGGGCACAAAAGTGCTCGATAGATCATCACTTGGTTCCAGACATACCTCTGTCAGGGTGACAGAATATCTCAGTAGGGTTCGCAGGTACCCCAGTAATAAACCCCAAGTCCAAATCAGTAGCAGTGACAATAGGGCCTTTTACTGAACATTGTCCATTTCTTTTAACAGAGCATTGTGGGGAAAATCTTTTAGGATTAAATCTATTGAAAAAAACTAAGCGCAGTTATCCATTGTACACCAGATGGGGTATTTTTGACTATTTCTCCCCAGACTAGGCCGACTTCTGAATTTGTGACGAAACCTTTAACAGGGGAATTGAGTGAGGTACCAACTTGCATTTGGGCCGTGAATGACAATGATGTGGGATGCTTGAAAATAGAGCCTGCACACATTGTGTTAAAAGAAGGAGTAATGCTACAGCGTATTCCGCAGTATAAAATTTCAGCAGAAGGAGAAAAAGGATTGAAAAGTATTGTTTCTGATTTGGTAAAATTGGGAGTGATTGAAGAAATTACAGGTAGTGTATGTAACAGCCCCATTCTTCCAGTGTACAAGAAAGGGGGTAATGAGGTACCGTACCGTTTCATAATTGATCTCCGTGCACTGAACAAAGTAGTAGATCCCCAATTCCCGTTAGTGCCAGACGTCACTACGATTTTGACAATGATCCCTGCTTCGGCAGAATACTTTGGTGTTATCGATTTGAAGAATGCTTTCTTCAGCATTCCAGTACATAAAGAAAGCAGGTATTTATTTCCTTTCACTCTAGGATGACGATCATTCACATTTACACGCATTCCACAAGGCTCTACTGAAAGTCTAAGCATATACAGTAGGGCATTGAAAGAACAGCTGGACATGTTAGAATTACCAGCAGACTGTGTGTTGTTACAATACATTGACGATTTACTAATCGCTGCTTACACGGAAGAGATATGTAAAAAAGGCACTGTTCTATTATTGATTCATCTGGCTAGGCATGGACATAAAGCAAGCCTAAAGAAATTCCAGTACTGTCAGAAGGAAGTAGCTTATTTGGGTTACCTACTTTCAAAGGAAGGGAGAAGATTAACACCAGAGAGGATAGAGAGCATTTCTGGTATGCCTATTCCAACGACACAGAAAGGAGTGAGAGCGATAATAGGTATGGCTTCATATTGCCGTCAATGGATTATAAACTTCGCTTTGATTGTGAAACCAATGGTGGAATTGACAAAAAAGGATGCTGTGATGACTTTGCAGTGGAATGAAGAATGTCAGAAAGCATTTGATTCGCTAAAAACCATTTTGAGTTCTGCTCCAGTTTTGGGCACACCGAATTATGAAAAGGTTTTTAGGCTATTTTTTGCATGAGAACGAAGGATGCGCGTTGTCTGTTTTAACACAGGAACAAGGTGGAGGAAATAGGCCGTGCGGTTATTTTTCTTCTGCGCTGGACCCTGTAGCGCGCGCACTACCACGATGTTTGCAAGCTGTTGCAGCGGCTGCTGCGTCAGTGAAACAAACAGAAGGGATGGTATTGGGGCACACTTTAATTTTAATGGTGCCACATGCCATAGATGTTCTACTCAATAGAACGCAGATGCAACACCTCACTTCTGCTGGATTGACTAGATATGAAACTGTATTGTTTGCGCCCCACATCCAAATTATGAGGTGTAGCGCTTTGAATCCAGCAGAATTAATGCCAACGCCAGGGGAAAACATCGGTGGGACCGAATTGCCTCCCCATGATTGCTTAATGGTTACTGAGGAAGAAACAAAAGGGAGAATTGATCTGAGTGATATACCCCTAAAAGAACCAGAAGGGGAACTGTTTTGTGTCGGCTCCTGTTTTAAACTACCTGACGGCACATCAACTGCTGCATACGCTGCTACGACATTAAAAAGTGTTGTGCAGAGTAAAAGAATTCCTTATAACTCTGCCCAAGCAGCAGAGATAATTGCTTTAACAAGAGCTTGTGAAATTTCGGAGAACTTGAGCGTGAATATCTATACTGATAGCCAGTACGCCTTTGGCGTAGTTCATAATTTTGGTCGATTATGGGCCGAGAGAGGTTTCTTAACATCCCATGGGGCTAGATTTCAACATGGCCCTCTGATTGTACGATTACTGTCTGCACTTACGTGTCCAAAGCACCTGGCAATAGTGAAAAGCGAGGCGCATAAAAAGGTGACATGTAAAGTGGGAGAAGGAAACGCATTTGCAGACAAAATTGCAAAATAGATTGCCACTGATTTGAATACAAAAATGTTGACAGTACAATCGGAGGAAGTGCCCTGCATGATAGAGAATGGAATTGTAACCGTTAAAGAGATGCAGGCGGAAGCTACCGCCGACGAAATACAGGGATGGGCCAAGGGCTCTGCAGAACTGGACTTGGAGGGTTGTTGGGTGGACAAGAAAAGCAGGAATTGGATGCTGCCAAATGCTTATGTAAACGCAATGGTTACAATGGCTCACAGTCCCACACACATATGTGCGAAGAAAATAGTCCAACATTTAGCCACAGTCTGGAAATATCCACTCATAAAAAAGAATGCCGAGAGGCTGGTACAAAACTGCATTACATGCCTACAGCACAATGTGGGAAAGGGAATGGTGACTCCAACAGGAAGTTTTGGACCTCCCTCTATGCCATTCGAAGTAATTCACTTTGACTTCATAGAAATGGAGAGATGCCAAAATCTGAAGTATGTTTTGGTGATCATATGTGCATTCAGCAAATGGGTGGAAGCATATCCATTGAAAGACTGCACAGCCATGAGCACGGCGAAAGTAATGCTAAAAGAGTATTTCTCTCGCTTCGGTCTGCCTTGTGTCATATGGTCGGACAATGGTCCGCATTTTGTAGGTGCAGTGATACTGCAGATTTGTGCAGGATTACAGATCGAAAAACAATTCAATTATTCGATATATCAGATGTCAGCCGGTCTCATTGAACACCACAACGGAATCTTGAAGTCCAAAATCAGTAAGATTTGTGCAGGCAGCAAATTAAGTTGGGTAGATGCATTACCAATAGCGTTGCTGTGTATGCGAACATCAGGGCAGGCCAGAACTGGGCTCTCTCCATATGAAATCATAATGGGGAGACCGGCAAATGTGTGGTGCGCACCTCAGCCGAAGAGAATGAGAGAGGTAGAATACCCTGTACTCAGCATTTATTGTAATCTGTTAGTAAAAAAACTGCGTTTGATTCATCAGCAGGTGCATGAGGCATTACTGGTGCGGTATACTGGCCCAGGACATGCATTGGAGCCAGGAACCTGGGTACTGATCAGAAACTACGAACGTAAAACATAGCTGGCACCCAGGTGGCGTGGGCCGTACCAAATACTCCTGACCACGCAGACAGCGATACGCGTGGATGGGCGGAAGGCGTGGATTCATGCCACGCACGCCAAGAAAGTCCAATCGCCATTTGACACGTCAACTGATTGGGACAGAGACCAGAAAGAGACAGCAGCGGTACCAGAAACGAAAAATGCCATTGCCAGTCCCTTGCCACAGAAACTGCCTGATCCTGAAACAAAGCCTGATGAGATTGCCATAAAAGCGGAAGGGCAAAGAGTGCCTCAACATTGTCCAGCAGATGCTGCACCCCTGCTGGCGGACATCAAGCGCATACCTATGTGGCGCCCATCATCTTCTGTTGCGTCACAGCCTGCATTGTCGCCTGGGCACCCATCATCATCTGCCATTGTGCCACAGGCTGACTCCAAGCTTGAGACCGGAAGTGCACACGCACTATTTGTCGATCACACGATACCAGGAGCAAATCGGTACAACCTGCGGAGCAGAAGAAAGAAGAGATCACATTTTCATCTCTTTATGATTTTCTTGCCTCTGTTTCCTATTTTCGGATGAAGTGGGAACCGGAGGCCTAGAGGAGGGTGGCGTAAGAGTTGTGCAAGTCAGACAGCTCACCAAACGCAACTCCTCGGTGCTAAATCCATGTGTTAGGAACCCGAGCGAACAAGCAGGGCGCACGTGGTACAAAGGCAGCTGCTCTGAAATTCTAGAGCAATGTGCAAAATGCACGGAGGCCTTGCCAAATGAATAAACAATCCAGGCAGCTAGCAAACTGGCATAGAAAGACTGTAGACATTGATTGAACTCTTTCAACATCCTGAGAAGCACATGAACAAAAGATATTCACGACGAGCACAGCAGAAGAAGAAGGACGAGAGAAGAATGTCGGAACCAGCAAATGCCCCCTCCTGCACCAATGCTGATAGCGAGTTAAACGCAGTACATAGTAAGGTGAAAAAAGGACATGGTCGAAAGAATTGTATGTTGGGTCTAACCATAATAATGTGTATAATGAGTATATTAGCCCCAATATTGACCATATCAGTATTATGGTACCTAGAAGAAACGCACCCTCTTGAAGTACTTTTGCCGATTGTGAACGTTTCCACCACGGAAAGCCCAGTCCATGTGATTTCCTATACCTTGTCCCCAATGGAAGAGAGACATAGGGAAGGATATGGGAACAACACATTGCTATTAATAATGAATATGACACACTCAATCCTAAGAAAAAACAATTGTTGGGTTTGTGCCCACCTGCCGCAGCATGGTGGTCAGGGAATAGGATGGTATGTACAGCCCCTGCCCTTAACTTCTGCATGTTATGCTTCTCTAAGTGCCTTATACTATGGGAAATGGAACGAAAGTGAAACTGGTCAACTAGATAAAACAAACATGAATGAATTTGAGGAAGTGATTATGAAACCGGTGGGTTGCTCCATATTCCATAAAAGATGATTAATTACACCAGCTATAATGCCACATGATAGATTGTCTGTACCTTATCCAACTTCTGTGATCACGTTCCACATGAACCCACAGGGGAATAAGGATGCGGAACCCCCTTCATATAGAGTGAATTATAACCCTCATTCTGTCCCATTCTGTTTAAAGAAAAAGGTTTCTTTCCAGGTAGGAACATTTACCAGATGCAGGAACATAGCATTCCTTGATAAAGAAGTGGAACCAATATATGTGGGAGATCCTGTGTATTTCATATGTGGAGAAAAAGCATATCCTTGGTTACCTAGGAACTGGGGAGGCACGTGTTATTTGGGATTTCTGTTTCCTGGGGTATTTCTTTTAAAAACATCAGATATAACCAGATTGACCAGGTCACGACCTCGCCGGAAAATTGAAGATGGGTTGATTGTAGGGGACACAGCAAAATCATTCATACCATTTGTGGGCCAGGCGATAAACTCTTATAACATAAGACGACTGTCTAGGATATTGGAAGAAACAATAAATGGAACCACTGATATATTATATAATATGACTCTTGAAGAGAAAGGAATTAGATTGATGTCACTGCAAAATAGAATGGCCCTTGATATAATCTTAGTTGATCGAGGCAGTGTTTGCAAAATCGTGGGATCAGCGTGTTGCGTATTTGTAAGTGACTCCTCCCCCACGATTTTTGAGGCGATAAGAAAATTGCATGTATGAAGCTCGGATCTCCACCCCCCTGAAGGAGGCTGGGAATTGAACATAAGCTCCTGGTTTTGGGAAGTGTTACGATCCTGGGGATGGAAGCTATTTGCAATCCTAGTAGCAATCCTAGGAAGTGTATATGAGTCAGAATTTGAATCAGATTCCGAATCTGATCCAAATACTTGGTCGGAGGAGGATGCAATGTATGGAGGAGGCATTTGGCATTCGGCCAAGAGGAGGGTTTGTCAGTCCAGAAATACTAAACACCCCTTTGGTGGAAGGAAATGCATGATTAATTGGTTGGCCGAAGACCAATCGCCTCATTTACAGTGTTAAGAATATATACTCATTCGTTATTACGTAGCTATCAGTTCAACTAGAGTGAGGTCATTTTAAGATGACTAGAATCGGCATTTTGTTTTCTCTCTGCTCTCTCTAACGTTGCCACTTTGCCTCATGTAAAACTGCTTTGCTGTAGATATTATTTCGCTTCAATGATCCAAGGCTAAGAAACATGTTGAAACATTACACTGGAAAACCAGACAGAAATGACCGATTCCCTCCCTCACATACCCTTGAAGGCAGGGAGCAAGGCATTTTAATCAGTACACGAATGCCAGCGAGTCTCCTGAAAGAATAGCAATGTATGAAACTAGCATTTAAAGAGTTGAATTATGTTCTTCTTTATGGCCCCCCTTTCTGAGCACAGTGAGGCCCCGGAGAGCGGGCTGACCTCTAGAGCGAGAATCGAAACTAAGAGATAGCGAGGCCTGGTATGTGCCAGTCTCCTACGTGCAGCTAGACCATGAAAACAGAAACGCTGAAGAATGGTGTCTGTAAAATTGGAGATTGCAAACCGTTACTAAATATGGTGGTCTAAGGTGTCATATTTGTCACAATGGTCAATCATCACCTCTAATTCAAAGGGAAATGAATTGGGGGCGGCATCGAATGTGTCATACTGTGTCATTGCTGATTGTAAGATGCTCCTTTTGTATATATGTAACTGATGTACGTCTCTCACTCTCTTGCGTCGCCCGAGGTCTGTTAGACACACGTCGCGGGGCGTGGGACCATTTGGCCAACTGGGACTATTTTGTATTGCAATAAACCCTAGATTTTGGGAACAGAACCTTGTGTCTGGCGTATCCATTCGTGTGTGGTGATTGTGCCTTGTTTCCACATCCGAGGGTACCTCAGGGGCCCCTTCAATTTGGACTATGCCTGTGCTTCCAACAACATGTATGAATGGCTAGGTTTCTTAGAGGTAGCCCCAATGGAAAATAGTGACCATTGTTTGCTGAAACTCACCTTTCAGGGTTTAATCAAGGCTGTTATGGTGACATCAGAAGGTCCTCAGCAGGTTAATCAGGGGTGCAATCGCCTGAAAATCCCCCTGAAAGAGGTGTGAAAGATCTCATCCAAACATGAGGGAATAATGATGAATAATGGTGAGGGTATGGACTATTCTAGTGTATTTCTGGCATTTAAACAGAAATCATATCCGGGAATAAAACAAGATCTGAAGAGGTCAAATTTTTCAAGCAATATGGTGAAACAGATGAAAAGGTTGTTAAGATCTGACCTACAAGTCATAGATCATCAACAATCTGGAGATAAACCTAAGCTAAAAAAACAAGGAAACAGTATAGGAATTGGGTGTTAGCGTCTAAAGCCCAGCGGTTTCAAGTAGACGTTGAAAACATGATGAAGGCCTTGGCGATAGAAATACTCGAGATCTCTGGAAGCTGCTTAATAATAATGCCACCTTCCAGCTGGCTTCTATGACAGCAGCAGTGCAACAGAGGGTCTGGATTTGATTTTTAATTTACCTTTTTCCTCCTCGGATCAAGCACGTGTGTCTACAGCACAAAAGAGCCCGCTGCCTTGGGTAATTGCATTCAATAGGGTGGATATATTAAATCAGATAAAAAAACTAAACCCTTGGAGAGCAGCAGGCCCAGATGGCTTAAATAATGACATAATCAAACAAAACCCTGAAGAATGGTCAGATTTCTGTATGATCCTGTTTACACAAATATTGGCAGTAAGAGAAGTCCCACCATCATGGAGGACTGGCCTTGTGGTCCCTATTTATAAGAAAGGGGAAAGGGACAATCCAAGAAATTATAGGCCCAGATTTACTGGAAGCTATAAACAGCCTTTACTCAGGGACCTCAATGCAGGTCAGATGACTGCTAAAGGGTTACTTTCAGCCTCGATTCCAACACGTAGAGGGCTGAAACAGGGTTCTGCGTTGGCACCCACAATCTTACATTTTTTCCTGTCAGACATGGCTTCCAGTCAAGAAGGAGTTATAGCCTTTCCGCCACAACTCTATAAGCAGAACATCCCTTGGGTCATGTACACCGATGATCTGGTGGGGATAGATCGAAGACCTATGGGCCTACAAAGGAGGCTCACTCATCTGAATACGTACTTTAAGACTAATAAGTTGAGAATAAACACAGATAAAACCAAAATTCTGGCATTTACCAGCGTCAGGAGGACAGCTAAACAGAAACTGTCATGGTACATAGGTACGCAGAAGATCGAGCACTTAGAGTCCATAACATATTTGCGTGTTTTGATTAACGACAATGTAAAGGAGAAGTTATGGACTGATGAGCTCAGGCGCAAATGTATTAGTTTAGCGACCCAAACCAAAGTGATACTAAGAAAATGTGGGAGATTCACACTCGTCCTTATTAAGGCCGCTCCAATTGTATTATATGGAGCGCAAACAGCATTGAGAGCCCCATCTTCCTTTTGGAACCTGTTGGAGGGGGGCTTCAATCTCTACAATCTATGGTTAAGTGGAAGTCCTTATGTCTTTACAGGAATAGTATTGGGGCGAGTAACCTCCCCCCCCGAATATACTGAGAGGCGATAGGAATGAATTGATGGTTTTGAGGAATGGGATAGTCGACTCCTGGAAAGTCAAGAAAAGAGAGGAGTTAGAAGCAATGGATGTGAAGGAGCATATTCTGTTAAATAATCTGGATAAAGCTAAAACACAGTTGAGAAGACTAGACTGGCTTGAGACCATGGCAATAAGATCATCATATAAAGTAGCCCTCAATCTTAATATGGAGCAGAAGGCCATTAATCAACTCCCAAAGTATCTTTAAAATTACCCTCTAATAGACATAGGAATGTCTTTTGAAGGCTAAGGTTAAATATCTTCCCCATGAAAGAAGTTCTTTGGACCAGAAGGGAGAAGGTGGTTTTAACGCCCTCTAATAGGTTGTGTAAAACACAGGTAGAAACAACAAAACACCTCCTGTTGGCATGTGAGGCCTTAGCTGAGACAAGGAAGACATTTCTTAGTGATGTAGTCTCAGAGTACAGGTCTTTAACGAGTGAGGAATGGTGGGAAGGGTCCTTGTTGGGACAAACGGTGCCAGTGGTACTGGCAATATCGAAATTTCTATTTGACGTTTTAGAACTCAAATGAGGTATGGATGATGGTTGAATGGAGAGAGGCAGGAATAGTAGAATGGGGTCGAGGGAAGGGGAGTGCGGAATGATAGTCTATGAAATGGGGTATTATGAGAGGTTGCTGGATGTCAACCCCAATTTGAGGGGAAATTCATGATGCTTAACCTTGTTTCTTTCGTTTGCCCCTCTATACTTTTCACCCTCCTTCTGTTCCTTTTAATCTTCTTTTTATGGTTTTTAACGAAGATGTAATGATTGTTATTGATGAAGGAAATTAATCATGAAAGGTTTGGATTAAACTGTAACATGTTAATAAAAAAGAAAAAAAAGAAATGGGTCCACATCAATCAGTTGAAGAGCTGTCACCCCAGACAGACTTTTCGACTGATTTAAGAACCCAGTAAGGGCAGAGCCTAGGGACCATCTGAAGAATGAAAGGAAAGGATGGAAACCTGGATGGAGGATATCGCACATTAACAGGGAGTAAAAGAATTTATACTCACAAAGAATGTATAAAAATCAGAAAAAATAAATAATATGTGTAGAAATGTTCATGTAAGGGAAATCAATGTGTTATGTGATCTGTTTTGTTGTTCAAGTTGTATGCCTATTTACCGGGCAAAGAAGTACTGCATAATATACCTAACCTCTCTTTTACTCTCTGCAGACTCAATAACTCCTTGCATTCATAGCCTGAAGGTGGGAGGTTCCAAAAAGGGAGGGGTTGCAGGACCAAACCCCAAAAAAAGTTGAATGCAGACCAGAGCGCCACTCCTCAGGACAGGAAAAGAGCGGACACGCTCCAACGAGGAAATTCATGGAATGAGCCAAAGTAAAAAGAAAACAAAAACCCCACTCTCCCTTACTCTTTTCTACGGGTGAACCGAGTCAAAGACCCAGGGGGCAGGAGGACTTCTGGGGTTCAAAGACAGCCCCAGAGTGACAGAGAGGGAGAGGCCATGCTAGGCCCCTATTGTGCACCGAGTTGAAGGAGAGTGTGCCTTAGAACTGTGGTTGTAACTGTGTCCAATGGAGGCAAACAAAAAGACACAGGTGCTGCATATGCTGACTTCGTGTAAACGGGGGAAAGGCACCTTTTTGCAGATTCAAAACTGCTGCAGTGCACATGTAAAAATATGCGGTGAAAGGATAGGCATTTGAAAATTACCAAGGAAGAATGATGCCTGACATTTAAGAAATAAGGTCAAGTGACAGATTGCGTTTATCAGGAATAAAGAGACTTAATTTTCATCATATAAAATGGCAGCCTGTAAAGAGAAAGGCCTATTTTGTTTTTGTAAAAGTGAACACTGGATTCCTATGTTAACTGTGGCCTATCTGTGAGCATGAGATTCATACTAAATCTACCTCTGTTCTAATATAGTAGAAATGAAAGATGGTATTTATGAACAGCAGGCCTACATATAATTCTAAAATGTTACATGCAAGCACATCTTGACGATTTAAAGCTTTCTTTTCTGAAGGATGGATGCAGCTGGTGTTTTCCCCACTGGACTGTGCCTTTGAAAACTTGACCTCAAGACCTTTGGCTGAGGACCCCAAGGAAGAGACGGTCTGGATTTCAGTTTAAATGCTTTAAAGAAAAACCTTTGAAGCCCAGGAGGGGAGGGCCTGATTACATGGGTCAGCCAGATGTCGTGATCAGATCATAGAAGGGAAATTAAACCTAAGAATAGGTTGGGGCTAGATATGGAGTTACCTCACATGTAATGCATTTCCATATGTTTAACATTGAACACATTTTCTTCAATAAAAAGAGTGCATTTCCCTGAGCTCACCCCAGACTCATTTTAAAGGGGATAAAAAGCTGTTTGTGACCAAGTGAAAACACATTTTTTGTGATGGATACAACTTGAGTTATGAGAAAAATGATGGCCTTCCCGTAATTCCGAGGGAATAGAAAGCTGTTGTGATGATAGGTTATAGAAGTAAGGTTGGAATCAGGAAGGGGCAGATTTGTGACTATTTCGGCTCAGGAGCAAATCGTGAAAAATGTTAGCTCTGCCCAGGAAGGGCGTGCCGACATAAAATTAATATTGTCCGACTCGCCATAAAATATACAATCCAAAAATATATAGGTTCATGCATTTTTCTGAAAAATCAGGGTAGCTGCCACGTTGTGAGATTTTTCAACACAAAAAGGTAAACCCCACCTGTCATTTTTGGATGATATATTTTTCCTCCTCCCTCACCTTCCATAAGCCAGACCTCCCAACTTCTAGTCCTATCAGCAGCCAGTGGGCGTCTTGGTGGAAGGTGAAGGGAGAGTGCTGGCCAATCCATAGCATGGGAAATATGATAATAATGGAGTGTCACCAGCCCTATAAGAGCTCTGTTTTCTATCTGAGAGGGACTGACTTGCTGATCTTTCGTTCACTTTCTGACTCTTGGGACCTTTCTTTGGACTTTTGATTTTTCCCTTGTCTTTCCCACTCTATTGCTGGGCCTTAAACATTGCGTGGGACACAGAGACTGGGAAATCTAGAAGACACCTGGCCCCGCCATTTGAGGAGCCAGAGGAAGTCTGGGTGCTGGGGACTACCCTTGACTGAAGCCTTTTGACCAGATCTGTGCTGTCCTCAGAGGAGCCCTGCTGTTTCCCTGGATGCCCCATAATCAAGGCCTCCCATGTAAATATATGAATCTGAATGCCAACAAAAGCATAGGGGAATCTGCCAGCCATAATTTCCACCTCACATAGCGGGTAGTGGGGTGGAACTGGGCAGACCCTTGGCACATTTTATTAGATCATCTAATTTAAATTAATTCCACCATAGGAAATTACCCTATCCATTTAAATTGAATTGTATTGGGAACTGTCTGCCTTAATCCTTTCCAAATACATTGTGGGGAGGGGAGGAAGTTGTGAAGATCCTTAGCGCCTTGAATTGAAGTTAAATCAATTAATTCCCACATAGAAAGTCACAGTTGAGTGTTGTTAGAGTTTGAAACTAACAAAGTTCATGCCTAGTGTGTTAGAGCCGGTATAGATAATGAAGTACTTGGATGACTTTACCTTTCTGAAACCTCTGTCTTCTGTACTGAACGGGGTCGTCCATAATCTCAAAATAAGTAACCCTAAAACGCTGCTATTAAAGTGAATGGATAGGGTGCAAAACGAAATTTCCCATTTCTTTACTTGCATCCCAAAACGATTTTCCCAAAGCCCTGTATTTCATGCAAATAAAAAGCCCAAAATGATTTTGCCATTGAGTTCTTTAGCTGACTTTTCCTTTCATGCAAATAAAAAGCCCACAACGATTTTCCCATTGAGTTCCTTTCTTGAATTTGCCTTTCAAATAAAAAAAATAAAAAACGATTTTGCTAATATATTCCCACCCCCTGTACCTTTCCTTCAGATCAGAGAAGTCATATCTAATAGATGCCTGGAGGGTGGGGTTGCTGGAAGAAAGGAATATTGTGCCACACTAAGCAATCACTGTGTGTTTTGGATGTTTCCTATTGGTTAATTTGTGAGAAATCTGATGTAAATTGTGACTGCCAACTTCAGAATTGTACCTGTGTTATAGTATTTGGGGTTCATTAGAAATATAAGTCAGTCAATTAGTGCAAGAACTTTGAATTTGTGATATTGTGTAGTGCCACAACGTTGTTGGCTGACATTTTGGTTGCTATTACATTTTGTCAAACCTTAAATAAATATATATTCTTACTATACACTGGCCTGGTTCCTAGCTCATTGGTGGTACATAGGGCATTTGTTGGGGTGGTGTGAGACGGGTTGGAGGCCTCACTAAAGTTAAATCTGTATAAGCGATTTGGGTGCGCGCCACCTTGCTTGGGAAGGGGGGGGTGACTCCCTGAGTTGAGAGTGACCACCTGATTAATCATGACAAAGCACACCCAGTGCACCCAGGTGCACCCAAAGCATCCAGGAAGAGTACAAAAAGGTCACACCTTCCACAAATATACTTGCCTGCATCACCATGCTGCCACTAATCAAAGTCAGCATTGACATGCAGCTGCTCCATGCCAACAGTGCTGCAGGGGCTGGACTACCACTAGAGGGAACAAGACGTAGTGGAGAGGAGCAGGAGGATTGTGGGGAGGAGATGCCATGCAAGGTGTGCACCCATTGTTAGGCAAAATTGCATGCAGTACCCTCTGGGACCACCACATACAATTAGGACTACAAGGGCCAGTCAAACCAACCTTTGGTATAAATCTGTACCACACAGTTTTTGGTAGCGAGCTGAGCAGCCAGGCTTATCTCAAGAGTGATTGTGAGCAGTACAAGAAGTTACACAGAGGTTTTTCAATCACAGTGGTTCAAGTAGACACTTATAATCAAGGTTTCTTGGTAAAACACTTATTAATTTATTACACAATCATTTAGAAAACATTTCATTAGAAGGAGGCAACGTAATATTATAAACCAATACACTTCAATACAAAACTCTAAGATTTTGAGACAGTTTGAGCTCCCCTGAAGTAGGAGCAAAATAGCAGTTCAGTTACTTAGAAGTGGGCAAAAAGGACAAGGTAAGTAGAATAGATAACATATACTTGTTAAACAGTGCAAATAGTTTCAGTTCAATTCAAGTCAATAGGCCTAGCCCAAAGTCAATGGCTAGTGTTCTGGATGGGAAAGAGCAGTTCTGGTATCAAACAGTAAAGTCTTTGCAAAAGTTTGCAGAAGTAGTTTAGGTGAAAAAGGATCATATGTTGGGTCACAAGCTGATTGGGCCTGCAAGTTGGGAAAGTTTCACAAACTTTCACAGCGAGAGTGACATTCTCTCAATCGGGTTGGCACAGTACCTTAGTATGAAGAAACAAATGCAGCTGAAGTCGTTGGTTACTGGCAGTTCCTGCAGATCTCACTGTTCCTGAGCCTCAGTCGTGGGGACAAGAGGGAGGACGTCGGGGGACTCATGCACTGCACGGGATCGTCGGAAAACACAAACAAAATGGATTCACTTCAGTTCGAGTAGCTGTTCTTTAAGCACACAAGCTGGTGTCCTTCCCCCTATTTAATCCTAACCAGCTTCGAGAATGGTAGCCAGGTGGCTTACAAGTTGATTGGTCCCACCAACTCAAAGGAAGAAGTCGTCCTTGAAGGGGCTTCTCTGTCGAGATGAACTTTGCAATTCAGACCTGCAGTAGGGCTTCACTGGCAAACCAACGGTCCAGGAGTTGCAGCAGCCGTCCTCTTCCAGCTCGTCTTCGGTTCTTTCGTTCCAGTGGTTGACTCTGCTTTCCAGTCCAAGAGACTCACCTTTTAAAGCGTTCTCTCCCTTTCATTCCAGCCTAGCTGTCACTCACCCAGCAGGGTGGCTGTCCTTGCAGGACAGTCAGCCAGCCAATCACGCAAGAGTGCATTTGGGTCTCCTAGGCGACTAAGCACAGGGAGTTTCGGGCACCTCCCTCACTTCCTGGCCACCCCAGAAACTCAGACGCCAGAGGTGGTCTTCACTCCTGAAGCCCGCCAAAGGCACACAAACAAATGGACCAAACCTGGTTTGGCGTGTAGAGACAAACACTACAAGGACCTTTCCAAAAAGAAATGGCAAAAAAAGAAGACCGGGACCTGTTTAAACAAAGGGGCTTAAGGCGCCATCTTGAAAAACATGTCTCCTGTGATTTTTAGCTACCTGTGTTCGCGGTCGGGAAAAATCATGGTAGTTCAGTGTAAAACCACTGCCACCAGCCTTTTCAATAGGAAAGGGTAGCATTTGACTGCTACATGAGTATTTAGACAATGGGGATACTAGGTAACCACTCCAGCACTCCATTGTAAGATGGTGTGTGGTGGGTCTATGAATTTGGAAAGACTAGTAAAGTCAATTTCAGTTTACATTCGCTGGGAAACAGTAATTTATCCCAGAGAAGGTATTTAAACCTTTGGGAAGTCTAAAGAACATCCCTGTGTCACTGCACTGAGGGTGCTGTGTAACACACATGAACAGATGATGCCTGTGGAGTTCTCTAAAACTCCATAATCAAAGAACACAAGTGTAAAACACACATCAAAACACATGAAAGAGTGGGAAAAAAGGCTCACAATCTTTCCAGGTAAAGAATCAAGTCCTCAAAAATCCAGTGCTGGGGGTATCTAAGGTGAAGGGAATTTTCACATTTATGAGAATTCTCCCTAACACCCATACCATGTGAAAGGGCTACACCATGGACCCTAACTGACACACACATCCTCACCCTCTACCGCCTAAACAAGAAGACCATTGCAGACCTCCTCAACCAGAGCCAGGATGACATAAGGAGCAGGATTGCCATCAGGACAGCCATACCACCGATTGTAGAGTTGGTGTTGGTGTTGATCCTGCACCTCCTTGACACTAGCACATTCCATCACACTGTGAGCCAGCTGCATGGCATTTCACAGCCTGCATTCTCCAATGTGCTGGGTAAGGTGCTGAACACATTCCTGAGCCATGTAAGACAGCACATGGCACTTCCCACCATCCTGGCACAGGTGAACGCTACAAAGGCAAGATTTTATGCCATGTTCTGCATGCCCAATGTGGTGGCAGCCCTGGACTGCATGCATCATGCATTTAGAGCTGGTGGCCTTGGTGGAAGTCTACAGGAACCACAAGCAGTTCCATTCACTTAATGTTCAGGTCACCTGTGATGCAGATCTCACGATCACCCACTGCTGTGCCCGGTTCCCAGGATCAACACATGATGCCATGGTCCTGTGGAACAGCAAGCTGCCAGCGTACATAGAGGGGCAAAGAGGCCAACAGACCTGGGCACTGAGTGAGTACATGTTCCATCACACTAACCTTGCTGTACAAGTGGCATGCAATGGGGAGGAGGTTACCCACACATAGAGATTGCATGTCCTGACAAGGCCCCATGTATGCAGGACCCACCCGCACACGCAACACATGACATGCTGCAGCCCACCGTAGTAGGACATGACTCATGATGCAGCAGTGAAAGGCCAAAGCATGCTTCCCCAACCGGCAGCCACACACACTGGACTACAGGTACCAGAATGCAACATCACACATCCCATTACATGCATGGTCTGCAAGGGTGGGTGGCAGGCCCATCTAGGGTGTCCAAAGTATGTCCAGTGGATGCCCCAAGAGCCATCGAAGAAGTGCAAAGATGACAGATGGCAACAAACCCAATGACCAAGGTTACTGTCCATGCAAAGTTAAACCACACATTACAAAATGTTCACAAGGCGAGTAGTTGCTACTAGGGCACCCTAGGAGTCTGAACAGCCTGCCCAGCCCCAGACACTCATGGTGTGAGCTGACGGGGGTACGGAGGTAGGGAACGACCAGGGGTGTCAGTCATGTCCGCCATGTCAAGGCTGAAGAACACTGCCATACATGTAATGACATCCTGATGAACTGCACCTGATGGACATGACACTGGCATTTGACATGGCATGTAACCAGGGAACCAGGTATTTGAATCCATCAACTGATCCACAAAGATGTATGTGTAAACCAGGCCCCCATAAAGAACCATTCATGGGGGAAATGCACAGTCCCAAACCACCCAACATGGCATGCTGCCCTGTCAATCACCGACCATGGAAGCTACACGTGTCGGCTGTGAGCTGTGTGCAAGATGTACCATGACAGACCGAACGTTCCCCACCCCCGAGTAGTTGACTCCACATGCAAGGGCCTGAATGTGAAATAGTGTAACACTGTAGTGCAATGACACTTGGGACATGTATGTAATTGTAATTGTTTATTTGTACAGCGCTTATACACAAGTGAAGTGCTTCAAAGCGCTTCAAGGCGGGAAGGGAGCAAGGGGATATAGTCATTCTTAGGCCTTGAATTTTCCCAATGATCTAACAGAAATAATAACTAGCGTTCTAGGCCTGACAGCATTTCTCGTTGTGCAAATGGATGAGGTGTTTCGGTCACAACCAAGCTAGGGAGAGCAGACAGAGGGGTGACAGGCAAAACAAACTTACTAGGCCTAGTACATACAGGTCATGCAAGTGTGCAAACGGGAGTACAAGGGAAGGGGAGAGGGGAACAGGTGCGGCCAGTCATGCCGAGCCCCGGGTTAAGTGCAGAGAGGTTACCCCTCTGGTTACCCCTCAGGGTTAAGTACAGAGAGGTACCCTACTCATGGAAAGTATACTGAAAGTACATTCATGCTGAGCATAGTGCTGGGACCTGGAGGCAAGTGCAAAGAATGGCAGGGGTGCCTGGGACCTGTGGAGCTCTGGAGGTGCACCAGGCAACCAGTCCGCAAACTAAACAGTTAGGGGGAGAAGGAGGAGGGAAGCAGGAAAGAAAGGAAAGGAGGTTAGCATGGGAGAGGGAGAGAGAAAGAGGGCGAGAAGAGGCAGGTCTTGAGGAGTTTCCAAAACTTAAGGATGAGAGTGGCAGAGAGGCTGTTCCAGAGGGAGGCACCTCTATGCACAGACTGTCTATTGAGATGCTGCTGTTACAAAAAACTCATACACAGATCACCATGATTGACACATATTTCTCTTCCCCTCGCAGGTGACTCTGGATACCCACAGCTTCTGTGGTTGATGAACCTCTGAGGAATCCATGGTGCCACAGGAGGTGGCATACAACCGGGCCCATGTTCGGACCAGGGTGTCAATTGAGTGCACCTTTGGCCTGTGGAAGGCTTGCTTCTGATGTTTACAACCGACAGGTGGTGAGCTCATATACAGGCCAGAGAAGGTGGGCCAGATTGTGCTGCCATGTGCAATGCTGCATAACATCTGCATTCAGCGCAACATACCCCTGCCCCCAGATGTGGACATGCCACCCCCTGGGGAGGATGACATGGTGGCTGCCGATGCCATGCATGCACGCATTGAGTGTGTGGAGACCAGGCTCGGGAGACTGACTCGCCAGGAACTTTTTGGGAAGCCACCAAATTCTGTCCATATCAGGGGTTGTCAGAAGCTGCTGCTTTATGCTATAACGTTACCTACGCAGCGCTTCTTCACGCCCATGTTCTTTCCTCTATTACCCTCTAGCCCTGTAGCAGTGCCGGAGCTGCAGAGCGGGCCAAGCCATTGGCCGAGCCGTCCTGGTGCCGACTTCAAGCTCAGTTAGGCACAGCATCAAGTCTTGCCAGTGGTGTTTTTTTTCTGTGGTGCTCCATGTCGTAGTGGGTGCATCCTGCAACAAGTGTGTGCTCCCCTGTTTTTGACAACCTGGTAGCCAATAGCCAGTAGGTTGCACGGGGCACACGTGGTCAGAGGGTGCTCGGAGAGAAAAGCTTAATCTTAATCCAATCCGAGTTATCATCTACCTCTCTTGACCTGGTCCCGCCACGTCCCAGAGAGTTGTGACCCATCTTTTATGCCACGGCCCAAGCAAATCGCTGGGCTCTATAGAGGGTTGTGATCAATGTTCCCTCTAAGCTGTGCGCATGTGCGCTTGCCCAGCTTCCTTCTGAGTGCCGCTCAGAAGATTTTTAGCAGCGCACACAGACAATTCTCACCTATTCAAAAAGATTAAATAAGGCACAAGCCACAGCAATTATCTGACATTTTCTTTCTCTAAAAATAACTAACAAGTCTTGATATTCCAGCTCACATATAGGATACTGGCAGTAAGTAATCAGACTACGTGGATGTGTAACCTTATCCCACACTTCGTCTTCTTTGTACATATGACACGCAAGTGCTTTGAAACGGTCCTCTTGCAAGTTAACGCATTCTAAAACTCAAATATGAAATTTCCCTCTAAGGATTTTGAGAAGCCCAATGTGATGCACAGAGCCTCCTACTTTAGCGTTGCTACCATTACCCAGTAAGTGGAGAGCAACATTGCAATATCATTTACTTGGCCTACAAGGGATAATGGGTATGGACTATGCCTGGCATTATGGGTCTATAGTATCAGGGCACCTTTTCACACAATCTGCACCGTTTCCAAGTGTTCAGAGATCCATTGGGCATAGACCTTCACACATTATATGGTAAACCACTGCCAAACAAAAACTGTTTCACTGAGCACTTGTGTAATCCTACACATTGATATAAAGGTGGGGTATGCTGCAAACAATCTTGTATGCACTGCAAAATAATTGTGTACATGCAGTCATGACAGTCTTAGAATGCACACAATATCATTTTGAGGCATATGCCTTGCTTGCAGAGTGTCTGTAAACGGCCCAGTGATTGTTTACTGCTACAATCCATCACTTTCTACAGTGCTCTATCAACTAGGATTGTAGGCTAGCAGAGCGTCAGGAAAGGGTATGGGCAGAAGGGCACAGGTGCACACTCCTTGCGGGTAATTAACAAAGTAGCAAATTAAAAAACCAAGCCAAATGTTTTGCCAGTACAGTGAAGGAAATGGGTTTCTTGTTTGCTAAATATAGACGATTCTAGTAACATTTGAACCTTCTTTTTCTTTCAATGCTCAGTTGCTCTGGGCATTTCAATATAACTATGTGCTTATATGTATCGTCTCTAGCATCTCCCTGCATCAGGGATCCCTAGTTACAGAGGAAGGCACTTAATCTGTTGCATCTCTGAGAATTGATGCTATTAACTTAAAAGGCATATACATGTGATTTTCTTCAAGAGGGATCCATAATAAACCCAAATAAGGCTCTGGTTTAATTTTGCCTTAGCTGTGGTGCGAAGGGTGGGCAGAACTATAGACGTCATTATGTTCCCTGTCATTTCACTTTCTATGTCAGGGTTACAAGCAAGGCTCTAATCATATTTTGCTCCCTACTTGGAGTCAAATGATTTTTCAGGGAGTAAAAAAGTAACTAGCTTTGCCAATAGGGTTAGTTTGTGCGAATTAAAAGGTGTTCTTTCCCCTTAAAATTCCTCTTGGGATCGGGCATTAATATCATTAGAGTTTCTTCCTATGCCACTATTCTGCTGGTCACTGATTCAAACAAATATCTCTGTAGCTTTGTGGGTTGAAGGGGAAGGCTCCTATATGTTCATTGTTTTCATTGTTGTTAGGCACTGTTGGGGAGAATTTTAATTTCTGTGCCAATTCCCCTTAAGCTTGGAGACCTCCAGCTCTTTTGCTGGATTCATGTTTTTTTATCTTTATTCCTGAGTGAGTGGAGCCTTTTTTCTCACTCCCTCGTGTGTTTTCCTGACTATGATTTTCTATGTTCCTTACTGTTTTATGGAGTCTTGTACACTTCATAGGCATCTGCTTTTGCATTGTGACACTCAGCACCTTTTGTCCAGTGCCACTGAGAAGTCCCTTGGACTTCTAATGTTTAACTACATTTTCTTGGGTGAACTACTATTCCCAAGAATAGTAAGATGACCTCTGTTTTACATACCTTTTACTTTATGGGTCCAGCACACCAACCCTATGTGGAGTGCTGGGGGCAGGGGGGTTACATAGTAATTCCATTAACCCATTCCTCATGTAACATTTTGTGGTTGCCAGTCAAAGGATCGAATCTAAAGGGTCGACAGGTCAAAGGATCGACACCAAAGGGTCGACAGGTCAAAGGATCGAATTGTTTTATTTATTTTTTTCACCTATTTTTTTTTGGGGGGGTCCACCCCAACCCCCTTTTTTTTGCTAAAACCCACTTTTTTTCCCTAAACGAAAACCTAAAAAAATATATATAATTAAAAAAAAAAGAAATCGATCCTTTGACCTGTCGACCCTTTTGATTCGATCCTTTGACTAGACACCACATTTTGTTACACTAACTCACTTGAATGGCTGGTGGCTGTGGTTTCATTTTTACTACCTAGTGACATGTATCTGCAGGCTAATACCTCAGCTGCATTGCTGCACACAAGGGTGACCATTTTCTCAAAATGTCCCCTGTCTTCTTTTTTCGCCATTTCTTGTTAGTTCTTTTCCTCCAGGCTTTTACTCTGTTGTTTTCACTACATCGTGAAGGCAACAAGCTGCAACACTTAATTCATTCTCAAGGTACTGTGGTGGTTGGGGTATTTTAACCTTTTGCCATTTGGGGTGCTTCCTATCTTTGGGAGTGCAATTTAACCCTACACTGAGTTGACCTCTACTTACCTGCATTGACCTTACAGCTTTTGCTTTCTAAAGGTGACTCCTCTTGCGTTGCTGTGATTTCTCTTTTGAACACTGACTATTTAAGAACATTTTTCTAATAAGAAGAGTATCAGAACTTTGACTTTGTCCATTGGCTTTGGCTGTCCTGGCTCCCCAAACGCCTCCTTCTGAACCTATTGGCTTTGGTAGTGCTTGTTCCCTTACAGGTTTTAAATATTGAACACTTTAATGCTGGGATAATTGACTGCCTGCATCCCTTTGGGAGAATCAAATTGCTCTAATAATGTATTAGTCTTTTCTGATATAACCCCAATCTTTACTTTCTTTAAAAACTCAATATTGCAAAGGTGATACTATATAAATGCTATACTGACCTCAAATGATGTCACCTCCGGGTGCTGGAACATGCGTATCATATAAATGACTTATTCACCTGCTTTATTGTTCACTGTTTGAATTGAATCCTAACTTGGGGTTAATGTTACAGCTAATAACTGCTTTTAAAAGAATGTTTTAAATATTGTTGTGTATAAATAAATAAATATGTAATATATAACTTTAAGTGTGTAGGTGTTTAATTGGATACTTGTATTTACTGGTTTCATTGCACAGCTCTACAGCTCACATTAACCCTCTTAAAATAAGCCTGGCTGCTCAGTCACACTACCAACGTGTGTAGTACAGGCCTATATTAAAAGGTGGGTTACCTAATACCAAGGAGATAAGTCTTGTGTAGTCCCACACCAGTTGAACTGCACTAGTTCTTACCCAACAGGCATGTTTTCCTTTTTTTGGGGGAGGAGTAAAATGGATAGTGTGTACATGTCTCTTAGTTGTAAGACTGGTGTTTTCACAACTCATAGGACAACGTAATGTGGATAGTAAGCAGAGGCACAAGCATTTTGATCATCATATTCAGAGGTGCAGTTATTCTGATGCAATTATCATTCTTACACAAATTATTAGCAGCATGTTCTCCTGCCCCTTGTATTACTTCATTAAAGTGGCTCTGGAACTCCTATTGGCATGTTTTTTGACAGATTTCTTTTAATTGGCATTAATTAATCTGCAAATGTTGTATTCTGTCTGAATTCATTGACAGCCTGATCGTTATGTGTATTACAAAAGCATATATCTCTTGTTGTATTTTTCCTGTGGCATAAAACGGACATTTTTCTCTGCACATACAGGTGGTGGCTGTGGCATGGCACTGGACGCTGCAATGACAGCTGTGTCACCTGCATGGCTGGTGGAGGGCCACTGAGCACTGCCATGGGGATTGTGTTCCCCTCAGGTCTTGCTAGTATTTTGCTTGAACTCGTATAACATCTACATATGTACCAGAACCTGTTGTTGTGGGTTTTTGGGTGGGCTAGAGTGGTGGGCTTGAGAAATAATAAAGTTGTTGTTAACCTATTTTTGTGGAAAGAATTGAATAAAAAGGGATAAAAAAATGCTATGGGGGAAATTATGTAAAAAGGGTACCTTTTGACATCATTTGCCACATAGCATTTTTTAATGCTATGGTTAAGGAGTTGTGCCTCCATATGCAAAGGTGGGGTCTAGAAATCACACAGCTTAAGGCAGGTGCAATTCACAAGCAAAAGCTGAAAAAGAAAGCCAAAGTTTTGGCATTTGAACAGGCCATGATCAGTATAACTAATTTGTTCTCACTGAGATATCGAGCTACCGCTCGTGGCTCTATATCTTTGAGTATGTCAGTGAGCACAATTTGATTTCCAGCCCATGGGCGGATAGTGACCATGGTGAGACTAAATATCTTAACGTTAAGGGACAGAATGCCTTGGCTTTTTAAGAATAAGCATTGCTCTTGCAATAGTGGGGCGATTGAGGATTTACTGTTATGTTGTTGTTGAATTTAAGTTTGCTGTTATGATGCTGTTGAATTTAAGGAGCTCTCACTTTATTTATAACAACATCAGATCAGTCTTGGAGGCTAGGAAGTTCATCTTGTCATGCACTGAGAGTTGGTTTGTATCTGACCTGTGTGAATATGTTAGTGATTCTTTTAACAGTTTGGGCAGGAAGTTTTAATGCAGTTTTGTGTGCAAGATGACATTTAATGAATTTCAGTTAACTGTACATTTTGAACTGGCGCGCACTTTATGTAGTTGTACTTTTTTTAAAACTTTGTTTTTATTAAGCATTGCATCATCCAACATAACTGCCAGGACGCTCCTGGCAAAAAACATCTAATATATGAAATAGAAAAGGAAAATGCCATTTTTCATCCCCTTCCTCCTCCCCCCCCCGCACATAAATTAACCAGGCTCCACCGGGCCATAGGTTTAAGAGGCAAAGAGATGGAACTAGACACTTGATACATTTTCCAGGGTGACTAAGACAGTGGGGTCCAATCCTATATCAATGGTATAAAGCTATAGAGAAACAAGTAATGAACAGTGGAGGCTAAGATATAAAGGCACAAACAGCACCACAGGGTTAAAGTCTCATGGCTTCGCATTCATTATTCAGAAGAACGATAGCCCAGTCCTGCAAGAAAGAAGGCATTGTATGGTTGGTTATAATTGACAGTTTCTCATACATAAAAATGGCTGATAGCTTATTGAGCCACTCTGCCTTGGAGGGAGCAGAGGTGCTCTTCCACTTCTGGGCCAGCACCAGTCTCCCCGCTCTCAACACTGCCAATACCACTTTAGGGAAGGTATACAGCTCAGAGTCTGGCATGGGGGTAGCTAGGAGGATCTCCAGAGGGAGTAGGGATGGGCTCATACCCACAATATCTTTAATCCAGCTGAGCAGATCAGCCCAGTACACCTGAATCACCGGGCATTCCCACCACATGTGGTACCAAGTACCGCGTTGCAAACAATTCCTGGGGCACAGTGGGGAGACTTTTTCAAACATCATGGACAGGGTGGCATGGGGTCGATGCCAAGAATGAAGGATCTTGAAGCTGTGTTCCATAGCCGAGGTGTATAAAGTCCCCGAAAAGATAGATTTAAAGATCGCCCTCCATGTCGGTTCTTCAAGGGTCAAGCCCAACCTTTCCCCCCATATCCGTTTAAACGGCGGCCTGCCCTCTAATTTAGCTGTGATAAGAACTTTATAAATCTTAAAGAGGGAGCCCTTCCTGGTCGTGGATTCCACCAGAATGTTTTGAAAGAGGGTCAAGGGGCAAGTCATGTCAGCCAACCATTTGGGGTGAGTGAGGATCCCCTTGAGTGGCAGATATTCAAAGACGGGGGTGGGGGGTTGGCCCCCATCGCCTCGGACAGTTGGGTGTACCCAATAAAAACATCCTGGCGGAAGAGCTGAGCAGCTCTTTCCAACCCCTTGTCCGACCATGCCTGGGTATCGCAGAAACCCCTAGCTCTGAGATTAAACGGGGGACCCCAAAGAGATGACAAGGGGGAGGGCCAAGAAGAGAGTTGTTTATTATCTTTATTCGGCTTCCAGGGTGCCCAAAGGACAGCCAGCTTTGGGTGGGATCTGAACTGCGAATAGATAGTTCTTTGGGAGGCCCAAAGGAGATCCCTAACTTTTTTCTGGTGGGTTTGCATGTCCTCCACATAAGTCCAATAAGTCCCCAGGTCATCTCTCATGTGTTCTAACATCACCCTTAGCTGGGATGCCTAATGATATAACCTAAAATCAGGAAGACCAAAGCCTCCATGGGTTTTCGGAAGTGTTAAGGTTGAAAGTTTAACTCTTGCCCTTTTGCCATTCCAGATGAAGCAAAGAACTCGAGTGTGTAGCTGCTCAAAAAAGGCTTCTGGGACAATGCAGGGAAGGGCCGAAAAGAGGTAGAGCAAGCGGGGCAGAATATTCATTTTAACCGTGACCATACACCCGAACCAGGAGAGAGTGAGGGGTGCCCAGCGTACAAGGTCACCACTGATCTTTGCCATAATTGGGGGAAGGTTAGCATCAAACAGTTTACCTAGGTCTCTAGGGATAGTAGTGCCCAAATACGTGGTGTCCTCCCGTTCTGTTCACATTCCCTGCACCTCAGATTCTTTGCTGACTGCATAATCTATAGCTCCCATCGGCATTATACAGGATTTGGTTTCATTGTCCTTGAGCCCCAAAAAGGACCCAAAGAGGCTAATAAGCTCAAGCAACCTGGGAAGGGAATCCAGAAGGTTAGTCAAGTACGCCAGAATATCATCTGCAAACAGGGATAATTTGAATTCACAGTCCCCACAGTGAACTCCCGAGATCCCACTGTCAGCCCTGACCGCAATGGCCAGGGGTTCCATCGTCAAGGCATATAATAGGGGGGATGGAGGACATCCCTGGCGGGTGCCTCTGGAAAGCTGCAAAGATGCAGAGGTAGAGCCGTTAACCAGAACCCTTTCCAAGGGGCCATTGTATAGAGCAGAGATCCACCCACAGAACCTGACACCCAGTCCCATTTTTTGGAGCACCTTCCCCATATAAGGCCACTCGACTCAGTCAAAGGCCTTTTCTGAGTCAAGGGAAAGGAAATAGGCCTCCAAATCTCGACTTGAAGCTTCGTGCATGAGGTCCAGATTTTCCTCACATTATCCGACCCTTGACAACCGGGAACAAACCCGACCTGGTCTCCGTACACCAAGGTCGGGAGGAGTTTTTCGCCAACCTATTGGCTAGGAGCTTAGCCAGGATTTTAACGTCCATGTTGAGAAGGGAAATGGGGCGGTAAGACTGGCATTGGGAGAGTTCTTTACCCTCCTTGCGCAGAACCGCAATAAGGGCGGACATCATGGATTGCGGGAGGGCTACTGTTTCAAGGGCAGAGTTAAACATCTTGGCCATGAATGGGGCTAGGATGGATCGATACGTTTTATAGAAGCTAACCGTGAAACTGTCATCCCCCGGCGTAGTGCCGTCTTTCAGGGAGGATATTGTGTCAATTACTTCCTGGGAGGTTATGGGGGACTCCAGTGGACCAGCACTCTCTGGGGAAACACAAGGGATGGGAAGGGAGTCGAAGAATCGGTCCACGTCAGCGCCATCCCCTCTGTATTCTGAGGAATACAGGCGCTCATAGTACTGTTGAAACTGTTCTGTTATAGAACCATCATTTAAAATGTTCTCCCCCCTCGGGGGAGGAGATGGAATTAACTCTTCTACTGTTCCTGAGTTCCCTCAGCCCCCAGGCTAGGATCTTATCCGCCTTTTCCCCCTTTTCCATGTACTTCTGCTTTAAGAAGGCTACCTTCCTTTCCGTTCGACCCACCAAGATGGTTGCAAGTTTAGATCTAAGACTCTGCAATTCCGCCCACTGTCCTGGGAACATCTGCGTCTTTAATTTTCCCCCTGGTTGAATAGTGGCAATCTTCTCTCACAGCTTTTTCTCCTCATAATACCTATCTCTCTTTTCCCTTGAGCCCATCCCCGTAAGGGTACCTCTGATTGTGGCTTTGAAGGCATCCCAGACTCCCCTGACACCCACCTCCCCATTGTCGTTGATAAGAAAATATTCTTTAATGGCAGCCAAAAGGGCCTGCCTCAGCTCTTTATCCTGCAGCAATGTGTCATTGCACGTCTACCGGGACCCAGGAGAGGAGGGGGGAAGAATGCCCAAGTTGACTTTGAGCATGTCATGGTGGGACCAAGGAATAGCCTCCACCCCAAACTCAGTGACATGCTCTCAGAGCGAGGAATCAACCAAAATATAATCAATCCTAGAGAACGCTGAGTGAGGTTTAGAGAAAAACGTGAAATACGGATCTTGAAATTGTCTGGGAGTGTGTGAGTCCAATAAGCCCATTATTCCGAAGAGATGTGGCCGCCAGCTTTGTCTGATGTCGCAGATCAGAACATGGATTGGATGACTTCCTATCTCTGTCCAGACAGAGAACCATATTGAAATCCCCAGCCACCAATAGGGTCCCTACTGTGAATCCCATAATCACCTCCCTCATCCCCTCCCAAAAAAGATCTTGCACCTGATTCAGGGCGTATATGCACACCAGGGTAAATACTTCCCCTTTAACCATAATATATCGTCCCTCTGGGTCGAGTCTTTGTGCCTTGGGAGAAAAGTGGGCTCTAGGAGAAACCAGAAGTGCAACCCCACGTTTCTTTGCTATGTAGGGAGAATTAAACATATGATGCATGGGCTTAGCCCTAAAGTTCGGTTCTTTCCCCTTAACCCAGTGTGTTTCCTGGAAAAATAGAAGTGTAGTTTGAGTCTAGAGAATTCTCTCACCATCATTGACCTCTTAGTGGGTGAGTTTAACCCTCGCCCATTCAGAGACCCCACCGTCAGGGGTTGAAAGGAATCATCCATCACAAAAGTGGAAATATCTCTTAGCTCCTACGGAGGAGCCCCTTGTGTCTGTCCCATCACCCCGCCTCTGTGTCCAAAAATCACTCATGAAAAATCCCATGGAGCCATTACCTCCTAGGAGATCTGGCAAGCTTGAAAAACCACTCCAAAGAACTAACTCTAGCAATCCCTCCCACCCCCCACCCTCTCTTTTCCTGAACGCCTGGACACCAAGCGACTTCAACTTGCCGCTAGACCAGGCCACTAGTGTCTCCCCCCCCCCCGGGCTCACAAGCTCAACATTATCAACAACAAGAGCCCCCCCCCTGAAACAGAATCCTACCAAAGCATAGACATAGCCTTAGTGAATCAAAGACTGATGGGTATGTGGCCCCTCGCACGGGCCTCGTCGGGACCACCCAAACAGCTTTCGTGGACTCTGATCTCCCTTCACATGTGGGCGACCCCTGGCCACGATGAGAAAATCCTTAGAGATTAGATGCATTTGGCGATGCTCAGGCGATTCTCCTGAATTTCCTGTGCCCACAGACTTTGCGTCTCTCCACGGATGACTTGAAGTTTGGGGGACCAGAAGGTGACCTTTCTCATCCAGCGACCGCAGGTTCCCCGTTCTGATCACCCAAGAGTTCCTGGGACACCCTGTTTATATCGTCCTCCGTCACCAAGGCATATTTGTAACCATCAAGTTCAAAGGAAAGTGAAAAGGGGTATCCCCATCGATATCTCACTCCTTTTGACTGAAGCATTTTCGTCAAAGGGGAGCAAAGCCGACACCTTGCTAAAGTGAAGGCTGACAGGTCCTGATAGATTGAAATTTGTGCACCTTCCCAATTGACAGGGCCTCTCTTATGTGCCAGTTCCAGGATCTTACTTTTCCCTGAAAAGTAGTGAAACCGCACAAGGACGGATCTGGGGCCCTTGCCACAAGCACCATCTCTGTGCGCTCTGTCGATGGTCGGTTCGTTAATGTTGGCGTTGTCAAAAAGAGTTGTGACAACAGCGTTGATAGCTTTAATGATGTCAAATTGGGTTTCACCCTCCCGTTGCGGAAAGCCTAGGAATCGTAGGTTACAGCGGCGCTCCCTATTTTCTAGATCATAAAGTTTTAGAGTGCACTTCTCTTCCCTTCTTACCAGCTCCGCCAGACGCATATCAAACTGGCTCTCAAGTAAGTCGATAGACACCGTAGTAGCCTCCACGGCTTGCACCCGATGGTCAATGGAATCAACTTTTTTGTCAAGGGTGTCTAGCCGTACAGCAATGTCTGCTCTAAAGCCACAGATTTCCTCCAACAGGGCTGTCATGCCCTTGGTGACTGAGTTGGTGTCGATAGGCTCTGGATGGGATGAAGCCGCCATGCCCGGGGACGGAGGGAGGCAAGTTGAGGTGTACTGGAACTTATGGAGAGAATCAGCCCAGCTCATAAGGACTTCGGCAGGCTGGGGAGCAGTCCGGGCCTCCAGCAGGGCTTTGCAGAGAGAGGGCAGAACAGAGTCCCAGGCTAGTACTGTGAGGGAGTGGCCAAGAGCTCAAGGAAGGAGCAATGCAAGCAGTAGGGCCAAGAGTGGGGGGCCAACGGACTAGGCCTACCTGGGGGCCCCTACGCTGATACTCTGTGCGCCAAGCGGATGTCTCCGTCTGGGGACAGCGGGCTGGGGACGGGGGAGCACGGAACACACCTCCCCCAAGTCCGGGGGCTCATGTGGACTTACAGCAGATGTGTGGGAGTTCGTCAGCAGAAGTGTGAGCTGGCGCGTGGGAGCGGGCACCAAGGAGACCAGCCCCGCAGTAGGGGAGCTGGGGGGGCCAGGCGCAGGGGCTATGAAGAAAGTGCGTTCTGGAGAAACAGTAGCCGGCCCAAGCGAGCAGAGCTGGGGATCCACGCTGAAAGGAGTCACTGCACTATACCTGGCTCCTGCTGCATACACCCCCACCCCAACCAGCAGCACCCCAGGAGCAGGTTTAAACTACCCAGTACAGGCGCCAGACAGGTGGCTGGGCTCTGGGCCTCTCTCGCCTCGGGAGCAATAGGGAAGACTGGACGATCCCTCCGGATATTAGGAGGAAGGGGTGGGGGCCCCCAGCCCCAACCTTACACTTAAAGGGGGCTCCCCAGCCCCTCGATGCGGCTCTCCTGTGCCTTTCGCGGGCAAGTCCTCGTGGCCCAGGGTCTGGATTCTCGGCAGCCACCCGCCTCACAAGGGGGAGACGTGGGCCCACAAACATCGGCGCGGCCAGACACCGGGATATCCAGGCTCCGGCAGAGATGAAGGAGCCGAGATGGAAAAGGCTCAGGAACGCAGGGATGTACTCGCAGCAGCCGCTCCTCCAGAGTTCAGCCGTCACGGCTATTGGATGGGAAGGAAATCCTACAGGCAAACAGAGGACAGGAATCTCTCTCCTCAGGTCTGATGAGTGAGCGGGAGCTGGTGTCAGGCTCGAATCTCCGCTCCCCAGAGGGCCGGGGTTTTTCTCATCTGGTGCTTGGGGGGTTCACTCAGCCCCTCGAGGGGATAAGGCTCCGCTCCTGGGTGGGGTGGGGGGCTCAAGTCCCTTTCCGAGGACACAAGGGAGGAGACCGACACAGATGGATCAGTGCATCTCGGCCCCCCCTGGTGGATCGTAGTTGTACTTTATTGTATTTTATCCTGTATTTATTTTATTTTATTGATGTAAATGGCAGAAGCCAAATAAAGTATTACTGACTAACTAAACTGCACTTCCATTGCATCTTTGTATGTATCTAATTTCTTGCACACAATAAGGAATGTGCGGCCATTGCTTGAAGTGAATATAATTTTATCTTGCAACTTGCAACGTGTAACACCCTCAGTACAACACCCTCAAAACACCCTCCCCAATGATCCACCTTCAAAACACCCTCCCCAATGGTCCACCCTCAAAACACACTCCCCAATAACCCTCCCTCAAAACACCCTCCCTAATGACCCACCCTCGAAACATCCTCCCGAATGATCCAACCTCAAAACACCCTCACCAATGACCCACCCTCAAAACACCCCAGCAGTGTCTGATTGTCATTTCCTGCCCCTCTTCGGATTGGGGCTCTTCTCCTGCTCCTTGGCAGTGAAGTGGTGCAGTGAGTAATGCTTTGGGGTACTGGGTAGGGTACCCTATGTGGAGGTCACAGAGGTAGATGGCTCAGACCCCTGCGCCTGGATGTACTGCAGGGTTAGCTGGATGGCCTGGTTGAGCGACTCAGCAAGAGCCGAGGATGCATCTGTGTGCTCTCGCACTCTCTGTCCCAGTTTGACCATGACTGTGGTGACGTGGCCGAGTGACCAGGCAATCCTGTGGGTACACCCCTGTAGGCAGCTGTATGTATGATTGCCTGCTGCCCCTCAATGCCATCCAGCCTCACACATATTGCGGACATGTTGGTCACAGGCAGTGCTGGTGGGCTGTGTGGGCTTTGTAAATGCTCCAGGCTGAAGCATGGTGTGGTATCCGCCATGACGTAGTCATACTCCTCCTCCCCCTCTTCCTCATCTGTGGTAGGGACATGGGCCCTGCCGCGGTGTGCCAGTGGCCGTACTCCATGCAAAGGGGATGAGGGCATGCTGGACCCCTGAGGTCTGTGACCCACTGCTGGGACTTCATCGGTGCGTGCCACTACAGGTGGTGGCTGTGGCATGTCACTGGGAGCTGCAATGACAGCTGTGTCACCTGCATTGCTGGTGGAAGGGCCACTGAGCACTGCCATGGGTCTTGTGTCCCCCTCAGGTCTTGCTAGTATTTTGCTTGAACTCGTATAACATCTGCCTGTGTACCAGCACCTGTTGTTGTGGGTTTTTGGGTGGGTTAAGGTGGTGGGCTTGAGAAATAGTAAAGTTGTTGTTGTCAACCCATATTTGTGGAAAGAATTGAATAAAAAACGATTAAAAAAAAAGAAAAAGAAAAAATGCTATGGGGGAAATGTCAAAAGGCAACCTTTTAACATCATTTCCCCCATAGCATTTTTCAATGCTATGGTTAAAGAGTTGTGCCTCCATATGCAAAAGTGGGATCTAGAAATCACACAGTTTAAGGCAGGTGCAATTCACAAGCAACAGCTGAAAAAGAAAGCCAAGGTTTTGGAATTTGAACAGGCCATGATCAGTATAACTAATTTGTGCTCATTGAGATATCGAGCTACCGCTCGTGGCCCTATGTCTTCGAGAATGTCAGAGAGCACAATTAGATTTCCAGCCCTAGCCACATAGTGACATTGGTGAGACTAAGGGCCTCATTCCAAGTTGGGCGGTAAGAGATACTGGGCACCGGTAAGGAGACCAGTGCCGGTAATCCCTTACCACCCAATTCCGAGGTCCCTTAGCGGGAACCGTAAAGAACGTGTGGTCTGACCACGCGTCCCTTAAGGGTCCCGCTAAGGGACCAGGGAGCTAATAACGGGCTTGCTAGTTGCGAGCCCGTTATTAGCGCCCTCCCCATTCCCATTGAGCCCTATGGGGGCTCAAATGGGAATGGGGAATGGTTTGTTCACTGGGGACTTACCGGTCCCTCCAGGGTCCCCATTGAACAAGACCGAACTCGGAAACGGTATGGGAGGCAGCCATGGTGCTAAGAGCACCACGGCTACCGCCCATCTCGTAATGACCCCCTAAATATCTTAACGTTAAGGGACAGAATGCCTTGGCTTTTCAGGAATAAGCATTGCTCTTGCAATAGTGGGGCCATTGAGGATTTACCCCACTTTTTGCTAATTTGTAAGATGCTGTTGGATTTAAGGAGCTGTCACTTTATTTATAACAACATTAGATCAGTCTTGGAAGCTATGAAGTTTGTCTTATCGTGCACTGAGAGTTGTTTTGTATCTAACCTGTGTGAATATTTTAGTGCTTCTTTGAACCGTTTGGGCAGGATTTTTTTCCCCAAATTCGACTTTATTGAAAATGTTTATAACAGTTAACGACATAACTTTGTGAGGCATACATTTGAACAGCTTTGCAAACCCCACTGGAGCCCCCAGCCTCTGCCTCAATCCCCTGTGTATCGTCTCTAAACTGCCCCCCTTGGCTCCCCCTCCCTATCGCTTCCAGCCCCCCTCACCCTCCTGGTACCCTAGCCTCTAACAAACACATTTTTCAAACTGCTATTTCCTACCAACCTTGTTAAAGCTATTAGCCATGGGCATTCACTGTCCCCTCTGTGGTCCTCCGTTCCCCTGTAACCTTAGTGTTGCAGACTCCCTTCGCTAGTTCTTAGTGTGTAGAGTCCCCTACCCCTACTTGCATTCTCTCTACTCCCCGCCCCGTACGCCTCTCTCAACCTCAGATACTTATCGACAAACCCTCCCCACTCAATCTCCGGCGGGCCCACCTGGTCGTGTAATCCGGCTGTTATCCGTTCCATAACATAGAGATTTTTCGCAACACTTAACTATCCCTTTTTATCTGGAGTCCGATGGTTTTTCCATTTCGTGGCTAGACATGCTCTTGCCGCTTGAAGCAAGCCTGAGGCTATCCAAGGTATCCTACCATATTCCCTTTCCCGCTCCTCCATTCCGAACAAGACTAATAGGGGGGACGTGGCTCGGCTGATCCCCTACAGCTCCTTAATCCATCCCAGGACTTCCTCCCATTAAACTTGCACCCTTGGGCAATCCCACCACATGTGCCAGTAGTCTGCCTTCTTTCCACACACCCGTCAGCAAAGTGGACTGGCCTCTTGATACATTTTAGCCAGTCTGACTGGGTTGAGTTGCCACCTGCTTGATGCCATGCTGTTTATATGGACTCGATGCAGAGGTCTGGTGAGCACTCCTACAGAGACTTCCCCATAGTGTGGCATCAATACCCCCTTCCAGGTCCCTTTCCCATATTGCCCTTAGGTTTTCTGCGGACCCCTCCCCGGATTCCCATACATTGCTGAGATCAGTGCCTTCATCTCTGTCCTCATAGCCAGAATTATTTCAAAGAGGGTCAGGTCGCACTGTAATTGTTCCCTCCATGCCCTATCGGTAAGGACCCCCTTCTGTTGCAGATACAGAAATACTGAAAGTTTCCCTATACCAAGTGCTTTCTCTAGCTCGTGTATGTCTATGAACCTGTCCGCTTTCAGCAACTGGCCTACCCTCTCCAAGCCAGCCACAAACAAAGTCTGAAATCTTTCCTGGTTAGGGATCACATCTCTGATTCCCGGGAACCATATATGTCCCAGCAGTGAAGGCCATGTTGTGACCCCCCTCCTACCCAACCCTTTCTTCTAGATGTTCCATATGGTCCCCAATATGAGGTGGTCACGAATTCTACTGGGGATACTGTCTCTCGGTACCCATAACCATTCCCCCACTGTAACTGGTCACAGGTGATGGTTGTCGAGTGCAATCCATTGGAGGTCCCCCTGTGCCCTGAGATGAGGTATAAGAACCATACTTTTGGTTGCCTCATAATACCTCTTTGTTAAGATGGATTTCTGAACTCTGACCTGGTGGGCAGAGGTTCAGAAGGCCAGCCTAGTTTCTTGGAACAGGGTAACCTTCTGGACAAGCCAGACCAATAAAGCTAGCATTGGCGGCGGTCAATACTAGGTCTCAGGAGGGGTAAGGGTGACTGAAAGACCTCAATTAGTCAGAGTAAAGGACACCTACAAATCACTGCCAGTCAGGTGTATATATATTAACAATACAAATAAATGTATTCAAGGCCTTTGAGTTTCAATACACAGTAATTATCAACAGTAATACTTTTAAACCAATACGATCCTACTACAATACTTATATACAAGACCAAATAGCCTAAAGGTTTAAACGCACAGAATGGGTCCACAACCTACAAGGGAAGGAAGCAAGCAGTGCAGATTATCTTTAGGCAGTTCTGAAAAGTTCAATACCTAACTGAAAGGCAGTCCATTTCCTACGTTGAGAGGACCCTAGTGCTCAAATGTACTTTCAGGTGCTGGCGCACGCGGTAGTGCAGAAGGGCAAAAATGGGGTCTCTTGTAGGGTCTGGAGCAGCTCAGGAAGGTGGGTGAGGTGATGCAGAATAAGTTCCCACTATTCGTGGAGGGTCTCCCCAAAAGGGCCGAACAAGTTCCAGGAGTTGGGAATGGTTCGATAGCTCAGGCTATCTGTGGAAAGGAGAGTGGCCCTCAGGGAGCACTTGTGTGTAAAAGTGTGTGGATACACTAAGGAACATCGGTAAGGGTTGCAAGTACTCACCAACCCCCGGCGCACTCCAGACCAAACTTCGTCAGTCGAGTCCACTTCGGTTGCAGGTTCAAATGTGGAAGTTGTGCGGCTCTGCGGCTTTCAGCGGCGAAGTTACAGTGTTGATTCCCAAACGCGACAGTGGCAATTTCTCCGCTACTGGTGGATGGACCAGGCCAGTTTCACTTTAGCAGGCTTCAGGGCATGGCGGGCACAGCAGCAAGGCACCTGCGAAGTTCGTTACCACGGCTGGGCGACACGGTAATCGCGTGTACTCCGGTTTGGGCGCTCTCTCTTTTCTCCAGACCAGGGAATACCAAGTGTACAGAATTTGGTATGAGAGTGTCTTGAACACAGAGCATGCGATGTACCAAGTTTCAAGAGTCTCCTTGAAACGGTGGCAGCATCAGAGCAAAGGTCCTGCGCAAGCTTGTCAGCACACTGGTTGGCGCAGGGACACTTCCGAGAAGGCTTACTTGCAGGGTTTGATGAAGGTGCCGAGGTCCCACTATTCTAATGTGTCGAAGTGTATTCGCAGACGTAGTTCGATCACATGCAGAGGGGCCCAGCGGGATAACAGTGGGCTCAGGTTGCCAAACCTTCCAGCGGGTCACCAGCGGTTCCTCGACTCTGCTTCTTAGTTTCAGGATGCTTGGATCCTATCCTAGGTTCAGTGAAAACTTAAGAGATCGACCTGGCATGGGTGTTTGGAGCCTTCTCTTATCCAGAATCTCCTTTGCGCCAAAACAAAAAAGGCCCTCTGGGAGATCTGCTCACATGCAGGCATACCAGACGTGGACCAATCACAGTGGTCCCAGTTTTTCACAGCACACCAGACTCTCTAGCACCCAGGATGTGGATTGCAACTAGACAGTCCAGCCCACATCCTGGGGGTGCACACACAGGGCATGCAGAAGCCCGCAAAAGCTTGGCGTTTTCCGGGATAATGCATGCCCAAATAAGGACTGACCCGGATCAGCTTGACCTGGGGAAGGTGAAGGGGCAAGATGGCCAAAGGACAGGACAAAGAATCTTGTGTCATGGCCATTTTGGAACCAGGCCACTGTTCTGTGGTTTGCCTGGCAAAAAAGGGTTAAAAATACACAAATAGATAAACTGCCACCAGCCCTGTCCAAGGCACATCTGCACTTCTCCTAAAAAATCTTTAAGGGTGTCTAGGGCCTTTCGAAATGACAGGAAGACCCAAGCGCACTGTACTGAAAGGTGCACTTGTAACATGTTGCAGAAAAGTTGCAACATTGGAAAGGACTAAAGGAAACAAAGTCTCCCAGTACTGACTGTCTTTAAGGGCATGTCAGTTTCCCCATAACAAAGTGAGCGAAAAGCCCACAGGAGTGCAACTGAAGGCTGTGCTCCACTGGCAAAGTCAGACTATGGTGTTTAAACAGCAGCAAAAAGTTGGGGGGTACACAACTGGGTGAAACCTTCACATAAATGGGAATCTTTCACACTTTTCACATCCGGCATTCTCACCCCCCTTTTCCCTTGGGAAGCACGAGTACCTTCCATGCTATCCTTGACTTCTTTCCCTGCCACAAGAACCTTGATAGGGAGCGCCTCATATCTAGGAATAAAACATCTGGGACGCTGATCGGGAGCATCGGAAATATATACAACAGTTTCGGGCGGACAACCAATTTTATTGAATTGCGGTGCCCCATCCATGACACTGTGAGCTTACTCCGTCTCACTAGGTCCTGCTCAATCGTGGACTTCAGTGGAGTGAAACTGGCCTCAAAGAGCTCCCCAAGGTCTTTGGTAAGATTGATACCCAAGTATCTTAACCTATCCCCACTAACTTGCATTCCCAGGGGCTCCAATCTCTCCCTGTCCCCTTTACCGTCCCTGCCCAGCGGGAAGATAATGGATTTGGACTTGTTTATCTTCAGTCCGGCGAGGGCGACGTAGGCTTCTATCTGGTGGACCGCCGCTAGTATGGAGGTAAGAGGGGGTCACTATTTGCAGTAATATATCGTCTGCATATAATGCGAGTTTAGATTCTTTCCCTCCAACACATATTCCCTCCACTCTGTTGTTCTCCCTAATCCTCTGCACAAGGGGTTCCTGGGAGAGTGCGTACAAGGATAGGGAGAGGGGGCAGCCCTACCTGGTCGCCCTTCCCAAGTCAAACCATTGGGAATAACCCCCATTCACTGCTACACAGGCCTTTGGGGACACGTACAGTGCCATGATGCCGCGAAGGAAGCTACTCCCATACTGTATTTGACAAGTACTGCCTCCAGAAATTCCCATTCCACCCGATCAAATGCTTTTTCAGCGTCGACTGAGAGAAGGGCTGAGTCCCCTCCTCCGCCGCGGCTAACATGCATCAGGTGTAAGGTCTTCCTCAGTGGGTTCGCTCCCTGATTGACCCTAATAAAGCCCACCTGTGCAGGTGCCCTCTGTGCCCATCCAGCAATTCTCTGCTGAGCGTGCAGATATTGCAATCACTCCTAAAGCACCTCAAGAGGACTGGAGTGCACAACCTGCAAGCACAGAGGACTGATCTGCAGACCCCACTGCCCAAGCCACAGAGTGGGTTGGGGCACCAACTGAATGGTCATAATCTCCCACATCCCTTTCATCTGAAAGATTTGAAAATAAAATCTTCTGAGTTGTAAAAATAAATAAATAAAGCCCACCTGATCCGGGTGGACCAGATGGGGCATGTAATCCTCGAGTCTTGCCGCCAGTACCCAGGTGTAAATTTTTGCATCTATGTTCAGGAGGGAGATTTCTTAGAGTCCCTCCCCTCCTTTGGTATAACCAAAAATATCTGTAAAGAGTTCAGCCATGAAAGGAAGTAGGACATTAATGAAAGCCTTGTAGAATCCTGCGGTATACCCATCGTCCCTCGGGGCCTTCCTCACAGGCAGCCATCCCACTGTCCTCCGAATTTCTTCTGGTGTTATGGAAGCCTCCAGTGTGGCCGTTTCTTCCCCCTTCAATCTGGGAAGGCGAGTATTAGCCAGGTAGTCTGCAATTCCTTCCACGCCAGGGGTACATTCCAATTTACCAATTTATATAGGGTCTCATAGAAGTTGGCGAAAGCCTCATCCCCCTCTGTGGATGTCTCTGTTGCCTTGCCCCTTCCCTCGATTTCGGCAAGCCACCTTTTCGCACTCTGCCCTCTCAATCTGGCAACCAGGCGTGCGTCTGCTTTATCGCCTTTTTCATAAAATTTCTGTTTAAGAAATTGCAGTATACGTATTATCTTCCCCTCCTCAGGAGCCGCAGTTCATCCCATTTCCCCCTAGCCTCCTTGATGGCATCCTCCCGCCACCCTCCCTCTGCACCAGCGCACAAGTATCTAGATTGTGTATCTCCTCCCATAGTCTGTTCTCCATCAGAGCTGGCTCCCTTTTTTTCTGCGCTCCTTCCCTAAACATTGCGCCCCTGCAAGTTGCTTTCCTTGCCTCCCACACTGTTCTTATGTCCACTTCTCCTGTGTGATTCGTGACGAAGAATTTCTCGATTTCCCTAGCCATCTCCTGTTGTAACACCAGTTCCTTCCATAGGGACTTGTTGCACCTCGATTCAGTCCCCCCAGGTTCATGCCCGCCCAGCCGAAATCCACTGTCACCATGTCATGATCCGACCACAAGGTCGGGGGAATTTCCGCATTCAGTTCCTCCTCCCACAGGCCCCTTGAGACATACAGATAATCTATTCTGGTAAATATTCCATGGGGTGGTGAATAAAAGGTATATCCCCTCTCTCGCAGGTGAAAGTAGCGCCACATATCCCGCAGGCCATAGAGCTCCAGAGTCTCCTGGAACCCCCCATGCCTATTCTCCCCACCTCTGGTGACCTGTCCTGGATCCCCTGCCTATCCAAATTCATGCCTGCCCATATAGTAAAGTCGCATCCAATAATGAGGTGCCCAGAACTCTCCACCATCATTTTAGGGAGGATATTTTTTCAAGAAACTCAGTAGGCCCTGGTTGGGTGCATAGATCGTGGCCAGCATAAAACTCACCTTCCTGGTAGTACCTGAGACCAGCAGGGCGCGCCCCTCCACATCTGACCAGACCTTGGACACCTCCATCTTAAGGGCTCTGTTAAGTATGATCCCGCCCTCCTCACCAGGCCCGAGACCCAATATACCTGCACCCCCCCCCACCCAGTCCCCTGGGAATTTTTCTTTCCTCCCGCTTACAATATTTGGTCTCCCGGAGGAACATGACGTCCAGCCCCAGTCTGCGAAAATTCTCTCGCCACCAGTGACCTTTTAGTAGGGGAGTTCAGGCCCTTTTTTTAACGTAAGTGTCCCAATCCTCAGCCGGCTCCCTTGAGCATGATCGTTTGTGATCAAAGTCATGTTACCTCACTACTGAACTCCCGTCTTTGCCCTCTGCCTAGCTTCAACCGATCAACTTGAAACATGTAACTTGGAAATAAGGCAAAACTGAACAAGGTCTCTGGTACCAGTCTCCCTCCCCTCCCCCATATACCCTCTCCTCCCCCTTCCCTGCCCCTTCCCTATGCAGCGCCTGGCACCCCCAGTTATCATCAATAGGGTGTGACCGGACCACCAAACGGACCCCTCGATTTAGGTCCTAGCCCATCCAACCCCTTCATTTCAGAGACCCTCTATACCCCCCAAATCCTTCATTTAACACCCCTTAGCATTATCTCTCCTGACCTCCTAGGGGTAGCGCCCACCCGTATCCAGGCGGGTGGCCATATATCATTTCACACCCGACAAACCCCTCTCTGTCTGTTCCCCCCTGGAGGCCCGTCCCCCACATTAATGTTACACTCATGGTTAAAAGTTATCACTTCTTCCATCATCCAGTGTCTGCTCCTGGGGACATGTTCAGCTTCCTGAATTTCTGATATCCCGTCATCCTCTGCCTTTTAGGTCCCTTAATGCTTCATCGGTTCGCACCAGTCTCCTGCTCCTTGGCGCGCTCAGCACCTCCAGTGTCACCTAGCAGATCCCTTGTGGTCCTCCATATCTCCTCCTCATACGATAGTTTATATTTAGTTCTGCCTACTTCGAAGGACACAGAGAACAGGAAACCCCACCTGTATCTAATTCCCTTCTCATTCATCAACTTCGTTAGAGGAGAACACAGGCGTCTCCTGGCTAGCGTCAGTGAGGACAGGTCTTGGAAAATCGTAACCCTGCACCCACCATATGTCACAGGGCCCTTCTTTCTCGCCTTCTCCAGGATCTTGTGTTTATCCGGGTAGTTATGGAATTGGGCGAGAACCGATCTGGACCCACCTGCTGGGCCTCCAGCCCTGTGGATCCTTTTGATTTTGATCTTGTCTATGGTGTCATCCTCAAAGATGAGTTTGGTGGCTTTGAGGAGGATTCACCTCAAATCCCTCTCTGTCTCCCCTTCTTTTTCAAGGATCCCAAAGAGCCTCAGGTTGTTCCGCCTCTATCTGTTTTCGACGTTGTCCATCTTCAATAGAATCTCCCCCTCTCTCCTTTCCATTTCCGACATTCTTACGTCCATCTGAATCTCCATAGCATTCCGAGAGGATTGGTTGTGCTCCATTTCTTCGAGTCTATCTTCCATCTTGTCGATCCGCTAAGTTATCCTATCAACCCTTCCACCGATATCTGCCGTCATGCTCCGGATCTCCTCCATCAGCGCTGCAACATCTTTCTTTGAAGCCGTCGATTCCTCCTCCCTGATGTCATTGCGGAGGGTTGTGCCGTCTGTCCCTGTTTCTCTCTCCGTACGTAACCAAAGCCAGCTAGCTTAGATCTCACGTCCATGTGCTTTCCCTCACCGCCAGGTGTTGTCCCTTGTCCAACTACAGTGGGTCAACTCCCCTCCACCTGAATCTGAGAGGGGGCCTCCCAACCTCAGCAGGCCAGCCAGTCAATAATTGGGTCTCTTACAGGTAACTCAAGACAGGCTCCTATGGTTAAAAAGCAGCAGACAACTACCACCATCACTTGTCTCTGGGATCACCACAGGGTGGGCATGCTACCTCCAGCCCTGCCGGTGGGGGAAGAGCCTCATCTGCAGCACTGTTGTCCTCCTTCCACCACTCCTTGTTTTGCCCTTTCTGGGGCTCAGATGGTGATGGCCGCGGCGTATGTGTTGATGTTTCTGGGAGGCGGCCACATGCCCCTCAATAGGGGGCCTCACCTCTGGGTGGTCTTCTCCGGTGGCCCCCCATTCCCCTGGTATTACTTCCTTGTGCTCCTCCGGTGCTAATGCTCTTCCTCCCCTGCCTCTCGTGGGGTAGGGCTAGGCCGCCGCAGTGGCAAGCCCCGCCCCAGCTCCTGGAGATCTCTCAATGGTCCGGGGTGCGGTGCAGGGGAGGCGGGCACACGCCCCTGATTCGGGGGCCCACGCCTCTCCCTGGCCTTCTGCACTGACCCCTCGCTGTTCCTTCTCCCAAGTGGCTCCAATCTCTGGGCAGCTGAATACCGGCCCTCACCCCACCGCTCCAAGGGGGGGTATATTGTCACGGGGTCCGTGGAGCTTCACTCCTCAGGCCCGATATGCCCCACAGGGCCAGAACTGTTAACGGGGAGGTGTAGGGGGCAAGGAGTCATCAGCCACCCACCTTCTGGAGTCGGACCAGGCTCCTCCTCTGCGCTGGTCTCTCTCACCTCCTTGTCCCTCACTGGAACGCTCCCCTCCGAGGCCTCCGGGGCACTGTATGGTGCCAACACGACCCCCACAAGGGGGGGGCTCCGAAGGGGCATGGACCCACGATGTGGATGGGCATAGCACCCCTGACCCAAATGGCTGCCGCGGCCTGGCATTTTTAGGTGGCCGCCAGCCTCAGGCAATTCGTCCTCACTTTCCCGGGCTTTGGGATACGCTCTGTTCGACCCCTTGCAAGGGGCCGCTGTGCCCGAAATTCTTCGGTGCTGCTCCTTGGGTGTTCCCACGAAGGTATTATTACCACTTTTCTCACTGTTTTTTGTTTTTAGGGGGGCTCTGATCCCGTAAACACCCGGCAGGTGGGGAGCTTGACGCTCAGGCCTTCCTCTTCTGTGTGCCCCATGGTGGCCTCGGAGCGGGAAGTTTTAATGCAGTTTTCTATGCAAGATGAAATTGAATGAATTTCAGTTAACTGTACATTTTTAACTGGTGCGCACTTTATGTAGTTGTACTTTATTGTATTTTATCTTTTATATATTGTATTTTATTGTTGTAAATGGCAGAAGACGAATAATGTATTACTGACTGACCAATTTGCACTCCCCTTGCACCTGTCTGTATATCTAATTTCTTGCGCACCTTAACACTTGCACACAATAAGGAATGTCCGGTCATTGCTTGAAGTGAATATCATTTTATCTTGCAACTTGCAATGTGTAGCACCCTTCACCACAACACCCTAAAACACCCTCCCTAATGGCCCACACGCAAAACACCCTCCCAAATAACCCACCCTCAAAACACCCTCCACAATGACCCACCCTCAAAACACCCTCCCCAAAGATCCACCCTCAAAACACCCTCCCCAATGACCCACCCTCAAAACACCCCAGCAGTGACTGACTGTCATTTCGTGCCCCTCTTGGGCTTGGGGCCCTACTCCTGCTCCTTGGCAGTGAAGTGGTGCAGTGAGCAACGCTTTGGGGTGCTGGGTAGGATACCCTCTTTCGGGGTCACAGAGGTGGATTGGTCAGATCCCTGTGCCTGGATGTACTGCAGGGTTAGCTGGATGGTCTGGTTCAACAGCAAAACAAAATATTTGATGGCTGAAAGGTTTGGAATAAATCTTGACCTCTGGCATTGCTCTGGGCAACCCTCCAGACCATCGCTCTTCGCCTGCCAAGCCATTACAAAAGGGGAAAAACCATATGCAAATCAGGCTTGGTCCCACCCCCAAAGGGGTAGTCCAGCCCGAACTGCTAGGTCACATCCCTTTTGCACGAGACCACAAGCATCCCCAGACATGTTTCAGCCTTGTTGGGCGTCATCAGTGAGGAGTAGCTTGGGTCTCTAGGCCCAGCAGGCAAGGCACCCACGTCTGGGCATACCCTTCCCACTCGGGGTGACAATAGCAAAACAAAAGAGTTGATGGATGGAAGGTTTAGAATAAATCTTGACCTCTGACATTGCTCTGGGCAACCCTCCAGACCATCGTTCTTCGCCTGCCAAGCCATTACAAAAGGGGAAAAACCATATGCAAATCAGGCTTGGTCCCACCCCCAAAGGGGTAGTCCAGCCCGAACTGCTAGGTGACATCACTTTTGCACGAGACCACAAGCATCCCCAGACATGTTTCAGCCTTGTTGGGCGTTATCAGTGAGGAGTAGCTTGGGTCTCTAGGCCCAGCAAGCAAGGGACCCACGTCTGGGCATACCCTTCCCACTCGGGGTGACAATAGCAAAACAAAAGAGTTGATGGCTGGAAGGTTTAGAATAAATCTTGACCTCTGGCATTGCTCTGGGCAACCCTAAAGACCATCGTTCTTCGCCTGCCAAGCCATTACAAAAGGGGAAAAACCATATGCAAATCAGGCTTGGTCCCACCCCCAAAAGGGTAGTTCAGCCCGAACTGCTAGGTCACATCCCTTTTGCACGAGACCACAAGCATCCCCAGACATGTTTCAGCCTTCTTGGGCATCATCAGTGAGGAGTAGCTTGGGTCTCTAGGCCTAGCAGGCAAGGGACCCACGTCTGGGCATACCCTTCCCACTCGGGGTGACAATAGCAAAACAAAAGAGTTGATGGCTGGAAGGTTTAGAATAAATCTTGACCTCTGGCATTGCTCTGGGCAACCCTCCAGACCATCGTTCTTCGCCTGCCAAGTCATTACAAAAGGGGAAAAACCATATGCAAATCAGGCTTGGTCCCACCCCCAAAGGGGTAGTCCAGCCCGAACTGCTAGGTCACATCCCTTTTGCACGAGACCACAAACATCCCCAGACATGTTTCAGCCTTGTTGGGCGTCATCAGTGAGGAGTAGCTTGGGTCTCTAGGCCCAGCAGGCAAGGGACCCACGTCTGGGCATACCCTTCCCACTCGGGGTGACAATAGCAAAACAAAAGAGTTGATGGCTGGAAAGTTTAGAATAAATCTTGACCTCTGGCATTGCTCTGGGCAACCCTCCAGACCATCGTTCTTCGCCTGCCAAGCCATTACAAAAGGGGAAAAACCATATGCAAATCAGGCTTGGTTCCAACCCCAAAGGGGTAGACCAGTCCGAACTGCTAGGTCACATCCCTTTTGCACGAGACCACAAGCATCCCCAGACATGTTTCAGCCTTGTTGGGCGTCATCAGTGAGGAGTAGCTTGGGTCTCTAGGTCCAGCAGGCAAGGGACCCACGTCTGGGCATACCCTTCCCACTCGGGGTGACAATAGCAAAACAAAAGAGTTGATGGCTGGAAAGTTTAGAATAAATCTTGACCTCTGGCATTGCTCTGGGCAACCCTCCAGACCATCGACCTTCGCCTGCCAAGCCATTACAAAAGGGGAAAAACCATATGCAAATCAGGCTTGGTCCCACCTCCAAAGGGGTAGTCCAGCCCGAACTGCTAGGTCACATCCCTTTTGCACGAGACCACAAGCATCCCCAGACATGTTTCAGCCTTGTTGGGCGTCATCAGTGAGGAGTAGCTTGGGTCTCTAGGCCCAGCAGGCAAGGGACCCACGTCTGGGCATACCCTTCCCACTCGGGGTGACAATAGCAAAACAAAAGAGTTGATGGCTGGAAGGTTTAGAATAAATCTTGACCTCTGGCATTGCTCTGGGCAACCCTCCAGACCATCGTTCTTCGCCTGCCAAGCCATTACAAAAGGGAAAAAACCATATGCAAATCAGGCTTGGTCCCACCCCCAAAGGGGTAGTCCAGCCCGAACTGCTAGGTCACATCCCTTTTGCATGAGACCACAAGCATCCCCAGACATGTTTCAGCCTTGTTGGGCGTCATCAGTGAGGAGTAGCTTGGGTCTCTAGGCCCAGCAGGCAAGGGACCCACATCTGGGCATACCCTTCCCACTCGGGGTGACAATAGCAAAACAAAACAGTTGATGGCTGGAAGGTTTAGAATAAATCTTGACCTCTGGCATTGCTCTGGGCAACCCGCCAGACCATCGTTCTTCGCCTGCCAAGACATTACAAAAGGGCAAAGGGGGAAAAACCATATGCAAATCAGGCTTGGTCCCACTCCCAAAGGGGTAGTCCAGCCCGAACTGATAGGTCACATCACTTTTGCACGAGACCACAAGCATCCCCAGACATGTTTCAGCCTTGTTGGGCGTCATCAGTGATGAGTAGCTTGGGTCTCTAGGCCCAGCAGGTAAGGGACCCACGTCTGGGCATACCCTTCCCACTTGGGGTGACAATAGCAAAACAAAAGAGTTGATGGCTGGAAGGTTTAGAATAAATCTTGACCTCTGGCATTGCTCTGGGCAACCCTCCAGACCATCGTTCTTCGCCTGCCAAGCCATTACAAAAAGGGAAAAACCATATGCAAATCAGGCTTGGTCCCACCCCCAAAGGGGTAGTCCAGCCCGAACTGCTAGGTCACATCCCTTTTGCACGAGACCACAAGCATCCCCAGACATGTTTCAGCCTTGTTGGGCGTCATCAGTGAGGAGTAGCTTGGGTCTCTAGGCCCAGCAGGCAAGGGGCCCACGTCTGGGCATACCCTTCCCACTCGGGGTGACAATAGCAAAACAAAAGAGTTGATGGCTGGAAGGTTTAGAATAAATCTTGACCTCTGGCATTGCTCTGGGCAACCCTCCAGACCATCGTTCTTCGCCTGCCAAGCCATTACAAAAGGGGAAAAACCATATGCAAATCAGGCTTGGTCCCACCCCCAAAGGGGTAGTCCAGCCCGAACTGCTAGGTCACATCCCTTTTGCACGAGACCACAAGCATCCCCAGACATGTTTCAGCCTTGTTGGGCGTCATCAGTGAGGAGTAGCTTGGGTCTATAGGCCCAGCAGGCAAGGGACCCACGTATGGGTATACCCTTGCCACTCGGGGTGACAATAGCAACGAGTTGATGGCTGGAAGGTTTAGAATAAATCTTGACCTCTGGCATTGCTCTGGGCAACCCTCCAGACCATCGTTCTTCGCCTGCCAAGACTTTGTTTTTGCTTTGTCACCCGGAGTGGGACGGGTATGCCCAGATGTGGGTCCCATGCCTACTGGGCCTAGAGACCCAAGCTACTTCTCACTGATGAGCCCCAACAAGGGACTCAACAATAAAGAAAAATTGCAAAACAACAATGCATAAGTGATTTAATAGCAAGCATACAACGGGGGTACTCACATGGATGATTGACCACCAAAGAAGTATTATATACCTAAAATCAAATCTAAAACTATAATACAAGTGAAGTAGTGTTTACTACATAAACAGGCGTCTCCAAAGCTCAGTGGAAGTACCACTGAGCTGTTTTCTCTTGTCCCCAACAAGACCGAAACATGTTTGGGGATGCTTGTGGTCTCGTGCATAAAGGATGTGACCTAGCAGTTCGGGCTGGACTGCCCCTTTTAGGGTGCGGCCAAGCCTGATTTGCATATGGTCTTTCCCCTTCTGTAATGGCTTGGCAGGCGAACAACGGTGGTCTGGAGGGTTGCCCAGAGCAATGCCAGTGGTTAAGATTCATTCTAAACCTTCCCGCCATCACCTCTTTGTTTTTGCTTGGTCTGGTTCAAAGACTTGCAAGAGCTGAGGATGCATCTGTGTGCTCACATACTCCCTCTGTCCCAGTGTGACCATAGCTGTGGTGACATGGCCGAGTGACCGGGCAATCCTGAGGGTACACCCCTGCAGGCAGCTGTATGTATGACTGCCTGCTGCCCCTCAGTGCCATCCAGCCTCACACGTATTGCAGATATGTTGGCACAGGCAGTGCTGATGGGCTGTGTGGGCTTTGTGATTGTTACATGCTGAAGCATGGTGTGGTATCCGTCATGCCATGGTCATACTCCTTCTGCCCCTCTTCCTATTCTGTGGTAGGGACATGATCCCTGCCGCGATGTGTCTGTGACCATACTACATGCGATGGGGATGAGGACAGGCTGTGACCCACTGGTGGGACTTCATCGTTGAGTGCCACTACAGGTGGTGGCTGTGGCATGACACTGGAAGCTGCAATGACAGCTGTGTCACCCGCATGGCTGGTGGAGGGTCCACTGAGCACTGCCATGGGGATTGTGTCCACCTCAGGTCTTGCCGGTGTGTCCAGAGCGGTGGTAGGTGGTGGTGATATATGATATGTCATTCATAACATGCCTGTACACAAGTGTTTCTAGGCGCGACAAGACAAGGAGAGGGAAACAGAAGGACAAAACAAAGATCTTCCTAGGCCTTGTGTCATTCAGATTGTGCAAGTGCAGGGGAGAGGGGAAGTGCTTGGGTGGGGGGGTAGTACAGGTAGCTCATAAAGTGCTGGGGTGCGAAAAGTGCAGGTACTCAATAAGTGCAGCCGGTGGGTGGCTCATAAGTGCAGAGAGAGAAGGGACTACAGGGTTACTGATACAGACCCTTAAGTACTGGGGGAGCCTGAAGGCAGTGCAAGGGCAACTGGACATGCAGGAGCCTGGGTCCGAGTTCAGTGGGAGGCCAGGTGACCAGTGCACAGAGCAGTCAGGGACATCAGCAAGGGAGAGGAAGAGAGAAAGCGGAAGCGAAAAGGAAGGTCTTGACTTTGTTCCGGAACCAGAGGTGGTTCTGCTCAAGTTTGAGAGAGGGAGGCCCCAGCCGAGGAAAGAGATCTCCCCCCCACTCTCTGCTCGGAGAAGCGACTGACCCTGAGAGAGTTGGAGGGGGATGGGCGAAGAGTTCGAGAAGGAAGATGTTTAGGAAGAGAAAGTTGGAGGTAGTGTGGTCCCAGTCCCCAGAAAGCCTTTTGGATGATGCAAAGGGTCTTGAACCTGATCCGTGCAGCCATGGGGATCCAGTGAAGAGATTTCGGATCTGGAGAGATACGATTCCTGGGCTTGAGACCAAGGACAAGTCTTGCAGACCTGTTCTGCTGTGTGCTTCTGCTGGTGAGCGGTTTGGCCTATGCAGGGGAGGGGGTGGTGCTGAAGCCCTGCCCTGCTGTATGCACCTGCTGGTGAGCGGTTTGGCCTGTGCAGGGGTGGGGACAGAAGACGTGCCTGCAGTTGAGAGTCCGGTCTTTTCACTGTTTGTGGACTGTGTACCTGTTGGCAATGAAATGACATGCTGCATTTCACTCATGCAACATTATGTGTGTCCCAGAGATGCACATTTTATGTCGATGGCTTGGGTGGTATTGCTCAATGAGTGCTCCTACCTTTTGGTGGTTATATTGCCTCCTGTTGGCCTGCCAAGGTGGGATGTTGTTGTGGCTGTGTTGGGGATTCACTTTCTGACAGAGACTATCTTGGCACACATGGGTGCTTCTGATGTGTCCATTTGTCGGCATGCACGTTTCATGCATGTGCACTAGTACATTCACCCGCATCCCATGGCATGTGTGTGTGCTCACTGGCCATTTGCTGTAGCTGCCATGTGCTGAACCATTTCCCATGCTCATTCTGTACATCTATGCTGGGGACGCATGTATTTGGCAACTACATGCACATGTATATGGTGTCAGTTGTACTCACCACTATCGTCTTGGGTCCCTACTCCAGCCTCTGTGCTCCTTATCCCCATGATGCCCTTCATGTGGAGGATGGATCTGGATATCTCCTCCCAGGGTATGATGCGCAGGGGTTCCAGGGTGCCTCCTCCTGTCCCAGCGCTCTCCCTCTTGTGCTTGGAAATTAGGCTGCAGACCCTCGCCTTCAGGTCATTCCAGCGCTTCTGGCAATGCCCGACAGCATGGGGTACAGTTCCCACTGGCGTCATTCTTGCCATGATTTCTGCCGATATGGCAGACTTTTGCTGGCCACTGGTGCTCCCGTGCCTGCTGCCAAATAGTGTATCGGCATGTCACACCATTGCATCTGCCAATGCAGTTAGCTCTGCTCGTTTAACTTGGGCTTGCGGAGCCATAGATCTGGTAGGCAGGCCTTCTTCTGCTATACTATGCGGTTGCCACAACTTTGGGGACTGGATGCCGGATTGAAATGGGTGATTCAGGGTGGATGGCGTTTTTCAAGATGGCCACCACCGGGCTTCCGATTCCAGTTGTGATGCTATTTCCAGCATCAGTAAACATTACCGTTTCCAGCGGGATGAGGGGCTGGGGGATGTTATGCATGCATCCAATGACTTGTAATACATTTGTATTTCCGCCGGTAATGGTAACACTTCTAGACTGCTATTAGCGCCATTTTACCAGAAAAGCTGTAATGAGCTCCAATGTGCCTGCAAAATGATCGGCATGAAGAAACCCAACACATTAGCATGACAGCTATAAAAACTATGACTAGAGAGTCTGATACATAACATACAAGTAAGCAAAGAATGTGAAAGTACAAGACAATAAAAAAAAAAATCATCGTACCAGGAACAAATAAAAACTCTCTGCAACTTATTAAATCTGAAACAGTATCCAAAGTCTGCAAACTTTAAGGCTCACCTAGTAAATATTAGTCTAGAGCAAGAGTGATAACCAGCAATGTAATTCAGCAAGAGTTGAACAGAAATTGTAAAACATGTTCATAAAAGCAATATAATTATGATCCAATATGCCGATCACACTCCCCTCTGTCAAACCACACCACGTTCAAGCCATCAAGCATGTCTCTCATTCACATATACCACACATTTACTTGTAAAAAAAACAGTTGGTTTATGGCTAAACCAAAAAAACATGCCCTGTCTTCCAATGTGCCATTGCCCTTGCAATCATATGTACATGCAAAACCTCATAATTTGGGAGGATGAAAAAAGTGCCTTTCAGAATACACTACATGCACTCAATTTGTTTACACTGTGTGCCACCAATCAAAGAACAGAGAGAAAGCTAAAGCAGACATGCTTTATTTCCCCTGCCTCAGCCTGAAGCTCAGCACAAAAGAATTCATTTTTAAACATGCACTGGGAAAGCCAAAAATGAAATTCAATCACTCTAGCACATTCCTCTGACATGCAGGCCAGATACATACATGTAAACAGTGCACTTCACCTACTTTAAGGGTATAAAAGTAGAAAACTGACACGAGGTGGCATATTCTTGGCCATAACCCTTTATTGTGCAAAATAAAAGGAAAACACCATCAATTAAATATTAAGGACTGTCAGGATGTCCGTCCAAAAAAAAGTAGTCCACTGTTGTGTGTCAAAACCTTCATCCTTCCATTAAATTCTAACTCAAACTAAATAATGTAGCTGTCTTCTTCATCGAGAAGAATTGCTCTCTTCTTCGGGATGGCAAACAAAAGTTAATTTTCAGGTGATGAAAAAAGGTCAAAACCAAAAGGCCTCAAAAGCTCTCTTGACTTGGCGTTCCATCAACGCACATGGAAAAAGAAAATCTTGTATCTTCACAAGGTTGGGGGAGTGGCTTCCTCTTCCCCTGACCTTTCTCAGGTTTCTTAATACTTTTCACAGCACCAGGATGAATGACATCTTTCCCCTGGCCTTTACCATACAGTTCACAGTGTTAGGGGAAACAACTCCCTTCCCCTGGTCTCTCTTATGTCTCTCACAATGCCAAGGGGATGACTCCCTTCCCTGGGTTATTCACCGAATTTTCACAACCAGCCGGAGGGGACGATTCCATTTCCCTGGCCCTCCTCAGGCTCTTCACAATGCCAAGAGAATGACTACCTTCTCTTGGCTTTTCTCACAATGTTCCCAATACTAGGCTGTATTACTCTATCTCGATTTGTGTCCCAGACCCTGGGTTCCTTTCTGAACAAACTTGGTATACACCCCCGCCTACAACAGTATGGGATGAGTAGCTTCTTGATTGTCACTATTTTTATTCGGCCCCAGACCCTGTTTTTTCTTCTGCACAGACCTGGTATACTCTCCTGTGCAAGTGTGATTCTAACAATGCAGCTGTAATGCTTTCCATCTGGTATATATCATAGACTTTGACTAACCATGCTCTTTTTGTGGGGAGGATGTTACATTTCCATCGGATTGTCAGACAAACTCTTGCCGCTAAGAGCAGGTTCCTTGGCATTTGCGACAGCACTGTGTATCCCTCTACTGCCTCCGTCTCTACCCCGAAAAATAGTAGCAGAGGAGATTTCTGTGTATCCCATCAAAGCCTGAATCCACCCCAGGACTTCCTTCGAATATGCCTGGACATTCTGACAGCTCCACCACTGGTGCCAGTAATCACAAACCTCAGAACACCCTCTACAGCAATGTGGCGTGGCGCCTGGGTACTACTAATCTTTGTGGGGTTAGGTGCCACTGTAATAGTAAGCTCCTGTTGTGCATCTTGTACTGCATTGAAATTGAGGTTGACCAGACTGCTCTGTGTATCACTGCCAAGGCTTCCTCGCTATCATGCAAACCCAGCTCTGTTTCCCATTTACTTTGTGTGTTTGGCTTTGGGAGGTGACCTCTGTTGATAAGAGAGGAAAACAAGCATGCTATAAGCCCTCTCGAAGGTTTGACTCTCGTTCAAGATGCACTGGGTGTTCGTGAACCCTATGTGGCATAGTCTACTAGCACTCATAATTGGGATGCTTTATAGTATTCGAAGAGGTCTGGCAAGCCCACGCCTCCTTTATCCTTGGGTGTTATCAAGGTTGTATATGAAACCCTGGGCTTCTGGTCCGTCCACAAGAAACTGAGTAGGGAACACTTGACTTCTATATGTAACAATTCTGGGATTACCACTGGGAGCGATTGGTAGAGGAACAGCAGTCTTGGGAGTATGAATAAATTTGCGCTGGACAGGTTTCGCAAGTTCTTTAGTGATCACTACCCCTACATATTTAATCTTCTCTGTTTGCAGTTGAAGACCCCCTTCCGTGATTAAGTGATTCAGGAGAGTGGAAGGCTGCTATAAAGGGAGGGCTACAGTTTTGTTTAGGTTGATGCAAAATCCAGATAGTGTCACATATTCTGCAAGAGACGTAAGGAGGGCTGGGAAGGTCTCTCCCGGGTGGATCAGGTATGCTAAAATATCGTCAGCAAATAATGCAAGCTTCTATTTGTGCCCCGATGTAATCATCCCAGGGTTTGCCCAGATAGTTTGTGCGAGTGGTTCTAAGACCAGAGCAAATAGGAGGGGTCACATGGGGCAGCCTTAGTGTGTGCCTCGTGTCAAGAGAAAAGGTTTTGAAGCAATAACGTTTACTACCACTTTGGCTGTAGCTTCTTGATAAAGTGCCTGAGCGTCCATTATCCATTGCTGTACCAACCCAGCCCAGACCACCACAACTCGCAGGAAAGGCCACTCTACCCTGTCGAAAACTTTTTCTGTGTCGATTGACAGCAAGGTGGGGCAGTTGCCTTGGTCATTAATGGAGGACATCAGGTCTAGGGTTTTGTGCACATTATCAGCCCCCTGTCTGCCCCTTATGTATCCCACCTGGTCTGTGTATACTAGCTGGGGGAGAACTTGGGACAGACAACCTGCCAAGAGGATATGATTCTGAATTCTGTGAACAAGTCCGGGGCCTGGCCGGACTTCAGAATCTCATTAAAGAGTTTAACTAAGAATGGGCTAAGGAATTGCTGTAGGCATTGTAAAAAGCTGGGGTGAACCCATTCTGCCCTGGTGTTGAGCCCAGCTTCAGTTTGGATATGGCGTCCTGTACTTCCTTAATCGTTATGGGGGTGTTTCATGTTATTAGGGTCCCACTTGGTATCTGAGTTTGAGGGGTGTTCTTCAGATATTGGGCTATGCCCTCATTGGTCCTGTCACCTTCTGCTGTGTATAGGGTGTTATAGAATTGGGTAAAGCATTTCGTTATCTCCTCGGGTCAACCACCTCTTTCCCCTTTTTGTCTTTTAGTTTGTGGACCGTTCTGTCCACCCTCTGGGCTCGTAGGCACGTGGCCAACATGGTGTGAGCCTTGTCGCCTTTTTCGTAAAATCTTAGTTTTAGGTACCTGAGTTGAGTCAGCGCTTTATTGTGCCATATGTCGCTCAGCTCCTTCCGGAGCGTCCCAATATTCGCTAGGGTGCCCACCTTGTGGATAATCTGGGTTTGGAGGAGCTTTTACGTTTCTCTCATTTCTTTTTTTATTGCATTCTGTCTCAGCAGCCTGGTTCTGTTTCTGACCGCACCCTCTGAAATTAGGACGCCCTGTAATGTAGCTTTGGCTGCTTCCGAGATTGTGTTCAGTGCTAGTTCCCCCATGTCGTTGTTGGTGAAGTTGCTTTTTATTTCTTTGGCCAGAGCATCCCTAAAAACAGAGTCTTTATAAAGTGTGTCATTACAGATCCACCTGCGATCTATCTATGGCAGAGGGACCTAAATCCAATTCTAATAAGCACATTTCGTGGTCTGACCACCATATTATCTCGATGGTCGCCGATTGTATGGTGTATGCATTTGCCGCTTCTAGGAGGATGTAGTCTATTCGTGTATATGTGAGGTAAGGTGAATGCCCTTTTCTGCGGGTGCACCTCCCTCTATGCGTCAACCAGGTAGTTGGCCTTCAGGAGATCGGAGGAATCGTTCGCCAACTGGACAGGGGTGGGGGTTGCTCCCTGTCTCATGGAATCCCAATCCATAGCAGGGTCTGATATTACACTGAAGCCGCCCACATATCATCAAACCCGTTTTTACAGCTGTCTAGGAAGTTAAAGAGGCCTTTGCTGAAGGCCAGCTGCTACTGAATCGGCGCATAGGCTGAGCAAAGAGTAACCTTGCGTGTTCTTATCTTCCCGTTAATCACTATTTATCTCCCCTCCCTGTCCCTGTGGACCTGTGTGATTTGGAGATCTAGAGATTTCTTGTGAATGATGCCTACCCCTGCTTTTTTGTGCTCTACTGATGCCCATAGCGCCCCTCTCAGATACCTCCCCCCACCTTAAATTCCTTACCCCCAGCAAATTTCGTTTCCTGGATGAACAGCACATCCAGCTTGGAGAGTTTAATTTTTTTTTAATAACCGAATTGATTTCATTCATGTACATGGGGTGAGCCTGTTGGAGTGCGGACATCTTTGCCCATTGGGTCACTGTTAAATTGACATCTTTGCCCATTGGGTCACTGTTAATTTTCGTTTTGCTGTTTTAAGTTACTGTGCCTGATGACTAGCTTGGGGACTGGGGAAGATCTTTCTGATCTGCCCTATTTTCCCCTCTGCTTTGTCATTTATTTGGATTGAGGTAGCATTTGAGGTTTTAAGTTAATGTGCCCGATGACTAGCATGGGGACTGGGGCAGATCTTGTTGATCTGCCCTATTTCCCCCTCTGCTTGGTCATTTATTTGAATTGAGGGAGCAGTGCGGGGCTGCTCAGTCGCTTTGGACTCTTCACGGGGTCTATTGTGGGTTGGGCTCCTGCGCAGCACCCTGGACAGGGTTTCTTTTACTTACCTATCCAAGATGGCGTACGACATATACGTACGTTCATTGTTCTGTCGTTCATGGCGGATCCCGTTAGTGAATGCCATTTATACATGCGCACTCGCACCAGGAAGCCGATCCTGTCTGTCAAGCCGTTGTGTGTGGCTACCGACTCGTAGGAACGTTGGACTTTGAATCTAGGGAGTTTCGGGTCTTTAATTGGTAAGTGGACTTGTTATCCAGCTGCGGCACGTATTGTATTGACTTATGCGGTCGGTTCACGGTTAGGTTCTTAACGTTGTGAACTACTTGTGTTTCTATTGACACAGGCGAGTGATGACCACGGTTGTGGTTTGATTTGTAAGCAGAGGTCTGGTCATTCCGGGACGTGGTGATTTTATATTTTAACCACATTAGGTTCTATTACCTCCCCTGGTGGTGGTTTCCTGATTCTTTTTACATGGTAATGAGAGCATGGGACTAGGGGGCACTGTGGTGTCTTATGGGCATTGTAGTCCTCTGTGATCGGTTTATGTTATTTTTACCTTCTGGGATGTTTTGGAGTTTCATCTACACGGTGTGAAGTTTTTATTTTGGGGCATTACTATTAGCACTTGGTGTTTTGCTGTAAGTGAGAATATGGTTAGCACTACCTAAGTTTCATTTGTTTCTTATGGATTTTGTTTTATTAGGTCTGTGTTGGGAGACGTTTTTCCATCGTGCCACATGTTAAGGTTGGTATGGGGAGATGCTTGTAGTAGGTTTTGTCAATGGTTTTTGTTTGGTTCTGGATAGTGTCCTAATGGGAACATGTCTGTACTCTCACAGGTGCTCCTCCCTGAGTGGATTTCATTTTGGAACATTTAGGCTGTTTATGCCCTGAAGATGGATTGTTTTCCAATCCGAAACGCGTTGGCCATATAAGAACACCTATTGAAGCTTATTTGGACGTACAGTTGCAAAGAAGTCACGTGAAGCAATTTAGCTGTGTCTTTTCAAAATTGTAACTGTCTCATTTGGAAACGGAGCAAGAAGCCATATGAAGCATATGGACGTTTAAAGTGTGAATCATGTATTGCACAGTATCACTGTGAATTATTTTTGTTGTGTATAATTACAAGCTTTATAAGTTAATAGGGACACATCGTGAATCTTGTTTACTTCATTGTCAAGAACGAACAGAACAATTTTTGTGAATGAACAGAAAGCTCTTTGAAAATATTGTTATTTGAAGTTTATTAATTTGAACTTGTTTTTCAATTTGATCTTCAATTAAAACCCTTGTTGGGCTTACATTTTGTGAATACTTGCCTATATACTTTGAAAATGTAGCCTTATATAAAAGTAGAGTGGCAGCTTTGACGTGGTGCGAAGTCCCAGAACAATATATCGTTCAAGTCTTTTTGGGTTCGTAGGGACCTTTTTTGAGTGCATCCTGGGGGTTACTATACGGCGAAGTATGGTCTTGTTTTGCTCAGAGTTTAAATTCTCTCACCAACATGGATTGCTTTTGCAGGGAATTCAATTCTTTAACGTTAAGGACCTAAATCATATCACGTTAGCCTGCGCCATGATCCCGTGTCAGATGTTTCCCCATTGTGCTGGGCCGTTGATCCATTTGCTCAGTGTTTTCACAGGATGACAAACAGTTTCTGAGAACAGAACGCTTGTTTTTCCTATTCTGTCCTATGTTTGTTGCTTTGGGTTGGACGTTTTCCAGTGTCTGATGTGAGATTCCCCGTCCCCGCTTCCCCTCCCTCCCTCTGAAAAGTGCCTCCATTGGTACTCCTCCTATAAGCGAGACGTCCTTAAGTAGTAAGGGCCACACTTCAGAGGCCCCTCACCAAGCTATTTGTGGCTTTCCTCCAATTATAACTGTAACCGCGTAAACAGAAAGCCATAGTGAACACATACAAATTAATGACATACCAACTGTTCTACTGTGTGCTTCATGTAGACCTTAACATGGGGGTGGAGGTGGTATCTCGAGATTCCATTGCTTTACTCAAACTTCCCCCTGTCCCCTTTCCAATGTGACCCCTGCTCATAGGGTGCTGCAAAGCTCGCCCTCCAGGCCGGGCTAGTTACACAGAGTGTTAAAGCACTTTTATTTTCTTGAGCCTTACGAACAGCCCTTGCATGGCGAGGAGGCTATTGATTTGTCTATGGGGCCTCTTATCTTCCGTGCGCTATTCTGTCCTGTTTCCTGTGTGCTTGTCTGCAGCCGTTCCCAGATTCCTCTCGCTTCTTCTACGGATGTAATGCGGTAGTCTTCTCTGCCGCACTCAAAGTTCAATGAAAAGGGGATCCCCCATCTGTAGCGCATGTCTTGTTCTTGTAAACAGGTCATAAAGCGGGCGGCAGCCCTTTCTTTTGAGGAGTGCGAGTGCTGACAGGTACTGGAAAATTCTGATAGTAGACCCTTCAAATAGGATCAGCTCTTTCTCCCTCGCCTTTTGCAAGATGTCTGTTTTTTGCTTGTAGTAGTGACACTTGGCTAGGACTGGCCTTGGGCCATTTGGCGGGCCCCCATTTCTGTGTATTCTATTGAACTCGAATTCCGTGGCTGCTGGGGGATCCCATTTCCCCCTAGCCTCCTTGATGGCATCCTCCCGCCACCTTCCCCCTGCACCAGTGCACAAGTATCTAGGTTGACACATGTAACTTGGAAATAACACAAAACTGAACAAGGTCTCTGGTACCAGTCTCCCCCCCGTACACCCTCTGCTCCCCCTTCCCCATGCAGCACCCGACACCCCCCAGTTATCATCAATAGGGTGTGACTGGACCACCAAACAGACCGCTCGACTCAGGTCCCAGCCCATCAAACCCCTTCATTTCAGAGACCCTCTATACCCCCCAACTCCTTCATTTAACACCCATTAGCATCAACTCTCCTGACCTCCTGGGGGCAGTGGCCAGCCGTATCTAGGTGGGTGGCCATATATAATTTCACACCTGACAAACCCCTCTCCGTCTGTTCCCCCGGAGGCCTGCCCCCCACATTAATGTCACACTCATGGTTAAAAGGTATCACTTCTTCCATCATCCAGTGTCTGCTGCTGGGGACATGTTCAGCTTCCTGAATTTCTGAGATCCCGGCATCCTCTGCCTTTTAGGTCCCTTAATGCTCCATCGGTTTGCCCCGGTCTCCTGCTCCTTGACGCTCTCAGCATCTCCAGTGTCACCTAGTAGATCCCTTGTGGTCTTCCGTATCTCCTCCTCAGTCGATAGTTTATATTTAGTTTTGTCCACTTCGAAGGACACAGAGAACAGGAAACCCCACCTGTATCTAATTCCCATCTCATTCATCAACTTCGTTAGAGGAGAACACAGGCGTCTCCTGGCTTCCGTCAGCGAGGACAGGTCTTGGAAAATCGTAACCCTGGAGCCACCATACGTCACAGGGCCCTTCTTTCTCGCCTTCTCCAGGATCATGTGTTTATCCGGGTAGTTATGGAATCGGGCGAGAACCGATCTGGACCCGCCTGCTGGCCCTCCAACCCTGTGGATCCTTTCGATTTTGACCTAGTCTATGGTGTCATCCTCCTCAAAGATGAGTTTGGTGACTTTGGGGGTCATTACGAGTACGACGGTACGGGGTTAACGGCACCGGTAAGGATGCCGGTGCCCTTAACCCCCTACCGCCGCATTCCGAGGTCCCTTAGCGGGTCCCACTATGGCCGGCTGGTTTTACCAGTCGCCCTTAGCGGGATCCGTTAAGGGACCAGGGAGCTAATAATGGGCCCGCAACTTGCGGGCCCGTTATTAGCTCCTGCCCCATTCGAATTGAGCCCTATGGGGGCTCGAATGGGAATGGGGAATGGTTTTCGGAATGGGGACTTACCGGGTCCGCAAGGGTCGGAATGTCCTGGTAAGTCCCCATTCTGACACCACGGACCCGGACACGGGTTTGGAGGCAGCCATGGTGCTATTAGTACCATGGCTGCCTCCAAACTCGTAATGACCCCCTTTGTGTTACGCTCACCTGATATCCCCGGGGGCGTCTGGAAGACTCTGAGATCGAGAACCTTGGATGCGTAGTTGCCCAGTGCTGAATAATGAATCTGCAATTACAGAAGGGAGGATTTGTGATAACTGTCTCTAATGGGTGAATCTCCCACCTCCCTCTGACCGATTCCCTTCCCACTGGGTTCTTTTCTCACCTTAGTTATTTGTAGAGTGAGCTATACGTCCTGCGTTTCTTGTGCAGGGGCGCTTGACGTTTGTTGGCAAGCTGCCCGAGTTGCTTCACTGGTGCAGTATGCCTTCCTTGGGCCTAGGCCTGCTGTGACCCCAAATCTGCTGGTAGGCAGGTAGGTTTGTTAATTGTAAGCCTTTGTTCTGTTTATCATGGGAATTCGTTAATGTCTTTATCTGCTTCTTTTCACGTGCAAAGGTCTTGATGCTGGCATGCTGGATGGAGAGGCACGTTTCTAGGTAAGAGAAAGCGTGAAGCGCAGCGCCTTTATTATCTTTTAAAGCTAACCTGTGTTTTCTTCTTCTTCTCCTCACAGGCCGCTGTGGTGCTGCGAGTGGATGAGAGCGCGATGAAAAACAGGCCCCGGAATCTGTTAAGGTAAGTACAGCACTGTGCGGTTGTTTAATATTGAAAGCAAACCTGAATATGTCTCTTTTCCTTTGCAGATGTTACCGTGGTACTCCGGATGGAAGCGTGGCGTAGCGCAATGAAATTCAGGTAAGACTACTGGAATTCGATGTTTTGGAAGCGCGCATTCTAATATTGTTTTTCTCTCGTTATTGCAGGTCGCAATGTTCGAACAGAAGCTGTGGTAGCGGTTTGCCGGAAGTCCTTAAGCTAGTACTCACAGGTGAGTGATGTTTCTTCTTCTTTCGGTTTCCACAGATTGCAGCCCAGTTGAGATGCTGAGTGCTGGATGGTGTTTTCTCAGGTAAGACAGAATAATCTTGTTCTTGTTCTTGCAGGATTACAGGAAGATGCTGAAGACCAGGAGCTGGACACGGTGAGCGTCACACTGCTGGTTGCAGAATAACATGAAGCGTGTTCTGCAGTCAGGGTGTGGTTTATGAAGCCCAGGTAAAGTAGTACCAGGGACAGTAGTTCCAAGCCTGCCACACCCAAAACATTAGACTGCATGGCTTGGTTCTTAGAACGAGACAGTGTGGGTGCTTCCATGTTGATTTTGTGGCAAAACTTGTGCCCCCTCATAGTGGTCATGACAGCACTCCCCCCCCAAGGCCCCTCTCATGGTATCCTTCCTATCCGGTCCGGGTTTGGTGGGGTTATCCAGGTGAAACCTCTTAATCAGACGTGGTGCGTGAATATGTTCACTTGGTTCCCAAGTTCTGTCTTGAGGCCCGTACCCTTTCCAGTCCACTAAATAGTATAGCTTAGACCTGGTACGTTTCGAATCCAGGATGTTTCTAACTTCAGGCTCTACATTAATTAGCACAGGTTTTGGTGGTGTTAAGACTCGAGTTCCTGGTTGTACAGGTTTTACAAGTGACACATGGAACACTGGATGAATTTGCATGCTTGGTGGTAAGGCTAACTTGACGGCCACCAGATTTATCACCGATTCAATGGTATAAGGTCCTAGATTCTTGGACGAAAGGTCTGGGTACCTTTTATGGGCACATGTTTTGATGCCAACCAGACTTCGTCTCCAACTTGGTAATCGGGAGCTTTCTTTCGATGCCAGTCCGAGAATATTTTTGTCTGTCTTTGGCTTGCAGTAAATGTTCATTTGACCTTTGAAGGCTTGGGTTATGCTTGTGTGTAGAGTCTTTACCGCTGGCATTTCCAAGGTCGTGGGGGAGTCTATTTCAGAGGTACGTGGATGTCTTCCGTATATGTGTGTAGAGTCTTTACCGCTGGCATTTCCAAGGTCGTGGGGGAGTCTAGTTCAGAGGTACGTGGATGTCTTCCGTATATTGTGTAGAACGGGCTTTGTCCCGTGCTGGTGTGTATAGAGTTATTGTATGTGTATTCCGCTATCCATAACAAGTCTTTCCAATTCTCTTCCACTTGATGCAGCATGCAACGTAGATACTGTTCTAATGTCTGGTTTGTTCTTTCTGTTTGTCCATCCGTTTGGGGGTGATGGCTAGTGGATAATCGAACATCGATTTGTGCCATGGTACAACATTTCCTCCAGAAGTTGGATACAAATTGCTTCCACGATCTGAGATTAGGACTGAGGGGAAACCATGCAGTTTTATAATCTGTTCAAGAAATGCTTTTGCCAGACCGGTTGCGTTAGGAAGTCCTTTGAATGGAATGAAATGTGCCATTTTAGAGAACAGATCTACAACCACCAGAATGGTATTAAAACCTTGATAGGGAGGTAAATCCGTAATAAAATCAAGAGAAAGAGCATGCTAGGGAGCCGGTGGAATATCCAGTGGTTGTAGGAGGCCAGCTGGCTTCTGTTTTTGTGATTTATTCTGTGCACATATCCCACAGGATAGAACGAATCGAGCAATGTCCTTACGCCAGGGTGGCCACCAATAATTCCGTTTAACCTTGGCTAGAGTCTTAGCGATTCCAGGATGGCCTTCGATCAGGGAATCGTGATAACCAGACATGACCAATTTTTGCAGATCTTTACTTGGTAGATATAGTCGTTCCCTGAAGAAGGGTAATCCATCCAAAACCGTGTGATGTTCATTTTGGGAATTCCATCTCTGCAAGATCTCGGGGTTCATTAAGGTTCGAATCTTATCTTGAAGTTCACTCAGAGTCAATGTGGTGGTGAGCCCCAGTAGTTTATCACTTGGGATGATGGCAACAGGGTCCAGGGTACTGTTAGTTTTCTCTTCAACACCCATACGGGACAAGGCATCGGCCTTCCCATTCCGAACTCCCGGTTGGTATGTTATTACGTAATCGTATTCTGCGAAGAATAGAGCCCAACGCAACTGTCGTGACGATTGGGCTTTTGCTGATTTTAGGTATTGAAGGTTTTGGTGATCTGTGTTTACTGTGATGGTATGTCTGGCACCTAATAGATATTGCCGCCAGGCTTGGAAGGCTGATTTTATTGCCAACAATTCTTTGTCTGTAATTGCATAGTTAAGTTCTGGTGGTGAGAATTTATGTGACCAAAAGGCCACGGGTGTAATTGGCCTGTCTCTGGATCTCTTTGAGAGATAGCTGCTCCTATAGCTAGACTGGAAGCATCAGTTTCCATTACATAGGGGAGATCAGGGCGAGGAGGTCGTAAAAATTGGCGCAGAGGTGAATCTTTTCTTGAGTTCTTGAAAGGCATGTTCCGCCCCTTCAGTCCATTGGAATTTTTTGTTGTTTTTTCTCAGTAACGGTGTGATAGGGTGAACTATCCGTGAGAAATCTGGAATAAATCGGTAATAAAAATTCACAAAACCGAGCACGCTTTGGGTTCCTTTAAGTGAAGAAGGTGACGGCCAATTAAGGATGGCATCTACTTTGTGTAAATCCATCTTGACTCCCTTTGGTGAGAGAACAAAACCGAGGAACTCAACTTCGGTGACATGGAAGGAGCATTTCTCGAGTTTAGCGTACAGTTTGTGCTGGCAAAGTTTTGCAAGGACTGAGCGAACAAGTTCCACATGATCTTTTTCAGAGGGGTTATACACCAGGATGTCGTCAATATAGACCAGGGCACAGACATCGATTAATTCCCGTAATACATCATTCATGAAGTATTGGAACGCTGCGGGAGCATTGCACAGCCCGAAAGGCATGCCCTGATATTCGTACAGGCCATACTTGGTGCGAAACGTGGTTTTCCATTCATCCCCTTTCTTAACATGTACAAGGTGGTATGCTCCTCTGAGGTCTAGTTAGGTGTAGATTTGGGCATCCTTGACTTGGTCCAACAGTTCCGGGATAAGGGGAAAAGGGTAGCGTTTTTTTACTGTGATTTGATTAAGTGCACGGTAATCGATGCAAGTCCTCAAATCTCCTTTCTTGGGTACGAAGAATAAGGGAGAAGCTGCCGGTGATGACTTTGACGGGCGGATAAACGATTAGCCAGGTATTGATCCAGATAGGACATCAAGTGGCGATTTTCGGTTTCCGTAAGTGCATAAATTCGACCACAAGAAACCTGTGTGCCAGATATCAGGTCAATCTGACAGTTACAGGGCCTATGTGGCGGTAATGTGTTAGCCCGTTCCTTCTGAAAAACATCTTGATATTCCTGATATTCTTTTGGTAAGGTGTCCATTGGTTCTGCGATCCCCAATGCTATTCCTTGAACAGATTTCAGGTTTGGCTGTTGTTAGACAGAATCCTGTGCAGTGCCCTTAGGGACCACTACACACAATTAAGACTACAGGTGGCAATACAAGTTTTACCTTTGGTACAAGCCTGTACTACTATGTCAGAGTGGTAGTAGTGGCGGAGCAGCCAGGCTTATCTCAAGAGTATATGAGCAGTAGCAGAGATTACACAAATAGACCACAATTACTGTGACTCAAGCAAACACTGACTCAAGGTTTCAGGTAGAAAAATATAAGCACATTTATTTTTAAACCATTTGTTGTAAACACAACACTTCTTTTAAATTTTAAACCCCATGAAACATATACTACAACTAACCAATTCACTTTCTACAGTACGTCTCAAGGTAAGTACCCTGTGTTTGAATGGACCGATGTTATCAACAAAACACGTTACCGTGAATACAATTGCGATCACTTTTTGACAGTTCGGTCTACTGAATCAACGCGTATCCGTAACATGAAATGCTACCGGGGCAAAAACACACTTAGCACCTGAGATACGCAGAGGGAGTTGGAGGCAAAAATCACAGGCAATATTATAGTTAGGCAGACAGAATCGAGAATCACTCGTTGACAGGAGTTCAAGAGTCAGAGGGCCGGAGCCAGGGTCAAGGGACACCGGGGCCTGTTGCCGAGGATCACACAGTCAGACAGTTCACGATTCAACGTAGCCAAGAGTACTTTGATATTGTCAATGTTCGGAAGCAAAAGTTATAAGAAGGAGGGAAGACAAGGGCAAGCCTTGGAGATGAAGAAAAGGGGTTCACCCTGTTTCCTCAAGCAGAACACAGTACCTTATTCCAATGGTGCAGCTGGTGCCCTGGCAGTTGTTCCTGATGGTTTCCCGCAGACCCACGGTTCCTGGAGCTTCGAGGTGAAGGAGGACATCTGAAGAGTTCTGCACCACCCAGGGATGAGGCCGGCAGCAGCGACGGTGAATAAAAGGTGCGCTCCTTAAAAACAGGAGAGGCTCTTCAAATGGCTATCCGGACCACTACAGCAGTGTGCAGCGATTTCGACCAAGGAAGAAGATCCTCTGGCTGTGGAAGATGAGCTGGTTATCCCCACCAAGCTCAAGGGAAGAAGACTCCGGACTGGATCTTCTCTGGTCGACGAAGGGTAGATAGCTCAGGACTGCAGCAGGGCTTCACCGGGACGGGATAGTTGCAGCAGTCGTCGTTCTCTCCGCCTCTCTTCAGTTCCTTGTAGTTCCAGTGGCGACTCTGATTTCTAGCCCAAGAGATCTGCCTTTTATGCGCAAAACCCCCATTCACAAAGCCTGGCTGTCAATCACCCAGCAGAGGGGTTGTCCAGCCTGGACAACCACCTCAGCCAATCATGGCAAAGTGCGACTTGGGTTTCCTAGGATACCCTGTGCAGGGGGTGACTACACCCCTCCCTCACATTCAGCCTACCTAGACACCCGGGCGCCAAGAGGAGGGCTTCTCTGCAGAAGCCTGCCAAAAGATGGTGAACAAAGAAGACGAACCTGGTTTGCCGCGCAAAGTAAAACACAAGAAGGACTTTAACAAAAAGAAATGGTGAATAAACCCGACTGGAGCCAAAAAAAAGACAATTTGGTCAAGCGGGTTTATGTTCGAGGCTAATATAATAGCCTAAAACAATACCACGTTTATGTAATATAATCGTGGTAGAAAGGTTAGGGTAGATACCACTGCCACCAGCCAAGTCTATATGTTAAAAGAGCGAAACAGTGCTCTAGGAGGTACAGATACAAAGGGATACAAAGTAACCCTTTCCAGTACTCCATAGAAGATGGGGTGTACTGGATCTGTGGTAGATTGACTTAGTAAAGTTAATGGCAACTTTACCCTTTTCTGGGGGACGGTAGTCAGCCTCAGAAATGGAGTCGGTGGGAAGTCTCCAAGACAACCCTGTGCCACTGCACTGAAGGTGCTGGGTGACACACAAAAGAAGGGGGCTACTAAAGTGGTGTACTCCAGAGTCCACAATCACAAAAACAGAGGAAATACACATGGCAAAACACAGGTAAGAGTGGGGGGAAAGCGCACACTCTTACCAAGTGGAAAAAAATGTACTCCAGAAGTCCAGCAAAGCTGCTGGGGGACTCACTAGGTGAGGCAAATTAGCCATCAATGAGAATTCTCCCTAACAGCTGTGGTATAGCTTTCGGGTAGCAAGCGTGGGCGCATTTGTCGGAAAAGGTCAGTCTCTTTGCACACCAGTCTATGTGACGGATTGTGAGTTACTAACCATGGCATCCCTAAGATCAACCGGAACTGAGGAGCTTTGATGAGGTCAAACGTGATTGCTTCTTGATGTCCATCATGACACAGAAGGGTTAATTCTGTTGTGCATTGGGTTACTGGTCCCAAAGCAATTTCTATACCGTCAACAGTAGTTACCTTTTCAGTTGTTGGTTTTGTGCATAAGGGAAGTCCCATTTATGTTGCCAGATCTCGATCTATGTAATAACCAACTGCTCCGCTGTCTATATATTCCTCTATGGCATGCATCCGTGATGGTTGTTGGTGATTGATCAAGGTTACTGGTAGGGCGAAATGTGAGGTCTGTGACTCATCCTTCTCGCTCGACAAGCGGACCTCTACGCTTGCCGGGCCTGGTAGTTTTCCGATTCCTTTCCATCATCTTCTTTCTCTGTAGCGCCTACCACCTTCCTTGGAGGTTTCACTGGGCATTCTTTGAGGTAGTGACCGATTTATCGCATTATAGGCATAACTGTAGCTGTCTCTTGTCTCTTTCAACCTTGGTTAAAGGGGGTCGTACTCCTCCAATCTGCATGGGTTCTGTGGTATTTTCTGATGGAGGTTGAACATTATCTTTTGAACGTACGTACATGGCACGATTTTCGAGTCTTCTTCGGTCTGTTTTTCGATCCTGTAATCTGTGGTCCAACTGAACTACCAGGTCGATAAACTCTGCACAGTCTTTAGGGGGGGTCTATCACTTGAGCAAGGGCATCCTTCAGGTCTCCTCGTGGGCACCGAAGAAACAATGTGGTTCTTTTATCTTCTGGCCACCCCGCTTCTACAACCAGTCTATTAAAGGTGGCAATATAAGTCAACAAATCTTGATTCCCTTGGCGGAGGGACAGGAGTTGGTTATCAAGAGCTTGTCCATGCAAGTGTTGAGCAAATAACTTTTCCATCTCCTGTTGAAAACCCCTGAAGTTCTGCAGTAATGGGTCATCCCGGCTCACTAAAGGTACCGACCAGTCTGCGGCACTTCCACTCAAATATGATAACACGAAGGCCACCCTTGCCTGGTCGTTTGGGAAAGCCCCAGGCCTACAAAGAAAATGGAGGCGGCACTGGTTCATGAATGTTGCATACCTTCTGGGGTCTCCATTAAACCGTTCTGGTGGTGCCAGGGGTACTGCTTCTGGCAACGTTATCTGTACTGGATTGACTGATGATGGTGTAGCGACGGATGGGGCGAATCCGGGCAATGAAGCCTGCCCCGCCTGTGTTTGTAGTAGCTGTTGGCTTAGTTCATCAGTACGGTCTTTTGTGACTATTAACTCATGTCTTAAGGCATTGGTTTCCTGACGGGCTGCGTGTACCTCAGCGCGTAATTGTCCCAAAAGCTGGGCTAACTGATCAGTTTCAGATGTCTCCATGACACCCAGGTGGAGAAGGTTTAAAGGCTTTGTGTTCTGTTACGCACACCTGATATAGCCAGGGGCGTCTGGAAGACTCTGAGATCTGGAACCCTGGATGCGTAGTTGCCCAGTGCTGAGTAAGGAATCTGCAATTACAGAAGGGAGGATTTGTGATAACTGGCTCTAATGGGTGAATCTCCCAGCTCCCTCTGACCGATTCCCTTCCCACTGGGTTCTTTTCTCACCTTAGTTATTTGTATGGTGAGCTATCCGTCCTGCGTTTCTTGTGCAGGGGCGCTTGACGTTTGTTGGCGAGCTGCCCGAGTTGCTTCACTGGTGCAGTACGCCTACCTTGGGCCCAGGCCTGCTGTGACCCCGAATCTGCTGGTAGGCAGGTAGGTTTGTTAATTGTAAGTCTTTGTTCTGTTTATGGTGGGAATTTGTTAATGTCTTTATCTCCTTCTTTTCAAGTGCGAAGGTCTTGATGCTGGCGTGCTGGATGGAGAGGCACGTTTCTAGGTAAGAGAAAGCGCGAAGCGCAGCGCCTTTATTGTCTTTTAAAGCTAACCTGTGCTTTCTTCTTCTTCTCCTCACAGGCCGCTGTGGTGCTGCGAGTGGATGAGAGCCCGATGAAAAACAGGCCCACGGAATCCGTTAATGTAAGTACCGCGCTGTGCGGTTCTTTAATATTGAAAGCAAACCTGAATATGTCTCTTTTCCTTTGCAAATATCGCTGTGGTGCTCCGGGTGGAAGCGTAGCGTAGCGCGATGGAATTCAGGTAAGACTGATGGAATTCTATGTTTTGGATGGTGTTTTCTCAGGTAAGACAGAATAATCTTGTTCTTGCAGGATTACAGGAAGATGCTGAAGACCAGGAGCTGGACACGGTGAGCGTCACCCTTCTGGTTTCTTCTTCTTCTCCTCACAGGCCGCTGTGGTGCTGCGAGTGGATGAGAGCCCGATGAAAAACAGGCCGAAGAAACTGTTAATGTAAGTACCGCGCTGTGCGGTTGTTTAATATTGAAAGCAAACCTGAATATGTCTCTTATCCTTTGCAAATATCGCTGTGGTGCTCCGGGTGGAAGCGTGGCGTAGCGCGATGGAATTCAGGTAAGATTGATGGAATTCGATGTTTTGGAAGCGCGCGTTCTAATATTGTTTTTCCCTTTCTCGTTATTGCAGGTCACAATGTTCGAACAGAAGCTGTGGTAGCGGTTCGCCGGAAGTCCTTAAGCTAGTACTCACAGGTGAGTGAGGTTTCTTCTTCTTTCGGTTTCCACAGATTGCAGCCCAGTTGAGATGCTGAGTGCTGGATGGTGTTTTCTCAGGTAAGACAGAATAATCTTGTTCTTGTTCTTGCAGGATTACAGGAAGATGCTGAAGACCAGGAGCTGGACACGGTGAGCGTCACACTGCTGGTTGCAGAATAACATGAAGCGTGTTCTGCAGTCAGGGTGTGGTTTATGAAGCCCAGGTAAAGTAGTACCAGGGACAGTAGTTCCAAGCCTGCCACACCCAAAACATTAGACTGCATGGCTTGGTTCTTAGAACGAGACAGTGTGGGTGCTTCCATGTTGGAAATTAAAGGCCCATGTACATAAATGGGACCTAGTTTGAACAGCCCTTCCTTCCTACATATGAGCCTGGTGCCAAAGGCGCCATGACTGACTCCAGGTGCCCTTTTGCAGTGGTTTTAAGGCCCTCAGGGTTCTGGTGGGAGCATGCTTGTGGCACAACTTGTGTCCCCTCACAGTGGTCATGACACTTTGTGGAGGATTCTCCTAAAATCCCTCTCTGTCTCCCCTTCTTTATCAAGGATCCCAAAGAGCCTCAGGTTGTTCCGCATCTATCTGTTTTCAACGTTGTCCATCTTCAATAGAATCTCCCCCTCTCTCCTTTCCATTTCAACATTCTTACGTCCATCTGAATCTCCATAGCATTCCGAGAGGATTGGTTGTGCTCCACTTCTTCGAGTCTATCTTCCATCTAGTCGATACTCTGAGTTATCCTATTGATCCTTCCACCAATATCTGCTGTCATGCTTAGGATCTCCTCCATCAGTGCTGCAACATCTTTCTTTGTAGCCGTTGATTCCTCCCCCCTGACGCCATTGCAGAGGGTTGTGCCGTCTGTCCCTGTTTCTCCCTCTGTGCTTAACCAAAACCAGCTAGCTTGGATTTCACGTCTGTGTGCTTTCCCTCACCGCCAGGCGTGCTGTCCCTTGTGTGTGGGGGTGTAATGCTCACCTGGTTCCCACAGAGGCGCGGCGTCGAAGGCGCAGAACTCTGAAGATGGACAGGAAGGGCCCCTCTATTCTGGCTTCCCTGGCTCGTTGGATACCCTCCTGTGCGTGAAAAGGGAGTATTACCAACTGTGGAACAATGCTCAAGCCTCCCACTCCCTTCCAACCCTCCACGATACCTCCTCCACGATTCCCTGTGAAGCCTCACCTTAGGGTTTGGAAGGATGAGCTCTCCATTCTGCTTCTGATGCAGGGGCGCGTTGAAACCCAGTTACTTCACTGGATTGAGGATTGATGGGAGTTCAGGTAAGCTTGACTGTTCAGGTAAGGCGCTGTAAAAGTTCTGTTCAAAAGTTCAAGCTTAATAATAATGTTCGTTGTCTAATTGCAGCAAGCGCTAATGCTTATGTCTTTTTCCCCATAGGGGCCGGGGTTCGGAGTGCCGGAGATATGGCGCCGACCCGAAGTGAAACAGTTCTGGATGAGCGCTCAGGTAATGTCTTTGCATTCGCTCATTCAATGTCTTTGTCTTTTTTCCCCATAGGGGCCGGGGTCCGGAGATGCCAGGAAGCGGCAGGACCCGAAATGCAGTGGGAATAATCCAACAGGTAAGACTTAAAAGGAAACTGAGCTTTCCTTATTCCTTTTCTCCCTCTCACCTTTGTTCTTGTCTTTTTTCCTCTAGGCGCCGGGGCGTAGCTGAATCCGGAAGATTGCTGCTGAAGATGGAAGCGCCTTGCAAAGGTGAGTAAAATGCAGCGCTGCAGCGATCGAAATGAAATGCCTTTAAAATGATGTCTTCCTTTTCAGGGCCGTTGGAGAAATGACTCCGGGATGCAGATTTAGCAGGTAAGGGCTTTTCTTCTCCTATTCTCTTCCTTTCTCCCCTTGCAGGTGTTCCAGGGTGCTGGCAGGCGTGGCTGAAGTCAGGATGCAGGAGCTGACACGGTGAGCGTCCAGCTGCTAGGTGCAGAACAACGCGAAGCATGAGTGGCTGTTCGGGTGGGGTTTAAATAGCCTTGGAAGAAGTTCCTGGTATGTATCCTTCCACCAATCAGGTATGTATCCTTCCCCGACCACACCCGGGTGGTGAAGTAGTCCTACAGGTTAAGTAGTCCCATTCAGGCCTCAAGAGGGCCTGGATGAAGCAGCAAGGTCTGCATCAGGTAAGTGTGCACCCAAGCACTTAAACACATATCCTCTTCTATGAGCCTGGCGCCTAAGGCGCCAGGACTGGGGTCCGCTATGAGCCTGGCGCCTAAGGCGCCAGGACTGAGTCCAAAGGGCCCCGACTTGGGCCCGCTGAGACTTCCCTGGGGAAAATGATGTCTGCCTCTGGGGTTGCTGGGCCCGGCCTGGCTCCTTAGAGGTAGGCATCATGACAGGGGGTCCAACTGCAGTGGGTCGACTCCCCTCCACCTGAATCTGAGAGGAGGCCTCTCAACCTCAGCAGGCCAGCCAGTCAATAATTGGGTCTCTTACAGGTAACTCAAGAAAGGCTGCTATGGTCGCAAGCAGCAGACACGTACCACCATCACTTGTCTCCCGGATTACCACAGGGTGGGCACGCTACCTCCAGCCTTGCCGGTGGGGGGAGAGCCCCATCTGCAGCACTGTTGTCCTCCTTCCACCACTCCTTGTTTTGCCCTTTCTGGGGCTCAGGTGTTGATGACCCCGGCGTATGTGTTGGTGTTTCTGGGAGGCGGCCAGATGCCCCTCAATAGGGGGCCCTCACCTCTGGGTGGTCTTCTCCAGTGGCCCCCATTCCCCAGGTATTACTCCTTGTGCCCCTCCGGTGCTAATGCTCTTCCTCCCCTGCCTCTCTTGGGGTAGGGCTAGGCCGCCACAGTGGCAAGCCCCTCCCCAGCTCCTGGTGATCTTTCAATGGTCTGGGGTGCGGTGCAGGGGAGGCGGGCACATGCCCTTAATTCGGGGGGCCCACACCTCTCCCTGCCCTTCTGTACTGACCCCTCGCTGTTCCTTCTCCCAAGTGGCTCCAATCTCCGGGCAGCTGAATACTGGCCCCCACCACACCGCTCCAAGGGGGGGAGGGGTATGTTGTCACGGGGCCCGGGAGCGTCACACCTCCAGCTCGATATGCCACACAGGGCCTGAACTGCTAACGGGGGTGTGCAGCGGGGTTTAGGAGTGATCAGCCACCCACCTTCTGGAGTCTGGCCGGGCTCCTCCTCTGCGCTGGTCTCTCTCTCCTCCTTGTCCCTCACTGGGACGCTCCCCTCCGAGGCCTCCGGGGCACCGTATGGCACCAACACGAGCTCCGAAGGGGCATGGACCCATGGCGTGGACGTGCCCAGCACCCCTGACCTAAACAGCTATCATGGCCCAGCTTTTTTAGGCAGCCGCCAGCCCCAAGCAATTCCTCCTCACTTTCCTGGGCTTTGGGATCTGGTCGGTTCCACCCCTTGCAAGGGGCCGCTGTGCCTGAAATTCTTCGGTGCTGCTCCTTGGGTGTTCCCACAAAGGTATTACCACTTTTCTCACAGTTTTTTTTTTTTTAGGGTGGGCTCCGATTCCGTAATGACCGGCGAGTGGGGAGCTTAACGCTCAGGCCGCCATCTTCTGCGTACCCCATGAAGGCCTTGGAGCAGGAAGTTTTAATGCAGTTTTCTATGCAAGATGAAATTGAATGAATTTCAGTTAACTGTACATTTTTAACTGGCGCGCACTTGTACTTTATTGTATTTTATCTTTTATTTATTATATTTTATTGTTGTAAATGGCGGAAGCCAAATAATGTATTACTGACTGACCAATTTGCACTCCCCTTGCACCTGCGTATATATCTAATTTCTTGCGCACATTAAACACTTGCACACAATAAGGAATGTCCGGTCATTGCTTCAAGTGAATATCATTTTATCTTGCAACTTGCAATATGTAACACCCGTCACCACAACAGCCTCAAAACACCCTCCCTAATGGCCACCCTCAAAACACCCTCCCAAATAACCCACCCTCAAAACACCTTCCACAATGACCCACCCTCAAAACACCCTCCCCAAAGTTCCACCCTCAAAACACCCTCCCCAATGACCCACCGTCAAAACACACCAGCAGTGTCTGACTATCATTTCCTGCCCCTCTTGGGCTTGGGGCCCTACTCCTGCTCCTTGTCAGTGAAGTGGTGCAGTGAGCAACGCTTTGGGGTGCTGGGTAGGGAACCCTCTGTGGGGGTCACAGAGGTGGATGGCTCAGACGCCTGTGCCTGGATGTACTGCCGGGTTAGCTGGATAGCCTGGTTGAATGACTTAGCAAGAGCCGAGGATGCATATGTGCGCTCACATACTCTCTGTCCCAGTGTGACCATGGCTGTGGTGACATGGCTGAGTGACCGGACAATCCTGTGGGTACACCCCTGCAGGCAGCTGTATGTATGACTGCCTGCTGCCCCTCAGTGCCATCCAGCCTCTCACGTATTGCAGATATATTGGTCACAGGCAGTGCTGATGGGCGGTGTGGGCTTTGTGATTGCTCCAGGCTAAAGCATGGTGTGGTATCTGCCATGCCGTGGTCATACTTGTTCTGCTCTTCTTCCTCATTTGTGGTAGGGACATGGGCCCTGTCACGATGTGCCTGTGACCATATTCCATGCAATGGGGATGAGGGCATGCTGTGACCCACTGGTGGGACTTCACCAGTGTGTGCCACTACAGGTGATGGCTGTGGCATGGCACTGGAAGCTGCAATGACAGACGTGTCACCCGCATGGCTGGTGGAGGGTCCACTGAGCACTGCCATGGGGATTGTGTCCACCTCAGATTTTGCCGGAGTGTACACAGTGGAAGTGATATATGATATGATATGTCATTTATAACAAGCCTGTACACAAGTGTTTCTAGGCGAGACAAGACAAGGAGGGGGAAACAGAAGGAGGACAAAACAACAATCTCACTAGGCCTTGTGTCATTCAGATCGCGCAGGTGCATGGGAGAAGGGAAGTGCTTGGGTGGAGGGCGGGGAGGAGTACAGGTAGCTCATAAAGTGCCGGGGTAGGGAAAGTGCAGGTACTCAATAAGTGCAGCCGGTGGGTGGCTCATAAGTGCAGAGAGAGAAGGGACTATAGGGTTACAAATAAAGACCCTTAAATACTGGGGGAGGCTGAAGGCAGTGCAAGGGCAACTGGACATGCAGGAGCCTGGGTCCGAGTTCAGTGGGAGGCCAGGTGATCAGTGCGCGGAGCAGTCAGGGACATCAGCAAGGGAGAGGAGGAGAGGAAGGGAGAAAGCGGAAGAGAAAAGGAAGGTCTTGACTTTCTTCCGGAACCAGAGGTGGTTCTGCTTGAGTTTGAGAGAGGCAGGGAGGCTGTTCCAGAGGGAGGCCCCAGCCGAGGAAAGAGATCTCCCCCCAACTCTCTGCTCAGAGAAGAGACTGACCCTCAGAGAGTTGGAGGGGGATGGGCAGAGAGTTCGAGAAGGAAGGTGTTTAGGAAGAGAAAGTTGGAGGTAGTGTGGTCCCAGCCCCCAGAAAGCCTTGTGGATGATGCAAAGGGTCTTGAACTTGATCTGTGCAGCCACAGGGATCCAGTAAAGAGATTTCGGATCTGGAGAGATACGATTCCTGGGCTTGAGACGAAGGACAAGTCTTGCAGTCCTGTTCTGCTGTATGCTCCTGCTGGTGAGCGGTTTGGCCTGTGCAGGGGAGTGGGTGGTGATACAGCCCTGAACTGTTGTATGCACCGGCTGGTGAGTGGTTTGGCCTGTGCAGGGCTGGGGACAGATGACGTGCCTGCAGTTGAGGGTCCGGCCTTTTCACTGTCCATGGACTGTGTACCTGTTGGCAACGAAATGACATGCTGCATTGCACTCATGCAACATTATGTGTGTCCCAGAGATACACATTTCATGTCGATGGATTGGGTGGTATTGCTCAACGAGTGCTCCTATTAGCTGGAATGTTCTGTTAACTGAACTTTCCAGAACTAGACCTCCTCAACCTGAGAAGCTCTTTAATGCAACACACCCCTTTGTTGTTGTTAGAATAAATACAAGCAAAGGAATTGGTTACCCAAAAGAGCTGGGATACCCACACCGCTACACCAAGCTGTGGAAAACAAATAAACACAGTTTCAAGGTGCTGATTGGATAACACAATATACACGGTTTAGCAAGTAATAGTAGTACCTGAAGTAAGCTTGGTAGGGCTGTAAAGGTATCAAGAAGGGTAGTCGAGATGTAAATACTAGGAAAGGAGAAAAGGATTGGTTAACCCAAATTATACCTATCTAGAACCTCAAGATGTATAGAAATGTTGGAAGGCTTACCCTATTAGCAAAGAGACTGAGTGTAGGAATAAACGGCGACAGGATAAAATAAAAAAAGGTAATTAAGACAGGAGACTACCCCGAACGGCACGAGGGACGCAACTAGTTTCGTGATGGTGCACTGGATCAGGATAGCGTTCAGAAGTGCACAGTAGTCACTTGTGGAGCTGTAGTTCAAGTGTTCCGGTTTTCTAAATAGTTCAAAGGATAGAATCCAAAGAATAGCAACTCAGGTCTCAACTAGTAACAAGGAAAGTGCCCACAACTGATTGAGGCAATTGTACACAATAGTCCTACACAATAAGGACAGGATAAGGGAAGAAAAGAGCTTACTTTTGTACGGATTATAGTTTGTGGAACAGTACTTCCTAGGCAGCTTTCAAAATGTGGTAAACAGGGAAGATGCCAAGCAGGAACTCTTGGGCCGCTGTGAGTTGACTGTGCAGCCTGCTGAAGAGACTGTGTTAGTGCAGCTACTGGAGAAAATGCTGTGCTCGGAAGAAACACAGCTGTAGGAGAGGAGCCCGGAGGCAAAGGGGCTCGGGAAGCGGACGAGACCGCTGCCGAAGAAACCAAGAAAACAAATCCAGGGAGCAAGAGGCAGTAAAGTCGTTGGACGAATTCCAAGGTCAAAAGCAGTTTAGAAAAAAGTACGTAATCTGGCAGAATAACGCTAATTAGAAGCAACGTTAGAATCTACGCAAGCTTCTTTTAAACTTCTCTTTGGTGCATGGGGGCGAAGCCTATCCCGCCGTAAACGTGACAAAGAGGTCACGTGACTTCCACGGACTCGGGAGGCTGAGAGTCCACTTCTCCATGACAACCTCCAGTGTTGTCATACTGGAGAAGCAGAGAGGCGAGTGGGAAAGCGAGAAAAGCGGCAATTAGGTAAACTGGGGGATATCGTAACAGCCTCGTTGAACTTGGGCTTGCGGAGCCACAGATCTGATATACAGGCCTTCTTCTGCTATGCTATGCTGTTGCCACAACTTTGGGGACTGGATGCTGGATGGAAATGGGTGATTCAGGATGGATTGCGTTTTTCAAGATGGCCACCATCAGGCTTCCGGTTCCAGTGGTGATGCTATTTCCAGCATCAGTAAACATTACTGTTTCCAGCGGGGAGAGGGGGTGGGGGATGTTATGCACGCATCCAATGACTTGTAATACGTTTGTATTTCCGCCGGTAACGCTAACATTGCTAGACCGCTATTAGCGCCAGTTTACCAGAAAAGCTGTAATTAGCTCCAATGTGCTTGCAAAATGACCGGCATGAAGAAACCCAACACATTAGCATGACAGCTATAAAAACTACGATTATAGAGTCTGATACATAACATACAAGTAAGCAAAGAATGTGAAAGTATAAGACAATATAAAAAATTAAAAATCATCATAACAGCAACAAATAAAAACTCTCTGCAACTAATTAAATCTGAAACAGTATCCGAAGTCTGCAAACTTTAAGGCTCACCTAGTAAATATTAGTCTAGAGCAATAGTGATAACCAGTAATGCAATTCAGCAAGAGTTGAACAGAAATTCTAAAACATGTTCATAAAAGCAATATAATGATGATCCAATATACCGATCATACTCCCCTCTGTCAAACCACACCATGTTCAAGCCATCAAGCATGTCTCTCTCGTTCATATATACCACACATTCACTTGTAAAAGAAAGAGTTGGATTAGGGCTAAGCCAAAAAAACATGCCCTGTCTTCCAAACTGCCATTGACCTTTGCGATCATATGTACATGCAAAACCTAATAATTTGGGCACTTTCAGCATGAGAGAAGTGCATCTCAGAGTACACTACCTGCACTCAATTTGTTTACACTGTGTGCCACCAATAAAAGAACAGAGAGAAAGCTAAAGCAGACATATTTTATTTCCCCTGCGTCAGCCCGAAGCTCAGCACAGAAAAATGCATTTTTAAACATGCACAGGAAAAGTCAAAAATGAAGTCCAATCACTTTAGTACATTCCTCTGACATGCAGGCCAGATACATACATGTAACCAGTGCACTTAACCGACTTTAAGGGTGTAGAAGTAGGTGGCATATTCTGGGTCGTAACCCTTTTTTGTGAAAAATAAAAGGAAAAACCCCTCAACTAAATATTAAGGAGTCTGTCAGGATGTCCGTCCAAAGAAAAGTAGTCAACTGTTGTGTGTCAAAACCTTTACCCTTTCCTTACATTCTAACTCAAACTAAATAATGTGGTTGTCTTCTTTATCAAGAAGAATTGCTCTCTTCTTCGGGATGGCAAACAAAGGTTCATTTTCAGGTGATGAAAAAAGGTCAAAACCAAAAGGCCTCAAAAGCTCTCTTGACTTGGCGTTCCACCAACGCACATGGAACAAGATAATCTTGTATCTTCACAAGGTTGGGGGAGTGGCTTCCTCTTCCCCCGACCTTTCTCAGGTTTCTTAATACTTTTCACAGCACAAGGATGAATGACATCTTTCCCCTGGCCTTTACCATACAGTTCACAGTGTTAGGGGGAACAACTCCGTTCCCCTGGTCTCTCTTATGTCTCTCACAATGCCAAGGGGATGACTCCCTTCCCTGGGTTGTTCACACAATGTCTCGATTTGGGTCCCAGACCCTGGGTTCCTTTCTGAACAAACCTGGTATACACCCCTGCCTACAACAGTATGGGATGAGTAGCTTCTTGATTGTCACTATTTGTATTTGGGCCCCAGACCCTGTTTTTTCTTCTGCACAGACTTGGTATACTCTCCTGCCAAGTACTGCGTTTAGCGTCTTGATTTGTACTATTTCTTTTTGGGTTCCAGACCCTGGTTACTCTTTTTTTTAAAAATTGAATTGTATTTTTTTTTGTTGCTTCGAACTATGGCAGAACAACAAGGAAAACGAAAAAGAGAAACATATAAGTACAGCCATGACAGATATTGCTTAATGTTACAATGCATAGTGAGACAAAAAGTGATGTACGTAAATGAAACGATACAAAAGAAGAACCCTTTGTAGGACATACTCTCAATGGCCCCTCCCCATCACCCACTTATCACATCAGGGTTCACTTAAAGATAAATATGAGCTCTAGTCCAAGCACTGCTCATTTCATAGGTCAGCTTGAACTATCTGCAGGCAAAGTTGCACAGTTCGGGGGAGTCATCTTGCCATCGGTCATTCTCGTCCGGTCATGGTTTCTAACGCTTATTGAACTATACCATTTCATTTTAGGTGTTGGGGTGCTCCCTCCTAACTCTGTTGCTTTGCGTGCTTATGTGTTTTTGTGTGCTGTATAGTATTCCAGGAAGGGGAGCCAGGTCATGTCAATGTGCAAGTGTGATTCTAACAATGCAGCTGTAATGCTTTCCATCTGGTATATATCGTAGACTTTGACTAACCATCCTCTCTTTGTGGGGAGCATGTTACATTTCCATCGCATTGTCAGACAAACTCTTGCCGCTAAGAACAGGTTCCTTGGCATGTGCGACAGCACTTTGTATCCCTCTCCTGCCTCTGTCTCTACCCCGAACAATAGTAGCAGTGGAGATAGGTTTCTGTGTATCCCATCAAAGCCTGAATCCACCCCAGAAATTCCTTCCAATATGCCTGGACATTCTGACAGCTCCACCACTGGTGCCTAATAAACTGGGATGCTTTATAGTATTCGAAGAGGTCTGGCAAGCCCACGCCTCCTTTATCCTTGGGTGTTATCAAGGTTGTATATGAAACCCTGGGCTTCTGGTCAGCCCACAAGAAACTGAGTAGGGAACGCTTGACTTCTATATGGAACGATTCTGGGATTACCACTGGGAGCGACTGGTAGAGGAACAGTAGTCTTGGGAGTATGTTCATTTTAATAGATGTGTAGCGCGCTGTCCAGGACAGTGTCATCTGGGACCACTTCTGCTTTGATTGTGCCCCACAGGGGTGCTAAATTTGCGCTGAACAGGTTTTGCAAGGTCTTTAGTGATCACTACCCCTACATATTTAATCTTCTCTGTTTGCAGTTGAAGTCCCTCTTCCATGATTAAGTTATTCAGGAGAGTGGAAGGCTGCTTTAAAGGGAGGGCTACGGTTTTGTTTAGGTTGATACAAAATCCAGATAGTGTCCCATATTCTGCAAGAGACATAAGGATGGCTGGGATGGTCTCTCCCGGGTGGGTCAGGCATGCTAAAATATCGTCAGCAAATAATGCAAGCTTCTATTTGTGCCCTGATCTGATCATCCCAGGGTTTGCCCAGATAATTTGTGCAAGTTGTTCTAAGACCAGAGCAAATAGGAGGGGTCACATGGGGCAGCCTTGGTGTCTGCCTCGTCTCAAGAGAAAGGGTTTTGAAGCAGTAACCTCTACTACCACTTTGGATGTAGCTTCTCGATATAGCGCCTGAGCGTCCATTATCCATTGCTGTACCAACCCAGCCCAGACCACCACAACTCGCAGGAAAGGCCACTCTATCCTGTCAAAAACTTTTTCTGTGTCGATTGACAGCAGAGTGGGGCAGTTGTCTTGGTCGTTAATGGTGGACATCAGGTCTAGGGTTTTGTGCACATTATCTGCCCCCTGTCTGCCCCTTACATATCCCACCTGGTATGTGTGTACTAGCTGGGGGAGAACTTGGGACAGACAACCTGCCAAGAGGTTGGCATACATCTTGACATCTACGTTTATTAGAGATATTGGGTGATATGATGCACAGTCCCTGCTGTCTCTGCCTTCCTTTGGGATTACTATGATTCTGGATTCTGTGAATGAGGCCGGGGCCTGGCCGGACTTCAGAATCTCATTAAAGAGTTTAACTAAGAATGGGGATAAGGAATTGCTGTAGGCATTGTAAAAAGCTAGCGTGAACCCATTCTGCCCTGGTGTTGAGCCCGCCTTCAGTTTGGATATGGCGCCCTGTACTTACTCAATTGTTATTGGGGTGTTTCATGTTATTAGGGTCCCACTTGGTATCTGAGTTTGAGGGGTGTTCTTCAGATATTGGGCTATTCCCTCATCGGTTACGTCACCTTCTGCAGTGGATAGTGTGTTACAGAATTGGGTAAAGCATTTCGTTATCTCCCCGGTTCAGTCACCTCTTTCCGCTTTTCGTCTTTCAGTTTGTGAACCGTTCTGTCCGCCGTCTGGGCTCGTAGGCACATGGCCAACATGGTGTGAGCCTTGTCACCTTTTTCCTAAAATCTTTTCTTTTAGGTACCTGAGTTGAGTCAGCGCTTTATTGTGCCATATGTCGCTCAGCTCCTTCCGGAGCGTCCCAATATTCGCTAGGGTGCCGCCTTGTGGATAATCTGGGTTTGGAGGAGCTTTTCCTTTTCTCTAATTTCTTTTTTTATTGCATTCATTCTCAACAGCCTGGTTCTGTTTCTGAAGGCACCCTCGGAAATTAGGATGCTCTGGAATGTAGCTTTGGCCGCTTCGCAGATTGTGTTCAGTGCTAGTTCCCCCATGTCGTTGTTGGTGAAGTTGCTTTTTATTTCTTTGGCCAGAGCATCCGTAAAAATAGAGTCTTTATAAAGTGTGTCATTACAGACCCACCTGTGATCTGTCTGCGGCAGAGGGACCTAAATCCAATTCTAATAAGCACATTTTGTGGTCTGACCACACTATTATCTCGATGGTCGCCGATTGTATGGTGCATACATTTGCTGCTTCTAGGAGTATGTAGTCTATTCGTGTGTATGTGAAGTAAGGTGAATGCCTTTTTCTGCAGGTGCACCTCCCTCTATGCGTCAACCAAGTAGTTGGCCTTCCGGAGATCGGGGAATCGTTCGCCAACTGGACATGGCTGGGTGTAGCTCCCTGTCTCATGGAATCCCAATCCGTAGCAGGGTCTGATATTACATTGAAGTCTCCCCACATATCATCAAACCCGTTTTACAGCTGTCTAGGAAGGTAAAGAGTCCTTCGCTAAAGGCCAGCTGCTACTGATTCGGCGCATAGGCTGAGCAAAGAGTAACCTTGCGTGTTCTTACCTTGCAATTAATCACTATGTATCTACCCTCCTTGTCCCTGTGGACCTGCATGATTTGGAGATCTAGAGATTTCTTGTATATGATGCCTACCCCACCTTTTTTGTGCTCTTTATTTTCTCTTTATTTTCTTGAGCCTTGCGAACAGCCCTTGCATGGCAAGGAGGCTATTGATTTGTCTATAGGGCCTCTTATTTTCCATGCACCATTCTGTCCCGTTTCCTGTGTGCTTGTCTGCAGCTGTTCCAAGACTCCTCTTGCTTCTTTTAAGGATGTAACACGGTAGTCTTCTCTGCCGCACTCAAAGTTCAATGAAAAGGGGAACCCCCCATCTGTAGCGCACGTCTTGTTCTTGTAACCATGTCATAAAGCGGGCGGCAGCCCTTTCTTTTGAGGAGTGCGAGTGCTGACAGGTCCTGGAAAATTCTGATAGTAGACCCTTCAAATAGGATCGACTCATTCTCCCTCGCCTTTTGCAAGATGTCTTTTTTTTGCTTGTAGTAGTGACATTTGGCTAGGACTGACCTTGGGCCGTTTGGCAGGTCCCCATTCCGGGTATTCTATCGAACTCGAATTCCGTGGCTGCTGGGGTATCAAAGAGTGAGGCTATGAGGGCTTTCACTCAGTTCTCTAGGGAGGATAGCGACTCCCCCGGGTTCTCGCTCAGGCCCATCATGCAAATGTTGGTCTGCCGTTCCCTATTTTCCATGTCGTCTAGCTTTAGTGCCAGATCCCTTTCTCTTTGTACTAGATCCTGGAACCGGGCTTTGCTGTTCATCACTGTGAGGTCGCTGGATAGTTGGTTGTTTTCGAGTGCTTCTATGCAATCCTCTACTTTAACCATTGTGTACTGCAGGTCTGTAACTTTCTTGGTCAGAGTGGACTTGATAGACCTAATTTCCCCTAATAGGAGTCGAAAGTCCGCTTTGGTGGAACTGTCATGGTCTGCTGGATGGATGTCCAGCTAGTCGTCTGCCTTGTTTGGTTCCATGTCCGTTGGCACGTAAAAAAAGCTATACAGCCTTATCATGGTGCGCTGATCCAGGGTGTTGTGGGCGTTTGTCGTGTGCTTATGTTTTGGGGCAGTGTTCCTGATTGCACTAGTGGAATTTGCTGTATGTTCCACTCCGCTGGGTTTGAGCAGCGGACTGGCGTACTTTTGCGGGCGGCCCTAGGTTACTGTGTAGAGTCACTGCTTTTGTTTGGTGCGTTCTGCGCTTGAAAGTGGCGCTCAGTACTCGCTCATGGTTCCCCCAATCTTGCGTGCTGTACGTGTTTTCTTGATGCTTTGTGGTTAGTTCGGGCTCAGGGCTCAGGACGTGGATCTAGCTCTATAGTTCTGTGCGTGCGAGCTTGGGTACTGCTATGTGCTAGCAAAGCCGTGGCTCGTTGGCTATGAGCCACGGTTTTGCTGGGTTTTTCAGGCTTTGTCCTTGATTCCCCGGGTGGCAGTTTAATTTTTAAAACTAATTTTTTCCCCTCCCCCTTCGTTTGTCGTTGGGCAGGGGTTCCCTTCTGTGGCCTTGCTTCGTCTATTCTGTGTGGCGGAGCTTCCTGTGCTCGGCAGCGGGTTTATGTTGTGCATGCTGCGGCAGCTTCTTACTGCTTGCTCCGGAGGCTGTCCGATGATCAGCGAAGGATTTACTGTGTTGGCTGCTGGACGGGTGTCGGCCCCTCCTCTTCATGTCCTCGCTGTGCCCATCATGTTGATTTTCGGAGTGAACGCCGCACTTCAGTCCGGGCACTGTTCGGGCTGTTAGAGAGCACTGATGCTTCTGCGTTTTGGTCCTCCTGCAATTGAGGGGGCTTGGTCTCGATATTTGGTACTGGCTAGTATTTTTACTCAGGATTGACGGTCTTCTCACCATTACTGCATTCTCTGTGAAGGAGACAGTGGCTTAAGCTGCCATGTCGTCTGCGCCCACTGGTGGTTTCCTCCTGGTTTCTCTTTTTAATGGATTTGGAATTCTCTTCTCCCAAGTTCAGTGATGAAGGAGCAGGTATTTCCATTAATTATACCCACACTGTGTCATCGCCTCCCATGTTAGCTTACCCCTGTCGGTCCCTAAGCATAGCCCGTTACCTTCATTGTTTGTCGGGTGCTCAGCCGGTTGTTGTCGCATGCAGCGCAGACGTCAACCAGCAGCGACTGACAAGGTAAATAGGTTGCAGGCAGGGGGAGCAGCCATTACTTCTCTCTATTCAACTGTGTGCTCTTCCCTCTGTCCTGATACTTCTTTCTTGGTATTGTGCCTCTGCTATATGATGTTACCTAGGCCTTCTCCTTTCATTGACACTTGGCTATAGTTTCGCCATTGCTGTTGGTTACAGTTTGGTGTCCTGCTCTTCAGTCCCCCCTCTCCCTCCTCCTCCTTTCTGCACTCTCCCTAAATTGTGCTCTCTATCCCCCTATCTTTCTCTAATTGTTATTCTATCACCTATCCTATCCCTCTGACGAAGTCTGGAAGGAAAAAGTTCAAAAAGGATCTTCTGGTCTCCAATCAAGGCCTACCCATTGCTGACACCTATGTAAATGCTTAATCCAGACAGACTCTCACCGATATCCTTCATGTCGTTCCTTCTCAGACCCATGGATTCCCTTTATGGTCTCTGTGCTCTCCTCTTTTTCTTCCTATCCAATTAACGGTGGCGCCCATTGGGAGGTACTCATAGCATCCTTCCTATCCAATAGGGTAATCATTGATGTCTTTTAAAATGGCACTGTCATGGTCGAGGGCTCTCAGCACAACCTCCTCCTTCTTGATAGGCTTCTTCCTCCTAGGGTCCAAGGGAAGCGCACTACTTTCGACCATCAGCGTCACTTAACAACAAGCTTCCAACTGGCGAATAGGCTTCTGGAGTACCAGAGGTTACTCTCATCTTCTCACAAAGCTGGACCTTTTTTCGGGAGCATTGGATATAATATGCCTTCAGGAAACCTGGCTCTTATGCTGTCCAGCCTTAGACGGATACACCTCACTCCTTAACCCGGCCAATAGTGGCTTAAAAGGACGCTCGACTTCTGGTCTACTTACTCTTGTGAAGAACAAAAGGGTTATGAAGGCAGAGGCCTTGGTCATTCCTAATCCATTCCTTAAGGTCATTGGCATCACCTTCAAGTACTTAGATGGCGAAGCGCACCAGTGCTGTCTTCTGCTTAATGTATACTGGAATCCATTGCCCATTACCACTGAAGGCTTTATGAAGGCTGCTATGTTGGCTATTGACAAATGGGTACTGCATCCCAATCCTCACTACATAATAGTGGGAGGCGATTTAAACTGCCCTTGCATCAGTAAAGAGTTGACGCCTCCCAGAGCAGAACGTGAAAGGAAAGCATCCGAATGGATGATGCATGCAAGAGATCATCATATCTTAAACGACCAAACCCCTGGTGATTGTCTTCCAATAGCTAAGAAAAATTGAGTACTCATAGAGCATGAGTCCTCCCGTGCCGTGCACACCTATAGATACTGGTAAATATCACCAGTCAAGATTAGTATAATTCTATTAGTTAAATGAGAATTAGTGGTAGCTAATAAGGCTTGTGTAGCCTAATTGTTATAATCATTCGAAAAAACGTACTTAAATAATTTTTAAGAAAACATACTCAAAAAATACATTTTGCATAATGGTTGTGTTAGTTTCTTACAAATCTTTTGTGCCTATAAAATAATATTGGGTGCACGATATTTAAGTGCAGAATTCAAGATTCAAAAGTTCAACACTTCTGCACAATTACAAATTCAGAATTTCAAAACTTTTTCAAAAAAGTATAAAGGAGGAAGATTATAAACATTAATCAACGTACACAATTTTTGATTAACATAAAACAGAGCTCAACGTGTTTCGAGAGATTAACTCTCGTCTTCAGGAGCAATATATCCTAAGTCTCTTAATCAGAGAAGGAACTTTGAATTAATTTGTACAGTAGTGTCCATTGAGCATCTTAATGCTAACATTTAGCCTCTCAGGTGACGTTTATTCGCCTTGTGAAGTGATGGTTACCCAGTTGTCAAAAGCAGAATCCTGCAATGAATATAGCTAACGTCGTATTCATTTAAAAGGGAGGGGGGAGATTAGCTAATGCTCATACTTTTGTAAAATATATTCTAACTGTTTACCTGTAGCACGTTTTGGCAATGCCCGAAGTGGATGGAACGGTGCTTCAAAATGGTGACGCGGTCTTAACATGCAGACACAATCCTGTAATCCAGGGAAATCGCTTTAAAAATATGCTGGTGCTGTTTACTCATTAACGAAAATCAATCTACGATGCGCTCTGTGTAGTCAGTTTCCACAGGCGATCCCTTCTCTACAGGGATTAAACTCACAGTACTCTGCATAATATTGCTCACCTCGAGTGCTTATGATGCTCTCATCAACCTGTGTCCGGGTAATGGAGATTTCATCACTCGTGATGTGATCAAGAGGACACCCTCTCAGTGTCTAGTTAGACGATGTGGCAATCTGCACGATGCGGGAGCAGTCCTCCGTTCGTGTTCTGAGAGCACACAAAGCCAACCCATACTCTATGAGTTCTCCATTTTTTTTAGCTATCTTTCTCTGACTTTTGATACCAGAGTCTTTCTTTTCTCCCCCGCACCCTTTATCAAGATTTACTACTAGTGAGCCTTCTGAGCTCCAAATGTCTTCAAATTCTATTGACTCTAAAGAAGGATTAAACACATGATGCGCATGTACTCTATTTTTCAATAGATTGTCTTCCGATACCCACATGGTCCAATGGTTCTTCTTCCAGCATCTTGGATTATGTCTTTGTATCCAGTTTGTTAATCCAAAACACACATCTTTTTTTTAGGTCCTTTACAAACCTACAAGTGACCACACCTTATTAAAGTTTACTTGGTTTGTTAACTCTAGTCCTAAGCTAGAAGTATGGTCAACCACGATTGAATTAGCTCAGGGCCTTAATCGCCTGAGAATAGGCAGAACGACATTCAGTCCCTTTCAGGCAAGTTTTCGATGCAGTTGGTGACTGGAGATGGAATAAACTATATACCTCTACTTGTGGAGTTCAGGTCTTGCCCGCAAAAAAACTTGACCAGACCCAGACCCCATAAACATCTTTACTATGCAAAAATCACCCAGGAAAAGAAGCTCCTTCAGAAAGACCTTAGACAGATGAGTAGTTTAAACAAAGATCAACAAACCTGCCAGGAGAAAAAAGCAAACAGAAATGCAAGAACTGGTTGCTCATGTACAAGGCTGAGTGCACACAAAAAGAAGCAGAATATATGGTGGCGGCACTCACGAAAAAGGATGCAAGAGGTATCTGGCAACTTCTCAATGGAGCTGGGGCTCTACGCTCAGCTTCCCAGTCAAACGTAATTTCTGAAGATTCCTGGATGATTGCTGTTTAGGTGAGCCGGATGAACACACCTTCACTGCTTTCACAGATTCATCTTGTTGAAATTTGAGGTCTAATTACTCAAGCTTCACCCCCTGCCTACGTTGCCTATTTCAACGGCATCCGCACGCAGCAGCGCACGCGCACCACGGGCAGTACCCGGAAGTACTGCTTTGCTGCTCTTAGTCTGTTCGCTGGACTGACTGGTGTGGCGATTCATCTTGTTGAAATGTGAGGTCTAATTATCAAGCTCTGCCCCCAAGCCTACGTTGCCTATTTCAACGGCGTCCGCGCACACCAGTGCCCGCGCACCACGGGAAGTCCCTGGAAGTACCGCTTTGCAGCTTAGCCGTGAAGCAAGCGGAGAGCGGTGCCTCCCGTTACAGCCCTCGTTTCAAGAAGTCGGCAGTGATTTCACTGTAAGTGTATTTTGATCTTCACAAGTCCTTGCTTTAGGTTACCAGGTGTTTTGTCTCAGATATGGCCAAAGGGGTTTATTCCTTAAAGACAAACATGCCACAAATAATTATAAACAACTGCAGTTTCTCTCAAGCTGTGAGAAACCCTAATAAAAAAGCTCACAAATGCAGTGCTAGTGGAAAAACCACCGTCCATCACTTCAACACTAGTAAAAAACTAAGATTAAAGAAAACGTAAATTTCCAACATTAGGCATTTTTGCCGGGATCCACAACACCTCTCGATTTACAAACAAAGCATTCTGACCTACCAATAACTTGTCATCTAGACAACCCTGTAGAAGAAAGCACAACCACAATATCAGACTCTTTACTCAGTGCAGGCTTTGCAGGCACACCAATAGAGTGTCCTGAGAGCTTGAATGTTAGCATGAGCCTCACATATAGTGATCCACCAGGTAAAACTTTCACAGCCATTCCAAGAATGCCACTGCCTCATGTAGACGTGCTCCTCCGAGCTCCGTCTGGGTGGGAAAGTTAAAGGAGTCTGAAGCAGCCCAATTCAACCCGAAAACAAGCCTTTTTGCACCCGAGCCATCGGAAGGAAATGGTATGTCAGATAGAAACTAACTCCTACTGAAATCGGACGAGCTCCTGGTCGTGGCAGCCCCTGAAATGAAGCATGGCTGATAGGAGCAGCGGATCCCCGCCATTGGGGGTGGTGAAGGTGGAAGCTGGTTTGGAAGCCGCTGAGATCAGCAGGTGCACCGGAGGCCCAAGAAACCGCCTTGGAACAGAGACTGTAGTTAGCGGTTCATGGAGGAATCACAATTCCCCCGCAACTGGGAATGGATGGGAGAACCAGCAAATAGCGCATCACCTGCAACCGTGTGGCAGAGAGGTTACTCCAGAACTTCTGAGAGGTAACAAAACAATCCCGACGTCCCAGCGGGGTGGGAATCCCCGAGAGAAACTACGATGCGCCCCTGACCTGCATCACTATGAGTCGCGGCATACCCTGTAAAAACCCAAAAGCGGTAACCGAGAGAGGACACGGACGCTGGGCGCACCAGAAACAGAAGCAGAGCAGGACCAGTGCCGCCAAATCAGCCGGCAGGAACTGTGGGGGCGGGGGCAAACAGATTAAGCCAGCATGCAGGAAAAGGCGCAACCGCCCATTCAAGGAGAGCCCGCATTACAACGACAACACGGCCGGGGTAGCATGAACCCAGGCCTTGCACAGCAATTACAGGAAACCCAGCGGGAACAATAACAGACATACGAGACACAAAGAGAGAAGTATGTGAGCCTAAGGGCAGCAGGCGATCACACGCGGGCTCCCGGGGGTGACAGCGTACGACGGATTAGGACCAAGAAGAAGGTGAATAGAGACATATCCATAAGACGCCCCCTCCAAGTGGAATAATCCCTCTGAGCACACATTAGAAGGCTGGATAAGGGAGGCCCAGCCAGTGGGAGAGATAAACTTACCGTTACAAACTTGAGAAGGGTGAGAAGCAAGGAGCTCTGCCATCATTCCAACCTCAGAACGCCCGGACGAGAGTGTACTAAAACCTACAGTCAGGAAACCGCGCCGGACACTGAAACTACCCGCGACGACACACACAATTACTGTGGTCTGAACTACACAAAACAGACAATCCTACAATCGACTGGGAGCTAGCATTCCCAGCGGATAGACGTGGCCGTGCTGCACAACTAACGCCAACAACGCGACAAAGATATCAGACTACAGGCCTCCCGTAGGAGATATCTGGAGTAGCCCCTACCACAATACACTATCTCTGCAGACCGCCTGCGTGGGCCCCGGGGCTGCCCCTGCATCATTGCACAACATCTATAACTCGCTCATAAAGGGGCTCTGCCCGCCGCCCGCAGCCAGTGAATTGAACAGTAGACATTTTACTGAACCACTATTGCGGCCCAGACAACAATTTAGCACCCGAGAAACATCTGCAGAAGTGAACCTACACCAGACCTTCCGACACAGTTTACACCATGACAAAAGGTGATAACAAAAAGAAGGGCCCAATGGACTCTTTTGCTGGCCCTAGACCGGCAACAACTGCCACTCCCCACCCCCCTTAATCCCCCGTCCGTGGAGGGTGGCGATGGCAACTCCAGGGATGACCATTTACTACAAACAATGCAAAACAGCTCCCTAGCTATCAATGTTAAGCTGGATGATATTTTGGGCACAATAAGGTCCCTGAAAGCGAAGGTAGAAAAAGAAAGTGCATGCATCACAGAGGCGGAAAAACGAATAAGCGCAAACAAAGACACACTAAAGCGCCATGATCAAGCACTAAACGCCATACAAACTGAACTGAAGAAAATGACAAATAAATGCTTAGATTTGGAATCAAGATCGAAGCACAACAACCTCTGAATGGTGGGAATTTCCAAAGCGGCATGTAAAGGTGCCATGATACTGTTCGTAGAGAACCTCCTGAAAGATATGTTCGACCCCTCCAAGCTATCCTCACAATTTCTGGTTGAGAGGGCACACTGAACACTTGCACCACCCCGCCTATTAAATTACAGGGACAGGGACACAATTCTTTGGCTTGTGAGAGAGAAGGGCACTCTACAATTCAAATCTAACACTATTCACATATACCCTGACTTTGCAACTAGCATACAAATGCAAAGAAGGTCCTATGATGCGGTAAAACGCATGCTTCAAGCCCGAAAGGTGCCATATTCTCTAATGTTCCCCGTCAGATTGAGGATACAACACAGGGGGAGAGCCCATTTCTTTGACTACCCTGCACAGGCACTAACATGCGTGGAAGCATCAATACCCTTGCCTCCTAGACAACCTTGCCTGGAGCCAAATGCACCGCAAAACAACGTAATGGATTGCATGGACGACAATGACTGAAGGGAATTTTGAGAAGACCAGACAACTCCGCCTGTCCTTGGCACACAGCAACGGCGATCGATGAACACAACTCTGGACACGTCAAGCACGACGGTCGGTTAAGGCAGCCAACATGACCCACCGGGGTTTATCCAAAAGTTACCAAAGGTTACATCATCAAGTTCGGGTTGATGGTGAGGGAGGGGGAGTGATAATAAGGGGGAAAAGGGATGTTGCTGTTTAATGTTCATGTAGACCGGGCCAAGGTTAGCCCGGAGGTTTTGGAGGGGAAAGTTGTAAAATCTATGGCAGACGGCATGCAGGTTTGGTCCTATTTCATGTTAGGATAACATAATGTTATGTGAGGCCTAAGTATGAGATGGCGGTGCACCTTAGAATGATATCGTGCAATGTGAGAGGTCTAAATAACCTGATGAAAATGAGAAAGATCTGGACATATTTAGAACGACATACACCTAACATAATAATGCTACAAGAAACCCATGCATTGGAACTTACACACAAACACATGGCGCCGAGATGGGGGAAAAATAGATTCTACACAAACTAATTGTCGCAGGCGAGGGGAGTGGTAACACTGCTACACAAACACGTTGACTTTGAGGTCGGATTGGTACACATCGACCCAGAGGGCAGATACGTTGTAGTGTTGGGTACGATCAACAACAAACGGTTAACCCTAGTAAACACATATGGCCCTAAAACAGATGACCCTGCATTTTATATCAAAATAGCAACTTTAATAGGCCAGAACCCTGATATCCCAATAATATGGAGGGGTGACTTAAACACAACACTCGAATTGACCATGGACAGATCAAGTACCAAGAACAGAAACACTACCAAAGCTTCCCTCACCATCAAACGGGTCATGATACAATTCAGACTAGTCGAGGTCTGGCGAATAGAACACCCTTCGCTAACTGAATATACCTACTATTCCACTGTACACAACGCACACTCTAGGATAGATCTGTGGCTCTTGTCTGAGAACTGGGTGGGCTGCGTACACGAAACCACGATACTACCAGGGACATGGTCAGACCACTCACCCGTGGTACTCGAAATATGACAAACACACTCACCTAGACCAATCCGCATATGGAGGATGGCCGCCGCCGCACTGCTAAATGAATCCCTGGCACAGAAGCTTAGAATTGACAGTGAAGCATTCTTCACAGAAAATGAGGGCTTGGTTGACAAATTCACCATGATATGGGAAACATTCAAGTTATGGTTTTGTGGGGTAATGATTGCTTCAACATCGGGCCTTCTAAAAACTATCAGAAGAGAACTGGGGGAAACAGAGATGGACCTTCAGAACCTAGAGAATCAATACGGGAAAACACACTATAGAGCACTATTGGGACTAATCTAAGAAAATAGATCAAGATTCTGCAATCTGGCAGACCTAGAAACCCGATTTATGGGCAAGAAAGTACAAGCTAGACGATATGGGGAGGGTGATCGACCCGGTCGACTACTGGCGGGCATTGTCAGAGGGGAGCGTGAAATACAACATAACAGTGGGATCACCAAGCCCAACGGCTCTACCACTGTTAACCCTGAGGAAATTAATGACATGTTTAGGGAATACTATCAAACACTATACTCCAACACTGATACAGAGGAGGCAAATACCAAATTACCCACACTGGACAGGGAAGCCAGCGAGAAGCTATGCAGCCCAATTACTGAGGAGGAAGTCGCAGAAGCTATAACCTCCTTGGCATCCAGCAAGGCCCCCAGGCCTGATGGCATTAGCATTGAACTATACTAAGTGTACAAGGATATCCTGGTCCCTAAGCTACTGAGGGTATGGGAGGAAGCCTGGGCTGAAAGTACACTACTGCCTTCTCTCAATGAAGCAATTATAACTGGCCTACCAAAACCGGGAAGACCCACTAATGAAATGTTCTCATACCGCCCACTTGAATAAAACAAACAAACAAACTTTCTCTAATAAACTCGGATGTAAAAATGTTCGCAAAAATGTTAGCCAAAAGACTGACAGATGTAGAACATCAAACTATTGATCAAAGACGAGCGGAAATTCAAAAAGCAGTGGACATGTATAGGGCCTCACAACAAGTACAACCTTTGCTTGTTAATCAAGAGACAAAGGTAACGTCAATTATATGTAATAATGAGCCCTCTCACATTACAAATTATAATCATATACAAAACTATGGAAAACCTCTGCAGGTTATCCCAATAAACCCTCATGAGCTTTCCAAAAGTCAGATTGCCAATAAAAATAAGCTACAAGCAGACAAGCAAGTGAAATCTCAATCAGAATATCATTATCATCTCATAATGAGGTGTCGTGCCGCGCCCTGTAAGAGCCATGATCTGAATAGATCTAGGGCCTAATTCACGGAAGGGATTGATAATGGCAAAACTCCATTGGAAAATGCTCTGTGAATAAGGGCTCTGGTGTTTTGGTGATATTTGCCGATATTCCTAGTTTAGAAGATATGAATTCTCCAGATTTAGACCAAGTGGAATTTCTCAACGATAGCAACCTGTCAGCATCCAGACTGTGCTCCAAACAAGAGTAGTGCTGAATGCAATCTGGAAGGCAAAACCAGACCTTTTCACCTTGGGCTTTGAAATATTGCAGGATGTTCCTGGGATGACAGCACCAACATATGGAAGTGATAGCTTAACGATTCAGTCATCTGCAATGTTACCGATTGCCAGTATTTCAGTCTTCGTAACCAACAAACAAATCAGAGTTCCTCAAATATAGCCACATAATTTCCAGAAATTATCGATACACAGTCTATTACCCTAGCCAGCTGGAATACGTGAGGCTTTACACATTTATTGGGTAATACTGAAAATCAGCTAGATGCCTATGACATTGTAACTTTACAGGAGACTTGGCTTACAGAAACCCCCTCATGGGATAACCACAAGATTCTACTTCATTCGGCCAAGCACGCAACCAAGGGAAGACCCATGTCTGGTCTCCTAGTTGCCATACAAATCAGCTCTGGTCTAATGATTGAGCCCTGGGCCACACCTAACTAATAGACACAACTAGTCAGTCCAGTCTTATCACATTGCGCTAGTTAATATTTACTGGAATCCTGCTGGAATCACAATAGACCAATTTCTCACCGACATAGAGGCAGTGTTTGATTTAATTAGAATGTCTCCGACCATCTCCCATACGATCCTCGTTGGTGATCTAAATCTTCACTGTATGTCTAAAAACGTTGAGCTCCTAGACACTAGGAGTTTACGATGGACTACTTTCATGCAAGAAAGGAACATGATCATGGCCAATGGTGCATTGCCAGGAGATGTTCCATCTTGAAGTACTTGGAGAAGAGGCATGCAAGAAGCAACAATAGATTATATCTATGTCGACCAAATTATGTTCGCTTTAGCTGACAGTTTACAAGTCAAACAACAAAAAGAGAGTGATCATGAAATACTAATCCTCAAATGGTCATGGCCTCTAAGATCTGACGAATCCTGTAAAAAAAATGTAAGGGATCCTTAATACTCAATAATGGACAAAACAGATTCCGATGGTCAGAAGCCTCATTCCATAATCTAACTAATTCTCTTACACAAAATGACAATAGGTTTAACAATCAAAACAACTAAGAAGATCTTCAACACAGAGATGTGTTACAGCTCTTCAAAAAAAATTCTAATAGAGGTGAGAAAAATATTTAACAAAATATTCACACTTATGATGCTGGTATAAAGGAGAGAAAAACTAAATATCGACGTGATAAAACAATTGCATTATGTTTACCTGAGAACAAGAGACTTGCTGCTCTAAAAGCCATAAAACTGGATACGAGCATGCAAAGCATCTATATATCAAAAAGATGGTGAGGCGATGCTGAAAGACATTACCAACAAGAGCTCTGCGCAAACGTGGGCCTTGCTGAACCGGGCAAATTTTATCTCACAACCATCAGTGCAAATAAACAGAGTTTCGGAACAGCAATGGGTCATCCATTTTACAGATGTATATGCACCTCCAAATATCACACAGGAAGAGCACTTTACTCCACTAAACAAGCATTTTCATTTACAAATTTCGAAAGATTATATTCTGTTCTTTACACAAATCCAGTCGATCTAGAGATCCAGGGCCCAATGGACTGACCAATGCAATGTTTAAACAACATCCGGAAGCTTGGACCTCAATTTTACACAACATTTTTGCACATATTATTCGCACAAATCATATACCATTATCCTGGCGACATTCACTGATTATAACAGTGTTCAAGAAGGGCGATCGGCAAGCACCTGTAAACTATAGACCAATCGCCCTTTTCGATGCTCCAGGCAAGATATTTGCCCGTTTTATTTTAAGAGATTTTAATGAGTGGACATCCAGAACAAATCATCGAGATCCAATCCAAACAAGCTTCGTGGCAGGCTTAGGCATGGCAGTCAACATAACAACCATAACGGCCCTAAAATCACATTGCCTCAATCAAAAGCAACCTCTATACCTAGCATTCGTTGATTTTCGAAAATAGTTCGATTCTATATCCAGACAACTACTTTTGACTAACTGACAAATGCCCAATGCCCAACGTCCGTCATCACCTTGATTGACTTGCTACACTCATTCACCTATATTGATTGAAGTCCGGATACCCTTGGATGGTCTTTTAACTACCTCTATTCATACATACTGAGGCCTTAAGCAGGGGTGTATCCTGTCTTCCACTCTTTTTAATTTTTTTATATTAAATCTTAAAGACACATTTGCCACCATTACACCAGATGCCCCAAAGCTCGGCACCCAACACATCCCTTGGCTGCTATATGCAGACGACCTTGTGTTAGTTTCGAAAACGCCAAAAGGCCTGCAGAGGTTGCTTGATGGACTAGGCTCATATACGACACAAACCAGATGCATGTTAATCTGGAAAAAACAATATAATGCAGTGTGGCAAGGGGGCCTCCTCAAGTAAGAAAAAAGTGACTTGGAAATTGCATGAAAAAAAACTGCAGACAGTACACCAATATACGTACTTAGGTATCAAGATAAATAATCAACACAGTATCGAAACAAATCTCACCACGGTCACATCACATACAAGAGACATACTATTTAAATATGGTAAATTCTCATGCAATCCAGCGTTAGTATGTTACAATCAGAAGGCGGTGCCCATCCTGTTATATGGTGCAGAAACTAAACATATTCTGAAACAGGAATTTTGGGACAGAATTGAAGGCCTGTTTTGGCGGCGGATCTTAAATCTCCCACAGTGTGTCCCCGTCTCTATCATCCGATTTGAACTAGGCTTAATATCACTAAATGAAGTTTACGCATGGAAAAGATGTGCCTTGTTGATGAAATGGCTCCTGGCAACAACATTTAAACATGCAGTTAAGCACCTTATCGACCTACCTTCTAAAATCTATGCATAAGTTCGCTACTAAGTGGAAGGTGGCGATAATATTGGACATTCTTGCTGTTGCTGACATACCGCTGAACCTGCTGTTAAGCAATCCCACTCGGGCTAAACTTAAACTATACCAAGCTATGTGACGTGGCTTGGAGCCGTTGTGACCAGCATGGCTTCTTAGGAGCTCCTGGCACTGACAAGCCATTGACCGTATGTAAACCAGCAGTTCGAAAGGCAGCAATACTCTTGGCGGTGTGTCGGTAATGGGAAGACACCGGGACCACCCTGGCAAAAGTTGAGGTGCTAAATCAGCCCCGTTCGGAATATCTGAGAAGCAGTATATCAGCCCGGTGGGACGTACCAGAATTCAAAATGCCAGGCTTGCGGACCCCGGTATGACGGCAGCCTCAACAAACAGCGTGAGGGCAGCTGCTGCGTATCTCAGAGGTCTGGCGGCCCCCGGCGCGAACAGGCAGGCTCCAGCGCCGCATTTACCTCAAGAGAAGGGGTGAGAAGGCTGAGAGAGGGGAGGTTGGTCTCAAGCGCCCTGGGCTGAGGGGCCTGTGCACTGCGTGGGCCCGCTCGCTGGAAACCAACATGCCGGAATTACAAAAGAAGCTGTGCTACGCATCCCCGCACAGAAGCGCCCAGGTGGAAAATTGCCAGCCGAGGGTACCGGGAAGTCAGCTTGGGGCCCAGCGCAGCCCCGGACTGCAGAAGCAGCCCTCGGGCTGACCACACGAGGCGTGTGCGGATGGATGCCCCAGAGTAGCGTGTGGCAGGTGTGGGCGCATGGAGAAGCGCAGCCTCCCACACTGGAGCAGGAAACAAAAGTGAGCTCCCTGCAATCTGCACAAAGGGCGGGGGCCCAGGAGAGGCATGGGGCTGTCAGCAACTATAAAGGACCTGCAACCCAGGGACTGGGGGGAATAAGACCGCACGACGATGGCAGCCCACACCGCACCTGCCCACGTACAACCCTACTGGCATGATGCGAGGAGTGCAGCCGGACAGGGGATGAAGTGCTTCTCCTCAGCAACAGCCTCTGCCCCCAGTCATCTCCGTGGAGTGGAAACACAAGCCCATTGGGTTCGAGTTGCCGGAAGGGAGATCAGCTCTTGAGGCAAAGTCTATGGGCCCATGTAGCAAGTAATCTTCTCAAGGGAACAAAGAACAAAGGAAGCTGCGCCTAATAAACGGTGGCACGCTGCTCATGCCCCTGAGCATACTGGGCTCTGATATCATTACCCACGCGCGCCACACCAAGTTGCACCAAAGCAGGAATGCCACATAGACTGTAGCACAACAATAGCTGCTGCAGTTAAACTCCTTATCCATTGGACTCCCATACTGGTGCAGCAACCTCAGCCCAGTTATAGGAGATGCTAACATCACCAGGGCTAGGGACGAAAAGCAAGTTTTCAATGCTCCTGAATCCACAGGTATGAACTAATCTCTCTGGAGGTGGCCACTGCTGACCCACAGGCGCATAAAACGGCAGCACCGCTTAGGGACCCAGTAAATAGCCTCACTCACGCCAGCACAGGTCAAGTGAGCAAGCCAAGAAGCTAGTGCACATCAGTGGCTCTTTCTTGCAGGCACACCTGTATTACCTGAGCTTCCAGCAGCCTCCACACCCCCTTATCAGAACCAGGGAGAGCTTGGGGGAAGGGGTGGCACCTCTGCGGTGCAGCTCTGTGGGTGCCCGGGCAGAAACCATGGCAAAGAACTCAAAAAGCACAAAGCAGACCGACATCTCCACACTGCTGGGACACCCGGACCCCGACTAAGCAAAAAAGGGCGAGCAAATGGAGACACAGCAAGCTGAAGGGGTTGCGTCCACTAGCGTCTGCAACTCCTCACAAGCAGTAAAGAAAACAGACCTCCAAGAGCTGCTGACAGCAATGACCAGGGAGTACCAGAAAGATACAGAGGAAGTGGTGAAGAAAATATCCACCCTGGATAGACGTATCGAGGAAGTAGAAAGCAGAACAGCAGAGCTGGAGAACAACTTCTGTGAACAGGCTTTCGAGGTCAGTGAGGGGGCGCACAGACTAACAGCCCTCGAAGAATGGTGATAGGCACATTTGAAACGAAGCAAGAAGATGCCGGAAACTGCTCGAGATGGAATAACATCTGCCTGCAGGGTATCCACACCTCGGTATCGGATAAAGAACTAGCGGATTTCACCAAAGACCTGTTTCGCTTCATACTAACGCTTCCAGACAGCGCTCCATTGGAGATCGACAGAGTGCACCGCACCAGGTCCAAACAAGCCTTCTCAACCCCCCTGGACGTTTTGGAAAGGGTGCATTTCTACAAGGTGAAAGGGGAAATCATGCAGGAGGCAAGGAACTATAAGCATATCCAATTCAGGGATGCAACCATCCTGCTTTATCAAGATCTAGCGAACAGTACTCTGCTGAAAAAGAAAGCCTTAAAGCGCATGACCGACTGGCAGAGGGAACGGAAGATCCCATACCGCTGGGGATTCCCCACGCCACTGAACTTTACTTGGGAAGGCAAGCGATGGAAAGTTCATAATCTAATGGAGGCGGAAAAACTCCTAAGCCCCGCGGAGGAGGGGGAGGAAGCTGAAAATGGAGCAATGCCGCGGGCGCCTGCCGGGACTCCCCCTCGACAGGTTGGGCACAGGTGGGGCCGAGGCGCAGAATCCGTGCCCCCCCTGGAAAGGCCAGGAAACCGGATAAGGACTGCCCCAGAACATTGGTAGTCCTGCAGCCCATAGCCGCCCGGGCGCCGAGTTCTTCTGCGGTGCTGGGTCCTGTGCTTCAAGTGCCACCACTGGATCGACAGAGGGACAGCTCTCATGCCGCGCAAGTTAAGTTAAGTGCCAAGTTACACCTTTCACAAGTTCTCGCTTGAGGTTACACAAAGGTCGGGTCGGCCCACCGCAAGTGAAGCACCAATACACCACATTTCAATCACGGGCAAAGGTAAAGTCAGGGGCCCGTTGGCCCCCAACAGGGTCGGTGGTGAGTCACAGCCAGATATCCCATTGGTGGAGGGCTGTACTCAACACCACAAGTTGTGGGAGGTATGGGGGGATACAGGACTGGGGAGGATTAAAGGGGGTTTTGAGTGCAAAGGCGAACAAACACAACAAAACATCAACTTCACTGGGCAGTGAATGGGCAGGTGACTGCCTCGGTTCAAGGGCCTTCCTGGGGCACAGGGCAGGGCAGGGGCTGTCATGTGGGGGGGGGACACAAAGTGACTTATGACAGCTGATGAGAGCAGGGAACTTCGGTTCCTAACATGGAATGTGCAGGTTCTCAATTTCCCGGGAAAGAGGAAATCGTTGGAGCTGAGATTGGCACAATTGTCCGCTGATGTGGTGTTCCTCCAGGAGACTCACCTCCTGGAGGTATACAAGAAACGAGTCAACTTCGCCAGATTTAAAAAACGGTTTTTCGCTTTGATGGGGGGAAAAAAAGAGGCGTGGCTCTCTTGCTGAGTGAGAATGCTCCCCTGACGAAAATCACTGTGAAGCGGGACCCCTTGGCCAGATTCCTGATGGTGAAGGGGTATCTTCAGGAGCAGCCACTAACCCTGGTCTCCATTTACTGTCGGAACACTGCGCACGATCGGTTCCTCCATAGCATGATCCCACCTATACTGGCGTTCATGGAGGGACACCTTATGATTGGGGGCGATTTCAACTCGGTCCCAGACCCGCAAATAGATAAATCCCTCCCCCCAACAAGAGTAGACTTCGCCCGAGAAACTTGGAGTGGCAGAGTTCCTGAGGGAGTCGGGTACGGTTGACATCTGGAGGCTGCACAATAGGAGTTCCCGAGACTATACCTTTTATTCACATGTGCACAAAGTCTTCTCTAGGATAGGATTGGCCTTCTGTTGATGCCCAGCGTTCTTTTCCCCTGTCACGAGAAGGTGCAAATTCTCCCAAGGGTACTATCGGATCATGCCCCCCGTGTCAGCGGCCTTTTGAGAATCCAGGGTCTCCTTCCACCCCCCCGGAAGGCCATGGAAGCTTCAGGACTCCATATTATCAGATCCTGTGATCAAACAGGAGGTAGAAGGGAAGGGGGAATGCCCATTACCCACGGTCTGGGATGCCATGAAGCCAGTGGTGCAAGGGGTCCTGATTAGTGTGGTGCCGGCACTGCGACGGAGCGGTCAACTCCAACAAGCGAGTTTAGAAAAACAGATAGAGGAGTTAGAAAGTAACTTTAAAAAGCACCAATCAGTCAAAGAGGGTAGGGACTTACAAAAGGCCAAAATTGCATTGTAAATGCACTTAGCAGACAAGTCGGCAAAGGCAATGGCATATACCAAACAATATTACTATGTAAACGGCAATAAAGCGAACCACCTGCTCGCCTATAAATTAACGGAAGCCCAAACACACTACTTGGGATCCATTCACAGTGTTCCTCCTCTCGTTCAACTGGAGGCTCTGGAGCTCCCAATCACCAAAGAGGAAATAGTGGAGGCAATCATATCTCTGAATTCTACTGCTCCGGGAACCGATGGGATCTCAGTGCGGTTTTATAAAGAATTTGAACACATCCCCACACCCCAGCGGTCCACCCTGTTCAACTCCTTTCTCACAGAAGGCGGGATCACCCCATCCATGAACGAAACATTAACAGTACTCATCCCTAAACCAGGCAAGGACCCCGAACAATGCACCTTGTATAGGCCAATTACCCTGATGAATAACAACGCCAAGATCTTCTCTAAGATCTTGGCGGCCAGACTACACAGGGTTCTCCCCGAACTTATACAGCCCGATCAAACTGGCTTTATTCCCGGGCGCAACACCCAAGACAACATTAGGCGCACCATTAACCTAATCGAAAGTGCCTCCAGGCTTAACACGGAACTTGCCGTCATATCCCTCGATGCGCATAAAGCCTTTGATCTGCTGGGCTGGGGGTATATTATCCAGACTTTAGTCCACTTCGGATTCGTTAAAACCACATATAGCGAAAAGAGTTATGATGCGTAGCCCTGGCACGGGAGGACTAGACGTCCCGGACGTACTTAGGTACCACAATGCGGCGCAACTCTCCCACGCATTATCGTGGGTAGCCACTATTAACCAACCCCGTTGGAAACAGATAGAGGAGGCTTGGAGCTCTGCCCTGCTAGCAGCACTTCCACACCTCCAAGCACATCAGATCTCTCAGAACTCAGCCCCACTAACCTCTACCAAAAATACAATTAAAAGTTGGCGGGACGCTGCCCGCAGGTGGGGCTGCCGAGGTACATTGGGTACCCTAACCCCAATATGGAACAACTCTGATTTCTCCCCTGGCCTGCACCCGCAAAGATTTGGCAGATGGAGGGAATCAGACTTCCTGACCAATGGGGCTCCCTTAACATTTCTAGAATGTAAAGAGAATTTCAAGGTAACGGTGGCCGAAAGATTTTGTTACACACAAATAAGGCATTGGTTGTCACAGGGCTCATCCAGGGCCAACGGAGGGAGGGATCTAACAGTGTTAGAGATCACGCTCATGGCACCAACACACATGGCAGGGTCTCAACTCTATACCGCCTTTTGGACAGGACAGATCCCGATAAAAAAGAAAAATACATGCTCGCCTGGGAAAGAGACCTGGGTCCGGTATTAGAGATAGAAGACTGGGGGCGCATCTGGGCCCGACTGCATAAAAGCTCGAAATGCGTTACTAACAAGGAAGGGGGGCTGAAAGTGTGTTTCAGATGATACCTGATCCCGGAACTGCTAAACAAATATATCCCAAAGCTCCTGTCACAATGCTTGAGGGGTTGCCCATCCACCGGATCCTCATTTCATCTCCTCTGGGACTGCCCGAAAGTCACACTCTTCTGGCGCGAGGTGTTGGAACACATCCGGCTGATCATGGGTCTGAGCATCCATGGTACCCGGGACTGGTCTTGCTGGGAGACACGCAAGGAGGAACTTACCCGCTTACGGGCCACTTGGCCAACCTTTGCACTCAATTACTGACAGCGGCCAAAATAATGATAGCACGCCTATGGAAGAACCCTGAGGGCCCTACCCTCTCAATGTGGTGGGTGAAGTGCTGGGACACAATCGTGGCCGAAAAGATCACAGCCACCCGGCTGGAAAACCTGAACACATTTAACAGTACTTGGGCCTCTTTCCTTGACTATTCGGATAAATTCCCGGGGTTGACTCATCGGCCTCCAATTACAAGGTGGATGAATTAATTCCACTAGAGCGACGAGACCAGACCTCCGACCAAGCAAACTCTTAGCAACACACCAGTCCCTGTGAGGGCGCGGATATCTCACACCCAACCCTGACAAATAACTACCTGAGAGAGTGGCCAGACTCTAATTGTCGCAGGCCCCATCATGACCCCAAACTGACGCCTCTAGCCTCCGCCAAGGAAGCTCCACACCTATGTCCCATGTGCATATATATGTGTCTATGGAATATGTTGATGTTTATACTGTGAAAATGCTCAATAAAAATGTTTTGTTGAAAAAAAAAGTATGCCAAGCGGACTGGATCAACACCCAGCAGATATGTAGTGCATACATTTAGTTCAAAACCAATCCGTTTGGTAATAAAAAGGTTTGTATGATGGCCAGCTATTAGCCAAATGTCCATCGTCCCAATTTACAAATGCATATTTAAGGTTCAGATTCAACCTATGGCGCACAAATTATATAATATCTCGTTGAGGTATTATCAATAAAACCGACAATATATGTCGCATTTATAAAAAAGCCAAACAAAGAGAAACATTGCAACATCTAATTGCAGAATGTACAATGCTTATACACAAATGCAATTTTTATCTAAAACGATTTTTCACTGACTTTAGAATAATGCCTTCGTCAACATTGTGGCAGTACATATTTTGTACAAGACTGACTACAGTCAGTATAGCAACAGCTACATTTTTTGGAAGCCCTCGACCTACATGACAATTTAAGAGACCAGGTGGAGTAATAAGAATAATATCTATTCAAAATAGTAGTGATTCTTAAAAACACATTGTGAACAAGAATTCCTGTGTTGTGATTGTAGATTCATACCATGATGTATAGGTTTCACGAATGTTAACTCAACAGTCTCGCATATACAAATGTACATACATACCAGAATTAAATATTGCACAACTGAAGGAGGTCGCACCGGTGGCCATATGGTTTTATGTGATTGTAATATAGAGGATGTTACATTGGATGCTCAATAGCGTTTTATAATGTGTTTTACAGTGTGCTTTATATAGTGTTTCATTTTGTGTTTTATATATATTGTTTTTATAGTGTCTTTTTTAATTGTGTCGTATATTGTGTTTTATATTGTGTTTTATATTTAGGTTTATGTTTTGTATTAGATTGTATTTTATATTGTTGTATAAGGAAATGTATAATCACAATATTAACAGCTAAAATGTATGTCTAATTAAATTGAAAGGGTGAACCAAAATCAGCCAAATCAATACACAAAAAAAAAGAATTAAGATTCCTGGAAGTTCTATTACCAACAGCTCTTCGCACCAAGACAGGGACTGACAATCCAACAACCGGTTATGCTGACTGCAGGGTGGCTTCTCCTGCTTGATGGGCTTGACATGGAGATGCTTATAAAGAAGTCCAATAATTCCAGAGCTCCTGGCCCTGACCGCATCTCCAATTCCATGGTCAAGGACGCCTTGGAAGAATGGGTCCCTTTGTCTTCAAGCTTTTCAGTCAAATTTTGAAGACGGGTGTGATCCCTAGTTCCTGGAGATCATCAATAATCGTTCCAATTCATAAGAAGGGAAACAGAGCTGACCCGGAAAATTATCGATCAATAGTCATTTGGATTTACTGGGCAAACTCTTTGCAGGCTTTCTTTTGCGCCAGCTGTAGACCTGGACCTCTAGTGTTGAAATAGAGGACCCTCAACAATCCAAATTTGTGAAGGGTATTGGAACTGCCTTGAAGCCGTTTTTGATAAACCTACTTAAAGGGAAAGTACACAACAGTAAATCCAGAATTTATTTGGCCTTCATAGACCTAAGAAAGACATTCGACAATGTGGACCGTCTTTTATCATGGTCTAAAATGGAGGCCTGGAAATGCCCGGCAGACCTATTGGAGGCGATAAAATCCTTTTACCAATCAACCGCTGTGCAAATTCGATTGAACGCAGAAGGCCTCCTAACTTTCCCCATCAACACGTTTCGAGGTCTAAAGCAGGGATGTCCTCTGGCACCAATCTTTTAAATCTTTTCCTATCAGACGTGGGAACTCATTTGAGCAAGGCCTGAGATTTTCCCCCTAAGAAGGAAGGAGGTTTTGGATGGAAAGTACGTGGGCTTCCTAATCTAGTTCCCATCACAGTTATTTGATATGAACTGGGCCTAACCTCTGTACTAGTGAGAGTCACATGGAAAACCTCGTCCCTCTTTCGTTACTGTAGGTTGCCTTGCCCTCCAATTAACATGTTACTTACCCCTGGTAACGTTCTTTCGACTGGATGTTCCTCCCACGTATTCCTCATCTTTGATATTCGATATCCAGCTTCAGCTGCTCCAGAAAATAAATGTCGGCAGAGGGCGCTGTGCGTCGATGGCACCGACTCGAAGTCCCTAGAAAGCCTCTATCTCGAGGATGATGTCATCAAAGGCATATAAAGCACGCGCAGTGCCCGTTGGATTCAGTTATGTTTTTATTTACAATAGAAATACCCGCATAACCAGGGGAATGACCGTACTCAGCCTTGAAGGAACAAAAGCTGCAATACCATGGGAAATTCTACTGTGGGGAATTTTGGAAGGGCGATGAGGAATACGTGGAAGGAACATCCAGTCGAAAGAACGTTACCAGCGGTAGGTAACTTGTTCTTCAAATGGATTGTGTCCTCCCACGTATTCCTCATGTTTGATAGACCCCAAAAGCAGTCTTTGATTTGGTGCAGGGAGTAGAATTTAGTTTTGAATGTTTTTCATGGATCGAATGCAGGACTGCTTTTCCAAAGCTCACATCCTGATCAAGGGAAGATTCAAGGCAGTAATGATTTGTGAACGTGTGAATATTAGACCACGTTGCTGCTTCACAAATACTTTTCATCGGTACACCCCTTTGCAGGGACGTATAGGTAGCAATGCCCCGGGTGGAATGGGCCCTTAAACCTTCAGGATGATCCTTCCCTGCCAGTCTGTAACATTCTGAGATATGATATGATATGATATATGTTATTTATAATGCGCTTAATACCCAGAGGTTTCTAAGCGCATAATCGGGGATCTAACCTGTGTTGCTTTGTGTCGTCTTGCTTCCAAGGAGAGCACGTTGCCGCTGAGCTATCGCCCAGCAACGAGTTACAGTCAATTTAGTAACAGCCTGATCCAGTTTGTGGCCCGTACAGCCAATGAAAAGTTGGTCATCAATGCAGAGTTTTGACAGTCTAGATATATAAAAGCTTAAAGCTCTGTGAGGGTCCAACCTATGTAGCCTCTCCTCCTCCTTGCTAGGATGAGGTGGGGATAAAACAATGTTCTGCCCTATGTGGAAATCAGAAATTATGTTGAGTAAAAATTAAGGTTTAACCCTTAGAACAACCCTATACTTATGAAGGATAGTAAATGTTTCCTTGGATGAAAGTGCCTGCAGCACACTCACTCTACGGCTATAGTTAGAGCTACCAAGAGAATGGTTTTAAAGGTTAACAACCTTAAGGGACATGAGTGTAAAGGTTCAAAGGGAGCACACATTAGGAATTTTAGTACCACATTAAGGACCCAAATTGGAACCTGGAAAGGAGATGGGGGAACATATTGGTGTGCCCCTTTAGAAATTGTGTCACCAGTGGAATCTTGAAACATTAACATTCTTCTGATGAGCGCTTAAAGATGGATAGCGCCACCAAATAACCCTTAATAGTCCCTACCTGGAGCGCCAGATTGGCTAAGGATAGTAGAAAGGATAACACTTCTGTTGTTTTGCATAGAAAAGGTTCTACATTCTTTTTCCTGCACCAGTTGCAGAATTTGTCCCCACGGCAACGGTACAAGGACTTTGTTGCTGGTCTTCTGGGCGAAAGCTAAATCTCCATTATATCATCTGGTAGGTCCCAATCATTGTATCTCAGCCTCTCAGAAACCAAACGTGAAGGCTGAGTTTCATGACCTCTGGATGGAGAACCTGACACTCCTCTCACGATAGAAGGTTCGCTCTTATTGGAAGACGTATTGGAGGGCAGATGGACATGTGCAGAAGGTCCGGGTACCACGTCCTACCGGCCCAATCCGGGGCAATTAGGATGTATTTCCCAAACTTTCTCAACCTCCTGATCACATGAGGAATGACAGGGACTGGAGGAAACGCATACTGAAGTGGAGACTCCCAGTCCACTACGAATGCGTCGCCTAGAGCTCCTCTTGGGTGAAATTTCCTGGAGTAGTACAGTTCCCACTTCCGGTTGACATTGATCGCGAACAGATTCACTTGAGGGGTTCCCCAAAGGGTGAAGATCTCTTCAAGGACTTCCTGAGCTAGTTCCCACTCATGGGAAACTGTGTTCTGCCTGCTCAGAGCATCCGCTGCCATGTTCTCTTCTCCGGCTAGGTGAACTGCTGATAGAGATTCCTTCTTGCATTGCCCAGTACCAGAGCTCCATTGCCTCTATGCACAGTGGTAGTGACCCTACACCTCCTCTCCTGTTGAGGTAGTACATGGCCACTGTGTTGTCTGTCATTATCAGGACATTCTTTCCCTGCACAGAGGGCAGGAAGGCCTTCAGTGCTAGTCTGATTGCCCTCAGCTCCAAAAGGTTGATATGTAGTTTGGACTCTGATGGAGACCAACGACCGCTGACTGTCGGATTGTTGGTGTGGGCTCCCCATACCGTGAGTGAGGCGTCCGTCACTACTGTTATCTCTGGCTATGGTTGCCAAAAAAGTTCTCCCTTCAGAATGTTGTCCTCGCAGGCCCACCACAGAAGATCCTGTGCGACCCTGCTTGGAACCTGATGTAGGTCCGACATCTTTCCTGAGAACTGGGACCATTGAGATCTGAGAGCCCATTGAAGTGATCTAATTCTCAGACGGGCCTCTGGCACCAGAAAGATGCAGGATGCCATGAGGCAGAGCAACCTCAAAAAATCGAAGGCGGGAGACGCTGGGCACAGAACAGCTCAGATGAACTGGAGTTTCGGAGAAGGTGTCATATGGGAGTTCTTGTAATTGAGGGAGAAACCCAGTCTGTGAAGGGAGTGGCAGGTGATGTTGAGATGATCCAGGACTTGTTCGGGAGAACGCACCCTAATCAGCCAATCGTCCAGGTAGGGGTAGACGTGAATCCCCCCGCGCCTGAGACTCGCTGCCACTACCACCATCAGTTTGGTGAAAACCCTCGGGCGGAGGTCAGCCAGAACAGCAAAACTTGAAATTGATCATGAGAACCGCCAACTGCAAACCTCAGGTATTTTCTGCGCTTGAGATGTATTGGCACATGAAAATAAGCATCCTGAATGCCCAATTACACCATCCAATCCTGGAGTTGGAGGGCCTGAAAAATCTGAGAACGTGTGACCATCTTGAACTTGTCCTTCCTGAGGAACTTGTTCAAGATTGGTCTCAGTCCTCCGTCCTTCTTGGGTATTAAGAAATAAAGGGAATACCATCCCTTGTTCCTCTTCACTACAGGCACCGGCTCTATAGCGCCTTTCTCTAGTAGCGTTAAAAGTTCCTGCCCAAGGAGCGGATCTGGAATCCTCAAAGAGTGGTTCTCCAGTGGATTGCTCTGAGATCTCTGTATGAAAGGAAGGCAGTAACCGTGGGCTATGGTTTCCAAGGCCCATGCATCCGAAGTAATATCTCACCATTCTTCTAGATGCTGAGACAGTCTGCCGCCCACTGGTGAACTGTGACTCAAGGCCTCAGAGAGGTTTTGAGGTGACTGATGCAGTGGCAGATGGTAAAGATGCCCCTGCTTGAGCTGGCTTCACAGCTCTCCCTCATCCACCACGAGAGAATCTTCTTTGGCCCCTTTGACCAGCCATTCCTCTCGCCCTTCCAACTGAGGAGTAGTAGTGAAAAGATCTACCCCTCCAAGGCTGTCCACTAGGTCGAAAAGGCTGAGGTTGCCTAATAGCGGCACCTAAAGATGTGGCTGCCGCCTTTGAGGCCTGCAACCTCTAAAGGCTCTCATCAGTCTTGTTGCCAAAAAGATGACACCCGTCAACGGGCATGTTGAGGACTCTGGATTGCAGATCCAGTGCAAAATCTGACTTCCTCAACCACGCAAATCTGCGCATAACGGGGCTAATAGCCATGGCTCTGCTGATACTGGGCCTCATTACAACTCAGGTGTTAAGGGTTAACGCTGTCGTTAACCCTTAACGCCTGATTCCAATTTTAACGGCTGCTTTTAGCAGGCGTTAAAATCCATGGCGCTAAACCGCCTTGGTGCTAATTACGGCACCGTAATTTACGGTGCCGTAATTAGCGCCTTCCCCACTCCCATTATGCCCTATGGGGCAAAAATGGGAATGGGGAAGGGTAAATGGGAAATGGGGATTTACCGCCCCACTCACCTTGGAATGGGGCGGTAAATCCGCCATCCACCATGGTGTAAACATAGTTTACACCATGGTGGTAAAGTTGGTGTACTTACCTCCTGGGTCATAATGACCTCGACTGTCAGCAGAATCCAGACCTGACTGAAGAGACTCACACATGGCTTCTTTGACGTCTCTAATTATGGCTAAGAACCTGTCTCTTTCATCCCATTCGGGAATGTGCTCTGCCGCCATGGAAATACAGTCCCGTAGAGTGAATGTAAATCTTGCAAGGGCACACGTGGAATTGGCTGATTTGAGCGCCATACTCCCTGCAGAAAATACCTTCCTTGCCCATCCATCTACTCTTTTGTAGTCCCTATCTGGAGGGATGGTAGGGCAAGCCGCTTGCTTAGAAGTTGCAGTAGCTGCCTGTACCACCAGAGTCTCTGGAGTGGGATGTTTTGACAGGTAGTCGGGCTCACTACTGGAAGGGAGATACTTTTTGGTCAAGTTTTTATTCACAGTCAGAGTGGTTTATGGTGTTTCCCAATTCGTCGCCACCCTTTTTTGCAGAGCAATGTGAAAAGGTGTTATAGGATCTGACTGAGGACCTTTATCCAGGGTGTCTGTCAGATCATACTCTTCGAATGGCAATGGAGGCCTACTCCACCCAATGTAGTCCACTACCTTGGACATGAGCTGTCTGTATGATGCATCATAATGCTCCCCCGCATCCGGCCTCCCAAACTCTAGCTCAGGTGAGGTGTCTACCCCACTGGCCGTCTGCAGGTTGCTATAAAGGTCTCTCAACCTTGACTCCTCTGAGATAAAACTTTCTGGTACATTTGGGGTACCAAATTGGAGGCCAAATGGTGCCTTGTTATCTGAGGGCTCATTCTACTCATATATAGGGGTAAGGGACTTACAATGGTCCTTTCTTGGTAAAGGCACATAGGTCTTTTCAGGTAGCAAGGGTTTAATGAACAATGGATTTGACGCTGGAGGAGCCGTCAAAACTTTCTTCACTGGCGCCATAGGCTTTGATGGGGTGCTCGGCATCGTTGGCACAGCTGACGTTGATGCCTCCGGCGTCGAAGTCGACGTCAATGTCAAGGGTTTGGCTGGCGTCAAATGCGCTGCCAGCGTCGATAGTGTCGATGACCTCAACCTCGACTGATGCTTGTGCTTTCGGCTCGACAGATCTGTCGATGACACGCCAACGGATCGAGGCTTTGCCGGCACCCAATGAGGATCAGGCCTTCGTCCCAGACTCCAGGGCGAACAGGATTTAGGTTGAGCCCTTTCCCTCCCGGCTTCTTTCAAAGGTGCGCTAGGAGCATGGCTTGGAGGCTTTTGCTTTTCAAATATCTTATCTCAACAGAAAAAGGGTACTGGTATGTTGTGGGTTATCCAATGTGAAGTATAAGTGAATTAGAGATGTTCACCCGGTCTCAACCCACATAATCTTGATGGCTATCAATTTTCCATGCACATATGTGTACTGAAACACTCCTTAACAATAAACAGATATTTGGAAAGATTGATGTCAAAACTTTATATAAAAAAATAATCCAACTTGAAGGGACATATACAATCAAAAACATAAATGTAGATCTTCCATTTGTGAATTGAGGATGGAAATTTTCAAACAATCAAAAAAAACACAAAATGAGAATTAGTGCATCAAAGAGAAAACATATACAGAAATGACATAAAGCAATTTTCAATATTGACAAAAAACAAAAAACCCAGTTATTTATCACTGGGATGCTTGATTAAATCAGAAAGCAAAAAAGTATCTACAGAGTGATGAGTACAACTGTACCTCTATTCAAAATCGAAAGAAAATAGAGCAAATAAACAATATTCTTTAGTATTTAGAATCAATTCCAGAGGCTGACAATGTTGTGTGTCGGGATGGGGTCTGCCAACGCTACAGGGGGAATAGGTAAGCAACATAAAATGTGGGTGCTTCGCATGGATGAAATGGTCCCATCAGTGGATAATGCCACATGAGCAAGCAAGGTCCTGGTGATCCACAAATGTTGCTGTGAAGGACCTTTTGTTCCCCTCTGGTAGAAGGAAGCGTTTCGGCGGAACAGAATAGGTGAAAAAAATACTTTTAATGCGAAAAGAATGTACTCCGCCTTCATCAGGGCGACAATTAGCAGGACCCTGCAAGGGTGCAAAGGGGAGAGAAGAGAACAAGGAAAATGGAAGAAGGAAAAAGGGGGAATGAATCACCAGAATAAATAAAGAAATAAATCAAACATGGAAGTGAAACTGTACATGATTGATTTGCATGCAAAAGTAGGGATAAATCAAGGAGGCAGACATCGATCTTGGTCGAGTCTGTAGATATATCTCGTAGTCACATACAAACAAACCCCCAGATGGAAAGAGGGAAGTCTCGGGAAAAGTTCCGATGAGTCTCCCCCCTGGGGAGGGGGCAGAGATAGCAGATTGTGACATTGGGTCCCCTTTGGAGGAGTGGTGCATGAGTCCCCGGCAGGTAACCGCCGGACTGAAAAACAGGGTCCAAACGGGCAAGGCAGAAAAAAGCTGAGGGAGTTAATAATTAACTTACCAAAAATTGGGTGGAAAGGATGCGTGCCGTGGGAGGTAGGATGGAAGGTGGTAGTTGCTAAGGCGGGGGAACGGGAGGACCATAGGAGGCACTTATTGGTCCAATGGCCATCAACACTGGACAGGGCAAATGGGATCTGAGGGGTGGAAGTAACCATGAATGAAAACAATGAATGGAAAGCCTATGCTGGGATCGAGGAAAACACCCCGAAAATGCTGGGCAAAATGTAGTCAGGAAGAGAAGTTACCTGGGCAGCGTCTTCTCAGGAAGAAGTGAAGTGAAGACAGGAACAAGGGCCGCCAGTTGGTCTGTTGCTAGAGAAGTCTAGGTCCACGTTCAAGTGTAGGTGGATGAAGCCTGTGGTGGGAAGGTGTATATAGGGGTAGTGGTCCCTGGGCACGATGCTGTATGGGAAATTAACAAGAGGAAAAACAGAGGGAGCAAAACTGATTACTCTGTGTGACTCCAAATAAGTGGTGTGAGGTCCAAATCAGGAGAATTGACTCGTGCTGAGACTGGGTCATTCTGCTGAGAGAACTCTCAGCCATGTGCTCATAGGCAATGAGGCAAGATATTAAAAATATAGTTAGTGCAGATGAACTTGCCTGTTAGAATGATTGGCAACGCTTCTGGGATTTTAGCAAAAGTGGTGAAGAGAGCGCGTAGAGAGACCGCGAGGTGTCTTGCTCTCTGGCAGCTGCCGAATGGATTGTGGGCTGCGGCAACAGAAAACCGAGTAAGGCTAGGTTGTCAAGGCAACCGTGGGAAACGTGCCTCTAAGACGTGGTCGACGTTCCTGGCCGCTCGCGCTGCACCCAATCAGGACCTGCCTCCAAAATGAATGGCAAGTGGGTGTGCGCAGGGGCTGGCCAATGTTGGTGCTCGGCCGCCTGTCGTATGGATACGGGATGGAGGAGCGGCGGAGCCGAAAGAGAGAGGGGCTCACGTGGGGCCCAATGGGGGCCTGCCAGCGGGAGTGATTGGCAGGTGGGTATGTGCTCGGACAAGCCAGTAGCGGCATGAAAGGGGCGGGGAAGAACGAACCTGTGTTGCGTTCATGATAAAAGGGATGTCACCGCCCGAGGGGCGAGTGATAGCCCCGATAGCCCGTCATCTTCGTGCGTGCTGCGTGCAGAGGGACAGATCTAAGGTAATAGATCTGCCAGCTTGTTCCAGTTTGATCGGCTGGGACAATACATGAAGAGGTGTTGGTGTCCGTGTTGATGTGTGCCTGAAAGGGATAAAGCACTGCTGCAGACCAGCTGCATAATCAAACAATGCAGTGAGGTATACCTACCTGTGAGCCATAGGGATACCAAGAGGATGGCATCTGTGGGGTCCGGCCCAGCCGCGGGTGAAATGAATTAAAATGTAGAAGCGGGACCTGGGATGGTGTCAGGGAGGGTCCTGGTCTGGAGGAATAGCCAAATTGTGTACGGTTCCTGCGGGGGTGAAGGAAGAAGTCAATGTGGGCTCAGGGATTTTCAAAAGGGGGTTTGTTCATTGAGACCCTGTTCTAGTGAGTTAAGTCTGTAGATCCATCTTCTTTCTAACTCTGAGAGTCTGATTGGTATGTTCTGACCAGTCTGTATTCTGTCTAGGACCCACCACAGAATGTCATCTGGTGTATGGTGGTTGGCCAGGTAGTGTGCGACTAATGGGGAAGTGAGATTTTTGCATCTAATTCGGGAGCGGTGCTCCGAAATGCGGGTACCCACTTTGCGCATAGTCTGTCCTACGTAACGAAGGCCGCATGGGCATTCGATGCAGTAAATTACTTGATTGCTCTTACAATTGGATACGTTGTTCAAAGCCCATTGTTGAGTGCCAATGTTGAATGTAAGAATTTTCTTTGTGAATCTGCAAACTGAGCAAGAACCACAGGGGTAGTGACCTGTGGTTTTGCGTAAATCCCAAAGACTGGTACGTGGTGGAGGTCTGGAGAAAGAGGAGTGGACCAGATGTTCCCTAATGTTTTTCGCTCTCTTGAAGGCGAATCTGGGTGTGGGTTCATCGAGCAGTTGCAATCTCACTATTGGCCAGTACTTTTTGATAACTTTTTTTAAAATCAAAGGTGTTGGGACCGTGTGTAACCACACAAGTGAGTCTTTCCTTGGTGTGTATGACTGACTCTTGCCTCGGTGTTAACAAAGAGTCACTATTCGTGAATCTTGCTCTTTTGGAAGCGGTGTTCACTAATCTTGTGGGTTAACCGCGTGAGCGTAGTCTGGTGCCAAGTGCACCTGCGTTAGCATAAAAATCCACAAGGTGGGTGCAGTTCTGTCGGATCCTCAGAAATTGACCATAGGGGAGGTTTTGTTTTATGTGTTGAGGGTGATCACTCTGATAGTGCAGAAGAGTATTGCGATCAGTGGGTTTTATGAAAAGATTACAAGCAAGTTTATTTGACAGGCATGAGATCTCGAGATCCAGAAAGTGTATCAATGTTGTGCTGTGTTCCATTGTGAATTGAATATTGTTATCACAAGAGTTTAGCCATGTTAAGAAACTTTGGAGGGATATGATGTCTCCTGTCTATATATATCGATGCCAATGGGAGATTTTGGACTCCTATTGGTTAATCTGGTTGTAAATGTATTTGTCCTCAAAGGAGGCCATAAATAAAATGGCTAGACTGGGGGCAAAGGTGGCCCCCATGGCTGTACCTTTGATTTGAAGGAAGAACTGATTGTCAAAAATAAAGACATTTTTGTTAAGGGCAAAGGTCAGCAATTCAATAATGAATTCAGGAGGGACTCGGTAGGATCCTGGTTGGGCATATTCACGAATGAGATGTTCATATGCACAATCAATGGCTCTGTCCTGTGGTATGGAGGTGTATAGTGCCTTGATGTCCATCGTTACCAAGATCTGTTGGGAATTGTTGAATGGCAAATTTTCAAAAACCTGGATAGTGTGCATAGTGTCCCTGAGGTGTGATCTGGTTTTGCTGCTTAAAGGTTTGAGAAAATGATCGATGAATTGTCCTAATGGTTCCAAAATAGAGCCGCATCCTGAGACTATGGGTCTCCCCGGGGGATTATGTATGTTTTTATGAATTTTGGGGAGGGCGTACAGGCAAGGTGTGCGGTTTGAAGATGTGGTCAGGAAATTAGATTCTTTATCTGTAATCCAATCTCTAACCCGGGCATAGGAGACCATTTCTGAAATTGCTGTTTTCATATCTGTAGATGGGTCCTTCTTGAGTGTTTGATAACTGGTTCTGTCATTCAGTAAAGTCATGATCATGTCGGTATATTGGTCAATTGTCATAAGGACAATGCCGCCACCCTTGTCGGCCGGTTTGATTATCATGTCTCTATTGTTAGTTAGATCTTTTAAAGCTCGTCTCTCACCTGTAGTTAGGTTCTGCTGAGGTGTATGTTTGATCCTTTTTAGTTTTCTGATGTCTTTGAGCACGCATTTTTCAAAAGTGCATAGATCATCAGGTGTTTGGCTATCTGTGGGTGTAAAAGATGATTTGGGATGTAAACCCGTGTCGGGATCAATCTCTTGTTCAGTATGGTCCTGAAAAAAGACCCGGAGTCTTATGTTCCGAAAAAATCGATGTAACTCATTTTCAGTTCTGTACCAATCTGTGTCACCAGTGGGGACAAATGAGAGGCCCTTTGTTAAAAGAGAAATTTGACATGGAGTCAAATGAAAGTTGCCCAAGTTGTAAATGGGTAACTGGTTGTTGTCAGGGATTTGGGCTATCGCCTCCGTCTCCTGGGACGTCTGTGTTGCCCCTGATAGGGTACGTTCCAGGGTGGGGGGCCCCATCCTCCGCCTTGTCCTCCTCTGCCTAAAAAAGGAAACTGTGGTGGGTAAGGGCCCGGATATTGAGGTTGACCAAAATGATGTCCCTGGAAGGGTGGGAAGTTCTGTTGTGAGCCTCCACTGGAGGATCCAGAGCTACTTGATCCTGAAAAATTAACTCTGTTGCGTTTACCGTGGGGCGAAGATTGAGACCACCCACCCTGTTTCTTGAGGGAATCAATGTGACCTTTGGCCGTGTAGGGATATATGATTTCCGTCTTGAAATCTTTGATATCTTTATTCAACTTGTTGGTTTTCTTGGTCAAAGTGTTGACCTTAAATTGTTCAAATTGTTTATTGATATTAGAGAGTTGTACCTCTATATCAGTGAGTAAGGGGTTACTCTTAAATCGTGTTTCTTCTGCATCTAAAGTTTTTTGTAGATCGGTACTGATTCGCTGTGCAGTGGTGATAGTCAATACCATCAGATCTCGACTGCACTTAGTAGCGATGTAACTAAAGTTAGTAGTATGTTCCTTGTCTTCTAGAAATAATCTAGGTTCGTTGCGCACTATGAGGCCATTGGGTATAATGCTTTTTTTTAAATATTCCCGAAGGAAATGACCGTGAAGTTCGGTGCAAAAGGTCTTTTTCTTAAGTTTTAACAGGTCATCAGCGGTACTCGATGAGGTTGAGGGCTGATTCGGATCAGGTGGATCAAAAAAGGAAGGGCCGCGGGTTAACTCAATTATTTCCTCCTCAGAGTAGCTTAAAGTAGCATTTTCAGCCATATCCGCCCCACCGCCCAGTTGGAACCCAGTTGGAACCCAGTGGCCTTTGGTCTTTAGCATCTCTGCTCTGAAATCCTCCCACTCGGCCGGAGTGGATTTTTTAGTAGGGCAAGATACCCTCTCACGGGAAGCGTCCGACGATAAAGTTGAAAAAGGCAACCTATGGTGCCTCCTCCTGGTCTTCTCGACCTCAACCTCTTAACCTTCTTCCTCCGAGGAGAGTCACCTCTCAACTCGTTGATCTAAGGTTTCTTGGTCAGGGTAGATGATTTGGGGTTTCGACCAACTGTCAATTTCCCCTTTCGTTCCTTCAAGGCCTTTCCTGTCATCGACTGGCACTTGGAGCAATCAGAGGTGTAATGGTCTACTCCGAGGCACAATAAACATATCCGAGGATCAGTCAATTACATTTTCGACCCACAATCACAACACTTTTTGAACCCGGTATTCGGGGTTGTCGGTGTCAACAAAGAAGACATTTTTCGATTTCTCGAAGTAATGACTCGTTACGAAGTAAAGAAGTGCGCTGTATTTCACGAAGCAATATTATAAACAGCTGGGCACTTTACAAAAAAACTGACAAAATTTCCAAACAACTGGTATATTTCTCAATTCATGCGTTTCAGACTTAACATCTTCCCCACAAAACAGCTGAGGCAGATATACAAGCTAACTGACACAGTGGACTGTCGGTTCTGCAAAAAACTGGGGACAATGGAAACTTTGAAACATATCACCCTATTTTGCACAGGTTTAACTGATCTAAGAATAATGTTCATGGGTAAATCGATGTCGGCCTTCCAACAAAGAGACGCAGAGGCCGTCTGGTTGCGCCTATTCCGAGGCGAAGACTTTACGATAACTTTTGGCCTCATACAATATCTAAAGGAGGTCTTTGACGGGATTACGACAACAACTTCACTGGAGCCTCAGTGACTGATAATGGTGGTGCATGATGGGTCTTACTTATAGGCTTGGGTACGTCATTGGTTTTTATTTGTTTTTCTTTTCTTTATGTCTTGACAAAGGTTTGTAATACACCATGAGTCTTAATAAAAAAATAAAAAAAAGAATAACTCTCTGCAGATCAGACGCTTTTCCAAGCAGAGAGTGGGTGGCAGATCTCTCTCCTCCGCAGGTGCCCCACTCTGGAACGGCCTCCCAGCACCTGTCAGACTTGAGCCAGATCTCCTTAAGTTCTGCAAGCTTCTCAAGACCTTCCTTTTTTCTTCTTCCTTCCCTCTTTCCCTCCCCTGCTAAGGTCCCTGGCTGCCTGGTTCCTCAGAGCCTTCAGGACACAGGCCCCCCCATTTCGGTTTACCACTTCACTTGGTCTCCCCGGATCCCACCCCTTGTAGCCCTCGCAACCCCTTACCTCGCTCTTAGCCAGTGGACCTTCCTTCCACTGCACTCTCTACTTTTCCCTGGCTCTGTCCACATGGCCTCCCCTGGCACTTGTTTTTCCCACCGGCCCCCGCACTGACCGGTACCCCATCCCCATCTCCTGCCCCCTGAACTTCTCTTATTGCACTTGCCTAGTAGGATCATTTTTTGTTTTTGTTTTCCTCCCTTCCCCCACCCTCCTGTCTTGTTGCGCCTCGAAACACATTGTGTATAGGCACATTATAAATACAAAATCAATCAATCACCTGGGGTATTGAGGGCCATACCTGCCAATGGCAGGAAAACATTGACTTTGATTGGCAACACTTAGCAATGGTGCAAGTACCTGCATATTTGATAACAATACCACATAATGTTCTGAATACCTGGGCTTTTTATGGCAATACTTGACAATGGCAGAGCACTAGAGCCTACATTTGCAAATGACAATTGTCTTCGCACCAGAGCTTGTGACATGAATACCTGGTGATGGATTGAGTACTTAGGCCTTGGTGTCATTTCTGGAAAATGGTCTACATGGACACATGATGGCAATACCCGACACATAGTGTGAGGGCAATACCTGAACATATTATAGAATACCCCGGCACTGGTAGCAGTAACGGGCAATTTCTTTGAGTATGTGGCTATATGATGATAATTTCTGTTATATGCAGCCAATAGATAAAAGGGCAATTTCTAGCAAATGATGGTGGGTGCCTACACATCTATTAGCCCATTCTTTAACAAGTATTGGAACATTTGTAGTTGATAACTGCCAAGGGCCTAATTATCTGGACATATGATGGAAAGATCTAAATAATTATGTAGGTAACTGGGCATAAAATGGCATTAAGTTTAATATGACAGCAATACATGCCATATGATGTGAGTTCCAGAACGTATCATTGCAATAATGTGGGATTATGATGTTAATATTTGCAAAATTGTTTAACCGAGCATCTGATGCCAATACCCAGGAAATTATGTGAGTAAATGGACATACAATGGCAATAACTAGCAACATATAAACCATTTTATTATACAATAGTCAACAATATTGACTGTGTCAGTGCTTGTTTTAAAAGGACACTAAAGTATTACATCTGCCCCCTAATATAATATATATTTCAGTTGCTACACAGTGTAATTAAATTGAAGCATCAGTTATTCTTGGTACTTACCCTGCAACACATCCTCTAAGGAAAGTTTAATTGTAATGATTGTAGCTCGGAGAGATGTACTAGGGATTGTTGTACTCACTATAAAAAGAAATAACAAATAACATTTTTTAGTTTTTAGTTTTTCACATACATAACATCCATAATACAACATCATAGATATGGTTACATTTTGTGTAATGACCTCTCAACAAAACAGACCAACAGGAATGTTGGGGGATATCCCATTGCAGGTTTGTAACAGAAGCAAAGGCAGAGGGAACACTGAAGTGGTGTGCAGATTCATTAAACAAGGTACTAATCTACAGTTTGTTAATAGCAAGTGCAAAAATTATGAGTTTAAAGCATAAGTGCATAGAAATTGTTAGAATGAGTGATACAATACATTTACTTAGACTCATCAATTATTTTGAAGACTACCACAATGCGCTCAAAACATCCATGTTTATTTGCCAATTAATATCCACCCGTAGTGACAATAATAAAAGACAATACCAATAGTAGATGGGGACTGCACTCACTATCACTGCTTGCTATGTCAGAAGATGAAGAACCGCTCTTAGGTTGATTAGATGTAGGTTTTTTGGAGTAAAACTCCTCCCAAGAGTAAACAATATCGTATTTACAATCTAGAGTATTGATCTATATTTCCTCCATTTCATTGCCTTTAGATCCTTCTGGTAACCTTCTAATTTAGTGTTCATTTTTTCCCCACTCATTAGCTGTGATAAACTTGACCTAATAGAATTAATGTCACTGTCTAGTGAGGTTAGGTGTTGGGCTAATTCTGCAATCCTTAAAAGTATAAGATCTAACAAGCATTTATTCAAGATGGCATACCACTTTTTCACAAATTGTGGATTATCTTGACAGCGAGATGGGAGTAGTGATATTCCCAGTCCACGTGGAATACATTGAGGGGTGTAGTATTGGCTCAATGAAGTAGCATGACTTTTTTGGTTAATTTCCCTTAGAACAAGATACTCTAATTGCTGTATCAATTGATCAAGATTATCTTTAAATTGTTTGTCTTAATGGGTCTCTCGCCCTTGGCACTTAAGGGGTTAATAAGGCCAAGGATGCAGCTGGCTTCCTCAACTGATAAAGCTTGCATTTCTGCTCTCTTATCAGTCAGATGATCAATCTTAGAAAATTACATGCTATATCAATTTACCTAACATAAGTCAAAAAATATAACATGTAGATTATTAAGTGAATCAGTGCACTCAAGTTAAATAGGGTGATAAAGAAAAGTTCTAAAGTTTATCAAGAGTGAAGGCAAGTCACTGAACGCTCACACCAGACAGAATAAAACCCGCTAGGGAGGAAAGGCCCAAGTCAATCTTGTAAGGATAACAAGTTTTAATCTCACACACAGATAAGAGCAACAGCAAAGGACTCTGCTGCTAAGAACATTCTGCTGACAAGCAGTACAAGCAGAATCTTATAAAGCAAAACATCGGCGTTCTTTGTACAGAACATTTAAACTTTTGGGAAACCTGAGCTTGGAGGCTGTAAGGCGAATCTCAGCCCTTTTTGTCAATTTGAACTCTCGCTGCTCGCCGCTTCGGTCCGTGGAGGGGGCGGAGCCACTTGGAGCTCACGTGAAGCGTCACGTGACCGCAACAGCAGCCAAAACGCACCCGCGTCCTGGCGAGCGGTGCGTTCTTTGTACAGAACATTTAAACTTTTGGGAAACCTGAGCTTGGAGGCTGTAAGGCGAATCTCAGCCCTTTTTGTCACTTTGAACTCTCGCTGCTCGCCGCTTCGTTCCCTGGAGGGGGCGGAGCCACTTGGAGCTCACATGAAGCGTCACATGACCGCAACAGCAGCCAAAACGCACCCGCGTCCAGGCGAGCGGTGTGTTCTTTGTACAGAAAATTTAAACTTTTGGGAAACCTGAGCTTGGAGGCTGTAAGGCGAATCTCAGCCCTTTTTGTCACTTTGAACTCTCGCTGCTCGCCGCTTCGTTCCCTGGAGGGGGCGGAGCCACTTGGAGCTCACGTGAAGCGTCATGTGACCGCAACAGCAGCCAAAACGCACCCGCGTCCAGGCGAGCGGTGCGTTCTTTGTACAGAACATTTAAACTTTTGGGAAACCTGAGCTTGGAGGCTGTAAGGCGAATCTCAGCCCTTTTTGTCACTTTGAACTCTCGCTGCTCGCCGCTTTGTTCCCTGGAGGGGGCAGAGCCACTTGGAGCTCACGTGAAGCGTCACGTGGCCGCAACAGCAGCCGAAACGCACCCGCGTTCACCCTCGCGGCGTTGAGCCCGGCAGGGGTAGAGGGCGCCGGCTGTTGTGCGGCTGTTTGGCGCTGGTGGCGCCCGACTCGTATTGGGGAGACTGTGGAGAAATCTTCTCTTTGATCCCTTTTAAGGGCACCCATATCACGCGAGGTGAATGCAGGAGGAAGCTGACAGCGCAACTACCTGAGTTCCTCAAAGAAAGAAAGTACTACCTACCCGTATAAAATCAAGAGCACCGCGAAAGGCGCACGGAGTCTGTGAGTGGAGTAAAAGACTGCTGCAGTCCGCAGCAGACGCAGGTAAGCAGGAACCATGGCTGAGAATGGCCCATTGACCCGTTTAAAAGTTAAACAAGCCTTAAAATGTCAGGTCGACCATGGTTGTGATAAGAGCCTCTTAACGGACTCTGAAGAAGTAGCACCATCATGTGATTTGAGGGGGTATGACTGGTCAAAAAGCGGAACACTGCGGAAGCAGAATCTGCATATGCTTCTGCCATATGTCCGTCCTTGCAAAAACTTGTATCTGATAAAATATCACAATGGCAGCTACTTGCAGAGAAAGGGGGTATGACAGCTATGTTGCCAGGACTTGAGGCAAATGAAATCATAGTTGCTAAAGTAAGTAGAAACTCAAATGGACAACATGCCGCTGCTGTAGCGGGGGTTGTAAGCAACAAATGTCATATCAAGGAATGTGATAAGACTTTAAAATTGACAGATGCATGTTCTGAAAGTGCTAAGGTGCCTGAAGTGATTGAAGTGAATGCAGGCGTGTTTCAATCACCTTTTGATGTTACTGACACAGAGCTCTTGGAAATTGAGGTCCCTAATAGATTCTTCCAATCCAACTCACTAAAAGTAACGTTTCCAGCAGAAAATGCTGACCTCAGAAATTCCCTGCTAGAGACTCAAAGAGATAATACCCAGCAGGCACATGTAAACAATATACTAGAGACGAGAAAAGACCCAGACATCAATGAAAACATAAGAGGAAATGAGGCGATAGGAACCTCGTGTCATCTAATAGCTATAAGTCCTGCTGGCACTTGTATTACAACCATCAGCCTACAGCCTGTGAGCCAACAGCACGAGAAAAAAAGACCATCCATGTTGAATCTGGGGCTCGACTTAGCGGGTCGTGAAGCCCGCTTGACGGAAAGACTAAAAGCAGATTTTGAATTAATGAAAGGAAAGTTATCTGACAGCTTCAATAAAGTAAATAACGGAAGACAAAATCGGTCTCTAAATAATCAAAATATAGGAACACAAGTAACAACACAAGCAATACTTGAAACAAATTCAAATCAACAAACGATGCAAAAGGAAAAGTGCCCTATAGCGGGGACAAACTGCGGACTCACGCAGCCGTCTCTGCAGGGAAGCGATGCAGGCCATCGAGGACGTGGAACAGAGACCTTTCGTCGCCGGGATGGCGAGATTCGTCATTGTGGGAAGATCCCGGCAAGCTGTTCAACGCCGAAGCCTGATGATGGGAGAGTGTGAACAAAAAACACAGGCACCGATTGACTCATCCATTAATGACCCACCCGAATCGGAAAACTCCACAAACGAAAATCTTAATTGTGATTCAACAAAAGATATCGACAAAAACAAATCAAATTTGTCTGTGGCAGCAGCCATTCAAATACACAACAACGTGTTGGCTGCAACTTCGCTGGCACTAATTCCCTTTATAAAGCTGTATGACACATTGAATGAGGCGACACAAAACAATGGAGCGGTTCTTGGACATATAATGGAAAAAATAAATAAAATGGAAACTACAAGTTCGGCTTGGCACTCACGATTGGAAGCAGAATCTGTCCAGCACTTTGAACACGTTAATAGATTGCAGGACACAATTCTGAAAGAAAATAAGGAAAAATCACTCCTAATGGAGACAATTGCTGAGTTATTAAAACAATTCCATGAAAATAAGGTCATCATGCTATAGTGCTGTAACTGAAGGAAAGCATGTCGGAACTCAGTGCGGTAGTAATTCAATTGCACCCAGTGGCGCAACAGCACCCTCAATCGTGGCGGAGGAAAATACTCAGGCTGAAAGTATATCAAACACGGGGGAAAAAAAGGCCCCGGAAGAGCCTAACTCCACCGGCTTAGATGAGGGCACCTCAAAGAAGAAAAGACCCGAAAGTGAAAGAAGTAAGCAAGCTAGGTTGGACTTCAGAAATATGGAGGACGAGGAGGGAAATCGTGGTGAACAGGCATCAGTCTTGGGTGTGGCAGTAGCCGCCACTAAGGAATCCTATGGGATATTCAGTGGATTGGTGGCGAATATTTCCTTGAAGGAAATGTTATCAAAACCGCAAGCGGTGACAAGCCACTGCAGAAAAAAATCAATGAAGACAAAACATACAGTGAGATCGACAAATCAGTCAAGAATTGCAAAAAAATTCCTAAGAAATTTGACGACGCCTCCTAAAACTTCATTTTTTTCAACGAAGACAAAAAATGATGAAACGATGAAAGATACGCTCAAAGAGCAGTCTTCAATACCTGTAAGTGGAACCATAAAATCGTGCACTGAAAGAAGAAAATGAGACTCAACTCGGATAAGAATTCAAATCATTCAGAGATGAACTCGACAGACCTGTGTAATTTATCCACCTACACCGATGACGACGAGGAGGATCAAAACATGGAGTTGCATCAGGGACCGAACAACGATATCGATGATCAACGAACGAGTGGTATTCAAAGTATGGCTAAAACTCAGCACCTGTTTAAGCCACCTACAATGAAACAGGGGAATGAGACGAAGCAAGACCGAGAGTCAGGAGCAGCTGAATCTTTGAAGGTGACAAGTAAGAGACTGATACTTAACGATCATGCCAAGCGAGATTCCCTAATAAAATTGAATCCAAAACATACAGCGGCACAGCAATTGAAAAAAAGCCGATCAGTAGAGACTACTAAAAATGGTCCGAGCACAATTACACATAAAGTGAGAATTGAAAACGTGCTCCCAGATGACATGGATGTCAACTTGAATAGAGGTAATATCATGAGGCTGCTGCACTCAGTGCCGGCCCTAAGAACCATCAGGTCCGAAGACATTGCAATAGTGGAGTATATGTCTGAAGATAGAGTCGATCGGGTGCTACTGCACATAAACTCTCAGGCTTTACGGAAAACGATGATGGGTGCAAAAGATGAACTACTATGTCTGGGCTTCGAGGCTGCTGAATATGAGCAAGCGACAAACTTTCTTGATTCGGAAAGCAGAGAAAAATTTACCAGCAGAGAAACCTTAGAACAACGTCGAGATGAGATAAGAAAACATTTGACAGCTGAGTCATCCCAGCGCATGCAAATAGGAATTGGAAAAAATAAGCAGAACGAGAATTAGCTATCTGAAATTGGACTGGAGGGTGATTCGACTTTGATATCGTGGAATACCCGCGGATTCAGCCATCTGTATAACGATTTCCCAGTAGATTTGACAAATAACTTTGCCATCTGTTTACAGGAGACGTGGATGCGTTCTCCTCCCTCAAAGGATGGCTACTTGACCCTAATAAACCCAGCTGTAAAAAATACACAAGGAAGACCTTTTTCAGGGCTATTAACTCTGGTGAAGATTGGGACAACATGGGAAGTCATTGAAGAAAACAACCCTAATAGTCATGTACAATCAACTCTCTTACAACAGTCAATTGGACATGACAACAAATTCCAATACTTGCTTCTAATCAATGTATATTGGAACCCGTTGAAAATATCTACTGCAAATTTTGTCACCTCAGTAATGACGATAATCGATAAAATCAAAGAAGTCATCTAGATCTATCGATAATCATCTGCGGCAATGTTCCCTCTAATTATTATTCTCTATGTGCGGAACTGGTTGGCTGTTGTGCACACATTATTTTCCATGTGCGCAACTGACTAATGAGGTAAGCTACTTTGTGAGCATGCGTATGAAGTGAACTGCCATCTCAGAAGAGAGTTTGGAAAGTAATTTCCTCTTACTAACCACCACAATTCTTTACAAATCTGTGTAAAAGGTGCATTTTCCAAAGACATAGGTTAAAAAAAGGACGATATATGTTATAAAGAGAACTCATCAACCAATCCAGGACTTCAACATCTGCCTGAGTAACTTGCAAACATACTTCTGTGCAGAGAAAAATGTCCGTTTTATGCCACAGGAAAAATACAACAAGAGATATATGCTTTTGTAATACACATAACGATCAGGCTGTCAATGAATTCAGACAGAATACAACATTTGCAGATTAATTAATGCCAATTAAAAGAAATCTGTCAAAAAACATGCCAATAGGAGTTCCAGAGCCACTTTAATGAAGTAATACAAGGGGCAGGAGAACATGCTGCTAATAATTTGTGTAAGAATGATAATTGCATCAGAATAACTGCACCTCTGAATATGATGATCAAAATGCTTGTGCCTCTGCTTACTATCCACATTACGTTGTCCTATGAGTTGTGAAAACACCAGTCTTACAACTAAGAGACATGTACACACTATCCATTTTACTCCTCCCCCAAAAAAAGGAAAACGTGCCTGTTGGGTAAGAACTAGTACGGTTCAACTGGTGTGGGACTACACAAGACTTATCTCCTTGGTATTAGGTAACCCACCTTTTAATATAGGCCTGTACTACACACGTTGGTAGTGTGACTGAGCAGCCAGGCTTATTTTAAGAGGGTTAATGTGAGCTGTAGAGCTGTGCAATGAAACCAGTAAATACAAGTATCCAATTAAACACCTACACACTTAAAGTTATATATTACATATTTATTTATTTATACACAACAATATTTAAAACATTCTTTTAAAAGCAGTTATTAGCTGTAACATTAACCCCAAGTTAGGATTCAATTCAAACAGTGAACAATAAAGCAGGTGAATAAGTCATTTATATGATACGCATGTTCCAGCACCCGGAGGTGACATCATTTGAGGTCAGTATAGCATTTATATAGTATCACCTTTGCAATATTGAGTTTTTAAAGAAAGTAAAGATTGGGGTTAGATCAGAAAAGACTAATACATTATTAGAGCAATTTGATTCTCCCAAAGGGATGCAGGCAGTCAATTATCCCAGCATTAAAGTGTTCAATATTTAAAACCTGTAAGGGAACACGCACTACCAAAGCCAATAGGTTCAGAAGGAGGCGTTTGGGGAGCCAGGACAGCCAAAGCCAATGGACAAAGTCAAAGTTCTGATACTCTTCTTATTAGAAAAATGTTCTTAAATAGTCAGTGTTCAAAAGAGAAATCACAGCAACGCAAGAGGAGTCACCTTTAGAAAGCAAAAGCTGTAAGGTCAATGCAGGTAAGTAGAGGTCAACTCAGTGTAGGGTTAAATTGCACTCCCAAAGATAGGAAGCACCCCAAATGGCAAAAGGTTAAAATACCCCAACCACCACAGTACCTTGAGAATGAATTAAGTGTTGCAGCTTGTTGCCTTCACGATGTAGTGAAAACAACAGAGTAAAAGCCTGGAGGAAAAGAACTAACAAGAAATGGCGAAAAAAGAAGACAGGGGACATTTTGAGAAAATGGTCACCCTTGTGTGCAGCAATGCAGCTGAGGTATTAGCCTGCAGATACATGTCACTAGGTAGTAAAAATGAAACCACAGCCACCAGCCATTCAAGTGAGTTAGTGTAACAAAATGTGGTGTCTAGTCAAAGGATCGAATCAAAAGGGTCGACAGGTCAAAGGATCGATTTCTTTTTTTTTTAATTATATATATTTTTTTAGGTTTTCGTTTAGGGAAAAAAAGTGGGTTTTAGCAAAAAAAAGGGGGTTGGGGTGGACCCCCCCAAAAAAAAAAGGTGAAAAAAATAAATAAAACAATTCGATCCTTTGACCTGTCGACCCTTTGGTGTCGATCCTTTGACCTGTCGACCCTTTAGATTCGATCCTTTGACTGGCAACCACAAAATGTTACATGAGGAATGGGTTAATGGAATTACTATGTAACCCCCCTGCCCCCAGCACTCCACATAGGGTTGGTGTGCTGGACCCATAAAGTAAAAGGTATGTAAAACAGAGGTCATCTTACTATTCTTGGGAATAGTAGTTCACCCAAGAAAATGTAGTTAAACATTAGAAGTCCAAGGGACTTCTCAGTGGCACTGGACAAAAGGTGCTGAGTGTCACAATGCAAAAGCAGATGCCTATGAAGTGTACAAGACTCCATAAAACAGTAAGGAACATAGAAAATCATAGTCAGGAAAACACACGAGGGAGTGAGAAAAAAGGCTCCACTCACTCAGGAATAAAGATAAAAAAACATGAATCCAGCAAAAGAGCTGGAGGTCTCCAAGCTTAGGGGGAATTGGCACAGAAATTAAAATTCTCCCCAACAGTGCCTAACAACAATGAAAACAATGAACATATAGGAGCCTTCCCCTTCAACCCACAAAGCTACAGAGATATTTGTTTGAATCAGTGACCAGCAGAATAGTGGCATAGGAAGAAACTCTAATGATATTAATGCCCGATCCCAAGAGGAATTTTAAGGGGAAAGAACACCTTTTAATTCGCACAAACTAACCCTATTGGCAAAGCTAGTTACTTTTTTACTCCCTGAAAAATCATTTGACTCCAAGTAGGGAGCAAAATATGATTAGAGCCTTGCTTGTAACCCTGACATAGAAAGTGAAATGACAGGGAACATAATGACGTCTATAGTTCTGCCCACCCTTCGCACCACAGCTAAGGCAAAATTAAACCAGAGCCTTATTTGGGTTTATTATGGATCCCTCTTGAAGAAAATCACATGTATATGCCTTTTAAGTTAATAGCATCAATTCTCAGAGATGCAACAGATTAAGTGCCTTCCTCTGTAACTAGGGATCCCTGATGCAGGGAGATGCTAGAGACGATACATATAAGCACATAGTTATATTGAAATGCCCAGAGCAACTGAGCATTGAAAGAAAAAGAAGGTTCAAATGTTACTAGAATCGTCTATATTTAGCAAACAAGAAACCCATTTCCTTCACTGTACTGGCAAAACATTTGGCTTGGTTTTTTAATTTGCTACTTTGTTAATTACCCGCAAGGAGTGTGCACCTGTGCCCTTCTGCCCATACCCTTTCCTGACGCTCTGCTAGCCTACAATCCTAGTTGATAGAGCACTGTAGAAAGTGATGGATTGTAGCAGTAAACAATCACTGGGCCGTTTACAGACACTCTGCAAGCAAGGCATATGCCTCAAAATGATATTGTGTGCATTCTAAGACTGTCATGACTGCATGTACACAATTATTTTGCAGTGCATACAAGATTGTTTGCAGCATACCCCACCTTTATATCAATGTGTAGGATTACACAAGTGCTCAGTGAAACAGTTTTTGTTTGGCAGTGGTTTACCATATAATGTGTGAAGGTCTATGCCCAATGGATCTCTGAACACTTGGAAACGGTGCAGATTGTGTGAAAAGGTGCCCTGATACTATAGACCCATAATGCCAGGCATAGTCCATACCCATTATCCCTTGTAGGCCAAGTAAATGATATTGCAATGTTGCTCTCCACTTACTGGGTAATGGTAGCAACGCTAAAGTAGGAGGCTCTGTGCATCACATTGGGCTTCTCAAAATCCTTAGAGGGAAATTTCATATTTGAGTTTTAGAATGCGTTAACTTGCAAGAGGACCGTTTCAAAGCACTTGCGTGTCATATGTACAAAGAAGACGAAGTGTGGGATAAGGTTACACATCCACGTAGTCTGATTACTTACTGCCAGTATCCTATATGTGAGCTGGAATATCAAGACTTGTTAGTTATTTTTAGAGAAAGAAAATGTCAGATAATTGCTGTGGCTTGTGCCTTATTTAATCTTTTTGAATAGGTGAGAATTGTCTGTGTGCGCTGCTAAAAATCTTCTGAGCGGCACTCAGAAGGAAGCTGGGCAAGCGCACATGCGCACAGCTTAGAGGGAACATTGATCTGCGGCGACATGAATATTACTTGGTTCGACACAGATAAAGAGTTAATCTTTGATCACTCAAACAGCAAGCTACCAAACTGCTCGCGAAGAAAAAAATGGGACAATGAAATAGAAGCACGTAACTGTGTAATGGTAAATGGAAACGTGAGTGGCCACAGTCCGCCTAATTGCACCTGGCATAATATGGGCCTGAAAAAGACTTTGGACTACATTTGGGCGTCTCAAAATCTATGGTCTACAATTAAAAATCTGAAGATCGTGTCGACCGAAAACAGTGACCATGACCTGCTGATCATGTCATGGCCTCTAAAACACTGAACCACACTCACAAAAATGATCCAAGTCCTGGAAATAAACAGTGGAAGAACCAGGCTCAGACTAAAAGCAAACCAAATTAAGAAATTGACTTCAGCCCTACTAACAGCTGATAATGAGCTGAGTGATCCAACGAATTACTCGAGATTACTACCATGCAAATGTGAAAAAACTAAACATAGTGGAACATTTTTTTTTATTCATCGTCACATCTGGAGTAAAAAAATTATCCAAGAAAAGAGACAACTTAAGAAGGATATAGGCGAATTGAAAAAATCGGTTCGGAACAGCCGAAGAACAACGAAGAATTAAATTAAGAAAACAGAAATACCGGAACTGCTAAAAGCCTTTAAATTCCAACGAGATCAAGAACGCGGAGAGAAAATGTTGGGGTTAATAAAAACAAACAACACAACAGAGATCTGGTCCATCCTGAATAAAGGTCACGAAAATCACTCGAAGAGACTTGAAAACGGAGTTGCTGAAGGAGAATGGCACAAACACTTCCAAAAGGTATTTTCAACGCAAACACTGCAAGAAGAGATACAGCCGGCATGTGAAATCTCAAAATGGGATGTCTGTGAGTCTAAACAAACAATCGAAAATGCTATCGGAAAACTAAAAAAACTCGAGAGCTGCAGGTCCCGATGGTATCACGAATGTGATGTTAAAAGAAAACAAACATGAGTGGTCCGAATTTATGGAAATCCTGTTTTCTGTGATCGCAGACCAACAATCTCTTCATGGTCAGAGACAATAATTGTGCCGATCTATAAAAAGGGCAATCGGGCTGACCCTGCCAACTATCGCCCGATTGCCCTTTTGGACACGATTGGCAAGGTGTTCGCCACGTTCCTTCAGAAAAAACTATCATCTTGGGCAACAAGGGCAGAAATGGTAGACACAAGAGAGTCTGGCTTTACTAAAGGAGTCGGGACGGAGTTGAACCTGGCAATTGTAAATATCCTGAAATTGGAGGCAATAAAGAAAAAATCAAACCTGTTTTTTGCGTTTATTGACATGCAACAAGCATTTGATACAATAAATCGCAAAAAACTCTGGATGAAATTGGAAAAGCATAACTGTCCAAAATCGCTGCTAACTCCAATAAAAGCACTACATGCAAACACCACGGTGAGGATCCGGATAAATGAACAAGGGGATCTCTCAGACCCGATCGCAACAGACAAAGGGGTAAAGCAAGGGTGCCCACTGGCAGCAACGTTATTCAAACTATTCATTGCTGATGTACCAACTGCCCTAGCAAAGGCAAAATGCTTTTCGCCACATATTAATGGATCTGCAATAAGTTGTGTAATCTATGTCGATGACCTGGTCCTGGTCGACCAAACACAGATCGGGTTACAACGACTTCTCCATGAACTCCAAAACTACATGGACAATAATGACCTAGTAATAAACGTTGGAAAAACTAAAATCATGAAGTTCGGAACCACTAAAGGAACAAAAAATAAGAACTTCAAGTGGCGAATATACGACAAAGAGATTGAGATGGTAGAGGAAATCCGCTATCTAGGGATAAAGATCAACACCTCATTACGTGAATGGAGCTGGGTCCAGGAACTTTGCCAACGAATGCGGACCTTAGCCCTACAAGGAGCACGAATACAGTCACTTTATGGCAAATTCTCTATGATCCCGACACGCACGTTTTATCTGCAGAAAGTGATCCCTGCAATCACATTCGGAGCAGAAGCTGGGTGGAACATCGACTGTAAGATCTGGAGCCAGCTTGAAGGGATGTTTTGGCAGCGGGTTCTGAGATTGCCAACATACATCTCGATGATAATAATAAGGCATGAGTTAGCATTAGATGGACTCTATACCGTTGTCTTATGGAAATCACTATTATTACTGCAGAAAATTACCATGCCAGTCCCAGAACCAGGATTCAAAATTTTTGCCTCAAAACACAATTGCGGCAATTCGGATCTGCTCCAGACATGGTGCCAAAAGGTGAAAGCAATAATGGTTGAAGCAAATATTACAATGCTATTGATGCTACCACAAATTGCGAAAAAAAACTTAAAGAATGGTCATGGCTCCAAAACGTGTCCAAATATGAAAATCTGCCGACAGCTCTAAATCTCGGAATGTCAATGAACAAATTGGATAAAATGCCGAATTATTTGCAGCAATTTCCCTCGAGACATCACCGAGATGGTTTCTTTCATCTGCGCATAAATGCCTACAAATCAAAACAAATGCTATATATGCGACATATGGAAGTCACAGCAGACAATATATGTAGATATTGTAAAATAAACGAAGAAAGCACAAAGCATTTACTAATGGAATGTACAGCTCTTAAAGATAGGCGCTCACTACATATGAGCAAATACGCTCCAAAAACAGGAAATATGGAGGACTTGTGGGCTCGAATTCTGAGTGGGAGCTCGGTGCACCTAACTTGCTCTGTAGTGAACTTTCTGGACAACATTTTTCAAAAAAATTAGTGCTGAGGAGGTCATGAAATGAAGTTTGTAGAAGTTTGTATAGGAAAAGCTTATCATGGAAAATCTGAAATTTTGTTAAAAAGTTTGTAATAAACTAAACAATAAAAAAAAAAAACATTGTCATACATGACGCAATACATAGGGTTAAATCATACGCGGCTGGTTGGTGTGCGCATATACAGGCTCTGCCTGCCCCATAAGGGATGCCAGGGCATTGGTTCCAGCCCAATCCATCCGACTGACTTCCTTCATGTGGGTGCTGGGGTGATCATCTTCTTTTCACGTCGAAGGTCAGAAAACAAATAAATTATACTCCTGCCATACAACTATTTTATCACTCATACTGTTCACTTGGCAGGCCTTAAAACGGACACAAAGGAGGTTCTGGTGCACTTTAACCTACACACACATTTCACTCACTCCCCTCCGCACCATCCGGCTCCAAGGTCTCCACCTTAACTTATCTCTCCCAGCACCTCGCAATACAAATCACACGATTGTCACTTCACAATGTGCCCTGTCTGTCCTCTTTGAACATCTCAAGACTTGTTACTTTAATGTTGGTGGTTAAAGGGTACCTGGTGCCATGGAATTCAGAGGTCTTAAGTTTTAGTCAGTTATATGGGCTATAACTCGTGGTTGCCTGGGGATGGCCCGGGTCATGCTTTGGCCAGTGTGATATGACATGCACACCAGGTGCCGGTCTGTGATCATGACCTTGTAGGGCACATTCCTCTCAAACATCTCTGCAACACTGTTAGAACAATGAATAGGGGTTGTGGTGGTTGGGGGCTGTCCTCATGGGAGCGCAGGCATGGCTGGAGATTTCCCTCATCTTGCAATTTGGGTCTAGTGCATGTAATGCCGCATTTACCGCGCAGGCCTTCTCTTCTACCTATGGTGACTAATATCTATAGACTATATTTGGTTATATTGAAGTAAGGTCCTGTTAAACTGGGAGGTGGTCCTCTCACCGTCCACCCTCCCCCATTGGCGCATCATAGTGCTTTGAATGCATCTCACCTCACTCTAAAGTGCCTAGGGGCGTAGGACGGGGCTGCCCCCTTCCCAACAAGAGTCCTAATGTTTTTTGAGGGGTGCTGGTTGATAAATAGTTACGCTTCTGAAAACCCCAGTACAACAACAGAAAAAGTGTCTAAATAGGATCTGCTCAGAACTGAATCCCACACATCCAGAAGGTGACCATAAAGATTCAAAAGTAATTAATGCGGCATGGGCGTGCTTTGAGGGAGCCCTGCACACCATCGACCCCATGGTGGCCTGAGAGGAAATAAAGACACTTTTACAAGATACTCTTGGTGCGACACAGCCACAAACGATTCGAGAGTTGAAGGCATACAGATATATCACAGCGGCGGGCTCGAGTATGGGGCATTGCAGAGTGGGCAAGCTCCGGGCCTCGCCAGTGCAGGAGACGCAGCTGAGGCCTCCTCAGAGACCTGCGACCCCAGGAAGTGTAGTGACCTGGTGGGGGTGCGGTAGAAGAACCGGACGGCTGTCTGGGGTAGCAGACCCTGCTCCCCGTGGTGTGGAAAGGAGGCAGAGAGAGTGACCGCCGAACGGAACTAGAGGATAGTGTAGCAGAGGCAAATCGCAGGACCCGGCGGATTACCGGTTCTGGTCCTGGGCAGAAGGCAGGCCCAGGAGGTGAGCTGGTGGTGATCCAAGGGGCAGAGTGTACCCTGGTTGCCCAGCGGTTATGGCGGAAGCTGACTCTGGTGTGCCGGAGGGGCAGGAGGTGGTCCATTGTGAAGACACACCAAACGCGGCCCCCTATGGTGGGGACTCTGCCTGCAGGCAGTGCGGCGAAGGGCTACAGCCTGCAGGTGCCCTGTGGCGGATGTGGGTCTGGCAGGCCCCGATGGTCTGAGGTGGGGGGGTCTGTGAGTTCAGAACTCCCCTGAGTTGAGTGACAGAATGAAGAGACTGGGCTCGAGTGCAGGGACTGGGAGAGTACAGCAACGGAAGACAGGCGCATGGCTGAGTGGTGTATGGTGGAGAACAGGGCGCTGTGCAGTGAAAGAGGCGGCTGCTGGTAGCTGTGTCAGGCTCAGGCCTGACGCCAGAAAGAAGGGAACCTGAGACAGGCATGGAGCCCACTGGTGGCAGAGGAGAGGCTGATACTTGGAGGGGAAGCAAAGGAAAACAGCTTAAGTGGGCGGCGAGTGCAAGACCTCGGCGAGGAGCCCCCCATGGAAGTTTGTTGTAGGTGAGGTAGAGTGGGTGACGGGGGTTCCTGGCACTGAGGGAGAGTGCAGTGCAGAGAAGGGAATTGCCACTCCAAGACATGGACACTGTGACAGGGGCGAGCCATGGGCTGAGGAGACGACTGGCTGCTCCCTCGGGTTGAAACAGGGACCCGGAGGACTTGTGTATCAAGAAAGGTCTGGTCAGGAAGAGAGAGGAAGCTGGGGGCGGGGGTCTTAGGCTTCCCTTGGTGCTCTGTCCTGGGATCGGAGTACATGTCCTAGGAGATACCTGGTGATTGAATATCACAAGTGAGAAGTGGGCGCCTGCAATAGTTGGTGCTTACGGCGGAGATTCAAAATGCCAGCGATAGTCAAGGAAAGCATTGGTGGCCTGCAGCAGTTCTAGAGACAGGCAGCAATGGAGGGTGGAGATGCCAGACACCAGGCGCCGCCGGAGGCTGGGAGTGACATCAAGGCTCCATCCACGAAGGAGGACTTAAGGGGCATCCTGCAGGAGATCAGAGCCAATGCGAAAAGAACTGCAGGCCTCTGTCTCTGATCTGAGAGGCAGGATTGAGGTTGGAAAACAACCATTTAAATGCAGACCTTGTGCAAATGAGATTCAAAGGGAGGTTGTTGGACCTTGAAACGCGGTATAAGGATGATAAAATAAAGTTAGATGACCTTGAAAACAGAGAAATAAGGAAAAACCTTCCTATTTTTGGTCTCCATGAAAAGAAGAGTGAGTCGGCCATGGACGTGGAGTGGACAGTCTGGTGAATGTTCTGCTTGCGGAGGAAGGCGGAAGGGAAGTGGAGATTGAGTGAGCGCACAGTGGAGGGATGGCAAGGGGCAGAGGCCTGGGATCGGTGGTGGTGATAATAGCTGCGTAACATTCAGTATGAGGCGGACACTGTACAAATGTATCATGAGCTTTCAAGCTTTATGCTGGCCAGGTGCAGGGACTGTCAGCCTCTCACAGCCTGGTTGTCGGAAAGGGGCATACAATACAGGTGGACATTTTCATTTGTGCTGGTCTTCGAGATCAAAGAATTAGATTACTGAATGACCAAAGGCGCAGATCCTCCCACATCTTTTAGAGGGTGAAAAGAGCGGAGAGGGGTTCTTCAGTGGGGCAGAGTAGTTGGCGGGGAGCCAGGATGCACTGAGGGGTCTGAGCCCACGAAAAAGGGTCCCGAGGGCAGGACGCTCCTTAAGCTTGCCACTCTACCACCGGTGAAGTGAAATGAGGAGTTGTTACCACTGCTGTGTTTCTTAAGGGATTGTTAGTATCTATGTGGTCATGGGTTTTGGCTATGCCTTTGTTCATTTGAAGTGTTGTTATGGGGATGGGGGACGGGGTGGGTGTTGGTCCATCCATGGTTGCCCGGCGTTTGATGGGCATCTCAGGGGTGTGGGTGGGAGTGGGGAAGGGCGAGGGTTGTAGGGATTGGTACAGGCAGCACAGGGGAAGGTTTGGGAGCAGGGGAGTATGGCGACATGGTGTGCTACCGTCAGTATGATATGAAAATGCGCAATGCAACGGTAGGAGGTAATAAGGGGGAAAGGGTGGACCACCTGGCTGTTGGAACCTTGAATGTAAAAGGTTTGAACTCCCCAACCAAATGTTCGCTGGTGGCTAGAGAGTTTTGGAAAGCCGTTTAGATGTGCTGATGTTGCAAGAGACGTGGTTGGTCGCGAGAGTGGAGAGACGCATTCTGTCCGAGTCGATTGTTGGAGGGCTTTGGGCATCGGGTGGGTGAAGAAATGAGGAGTGGGGATTCTGCTGCACAAGAGGTTGAGGTTAACTGAGGTTAGGGTCTGGAGAGAGCGGGAGGGGAGAGTCCTTTTTGTTGCTGGCCAAAGGGATGGGGAGTGGATGTCATTCGGAAGGTTATACTGCCCAAACCAGGAACTGAAATCTTTTTTGGGGGAGACCTTGGACCAATTGATGAGAGAGGCTAGGGGCAAGCTCATACTGGGGGGAGACTTTAATATGTGGCCAGGCCCCAAGTTAGACAGGAGGACCCTGGCGGGGGAAGAGGAGCAGGCGATGGAGAGAGGTCATGGAGGCCTAGCTGATTGTCTAGAGAGATATATGGGCTGCAGGATGTTTGGAGATGGGTGAACCCGGATGTTCTGAGATATATCAATTTATCTTCTCCCCACGGTACCTACACGCGTATCGACTATATCTGTGGGGAGGGAATTGCTGGGCCGTGTGGTGGATTGTGTTCATGTGCCAGTCAGCTGGACAGATCATGATATGGTTCACAGGGGGGTTTCTCTGGAGTGGATGCAGTGTCGCGATTCGATTTGGGGGTGCAATTATTCTCTGTGGAAGGAGGAGAGGTTTCAGGGTTTCAGGAGGAAATGGAGGGGTGATGTGGACTATTGTGTGGTTTGGGGCGGCCAAAGCTACCTGACGTGGTCTGTTGATAAGGAAGGCGCCATCAAGAAGGGGGAAAGAAACATGCTGGAGAATAACCTGAGGAGGGATAACCCTACACTAATGGCCTTAGACACGGAGGAGGTCTTCAATAGGGTGGACTGGGGTTTCCTCTAGGCAGTGCTAAGAATATATGGGTTTGGGGAGAATTCTCAGGCATGTATTTGGCCATTATATTCAGGCCCCACAGCAGGGGTGGCTGTGAATGGTCATTTTTCTGGTGTGCTCCGGCTACAGAGGGGTAACAGGCAGGGCTGCCGCTCTCTCCTCTACTGTTTGCACTATCAATGGAGCTATTGGCTGAGAAGCTTAGGAGTACACCTGTCATGGCCACCAGACTGGAACCCCAATTCTCATCCGCTAAAGGGTCCAGCTGGACCCAGTCCTGGCGCCTTTGGCGCCAGGCTCATAAGAATGTGTGCTCTGCACACCTTTTCCCCTGGGCACGTGCTATTCCATCTTATCTCAGTCAGCCACTCGGATCTGGGCCGGGTGTGGCCATAGGAATCCAAGGGCAGCACGTGCAGGAGAATTTGGGAGTGGCAGGGTGGAACCATCTAGCAGAGCAAGGGGGCGTGGCCGAGACCAGGCTATTTAAGCCTGCCCTGCCCGCAGGCCTAGGCTTCGCATTAGTCTGCCCAAGCAGTGTAATGCTCACCGCCGCCTGAGAACCACCTTACCTATGTTCCCGTGGAAACTCCTCGGGGAAGCATCTAGCCTGTTCTCCTATGACCCATCTCGGACAAACCACCTACCGGTAATCAAGCAAAACCATTGTGGAGAGCATCTTACCTGCAGAAGCAGCAAACCATCGCGGAGAAGCATCTTACCTGCAGAAGCAGCAAAACCATCGCGGAGAAAGCATCTTACCTGCAAAAATAGCAAAACCATTGCAGAGGCACAATTACCCGTTTATCTCCATCAGAACCAGCTGAATCATCGCTGAAGCGCCTCTTACCTGCTCGCAGTGACTCCATCGTCGACCGGCCAGAGCGCACTTACCTGGCTCATGGAGTTCAACCACCGACTGCGCATCTTACCTGACCCTCGACTCGAGGGCCAACTCTCCGCTCAGCTTCATCACGGTCACCACCTTCTTTCACCCGCTGTCAGGTCAGCGCATTAATACTCATATGAACAATAATCAACACAAAACTCTTACCTTCAAATTGGTTCGGTCACAGCAGGTCTGGGCCACCACATCTATGGACCAGTTAAGCGACTGGGCCATCTGGAAGCGCCCCTGCTGATAAGAAGCAGGACGGAGAGCTCGCCTTCACTAAATACCAGGTGAACCTATATGGGTAAACGCTTACTCAACTCATTATGGGACGAAAGATCCGAAGAGAGTCACGAGACCTCCACCCCATTCTCATTACCTCTCGTGGTCCCGCAGGGACAGTATCAGCATCCGGAACAGTGTACTGGGCAGCAGCTGGGGGTGAGACTCTATCCTGGGAGGGATCCAACCGTGCCCCAACGTCCCCACAGAGACCAGGTGAGCGTAACAACACCTCAGGTTGAGGGGATCTGGGCAGGCCACGCCGAGTTTAAGTTTGGGTTGTATGCTGAAGATGTGTTGTTGTATTTACGAAACCTGCACACATCGGTTTCAGCGTCGTTACAAGAGCTACAGCAGTATGGGAAGTTCTCAGGGTTCAAAACTAACAGGGTGATGTCTATTTTGTTCCCCTTTGATGAAGATGTTGAAAAGGACATGGGCATCCTCGGGCCGTTGGGGATGGAGGTGAAGTCGGAGACAATGCGTTATCTGGGGGTAACTATCCCACTCAGGCTTTAGGATCTTTGTGAGGCAAATTACCCGCTGCTGCTCCGGGAATTGTATGGGGACATGTTGAAACGGGAGAAACTTACAATGTGTTGGATGGGACGGCTAAATGCTCTTAAGATGAATTTCCTACCTAGGTTATTGTATTTCTTTCAAATGCTCCCGATCGTGGTCGCAGAGACATTATTCTGGGAAGCCAAGGGGCACATGTTGAGGTTTCTTTGGCAGGGAAAGAAGCCATTGGTAGCGTATGGGACTCTGATTCTGTGATTCATTGTTTTGCTAGTTAATATTATGACTTGTTCATGAAGATGTAAAATTGTTAGTAACACAGAACTTATAGTCTATGACAAGACAGGAGGCTCGCATTATGCTATACTTTCTTTATTACTGCTATATCAGCTTTTCAACAAAAACTTTAAAACTGCAACATTTGTGCTTTTTTCTCTCTCTAACTATGAAATAATCCCAAATCTGAGAGGTTTAAAGTTTCAAAGTCTGTGTCCCATCTTAGAACTACGACCCCCATGATCCTCTGGGGTCTGGTAGTCCTGACCTCTCATCTTCCACCTATCTGAGTCCAGCCCCAAGTATAAGAACCCCCTACACCAGGTTCCTTCCTCTTTCTTTTTGCTGCCTACCATGAAGGTAATTACCTGACATTTTATGACATTTTATGACGTTCAATGTGTACGAGAGTAACTCTGAAGAGCGCTAGAGAATAAGCGTGTAAACGTACAGATATTATTCCTTGGTTGGAAGAATATTTAGCAAAGTGGTTTTTATGGGATTGTGAGGAGATTACCTCAGTTGCGGCGTCAGCTAAGCGTGCGGGCGCTTAGGCCAGAAGAAGTTCGGCGTGAGCGCCGCCCTGTGGCTACGAGGTAAGTATGCCTTGTTAAACACTTGTTGAAGTAGGAAGGAGCGGGAGCCGGAGCTGCGAGTGAATGTGCCTGCCCCAGGCAGCTGGCCCCGCTCCTCGTAATAGAACGCGGGAGAACACGGCGGGCAGTAAGACCCAGGGGAGCAGGAGGCATTAGCCTTCCCGTCGTCCCCTGGGAGGCTCTCTGACGCTCATGTGCAGTGCTTTTCACTGTGATTGCCGAGCGGAGAGTAATAGTGGGCCTCCAGAGCATTTCCAGAGTATTTACATAAAAAAAGAGAAAGCTTTGCCGAACGGAGGGGAAGCAGGAATACTAGCCTGTAAGAGGAGCCTTAAGCAAGCACAAAAGCCTACAGCAAGAGTACATTTGGTATGTGGTGCAGCCACCTCACCCCTCAGTGCTGACAGCTCAGAAGTTGGCCCTGCCAACAAAAGAGAATGGCTCTATACAAAAGCCCTGTTTTGTCTCCATCAACATCTCCAGAATGGAGCGAAGAGGAGTGGGAGGAGGATCCCTCTCAACTGGAGCCTGCTTACACAAGCAGTCTCGCTAGGAGTACAGCCTATTACTCAAAGGCTAGAGGTATTGGAGGCGATCATGGAATAGCAACTAGAGCAGTTAGCTGCCAGGAAAAGACGGGTAGAGATCCCTGGAGCGGGGCCTTCAGCCAGACACCCCAAAGAAGGGGTTGACACAAAGGGGCATAAAGCGACTCGGAAGAGCAAGCACTCTTTGATCCCCCCGAGCACAAGTGGAAGGGAGGATACTGCTCCTCAAGAACTAAGCGACCTTGTCGTTAGGCTGAAGAGAGCCTTCCTGGACAAGAAGAAAGAATGCCAGGACAGACCCCTTGCCCAAGGGTGCACAATTCAGGGGATCATGATGAGGGCTACTCGCCCGATGATGAGGGGAAAGGAGACGACGACACCTCCCGGCACATCGAGGAATACGTCGACCCTCAAGACGTGGACAACACCACGTGTTGTTTGACCCGGAGGCCAGCAGGCACCCGACGAGTCCTCAGAGTGGGTGCCGTCGCCCAGGGTAGCGGCGTACATGTCCCACATAAGGAAGCCGCTAGATAGAGAAGTGCGGTCGCGCATGAGGTCAGAATGCCTGAGGCCGGAATTGCCGGGGAAGCTGGCAGAAACACCTGATCTGGACCTCAAAATGGTCACCTTTGTGACAAAGTCTGCACAGGACATCAAGAAGGGGGTCGACTGCGCTTGGAGGGGATGCCAGGACAAGCTTCTGGACATTGCAGGTCCATTAGCGAAGATAATGGACCTGGCAGGGAAGACAAAGGACACCGGATACCCTGGTGGACCCCCTTGCTCTTGGTAAGTGGGCTCAGAGAGAGGTGTGTCTTCTGGGCAACGCCAACTGCGCGCTCTCTTCAGAGAGGAGAAGAGGTGTCCTATTAAAAATTGATGGAAAGTTAAGCGATCTGGCCTCTTACAAAGCAGGTGAGGGCACGAAAGGCCTCTTGTTCGGCGAGGCGTTCACGAAAGAGATGTCGCAGTTCGTGGGCACGTACTCGGTATTAGAGAAAGCCCAAAGCTCAATAAAGAAGATCTTTCCAGGTCGTGTTTTTTCCGGGACCAGGTGACACAGGGGTCGCGCCTCCGGTCGATTCAACTACCAACGCAGACCTCAGGGGCCACACACCCAATATTGGGAAGGCAAGCAACAGGATACATTCTTCCCAACCAGATCCAGATTTCCCAGAGGTCGTAGAGGGAGAGGATCTTACCGTCAACCCAGTGCTGCCAGCGGTGAGTACATCAGGCATAAAAGTAGGAGGGAGAACTCTCCAATTTTTAAGCGAGTGACGAACTTTGTCGAGCGATGCATGGGTGCTGCATGCAGTAGCGGGGCTGCGGCTAGAGTTTGTGGGAAACCCCGTCCAAGACACAGAACCTTGTCCCATATAAATGGCGGGCAAAGAAGCAGTGTTATTGCATGGCAAACACCTCAGTCTTGTAGGCAAGAACACAATAGAGCGGGATGGCAAGAGGGGGCCGGGTTTCCTCAGCAACATGTTTCTCGTTCACAGGGGAGACAAGATACGGTCGGTCATAAATTTAAAGAGCTTGAATGCATGGCTTGTGTACAATCATTTCAAGATGGAGGGCATCCATCTGCTTCACGACCTCCTACGCATGGGAGACTGGTTGGCGTGTCTGGATCTCAAGGACACTTACCTCATGATTCCAATAGTGCAAACATTTCGGAGGTATCTGCGCTTTCGGTGCAATGGAGAGACATGGCGTGTCTCATGTCTTCCATTCGGCCTAGCGTCCGCGCCTTGGGCTTTCACCAAGGTGATAAAACCAGTGGCAGCTGCCATAAGAGAAAGGGGGATACGTATCATTATATACCTAGACGATATCCTTGTGCTAGCCCTGGAAAAGGGGACTCTCACCGAGAACGTGCAATGGATCTTCACGCTCTTGTCCTCACTCGGATTCTTAGTGAATTTGGACAAGTCCCAACTAGTGCCAGTTCAGAAGCTGGAATTTCTAGGGTTTACAATAGATACAGTCAAAGCAACTCTCGAGCTCCCACAGCACAAAGTGAGGGCAATAAAGTAGGAGCTCAGAGTAGTGATAGCGAAGAGAGTTATTTTGCTTCGGAGTCTGGCCAGAGTAGTGGGTCTGCTAGCAGCCTCGTTTCAGCCGATATTTCCAAGCCCGCTCCACTACAGAGCACTCCAGCGACTCAAGATCAGACATCTGCAAGGGGACGTAGGGTATCACCAACTAGTGACCTTAAATCGCGAGACAGAGCTCCACTGGTGCCTACAGAATATGGAGGCTTGGAACGGCCGAGCAATATTCGGAGACGCCCCGGACTTGGTCATAGAGTCAGATGCAAGCAGGTCAGGCTGGGGAGCCAGGTGTGAGCACATAGACACAGGAGGGAAATGGTCAGATCAGGAATTGCGACTGCACATCAACTGTCTCGAATTAGTGGCAGGTTCTTTTGCAGTGCACGCCTTTACGAAAGACAAAGTAAATTGCTGTGTACTGCTCAAGATGGACAATATTTCAGCAGTATGTTATATAAACAAGCTAGGGTGAATGAAATCCAAGTTGCGAGCGGAATTGGCAAAAGATTTCTGGCATTATTGCCTTCAGAACCAGATTGCAGTGACAGCAGAGTATCTACTGGAGACCCTCAAAGTTGTAGCAGACTGGAACTCATGGTATCTTGCAGATTCCAGCGATTGGAAACTACACCCTCAGGTGTTCGGGAAGTTGCAGGAGCGCTGGGGCCTGGTGCACATAGATCTGTTTGCGTCCAGACTGAATGCTCAGACACGGAAGTACTTCAGCTGGAGGATAGACCCGGGTGCAGCTGGTACGGACGCCTTCCTGCAGTCATGGGACGGAGCGCTCCATTATGCCTTCCCTCCATTTATCATGATCACGAGAGCGCTAGCGAAGGTTTGCAGAGAACACGCTGAGCTCGTGATGGTGCTACCCTTCTGGAAGTCTCAGCCCTGGTTTTCAGTAGCAATGGAACTTTCTACGGATTTTCCGAGGATAGTTCCTCATCGGCCGGACCTTCTGCTAGGACCGGCCGGTCAGACGCACCCGCTGATAACAGCAGGCAAGCTGCAGTTGATAGCATGCAGGATTTCAGGAGAAAATGGGGGTTGCCAGGGATCTCGCGACCCGCTGCAGACTGCATCAAGGACTCCTGGGCGCCTTCCGCCATTAGGAGCTATATCAGCCCACAGAGAGCCTGGGCTCAGTGGTGCTCAGAACAGCGTTTGGATCCCGTTTCAGCCCCTTTAGTGCAGGTCCTTAACTTCGTAGTGGCTAATCTCCAGGAAGGCTGTGCTTTTAGAACAATAGGAGTGTACAGATCGGCGATCTCGGCAGGACACGACAAGATAGAATGGGGGGCAGTAGGCAAACACCCTGCAGTCCTGCGTCTTCTGAGAGGCATAAAGCTAAGAAAACCCCCGGGGCCGAAGTATGCGGTGTTGTGGGATGTCAGGGAAGTCTTTGAACTTTTCCTTAGATGGCCATCGAACAAATATCTTTCGTGCTCACAGTTATCAGGCAAGCTGGCAATGTTATTGTGCCTTACAGCATGCCGCAGAGTATCCGACGTTAAAGCGCTGGAGATTGATAGAAAGATCTTCTACAAAGAGGGAGTAGCCTTTAACATAGCTAAACGAACAAAGACAGACTCTGGTTATTTCATACCCTTACTTTGCAGAGAATAGAAAGTTGTGTGTCGCTAAATGTATTAAAGATTACGAGACGGTCACAGTGCAGCTTAGACCGTGAGGGGTGACCCAGTTACTTATAGAGCGTAGAAAGCCTTATCATGCAGTAGCAGCAGCGACAATCGCTAGATGGGTGCGTGAGGTTATGCAGTGGGCAGGGATAGACCTGTCCATATTTGGTGCGCATTCAGCTAGGGAAGCAATGGCTTCTCAAGCTTTCACTGCATGGGTATCGCTTCAGGATATAATGAAGTCAGCAGATTGGTCCTCTGAGTCGACCTTTAAGACATTTTATTTCAAGCCTGTATCTAATATAATGAGTAGAGTGGTGGCGAGCTTCGAACAAGCATAATGCGAGCCTCCTGTCTTGTCATAGAATAAAGATTGCCCACGCTTACAGCTCAGGAAGTCTTCATTCTATTAAAGACAAGGAGGCGAGCCTTATATCCCATCCAGTGAAATGTCAAATTCTGAACCTATATGTGATCTATTTAAATGTTCAGATTGTGTTATGCCCGCCCTCATGGATTCTTCTCCATCTCTCGTAGGAGACGATCGGAAGACGACTTGGGGATGAATGATGCAAAGAGGTTCTCCCAAGTTGTCCAGTGGGACCTAAGCAGTTGCAGTTTGGATGCACAGTTCCAGTTTCGTTCATGGTCGTTGTTGAACAGCCAGAGGACAGATTAAGTTCATGTCACGGTTGTGAGAAGAAGAAAGAGGAAGGAACCTGGTGTAGGGGGTTCATATACTTGGGACTGGACTCGGATAGGTGGAAGATGAGAGGTCAGGACTACCAGACCCCAGGGGATCATGGGGGTCCTAGTTCTAAGATGGGACACAGACTTTGAAACTTTAAACCTCTTAGATTTGGGATTTTTTCATAGTTATTGAAAAGCTGATATGGCAGTTATAAATAAAGTAAAGCATAATGCTCACCTCCTTGTCTTTAATAGAATGAAGACTTCCTGAGCTGTAAGCGTGGGCAATCTTTATTGTTGTTGTTTCCAGGAAAATGGGGGTATATCCCGGAGGATCGGGCACAAATTTCCCGAAATGCGTAGGATTATATATACTGTCACCCTCATTGTCTGAACATTTGGTGTCAGGCATTGTCTCAATCACAAACCTGGCTGAGCTGGTCTTTGTGTATTTTGCTGTTCTGAAATTTTGTTTGTTATGAATATTGCTTTATTGTGAAATATTTTTGCTTACTATTTTTGTGCTCAAATATCCCCAGGTTGGATACCTAGGGAGTTTCTACTTGTTTACAAATCATTGATTGAATCATTTTCTGTTTTCTCGTTGAAATCTGTTGTATTAAATCTATGTTTTATTTCCTGTTATACAGTCTGAGAATATTTTATTCATTACTTTTGAACCGTTATGGTCACCTTCTGGATGTGTGTGGTTCAGTTCTGAGCAGATCCTGTTCAGACATGTTTTTCTAATAATGAAAGACAAGCAAGTAAATGAGTTTTCCAGGTGCCGTTGTGGAATTATTTTGGACAAACATAGTCCGCTCTACACAATTGGAATGTTTTTGTGACATAAGCTGCATTTGATCCCCTTTAAAATGTAGTTATATGAGATAAACAATCAGTCCACTCAATGTGGTGACCTACAAACATCAGACTTGCTCCATGTCCTTCAAAAAGAAACCACATGCTACTGGCAGTAGTTATTGCCTTCCTGGTATCTCTATTTTCTAGAAAAACTCTTGGGAGCTACATCTAATTAAGATGGGATTGTAGGCCTGGGACTGGATCTACTGTACTTTTCGCCGGCCTGAATTGTTTACCTAGATGAAACAAGAATTTGTAAAAAAAAGTGACACTTTTGGTAAGGGTATGTATATTGTCACAAAGGCGCTGAATGGGGAACTCCAAGTTAGAGGGGTTATTAATAAAGAAACGAAAAAAATCAGGTTGCTTCAGTGGCTGCGCCTTTGAGTACTCTTAGTGTGTTAAAGACTCACACCATCGCTTATGAAAAACCACTGTTCATGAAAAGGGGTAAAAAGTTCCAGAATGGTGTTTATGGGGAAAAAAGTAAAGTTACACAATTGCTTTAAACTACAGTACATAATCTCTTATGTTCTGGGGGCTGCCTTTTGGCTGGTCTTCCTTGAATATCCAAATTACCACCTTCAGCTATGTCTTACATTTGCAGGTTTGACAGAGTTCCTGAAACCCAGTTGAGTATGATGATCAGAGCCTGCATGGCCATCGTGTTCTGGGCTTGGGAAAAGCTTGAAGAAATCCTCCAGGATGTTGAGGTTGTGGCTGTACCTCTTCAGCTGAGGTTTTTCCCAGACTCTGTCTCAGGGTATTCCCTTTCCTGAGCCCAGCGCCATGCTCTATGGCTGTGGTCCCCGGGACTTGCTCTTTCTGGGCCCATCTAAGGTACACTCCCTTTCTCCAGTGAGATTGCACCACTTCATACCTACTGTTAGCAAAGATTTCATTTTATATGTAATTTTCCCTCCAGTTGTACACTCCCAAACTTAGCCTGACTTTGCCAGAGAAGCACAGCCTTCAGCTGCACTCCTCTGGGCTTTCGCTCACTTTTTATGGGGAAACTGACATGCCCTTAAGACAGTTAGTACTGGGAGACTTTGTTTCCCTTAGTCCTTTTCCAATGTTGCAACTTTTCCGCAACATGTAACAAGTGCACAATGTACCTTACAGTACAGTGCACTTGGGTATCATAGTCATTTCCAAAGACCCTAGGTACTCTCGTAGGACTTTTTTGGGGATGTGCTGATGTGTCATGGACAGGGCTGGTGGCAGTTTATCTTTTCATGTAATTTTAACCCTTTCCTGTCATTTTAACTGTGCTTACCCCGTTTGTCACAAATAGGTGTCCTGGCTCCAAAATGGCCATGCCACAAGGTTCTTTATCCTGTCCTTTGGCCATCTTGCCCCTTTGCCTTCCCTAGGTCGTGCCGACCTGGGTCAGTCCTTATTTGGTCATGCAGTTTTCCACGAAACACCAAGCTTTTGCCGGCTTCTGCATGCCTTGTGTGTGTGCCTCCAGGATGTGGGCTGGGGTGTTTGTCCCCAATACACATCCTGGGTGCCAGAGAGTCTGGAGTGTTGTGAACGCCTGGGACCACTGTGGTCCATGATTGGGCCACGTATGGAGTGTGTGTGTGTGTGAGCATACTTCCCATTGGGTCCTCTTTTAAGCCATGCCGGTAAAGTCATTAGCGCCATGCCATTAAAGGCACCTAAAATGCCCTTAGCGGCATCAAGAATAGCGCAGATAACACTACCGACATGGTCCAATACGGCATTAGCGGTGACCGTTATTAGCGGTGACCGCTAATAACGGTCACCGCTATTAACGGTCACTGCTAATAAGCGGAACCGGAAGTAGCGTCTTTGCACAAGAACGGGAAGGAGCACGGCGGCCATTTTAAAAACACAATCCATTGCTATCCTCACCACACAGGACCCCTCGGACTCTGCTGTTTTTTGGAAAAGATCCACCTATAACACCACTATGCCCAAGGCCTTGAAGAAGGGAGCTGCCCGCCAGCGGAAAGAAAGGTTAAATGAGGATGAGCTGCAGATGTTGGTAGACACACTGCAGGAGCATGCTGCCATAGTTTTCTCAAATAACATGAAGAGAGAGGCAGTACTGAAGAAGAAGGAGATCTGGGAACTTGTTGCTCAGAAGGTCAGTGCTGTGGGGAACACCCCACGCACGATCAAAGACTGTCGCAAGCGCTGGGACAACCTGCGATTTAGGGTACGAAACATCCTCTCAGTGAACCGCAGCCAGGCAATGGGAACAGGAGGCGGTCCCAGTTCCCCAATCAAGCTCACCCGATGGGAGGACATCTGCGCCAGCATGATAGGAATGGAGGGGATCGAAGGTGTTGGCGAGATGGAGTGTGGCGCCACAACATCGGGCGATGGAGGTGAGTGTCCAAAGTAAACATTGTAATGCCCAATCTGATGAAAGTCAACCAATATGTCAGTTCAACGAGTCAAGCCATGGTCCAACACACACACACACTCCCAGCAAAGTAGGTGGACGCATTACAGACAGATGCAGATGCCTGCTGCAAGGCAATATCGTACATGACAAATACCACACAAAGATGTAAATGCCATGAGTCACACAGCGTGCAGGCCCAAATACTATGCATGTCAGATAGCACTGCTCTTGGGCAGCATGAGTGACGCCAAAGTATGCCTGCATAAACCACCCATGTATCAAAGAACGTGCTCATCCAAACACAAATGCCTATTACCCCCAATTGTGTGGATGAGTAATTGTCCTAATGTATGTATAATGCCTATAAATACATCACTCATGCCGTCCCTCTCTTCGACCCCCACAGGCACTGACCATGACAGAGATGGGCTGGACGCAACCCCTGCACAGTCCACACCCCGGAAGAGGTCCCGGGATGACAGCAACCGCCCTTCGACCTCGAGGGCACAACCAAGGGGGCACCGTGCGCCAACAGGTAAGCCACCCCAGGTACCCATTATACCGGTGCCACCAAGGCCCGTAGAGGGCGAAGCACCACCACCACCACCAACCATTGGCCATCCTGATGATACAGGCGAGGCACCACGATCCGAGGAGTCGAGTTTGGCTGGGGAGGGGACAGCCACAGCACCCCTGGCTATGGAGGACCCACAGGATGACATATGGGTGCCCATTGAGGACGCTATATCGGAAGTGGTCCATACCCCAAGTCCACTGGAATCCCCACAAATATCGGCACCTGATACAGAGCACACCACTACCCCCAGCAGTCTGGACAGGAGCAGGCGGAAGGACACTTCAGTCCAATCTTGACAACTAGGGAGGCTGAGCAGGCTGGGCAGGACAGCCAGGGATCGACAACCTCAACAGGTGCACCCGCAGGGCCGCAGAGGTCTGACCTGCTTACTGCCCTTGTGCGGGAGTTTGCTGAGGACAACAGACTGGCTAGACAGGAGTGGCGTCAGGATTTAGCCTCACTAGGCAGGTCCATCACAGACAACACTGCCTCCATGGCCAAATCATTCGCTGACAACACCAGCCGCCTCTGCGAGGATGTCTCGGCCCTACGGCAGGTCTTAGGCCGCATAGCGGATGCCATGGAGGCAGGGCATCCTGCTACACAATCACAGCAGGTGGCCACACCGTCTTCCTCCAGTTCTACACAGACAAGCCCGCTCTGCCCCCTGGACCAAGGAGTGCCAATTAATCGTCAGGGCAACCTCATGTAGGCTTTGGAGACTCAAAGGGACATGTGTACGGGAGTTGTGGGGGGAGGGGGAGAGGGGTGAGGGTGTGTGGGGGAGTTGTGGGGGAGGGGGGAGGTTGTGTGGCGGAGTTGTGGGGGGAGGGAGAGGGGTTGAGGGTGTGGGGGGGAGTTGTTGGGAGAGGGGTGAGGGTGGTGGAGGGTTTTTGCACTTACGCTTACATTGTTATATTTAATACACCCGTTGTGTGAAAAACAAGACCTGAGTGGACATTCATCATTGCGCATGTGTCATTTATTCATTTACAGTGCATAGTGTAAATGTACTCCCACACCCAGTGCCCTCTGTCCAACCATCATGTCACCCTCTGCTGCCATGTGTGTCAGTAATATTGTGCAATCACTGACTGGCGCACAGCACGTCCCTCCTGTGCATCGGCACCGCGATGATGTCCAGCCACATCTTCTTCTTCCCCTTCATCATCACCAGGTGGTAGCAGTTCAATGTCAGGGGGCAGGGGCACGTTCCGGCGGATGCACATATTGTGCAGCATGACACATGCCATGATGATCTTGGCCACCTTCTCATGCCTGTAGAGGAGTGCCCCACCCGACCGGCTGAGGCAGCGAAATCGTGCCTTCAACAGGCCAAAGGTCTGCTTGATGACCACACAGGTACGGGTATGGGAACAATTGTAGTCCTCCTCGTGCCTGTTCTGTGGGTTTCGGACAGAGGTGAGGAGCCACGTCTTAAAGGGATAGCCACTATCACCTTCATGAGAGGCAATAAAAGGTAAATGTTAGGCGATTCATGATGGACAGCTGCACTAGTCACACATGCCTGCAGTTTATCGTTGCCCACATGCACATGTCCCTGGATGTATTGACGCCATTTTCAATCCCTCAATGTGTCCTGTGCCATGGACTAATGGTGTGGGTTGCATCTTCAAGATGATACATGGTGTGCACTGACATCTTGTTGCACATGCATCGTGTACGCATATGGATGTGTTATTATCCAATTAGTGAGGTGTTGTGTTCTGTGAGATTTACTTAGAGGGAGCGTTGGCAGTAGTCTGTGCAATATTGGGCAATCAGCACTGATCATTCCCATGGTGACATGCAGCACTCCTGTGGGTGTGCCGGCCCTGTGACAGACAGTGGATCCCCTAGTAGGTTCAGTTTGATGCACTCATAGGGATGCTTGTCCTGTGTGGTAATATGCTGGAGACAGCAACATAGTGCATATGCACTGCATGGTGCTGGATGGCGTTACGGAGGGTGAGTGCTGCTGATGAGTGGTGCACGTGTTGTGGGATGCAGGGTGGTTTCCTGTTAGTCATGCAGTGATAGGTGTCGACCTTACTTCATTCCTATAGGATTTGGGTGTCATGTACCGTTTGTGATGCTTTGGGGCACAGTGTTCGGTGATGTGCACATCGTGCAGTCACATGACGCTCCATGAAGCGTGGTAGCGTGGAGTTCCGCAGGACCATAGAGTCATGAGTTGATCTGGGATATCGGGCACAACAATGTGTGATGATCTTGCTGGCGTTGCATACCATCTGCACATTGATGGAGTGGTATTGCTTGCGGTTGCGGTACACCACCTCCATGGCATGCAGGACCACCAACTCCACGTGGGTGAAGTCGAGGGCACCTAAACAATTTGGCATGCCTGCCAGTGCATGGAAGGCAACTTTTGTATCACATTTCTCCTGGGGAATCCGTGGTAGGGATAAGTAGTCCCTTGTGTGCTTGAGGAGGGCCTCCAGCACTTGGTTCAGTATCCGAGAAAATAAGGGTTGTGATATGCCATGCATGTGCCCCACTGTGTGCTGGTAGGTGCCTGTGCAAGGAAGTGGAGCACAGACACTACTTTCAGTAGAGGGGGGATGGCGGTGCGTATTTCAATGAGGCTCACTATGTCGTCGTGTATCAGGTCCACTATGGTGGTGATGGTGTCCCGGTCCAGACGGTACAAGATGTGGATCTTCTCAGGGGTTAGGTTGAATGGACTGTCTCTGATGTGAGGGATTGGGGGCTGCCGGCATGGTAATGGTGGTTGCACTGGTGGGGCATGCTGGGCCTGTATCACCCTCCTTCTCCTCCTGCGTCTCCTCTGTGGTGCCGGCTGTTGTTGTCGTTGATGTTGTGGCAATGCAAGCATGTCCGCCAGCTCCAGTAATGCTACTACTATTGGAATCATCTTGGTGTGGAAGGGGGTGTGGTGTGTGGGTGTGCTCCTTTTGTACTGGGCCAGACTCCATTGCCTCCACCTGTGCTGATTGTGTGCACCTGTGGAAGTTGGGAACACGGCTCAAGGCATTTTACGGTAGGTCGCCGATGCCGGTAACCACTGTTTCCGCCTTCATGAAGCCGTTATTTGCATGTCCACTTCACTTGTGATCTACTCCAGTTAACCAAACACTGCTATTGTGATGTCATCTTTGATGTCCTGGGTGTTAGTGTTAGCAGTGTACGGTGATGGCGCGAGTTATGGTTGCTTAGCTTACCATAACTCGCAAATTTCTGAGGGTTTTAGGTTTTACTTGTAACCATAACGTCCCTTTAAAAACGTTTTTTCAGTGAATTTTATAGGTTTTTATTAGTCTAACTTAAGCATACCGTCCCTTTAACAAAGTTTTTTAATTGAATTTCATAGGTTTTTATCAGTGCAACTTAACCATAACGTCCCTTTAACAAAGTTTTTTCACTGCTAGTTTCCTACAACCTAATAATATCATACTTACCCCAATATAGCAACACTTCTGTCCTATTTACAATATTTCACCTTAAAACTCTGCCATTTCCCACCTTCTAGCATCATTTTTAACACTTCTATACACTTTTGGCAACTTTCTCCACTATTTTTGCATCTGTCGACGTCTGCAAACGTCTTATATCATCACAGACCTTCCGGACAGTGCCACGTGACCATGCACTCGCATGTAGCATGATGACGTGTCTGCGAAGGAGTCCGCACTTCGGATTTCGGGTCCATGCTAGGAAGACTGTTTGGAACTGCATTTTTCTACTTATCTAGGAACTTTTAAGCTCAAAATGTACCCTTGCACAGCTCCTACACCTATACTTACTCATTATCCATTAACAATTTTCAGGGTAATTCATAGAATCCAGCACACAACTGGCGCACGCGGCTGGCGCACAGTGTGCGCATGCGACAGTCTGCGCCAGCCGCGTGCGCTAAAATCCATTTCCGTTCACAGCGTATTCATGGATTTTAACATCCAAAACCAGCCGTGGCGCAGAGTGGCGCAGCGACCCTGCAGCAACGCCAGTTACGCCCCCAACCCCTCCCCATGCGCCATGCACAGCGCACAAATCCCGTACATGGTGCACAGGCCCCCAACCACAAAAACGCCTGTAAAACTCCCCGCGCACCCCTCCGAATACATGTACACCCCGGCGCGGGGAGTTTCACACGCGATCGGCCCTGTGCGAGCGGGGTATGTGTATAACTGGGGTTCGTGGGAAGTTTCACACGCGATTGGCCCTGTGCGAGCGGGTTACGTGTATTAGTGGGGTTCGCTGGAAGTTTCACACGCGATTGGCCCTGTGCGAGCGGGTTAAGTGTATTACTGGGGTTCGCGGGAAGTTTCACACGCAATTGGCCGTGTGCGAGCGGGGTACGTGTATTACTGGGGTTCGTGGGAAGTTTCACATGCGATTGGCCCTGTGAGAGCGGGTTACGTGTATTACTGGGGTTCGCGGGAAGTGTCACACGCGATTGGCCCTGTGCAAGTGGGTTACGTGTATTACCGGGGTTCGTGGAAAGTGTCACACGCGATTGGCCCTGTGCGAGCGGGGTACGTGTATTACTGGGGTTCGCGGGGAGTTTCACACGCGATTGGCCCTGTGCGAGCGGGGTACGTGTATTACTGGGGTGCGCGGGATGTTTCACACGCGATTGGCCCTGTGCGATCGGGCTATGTGTATTACTGGGGTTCGCAGGAAGTTTCACACGCGATTGGCCCTGTGCGAGCGGGGTACGTGTATGTCTGGGGTTCGCGGGAAGTTTCACACGCGATTGGTCCTGTGCGAGCGGGGTACGTGTATTACTGGGGTTCGTGGGAAGTTTCACACGCGATTGGCCCTGTGCGAGCGGGGTACGTGTATTACTGGGGTTCGCGGGAAGTTTCACACACGATTGGGCCTCTGCGAGCAGGGTACGTGTATTTCGATGGGGTGCGCGTGAAGTTTCACACGCGATTTCGCTGTCAGAGCGGGGTACATGTATTTCGGGGTGCGCGTGAAGTTTCACATGCGATTTCGCTGTCAGAAGTTTCACGCGCAATTTCGCTGTCAGAGCGGGGTACGTGTACTTCGGGGGTGCGCGTGAAGTTTCACACGCGATTTCGCTGTCAGAACGGGGACGTGTATCCAGTGGAGTGCGCGGGGAGTCCCACACGTGAATTGGCAGTGTGGGTCCTCCCAGGTGTCCCCTCTACCCCCTCCACGGCGCCTGCAGGCAGCCCACACCACAGAGGACTACCCTGCACGCCTGGTCATGTCCCGCAGGCAGCCCATCCAGCATGGGCATGCCCCCCAGCCAAGCCACATGTCACGTTGCAATATGATCACCAAATCATGTCCCCCTGCACCCCCACCCCCCAGCAGTGAGGGGCACCTGCCAGCAGGACCCCACTCATGTCCCCCTGCACCCCCATTCCCCAGCAGTGAGGGGCACCTTCCAGCAGGCCCCCACTCATGTCCCCCTGAACCCCCATCCCCCAGCAGTGAGGGGCACCTGCCAGCAGGCCCCCACTCATGTCCCCCTGCACCCCCATTCCCCAGCAGTGAGGGGCACCTTCCAGCAGGCCCCCACTCATGTCCCCCTGCACCCCCACCCCCCAGCAGTGAGGGGCACCTGCCAGCAGGCCCCCACTCATGTCCCACTCATGTCCCATTGCACCACCACACCCCAGCAGTGAGGGGCACCTGCCAGCAGGCCCCCAGTCATGTCCCCCTGCACCCCCATGCCCCAGCAGTGAGGGGCACCTGCCAGCAGGCCCCCACTCATGTCCTCCTGCGCCCCCATCCCCCAGCAGTGAGGGGCACCTGCCAGCAGGCCCCCACTCATGTCCCCCCCTACATGAAATAAAGATGCACAATCATGGCCCACTTCCACACCAAAATACCACAGCACGCCACCCCATTCTTGTGACGCAATGATTTCCCAATCCACCCCATACTGACATGTCTATCTCAAGACACAAACCAAAAGTCAACTATGTACATCAACACATGTCCGTCACACAAACACACTAGTTGGCATTGATTGTGTAAACCCACATTTTCACATGCATTAACCCAATGAGTGAATCCCACACGTGGAACTAAAATATCAAAATGTATTATGTACAAAAATAAAGCAATGAAATGAAAGCATAACAAAATAGCAAACATGAAATGAAAAGCATGTGCAAAAGATGAATAAATCAAAAGTATAACCAATCCAAAGAAATCCGAAAGAAAAATAGTCCAAACTCTCCCTCCACCAACGCAAATCCAAAGGAAACGTAAAAAGAAAAATCCATGGTGAAATCAAAAGAAAAAGTTCAAAATAATCCATTGTCCAACTATGTACAATCCATAGTCCAAAAGAAAAATCCATTAATCCATGTTCAAAATCAAATAAAAAGTTCAAATAAATCCATTGTCCAACTATTTACAATCCATTGTCGAGGGTCCATGAGCCCAACGAAAGAAATGAAACCTACCTAAGAAACTACCTAATAAAAAAACAATATACAAATGTGTGTGGCATAGTCCATTCACCACAAATCAAAGGAAAAGGAAAAGGAAACCTAACTCTAAAAACTATTTACAATTGCAGCAGGCTAGTCCGACGATTCACTTCCCGATTTCCCGGGCCAGGGCATCATCGAACTCTTGCTCGATGTCCTGGAGGCGGTCCTCTACCATGGACCCGAGGGTTCGCAGGGACGATGACATGTGGACCTCCAACTCCCTGCGAATTGCCTCGAGGCACTCGGCCCGCCTCAGAGACCTCCGCATGGAGTTCTCCGCCCTGACCATTGTGAGCCGTGCCTCTTCCGCCCGCTGCCGCTCCGCATCTATGGCCTGGCCCAACCGCTGCCACACGGAAGACACTTCCAATCCTGGGTCCTCCTGCCCTCTGGCCGATGCCTACCCCTCCGATGTTGAAGGCCCCGAGCCATCATGGCTCCCACCTTGTTGCTGCTGCTGCTGTGCCTGTGCCTGTGCCCTGGCTCTTGCTGCCTGCACGTCCTCCTCCGGCTGGGGTGCAGTTGTTGAGGTGGCCACCCCTGCTGGACATCGGACTCCCGACTGTGGCAGGGATGTGTCCTCCACCAGCCTGGCCGCAGGGTCAGAGGCAGCTCCACAGGGTACCCAGGTGATACATGGGTGGGAAGATGGCATGGAGGACGACTGGCGCATAGGGGGTTCAGGTGAGGAGGGGGTCGGAACAAGGTCCAGCAAACAGAGAAATCCGGCCCTGGTGACCCGTCCCAGTAGGTCAACGCGGTCAACGAGGCATTCGAGATGACGTGCAATGTCCTCACGAAAACACTGCAGGTCACCTCGCACGCCCCGTTGACGCAACGCCATCCCACTCAGGACAGGCTCAACCCGGTCCCGGATAGCCACGTCCGCAGGGAGAAGAAGGCCAGTTGTTGTAAGCGGATCCCCTCCCTGAAAACGGGTCTGGACGTAGGCATCCCTGCTGGTGCAGGATGATGCAGTCACACGATCGGGGACAGGATTACACACAGGCACCTCCGCGGCGGCCTGTGCTGCCTCCTGTCCCTGCCCCTGCACTGCACCACTAGCAACATTGGAATCCCCACCTCCAGACCCCCTGTCTATCCCTTCCACGGCCTCCTCCTCCACCAAACCCCCCACCAACCTGGATGACTCTGTGCCATCTTCCTCCGTTGGACCGTGTGGGGTCCCAGTTGCCTCTTCTGATGCCGAGGAGTCCAACTCCGACCCCAACCTCTTGGACCTACCCTCGGCAGCTGCGGCCTGGGACGCGCCACCAGACTCCTCACTCCCTGACGAGATGACAACCTGGGGGGGGAGCTGGGCCTTGCGTCTCCGGCTGGCCGTGCGATCCCTGACGCCTTGCTCCACAGCACCCTCTCCGCCCTCTTCATCAATTGACGCTGCAGACAGGGAGAGATAGGACACAGGCATCAGGGCACTGTACAATGGACTGATACACACAAGACAGTTGCACATGAGTGGCAGTGTCAAACTTCAGACATGGCATCACAATCCCCAACACACATGTCATTTCAAGTCACACAATATGAGCAATTCCATAGCAATATTGCACCAGGCAGCACCATCCATACACATACAACAGCATGAGCAGCCAAAGGTGAGCCTGACATCACATGAAACACGGGGAGTGCACAAGACATGCACACACCCCACCACACTTACATGCATGTGTACATCTCCACCAACTGTCGCAGTGATGAGATCGCCATCCATGTCACATCTGGCATTCAGCCTTCTACATATCAGTGTCACATGGATCCATGTTGCAGCACAGTTGCACACTTGTCAAATACACACACATGCACATGTACACAGTGCAGATACATGCAGCTAGAACCAACATCCATGTGTGACACCACAACCATGCCAACATACATACACAGTAATTCAAACATGTGAGCTCCCACATCTGCATTTGGCCTGCATGCTTACCAACACATACACCATCCATGTGTCTCACACATGAGAGGACTCGCATGTGTCAGCCTCACTCCCCTGTACATACACATCCATACATGGCCCTACAAAAACACATGTGCAACCTGGACACTACTGGCACACCACGACTAGCACAGCATCCAATCAGTATGCATGTACACTCACCGCTCGACTCCAGATGGGTCTGCCTCTCAAGGACCTGGACGTAGAGCGCTGGGCATATGCGTTCCAGGACCCTCATTTGGTGGTCGGACAGGTGGCCCTGTCGCCCCTTGGCATCCGCTGCCTTCAAGAGGCGCCGGGCCTTGTCGAGGGTCCTGGACATGAAGTCCTCCCAGCGCTTTTTGACATGTTTGATGTCGCGGACTGCCACCCCCTCTTTGTTGATGGCAGTCACGATGTCGATCCAGATCCTGGTCCGTCCTTCATAGTCGGTGCGAGAACTTCCAAAGAGGGCATCATACTGCCCCAGGACTTGCTCCACCAGGACACCAACTTCCTTGGCACTGAAGCAGGTGGCCCTCTGCCTCTCTGGCTGGGGGTTGCCAGTGGTGCCAGATGGTGGTGTGCCTGACATGGCAACCCCAGAGGCAGGTATGAGTGGGCAACTGGGTCCTGGGGCTGGGCTGTGGAGAGATGGTATCCCAGTCGGGAGTCTTCAGTTCCAGCAGGGGTGGTCACACCAAATGCACCCCTGCAGATGGCTGATGTGCAGGCAGCAAATAGCAGGGCACGTGGGCAGCAGGCAGGCAGGCAGCAGCAGATGGCAGGTGGGAGCATGCTCGGGGCTCTGGGGGTCAGTAATTCGGCCTTCTGGGCAGGAGCGTGGTCTTCTGTGTGTTGTTGCGTGGCCAGCTTGATACGGAGTGATTTGGCACGTGAAAAAATTGCACGTCTGCGTGTAATTCGAGGAAAGGCCCTTAGCGCGTAAGCGCGTCTGTGATGTTACGCGTGCGGGCGTTTCCCTCGTGACGTGTGCATAGTGGTTCAGCATGCGTGAAAAAAACTGCACGTCCGCATGTGAATGCGTGTAATCCGAGGAAAGGGCCTACGCATAAGTGACGTGACGCACGCGGGTGTTTCCCTCAGCACGGGTTAAAGGTGAGCGGGGCCAGCAGTTTGCTGTACGTGCCTTTCATGGAGACCGACATGTGTTGCTGCTTCGTGTTGTTTTGCACGCCATAACAACTTCACAGCGGATCGAGGACGTATCTCTTCTTTTCGCGGGGGTATTGGCTACGCGGGTTTTTCATTATCACGCTAGGCAGACGGTGAGTCGCGCACGCTATTTTTCCCACTGCGGGTGCCCCTGTGTATCGCACCCATTTTCGAGGTCAAAGTACACTTTTTTCGTGTTACTGGGTGCCACCGTGTACTGCGGGAGGTTGATTCCACACACGTAGGCTGCAGGGTTACGTGCACGGTTTTACTGCAGTTTTGGGGTGCCTGAGCGTTGCGTGACCCGTCACTACATCACCGGGGTCACATACAGCCTTGCAGGTGCAGGGTGGCTGTTAACATCTTGCATCCCACCCCCTTCACCCCAATTGCCCAGGACAATTGTGGTGTACACCTCCCATTGGCATTCCTCCATCTGTGCCGGCACTACTCCATCTGTGCCATGGTTGGGAGGCCACCAAAGGTGAGGGGCGCCTCAGCTGGGCGGCCTGCTCGTGGCGGGCATGGTCAGGGACGTGGCCGGGGTGACCAGGGAGTAGGGGACTCCGCGGTGTCCAGGGTGGCCGCAGAGGGGGAAGAGGCAGGGGTGCGCCACTTGAGCATGATGTTGTGCCATGTGTCGGTGCAGTCTTGCCACCACCCCCTGTGGTTCCGGGAGATGCAGCTTCTGCATCTGGCACTGGCGCCCGTGTGACCCGGCAGTCTGTTTCATCGACTGCCATGGGCTCAAGGGTAGTGGTAGCTGCAGGTGCAGCTGTGGACACCACCACCCAGGCTCAGGGTCTGCCAGCGCAGGCTGCGTTGGCACTTGGAGAGCCCTTGGAAGTAGGGATGTAAGGGTATAACGGTATACCCTTAAAGATACCGTGAACCACTTAATTGAACAATAATAACCGTCACATTGTTTATACCGGTATACCGTTTATACCGTTAAGTGTGCTTTTCAATCTGATTTGGAAAGGCTACAGTAAGCAGGTGCTGCACAGTCTTGGTCTTGCACTGCTGGATGTGCCGTCTGCCAAGTAGTTTCAGTTGGTGCAGTTTTTAATGCCATTCCATAAACCACACGTGCGTGACACAAAATCAATATGTTAGCAATAGGGAGAATAAATACAGTGCCAAGAAGGAAAAGGGTTTACTTTGGGTTGGCGGCTTTGGGGTTTGTATATTTATAATGGATAATGTTTTCTAAACATATGACAATGGGGGATTTCCCTGGTTCTATCATTGAATTTACATATAATAAGTCACACAGCGAAATTCACTCATCTCTGTGGGTATTCCCTGCTTCCATACCAAAGGGTAACATGTCCGTGATTACTGAACACTTTTGGCCCGCAAGTAAACTAAAGCCTGTAACGTAAAGAGAGACTGTGTGTGTGTGTGTTTGTGCGTGTGTATATGCACACAAGCGTATACTACAATCAGCCTCCATTGATCTGTGGCATATAGGTTATCAAGAGAGCAACATGCTCATCTTCACCAGTAGCCAGTGGGGGAGCTAAAAGCCTAAATGACCACTTAAGAAAAGCTATTCAGTTTGCTTTGCCAGTCGCAGCAGGGCTCCCCTGCCCCCTCCTCCTCTCCACACGTGTGTTTGCATTTGGTGGAAGCAAGGGGTGGCATTTCAGTGGAAAGTATGTTGAAAAGCCCAATTCTGGCCCTGGGTGCCTGGTTTTGTTTGTGATGATAAATCTGACCATTTATGACCTGTTAGAAAATATTTGTTAAGATTAGTTAACTCCAATGCTATACCGCGATAACCATGATATACCGTCATTTGGCAAGAAGGTTATCGTACTGTCATAAAACTAATACTGTGACACCCCTACTTGGAAGATTTCCAACAGGCCAGGAGGGAAACCGTAGGTGCACACAGGGCTGCCCTGACCAAGACACGGGTCCCTGGGGCAGTGATGTCATCTGCTGCCCCGACCAGCCGGGTGTTGGCAAGTGCAGGGGCAGATGCAGCCAATAACACCCCGGTTGTGAGTCTGCCAACCAGGACAGTCGTGGTCAATAACCCTGCCACAGAGGATGTTGCTGCGCATGGGTCCATTAGAGGGCACCCAGCTGCCACTGACGCAAGTCAGGCCTTTGGTCGACCCTCCACCTGCCACTCCCTTGGCTCAATCCACGGGTGCTACTGGCCATAGTGATCAGGGCGGAATTTGCCAGCCAGGGTCTGCGCCACAATCCAAGAGGAGGAAGGTTGCACCTGCAGCACAGGCTGGGACCCCACACACAGCCACGACCTCCAGCACGTCGAGGAAGAAGCCTTTCTGCAACCAGGAACTGGACTGCCTCGTGGACTACGTGCTGGGCCACAGCCATGACATGTTAGTGGGTCCTAATTGTCAGACTACGGCTGTCCACAGTGATACCCCATGGAAGCAAGTTGCGGAACATGTGAGTGCATTCAGCCATGAGGAGCGCACGGCGTAAGAGTGCAAAAAGCTTTGGAATGACCTCAAACGCAGTGCTAAGGCTAAGCGTGCCTCAAATTACACCTTGACTCTGGTGACTGGCAGTGGGCCTGCACCTGAGGAGGAAGACCTCACTCCGCATGAGTCACTCGTTGCGGAGTTCATACCATCTGAATCGGTCGAAGGAGTGGGAGAGATGCCGGACTTTGATGCCAAGTCCAGTGAGTGTTGCTGCGTGTTTGTTGTGGACATGTGTGTTTCACTTGTGTGATGTGTTGTGCATGACTGCCACTACATGTCACGTGTACATGGTTCTGATGTGCAAGTAATGCAATGCTTCCCTGATGCATGTCTGCTCTGCTGGATGGTGGACATGTGGAGCGGACGGGGACTGTCCGCATCGCCACTATTGCACCCTACTCACATGCTGGTCACCAGGATGCCCCTCAAGTCCATGTTTCATCTCACTGGCCCTTCTGCATGTAGCGTGGGGTGACCTTCCTCTCAGCCCAGGGACTATGTCATAGCATGAATGACGTGCATGTGTCCTGTGCCTGCATGCGGGTACTCCATGTAGGCATGCTCCCTTGCCCCTCCACCCCCCTCTGCAGCCCAATTCCACCTTGACACTGGTATGCTTCAATTGTGCTGTTGAGTACTTCCCTATTCATGCGTCCTGTGTACATGCTAACTTCCAGCAGCCGATTTGCCAGACATATGCTGTGTGTTACATCCTTTGTACTTGATGAAGGATGTCTCACCTGGACTGTGTAGAGGTCAGATGCCCCGCAGGGACATGAGTGCCCATTCATGCTCCATGTGTTATCCACTCATGCCCCTATGTGTCCTTGACTGGATGATCATTGTAGTAGGAGTCCAGGGGGACCTACATTGCCTGGCATTTCATCAACCTTCCCATTTCCACTGTGGCTCAGTCCTGCGTCACACACATGTTTAGGTTGTGACAGTCTGTGTGGGTCGCAGGCCTCAGCCTGTTTAATGGCCAATGACTCTGTCTAACTGGTGTAGTGTCTTCTTCACACGTGGGTGTACTCCAGAGGTTTCATCATGTGTCCTGCTTACTGTCCCATCATCATTTGCTGTGTTGTCATTTGACTCACATGACGCAGTTGATGCTAGTCAACACTGTCTGTCAATACACAGGTCTATGTTCAGCCTTTGATACCATGCTAGGCATCCCTGCATTTGCACTTGGGGGGAGGGGTGATTTGCTTGTAGACATGCTACCCATTGAATGCACATTACACGTGATGCCTGAAGTTGACCTTGCACTGCCTTCACATTTTCTGACACACATCATGAAGTTCTTGTACATGTAGATAGTGAGTAACGTACATATTTGCTGCACTGCATCAACCCACTTCAGTGCAAACTGACACCTTTCGACATGCCTAATCACAGAAGCAATTTCAAGTTGACCCAGCATGCATGGCAGGTTCTATTTTGTGTGTGACATGTCTGCTTGATGTGTTTGGTGTCTGTGGGTGTGTGCGTGTGTGTTGTGTGCTTCTAACATGTGTAGTGACCTTTTTTCTCTCTACTTTTCAGATGATGACGCAATGGAGCCAGAGGATGGTGTTGTCATGCCAGGCACAGGGTTGTCATCACTACAGCAAACCGGCACAAGTGGGGGTTGTGGGGTGGTAGGACACGAAAACCCACATGTGCTACAGTCCATCTTGTCTCTGGCTGGCAATGAGTCCAGCCCTGATGACCACTCTGACGTCCATGTCGAGTTGGATGAGCATCAGGTCCATATGTCAGGGGTGAGTGATTCTGATGTGGAGACTCCTCTGTCTGCGACACCTGCACTGAGGGGTCAGACAGTCTTGGAACCTCCGCCTGTGGTGGATCGGGACGCAGGGTCACCCTCCACACCAGTCACTGATGTGCCTGGGCCATCACGTCGACGGGGGCATGTAGTCGTGCAGCCGCGGGCGGTGCCAACACAACGAGGACACCCAGTCCTTGGGTCCCGCAGGGGTCAAGCCCAGCAATGCGGTCGCTGCGCGCAACAGCAGTATACTGAGTGGGAGCAAGACATGACTGCCAATTCTGAAAGGCAGGGGCAGCAATGGAGAACATCGCTGAGAGCATGGAGGGTGTGGCCCAATCCATGCTGCCCCCTGCTAAGCAGGTGCTTCTCCAACAGCAGGCGGCACGGTCCATGGCCCGCTCGCTCCGGCTGGGCATGGTGGCTTCAGACAGGGCGCGCCAGGCTGAAATGTCGTCTCTGCGTAAAGCAATTGCTGCACACGCAGAGGCACACATGGAGGCCCTGAGGCAAGAGTATGCTTCCCTCATATCCACTCTGGGTGTCCTTCTGATGTCCCAGAGGGAGCGGGCAGAGGAGAGGTTTGCGCAGCTTGAGCGTACCATCTCGGCTGAGCTACATGCTTGCCGGGAGGTGCAGCAATTGTCCAGCCAGGCCTTGCAGGATGAACTCCGCATTACACTTGCTACCTTGCAAGAAGAAGCACGTGTATCACGGGAGGTTCTGCATGCAGACCTACGTGTGATCGCCGCACAGAACCAGGCTCACCCGTCCGGCAGACTTGCTGCCGACCAGGGGCAAGCTGCAGCTAGGCGTGGTCAGGCTCCTGTGCCACGTCCTTCTTTCCAGGAAGAGCCAGACTCGGACGACAATCTATCTCCCACATAGGTCGGGCTGTGCAGGCGTTGAGCCCATGGAGGTTTTTTGTTTTCCTCAACATCATCGCATGTGGGTGTTGAGCAGCACCCTGTATCTCCCCCCTCCTTGGTGCCTCCCCCCTCCCCCCGGGTTGTATGTGGCCATTTTTTATTTTTCTTTTAGTTTAGTTAGTTTAGTTTCATTTTGATAGTTAGTTTAAATAGGTAATGTAGGTTTTTCATAGTTAGTGTAATTAGTTTATATAGTTTAAAATTGTTTGTCTATTGTGCTTTCATGTGACGGTGTGGTGCTTTGTGGCTTTTGAGAGCATCCACTGTCTGTTCCAGCTGGGCCCTTCAAGCTTGTCTTGTGTATGTGTTTGACTCACATATGCCACTCCTGCTTCCCTTATCCATGGGCACGCAAGGATGGTTCGGTGTAACAGCCTATTACACAAGGGCTCTGGACTGTCATATCTGTGGCATGTCTGCTGATGTGAAACTTGTGTTAACACCCCCAGTGGGGATGATAGGGGTGTTATTGACCACTGTTCTTCATTCGCTAGATGGGGGGTTTCATGATTGATGTGTACATTAATTGCTATTCATTGTGTAGTATGTTTATTATCTATACTGTACATGTGCTTGTTGCAATTCATGGCGTAGATGGTATGTTCAACAGTTTGCCTGTGAAAGACGGACTGATGGTGTGATTTGTGTTGTACGTCTCTGACATGGTCCAGTCATGTAATGCCTGAAGAGACACACACAGATGATTTTAAAGCATTAATCATGTGTTTCATGCCCTTTTTTCAGGGGGATGAGCCTCCAGACCACCTTTGCCAGCAGACATGGGCCATTGGACGTCTGGAAGCTGGACACGTTTGGTGGTGCCGACATGCGCATGTGTGCGCAAGCAGAGGCACAGGGATTGCGCTCATACATCTGAAAACAGCTGACGTATTTCAAGGGACTCCAGGCAAGGTGAGCAGGACAGGGGGGCCACAACGCAGCAGACCTTCCACCTGGCCAGTTGCACATGCATGCTTAGTAGCAGCACTGATGGAGAGCTTGGACAAATATTGGTTTGAAGCGCACAATACAGCTGAGATGTGTTGGTGGACTAATGGCTAGTTGATGGGAAAGTTGTCTGGGGCACCTGCAGGGCCAGTGGCACATACACTCCGGTCCATGTAGCATTCCGAGACATGGAAAGAAGCAGCTCACAGGGACAGACAGCAAGGGACAGACTCGTGTGCAGTGCATTTCATTACCATCTAAAATTTGACACATGCGCTACCTACTTTATTTGGATCATGGTGGAACACGACTAGTTCTGAAGTCATTCCTTGCTATATGCGTCTGGCTGCTTCCCCAGGGAACATTGCATGTTGTGTGATTCGTGACACATTGGTCTTCCATTTGCAACGCACCCAGCGGCGCATGACTTACTGCATTGACTGTGTATGAACCATCACATGGCTAATGTTACATATGGGTACGAAGCATTCACACCAGATTGTTTGTTTGTAGAGTATTTTGTTACTTTGGGGCATATCTGGTGGTGTGTTTGTGTGTTATAGGCACGCACAGATTAGTAACTGTGGCTCTCTTTGCAGCATTAAACTGCTACTGTTACCGGACCTGAGAGTGCGCAGGCAGCAGGCCAGCACTCACCCCAGAGATAAGTTTCTGTTTGTCTTCCATTTGAGTAATTTGTTACTATGTGCATGATGATCAAGTTTGGTGTACTTGTGTACGTGTTAATGTGAGTAGTACAGTTTTGTGCATTTCCTACTTTCCCATGTGAATCCTACTCCCCTCTCCTGCCCCTCATTCCGGTTATCCAGTATAGCAATGCCTGTCCCGACTGCATATCCCTGACCCTCCTTCCCCACCAGGGTCTCAGAGGCCTGTGTGTGTTTGACCTTGCAGGCACCCAGCCACCGTGGGGGTGGTTGGTTCGTGCCACTCCTGCACCTGTACACGAGAGCAGTGACAGTACACATCAGTTAGTGGTGCATTATTCTGTGTTATATACCACACATGGTAGACATCCTGTTGTGACATTGTTTTACTGTGCTACCTTGGTTGTTACATCATTGTGGTAGTACTTGGGCTTTGTGACGTACTGCTACTTCAAGTCATCTACTGGAGGGTCTTCTGCTTTGTTTTTCTGCCTGCAGGCTTTTTGCTTGGCTTCTGTGTTGGCCTGCTTTGAGTTCTCTTTGATGTGTTGTTTTGGCAAGTCAAGGTGGCCTCTGAGGGTGCTGGACACTTTTTGCACACAAGGTGGGAGATGGTGACAAAGGGGAAGGGTGATCCTGTGGCCAGGTGAACTTCAAAGATGAAGGCTAGATAACCCAGGTGCAGTTTTTCAGTGGGTTATGGTGATTTGTGAGGGAGGGGGGGTGTTTTGTTGTTGACAGTTGCCTTTCCCTACAGTGTGATGCACACCCTGACATTGTAATTGCAGTATCCTATGTACATGATGTATTCTGCTGATCAATGCCTGTTCATGTGTTGTGTTTACCTTTCAGGTGTGAGGGAATAGTTGTGGCTTGACATGCTGGGGTGTACACTTGGTGAATGTTCACATGTGATGTGTGGAGGAAACTGATGGTCACTTGATTGCACATGCATATATTGAGTGCATGTCCCTACTGACCCACACACTCGCTCTATGATCCACTACATGCACAACCACCCTTTCATGTCCACATGTACACTCTGTTTGCCTTCTGGTGCCCACTGTGTAAGTGCATCAAATGATATATGACCAATTGTGGATCCTGTACATGCGTAATTTGCTTTTTGATGTAGTTTGTCACTTGGATGTGATGCTCAGGGTGTGCGTCACACACAATGGCTGTTCACTATGCTGTGCGCTGAGCAATGTGTTGCATGAGGTGGGCACGGCACACAGAAGCTGCAGTGTTGATTATGCAATGCACAATGTGCATGTAGACAGGCATTCATTGTTATGTTACAACTACAACTGTTGGAATGCATTTGGGTATGACTTCTTTTGGGTGGGAGGTTGTTGGTCAGTCATTACATCTGATTCCATGTCAGGCATCATTGTGTGATGCCACTTTACATTTTTCACATGTCAATGCGTACCTTATTGGTACTGTGTTGGTGTATAGATATTGCTTGCCATGCCATGTTGTGGTTTGGGAGGCTTTGGGTGACATAGCAGTGATAGTCATGGCCTGTTTTGCAGGTCTGTGTGATTCACACTTTGCATGTGTGCCTTTTGGTCACACAAGATTGGTTATGTTTAAGTAGCAAGGGATGCACACAATGTGGCACTTCCATGGCAAAATTCTCAGGGTGGTAAGGTTGTGACAGTTGACTGTCTCTTTGTCATCATCGATTGTCATCTAGTATGTGCCAGGCCTGTGTGCACTCCGCAGGGGTGGGAGTTTAGGTGAAAAATGTGGCCACAAGCTGGGTCCGGGCTGCCTAGCCACGTGCCCTGTTCCCTCCAATGGGCAGCACCTGTGCCTGTGGTTGGGGATGTGGGGGCACCACCATGTCCACCGGTACGCCCTGCCGTGTTGCAACATTGTGCAGGACACATGCTGCCACAATGATCCTGCACACTACTGGGGGTGCATACAGTAGCTGCCCACCAGAGCGGTCAACGGAGCGGAAGCGTGACTTGAGCACTCCGAATGTGCGCTCCACTATGGCCCTGGTTGCAATATGGGCAGCGTTGTATCTTACCTGGGGTGGTGTGGTGGGGTTCCGGATTGGCGTCATCATGTGGTTGCTCAGAGGGTAGGCACTGTCCCCTGGAGAGGTGATGATGGTTGTGATTATAGGGGTTTGTGTATTTGTGTGTGTGTGTGACATGCATGCATGTGCACAGGCATTTGTACTCACCTAGGAGCCATGTGTCGCCATGCTGGCCAGGTTCCAGGACCCGGCTCAGGGCGGACATTCTGTATATGAAACTGTCATGGGTGGAGCCAGGGTAGTTTGCATAGACAGAGGTGATAATTCCCTTTGCATCGCATACCACCTGCACGTTGATGGAATGCCAGTGCTTGCGGTTTCGATAGATGTGCTCAGTGGCCCTAGGTGGACGTAGGGCCACATGGGTGCAATCTATGGCACCAAGCACTTTTGGGAAGTGTGTGTTAGGGAGAATTCTCTGTTTAGGCTGAATTTCCTAACCTAGTGAGTCCCCCAGCAGCTTTGCTGGATTTTTGGGGTTTATTTTTTTTTCTCCTGCCAAGAGTGAGACTCTTTTACCCTCACTCTTGGGCATGATTTGAGTGTGTTTCTTTGACTCTAGATGTGTTTAATGGGCTATGGGGTATTTTACTCCATAGGGCTTCATGTGTTTTTGTGATGTGTGTTACACAGCACCCTCAGTGCAGTAACACAGGGGTGTCATAGTGACCCCCCAGTATAGACTCCATACCCTGGGACTGACTACTGTCTCCAAGGGCATGTAAAGTCACCATTGACTTTACTAGTCTCAAATTCTGAACAGAACCAGTACAAACCATCATATTGTGGACGTACTGGCTGGGGCAATTCGACTGCCCCGGGGTCTGTTAGTCGAGGGGGCACGTCTCGTCCCCCCTGATCGAGTTTTGGCTGGTGGCAGTGGATACTACGTTTTATATTCGACCGCAAATATATTCCTATGGGATTTTCCCATTATTCGAGGCTACCAACTTTAATTATTTAATTCCTATAGCCTCGAACATACCGCCAGTTTATTTAATTAATATTAATTCTTCGGTTGGTATTTTTTGCCAAGACTCGGTTCTAAAATGGCGTTTGTGTTCTCTTCTGTGACTCCAACCCAAGTCGAGCCTTTTGTTCCACTTTTTGGCGGGCTTCTCCATAGAAGCCTCCAAAAGTGGTGCCACTCTGTCTGGGTACCACAGGGAGTGTGGGAGGTGGTTTAGGCACCCTGGACTGAGTTGCCTAGGCAACTCAAGTCGCACTCCGTCCTGATTGGCCCAAGTGGTGAGCCGGCCGGCTCACCACTTAGCATGTTTGAGTGAGAGCTAGGCTGAGTGAATGGGGGTTTTCTGCATAAAAGCAGGGCTTTGGGGACTGGAACTTCAGAAGTCGCCACAGGACCTAAGAATCCGACAAGGGAGAAGCTGAGCCGACCTGCTACGATGACACCACGGGTGGAGCCCTGCTGAACCGTCTCACCACTTTTCCCAACGACAGAGGAGATCTCCAGCCCCGAAAGTCTTCTTCCTTCGGCTGGTGGGGATAACCAGTCTGCTTCCTTTTTCGCTTCCTGGAACAACTCGTGGCCGCGTTGCCTGTGCCAAGCACCCCGGCAACCGGGATACCACGTTTTACCACTACCGCGAATCAAAAGGTAGTACCTTTAACCGGAATACTCCGCGGCTGGTTTCTTCCCTGGCAGTGCAACGACCTTCACCTTTCCTCCACGTCGAGATCTTCTCTTCCTCTGGGCGACACTGCGACTTGCACCCGCTGCCAGGAACAACTGCCCCCGCTGGAGGATCCTTTCAACCTAAGGTACCGTGTTCCGCCTGGCTTCCCTTGCAACCGACTGTACGGGGTAGATTTAGCCTCCGGCTTTCGAACCTGGGTTAGCCTGGGACACCCTGGCTAAACTTTTCTGAGCCTAACTAAAACCTCTCTGAACTCCCTGCAAGACTTTTTAAGCCTGTTGTCATTGTGTGATCTTGGGTACATTTGTGCCCTGCTCTCTCCAAGAGTGGGCCCGGCCTATGGACTTTGGCTCACAAGTAACTTTTGACTTTCCTGCCTTGCTTAAGAGTTCCTAAGTATTAGTGTGGTGTATTTTCCTACATTCTGCCTTTTTCCCTCCCTTTTTCGTTAACTTATTGGAGTGCCATCTATAGTTAAGCGCTCACGTCTGTTTGGAAATAAGTGGTGTTAACTAAGACTTGTCTGATAAGGAATAAGGGATGTATATATAATAATAGTAACTGTGTTTAGAGTGATTTACAATATTAGTGCTGGAGTGTTTCAATAAGTGTGTTTTTAAATAAATAATTATATACCTTGATACCAAAGCTCTGGTCAGTGTTTGCTTGTGTTATTGTATCTGAGTGCCTATTGTGTATACTTTACATACTGCCTAACTCTTCTTGAGGGAAGTCTGACTGCTCAGCCACAGCTACCAGGTAAATCTGGGTGGTACATACTGCTACCAAGTGGGTTTACTGCCAACACCTCTAGTCCTAAATCTTTTGCAGTGGTCCCCAAGGGAAGTGCACAGGTTTCTGCCTAACAGTGTGCCACCCTGTAAAAGTCCTGGACAACGGCCTGCCTTTCTGTGGGTGTTCTGGGCATGTATATGTGCCTGCGGACTGAGGGGCGCACTGTCATGATTGCCAAGACCTGGTGTAGGCAGCGTGACTGCGTGGCCTTGAGACCCCCCCACTATGGCAGTAGTCCGCTGAAATGACCCAGTGGCCAAAAAATGCAGGACATTGAGCACCTTCTCCAAGGGGCTCAATGCTTGGGAGCAGAGGGTGGGGGATGTAAGGTCATCTTCCCACTCCCTGACCAGGTCTAGGATGATACGAGGTGGAAACCTATACCTGCCGTAGACCTGGTCGTCAGGCATCCCAAAAAGGCTTGTCCGGGGTGAAAAAATGTGTACCCTGGCAATTCTCCTCCTCCTGCGGTGTCCCATGATCAGTGATGCGACAAATGGAGCATTCATCGTAGCGGTATATACGTGTTTGTTGTTTGCGCGCACTTTTATACTGTGCGCTGGGACGCTTCTGCCTGCCTTCCTGTGGCAGACGTGTTGACGCCTATGCGCGTCTGTTGCCGTGCGCAGGTTTCCCGTATTTGGATCCATGAATACGGGTTGTTCGCGTGCGTGTGGGCGTTCCGTGTAGTTCCCTGCAGTACTTCCCCAGTTACGCCTTCTTTTTCACACGTTATTCCCCATTCTGCGTGTTCGGCCCACTGTTACGCCCACTTTTGTTGTATGCGCTGCGCTATGTGCGCCTTCGCTGTGCGCGTAGGGCACGCCGTTTGATGACATGTGCACCCGCGTGTGCCACGCATGGATTTGGCGCACAACCAGTGGTATACCCGCTCAGCGCCTTCCTTGAAACGCATACGTGCGCGTGCGCTTGCTTTCTCACGCTTGCGCCACCTTGCGCATGCTTGTGCTGGGATTTTCGGCGCACGTTTGTTCCATGAATCGGCCCCTTTGTGCTAAGCACATACTTGGAAGAATATTAGTAAAACTTCTATTTCTCTTAAAAATGGCATCAGATATTGCCCTCCCTCCTCCCCAAGAGCCACCACCACCACCACCAGCTAGAGAACCTACACAACAGAAAAAGCGCATTACTTCCAAAGACAATGAAGAGGACCAAGAAGATGGGGTAGAGGACGTGCCTACCTCTAGCACCCAGAGAGAATCATGGGTGTGGCAGTTCTTTACCACTGTTGGGAGTGTACCAAAGGATTAAGATACCAAAGTGAAATGCACAAAGCGGAAGCCTGGGGTGATAAAAAATGTTCTTCCTACAGCAGAATGCCGCAGGCTTCCTGCTGTAGGAAGGACAATTCTGTTCCAAGATTGCCACCATGGAAAGAGAAGCCAGTGCTCCGACATAGCCCCTCTTCCCTTTCTATGGCGGCCTGCAGAACACTATGACCATATTACCACAAGCACATTTTTTTTTCCCTTTCAAACCTATCCTACTTTCGAATAACTTTACCACATAGCCGGTCCCAGGTGGACATGGCCACTTTAACACAATTTTTCATCCGCAACAGGGGATAACAGCCGGGCAACCCAAGGTATCGGCCCAAGCGAAGTGTGCCTGTGTGCGCCCTGATGTCTGCGGGCTTTAGCGTGTTATAAATAAATAAATAATGAGGACTCCGGACCATTATCTTCCATTGCAGCCCCTGCAATGGGGGATAAAGGCCATTAGCAACCCTGGTTCCCAAAGCGGGAAGCCGGGGTGCTAAAAAATAGATTTCTCTTCCTACAGTAGGAACGAAGGACAATCCTTTTCCAAGATGGCCACCAATGAAAGAGAAGGTGGGGCTCCGTACAGAGCCCCTCTTCCCTGTCTATGGCAGCCTGCAGAACCCTATGACCATATTACCACAAGCACATTTTTCTTTCCCTTTCAAACCTATCCTACTTTCGAATAACTTTACCACAGAGCTGGTCCCAGGTGGCCATGGCCACTTTAACACCATTTTACGTCCCTCGCTGTCATGGTCAGTAGCCAGGTTGTCCACGTCATGACCTTATGCCATGACCCAGACAATATGGCTACTGCCCACGGCCACAGGCTATACCTCAGTCACCAAAGGAATATGACTATGTTTTGTACCTACATTATGACACTTGTCAAAAAATAAAACACAGGCACATTTGCAAAACCATGCTTTAATGTCCTTGCCAATGCTCCTTACGAGTTTTCTCGAATTCCGCCCATGTTTTATTTTTCAAAAGTGTCAAAATGTATGTACATACATAGTCATATAACTTAGCCCCCACTTGACAAAATCCATTCAGTCTCTACACAAACATTGAAGGTTGGATCTATAATCTTTCTCAAACGTTTTGTCCACATTCGTCGAATAGCAATAAAGTTATAAGTCATCTAAAAATGTTGAGACCCGCCCTCTAATTTTGCTTCCTCTTGACAGAATCCCACAAAACTTTGCAAAACCATTCAGGATTAGGTCTAGAATGAAATTGCAAAATGACATGCAGTTTCATTGAGTGGTGCTAAAGTTATAAGCCATCCAAAAACTACTTTTCCCCAACCCTGTAATGCAGAAACAGGTACAGATGTCCTAGGACATCTGAAGTGTCCACGGACACCACAGGACTGCCGACTGGAGTGTTCGCCGACTGTCAGGGGAAAAACAGCCTGTTTTTTGGCTTCTTATGGCCATATCTCATCCCATCCTCATCCCCGCCACCTCCCCAGAGATTGTTTGTTGAGTTTGACAAGTGCAATGTTGCTTTTTTTTTTCACTGCGCTGTCTGCGGACCCCAAATAAGTCAGCGAATCCAACATGGTGGGCGTTTCGCTGAAACCGATGCATTTCATGTTTTCTCACCACCCAATCAGCGGCTGCACCCCGATGTCTGCAGACCACGCAAAAGTCTGCAAATTTTTCTGGGCCAATCAGAGGCCAGTCCACGGACCGAGCATGGAAGTGTGTCCGCGGAGCGGACATAGATATCACACATTTTTTTGCCTTATGTTTTGGTCATTTAAAAACAAACTATTGGAGGAATTTACAAAAAATTAACAAAAGCACGCTTTTGGGACCAAGCCGCCACTCCTGCCACAATTTTGGTGAAAATCCGTCCAGCGGTTTGGGCTGTAGGCGTGAGCAAAGTCTTTTCCCATTATGTCTATAGGAAAAAAATAAATTTTGGGACCCCCTATAACTTTGCCTCCCCTTGACCAAACTTCACCAAACTTTGGAACGGAATTCAGAGTGGGCCATATACTTATTTTGGTCCACTCCGAATTTTTTTTGCAAAGTTTGGAGAGGTTTTGTCCAGGGGGGCCAAAGTTATAGGGGGGGTCCCAAAATTTCTTTTTTTCCCATAGAGTGAACGGAGAAAAAATGTCTGTCGCGGCTACAGTCCAAACCACTGCATGGATTTTCACCAAATTTGCAGCAGGAGCAGCGGCTTGGTCCCGAAAGCGTGCTTTTTGTAAATTTCGTGAAAATCCATCCAGTAGTTTTTTTTTAAAACGACCAAAAAGTAGGTCTCCAAAAATTAGTGATATCTATGTCCGCTCCGCAGACACACTTCCCTGTTTGCTCTGCTGACAGGACACCAATTGGATAATCAGCTTGCGTCATGTCAGCGGACACGTGATGTGTTCTCTGATTGGCTGGGATGAGGCGTGAGGTGCGTCACATTGTTTCGATGCGCCCGCCATATTGGATCCCCGGACATCTGCGGACAGCGCGGCATGGAAGTGAGCATAAATCCAATTTCGGGATGTGTGTTGGTGCGTAGGAGTCCTGGGAGAGGGTGGGGGAGTAAGAGATGGGTCAAATTTTGTATTTGTTGAGGTGGGAGAAGGCTGTGATGTGTTTGTGGTGTCCGCGCTCATCGCGACATCCTAAACACTGGGCGCACTTCTCGCTATTTTAGTATGGTATGATGTTGATTTTGGGTCGTTAGAAGAGCATTGGGTAAAGAGGGTATGTATTGAAGAGTTTGTACGTTGGTTGTAATTATTTTTTAGAATGCTAATTGAAGTGGATAGGTTTTGAGGTGGATGTATTATATTTTCGGGTTGTGGTCATTTGGTAGGTGTTTGTTGTTTCTATGAGTGTATTATGCTGCATTGGTTGTGGCCAGGGCCTAGAGTCTTGGGTACATGGCCGAAGTAGGCCTTCGGCCATGTACCCAAGACTCTAGACCCTGGCCACAACCACTGCAGCATAACACAGGTTAAGGTTGCATACATACAAAAGGATACATACAGAATATGCATTATGTGAGTTATTAACATATATACAACTCCTATATATAAACATACAAGAAATACAGGAAAGTGAATCCCTCTCATAGGTCTGGTGTTATGTGGGCTGCTTAGGGGATATGTTTTAAAAAATGTGTGTACTGATTGGTAGTAGTGTAATAGTGTTTATAGGATAGTGAGATGATGTGTGTTAGTTTGTTTGTTGGATTGTGCTCAGATTGTTGGTATTGAAGACTCTAGGCATTTTGGGTTGTAGTTATTGGTGAAGTGTTTGTTTGCATGGTTGTGTTACGTTGCAGTGTTTGTGAATTTAATTATGATATACTTACTGTTTCCTTTGTTGAGGCTGTATGAAGAGTTTTGGCCAGGCCATGCAGTCAAGATTGTAGTGTTTGGCAACAAGTGCTGCAGCATAAGATACCCATGGAAGCAAATATTTTGTATTGTGGTTTATGGTCAGCTGTTTGCTTGAATGGGTGTGTTATGCTGTGGTGTTTGTCAGTCCAATTGAGTGTGCATTGCTTCTTTGAAGAGGTAGTTGAGTTACTTTGAGCAGTAAAATGTTCTTTGGTTGTGGTCCTTGATGAAGTATTAGCTTCTTTTACTTTATTTGGAGGAATTGCTGTGAGATCTTGCATAGTTGGAGTCTGAAGTCGTTTTCTTTTACAAGGTTTTGCTTTTTGTGGAACAGGATAGACTTTTAGATGGGGGGTGTAGAGTGAACGCAGTCTATTGTATTCTAGAATGCAAGAAATATCAGCATTTACTTTACTTGCATAAAAGTTGATTAGAAATAGTCCATCAAGTGTACGTAAGCGTGATAGTGCTACATAGCTCATGCCTTCTTTAAAGACTGTGCTACCAATATCTATCAATGCTTTATCTAGGGTAAGATATTGCGATTTGTGAATGGTGACTGCATATGCTAGAGTTAGAGAAAATTGTTCTCTGCATACATACATGGCACATACATGTCTTTGAAAAAAGGGAAGCAGGCTGTTGAGTGTCCTATCCTTTTAACTTCGGATAGTTTGTCAAAGAGAATATTGACAAATTGATTGTTGTTGTCAAGTGGGTATGTTTGAAAGCCAACAAATGTACCAAGTGCTCCATTAACTAGTCCTTGGTCCACGTCAAGGTTATGTTTAAGCATTACTCTACAGTTTAAAGATAATTTTAATATTTTCTCCAAACCAGCTGGGTTAGAGATAGAGTTTTCCAAGGTGTTTAGCCTTGTTGTGGCTTGTTGACACCTGGGTAGTGTCATACCATGTACGTCCATTTTGTCTGTGACGACAATTTGAACTATTGGTTGCATTTCTTTTTTTAACATTGTTTCATTACATTTTGAACAGCTTGCAAGAGTTGGCATCAAGGACATATAATTGACATTTTTGTGTGCTAATTGTTCCATGACATCAGTAGCACATGAGTTATGGCCATAGAGTGCATGGCTGTGCCTGGTTTTTAATATAGATTGTGCTTTTTGAGATAGAACACCAACTCTAATACTTTTTAAAATGTTGGCTTATGTGAGGTCTGCAGACTGACGCATATTTTCAGTTAATTCTATGTATTGGAAATGTTACCAAAGGTTGACATTTCCTATGCTGCCAATAGTTTTACGGCACAGTTTATGCCCTACGGTTTTAAAAATAGGTTCACCTTTCACTGGTGTTAATTGAAGAAGATCTCCAAAAACAATAATGTGTTTTCCTCCAAAGAGCTCTTCGTAGTCTGTTTTGAGGACCTTTTGTAATCTGAGGTGAATCAAAGCCAACATTAGATTGGAGACCATGCTCACCTCATCTATTAGCAGCTTTTTCATTTGTTTGATAACTCTGCATAGTTCCATTGCAGCTTCTGTAGAAAGTTTGTAATAGTCTCATTCGTCATTTGTTTTGGTGTTCTAATGGAAGGAGTACTAATCGGTGTAAAGTGACACTGCCTATGTTGTAGGTAGCTAAACCTGTGGGGACAGTTACAACAGCTGACAGTTTGTTGTTTGTCAATTGTTGGAGGAAACTGCTGATGATTTTGATTTAGAATGATTTGCCTGAACCCGCCTGACCACTCACGTATAGCAGTATAGGTTTGTAGTCTTGGCAGGTACAGTTTTTATTTTCATGTTGCACACCATGTTCAATTTGTTTTGTTACTTCTTGGAAAATGCTACGCTGCTCATTATTTAGTTGTGATTTCAGTACAGCAAAGTCTTCTGTAGATTGCTCATACTGAAACATGGTGTTTTCTACTTCTGTCATGGCTAATACTGCCTCATTTGCTATTAGCGGCAAGGGATTGGTCAATAGGGTTTACTGGGTGAGATGTGTGAGCACAGACTGTGTTAGAAAGTCTGTTTCCTGAGAGGAGAGCAGATAGCTATGACTGTATGTTTCAGAAAGCAGATTGTCTGGATTTTGGGAGATTTGTAGATACATTGGTTGGAGGTGCATGTAGATCGCTGTGGAGTGGCTGTACATCTTGGATTCCCTCATGTGGAAGTGCTTATGATGGTGCTTATGCATGAACTTCGAGCAACAGTTTGCCCTCGCAATGCAAGTAACCAGTAAGTGTACTCTAGTTGTGATGTCACTTAGGCCACTACCATTTCATGGTTGACTCCTATATTGTCGCAACTTTGATCTATCAATGCCAAACGAATGTAGTCTTGCAATTTTATACATCACTCGCAATTTGGGGAAATCATAGTGGTCCCCCTATGTTTATTTCATGTAGAGCCATGAAGCAATATTTCTTTGTGTCCCAAATGTAATAGGATGCATAATCGTTCAATATTGTACAGTGTCTAAGTAACATGTGTACTGGCAACACTGCCATTGGATACTAGATTTGTCATTGTCAACTAAGGTTTAATACATTTATCTTGCTCATTTAAAAATAGTTTGTATCTTTCTCTTTCACAGGTGGTACATGCTGGTGACCTATCGTTCGTTTACATGGTGGCTTCATGGGAGGCTTGGACACTGCGTTTGACGAGTAATACTAACCTGTGTCGGTGGTGCCATTAGAGAACCTTTCCCCAGTTACAGCGGTCAGTACAAGGGATTTTCCCTCACTGTGCTGCAACCAGAATTTTATAATGTGTAGTACATTTGTGCCATCAAAATCAGCAACAAAATAAAGCACAACAGAACTTTCATCAATGGTTGTTCCAATTTTTCAGTGAATCAAGTGTGTCTCCATTCAGCAGTGTTCCGGCCCTTGCCGCATTCTGTGATTGTGTCTCTGACTTTGTCATTTTGTCAATCTGTCAAATTAAGAATGTATTAATTTAAATCTTCCTCTGAGAGCACTGTCCTGTGTGTGTCAGGGCTAAACCATGACTTGTATTTGTTCATCCATCTCAACAAATGTTGCATGCTGCTGGAAAATTACTGCTTGTTCAACCTTGTGCCCCTCCAAAGCTATTCTTTTCATGTACCAGAAGTGTGACCCTTCCTTGCTAAGCACCCCAGAGTTCCTCCCAATAAAATAAGACTCCAGTCACAGTATATTCTGTCCTAAACTAACATGTGTGACTCCACACCCTTGCTAGCTCTGATGTGCCAGACCTGTCAGCTATCAATTCCGACCCCCGCCGGTTGACTCAGGGGCAAGACCCCCCACACTCTTCCCCTCGCTGGTGACTCAAAGTGGGATAGTAAAAAAACAAGTGTGCAATTTATAGGCCTCTAATATATAACTGCGGTCATGAGTTCAGGGGACCGCGGCCTGGCCGGAGGGGGTTGCAGCAGGGCATGCTCGGACATTCTCGTACGAGCACATTTTGTCAGGGCTCAAGACTTGCTTCTTGCGAAAAATGTTTACATGATTTGCCATGTGAACAGGAGATGGGCTGAGCTGACAGGTGGTGTGGGCTGCTTGTGGAAGTCGCTGGGAGAGTGAGAAGTTCTCTAGAGGAACAAAGTAAATCACTTGAAATTTTGCATGCAATTGGAGGAAGGCAGCAAACAATTCATATGTTTTACAAAAATATTTGTAATGCCACTATGGTCAGAAGGGTTATTGGCTCCCATTCTGAGTGAAGGTCAGCGGCTTTGAATTTTTGCTTCAGAGCTGAGCAAACCCACGCATCGTACACAGTATAAGGTTCAATTGTTTTTTGAACTTGGAACAAAAGGAAGGATTTCGAAAGGAATGAATGAACAGAGGGGTGTAATACCGTCAAACATGATAAGGTTCAGCATTCCAAAACTGGACAAAGGAAGAAGTAATTTATTTTATGAAAATTCGTTGACCTGAAAGGAGTCTCTGCACTACACCGAGAGAATGGAAATGCCGAATATAATGTAAGTTTTACTTTGAACGATTTTATAGACCAACGAGTCAAGTTATCATTCGCCGACCGTTATTGCTGGCTTACATTGTACTCGGTTGTTCTTTGTGGCATATTGCAACGACACGCAAACACAACCTGTGTGTGTACTTGTCTTTGTCCTGGGCATATGGGTAGTCAAGCATTGAGATGCATGTAGTCCACCACTGGGTTTGCGCAGGTTCCTCAAACACCTAATTCAACGCTAATATTTAATTAAAATTCCGTCTATGTGTTCTTCTTTCACTTAGCTTGCTCCCTGATTGTAGCATCAGCCTCCGCATCCCATTTCGAGCTGAACATACTCCATAGTACTAATCTCTGAAGCAAATTGTGGACTACTTTCCACAATATTTTTTCTGTGTTCCCATTGTTTCACGTCTGTGTTCATCATTAGTTTTAACACGGGGCCGAATGAATCACTAAAATGATAAATTGTAATAAAGATCGGCTACTGGGCACGTTTCTGTTATGTTCTTCAAACAGTTACATCTTGCCTTTCTGCGATTGTCATCAATTCCAGATACCAACGGACGGGTTTTTAACCGGCAGCTGCAGATACACTTGAATGGCTGGATCACAATGATGCTTTTTTGGGACGATCGCCACGGGCCAGCATGCCCTTACGCGGTACCAGCGATAAGGAACAGCCTGACATAGTTTACGGTGGCCTAGCGGCAAGCTGATGCGAAAGCCTTGCGATTGACGGTGTGTCCAATGCATTTTTTTATACACAAAAGGAACATCGCGTGACTCACGATAAACATTTGTGGATCGAGAACAAAGACAAATATTACCCATTCGCTTGAATATGGCAATCGCTGGATGTTCTCAGAGCGTTTATTGTGAAATAAAAGTACTTTACAAATTGTACAGTTTTGCTATTTCCTTTAAAAATATAGTTTTATTTTCAAAATTGGGACGCGCTGTGCTGTGAGATGATGTGTGTTGATATTTCTGATTCTGTGTCCACTAACGTTAACACGTAGGTGATGACTGGGCGTGCTTGGCTATGCTGCCCAGTAACGTCCTGGAGATAGGCGGAGAATATCACTAGTTTTGGTGATGTCAGCCTCAGGGGCGGGGCATATGAATTAATGTCGTCAGGGCAGTCCACCTTGGGTGATGCGGCAACGGATAAGATTATCACAAGATGGCCACGCCCTGCTGCCTGATTTCGCATGTGTAAAAAAGAGGAAAAGTATGGTAAGGTGCATAGGAAATGTTTGTACGATCGATCAACGTATGCTTAAAAACACATGCCCGAACCCTCGGGACAATAATATTTCTGAGTGCACTATTCCTTTAATAGATCCATTTTTTGCTCCATTCGCTGCAGATGATTTTCTAAGGTTTCTGTTTCTGTATTATTTTTAATGACTGTATATATATGTTAAGAAAGAAATGTGTTAAGTACGCATAAAGTAATGGTTATTAATTGGTTTATATAGAGAAGTGTAGTGTCTACCATTAGTATCACTGTTTTCACTCATTTCATCCCGAGGATAATTTTCTTCCAGTCATTCCAAAGTACTAGACATTTCTGTGAAAAAAAAAATGTTTTTACTTTTAGTGTACCTAATACAGTAAGTTTATAAATATATACAATACATGTAGTGTACTCACTAGTTTCTTGCTATGTTCTGCTGTTACTTCTGCATAGGTATGCTGTTGATTTTTGCTGTGCAGTTTCTGTGAGGTAATTCTGTTGGAGGCATATTTATTTTGTTTTGGTATGTTCCGTTATGTTGCGTATGCTATGTAATTGGATGGTTGGTGTATTACATATACAGTTTGCACTTCTTATTTATTATTGAATGTAATGTATTTATGTGCTGCTTTTTGAACATGTTCAGTGTTTTTATTGCATGATACAACAATGTAAGATACCCCCTGAGTTTTTGGATAGTGCTGATGTTGACCGAGTCCGTCAGTGAACATGTGCATGGTCCGTGGACATCAGAACCACTAGTGCAGGTAGGGGTTTCAGTATGTTCTATTTTATATGTATATAAACTAAGGGAATCCTAGTAAACATTTATCCAATTTATATTATCTATATCTATATTCAGTAAAAAAAACATTGTTAAAGGGACGTTATGGTTAAGTTGCGCTACTAAAAACCTATGAAATTCAGTGAAAAAAACATTGTTAAAGGGACGTTATGGTTCCAAGTAAAACCGAAAACCCCCTGAAATTCGCCAGTTATGGTAACCCAAGCAACCATAACTCGCCCCACCACCGTGCACTGCTAAGACTAACACCGAGGACATCAAAGATGACATAACAAAAGTAATTGATGACATCACTGATGACATCACATGTGCATTTACTTTTCATGAAAAGTCTGTACAAGGCATTCTTATTGTTATGTTGATAAGAAAAAGTGTCAAGGATCATTGGAATACATATCATGAGGTACATAGTGCATCAAGCAATGCATTGATGCACATAGCATTCCATTATGAAGTTATTTCCACTATACTAAGCTACTCATGTAGAAACATAGGCATTGTGTGCAGCATACATGATGGAGGTGCAATATTAATAATCTTGCCATGTTGAATAGTAAAATGATAAATTCTTTCTTATTAGAGTTTTGTGTACTGTGAAACATTTAATAAGTAGCTAATAAAACCCATTTACTACATAATTGCATTATTGCAAACCAAACAGAAACAGGCAACAACACATACAAATATGAGCATATACAGGGAAAATGAAGTAAACAAAAAAACAGCAGTATTACCAGACAATCTTCATAACCTAACTGATTATCTTCATGCACAGAAATGATTGCTCTGCTTCAAAGCTACTACTTCCCTATGTATAACTATCACATAATATGACTGGACCCTAAGGAAAGAAGTGTGAGTACAATGTATACAAATATGAGCATATCCAGGGAAAGTACAGTAATAAATAAACAGGAGACCTATAAGAAAGTGTTCATAACCTTACTGATCATCTTTATACATAGAAAGCATTGCTATCTTCCAAGTCTGTGTTTTCCCCTATGTATATGTTTCATATGCTATGAGTGAACTCCAAGTGAATTACTGTAAGAGCATATTTGAAGTATAAGTCTACAAATATAGTACTTTTTGAATTTTTTGTTCCTGACTGTTACTGGCCTACATATGTCAGTAAAAGAAAAAAGAGGTGGCCAGAAATGTGATGTCATCAGCGATGTCATCAATGACATTTGTGATGTCATCTTTGATGTCCTGGGTGTTAGTCTTAGCAGTGCACGCTGGTGAATTTCTGAGGTTTTTCGGTTTTACTTGTAACCATAACGTTCCGCTAACAAAGCTTTTTGATTGAATTTCATAGGTTTTTATCAGTGCAACTTAACCATAACGTCCCTTTAACAAAGTTTTTTGACAGTTATGGTTAAGTTGATGTTTCCATAGGAAGAGCACTTTTTGGGAGGCTTATAACTCTGCTCCCCCTGGACGAATCCTCACCAAACTTTGCAAAAAAAAGTATATGGCCCACTCTGAATTTTTCTGCAAAGTCTGGTGAGGTTTGGTCCGGGGGGGGGGCAAAGTTATAGGGGGCGTCCCAAAATGTATTTTTTTCCCATGGACATAATGGGAAAAAACTTTGCTCACGCCTACAGCCCAAACCGCTGGACGGATTTTCACCAAATTTGCGGCAGGAGCGGCGGCTTGGTCCCGAAAGCGTGCTTTTGTTAATTTGGTGTAAATCCGTCCAGTAGTTCTTTTTAAAATGACCAAAACATAAAGCAAAGAAATGAGTGATATCTATGTCCACTACGCGGACACACTTCTGTGTTCGCTGATTAGTTGGCGTGAAGCGTGAGGTGCATCAGATTTTTGGAAACACCCGTCATCTTGGGACATCAGCCGGTGTCCACGGACATCGCGGTAAAAACATATTAAAAAACACAACATTGCACTTGTCAAACTTATCAAATAATCTCTGGGGGGTGAGGGGTGATGAGGATGGGAAGGAACAAGGCTGCAAGAAGCAAAAAAACGGGTCATTTTTACCGCAAAAGTCCGCGAACAATTCAGATGTTCGCAGACAGTCCTGAAAAGTTTGCGAACACCTCAGCATTACAGGGTTGGTGAAATGCAGTTCTTGGATGGCTTATAACTTTGGCGCCACTTAATGGAACTGAATTAAATTTCGCATGTATATTCCTGTGCTGATTTTGTGTGAGTGTGCAAAGTTTGGTGGGATTCTGTCATGAGGGGGCAAAATTAGAGGGGGGTCCCAAAATAATGTAAAGGCTTATAAATGAGGTGCCATTTGACGAATCCTCACTTAATTTGGGAAACTGATAATACATTTAGATAGGAATGTTTTTCGAAGTTTGGTAGGATTTTGTGAAGAGGGGGCAAAATTAGAGGGTGGTCCCAAAATAATGTAAAGGCTTATAAATGAGGTGCCATTTGACGAATTTACACATCATTTGGCAAACTGATAATAGATCAAGATATACATGTTTTTGCGAGGTTTGGTGGGATTCTGTCGAGAGGGAGCAAAATTAGAGCGGGGGTTCCAAAATATTATAAAGGCTTATAAATGTGGTGCCATTTGACAAATCTATGCAAAGATTTGCAAAATATTATATATCTAGATTTAGATGTTTTCGTAAAGTCTGAATGGATTTTGTCAAGTGGGGGCTAGGTTATATGACGACTGTATGTGCATACTTTTGACACTTTTGAAAAAATAAAACATGGGTGGATTTCCAGAAAACTTGCGTAAGGAGCATTGGCAAGGACCTACAAGCATGGTTTTGCAAATGTGCCAGTGTTTTATTATTTGACAAGTGTCATAATCTAGCTACAAAAAATAGCGGTATACCTTTAGTGACTGAGGGGTAGCCTGTGGCCATGGGCAGTGGCCAGATGGTCTGGTTCATGGAATAAGGTCATGATCCAGACAATCTGGCTACTGGCCATGACCACAAGGGACAAAACATAGGATTAAAGTGGCCATGTCCACCTGGGTCTGGCTTTGTGGTAAAGTTATTCGAAATTAGGATAGATTTGAAAGGGAACAAAAATGTGTTTGTGGTAATATGCTCGTAGGGTTCTCTTTTTGCCTTCTGCAGGCTGCTATGGAAAGCGAAGAGGGGCCCTGTATGGAACCCTCACCTTCCCTTTCCATGGTGGCCATCCTGGAAAAGGATTTTCCTTCCTACGGTGTTGGCAGAAAAATCCTATTTTTTAGCACCCCGGGTTCCTGCTTTGGGAACCTAGGGTGCTAATGGCCTTCATCCCCCATTTCAGGGGCTGTAATGGGGGGATAATGGTCCAGAGACCTCGTTATCCACCCTTGCTTCGCTTGGGCTGATAACTTGGGCTGCTGGGTCGGTATCCACCGTTCCAGTCCCTGGAACAGAGGATGAACACCACAATATTCCCATTAGCATAGCACAAAATGCAAATGGAAATGTTGGAAAATCTTATTTAGTCTATGTACTTTACTGAGAAATATTAAGTAGATGGAGTCTATACATTTTTTTTTAGTTCTATTTTTTAAATGTGAAAGGTGGTTCCTAAAGGAATATGTCGTTTGTTGTTTTTGGATGTATTCTTTTTGGCATGAGAGCTGAGAACGAAAGGTGGGGAGGGAAATGAGGGAAGAGCAACCAAACACCAATATGGAGGGGTATGTGGACAAGGGAAAATGTTGCCTGTGTGTTATTTCTAAGTTAGGGGGCACTGTTTCTCATGCTCCTTGATTACAGCAGTGGTGGTGGCTCTTGGGGAGGAGGGATGGCATTAGCTGATGCCATTTTAAGGTAAATAGCAGTTTTGCTAAAAGTATGTACTGTGTACTAGCTTGTTAATGGATAATGAGTAGGAATAGGTGTTGGAGCTGTGCAAGGGAAATTTTGAAGTTGCAAGTTCCTAGATCAGTAGAAAATGCAGTTCCAAACTTTCCGCCAAGCAGAGATCTTGAACAGAGAAGTGCGGACGGGTTCTCAGACACGTCATCATGCCGTGTGCCAGCGTATGGTCATGTAGCACTGTCCGGAAGGTCCGCTATGAAGTCAGATGTTCGTAGACGTCTACGGATGCAAAACTAGTTGAAATAGTTGCAAGAAGTGTAGAGAAGTGTTAAACATTATTCCAGATGGTGTGAAATGGCAGAGTTTTAAGGTGAAACTTTGGAAATTAGACACAAATATTGCTATATTGGGTAAGTGTGATATTAGTAAGTTGTTGGAAAATAGCATGCACTGGTAAAAACCTATGAAATTCAATGAAAACACTTTGTTAAACGAACGTTATGGTTTCAAGTAAAACCGGAAACCCCCTGAAATTCGACAGTTATGGTAAGCTAAGCAACCATTTGCGATGTCATCTTTGATGTCCTCGGTGTTAGTCTTAGCAGTGCACGGTTGTTGCACGAGTTATGGTTGCTTAGTTTACCATAACTGGTGAAGTTCAGGGGTTTTTTGGTTTTACTTGGAACCATAACGTCCGTTTAACAAAGTGTTTTCTTTGAATTTCATAGGTTTTTATTAGTCCAACTTAACCATAACGTCCCTTTAACAACATTTTTTCAGTGAAAATATATATATATATATATATATATATAGATATGTATATACTGCCAGGGGTTTTCGGTTTTACCTGGAACCATAACGTCCCTTTAACAAAGTTTTTTTCACTGAATTTCATAGGTTTTTAGTAGCGCATCTTAACCATAGCGTCCCTCTAACAAAGATTATTTACTGAATATATATATATATATATATATATATATATATATATATGATACATTACTCACCGTAATCGTATTTCTGATGCTTGTATCTGCTTAGATTCACATGCTGTGCATAGGCCGACATCTAGTGGAAGCTGCGAAGTATTACAGTTTGTTTTTTGAAACTCGAAAATGGGCCTTCGACACAGGGCGTGCCAGTAATACTATCAATAGTGTGTAAGTTGCTCAACCCACAGGAAGAGCACTTTTTGGGCCGCTTATAACTTCATCCCCCCTGGATGAATCCTCATGAAACTTCACAAAAAAAGTATATTGCCCCGTTATATTGTTCCTGCTAAGTTTGGTGAGGTTTCGTCAAGGGGGGCAAAGTTATAGGTGGGGTCCCAAAATGTGTGTGTGTTTCCCATAGACACAATAGAAAATAAATATTGATCACGTCTACAGCCCAAACTCTGGATGGATTTTAACCAGATTTACGGCAGGAGCGGCTGCCGGGTCCCGAAAGCATGCTTTTGTAAATTTGGTGTAAATCCGTCCTGTAGTTGTTTTTAAAACGACCAAAAAGTAGGTAAACAAAAATGTGTGATATCTGGGTTTGGTCCAAGGAGTCACTTCCCTGCTCGGTCTGCAGACAGGCACCCGATTGGCCCAGAGGCCGGCGTGAGGTCTGTGGACATCGGACGCGCCCGCTCAGTGGATGGTGAAAAGTGTGAGGTGCGTCATATTTTTGGAAACACCCGCTATGTGGGAGCCACGGACAGTCGCAGTGGCTGCAGTCAGCACGCTGGGGAAAAAGTCTGGAAAACGCATTTTGGGTCATTTGGTTGTGGAAAGAGGGGCTGGTAAGAGTTGGGGGGTCGAACAGGGATGATATGGGTCTGTTTTTGTAGATTGAAAAAGGCCAGGCAGGTGTCGTAGCTATCTGTGGATAAACACAGCAGTTTGCGGGCAGCGCCGTGAACAGGCTGCTTGGTAAAGACATTTGGGGTTATTTGATGGCTAGAAGAGAGTGTAGAAATGGTAGTGAAGTGCAATGAAGATAATTTGGAGCTGTTATTATAGGTGAAAAAGGGTTTGGCCAAGCCGCCGTGCCATCAGTCAATTTCGGTGTCCGCGCCGCGGACATCATCTCGATCATGAGGGGGTCAGGAGGAGTTGTATTACTTGATGGTATATGGTACATACTTCTTATATAGTTAATTGTATTGTAGTGGTTGAGGACAGTGGCCAGATTCTGATGTGTATAGTAATTGTAGGTAATGTAGTGGGAGTAGAAAGTGTTTGTAATATTGTGGAATGAGGTAAATGACTGTATAGGATACTTATGATTGTAGTACAATTGAGGATAATTGCTATGGTTACTTAGTGTTGTAGCGTTATGAAGCTGCAAACTCTGGTTTATTTTCTGTGAAAGAAAAAACAGTACAATTGGTTAAAAAGGATAGTTCAAAAGCTGTAGTTGTATACAAATTTAAATATACATTTTCTTTTTCAGACCCTCATAAACAGTACTACATTCTAAGTACGTACTATGTTTGGTACAACATTAGTGTATGAAACACTGCTGTTGTATTCACATTACATAATCATTGGGTCATTGGGAAAAGAAATCCATACTGGATTAAAAAAAAAAAAACAATTACAGTTACGTGAGTGTAAGGGTGATTGTATGTGTGTTTCAAGTATGCTGTGCTTAAGGGAATGCTTGAAGTAGTTAGATACCTGTTGGTGTATTCTAACTACATTAGAGATTAGAAGATGGTTTGTCGTATAAGAATTGCGATAGCGTATTTGAAGTGTTTTGCAATGAAGGGTGTTTTTGAAGTAGTTAGATTCCTGGTGGTGTATTTTAACCGTTAATTGTGCTATAGGCTAGTGACTAAATTTGGGTTGCAGGAATATTAAGTAGGCATTTGTTAAATTTGCTGGTAACCTATGTTTTGGAGTAATGGACAAACAACCATTCAAACCAACCACTTGTTTTTTTGACATATGCAGTGTAGTACCCTGAAGTAGTTGTGGCATATCTGGATTGATATTCTTTTCTCCAAAAGACGTGTTGCACTTCTCTGACCGGAGGGGTAGTTTTATTACAGATTAAATGCAGCCTGGCAATGAAGCGATGGCGAAAGTACCTTGATACATTGATAGGGTCAAGAGAACAGTGTTCTCCTGGTGTTTTTATATTTATTCCATCTTTTTTTTGGTTTGCAGTGTGTAAGAAGTTGTGCAAGTCATCCCATGCGTACTCTGCACAACTTAAAGTAACAAACCATGTGGTTGGACCCAGGTTCCTTAGAATACAACGTACATCAGCGTGACATCAGAACCAGTATTCTTTTGTACCACACATGTTTGACAGGAGATTTGCCATAAAATAGAGTTTCTAGCTCACTTTAGAAGAGAAGGTGGAAAATGTATTTGACATTTTGTCTGAAACTGGGGTCTTCAGAATACATTCATAAAGAGCGACATTCTGATGCACTCATTTGTGTGGCCCTTTCATCATATCTTCCTCCTTTTCCTGCAGGAAAAACTAGAGGAAAAGAACGTGCCTCTACACTTTTTTCCTATATGCTAATTGGAGATCCTTTGGCTTGATGCATTTGATATGTTTCTAATGCATAGTCAATTGTGTCTTTGGAGTGTAGTGGGTGTACACTGGTCTAAAATGTTGGCTGCAGTAACAGGATTTAACCATTCAAATGGCCAGTTCCTGGTGACTCCTGAATAATTTGGGTGGTTTCTCTTAGGTTTTCCTCTATGTTTATATCTTTGTAGTTTTCATTGTTTTCTTTTAGATATTGAAGTGCTTGTCTAACTTTGTTTAAGTCGACTAGTTTTTGCCAAATGTGTTTGTCTTTTGTTGACACACCATTAACTAGTACAATCAAAGATTGAGCTATTGGCCGTTGTACTCCTAGAGTTTGTACATTTTCTTTTAGATCTAGTGGTAATTATACTACTTTGCCACGGATGCCCCTTAGTAACTCGGATGGAGGTAATTTGGCTGATTTTGATTGAATGTGTATTATAGCTCCATATAGTTCCATTCATACCCGTGGGAGCATCTATTGGAGTGCAGACATCTCTGCCCATTGGGGCACAGTTAATTTCCGTTTTTTCGTTCTTTAGGTTAATGTTTCTGATGACTAGCATGGGGACTGGGGCAGATCCCGTTGATCTGCCCTATTTCCCCCTCTGCTCAGTCATTTTTTGAATACATGCAGCTATGCGGGGTTGCTTAGTCTCTATGGACCTTTGTCGGTGTCATGATGCCTGCCTCTAAGGAGCCAGGCCGGGCCCAGCAACCCCAGAGGCAGACATCATTTTCCCCTGGGAAGTCCCAGCGGGCCTAAGTCGGGGCCCTTTGGACTCAGTCCTGGCGCCTTAGGCGCCAGGCTCATAGGGGCCCCCAGTCCTGGCGCCTTAGGCGCCAGGCTCATAAGAGAGGATATGTGTTTAAGTGCTTGGGTGCACACTTACCTGATGCAGACCATGCTGCTTCATCCAGGCCCTCTTAAGGCCTGAATGGGACTACTTTACCTGTGGGACTACTTCACCACCTGGGTGTGGTCGGGGAAGGATACATACCTGATTGGTGGAAGGATACATACCAGGAACTTCTTCCAAGGCTATTTAAACCACACCCGATCAGCCACACGTGCTTCGCGTTGTTCTGCACCTAGCAGCTGGACGCTCACCGTGTCTGCTCCTGCATCCTGACTTCAGCCACGCCTGCCAGCACCCTGGAACACCTGCAAGGGGAGAAAGGAGAGATTAGGTGAAGAAAAGCCCTTACCTGCTAAATCTGCATTCCGGAGTCACTTCACCGACGATCCTGAAAAGGAAGACATCTTTTTTAAAGCATTTCGTTTCGATCGCTGCAGCGCTGCATTTCACTCACCTTGGCAAGGCGCTTCCATCTTCAGCAGCGATCTTCCGGATTCAGCTACGTTCCGGTGCCTAGAGGAAAAAAGACAAGAACAAAGGTGAGAGGGAGAAAAGGAATAAGGAAAGCTCAGTTTCCTTTTAAGACTTACCTGTTGGATATTTCCTTCTGCATTTCGGGTCCTGCCGCTTCCTGGCATCTCCGGACCCCGGCCCCTATGGGGAAAAAAGACAAAGTCATTGTTGAGCGTTTGTAAAGACATTACCTGAGCGCTCATCCGGAACTTACCTGCCATTTACTGAAGCGGCACGCTTCACTTCGGGTCGGCGCCATTTCTCCGGCATCCGAACCCCGGCCCCTAAGGGGAAAAGGACATGAGCATTAGCGCTTGCTGCAATAAGACAACGGACATAATTAAAGAGCTTGAACTTTTGAACAGAACTATTACAGCGCCTTACCTGAACAGTCAAGCTTACCTGAACTCCATCAACCCTCAATCCAGTGAAGTAACTGGGTTTCAACGCGCCCCTGCATCTGAAGCAGGACGGAGAGCTCACCATTCCAAACCCTAAGGTGAGGCTTCACGGGGAACCGTGGAAGAGGTTTCGTGGAGGGTTGGATGGGAGTGGGAGGCTTGAACATTATTTCCGCCAGTTGGTAATACTCCCTTTCCACGTACAGGAGGGTATTCTTGCAAGCCAGAGAAGCCAGAATAGAGGGGCCCTTCCAGTCCATCTTCAGAGCCGCGCCTCCGTGGGAATCAGGTGAGCGTTACAGAACGCGAAGCCCTACCACAATTTCCCACCCGGGCGCTATGGAGACTTCCGAGACAGATCAGCTGGCCCAGCTTTTAGGGGAAGTACGGGCAGAAGTGCACTCAGCCCGCCAGGAGACTAACGCTCTTAGAAGAGAATTAATCCTATCCAAGGAAAGAACTGATGATCTGGCCAAAAGGTTGTTGCAGGGCCAGGCAGGGCACACTCCTTTACCCGATTCAGGGGGTACTTCTACATCAATGGGTTCGACTAACCCGGCACAAATCAATCTACCTGGACACATGCCTTTGGCCCCGCCTGAACGTTTTGCGGGGAATCCCACGAAATATGCCGTTTTTATGAACCAATGCCGTTTACACTTTTTATGCAGGCCCGAGGCCTTCCCCAACGACCAGACCAAAGTAGCCTTTGTACTATCTTACCTCAGTGGCTGTGCTGCCGATTGGTCTATTCCATTGGTAAATCAGGATGATCCCATTCTCCAGGATTTCCAGGGCTTACAGGCCAGCATGGAAAGATTGTTCGCTCGACACTCGCAGGGACAGGCCCTTGACAACGAACTGTTATCCTTACGGCAAGGTAATCAGGATCTTTTGTCCTATATCGCCACCTTTAATAGACTGATTGTGGAAACCGGATGGCCTGAAAATAAAAGGATCACCTTGTTTCATCGAGGCCTGCGCGGAGAGCTTAAAGATGTTATAGCTCAGATAGTAGATCCACCCCAGGCCTGCACAGACTACATAGACTTAGTGGTTCAACTTGATCACAGACTTCAAAATAGAAAAGCAGATCGGCTCAAGTACGAAACCAGAGTACCCATCAAGACCCACGTTAACTCCAAGAGTACTGACATTTCCGAACCGATGCAAATAGGCAGTGTTAAAGGACCATTAACGCAGAAAGAACGAGAGAGAAGGCGACAAATGCAACTTTGTCTGTATTGTGGGACTTCCGGTCACTTTCTCCAAAGTTGTCCAGTAAAACCACCCAAGAAGGTGGTTGGAGCCACTGATAACGAGTTATTGACACCTGGTTCGGGAAACGACCTAGCCCGACAAGCGTAGGGGTCCGCTTGCCGAGCTTGAAAACAAACTCTTTGACCTCGCATTTTGTCATGCCAATGGTGCTAGTGAATCCAAAACAGCCTCAGCAGTTGCATGCCATAAAAGCATACATAGACAGTGGAGCTATTGGAAATTACATAGACCATGAATTGGCTTCCAGGATTAAGCTTCCTCTCCGTCCAAAAATAACCGAAGATGTAATTACCACAGTTGATGGAACCGAAATAGCCTCAGGGCCTGTAACGCATTCCACTATTGAAATCACACTGGTGGGTCAAGATGGACACCGGGAAGCAATCGTGTTTGATGTGATCAAGGCCCCACAATTTCAAGTACTTCTTGGAATCCCTTGGTTAGAAACACATAATCCAAGAATAGACTGGCGAGCAAAGAAGATAACTTTCTTCTGATTGTGAACCAACCTGTTATCCAAGGAATCCAGTTATGGGTCTAGCCTCTGCAACTGCCACCCCTGTACAGCTACCATCCGAATACCAAGAATTCCAAGACGTTTTTCAGAAAGAGCAGGCTAACACTTTGCCTCCCCATCGATCTTACGATTGCCAAATCGACTTGGTACCCGATGCGCCACTACCTTGTAGCAGGATTTATGCTCTTACTGAACCTGAGAACCTGCATTTGCGTCAGTACTTGGATCAATACCTGGCCAATGGCTTCATTCGCCCGTCAAAGTCTCCAGTCTCTTCCGCTTTGTTCTTCGTACCTAAGAAGGAAGGAGACCTCAGGACCTGTATTGACTACCGCGCCCTGAATCAGATAACGATTAAGAATCGGTACCCTTTGCCCCTGATACCTGAACTCATCGACCAAGTAAAAGATGCTCGTGTGTAGACCAAGCTAGATCTCCGAGGAGCTTACCACCTGGTGCGTGTAAAAGAGGGCGACGAGTGGAAGACTGCATTCCGCACCAAATTTGGGCTCTTCGAGTATCAAGTAATGCCCTTCGGTTTGTGCAACGCACCTGCCGCCTTTCAGTACTTCATGAATGATGTTCTTCGGGAACTTATTGATGTTTGTGTCATCGTTTATATTGACGACATCCTGGTGTACTCTTCCTCAGAATCTGATCACAGAAAACATGTTAGGGCAGTTCTTGAGAAATTGCGCCAGCACAAGTTATTTGCCAAGCTTGAAAAATGCGTTTTTCATACCACAGAAGTGGAGTTTCTCGGATTCATCCTGACGCCTCAAGGAATCCGAATGGACTCGCGGAAGGTGGACGCCATTCTCAAATGGCCATCTCCTAGCTCAGTGAAGGGAGTGCAAAGCATGCTTGGCTTTGCCAATTTCTATCGAAGGTTCATCCCGGAATGTTCTCGAACAGTACAACCCATCACAGCTCTCTTAAAGAAAAATAAACGCTTCGAATGGACTCATGAGGCCGAACAAGCCTTTCAGGACCTGAAAACCAAATTCACCTCTGCACCTGTATTGAAGCACCCGCACCCAGATCTCCCTTACATTGTGGAAACCGATGCATCCAGTTCGGCCATGGGAGCTGTCCTGTCGCAAAGAGACCCAGAAACTAACCAATTACACCCTGTAGCCTTTTGGTCGAGAAAATTCTCTCCACCTGAAATCAATTACGCAATTACCGACAAAGAACTACTGGCTATTAAATCGGCTTTCAAGGCTTGGCGTCACTATCTTCTTGGGGCTAGACATACCATCACCGTAATTACGGACCACAGAAATTTGCAGTATCTAAAGACGGCCAAAGCTCAATCTTCACGACAACTCCGATGGGCTTTATTCTTTGCGGAATTTGATTTTGTAATTACCTATCGCCCTGGCTGCAAGAATGGTAAAGCAGACGCCTTATCCCGGATTGGCATGGAGGAACCCAATTCGAGTATAGAACCTGTGCCAATCATACCTGAACAAAGACTTTTGGGCTTAACTTCATTGCAAACTATTGAGGACATCCAAACTCAAGTAAAACAACTTTTAGACTCTTCAGCCTTAGAGGAATGGAGTCAAAAGGGTCCTCACTACACCGTTAAGGATGATTTACCCTATTTCCAGGAGCGGTTGTTTCTGCCAAGTAAAGAATTACAGGAACTTGTCATCACCCGTCATCACGAATCATTAATGGAAGGACACCCTGGTATCGCGAAAACAGAAGAAAAGATCAAACGCCACTTCTGGTGGCCTTCTTGGAGAAAAGACATAAAGGCCCTCATTAGGACCCTGGCGGATTTTTTCCGCCATCGGCGGACTTTTCCGCCATGGCGTAAAGTCCGTTTACGCCATGGCGGATGGCGGACTTACCGCCCCATTCCGAGGTTGGCGGGGCGGTAAGTCCCCATTGACCCATTTACCCTTCCCCATTCCCATTTCGGCCCCATAGGGCTCAATGGGAGTGGGGAAGGCGTTAATTACGCCACCGTACATTACGGTGGCGTAATTAACACCAAGGTCCCATAGCGCCATGGATTTCTCCGCCCGCAAAAAGCGGGCGTAGAAGTGACCATGGCGCTTTGGGAACTCGTAGTTGGCGGTAAGGGGTCGGCGCAGCTAACGCTGGCGTAGACCCCTTACCGCCAGGGTCCTAATGAGGCCCAAAGTCTTTTGTGTTGTCTTGCGGAATTTGCGCCCAAAATAAGAGTCAAAAGAAAAGGCCTGCCGGTTTACTTCAACCTTTGGACATTCCACCAGCACCTTGGCACACCTTGTCAATGGACTTTATAACTGACCTGCCTCCTTGTGGAGGTTACAACACTATTCTCGTCATAGTGGATCTGTTCTCCAAGATGGCCCATTTCATCCCTCTAAAAGGATTGCCGTCAGCTTCCACCTTGGCCAAGGAATTTTTGGAGAGTATAGTGCGCATACATGGTTTCCCCTCTATACTAGTCTCAGATCGTGGAAGTCAATTCATCTCCCATTTTTGGAAGAAATGTTGCCAACTGGCACAAATAGATGTGCGGTTATCCACCAGCCACCACCCCCAGACCGACGGACAAACCGAGAGAACCAATCAGACTCTCGAACAATATCTTCGGTGTATGTTACACCAATCCGAGTTAAATTGGAAAGACATCCTTTGGATTGCAGAATATGCATACAATAATTCAGTGCATTCTGGAACCGGACAGACTCCTTTTTATACTTTGTATGGTCACCATCCTCGGACTTCTGACCTTGATCCACCTCTGACCCTGGAAATGCCCGCGGTAAATCACCTACATTCCACTATCACCCGAGCCTTCAAAGATGCTACTACGCACTTACAACAAGCCAAGAAAAGGTATAAAGAAAACGCTGATGTGCACCGAAGTAAGACTCCTCCTTACCAAGTAGGAGATCAGGTATGGCTAGCAACTAAACATTTACCCCTCTTGGGCCCGCGAACTTTTAATCCCAGATTCATTGGACCTTACCCCATCAAGGCTATAGTCAACCCAGTGGCCTTTAAACTCGATTTACCATCTAACATGCGGATTCATCCCGTTTTTCACGCATCTCTTCTGAAACCAGTGCAACCTGGAACCAGACTGTCTAAGCCTCCGGATCCTGTCCAAATTGATGGAGAATTCGAATTCGAAGTGAAAGACATTTTAGATGCCAAGATAGTTAAGTCGAAACTTTTCTATCTTGTTGACTGGAAAGGATATGGACCTCAGGAAAGATCTTGGGAACCCAGTGACTTTATTCATGCACCACGACTGGTACAAAGATTCCATTGGAGATTCCCGCACAAACCAAAACCCCCGGAGGAAAAGACCTTGGGAGGGGCCTTGAGGGGGGGTACTGTCATGATGCCTGCCTCTAAGGAGCCAGGCCGGGCCCAGCAACCCCAGAGGCAGACATCATTTTCCCCTGGGAAGTCCCAGCGGGCCCAAGTCGGGGCCCTTTGGACTCAGTCCTGGCGCCTTAGGCGCCAGGCTCATAGGGGCCCCCAGTCCTGGCGCCTTAGGCGCCAGGCTCATAAGAGAGGATATGTGTTTAAGTGCTTGGGTGCACACTTACCTGATGCAGACCATGCTGCTTCATCCAGGCCCTCTTGAGGCCTGAATGGGACTACTTTACCTGTGGGACTACTTCACCACCTGGGTGTGGTCGGGGAAGGATACATACCTGATTGGTGGAAGGATACATACCAGGAACTTCTTCCAAGGCTATTTAAACCACACCCGATCAGCCACACGTGCTTCGCGTTGTTCTGCACCTAGCAGCTGGACGCTCACCGTGTCTGCTCCTGCATCCTGATTTCAGCCACGCCTGCCAGCACCCTGGAACACCTGCAAGGGGAGAAAGGAGAGATTAGGTGAAGAAAAGCCCTTACCTGCTAAATCTGCATTCCGGAGTCACTTCACCGACGATCCTGAAAAGGAAGACATCTTTTTTAAAGCATTTCGTTTTGATCGCTGCAGCGCTGCATTTCACTCACCTTGGCAAGGCGCTTCCATCTTCAGCAGCGATCTTCCGGATTCAGCTACGTTCCGGTGCCTAGAGGAAAAAAGACAAGAACAAAGGTGAGAGGGAGAAAAGGAATAAGGAAAGCTCAGTTTCCTTTTAAGACTTACCTGTTGGATATTTCCTTCTGCATTTCGGGTCCTGCCGCTTCCTGGCATCTCCGGACCCCGGCCCCTATGGGGAAAAAAGACAAAGTCATTGTTGAGCGTTTGTAAAGACATTACCTGAGCGCTCATCCGGAACTTACCTGCCATTTACTGAAGCGGCACGCTTCACTTCGGGTCGGCGCCATTTCTCCGGCATCCGAACCCCGGCCCCTAAGGGGAAAAGGACATGAGCATTAGCGCTTGCTGCAATAAGACAACGGACATAATTAAAGAGCTTGAACTTTTGAACAGAACTATTACAGCGCCTTACCTGAACAGTCAAGCTTACCTGAACTCCATCAACCCTCAATCCAGTGAAGTAACTGGGTTTCAACGCGCCCCTGCATCTGAAGCAGGACGGAGAGCTCACCATTCCAAACCCTAAGGTGAGGCTTCACGGGGAACCGTGGAAGAGGTTTCGTGGAGGGTTGGATGGGAGTGGGAGGCTTGAACATTATTTCCGCCAGTTGGTAATACTCCCTTTCCACGTACAGGAGGGTATTCTTGCGAGCCAGAGAAGCCAGAATAGAGGGGCCCTTCCAGTCCATCTTCAGAGCCGCGCCTCCGTGGGAATCAGGTGAGCGTTACAGTCGGGTCTATTGGGGGGCGTGCTCCTGCGCTGCACCTGTGACAGATGCACACTTTCTCACCTACCCAAGATGGCGAACGACGTACGCGTACGTTCTCTGGCCTGTCGTTCACGGCGGACTCCGTCAGCGAATGTCATTTACACATGCGCACTCGCATCAGTAACTTGATCCTGTCTGTCGGGCTGTTGAGTGCGGCAACCGGCTCTTAGGAATTTTGATCCCAAACTAAGGGTGTTTAGGTGTTAAACTGGTAAGTGGACAGGTTATCCGGTTGGGGCAGGTATTGAATTTTTTAATACGGTTGGTTCGCGGATAGGGACTTAACTTTGTGAACAACTTGTGTTTTGTTGATACAGGCGAGTGATGACCACGGTTGTGGTATGGCTTGAAAGCAGAGGTCCGGTCACTTCGGTACGTGGGGATTTTACATTTCTGCTCTGTTAGATTTAACTACCTTCTTTGGTGGTGGTTTTTGATTCCTTCCATGTGGTGATGGGAGCATGGGGCTAGGGAACACTGTGGTGTCTTATGGGCATTGTGGTCCTCTGTTGTTGGTGTAGTCATTTTCACCTTCAGGGGCACTCTGATTATTAGTTACACGGCGTGGTGATTTAATTTTGGGCACAGGATACAGCACTTGATGCTTTTCTGTAAAATATAACGTGGTTGGCACAACTTGAGACACATTGTTTTTTATTGGTTTTGTTTCATTAGGATTGTGTTGGAAGACGTTTTCTCCCTGTGCCAAACGCTAATGTTGGTATCAGGGGGAGTCTGGACAAGGTACTGTTTATGTTCATGTTTTGTTTTGGATTAGTGCCCTAATGGGGACATGTCTGTACTCTCATAGGTACTCCTCCCCGAGTGGATTTGACCTGTTGAACATTTAGGCTTTCCATGCCCTGAAGATGGATTGTTTTCCAATCCGAAACGCGTTGGCCGTACAAAAACATTTAGTGAAGCCTATTTGGACGTATTTTTGAAAATAAGTCATTTGAGGCTGGATGTATTCTAGAAAGGAAGTTATCTGAGACCACTGCTGTTATTTCGTGGCTTTAAAAATTGTAACTGTTTCATATGGAAACGGAGCAAGAATTCACAGTGATTATATGGACCTTTAAACTGTGAATCATTTAATGTACAGTACTGCTGGAAATCACTTTGTTGTGTATAAATACGAGCCCTATGAGTTAATAGGGGCACATTGAGAAGTGTGCTTTCTTTTTTTTGAACGAACTGAAATTTTTTGTGAACCAATTGAAATTTCTTTGAAAGTGTTATTGTTTGAAGTTTACTATTTTGCATTTGTTTTTTAATTAAAATCCATGTTTGAATTATGTTCTTTGAATATTATTGTATATACCTTGAAAATAAAATTCTCATATACATGTAAAGTGGGGGCTTTGACGTGGTGCGAAGTTCCCGAACAATACATTGTTAAATTCATTGTGGGTTCGGAGAGACCCTTTTGGAGTGCATTCTGGGGGTTACTATACAGTGAAGTATGGTTTTGTTTTGTTCTGTGTATTATAGCTTGAAACGGGTGCACTGTTTGTATTACAATGCTCTCGTACAAGTTAAGCTGTTGAAGAGCTTTCGGAAGTGGGAATATTTCTAAGTTATAAGTGATAGCACACGATTGGCATTTGGTTATTGTCAAGCTTTGTGTTGCAGTACGTGCACACTCTTGAGGGGTTAGTTATTTTGTATTTAGCTTCTGCTGTTGGATATAAAATGTTTTGGAACCATTGGGATTCTTCATTGTATTCTATTTTGTAGGCAGCACCTACTATTTTTGTGCTTTTTTTTTATAAAATGTTCTGCGGCAACAGACACATATTTGGTCTGGTAACACATGTAAATACTAGTAACATGCGCTAAGCAAAAAAAGTTATTTCATTATTGTAGTCTGACTTTTCTAGAACAGTCTCTTAGACATGTCAGTCTTGAGAAGCCTACACATGTTTTGACACATCATCTTTATCAAGGCTGTCAGTGAGTGTAAATTATACCACAAACCAAATTAATAATATAAACATCAACTGGTCATTGAGTAAATAAGCAAATCAAATCGCACAAATTAGGTAGCATTCAGAAATATAAATATGAACATATACATTAAATAAATTGATAATACATACCAGAGAGAAATTGGGTATGTAGGTGGGTTAACAAATGGAACACGGAGAAATAAAATTCCAAATTATAGTAAATCATATCTTAATTCCAATAAAACATAATACAAATGAAAGAATCATAATAACCTGTGTAAGCTGATGCTATACCAATGCTAATTCAGTATTGCAATGTTCCCATACTGTTTATAACTTGATAGCTCCTTAGTATATCTTGCATTATATATTGGCCCAACTTTGTCCACAGACTTTACCCTACTCAAGCTTTAAATTGGACGGTTGTTGCTCTTAGTCCTACCGGGCCAACTAACTCTACAGTATCCTAACATTAGCCTACCCAGACATTCTGACTGCATGTTCACACTGCCCCTCAGTGTACTAGTATCAAATGTATATGTGTACACATTACCCAAGACCTACGACACACCTTATCACATTATCCACTAATAGTGGCGCACAGCATGACAGGGTCATGCTAAGGCTTAGTCTAACACCAGTTTTATCCGTGTTCCTTAGTGTCCTCCTAACCATGGCCTTAGCTCCATCCCCATCCATTACTTCTCAACCAACAGTACTTAACCCCCAGACACTATCGCCAACCAGCGGTTAATCGGATCCATCTATCAATATCATAACAACCTCGGTCCGCACATGTGACCAGAGAAACAGTAGACTTAGAAATAGGACAAAAAACTACTCCTTGAACCAAAGCCATAGACTAACATCCCACCCTGGGGACTTTTTAAAACTTAACAGCGTCATTGCCACTAACCCAGCTGATGAAACCACTACCACATACCTGACCCATGCTAGAAAAATGAATTTGCGCAGACAAAGGCCCAAACATGCCCCTAATACAACAAAAATTAAATCTATAAACAACAAAACTGGTAACATACCTGCACAAATCAAAGGCACCCTAATTAACGCCAGATCAATGCCTGCTCACGCATTGGACACCTGAGACCTCATTACAACAAATGACCTAGACTTTATTGCCATAACAGAAACCTGGCTGCACCCTGCAGCCGGCCCAGGATTAGCCCTGGCCCTACCGGTCGGTTAGGCAATTATTAGAAAGGACAGAACCAATGCAAAAGGTAGAGGCATAGCCTTCATCTCTAAATCAAATCACAACATTAGAGAAATCCCAAATATCCGGTTTACTTTGGGAGAACTCCTGTCCACCAAAATCTCTATTTCTTCCACTACCTCACTTAAACTACATCTCAACTATAGACCACCAGGTCCCATCTCCTCTTTTGACGGGGACATAGCCACCCTACTAACGACGGACACTAAACCCACGTCCAAAGTAATCATCCTTGGAGATTTCAACTTAGATCTTCATGACAATGCTGACACTCAAGCCTCCACTCTAGCCAATACCATTGAAACACATGGGTTCACCTTAAGATCTTCTGGCCATACGCACGCTAAAGGTCGGACGCTCGACTGGCTCGCTGACTATAACTGCTCTACGGACACCTCCAATAATGATCCCTGCCCATGGTCAGACCATAACATTTTACTAATCACAATCAGCACGAGTCCACAGACTAACCTTCCAACGAGGATGGTACAGGCCACTCAAGCCCGCAACATGCGTAACATCAGGCCTGATAGCATTCTCCCGCTGATCCCGCAGTTCCCTACACACACTGAAAAAAGTCCGCCGACCCCGCCTCCCTGGTCTCTACTTATAATCAAGCCATGAAATTAGTATTAGATACGGTGGCCCCCCTGGATAACTGTAAAGCTAAATCTAAAGCACATCTCAATCACTGGTTCACCCCTGAACTTAAAGATTTACATAGCAAAAAAATTAAACGCAGAAAATAATTGGAGGAAAAACCTCATCGTTCACAAACAAAGAGAACTTCACCTCTATAGCTTCTGACTACAGAAACGCCATATACCAAGCTAAAAGTAATGCTTATAACCTACGCATTGAAAATGCTAACTCTAGCTCTAAAGAGCTCTTCTCAGTCCTAAGAGAATTAGAAACCCAATCGCAGGCTCTGGACCTTTGCATTAAAGACCAAGCTTGGTGTGAAGATATACAGAAGGATCTTATGGACACAATTACGTCACTCCAGCTCAAAATCAATAACAAAAAGTTGAAACTTAACTCAGCTCAGCAACCTACTTCTAAACCCGGTACACCTAAACCATTCCCTAAGTTTGAGTTGTCCACTATTATGATAGAAGAAACCACTAAAATCATAAAAGGTCTCAAATCTTCTCGATGCCAAGGTGACATTTGCCCTGCAACATTAATCAAAGATTGCGCAGATAACCTGGCACCTTTAATCACCTCAATCATAAACAATTTCTTTGCCTCTAATAAAGTACCAGACAACCTCAAGGAAGCATGTGTAATGCTGCTCTTGAAAAAACCTTCCCTTGACCCGAATGTACCTACCAATTTACCGGCCTATTAGGACGGTACCATTCTTGTTAAAAATTCGAGACAGGGTAGCATATGTCCAGATTCAAAAATACTTAGAAACACACCATCTGCTGGGCCTCTGACAATCAGGTTTCCACCCAGGCCACGGCACGGAAAAGGCCCTAGTTCACCTTACAGCACAAATCGACCAGATCAGAGATAAAGGTGACTTAGCCATCCTCCTCCTCCTCTTAGACCTGTCAGCGGCATTCGATCTGGTTAATCATAATATCCTATTCCGTTACCTAGCTAGCGATTCCCACTCCTGCATTAATGCTATAGCATGGATTACATCATTCCTGTCAAACAGAACGATGAGAGTCTTCTCATCTTCAGCAGCTGCGAGCCCTACGCCAGTGACCTGTGTAGTGCCCAAAGGATCATGTGTTTCACCTACCATGTACAATGCATTCACAAAACCTTTCTTCGATAAACTGGACTACTTGGGTTTCACATATACAAACTATGCTGAAGATATCCAAATACTTATCCCGATCACAGGAGACTATATCACAGACACGAATGCCTTAAATGCAATTTACCACACAATTCAAGCATGGATGGCCCAGAATGAGTTATGTCCTAATGACGATAAGACTGAGATGTTGATTCTGGGCAGACAAGCTAAACTTAAAAATATCTCACCAATGTACCAAGCCTTTAACATAGATGTAAACATTATCCCCACCGCCAAAGAAGCCAAGACCCTAGGAGTCTATCTCGATTCCGCACTCACACTCTCACAGCAAGTCAATGCTATCACTTCAACAGCCGCCTACACAGCTAAACTTATCACGGCCTGCAGACCCTATCTTACAGTAGAAAAACGTATCACCTTGGCAAGAGCACTTATCCTCTCTAGGATCGACTATTGCAACGCTATCTTTGCAGGCTCCTCATCCAAAATCATCCAGAAACAACTCCAGATAGTGCAGGATAATGCCATAAAAGCAGATTTAAATATCCCCAAATCAGAACATATCTCTTCCGTCAGAATAAATATTCACTGGTTATCAGTGAAGGACTGAATCAAATTTAAAATACTTATGTTGACACATAAATGTCTATCCAACAATGCGCCACGTTATCTCTCCAGCATGATAACTAGAAACCAATCATCCAGACCTACCTGCTCTGCTTACCTCAGGCAACAGACCATGCCCAGGTATAAAAGACAAAGAGCAGGTGGCTCAAGTTTCCCCGTGATGGCAACCAACTACTGGAATACCCTGCCACCAGATATAAAATTGGACCCTGCCCTACTCTCTTTCCGTAAAAACCTGGCTCTTTACTCAGGACTCCAAGTTACACTCGCCTTACCTGTAAGTAACATGTAATGTCCCGCACCCCTCACCCACCTGTAAGTAACCTGGCTTGACCTGCTCCTCACCACATAAGCCACCACAAGACCTGTAACCTTACCCCTAAATTGGCTTAATTTGTAACGCTAAGCTTTAAGTCTGCAACACCTGTGCTGCGTTATCCTGTAACAATATACTTAAGTTTGCCTCATTTGTGATCTGCATTATCTGTAACCATATTCTTAAGTTTATCAAAGCTGTAACCAGTCTCTTAAGCTGTTTGTATATGTAACAATATTCCTAAGAATGATGCACCCATATGCCTGAGCGTTAGATGTGCCATACAAATGTGATAATAAATAAATAAATATTAATTATGAATCGCATGCGCTTACCTTGTAACAATAAATATCTTGCGGTATATTAGCAGAAGCTCCTTCCTTAAATAGAGATTACGCCGTGTTGGCCGACACCTGTGTAATTGTAGGGTATTTTGTGGAGATTTGGGGCCTGACGGTATTTTATTACCGCCGAAAAATAACTTAGCAATAATCACTCTTTGTATTCAGATTTGGCCATGTGCAACAATAATACAATGGACATGCATTATTTCAGCACCCAGACCTGCATATTTGGTATACGTGGTTGGTGGTATTTTGGTGAGCATAATTCCCTTGTTTTATTTGTGGCCCCAATGTCCAGAATCCCTTATCTTTGCTTAGATTTTTCGTGTGATCACTAGAGAGACCTCAGACCTGCATTCTAGGAATACCACATTTTCCTGTGATAGTGTTGGTGTGCCACCATGGGCGAACTCACTGACTTATTTACGACAGAGAGCTATATGTGGTAGTCTTGTGGTAATTTCCACTACCTTATATACGGTAGGGAGCTATGTTCAGAGAGTCTCTCTTCCCGTTGGCTCATGTACCTCCAACAAGATATGCTACAGTCACTCACAATTATTCATACTGATTTTGACATGCACACATCTGTCTTAAAATGACCATTGCACTGTTTAAAAATCTCCCCACATCATCAGCATTGTAATGGTAAACAATAAACATCACCCGTCTGTTTTCAAATATTTTTCTGTATTATAAAAGTTGTATTTAAAAACGATCTCATTCTTTACAGAAATAAAATGGTACAGTCAAAGCATTGTCTGTGACACACTGCAAAGAGAGTGGCGGAGAACAGAACTCAAATTGCAACATTAGCACTTGATTAAGACACGGACAGGAATCCTACACTGACTGCATATTACCGTACACACTCAGCTCCCACACTTCTCATTACCTTATCTTTTTAGTTGTTCTCTTTGTGAATGTGGCTCTCTTGGATTAACTCCAGCAAAAAGGAACGCTTGCCTTCTCAAGCCGGGGTCATTGCCTGGAATTCTCAGCTTTTGCAGATAGGAATGCCTCAGCCAGTGGAAAGGTCCTTCTTTCAGCTCTCCCCAATCTCGACTGCAGCAGGACACAGGAATCTGCATTCAGTCAGGAGCCCCACAGCCAGGTCTTCTCCCCAATAGTGCAGAAAGATGTCTGCCTGTCTTTTTCCCTGATACTGCCCACTAAAACTTTCCTCTCAGCCCTCTGTATGACGTGTCCCAATGAAATCCATCATCTCTCATCCTCCTACTCTTCAACAATAGCTTCGCTTATACATTTGCAATTGTTGCAAATCTGACTTCCTTCTTCCTGCAGTTACTGTGCACAAAAACACGGAGAATCAGGCAGAGAAGAGAAGAAAAAATCTCTGCACACGCATTTAAATGGTTTTCAGAGTATGCCTAATTCTGCAGTGGAGAACACATTTTATTAGTGGGTTATGTTAAATAAGGTTTTATTAGTCAGGTTAATTGTTAATAGGTTAGCTGTTAATTTTCAAATGTGTCTCTAGCAATATAGGCATTTCAGGTGAAAAATAGTGTGCATTTTTAAATGAGCACGTGTGCTTTTAACTGTAAAAATAGATTTGCATCTTATATGTTAAAATCGTTTTTGACTGAATAGCCTGTCTTTCCTTGTTAATCTGGCAACCCATATAGCAATGCACCGCACCCTTGTGGTGGTGCTGCAAAAAAATTGTGCTACTTGTGCAGTATTGCTGTACTCTGTACTGTAACACGCCAAATATCCTTACAGTAATGGGATTCGAGTAGATCTCCTGAGGATGGCATGACTGATAGTATAAATATAAGCATCTAAGGTCTAAGCGATTTCTCGGCCGAAATAATATAGATGCCCTAAGGGCATATATGAAGTAAATCACCTGTTGTATATCAATGACTAGATGTCTAGTCAGGAATCATCTGAAGTTAGCACGCCAGCGACTTACTACAACAGTGTACTTTAGTTTCTGGAAGTGCGCAGCCATTGCATGATGAAGACAAAACAGCCTCTAATTTACAGCTAGCTCTATCTGATTTAGGTTTTGATCAAAGAATCTTTGTACCTACCCACGGCATGGGGCACACATTAGACTGGGTTTCTACCCTGAAGGTTGACACCAGGGAGATACCAGTGTTGCCATGCCCATGGTCTGACAATTTTTTCATAGATTTCACAATTCAGATGCAATTTCCCATGAAAATTTAAAGGGAGAAGAGCGGAACGAAGCCTTAAAGAAATCTTAAGAATATCTCATTGGAGCGAATCAAACCCTTGTTGAGCCTGTTGGCTGTCATTTCGGACCTGAACTCCTCTGACGAATTAGCAAAACTGCTTTCTACCAATCTGCATAATATCCTGAATACATTAGCTCCAGTAAAACAGAGAAAATGTAAGGACATGAGTAAAAACAACGCATGGTTCTCCCCTGAGCTAAAGAAGCTCAAAGCTTCAACACTTAAACTCTTTTATAAATGGAAGCTCAATCCCTCTCCTCCCGCGCTAGCAGCTTATAAAGAAGCTGCCAAAATGTACAGATTGACGATAGTCAAAGCAAAAAAAACCTCTTTCAATGCCAAAATACAGAACGCTCAATCGGATGTCTAATAGCTATTCCGGATTCTAAAGGAGCAAGAAACTACTCACCAACTCCCCCGCCCTCTCCCCCGACTCCTCTCATTTAGTTTGGAACGCAGACTGGTGTTCTGCGATACAAGACGCCATGCAGGGAAAGTTGAATAATATCATGGGGGAGGTTGATAAAAAAGAAAGCTGGGCAAACTATAGTAGAAGGAGAAGATCTTATAGGGACCTCGTCCCCATGCCCCTCTATCCCCCAATTCAGCTTTAATGCTATGACTGTCACCGAATTAAGTACCATAGCAGAACAGCTGAAGTCCACCAAGTGTCTGGGCGACCCGTGCTCAGCGGTCATAATCAAAACCTGCCCTCCTGGGCTACTAGAAGCAATCTGTAAATTCGTCAACCTCTCTTTTATGGAGGGCTTGGTGCCTCAAGACCTGAAGAAGGCTTGGATAACCCCGATCTCAAAGAAACCTAGTTACCTGTTGATTGCCCTCTTAACTACAGGCCTATCACCAACACACCTTTCCTATAAAAAATCTTAGACCGTGTGGTGTACATTCAAATCACAGCGCATCTCAAAAAATTCCCCATCCTTAACAATCACCAATCTGGTTTCAGACAAGGGTTCGGGACTGAGACTGCGCTACTTGAACTTAAAGCCAGGCTCATGGACCGGATGGATGGGAATGAAGCTTCTTTGTTGATGCTTCTTGACCTGTCGGCAGCCTTCGACCTGGTGGACCAGTCCATCTTGGTCACCAGGTTGAGGGAGGCTGCCAACCTCTCGCCAGTAGCGGTTCTGTGGACATCATCCTTTCTTAATAACTGTGAGAGTAGATTCTTCTTTGAGGAGGCAGTAGCTGCACCCACTGCATTGAAATACAGAGTTACGCAGGGGGCTTTTGTTTCCCCCTGCTTGTACAATATCTTTACTGCTCCCTTTTTTGATCTACTGGTTGAAGAAGGGGTTATGTTCACAAACTATGCAGACGACACGCAATGTGTCATATCCATCTCCGGGATCCATCATTCTGATGAAGCACGGCTTAATAGGATGTATGCTATTATTGAAAAGTGGATGGTTTTTAATAATCTGGCCTTGAATTGGAATAAAACCGAGCTACTCATGGTCGGAATCCCTAATACGATTAAGAAACTTGGCGCTGCCTATGAACATTTTTATATTGGTGACTCTAAAATCTCTGTGCAGAAGAAGGTCAAGACCTTAGGAGTCATTTTCGATCAACATCTAAGCATGAATGCCCATGTGGGGAGCTTGGTACCATCATCTGCCTACTATATTAAGCTCCTCTCGCATCTGAAAACTTTTATCATTAAAGCCAATGCAGTAACTATTGCGAGAGCTATTGTGGGGGCTAAATTGGACTACTGTGGTAGTTTACTTGTTGGTATTAATAAAAAAGACTGCAATAGACTTCAGGTTGTCCAGAAGAGGGCAGTGCATGCAGTGGATGGTCTTGGAAGAAGAGACCATGTCTCAGCTGAGAGACGCGCTCTGCATTGGCTCCCTGTTGAGTCAAGAATTTGCTTTCGATTGCTTACCATCACACATAAATGTTGATTAGGTCTTATGCCTGTGTACCTCCGGGAGCTCCTAACTGAAAAAAAGCAAAGGAGAGTATTGAGATCCAACAATCAGGAGCAAATGAATATTCCGAGATGTAGGACTGTGAAGGCCTCAAAGGGTGCCTTGCATCTTGCAGCCCCTAAAGTCTGGAATGACTTACTGATGGAACTTAGTGTCCACGGATCTCTTTAAGAGAAATCTGAAAACTTTCCTGTTTACCTAATCTCGCCTTTTAGACCTAAGAGACTTACCCCATAACGCCTACCCACACTGTTCTTCGTTTGTTTTGCGTCTGTTGCGCCCTCAAGCCTATAGGTCTATGGCCTGCGCAATACAAATCCAAAGTAAAGTAAAGTAAAGTGTATTAAGAACTAAAGATAATGAGTGCAAATGTATTATACTTGCATGTCTTAACCGGCATTATGGAAACTCCAGATGAGCAAATTTGAAGGGTCCTAATGACCTAAGGTCCTTGTCTGGCCATCTGTGTGTTTAGGCAATTCACAGAAACATGGGACCTAATCACTATTGAGGCCAAATATAAGATTAGTCGAATGGTCGCGTTTGCAATATTCAAATAACATACAGAAAATTTAACCTGTTGTAGTAATATACAGTTCTAAATAATATGAAAGCTGATAATGAAGAGAGAGTACAGATATCAGCCAAGAAAAACACGCATCTCATGTTACTTATTTAAACCTTCAGTTGTGCAACGTAGTAAACAGATGCATTTGGATGCTAAACATCTCAGCAATCGCATAATATCCCTCCACGTTTGCTCAATTTGGCTTTATACAGTCCTATGAATCTCATATCACCATTGTCATCCATCTGATGACAAATCTGTCAATGTTGTGAGAGGGGTAATCTCTGATCTTGACTGCTTAGGCTGTGTAGATGTTCCCGATCGGATCCTTAAAGGTTGAATAGTGCAACCAACATATATTTTGTTACAAATGCAAATTATAGCATAAACCACATGAGTGGTTTTACAATTATTAAAATCTTTTATTTTGATTGTGGTGTCTGTTTTGTAAGTGAATAGTTCAGTATCCTGGTGTGCATACTGACACATACTACAGGTGCCACATGTGTGGAACCCTTTGGGTGTTCGCAACCAACTACTGCCACCAATTGTTTGGCTGCCGGAAAAATCTAGAAATGAGGGGCACAAGTTTTTTATGACCTCGGCCCTACTATATACAAATCTTGGTTTGTAAGATATGTGAAATTTGGGGTCTGTATCCATAAATGTTTCTGTACATTTTGGTAAAGATTGTGTGCATCATTTGAGTATTGTGTAACAATATCTACATTCTGGTTAATGTCCTCGATAGGCTTGGGTGTACATTGTAAAAAATCTATCCTACTGCGTTTTTCAATTTTGTAACGGGATAATGTTATAATGTCACATTCTTTAGTGAATTGCATATCTTCGCTGCAATTCCTCCGTGCCCTATGGAATTCTCCACCAGGTATATTATTGATGATAGCCCTCCTTTGGCAACTGCTAGCATGTAAAACAGAATTTACTTCTGTTGGCTATGCGAAAAGTATTTGTTTCAATACTGGAATTTTTGATGTAATATGTCAATCCAAAAAATCAATATAGCTCGAATCACAATTTCCTGTCAGGGTGATACCAAATTGATTGTGGTTCAGGTAGTCAATATATTGATTAAACGTCTCAGGTGTGCCTTTCCAGATAATAAGAATATCATCGATATATATCCTTTACACATAATTACATTATGGTCGAAGGCCTTGTTCGTTAAAGCATGACTGTCTTCATATTCTGCCATAAACAGGTTTGCCAGTGAGGGGGCAGATTTTGCCTGCATGGCTACCCCACTCGTTTGCATGTGGTAGGTAACATTGAAGATGAATGCATTGTTCTCAAGAAAGAATTTAAGAAAGGATTTCAGCACATCAATATGTAGATAGTATAAAGCAGAAAAACCTCCAAATGTGTAATAAATTGCCGGAATGGTCAATAGAAGTGTATAAGGCAGTCACATCTAATGTACATAGTAACCAGTCATCCTGTCAACAATGTCTGCTAGGAATAATAATACCCGAGTAGTGTCTCTTATGTACGAAGGTAATTTGAGTACTTGCTCTTTTATAGCATTGTTTATATACTGGGACACACCTACCGTTGCCCAGCCTATACCATTAACTATTGGTCATACTGGTGGAAGAACTTCAAAAGGTTTATGAATTTTAGGCAGACAATAGAGTGTAGGCATAACGGGTTTCGTAATGTACTACTTTCTTGGTTGGATTGAACAGTAATTTGGTATAACAACCCGGTGATTCCAGATGTTTCAGGCCTATATTAATGTAGTCTATTCTGTTCATTAGCACCACATTGCCTCCTTTGTTAGCTTCCTTTATAACAATGTTGGCATCTTTGGTTAAATCAAGAAGAGCCCTTTGCTCAACTCTAGAGAGGTTATGAATAGTGTCCTTGTTGTGTTTTGGCCTATGATTTAAGTAATGATGAATATATATGATAACCGCTTGGTGAAAAGCATCAATAATATTTTCATTTGCCATCTGTGGAGTGAATTTAGATCTTGGTCTAAGTTCTGCCAATTTTAAGTTGCTAGCATGTAAATTGAGCTCAGAATTAATGTCTTCTTTACTAATCGGAGTTGTCGATGTGAGAGACATCAAAAGATGGGTATTCTCAATATCTTCTATAGTGAGTTGGCTGAAAGGTCTCGCTGGTGGTGTTGTAGTAAAAGTATGGGGTTTATTAGCAAAAAACCTCTTTAACTTAAGCTTTCTAATACATTTGAAAAAATGTATTTGGAAATCAGTGTAATTTGTGCCCTGTGTGGGGGCAAATGAAAGTCCTTTATTGAGAACAGACTCCCCGTACCTCTTTTTCTATGTTTAAGGAACTTAGGGTTGGTCACCCTTAGTTACCTACGGTTATCCAGATGTGGACCCCTTGCTCACTGTGCTCAGAGAGGCACAGCTCAACCTCAGCTAGGCCGAACCATGTGTCTTGGGTTGCTGTTGGTACTCTTGTTCAAAGGAGGAATGCCTAGCATTTCGGTGCTAGGCTGCTCAAGTGGGCGGGACAAAGACTGATATGCAAATGCATATTCCTCCTTTGCAAAAGGTACAATGAGCTTAAATGTGGCTGCGGACTCTCAAGTGGGCACCTTCCCATAGAACACGTAATTAAACCGTGTTCGTTCCCACAGAGGGGCGCCTGTACCTCTTTTTCTTTGTAATTAAACTACGTGTTCACCAAACACATTTTTTCAACAAAATTAGTGTCAGTTCAAGCAGCTTACCAGAGTAAATAGTCTGACTGTAAACTTCAAGCTCCTTATAACCAACACAAGGCGTCTCAGAGATGTCTTATAAAACGGTAACGACCCACCGAAGAATGCGCACCAAGCTACTCGCTTGTTTGAAACTTTGAGAGAAACTCCAGGCAAAATGTCAACTGCTCCACTGTGAGACCATGAGACAGCACTTCCAGGCACTCAGCTACAGTGCGATCGCTAGGGTACGCAGATTCCTTTTTTATGGCAGTTCCAGATCGAGTGGGAGGGAGCAGCTCGAGCAGCCAATAGAATGAATGAAAGTTGTTCTCCATGCCAATGGGAGTAACGAACCAGGCCACTCCGCACAAGTGAACCCGAAAAGTTGAAATACACGGCAGTGAAACAATTCACAGACTAGTGTTCCCCATAGCTAGACAGCACTCGCAGGCACACAGCTAGGGCTCAGGCACTCAGCTGTTGACTTTTTGAAAAGATGTGTAGTTCTGTTGTTTCATTAACTAGTAGCGCTAGTGTGTGTGGAGGCTGAACTGTGGATTGACTTCAATTTTGGAACTGAAACGCTTTCCCATGGATGTGTAGGCATTACCACTGGAGCTGAGTGGCGTCTGCTCACTCTAAAAGGGCAAGTTTGTATAAACTGTTGGGTCTCTGAAGTATGTTTTCAACCACAAACTAGTTCTTCTTAAAGCGACAGGAACCTTGGAAGTGCACAAGTGATAGCCCTCCGACTGCTGAAAGGGCTAAGTGGGGGTGACCAAGGGATCATTCCTATACTACCCTTGAGCCCATAATACATTGGCTCTGTGAGGCACTTGGCCCTTCAGCCACCCCACTAGAAGTCCCCAAAACATCAAACATGTGTCCTACATACTGCTTACTTACTATGTATCCACCCATGCACATTCACAAAACACCACCTCTTACTAACAATGTATTACAAATCAGAGATTCAAACAAACATTTGTTGCCTTACCAAGCAAACAGCACGTACATGAGAAATGTTATACTGGTAGCAATAAAAAAGGTGACTTTTGTCATCCATTTATTATATTACGCCTTCCTCATGCCCAATGATCTGTAATCTAAACACAGGCATCATTTAGTGTACAATCCTGGAAAATACATATATTTGTTTAATTATTAATTTGAAGGATAGACGGGAAATATAATTTCTCTATGATTTAACAAGAGTGTGGTGAGTAGATGAAACAGTTAAACTAAGTGAATCAAAATAAGGGTACACCCCACTTGGCTGTAGAGATAAGGTATGACAAAGTCGAAAGACACTGACTTAATGAGATCAAAGTCAAATTTGTATTAGGATACACATGATCTTCATCTGATGTAGTGGCCACAAGTGAAAATTCAAAGTGGTGGGTATTAATAAATGGACCAAACTTCAAAAAGCAAGAGAATCGGGGGCGTGGCTTGAGGTGCCGGCAATGCAGTTGCCTCCTTCAGGGCCTCTAAGGGACGCCCGAGTTCTCATCAAAACGTGCCCGTGGTTGAGCTTGTAGAGTGAAAATAAGGCACATAGCGGATGGTGGGATATGCCAGTGAAATTGAGGGACAGAACCGGAGAGAGTAAGCCAGCAAGACCGGCGTAGAAACGAGGCACCTATCCACTCTCCGCACGCTACTCCAAAATGGCGCCCATCATCCCACACTGAGGGGAGGTCCCTCGGCTAACTGAGACCTGGTGTCCCAGCATCTATGGCGGCCCCCCGGGGCTCCTGACCCAGACGCAGCACCTGTTGGCCATCTGACCCCCCCAGAACAGGATCGGGGGGCCACGGGAGAGGAGCCAAGCGACTTGTAAGCCCCGGGCGCAACGTCCACCAGCGGGGAGCGGGGCTTCTAGAGCCATAGCCTGGAGGGGCTGAGTAACAGAAATATGGTGGTTTCCATGGAACAAGATCGGACCCTCACAGACGCCGGGAGAGCGAACCGCCTTGGTATTAACCCCACATCTGGAAATGGGACCAGTGGAGAGAGAGGGAAGCCACCAGCATGGAAATGAGGGCTAGGTAACTAGCAAGGTGGCCGGGAGCGCATGAGCCCTTCGACTGTCCCCTAACCCTACACAGCAGCCCTAGCTGCAATCACGAAGGCGAGCCTCCCTCAGCTGCCCCGGAGATCAGGAAATGGCTGGTGAAACCGGAGCAGCCTCATACAGACAAGCCCTACCCTCAGCCCCTGCCTAGGACGCACACCATAACGTCCAGCAGAAGCACAAGGCTGCGCACACACAGAGTTCCAGTCGACTCCCAACATTAATGTTAAGACCTACAGCCAACCCAGAACACAGGCCCAGAAGGGGAGGGAGGAAGACATACGGGGGTTTCCCCTGCAGCACCTCTCCCCACCCATGACCCAGCTCAGTGGACCCCAACTATGGGCTGGGACCCCCCTCCCCCAAGCTCTACAGACTTTGGGGGAGAGGAGGAGCAGGGGCCCGCAGCCCCAGAACCACAGACCCCATATTAAGGGGTCCTAGCCCAAGCAACCCACCGCTGTACCGCACCGCTTGTCCCCCCTTCCCCCACCTGTCCAGCAACGACAGCGCCGCACACACCCACTTGGCACAGAAGCGTGCCCAGGATCAGCGGGGTTGGCGGGGGACCCAGAATCCAACAAGCTAAACACTTCGGACTGCAGGGAAGTGGAGTAGCCCGTACCCAAAGCGCAGGAGCCACAGCCCTCAAATTAAAGAGGACCCAGCCCAGCCCAAGCAACCCACAGCCCTATCACACCTCGTTTCCCCCAAGCCTGCCTATCACCGCCAACGCCGCGCACACCCACCTGACGCAGCAGGGCCCCCAGGATCATCGGGGACGGAGGGGGACCTTGAAGTCAATAAATCACAAACCGGGAACGTGAGAGACCAGGCCCCAGCATCCTAACCCCGCCCCCACATCCAGATCCGAGATGGCAAAGCACCTGAAGCCACACAAGGCGGGAGACATCACCCGCATGCTGCAGCCGCTGGAAAAGAATAAAAAAGCAGACTCTGGACGCACCACGACCCAATCCCTGAAGAGAGCACCAGGCCAATGGCCAACTAAAGACGACTTTCAAGCCCTCCTAGCGGACATCAACGTGGAATTCCGGAACTGCATGACTTAAGTTTCAGCTATGATAGAACACCTGGATAACAGGATGGAGGAAGTGGAGAGCAGGGAATGTGAAACAGCAAAACAGAAGATCAATCCCTGGCTCACGGGAGACCCGCCTGAAGTGATCACCAAGCTCCACTTTTTCTCTACCAAGCAGGAAATTATGTCGGCAAGTCGCACCCAGGGAGACCTAACTTTTCAAGTGGCTCTGCTACAGATTTATCAAGACTTAGTGGACTCAACAGTCCAGAGGCGCAGAGTCCTTAATCCTCTTTCGGCCTACCTCCAGGACCGGAAAATCAAATACTGGTGGCTTTTTCCAGCATCTCTCGAATTCTCGCTTGAAGGACAAACTCGCATCATCCACTCTCTGGAGGAGGCCGGGGGCATTCTATGAGGGGAATCGGCGACCCCGGGTGAAGATCTGTTGAGTCCCTCCCCGGCGAAAGGGACAGGTGGCACCCTGAAACCTCAACGAAAAGACTGGACAAAGATCCCCAAAGGTGGGGAGCCACCACTGCCACTGAATCACGCATGAACAGTCTCCCTGCGCATGGAAAAACGGCTTCCACCAACATGGAGCCAGCGCAGATCCTCTCTCACTGCTTGCAGGAACATAACCATGGGACTCGGGTGTCCTACGGCCTACCCCACCCAAGCACATGGAAACTTACCTCGGCCCAAGGTCACATGGGCCTAGTTTGGTTTTATTTTTGTTCTGGTTTTTCTCGGTTTCTGGTCAAGTTGGCGACCAGGTTTCAAAAGTTAAAACCCTGGTCACGACGGATGCGGAAGAACATCAATACATCAACACCACACCAGAAACTATGCTAGGGGCCTCATTACTAGTCCGGCGGTAACCTTGCCTGAAATTCCGGCAGGTTACCGCCGGACTCGTATTACCATTCCACCTCCGTGATTCCCGGAATTACCAGGGCATTATGACTCCGGTGACCGGGAATTCCGGAGGCGGAATTCGGTAACTCTCCATTCCCATTGAGTCCCAGTGGACTGGGAAGTGGAAACACCGACACCATCTCGTGATGGTGCCGGTGTTGCCACGTCCGCCTGCAGGCAGGTGGTAAACCCGCCAGGTCAGACCTGGCGGGAATGACACCTCCGCCTGCAGGACTCGAGATCACCCGGTATGGAAACAACGGTGGCGGCGGGTTTACCGCCACTGTTATTTCCATACCGGGTGACTCATAATGAGGCCCGTACATCTCTCTAAATGTCAGAGGCCTAAACTCGCCTGAAAAACGGTATCGACTTGTGGACCTTCATAACCCAGTGGTTTTTCTCCAAGAGGTGCACTTACTCCCAGCAGACTTCCCACGATTGCACGACAGAGCGTTCCCCAAGCAATTTCTGGCATCCAGCGGCCATAAGAGGAGCGGCAGAGCGATCCTGCTGGCGAGAGGGACTCCATTTATAGAACGAGAGGTCCTACAGAAACCAGAGGGAAGATGCATAACAGTTAAAGGGGAGCTATTCGGCCAATTGCATACCGTAGTCTCAGTCTACGGTCCAGACAAAAGCCAGAAAACATTTTTCACAGAGTTGGGAGTCTGCGCTTCTCCCCTTCCTGGAGGGCCAAGTAGTCATAGGAGGAGACTTTAATGGGGTCCCCAACCCCTTAACAGATAAATCAAACCACCCCACACCAAGAGACTTCAAAATCGCCCTGGGCCTTTGCCACTTGTTCAGAGCCCTGGGTTGGTAGACACATGGAGGGTCCTCCACTTGGAAACAACAGACTTCTCCTTTTTCTCCCATGTCCATCGTACCTCCTCCCAGATCAACATGCTGTTGGCCAGCCCCCAACTCCTCTCCTTTACCGATGAGGTGATGATAGGCACAAAGATTCTATCCGACGACGCCCCAATAATTTTAATGGCACAGATCTATGACCCTGACCCTCCCGGAAAACCACAATGGTCCCTATATGATCCGATGCTGCATGATATGGCATTGAGCGAAGACATAACGAAAGCGATCCACAACTACTTCAAGGAAAACCCCTTAGGCCCAACATCCACGGTCAGAGGGAGGCCATGAAAGCGGCCATTCACGGGGAACTGATCGCCCAGGCGGCGGCTTATAGGAAAAGGCGCAGAAAGCTCAAAGAGCAGCTAGAGATGGAGGTGGCCGCAGCCGAAAGGAACCTCAAGAAAGGAAGGTCGTCCAAAGTGGTCAAAGCACATCGGATGGGCCGCACTAAATTGGAGGCTCACTATGCTGAAGATACCACCCAGACCCTTATCAAAACAAAGCAATACTATTACGCCACTGGCAATAAAGCCAACAAACTATTAGTCAGCAAACTGGTGAAATTTCGGTGACAAAACTAGATTACAGCCCTAAGGGATCACGAGGGCTCCACCCACTATGGGAAGAAGCAAAGCTGCAACTGGCAACTGCCCACCAAATCGACACCATCACAGCCACTCCTCGTCCCCCAGAGCAACAGGAGCAATACATCGAACAAGCCACTCTCCCTCGAATATCAGAAACGGACAGGTTTGCACTAGACCTTCCCATCTCAACCGAAGAGGTAGATGCAGTGAAAAAAGCCCTGAAACCCAGAGCCCCTAGCCCCGATGGCTTTTCACCCAGGTTCTAAAAGGTCTTTAAGTCATCCCTTATCGGCCCCCTAACGGAACTCCTGAACTCATTCATAGAAACAGGCACTCTTAACGCCATCAATGCAAGAATCCACCACTATCATGCTGCTGAAGCCCAGAAAAGACCCAAGAGAATGCACCTCTTGCAGACCTATCTCGCTTCTCAACATAGACGCTAGCATCTATTCCAAGGTACTGGCAAACAGACTGGCGACGGTTCTCCCCTCCATCATCGACGCAGGCCAGACAGGCTTCACCAAAGGGAGGAGCACCCGCGACAACATCAGGCGTATCCTTAACATCATTGAGGTGGTAGAAGAAAACTGACAAGAACTAACCATGATCCCACTGGACACCACAAAAGCCTTCGGTCGGATCGATTGGGCATTCATGCACCTTACCTTGGAAGCCTTCCAATTCGGCCCAATATTCCGTAAGATGCTGTTGGCCAACTACATGGCACAAAAGACCTCCCTAAGGATAAACCGAAAGCTGTCAGCCTCTATCACCCTCTCTTGTGGGACGAGACAGGGATGCACACTCTCCCCACTGATCATCACACTAATAATGGAGCCATTCGCACAGAGGAGCTGCAAGAACAATGCCATAACTGGTATGGAACTGAAAGGGGAACAATTCAAGGTATTCCTCTACGCAGACAATGGGATGCTCTCACTCACCAACAGTCAGACTTCTCTCCAAGCAGCCATGAGGGAACTGGGGGCCTTTGAGCCGGTAGCAGGCTTCGCAATCAATTATGCTAAGTCAGAAGCGCTGGGGGTAAACATGGCCGATGAGGCTATCAATCGGCTCTGGGGGACCTGTCCATTGAAATGGAGCTCCACTTCGACGAGCTATCTTGGGGTACATATTAGGGCGAATCCCAAACAGCTATATACAGCGAGCTCCCCCCTCCCTCTTTAAAAACCTCGAAACTGACTTTAAGAGATGTGAGAAGTGGGAAATCTCGCTCATTGGAAAAGTCACAGCTTACAAAATGAACCTTCTGCCCAGGTTCCTGTACCACGGTTCAAACCTACCAGTACAGATCCTAGGAAAACCCCTCAAACAGCTACAAAAGCAGCTCTCAAAATTCATATGGAAAGGGGGCAAGTCCCCAATCCCGCAAAAAGTAATGACTGGAGCGGCCAAATGGGTCAGAATGGGGGCACTTAATCACCACAACTACTATATTGCGGCCCAACTTACTAACGCATTCGCATGGGCCAAGAACTCTAGTTCCCCCAAGCGGACACGTATCAAACAAGCCAGGAGCTCCCCCTCCCCATTAGGTGCTTTGATGCACATCTCAGGCAGGGCACGCTGGCACTGGGCAACACTACTCTCCTCAACTAGAGCCACTCTGAGTGACTGGGCGCTCCGGAAGAAGAAGCTTCCCGGTGTACTGAGCCCTGTCAACCCGATCTTTCAAAACCCAGACTTCTCCCGACGAACCTTAAAAATTGGACTCAGGGGGGCCTCCAAACCCTCTCCCAACTGTACGAGAGCAGCACCCGCTGACGTTTGAGGAGTGCAAGAGCTGCTTTTCCCTAGCAGAAACAGACAGATTCACATACACTCAAATCCGGCACTGGATCTCTCAAGCAGCAGTCAAACAAGGAGCCACGAGGGAGCTCTGCTCCCTGGAGATGGCACTGGAGGAGGGCCCTGTGATGCTGGAAATGCATCAGAGGGACAGGGCCTCTGAATCCTTGTCCTTTTCTGCCTTTTATCGTGTGTTCTGTTATGTTTTCTGCCCAGGAGTCCATTTGCGACTCCTGGCAGTGCAGCTCTCTCTTTTGGTTTGGTGAACAGACCCATGGGATACCCTTATGGCACCCCTGGGTAGGGGTACAACCCTGTGCCCCTAGTGTATGTTTTTGGGCACCTGTGGGTGGCCCACAGAGCAGGGTATGGGCTGGTGGCAGCTCCATGCTGAATTGGACAGGTGCTCTGGGTGTCCTCCATTTTGGGATACCCAGGCCCTGCCATTGGGATCAGTTGATTCCTGATAGAAAACAAGATGGCCCCTGTGGCCTCTTGCTTTCTATGGCCTGTTGTCTTGTTTTTCCCAAAGTCCTGGGAAGCCCTGACTCTGTCCCTTCCCCCTGACTGGCTGTTGGGTGGAAGTTCCATATATGGTGTTGTTGTGAAGGCCCAGCTAGACTGACTGGAGCCTTCCCTTTGACTGTATGTTGTGGGTACCTCCTGTGGGTGGGACCTGGGTGAATGGAGTGTGTGACCAATATACACTTCTTGTTGTGGTTGTCTGGTTTCTGGCATGTGAGACAAAGACTGAGACAGCCCTGCCCGAAACTGGCCTGAATGCAGTGTGTAGTGTTGAATGGCTGGGTACTTGTCCCAATCCACATTCCTTGTTGTGAGTGTCTGAAAGGGAGGAGTGTGGCCTGAATGCACTGTGTGCCTGATTGGCTGACTGACTGCATGAATGCCCTTCTGTGTGATTGGCTGCTGTGTGTGTGCCAGCAGTGTGGATGAGAGACAGAATAGTATATCTGGGGACCTCTCACCACTGGAGATGGTTCAGGAACGTTCAGGAACGTTCAGAAGCATTCAGAAGCTGAGTCTCCACTCAAGAGTAACTGGATTTGCTGATCCTCGACGTCCAGCTGGAAGAAGAAGACTTGCTGTGGCATTTGCTTCGACAGAAACTGAAGGTTGTCGAAATCGTCGAGGACTGACCCGAGAGAGGACCTGGCTAGGCGCCCTCTTCCCGTGCTCCGAGGGACCATCGAGCACCGCTGAATCTTCGCCGAAGCGCCCTGGAAGTCAGACCCTCGAAAGGCTGCCGACCCGAGACGGGACCGCCGAGGAGATCGAAGTGAAGCACCCGGACATCGACGCTGTCGAAGTCCATTGCCGTCGACCAGGGTTCGCAGGTCTGTGTAACCGCTGGAGGCCCGTCGAAGTTGTGTTGCCCAGCCGTGGGAACCACTTGACGCCGTGCCGCCGACGACCGGAGCCGTCCGCTCCTTGCCTAAGAACATTTGCCTTGAAGGACTCCCTCGTCCGCATCGTCGACCGCTTTGTCCCGCCGGAGAAAGTCGAGGACGACCAACGCGCCGAGGAGAATCCGCCGGTGGGTTTCCCGCCACCTCACGACCCCAAAGACTCGAGCGACTCGACGCCCTTGCTGGGCTTCCGTCTCTACAATCTTTGCGGTCCAGAACTATTGTCATCGAGGTGCCCCGCACACCTCCGCCTTGCAGGACGCCGACGCCCCGACACCGACGAGCACCGCTCGGACGAAGCTGCCGCCTCTCTGACATCGTTCTACCTCGTTTGTCGACGGACGTTCGACGCCCCGTGCCTCCCGCTTGAAAGGGAAGGCATTCAAGAAGGGCCGTCGATTCCCCGTCGCCGAACCCCGAGGTCTTCGACGTTTCTCGACGCCACTCGACGATCCGTGACTCCTGCCTTAAAGGGGGTCATTCAAGAAGGATCTGTCGACGCCTCTCGAAGAACTCGACTCCACCAGGTACATTGGGGGGGTAAAAACATTGCAGGAGAGAATAAGACTATTGAACAATATATGGACTGGGCTTGTGTTATATCTCTTTATTTTACAGGTTGCCCAGGTGGGGGGATCTCCACACAGAACTGTGTCCAGTAGCGAGGGCCAGTATTCTGCCTATTGTTTCAACCATCTTTTATCTCTCCTCTCTCTATTGCTGGTTTCCTTCTTATTGATCTGTGTGCCATTTCTACAGTATTGTGAATGCACTTTAATGAGGTCTAATATTAGTGGTACCACTTTAGAATTGTAGATAATTACCATTGCTGATTTTCCTGAGCACAAAGTGCGTTATTGTGATAAGTGTACATAACCCTTGAATATTAATTATATAAAGACTGTGTTTTCAGTAATACAGTGTGTGGACATTCCTTTGTGGGGGCTTGGGGATACACTGTACTTAAGAACCAGCCTGCATCACCTCCTGAGAAGCTAGGCCTTGATTGCTCGCCCATAGCTACCGTATTAGAGAATCTTGGCTGGGGTCCTCTGTGCCTCTCCTCTACCATATAGAGAGCAGAAGTACAGACCCCCCCACCGGTCTTTACAAAGCTGGTGGCCAGCGGTGGGATGCTTATGGTTTTAAGACTCAGTGTATAACCGTGCCACTTACAAAATATCCGCACTTTTATTAGATTAAGGTTCGGGTGTGTTCCAAATAACTGCATTACAAGCAATGGAGCCCATTGCAAATGGTAAATTGACTCGGATGAGCTTAGAGGCTCTCCAGAGTGCTTGTGAAGCCAGGGAGTTAGACTTTGTGGATAAGTCTAGGGCTGAGCTGATAGCTGCCCTGGTGGACTACCAGACTGATGGTGAAACCCTTGATGAAGGGGGGGATGCAACCAGTGAGGACTCTGCCCCTGGGGTTGTCACTGAATCTGTTTCTGGGAATGCCACCATTCCTGCTGCCTCTGTTCCAAACCCCAGCAATTCCATGGAACTTGAGTTATTGAGGATGAAGTTAGCCTTTGAATATCGCAAGTTGGAAATAGAAGCTGAGCTTAAGAAAGAGGAGCTGGCACAGCAAGTGGAACTCAAGAATAGGGATCTTGAACTCAGAAATAAGGACCTTGAACTCAAAAGCCAGGACACTGAATGTCAGAGAATCCAGCTAGAGAAAGCTAGAGTGGAGACTTCAGCTAGATCCAGTGAGAGTGTCAGGTCCCCAGCCACCAAGTTTATGAAAGATTTGGTTGGTGTGTTTGTGGAGGGTTCAGATATCCTCCAATGGATTGAAGCGTTTGAAATGGCTTGTGCAATTCATGATGTAGATAAAAGAGATTGGGCTAAGTGTTTGTTAAGCAGAGTGCCTCAAACTGGATATGACTGTATTCTGAAGCTGAGTGTGGAAGAAAGGGGTCAGTATGAGTGTATGAAGTCTGCTTTGATTGCCAAGTTTGGCAAGACACCTACCCAATACCTTAAAAGGTTCAGGGAATTTAAGAAAAGAGAGAATGTGTCTTGGGTTGACTGGGTGAGTACTGCGCACATGAACATGATGGGGTGGATTGATGGATACAAGGTGAAAACTTTTGTTGAGTTGTCCCACCTCTTGTTTTTTGAGCATTTTTCTGAAGCCTGTTCACCAGAGCTGCGTCAGTATGTGGCTGACCAGAACATTTTGGACCCCTTTAAGCTGGCTAGGTTGGCTGACAAGTGGGTCTCCCACCGGGTGTCCCCTAAGGACTCCAGTGGGAAGGACAAGGACAAAGAAAAGGGGGCCTCTCAGAAAGCTGAGGAGTCCCAAAAGCAGTCACAGTCGGGTAAACCAAAACCTTCCTCTCCTAAGACCCAAAAATCTAGTGGGGATAAGTCCTCTGTGGGTGGGAATAAGAGTAGTGGTCCACCTGCTGCAAAGCAGGTTCCCAGTGGTTCCAGTACCGTACCCCGCACTCCTGGCACTTGTTGGGATTGTGGGGCTCTGGATCACAAAAGGGGTGACCCCAAGTGTAAAGGTAAGGCACTTGGAGTACAGGCTGTCAGCCTGACCTACCCTTACCCCGTGTCTGAGGTGGAGGCCACTGTCCTCCCCTCCTCTACAGGAATCACATTTGGTGCTCCGGTAGAGATTTCCTTAGTGTCCCTTGGGGCCTGGGACCAGTACGCAGAAGTACTGGCAACTATCCCGCAGAACACCCGTAGGTTTTTGAGAAGTGTCCTCTTGAATGGCCAGCCTTCTACTGGTTTGAGAGACACTGGGGCAAGCATGACAGTGGTGGACAGGACCCTGCTCAAGCCAGAGGACTATGAAGGTGCTCCTCTGCAAACCACCAGATTAGCTGGTGGGCCTCCCAAATTATCACCTGTAGCCTTAGTCACACTCATGATTGGAGACAAGACAGCAAAGCTTCCTGTCCTGGTTCAGGACAATGTCCCTGCTAACATTCTGTTAGGAAATGATCTAGTAGAGTTGGGGTTGATCTCGGATGGTCTTCCCATGACTGCTGCTGCAGTCACTAGGTCACAGGTGACACCGGGTCTGGCTGTGAGTCAGGTACCCGAGCCAAAGGCGAGGCCTAAGGCAAGAAGAAGGAAGACCAAGAAGACCACCTCTGTGGAGGGAGTACCTTCTCTTCCTGCTGTTCCGACAGCACCCATTGGGATCCATGCTCCGGACGGGCTGGGTCCAGTGGAAAACCCAAACTCAACTCCTGTGGGAGAAGAGACAGAAGACTCTCCTGTGGGAGAGGTTCTTAACCCGGAGGAGCACCCCGACCTTCAATGCTTGTTAGCTGAAGGGGGACCCTCCCGGGCAGACTTCTGTAAAGGACAGAGAGAGTGCCACTCTCTCGAGGGTCTGAGGAACCAGGCCCTGTCCCAGGCACAAGGTGAAGTGCCTAGGACATTCAAGATTTATTGGGAGGGTGAGCTCCTTGTTAGTGAGCCCACTAAGCCTGAACCTGGTGCCCGCAAGAGGTTGGTGGTACCCCAGGTTTACAGGCCCTTCCTACTGCAGTTGGCGCATGAGGTGCCCTTGGCTGGTCATCTTGGGACTAAGAAGACTAAGCAGAGGCTCTCTGCCCATTTCTACTGGCCACGGATGGGAGTAGAGGTGGAGTCCCACTGCAGGACCTGCCCCACTTGTCAGTTGTCTGGCAAGACTGGAGGCAGGGTCATTGCCCCACTGCAGCCATTACCAGTGGTTGGCACACCATTTGAGAGGGTGGGCATCGACATCGTCGGTCCCCTTGACCCTCCCACTTCAGGTGGACATCGGTTCATCCTGGTCTTGGTAGATCATGCCACCAGGTACCCTGAGGCAATACCCCTTCGGACTGTTACTGCCAAGGTGGTTGCCAGGGCTCTCCTGGGCATTTTCACCCGTGTTGGATTCCCCAAGGAGGTTGTCTCTGACAGAGGGTCCAACTTCATGTCTAGTTACATGAAAACCATGTGGAAAGAGTGCGGGGTAACCTACAAGTTCTCCACCTCTTACCACCCCCAGACCAATGGTCTGGTTGAGAGATTTAATAAAACTCTCAAGGGCATGCTAGGTGCTTTGGAAGAGCCCCTAAGGAGGAAATGGGATCTCCTCCTGCCATGCCTGCTGTTTGCTTACAGAGAGGTACCTCAAGAGGGTGTTGGTTTCAGCCCCTTTGAGTTACTCTTTGGACATCCCGTGAGGGGGCCCCTCGCCTTGATCCGAGAAGGCTTGGAAGCCACCCCTCCAGGTCCCGCCAAGCAAGTGGGGGACTATGTGTTAGGCCTCAGGCGGAGGATGACACAAATGATGGGTCAGGCAACAGCAAATCTCAAGGCCAGCCAGGAATTGAATAAGTACTGGCATGACCTGAAAGCTTCGCAAGTGGATTGGACTCCGGGGCAGGAAATCCTTGTGATGGAGCCTACCAAGCCTAGAGCTTTGGCAGACAAGTGGACTGGACCCTTCAGGATCATCTCCAAGATGGGCGAAGTCAATTATCTGGTTGACATGGGAGCCTCTGGGGTAGCCCCCCAGGTATTCCATGTCAACAGGCTCAAGCCTTTCCACAGGCGAGCGGAGGTCTCATGTCTCTTGCTAGCTTCAGGGCAAGAGGAGGATGAGAGTGAGCCCCTTCCTGATTTGCTGCATAGCAACCCTCAGGATGGCTCAGTGGAGGGAGTACAACTCTCTCCAGATTTGACAACAGAGCAGCAGAGGGCCTGCAGGGCTTTGCTCCAGCAGTATGCCTCTCTGTTTTCACTGACACCGGGCCTTACACCGTGGTGTAAGCACGAAATTGACACTGGTGACAGTGTGCCTGTCAAAAGCAGGTGCTACCGTATGTCAGATACCGTCAAGAACCACATCCAGGCTGAGGTCGCCAAGATGTTGGATCTGGGTGTTATTGAACCCTCAACCAGTCCCTGGTCCAGTCCAGTGGTCCTTGTCCCCAAGGCAAGTTCCCAGGCGGGTACCAAAGATTGGAGGTTCTGTGTGGACTACCGAGGAGTCAATGCCGTCACCAAAACTGACGCGCACCCATTGCCCAGGGCTGATGAGCTCGTGGACACCATAGGTGCTGCCAAGTTTGTGAGCACCTTTGACCTTACCTCAGGCTATTGGCAAATAGCTCTGACGGACCATGCCAAGGAAAATACGGCTTTCTCAACACCTGAGGGACTCTACCAGTTTAGGGTCATGCCTTTTGGGTTGAAGAATGCCCCTGCCACCTTCCAGAGATTGGTCAACCATGCGCTCAGTGGGCTGGAAGCCTTTTGTGTGGCTTACTTAGACGACATTGCCGTCTACAGTTCCACCTGGGAAGAGCATTTGACACATCTGGATAAGGTGTTGCAGGCCTTGAAAGGGCTAACCTCACTATCAAGGCCACCAAGTGCCAGATAGCTCAGGGGAAAGTTACCTATCTTGGTCATGAGGTAGGAGGGGGTCAAATCCAACCTCTCTCCAGTAAAGTACAGGATGTACAGAACTGGGAGACTCCCACTACTCAAACCCAGGTGAGAGCCTTTTTGGGCCTCACTGGGTACTATCGCAATTTCATGGCAGACTATGGAACCATAGCTGCACCCCTGACAGCGCTAACTTCGCCCAAACAGCCTAGGAAGGTTAATTGGACCGAAGACTGTCAGAGGGCCTTTGATGGCTTGAAAGAAAGTCTGTGTAGGGCACCTGTGTTGTGTGCGCCTGACTACAGCCGACCCTTTATCGTCCAGACGGATGCCTGCGACACCGGAATTGGAGCTGTCTTGTCCCAGTTAGATGACAAAGGGAGAGAACATCCTATCATATTCATCAGTAGACAACTCAAGGGTAGAGAACTTAGGTGGGCTACTGTTGAAAAGGAGTGTTTTAGCATAGTTTGGAGCCTTAGGCGTTTTAGGCCCTACCTTACGGGGTCTACCTTCAAGGTCCAAACAGATCATAAGCCCCTGAAGTGGCTTATGCAGATGAAGGGTGAGAATCCGAAATTGCTCAGGTGGTCCATTAGCCTGCAAGGGCTAGACTTCACCATAGAGCACAGACCAGGGAAGAGTCACGATAATGCAGATGGCCTTTCCAGAAGGTATGCTGACCGTCTGGATGAGGGTGTCTATCCCGTGGGAGATTAGACACCCTCCACCTCAGTCTGGGGGGGGCGACTGTGATGCTGGAAATGCATCAGAGGGACAGGGCCTCTGAATCCTTGTCCTTTTCTGCCTTTTATCGTGTGTTCTGTTATGTTTTCTGCCCAGGAGTCCATTTGCGACTCCTGGCAGTGCAGCTCTCTCTTTTGGTTTGGTGAACAGACCCATGGGATACCCTTATGGCACCCCTGGGTAGGGGTACAACCCTGTGCCCCTAGTGTATGTTTTTGGGCACCTGTGGGTGGCCCACAGAGCAGGGTATGGGCTGGTGGCAGCTCCATGCTGAATTGGACAGGTGCTCTGGGTGTCCTCCATTTTGGGATACCCAGGCCCTGCCATTGGGATCAGTTGATTCCTGATAGAAAACAAGATGGCCCCTGTGGCCTCTTGCTTTCTATGGCCTGTTGTCTTGTTTTTCCCAAAGTCCTGGGAAGCCCTGACTCTGTCCCTTCCCCCTGACTGGCTGTTGGGTGGAAGTTCCATATATGGTGTTGTTGTGAAGGCCCAGCTAGACTGACTGGAGCCTTCCCTTTGACTGTATGTTGTGGGTACCTCCTGTGGGTGGGACCTGGGTGAATGGAGTGTGTGACCAATATACACTTCTTGTTGTGGTTGTCTGGTTTCTGGCATGTGAGACAAAGACTGAGACAGCCCTGCCCGAAACTGGCCTGAATGCAGTGTGTAGTGTTGAATGGCTGGGTACTTGTCCCAATCCACATTCCTTGTTGTGAGTGTCTGAAAGGGAGGAGTGTGGCCTGAATGCACTGTGTGCCTGATTGGCTGACTGACTGCATGAATGCCCTTCTGTGTGATTGGCTGCTGTGTGTGTGCCAGCAGTGTGGATGAGAGACAGAATAGTATATCTGGGGACCTCTCACCACTGGAGATGGTTCAGGAACGTTCAGGAACGTTCAGAAGCATTCAGAAGCTGAGTCTCCACTCAAGAGTAACTGGATTTGCTGATCCTCGACGTCCAGCTGGAAGAAGAAGACTTGCTGTGGCATTTGCTTCGACAGAAACTGAAGGTTGTCGAAATCGTCGAGGACTGACCCGAGAGAGGACCTGGCTAGGCGCCCTCTTCCCGTGCTCCGAGGGACCATCGAGCACCGCTGAATCTTCGCCGAAGCGCCCTGGAAGTCAGACCCTCGAAAGGCTGCCGACCCGAGACGGGACCGCCGAGGAGATCGAAGTGAAGCACCCGGACATCGACGCTGTCGAAGTCCATTGCCGTCGACCAGGGTTCGCAGGTCTGTGTAACCGCTGGAGGCCCGTCGAAGTTGTGTTGCCCAGCCGTGGGAACCACTTGACGCCGTGCCGCCGACGACCGGAGCCGTCCGCTCCTTGCCTAAGAACATTTGCCTTGAAGGACTCCCTCGTCCGCATCGTCGACCGCTTTGTCCCGCCGGAGAAAGTCGAGGACGACCAACGCGCCGAGGAGAATCCGCCGGTGGGTTTCCCGCCACCTCACGACCCCAAAGACTTGAGCGACTCGACGCCCTTGCTGGGCTTCCGTCTCTACAATCTTTGCGGTCCAGAACTATTGTCATCGAGGTGCCCCGCACACCTCCGCCTTGCAGGACGCCGACGCCCCGACGCCGACGAGCACCGCTCGGACGAAGCTGCCGCCTCTCTGACATCGTTCTACCTCGTTTGTCGACGGACGTTCGACGCCCCGTGCCTCCCGCTTGAAAGGGAAGGCATTCAAGAAGGGCCGTCGATTCCCCGTCGCCGAACCCCGAGGTCTTCGACGTTTCTCGACGCCACTCGACGATCCGTGACTCCTGCCTTAAAGGGGGTCATTCAAGAAGGATCTGTCGACGCCTCTCGAAGAACTCGACTCCACCAGGTACATTGGGGGGGTAAAAACATTGCAGGAGAGAATAAGACTATTGAACAATATATGGACTGGGCTTGTGTTATATCTCTTTATTTTACAGGTTGCCCAGGTGGGGGGATCTCCACACAGAACTGTGTCCAGTAGCGTGGGCCAGTATTCTGCCTATTGTTTCAACCATCTTTTATCTCTCCTCTCTCTATTGCTGGTTTCCTTCTTATTGATCTGTGTGCCATTTCTACAGTATTGTGAATGCACTTTAATGAGGTCTAATATTAGTGGTACCACTTTAGAATTGTAGATAATTACCATTGCTGATTTTCCTGAGCACAAAGTGCGTTATTGTGATAAGTGTACATAACCCTTGAATATTAATTATATAAAGACTGTGTTTTCAGTAATACAGTGTGTGGACATTCCTTTGTGGGGGCTTGGGGATACACTGTACTTAAGAACCAGCCTGCATCACCTCCTGAGAAGCTAGGCCTTGATTGCTCGCCCATAGCTACCGTATTAGAGAATCTTGGCTGGGGTCCTCTGTGCCTCTCCTCTACCATATAGAGAGCAGAAGTACAGACCCCCCCACCGGTCTTTACAGGCCCGCGCCATGGCGGTATCACCAGGCTTTATAAACTATTGCAAGAAGACATGGTAACCATCAGGCCTGCCTACATGTCCCGATGGGAGGCCGACATATGTCATCCCATAGAGGACCAAACTAGGGTTGACATATGGACCAGAAACAATTCTGCATCTAGGTGCATCACTAACAGGGCATGCACCCTCAAGCTCCTCTACCAATGGTACTAGCCCCCAGAGCGCCTACACCACTTTCAATAATCTTGGACCCGGCATACTGGAGGCAGTGCGGCACCCGTGGAACCTACTTCCATATGTGGTGGGAGTGTCCAAGGGTGCAGGCTTCCTGGGAGACAGTGCTCCATTCGATTGAGGCAATCACTAAATGCAAATTGCTGCTAATTCCAGAGATAGTCTTGCTGGGGGCGGCATGGCCTGAATGCTACCAAAAATCAGGAAGGACGGCTAAACTACTCACGCAGCTGCTCCTGGTGGCAAAGATCACCTTAGCCTGCAAGTGGATGACCTATGAGGGCCTCCTATTATCACTGTGGTGGATTAAAGTTTGGGAGATCCTTGTAGCTGAAAAAGTCACAGCAGCTAAAGAAGGTGCGCTGCACCGCTTCCCAAACTGCTGGGTCCCCATCCTGGACTACTGCAGAACATTCCCAGCACTATCTTTCCAACCACGATCGGTGGGAAAATGTTTCTGCCCACGGGAGGGTTCGAGTCTTTGTAATGTGATTTTGTTTGGCTGCCTATCAAGGCAAATCTGTATGTAATCTGTTGCAACCGGTTCTTAAATAAAGTTGTCAAAATAAAAAGCAAGAGAATCTATGAGAACAGCCTGATCCAAGGGCAGTTGGGGTGATTTTCACCCCAGGAAAGAAAAGCAGAAATCAAGGCACATGATGCATTTTACTGCACACAAGTCTTAAAACATTGGATTAAAATAAGGAGGATTAAAAGACAACTCAAAGAGACCTCATGACATTTTCCAATACATCAATCGGAAGCACAACAAAGGTTTGCTCTGGGGCTTCAGTGCCCATAGCAGGATGATCATCAAGACATGACAATACATTTTCCTTTTCATTATATTTTTTTGGATGGCAAGTCGTAGACAGTGAAAATCATGGCCTCGTTGTCAAAGCTTGACCACGGTTAAGGACTTGTACATTTCAGTGATCTCTTTAGACCGTAATCATGTATAATCTCCAAACTGACATTATTACCAATATTGAAACACAATCTTGAAATCTAGTAACCCCTTATCAGAAAAAGAAGAGCTTATTTTTGCTGGGGATAGTTTTCATGAGAAAAAGGCCACAGGGAGCAACTGTCCAGTATCAAGATGTCCTTGGAACAGAATAGCCCAGAGCTAAGATCAAAGAGTCTGCATCCCCTAAGTATGGCAGTTCTGGGTTTCGTTGCCTGAGAACTGGTGCTGGAGTGAAACTGTGTTTATGACAATAAGGGTATTACTTTAAAATGCCCCACTTGCCTTAACAGCATACTATTCGATGTTACAATTCTGGACAGTTCTCTGGATGAATCGCAAGTTTAAATTCATAGGGCCTGGAGCGCTTTGCACTTCCTAGAATGTACAGGGATATGATATGATATGGCATATCAAGGCGCGACAAGGCAAGGGAGGGGAAACAGAGGGAGGACAGAGACAGCGACCCTACTAGGACAGGTAACATTGAGATTGTGCAAGTGCAGGCGAGGGGGGAATGGGAAAAAGTGCAGAGGGGAGGGGCAGTGCAGTACATAGGATAACAGTAAAACAGTAAATAAATACAATAAATAAAAGTTCAGCCAGCTGGTGACAAGTGCAAGGGTAAGTGCAGACATCAGGGGTCAAGTGCTAAAAGGGACTGTAGGGCTACAGAAACAGTCCCCGAGTGCAAGGTTGCCAGGGGGGCAGTGCAGGTGTGCAACTGGCGGGGAGGGGACCTGTGCTTGAGATCAGAGGGTAGCCAAGTAACCAGTGCAATTTCAGATTCAGCCAGGAGATAAACAGGGGAGAGGAGGAGAGAAAGCAGAAGCAAAGAGGAAGGTCTTGTGGTGCTTCTGGAACCGGAGATGGTTCTCCTCAAGTTTCAGAGAGGCAGGGAGGCTGTTCCGGAGGGTGGACCCAGCAGAAGAAAGAGATTATTCACCAACTCGCTGCTTGGAGACGCGATTGACTCTGAGGCAGTTGGAGGCGGATGAGCGAAGAGCTCGAGGCGGAAGATATTTAGGAAGAGAGAGTTGAAGGTATTGAGGTCCCAGGCCCCAGAAGGGCTTGTGGACAATGTAGAGGGTTTTGAACTTAATCCTCGCTGCCACTGGGAGCCAGTGCAGGGATTTCAGTGCTGGAGAGATACGATCCCTGGGCTTGAGGCCAAGGACAAGTGTTGCAGTCCTGTTTTGGATGAGTTGCAGAGGGCGGAGAGTAGAGGCAGGCAGATTTAGAAAGAGGCTGTTGCAGTAGTCTACCTAGAGAGAACCAAAGCTCTGGAGACAGTGAGCTTCTGGGGGAAGGAGAGAAAAGGAAGAATACCTCTGAGGAGGTGCAGCAGGTAGTATGATTTCTTAGAGACGTCAGAGATGTGAGGAGAGAAGGTGACCCCGAGGTTTTTAGCATCGCATGTGGGAGCAGGAAGAGGGCCAAGAGAGGCTGGCCAGAGGGTGACAGGAAAGGAGGGAGCAGGTGTACCAATGAGGAGAATCTCGGTCCTACTGGCATTAAGGTAGAGATCATTGGCGGCACACCATTCCTGGATGGCGGACAGCCAGTCAGAGATGAGAGAAGGAGAAGAGGTGGCAGAAGGGAGCCTGAAAATGAGTTGAGTGTCATTTGTATAGCACTGAAAGTTGGGGCAGAGAGCAGCAATGCGGTGGGCAAGTGTTAGGGAGAATTCTCTGTTTAGGCTGAATTTCCTAACCTAGTGAGTCCCCCAGCAGCTTTGCTGGATTTTTGGGGTTTATTTTTTTCTCCTGCCAAGAGTGAGACTCTTTTACCCTCACTCTTGGGCATGATTTGAGTGTGTTTCTTTGAATCTAGATGCGTTTAATGGGCTATGGGGGCTTTTACCCCATAGGGCTTCATGTGTTTTTGTGATGTGTGTTACACAGCACCCTCAGTGCAGTAACACAGGGATGTCATAGTGACCCCCCAGTATAGACTCCATACCCTGGGACTGACTACTGTCTCCCAGGGCATGTAAAGTCACCATTGACTTTACTAGTCTTAAATTATGAACAGAACCAGTACAAACCATCATATTGTGGACGTACTGGCTGGGGCAAATCAATTGCCCCAGGGTCTGTTAGTCGAGGGGGCACGTCTCCGTCCCCCCTGATCGAGTTCTGGCTGGTGGCAGTGGATACTACTTTTTATATTCAACCGCAAATATTTTCCTATGGGATTTCCCATTGTTTTAGGCTACTATCTTTATTTAATTATTTACGGTAGCCTCGAATATACCGCCGGTTTATTTATTTATTATTAATTCTCCGGTTGGTATTTTTTGCCAAAACTTGATTCTAAAATGGCGTTTGTGTTCTCTTCTGTGACTCCAACCCAAGTCGAGCCCTTTGTTCCACTTTTTGGCGGGCTTCTCCACAGAAGCCCTCCAAAGTGGTGCCACTCTGTCTGGGGTACTTAGGAGGGGTGGAAGGGGATTTAGGCACCCTGGACTGAGTTGCCTAGGCAACTCAAGTCGCACTCCGTCCTGATTGGCCCAAGTGGTGAGCCGGCCGGCTCACCACTTAGCATGTTTGAGTGACAGCTAGGCTGAGTGAATGGGGGTTTGCTGCATAAAAGCAGGGTCTTTGGGACTGGTTCTTCAGAAGTCGCCACAGGACCTAAGAATCCGACGAGGGAGAAGCTGAGCCGACCTGCCACGACACCACCACCGGTGGAGCCCTGCTGGACTGCCTCACCACTTTTCCCAACGACAGAGGAGATCTCCCGCCGGAGAGTCTTCTTCCTTTGACTGGTGGGGATAACCAGTTTCACCGTCTTTTTCGCTTTCCCGACGTACCTCTTGGCCGCCTTGCCTGTGCCAAGCACTCCGGCAACCGGGATACCACGTTTTACCACGACCGCGAATAAAGGTAACACCTTTAACCGGACAACTCTGCGGCTGGTTTCTGCCCTGGTAGTGCAACAACCTTCATATTTCCTCCCCGTCGAGATCTTCTCTTCCCCTGGACGATGACGCAACTTGCACCCACTACCAGGAACAACTGCCACCGCTGGAGAATCCTTCCCACTTAAGGTACCGTGTCCCGCCTGGCTTCCCTTGCTACCGACTGTACGGGGTAGATTTAGCCCCCGGCTTTCGAACCTGGGTTAGCCTGGGACACCCTGGCTAAACTTTCCTAAGCCTCTCTAAACTCTTTTTGAACCCTCTGCAAGACTTTCTAAGCCTAGTGTAACTGTGTGATCTTGGGCGCATTTGTGCTCTGCTCTCTCTAAGAGTGGGCCCAGCCTTTGGACTTTGGCTCACCAGTGACTTTCTCTCGTCTGCCTTGCTTGTAGTGTTCCTGAACCTTAGAGTGGTGTACCTTTCCATATTCTGTCTTTCTCCCCCCCTTTCTCACAAACTTATTGGAGTCCAATCTAGTTAAGCGCTCACCTCTGTATGAAAATAAGTGGTGTTTTACTGTGACTTATCCGATAAGGGAAAAGGGGTGTATATATTACATTAGTAACTGTGTTTAGAATATTTTACAATAAGAGTGCTGGAGTGTTTCAAACTGTGTGTTTTTAAATAAATAATTATATACTTTGATACCAATGCTTTGGTCAGTGTTTACTTGTATTGTTGTATCTGAGTGCCTATTGTGTATACTTTGCATACTGCCTAACTCTTCTTGAGGGAAGTCTGACTGCTCAGCCACAGCTACCAGGTAAATCTGGGTGGTACAGACTGCTACCAAGTGGGTTTACTGCCAACACCTGTAGTCCTAAATCTTTTGCAGTGGTCCCTAAGGGAACTGCACAGGTCTCTACCTAACACTGGTGTACAGCGGTGGGATTTGTATTGAGTATACACTTTAGAGTGCTTTAGGATACCTTAGTACAACTAACCACAAAGCTTAGCACTGAAAAGTAATCTTTCTAACATGTCAACTATGGAAACTTATAGTCAAGAGTCTCTTGCTACAAAAACTGCTGATTGTTTAAGAGTACTATGTAAGCATAAGAACCTCCTGACTAAAGGCAAGAAAATGGAATTAATAGAAAGGTTATTAGCTAACCAAAGTCTGGATGATGGTTCTGAGGAACCTACCATGACAGAAAATGTAGATAACAGTATAGAAATTGATATTGATCAAAATGTTGATAATCTTGAGGAAGAGTCAGAAGAGGAGGGTGAGGCTGCTGTGACTGTCCCCCCTAGGCATCTATCTGCTCTACCTGCTGTACCTACTGGGCCTTTGCCAAGTCCCACACTTAGTCCTCAATATCTTGAATTAGAGAAAATGAAACTTGAACTAGAGTTCAAGAGACTGAATACTCAGGCTGAACAGAGACATCAGGAAATGAATCAAGAACTAAGGCTAAGGGAAATGGAGCTCAAGCATGAGCATGAAGAAATTATCTGTCGAAAATGCTTCTCTCTCTGGCTCCTCTAGAAGTTCCAGTCCTAAAAGACCCCGGATGCCTAAAGAATTGGTTGGTATGTATGAGCCTAAATTGGATGTGTTGGATTGGTTGTCTCTGTTTGAATATAATCATGGGCTCCAGAACATCACAGGAAATGACTTACTCACCTGGTTGTTCTCTAGGCTTCCCCCTGTTACAACTGATGTGGTAATGGAGTTGGGGGAGGAGGATAGGAAAGAGTATGAATGTGTGAAACTAGCTCTGATAGCTAGATTTGGGAAGAGCCCTTCCCAGTATCTTAAGAGGTTTAGGACCCTCAAAAAGAATGATGGTACCCCTTGGGCTACCTGGGTGAGTGAGTGTTTGAAAAGCTTAGAGGGATGGATTAAGGGTTACAAGGTGAACACTTATGAAGGTATGAAAAATCTTTTTATGTTGGAGTCAATTTATGATGCCTGCTCTCCTGAGCTCAGACAGCACTTGACTGATTCAAAGGAATTAGATTCCAGAAGACTAGCTAAGGCTGCTGACTTGTGGGTTGCCAACAGGGCCACTCACAAGGATTCAGGGGTCACTCAGAAAAAGGATGAGGGAAAGCAGCCACCTAAAGTGAATCCAGAGAATTCTAATACCTCCCATACCAACGAGGGCCACAAACAACAAAATAACCAGGGTAAGCCCCAGGGTAAACCGAATCAGGCTAGTGTACCTTCTGGTCAACAACCAGAAGGAGGTCAGAACAAGCCACCCTTTCAGAGAGCATTTGGACCATGCTATATCTGTAAGACTACTGACCATATCAAAGGGGATCCCAGATGCAAGGGTAAACCTGCAGGGATCAGCACAGTCTCCTTAGCCTTCACTATTGAGGATGAAGTACAGATGGCTAGTGCCCACTTTGAACTCCTTGCTGAAGAACCCTTGGGTCTTCAAGCAACTGTAAACTTAGAGCCTATGGGTCTGATTAGTCCCCAGAATAGGGTTGTGTATAACTCCCTACCTGTTAACTCTAAGGTGTATTATGTGGACAGTGTTCTTGTCAATGGCCAGGATACTCCTGCCAGGAGAGACACTGGGGCCAGCAGAACAGTAGTGGATGAAAGCTTCTTTCAACCTGAGGATGTGGCAAAAGCCCCCAAAGGTCCCACTAAGATGTCTGGAGGCCCTGTCCAAATGGCTCCTATTCTACCAGCCCTCATTCAGTGCAACAACATGACAGTAAGGATCCCTGTCAGTGTTCAGACTGAGGTGCCTGGGAAGGTCCTGTTGGGGAATGACCTGAGAACTCTAGGAGTAGTGTCACATACCCCCAGGCCTCCCAGTATGGAGGACCAGAACCTAACCAAATTGGCTAGAGAGGCCACCTTAAGGGACCACTCTAAGCCGGTGGGAACCTCTACTGAGACCCCCACTACAAGCCCTGGTGTTAGTAAGTTGACCTCTAACCCAGGCACATTTCAGGCTAGTACATTAGGGAAATGGGAGCCCCAACCAAGCTCCATAATTGTTCCCCCAGTTTCAGAGTCTGTGACCCCCCCTGCTTCTGAGGAAGAGGAGGATAGACCTACTGGACCGTTACCTAGGCCTGAGAGAACTGGTAATTCTCCATGCTGGTGGAAAACCAGGAAAGAAAAGTCTAAGGCCAAAAACCTTCAGACTGTTGGACCTTCTACTGAAGACCCCAACTCAAAACCTAGTATTAGGGCGGAAACTCCTAAAGTAGGTAAGGTTAGATCTAAGAGGAAGGGGAAGCAGGTACATTGCCTAACCCCAACCCCTCCAACCAAGAGGCCTAAGACCCAACCTACTCCCACAAGAGAGGTGGTGAGGAACCTTGGAGGCCCCTCTAGGTCTAAGGGAACCCTTTATAAGGACCCCTTGAAAAAGCCTAACACAGGTTCAGAAGTGGTACCAACTTCTGAGGGACGGGTCAACCAGATCCCCTATAACTTTAAAAAGACTGATGTTCCAAAAAGGGTTTGTAGGTCATATAGCTTACAAAGGAAAACCTTTGATTGGGCCATAGAACATAGGTCAAGGTGTCACCATCAAAATGCTGATGGACTCTCTAGGATGTATGTCATCGACTAGAGGTATGAGATTCATCCAGGAGTGGATTAAATCCTCCTGTCCCTTAGTCTGGGGGGGCGAGTGTTAGGGAGAATTCTCTGTTTAGGCTGAATTTCCTAACCTAGTGAGTCCCCCAGCAGCTTTGCTGGATTTTTGGGGTTTATTTTTTTCTCCTGCCAAGAGTGAGACTCTTTTACCCTCACTCTTGGGCATGATTTGAGTGTTTTTCTTTGAATCTAGATGTGTTTAATGGGCTATGGGGGCTTTTACCCCATAGGGCTTCATGTGTTTTTGTGATGTGTGTTACACAGCACCCTCAGTGCAGTAACACAGGGGTGTCATAGTGACCCCCCCAGTATAGACTCCATACCCTGGGACTGACTACTGTCTCCCAGGGCATGTAAAGTCACCATTGACTTTACTAGTCTTAAATTCTGAACAGAACCAGTACAAACCATCATATTGTGGACATACTGGCTGGGGCAAATCAATTGCCCCAGGGTCTGTTAGTCGAGGGGGCACGTCTCCGTCCCCCCTGATCGAGTTTTGGCTGGTGGCAGTGGATACTACTTTTTATATTCAACCGCAAATATTTTCCTATGGGATTTCCCATTGTTTTAGGCTACTATCTTTATTTAATTATATACGGTAGCCTCGAACATACCGCCGGTTTATTTATTTATTATTAATTCTCCGGTTGGTATTTTTTGCCAAAACTTGATTCTAAAATGGCGTTTGTGTTCTCTTCTGTGACTCCAACCCAAGTCGAGCCCTTTGTTCCACTTTTTGGCGGGCTTCTCCACAGAAGCCCTTCAAAGTGGTGCCACTCTGTCTGGGGTACTTTGGAGGGGTGGAGGGGGATTTAGGCACCCTGGACTGAGTTGCCTAGGCAACTCAAGTCGCACTCCGTCCTGATTGGCCCAAGTGGTGAGCCGGCCGGCTCACCACTTAGCATGTTTGAGTGACAGCTAGGCTGAGTGAATGGGGGTGTGTTGCATAAAAGCAGGGTCTTTGGGACTGGTCCTTCAGAAGTCGCCACAGGACCTAAGAATCCGACGAGGGAGAAGCTGAGCCGACCTGCCACGACACCACCACCGGTGGAGCCCTGCTGGACTGCCCCACCACTTTTCCCAACGACAGAGGAGATCTCCCGCCGGAGAGTCTTCTTCCTTTGACTGTTTGGGATAACCAGTTTCACCGTCTTTTTCGCTTTCCCGACGTACCTCGTGGCCGCCTTGCCTGTGCCAAGCACTCCGGCAACCGGGATACCACGTTTTACCACGACTGCGAATAAAGGTACCACCTTTAACCGGAAAACTCTGCGGCTGGTTTCTGCCCTAGTAGTGCAACGACCTTCATCTTTTCTCCCAGTCGAGATCTTCTCTTCCCCTGGACGACGACGCAACTTGCACCCACTACCAGGAACAACTGCCACCGCTGGAGGATCCTTCCCACTTAAGGTACCGTGTCCCGCCTGGCTTCCCTTGCTACCGACTGTACGGGGTAGATTTAGCCCCCGGCTTTCGAACCTGGGTTAGCCTGGGACACCCTGGCTAAACTTTCCTAAGCCTCTCTAAACTCTTTTTGAACCCTCTGCAAGACTTTCTAAGCCTAGTGTAACTGTGTGATCTTGGGCGCATTTGTGCTCTGCTCTCTCTAAGAGTGGGCCCAGCCTTTGGACTTTGGCTCACCAGTGACTTTCTCTCGTCTGCCTTGCTTGTAGTGTTCCTGAACCTTAGAGTGGTGTACCTTTCCATATTCTGTCTTTCTCCCCCCCTTTCTCACAAACTTATTGGAGTCCAATCTAGTTAAGCGCTCACCTCTGTATGAAAATAAGTGGTGTTTTACTGTGACTTATCCGATAAGGGAAAAGGGGTGTATATATTACAATAGTAACTGTGTTTAGAATATTTTACAATAAGAGTGCTGGAGTGTTTCAAACTGTGTGTTTTTAAATAAATAATTATATACTTTGATACCAAAGCTCTGGTCAGTGTTTGCTTGTATTGTTGTATCTGAGTGCCTATTGTGTATACTTTGCATACTGCCTAACTCTTCTTGAGGGAAGTCTGACTGCTCAGCCACAGCTACCAGGTAAATCTGGGTGGTACAGACTGCTACCAAGTGGGTTTACTGCCAACACCTGTAGTCCTAAATCTTTTGCAGTGGTCCCTAAGGGAACTGCACAGGTTTCTGCCTAACAGCAAGAAGTGCCAGGTATTGGTTGAGCAGCCAGGGAGAGAGCTTAGACCCCTGGTGAACACCACAGGTAGAGATAGAGGAGAGGAAGGACCCAAGTTGGACCTGGGAGGTTCGATCGAAGAGGAAGGTGGTCAGCCAAGCCAGGGCCTGATCGGTGATACCCAGGTTATCACGGAGACGGCTGAGCAGGATATGCATGGTTGACCGTGTCAAAGGCAGAAGAGAGATCAAGTAAGATGAGGACACAGGGGGTGTTGGAATCAAGATTGGAGAGAAAGTCTTCACGGATGTTCAGGAGAGCAGTTTCCGTGCTTCTGGCATCTCTGAAGCCAGACTGATGGCCATGGAGACAACCAACAGATTCATTGTGAAGATTTAGCTGGGAGATGGGCAGCTTTTCCAGGAGTTTGCCCAGGAAAGGAGTGATGGACATTGGGTGTTAGTTAGGGAGAGGGGCATACAAAAATTGTGTGGTGCAATCACTTTGAATATGGACGTTACTTATAAAAAAAAGGCAATGCTGGCAAGCATTCCATAAGCCAAATTGCATCACTTGTTGTTCAAGCATCCCATACTTTGACCTTTGGTCTATATTTTTCTCCTTCCCTAGCTCATACTAGGTGATATACTCAGTGGAGATCTAGTTTGATATAAATGGTTGCTAACTTTGATTAATACAAACGTTCTCAGGTAATTTAGAGTGAGGTGTTTAATCTGTTATGCAACTGATGGCCCTGAAATAGGATGACCAGGTTTTGAAAATATAAAAACAGGACAGGCCACAAACAAATAAAACCTCCCCAACTCCCAACCCCCCTACTCAGTAGGATCTCTAAACTGTAGATTTGAATGTGACAGTGAGCATGTAAAAACAATATGGCTTTTGCTTGATTTTAATTACAGGCTTGTTCGATATGTATCCAGCCTCTGTGCACAAACAGTAAATGCATACAGCTGTGAGCAGAAAGTTGGTGGATCAGGTCTGCTCTTGGTGGCAGAGATGTATGCAGCAAAGGTGATAGTGGAAAGCTAGGGAATTGTTAAACTGTTTATTATCTATAAATGTCAACTTGATTTGTTGCATCTCTGAAGAGCTCACGCTCCCTTTTTTTAAACCGTGAAAGGGTTTTTTAATGAAAGAAATTCTCGGGACGGGGGAGATAATGCCTAATTCCGGGACGGTCTGGGCAAAACTGGGACGTCTAGTCACCTTACCGTGAAATCAGTCCAGGCTCGCTAGCATGAGAACAGGTTAAGCTGCGAACATACAGTGGAACGAATGTCAGATTTTGTTTTATATATTCCGTGAGATGCTGGTTATACTTGTCTGTGAGGATATGTGACTGTGTTACATCCTAGTCTCAGGGAAAATCCTAACCTGACACTCAAGATTCCTGTCAGGTGACTTCCGCCTTCTGATCAAATAAGTCTGCAAACTTCAGGATACTGCTTATCAAGATGTATGCAACATCCCCAGTGGGACAACACTGGGGTATTGCCAGTAGCGCACTGTGATGGGATTTTGCTTTTCTTTCTGCGTAGCTGGCCAAATAGCACCATTGTTTAAAAAAACTAATTTTTCTCCAGCTAATGACTGAACTTTGCCCTGCCAACAAGCGATACTGAGAAGCATCTGTGAGTTCCTGCTGCCCACTGGAATAAATAATTTGATTTCTTCTGTGAACTGCTTGATAGGTCCGGATAATGAGCTGCATAAAGTGAATCGAGCTCATTGTATCAGGGGTGTAATGCTAATGGAAGGTGCCCTCCGTTAACATCTCGCCCCATTTTCGTCCATTTTTATGGCAGAGAGGAGGGACGGAACGAAACATTTTCATGCCGGCGCAATGCGCCAGCGTAAAGCAGGCGGACTGCATAGGAATTCATTGTACACGCTGCCTGCCATACAATTAAATGCAGCGTGCCATGCGCATGAACGACACCTTTTGCCCTGCACATTTGCACTCTGCCGTGCAAATGACCAAAATTTGGCAGCGGGGAGCTGCCCACATGTATATCTACAATTAACAGCTCTCAGCTGCCAAATCACGTTAGAGAGCAAAATGAGCTCAACTGAAACCCAGTAGGAAGCATATAGTACTTGTCGTTGACATGTACAATATACGTGATATTCGGCACCACCTTTGACGTGATAGTAGACTCCATGCTTTGGAGAGCAGCCTTCCACATGTTATTTCTTTTTTTTCCCTAACTGATAGGACTAAAAATAAATTAATTGCACCTCTACATTGGGGGCTGGATACAAACCTCACAATGTTAAGTTTAAGCAATAACCACTATGGGCCTAATGTACATTTTGGTGGTATTTCCGTCAGTAAAACCACCAAACTCATATAGTGTTGCTCCATGTGGTATGCATGCAGTAACAGGAAGTGTCTGCTTGATTTAGAGTGATCAGACCCTTCGGTTATTTCCCATTTTTGAGTTCCACTGGACTTCATGGGGATTGCATATTGTTACATGCAGTAATTACCAGAATTGGTAATGGTTTATGTGTAGGACATTTCCTCCACACAAAACCAGGTGTTTTTTCCTAGTCTCATTTTGAAACTGATTTTGGGGGTGCTTTTAAAGTGGCAGAAATCTCCTTACAATAAGAAATGAATGGAGCTGGCACCACCACAATTAGGTAATCTAAAGTAATTCATTGTAAGAATGTTATTTGGTGCTTGTCAGAACGATAATGCATGTTTGTGGGCATGGCAAACCAAACACTAGTGAAATTCCCTCAGAACTGACTGCACCCAAGTAGTAAATGCTACAACAATTATTTGAATAGTTAATAATATACAAAACATAATGCTTTGTCAGAAAGTCCATCAATTTGCTTTTATTGCAGCACTCAAAAGGCAGCCATGGTTGGCCCATGCATTGAGAACCTAAGTGGTCCTTCGTCAGCACAGTGTCTGACATCAGGTGGTGACATGGATACATGGGACCTCATTACAAGTTTTCTGCAAAAACACTGGTAATTCCGGCATGTCGTTACTACCGTTGACGGCAGGCCAAACAGACCTATTGGCACATTATAGGTCTGCGGGCGCACGTACACCACCCTGCCGTAAACGATAACACTGGTGCAACAGAATTACCGGCATAGACATCAAAATGATGGTGTTTCCAGCAGAAATGTGCAGGAAAAACTAATACCGGCGCCCAAACTACCGGAATCACTAGTGCCAGAATCACCAGCACCGGAATTACTGGCACTGGAAATAGCATCATCGCAGGAACGAGAAGCTCACCGGCAGCCATTTTAATAACTTAATCTACTTTAAATCCCCAAGTTGCTGCTGCCATCCAACCCATCTGAGGGTGCAGACATGCCAGGAAGTGGGAAATCATGAGTCATGGAGGTGCGGCTTCGCAAGCCTAGGTTCGCAGAGCCAGAGCTCGCTGCCCTTGCGGACTCTGTGGTCATTCATGCTGAGGTCCACTTTGGGGATGGAAATCGCAGGACCAAGAAGAGAAGGAAGACAGCCATCTGGCAGGAGGTGGCCAACAAGGTCACAGCCGTGGGGACTGTCCCACACACACCACAGGACTGCCACAAGCAGTGGGACGACCTGCAGCTGAGGGTTCAAAGCATCCTGGCCACCTATAGGAGGGAATCTACTGACACAGGGGGAGGGACAGTGGCACCCCTGACCCTCATGCCCTGGGGAGAGACGTGCAGCTCCATCTTGCACATGGAGGGCATCGAGGGAGTCGGGGCAGTAGAGGCCAGAGCTGGGGCCCAAGGCTATCACGGTAATTACAATAAACCCCCTGTAAGTGCAAATGTTTCGTCCAAACACATGCTGATGAACACCAAATGGGCAAGGGAATAGGTTCAACACGTTTCAGTCAGAGAAAATTGGCCCAATCACACACACATGCCAGGGGATGTGGGCAGATGTAGCCAAGCATCATAGCCAAAATGCACAGCACCAAATATGGACACATACACATGAAAAGAGCCTATGTGTGCCAAGGGAGAACAGGACAGGAATCATAGGCCCACCACACACAACATGCCATGTTGGCAGACCAAAAGTCAATGTGCACTCCCACCATCCACATATAATGTTAACATTAATGTTAATGTTAAAGAGCATTTATACCGTGCACTATCACGACCAGAGTGGTCCCCTGGCGCTCTGGCGGATCTGAAAGGAAAGAGTGTGGGATGGGTTAGTAGGGCATGACGGGAAGAGGTAGAGTGAGAGTTGTAATGTCCTGTTGACAGCTTCAGTTTGGTTTGCACCATTTGCTGAGCTTGGGTGTGATTTACAGCTCAGTAGACCCCCATGTGCTGTTGTGCGGGACTATTTGTGGGTTGTTTGTTGTTGCAGTGTAGTGAAGTGCATGCAGATTGCTGTGCAGAGAAGAGGTTGCGTTTGTTTAGTGTTTAAGAGGTGTATGTGGAATTTGTGGTTTTAGGGTTGGGTTGGTAGGGCTTTTCTTACCTCTTTACTTTGGAATACTGTGCTCAGCGTCCCTGCCCTTGCTGTGTGCTGGGCATTTTGTAGCAAATCATTCGTTGGGTTCTGTGCATGGTGGTGGCTTTCCTCTGTAACTGTCTTGCGGTATGTGGGCTTGAGGTGGTGAAGGCCTCACTCCAACCTTGGGAGGAGATGGGTATGGTTGAAAATTTGCTCTTAGGTTGCCAAAGGGTATGCCTACCATTGCCCACCAGACCTCCTTGGGCAGGACCCCCACCCTCCGAGGATCAGGCGCTCTAAGGCCTCCAGGGGTGCCAGTTATAGGTTCATGCTCCCCCATCTGCAGCTATAGTGCATGTCCCTAAGGTGATGTCTAACGTGGCGGTATTGTTTGGGGTGGGTAATTTCTGGCATTCCTCTCTGGCTTCTTTCTTCTATGTATGTATGCTGCAGGGTGTTCTATTTCCAGAGGTGTCTTTTTCTTTCCCAGTCGATAGAAACATACATCAGAGCAAACAGACCAAAGAAGCTGTATAACAAGAGCAGGACACACATAATGTAGCATGAGTGTGATGCAAGCCTGCAGATATGACTCCCAGAACAGTAACAGCATGCTCATCTCTCCCCAACAGGCACATCCTCTGACGATGACAAAACGCCTGGAACGTCGTCAGGCCCAGCACGTGCAAGCAGACCTGGGAAGGTTGCACCATCACCACCTCTTGCTGCGTAGGCTGTGCCAACACCTCCACCTCTGCCACCTCCTGCGCCATCATCACCGACATCCCATTGCTGTGTCAGCTGTGCCACCACCACCACCGCCAGCAGCCCAATCAGCACCACTGTCACCTTCTGCTGTGCCAGCTGTGATTAAGTGCCCCCCATCCCTCCTGTGCCCTCCACAACACCATTGGCATACCAGCCACCGCCCTATCATGGCAGGTACAGCACAGAGGAAGAGGAGGATGACCACACCCTTACCCAACTCCGTTGTTCAGCCGGCAACATTGCACAGCCCCCTCTTCCACCCATGCCCAACATCCGGGACATGGATGTGCGGCTCCATGCAAAGGAGGACCGGCACGGGGTGATGACAGATCTTGCCCAGCAGCAGCTCAGTGAGCTGTGACTGCTGTGGGAGGGCATCCAGGCCAGCAACCACAGGAGCGCACGGCACAAGGCCGTACTACCACTGCCCTGCTCTTGCTGGCACAAAGGGTCTGCAAGGGGAATGAGAGGCTCTCTGCCATGGCTGAGTCCCTCTCGTACACCCTGCAGATCACCTTAGAGCACTTGCGGGCCCCTGGGTCCTGACCTGCCATCAACCATCAGTACCCCAGGAATTCCACAGCAGGGTAGCCTAAGGCACCGCTTCCAACAGATTTCCTCGACACCTGAGCCAGCCAAGAGCCCTGTGAGAAAGAGACTGCAAAAATGACTCTTGGCATGATACTATATTTCACTTTGTGACTTTGGGGTGTTTGGGGACGGGGTGTGTGGGGAAGGGAGAGTGTAAGGAGGTGGAGGGGGTTGTGGGGAGGGGGATTTTGGGGAGGGAAGGGGTGTGTGTGGGGAGGGCTGTGTGTGGAGAGTGTGGGTGTATGGGAAGGGGTGTATGGGGAGGGGGTGGGAGTGGAGGGTGTGAGGGGAGGGGTTGATTTTTGCATTTATATTTGAATACATAGTTTTCACTTGAAGCAATGAGTGGACATTCCTTATTTTGCTGCAAGTATTTATTGTGTGTGTGCATAATATGCAGTAAGGTGCAAGGGTAGTGCAGAGTGAAAGGGGTACTCAGAAAAAGTTATCTATGAGTTCTTGATAGGCGATGCACTCATCCCTGGCATCTGTGCGCATGTGCATGGGCCCGGCTGGTGCTGCATCATCATCTTCATCATCATCCTCTGGTGGAGGAATGCCCAGATCGGGGCGGCAGGGGTATGTTGCGTCTGATGCAGATATTATGCAACATTGCACAGGCCAGGACTATCCACCCCACCTTCTCTGGCCTGTACATGAATGCACCCCCAGACTGGTGTAGGGATCTGAAACGTGCCTTCAAGAGCCTGAAGGTCCGCTCAATGGTCACCCTGGTCCTCACATGCACCCTGTTGTATACCATTTATCCTGCATCTGGGGATCCCTCATAGGGGTCATAAGCCATGGAAGCAGCAGGTATCCTGAGTTACCTGCAAGGTGTAAGGACACATGTGTGAGTAATGATGCTCGACAGTGGTCTTCGCTGTGAGAGCGGAATCTCAATGGTCAGTGTGTGTATGCAAATCCCATGTCTCACCAGGACACACTTCTCATGACCCTTTTCTACAGATTCACTTGCATTGGCGGGGGTGGCTGTTAATTCTGGTACCTGTAGTGCATTACGTGTGAATGTCCTTTTATGACATGATATGATCTGATATTTTATTTATATCGCGCTCATACACAAGTGTTTCAGAGCGCGACAAGGTGAGGGAGGGGAACAGGGGAGACCAAAACAACGATCTTACTAGGCCCAGTGACATTGAGAACGCGCAAGTGCATGGGAGAGGGATAGAGGAAAAGTGCATGGGGGAGTGGTAAGTGCGGATCAAGGGAGAAAACAGAAAAATAATACATACATACATACATACATACATACATACATACATACATACATACATAAATAAATAAATAATGGCAACAAACAGTGCCAGTGCAGCCAGCAAGTGGCAAGTGCTGGGTTTAAGGCAGCAGACAGGGTGTGTCTGATAAGTGCAGAAGAAAGTGGGGGGACTGTATGGGTACAGATACAAACCCCAGTGCAAGGGGTGGCCCGGAGGCAGTGCAGGAGGGTGGCCGAGTGATCAGGAACCTGGGCCCGGAAGACGGTGGTAGGCCAGGTGCACAGTGCCGAGAGAGAACAGATCAGCAGGGGAGAAGGGGGGCGAAGGCACAAGCAAAGAGGAATGTCTTGAGGTGCTCACAGAACCAGAGATGTTCTCCTCAAGTTCCAGAGGGAGGCCCCAGCCGAAGACAGATATCTACCTCCAGCTCGTTTCTTTGGGATATGACTTACTCTGTGGGAGAATAGGCCAACCTAGACAGAACCAGAGCTTGGGAGACATTGAGCTTCTGGCGGAAGGAGAGGAAAGGAAGGGTACCTCTGAGGCGGTGCAGTAGGAAGTTTGATTTTTTAGAGACATCGAAATGTGGGCAGAGAAGGAAAGTGTGGAGTCAAAGATGACCCTGAGGTTCTTAGCCTCACAGGTGGGGGTAGGAGGAGGGCCAAGGGAGGCTGGCCAGAGAGTGAGGGGAAAGGAGGGTGAAGGTGTGTCGATGAGGAGGATCTCTGTCTTGCTGGCATGCAGACAAAGATCGTTGGCAGCACATCAATCTTGAATGGCAGTTAGGCAATCAGAGATGGGGGAAGGAGAAGAGGTGGCCGAGGGCAGCCTGAAAATGAGTTGAGTGTCGTCAGCATAGCACTGGAAATTGGAGCAGAAAATAGCAATGCAGTAGGCGAGAGTTGCCAGGTATTGGTTGAAAAGCCAGGGCGACAGGTTAGACCCCTGGGAAACACCACAGGTAGAGAGGGAGATAGATGATAGGAAGGACGCAAGTTGGACCTGGGAGGGTCGATCAGAGAGGAAAGAGATCAGCCAGGCCAGAGCCTGATTGATGATACCCAGATTATCACAGAGACGATTGAGCAGGATGGTATGGTTGACCGTGTTGAAGGCTGAAGAGAGATCGAGTAGGATGATGACATAGGGAATGTTTTAGTCAAGGTTGGAGAGCAGATATTCACGGATGTTCAGGAGAGCAGTTTCCATGCTTCTGGCAGCTCTGAAACCAGACTGCTGGTCGTGGAGACAGCCAACAGAATCAGAATGAAGATTAAGCTGAGAGATGGCCACCTTTTCCAGGAGTTTGACCAGAAAATGGCCTGGTCAGTGACTGCTACATCTACAGTCATGTGCTACTCCTGTGTGTTGTGGCCTATCAATTGAGGCGTGTGCTGGTTGGTCATGCATGTGCAGGGTGTTTGCCGGATATGCATTTGTGACATTGCCCCCCCTTTGCCTGTAACACATGATGCAATGTAGGTGTAAATGTTCATGTATTCACCCAACATCCAGGAACATTGTGATGCGCCATGTAAGCCGGCAGGGTGCTGTTCCGCAGGACCATGGAGTCGTGGGTTGATCCTGGGAATGGGGCACAGCAGTGCATGATGGTCAGGTCAGCATCGCAGGTCATCTGGACATTAAGGGAATGGAACTGCTTCCAGTTCCTGTAGACCTCCTCTGAGACATGGGGAGGCACCAGCTCTCATGCGTGCAGTCCAATGCTGCCAACACATTAGGCATTCCCGCAATCGCATATAAGCGGGCCTTGGTGGCGTTTAACTGTGCCGGGGTGGTGGGGAGGGCGATGTGCTGGCCCACATGGTGCAGGAGGGCCTCCAGTACCTGCACCAGCACTCTGGAGAAGGCAGGCTGTGAAATGCCATTCAGCTGTGCCACAGAGTGCAGGAACGTGCCACTGGCTAGGAAATGCAAGACCGACACCATCTTCAACAGCAGTGGTATGGCTGTCCTGATGCCGATCCTGCTCCCAGTGTCATCCTGGATATGGGTCAGGAGGTCATGAATGGTCTCTCTGTTTAGATGGTGCGTATCTGGCTGTCTGTGAGGGCCCAGGGAGTGGCAATTGTGAGAGGGATCACAGCATGCCACCACTGCGCCACCTGCACCACCTGTATCCCCATTCTCCACCTCTTCCTCCTCCATCTTCTTTCCCTGGCCTCCTGTCGCCACTGCTGCGGCTCCTGCACCAGCAGCTGGACATCAGCATGGATCAGCTCCAGGCCAATGGTAGCAGCAATGAGTGGCAGCATGGTTGTGTTGTAAAGTGTTCTTGGGGAAGGTGTGACCCTAGTACTGTTCCTGTGTGCATTGGGTGCACCTGGGTGGATTGAGTACCCCTGTGGCCTCATTTGCCTCACTTGTGTCCATTCACCGGCTGCTCTGAGGTGATGTTATTTCCGCCTTGGTTTTGCTGGATTTCTGGCAATAATGTGCTGGAAATACCAGCAAAACCATTCACGTGATACCATTCTGCCGGTATTACAAGCACAGTTTTCCGGTGTTGCCGGTATTTACTTTGCTGGTATTTCCAGCGCTGGTCATTCCGGGCAAGGTTGTATCTGTGCCGGTGATTCCCGCAACTGTGTTCCGGCGACATCATACTTTGCTGGGCCAGTAAAAGTGCAGGCACACAGTGTTACCAGCATTTTTACAATTTTCCGTCAAAGTTGTAATTACCCCCATGGACTGTGCTCCTTCGTTATACATATGTGAGAATGGCAAAAACAGCCAAAGCAAATCCGAGGTGAAAAGCATATCTGCACTGTAGCAGGCTAAAAATAAGTAAAAAGAAATCCCCTTACAGCTTTTTTTTACTGCAACGCCAAACTGAATGTAGACACTCACTGGCATCAAAAAGATGGCAATGAGTGCACTGTGAATTAACATGCCGGGCTTAAACTTATATATGTTGTATGCGCTTTGGAAGGAAAGTTGAAAATTCAACTTGAAAAATGGAGCTTCAATTGTAATAGATCAATGTTAATGCTTCTTTTTATTTTTGTGAACTGTGCTGACCAACAATGGCCTACAATTACAATTAAATAATTTCACAATTTGTAAAAAGTTTACAACGTTTACATTGTAACCAATTAAGCCTTGACTATTTATTCTTATTGCTGTTTTCTGTTACTGTGCTGCCTGTACTATTGCTCTACAATGGCCTAAAATGACAAACACACTGCTTGATATAAATGAGTGCTATTTGTGAAGAACATTTAATGACCAAACTTCGTAACTGTGGCCAAGGGGAGGTTTGTCTCCAGCTTTCCAGGCTAGAGATCCCCACTGTAAATGCTCTCAAACACACCTCAAATCCAGAGAGACTTCTTTTCCTGGCGAGTGGTAGTTTTATCAGAGGCCACTGATATGAAATTGGGCCTATCTAGATGGCATCGCGTAGACATAACTTCCGTTTTTGATTGCGTCAATCGCGCCATCTTATGGCAAAAAAATGATAAATTATGGCATTTCTCCAAACCTAATATTTCTCATATCATTGTTACATCAAAATGCAAGTTATTGTGTGTTGATCAATCCGGAAGGCTCACACGTTTATTGGTGTGAAACTAGGTTGTAATCTGGCATCAACCTTGTTGAATCTCCACTTAAGTGACTAGGACGAGATTTGGTAAGATAATAGAACATTTCCCGTCAGATTGGGTAAACTATGTATCAACTGGATGACGTTCGCTGACGACTTAATATTCTTTGACAGAACTCCATATGGGCTACACACCAAATTCCAGATCTTTATGGTTTCTGCAAACAAAAATAATCTACAAGCAAATGCAGAGAAATCAAAGATTGTTTTCTGTGCTGGACGAAAAAGAATAAAAACATTGGGCCTCATTACAGGTCCAGCAGTAACAGTACCGGTGATACCAGTCCATTGCTGCTGGACCCGTAAACATTTACCAGCCCCTAACTTGCCGGTAATACCAAGGGATTACAACCCTGGTGGCCGGGAAGTCAGGCGCCGGTAAAATGTTTTTCCCCATTCCCATAGAGTCCAATTGGACTCTATGCGAGTGGGGACAACAGAAACACTGGCCCTGGTAATAACGGTACCAGTGCTTCTGTGAAACTCTGCTGGCGGGTGCCGGTCCGCCGGCAGGTCAGACCTGCCAACTGGGAGGGTTGTAGTGTGCTGGTCCGAAAACAACAGTGCCAGTAAGCTTACCGGCACCATTGTTTCCAGAACTGCATGCTTCTAATGAGGCCCATTGACTTGGTCACTGTGAGGCAACGCGATTGAACGAGTCTTTCAACTGTGATACCTTGGGTATAATCTTTGCAATACCACTTCTGCAATAATATGGGGGAACTCGTTAACATGCAAACTCAGGCCGCTCATTTTTCAGTTAACAATTTTGAACAAAAAACTATGCAAATTTTCTCTATTACCAGCCATTGAATTTTACAATTTAAAAGGTGAAACCACTTTATTGTATGGCCTGGATATGTGTCTCTTAGACATGACTGAATATCTAAACATCCTTCAGGGAGGCATTTGGAAAGAGACTTTAGGTCTTACAAAATCATTGCCTAATGCAATCCGCAGGCATGAATTGGCTATCTGCTCATTATCACCTAAACACCTAGAGAGGCTATTACTCAATTACTCCAAATTCATTAATCCCCCCAGATATTCTTTATACGAAGATCTGAACGGCATGTTACGCGATTCTCCTCCATCTGTAAATACATTTCGTGAAAGAATGCAAACACTATTAGTTAAGATCGGTGCAGAAGAACATGAATTAATTACAATTCCAGAGGGTGTGAAAAAAAACTCTACACTTACGATTGGTCTTGCACAATCGATGCTTTAGGCAATTACAGCTTGCATCAGGAATATGCTCGCTTTGCACAGAAAAGATCAGAACGTTGTGCATATCTCCAATGATTTCCATGCAACAAAGCACAAGAGTTATACATGCGGTTAAAATTCAATCACTTTCGAACCAGAGATCAGATTAAATATTGGAATCCACTGGTGACAGGGAGTGATAACATTATGTGTCGTTTCTGCTCAAATGAAAATCAAACTGAAACTCTCAAACATCTCATCATTGTTTGTCCCTACTTTGAGACCGATAGAATAAAAATGTATGGCACAGAGAATGTTGGTAACACCGAATATTCATGACATTTTTTTTGGATGAGATGTATGTGGGGAGAAAACAATTAGATAGTGTGATGCTGGAAATGCATCGGAGGGACAGGGCCTCCGTATCCTTGTCCTTTACTGCTTTTTATCGTGTGGTCTGTCATGTTTTCCGCGCAGGAGTTCATGTGGGACTCCTGGCGGTGCAGCTCTCTTTCTTTTAGTTTGGTGAACAGACCTGTGGGATACCCTTATGGCACCCATGGGTTTGGGTACAACTCTGTGCCCCTAGTGTATGTTTTTGGGCATCTGTGTGTGACCCACAGAGCAGGGTACGGGCTGGTGGCAGCTCTGTGCTGAAATGACTGGTGCCCTGAGCGTCCTCCATTTTGGGATGCCCAGGCCCTGTCATTGGGAATCGGTAGATTCCGGATGGAGACAAAATGGCCCCCATGGCCTCCTGCCTTCCATCACCTTGCTACCTTGATCTTCCCGAAGTCCCGGGAAGCCCTGCCTCTGTCCCTTCCCCCTGACTGGCTGTTGGGTGGAAGTTCCGTATATGATAGTGTGGGGAAGTGCTGACCAGACTGGCTGCGCCTTCTTAACGACCGTATGTTGTGGTTACGGCTGTGGGTGGGACCTGGGTGAATGGAGTGTGTGACGAATATACATTCTATGTTGTGGCTGTCTAATATCTGGTGTTTGACACAATGGCTGACACAGCCCTGCCCGAAACCGGCATGAATGCTGCTTTGACTGTTGAATGGTTCGGTACTTGTCCCAATACACATAACTTGTTGTGAGTGCCTGGAGAGAAGTGAATGGGCTGAATACCTCGTGTGCTTGATTGGCTGCCTGCCTGCATGAATGCCCGTAGTCGTGATTGGATGCTTGAGTGTGACCCAGCGGAATGATTGGGAGATCAACAGTATATCTGGGGACCTCTCACTGCTAGGAATTGTGTTCAGAAGCTGAAGTCCACTACAATGAGTAACTGGAGTAACTGAAGCTTGATCCTGAAGCCCTGCTGGACGAGAAGAATTGCTGTTGCTCTCCTTTGCAATCTGAAAGCTGCTGTGCTTCAAGAACTGACCCAGAGAGGACCTGGTAAGGCACCCTCTTCTCGAGCTACGAGGGACCATTGTGCACAGCTGATCTTTGCCTAAGCTCCCTGGTAGACAGACCTTCGACAGGCTGCCGACCCGATACGGGGACTGCTGCGGAACTCCAAGGAGAAGCGCCCGGAGTGTTGAACGCCACTGTCGCTGACCGCCGTCGGCGACTGGAGCCGCCGTGCTACCATTGCCTAAGAACTTCCTGATCCAAGGACGCTCTCGTCCGCATCGTCGCCGCTCTATCCTGCTGGAGAAGGCCTGACCATCGACGCGCCGAAGAGCATCCACCGGTGGGTTTCCCGCCACCCAAAGACCACAGAGACGCCGACGACTCGACGCCCTTGCTGGGCCACAGTTCTTCAACTATTTGCGGTCCAGAACTATCGACACCGAGGTGCCCCGCACGCCTCCTCCTTGCAGGACGTTTACGCTTCCCCGTCAACGAGCACCGCTAGGAACGACGCGGCACTTCACCGTCGTAGCTCGACCTGTTCCCCATCGGACGTTCGACGACCCGTGACTCCTGCCTGAAAGGGAGGACACTCAAGAAGGGTTGTCGATTTCCCTGACGAGGAACGCTACAACGCCAGGTACTTTGGGGTTGCAGAACTATTGGAAAGTCTAGTGTGAACAATATATGGACTGGGCTTGTATCTTTATCCTACAGGTTGCCCAGGTGGAGGGATCTCCACACAGAACAGTGTCTAGTGGTACGGGGCCAGTATTCTGCCAATTGTTCAACCATCTTGCTTTCCTTCCTCTCTCTACTGCTGGTTTCCTCTTTATTTTGATCTGTGTGTCATCCTGACCGTATGCACTTGAATAAGACCTAATAACGTTAGTGGTACCACTTTAGAATTGTACATATTTACCATTGTTGATTTTCGGAGTACAAAGTGAGTTATCGTGATTGTGTATATGACCTTGAATATTAATTATATAAAGACTGTGTTTTAACCGATACAGTGTGTGGACATTCCTTCGTGGGTGCTCGGGGACTACACTGTACTTAAGAACCAGCTCGCATCACCTCCCAAGAAGCTAGGCCTTGATTGCTCGACCGCAACTACCAATAACAGAGAATCTTGGCAGGGGTCTCTGTGCCTCCCCTCTACCATATAGAGGGCAGAAGTGCAGACCCCCCCTCAGGTCTTTACAGATAGTTATTGCCCTGACTCATTTTCTGATTGTTATCAACATGGAACTGGTGCCAACTGGAATTTAACAAGACCGACTATGTAAACTGTGTGGGCAAAACGTAACTGTAAACCTTAAATTGCTCGAGGGTAACTCTCATATTGCAATCACTTTTACATGTAAGTGGCAACTCGCTATAGGCTATGCATTGATTTTGACATGGTGCTATGAGAAATTGTGTTTAGAGTGTTGGTTTTCAAGACATTTTTAGCAGATGCATTATTTTTCTTTTTTTCCCCTCTTTTTTCTTCATTGTAAATGTATGACATTTATGTTAACATAACAGACACTTTTAACATCTTTTGTAAAGGTTTTGTATAAACTATTTTCAAAAAAATAACTAAAATATATGGCAGTTCAAGGACAATAAATATAACACTTAAAATCTGGGTGAATTGCCCTTCACCAGATTCAACAGTTCCAAAAAGATAAGGATAAGGAAATCCTGTCTTGAAACAAAGTTCCAATGCAGTTCTTTTGATTCCAGCTTAACAACAAAAGCTCAAATACAGTTCTGTTTGTTCCAACCTAAATTCAACCAACAGTTCAGAATTGTTCAACAAGGTTTTTCCTCTTTCCACTTGTGACAAAAGAGCTCAAAACAACTTCTTCTCATAAACAAAGAATACTCCCATAGTTCATTAGGATCAACAAAAAGTTATTTGTCAGGATAATTCTACAACAGTCCACAAAACACTTGTTTTAACAATGTTAGATGCTTTGGCAACAGTTCATACAACACTTGCTGCAGCAAGATTAATTTGTCAGGATGATTCTGGAACAGTTCACAAAAACACCATAGTGGTTCTGCCACTTCTTCATCATGACTTTTAACCACACCACAGTACTTCATTGACTTCCATCTGGTCCACTAACCTGGCCTGCCTACTACTACAAGGTTCTCTGCTCGGGTGTACTCTCCTCCCAGGACAGAATAAACTACTAACTATAAGTACATATGTGGTAAAGGTTATCGTCCAAAATGTTAGCAATGTCGTTTGCTTCACAACATCAATTTTAAGTATTCCTTCTGGGAAAAGAAGAAACACACTGGTACTGTTTGTTACACTCTTGTGATTGCCACACACAATGCAGCTTATGCTCCACTCTTCCTGAATATCTCATTTAAGAAGGACAGCCCTCCTACCACTCTTGTTTCCCCACTTCCGCATTAACCAAATGCTGACAACAGTTCTCTCTCATTTTGACACTTCCTTTCAAATGTGGGTTTAAGCCAGTGCCTCTTATGACCTCGTTTACATACAGCCAATATGTTTTACAAACACTAGATTTCTTAATTGCCTCCTCTTCACTTAGGCAATAGCTGTTTGTAGAGGTTTATTTAAATATTGCCCTCTCTTGTTGCTGGCCTTTATTCTGACCCTCATAAATATAACCGCACCTTTCTCGTCTGTTTGTCAAGGTCTTATTCTGACACCTCCTCCTCTTTACATCAGCTTGGTTTTCAATTGGATTATCATTCAACTTTACATCAGTTGGTTATTCAAAATAAGGTTTATTTTTCCACCTCACTTTCTTTATAATGGTTCTTTGTACACCGGCTTGGCCAGCGGGCAATCATGCAGCGCTCTGGGGTCACAACGCAATAGTGAACTCACCGGGTCTGGAGTGTGCATCCGCTCGCTCCGCTGCCTCCACATCTTCTGCTTCTGCTGCTTTGTGCGGGCCGCCAACCTGCTTCCTTTGGTCCCCTGCAGCCTGCTCCACTCGAAAAAGGGGCTTTCTTTGCTCGAGAGGCTCTCCGGTGCTCGCCTGCCACTGGAGACCGCCTTACTTCGGGAAAAGCTTTCAAAGCTTACACTTTCCACTAGGCAACCTCTAAAATTCCAGTCTCCAGGGGGAAAGCTTCCAACTCCAACATTTCCCGCTGCACGATCTCTGCAATTAAGGTTTCTAGAGGAAGATATAATCTCAGGACTGGTAACTGCTCGACACATGACCGTGGTCCCTGCGTCTCTGTGCTCCTCCAGATTCTGCTTCTGCTGCAACGTGGAGAGACCACGACTGCTTCATCTTCTGCTGCTACTCTTCTTGATGGCCTGCACCTAGGGGGGCCTTTAATGCCTCACAGTCTCCCTCAGGAGTGGGTGATTACTACTAATAGGCTGCAACTTGCAGTCTCCTGCCTCTGCAGCCCTCTTATTCGTCCCAGTACTTTGGTAATTGTGAGACAGAGAGTCCACAATGTAAAAATCAGCTTAAATAATGAAAATTTCAATACCAAGTTCATTTCTCTCCTTATTTATATTCCCTAAAGGAGTAGTATAAGGATTCAATGAAGGATTTGTCTTTACAGAGTTTTCAGTTTCTAAATTGGTAATATGTAAAGACTCCTCTTTATTATTCCCCTGGAAAACATAGGAGCTTTAATCTCTGTCAGTGACTTTAAAATGAGTTTTCTTACTCCCATACATAACATCCACATTGAGATAGTTAACCTGGGAAAATAAAAGCTCTCTCTGACAGCAAGCCATTGCATACTGTCCCCAGTACTTCCTTAGTTGAAGAAGACAAATACCACGTTTAGCCCAACAGAATCCTCCTGTGCCCCTTCTCTTTATTGATCTTACAACATGTTAAAATTGTTAAACTCCCCCCCCCCCAATCCCCACAGGAAGGATCGGCTGTCTCACCCTTTGGTCGGGTTTCCGCCATTGCAATTCCCTTAAATCAGGTCCAGGAGTTTGAGCCGTTGGGGGGGCACCATTGTACCCTGAAATGCTCCTTCAAGAAAGCCAAAATCTCATCCCAGTCGGTTGCAAATTTATGCAGCATATTGTTCATCGCATAAGTGGCCCATTCTAGCGTCACTAACTCCCATACTTTACGTAGCCACTCATGCATCATTGGGAGGTTTGGCCCCCTCCATTTTTGGGCAATGAGAGTCATTGCTGCCAGTGTTAGGACCACCATTGCCTTCTCCCTGTCCCTACTTTCTTCCCCTGCCCCCACCTCTTTCATGCCCAGCAAGGCCAGCTGTGGACTTCTACCTGTCTCTTCTCCAAATGCCTGGGCTTGTGCCTGCAGCACCTCCCTCCAGAAAGGCTTAATCTTGGGGAAATCGCACCATATATGTGCTGCCGTCCCCTCTGCTCCACACCCCCCCAATACTCCCCTGCTACATCTGGGTTTATGCAATGTAGGCGGGAGGGGGTGTAGTGCCAGCCATACAAAATCTTGTACCAAGCCTCTTGGAGTAAATTTTGGGTATTTGTCTCCAGAGCCTTTCGACACCTCCCTCCCAATTTCCTGTGCCAGGGTCTGCTCCCAGCGCCTCATGTATGGGCAACTTACTCGGGGAGAAGCATCCTCCAATATTTTGTATAGATTTTAGATAAGGCCTTTTGATCCATCATGGGCCAGTAAGAACCTTTCGAAGGGGGTGACTTGTCTCGTAGCTGCCTCCCAAATTTCTCCATTCATTAGCCAATGTCGTATTTGGAAGTACCTATGTCTCTCCCCTTCTCCGACCCCGAACGTCTGCTTACACTCAGGGAAGGTGCGGACTCCCCGTTCCTGAAACATGTCCCCAATCCTCCTACACCCCGTTCTTTCCAATTCACAAAGGCCCCCCCGCTCCAGTCCCGGGGTGAAGCCCCTATTGTCGAAGATCAGTGTAAATGGGGACGGGAAGGTCGTGATTTCCTGTTTCTTCACCACTTTATCCCAGGTACCAGCCAAAACCTTGGTAATAGCACTCTTATGTAGGTGAGTCAGTCTAAGGTGCTTCGGCAACCACAAGACCTCGCTCAAATTGTGTTGGGTGACTGCTCTATACATCTTAGCCCATTGTTTCGCCTTGGTCCCTGAGAACCATTTCCTTATCACCCGCAGTTGGGCCGCTTCATAGTAAAGTTGGAAATTGGGGAGTGCTAGCCCCTTCCCTTTCAGCGGGTGACGGCTAATCGGTGGACTTTTCCCTTCCCAAACAAATTCACTGGTCACTTTCCCTAGTGCTCTAAAGAAGGATAGCGGTATAGCCAGCGGAATCGCCAGAAAGAGGTAAAGCAGTCGGGAAGTGTGACCATTTTCACCGCTGCCATCCTTCCCAGCAGATTCCTCAACTTTTGAAAGTCCTTCTTTATTGCCTTTAATATATGCGGGTAGTTTGCCTCATACGACCTCTCTACCGCTGGCATAGTTTTAACCCCCAAATATTTAATCACCCCCGGCTCCATAGGTAAGGTGACCCTGCCATGAGTTCCGTGGTGTCCTCTTGCCCCACCGTTAGGATTAACAATTCAGACTTTTAAAAATTGATCTTTAACCCTGATACCACCGCAAATCTGACCAACTGGTCCTTACATGCCTCTAGTGATTCTTTGGGCTTGGTGCGAGCGAGGAGCATTTCGTCGGCGAATGCTGCAACTTTATGGTGCCTACCCTGGACTTTCTCCACTTCCTGAATGGACTGTTGCAGTGGCTCTAGGTAAATTGCATACAGCATTGGTGAAAGCAGGAATCCTTGCTTGGTCCCCATTCTCAGGCAGATCGGACGTGACATGGAGCAGTTAACCAACAGTCACGTTACTGGGGTTTTGTAATGAGCTTGCACCATCTTCAGAAAGTCCCCTCCCATGTCCATTTTCTCCATTACTCTAAACAGAAAAGGCCACTCAACCCGGTCGAATGCCTTCTCTGCATCCAGTGCCAATAGTACCGCTGGTGTAGCTGTTTTGTGAACCTTCTCTTCCAAGTGTGCCACCCTTATAATATTGTCTGCCATCTGTCTGCCCAGGACAAAAACCACTTGATCCTGATGAATCAGTGACGCGAGGTAGCACACCTGTTGTTGTTTTGATCACGTGTTCAGCACTTTACTTTCCTCCCCTGCCCCTTGCACTTTCCCCCTTCCCTCTCCCCTGCACTTGCGCGTTCTCAATGCCACTGCGCCTAGTAATATTGTTGTTTTGTCCTCCCTTGTCCCCCTCTCTTGCCTCGTCGTGCTCTGAAACACTTGTGTATGGGCGCGATATAAATAAAATATCATATCATATTCGAATCCCCTGGATTAAGGCCACCTTGAAGGGAGGAAAGTGTAGATATTAGGCAAATATGAGGGCTAGACACCACAATAAGGGGCAACTTTCACTATCAGAGGTGGCTACTGTAAAAGAAGGTAGGAAGGGAATGAAAATCAGGTTGAACAAGTGCAGTAAGTTGAACAAGTGCAGTAAGAGGGAGACAGGAGATGAACGGGGACCACAATTATACTCAATGTGTTTGATTAGAAGCTTTTGATGTGTGGACTAAGTAGGATGAATCATGTTTATGGGTTAACATGTTGGGGAATGCAATACATACATGTTATGTGGAAAGATTTGATTATAAAAGAAATGTACAAAACTTCCCTGTGCCAGAGGAGGATCCCAGGCACACTCCAATTGGGTCAATAAAACCCTTCCTAGTATTGTGAATATTGGGAACATTAGGAAGGGTTTTATTGACCTGATTGGAGTGTGCCTGGGATCCTCCTCTGATAGGGGGAGGCTTTATATATCTCATTTATAGACACACCAACCTTGAGCCTGGTTGGTTTTCCCATGCGCACCGAGAAGAGTAGAAATTAATGGGAGATACAAAAGATTACAATTTGAGCTGTGGAAATATTGAGTGCACCCGCACACACACTTTTTGGTGAAAGATTTGTGTATATCACTTTTCGTGCAGGCATTTGTATTTGTTATAGGTCAATGCTAACAAAGAGACATGAAACAAAAAAAAGACTTCTTTTATATTTTTTTGGATTGTTTTATCATGTGACTTGGTGCTTTGAATGTACACACAATTGTACAGACTCAAAATATAGTTTAAGTGAGTTTTTATCATAATTATCATCTGAGTCTGTACAATTGTGTGTGTTTTCACCTCAGAACATAGACGATTAAGAGGCTTCCCTTTTGCCGATACATTACTGCTTTGAAATCCAGATTTATTGAACAGTGTTCTTGTTTAGCCCTTGAATGCGAACTTTGCAGAAAGTGTTTTGTTGGTTCCAATGATGAAGAATGAACAGGAGAAGATGAAATCACCCTGCTCTCTAAACTGGAAACTGTGGTGATCCTCAATTCCAAAGGACCCCAAAATGGTACTGCTTGGGATTTGGGGAGAGGTAGACTTCAATAAATACGCTAAAACATTCTTAGCGGTGGCACTGGGAGCAGGGAAAAGACTGGTTGCCGCAACTTGGGGCTCAGCAGAGACAATATGCCTAAACCAGTGGATCTATGAGGTGAGCAGATGCGCATCTATGGAACACCGGATTTACAATGCGAGGGGCTGCCCCTGAAAATTCCAGAAAGTATGGGGGAAATGGCTAGATGTGTACTAAGACTCGACTCTTCCCCCTGCCTTTCCCCTACCCCCTCTTTTCTTCCTCACTTCTGATGTCTGTGGACTCGTTTCTACCAACGCCTATGATTTTCTTGATATGTCTACTGTACCTTTTGCCACTACTGCCTTTCACGGTTTACCGTTATAGCTATTCCTTACTGTTGGTTATTTATGTTTATGCTGTTCTGTTTTGTAAAACGTAATAGGTAGTGTTAGAAAAAAAGAAAACTGGAAACTGTGGAACCTGAACGATATGGCTCAAATTCCAACCCTCAACACTTCACCAAATATGTGATACCAAGCAAATCCCTTTTTTATCAGTACAACTTATTTTCCTAACTTTCTGTAGGGAAAAACTCACCAATATGGGTTTATGAACTATAATTTTAATCTATAAATAATTATAATATTAACCATTTATATAATACATACTGGAGAGTAGGCAGGATGCCAAGTGAGGCTAGTCTATTTTTTTTTACAATTTGACACAGCAAATACAACATCTCAGTTAGTCAAATTGTCAGACAAAATGATAATGCAGTTGGTATAAACTGCTGCAAACACATCCTAAGACTCCCTAATGATCGCATTGATGATATGTTGAAAGGCTGCAGGTTAATTGCATAAGCCAAAAGGCCTTATTTGCTATTTGAAGTATTACAGGTTTTGAAACCCTTATGTGCTAGCCACTGAATGCCTGTGATTGAAATTAATACATTCACTTACTGTAAAAGAAATTCAGAGTTAATTCAAATCACAAACTTCTACTGAAGATATATTCTAGGATTCTATAGGATGGTCTTTTACAACTGAAGACCTTCTTAATCAGCATTAAATATGAACAACCTGTGTAGTTGCTGTTAAGATGGATTTCTGAACTCTGACCTGGTGGGCAGAGGATCAGAAGGCCAGCCTAGTTTCTTGGTACAGGGCAACCTTCTGCACAAGTCAGACCAATCAAGGTAGCATTGGCGGCGGTCAAGACTAGATCTCAGGAGGGGTGAGGGTTACTGAAAGACCTCAATGAGCACACAGAGTAAAGGACACTTACAAATCACTCCCAGTCAGGTGTATATATATTAAAAATACAAATACATTTATTCAAGGCCTTTGAGTTTCAACACACAGTAATTATCAACGGTAATACTTTTAAACCAATACGATCCTACTACAATACTTATGTAAAAGACAAAGTGGCCTAAAGGGTTAAACGCACAGAATGGGTCCACAACCTACAAGGGAAGGAAGCAAGCAGTGTGGATTATCTTTAGGCAGTTCTGCAAAATCCAATACCTAATTGAAAGGCTGAAAGGCTGTCCAGTCCCTACGTTGAGAGGAGTCTGGTGCTCAAATGTACTTTCAGGTGCTAGTGCACGCGATAGTGCAGAAGGGCGAAAACGGGTCTCTTGTAGGGTCTGTAGCAGCTAAGGAAGGTGGGTGAGGTGATGTAGAATGAGTTCCCACTATTCGTGGAGGATCTCCCCAACAGGGCAGAACAGGTTCCAGGAGTTGGGAATGGTTCGATAGCTCAGGCTATCTGTGGAAAAGAGAGTGGCCCTCTGGGACACTTGTGCATAAAAGTGGGTGGATGCGCTAGAGGCCACCGGTAAGGGTTGCAAGTACTCACCGACCCCCCGCGCACTCCGGACCAAACTTCGTCAGTCGAGTCCACTTCAGTTTCAGGTTCAAATGTGGAAGTTGTGTGCATCAGCGGCTTTCAGCAGCAAAGTTACAGTGTTGATTTCCAAAAGGGACACAGTGGCAATTTCTCCACTCCTGGTGTATGGATCAGGCCAGTTTTACTGTAGCAGGCTTCAGGGCACAGGGGGCACAGCAGCAAGGCACCTGTGAAGTTCGTCACCATGGCTGGGCGACACAGTAACCATGTGCACTCTGGTTCAGGCGCTCTCTCTTTACTCCAGACCTGGGAATGCCAAGTGTACGAAATTCGGTGTGAGAGTTTCGCGAATACAGAGCTTGTGATGTACCAAGTTTCAAGGGTCTCCTCGAAAGGGTGGCAGTGTCAGAGCAAAGCTCCTGAGCAAGCTGGTCAGCCCACTGGTTGGCCCAGGGACACTTCCGAGAAGGCTTACTTGCAGGGTTTGATGAAGGTGCAGAGAATAGTTGGTCCCACTATTCTAATGGGTCGAAGCGTCTTTGCAAACCTTCTAGTTTGATCAGATGCAGAGGGGTCCAGCAGGACAGCAGCAGGCTCAGGGTGCCAAACCTTCCAGCGGGTCACCAGCGGTTCCTCGATTCGGCTTCTTAGTTTCAGGATGCTTGGATCCTATCCTAGGTTCAGTGAGAACTCAAGAGATCGACTTGGCATGGGTGTTTGGAGCCTTCTCTTATCTAGAATCTCCGTTGTGCCAAAACGAAATGGACCCAATAGAACATCTGCTCGCATACATGCATACCAGACGTGGACCAATCATGGACCACAGTGTTCCCAGTCATTCACAGCACACCAGGCTCTCTGGCACCCAGGATGGGGATTGCAGCTAGACAGTCCAGCCCACATCCTGGGGGCGCACGCACAAGGCATGCAGAAGCCTGCGAAAGCTTGGCATTTCGTGGGAGCATCCAGGCCCAAATAAGAACTGACCCGGGTCCGCTCGACCGGGGGAAGGTGAAGGAGCAAGATGGCCAAAGGACAGGACAAAGAACCTCATGGCACGGCCATTTTGGAGGCAGGCCACCTTTCTGTGCCAACCGCGGTAAACGCGGTTTGCCTGGCAAGAAAGGGTTAAAATACACAAAAAGATAAGCTGCCACCAGCCCTGTCCAAGGCACATCTGCACTTTGCCTAAACAATCCTTTGAGGGTGTCTAGGGCCTTTGGAAATGACAGGAAGACCCAAGCGCACTGTACTGTAAGGTACATTGTGCACTTGTAACATGTTGCAGAAAAGTTACAACATTGGAAAGGACTAAGGGAAACAAAGTCTCCCAGTACTGACTGTCTTTAAGGGCATGCCAGTTTCCCCATTACAAAGTGAGTGAAAAGCCCAGCGGAGTGCAGCTGAAGGCTGTACTCCACTGGCAAAGTCAGACTATGGTGTTTAAACAGCAGCAACAAGTTGGGGAGTACACAACTGCAGGGAAACCTTCACATAAATGGCAATCATTCCTAACACTCGCCTATACCAGACCAAGGACAGGGGAAATGAATCCACCCCTGGATGAGTCTCATGTTCAGATCGGTTAAACATTCTAGACAACCCATTGGCATTGCTATGTCGGACAACTGTCCTATGCTCAATGGTGAAGTCAAAACCTTGAAGGCTTATGGACTACCTGAGCAGCTTTGGCTTGTCTCCCTTCATGTTCATTAGCCACTTTAAAGGCTTATTGTCAGTTTGCACAGTGAAGTGTGTCCCATAGAGGTAGGGCCTCAGCTTCCTTAGGGCCCACACAACAGAGAAACTTTCTTTCTCTACTGTGGACCTATTCTAGGTATATAAGCTACCCACTAGAAACATGTCCAAACCTAGTGAAATGGAATATACTGACTACAGGTAATAGATGTAAGCAATTTCTTGTAGATAGAACATTTAACATAATGAAACTGTTTCACTGAAGAAGTGTTTTAGAGCTCATCAATCAAAATAGATTTCTCTTCAAGGGCTTATGGTTAGTTTGCACAGTGAAGTGGGTCCAATAGAGGTAGGGCCGCAGCTTCCTTAGGGCCTGCACAACAGAGAAACATTCTTTCTCTACTGTGGACCAACTGAGCTCTCTGTCCTTAAGCTGGCGACAAATTAATCCAATACGGTGTTCCTTACCGTTCTCATCTACTTGTGATAGTACAGCTCCTATCCCAGTGTCAGAGGCATCTGTCTGCACAATAAAAGGTCTTTGATAATCAGGGGCCCTGAGAAACGAGGCCTGGCACAAGGAGTCTTTGAAGCCGTTGAAGGCCTTGCCACACTTTTCAGACCAAGTTACCTTCTTGGGTTTCTTAGAAATTGTGAGAGCAGTCAGAGGGGCAGCTATGGTGCCATAGCCTGCCATGAAATTTCTGTAGTACCCAGTGAGTGCTAAAAAGGCTCTCACCTGGGTTTGGGCAGTGGGGGTAGGCCAGTCGGTATCAGGTAATAATATCACCACATATATGGTCGCCATAAATAATATCGCTGGGAAAATGTCGTGGCGATATTATTTGGATGACCATATATATGGCGACGGGGGCAAAAAAAAAAACATTAAAAAAAATAATAATCATTTGGGGGTTGCCGGGGTGTTCCCCCCATGTTCCATGCAATAATCTCGCCACAAAAAACAACCATTTTTCGGCGATATGTTTGTATGGCGATATTTTTGTGGCGACATTATTACATGGAACCGGCCAGTCTTGTACTGCTTGTACTTTGTGGGTAGGGGCTGTATCCTCCCTCCACCTACTTCATGCCCAAGGTAGACCACTGAACCATGTCCAATCCTGCATTCACTGGCCTTTATGGTCAAGTGGGTCTTGTGAAGAGCCTGCAAAAGAATCCTAAGGTGTTTCAAATGATCCTCCCAGGTGGCACAGAAAACTGCTATATCATCCAGATATAGAGGACAGAATTCATCCAACCCATTAAGGACATGATTCACAAGCCTCTGGAAAGTGGCAGAGGGTACTCTCCAACCCAAAATGAATTACCCCTAACTGGTAAAGACCATCTGGTGTTGAGAAAGCTGTCATCTCCTTGGCATGTTCTACAAGAGCTATTTGCCAATAGCTTGCAGTGAGGTCAACTGTGCTGAGGTATTTGGAGGCACCCAAAGTATCCACCAGCTCATCTGTTCGAGGCAAGAGGTGTGCATCTGTCTCGGTGACAGCATTTAGAGCCCTGGAATCCACACAGAACCTCAACTCAGAGGTACCTGCCTTTGGAACCAAAACCACTGGGCTATACGAAGGACTACTAGAGGGTTCAATCACCCCAAGATCCAAAATTTGACTGACGTTTGTCTTAATGTAAGACCTTGTCTGACATTCTGTATCCCCTACCTTTAGTAGGTACACTATCCCCTGTGTTAATGTCATGTTTGCACCAAGGTGTCAAACGAGGAACTTGTGAAAACAAGGGGGAAAACTGCCTCACCAAATATTCCCCTCATCTTGCTGATCAGAAGTCATGTGAGGGGCCACTTTGACACCCTCAATGGAGCTGTCTGAAGGACTGCCCTGGACCAGGTCAGGGAGAGGTTCTGACTCCTCCTCAACATCTGAAGTCAACGGCAGTGCAGCTATTTCAACTCTTGGGATGAAAGCCTTCAGTCTATTTACATGGAACACTTTTGGTGCCTGACCCGCCCTTCCAAGGTCCACTAAATAGTTGTCCTCACCCAGTGACTCCACCACTGTGTAAGGGCCTGACCATTTGCCCTGTAAAGCTTGAGGCCTTATAGGATTCATGATCAGTACTTGCTGATCTGGTGTGAAGTTGATGAGAGCAGCTTTCTGGTCATACCAATGTTACACCAGAGCTTGCCCAGCCTTCAGCTTCTCACTAGCCAGAACCATCAGGAGTACAATTATTTTTCTGAGTCCAAGCACATAGTCTACTACATTGGTAGTGACAGGGGGAATGGGCATCTCCCACCCCTCCTTGACTATTGCCATGGGTCCCCTCACAGGGTGACCAAAATGAAGCTCGAAGGGGCTGAAACCAACACCCTCCTGAGGTACCTCTAGGAAGGCAAACAGTAAGCATGGTAATAGAAGTTCCCATTTTCTTCTTTGGGGTCCTGTTAAACCACTCAACAAGATCATTGGTTTGTGGGTGGTATGCGGATGAAAACGTATAGGTTAAACCACATTCCTTCCACATGGCCTGCATATACCTGGACATAAAGTTGCTGCCCCTATCAGACACAACTTCTTTAGGGAAGCCAACCCTAGTAAATATGCCAAGGATAGCTTTTGCAACTGACTTGGCAGTCACAGTCTTCAATGGGATGGCCTCTGGATACCTGGTGGCATGGTCGACCAGCACCAGGATAAACCTATTGCCTGACGATGTTTGGGGGTCAAGGGGCCCAATAATGTCGATCTCTACCCTCTAAAATGGTACCCCCACAACTGAGAGTGGTACCAATGGAGCTTGGATTGTTGTGCCACTTTTCCCAGATAACTGGCATGTGTGTTACGCTCACCTGGCTCCCACAGGGGCGTCGGTTGGACCCGGACAGCTGCGGTCTCCTCCAACGTGAAGCGTAGTGCAGAGATGACAGACTAGACTGGCCTGCCTAATCTCGTCTGCTTGACCCGTAGAAGTATTCTCCTGCAAGTGGAGAAAGGGATTTAGCCACCCGTGGATTCTAGTAATGGCACCCCACTGTTCTCCCCACTAATCACCTCCGATATTCCCTTTCAGTAATCTCACCCTATGTTTTTGAATGGTGAGCTCTCCATCCTGCGTGGAATGCAGGGCCGCGAAGATACCAGTTCCTTCACTGGTTCGAAGGCGTTGGAAGAGTTCCGGATGAATATTGACTCCGAGGTTCCTGGCGAGAACCCGTAAGTATAAAGTCCAAAAAGTTCAATATGTCCGATGTTCACTCTTGTCCCATTCCCTTCTTGTGTTGCAGCTGGGTCCAAGAGAAGATTGTCTTGTGGCAGCTGATGGCGTTCAGGTAAGAAAGAGTCTGTATTACCCAACACTGTCCGGTAAAAGATGCGTGTATTTAACTTGTTGTTTTCTCTCTCCTTACAGGTGCTGCGTAAGAAGTTGCGGGATGGTAAAGAATAATGCCTCCGGTGGTAAATCAGGTAAGTCTATGGTGGTAAAAAAGAGATTGTATTTGTTGGCTCTCTCGGCTCACCTTATATTTCTTTTGTCCCCTAGATGCTGGAGTTCGGCGAGGAAAATGATGGAGGCAGCGCCGAATCGAAAAATGCTGTGAGGACTGGTGAGTATGGCGCGGCGCTGCAGCTGGCGATGCGACGCGTGCAGAAATAATGTCCTTTCCAAGTTCGAAGGCGTGATGGATCCGGAATCAGGTAAGATATTAAAATAATGTCCGTGTTCTAACCTTTCCTTCTTCTTTCCTCTTTTTCTAGGAGCTCTGGATTCGAGGCCGGCGTGGCAGAAGACTGGATGCTGACTGCAGGCACGGTGAGTGTTACGCTGCTGGATGCAGAATAACGTGAAGCATGTGCTGCTGTTCGGGCGTGGTTTAAATAGCCTTCAAAGTAGTCCCAGGTAAGAAGTTCCCCCAGAACTACACCCGAGTAAAAAAATAGTCCCTGAAGTAAAGTAGTCCCATTCAGGCCTCACGTTGGCTTGACTTCATTGCAGCATGGTCTGCATGAGGTAAGTAATGTACATGAGCCTGGCGCGTATGGCGCCAGGACTGATTTCCTCTATGAGCCTGGTACCAATGGCGCCAGGACTGTACCCAGACAGCCCCTAGCCGGGGCTGCTGGGCTTTTAGTAAGCACTGGTGGGGGTGGATATCAAATCCACCCCCACCTTCCAACCTTTCAGAACTAAGGTCATCACTTGGTTACTCAATAAATAACCAACTATGTATGTATGCATACCTAATGTATGAATGTATCCTTTACTATGTCTGCCTATTATTATCTCTGCACTAACTGCTTTCATGTCAACTATACATTTTCTTCACAGCTGTACAAATGTTCCCTAACTTTGCCTGTAACTTGATGTTTAAGCACCCATATACCCCTGGGTCAGGAGCGCTATACAAATAAATAAACAAACAAACAAACAAACCTGGATGCCTGCTCCCGGGGCTGATGGGCTTGGTCCGGATGCCCGGGGGTAGGCATCATGACAATGTGGCACAACTCCTGCAGTGGTGTTCTACTTGCACTACCATCTTGGGCCAGTAGAGGTGCATGGTTAACCTTTGCGTGGTTCTCTTCATGCCAAGGTGGCCAGCAAGGGGGACTTCATGTGCCAACTGCACAAGGAAGGGTCTTATAACAAGGTTAACCACCAACCTCCTATGGTCTCCTTCACTCCTTGTGTAGACTCTGAAGGCTCACTGTAGAGGAGCACACCTTCCCAATACATCCTGTGATTCCCAGGAGATTCACCCTCAAGCTGGGAGCAGGCCTGTCTCCTTAGGCCTTCCAAAGATGGGCTTTCACGTTGGCTCTTACTGAACTCAACCATGTCAGGACCACCTTCTACTAACAGACTCTGCAGTTCAGGATGGTCATGGGGATTGAGGATTTCAGGCAACACCTCTTCCTCTTCAGGTTCGGGTGTTTGACCAACTACCTCCACGTCAGTGGTAGGTGAGCTACAGGGAATATTTTCATTCCCTCTTTTGTCTTTCTTGACTCCTTTAGCCTTGGGGTTCCCCTTTGGCTTGGGCTGGGCATTGGACTTGGCCAATAGAGCCCTGGTTTGTGACTTTGTGCATGGTCTCTCTGCTGTGTCACCCACAAGCCCTAAAAGCTCTGAGATCATTTCCCAACAGGACATTTTCTGGGACTTGCCTCTGAATGCTCACTGGGATCCTGATTAGTGCACCATTTATACTAAGATTTACAGGCATAACTGGGAACTTGAGAGGGGTGCCATGAGCTAACTTAGTGGGTAACAGAGGAGCTCTGGCAACTTCCTCTGGGTCTACTAAGGTCAAATCCACTACAGTTCTGCTGCACCCACTATCCCTAAGGGCAGGAGTTTCAACTCCATTGATCAGCACACTGTCTTTAAAGTAGTGCTTAGTGTTGTCAGGAATTCTAGCATACGCCTCTGAGACTTTAGGTTCCCAGGAGCCCAGGGAAACAAAAACTACTTCAGATTCTATCCCACTTGGGAAAGAGTCTGAAGAGAAGGATGCCCTTATGGTCTCTTCTTCCTCATAGGAGGAGAAGGCCAGATTCGCAGAGGAGACCCCCAAAGGTTTTTACCTTACATCTGGGGTCCCCCTTCACATGGTCACTTGCTCCACAAGCCACACAAGATCCTTGACAAGGTCTTGGGACATAGGGAGGCTTACTGTAACCAGAGTTCTGTTTGGAAGGATAACTTCCACAACCCTGTGCATTTTTCTGTGACTTACCTTACATTTCCTCTACTGGCTCTTTTGGGAGATGTTTATCAGGACTTTATCTTTGGACTTTTTCCACTCCTCCTGCTACCCAGGATGAGTCTCGTCCTTATGGGACACTCTATGTGACACCCACAAATCTGTTGATATGGCCAGCTTCTTAGTATCTAATTCCTTTGAATCTGCCAAGGGCTGCTTAAGCTCAGGGAAACAAGATGCACACATATGTTGAAGCATGACAAGACATATCATACCATCAAAGGTGGAGACTTTATAGCCTTCAACCCAACCAGTCAAGTTCTTTAAAGAATCAGTCACATACGATACCCAAGTTCTACTCTTCAAGTATTGGGTAGGAGTCTTCGCAAACTTTAAGATGAGAGTTTGCTTCAACATTGCAAAATCCACTCTTTCAGCCTTTGACATCTCCATAATAGCACTGCAGCCAGAATGCGCTAGTCTGCTGAGCAACCATGTAATTATATCAGCATTTACAACCTCTTGAAGGTCACATGCATACTCAAATGCATTCATACAGTCCATAATGTAATTCTTCTCATCATACAAACTAGGCAGATCTTTAGGAAATCTTGGATGAGAGGAGGACCCAGACCCATATCCAGATCCCTTAGACCCATTCTAAACTTGAAGCTTGGCCAGTTCCAACTGGTGATCCCTGTCCTTGTGTTTTTCTTCCTACTCTATCTTCAGCTCAGCCATGTGGAAATCAAGCTCCCTCTTCTTAACCAGCAGTTTTTGTTTCTTGAATTCCAACATGGCATCAGCATCAGAGCTGGCAGAAGAAACTTGAGACATTACATTATCCCTGTCATCATGGGCACCATGGATGAGAGCAGCAACACAACTGTCAGTTCTGTCAGTGAGAGCAGTCCCACCTCCTTCTGCAGTCTCATCTGATGCTATGGCTTCGAGTTGGGACTATTGACAATCCATGATCCTTTGGATCATTTCGACTTTGGTGCCTTGAGCAAGTAAGCCTCTCTCAGCACACATCATTCTCAATGTTTCAGAATTTGAAGCATTTAAGGTTATATTGGTAATTGTTTCCATTATTCTAGATAGGTCTATGGCCTTTACCGTTACTTACTACTAAGGTCACTATGTGTCCTGGGTAGGGGTAATTTGAAATGCCTTCACTAGTGTGCAACACTGCATACCTTTAGTCCTACCCCACTGATGTACACCAATTTGATAAGATGGATTTCTGGACTCTGACCTGGCGTGCAGAGGCTCAGAAGGCTAGCCTAGATTCTTGGAACAGCGTAACCTTCTGGACAAGCCAGACCAATTGGCGGTGGTCAAGACTAGGTCTCAGGAGGGGTGAGGGTGACTGAAAGACCTCAATGAGCACACCGAGTAAAGGACACTTACAAATCACTCCCAGTCAGGTGTATATATATATTAAAAATATAAATACATGTATTCAAGGCCTTTGCGTTTCAACAAACAGTAATTATCAAGAGTAATACTTTTTAACCAATACGATCCTACTACAATACATATATACAAGACCACGTGACCTAAAGGGTTAAACACACAGAATGGGTCCACAACCTACAAGGGAAGGAAGCAAGCAGTGCGGATTATCTTTAGGCAGTTGTGCAAAGTTCAATACCTAACTGAAAGGTAGTCCAGTCCCTATGTTGAGAGGAGCCTAGTGCTCAAATGCACTTTCAGGTGCTGGTGCACGCGATAGTGCAGAAGGACGAAAACAAGGTCTCTTGTAGGGTCTGTAGCAGCTCAGGAAGGTGGGTGAGGTGATGCAGAATAAGTCCCCACTATTCATAGAGCGTCTCATCAAAAGGGCAGAACAGGTTCCAGGAGTTGGGGATGGTTTGATAGCTCAGGATATCTATGGAAAGGAGAGTGGCCCTCAGGGGACACTGATGCGTAAATGTGGGTGGATGAGCTATGGGCCACCGGTAAGGCTTTCAAGTACTCACCGACCCCCCGCGCACTCCAGACCAAACATTGTCAGTCGAGTCCACTTTGGTTGCAGGTTCAAATGCGGAAGTTGTGCGGCTCTGCGGCTTTCCGCGGCAAAGTTACAGTGTTGATTCCTAAATAGGACAGTCTCGATTTCTCCGCTCCTGGTGGATGGATCAGGCCAGTTTCACTGTAGCAGACTTCAGGGCACAAGGGGGCAAAGCAGCAAGGCACCTGCAAAGTTTGTTACCACGGCTGGGCGACACAGTAACCGCGCGTACTCTGGTTCGGGCGCTCTCTCTTTACTCCAGACCTGGGAATGCCAAGTGTACGAAGTTCGGTGTGAGAGTGTAGTGAACACAGAGCTTGCCATGTACCAAGTTTGAAGGATCTCATCGAAACGGCAGCAGTGTCAGAGCAAAGATCCTGCGCAAGCTGGTCAGCCCACTGGTTGGCCCAGGGACACTTCCGAGAAGGCTTACTTGCAGGTTTGATGAAGGTGCAGAGAATAGTTAGTCCCACTATTCTAATGGGTCGAAGTGTCTTCGCAGACCTAGTTCGATCAGATGCAGAGGGATCCAGCGGGACAACAGCCTGCTCAGGGTGACAAACCTTCCAGTGGGTCACCAGCGGTTCCTCGACTTGGCTTCTTAGTTTCAGGATGCTTGGATCCTATTCTAGGTTCAGTGAGAACTCAAGAGATCGACCTGGCATGGGTGTTTGGAGCCTTCTCTTATCCAGAATCTCCTTCGCGCCAAACGAAAAGGACCCAATTGGAGATCTGCTCACATATATGCATACCAGATGTGGACCAATCACGGACCACAGTGTTCGCAGTCATTCATAGCACACCAGACTCTCTGGCACCCACGATGTGGATTGCAACTAGACAGTCCAGCCCAAATCCTGGGGGCGCACACACAAGGCATGCAGAAGCCTGCGAAAGCATGGCTTTTCGCAGGAGAATGCAGGCCCAAATAAGGACTGACCCGGGTCGGCTCGACCTGGGGAAGGTGAAGGGGCAAGATGGCCAAAGGACAGGACAAAGAACCTTGTGGCATGGCCATTTTGGACCCAGGCCACCTTTCTGTGCCAACCGCGGTAAATGCGGTTTGCCTGGCAAGAAAGGGTTAAAAATACATAAAGAGATAAGCTGCCAGCAGACCAGTCCAAGGTGCATCTGAACGTCTCCTAAAAAATCCTTTGAGGGTGTCTAGGGCCTTTGGAAATGACAGGAAGACCCAAGCGCACTGTAATGTAAGGTAAATTGCGCACTTGTAACATGATGCAGAAACGTTGCAACATTGGAAAGGACTAAGGGAAACAAAGTCTCTCAGTACTGACTGTCTTTAAGGGCATGTCAGTTTCCTCATAACAAAGTCAGCAAAAAGACCAGGGGAGTGCAGCTGAAGGCTGTACTCCACTGGCGTAGTCAGACTATGTTGTTTAAACAGCAGCAAAAAGTTGGGGGTACACAACTGGACGGACAACTTCACATAAATGGGAATCTTTCCTAACAGTTGTAGAATGCGTTAGCCCATTAAAGATTAGAGAACATTCACTAAAAATGGATATGTATGGAAAAGATGATCTTACATACATTCTTGATGTTGATAATTAAATTGTGTATTGAAATAAAAATAGTACAGAAAAATGACAAACAAAAATCTATATGTATAGTGAGTAAAATAGGGACATTTCTATAATTAAATGGCTTTCTAAGTGATCTAACAGAACAATTCATACACCTTATAATCCAACAATGACCAATATTCTACTGCAGGGGAGATCCCTGCCCAAGCATGTGTCCACAACCGCCATGATGACAAACTCACCACAGACGTCTTAAAGTTCAGGGCATAGCCAAATCTGTGTAGCAGACAACAGATGTGTGGTACAGGTGGGACGAAAAGAGGTCTAGAGTGCAGGCTTGAATGAGCCAGTCATCCAGGTAGGGACAGAAGTGAACATTGTCCCTCTTGATATGTGCAGTCAACACAGCAATCAGTTTGCGGAACACTTTTGCGCAGAGGACAGACTGTAGGGCAGGGACCTGAACTGGAAATAGATGTTCTTAACAACAAACCTCAGTCTTTTTCTTGTTATAAATTGACATATGCAAGTAGGCGTCCGGGAGATCCAGTGATACAAGCTAGTCCTGTGCCTTGAGAGCCTGTAGGGTTTGGGCCAAGGTGATCAGGTACATTTTGCAAGTGCAAGTGCAGAAGCTTCAGATACAAGATGTAATGCAGGACCCTGTTCTTCTTTGGTACCAGAAAGTAAAGGGAGCACCAGCCCCTTCGCACCTTTGTAGAAGGCATCAGCACTATGGGCTCTTCACAAGAAGTTGATACATTTCCTCCAGAATGAGCGCCAATATCCATGTGAGATGACGTGAAAATCTACGCACCAGAGTTACCTCTCCATGTTCTGCAAGGACAACATTTCCCCCAACCTTAGATTGGGTGCTTACATTCAATTCAGAGTAGTTTTGACCATTGGGTCCAAGAGGGGAAAATGCTGCTTACCTTGCTTAACTGACCACAGTGTGTGATGGAAAATCATTAAAAGGGGTTACCCGGGAGGGAGTGAAGACAAGTTAAACCAACAACCACAGGACTTTGAAGCAGCTTTGGGGGGTTAGTACCTCTCCAGATTCTCATCCATCTTTGCCCCAAAAACATTGTCACCATCAAAGGGCATATAAAAGAGGGTAGCCTGCATGTCAGGAACAAACCCATGTTTGCAAATGACATAGCCTGCACCCATAGCTCTAGCCATTTAATTATATTTCAACTAAATGTAGTGATATTTAGAGGTGCTTTAACCTCGAGAGGTTTCTAAGTGCTCAAATGCCTGTAAGTTATAGAATGAGAAAAAAAGTAGGTTGTGAAAGGAAAGTATTTGTCAAAAAGAAGGGTGTTACCCTTTTTTCTAAAATAAAGATCAGGAATTTCTCTGATGTGCAAGGTTAAGCTGTTCCAAACTCTAGTTATCCAGACAGTATTCGACCTATCAAAGGATCTAAACTTTTTAAATCTGGGACTAGCAAGTGTTAGCTTTCGAGGATTACCTCAGAGGTCTCTTGGTATCATGGAGCAAGAAATGCTTTCTAAGGTATAGAGCTGAAGAACGGTAAACATACTTATGAACCAGCAGTTAAAATGTGATCTACGAACACACCAGAAGCCAATGGATAAGACAAAAAGAAAGCCCTGTGAGGAGTAACAAACTGGGGTGCGCTTGATCTCTGGTAATAAATCGATGGTCAGCTGCAGCAGAAGCAACATACGAGGATCCCCTAGGCCTCTTTATAAGAATATCTTTAGAAAAGAGTTTATGTTGCAAAACAGCGCAGTAGACTCCTAGGTCAAAAGTTCAATAATAGAAAATCATCAGAATTCCCGACTCTATTAAGAGTCCAATGTTCATCCAAACAATTAATTTGTGTTTTATTGCTGTTACAGCCGACACGTCATCCTCAAGGTACATTGATCAGAAATAACGTTCCTAATGTTGCTAGTATGCCTCTCGTATTCGGGAAGTGCTGAGAGGAGACTTCTTAAAGTGAGGGTCCATCCTCAAGGTGGTTCTGTAAACCAACAACCGAAATGAAGTCCTTAATAGTCAGCACTTGATAATCGGTTCTCATATAAATTCTTGTCTTCTGCAGATTATTATATTACAATGTGACAGGTCCTAATACCAGTGAATAGGATATAAGGGGGCTGAAGCCTGCGTTCCCTGCTAGTGGAACGCACAGAGTCGAGCATAACATTTACAGAGCCTTCTAGGCTCATGCGTGTGTGTCAAGCAATCGGCTTCCACACTGCGCCACCTCCCTAACGATGGCTGCCAATGCCAAATCATCTTGAATCTTGGCTGCAACATAGCTCTGTCTATTGCTCATGTACATCCACCGCTCATGCAGAGATAAAAAAGTTGTGGTTGTAACGATTTCCATGAAGAACATGATATTGCCTGCATATAGCAAGACTTTCTTAGAGGATCTAACAAGGGGTACACATTGTAAAACCTCCATGTCACCGATTAATCTTACCCCCACACAATGGAGACCTTAGCACAGAAAAAGGTGATAGTAGGCAGACCTGTCTGGTACCCCTACAAAGCTTAATTTAAACACAGATCTGTTTTGGGGGATCTGAAAGTGGGCCAAGATCTGGTCAGAGAACCTTGGGCAAATCCACATTTTCTGTGCACTAGATATAGGAAATCCTAGTTGACCCAATGGAAGGTTTCAGGAGCATTTAGAGCTATAATCGAGAAGAGAGTTCTGGCTATTTTGATTAGTTCAATTGCATTGAGAGTCCTCCTGATAATATCATGAGTTCTCCTTTCATTAATGAAGCCTGTTTGGTCTAAATTAAAGCTAGTTTGGTCTAGTATTAAAGCAAGCATGCCCCTTGCCAATTGCCATGTGGGGCGGCAAAGGCAGTTTTTGTAGGCTAAACCCTGTGGTGGGTTCTGTAGATCTTAAGAATAACACCAAATGTCACAAAGAGAAAGGACCAGAACAGCATGAAAACAGAATTCAGGTGTTAACATTGGTTTATTTTCCCTAACTCTTATTGCTCTTAATAATAAATCTCTTAATGTCCATGGTCCTGTTTGTCCACCTCCTCCCCAGGTGTGCAAGCCCAACCCAAGCTTAACTCCATTTGAGGGGAATTGTCTAATCATTTTGTTTGTGTCCTGCCCATGCTCAACATGTTAGCACTAGGCAAGAGCATCATATCTGCTTCATAACCAAGTGCCCTGCTTGCCAAGTGCACGTGAGGCTTGCTTTCCTAAGACCACACTCCGCCTGTCATGTTCACTTGGAATGGATCTCCTCTCTCTGTTCTCAAGGAATTGGAAGCTTTATTTTGCTGTGTGGCTCCAAGAGTGATTGCCTAATTCCTCTCTGTGTTGATATGCATGTTTGTTATTTTTAAAGTGCAAACTAGCTGGGAAGCAACAGAGTGTTGCACGTAGGAAATCCAACGGGGAAGTTAAAGGTAGGGGCTCGTGGTAGCAGAGTAAGTGGGATAGGTAAAGTGAATGGACGAGCTCCAGAGGAGAAGAAGGATGGAGTGGAGGAATCAGTAATTGGAGAAATGTTTTTTGAAGAATATTGTCTTTTTAGTCCTTCCTGCAGTGTAGGATGGGGGTGGTACTGGGCAGACTATGTCTCTGCCTTTTGTTTTGCTTGAAGGTCAGGTCAACGATTCATGTATGGCTTTGTCTCTTGATCATGTACCACACTTCTCCAAGCATTGATCGTCAGACCACAGGCAGGCCAAGCAGCTTTTGTGTTTCTCTTTCATCAACAGCCTGCTGTGATACGATCAGGTGCTTGACCCTGGGTTAGGGGGACTACTACACTGAATGCCAGTCCCTAAACCCTCCCTGAGCATGCCTTGAATGTACTGATCGGTACCACTTTTTATCACCCAATGCCATGCAACCTCCATTCTGGCCTGAATTCCCTCTGCTTATTTTCAGAACTACAAGGACCAGAGTGCCCTGCCATACTGAAGTCTAGCGAGCCAACAAACAGCTTCCAGGCAGAGTAACAGCCCACCGCCTGTTAGGATATTGAAAAAGTACTCAGTGAAGCCTGCAAACAGCAGAACACCAACCAGACAATGTTGCAGGGGGCAAGCTACTAGGGGTTTTGAACCATTGCAATGCAGCAACCTAACCGTGGGGGGAAAGGAAAGCCAGATATTAGGCTACAGTGTCAGCATAGCAAGTGGGGGATAAGGGTGAAAAAAAACCCAGGAAACCACAGGTACAAAAGACACATGAAAGCTACAGTTTGTGGGGGGTGTTTGGGTGAGATCAGGAGGTGTGGAGGTCAACCGAGGGACAAGAAGGAGGATGGAAGGTGGAGGGAAGTGCTGAAGAGTCTCTGGAGCAGTTGGATAGGAGTCCAGGTGAGGCGTTGTGTGAGAGAGAGTGCCACCTAGTTGAACGTGTCTGGGTGTGGTTGTGAGAGTGTATGAGAGAGTGAGTGGAACATGGGGGTAATGTAATAGTAGGGGGGAGAGGTGAGAGAGTAGAGTAAGAGGGAGTGTAGGAGAAAGTGACAGTTGGAGCAACAGAGAAATGGGGCAGAGCCAAAGAGCCGAAGAGGGAGAGAATGGTACTGACTGGTAAAAATAAGGCAGAAAGAGTTCTAGAGGGAAACAATAGGAGGGTTTAGAGAGTAGTAGGTGGAGAAGGGTAGTGATAGACATAGGAAGGAGAGGCGTGTATGAAGATTGGAGTGTTAGAGGAGGAGAGAGAGTAGAAGGTGGTTGAGTAGAAAGAGGATGATTGGAGGGAGTGGGAGGTGAAAGTAGGAAGGAGGCAGCCAAGAGAGAGGGACAAGGGGGGTTGAATGGATGCAGAGAGTAAGAAGATCTAAGTACAGGGAGAGGAGTACCAAGGCGTGAGAGGGAGAGTTAACGGAACAGTGCTTGAAAACCCCAGCACTATATTGGAGCCGTAGGACCATCACTGGGCGGAATACTAGGATAGGGTATTCTTAATCAAATTCCCAGAGGGCGTCAAATATATAAGGCATTAGACTTTAGGCCTTTTCCTGATAAATAGGATCCTTTGGACCAATGATCCCTCTAAGATGTGCGCATGTGCGCTTGCCCAGCCTCCTTCTGGGTGCCGCTCAGAAGATTTTTAACAGCGCACACAGGCAATTCTCACCTATTCAATAAGATTTCATGAGGAAAAGGCCACAGTAATTACCTGAAATGTTATTTCTCTTAAAATAAGAACTAGTCTTGATATTCTGCTTATTTGCATTACACTACCATGCAAGGGTGACCGTAAACACCTAAAATCCCTAACAGCAACTAATATGAAAAACTGGCTCCATGAACAGAATAATCTATCCAAGATATGCCTGCACACATTAACCAAATAATGTTCCCTCCCCACCCATGACTCTTAAACTTGACTCTACCACAATGTTACCTTATGACTTTAACTTCTGCCCCAGAACACATTAAGATACTACCAGACAACCTTGACTCTTCCTCCCTTGGCTCAAGGTTAGCAGACGTGTACCTACATCCACTTATTTCATGTTTGTTGTAGTATGAATAACGTTCACACGCCAGAATTTCTGTTACTCATTGTGCCTTACCAAAAGCAACACCCACACTATACAATTGAACTACAAGCTCAAATATCGGATGACTGTATGTAAGTAGGCTACCTGGATGTGTAACATTATCCCATACTTCCTCTACCTTGTACACATGTCACGCAAGTGCTTTGAATCGGCCCCCTTGCAAGATAACGCAGTATAAAACTCAAATATGAATTTGCCCTCTAATGCGTTTGAGAAGACAAATGTGATGCTCAGCGTCTCCTACTTTAACATAACCCTTTAAGCAGAGAGCAACATTGTAATATCATTTACTTAGCCTACAAGGGATAATGGATATGGGCTATGCCTGGGATTACTCATCCATAGTATCGGGGCATCGGATATTCAGACAGGAGAATGCTTTTCACACAATCTGCATCGTTGCCAAGTGTTCAGAGTTCCTTTGGGCATAGGCTTTTAGACATTATATGGTAACTCATTGCTATACAGAAACAGTTTCGCTGAGCATTGTGTAATCCTATACAATGATATAAGGGTGGTGCTGAAAACAATCGTGTGTGCACTGTAAAATAATTGTGTACATGCAGAGTCATGACATTCTTAAAATGCACATAATATGTTGAGGCATTAAATATGCCTTGCTTGCAAAGTATTGTGGGTCTGCAAATATCCCACTGAGTTTTCACTGCTACAATCCCTCACTTTTTACAGTGCTCTATCAACTAGTATTGGATGCTAGCACAGGGGCCCGGGAAAGGTATAGGTGGAAGAGCACAGGTCATTATCACTCCTTGAGGGTGATGAACAAAGCAGCACATTTCAAAGTCAGACGTTTCGCCAAAAACTGAAGGAAATGTGTTGCATGTTTGCTACAGGATAGGAAAGTCTAGTACCCATCTAGACAACAGCACCTTCTTTTTCTTTCTACGCTCAGCTGCTGAGGGCTTTTCAATATAACCATGTGTTCTGTGTGTATTGTCTCTAGCATCCCCCTGCATCTTATTTAACTGATAACAAAGAATTACAGAAGAGGGATCCATAGTTACTGAAGAAGGCGCTCAATCAGTTCTATCAATGATGAATTGATGCTATTAACTTACAAGGCATATATATGTGATTGTCTTCAACAAGGCTCCATAATAAACCTCAGTAAGGCTCTTGTTTAATTTTTCCTAGGCTGTGGTGCGGAAGGGTGGGCGGCAAAACTATAGACTTCATTATGTGCCCTGTCATTTCACTTCCTATGTCAGGGGTACAAGCAGAACTCGAATAAGATTTTGCTCCCTACTTGGAGTCAAATGATTTTTCAGGGAGTAAAAAAGTAATTTACTTTGACAATAGGGATATTTTCTGATTATTAAAAGATGTTCTTCCCTTTAAAACTCCTAATGAGATTGGGGATTAATGCTATTAGAGTTCCTACCCATGCTGCTGGTCACTGATTCGAAAACCAGTGGTGCTTTGTGGGCTGAAGCAACAGTATGTTCATTGTTTCTAATTTTTGTTAGGCACATTTTCATTTTTTAGGGAGTTAGCTGTAGGCTGGTGCTATCACTACCTACAGGAGAACGTAATGTGGATAGTAAGCAGAGGCACAGGAATTTCTGATCATCATATTCTGAGGTGCAGTTATTCTGATGCAATAATCATCCTTACACAAATTATTAGAAGCATGTTCTCCTGGCTCTTGAATTACTTCATTAAAGTGGCACTTGTACTCCTATCAGCATGTTTTTGAGGCATTGCTTTTAATTGCCATTAATCCATTGGCAAATTTTGTATTCTGTCTGAATTTCTTGACAGCTACATCAGTTATGACGAGATATATGGGTTTTCTAGTACACATGAGAGATTTTCCAGTGGCATAAAATGTTTGCATGGTACTGTGGCAGAAATGGAAGTCTTGGACTGGTTGAGGAGTTTTCTGTATAATCACATATGACATATTTTATTTTAGCCTATGTGTTTGGAAAACATGTTTTAAGGTTTGTCAAGAATTGCAGTGGCTGGGAAGAGAACATTATTTTTCCAACTCTCTTCTGCGACGGCAGTTCACTAAATATGCACACTCACATGCATGGGCAGCTGGGGAGTAGGTGTAAGTGGATCTAGGTCACCAGGCCTAAGCCCCGCCCACCTGATACCTTCCCCGGTTGCCACTCTTTTTCACCATTTAGCAAGCCCCGCCCACCTGGTGCCTTCCTGCTTGCCGCTCTTTTGCCTACTTAAGGAGCCCTCCAGCTTCTTTTCCTTTGCAGCTGGAGAGCAGGTGTAAGTGGATCTAGGTCACCTGGCCTATGCACCACCTACCTTCTTAGTCCTGCCTCTTCTTTCCTGCTCTTAACTCTTAGATCAAGGGTGTCTATCGCCCGGGCGTCCAAAGTGAAGGGCAGTCAAAGAAAAGGGCAATTCCTGTTTGGACCTGTTTGGACAAGGGTGATCCAGGGTCCGACCCCCTGCTAAGACAGCAGGTAAGCATGCACCAACATATGTTTACACCCTCTGTCCCCACAGGCCATCCCCACCCTCTGTGCCCCCCTGTGTTGTTCCCTTGTTCCCCCCTTCTGCACACAGGAGTCTGTCCTGATACATTCTGGTTTCACCATCACCGTCTTGTGGCCAATGCTGGATTTTACTTTATGGACTTCATAGATTCACGGTGTGTTACCCTTTCTCAACTCTCATGCTGGACTTCCTTTGCATCTTGTACTCATGGTGGCTGTGATGCTGGAAATGCATCGGAGGGACAGGGCCTCCGTATCCTTTTCCTTTACTGCTTTTATATCGTGTGTTCTGTCGTGTTTTCCACGCAAGAGTTCATGTGGACTCCTGACGGTGCAGCTCTCTCTTTTGGTTTGTTGAACAGACCCATGGGATACCCTTATGGCACCCATGGGTAGGGGTGCAACCCTGTGTCCCTAGTGTATGTTTTTGGGCACCTGTGTGTGACCCGCAGAGCAGGGTACGGGCTGGTGGCAGCCCCTTGCTGAATTGACAGGTGCCCTGAGCATCCTCCATTTTGGGATTCCCAGGCACTGTCATTGGAATCGGTAGATTCCTGATGGAGACAAAATGGCCCCCATGGCCTCTTGCCTTCCATCGCCTGTTACCTTGATCTTCTCGAAGTCCCGGGAAGCCCTGACTGGCTGTTGGGTTGAAGTTCCATATATGATAGTGTGGGGAAGTGCTGACCAGACTGGCTGGAGCCTTCCCAACGACCGTATGTTGTGGGTACGCCTGCTGGTGGGACCTGGGTGAATGGAGTGTGTGACGAATATGCATTCTATGTTGTGGGTGTCTAGTATCTGGTGGTTGACACAATGACTGAGACAGCCCTGCCCGAAACCGGTATGAATGCAGTGTGGAGTGTTGAATGGCTCGGTACTTTTCCCAATACACATAACTTGTTGTGAGTGTCTGGAGAGGAGTGAATGGCCTGAATGCACTATGAACCTGATTGGTTGCCTGCCTGCATGCATGCCCTTCGTAGTGATTGGATGCTTAAGTGTGACCCAGCGGAATGAATGGGAGATCAACAGTATATCTGGGGACCTCTCACTGCTAGGAACCGTGTTCAGAAGTGTTCAGAGCTGAAGTCCAAACTACGAAGATTAACTGGAGTGAAACTGACGCTTGACCTTGAAGCCCTGCTGGAAGAGAAGAATTGCTGTTGCTCTCCTTCACAATCTGAAAGCTGCTGTGTCTCCAAGGACTGACCCAGAGAGGACCTGGTAAAGTGCCCTCTTCCCGAGCTACGAGGGACCATCGTGCACCAGCAGATCTTTGCCAAAGCTCCCTGGTAGACAGACCTTCGACAGGCTGCCGACCCGAGACGGGGACTGCTGCGGAATCACAAAGTGAAGCGCCTGGACTGTTGTCCGCCACTGTCGACGACCGCCGTCGCCGACTGGAGCGGCCGTGCTCCCGTTTGCCTAAGAACTTCATTGATCCAAGGATGCTCTCGTCTGCATCATCGCCGCTGTATCCTGCTGGAGAAGGCCTGACCGTCGACGCGCCGAGGAGCATCCGCCGGTGGGTTTCCCGCCACCCAAAGACCACAGAGACGCTGATGACTTGACGCCCTTGCTGGGCCACAGTTCTTCAAACTCTTTGTGGTCCAGAACTATCGACACCGAGGTGCCCCGCACGCCTCTTCCTTGCAGGATGTTTACGCTTCCCTGTCAATGAGCACCGATAAGAACGACGCGGCCACTTCACTGTCGTAGCTCAACCTGTTCTCCGTCGGAAGTTCGACGACCCGTGACTCCTGCCTTAAAGCAAAGAACGCTACAACGCCAAGGTACTTTGGGGTTGCAGAACTAATGGGAAGTCTAGAGTGAACAATATATGGACTGGGCTTGTATCTTTATCCTACAGGTTGCCCAGGTGGGCGGATCTCCAGACAGAGCTGTGTTTAACGGTAGTGACCAGTATTCTGCCAATTGTTCAACCATCTTGCTTTCCTTCCTCTCTCTACTGCTGGTTTCCTCTTTATTTTGATCTGTGTGTCATTCTGACCGTATGCACTTTAATGAGATCTGATAACGTTAGTGGTACCACTTTAGAACTGTATAAATTTACTATTGTTGATTTTCGGAGTACAAAGTGAGTTATCGTGATAGTGTATGTGACCTTGAATATTAATTATATAAAGTTTGTGTTTTAACCAAAACATTGTGCGGACATTCCTTTGTGGGTGCTTGGGGACTACACTGTACTTAAGAACCAGCCCACATCACCTCCTGAGAAGCTAGGCCTTGATTGCTCGACCACGTACCAATAATAGAGAATCTTGGCTGGGGTCCTCTGTGCCTCTCCTCTATCATATAGAGAGCGGAAGTACAGACACCCCCCCAACGGCGTCTTTACAGTGGCCCAGAATTTTGCTGTTCCCATCTTCATCTTGTATCCTGGCTTGCAACATTACGTGTTACTACTGACTTCTGCAATTGTATTTGCTCTCCCCTCTTGCTTCTCCACTCTTTTTGACTGCTTACTCTATGTTCTCTCCTCTCCTCCCCGCCTCCCCTTACTTTCTTCTATGCACTTACTCTATCAGAATTGTCCCTGGACCTAGTATCATAGCAACCTTGTCTGTCGCTCCCCCATCCCCTTACTTTCCCCCCACAACCCCCTCCAGCACTATCTGAAACGTTGTCAGGCCTAGTATGATAGTCGCTTGTTTTGTTCCCCCCCCTACGTTCTGCACGCCTCTCCCTCACCTTTTGTTTTCCTCCGGCTCTACCAGAAATGTCATCAGGCCTAGTACGTTAGTCGCCTGTCTGTTTCCCTTTCCTTCCCACTCCCCCCTCCATTCCTTATCTATGTCTTAGCACTTGCACTATCTGAAATGTCGTCAGGCCGAGTACGATAGTTAATTTCACATCCTTACTGTTCATGGCCTGTAACAATGTCGCTGTATTTTCCCTTATTCCCTCCCTTGCCTTGAAGTGCTTCGAAACACATTGTGCATAGGCGCTATATAAATAAACTATCATATCATATCACAAAGTGGCTTACCTCATTAGTCAGTTGTGCACATGGATAATAATGTGCGCACATGGATAATAATGTGCACACAACAGCCAACCAATTACGCACATAGAGAAAAATAATTAGAGGGAACATTGCTTTGGACAGTAGGGTTTACCGGTTAGTCATTTCAAACTTGGGTGACAGGAAAACCTGGGTTAGGGTGAAGGGAGCCCGCAGGATTGACTAGAACAGCCTTTTAGACATTACCTTCAGACTCAAACCCTGCAACCCTGACATAAGATACTTGTTAATAAAAACCCTTGAACGATTGTCAGACTTGTGAATTTTCTGAAGGCCAACTTTGACACTGTGACACTGCATGTGTGCATGTGACCTGTCTGACACAGTTATGGTTTCTCCACTGGCTATCTTTAGGTGATGCATCAGCTCCTTATCCCTCTTACCAGTATTAGGAGACCTGTGTGAACTCTGGAGATACCCCATTTACCACTTCCAGGGGTCACATAACAGAGTAGTGCACCCAGAGTGCCCCAATACTGCTTTGCTGGTGGGGTTACAGCAAATTTGTCAAAGGGTGCATGGATCATGATGGGCACCAAGGGATGTGGGATGTGCACTGTGGTTGCCACAGGGCTAAATGATGGAAAAACATCCCAGCTAGCAGAAGAGCCCCCACAGTTCGCAGGTGATATTCCAACTCCATGCTCCATTCAGCCATACCCGCTGATTCTGTTTGTTTTTACTTGATTCACTTCATACTACCATTGACTTCCAACAGTCAAATCCGCCACCTAAATTCTTATAAAGGCGTCATACCCCAGTTGTAGACTGGCAATAAATGGAGTGGTTTACAACATACTTAGAAGTGCCTGATGGTTTCAGATATCCCTTGGGTAGGAAGAAAGTGTTTTTAAGCATGCCTGGGTTCTAAAGACCAACACATTTGTCAACACATTCCACCTGTTGTATACAATGAGAATGGATAGGCACTTCCTACCTAAAGTAAGCATCATTATGGAACATGCAGCACACCATTAGCCCAACAAGGCTTGGATGAATACATCTATATATTCAGTTCAAGATTTTTAATACATCTAATAAACCCAGAGATATCCATACACGGAGCCTCTAGTTCTACTGATAGAACTTTGAATTACTAATCAATATGCTACTGATAGAACTTTAAATTACAAATCAACTGACATGTATACCAGTTTCAGACCCAATCCGTACAGGTATTTTGGTATAATTAGTGTCTTCAATCTTTCCTGGTCATTCAGGACATTCATTTTTATCACTTTACAATTGGGTGTTATTTCTTGGCCTTGAAAAAGATCCATTGGGTCGAAACACGGGTCGGCTGTGAGCTAATTCTGAATCTTAATCAAGACAAGAATACAATTCTATTTGTAAACACACTTAGTATTGAGGTGATTAATCAGATCAACATGTAATTGATCCTAATTGGATGGAAACATGTACTATATAAATCAAAGGTGTTTTTAATTCGTGGACAAAGGATGTAAACATATTAACGATTATATAAATGTTTCTAGGCGTATGCGCAATTGCGTCAATGCAAACTTTGATATGTATCATTATGAAAGAACATATATTTTATACCAGGTCGCAGCACATAGAAGAAATTGTATATGAATCTAAATTTGAGAAGAATTTGTATAGCGGTAATGGACTGAGCAGGCATCTCAGCGCTGAACATACAGGCAAGCAAGACAGCGAAGAGTGTATAGAGGAGATAAGTCTTTACTCTCCTAATAAGAGTAATCAGATGATCCCGACCTTTGAGGCCTTCTGGAAGCATGTTCCATAGCTTGGCTGCTTACACTTAAACAGATATTCCCATAGCTCCAGCTTTCTTGAAGATAATAATCATGGTCGGATATCTGTTTTTGGATCCTAGATTTCTAGATGGTTGGTTCAGATAGGTTTTATTTTTAAAGTAAGTGGGGGATGGACATTACAAAGCTTTATGTACCCAAGTCAAAGCTTTAAAATAGATTCTGATGTTAACGGAAAGCCAGTAAAGTGGGCAAGATTTGTTCTCTTCTTGGGGTGTTTCTCACAATCCAGGCAAATTAATTCAGCAAGAGATGCAGTCACTGGGCTACCATCTTTGACATCCCGAGGAACAATTGCAGTAGTCAATTTTAGCTCCTAAAATGACCATTGTAATACGCGCACACAGTTCATTTTAGATACGAAAGTCCTGAGATTAAGTAGTAGCATGAGGTGATAATTACCTACGTTCACTATGCTCTTGACGTGCATGGCCATAGAATGGGAGGAATCCAAAATTACTTACAGTGACTAAACATGCTTTTGGGTGGCACTGGTCAAGCCTGAAATGGCAATCTGAGAGTATGCTGACTCTGCTGAATTATTCATATAAGTAGTGCCCAACAGAAGGAATTCAGTTTTGTACTGGTTTAAACGTAACCGGTTTTGTGAGATCAGCAATTTGATTCCATTGAAAAGAGCTTTTATGCACTTACTTTTTTTCAGTTGGGTCAGAATTGAGTCTAATGAACATCTGGGTACCATTGACGTAATTGTCGAAAGCCGCTCCTTTCGTGACAAGCATGTCATGCAAAATCTTTGTGTGCATAGTAAATATTAAAGGTGAAAGGCAGGAGCTGATGGCCACCCCACACCCCATGATGATTGCAAAAATATGAATTATTAATAATCCTGACTCTTGAACATCTACTGAGGGGGATGATATAATTCAGCTTTCAGCTGCCTACAACCTCTTTTAGGCCCTCATTATGAGTTTGGCAGTAATTCCACAGTAATTCCATGAAATTATTGCTGAAAACGTTAACTGTTACCATCACTCAGTTCGGCAGTTTTACTGCTGAATTATGGGTGGTAATAATTACTGCTGGAGTATGAGTGGTGGTAAGGCGGTGTCATTCCCCATTTTTGGAGTCCATAGGACTCCAGTTGGATTATTTTGGATTTACAGAGAGCGGTAACTCTGCTGTGGTAAATCCACTCATTATTTGCCCTAGAGTGAAGGATTTACATCTAGCACCTTTCTGGTGCTAAATCCTCCACTTCAAAGTCAAAACTTGGAATTTGGCACTACTGTACAAATTGTGGTAATTCCATTACTGTTAAAAAAAAGGTGTTGGTTACAGAATTACTGCCACTATGTTACTACACTGGCAGAATTTTAATGAGGCCTTTAATCTGGTAAACATAATAATGTGGTCAATCATGTTGACCACAACCGACAGGTCCAACATCATAAGCATAACTTTCCCATCATACTCCATTAGCTGCAATACATATTTGTTTGCTTGCCTCTGTAGGGCTTGAAGTCTGATTGACTGTCCCCGAGTAAACAATGTTCTTCAATGAAGGATTGAAGTTGAAATGCGCCTGTTAAGCTATGATTTTCAATAGAAAAGGAATCTCTGTAGTGTGCCTTTGGGATCCTAAAGAGGGCTTTTTTTAAATACTAAGTGATCCAGATTAACAGAAGACATGCAGGAATATGTCTATCAGAAAACTAACAATGTACTATTCCTGTGATTACATGTGCCACTTCTTTGATGCATTCCTTGATTCTTAGGGACAGGGCAGGATCCTACAGCATCTAAAATCTAAACAAAATGTAAAACTACTACTCCCTCATGTACTGTTAGTGAAACGTACAATCAGCAAAACAAGGGTGTACACAAAATGAGTGGCACACATATTTATAGATTTAGGGATCCAAATCATCTTGTCATGTCTAAAAGAGTACCATGGTAGAAGGTGAAAGTGGTGAGTTTGCTTGGTCAAGAGACCCACATTGAAGATTACAGGATTGAGTTGATAAGACTTGAGGTAGGCGTAATATCATGGGTTTCATTGGTAAAATAGAACACAACCTGTACTTCAAAATGGATGAAAGGAATGTAAACAATTTGTTTGCAGTACTGATAGCGATAGGCCATCGTGGTCGGGAAATCTCATTACAGGAGTACAGAGAAACCTGCAAGGGTTATCTGGACCAAATTAACATAGCCCTACGTCTTGCCCAAGAGAATCCAGTTTGCATTCTAGATGCTGCGGCCCAGAAGCCTGAGGCACAAAAGGTTGCGTACAAAACCGTGGTGTCCTGTGCGTCTGGCTTCTGGGGTGTAGAATCTAGACCACAAACAGGTGTGGAAGGAGGCAGCCGGAGACAGGAGCCTACATCAAGTAAGTGGGGGAGGGGTGGTGTTCAGGGGAGGTATGCACACGAGAGGGCTGGTTACAAAAAGCTGTACCTGTGAAATGAGCCTTTTGTACTGGAATCCGCAGGTTCAGCCTTGTGTAACCAGCCTTTACACATAGATCTGAGAAACCCTTAGCAGTGAAAAAGAAGTTGATGCTATTGAACATTATGTAGAACTCTGATACCATGTCGCAGCAGAAACTGTACAGAGAATATGTCAATTGCCTGCCTGTGAAATTACTTATGGCATACATCCCAAAACTTCCTCCCCCCTCGATAAGGTCATGGTTCCTAAAATTTCAATTTAATTTGCTTCACACTTTAGAAGTTACAGGATCGTGTTGTAATATTCCCGCATGTCGCATGCGTTCAGACTGTGTGAACAGAATCTAGATGAAACCCTGCAACATTTGGTTCTGTTTTGTCCATCCTACTTGAAAGAAGGAGACATCACTTTTGGGAAATGTGTCCATTTGCTTGCAGGGGTAACATCTGTGGCACTATGGAGAAGAACGGAAAACAACCCGCTTCAGCTATAGCGTTAGTATCTTTTTTTTTAAAACTCAGTTGCTTAGTGAAGAATCAATTTAAGTAAACAAGAGTAAAGACATTTAGCAGGACATATGTGGTATAACTGTCCACAGGGAGTTGTTTTGTAGGTTCCTCATTTTCTATTGTACATTAGAGGTTAGATAAACAGGGATTGGACAGCCAGTGTTGGTGGCACACACACTTTAGATATTCTTTTAAGGCTTTTAAGTTCAAAATACCATGATGGTACAATTATTTACTAGCCTAATACTTTATTTGTGGTGGCTGCTTTTATCATATAGCATAAGAATGCAGATGCCACTTTGATAAACATAGGATTGATCCTTAGACTTAGTTAGTAACGTGGAAGGTAATGTACAAAAAGACATAAGGAAAATGGTGTGTATGCATGCTGTTGGTTACATTTTATGACAATGTTATGTAATATAAATGATATGATGATGTTTATGAAATATTTTGTATGGGATAGCTGATGAAATCTGTTTTATTAATTTGTGGTCTAATTGATGGTGAAATGTTTAATTGTCAAACCATAACACAAATACAAAAAATAAAAACATCTCTGCTCTGTGCTTTGACACAGATCTGGCATTGACTAGGTTGCAGTGAATGTTTTTGTTTTCTGAGCTTTGTTTGACCCCTTGCTCACTATTCTTAGAGAGGCACAGCTCCACCCTACTGATGAGGTCCAACCAGACCGAAACACGTGTCTGGGGTTGCTGTTGGCACTCTTGTTCAGAGGAGAATTGCCTAGCATTTCAGGGCTGGACTGCCCCTGGGCAGAACAAAGGCTGATATGTGTGGGATATTTCTCCTCTGTGAAAGATAGTGAGCTAAAGAATCTGGGTAAGGCTCTCGCAACCAGGACTAATGTCTGGCAGAGGGACTCCCAGGACGCCCCTTGATTTTTGCCTTTGAGGGTAGCGTCAGTAATTTGATATGGGATTGGTTCTTCTTTTCTTTTAATTCTGCAGTAGATTTTGTTGGGGAAGTTGTGTACCAGACCTTCGTTGTTTCCGTTTCTTCATTGAGTAGTTTGAGTAGGTTTGCAGTTGGGTTGTTGTCTTTGGGGTTGTCTCTGGGTTCATACCAGTTTTTAGTGATGAACAGGGTGTTTTAGTCACTTGGTTCTATCGTATTTCTTCGATCCTTCTAAGGTCCATCTGCTGTGTTTCCACTGTCTCTCTGTGCGTGCTTGGAATACGTATGGATGTCTGGTTGTTGGAGTGGACTGTAGCTAGATACGTAGGGTGCCAAATAGAGTGATTTTGGTTGTGTCCTCGCGAAAGGGGTCTCTTCAAAGAAGCGGTTTAATGCAGAGTATGTTAATTGATTGCTTGAGGTTGTTGGTTCTGATCCTTGGTCTTCTTCACTGTGGTTTGTTTTGTAATAGGACCTTCCTGTATGTCTGTCTTTCATAGAATAGGGCATTTTGTTGAGGTTTCTGTTTTGGGTTGTGGGTTTTCCGGTTGGTTGCCAGTGCCTTGTTTGAATTTGAGGAGTATTTTATTTAGTTTAATGATACAGGTCTTTTTGTAGTTGGTTATCTGGATCTGAAGGGACCCAATTGTGTGTAGGTCAGTCGACAAGGTTATGTGTAATACATTATTTTCTTGGTTGATTGTCCTTATCGGCTGGCATCTCAGTGGCCAGTACTACTTAAGCAGTATTTTGTTGGGGCTGTCCAAACTAGCTGTTTGTATTTTGTTGATTGTAGGATAATATCAATGCCACATGGACCTCTGGACATGAGCTGTCTCTGGACTTAGGATGTAATTTCGGTGGAGTGTGAGAGGATGAAACGTAAGTGGTGCATTATCACAGTAGTGCAGGGTGCAGTATTGCAGGAAAACAATATCGCAAGACCAAAATATTGTGTGGCAAAATATTGCAGGAATACAGCATCACATGGACACCATATCACAGAAGCACTGCATCACAGATTGTGCCATATCATAAAGGCATAACATCACAGGAGCACAACAAATCAGGGGCACAACACCACCTGGTACAATACCAACTAAGCACAGTGCCATGAGGCACAGTATCATGGGCCACAAAATTGACAGGGCATGATTGTATCAGTGCATAGTGTCGTCTGTGAACAAAATCAGGGCGCAAAATCTCTGCGGGTGCAATATTGCAGGGCTACAGTAACGCCGGGAGGCAAGTCTCGCTGGAGTATAATATCATTGCGGCAGGACTGTTACTGATGTTGACTATCACTGTGGTGGGCTATGAGTGACAGACTATATGAGTGGTGCTATATTATAATGGGAGAGTACCAGAGAAGTATATTATCAAAGAAGCATCACAGCGGAAAAAACATCAGTAGTCTCATAATGGTAGTTTCTCAGTGGCACTATTATTCAGCTGCACAATTTCTCAGCAGAACAATTTCTCAGTGGTGCAATTTCTCAGAGGTGCAATTTCTCAGAGGCAAAACCTCTCAGTGGTAACACGTCACAGTGGAAAAAGGTCATAGTGGCAAAGCTCACAGTGGACACTCTCACAGTGACACAATCTCACAGTGGCATAATAGAATGTTGTTTTCTGAGAAAAGGCAGCAAACGAATACCTCCTGAAGATGGCAAATCCCAATTTGTTTAAAAGGCCCACATAGACCTGCCAGGTAGTTCACAAAAACGCTCTTGTAATAAATAGATAGCCTCTGGTGACTCAGGATCAACATGGGCATAGACCGATTAGTGAGGTGTTGTAAGGAATGCAGAGAGAATGACCAAGTGCTTTTTACCAAACCAGTTCCACATAGCTGTGTGAAGCTGCCACAAAGGCCATTGCACAAAGCAGCAAGCGCTACATTGGACCATATGATATGTAGCCCAGAACACAGATATTTACTGTGAATCTTACAGGGTTACTACAGCCAAGGTTTTCAGAAGACATTGTCATCACAAGTCAGGAACTTTATAAGACAAATCTTTAGGAGAGAGGGTGTAATCATATACAGTTAGTATCTAAAGAAATGCAAGATTTTCTTAACTGGAGAGGCTATGGGGGGTCCTATCCACAGGCCCTTGCAGATTAATGTGATTCAGTCCCAGCTCAGGTCCGGCAGATAGAACTTACTCATTTTTACTTAGTGTTGTCACCCCTTTAACTTTCACCCACATGTAGGTGGTTATACTGTGCGCTCAATCATACAGCTTGTTCGAAAGGTCGACATCCAACAAACACTGGGTGTGTGTTTTCTCAGTCATATTTAGTTCAGGCAAATCCTTTTAGTATGACATTTTTGGTAATAATTTGTGCTAGTCAGATCCCCCTGTCAGGCATATGAATCGCGGCACCCTGCGGCCTCATCAGCCATTTATCATATGGGCTGCCACCTTTATCAATCACCCCTCCATGTACCATGTGATAATCCCCATTATGCCCCAGTGGGAGCGTCATTGCCATTCAACCTGTGGTGCCTTGTATGCCAAGGTGGAACTCCCTTCAACTTGATGCCTCAGATGCTGCCAGGAAGAGTGGACAGGATGCCATATCTTTCCTCCTGGAAAGTGCCAATTGGCAGCCTTCCGGCTCTGCATGCCACAATCAATGTGGGTGTGTATCCTGCGTCAGTGGGCGGGATATGCTGGTATGCTCGTATAGGTCACGCGGCTGCCTTCTTGTGGCCGCAGTCCCAGCCGCCGATCAGTGACCTCTTTTCAGGTCAGACTATCATATTTCTGTTCGGCTGCCAGGTCCACAACCTACAGCAGCTGCTCCATCCGCACTTCTGCACAGAGCCTCTAGGCAAAAGTGGTGAATGGAGTTGATCTCTTCCTGTGAGGCCCACCTGCCCAGTCACCACAACATTCACTGTGATCAGCAAGTTTCAACGGCATCCCTCCCCATCATGCTACTTGCAGCCTAAGACACTTATTATTTATTGAGAAGGTAGGCTAGTTATGGGAGCGCCACTAAGTTGCCGCCATCATGCTCAGGCTCTTGAGCATGGGAGGAATACTTATTAATGCAACAAGTAGTAAGGGATGAAATAATCTCAGCTATAAATGTATGAATGAAAACGTTGGAGACTGTATTGCACGATCAGTATGTGAGTCTGAGCACACTTCACCATCATGATAGTCTTTACTTATCTATACACGCGAGTGTTAGCTGTCATTCGGTCTGTATGTTTAGGAGTAACTACATCAGAGATCAACATAAATTCATGACTCAGGTCTCAACATGATATAAAACATGTCAAAGAAGAGCCCATTGTACATGCAGTATGTGTTACACAGATCCCAACACAATAAGGAATCCTGTAAGTATGTCGTAGGTCTACAGAGGGTAGATCCTGCCCTCCCTCAAACTGACTGTATAGGAGATAGACCCCACCCCCTCAAACGGAATGCAGATAACTTGTCAGGATGATCAATAGTTCTGAGTGTGCAAAAATCCACCCTGTAGAGCTTAAGAGGGCAAGAAAACACATTTTAAGGGTGACATGTATTTTCTGGGTTCAGAACGTCTTGCGCAGTAGAGAGTATGTCAACTAGTTCATGCTTATCATAGATACTCAAAATCTAGATTTAAATCTGAGCAGGTACCTAGTTCTGATCAAAAATATGTTGGTCCACCATTTTGTGATAACCAGGCATAGTCAGGCAATTTCTAAGATGCTTGCTGAAAAGTAAGATGGTGGACTTTTGCAAGTCATGCCAGAAATTATCATATAATTACCTCAAAGCAGTTCACTGATAGTTCAGTAGAAGAGAACATATCAGCAGTTACTTCAAGACGTGACGCACTTGGTGATCAAGGCAAGGTAGCAAGAGTACCGACATCTGGTCAGATAGCAGCAGTTACTGAGTTCACAGAGAGGACACACAGCTGACACCCATATTTGGGCTCCTGTGACAGGGAGATATGGTGCTGCTTTTTAAAGATATCTCAGGATATTAGTCAGAAATGTTCTTTCTTGAGATATCAAGGGATTCAATTTAAAGGTCAGGAATATCTCACACAATTTTAATTAGTTACATGCGTAGGTATGACATGGGTGCTTGGAGAGTGACAGTTTAGTCAACCAACCCTAGAAGGGGAAAGGGCTTGTCTTTGAGTACCTAAACCAATAAGAGCGAACTACATCATAAAATAGAGAGCTGTGCCAAATACAAACTGAATATAAGGGGGCTTAAATCAGAGCTCATTTGATAATTGTTGGAGTTCTGATGTATGATGACTTGTGTACTGCCTTGCTGTACCCAAAGAATAAAGATGGCTTTGAAATTCCAGCCTGAGTCTTTGCCTGTTTTCCTTCTTGGTCTTCTGAATGCCTTTCCTGATCCAGAGATGCCAAGACCCAAGGGAGAGCATTGGGCCCTCCTGTACATAGGGATCATTTTGTTACTGCTGTTGATAGTGTGAATCGTGTATCTGCTTAGCAGCTCTATGGATATGATAGCACTATTGTATTTTGTGATAAGTTTGTTGGTTACATGAAAATTGTTTGTTTGTTTGTGCAATAAAATGTGCAATAAACTTTTTCTTTTTAAATCCTTGAGGGTTTTGGGCAACCATTTTGAACCAGCATCTACACACTGAGCTCGAGTCCATTTGTGCCTTGATATAGACCAGTGCATACTGCGGTGTACCTACAAAAATGCTTCTTTCATTAATGATGACGTTTACAATGGATGCCTGTATATTGTTATGCCATCTCCTTTATGCTATAACATTGACCTAAAAACCTGTGTCTTTTTATCTGCCAAAATGTTTCAGCATACATATGAATCAGAAAATATGATAATAAGTAAGATACTTACATTTCATTGGTTTTTCAGTCATGAATGTTTTTTCTGACAAAATTAATGAAATATCCTGGCCTGTGGTGGTTACTGCAAAACATAAGTTCAAAGTTAACATTATATTTGTGTTTAAATACATATTTAAAAAGTCACCAATTCTATGAATGAAATGTACAAATGTCGGAGAGCTGAGCAATTCTTTGTTACTCTCTTCATTTCTACCCTCTTCTGTACAGTACATGGTACCCACAAAGAAGATAAAACATTCATCAAAGAATTATGCAGTAGACAATGCTGATCTTGGTGGACAGAAACAGTAAGGGCAACACTGGGCTTTGAGATCACATTCCTGTCTACACGACAATCATTCTATCAACAGTTTGTAAATCAATTGTGTGGACAGGTCAGACCCAGTCTGCAAGGCCGAAACATGTCTGGGATGCTTGTAGTCTCATAAAGAATGGATGTGACCTAGCAGCTCGGGCTGGACTGCCCCTTTCGGGTGGAACCATGCCTGATTTGCATATGGTATTTCCCCTTCTGTAATGGCTTGACAGGCTGAAAAACGATGGTCTGAAGGATTGCCCAGAGCTGTGACCATGGTTATGATTTATTCAAAACCTTCCATCCATCAGCTTTTGGTTTTGCCTTGTAAATAAGCAGATAGCATAATTTTAAATGGGTCTCAACGGGTGCGACGTGTAATACTTTTACGCCTCCATATCCTGTTCTGCCCCATTTTGCAGCAGTGACAAGGCGGATGAGAGGCAGAGAGAGGAGGTAAGAAATTATTTTCCGCCGTGCTGACCTCTTTTGTCTTGTTAGTGTATTTCCATTTACAGCTGTATGAGATTTTCATGCAGGCGTAAAACAAATTGACTTCTATGGAATCTCACTTGGTTTTGCACCTCCACAAGACCAGACAGATTCCACAGGTATACATTAATTAATGCTGCGTGCAAAGTGTAATTTGAAGGCAGTATTTATTTTTTAACAAGACGGATTGGAATGAAAGAATAAATAGTTATGTGGACCGTTTTACTCTTTTCTTTTCCCCTCCACCATGTGAATATTTAAAATGGTAAGCAATCATTGGTAGTCGCCAGCATGCACTTTACGTTTAATATAAAACAACCCGTGGAGAGTTAAGAGTGATGAAAATATGCAAGATGCAAACGTATGAATTAATTCTTAATACAATTATTGATAATAAAAAAAGAATGCTACTTTAATTTTTATTTATTTTTTTAAACTTTTCTTTATTGGCATAGAAAGAGTACAGATTATCAACATAGTGCACAAATCAGATGGTAACACAGTTGCATGCAAGTCATTTCACATATTGAAGAGACCTGTTAGGGAGATGCGCTCTCGGGTATGTAATACAGAGCGTTTACGGGATAGCTGAAGTTAACTCATCAAGTGGGGGTGATGATGCAAGTTCAAAATCCTCCTTGTTGTTCAGATAACTACAGAACTCTGTCCATACATTTCTAGGGCGGGAAGTCAGTGGAAGAGTGTTAATGTAGTCCTCTTCGCACACTTGAGTCCAAGTGAGGGCCTTTAGCCACATCTCGAATGATGGGGGGGAGCGGCGCTTCCAGCATTGCAAGATACATTTTTTAGCTACCATGGTAGCAACATTCAGAAATTTTGCCATCTTTCTTGTCTCAGGTTCATCCCACACTCCGAATAAGACAGCAAGAGGTGTAGGAGAGATCTGGGTCGTTGTTATTTCAGATAAAGCCTCGATGACGGCTTCCCAGTATGGGCCCGGTGCTTCACAAGACCAGAACATGTGTATGTGATCAGCAGCAGTGGATTTGCATCTAGGGCATGGCTGGGGCTGGTCGGGTGTGAATCGTCCCACCTTGTGTGGCATGTAGTATAAGCGATTCAGGAGTTTGTATTGCATACATCTATATGTGGCATTTAGGGAGGTTTTACGTGTGTGTATGCACATCTTATTCCACAGTACATCTGAAAGGGGTACGCCCAGTTCGTTACTCCACATGTCGCCCGCCGGCTGCAGTGCCTCATCGGTGCTAGCCATCTGCATTTTGTATAACGATGATGTATTGGATTTCAGGCGAGTCTGGGGGCTCATCGGGATAGGAGGGCCACCAAGCGTGAATTGCTGCCCTTAACCGGAAGTACTGCAGCATTTCCAGTGCTGAGCCCGAGTTCCCAGGTCTCCATGTCTGCGGGGTAATGAACTTCCCATCGGGGAAGAGATCGGTCAGTGCTCGGTAGCCCAGGTCCTCCCAGTGCCTCATTAGAAGTTTATCATGAGTAGGGCTGAGGCCCGGGAACTGCCAAATGGGCAGCCATTTGTAATATGGGTGATGACCAGTGTGTACCTGCAGTAGTTGTTTCCAAGCTATGATCGTAGCTGCTACGGGGTTGGCAGGGGCATCAGCATGGAATGTGTGATGAAGAATGAGGGAATGCTACTTTAATTTTAATTAGTATCTCGCACAAAATCACAATCCTGGTTGTACATGAGAGCATAATGAGAATATTATTTTTGAAAGTTTGTGTCCTCTTTGCAGCCTTTCTTTATTGGATAATAGGTATACCAGCACCCCCCCCCAAACACATACACACACACAACACACACACACGTGGGGCACATAAATCCATTTTAGTGTTTAGTTGTGCATGCCAAGAAAGGTGCTCATGTAGCATAACATTCCAACACAGAAATATGATACTTGTGATCTAATGTGATCTTTTCCATCATCTTATTTCGATACCGTGTCGTAAGACACATTACATTTGTTTGAGATTTCCTCTTTCCACAAAGCCTAAGGGTACACCACCAAGCAAATAACAATTGCACAAAACTAAATGTGAATCTGACAAATCTGCCCCAGTGTCATCCTCGGCTCTGCAACCATGAAAACAAAATGCAGGACAATTAGGATCTGACAAACCCTTCATCAGTTCTATGTAGGACCTGACATCCAAGTAAAGGTCCTTGAGCGCTTGAGAGCTCCGCCACATATGATAGAAAGATCCCACCCTCCACAATTCCTTTAGCATTCATCTTACTTTTTGTATACTGTTTGTTCACCAAAACTGGGTAGCCACACTACCTGTAAATTAACTTGAACTGTGCATCCAAGTCTAAGTCCTGAGAGTCTAAATCAATATTCAAATCCTTTTGCCACGCATGTATTTTTCTGGATGTGTTCACCTGGCTGAGGTAAGAGGTTTTTGTTGCTTACCTGTAACTGTATTTCTCCAGCATTGGTATCTTTCATAGATTCACATACTTGAAATATTCCCCATCATCAGATGTATGAAATATCACATTTAAAGCGATGGACAATGCTAATAAAACCTTAAAGGCTTCCCTTTTGCAGCCTACCCACCTCAGTTTGGTTCTTATGCTCCTAGCCAATGACGCGGTAGGGCCTTTCGTCTGGCAACCATTCTCAATTTTAAGGACTCATTACAAGTTTGGCAGTGCATGGAAAAAGTGGTGGTAATTCCATCACTGCCCCTTTTTTGGCAGTAACAGAACTACAACAGTTTTTCACACACCACAAAATTATAATTATTGGGTGTGTGGATCTGTGACATCTTGCACCCCACTGCTGTATTTGCATTGTGTGCTCTGCTTTGATTTTTGAATTTGGGTGTGTGCATTTGTAACATTCTGCATCCCACTGCTGCATTGCTTTGTGTCCCCCTCCCGTAACTACTAGGCCAATTGGTAGCTTGGGCTAAGACTGTGCAGTACAAACACTCCTCTTTCCCTCAACTATCCTCTGCCACCCTAAAGGCACTCACCAGCTCTCCTATCTTCGCCAACTGCTTCACTATCATCTACCCTCCCTCTCTCACAAAGTCTGGAAGAAAAAAGCACAGAAAAGACATCCTGAGTGCCAAGCATGGCCTACCCATCGCAGAAACCTACGTCAGTGCAACGTCCAGATGTCTTCACCGATATCCTTGTCTCTGTCCCCTCCCCAGACCTCTGGACTCCTCATCTCATCTCCACTCTCTCTCCTTCCACATCCTCTCCCATTAATGGTGGCACCAAGTGGGAAGTCCTTTTGGCGGGCTTCTCATCATTCCGCTGTATCACTAATATTTACCACACTAGTTCTATCTTGGTTCAGGGTCCTCAACCTAACCCCCTTCTCTTTGATCGGCGCCTGCTGTCCCTCCTCAACTTCCTTCCCTCACCTGCCTCTCCCCAACCACTCTCTCTGACCGGTGTAACACGCCCCTGTACTCCTCCTCGGAAAACCTTCAAAGGTGGAGACCTCCTTCACCTGACCACACTTAATGCCCACTCAGCCAACAAACACTCTGCCGACATCTGCCTCCTTCTTGAAGAAATTGACCTTGACATTCTCACTCTCACGACACATGGTTCAATGTCAACTCAGTCACTGCTTTTGACTCCCTTCTCCCTGATGGCTACAAGATTATTTCCAAGCCACGGCCTAACCACACTGACGGTGGGGTTGCCTTAATCTTCCCTGAGTGGGTTCCTTCCTCCCTCATACCCACCCAGATTTACTCTTCCTTTGAAAGCCTGGTGTGCAAGTTGGTCATCTCTCCCTCCTCCTCCTTGACCATCGCCACCATCTACAGGCCGCCTGATGCTACCACCCTGTTCCTCTCTGAATTGGCCGATTTCTACTCCTCTGTCTTCTCAACCACCTCTAAACTCCATATCTTGGGCGACTTTCACATCCACTTGGACTCCTCTATCACAGCATCTACCATCTTCCTTGACCTCCTTGACCTCTGCAACTCACTCTCCCTCACCATTCTCCCTTCTGGTCCAACACACTCATATGGAGACACCCTTGACACCCTCATCCACTCGGATCTTTCACCCCCTGCCCCACTGATCACCCCTCTCTCCTGGTCAGACCACTCTCTCCTCTCCTCTTATCTGGGTCCCCTTGGCTCTCTGACCGCACCTCCTCCAACCCTGCCAACCTTGTTCACGTATATCTACCAGATGAAACGAGTGTCAGCCGCTCCCTTCACATCCACCTTCATCTCTGCTCTCCCTCCACCCCAGACTCAATCTCTGACTCTGCTCTCAGCAACCTCCATCTGGCCATTACTAACACTGGACATTCTTGCCTGTGTCATGAGGATCCGTCTGAAACCTGCCTCTAAGCACAATACCTGGTACAACTCTAAACTTGCAGCCCTGAAATGCAAGTGCAGAGCTGCGGAACCGAAGTGGCAAATCTCAGGCTCACCCTCTGACAAACTGGCCATGCCGCCTGCTCAAAAGCAAATATAGACTCTCCATCCGTGCCAAGAAAAGGGCCCACATCCAGGCATGGGTATCTGGTGCATCCAACAACACGGCTGAAATCTTAAAAATCTGCAGGGAACTAGCCAACCCTTCTGCAGTCTCCTCCTCCCCTCTTCTTTGCTACCCTCTCCGTGAACACCTCCCCAACCCCCTTGCCTCCTATGGCCTCCCTCCCTCCTCCTTCCTCTCTCTCCTCCTTCTCCCCTGTCACACCTGATGAGGTCACCACAGTTGTCCGCTCTATGAAGGTCTCCTCCAAACAGGTTTCCCCTTGCTCCTCCAGAACCATCAAGGACAACATTGTCTCTCTTGCCCCAGCTCTCGCTGATTTCTGCAACCACTCTTTTGCTACTGGATCTTTCCCCTCCTCCCTCAAGCACTAACTCTTGCACCCTTCCTGAAAAAACCTTCAGCAGGCCCGACTTGTCCAGCCAACTACCGCCCTATTTCTAGTAACCCCTTCCTTGGGAAACTCCTGGAGAAGTTGGCCTTTCCTCAAACTCACACACTGAACTTGTTTTGCGGTCTTCACGACCACCATTCCGGATTCCGAGCATTCAGAGGCAAGGAAACTGCTCTTCTGAACACCCGTGAAGAAGTGCTCGTATCTCTGGAGACTAACTCTCCAGTGTTAGGACTGATTTTCTATACTCTGGTCTGGTGGACCTATATTGTGACGTGACAGGGACAGCTCTGGGAAGCTGTAGCCAGTCAGTTTGGGTAGCAGTGACAGGCGGTCTAGGCTAAGTTCTTCAGAGGGGGTGAGCTTGTAAAGGGTCCACAATGAGGTCACATTATGGCCAAAGCACACTATAGAAAAATTAATACAAGCAGGTAGACTTATCACACAGCACTATCAAACTAAATACATATATACATTCACTTGGTTTAAATGCACACTACAAACCAAATACTCCTGCAAAGGAATGGATAGGCAAGTAATATACACAAAAAGGTCCACAGAGATGGTGCCTTACTAAAATTGTCCAGCCCTAAATTGCCAGGGGCCTTGTTCGGGATACAGTTCCACCGAACTTGGAATGCAGGAAAAATGCAGGTAGGGTGTCTGGGGTCCAGTGAAGGGTTCTTAGAGTTAGGGTTCAATGTAGACTAATGCCCAACATTATCCCCAACAGTCAGAAGTCTTGCAAAGGCAGGCATTGCCAAAGCTAAAAGTGTTAGAAATAGGTTTATTATAAGCCCATTGACTTATAATGGGAGTATAGGGGTAGGTTAAAAGCTCAATAACTTACCCCCTTACTCAGAATATTCCCCAGACTTGTTAGAACAAAAGAAGGGTGTTCTACATTGCTTTTCCCGCCAAAATCTGTGGTCCTCGATTTTCACTGGGTTGCAGGTTCTAGCTTCACTCTGGTTGGTGTCATTTGCTGGTGCAAGGACTCTTGGTCAAGGATTGCAAAAACAAACGATGCAGCACCCCTCTCAGGACTGGACTCGTGTCTAGTAAGCAGGTTTCGGACGGTGCACGCTGCACACATCGATGCAACAGGACTCAGTAGCTGTGGTCAGACTTTCCAATCTATCTCGGGTCCCCTTTGTGTTAGTACGCCGACATTTCGCAGGAGAGAGCCTTGCAGTGGCAGCTGAGGGTCCACGATGCGGACATGAAGTTAGCACGGTAGCCCAAACACGAAACTGGTCAGCCACAGGACTGTTCCAGGGCACTTCCGAAGGCGGTTTTTGTGCTGGGCACTGAGCAGACGTCGGAAATGGATGGTTCCTCCACTCCAAGCGTCGTAGCACCTCTGCAGGCCTATTGAAGATCACGAGCAAGACAGGGTTCCCCCAGGGCTGCAGCAGAAGTTGGTTACCAGGCCTCCTTCAGTCAAGTTTTCAGGTTTCTTTGCGGGTCTCACAGCTGGACAGGATACTTGGCTCCTTCAGGTTTCTCCAGGATCTCTGAAGAATTGTTGCAGGGGTCCCCTTCTTATCCTAAAAGTCAGGTAGGAGCTGAAACTCCCACTAGCCAATAGGAGGACTAGCCGACACACACACACACCAGCAGTGGTCCAATCAGGACCACTGGCGGGAACACTCATGCATACCACTCAGACACACAGAAACCAGTATGTGGATTGGGGTCAGACTGACCCAACCCACATCATGCCTGCAAACACACATAGCTCTCCAGTAGCCCGCCAAAAGCTGCTGCTTTCCCGGGCACTGGAAGTCCTTATAAGGATGTCCCTGGCCCCTGAAGCCAGGAAGAAGGCTAAACAACAAGAAGCAAAAAGAACACGCGAAAAATCTTGTGGCACTGCCATGTTTGACCAGTAGCCACAGTTAATAGCCAAACACAGTAAACGCGGTAAAGCTAAAACGAAATTCCCCAAATAGTGGGGAAAAGTCACTGCTGCCACCAGCCCATCTTTTAAGCACATCTACAGTAACCACATATTCTCTGAGTGTTAGTCTAGGGCAAACCAAATATGTACCCCATTGCACTGCTGTGTAAGCTGCTTTGTGCAATGATAAAAGGTTACCACTAGTGATACAAAAGTAACCACAAGTTGCAACATAGTAACACGACTAAGGGAAACACTGTTTCCCAGTACTGATAGCCTTAAGGACATATCAGTTTCACCATAACATGTGAGCAAAGGCCAGTGCAGTGATGCTTAAGGCTTCCCTGTACTGCAAAAAGAACAGGTCAGATTCAAAAATAAAAGCAAAAAGTTTGGGGGTTCCATAAAGGTGGAAGGAAAGGTGCAGTAAAGAGAATCTTTTCTAACATCCAGCTGTCCTCATTCTACTTGATCTCGCCTCTGCCTTTGACACGGTCAACCACTACATCCTCATAAAACGGCTCTATGATACCCTGGGTATCTCAGATCGGGGACTGGACTGGCTGACCTCCTTCCTAACTGACCGTCCATCCCAGGTCATTCTGGGCACCTTCCCCTCGCCTACCTCCTTCTCCACCTGTGGTGTCCCCCAGGGTGCCAACCTCTTCCCCTCGCTTTTTAACACTTACCTTGCTCCGCTGGCATGCATCATTTCCTCCTTCTCCCCGAACTTCCAGTGCTACGCCAATGACACAATCTTCTTCAAACTTCCTGCTGACCCCCTTGTTCCTTCCCTTATCCCAGACTGCCTATCTGCTATCCAGTCCTGGTGCACTTCCGATGATCTCTGCCGCAATGCCAGCAAGACCGAGATCCTTCCTATTGGGACCCCTGCTTCCTCTTTCTTACCCTCACTCTGGCCATCCTCTATGGGCTCTCCTCCTTCTCCTTCATCCAAAGCCAAAAACCTTGCAGTCATCTTCGACTCTTCTCTCTCCTTCCTCCCTCACATTCAGGACATTGCCAAGAAGTCCAACTTTCAACTCTTCCTTCTCAAAGGAATTTTCCTTTCCTCACTTCTCCCAGAAGCTCAATGAACCCAGAGCTCTAGTTCCCTCTAGGCTTGACTACTGCAATAGCCTACTCGTGAATCTACCCTCTTCCTCCCTGCGAGCCCTCCAGCTGATCCACAATAGGGCAGCAAGAATTATCCTTGGCCTCAAACCCAGGAACTGCATCTCTCCAGCCCTACAAACTCTTCACTGGCTCCCGGTTGCTGCACGGATTAAATAAAAATCCCTCTGCATCATCCCCAAGGCTGCCTGGGGCCGGGGACCACGCTATCTGCAATTTGCTATCACTAAATATTCTCCCTCTAGACCTCTACGTTCATCTGGTACCAACTCTCTGTGTGTGAAGTGTTTTGCTAAACAGAGGGCAATCTCTTGCTTCAGCATGCTCCCTATTGTGGAACAGCCTCCCCCTTCCTCTTCGTCTTGAGCCGGAACTCCTAAAATTCAGGAAGCTCGTCAAGACTTTCATTTTATAAAATATGATATGGTATTTATAACACACCGATACACACGTGTTTCAAGGCGCAACGAGGCAAGGAAAGGGAAAAAAAGACAATGATCTTACTAGGCCTAGTGACATTGAGATTGCGCAAGTGCAGGGGAGAGGGAAGGGGGAACGTGCTAGAGGAAGGGGAGGAGTAGCAAGTGCAAGACACAGGATCAACATCAAAGAACAAGTAGTGCAGCCAGCATGTGGCAGTGCAAGGTTAAGTGCAGACAACAAGTGTCTGATAAGCGCAGGTAGGGGGGACTGTAGGGATGCAGATACAGACCCAAGTCCAGGGTTGCCAGGGGGCAGTGCAGGGGTGCAACTGGGAGAGCAGGGACCATTGCCCGTGATTCAGAGGGTAGCCAGGTGACCAGTGCGGTATCAGACAGGAGATCAGCATGGAAGACGAAGAGAGAAGGCAGAAGCGAAGAGGAAAGTCTTGAGATGCTTCCGGAACCGGAGATGGTTCTGCTCAAGTTTCAGAGAGGCAGGTAGGCTGTTCCAGAGGGAGGCACCAGCTGAAGCGAGAGATCTGCCCCCAAGTCGTTGCTTAGAAAAGCGACTGACCTCCAAGGAGTTGGAGGAGTGAACAGCTCGAGTAGGAAGATACTTCCGAAGAGAACGTTGGAGGTATTGTGGTCCCATGCCCCAGAAGGCCTTGTGGACAATGCATAGGGTCTTGAACTCGATCCTTGCAGCCACTGGGGGCCAATGGAGAGGTTTCAGGGCTGGAGAGATATTATCCCTGGGTTTGAGGCAAAGGACAAGTCTTGCAGTCCTGTTTGGATGAGTTGCAGAGGACAGAGAGTAGAGGTACTTCCTTTTCACTTCCTCCTTCCCTTCTTCTCTCCTCTGCTAACCTCACAGTCACTACGATTGGTGGCCAGGGTCCTTGTGTGTCCTTGGGGCCCTGGCCTCCCACACCCAATCGCCTAAGCTTCTGCCTACACACAGCACTTGCCTCGGCACCCACTGGCCTACCCCCACTGTAGGACTGCACTTACCCACTTATTGCAGCTGAACGCTCCCTAGAACGTACTATACTTGCAACTTACATCTGCTGCACACCCACGACCATAGCCATTCCAGCACTTACCACCACTCCCTCCCCCCTCTTCTCTCTTTGCACTTGCACGTTCTGTATACTCACAAGGCCTAGTAGGTTTGTCTTTACTCCGCAGTGTATATATTGTTTTCAATCCCATGTTCCCTCCCAGTTGCCATGTGGGTGCTTTGAAAGACAATTTACTTGTTGTATAAGCGCCTAACAAATGCACAATAAATACATTAAATAACTAAATGAGTTCCTTTATCTTTGTTCTCCCACCACACAAGGTCTCTGAACTTCTGACCTACAGGGTCTGCTTTCCCTAGCCTCCTGTGTCTTCGTTAGCCCAGCCTTCTGGGTCACTCTTCCAGCTTCCTGCCTCCTGGTATCCTCAGGCTCCAGGAACTCTATTCCAGTTTTCCATCTCCCTCTCTAGCTCCTTTTCCAGCTTCTGTTCATGCCTTCAGCCAGCTTCAAATTAGTTATTTCTCCTAAATCCACCAATTACAGATTGAGCTCTTGGATTTTAATAGATAGGGCTTGGTGCTCTCCTTCTGGCCTCCCTCTGGTGTAATGGGACTCAAAGTGTGGCAGATGGGATCGGGATTGGCTGCCATTCTACACCACTGGGGATGGCTTTAAGCACTGTTTTGGGACTTGGATCGACTTGTCCCTCCACCTTGGTGGCCCCCCTTCACCCTAACAAACCCTAGCCGGCCCTATCTTCCAGCCCCTCTGCAAGTTAAGGGAACTCAGGTTTGTAGGTTTGGTATAGGGAACTTGGGACTCACAGTTTCCAGGCCTGTATGGTTGTCAGGGGTCTTCAAGAACTGTGACTGGGATCTTGGAGTTCCCAAGTACTTCTTCCTCTTTAGGTCATTGACATAGAGACTGCTTATTGGGTCCAAGCTCAGATGTGAGGTGGGATGTGTGGCAGGTTAGTCCAAGGTGGCCTCTATCTAATTGTCACATTCTGACCATGCATTCTGGTTAGACTCAGTCTGTTCCAAAATGTATGAATGTGGAAGTCTTGTGTGAGGATTGGCTGTCTGCCTGTGGAATTCCCTGGCCTAGCTCAGGTACCCCTCTTTCTCTGTGTAGATTTTGGAGGATTTTCGTCACCTCTGCGAAGGGAGGCAAGTGTGCGGGAGCAGTTGGCTCCACAGGACCACCACTCCTAGATTCTCTTAAAGGTGCAGAAGCATCTATGATTGCTCTGTGAGCCACTGCTTTCCAGCCCCCTTGGTAGCCCCACTATCCACCAACGGGATCATGCAGAGGACTTAGTCACTGAGGCCATTGGTGGCATTTTGAACTTTACAGGAGGTTAACATCTCCATATCAGCAACCCAAAATTAAAACGAAAGAAATTAAAAAAGTAGTCCAAATAGTAGCACACATTTCAATAAAGAGACACCATTCGAATAGTCAGTGTAAAGTGTTGAGCAAGTGGAAAGGCAGTTTCTGTTACCCAAGCCCCAACCCAAATTTCTAAGAAAAGAAATTTTAAAAAGGTGGCCCAAAATAGTAGCGGACATTTCATTGAAGAAGCACATTGTCACTTCTTTAATGTTGACTGAAGAGAGGGGACTAAACAAATGTGTTGGATATCAAGGGCTTCTGAACCTTGGCATTTTAATCCGCAGCTTGATTCCATCTAAACCTGTCCTGGGCAATAAAGGACTACCTGTTGTCAGTCATCAAATGTGCGCACAGAGCCCCCTCGGCTATCAGCATTTTATATGATGCCTTTGTCAAGTCACCGTCGTATCACCACTGCGCCCCGTGGGTACCGACCTGCAGGTTGTACCCTCGCTGTCGATTTCAGATGATTTGAAGGCCGGGTGCGGGCTCCAAAGGCAGGACGGGATCTGGCAGGGCCGCTGGAATGCGGCGAACATACAAGCATTGTGCACTGCCATTAGGTCCATTCAGCGCATGCACAGAGGACTGGATCCTCACTCCCGCCCATGCAGGCAAAGATGCCGGGAACCACCCGCACCAGTTTTCTGGCGTCAGGGGATTTAAACCCTGCTGACACGGACAGGGCCACGTCTTAACACACTGATGGTCGCCGTTTTCTTGGTGCCTTGCTTCTGCAACCTATGGACCATTTCTCTGCTGTTGCTGCTGCTTCTCAGCTTCCCGGTAAAGTGCGTGTCGATGTACCTGCCTCTACCACGGTAATATGAGAAGCTGCACCTTGATGTAAGGACACGATTTCTTGGAGTCGAACCTGTGTTTTATCACAAGGATGCTTAGAGATTGGTTCTCTCTCCATGGCTGCTACCATTGAGAATTCTGGACAGTTCAGAATGTCCCAAGATTTGCTTGAGCCGCCAAGTACGTCAATCCAGATCCAGTCAGCCATGATGACAAGATCAAGCACTTGAGATACATTAGAATATCATTAAGTGTACCGTGCCAAACCACTGATAATGGAGTTGCTGTAACCCAAACCAAATCAAAAATTCAGTGCAATGTCAATAAAGAAGAATGTTTAAGGAAATCTGTAGTTCTGTTATTAAAATGTGTGACTGTTTGCAGAGAAAGATCCAAAAAATGGAATTAGATGTCAAGGTGTCCCAAACGTTTACACTTTGATCAGTGACAAACTCCTAAAGCTCATCAGTACAATATCCCCTTGGTCCCCAAGTCCTGAGGCTCACTGATTCTCCAAACGTAAATAAGCATCAACCCCATAGTGTCTTTTTTTGTCAATAGGGTTAAGAAAAGCAAAAATAAATGGGCAATTCAAAGAGTCTATGCAGGATTCAAACCCAGCTCCCACAATAGATCCTTATTTGGTGGGGAGCATCTGTTAAAATGGTTTTCTGAAGTCTGACCTGGAGGGGCAGAGGTTCAAAAGGCCAACCTAGCTTCTTGGAACAGGGCAACCTCTGGACAAGCCAGACCAATCAGGGTAGCTATGGCAGGCGGTCAAGACTAGGGGCCTCATTACGAGGTGGGCAGTAAGGGATTACTGGCACCGGTAAGGGCACCGGTGCCAGTAATCCCTTACAGCCCTACTATGAGTTCCCTTTGCGGGTCCTCCCTTAACGCCTGGTTTTTCCAGGCGTTAAGGACGGGACCCGCAAAGGGACTCTGGAGCTAATAAGGGTACCGCAAATTGCGGTACCGTTATTAGCGCCTTCCCCATTCCAATTGAGCCCTATGGGGGCTCAAATTGGAATGGGGAACGGCCCTGGTGAATGGGGAATTACCGGTCCCGCCAACCTTGGAATGGACCGGTAATTGCTCCATTCACCAGGGGGGAGTCAGAACGAGTTTGGAGGCAGCCATGGCACTAATAGCGCCGTGGCTACCTCGAACCTCGTAATGAGGCCCTAAGTCTCGTGAGGGGTGAGGGTGACTGAAAGACCCCAATGAGCACACAAAACAAGGACACTTACAAATTACTCCAGACAGATGTTATATTAAAAATATAGACACATTTATTACAAGGCCTTTGTAACATAGACCATAGCAAAGAGTCACAATAATACTGAAGTAAACCAACACATCACAATCAACACAATATATAAACAAGACCAGAGGGGTCTAACGGATTAAGAAGCACGAAATATGTAGACCACCTAGATGGGGAGGAAAACAGGCAGTGCAAGTAATCTTTAGACCCAGTACCACATCAAGAATACCTCTAACTAAGAGGCAGTCCAAGCCCTACGAAGAGAGGAGCCTTATGCTCAATAGTACATGCACACGCTTGTGCCACTGGACAAAATAGGGTCTCTTCAAGGGTCACTAGCAGCTCAGGAAGGTGGATGCGGTCGATGAAGAACAAGTCCCCACTATTCAAGCAGGACCTCCACTTGCGGACAGAGGCAGGTTGAGAGTGCGGGATAGAGTCGTTATTTGGCAACAGCGGTAGAAAAGAAATGGGCTCCTGCGCTAGGGGCCACCGGTTGGGGTATGGACTACTCACCGGTCCCCGACGCAGGCAGACCCAGACTTTGCCAGTTCAGTCCACTTCGCTGGCAGGTTCAAAAGCGACAATCAGGACGTCTCGACACCGTGTAGTTTCCGCTGTAGCAGGCTTCAGGGTCAAGAGGGTCACAAGTGCAGCGAACTTGCACAGGTCGTTGCCACAGCAGGGCAACACGGTAACCGCGTTTACTCCGGTCCGGGAGCACTCGTCTCACTTCAGACCCGGGAATGCCAAGTGTACGAAACGGTGTGAGGGTGCCGTGGACACAGAGCAAGCAGTATACCAAGTTTCGAGGGCTTCCTCAAAACCACGGCGATGACAGAGCAAACGTCCTGCGTAAGCTGGTCAGCCCACTGGTTGGTCCAGGGACACTTCCGAAGAGGCTTACCTGCAGTGTTTGATGAAGGTGCCGAGAATAGTTGGTACCACTATTCCAATGGGTCGAAGCGCCTTCGCAGACCTTCTAGGACGATCAGATGCAGAGGGGTCTCGCAGGACGACAGCGGGCTCAGGGTGCCAAACCTTCCAGCGGGTCACCAGCGGTTCCTCGACTCAGCTTCTTGTTGCAGGATACTTGGCTCCTTATCCTTTGTTCGTGTGAACTCAGGAGATCGACATGGTAGTGGTGTTTTAGGCCTCCTCTTATCCAAACCACGGTGGTCCCAGGCATTCAGGACACTCCAGACTCTCTGGCAGCCAGGATGTGTATTGGGAACAGACATCCCAGCCCACATCCTGGAGGCACACACACAAGGCACGCAGAAGCCAGCAGAAGCTTTGGGTTTCTCGTGAAAGTGCATGACCAAATAAGGACTGACCCGGGTCGGCTCGACCTGGGGAAGGTGAAGGGGCAAGATGGCCAAAGGACAGGACAAAGAACCTCGTGGCATGGCCATTTTGGAGCCAGGCCACCTATTTGTGCCAAACGTGGTAAGCGCGGCTAACATGGCAAAAAAGGGTCCAAAACATAAGATAAAGGATAGCTGCCACCAGTCCTGTCCGTGACACATCTGCACAGTTCATAATAAGTCCAGCGAGAGTTTCTAGGGCCCTTGGAATGACTAGAGACCCAAGGGTGCAGTAAAGTAAGTTACATTGCACTCTTGTTACATGTTGCACAAAAGATGCAACATGAGGAAAGGACTAAGGGAAACAAAGTCTCCCAGTACTGACTGTCTTAAGGGCATGTCAGTTTCCCCATAAGAAGTGAGCGAAAGCCCAGAGGAGTGCGGCTGAGGGCTGCGCTTCTCTGGCAAAGGTTAGATCAGGGTGTAGAACAGCAGCAAAAAGTTTGGGGGTTGACACATGGATGGAAAATTACATTTAAATATGAAATCTTTCCTAACAGCATCCAAACCAGTTCACTACCAACACTGCTCATGTAGCTTGTGCAAAGAAACATAAGCTTGAGCACAGCATGTTACAATGCCACGATATATCCATGCGCTCAGCAGGGTGATTTGAGTCTAGCATCACAGGGTAAAAAGTGCTGAGATACATTGTTCATGCATTGTTAGGCCTATTGGTGATGGGGAGAAAAGGAACAAATCAGATGGACGTCACTTGCTCAGAAAAAGGGCCTCGTAGCGGGGCAAATGGTGCATCATGTGTCAGCTGATATTTCAAATGTTGATGACAAGCATTGCATATGTGGAGGGCGTGCCTGATTAATTGGTGGAGATGTCACCCCAAAGATTGAATAGAAAGAAGCTCTACCTAACGCTATAACTCACCAGGACACTCCTGATGGCAAAGCCCTGATCTAATAATGGCTATTCTTTACTTTCCTCTATTAGAGTGAGACTAATCCTGGTGCTCACATCTACCAACCCAGCGAGCTAAGTCAAGTCGCAAACTGCCAAGAATCCTACCCTCAGAAAGCCATTCTGTCTACTCACTGAAGAAATGAGAGCACTAGAAAAAAGTGAGCCAGCAACAAACAACTAAAGACCATGAGCTACAACTCATCAACCCCAAAGACCTAGTGCTGGTAAGCTCAGAAATATTTCTGAATAGCTTTTGCTGGAGCCCGAATTCAATGTTTGACACCAAGATGGTTTGCAATGAACTATAACAGCAGCAACTCTTCTTCAGTGGCCATACATCTGTCCTTCCTTGATCATAGCTTCTCCAAAAGCTGCTACACCATTTCCACTGAAGACATAAAAACTATAATTCACCTCCGCTGACATCTGACTTTTGCCATATTCAAGCATTGATTAGCTACAGCTAGAAAGAGCCAAAAATACAGAAGCATGAGGTACCATCTTTCGTCTTACCCTCATAACATGCCCAAAGGTTCCCAAAGGCAAGGTCACATATTTAATGTTGGACCCTTTTTTTGAACAATGGGCCTATACTTAATGTTGGGGCACTGCACCTCATTATAGATAGCAATTTGCTCAACCATTAGAAGCCCACCAGTCTTTCATGGCTATTTATAAGGGAGTAACACACAGTTGAGCATCAGTACTCACAGGAGACCATATGATAATCTCTTTATTCTGAGGCCCTGGATGACCATGAGCTTTCATTAGACCCTACTTGACAAGACATCAACTATAGCATGCTATTAGCAAGGACTTGAGACTTTCGAAACCCTTATTTAGGTTATTTAGTTTTTGTCGACCTGGCAGGCTGCTTGATATTCCCTTCTTTGTGGACATTCCTTTATTCAAAACATTATCTAATTCTGAATTCTTGTTTACTCAAGGTAAGGGATAGACTGGATGTACAGATTTGAGAAAGTAACACTGGCTCCTGATTGGGGAAATCCTCCTGACACAAGTCACTGGGAGATATCGCCTGGAAGCATGGTATGCAGTGTGACACGTTTACTGTCGATACAGCTGTCACATCCTTTTTCTGTGGCAGCTGTAGAAACGATGGAAGTTCCACCCTTAGTATGCCATCACGTTCCTTGCTGAACGCACTGCAGCGCTCTAGTCTTTTCCAACATGTCCACCGCCCGAAATAGATATATTAATTCTGAACATCTGGCGGTGATGCGTTGCAAGCCTCCAGCCTGTCTTAGGGGTAAGACACTTGTACTAGGCCCTTGTACTTCTGTACTTGCTCAATAGCCTTTTGCTTGCTATTCTTTGTGCCTTCTTGGACTTTCTCTGCAGGTCTTCCGCTCGCTGTGGGTTGCTTCGTCCAGGTCTCTCCCTCCTCCGGCTCCCTCCCTCTCTCTCCTCTGTCCCTCCGGGTCCAGGCTTCTCCCTCTCGCTTCAGCCCTGGTACTCTGTTCGCATTATTAGCTACCAGCATTTCTTCCGTGGCAGCTTACAGATTTGGGCACATTACTGCTATAGTTCTCATCCCTCATTACCAGCCTTTCTGCCGTGTCGGCATACGGACCTGGACGTTCATCCTACAGCCTTCAGATTTCATGCTCTCCACCTCTTACCTGCATACACACGGAAGTGGTTACAGTTGTTGTCCTTACGTCTCGGTTACTCCTGAACCATCCATCTACCCTAGAGCCTCGCAGTGCGTTCTTCTCTGTTCAAATACCTCTCAGGGGTTTTTGTGCCTATCTATGCTTTTCCCCTGCTGGTCTGTTTCGATGAAGGGGCCGCTAGTCTGCCTATCCTACAGGGCAGACATAGTGGCTTCCCCCCGCGAATGGCCCTATCTCTTCAAAGAGCGGAAGAGCAGCCGAAAGAAAAGAGGAAAGAAAGGGAAGGAGAAGGGAACCTCCCCTTCCAGCCCAGAGGATACAGGTGAGGAGTTGGGGGTCCTCTCAGACATTGAACCCAATCTTGACAACAGCTTGTATTATTACAAGTCAGCCTTGATTTGGTTCGTAAATCCCTGACGACTTTCTCGAATGAAGATGTCACAAGATGTTTTAGTGTGGGATCAGAAAATAACAGGGACTGGCTTAAGCAGCATAGAAATAAACACACACACAAAGTGTATTGTGAGGAAAAGGCTCCTGCACTCAATTGAAAAAAGGGTTTGATCAAATTGATGTAGAGAACAAATCAAGAAAGTCATCATTCTAGAACTAGCAGCTCCAGAGATGGCAGCTCGAAGGCTGTGCTCCTGTTCCCTCGATTCAGCCATTCTCACATATGATTCCAGTCTTCCTGAAACATCCCAACCGGCTAAGGAACAGAAGAGTGGAGAAGATGAAAATAAGGAAAATGAAAAAAGAGACAACAAGCTGCTGGAACTCTTAACCAAGGTGTGTGATTAATCTGAAGGTGTCTCACTTACTAGTCCCTGGGGATTTGTCATCCAGGTGGCCAGGACACGGCCATCGGTATTGGATCCAATTCCTGGGGGTGGACGAGTGAGGGAGGATCACCTGGATGGGGGTACTCAGGGAGTGGACGTGGGACACCGACGGGTGAAATGCGGTATGCCCCTTCTTATACCTTTTCCACATCCTACCCCGTAGGATACTCAACCACTCTACCCCCCCACCTTTTCCGACATAAACACTTTCACCCATCCCGAAAGACGACGGACAAACACCAAAGACATGTACCTGACATGTCCCAACGTCAGGGTCAGGCAAAGTCAAACGATTGGCCAGAATCACACACACCTGATGGCCCTTTCCCTTCACCACAGGGATAAAAGGTGGAGCACAATATGAGCAAGGCATACCGCATGACGAGAGAGCTAACTCAGCACAGCAGTTGAAGAGTAGGAGAAAGACGACGCAAACCGAGACGTGGACAAGGAAAGAAGTGACCTTGCCCTTTCCAAACCAGACCTGTGAAACCTCTGTAGTAGGAAAAGTAAGACTGCGAACAATAGCCAGCCTATATTGCACCAGATGTCAATGGTACACAAGGCCCTCCTCTGCTGATAACCAAGCCGAGGGGAGATGCTTGCCCTCGTGGTACCGGCCTTGATTCCAGAGAAAAGAAAAGCCAAGCGGTTCATCACAGCCGGTAAGTCGAGGGGAGAACCAGTAAGAAAACAAACTGTGTTGACGAAAGTAGCAAGCCGCTGTTTACAGAAAGTACAAAGAACTGTTATTACGCAAGGGGAAAGCCAGCTATAGAAGAGTCAAGCACCACATGGGGGCTCAGTCAGGAAACCCTGGGTGATTACCCTGTTGTTGAAACTAGTTACCAGAAGGCCTTGGGAGAAAGGCGAGAAGGGGTCAAAGTGGTCATACAGGAGTCTAGTAAAATCCTCTGTACAGTCAAAAGTCTTTGACCGACAGATGATTGTGAAGCTAAGGGAAGCGAATCCTGCATCGTAAAGTTGGCAAGAGTGAACTCGATGGGGGGGGGGGTGTGCTGATAAAGAAGGGGTGAAGCCAAAAGTCCTGATTAACATTGTGCTGACAGGAGTGAACCAGGCAGAGAGATGTCCACAGTGAACTGTATAAAAAGACATTAAGATTTGTGAAATGAGATTGTGTTGAAAGCCATAGAGAACCCAGCGGAGGGAGGCTAACAATCGAAAAGGGTCTTATCCCGGACAAGGGAGACCCAGGAGTGAAGGGTTATCACCCAAACACAAGCAGAGAAGAACGTTGGACTTTTTGTTTGCCTTTTGTTTCATCTTTTAGAGCCCACCAGACCCTCGGAAGCAAGAAGCTTCATTACCGAAGGGCCTGATATTGCTAAGAACTTCTTGTGGATCTTAGCCCGGAAGAGAGGGATCCGGGGGTGAAAAGACATCACCCAACGTTTTGTTGAAGGCATCATGTCCTCAGAGGCAAGAGACTTTTTGTAGGCAGGAGACTTAACCACCGAAGGCCCTGATAAGCTGAGAGCGGAACTGTTAGCTCGTGTTGGGAAAGCTCAAGCGTGTGCTGTGCTCCACAGTCCTACCTTGTCCTTTGCTCAAAAAGTGGGCAAGGGAGACCAGACTACCACATCCTGACATATTATTTGTAAACACTTCTTTACCTGTGAACCTTATCCCACACTCTTTGTTTGTATTTAGAATAAGGATTGGCAATAGGTTTTTCTTAGTATAGGCCCTTTTATTTGACAAGACGCCACTAGGACTGCCTTATTATTATTTAATGGTCGTAGCTTGCTCACATCTTAGATTTAGGCTTAGATTAGGCATTTTTCCAACACGCATATACAGTTTAATAAACACCCTTAACTGTGATCACTTGTGTCTGTCTTTACTGTTGCCACCATGAGTTCCTTACAGGTGGCATTAGACACTGCAGAGATCAAAACAAAACCATTTAACTCTTAGGAGAAATATATGTGGAGCTGCATTCCAGGGTGGACTCAGTGGAAGTACATCTAAACTCTATGGATGAGAACACTCAAAGGATCACAGATCACATTAGGGAATTACAAATGCAAAATGAGATGCTGATGCTAAAGATCTGTGAACAGGAAAGCTTTTCCAGGAGAAAAACATTTGCATTGCTGGATTTCCTGAGAATATAGAGAAAGGTTTTCCAATAGATTTTTTGGGAAAAAATCTGGTTATGCTGCTCAATTTAGATCCAAAAATGTCTTTGGAGTTGGAAAGGGCACATTGATCACAGCAATTGGACAGAGGCCAAGACATTTTGTTGTAATGTTTCTGAAATTCCCTATTAAGGAACTGGTTTTAAAAAGAGCATGTTAGTAATCTTGCATGCGGAGGACATAAGATTATGATTTTTGGGGACTTGAGCAGAGATGTGCTGGAAAGGAGAAGAGTGTTTAATGAGGCCAAAGAGAAAGCAAGAAGCAAACATCTGAAATATCATATGATATACCCAGCAATATGTAAAGTTGTTCTGGATGCAAGTTACATTCTTTTAATTATCACCGAAGTGCTGAAGCATTTTATACGATTTAGATCAAGAACCCATGGAAGAGGCATCTGTTAAACAGAGGTGCACAGTGGCAACAAAACAGAAGAGATGACTCTTGCTTTTTGAATTTGATAAACTATTTTTGTGGTGACTTTGATTTATAACTTATTATTTTCTGTTCATTTTGTCTAATTCACCTATATGGAGGTGCAGTCTTTATTATTAAATAATTTCACCTTGACTGTTCGTTGCCGTTTAAATGGTTACTCGCTTTGTTTTTTTTTCCGATTCTGCCTCAGATCGGTATCGCGAAAAGGAAGTATTTTGGAAAAGGGCACCTTATAATGTTATAACATTACAGTGGTTCATGATGCGGAAGTGAAGAGGAGAAGGCTTTTGAGTCGCACTCTGTTTTATATGTTTTATAGGCTGCATGTCCGCTTAATGTGGAAGAGTGGATCGGAGTAGGTGTTACCTCATTGCATGAATGTTGGACACCTTATATTGGAAACATCATCTCGTTCCCCTGTGACTTTGTGGCATATGAGCGCTATATGATGAAGTAAGTGGACATCATTCCCCATATGCCGCGGGTATTTCAAGCTGAGAAAACATACTCAGCCCTGCTGATGACTGTGGAAATTAAAGTGTTCTATCCCTCAGGCAATATCTTTATGTGTATGCACTAACTCAGACTATTCACATCTGTATTTAGCAGCTGTTAGTGAAGTAATCTTGTGCTGGCTTCTGAGTTATATGTACAAGGCTGATGTATGTAATTATCTTATGATATCCTATGAATTCTTAGGCTGGCTAAAATCTATCTTAATGACACATGATCTAAAGGGGATTTAGGTCTGTGTGGCATACATTCATCTGTACTGCCTGGATTGTGAAGCAAATCGCTCACCTTTGTGTTAGGGTACAACATACTGCTATATTTATAATAATAATAATTTCGCATTTATATATCGTTACGAACCACCAGGTATCTGAGCACTGCTTATTATTACCCACGGTGTGTGGTGCTCATTTATCGACCTAGGAAGGATGAAAGGCTGAGTTTGGCCCTGCCGGGGATTCGAACCTGCGTTAGCAAGCTCTGCACAGATGTCAAAGCGAGCGCTCTACTCGCTGTGCTACTTGACCGGCTTCCAGGAGAATAACATTTGCATTGCTGGATTTCCTGAGAATGTAGAGAATATAAATATATATATTTATATAGGAAAATCCATTGGATCCAAGTCACACACTCGACAGAGCCCCTAGTAGCCATCACTGGAGGTTCACCTCAAGTTCTGACCCGCAACAGCAAGGCATTGTGGGTATGCAAATTAGCCCAAATGTAAACCTTTTTCTCCAGGAAATTGTCTTTGTCGAGGGCAGTGCTACTTTATACATAGCTTAATCAAGCCAAGACAGACATTTTGCAAGGCTGTCAGGACAACTACATACATAGTTTTACCCTTTTTAGGGACAATCAGTGCAGTATAGTCCTGACAATCTGGTGGTTGGAGCATTTGGCTATGTTTTAGCAACACCAAGAAAGGTATGGTGGGTTTAAAAAGGTTTGGAAAAAAAGTCTTTTCACCTGCAATGTGAAAATAGGAAACTCCACTAGAGCCAAGTCACACACTCCACAGCGCCCCTAGTAGCCATCACTGGAAGTTCACCTCTAGTTCTGAGCCAGAGCAGCAAGGCATTGTGGGTATGCAAATTAGCCCAAACGCAAACCTTTTTCTCTAGGAAATTGTCTTTTTCGAGGACAGTCTTATTTTATACATTGCTTAATCAACCCAAGACAGACATTTTGCAAGGCTGTCAGGACAACTACATATTTGCATACCCACAATGCATAGACTAAATAAGATTTTCCAACATTTCCATTTGCATTTTGTGTTATGCTAATGGGAATATTGTGGCATTCATCCTCTGTTCCAGGTACTGGAACAGTGGATACCGGCCCAGAAGCCCAAGTTATCAGACCAAGCGAAGCGGGAGTGGATAACGCGGTCTCTGGACCATTATCCCCCCATTTCCAGCCCCTGAAATGGGGGATGAAGGCCATTAGCACCCTAGGTTCCCAAAGCGGCGTCCCGGTGTAGGAAGGAAATCCTTTTCCAGGATGGCCACCATGAAAAGGGAAGGTGAGGGTTCCATAAAGGGCCCCTCTTCGCTTTCCATAGCAGCCTGCAGAATGCAAAAAGAGAACCCTATGACCATATTACCATGAGCACATTTTTCTTCCCTTTTAAATCTATCCTAATTTCAAATAACTTTACCACAAAGCCAGTCCCAGGTGGACATGGCCACTTTACTCCTATGTTTTGTCCCTTGTGGTCATGGCCAGTAGCCAGATTGTCCGGATCATGACCTTATTCCATGACCCGGACAATCTGGCCACTGCCCATGGCCACAGGCTACCCCTCAGTCGCTAAAGGTATACCGCTATTTTTTGTAGCTACATTATGACACTTGTCAAATAATAAAACACTGGCACATTCGCAAAACCATGCTTGTAGGTCCTTGCCAATGCTCCTTACGCAAGTTTGCTGGAAATCCACCCATGTTTTATTTTTTCAAAAGTGTCACATGTATGCACATACAATCGTCATATAACCTAGCCCCCACTTGACAAAATCCATTCAGACTTTACGAAAACATCTAAATCTAGATCTATAATCTTTTTGCAAACCTTTGTGTAGATTTGTCAAATGGCACCACATTTATAAGCCTTTACAATATTTTGGGACCCCCACTATAATGTTGCTCCCTCTTGACAGAATCCCACCAAACTTCGCAAAAACATGTATATCTTGATCTATTATCAGTTTTCCAAATGAAGTGTAGATTTGTCACATGGCACCTCATTTATAAGTCTTTACATTATTTTGGGATCCCCCCTCTAATCTTGACCCCTCTTCACAAAATCCTATCAAACTTCGGAACACCATTTATATCTAAATGTATTATCAGTTTCCCAAATTAAGTGAGGATTCGTCAAATGGCACCTCATTTATAAGTCTTTACATTATTTCGGGACCCCCCTCTAATTTTGCCCCCTCATGACAGAATCCCATCAAACTTTGCCTACTAACTCAGAATCAGCCCAGAAATATACATGCAGAATTTCATGCCGTTCCATTAAGTGGCGCCAAAGCTATAAGCCATCCAACAACTGCATTTCACCAACCCTGTAATGCTAAGGTGTTCGCAAACTTTCACAGGACTGTTCGCGAACATCCAAACTGTTCGTGGACTTTCGCAGCAAAAAACACCCGTTTTTTTTGCTTCTTGCAGCCAAATCCAATACCATCCTCATCACCCCTCACCTCCCCAGAGATTATTTGATAAGTTTGACAAGTGGAATGCTGTGTTTTTTCATGTTTTTACCACAATGTCCGCGGACATCGGCCGCTGTCCGCGAATCCAAGATGGCAGCCGTTTCCAAAAATCAGATGCACTTTACGCTCCTCACCATCCAATCAGCGAACACGTTGCATGTCCGCGGACATGACGCAAGCCGATTAGCCAATCAGGACACTGTCCGCGGACCGAACAGGGAAGTGTGTCCGCGGACCAGACATAGATATCACTAATTTTTTGTGACCTACTTTTTGGTCATTTTAAAACAAAACTAGTGGACAGATTTTCACCAAATTTACAAAAGCACGCTTTCTGGACCAAGCCGTTTCTCCTGCCGCAAATTTGGTGAAAATCCGTCCAGCGGTTTGGGCTGTAGTGTATGGGAAAAAAATAAATTTTGGGACCCCCCCTATAACTTTACCGCCCCTGGACCAAACCTCACCAAACTTTGCAAATAAATTCAGAGTAGGCCATATACTTTTTTTTGCAAAGTTTGGTGTGGATTCGTCCAGGGAGAGCAAAGTTATAAGCCGCCCAAAAAGTGCTCTTCCTATAGGATTAGCAATTCAACCATAACTATATATATATATAGTGCATGGTCCTAGTCGGCAGTATCATCCCACACGGATTGCACTATTTACTTGCCTTGACCTATTGGTACCCATGGAATCAACTGTTGCCGAGCTCCTGCTAACCTGTCTACTTTGCACTTGTTCCGCTATTTAAAGCCACGCATTGTTATGTTATGTTGTTATGTTGTTATGTTGTTATACACATACTGAAATGACTAAGGCACTTTGTGATGTCATCTTTGATGTCCTGGGTGTTAGTGTTAGCAGTGCACGGTGGCGCGAGTTATGGTTGCTTATGTTACCATAACTGCCGAATTTCAGGGGTTTTTCGGTTTTACTTTGAACCATAACGTCCCTTTAACAACATTTTTTCACTGAATTTCATAGGTTTTTAGTAGCGCAACTTAACCATAACGTCCCTTTAACAAAGTTTTTTTACTGAATTTCATAGGTTTTTAGTAGCACAACTTAACCATAATATCCCTGACTTCATATACATGTAACATAGAACATACTAACCCCCTCGTAGTGATTTTCATGTCCGTGGACTACCGCCATGTCCGCGGACATATCGAAAATCTGAGCGTGGTGAAGATAAATTTAAATAGTGTGCCCCATTTCCCCTTTGAAGTTGGCTCTGAAAAGAGCCGTTTTTTTTTTGTTTTTTTTACAGATGCTTGACAGACACCTGTTATTTTGTATTTTTGTTCTTGTTTTTTTTTCTTACTTTACTCCTAAAATCTTCACATAACCTTCTCCAAAGCAACCCTTACATTCCAAAATAGAAAGGCATTTCCCGTAAAAGATAAAGAAATGCCATCTTCTTTAAAATTAACAGCATTACTGGCATCAATATTCACATTATTACAAAAGAACATACCAGCTCTAAGCATGAAGGCACACATGCCTTGGTTGATGACACACCTAGCAATGTTTTGCTGAGGACAAAAAACTGAACAATTGTCCCATATTGCCCTAGGTAGTAATCCAGAAAAAATTACTTTCGCATTTGGAAGGATCTTCATTACGGCTTGAACCAAGCGTTCCAAATCAGCCAACAAAGTAGGGGCACTGACGTTGCCCAAATGGAAAGCACCATAGTGCAAAACTACCACATGCGGACTGTTCATCGTGGCCATATCCTCAAAAACTTGTACAATTCCCTGTACATTGTAATCAGGCACAGTGCTCCACACCACCTCCACTCCTTTGACATCAAAGCTCTTTGCAACATGCCTGCATTGAGCGTACTGTTGTAAACCATGCACAAACCTATCTCCAAGCACCAACACCCTGACTTTCTCTACTTCTGCCATCTTCACCAGACATAGTCTCTTTCAACACAAATCCACAACCTCGACATCTGATTGGCTGATCCGTACAGTCTTCTTTCCATGTTGGATTTCCTGGAAAAACCCGGATGTAGCACACCCTGTCCACGAACAGCCGCGGTGTCCGCGGACGGCGTCCACTTTACTCTCTGTGCCATTCCCTCATTGCATACAGCTAAGCAATCACACAATACGAATAACGTACTCAGAACTACCCCATTTTGTGAATTTTCGAACATTTCAGGACAATTATCATTTCATTATTCAACATATTAACATTACACATATTATACTTTCATCTTGTACTCTGCACACAATGCTATGTTTCTCCATTAGTAGCTCAGTATACTAGATAGAATCCCATAATACAATGCTATTTATATCAATGCATTGTTCAAAGCACTAATAACGGTATGATATTTATTGCAATATCCTTGACACTTTTTTCGCAACATTATAATAAAAATCCCTAGTACACAAATTCCATGAAAAGTGCATACACATGTGATGTCATCAGTGATTTCATCAATGACATTTGCGATGTCATCTTTGATGTCCTGGGTGTTAGTCTTAGCAGTGCACGGTGGTGACGCAAGTTATTTTTCATAGCTTACCATAACTTGCGATTTTCAGGGGTCTTTTGGCTGTACTTAAAACCATAACGTCCCTTAAACAAACTTTTTTTAATATCACGCAAACAATATACAAACATGGGGTGCAAAAACCAACTTCTCACAGATGGCTTTACACAGAATGTTGCAAAGTAAGAATTTATGCTCGTTTACAGTAAAAGTCAGCTGCTTCCATTTTTTTCTCGGGCCCCGGAGAGGCTCACGAAGCTGACTATAAGGTTGTATTGTGTTTTGACCTTGACAGACAGAGATTGTGATGAAAGACTTCTCTTGAAGGAGTGTTGCTAAAACGTAAGAGAAGATAAAGATGACATTTCTGAAACGAAACCACTTTTATATATTATATCACTATGCGAAAGATCGTTCACACACGCTGAGTCGTATTTTGGGACTGCACCACTCGTAGACAATGGAAATTGCAATTGTACTGTAAGTAACCCTTTAGATTATTTTATACCAAATATAATTACAATAGCGTAGCATTAAAGACCGCTCAAGTTGAACTTGTTTGTTGAAAGTGGCATAATGTTTTATACCGCGCACTATCACCGCCGAATTGATCCCCTGTCGTTTAGAGGGCTCTGAAAAAGGCAGACGACACAGGGTGGGTTAATAGAAATAATTTAACCGGTCTATAGGCGGTCAAGCGCTCTACTCGCTGTACCACTTCACTGTAGCCTGTCAAGTGGCACAGTGAGTACAACGCTCGCTTTGACATCCGTGCACAGCTTGCTAACGCAAGTTCGAATCCCGGCAAGGCCAAACTCAGCCTTTCATCCTTCCGTGGTCAATAAATGAGCACCACACACCGTGGTTAATAATAAGCACCGCTTAGATACCTCACGGTTCTTAGCGCTATATGAATGGGAAAATATTATTATTTTATTATTAACATACTCCGTTGCACTATCTTCGATAGCAAATAGTTTCACGCCATAATAAATAAAAGGATGATTTTTAATGAAGATAGGCTGGTGAGACTAATTTATGTTTTTTAAAACAGGTATGTGGCCCCATTTTGCCTATGTCATGATTTACAGACTCCAGCGGATGGGGTCTTCAACTGCCAGGTGCAGGCCCAAATATGCAACTTCATGACCCTCACCATTTTATGGGACAATCGCCAAGGACCAATATGCCCTTACGCAGTACTAGCGGCTACAAACAACATACCAACCAATAGGGTGGTCTAATGGCTCGTTGTTGGAGCAACCTTCCGATTATCAGAGCGACCATTTACTGCTTTTATCATAAATCAACAGCCTATCTACCGCAAAGGAACAACGCGTGGCTCCAAATAAACTTTTCCTGATCGACAGCAGAGACAATAGCAAATCGCTGAATATTCACTAAACATTTCATGTGAAATAAATGTACTTTACCAAATGTACAATCCTGCTGTTTACTTTTAAACCACAGTTTCATATTCCGAATTGTGGCGCACTGAGTTGTAAGCTGATCTAACAACCTCTGTACCGCAAAGGAACATCGCGTGCCTCAACATGAACTTTTGCGGATCGACAACAAAGACAAATGCAAATTGCTGAATATTCTCTAAATATTTGATGCCAAATAAATGTACTTTACAAAATTTACAATCTTGCTGTTTGCTTTTAAATCACTGTTTCATATTCCGAATTGTGGCGCGCTGTGTTGTGACATAATATGTGTTGTCTTCCGGGTTCTGTGTAAAGTCACTTATGACTGCAGAGAACTGGGCGCGTTTGATGATGCACCCTGTAACGTCACGGAGAGAGGCGGGGAATATGAATGCTTTGATAATATCAGGCTTAGGGGCGGGAGATATGATTTAGTGTCGCAAAAGCAAGTCAGCCAGGTCAATAGGATTATCACATAATGTCGGCGCACACCAGCCGGATTTATCGTTTCTTTAGTGGACAAAAAGTCGGTTGACGCCCATAGGAAATTGTACTATTAGCGGACAAAAGGAGTGGTCTTAAAACACTTTCACCCTGACAACGAACAATACAAACAACGTTCTCAGAACACCCCCATTTTGTGTAATTGCAACCATTTCGGGACACCGCGAGTGTGCTTAGAACACATTCAACTAGACAGATTACAATACGGACAGCGTCCTGAGGACACCCCCAGTTTGTGTATTTACGAACAAATAAGTACACCGCGAGTGTTCATAGGTCATTTTTACCTTTCTTGCGAACAAAAATGACACATACTCCGTCCTCTAAACACCCCACTATTTAGTTTATTTACAAAATGTCAGAACAGCCGTGTTCTCCGCGGACAAATCGAACGCAACAAAAACGTCTAGCACATAAAAAAAAAAAACATTGAACCTATCTCATACTCCCCCACCCTCCCCAAACACTCTTACACACCAACACAGGGCATTAAATACAATTTTTTATCCACGTTTCACTGCGCTGTACGTGGTCGACGGCGAATACAAGATGGCGGGCGCCACAGAAAATCTGACGCGCTCCACGCCCCTCGCCGTCCAATCAGCGAACACGTCGCATGTCTGCGGACATGACGCAAGGCCATGGGCCAATCGGGGTGCTGTCCGCAGAGCGAACATGGAAGGCCGTCCGCGAAGCGAACACAGATATCACTATTTTTTTTGCCTTACATTTTGGTCATTTTTAAAAAAACTACTGGACGGATTTACACCAAATTTGCAAAAGCACACTTTCGGGACCAGGCCGCCGCTCCTGCCGCAAATTTGGTGTAAATCCGTCCAGCGGTCCCGGCTGTAGCCGTGCGCAAAGTTTTTTCCCATTCAGTCTATGGGAAAAAAAAAAGTTTTGGGACCCCCCTATAACTTTTCCCCCCCTGGACGAATCCTCACCAGACTTTGCAAAAAAATTCAGAGTGGGCCATATACTTTTTTTTGCAAAGTTTGGTGAGGATTCGTCCAGGGGAAGCGAAGTTATAAACCGCCCAAAAAGTGCTCTTCCTATGGAAACAGCAACTTAACCATAACTACACAGCCACTACCGGGGCTGTGTAATATATATATATATATATATATATATATATATATATATATATATATATATATATATATATATATATATATATATATAACACGGCCACGATAGTTATGGTTAAGCACTGGAGGTATAAGCCACTGCACACCCATACATTGTAATATCAATGGACATACAGGTAGGAGTCAAGCCTCTGGCCAGAACCACTGAAGCATACCACAACTATCAATACACCCGTAGACCTTGCCCACAAGCAGTGCAGGATATCTCATTCATACATCACACCCACACATTCGATTATGTATCTGGTAGGTGTTGGCAGGGCCTAGAGTCATGGGTACAAATTGATTGCATGCTACAGTTATAATGTTTCATTGTATGGGTGTGTCACTCATTTATAAGGGACCATGGGTGTAATATGCTGCGGTGGTTGTGGCCATGGCCTAGAGTCTTGGGTGCATGGCCGTAGGCCATACTTCCAAGACTCTAGGCCCTGGCCACAACCACCGCAGCCTATTACAGAAATTGATACAATTGTAGTATTGCTTATGGGTCAAATGGTTGTGGAGAACGTGTAGAGACTTGGCTGCATGGCCGAAGTGTTGTTACAAGCCACAACGGGTGTGATATGGTATGATAGTTGTGGCCAGGACTTAGAGTCTTTGGTGCATGGCCAAAGGTCATGCACCCAAGAACAAAGTTATAAGCACTGCAGTTGTAAGTCGCTATGGATTTTATACATTGCATACCCATACATTCAAAAATCTATGGCCTTACACCCAAGTCTGTAGCCTGTGGCCACAACTACTGCAGCATATAACAGGCATAGGTACACTCGTACTATGAAACATCATTCAGGTGGTTGTGGGGAATATAAGTAGTGAAATTAGAAGCCACAATGCTTGTGATATGCTTTGCTGTTTCTGGCCAGGACCCAGAGTCTTGGGTGCATGGCCTTTGGCCATGCACCCAAGACTGAAGTGATAAGCAGTGAAGTTATAAGTGAACATGGGTGTGGTGTGGTGCTGTGGTTGTGTGCATGTTCTAGTGTTTTGGTTGCATGGCTGCAGACCATGCACCCAAAACTAAACTTAGAAGTAGTGAAATTAGAAGCACCATGGTTTTGATATGTAGCGATGGTTGTGGGTAGGACCTATAGTGTGGGTTGCTTGGCCGTAGGGCGTAGGTGGTAGGTAATACATCAAAGATGCTAGCCCCACCCTACAGCCACTACACCATATTACTGCTATAGATTAGCCGTGTTGATTCGCATATGTATGAAATATGAAATTACTCTAATTGTACTTACTGGGCCTCATTACGACCCTGGCGGAACGGGTTAAACGGCGCCGTAAAAGGCTGCGGCGCCGTTCAACCCGTTCTGCCACATTATGAGGTCCCCTTGCGGGACACGTTAAGCACGCCTGGGAAAACCAGGCATGCATACCGGGTCCCACGAGGGGAAGAGGGAGCAAACAACCGGCCATCTCGTAATGGCCCGTTGTTTACTGCCTCTCCCATTCCCATTCAGCCCTATGGGGGCTGAATGGGAATGGGGATGAACCGTGTCCGTGTCCTCGAGTGAGGAATTACCAGGCCATCCGAACTCGGAATGGTCCGGTAAGTCCTCATTCCGAGGACACGGACACGGATGCGGTTTTGCAGGCAGCCATGCCGCAAATTGCGGCATGGCTACCGGCATAACTTGTAATGAGGGCCACTGTTTAATTTGTGCAGAATCCATATATGTTTTACCTGACTGCAGTACTTGGCGGACCTAGCCTTTTTTATTTTCTATGATAAAAGAAAAAAGCATGTTAGTGTTTGCATTTTATGAAAACTTATTACATTGCATAATAGACAGTTTAGCTTTTTTTTTTTACCCTCATATATAGTTTACAAACCAGTGTACTGTGCATTTTTCTCAGTTTCTGTGTTTGTTTTTGAAATCCTTGGGTATGGGGGAAAAAAATCCTTGTCGGATTAAAAAAAACCTTTAATTGCTATGCTACAAACTATTTCTTTGCTTTCTTTGAGTGTTTGCTTGTTTTTTCTGATTAATGTTATGTTTGTTGCCTTGTTGCTATTTTTAATAGCAGTTAGATTCCAGTTGCCATATTCTAACTGTCCATTTGTTGTTATGCTTCTGTGGTATTCATTTATCTGTGTTGTTGTTATAGACTCTTGGGCAGTTAGATACCTGTTGGCATATTCTATGTAGGCTTTCACTTCATTTTTTGGTAATGTTGAAGTATACATTAGTCACTAAATATTGGATTTAAGAAGATTAAATACGCATTTGTAAGATTAGCTGGCAATCTCTGCTTTAGAGTAATGGCGCTATCATTACATTCCACCCATCCACATTTATTTTTAATGTATGCAGTGTAGTGACCTGCATTGGTTGTAGCTCCTGCATGGTAGATTATACCTACTGTTGCAAAGGTTTTCTTTCCAAATGCCACTTGACTGTGTGTGAATCCAGTCAGCTTGCAGTTTTTTTTCGTACCATCTGCACTATAACGTAGCAGCATAAGTATTATGTACTTACTATGCGTTTGTAAGGTGGATCGATTGTCTGAATTGCACATAGTACATAATCTGGCATGGTTTGCATTCTGTACCAGTTGCTGAAATGGAATGGATTCACAATTAGGTATGGATACATCACAAATCGCTCATTTGGGATTTGTTCCTGTTTGACATTGCTACAGAGAGTGCATGTATCCACATGTATGAAATCTGGAAGATTTCATTTATAGGTATGCTTTTGTTTTCCAGTACTTGTAGTAAGTACATTAGAAATTCTTGTGGATCTTCTTGTGTGTTTATAGTGAATCTCGGTTCTAGGACAAATGTTCGAATCAAAATGATCGAATGACAAAAGGGTCGAGTCAAAATGACCGAAAACCAAATGGTCGAATTCATTTTTTAGGAAAGCCCCTGTTTTTGGTGCAAAAATCACTTTTACTATCCGAAAACCAAATAAAAAAATATTTTAAAAAAAAAATTCAACCATTTGGTTTTCGGTCATTTTGACTCGACCCTTTGGTCATTCGACCATTTTGGTGTCCAACCTTTGAACGAACACCGTGAATCTCACCATTCCAGTAGTCCAATTCTTGTCTTATTCTGTAAACACTATACGTGTTGTCAGGATTGTTTGTTGCGTTTCTATGAAGGACTAACATTTGCAAACACAATTGGTCTGTACTGTGTAAGTAAATATTGTTAACAATTGGTGGCAATTGAAACAGAATATTCATTGCTACATTTGCATAGCAACTTACACCAGTTTCATTTGAAAATTTGAATGGACTAGCTAGTTCCGTATCAGAGTGCTTTTTTTGGAGCTTCTCTTCTTTCTTTGAAGAAGTACCTGGTTTACTTTCACTAATAGGTTCTTCTTTGCTTGTGGTAATTGATGTACCTTTTCCTTCTTTTGCTTTCTTTGAAGGATTTGCTGTCAGATTCTGTTGCTTTCTGATTGAATTAGTTTTCTTTTACCACGTTTTAATTTTTCTGGAACATGATATTGTTTTAGATGGGGGTGTACAGTGAACGCAGTCTATTGTATTCTAAAATGCAAGGAATATCAGCGGTCACTTTACTTGCATCAAAGTTGATTAGAAATAGACCGTCAAGGGTACGTAAGTGTGATAGTGCTACGTAGCTCATGCCTTCTTTAAAGACTGTGTTTCCTATATTTATCAATGCTTTGTCTAGGGTAAGACCTTGGGATTTATGAATGGTGACTGCATATGCAAGAGTTAGAGAAAATTGTTCTCTACGTACATACATGTGTTTGAAGAGAAGGAATCGAGCAGTTGAGCGCCCTATCCTTTTCACTTCTGAAAGTTTGTCAAAGCGAATATTGACAAACTGAACGTTGTTGTCACGTGGGTATGATCGAAAGCCAACAACTGTACCCAGTGCCCCATTGACTAGCCCTTGCTCCACGTCAAGGTTACGTTTAAGCATTACTCTACAATTTAAGGATAATTTTAATACTTTTTCCAACCCAGCTGTGTTGGACATTGACATTTCTAAACTACTTAGTCTTGTTGTGGCTTGCTCACACATGGGTAGTGTCATGCCATGTACGTCTAGTTTGTCTGTGGCGCAAATTTCAATTATTGGTTGCATTTCTTTATTTAACATTGTTTCATTGAATTTGACACAGCTTGCAAGAGTTGGCATTAAGGCCATACAATTGACATTTTTGTGCGCTAATTGTTCCATAACATCAGTAGCACATGCATTATCGCCATAAAGTGCATGAATGTGTCGGTTTTTCAATATTGCTTGTGCTTGCTGAGATAGTACACCAACTCTAATACTTTTTAGGATGTTGGCATAAGTGAGATCTGCAGATTTCTGCATGTTTTCTGTTAATTCTCTGTATTGGAAATGTTGCCAAAGGTTGACATTTCCTAGGCTGCCAACAGTTTTACGGTACAGTTTGTGTCCTACGGTTTTAAAAATAGGTTCACCTTTCACTGGTGTCAATTGTAGAAGATCTCAGAAAACAATAATGTGTTTCCCTGCAAAGAGTTCTTCGTAGTTTGTTTTAAGTACTTCTTGCAATCTGAGGTGAATAAAAGCCAACATTAGGTTGGAGACCATGCTCACTTCATCTATTAGCAGCATTTTCATTTGCTTTAATACTCTGCGTAGTTCCATTGCAGCTTCTGCAGAAAGTTTGTAGTAGTCTAATTTGTTTTGGTGTTCTACTGGAAGAAGTAGTAATTGGTGTAAAGTGACACCGCCTATGTTGTAGGTAGCTAAACCTGTGGGGGCAGTTACAACAGCTGACAGTTTGTTGTTTGTCAATTGCTGAAGGAATTTGCTGATGATTTTGATTAAGAATGTTTTTCCTGACCCAGCTTCACCACTGACGTACAGCAGTATTGGTTTGTAATTTTGGCAGGTACATTCTTTATTTTCGTGTTGTACACAATGTGCAATTTGTTTTGTTACGTCTTCAAAAATGGTGCACTGATCTTTGTTAAGTTTTGCTTGTTGTACAGTTAAGTCTTCTATATTTTCTTGATACTGACATATGGTGTTTTCCACTTCTGTCATAGCTAATTCTGCCTCATTTGCTATTAGTGGCTGTCCTACTGGTTCTTGACTTCCTGTTACAGAAGGTTGACTACTGTCGGAAAAGTCCTTATCTAGTTGGGCCTGAAGTTCTTCATGTTGCTGTTCATTGTGCAACATTGCTTTGTACTGCGTGAAGTTCACATCAGTGATAGTGCTTTCATTTGCTTTGAAAGCATCTTCATAGCAGTCATAGTTATCTAGTACCTCTTCCTCTTTTCTCCATGGTTTAAAAAGTTGTAGCAGAGACATGTAATATAGTTCTTTCTGTTGAGGAGTTTTTAATGACAATTTAACATGATTAATTAAGCTTCGTTTTGTAAGCTTCACTAAGCTGCCTTCACAATCTGTGACTTTATATCTGCCTTTGCTTTCATCGAGTTTTATATTGTTTTTGTATGCAAAGTTTTGAGCTATGTGGTATAGACACATGCTTTTCAAAGTGCTACTCCTGTTCGGATAGTATGTGTCCAGTAAATTGTTTTTTAAAATGTCTTGGCTGTTGGGATCTTTTCTGGCAATTGTTTCTATGTCCTCATATGATTTCAGAACTCTTTTTCTAGATTCAGCAGGACCAAGACTTAGCCATACTATGTTGTCTGATTTTTCGTACAAAGCAGCACCAGTTAAACGATCTGCCGCTTCAAAGGCGCCACATTCTCCATCAGAGAGCATTTTTATGCCTAGGCTGTACAATTTCTGAGATAGTGTTTTGCCTGATGATAAGTCATACCAGAGGTCTTGAAGGTTTGTTTTTTCTGCTTTTGTTAAGTAGGCTGTAACATATCATGCAACAGCAGTGGAATTGTCTGCAATGTACTGCACATCTATGTTTGCATTCCATAAGAGGGCAATAATTGCATTGTAATCATTGATATATTTACATTCTTCGGTTCTTTTTATGTAGTATGTGTTCTTAGGTGATTTACCTTTCACACTATGTCGAACTGAAGACATAAAGTTGTTCACTTCACCTGTTTCTGTAACTGGTCTAGGGAAACCAAACAGGCATTTGGTGTAGTATTTCCCTTTGTTTTTGTATTTGCGGCGACAATATTTACCACATTTGTGGCTTGGTATTCTTTTCTCCAAAAGAAGTGCTGCACTTCTCCGAGGGGAGGAACAGTTTTATTGCAAATAAAGTGTAGCATAGCAATGAAACGATGAAAGAAGTATCTTGACACATTAACTGGATCTAGAGAGCAAAGTTCTCCAGGTGTTAATAAATGTATGTTGGTTTTGTTGTTGTTTGATATGCGTAGTGTCAGGGCTGGAGTCAATGGTAGAGTTGTGGGGGGCCTGGGAGGAGTTAAGGAGGCCTGGGGTTGTGCCAGCAGCTTCTCCAGGCGAGTTCTCCATCCTTTTTTCAGAAAGAAGGCCCAGGGATGGAGAACCGCCCGGAAACTACATCTCCCAGCAGGCCGTGTGCTTCACAGACCTGCCGGGAGCAATCGGATCCCACGCGCTCCGCTCGCAATCCTGGCCTTCGGCGAGAGAGGACGTGTTCTTCCCGAGCTCCAGGAGGCACGCCTACGCGGGGCACCGCCCGCCTGCCACATCCCCGGCCCCGCGTACAAGAAAAAGCTAAGTACACGTTTAACTTCTGTCGGAGTGAGACGCGCTGAGTGAGTCGCGCTACGCGCGGCAGGATCTAAGTTCCTAGGCTGAAGTGAAGCACAGGAAACTTGATTACTAGTTGCATGCAGAGCATGATTACTAACCCCAAGTTGGAGTGGGCTAGGCGGTGAAGTAACCGCACTAATTAACAATCTTGCAATCCCGCAGGGAACGTTCTAAAGGAACGACTTTTCGCACGCACGTGCATTGACTTTGTTTTACTGTTCTACTGTTCACAGCCTGTAGTTGCATCGGACCAGGTGAGAAGTCTCACAGCCCATCAACACAGAAAGGCCCAAGGACCTCGAACTCACGCAGAAGCCAGAGCTAAGTGTTTAGCACTTGTTTGCATGTTATTGTTGGTTGCCTACACATGGGGTAAATGTGGGGTACTTGTGATTGCACATCTTTTATGATATCTTGGGCAAGCATTACAAAAGTGACACCAGAGCACAAGGTGATCATTGGTTAGAGGCTCCAATACAAAAGCCTCCCAAGAAATAATCTCTGAGTTGAATATGTGGTACTAGATGTGCATGTATGAGAGGGCGGTGTATCTCAACTGAATACCTGCAAGATCGGCACAGGAGTCGAGGAGTACGTTACCCCTATTTCCCCCCAACCCATCCACTGTTCATTCCTAAACCTCTTTCCGGTCATCCTGAACTCCCTCTACCTATCCACTCTACGGACCCTAACCCTCTTTCCCCAGAGGGTTGCGGAGGCCTGTGGTGTCTATTTCCCAGGTGCCAAAACCCAATGGGAAGGGAGGCGTTTGTGCTGCTTCTGCGCCTGTCAAGAGGAGTGAGGATCTGACAGAATTGCGAGCCCACGTATCTTTTGGCGCCCAAGCAGCACAATCATGGCAGACGTAATAGCCCTTCTCCAGGAGTTGAAAGCCGAATTGGCGGCAACCAGGCAGGATTACCAGAATCTAGCAGGCCAAGTTCATACCTTGACTGTCCAGACCCAGGCCCAAGCAACGCCTTTGCTAGACAACCCCCACCAACTCCGGTACAAGTACAGGTAGCCACGGAGCCAACCTTGCCGCTTGCTGCTCCTGAGCGGTATCATGGGGACCCACAGAATTTTGACCAGTTCATCATGCAATGCCAATTACATTTTTTGACCAAACCCGTAGTGTTCAGAACAGCTCAATCTCGTACCGCATTTGTGATTTCCTACCTGACGGGAGATGCAGCTTCATGGGCGACACCTTTGGTGCGCAAGGACGATGCCTTGTTGTACAGTTGGGACATATTTTTAGAAGAATTTGGTAAAATATTCAACCGTAGGGCAGCAACCTTACTCAAGGATCGGGAGTTGCTGCAGCTGCGACAAGGGAGCAAGGATTTGGTGACGTATATGACAGCTTTCAATCGGTTGGCAGTAGAGACCGACTGGCCTCAGGAGAAAAGAATGGCCCTGTTTTATCAGGGTCTAAGAGAAGAGCTAAAGTATTTAGTGGCCCAAGTCGACCACCAGCCTGAAGACTGTTCTACTATGATAGATTTGGCACTACGGTTAGACGAGAGACAAAGTGAACGTCGCCAGGACCGTCGTAAATGGGACAGCAAACCTATGGTCCGGCTAGATCAACAAAAAACCAGCAAGGCGTATGAAAAAGGAACTGAAGAACCGATGCAGATTGGAACTGTACGAGGCCCTTTGACTAAAGAGGAGAAGGAGAGAAGAAGAAGAGACAAATTATGTCTCTATTGTGGTAAATCGGGCCACTTTGTCCGAGAATGTACAACTAAACCACCCGGTAAAGGAACCTCGTCGGGAAACGCGGCAGCTCGTCCATGAAAGGGGTGAGGGCGAGCAAATCTGAAGACACCCCAAAGATGTTAGCAAACGTACACCATACTCCGTCTGTTCACATAATGCTGGCTGGTCATCTAAATGTGCAGGGGAAACGTATACCAGTGTCACTGATGGTCGACTCCGGGGCCACGGGTAACTTCGTGGATGACCAAGTAGCAAGAAGATTAGGACTTCCATTGAGAACTAAGAAACAACCAGAACTAGTGAAGTCAGTGGACGGATCGCCATTGGTTTCGGGCCCCATCACCCAACACACGCAATTCATGGAGCTCGAGTGTGGAAAAAGACATCGAGAGATCATCGATTTCGATGTCATCACAGCACCTCAATTTGGGTTCATTTTGGGCTTAGCATGGTTACGACTACATAACCCAATCGTGGATTGGATCACAGGAACTTTACAGTTCACCTCGAAGTATTGCCAGACTAGTTGTAGTGTGGAGGAACGTTGTCCCCATTTTGTAGGAGGCAGTATTGATGTAGTTCTACCAGAGGAATATGAGGAGTATCGGGACGTCTTCAGTAAGGTGGCCGCTGAGACCCTACCACAACACAGGCCTTTTGATTGTCGCATAGACTTGGAAGCGGGTGCGGTACTACCTTGTAGTAGGATTTATGCGCTCACTGAAGCCGAGAACGAGCACCTGAAGGAGTACATCGAGACCAACCTGGCAAACGGTTTCATACGGCATTCAACATCCCCAGTATCCTCTCCTTTGTTCTTCATACCAAAAAAAACCGGAGACCTAAGGACTTGTATTGATTACAGGGCGATCAATCGCATTACCATCAAGAACCGTTACCCGCTGCCTTTGATTCCCGTGTTATTAGACCAGGTACGGGGATCCACCATATACACGAAGTTGGATTTGCGGGGCGCGTATCATTTAGTGCGCGTCAGAGAGGGCGATGAATGGAAAACGGCGTTCAGGACCAAGTTCGGCCTGTACGAATATCAGGTCATGCCCTTTGGGCTCTGTAATGCCCCTGCAGCTTTTCAACACTTCTTGGATGAGGTGTTACGAGGTTATTTAGATGTTTTTGCCATCGTATACATCGACGACATCCTTATCTATTCTCACAACGCAGAGAAACATCAGGGTCATGTGAAGGCTGTCCTACAGAGGTTGCGAGAACATAAGCTGTATGCGAAACTAGAAAAATGCCAATTCCACCAAACCACAGTAGAGTTTTTAGGATGCATCTTATCACCTCAAGGAGTTACTATGGATCGAAAGAAAGTGCAGGCCATTGCAACCTGGCCCTCCCCAAGTTCCGTGAAAGAAGTGCAAACAGTATTGGGATTTGCCAATTTCTATCGCCGGTTTATCGAAGGATTCGCAAAAAAGGTACGACCCATCACTCAGTTGTTGCGAAAAGGTGTTCCTTTCCAATGGAACGAAAAGGCTGAAGCAAGTTTCCAAGACTTGAAAGAAGCATTTGTGACAGCACCTGTCTTGCAACATCCAGACCCTGCTAAGCCTTACATCATAGAAACTGACGCATCCAGTTATGCGGTGGGTGCTATCCTGTCGCAGCGAGACGATCATGGACAACTACACCCAGTTGTTTATTATTCAAGAACATTACTACCAGCAGAACAAAATTATGTGATAGCAGATAAAGAGCTGTTAGCCATAAAGGTAGCCTTTGACGAGTGGCGTCATTACCTCATGGGAGCTCGCCACCCAATCACCATCTATACAGATCATCGAAATTTACAATTCTTGAAATCCGCTAGAGCCCTTAGTCCAAGACAACTTAGATGGGCTATGCAGTTCTCAGAATATGACTTCATCGTCACATATCGACCTGGAGTGGAAAACCGGAAGGCAGATATACTATCTCGGTATCCAGAGTCAAATTCGCTTCTGCCAAAAGACTTGGACGAACCCAAACCGATTGTGGTCCCAATCCGTGTAGTGGGAAGTGTGGTGGTGGACGTCATATTTGAAAAGATTCGGAAGGCAATGTCTGCACAGGATCTGATACGATGGGCTAGTGGAGGTCAAGAACAGACCATAAAAGAGGGCTTACCATTTTACAAGTCTGCACTGTACTTACCTACCAAACCGCTCCGACAACAAGCTATTAAATGGTGCCATGACTCCCCTTTTGTGGGTCATCCTGGAGCATGGAAAACCAAGGAGCTACTCAAATGCCATTTCTGGTGGCCTAGTTTACAAAAGGATGTGCTCCAGTACATATCAGGATGTGAAATCTGTTTGAGAAACAAGACCGAACACAGGAAACCTGCAGGTACATTGCAACCCCTTCCCACTCCTCCAGCACCGTGGCATACAGTGTCTTTGGATTTAATTGTTGATCTGCCACCCAGTCAAGGATTTTCAGCTATCCTGGTTGTGGTGGACTATTTATCCAAGATGGCTCATTTTATACCATGTAAGGGCACTCCAACTGCCAGCTCAATAGCGAACCTATTTCTACAACATGTGGTGCGACTCCACGGTCTACCTTATGGAATAGTTTCAGATCGGGGACCTCAGTTCACTTCACGATTCTGGCAAGCGTTTTGCAAAACTGTGGGAATCAAGATTCGATTATCCACCAGCTACCACCCAGAAACCGATGGTCAAACCGAGAGATTAAATCAAACTCTGGAACAGTATTTGCGGTGCTTAACACAGGGAAAAGAAAACGAATGGGCAGAAGTGATTTGGCAGGCCGAATTAGCTTACAACAATGCAGTACACGCATCAACCAAGGTTACCCCGTTTTATTGTGCCTACGGCTATCATCCCCGATTTCAACCTGTGCCTCTGGAATCAATACCCGAAGTACCAGCAGTCTGTGAGAAGCAGAAACAGTTGGAGAACATTTGGCGAATCGCACAACACAACCTGAATCTCGCCAAAGCGACTTATAAACGTCATGCAGACAAGAAAAGAAGACCAGGTCCACAATATCAGGTGGGGGACCGGGTGTGGCTTTCTACGCGCAATTTGCATTTACGAGGGTCTCGCAAGTTCTGCCCACGCCACATTGGTCCATTCCCAATCGAGGCTTTGGTGGGTCCTGTGGCAGTGAAACTAACCCTACCCTCATCCATGAAGATACACCCCGTGTTTCACATCTCTTTGATAAAACCAGCCCCAGCCTCCATAAGATCCAAAAAACCCTCGCCTATTCTAATAGATGGCGTCCCAGAATACGAAGTGCTCAATATCCTGGATTCACGCCGAAGACAGGGGTCCCTTTGGTATTTGGTGGACTGGAAAGGGTACGCCCAGAAGATCGCTCTTGGGAGCCCGCAGGTAACATTCATGCTCCTCGACTCCTCCGCCAGTTTCATCTGTTAAATCCCGCTAAACCAGGGCCTGCTGGAGGGAGGGGGAGTACTGTCAGGGCTGGAGTCAATGGTAGAGTTGTGGGGGGCCTGGGAGGAGTTAAGGAGGCCTGGGGTTGTGCCAGCAGCTTCTCCAGGCGAGTTCTCCATCCTTTTTTCAGAAAGAAGGCCCAGGGATGGAGAACCGCCCGGAAACTACATCTCCCAGCAGGCCGTGTGCTTCACAGACCTGCTGGGAGCAATCGGATCCCACGCGCACAACTGCGCATGCGCGAGCCGCGCCCAGGGAGCTCCGCTCGCAATCCTGGCCTTCGGCGAGAGAGGACGTGTTCTTCCCGAGCTCCAGGAGGCACGCCTACGCGGGGCACCGCCCGCCTGCCACATCCCCGGCCCCGCGTACAAGAAAAAGCTAAGTACACGTTTAACTTCTGTCGGAGTGAGACGCGCTGAGTGAGTCGCGCTACGCGCGGCAGGATCTAAGTTCCTAGGCTGAAGTGAAGCACAGGAAACTTGATTACTAGTTGCATGCAGAGCATGATTACTAACCCCAAGTTGGAGTGGGCTAGGCGGTGAAGTAACCGCACTAATTAACAATCTTGCAATCCCGCAGGGAACGTTCTAAAGGAACGACTTTTCGCACGCACGTGCATTGACTTTGTTTTACTGTTCTACTGTTCACAGCCTGTAGTTGCATCGGACAAGGTGAGAAGTCTCACAGCCCATCAACACAGAAAGGCCCAAGGACCTCGAACTCACGCAGAAGCCAGAGCTAAGTGTTTAGCACTTGTTTGCATGTTATTGTTGGTTGCCTACACATGGGGTAAATGTGGGGTACTTGTGATTGCACATCTTTTATGATATCTTGGGCAAGCATTACAAAAGTGACACCAGAGCATAAGGTGATCATTGGTTAGAGGCTCCAATACAAAAGCCTCCCAAGAAATAATCTCTGAGTTGAATATGTGGTACTAGATGTGCATGTATGAGAGGGCGGTGTATCTCAACTGAATACCTGCAAGATCGGCACAGGAGTCGAGGAGTACGTTACCCCTATTTCCCCCCAACCCATCCACTGTTCATTCCTAAACCTCTTTCCGGTCATCCTGAACTCCCTCTACCTATCCACTCTACGGACCCTAACCCTCTTTCCCCAGAGGGTTGCGGAGGCCTGTGGTGTCTATTTCCCAGGTGCCAAAACCCAATGGGAAGGGAGGCGTTTGTGCTGCTTCTGCGCCTGTCAAGAGGAGTGAGGATCTGACACGTAGGAACTCATCTAAATCTTCCCATGCATATTCTGCACAACTTACTGTAGCAAACCAAGTCGGTGGTCCAAGGTTTCTGATCATACAACGTACGTCTCTGTGCTGTCGGAACCAGTATTCTTTTGTACCACGCATGTTTGCAAACAAATTTGTTACACTTGACTGTAAATCCTCATATTCTTCTTGTACTTTTTGCATTAATTGCGCAGCTGATATATTTTGAAAGTGGGTTCCAGATTTCAAAATGTGTGCAACTCCGTAACATAGGGTTGCTAGTTCACTTTCAAAGAGTAGGTGGAATATGTATTCAACATTTTGTCTAAATCTGGGATCTTGAGAATACATTCGTAAAGAGCAAAATTCTGATGCCGTAATCTGAGTGAGTCTATCATCGTATCTTCCGCCTTTGCCAGTAGGAAATAGCACTGGAAAAGCATGTGCTTCTATACTTTTTTCCCATATGCTCATTGGTATCCCTTTGGTTTGTCGCATTTGGTAAGTTTCTAGTGCATCATCTATGCTCTCATTAGAGTGCAATGGATACATTGTGTAATGGTCCAAAAGAATGGATACTGTAGCAGGATCCAGAAGTTCAAATTGACCAGGTTTCTGATGACTCTTGAATTATTTCAGTTGTTTCCCTTAAGCTTTCTTCAATATTTATTTCTTTGTAGTATTCATTATTGTCTTTCAGATATTGCAAGGCTTGTCCAACTTTATGTAAGTCCACCAGTTGTTGCCAAATTTTTTTGTCGCTTGTTGGTACACCATTTACTAAGACAATTAAAGAATGCTCTATTGGACGTTGCACTCGTAGAGTGTGCACATTTTCTGTCAGATGTAATGGCAAATAAACTACTTTGCCACGAATGCCTTTCACCAATGCAGAGGGAGGTAAATTTGCTGTTTTTGGTTGAAGGTGTATTATTGCTTGAAATGGGTCAACTGTTTGAATTATGATGCTCTCATACAAATTGAGTTGTTGCAGTGGTTTTGGTAGTGGGAATAATTCCAAATTATTTGTGAAAGCACGTGAAGGAGTTTGGTTGTTGTCCAGTTTTGTAGTGCAGTAACTGCAACATATTAGGGGTTCACTTATTTGGTATTTGTTTTCTGCTAAAAGGTAGAGAGATAATTCAAACCATTTGGAATCTTCATTGTCTTCTATTTTGTATGTTATGTCTATAGTTTTTGTGTTCCTTTTGTTTAAACATTCTGCGGCAACACACACACACATGGTTTGTGGTACTTCAGCCGATGTACTTTTAAATTTTAGTATTTCTTTTTTGTATGTGTGTAATAGAAGGTTGCTATGTGCATAATTGTTGCTAGTCTGTTCTAAAACTATTGCATTTTGTAAGTGGCTTTCACTTTCAAAATATTTTCTCTGGATACGGTTGACTTCTTGTTGTAGGTATTTGGGTGTCCCATGCCGAAGAGTGTTATTTAAAATGGCTAATGCTAAAGCTGGACTTTTAGCATAGTACAGTTTATACACTAGATTTCTTACATTTGAATGATGTATTGATATCCTTTTGATATCATGGAAGGTGCTTTTGCAAATAGGTCCTGAAATGCAGGCTAATGAATGTCTTTGTAGTCCTGTGTATTTGCACACTGGACACATATCTATATTTTGCAGCACTTTCATTTTGATTTTGTCTTTACCTTTCACATACTGATTGAGGAACTGACCCAAAGATTTGGAAGATTTGTTAGGAATGTTACACATTGACGTGCATGGCCATCTGTATACTGGACAGTCTGTTTCAGTCGAATGGAGAGGTAATTCTGAGTTTTCAGGGGATACTTTTGTAAGCAGTGTTTCTTGTTCCATGATGGTATTATTGATTTTTTCATACCCTCGTCCACTGCTATGGATTGCAATTGTGTTTGTTTGATTTTGTTTGTATGCTTCTTCATTAAAATATGGTTCTGTGGTTGTTGTGTGACTCCATTCACGTCCACAAATATTTAAGAAGTAATTTTTGTTGACATTCCGTTTATTGAGAAGTTTCTTTTGTAGTTTAGTACTTAGTATTGTTAGTGGTTTCATCCTATTTAACACTAAAATAAATAACTTCCTTTTGAGAAGGATTGCACTGTCTACGAGAGCTTGTAGGATTAATTTTCTACGGTAGGTTTTAAGGGTTGAGGATGATTTCGCTCCTCTTCTTATTAAATTCTGAAGGACTCTGTGGCGAAACATTTTTTCTAAAATACTTTTTTTACTATGGGTTCTTGCTAGTATATCAGGGTTTATAGGAGCATTGTTAGCAGTACTGGTAGCCAAATTTTTGTAAAGCGTTTTCTGTTTCGTGCCACATTTAGATAGAGGAGCCAAAGTTTTGGTAGTTGAAGCTTCCTTTGTTTCACTAAATGACTGTATTAGCTGTTTTGTTTCAGTGTTCTGTACAAACTCTGCTAGAGATGGATGCTTACTTTGGACACTTTTATTTTTATTTGCTCTATTTCTGCGCTCCTTTCTACAGACTTGCTTTTTGGTAGGCATTCTTTGGGGTCTGTTGAAGGCATGGTTTGGTCTGTTTTACAATGTATGTGTGCTGTGTCCATGCGTGCATGAGTTTGATGGGGAAGCTGTTTGTGGTGGTGTGTGAAGGTGCATTGGGCAGTTACAATGAGTTGGGAAGGCTATTTTTCAGTTTGCATATTACTACACTGTGCTTCAGATGAGAGTAGAAAGTGAGCTAGTTGTGAGGAGAAGCATTAATAGTAAACATAATGATATAAAATTAAAACAGCTATTTGTTTTGTAGTACTAACATTGTAAGGTTTCTGTATGTTATTTGTGTAACAAAAACACAGGGATTTGTGTGCCATGCTACCTGTTTTTCTACCTGTTATTCTTTGTTTAAAAAATGGGGATTTGTGGGTAGAATGGTTCAGAAATCAATGTTTTTTTTTGGTGCGCAAATTACATAAATAACCCCCACAGTGTCTTTGAGGAACAGTAAAGGTGGTACTGTACTTACTTTTTTTTTGCAGAGTGACCAGGTTTCTTCGGATATGTTGTTTGCAGTGTAGATGCTGTTGATTTTCAGGAGAGTAGTCTTCACTGCAATTGTAAAAGGAAGAAGTTAGTAACTTTGTGTGTTTAAAGCAGTGATGTTAATGAACGCGTTCATTTTGCATCTTTCGTCAGAGTATTCTCCTTTGATAGCTGAACACAGTGCATGTGTGCATTTCATTTCACTATGTGCAGCCTTTATATGTTATTTGCAGTATGTTAGTTGAACCTGCTTCGCAAATGAGTACAATTTTCAGTTAATGAAATTCCCTTGTTTTTTTTAAGCTATGTTGTCCATAGCAGAGAGGTTTGGAAGTGATAGGTCATTATAGTAGATGGGAAAAATTTGACTACTTTCATATTATAAGTACGGATGCGAAAAATCGGGAGAGCCTCAGATGGAGATGTCACCACAGCAATCGGGAACGTTTATTTTTCTCATACGATCGCATTGGAAGTAGCATTAATTTAGGTGGAAGACAGTAAACAATTGTGACATTTTCTAATGGAAAATCGAGTTTCACGCCTAAATCGGGAGGGTTGTTATGTATGTATAGGTTATGAGGGAGACAGTAAGAAGTAGTGCGGTTTCTCAATGAAAAATCCGAAATCTTGCACTTAAAGGGGGAGCGTTGATATGTATTGGCTATGCAGATTTAGTGGCATTAATTTGTTTAAATTGAATCATAAGGGTTGCACATGTTCTCTGAATAAAATATGCATACCTGTACTTTGTACTCATGCATGTGCATATGCATGGAGCTGTAAGTAGAAATCTGCTATACTTGCACAGTAATTTTTGAAGTAGGTGCTTTGCAATGATATGCGACTTGCATTCAGAGTGATCAACAGTACATTTGAAGTGCGGAACTCTGCTGACGGAGTTAGATGTAGAGATCTTGAAAGTGATTGGTGGATGGTTGTGTGACTGCTTAGCTGTGTCCAATGAGGGAATGGATTTGCGAGTGATGTGGAAAGGGTAGAAGGACTGGCTAAGAGTTACATGCCGCACGGACACTGCGCTTGTCCGTGGGTATGGCGTGCCACATACGGGGTTCTATAGCAAATCCAGCATGGAAAGGGGACTGTAGGCATCAGCCAATTAGATGTTCACATTGTTCATGCGTGTCAAAAGACAGTGAGTGTAGTGAAGATGGCAGAGGTGGAGATAGTCAGGGTGTTGGTGCTCGGAGATATTTTTGTCCATGGTTTACAGCACTATTCCGAAACTAGGCATGTGGCACACAATTTCGATGTCAGAGGAGTGGAGGTGGTGTGGAGCGCTGCAACTGATTGTAATGTTGCGGCAATTCTCCAAGTTTGCAGAGATATGCGTAGGATGACCAGTCCCCATGTGGTAGTTTTGCACTATGGTGCTTGCCATTTGGGCTACGTGAGTTCACCTACTTTGTTGGAAGATTTGGAACAGTTGGTGCAAGCAGTCATTAACATCTTTCCAACTGCGAAAGTAATTTTTCTGGCTTACTCCCTAGAGGAAAATGGGACAACAGTTCTGTTTTTTGTTCTGATCAAAGTATTGGGAGGTGTGCCATCAATCGCGGCATGCGTGCTTTAATGTTACGAGCTGGTATGTTTTTCTGCAGCCACAAGAACATTGTTTCCAGTAATGCGGCTTATTTTGAAGCAGATGGTGTTTCGATATCTTTTTTGGGAAATGCCATGTTCTTTTGGGATGTAAGGCTTGCTTTGCAGAAGGTTCTGTAATGATTGTAGGAGTAAAGTAAGAAGAAAGAAATCAAAAAAATACAAAATAACAGGTGTCTGTCAGGCATCTGGCAAAAAAACAAAAAAAAGAGCTCTTTTCAGAACCCACTGTAAAGGGGAAAAGGGGAATACTATTTAAATGTACACTCGTCATGCTCAGGTCCTCTACGTGTCCGCGGACATGGCAGTAGTCTGCAGGCAGCGCATATTACCAACAGGGTTTCTGGGGTGGAGACGCATGCAAATGAGAATGAGCGAAGCTACGGATTGGTCAGTAAAGTTCAGTGGGTGTGTTCTGAACGGAGAGATTTAGTGAGAATGTCTTTTTCCTGACAGGAGACCAGACAGCTATGGCTCTGTGTGCTCGAAAACAGATTATCTGGATTTTGGGAGACTCATGTATACATTGGTTGAAGGTTCATGCAGAAAGTTGAGGTATATCTGTAGATTTTGAATTTTCTCATGGGGAAGTGCACTGGCATGGAGTGCGTGGAATGAAGTGGCAGGACCTAGTACCTCTCTGTGCTACTTTACAGACAGAGAGTCATCCTGATATAATTATTATTCATTGTGGAGGAAACAGTTTAGGGCATGTCTCTGGAATTTCTTTGCAATTTGCAATGAAGGAAGGACTTGCGAAGGTAATGGACATGTTTCCAAATTGCCAAGTAGTTTTTTCCCGTATTGCACTAAGACAAATCTGGCTGCGTTCTTCTGCATTTTGTCCACAAATGGAGAAAGCGAGGCGCAATGTAAATAAGGCTGTTTGTGCCTTTCAAAGAGATGTTGGCATGTCCTCTTTCCACAATGAAAACATTTTGTTTTGCAGCACTTTCATTTTTCGCAGAGATGGAGTCCATCTCACATATGCTGGCAATCAGATTTTTCTTCGAAATGTACAAAATGCATTGCAACCTTTTTTGGATTCATAGTCACCTATTTTGCATTTGTTTTTCAAATGCACAGTTTTTCAAACACACAAAACACCACCAAAAGGTTATTTTCAGTGCCACCACTTACTCCCAGAGAAAAGTGCATTGGTTTTGCTCCGCTTGCACCCTCCATTTTTGTGCGTCCTACGACTGTCAGCTGACTTTTTGAAAAATGTGCGGGGGCCTTCACCAGTCATTTGATAGTTCTATTGTTAAACTGAGAAAGGCGGCTCTGAAAAGAGCCTTTTTTGTAATTTATTTGTTTTCCATTTTTTTATTTTTTTACCCACGACACACTAGGAGAGGAGGGTAAACGAGGGTAAGGAAGGGACACCAACCACGGGGATAAGAAAGGGCAGGTGGAGAGAGAAAGATGTAGGGTGGGCCTTACTTAGGAGGGGAGCAGTTCTTCTGGTGATCCGTGACCATAGTCTCAAAAGCACTTCGAAGACTTTGTCCCCTGCAGAGGACTGCGTCACAGTACATACACAATATTGTGACCCTCGAAAGGTAAGGGTCAACAGCATCGCAAATGGCCTGTGAGGCAGCTGGAGGGATGCGCTCTCCCACAGGAGTGTCTCTTGTGGTGAGAGGATCAGACACATAGGATGCTGCGGAGGAACTCAATCTACTACGTTCTTCACATGGCACCACCTTGCGAATGTCCGCACTGTGGAATGACGTTAGTTGTCGCTTCATGGTTATCGTACCAAAGCTGTACGCACCAGGTCTTCTGCGACTCAGCACCAACTGGCACTGGTTGCACCTGACCAGGTTCGCACATGCTTTCGGTACGTTCCCAAAAACGGAAAACAACCGCCACACCCACGACTCCCGGCGAGTTTTTGCAGTGCGGAGTTCCTCCACCTCATTCTCTTCTTCCTCTTCTTCCTCGATCTCTACATCCTCGCCCGTATATCCCTCTGCAGGCCCTTGGGGAGGTGGTGGCAGTGGAGGGTTTGGGGGTGGTGCTGAGGCTAATGCAGCAAAAGTAGCCATGGATGCCATAAGGATTGTTTGCCTAATGGTCGCTATAGTAGTAAAGGCAGCACAACTCTAACTGCTATAGCCAGAAGCACAATGAAGATGGCCTCGGGGGTGTGGCCATTTATAGGGTTCGAGGGGAGCGGCTCGTGACCATATTGATCTTTCAAAAGCGCTGCAAAAATTGTAAACGACTCGTTCATAGGTAGAGCTATTGTATGGGACATGTCAAATGGTGATTTTATACTGAAAAAAAATTTCCCATGTATGTGTACGTTATTTTGCAATGGTATGGAAGCAGACAAAGTGCGTAAATTAGTCAACACGCTCAGCGTGGGTGTGGTCACATGATGACGTCCTGAACACATCCGTGAGGGAAAAGCATGCCCGCTGGACAGCAAATGCAGACTAACAAACGTGCGCATGTGCGCCAGTGTTCTACGGACAGTGTTCGGGTCCTACAACTAATTAAAAGCTACTAATTTCAGAGTCTTGGGTGCATGGCCGTAGGCCGTAGGCCATACTCCCAAGACGCTAGGTCTTGGCCAGAACCACTGCAGCAAGAACCACTGCAGCATATGACAGCTATAGATACACCCGTAGCATCGCATATCGATCAGGTGGTTGTGGGAGGGCCTAGAGTCTTGGTTGCATGGCCGAAAGCCATGCACCCAAGAACAAAGTTATAAGCACGGGAGTTATAAACCACTATGGTTTTTATATACTGCACACCCATACATTCAAATATCTATGGCCTTACACCCAAGACTCTAGCATCTGGCCACACCCACTGCAGCATATCACAGCTATAGATACACCCGTATGGGTGTGCTCCTGATTTATACGCCGCCATGTGTGTGATATGCTGCAGTGGTTGTGGCCAGGGCCAAGAGTCTTGGGTGCATGGCCGTAGGCCGTAGGCCATACTCCCACGACGCTAGGCCCTGGCCAGAGCCACTGCAGCATATGAATGCTATAGATACACCCTTAGTATTGCATATCGATCAGGTGGTTGGGGGGAGGGTCTAGAGTCTTGGTTGCATGTCCGAAGGCCATGCACCCAAGAATAAAGTTATAAGCACTGGAGTTATAAGCCACTATGGTTTTTATATACTGCACACCCATACATTCAAATATCTATGGCCTTACACCCAAGACTATAGCCTCTGGCCACACCCACTGCAGCATATCACAGCTATAGATACACCCGTAGTATCAAACATCAATCAGGTGGTTGTGGGGAGGGCCTACGGTCTTGGTTGCATGGCCGAAGGCAATGCACCCAAGAACAAAGTTATACGTACTGAAGTTATAAGCCAACTTGGTTTTTATATACTGCACACTTATTAATTCGAATATCTATGGCCATACATCCAAGACTCCAGGTCCTGGCCACAACCACTGCAGCATATCACTGCAATAGCTACACCCATAGTATCCAACATCTATCAGGTGGTTGTGGGGAGAGCCTAGAGTGTTGGGTGCATGGCCTTTGGCCATGCAACCAAGCCCCAATTTAAACGTAGTGAAGTTATAAGCCAAAATGGGTGTGATATGCTGTGGTGGTTGTGGCCAGAACCTAGAGTTATTAGCACTGAACTTATAAGCCAACATGGGTTTCATTTACTGGACGCTTCCAGATTCAATTATCTATGCCTACACACCCAAGACTCTAGGCCCTAGCTACAACCACCGCAGCACATCATAGCTATAGATACACCCTTAGTATCGAACATCGATCAAGGGGTTGTGGGGAGGGACTAGAGTCTTGGGTGAATGGCCGCAGGCCACAGGCCGTAGGCCACACACCCAAGACTCTAGGCCCTGCCCACAACCACCGAAGCATATCAAATTCACACATCATACCCATACAATCGAATATCTATCTGGTAGGTGTGTGTCATTCTATGGGCGTGCTATTGATTTATAAGCCACTATGCGTGTGATATGCTGCGGTGGTTGTGGCCAGGGCCTAGAGTCTTGGGTGTTTGGCCGTAGGCCATACTCCCAAGACTCTAGGCCCTGGCCACAACCAACGCAGCATATCACAGCAATAGATACACCCATAGTATTGCATATTAATAAGGTGGTTATGGGGAGGGCTTAGAGTGTTGGGCAGTTAGATACCTGTTGGCGTATTCTAACTGTTTATAGTGTTTTACTTGAATTTTTGTTAATGTTGAAGTACACATTAGTTATTACATTTTGGCTTTAAGAAGATTAAATATGCGTCTGTAAGATTTGCTGGCAATCTCTGCTTTAGAGTAATGGTACTATCATTACATTCGAACCATCCACATATCTTTTTAATATATGCAGTCTAGTGACCTGCATTGGTTGTGACTCCTGTGTGGTAGATTATACCTATTGTTGTAAAGGTTTTCTTACCAAGTGACACTTGACCGTGTGTGAATCCAGTCAGCTTGCAGTTGTTTTTGGTACCATCTGCATTGTAACGTAGAAGCATTAGTATTATGTAGTTACTATGGGCCACATTACACGGTAGGCGGTAGCCATGGCGCTATCAGCGCCATGGCTACCCCCTACCGCCGTCGGAGTCCGGGTTCCCGGAATAGAGACTTACTGGTCTACTCCGACCTTTGCGGGACCGGTAAGTCCCCATTCCGGGAACCATTCCCCATTCTCATTTGAGCCCCGATAGGGCTCAATGGGAATGGGGAAGGAGCTAATAACGGTACCGCAATTTGCGGTACCGTTATTAGCTCTGAGGTCCCTCAGCAAGAACTGTCCATAACGCCTGGGCAGACCACACGTTAAGGATGGGACCCGCTGAGGGACCTCGTAGTAGGGCGGTAGGGGATTACCGGCACCGGTGCCCTTACCGGTGCCGGTAAACCCCTACCGCCTACCGTGTAATGAGGCCCTATGTGTTTGTATCAGTAAGGTGGAGCGATTATCTGAATTGCAGATAGTACATAATCTGCCATGGTTTACATTCTGTAGAAGTTGCTGAAATGGAATGGATTCACAATTAGGTATGGATACATACACAAATCGCTCATTTGGGATTTGTTCCTGTGTCACATTGTTACATAGAGTTTATGTATGTTTCCACATGTATGAAATCTAGAAGATTTCAGTTATAGGTATGTTTAAGTTTTCCAGTACTTATAGTAAGTACATTAGAAATTCTTGTGGATCTTCTTGTGAGTTTATAGTGAATCTCACCATTCCAGCACAGTAGTCCAATTCTAGTCTTATTCCGTGAACATTATACGTGTTGTCAGGATTGTTTGTTGCGTTTCTATGAAGGACTAACATTTGCAAACACAATTGGTCTGTACTAGTAAATGTTGTTAACAATTGGTGGCGATTGAAATAGAATATTCATTGCTACATTTGCGTAGAGACATAGTTCTGTCTCTCAGTGATTTCTTCAGAGTTTCTGTTCCTTCTTTGTAGAAGTACCTGATTTACTTTCCCTAATAGGTTCTTCTATGCTTGTGGTAATTGATAAAGTTTTAGCTTCTTTTGTTTTCTTTGAAGGATTTGCCGTCAGATTCGGTTGCATTTCTGTTTGAATTAGTTTTCTTTTACCACGTTTTCCTTTTTCTGGAACAGGATATGATTTCAGATGGGGCTGTACAGTGAACGCAGTCTATTGTATTCTAAAATGCAAGGAATATCAGCGTTCACTTTAATTGCATCAAAGTTGACTAGAAATAGACCGTCAAGTGTACGTAAGAATGATAGTGCTACGTAGCTCATGCCTTCTTTAAAGACTGTGTTTCCTATATTTATCAATGCTTTGTCTAGGGTAAGACCTTGGGATTTATGAATGGTGACTGCATATGCAAGAGTAAAATTGTTCTCTACGTACATACATGTCTTTGAAGAGAAGGAATCGAGCTGTTGAGCGCCCTATCCTTTTCACTTCTGAAAGTTTGTCAAAGCGAATATTGACAAACTGAATATTGTTGTCACGTGGGTATGTTTGAAAGCCAACAAGTGTACCCAGTGCCCCATTAACTAGCCCTTGCTCCACGTCAAGGTTACCTTTAAGCATTACTCTACAATTTAAGGATAATTTTAATATTTTTTCCAACCCACCTGTGTAGGAGATTGAATTTTCTAAGATATTTAGTCTTGTTGTGGCTTGCTAACACATGGGTAGTGTCATACCATGTACATCCAGTTTGTCTGTGGAGCAAATTTCCATTATTGGTTGCATTTCTTTTTTTAACATTGTTTAATTGAATTTAAAACAGCTTGCAAGAGTTGGCATTAAGGCCATACAATTGATATTTTTGTGCGCTAATTGTTCATAACATCAATAGCACATGCGTTATCGCCATAAAGTGCATGAATGTGACGGTTTTTCAATATTGCTTGTGATTCTTGAAATAGTACACCAACTCTAATACTTTTTAAAATGTTGGCGTAAGTGAGATCTGCAGATTGACGCATGTTTTCTGTTAATTCTCTGTATTGGAAATGTTGCCAAAGGTTGACATTTCCTATGCTGCCAACAGTTTTACGGCAGTGTTTGTGTCCTAAAGTTTTAGAAATAGGTTCACCTTTCACTGGTGTCAATTGTAGAAGATCTCCGAAAACGATAATGTGTTTCCCTGCAAAGAGTTCTTCGTAGTTTGTTTTAAGTACTTCTTGCAATCTAAGGTGAATTAAAGCCAACATTAGGTTGGAGACCATGCTCACTTCATCTATTAGTAGCATTTTCATTTGTTTTAATACTCTGCATAGTTCCATTGCAGCTTCTGCAGAAAGTTTGCAATAGTCTAATTTATTTTGGTGTTCAACTGGAAGGAGTAGTAATCGGTGTAAAGTGACACCGCCTATGTTGTAGGCAGCTAAACATGTGGGTGCAGTCACAACAGCTGACAGTTTGTTGTTTGTCATTTGTTGAAGGAACTTGCTGATGATTTTGATTAAGAATGTTTTTCCTGACCCAGCTTCACCACTGACGTATAGCAGTATAGGTTTGTAATTTTGGCAAGTACATTCTTTATTTTTGTGTTGTACACCATGTGCAATTTCTTTTGTTACGTCCTCAAAAATGGTGTGCTGATCTTTGTTAAGTTTTGATTGTAGTACAGTTAAGTCTTCTATATCTTCTTTATATTGACAGATGGTGTTTTCCACTTCATAGCCTCATATGATTCATAGCCTCAGCGAGTAGAGCGCTCGCTTTGACATCAGTGCAGAGCCTGCGAACGCAGGTTCGAATCCCGGCAGCGCCAAACTCAGCGTTTCATCCTTCCGAGGTCGATAAATGAGCACCACACACCGTGGGTAATAATAAGCAGCGCTCAGATACCTAAGGGTTCGTAGCGCTATATAAATGCCAAATTATTATTTTATTTTATTATTATTTGCTATTAGTGGCTGTCCTAGTGGTTCTTGACTTCCTGTTACAGAAGGTTGACTACTGTCGGAAGTGTCCTTATCTAGTTGGGATTGAAGTTCTTCTTCGTGTTGCTGTTCATTGTGCAACATTATTTTGTACTGCGTGAATTTCATATCGGTGATAGTGCTTTCATTTGCTTTGAAAGCATCTTCATAGCAGTCATAGTTATCTAGTATCTCTTCCTCTTTTCTCCATGGTTCAAAAAGTTGTAGCAGGGACATGTAATGTATTTCTTTCTGTTGAGGAGTTTTTAATGACAATTTGACATGATTAATTAAGCTTTGTTTGGTAAGTTTCACTAAGCTGCCTTCACAATCTGTCACTGTATATCTCTTTGCTTTCATTGGGTTTTATATTGTTTTTGTATGCAAAGTTTTGAGCTATGTGGTATAGACACATGGTTTCCAAAGTGCTACTCCTGTTCGGTAGTATGTGTCCAGTAAATTGTTTTTTAAAATGTCTTGGCTGTTGGGATCATTTTTGGCAATTGTTTCTATGTCCTCATATGATTTCAGAACTCTTTTTCTAGATTTAGCAGGACGAAGACTTAGCCATATTATGTTTTCTGATTTTCCATACAAAGCAGTACCGGTTAAACGATCTGCAGCTTCATAGGTGCCACATTCTCTATGAGAGAGCATTTTTATGCCTAGGCTGTACAATTTCTGAGATAGTGTTTTGTCTGATGATAGGTCATTCCAGAGGTCTTGAAACTCTGTTTTTTCTGCTTTTGTTAAGTAGGCTGTAACATATCGTGCAACTGCAGTAGAATTGTCTGCAATGTACTGCACATCTATGTTTGCATTCCATAAGAGGGCAATGATTGCAATGTAATCATTGATATATTTTGATTCTTTTGTTCTTTTTATGTAATACATGTTCTTAGGTGATTTAGCTTTAACACTATGTCGAACTGAAAACATGAAGTTGTTCACTTCACCTGTTTCTGTAACTGGTCTAGGGAAACCAAAGCAGCATTTGGTGTAGTATTTCCCTTTGCTTTTGTATTTACGACAACAATATTTGCCACATTTGTGTCTTTGAAATTGTAAAATCTGTCTATGAAGGTCACTATATGTCCTTTGTGAAGGGATTTCACAAGCGACATATTTTTTGGATGAACTGCAAAACAGTGGCATCACTGTCCTGGCCAAATTTAGGTGCACCTTTGATCCATAAAAGCATGTGAATATGTGATGCTCCTCTGGCTTGGTATTCTTTTTTCCAAAAGAAGTGTTGCACTTCTCTGAGGGGAGGAACAGTTTTATTACAAATAAAGTGCAGCATAGCAATGAAACGATGATGGAAATATCTTGACACATTAACAGGATCTAGAGAGCAAAGTTCTCCAGGTGTTACTATATCTATGTTGGTTTTGTTGTTGTTTGATATGCGTAGGAAATCATGTAAATCTTCCCATGCATACTCTGCACAACTTAATGTAACAAACCAAGTGGGTGGTCTAAGGTTTCAGATCATACAACGTACATCTCTGTGCCGTCGGAACCAGTATTCTTTCGTACCAAGTATGTTTTCAAACGGATTTGTTATACTTGATTGTAAAACCTCATCTTTTTCTTGCACTTTTTGTATTAATTGCATAGCTGACATATTTTGAAAGTGGGTTCCAGATTTCAATATGTGTGCAACTCCGTAACATAGGGTTGCTAGTTCACTTTCAAAGAGTAGGTGGAATATGTATTACACATTTTGTCTAAATCTGGGATCTTGAGAATACATTCGTAATGAGTGGTATTCTGATGCCATAATCTGAGTGGGTCTATCATCGTATCTTCCGCCTTTGCCAGTAGGAAATAGCAGTGGAAAAGCACATGCTTCTATACTTTTTTCCCATATGCTCATTGGTATCCCTTTGGTTTGTCACATTTGGTAAGTTTCTAGTGCATCATCTATGCTCTCATTAGAGTGCAATGGATTAATTGTGTAATGGTCCAAAAGAGTGGATACTGTAGCAGGATCCAGAGGTCCAAATTGACCAGTTTCTGATGACTCTTGAATTATTTCAGTTGTTTCCCTTAAGCTTTCTTCAATATTTATTTCTTTGTAGTATTCATTATTGTCTTTCAGATATTGCAAGGCTTGTCTAACTTTATGTAAGTCCACCAGTTGTTGGCAAATTTTTTTGTCTCTTGTTGGTACACCATTTACTAAGACAATTAAAGAATGCTCTATTGGACGTTGCACTCGTAGAGTGTGCACATTTTCTGTCAGATCTAATGGCAAATAAACTACTTTGCCACAAATGCCTTTCACCAATTCAGAGGGAGGTAATTTTGCTGTTTTTGGTTGAAGGCGTATAATTGCTTGAAATGGGTGGACTGTTTGAATTATGATGCTCTCATACAAATTGAGTTGTTGCGGGGGGGTTTGGTAGTGGGAATAATTCCAAATTATTTGTGATAGCACGTGAAGGAGTTTGGTTGTTGTCCAGTTTTGTAGTGCAGTAACTGCAACATATTAGGGGTTCACTTATTTGGTATTTGTTTTCTGCTAAAAGGTAGAGAGCTAATTCAAACCATTTGGAATCTTCATTGTCTTCTATTTTGTATGTTATGTCTATAGTTTTTGTGTTCCTTTTGTAAAACATTCTTCGGTAATTCAGTCGATGTACTTTTAAATTTTAGTATTTCTTTTTTGTATGTGTGTAATAGAAGGTTGCTATGTGCAGAATTGTTGCTAGTCTGTTCTAAAACTATTGCATTGGGGGCGTGGCCGGCGCACATGGCGTAAGGACGAGACTTGCCAGCGCTCCTGCCTGGGATCCTCATACGGACCGAATGGTTCGACAAATACTCGACGAACGGTCATGAAATTAATAGCACCACAGAAAGGAACCGATTTCCAACACTCAGTGCTGTTTTCATGAAAAATCAGACTACCAGAACAGGCGGTTGGAGAAAGCAAAGTAGAGCCCCCCCGACCCGCATGATGGCGGCGCCCGAGGCTCTGCTGTAGACCGCAGCGACGCGGAGCAGGCAGCCCGCAGGGGGAAGGGAGCGCGGGAGGCTACCCTCAAAATCACCCAACAAGGGCTCCCTGAAATCGCAGCCAGTGGACGGGCGAGCACCACCGACACGAGGTAGCGAACTGAATGCCCAGAGACAGGGGATGTCATCCCCCAAGGGCAAAGCGAAAACTGCAATAATGGACTCCTACAAGACAGTTAGACCCAAACAACAGCAGGAAGCAAGGACTGCAGAGGAGCTACCGACCCAGGAAGAAGAACCTACGAACGTGCAAGTACTGCAGGCCATAGCAGCGTTACGCACCTCTATTGAAACTAGAAGAGATGAAGTAAAATCGGACATGCAGTTGATAAGGCAGGATGCCCGCAATCTCACCGAGAGAGTGACCACAGCGGAGGCTGCCCTACACGACAATGTAGAAAGCACGACGGATCTCAAATCTAAGGTCCATGACCTGGAACTGAAGGTAGCACGCTGGAGGCGAGGTCGGAGGATGCGGAAGTGCGAGCCCACCGCAACAACATTCGAATCCTGGGGGTCCTGGAGGGAATGGAGGGCCCAGACCCAACAGAATTTATTGAGACAATGCTACAACAGGAAATTGGGGCCGGCAACCTGACCCAGGGATTCTCGATAGAACGAGCCCACAGATCTATGCAAAAAAGACCTCCCCCGGGCTCACACCTGCGGCCAATGATCACAAAAGTCCTACATTTCTGTGACAGAGAGACAATACTGCGATTCTCGAGAGAAGGAGGGGAAATCAAGAGACAGGATGCTAAGATAGTCATGTATCCGGACTACACTCCCATAGTGCAAAGGGCAAGGAACTCATTCATCCCGGAGAAAGCAAGACTACGAGGACTCAACCTCAAGTACATGCTAATGTACCGTCGCGCCACAAGGTAATATACAAAGGAAAAGCCATCTTCTAGAAACTCCCGCGGCGGCGAATATGTGGCTCGAGCACAAAAACCTCACAGATGACAAAGAAGGGGCAACGAAGGAGATCACAGGCCACTGAACAATCAAAAGCAACAGGAAACTACCGATGCTCTCACAATGCAGGAAAAACCGCGGCACCACACAAAGAACCACAGTAACATGAAAGCAACATCGGGCAGGAGCGCATCGGCACACACGAGCACAGATGACGTCGACACACCCCTTCAGGAAACGTGGAGGCCGACCGCCAACACACAACCCGCACCGGGAGGCCTGGAAAGGCCCAAAAGGCTCGGGAGCCCCTGAGCGCTGCAAGTTCGAAGCAACTGCTGGGGGCAGTTCAAAGTTGCACAGTTTGGTGTTCTCATTCACTAGAATGAACGTTACTATTGTTGGTAAGTCTCCAGATGGACCGGGGGGTAGGAAGAATTCAAATGGAAGACAGTGGGCCTGGGCTCTAACCCACGTACAGGAAGGGGCTTCAACACCAGAGCCGCGATCACAAATGAGGCAGAGGGGGATGCAGGACAAACGTAATATCCCTTTTGAACCACCATGACCTCGACAGCAATTAAAATAATGACATGGAATGTGAGGGGTCTGAGAACATACCTTCGCAGAAACAGAATTAAGACCTACCTACATAGAAAAGGGGTGATGATAGCACTGCTACAGGAGACCCACTGCACGGCAGACTCTGTGACTAAACTCCAAACTCACTGGGGGGGGACAGGGATTTGGCACCACTTATTCCAAATATGCAAGAGGAGTTTACACCTGGCTACACCCACAGCTCCCATTCCGCCTGGTCAAATCAGAGATAGACCTGGAAGGCAGATTCGTTATGTCATGGGGGCACATTGAACAGACGGAATTATGCATCTTGAACTCCTACTTCCCCAACAACAACATACCGGCACACTTGAACTCACTGTATCCCAGCATTACGCAACACAGAAGCAGCCTGTTCATCTGGGGGGGAGACCTCAATTGTGTAAACGATCCAACACTGGACAGGTCCATACCCCATTCGAAAGGCCCACCGGCAGCAACAGCAGCGCTGACCACAATGATAGACAGGCTGGATCTGGCAGATATATGGCGAGAAACACATCCAGCAACGAGAGGCTACTTATACTACTCGTCCCCGCATAATCTACACACGAGATTAGACTATATCCTTATAGGCAGGGAACACTTACCCCAAGTGGAAGAGGCACAGTACCTAAGGAGAACCATCTCTGACCTCTCCCCACTTTTAGTGACATGGAACCACAATGGCCCAAGACCCTTGATCCCCATGTGGAAAATGCCTGTAGATGCCCTGACAGACCCAGCCTTTAGAGAGGGATTACAAGAATCTATAGACAACTACATAGAAGTTAACACGGGCAGCGTGGAACTCTGAAGTACAGAATGGGACGCTCTAAAAACAGTGATAAGGGGGAAACCATTGCAAAGGCCGAAGGAATCAGGAAAATACTCACAAAAGAATTAGACCAGGTGGAGAAGGAGATTGAAAGGCTGGAGGCCACCCCCACAGGCACTCAGCAGGGAGAAATTGAACTCCAGAAACTCAGGGAGAAGAATGCAACCGCTTGGAGCAGGCTAGAAAGTTTGACTACACTGACAAAACAAGCAGAGCACATGTAGAGGCGGACAGACCGGGCAGGCTACTGGCCTGGCTCTGCCAAAAGGAACATCACAGACACTCCACCACTACACTGCGGGACAAAGAGGGGAACACGCATCACGTACAGCAGGACATAAATAACACCTTTCAATGCTTCTACAAGCACCTATACTCCCGCAAAGAACAGGTTTCCCAAGAACAGATGGACACACTGGACAAGATAGGGCTCCCCAAGATGTCCCCGGAACAGGCCAACACACTAGAAACAGACATCACACCCGAAGACATAACAGAGGCCATTAGGTCCCTGGCCACGCGCAAGGCACCTGGCACAGACGGATTGCCCTCAGAATTTTATAAAGCTTATGAGCCCTCCCTGACGCCCCTGTTACATGAGGTATACCAGGAAGCATACGAGAGGGGGATACTACCTGAGAGCATGAGAGAAACACTGGTGGTCCCGATCCTCAAGCCCAATAAACCGACGGACCGGTGTGACTCCTACCGCCCACTAGCGATGCTTAATTATGATGTGAAAATCTTAACCACAATATTAGCTAAGCGGCTGTCCAGAATTATAGGAGACATATTACACACTGACCAATGCGGCTTTGTACCGGGCCGCAATACATCCATGAATATGCGTAGGCTGCAACACATTATAGCGCACACCGACAACGATAAGGACTCGTGTGCACTACTATCCCTGGATGCCATAAAGGCGTTCAATTCCATATATTGGGAGTGGCCAGCGGCTGTACTCAAGGAATTTGGCTTTGGACCAGGGTTTATTAGATGGATCACACTACTATACGCTAAGCCGAGAGCAAGGGTGAAATCTGGGAAACACCTGTCAAAGGCCTGGGGCATACAAAGAGGGACCAGGCAGGGCTGCCCACTGTCCCCAATGTTGTACATACTGGGACTGGAGCCCATAGCCATTTACTTCAGAAAGCAATTTTTCGATGCCGGTATAAGGCTCGGAGGAATAGATCACGTCATCTCACTTTACGCAGATGATGTACTCATTGTTAGGGAGTATTCTCTGTAAAGGCTAATTTCCCAAACCTAGTGAGTCCCCCAGCAGCTTTGCTGGATTTTTGGGGTTTATTTTTTTCTCCTGCTAAGAGTGAGACTCTTTTTCTCCCACTCTTAGACATGATTTGAGGTGTTCCTTTGACTTTGTATGTGTTCTATGGGCTATGGGGTCCTTTACCCCATAGGGTCTCATGTGTTTTGGATATGTGGGTTACACAGCACCCTCCGTGCAGTATCCCAGGGGTGTCGTAGCGACCCCCAAACATAGACTCCATACCCTGGGACTGACTACTGTCTCCCAGGGCATATAAAGTCACCATTGGCTTTAGTAGTCTTAAATTGTGAACAGAACCAGTACAAACCATCATATTGTGGACGTACTGGTCGGGGCAATTCGATTGCCCCGGGGTCTGTTGTTCGAGGGGGCACTATCCAGTCCCCCCCGACTGAGTTTTGGCTGGTGGCAGTGGATACTACTTTTCATATTCCACCGCAAATATATTCCTGTAGGATTTTCCCATTGTTCGAGGCTACCACTTTTTACTAAGCCTCGAACATACCGCCGGTTTATTAAATTAATATAAATTCACTGGTTGGTATTTTTTGCAGAAACCTGGTTCCAAAATGGTGTTTGTGTTCGCTTCTGTGACTCCAACCCAAGTCGAGCCCTTTGTTCCACTTTTTGGCGGGCTTCTCCACAGAAGCCTCCAAAAGTGGTGCCACTCTGTCTGGGTACCACAGGGGGTGTGGGAGGGGGTTTAGGCACCCTGGACTGAGTTGCCTCAGCAACTCAAGTCGCACTCTTGTGTGATTGGCCCAAGTGGTGAGCCGCCCGGCTCACCACTTAGCATGTTTGAGTGACAGCTAGGCTGAATGAATGGTTTTTTTTGCATAAAAGCAGGGCTTTGGGGACTGGAACTTCAGAGGTCGCCACAGGACCTAAAGAATCTGAGGAGGGAGAAGCCGAGCCGACATGCAACGACGACACCACCGGTGGAGCCCTGCTGAACCGTCTCACCACTTTTCCCGACGACAGAGGAAATCGCCAGTCCGGAGAGTCTTCTTCCTTTGACTGGTGGGGATAACCAGTTTGCCCATCTTTTCACCTTTCTGGGCCATCTCGTGGCCGCCTTGCCTGTGCCAAGCACCCCGCCAACCGGAACACCAAGGTTTACCACTACCGCGAAGAAAAGGGTAGTACCTTGTAACCGGAGAACTCCGCGGGTGGTTTCTTCCCTGGCAGTGCAACGACCTTCATCTTTCCTCCACGTCGAGACCTCCTCTTCCTCTGGACATAAGACCGACTTGCACCCGCTGCCAGGAACAACTGCCCCTGCTGGAGCGTTCTTCCCATTTCAGGTACTGTGTCCCGCCTGGCTTCCCTTGCGACAGATCGTTCGGGGTGACAGTAAATCTTCGACTTTCTAACCTGGGTTAGCCTGGGGCCTGTTAACTAACTTTTCCTGACTTGATCTCAATCTTTTATGAACTATCTACAAAGACTCTTTGGGCATAACCCCACTGTGTGATCCTGGACACATTTCACTTGCTCTCTCTAAGAGTGCGCCTGGCATTTGAACTTCCTTGCTCTCCAGTAGACTTTGCCTAACCCGCCTCACTGTGGTTCTTTGAAAGGTATTGAAATTCTGTGCTTCCATAACTTTGCCCTTTTCCCTCCCTTTTTCTATAACTTTTAGAGTGCCATCTTATGTTAATCGCTCACCTCTGTCTGAAAATAAGTGGTGTTTCTCATTAAGACTTGTCTAATAAGTAATCAGGGTTGTATATATAAAAGTGACTGTGTGTTGAAATTACTTATCTCTTTTTGTGCTAGTGTAATTTACAAGTGTGTCTTTTAATAAATAATTATATACTTTTACACCAAAGCTCTGGTCAGTGTTTGCTTGTGCTACTGTATCTCTGTACCTATTGTGTATACTCTATATACTTCCCAACTCATCTTGAGAGAAGTCTGACTGCTCAGCCACAGCTACCAGGTAAATCTGGGTGGTACAGACTGCTACCAATTGGGTTTACTGCCATCAACCTGTAGTCCTAAATCTTTTGCAGTGGTCCCTAAAGGAACTGCACAGGTTTCTGCCTAACACTCATATACGTTAGGAACCCACAATACAATGTGCCCACCATGCTAGATGTTTTGGATAATTACTCCAGGGTCTCAGGAATCCAATTCAGCAAGCCAAAATCCTGCCTGTTCCCCCTAGCGGCCCTGAGACATGAGGACATGGAGGCACTCCCGGCAGTGGGGATAAGATGGCAGACCACCTCGTTCCGATATCTCGGAATCCAAATAATGCCCACCCCTGCACTGATGCACAACACAAAAGCAGCACTCCCAGCTCTGCGTAAATCAATGAACTTCTGGGCGAAACTCCCCCTGTCAATGATGGGACGAGCCTCGATAGTCAAGATGATTGTACTACCAAGGTTCTTGCATGGGTTCCAGAATGTGCATTACTATATTAACAAACCCTTCTTCCGACTGCTTGAGACGTTAATAAAAGAGTTCCTATGGGGGAAAAACAGACACAGACTAGCGCTGTCGACGTTAGCCCTACCACACAGCCAGGGAGGAATCCAACATCCGAATCTGGAAAAATATTACCTGGCAGCCCAGCTAAGCTTTGTGACAAAATGGCTAGCCGATGAGCCCACATCTGAAACGCCCCTGCTGCAAGCAATGATCCTTCCGTACCAACTGAAAGAACTGGTCTGGACACCCTCACAACTATTGGGAAATGTACCCCCCAGCCGCCCTGGGGAAAAAGATATGGCACAGAACGAAAATGCTCACCCACTCACAGAACACCTATGCACCAGAAGTACCACTGCTCGCAGACCTTTGCAAAACGGCCACAGACCTGAAACAAATCAGATTATGGGAAAGAGAAGGGGTCTACACCTGGGGAGACCTCTACGAAGAGGGCACCTTCAAAGAGTTTGCCTCACTACAAGAAATAGACGGCATGCACACAGGCCAGTTCCTATTGTATCAAAGGGTTCGCACTACAGCACGACGCAAATGGGATACGTGGCCTGAAGAACCGGACTCGGACCCATTCTTAACGTTGCTATATAACCTGGGGGAGGACAGCAGACCAATTTCCCAAATTTATGGCCATTTGAATGACATACCCAACCCCCAGAGCAGCATGGAAATGAAAAACAAATGGGAAAGGGACATAGGCAGAGAAATGACAGAGGGGGGGGGGGTGGAGCAGAGCGCTCACATTTCCCAAAGAAGTCTCAAGAAACCACAGATTCAGACAGATACAGCCGAACGTACTGCACCAAACTTACCTGACCCCACACCGAATAGCCAAATTTAACAAGCAAGCTCAGCCGAACTGCACCTGGTGCATGGGGGAAGAGGCCGACCTGATACATATGCTGTGGGAATGCCCCAAAACAAGGTCGCTGTGGGGCAAACTAAAACAGACGTGGGAGAAGGCAGGCATGACCAAATACAAATGGACACCAGAGGAGTGCCTATTAGGAACTTACCCCAGATTGGCCAAGCTTAGGCACATGGTACGACTCATGGACTTGGCATGCATACTGGCCAAAAGAACCATTGCCATGTCCTTGAAAAAACAAGCGGGACCACAATACAAAATATGGCACAGTGAAACGGAGCGGTGGGTGTTAGCTGAGACCAAGGCTTGGGAGGATTGCGTCGCCAGATCCACTGATGAATCCAGCAGGGCGCTCGAGTCATGGAGAGAACTCACCAGACATATGTTCTACCCCTATGACGATAAGCCCCCATGAACTAAAGACCCCTGCTAAGCATACCCGCAGGATAAAAAAGGGCAACCCAGGTGAGGCCACTGGAGATAAAGCTGGCCTTCTGAGGACACCCCCCCCTTCAAACCGTCTGACTACCCCCCACCCACTCCCGGGACAAGAGACATGGAACTGTAAGAACAGAACATGGAGACAGTTGTTTTTGTTTATAATAATGTTTAATGTTAAATTAAAATGCATTGCGATCATATATGCGCACGGCACTTTTGAATGTCATGTAACTGATATCACTGAAAAATGCCAATAAACAAATTTAAAAATAAACTAAAACTATTGCATTTTGTAAGTGGCTTTCACTTCCAAAATATTTTCTCTGGATACGGTTGACTTCTTCTTGTAGGTATTTGGGTGTACCATGCAGAAGAGTGTTATTTAAATTGGCTAATTCTAAAGCTGGACTTTTAGCATAGTACAGTTTATACACTAGATTTCTTACATTTGAATGATGTATATTTGCGCACTGGACACATATCCATATTTTGCAGCACTTTCATTTTGATTTTGTCTTTACCTTTCACATACTGATTGAGGAACTGACGTAAAGATTTGAGAGATTTGTTAGGAATGTTACACATTGACGTGCATGGCCATCTGTATACTGGACGGTCTGGGGGATACTTTTGTAAGCAGTGTTTCTTGTTCCATGATGGTATTATTGATTTTTTCATACCCTCATCCACTGCTATGGATTGCAATTGTGTTTGTTTGATTTTGTTTGTATGCTTCTTCATTAAAATATGGTTCTGTGGTTGTTATGTGACTCCATTCACCTCCACAAATATTTAAAAAGTATTTTTTGTTGACATTCCGTTTATTGAGAAGTTTCTTTTGTAGTTTAGTACTTAGTTTTGTTAGTGGTTTCATCCTATTTAAAACTAAAATAAATAACTTCCTTTTGAGAAGGATTGCACTGTCTACGAGAGCTTGTAGGATTAATTTTCTACGGTAGGTTTTAAGGGTTTCAGGATGATTTCGCACCTCTTCTTATTAAATTCTGAAGGACTCTGTGGCGAAACATTTTTGCTAAAATACTTTTTTTACTATGGGTTCTTGCTAGTATATCAGGATTCATAGGAGCATTGTTAGCAGTACTGGTAGCCGAATTTTTGTAAAGCGTTTTCTGTTTCGTGCCACATTTTGATAGAGGCGCCAAAGTTTCGGTAGTTGAAGCTTCCTTTGTTTCACTAAATGACTGTATTAGCTGTTTTGTTTCAACGTTCTGTACAAACTCTGCTAGAGATGGATGCTTACTTTGGACACTTTTATTTGTATGTGCTCTATTTCTGCGTTTCTTTCTACGGACTTGCTTTTTGGTAGGCATTCTTTGGGGTCTGTTGAAAAAAAAGGCATGGTTTGGTCTGTTTTAGAATGTATGTGTGCTGTGTCCATGCGTGCATGAGTTTGATGGGGAAGCTGTTTGTGGTGGTGTGTGAATGTGCATTGGGCAGTTACAATGAGTTGGGAAGGCTATTTTTCTGTTTGTATATTACTACACTGTGCTTCAGATGAGAGTAGAAAGTGAGCTAGTTGTGAGGAGAAGCATTAATAGTAAACGTAATGATATAAAATTAAAACAGCTATTTGTTTTGTAGTACTAACATTGTAAGGCTTCCGTATGTTATTTGTGTTACAAAAACACAGGCATTTGTGTGCCATTCTACCTGTTATTCTTTGTTTAATAAATGGGGCTTTGTGGGTATAATGGTTCAGAAATCAATGTTTTTGTTTGGTGCGCAAATTACATAAATAACCCACACAGTCTCTTTGAGGAACAGTAAGAATATAAAGGTAGTACTGTACTTACTTTTTTTGCAGAAGGACCAGGTTTCTTTGGATATGTTGTTTGCAGTGTAGATGCTGTTGATTTTCAGGAGAGTAGTCTTCACTGCAATTGTAAAAGGAAGAAGTTAGTAACTTTGTGTGTTTAAAGCAGTGATGTTAATGTACACATTCATTTTGCATCTTTCGTCAGAGTATTCTCCTTTGATATCTGAACACAGTGCATGTGTGCATTTCATTTCACTATGTGCAGCCTTTATATGTTATTTGCAGTATGTTAGTTGAACCTGCTTTGCAAATGAGTACAATTTTCAGTTAATAAAATTCCCTTGTTTTTTTAAGCTGTGTTGTCCATAGCAGAGAGGTTTGGAAGTGACAGGTCATTATAGTAGATGGGAAAAATTTGACTACTTTCATATTGTAAGTACGAATGCGAAAAATCGGGAGAGCCTCAGAGGGAGATGTCACCACAGCAATCGGGAACGTTTATTTTTCTCATACGACCGCATTGGAAGTAGCATTAATTTAGGCGGAAGACAGTAAACAATTGTGACATTTTCTAATGGAAAATCGAGTTTTGCGCCTAAATCGGGAGGGTTGTTACGTATGTATAGGTTATGCGGGAGACAGTAAGAAGTAGTGCGGTTTCTCAATGAAAAATCGGAAATCTTGCACTTAAAGGGGGAGTGTTGGTATGTATTGGCTATGCAGATTTATTGGCATTAATTTGTTTAAATAGAATCATAAGGGTTGCATATGTTCTCTGAATAAAATATGCATACCTGTACTTTGTACTCATGCATGTGCGTATGCATGGAGCTGTAAGTAGAAATCCGCTACACTTGCACAGTAATTTTTGAAGTAGGTGCTTTGCAATGATATGTGACTTGCATTCAGAGTGATCAACAGTACAGAAAGGGTAGAAGGACTGGCTAAGAGTTACGTGCCGCACGGACACTGCGCTTGTCCGCAGGTAGGGCGTGCCACATACGGGGTTCTACAGCAAATCCAGCATGGAAAGGGGACTGTAGGCATCAGCCAATCAGATGTTCACATTGTTCATTTGTCTCGAAAGTGTAGTGAAGATGGCAGAAGTGGAGATAGTCAGGGTGTTGGTGCTCGGAGATATTTTTGTCCATGATTTACAGCACTATTCCGAAAGTAGGCATGTGGCACACAATTTTGATGTCAGAGGAGTGGAGGTGGTGTGGAACGCTGCGACTGATTGTAATGTTGCGGCAATTCTCCAAGTTTGCAGAGATATGCGTAGGATGACCAGTCCCCATGTGGTAGTTTTGCACTACGGTGCTTGCCATTTGGGCTACGTGAGTTCACCTACTTTGTTGGAAGATTTGGAACAGTTGGTGCAAGCAGTCATTAACATCTTTTCAACTGTTAAAGTAATTTTTTCTGGCTTACTCCCTAGAGGAAAATGGGACAACAGTTCTGTTTTTTGTTCTGATCAAAGTATTAGGAGGTGTGCCATCAATCGCGGCATGCGTGCTTTCATGTTACGAACTGGTATGTTTTTCTGCAGCCATGAGAACATTGTTTCCAGTAATGCAGCTTATTTTGAAGCAGATGGTGTTTCGTTATCTTTTTTGGGAAATGCCATGTTCTTTTGGAATGTAAGGCTTGCTTTGGAGAAGGTTCTGTAATGATTGTAGGAGTAAAGTAAGAGGAAAAAAATCAAAAAACTACAAAATAACAGGTGTCTGTCAGGTACCTGGCAAAACCCCCAAAAAATCGGCTCTTTTCAGAGCCCACCTTAAATGGGAAAAGACGAATACTATTTAAATGTACAGTCGTCACGCTCAGGTCCTCTATGTGTCCGCGGACATGGCGGTAGTCTGAAGGCAGCGCGTATTACCAATGGGGTTTCTGGGGTGGAGACGCATGCAAATAAGAATGAGAGAAGCTATGGATTGGTCAGTAAAGTTCAGTGGGTGTGTTCTGAACGGAGAGATTTATTGAGAACGTCTTTTTCCTGACAGGAGACCAGGCAGCTATGGCTCACTGTGCTCGAAAACAGATTATCTGGATTTTGGGAGACTCATGGATACATTGGTTGAAGGTGCATGCAGAAAGTTGCGGTATATCTGCAGATCTTGGATTTTCTCATGTGGAAGTGCACTGGCATGGAGTGCGTGGAATGAAGTGGCTGGACTTAGTACCTCTCTGTGCTACTTTACAGACAGCGTCATCCTGATATAATTATCATTCATTGTGGAGGAAACAGTTTAGGCCATGTCTCTGGAATATCTTTGCAATTTGCAATGAAGGAAGGACTTGCGAAGGTCATGGACATGTTTCCAAATTGCCAAGTAGTTTTTTCCCGTATTGCACAAAGACAAATGTGGCTGCGTTCTTCTGCATTTGGTCCACAAATGGAGAAAGCGAGGCGCAATGTAAATAAGGCTGTTTGTGCCTTTCTAAGAGATGTGGCATGTCCTCTTTCCACAATGAAAACATTTTGTTTTGCAGCACTTTCATTTTTCTCAGAGATGGAGTCCATCTCACATTTGCTGGCAATCAGATTTTTCTTCCAAATGTACAAAATGCATTGCAATCCTTTTTGGATTCATAGTCACCTATTTTGCATTTGTTTTTCGAATCCACAGTTTTTCAAACACACAAAACACCACCAAAAGGTTATTTTCAGAGCCACCACTTACTCCCAGCGAAAAGTGCATTGGTTTTGTTCCGCATGAACATGTTTTATTTCGTTTGTGTGCAGTACGGAGAGGTATAATGTCCTTAGCACGCCCCATTCTGTTCATTTACGCACAACTTGCACAGGTGGTGCATTCTAAGATCAGTTCCATCTTGGTTGGCATTGGTATGGGTAGGTGTATTGCCGTTAGACATCCATATTGCATTACTTACGGCTAGCTCGAACAGGCGCGCTGTTTGCGAACATTTTAAGTCTTTTTAAAAACACTTTTTTTACTCCAACCCTTACTCTACAACAAATATACAAAAACGTTCTAAAACACACACAAACTTCAATCAAGAGAAATACAGGGGGATGCAGACACTGACACGAATATAGGGGAATTAGGGTTCAACACAGGCTGATTGTGAGGCGATGATTTGTGTGGGGAAGAAGGGATGGATGTTTCATCAAGACGTCTATTTTCTTCTTGAAGGTTTGGGGACGGTTCCCTAGGGAATGGAGAAGGGGCGCAGGTACAGGTGGGACAGTGATAACGTATTTTTCCTCTGACAAATTCCTCCACAAATTGCCTTAAACTATTAAAATTGTTATTCAGTGTGTCCATTTTAAGTTCTATCCTTTTCAGCCTGTCTTCCTCTGTGTCGTTTGTTGGCATTTCTTCTTTTTTTTCCTGGTTTGCTACAAATAAATATATATATGTTAAATGCCCATAAAATACTGAACATTATTTTGCTTATGCAGAACATTGTGTACCATTACTATCGCTATCTTTGGACATTTCCCCATGCGGAAAATTTTCCTCCAGCCCACCAAAGTACTGAACATTTCTGTATCAAATGAACAGAAAAAAATAATTTTTTCTGCCCCTCATATCAAAAAAAATACACACACATACAAGAAAAATTAAGTTGACTTACTCTTTTGTTGTAATTTGTCTTCGCTGTAGTGCGTGCGTCTACTGTAGGTCCTGCCTGCAGAGTTTCTGTGAGGTACTTACGTTGGAGCCATAATTTCTTTTTTTATGGTACAATCCATTTCATTCTACATGATCATTAAATGCATGGTTTTTGTTTCAGACGTTTAGGTTTCCCTATTTATTTACTATTAATTATAATGTCTTTATGTGTCCTTTTTCAAAGTTGAGCATTTTTTGTCTAACACAATACTACAATTTCAGATGCCCCCTGACTGTTTGGGTAGTGATGACGTTGTCCGCGCCCGTCCGCAGACAGGCACTCAGTCCATGCCTTTCAAATATCATTAGCGAGGGGGTTCAGTATGTTCTATGTTACATGTATATAATAAAGTAAAGAAATTATACTACTTATCTCCCAAAATCACATGATGAAAGTGTATATTCAGTAAAAAAACTTTATTAACGAGATGTTATGATTAAGTTCCCCTTCTAAAAACCTATGAAATTCAGTAAAAAAAACTTTGTTAAAGTGACGTTATGGTTCAATTGCCCTACTAAAAACCCGTAAAATTCACTAAAAAAACTTTGTTAAGGGGACGTTATGGTTAAGTTGCCCTACTAAAAACCTGTGCAATTCACTAAAAAAACTTTACAAACGTGACATTATGGTTCAAAGTAAAACCAAAAAAAACCCTGAAATTCGCCAGTTATGGTAGGCTAAGCAACCATACCTGCCCGCACCACTGTGCACTGCTAACACTAACACCCAGGACATGAAAGATGGTATCACAAATTTCATTGATGACATCACTGATGATATCACATGTGTAGCCCCTTTGTTTTTATTCACTGCCATATATATATATATATGTCTATTCAGTAAAAAAAACTTTGTTAAAGGGATGTTATGGTTCACAGTAAAACCGAAAAACACTGACATTCGCTAATTATGGTAAGCTAGGCAACCATACCTCGTGCCACCTACGTGCATTGCTAAGACTAACACCCAGGACATCAAAGATGACATCACAAATGCCCAAAACCACTGCAGCATATGACAGCTATAGATACACCCATAGTATCGAACATCTATCAGATGGTTGTGGCGAGGGCCTAGAGTGTTGGTACGTAGTGAAGTTATAAGCCACAATGGGTGTGATATGTTGTGGTGGTTGTGGCCAGAACTTAGAGTCTTGGATGCATGGCCAAAGGCCATGCACGCAAGAACAAAGTTATAAGCACTGAACGTATAAGCCAACATGGGTTTCATATACTGGACGCCTACAGATTCAATTATCTATGCCTACACACCCAAGACTCTAGGCCCTGGCTACAACCACCGCAGCACATCACAGCTATAGATACACCCGTAGTATCGAACATCGATCAGGTGGTTGTGGGGAGGGACTAGAGTCTTTGGTGCATGGCCGCAGGCCACAGGCCGTAGGCGACACACCCAAGACCCTAGTCCCTGCCCACAACCACTGTAGCATATTAAATTCACACATCACACCCATACAATCGAATATCTATCTGGTAGTTGTGGGCAGGGCCTACAGTCCTGGGTGCAAATTGAGTGTATGCTGCAGTTAAAATGTGTCATTCTATGGGTGTGCTATTGATTTATAAGCCACTACGTGTGTGATATGCTGTAGTGATTGTGGCCAGGGCCTAGAGTCTTGGGTGCTTGGCCGTAGGCCATACGCCCTAGACTCTAGGCCCTGGCCACAACCACCGCAGCATATCACAGCAATAGATACACCCGTAGTATTGCATATCGATCAGGTGGTTGTGGGGAGGGCTTAGAGTGTTGCGCAGTTAGATACCTGTTGGCGTATTCTAACTGTTTATAGTGTTTTACTTGAATTTTTGTTAATGTTGAAGTACACATTAGTTATTAAATTTTGGCTTTAAGAAGATTAAATACGCGTCTGTAAGATTTGCTGGCAATCTCTGCTTTAGAGTACCATCCACGTATCTTTTTAATATATGCAGTGTAGTGACCTGCATTGGTTGTGGCTCCTGTGTGGTAGATTATACCTATTGTTGTAAAGGTTTTCTTACCAAGTGACACTTGACCGTGTGCGAATCCAGTCAGCTTGCAGTTTTTTTTGGTACCATCTGCATTGTAACGTAGAAGCATTAGTATTATGTAGTTACTATGTGTTTGTATCAGTAAGGTGGAGCGATTATCTGAATTGCAGATAGTACATAATCTGCCATGGTTTGCATTTTGTACAAGTTGCTAAAATGGAATGGATTCACAATTAGGTATGGATACATACACAAATCGCTCATTTGGGATTTGTTCCGGTGTCACATTGTTACAGAGAGTGCATGTATGTTTCCACATGTATGAAATCTAGAAGATTTCATTTATAGGTATGTTTTTGTTTTCCAGTACTTGTAGTAAGTACATTAGAAATTCTTGTGGATCTTCTTGTGAGTTTATAGTGAATCTCACCATTCCAGCAAAGTAGTCCAATTCTTGTATTATTCCGTGAACACCATACGTGTTGTCAGGATTGTTTGTTGCGTTTCTATGAAGGACTAACATTTGCAAACACAATTAGTCTGTACTGTCTAAGTAAATGTTGTTAACAATTGGTGGCAATTAAAATAGAATATTCATTACTACATTTGCATAGCAATTTACACCAGTTTCATTTGAAAATTTGAATGGACCAGCTAGTTCTGTCTCTGAGTGATTTCTTCTGAGTTTCTGTTCCTTCTTTGAAGAAGTACCTGATTTACTTTCCCTAATAGGTTCTTCTTTACTTGTGGTAATTGATGAAGTTTTAGCTTCTTTTGTTTTCTTTGAAGTATTTGCCGTCAGATTCTGTTGCATTTCTGTTTGAATTAGTTTTCTTTTACCACATTTTCCTTTTTCTGGAACAGGATATGATTTCAGATGGGGCGTGTACAGTGAATGCAAGGAATATCAGCGTTCACTTTACTTGTATCAAAGTTGATTAGAAATAGACTGTCAAGTGTGCGTAAGCGTGATAGTGCTACTTAGCTCATGCCTTCTTTAAAGACTGTGTTTCCAATATCTATCAATGCTTTGTCTAGGGTAAGATCTTGGGATTTATGAATGGTGACTGCATATGCAAGAGTTAGAGAAAATTGTTCTCTACGTACATACATGTCTTTGAAGAGAAGGGATCGAGCTGTTGAGCGCCCTATCCTTTGCACTTCTGAAAGTTTGTCAAAATGAATATTGACAAACTGAATGTTGTTGTCACGTGGGTATATTTAAAAGCCAACAACTGTACCCAGTGCCCCATTAACTACCCCTTGCTCCACGTCAAGGTTATGTTTAAGCATTACTCTACAATTTAAGGATAATTTTAATATTTATTCCAACCCAGCTGTATAGGAGATTGCATTTTCTAAGGTATTTAGTCTTGTTGTGGCTTGCTGACACATGGGTAGTGTCATACCATATACGTCCAGTTTGTCTGTGGAGCAAATTTCCTTTATTGGTTGCATTTCTTTTTTTAACATTGTTTCATTGAATTTAAAACAGCTTGCAAGAGTTGGCATTAAGGCCATACAAATGACATTTTTGTGCGCTAATCGTTCCATAACATCAGTAGCACATGCGTTATCGCCTTACAGTGCATGAATGTGCCGGTTTTTCAATATTGCTTGTGCTTCTTGAGATAGTACTAACTCTAATACTTTTTAAAATGTTGATGTAAGTGATATCTGCAGATTGACCCATGTTTTCTGTTAATTCTCTGTATTGGAAATGTTGCCAAAGGTTGACATTTCATATGCTGCCAACAGTTTTACGGCAGAGTTTGTGTCCTAAGGTTTTAAAAATAGGTTCACCTTTCACTGGTGTCAATTCTAGAAGATCTCCGAAAACGATAATGTGTTTCCCTGCAAAGAGTTCTTCGTAGTTTGTTTTAAGTACTTCTTGCAATCTGAGGTGAACTAAAGCCAACATTAGGTTGGAGACAATGCTCACTTCATCTATTAGTAGCATTTTCATTTGTTTCAATACTCTGCATAGTTCCATTGCAGCTTCTGCAGAAAGTTTGTAATAGTCTAATTTATTTTGGTGTTCAACTGGAAGGAGTAGTAATCGGTGTAAAGTGACACCGCCTTTGTTGTGGGCAGCTAAACATGTGGGGGCAGTCACAACAGCTGACAGTTTGTTGTTGGTCAATTGTTGAAGGAACTTGCTGATGATTTTGATTAAGAATGTTTTTCCTGACCCAGCTTCACCACTGACGTATAGCAGTATAGGTTTGTAATTTTGGCAAGTACATTCTTTATTTTCGTGTTGTACACCATGTGCAATTTCTTTTGTTACTTCCTCAAAAATGGTGCGCTGATCTTTGTTAAGTTTTGATTGTAGTACAGATAAGTCTTCTATATCTTCTTCATAGTGACAGATGGTGTTTTCCACTTCTGTCATAGCTAATTCTGACTCATTTGCTATTAGTGGCTGTCCTAGTGGTTCTTGACTTCCTGTTACAGAAGGTTGACTACTGTCGGAAGTGCCTTTATCTAGTTGGGATTGAAGTTATTCTTCGTGTTGCTGTTCATTGTGCAACATTGCTTTGTACTGCGTAAAGTTCACATCGGTGATAGTGCTTTCATTTGCTTTGAAAGCATCTTCATAGCAGTCATAGTTATCTAGTATATGTTCCTCTTTTCACCATGGTTTAAAAAGTTGTAGCAAGGACATGTAATATATTTCTTTCTGTTGAGGAGTTTTTAATGACAATTTGACATCATTAATTAAGCTTCGTTTGGTAAGTTTCACTAAGCTGCCTTCACAATCTGTCACTCTATATCTACCTTTGCTTTCATTGGGTTTTATATTATTTTTGTATGCAAAGTTTTGAGCTATGTGGTATAGACACATGGGGCCTCATTACAAATCAGGCGGTCGAGAAAAAATGGTGGCGGTAAACCCGCCGCCACCGTTGTTTCCGGACCGCCTGATCCCGACTCCTGCAGGCGGGAGGTGAGGTTCCCGCCAGGTTTGACCTGGCGGGTTTAACACCGCCCGCCTGCAGGCGGACGTGGAAACACCAGCAGCATTACGAGATGCTGCCGGAGTTTCCATGATCCCCATTCCCAGTGAGTCACATAGGACTCAATGGGAATGGGGATTAACACCATTCCGCCTTTGTGATTCCTGGAAAACCGGGGTTGTAATGCCCCGGTAATTCCGGGAATCACAGAGGTGGAATGGTAATACGAGTCCGGCGGTAACCAGGCGGTTTTACCGCGTCGGTTACCGCCGGACTCGTAATGAGGCCCATGGTTTCCGCAGTGGTACTCCTGTTCGGGTAGTATGTGTCCAGTAAATTGTTTTTTAAAATGTCTTGGCTGTTGGGATCATTTTTGGCAATTGTTTCTATGTCCTCATATGATTTCAGAACTCTTTCTCTAGATTTAGCAGGACGAAGACTTAGCCATACTATGTTTTCTAATTTTCCATACAAAGCAGTACCGGTTAAACAATCTGCAGCTTCATAGGTGCCACATTCTCTATGAGAGAGCATTTTTATGCCTAGGCTGTACAATTTCTGAGATAGTGTTTTGTCTGAAGATAGGTCATTCCAGAGGTCATGAAGCTCTGTTTTTTCTGCTTTTGTTAAGTAGGCTGTAACATATCGTGCAACTGCAGTAGAATTGTCTGCAATGTACTGCACATCTATGTTTGCAATCCATAAGAGGGCAATGATTGCATTGTAATCATTGATATATTTTGATTCTTCTGTTCTTTTTATCTAATACGTGATTTTAGGTGATTTAGCTTTAACACTATGTCGAACTGAAGACATGAAGTTGTTCACTTCACCTGTTTCTGTAACTGGTCTAGGGAAACCAAAGCAGCATTTGGTGTAGTATTTCTCTTTGCTTTTGTATTTGCAACAACAATATTTGCCACATTTGTGTCTTTGAAATTGTAAAATCTGTCTATGAAGGTCACTACATGTCCGTCGTGAAGGGATTTCACAAGCGACATATTTTTGGATGAACTGCAAAACAGTGGAATCACTGTCCAGGCCAAATTTAGGTGCACCTTTGTTCCATAAAAGCATGTGAATATGTGGTGCTCCTCTGGCTTGGTATTCTTTCCTCCAAAAGAGGTGTTGCTCTTCTCCGAAGGGAGGAACAGTTATATTACAAATAAAGTGCAGCATAGCAATGAAACGATGATGGAAATATCTTGACACATTAACAGGATCTAGAGAGCAAAGTTCTCCAGGTGTTACTATATCTATGTTGTTTTTGTTGTTGTTTGATATGCGTAGGAAATCATGTAAATCTACCCATGCATACTCTGCACAACTTAATGTAACAAACCAAATGGGTGGTCCATGGTTTCTGATCATACAACGTACATCTCCGTGCCGTCGGAACCAGTATTCTTTCTACCACGCATGTTTTCAAAAAGATTTGTTATACTTGATTGTAAAACCTCATCTTTTTCTTGCACTTTTTGTATTAATTTCATAGCTGACATATTTTGAAAGTGGGTTCCAGATTCCAATATGTGTGCAACTCCGTAACATAGGGTTGCTAGTTCACTTTCAAAGATTAGGTGGAATATGTATTCCACATTTTGTCTAAATCTGGGATCTTGAGAATACATTCGTAATGAGCGGTATTCTGATGCCGTAATCTAAGTGGGTCTTTCATTGTATCTTCCGCCTTTGCCAGTAGGAAATAGCAGTGGAAAAGTACGTGCTTCTATACTTTTTTCCCATATGCTCATTGGTATCCCTTTGGTTTGTCGCATTTGGTAAGTTTCTAGTGCATCATATATGCTCTCATTAGAGTGCAATGGATGAATTGTGTAATGGTCCAAAAGAGTGGATACTGTAGCAGGATCCAGAAGTTCAAATTGACCAGTTTCTGATGACTCTTGAATTATTTCAGTTGTTTCCCTTAAGCTTTCTTCAATATTTATTTCTTTGTAGTATTCATTATTGTCTTTCAGATATTGCAAGGCTCTAACTTTATGTAAGTCCACCAGTTGTTGCCAAACTTTTTTGTCTCTTGTTGGTACACCATTTACTAAGACAATTAAAAAATGCTCTATTGGACGTTGCACTCCTAGAGTGTGCACATTTTCTGTCAGATCTAATGGCAAATAAACTACTTTGCCACGAATGCCTTCCACCAATTCAGAGGGAGGTAATTTGCTGTTTTTGGTTGAAGGCGTATTATTGCTTGAAATGGGTGAACTGTTTCAATTATGATGCTCTCATACAAATTGAGTTGTTGCAGGGGTTTTGGTAGTGGGAATAATTCCAAATTATTTGTGATAGCATGTGAAGGAGTTTGGTTGTTGTTCAGTTTTGTAGTGCTGTAACTGCAACATATTAGGGGTTCACTTATTTGGTATTTGTTTTCTGCAAAAAAGGTAGAGAGCTAATTCAAACCATTTGGAATCTTCATTGTCTTCTATTTTGTATGTTACGTCTATAGTTTTTGTGTTCCTTTTGTAAAACGTTCTGCGGCAACACACACACACATGGTTTGGTACTTCAGCTGATGTACTTTTAAATTTTAGTATTTCTTTTTTGTATGTGTGTAATAGAAGGTTGCTGTGTGCAGAATTGTTGCTAGTCTGTTCTAAAACTATTGCATTTTGTAAGTGGTTTTCACTCCCAAAATATTTTCTCTGGATATGGTTGACTTCTTCTTGTAGATATTTGGGTGTACCATGCAGAAGAGTGTTATTTAAATTGGCTAATTCTAAAGCTGGACTTTTAGCATAGTACAGTTTATACACTAGAGTTCTTACATTTGAATGATGTATTGATATCCTTTTGATATCATGGGAGGTGCTTTTGCAAATAGGTCCTGAAATGCAGGCTAATGAATGTCCTTGTAGTCCTGTGTATTTGCGCACTGGACACATATCCATATTTTGCAGCACTTTCATTTTGATTTTGTCTTTACCTTTCAAATACTGATTGAGGAACTGACGTAAAGATTTGAAAGATTTGTTAGGAATGTTACACATTGACGTGCTCGGCCATCTGTATACTGGACGGTCTGCTTCAGTCGAATGGAGAGGTAATTCTGAGTTTTCAGGGGATGCTTTTGTAAGCAGTGTTTCTTGTTCCATGATGGTATTATTGATTTTTTCATACCCTCGTCCACTGCTATGGATTGAAATTGTGTTTGTTTGATTTTGTTTGTATGCTTCTTCATTAAAATATGGTCCTGTGGTTGTTGTGTGACTCCATTCACCTCCACAAATATTTAAGAAGTTATTTTTGTTGACATTCCGTTTATTGAGAAGTTTCTTTTGTAGTTTAGTACTTAGTTTTGTTAGTGGTTTCATCCTATTTAACACTAAAATAAATAACTTCCTTTTGAGAAGGATTGCACTGTCTACGAGAGCTTGTAGGATTAATTTTCTACGGTAGGTTTTAAGGGTTGAGGATGATTTCGCTCCTCTTCTTATTAAATTCTGAAGGACTCTGTGGCGAAACATTTTTACTAAAATACTTTTTTTACTATGGGTTCTTACTAGTATATCAGGATTCATAGGAGCATTGTTAGCAGTACTGGTAGCCGAATATTTGTAAAGCATTTTCTGTTTTGTGCCACATTTTGATAGAGGAGCCAAAGTTTCGGTAGTTGAAGCTTCCTTTGTTTCACTAAATGACTGTATTAGCTGTTTTGTTTCAACGTTCTGTACACACTCTGCTAGAGATGGATGCTTACTTTGGACACTTTTATTTGTATTAGCTCTATTTCTGCGTTCCTTTCTACGGACTTGCTTTTTGGTAGGCATTCTTTGGGGTCTGTTGAAAAAAAAGAAGGCATAGTTTGGTCTGTTTTACAATGTATGTGTGCTGTGTCCATGCGTGCATGAGTTGATGGGAAAGCTGTTTGTGGTGGTGTGTGAATGTGCATTGGGCAGTGACAATGAGTTGGGAAGGCTATTTTTCTGTTTGTATATTACTACACTGTGCTTCAGATGAGAGTAGAAAGTGAGCAAGTTGTGAGGAGAAGAATTAATAGTAAATGTAATGATATAAAATTAAAACAGCTATTTGTTTTGTAGTGCTAACATTGTAAGGCTTCTGTATGTTATTTGTGTTACAAAAACACAGGCATTTGTGTGCCATTCTACCTGTTATTCTTTGATTAATAAATGGGGATTTGTGGGTAGAATGGTTCAGAAATCAATGTTTTTGTTTGGTGCGCAAATTACACAAATAACCCAAACAGTCTCTTTAAGGAACAGTAAGAATATAAAGGTAGTACTGTACTTACTTTTCTTTGCAGAAGGACCAGGTTTCTTTGGATATGTTGTTTGCAGTGTAGATGCTGTTGATTATCAGGAGAGTAGTAGACCTGTAAGTAGAAATCCGCTACACTTGCACAGTAATTTTTGAAGTAGGTGCTTTGCAAAGATATGCGACTTGCATTCAGAGTGATCAACAGTACATTTGAACTGCGGAACTCTGATGACGGAGTAAGATGTAGAGATCTTGAAAGTGATTGGTGGATAGTTGTGTGACAGCTTAGCTGTGTCCAATGAGGAAATGGATTTGCGAGTGATGTGGAAAAGGTAGAAGGACTGGCTAAGAGTTACGTGCCGCACGGACACCGCGCTTGTCCACGGGTAAGGCGTGCCACATACAGGGTTCTACAGTAAATCCAGCATGGAAAGGGGACTGTAGGCATCAGCCAATCAGATGTTCACATTGTTCATTTGTGTCGAAAGACAGTGCGTGTAGTGAAGAGGTGGAGATAGTCAGGGGGTTGGTGCTCGGAGATATTTTTGTCCATGGTCTACAGCACTATTCCGAAAGTAGGCATGTGGCACACAATTTTGATGTCAGAGGAGTGGAGGTGGTGTGGAGCACTGCGACTGATTGTAATGTTGCGGCAATTCTCCAAGTTTGCAGAGATATGCGTAGGATGACCAGTCCCCATGTGGTAGTTTTGCACTACGGTGCTTGCCATTTGGGCTACGTGAGTTCACCTACTTTGTTGGAAGATTTGGAACAGTTGGTGCAAGCAGTCATTAACATCTTTCCAACTGCGAAAGTAATTTTTTCTGGCTTACTCCCTAGAGGAAAATGGGACAATAGTACTGTTTTTTGTTCTGATCAAAGTATTGGGAGGTGTGCCATGAATCGCGGCATGCGTGCTTTCATGTTACGAGCTGGTATGTTTTTCTGCAGCCACAAGAACATTGTTTCCAGTAATGCGGCTTATTTTGAAGCAGATGGTGTTTCGTTATCTTTTTTGGGAAATGCCATGTTCTTTTGGAATGTAAGGCTTGCTTTGGAGAAGGTTCTGTAATGATTGTAGGAGTAAAGTAAGAAGAAAAAAATCAATACAATACAAAATAACAGGTGTCTGTCAGGCATCTGGCAAAAAAACAAAAATAAACAGCTCTTTTCAGAGCCCACCTTAAAGGGGAAAAGGGGAATACTATTTAAATGTACAGTCGTCACGCTCAGGTCCTCTATGTGTCCACGGACATGGCAGTAGTCTGCAGGCAGCGCGTATTACCAACAGGGTTTCTTGGGTGCAGACGCATGCAAATGAGAATGAGCAAAGCTACGGATTGGTCAGTAAAGTTCAGTGGGTGTGTTCTGAACGGAGAGATTTAGGGGCCGATTCATGGAAAAAACGTGCACCGAAAAAAGTGGCGCAAGCAGACGCAAGCGTGAAAAAGGAACCGCATGCACACGCGTGTGCTTCATGGAAGTCCCTGCGTGTGTTTTTCCCTAAATGTGTGCCAAATCCGTGTGTGGCGCACGCGGGCGCACACGTCATTGCAACACCCCGAACGCCGTGCGCAACGCGCACAGGGAAAGCGCACAACGTCCACGCACACACCAAAAAGGGGGCGGGACACAGGGCGTAACACGCGGAATCGGGAACAACGCATGAAAAAGAAGGCGTAACTGGGGAAGTACTGCAGGGAACTACACGGAACGCCCACACGCACGCAAACAACACGTATTCATGGATTCGAATACGGGAACCCGCGCACGGCAAAAGACGCGCACAGGAGTCAACGCGTCCGCCACAAGAAGGCAGGCGGAAACGTCCCCGCGCACAGTATAAAAGTGTGCGCAAACAACAAACACATATATACAGCTAAGATGAATGCCCCATTTGTCGCAGCACTGATCGTGGGACACCACAGGAGGAGGAGAATAGCCAGGGCTCGCATTTTTCCCCCCCCCCGGAAAAGCCTTTTTGGGATGCCTGATGACCAGGTCTATGGCAGGTATAGGTTTCCACCTCGTATCATCCTGGAGCTGGTCAGGGAGTGGGAAAATTACCTTACATCCCCCACCCTCTGCTCCCAAGCATTGAGCCCCTTTAAGAAGGTGCTCAATGTCCTGCGTTTTTTGGGCACTGGGTCATTTCAGCGGACTACTGCCATAGTGGGGGGTCTCACAGGCCACGTAGTCACGCTGCCTACACCAGGTCTTGGCAATCATGACAGCGCGCCCCTCAGTCCGCAGGTACATATACATGCCCAGAACACCTGCAGAAAGGCAGGCAGTTGTCCAGGACTTTTACAGGGTGGAACACTTCCCCAAAGTGCTCGGTGCCATGGATTGCACCCATGTGGCCCTACGTCCAACTAGGACCACTGAGCACATCTACCGAAACCGCAAGCACTGGCATTCCATCAATGTACAGGTGGTATGCGATGCAAAGGGAATCATCACCTCTGTCTATGCAAACTACCCTGGCTGCACCAATGACAGTTTCATATACAGAATGTCCGCCCTGAGCCGGGCCCTGGAAGCTGGGCAGCATGGTGACACATGGCTCCTAGGTGAGTACAAATGCCCGTGCACATGCATGCATGTCACACACACACACAAATACACAAACCCCAATAATCACAACCATTATCACCTCTCCAGGGGACAGTGCCTACCTTCTGAGCAACCACATGATGACGCCAATCCGGATCCCCACCACACCACCCCAGGTAAGATACAACGCCGCCCATATTACAACCAGGGCCATAGTGGAGCGCACATTCGGAGTGCTCAAGTCATGCATCCGCTCCCTTGACCGCTCTGGCTGGCAGCTACTCTATGCACCCCCAGTAGTGTGCAGGATCATTGTGGCAGCATGTGTCCTGCACAATGTTGCAACACGGCAGGGCGTACCGGTGGACATGGTGGTGCCCCCACATCCCCAACCACAGGCACAGGCGCTGCCCATGGGAGGGGATAGGGCACGTGGCGAGGCAGCCCGGACCCAGCTTGTGGCCACATTTTTCTCCCACCCCTGCGGAGTGCACACAGGCCTGGCACATACCAGGTGATAATCGATGATGACAAAGAGACAGTCAACTGTCACAACCTTACCACCCTGAGAATGTTGCCATGGAAGTGCCACTATGTGTGTATCCCTAGCTACTTAAACATAAGCAATCCTGGGTGACCAAAAAGCACACATGCAAGGTGTGAATCACACAGACCTGCAAAACAGGCCATGACTATCACTGGTATGTCACCCAAACCCTCCCAAACCACAACATGACATGGCAAGCAATAGCCATACACCAACACAGTATCAATAAGGTACACATTGCCATGTCAACAATGTAAATTGGCATCAGACAATGATGCCTGACATGGAATCAGATGAAATGGCTGACCAACAACCTCCCACCCAAAATAAGTCATACCCAAATGCATTCAACAGTTGTAGTTGTAATATAACAATGAATACCTGTCTATATGCACATTGTGCATTGCAAGATCAACACTGCAGCTTCCATGTGCCGTGTCTACCTCCTGAAACACACTGCTCAGCGCACAGCATAGTGAACAGCCATTGTGTGTGACGCACACCCTGAGCATCACATTTAAATGACAAAGTACATCAAAAAGCAAATTACGCATGTACAGGATCCACAAATGGTCATAGATCATGTGCTGCAGGGACACAGTGGGCCCCAGAAGGCGAACCGAGTGTACATATGGACATGGAAGGGTGGTTGTACATGTAGTGGATCATAGTGCGAGTGTGTGGGTCAGTAGGGACATACACTCAATATATGCATGTGCAATCATGTGACCATCAGTGTCCTCTACACATCACATGTGAACATTGACCATGTGTAAACCCCAGCATGTCAAGCCACAACTATTCCCTCACACCTGAAAGGTAAACACAACACACGACCAGGCATTGATCAGCAGAATACATCATGTACATAGGATACTGCAATTACAATGTCAGGGTGCGCATCACACTGTAGGGCAAGGCAACTGTCAACAACAAAACACCCCCCTGCCTCACAAATCACCATGACCCACTGAACAACTGCACCTGGGTTATGTAGCCTTCATCCTTGAAGTTCACCTGGCCACAGGATCACCCTTCCCCTTTGTCACCATCTTCCACCTTGTGTGTAAAAAGTGTCCAGCACCCTCAGAGGCCACCTTGACTTGCAAAAACACCAAATCAAAGAGAACTCAAAGCAGGCCAACACAGAAGCCAAGCAAAAAGCCTGCAGGCAGCAAAAGAAACCAGAAGAGCCTCCAGTAGATGACTTGAAGTAGCAGCACGTCAAAAAGCCCAAGTACTAGCACAATGATGGAACAACCAAGGTAGCACAGTAAAACAATGTCACAACAGGAAGTGTACCATGTTTGGTATATGATATGCAATGATGCACCACAAACTGATATGTACCATCACAGTTCCTGTGTACAGGCGCAGGAGTGGCACGAACCAACCACCCCCACCGTGGTCTGGATGCCTGCAAGGTCAAATTTACACAGGCCTCTGCGACCCTGGTGGGGAAGGAGGGTCACGGATATGTAGTCGGGACAGGCATTGGTAATCTGGATAACCGGAAAGAGAGGCAGGAGAGGGGAGTAGGATTGACAAGGTAATGTAGGGAACGCACACAAATGTACTACTCACATTAACACATACACAATCAGACCAAACTTGTTCATCATGCACATAGTACCAAATGACTCAAATTTAACTCAAAGAGAAACTTATCTCTGGGGTGAGTGCTGGCCTCCTGCCTGTGCACTCTCAGGTCCGGTAACAGGAGCAGTTCAATGCTGCAAAGAGAGCCACAGTTACTAATCTGTCCGTGCCCATAACACACAAACACACCACCATACATGCCCCAAAGTAACAAACTACTCTTCAAAGAAACAATATGGTGTGGTGCTTCGTACCCATACGTAACATTCACCCTGTGATGGTCCATAGACAGTCAATGCAGTAAGTCATGCGCCGGTGGGTGCGTGGCAAATGGAAGACCAATGTGTCACGATTCACACAACATGCAATGTTCCTTGGGTAAGCAGCCAGACGCATATAGCAAGGTATGACTTCAAAACAAGTCGTGTTCCACCATCACCAAAATAAAGTAGGTAGTGCATGTGTCAAATACTACATGGAAATAAAATGCACTGCACACGAGTCTGTCCCTTACTGTCTGTCCCTGTGAGCTGCTTCTTTCCATGTCTTGGAACGCTACATGGCAAATACAACTGCCTCAATGGACCATGGTCGACCAGAGTGTATATGCCACTGCCCTGCAGGTGCCCCAGACAACTTTCCCATCAACTAGCCATTAGTCCACCAACGCATCTCAGCTGTATTGTGTGCTTCAACACCAATACTTGTCCAAGCTCACCGTCAGTGCAGCTACTAAGCATGCATGTGCAACTGGCCTGGTGGAAGGTTGGCTGTGGTGTGGCCCCCCTGTGCTGCTACCTTGCCTGGAGTCCCTTGAAACACGTCATCTTTTTTTGGATGTATGAGTGCAATCCCTGTGGCTCTGCTTGCGCACACATGCGCATGTCGGCACCACCAAACGTATCCAGCTTCCAGGCGTCCAATGGGCCAAGTCTGCTTGCAAAGGTGGTCTGGAAGCTCATCGCCCTGCAGAAAGGGCATGAAACACATGATTAATTCTTTGAAATCACCTATGTGTGTCCCTTCAGCCATTTCATGACTGGACCATGTCAGAGACTTACATCTGAAATCACACCATCAGTGCGACTTTCACAGGCAAAGTGTGGTAGAAACTAGCTACAGCATGAATTGCAACAAGCACATGTACAGTAAAGATAAGAAACATACTACACAATGTATAGCAATTAATATACACATGAATCATGAAACCCCTCATCTAGCAAAAGAAGAACAGTGGTCAATAACACCCCTATTATCCCCACTAGGGGTGTCAACACAAGTAGGACAGCAGCAGACGTGCCACAGATATGACAGTCCAAAGCCCTTGTGTAATAGGTTGTTGCACCGAACCATCCTTGCAAGCCCATGGATAAGGGAAGCAGGAGTGGCATATGTGAGTCAGGACCCCAAGCTGCAAACACATACACAAGACAAGCCTGAAGGGCCCAGCTGGAACAGACAGTGGATGCTTTCAAAAGCCACAAAGCACCACACCGTCACATGAAAGCACAATAGACAAGCAATTTTAAACTATATTTACTAATTACACTAACTATGAAAAACCTACATTACCTAATTAAACTAACTATCAAATAGAAACTTAACTAACTAAACTAAAAGAAAAATCAAAAATGGCCACATGCGACCCAGAGGGAGATGGGGGGGGGCACCCAGGAGGGGGGAGGTACAGGGTGCTGCTCAACACCCACATGCAATGATGTTGAGGAAAAAAAAACCCTCCATGGGCTTAACGCCTGCACAGCCCGACCTATGTGGGAGATAGATTGTCGTCCGAGTCTGGCTCTTCTTGGAAAGGAGGACGTGGCACAGGAGCCTGAGTACGCCTAGCCGCAGCTTGCCCCTCGTCGGCAGCAAGTCTGCCGGACGGGTGAGCCTGGTTCTGTGCGGCGATCACACGTAGGTCTGCATGCAGGACCTCACGTGATGCGCGTGCTTCCTCTTGCAAGGTAACACGTGTAACACAGAGTTCCTACTGCAAGGCCTGGCTGGACAACTGTTGCACCTCCCGGCAAGCATGTAGCTCAGCCAAGATGGTACGCTCAAGCTGCGCAGACCTCTCCTCTGCCCGCTCCCTCTGGGACATCAGAAGGACACCCAGAGTGGATCTGAGGGAAGCATACTCCCCCCTCAGGGCCTCCATGTGTGCCTCTGCATGAGCAGCAATTGCTTGACGCAAAGACACCATCTCAGCCTGGCGTGCCCAGTCTGAGACCGCCATGCCCAGCCTGAGCGAGTGGGCCGTGGACCGTGCCGCCTGCTGCTGGAGAAGCACCTGCCTAGCAGGGGGGAGCACGGATTGGGCCACACGCTCCATGCTCACAGCGATGTTCTCCTTTGCTGCCCCCTGGCGTTCAGAATTGGCAGTCATGTCTTGGTCCCACTCAGTATACAGCGGTTGCGCGCAGCGACCTTGTTGCTGGGCTTGACCCCTGCATGACCCAAGGACTGGGTGTCCTCGTTGTGTTGGCACCGCCCGTGGCTACACGACTACATGCCCCCGTCAACGTGATGGCCCAGGCACATCAGTAACTGGTGTGGAGGGTGACCCTGCGTCCCGATCCACCACAGGCAGAGATTCCAAGACTGTATGACCCCTCAGTTCAGGTGTCGTGGACAGAGGAGTGCCCACATCAGAATCACTCACCCCTGACATATGGACCTGATGCTCATCCAACTCGACATGGATGTCAGAGTGGTCAGCAGGGCTGGACTCATTGCCAGCCAGAGACAAGATGGACAGTAGCACATGTGGGTTTTCGTGGCCTACCACCCCACGACCCCCACTTGTGCTGGGTTGCTGTAGTGATAACAACCCAGTGCATGGCATGACAACACCATCTTCTGGCTCCATTGCGTCATCATCTGAAAAGTAGAGAGAAAAAAGGTCACTACACATGTTAGAAGCACACAACATACACACACACAGACATCACACAGACACCAAACACATCAAGCAGACACAAAAGAGAACCTGCCATGCATGCTGGGTCAACTTGACACTGCTTCTGTGATTAGGCATGTAGAATGGTGTCATTTTGCACAGAAGTGGGTCGATGCAGTGCAGCAAATTTGTACGTTACTCACTATCTACATGTACAAGTACTTCATGATGTGTATCTGAAAATGTGAAGGCAGTGCAAGGTCAACTTCAGCCATCATGTGCAATGTGCATTCAATGGGTAGCATGGATACAAGCAAACCACCCCTCCCCCCAAGTGCAAATGCAGGGATGCCTAGCATGGTATCAAAAGGCTGACCATAGACCTGTGTATTGACAGACAGTGTTGACTAGCATCAATTGCATCATGTGAGTCAAGTGACAACACAGCAAATGATGATGGGACAGTAAGTAGGACACATGATGAAACCTCTGGAGTACACCCACGTGTGAATAAGACACTACACCAGTTGGACAGAGTCATTGGCCATTAAACAGGCTGAGGCCTGTGACCCACACAGACTGTCACACCCTAAACATGTGTGTGACGCAGGACTGAGCCACAGTGGACATGGGAAGGCTGATGAAATGCCATGCAATGTAGGTACCCCTGGACTCGTACTACAATGATCATCCAGTCAAGGACACATAGGGGCATGCGTGGAATACACATGGAGCATGAATGGGCACTCATGTCCCTGCAGGGCATCTGACCTCTGCACAGTCCAAGTGAGACACCCTGCATCAAGTACAAAGGATGTACCACACAGCATATGTCTGGCAGATTGGCTGCTGGAAGTTAGCATGTACACAGGACGCATGAACAAGGAAGTACTCAAAGGCAAAATTGAAGCATACCAGTGCTAAGGTGGAATTGGGGTGCAGAGGGGGGGTGGAGGGGCAAGGGAGCATGCCTACATGGAGTACCCGCATGCAGGCAGAGGACACATGCACGTCAGTCATGCTATGACATAGTCCCTGGGCTGAGAGGAAGGTCACCCCACGCTACATGCAGAAGGGCCAGTGAGCTGGAACATGGACTGGAGGGGCATCCTGGTGGCCAGCATGTTAGTAGGTTGCAATAGTGGTGATGCGGACAGTCCCCGTTCGCTCCACATGTCCACCATCCAGCAGAGCAGACATGCATCAGTGAAGCATTGCATTACTTGCACATCAGAACGATGTACATGTGACATGTAGTGGCAGTCATGCACAACACATCCCACAAGTAAAACTCACATGTACTCAACAAACACGCAGCAACACTCACTGGACTGGGCATCAAAGTCCAGCATCTCTCCCACTCCTTCGACCGATTCAGATGGTATGAACTCTGCAACGAGTGACTCATGCGGAGTGAGTTCTTCCTCCTCAGGTGCCGGCCCACTGCCAGTCACCAGAGTCAAGTTGTAATTTGAGGCACGCTTAGCCGTAGCGCTGCGTTTGAGGTCATTCCAACGCTTTTTGCACTCTTGTGCCGTGCTCACCTCATGGCCGAATGAACTCACATGTTCCGCAACTTGCTTCCAGTGGGTATAATGGTGGGCAGCTGTAGTCTGACTATTAGGACCCACTAGCATGTCACAGCTGTGGTCCCGCACGTAATCCACGAGGAAGTCCGGTTCCTGGTTGCAGAAAGGCTTCTTCCTCGACATGCAGGAGGTCGTGGCTGTGTGTGGGGTCCCAGCCTGTGCTGCAGGTGCAACCTTCCTCCTCTTGGATTGTGGCGCAGACCCTGGCTGGCAAATGCCGTCCTGATCACTATGGCCAGTGGCACCTGTGGATTGAGCCAAGGGAGTGGCAGGTGGAGTGACGACCAAAGGCCTGACCTGCATCAGTGGCAGCTGGGTGCCCTGTAATGGACCCTGCGCAGCAACATCCGCTGTGGCAGGGTCATTGACCGCGACTGTCCTGGTTGGCAGAATCACAACCGGGGTGTTGTTGGCTGCATCTGCCCCTGCACTTGGCAACACCCGGCTGTTCGGGGCAGCAGATGACATTACTGCCCCAGGGACACGTGTCTTGGTCAGGGCAGCCCTGCATGCACCTACGGTTTCCCTCCTGGCCTGTTGGAAATCTTCCAAGGGCTCTTCAAGTGCCAACGCAGCCTGCGCTGGCAGACCCTGAGCCTGGGTGGAGGTGTCCACAGCTGCACCTGCAGCTAGCACTACCCTTGGGCCCGTGGCAGTCGATGAAACGGACTGCCGGGTCCCAAGGGTGCCAGTGACAGATGCAGAAGCTGCATCTCCTGGAACGACAGGGGGTGGTGGCATGATTGCACCGACACATGGCATAACATTGTGCTCAAGTGGCGCACCCCTGCCTCTTCCCCCTCTGCGGCCACCCTGGACACCCTGGAGTCCCCCTACTCCCTGGTCACCCCGGCCACATCCCTGACCACGCCCGCCATTTGGAGGACGCCCAGCTGAGGCGCCCCTCACCTTTGGTGGCCTCCCAACCATGGCACAGATGGAGTAGTGCCGGCACAGATGGAGGAGTGCCAATGGGAGGTGTACACCACAATTGACCTGGCCATTGGGGTGAAGGGGGTGGGATGCAAGATGTTATAAGCACCCCTGCACCTGCAAGGCTGTATGTGACCCTGGTGATGTAGTGACGGGTCACGCAATGCTCATGCACCTCAAAACTGCAGTAAAACCGTGCACGCAACCCTGCAGCCTACGTGTGTGGAATTAACCTCCCGCAGTACGCGGTGGCACCCAGTAACATGAAAAACGCGTACGCGTGGGACACGCAGGCTACTATGACCTCAAAAACGGGTGCGATACACAGGGGCACCGGCAGTGGGAAAAATAGCGTGTGCGACTCACCGTCTGACTAGCGTGATAATGAAAAACATGCGTAGCCAATACCCCCGCCAAAAGAAGAGATACGTCCTTGATCCGCTGTGAAGTTGTGATGGCGCGCAAAACAACACAAAGTAGCAACACACGTCGGTCTCCATGAAAGGCACGTACAGCGAACTGCTGGCCCCGCTCACCTTTAATCCATGCTGAGGGAAACGCCCGTGCGCGTCGCGTCACTTACGCACGTAGGCTTTTCCCTCGGATTACACGCATTCACACGCGGACGTGCAGTTTTTTCACGTGCGCGCTGAACCACTATGCCCACGTCACGGGGGAAACGCCCGCGCGCGTAATGTCACAGACGTGCTTACGTGCTAAGGGCCTTTCCTCGAATTACACGCTGACGTGCAATTTTTTCACGTGCCAAATCACTCCGTATCAAGCTGGCCACGCAACAACACACGGAAGACCATGCTCCTGCCCAGAAGGCCGAATTACTGCCCCCCAGAACCTTGAGCACGCTCCCACCTGCCATCTGCTGCTGCCTGACTGCCTGCTGCCCACGTGCCCTGCTATTTGCTGCCTGCACGTCAGCCAGGGGTGCAGTTGCTGTGACCACCCCTGCTGGAACTGAAGACTCCCGACTGGGATACCATCGCTCCACAGCCCTGCTCCAGGACCCAGTTGCCCACCCACACCTGCCTCTGGGGTTGCCATGTCAGGCACAACACCATCTGGCACCACTGGTAACCCCCAGCCAGAGAGGCAGAGGGCCACCAGCTTCAGTGCCAGGGAAGTTGGTGTCCTGGTGGAGCAAGTCCTGGGGCAGTATGATACCCTCTTTGGAAGTTTGCGCGCCGACAATGAAGGACGGACCAGGATCTGGATGGACATCGTGACTGCCATCAACAAGGAGGGGGTGGCAGTCCACGACATCAAACATGTCCGGAAGCGCTGGGAGGACTTCAGGTCCAGGACCCTCGACAAGGCCCAGCGCCTCTTGAAGGCAGCGGATGCCAAGGGGCGCCGGGGCCACCTGTCCGACCACCAAATGAGGGTCCTGGAACGCATACGCCCAGCGCTCCACGTCCAGGTCCTTGAGAGGCAGACCCATCTCGAGTCGAGCGTTAAGTGTACATGCATACTGATTGGACGCTGTGCGGGTTGTGGTGTGCCAGTAGTGTGCAGGTTGCACATGTGTTTTTGTAGGGCCATGTATGAATGTGTATGTACAGGGGCGTGAGGCTGGCACATATGAGCCCTCTCATGTGTGAGACACATGGATGGTGTATGTGTTGGTAAGCATGCAGGCCAAATGCAGGTGTGGGAGCACACATGTTTGAATTACTGTGTATGTATGTTGGCATGGTTGTGGTGTCACAAATGGATGGTGGTTCCAGCTGCATGTATCTGCACTGTGTACATGTGCATGTGTGGGTATTTGACAAGTGTGCAACTGTGATGCAACATGGATGCATTTGACACTGATATGTAGAAGGCTGAATGCCAGATGTGACATGGATGGCAATCTCATCACTGCGACAGTTGGTGGAGATGTACACATGCATGTAAGTATGGTGGCCTGTGTGCATGTGTTGTGCACTCCCCGTGTTTCATGTGACATCAGGCTCACCTTCGGCTGCTCGTGCTGTTGTTTGTGTATGGATGGTGCTGCCTGGTGCAATATTGCTGTTGAATTGACATGTGTGTTGGTGAGTGTGATGCCATGTCTGAAGTTTGACACTGACACTCATGCACAAGTGTCATGTGTGTATCAGTCCATTGTCCAGTGCCCTGATGCCTGTGTTCTATCTCTCCCTGTCTGCAGCGTCAACTGATGAAGAGGGCGGAGAGGGTGCTGTGGAGCAAAGCGGCATGGATTGCACCACCAGCCGGCTCCCCTCCCAGGTTGCCATTTTGTCATGGAGTGAGGAGCCTGTGCCGCGTCCCAGGCCGCAGCTGCCGAGGGTAGGTCCAAGAGGCGGAGGTCGGAGGTGGACTCCTCGGCAGCAGAAGGGGCAGCTGAGACCCGACAGAGTCCGACGGAGGAAGATGGCACAGAGTCATCCAGGTTGGTGGGGGGTTTGGTGGAGGAGGAGGCCGTGGAAGGGACACACACAGGGTCTGGAGCTGGGGATTCCACTGGTGCTTGTGTAGTGCAGGGGCAGGGACAGAAGGCAGCACAGGCCGCCGCGAAGGTGCCTCTGTGTAATCCTGTCCCCGATCCTGTGACTGCATCATCCTGCACCAGCAGGGATGCCTACGTCCAGACCCGTTTTCAGGGAGGGGATGAGCTCACAACAACTGGCCTTCCTCTCCCTGCGGACGTGGCTATCCGGGACCGGGTTGAGCCTGTCCTGGGTGGGATGGTGTTGCGTCAACGGGGCATGCGAGTTGACTTGCAGTGTTTTCGTGAAGACACTGCACGTCATCTCGGATGCCTCGTTGACCACGTTGACCTACTGGGACGGGTCACCAGTACTGGATTCCTCCGTATGCTGGACCTTTTTCCGACCCCCTCCTCACCTGAACCCCCTATGCGCCAGTCGTACTCCATGCCATCTTCCCACCCATGTGTCACCTGGGTACCCTGTGGAGCTGCCTCTGACCCAGCGGCCAGGCTGGTGGACAACACATCCCTGCCACAGTCGGGAGTCGGAAGTCCAGCAGGGGAGGCCACTACGACAACTGCACCCCAACCGGAGGAGGACGTGTAGGCAGCAAGAGCAGGGGCACAGGCACAGCAGCAGCAGCAACAAGGTGGGAGCCATGATGGCTCGGGGCCATCGACATCGGAGGGGCAGGCATCGGCCAGAGGGCAGAAGGACCCAGGATTACAAGTGTCTTCCGTGTGGCAGCGGTTGGGCCAGGCCATAGATGCGGAGCGGCGGCGGGTGGAAGAGGCACAGCTCACAATGGTCAGGGCGGAGAACTCCATGCGGAGGCGGGCGGAGTGCCTCGAGGCAATTCGCAGGAAGTTGGAGGTCAACATGTCATCATCCCTGCGAACCCTCGGGGCCATGGAAGAGGACCGCCTCCAGGACATCGAGCAGGAGTTTCGATGATGCTCTGGCCCGGGAAATCGGGAAGTGAGCCGTCAGACTAGCCCGCCACCATTGTATATAGTTTGTAGTTTTAGGTTTCCTTTATCTTTTTCATTCATTTGGGGCGCTTGGACTATGCCCCGCCTTTTTGTATATAGTTTTTTATTAGGTCATTTTTTTGCTAGTTTTCATTTCATTCGTTGGGCTCATGGACCATGGATTACTTCTTTGTACATAGTTGAACAGTGGATTTATCTATTATTATTTTTCTCACCATGGATCAATGGATTTTACTGTTTCTGTTTCCTTTGGATTTGATTTGGTGGCCGGAGACTTTGGACCCATTTTCATTTCGATTTATTTGGATTCAGACTTCATGTTTTTCTTTTTGTGTTTTGGACATGCTGCATTTCATCTTTTTTTCAAACATTTTTGTCATGTTTTCATTTGATTACATTCTTTTTGTGTTCAATACATTTTGGTTTATTTTTTTTATTTTATTTTATTTGATTCAATTGTACAAACAATTTTTTCAAAGATAAAAATAAAAAAAGTCCAATGTATCCGTAAAGATCCCCTTCAACCTTAGGTGTTTCAGAAATCCAGTCCAGGTTGTCCGTTATGACCAATTCCGATGTTACTGAAGCCTGTCCTATTGAGTTCCTTACATAACATGGTTGTACTAAGGCTCATTAGCCAGTTTATATTATCGATCTTCTTTCCATTGCTTATTTAATCCCTTAGTAGGCTTCTCCATGTTCACGTTGTTGTGTTAACTCAAGTTTGTAAGACGTGCTCAGACCTTTTCACCTCGGAAGTCTCCCCCCTCGATTGGGTTTATCACACGTTTAACAAGAGAAAAGTACCTGCAGATCCCTTTAAGTTGTTAGCAGCTTAATATTTTCGAAGAAGGATGCCACCGCAATCACACTTTTGGTATTTTCTCCTTCGTTAAAGGCCTGCCACCAGTTATTCTCTGTTAAAGTGGTGAACGATTGCATTATTTTTCCTAGATAAACAGATCTAGATGTCCTTGTACCTTCACATTCAAGTATGAGATGTCGGCTGGTTTCTACTATCTCCGCCGATTTGCAGTATCTGGTTTATTACTTTGATGTGTGGTAATCTCTCTTTGGTTTCATGCATGTCACGGTGTAGGTTTTCACAATCACCAGCACCCATTGTGTGTTTGTGACAGACATGTGTTGATGTACATTCTTGCCATTTGGGTTGTATCATGTAATGGGCATTTCAATGTGGGGTGGATGGGATACTTGGTTGGGTCTTTGCACAGGGGTGGCGTGTGGTGGGATTTGGGAGGCCATGAGGCACATGATTGTGGATCATGATGACATGTTGGGGGGACATGAGTCGGGGCCTGCTGGCAGGTGACCGTCAATGCTGGGTGGGTGGGGGTGCTGGGGGACATGAGTCGGGGCCTGCTGGCAGGTGCCCGTCAATGCTGGGTGGGTGGGGGTGCTGGGGGACATGAGTCAGGGCCTGCTGGCAGGTGCCCGTCAATGCTGGGTGGGTGGGGGTGCTGGGGGACATGAGTCGGGGCCTGCTGGCAGGTGCCCCTCACTGCTGGGTGGGTGGGGGTGCTGGGGGACATGAGACGGGGCCTGCTGGCAAGTGCCCGTCAATGCTGGATGGGTGGGGGTGCTGGGGGACATGAGTCGGGGGCCTGCTGGCAGGTGCCCCTCACTGCTGGGTGGGTGGGGGTGCTGGGGGACATGCGTCGGGGCCTGAGCCTTACTGCTGGGTGGGTGGGTGTGCTGGGGGACATGAGTCGGGGCCTGCTGGCAGGTGCCCCTCACTGCTGGGTGGGTGGGGGTGCTGGGGGACATGAGTTGGTGATCACTAATGCAAGGTGACATGTGGGCTGGCTGGGGGGCATGCCCATGGTGGATGGGCTGCGTGCGGAACATGACCAGGGGTGCAGGGTAGTCTCCTGTGGTGTGGGCTGCCTGCAGGGGCCGTGGAGGGGGTAGAGGGCACACCAGGGAGGATCCACACTGCCAGTCACGCGTGGGACTCCCCGCGCACCCCACTGGATACACGTACCCCGCTCTGACAGCGAAATTGCATGTGAAATTCCACTGAACCCCAGTAATACACGTACCCGGCTCGCACAGGGCCAATCGCGTGTTAAACTCCCCGAGAACTCCAGTAATACACGTACCCCGCTCGCACAGGGCCAATCGCGTGTGAAACTCCCCGGGAACTCCAGTAATACACATACATCGCTCGCACAGGCCCAATCGCGTGTGAAACTCCCCGCGAACCACAGTTATACACGTACCCTGCTCGCACAGAGCCAAGCGCATGTGAAACTCCCCGCGAACCCCAGAAATACACGTACCCCGCTCGCAAAGGCCCAATCGCGTGTGAAACCCTGCAAACCCCAGAAATACACGTACCCTGCTCACACAGGCCCAATCGCGTGTGAAACTCCCCGCAAACCCCAGAAATACACGTACCTCACTTGCACAGGCCCAATCGTGTGTAAAACTCCCCGCGAACCCCAGTTATACACGTACCCCGCTCGCACAGAGCCAATTGCGTGTGAAACTCCCCGCGAACCCCAGTTATACACGTACCCCGCTCGCACAGAACCAATCGTGTGTGAGACTCCCCGTGAACCCCAGTAATACACGTACCCCGCTCACACAGGCCCAATTGCATGTGAAACTCTCCGCGAACCCCAGTAATCCATGTAATCCACTCGCACAGGGCCAGTCGCGTGTGAAACTCCCTGCGAACCCCAGTTATACACGTGCCCCGCTCGCACAGAGCTAATCGCGTGTGAGACTCCCCACGAACCCCAGTAATACACATACCCCGCTCGCACAGGGCCAGTCGCGTGTGAAACTCCCTGCGAACCCCAAAAATATACGTACCCCGCTCGCACAGGCCCAATCGCGTGTGAAACTCCCCGCGAACCCCAGAAAAACATGTACCCCACTCGCACGGGCCCAATTGCGTGTGAAACTCTCCGCAAACCCCAGAAATACACGTACCCCGCTCGCACAGGCCCAATCGCGTGTGAAACTCCCCACAAACCCCAGTAATACATGTACCCCGCTCGCACAGGGTCAGTCGCATGTGAAACTCCCCGCGAACCCCAGTTATACACGTACCCCGCTCGCACAGAGCCAATCGCGTGTGGAACTCCCCGCGAACCCCAGTAATACACGTACCCCGCTCGCACAGGGCTAGTCGCGTGTGAAACTCCCTGCGAACCCCAGAAATACATGTACCCTGCTCGCACAGGCCCAATCGCGTGTGAAACTCCCTGCGAAAACCCCAGGAATACACGTACCCTGCTCGCACAGGCCCAATCGCGTGTGAAACTCCCCGCGAACCCCTGAAATACACGGACCCCGCTCGCACAGGCCCAATCGCGTGTGAAACTCCCAGCGAACCCCAGAAATACACATACCCCACTCGCACAGGCCCAATCGCGTGTGAAACTCCCCACGAACCCCAGTAATACACGTACCCCGCTTGCACAGGGCCAGTCGCGTGTGAAACTCCCCGTGAACCCCAGTAATACACGTACCCTGCTCACACAGGCCCAATCGCATGTGAAACTCCCCGCGAACCCCAGTAATCCATGTACCCCACTCGCACAGGGCCAGTCGCGTGTGAAACTCCCCGCGAACCCCAGTTATACACGTACCCCGCTCGCACAGAGCTAATCGCGTGTGAGACCCCCGCGAACCCCAGTAATACACGTACCCCGCTCGCACAGGGCCAGTCGCGTGTGAAACTCCCTGCGAACCCCAAAAATACACGTACCCCGCTCGCACAGGCCCAATCGCGTGTGAAACTCCCCGCGAACCCCAGAAAAACATGTACCCTGCTCGCACAGGCCCAATTGCGTGTGAAACTCTCCGTAAACCCCAGAAATACACGTACCCCGCTCGCACAGGCCCAATCGCATGTGAAACTCCCCGCGAACCCCAGTAATACATGTACCCCGCTCGCACAGGGCCAGTCGCATGTGAAACTCCCCGCGAACCCCAGTTATACACGTACCCCGCTCGCACAGAGCCAATCGCGTGTGGAACTCCCCACGAACCCCAGTAATACACGTACCCCGCTCGCACAGGGCTAGTCGCGTGTGAAACTCCCCGCGAACCCCAGAAATACACGTACCACGCTCGCACAGGCCCAATCGCGTGTGAAACTCCCCGCGAACCCCTGAAATACACAGACCCCGCTCGCACAGGCCCAATCGCGTGTGAAACTCCCTGCGAACCCCAGAAATACACATACCCCGCTCGCACAGGCCCAATCGCGTGTGAAACTCCCCACGAACCCCAGTAATACACGTACCCCGCTTGCACAGGGCCAGTCGCGTGTGAAACTCCCCGCGAACCCCAGAAATACACGTACCCCGCTTGCACAGGCCCAATCGCGTGTGAAACTCACCGCGATAACCCCAGGAATACACGTACCCCGCTCGCACAGAGCCAAGCACGTGTGAAACTCCCCGCGAATCCCTGAAATACACGTACCCCGCTCGCACAGGCCCAAGCACGTGTGAAACTTCCCGCGAACCCCAGAAATACACATACCCCGCTCGCACAGGCCCAATCGCGTGTGAAACTCCCTGCGAACCCCAGTTATACACGTGCCCCGCTCGCACAGAGCTAATCGCGTGTGAGACTCCCCACGAACCCCAGTAATACACATACCCCGCTCGCACAGGGCCAGTCGCGTGTGTAACTCCCTGCGAACCCCAAAAATATACGTACCCCGCTCGCACAGGCCCAATCGCGTGTGAAACTCCCCGCGAACCCCAGAAAAACATGTACCCCGCACGCACAGGCCCAATTGCGTGTGAAACTCTCCGTAAACCCCAGAAATACACGTACCCCGCTCGCACAGGCCGAATCGCGTGTGAAACTCCCCGCGAACCCCAGTAATACATGTACCCCGCTCGCACAGGGCCAGTCACATGTGAAATTCCCCGCGAACCCCAGTTATACACGTACCCCGCTCGCACAGAGCCAATCGCGTGTGGAACTCCCCACGAACCCCAGTAATACACGTACCCCGCTCGCACAGGGCTCGTCGCGTGTGAAACTCCCCGCGAACCCCAGAAATACACGTACCCCGTTCGCACAGGCCCAATCGCGGGTGAAACTCCCTTCGAAAACCCCAGGAATACACGTACCCCGCTCGCACAGGCCCAATCGCGTGTGAAACTCCCCGCGAACCCCTGAAATACACAGACCCCGCTCGCACAGGCCCAATCGCGTGTGAAACTCCCTGCGAACCCCAGAAATACACATACTCCGCTCGCACAGGCCCAATCGCGTGTGAAACTCCCCACGAACCCCAGTAATACACGTACCCCGCTTGCACAGGGCCAGTCGCGTGTGAAACTCCCCGCGAACCCCAGAAATACACGTACCCCGCTTGCACAGGCCCAATCGCGTGTGAAACTCACCGCGATAACCCCAGGAATACACGTACTCCGCTCGCACAGAGCCAAGCACGTGTGAAACTCCCGGCGAATCCCTGAAATACACGTACCCCGCTCGCACAGGCCCAATCGCGTGTGAAACTCCCCGCGAACCCCAGAAATACACATACCCCGCTCGCACAGGCCCAATCGCGTGTGAAACTCCCCACAAAGCCCAGAAAAACATGTACCCCGCTCGCACAGGCCCAATTGCGTGTGAAACTCTCCGCAAACCCCAGAAATACACGTACCCCGCTCACACAGGCCCAATCGCGTGTGAAACTCCCCACAAACCCCAGTAATACATGTACCCCGCTCGCACAGGGTCAGTCGCATGTGAAACTCCCCGCGCACCCCAGTTATACACGTACCCCGCTCGCACAGAGCCAATCGCGTGTGGAACTCCCCGCGAACCCCAGTAATACACGTACCCCGCTCACACAGGGCTAGTCGCGTGTGAAACTCCCCACGAACCCCAGAAATACACGTACCCCACTCGCACAGGCCCAATCGCGTGTGAAACTCCCTGAGAAAACCCCAGGAATATACGTACCCCGCTCGCACAGGCCCAATCGCGTGTGAAACTCCCTGCGAACCCCTGAAATACACGGACCCCGCTCGCACAGGCCCAATCGTGTGTGGAACTCCCCGCGAACCCCAGAAATACACATACCCCACTCGCACAGGCCCAATCGCGTGTGAAACTCCCCGCGAAAACCCCAGGAATACACGTACCCCGCTCGCACAGAGCCAAGCACTTGTGAAACTCCCCGCGAATCCCTGAAATACACGGACCCCGCTCGCACAGGCCCAATCGCGTGTGAAACTCCCCGCGAACCCCAGTTATACACGTACCCCGCTCGCACAGAACCAATCGTGTGTGAGACTCCCCGTGAACCCCAGTAATACACGTACCCCGCTCACACAGGGCCAATCGCATGTGAAACTCCCCACAAACCCCAGTAATACATGTACCCCGCTCGCACAGGGTCAGTCGCATGTGAAACTCCCCGCGAACCCCAGAAATACACATACCCCACTCGCACAGGGTCAGTCGCATGTGAAACTCCCCGCGAACCCCAGTAATACACGTACCCCGCTCGCACAGGGCTAGTCGCGTGTGAAACTCCCCGCGAACCCCAGAAATACACGTACCCCACTCGCACAGGCCCAATCGCGTGTGAAACTCCCCGCGAACCCCAGAAATACACATACCCCACTCGCACAGGCCCAACCGCGTGTGAAACTCCCCGCGAAAACCCCAGGAATACACGTACCCTGCTCGCACAGAGCCAAGCACATGTGAAACTCCCCGCAAATCCCTGAAATACACAGACCCCGCTCGCACAGGCCCAATCGCGTGTGAAACTCCCCGAGAACCCCAGAAATACACATACCCCACTCGCACAGGCCCAATCGCGTGTGAAACTCCCCGTGAACCCCAGTAATACACGTACCCCGCTCACACAGGCCCAATCGCATGTGAAACTCCCCGCGAACCCCAGTAATCCATGTACCCCACTCGCACAGGGCCAGTCGCGTGTGAAACTCCCCGCGAACCCCAGTTATACACGTACCCCGCTCGCACAGAGCTAATCGTGTGTGAGACTCCCCGCGAACCCCAGTAATACACGTACCCTGCTCGCACAGGGCCAGTCGCGTGTGAAACTCCCCGCGAACCCCAGAAATACACGTACCCCGCTCGCACAGGCCCAATCGCGTGTGAAACTCCCCGCGATAACCCCAGGAATACACGTACCACGCTCGCACAGAGCCAAGCACGTGTGAAACTCCCCGCGAATCCCTGAAATACACGGACCCCGCTCGCACAGGCCCAATCGCATGTGAAACTCTCCGCAAACCCCAGAAATACACGTACCCCGCTCGCACAGGCCCAATCGCGTGTGAAACTCCCCACAAACCCCAGTAATACATGTACCCTGCTCGCACAGGGTCAGTCGCATGTGAAACTCCCCGCGAACCCCAGTTATACACATACCCCGCTCGCACAGAGCCAATCGCGTGTGGAACTCCCTGCAAACCCCAGTAATACACATACCCCGCTCGCACAGGGCTAGTCGCGTGTGAAACTCCCCGCGAACCCCAGAAATACACGTACCCCGCTCGCACAGGCCCAATCGCGTGTGAAACTCCCTGAGAAAACCCCAGGAATACATGTACCCTGCTCGCACAGGCCCAATCGCGTGTGAAACTCCCCGCGAACCCCTGAAATAAACGGACCCCGCTCGCACAGGCCCAATCGCGTGTGAAACTCCCCGCAAACCCCAGAAATACACATACCTTACTCGCACAGGCTCAATCGCGTGTGAAACTCCCCACGAACCCCAGTAATACACGTACCCTGCTTGCACAGGGCCAGTCGCGTGTGAAACTCCCCGCGAACCCCAGAAATACACGTACCCCGCTCGCATAGGCCCAATCGCGTGTGAAACTCCCCGCGAAAACCCCAGGAATACACGTACCCCGCTCGCATAGAGCCAAGCACGTGTGAAACTCCCCGCGAATCCCTGAAATACACGGACCCCGCTCGCACAGGCCCAATCGCGTGTGAAACTCCCCGCGAACCCCAGTTATACACGTACCCCGCTCGCACAGAACCAATCGTGTGTGAGACTCCCCGTGAACCCCAGTAATACACGTACCCCGCTCACACAGGGCCAATCGCATGTGAAACTCCCCACAAACCCCAGTAATACATGTACCCCGCTCGCACAGGGTCAGTCGCATGTGAAACTCCCCGCGAACCCCAGAAATACACATACCCCACTCGCACAGGGTCAGTCGCATGTGAAACTCCCCGCGAACCCCAGTAATACACGTACCCCGCTCGCACAGGGCTAGTCGCGTGTGAAACTCCCCGCGAACCCCAGAAATACACGTACCCCACTCGCACAGGCCCAATCGCGTGTGAAACTCCCCGCGAACCCCAGAAATACACATACCCCACTCGCACAGGCCCAACCGCGTGTGAAACTCCCCGCGAAAACCCCAGGAATACACGTACCCTGCTCGCACAGAGCCAAGCACGTGTGAAACTCCCCGCAAATCCCTGAAATACACAGACCCCGCTCGCACAGGCCCAATCGCGTGTGAAACTCCCCGAGAACCCCAGAAATACACATACCCCACTCGCACAGGCCCAATCGCGTGTGAAACTCCCCGTGAACCCCAGTAATACACGTACCCCGCTCACACAGGCCCAATCGCATGTGAAACTCCCCGCGAACCCCAGTAATCCATGTACCCCACTCGCACAGGGCCAGTCGCGTGTGAAACTCCCCGCGAACCCCAGTTATACACGTACCCCGCTCGCACAGAGCTAATCGTGTGTGAGACTCCCCGCGAACCCCAGTAATACACGTACCCTGCTCGCACAGGGCCAGTCGCGTGTGAAACTCCCCGCGAACCCCAGAAATACACGTACCCCGCTCGCACAGGCCCAATCGCGTGTGAAACTCCCCGCGATAACCCCAGGAATACACGTACCACGCTCGCACAGAGCCAAGCACGTGTGAAACTCCCCGCGAATCCCTGAAATACACGGACCCCGCTCGCACAGGCCCAATCGCATGTGAAACTCTCCGCAAACCCCAGAAATACACGTACCCCGCTCGCACAGGCCCAATCGCGTGTGAAACTCCCCACAAACCCCAGTAATACATGTACCCTGCTCGCACAGGGTCAGTCGCATGTGAAACTCCCCGCGAACCCCAGTTATACACATACCCCGCTCGCACAGAGCCAATCGCGTGTGGAACTCCCTGCAAACCCCAGTAATACACATACCCCGCTCGCACAGGGCTAGTCGCGTGTGAAACTCCCCGCGAACCCCAGAAATACACGTACCCCGCTCGCACAGGCCCAATCGCGTGTGAAACTCCCTGAGAAAACCCCAGGAATACATGTACCCTGCTCGCACAGGCCCAATCGCGTGTGAAACTCCCCGCGAACCCCTGAAATAAACGGACCCCGCTCGCACAGGCCCAATCGCGTGTGAAACTCCCCGCAAACCCCAGAAATACACATACCTTACTCGCACAGGCTCAATCGCGTGTGAAACTCCCCACGAACCCCAGTAATACACGTACCCTGCTTGCACAGGGCCAGTCGCGTGTGAAACTCCCCGCGAACCCCAGAAATACACGTACCCCGCTCGCATAGGCCCAATCGCGTGTGAAACTCCCCGCGAAAACCCCAGGAATACACGTACCCCACTCGCATAGAGCCAAGCACGTGTGAAACTCCCCGCGAATCCCTGAAATACACGGACCCTGCTCGCACAGGCCCAATCGCGTGTGAAACTCCCCGCGAACCCCAGTTATACACGTACCCCACTTGCACAGAACCAATCGTGTGTGAGACTCCCCGTGAACCCCAGTAATACACGTACCCCGCTCACACAGGCCCAATCGCATGTGAAACTCCCCGCGAACCCCAGTAATCCATGTACCCCACTCGCACAGGGCCAGTCGCGTGTGAAACTCCCTGCGAAGCCCAGTTATTCACGTACCCTGCTCGCACAGAGCTAATCGCGTGTGAAACTCCCCCGCAAACCCCAGAAATACACGTACCCCGCTCGCACAGGCCCAATCGCGTGTGAAACTCCCCACAAACCCCAGTAATACATGTACCCCGCTCGCACAGGGTCAGTCGCATGTGAAACTCCCCGCGAACCCCAGTTATACACGTACCCCGCTCGCACAGAGCCAATCGCGTATGGAACTCCCCGTGAACCCCAGTAATGCACGTACCCCGCTCGCACAGGGCTAGTCGCGTGTGAAACTCCCCGCGAACCCCAGAAATACACGTACCCCGCTCGCACAGGCCCAATCGCGAGTGAAACTCCCCGCAAACCCCTGAAATACACGGACCCCACTCGCACAGGCCCAATCGCGTGTGAAACTCCCCACGAACCCCAGTAATACACGTACCCCCCTTGCACAGTGCCAGTCGCGTGTGAAACTCCCCGTGAACCCCAGAAATACACGTACCCCGTTCGCACAGGCCCAATCGCGTGTGAAACTCCCCGCGAAAACCCCAGGAATACACGTACCCCGCTCGCATAGAGCCAAGCACGTGTGAAACTCCCCGCGAATCCCTGAAATACACGGACCCTGCTCGCACAGGCCCAATCGCGTGTGAAACTCCCCGCGAACCCCAGTTATACACGTACCCCACTTGCACAGAACCAATCGTGTGTGAGACTCCCCGTGAACCCCAGTAATACACGTACCCCGCTCACACAGGCCCAATCGCATGTGAAACTCCCCGCGAACCCCAGTAATCCATGTACCCCACTCGCACAGGGCCAGTCGCGTGTGAAACTCCCTGCGAAGCCCAGTTATTCACGTACCCTGCTCGCACAGAGCTAATCGCGTGTGAAACTCCCCCGCAAACCCCAGAAATACACGTACCCCGCTCGCACAGGCCCAATCGCGTGTGAAACTCCCCACAAACCCCAGTAATACATGTACCCCGCTCGCACAGGGTCAGTCGCATGTGAAACTCCCCGCGAACCCCAGTTATACACGTACCCCGCTCGCACAGAGCCAATCGCGTATGGAACTCCCCGTGAACCCCAGTAATGCACGTACCCCGCTCGCACAGGGCTAGTCGCGTGTGAAACTCCCCGCGAACCCCAGAAATACACGTACCCCGCTCGCACAGGCCCAATCGCGAGTGAAACTCCCCGCAAACCCCTGAAATACACGGACCCCACTCGCACAGGCCCAATCGCGTGTGAAACTCCCCACGAACCCCAGTAATACACGTACCCCCCTTGCACAGTGCCAGTCGCGTGTGAAACTCCCCGTGAACCCCAGAAATACACGTACCCCGTTCGCACAGGCCCAATCGCGTGTGAAACTCCCCGCGAACCCCAGAAATACACATACCCCGCTTGCATAGGCCCAATCGCGTGTGAAACTCCCCACGAACCCCAGTAATACACGTATCCCGCATGCACAGGCCCAGTCGAGTGTGAAACTCCCCGTGAACCCCAGTAATACACGTACCCCGCTCACACAGGCCCAATCGCATGTGAAACTCCCCGCGAACCCTAGTAATCCATGTACCCCACTCGCACAGGGCCAGTCGCGTGTGAAACTCCCCGCGAACCCCAGTTATACACGTACCCCGCTCGCAGAGAGCCAAGCACGTGTGAAACTCCCCACGAACCCCAGTAATACACGTATCCCGCTTGCACAGGGCCAGTCGCGTGTGAAACTCCCCGCGAACCCCAGAAATACACATACCCCGCTCGCACAGCCCCAATCGCGTGTGAAACTCCCCGCGAAAACCCCAGGAATACACGTACCCCGCTCGCACAGGCCCAATCGCGTGTGAAACTCCCCGAGAACCCCAGAAATACACATACCCCGCTCGCACAGGCCCAATCGCGTGTGAAACTCCCCACGAACCCCAGTAATACACGTACCCCGCTTGCACAGGGCCAGTCGCGTGTGAAACTCCCTGTGAACCCCAGTAATACACGTACCCCGCTCACACAGGCCCAATCGCATGTGAAACTCCCCGCGAACCCCAGTAATCCATGTACCCCACTCGCACAGGGCCAGTCGCGTGTGAAACTCCCCGCGAACCCCAGTTATACACGTACCCCGCTCGCACAGAGCTAATCGTGTGTGAGACTCCCCGCGAACCCCAGTAATACACGTACCCCGCTCGCACAGGGCCAGTCGCGTGTGAAACTCCCCGCGAACCCCAGAAATACACGTACCCCACTCGCACAGGCCCAATCGCGAGTGAAACTCCCGGCGATAACCCCAGGAATACACGTACCCCGCTCGCACAGAGCCAAGCACGTGTGAAACTCCCCATGAATCTCTGAAATACACGGACCCCGCTCGCACAGGCCCAATCGCGTGTGAAACTCCCCACGAACCTCAGAAAAACATGTACCCCACTCGCACAGGCCCAATTGTGTGTGAAACTCTCCGCGAACCCCAGTAATCCATGTACCCCACTCGCACAGGGCCAACCGCGTGTGAAACTCCCTGCGAACCCCAGTTATACACGTACCCCGCTCGCACAGAGCTAATCGCGTGTGAGACTCCCCGCGAACCCCAGTAATACATGTACCCCGCTCGCACAGGGCCAGTCGCGTGTGAAACTCCCTGCGAACCCCAAAAATACACGTACCCCGCTCGCACAGGCCCAATCGCGTGTGAAACTCCCCCGCGAGCCCCAGAAAAACATGTACCCCGCTCGCACAGGCCCAATTGCGTGTGAAACTCTCCGCAAACCCCAGAAATACACGTACCCCGCTCGCACAGGCCCAATCGCGTGTGAAACTCCCCACGAACCCCAGTAATACACGTACCCCGCTTGCACAGGGCCAGTCGCGTGTGAAACTCCCCGTGAACCCCAGTAATACACGTACCCCGCTCACACAGGCCCAATCGCATGTGAAATTCCCCGCGAACCCCAGTAATCCATGTACCCCACTCGCACAGGGCCAGTCGCGTGTGAAACTCCCCGCGAACCCCAGTTATACACGTACCCCGCTCGCACAGAGCTAATTGCGTGTGAGACCCCCGCGAACCCCAGTAATACACGTACCCCGCTCGCACAGGGCCAGTCGCGTGTGAAACTCCCTGCGAACCCCAAAAATACACGTACCCCGCTCGCACAGGCCCAATCGCGTGTGAAACTCCCCGCGAACCCCAGAAAAACATGTACCCCGCTCGCACAGGCCCAATTGCGTGTGAAACTCTCCGTAAACCCCAGAAATACACGTACCCCGCTCGCACAGGCCCAATCGCGTGTGAAACTCCCCGCGAACCCCAGTAATACATGTACCCCGCTCGCACAGGGCCAGTCGCATGTGAAACTCCCCGCGAACCCCAGTTATACACGTACCCCGCTCGCACAGAGCCAATCGCGTGTGGAACTCCCCACGAACCCCAGTAATACACGTACCCCGCTCGCACAGGGCTAGTCGCGTGTGAAACTCCCAGCGAACCCCAGAAATACACGTACCCCGCTCGCACAGGCCCAATCGTGTGTGAAACTCCCCGCGAACCCCTGAAATACACAGACCCCGCTCGCACAGGCCCAATCGCGTGTGAAACTCCCTGCGAACCCCAGAAATACACATACCCCGCTCGCATAGGCCCAATCGCGTGTGAAACTCCCCACGAACCCCAGTAATACACGTACCCCGCTTGCACAGGGCCAGTCGCGTGTGAAACTCACCGCGATAACCCCAGGAATACACGTACCCCGCTCGCACAGAGCCAAGCATGTGTGAAACTCCCCGCGAATCCCTGAAATACACGTACCCCGCTCGCACAGGCCCAAGCACGTGTGAAACTCCCCGCGAACCCCAGAAATACACATACCCCGCTCGCACAGGCCCAATCGCGTGTGAAACTCCCTGCAAACCCCAGTAATACACATACCCCGCTCGCACAGGGCCAGTCGCGTGTGAAACTCCCTGCGAACCCCAAAAATATACGTACCCCGCTCGCACAGGCCCAATCGCGTGTGAAACTCCCCGCGAACCCCAGAAAAACATGTACCCCACTCGCACGGGCCCAATTGCGTGTGAAACTCTCCGCAAACCCCAGAAATACACGTACCCCGCTCGCACAGGCCCAATCGCGTGTGAAACTCCCCACAAACCCCAGTAATACATGTACCCCGCTCGCACAGGGTCAGTCGCATGTAAAACTCCCCGCGAACCCCAGTTATACACGTACCCCGCTCGCACAGAGCCAATCGCGTGTGGAACTCCCCGCGAACCCCAGTAATACACGTACCCCGCTCGCACAGGGCTAGTCGCGTGTGAAACTCCCCGCGAACCCCAGAAATACATGTACCCTGCTCGCACAGGCCCAATCGCGTGTGAAACTCCCTGCGAAAACCCCAGGAATACACGTGCCCCGCTCGCACAGAGCTAATCGCGTGTGAGACTCCCCACGAACCCCAGTAATACACATACCCCGCTCGCACAGGGCCAGTCGCGTGTGAAACTCCCTGCGAACCCCAAAAATATACGTACCCCGCTCGCACAGGCCCAATCGCGTGTGAAACTCCCCGCGAACCCCAGAAAAACATGTACCCCACTCGCACGGGCCCAATTGCGTGTGAAACTCTCCGCAAACCCCAGAAATACACGTACCCCGCTCGCACAGGCCCAATCGCGTGTGAAACTCCCCACAAACCCCAGTAATACATGTACCCCGCTCGCACAGGGTCAGTCGCATGTAAAACTCCCCGCGAACCCCAGTTATACACGTACCCCGCTCGCACAGAGCCAATCGCGTGTGGAACTCCCCGCGAACCCCAGTAATACACGTACCCCGCTCGCACAGGGCTAGTCGCGTGTGAAACTCCCCGCGAACCCCAGAAATACATGTACCCTGCTTGCACAGGCCCAATCGCGTGTGAAACTCCCCGCGAACCCCTGAAATACACAGACCCCGCTCGCACAGGCCCAATCGCGTGTGAAACTCCCTGCGAACCCCAGAAATACACATACCCCGCTCGCATAGGCCCAATCGCGTGTGAAACTCCCCACGAACCCCAGTAATACACGTACCCCGCTTGCACAGGGCCAGTCGCGTGTGAAACTCACCGCGATAACCCCAGGAATACACGTACCCCGCTCGCACAGAGCCAAGCATGTGTGAAACTCCCCGCGAATCCCTGAAATACACGTACCCCGCTCGCACAGGCCCAAGCACGTGTGAAACTCCCCGCGAACCCCAGAAATACACATACCCCGCTCGCACAGGCCCAATCGCGTGTGAAACTCCCTGCAAACCCCAGTAATACACATACCCCGCTCGCACAGGGCCAGTCGCGTGTGAAACTCCCTGCGAACCCCAAAAATATACGTACCCCGCTCGCACAGGCCCAATCGCGTGTGAAACTCCCCGCGAACCCCAGAAAAACATGTACCCCACTCGCACGGGCCCAATTGCGTGTGAAACTCTCCGCAAACCCCAGAAATACACGTACCCCGCTCGCACAGGCCCAATCGCGTGTGAAACTCCCCACAAACCCCAGTAATACATGTACCCCGCTCGCACAGGGTCAGTCGCATGTAAAACTCCCCGCGAACCCCAGTTATACACGTACCCCGCTCGCACAGAGCCAATCGCGTGTGGAACTCCCCGCGAACCCCAGTAATACACGTACCCCGCTCGCACAGGGCTAGTCGCGTGTGAAACTCCCCGCGAACCCCAGAAATACATGTACCCTGCTCGCACAGGCCCAATCGCGTGTGAAACTCCCTGCGAAAACCCCAGGAATACACGTGCCCCGCTCGCACAGAGCTAATCGCGTGTGAGACTCCCCACGAACCCCAGTAATACACATACCCCGCTCGCACAGGGCCAGTCGCGTGTGAAACTCCCTGCGAACCCCAAAAATATACGTACCCCGCTCGCACAGGCCCAATCGCGTGTGAAACTCCCCGCGAACCCCAGAAAAACATGTACCCCACTCGCACGGGCCCAATTGCGTGTGAAACTCTCCGCAAACCCCAGAAATACACGTACCCCGCTCGCACAGGCCCAATCGCGTGTGAAACTCCCCACAAACCCCAGTAATACATGTACCCCGCTCGCACAGGGTCAGTCGCATGTAAAACTCCCCGCGAACCCCAGTTATACACGTACCCCGCTCGCACAGAGCCAATCGCGTGTGGAACTCCCCGCGAACCCCAGTAATACACGTACCCCGCTCGCACAGGGCTAGTCGCGTGTGAAACTCCCCGCGAACCCCAGAAATACATGTACCCTGCTTGCACAGGCCCAATCGCGTGTGAAACTCCCTGCGAAAACCCCAGGAATACACGTACCCCGCTCGCACAGGCCCAATCGCGTGTGAAACTCCCCGCGAACCCCAGAAATACACATACCCCACTTGCACAGGCCCAATCGCGTGTGAAACTCCCCACGAACCCCAGTAATACACGTACCCCGCTTGCACAGGGCCAGTCGCGTGTGAAACTCCCCATGAACCCCAGTAATACACGTACCCCGCTCACACAGGCCCAATCGCATGTGAAACTCCCCGCGAACCCCAGTAATCCATGTACCCCACTCGCACAGGGCCAGTCGCGTGTGAAACTCCCCGCGAACCCCAGTTATACACGTACCCCGCTCGCACAGAGCTAATCGCGTGTGAGACCCCCGCGAACCCCAGTAATACACGTACCCCGCTCGCACAGGGCCAGTCGCGTGTGAAACTCCCTGCGAACCCCAAAAATACACGTACCCCGCTCGCACAGGCCCAATCGCGTGTGAAACTCCCCGCGAACCCCAGAAAAACATGTACCCCGCTCGCACAGGCCCAATTGCGTGTGAAACTCTCCGTAAACCCCAGAAATACACGTACCCCGCTCGCACAGGCCCAATCGCGTGTGAATCTCCCCGCGAACCCCAGTAATACATGTACCCCGCTCGCACAGGGCCAGTCGCATGAGAAACTCCCCGCGAACCCCAGTTATACACGTACCCCGCTCGCACAGAGCCAATCGCGTGTGGAACTCCCCACGAACCCCAGTAATACACGTACCCCGCTCGCACAGGGCTAGTCGCGTGTGAAACTCCCCGCGAACCCCAGAAATACACGTACCCCGCTCGCACAGGCCCAATCGCGTGTGAAACTCCCCGCGAACTCCTGAAATACACAGACCCCGCTCGCACAGGCCCAATCGCGTGTGAAACTCCCTGCGAACCCCAGAAATACACATACCCCCCTCGCACAGGCCCAATCGCGTGTGAAACTCCCCACGAACCCCAGTAATACACGTACCCCGCTTGCACAGGGCCAGTCGCGTGTGAAACTCCCCGCGAACCCCAAAAATACACGTACCCCGCCTGCACAGGCCCAATCGCGTGTGAAACTCACCGCGATAACCCCAGGAATACACGTACACCGCTCGCACAGAGCCAAGCACGTGTGAAACTACCCGCGAACCCCAGAAATACACATACCCCGCTTGCACAGGGCCAGTCGCGTGTGAAACTCCCCACGAACCCCAGTAATACACGTACCCCGCTTGCACAGGGCCAGTCGCGTGTGAAACTCCCCGCGAACCCCAAAAATACACGTACCCCGCCTGCACAGGCCCAATCGCGTGTGAAACTCACCACGATAACCCCAGGAATACACGTACCCCGCTCGCACAGAGCCAAGCACGTGTGAAACTACCCGCGAACCCCAGTAATACACGTACCCCGCTTGCACAGGGCCAGTCGCGTGTGAAACTCCCCGCGAACCCCAAAAATACACGTACCCCGCCTGCACAGGCCCAATCGCGTGTGAAACTCACCGCGAATCCCTGAAATACACGTACCCCGCTCGCACAGGCCCAAGCACGTGTGAAACTACCCGCGAACCGCAGAAATACACATACCCCGCTCGCACAGGCCCAATCGCGTGTGAAACTCCCCACGAACCCCAGAAATACATGTACCCTGCTCGCACAGGCCCAATCGCGTGTGAAACTCCCTGCGAAAACCCCAGGAATACACGTACCCCGCTCGCACAGGCCCAATCGCGTGTGAAACTCCCCGCGAACCCCAGAAATACACATACCCCACTCGCACAGGCCCAATCGCGTGTGAAACTCCCCACGAACCCCAGTAATACACGTACCCCGCTTGCACAGGGCCAGTCGCGTGTGAAACTCCCCGTGAACCCCAGTAATACACGTACCCCGCTCACACAGGCCCAATCGCATGTGAAACTCCCCGCGAACCCCAGTAATCCATGTACCCCACTCGCACAGGGCCAGTCGCGTGTGAAACTCCCCGCGAACCCCAGTTATACACGTACCCCGCTCGCACAGAGCTAATCGCGTGTGAGACCCCCGCGAACCCCAGTAATACACGTACCCCGCTCGCACAGGGCCAGTCGCGTGTGAAACTCCCCGCGAACCCCAAAAATACACGTACCCCGCTCGCACAGTCCCAATCGCGTGTGAAACTCCCCGCGAACCCCAGAAAAACATGTACCCCGCTCGCACAGGCCCAATTGCGTGTGAAACTCTCCGTAAACCCCAGAAATACACGTACCCCGCTCGCACAGGCCGAATCGCGTGTGAAACTCCCCGCGAACCCCAGTAATACATGTACCCCGCTCGCACAGGGCCAGTCGCATGTGAAATTCCCCGCGAACCCCAGTTATACACGTACCCCGCTCGCACAGAGCCAATCGCGTGTGGAACTCCCCACGAACCCCAGTAATACACGTACCCCGCTCGCACAGGGCTCGTCGCGTGTGAAACTCCCCGCGAACCCCAGAAATACACGTACCCCGTTCGCACAGGCCCAATCGCGGGTGAAACTCCCTGCGAAAACCCCAGGAATACACGTACCCCGCTCGCACAGGCCCAATCGCGTGTGAAACTCCCCGCGAACCCCTGAAATACACAGACCCCGCTCGCACAGGCCCAATCGCGTGTGAAACTCCCTGCGAACCCCAGAAATACACATACTCCGCTCGCACAGGCCCAATCGCGTGTGAAACTCCCCACGAACCCCAGTAATACACGTACCCCGCTTGCACAGGGCCAATCGCGTGTGAAACTCCCCGCGAACCCCAGAAATACACGTACCCCGCTTGCACAGGCCCAATCGCGTGTGAAACTCACCGCGATAACCCCAGGAATACACGTACCCCGCTCGCACAGAGCCAAGCACGTGTGAAACTCCCCGCGAATCCCTGAAATACACGTACCCCGCTCGCACAGGCCCAATCGCGTGTGAAACTCCCCGCGAACCCCAGAAATACACATACCCCGCTCGCACAGGCCCAATCGCATGTGAAACTCCCCACAAACCCCAGAAAAACATGTACCCCGCTTGCACAGGCCCAATTGCGTGTGAAACTCTCCGCAAACCCCAGAAATACACGTACCCCGCTCGCACAGGCCCAATCGCGTGTGAAACTCCCCACAAACCCCAGTAATACATGTACCCCGCTCGCACAGGGTCAGTCGCATGTGAAACTCCCCGCGAACCCCAGTTATACACGTACCCCGCTCGCACAAGAGCCAATCGCGTGTGGAACTCCCCGCAAACCCCAGTAATACACGTACCCCGCTCACACAGGGCTAGTCGCGTGTGAAACTCCCTGAGAAAACCCCAGGAATATACGTACCCCGCTCGCACAGGCCCAATCGCGTGTGAAACTCCCCGCGAACCCCTGAAATACACGGACCCCGCTCGCACAGGCCCAATCGCGTGTGAAACTCCCCGCGAACCCCAGAAATACACATACCCCACTCGCACAGGCCCAATCGCGTGTGAAACTCCCCGCGAAAACCCCAGGAATACACGTACCCCGCTCGCACAGAGCCAAGCACGTGTGAAACTCCCCGCGAATCCCTGAAATACACGGACCCCGCTCGCACAGGCCCAATTGCGTGTGAAACTCCCCGCGAACCCCAGTTATACACGTACCCCGCTCGCACAGAACCAATCGTGTGTGAGACTCCCCGTGAACCCCAGTAATACACGTACCCCGCTCACACAGGGCCAATCGCATGTGAAACTCCCCGCGAACCCCAGTAATCCATGTACCCCACTCGCACATGGCCAGTCGCGTGTGAAACTCCCTGCGAACCCCAGTTATACACGTACCCCGCTCGCACAGAGCTAATCGCTTGTGAGACTCCCCGCGAACCCCAGTAATACACGTACCCCGCTCGCACAGGGCCAGTCGCGTGTGAAACTCCCTGCGAACCCCAAAAATACAAGTACCCTGCTCGCACAGGCCCAATCGCGTGTGAAACTCCCTGCTAACCCCAGAAAAACATGTACCCCGCTCGCACAGGCCCAATTGTGTTTGAAACTCTCCGCACACCCCAGAAATACATGTACCCCGCTCGCACAGGGTCAGTCGCATGTGAAACTCCCCGCGAACCCCAGTTATACACGTACCCCGCTCGCACAGAGCCAATCGTGTGTGGAACTCCCCGCGAACCCCAGTAATACACGTACCCCGCTCACACAGGGCTAGTCGCGTGTGAAACTCCCCGCGAACCCCAGAAATACACGTACCCCACTCGCACAGGCCCATTCGCGTGTGAAACTCCCTGAGAAAACCCCAGGAATATACGTACCCCGCTCGCACAGGCCCAATCGCGTGTGAAACTCCCCGCGAACCCCTGAAATACACGGACCCCGCTCGCACAGGCCCAATCGCGTGTGAAACTCCCCGCGAAAACCCCAGGAATACACGTACCCCGCTCGCACAGAGCCAAGCACGTGTGAAACTCCCCGCAAATCCCTGAAATACACAGACCCCGCTCGCACAGGCCCAATCGCGTGTGAAACTCCCCGAGAACCCCAGAAATACACATACCCCACTCGCACAGGCCCAATCGCGTGTGAAACTCCCCGTGAACCCCAGTAATACACGTACCCCGCTCACACAGGCCCAATCGCATGTGAAACTCCCCGCGAACCCCAGTAATCCATGTACCCCACTCGCACAGGGCCAGTCGCGTGTGAAACTCCCCGCGAACCCCAGTTATACACGTACCCCGCTCGCACGGAGCTAATCGTGTGTGAGACTCCCCGCGAACCCCAGTAATACACGTACCCTGCTCGCACAGGGCCAGTCGCGTGTGAAACTCCCCGCGAACCCCAGAAATACACGTACCCCGCTCGCACAGGCCCAATCGCGTGTGAAACTCCCCGCGATAACCCCAGGAATACACGTACCACGCTCGCACAGAGCCAAGCACGTGTGAAACTCCCCGCGAATCCCTGAAATACATGGACCCCGCTCGCACAGGCCCAATCGCATGTGAAACTCTCCGCAAACCCCAGAAATACACGTACCCCGCTCGCACAGGCCCAATCGCGTGTGAAACTCCCCACAAACCCCAGTAATACATGTACCCTGCTCGCACAGGGTCAGTCGCATGTGAAACTCCCCGCGAACCCCAGTTATACACATACCCCGCTCGCACAGAGCCAATCGCGTGTGGAACTCCCTGCGAACCCCAGTAATACACATACCCCGCTCGCACAGGGCTAGTCGCGTGTGAAACTCCCCGCGAACCCCAGAAATACACGTACCCCGCTCGCACAGGCCCAATCGCGTGTGAAACTCCCTGAGAAAACCCCAGGAATACATGTACCCTGCTCGCACAGGCCCAATCGCGTGTGAAACTCCCCGCGAACCCCTGAAATACACGGACCCCGCTCGCACAGGCCCAATCGCGTGTGAAACTCATCCGCAAACCCCAGAAATACACATACCTCACTCGCACAGGCTCAATCGCGTGTGAAACTCCCCGCGAAAACCCCAGGAATACACGTACCCCGCTCGCATAGAGCCAAGCATGTGTGAAACTCCCCGCGAATCCCTGAAATACACGGACCCTGCTCGCACAGGCCCAATCGCGTGTGAAACTCCCCCGCAAACCCCAGAAATACACGTACCCCGCTCGCACAGGCCCAATCGCGTGTGAAACTCCCCACAAACCCCAGTAATACATGTACCCCGCTCGCACAGGGTCAGTCGCATGTGAAACTCCCCGCGAACCCCAGTTATACACGTACCCCGCTCGCACAGAGCCAATCGCGTGTGGAACTCCCCGCGAACCCCAGTAATACACGTACCCCGCTCACACAGGGCTAGTCACGTGTGAAACTCCCCACGAACCCCAGAAATACACGTACCCCACTCGCACAGGCCCAATCGCGTGTGAAACTCCCTGAGAAAACCCCAGGAATATACGTACCCCGCTCGCACAGGCCCAATCGCGTGTGAAACTCCCCGCGAACCCCTGAAATACACGGACCCCGCTCGCACAGGCCCAATCGCGTGTGAAACTCCCCGCGAACCCCAGAAATACACATACCCCACTCGCACAGGCCCAATCGCGTGTGAAACTCCCCGCGAAAAACCCAGGAATACACGGACCCCGCTCGCACAGGCCCAATTGCGTGTGAAACTCCCCGCGAACCCCAGTTATACACGTACCCCGCTCGCACAGAACCAATCGTGTGTGAGACTCCCCGTGAACCCCAGTAATACACGTACCCCGCTCACACAGGGCCAATCGCATGTGAAACTCCCCGCGAACCCCAGTAATCCATGTACCCCACTCGCACAGGCCCAATCGCGTGTGAAACTCCCCACAAACCCCAGTAATACATGTACCCTGCTCGCACAGGGTCAGTCGCATGTGAAACTCCCCGCGAACCCCAGTTATACACATACCCCGCTCGCACAGAGCCAATCGCGTGTGGAACTCCCTGCGAACCCCAGTAATACACATACCCCGCTCGCACAGGGCTAGTCGCGTGTGAAACTCCCCGCGAACCCCAGAAATACACGTACCCCGCTCGCACAGGCCCAATCGCGTGTGAAACTCCCTGAGAAAACCCCAGGAATACATGTACCCTGCTCGCACAGGCCCAATCGCGTGTGAAACTCCCCGCGAACCCCTGAAATACACGGACCCCGCTCGCACAGGCCCAATCACGTGTGAAACTCATCCGCAAACCCCAGAAATACACATACCTCACTCGCACAGGCTCAATCGCGTGTGAAACTCCCCGCGAAAACCCCAGGAATACACGTACCCCGCTCACATAGAGCCAAGCATGTGTGAAACTCCCCGCGAATCCCTGAAATACACGGACCCTGCTCGCACAGGCCCAATCGCGTGTGAAACTCCCCCGCAAACCCCAGAAATACACGTACCCCGCTCGCACAGGCCCAATCGCGTGTGAAACTCCCCACAAACCCCAGTAATACATGTACCCCGCTCGCACAGGGTCAGTCGCATGTGAAACTCCCCGCGAACCCCAGTTATACACGTACCCCGCTCGCACAGAGCCAATCGCGTGTGGAACTCCCCGCGAACCCCAGTAATACACGTACCCCGCTCACACAGGGCTAGTCACGTGTGAAACTCCCCACGAACCCCAGAAATACACGTACCCCACTCGCACAGGCCCAATCGCGTGTGAAACTCCCTGAGAAAACCCCAGGAATATACGTACCCCGCTCGCACAGGCCCAATCGCGTGTGAAACTCCCCGCGAACCCCTGAAATACACGGACCCCGCTCGCACAGGCCCAATCGCGTGTGAAACTCCCCGCGAACCCCAGAAATACACATACCCCACTCGCACAGGCCCAATCGCGTGTGAAACTCCCCGCGAAAACCCCAGGAATACACGGACCCCGCTCGCACAGGCCCAATTGCGTGTGAAACTCCCCGCGAACCCCAGTTATACACGTACCCCGCTCGCACAGAACCAATCGTGTGTGAGACTCCCCGTGAACCCCAGTAATACACGTACCCCGCTCACACAGGGCCAATCGCATGTGAAACTCCCCGCGAACCCCAGTAATCCATGTACCCCACTCGCACATGGCCAGTCGCGTGTGAAACTCCCTGCGAACCCCAGTTATACACGTACCCCGCTCGCACAGAGCTAATCGCGTGTGAGACTCCCCGCGAACCCCAGTAATACACGTACCCCGCTCGCACAGGGCCAGTCGCGTGTGAAACTCCCTGCGAACCCCAAAAATACAAGTACCCTGCTCGCACAGGCCCAATCGCGTGTGAAACTCCCTGCTAACCCCAGAAAAACATGTACCCCGCTCGCACAGGCCCAATTGTGTGTGAAACTCTCTGCACACCCCAGAAATACATGTACCCCACTCGCACAGGGTCAGTCGCATGTGAAACTCCCCACGAACCCCAGTTATACACGTACCCCGCTCGCACAGAGCCAATCGTGTGTGGAACTCCCCGCGAACCCCAGTAATACACGTACCCCGCTCACACAGGGCTAGTCGCGTGTGAAACTCCCCGCGAACCCCAGAAATACACGTACCCCACTCGCACAGGCCCATTCGCGTGTGAAACTCCCTGAGAAAACCCCAGGAATATACGTACCCCGCTCGCACAGGCCCAATCGCGTGTGAAACTCCCCGCGAAAACCCCAGGAATACACGTACCCCGCTCGCACAGAGCCAAGCACGTGTGAAACTCCCCGCAAATCCCTGAAATACACAGACCCCGCTCGCACAGGCCCAATCGCGTGTGAAACTCCCCGAGAACCCCAGAAATACACATACCCCACTCGCACAGGCCCAATCGCGTGTGAAACTCCCCGTGAACCCCAGTAACACACGTACCCCGCTCACACAGGCCCAATCGCATGTGAAACTCCCCGCGAACCCCAGTAATCCATGTACCCCACTCGCACAGGGCCAGTCGCGTGTGAAACTCCCCGCGAACCCCAGTTATACACGTACCCCGCTCGCACGGAGCTAATCGTGTGTGAGACTCCCCGCGAACCCCAGTAATACACGTACCCTGCTCGCACAGGGCCAGTCGCGTGTGAAACTCCCCGCGAACCCCAGAAATACACGTACCCCGCTCGCACAGGCCCAATCGCGTGTGAAACTCCCCGCGAAAACCCCAGGAATACACGGACCCCGCTCGCACAGGCCCAATTGCGTGTGAAACTCCCCGCGAACCCCAGTTATACACGTACCCCGCTCGCACAGAACCAATCGTGTGTGAGACTCCCCGTGAACCCCAGTAATACACGTACCCCGCTCACACAGGGCCAATCGCATGTGAAACTCCCCGCGAACCCCAGTAATCCATGTACCCCACTCGCACATGGCCAGTCGCGTGTGAAACTCCCTGCGAACCCCAGTTATACACGTACCCCGCTCGCACAGAGCTAATCGCGTGTGAGACTCCCCGCGAACCCCAGTAATACACGTACCCCGCTCGCACAGGGCCAGTCGCGTGTGAAACTCCCTGCGAACCCCAAAAATACAAGTACCCTGCTCGCACAGGCCCAATCGCGTGTGAAACTCCCTGCTAACCCCAGAAAAACATGTACCCCGCTCGCACAGGCCCAATTGTGTGTGAAACTCTCCGCACACCCCAGAAATACATGTACCCCACTCGCACAGGGTCAGTCGCATGTGAAACTCCCCGCAAACCCCAGTTATACACGTACCCCGCTCGCACAGAGCCAATCGTGTGTGGAACTCCCCGCGAACCCCAGTAATACACGTACCCCGCTCACACAGGGCTAGTCGCGTGTGAAACTCCCCGCGAACCCCAGAAATACACGTACCCCACTCGCACAGGCCCATTCGTGTGTGAAACTCCCTGAGAAAACCCCAGGAATATACGTACCCCGCTCGCACAGGCCCAATCGCGTGTGAAACTCCCCGCGAACCCCTGAAATACACGGACCCCGCTCGCACAGGCCCAATCGCGTGTGAAACTCCCCGCGAAAACCCCAGGAATACACGTACCCCGCTCGCACAGAGCCAAGCACGTGTGAAACTCCCCGCAAATCCCTGAAATACACAGACCCCGCTCGCACAGGCCCAATCGCGTGTGAAACTCCCCGAGAACCCCAGAAATACACATACCCCACTCGCACAGGCCCAATCGCGTGTGAAACTCCCCGTGAACCCCAGTAACACACGTACCCCGCTCACACAGGCCCAATCGCATGTGAAACTCCCCGCGAACCCCAGTAATCCATGTACCCCACTCGCACAGGGCCAGTCGCGTGTGAAACTCCCCGCGAACCCCAGTTATACACGTACCCCGCTCGCACGGAGCTAATCGTGTGTGAGACTCCCCGCGAACCCCAGTAATACACGTACCCTGCTCGCACAGGGCCAGTCGCGTGTGAAACTCCCCGCGAACCCCAGAAATACACGTACCCCGCTCGCACAGGCCCAATCGCGTGTGAAACTCCCCGCGATAACCCCAGGAATACACGTACCACGCTCGCACAGAGCCAAGCACGTGTGAAACTCCCCGCGAATCCCTGAAATACACGGACCCCGCTCGCACAGGCCCAATCGCATGTGAAACTCTCCGCAAACCCCAGAAATACACGTACCCCGCTCGCACAGGCCCAATCGCGTGTGAAACTTCCCACAAACCCCAGTAATACATGTACCCTGCTCGCACAGGGTCAGTCGCATGTGAAACTCCCCGCGAACCCCAGTTATACACATACCCCGCTCGCACAGAGCCAATCGCGTGTGGAACTCCCTGCGAACCCCAGTAATACACATACCCCGCTCGCACAGGGCTAGTCGCGTGTGAAACTCCCCGCGAACCCCAGAAATACACGTACCCCGCTCGCACAGGCCCAATCGCGTGTGAAACTCCCTGAGAAAACCCCAGGAATACATGTACCCTGCTCGCACAGGCCCAATAGCGTGTGAAACTCCCCGCGAACCCCTGAAATACACGGACCCCGCTCGCACAGGCCCAATCGCGTGTGAAACTCCCCGCAAACCCCAGAAATACACATACCTCACTCGCACAGGCTCAATCGCGTGTGAAACTCCCCGCGAAAACCCCAGGAATACACGTACCCCGCTCGCATAGAGCCAAGCATGTGTGAAACTCCCCGCGAATCCCTGAAATACACGGACCCTGCTCGCACAGGCCCAATCGCGTGTGAAACTCCCCGCGAACCCCAGTTATACACGTACCCCACTTGCACAGAACCAATCGTGTGTGAGACTCCCCGTGAACCCCAGTAATACACGTACCCCGCTCACACAGGCCCAATCGCATGTGAAACTCCCCGTGAACCCCAGTAATCCATGTACCCCACTCGCACAGGGCCAGTCGCGTGTGAAACTCCCTGCGAAGCCCAGTTATTCACGTACCCCGCTCGCACAGAGCTAATCGCGTGTGAAACTCCCCCGCAAACCCCAGAAATACACGTACCCCGCTCGCACAGGCCCAATCGCGTGTGAAACTCCCCACAAACCCCAGTAATACATGTACCCCGCTCGCACAGGGTCAGTCGCATGTGAAACTCCCCGCGAACCCCAGTTATTGTTCTGACTTGATGGGTCCGACTTGATGGTCGTGCAGTTATAAAATGCCTCCGTCCCCAAGTACCGCTCGAGCAGAATATAAACACTGCCCGAGCAATCTTTGAGGCCACAGGAAGGAGTGTTGTCGTCGGCCTGGTATTTGAGAACGCCGGAAGGACCCCTGATCGCTATAAGGCAAAAGGTTATAATCAGGAAAATACTCTATAATGGCAATGGGCAATTGATAGGAAGAGTTAAACAATATGCAGTGACACCAGCTTACCTAATAGAGATGGAATGTAGGTAGAGAACCTACGCAGGGAAATCCACGGCAAGCCGGAATGGTGTAATAGGCACTCCTTCCCAGTACCTCGTGGAGTGAGGCAAGATCTGTAGCAAGGCTTGAAGCAATCCGAAGGTTGCAAAACAGAAGGGCAATCCAAGAGCAAGTCCAGAGTATAACAGGGGTCAGATGTCCAGAAAATCAGAGAGCACGCCAAAATCCAAGGGTAATCCAGTAGCAAATCCGAAAAGAGTTCCAAGGTCGAAGCAAACAAGAGCAAGGGTAATGCGTGACAGTCCTCCGTAGACGTTGAAGTAGCTGTGAAGCAAAGAGTCTTGTTTGCCGGCCTCTTTTGAAGGGGCGAGCGGTATCACGTGACGTATCACGTGGCTGCTCGCGTACGTTGCATGGAGCGCAACGTGGCCAGGGATTGGAGCTGCCGGCACTTCCTGGTATTCTGACGTTGCCGGCTGTGCAAGAGGCGCCATGGCAGACGCCAACGCGGAAAAGGGCGAAACGAGGCAGATCCGCCCAACATGGTATTCCGCCTGCCGTGTTTTCCCTGCTGGTGGTGTGAACGGGAATTACTACGGCGAGAGGCGCCTGAGGAGGAGAGATGAGAAGAGGGAAAGGCCGTGAGAGAGGGCATGACCGTTATACACGTACCCCGCTCGCACAGAGCCAATCGCGTATTGAACTCCCTGTGAACCCCAGTAATACACGTACCCCGCTCGCACAGGGCTAGTCGCGTGTGAAACTCCCCGCGAACCCCAGAAATACACGTACCCCGCTCGCACAGGCCCAATCGCGTGTGAAACTCCCCGCAAACCCCTGAAATACACGGACCCCGCTCGCACAGGCCCAATCGCGTGTGAAACTCCCCGCGAACCCCAGAAATACACATACCCCACTCGCACAGGCCCAATCGCGTGTGAAACTCCCCACGAACCCCAGTAATACACGTACCCCCCTTGCACAGTGCCAGTCGCGTGTGAAACTCCCCGTGAACCCCAGAAATACACGTACCCCGCTCGCACAGGCCCAATCGCGTGTGAAACTCCCCGCGAACCCCAGAAATACACATACCCCGCTTGCAGAGGCCCAATCGCGTGTGAAACTCCCCACGAACCCCAGTAATACACGTATCCCGCTTGCACAGGCCCAGTCGCGTGTGAAACTCCCCGTGAACCCCAGTAATACACGTACCCCGCTCACACAGGCCCAATCGCATGTGAAACTCCCCGCGAACCCTAGTAATCCATGTACCCCACTCGCACAGGGCCAGTCGCGTGTGAAACTCCCCGCGAACGCCAGTTATACACGTACCCCGCTCGCACAGAGCCAAGCACGTGTGAAACTCCCCACGAACCCCAGTAATACACGTATCCCGCTTGCACAGGGCCAGTCGCGTGTGAAACTCCCCGCGAACCCCAGAAATACACATACCCCGCTCGCACAGCCCCAATCGCGTGTGAAACTCCCCGCGAAAACCCCAGGAATACACGTACCCCGCTCGCACAGGCCCAATCGCGTGTGAAACTCCCCGAGAACCCCAGAAATACACATACCCCGCTCGCACAGGCCCAATCGCGTGTGAAACACCCCACGAACCCCAGTAATACACGTACCCCGCTTGCACAGGGCCAGTCGCGTGTGAAACTCCCCGTGAACCCCAGTAATACACGTACCCCGCTCACACAGGCCCAATCGCATGTGAAACTCCCCGCGAACCCCAGTAATCCATGTACCCCACTCGCACAGGGCCAGTCGCGTGTGAAACTCCCCGCGAACCCCAGTTATACACGTACCCCGCTCGCACAGAGCTAATCGTGTGTGAGACTCCCCGCGAACTCCAGTAATACACGTATGCCGCTCGCACATGGCCAGTCGCGTGTGAAACTCCCCGCGAACCCCAGAAATACACGTACCCCGCTCGCACAGGCCCAATCGCGAGTGAAACTCCCGGCGATAACCCCAGGAATACACGTACCCCGCTCGCACAGAGCCAATTACGTGTGAAACTCCCCATGAATCCCTGAAATACACGGACCCGCTCGCACAGGCCCAATCGCGTGTGAAACTTCCCACAAACCCCAGTAATACATGTACCCTGCTCGCACAGGGTCAGTCGCATGTGAAACTCCCCGCGAACCCCAGTTATACACATACCCCGCTCCCACAGAGCCAATCGCGTGTGGAACTCCCTGCGAACCCCAGTAATACACATACCCCGCTCGCACAGGGCTAGTCGCGTGTGAAACTCCCCGCGAACCCCAGAAATACACGTACCCCGCTCGCACAGGCCCAATCGCGTGTGAAACTCCCTGAGAAAACCCCAGGAATACATGTACCCTGCTCGCACTGGCCCAATCGCGTGTGAAACTCCCCGCGAACCCCTGAAATACACGGACCCCGCTCGCACAGGCCCAATCGCGTGTGAAACTCCCCGCAAACCCCAGAAATACACATACCTCACTCGCACAGGCTCAATCGCGTGTGAAACTCCCCGCGAAAACCCCAGGAATACACGTACCCCGCTCGCATAGAGCCAAGCATGTGTGAAACTCCCCGCGAATCCCTGAAATACACGGACCCTGCTCGCACAGGCCCAATCGCGTGTGAAACTCCCCGCGAACCCCAGTTATACACGTACCCCACTTGCACAGAACCAATCGTGTGTGAGACTCCCCGTGAACCCCAGTAATACACGTACCCCGCTCACACAGGCCCAATCGCATGTGAAACTCCCCGCGAACCCCAGTAATCCATGTACCGCACTCGCACAGGGCCAGTCGCGTGTGAAACTCCCTGCGAAGCCCAGTTATTCACGTACCCCGCTCGCACAGAGCTAATCGCGTGTGAAACTCCCCCGCAAACCCCAGAAATACACGTACCCCGCTCGCACAGGCCCAATCGCGTGTGAAACTCCCCACAAACCCCAGTAATACATGTACCCCGCTCGCACAGGGTCAGTCGCATGTGAAACTCCCCGCGAACCCCAGTTATACACGTACCCCGCTCGCACAGAGCCAATCGCGTATGGAACTCCCCGTGAACCCCAGTAATACACGTACCCCGCTCGCACAGGGCTAGTCGCGTGTGAAACTCCCCGCGAACCCAAGAAATACACGTACCCCGCTCGCACAGGCCCAATCGCGTGTGAAACTCCCCGCAAACCCCTGAAATACACGGACCCCGCTCGCACAGGCCCAATCGCGTGTGACACTCCCCGCGAACCCCAGAAATACACATACCCCACTCGCACAGGCCCAATCGCGTGTGAAACTCCCCACGAACCCCAGTAATACACGTACCCCCCTTGCACAGTGCCAGTCGCGTGTGAAACTCCCCGGGATCCCCAGAAATACACGTACCCCGCTCGCACAGGCCCAATCGCGTGTGAAACTCCCCGCGAACCCCAGAAATACACATACCCCGCTTGCACAGGCCCAATCGCGTGTGAAACTCCCCACGAACCCCAGTAATACACGTATCCCGCTTGCACAGGCCCAGTCGCGTGTGAAACTCCCCGTGAACCCCAGTAATACACGTACCCCGCTCACACAGGCCCAATCGCATGTGAAACTCCCCGCGAACCCTAGTAATCCATGTACCCCACTCGCACAGGGCCAGTCGCGTGTGAAACTCCCCGCGAACCCCAGTTATACACGTACCCCGCTCGCACAGAGCCAAGCACGTGTGAAACTCCCCACGAACCCCAGTAATACACGTATCCCGCTTGCACAGGGCCAGTCGCGTGTGAAACTCCCCGCGAACCCCAGAAATACACATACCCCGCTCGCACAGCCCCAATCGCGTGTGAAACTCCCCGCGAAAACCCCAGGAATACACGTACCCCGCTCGCACAGGCCCAATCGCGTGTGAAACTCCCCGAGAACCCCAGAAATACACATACCCCGCTCGCACAGGCCCAATCGCGTGTGAAACACCCCACGAACCCCAGTAATACACATACCCCGCTTGCACAGGGCCAGTCGCGTGTGAAACTCCCCGTGAACCCCAGTAATACACGTACCCCGCTCACACAGGCCCAATCGCATGTGAAACTCCCCGCGAACCCCAGTAATCCATGTACCCCACTCGCACAGGGCCAGTCGCGTGTGAAACTCCCCGCGAACCCCAGTTATACACGTACCCCGCTCGCACAGAGCTAATCGTGTGTGAGACTCCCCGCGAACTCCAGTAATACATGTACCCCGCTCGCACATGGCCAGTCGCGTGTGAAACTCCCCGCGAACCCCAGAAATACACGTACCCCGCTCGCACAGGCCCAATCGCGAGTGAAACTCCTGGCGATAACCCCAGGAATACACGTACCCCGCTCGCACAGAGCCAATCACGTGTGAAACTCCCCATGAATCCCTGAAATACACGGACCCCGCTCGCACAGGCCCAATCGCGTGTGAAACTCCCCACGAACCTCAGAAAAACATGTACCCCACTCGCACAGGCCCAATTGTGTGTGAAACTCTACGCGAACCCCAGTAATCCATGTACCCCACACGCACAGGGCCAACCGCGTGTGAAACTCCCTGCGAACCCCAGTTATACACGTACCCCGCTCGCACAGAGCTAATCGCGTGTGAGACTCCCCGCGAACCCCAGTAATACACGTACCCCGCTCGCACAGGGCCAGTCGCGTGTGAAACTCCCTGCGAACCCCAAAAATACACGTACCCCGCTCGCACAGGGCCAATCGCGTGTGAAACTCCCCCGCGAGCCCCAGAAAAACATGTACCCCGCTCGCACAGGCCCAATTGCGTGTGAAACTCTCCGCAAACCCCAGTAATACATGTACCCCGCTCGCACAGGGTCAGTCGCATGTGAAACTCCCCGCGAACCCCAGTTATACACGTACCCCGCTCGCACAGAGCCAACCGCGTGTGGAACTCCCCACGAACCCCAGTAATACACGTACCCCGCTCGCACAGGGCTAGTCGCGTGTGAAACTCCCCGCGAACCCCAGAAATACACGTACCCCGCTCGCACAGGCCCAATCGCGTGTGAAACTCCCCGCAAACCCCTGAAATACACGGACCCCACTCGCACAGGCCCAATCGCGTGTGAAACTCCCCGCGAACCCCAGAAATACACATACCCCACTCGCACAGGCCCAATCGCGTGTGAAACTCCCCACGAACCCCAGTAATACACGTACCCCGCTTGCACAGTGCCAGTCCCGTGTGAAACTCCCCGTGAACCCCAGAAATACACGTACCCCGCTCGCACAGGCCCAATCGCGTGTGAAACTCCCCGCGAAAACCCCAGGAATACACGTACCCCGCTCGCACAGAGCCAAGCATGTGTGAAACTCCCCGCGAATCCCTGAAATACACGGACCCAGCTCGCACAGGCCCAATCGCATGTGAAACTCCCCACAAACCCCAGTAATACATGTACCCCGCTCGCACAGGGTCAGTCGCATGTGAAACTCCCCGCGAACCCCAGTTATACACGTACCCCGCTCGCACAGAGCCAATCGCGTGTGGAACTCCCCGCGAACCCCAGTAATACACGTACCCCGCTCGCACAGGGCTAGTCGCGTGTGAAACTCCCCGCGAACCCCAGAAATACACATACCCCACTCGCACAGGCCCAATCGCGTGTGAAACTCCCTGCGAAAACCCCAGGAATACACGTACCCCGCTCGCACAGGCCCAATCGCGTGTGAAACTCCCCGCGAACCCCAGAAATACACATACCCCACTCGCACAGGCCCAATCGCGTGTGAAACTCCCCGCGAAAACCCCAGAAATACACGTACCCCGCTCGCACAGAGCCAAGCACGTGTGAAACTCCCCGAGAACCCCAGAAATACACATACCCCACTCGCACAGGCCCAATCGCGTGTGAAACTCCCCGTGAACCCCAGTAATACACGTACCCCGCTCACACAGGCCCAATCGCATGTGAAACTCCCCGCGAACCCCAGTAATCCATGTACCCCACTCGCACAGGGCCAGTCGCGTGTGAAACTCCACGCGAACCCCAGTTATACACGTACCCCGCTCGCACAGAGCTAATCGTGTGTGAGACTCCCCGCGAACCCCAGTAATACACGTACCCCGCTCGCACAGGGCCAGTCGCGTGTGAAACTCCCCGCGAACCCCAGAAATACACGTACCCTGCTCGCACAGGCCCAATCGCGTGTGAAACTCCCCGCAAACCCCTGAAATACACGGACCCCGCTCGCACAGGCCCAATCGCGTGTGAAACTCCCCACGAACCCCAGTAATACACGTACCCCCCTTGCACAGTGCCAGTCGCGTGTGAAACTCCCCGTGAACCCCAGAAATACACGTACCCCGCTCGCACAGGCCCAATCGCGTGTGAAACTCCCCGCGAAAACCCCAGGAATACACGTACCCCGCTCGCACAGAGCCAAGCATGTGTGAAACTCCCCGCGAATCCCTGAAATAAACGGACCCCGCTCGCACAGGCCCAATCGCGTGTGAAACTCCCCGCGAACCCCAGAAATACACATACCCCGCTTGCACAGGCCCAATCGCGTGTGAAACTCCCCACAAACCCCAGTAATACACGTATCCCGCTTGCACAGGCCCAGTCGCGTGTGAAACTCCCCGTGAACCCCAGTAATACACGTACCCCGCTCACACAGGCCCAATCGCATGTGAAACTCCCCGCGAACCCCAGTAATCCATGTACCCCACTCGCACAGGGCCAGTCGCGTGTGAAACTCCCCGCGAACCCCAGTTATACACGTACCCCGCTCGCACAGAGCCAAGCACGTGTGAAACTCCCCACGAACCCCAGTAATACACGTATCCCGCTTGCACAGGGCCAGTCGCATGTGAAACTCCCCGCGAACCCCAGAAATACACGTACCCCGCTCGCACAGCCCCAATCGCGTGTGAAACTCCCCGCGAAAACCCCAGGAATACACGTACCCCGCTCGCACAGAGCCAAGCACGTGTGAAACTCCCCACAAATCCCTGAAATACACGGATCCCGCTCGCACAGGCCCAATCGCGTGTGAAACTCCCCGAGAACCCCAGAAATACACATACCCCACTCGCACAGGCCCAATCGCGTGTGAAACTCCCCACGAACCCCAGTAATACACGTACCCCGCTTGCACAGGGCCAGTCGCTTGTGAAACTCCCCGTGAACCCCAGTAATACACGTACCCCGCTCACACAGGCCCAATCGCATGTGAAACTCCCCGCGAACCCCAGTAATCCATGTACCCCACTCGCACAGGGCCAGTCGCGTGTGAAACTCCCTGCGAACCCCAGTTATACACGTACCCCGCTCCCACAGAGCTAATCGTGTGTGAGACTCCCCGCGAACCCCAGTAATACACGTACCCCGCTCGCACAGGGCCAGTCGCGTGTGAAACTCCCCGCGAACCCCAGAAATACACGTACCCCGCTCGCACAGGCCCAATCGCGAGTGAAACTCCCGGCGATAACCCCAGGAATACACGTACCCCGCTCGCACAGAGCCAATCACGTGTGAAACTCACCGTGAATCCCTGAAATACACGGACCCCGCTCGCACAGGCCCAATCGCGTGTGAAACTCCCCATGAACCTCAGAAAAACATGTACCCCACTCGCACAGGCCCAATTGCGTGTGAAACTCTCCGCGAACCCCAGTAATCCATGTACCCCACTCGCACAGGGCCAATCGCGTGTGAAAATCCCTGCGAACCCCAGTTATACACGTACCCCGCTCGCACAGAGCTAATCGCGTGTGAGACTCCCCGCGAACCCCAGTAATACACATATCCCGCTCGCACAGGGCCAGTCGCGTGTGAAACTCCCTGCGAACCCCAAAAATACACGTACCCCGCTCGCACAGGCCCAATCGCGTGTGAAACTCCCCCGCGAGCCCCAGAAAAACATGTACCCCGCTCGCACAGGCCCAATTGCGTGTGAAACTCTCAGCAAACCCCAGAAATACACGTACCCCGCTCGCACAGGCCCAATCGCGTGTGAAACTCCCCACAAACCCCAGTAATACATGCACCCCGCTCGCACAGGGTCAGTCGCATGTGAAACTCCCCGCGAACCCCAGTTATACACGTACCCCGCTCGCACAGAGCCAACCGCGTGTGGAACTCCCCACGAACCCCAGTAATACATGTACCCCGCTCGCACAGGGCTAGTCGCGTGTGAAACTCCCCGCGAACCCCAGAAATACACGTACCCCGCTCGCACAGGCCCAATCGCGTGTGAAACTCCCCGCAAACCCCTGAAATACACGGACCCCACTCGCACAGGCCCAATCGCGTGTGAAACTCCCCGCGAACCCCAGAAATAAACATACCCCACTCGCACAGGCCCAATCGCGTGTGAAACTCCCCACGAACCCCAGTAATACACGTACCCCGCTTGCACAGTGCCAGTCGCGTGTGAAACTCCCCGTGAACCCCAGAAATACACGTACCCCGCTCGCACAGGCCCAATCGCGTGTGAAACTCCCCACGAAAACCCTAGGAATACACGTACCCCGCTCGCACAGAGCCAAGCATGTGTGAAACTCCCCGCGAATCCCTGAAATACACGGACCCCGCTCGCACAGGCCCAATCGCGTGTGAAACTCCCCACAAACCCCAGTAATACATGTACCCCGCTCGCACAGGGTCAGTCGCATGTGAAACTCCCCACGAACCCCAGTTATACACGTACCCCGCTCGCACAGAGCCAATCGCGTGTGGAACTCCCTGCGAACCCCAGTAATACACGTACCCCGCTCGCACAGGGCTAGTCGCGTGTGAAACTCCCCGCGAACCCCAGAAATACACGTACCCCACTCGCACAGGCCCAATCGCGTGTAAAACTCCCTGCGAAAACCCCAGGAATACACGTACCCCGCTCGCACAGGCCCAATCGCGTGTGAAACTCCCCGCGAACCCCAGAAATACACATACCCCACTCGCACAGGCCCAATCGCGTGTGAAACTCCCCGCGAAAACCCCAGAAATACACGTACCCCGCTCGCACAGAGCCAAGCACGTGTGAAACTCCCTGCAAATCCCTGAAATACACGGACCCCGCTCGCACAGGCCCAATCGCGTGTGAAACTCCCCGAGAACCCCAGAAATACACATACCCCACTCGCACAGGCCCAATCGCGTGTGAAACTCCCCGTGAACCCCAGTAATACACGTACCCCGCTCACACAGGCCCAATCGCATGTGAAACTCCCCGCGAACCCCAGTAATCCATGTACCCCACTCGCACAGGGCCAGTCGCGTGTGAAACTCCACGCGAACCCCAGTTATACACGTACCCCGCTCGCACAGAGCTAATCGTGTGTGAGACTCCCCGCGAACCCCAGTAATACACGTACCCCGCTCGCACAGGGCCAGTCGCGTGTGAAACTCCCCGCGAACCCCAGAAATACACGTACCCCGCTCGCACAGGCCCAATCGCGTGTGAAACTCCCCGCGATAACCCCAGGAATACACGTACCCCGCTCGCACAGAGCCAAGCACGTGTGAAACTCCCCGCGAATCCCTGAAATACACGGACCCCGCTTGCACAGTGCCAGTCGCGTGTGAAACTCCCCGTGAACCCCAGAAATACACGTACCCCGCTCGCACAGGCCCAATCGCGTGTGAAACTCCCCACGAAAACCCTAGGAATACACGTACCCCGCTCGCACAGAGCCAAGCATGTGTGAAACTCCCCGCGAATCCCTGAAATACACGGACCCCGCTCGCACAGGCCCAATCGCGTGTGAAACTCCCCACAAACCCCAGTAATACATGTACCCCGCTCGCACAGGGTCAGTCGCATGTGAAACTCCCCACGAACCCCAGTTATACACGTACCCCGCTCGCACAGAGCCAATCGCGTGTGGAACTCCCTGCGAACCCCAGTAATACACGTACCCCGCTCGCACAGGGCTAGTCGCGTGTGAAACTCCCCGCGAACCCCAGAAATACACGTACCCCACTCGCACAGGCCCAATCGCGTGTAAAACTCCCTGCGAAAACCCCAGGAATACACGTACCCCGCTCGCACAGGCCCAATCGCGTGTGAAACTCCCCGCGAACCCCAGAAATACACATACCCCACTCGCACAGGCCCAATCGCGTGTGAAACTCCCCGCGAAAACCCCAGAAATACACGTACCCCGCTCGCACAGAGCCAAGCACGTGTGAAACTCCCTGCAAATCCCTGAAATACACGGACCCCGCTCGCACAGGCCCAATCGCGTGTGAAACTCCCCGAGAACCCCAGAAATACACATACCCCACTCGCACAGGCCCAATCGCGTGTGAAACTCCCCGTGAACCCCAGTAATACACGTACCCCGCTCACACAGGCCCAATCGCATGTGAAACTCCCCGCGAACCCCAGTAATCCATGTACCCCACTCGCACAGGGCCAGTCGCGTGTGAAACTCCACGCGAACCCCAGTTATACACGTACCCCGCTCGCACAGAGCTAATCGTGTGTGAGACTCCCCGCGAACCCCAGTAATACACGTACCCCGCTCGCACAGGGCCAGTCGCGTGTGAAACTCCCCGCGAACCCCAGAAATACACGTACCCCGCTCGCACAGGCCCAATCGCGTGTGAAACTCCCCGCGATAACCCCAGGAATACACGTACCCCGCTCGCACAGAGCCAAGCACGTGTGAAACTCCCCGCGAATCCCTGAAATACACGGACCCCGCTCGCACAGGCCCAATCGCGTGTGAAACTCCCCATGAACCCCAGAAAAACATGTACCCCGCTCACACAGGCCCAATTGCGTGTGAAACTCTCCGCAAACCCCAGAAATACACATACCCCGCTCGCACAGGCCCAATCGCGTGCAAAACTCCCCACAAACCCCAGTTATACACGTACCCCGCTCGCACAGAGCCAATCGCGTGTGGAACTCCCTGCGAACCCCAGTAATACACGTACCCCGCTCGCACAGGGCTAGTCGCGTGTGAAACTCCCCGCGAACCCCAGAAATACACGTACCCCGCTCGCACAGGCCCAATCGCGTGTGAAACTCCCTGAGAAAACCCCAGGAATACACGTACCCCGCTCGCACAGGCCCAAACGCGTGTGAAACTCCCCGCGAACACCTGAAATACACGGACCCCGCTCGCACAGGCCCAATCGCGTGTGAAACTCCCCGCAAACCCCAGAAATACACATACCCCACTCGCACAGGCTCAATCGCGTGTGAAACTCCCCACGAACACCAGTAATACACGTACCCCGCTCGCATAGGCCCAAAGTCGTGTGAAACTCCCCGCGAAAACCCCAGGAATACACGTACCCCGCTCGCATAGAGCCAAGCACGTGTGAAACTCCCCGCGAATCCCTGAAATACACGGACCCTGCTCGCACAGGCCCAATCGCGTGTGAAACTCCCCGCGAACCCCAGTTATACACGTACCCCACTTGCACAGAACCAATCGTGTGTGAGACTCCCCGTGAACCCCAGTAATACACGTACCCCGCTCGCACAGGGCCAGTCGCGTGTGAAACTCCCTGCGAACCCCAAAAATACACGTACCCCGCTCGCACAGGCCCAATCGGGTGTGAAACTCCCCCGCGAGCCCCAGAAAAACGTGTACCCCGCTCGCACATGCCCAATTGCGTGTGAAACTCTCCGCAAACCCCAGAAATACACGTACTCCGCTCGCACAGGCCCAATCGCGTGTGAAACTCCCCACAAACCCCAGTAATACATGTACCCCGCTCGCACAGGGTCAGTCGCATGTGAAACTCCCCGCGAACCCCAGTTATACACGTACCCCGCTCGCACAGAGCCAATCGCGTGTGGAACTCCCCGTGAACCCCAGTAATACACGTACCCCGCTCGCACAGGGCTAGTCGCGTGTGAAACTCCCCGCGAACCCCAGAAATACACGTACCCCGCTCGCACACGACCAATCGCGTGTGAAACTCCCCGCAAACCCCTGAAATACACGGACCCCGCTCGCACAGGCCCAATCGCGTGTGAAACTCCCCGCGAACCCCAGAAATACACATACCCCACTCGCACAGGCCCAATCGCGTGTGAAACTCCCCACGAACCCCAGTAATACACGTACCCCCCTTGCACAGTGCCAGTCGCGTGTGAAACTCCCCGTGAACCCCAGAAATACACGTACCCCGCTCGCACAGGCCCAATCGCGTGTGAAACTCCCCACGAAAACCCCAGGAATACACGTACCCCGCTCGCACAGAGCCAAGCATGTGTGAAACTCCCCGCGAATCCCTGAAATACACGGACCCCGCTCGCACAGGCCCAATCGCGTGTGAAACTACCCGCGAACCCCAGAAATACACATACCCCGCTTGCACAGGCCCAATCGCGTGTGAAACTCCCCACGAACCCCAGTAATACACGTATCCCGCTTGCACAGGCCCAGTCGCGTGTGAAACTCCCCGTGAACCCCAGTAATACACGTACCTCGCTCACACAGGCCCAATCGCATGTGAAACTCCCTGCGAACCCCAGTAATCCATGTACCCCACTCGCACAGGGCCAGTCGCGTGTGAAACTCCCCACGAACCCCAGTAATACACGTATCCCGCTTGCACAGGGCCAGTCGCGTGTGAAACTCCCCGCGAACCCCAGAAATACACGTACCCCGCTCGCACAGCCCCAGTCGCGTGTGAAACTCCCCACGAAAACCCCAGGAATACACGTACCCCGCTCGCACAGAGCCAAGCACGTGTGAAACTCCCCGCAAATCCCGGAAATACACGGACCCCGCTCGCACAGGCCCAATCGCGTGTGAAACTCCCCGAGAACCCCAGAAATACACATACCACACTCGCACAGGCCCAATCGCGTGTGAAACTCCCCACGAACCCCAGTAATACACGTACCCCGCTTGCACAGGGCCAGTCGCGTGTGAAACTCCCCGTGAACCCCAGTAATACACGTACCCCGCTCACACAGGCCCAATCGCATGTGAAACTCCCCGCGAACCCCAGTAATCCATGTACCCCACTCGCACAGGGCCAGTCGCGTGTGAAACTCCCCGCGAACCCCAGTTATACACGTACCCCGCTCGCACAGAGCTAATCGTGTGTGAGACTGCCCGCGAACCCCAGTCATACACGTACCCCGCTCACACAGGGCCAGTCGCGTGTGAAACTCCCCGCGAACCCCAGAAATACACGTACCCCGCTCGCACAGGCCCAATCGCGAGTGAAACTCCCGGCGATAACTCCAGGAATACACGTACCCCGCTCGCACAGAGCCAATCACGTGTGAAACTCCCAGTGAATCCCTGAAATACACGGACCCCGCTCGCACAGGCCCAATCGCGTGTGAAACTCCCCGAGAACCCCAGAAATACACATACCACACTCGCACAGGCCCAATCGCGTGTGAAACTCCCCACGAACCCCAGTAATACACGTACCCCGCTTGCACAGGGCCAGTCGCGTGTGAAACTCCCCGTGAACCCCAGTAATACACGTACCCCGCTCACACAGGCCCAATCGCATGTGAAACTCCCCACGAACCCCAGTTATCCATGTACCCCACTCGCACAGGGCCAGTCGCGTGTGAAACTCCCAGCGAACCCCAGTTATACACGTACCCCGCTCGCACAGAGCTAATCGTGTGTGAGACTGCCCGCGAACCCCAGTCATACACGTACCCCGCTCACACAGGGCCAGTCGCGTGTGAAACTCCCCGCGAACCCCAGAAATACACGTACCCCGCTCGCACAGGCCCAATCGCGAGTGAAACTCCCGGCGATAACTCCAGGAATACACGTATCCCGCTCGCACAGAGCCAATCACGTGTGAAACTCCCCGTGAATCCCTGAAATACACGGACCCCGCTCGCACAGGCCCAATCGCGTGTGAAACTCCCCACCAACCTCAGAAAAACATGTACCCCGCTCGCACAGGCCCAATTGCGTGTGAAACTCTCTGCGAACCCCAGTAATCCATGTACCCCACTCGCACAGGGCCAGTCGCGTGTGAAACTCCCTGCGAACCCCAGTTATACACGTACCCCGCTCGCACAGAGCTAATCGCGTGTGAGACTCCCCGCGAACCCCAGTAATACACGTACCCCGCTCGCACAAGGCCAGTCGCGTGTGAAACTCCCTGCGAACCCCAAAAATACACGTACCCCGCTCACACAGGCCCAATCGCGTGTGAAACTCCCCCGCGACCCCCAGAAAAACATGTACCCCGCTCGCACAGGCCCAATTGCGTGTGAAACTCTCCGCAAACCCCAGAAATACATGTACCCCGCTCGCACAGGGTCAGTCGCATGTGAAACTCCCCGCGAACCCCAGTTATACACGTACCCCGCTCGCACAGAGCCAATCGCGTGTGGAACTCCCCGTGAACCCCAGTAATACACGTACCCCGCTCGCACAGGGCTAGTCGCGTGTGAAACTCCCCGCGAACCCCAGAAATACACGTACCCCGCTCGCACACGACCAATCGCGTGTGAAACTCCCCGCAAACCCCTGAAATACACGGACCCCGCTCGCACAGGCCCAATCGCGTGTGAAACTCCCCGCGAACCCCAGAAATACACATACCCCACTCGCACAGGCCCAATCGCGTGTGAAACTCCCCACGAACCCCAGTAATACACGTACCCCCCTTGCACAGTGCCAGTCGCGTGTGAAACTCCCCGTGAACCCCAGAAATACACGTACCCCGCTCGCACAGGCCCAATCGCGTGTGAAACTCCCCGCGAAAACCCCAGGAATACACGTACCCCGCTCGCACAGAGCCAAGCATGTGTGAAACTCCCCGCGAATCCCTGAAATACACGGACCCCGCTCGCACAGGCCCAATCGCGTGTGAAACTCCCCGCGAACCCCAGAAATACACATACCCCGCTTGCACAGGCCCAATCGCGTGTGAAACTCCCCACGAACCCCAGTAATACACGTATCCCGCTTGCACAGGCCCAGTCGCGTGTGAAACTCCCCGTGAACCCCAGTAATACACGTACCTCGCTCACACAGGCCCAATCGCATGTGAAACTCCCTGCGAACCCCAGTAATCCATGTACCCCACTCGCACAGGGCCAGTCGCGTGTGAAACTCCCCACGAACCCCAGTAATACACGTATCCCGCTTGCACAGGGCCAGTCGCATGTGAAACTCCCCGCGAACCCCAGAAATACACGTACCCCGCTCGCACAGCCCCAATCGCGTGTGAAACACCCCACGAAAACCCCAGGAATACACGTACCCCGCTCGCACAGAGCCAAGCACGTGTGAAACTCCCCGCAAATCCCGGAAATACACGGACCCCGCTCGCACAGGCCCAATCGCGTGTGAAACTCCCCGAGAACCCCAGAAATACACATACCACACTCGCACAGGCCCAATCGCGTGTGAAACTCCCCACGAACCCCAGTAATACACGTACCCCGCTTGCACAGGGCCAGTCGCGTGTGAAACTCCCCGTGAACCCCAGTAATACACGTACCCCGCTCACACAGGCCCAATCGCATGTGAAACTCCCCGCGAACCCCAGTAATCCATGTACCCCACTCGCACAGGCCCAGTCGCGTGTGAAACTCCCCGCGAACCCCAGTTATACACGTACCCCGCTCGCACAGAGCTAATCGTGTGTGAGACTGCCCGCGAACCCCAGTCATACACGTAACCCGCTCACACAGGGCCAGTCGCGTGTGAAACTCCCCGCGAACCCCAGAAATACACGTACCCCGCTCGCACAGGCCCAATCGCGAGTGAAACTCCCGGCGATAACTCCAGGAATACACGTACCCCGCTCGCACAGAGCCAATCACGTGTGAAACTCCCTGTGAATCCCTGAAATACACGGACCCCGCTCGCACAGGCCCAATCGCGTGTGAAACTCCCCGAGAACCCCAGAAATACACATACCACACTCGCACAGGCCCAATCGCGTGTGAAACTCCCCACGAACCCCAGTAATACACGTACCCCGCTTGCACAGGGCCAGTCGCGTGTGAAACTCCCCGTGAACCCCAGTAATACACGTACCCCGCTCACACAGGCCCAATCGCATGTGAAACTCCCCACGAACCCCAGTTATCCATGTACCCCACTCGCACAGGGCCAGTCGCGTGTGAAACTCCCAGCGAACCCCAGTTATACACGTACCCCGCTCGCACAGAGCTAATCGTGTGTGAGACTGCCCGCGAACCCCAGTCATACACGTACCCCGCTCACACAGGGCCAGTCGCGTGTGAAACTCCCCGCGAACCCCAGAAATACACGTACCCCGCTCGCACAGGCCCAATCGCGAGTGAAACTCCCGGCGATAACTCCAGGAATACACGTATCCCGCTCGCACAGAGCCAATCACGTGTGAAACTCCCCGTGAATCCCTGAAATACACGGACCCCGCTCGCACAGGCCCAATCGCGTGTGAAACTCCCCACCAACCTCAGAAAAACATGTACCCCGCTCGCACAGGCCCAATTGCGTGTGAAACTCTCTGCGAACCCCAGTAATCCATGTACCCCACTCGCACAGGGCCAGTCGCGTGTGAAACTCCCTGCGAACCCCAGTTATACACGTACCCCGCTCGCACAGAGCTAATCGCGTGTGAGACTCCCCGCGAACCCCAGTAATACACGTACCCCGCTCGCACAGGGCCAGTCGCGTGTGAAACTCCCTGCGAACCCCAAAAATACACGTACCCCGCTCACACAGGCCCAATCGCGTGTGAAACTCCCCCGCGAGCCCCAGAAAAACATGTACCCCGCTCGCACAGGCCCAATTGCGTGTGAAACTCTCCGCAAACCCCAGAAATACACCTACACCGCCCGCACAGGCCCAATCGCGTGTGAAACTCCCCACAAACCCCAGTAATACATGTACCCTGCTCGCACAGGGTCAGTCGCATGTGAAACTCCCCACAAACCCCAGTAATACATGTACCCCGCTCGCACAGGGTCAGTCGCATGTGAAACTCCCCGCGAACCCCAGTTATACACGTACCCCGCTCGCACAGAGCCAATCGTGTGTGAAACTCCCCGCGAACCCCAGAAATACACGTACCCCGCTCGCACAGGCCCAATCGCTTGTGAAACTCCCCGCGAACCCCAGAAATACACATACCCCACTCGCACAGGCCCAATCGCGTGTGAAACTCCCCACGAACCCCAGTAATACACGTACCCCGCTTGCACAGTGCCAGTCGCGTGTGAAACTCCCCGTGAACCCCAGAAATACACGTACCCCGCTCGCACAGGCCCAATCGCGTGTGAAACTCCCCGCGAAAACCCCAGGAATACACGTACCCCGCTCGCACAGAGCCAAGCATGTGTGAAACTCCCCGCGAATCCCTGAAATACACGGACCCCGCTCGCACAGGCCCAATCGCGTGTGAAACTCCCCGCGAACCCCAGAAATACACATACCCCGCTTGCACAGGCCCAATCGCGTGTGAAACTCCCCACGAACCCCAGTAATACACGTACCCCGCTTGCACAGGCCCAGTCGCGTGTGAAACTCCCCGTGAACCCCAGTAATACACGTACCCCGCTCACACAGGCCCAATCGCATGTGAAACTCCCCGCGAACCCCAGTAATCCATGTACCCCACTCGCACAGGGCCAGTCGCGTGTGAAACTCCCCGCGAACCCCAGTTATACACGTACCCCGCTCGCACAGAGCCAAGCACGTGTGAAACTCCCCACGAACCCCAGTAATACACGTATCCCACTTGCACAGGGCCAGTCGCGTGTGAAACTCCCCGCGAACCCCAGAAATACACATACCCCGCTCGCACAGGCCCAATCGCGTGTGAAACTCCCCGCGAAAACCCCAGGAATACACGTACCCCGCTCGCACAGAGCCAAGCACGTGTGAAACTCCCCACGAACCCCAGTAATACACGGACCCCGCTCGCACAGCCTCAATCGCGTGTGAAACTCCCCGAGAACCCCAGAAATACACATACCCCACTCGCACAGGCCCAATCGCGTGTGAAACTCCCCACGAACCCCAGTAATACACGTACCCCGCTTGCACAGGGCCAGTCGCGTGTGAAATTCCCCGTGAACCCCAGTAATACACGTACCCCGCTCACACAGGCCCAATCGCATGTGAAACTCTCCGCGAACCCCAGTAATCCATGTACCCCACTCGCACAGGGCCAGTCGCGTGTGAAACTCCCCGCGAACCCCAGTTATACACGTACCCCGCTCGCACAGAGCTAATCGTGTGTGAGACTGCCCGCGAACCCCAGTCATACACGTACCCCGCTCACACAGGGCCAGTCGCATGTGAAACTCCCCGCGAACCCCAGAAATACACGTACCCCGCTCGCACAGCCCCAATCGCGTGTGAAACACCCCACGAAAACCCCAGGAATACACGTACCCCGCTCGCACAGAGCCAAGCACGTGTGAAACTCCCCGCAAATCCCGGAAATACACGGACCCCGCTCGCACAGGCCCAATCGCGTGTGAAACTCCCCGAGAACCCCAGAAATACACATACCACACTCGCACAGGCCCAATCGCGTGTGAAACTCCCCACGAACCCCAGTAATACACGTACCCCGCTTGCACAGGGCCAGTCGCGTGTGAAACTCCCCGTGAACCCCAGTAATACACGTACCCCGCTCACACAGGCCCAATCGCATGTGAAACTCCCCGCGAACCCCAGTAATCCATGTACCCCACTCGCACAGGCCCAGTCGCGTGTGAAACTCCCCGCGAACCCCAGTTATACACGTACCCCGCTCGCACAGAGCTAATCGTGTGTGAGACTGCCCGCGAACCCCAGTCATACACGTAACCCGCTCACACAGGGCCAGTCGCGTGTGAAACTCCCCGCGAACCCCAGAAATACACGTACCCCGCTCGCACAGGCCCAATCGCGAGTGAAACTCCCGGCGATAACTCCAGGAATACACGTACCCCGCTCGCACAGAGCCAATCACGTGTGAAACTCCCTGTGAATCCCTGAAATACACGGACCCCGCTCGCACAGGCCCAATCGCGTGTGAAACTCCCCGAGAACCCCAGAAATACACATACCACACTCGCACAGGCCCAATCGCGTGTGAAACTCCCCACGAACCCCAGTAATACACGTACCCCGCTTGCACAGGGCCAGTCGCGTGTGAAACTCCCCGTGAACCCCAGTAATACACGTACCCCGCTCACACAGGCCCAATCGCATGTGAAACTCCCCACGAACCCCAGTTATCCATGTACCCCACTCGCACAGGGCCAGTCGCGTGTGAAACTCCCAGCGAACCCCAGTTATACACGTACCCCGCTCGCACAGAGCTAATCGTGTGTGAGACTGCCCGCGAACCCCAGTCATACACGTACCCCGCTCACACAGGGCCAGTCGCGTGTGAAACTCCCCGCGAACCCCAGAAATACACGTACCCCGCTCGCACAGGCCCAATCGCGAGTGAAACTCCCGGCGATAACTCCAGGAATACACGTATCCCGCTCGCACAGAGCCAATCACGTGTGAAACTCCCCGTGAATCCCTGAAATACACGGACCCCGCTCGCACAGGCCCAATCGCGTGTGAAACTCCCCACCAACCTCAGAAAAACATGTACCCCGCTCGCACAGGCCCAATTGCGTGTGAAACTCTCTGCGAACCCCAGTAATCCATGTACCCCACTCGCACAGGGCCAGTCGCGTGTGAAACTCCCTGCGAACCCCAGTTATACACGTACCCCGCTCGCACAGAGCTAATCGCGTGTGAGACTCCCCGCGAACCCCAGTAATACACGTACCCCGCTCGCACAGGGCCAGTCGCGTGTGAAACTCCCTGCGAACCCCAAAAATACACGTACCCCGCTCACACAGGCCCAATCGCGTGTGAAACTCCCCCGCGAGCCCCAGAAAAACATGTACCCCGCTCGCACAGGCCCAATTGCGTGTGAAACTCTCCGCAAACCCCAGAAATACACCTACACCGCCCGCACAGGCCCAATCGCGTGTGAAACTCCCCACAAACCCCAGTAATACATGTACCCTGCTCGCACAGGGTCAGTCGCATGTGAAACTCCCCACAAACCCCAGTAATACATGTACCCCGCTCGCACAGGGTCAGTCGCATGTGAAACTCCCCGCGAACCCCAGTTATACACGTACCCCGCTCGCACAGAGCCAATCGTGTGTGGAACTCCCCGCGAACCCCAGTAATACACGTACCCCGCTCGCACAGGGCTAGTCGCGTGTGAAACTCCCCGCGAACCCCAGAAATACACGTACCCCGCTCGCACAGGCCCAATCGCTTGTGAAACTCCCCGCGAACCCCAGAAATACACATACCCCACTCGCACAGGCCCAATCGCGTGTGAAACTCCCCACGAACCCCAGTAATACACGTACCCCGCTTGCACAGTGCCAGTCGCGTGTGAAACTCCCCGTGAACCCCAGAAATACACGTACCCCGCTCGCACAGGCCCAATCGCGTGTGAAACTCCCCGCGAAAACCCCAGGAATACACGTACCCCGCTCGCACAGAGCCAAGCATGTGTGAAACTCCCCGCGAATCCCTGAAATACACGGACCCCGCTCGCACAGGCCCAATCGCGTGTGAAACTCCCCGCGAACCCCAGAAATACACATACCCCGCTTGCACAGGCCCAATCGCGTGTGAAACTCCCCACGAACCCCAGTAATACACGTACCCCGCTTGCACAGGCCCAGTCGCGTGTGAAACTCCCCGTGAACCCCAGTAATACACGTACCCCGCTCACACAGGCCCAATCGCATGTGAAACTCCCCGCGAACCCCAGTAATCCATGTACCCCACTCGCACAGGGCCAGTCGCGTGTGAAACTCCCCGCGAACCCCAGTTATACACGTACCCCGCTCGCACAGAGCCAAGCACGTGTGAAACTCCCCACGAACCCCAGTAATACACGTATCCCACTTGCACAGGGCCAGTCGCGTGTGAAACTCCCCGCGAACCCCAGAAATACACATACCCCGCTCGCACAGGCCCAATCGCGTGTGAAACTCCCCGCGAAAACCCCAGGAATACACGTACCCCGCTCGCACAGAGCCAAGCACGTGTGAAACTCCCCACGAACCCCAGTAATACACGGACCCCGCTCGCACAGCCTCAATCGCGTGTGAAACTCCCCGAGAACCCCAGAAATACACATACCCCACTCGCACAGGCCCAATCGCGTGTGAAACTCCCCACGAACCCCAGTAATACACGTACCCCGCTTGCACAGGGCCAGTCGCGTGTGAAATTCCCCGTGAACCCCAGTAATACACGTACCCCGCTCACACAGGCCCAATCGCATGTGAAACTCTCCGCGAACCCCAGTAATCCATGTACCCCACTCGCACAGGGCCAGTCGCGTGTGAAACTCCCCGCGAACCCCAGTTATACACGTACCCCGCTCGCACAGAGCTAATCGTGTGTGAGACTGCCCGCGAACCCCAGTCATACACGTACCCCGCTCACACAGGGCCAGTCGCGTGTGAAACTCCCCGCGAACCCCAGAAATACACGTACCCCGCTCGCACAGGCCCAATCGCGAGTGAAACTCCCGGCGATAACCCCAGGAATACACGTACCCCGCTCGCACAGAGCCAATCACGTGTGAAACTCCCCGTGAATCCCTGAAATACACGGACCACGCTCGCACAGGCCCAATCGCGTGTGAAACTCTCCACCAACCTCAGAAAAACATGTACCCCGCTCGCACAGGCCCAATTGCGTGTGAAACTCTCCGCGAACCCCAGTAATCCATGTACCCCACTCGCACAGGGCCAGTCGCGTGTGAAACTCCCTGCGAACCCCAGTTATACACGTACCCCGCTCGCACAGAGCTAATCGCGTGTGAGACTCCCCGCGAACCCCAGTAATACACGTACCCCGCTCGCACAGGGCCAGTCGCGTGTGAAACTCCCTGCGAACCCCAAAAATACACGTACCCCGCTCGCACAGGCCCAATCGCGTGTGAAACTCCCCCGCGAGCCCCAGAAAAACATGTACCCCGCTCGCACAGGCCCAATTGCGTGTGAAACTCTCCGCAAACCCCAGAAATACACGTACCCCGCTCGCACAGGCCCAATCGCGTGTGAAACTCCCCACAAACCCCAGTAATACATGTACCCCGCTCGCACAGGGTCAGTCGCATGTGAAACTCCCCGCGAACCCCAGTTATACACGTACCCCGCTCGCACAGAGCCAATCGCGTGTGGAACTCCCCGCGAACCCCAGTAATACATGTACCCCGCTCGCACAGGGCTAGTCGCGTGTGAAACTCCCCGCGAACCCCAGAAATACACGTACCCCGCTCGCACAGGCCCAATCGCGTGTGAAACTCCCCGCAAACCCCTGAAATACACGGACCCCACTCGCACAGGCCCAATCGCATGTGAAACTCCCCGCGAACCCCAGAAATACACATACCCCACTCGCACAGGCCCAATCGCGTGTGAAACTCCCCACGAACCCCAGTAATACACGTACCCCGCTTGCACAGTGCCAGTCGCGTGTGAAACTCCCCGTGAACCCCAGAAATACACGTACCCCGCTCGCACAGGCCCAATCGTGTGTGGAAAACCCCAGGAATACACGTACCCCGCTCACACAGAGCCAAGCATGTGTGAAACTCCCCGCGAATCCCTGAAATACACGGACCCCGCTCGCACAGGCCCAATCGCATGTGAAACTCCCCGCGAACCCCAGAAATACACATACCCCGCTTGCACAGGCCCAATCGCGTGTGAAACTCCCCACGAACCCCAGTAATACACGTACCCCGCTTGCACAGGCCCTGTCGCGTGTGAAACTCCCCATGAACCCCAGTAATACACGTACCCCGCTCACACAGGCCCAATCGCATGTGAAACTCCCCGCGAACCCCAGTAATCCATGTACCCCACTCGCACAGGGCCAGTCGCATGTGAAACTCCCCGCGAACCCCAGAAATACACGTACCCCGCTCGCACAGCCCCAATCGCGTGTGAAACACCCCACGAAAACCCCAGGAATACACGTACCCCGCTCGCACAGAGCCAAGCACGTGTGAAACTCCCCGCAAATCCCGGAAATACACGGACCCCGCTCGCACAGGCCCAATCGCGTGTGAAACTCCCCGAGAACCCCAGAAATACACATACCACACTCGCACAGGCCCAATCGCGTGTGAAACTCCCCACGAACCCCAGTAATACACGTACCCCGCTTGCACAGGGCCAGTCGCGTGTGAAACTCCCCGTGAACCCCAGTAATACACGTACCCCGCTCACACAGGCCCAATCGCATGTGAAACTCCCCGCGAACCCCAGTAATCCATGTACCCCACTCGCACAGGCCCAGTCGCGTGTGAAACTCCCCGCGAACCCCAGTTATACACGTACCCCGCTCGCACAGAGCTAATCGTGTGTGAGACTGCCCGCGAACCCCAGTCATACACGTAACCCGCTCACACAGGGCCAGTCGCGTGTGAAACTCCCCGCGAACCCCAGAAATACACGTACCCCGCTCGCACAGGCCCAATCGCGAGTGAAACTCCCGGCGATAACTCCAGGAATACACGTACCCCGCTCGCACAGAGCCAATCACGTGTGAAACTCCCTGTGAATCCCTGAAATACACGGACCCCGCTCGCACAGGCCCAATCGCGTGTGAAACTCCCCGAGAACCCCAGAAATACACATACCACACTCGCACAGGCCCAATCGCGTGTGAAACTCCCCACGAACCCCAGTAATACACGTACCCCGCTTGCACAGGGCCAGTCGCGTGTGAAACTCCCCGTGAACCCCAGTAATACACGTACCCCGCTCACACAGGCCCAATCGCATGTGAAACTCCCCACGAACCCCAGTTATCCATGTACCCCACTCGCACAGGGCCAGTCGCGTGTGAAACTCCCAGCGAACCCCAGTTATACACGTACCCCGCTCGCACAGAGCTAATCGTGTGTGAGACTGCCCGCGAACCCCAGTCATACACGTACCCCGCTCACACAGGGCCAGTCGCGTGTGAAACTCCCCGCGAACCCCAGAAATACACGTACCCCGCTCGCACAGGCCCAATCGCGAGTGAAACTCCCGGCGATAACTCCAGGAATACACGTATCCCGCTCGCACAGAGCCAATCACGTGTGAAACTCCCCGTGAATCCCTGAAATACACGGACCCCGCTCGCACAGGCCCAATCGCGTGTGAAACTCCCCACCAACCTCAGAAAAACATGTACCCCGCTCGCACAGGCCCAATTGCGTGTGAAACTCTCTGCGAACCCCAGTAATCCATGTACCCCACTCGCACAGGGCCAGTCGCGTGTGAAACTCCCTGCGAACCCCAGTTATACACGTACCCCGCTCGCACAGAGCTAATCGCGTGTGAGACTCCCCGCGAACCCCAGTAATACACGTACCCCGCTCGCACAGGGCCAGTCGCGTGTGAAACTCCCTGCGAACCCCAAAAATACACGTACCCCGCTCACACAGGCCCAATCGCGTGTGAAACTCCCCCGCGAGCCCCAGAAAAACATGTACCCCGCTCGCACAGGCCCAATTGCGTGTGAAACTCTCCGCAAACCCCAGAAATACACCTACACCGCCCGCACAGGCCCAATCGCGTGTGAAACTCCCCACAAACCCCAGTAATACATGTACCCTGCTCGCACAGGGTCAGTCGCATGTGAAACTCCCCACAAACCCCAGTAATACATGTACCCCGCTCGCACAGGGTCAGTCGCATGTGAAACTCCCCGCGAACCCCAGTTATACACGTACCCCGCTCGCACAGAGCCAATCGTGTGTGGAACTCCCCGCGAACCCCAGTAATACACGTACCCCGCTCGCACAGGGCTAGTCGCGTGTGAAACTCCCCGCGAACCCCAGAAATACACGTACCCCGCTCGCACAGGCCCAATCGCTTGTGAAACTCCCCGCGAACCCCAGAAATACACATACCCCACTCGCACAGGCCCAATCGCGTGTGAAACTCCCCACGAACCCCAGTAATACACGTACCCCGCTTGCACAGTGCCAGTCGCGTGTGAAACTCCCCGTGAACCCCAGAAATACACGTACCCCGCTCGCACAGGCCCAATCGCGTGTGAAACTCCCCGCGAAAACCCCAGGAATACACGTACCCCGCTCGCACAGAGCCAAGCATGTGTGAAACTCCCCGCGAATCCCTGAAATACACGGACCCCGCTCGCACAGGCCCAATCGCGTGTGAAACTCCCCGCGAACCCCAGAAATACACATACCCCGCTTGCACAGGCCCAATCGCGTGTGAAACTCCCCACGAACCCCAGTAATACACGTACCCCGCTTGCACAGGCCCAGTCGCGTGTGAAACTCCCCGTGAACCCCAGTAATACACGTACCCCGCTCACACAGGCCCAATCGCATGTGAAACTCCCCGCGAACCCCAGTAATCCATGTACCCCACTCGCACAGGGCCAGTCGCGTGTGAAACTCCCCGCGAACCCCAGTTATACACGTACCCCGCTCGCACAGAGCCAAGCACGTGTGAAACTCCCCACGAACCCCAGTAATACACGTATCCCACTTGCACAGGGCCAGTCGCGTGTGAAACTCCCCGCGAACCCCAGAAATACACATACCCCGCTCGCACAGGCCCAATCGCGTGTGAAACTCCCCGCGAAAACCCCAGGAATACACGTACCCCGCTCGCACAGAGCCAAGCACGTGTGAAACTCCCCACGAACCCCAGTAATACACGGACCCCGCTCGCACAGCCTCAATCGCGTGTGAAACTCCCCGAGAACCCCAGAAATACACATACCCCACTCGCACAGGCCCAATCGCGTGTGAAACTCCCCACGAACCCCAGTAATACACGTACCCCGCTTGCACAGGGCCAGTCGCGTGTGAAATTCCCCGTGAACCCCAGTAATACACGTACCCCGCTCACACAGGCCCAATCGCATGTGAAACTCTCCGCGAACCCCAGTAATCCATGTACCCCACTCGCACAGGGCCAGTCGCGTGTGAAACTCCCCGCGAACCCCAGTTATACACGTACCCCGCTCGCACAGAGCTAATCGTGTGTGAGACTGCCCGCGAACCCCAGTCATACACGTACCCCGCTCACACAGGGCCAGTCGCATGTGAAACTCCCCGCGAACCCCAGAAATACACGTACCCCGCTCGCACAGCCCCAATCGCGTGTGAAACACCCCACGAAAACCCCAGGAATACACGTACCCCGCTCGCACAGAGCCAAGCACGTGTGAAACTCCCCGCAAATCCCGGAAATACACGGACCCCGCTCGCACAGGCCCAATCGCGTGTGAAACTCCCCGAGAACCCCAGAAATACACATACCACACTCGCACAGGCCCAATCGCGTGTGAAACTCCCCACGAACCCCAGTAATACACGTACCCCGCTTGCACAGGGCCAGTCGCGTGTGAAACTCCCCGTGAACCCCAGTAATACACGTACCCCGCTCACACAGGCCCAATCGCATGTGAAACTCCCCGCGAACCCCAGTAATCCATGTACCCCACTCGCACAGGCCCAGTCGCGTGTGAAACTCCCCGCGAACCCCAGTTATACACGTACCCCGCTCGCACAGAGCTAATCGTGTGTGAGACTGCCCGCGAACCCCAGTCATACACGTAACCCGCTCACACAGGGCCAGTCGCGTGTGAAACTCCCCGCGAACCCCAGAAATACACGTACCCCGCTCGCACAGGCCCAATCGCGAGTGAAACTCCCGGCGATAACTCCAGGAATACACGTACCCCGCTCGCACAGAGCCAATCACGTGTGAAACTCCCTGTGAATCCCTGAAATACACGGACCCCGCTCGCACAGGCCCAATCGCGTGTGAAACTCCCCGAGAACCCCAGAAATACACATACCACACTCGCACAGGCCCAATCGCGTGTGAAACTCCCCACGAACCCCAGTAATACACGTACCCCGCTTGCACAGGGCCAGTCGCGTGTGAAACTCCCCGTGAACCCCAGTAATACACGTACCCCGCTCACACAGGCCCAATCGCATGTGAAACTCCCCACGAACCCCAGTTATCCATGTACCCCACTCGCACAGGGCCAGTCGCGTGTGAAACTCCCAGCGAACCCCAGTTATACACGTACCCCGCTCGCACAGAGCTAATCGTGTGTGAGACTGCCCGCGAACCCCAGTCATACACGTACCCCGCTCACACAGGGCCAGTCGCGTGTGAAACTCCCCGCGAACCCCAGAAATACACGTACCCCGCTCGCACAGGCCCAATCGCGAGTGAAACTCCCGGCGATAACTCCAGGAATACACGTATCCCGCTCGCACAGAGCCAATCACGTGTGAAACTCCCCGTGAATCCCTGAAATACACGGACCCCGCTCGCACAGGCCCAATCGCGTGTGAAACTCCCCACCAACCTCAGAAAAACATGTACCCCGCTCGCACAGGCCCAATTGCGTGTGAAACTCTCTGCGAACCCCAGTAATCCATGTACCCCACTCGCACAGGGCCAGTCGCGTGTGAAACTCCCTGCGAACCCCAGTTATACACGTACCCCGCTCGCACAGAGCTAATCGCGTGTGAGACTCCCCGCGAACCCCAGTAATACACGTACCCCGCTCGCACAGGGCCAGTCGCGTGTGAAACTCCCTGCGAACCCCAAAAATACACGTACCCCGCTCACACAGGCCCAATCGCGTGTGAAACTCCCCCGCGAGCCCCAGAAAAACATGTACCCCGCTCGCACAGGCCCAATTGCGTGTGAAACTCTCCGCAAACCCCAGAAATACACCTACACCGCCCGCACAGGCCCAATCGCGTGTGAAACTCCCCACAAACCCCAGTAATACATGTACCCTGCTCGCACAGGGTCAGTCGCATGTGAAACTCCCCACAAACCCCAGTAATACATGTACCCCGCTCGCACAGGGTCAGTCGCATGTGAAACTCCCCGCGAACCCCAGTTATACACGTACCCCGCTCGCACAGAGCCAATCGTGTGTGGAACTCCCCGCGAACCCCAGTAATACACGTACCCCGCTCGCACAGGGCTAGTCGCGTGTGAAACTCCCCGCGAACCCCAGAAATACACGTACCCCGCTCGCACAGGCCCAATCGCTTGTGAAACTCCCCGCGAACCCCAGAAATACACATACCCCACTCGCACAGGCCCAATCGCGTGTGAAACTCCCCACGAACCCCAGTAATACACGTATCCCACTTGCACAGGGCCAGTCGCGTGTGAAACTCCCCGCGAACCCCAGAAATACACATACCCCGCTCGCACAGGCCCAATCGCGTGTGAAACTCCCCGCGAAAACCCCAGGAATACACGTACCCCGCTCGCACAGAGCCAAGCACGTGTGAAACTCCCCACGAACCCCAGTAATACACGGACCCCGCTCGCACAGCCTCAATCGCGTGTGAAACTCCCCGAGAACCCCAGAAATACACATACCCCACTCGCACAGGCCCAATCGCGTGTGAAACTCCCCACGAACCCCAGTAATACACGTACCCCGCTTGCACAGGGCCAGTCGCGTGTGAAATTCCCCGTGAACCCCAGTAATACACGTACCCCGCTCACACAGGCCCAATCGCATGTGAAACTCTCCGCGAACCCCAGTAATCCATGTACCCCACTCGCACAGGGCCAGTCGCGTGTGAAACTCCCCGCGAACCCCAGTTATACACGTACCCCGCTCGCACAGAGCTAATCGTGTGTGAGACTGCCCGCGAACCCCAGTCATACACGTACCCCGCTCACACAGGGCCAGTCGCATGTGAAACTCCCCGCGAACCCCAGAAATACACGTACCCCGCTCGCACAGCCCCAATCGCGTGTGAAACACCCCACGAAAACCCCAGGAATACACGTACCCCGCTCGCACAGAGCCAAGCACGTGTGAAACTCCCCGCAAATCCCGGAAATACACGGACCCCGCTCGCACAGGCCCAATCGCGTGTGAAACTCCCCGAGAACCCCAGAAATACACATACCACACTCGCACAGGCCCAATCGCGTGTGAAACTCCCCACGAACCCCAGTAATACACGTACCCCGCTTGCACAGGGCCAGTCGCGTGTGAAACTCCCCGTGAACCCCAGTAATACACGTACCCCGCTCACACAGGCCCAATCGCATGTGAAACTCCCCGCGAACCCCAGTAATCCATGTACCCCACTCGCACAGGCCCAGTCGCGTGTGAAACTCCCCGCGAACCCCAGTTATACACGTACCCCGCTCGCACAGAGCTAATCGTGTGTGAGACTGCCCGCGAACCCCAGTCATACACGTAACCCGCTCACACAGGGCCAGTCGCGTGTGAAACTCCCCGCGAACCCCAGAAATACACGTACCCCGCTCGCACAGGCCCAATCGCGAGTGAAACTCCCGGCGATAACTCCAGGAATACACGTACCCCGCTCGCACAGAGCCAATCACGTGTGAAACTCCCTGTGAATCCCTGAAATACACGGACCCCGCTCGCACAGGCCCAATCGCGTGTGAAACTCCCCGAGAACCCCAGAAATACACATACCACACTCGCACAGGCCCAATCGCGTGTGAAACTCCCCACGAACCCCAGTAATACACGTACCCCGCTTGCACAGGGCCAGTCGCGTGTGAAACTCCCCGTGAACCCCAGTAATACACGTACCCCGCTCACACAGGCCCAATCGCATGTGAAACTCCCCACGAACCCCAGTTATCCATGTACCCCACTCGCACAGGGCCAGTCGCGTGTGAAACTCCCAGCGAACCCCAGTTATACACGTACCCCGCTCGCACAGAGCTAATCGTGTGTGAGACTGCCCGCGAACCCCAGTCATACACGTACCCCGCTCACACAGGGCCAGTCGCGTGTGAAACTCCCCGCGAACCCCAGAAATACACGTACCCCGCTCGCACAGGCCCAATCGCGAGTGAAACTCCCGGCGATAACTCCAGGAATACACGTATCCCGCTCGCACAGAGCCAATCACGTGTGAAACTCCCCGTGAATCCCTGAAATACACGGACCCCGCTCGCACAGGCCCAATCGCGTGTGAAACTCCCCACCAACCTCAGAAAAACATGTACCCCGCTCGCACAGGCCCAATTGCGTGTGAAACTCTCTGCGAACCCCAGTAATCCATGTACCCCACTCGCACAGGGCCAGTCGCGTGTGAAACTCCCTGCGAACCCCAGTTATACACGTACCCCGCTCGCACAGAGCTAATCGCGTGTGAGACTCCCCGCGAACCCCAGTAATACACGTACCCCGCTCGCACAGGGCCAGTCGCGTGTGAAACTCCCTGCGAACCCCAAAAATACACGTACCCCGCTCACACAGGCCCAATCGCGTGTGAAACTCCCCCGCGAGCCCCAGAAAAACATGTACCCCGCTCGCACAGGCCCAATTGCGTGTGAAACTCTCCGCAAACCCCAGAAATACACCTACACCGCCCGCACAGGCCCAATCGCGTGTGAAACTCCCCACAAACCCCAGTAATACATGTACCCTGCTCGCACAGGGTCAGTCGCATGTGAAACTCCCCACAAACCCCAGTAATACATGTACCCCGCTCGCACAGGGTCAGTCGCATGTGAAACTCCCCGCGAACCCCAGTTATACACGTACCCCGCTCGCACAGAGCCAATCGTGTGTGGAACTCCCCGCGAACCCCAGTAATACACGTACCCCGCTCGCACAGGGCTAGTCGCGTGTGAAACTCCCCGCGAACCCCAGAAATACACGTACCCCGCTCGCACAGGCCCAATCGCTTGTGAAACTCCCCGCGAACCCCAGAAATACACATACCCCACTCGCACAGGCCCAATCGCGTGTGAAACTCCCCACGAACCCCAGTAATACACGTACCCCGCTTGCACAGTGCCAGTCGCGTGTGAAACTCCCCGTGAACCCCAGAAATACACGTACCCCGCTCGCACAGGCCCAATCGCGTGTGAAACTCCCCGCGAAAACCCCAGGAATACACGTACCCCGCTCGCACAGAGCCAAGCATGTGTGAAACTCCCCGCGAATCCCTGAAATACACGGACCCCGCTCGCACAGGCCCAATCGCGTGTGAAACTCCCCGCGAACCCCAGAAATACACATACCCCGCTTGCACAGGCCCAATCGCGTGTGAAACTCCCCACGAACCCCAGTAATACACGTACCCCGCTTGCACAGGCCCAGTCGCGTGTGAAACTCCCCGTGAACCCCAGTAATACACGTACCCCGCTCACACAGGCCCAATCGCATGTGAAACTCCCCGCGAACCCCAGTAATCCATGTACCCCACTCGCACAGGGCCAGTCGCGTGTGAAACTCCCCGCGAACCCCAGTTATACACGTACCCCGCTCGCACAGAGCCAAGCACGTGTGAAACTCCCCACGAACCCCAGTAATACACGTATCCCACTTGCACAGGGCCAGTCGCGTGTGAAACTCCCCGCGAACCCCAGAAATACACATACCCCGCTCGCACAGGCCCAATCGCGTGTGAAACTCCCCGCGAAAACCCCAGGAATACACGTACCCCGCTCGCACAGAGCCAAGCACGTGTGAAACTCCCCACGAACCCCAGTAATACACGGACCCCGCTCGCACAGCCTCAATCGCGTGTGAAACTCCCCGAGAACCCCAGAAATACACATACCCCACTCGCACAGGCCCAATCGCGTGTGAAACTCCCCACGAACCCCAGTAATACACGTACCCCGCTTGCACAGGGCCAGTCGCGTGTGAAATTCCCCGTGAACCCCAGTAATACACGTACCCCGCTCACACAGGCCCAATCGCATGTGAAACTCTCCGCGAACCCCAGTAATCCATGTACCCCACTCGCACAGGGCCAGTCGCGTGTGAAACTCCCCGCGAACCCCAGTTATACACGTACCCCGCTCGCACAGAGCTAATCGTGTGTGAGACTGCCCGCGAACCCCAGTCATACACGTACCCCGCTCACACAGGGCCAGTCGCGTGTGAAACTCCCCGCGAACCCCAGAAATACACGTACCCCGCTCGCACAGGCCCAATCGCGAGTGAAACTCCCGGCGATAACCCCAGGAATACACGTACCCCGCTCGCACAGAGCCAATCACGTGTGAAACTCCCCGTGAATCCCTGAAATACACGGACCACGCTCGCACAGGCCCAATCGCGTGTGAAACTCTCCACCAACCTCAGAAAAACATGTACCCCGCTCGCACAGGCCCAATTGCGTGTGAAACTCTCCGCGAACCCCAGTAATCCATGTACCCCACTCGCACAGGGCCAGTCGCGTGTGAAACTCCCTGCGAACCCCAGTTATACACGTACCCCGCTCGCACAGAGCTAATCGCGTGTGAGACTCCCCGCGAACCCCAGTAATACACGTACCCCGCTCGCACAGGGCCAGTCGCGTGTGAAACTCCCTGCGAACCCCAAAAATACACGTACCCCGCTCGCACAGGCCCAATCGCGTGTGAAACTCCCCCGCGAGCCCCAGAAAAACATGTACCCCGCTCGCACAGGCCCAATTGCGTGTGAAACTCTCCGCAAACCCCAGAAATACACGTACCCCGCTCGCACAGGCCCAATCGCGTGTGAAACTCCCCACAAACCCCAGTAATACATGTACCCCGCTCGCACAGGGTCAGTCGCATGTGAAACTCCCCGCGAACCCCAGTTATACACGTACCCCGCTCGCACAGAGCCAATCGCGTGTGGAACTCCCCGCGAACCCCAGTAATACATGTACCCCGCTCGCACAGGGCTAGTCGCGTGTGAAACTCCCCGCGAACCCCAGAAATACACGTACCCCGCTCGCACAGGCCCAATCGCGTGTGAAACTCCCCGCAAACCCCTGAAATACACGGACCCCACTCGCACAGGCCCAATCGCATGTGAAACTCCCCGCGAACCCCAGAAATACACATACCCCACTCGCACAGGCCCAATCGCGTGTGAAACTCCCCACGAACCCCAGTAATACACGTACCCCGCTTGCACAGTGCCAGTCGCGTGTGAAACTCCCCGTGAACCCCAGAAATACACGTACCCCGCTCGCACAGGCCCAATCGTGTGTGGAAAACCCCAGGAATACACGTACCCCGCTCACACAGAGCCAAGCATGTGTGAAACTCCCCGCGAATCCCTGAAATACACGGACCCCGCTCGCACAGGCCCAATCGCATGTGAAACTCCCCGCGAACCCCAGAAATACACATACCCCGCTTGCACAGGCCCAATCGCGTGTGAAACTCCCCACGAACCCCAGTAATACACGTACCCCGCTTGCACAGGCCCTGTCGCGTGTGAAACTCCCCATGAACCCCAGTAATACACGTACCCCGCTCACACAGGCCCAATCGCATGTGAAACTCCCCGCGAACCCCAGTAATCCATGTACCCCACTCGCACAGGGCCAGTCGCGTGTGAAACTCCCCGCGAACCCCAGTTATACACGTACCCCGCTCGCACAGAGCCAAGCACGTGTGAAACTCCCACCGAACCCCAGTAATACACGTATCCCGCTTGCACAGGGCCAGTCGCGTGTGAAACTCCCCGCGAACCCCAGAAATACACATACCCCGCTCGCACAGGCCCAATCGCGTGTGAAACTCCCCGCGAAAACCCCAGGAATACACGTACCCCGCTCGCACAGAGCCAAGCACGTGTGAAACTCCCCGCAAATCCCTGAAATACACGGACCCCGCTCGCACAGGACCAATCGCGTGTGAAACTCCTCGCGAACCCCAGAAATACACGTACCCCGCTCGCACAGGCCCAATCGCAAGTGAAACTCCCGGCGATAACCCCAGGAATACACGTACCCCGCTCGCACAGAGCCAATCACGTGTGAAACTCCCCGTGAATCCCTGAAATACACGGACCCCGCTCGCACAGGCCCAATCGCGTGTGAAACTCCCCATGAACCTCAGAAAAACATGTACCCCGCTCGCACAGGCCCAATTGCGTGTGAAACTCTCCGCAAACCCCAGTAATCCATGTACCCCACTCGCACAGGGCCAGTCGCGTGTGAAACTCCCTGCGAACCCCAGTTATACACGTACCCGCTCGCACAGAGCTAATCGCGTGTGAGACTCCCCGCGAACCCCAGTAATGCACGTACCCCGCTCGCACAGGGCCAGTCGCGTGTGAAACTCCCTGCGAACCCCAAAAATACACGTACCCCGCTCGCATAGGCCCAATCGCGTGTGAAACTCCCCCGCGAGCCCCAGAAAAACATGTACCCCGCTCGCACAGGCCCAATTGCGTGTGAAACTCTCCGCAAAACCCAGAAATACACGTACCCCGCTCGCACAGGCCCAATCGCGTGTGAAACTCCCCACAAACCCCAGTAATACATGTAGCCCGCTCGCACAGGGTCAGTCGCATGTGAAACTCCCCACGAACCCCAGTTATACACGTACCCCACTCGCACAGAGCCAATCGCGTGTGGAACTCCCCGCGAACCCCAGTAATACACGTACCCCGCTTGCACAGGGCTAGTCGCGTGTGAAACTCCCCGCGAACCCCAGAAATACACGTACCCCGCTCGCACAGGCCCAATCGCGTGTGAAACTCCCCGCGAACCCCAGAAATACACATACCCCACTCGCACAGGCCCAATCGCGTGTGAAACTCCCCACGAACCCCAGTAATACACGTACCCCGCTTGCACAGTGCCAGTCACGTGTGAAACTCCCTGTGAACCCCAGAAATACACGTACCCCGCTCGCACAGGCCCAATCGCGTGTGAAACTCCCCGCGAAAACCCCAGGAATACACGTACCCCGCTCGCACAGAGCCAAGCATGTGTGAAACTCCCCGCAAATCCCTGAAATACACGGACCCCGCTCGCACAGGCCCAATCGCGTGTGAAACTCCCCGCGAACCCCAGAAATACACATACCCCGCTTGCACAGGCCCAGTCGCGTGTGAAACTCCCCGCGAACCCCAGAAATACACATACCCCGCTTGCACAGGCCCAATCGCGTGTGAAACTCCCCACGAACCCCAGTAATACACGTACCCCGCTTGCACAGGCCCAGTCGCGTGTGAAACTCCCCGTGAACCCCAGTAATACACGTACCCCGCTCACACAGGCCCAATCGCATGTGAAACTCCCCGCGAACCCCAGTAATCCATGTACCCCACTCGCACAGGGCCAGTCGCGTGTGAAACTCCCCGCGAACCCCAGTTATACACGTACCCCGCTCGCACAGAGCCAAGCACGTGTGAAACTCCCCACGAACCCCAGTAATACACGTATCCCGCTTGCACAGGGCCAGTCGCGTGTGAAACTCCCCGCGAACCCCAGAAATACACATACCCCGCTCGCACAGGCCCAATCGCGTGTGAAACTCCCCGCGAAAACCCCAGGAATACACGTACCCCGCTCGCACAGAGCCAAGCACGTGTGAAACTCCCCGCAAATCCTTGAAATACACGGACCCCGCTCGCACAGGCCCAATCGCGTGTGAAACTCCCCGAGAACCCCAGAAATACACATACCCCACTCGCACAGGCCCAATCGCGTGTGAAACTCCCCACGAACCCCAGTAATACACGTACCCCGCTTGCACAGGGCCAGTCGCGTGTGAAACTCCCGGTGAACCCCAGTAATACACATACCCCGCTCACACAGGCCCAATCGCATGTGAAACTCCCCGTGAACCCCAGTAATCCATGTACCCCACTCGCACAGGGCCAGTCGCGTGTGAAACTCCCCGCGAACCACAGTTATACACGTACCCCGCTCGCACAGAGCCAAGCACGTGTGAAACTCCCCACGAACCCCAGTAATACACGTATCCCGCTTGCACAGGGCCAGTCGCGTGTGAAACTCCCCGCGAACCCCAGTAATACACGTACCCCGCTCGCACAGGGCTAGTCGCGTGTGAAACTCCCCGCGAACCCCAGAAATACACGTACCCCGCTCGCACAGGCCCAATCGCGTGTGAAACTCCCCGCGAACCCCAGAAATACACATACCCCACTCGCACAGGCCCAATCGCGTGTGAAACTCCCCACGAACCCCAGTAATACACGTACCCCGCTTGCACAGTGCCAGTCACGTGTGAAACTCCCCGTGAACCCCAGAAATACACGTACCCCGCTCGCACAGGCCCAATCGCGTGTGAAACTCCCCGCGAAAACCCCAGGAATACACGTACCCCGCTCGCACAGAGCTAAGCATGTGTGAAACTCCCCGCGAATCCCTGAAATACACGGACCCCGCTCGCACAGGCCCAATCGCGTGTGAAACTCCCCGCGAACCCCAGAAATACACATACCCCGCTTGCACAGGCCCAATCGCGTGTGAAACTCCCCACGAACCCCAGTAATACACGTACCCCGCTTGCACAGGCCCAGTCGCGTGTGAAACTCCCCGTGAACCCCAGTAATACACGTACCCCGCTCACACAGGCCGAATCGCATGTGAAACTCCCCGCGAACCCCAGTAATCCATGTACCCCACTCGCACAGGGGCAGTCGCGTGTGAAACTCCCCGCGAACCCCAGTTATACACGTACCCCGCTCGCACAGAGCCAAGCACGTGTGAAACTCCCCACGAACCCCAGTAATAAACGTATCCCGCTTGCACAGGGCCAGTCGCGTGTGAAACTCCCCGCGAACCCCAGAAATACACATACCCCGCTCGCACAGGCCCAATCGCGTGTGAAACTCCCCGCGAAAACCCCAGGAATACACGTACCCCGCTCGCACAGAGCCAAGCACGTGTGAAACTCCCCGCAAATCCCTGAAATACACGGACCCCGCTCGCACAGGCCCAATCGCGTGTGAAACTCCCCGCGAACCCCAGAAATACACGTACCCCACTCGCACAGGCCCAATCGCGAGTGAAACTCCCGGCGATAACCCAGGGAATACACGTACCCCGCTCGCACAGAGCCAATCACGTGTGAAACTCCCCGTGAATCCCTGAAATACACGGACCCCGCTCGCACAGGCCCAATCGCGTGTGAAACTCCCCACGAACCTCAGAAAAACATGTACCCCGCTCGCACAGGCCCAATTGCGTGTGAAACTCTCCGCGAACCCCAGTAATCCATGTACCCCACTCGCACAGGGCCAGTCGAGTGTGAAACTCCCTGCGAACCCCAGTTATACACGTACCCCGCTCGCACAGAGCTAATCGCGTGTGAGACTCCCCGCGAACCCCAGTAATACACGTACCCCGCTCGCACAGGGCTAGTCGCGTGTGAAACTCCCCGCGAACCCCAGAAATACACGTACCCCGCTCGCACAGGCCCAATCGCGTGTGAAACTCCCTGAGAAAACCCCAGGAATACACGTACCCCGCTCGCACAGGCCCAATCGCGTGTGAAACTCCCCGCGAACCCCTGAAATACACGGCCCCCGCTCGCACAGGCCCAATCGTGTGTGAAACTCCCCGCAAACCCCAGAAATACACATACCCCACTCGCACAGGCTCAATCGCGTGTGAAACTCCCCACGAACCCCAGTAATACACGTACCCTGCTTGCAAAGGGCCAGTCGCGTGTGAAACTCCCCGCGAACCCCAGAAATACACGTACCCCGCTCGCACATAGGCCCAAAGTCGTGTGAAACTCCCCACGAAAACCCCAGGAATACACGTACCCCGCTCGCATAGAGCCAAGCACGTGTGAAACTCCCTGCGAACCCCAGTTATACACGTACCCCACTTGCACAGAACCAATCGTGTGTGAGACTCCCCGTGAACCCCAGTAATCCATGTACCCCACTCGCACAGGGCCAGTCGCGTGTGAAACTCCCTGCGAACCCCAGTTATACACGTACCCCGCTCGCACAGAGCTAATCGCGTGTGAGACTCCCCGCGAACCCCAGTAATACACGTACCCTGCTCGCACAGGGCCAGTCGCGTGTGAAACTCCCTGCGAACCCCAAAAATACACGTAACCCGCTCGCACAGGCCCAATCACGTGTGAAACTCCCCACAAACCCCAGTAATACATGTACCCCGCTCGCACAGGGTCAGTCGCATGTGAAACTCCCCGCGAACCCCAGTTATACACGTACCCCGCTCGCACAGAGCCAATCGCGTGTGGAACTCCCCGTGAACCCCAGTAATACACGTACCCCGCTCGCACAGGGCTAGTCGCGTGTGAAACTCCCCGCGAACCCCAGAAATACACGTACCCCGCTCGCACAGGCCCAATCGCGTGTGAAACTCCCCGCAAACCCCTGAAATACACGGACCCCGCTCGCACAGGCCCAATCGCGTGTGAAAATCCCCGCGAACCCCAGAAATACACATACCCCACTCGCACAGGCCCAATCGCGTGTGAAACTCCCCACGAACCCCAGTAATACACGTACCCCCCTTGCACAGTGCCAGTCGCGTGTGAAACTCCCCGTGAACCCCAGAAATACACGTACCCCGCTCGCACAGGCCCAATCGCGTGTGAAACTCCCTGCGAAAACCCCAGGAATACACGTACCCCGCTCGCACAGAACCAAGCACGTGTGAAACTCCCCGCAAATCCCTGAAATACACGGACCCCTCTCGCACAGGCCCAATCGCGTGTGAAACTCCCCGCGAATCCCTGAAATACACTGACCCTGCTCGCACAGGCCCAATCGCGTGTGAAACTCCCCGCGAACCCCAGTTATACACGTACCCCACTTGCACAGAACCAATCGTGTGTGAGACTCCCCGTGAACCCCAGTAATCCATGTACCCCACTCGCACAGGGCCAGTCGCGTGTGAAACTCCCCGCGAACCCCAGTAATACATGTACCCCGCTCGCACAGGGCTAGTCGCGTGTGAAACTCCCCGCAAACCCCAGAAATACACGTACCCCGCTCGCACAGGCCCAATCGCGTGTGAAACTCCCCGCAAACCCCTGAAATACACGGACCCCACTCGCACAGGCCCAATCGCGTGTGAAACTCCCTGCGAACCCCAGAAATACACATACCCCACTCGCACAGGCCCAAACGCGTGTGAAACTCCCCACGAACCCCAGTAATACACGTACCCCGCTTGCACAGTGCCAGTCGCGTGTGAAACTCCCCGTGAACCCCAGAAATACACGTACCCCGCTAGCACAGGCCCAATCGCGTGTGAAACTCCCCGCGAAAACCCCAGGAATACACGTACCCCGCTCGCACAGAGCCAAGCATGTGTGAAACTCCCCGCGAATCCCTGAAATACACGGACCCCGCTCGCACAGGCCCAATCGCATGTGAAACTCCCCGCGAACCCCAGAAATACACATACCCCGCTTGCACAGGCCCAATCGGGTGTGAAACTCCCCCGCGAGCCCCAGAAAAACATGTACCCCGCTCGCACAGGCCCAATTGCGTGTGAAACTCTCCGCAAACCCCAGAAATACACGTACCCCGCTCGCACAGGCCCAATCGCGTGTGAAACTCCCCACAAACCCCAGTAATACATGTACCCCGCTCGCACAGGGTCAGTCGCATGTGAAACTCCCTGCGAACCCCAGTTATACACGTACCCCGCTCGCACAGAGCCAATCGCGTGTGGAACTCCCCGTGAACCCCAGTAATACACGTACCCCGCTCGCACAGGGCTAGTCGCGTGTGAAACTCCCCGCAAACCCCAGAAATACACGTACCCCGCTCGCACAGGCCCAATCGCGTGTGAAACTCCCCGCAAACCCCTGAAATACACGGACCCCGCTCGCACAGGCCCAATCGCGTGTGAAAATCCCCGCGAACCCCAGAAATACACATACCCCACTCGCACAGGCCCAATCGCGTGTGAAACTCCCCACGAACCCCAGTAATACACGTACCCCCCTTGCACAGTGCCAATCGCGTGTGAAACTCCCCGTGAACCCCAGAAATACACGTACCCCGCTCGCACAGGCCCAATCGCGTGTGAAACTCCCTGCGAAAACCCCAGGAATACACGTACCCCGCTCGCACAGAGCCAAGCATGTGTGAAACTCCCCGCGAATCCCTGAAATACACGGACCCCGCTCGCACAGGCCCAATCGCGTGTGAAACTCCCCGCGAACCCCAGAAATACACATACCCCGCTTGCACAGGCCCAATCGCGTGTGAAACTCCCCGCGAACCCCAGTTATACACGTACCCCACTTGCACAGAACCAATCGTGTGTGAGACTCCCCGTGAACCCCAGTAATCCATGTACCCCACTCGCACAGGGCCAGTCGCGTGTGAAACTCCCTGCGAACCCCAGTTATACACGTACCCCGCTCGCACAGAGCTAATCGCGTGTGAGACTCCCCGCGAACCCCAGTAATACACGTACCCTGCTCGCACAGGGCCAGTCGCGTGTGAAACTCCCTGCGAACCCCAAAAATACACGTAACCCGCTCGCACAGGCCCAATCGGGTGTGAAACTCCCCCGCGAGCCCCAGAAAAACATGTACCCCGCTCGCACAGGCCCAATTGCGTGTGAAACTCTCCGCAAACCCCAGAAATACACGTACCCCGCTCGCACAGGCCCAATCACGTGTGAAACTCCCCACAAACCCCAGTAATACATGTACCCCGCTCGCACAGGGTCAGTCGCATGTGAAACTCCCCGCGAACCCCAGTTATACACGTACCCCGCTCGCACAAAGCCAATCGCGTGTGGAACTCCCCGTGAACCCCAGTAATACACGTACCCCGCTCGCACAGGGCTAGTCGCGTGTGAAACTCCCCGCGAACCCCAGAAATACACGTACCCCGCTCGCACAGGCCCAATCGCGTGTGAAACTCCCCGCAAACCCCTGAAATACACGGACCCCGCTCGCACAGGCCCAATCGCGTGTGAAAATCCCCGCGAACCCCAGAAATACACATACCCCACTCGCACAGGCCCAATCGCGTGTGAAACTCCCCACGAACCCCAGTAATACACGTACCCCCCTTGCACAGTGCCAGTCGCGTGTGAAACTCCCCGTGAACCCCAGAAATACACGTACCCCGCTCGCACAGGCCCAATCGCGTGTGAAACTCCCTGCGAAAACCCCAGGAATACACGTACCCCGCTCGCACAGAGCCAAGCATGTGTGAAACTCCCCGCGAATCCCTGAAATACACGGACCCCGCTCGCACAGGCCCAATCGCGTGTGAAACTCCCCGCGAACCCCAGAAATACACATACCCCGCTTGCACAGGCCCAATCGCGTGTGAAACTCCCCACGAACCCCAGTAATACACGTATCCCGCTTGCACAGGCCCAGTCGCGTGTGAAACTCCCCGTGAACCCCAGTAATACACGTACCCCGCTCACACAGGCCCAATCGCATGTGAAACTCCCTGCGAACCCCAGTAATCCATGTACCCCACTCGCACAGGGCCAGTCGCGTGTGAAACTCCCCATGAACCCCAGTAATACACGTATCCCGCTTGCACAGGGCCAGTCGCGTGTGAAACTCCCCGCGAACCCCAGAAATACGCGTACCCCGCTCGCACAGCCCCAATCGCGTGTGAAACTCCCCGCGAAAACCCCAGGAATACACGTACCCCGCTCGCACAGAGCCAAGCACGTGTGAAACTCCCCGCAAATCCCTAAAATACACGGACCCCGCTCGCACAGGCCCAATCGCGTGTGAAACTCCCCGAGAACCCCAGAAATACACATACCCCACTCGCACAGGCCCAATCGTGTGTGAAACTCCCCACGAACCCCAGTAATACACGTACCCCGCTTGCACAGGGCCAGTCGCGTGTGAAACTCCCCGTGAACCCCAGTAATACACGTACCCCGCTCACACAGGCACAATCGCATGTGAAACTCCCCGCGAACCCCAGTAATCCATGTACCCCACTCGCACAGGGCCAGTCGCGTGTGAAACTCCCCGCGAACCCCAGTTATACACGTACCCCGCTCGCACAGAGCTAATCGTGTGTGAGACTGCCCGCGAACCCCAGTAATACACGTACCCCCCTTGCACAGTGCCAGTCGCGTGTGAAACTCCCCGTGAACCCCAGAAATACACGTACCCCGCTCGCACAGGCCCAATCGCGTGTGAAACTCCCTGCGAAAACCCCAGGAATACACGTACCCCGCTCGCACAGAGCCAAGCATGTGTGAAACTCCCCGCGAATCCCTGAAATACACGGACCCCGCTCGCACAGGCCCAATCGCGTGTGAAACTCCCCGCGAACCCCAGAAATACACATACCCCGCTTGCACAGGCCCAATCGCGTGTGAAACTCCCCACGAACCCCAGTAATACACGTATCCCGCTTGCACAGGCCCAGTCGCGTGTGAAACTCCCCGTGAACCCCAGTAATACACGTACCCCGCTCACACAGGCCCAATCGCATGTGAAACTCCCTGCGAACCCCAGTAATCCATGTACCCCACTCGCACAGGGCCAGTCGCGTGTGAAACTCCCCATGAACCCCAGTAATACACGTATCCCGCTTGCACAGGGCCAGTCGCGTGTGAAACTCCCCGCGAACCCCAGAAATACACGTACCCCGCTCGCACAGCCCCAATCGCGTGTGAAACTCCCCGCGAAAACCCCAGGAATACACGTACCCCGCTCGCACAGAGCCAAGCACGTGTGAAACTCCCCGCAAATCCCTAAAATACACGGACCCCGCTCGCACAGGCCCAATCGCGTGTGAAACTCCCCGAGAACCCCAGAAATACACATACCCCACTCGCACAGGCCCAATCGTGTGTGAAACTCCCCACGAACCCCAGTAATACACGTACCCCGCTTGCACAGGGCCAGTCGCGTGTGAAACTCCCCGTGAACCCCAGTAATACACGTACCCCGCTCACACAGGCACAATCGCATGTGAAACTCCCCGCGAACCCCAGTAATCCATGTACCCCACTCGCACAGGGCCAGTCGCGTGTGAAACTCCCCGCGAACCCCAGTTATACACGTACCCCGCTCGCACAGAGCTAATCGTGTGTGAGACTGCCCGCGAACCCCAGTCATACACGTACCCCGCTCACACAGGGCCAGTCGCGTGTGAAACTCCCCGCGAACCCCAGAAATACACGTACCCCGCTCGCACAGGCCCAATCGCGAGTGAAACTCCCGGCGATAACCCCAGGAATACACGTACCCCGCTCGCACAGAGCCAATCACGTGTGAAACTCCCCGTGAATCCCTGAAATACACGGACCCCGCTCGCACAGGCCCAATCGCGTGTGAAACTCCCCACCAACCTCAGAAAAACATGTACCCCGCTCGCACAGGCCCAATTGCGTGTGAAACTCTCTGCGAACCCCAGTAATCCATGTACCCCACTCGCACAGGGCCAGTCGCGTGTGAAACTCCCTGTGAACCCCAGTTATACACGTACCCCGCTCGCACAGAGCTAATCGCGTGTGAGACTCCCCGCGAACCCCAGTAATACACGTACCCCGCTCGCACAGGGCCAGTCGCGTGTGAAACTCCCTGCGAACCCCAAAAATACACGTACCCCGCTCGCACAGGCCCAATCGCGTGTGAAACTCCCCCGCGAGCCCCAGAAAAACATGTACCCCGCTCGCACAGGCCCAATTGCGTGTGAAACTCTCTGCAAACCCCAGAAATACACGTACCCCGCTCGCACAGGCCCAATCGCGTGTGAAACTCCCCACAAACCCCAGTAATACATGTACCCCGCTCGCACAGGGTCAGTCGCATGTGAAACTCCCCACGAACCCCAGTAATACACGTACCCCGCTTGCACAGTGCCAGTCGCGTGTGAAACTCCCCGTGAACCCCAGAAATACACGTACCCCGCTCGCACAGGCCCAATCGCGTGTGAAACTCCCCGCGAAAACCCCAGGAATACACGTACCCCGCTCGCACAGAGCCAAGCATGTGTGAAACTCCCCGCGAATCCCTGAAATACACGGACCCCGCTCGCACAGGCCCAATCGCGTGTGAAACTCCCCGCGAACCCCAGAAATACACATACCCCGCTTGCACAGGCCCAATCGCGTGTGAAACTCCCCGCGAACCCCAGTTATACACGTACCCCACTTGCACAGAACCAATCGTGTGTGAGACTCCCCGTGAACCCCAGTAATCCATGTACCCCACTCGCACAGGGCCAGTCGCGTGTGAAACTCCCTGCGAACCCCAGTTATACACGTACCCCGCTCGCACAGAGCTAATCGCGTGTGAGACTCCCCGCGAACCCCAGTAATACACGTACCCTGCTCGCACAGGGCCAGTCGCGTGTGAAACTCCCTGCGAACCCCAAAAATACACGTAACCCGCTCGCACAGGCCCAATCGGGTGTGAAACTCCCCCGCGAGCCCCAGAAAAACATGTACCCCGCTCGCACAGGCCCAATTGCGTGTGAAACTCTCCGCAAACCCCAGAAATACACGTACCCCGCTCGCACAGGCCCAATCACGTGTGAAACTCCCCACAAACCCCAGTAATACATGTACCCCGCTCGCACAGGGTCAGTCGCATGTGAAACTCCCCGCGAACCCCAGTTATACACGTACCCCGCTCGCACAGAGCCAATCGCGTGTGGAACTCCCCGTGAACCCCAGTAATACACGTACCCCGCTCGCACAGGGCTAGTCGCGTGTGAAACTCCCCGCGAACCCCAGAAATACACGTACCCCGCTCGCACAGGCCCAATCGCGTGTGAAACTCCCCGCAAACCCCTGAAATACACGGACCCCGCTCGCACAGGCCCAATCGCGTGTGAAAATCCCCGCGAACCCCAGAAATACACATACCCCACTCGCACAGGCCCAATCGCGTGTGAAACTCCCCACGAACCCCAGTAATACACGTACCCCCCTTGCACAGTGCCAGTCGCGTGTGAAACTCCCCGTGAACCCCAGAAATACACGTACCCCGCTCGCACAGGCCCAATCGCGTGTGAAACTCCCTGCGAAAACCCCAGGAATACACGTACCCCGCTCGCACAGAGCCAAGCATGTGTGAAACTCCCCGCGAATCCCTGAAATACACGGACCCCGCTCGCACAGGCCCAATCGCGTGTGAAACTCCCCGCGAACCCCAGAAATACACATACCCCGCTTGCACAGGCCCAATCGCGTGTGAAACTCCCCACGAACCCCAGTAATACACGTATCCCGCTTGCACAGGCCCAGTCGCGTGTGAAACTCCCCGTGAACCCCAGTAATACACGTACCCCGCTCACACAGGCCCAATCGCATGTGAAACTCCCTGCGAACCCCAGTAATCCATGTACCCCACTCGCACAGGGCCAGTCGCGTGTGAAACTCCCCATGAACCCCAGTAATACACGTATCCCGCTTGCACAGGGCCAGTCGCGTGTGAAACTCCCCGCGAACCCCAGAAATACACGTACCCCGCTCGCACAGCCCCAATCGCGTGTGAAACTCCCCGCGAAAACCCAAGGAATACACGTACCCCGCTCGCACAGAGCCAAGCACGTGTGAAACTCCCCGCAAATCCCTAAAATACACGGACCCCGCTCGCACAGGCCCAATCGCGTGTGAAACTCCCCGAGAACCCCAGAAATACACATACCCCACTCGCACAGGCCCAATCGTGTGTGAAACTCCCCACGAACCCCAGTAATACACGTACCCCGCTTGCACAGGGCCAGTCGCGTGTGAAACTCCCCGTGAACCCCAGTAATACACGTACCCCGCTCACACAGGCACAATCGCATGTGAAACTCCCCGCGAACCCCAGTAATCCATGTACCCCACTCGCACAGGGCCAGTCGCGTGTGAAACTCCCCGCGAACCCCAGTTATACACGTACCCCGCTCGCACAGAGCTAATCGTGTGTGAGACTGCCCGCGAACCCCAGTCATACACGTACCCCGCTCACACAGGGCCAGTCGCGTGTGAAACTCCCCGCGAACCCCAGAAATACACGTACCCCGCTCGCACAGGCCCAATCGCGAGTGAAACTCCCGGCGATAACCCCAGGAATACACGTACCCCGCTCGCACAGAGCCAATCACGTGTGAAACTCCCCGTGAATCCCTGAAATACACGGACCCCGCTCGCACAGGCCCAATCGCGTGTGAAACTCCCCACCAACCTCAGAAAAACATGTACCCCGCTCGCACAGGCCCAATTGCGTGTGAAACTCTCTGCGAACCCCAGTAATCCATGTACCCCACTCGCACAGGGCCAGTCGCGTGTGAAACTCCCTGTGAACCCCAGTTATACACGTACCCCGCTCGCACAGAGCTAATCGCGTGTGAGACTCCCCGCGAACCCCAGTAATACACGTACCCCGCTCGCACAGGGCCAGTCGCGTGTGAAACTCCCTGCGAACCCCAAAAATACACGTACCCCGCTCGCACAGGCCCAATCGCGTGTGAAACTCCCCCGCGAGCCCCAGAAAAACATGTACCCCGCTCGCACAGGCCCAATTGCGTGTGAAACTCTCTGCAAACCCCAGAAATACACGTACCCCGCTCGCACAGGCCCAATCGCGTGTGAAACTCCCCACAAACCCCAGTAATACATGTACCCCGCTCGCACAGGGTCAGTCGCATGTGAAACTCCCCACGAACCCCAGTAATACACGTACCCCGCTTGCACAGTGCCAGTCGCGTGTGAAACTCCCCGTGAACCCCAGAAATACACGTACCCCGCTCGCACAGGCCCAATCGCGTGTGAAACTCCCCGCGAAAACCCCAGGAATACACGTACCCCGCTCGCACAGAGCCAAGCATGTGTGAAACTCCCCGCGAATCCCTGAAATACACGGACCCCGCTCGCACAGGCCCAATCGCATGTGAAACTCCCCGCGAACCCCAGAAATACACATACCCCGCTTGCACAGGCCCAATCGCGTGTGAAACTCCCCACGAACCCCAGTAATACACGTACCCCGCTTGCACAGGCCCAGTCGCGTGTGAAACTCCCCGTGAACCCCAGTAATACACGTACCCCGCTCACACAGGCCCAATCGCATGTGAAACTCCCCGCGAACCCCAGTAATCCATGTACCCCACTCGCACAGGGCCAGTCGCGTGTGAAACTCCCCGCGAACCCCAGTTATACACGTATCCCGCTCGCACAGAGCCAAGCACGTGTGAAACTCCCCACGAACCCCAGTAATACACGTATCCCGCTTGCACAGGGCCAGTCCCGTGTGAAACTCCCCGCGAACCCCAGAAATACACATACCCCGCTCGCACAGGCCCAATCGCGTGTGAAACTCCCCGCGAAAACCCCAGGAATACACGTACCCCGCTCGCACAGAACCAAGCACGTGTGAAACTCCCCGCAAATCCCTGAAATACACGGACCCCGCTCGCACAGGCCCAATCGCGTGTGAAACTCCTCGCGAACCCCAGAAATACACGTACCCCGCTCGCACAGGCCCAATCGCGAGTGAAACTCCCGGTGATAACCCCAGGAATACACGTACCCCGCTCGCACAGAGCCAATCACGTGTGAAACTCCCCGTGAATCCCTGAAATACACGGACCCCGCTCGCACAGGCCCAATTGCGTGTGAAACTCCCCACCAACCTCAGAAAAACATGTACCCCGCTCGCACAGGCCCAATTGCGTGTGAAACTCTCCGCGAACCCCAGTAATCCATGTACCCCACTCGCACAGGGCCAGTCGCGTGTGAAACTCCCTGCGAACCCCAGTTATACACGTACCCCGCTCGTACAGAGCTAATCGCGTGTGAGACTCCCCGCGAACCCCAGTAATACACGTACCCCGCTCGCACAGGGCCAGTCGCGTGTGAAACTCCCTGCGAACCCCAAAAATACACGTACCCCGCTCGCACAGGCCCAATCGCGTGTGAAACTCCCCCGCGAGCCCCAGAAAAACATGTACCCCGCTCGCACAGGCCCAATTGCGTGTGAAACTCTCCGCAAACCCCAGAAATACACGTACCCCGCTCGCACAGGCCCAATCGCGTGTGAAACTCCCCACAAACCCCAGTAATACATGTACCCCGCTCGCACAGGGTCAGTCGCATGTGAAACTCCCCGCGAACCCCAGTTATACACGTACCCCGCTCGCACAGAGCCAATCGCGTGTGGAACTCCCCGCGAACCCCAGTAATACACGTACCCCACTCGCACAGGGCTAGTCGCGTGTGAAACTCCCCGCGAACCCCAGAAATACACGTACCCCGCTCGCACAGGCCCAATCGCGTGTGAAACTCCCCGCGAACCCCAGAAATACACATACCCCACTCGCACAGGCCCAATCGCGTGTGAAACTCCCCACGAACCCCAGTAATACACGTACCCCGCTTGCACAGTGCCAGTCGCGTGTGAAACTCCCCGTGAAACCCAGAAATACACGTACCCCGCTCGCACAGGCCCAATCGCGTGTGAAACTCCCCGCGAAAACCCCAGGAATACACGTACCCCGCTCGCACAGAGCCAAGCATGTGTGAAACTCCCTGCGAATCCCTGAAATACACGGACCCCGCTCGCACAGGCCCAATCGCGTGTGAAACTCCCCGCGAACCCCAGAAATACACATACCCCGCTTGCACAGGCCCAATCGCGTGTGAAACTCCCCACGAACCCCAGTAATACACGTATCCCGCTTGCACAGGCCCAGTCGCGTGTGAAACTCCCCGTGAACCCCAGTAATACACGTACCCCGCTCACACCGGCCCAATCGCATGTGAAACTCCCTGCGAACCCCAGTAATCCATGTACCCCACTCGCACAGGGCCAGTCGCGTGTGAAACTCCCCACGAACCCCAGTAATACACGTATCCCGCTTGCACAGGGCCAGTCGCGTGTGAAACTCCCCGCGAACCCCAGAAATACACGTACCCCGCTCGCACAGCCCCAATCGCGTGTGAAACTCCCCGCGAAAACCCCAGGAATACACGTACCCCGCTCGCACAGAGCCAAGCACGTGTGAAACTCCCCGCAAATCCCTGAAATACACGGACCCCGCTCGCACAGGCCCAATCGCGTGTGAAACTCCCCGAGAACCCCAGAAATACACATACCCCACTCGCACAGGCCCAATCGTGTGTGAAACTCCCCACGAACCCCAGTAATACACGTACCCCGCTTGCACAGGGCCAGTCGCGTGTGAAACTCCCCGTGAACCCCAGTAATACACGTACCCCGCTCACACAGGCCCAATCGCATGTGAAACTCCCCGCGAACCCCAGTAATCCATGTACCCCACTCGCACAGGGCCAGTCGCGTGTGAAACTCCCCGCGAACCCCAGTTATACACGTACCCCGCTCGCACAGAGCTAATCGTGTGTGAGACTGCCCGCGAACCCCAGTCATACACGTACCCCGCTCACACAGGGCCAGTCGCGTGTGAAACTCCCCGCGAACCCCAGAAATACACGTACACCGCTCGCACAGGCCCAATCGCGAGTGAAACTCCCGGCGATAACCCCAGGAATACACGTACCCCGCTCGCACAGAGCCAATCACGTGTGAAACTCCCTGTGAATCCCTGAAATACACGGACCCCGCTCGCACAGGCCCAATCGCGTGTGAAACTCCCCACCAACCTCAGAAAAACATGTACCCCGCTCGCACAGGCCCAATTGCGTGTGAAACTCTCTGCGAACCCCAGTAATCCATGTACCCCACTCGCACAGGGCCAGTCGCGTGTGAAACTCCCTGTGAACCCCAGTTATACACGTACCCCGCTCGCACAGAGCTAATCGCGTGTGAGACTCCCCGCGAACCCCAGTAATACACGTACCCCGCTCGCACAGGGCCAGTCGCGTGTGAAACTCCCTGCGAACCCCAAAAATACACGTACCCCGCTCGCACAGGCCCAATCGCGTGTGAAACTCCCCCGCGAGCCCCAGAAAAACATGTACCCCGCTCGCACAGGCCCAATTGCGTGTGAAACTCTCCGCAAACCCCAGAAATACACGTACCCCGCTCGCACAGGCCCAATCGCGTGTGAAACTCCCCACAAACCCCAGTAATACATGTACCCCGCTCGCACAGGGTCAGTCGCATGTGAAACTCCCCGCGAACCCCAGTTATACACGTACCCCGCTCGCACAGAGCCAATCGCGTGTGGAACTCCCCGCGAACCCCAGTAATACATGTACCCCGCTCGCACAGGGCTAGTCGCGTGTGAAACTCCCCGCAAACCCCAGAAATACACGTACCCCGCTAGCACAGGCCCAATCGCGTGTGAAACTCCCCGCAAACCCCTGAAATACACGGACCCCACTCGCACAGGCCCAATCGCGTGTGAAACTCCCTGCGAACCCCAGAAATACACATACCCCACTCGCACAGGCCCAATCGCGTGTGAAACTCCCCACGAACCCCAGTAATACACGTACCCCGCTTGCACAGTGCCAGTCGCGTGTGAAACTCCCCGTGAACCCCAGAAATACACGTACCCCGCTCGCACAGGCCCAATCGCGTGTGAAACTCCCCGCGAAAACCCCAGGAATACACGTACCCCGCTCGCACAGAGCCAAGCATGTGTGAAACTCCCCGCGAATCCCTGAAATACACGGACCCCGCTCGCACAGGCCCAATCGCATGTGAAACTCCCCGCGAACCCCAGAAATACACATACCCCGCTTGCACAGGCCCAATCGCGTGTGAAACTCCCCACGAACCCCAGTAATACACGTACCCCGCTTGCACCGGCCCAGTCGCGTGTGAAACTCCCCGTGAACCCCAGTAATACACGTACCCCGCTCACAAAGGCCCAATCGCATGTGAAACTCCCCGCAAACCCCAGTAATCCATGTACCCCACTCGCACAGGGCCAGTCGCGTGTGAAACTCCCCGCGAACCCCAGTTATACACATACCCCGCTCGCACAGAGCCAAGCACGTGTGAAACTCCCCACGAACCCCAGTAATACACGTATCCCGCTTGCACAGGGCCAGTCGCGTGTGAAACTCCCCGCGAACCCCAGAAATACACATACCCCGCTCGCACAGGCCCAATCGCGTGTGAAACTCCCCGCGAAAACCCCAGGAATACACGTACCCCGCTCGCACAGAACCAAGCACGTGTGAAACTCCCCGCAAATCCCTGAAATACACGGACCCCTCTCGCACAGGCCCAATCGCGTGTGAAACTCCCCGCGAATCCCTGAAATACACGGACCCTGCTCGCACAGGCCCAATCGCGTGTGAAACTCCCCGCGAACCCCAGTTATACACGTACCCCACTTGCACAGAACCAATCGTGTGTGAGACTCCCCGTGAACCCCAGTAATCCATGTACCCCACTCGCACAGGGCCAGTCGCGTGTGAAACTCCCTGCGAACCCCAGTTATACACGTACCCCGCTCGCACAGAGCTAATCGCGTGTGAGACTCCCCGCGAACCCCAGTAATACACGTACCCTGCTCGCACAGGGCCAGTCGCGTGTGAAACTCCCTGCGAACCCCAAAAATACACGTAACCCGCTCGCACAGGCCCAATCGGGTGTGAAACTCCCCCGCGAGCCCCAGAAAAACATGTACCCCGCTCGCACAGGCCCAATTGCGTGTGAAACTCTCCGCAAACCCCAGAAATACACGTACCCCGCTCGCACAGGCCCAATCGCGTGTGAAACTCCCCACAAACCCCAGTAATACATGTACCCCGCTCGCACAGGGTCAGTCGCATGTGAAACTCCCTGCGAACCCCAGTTATACACGTACCCCGCTCGCACAGAGCCAATCGCGTGTGGAACTCCCCGTGAACCCCAGTAATACACGTACCCCGCTCGCACAGGGCTAGTCGCGTGTGAAACTCCCCGCAAACCCCAGAAATACACGTACCCCGCTCGCACAGGCCCAATCGCGTGTGAAATTCCCCGCAAACCCCTGAAATACACGGACCCCGCTCGCACAGGCCCAATCGCGTGTGAAAATCCCCGCGAACCCCAGAAATACACATACCCCACTCGCACAGGCCCAATCGCGTGTGAAACTCCCCACGAACCCCAGTAATACACGTACCCCCCTTGCACAGTGCCAGTCGCGTGTGAAACTCCCCGTGAACCCCAGAAATACACGTACCCCGCTCGCACGGGCCCAATCGCGTGTGAAACTCCCTGCGAAAACCCCAGGAATACACGTACCCCGCTCGCACAGAGCCAAGCATGTGTGAAACTCCCCGCGAATCCCTGAAATACACGGACCCCGCTCGCACAGGCCCAATCGCGTGTGAAACTCCCCGCGAACCCCAGAAATACACATACCCCGCTTGCACAGGCCCAATCGCGTGTGAAACTCCCCACGAACCCCAGTAATACACGTACCCCGCTTGCACAGGCCCAGTCGCGTGTGAAACTCCCCGTGAACCCCAGTAATACACGTACCCCGCTCACACAGGCCCAATCGCATGTGAAACTCCCCGCGAACCCCAGTAATCCATGTACCCCACTCGCACAGGGCCAGTCGCGTGTGAAACTCCCCGCGAACCCCAGTTATACACGTACCCCGCTCGCACAGAGCCAAGCACGTGTGAAACTCCCCACGAACCCCAGTAATACACGTATCCCACTTGCACAGGGCCAGTCGCGTGTGAAACTCCCCGCGAACCCCAGAAATACACATACCCCGCTCGCACAGGCCCAATCGCGTGTGAAACTCCCCGCGAAAACCCCAGGAATACACGTACCCCGCTCGCACAGAGCCAAGCACGTGTGAAACTCCCCGCAAATCCTTGAAATACACGGACCCCGCTCGCACAGGCCCAATCGCGTGTGAAACTCCCCGAGAACCCCAGAAATACACATACCCCACTCGCACAGGCCCAATCGCGTGTGAAACTCCCCACGAACCCCAGTAATACACGTACCCCGCTTGCACAGGGCCAGTCGCGTGTGAAATTCCCCGTGAACCCCAGTAATACACGTACCCCGCTCACACAGGCCCAATCGCATGTGAAACTCTCCGCGAACCCCAGTAATCCATGTACCCCACTCGCACAGGGCCAGTCGCGTGTGAAACTCCCCGCGAACCCCAGTTATACACGTACCCCGCTCGCACAGAGCTAATCGTGTGTGAGACTGCCCGCGAACCCCAGTCATACACGTACCCCGCTCACACAGGGCCAGTCGCGTGTGAAACTCCCCGCGAACCCCAGAAATACACGTACCCCGCTCGCACAGGCCCAATCGCGAGTGAAACTCCCGGCGATAACCCCAGGAATACACGTACCCCGCTCGCACAGAGCCAATCACGTGTGAAACTCGCCGTGAATCCCTGAAATACACGGACCCCGCTCGCACAGGCCCAATCGCGTGTGAAACTCTCCACCAACCTCAGAAAAACATGTACCCCGCTCGCACAGGCCCAATTGCGTGTGAAACTCTCCGCGAACCCCAGTAATCCATGTACCCCACTCGCACAGGGCCAGTCGCGTGTGAAACTCCCTGCGAACCCCAGTTATACACGTACCCCGCTCGCACAGAGCTAATCGCGTGTGAGACTCCCCGCGAACCCCAGTAATACACGTACCCCGCTCGCACAGGGCCAGTCGCGTGTGAAACTCCCTGCGAACCCCAAAAATACACGTACCCCGCTCGCACAGGCCCAATCGCGTGTGAAACTCCCCCGCGAGCCCCAGAAAAACATGTACCCCGCTCGCACAGGCCCAATTGCGTGTGAAACTCTCCGCAAACCCCAGAAATACACGTACCCCGCTCGCACAGGCCCAATCGCGTGTGAAACTCCCCACAAACCCCAGTAATACATGTACCCCGCTCGCACAGGGTCAGTCGCATGTGAAACTCCCCGCGAACCCCAGTTATACACGTACCCCGCTCGCACAGAGCCAATCGCGTGTGGAACTCCCCGCGAACCCCAGTAATACATGTACCCCGCTCGCACAGGGCTAGTCGCGTGTGAAACTCCCCGCGAACCCCAGAAATACACGTACCCCGCTCGCACAGGCCCAATCGCGTGTGAAACTCCCCGCAAACCCCTGAAATACACGGACCCCACTCGCACAGGCCCAATCGCATGTGAAACTCCCCGCGAACCCCAGAAATACACATACCCCACTCGCACAGGCCCAATCGCGTGTGAAACTCCCCACGAACCCCAGTAATACACGTACCCCGCTTGCACAGTGCCAGTCGCGTGTGAAACTCCCCGTGAACCCCAGAAATACACGTACCCCGCTCGCACAGGCCCAATCGCGTGTGGAAAACCCCAGGAATACACGTACCCCGCTCGCACAGAGCCAAGCATGTGTGAAACTCCCCGCGAATCCCTGAAATACACGGACCCCGCTCGCACAGGCCCAATCGCATGTGAAACTCCCCGCGAACCCCAGAAATACACATACCCCGCTTGCACAGGCCCAATCGCGTGTGAAACTCCCCACGAACCCCAGTAATACACGTACCCCGCTTGCACAGGCCCAGTCGCGTGTGAAACTCCCCATGAACCCCAGTAATACACGTACCCCGCTCACACAGGCCCAATCGCATGTGAAACTCCCCGCGAACCCCAGTAATCCATGTACCCCACTCGCACAGGGCCAGTCGCGTGTGCAACTCCCCGCGAACCCCAGTTATACACGTACCCCGCTCGCACAGAGCCAAGCACGTGTGAAACTCCCACCGAACCCCAGTAATACACGTATCCCGCTTGCACAGGGCCAGTCGCGTGTGAAACTCCCCGCGAACCCCAGAAATACACATACCCCGCTCGCACAGGCCCAATCGCGTGTGAAACTCCCCGCGAAAACCCCAGGAATACACGTACCCCGCTCGCACAGAGCCAAGCACGTGTGAAACTCCCCGCAAATCCTTGAAATACACGGACCCCGCTCGCACAGGCCCAATCGCGTGTGAAACTCCCCGAGAACCCCAGAAATACACATACCCCACTCGCACAGGCCCAATCGCGTGTGAAACTCCCCACGAACCCCAGTAATACACGTACCCCGCTTGCTCAGGGCCAGTCGCGTGTGAAATTCCCCGTGAACCCCAGTAATACACGTACCCCGCTCACACAGGCCCAATCGCATGTGAAACTCTCCGCGAACCCCAGTAATCCATGTACCCCACTCGCACAGGGCCAGTCGCGTGTGAAACTCCCCGCGAACCCCAGTTATACACGTACCCCGCTCGCACAGAGCTAATCGTGTGTGAGACTGCCCGCGAACCCCAGTCATACACGTACCCCGCTCACACAGGGCCAGTCGCGTGTGAAACTCCCCGCGAACCCCAGAAATACACGTACCCCGCTCGCACAGGCCCAATCGCGAGTGAAACTCCCGGCGATAACCCCAGGAATACACGTACCCCGCTCGCACAGAGCCAATCACGTGTGAAACTCCCCGTGAATCCCTGAAATACACGGACCCCGCTCGCACAGGCCCAATCGCGTGTGAAACTCTCCACCAACCTCAGAAAAACATGTACCCCGCTCGCACAGGCCCAATTGCGTGTGAAACTCTCCGCGAACCCCAGTAATCCATGTACCCCACTCGCACAGGGCCAGTCGCGTGTGAAACTCCCTGCGAACCCCAGTTATACACGTACCCCGCTCGCACAGAGCTAATCGCGTGTGAGACTCCCCGCGAACCCCAGTAATACACGTACCCCGCTCGCACAGGGCCAGTCGCGTGTGAAACTCCCTGCGAACCCCAAAAATACACGTACCCCGCTCGCACAGGCCCAATCGCGTGTGAAACTCCCCCGCGAGCCCCAGAAAAACATGTACCCCGCTCGCACAGGCCCAATTGCGTGTGAAACTCTCCGCAAACCCCAGAAATACACGTACCCCGCTCGCACAGGCCCAATCGCGTGTGAAACTCCCCACAAACCCCAGTAATACATGTACCCCGCTCGCACAGGGTCAGTCGCATGTGAAACTCCCCGCGAACCCCAGTTATACACGTACCCCGCTCGCACAGAGCCAATCGCGTGTGGAACTCCCCGCGAACCCCAGTAATACATGTACCCCGCTCGCACAGGGCTAGTCGCGTGTGAAACTTCCCGCGAACCCCAGAAATACACGTACCCCGCTCGCACAGGCCCAATCGCGTGTGAAACTCCCCGCAAACCCCTGAAATACACGGACCCCACTCGCACAGGCCCAATCGCATGTGAAACTCGCCGAGAACCCCAGAAATACACATACCCCACTCGCACAGGCCCAATCGCGTGTGAAACTCCCCACGAACCCCAGTAATACACGTACCCCGCTTGCACAGTGCCAGTCGCGTGTGAAACTCCCCGTGAACCCCAGAAATACACGTACCCCGCTCGCACAGGCCCAATCGCGTGTGGAAAACCCCAGGAATACACGTACCCCGCTCGCACAGAGCCAAGCATGTGTGAAACTCCCCGCGAATCCCTGAAATACACGGACCCCGCTCGCACAGGCCCAATCGCATGTGAAACTCCCCGCGAACCCCAGAAATACACATACCCCGCTTGCACAGGCCCAATCGCGTGTGAAACTCCCCACGAACCCCAGTAATACACGTACCCCGCTTGCACAGGCCCAGTCGCGTGTGAAACTCCCCATGAACCCCAGTAATACACGTACCCCGCTCACACAGGCCCAATCGCATGTGAAACTCCCCGCAAACCCCAGTAATCCATGTACCCCACTCGCACAGGGCCAGTCGCGTGTGAAACTCCCCGCGAACCCCAGTTATACACGTACCCCGCTCGCACAGAGCCAAGCACGTGTGAAACTCCCACCGAACCCCAGTAATACACGTATCCCGCTTGCACAGGGCCAGTCGCGTGTGAAACTCCCCGCGAACCCCAGAAATACACATACCCCGCTCGCACAGGCCCAATCGCGTGTGAAACTCCCCGCGAAAACCCCAGGAATACACGTACCCCGCTCGCACAGAGCCAAGCACGTGTGAAACTCCCCGCAAATCCCTGAAATACACGGACCCCGCTCGCACAGGACCAATCGCGTGTGAAACTCCTCGCGAACCCCAGAAATACACGTACCCCGCTCGCACAGGCCCAATCGCAAGTGAAACTCCCGGCGATAACCCCAGGAATACACGTACCCCACTCGCACAGAGCCAATCACGTGTGAAACTCCCCGTGAATCCCTGAAATACACGGACCCCGCTCGCACAGGCCCAATCGCGTGTGAAACTCCCCATGAACCTCAGAAAAACATGTACCCCGCTCGCACCGGCCCAATTGCGTGTGAAACTCTCCGCAAACCCCAGTAATCCATGTACCCCACTCGCACAGGGCCAGTCGCGTGTGAAACTCCCTGCGAACCCCAGTTATACACGTACCCGCTCGCACAGACCTAATCGCGTGTGAGACTCCCCGCGAACCCCAGTAATGCACGTACCCCGCTCGCACAGGGCCAGTCGCGTGTGAAACTCCCTGCGAACCCCAAAAATACACGTACCCCGCTCGCACAGGCCCAATCGCGTGTGAAACTCCCCCGCGAGCCCCAGAAAAACATGTACCCTGCTCGCACAGGCCCAATTGCGTGTGAAACTCTCCGCAAACCCCAGAAATACACGTACCCCGCTCGCACAGGCCCAATCGCGTGTGAAACTCCCCACAAACCCCAGTAATACATGTAGCCCGCTCGCACAGGGTCAGTCGCATGTGAAACTCCCCGCGAACCCCAGTTATACACGTACCCCACTCGCACAGAGCCAATCGCGTGCGGAACTCCCCGCGAACCCCAGTAATACACGTACCCCGCTTGCACAGGGCTAGTCGCGTGTGAAACTCCCCGCGAACCCCAGAAATACACGTACCCCGCTCGCACAGGCCCAATCGCGTGTGAAACTCCCCGCGAACCCCAGAAATACACATACCCCACTCGCACAGGCCCAATCGCGTGTGAAACTCCCCACGAACCCCAGTAATACACGTACCCTGCGTGCACAGTGCCAGTCACGTGTGAAACTCCCTGTGAACCCCAGAAATACACGTACCCCGCTCGCACAGGCCCAATCGCGTGTGAAACTCCCCGCGAAAACCCCAGGAATACACGTACCCCGCTCGCACAGAGCCAACATTTGTGAAACTCCCCGCAAATCCCTGAAATACACGGACCCCGCTCGCACAGGCCCAATCGCGTGTGAAACTCCCCGCGAACCCCAGAAATACACATACCCCGCTTGCACAGGCCCAATCGCGTGTGAAACTCCCCACGAACCCCAGTAATACACGTACCCCGCTTGCACAGGCCCAGTCACGTGTGAAACTCCCCACGAACCCCAGTAATCCATGTACCCCACTCGCACAGGGCCAGTCGCGTGTGAAACTCCCCGCGAACCCCAGTTATACACGTACCCCGCTCGCACAGAGCCAAGCACGTGTGAAACTCCCCACAAACCCCAGTAATACACGTATCCCGCTTGCACAGGGCCAGTCGCGTGTGAAACTCCCCGCGAACCCCAGAAATACACATACCCCGCTCGCACAGGCCCAATCGCGTGTGAAACTCCCCGCGAAAACCCCAGGAATACACGTACCCCGCTCGCACAGAGCCAAGCACGTGTGAAACTCCCCGCAAATCCTTGAAATACACGGACCCCGCTCGCACAGGCCCAATCGCGTGTGAAACTCCCCGAGAACCCCAGAAATACACATACCCCACTCGCACAGGCCCAATCGCGTGTGAAACTCCCCACGAACCCCAGTAATACACGTACCCCGCTTGCACAGGGCCAGTCGCGTGTGAAACTCCCGGTGAACCCCAGTAATACACGTACCCCGCTCACACAGGCCCAATCGCATGTGAAACTCCCCGTGAACCCCAGTAATCCATGTACCCCACTCGCACAGGGCCAGTCGCGTGTGAAACTCCCCGCGAACCACAGTTATACACGTACCCCGCTCGCACAGAGCCAAGCACGTGTGAAACTCCCCACGAACCCCAGTAATACACGTATCCCGCTTGCACAGGGCCAGTCGCGTGTGAAACTCCCCGCGAACCCCAGTAATACACGTACCCAGCTCGCACAGGGCTAGTCGCGTGTGAAACTCCCCGCGAACCCCAGAAATACACGTACCCCGCTCGCACAGGCCCAATCGCGTGTGAAACTCCCCGCGAACCCCAGAAATACACATACCCCACTCGCACAGGCCCAATCGCGTGTGAAACTCCCCACGAACCCCAGTAATACACGTACCCCGCTTGCACAGTGCCAGTCAGTCACGTGTGAAACTCCCCGTGAACCCCAGAAATACACGTACCCCGCTCGCACAGGCCCAATCGCGTGTGAAACTCCCCGCGAAAACCCCAGGAATACACGTACCCCGCTCGCACAGAGCTAAGCATGTGTGAAACTCCCTGCGAATCCCTGAAATACACGGACCCCGCTCGCACAGGCCCAATCGCGTGTGAAACTCCCCGCGAACCCCAGAAATACACATACCCCGCTTGCACAGGCCCAATCGCGTGTGAAACTCCCCACGAACCCCAGTAATACACGTACCCCGCTTGCACAGGCCCAGTCGCGTGTGAAACTCCCCGTGAACCCCAGTAATACACGTACCCCGCTCACACAGGCCCAATCGCATGTGAAACTCCCCGCGAACCCCAGTAATCCATGTACCCCACTCGCACAGGGGCAGTCGCGTGTGAAACTCCCCGCGAACCCCAGTTATACACGTACCCCGCTCGCACAGAGCCAAGCACGTGTGAAACTCCCCACGAACCCCAGTAATACACGTATCCCGCTTGCACAGGGCCAGTCGCGTGTGAAACTCCCCGCGAACCCCAGAAATACACATACCCCGCTCGCACAGGCCCAATCGCGTGTGAAACTCCCCGCGAAAACCCCAGGAATACACGTACCCCGCTCGCACAGAGCCAAGCACGTGTGAAACTCCCCGCAAATCCCTGAAATACACGGACCCCGCTCGCACAGGCCCAATCGCATGTGAAACTCCCCGCGAACCCCAGAAATACACGTACCCCACTCGCACAGGCCCAATCGCGAGTGAAACTCCCGGCGATAACCCAGGGAATACACGTACCCCGCTCGCACAGAGCCAATCACGTGTGAAACTCCCCGTGAATCCCTGAAATACACGGACCCCGCTCGCACAGGCCCAATCGCGTGTGAAACTCCCCACGAACCTCAGAAAAACATGTACCCCGCTCGCACAGGCCCAATTGCGTGTGAAACTCTCCGCGAACCCCAGTAATCCATGTACCCCACTCGCACAGGGCCAGTCGAGTGTGAAACTCCCTGCGAACCCCAGTTATACACGTACCCCGCTCGCACAGAGCTAATCGCGTGTGAGACTCCCCGCGAACCCCAGTAATACACGTACCCCGCTCGCACAGGGCTAATCGCGTGTGAAACTCCCCGCGAACCCCAGAAATACACGTACCCCGCTCGCACAGGCCCAATCGCGTGTGAAACTCCCTGAGAAAACCCCAGGAATACACGTACCCCGCTCGCACAGGCCCAATCGCGTGTGAAACTCCCCGCGAACCCCTGAAATACACGGCCCCCGCTCGCACAGGCCCAATCGTGTGTGAAACTCCCCGCAAACCCCAGAAATACACATACCCCACTCGCACAGGCTCAATCGCGTGTGAAACTCCCCACGAACCCCAGTAATACACGTACCCTGCTTGCAAAGGGCCAGTCGCGTGTGAAACTCCCCGCGAACCCCAGAAATACACGTACCCCGCTCGCATAGGCCCAAAGTCGTGTGAAACTCCCCGCGAAAACCCCAGGAATACACGTACCCCGCTCGCATAGAGCCAAGCACGTGTGAAACTCCCCGCGAATCCCTGAAATACACGGACCCTGCTCGCACAGGCCCAATCGCGTGTGAAACTCCCCGCGAACCCCAGTTATACACGTACCCCACTTGCACAGAACCAATCGTGTGTGAGACTCCCCGTGCACCCCAGTAATCCATGTACCCCACTCGCACAGGGCCAGTCGCGTGTGAAACTCCCTGCGAACCCCAGTAATACACGTACCCCGCTCACACAGGCCCAATCGCATGTGAAACTCCCCGCAAACCCCAGTAATCCATGTACCCCACTCGCACAGGGCCAGTCGCGTGTGAAACTCCCCGCGAACCCCAGTTATACACATACCCCGCTCGCACAGAGCCAAGCACGTGTGAAACTCCCCACGAACCCCAGTAATACACGTATCCCGCTTGCACAGGGCCAGTCGCGTGTGAAACTCCCCGCGAACCCCAGAAATACACATACCCCGCTCGCACAGGCCCAATCGCGTGTGAAACTCCCCGCGAAAACCCCAGGAATACACGTACCCCGCTCGCACAGAACCAAGCACGTGTGAAACTCCCCGCAAATCCCTGAAATACACGGACCCCTCTCGCACAGGCCCAATCGCGTGTGAAACTCCCCGCGAATCCCTGAAATACACGGACCCTGCTCGCACAGGCCCAATCGCGTGTGAAACTCCCCGTGAACCCCAGTTATACACGTACCCCACTTGCACAGAACCAATCGTGTGTGAGACTCCCCGTGAACCCCAGTAATCCATGTACCCCACTCGCACAGGGCCAGTCGCGTGTGAAACTCCCTGCGAACCCCAGTTATACACGTACCCCGCTCGCACAGAGCTAATCGCGTGTGAGACTCCCCGCGAACCCCAGTAATACACGTACCCTGCTCGCACAGGGCCAGTCGCGTGTGAAACTCCCTGCGAACCCCAAAAATACACGTAACCCGCTCGCACAGGCCCAATCGGGTGTGAAACTCCCCCGCGAGCCCCAGAAAAACATGTACCCCGCTCGCACAGGCCCAATTGCGTGTGAAACTCTCCGCAAACCCCAGAAATACACGTACCCCGCTCGCACAGGCCCAATCGCGTGTGAAACTCCCCACAAACCCCAGTAATACATGTACCCCGCTCGCACAGGGTCAGTCGCATGTGAAACTCCCTGCGAACCCCAGTTATACACGTACCCCGCTCGCACAGAGCCAATCGCGTGTGGAACTCCCCGTGAACCCCAGTAATACACGTACCCCGCTCGCACAGGGCTAGTCGCGTGTGAAACTCCCCGCAAACCCCAGAAATACACGTACCCCGCTCGCACAGGCCCAATCGCGTGTGAAACTCCCCGCAAACCCCTGAAATACACGGACCCCGCTCGCACAGGCCCAATCGCGTGTGAAAATCCCCGCGAACCCCAGAAATACACATACCCCACTCGCACAGGCCCAATCGCGTGTGAAACTCCCCACGAACCCCAGTAATACACGTACCCCCCTTGCACAGTGCCAGTCGCGTGTGAAACTCCCCGTGAACCCCAGAAATACACGTACCCCGCTCGCACAGGCCCAATCGCGTGTGAAACTCCCTGCGAAAACCCCAGGAATACACGTACCCCGCTCGCACAGAGCCAAGCATGTGTGAAACTCCCCGCGAATCCCTGAAATACACGGACCCCGCTCGCACAGGCCCAATCGCGTGTGAAACTCCCCGCGAACCCCAGAAATACACATACCCCGCTTGCACAGGCCCAATCGCGTGTGAAACTCCCCACGAACCCCAGTAATACACGTACCCCGCTTGCACAGGCCCAGTCGCGTGTGAAACTCCCCGTGAACCCCAGTAATACACGTACCCCGCTCACACAGGCCCAATCGCATGTGAAACTCCCCGCGAACCCCAGTAATCCATGTACCCCACTCGCACAGGGCCAGTCGCGTGTGAAACTCCCCGCGAACCCCAGTTATACACGTACCCCGCTCGCACAGAGCCAAGCACGTGTGAAACTCCCCACGAACCCCAGTAATACACGTATCCCACTTGCACAGGGCCAGTCGCGTGTGAAACTCCCCGCGAACCCCAGAAATACACATACCCCGCTCGCACAGGCCCAATCGCGTGTGAAACTCCCCGCGAAAACCCCAGGAATACACGTACCCCGCTCGCACAGAGCCAAGCACGTGTGAAACTCCCCGCAAATCCTTGAAATACACGGACCCCGCTCGCACAGGCCCAATCGCGTGTGAAACTCCCCGAGAACCCCAGAAATACACATACCCCACTCGCACAGGCCCAATCGCGTGTGAAACTCCCCACGAACCCCAGTAATACACGTACCCCGCTTGCACAGGGCCAGTCGCGTGTGAAATTCCCCGTGAACCCCAGTAATACACGTACCCCGCTCACACAGGCCCAATCGCATGTGAAACTCTCCGCGAACCCCAGTAATCCATGTACCCCACTCGCACAGGGCCAGTCGCGTGTGAAACTCCCCGCGAACCCCAGTTATACACGTACCCCGCTCGCACAGAGCTAATCGTGTGTGAGACTGCCCGCGAACCCCAGTCATACACGTACCCCGCTCACACAGGGCCAGTCGCGTGTGAAACTCCCCGCGAACCCCAGAAATACACGTACCCCGCTCGCACAGGCCCAATCGCGAGTGAAACTCCCGGCGATAACCCCAGGAATACACGTACCCCGCTCGCACAGAGCCAATCACGTGTGAAACTCCCCGTGAATCCCTGAAATACACGGACCCCGCTCGCACAGGCCCAATCGCGTGTGAAACTCTCCACCAACCTCAGAAAAACATGTACCCCGCTCGCACAGGCCCAATTGCGTGTGAAACTCTCCGCGAACCCCAGTAATCCATGTACCCCACTCGCACAGGGCCAGTCGCGTGTGAAACTCCCTGCGAACCCCAGTTATACACGTACCCCGCTCGCACAGAGCTAATCGCGTGTGAGACTCCCCGCGAACCCCAGTAATACACATACCCCGCTCGCACAGGGCCAGTCGCGTGTGAAACTCCCTGCGAACCCCAAAAATACACGTACCCCGCTCGCACAGGCGCAATCGCGTGTGAAACTCCCCCGCGAGCCCCAGAAAAACATGTACCCCGCTCGCACAGGCCCAATTGCGTGTGAAACTCTCCGCAAACCCCAGAAATACACGTACCCCGCTCGCACAGGCCCAATCGCGTGTGAAACTCCCCACAAACCCCAGTAATACATGTACCCCGCTCGCACAGGGTCAGTCGCATGTGAAACTCCCCGCTAACCCCAGTTATACACGTACCCCGCTCGCACAGAGCCAATCGCGTGTGGAACTCCCCGCGAACCCCAGTAATACATGTACCCCACTCGCACAGGGCTAGTCGCGTGTGAAACTCCCCGCGAACCCCAGAAATACACGTACCCCGCTCGCACAGGCCCAATCGCGTGTGAAACTCCCCGCAAACCCCTGAAATACACGGACCCCACTCGCACAGGCCCAATCGCATGTGAAACTCCCCGCGAACCCCAGAAATACACATACCCCACTCGCACAGGCCCAATCGCGTGTGAAACTCCCCACGAACCCCAGTAATACACGTACCCCGCTTGCACAGTGCCAGTCGCGTGTGAAACTCCCCGTGAACCCCAGAAATACACGTACCCCGCTCGCACAGGCCCAATCGCGTGTGGAAAACCCCAGGAATACACGTACCCCGCTCGCACAGAGCCAAGCATGTGTGAAACTCCCCGCGAATCCCTGAAATACACGGACCCCGCTCGCACAGGCCCAATCGCATGTGAAACTCCCCGCGAACCCCAGAAATACACATACCCCGCTTGCACAGGCCCAATCGCGTGTGAAACTCCCCACGAACCCCAGTAATACACGTACCCCGCTTGCACAGGCCCAGTCGCGTGTGAAACTCCCCATGAACCCCAGTAATACACGTACCCCGCTCACACAGGCCCAATCGCATGTGAAACTCCCCGCGAACCCCAGTAATCCATGTACCCCACTCGCACAGGGCCAGTCGCGTGTGAAACTCCCCGCGAACCCCAGTTATACACGTACCCCGCTCGCACAGAGCCAAGCACGTGTGAAACTCCCACCGAACCCCAGTAATACACGTATCCCGCTTGCACAGGGCCAGTCGCGTGTGAAACTCCCCGCGAACCCCAGAAATACACATACCCCGCTCGCACAGGCCCAATCGCGTGTGAAACTCCCCGCGAAAACCCCAGGAATACACGTACCTCGCTCGCACAGAGCCAAGCACGTGTGAAACTCCCCGCAAATCCTTGAAATACACGGACCCCGCTCGCACAGGCCCAATCGCGTGTGAAACTCCCCGAGAACCCCAGAAATACACATACCCCACTCGCACAGGCCCAATCGCGTGTGAAACTCCCCACGAACCCCAGTAATACACGTACCCCGCTTGCACAGGGCCAGTCGCGTGTGAAATTCCCCGTGAACCCCAGTAATACACGTACCCCGCTCACACAGGCCCAATCGCATGTGAAACTCTCCGCGAACCCCAGTAATCCATGTACCCCACTCGCACAGGGCCAGTCGCGTGTGAAACTCCCCGCGAACCCCAGTTATACACGTACCCCGCTCGCACAGAGCTAATCGTGTGTGAGACTGCCCGCGAACCCCAGTCATACACGTACCCCGCTCACACAGGGCCAGTCGCGTGTGAAACTCCCCGCGAACCCCAGAAATACACGTACCCCGCTCGCACAGGCCCAATCGCGAGTGAAACTCCCGGCGATAACCCCAGGAATACACGTACCCCGCTCGCACAGAGCCAATCACGTGTGAAACTCCCCGTGAATCCCTGAAATACACGGACCCCGCTCGCACAGGCCCAATCGCGTGTGAAACTCTCCACCAACCTCAGAAAAACATGTACCCCGCTCGCACAGGCCCAATTGCGTGTGAAACTCTCCGCGAACCCCAGTAATCCATGTACCCCACTCGCACAGGGCCAGTCGCGTGTGAAACTCCCTGCGAACCCCAGTTATACACGTACCCCGCTCGCACAGAGCTAATCGCGTGTGAGACTCCCCGCGAACCCCAGTAATACACGTACCCCGCTCGCACAGGGCCAGTCGCGTGTGAAACTCCCTGCGAACCCCAAAAATACACGTACCCCGCTCGCACAGGCCCAATCGCGTGTGAAACTCCCCCGCGAGCCCCAGAAAAACATGTACCCCGCTCGCACAGGCCCAATTGCGTGTGAAACTCTCCGCAAACCCCAGAAATACACGTACCCCGCTCGCACAGGCCCAATCGCGTGTGAAACTCCCCACAAACCCCAGTAATACATGTACCCCGCTCGCACAGGGTCAGTCGCATGTGAAACTCCCCGCGAACCCCAGTTATACACGTACCCCGCTCGCACAGAGCCAATCGCGTGTGGAACTCCCCGCGAACCCCAGTAATACATGTACCCCGCTCGCACAGGGCTAGTCGCGTGTGAAACTCCCCGCGAACCCCAGAAATACACGTACCCCGCTCGCACAGGCCCAATCGCGTGTGAAACTCCCCGCAAACCCCTGAAATACACGGACCCCACTCGCACAGGCCCAATCGCATGTGAAACTCCCCGCGAACCCCAGAAATACACATACCCCACTCGCACAGGCCCAATCGCGTGTGAAACTCCCCACGAACCCCAGTAATACACGTACCCCGCTTGCACAGTGCCAGTCGCGTGTGAAACTCCCCGTGAACCCCAGAAATACACGTACCCCGCTCGCACAGGCCCAATCGCGTGTGGAAAACCCCAGGAATACACGTACCCCGCTCGCACAGAGCCAAGCATGTGTGAAACTCCCCGCGAATCCCTGAAATACACGGACCCCGCTCGCACAGGCCCAATCGCATGTGAAACTCCCCGCGAACCCCAGAAATACACATACCCCGCTTGCACAGGCCCAATCGCGTGTGAAACTCCCCACGAACCCCAGTAATACACGTACCCCGCTTGCACAGGCCCAGTCGCGTGTGAAACTCCCCATGAACCCCAGTAATACACGTACCCCGCTCACACAGGCCCAATCGCATGTGAAACTCCCCGCAAACCCCAGTAATCCATGTTCCCCACTCGCACAGGGCCAGTCGCGTGTGAAACTCCCCGCGAACCCCAGTTATACACGTACCCCGCTCGCACAGAGCCAAGCACGTGTGAAACTCCCACCGAACCCCAGTAATACACGTATCCCGCTTGCACAGGGCCAGTCGCGTGTGAAACTCCCCGCGAACCCCAGAAATACACATACCCCGCTCGCACAGGCCCAATCGCGTGTGAAACTCCCCGCGAAAACCCCAGGAATACACGTACCCCGCTCGCACAGAGCCAAGCACGTGTGAAACTCCCCGCAAATCCCTGAAATACACGGACCCCGCTCGCACAGGACCAATCGCGTGTGAAACTCCTCGTGAACCCCAGAAATACACGTACCCCGCTCGCACAGGCCCAATCGCAAGTGAAACTCCCGGCGATAACCCCAGGAATACACGTACCCCGCTCGCACAGAGCCAATCACGTGTGAAACTCCCCGTGAATCCCTGAAATACACGGACCCCGCTCGCACAGGCCCAATCGCGTGTGAAACTCCCCATGAACCTCAGAAAAACATGTACCCCGCTCGCACAGGCCCAATTGCGTGTGAAACTCTCCGCAAACCCCAGTAATCCATGTACCCCACTCGCACAGGGCCAGTCGCGTGTGAAACTCCCTGCGAACCCCAGTTATACACGTACCCGCTCGCACAGAGCTAATCGCGTGTGAGACTCCCCGCGAACCCCAGTAATGCACGTACCCCGCTCGCACAGGGCCAGTCGCGTGTGAAACTCCCTGCGAACCCCAAAAATACACGTACCCCGCTCGCACAGGCCCAATCGCGTGTGAAACTCCCCCGCGAGCCCCAGAAAAACATGTACCCCGCTCGCACAGGCCCAATTGCGTGTGAAACTCTCCGCAAACCCCAGAAATACACGTACCCCGCTCGCACAGGCCCAATCGCGTGTGAAACTCCCCACAAACCCCAGTAATACATGTAGCCCGCTCGCACAGGGTCAGTCGCATGTGAAACTCCCCGCGAACCCCAGTTATACACGTACCCCACTCGCACAGAGCCAATCGCGTGTGGAACTCCCCGCGAACCCCAGTAATACACGTACCCCGCTTGCACAGGGCTAGTCGCGTGTGAAACTCCCCGCGAACCCCAGAAATACACGTACCCCGCTCGCACAGGCCCAATCGCGTGTGAAACTCCCCGCGAACCCCAGAAATACACATACCCCACTCGCACAGGCCCAATCGCGTGTGAAACTCCCCACGAACCCCAGTAATACACGTACCCTGCGTGCACAGTGCCAGTCACGTGTGAAACTCCCTGTGAACCCCAGAAATACACGTACCCCGCTCGCACAGGCCCAATCGCGTGTGAAACTCCCCGCGAAAACCCCAGGAATACACGTACCCCGCTCGCACAGAGCCAAGCATGTGTGAAACTCCCCGCAAATCCCTGAAATACACGGACCCCGCTCGCACAGGCCCAATCGCGTGTGAAACTCCCCGCGAACCCCAGAAATACACATACCCCGCTTGCACAGGCCCAATCGCGTGTGAAACTCCCCACGAACCCCAGTAATACACGTACCCCGCTTGCACAGGCCCAGTCACGTGTGAAACTCCCCGTGAACCCCAGTAATACACGTACCCCGCTCACACAGGCCCAATCGCATGTGAAACTCCCCGCGAACCCCAGTAATCCATGTACCCCACTCGCACAGGGCCAGTCGCGTGTGAAACTCCCCGCGAACCCCAGTTATACACGTACCCCGCTCGCACAGAGCCAAGCACGTGTGAAACTCCCCACGAACCCCAGTAATACACGTATCCCGCTTGCACAGGGCCAGTCGCGTGTGAAACTCCCCGCGAACCCCAGAAATACACATACCCCGCTCGCACAGGCCCAATCGCGTGTGAAACTCCCCGCAAAAACCCCAGGAATACACGTACCCCGCTCGCACAGAGCCAAGCACGTGTGAAACTCCCCGCAAATCCTTGAAATACACGGACCCCGCTCGCACAGGCCCAATCGCGTGTGAAACTCCCCGAGAACCCCAGAAATACACATACCCCACTCGCACAGGCCCAATCGCGTGTGAAACTCCCCACGAACCCCAGTAATACACGTACCCCGCTTGCACAGGGCCAGTCGCGTGTGAAACTCCCGGTGAACCCCAGTAATACACGTACCCCGCTCACACAGGCCCAATCGCATGTGAAACTCCCCGTGAACCCCAGTAATCCATGTACCCCACTCGCACAGGGCCAGTCGCGTGTGAAACTCCCCGCGAACCACAGTTATACACGTACCCCGCTCGCACAGAGCCAAGCACGTGTGAAACTCCCCACGAACCCCAGTAATACACGTATCCCGCTTGCACAGGGCCAGTCGCGTGTGAAACTCCCCGCGAACCCCAGTAATACACGTACCCCGCTCGCACAGGGCTAGTCGCGTGTGAAACTCCCCGCGAACCCCAGAAATACACGTACCCCGCTCGCACAGGCCCAATCGCGTGTGAAACTCCCCGCGAACCCCAGAAATACACATACCCCACTCGCACAGGCCCAATCGCGTGTGAAACTCCCCACGAACCCCAGTAATACACGTACCCCGCTTGCACAGTGCCAGTCACGTGTGAAACTCCCCGTGAACCCCAGAAATACACGTACCCCGCTCGCACAGGCCCAATCGCGTGTGAAACTCCCCGCGAAAACCCCAGGAATACACGTACCCCGCTCGCACAGAGCTAAGCATGTGTGAAACTCCCTGCGAATCCCTGAAATACACGGACCCCGCTCGCACAGGCCCAATCGCGTGTGAAACTCCCCGCGAACCCCAGAAATACACATACCCCGCTTGCACAGGCCCAATCGCGTGTGAAACTCCCCACGAACCCCAGTAATACACGTACCCCGCTTGCACAGGCCCAGTCGCGTGTGAAACTCCCCGTGAACCCCAGTAATACACGTACCCCGCTCACACAGGCCCAATCGCATGTGAAACTCCCCGCGAACCCCAGTAATCCATGTACCCCACTCGCACAGGGGCAGTCGCGTGTGAAACTCCCCGCGAACCCCAGTTATACACGTACCCCGCTCGCACAGAGCCAAGCACGTGTGAAACTCCCCACGAACCCCAGTAATACACGTATCCCACTTGCACAGGGCCAGTCGCGTGTGAAACTCCCCGCGAACCCCAGAAATACACATACCCCGCTCGCACAGGCCCAATCGCGTGTGAAACTCCCCGCGAAAACCCCAGGAATACACGTACCCCGCTCGCACAGAGCCAAGCACGTGTGAAACTCCCCGCAAATCCCTGAAATACACGGACCCCGCTCGCACAGGCCCAATCGCGTGTGAAACTCCCCGCGAACCCCAGAAATACACGTACCCCACTCGCACAGGCCCAATCGCGAGTGAAACTCCCGGCGATAACCCAGGGAATACACGTACCCCGCTCGCACAGAGCCAATCACGTGTGAAACTCCCCGTGAATCCCTGAAATACACGGACCCCGCTCGCACAGGCCCAATTGCGTGTGAAACTCCCCACGAACCTCAGAAAAACATGTACCCCGCTCGCACAGGCCCAATTGCGTGTGAAACTCTCTGCGAACCCCAGTAATCCATGTACCCCACTCGCACAGGGCCAGTCGAGTGTGAAACTCCCTGCGAACCCCAGTTATACACGTACCCCGCTCGCACAGAGCTAATCGCGTGTGAGACTCCCCGCGAACCCCAGTAATACACGTACCCCGCTCGCACAGGGCTAGTCGCGTGTGAAACTCCCCGCGAACCCCAGTAATACACGTACCCCGCTCGCACAGGGCTAGTCGCGTGTGAAACTCCCCGCGAACCCCAGAAATACACATACCCCGCTTGCACAGGCCCAATCGCATGTGAAACTCCCCGCGAACCCCAGAAATACACATACCCCGCTTGCACAGGCCCAATCGCGTGTGAAACTCCCCACGAACCCCAGTAATACACGTACCCCGCTTGCACAGGCCCAATCGCGTGTGAAACTCCCCATGAACCCCAGTAATACACGTACCCCGCTCACACAGGCCCAATCGCATGTGAAACTCCCCGCAAACCCCAGTAATCCATGTACCCCACTCGCACAGGGCCAGTCGCGTGTGAAACTCCCCGCGAACCCCAGTTATACACGTACCCCGCTCGCACAGAGCCAAGCACGTGTGAAACTCCCACCGAACCCCAGTAATACAGGTATCCCGCTTGCACAGGGCCAGTCGCGTGTGAAACTCCCCGCGAACCCCAGAAATACACATACCCCGCTCGCACAGGCCCAATCGCGTGTGAAACTCCCCGCGAAAACCCCAGGAATACACGTACCCCGCTCGCACAGAGCCAAGCACGTGTGAAACTCCCCGCAAATCCCTGAAATACACGGACCCCGCTCGCACAGGACCAATCGCGTGTGAAACTCCTCGCGAACCCCAGAAATACACGTACCCCGCTCGCACAGGCCCAATCGCAAGTGAAACTCCCGGCGATAACCCCAGGAATACACGTACCCCGCTCGCACAGAGCCAATCACGTGTGAAACTCCCCGTGAATCCCTGAAATACACGGACCCCGCTCGCACAGGCCCAATCGCGTGTAAAACTCCCCATGAACCTCAGAAAAACATGTACCCCGCTCGCACAGGCCCAATTGCGTGTGAAACTCTCCGCAAACCCCAGTAATCCATGTACCCCACTCGCACAGGGCCAGTCGCGTGTGAAACTCCCTGCGAACCCCAGTTATACACGTACCCGCTCGCACAGAGCTAATCGCGTGTGAGACTCCCCGCGAACCCCAGTAATGCACGTACCCCGCTCGCACAGGGCCAGTCGCGTGTGAAACTCCCTGCGAACCCCAAAAATACACATACCCCGCTCGCACAGGCCCAATCGCGTGTGAAACTCCCCCGCGAGCCCCAGAAAAACATGTACCCCGCTCGCACAGGCCCAATTGCGTGTGAAACTCTCCGCAAACCCCAGAAATACACGTACCCTGCTCGCACAGGCCCAATCGCGTGTGAAACTCCCCACAAACCCCAGTAATACATGTAGCCCGCTCGCACAGGGTCAGTCGCATGTGAAACTCCCCGCGAACCCCAGTTATACACGTACCCCACTCGCACAGAGCCAATCGCGTGTGGAACTCCCCGCGAACCCCAGTAATACACGTACCCCGCTTGCACAGGGCTAGTCGCGTGTGAAACTCCCCGCGAACCCCAGAAATACACGTACCCCGCTCGCACAGGCCCAATCGCGTGTGAAACTCCCCGCGAACCCCAGAAATACACATACCCCACTCGCACAGGCCCAATCGCGTGTGAAACTCCCCACGAACCCCAGTAATACACGTACCCTGCGTGCACAGTGCCAGTCACGTGTGAAACTCCCTGTGAACCCCAGAAATACACGTACCCCGCTCGCACAGGCCCAATCGCGTGTGAAACTCCCCGCGAAAACCCCAGGAATACACGTACCCCGCTCGCACAGAGCCAAGCATGTGTGAAACTCCCCGCAAATCCCTGAAATACACGGACCCCGCTCGCACAGGCCCAATCGCGTGTGAAACTCCCCGCGAACCCCAGAAATACACATACCCCGCTTGCACAGGCCCAATCGCGTGTGAAACTCCCCACGAACCCCAGTAATACACGTACCCCGCTTGCACAGGCCCAGTCACGTGTGAAACTCCCCGTGAACCCCAGTAATACACGTACCCCGCTCACACAGGCCCAATCGCATGTGAAACTCCCCGCGAACCCCAGTAATCCATGTACCCCACTCGCACAGGGCCAGTCGCGTGTGAAACTCCCCGCGAACCCCAGTTATACACGTACCCCGCTCGCACAGAGCCAAGCACGTGTGAAACTCCCCACGAACCCCAGTAATACACGTATCCCGCTTGCACAGGGCCAGTCGCGTGTGAAACTCCCCGCGAACCCCAGAAATACACATACCCCGCTCGCACAGGCCCAATCGCGTGTGAAACTCCCCGCGAAAACCCCAGGAATACACGTACCCCGCTCGCACAGAGCCAAGCACGTGTGAAACTCCCCGCAAATCCTTGAAATACACGGACCCCGCTCGCACAGGCCCAATCGCGTGTGAAACTCCCCGAGAACCCCAGAAATACACATACCCCACTCGCACAGGCCCAATCGCGTGTGAAACTCCCCACGAACCCCAGTAATACACGTACCCCGCTTGCACAGGGCCAGTCGCGTGTGAAACTCCCGGTGAACCCCAGTAATACACGTACCCCGCTCACACAGGCCCAATCGCATGTGAAACTCCCCGTGAACCCCAGTAATCCATGTACCCCACTCGCACAGGGCCAGTCGCGTGTGAAACTCCCCGCGAACCACAGTTATACACGTACCCCGCTCGCACAGAGCCAAGCACGTGTGAAACTCCCCACGAACCCCAGTAATACACGTATCCCGCTTGCACAGGGCCAGTCGCGTGTGAAACTCCCCGCGAACCCCAGTAATACACGTACCCCGCTCGCACAGGGCTAGTCGCGTGTGAAACTCCCCGCGAACCCCAGAAATACACGTACCCCGCTCGCACAGGCCCAATCGCGTGTGAAACTCCCCGCGAACCCCAGAAATACACATACCCCACTCGCACAGGCCCAATCGCGTGTGAAACTCCCCACGAACCCCAGTAATACACGTACCCCGCTTGCACAGTGCCAGTCACGTGTGAAACTCCCCGTGAACCCCAGAAATACACGTACCCCGCTCGCACAGGCCCAATCGCGTGTGAAACTCCCCGCGAAAACCCCAGGAATACACGTACCCCGCTCGCACAGAGCTAAGCATGTGTGAAACTCCCTGCGAATCCCTGAAATACACGGACCCCGCTCGCACAGGCCCAATCGCGTGTGAAACTCCCCGCGAACCCCAGAAATACACATACCCCGCTTGCACAGGCCCAATCGCGTGTGAAACTCCCCACGAACCCCAGTAATACACGTACCCCGCTTGCACAGGCCCAGTCGCGTGTGAAACTCCCCGTGAACCCCAGTAATACACGTACCCCGCTCACACAGGCCCAATCGCATGTGAAACTCCCCGCGAACCCCAGTAATCCATGTACCCCACTCGCACAGGGGCAGTCGCGTGTGAAACTCCCCGCGAACCCCAGTTATACACGTACCCCGCTCGCACAGAGCCAAGCACGTGTGAAACTCCCCACGAACCCCAGTAATACACGTATCCCGCTTGCACAGGGCCAGTCGCGTGTGAAACTCCCCGCGAACCCCAGAAATACACATACCCCGCTCGCACAGGCCCAATCGCGTGTGAAACTCCCCGCGAAAACCCCAGGAATACACGTACCCCGCTCGCACAGAGCCAAGCACGTGTGAAACTCCCCGCAAATCCCTGAAATACACGGACCCCGCTCGCACAGGCCCAATCGCGTGTGAAACTCCCCGCGAACCCCAGAAATACACGTACCCCACTCGCACAGGCCCAATCGCGAGTGAAACTCCCGGCGATAACCCAGGGAATACACGTACCCCGCTCGCACAGAGCCAATCACGTGTGAAACTCCCCGTGAATCCCTGAAATACACGGACCCCGCTCGCACAGGCCCAATCGCGTGTGAAACTCCCCACGAACCTCAGAAAAACATGTACCCCGCTCGCACAGGCCCAATTGCGTGTGAAACTCTCCGCGAACCCCAGTAATCCATGTACCCCACTCGCACAGGGCCAGTCGAGTGTGAAACTCCCTGCGAACCCCAGTTATACACGTACCCCGCTCGCACAGAGCTAATCGCGTGTGAGACTCCCCGCGAACCCCAGTAATACACGTACCCCGCTCGCACAGGGCTAGTCGCGTGTGAAACTCCCCGCGAACCCCAGAAATACACGTACCCCGCTCGCACAGGCCCAATCGCGTGTGAAACTCCCTGAGAAAACCCCAGGAATACACGTACCCCGCTCGCACAGGCCCAATCGCGTGTGAAACTCCCCGCGAACCCCTGAAATACACGGCCCCCGCTCGCACAGGCCCAATCGTGTGTGAAACTCCCCGCAAACCCCAGAAATACACATACCCCACTCGCACAGGCTCAATCGCGTGTGAAACTCCCCACGAACCCCAGTAATACACGTACCCTGCTTGCAAAGGGCCAGTCGCGTGTGAAACTCCCCGCGAACCCCAGAAATACACGTACCCCGCTCGCATAGGCCCAAAGTCGTGTGAAACTCCCCGCGAAAACCCCAGGAATACACGTAACCCGCTCGCATAGAGCCAAGCACGTGTGAAACTCCCCGCGAATCCCTGAAATACACGGACCCTGCTCGCACAGGCCCAATCGCGTGTGAAACTCCCCGCGAACCCCAGTTATACACGTACCCCACTTGCACAGAACCAATCGTGTGTGAGACTCCCCGCGAACCCCAGTAATACACGTACCCTGCTCGCACAGGGCCAGTCGCGTGTGAAACTCCCTGCGAACCCCAAAAATACACGTAACCCGCTCGCACAGGCCCAATCGGGTGTGAAACTCCCCCGCGAGCCCCAGAAAAACATGTACCCCGCTCGCACAGGCCCAATTGCGTGTGAAACTCTCCGCAAACCCCAGAAATACACGTACCCCGCTCGCACAGGCCCAATCACGTGTGAAACTCCCCACAAACCCCAGTAATACATGTACCCCGCTCGCACAGGGTCAGTCGCATGTGAAACTCCCCGCGAACCCCAGTTATACACGTACCCCGCTCGCACAGAGCCAATCGCGTGTGGAACTCCCCGTGAACCCCAGTAATACACGTACCCCGCTCGCACAGGGCTAGTCGCGTGTGAAACTCCCCGCGAACCCCAGAAATACACGTACCCCGCTCGCACAGGCCCAATCGCGTGTGAAACTCCCCGCAAACCCCTGAAATACACGGACCCCGCTCGCACAGGCCCAATCGCGTGTGAAAATCCCCGCGAACCCCAGAAATACACATACCCCACTCGCACAGGCCCAATCGCGTGTGAAACTCCCCACGAACCCCAGTAATACACGTACCCCCCTTGCACAGTGCCAGTCGCGTGTGAAACTCCCCGTGAACCCCAGAAATACACGTACCCCGCTCGCACAGGCCCAATCGCGTGTGAAACTCCCTGCGAAAACCCCAGGAATACACGTACCCCGCTCGCACAGAGCCAAGCATGTGTGAAACTCCCCGCGAATCCCTGAAATACACGGACCCCGCTCGCACAGGCCCAATCGCGTGTGAAACTCCCCGCGAACCCTAGAAATACACATACCCCGCTTGCACAGGCCCAATCGCGTGTGAAACTCCCCACGAACCCCAGTAATACACGTATCCCGCTTGCACAGGCCCAGTCGCGTGTGAAACTCCCCCTGAACCCCAGTAATACACGTACCCCGCTCACACAGGCCCAATCGCATGTGAAACTCCCTGCGAACCCCAGTAATCCATGTACCCCACTCGCACAGGGCCAGTCGCGTGTGAAACTCCCCATGAACCCCAGTAATACACGTATCCCGCTTGCACAGGGCCAGTCGCGTGTGAAACTCCCCGCGAACCCCAGAAATACACGTACCCCGCTCGCACAGCCCCAATCGCGTGTGAAACTCCCCGCGAAAACCCCAGGAATACACGTACCCCGCTCGCACAGAGCCAAGCACGTGTGAAACTCCCCGCAAATCCCTAAAATACACGGACCCCGCTCGCACAGGCCCAATCGCGTGTGAAACTCCCCGAGAACCCCAGAAATACACATACCCCACTCGCACAGGCCCAATCGTGTGTGAAACTCCCCACGAACCCCAGTAATACACGTACCCCGCTTGCACAGGGCCAGTCGCGTGTGAAACTCCCTGTGAACCCCAGTAATACACGTACCCCGCTCACACAGGCCCAATCGCATGTGAAACTCCCCGCAAACCCCAGTAATCCATGTACCCCACTCGCACAGGGCCAGTCGCGTGTGAAACTCCCCGCGAACCCCAGTTATACACGTACCCCGCTCGCACAGAGCTAATCGTGTGTGAGACTGCCCACGAACCCCAGTCATACACGTACCCCGCTCACACAGGGCCAGTCGCGTGTGAAACTCCCCGCGAACCCCAGAAATACACGTACCCCGCTCGCACAGGCCCAATCGCGAGTGAAACTCCCGGCGATAACCCCAGGAATACACGTACCCCGCTCGCACAGAGCCAATCACGTGTGAAACTCCCCGTGAATCCCTGAAATACACGGACCCCGCTCGCACAGGCCCAATCGCGTGTGAAACTCCCCACCAACCTCAGAAAAACATGTACCCCGCTCGCACAGGCCCAATTGCGTGTGAAACTCTCTGCGAACCCCAGTAATCCATGTACCCCACTCGCACAGGGCCAGTCGCGTGTGAAACTCCCTGTGAACCCCAGTTATACACGTACCCCGCTCGCACAGAGCTAATCGCGTGTGAGACTCCCCGCGAACCCCAGTAATACACGTACCCCGCTCGCACAGGGCCAGTCGCGTGTGAAACTCCCTGCGAACCCCAAAAATACACGTACCCCGCTCGCACAGGCCCAATCGCGTGTGAAACTCCCCCGCGAGCCCCAGAAAAACATGTACCCCGCTCGCACAGGCCCAATTGCGTGTGAAACTCTCTGCAAACCCCAGAAATACACGTACCCCGCTCGCACAGGCCCAATCGCGTGTGAAACTCCCCACAAACCCCAGTAATACATGTACCCCGCTCGCACAGGGTCAGTCGCATGTGAAACTCCCCACGAACCCCAGTAATACACGTACCCCGCTTGCACAGTGCCAGTCGCGTGTGAAACTCCCCGTGAACCCCAGAAATACACGTACCCCGCTCGCACAGGCCCAATCGCGTGTGAAACTCCCCGCGAAAACCCCAGGAATACACGTACCCCGCTCGCACAGAGCCAAGCATGTGTGAAACTCCCCGCGAATCCCTGAAATACACGGACCCCGCTCGCACAGGCCCAATCGCATGTGAAACTCCCCGCGAACCCCAGAAATACACATACCCCGCTTGCACAGGCCCAATCGCGTGTGAAACTCCCCACGAACCCCAGTAATACACGTACCCCGCTTGCACAGGCCCAGTCGCGTGTGAAACTCCCCGTGAACCCCAGTAATACACGTACCCCGCTCACACAGGCCCAATCGCATGTGAAACTCCCCGCGAACCCCAGTAATCCATGTACCCCACTCGCACAGGGCCAGTCGCGTGTGAAACTCCCCGCGAACCCCAGTTATACACGTACCCCGCTCGCACAGAGCCAAGCACGTGTGAAACTCCCCACGAACCCCAGTAATACACGTATCCCGCTTGCACAGGGCCAGTCGCGTGTGAAACTCCCCGCGAACCCCAGAAATACACATACCCCGCTCGCACAGGCCCAATCGCGTGTGAAACTCCCCGCGAAAACCCCAGGAATACACGTACCCCGCTCGCACAGAACCAAGCACGTGTGAAACTCCCCGCAAATCCCTGAAATACACGGACCCCGCTAGCACAGGCCCAATCGCGTGTGAAACTCCTCGCGAACCCCAGAAATACACGTACCCCGCTCGCACAGGCCCAATCGCGAGTGAAACTCCCGGTGATAACCCCAGGAATACACGTACCCCGCTCGCACAGAGCCAATCACGTGTGAAACTCCCTGTGAATCCCTGAAATACACGGACCCCGCTCGCACAGGCCCAATTGCGTGTGAAACTCCCCACCAACCTCAGAAAAACATGTACCCCGCTCGCACAGGCCCAATTGCGTGTGAAACTCTCCGCGAACCCCAGTAATCCATGTACCCCACTCGCACAGGGCCAGTCGCGTGTGAAACTCCCTGCGAACCCCAGTTATACACGTACCCCGCTCGTACAGAGCTAATCGCGTGTGAGACTCCCCGCGAACCCCAGTAATACACGTACCCCGCTCGCACAGGGCCAGTCGCGTGTGAAACTCCCTGCGAACCCCAAAAATACATGTACCCCGCTCGCACAGGCCCAATCGCGTGTGAAACTCCCCCGCGAGCCCCAGAAAAACATGTACCCCGCTCGCACAGGCCCAATTGCGTGTGAAACTCTCCGCAAACCCCAGAAATACACGTACCCCGCTCGCACAGGCCCAATCGCGTGTGAAACTCCCCACAAACCCCAGTAATACATGTACCCCGCTCGCACAGGGTCAGTCGCATGTGAAACTCCCCGCGAACCCCAGTTATACACGTACCCCGCTCGCACAGAGCCAATCGCGTGTGGAACTCCCCGCGAACCCCAGTAATACACGTACCCCACTCGCACAGGGCTAGTCGCGTGTGAAACTCCCCGCGAACCCCAGAAATACACGTACCCCGCTCGCACAGGCCCAATCGCGTGTGAAACTCCCCGCGAACCCCAGAAATACACATACCCCACTCGCACAGGCCCAATCGCGTGTGAAACTCCCCACGAACCCCAGTAATACACATACCCCGCTTGCACAGTGCCAGTCGCGTGTGAAACTCCCCGTGAAACCCAGAAATACACGTACCCCGCTCGCACAGGCCCAATCGCGTGTGAAACTCCCCGCGAAAACCCCAGGAATACACGTACCCCGCTCGCACAGAGCCAAGCATGTGTGAAACTCCCCGCGAATCCCTGAAATACACGGACCCCGCTCGCACAGGCCCAATCGCGTGTGAAACTCCCCGCGAACCCCAGAAATACACATACCCCGCTTGCACAGGCCCAATCGCGTGTGAAACTCCCCACGAACCCCAGTAATACACGTATCCCGCTTGCACAGGCCCAGTCGCGTGTGAAACTCCCCGTGAACCCCAGTAATACACGTACCCCGCTCACACCGGCCCAATCGCATGTGAAACTCCCTGCGAACCCCAGTAATCCATGTACCCCACTCGCACAGGGCCAGTCGCGTGTGAAACTCCCCACGAACCCCAGTAATACACGTATCCCGCTTGCACAGGGCCAGTCGCGTGTGAAACTCCCCGCGAACCCCAGAAATACACGTACCCCGCTCGCACAGCCCCAATCGCGTGTGAAACTCCCCGCGAAAACCCCAGGAATACACGTACCCCGCTCGCACAGAGCCAAGCACGTGTGAAACTCCCCGCAAATCCCTGAAATACACGGACCCCGCTCGCACAGGCCCAATCGCGTGTGAAACTCCCCGAGAACCCCAGAAATACACATACCCCACTCGCACAGGCCCAATCGTGTGTGAAACTCCCCACGAACCCCAGTAATACACGTACCCCGCTTGCACAGGGCCAGTCGCGTGTGAAACTCCCCGTGAACCCCAGTAATACACGTACCCCGCTCACACAGGCCCAATCGCATGTGAAACTCCCCGCGAACCCCAGTAATCCATGTACCCCACTCGCACAGGGCCAGTCGCGTGTGAAACTCCCCGCGAACCCCAGTTATACACGTACCCCGCTCGCACAAAGCTAATCGTGTGTGAGACTGCCCGCGAACCCCAGTCATACACGTACCCCGCTCACACAGGGCCAGTCGCGTGTGAAACTCCCCGCGAACCCCAGAAATACACGTACACCGCTCGCACAGGCCCAATCGCGAGTGAAACTCCCGGCGATAACCCCAGGAATACACGTACCCCGCTCGCACAGAGCCAATCACGTGTGAAACTCCCTGTGAATCCCTGAAATACACGAACCCCGCTCGCACAGGCCCAATCGCGTGTGAAACTCCCCACCAACCTCAGAAAAACATGTACCCCGCTCGCACAGGCCCAATTGCGTGTGAAACTCTCTGCGAACCCCAGTAATCCATGTACCCCACTCGCACAGGGCCAGTCGCGTGTGAAACTCCCTGTGAACCCCAGTTATACACGTACCCCGCTCGCACAGAGCTAATCGCGTGTGAGACTCCCCGCGAACCCCAGTAATACACGTACCCCGCTCGCACAGGGCCAGTCGCGTGTGAAACTCCCTGCGAACCCCAAAAATACACGTACCCCGCTCGCACAGGCCCAATCGCGTGTGAAACTCCCCCGCGAGCCCCAGAAAAACATGTACCCCGCTCGCACAGGCCCAATTGCGTGTGAAACTCTCCGCAAACCCCAGAAATACACGTACCCCGCTCGCACAGGCCCAATCGCGTGTAAAACTCCCCACAAACCCCAGTAATACATGTACCCCGCTCGCACAGGGTCAGTCGCATGTGAAACTCCCGCGAACCCCAGTTATACACGTACCCCGCTCGCACAGAGCCAATCGCGTGTGGAACTCCCCGCGAACCCCAGTAATACATGTACCCCGCTCGCACAGGGCTAGTCGCGTGTGAAACTCCCCGCAAACCCCAGAAATACACGTACCCCGCTCGCACAGGCCCAATCGCGTGTGAAACTCCCCGCAAACCCCTGAAATACACGGACCCCACTCGCACAGGCCCAATCGCGTGTGAAACTCCCTGCGAACCCCAGAAATACACATACCCCACTCGCACAGGCCCAATCGCGTGTGAAACTCCCCACGAACCCCAGTAATACACGTACCCCGCTTGCACAGTGCCAGTCGCGTGTGAAACTCCCCGTGAACCCCAGAAATACACGTACCCCGCTCGCACAGGCCCAATCGCGTGTGAAACTCCCCGCGAAAACCCCAGGAATACACGTACCCCGCTCGCACAGAGCCAAGCATGTGTGAAACTCCCCGCGAATCCCTGAAATACACGGACCCCGCTCGCACAGGCCCAATCGCATGTGAAACTCCCCGCGAACCCCAGAAATACACATACCCCGCTTGCACAGGCCCAATCGCGTGTGAAACTCCCCACGAACCCCAGTAATACACGTACCCCGCTTGCACCGGCCCAGTCGCGTGTGAAACTCCCCGTGAACCCCAGTAATACACGTACCCCGCTCACACAGGCCCAATCGCATGTGAAACTCCCCGCGAACCCCAGTAATCCATGTACCCCACTCGCACAGGGCCAGTCGCGTGTGAAACTCCCCGCGAACCCCAGTTATACACATACCCCGCTCGCACAGAGCCAAGCACGTGTGAAACTCCCCACGAACCCCAGTAATACACGTATCCCGCTTGCACAGGGCCAGTCGCGTGTGAAACTCCCCGCGAACCCCAGAAATACACATACCCCGCTCGCACAGGCCCAATCGCGTGTGAAACTCCCCGCGAAAACCCCAGGAATACACGTACCCCGCTCGCACAGAACCAAGCACGTGTGAAACTCCCCGCAAATCCCTGAAATACACGGACCCCTCTCGCACAGGCCCAATCGCGTGTGAAACTCCCCGCGAATCCCTGAAATACACGGACCCTGCTCGCACAGGCCCAATCGCGTGTGAAACTCCCCGCGAACCCCAGTTATACACGTACCCCACTTGCACAGAACCAATCGTGTGTGAGACTCCCCGTGAACCCCAGTAATCCATGTACCCCACTCGCACAGGGCCAGTCGCGTGTGAAACTCCCTGCGAACCCCAGTTATACACGTACCCCGCTCGCACAGAGCTAATCGCGTGTGAGACTCCCCGCGAACCCCAGTAATACACGTACCCTGCTCGCACAGGGCCAGTCGCGTGTGAAACTCCCTGCGAACCCCAAAAATACACGTAACCCGCTCGCACAGGCCCAATCGGGTGTGAAACTCCCCCGCGAGCCCCAGAAAAACATGTACCCCGCTCGCACAGGCCCAATTGCGTGTGAAACTCTCCGCAAACCCCAGAAATACACGTACCCCGCTCGCACAGGCCCAATCGCGTGTGAAACTCCCCACAAACCCCAGTAATACATGTACCCCGCTCGCACAGGGTCAGTCGCATGTGAAACTCCCTGCGAACCCCAGTTATACACGTACCCCGCTCGCACAGAGCCAATCGCGTGTGGAACTCCCCGTGAACCCCAGTAATACACGTACCCCGCTCGCACAGGGCTAGTCGCGTGTGAAACTCCCCGCAAACCCCAGAAATACACGTACCCCGCTCGCACTGGCCCAATCGCGTGTGAAACTCCCCGCAAACCCCTGAAATACACGGACCCCGCTCGCACAGGCCCAATCGCGTGTGAAAATCCCCGCGAACCCCAGAAATACACATACCCCACTCGCACAGGCCCAATCGCGTGTGAAACTCCCCACGAACCCCAGTAATACACGTACCCCCCTTGCACAGTGCCAGTCGCGTGTGAAACTCCCCGTGAACCCCAGAAATACACGTACCACTGTGATGCTGGAAATGCATCAGAGGGACAGGGCCTCTGAATCCTTGTCCTTTTCTGCCTTTTATCGTGTGTTCTGTTATGTTTTCTGCCCAGGAGTCCATGAGGGACTCCTGGCAGTGCAGCTCTCTTTTGGTTTGGTGAACAGACCCATGGGATACCCTTATGGCACCCATGGGTAGGGGTACAACCCTGTGCCCCTAGTGTATGTTTTTGGGCACCTGTGGGTGGCCCACAGAGCAGGGTATGGGCTGGTGGCAGCTCCATGCTGAATTGGACAGGTGCTCTGGGTGTCCTCCATTTTGGGATACCCAGGCCCTGCCATTGGGATCAGTTGATTCCTGATAGAAAACAAGATGGCCCCTGTGGCCTCTTGCTTTCTATTGCCTGTTGTCTTGTTTTTCCCAAAGTCCTGGGAAGCCCTGACTCTGTCCCTTCCCCCTGACTGGCTGTTGGGTGGAAGTTCCATATATGGTGTTGTTGTGAAGGCCCAGCTAGACTGACTGGAGCCTTCCCTTTGACTGTATGTTGTGGGTACCTCCTGTGGGTGGGACCTGGGTGAATGGAGTGTGTGACCAATATACACTTCTTGTTGTGGTTGTCTGGTTTCTGGCATGTGAGACAAAGACTGAGACAGCCCTGCCCGAAACTGGCCTGAATGCAGTGTGTAGTGTTGAATGGCTGGGTACTTGTCCCAATCCACATTCCTTGTTGTGAGTGTCTGAAAGGGAGGAGTGTGGCCTGAATGCACTGTGTGCCTGATTGGCTGACTGACTGCATGAATGCCCTTCTGTGTGATTGGCTGCTGTGTGTGTGCCAGCAGTGTGGATGAGAGACAGAATAGTATATCTGGGGACCTCTCACCACTGGAAATTGTTCAGAAGCATTCAGAAGCTGAGTCTCCACTCAAGAGTAACTGGATTTGCTGATCCTCGACGTCCAGCTGGAAGAAGAAGACTTGCTGTGGCATTTGCTTCGACAGAAACTGAAGGTTGTCGAAATCGTCGAGGACTGACCCGAGAGAGGACCTGGCTAGGCGCCCTCTTCCCGTGCTCCGAGGGACCATCGAGCACCGCTGAATCTTCACCGAAGCGCCCTGGAAGTCAGACCCTCGAAAGGCTGCCGACCCGAGACGGGACCGCCGAGGAGATCGAAGTGAAGCACCCGGACATCGACGCCGTCGAAGTCCATTGCCGTCGACCAGGGTTCGCAGGTCTGTGTAACCGCTGGAGGCCCGTCGAAGTTGTGTTGCCCAGCCGTGGGAACCACTTGACGCCGAGCCGCCGACGACCGGAGCCGTCCGCTCCTTGCCTAAGAACATTTGACTCGAAGGACTCCCTCGTCCGCACCGTCGACCGCTTTTGTCCTGCCGGAGAAAGTCGAGGACGACCAACGCGCCGAGGAGAATCCGCCGGTGGGTTTCCCGCCACCTCACGACCCCAAAGACTCGAGCGACTCGACGCCCTTGCTGGGCTCCCGTCTCTACAATCTTTGCGGTCCAGAACTATTGTCATCGAGGTGCCCCGCACACCTCCGCCTTGCAGGACGCCGACGCCCCGACGCCGACGAGCACCGCTCGGACGAAGCTGCCGCCTCTTCGACATCGTTCTACCTCGTTTGTCGACGGACGTTCGACGCCCCGTGCCTCCCGCTTGAAAGGGAAGGCATTCAAGAAGGGCCGTCGATTCCCCGTCGCCGAACCCCGAGGTCTTCGACGTTTCTCGACGCCTCTCGACGATCCGTGACTCCTGCTTTAAAGGGGGTCATTCAAGAAGGATCTGTCGACGCCTCTTCGAAGAACTCGACTCCACCAGGTACATTGGGGGGGTAAAAACATTGTGGGAGAGAATAAGACTGTTGAACAATATATGGACTGGGCTTGTGTTATATCTCTTTATTTTACAGGTTGCCCAGGTGGGGGGATCTCCACACAGAACTGTGTCCAGTAGCTAGGGCCAGTATTCTGCCTATTGTTTTCAACCCTCTGTTATCTCTCCTCTCTCTATTGCTGGTTTCCTTCTTATTGATCTGTGTGCCATTTTTACAGTATTGTGAATGCACTTTAATGAGGTCTAATATTAGTGGTACCACTTTAGAATTGTAGATATTTACCATTATTGATTTTCCTGAGCACAAAGTGCGTTATTGTGATAAGTGTACATAACCCTTGAATATTAATTATATAAAAACTGTGTTTTCAGTAAATACAGTGTGTGGACATTCCTTTGTGGGGGCTTGGGGATACACTGTACTTAAGAACCAGCCTGCATCACCTCCTGAGAAGCTAGGCCTTGATTGCTCGCCCATTGCTACCGTATTAGAGAATCTTGGCTGGGGTCCTCTGTGCCTCTCCTCTACCATATAGAGAGCGGAAGTACAGACCCCCCCACCGGTCTTGACAAGCTGGTGGCAGCGGTGGGATGCTTATGGTTTTAAGACTCAGTGTATAACCGTGCCACTTACAAAATATCCGCACTTTATTAGATTAAGGTTCGGGTGTGTTCCAAATAACTGCATTACAAGCAATGGAGTCCATTGCAAATGGTAAATTGACTCGGAGGAGCTTAGAGGCTCTCCAGAGTGCTTGTGAAGCCAGGGAGTTAGACTTTGTGGATAAGTCTAGGGCTGAGCTGATAGCTGCCCTGGTGGACTACCAGACTGATGGTGAAACCCTTGATGAAGGGGGGGATGCAACCAGTGAGGACTCTGCCCCTGGGGTTGTCGCTGAATCTGTTTCTGGGAATGCCACCATTCCTGCTGCCTCTGTTCCAAACCCCAGCAATTCCATGGAACTTGAGTTATTAAGGATGAAATTGGCCTTTGAATATCGCAAGTTGGAAATAGAAGCTGAGCTTAAGAAAGAGGAGCTGGCACAGCAAGTGGAACTCAAGAATAGGGATCTTGCGCTCAAAGACAAGGACACTGAATGTCAGAGAATCCAGCTAGAGAGAGCTAGAGTGGAGACTTCAGCTAGACCAATTGAGAGTGGCAGGTCCCCAGCCACCAAGTTTATGAAAGATTTGGTTGGTGTGTTTGTGGAGGGTTCAGATATCCTCCAATGGATCGAAGCGTTTGAAATGGCTTGTGCAATTCATGATGTAGATAAAAGAGATTGGGCTAAGTGTTTGTTAAGCAGAGTGCCTCAAACTGGATATGACTGTATTCTGAAGCTGAGTGTGGAAGAAAGGGGTCAGTATGAGTGTATGAAGTCTGCTTTGATTGCCAAGTTTGGCAAGACACCTACCCAATACCTTAAAAGGTTCAGGGATTTTAAGAAAAGAGAGAATGTGTCTTGGGTTGACTGGGTGAGTACTGCGCACATGAACATGATGGGGTGGATTGATGGATACAAGGTGAAAACTTTTGTTGAGTTGTCCCACCTCTTGTTTTTTGAGCATTTTTCTGAAGCCTGTTCACCAGAGCTGCGTCAGTATGTGGCTGACCAGAACATTTTGGACCCCTTTAAGCTGGCTAGGTTGGCTGACAAGTGGGTCTCCCACCGGGTGTCCCCTAAGGACTCCAGTGGGAAGGACAAGGACAAAGAAAAGGGGACCTCTCAGAAAGCTGAGGAGTCCCAAAAGCAGTCACAGTCGGGTAAACCAAAACCTTCCTCTCCTAAGACCCAAAAATCTAGTGGGGATAAGTCCTCTGTGGGTGGGAATAAGAGTAGTGGTCCACCTGCTGCAAAGCAGGTTCCCAGTGGTTCCAGTACCGTACCCCGCACTCCTGGCACTTGTTGGGATTGTGGGGCTCTGGATCACAAAAGGGGTGACCCCAAGTGTAAAGGTAAGGCACTTGGAGTACAGGCTGTCAGCCTGACCTACCCTTACCCCGTGTCTGAGGTGGAGGCCACTGTCCTCCCCTCCTCTACAGGAATCACATTTGGTGCTCCGGTAGAGATTTCCTTAGTGTCCCTTGGGGCCTGGGACCAGTACGCAGAAGTACTGGCAACTATCCCGCAGAACACCCGTAGGTTTTTGAGAAGTGTCCTCTTGAATGGCCAGCCTTCTACTGGTTTGAGAGACACTGGGGCAAGCATGACAGTGGTGGACAGGACCCTGCTCAAGCCAGAGGACTATGTAGGTGCTCCTCTGAGAACCACCAGGTTAGCTGGTGGGCCTCCCAAATTATCGCCTGTAGCCCTAGTCACACTCATGATTGGAGACAAGACAGCAAAGCTTCCTGTCCTGGTTCAGGACAATGTCCCTGCTAACATTCTGTTAGGAAATGATCTAGTAGAGTTGGGGTTGATCTCGGATGGTCTTCCCATGACTGCTGCTGCAGTCACTAGGTCACAGGTGACACCGGGTCTGGCTGTGAGTCAGGTACCCGAGCCAAAGGCGAGGCCTAAGGCAAGAAGAAGGAAGACCAAGAAGGCCACCTCTGTGGAGGGAACACCTTCTCTTCCTGCTGCTCCGACAGCACCCATTGGGATCCATGCTCCGGACGGGCTGGGTCCAGTGGAAAACCCAAACTCAACTCCTGTGGGAGAAGAGACAGAAGACTCTCCTGTGGGAGAGGTTCTCAACCCGGAGGATCATCCCGACCTTCAATGCTTGTTAGCTGAAGGGGGACCCTCCCGGGCAGACTTCTGTAAGGGACAGAGAGAGTGCCACTCTCTCGAGGGCCTGAGGAAACAGGCCCTGTCCCAGGCACAAGGTGAAGTGCCTAGGACATTCAAGATTTATTGGGAGGGTGAGCTCCTTGTTAGTGAGCCCACTAAGCCCGAACCTGGTGCCCGCAAGAGGTTGGTGGTACCCCAGGTTTACAGGCCCTTCCTACTGCAGTTGGCGCATGAGGTGCCCTTGGCTGGTCATCTTGGGACCAAGAAGACTAAGCAGAGGCTCTCTGCCCATTTCTACTGGCCACGGATGGGAGTAGAGGTGGAGTCCCACTGCAGGACCTGCCCCACTTGTCAGTTGTCTGGCAAGACTGGAGGCAGGATCATTGCCCCACTGCAGCCATTACCAGTGGTTGGCACACCATTTGAGAGGGTGGGCATCGACATCGTCGGTCCCCTTGACCCTCCCACTTCCGGTGGACATCGGTTCATCCTGGTCTTGGTAGATCATGCCACCAGGTACCCTGAGGCAATACCCCTTCGGACTGTTACTGCCAAGGTGGTTGCCAGGGCTCTCCTGGGCATTTTCACCCGTGTTGGATTCCCCAAGGAGGTTGTCTCTGACAGAGGATCCAACTTCATGTCTAGTTACATGAAAACCATGTGGAAAGAGTGCGGGGTAACCTACAAGTTCTCCACCTCTTACCACCCCCAGACCAATGGTCTGGTTGAGAGATTTAATAAAACTCTCAAGGGCATGCTAGGTGCTTTGGAAGAGCCCCTAAGGAGGAAATGGGATCTCCTCCTGCCATGCCTGCTGTTTGCTTACAGAGAGGTACCTCAAGAGGGTGTTGGTTTCAGCCCCTTTGAGTTACTCTTTGGACATCCCGTGAGGGGGCCCCTCGCCTTGATCCGAGAAGGCTTGGAAGCCACCCCTCCAGGTCCCGCCAAGCAAGTGGGGGACTATGTGTTAGGCCTCAGGCGGAGGATGACACAAATGATGGGTCAGGCAACAGCAAATCTCAAGGCCAGCCAGGAATTGAACAAGTACTGGCATGACCTTAAAGCTTCGCAAGTGGATTGGACTCCGGGACAGGAAATCCTTGTGATGGAGCCTACCAAGCCTAGAGCTTTGGCAGACAAGTGGACTGGACCCTTCAGGATCATCTCCAAGATGGGCGAAGTCAATTATCTGGTTGACATGGGAGCCTCTGGGGTAGCCCCCCAGGTATTCCATGTCAACAGGCTCAAGCCTTTCCACAGGCAAGCAGAGGTCTCATGTCTCTTGCTAGCTTCAGGGCAAGAAGAGGATGAGAGTGAGCCCCTTCCTGATTTGCTGCATAGCAACCCTCAGGATGGCTCAGTGGAGGGAGTACAACTCTCTCCAGATTTGACAACAGAGCAGCAGAGGGCCTGCAGGGCTTTGCTCCAGCAGTATGCCTCTCTGTTTTCACTGACACCGGGCCTTACACCGTGGTGTAAGCACGAAATTGACACTGGTGACAGCGTGCCTGTCAAGAGCAGGAGCTACCGTATGTCGGATACCGTCAAAAACCACATCCAGGCTGAGGTCGCCAAGATGTTGGATCTGGGTGTTATTGAACCCTCAACCAGTCCCTGGTCCAGTCCAGTGGTCCTTGTCCCCAAGGCAAGTTCCCAGGCGGGTACCAAGGATTGGAGGTTCTGTGTGGACTACCGAGGAGTCAATGCCGTCACCAAAACTGACGCGCACCCATTGCCCAGGGCTGATGAGCTCGTGGACACCATAGGTGCTGCCAAGTTTGTGAGCACCTTTGACCTTACCTCAGGCTATTGGCAAATAGCTCTGACGGACCATGCCAAGGAAAAGACGGCTTTCTCAACACCTGAGGGACTCTACCAGTTTAGGGTCATGCCTTTTGGGTTGAAGAATGCCCCTGCCACCTTCCAGAGATTGGTCAACCATGTGCTCAGTGGGCTGGAAGCCTTTTGTGTGGCTTACTTAGACGACATTGCCGTCTACAGTTCCACCTGGGAAGAGCATTTGACACATCTGGATAAGGTGTTGCAGGCCTTGAAAAGGGCTAACCTCACTATCAAGGCCACCAAGTGCCAGATAGCTCAGGGGAAAGTTACCTATCTTGGTCATGAGGTAGGAGGGGGTCAAATCCAACCTCTCTCCAGTAAAGTACAGGACGTACAGAACTGGGAGACTCCCACTACTCAAACCCAGGTGAGAGCCTTTTTGGGCCTCACTGGGTACTATCGCAATTTCATGGCAGACTATGGAACCATAGCTGCACCCCTGACAGCTCTAACTTCACCCAAACAGCCTAGGAAGGTTAATTGGACTGAAGACTGTCAGAGGGCCTTTGATGGCTTGAAAGAAAGTCTGTGTAGGGCACCTGTGTTGAGTGCGCCTGACTACAGCCGACCCTTTATCGTCCAGACGGATGCCTGCGACACCGGAATTGGAGCTGTCTTGTCCCAGTTAGATGACAAAGGGAGAGAACATCCTATCATATTCATCAGTAGACAACTCAAGGGTAGAGAACTTAGGTGGGCTACTGTTGAAAAGGAGTGTTTTAGCATAGTTTGGAGCCTTAGGCGTTTTAGGCCCTACCTTACGGGGTCTACCTTCAAGGTCCAAACAGATCATAAGCCCCTGAAGTGGCTTATGCAGATGAAGGGTGAGAATCCGAAATTGCTCAGGTGGTCCATTAGCCTGCAAGGGCTAGACTTCACCATAGAGCACAGACCAGGGAAGAGTCACGATAATGCGGATGGCCTTTCCAGAAGGTATGTTGACCGTCTGGATGAGGGTGTCTATCCCGTGGGAGATTAGACACCCTCCACCTCAGTCTGGGGGGGGCGACTGTGATGCTGGAAATGAATCAGAGGGACAGGGCCTCTGAATCCTTGTCCTTTTCTGCCTTTTATCGTGTGTTCTGTTATGTTTTCTGCCCAGGAGTCCATGAGGGACTCCTGGCAGTGCAGCTCTCTTTTGGTTTGGTGAACAGACCCATGGGATACCCTTATGGCACCCATGGGTAGGGGTACAACCCTGTGCCCCTAGTGTATGTTTTTGGGCACCTGTGGGTGGCCCACAGAGCAGGGTATGGGCTGGTGGCAGCTCCATGCTGAATTGGACAGGTGCTCTGGGTGTCCTCCATTTTGGGATACCCAGGCCCTGCCATTGGGATCAGTTGATTCCTGATAGAAAACAAGATGGCCCCTGTGGCCTCTTGCTTTCTATTGCCTGTTGTCTTGTTTTTCCCAAAGTCCTGGGAAGCCCTGACTCTGTCCCTTCCCCCTGACTGGCTGTTGGGTGGAAGTTCCATATATGGTGTTGTTGTGAAGGCCCAGCTAGACTGACTGGAGCCTTCCCTTTGACTGTATGTTGTGGGTACCTCCTGTGGGTGGGACCTGGGTGAATGGAGTGTGTGACCAATATACACTTCTTGTTGTGGTTGTCTGGTTTCTGGCATGTGAGACAAAGACTGAGACAGCCCTGCCCGAAACTGGCCTGAATGCAGTGTGTAGTGTTGAATGGCTGGGTACTTGTCCCAATCCACATTCCTTGTTGTGAGTGTCTGAAAGGGAGGAGTGTGGCCTGAATGCACTGTGTGCCTGATTGGCTGACTGACTGCATGAATGCCCTTCTGTGTGATTGGCTGCTGTGTGTGTGCCAGCAGTGTGGATGAGAGACAGAATAGTATATCTGGGGACCTCTCACCACTGGAAATTGTTCAGAAGCATTCAGAAGCTGAGTCTCCACTCAAGAGTAACTGGATTTGCTGATCCTCGACGTCCAGCTGGAAGAAGAAGACTTGCTGTGGCATTTGCTTCGACAGAAACTGAAGGTTGTCGAAATCGTCGAGGACTGACCCGAGAGAGGACCTGGCTAGGCGCCCTCTTCCCGTGCTCCGAGGGACCATCGAGCACCGCTGAATCTTCGCCGAAGCGCCCTGGAAGTCAGACCCTCGAAAGGCTGCCGACCCGAGACGGGACCGCCGAGGAGATCGAAGTGAAGCACCCGGACATCGACGCCGTCGAAGTCCATTGCCGTCGACCAGGGTTCGCAGGTCTGTGTAACCGCTGGAGGCCCGTCGAAGTTGTGTTGCCCAGCCGTGGGAACCACTTGACGCCGAGCCGCCGACGACCGGAGCCGTCCGCTCCTTGCCTAAGAACATTTGACTCGAAGGACTCCCTCGTCCGCACCGTCGACCGCTTTTGTCCTGCCGGAGAAAGTCGAGGACGACCAACGCGCCGAGGAGAATCCGCCGGTGGGTTTCCCGCCACCTCACGACCCCAAAGACTCGAGCGACTCGACGCCCTTGCTGGGCTCCCGTCTCTACAATCTTTGCGGTCCAGAACTATTGTCATCGAGGTGCCCCGCACATCTCCGCCTTGCAGGACGCCGACGCCCCGACGCCGACGAGCACCGCTCGGACGAAGCTGCCGCCTCTTCGACATCGTTCTACCTCGTTTGTCGACGGACGTTCGACGCCCCGTGCCTCCCGCTTGAAAGGGAAGGCATTCAAGAAGGGCCGTCGATTCCCCGTCGCCGAACCCCGAGGTCTTCGACGTTTCTCGACGCCTCTCGACGATCCGTGACTCCTGCTTTAAAGGGGGTCATTCAAGAAGGATCTGTCGACGCCTCTTCGAAGCACTCGACTCCACCAGGTACATTGGGGGGGTAAAAACATTGTGGGAGAGAATAAGACTGTTGAACAATATATGGACTGGGCTTGTGTTATATCTCTTTATTTTACAGGTTGCCCAGGTGGGGGGATCTCCACACAGAACTGTGTCCAGTAGCTAGGGCCAGTATTCTGCCTATTGTTTTCAACCCTCTGTTATCTCTCCTCTCTCTATTGCTGGTTTCCTTCTTATTGATCTGTGTGCCATTTTTACAGTATTGTGAATGCACTTTAATGAGGTCTAATATTAGTGGTACCACTTTAGAATTGTAGATATTTACCATTATTGATTTTCCTGAGCACAAAGTGCGTTATTGTGATAAGTGTACATAACCCTTGAATATTAATTATATAAAAACTGTGTTTTCAGTAAATACAGTGTGTGGACATTCCTTTGTGGGGGCTTGGGGATACACTGTACTTAAGAACCAGCCTGCATCACCTCCTGAGAAGCTAGGCCTTGATTGCTCGCCCATTGCTACCGTATTAGAGAATCTTGGCTGGGGTCCTCTGTGCCTCTCCTCTACCATATAGAGAGCGGAAGTACAGACCCCCCCACCGGTCTTGACAACCCCGCTCGCACAGGCCCAATCGCGTGTGAAACTCCCTGCGAAAACCCCAGGAATACACGTACCCCGCTCGCACAGAGCCAAGCATGTGTGAAACTCCCCGCGAATCCCTGAAATACACGGACCCCGCTCGCACAGGCCCAATCGCGTGTGAAACTCCCCGCGAACCCCAGAAATACACATACCCCGCTTGCACAGGCCCAATCGCGTGTGAAACTCCCCACGAACCCCAGTAATACACGTATCCCGCTTGCACAGGCCCAGTCGCGTGTGAAACTCCCCGTGAACCCCAGTAATACACGTACCCCGCTCACACAGGCCCAATCGCATGTGAAACTCCCTGCGAACCCCAGTAATCCATGTTCCCCACTCGCACAGGGCCAGTCGCGTGTGAAACTTCCCACGAACCCCAGTAATACACGTATCCCGCTTGCACAGGGCCAGTCGCGTGTGAAACTCCCCGCGAACCCCAGAAATACACGTACCCCGCTCGCACAGCCCCAATCGCGTGTGAAACTCCCCGCGAAAACCCCAGGAATACACGTACCCCGCTCGCACAGAGCCAAGCCCGTGTGAAACTCCCCGCAAATCCCTGAAATACACGGACCCCGCTCGCACAGGCCCAATCGCGTGTGAAACTCCCCGAGAACCCCAGAAATACACATACCCCACTCGCACAGGCCCAATCGTGTGTGAAACTCCCCACGAACCCCAGTAATACACGTACCCCGCTTGCACAGGGCCAGTCGCGTGTGAAACTCCCCGTGAACCCCAGTAATACACGTACCCCGCTCACACAGGCCCAATCGCATGTGAAACTCCCCGCGAACCCCAGTAATCCATGTACCCCACTCGCACAGGGCCAGTCGCGTGTGAAACTCCCCGCGAACCCCAGTTATACACGTACCCCGCTCGCACAGAGCTAATCGTGTGTGAGACTGCCCGCGAACCCCAGTCATACACGTACCCCGCTCACACAGGGCCAGTCGCGTGTGAAACTCCCCGCGAACCCCAGAAATACACGTACCCCGCTCGCACAGGCCCAATCGCGAGTGAAACTCCCGGCGATAACCCCAGGAATACACGTACCCCGCTCGCACAGAGCCAATCACGTGTGAAACTCCCCGTGAATCCCTGAAATACACGGACCCCGCTCGCACAGGCCCAATCGCGTGTGAAACTCCCCACCAACCTCAGAAAAGCATGTACCCCGCTCGCACAGGCCCAATTGCGTGTGAAACTCTCTGCGAACCCCAGTAATCCATGTACCCCACTCGCACAGGGCCAGTCGCGTGTGAAACTCCCTGTGAACCCCAGTTATACACGTACCCCGCTCGCACAGAGCTAATCGTGTGTGAGACTCCCCGCGAACCCCAGTAATACACGTACCCCGCTCGCACAGGGCCAGTCGCGTGTGAAACTCCCTGCGAACCCCAAAAATACACGTACCCCGCTCGCACAGGCCCAATCGCGTGTGAAACTCCCCCGCGAGCCCCAGAAAAACATGTACCCCGCTCGCACAGGCCCAATTGCGTGTTAAACTCTCCGCAAACCCCAGAAATACACGTACCCCGCTCGCACAGGCCCAATCGCGTGTGAAACTCCCCACAAACCCCAGTAATACATGTACCCCGCTCGCACAGGGTCAGTCGCATGTGAAACTCCCCGCGAACCCCAGTTATACACGTACCCCGCTCGCACAGAGCCAATCGCGTGTGGAACTCCCCGCGAACCCCAGTAATACATGTACCCCGCTCGCACAGGGCTGGTCGCGTGTGAAACTCCCCGCAAACCCCAGAAATACACGTACCCCGCTCGCACAGGCCCAATCGCGTGTGAAACTCCCCGCAAACCCCTGAAATACACGGACCCCACTCGCACAGGCCCAATCGCGTGTGAAACTCCCTGCGAACCCCAGAAATACACATACCCCACTCGCACAGGCCCAATCGCGTGTGAAACTCCCCACGAACCCCAGTAATACACGTATCCCGCTTGCACAGGGCCAGTCGCGTGTGAAACTCCCCGCGAACCCCAGAAATACACGTACCCCGCTCGCACAGCCCCAATCGCGTGTGAAACTCCCCGCGAAAACCCCAGGAATACACGTACCCCGCTCGCACAGAGCCAAGCCCGTGTGAAACTCCCCGCAAATCCCTGAAATACACGGACCCCGCTCGCACAGGCCCAATCGCGTGTGAAACTCCCCGAGAACCCCAGAAATACACATACCCCACTCGCACAGGCCCAATCGTGTGTGAAACTCCCCACGAACCCCAGTAATACACGTACCCCGCTTGCACAGGGCCAGTCGCGTGTGAAACTCCCCGTGAACCCCAGTAATACACGTACCCCGCTCACACAGGCCCAATCGCATGTGAAACTCCCCGCGAACCCCAGTAATCCATGTACCCCACTCGCACAGGGCCAGTCGCGTGTGAAACTCCCCGCGAACCCCAGTTATACACGTACCCCGCTCGCACAGAGCTAATCGTGTGTGAGACTGCCCGCGAACCCCAGTCATACACGTACCCCGCTCACACAGGGCCAGTCGCGTGTGAAACTCCCCGCGAACCCCAGAAATACACGTACCCCGCTCGCACAGGCCCAATCGCGAGTGAAACTCCCGGCGATAACCCCAGGAATACACGTACCCCGCTCGCACAGAGCCAATCACGTGTGAAACTCCCCGTGAATCCCTGAAATACACGGACCCCGCTCGCACAGGCCCAATCGCGTGTGAAACTCCCCACCAACCTCAGAAAAGCATGTACCCCGCTCGCACAGGCCCAATTGCGTGTGAAACTCTCTGCGAACCCCAGTAATCCATGTACCCCACTCGCACAGGGCCAGTCGCGTGTGAAACTCCCTGTGAACCCCAGTTATACACGTACCCCGCTCGCACAGAGCTAATCGTGTGTGAGACTCCCCGCGAACCCCAGTAATACACGTACCCGCTCGCACAGGGCCAGTCGCGTGTGAAACTCCCTGCGAACCCCAAAAATACACGTACCCCGCTCGCACAGGCCCAATCGCGTGTGAAACTCCCCCGCGAGCCCCAGAAAAACATGTACCCCGCTCGCACAGGCCCAATTGCGTGTTAAACTCTCCGCAAACCCCAGAAATACACGTACCCCGCTCGCACAGGCCCAATCGCGTGTGAAACTCCCCACAAACCCCAGTAATACATGTACCCCGCTCGCACAGGGTCAGTCGCATGTGAAACTCCCCGCGAACCCCAGTTATACACGTACCCCGCTCGCACAGAGCCAATCGCGTGTGGAACTCCCCGCGAACCCCAGTAATACATGTACCCCGCTCGCACAGGGCTGGTCGCGTGTGAAACTCCCCGCAAACCCCAGAAATACACGTACCCCGCTCGCACAGGCCCAATCGCGTGTGAAACTCCCCGCAAACCCCTGAAATACACGGACCCCACTCGCACAGGCCCAATCGCGTGTGAAACTCCCTGCGAACCCCAGAAATACACATACCCCACTCGCACAGGCCCAATCGCATGTGAAACTCCCCACGAACCCCAGTAATACACGTACCCCGCTTGCACAGTGCCAGTCGCGTGTGAAACTCCCCGTGAACCCCAGAAATACACGTACCCCGCTCGCACAGGCCCAATCGCGTGTGAAACTCCCCGCGAAAACCCAGGAATACACGTACCCCGCTCGCACAGAGCCAAGCATGTGTGAAACTCCCCGCGAATCCCTGAAATACACGGACCCCGCTCGCACAGGCCCAATCGCATGTGAAACTCCCCGCGAACCCCAGAAATACACATACCCCGCTTGCACAGGCCCAATCGCGTGTGAAACTCCCCATGAACCCCAGTAATACACGTACCCCGCTTGCACAGGCCCAGTCGCGTGTGAAACTCCCCGTGAACCCCAGTAATACACGTACCCCGCTCACACAGGCCCAATCGCATGTGAAACTCCCCGCGAACCCCAGTAATCCATGTACCCCACTCGCACAGGGCCAGTCGCGTGTGAAACTCCCCGCGAACCCGTTATACACGTACCCCGCTCGCACAGAGCCAAGCACGTGTGAAACTCCCCACGAACCCCAGTAATACACGTATCTGCTTGCACAGGGCCAGTCGCGTGTGAAACTCCCCGCGAACCCCAGAAATACACATACCCCGCTCGCACAGGCCCAATCGCGTGTGAAACTCCCCGCGAAAACCCCAGGAATACACGTACCCCGCTCGCACAGAACCAAGCACGTGTGAAACTCCCCGCAAATCCCTGAAATACACGGACCCCGCTCGCACAGGCCCAATCGCGTGTGAAACTCCTTGCGAACCCCAGAAATACACGTACCCCGCTCGCACAGGCCCAATCGCGAGTGAAACTCCCGGTGATAACCCCAGGAATACACGTACCCCGCTCGCACAGAGCCAATCACGTGTGAAACTCCCCGTGAATCCCTGAAATACACGGACCCCGCTCGCACAGGCCCAATTGCGTGTGAAACTCCCCACCAACCTCAGAAAAACATGTACCCCGCTCGCACAGGCCCAATTGCGTGTGAAACTCTCCGCGAACCCCAGTAATCCATGTACCCCACTCGCACAGGGCCAGTCGCGTGTGAAACTCCCTGCGAACCCCAGTTATACACGTACCCCGCTCGTACAGAGCTAATCGCGTGTGAGACTCCCCGCGAACCCCAGTAATACACGTACCCCGCTCGCACAGGGCCAGTCGCGTGTGAAACTCCCTGCGAACCCCAAAAATACACGTACCCCGCTCGCACAGGCCCAATCGCGTGTGAAACTCCCCCGCGAGCCCCAGAAAAACATGTACCCCGCTCGCACAGGCCCAATTGCGTGTGAAACTCTCCGCAAACCCCAGAAATACACGTACCCCGCTCGCACAGGCCCAATCGCGTGTGAAACTCCCCACAAACCCCAGTAATACACGTACCCCGCTCGCACAGGGCCAGTCACGTGTGAAACTCCCAGCAAAAACCCCAGGAATACACGTACCCCGCTCGCACAGAGCCAAGCATGTGTGAAACTCCCCGGGAATCCCTGAAATACACGGACCCCGCTTGCACAGGCCCAATCGCGTGTGAACTCCCCGCGAACCCCAGAAATACACATACCCCGCTTGCACAGGCCCAATCGCGTGTGAAACTCCCCACGAACCCCAGTAATACACGTATCCCGCTTGCACAGGCCCAATCGCGTGTGAAACTCCCAGCGAACCCCAGTTATACACGTACCCCGCTCGCACAGAGCTAATCGCGTGTGAGACTCCCCGCGAACCCCAGTAATACACGTACCCCGCTCGCACAGGGCCAGTCGCGTGTGAAACTCCCAGCGAAAACCCCAGGAATACACGTACCCCGCTCGCACAGAGCCAAGCATGTGTGAAACTCCCCGGGAATCCCTGAAATACACGGACCCCGCTTGCACAGGCCCAATCGCATGTGAAACTCCCCGCGAACCCCAGAAATACACATACCCCGCTTGCACAGGCCCAATCGCGTGTGAAACTCCCCACGAACCCCAGTAATACACGTATCCCGCTTGCACAGGCCCAGTCGCGTGTGAAACTCCCCGTGAACCCAGTAATACACGTACCCCGCTCACACAGGCCCAATCGCATGTGAAACTCCCCGCGAACCCCAGTAATCCATGTACCCCACTCGCACAGGGCCAGTCGCGTGTGAAACTCCCCACGAACCCCAGTAATACACGTATCCCGCTTGCACAGGGCCAGTCGTGTGTGAAACTCCCCGCGAACCCCAGAAATACACGTACCCCGCTCGCACAGCCCCATTCACGTGTGAAACTCCCCGCGAAAACCCCAGGAATACACGTACCCCGCTCGCACGGAGCCAAGCACGTGTGAAACTCCCCGCAAATCCCTGAAATACACGGACCCCGCTCGCACAGGCCCAATCGCGTGTGAAACTCCCCGAGAACCCCAGAAATACACATACCCCACTCGCACAGGCCCAATCGCGTGTGAAACTCCCCACGAACCCCAGTAATACACGTACCCCGCTTGCACAGGGCCAGTCGCGTGTGAAACTCCCCGTGAACCCCAGTAATACACGTACCCCGCTCACACAGGCCCAATTGCATGTGAAACTCCCCGCGAACCCCAGTAATCCATGTACCCCACTCGCACAGGGCCAGTCGCGTGTGAAACTCCCCGCGAACCCCAGTTATACACGTACCCCGCTCGCACAGAGCTAATCGTGTGTGAAACTCCCCGCGAACCCCAGAAATACACATACCCCGCTTGCACAGGCCCAATCGCGTGTGAAACTCCTCACGAACCCCAGTAATACACGTATCCCGCTTGCACAGGCCCAGTCGCGTGTGAAACTCCCCGTGAATTCCAGTAATACACGTACCCCGCTCACACAGGCCCAATCGCATGTGAAATTCCCCGCGAACCCCAGTAATCCATGTACCCCACTCGCACAGGGCCAGTCGCGTGTGAAACTCCCCACGAACCCCAGTAATACACGTATCCCGCTTGCACAGGGCCAGTCGCGTGTGAAACTCCCCGCGAACCCCAGAAATACACGTACCCCGCTCGCACAGCCCCAATCACGTGTGAAACTCCCCGCGAAAACCCCAGGAATACACGTACCCCGCTCGCACAGAGCCAAGCACGTGTGAAACTCCCCGCAAATCCCTGAAATACACGGACCCCGCTCGCACAGGCCCAATCGCGTGTGAAACTCCCCGAGAACCCCAGAAATACACATACCCCACTCGCACAGGCCCAATCGCGTGTGAAACTCCCCACGAACACCAGTAATACACGTACCCCGCTTGCACAGGGCCAGTCGCGTGTGAAACTCCCCGTGAACCCCAGTAATACACGTACCCCGCTCACACAGGCCCAATTGCATGTGAAACTCCCCGCAAACCCCAGTAATCCATGTACCCCACTCGCACAGGGCCAGTCGCGTGTGAAACTCCCCGCGAACCCCAGTTATACTCGTACCCCGCTCGCACAGAGCTAATCGTGTGTGTCCCTCCCCGCGAACCCCAGTAATACACGTACCCCGCTCACACAGGGCCAGTCGCGTGTGAAACTCCCCGCGAACCCCAGAAATACACGTACCCCGCTCGCACAGGCCCAATCGCGAGTGAAACTCCCGGCGATAACCCCAGGAATACACGTACCCCGCTCGCACAGAGCCAATCACGTGTGAAACTCCCCGCAAACCCCTGAAATACACGGACCCCACTCGCACAGGCCCAATCGCGTGTGAAACTCCCTGCGAACCCCAGAAATACACATACCCCACTCGCACAGGCCCAATCGCGTGTGAAACTCCCCACGAACCCCAGTAATACACGTACCCCGCTTGCACAGTGCCAGTCGCGTGTGAAACTCCCCGTGAACCCCAGAAATACACGTACCCCGCTCGCACAGGCCCAATCGCGTGTGAAACTCCCCGCGAAAACCCCAGGAATACACGTACCCCGCTCGCACAGAGCCAAGCATGTGTGAAACTCCCCGCGAATCCCTGAAATACACGGACCCCGCTCGCACAGGCCCAATCGCATGTGAAACTCCCCGCGAACCCCAGTAATACACATACCCCGCTTGCACAGGCCCAATCGCGTGTGAAACTCCCCATGAACCCCAGTAATACACGTACCCCGCTTGCACAGGCCCAGTCGCGTGTGAAACTCCCCGTGAACCCCAGTAATACACGTACCCCGCTCACACAGGCCCAATCGCATGTGAAACTCCCCGCGAACCCCAGTAATCCATGTACCCCACTCGCACAGGGCCAGTCGCGTGTGAAACTCCCCGCGAACCCGTTATACACGTACCCCGCTCGCACAGAGCCAAGCACGTGTGAAACTCCCCACGAACCCCAGTAATACACGTATCCTGCTTGCACAGGGCCAGTCGCGTGTGAAACTCCCCGCGAACCCCAGAAATACACATACCCCGCTCGCACAGGCCCAATCGCGTGTGAAACTCCCCGCGAAAACCCCAGGAATACACGTACCCCGCTCGCACAGAACCAAGCACGTGTGAAACTCCCCGCAAATCCCTGAAATACACGGACCCCGCTCGCACAGGCCCAATCGCGTGTGAAACTCCTTGCGAACCCCAGAAATACACGTACCCCGCTCGCACAGGCCCAATCGCGAGTGAAACTCCCGGTGATAACCCCAGGAATACACGTACCCCGCTCGCACAGAGCCAATCACGTGTGAAACTCCCCGTGAATCCCTGAAATACACGGACCCCGCTCGCACAGGCCCAATTGCGTGTGAAACTCCCCACCAACCTCAGAAAAACATGTACCCCGCTCGCACAGGCCCAATTGCGTGTGAAACTCTCCGCGAACCCCAGTAATCCATGTACCCCACTCGCACAGGGCCAGTCGCGTGTGAAACTCCCTGCGAACCCCAGTTATACACGTACCCCGCTCGTACAGAGCTAATCGCGTGTGAGACTCCCCGCGAACCCCAGTAATACACGTACCCCGCTCGCACAGGGCCAGTCGCGTGTGAAACTCCCTGCGAACCCCAAAAATACACGTACCCCGCTCGCACAGGCCCAATCGCGTGTGAAACTCCCCCGCGAGCCCCAGAAAAACATGTACCCCGCTCGCACAGGCCCAATTGCGTGTGAAACTCTCCGCAAACCCCAGAAATACACGTACCCCGCTCGCACAGGCCCAATCGCGTGTGAAACTCCCCACAAACCCCAGTAATACACGTACCCCGCTCGCACAGGGCCAGTCACGTGTGAAACTCCCAGCAAAAACCCCAGGAATACACGTACCCCGCTCGCACAGAGCCAAGCATGTGTGAAACTCCCTGGGAATCCCTGAAATACACGGACCCCGCTTGCACAGGCCCAATCGCGTGTGAACTCCCCGCGAACCCCAGAAATACACATACCCCGCTTGCACAGGCCCAATCGCGTGTGAAACTCCCCACGAACCCCAGTAATACACGTATCCCGCTTGCACAGGCCCAATCGCGTGTGAAACTCCCAGCGAACCCCAGTTATACACGTACCCCGCTCGCACAGAGCTAATCGCGTGTGAGACTCCCCGCGAACCCCAGTAATACACGTACCCCGCTCGCACAGGGCCAGTCGCGTGTGAAACTCCCAGCGAAAACCCCAGGAATACACGTACCCCGCTCGCACAGAGCCAAGCATGTGTGAAACTCCCCGGGAATCCCTGAAATACACGGAGCCCGCTTGCACAGGCCCAATCGCATGTGAAACTCCCCGCGAACCCCAGAAATACACATACCCCGCTTGCACAGGCCCAATCGCGTGTGAAACTCCCCACGAACCCCAGTAATACACGTATCCCGCTTGCACAGGCCCAGTCGCGTGTGAAACTCCCCGTGAACCCAGTAATACACGTACCCCGCTCACACAGGCCCAATCGCATGTGAAACTCCCCGCGAACCCCAGTAATCCATGTACCCCACTCGCACAGGGCCAGTCGCGTGTGAAACTCCCCACGAACCCCAGTAATACACGTATCCCGCTTGCACAGGGCCAGTCGTGTGTGAAACTCCCCGCGAACCCCAGAAATACACGTACCCCGCTCGCACAGCCCCATTCACGTGTGAAACTCCCCGCGAAAACCCCAGGAATACACGTACCCCGCTCGCACAGAGCCAAGCACGTGTGAAACTCCCCGCAAATCCCTGAAATACACGGACCCCGCTCGCACAGGCCCAATCGCGTGTGAAACTCCCCGAGAACCCCAGAAATACACATACCCCACTCGCACAGGCCCAATCGCGTGTGAAACTCCCCACGAACCCCAGTAATACACGTACCCCGCTTGCACAGGGCCAGTCGCGTGTGAAACTCCCCGTGAACCCCAGTAATACACGTACCCCGCTCACACAGGCCCAATTGCATGTGAAACTCCCCGCGAACCCCAGTAATCCATGTACCCCACTCGCACAGGGCCAGTCGCGTGTGAAACTCCCCGCGAACCCCAGTTATACACGTACCCCGCTCGCACAGAGCTAATCGTGTGTGAAACTCCCCGCGAACCCCAGAAATACACATACCCCGCTTGCACAGGCCCAATCGCGTGTGAAACTCCTCACGAACCCCAGTAATACACGTATCCCGCTTGCACAGGCCCAGTCGCGTGTGAAACTCCCCGTGAATTCCAGTAATACACGTACCCCGCTCACACAGGCCCAATCGCATGTGAAATTCCCCGCGAACCCCAGTAATCCATGTACCCCACTCGCACAGGGCCAGTCGCGTGTGAAACTCCCCACGAACCCCAGTAATACACGTATCCCGCTTGCACAGGGCCAGTCGCGTGTGAAACTCCCCGCGAACCCCAGAAATACACGTACCCCGCTCGCACAGCCCCAATCACGTGTGAAACTCCCCGCGAAAACCCCAGGAATACACGTACCCCGCTCGCACAGAGCCAAGCACGTGTGAAACTCCCCGCAAATCCCTGAAATACACGGACCCCGCTCGCACAGGCCCAATCGCGTGTGAAACTCCCCGAGAACCCCAGAAATACACATACCCCACTCGCACAGGCCCAATCGCGTGTGAAACTCCCCATGAACCCCAGTAATACACGTACCCCGCTTGCACAGGGCCAGTCGCGTGTGAAACTCCCCGTGAACCCCAGTAATACACGTACCCCGCTCACACAGGCCCAATTGCATGTGAAACTCCCCGCAAACCCCAGTAATCCATGTACCCCACTCGCACAGGGCCAGTCGCGTGTGAAACTCCCCGCGAACCCCAGTTATACTCGTACCCCGCTCGCACAGAGCTAATCGTGTGTGTCCCTCCCCGCGAACCCCAGTAATACACGTACCCCGCTCACACAGGGCCAGTCGCGTGTGAAACTCCCCGCGAACCCCAGAAATACACGTACCCCGCTCGCACAGGCCCAATCGCGAGTGAAACTCCCGGCGATAACCCCAGGAATACACGTACCCCGCTCGCACAGAGCCAATCACGTGTGAAACTCCCCGTGAATCCCTGAAATACACGGACCCCGCTCGCACAGGCCCAATCGCGTGTGAAACTCCCCACCAACCTCAGAAAAACATGTACCCCGCTCGCACAGGCCCAATTGCGTGTGAAACTCTCTGCGAACCCCAGTAATCCATGTACCCCACTCGCACAGGGCCAGTCGCGTGTGAAACTCCCTGCGAACCCCAGTTATACACGTACCCCGCTCGAACAGAGCTAATCGCGTGTGAGACTCCCCGCGAACCCCAGTAATACACGTACCCCACTCGCACAGGGCCAGTCGCGGGTGAAACTCCCTGCGAACCCCAAAAATACACGTACCCCGCTCGCACAGGCCCAATCGCGTGTGAAACTCCCTGAGAAAACCCCAGGAATACACGTACCCCGCTCGCACAGGCCCAATCGCGTGTGAAACTCCCCGCGAACCCCTGAAATACACGGACCCCGCTCGCACAGGCCCAATCGCGTGTGAAACTCCCTGCGAACCTCAGAAATACACATACCCCACTCGCACAGGCCCAATCGCGTGTGAAACTCCCCACGAACCCCAGTAATACACGTACCCTGCTTGCACAGGGCCAGTCGCGTGTGAAACTCCCCGCGAACCCCAGAAATACACGTACCCCACTCGCACAGGCCCAATCGCGTGTGAAACTCCCAGCGAAAACCCCAGGAATACACGTACCCTGCTCGCATAGAGCCAAGCACGTGTGAAACTCCCCGCGAATCCCTGAAATACACGGACCCTGCTCGCACAGGCCCAATCGCGTGTGAAACTCCCCGCAAACCCCAGTTATACACGTACCCCACTTGCACAGAACCAATCGTGTGTGAGACTCCCCGTGAACCCCAGTAATACACGTACCCCGCTCACACAGGCCCAATCGCATGTGAAACTCCCCGCAAACTCCAGTAATCCATGTACCCCACTCGCACAGGGCCAGTCGCGTGTGAAACTCCCCGCGAACCCCAGTTATACACGTACCCCGCTCGCACAGAGCCAAGCACGTGTGAAACTCCCCACGAACCCCAGTAATACACATATCCCGCTTGCACAGGGCCAGTCGCGTGTGAAACTCCCCGCGAACCCCAGAAATACACATAACCCGCTCGCACAGGCCCAATTGCGTGTGAAACTCCCTGCGAAAACCCCAGGAATACACGTACCCCGCTCGCACAGAGCCAAGCACGTGTGAAACTCCCCGCAAATCCCTGAAATACACGGACCCCGCTCGCACAGGCCCAATCGCGTGTGAAACTCCTCGCGAACCCCAGAAATACACGTACCCCGCTCGCACAGGCCCAATCGCGAGTGAAACTCCCGGCGATAACCCCAGGAATACATGTACCCCGCTCGCACAGAGCCAATCACGTGTGAAACTCCCCGTGAATCCCTGAAATACACGGACCCCGCTCGCACAGGCCCAATCGCGTGTGAAACTCCCCACGAACCTCAGAAAAACATGTAGCCCGCTCGCACAGGCCCAATTGCGTGTGAAACTCTCCGCAAACCCAGTAATCCATGTACCCCACTCGCACAGGGCCAGTCGCGTGTGAAACTCCCTGCGAACCCCAGTTATACACGTATCCCGCTCGCACAGAGCTAATTGCGTGTGAGACTCCCCGCGAACCCCAGTAATACACGTATCCCGCTTGCACAGGGCCAGTCGCGTGTGAAACTCCCTGCAAACCCCAAAAATACACGCACCCCGCTCGCACAGGCCCAATCGCCTGTGAAACTCCCCCGCGAGCCCCAGAAAAACATGTACCCCGCTCGCACAGGCCCAATTGCATGTGAAACTCTCCGCAAACCCCAGAAATACACGTACCCACCGCTCGCACAGGCCCAATCGCGTGTGAAACTCCCCACAAACCCCAGTAATACATGTAGCCCGCTCGCACAGGGTCAGTCGCATGTGAAACTCCCCGCGAACCCCAGTTATACACGTACCCCGCTCGCACAGAGCCAATCGCGTGTGGAACTCCCCGCGAACCCCAGTAATACACGTACCCCGCTCGCACAGGGCTAGTCGCGTGTGAAACTCCCCGCGAACCCCAGAAATACACGTACCCCGCTCGCACAGGCCCAATCGCGTGTGAAACTCTCCGCGAACCCCAGAAATACACATACCCCACTCGCACAGGCCCAATCGCGTGTGAAACTCCCCACGAACCCCAGTAATACACATACCCCGCTTGCACAGTGCCAGTCACGTGTGAAACTCCCCGTGAACCCCAGAAATACACGTACCCCGCTCGCACAGGCCCAATCACGTGTGAAACTCCCCGCGAAAACCCCAGGAATACACGTACCCCGCTCGCACAGAGCCAAGCATGTGTGAAACTCCCCGCGAATCCCTGAAATACACGGACCCCGCTCGCACAGGCCCAATCGCGTGTGAAACTCCCCGCGAACCCCAGAAATACAAATACCCCGCTTGCACAGGCCCAATCGCGTGTGAAACTCCCCGTGAACCCCAGTAATACACGTACCCCGCTCACACAGGCCCAATCGCATGTGAAACTCCCCGCGAACCCCAGTAATCCATGTACCCCACTCGCACAGGGCCAGTCGCGTGTGAAACTCCCCGCGAACCCCAGTTATACACGTACCCCGCTCGCACAGAGCCAAGCACGTGTGAAACTCCCCACGAACCCCAGTAATACACGTATCCCGCTTGCACAGGGCCAGTCGCGTGTGAAACTCCCCGCGAACCCCAGAAATACACATACCCCGCTCGCACAGGCCCAATCGCGTGTGAAACTCCCCGCGAAAACCCCAGGAATACACGTACCCCGCTCGCACAGAGCCAAGCACGTGTGAAACTCCCCGCAAATCCTTGAAATACACGGACCCCGCTCGGACAGGCCCAATCGCGTGTGAAACTCCCCGCGAACCCCAGAAATACACATACCCCACTTGCACAGGCCCAATCGCGTGTGAAACTCCCCACGAACCCCAGTAATACACGTACCCCGCTTGCACAGGCCCAGTCGCGTGTGAAACTCCCCGTGAACCCCAGTAATACACGTACCCCGCTCACACAGGCCCAATCGCATGTGAAACTCCCCGCGAACCCCAGTAATCCATGTACCCCACTCGCACAGGGCCAGTCGCGTGTGAAACTCCCCGCGAACCCCAGTTATACACGTACCCCGCTCGCACAGAGGCAAGCACTTGTGAAACTCCCCACGAACCCCAGTAATACACGTATCCCGCTTGCATAGGGCCAGTCGCGTGTGAAACTCCCCGCGAACCCCAGAAATACACATACCCCGCTCGCACAGGCCCAATCGCGTGTGAAACTCCCCGCGAAAACCCCAGGAATACACGTACCCCGCTCGCACAGAGCCAAGCACGTGTGAAACTCCCCGCAAATCCTTGAAATACACGGACCACGCTCGCACAGGCCCAATCGCGTGTGAAACTCCCCGAGAACCCTAGAAATACACATACCCCACTCGCACAGGCCCAATCGCGTGTGAAACTCCCCACGAACCCCAGTAATACACGTACCCCGCTTGCACAGGTCCAGTCGCGTGTGAAACTCCCGGTGAACCCCAGTAATACACGTACCCCGCTCACACAGGCCCAATCGCATGTGAAACTCCCCGCGAACCCCAGTAATCCATGTACCCCACTCGCACAGGGCCAGTCGCGAGTGAAACTCCCCGCGAACCCCAGTTATACACGTACCCCGCTCGCACAGAGACAAGCACGTGTGAAACTCCCCACGAACCCCAGTAATACACGTATCCCGCTTGCACAGGGCCAGTCGCGTGTGAAACTCCCCGCGAACCCCAGAAATACACATACCCCGCTCGCACAGGCCCAATCGCGTGTGAAACTCCCCGCGAAAACCCCAGGAATACACGTACCCCGCTCGCACAGAGCCAAGCACGTGTGAAACTCCCCGCAAATCCCTGAAATACACGGACCCCGCTCGCACAGGCCCAATCGCATGTGAAACTCCCCGCGAACCCCAGAAATACACGTACCCCGCTCGCACAGGCCCAATCGCGAGTGAAACTCCCGGCGATAACCCAGGGAATACACGTACCCCGCTCGCACAGAGCCAATCACGTGTGAAACTCCCCGTGAATCCCTGAAATACACGGACCCCGCTCGCACAGGCCCAATCGCGTGTGAAACTCCCCACGAACCTCTGAAAAACATGTACCCCGCTCGCACAGGCCCAATTGCGTGTGAAACTCTCCGCGAACCCCAGTAATCCATGTACCCCACTCGCACAGGGCCAGTCGAGTGTGAAACTCCCTGCGAACCCCAGTTATACACGTACCCCGCTCGCACAGAGCTAATCGCGTGTGAGACTCCCCGCGAACCCCAGTAATACACGTACCCCGCTCGCACAGGGCTAGTCGCGTGTGAAACTCCCCGCGAACCCCAGAAATACACGTACCCCGCTCGCACAGGCCCAATCGCGTGTGAAACTCCCTGAGAAAACCCCAGGAATACACGTACCCCGCTCGCACAGGCCCAATCGCGTGTGAAACTCCCCGCGAACCCCTGAAATACACGGACCCCGCTCGCACAGGCCCAATCGCGTGAGAAACTCCCCGCAAACCCCAGAAATACACATACCCCACTCGCACAGGCTCAATCGCGTGTGAAACTCCCCACGAACCCCAGTAATACACGTACCCTGCTTGCACAGGGCCAGTCGCGTGTGAAACTCCCCGCGAACCCCAGAAATACACGTACCCCGCTCGCATAGGCCCAATGTCGTGTGAAACTCCCCGCGAAAACCCCAGGAATACACGTACCCCGCTCGCATAGAGCCAAGCACGTGTGAAACTCCCCGCGAATCCCTGAAATACACGGACCCTGCTCGCACAGGCCCAATCGCGTGTGAAACTCCCCGCGAACCCCAGTTATACACGTACCCCACTTGCACAGAACCAATCGTGTGTGAGACTCCCCGTGAACCCCAGTAATCCATGTACCCCACTCGCACAGGGCCAGTCGCGTGTGAAACTCCCTGCGAACCCCAGTTATACACGTACCCCGCTCGCACAGAGCTAATCGCGTGTGAGACTCCCCGCGAACCCCAGTAATACACGTACCCCGCTCGCACAGGGCCAGTCGCGTGTGAAACTCCCTGCGAACCCCAAAAATACACGTAACCCGCTCGCACAGGCCCAATCGGGTGTGAAACTCCCCCGCGAGCCCCAGAAAAACATGTACCCCGCTCGCACAGGCCCAATTGCGTGTGAAACTCTCCGCAAACCCCAGAAATACACGTACCCCGCTCGCACAGGCCCAATCGCGTGTGAAACTCCCCACAAACCCCAGTAATACATGTACCCCGCTCGCACAGGGTCAGTCGCATGTGAAACTCCCCGCGAACCCCAGTTATACACGTACCCCGCTCGCACAGAGCCAATCGCGTGTGGAACTCCCCGTGAACCCCAGTAATACACGTACCCCGTTCGCACAGGGCTAGTCGCGTGTGAAACTCCCCGCAAACCCCAGAAATACACGTACCCCGCTCGCACAGGCCCAATCGCGTGTGAAACTCCCCGCAAACCCCTGAAATACACGGACCCCGCTCGCACAGGCCCAATCGCGTGTGAAACTCCCCGCGAACCCCAGAAATACACATACCCCACTCGCACAGGCCCAATCGCGTGTGAAACTCCCCACGAACCCCAGTAATACACGTACCCCCCTTGCACAGTGCCAGTCGCATGTGAAACTCCCCGTGAACCCCAGAAATACACGTACCCCGCTCGCACAGGCCCAATCGCGTGTGAAACTCCCCGCGAAAACCCCAGGAATACACGTACCCCGCTCGCACAGAGCCAAGCATGTGTGAAACTCCCCGCGAATCCCTGAAATACACGGACCCCGCTCGCACAGGCCCAATTGCGTGTGAAACTCCCCGCGAACCCCAGAAATACACATACCCCGCTTGCACAGGCCCAATCGCGTGTGAAACTCCCCACGAACCCCAGTAATACACGTATCCCGCTTGCACAGGCCCAGTCGCGTATGAAACTCCCCGTGAACCCCAGTAATACACGTACCCCGCTCACACAGGCCCAATCGCATGTGAAACTCCCTGCGAACCCCAGTAATCCATGTACCCCACTCGCACAGGGCCAGTCGCGTGTGAAACTCCCCACGAACCCCAGTAATACACGTATTCCGCTTGCACAGGGCCAGTCGCGTGTGAAACTCCCCGCGAACCCCAGAAATACACGTACCCCGCTCGCACAGCCCCAATCGCGTGTGAAACTCCCCGCGAAAACCCCAGGAATACACGTACCCCGCTCGCACAGAGCCAAGCACGTGTGAAACTCCCCGCAAATCCCTGAAATACACGGACCCCGCTCGCACAGGCCCAATCGCGTGTGAAACTCCCCGAGAACCCCAGAAATACAGATACCCCACTCGCACAGGCCCAATCGTGTGTGAAACTCCCCACGAACCCCAGTAATACACGTACCCCGCTTGCACAGGGCCAGTCGCGTGTGAAACTCCCCGTAAACCGCAGTAATACACGTACCCCGCTCACACAGGCCCAATCGCATGTGAAACTCCCCGCGAACCCCAGTAATCCATGTACCCCACTCGCACAGGGCCAGTCGCGTGTGAAACTCCCCGCGAACCCCAGTTATACACGTACCCCGCTCACACAGAGCTAATCGTGTGTGAGACTGCCCGCGAACCCCAGTCATACACGTACCCCGCTCACACAGGGCCAGTCACGTGTGAAACTCCCCGCAAACCCCAGAAATACACGTACCCCGCTCGCACAGGCCCAATCGCGAGTGAAACTCCCGGCGATAACCCCAGGAATACACGTACCCCGCTCGCACAGAGCCAATCAGGTGTGAAACTCCCCGTGAATCCCTGAAATACACGGACACCGCTCGCACAGGCCCAATCGCATGTGAAACTCCCCACCAACCTCAGAAAAACATGTACCCCGCTCGCACAGGCCCAATTGCGTGTGAAACTCTCCGCGAACCCCAGTAATCCATGTACCCCACTCGCACAGGGCCAGTCGCGTGTGAAACTCCCTGCGAACCCCAGTTATACACGTACCCCGCTCGCACAGAGCTAATCGCGTGTGAGACTCCCCACGAACCCCAGTAATACACGTACCCCGCTCGCACAGGGCCAGTCGCGTGTGAAACTCCCTGAGAACCCCAAAAATACACGTACCCCGCTCGCACAGGCCCAATCGCGTGTGAAACTCCCCCGGGAGCCCCAGAAAAACATGTACCCCGCTCGCACAGGCCCAATTGCGTGTGAAACTCTCCGCAAACACCAGAAATACACGTACCCCGCTCGCACAGGCCCAATCGCGTGTGAAACTCCCCACAAACCCCAGTAATACATGTACCCCGCTCGCACAGGGTCAGTCGCATGTGAAACTCCCCGCGAACCCCAGTTATACACGTACCCCGCTCGCACAGAGCCAATCGCGTGTGGAACTCCCCGCGAACCCCAGTAATACATGTACCCCGCTCGCACAGGGCTAGTCGCGTGTGAAACTCCCCGCGAACCCCAGAAATACACGTACCCCGCTCGCACAGGCCCAATCGCGTGTGAAACTCCCCGCAAACCCCTGAAAAACACGGACACCACTCGCACAGGCCCAATCGCGTGTGAAACTCCCCGCGAACCCCAGAAATACACATACCCCACTCGCACAGGCCCAATCGCGTGTGAAACTCCCCACGAACCCCAGTAATACACGTACCCCGCTTGCACAGTGCCAGTCGCGTGTGAAACTCCCCGTGAACCCCAGAAATACACGTACCCCGCTCGCACAGGCCCAATCGCGTGTGAAACTCCACGCGAAAACCCCAGGAATACACGTACCCCGCTCGCACAGAGCCAAACATGTGTGAAACTCCCCGCGAATCCCTGAAATACACGGACCCCGCTCGCACAGGCCCAATCGCGTGTGAAACTCCCCGCGAACCCCAGAAATACACATACCCCGCTTGCACAGGCCCAATCGCGTGTGAAACTCCCCACGAACCCCAGTAATACACGTACCCCGCTTGCACAGGCCCAGTCGCGTGTGAAACTCCCCGTGAACCCCAGTAATACACGTACCCCGCTCACACAGGCCCAATCGCATGTGAAACTCCCCACGAACCCCAGTAATACACGTACCCCGCTTGCACAGGCCCAGTCGCGTGTGAAACTCCCCGCGAACCCCAGTTATACACGTACCCCGCTCGCACAGAGCCAATCGCGTGTGGAACTCCCCGCGAACCCCAGTAATACATGTACCCCGCTCGCACAGGGCTAGTCGCGTGTGAAACTCCCCGCGAACCCCAGAAATACACGTACCCCGCTCGCACAGGCCCAATCGTGTGTGAAACTCCCCGCAAACCCCTGAAAAACACGGACCCCACTCGCACAGGCCCAATCGCGTGTGAAACTCCCCGCGAACCCCAGAAATACACATACCCCACTCGCACAGGCCCAATCGCGTGTGAAACTCCCCGTGAACCCCAGAAATACACGTACCCCGCTCGCACAGGCCCAATCGCGTGTGAAACTCCCCGCGAAAACCCCAGGAATACACGTACCCCGCTCGCACAGAGCCAAACATGTGTGAAACTCCCCGCGAATCCCTGAAATACACGGACCCCGCTCCCACAGGCCCAATCGCGTGTGAAACTCCCCGCGAACCCCAGAAATACACATACCCCGCTTGCACAGGCCCAATCGCGTGTGAAACTCCCCACGAACCCCAGTAATACACGTACCCCGCTTGCACAGGCCCAGTCGCGTGTGAAACTCCCCGTGAACCCCAGTAATACACGTACCCCGCTCACACAGGCCCAATCGCATGTGAAACTCCCCGCGAACCCCAGTAATCCATGTACCCCACTCGCACAGGGCCAGTCGCGTGTGAAACTCCCCGCGAACCCCAGTTATACACGTACCCCGCTCGCACAGAGCCAAGCACGTGTGAAACTCCCCACGAACCCCAGTAATACACGTATCCCGCTTGCACAGGGCCAGTCGCGTGTGAAACTCCCCGCGAACCCCAGAAATACACATACCCCGCTCGCACAGGCCCAATCGCGTGTGAAACTCCCCGCGAAAACCCCAGGAATACACGTACCCCGCTCGCACAGAGCCAAGCACGTGTGAAACTCCCCGCAAATCCCTGAAATACACGGACCCCGCTCGCACAGGCCCAATTGCGTGTGAAACTCCTCACGAACCCCAGAAATACACGTACCCCGCTCGCACAGGCCCAATCGCGAGTGAAACTCCCGGCAATAACCCCAGGAATACACGTACCCCGCTCGCACAGAGCCAATCACGTGTGAAACTCCCCGTGAATCCCTGAAATACACGGACCCCGCTCGCACAGGCCCAATGGCGTGTGAAACTCCCCACGAACCTCAGAAAAACATGTACCCCGCTCGCACAGGCCCAATTGCGTGTGAAACTCTCCGCGAACCCCAGTAATCCATGTACCCCACTCGCACAGGGCCAGTCGCGTGTGAAACTCCCTGCGAACCCCAGTTATACACGTACCCCGCTCGCACAGAGCTAATCGCGTGTGAGACTCCCCGCGAACCCCAGTAATACACGTACCCCGCTCGCACAGGGCCAGTCGCGTGTGAAACTCCCTGCGAACCCCAAAAATACACGTACCCCGCTCGCACAGGCCCAATCGCGTGTGAAACTCCCCCGCGAGCCCCAGAAAAACATGTACCCCGCTCGCACAGGCCCAATTGCGTGTGAAACTCTCTGCAAACCCCAGAAATACACGTACCCCGCTCGCACAGGCCCAATCGCGTGTGAAACTCCCCACAAACCCCAGTAATACATGTACCCCGCTCGCACAGGGTCAGTCGCATGTGAAACTCCCCGCGAACCCCAGTTATACACGTACCCCGCTCGCACAGAGCCAATCGCGTGTGGAACTCCCCGCGAACCCCAGTAATACACGTACCCCGCTCGCACAGGGCTAGTCGCGTGTGAAACTCCCTGCGAACCCCAGAAATACACGTACCCCGCTCGCACAGGCCCAATTGCGTGTGAAACTCCCCGCGAACCCCAGAAATACACATACCCCACTCGCACAGGCCCAATCGCGTGTGAAACTCCCCACGAACCCCAGTAATACACGTACCCCGCTTGCACAGTGCCAGTCGCGTGTGAAACTCCCCGTGAACCCCAGAAATACACGTACCCCACTCGCACAGGCCCAATCGCGTGTGAAACTCCCCGCGAAAACCCCAGGAATACACGTACCCCACTCGCACAGAGCCAAGCATGTGTGAAACTCCCCGCGAATCCCTGAAATACACGGACCCCGCTCGCACAGGCCCAATCGCATGTGAAACTCCCCGCGAACCCCAGAAATAAACATACCCCGCTTGCACAGGCCCAATCGCGTGTGAAACTCCCCACGAACCCCAGTAATACACGTACCCCGCTTGCACAGGCCCAGTCGCGTGTGAAACTCCCCGTGAACCCCAGTAATACACGTACCCCGCTCACACAGGCCCAATCGCATGTGAAACTCCCAGCGAACCCCAGTAATCCATGTACCCCACTTGCACAGGGCCAGTCGCGTGTGAAACTCCCCGCAAACCCCAGTTATACACGTACCCCACTCGCACAGAGCCAAGCACGTGTGAAACTCCCCACGAACCCCAGTAATACACGTATCCCGCTTGCACAGGGCCAGTCGCGTGTGAAACTCCCCGCGAACCCCAGAAATACACATACCCCGCTCGCACAGGCCCAATCGCGTGTGAAACTCCCCGCGAAAACCCCAGGAATACACGTACCCCGCTCGCACAGAGCCAAGCACGTGTGAAACTCCCCGCAAATCCTTGAAATACACGGACCCCGCTCGCACAGGCCCAATCGCGTGTGAAACTCCCCGAGAACCCCAGAAATACACATACCCCACTCGCACAGGCCCAATCGCGTGTGAAACTCCCCACGAACCCCAGTAATACACGTACCCCGCTTGCACAGGGCCAATCGCGTGTGAAACTCCCGGTGAACCCCAGTAATACACGTACCCCGCTCACACAGGCCCAATCGCATGTGAAACTCCCCGCGAACCCCAGTAATCCATGTACCCCACTCGCACAGGGCCAGTCGCATGTGAAACTCCCCGCGAACCCCAGTTATACACGTACCCCGCTCGCACAGAGCTAATCTTGTGTGAAACTCCCCGCGAACCCCAGAAATACACATACCCCGCTCGCACAGGCCCAATCGCGAGTGAAACTCCCGGCGATAACCCCAGGAATACACGTACCCCGCTCGCACAGAGCCAAGCACGTGTGAAACTCCCCGCGAATCCCTGAAATACACGGACCCCGCTCGCACAGGCCCAATCGCGTGTGAAACTCCCCACGAACCTCAGAAAAACATGTACCCCGCTCGCACAGGCCCAATTGCGTGTGAAACTCTCTGCAAACCCCAGAAATACACGTCCCCGCTCGCACAGGCCCAATCGCGTGTGAAACTCCCCACAAACCCCAGTAATACATGTACCCTGCTCGCACAGGGTCAGTCGCATGTGAAACTCCCCGCGAACCCCAGTTATACACGTACCCCGCTCGCACAGAGCCAATCGCGTGTGGAACTCCCCGCGAACCCCAGTAATACACGTACCCCGCTCGCACAGGGCTAGTCGCGTGTGAAACTCCCCGCGAACCCCAGAAATACACGTACCCCGCTCGCACAGGCCCAATCGCGTGTGAAACTCCCTGAGAAAACCCCAGGAATACACGTACCCCGCTCGCATAGGCCCAATCGCGTGTGAAACTCCCCGCGAACCCCTGAAATACACGGACCCCGCTCGCACAGGCCCAATCGCGTGTGAAACTCCCCGCGAACCCCAGAAATACACATACCCCACTCACACAGGCCCAATCGCGTGTGAAACTCCCCACGAACCCCAGTAATACACGTACCCTGCTTGCACAGGGCCAGTCGCGTGTGAAACTCCCCGCGAACCCCAGAAATACACGTACCCCGCTCGCACAGGCCCAATCGCGTGTGAAACTCCCCGCGAAAACCCCAGGAATACACGTACCCCGCTCGCATAGAGCCAAGCACGTGTGAAACTCCCCGCGAATCCCTGAAATACACGGACCCTGCTCGCACAGGCCCAATCGCGTGTGAAACTCCCCGCGAACCCCAGTTATACACGTACCCCACTTGCACAGAACCAATCGTGTGTGAGACTCCCCGTGAACCCCAGTAATACACGTACCCCGCTCACACAGGCCCAATCGCATGTGAAACTCCCCGCAAACCCCAGTAATCCATGTACCCCACTCGCACAGGGCCAGTCGCGTGTGAAACTCCCTGCGAACCCCAGTTATACACGTACCCCGCTCGCACAGAGCTAATCGCGTGTGAGACTCCCCGTGAACCCCAGTAATACACGTACCCCGCTCGCACAGGGCCAGTCGCGTGTGAAACTCCCTGCGAACCCCAAAAATACACGTACCCTGCTCGCACAGGCCCAATCGCGTTTGAAACTCCCCCGCGAGCCCCAGAAAAACATGTACCCCGCTCGCACAGGCCCAATTGCGTGTGAAACTCTCCGCAAACCCCAGAAATACACGTACCCCGCTCGCACAGGCCCAATCGCGTGTGAAACTCCCCACAAACCCCAGTAATACATGTACCCCGCTCGCACAGGGTCAGTCGCATGTGAAACTCCCCGCGAACCCCAGTAATACACGTACCCCGCTCGCACAGGGCTAGTCGCGTGTGAAACTCCCCGCGAACCCCAGAAATACACGTACCCCGCTCGCACAGGCCCAATCGCGTGTGAAACTCCCCGCGAACCCCTGAAATACACAGACCCCGCTCGCACAGGCCCAATCGCGTGTGAAACTTCCAGCGAACCCCAGAAATACACATACCCCACTCGCACAGGCCCAATCACGTGTGAAACTCCCCACGAACCCCAGTAATACACGTACCCCGCTTGCACAGTGCCAGTCGCGTGTGAAACTCCCCGTGAACCCCAGAAATACACGTACCCCGCTCGCACAGGCCCAATCGCGTGTGAAACTCCCAGCGAAAACCCCAGGAATACACGTACCCCGCTCGCACAGAGCCAAGCATGTGTGAAACTCCCCGGGAATCCCTGAAATACACGGACCCCGCTCGCACAGGCCCAATCGCGTGTGAAACTCCCCGCGAACCCCAGAAATACACATACCCCACTCACACAGGCCCAATCGCGTGTGAAACTCCCCACGAACCCCAGTAATACACGTACCCTGCTTGCACAGGGCCAGTCGCGTGTGAAACTCCCCGCGAACCCCAGAAATACACGTACCCCGCTCGCACAGGCCCAATCGCGTGTGAAACTCCCCGCGAAAACCCCAGGAATACACGTACCCCGCTCGCATAGAGCCAAGCACGTGTGAAACTCCCCGCGAATCCCTGAAATACACGGACCCTGCTCGCACAGGCCCAATCGCGTGTGAAACTCCCCGCGAACCCCAGTTATACACGTACCCCACTTGCACAGAACCAATCGTGTGTGAGACTCCCCGTGAACCCCAGTAATACACGTACCCCGCTCACACAGGCCCAATCGCATGTGAAACTCCCCGCAAACCCCAGTAATCCATGTACCCCACTCGCACAGGGCCAGTCGCGTGTGAAACTCCCTGCGAACCCCAGTTATACACGTACCCCGCTCGCACAGAGCTAATCGCGTGTGAGACTCCCCGTGAACCCCAGTAATACACGTACCCCGCTCGCACAGGGCCAGTCGCGTGTGAAACTCCCTGCGAACCCCAAAAATACACGTACCCTGCTCGCACAGGCCCAATCGCGTTTGAAACTCCCCCGCGAGCCCCAGAAAAACATGTACCCCGCTCGCACAGGCCCAATTGCGTGTGAAACTCTCCGCAAACCCCAGAAATACACGTACCCCGCTCGCACAGGCCCAATCGCGTGTGAAACTCCCCACAAACCCCAGTAATACATGTACCCCGCTCGCACAGGGTCAGTCGCATGTGAAACTCCCCGCGAACCCCAGTAATACACGTACCCCGCTCGCACAGGGCTAGTCGCGTGTGAAACTCCCCGCGAACCCCAGAAATACACGTACCCCGCTCGCACAGGCCCAATCGCGTGTGAAACTCCCCGCGAACCCCTGAAATACACAGACCCCGCTCGCACAGGCCCAATCGCGTGTGAAACTTCCAGCGAACCCCAGAAATACACATACCCCACTCGCACAGGCCCAATCACGTGTGAAACTCCCCACGAACCCCAGTAATACACGTACCCCGCTTGCACAGTGCCAGTCGCGTGTGAAACTCCCCGTGAACCCCAGAAATACACGTACCCCGCTCGCACAGGCCCAATCGCGTGTGAAACTCCCAGCGAAAACCCCAGGAATACACGTACCCCGCTCGCACAGAGCCAAGCATGTGTGAAACTCCCCGGGAATCCCTGAAATACACGGACCCCGCTTGCACAGGCCCAATCGCGTGTGAAACTCCCCACGAACCCCAGTAATACACGTAACCCGCTTGCACAGGCCCAGTCGCGTGTGAAACTCCCCGTGAACCCCAGTAATACACGTACCCCGCTCACACAGGCCCAATCGCATGTGAAACTCCCCGCGAACCCCAGTAATCCATGTACCCAACTCGCACAGGGCCAGTCGCGTGTGAAACTCCCCGCGAACCCCAGTTATACACGTACCCCGCTCGCACAGAGCTAATCGCGTGTGAGACTCCCCGCGAACCCCAGTAATACACGTACCCCGCTCGCACAGGGCCAGTCGTGTGTGAAACTCCCCGCAAACCCCAAAAATACACATACCCCGCTCGCACAGGGCCAATCGCGTGTGAAACTCCCCGCAAACCCCAGAAAAACATGCACCCCGCTCGCACAGGCCCATCTGCGTGTGAAACTCTCTGCAAACCCCAGAAATACACGTACCCCGCTCGCACAGGCCCAATCACATGTGAAACTCCCCACGAACCCCAGTAATACACGTACCCTGCTTGCACAGGGCCAGTCGCGTGTGAAACTCCCCGCGAACCCCAGAAATACACGTACCCCGCTCGCACAGGCCCAATCGCGTGTGAAACTCTCCGCAAACCCCAGAAATACACGTACCCCACTCGCACAGGCCCAATCGCGTGTGAAACTCCCCACAAACCCCAGTAATACATGTACCCCGCTCGCACAGGGTCAGTCGCATGTGAAACTCCCCGCGAACCCCAGTTATACACGTACCTCGCTCGCACAGAGCCAATCGCATGTGGAACTCCCCGCAAACCCCAGTAATACACGTACCCCGCTCGCACAGGGCTAGTCGCGCGTGAAACTCCCCGCGAACCCCAGAAATACACGTACCCCGCTCGCACAGGCCCAATCGCGTGTGAAACTCCCCGCGAACCCCAGAAATACACATACCCCACTCGCACAGGCCCAATCGCGTGTGAAACTCCCCACGAACCCCAGTAATACACGTACCCCGCTTGCACAGTGCCAGTCGCGTGTGAAACTCCCCGTGAACCCCAGAAATACACGTACCCCGCTCGCACAGGCCCAATCGCGTGTGAAACTCCCCACGAAAACCCCAGGAATACACGTACCCCGCTCGCACAGAGCCAAGCATGTGTGAAACTCCCCGCGAATCCCTGAAATACACGGACCCCGCTCGCACAGGCCCAATCGCGTGTGAAACTCCCCGCGAACCCCAGAAATACACATACCCCGTTTGCACAGGCCCAATCGCGTGTGAAACTCCCCACGAACCCCAGTAATACACGTACCCCACTTGCACAGGCCCAGTCCCGTGTGAAACTCCCCGTGAACCCCAGTAATACACGTACCCCGCTCACACAGGCCCAATCGCATGTGAAACTCCCCGCGAACCCCAGTAATCCATGTACCCCACTCGCACAGGGCCAGTCGCATGTGAAACTCCCCGCGAACCCCAGTTATACACGTACCCCGCTCGCACAGAGCCAATCGCGTGTGGAACTCCCTGTGAACCCCTGTAATACACGTACCCCGCTCGCACAGGGCTAGTCGCGTGTTAAACTCCCCGCGAACCCCAGAAATACACGTACCCCGCTCGCACAGGCCCAATCGCGGGTGAAACTCCCTGCGAAAACCCCAGGAATACACGTACCCCGCTCGCACAGGCCCAATCGCGTGTGAAACTCCCAGCGAACCCCAGTTATACACGTACCCCGCTCGCACAGAGCTAATCGCGTGTGAGACTCCCCGCGAACCCCAGTAATAAACGTACCCCGCTCGCACAGGGCCAGTCGCGTGTGAAACTCCCAGCGAAAACCCCAGGAATACACGTACCCCGCTCGCACAGAGCCAAGCATGTGTGAAACTCCCCGGGAATCCCTGAAATACACGGACCCCGCTTGCACAGGCCCAATCGCGTGTGAAACTCCCCGCGAACCCCAGAAATACACATACCCCGCTCGCACAGGGCCAGTCGTGTGTGAAACTCCCCGCAAACCCCAAAAATACACATACCCCGCTCGCACAGGGCCAATCGCGTGTGAAACTCCCCGCGAACCCCAGAAAAACATGCACCCCGCTCGCACAGGCCCATCTGACTGTGAAACTCTCTGCAAACCCCAGAAATACACGTACCCCGCTCGCACAGGCCCAATCACGTGTGAAACTCCCCACGAACCCCAGTAATACACGTACCCTGCTTGCACAGGGCCAGTCGCGTGTGAAAACTCCCCGCGAACCCCAGAAATACACGTACCCCGCTCGCACAGGCCCAATCGCGTGTGAAACTCCCCGCGAACCCCAGTTATACACGTACCCCACTTGCACAGAACCAATCGTGTGTGAGACTCCCCGTGAACCCAGTAATACACGTACCCCGCTCACACAGGCCCAATCGCATGTGAAACTCCCCGCGAACCCCAGTAATCCATGTACCCCACTCGCACATGGCCAGTCGCGTGTGAAACTCCCTGCGAACCCAAGTTATACACGTACCCCGCTCGCACAGAGCTAATCGCGTGTGAGACTCCCCGCGAACCCCAGTAATACACGTACCCCGCTCGCACAGGGCCAGTCGCGTGTGAAACTCCCTGCGAACCCCAAAAATACACGTACCCTGCTCGCACAGGCCCAATCGCGTGTGAAACTCCCTCGCGAGCCCCAGAAAAACATGTACCCCGCTCGCACAGGCCCAATTGCGTGTGAAACTCTCCACAAACCCCAGAAATACACGTACCCCGCTCGCACAGGCCCAATCGCGTGTGAAACTCTCCGCAAACCCCAGAAATACACGTACCCCGCTCGCACAGGCCCAATCGCGTGTGAAACTCCCCACAAACCCCAGTAATACATGTACCCCGCTCGCACAGGGTCAGTCGCATGTGAAACTCCCCGCGAACCCCAGTTATACACGTACCTCGCTCGCACAGAGCCAATCGCATGTGGAACTCCCCGCGAACCCCAGAAATACACGTACCCCGCTCGCACAGGCCCAATCGCGTGTGAAACTCCCCGCGAACCCCTGAAATACACAGACCCCGCTCGCACAGGCCCAATCGCGTGTGAAACTCGCCGCGAACCCCTGAAATACACGGACCCCGCTCGCACAGGCCCAATCGCGTGTGAAACTCCCCGCGAACCCCAGAAATACACATACCCCACTCACACAGGCCCAATCGCGTGTGAAACTCCCCACGAACCCCAGTAATACACGTACCCTGCTTGCACAGGGCCAGTCGCATGTGAAACTCCCCGCGAACCCCAGAAATACACGTACCCCGCTCGCATAGAGCCAAGCACGTGTGAAACTCCCCGCGAATCCCTGAAATACACGGACCCTGCTCGCACAGGCCCAATCGCGTGTGAAACTCCCCGCGAACCCCAGTTATACACGTACCCCACTTGCACAGAACCAATCGTGTGTGAGACTCCCCGTGAACCCCAGTAATACACGTACCCCGCTCACACAGGCCCAATCGCATGTGAAACTCCCCGCAAACCCCAGTAATCCATGTACCCCACTCGCACAGGGCCAGTCGCGTGTGAAACTCCCTTCGAACCCCAGTTATACACGTACCCCGCTCGCACAGAGCTAATCGCGTGTGAGACTCCCCGTGAACCCCAGTAATACACGTACCCCGCTCGCACAGGGCCAGTCGCGTGTGAAACTCCCTGCGAACCCCAAAAATACACGTACCCTGCTCGCACAGGCCCAATCGCGTTTGAAACTCCCCCGCGAGCCCCAGAAAAACATGTACCCCGCTCGCACAGGCCCAATTGCGTGTGAAACTCTCCGCAAACCCCAGAAATACACGTACCCCGCTCGCACAGGCCCAATCGCGTGTGAAACTCCCCACAAACCCCAGTAATACATGTACCCGGCTCGCACAGGGTCAGTCGCATGTGAAACTCCCCGCGAACCCCAGTAATACACGTACCCCGCTCGCACAGGGCTAGTCGCGTGTGAAACTCCCCGCGAACCCCAGAAATACACAGACCCCGCTCGCACAGGCCCAATCGCGTGTGAAACTTCCAGCGAACCCCAGAAATACACATACCCCACTCGCACAGGCCCAATCACGTGTGAAACTCCCCACGAACCCCAGTAATACACGTACCCCGCTTGCACAGTGCCAGTCGCGTGTGAAACTCCCCGTGAACCCCAGAAATACACGTACCCCGCTCGCACAGGCCCAATCGCGTGTGAAACTCCCAGCGAAAACCCCAGGAATACACGTACCCCGCTCGCACAGAGCCAAGCATGTGTGAAACTCCCCGGGAATCCCTGAAATACACGGACCCCGCTTGCACAGGCCCAATCGCGTGTGAAACTCCCCACGAACCCCAGTAATACACGTAACCCGCTTGCACAGGCCCAGTCGCGTGTGAAACTCCCCGTGAACCCCAGTATTACACGTACCCCGCTCACACAGGCCCAATCGCATGTGAAACTCCCCGCGAACCCCAGTAATCCATGTACCCAACTCGCACAGGGCCAGTCGCGTGTGAAACTCCCCGCGAACCCCAGTTATACACGTACCCCGCTCGCACAGAGCTAATCGCGTGTGAGACTCCCCGCGAACCCCAGTAATACACGTACCCCGCTCGCACAGGGCCAGTCGTGTGTGAAACTCCCCGCAAACCCCAAAAATACACATACCCCGCTCGCACAGGGCCAATCGCGTGTGAAACTCCCCGCAAACCCCAGAAAAACATGCACCCCGCTCGCACAGGCCCATCTGCGTGTGAAACTCCCCGCGAACCCCAGAAATACACATACCCCACTCGCACAGGCCCAATCGCGTGTGAAACTCCCCACGAACCCCAGTAATACACGTACCCCGCTTGCACAGTGCCAGTCGCGTGTGAAACTCCCCGTGAACCCCAGAAATACACGTACCCCGCTCGCACAGGCCCAATCGCGTGTGAAACTCCCCGCGAAAACCCCAGGAATACACGTACCCCGCTCGCACAGAGCCAAGCATGTGTGAAACTCCCCGCGAATCCCTGAAATACACGGACCCCGCTCGCACAGGCCCAATCGCGTGTGAAACTCCCCGCGAACCCCAGAAATACACATACCCCGTTTGCACAGGCCCAATCGCGTGTGAAACTCCCCACGAACCCCAGTAATACACGTACCCCACTTGCACAGGCCCAGTCCCGTGTGAAACTCCCCGTGAACCCCAGTAATACACGTACCCCGCTCACACAGGCCCAATCGCATGTGAAACTCCCCGCGAACCCCAGTAATCCATGTACCCCACTCGCACAGGGCCAGTCGCATGTGAAACTCCCCGCGAACCCCAGTTATACACGTACCCCGCTCGCACAGAGCCAATCGCGTGTGGAACTCCCCGTGAACCCCTGTAATACACGTACCCCGCTCGCACAGGGCTAGTCGCGTGTTAAACTCCCCGCGAACCCCAGAAATACACGTACCCCGCTCGCACAGGCCCAATCGCGGGTGAAACTCCCTGCGAAAACCCCAGGAATACACGTACCCCGCTCGCACAGGCCCAATCGCGTGTGAAACTCCCAGCGAACCCCAGTTATACACGTACCCCGCTCGCACAGAGCTAATCGCGTGTGAGACTCCCCGCGAACCCCAGTAATAAACGTACCCCGCTCGCACAGGGCCAGTCGCGTGTGAAACTCCCAGCGAAAACCCCAGGAATACACGTACCCCGCTCGCACAGAGCCAAGCATGTGTGAAACTCCCCGGGAATCCCTGAAATACACGGACCCCGCTTGCACAGGCCCAATCGCGTGTGAAACTCCCCGCGAACCCCAGAAATACACATACCCCGCTCGCACAGGGCCAGTCGTGTGTGAAACTCCCCGCAAACCCCAAAAATACACATACCCCGCTCGCACAGGGCCAATCGCGTGTGAAACTCCCCGCGAACCCCAGAAAAACATGCACCCCGCTCGCACAGGCCCATCTGACTGTGAAACTCTCTGCAAACCCCAGAAATACACGTACCCCGCTCGCACAGGCCCAATCACGTGTGAAACTCCCCACGAACCCCAGTAATACACGTACCCTGCTTGCACAGGGCCAGTCGCGTGTGAAAACTCCCCGCGAACCCCAGAAATACACGTACCCCGCTCGCACAGGCCCAATCGCGTGTGAAACTCCCCGCGAACCCCAGTTATACACGTACCCCACTTGCACAGAACCAATCGTGTGTGAGACTCCCCGTGAACCCAGTAATACACGTACCCCGCTCACACAGGCCCAATCGCATGTGAAACTCCCCGCGAACCCCAGTAATCCATGTACCCCACTCGCACATGGCCAGTCGCGTGTGAAACTCCCTGCGAACCCCAGTTATACACGTACCCCGCTCGCACAGAGCTAATCGCGTGTGAGACTCCCCGCGAACCCCAGTAATACACGTACCCCGCTCGCACAGGGCCAGTCGCGTGTGAAACTCCCTGCGAACCCCAAAAATACACGTACCCTGCTCGCACAGGCCCAATCGCGTGTGAAACTCCCTCGCGAGCCCCAGAAAAACATGTACCCCGCTCGCACAGGCCCAATTGCGTGTGAAACTCTCCACAAACCCCAGAAATACACGTACCCCGCTCGCACAGGCCCAATCGCGTGTGAAACTCTCTGCAAACCCCAGAAATACACGTACCCCGCTCGCACAGGCCCAATCGCGTGTGAAACTCCCCACAAACCCCAGTAATACATGTACCCCGCTCGCACAGGGTCAGTCGCATGTGAAACTCCCCGCGAACCCCAGTTATACACGTACCTCGCTCGCACAGAGCCAATCGCATGTGGAACTCCCCGCAAACCCCAGTAATACACGTACCCCGCTCGCACAGGGCTAGTCGCGCGTGAAACTCCCCGCGAACCCCAGAAATACACGTACCCCGCTCGCACAGGCCCAATCGCGTGTGAAACTCCCCGCGAACCCCTGAAATACACAGACCCCGCTCGCACAGGCCCAATCGCGTGTGAAACTCCCCGCGAACCCCAGAAATACACATACCCCACTCGCACAGGCCCAATCGCGTGTGAAACTCCCCACGAACCCCAGTAATACACGTACCCCGCTTGCACAGTGCCAGTCGCGTGTGAAACTCCCCGTGAACCCCAGAAATACACGTACCCCGCTCGCACAGGCCCAATCGCGTGTGAAACTCCCCGCGAAAACCCCAGGAATACACGTACCCCGCTCGCACAGAGCCAAGCATGTGTGAAACTCCCCGCGAATCCCTGAAATACACGGACCCCGCTCGCACAGGCCCAATCGCATGTGAAACTCCCCGGAAACCCCAGAAATACACATACCCCGCTTGCACAGGCCCAATCGCGTGTGAAACTCCCCACGAACCCCAGTAATACACGTACCCCGCTTGCACAGGCCCAGTCGCGTGTGAAACTCCCCGTGAACCCCAGTAATACACGTACCCCGCTCACACAGGCCCAATCGCATGTGAAACTCCCCGCGAACCCCAGTAATCCATGTACCCCACTCGCACAGGGCCAGTCGCATGTGAAACTCCCCGCGAACCCCAGTTATACACGTACCCCGCTCGCACAGAGCCAATCGCGTGTGGAACTCCCCGTGAACCCCTGTAATACACGTACCCCGCTCGCACAGGGCTAGTCGCGTGTTAAACTCCCCGCGAACCCCAGAAATACACGTACCCCGCTCGCACAGGCCCAATCGCGGGTGAAACTCCCTGCGAAAACCCCAGGAATACACGTACCCCGCTCGCACAGGCCCAATCGCGTGTGAAACTCCCAGCGAACCCCAGTTATACACGTACCCCGCTCGCACAGAGCTAATCGCGTGTGAGACTCCCCGCGAACCCCAATAATACACGTACCCCGCTCGCACAGGGCCAGTCGCGTGTGAAACTCCCAGCGAAAACCCCAGGAATACACGTACCCCGCTCGCACAGAGCCAAGCATGTGTGAAACTCCCCGGGAATCCCTGAAATACACGGACCCCGCTTGCACAGGCCCAATCGCGTGTGAAACTCCCCGCGAACCCCAGAAATACACATACCCCACTCGCACAGGCCCAATCACATGTGAAACTCCCCACGAACCCCAGTAATACACGTACCCCGCTTGCACAGTGCCAGTCGCGTGTGAAACTCCCCGTGAACCCCAGAAATACACGTACCCCGCTCGCACAGGCCCAATCGCGTGTGAAACTCCCAGCGAAAACCCAAGGAATACACGTACCCCGCTCGCACAGAGCCAAGCATGTGTGAAACTCCCCGGGAATCCCTGAAATACACGGACCCCGCTTGCACAGGCCAAATCGCGTGTGAAACTCCCCGTGAACCCCAGAAATACACATACCCCGCTTGCACAGGCCCAATCGCGTGTGAAACTCCCCACGAACCCCAGTAATACACGTACCCCGCTTGCACAGGCCCAGTCGCGTGTGAAACTCCCCGTGAACCCCAGTAATACACGTACCCCGCTCACACAGGCCCAATCGCATGTGAAACTCCCCGCGAACCCCAGTAATCCATGTACCCAACTCGCACAGGGCCAGTCGCGTGTGAAACTCCCCGCGAACCCCAGTTATACACGTACCCCACTCGCACAGAGCTAATCGCGTGTGAGACTCCCCGCGAACCCCAGTAATACACGTACCCCGCTCGCACAGGGCCAGTCGTGTGTGAAACTCCCCGCAAACCCCAAAAATACACATACCCCGCTCGCACAGGCCCAATCGCGTGTGAAACTCCCCGCGAACCCCAGAAAAACATGCACCCCGCTCGCACAGGCCCATCTGCGTGTGAAACTCTCTGCAAACCCCAGAAATACACGTACCCCGCTCGCACAGGCCCAATCACGTGTGAAACTCCCCACGAACCCCAGTAATACACGTACCCTGCTTGCACAGGGCCAGTCGCGTGTGAAACTCCCCGCGAACCCCAGAAATACATGTACCCCGCTCGCACAGGCCCAATCGCGTGTGAAACTCCCCGCGAACCCCAGTTATACACGTACCCCACTTGCACAGAACCAATCGTGTGTGAGACTCCCCGTGAACCCAGTAATACACGTACCCCGCTCACACAGGCCCAATCGCATGTGAAACTCCCCGCGAACCCCAGTAATCCATGTACCCCACTCGCACAGGGCCAGTCGCGTGTGAAACTCCCTGCGAACCCCAGTTATACACGTACCCCGCTCGCACAGAGCTAATCGCGTGTGAGACTCCCCGCGAACCCCAGTAATACACGTACCCCGCTCGCACAGGGCCAGTCGCGTGTGAAACTCCCTGCGAACCCCAAAAATACACGTACCCCGCTCGCACAGGCCCAATCGCGTGTGAAACTCCCTCGCGAGCCCCAGAAAAACATGTACCCCGCTCGCACAGGCCCAATTGCGTGTGAAACTCTCCGCAAACCCCAGAAATACACGTACCCCGCTCGCACAGGCCCAATCGCGTGTGAAACTCCCCACAAACCCCAGTAATACATGTACCCCGCTCGCACAGGGTCAGTCGCATGTGAAACTCCCCGCGAACCCCAGTTATACACGTACCTCGCTCGCACAGAGCCAATCGCATGTGGAACTCCCCGCAAACCCCAGTAATACATGTACCCCGCTCGCACAGGGCTAGTCGCGCGTGAAACTCCCCGCGAACCCCAGAAATACACGTACCCCGCTCGCACAGGCCCAATCGCGTGTGAAACTCCCCGCGAACCCCTGAAATACACAGACCCCGCTCGCACAGGCCCAATCGCGTGTGAAACTCCCCGCGAACCCCAGAAATACACATACCCCACTCGCACAGGCCCAATCGCGTGTGAAACTCCCCACGAACCCCAGTAATACACGTACCCCGCTTGCACAGTGCCAGTCGCGTGTGAAACTCCCCGTGAACCCCAGAAATACACGTACCCCGCTCGCACAGGCCCAATCGCGTGTGAAACTCCCCGCGAAAACCCCAGTAATACACGTACCCCGCTCGCACAGCCCCAATCACGTGTGAAACTCCCAGCGAAAACCCCAGGAATACACGTACCCCGCTCGCACAGAGCCAAGCACGTGTGAAACTCCCTGCAAATCCCTGAAATACACGGACCCCGCTCGCACAGGCCCAATCGCGTGTGAAACTCCCCGAGAACCCCAGAAATACACATACCCCACTCGCACAGGCCCAATCGCGTGTGAAACTCCCCATGAACCCCAGTAATACACGTACCCTGCTTGCACAGGGCCAGTCGCGTGTGAAACTCCCCGTGAACCCCAGTAATACACGTACCCCGCTCACACAGGCCCAATTGCATGTGAAACTCCCCGCGAACCCCAGTAATCCATGTACCCCACTCGCACAGGGCCAGTCGCGTGTGAAACTCCCCGCGAACCCCAGTTATACACGTACCCCGCTCGCACAGAGCTAATCGTGTGTGAAACTCCCCGCGAACCCCAGAAATACACATACCCCGCTTGCACAGGCCCAATCGCGTGTGAAACTCCCCAGGAACCCCAGTAATACACGTATCCCGCTTGCACAGGCCCAGTCGCGTGTGAAACTCCCCGTGAACCCCAGTAATACACGTACCCCGCTCACACAGGCCCAATCGCATGTGAAACTCCCCGCGAACCCCAGTAATCCATGTACCCCACTTGCACAGGGCCAGTCGCGTGTGAAACTCCCCACGAACCCCAGTAATACACGTATCCCGCTTGCACAGGGCCAGTCGCGTGTGAAACTCCCCGCGAACCCCAGAAATACACGTACCCCGCTCGCACAGCCCCAATCACGTGTGAAACTCCCCGCGAAAACCCCAGGAATACACGTACCCCGCTCGCACAGAGCCAAGCACGTGTGAAACTCCCCACAAATCCCTGAAATACACGGACCCCGCTCGCACAGGCCCAATCGCGTGTGAAACTCCCCGAGAACCCCAGAAATACACATACCCCACTCGCACAGGCCCAATCGCGTGTGAAACTCCCCACGAACCCCAGTAATACACGTACCCCGCTTGCACAGGGCCAGTCGTGTGTGAAACTCCCCGTGAACCCCAGTAATACACGTACCCCGCTCACACAGGCCCAATCGCATGTGAAACTCCCCGCGAACCCCAGTAATCCATGTACCCCACTCGCACAGGGCCAGTCGCGTGTGAAACTCCCCGCGAACCCCAGTTATACTCGTACCCCGCTCGCACAGAGCTAATCGTGTGTGAGACTCCCAGCGAACCCCAGTAATACACGTACCCCACTCGCACAGGGCCAGTCGCGTGTGAAACTCCCCACGAACCCCAGTAATACACGTACCCCGCTCGCACAGCCCCAATCACGTGTGAAACTCCCAGCGAAAACCCCAGGAATACACGTACCCCGCTCGCACAGAGCCAAGCACGTGTGAAACTCCCCGCAAATCCCTGAAATACACGGACCCCGCTCGCACAGGCCCAATCGCGTGTGAAACTCCCCGAGAACCCCAGAAATACACATACCCCACTCGCACAGGCCCAATCGCGTGTGAAACTCCCCATGAACCCCAGTAATACACGTACCCCGCTTGCACAGGGCCAGTCGCGTGTGAAACTCCCCGTGAACCCCAGTAATACACGTACCCCGCTCACACAGGCCCAATTGCATGTGAAACTCCCCGCGAACCCCAGTAATCCATGTACCCCACTCGCACAGGGCCAGTCGCGTGTGAAACTCCCCGCGAACCCCAGTTATACACGTACCCCGCTCGCACAGAGCTAATCGTGTGTGAAACTCCCCGCGAACCCCAGAAATACACATACCCCGCTTGCACAGGCCCAATCGCGTGTGAAACTCCCAGGAACCCCAGTAATACACGTATCCCGCTTGCACAGGCCCAGTCGCGTGTGAAACTCCCCGTGAACCCCAGTAATACACGTACCCCGCTCACACAGGCCCAATCGCATGTGAAACTCCCCGCGAACCCCAGTAATCCATGTACCCCACTTGCACAGGGCCAGTCGCGTGTGAAACTCCCCACGAACCCCAGTAATACACGTATCCCGCTTGCACAGGGCCAGTCGCGTGTGAAACTCCCCGCGAACCCCAGAAATACACGTACCCCGCTCGCACAGCCCCAATCACGTGTGAAACTCCCCGCGAAAACCCCAGGAATACACGTACCCCGCTCGCACAGAGCCAAGCACGTGTGAAACTCCCCACAAATCCCTGAAATACACGGACCGCGCTCGCACAGGCCCAATCGCGTGTGAAACTCCCCGAGAACCCCAGAAATACACATACCCCACTCGCACAGGCCCAATCGCGTGTGAATCTCCCCACGAACCGCAGTAATACACGTACCCCGCTTGCACAGGGCCAGTCGTGTGTGAAACTCCCCGTGAACCCCAGTAATACACGTACCCCGCTCACACAGGCCCAATCGCATGTGAAACTCCCCGCGAACCCCAGTAATCCATGTACCCCACTCGCACAGGGCCAGTCGCGTGTGAAACTCCCCGCGAACCCCAGTTATACTCGTACCCCGCTCGCACAGAGCTAATCGTGTGTGAGACTCCCAGCGAACCCCAGTAATACACGTACCCCGCTCACACAGGGCCAGTCGCGTGTGAAACTCCCCGCGAACCCCAGAAATACACGTACCCCGCTCGCACAGGCCCAATCGCGAGTGAAACTCCCGGCGATAACCCCAGGAATACACGTACCCCGCTCGCACAGAGCCAATCACGTGTGAAACTCCCCGTGAATCCCTGAAATACACGGACCCCGCTCGCACAGGCCCAATCGCGTGTGAAACTCCCCACCAACCTCAGAAAAACATGTACCCCGCTCGCACAGGCCCAATTGCGTGTGAAACTCTCCGCGAACCCCAGTAATCCATGTACCCCACTCGCACAGGGCCAGTCGCGTGTGAAACTCCCTGCGAACCCCAGTTATACACGTACCCCGCTCGAACAGAGCTAATCGCGTGTGAGACTCCCCGCGAACCCCAGTAATACACGTACCCCGCTCGCACAGGGCCAGTCGCGGGTGAAACTCCCTGCGAACCCCAAAAATACACGTACCCCACTCGCACAGGCCCAATCGCGTGTGAAACTCCCCCGCGAGCCCCAGAAAAACATGTACCCCGCTCGCACAGGCCCAATTGCGTGTGAAACTCTCCGCAAACCCCAGAAATACACGTACCCCGCTCGCACAGGCCCAATCGCGTGTGAAACTCCCCACAAACCCCAGTAATACATGTACCCCGCTCGCACAGGGTCAGTCGCATGTGAAACTCCCCGCGAACCCCAGTTATACACGTACCCCGCTCGCACAGAGCCAATCGCGTGTGGAACTCCCCGCGAACCCCAGTAATACATGTACCCCGCTCGCACAGGGCTAGTCGCGTGTGAAACTCCCCGCAAACCCCTGAAATACACGGACCCCACTCGCACAGGCCCAATCGCGTGTGAAACTCCCCGCGAACCCCAGAAATACACATACCCCACTCGCACAGGCCCAATCGCGTGTGAAACTCCCCACGAACCCCAGTAATACACGTACCCCGCTTGCACAGTGCCAGTCGCGTGTGAAACTCCCCGTGAACCCCAGAAATACACGTACCCCGCTTGCACAGGCCCAATCGCGTTTGAAACTCCGCGCGAAAACCCCAGGAATACACGTACCCCGCTCGCACAGAGCCAAGCATGTGTGAAACTCCCCGCGAATCCCTGAAATACACGGACCCCGCTCGCACAGGCCCAATCGCGTGTGAAACTCCCCGCGAACCCCAGAAATACACATACCCCGCTTGCACAGGCCCAATCGCGTGTGAAACTCCCCACGAACCCCAGTAATACACGTACCCCGCTTGCACAGGCCCAGTCGTGTGTGAAACTCCCCGTGAACCCCAGTAATACACGTACCCCGCTCACACAGGCCCAATCGCATGTGAAACTCACCTCGAACCCCAGTAATCCATGTACCCCACTCGCACAGGGCCAGTCGCGTGTGAAACTCCCCGCGAACCCCAGTTATACACGTACCCCACTCGCACAGAGCTAATCGCGTGTGAGACTCCCCGCGAACCCCAGTAATACACGTACCCCGCTCGCACAGGGCCAGTCGTGTGTGAAACTCCCCGCAAACCCCAAAAATACACATACCCCGCTCGCACAGGCCCAATCGCGTGTGAAACTCCCCGCGAACCCCAGAAAAACATGCACCCCGCTCGCACAGGCCCATCTGCGTGTGAAACTCTCTGCAAACCCCAGAAATACACGTACCCCGCTCGCACAGGCCCAATCACGTGTGAAACTCCCCACGAACCCCAGTAATACACGTACCCTGCTTGCACAGGGCCAGTCGCGTGTGAAACTCCCCGCGAACCCCAGAAATACATGTACCCCGCTCGCACAGGCCCAATCGCGTGTGAAAATCCCCGCGAACCCCAGTTATACACGTACCCCACTTGCACAGAACCAATCGTGTGTGAGACTCCCCGTGAACCCAGTAATACACGTACCCCGCTCACACAGGCCCAATCGCATGTGAAACTCCCCGCGAACCCCAGTAATCCATGTACCCCACTCGCACAGGGCCAGTCGCGTGTGAAACTCCCTGCGAACCCCAGTTATACACGTACCCCGCTCGCACAGAGCTAATCGCGTGTGAGACTCCCCGCGAACCCCAGTAATACACGTACCCCGCTCGCACAGGGCCAGTCGCGTGTGAAACTCCCTGCGAACCCCAAAAATACACGTACCCCGCTCGCACAGGCCCAATCGCGTGTGAAACTCCCTCGCGAGCCCCAGAAAAACATGTACCCCGCTCGCACAGGCCCAATTGCGTGTGAAACTCTCCGCAAACCCCAGAAATACACGTACCCCGCTCGCACAGGCCCAATCGCGTGTGAAACTCCCCACAAACCCCAGTAATACATGTACCCCGCTCGCACAGGGTCAGTCGCATGTGAAACTCCCCGCGAACCCCAGTTATACACGTACCTCGCTCGCACAGAGCCAATCGCATGTGGAACTCCCCGCAAACCCCAGTAATACATGTACCCCGCTCGCACAGGGCTAGTCGCGCGTGAAACTCCCCGCGAACCCCAGAAATACACGTACCCCGCTCGCACAGGCCCAATCGCGTGTGAAACTCCCCGCGAACCCCTGAAATACACAGACCCCGCTCGCACAGGCCCAATCGCGTGTGAAACTCCCCGCGAACCCCAGAAATACACATACCCCACTCGCACAGGCCCAATCGCGTGTGAAACTCCCCACGAACCCCAGTAATACACGTACCCCGCTTGCACAGTGCCAGTCGCGTGTGAAACTCCCCGTGAACCCCAGAAATACACGTACCCCGCTCGCACAGGCCCAATCGCGTGTGAAACTCCCCGCGAAAACCCCAGTAATACACGTACCCCGCTCGCACAGCCCCAATCACGTGTGAAACTCCCAGCGAAAACCCCAGGAATACACGTACCCCGCTCGCACAGAGCCAAGCACGTGTGAAACTCCCCGCAAATCCCTGAAATACACGGACCCCGCTCGCACAGGCCCAATCGCGTGTGAAACTCCCCGAGAACCCCAGAAATACACATACCCCACTCGCACAGGCCCAATCGCGTGTGAAACTCCCCATGAACCCCAGTAATACACGTACCCCGCTTGCACAGGGCCAGTCGCGTGTGAAACTCCCCGTGAACCCCAGTAATACACGTACCCCGCTCACACAGGCCCAATTGCATGTGAAACTCCCCGCGAACCCCAGTAATCCATGTACCCCACTCGCACAGGGCCAGTCGCGTGTGAAACTCCCCGCGAACCCCAGTTATACACGTACCCCGCTCGCACAGAGCTAATCGTGTGTGAAACTCCCCGCGAACCCCAGAAATACACATACCCCGCTTGCACAGGCCCAATCGCGTGTGAAACTCCCCAGGAACCCCAGTAATACACGTATCCCGCTTGCACAGGCCCAGTCGCGTGTGAAACTCCCCGTGAACCCCAGTAATACACGTACCCCGCTCACACAGGCCCAATCGCATGTGAAACTCCCCGCGAACCCCAGTAATCCATGTACCCCACTTGCACAGGGCCAGTCGCGTGTGAAACTCCCCACGAACCCCAGTAATACACGTATCCCGCTTGCACAGGGCCAGTCGCGTGTGAAACTCCCCGCGAACCCCAGAAATACACGTACCCCGCTCGCACAGCCCCAATCACGTGTGAAACTCCCCGCGAAAACCCCAGGAATACACGTACCCCGCTCGCACAGAGCCAAGCACGTGTGAAACTCCCCACAAATCCCTGAAATACACGGACCCCGCTCGCACAGGCCCAATCGCGTGTGAAACTCCCCGAGAACCCCAGAAATACACATACCCCACTCGCACAGGCCCAATCGCGTGTGAAACTCCCCACGAACCCCAGTAATACACGTACCCCGCTTGCACAGGGCCAGTCGTGTGTAACACTCCCCGTGAACCCCAGTAATACACGTACCCCGCTCACACAGGCCCAATCGCATGTGAAACTCCCCGCGAACCCCAGTAATCCATGTACCCCACTCGCACAGGGCCAGTCGCGTGTGAAACTCCCCGCGAACCCCAGTTATACTCGTACCCCGCTCGCACAGAGCTAATCGTGTGTGAGACTCCCAGCGAACCCCAGTAATACACGTACCCCACTCGCACAGGGCCAGTCGCGTGTGAAACTCCCCACGAACCCCAGTAATACACGTACCCCGCTCGCACAGCCCCAATCACGTGTGAAACTCCCAGCGAAAACCCCAGGAATACACGTACCCCGCTCGCACAGAGCCAAGCACGTGTGAAACTCCCCGCAAATCCCTGAAATACACGGACCCCGCTCGCACAGGCCCAATCGCGTGTGAAACTCCCCGAGAACCCCAGAAATACACATACCCCACTCGCACAGGCCCAATCGCGTGTGAAACTCCCCATGAACCCCAGTAATACACGTACCCCGCTTGCACAGGGCCAGTCGCGTGTGAAACTCCCCGTGAACCCCAGTAATACACGTACCCCGCTCACACAGGCCCAATTGCATGTGAAACTCCCCGCGAACCCCAGTAATCCATGTACCCCACTCGCACAGGGCCAGTCGCGTGTGAAACTCCCCGCGAACCCCAGTTATACACGTACCCCGCTCGCACAGAGCTAATCGTGTGTGAAACTCCCCGCGAACCCCAGAAATACACATACCCCGCTTGCACAGGCCCAATCGCGTGTGAAACTCCCCAGGAACCCCAGTAATACACGTATCCCGCTTGCACAGGCCCAGTCGCGTGTGAAACTCCCCGTGAACCCCAGTAATACACGTACCCCGCTCACACAGGCCCAATCGCATGTGAAACTCCCCGCGAACCCCAGTAATCCATGTACCCCACTTGCACAGGGCCAGTCGCGTGTGAAACTCCCCACGAACCCCAGTAATACACGTATCCCGCTTGCACAGGGCCAGTCGCGTGTGAAACTCCCCGCGAACCCCAGAAATACACGTACCCCGCTCGCACAGCCCCAATCACGTGTGAAACTCCCCGCGAAAACCCCAGGAATACACGTACCCCGCTCGCACAGAGCCAAGCACGTGTGAAACTCCCCACAAATCCCTGAAATACACGGACCGCGCTCGCACAGGCCCAATCGCGTGTGAAACTCCCCGAGAACCCCAGAAATACACATACCCCACTCGCACAGGCCCAATCGCGTGTGAAACTCCCCACGAACCCCAGTAATACACGTACCCCGCTTGCACAGGGCCAGTCGTGTGTGAAACTCCCCGTGAACCCCAGTAATACACGTACCCCGCTCACACAGGCCCAATCGCATGTGAAACTCCCCGCGAACCCCAGTAATCCATGTACCCCACTCGCACAGGGCCAGTCGCGTGTGAAACTCCCCGCGAACCCCAGTTATACTCGTACCCCGCTCGCACAGAGCTAATCGTGTGTGAGACTCCCAGCGAACCCCAGTAATACACGTACCCCGCTCACACAGGGCCAGTCGCGTGTGAAACTCCCCGCGAACCCCAGAAATACACGTACCCCGCTCGCACAGGCCCAATCGCGAGTGAAACTCCCGGCGATAACCCCAGGAATACACGTACCCCGCTCGCACAGAGCCAATCACGTGTGAAACTCCCCGTGAATCCCTGAAATACACGGACCCCGCTCGCACAGGCCCAATCGCGTGTGAAACTCCCCACCAACCTCAGAAAAACATGTACCCCGCTCGCACAGGCCCAATTGCGTGTGAAACTCTCCGCGAACCCCAGTAATCCATGTACCCCACTCGCACAGGGCCAGTCGCGTGTGAAACTCCCTGCGAACCCCAGTTATACACGTACCCCGCTCGAACAGAGCTAATCGCGTGTGAGACTCCCCGCGAACCACAGTAATACACGTACCCCGCTCGCACAGGGCCAGTCGCGGGTGAAACTCCCTGCGAACCCCAAAAATACACGTACCCCACTCGCACAGGCCCAATCGCGTGTGAAACTCCCCCGCGAGCCCCAGAAAAACATGTACCCCGCTCGCACAGGCCCAATTGCGTGTGAAACTCTCCGCAAACCCCAGAAATACACGTACCCCGCTCGCAGAGGCCCAATCGCGTGTGAAACTCCCCACAAACCCCAGTAATACATGTACCCCGCTCGCACAGGGTCAGTCGCATGTGAAACTCCCCGCGAACCCCAGTTATACACGTACCCCGCTCGCACAGAGCCAATCGCGTGTGGAACTCCCCGCGAACCCCAGTAATACATGTACCCCGCTCGCACAGGGCTAGTCGCGTGTGAAACTCCCCGCAAACCCCTGAAATACACGGACCCCACTCGCACAGGCCCAATCGCGTGTGAAACTCCCCGCGAACCCCAGAAATACACATACCCCACTCGCACAGGCCCAATCGCGTGTGAAACTCCCCACGAACCCCAGTAATACACGTACCCCGCTTGCACAGTGCCAGTCGCGTGTGAAACTCCCCGTGAACCCCAGAAATACACGTACCCCGCTTGCACAGGCCCAATCGCGTTTGAAACTCCGCGCGAAAACCCCAGGAATACACGTACCCCGCTCGCACAGAGCCAAGCATGTGTGAAACTCCCCGCGAATCCCTGAAATACACGGACCCCGCTCGCACAGGCCCAATCGCGTGTGAAACTCCCCGCGAACCCCAGAAATACACATACCCCGCTTGCACAGGCCCAATCGCGTGTGAAACTCCCCACGAACCCCAGTAATACACGTACCCCGCTTGCACAGGCCCAGTCGTGTGTGAAACTCCCCGTGAACCCCAGTAATACACGTACCCCGCTCACACAGGCCCAATCGCATGTGAAACTCACCTCGAACCCCAGTAATCCATGTACCCCACTCGCACAGGGCCAGTCGCGTGTGAAACTCCCCGCGAACCCCAGTTATACACGTACCCCGCTCGCACAGAGCCAAGCACGTGTGAAACTCCCCACGAACCCCAGTAATACACGTATCCCGCTTGCACAGGGCCAGTCGCGTGTGAAACTCCCTGCGAAAACCCCAGGAATACACGTACCCCGCTCGCACAGGCCCAATCGCGTGTGAAACTCCCCACAAACCCCAGTAATACACGTACCCCGCTTGCACAGTGCCAGTCGCATGTGAAACTCCCTGCGAAAACCCCAGGAATACACGTACCCCGCTCGCACAGGCCCAATCGCGTGTGAAACTCCCAGCGAACCCCAGTTATACACGTACCCCGCTTGCACAGAGCTAATCGCGTGTGAGACTCCCCGCGAACCCCAGTAATACACGTACCCCGCTCACACAGGGCCAGTCGCGTGTGAAACTCCCAGCGAAAACCCCAGGAATACACGTACCCCGCTCGCACAAAGCCAAGCATGTGTGAAACTCCCCGGGAATCCCTGAAATACACGGACCCCGCTTGCACAGGCCCAATCGCGTGTGAAACTCCCCGCGAACCCCAGAAATACACATACCCCGCTTGCACAGGCCCAATCGCGTGTGAAACTCCCCACGAACCCCAGTAATACACGTATCCCGCTTGCACAGGCCCAGTCGCGTGTGAAACTCCCCGTGAACCCCAGTAATACACGTACCCCGCTCACACAGGCCCAATCGCATGTGAAACTCCCCGCGAACCCCAGTAATCCATGTACCCCACTCGCACAGGGCCAGTCGCGTGTGAAACTCCCCACGAACCCCAGTAATACACGTATCCCGCTTGCACAGGGCCAGTCGCGTGTGAAACTCCCCGCGAACCCCAGAAATACACGTACCCCGCTCGCACAGCCCCAATCACGTGTGAAACTCCCCGCGAAAACCCCAGGAACACACGTACCCCGCTTGCACAGAGCCAAGCACGCGTGAAACTCCCCGCAAATCCCAGAAATACACGGACCCCGCTCGCACAGGCCCAATCGCGTGTGAAACTCCCCGAGAACCCCAGAAATACACATACCCCACTCGCACAGGCCCAATCGCGTGTGAAACTCCCCACGAACCCCAGTAATACACGTACCCCGCTTGCACAGTGCCAGTCGCGTGTGAAACTCCCCGTGAACCCCAGTAATACACGTACCCCGCTCACACAGGCCCAATTGCATGTGAAACTCCCCACAAACCCCAGTAATACATGTACCCCGCTCGCACAGGGTCAGTCGCATGTGAAACTCCCCGCGAACCCCAGTTATACACGTACCCCGCTCGCACAGAGCCAATCGCGTGTGGAACTCCCCGCGAACCCCAGTAATACATGTACCCCGCTCGCACAGGGCTAGTCGCGTGTGAAACTCCCCGCAAACCCCTGAAATACACGGACCCCACTCGCACAGGCCCAATCGCGTGTGAAACTCCCCGCGAACCCCAGAAATACACATACCCCACTCGCCCAGGCCCAATCGCGTGTGAAACTCCCCACGAACCCCAGTAATACACGTACCCCGCTTGCACAGTGCCAGTCGCGTGTGAAACTCCCCGTGAACCCCAGAAATACACGTACCCCGCTTGCACAGGCCCAATCGCGTTTGAAACTCCGCGCGAAAACCCCAGGAATACACGTACCCCGCTCGCACAGAGCCAAGCATGTGTGAAACTCCCCGCGAATCCCTGAAATACACGGACCCCGCTCGCACAGGCCCAATCGCGTGTGAAACTCCCAGCGAACCCCAGAAATACACATACCCCGCTTGCACAGGCCCAATCGCGTGTGAAACTCCCCACGAACCCCAGTAATACACGTACCCCGCTTGCACAGGCCCAGTCGTGTGTGAAACTCCCCGTGAACCCCAGTAATACACGTACCCCGCTCACACAGGCCCAATCGCATGTGAAACTCACCTCGAACCCCAGTAATCCATGTACCCCACTCGCACAGGGCCAGTCGGTGTGAAACTCCCCGCGAACCCCAGTTATACACGTACCCCGCTCGCACAGAGCCAAGCACGTGTGAAACTCCCCACGAACCCCAGTAATACACGTATCCCGCTTGCACAGGGCCAGTCGCGTGTGAAACTCCCTGCGAAAACCCCAGGAATACACGTACCCCGCTCGCACAGGCCCAATCGCGTGTGAAACTCCCCACAAACCCCAGTAATACACGTACCCCGCTTGCACAGTGCCAGTCGCATGTGAAACTCCCTGCGAAAACCCCAGGAATACACGTACCCCGCTCGCACAGGCCCAATCGCGTGTGAAACTCCCAGCGAACCCCAGTTATACACGTACCCCGCTTGCACAGAGCTAATCGCGTGTGAGACTCCCCGCGAACCCCAGTAATACACGTACCCCGCTCACACAGGGCCAGTCGCGTGTGAAACTCCCAGCGAAAACCCCAGGAATACACGTACCCCGCTCGCACAAAGCCAAGCATGTGTGAAACTCCCCGGGAATCCCTGAAATACACGGACCCCGCTTGCACAGGCCCAATCGCGTGTGAAACTCCCCGCGAACCCCAGAAATACACATACCCCGCTTGCACAGGCCCAATCGCGTGTGAAACTCCCCACGAACCCCAGTAATACACGTATCCCGCTTGCACAGGCCCAGTCGCGTGTGAAACTCCCCGTGAACCCCAGTAATACACGTACCCCGCTCACACAGGCCCAATCGCATGTGAAACTCCCCGCGAACCCCAGTAATCCATGTACCCCACTCGCACAGGGCCAGTCGCGTGTGAAACTCCCCACGAACCCCAGTAATACACGTATCCCGCTTGCACAGGGCCAGTCGCGTGTGAAACTCCCCGCGAACCCCAGAAATACACGTACCCCGCTCGCACAGCCCCAATCACGTGTGAAACTCCCCGCGAAAACCCCAGGAACACACGTACCCCGCTTGCACAGAGCCAAGCACGCGTGAAACTCCCCGCAAATCCCAGAAATACACGGACCCCGCTCGCACAGGCCCAATCGCGTGTGAAACTCCCCGAGAACCCCAGAAATACACATACCCCACTCGCACAGGCCCAATCGCGTGTGAAACTCCCCACGAACCCCAGTAATACACGTACCCCGCTTGCACAGTGCCAGTCGCGTGTGAAACTCCCCGTGAACCCCAGTAATACACGTACCCCGCTCACACAGGCCCAATTGCATGTGAAACTCCCCGCGAACCCCAGTAATCCATGTACCCCACTCGCACAGGGCCAGTCGCGTGTGAAACTCCCTGCGAACCCCAGTTATACACGTACCCCGCTCGCACAGAGCTAATCGTGTGTGAGACTCCCCGCGAACCCCAGTAATACACGTACCCCGCTCACACAGGGCCAGTCGCGTGTGAAACTCCCCGCGAAACCCAGAAATACACGTACCCCGCTCGCACAGGCCCAATCGCGAGTGAAACTCCCGGCGATAACCCCAGGAATACACGTACCCCGCTCGCACAGAGCCAATCACGTGTGAAACTCCCCGTGAATCCCTGAAATACACGGACCCCGCTCGCACAGGCCCAATCGCGTGTGAAACTCCCCACCAACCTCAGAAAAACATGTACCCCGCTCGCACAGGCCCAATTGCTTGTGAAACTCTCCGTGAACCCCAGTAATCCATGTACCCCACTCGCACAGGGCCAGTCGCGTGTGAAACTCCCTGCGAACCCGTGATACACGTACCCCGCTCGAACAGAGCTAATCGCGTGTGAGACTCCCCGCGAACCCCAGTAATACACGTACCCCACTCGCACAGGGCCAGTCGCGTGTGAAACTCCCTGCGAACCCCAAAAATACACATACCCCGCTCGCACAGGCCCAATCGCGTGTGAAACTCCCCCGCGAGCCCCAGAAAAACATGTACCCCGCTCGCACAGGCCCAATTGCGTGTGAAACTCTCCGCAAACCCCAGAAATACACGTACCCCGCTCGCACAGGCCCAATCGCGTGTGAAACTCCCCACAAACCCCAGTAATACATGTACCCCGCTCGCACAGGGTCAGTCGCATGTGAAACTCCCCGCGAACCCCAGTTATACACGTACCCCGCTCGCACAGAGCCAATCGCGTGTGGAACTCCCCGCGAACCCCAGTAATACATGTACCCCGCTCGCACAGGGCTAGTCGCGTGTGAAACTCCCCGCGAACCCCAGAAATACACGTACCCCGCTCGCACAGGCCCAATCGTGTGTGGAACTCCCCGCAAACCCCTGAAATACACGGACCCCACTCGCACAGGCCCAATCGCGTGTGAAACTCCCCACGAACCCCAGTAATACACGTACCCCGCTTGCACAGTGCCAGTCGCGTGTGAAACTCCCCGTGAACCCCAGAAATACACGTACCCCGCTCGCACAGGCCCAATCGCGTTTGAAACTCCCCGCGAAAACCCCAGGAATACACGTACCCCGCTCGCACAGAGCCAAGCATGTGTGAAACTCCCCGCGAATCCCTGAAATACACGGACCCCGCTCGCACAGGCCCAATCGCGTGTGAAACTCCCCGCGAACCCCAGAAATACACATACCCCGCTTGCACAGGCCCAATCGCGTGTGAAACTCCCCACGAACCCCAGTAATACACGTACCCCGCTTGCACAGGCCCAGTCGCATGTGAAACTCCCCGTGAACCCCAGTAATACACGTACCCCGCTCACACAGGCCCAATCGCATGTGAAACTCCCCGCGAACCCCAGTAATCCATGTACCCCACTCGCACAGGGCCAGTCGCATGTGAAACTCCCCGCGAACCCCAGTTATACACGTACCCCGCTCGCACAGAGCCAAGCACGTGTGAAACTCCCCACGAACCCCAGTAATACACGTATCCCGCTTGCACAGGGCCAGTCGCGTGTGAAACTCCCCGCGAACCCCAGAAATACACATACCCCGCTCGCACAGGCCCAATGGCGTGTGAAACTCCCTGCGAAAACCCCAGGAATACACGTACCCCGCTTGCACAGAGCCAAGCACGTGTGAAACTCCCCGCAAATCCCTGAAATACACGGACCCCGCTCGCACAGGCCCAATCGCGTGTGAAACTCCCCGCGAACCCCAGAAATACACGTACCCCGCTCGCACAGGCCCAATCGCGAGTGAAACTCCCGGCGATAACCCAGGGAATACACGTACCCCGCTCGCACAGAGCCAATCACGTGTGAAACTCCCCGTGAATCCCTGAAATACACGGACCCCGCTCGCACAGGCCCAATCGCGTGTGAAACTCCCCACGAACCTCAGAAAAACATGTACCCCGCTCGCACAGGCCCAATTGCGTGTGAAACTCTCCGCGAACCCCAGTAATCCATGTACCCCACTCGCACAGGGCCAGTCGAGTGTGAAACTCCCTGCGAACCGCAGTTATACACGTACCCCGCTCGCACAGAGCTAATCGCGTGTGAGACTCCCCGCGAACCCCAGTAACACACGTACCCCGCTCGCACAGGCCCAATCGCGTGTGAAACTCCCCCGCGAGCCCCAGAAAAACATGTACCCCGCTCGCACAGGCCCAATTGCGTGTGAAACTCTCCGCAAACCCCAGAAATACACGTACCCCGCTCGCACAGGCCCAATCGCGTGTGAAACTCCCCACAAACCCCAGTAATACATGTACCCCGCTCGCACAGAGCTAGTCGCGTGTGAAACTCCCCGCGAACCCCAGAAATACACGTACCCCGCTCGCACAGGCCCAATCGCGTGTGAAACTCCCCGCGAACCCCAGAAATACACATACCCCACTCGCACAGGCCCAATCGCGTGTGAAACTCCCCACGAACCCCAGTAATACACGTACCCCGCTTGCACAGTGCCAGTCGCGTGTGAAACTCCCCGTGAACCCCAGAAATACACGTACCCCGCTCGCACAGGGCCAGTCGCGTGTGAAACTCCCGCGAACCCCAGTTATACACGTACCCCGCTCGCACAGAGCCAAGCACGTGTGAAACTCCCCACGAACCCCAGTAATACATGTATCCCGCTTGCACAGGGCCAGTCGCGTGTGAAACTCCCCGCGAACCCCAGAAATACACATACCCCGCTCGCACAGGCCCAATCGCGTGTGAAACTCCCCGCGAAAACCCCAGGAATACACGTACCCCGCTCGCACAGAGCCAAGCACGTGTGAAACTCCCCGCAAATCCCTGAAATACACGGACCCCGCTCGCACAGGCCCAATCGCGTGTGAAACTCCCCGAGAACCCCAGAAATACACATACCCCACTCGCACAGGCCCAATCGCGTGTGAAACTCCCCACGAACCGCAGTAATACACATACCCCGCTTGCACAGGGCCAGTCGCGTGTGAAACTCCCGGTGAACCCCAGTAATACACGTACCCCGCTCACACAGGCCCAATCGCATGTGAAACTCCCCGTGAACCCCAGTAATCCATGTACCCCACTCGCACAGGGCCAGTCGCGTGTGAAACTCCCCGCGAAACCCAGTTATACACGTACCCCGCTCGCACAGAGCTAATCGTGTGTGAGACTCCCCGCGAACCCCAGTAGCACACGTATCCCGCTCGCACAGGGCCAGTCGCGTGTGAAACTCCCCACGAACCCCAGAAATACACGTACCCCGCTCGCACAGGCCCAATCGCGAGTGAAACTCCCGGCGATAACCCCAGGAATACACGTACCCCGCTCGCACAGAGCCAAGCACGTATGAAACTCCCCGCGAATCCCTGAAATACACGGACCCCGCTCGCACAGGCCCAATCGCGTGTCAAACTCCCCACGAACCTCAGAAAAACATGTACCCCGCTCGCACAGGCCCAATTGCGTGTGAAACTCTCCGCAAACCCCAGAAATACACGTATCCCGCTCGCACAGGCCCAATCGCGTGTGAAACTCCCCACAAACCCCAGTAATACATGTACCCTGCTCGCACAGGGTCAGTCGCATGTGAAACTCCCCGCGAACCCCAGTTATACACGTACCCCGCTCGCACAGAGCCAATCGCGTGTGGAACTCCCCGCGAACCCCAGTAATACACGTACCCCGCTCGCACAGGGCTAGTCGCGTGTGAAACTCCCCGCGAACCCCAGAAATACACGTACCCCGCTCGCACAGGCCCAATCGCGTGTGAAACTCCCTGAGAAAACCCCAGGAATACACGTACCCCGCTCGCACAGGCCCAATCGCGTGTGAAACTCCCCGCGAACCCCTGAAATACACGGACCCCGCTCGCACAGGCCCAATCGCGTGTGAAACTCCCCGCGAACCCCAGAAATACACATACCCCACTTGCACAGTGCCAGTCGCGTGTGAAACTCCCCGTGAACCCCAGAAATACACGTACCCCGCTCGCACAGGCACAATCGCGTTTGAAACTCCCCGCGAAAACCCCAGGAATACACGTACCCCGCTCGCACAGAGCCAAGCATGTGTGAAACTCCCCGCGAATCCCTGAAATACACGGACCCCGCTCGCACAGGCCCAATCGCGTGTGAAACTCCCCGCGAACCCCAGAAATACACATACCCCGCTTGCACAGGCCCAATCGCGTGTGAAACTCCCCACGAACCCCAGTAATACACGTACCCCGCTTGCACAGGCCCAGTCGCATGTGAAACTCCCCGTGAACCCCAGTAATACACGTACCCCGCTCACACAGGCCCAATCGCATGTGAAACTCCCCGCGAACCCCAGTAATCCATGTACCCCACTCGCACAGGGCCAGTCGCGTGTGAAACTCCCCGCGAACCCCAGTTATACACGTACCGCGCTCGCACAGAGCCAAGCACGTGTGAAACTCCCCACGAACCCCAGTAATACACGTATCCCGCTTGCACAGGGCCAGTCGCGTGTGAAACTCCCCGCGAACCCCAGAAATACACATACCCCGCTCGCACAGGCCCAATCGCGTGTGAAACTCCCTGCGAAAACCCCAGGAATACACGTACCCCGCTTGCACAGAGCCAAGCACGTGTGAAACTCCCCGCAAATCCCTGAAATACACGGACCCCGCTCGCACAGGCCCAATCGCGTGTGAAACTCCCCGCGAACCCCAGAAATACACGTACCCCGCTCGCACAGGCCCAATCGCGAGTGAAACTCCCGGCGATAACCCAGGGAATACACGTACCCCGCTCGCACAGAGCCAATCACGTGTGAAACTCCCCGTGAATCCCTGAAATACACGGACCCGCTCGCACAGGCCCAATCGCGTGTGAAACTCCCCACGAACCTCAGAAAAACATGTACCCCGCTCGCACAGGCCCAATTGCGTGTGAAACTCTCCGCGAACCCCAGTAATCCATGTACCCCACTCGCACAGGGCCAGTCGAGTGTGAGACTCCCCGCGAACCCCATTAATACACGTACCCCGCTCGCACAGGCCCAATCGCGTGTGAAACTCCCCCGCGAGCCCCAGAAAAACATGTACCCCGCTCGCACAGGCCCAATTGCGTGTGAAACTCTCCGCAAACCCCAGAAATACACGTACCCCGCTCGCACAGGCCCAATCGCGTGTGAAACTCCCCACAAACCCCAGTAATACATGTACCCCGCTCGCACAGAGCTAGTCGCGTGTGAAACTCCCCGTGAACCCCAGAAATACACGTACCCCGCTCGCACAGGCCCAATCGCGTGTGAAACTCCCCGCGAACCCCAGAAATACACATACCCCACTCGCACAGGCCCAATCGCGTGTGAAACTCCCCACGAACCCCAGTAATACACGTACCCCGCTTGCACAGTGCCAGTCGCGTGTGAAACTCCCCGTGAACCCCAGAAATACACGTACCCCGCTCGCACAGGGCCAGTCGCGTGTGAAACTCCCGCGAACCCCAGTTATACACGTACCCCGCTCGCACAGAGCCAAGCACGTGTGAAACTCCCCACGAACCCCAGTAATACATGTATCCCGCTTGCACAGGGCCAGTCGCGTGTGAAACTCCCCGCGAACCCCAGAAATACACATACCCCGCTCGCACAGGCCCAATCGCGTGTGAAACTCCCCGCGAAAACCCCAGGAATACACGTACCCCGCTCGCACAGAGCCAAGCACGTGTGAAACTCCCCGCAAATCCCTGAAATACACGGACCCCGCTCGCACAGGCCCAATCGCGTGTGAAACTCCCCGAGAACCCCAGAAATACACATACCCCACTCGCACAGGCCCAATCGCGTGTGAAACTCCCCACGAACCCCAGTAATACACATACCCCGCTTGCACAGGGCCAGTCGCGTGTGAAACTCCCGGTGAACCCCAGTAATACACGTACCCCGCTCACACAGGCCCAATCGCATGTGAAACTCCCCGTGAACCCCAGTAATCCATGTACCCCACTCGCACAGGGCCAGTCGCGTGTGAAACTCCCCGCGAACCCCAGTTATACACGTACCCCGCTCGCACAGAGCTAATCGTGTGTGAGACTCCCCGCGAACCCCAGTAGCACACGTATCCCGCTCGCACAGGGCCAGTCGCGTGTGAAACTCCCCACGAACCCCAGAAATACACGTACCCCGCTCGCACAGGCCCAATCGCGTGTGAAACTCCCCCGCGAGCCCCAGAAAAACATGTACTCCGCTCGCACAGGCCCAATTGCGTGTGAAACTCTCCGCAAACCCCAGAAATACACGTACCCCGCTCGCACAGGCCCAATCGCGTGTGAAACTCCCCACAAACCCCAGTAATACATGTACCCCGCTCGCACAGAGCTAGTCGCGTGTGAAACTCCCCACGAACCCCAGTAATACACGTACCCCGCTTGCACAGGCCCAGTCGCATGTGAAACTCCCCGTGAACCCCAGTAATACACGTACCCCGCTCACACAGGCCCAATCGCATGTGAAACTCCCCGCGAACCCCAGTAATCCATGTACCCCACTCGCACAGGGCCAGTCGCATGTGAAACTCCCCGCGAACCCCAGTTATACACGTACCCCGCTCGCACAGAGCCAAGCACGTGTGAAACTCCCCACGAACCCCAGTAATACACGTATCCCGCTTGCACAGGGCCAGTCGCGTGTGAAACTCCCCGCGAACCCCAGAAATACACATACCCCGCTCGCACAGGCCCAATCGCGTGTGAAACTCCCTGCGAAAACCCCAGGAATACACGTACCCCGCTTGCACAGAGCCAAGCACGTGTGAAACTCCCCGCAAATCCCTGAAATACACGGACCCCGCTCGCACAGGCCCAATCGCGTGTGAAACTCCCCGCGAACCCCAGAAATACACGTACCCCGCTCGCACAGGCCCAATCGCGAGTGAAACTCCCGGCGATAACCCAGGGAATACACGTACCCCGCTCGCACAGAGCCAATCACGTGTGAAACTCCCCGTGAATCCCTGAAATACACGGACCCCGCTCGCACAGGCCCAATCGCGTGTGAAACTCCCCACGAACCTCAGAAAAACATGTACCCCGCTCGCACAGGCCCAATTGCGTGTGAAACTCTCCGCGAACCCCAGTAATCCATGTACCCCACTCGCACAGGGCCAGTCGAGTGTGAAACTCCCTGCGAACCCCAGTTTTACACGTACCCCGCTCGCACAGAGCTAATCGCGTGTGAGACTCCCCGCGAACCCCAGTAACACACGTACCCCGCTCGCACAGGCCCAATCGCGTGTGAAACTCCCCCGCGAGCCCCAGAAAAACATGTACCCCGCTCGCACAGGCCCAATTGCGTGTGAAACTCTCCGCAAACCCCAGAAATACACGTACCCCGCTCGCACAGGCCCAATCGCGTGTGAAACTCCCCACAAACCCCAGTAATACATGTACCCCGCTCGCACAGAGCTAGTCGCGTGTGAAACTCCCCGCGAACCCCAGAAATACACGTACCCCGCTCGCACAGGCCCAATCGCGTGTGAAACTCCCCGCGAACCCCAGAAATACACATACCCCACTCGCACAGGCCCAATCGCGTGTGAAACTCCCCACGAACCCCAGTAATACACGTACCCCGCTTGCACAGTGCCAGTCGCGTGTGAAACTCCCCGTGAACCCCAGAAATACACGTACCCCGCTCGCACAGGGCCAGTCGCGTGTGAAACTCCCGCGAACCCCAGTTATACACGTACCCCGCTCGCACAGAGCCAAGCACGTGTGAAACTCCCCACGAACCCCACTAATACATGTATCCCGCTTGCACAGGGCCAGTCGCGTGTGAAACTCCCCGCGAACCCCAGAAATACACATACCCCGCTCGCACAGGCCCAATCGCGTGTGAAACTCCCCGCGAAAACCCCAGGAATACACGTACCCCGCTCGCACAGAGCCAAGCACGTGTGAAACTCCCCGCAAATCCCTGAAATACACGGACCCCGCTCGCACAGGCCCAATCGCGTGTGAAACTCCCCGAGAACCCCAGAAATACACATACCCCACTCGCACAGGCCCAATCGCATGTGAAACTCCCCACGAACCGCAGTAATACACATACCCCGCTTGCACAGGGCCAGTCGCGTGTGAAACTCCCGGTGAACCCCAGTAATACACGTACCCCGCTCACACAGGCCCAATCGCATGTGAAACTCCCCGTGAACCCCAGTAATCCATGTACCCCACTCGCACAGGGCCAGTCGCGTGTGAAACTCCCCGCGAAACCCAGTTATACACGTACCCCGCTCGCACAGAGCTAATCGTGTGTGAGACTCCCCGCGAACCCCAGTAGCACACGTATCCCGCTCGCACAGGGCCAGTCGCGTGTGAAACTCCCCACGAACCCCAGAAATACACGTACCCCGCTCGCACAGGCCCAATCGCGAGTGAAACTCCCGGCGATAACCCCAGGAATACACGTACCCCGCTCGCACAGAGCCAAGCACGTATGAAACTCCCCGCGAATCCCTGAAATACACGGACCCCGCTCGCACAGGCCCAATCGCGTGTCAAACTCCCCACGAACCTCAGAAAAACATGTACCCCGCTCGCACAGGCCCAATTGCGTGTGAAACTCTCCGCAAACCCCAGAAATACACGTACCCCGCTCGCACAGGCCCAATCGCGTGTGAAACTCCCCACAAACCCCAGTAATACATGTACCCTGCTCGCACAGGGTCAGTCGCATGTGAAACTCCCCGCGAACCCCAGTTATACACGTACCCCGCTCACACAGAGCCAATCGCGTGTGGAACTCCCTGCGAACCCCAGTAATACACGTACCCCGCTCGCACAGGGCTAGTCGCGTGTGAAACTCCCCGCGAACCCCAGAAATACACGTACCCCGCTCGCACAGGCCCAATCGCGTGTGAAACTCCCTGAGAAAACCCCAGGAATACACGTACCCCGCTCGCACAGGCCCAATCGCGTGTGAAACTCCCCGCGAACCCCTGAAATACACGGACCCCGCTCGCACAGGCCCAATCGCGTGTGAAACTCCCCGCGAACCCCAGAAATACACATACCCCACTTGCACAGTGCCAGTCGCGTGTGAAACTCCCCGTGAACCCCAGAAATACACGTACCCCGCTCGCACAGGCCCAATCGCGTTTGAAACTCCCCGCGAAAACCCCAGGAATACACGTACCCCGCTCGCACAGAGCCAAGCATGTGTGAAACTCCCCGCGAATCCCTGAAATACACGGACCCCGCTCGCACAGGCCCAATCGCGTGTGAAACTCCCCGCGAACCCCAGAAATACACATACCCCGCTTGCACAGGCCCAATCGCGTGTGAAACTCCCCACGAACCCCAGTAATACACGTACCCCGCTTGCACAGGCCCAGTCGCATGTGAAACTCCCCGTGAACCCCAGTAATACACGTACCCCGCTCACACAGGCCCAATCGCATGTGAAACTCCCCGCGAACCCCAGTAATCCATGTACCCCACTCGCACAGGGCCAGTCGCGTGTGAAACTCCCCGCGAACCCCAGTTATACACGTACCGCGCTCGCACAGAGCCAAGCACGTGTGAAACTCCCCACGAACCCCAGTAATACACGTATCCCGCTTGCACAGGGCCAGTCACGTGTGAAACTCCCCGCAAACCCCAGAAATACACATACCCCGCTCGCACAGGCCCAATCGCGTGTGAAACTCCCTGCGAAAACCCCAGGAATACACGTACCCCGCTTGCACAGAGCCAAGCACGTGTGAAACTCCCCGCAAATCCCTGAAATACACGGACCCCGCTCGCACAGGCCCAATCGCGTGTGAAACTCCCCGCGAACCCCAGAAATACACGTACCCCGCTCGCACAGGCCCAATCGCGAGTGAAACTCCCGGCGATAACCCAGGGAATACACGTACCCCGCTCGCACAGAGCCAATCACGTGTGAAACTCCCCGTGAATCCCTGAAATACACGGACCCCGCTCGCACAGGCCCAATCGCGTGTGAAACTCCCCACGAACCTCAGAAAAACATGTACCCCGCTCGCACAGGCCCAATTGCGTGTGAAACTCTCCGCGAACCCCAGTAATCCATGTACCCCACTCGCACAGGGCCAGTCGAGTGTGAAACTCCCTGCGAACCCCAGTTATACACGTACCCCGCTCGCACAGAGCTAATCGCGTGTGAGACTCCCCGCGAACCCCATTAATACACGTACCCCGCTCGCACAGGCCCAATCGCGTGTGAAACTCCCCCGCGAGCCTCAGAAAAACATGTACCCCGCTCGCACAGGCCCAATTGCGTGTGAAACTCTCCGCAAACCCCAGAAATACACGTACCCCGCTCGCACAGGCCCAATCGCGTGTGAAACTCCCCACAAACCCCAGTAATACATGTACCCCGCTCGCACAGAGCTAGTCGCGTGTGAAACTCCCCGCGAACCCCAGAAATACACGTACCCCGCTCGCACAGGCCCAATCGCGTGTGAAACTCCCCGCGAACCCCAGAATTACACATACCCCACTCGCACAGGCCCAATCGCGTGTGAAACTCCCCACGAACCCCAGTAATACACGTACCCCGCTTGCACAGTGCCAGTCGCGTGTGAAACTCCCCGTGAACCCCAGAAATACACGTACCCCGCTCGCACAGGGCCAGTCGCGTGTGAAACTCCCGCGAACCCCAGTTATACACGTACCCCGCTCGCACAGAGCCAAGCAGGTGTGAAACTCCCCACGAACCCCAGTAATACATGTATCCCGCTTGCACAGGGCCAGTCGCGTGTGAAACTCCCCGCGAACCCCAGAAATACACATACCCCGCTCGCACAGGCCCAATCGCGTGTGAAACTCCCCGCGAAAACCCCAGGAATACACGTACCCCGCTCGCACAGAGCCAAGCACGTGTGAAACTCCCCGCAAATCCCTGAAATACACGGACCCCGCTCGCACAGGCCCAATCGCGTGTGAAACTCCCCGAGAACCCCAGAAATACACATACCCCACTCGCACAGGCCCAATCGCGTGTGAAACTCCCCACGAACCCCAGTAATACACATACCCCGCTTGCACAGGGCCAGTCGCGTGTGAAACTCCCGGTGAACCCCAGTAATACACGTACCCCGCTCACACAGGCCCAATCGCATGTGAAACTCCCCGTGAACCCCAGTAACCCATGTACCCCACTCGCACAGGGCCAGTCGCGTGTGAAACTCCCCGCGAACCCCAGTTATACACGTACCCCGCTCGCACAGAGCTAATCGTGTGTGAGACTCCCCGCGAACCCCAGTAGCACACGTATCCCGCTCGCACAGGGCCAGTCGCGTGTGAAACTCCCCACGAACCCCAGAAATACACGTACCCCGCTCGCACAGGCCCAATCGCGTGTGAAACTCCCCCGCGAGCCCCAGAAAAACATGTACCCCGCTCGCACAGGCCCAATTGCGTGTGAAACTCTCCGCAAACCCCAGAAATACACGTACCCCGCTCGCACAGGCCCAATCGCGTGTGAAACTCCCCACAAACCCCAGTAATACATGTACCCCGCTCGCACAGAGCTAGTCGCGTGTGAAACTCCCCGCGAACCCCAGAAATACACGTACCCCGCTCGCACAGGCCCAATCGCGTGTGAAACTCCCCGCGAACCCCAGAAATACACATACCCCACTCGCACAGGCCCAATCGCGTGTGAAACTCCCCACGAACCCCAGTAATACACGTACCCCGCTTGCACAGTGCCAGTCGCGTGTGAAACTCCCCGTGAACCCCAGAAATACACGTACCCCGCTCGCACAGGGCCAGTCGCGTGTGAAACTCCCGCGAACCCCAGTTATACACGTACCCCGCTCGCACAGAGCCAAGCACGTGTGAAACTCCCCACGAACCCCAGTAATACATGTATCCCGCTTGCACAGGGCCAGTCGCGTGTGAAACTCCCCGCGAACCCCAGAAATACACATACCCCGCTCGCACAGGCCCAATCGCGTGTGAAACTCCCCGCAAAAACCCCAGGAATACACGTACCCCGCTCGCACAGAGCCAAGCACGTGTGAAACTCCCCGCAAATCCCTGAAATACACGGACCCCGCTCGCACAGGCCCAATCGCGTGTGAAACTCCCCGAGAACCCCAGAAATACACATACCCCACTCGCACAGGCCCAATCGCGTGTGAAACTCCCCACGAACCCCAGTAATACACATACCCCGCTTGCACAGGGCCAGTCGCGTGTGAAACTCCCGGTGAACCCCAGTAATACACGTACCCCGCTCACACAGGCCCAATCGCATGTGAAACTCCCCGTGAACCCCAGTAATCCATGTACCCCACTCGCACAGGGCCAGTCGCGTGTGAAACTCCCCGCGAACCCCAGTTATACACGTACCCCGCTCGCACAGGGCCAGTCGCGTGTGAAACTCCCCACGAACCCCAGAAATACACGTACCCCGCTCGCACAGGCCCAATCGCGAGTGAAACTCCCGGCGATAACCCCAGGAATACACGTACCCCGCTCGCACAGAGCCAAGCACGTATGAAACTCCCCGCGAATCCCTGAAATACACGGACCCCGCTCGCACAGGCCCAATCGCGTGTCAAACTCCCCACGAACCTCAGAAAAACATGTACCCCGCTCGCACAGGCCCAATTGCGTGTGAAACTCTCCGCAAACCCCAGAAATACACGTACCCCGCTCGCACAGGCCCAATCGCGTGTGAAACTCCCCACAAACCCCAGTAATACATGTACCCTGCTCGCACAGGGTCAGTCGCATGTGAAACTCCCCGCGAACCCCAGTTATACACGTACCCCACTCGCACAGAGCCAATCGCGTGTGGAACTCCCCGCGAACCCCAGTAATACACGTACCCCGCTCGCACAGGGCTAGTCGCGTGTGAAACTCCCCGCGAACCCCAGAAATACACGTACCCCGCTCGCACAGGCCCAATCGCGTGTGAAACTCCCTGAGAAAACCCCAGGAATACACGTACCCCGCTCGCACAGGCCCAATCGCGTGTGAAACTCCCCGCGAACCCCTGAAATACACGGACCCCGCTCGCACAGGCCCAATCGCGTGTGAAACTCCCCGCGAACCCCAGAAATACACATACCCCACTTGCACAGTGCCAGTCGCGTGTGAAACTCCCCGTGAACCCCAGAAATACACGTACCCCGCTCGCACAGGCCCAATCGCGTTTGAAACTCCCCGCGAAAACCCCAGGAATACACGTACCCCGCTCGCACAGAGCCAAGCATGTGTGAAACTCCCCGCGAATCCCTGAAATACACGGACCCCGCTCGCACAGGCCCAATCGCGTGTGAAACTCCCCGCGAACCCCAGAAATACACATACCCCGCTTGCACAGGCCCAATCGCGTGTGAAACTCCCCACGAACCCCAGTAATACACGTACCCCGCTTGCACAGGCCCAGTCGCATGTGAAACTCCCCGTGAACCCCAGTAATACACGTACCCCGCTCACACAGGCCCAATCGCATGTGAAACTCCCCGCGAACCCCAGTAATCCATGTACCCCACTCGCACAGGGCCAGTCGCGTGTGAAACTCCCCGCGAACCCCAGTTATACACGTACCGCGCTCGCACAGAGCCAAGCACGTGTGAAACTCCCCACGAACCCCAGTAATACACGTATCCCGCTTGCACAGGGCCAGTCGCGTGTGAAACTCCCCGCGAACCCCAGAAATACACATACCCCGCTCGCACAGGCCCAATCGCGTGTGAAACTCCCTGCGAAAACCCCAGGAATACACGTACCCCGCTTGCACAGAGCCAAGCACGTGTGAAACTCCCCGCAAATCCCTGAAATACACGGACCCCGCTCGCACAGGCCCAATCGCGTGTGAAACTCCCCGCGAACCCCAGAAATACACGTACCCCGCTCGCACAGGCCCAATCGCGAGTGAAACTCCCGGCGATAACCCAGGGAATACACGTACCCCGCTCGCACAGAGCCAATCACGTGTGAAACTCCCCGTGAATCCCTGAAATACACGGACCCCGCTCGCACAGGCCCAATCGCGTGTGAAACTCCCCACGAACCTCAGAAAAACATGTACCCCGCTCGCACAGGCCCAATTGCGTGTGAAACTCTCCGCGAACCCCAGTAATCCATGTACCCCACTCGCACAGGGCCAGTCGAGTGTGAAACTCCCTGCGAACCCCAGTTATACACGTACCCCGCTCGCACAGAGCTAATCGCGTGTGAGACTCCCCGCGAACCTCAGTAATACACGTACCCCGCTCGCACAGGCCCAATCGCGTGTGAAACTCCCCCGCGAGCCCCAGAAAAACATGTACCCCGCTCGCACAGGCCCAATTGCGTGTGAAACTCTCCGCAAACCCCAGAAATACACGTACCCCGCTCGCACAGGCCCAATCGCGTGTGAAACTCCCCACAAACCCCAGTAATACATGTACCCCGCTCGCACAGAGCTAGTCGCGTGTGAAACTCCCCGCGAACCCCAGAAATACACGTACCCCGCTCGCACAGGCCCAATCGCGTGTGAAACTCCCCGCGAACCCCAGAAATACACATACCCCACTCGCACAGGCCCAATCGCGTGTGAAACTCCCCACGAACCCCAGTAATACACGTACCCCGCTTGCACAGTGCCAGTCGCGTGTGAAACTCCCCGTGAACCCCAGAAATACACGTACCCCGCTCGCACAGGGCCAGTCGCGTGTGAAACTCCCGCGAACCCCAGTTATACACGTACCCCGCTCGCACAGAGCCAAGCACGTGTGAAACTCCCCACGAACCCCAGTAATACATGTATCCCGCTTGCACAGGGCCAGTCGCGTGTGAAACTCCCCGCGAACCCCAGAAATACACATACCCCGCTCGCACAGGCCCAATCGCGTGTGAAACTCCCCGCGAAAACCCCAGGAATACACGTACCCCGCTCGCACAGAGCCAAGCACGTGTGAAACTCCCCGCAAATCCCTGAAATACACGGACCCCGCTCGCACAGGCCCAATCGCGTGTGAAACTCCCCGAGAACCCCAGAAATACACATACCCCACTCGCACAGGCCCAATCGCGTGTGAAACTCCCCACGAACCACAGTAATACACATACCCCGCTTGCACAGGGCCAGTCGCGTGTGAAACTCCCGGTGAACCCCAGTAATACACGTACCCCGCTCACACAGGCCCAATCGCATGTGAAACTCCCCGTGAACCCCAGTAATCCATGTACCCCACTCGCACAGGGCCAGTCGCGTGTGAAACTCCCCGCGAACCCCAGTTATACACGTACCCCGCTCGCACAGAGCTAATCGTGTGTGAGACTCCCCGCGAACCCCAGTAGCACACGTATCCCGCTCGCACAGGCCCAATCGCGAGTGAAACTCCCGGCGATAACCCCAGGAATACACGTACCCCGCTCGCACAGAGCCAAGCACGTATGAAACTCCCAGCGAATCCCTGAAATACACGGACCCCGCTCGCACAGGCCCAATCGCGTGTCAAACTCCCCACGAACCTCAGAAAAACATGTACCCCGCTCGCACAGGCCCAATTGCGTGTGAAACTCTCCGCAAACCCCAGAAATACACGTACCCCGCTCGCACAGGCCCAATCGCGTGTGAAACTCCCCACAAACCCCAGTAATACATGTACCCTGCTCGCACAGGGTCAGTCGCATGTGAAACTCCCCGCGAACCCCAGTTATACACGTACCCCGCTCGCACAGAGCCAATCGCGTGTGGAACTCCCCGCGAACCCCAGTAATACACGTACCCCGCTCGCACAGGGCTAGTCGCGTGTGAAACTCCCCGCGAACCCCAGAAATACACGTACCCCGCTCGCACAGGCCCAATCGCGTGTGAAACTCCCTGAGAAAACCCCAGGAATACACGTACCCCGCTCGCACAGGCCCAATCGCGTGTGAAACTCCCCGCGAACCCCTGAAATACACGGACCCCGCTCGCACAGGCCCAATCGCGTGTGAAACTCCCCGCGAACCCCAGAAATACACATACCCCACTCGCACAGGCCCAATCGCGTGTGAAACTCCCCACGAACCCCAGTAATACACGTACCCTGCTTGCACAGGGCCAGTCGCGTGTGAAACTCCCCGCGAACCCCAGAAATACACGTACCCCGCTCGCACAGGCCCAATCGCGTGTGAAACTCCCCGCGAAAACCCCAGGAATACACGTACCCCGCTCGCATAGAGCCAAGCACGTGTGAAACTCCCCGCGAATCCCTGAAATACACGGACCCTGCTCGCACAGGCCCAATCGCGTGTGAAACTCCCCGCGAACCCCAGTTATACACGTACCCCACTTGCACAGAACCAATCGTGTGTGAGACTCCCCGTGAACCCCAGTAATACACGTACCCCGCTCACACAGGCCCAATCGCATGTGAAACTCCCCGCAAACCCCAGTAATCCATGTACCCCACTCGCACAGGGCCAGTCACGTGTGAAACTCCCTGCGAACCCCAGTTATACACGTACCCCGCTCGCACAGAGCTAATCGCGTGTGAGACTCCCCGCGAACCCCAGTAATACACGTACCCCGCTCGCACAGGGCCAGTCGCGTGTGAAACTCCCTGCGAACCCCAAAAATACACGTACCCCGCTCGCACAAGCCCAATCGCGTGTGAAACTCCCCCGCGAGCCCCAGAAAAACATGTACCCCGCTCGCACAGGCCCAATTGCGTGTGAAACTCTCCGCAAACCCCAGAAATACACGTACCCCGCTCGCACAGGCCCAATCGCGTGTGAAACTCCCCACAAACCCCAGTAATACATGTACCCCGCTCGCACAGGGTCAGTCGCATGTGAAACTCCCCGCGAACCCCAGTTATACACGTACCCCGCTCGCACAGAGCCAATCGCGTGTGGAACTCCCCGCGAACCCCAGTAATACACGTACCCCGCTCGCACAGGGCTAGTCGCGTGTTAAACTCCCCGCGAACCCCAGAAATACACGTACCCCGCTCGCACAGGCCCAATCGCGTGTGAAACTCCCCGCGAACCCCTGAAATACACAGACCCCGCTCGCACAGGCCCAATCGCGTGTGAAACTCCCCGCGAACCCCAGAAATACACATACCCCACTCGCACAGGCCCAATCGCGTGTGAAACTCCCCACGAACCCCAGTAATACACGTACCCCGCCTGCACAGTGCCAGTCGCGTGTGAAACTCCCCGTGAACCCCAGAAATACACGTACCCCGCTCACACAGGCCCAATCGCGTGTGAAACTCCCAGCGAAAACCCCAGGAATACACGTACCCCGCTCGCACAGAGCCAAGCATGTGTGAAACTCCCCGGGAATCCCTGAAATACACGGACCCCGCTTGCACAGGCCCAATCGCGTGTGAAACTCCCCGCGAACCCCAGAAATACACGTACCCCGCTTGCGCAGGCCCAATCGCGTGTGAAACTCCCCGTGAACCCCAGTAATACACGTAGCCCGCTCACACAGGCCCAATCGCATGTGAAACTCCCCGCGAACCCCAGTAATCCATGTACCCCACTCGCACAGGGCCAGTCGCGTGTGAAACTCCCCGCGAACCCCAGTTATACACGTACCCCGCTCGCACAGAGCTAATCGCGTGTGAGACTCCCCGCGAACCCCAGTAATACACGTACCCCGCTCGCACAGGGCCAGTCGTGTGTGAAACTCCCCGCAAACCCCAAAAATACACGTACCCCGCTCGCACAGGCCCAATCGCGTGTGAAACTCCCTGCGAACCCCAGAAAAACATGCACCCCGCTCGCACAGGCCCAATTGCGTGTGAAACTCTCCGCAAACCCCAGAAATACACGTACCCCGCTCGCACAGGCCCAATCACGTGTGAAACTCCCCACGAACCCCAGTAATACACGTACCCTGCTTGCACAGGGCCAGTCGCGTGTGAAACTCCCTGCGAACCCCAGAAATACACGTACCTCGCTCGCACAGGCCCAATCGCGTGTGAAACTCCCCGCGAAAACCCCAGGAATACACGTACCCCGCTCGCATAGAGCCAAGCACGTGTGAAACTCCCCGCGAATCCCTGAAATACACGGACCCTGCTCGCACAGGCCCAATCGCGTTTGAAACTCCCCGCGAACCCCAGTTTTACACGTACCCCACTTGCACAGAACCAATCGTGTGTGAGACTCCCCGTGAACCCCAGTAATACACGTACCCCGCTCACACAGGCCCAATCGCATGTGAAACTCCCCGCGAACCCCAGTAATCCATGGACCCCACTCGCACAGGGCCAGTCGCGTGTGAAACTCCCTGCGAACCCCAGTTATACACGTACCCCGCTCGCACAGAGCTAATCGCGTGTGAGACTCCCCGCGAACCCCAGTAATACACGTACCCCGCTCGCACAGGGCCAGTCGCGTGTGAAACTCCCTGCGAACCCCAAAAATACACGTACCCCGCTCGCACAGGCCCAATCACGTGTGAAACTCCCTCGCGAGCCCCAGAAAAACATGTACCCCGCTCGCACAGGCCCAATTGCGTGTGAAACTCTCCGCAAACCCCAGAAATACACGTACCCCGCTCGCACAGGCCTAATCGCGTGTGAAACTCCCCACAAACCCCAGTAATACATGTACCCCGCTCGCACAGGGTCAGTCGCATGTGAAACTCCCCGCGAACCCCAGTTATACACCTACCCCGCTCGCACAGAGCCAATCGCGTGTGGAACTCCCCGCAAACCCCAGTAATACACGTACCCCGCTCGCACAGGGCTAGTCGCGTGTGAAACTCCCCGCGAACCCCAGAAATACACGTACCCCGCTCGCACAGGCCCAATCGCGTGTGAAACTCCCCGCGAACCCCTGAAATACACAGACCCCGCTCGCACAGGCCCAATCGCGTGTGAAACTCCCCGCGAACCCCAGAAATACACATACCCCACTCGCACAGGCCCAATCGCGTGTGAAACTCCCCACGAACCCCAGTAATACACGTACCCCGCTTGCACAGTGCCAGTCGCGTGTGAAACTCCCCGTGAACCCCAGAAATACACGTACCCCGCTCGCACAGGCCCAATCGCGTGTGAAACTCCCCGCGAAAACCCCAGGAATACACGTACCCCGCTCGCACAGAGCCAAGCATGTGTGAAACTCCCCGCGAATCTCTGAAATACACGGACCCCGCTCGCACAGGCCCAATCGCGTGTGAAACTCCCCGCGAACCCCAGAAATACACATACCCCGCTTGCACAGGCCCAATCGCGTGTGAAACTCCCGACGAACCCCAGTAATACACGTACCCCGCTTGCACAGGCCCAGTCGCGTGTGAAACTCCCCGTGAACCCCAGTAATACACGTACCCCGCTCACACAGGCCCAATCGCATGTGAAACTCCCCGCGAACCCCAGTAATCCATGTACCCCACTCGCACAGGGCCAGTCGCATGTGAAACTCCCCGCGAACCCCAGTTATACACGTACCCCGCTCGCACAGAGCCAATCGCGTGTGGAACTCCCCGCGAACCCCTGTAATACACGTACCCCGCTCGCACAGGGCTAGTCGCGTGTTAAACTCCCCGCGAACCCCAGAAATACACGTACCCCGCTCGCACAGGCCCAATCGCGGGTGAAACTCCCTGCGAAAACCCCAGGAATACACGTACCCCGCTCGCACAGGCCCAATCGCGTGTGAAACTCCCAGCGAACCCAAGTTATACACGTACCCCGCTCGCACAGAGCTAATCGCGTGTGAGACTCCCCGCGAACCCCAGTAATACACGTACCCCGCTCGCACAGGGCCAGTCGCGTGTGAAACTCCCCGCAAACCCCAAAAATACACGTACCCCGCTCGCACAGGCCCAATCGCGTGTGAAACTCCCCGCGAACCCCAGAAAAACATGTACCCCGCTCGCACAGGCCCAATTGCGTGTGAAACTCTCCGCAAACCCCAGAAATACACGTACCTCGCTCGCACAGGCCCAATCACGTGTGAAACTCCCCGCGAACCCCAGTAATGCATGTACCCCGCTCGCACAGGGCCAGTCGCATGTGAAACTCCCCGCGAACCCCAGTTATACACGTACCCCGCTCGCACAGAGCCAATCGCGTGTGGAACTCCCCGCGAACCCCTGTAATACACGTACCCCGCTCGCACAGGGCTAGTCGCGTGTTAAACTCCCCGCGAACCCCAGAAATACACGTACCCCGCTCGCACAGGCCCAATCGCGGGTGAAACTCCCTGCGAAAACCCCAGGAATACACGTACCCCGCTCGCACAGGCCCAATCGCGTGTGAAACTCCCAGCGAACCCAAGTTATACACGTACCCCGCTCGCACAGAGCTAATCGCGTGTGAGACTCCCCGCGAACCCCAGTAATACACGTACCCCGCTCGCACAGGGCCAGTCGCGTGTGAAACTCCCCGCAAACCCCAAAAATACACGTACCCCGCTCGCACAGGCCCAATCGCGTGTGAAACTCCCCGCGAACCCCAGAAAAACATGTACCCCGCTCGCACAGGCCCAATTGCGTGTGAAACTCTCCGCAAACCCCAGAAATACACGTACCTCGCTCGCACAGGCCCAATCACGTGTGAAACTCCCCGCGAACCCCAGTAATGCATGTACCCCGCTCGCACAGGGCCAGTCGCATGTGAAACTCCCCGCGAACCCCAGTTATACACGTACCCCGCTCGCACAGAGCCAATCGCGTGTGGAACTCCCCGCGAACCCCTGTAATACACGTACCCCGCTCGCATAGGGCTAGTCGCGTGTTAAACTCCCCGCGAACCCCAGAAATACACGTACCCCGCTCGCACAGGCCCAATCGCGGGTGAAACTCCCTGCGAAAACCCCAGGAATACACGTACCCCGCTCGCACAGGCCCAATCGTGTGTGAAACTCCCCGCGAACCCCTGAAATACACAGACCCCGCTCGCACAGGCACAATCGCGTGTGAAACTCCCCGCGAACCCCAGAAATACACATACCCCACTCGCACAGGCCCAATCGCGTGTGAAACTCCCCACGAACCCCAGTAATACACGTACCCCGCCTGCACAGTGCCAGTCGCGTGTGAAACTCCCCGTGAACCCCAGAAATACACGTACCCCGCTCGCACAGGCCCAATCGCGTGTGAAACTCCCAGCGAAAACCCCAGGAATACACGTACCCCGCTCGCACAGAGCCAAGCATGTGTGAAACTCCCCGGGAATCCCTGAAATACACGGACCCCGCTTGCACAGGCCAAATCGCGTGTGAAACTCCCCGCGAACCCCAGAAATACACGTACCCCGCTTGCACAGGCCCAATCGCGTGTGAAACTCCCCGTGAACCCCAGTAATACACGTACCCCGCTCACACAGGCCCAATCGCATGTGAAACTCCCCGCGAACCCCAGTAATCCATGTACCCCACTCGCACAGGGCCAGTCGCGTGTGAAACTCCCCGCGAACCCCAGTTATACACGTACCCCGCTCGCACAGAGCTAATCGCGTGTGAGACTCCCCGCGAACCCCAGTAATACACGTACCCCGCTCGCACAGGGCCAGTCGTGTGTGAAACTCCCCGCAAACCCCAAAAATACACGTACCCCGCTCGCACAGGCCCAATCGCGTGTGAAACTCCCTGCGAACCCCAGAAAAACATGCACCCCGCTCGCACAGGCCCAATTGCGTGTGAAACTCTCCGCAAACCCCAGAAATACACGTACCCCGCTCGCACAGGCCCAATCACGTGTGAAACTCCCCACGAACCCCAGTAATACACGTACCCTGCTTGCACAGGGCCAGTCGCGTGTGAAACTCCCTGCGAACCCCAGAAATACACGTACCTCGCTCGCACAGGCCCAATCGCGTGTGAAACTCCCCGCGAAAACCCCAGGAATACACGTACCCCGCTCGCATAGAGCCAAGCACGTGTGAAACTCCCCGCGAATCCCTGAAATACACGGACCCTGCTCGCACAGGCCCAATCGCGTTTGAAACTCCCCGCGAACCCCAGTTTTACACGTACCCCACTTGCACAGAACCAATCGTGTGTGAGACTCCCCGTGAACCCCAGTAATACACGTACCCCGCTCACACAGGCCCAATCGCATGTGAAACTCCCCGCGAACCCCAGTAATCCATGGACCCCACTCGCACAGGGCCAGTCGCGTGTGAAACTCCCTGCGAACCCCAGTTATACACGTACCCCGCTCGCACAGAGCTAATCGCGTGTGAGACTCCCCGCGAACCCCAGTAATACACGTACCCCGCTCGCACAGGGCCAGTCGCGTGTGAAACTCCCTGCGAACCCCAAAAATACACGTACCCCGCTCGCACAGGCCCAATCACGTGTGAAACTCCCTCGCGAGCCCCAGAAAAACATGTACCCCGCTCGCACAGGCCCAATTGCGTGTGAAACTCTCCGCAAACACCAGAAATACACGTACCCCGCTCGCACAGGCCTAATCGCGTGTGAAACTCCCCACAAACCCCAGTAATACATGTACCCCGCTCGCACAGGGTCAGTCGCATGTGTAACTCCCCGCGAACCCCAGTTATACACCTACCCCGCTCGCACAGAGCCAATCGCGTGTGGAACTCCCCGCAAACCCCAGTAATACACGTACCCCGCTCGCACAGGGCTAGTCGCGTGTGAAACTCCCCGCGAACCCCAGAAATACACGTACCCCGCTCGCACAGGCCCAATCGCGTGTGAAACTCCCCGCGAACCCCTGAAATACACAGACCCCGCTCGCACAGGCCCAATCGCGTGTGAAACTCCCCGCGAACCCCAGAAATACACATACCCCACTCGCACAGGCCCAATCGCGTGTGAAACTCCCCACGAACCCCAGTAATACACGTACCCCGCTTGCACAGTGCCAGTCGCGTGTGAAACTCCCCGTGAACCCCAGAAATACACGTACCCCGCTCGCACAGGCCCAATCGCGTGTGAAACTCCCCGCGAAAACCCCAGGAATACACGTACCCCGCTCGCACAGAGCCAAGCATGTGTGAAACTCCCCGCGAATCCCTGAAATACACGGACCCCGCTCGCACAGGCCCAATCGCGTGTGAAACTCCCCGCGAACCCCAGAAATACACATACCCCGCTTGCACAGGCCCAATCGCGTGTGAAACTCCCCACGAACCCCAGTAATACACGTACCCCGCTTGCACAGGCCCAGTCGCGTGTGAAACTCCCCGTGAACCCCAGTAATACACGTACCCCGCTCACACAGGCCCAATCGCATGTGAAACTCCCCGCGAACCCCAGTAATCCATGTACCCCACTCGCACAGGGCCAGTCGCATGTGAAACTCCCCGTGAACCCCAGTTATACACGTACCCCGCTCGCACAGAGCCAATCGCGTGTGGAACTCCCCGCGAACCCCTGTAATACACGTACCCCGCTCGCACAGGGCTAGTCGCGTGTTAAACTCCCCGCGAACCCCAGAAATACACGTACCCCGCTCGCACAGGCCCAATCGCGGGTGAAACTCCCTGCGAAAACCCCAGGAATACACGTACCCCGCTCGCACAGGCCCAATCGCGTGTGAAACTCCCAGCGAACCCAAGTTATACACGTACCCCGCTCGCACAGAGCTAATCGCGTGTGAGACTCCCCGCGAACCCCAGTAATACACGTACCCCGCTCGCACAGGGCCAGTCGCGTGTGAAACTCCCCGCAAACCCCAAAAATACACGTACCCCGCTCGCACAGGCCCAATCGCGTGTGAAACTCCCCGCGAACCCCAGAAAAACATGTACCCCGCTCGCACAGGCCCAATTGCGTGTGAAACTCTCCGCAAACCCCAGAAATACACGTACCTCGCTCGCACAGGCCCAATCACGTGTGAAACTCCCCGCGAACCCCAGTAATGCATGTACCCCGCTCGCACAGGGCCAGTCGCATGTGAAACTCCCCGCGAACCCCAGTTATACACGTACCCCACTCGCACAGGGCCAGTCGCATGTGAAACTCCCCGCGAACCCCAGTTATACACGTACCCCGCTCGCACAGAGCCAATCGCGTGTGGAACTCCCCGCGAACCCCTGTAATACACGTACCCCGCTCGCACAGGGCTAGTCGCGTGTTAAACTCCCCGCGAACCCCAGAAATACACGTACCCCGCTCGCACAGGCCCAATCGCGGGTGAAACTCCCTGCGAAAACCCCAGGAATACACGTACCCCGCTCGCACAGGCCCAATCGCGTGTGAAACTCCCAGCGAACCCAAGTTATACACGTACCCCGCTCGCACAGAGCTAATCGCGTGTGAGACTCCCCGCGAACCCCAGTAATACACGTACCCCGCTCGCACAGGGCCAGTCGCGTGTGAAACTCCCCGCAAACCCCAAAAATACACGTACCCCGCTCGCACAGGCCCAATCGCGTGTGAAACTCCCCGCGAACCCCAGAAAAACATGTACCCCGCTCGCACAGGCCCAATTGCGTGTGAAACTCTCCGCAAACCCCAGAAATACACGTACCTCGCTCGCACAGGCCCAATCACGTGTGAAACTCCCCGCGAACCCCAGTAATGCATGTACCCCGCTCGCACAGGGCCAGTCGCATGTGAAACTCCCCGCGAACCCCAGTTATACACGTACCCCGCTCGCACAGAGCCAATCGCGTGTGGAACTCCCCGCGAACCCCTGTAATACACGTACCCCGCTCGCATAGGGCTAGTCGCGTGTTAAACTCCCCGCGAACCCCAGAAATACACGTACCCCGCTCGCACAGGCCCAATCGCGGGTGAAACTCCCTGCGAAAACCCCAGGAATACACGTACCCCGCTCGCACAGGCCCAATCGCGTGTGAAACTCCCAGCGAACCCAAGTTATACACGTACCCCGCTCGCACAGAGCTAATCGCGTGTGAGACTCCCCGCGAACCCCAGTAATACACGTACCCCGCTCGCACAGGGCCAGTCGCGTGTGAAACTCCCCGCAAACCCCAAAAATACACGTACCCCGCTCGCACAGGCCCAATCGCGTGTGAAACTCCCCGCGAACCCCAGAAAAACATGTACCCCGCTCGCACAGGCCCAATTGCGTGTGAAACTCTCCGCAAACCCCAGAAATACACGTACCTCGCTCGCACAGGCCCAATCACGTGTGAAACTCCCCGCGAACCCCAGTAATGCATGTACCCCGCTCGCACAGGGCCAGTCGCATGTGAAACTCCCCGCGAACCCCAGTTATACACGTACCCCGCTCGCACAGAGCCAATCGCGTGTGGAACTCCCCGCGAACCCCTGTAATACACGTACCCCGCTCGCATAGGGCTAGTCGCGTGTTAAACTCCCCGCGAACCCCAGAAATACACGTACCCCGCTCGCACAGGCCCAATCGCGGGTGAAACTCCCTGCGAAAACCCCAGGAATACACGTACCCCGCTCGCACAGGCCCAATCGCGTGTGAAACTCCCAGCGAACCCAAGTTATACACGTACCCCGCTCGCACAGAGCTAATCGCGTGTGAGACTCCCCGCGAACCCCAGTAATACACGTACCCCGCTCGCACAGGGCCAGTCGCGTGTGAAACTCCCCGCAAACCCCAAAAATACACGTACCCCGCTCGCACAGGCCCAATCGCGTGTGAAACTCCCCGCGAACCCCAGAAAAACATGTACCCCGCTCGCACAGGCCCAATTGCGTGTGAAACTCTCCGCAAACCCCAGAAATACACGTACCTCGCTCGCACAGGCCCAATCACGTGTGAAACTCCCCGCGAACCCCAGTAATGCATGTACCCCGCTCGCACAGGGCCAGTCGCATGTGAAACTCCCCGCGAACCCCAGTTATACACGTACCCCGCTCGCACAGAGCCAATCGCGTGTGGAACTCCCCGCGAACCCCTGTAATACACGTACCCCGCTCGCATAGGGCTAGTCGCGTGTTAAACTCCCCGCGAACCCCAGAAATACACGTACCCCGCTCGCACAGGCCCAATCGCGGGTGAAACTCCCTGCGAAAACCCCAGGAATACACGTACCCCGCTCGCACAGGCCCAATCGCGTGTGAAACTCCCCGCGAACCCCTGAAATACACGGACCCCGCTCGCACAGGCCCAATCGCGTGTGAAACTCCCCGCGAACCCCAGAAATACACATACCCCGCTCGCACAGGCACAATCGCGTGTGGAACTCCCCGCGAACCCCTGTAATACACGTACCCCGCTCGCATAGGGCTAGTCGCGTGTTAAACTCCCCGCGAACCCCAGAAATACACGTACCCCGCTCGCACAGGCCCAATCGCGGGTGAAACTCCCTGCGAAAACCCCAGGAATACACGTACCCCGCTCGCACAGGCCCAATCGCGTGTGAAACTCCCCGCGAACCCCTGAAATACACGGACCCCGCTCGCACAGGCCCAATCGCGTGTGAAACTCCCCACGAACCCCAGTAATACACGTACACCGCTTGCACAGGGCCAGTCGCGTGTGAAACTCCCCGCGAACCCCAGAAATACACGTGCCCCGCTCGCATAGGCCCAATCGCGTGTGAAACTCCCCGCGATAACCCCAGGAATACACGTACCCCGCTCGCACAGAGCCAAGCACGTGTGAAACTCCCCGCAAATCCCTGAAATACATGGACCCCACTTGCACAGGCCCAATCGCATGTGAAACTCCCCGCGAACCCCAGTAATACACGTACCCCGCTCGCACAGGGCTAGTCGCGTGTTAAACTCCCCGCGAACCCCAGAAATACACATACTCCGCTCGCACAGACCCAATCGCGTGTGAAACTCCCCACGAACCCCAGAAAAACATGTACCCCGCTCGCACAGGCCCAATTGCGTGTGAAACTCTCTGCAAACCCCAGAAATACACGTACCCCGCTCGCACAGGCCCAATCGCGTGTGAAACTCCCCACAAACCCCAGTAATACATGCACCCCGCTCGCACAGGGTCAGTCGCATGTGAAACTCCCTGCGAACCCCAGTTATACACATACCCCGCTCGCACAGAGCCAATCGTGTGTGGAACTCCCCGCGAACCCCAGTAATACACGTACCCCGCTCGCACAGGGCTAGTCGCGTGTGAAACTCCCCGCGAACCCCAGAAATACACGTACCCCGCTCGCACAGGCCCAATCGCGTGTGAAACTCCCTGAGAAAACCCCAGGAATACACGTACCCCGCTCGCACACCCCCAATCGCGTGTGAAACTCCCCGCGAACCCCTGAAATACACGGACCCCGCTCGCACAGGCCCAATCGCGTGTGAAAATCCCTGCGAACCCCAGAAATACACATACCCCACTCGCACAGGCCCAATCGCGGGTGAAACTCCCCACGAACCCCAGTAATACACGTACCCTGCTTGCACAGGGCCAGTCGCGTGCGAAACTCCCCGCGAACCCCAGAAATGCACGTACCCCGCTCGCACAGGCCCAATCGCGTATGAAACTCGCCGCGAAAACCACAGGAATACACGTACCCCGCTCGCACAGAGCCAAGCACGTGTGACACTCCCCGCGAATCCCTGAAATACACGGTCCCCGCTCGCACAGGCCCAATCGCGTGTGAAACTCCCCGCGAACCCCAGAAATACACATACCCCGCTCGCACAGGCCCAATCGCGTGTGAAACTCCCCACGAACCCCAGTAATACACGTACCCCGCTTGCACAGGGCCAGTCGCGTGTGAAACTCCCCATGAACCCCAGTAATACACGTACCCCGCTCACACAGGCCCAATCGCATGTGAAACTCCCCGCGAACCCCAGTAATCCATGTACCCCAATCACACAGGGCCAGTCGCGTGTGAAACTCCCCGCGAACCCCAGTTATACACGTACCCCGCTCGCACAGAGCTAATCGCGTGTGAGACTCCCCGCGAACCCCAGTAATACACGTACCCCGCTCGCACAGGGCCAGTCGCGTGTGAAACTCCCCGCGAACCCCAAAAATACACGTACCCCTCTCGCACAGGCCCAATCGCGTATGAAACTCCCCTAGAACCCCAGAAAAACATGTACCCCGCTCGCACAGGCCCAATTGCGTGTGAAACTCTCCGCAAACCCCAGAAATACACGTACCCCGCTCGCACAGGCCCAATCACGTGTGAAACTCCCCACGAACCCCAGTAATACAAGTACCCTGCTTGCACAGGGCCAGTCGCGTGTGAAACTCCCCGCGAACCCCAGAAATACACGTACCTCGCTCGCACAGGCCCAATCGTGTGTGAAACTCCCCGCGAAAACCCCAGGAATACACGTACCCCGCTCGCATAGAGCCAAGCACGTGTGAAACTCCCCGCGAATCCCTGAAATACACGGACCCTGCTCGCACAGGCCCAATCGCGTGTGAAACTCCCCGCGAACCCCAGTTATACACGTACCCCACTTGCACAGAACCAATCGTGTGTGAGACTCCCCGTGAACCCCAGTAATACACGTACCCCGCTCACACAGGCCCAATCGCATGTGAAACTCCCCGCGAACCCCAGTAATCCATGGACCCCACTCGCACAGGGCCAGTCGCGTGTGAAACTACCTGCGAACCCCAGTTACACACGTACCCCGCTCGCACAGAGCTAATCGCGTGTGAGACTCCCCGCGAACCCCAGTAATACACGTACCCCGCTTGCACACGGCCATTCGCGTGTGAAACTCCCTGCAAACCCCAAAAATACACGTACCCCGCTCGCACAGTCCCAATCGCGTGTGAAACTCTCCGCAAACCCCAGAAATACACGTACCCCGCTCGCACAGGCCTAATCGCGTGTGAAACTCCCCACAAACCCCAGTAATACATGTACCCCGCTCGCACAGGGTCAGTCGCATGTGAAACTCCCCGCGAACCCCAGTTATACACGTACCCCGCTCGCACAGAGCCAATCGCGTGTGGAACTCCCCGCAAACCCCAAAAATACACGTACCCCGCTCGCACAGGGCCAGTCGCGTGTGAAACTCCCTGCGAACCCCAAAAATACACGTACCCCGCTCGCACAGGCCCAATCGCGTGTGAAACTCTCCGCAAACCCCAGAAATACACGTACCCCGCTCGCACAGGCCTAATCGCGTGTGAAACTCCCCACAAACCCCAGTAATACATGTACCCCGCTCGCACAGGGTCAGTCGCATGTGAAACTCCCCGCGAACCCCAGTTATACACGTACCCCGCTCGCACAGAGCCAATCGCGTGTGGAACTCCCCGCACACCCCAGTAATACACGTACCCCGCTCGCACAGGGCTAGTCGCGTGTGAAACTCCCCACGAACCCCAGAAATACACGTACCCCGCTCGCACAGGCCCAATCGCGTGTGAAACTCCCCGCGAACCCCTGAAATACACAGACCCCGCTCGCACAGGCCCAATCGCATGTGAAACTCCCCGCGAACCCCAGAAATACACATACCCCACTCGCACAGGCCCAATCGCGTGTGAAACTCCCCGCGAAAACCCCAGGAATACACGTACCCCGCTCGCACAGAGCCAAGCATGTGTGAAACTCCCCGCGAATCCCTGAAATACACGGACCCCGCTCGCACAGGCCCAATCGCGTGTGAAACTCCCCGCGAACCCCAGAAATACACATACCCCGCTTGCACAGGCCCAATCGCGTGTGAAACTCCCCACGAACCCCAGTAATACACGTACCCCGCTTGCACAGGGCCAGTCGCGTATGAAACTCCCCGTGAACCCCAGTAATACACGTACCCCGCTCACACAGGCCCAATCGCATGTGAAACTCCCCGCGAACCCCAGTAATCCATGTACCCCACTCGCACAGGGCCAGTCGCATGTGAAACTCCCCGCGAACCCCAGTTATACACGTACCCCGCTCGCACAGAGCCAATCGCGTGTGGAACTCCCCGCGAACCCCTGTAATACACGTACCCCGCTCGCACAGGGCTAGTCGCGTGTTAAACTCCCCGCGAACCCCAGAAATACACGTACCCCGCTCGCACAGGCCCAATCGCGGGTGAAACTCCCTGCGAAAACCCCAGGAATACACGTACCCCGCTCGCACAGGCCCAATCGCGTGTGAAACTCCCAGCGAACCCCAGTTATACACGTACCCCGCTCGCACAGAGCTAATCGCGTGTGAGACTCCCCGCGAACCCCAGTAATACACGTACCCCGCTCGCACAGGGCCAGTCGCGTGTGAAACTCCCCGCAAACCCCAAAAATACACGTACCCCGCTCGCACAGGCCCAATCGCGTGTGAAACTCCCCGCGAACCCCAGAAAAACATGTACCCCGCTCGCACAGGCCCAATTGCGTGTGAAACTCTCCGCAAACCCCAGAAATACACGTACCTCGCTCGCACAGGCCCAATTACGTGTGAAACTCCCCGCGAACCCCAGTAATGCATGTACCCCGCTCGCACAGGGCCAGTCACATGTGAAACTCCCCGTGAACCCCAGTTATACACGTACCCCGCTCGCACAGAGCCAATCGCGTGTGGAACTCCCCGCGAACCCCTGTAATACACGTACCCCGCTCGCATAGGGCTAGTCGCGTGTTAAACTCCCCGCGAACCCCAGAAATACACGTACCCCGCTCGCACAGGCCCAATCGCGGGTGAAACTCCCTGCGAAAACCCCAGGAATACACGTACCCCGCTCGCACAGGCCCAATCGCGTGTGAAACTCCCCGCGAACCCCTGAAATACACGGACCCCGCTCGCACAGGCCCAATCGCGTGTGAAACTCCCAGTGAACCCCAGAAATACACATACCCCGCTCGCACAGGCCCAATCGCGTGTGAAACTCCCCACGAACCCCAGTAATACACGTACACCGCTTGCACAGGGCCAGTCGCGTGTGAAACTCCCCGCGAACCCCAGAAATACACGTGCCCCGCTCGCATAGGCCCAATCGCGTGTGAAACTCCCCGCGATAACCCCAGGAATACACGTACCCCGCTCGCACAGAGCCAAGCACGTGTGAAACTCCCCGCAAATCCCTGCAATACATGGACCCCGCTTGCACAGGCCCAATCGCATGTGAAACTCCCCGCGAACCCCAGAAATACACATACTCCGCTCGCACAGGCCCAATCGCGTGTGAAACTCCCCACGAACCCCAGAAAAACATGTACCCCGCTCGCACAGGCCCAATTGCGTGTGAAACTCTCTGCAAACCCGAGAAATACACATACCCCGCTCGCACAGGCCCAATCGCGTGTGAAACTCCCCACAAACCCCAGTAATACATGCACCCCGCTCGCACAGGGTCAGTCGCATGTGAAACTCCCCGCGAACCCCAGTTATACACATACCTCGCTCGCACAGAGCCAATCGCGTGTGGAACTCCCCGCGAACCCCAGTAATACACGTACCCGCTCGCACAGGGCTAGTCGCGTGTGAAACTCCCCGCGAACCCCAGAAATACACGTACCCCGCTCGCACAGGCCCAATCGCGTGTGAAACTCCCTGAGAAAACCCCAGGAATACACGTACCCCGCTCGCACACCCCCAATCGCGTGTGAAACTCCCCGCGAACCCCTGAAATACACGGACCCCGCTCGCACAGGCCCAATCGCGTGTGAAAATCCCCACGAACCCCAGAAATACACATACCCCACTCGCACAGGCCCAATCGCGTGTGAAACTCCCCACGAACCCCAGTAATACACGTACCCTGCTTGCACAGGGCCAGTCGCGTGTGAAACTCCCCGCGAACCCCAGAAATACACGTACCCCACTCGCACAGGCCCAATCGCGTATGAAACTCCCCGCGAAAACCACAGGAATACACGTACCCCGCTCGCACAGAGCCAAGCACGTGTGACACTCCCCGCGAATCCCTGAAATACACGGACCCCGCTCGCACAGGCCCAATCGCGTGTGAAACTCCCCGCGAACCCCAGAAATACACATACCCCGCTCGCACAGGCCCAATCGCGTGTGAAACTCCCCACAAACCCCAGTAATACACGTACCCCGCTTGCACACGGCCATTCGCGTGTGAAACTCCCTGCGAACCCCAAAAATACACGTACCCCGCTCGCACAGGCCCAATCGCGTGTGAAACTCTCCGCAAACCCCAGAAATACACGTACCCCGCTCGCACAGGCCTAATCGCGTGTGAAACTCCCCACAAACCCCAGTAATACATGTACCCCGCTCGCACAGGGTCAGTCGCATGTGAAACTCCCCGCGAACCCCAGTTATACACGTACCCCGCTCGCACAGAGCCAATCGCGTGTGGAACTCCCCGCAAACCCCAAAAATACACGTACCCCGCTCGCACAGGGCCAGTCGCGTGTGAAACTCCCTGCGAACCCCAAAAATACACGTACCCCGCTCGCACAGGCCTAATCGCGTGTGAAACTCCCCACAAACCCCAGTAATACATGTACCCCGCTCGCACAGGGTCAGTCGCATGTGAAACTCCCCGCGAACCCCAGTTATACACGTACCCCGCTCGCACAGGCCCAATCGCGTGTGAAACTCTCCGCAAACCCCAGAAATACACGTACCCCGCTCGCACAGGCCTAATCGCGTGTGAAACTCCCCACAAACCCCAGTAATACATGTACCCCGCTCGCACAGGGTCAGTCGCATGTGAAACTCCCCGCGAACCCCAGTTATACACGTACCCCGCTCGCACAGAGCCAGTCGCGTGTGAAACTCCCCGTGAACCCCAGAAATACACGTACCCCGCTTGCACAGGCCCAATCGCGTGTGAAACTCCCAGCGAAAACCCCAGGAATACACGTACCCCGCTCGCACAGAGCCAAGCATGTGTGAAACTCCCCGGGAATCCCTGAAATACACGGACCCCGCTTGCACAGGCCAAATCGCGTGTGAAACTCCCCGCGAACCCCAGAAATACACGTACCCCGCTTGCACAGGCCCAATCGCGTGTGAAACTCCCCGTGAACCCCAGTAATACACGTACCCCGCTCACACAGGCCCAATCGCATGTGAAACTCCCCGCGAACCCCAGTAATCCATGTACCCCACTCGCACAGGGCCAGTCGCGTGTGAAACTCCCCGCGAACCCCAGTTATACACGTACCCCGCTCGCACAGAGCTAATCGCGTGTGAGACTCCCCGCGAACCCCAGTAATACACGTACCCCGCTCGCACAGGGCCAGTCGTGTGTGAAACTCCCCGCAAACCCCAAAAATACACGTACCCCGCTCGCACAGGCCCAATCGCGTGTGAAACTCCCTGCGAACCCCAGAAAAACATGCACCCCGCTCGCACAGGCCCAATTGCGTGTGAAACTCTCCGCAAACCCCAGAAATACACGTACCCCGCTCGCACAGGCCCAATCACGTGTGAAACTCCCCACGAACCCCAGTAATACACGTACCCTGCTTGCACAGGGCCAGTCGCGTGTGAAACTCCCTGCGAACCCCAGAAATACACGTACCTCGCTCGCACAGGCCCAATCGCGTGTGAAACTCCCCGCGAAAACCCCAGGAATACACGTACCCCGCTCGCATAGAGCCAAGCACGTGTGAAACTCCCCGCGAATCCCTGAAATACACGGACCCTGCTCGCACAGGCCCAATCGCGTTTGAAACTCCCCGCGAACCCCAGTTTTACACGTACCCCACTTGCACAGAACCAATCGTGTGTGAGACTCCCCGTGAACCCCAGTAATACACGTACCCCGCTCACACAGGCCCAATCGCATGTGAAACTCCCCGCGAACCCCAGTAATCCATGGACCCCACTCGCACAGGGCCAGTCGCGTGTGAAACTCCCTGCGAACCCCAGTTATACACGTACCCCGCTCGCACAGAGCTAATCGCGTGTGAGACTCCCCGCGAACCCCAGTAATACACGTACCCCGCTCGCACAGGGCCAGTCGCGTGTGAAACTCCCTGCGAACCCCAAAAATACACGTACCCCGCTCGCACAGGCCCAATCACGTGTGAAACTCCCTCGCGAGCCCCAGAAAAACATGTACCCCGCTCGCACAGGCCCAATTGCGTGTGAAACTCTCCGCAAACACCAGAAATACACGTACCCCGCTCGCACAGGCCTAATCGCGTGTGAAACTCCCCACAAACCCCAGTAATACATGTACCCCGCTCGCACAGGGTCAGTCGCATGTGTAACTCCCCGCGAACCCCAGTTATACACCTACCCCGCTCGCACAGAGCCAATCGCGTGTGGAACTCCCCGCAAACCCCAGTAATACACGTACCCCGCTCGCACAGGGCTAGTCGCGTGTGAAACTCCCCGCGAACCCCAGAAATACACGTACCCCGCTCGCACAGGCCCAATCGCGTGTGAAACTCCCCGCGAACCCCTGAAATACACAGACCCCGCTCGCACAGGCCCAATCGCGTGTGAAACTCCCCGCGAACCCCAGAAATACACATACCCCACTCGCACAGGCCCAATCGCGTGTGAAACTCCCCACGAACCCCAGTAATACACGTACCCCGCTTGCACAGTGCCAGTCGCGTGTGAAACTCCCCGTGAACCCCAGAAATACACGTACCCCGCTCGCACAGGCCCAATCGCGTGTGAAACTCCCCGCGAAAACCCCAGGAATACACGTACCCCGCTCGCACAGAGCCAAGCATGTGTGAAACTCCCCGCGAATCCCTGAAATACACGGACCCCGCTCGCACAGGCCCAATCGCGTGTGAAACTCCCCGCGAACCCCAGAAATACACATACCCCGCTTGCACAGGCCCAATCGCGTGTGAAACTCCCCACGAACCCCAGTAATACACGTACCCCGCTTGCACAGGCCCAGTCGCGTGTGAAACTCCCCGTGAACCCCAGTAATACACGTACCCCGCTCACACAGGCCCAATCGCATGTGAAACTCCCCGCGAACCCCAGTAATCCATGTACCCCACTCGCACAGGGCCAGTCGCATGTGAAACTCCCCGCGAACCCCAGTTATACACGTACCCCGCTCGCACAGAGCCAATCGCGTGTGGAACTCCCCGCGAACCCCTGTAATACACGTACCCCGCTCGCACAGGGCTAGTCGCGTGTTAAACTCCCCGCGAACCCCAGAAATACACGTACCCCGCTCGCACAGGCCCAATCGCGGGTGAAACTCCCTGCGAAAACCCCAGGAATACACGTACCCCGCTCGCACAGGCCCAATCGCGTGTGAAACTCCCAGCGAACCCAAGTTATACACGTACCCCGCTCGCACAGAGCTAATCGCGTGTGAGACTCCCCGCGAACCCCAGTAATACACGTACCCCGCTCGCACAGGGCCAGTCGCGTGTGAAACTCCCCGCAAACCCCAAAAATACACGTACCCCGCTCGCACAGGCCCAATCGCGTGTGAAACTCCCCGCGAACCCCAGAAAAACATGTACCCCGCTCGCACAGGCCCAATTGCGTGTGAAACTCTCCGCAAACCCCAGAAATACACGTACCTCGCTCGCACAGGCCCAATCACGTGTGAAACTCCCCGCGAACCCCAGTAATGCATGTACCCCGCTCGCACAGGGCCAGTCGCATGTGAAACTCCCCGCGAACCCCAGTTATACACGTACCCCGCTCGCACAGAGCCAATCGCGTGTGGAACTCCCCGCGAACCCCTGTAATACACGTACCCCGCTCGCACAGGGCTAGTCGCGTGTTAAACTCCCCGCGAACCCCAGAAATACACGTACCCCGCTCGCACAGGCCCAATCGCGGGTGAAACTCCCTGCGAAAACCCCAGGAATACACGTACCCCGCTCGCACAGGCCCAATCGCGTGTGAAACTCCCAGCGAACCCAAGTTATACACGTACCCCGCTCGCACAGAGCTAATCGCGTGTGAGACTCCCCGCGAACCCCAGTAATACACATACCCCGCTCGCACAGGGTCAGTCGCGTGTGAAACTCCCCGCAAACCCCAAAAATACACGTACCCCGCTCGCACAGGCCCAATCGCGTGTGAAACTCCCCGCGAACCCCAGAAAAACATGTACCCCGCTCGCACAGGCCCAATTGCGTGTGAAACTCTCCGCAAACCCCAGAAATACACGTACCTCGCTCGCACAGGCCCAATCACGTGTGAAACTCCCCGCGAACCCCAGTAATGCATGTACCCCGCTCGCACAGGGCCAGTCGCATGTGAAACTCCCCGCGAACCCCAGTTATACACGTACCCCGCTCGCACAGAGCCAATCGCGTGTGGAACTCCCCGCGAACCCCTGTAATACACGTACCCCGCTCGCATAGGGCTAGTCGCGTGTTAAACTCCCCGCGAACCCCAGAAATACACGTACCCCGCTCGCACAGGCCCAATCGCGGGTGAAACTCCCTGCGAAAACCCCAGGAATACACGTACCCCGCTCGCACAGGCCCAATCGCGTGTGAAACTCCCAGCGAACCCAAGTTATACACGTACCCCGCTCGCACAGAGCTAATCGCGTGTGAGACTCCCCGCGAACCCCAGTAATACACGTACCCCGCTCGCACAGGGCCAGTCGCGTGTGAAACTCCCCGCAAACCCCAAAAATACACGTACCCCGCTCGCACAGGCCCAATCGCGTGTGAAACTCCCCGCGAACCCCAGAAAAACATGTACCCCGCTCGCACAGGCCCAATTGCGTGTGAAACTCTCCGCAAACCCCAGAAATACACGTACCTCGCTCGCACAGGCCCAATCACGTGTGAAACTCCCCGCGAACCCCAGTAATGCATGTACCCCGCTCGCACAGGGCCAGTCGCATGTGAAACTCCCCGCGAACCCCAGTTATACACGTACCCCGCTCGCACAGAGCCAATCGCGTGTGGAACTCCCCGCGAACCCCTGTAATACACGTACCCCGCTCGCATAGGGCTAGTCGCGTGTTAAACTCCCCGCGAACCCCAGAAATACACGTACCCCGCTCGCACAGGCCCAATCGCGGGTGAAACTCCCTGCGAAAACCCCAGGAATACACGTACCCCGCTCGCACAGGCCCAATCGCGTGTGAAACTCCCAGCGAACCCAAGTTATACACGTACCCCGCTCGCACAGAGCTAATCGCGTGTGAGACTCCCCGCGAACCCCAGTAATACACGTACCCCGCTCGCACAGGGCCAGTCGCGTGTGAAACTCCCCGCAAACCCCAAAAATACACGTACCCCGCTCGCACAGGCCCAATCGCGTGTGAAACTCCCCGCGAACCCCAGAAAAACATGTACCCCGCTCGCACAGGCCCAATTGCGTGTGAAACTCTCCGCAAACCCCAGAAATACACGTACCTCGCTCGCACAGGCCCAATCACGTGTGAAACTCCCCGCGAACCCCAGTAATGCATGTACCCCGCTCGCACAGGGCCAGTCGCATGTGAAACTCCCCGCGAACCCCAGTTATACACGTACCCCGCTCGCACAGAGCCAATCGCGTGTGGAACTCCCCGCGAACCCCTGTAATACACGTACCCCGCTCGCATAGGGCTAGTCGCGTGTTAAACTCCCCGCGAACCCCAGAAATACACGTACCCCGCTCGCACAGGCCCAATCGCGGGTGAAACTCCCTGCGAAAACCCCAGGAATACACGTACCCCGCTCGCACAGGCCCAATCGCATGTGAAACTCCCCGCGAACCCCTGAAATACACGGACCCCGCTCGCACAGGCCCAATCGCGTGTGAAACTCCCCGCGAACCCCAGAAATACACATACCCCGCTCGCACAGGCCCAATCGCGTGTGGAACTCCCCGCGAACCCCTGTAATACACGTACCCCGCTCGCATAGGGCTAGTCGCGTGTTAAACTCCCCGCGAACCCCAGAAATACACGTACCCCGCTCGCACAGGCCCAATCGCGGGTGAAACTCCCTGCGAAAACCCCAGGAATACACGTACCCCGCTCGCACAGGCCCAATCGCGTGTGAAACTCCCCGCGAACCCCTGAAATACACGGACCCCGCTCGCACAGGCCCAATCGCGTGTGAAACTCCCCACGAACCCCAGTAATACACGTACACCGCTTGCACAGGGCCAGTCGCGTGTGAAACTCCCCGCGAACCCCAGAAATACACGTGCCCCGCTCGCATAGGCCCAATCGCGTGTGAAACTCCCCGCGATAACCCCAGGAATACACGTACCCCGCTCGCACAGAGCCAAGCACGTGTGAAACTCCCCGCAAATCCCTGAAATACATGGACCCCACTTGCACAGGCCCAATCGCATGTGAAACTCCCCGCGAACCCCAGTTATACACGTACCCCGCTCGCACAGAGCCAATCGCGTGTGGAACTCCCCGCGAACCCCTGTAATACACGTACCCCGCTCGCACAGGGCTAGTCGCGTGTTAAACTCCCCGCGAACCCCAGAAATACACATACTCCGCTCGCACAGGCCCAATCGCGTGTGAAACTCCCCACGAACCCCAGAAAAACATGTACCCCGCTCGCACAGGCCCAATTGCGTGTGAAACTCTCTGCAAACCCCAGAAATACACGTACCCCGCTCGCACAGGCCCAATCGCGTGTGAAACTCCCCACAAACCCCAGTAATACATGCACCCCGCTCGCACAGGGTCAGTCGCATGTGAAACTCCCTGCGAACCCCAGTTATACACATACCCCGCTCGCACAGAGCCAATCGTGTGTGGAACTCCCCGCGAACCCCAGTAATACACGTACCCCGCTCGCACAGGGCTAGTCGCGTGTGAAACTCCCCGCGAACCCCAGAAATACACGTACCCCGCTCGCACAGGCCCAATCGCGTGTGAAACTCCCTGAGAAAACCCCAGGAATACACGTACCCCGCTCGCACACCCCCAATCGCGTGTGAAACTCCCCGCGAACCCCTGAAATACACGGACCCCGCTCGCACAGGCCCAATCGCGTGTGAAAATCCCCGCGAACCCCAGAAATACACATACCCCACTCGCACAGGCCCAATCGCGGGTGAAACTCCCCACGAACCCCAGTAATACACGTACCCTGCTTGCACAGGGCCAGTCGCGTGTGAAACTCCCCGCGAACCCCAGAAATACACGTACCCCGCTCGCACAGGCCCAATCGCGTATGAAACTCGCCGCGAAAACCACAGGAATACACGTACCCCGCTCGCACAGAGCCAAGCACGTGTGACACTCCCCGCGAATCCCTGAAATACACGGTCCCCGCTCGCACAGGCCCAATCGCGTGTGAAACTCCCCGCGAACCCCAGAAATACACATACCCCGCTCGCACAGGCCCAATCGCGTGTGAAACTCCCCACGAACCCCAGTAATACACGTACCCCGCTTGCACAGGGCCAGTCGCGTGTGAAACTCCCCGTGAACCCCAGTAATACACGTACCCCGCTCACACAGGCCCAATCGCATGTGAAACTCCCCGCGAACCCCAGTAATCCATGTACCCCAATCACACAGGGCCAGTCGCGTGTGAAACTCCCCGCGAACCCCAGTTATACACGTACCCCGCTCGCACAGAGCTAATCGCGTGTGAGACTCCCCGCGAACCCCAGTAATACACGTACCCCGCTCGCACAGGGCCAGTCGCGTGTGAAACTCCCCGCGAACCCCAAAAATACACGTACCCCTCTCGCACAGGCCCAATCGCGTATGAAACTCCCCTAGAACCCCAGAAAAACATGTACCCCGCTCGCACAGGCCCAATTGCGTGTGAAACTCTCCGCAAACCCCAGAAATACACGTACCCCGCTCGCACAGGCCCAATCACGTGTGAAACTCCCCACGAACCCCAGTAATACACGTACCCTGCTTGCACAGGGCCAGTCGCGTGTGAAACTCCCCGCGAACCCCAGAAATACACGTACCTCGCTCGCACAGGCCCAATCGTGTGTGAAACTCCCCGCGAAAACCCCAGGAATACACGTACCCCGCTCGCATAGAGCCAAGCACGTGTGAAACTCCCCGCGAATCCCTGAAATACACGGACCCTGCTCGCACAGGCCCAATCGCGTGTGAAACTCCCCGCGAACCCCAGTTATACACGTACCCCACTTGCACAGAACCAATCGTGTGTGAGACTCCCCGTGAACCCCAGTAATACACGTACCCCGCTCACACAGGCCCAATCGCATGTGAAACTCCCCGCGAACCCCAGTAATCCATGGACCCCACTCGCACAGGGCCAGTCGCGTGTGAAACTACCTGCGAACCCCAGTTATACACGTACCCCGCTCGCACAGAGCTAATCGCGTGTGAGACTCCCCGCGAACCCCAGTAATACACGTACCCCGCTTGCACACGGCCATTCGCGTGTGAAACTCCCTGCGAACCCCAAAAATACACGTACCCCGCTCGCACAGTCCCAATCGCGTGTGAAACTCTCCGCAAACCCCAGAAATACACGTACCCCGCTCGCACAGGCCTAATCGCGTGTGAAACTCCCCACAAACCCCAGTAATACATGTACCCCGCTCGCACAGGGTCAGTCGCATGTGAAACTCCCCGCGAACCCCAGTTATACACGTACCCCGCTCGCACAGAGCCAATCGCGTGTGGAACTCCCCGCAAACCCCAAAAATACACGTACCCCGCTCGCACAGGGCCAGTCGCGTGTGAAACTCCCTGCGAACCCCAAAAATACACGTACCCCGCTCGCACAGGCCCAATCGCGTGTGAAACTCTCCGCAAACCCCAGAAATACACGTACCCCGCTCGCACAGGCCTAATCGCGTGTGAAACTCCCCACAAACCCCAGTAATACATGTACCCCGCTCGCACAGGGTCAGTCGCATGTGAAACTCCCCGCGAACCCCAGTTATACACGTACCCCGCTCGCACAGAGCCAATCGCGTGTGGAACTCCCCGCACACCCCAGTAATACACGTACCCCGCTCGCACAGGGCTAGTCGCGTGTGAAACTCCCCACGAACCCCAGAAATACACGTACCCCGCTCGCACAGGCCCAATCGCGTGTGAAACTCCCCGCGAACCCCTGAAATACACAGACCCCGCTCGCACAGGCCCAATCGCGTGTGAAACTCCCCGCGAACCCCAGAAATACACATACCCCACTCGCACAGGCCCAATCGCGTGTGAAACTCCCCACGAACCCCAGTAAAACACGTACCCCGCTTGCACAGTGCCAGTCGCGTGTGAAACTCCCCGTGAACCCCAGAAATACACGTACCCCGCTCGCACAGGCCCAATCGCGTGTGAAACTCCCCGCGAAAACCCCAGGAATACACGTACCCCGCTCGCACAGAGCCAAGCATGTGTGAAACTCCCCGCGAATCCCTGAAATACACGGACCCCGCTCGCACAGGCCCAATCGCATGTGAAACTCCCCGCGAACCCCAGAAATACACATACCCCGCTTGCACAGGCCCAATCGCGTGTGAAACTCCCCACGAACCCCAGTAATACACGTACCCCGCTTGCACAGGGCCAGTCGCGTGTGAAACTCCCCGTGAACCCCAGTAATACACGTACCCCGCTCACACAGGCCCAATCGCATGTGAAACTCCCCGCGAACCCCAGTAATCCATGTACCCCACTCGCACAGGGCCAGTCGCATGTGAAACTCCCCGCGAACCCCAGTTATACACGTACCCCGCTCGCACAGAGCCAATCGCGTGTGGAACTCCCCGCGAACCCCTGTAATACACGTACCCCGCTCGCACAGGGCTAGTCGCGTGTTAACTCCCCGCGAACCCCAGAAATACACGTACCCCGCTCGCACAGGCCCAATCGCGGGTGAAACTCCCTGCGAAAACCCCAGGAATACACGTACCCCGCTCGCACAGGCCCAATCGCGTGTGAAACTCCCAGCGAACCCCAGTTATACACGTACCCCGCTCGCACAGAGCTAATCGCGTGTGAGACTCCCCGCGAACCCCAGTAATACACGTACCCCGCTCGCACAGGGCCAGTCGCGTGTGAAACTCCCCGCAAACCCCAAAAATACACGTACCCCGCTCGCACAGGCCCAATCGCGTGTGAAACTCCCCGCGAACCCCAGAAAAACATGTACCCCGCTCGCACAGGCCCAATTGCGTGTGAAACTCTCCGCAAACCCCAGAAATACACGTACCTCGCTCGCACAGGCCCAATTACGTGTGAAACTCCCCGCGAACCCCAGTAATGCATGTACCCCGCCCGCACAGGGCCAGTCACATGTGAAACTCCCCGTGAACCCCAGTTATACACGTACCCCGCTCGCACAGAGCCAATCGCGTGTGGAACTCCCCGCGAACCCCTGTAATACACGTACCCCGCTCGCATAGGGCTAGTCGCGTGTTAAACTCCCCGCGAACCCCAGAAATACACGTACCCCGCTCGCACAGGCCCAATCGCGGGTGAAACTCCCTGCGAAAACCCCAGGAATACACGTACCCCGCTCGCACAGGCCCAATCGCGTGTGAAACTCCCTGCGAACCCCTGAAATACACGGACCCCGCTCGCACAGGCCCAATCGCGTGTGAAACTCCCAGTGAACCCCAGAAATACACATACCCCGCTCGCACAGGCCCAATCGCGTGTGAAACTCCCCACGAACCCCAGTAATACACGTACACCGCTTGCACAGGGCCAGTCGCGTGTGAAACTCCCCGCGAACCCCAGAAATACACGTGCCCCGCTCGCATAGGCCCAATCGCGTGTGAAACTCCCCGCGATAACCCCAGGAATACACGTACCCCGCTCGCACAGAGCCAAGCACGTGTGAAACTCCCCGCAAATCCCTGCAATACATGGACCCCGCTTGCACAGGCCCAATCGCATGTGAAACTCCCCGCGAACCCCAGAAATACACATACTCCGCTCGCACAGGCCCAATCGCGTGTGAAACTCCCCACGAACCCCAGAAAAACATGTACCCCGCTCGCACAGGCCCAATTGCGTGTGAAACTCTCTGCAAACCCGAGAAATACACGTACCCCGCTCGCACAGGCCCAATCGCGTGTGAAACTCCCCACAAACCCCAGTAATACATGCACCCCGCTCGCACAGGGTCAGTCGCATGTGAAACTCCCCGCGAACCCCAGTTATACACATACCTCGCTCGCACAGAGCCAATCGTGTGTGGAACTCCCCGCGAACCCCAGTAATACACGTACCCGCTCGCACAGGGCTAGTCGCGTGTGAAACTCCCCGCGAACCCCAGAAATACACGTACCCCGCTCGCACAGGCCCAATCGCGTGTGAAACTCCCTGAGAAAACCCCAGGAATACACGTACCCCGCTCGCACACCCCCAATCGCGTGTGAAACTCCCCGCGAACCCCTGAAATACACGGACCCCGCTCGCACAGGCCCAATCGCGTGTGAAAATCCCCACGAACCCCAGAAATACACATACCCCACTCGCACAGGCCCAATCGCGTGTGAAACTCCCCACGAACCCCAGTAATACACGTACCCTGCTTGCACAGGGCCAGTCGCGTGTGAAACTCCCCGCGAACCCCAGAAATACACGTACCCCGCTCGCACAGGCCCAATCGCGTATGAAACTCCCCGCGAAAACCACAGGAATACACGTACCCCGCTCGCACAGAGCCAAGCACGTGTGACACTCCCCGCGAATCCCTGAAATACACGGACCCCGCTCGCACAGGCCCAATCGCGTGTGAAACTCCCCGCGAACCCCAGAAATACACATACCCCGCTCGCACAGGCCCAATCGCGTGTGAAACTCCCCACAAACCCCAGTAATACACGTACCCCGCTTGCACACGGCCATTCGCGTGTGAAACTCCCTGCGAACCCCAAAAATACACGTACCCCGCTCGCACAGGCCCAATCGCGTGTGAAACTCTCCGCAAACCCCAGAAATACACGTACCCCGCTCGCACAGGCCTAATCGCGTGTGAAACTCCCCACAAACCCCAGTAATACATGTACCCCGCTCGCACAGGGTCAGTCGCATGTGAAACTCCCCGCGAACCCCAGTTATACACGTACCCCGCTCGCACAGAGCCAATCGCGTGTGGAACTCCCCGCAAACCCCAAAAATACACGTACCCCGCTCGCACAGGGCCAGTCGCGTGTGAAACTCCCTGCGAACCCCAAAAATACACGTACCCCGCTCGCACAGGCCCAATCGCGTGTGAAACTCTCCGCAAACCCCAGAAATACACGTACCCCGCTCGCACAGGCCTAATCGCGTGTGAAACTCCCCACAAACCCCAGTAATACATGTACCCCGCTCGCACAGGGTCAGTCGCATGTGAAACTCCCCGCGAACCCCAGTTATACACGTACCCCGCTCGCACAGAGCCAATCGCGTGTGGAACTCCCCGCAAACCCCAGTAATACACGTACCCCGCTCGCACAGGGCTAGTCGCGTGTGAAACTCCCCGCGAACCCCAGAAATACACGTACCCCGCTCGCACAGGCCCAATCGCGTGTGAAACTCCCCGCGAACCCCTGAAATACACAGACCCCGCTCGCACAGGCCCAATCGCGTGTGAAACTCCCCGCGAACCCCAGAAATACACATACCCCACTCGCACAGGCCCAATCGCGTGTGAAACTCCCCACGAACCCCAGTAAAACACGTACCCCGCTTGCACAGTGCCAGTCGCGTGTGAAACTCCCCGTGAACCCCAGAAATACACGTACCCCGCTCGCACAGGCCCAATCGCGTGTGAAACTCCCCGCGAAAACCCCAGGAATACACGTACCCCGCTCGCACAGAGCCAAGCATGTGTGAAACTCCCCGCGAATCCCTGAAATACACGGACCCCGCTCGCACAGGCCCAATCGCGTGTGAAACTCCCCGCGAACCCCAGAAATACACATACCCCGCTTGCACAGGCCCAATCGCGTGTGAAACTCCCCACGAACCCCAGTAATACACGTACCCCGCTTGCACAGGGCCAGTCGCGTGTGAAACTCCCCGTGAACCCCAGTAATACACGTACCCCGCTCACACAGGCCCAATCGCATGTGAAACTCCCCGCGAACCCCAGTAATCCATGTACCCCACTCGCACAGGGCCAGTCGCATGTGAAACTCCCCGCGAACCCCAGTTATACACGTACCCCGCTCGCACAGAGCCAATCGCGTGTGGAACTCCCCGCGAACCCCTGTAATACACGTACCCCGCTCGCACAGGGCTAGTCGCGTGTTAAACTCCCCGCGAACCCCAGAAATACACGTACCCCGCTCGCACAGGCCCAATCGCGGGTGAAACTCCCTGCGAAAACCCCAGGAATACACGTACCCCGCTCGCACAGGCCCAATCGCGTGTGAAACTCCCAGCGAACCCCAGTTATACACGTACCCCGCTCGCACAGAGCTAATCGCGTGTGAGACTCCCCGCGAACCCCAGTAATACACGTACCCCGCTCGCACAGGGCCAGTCGCGTGTGAAACTCCCCGCAAACCCCAAAAATACACGTACCCCGCTCGCACAGGCCCAATCGCGTGTGAAACTCCCCGCGAACCCCAGAAAAACATGTACCCCGCTCGCACAGGCCCAATTGCGTGTGAAACTCTCCGCAAACCCCAGAAATACACGTACCTCGCTCGCACAGGCCCAATTACGTGTGAAACTCCCCGCGAACCCCAGTAATGCATGTACCCCGCTCGCACAGGGCCAGTCACATGTGAAACTCCCCGTGAACCCCAGTTATACACGTACCCCGCTCGCACAGAGCCAATCGCGTGTGGAACTCCCCGCGAACCCCTGTAATACACGTACCCCGCTCGCATAGGGCTAGTCGCGTGTTAAACTCCCCGCGAACCCCAGAAATACACGTACCCCGCTCGCACAGGCCCAATCGCGGGTGAAACTCCCTGCGAAAACCCCAGGAATACACGTACCCCGCTCGCACAGGCCCAATCGCGTGTGAAACTCCCCGCGAACCCCTGAAATACACATACCCCGCTCGCACAGGCCCAATCGCTTGTGAAACTCCCCACGAACCCCAGTAATACACGTACACCGCTTGCACAGGGCCAGTCGCGTGTGAAACTCCCCGCGAACCCCAGAAATACACGTGCCCCGCTCGCATAGGCCCAATCGCGTGTGAAACTCCCCGCGATAACCCCAGGAATACACGTACCCCGCTCGCACAGAGCCAAGCACGTGTGAAACTCCCCGCAAATCCCTGCAATACATGGACCCCGCTTGCACAGGCCCAATCGCATGTGAAACTCCCCGCGAACCCCAGAAATACACATACTCCGCTCGCACAGGCCCAATCGCGTGTGAAACTCCCCACGAACCCCAGAAAAACATGTACCCCGCTCGCACAGGCCCAATTGCGTGTGAAACTCTCTGCAAACCCGAGAAATACACGTACCCCGCTCGCACAGGCCCAATCGCGTGTGAAACTCCCCACAAACCCCAGTAATACATGCACCCCGCTCGCACAGGGTCAGTCGCATGTGAAACTCCCCGCGAACCCCAGTTATACACATACCTCGCTCGCACAGAGCCAATCGCGTGTGGAACTCCCCGCGAACCCCAGTAATACACGTACCCCGCTCGCACAGGGCTAGTCGCGTGTGAAACTCCCCGCGAACCCCAGAAATACACGTACCCCGCTCGCACAGGCCCAATCGCGTGTGAAACTCCCTGAGAAAACCCCAGGAATACACGTACCCCGCTCGCACACCCCCAATCGCGTGTGAAACTCCCCGCGAACCCCTGAAATACACGGACCCCGCTCGCACAGGCCCAATCGCGTGTGAAAATCCCCACGAACCCCAGAAATACACATACCCCACTCGCACAGGCCCAATCGCGTGTGAAACTCCCCACGAACCCCAGTAATACACGTACCCTGCTTGCACAGGGCCAGTCGCGTGTGAAACTCCCCGCGAACCCCAGAAATACACGTACCCCGCTCGCACAGGCCCAATCGCGTATGAAACTCCCCGCGAAAACCACAGGAATACACGTACCCCGCTCGCACAGAGCCAAGCACGTGTGACACTCCCCGCGAATCCCTGAAATACACGGACCCCGCTCGCACAGGCCCAATCGCGTGTGAAACTCCCCGCGAACCCCAGAAATACACATACCCCGCTCGCACAGGCCCAATCGCGTGTGAAACTCCCCACAAACCCCAGTAATACACGTACCCCGCTTGCACAGGGCCAGTCGCGTGTGAAACTCCCCGTGAACCCCAGTAATACACGTACCCCGCTCACACAGGCCCAATCGCATGTGAAACTCCCCGCGAACCCCAGTAATCCATGTACCCCACTCGCACAGGGCCAGTCGCGTGTGAAACTCCCCGCGAACCCCAGTTATACACGTACCCCGCTCGCACAGATCCAGTCGCGTGTGAAACTCCCCACGAACCCCAAAAATACACGTACCCCTCTCGCACAGGCCCAATCGCGTATGAAACTCCCCTAGAACCCCAGAAAAACATGTACCCCGCTCGCACAGGCCCAATTGCGTGTGAAACTCTCCGCAAACCCCAGAAATACACGTACCCGCTCGCACAGGCCCAATCGCGTGTGAAACTCCCCGCGAACCCCAGTTATACACGTACCCCGCTCGCACAGAGCCAATCGCGTGTGGAACTCCCTGCGAACCCCAGTAATACACGTACCCCGCTCGCACAGGGCTATTCGCGTGTGAAACTCCCCGCGAACCCCAGAAATACACGTACCCCGCTCGCACAGGCCCAATCGCGTGTGAAACTCCCTGCGAAAACCCCAGGAATACACGTATCCCGCTCGCACAGGCCCAATCGCATGTGAAACTCCCCGGGAACCCCTGCAATACACGGACCCCGCTCGCACAGGCCCAATCGCGTGTGAAACTCCCCGCGAACCCCAGAAATACACATACCCCACTCGCACAGGCCCAATCGCGTGTGAAACTCCCCACAAACCCCAGTAATACACGTACCCTGCTTGCACAGGGCCAGTCGCGTGTGAAACTCCCCGCGAACCCCAGAAATACACGTACCCAGCTCGCACAGGCCCAATCGCGTGTGAAACTCCCCGCGAAAACCCCAGGAATACACGTACCCCGCTCGCACAGAGCCAAGCACGTGTGAAACTCCCCGCGAATCCCTGAAATACACGGACCCTGCTCGCACAGGCCCAATCGCGTGTGAAACTCCCCGCGAACCCCAGTTATACACGTACCCCGCTTGCACAGAACCAATCGTGTGTGAGACTCCCCGTGAACCCCAGTAATACACGTACCCTGCTCACACAGGCCTAATCGCATGTGAAACTCCCCGCGAACCCCAGTAATCCATGTACCCCACTCGCACAGGGCCAGTCGCGTGTGAAACTCCCAGCGAACCCCAGTTATACACGTACCCCGCTCGCACAGAGCTAATCGCATGTGAGACTCCCCGCGAACCCCAGTAATACACGTACCCCGCTCGCACAGGGCCAGTCGCGTGTGAAACTCCCTGCGAACCCCAAAAATACACGTACCCCGCTCGCACAGGCCCAATCGCGTGTGAAACTCCCCGCGAGCCCCAGAAAAACATGTACCCCGCTCGCACAGGCCCAATTGCATGTGAAACTCTCCGCAAACCCCAGAAATACACGTACCCCACTCGCACAGGCCCAATCGCGTGTGAAACTCCCCGGGAACCCCTGAAATACACGGACCCCGCTCGCACAGGCCCAATCGCGTGTGAAACTCCCCGCGAACCCCAGAAATACACATACCCCACTCGCACAGGCCCAATCGCGTGTGAAACTCCCCACAAACCCCAGTAATACACATACCCTGCTTGCACAGGGCCAGTCGCGTGTGAAACTCCCCGCGAACCGCAGAAATACACGTACCCAGCTCGCACAGGCCCAATCGCGTGTGAAACTCCCCGCGAAAACCCCAGGAATACACGTACCCCGCTCGCACAGAGCCAAGCACGTGTGAAACTCCCCGCGAATCCCTGAAATACACGGACCCTGCTCGCACAGGCCCAATCGCGTGTGAAACTCCCCGCGAACCCCAGTTATACACGTACCCCGCTCACACAGGCCCAATCGCATGTGAAACTCCCCGCGAACCCCAGTAATCCATGTACCCCACTCGCACAGGGCCAGTTGCGTGTGAAACTCCCTGCAAACCCCAGTTATACACGTACCCCGCTCGCACAGAGCTAATCGCATGTGAGACTCCCCGCGAGCCCCAGTAATACACGTACCCCACTCGCACAGGCCCAATCGCGTGTGAAACTCCCCGCGAGCCCCAGAAAAACATGTACCCCGCTCGCACAGGCCCAATTGCGTGTGAAACTCTCCGCAAACCCCAGAAATACACGTACCCCACTCGCACAGGCCCAATCGCGTGTGAAACTCCCCACAAACCCCAGTAATGCATGTACCCCGCTCGCACAGGGTCAGTCGCATGTGAAACTCCCCGTGAACCCCAGTTATACACGTACCCCGCTCGCACAGAGCCAATCGCGTGTGGAACTCCCCGCGAACCCCAGTAATACACGTACCCCGCTCGCACAGGGCTAGTCGCATGTGAAACTCTCTGCAAACCCCAGAAATACACGTACCCCGCTCGCACAGGCCCAATCGCATGTGAAACTCCCCGCGAACCCCAGTTATACACGTACCCGCTCGCACAGAGCCAATCGCGTGTGGAACTCCCCGCGAACCCCTGTAATACATGTACCCCGCACGCACAGGGCTAGTCGCGTGTGAAACTCCCCGCGAACCCCAGAAATACACGTACCCCGCTCGCACAGGTCCAATCGCGGGTGAAACACCCTGCAAAAACCTCAGGAATACACGTACCCCGCTCGCACAGGCCCAATCGCGTGTGAAACTCCCCGCGAACCCCTGAAATACACGGACCCCGCTCGCACAGGCCCAATCGCGTGTGAAACTCCCAGCGAACCCCAGAAATACACATACCCCGCTCGCACAGGCCCAATCGCGTGTGAAACTCCCCACGAACCCCAGTAATACACGTACCCCGCTTGCACAGGGCCAGTCGCGTGTGAAACTCCCCACGAACCCCAGGAATACACGTACCCCGCTCGCACAGAGCCAAGCACGTGTGAAACTCCCCGCGAATCCCTGAAATACACGGACCCCGCTCGCACAGGCCCAATCGCGTGTGAAACTCCCCGAGAACCCCAGAAATACACATATCCCGCTCGCACAGACCCAATCGCGTGTGAAACTCCCCACGAACCCCAGAAAAACATGTACCCCGCTCGCACAGGCCCAATTGCGTGTTAAACTCTCCGCAAACCCCAGAAATACACGTACCCCGCTCGCACAGGCCCAATCGCGTGTGAAACTCCCTGAGAAAACCCCAGGAATACACGTACCCAGCTCGCACAGGCCCAATCGCGTGTGAATCTCCCCGCGAACCCCTGAAATACACGGACCCCGCTCGCACAGGCCCAATCGCGTGTGAAACTCCCTGCGAACCCCAGAAATACACATACCCCACTCGCACAGGCCCAATCGCGTGTGAAACTCCCCACGAACTCCAGTAATACACGTACCCTGCTTGCACAGGGCCAGTTGCGTGTCAAATTCCCCGCGAACCCCAGAAATACACGGACCCCGCTCACACAGGCCCAATCGCATGTGAAACTCCCCGCGAACCCCAGTAATTCATGTACCCCACTCGCACAGGGCCAGTCGCGTGTGAAACTCCCTGCGAACCCCAGTTATACACATACCCCGCTCGCACAGAGCTAATCGCGTGTGAGACTTCCCGCGAACCCCAGTAATACACGTACCCCGCTCGCACAGGGCCAGTCGCGTGTGAAACTCCCCGCGAACCCCAGAAATACACATACCCCGCTCGCACAGGCCCAATCGTGTCTGAAACTCCCCGCGATAACCCCAGGAATACACGTACCCCGCTCGCACAGAGCCAAGCACGTGTGAAACTCCCCGCGAATCCCTGAAATACACGGACCCCGCTCGCACAGGCCCAATCGCGTGTGAAACTCCCCGCGAACCCCAGAAATACACATACCCCGCTCGCACAGGCCCAATCGCGTGTGAAACTCCCCACGAACCCCAGAAAAACATGTACCCCACTCGCACAGGCCCAATTGCGTGTGAAACTCTCTGCAAACCCCAGAAATACACGTACCCCGCTCGCACAGGCCCAATCGCGTGTGAAACTCCCCACAAACCCCAGTAATACATGTACCCCGCTCGCACAGGGTCAGTCGCATGTGAAACTCCCCGCGAACCCCAGTTATACACGTACCCCGCTCGCACAGGGTCAGTCGCATGTGAAACTCCTCGCGAACCCATTTATACACGTACCCCGCTCGCACAGAGCCAATCGCGTGTGGAACTCCCCGCGAACCGCAGTAATACACGTACCCCGCTCGCACAGGGCTAGTCGCGTGTGAAACTCCCCGCGAACCCCAGAAATACACGTACCCCACTCGCACAGGCCCAATCGCGTGTGAAACTCCCTGAGAAAACCCCAGGAATACACGTACCCCGCTCGCACAGGCCCAATCGCGTGTGAAACTCCCCGCGAACCCCAAATACACGGACCCCACTCGCACAGGCCCAATCGCGTGTGAAACTCCCTGCGAACCCCAGAAATACACATACCCCACTCGCACAGGCCCAATCGTGTGTGAAACTCCCCACGAACCCCAGTAATACACGTACCCTGCTTGCACAGGGCCAGTCGCGTGTGAAACTCCCCGCGAACCCCAGAAATACACGTATCCTGCTCGCGCAGGCCCAATCGCGTGTGAAACTCCCCGCGAAAACCCCAGGAATACACGTACCCCGCTCGCACAGAGCCAAGCACGTGTGAAACTCCCCGCGAATCCCTGAAATACACGGACCCCGCTCACACAGGCCCAATCGCATGTGAAACTCCCCGCGAACCCCAGTAATCCATGTACCCCACTCGCACAGGGCCAGTCGCGTGTGAAACGCCCTGCGAACCCCAGTTATACATGTACCCTGCTCGCACAGAGCTAATCGCGTGTGAGACTCCCCGCGAACCCCAGTAATACACCTACCCCGCTCGCACAGGGCCAGTCGCGTGTGAAACTCCCCACGAACCCCAGAAATACACGTACCCCGCTCGCACAGAGCTAATCGCGTGTGAGACTCCCCGCGAACCCCAGTAATACACGTACCCCGCTCGCACAGAGCCAATCGCGTGTGAAACTCCCCGCGAACCCCAGAAATACAAGTACCCCGCTCGCACAGGCCCAATCGCGTGTGAAACTCCCTGAGAAAACCCCAGGAATACACGTACCCCGCTCGCACAGGCCCAATCGTGTGTGAAACTCCCCGCGAACCCCAAATACACGGACCCCGCTCGCACAGGCCCAATCACGTGTGAAACTCCATGCGAACCCCAGAAATACACATACCCCACTCGCACAGGCCCAATCGCGTGTGAAACTCCCCACGAACCCCAGTAATACACGTACCCTGCTTGCACAGGGCCAATCGCGTGTGAAACTCCCCGCGAACCCCAGAAATACACATATCCCGCTCGCACAGGCCCAATCGCGTGTGAAACTCCCCGCGAAAACCCCAGGAATACACGTACCCCGCTCGCACAGAGCCAAGCACGTGTGAAACTCCCCGCGAATCCCTGAAATACACGGACCCCGCTCACACAGGCCCAATCGCATGTGAAACTCCCCGCGAACCCCAGTAATTCATGTACCCCACTCGCACAGGGCCAGTCGCGTGTGAAACTCCCTGCGAACCCCAGTTATACACATACCCCGCTCGCACAGAGCTAATCGCGTGTGAGACTTCCCGCGAACCCCAGTAATACACGTACCCCGCTCGCACAGGGCCAGTCGCGTGTGAAACTCCCCGCGAACCCCAGAAATACACATACCCCGCTCGCACAGGCCCAATCGTGTCTGAAACTCCCCGCGATAACCCCAGGAATACACATACCCCGCTCGCACAGAGCCAAGCACGTGTGAAACTCCCCGCGAATCCCTGAAATACACGGACCCCGCTCGCACAGGCCCAATCGCGTGTGAAACTCCCCGCGAACCCCAGAAATACACATACCCCGCTCGCACAGGCCCAATCGCGTGTGAAACTCCCCACGAACCCCAGAAAAACATGTACCCCACTCGCACAGGCCCAATTGCGTGTGAAACTCTCTGCAAACCCCAGAAATACACGTACCCCGCTCGCACAGGCCCAATCGCGTGTGAAACTCCCCACAAACCCCAGTAATACATGTACCCCGCTCGCACAGGGTCAGTCGCATGTGAAACTCCCCGCGAACCCCAGTTATACACGTACCCCGCTCGCACAGGGTCAGTCGCATGTGAAACTCCTCGCGAACCCATTTATACACGTACCCCGCTCGCACAGAGCCAATCGCGTGTGGAACTCCCCGCGAACCGCAGTAATACACGTACCCCGCTCGCACAGGGCTAGTCGCGTGTGAAACTCCCCGCGAACCCCAGAAATACACGTACCCCACTCGCACAGGCCCAATCGCGTGTGAAACTCCCTGAGAAAACCCCAGGAATACACGTACCCCGCTCGCACAGGCCCAATCGCGTGTGAAACTCCCCGCGAACCCCAAATACACGGACCCCACTCGCACAGGCCCAATCGCGTGTGAAACTCCCTGCGAACCCCAGAAATACACATACCCCACTCGCACAGGCCCAATCGTGTGTGAAACTCCCCACGAACCCCAGTAATACACGTACCCTGCTTGCACAGGGCCAGTCGCGTGTGAAACTCCCCGCGAACCCCAGAAATACACGTATCCTGCTCGCGCAGGCCCAATCGCGTGTGAAACTCCCCGCGAAAACCCCAGGAATACACGTACCCCGCTCGCACAAAGCCAAGCACGTGTGAAACTCCCCGCGAATCCCTGAAATACACGGACCCCGCTCACACAGGCCCAATCGCATGTGAAACTCCCCGCGAACCCCAGTAATCCATGTACCCCACTCGCACAGGGCCAGTCGCGTGTGAAACGCCCTGCGAACCCCAGTTATACATGTACCCTGCTCGCACAGAGCTAATCGCGTGTGAGACTCCCCGCGAACCCCAGTAATACACCTACCCCGCTCGCACAGGGCCAGTCGCGTGTGAAACTCCCCACGAACCCCAGAAATACACGTACCCCGCTCGCACAGAGCTAATCGCGTGTGAGACTCCCCGCGAACCCCAGTAATACACGTACCCCGCTCGCACAGAGCCAATCGCGTGTGAAACTCCCCGCGAACCCCAGAAATACAAGTACCCCGCTCGCACAGGCCCAATCGCGTGTGAAACTCCCTGAGAAAACCCCAGGAATACACGTACCCCGCTCGCACAGGCCCAATCGTGTGTGAAACTCCCCGCGAACCCCAAATACACGGACCCCGCTCGCACAGGCCCAATCGCGTGTGAAACTCCATGCGAACCCCAGAAATACACATACCCCACTCGCACAGGCCCAATCGCGTGTGAAACTCCCCACGAACCCCAGTAATACACGTACCCTGCTTGCACAGGGCCAATCGCGTGTGAAACTCCCCGCGAACCCCAGAAATACACATATCCCGCTCGCACAGGCCCAATCGCGTGTGAAACTCCCCGCGAAAACCCCAGGAATACACGTACCCCGCTCGCACAGAGCCAAGCACGTCTGAAACTCCCCGCGAATCCCTGAAATACACGGACCCCGCTCACACAGGCCCAATCGCATGTTAAACTCCCCGCGAACCCCAGTCTTCCATGTACCCCACTCGCACAGGGCCAGTCGCGTGTGAAACTCCCCGCGAACCCCAGTTATACACGTACCCTGCTCGCACAGGCCCAATCGCGTGTGAAACTCCCCACGAACCCCAGAAAAACATGTACCCCGCTCGCACAGGCCCAATTGCGTGTGAAACTCTCCGCAAACCCCAGAAATACACGTACCCCGCTCGCACAGGCCCAATCGCATGTGAAACTCCCCACAAACCCCAGTAATACATGTACCCCGCTCGCACAGGGTCAGTCGCATGTGAAACTCCCCGCGAACCCCAGTTATACACGTACCCCGCTCGCACAGGGTCAGTCGCATGTGAAACTCCTCGCGAACCCAGTTATACACGTACCCCGCTCGCACAGAGCCAATCGCGTGTGGAACTCCCCGCGAACCGCAGTAATACACGTACCCCGCTCCCACAGGGCCAGTCGCGTGTGAAACTCCCCGCGAACCCCAGAAATACACATATCCCGCTCGCACAGGCCCAATCGCGTGTGAAACTCCCCGCGAAAACCCCAGGAATACACGTACCCCGCTCGCACAGAGCCAAGCACGTGTGAAACTCCCCGCGAATCCCTGAAATGCACGGACCCCGCTCACACAGGCCCAATCGCATGTGAAACTCCCCGCGAACCCCAGTAATCCATGTACCCCACTCGCACAGGGCCAGTCGCGTGTGAAACTCCCCGCGAACCCCAGAAATACACGTACCCCACTCGCACAGGCCCAATCGCGTGTGAAACTCCCTGAGAAAACCCCAGGAATACACGTACCCCGCTCGCACAGGCCCAATCGCGTGTGAAACTCCCCGCGAACCCCAGTAATAAACGTACCCTGCTTGCACAGGGCCAGTCGCGTGTGAAACTCCCCGCGAACCCCAGAAATACACGTATCCTGCTCGCGCAGGCCCAATCGCGTGTGAAACTCCCCGCGAAAACCCCAGGAATACACGTACCCCGCTCGCACAGAGCCAAGCACGTGTGAAACTCCCTTCGAACCCCAGTTATACACGTACCCCGCTCGCACAGAGCTAATCGCGTGTGAGACTCCCCGCGAACCCCAGTAATACACGTACCCCGCTCGCACAGGGCCAGTCGCGTGTGAAACTCCCCACGAACCCCAGAAATACACGTACCCCGCTCGCACAGAGCTAATCGCGTGTGAGACTCCCCGCGAACCCCAGTAATACACGTACCCCGCTCGCACAGAGCCAATCGCGTGTGGAACTCCCCGCGAACCGCAGTAATACACGTACACCGCTCGCACAGGGCTAGTCGCGTGTGAAACTCCCCGCGAACCCCAGAAATACACGTACCCCGCTCGCACAGGCCCAATCGCGTGTGAAACTCCCTGAGAAAACCCCAGGAATACACGTACCCCGCTCGCACAGGCCCAATCGTGTGTGAAACTCCCCGCAAACCCCAAATACACGGACCCCGCTCGCACAGGCCCAATCGCGTGTGAAACTCCATGCGAACCCCAGAAATACACATACCCCACTCGCACAGGCCCAATCGCGTGTGAAACTCCCCACGAACCCAAGTAATACACGTACCCTGCTTGCACAGGGCCAGTCGCGTGTGAAACTCCCCGCGAACCCCAGAAATACACATATCCCGCTCGCACAGGCCCAATCGCGTGTGAAACTCCCCGCGAAAACCCCAGGAATATACGTACCCCGCTCGCACAGAGCCAAGCACGTGTGAAACTCCCCGCGAATCCCTGAAATACACGGACCCCGCTCACACAGGCCCAATCGCATGTGAAACTCCCCGCGAACCCCAGTAATCCATGTACCCCACTCGCACAGGGCCAGTCGCGTGTGAAACTCCCCGCGAACCCCAGTTATACACGTACCCCGCTCGCACAGGCCCAATCGCGTGTGAAACTCCCCACGAACCCCAGAAAAACATGTACCCCGCTCGCACAGGCCCAATTGCGTGTGAAACTCTCCGCAAACCCCAGAAATACACGTACCCCGTTCGCACAGGCCCAATCGCGTGTGAAACTCCCCACAAACCCCAGTAATACATGTACCCCGCTCGCACAGGGTCAGTCACATGTGAAACTCCCCGCGAACCCCAGTTATACACGTACCCCGCTCGCACAGGGTCAGTCGCATGTGAAACTCCTCGCGAACCCAGTTATACACGTACCCCGCTCGCACAGAGCCAATCGCGTGTGGAACTCCCCGCGAACCGCAGTAATACACGTACCCCGCTCGCACAGGGCTAGTCGCGTGTGAAACTCCCCGCGAACCCCAGAAATACACGTACCCCGCTCGCACAGGCCCAATCGCGTGTGAAACTCCCTGAGAAAACCCCAGGAATACACGTACCCCGCTCGCACAGGCCCAATCGCGTGTGAAACTCCCCGCGAACCCCAAATACACGGACCCCGCTCGCACAGGCCCAATCGCGTGTGAAACTCCCTGCGAACCCCAGAAATACACATACCCCACTCGCACAGGCCCAATCGCGTGTGAAACTCCCCACGAACCCCAGTAATACACGTACCCTGCTTGCACAGGGCCAGTCGCGTGTGAAACTCCCCGCGATCCCCAGAAATACACGTATCCTGCTCGCGCAGGCCCAATCGCGTGTGAAACTCCCCGCGAAAACCCCAGGAATACACGTACCCCGCTCGCACAGAGCCAAGCACGTGTGAAACTCCCCGTGAATCCCTGAAATACACGGACCCCGCTCACACAGGCCCAATCGCATGTGAAACTCCCCGCGAACCCCAGTAATCCATGTACCCCACTCGCACAGGGCCAGTCGCGTGTGAAACTCCCTGCGAACCCCAGTTATACACGTACCCCGCTCGCACAGAGCTAATCGCGTGTGAGACTCCCCGCGAACCCCAGTAATACACGTACCCCGCTCGCACAGGGCCAGTCGCGTGTGAAACTCCCCACGAACCCCAGAAATACACGTACCCCGCTCGCACAGAGCTAATCGCGTGTGAGACTCCCCGCGAACCCCAGTAATACACGTACCCCGCTCGCACAGAGCCAATCGCGTGTGGAACTCCCCGCGAACCGCAGTAATACACGTACCCCGCTCGCACAGGGCTAGTCGCGTGTGAAACTCCCCGCGAACCCCAGAAATACAAGTACCCCGCTCGCACAGGCCCAATCGCGTGTGAAACTCCCTGAGAAAACCCCAGGAATACACGTACCACGCTCGCACAGGCCCAATCGTGTGTGAAACTCCCCGCGAACCCCAAATACACGGACCCCGTTCGCACAGGCCCAATCGCGTGTGAAACTCCATGCGAACCCCAGAAATACACATACCCCACTCGCACAGGCCCAATCGCGTGTGAAACTCCCCACGAACCCCAGTAATACACGTACCCTGCTTGCACAGGGCCAGTCGCGTGTGAAACTCCCCGCGAACCCCAGAAATACACATATCCCGCTCGCACAGGCCCAATCGCGTGTGAAACTCCCCGCGAAAACCCCAGGAATACACGTACCCCGCTCGCACAGAGCCAAGCACGTGTGAAACTCCCCGCGAATCCCTGAAATACACGGACCCCGCTCACACAGGCCCAATCGCATGTGAAACTCCCCGCGAACCCCAGTAATCCATGTAACCCACTCGCACAGGGCCAGTCGCGTGTGAAACTCCCCGCGAACCCCAGTTATACACGTACCCCGCTTGCACAGGCCCAATTGCGTGTGAAACTCCCCACGAACCCCAGAAAAACATGTACCCCGCTCGCACAGGCCCAATTGCGTGTGAAACTCTCCGCAAACCCCAGAAATACACGTACCCCGCTCGCACAGGCCCAATCGCGTGTGAAACTCCCCACAAACCCCAGTAATACATGTACCCCGCTCGCACAGGGTCAGTCCCATGTGAAACTCCCCGCGAACCCCAGTTATACACGTACCCCGCTCGCACAGGGTCAGTCGCATGTGAAACTCCTCGCGAACCCAGTTATACACGTACCCCGCTCGCACAGAGCCAATCGCGTGTGGAACTCCCCGCGAACCGCAGTAATACATGTACCCCGCTCGCACAGGGCTAGTCGCGTGTGAAACTCCCTGCGAACCCCAGAAATACACGTACCCCGCTCGCACAGGCCCAATCGCGTGTGAAACTCCCTGAGAAAACCCCAGGAATACACGTACCCCGCTCGCACAGGCCCAATCGCGTGTGAAACTCCCCGCGAACCCCAAATACACGGACCCCGCTCGCACAGGCCCAATCGCGTGTGAAACTCCCTGCAAACCCCAGAAATACACATACCCCACTCGCACAGGCCCAATCGCGTGTGAAACTCCCCACGAACCCCAGTAATACACGTACCCTGCTTGCACAGGGCCAGTCGCGTGTGAAACTCCCCGCGAACCCCAGAAATACACGTATCCTGCTCGCGCAGGCCCAATCGCGTGTGAAACTCCCCGCGAAAACCCCAGGAATACACGTACCCCGCTCGCACAGGGCCAGTCGCGTGTGAAACTCCCTGCAAACCCCAGTTATACACGTACCCCGCTCGCACAGGGCCAGTCGCGTGTGAAACTCCCCACGAACCCCAGAAATACACGTACCCCGCTCGCACAGAGCTAATCGCGTGTGAGACTCCCCGCGAACCCCAGTAATACACGTACCCCGCTCGCACAGAGCCAATCGCGTGTGGAACTCCCTGCAAACCGCAGTAATACACGTACCCCGCTCGCACAGAGCCAATCGCGTGTGGAACTCCCCGCGAACCCCAGTAATACACGTACCCCGCTCGCACAGGGCTAGTCGCATGTGAAACTCTCTGCAAACCCCAGAAATACACGTACCCCGCTCGCACAGGCCCAATCGCATGTGAAACTCCCCGCGAACCCCAGTTATACACGTACCCGCTCGCACAGAGCCAATCGCGTGTGGAACTCCCCGCGAACCCCTGTAATACATGTACCCCGCACGCACAGGGCTAGTCGCGTGTGAAACTCCCCGCGAACCCCAGAAATACACGTACCCCGCTCGCACAGGTCCAATCGCGGGTGAAACACCCTGCAAAAACCTCAGGAATACACGTACCCCGCTCGCACAGGCCCAATCGCGTGTGAAACTCCCCGCGAACCCCTGAAATACACGGACCCCGCTCGCACAGGCCCAATCGCGTGTGAAACTCCCAGCGAACCCCAGAAATACACATACCCCGCTCGCACAGGCCCAATCGCGTGTGAAACTCCCCACGAACCCCAGTAATACACGTACCCCGCTTGCACAGGGCCAGTCGCGTGTGAAACTCCCCACGAACCCCAGGAATACACGTACCCCGCTCGCACAGAGCCAAGCACGTGTGAAACTCCCCGCGAATCCCTGAAATACACGGACCCCGCTCGCACAGGCCCAATCGCGTGTGAAACTCCCCGAGAACCCCAGAAATACACATATCCCGCTCGCACAGACCCAATCGCGTGTGAAACTCCCCACGAACCCCAGAAAAACATGTACCCCGCTCGCACAGGCCCAATTGCGTGTTAAACTCTCCGCAAACCCCAGAAATACACGTACCCCGCTCGCACAGGCCCAATCGCGTGTGAAACTCCCTGAGAAAACCCCAGGAATACACGTACCCAGCTCGCACAGGCCCAATCGCGTGTGAATCTCCCCGCGAACCCCTGAAATACACGGACCCCGCTCGCACAGGCCCAATCGCGTGTGAAACTCCCTGCGAACCCCAGAAATACACATACCCCACTCGCACAGGCCCAATCGCGTGTGAAACTCCCCACGAACTCCAGTAATACACGTACCCTGCTTGCACAGGGCCAGTTGCGTGTCAAATTCCCCGCGAACCCCAGAAATACACGGACCCCGCTCACACAGGCCCAATCGCATGTGACACTCCCCGCGAACCCCAGTAATTCATGTACCCCACTCGCACAGGGCCAGTCGCGTGTGAAACTCCCTGCGAACCCCAGTTATACACATACCCCGCTCGCACAGAGCTAATCGCGTGTGAGACTTCCCGCGAACCCCAGTAATACACGTACCCCGCTCGCACAGGGCCAGTCGCGTGTGAAACTCCCCGCGAACCCCAGAAATACACATACCCCGCTCGCACAGGCCCAATCGTGTCTGAAACTCCCCGCGATAACCCCAGGAATACACGTACCCCGCTCGCACAGAGCCAAGCACGTGTGAAACTCCCCGCGAATCCCTGAAATACACGGACCCCGCTCGCACAGGCCCAATCGCGTGTGAAACTCCCCGCGAACCCCAGAAATACACATACCCCGCTCGCACAGGCCCAATCGCGTGTGAAACTCCCCACGAACCCCAGAAAAACATGTACCCCACTCGCACAGGCCCAATTGCGTGTGAAACTCTCTGCAAACCCCAGAAATACACGTACCCCGCTCGCACAGGCCCAATCGCGTGTGAAACTCCCCACAAACCCCAGTAATACATGTACCCCGCTCGCACAGGGTCAGTCGCATGTGAAACTCCCCGCGAACCCCAGTTATACACGTACCCCGCTCGCACAGGGTCAGTCGCATGTGAAACTCCTCGCGAACCCATTTATACACGTACCCCGCTCGCACAGAGCCAATCGCGTGTGGAACTCCCCGCGAACCGCAGTAATACACGTACCCCGCTCGCACAGGGCTAGTCGCGTGTGAAACTCCCCGCGAACCCCAGAAATACACGTACCCCACTCGCACAGGCCCAATCGCGTGTGAAACTCCCTGAGAAAACCCCAGGAATACACGTACCCCGCTCGCACAGGCCCAATCGCGTGTGAAACTCCCCGCGAACCCCAAATACACGGACCCCACTCGCACAGGCCCAATCGCGTGTGAAACTCCCTGCGAACCCCAGAAATACACATACCCCACTCGCACAGGCCCAATCGTGTGTGAAACTCCCCACGAACCCCAGTAATACACGTACCCTGCTTGCACAGGGCCAGTCGCGTGTGAAACTCCCCGCGAACCCCAGAAATACACGTATCCTGCTCGCGCAGGCCCAATCGCGTGTGAAACTCCCCGCGAAAACCCCAGGAATACACGTACCCCGCTCGCACAGAGCCAAGCACGTGTGAAACTCCCCGCGAATCCCTGAAATACACGGACCCCGCTCACACAGGCCCAATCGCATGTGAAACTCCCCGCGAACCCCAGTAATCCATGTACCCCACTCGCACAGGGCCAGTCGCGTGTGAAACGCCCTGCGAACCCCAGTTATACATGTACCCTGCTCGCACAGAGCTAATCGCGTGTGAGACTCCCCGCGAACCCCAGTAATACACCTACCCCGCTCGCACAGGGCCAGTCGCGTGTGAAACTCCCCACGAACCCCAGAAATACACGTACCCCGCTCGCACAGAGCTAATCGCGTGTGAGACTCCCCGCGAACCCCAGTAATACACGTACCCCGCTCGCACAGAGCCAATCGCGTGTGAAACTCCCCGCGAACCCCAGAAATACAAGTACCCCGCTCGCACAGGCCCAATCGCGTGTGAAACTCCCTGAGAAAACCCCAGGAATACACGTACCCCGCTCGCACAGGCCCAATCGTGTGTGAAACTCCCCGCGAACCCCAAATACACGGACCCCGCTCGCACAGGCCCAATCACGTGTGAAACTCCATGCGAACCCCAGAAATACACATACCCCACTCGCACAGGCCCAATCGCGTGTGAAACTCCCCACGAACCCCAGTAATACACGTACCCTGCTTGCACAGGGCCAATCGCGTGTGAAACTCCCCGCGAACCCCAGAAATACACATATCCCGCTCGCACAGGCCCAATCGCGTGTGAAACTCCCCGCGAAAACCCCAGGAATACACGTACCCCGCTCGCACAGAGCCAAGCACGTGTGAAACTCCCCGCGAATCCCTGAAATACACGGACCCCGCTCACACAGGCCCAATCGCATGTGAAACTCCCCGCGAACCCCAGTAATTCATGTACCCCACTCGCACAGGGCCAGTCGCGTGTGAAACTCCCTGCGAACCCCAGTTATACACATACCCCGCTCGCACAGAGCTAATCGCGTGTGAGACTTCCCGCGAACCCCAGTAATACACGTACCCCGCTCGCACAGGGCCAGTCGCGTGTGAAACTCCCCGCGAACCCCAGAAATACACATACCCCGCTCGCACAGGCCCAATCGTGTCTGAAACTCCCCGCGATAACCCCAGGAATACACGGACCCCGCTCGCACAGAGCCAAGCACGTGTGAAACTCCCCGCGAATCCCTGAAATACACGGACCCCGCTCGCACAGGCCCAATCGCGTGTGAAACTCCCCGCGAACCCCAGAAATACACATACCCCGCTCGCACAGGCCCAATCGCGTGTGAAACTCCCCACGAACCCCAGAAAAACATGTACCCCACTCGCACAGGCCCAATTGCGTGTGAAACTCTCTGCAAACCCCAGAAATACACGTACCCCGCTCGCACAGGCCCAATCGCGTGTGAAACTCCCCACAAACCCCAGTAATACATGTACCCCGCTCGCACAGGGTCAGTCGCATGTGAAACTCCCCGCGAACCCCAGTTATACACGTACCCCGCTCGCACAGGGTCAGTCGCATGTGAAACTCCTCGCGAACCCATTTATACACGTACCCCGCTCGCACAGAGCCAATCGCGTGTGGAACTCCCCGCGAACCGCAGTAATACACGTACCCCGCTCGCACAGGGCTAGTCGCGTGTGAAACTCCCCGCGAACCCCAGAAATACACGTACCCCACTCGCACAGGCCCAATCGCGTGTGAAACTCCCTGAGAAAACCCCAGGAATACACGTACCCCGCTCGCACAGGCCCAATCGCGTGTGAAACTCCCCGCGAACCCCAAATACACGGACCCCACTCGCACAGGCCCAATCGCGTGTGAAACTCCCTGCGAACCCCAGAAATACACATACCCCACTCGCACAGGCCCAATCGTGTGTGAAACTCCCCACGAACCCCAGTAATACACGTACCCTGCTTGCACAGGGCCAGTCGCGTGTGAAACTCCCCGCGAACCCCAGAAATACACGTATCCTGCTCGCGCAGGCCCAATCGCGTGTGAAACTCCCCGCGAAAACCCCAGGAATACACGTACCCCGCTCGCACAAAGCCAAGCACGTGTGAAACTCCCCGCGAATCCCTGAAATACACGGACCCCGCTCACACAGGCCCAATCGCATGTGAAACTCCCCGCGAACCCCAGTAATCCATGTACCCCACTCGCACAGGGCCAGTCGCGTGTGAAACGCCCTGCGAACCCCAGTTATACATGTACCCTGCTCGCACAGAGCTAATCGCGTGTGAGACTCCCCGCGAACCCCAGTAATACACCTACCCCGCTCGCACAGGGCCAGTCGCGTGTGAAACTCCCCACGAACCCCAGAAATACACGTACCCCGCTCGCACAGAGCTAATCGCGTGTGAGACTCCCCGCGAACCCCAGTAATACACGTACCCCGCTCGCACAGAGCCAATCGCGTGTGAAACTCCCCGCGAACCCCAGAAATACAAGTACCCCGCTCGCACAGGCCCAATCGCGTGTGAAACTCCCTGAGAAAACCCCAGGAATACACGTACCCCGCTCGCACAGGCCCAATCGTGTGTGAAACTCCCCGCGAACCCCAAATACACGGACCCCGCTCGCACAGGCCCAATCGCGTGTGAAACTCCATGCGAACCCCAGAAATACACATACCCCACTCGCACAGGCCCAATCGCGTGTGAAACTCCCCACGAACCCCAGTAATACACGTACCCTGCTTGCACAGGGCCAATCGCGTGTGAAACTCCCCGCGAACCCCAGAAATACACATATCCCGCTCGCACAGGCCCAATCGCGTGTGAAACTCCCCGCGAAAACCCCAGGAATACACGTACCCCGCTCGCACAGAGCCAAGCACGTCTGAAACTCCCCGCGAATCCCTGAAATACACGGACCCCGCTCACACAGGCCCAATCGCATGTTAAACTCCCCGCGAACCCCAGTCTTCCATGTACCCCACTCGCACAGGGCCAGTCGCGTGTGAAACTCCCCGCGAACCCCAGTTATACACGTACCCTGCTCGCACAGGCCCAATCGCGTGTGAAACTCCCCACGAACCCCAGAAAAACATGTACCCCGCTCGCACAGGCCCAATTGCGTGTGAAACTCTCCGCAAACCCCAGAAATACACGTACCCCGCTCGCACAGGCCCAATCGCATGTGAAACTCCCCACAAACCCCAGTAATACATGTACCCCGCTCGCACAGGGTCAGTCGCATGTGAAACTCCCCGCGAACCCCAGTTATACACGTACCCCGCTCGCACAGGGTCAGTCGCATGTGAAACTCCTCGCGAACCCAGTTATACACGTACCCCGCTCGCACAGAGCCAATCGCGTGTGGAACTCCCCGCGAACCGCAGTAATACACGTACCCCGCTCGCACAGGGCCAGTCGCGTGTGAAACTCCCCGCGAACCCCAGAAATACACATATCCCGCTCGCACAGGCCCAATCGCGTGTGAAACTCCCCGCGAAAACCCCAGGAATACACGTACCCCGCTCGCACAGAGCCAAGCACGTGTGAAACTCCCCGCGAATCCCTGAAATGCACGGACCCCGCTCACACAGGCCCAATCGCATGTGAAACTCCCCGCGAACCCCAGTAATCCATGTACCCCACTCGCACAGGGCCAGTCGCGTGTGAAACTCCCCGCGAACCCCAGAAATACACGTACCCCACTCGCACAGGCCCAATCGCGTGTGAAACTCCCTGAGAAAACCCCAGGAATACACGTACCCCGCTCGCACAGGCCCAATCGCGTGTGAAACTCCCCGCGAACCCCAGTAATAAACGTACCCTGCTTGCACAGGGCCAGTCGCGTGTGAAACTCCCCGCGAACCCCAGAAATACACGTATCCTGCTCGCGCAGGCCCAATCGCGTGTGAAACTCCCCGCGAAAACCCCAGGAATACACGTACCCCGCTCGCACAGAGCCAAGCACGTGTGAAACTCCCTTCGAACCCCAGTTATACACGTACCCCGCTCGCACAGAGCTAATCGCGTGTGAGACTCCCCGCGAACCCCAGTAATACACGTACCCCGCTCGCACAGGGCCAGTCGCGTGTGAAACTCCCCACGAACCCCAGAAATACACGTACCCCGCTCGCACAGAGCTAATCGCGTGTGAGACTCCCCGCGAACCCCAGTAATACACGTACCCCGCTCGCACAGAGCCAATCGCGTGTGGAACTCCCCGCGAACCGCAGTAATACACGTACACCGCTCGCACAGGGCTAGTCGCGTGTGAAACTCCCCGCGAACCCCAGAAATACACGTACCCCGCTCGCACAGGCCCAATCGCGTGTGAAACTCCCTGAGAAAACCCCAGGAATACACGTACCCCGCTCGCACAGGCCCAATCGTGTGTGAAACTCCCCGCAAACCCCAAATACACGGACCCCGCTCGCACAGGCCCAATCGCGTGTGAAACTCCATGCGAACCCCAGAAATACACATACCCCACTCGCACAGGCCCAATCGCGTGTGAAACTCCCCACGAACCCAAGTAATACACGTACCCTGCTTGCACAGGGCCAGTCGCGTGTGAAACTCCCCGCGAACCCCAGAAATACACATATCCCGCTCGCACAGGCCCAATCGCGTGTGAAACTCCCCGCGAAAACCCCAGGAATATACGTACCCCGCTCGCACAGAGCCAAGCACGTGTGAAACTCCCCGCGAATCCCTGAAATACACGGACCCCGCTCACACAGGCCCAATCGCATGTGAAACTCCCCGCGAACCCCAGTAATCCATGTACCCCACTCGCACAGGGCCAGTCGCGTGTGAAACTCCCCGCGAACCCCAGTTATACACGTACCCCGCTCGCACAGGCCCAATCGCGTGTGAAACTCCCCACGAACCCCAGAAAAACATGTACCCCGCTCGCACAGGCCCAATTGCGTGTGAAACTCTCCGCAAACCCCAGAAATACACGTACCCCGTTCGCACAGGCCCAATCGCGTGTGAAACTCCCCACAAACCCCAGTAATACATGTACCCCGCTCGCACAGGGTCAGTCACATGTGAAACTCCCCGCGAACCCCAGTTATACACGTACCCCGCTCGCACAGGGTCAGTCGCATGTGAAACTCCTCGCGAACCCAGTTATACACGTACCCCGCTCGCACAGAGCCAATCGCGTGTGGAACTCCCCGCGAACCGCAGTAATACACGTACCCCGCTCGCACAGGGCTAGTCGCGTGTGAAACTCCCCGCGAACCCCAGAAATACACGTACCCCGCTCGCACAGGCCCAATCGCGTGTGAAACTCCCTGAGAAAACCCCAGGAATACACGTACCCCGCTCGCACAGGCCCAATCGCGTGTGAAACTCCCCGCGAACCCCAAATACACGGACCCCGCTCGCACAGGCCCAATCGCGTGTGAAACTCCCTGCGAACCCCAGAAATACACATACCCCACTCGCACAGGCCCAATCGCGTGTGAAACTCCCCACGAACCCCAGTAATACACGTACCCTGCTTGCACAGGGCCAGTCGCGTGTGAAACTCCCCGCGATCCCCAGAAATACACGTATCCTGCTCGCGCAGGCCCAATCGCGTGTGAAACTCCCCGCGAAAACCCCAGGAATACACGTACCCCGCTCGCACAGAGCCAAGCACGTGTGAAACTCCCCGTGAATCCCTGAAATACACGGACCCCGCTCACACAGGCCCAATCGCATGTGAAACTCCCCGCGAACCCCAGTAATCCATGTACCCCACTCGCACAGGGCCAGTCGCGTGTGAAACTCCCTGCGAACCCCAGTTATACACGTACCCCGCTCGCACAGAGCTAATCGCGTGTGAGACTCCCCGCGAACCCCAGTAATACACGTACCCCGCTCGCACAGGGCCAGTCGCGTGTGAAACTCCCCACGAACCCCAGAAATACACGTACCCCGCTCGCACAGAGCTAATCGCGTGTGAGACTCCCCGCGAACCCCAGTAATACACGTACCCCGCTCGCACAGAGCCAATCGCGTGTGGAACTCCCCGCGAACCGCAGTAATACACGTACCCCGCTCGCACAGGGCTAGTCGCGTGTGAAACTCCCCGCGAACCCCAGAAATACAAGTACCCCGCTCGCACAGGCCCAATCGCGTGTGAAACTCCCTGAGAAAACCCCAGGAATACACGTACCACGCTCGCACAGGCCCAATCGTGTGTGAAACTCCCCGCGAACCCCAAATACACGGACCCCGTTCGCACAGGCCCAATCGCGTGTGAAACTCCATGCGAACCCCAGAAATACACATACCCCACTCGCACAGGCCCAATCGCGTGTGAAACTCCCCACGAACCCCAGTAATACACGTACCCTGCTTGCACAGGGCCAGTCGCGTGTGAAACTCCCCGCGAACCCCAGAAATACACATATCCCGCTCGCACAGGCCCAATCGCGTGTGAAACTCCCCGCGAAAACCCCAGGAATACACGTACCCCGCTCGCACAGAGCCAAGCACGTGTGAAACTCCCCGCGAATCCCTGAAATACACGGACCCCGCTCACACAGGCCCAATCGCATGTGAAACTCCCCGCGAACCCCAGTAATCCATGTAACCCACTCGCACAGGGCCAGTCGCGTGTGAAACTCCCCGCGAACCCCAGTTATACACGTACCCCGCTTGCACAGGCCCAATTGCGTGTGAAACTCCCCACGAACCCCAGAAAAACATGTACCCCGCTCGCACAGGCCCAATTGCGTGTGAAACTCTCCGCAAACCCCAGAAATACACGTACCCCGCTCGCACAGGCCCAATCGCGTGTGAAACTCCCCACAAACCCCAGTAATACATGTACCCCGCTCGCACAGGGTCAGTCCCATGTGAAACTCCCCGCGAACCCCAGTTATACACGTACCCCGCTCGCACAGGGTCAGTCGCATGTGAAACTCCTCGCGAACCCAGTTATACACGTACCCCGCTCGCACAGAGCCAATCGCGTGTGGAACTCCCCGCGAACCGCAGTAATACATGTACCCCGCTCGCACAGGGCTAGTCGCGTGTGAAACTCCCTGCGAACCCCAGAAATACACGTACCCCGCTCGCACAGGCCCAATCGCGTGTGAAACTCCCTGAGAAAACCCCAGGAATACACGTACCCCGCTCGCACAGGCCCAATCGCGTGTGAAACTCCCCGCGAACCCCAAATACACGGACCCCGCTCGCACAGGCCCAATCGCGTGTGAAACTCCCTGCAAACCCCAGAAATACACATACCCCACTCGCACAGGCCCAATCGCGTGTGAAACTCCCCACGAACCCCAGTAATACACGTACCCTGCTTGCACAGGGCCAGTCGCGTGTGAAACTCCCCGCGAACCCCAGAAATACACGTATCCTGCTCGCGCAGGCCCAATCGCGTGTGAAACTCCCCGCGAAAACCCCAGGAATACACGTACCCCGCTCGCACAGGGCCAGTCGCGTGTGAAACTCCCTGCAAACCCCAGTTATACACGTACCCCGCTCGCACAGGGCCAGTCGCGTGTGAAACTCCCCACGAACCCCAGAAATACACGTACCCCGCTCGCACAGAGCTAATCGCGTGTGAGACTCCCCGCGAACCCCAGTAATACACGTACCCCGCTCGCACAGAGCCAATCGCGTGTGGAACTCCCTGCAAACCGCAGTAATACACGTACCCTGCTCGCACAGGGCTAGTCGCGTGTGAAACTCCCCGCGAACCCCAGAAATACACGTACCCCGCTCGCACAGGCCCAATCGTGTGTGAAACTCCCTGAGAAAACCCCAGGAATACACGTACCCCGCTCGCACAGGCCCAATCGCGTGTGAAACTCCCGCGAACCCCAAATACACGGACCCCGCTCGCACAGGCCCAATCGCGTGTGAAACTCCCTGCGAACCCCAGAAATACACATACCCCACTCGCACAGGCCCAATCGCGTGTGAAACTCCCCACGAACCCCAGTAATACACGTACCCTGCTTGCACAGGGCCAGTCGCGTGTGAAACTCCCCGCGAACCCCAGAAATACACATATCCCGCTCGCATAGGCCCAATCGCGTGTGAAACTCCCCGCGAAAACCCCAGGAATACACGTACCCCGCTCGCACAGAGCCAAGCACGTGTGAAACTCCCCGCGAATCCCTGAAATGCACGGACCCCGCTCACACAGGCCCAATCGCATGTGAAACTCCCCGCGAACCCCAGTAATCCATGTACCCCACTCGCACAGGGCCAGTCGCGTGTGAAACTCCCCGCGAACCCCAGAAATACACGTACCCCACTCGCACAGGCCCAATCGCGTGTGAAACTCCCTGAGAAAACCCCAGGAATACACGTACCCCGCTCGCACAGGCCCAATCGCGTGTGAAACTCCCCGCGAACCCCAAATACACGGACCCCGCTCGCACAGGCCCAATCGCGTGTGAAACTCCCTGCGAACCCCAGAAATACACATACCCCACTCGCACAGGCCCAATCGCGTGTGAAACTCCCCACGAACCCCAGTAATACACGTACCCTGCTTGCACAGGGCCAGTCGCGTGTGAAACTCCCCGCGAACCCCAGAAATACACGTATCCTGCTCGCGCAGGCCCAATCGCGTGTGAAACTCCCCGCGAAAACCCCAGGAATACACGTACCCCGCTCGCACAGAGGCAAGCACGTGTGAAACTCCCCGCGAATCCCTGAAATACACGGACCCCGCTCACACAGGCCCAATCGCATGTGAAACTCCCCGCGAACCCCAGTAATCCATGTACCCCACTCGCACAGGGCCAGTCGCGTGTGAAACTCCCTGCGAACCCCAGTTATACACGTACCCCGCTCGCACAGAGTTAATCGCGTGTGAGACTCCCCGCGAACCCCAGTAATACACGTACCCCGCTCGCACAGGGCCAGTCGCGTGTGAAACTCCCCACGAACCCCAGAAATACACGTACCCCGCTCGCACAGAGCTAATCGCGTGTGAGACTCCCCGCGAACCCCAGTAATACACGTACCCCGCTCGCACAGAGCCAATCGCGTGTGGAACTCCCCGCGAACCCCAGTTATACACGTACCCCGCTTGCACAGGCCCAATTGCGTGTGAAACTCCCCACGAACCCCAGAAAAACATGTACCCCGCTCGCACAGGCCCAATTGCGTGTGAAACTCTCCGCAAACCCCAGAAATACACGTACCCCGCTCGCACAGGCCCAATCGCGTGTGAAACTCCCCACAAACTCCAGTAATACATGTACCCCGCTCGCACAGGGTCAGTCGCATGTGAAACTCCCCGCGAACCCCAGTTATACACGTACCCCGCTCGCACAGGGTCAGTCGCATGTGAAACTCCTCGCGAACCCATTTATACACGTACCCCGCTCGCACAGAGCCAATCGCGTGTGGAACTCCCCGCGAACCGCAGTAATACACGTACCCCGCTCGCACAGGGCTAGTCGCGTGTGAAACTCCCCGCGAACCCCAGAAATACACGTACCCCACTCGCACAGGCCCAATCGCGTGTGAAACTCCCTGAGAAAACCCCAGGAATACACGTACCCCGCTCGCACAGGCCCAATCGCGTGTGAAACTCCCCGCGAACCCCAAATACACGGACCCCACTCGCACAGGCCCAATCGCGTGTGAAACTCCCTGCGAACCCCAGAAATACACATACCCCACTCGCACAGGCCCAATCGTGTGTGAAACTCCCCACGAACCCCAGTAATACACGTACCCTGCTTGCACAGGGCCAGTCGCGTGTGAAACTCCCCGCGAACCCCAGAAATACACGTATCCTGCTCGCGCAGGCCCAATCGCGTGTGAAACTCCCCGCGAAAACCCCAGGAATACACGTACCCCGCTCGCACAGAGCCAAGCACGTGTGAAACTCCCCGCGAATCCCTGAAATACACGGACCCCGCTCACACAGGCCCAATCGCATGTGAAACTCCCCGCGAACCCCAGTAATCCATGTACCCCACTCGCACAGGGCCAGTCGCGTGTGAAACGCCCTGCGAACCCCAGTTATACATGTACCCTGCTCGCACAGAGCTAATCGCGTGTGAGACTCCCCGCGAACCCCAGTAATACACCTACCCCGCTCGCACAGGGCCAGTCGCGTGTGAAACTCCCCACGAACCCCAGAAATACACGTACCCCGCTCGCACAGAGCTAATCGCGTGTGAGACTCCCCGCGAACCCCAGTAATACACGTACCCCGCTCGCACAGAGCCAATCGCGTGTGAAACTCCCCGCGAACCCCAGAAATACAAGTACCCCGCTCGCACAGGCCCAATCGCGTGTGAAACTCCCTGAGAAAACCCCAGGAATACACGTACCCCGCTCGCACAGGCCCAATCGTGTGTGAAACTCCCCGCGAACCCCAAATACACGGACCCCGCTCGCACAGGCCCAATCGCGTGTGAAACTCCATGCGAACCCCAGAAATACACATACCCCACTCGCACAGGCCCAATCGCGTGTGAAACTCCCCACGAACCCCAGTAATACACGTACCCTGCTTGCACAGGGCCAATCGCGTGTGAAACTCCCCGCGAACCCCAGAAATACACATATCCCGCTCGCACAGGCCCAATCGCGTGTGAAACTCCCCGCGAAAACCCCAGGAATACACGTACCCCGCTCGCACAGAGCCAAGCACGTGTGAAACTCCCCGCGAATCCCTGAAATACACGGACCCCGCTCACACAGGCCCAATCGCATGTGAAACTCCCCGCGAACCCCAGTAATTCATGTACCCCACTCGCACAGGGCCAGTCGCGTGTGAAACTCCCTGCGAACCCCAGTTATACACATACCCCGCTCGCACAGAGCTAATCGCGTGTGAGACTTCCCGCGAACCCCAGTAATACACGTACCCCGCTCGCACAGGGCCAGTCGCGTGTGAAACTCCCCGCGAACCCCAGAAATACACATACCCCGCTCGCACAGGCCCAATCGTGTCTGAAACTCCCCGCGATAACCCCAGGAATACACGTACCCCGCTCGCACAGAGCCAAGCACGTGTGAAACTCCCCGCGAATCCCTGAAATACACGGACCCCGCTCGCACAGGCCCAATCGCGTGTGAAACTCCCCGCGAACCCCAGAAATACACATACCCCGCTCGCACAGGCCCAATCGCGTGTGAAACTCCCCACGAACCCCAGAAAAACATGTACCCCACTCGCACAGGCCCAATTGCGTGTGAAACTCTCTGCAAACCCCAGAAATACACGTACCCCGCTCGCACAGGCCCAATCGCGTGTGAAACTCCCCACAAACCCCAGTAATACATGTACCCCGCTCGCACAGGGTCAGTCGCATGTGAAACTCCCCGCGAACCCCAGTTATACACGTACCCCGCTCGCACAGGGTCAGTCGCATGTGAAACTCCTCGCGAACCCATTTATACACGTACCCCGCTCGCACAGAGCCAATCGCGTGTGGAACTCCCCGCGAACCGCAGTAATACACGTACCCCGCTCGCACAGGGCTAGTCGCGTGTGAAACTCCCCGCGAACCCCAGAAATACACGTACCCCACTCGCACAGGCCCAATCGCGTGTGAAACTCCCTGAGAAAACCCCAGGAATACACGTACCCCGCTCGCACAGGCCCAATCGCGTGTGAAACTCCCCGCGAACCCCAAATACACGGACCCCACTCGCACAGGCCCAATCGCGTGTGAAACTCCCTGCGAACCCCAGAAATACACATACCCCACTCGCACAGGCCCAATCGTGTGTGAAACTCCCCACGAACCCCAGTAATACACGTACCCTGCTTGCACAGGGCCAGTCGCGTGTGAAACTCCCCGCGAACCCCAGAAATACACGTATCCTGCTCGCGCAGGCCCAATCGCGTGTGAAACTCCCCGCGAAAACCCCAGGAATACACGTACCCCGCTCGCACAAAGCCAAGCACGTGTGAAACTCCCCGCGAATCCCTGAAATACACGGACCCCGCTCACACAGGCCCAATCGCATGTGAAACTCCCCGCGAACCCCAGTAATCCATGTACCCCACTCGCACAGGGCCAGTCGCGTGTGAAACGCCCTGCGAACCCCAGTTATACATGTACCCTGCTCGCACAGAGCTAATCGCGTGTGAGACTCCCCGCGAACCCCAGTAATACACCTACCCCGCTCGCACAGGGCCAGTCGCGTGTGAAACTCCCCACGAACCCCAGAAATACACGTACCCCGCTCGCACAGAGCTAATCGCGTGTGAGACTCCCCGCGAACCCCAGTAATACACGTACCCCGCTCGCACAGAGCCAATCGCGTGTGAAACTCCCCGCGAACCCCAGAAATACAAGTACCCCGCTCGCACAGGCCCAATCGCGTGTGAAACTCCCTGAGAAAACCCCAGGAATACACGTACCCCGCTCGCACAGGCCCAATCGTGTGTGAAACTCCCCGCGAACCCCAAATACACGGACCCCGCTCGCACAGGCCCAATCGCGTGTGAAACTCCATGCGAACCCCAGAAATACACATACCCCACTCGCACAGGCCCAATCGCGTGTGAAACTCCCCACGAACCCCAGTAATACACGTACCCTGCTTGCACAGGGCCAATCGCGTGTGAAACTCCCCGCGAACCCCAGAAATACACATATCCCGCTCGCACAGGCCCAATCGCGTGTGAAACTCCCCGCGAAAACCCCAGGAATACACGTACCCCGCTCGCACAGAGCCAAGCACGTCTGAAACTCCCCGCGAATCCCTGAAATACACGGACCCCGCTCACACAGGCCCAATCGCATGTTAAACTCCCCGCGAACCCCAGTCTTCCATGTACCCCACTCGCACAGGGCCAGTCGCGTGTGAAACTCCCCGCGAACCCCAGTTATACACGTACCCTGCTCGCACAGGCCCAATCGCGTGTGAAACTCCCCACGAACCCCAGAAAAACATGTACCCCGCTCGCACAGGCCCAATTGCGTGTGAAACTCTCCGCAAACCCCAGAAATACACGTACCCCGCTCGCACAGGCCCAATCGCATGTGAAACTCCCCACAAACCCCAGTAATACATGTACCCCGCTCGCACAGGGTCAGTCGCATGTGAAACTCCCCGCGAACCCCAGTTATACACGTACCCCGCTCGCACAGGGTCAGTCGCATCTGAAACTCCTCGCGAACCCAGTTATACACGTACCCCGCTCGCACAGAGCCAATCGCGTGTGGAACTCCCCGCGAACCGCAGTAATACACGTACCCCGCTCGCACAGGGCCAGTCGCGTGTGAAACTCCCCGCGAACCCCAGAAATACACATATCCCGCTCGCACAGGCCCAATCGCGTGTGAAACTCCCCGCGAAAACCCCAGGAATACACGTACCCCGCTCGCACAGAGCCAAGCACGTGTGAAACTCCCCGCGAATCCCTGAAATGCACGGACCCCGCTCACACAGGCCCAATCGCATGTGAAACTCCCCGCGAACCCCAGTAATCCATGTACCCCACTCGCACAGGGCCAGTCGCGTGTGAAACTCCCCGCGAACCCCAGAAATACACGTACCCCACTCGCACAGGCCCAATCGCGTGTGAAACTCCCTGAGAAAACCCCAGGAATACACGTACCCCGCTCGCACAGGCCCAATCGCGTGTGAAACTCCCCGCGAACCCCAGTAATAAACGTACCCTGCTTGCACAGGGCCAGTCGCGTGTGAAACTCCCCGCGAACCCCAGAAATACACGTATCCTGCTCGCGCAGGCCCAATCGCGTGTGAAACTCCCCGCGAAAACCCCAGGAATACACGTACCCCGCTCGCACAGAGCCAAGCACGTGTGAAACTCCCTTCGAACCCCAGTTATACACGTACCCCGCTCGCACAGAGCTAATCGCGTGTGAGACTCCCCGCGAACCCCAGTAATACACGTACCCCGCTCGCACAGGGCCAGTCGCGTGTGAAACTCCCCACTAACCCCAGAAATACACGTACCCCGCTCGCACAGAGCTAATCGCGTGTGAGACTCCCCGCGAACCCCAGTAATACACGTACCCCGCTCGCACAGAGCCAATCGCGTGTGGAACTCCCCGCGAACCGCAGTAATACACGTACACCGCTCGCACAGGGCTAGTCGCGTGTGAAACTCCCCGCGAACCCCAGAAATACACGTACCCCGCTCGCACAGGCCCAATCGCGTGTGAAACTCCCTGAGAAAACCCCAGGAATACACGTACCCCGCTCGCACAGGCCCAATCGTGTGTGAAACTCCCCGCAAACCCCAAATACACGGACCCCGCTCGCACAGGCCCAATCGCGTGTGAAACTCCATGCGAACCCCAGAAATACACATACCCCACTCGCACAGGCCCAATCGCGTGTGAAACTCCCCACGAACCCAAGTAATACACGTACCCTGCTTGCACAGGGCCAGTCGCGTGTGAAACTCCCCGCGAACCCCAGAAATACACATATCCCGCTCGCACAGGCCCAATCGCGTGTGAAACTCCCCGCGAAAACCCCAGGAATATACGTACCCCGCTCGCACAGAGCCAAGCACGTGTGAAACTCCCCGCGAATCCCTGAAATACACGGACCCCGCTCACACAGGCCCAATCGCATGTGAAACTCCCCGCGAACCCCAGTAATCCATGTACCCCACTCGCACAGGGCCAGTCGCGTGTGAAACTCCCCGCGAACCCCAGTTATACACGTACCCCGCTCGCACAGGCCCAATCGCGTGTGAAACTCCCCACAAACCCCAGAAAAACATGTACCCCGCTCGCACAGGCCCAATTGCGTGTGAAACTCTCCGCAAACCCCAGAAATACACGTACCCCGTTCGCACAGGCCCAATCGCGTGTGAAACTCCCCACAAACCCCAGTAATACATGTACCCCGCTCGCACAGGGTCAGTCACATGTGAAACTCCCCGCGAACCCCAGTTATACACGTACCCCGCTCGCACAGGGTCAGTCGCATGTGAAACTCCTCGCGAACCCAGTTATACACGTAGCCCGCTCGCACACAGCCAATCGCGTGTGGAACTCCCCGCGAACCGCAGTAATACACGTACCCCGCTCGCACAGGGCTAGTCGCGTGTGAAACTCCCCGCGAACCCCAGAAATACACGTACCCCGCTCGCACAGGCCCAATCGCGTGTGAAACTCCCTGAGAAAACCCCAGGAATACACGTACCCCGCTCGCACAGGCCCAATCGCGTGTGAAACTCCCCGCGAACCCCAAATACACGGACCCCGCTCGCACAGGCCCAATCGCGTGTGAAACTCCCTGCGAACCCCAGAAATACACATACCCCACTCGCACAGGCCCAATCGCGTGTGAAACTCCCCACGAACCCCAGTAATACACGTACCCTGCTTGCACAGGGCCAGTCGCGTGTGAAACTCCCTGCGATCCCCAGAAATACACGTATCCTGCTCGCGCAGGCCCAATCGCGTGTGAAACTCCCCGCGAAAACCCCAGGAATACACGTACCCCGCTCGCACAGAGCCAAGCACGTGTGAAACTCCCCGTGAATCCCTGAAATACACGGACCCCGCTCACACAGGCCCAATCGCATGTGAAACTCCCCGCGAACCCCAGTAATCCATGTACCCCACTCGCACAGGGCCAGTCGCGTGTGAAACTCCCTGCGAACCCCAGTTATACACGTACCCCGCTCGCACAGAGCTAATCGCGTGTGAGACTCCCCGCGAACCCCAGTAATACACGTACCCCGCTCGCACAGGGCCAGTCGTGTGTGAAACTCCCCACGAACCCCAGAAATACACGTACCCCGCTCGCACAGAGCTAATCGCGTGTGAGACTCCCCGCGAACCCCAGTAATACACGTACCCCGCTCGCACAGAGCCAATCGCGTGTGGAACTCCCCGCGAACCGCAGTAATACACGTACCCCGCTCGCACAGGGCTAGTCGCGTGTGAAACTCCCCGCGAACCCCAGAAATACAAGTACCCCGCTCGCACAGGCCCAATCGCGTGTGAAACTCCCTGAGAAAACCCCAGGAATACACGTACCACGCTCGCACAGGCCCAATCGTGTGTGAAACTCCCCGCGAACCCCAAATACACGGACCCCGTTCGCACAGGCCCAATCGCGTGTGAAACTCCATGCGAACCCCAGAAATACACATACCCCACTCGCACAGGCCCAATCGCGTGTGAAACTCCCCACGAACCCCAGTAATACACGTACCCTGCTTGCACAGGGCCAGTCGCGTGTGAAACTCCCCGCGAACCCCAGAAATACACATATCCCGCTCGCACAGGCCCAATCGCGTGTGAAACTCCCCGCGAAAACCCCAGGAATACACGTACCCCGCTCGCACAGAGCCAAGCACGTGTGAAACTCCCCGCGAATCCCTGAAATACACGGACCCCGCTCACACAGGCCCAATCGCATGTGAAACTCCCCGCGAACCCCAGTAATCCATGTAACCCACTCGCACAGGGCCAGTCGCGTGTGAAACTCCCCGCGAACCCCAGTTATACACGTACCTCGCTTGCACAGGCCCAATTGCGTGTGAAACTCCCCACGAACCCCAGAAAAACATGTACCCCGCTCGCACAGGCCCAATTGCGTGTGAAACTCTCCGCAAACCCCAGAAATACACGTACCCCGCTCGCACAGGCCCAATCGCGTGTGAAACTCCCCACAAACCCCAGTAATACATGTACCCCGCTCGCACAGGGTCAGTCCCATGTGAAACTCCCCGCGAACCCCAGTTATACACGTACCCCGCTCGCACAGGGTCAGTCGCATGTGAAACTCCTCGCGAACCCAGTTATACACGTAACCCGCTCGCACAGAGCCAATCGCGTGTGGAACTCCCCGCGAACCGCAGTAATACATGTACCCCGCTCGCACAGGGCTAGTCGCGTGTGAAACTCCCTGCGAACCCCAGAAATACACGTACCCCGCTCGCACAGGCCCAATCGCGTGTGAAACTCCCTGAGAAAACCCCAGGAATACACGTACCCCGCTCGCACAGGCCCAATCGCGTGTGAAACTCCCCGCGAACCCCAAATACACGGACCCCGCTCGCACAGGCCCAATCGCGTGTGAAACTCCCTGCAAACCCCAGAAATACACATACCCCACTCGCACAGGCCCAATCGCGTGTGAAACTCCCCACGAACCCCAGTAATACACGTACCCTGCTTGCACAGGGCCAGTCGCGTGTGAAACTCCCCGCGAACCCCAGAAATACATGTATCCTGCTCGCGCAGGCCCAATCGCGTGTGAAACTCCCCGCGAAAACCCCAGGAATACACGTACCCCGCTCGCACAGGGCCAGTCGCGTGTGAAACTCCCTGCAAACCCCAGTTATACACGTACCCCGCTCGCACAGGGCCAGTCGCGTGTGAAACTCCCCACGAACCCCAGAAATACACGTACCCCGCTCGCACAGAGCTAATCGCGTGTGAGACTCCCCGCGAACCCCAGTAATACACGTACCCCGCTCGCACAGAGCCAATCGCGTGTGGAACTCCCTGCAAACCGCAGTAATACACGTACCCTGCTCGCACAGGGCTAGTCGCGTGTGAAACTCCCCGCGAACCCCAGAAATACACGTACCCCGCTCGCACAGGCCCAATCGTGTGTGAAACTCCCTGAGAAAACCCCAGGAATACACGTACCCCGCTCGCACAGGCCCAATCGCGTGTGAAACTCCCGCGAACCCCAAATACACGGACCCCGCTCGCACAGGCCCAATCGCGTGTGAAACTCCCTGCGAACCCCAGAAATACACATACCCCACTCGCACAGGCCCAATCGCGTGTGAAACTCCCCACGAACCCCAGTAATACACGTACCCTGCTTGCACAGGGCCAGTCGCGTGTGAAACTCCCCGCGAACCCCAGAAATACACATATCCCGCTCGCATAGGCCCAATCGCGTGTGAAACTCCCCGCGAAAACCCCAGGAATACACGTACCCCGCTCGCACAGAGCCAAGCACGTGTGAAACTCCCCGCGAATCCCTGAAATGCACGGACCCCGCTCACACAGGCCCAATCGCATGTGAAACTCCCCGCGAACCCCAGTAATCCATGTACCCCACTCGCACAGGGCCAGTCGCGTGTGAAACTCCCCGCGAACCCCAGAAATACACGTACCCCACTCGCACAGGCCCAATCGCGTGTGAAACTCCCTGAGAAAACCCCAGGAATACACGTACCCCGCTCGCACAGGCCCAATCGCGTGTGAAACTCCCCGCGAACCCCAAATACACGGACCCCGCTCGCACAGGCCCAATCGCGTGTGAAACTCCCTGCGAACCCCAGAAATACACATACCCCACTCGCACAGGCCCAATCGCGTGTGAAACTCCCCACGAACCCCAGTAATACACGTACCCTGCTTGCACAGGGCCAGTCGCGTGTGAAACTCCCCGCGAACCCCAGAAATACACGTATCCTGCTCGCGCAGGCCCAATCGCGTGTGAAACTCCCCGCGAAAACCCCAGGAATACACGTACCCCGCTCGCACAGAGGCAAGCACGTGTGAAACTCCCCGCGAATCCCTGAAATACACGGACCCCGCTCACACAGGCCCAATCGCATGTGAAACTCCCCGCGAACCCCAGTAATCCATGTACCCCACTCGCACAGGGCCAGTCGCGTGTGAAACTCCCCGCGAACCCCAGTAATACACGTACCCCGCTCGCACAGAGCCAATCGCGTGTGGAACTCCCCGCGAACCCCAGTTATACACGTACCCCGCTTGCACAGGCCCAATTGCGTGTGAAACTCCCCACGAACCCCAGAAAAACATGTACCCCGCTCGCACAGGCCCAATTGCGTGTGAAACTCTCCGCAAACCCCAGAAATACACGTACCCCGCTCGCACAGGCCCAATCGCGTGTGAAACTCCCCACAAACCCCAGTAATACATGTACCCCGCTCGCACAGGGTCAGTCCCATGTGAAACTCCCCGCGAACCCCAGTTATACACGTACCCCGCTCGCACAGGGTCAGTCGCATGTGAAACTCCTCGCGAACCCAGTTATACACGTACCCCGCTCGCACAGAGCCAATCGCGTGTGGAACTCCCCGCGAACCGCAGTAATACACGTACCCCGCTCGCACAGGGCTAGTCGCGTGTGAAACTCCCCGCGAACCCCAGAAATACACGTACCCCGCTCGCACAGGCCCAATCGCGTGTGAAACTCCCTGAGAAAACCCCAGGAATACACGTACCCCACTCGCACAGGCCCAATCGCGTGTGAAACTCCCCGCGAACCCCAAATACACGGACCCCGCTCGCACAGGCCCAATCGCGTGTGAAACTCCCTGCGAACCCCAGAAATACACATACCCCACTCGCACAGGCCCAATCGCGTGTGAAACTCCCCACGAACCCCAGTAATACACGTACCCTGCTTGCACAGGGCCAGTCGCGTGTGAAACTCCCCGCGAACCCCAGAAATACACGTATCCTGCTCGCGCAGGCCCAATCGCGTGTGAAACTCCCAGCGAAAACCCCAGGAATACACGTACCCCGCTCGCACAGGGCCAGTCGCGCGTGAAACTCCCTGCAAACCCCAGTTATACACGTACCCCGCTCGCACAGGGCCAGTCGCGTGTGAAACTCCCCACGAACCCCAGAAATACACGTACCCCGCTCGCACAGAGCTAATCGCGTGTGAGACTCCCCGCGAACCCCAGTAATACACGTACCCCGCTCGCACAGAGCCAATCGCGTGTGGAACTCCCTGCAAACCGCAGTAATACACGTACCCCGCTCGCACAGGGCTAGTCGCGTGTGAAACTCCCCGCGAACCCCAGAAATACACGTACCCCGCTCGCACAGGCCCAATCGTGTGTGAAACTCCCTGAGAAAACCCCAGGAATACACGTACCCCGCTCGCACAGGCCCAATCGCGTGTGAAACTCCCGCAAACCCCAAATACACGGACCCCGCTCGCACAGGCCCAATCGCGTGTGAAACTCCCTGCGAACCCCAGAAATACACATACCCCACTCGCACAGGCCCAATCGCGTGTGAAACTCCCCACGAACCCCAGTAATACACGTACCCTGCTTGCACAGGGCCAGTCGCGTGTGAAACTCCCCGTGAACCCCAGAAATACACATATCCCGCTCGCATAGGCCCAATCGCGTGTGAAACTCCCAGCGAAAACCCCAGGAATACACGTACCCCGCTCGCACAGAGCCAAGCACGTGTGAAACTCCCCGCGAATCCCTGAAATGCACGGACCCCGCTCACACAGGCCCAATCGCATGTGAAACTCACCGCGAACCCCAGTAATCCATGTACCCCACTCGCACAGGGCCAGTCGCGTGTGAAACTCCCCGCGAACCCCAGAAATACACGTACCCCACTCGCACAGGCCCAATCGCGTGTGAAACTCCCTGAGAAAACCCCAGGAATACACGTACCCCGCTCGCACAGGCCCAATCGCGTGTGAAACTCCCCGCGAACCCCAAATACACGGACCCCGCTCGCACAGGCCCAATCGCGTGTGAAACTCCCTGCGAACCCCAGAAATACACATACCCCACTCGCACAGGCCCAATCGCGTGTGAAACTCCCCACGAACCCCAGTAATACACGTACCCTGCTTGCACAGGGCCAGTCGCGTGTGAAACTCCCCGCGAACCCCAGAAATACACGTATCCTGCTCGCGCAGGCCCAATCGCGTGTGAAACTCCCTGCGAAAACCCCAGGAATACACGTACCCCGCTCGCACAGAGCCAAGCACGTGTGAAACTCCCCGCGAATCCCTGAAATACACGGACCCCGCTCACACAGGCCCAATCGCATGTGAAACTCCCCGCGAACCCCAGTAATCCATGTACCCCACTCGCACAGGGCCAGTCGCGTGTGAAACTCCCTGCGAACCCCAGTTATACACGTACCCCGCTCGCACAGAGCTAATCGCGTGTGAGACTCCCCGCGAACCCCAGTAATACACGTACCCCGCTCGCACAGGGCCAGTCGCGTGTGAAACTCCCCACGAACCCCAGAAATACACGTACCCCGCTCGCACAGAGCTAATCGCGTGTGAGACTCCCTGCGAACCCCAGTAATACACGTACCCCGCTCGCACAGAGCCAATCGCGTGTGGAACTCCCCGCGAACCGCAGTAATACACGTACCCCGCTCGCACAGGGCTAGTCGCGTGTGAAACTCCCCGCGAACCCCAGAAATACACGTAACCCGCTCGCACAGGCCCAATCGCGTGTGAAACTCCCTGAGAAAACCCCAGGAATACACGTACCCCGCTCGCACAGGCCCAATCGTGTGTGAAACTCCCCGCGAACCCCAAATACACGGACCCCGCTCGCACAGGCCCAATCGCGTGTGAAACTCCATGCGAACCCCAGAAATACACATACCCCACTCGCGCAGGCCCAATCGCGTGTGAAACTCCCCACGAACCCCAGTAATACACGTACCCTGCTTGCACAGGGCCAGTCGCGTGTGAAACTCCCCGCGAACCCCAGAAATACACATATCCCGCTCGCACAGACCCAATCGCGTGTGAAACTCCCCGCGAAAACCCCAGGAATACACGTACCCCGCTCGCACAGAGCCAAGCACGTGTGAAACTCCCCGCGAATCCCTGAAATACACGGACCCCGCTCACACAGGCCCAATCGCATGTGAAACTCCCCGCGAACCCCAGTAATCCATGTACCCCACTCGCACAGGGCCAGTCGCGTGTGAAACTCCCCGCGAACCCCAGTTATACACGTACCCCGCTCGCACAGGCCCAATCGCGTGTGAAACTCCCCACGAACCCCAGAAAAACATGTACCCCGCTCGCACAGGCCCAATTGCGTGTGAAACTCTCCGCAAACCCCAGAAATACACGTACCCCGCTCGCACAGGCCCAATCGCGTGTGAAACTCCCCACAAACCCCAGTAATACATGTACCCCGCTCGCACAGGGTCAGTCGCATGTGAAACTCCCCGCGAACCCCAGTTATACACGTACCCCGCTCGCACAGGGTCAGTCGCAAGTGAAACTCCTCGCGAACCCAGTTATACACGTACCCCGCTCGCACAGAGCCAATCGCGTGTGGAACTCCCCGCGAACCGCAGTAATACACGTACCCCGCTCGCACAGGGCTAGTCGCGTGTGAAACTCCCCGCGAACCCCAGAAATACACGTACCCCGCTCGCACAGGCCCAATCGCGTGTGAAACTCCCTGAGAAACCCCAGAAATACACATACCCCACTCGCACAGGCCCAATCGCGTGTGAAACTCCCCACGAACCCCAGTAATACACGTACCCTGCTTGCACAGGGCCAGTCGCGTGTGAAACTCCCCGCAAACCCCAGAAATACACGTATCCTGCTCGCGCAGGCCCAATCGCGTGTGAAACTCCCAGCGAAAACCCCAGGAATACACGTACCCCGCTCGCACAGAGCCAAGCACGTGTGAAACTCCCCGTGAATCCCTGAAATACACGGACCCCGCTCACACAGGCCCAATCGCATGTGAAACTCCCCGCGAACCCCAGTAATCCATGTACCCCACTCGCACAGGGCCAGTCGCGTGTGAAACTCCCTGCGAACCCCAGTTATACACGTACCCCGCTCGCACAGAGCTAATCGCGTGTGAGACTCCCCGCGAACTCCAGTAATACACGTACCCCGCTCGCACAGGGCCAGTCGCGTGTGACACTCCCCACGAACCCCAGAAATACACGTACCCCGCTCGCACAGAGCTAATCGCGTGTGAGACTCCCCGCGAACCCCAGTAATACACGTACCCCGCTCGCACAGAGCCAATCGCGTGTGGAACTCCCTGCAAACCGCAGTAATACACGTACCCCGCTCGCACAGGGCTAGTCGCGTGTGAAACTCCCCGCGAACCCCAGAAATACACGTACCCCGCTCGCACAGGCCCAATCGCGTGTGAAACTCCCTGAGAAAACCCCAGGAATACACGGACCCCGCTCGCACAGGCCCAATCACGTGTGAAACTCCCTGCGAACCCCAGAAATACACATACCCCACTCGCACAGGCCCAATCGCGTGTGAAACTCCCCACGAACCCCAGTAATACACGTACCCTGCTTGCACAGGGCCAGTCGCGTGTGAAACTCCCCGCGAACCCCAGAAATACACATATCCCGCTCGCACAGGCCCAATCGCGTGTGAAACTCCCTGCGAAAACCCCAGGAATACACGTACCCCGCTCGCACAGAGCCAAGCACGTGTGAAACTCCCCGCGAATCCCTGAAATGCACGGACCCCGCTCACACAGGCCCAATCGCATGTGAAACTCCCCGCGAACCCCAGTAATCCATGTACCCCACTCGCACAGGGCCAGTCGCGTGTGAAACTCCCCGCGAACCCCAGTTATACACGTACCCCGCTCGCACAGAGCTAATCGCGTGTGAGACTCCCTGCGAACCCCAGTAATACACGTACCCCGCTCGCACAGGCCCAATCGCGTGTGAAACTCCCCACGAACCCCAGAAAAACATGTACCCCGCTCGCACAGGCCCAATTGCGTGTGAAACTCTCCGCAAACCCCAGAAATACACGTACCCCGCTCGCACAGGCCCAATCGCGTGTGAAACTCCCCACAAACCCCAGTAATACATGTACCCCGCTCGCACAGGGTCAGTCGCATGTGAAACTCCCCGCGAACCCCAGTTATACACGTACCCCGCTCGCACAGAGCCAATCGAGTGTGGAACTCCCCGCGAACCCCAGTAATACACGTACCCCGCTCGCACAGGGCTAGTCGCGTGTGAAACTCCCTGCGAACCCCAGAAATACACGTACCCCGCTCGCACAGGCCCAATCGCGTGTGAAACTCCCCGCGAACCCCTGAAATACACGGACCCCGCTTGCACAGGCCCAATCTCGTGTGAAACTCCCCGCGAACCCCAGAAATACACATACCCCGCTCGCACAGGCCCAATCGCGTGTGAAACTCCCCACAAACCCCAGTAATACATGTACCCCGCTCGCACAGGGTCAGTCGCATGTGAAACTCCCCGCGAATCCCAGTTATTCACGTACCCCGCTCGCACAGAGCCAATCGCGTGTGGAACTCCCCGCGAACCCCAGTAATACACGTACCCCGCTCGCCAGGGCTAGTCGCGTGTGAAACTCCCTGCGAACCCCAGAAATACACGGACCCCGCTCGCACAGGCCCAATCGCGTGTGACACTCCCTGAGAAAACCCCAGGAATACACGTACCCCGCTCGCACAGGCCCAATCGCGTGTGAAACTCCCTGCGAACCCCTGAAATACACGGACCCCGCTTGCACAGGCCCAATCGCGTGTGAAACTCCCCGCGAACCCCAGAAATACACATACCCCGCTCGCACAGGCCCAATCGCGTGTGAAACTCCCCACGAACCCCAGTAATACACGTACCCCGCTTGCACAGGGCCAGTCGCGTGTGAAACTCCCCGCAAACCCCAGAAATACACTCACCCCGCTCGCACAGGCCCAATCGCGTGTGAAACTCCCCGCGATAACCCCAGGAATACACGTACCCCGCTCGCACAGAGCCAAGTCATAGTGAGGTTATATTTACCATTTGTGCATACTCATAGTCTTGGGTTTTCTTGTAGGTTCATCATTTAAGTACCAATACCACCTCAACCACTGTCTAGGTACTTAAAGAATCATCGGATTGTCTGGTTTAATTCCATATTGCCTTACTGCTTCTAATCATACTGTATTTTCTTTGCAGCATTGGTTATTGGTGGTGCGTGCATCGTAGAAAAGAGCCCCTCTTTAGAGGAAGCCTGAATCACAGAAATCAGGGGAGCTGGAATCCTTGAGGCTGAACTCGAACCTACCAAACCCTACCTCCCTCCGCGAGGTCATCTTACCTAAGCTCCAATCAGCATACGGAGCGGTAAGTAACAGAGTGGGATAGACTTGCTAGGTCAAACATGGCATCCCCTGTTTCATTAGGACCTAACAACACTCCTTCACCTCCCATTTCTTGTACGGCATAGTATAGGGTGTATAAAGAATATCATTTGTTTACTGCAAACCTTATTTGCATACCTCCCCCTTTAATGCTGAGATGAGAAAGAGAGATGGAGGAATTAAGATCACTAGAAGCGGCAATCCCACACCGCATTGTAGTTGTTGGAGGATTTTAATAAGTACTGGGACTTATGTATATCCCCCCTTTTATAGCACTGAGACGAGGAAGTGGCATGGAGTGATGATGATCACTAGAAGCAGCAAACCAATGCTGCGTTCTAGTCATTGGAAGATGTTAACAGGTGCTGGGACATTCAAATATGGAACACCTGAACAGAAAGAGAGAATCAGCCCTCCCAATGCTGGTTGGGACACAGGAGGAAAGTGAGCTGCCTACCAGAGCAAAGAAGCTGGTGAGGACGAAGTCCAAGGAAGTCAGAGGGAAAGTGTTTGCTGCACTGCCATCCCAAGTAGCAGGAGCTGCGGAGCAAAGGAGAAAGCCAGGCATGAACAGAGAAGCTGATGAGATGCGCGCCGACACAGCAGACAAACAGGATAGTAAACTGTGTAACGCAAGGGATGCTGAAGCTGCCAGAGAAAATCGGTAAGCCCATAGAAGGAGATTTGGATAACGGGGCACTTCAGGGCGGATGCCACATGCCGTTAGTAAATAGCGAAAACCCACACAAAGGAGCTGGGACATTTAACACAGTTGGAAAAGGGTCAATGGCCCAACATTTGAAAGATATAATTACCTGGATACAGAAGCAAGTGAATGCTATGAAAAGTGTGAACCTGGGATTTGCACTCAAATACTGGGAGGACCCAAACAGTACTGGAAGTGTAAACCAGACACTCAACGAGTCTGGGACTTGCAGGTAAGTGAAAAGACAAAAAGCCCTGGCAGGAGAGTAAACCAGGCATACAGCGAGTCTGGGACCCGCACCCATGTAGCAAAATAAAACCCTGGCAGCAACTCCCCCTTTTTGAATTGTGGACCAAAAAGGTAAGAATCATACCCCTATCTGAAAAAGCCATCAGCGGTCCAGAGAAAGAACTGTAAAGTGTTATGTAAATGGAGAAAACTCAAGGGAAGAGCCATCCCCTTTGGGATTGTAGAATATATGAGAAGTGACACTTTGAATAACGAGAAAGACTCTAGGGGAAGGGAAGGCCCTTCTCTAGTGGAACCTTTTCCATTTTTCTTTTATGCACCTTAGAGACTTTATATTTGGAACGTTGGTAGGAAGCTGCAGGTGTACAGCCAAGAGACATTCCCCATTTCACATTATATTGAGTTTAGTGAGTGAGAGTCACCATAGGATTTTGGATACAGGACTCTTTTTGCTTTAGACATCCTGACATAGGCGTTCTATAGTTTTGTTGAGGCAGGGAAAACCCTCTTGGAGTCAGGGATAGGTAGGATTTCCCCAACACCTCTTTTTCTTTTGATAATAAATGTTTTTGATAAACATCAGAAATGCGACTGTGTCTGAGTTTTACTCTTGATCCCTCACAGGTGATAAAAAAAGGCTGAATATTCTAAGATTCATGCTAATTCGTAGTGTTCGAGAAGGTGGGTTTGGGTATCCGGACCTTGGTAATTATCATAAATGCTTTGTGCCTAAGAAGGCGGCTTATTATTTTGCGATAGAAGAGTCCCCGGCACCACTTTGGATGACAATAGAGAGGGACAGCATCTCCATATGTGGTAGATAATATGTATTCTATGGGAAAAATGCCAAACGTGAGCAATAGGTTACCTTCAATAGAGCTACTCGAGAAGCTCTTGCATCATGGTTGATCGGCAATGATCAAAATGTGTGGCTGGATTATAATACCTCATTATGGCACAACCCAGTACTTCAAATTGGGAATAAAACCCTGTGTTGGCGAAGTTGGATTTCGAGAGGAGTATTGAGGATAAGTGATGTGTTGAAAGAGGAGCAAATGGTGTCTGTTGCAGGGCTTTGTCGTAAATTTGGTCTAGGGAAGAGAGAACGAAGGAGGTAGAAGGAATTGGAGTCACTTCTATCACAGAGATTGGGTATGTTGAAGGCTCTGCTTGAAGTTAAACCGGTCGCCTGTGATATATTTATTTCACCACCCTGTACGAGCTCCAAATTTTTTAGTACAATACCTATGACTACTTTGTATGTTGAATCTTGGTGTAAATTGAATCAGGCCTGGGCAGGTGAGTTAGGATGTGATATTTCAATCTGAGAATGGGACTATATGTGTTAAAGGAGGGTTTTAAGGCTAAATTAGATTTAAACCTACAGCTCATTCAACAGAAGGTCTCGGGACTATTGTATTGGACCCCAGAACAGATGCATGGATTGAAATTGTTAGACAGTGATTTATTTTGGGGCGGTGGTAGATAATGAGGCACTTTGTTGCACATGTTGTGGAGTTTTCCAGAGTCTGCAATTTCTGAGGAGACGTACTAGACAAGCTAGATGTGATTTCCATATGACTTTCCCTAGGACACACACACCTTCAGACTATTTTATTGCCGGATAGAAAGAGATATGAGATTGCTAGGAGATATAATCAATGGATTGACAAACCCTTAATAATGGCGGCAAAGCAGGTCCTAAAGGTATGGAAGACTAGGAAAAAGCAGCGGGTGGAGAATTTGTTTACCCAATTACAGGTCTTGTCCAGCTTTGAAAAGGTTATGTTCCTAAAACAAGGCCGAGAGGACCTTTATCCAGAACTGTGGGCACCCTTTAACGATTTATGCAGTTAGTGTTAATAGCTTTGTGCTGTGCTGTGTCTGGAAGGTTGGTAGGGGCAAGGCTGTGTGGCATAGGCATGAGCGTGTGTGGGAGTGGGTGTGTGTGTCTGTGGTGTGTCTTGCTGTTAACACGTGCTAAGTTATGTTCTTTGGGGGTTTGTATGTGCTCAATTTCCACCATGTTTTGCTATTTAGAATGTGTTTATTATATATTCAAAGATACTATCTTGATACAAGCTGGCAACATGACTTACTCATTACTTTACTGTATTTTGTCCCTGTGATAGGACTATGGTTTGTTTGTTCTTCTTTTATTATAAAACTACATAAATAAAATAGTAATAATTTAAAAAAAAAGAAAGTCATCAGCAGTAACTCTTTCATGGAAGGATGTGCATTTGTGTGGTTTTCACGCCAGCTGAAGCAGCTACGGTATGCAGATGTTTGGTTCAGATTTTTCCTTCATGCAAAGGTACTGAGATGTACAAATATTTGTGGCTATCAGTCACATGCAGCATGTATAGTCAGGGAGGGGCATTTAGAGCCAGCATGAGGACCAGTTGCAGCCTGACTCACCACCCAAAATCTCTGCTCGAAAATGACTGAACGACATTCAGAGAGCCAGTTCATAGTTTTGCTTCATTTAGCTTGTCTGCAGAAGGTACAATGGCCTACTAGCTGTCTCTGTTTAGAATTTGGTTGCACTGGCTTTCCAAGGAATGTTAGGCTGTCAGTGTGAGAGCCTGGGAGGGACGGTAGTCACCTATGTCATATAGCCAGCGAACAATTAGGTCTCTAATGTTTGTTTTGTTTACTCCAGTTTGCCATATGATAGGTGTACAACAATTGACCCAGATATTTTCAGGAAGTAAGCAGGCTAGCAGAAATAGGTGCAGATCCCAGCTGGCATTCTTCTAGAATATGCTTTGCTAAATTTATTTGGTCCCTTTGAACTGTCGTGTAGTATCATTATGCCACTGTCATTATAATTTTTACCCACCACCCGAGCACTACAACGGGTATGATGCTCAGAAAGTGAGAAAAGTGGGCTATTCAGTAACAAATGGCGCAGTATGTCAAAAATACCCAACTAGATATCATATCATCAGGTTAAGGGACATTCTGGAAAATATTGATTATGATGACATGGGGATCAGTAAAGTGAACTGCAATTATTTATTTTTTCTAGAAAGCCCATTAAAAGACCTATACAGTTAATGTTAGCACAATCAGACATCAAACAGAGACATTTTGGAGTTCGTATTGTTCTGGTTTGTGCCTTCACAGTGCACCTATTGCTAAAGAGAGCTAGAATTGGTTCTTTTTTTAAAATAGCCCCTTTAAGATGGTTTTCTGTACTTCATCACAAGGTACCTCATTAATTTAACTGGTTGGGTTAGTGAGAGAAATGAGTATGCGTTTATGTTCTTTTAAAAATGCCCCAGTGTTCCACTTGAGGATATATAATGTATCCGGAATCTTCCCACTTAGATGAGTACCTGCTTTAGCACTGGCAATGAAACACAACATACTTTTTTTCAAACTGTTTTTTTATTGAAAAAACAAAACTCATTATAATACAAAAGCAAAAATTATAAAAAAGCACACATTTGGTCCACCTTTTGAATCCATTACATAGACACACCTGTAACCATATTACTTGTACGCACACATTTTCACGTGTGGGTGATCCACCCCTTTGCCCATCCCTCCTTAGCATTTTTTATACCAGAGATATACTAAAACATAACAGAGACTTTCATTCGAGAGATGCAAAAATAAATTCCCACCCACAGAATTGGAGTGATTTAGAAATACTCAAATAGGATATTGAATATCTCAAAATGAGATTTGAGCAGCCGTTACAAGGACCCCTAGAGGGATTGAAATAACCATAGTGGGTGGGTTACCAGGCAAATATATTGCTCTAGTGTTACACATTTTTTTGACCGATCAGAACTAGAGGAAACATTGCCCCGCATGACTAAATTGGAACATGAATTAGACACAATACCAAAAGAATCATGGGTAAATATATGGATTAGAGCGCGTAAAGCCTCAAGATGTACGAACATTAAAGAGTGCCCCAATAAAATGATAGCCGGCTGGTACATGACCTCAAAGATGTTACACTGGATTTATCTAAATGTATCTGCACAATGCTGGATGGGGCATACAGAGATTGACAGCGCGGGTCATATGTGGTGAACATGGCATAGAATTCATTTTTTTTGGAAAGAAGTGATTAATAATATTAAAGATATCTGCTTTAGGAACTGCCCTGGGACCCTTTGGTGGTATTATTAGGTGACAGAGCGGAAGACACATACCCGATGATGGGCTCACTGGCAACCTTAACCATGCATTTGCTAAATGTTGCCTGCCTAACCATAGCTCAATCTTGGAAACTGAAGGAGTGTCCCATAATAGCTCAGGGGTGGATTAGTGGTATGATTCTTACCTGTAACTCCTGTTCTCCAGCATTGTTATCTTTCATGGCTTTGCATGCTTTGAATATTCCCTGTCGACAAGCTGGAAATCCTCTGTACATCTTTATTATAGCTTATAATAAAACATTTAAACTCATATTAGTAGCCTATCCATGTCCTTTTGGGTGCATTCTGCCTCAGCCAATGGAATGTCGAATGACTAGCCCCACCCAGGAGGCCATCTTCAGATTCTAACCCCAGAGAGATGTGCGTTGCCGAGAAGCACCCTTGCTCCCTTGGGGTGATAGGTGGGCACATGTGAATCCCTGAAAGATACCAATGCTGGAGACCAAGAGTTACAGATAAGCAACATGCTCCTTCTACAGAATTGGATCTTTCATGGTTTCGAATGCTTTAAATAGATTGCCACAGCAGTTAACATTTTGTACAAGGAGGTGTAAAGAGTGAAGGCATACCTTATTGAAACAAGCATTGTAGGACAGCTCTTCCGATCCTTGTTTCCTCCTCTCCTTGTCCTCTATGCAGTTATGCTAGACGAAGGTGTGCAGAACTGCCCAGGTTGTTGTGCGGCAGATGTCCAACAGGGGATCCCCTGCCCATAGCGCTGGCGATGACCCCACTGCTCTAGTTGAATGAGCACGGACGGGTCCTTGCAATGGTCGATTGACTTGAGCGTGCGCCACTGAAATTGTGGCAGAGACCCATCTGGAAATCCCTTGACCTTTGTTAGGTGCACCGAAATCCACAAACGGTTGAGATGTTTGTCGAAAACCTTTGGTTCTGTCTATGTAGAACTCAGACTCTTTGAAGGTCCAGAGAATGTAAAGATTGTTCAGCTGGTGTAGATGGATTTACAAAGAAAACCGGAAGGTTTACTTTGGCTTGCAGATGGAATTTGGACAACACCTTGGGAATGAATGCAGGGTTAGTTTTTAAGATGACTTTGTTCTTTTCAAACCGTAGATATGGAGGTCTAACGAATAGTGCGTGTATTTCTGGCACTTGTCTGAAAGACATGATCGTTAACAGAAAAGCTGTTTTCCAGGACACGAACTTTGTATCTGTTATCGCCATAGGTTTGAATGGGTTTTTCATCAGAGCTGATAACACAGTATTTAGGCTCCATTGAGGTGACATTTTCTTTTGAGAAGGGTAAGTGCGGAATAGGCCCCACATTAATTGTTTTGCTATGTGGGCCCCAAATAAAGGATCTTTCCCTTGCTTCCTGGTGTATCTAGAGACTGCCGCTAGACGTACTTTGATGGATGAGTGTGACAAACCATATTTTGCTAATTTCAGTAGGTATTGGAGGACTTGGTGAGGTTCTATATTGAATGAATCCAATAATTGTTGTTGGGAGCACCAATTACAAAAGCAATTCTACTTGTACACATAGGATCTGTTTGTGAGTCTGCTCTGGCTGCCTTTACAATGTTTCTGCATTCCTGTATCAGTGGGATTTGTCCGAACTCTTTGAAGTCAGGAGTCAGGCCTTTAAGTTGAGAACCCCTGGGTTGCGATGGAGCACCTGCTAGTTGCACATGGATAGCAGGTCGGGGTCCTGCCCCAGAGGGATTGGGCTGTCCCAGGATAGGTGAACAAGCTCTGAGAACCACGGTTGCCTCGCCCATGTTGCCGCTATTAGAATGACCGTTCACTTGTGTGTCATAATTATTTGTAGTACCTTGCATATTACCGGTGTTGGGGGGAATGCATAGGTGAAGATTCCTTTCCATAAAATTGCGAACACGTCGGCCACAGATCAGTAATGAGGATAATTGCTTGCGAACAGGACGCATTTTGTTGCTCTCCCATCTGGTGAGCAGATCAATTGTCAGAGTTCCCCATTTGCAGAAAATGTGTCTGACTTTCCTGTCTGCCAGTTGCCATTTTGCGACTGGTTGTTGGCTCTGCTTAGTTAGTCTGCCATTTTGTTGTCCTTCCCTGCAAGGTTGAATGCCTGCGATTGCATGTTGCTTTTGATGGCCCAATGCCATAACCGCTGGGCTTCCCTCGACACTGCCCTTGACCCTGTGCCTCCTTGCTTCTGCACATAATATATTGTGGTTGTGTTGTCTGTGAACACTCTTACAACTTCGTTCTGGAGCACTGGTTGGAACAAGCGGAGGGCACGAGCTACTGCCTTCAGTTCTAAGAGGTTGATGTGGAGTTGTGTTTCGGCCAGGGACCAACAGCCCTTTATTGATAGCTGGTTTGCATGAGCGCCCCATCCTGTCAGTGAGGCATCCCTGATTAGAGTTTCCTGAAATGGTGAATCTCTGAATGGGACTCCATTTGTGATGGGAGATCGTTTGAGCCACAACTGCAAGTTGTCTGTGAGCGTCTTTATTACCGTCAACTTGTCGTTCCATGACCCTGTTAGCATCGATCCACTAGGAATTATTGTAGCGGTCTCATTTGTAATCTGCAATATTGTACACAACAACATGGTGCCTAGTAGTTGCATGAACGTTGCATGAACGCTCTAAGATTCTGGCGCCCTGGTAGAATTTCATGATTAGACGGGGTATTGATGCTGCTCTCTCTAATGAGCGACGTATCCGGCCCTCAGTGGTGTTGAACTATGCCCCTAGGAACACTAGAGTTTTCGATTGCTTGAAGCAGGATTTGCTTACATTTATTGCAAAGCCGAGGCATGATAGGGTGTTGGACACCTCTTGGATCGCCATTTTTGCCGCTAGGTGTGATGGTGCTCGTACTAAACATTAGTTGATATATGGATACACTTGGTACGCTCTTTTCCTGAACGACATGGCTACCGGGGTTAGGCATTTGGTGAATATTCTAGGGGCTGAGCGAAGATCAAACAGGAGGACTTTGAATTGATAGTGATTCGTACCCACCACAAACCTTAGAAACTTTCTGTGGCCCTTTCGAATGGGAATGTGAAAATATGTATCTTTGAGATCCAGAGACGCTAGGAAGTCGCTTTCCTGTATTGATTTAATTACCTCTGTTAAGGTGACCATCTTGAACTTTTGTTTCTTGCCGTGCCTGTTTAGAGTTCTTAAGTCTAGAATAGGTCACCATGACTCGTCCGGTTTTCGGACCACAAAGAACCTGGAGTAGGTGCCCTTGCCCCTTTGATGTTCTGGGACCTTTTCGATTGCATGTTTTATGATTAGTTTCTCCACTTCGCTTATGAAGATGTTTAAATGTGGTTGGTGTTGAAATATTGAAGGCGACAGTTTTTTTCCCCTGGAATTCAATAATGTCTTCTCTTTGTATGGTGTCCAACATCCATCTGTCAGTTGTTAACTGTTGCCAATGCTGCAGGTGGTACTGCAAGTTGTCTCCCACTTGCTGCAGCTCAACCAAGGGTGTCCGCTGTCGATGCAAGTCAGGCTTGTTTCTGCTGCCTGCCCCTGGGGGGCGGATGTCTCTGACGCCTTCTTGGGGCTTATTTGAAGTCATGTTGATTGTACAGGTATGCTCCACGGTATCATTAGTGGTTTGAAAATAGGAGGCTCCCCTTGGTACACTTTTCCGTTATGGAGCAACTTGAGACTCCAGAGAAAGGAGCAAAAAGTGCATCTCACAGTCAGGGTGGTAAGCAACCTTGCTGTATCTGTGTCCTTTTATATCTCTTTAAGGGCATTGTCAATTTTGGGGCCAAAAGGTTGGTCTCCCTCGAAGGGCATGTCTAGCACCTTTTATTGAACATCCGCTTGGAAATCTGTGCCTTTTATCCATGCGTGCCTACGCAGCACAATGCCATTGCTGATTTGTTAAAATCCTGTTTCCGCTATGTTGAATGTGATGTTGATCGCATGATTGGAAGCCTCTTACCATTCTCACAGGATGTCCAGGGCCTGTTTACATTTATATTCTGGCAAGTACTTTAACAGTGAGGCCATCCGGTTCCACATCTCGCAGTCGTGTCTCGAGATAATTGCCAGGGAATTTACCACTTCAAGTGTTGTGGGTCCTGTGGCAAAAATGTTCTTGCCAAATGTGTCTTGTTTACTGCTGTCATTGTCAGGTGTCACTTTGTATTTCTGACCTTCAGCGTTTGATTTTCTGAGTTCCGCCGCTGACACTACCGAGTCGGGGTTGGTTGAGATGAAAAGCATTTCGGGGACTCCTCTGGTGCCTTAAATCTATTTTCCAAGCAGCCTTTTTATACTCGCTCTGAGAAGGGTTTTCTCATGAGTAACAGTACTTCTTCCAATACGTGGTCTAGAATGGGAGTGGACATTGCAGCCTTTCTGCGCTTGTGCATCAAGTCCAAAAGGAAAAAATCAGTTTTCTGCTCAGAGGGTATTAGGCCAAATTCCTCACACGCCTTTCGGACCGTATTGTGGAACGCTGTTATGTCGTCGGGTGTTAACTGACGCAACGGTTCTTCTGAGTCTTGGTTTAGACCCATGTCTGTGTCCTCCCAGTTATCTGGCTGCAGTGATTTAGAGGTAAAGGTATCAGTGTCTCTATTACCCCCCTCATTGTCCGTCGGAGAGGATTGGAGCGCTCCCTCTTCCTGACTGTGAGTGTTGCGACCTTGGAAAAGTGCCTTGTGCTCTGACAGGGCTGCTGGTTCTGTTTAGTCTGGTGTGCCTCATAGGCTTGATAGGAGGCTCTGTTTGTGGTGAGACTGTAGGCCTGGTGGGTGTATTGTTTTTAGGATTACCCACTTGTTCTCGTGGAGCTATTCTGCAAGGCCTGTGGGGCTCACCTGAGGAGCCCGGTGCCTCGTCAGGTACCTGTGGTTGAACTTGGCCCACTGGTAGCCTAGTATCCAGTTGCTGAAGCAGAGATTGGAGATTTGGAGAGTAGACAAGACTTGTAACCACAAAAGAGACTGTGGGTTGAGCAAGGGCTCTATTGGTTGTGGGGTGGGGCGGACCAGTCTCTGCAACGTAGACTCCGGTAACTCCTTCATGTAACCGTGGTCTCATGGGGGCTTCCCGTGGCGAGTACTGGTCTTCCTCTGAGCACTGGGGTGAGTATCCCTGCTCAAAATCAGAATTGATATGGTGCTCCAGTATCTAATCTGGGAGAATCAACGAGTTTGGGGATAGGGCTGGGCAGTTGAGGGCTGTGGGCTGATGAGAAATTCCTTTAGGTAAATGATGTGGTGATGGTTCTCCACTTTCTGATGGCCTGGTCTTCCCTGACGTTGGGTGACTGCAAGGGCCTGAGAGGCAGCTTAATAACTATTGGGCCCTGTTTTACTGGTGTAGAGTCATCTGTTGGCTCTTGTCCCTTTTCATCTGGCATATGTTTGTCCCTAGATCTATGTTTGCATTTTGATTTTTCTAGTTTTCCTTAAGTTTGCTTATTTTGGGGACTTTTTGAGTTCCCGTGAACAAGAACTCTCTAATCTCCTTTTTTGAGCCCCCCTCATTGACGACGCTAAAAGAGAAGGCGTCAGTGACTTTTCGTGTACCGTCAGTGTTGTTGTCGAATTAGTGTGGTTTTCCATGGATGAGATCGACAGGAGCGTTTTTGGCACTGCCAACGACAAGGTCTTTGTGGGTACAATCGAAGGGGCGCGTAGACGTTGTTGTCGTCGATAAAGGTTTTTGTTGTTTTCCCATCAACGAGGATGCTTTGATGGCTGTCGACGATGATGGCGCCATCGACGACTGTGAAGCTGACGGTGTGGTCGACGATGACTTTCGGGCTATGGCGGGGGCCATTGCGCTCGTCGACGGATCACTTTGTTGATGTGGATTTTGGTCTCAGAGGATCCGTCATCGGTGAAGTTGTCAACGGATGGATTTTCCAATTTTCTCTTCCTTTTTCCGTTTAAAAGAAGAAGAAGACATCATCTGCTCTGATTTAGCCCTCGTATGTGTTTTGGGCCTGTCCTGTCCTCCACCAGACTTTACAGGACTCACACTCTGTAGGGGGGTATCTTCCCTAATTAAGCCAAAGGACAAGCCTTCTTTCTCTGTCCTTGAGAGTTTTTGTGCTAATGGTGGCACAAATTTCACAATCTTCCTGAATGCGGTTTGGATAGAGACAATGGGCCTCTTTATGACCCTGGCGGTTCGGAAACAAGGGTGCCGGTAAGCTTACAGGCACCGTTGTTTCCGGACCGGCATATTACAGGTCTGCCTGCCGTAGCCGCCGTGCCCGACAGGTCTGACCCTGCCAGTCACAGCGGCCACGGTAGGCAGACCGGTCACTGAAGCACCGCCACTGTTAGCAACGGTGCCGGTGCTTCCGTGTCCCCACTCCCATACAGTCCTATGGAGCTCTATGGGAATGAGGACTTACATTTTACCAGCGCCTGACTTTCTGGGCTGCCGCGGTTGTAATCTCCCGGTGGCACCGGGAAGTCAGGCACCAGTAAATATTTACGGGTCCGGTGGCAAACCGCTGTTAGCACCGGCAGAGTTACCGCCGGCCCCGTAATGAGGCCCAATATATGCATTCATAATGCTTATCTCCCTCATACACATTTTTGATTCCACATGACTGGCATGCCTTGAAGAGAGCTTTCCGTTTTTCTTCCATAATTATTTAAGAAAAAGTACTTATCTGTATGGATGTATAGTATTTCTGAATTCTGGCATAGAGCTCCAAAAGTATTGGAAAGTATTTCTGTATTCTGGCCTTGTTTCTCCAGGAGACAAAGCCTTGAGGAATCCTCAGCACGATGTGCATTTAGAATCTGAAGATGGCCTCCTGGGTCTGGCTAGTCCACGTCCCGTTGTCTAAGCCAGAATGCACCCAAAAGGGCATGGAGAGGCTACTAAAGTGAGCTTAACAGTTCTATTATAAGTTATAATAGAAATGTACTGAGGATTCCCAGCCTGTCGGCAGGAAGTATTTAAAGCATGTGAATCCATGAACGATCCAATGCTGGAGAAGAACTTGAAACACTCTAGCTATGGAAAAACAATCAGCCTTAACCTTGAATAAGACTGATATGTTGCTATCTGGCCCCCATTTATCGAATATGTCCATAGGTAAGGAACAGATGCTGTATAAGCCAATCATACTTAGGAACTTCTTGCTGTTATAATGCAAAGGATAACATCATAATTCAAGGTGCTAGTTGGGTACATACCATAAGGCGTTGAAATCTGTAGTGCTTATGCCTACCTAAAGATGTATATGGTTGATATATTGGGGACATAATTGCGTAACTTTTGTTTTTATTTTTATTCCACATAATTTATAATGGTTTATGTTGATCATGTATTGTTCACTTATTAATGATCAGTTATATTGCTTTTCCACTATGTATTCAATAAAACTAAAAAAAATAAAGTCTTGAAAAAAAGAAAGATATAACAGAGAAAGTGCATCTCTAGCATAAATTCAACAGTGGTGTCAGTATCCATGACATTATGCTCATGTAGTAGTCCACCTCATGCTCTGGTTCATATGTTCATTAGTCATGAGGCCCTAAGCCTATTTGGACATCCCAGGGCTCCAGGCTCCTCTGCCGCTTTAATCAAGAAAGGTCGGATATGTCCTTAGAACGACCTTGTCTCTATGAAATACTATGTCTGGTTCTAAAGAGGCTAAAGCCTGAATTTTGCTAATCCTTCTGACCGAGATAATCGCCACTAAGAATGCAGCTTCTGCATCATTTTATATCAGATGAAGCCGTTGGTTTGAAAGGCGTATTGGCGAGAGCAACTAAAACACATTGTGATCCCAATAAAGGCATGTTCAGACACTGGAGGATATAAACACAGGCAGCCATAAAAATGATTTTTGAATACCGGGTTGGAAGTGTAAAAAGGTAGCTGGCCAGAGCTTAGGTAAGCTCCAATGGTTGATAAATAATTTCTACAGGCGTCAACCGTGAAACCCAAAACTGCTAGGTTAGAAATAAAACATCCAGAAGGCAGAGGAACCGAACAATGCTGTAGCATCCAATAACAGAAACGCGTCCATTTGCTTCTAGAATGGCAAAGTGTAGACGCTTTCCTGGCTGCTTGGATGATTGTTATGTTTTTCTCCGATAACCTGACACTGACGTAGACAACCTCTCCAGGAACCAAGCTAGTAAGGTCATTGACAGAGGGGAAGGGTGACCCTGGGCGAGTCTGAGGTCAATACCTGTTGGTGAGGAGGATCCTGAAAAGGAGTGCCCCTTAGCAGGTTGCGGTCGCCGCTCCACCACCTAAGGTCTATTTTCAAATCCAGAGGTATTAGTATTTTGACCAAGTGTTTGGCAAGTTCTTGGTTCCAGTAAGAAGTTGAAGATATCTCATTTTCGTTTGAGCAAAAGGTGCAGCTAGAATGTAGGACGCCATCAGGCATAGCAGGTGCTGAAACCACCAGGATGACGTGTGTTGTCTATTACAAAAATTAATGGTAGCCAATTTGATGTCCTTCACCCTTTCTGCCATGGGGAAACCCTTCCTTGTGCTTGCATCCCATTGGAACACAAGGGATCTGATGTCTTCAGTTGGTGAGATAGTATGTTCAAATAGGTATAAACAGTCCCTATAATAACATCCTACTCTACTGACAGGGATATCAATATGTATAATACAATAAAGAGTAAGATAACACGTCTTGTTTTACTTACATCCAACCCCCTTTACACAGGAACTCTATAAGGTTTTCCAGCATCACTAGTCCTGACAAAATGGACCGTCTGCTATGATTGATTAAAAAATGTGTATAACAAATTTTTATTCAAATAATTCGAACTGAATTTAAACATAAAACACTACCCTCACCTAACACAGTGTACTAAACACTAAAAAACAGTTACTAAAACATGAAATACAAAGTTCACTTATTTGCATGACACAAAAGATATCACATAACATAACACAAAAAAATCTCAATGTGTCTCTAAAACAACAACCATCCCAACATGTTTCTGTTCTTCACTGCCCAGTTCGGGCGAACATTCTTCAGGGGAAATTTTTTTTAAAAAAAGCATCCACTAATCTCTTCAACACCGTGCTGAAAGGGTAGATTCAAACTTCTATACAGGCAAAGGAAGGAAAGAACCTCCGAGCCTTTAAATGGTGAAACTTGCCTTTAACTGTTGGCTGTGTGCGTTTGGAAGCTGCCATTAGAGTGATTTAATCCCTCTGAGTGTACAGATTGATACTTTACGGCTTGACTGTGTGGATTTCTCCTTTGCAAACACATTGATTGCTGCTTTGCTTGTTACAGTCTTGATCCCTACATCTGTGAAGGTGTGGCGATACTTTAGCGGACTATGACGCTTTTGTGAAGTAGTGGTCTCTCATTTGGCGAGAAACCAGCGAATTTGTCATCCTGTGACGCGCTTTGAAGTTTCACCATTTAAAGGCTCGGAGGTTCTTTCCTTCCTTTGCCTGTATAGAAGTTTGAATCTACCCTTTCAGCACGGTGTTGAAGAGATTAGTGGATGCTTTTTTTTAAAAAATGTTCCCCTGAAGAATGTTCGCCCGAACTGGGCAGTGAAGAACAGAAACATGTTGGGATGGTTGTTGTTTTAGAGACACATTGAGATTTTTTTGTGTTATGTTATGTGATATCTTTTGTGTCATGCAAATAAGTGAACTTTGTATTTCATGTTTTAGTAACTGTTTTTTAGTGTTTAGTACACTGTGTTAGGTGAGGGTAGTGTTTTATGTTTAAATTCAGTTCGAATTATTTGAATAAAAATTTGTTATACACATTTTTTAATCAATCATAGCAGACGGTCCATTTTGTCAGGACTAGTGATGCCGGAAAACCTTATAGAGTTCCTGTGTAAAGGGGGTTGGATGTAAGTAAAACAAGACGTGTTATCTTACTCTTTATTGTATTTCAGTTGGTGAGAGACAGTTGATGACAGACAAGATTTGTTCTCGTTGAATGACAGAACCAACTTGAAAAGCAAATTCAAAAAGAGCAGAAGTGTCTCCTGAACTTGTTGAAAGGACTCTGCCTGCACCAGCCTGTCCTCCAGATATACATAAACATGCATCCCCAACGACGTTAATGAAATATGAGGAGCTGCTTTCAGGCCGAATGGAAAAACTCTGTATTGGAAATGGTGACCCGCCAGATAGAATCTCAGATGTCTTGTGAGCTACTGTAATTCGTATGTGTAAATATGTGTCCTTCAGATTCACAGCGCACAACCAGTCTCCCCACAAAGGCAGAGCAAATCAGAGCAGATGTAAACACCTTGAATTTTTCTATTGGTTGGTGAAGATGGAGGAAGGAAATATCCAATACTGTCTGGCAGGAGCACCTCGTTCTTTTTCTGGACAGTGCATGCAAGAGTAAAACAAGTGTCCTCTTTAAAGGGGAGGAACTTACCCTATGGCCCGGATCTGAAGCAAGCTGTTCGACACTATAGCAATAGAGCTGTTGAAACCTCTTAAAGAGCGATAGAGACAAAGGAGTATAAGGGGGACAGGTAAGCAGTAGCCTCAAGAGACAATTGATATGACCCAAGAATCCTCTGAAATGAAAAGCTGCTTGTACTCTAGAACTCTGCTGCACATCATGGATGAGTGAGTGGGTATGGACGGAAACTTCATTGCTTCTTTGCGTCAGCAGAGGGGGCTGAGGTGGAGGAGAATAAGCTCTTTGTGGCATATATCATTTGCTTGCACATTTGTCCACTAGGAGACCTATCTGGTTGTCTGTTCTTTCTATTGTACTAGCCACGAAAACCACTGAATCCATTTGACCTGAATTCAGAACTAGATTGCCTGGAAGATGGAAAAATATTTTGAGGCACTTTGGTCAGGACCGTCAAAGACTTTGCATTTAAAGTAAGGTCTTCTTTTTGATCAATTCATCATCTGTAGATAATTAAAATAAATCAACTCCCTCAAAAGGTAGATAAAGAACTTTTTCTTGCCCTTCTTTACTAAAATGAGTAACTCTGCCCATGGCTGTACTGTGTATGTCGACTCCCAGGTAAATAGCTCTGGAGGCCAAATGAATGTGACAAATAGAAGACTCTCTTAAGTCCTTAGTTATTAGTATAGCCTCCGTGAGACCAGACTTGAATGTTGCCACCATGTCCAGGCAAAGGAACTATTGGAAATCTGCAATCTCCGTTGATAAGCGTGGGTTAGCAGCAGCCGGCATAGCAAACAATTAGCTTGGCGAAGGTGAAGCGTATACCTTTTTGCCATACGCTTCCATGAGTTGGTCCTCTTTTGTAGCTTGCCCAATCAGGGAGAACGATGATTTTTGAAAATAATGTGGCTGCAAAAACAACAGAGGTTTGTGGCTGCAGATTAGCCAATAATCGTGATGAATCAGATTGTAATTGGTGATATCTGGATTCTGCCTTTTTTACAGCCAGGCTGAAAAGAATACAGATTTTTCCACAACTTTTTAGCCTACGCCAGAACAGTTTTCTGAAAGGCTACCCCTGATTTGTCTTGATTCTGGATGGATAGTACTTCTGAAAGCACTCCAGGTTCAGTGGAAGTCGGTATGCGAAGACCTACACATTTTGTGAAACACCCTCACCATCATCTGTATCTGCCGTAATATTCTCTTGCACCTGTTAGGTCTGCAGGTGAAAGGCCTGAGATAAGAGCAGCTGAAGTGTCCATTGCTTTAGGTAAAAAAATTCCCTTCTGCGCCAGAATCTGGCAGTAGTAAAGCGGCTGAATCTACCGACGAAGCGCAGGGTCGAGGGGGAGTTATTGCAGATAAAGAAGGTTGTGAGTGGGAGGCACTGCAGAAGGTAAAGAAGGTTGAGGCTTAATAAGGATTTGAAGTGATCCACCATTGCAACAGAGTACATTAGCCGCTGAAACCTGTTGAAAAATCTGTCCTGTGAAGAAGTGGTTGATGCAGATGTTGGTGTCCACGTTGACGGAGTAGCTGGGGCCATCTAGGATGGCTTAGGGGAGGCGGTTCACCAATGGAGGATGCTGCATACCTCATTGAAGAAGATGGGACAGGGTAGTCGGTTGCCCACAAAATGGTCAGCCCATCCTCACGAAAGCCTCCTTTCTAACAGTGGGTGGTAATGAAATGTGAGGGGTACGTTGTTGCGAGGAACTCGTGGAAGCGCCTGAAAAATATGACCCGGGAGATGATATCTCTGACACTGCTTCTGAGGTGTGTGTAACCGTCACTCTGGAATCCTTTTGCATGCCTGAGCATTGAGCTGCCATATTGTGGGAGCTGTGATGCAGTTGACTAGAGTGCTGTGAAACATTCGTTTTAGGTCTCACTAAATGGTCATTTGTGGAACTATGGTGCACATTATGTGAGACGCAAGGCGATTTGCTCAATCAGAGCTCAGGGAAAAAGATTCAGTCGAGCCCTCCGGGCGAGCCCGGTGAATGAGAAATCCTTGACGAAAGCCCTAGTAACAAGTCAGTGATCCTCAGAGGGCCTGGAAGATTCTTTATGCTGAGGCATCGAACGCAGAACCAGACCTCAAGGGGCCCTTGATGCGAGCACCAGCAACAGCCACTACAGCCTTTAGCGAGCCCCTATAGTGCAGTAGCTAACTGCTACAGAACGTGTGCTCCTCCGTCCAGATATGCTGGACGTGGTGCCGAATAATGTAAAGTTATACTTACCTGTGAATGTCCTCTTTTGTTGCTGACGAAGTTGGTGATATGCCACTGAGGAGCCCTATGGAAGAAGTCTTTCCAATTAAGAAATCTTTGGCGTAATGCAAAGTGTGAAAAAACGTGACATAATGCACAGTCGACCTACCTATGATCGAGGCCTGGACCCTCCAGGCAAAGTCTTTGTGAATCCGTCGCCACGTAATGTGTCCCGCACGAAGCGCATACCGAAAGCCTTGCTACACATGACATATAAAAATGTATGGGTGCCGCCGGTGAAGCGAGGGAGCTAAGAGGATAGTGGGAATAAAATGTGTGGGAAAAGTTTGCTGGGTGCTGTGCTAAAGTATCCAATCCCATCAAGGTGGAGGCAAGGACTGACAGTGTTGTGTTGCCCGTGGGCAGGGTAAGCGGGGCTCGCAGCACTGATGCTGCCATGTTTCACCACACAATTAGAACATTTAAAGGGACATCGTTTTTGCAAAAAGGCTTTGGTTTTGTCCCTTAGGGTGGACTCCAATAAGTATGGAGGAAAAGTGATGGAACGTTGCAGTAAGAACATTACAGTGATTTTAGCAATTTGTTCTTCCACTGGATTCCTTCCTTCCGCAGATTCCTCATCTTTGATAGACTACCATAGCAGTAAGTATATCTGGAGGAGGGAGGACAAATTGAAACCACCACCTAAGGCAGAAAACTCTGGAGAACCACTTCTCCAAAATAGCATCCTGTTCTGACAGGGAAACCAGACAGCAATGTTTGGCAAACATGTGCAGTGAAGCCCACGTTTCGGCTTCACATATGTCCAAGACATGGCCTCCCCTCTGGTGGAATGTGCCCTGAGAATATTCAGGCTCATTTTTCCTAGCCAGATCGTAGCATTCAGAGATAAAGAGGAAGATCCACCGTGGATGCTCTTCTGAAGACCCGTGAAGAACTGCTTACATCCCTGGATTCCAACTCCTCTGCTGTCCTCATCCTTCTTGATCGTTCCTCTGCTTTTGACACGGTCAACCACTTCATCCTCATATAAAGGCTCCATGACACACTTGGTATATCGGAACGGGCGTTGGACTGGCTGACCTCCTTCCTAACTGAACGCTCATCCCAAGTCATCCTGGGCACCTTCTCCTCGCCTACTTGCTTCTCTGTCTGTGGCGTCCCCCAGTGCTCTATTCTATCGCCTTGGCTTTTTAACATCTACCTTACTCTGCTGGCATGCCTCATCTACTCTTTCTTCGCCAACTTCCAGTGTTATGCTGATGACACACAACTCTTCTTCAAACTTCCTGCGGATGCCCTTGCACCTTCCATCATCCATGACTACCTCTCTGCCATCCAGGCCTGGTGCACTTTGAATGAGCCCTGCCTCAATGCTAGCAAAACAGAGATCCTTCCTTTTGGGAATCCTGCTTCCCCTCAATCTGGCCTTCTTTCATGGGCTCTCCCCCGGCTCCCTCTTCTGAAGCCAGAAATCGTGGGGTCATCTTCGTCTCCTCTCTCTCTCTCCTTCCTACCTCACACTCAGGACATTGCCAAGAAGTCCCACTTTTCAACTCTTCCTTCTCAAAGGAATTCTACCTTTTCTCACCTTCCCCAAGAGTCTCAATGTTACCCAGGCCCTGGTTCTCGCTAGGCTTGACTGTTGCAATAGCCTCCTCCTGAATCTATCTTTTTCCACTCTTCGACCCCTCCAGCTAATTCAGAATAGGGCAGTCAGACTTATCCTTGGCCTTAAGGCCAGGGGCCGCATCTCTCCTGCCTTACAAAGTCTTTACTGTCTCCTGGTGGCTTCACAAATTAAATCCAAATCCCTCTGTATCATCCACAAGGCCTTCTGGTGCCAGGGGACCACACTATATGCAACTCTTTCTCACTAATTATACTCCCTCTAGGCCTCTATGCTCCCCTGGCACCAATTCCTTGTGTGTAAAGCGGTTCGCTATGTAGAGGGCAGGTGGTTGATCCTTCTCCTCAGCTGGCTCCCTTCTTTGGAACAGCCTTCCCCTCCCTCTTTGTCTTGAGCAGGACTTTCATAAATTCTGGAAGAGGCTCAAGACTCTCCTCTTCACCTCTTCCCCACCCCCATCTCCTCTGCTAGTCTCACAGTCGCCTGATTGCTGTTCAGGGCCCTTATGCATCCTCGGGGCCCTGACCTCACACACCTTATCATCCCAGCTTCTATCTATCCTCAGCACTTGCCATCACCGTTGGTGGCTTGCACTTACCTTACTTTGCACTTAACCTGCTGCTCACCCACGAGCATCACAGCACCAATCCCATTCCCTCTCCCTTCTGCACTTGCACGTTCTGAACACTCACAAGGCATAGTAGGTTTGTCTCGCCCATCCCCACTGTATTTTATATTTATTGTTTTTTTGTACTGTAATTTGTAATTGTTTATCATCCCATGTCCTCTCTCTGTTGCCCTGTGGGCGCTTTGAAAGAGTATTTGCTTCCTGTATAAGCGCCTAACAAGTGAACAATAAAATAAAATTTAAATAAACATAGCTTCCGAAAAGGTTCCCTGTGCTCTATCAGCCTTGATAAAATGAAAAAAAGAGTTTGTTAAGTTTAGGAACTAGTAAGTTATTAAAGTGAGTATATAAATCAATGGGGAAACCATCTGGGCCCGGGGCCTTACCCTTTTTGAGGTCTTTTATGGCTTTATGAATCTCACTGGGAGTGATAGGGTTATTCAGTGAATCAAGATTTACTTTTGGGTATGCAGAGTGAAGGACTTGCTGAAGAAATTCATGACTGTGAGGATTTTTGGGTTGTGATTCTGAAGAATATCGTTTTTGTTAAAACTTAGAGAAAACTTGAAGGATTTCTTCATCAGAGAATTTCCTGTTCCCTGTCTGATCTAATAACAGCAGCCCTAGCTTTTTCCTTTTTAAGTTTAAGACATGATGCAAGTGATTTGCTTGTTTAATTTGAGAATTGGTATATTTTAGCCTTATGTTTTACAATTTTAGCGCAGGAGTATTATGAGGGAATTTTATTATATTGAAATCTCAGTTTAATAATATCATTAAGAGTAGGAGGAGCATTAGTCCCTACATATTCGGATTTGAGAGATTTTCATTGTTTAAGAATATTCTTGTTTTTCTTTTTTTCTTTTAATTAGCCACAAAAGAGATTATCTGCCCTCTACGTACTGCCTTGTAGCAGTCCCAATTATGAACAAGAGACGTATCTTGAGCCTTATTATCACAGAAAAATGACTGTGCTGTTTAGTGATAAAGGGCAAGAAGGATTCATCTTTTAAAAGAGCTGTGTTAAATCGCCACCTATTTGACTTTTGATTGCTTTCTGTAGTTGTGAGTTGTACATGGACAGGAGCATGGTCTAATAATAATATATACTCAATTTGAGAATAAGAAAGTACATTAGACATGTATTTAGAAAGGAATATATAGTCTGAGTTGTGGGCATTAAAATGAAAGGTGAACTCTAAATCAGAGGCATGGGTGATACGCCATGCGTCAATGAGACCTAGCTCCAATGCTAAATTAAAAAATTGTTTATGGGATCTGGTACTTTTGAAGCGTACATTACATTTCCTATCAAGGAAGGGATCGATAATCTCGTTGCAGTCTCCACATACAATTAAATTCTGCGAATTGGAGTGAATTATATAGTTTCTTAACTGTAACCAAAATGAGGGATCAGGAGAGGTAGGACCATAAACATTGAGGATAGAATATTCAGTGGATTTGACCAAAATCTTAACCAGCACCCACCATCCCATATTATCTGAGTCAGTGTCAAGAACCTTGCACTTGAGAGCTTTGTTAATAAGTGTGATTATCCCATTCTTTTTGCCATACACCGCACTAGAGACGACTTGGCCTACCCAAAGACGCTTAAGCTTGGCAGCTTCAACTTGTGACAGGTGTGTTTTTTGGATACATATGCTCAAAGGTTTAGTCCTATTAAGGTGGAATAACACTTTTTGTCTTTTGATAGGGTTATGTAACCCTTTAACATGTTAAATTAAGTGGCAAGTTTTGGACTAAGAAAGGCATAAACACAGATAATTCAAGCTTTAGAAATATGTATGCAATTTGGGAAATAATGAAAGATTCTATAATCATAGAAATACAAATTTCTCTGCAAAGTAACAACATAGAAGAAAAGACACATAAGTAAGAGGAGAGGACAAAGTCAACATGAGTATCTTCAATAAGCAATAAGAATGAGAAATAACGGATACAATTGTGGCTAACAGGAAACAGCCACTCCAATACATGTTAACGGTATTGAAACAGGGGTGTAGAGCCGATTGAAGGAAGGCTCACACTACACCCCACTCCAGCCAGAAGTCTCAGTAATGTGAAAACACTTAATTCAAAGGGACTTATTTAAGTGTTTGGTCTTGATGTGTCAATATCCTTCATTTTATGGATTTGAATAAAGTCTCTAAATTCCACTGGATTCTCAAAGGTAGCAGTATGACCTTTCAATGTGACATTGAGAGTGGCTGGATGCATGATGCCATATCTTGTGTTTAAGTGCCTCAAAGCAGGTCTGAAAGAGAGAAGTTATTTCCTCCTCGTAGCTGTTTGCGTTTGATACATCTTGAGATATGTATATTTTCCTGTCTTCCTAAACAAGTTATTTCATTTGTTTTGCCGTATTCATTATAAGCAGGACATGAGTGTAGTCTAGAAGAGCAAAGAGAAAAGTTCTAGAAGAAACATTAGAATTACATCTTGAATCAATTGTAAACCAGCTGGATGTTGAATAGTATGGACGCTGGAAGTTCCAGGAGCTATGGGAGAAAGGTATTGAGTAATAGGATAAGGTTCTCTTTTTCAATTCCTTCCAGAAGGCCTACAATACATAGATTATTTCTTCTGTTTCTATTGTCAAGGTTTTCCAACTGTTTTTTTTTTAGATATTTGACTGTGATCTCCAATGTCACCATTCTGCTGGTAACATCCTCAGCATCACTGACTCGTCGCTCCACCTCTATCATCCTTGACTCAAGGAAGACCATTTGTCATCTAGCTGGTGTAGTTTGTCATTAGTTGCCTGCATAAAGGGCTTCAGGGCACTGATTTCTGCAAGAATAGTCTGCATAGCTGGATCCAAAGTATCATCTTTTGGTGTTGGTGAGTCACTCTTTTGTCTTTTAAGAGTGCCAGATGATGAGGGTGGTACTGGCGCCATAATTACTCACTCCCATGATATCCAAGGCTTCACCACTCTAAGTATTGTAAAGGCCGGACCATATAATTTTGTATCCTAATAGCTTGTACACAACGTTCAGGACAGCATCATGTGATTATGATTCAAATAATACTGAATAATTCCAAATGAGTCAAGTGTACATGTTAGTATGTCATGCAAAATACACTAGCATTTGTGTTTGGTGTAGTGCTATTAGGCAAATTAAAAGGCCACATTGAAAGCGCAATTTCCATTAAGTAACTGCTGATTATATTCCTTGGTAAGAGGGAAAAACAGATATTCTAATTGGAATAAAGGCTTAAATCCTTCAGAGTGGTGAATTATGTTTTATAGGGAAAGTTCCAGCTGTATACAAATGTATCTACCGAAAAAGGAACAATACCTTTAAAATAAGAGTAATTTTCTTATTCTTTATATATTTGGAGCTGTGTTGTGAATTCAATGGTGTTTCTTCCGAATAACCGCACCTCGCATTGCAGCCTGTCCGTACAGCTGACTGGAAACGTCAGCTTCTCACATCAAGGGATCACAGCGCCTGACGCCTTTGAACAAACGCCACAGAAAGAACATAGGAAGTGGCTGAAACGTCCCCCAAAGTAACGCCACAGATAAAGTAAGGAGGCTTTAATGAATTTTAGATGTTTTAAGTGATAATGGATGTTGACATTTCTGATGGAGAAGGAGCACAAATGATTATGCGGCCATTCCTCATGGCGCTTGGCCACGCCCCCCTAAGGGAATCAGTTTTGATCCTCCAAAACTGTAGATACGTACTTTTGTGAATGGTAGCTGACCAGGTATGTGGAACTGCCTAAAATTAGTGTGAGCCATGACAGCAACCAATGTTTCAGTGTCTATGAGAACTTGGTGGGCCTGTTACTTGTATTTTGACATTACATTGTGGTTTTCGCTTTCTTTTCGTCTCCGTGCCAAGCATGTTTGTTGTGAAAAAAGCATCCCCATCATCTTCAGGGTAGTGTTTTTTTCTGAGCTTTCTGTGATCTTTCCATGTGGGCTATTTTTGCTTTGCGCTTGGTTTGGGGAGGTTCTTTTTTGTTTACCTTTTGTTTAAGGAACCGAACACGGCAAACTTGTCCACACTTGTAACCCTTTGTCAGGCAAACTCCAGAGTATGGGAGTCCATTGCCACAGTATGTGAAATCTCTGCATGGCTTTTGGGCCATTCAAATGTGTAGTTGCAGTTGGAAGAGACTTTACTATTGCACATGCGTCTTCTATTTTGGCTGCTTTTATTGCCAAGTTAGTCCTGGTTACTCTCTCTTTAGCCAACTCGGGGGATCTTCTAATTTGCGTATTCTTGTTAAGACTATTCACGGTTCTCTTAGTATTTGCTTCTCAATTTAACTGAGTAGCAGCCTTAGATCGCTTGAGTCCTTGTCTAGTCTTCCACATTCATAAGGGTGAATGTAAATGCCAGCGGACATAGAAGAGTACGAAATGCATCAAATGTTTCGTCATCATTTTGTTCTACATTTCTGAGCAAAAATATTTCATAGTCTGCATTAACCATGTGGCAAAAATAGTTTTCATGAGCCATTTTAGCTGTCTGGTCAGAGCCATCTACAATTGTCAGTTTCTTAAATATCAGATGAACTGCAGGACCTGCCATGTACAACAATGTCAACCTTTTTGCAATGTTTTCTTCTGGTGTGGCAAGACAGTAAATCTCCAACCGTTCTACCTACAGTGCCCACCTCGCGCCATGGCTTGATGGGGCTCCTAGAACGTCAAACTCTGCCAATGGATGCAGTCAAAGTACCATGTGTCTGGACATAGTGGCTGGTCTTTGAGCTCCTCCTGTGTCATCTGACAAAGTTAGCCCACGTCAATAATCTCTAGGCTTAGAAATTATTGGCGCGGTGCCCAGCAGGCTAGTCATATGCTATAGGCTCACTGACCTGTGGTCATTACCTGGGCATTTAAAAGTGTGCAATGCAAGGCAAGGGGAAAGAAGATAAGTGTATAAGCACACCAGACAGAGGCACTACCTCTTTCCTTTCACCCACCTGGGATCATCTTTTGTGAACAGCATTTGTCTGTGTGTGGCATGTGTGGAGGCGTTGCTCTACTCTCCTCCTCGTTTTTTCTTTTTTTTCTTTACGCAATCTTTCTCAGTGCCGCCTGGAATTAAAAGACGGCATCCAAGCCACTCCTACCTTTACAATGATACAACCTCACAGACCCACGAAGGAATGGATTCTGTGCAGAGAAGCGCACACCAGTGCGTGACAGAAAATGTGCATGTAATGGTTATCCTGATTCGTCACCAGTGATGGAGGCTGCTTGCCAAGCCTCTGGTGACCCTGGATTAGGGGGGAGCCTGGGAGTCTTTACGTGGACATGGACACATGCATTATGGTAAGGGTCCCCACAAGGACTGCCTTCACTCATTTATTGCTTCGATGTGATGTCACCATGTCTGCTGTCCCTCTGAAAGTGGCCTTGCAATGGAAATCTCATCTTTACCATAACCCCAAAATATAGATTCTAACTGTAAAGTAACATTGGGCAATGAATAGTTAATAGCACAGTTGATGTGTCTGTTAGAGTAGTACAACTGGCCCATCAAGGTCATCAAGGAGCTGCAAAAACTAAAACAAGACTGCGTTAAAACGGTTGGTTTCATCTCCTCCTGGAGGAAAAGGATGATAAACACACAAATCTATGGGTCTGGTGTCAGTAGTAATTACCAACACAGAAGCAACCACCCATACTATCCCCAGACAGAAGTGACAAACCATGGAAATGTGCAAGTGTGTACTTTGTCTGCACCAGAACAATGCACCATTTCACAGTGGTAATTGACCAATGGCTTAGATGTCCGCAAGTCCAATTCCTCCTCTCTTTATCTAGAAGTGCAGTGATTTCTGCATTACAGAACATTTTTACCATGCATGGTTTTCTGGATCAAATCAAATCAGATAATGGCCTGCCACTTCAAGGATGAGAGTTCCAGATGTACCTTGAAAATATAGTGAGCCAATATCTGAGAATAACCTTGCTATGGTCAGGGGCTAATGGAGATGGAAATGTTTCATGCGTACGCTGAATAAGGTGTTAATAAGGTGTTAAGGTGAATAAGCATAGCACATAGGCAATTCTTGAGGGATCATCAGTCCACGCCACTCTTTCACAGGGATGGCTCCGGGAGACGCTCTTATGGGAGAGAGTCCCTTGGCAGTATTCGCTATCATCCTTCCAGAATAAGTCCAGCCATTAATGACGATGAAGTACAAAGAAAAAGGCAAGCAAACAATGATACAGACATTTCCTTAAGAGGTCTACATTTAACAAGCCTTCAAGTAGAAAACTCTGGCTTGACAAAGACCAGAAGATTATTGGACAAGGTGAGTTTGAGCTATATGCCTCGCCCATGGAAAATAGCAGAGATCAAAGGCTCAACTATGACGATTACAGATGGAAGACAATCTGTCTCCAAAGATATAGTTTCTATTAAGAGAATAGACATGCCAGAGGATCAAGGTATCACCAGACCAGTAGAGCCCACGTCAGGCAGTTCATGTGGGGAAGGCAAACCGCATCAGCTGACAACATCTGCACAATCTTCAATTGCTGGAGCTCGGAGGACGAAGAGAACAGGATTAGTCCAGAACCTAATACAAACCACAACGCAGAGGGCCAAGGTGAGCCTTGTCCTGAGCCACAATCACCCAATGAGGATAACCAGAACAAAGACCCAGACACTTTGAGGAGTAAACTGTGTATTACTAACAGTGACATCAACTATGTTTAATGTTAATTTACAGTTTGAAAATATATTTTGGGGTTATGGTAAAGATAAGGGTGTTATATTATAAGGTCCCTTTGAGACGTATGGCAGACATGGCCTCATCTCACCAAAAGAAAACACGAGTGACACCGAATGTGCTAAGGAAGTCTGTGCAGAGACCCTTCTATAATGCATGTGTCAGCAACTTATTGTGTAAATGATACCAGGCACTGTGATCCGGGGACATTGGAGGCTTGGCTAATAAGTCTCAAGCACTCGCTAAGCATAAGCCACTCAGCGTCCACTTCCTCCTACCTCCTTGCTTTATGATTCTCACATGGTGATGTGTCTCTACTTCACAGCCCCAGTCCCGGAAGGGGCCCCCAGTGACCTTGATATCATCTTCAGAGTGGGGGTTCACACCAAAGGCCGGCCTCACCCAGGCCTTAAGAGCAATGTGAGCACAAAAAGAGCTTCACCAAATTATTGCTAAAGGGTTGTCTGCCGCAATCGCCATCACTGTGCAGCTGCGTTTCTGTAGTGAGGTAGAGGGGCTATTTTTGGCTATGAGATACAGGGCATGCCTCTGGTCCTTCCGGTTCCATCACTGGTTTTACAAACATGTCCTTGCACTCGGGAGAGCCTCAATCCAATGTCCTGTTTGTTAGAGAGCAGTGCAGGTCACAGCATTCCACATAGTTTTGAGGGAGCCCTCCGGAATCCTCATCATTAATTTTTGTAGAGAGTACCCGAAGAAAACTGCTTCGGGGGTCAGAATTTTGGATCAGAAGCTATAGCTAGGTTACAGGGCAGCCACTCTACCAGTACCCCCTAATGGCATCCCCTATACTCACACTGAAACAGATAGCTGCAAAACTTGTGACAAAAGAGGATGTCTTCACTCTTGAGGGTGGTGCATCCCTATAAGTGAAATGCCATTATAAGGTGTGGCAGGGGACAACTTAGAGGACTCATAATAGAAAGTCTTTTATGGATATGACATTATTGTCCCCCCGCCCCTCTCAAATAAGGCCTTCTATCACTTCCACACAACAAATGCCATACATTTATTGACCATCAAAGAGTAGGCAGTGTTGCAAAGCTCCCATCAGATAAGTAACATTTCCATCTAACACTTTTCCTCAATTAAATTACTACGTCTGAATATCCCATGCAGCTGCACAGTGGAAAGCTTTTTTTAATTTCTGTTTCCTATTGGTTAAATAGAAGACTAGCCAGACAGTCTTGTTGACCCTCACATCTTTGGTATGTTTAAAATAATGTATCTTTTCCCCTGTGCAAATAGTGTGGGCATTACAATTAAACATTGATGTAGGTGCTTAACTTAGCATCCCTTATCACAGACCGACCTGTTCATATACATGCATGATTGTGTCTTTCATCCATACAACCCATGTAATTCTACCACTGTTCTGCGCACTGATAAACAGTTACTCATCCACACATTCACCCATGCTGGGGCAGGAGAAGTAGATTGGCGCCATGGGGCTGTTTTTGTGCCTGCATGTACACTGTGTGGTGTGTGTACATTATTTGTTCGCGTGTGCCATTATTTGGTCATGTATGCATGTATGTATTATCTGTATTTTTAGATATCAGGCACTCTGTGTGTGTACGTCTCTATTACCAAATTCAGATGATTATTTGCTGCCATCATTGGTAATAATGGTGTTTGCTTGGTATTTGTGTCAGGCTGTGTCAATGAAGCTGTAGTTTGGTGTAGCGCCAGGAACAAAACAGTGTGAGGACAACCACAAAATGAGTGGTCTGAGCTTTGCACAGTTTATCTTGGCAACTGGTGAAGATTTGTATATGCACACTGGTTACATGTAATGAAACAAGAGTGGGGAGGGAATGTGCACAGATAGTCCACTGATAGCAGCAGAATATGTATTTTGCATTGTGGAAAGTGCAAAGCTTTGGGCAATATGAAAAATGTTGGCACCATGTGCAAGACTGAACGTTTTGTTCTCTTTTGTGCTCCTCAAATGGAATGCAGGAAGTAAAATTGCTGGGTGTTATTATGTATCCGATACTTGTAGATTCAAAGTGTCCAGTTTGCTTGACACCAAGCAATACCACTCGCTAGTGAAACTGGTGCCATACAAATATACCTATGTGAAAATAATCTATTTTAGGAATGTGTATAAAGGAGCATCATGACACATCTATAAGACATTTAGAGGTATAACGCAGCATACTAATAATAAAACATCACGTATAGCTTAAAATAAACTTTCCACAAAACACTTACACCACAATAAAAAGAAAAACATTATCAAACAAAATTACAATTACATACAAATTACAATGAGGCAAATAAAATGGACACTAGTTTGGATCTCAAATGAAAGTTACATTTGTGGCATGCAATGTACTAGCTGCTAGTTATCCAGATCCTACTCATCAAATCTTTATTTTGTTTAGTTGGAACATATCCCCACTCACAATCTCATAAACTCATTGCTGGTAATATCCGCCGGGATACCTTCCAATGCAAATTGTGTTACCGGAACTCGGTCCGGTGCTATTAGTGCCGGATGCCAAGTTGTGGGGAGGGGGTGTTGGTAAATCCCCCAATGGGCATTCTGGGCACTATTACGGCGGCAGTAATAGCGCCAAAAATGGACAGAAAGTGCTCAATGCTAGAGGTAGTTCTCCCACTTTCCGCCCAAATTCAGGATTGGGTGAAGTGGTAATGCGTTAGTAATATCGTTACCCCGCTTTTTTACCACGCTGCCCAATCCATGATGAGGCCCTTACTGATGTAAACTGCACCACTGTCCCAAAATTGTGAACATTTTTAGACCAGGTTTAGACCAGCATTTAAAGCTTGGTCTTGTTTGTGCCCTCCTTGTTCAATTCTCTCTCAACCCCAGCTTGGGATTCTATTTTCTGCCCTCCACTCCCTTTGATCCTTAGTACAAATCTGTCTCTAAGCAGTCTCACACTGTTCTAATGGTCCTCTTCTTCCTTTCTTTGAATCAGGGGCACTGTGGAGGCGCTCGCTCTAAGCGGTCTGCCACTCATTGCTAATGGTTAGCCTACTTTCTTGCAATCTGTCATGGAGGAGGCGCTCGCTATAAGCGGTCTGCCACACTTTGCTAATGGTTGTCATTCTCTTTCTCCCTCTCTTTCTTTCTTCCTTCCTTCCTTTTCATTATAAGCAGTAAGTCACAATTAACTATTCATCCTCGTTTTGCAGTTTTAGAATTTGAGTTATGCCTTACCGCTCATTCTTCCTTGCTCTAGTTGGCCGCCATGGAAAGGGAAGAGGGGCTCCGTATGGAGCCCCGCCTTCCCTTTTTCATGGCGGCCATCTTTCCAAAGGATTTTCCTTCATTCAACGCGACCCGCGCTAGCGTCCCATTGAATGAAGGAAAATCTTTTCTTTTAGCACCCTGGGTTACCGCTTTGGCAACCCGGGGTGCTAATAGCGTTAAGCCCCTGTTCCAAGGGCTGGATAACTTGGGCTGCCGGGCCATTAACCCCTGTTGCAGCCCTTGGCACAGAAGCTTAACACAATAGTCATAGCTTTAAGTGACAGATGGAAATTTGCTCTGTGTTGACTTAAGCAGGAGGCATTGTGATGTCACAACCCAACTGTAATAACTGATTATAGTTACAGTAGCGAGGTAATTTTCTTATTACAGGCCAGTAGTGATTTCACAATGAGCCTGTAATAAGAACATTATTTACAGGTTTTTATTTGGATATTGCAGCCTGCCGCTTATAATATTCATCTTGCTTACCACTTTTTGTAATATATTTGAAAAATAAAATGACATTGGAAACATATATTGTATCAACCTTTCTTGATGGGCTGTAGTTGCCGCTCCACTGAACCAGAATCCTGTTCTCCTCTGGATAAGGATCCTTTGACAATACAAAGAGAGACTGTGAGGCATAGGGTTGCTACTCTTTGACTAGGATACCTTCATTCAATCATTTGCAATGAATTCCTTCTTCTGAAAACACTTACCGTTTTGTTAAAGTTATTACAAAAGTGCCCCTGTGTAATAATTTTTAAATGTACAACTGAATGACTAATTATTTCTCTTGAAAACACAAGCATTGCAACTGTAATCATAGTTGTAACTAAACACAAATATGTATTAAAACTTTTGACTTACTTCGATGTTTTTTGGCAAGTTTGACAAGTTGTTCTGGAATGATTATTGAATAATCATCATCATCTTCTTCTGGAACTAATGGAAGGTCAAGAATAAACAGGTTAAAATGTTGACAATATTTGTATCCACTAGCAACTTACATACTATTGAGACAAATATAGTCAATGGAACTAATGTAAACTCTATGCGTAAATGCACCTTTACATACTAGTCCCATTATGGCAGGGACAAGTAGTTCTGGTATCATGGTGCCCAAACCAACAAATTAGTCCCACAGAAGAAATGTGTGCTGGACTTGCTGAGTTCACTGGCACATGCTATTTAACTTGCATACGACACATCTTTAACTGGTATGACCTTGCAGCCCTTTGGTAGTGTATTGCTGAATGCAGATGGATCATCATCTGGGTGCGTGTTGGTAAGGGTGGATCAGTCGACGGTGCCCTATTAGGAAGAATTGGGTGTGCTTAGAACCATTGAAATATATATGTATTACACGGCCTGAGGTAGGGGCCATTTAGTTATGGTTAAGTTGCTCAACTCATAGAAAGAGCACTTTTTGGGCGGTTTATAACTTTGCTCCCCCCAACCCCTCCAGACGAATCCTTAGAAAACTTTGCAAAAAAAGTATATGGCCATTCAGAATGATTCTACAAAGTTAGGTGCAGTTTCGTCAAGGGGGGTCTAAGTTATAGGGGGGCTCTCAAAATGTGTGGCAGGAGCGGCAGCTTCTTCCCAAAAACGCACATTTTGTAGATTTGGTGTACATCCATCCAGTCTTTTTTTTTTTAAATGGTGAAAAAGTAGGTACAAAAAATGTGTGATATCTGGGTCCGGTCCGTGGACTCACGTCCCTATTCGGTTCGCGGACACCCCACCTGGACCAAAAGGAGACCGGTGTAATGTCCGCGGACATCGGACACACCCGCTATTGGATGATGAAAAGCGTGAGGTGCGTCATTTTTTGATACGGTTGTCATGTTGGATCCGCGGACAGCAGCTGATATCTGCGAATAGCGTGGTCAGGAAAAAGTATGGAAAACACATTTGGGGTTATTTGGTGGACGAAAGAGGGGCTGGAAAGGGTGGGGGAGTGGAATAAAGTTGACATGGAGCTGTTTTTAAAGGTGAAAAAGGGGTTTGCAGGTGCCGCTGAGTCAGCAGTTACCTCTTACTGTCCACGGATATCATGTGGAAGGCAGAGGGTTCTGGGTGAGTTTTGTTATTTGAAGGTTTATTGTACGCACTTGTTATATGGTTTAATTATATTGTACTGGTTGTGGCCAGATTCTTGGGGGCATGGCCGTAGGCCATGGGCCCAACAATCTGACCACTGGCAACACACCCTACAGTAATATGTGTATAGTAATTATAGGTAATATAGTGGGAGTATACAGTATTTGTAATATGGTGGGATTATACAATTAAAGTGTATATGGTATTTATGATTGTAGTACAATTGAGGACAGTGCTTCTTGATGTCTCCTCCACCTTTCACATGGTCAACAATTGAATCCTCATTAAATTGTTACATGATATCACTAGCATTATGGGGTGGGCACTGGACTGGCTGATTTATTTTCCTCACTACCGTCCTTACCAGCTGCAACTTGGCTGTTTGTACTCCACCACCTCAATGTGCCTGCAGAGTACCCCAGGGTTTTATCCTATAATTGTGACTTCTCCATATCTATTTCATCCCTCTGGCTCACCTGATGTCCTTCTTCTTTTCTCATTACAGTGTTATGTTAATGACACACATGTTTCTTTAAACTTCCCTGAACTAATTTGTTTTCCTCGTTTTTTATCTCTTATTGTCTGACCGCCATCGAGGCATTGTTTGCGGTTAACAATCTGTGTCTGAAAGCCATTAAAATGGAGATATGTTTTACTGTGACACCTATGCCCTGTTTTTCTCCTGCCCTCTGGCCGCTGTCTTTGGGCCCTCTACACTCACCATCCTGTGAGGCCAAAAACATTGGGGTTATCTTTAAATCCTCTCTCCCCTTTACTCCTTACATTTTGGAGCTTGTTAAGAAAGCCCATGCGTTCAGCTTGGCCTCCTTACAGGCATTGTAACATTACTCACCTTCCCCCAGAAGCTCAATGTCTGAAGAGCCCCAGTCTGTGTAGGCTGGACTACTGCAACAACCTCTTCCTTAAACTCCCCCTTTGTTGTCTATGCCCCCTTTGGTTAATCTAGAATCGGACTGGAAGACTTTTCCTTGGCCTCAAGCCCACGGATCGTATTGCTGCAGTCCTAAAATGTGCACATTGGTTCCTGCTAACTGCAATGACTACAATATGTCCAACTTTGTTTGCCCCATCCAATCCCCTATTGGCTTCTATACATAACAAAATACATAATTAAACATATACTTTTATTGTAAAAATGTATCTATTGAAACAGGGGTACATCACATAAAAAAGCACTACATACATAAAACATATATTGCACAAATTCATACAACCAACAATATATTTACATGAATAATTACACCAAAACATAGGCCTAAGTACAAATCTATAGTAGATAACACTGTGTGGTTATATAAGCAGCCCGACATGTTTCAGTGCACAAATATAGATACTGGGAAATTCTTCAGGGGCTCAACAGCTCCAAATTCTAAAATGATTGGCGAGTGGGGAAACTGGCCTCCACAATGTAGCAAACACATGATAAACTAAGGGAAAAGGAAAGGAAAAAAAGAATCACCCAAATTATTTTTAAATGAAAAAAAACAGTTTCATAGATCACAGATTTCACAGACTGCACCACTTATGGAAAACAATCTGATATGTTTACTTTAATGCACCATCAAACAACCAAGTTTGATCCTCTATACCTGCTTCATGTGCTCTGTAGTCCCTTTAACACATCAATGGAATCCTGCTCCTCATAAGTAGGGCTGATTTGACTTTCAAAAGGGCATCGCAAGATTACCCACTCCAAAAACACTGCAATGACACAAAAAAGTGCAAACTGTATAAAACGAAAGACCACACTTTCTCACTCTATCTCCACCATAGTATCAAACAACCGTCTTAAAACCTAGGACCGTACCTACCTTTATGGTAGCAAGGTGACTCCTATTTGCTAGGTCTGTACTTCAAACACTGCAGTCATTATCTAAAAACCTATAATCACAAAACACTTCTTAGAGGACCCTATAAAACACATATAGCGGGCAAAGAAGACATCACCTACTGCAATCTTAATTCACCACTATTTTTGTAACGAACGTGAGTCATGACAGTAGAAAGCCAGTGAATCAAAAAATTCTCTAGCCCCAAAATCAGTACTAGCACCAGTTTATGTGCAAAACGCAACATGCAGGAGGATTCACACCCCACCCCCACACTGAAATTATCATGCCACTAGTGCAACATTACTCGCCACATTTACCATAAAGTGTGATTACAAGACCCAAAAGGCCATAAGAGTGCCTCTGGGCATTCCACAGAGAGAATCCCCCAACCTCAGGTGCCAAACATTAAACTTTTCCACCTACCATTTCCAGTGTCCACAAACGGACCTTCACACACATAACTCCAAAAACTGAAGGACCGGAGTGCCCTATAGCTACTTTCTAAAATCCGACAAGAGCGACGTCCGCAAACAAACATAGAGAATGGACTCGCATTTACAGATTGATATGTACCAAAACACTGACCACTTGAAAGAATAGGAGCGTCATTTAGGATTATTGAAATAAGTACCAAAACACTATTTGCCGCCTAGGAGACCAGCACCGCACATTTAAAAAAGGAGGTGGGGGGTGAAATACAAGTTGTAATGAATTCTCAAACCAGGCATGGCAAAATTGTCAGTTCAAATGTCAGGGCAGAACAATATTGTGCTCACTTAGAGCACATTATTGGATGCATTGAACAATGTGCTTCAATACACAGTGTACATGAAAAACAAACCCTTAAGTGGGCACAATACTGTTATATTGATGTTGACTCCTTGCTATGTTCATCGAGATTTCATAAAAGATATAATTGAAGAAAAAGTAAATAAAGAAACTGCCAGAAGGCCAGTTTCATAACTAGTATGCCGAATTATTAAATTAGGTTATGTTCACTGCCTTTCCCCTTCACCAGTGAACTCAGCTCTGGGACCCCAAAACTATCATAAATTGTTCATTCCTTCCCTCTCGTACAATCCTGGGAACCGTGTACTCTTGCAATGTGCTTTCAGCCGATGTGGCTGCTAAGCAAATTAAAACGTGTGAGTTGATTTCTACTAAAGAGGCATGCAGTGAGGCCTGCTTACAGTACCTTGATCTAATGTTAAACCCTACATACTTACTTGTAACCTATCTTTATTGTTTAAAAGCTATCTACTTAAATTTCAATTGTTTATGACATTCTCAAGTCTAACACTTAAAATTATTTACCCATCGGTGAGTCCCCCTCCCCTTTTAGTGTACTATTTCTGTAACTAATATTTGCACACCTCTTTTCCGCGCAGAGTTTGCATTTCCACTACACTGTCATGAATTGGCATATGCACAAGGTGTGAGCTGTTCCCCAGAGAGGGTCTCCTAGAGCCCGAAAAGGTACTGCCTCAACCGTTGAGAGCGATTTACACTAAAGATGAGACGAAAGGGGACAGACAGCCAGCTGTATCTCGGCCGTATGTGGGGTGATGACTGAATTGTGCTCTTACATTTACAACCTTTACACAATATGGAAAGATGTCTTAACAAAATGTCAGAGAAGGCAGCAGAAGGTAGCCCACACTCCTTCCTAAATTGGGCAGCCTCTGTGTGTGCGCTCTGTGACCAGAAAATCAATGGTGCATTGCCCTCCCTCTGTCTCGTTCTAAACCAATGAAGAAATGTAAACAGGGGTTGTACAACACAAAGAAGATACTCCCTAAACTGAGCAAAATGGCATTTGTATGGTTAGGATCACACACATGGAACACAAAGAAGAAGGTTGCAGCTCCACGAAAATTGAGCAAACTGGTATCCTTTTGATAGGTACAGTAATTTTTGGAATGCCTAAACTACTGTGTAAGCTGAGTCTAGGGTTGTAGAAAGCCGCTGTAGGAACTCACTTAGTCTACCCTGACGCGTGTACAGAAATACATAGTGATATGTGAGGCAATGACATCCTAAAATCGGGTACTTTAACACTTTTCGAGGGATTGCCATGTTATGGGCAGGTCAATTATGGCAGTGCTTGGGAAATATGGTTTGTAGCTACTTCTGTCATTCAGTAACATCAGCGTTTGTGTTGTACAGGACCTTACAGTGTTATTATTCAGCAGCCTTTAACAGTTCTGATCCAGAAATATCTGCATGAATTTGTAGGAGCCTTTCAGCGTGACTACTTGCATGAATTGTGATAAAATTAGACTTGTCTGGATCTGAGAAAAGCCTTGTCAGGCCCTGAGCCAGGCTCCCCTTTTGGCCCCCTTGTATAATATCCTGCTTGGATATCAAGAGGTGAGTTCCAGTGGTGGGGCACCAGGGGAAAACATGATCTGCAGCAGTCCAAACTGTCTTTCGCCACTGGAGGAGTCCTGAGAGCTGGTAAAATGGTAAAAGCAAGGGTGGTGGAACAACCTGCTGAAAAAATCAATATTGAATATCAAACAGAGCCAGAAATTAGAGATATATTATTATAGCTCCAATTAGACATAACTACAATGGACACTAAGGTGAACTCCTTGACATGTAAGGTGGATCACCTTAAAGCTGGACTAGATAAACAAAGTGCAAGACTGTATGAAGATGAAAATAGGATCTCCCCAGTTAAAGACTCGACGTATCAATATCTTTCAAGGTGCAGCCAATGAAGGATACTTTAAAGTGTGTCAGTCCCAAAAATTAGGATCATGAGACGCTCTCAGCAGAATAATATCTGTATACTTAGTGTGGGTGACTTCTCCCCATCATCCTCTATGGAAATCTTTGTAGAGACAATAGTGTAAGAATTGTTTGGACCCAATAACCTCTCTGCCATGTTTGCTGTCAAAGGAGCACACCAATCCTCAAGACAGAGACCGGTTCCTAGTACCCCTCCATGACCCATAGCAGCACAACTGCTGAATTATAAGGACTGTGCTACGATTTGCTAGGGAAAAAGGGCACATGCAATATAAGGGTGACATTTTCCATAATTTTCCTGACTTTTCCCCTGCTGTCGAGGGGTTCTTTTTGGAGGTCAAGAGAGCTGTGAGATCCCACAATACTCCTATTTTATGAGCTTCTCTGCCAAGCTACTTGCTGTCCACATAGTGCAGACCCACTTCTTTGCATCCCGCAAGGCAGCTCAGGACTTTCTATCTGCCGTCCCAAAGCGCAAAAAGATAACAATAAAAACTCGCTAGCAGCGGGTGTGGAAAACCCGTAAGACATCCTCCAGCATTTCTTGGACAAGACAAAGACATATTGTGAAGCTGGGACCAGAGTTAGGATCGCGCTTTGAAAACCTGGAAAAGCAAAGTCTATGTTCCTCTCAATATTTGGGGTTGGATCGATTTATACTGTTAGGAAAGATTCTCTTTACTGCCCGTTTCCTTTCATCTTTATGAAACCCCCAAACTTTTTGCTTTTTTTTTTAATCTGACCTGTACTTCTTGCAGTACAGTGAAGCCTTCAGCTTCATTGCACAGGCCTTTGCTCACATGTTATGGGGAAACTGATATGAACTGGAGATTTCCAGCCCTTTAAGATGAGTAGCAATACCCTGAAGATGGATGTGGATGCAGATTTTAATCAAACATCAATCATTCAGACGACACAAAAGCTTGGCAAAGGTTTGTCTGTCTTAATGCAAGTAACTAAAACAGGGAGTACAACGAACATCAGCAAGCGCTCGATACTCAACTCTCAATCATTTCATTAAAGAAATGGGTTCTTAAATGCAAAATTGGTCATAGCTGACATGTTGACCTGCGTCATTACCAACGTCATGCTATTTAGCAAACTTCTAAAACCTATCGGGAAGCGGGATTGGGTCTAAGTGAATGACTAAGCATAGGTGTTATATCTGTATAGAGTAACGAAGAGAAATAATTGGATACTTCACATCAGGTGGGGCAACTAAGCCTTCCCTTCAAATGGCCACTATGAACGTCACTAGTTGTATGACGTCCCATCGTCTACACAAACCGTAGGACCCCCAACTACGTGGTCCTTTAAAATTGGTTGGCTATTAACCCCCGTCAATAACTTTTCACCTATGTGAGCAGCATGCAGAGTGAACAACGAGGTGTGGATGAGCTTGTCTTGATACCAGCTTCCCACCAATTAAAAGTACACTCCATCATCAACTCAATGGTTCAGTGTCAATTAGTGTTTGAAATTGGCCTACAGTCTGTACTTTTCTCTGAGATTTTTTAAGGAGTATGGGTACTGTCTGGCTTCCGTGCGTAGGTGTGATCTCCTCATGCGTCCAACTTCTTTCCATCACATGACTGGACACCACGATTTGAGCCTTTTCATGTATTTGATTTTATTCACCAATAGTCCTCTGACGTCTTTTGTTTTCACTTGACTTTCTTGAACAGGAGATTCTGTTCTTTCACGTTAATTGTATCTAATGTAAGCCAATTCTAGTTCTGATAAAACCTTGGATCATTGGCTTCTCCAACTCCTTAGCTGAAATATATTCTGTTTCATTCAATTGCTTTTGTAGCTGCGACAATGAATTGAAGCCTTCCTCGTTGCTCAAGACTGCTATATACGTAGTGGAACCTTCATTCTTTATTCAATCCATATCTATCTATGAGGTATAAATATGTAGGCGCTTGCCACGATCTATTCACTATAAACATTTGGCTAGCTTCACGATTGCTTTGCTGCTTGCGTTTCATTGCGTCTGTACACTTTTAAACTAAGCATCTTCATTATGTTTATGGCATAAGTCTCTTCACCTTGATCCCAAGATGTCACTTATCCTTGGAACTTCTTTCTCCTTCATAAATTATCTGCCTCTCTGGTCTGGTTATCTTCTATATGGGGTCGATTCAGTTTCGTATGACGTCACCATTCATCCTGGTCATTCAGTTTCTTGGTTTCATCAGGAATCGCATTCAAATGGCCATCATATTGTCTTGGATGTAGGTATGGTTTCCTCAATGGGTACTTTGCATCCCATATTCTCTTAGGTACAGGTATTCTTATGGGTACTTCGCAGAGTCGTTGCTCTTCTTACTTTCTTATTGGTGTAGTATACGTCACATACTTTGGTTCATACTTCTTAGGTAATGTAGGCAGGGTAGGTGGAGTAGGGGTACTTGGCTCCTCCTCTACAGATATGTCCTTAAGGCTATCAGTACTGGGAAACAGTGTTTCCCTTAGTCATGTTACTATGTTGCAACTTGTGGTTACTTTTGTATCACTTGTGGTAACTTTTTATTATTGCACAAAGCAGCTTACACTGCAGTAAAATGGGGTACATTTTTTTGTTGCCCTATTCCAACACTCAGAGGATTTTTGGTTACTCTAGATGTGCTTAAAAGATGGGCTGATGGCAGTAGTGACTTATTCCCACTTTTTGGGGAATTTCGTTTTAGCTTTACCGTGTTTACTGTGTTTGGCTATTAACTGTGGCTACTGGTCAAACATGGCCATGCCACAAGATTTTCTGCCTGTTCTTTTTGCATCTTGTTGTTTAGCCTTCTTCCTGGCCTTAGAGGCCAGGAAGATCCTTATTAGGACTTCCAGTGCCCGGGAAAGCAGCAGCTTTTGGCGGGCTACTTGAGGGCTATGTGTGTTTGCAGGCAGGATGTGGGCTGGGTAGTCTGACTTCAATCCACATCTTGGTTTCGGTGTGTCTGAGTGGTATGCATGAGTGTCCTTGCCAGTGGTCCTGATTGGACCACTGCTGGGGTGTGTGTGTCGGCTAGTCCTGCTATTGACTAGTGGGAGTTTCGGCTCCTACCTGGCTTTTAGGATAAGAAGGGGACCCCTGCACCCAGTTTTCAGAGGCCCTGGAGAAACCTGAAGGAGCCAAGTATCCTGTCCAGCTGTGAGACCCGTGAAGAAACCTGAAACCTGACTCAAGGCGGCCTGGCAACCAACTTCTGCTGCAGCCCTGGTGGAGCCCTGTCTTGCTTGTGATCTTCAGTAGGCCTGCGAAGGTGCTACGACCCTTGGAGTGGAAGGACCATCCATTCTTGACGTCTGCTCGGTGCCCAGCACAAAAAACATCTTTGGAAGTGCCCTGGAGCCATCCTGTGGCTGACCAGCTTTGTTTTTGGGCTACAGTGCTAACGCCGCCACCTGAAACTTGGTACACCCTCAGCTGCCACTGCAAGGCTCCCTCCTGAGAGATCTCGGCGTCTTAGCACAACGGGGACACGAGATAGACCGGAAAGTCTGACCGCGGCTACTGATTCCTGTTGCATCACTGTGCGCGGCATGCACCGTCCGAAACCTGCTTACCTGACACGAGTCCAGTCCTGAGAAGGGTGCTGCATCGAGAGTTTTTGCATTCCTTGACCGAGAGTCCTTGCACCAGCAAAAGACACCAACTGGAGTGAAGCTCGAACCTGCAACCCCTGGAAATCAAGGACCGCAAATCTTGGTGGGAAAAGCAACATAGGGCACCCTTCCTTTGTTCTACCAAGATTGGGGAAGATTCAGAGTAAGCGGGGGAAGTTCATTGAGCTTTTAAGGGGGGCGTGGCTAAGAGAGCCATGGCATAGGACTTTAATCCCTGGAGCTCCTGCCGATCCTGATATAATCCTGCCCTATTGAGGTGATATGCCCGTACAACTGGAGAATCTTTGAAGTTCCTGCAGTAGGAATGGGAGAACGCTGCGCTGGCTCAACTGTAGCAGACCGCAACGAGTAACAGGAGTTACAAGCAGAAGAGTTCGGGAGTACTCAGCGAAGAAAGAAACAAGATGGCGATCGGCACTAAACAAAGGACGGTGCCCGCCAGGCACAGATAAGATCAGTGAGGACCGCAGCGCCGAATGGAAGCACAGTGCTTGCAGCGAGAGAGGGATGGAGCGGTGCAGTGGTGGGAAGCGAGCATGAGGAACATCCTTTCCGCCCTGGGTGGCACATTAATCGTGGGTTTGGAATACATGTAACTACGGACCCTGACTACCGGGTGAGCTGCACGACACGCGCACCCCCTTGCCAGGGGCCGGAGGCAGCAGAGCAAAGTATCCAACAAACGTATACATTCAAGAGAAGCCTGCGCTCTCGATGAACGGACAGGAACAAAACCCGGCAACAGATGAGATATTGTTGCAGTAACAGTGGACTGCTGTGGAAGGTGTCGGTGACGTCCGCGCTTCGTAGCTAGTGGCTGCATTAGGCTCTTCACGGAGCTGCGAGAGGAGCCCGGCGGAGCACACTTAAAGTACAATATAAACCCGGGACCCATGCAACTCGCGGAACGCCGGTCACGGCAGAACAGTGTGTGCACAACAAGGAATATGCAAACGAAGTAGCAGAGCAGATACGGTGGCAGCGGTGTACTCAATAACACTGCGGACACCAGTGTCCGTATAAGGGAAGCACACAAAGCAGCCATGGAAAGAGCCCCAAGAAGTAACGTGGGGACAGGAAAACCCACGTTTAAAAGCCACGCTGCCCCAGCCGTGTAAGGAGGCACCACTAAGGCGGGCTGCACTGGGGACACTAGCCCCCGCGCTACGGTGCACCTAAGAGCCAACCTAAGGGAACAAGAAATCCCTGATCTAAGTACGCCGCAAACATAGGAAGTGGGTGGGACTGGAGCTGCCCAATACACTGGAGTGCGGATTTTTCACCAGCGAGGGACAGGGACAGGCGTGAGGTCCCGAGGCACAGCTGGCAGGGACTGCACCAGATGCCTAAACGCAGAGGCGGGGACACGAGACCCAGAAACAACCGCAAGGTAGGTCAGACCTGGCCCGGGAGGTAGCTGGTGCCAACGTGTGGCACCCCGCACACAACCCCAACACCCGTTCCAGGAAGTCGGACTGGAAGGGGGCAGAGCCACAACGCCAGGCGCAGGGCGGACGCAGTGAGGTGCAAGGCGCACGGAAAACCACAAAAGGAAGCACCAGTGGGCAGGTGGTGAGTGGAGCAGAAGGGCTACAGGAGCTCCCACGGGAGCGGACTGGAAGGGCAAACCACGGCGTGGCAACACGGCGCACATAATAACTATTAAGGTTAACACAGCGGGACAGTGGGAACCCACAAGGCCTTAAAAGAAGGGGAGCAAGCCTAAAGCGCCCATCCAGGGGGAAGTACCACAGATACATACGAGCAAGGCTGACCCCGCCTCAGAGCTGGCACTTGAAAGTTGTGAGGACCGGGGGAGCAGCCAACATAAGGCCCAATACGGGCCAGCACACCAAGGCACAACAAGGCAGCGGTCGCCACAGCAGCTAGTAACGTGGGAGTATACAACCCACTAGAAAGCCAACACACAGCGCGAAGGGGGGCCAAACCACAGCCTTCCACCGTTGCCATAAATAGGCCTGGTAACACCGAAGGTCACACCCAGGACAGCCAAACCGAAGCCTTGGGGCAGCAATGCGATGGCCGGCAGACAGACCAAGATCAAAGCGAAATAACCCATGCTGGAGGAGTTTGCTAGGTCCCCGCAGGCGACGGAGGGAGCCAGGAGTAAAGACAAGACCCCTCTGTAGACTCCACCATGGCACAAAACGACCAGCAGACCCTGGAAGCGATAGCCGACCTGAAATTCAGGTGGGAAACCAAGCTGGAGTGCGTCATGATGGAATTGAAAGCGGCACTGGAGCTCAAAGTCGGAGAAGTCCAGGAGGACGTGAACCTCCTAAGGCAGGATGTAAGGGCACTGGCGGAGCGCACAGGCAAGCTTGAAAAAGACATTGCCCCAAACACTAATGCATGCGCATCCCACACATTAGAGATCCACATCCTGAAACAACGGGTGAGCAACCTGGAGAATAGAGCGGAGGAAGCGGAGGGACGTGCTCGAAGAAATAATATACATCTGGTAGGGCTACCAGAGGGGGCAGAGGGACCTAATGTCGAATATGGGAATATGGGAATAATGGGAATATGTCGAGACGAGGCTGCTGCAGGAAATAGAAGGAGAGGCACTCTCACAGGGCTTCGCAGTGAGAGAGCGCATAGAGCCTTAACCAGGAGGCCGCCACCAGGTGCTCCCCCAAGACCGATAATAGCCAAAATCCTGAACTATCGAGATGATAGATGAAGAAGATCCTTGAACACTTCCAGAAAGGAGGCACGATACAAAGGGCATCAGCAAACATCACAGCGTACCCGGACTATACGCTCTTGGTGCAGAGACAACGTATGAACTATGGGGCCGTGAAGAGAAGATTGCGAGAGGCGGGTTACAAATACATGTTGATGTACCGGGCGAAGCTGAAGTTGTACCATAACAATAGAGCCCTGTTCTTTGACTCCCCTGTGGACGCAACGGAGTGGCTGGATGCCCAGAACTGCCCCTCAGAACCTGACAACCAGAAGGAAGCCGGAGCAGATAAGTAGAATTGAGGCGGCTGGCCACGAGGCGCCGCCCAACTTGACACTGGGACAGGAATATAAGATAGGGTGAAGCCAGTTGTGATAGATAAGCATTGGGTGGCATAGGCGGAGCAGCCCATGCTGGGCGAAATAGAGCAAAATGCAGGAGGCCAGAGGAGCTCGCTCTTATACCCCCACAACTAGTTTAGTTGGGCCGCCGTTAGAACGGCAACCCCCTGCTGGGTTCTTGAGATCGGCACAGCCGAGTTAGGGAACCAAATGCGGGCAAGCCTGAGATCCAGGGATGGAGCTGGGCAACAGTTGGGAAGGTGGGTGCGAGGGGGAGGGGGGGTTGGGGTGTGTGCAGTGTTGTTAGTTGGGAAGACCGGGGGCAGGGGGGTAGTTGGGGAGTTTAGGTGGAAAAAGCATGGGGAACAAGCTAATACTCAGGCCAAGTTAACTGGAAGAGGGGGGCGAGAGGGGCGGAGGGATGGGGATAAATATGGATGACGATGGGAGAACTTAGAATAGTGACCTGGAACGTCAGAGGCCTCAACAGCTACCTGAAGAGGAACAAGGTTATGATGTACCTGAGAAGGCAAAAAATAGATATAGCCCTGCTGCAAGAAACCCACCTCACTAGAGAGAGACAAGAGGTGATGGGGAGAAAGTGGAGAGGGACCACCATTGGCGCGACATGTTCAGCTTACGCTAGGGGGGTGATCACCTGGGTGGCACCACATGTGCCCTTCCAACTGCTCCAAACCACGGTAGACCCAGATGGGAGGATGGTAGCGATGCAGGGACTGCTAGAGAACAGAGAACTGTGCATCATAAACACATATGCCCCCAACCAAGACACAGTGGCCTATCTCAAGACATTATACCACAAAATTAGCCCCCACTTAGGAGGAGCGGTCATATGGGGAGGGGACTTTAACTGTACGTTGCACCCCAAAATGGACAGGTCAGATACTAAACTAGACAAACCCACTCCTGCGGCAAGAGCATTACAGGACTTGCTGAGAGATTTTGGATTAGTAGATATATGGAGGCAGCAACACCCAAACGATAGGCACTACTCGCACTATGCTGCCCCACACAACCTGTACACGACACTGGATTATATGTTTACCACCCAGGAACTAGCCGGGGAAATGACTGACTCAGAATACAGGCCGTGCATATTATCGGACCATTCCCCTCTGGTCCTGGCCTGGTGACACCAGCTTCCCAGAGCAAGAATCCCGACGTGGAGGCTTCGGGCCGAGGCATTGAAGGACACTGCTTTCCGAGAGGACCTCAGGGAGGAAATAACCGGGTATTTCGACAACAACACGGGGAGGGTGAAGTCAGAGGGAAACCTATGGGAGGCTTTCAAGGTGGTGATCAGAGGGGCAGCCATATCTAAATCCAGAGGGCTCCAAGGGCGTATAGAGCGGGACTTGCATGAGACTGAGAGGAAACTAGAAAGAATTATATGGAAAGGGAGCACCTCACAGGAGGACGCTGAGCGGGTGGGCCAATTACAACAGGCGTGTGTGGGACTCTGGGAGAGGCTCTGTAATCTGAATTACAAAAAATATGTTGAGAGGCAGTACGCGGGGGGGACAAACCGGGGAGGCTGCTCGCATGGCTATATAAGAACGAGACACCGAGGCCAGCGATCAGAGAGATACTGATGGAAGAGGGCCAGGTCTGGAACACCCAGGAGGGAGTGAACGAGGGATTCTATAGATTTTATAAACGTCTGTATGAGGATGCAGGAGAGCCCACAGCACAGGAGATACAGGAAACACTGGAAGACATTGTGTTACCAAAATTGAGCAAGGAGGAAAGGGAGAACCTAGATGCCCCCATAACTCTAGAGGAATTGGAGACAGTGGTATTACACCTGCCCACGTGCAAGGCCCTGGGATGGATGGCCTCCCCAGCGAATTCTATAAAACATACACTGCTGGCAATGTTAAACAAGGCCTTCGAGAGGGGGACTCTGCAGGAGTCCCTAAGGGAAGCGGTGATCATTCCGCTTATTAAGCCCGGCAAGCCACGTACGGATTGTGGGTCGTACAGACCCCTGTCCATGTTAAATCAGGATAGCAAAATCGTAACGACAGTGTTGGCTAACCGATTGAAACAAGTGATTACCAAACTCATACACCCCGAACAAACGGGTTACATCCTAGGCAGGAGCATAATGGATATTCACAGAAGGCTGCACCATATAATAGAACAGGCAAAGAAGGACCCGGGCGAGATAGCAATAGTTTCACTAGACGCAGTAAAGGCCTTCGACTCAGTGAGGTGGCCATGGATGCTGGCGGCCCTGAAGGAGTATGGGATGGGACAAGGGTACCTGCGATGGGTAAAAATGGTGTACAGCTCCCCAATAGCCAGGGTTAAAACGGGGCCGATAATATCGGACAAATGGCAGCTCAGCAGAGGGACGGGGCAGGGATGCCCATGGTTCCTGATGCTGTATATCCTGGCCCTAGAACTGTTAGCAATCTGCCTAAGACAGCAATACGAGGAAATAGGGGTACAACCTAAAGGGGGACCACATTTGATATCGCTGTACGCGGACAATATGTTGTTGTACCTGCGCTTCCCTGAGGAGAACCTGCAATACATCCTGGAGATGATGGGGAACTACGCCACCCTCTCGGGCATAGCAGTTAACCCAGAAAAGTCATGCATGTTCCCACTGGGCAGGTACACGGGAGCCCCACAGGGTAGGTTGCCCACTTTGCGGATACCATGGCAGACCAGAACATTCCGCTACTTGGGGATTAATATATATCATATGACCGAAGATGAGCACAAATATAACACAGACAGGGTGGTGGAAGGTATTAAGAACAGCATGCAATTCTGGGCAAAACTCCCCCTAGCTATGGTGGGGAGGGCGACCCTGCTCAAAATGGTGGTCCTACCCAGGCTGTTACATTACTTCGCAAACATCCCGTGCATGCTGCCCAGGCGCTTCTTCACCAAACTCCAGAGTTTATGTCGAGGTTTCCTATGGCATAACTCTAGGAACAGAATAGCCTTATGGAAACTGCAGAATACGCATGATAGAGCGGGCATTAAGCTGCCGAACTTCGAGATATACCACCTGGCAGGGCTGCTACAATATGTGGCTAGTTGGCTGTCGGAAGACGAGACAGCGGAATCCAGACTACTTAGGGGTGAATGTGAATCCTGCTTCCTAAAAGAACTAATATGGTTACCTAAATCAGAGCTGCGGGGGAGGCTGGGACTACTGGTGCTGGACTGGAAGACGTGGCGTAAGGCGTGCCGGGTGGTGGGGAACCCGAAACCTAGCTCCCCGCAGGTGCCACTTGTGGCGCTATGTGGGGCAGATGAGCAACTAAGGATAGGTATCCGTAAATACTGGGAACCGGTGGGCCTGGCGACCCTCGGAGATATATGGCAAGACGGGAAGGCACTGGATTTCCATGCGATAGTGGAGGATACGGGAGTACACATTGGGCAGTACATTACGTACACTAGAATAATCCAACGGGTAAAGGAGACGTGGTCCGAGGCACCACTGGCTGAGCAGCCGGATGCAGCCATAGAGATGATGTACGATATCTCGGAGGGAGGGCATGAGATATCCCGGATATATGAAGTATTGATGTCTAGAGTGAGCAAGGAGCCGCCCCAACTGAGAAAAGAGTGGGAGGAAGATGCGGGAGAACCCATGCTAGATGGACAGTGGGAAAGAGCCCAGAGATACCACAAAAAGGTGTCCAGAAATGCCAGATTGCAGCAGATACAGCAATATGTCACCCACAGGGCATACATGACCCCCCTAAGGATTGCCAGATTTGGGGGCCCAGACATACAAAAATGCCCCAGGTGCGGGGTGGTGGATGCTGGGATGATCCATATGTTCTGGGCCTGCCCGGAGGTGAGGAGATTTTGGGGAGAAGTCAAGCTACGATTGTCCGAGAAGGGGATTAAGTTGGATGTGGAATCTGTATGGGCATGCATGTTGGGCGGATTTGCCAGACCACGGAATTTAAAACACGTCAGTAAACTCAAGGACCTGGCATACATCCTGGCCAAAAGGAGAATAGCCATGGGGTGGAAAGTAGCTCATAGGCCCAGAGTGGAAGTGTGGTGGAAAGACCTCCTGAAATGGGCTGACACTGAGACCACGGTGTGGTATGATGCAGTCAGTAGGGGGGGGAGAGGAAGTGGACACACTTATAGCTTGGAGGTAAATGGTTGCCACACTGGCGGGATCTTCCATCGTCGACTCCAATGAAAGTGATACTAGTGGACAGGATGAGGGGGATTTGCCCCCAGATTAGAGGAAGATAAGGCAATGAGGGGAAGCTCGAGTCAAAGGGGTGGGAGGGGGGATGACTGTAATATGTAACATAAAACGAATGCCATGCTGGAAGTAACCGCGACAGTCGGGTGTGTTGGTTATGTTTTGTATGTTGTGAAAACCAATAAAAAATATATTTTTTAAAAAAGTTATTGAGCTTTTAACCTACCCTTATACTCCCATTAGAAGTCAACAGGCTTATAATAAACCTATTTCTAATACTTTTGGCTTTGCCAATTCTTGCCTAGGCAAGACTTCTGACTGTTGGGGATCCTTTTCGGCATTAGACTACATTGAACCCTAACTCTAAGAACCTTTCACTGGTCCCCAGAGACCCTACCTGCATTATTTCCTGCATCCTAAGTTCTGTGGAACTGTATCCTGAACAATAGGGCACAAGGCCCCTGGCAACTTAGCGCTGGACACATTTAGCTAGGGATCATCTTTGTGGACCTTTTTGTGTATATTACTTGTCTATTCATACCTTTGCAGAAGTATTTGATTTGTAGTGTGCATTTGAACCAAGTTAATGTATATATGTGTTTAGTTTGATAATATTGTGCGATAAGTCTACCTGCTTGTATTCATTTTTCTATAGTGTGTTTTGGTCATAATTAAATAACTGTATTTTTATACATCCTGTCTAAGTGCAATTTGTGACTCCCATTGTGTGACCTCATTGTGGACCCTTTACAAGCTCACTACCTCTGAAGAATTTAGGCTTTTAATAAGTGAGATTTTATGTATTAGGAACCACTTTCCTCCAGTTTTGTAGATTTTGTAAAAACCTGCAGATGAAAGAAAATGTATGCCACTTGCCTTTAATATTTATTTATTGTTTATTTTTTTATTGGGTATTTATAATGCACGTATACACAATGGGCCTCATTACGACCCTGGCGCTAAGTGTTGAACGGCGCCGTAAAAGGCTGCGGCGCCGTTAAACACTTAGCGCCTTACTACGAGGTCCCTACACCAGCCGTTAAAGTAGGGACCCGCAAAGGGACCTTGGTGCTAAGTACGGTACCGCAATTTGCAGTACTGTACTTAGCGCCTCCCCCATTCCCATAGAGCCCTATCGGGCGAAAATGGGAATGGGGAAGGGCCATGGTTCAATGGGGAATTACCGCCCCTCCAACCTTGGAATGGGGTGGTAATTCCCCATTGAACCATGGCGGACCCGTTACAACACCGGCACCAACCATGGTGCTAATAGCGCCATGGTTTAGCGTCGGTGTTGTAATGAGGGCCAATGTGTTTCAAGGCCTGTGTTACTACCCTGGCGTGGGTCATATTTTGAAAAATGTGTTTGCAATCTAGCATATGTTGGCACTGAGAAGGTGTGGAGGAATATGCTGAATGTGAACTAGTGTAGTTTTTAAAGGCCTTTAATTTTTATAAAAAATAATAGCATATATATATATCTATATAAATAAAAAGGGAAATGTGTGGAAATGTGTGTGTGCCGGTTTGAAATGTTCAGCATACTTCCCAACATGTACAAACCTGAAATTTGGCATGTGTGTAGGTTCCAAGGTGTAGACAATGTAAGAAATATAAAATATACATTTTCCGAGGTTTTTAAAAAAAAAAATTTCTTTATTGGCAAGAAACAGCAGCAGGCACAAAACACAGTACATCGGCAATTAGCATTTCACAATTAAATTAAACAATGCACAAAATGTGAAAGGGCATACTGGTGAGGGGGAAGGAATTAAGTCGAGCGGGTCTGTACAAGGTCCAGGTTATGGTTCCACCTGTTCCACCCACGGGGGCAAGGATAGCAGTTCTAAGTCAACTTTATTGTTCAAATAGCTACAGAAATCAGTCCACACATTTTTGGGGCGGGAATTCGTAGGTAAGGAGTTGATTTAGTCCTCCTCACACATTTGCATCCAAGTGAGGGCCTTTCACCACATCTCAAATGAAGGGGGGGGGGCGGCGTTTCCAGCACTGTAAAATACATCTTTTTGCCAATATGTCCCCGATGTTTATAAACTTGGTTACTTTCTTAGCCCCAGGCCCCCCCAGAGCCCAAACAGCACAGCAAGGGGATAAGGGGATCAAGACCAATCTCAAACCCTACCATTTCCGAGAGGGCCTCCAGCACTGCACTAGAAAGAATATTCTAAATCTTAGTACAACTTTTGCAAAACACTGTAAAAAAACTTTTCTTTTATGTATATGTCGAAATGTGTATTTTCTGTTTTTATTATAAATAATTTTATGTTGTAAAGATGTTTCATCAAAAACAACAATAAATAAAAAAAAATTACAAAAAAATTCCGAGAGGGCCTCCAACACTGCCTCCCAGAACGGGGCCAATGCCCTACAGGACCAGAACATGTGGGTATGGTCAGCTTCTTCGGATCTGCACCTTCGGGCATACGTGGGGTTGGTTGTGTGCAAATTTCCCCACCCTGTGGGGGGTGTAATATAGGCGGTTAAGGAGCTTATATTGCATGCATCTGAATCTGGAGTTGAGGGAAACTTTGCGTGTATGTAAGCACATTTTGATCCACATGGCATCAGTAATCACCAATCCCAGTTCATTGCTCCATGTGTCCCGCAGTTTGTGGGGTGGATCTGCCGATTTTGCCATCAGCATTTTGTATAAGGTGGATGTTATGCCCTTACCTCCGGCGGAATTAGATATATAGCAGATCTCTGGAGAGTCAGGGGGTTCGTCTGGGTATGAGGGACATGTCCCGAACTGCGGCTCTTAATCTAAAATATTGTAGTAGCTCCAGAGCTGATCTCGAGTGTCCCGGTCGCCATGTCTGTGGGGTAATAAATTTCACTTCTGGGAATAGGTCAGAGAGCGCCCGATACCCTAGGTCTAGCCAGTGTCGCATGAGGAGTTTGTCCTGTATGGGGGCGAGGCCCGGAAATAGCCAAATGGGTAACCACTTGTAATACGGGTGGCGTTCGGGGTGGGATTGCAGGATTAATCTCCATGCCATGATCGTGGTGGCTACGGGATCATCCGGGGCATCAGTTTGGTATGAGTAATAGAGGATCAGGGACATAACATTCACCTCCTCGTGGGGGGGGGGGTCTAGGTGTTTATACCAGTGTGTAGCATGCTGGGCTTGTGCGGCGATCCAATATCAGGTGAGGTCCGGGGCATTGAAGTCCCCTTTCTCATAGGGTATAGTCATGTGTTGCCACTTCTTGCGAACGGCGCCGGAGTGCCACAGGAATTGAGCACACACAAACACAGAGTGCAGGTTTGTGAAATACTGCTTCCCGGGCCAGATCGGGACCTTTGTGAATATGTATAGGAGCTTTGAGTCTATTATCATCTTCATTAGAGACAGCCTGCCCGATAAGGATAACGGGCGGTTGCGCCACCTAGACATCTTGGACTCCGTATGTTGCGCGGTAGCAGTGTAGTTGTCAGCCAGTAGCGAGGATCTTAATAGGGATACCTGGACCCCGAGATATTTGATGCCTCCTGGAGACCAACGAAGTGGGAATTCGCATGACGGTTGGGGGGTTGTAGCAGTAAGGGGGAATATCTCGGACTTGGTGTAGTTTATGGTAAAGCCCGAAAATGTGCCAATTTTGTTATATCGTGGATGATCGGTTCTAGATGGGTGGAAGGGTCCCTGATGTATAGGAGTACATCATCTGCGTATAGCGATATTAATTTGGGTGTGTTGCGCAGTCGTATCCCCTTGCGGGTATGTTTGTCCCTCACACTGTCCGCCATGGGCTCAATGGCTAATGCAAATAATATGGGGGAGAACGGGCAGCCATGGCACGTTCCCCTGTGGAGCGTGAAGGGCGACGAAGTAAGGGAGTTAATCAGAACTCTGGCCACGGGGTTTGTATACAACAGTTTGATGTAGGATAGCATGTGTGGACCGATTCCCATTTTTTGCAGTACCGCCCACATATATTGCCAGGAGACCATGTCAAATGCTTTTTGGGCATCTAGAGTGACCGCGACCGCGTTAGTCTTAGGATCGATTCTGGACATGACGTTAAACAGCCGGCGGATGTTGAGGTCAGTAGAGCGAGCAGGGACGAAGCCGCTTTGGTCTGGGTGGACCAGGTGTGTCATTATGGGGAGGAATCTGTTCGCGATTACCTTGGAAAATATTTTGGTGTCTGTGTTTATAAGTGACAGGGGTCTATAGGAGCCACATTCGTCCGGGAGTTTGCCCGGCTTAGGGAGCACAGTTATAATGGCTTTGCGTAGGGACTGGGGCAGGGTGGGGCCGAGCGATTCGGTCCAGACTTCGTGTAGGCGCGGGGTCAATAGGGTGACATGTTCCTGATAAAATTCAGAGGTGAGGCTGTCCGGGCCGGGAGCCTTGCCCTTTGGTAGGGCTGAAATGACCTCCGCTATCTCCTCAGGGGTGATGGGGGCGTCCAGTTGCTCTTTATTGGCACAGGAGATATAGGTCTTGGGGGTTGTGCTCGCGCTGTGGGCCATAAAGGGCTGCGTAGAATTTCGCGAATGTCTCCAGGATGAGCTGGTCAGACCAGTGTTGGATACCTCCCTCGTCCCTGATGCTGTCGATTCATGTTCTACCTCCTCAATTTGGGCCAGCCTGGCCAGAGTACGGCCTGGTCTTTCCCCTTCGCCGTATTTCCACGCCGCCATGGGCGGGGTGTAATATTGTACCTCCCTGAGGGCATGCGACTCGAAAGATTCCAGTTCTGACCTTATCTGTGCCAGTTTGGTTGAGGAGGGGGCGGAGGTGTATTCCCGCTCTAGTTCCTTGAGTTTAGTCTCGGAGCGTTGTAGGGAGTTCTTTATATCTTTTAGGATCCCATCTTCCCTAGAGATGCACATACCTCTGATAAAAACCTTGAATGCCTCCCACCGGGTACCATCAGGTGTGTCATGGCGCTTGTTGCATTCAAAAAACGTGTTAATATCTGCCAGGATGTCAGCCTTGAAGACTATGTCATGTAGTGCCTCTGATTTGAAATGCCAGCTGGCGTGGTGAGGAAGGGCGGGTCGCAGTGTGATCGCCAGCGTCACTGGGGAGTGGTCCGAGAGCGTGCATGCTAGTATCTGTGTGTCCGAAGTCTTCCCCATTAGCCCAGCTGATATGAGGAATAGGTCAATTCTGGAATGGCTATCATGTACGGAGGAGTAAAATGTGTAGTCGCTGGTGAGTGGGTAGAGTGTTCTCCAGGCGTCACACAAGCCTAGTGTGGCCATGTGTGTATGGAGTCGGTGGGCGGCTCGGGACGTAGCTCTGCTAGCGGTGCCCGATCTGTCCAGTTCGTTATCTAAGATCAAGTTCATGCCCCTCCCACATGATTGGAACCCCGATGTATCTCATGAGTAGGGTGGTTACTTCGTCGAAGAATTCAGGGGCGTCGGTATTTGGGGCGTATGTATTTACCAGTAGACACTCTGTGTTAGCTAATAGGCAGTGGAGGATCACGTATCTACCCCCCGGGTCTGTGTAGCTTATGTGCAACGAGAACTCCACTGACTTGTGAATCAGGGTCAGGACTCCCCTGGACCGGGAGGAGTAACTGGTGTAAAACCTGTAGGCGCCCGATGTCGGAACCAAGGATGATGAGAGGTGGGCAAGGGTGTGCGTTTCTTGTAGGAGAAGTACATTAATCCCGTGCCTCTGGGCGTATGCGGTTATCCTCCGGGCTTTTGTGAAGTTGCTTAGCCCCCAGACATTCCACGACATTAGTCTAATGGTCATGATACAGTTTTATGGAACGTCCCAGCAGCGCATGTCATCAATTATCAGCCATGTATTAGCTGCCGATGCACTGCGGTACCCATTCGCACCTACAGCCACCGTTGTCCTGCCATTTTTAATGTAACATCCCCCAACTGTACCCCCCCACCACGCTCACTGCCCTCCCCAACCCAGCAGTCTAATAGTACCCACCCACAAACTGCACGTAGGCATGCCATACCCAACAAGGCAGCGCCTGCCCATCTGCCCAACTGGGGCACAACCAATAATAACCTGCCAGAATTGGCATTGCAACTGCAGCGGGGGTCGCCACTGCCGAGTACCCAACTTAGCTAGTAGATTGGTGCAGGGAGCACCATAGAGCATGCAGCGGTAATTGATACTTCAATTGCGAGGAAACCATTATGATAAATTGTGACTGGCAAAGGGTGACGGGAAATTTCATTGCTTCATCCGGGACCGTGAAGAAGTATAGTTTATTGCGGTGGGTGAATTTCAATCGTGCCGGGTAGAGCATTCCGTATTCAATTTTCCTTCCCCTAAGCATCTTCCTCACAGCGTTGAACTGCCTGCGCTCCATTTGGACCCCAACGGAGAAGTCCGGGAAAATTCGGATGATTTGTGACTCCAGTCTCAGTTCTCCCTTCTCACGAGCCAGGCGTAGTATGTGGTCCCTGTCCCTGTGACTGAGGACCTTAGCGATAATTGGTCTCGGGAAGTCGCCCGGCTTAGGGCGGGGAGCCAGCGCCTGGTGAGCGCGCTCAATCGTGAAGAACGGTGAAAGCTGGGGATTATCCAGGAGGACCCTGTGTAGTTTTTCAACGGCCAGTTCAATTTTATCATTAAGGGCGGACTTCGGAAACCCCCACAATGCGGATGTTGTTCCTTTGGGATCTAGACTAAATCATCGCATTTCGTCTTAACTTGTCTCATATCGCGCACCAGATCAGAGACTGTGTTCTGTAGAGAATGCACCCCGTCCTCGTTGAGCCCGATTCTGTTCTCCGCCTCAGTTAGTCTAGTCCTGTGTTGGTCTAGTTTGGTTCTCATGGAGGCCACGTTTGCATTGATGTCGTCGAGCTTCTCATGGAATGAGGCGAAGTTCTTTGCCATGGTCTCCATCATTGCTGTCAAGTCGGGCTGGGGGGGTCAGGTAGTGGATCCGTGTCGTCGTGGCTCGAAGCGGAGCCACCCTGCTCAGGCCTGGGAACAGTTTTGGCATACTTGTCCATTGCTCCCACCTTGTTGGCACCCCTTGATCTGTCTGACATATTGCGGGAGAGTAGTGGAGTAGGCCGGAGCCAACCACGGTGGGCCGTGTAGTTGGAGAGAGTTGGATCTTCTGGCGACACTTGTGTATAAACGGTAGGGGGAAAGGGCTCGCCGTCTCACCAGGGGGCAGATCAGAGGTGTAGGGGCTCAGCGTTAGATAGTTTTCAGAGTTGCATTGCCATTAGGATGCCAGCTGTGTTTACAGGGATGGGTCACCGCCCCGGGTATCATGAGCAGGCGCTGAGGCGCAGGCAGGGAACAGGCCTGTCGGGGCGCAGTGTAGGGTGAGATGTGCCGCGTCATACTGGAGTTGCCTGTTGTGGCGACTGGGGAGATCCACCGGCTGTCTGTCTCCGATGGTGGAAGTTATTATAGCACATTGGAGAGGGAAGGAGGATGCCGTGGTGTGGGGCCCCCCAGGTGCTTGAGCAGCTTCAGGAATGAGGGAGTCAATCAGTCCCAGGTAGCGCAGCCAGAGAAGGTGGAGAGTACGCCACTGCACACTCTGAAGTGGGGTACCTGGTGCAGTACCTTGAATGCAGAGTTGTGGTCCAGAGAGAGTGGGCAGTTTGTGCTTCCAATGTGGCAACACCTCCAGGGCGTGGAGGCCGTGAGAGGAGGATGTTGCTGTAGGGCGCCCCTGGTGTATGTCGTCGTTCAGGCCCAAAGCGGTCACCCTAGCCAGGAGGGCCCTTGGGGAGTTGGGGCGGCGCAGGGGTGCTGGTAGAGCAGCAGAGAGCAGTCCGGGCTGCCAGTGCAGGGTTTTTGGGGCCAGTAGGAGTGGAGGCACAGGCCAGGCCTAGGAGCCCTGAGAGGGGGGGTGAAGGGTGCGCTGCAACTAGCCCCCCAGCTCCTCACCTGCAGCAGGGATGGTGTGGGATCTTGCGTCCTGTTGAGTGCCCCCAGCCTCGAGCCGCGGGGAGGAGGGGCCCGGGCGTGCAGCTGTTGGATCAGCCCACAGGCGAGGGGAATTGGCCTCCCGGCTCACGATGCCCCCACCCGCCGGCCGGGTCGGCACTGCGTAGGCAAAGCAGCAAGGTGGCGGGGCTCGGGGGCCATGTTCATGTCGGGCGGCCCTAACTCCGGTGGCCGCTGCAGCGGGCTATGGATGGCTGATGGTTCAGGCGGCTCCGGCCGCGAAGTGATCAAAGCAGCGGAGCTCCGGCATTCCGCTCTCAAGCCAGGGCCAGGTCCTCAATGCAGGAGCCGTGACTTCGGCAGTGGGTGGGTGTCGGGCCTGCGACGCCAGTATGCGGCCCGGCGGAACACCAGCAGATTGAGGCTGCCGGTTGGGGAAACAGGAAAGCAGTCCAAATTTGGCAGCGGGGCACCGATTTCCCTCGATGATGGGTCTATCTGTAGCCCTGAATCTCATCTACAGCAGACGATGGGTCCAGTCACTAGATTATGTGAAATACCGCTGATGATGGCGGATACGTAGCAGTTGGGCACGGAGCTCGAGGCTAGGCAGCCATCTTCCGGGCTGCTCAACAGCACCCCCCCTCCCGAGGTTTTTTTAAAAGCGTTTTTATTAAGTGATCTGCAATGGTTGGATATGTGTGTGTGTCTGTTCTAAATGTTCAGCATACTTACCAATATGCTACAAAACTGACTTTGGCATGTGGGTAGGTTCCATGGCGTAGACAATGTAGCAAGTAGAAAATATACATTTTTCATTTTTTATTTTAAGCGGTCTGCAGTGCTTACCCCCTGCTTACCCCTGCCGTATGGGTCTTTGCGCAGTACTTCTGCTGTAGTTCTATCTTCATTGTTCCTAAAGTTCAGTAGTTCATGAAAACTTCAGCAGTTAATTGTTCCTAAACTTTCCACACTATCAGCATTCTAGCTGACATTAACAGCACTCACTTTTGAAGTCATGCGAGTGACACAAAACATTGCTTTTGTAGTAATGCGGGTGGCAGGAAAAGGTGCATGACTCTTCAATAGTGTCCGCAATGACGTTGCCCGTCACACTGTGGCAAATCTCTCATGATAATTACAGAAACTTAATTTCTCACGGAAGTTGATGAATGTATGCCGTCTCAACAGTACAAAGCTTACATGGTTCAGCTGTTCATGTACGGGCACGGCACTTCAAGCTTACATGCCTCAGCTGTACGGCACTTTTGTTGAGGTCGCTGCCGCCTCAGCTGTAGACCGGGACACCAATAATGTTGCAGCACAATCTCAACGCTCCAGCTCAAAGTAGCTGGAATCGATTTACGGGATTCATGCTGTTCTCATGATAAGAAGCTTCATGTGGATTGGTCCAGACAATTTGTTCACACTAGCTCTTACAGAAAAGACTAGCAATATTGTCTACAAATAAGCATTGTTTTAGTTCATTAAATCAAATTCAAACTAGGACTGTAGTAGGAGTTACAGTGCGAAGCACGTGTACACCTGCTGGTATATTTTTTATAATGAAGTAGGTCTGAATTTTAATGTTGATATGGAAATGTGGTGAAATGTATTGTAAAATGATAGATTTTAATTCAGATGTTAGAAGTGATTAAATATGTGATTGTTTGTAAAGGTTTATTTTAAATCATGTACAAATAAATAAATACATTTGAATTTTGACAGATGAGTTTAAAAAAAGTAAATATGAGTTTTGATATATGAGTGTTCTTCGCTTTATTTTTAGATGTGTTTTCTATGCTGTGATTACTATGATATATTTGAATCTGTTTTGTTATGTAAGGTTAACTTGGTTTAGCCAATTCATAATATATACATTAAAAAAATACAAAAATAGGAGCCAAAGCAAATATCAGAACGTTGCAAGGGCTGCAGGGCTCTGGTTAACCTGATGGGATTTAACACACCTAAAAATTTGGAATAGCTTTGAGAGCTGCCCGTCCCACACAGACATGCAGTTCCAAACAGCTTCACCGTTTACACAAAAAGGAAAGAAACGAAAAAAACCTCCTTGATAAAAGACTTGTTTCAGTCCTCCAAAAGGGGAACTCGGGGGGGGCACAAGCAACACCAACCCCCAAGGAGGAGTCAGCCCCAGCCATGAATGTAAGACATAACATATTTAATTCAGGAACTCAGAGACTCGTTCTGGGAACCAAACCATAGTGTGCAGGGGGTTGAAAACCAAATGAACGAACAGCAATCAACTTTCTGAGAGCACTTGTTTAATCAGGACACTCTGGACCATAGAGTCCTGGAGCCAGAAGAAGACCAGCGTGCATTGATGAAATAATTGAAGAGTGTACAATCACTCTAGATGCTACAATATTTGACTTCGGGGAATCCCCAAGGACATTCCTAACTCGGATATGGAAGAAGACATCACAGCGCTATTTACTTCAATGTTCGGCTGAACACAGGAGATCATCATCGCTGTGTTCCACGTCCATATATTATTTATGAACTTCCAACAGAGAAAAGGCTCGACAGCAGATGTCCTGGCGAGGCTGCACTCTCAAATCCAAGGCACTAATTCTACAGAAGGCAAGATCCAATGACGCATTCCAGTTCAGAGGTGCAACTATGCAGACATTCTCAGACTTGGCACCAGCCACAATCAGGCAGCCGAGGAGATGCTTAAAATCCCTACAAAAGATCTACAGATGCTGGAGAGCCACGAGAAATCTTCTTCACAACCCGCGTGATCTCAGCAGTGTTTCCGCAGAGAAAGAAGGCACACATTAAGAGCCCCTTCAATGGACAGACGAGAATTTAGCGATGACTCGTTTGCGCAAACCTGAGCTGGTAGGAAAGTAGCACAGCCATTAAGCTCTGGCCCAGCAATGAGGGTAGCAGAATAAAAGATTCCTCAATGCCGATCAGCATGGGTCTTAACATATAGGACTCTAGCTCAGCCATGTCAATCACGCATGGCCAGATTAGGTTTAAACCTAATGCATTCCCCTTATAATAGTGCCCGTAAATGTTCATTATTAAGTTGCGTTTTTCAATGCGTGCATCGTTCCACAAACAGTCCTTGCAGATGGTAGGCGAACAGGTTCCATACTCTCCACAAAGGTTTCCTCTTAAGTCCTCAAAGATACAATGTAGAGAATGAATATGCAATCAGTAATCCCCATTACTTTGGATAACACAAGCTAAAGATACACTACCTCAACTCGGGTTGGAAAAAGTAGAGATGTCAAGATATTACGCCAAACCCCAAAGAGAGTGACACTAAAGAACATGAATCTACCGTATGAAACTCAGTATTACAGACAGAGATACAATTGGTATACAGTGTTAATAACAAGCTTTTTCAGTAACACCTAAATAACGAAATAAATTCGCTTTTTTTTTAATAAAAGTGTATATGGTGGTGGGGTAAGGGTGGGAGTTGAAAAAACAGAACAAAATCGAAATTTTTTGTTATTTCGTTATTTAGGTGTCACTGAAAAAGTTGTAGTTATTTTTGTTGTGGTTTTGTTGTCGTTATAAACACATGGAACCAATCCAATTCTACCCTTTCCCAAGCCCCCCAAAGTTGTTGCAGGCTATCAAGGACCTTCATTGATGTACATAAGGAGACACCTCCATCCTTCTTGATTGAGACAGCAGCAATCTCGGATCACTCACTTGTCACTGTAACACTAGATTTCAGCAGTCAGCACACCTATAAACAGATTCATTCATGCAGAATTCCCTAAACTCCAGCATCACTCAATACTTAACTGAAAACACAACCATGGAAACCTCCAGAGAGAGGCCTTTAAACCCGCCATAAGGGGGAAATTAATTAGCCTAGCGTGAAACAGGAAGAACATTTTAACGGTCAAATGTACAGAAATAGAGCAACAAGATAAAACCTTTGAGGTCCAAAATTGAACTAATGGTTCCAGGTCAGAATTTAAAGCATTCTGGGCTTCATAAAACTCTCACAAACTACTTAAGACTAGATAAATCTACTTCAGTACTTCAAATAAAGGTACTAGGATATTAGCCTACAAGTTAAAAGCACATCAATCCCGGAATATGATTGAAAATCACCAAGACTCAAACAGTCAAATTCATGGTTCAGCCGTGATGAATCCAATCTGAGCGGCTCGAATCAGACTGGGGAGCAGTCTGATTCGAGCCGCTCAGATTGGATTCATCACGGCTGTCAAACATTTGATAATATACGAAGGACAATTGACATTATGAACTACAAGAATCACTAAAATAATACACTAGCCTTACTATAAATTGATACTGAAAAGGCCTTTGATTGTATAGATTGGGGATACTGTGAGGAATCTGAAGCTATCCTCACCCCTTTCCCTGGCAATTCCTCCACCGAGGTGGCCAGGGAAAGGCCGAAGCAACTGGATCCTGGCGCTGGGGGTGGATATTCGATGAAGGACTACCTGGGAGAAGGTAACTTGGTGAGAGGAGGTGAGGTACCCTTAGGTGGGACGCAGTATCCCCCTTTTCCATTTCATAATGAATCTTCCCCTTCCCAAGCTTTTGTAGCCTATTGTCATTCCCTTCCCTGTTTTCTCAGTGAGTCACCTACTAACATCCACCAATTAAGTACTGGGACGAGGAAGGGGCAAACACGATCAATGCATCCTTTTCCCATTGACTCGCACAATCAACTACACCAGTTAGGTACTGGGATGAGGAGGAGGCAAGCAAGAGCAATGCAGAACTCCCAAATGCTTAGTGAGCGGTCTAATCTTTATTTGACTAATCAACCTGGCAGGAAGTTTAAAACTGACATGAACAGAGAAGATGGCGTCAGCTGCGGAAGCAGGTCCATATACTGCTGGAGGAGTGCAGACTCTTATTGGAAGGCGGCATGGCAGACGAAGCACTCGAGACCACCAGGCAGATGCAATGCAGAGGGTAGGCAGCAGGAAGTGTTTCTGAGGGAAGCTGGAAGCCTGTGGCAGAATGCAGAAAGGAATCAGTTGTGACCAGGCAGAGTTTAGGAATGAAGGCCGAGCTGTGAGAGACGCATCAGTGGCAGACGTGAAGCCACGTTGAGCAGCTACGGAGGAAAAGTGAGGCGCTGCACGAGAGAGAGGGATCGTGGCAGTCAGAAGTCTTGCTTCATTGCTGTGCCAACAACCGATGAGCCAGCCTAGAAAAGGGGGTCACCGGGCACGGCAGACAGGCTTCTAAACCTGTGGGGACATTTGTTTTTGAATACCGATATGAATGAAAGCCAGTACTTTTGAATAACGATTTCAACAAAAGCAATTACATTTGCAATACTGAATTAAAGGGAAGATATTAAAGATTTGAGAGAATGAACATTGGCAAAAGCCATATGAATGCATGAAAGCAGTAACAGATGAAAGGTGGAAAAGCAGTGGTACTGCTGTGAAGGAGGGTGGTGGCTAGGCCATGTTAAGGAATTAAAATGTATGTTGCTCAATTTTAGATCCCTTATCAAACATCCCTTTACGGTAGTGGATTATATTGACCTGTGTGCTATTAGTGAGACCTGACTGCATGATGCAGCCGGTCCTGCGCTCACACTGGCCGTTCCAAATGGCTTTAACATTTTAAGAGCTGACCGCCTGATCGGGGAATGTGGGGGAGTGGCTATTATCTACCGTTCATCCCTGCAGATAAGGGAACTACAGAATGTCTCTATAGCAGAGTGTGAAATACTATGGGCCAAACTGGAAATGTATCCCATCGCCACAGTGAATATCTTTCTCCTTTATAGACCCAAGCAGAACATGCCAGACTTTTTGCTGAATCTATGCAACCAGATCTAACCCAACCTTAAGTCAAACTCTAGGTTTCTCATTGTGGGTAATTTCTTTTTTTTATTTCTTTTTATTAGCATTTTGAAATATCAAACAAAACAATACCCTCCCCTTCCCATCCCCTCTTCCTCAACCCCCCCAATCCCTAAGATGCTTCACTTTCAACATACAAGGCTGTACAATGAAGTCCAAGGCCTCAGACAATGTCCAAAATCCGAATGTTCAGTGGACTCATTTGAATCCGGTAATCATCCCTCAGATATCCCAACAATACGCCCGAGTCTGTCCTGAATTTTTGATTCTCCCTCTGTAGATTATAGGTGACCCATTCCATAGCCAACATATGCTGGATTTATTTTAGCCATTCAAGGTGGGTAGGGACTACCTCCTTCTTCCAATTACAGGCAATCACGAGAAATGCTGCCAATGTCAAAACCATGCATGCCTTGAAGCATGCCCTTCCTTGTGGTGCCATTTCTTTCATCCAAAGCCCCAAAAGACATTCCCCTATCCCCATGGGTGCATCTATCCCTACCACTTCCTTCATTGTCAAACACACTTGACTCCAAAATGATTTCAAGGCCGGACAAGACCACCAAATGTGGAGCCAGTCCCCCCGCTCCTTACATCTTCGCCAGCAATCCAGGGATATCTCTGGGTACATTGATCTAAGCCTCTCCGTGGTATAATGCCATTGGGTGAGGATTTTATACCACATCTCCCTTAGTTGGATGGACGGAGTGACCTTTGGGATATTACCCCATAAAACCTCCCATTCCTCCTCTGATATTTCTTTATCCGGTGTGTGTTCCCACTTGCCCATGTATGACCACTTCTCCCGAAAGCCCCCTTCAGATATTACTGCATAGAATTCTGAAATTAGATGTGTATCCCCTGAGAGAGACATAACATATTTTCCAAATGCAGTGAGTTGTTTGCCGGCAGCTAGTCTATTGAGAGGGTGCCGCAGCTGGTAATAACAAAGCCTATCCCGCTCTGTACGGCCAAAAGACTGTTTACACTGCTCAAAGGTTTTGACTTCCTGACCATGCATCAAATCCTTGAGCCTTAAGCATTCTGCTTCCCTCCACTTCCCAAAGGCTTTCACCTCCATCCCTGGCGTTAACAAAATAGTGGTGTGAATAGACCTGGAATTGCTGAAATATGCTAGTTTTACCACATCATCCCACACCTCTCCCATAAGTGGGGTAATCTGCTATGCCCTCATCCTAGGAGGCTGATCCTCCTTGGCTAACTGTACAACCACATTTTGTGGAACCCCCACCACAGGACTATCCATGGAAACCCAGAGTTTACTATCGTCCCCCGGTAGCCATTGTTTCAGCAGCCAAATTGGGCCACCCAATAGTACTGTCTAAAATCGGGAACCGCCATTCCTCCCCTATTCCTCTGCACCATTAGGGTTAGGGATACCAGCAGGGCCTGAAAGTAGTAAATAAAGTGTGGGAGGGTCACCATTTTAATCAAGGCCATCCACTCCATCCACCCTATGTGTAGAGGGTTCCATCTTCGCAGGTCAGTTTTAAGGGTGCTGAGTAACCAGGGATAGTTTGCCTCGTGCAACATTGCCATTGACTTTGTAATGCGTATTCCTAAGTATTTAATGTTCTCTTCCGCCCCCTGAAATTGGATGCATCCCTGTATTCCCCTACCGTTTCCCTTGATAGTGTAAGATTTAATATCTCTGATTTATGTGTATACATTTTTCAACCTGACACTTCAACAAACAATACCAATTCCGAGGCTATCGACCTTAGGGACTCTGCCATGTCCGAAAGAGCCAACAGCATATCATCGGCAATGCCATTGTTTTATGTTCACGCCCCCCAAAATGAATACCTTTCACTCCCAGTGCTTCTCGTAGATGTTGAGGAAGGGGTTCCAGAAAGATTTCATAGAGCAGGGAAGATAACGGACACCGCTGTTTGGTGCCGTTCTCTAATTGGACGAGGCCAGAGAGCTGTCCATTAATGGCTAAGCGCAGGGTAGAGGTTTGATAATTGGCTTATATTCTCCAAAGATAACAGTTCCCAAACCGCATACTTATCATAGTCGAACAGAGAAACGACCATTCCACCTGGTTGAATGCCTTTTCGGCATCTAAAGCAAGGAGAACCGCTGGTATCCGACGCCTCTCAACCTTTTCTATTAAATGACACACCCTTCTTGTATTATCAAAAGTTTGGCTTTGCTTGATCATGGCCTGTAAGGTTTGGAGTCTATCGTCCAGTCGAGAAGCCAAAATCTTGGTATATATTTTAGTGTCTTAATAAGCGCTATTGGGCGATATGACCCACACTATGTCGGGTCTTTGCCCGTTTTCGGAAATACCAACAGTTTGGCCTGATCCATTGAGGCTGTAATGTGCCCAGTTCTTTCAAAGGAGTTATATAGTTGCGTTAGATGGGTAATAATGGTTTTCTGATATATTTTATAGAAGGCGGGCGTGAAGCCATCAGTCCCGAAGCCTTGTTCACCAGAGTTTTTCAATAGCCACACTAACTTCCTCCTCCATGATATCCTTCTATATCTACTCTCTACAGCTTTGGAAGAGTTACATCTTCCAAATAAGTATTCTGCGTGTTTCAGAGGCGTATCTGAAGAGTACAAAGCCCCATAGAAGCGTTCAAAACACCCTATGATTCCCACTGTGTCTACCATGTCCTCCCCTTCTCCCTCCCTAATTCTTAAAATCGTTTGGGCTGTCCCCCCCTGTCTCAATTGTCGCGTTAGTAGCCTCCCGCTCTATTCCCCTTCACATAATAATACTGTTTAGCTCTGAGAAGGGTCCTATCTGCCTTTCTAGCCCGAAGTAACTCAATCTGCATTCAAATTGCTCTATGGGTTTTCAAAGTGTCCCTCGTTGGATAGTTACCCATCTTCGGCATGATATCCTTAAGTTCTGCCTTTAAGTCCTCCTCTAGCTGCCGGCTCTTCTTTTCCCTCAAGGCCTTACATGCAATCAATTCGCCCCTCATCACCGCTTTGATGGTGTCCCACCATATACCCAGGGAGGTAACCAACATCTCATTCTCTCTAAAATCGGACTGCATCTTCTCCTCTACCTCTGCTGACAAGACCGTGTCCACTAGGATCCATTCCGGTAATGTCCACTGCCATAGCCCCCTCTGTCGATATGTCATGTCCAACATCGCACCCAGGGGTGCGTGATCAGATTGCGCGATCGCGCCCAGGAATACCTCCTGGCTGTGTCCCGCCAATCAGGTAGACGCCCAAATATAGCCTATGCACGACTGGGTTTTATGAACATGTGAATAGAACGTAAATCCTGCTTCCATAACCTTACAAACGCGCCAAACATTGACTACCCCCAATTGTTGGAACTTTTCTTTAAGTCGCTGGGACGGTGTGCCCCGTGGTGGATATCGTACTCGACTTCTATCTCCAAGTCCCAGGCCATATTTAAGTCCCCTGCTAATATGATGTACCCCTCTGATGTATTAAGTGCCGCCAGGGTGGCCCTGAGAAATCCATCTTGTCCGGAATTAGGTGCATACACTGTTGCTACTGTAAATACATCTGTTAGTCAGTGCAATTTCTGTCATTGCTGCCACCAAATCAGCGTCATCATGAAGCCCTAAATTGAAATCGACCAAAAGTATCAATTTGGAGGATGGCTTAAGAAAAGGGGAAAGTATGTCTCCCAGTAATTCAGGAAAATCAGAGATAGTAGTAGGCGGGCGATAGATGAGCACGATGTCAACAGTCGTGTTTGGGTCAATCAACACCTTCGCATATAGTATATTTTTATTTATTTTATTTATTGCATTTATTTTACGCCCAAACCCGGAGGTACCACGGAGTAGTTTACAGTAAACTTAGTCTTGGTATTTACATACTTAGTGGAGTACAATTTGCAGATACATATAGAGTTACATTTCTTAGCAAGCTAACAGTAATAATCTTAATACTTACAGGTTTTTGGCCATTTAAGTAGTGGCAATCTAGATGCAGTGGAGAGACTAGTGGGTGTTGTCGAGGGAGGATGGGGATAGGGAGAGGTAGGTCGTCAGAGAAGTGCAGAGATGGGAGAGAGAGAATTAAAGGGCAGTTGTGAGGTTAGAATTTGTTAAAGAGCCATGTTTTCAGTAGTTTCTTAAATTTGTTGAGAGTAGGCTCCTTCTTGATGTTGGGGGGGAGTGTGTTCCAGATTCTTGGGGCCGGTGTTGGGAAGTTGGATTTGCCCCTTCTGGTGTTCTTGCAGCGTGTCGTGAATAGGTGTAGGTGGGCATTGGATCTGAGTGTTGTCATGCGCCGTATTCAATCTTGGCGCATGTGGCCCAGGTTCCATTTTCATGTCCCCTGAAGCCTTTTCACGTCTGCTTCTACGTACATCCAAGCGGTCTAGTCTTTTTCCTGCTTCCGGATGTAAATAGGTTTACTTTAGCCACGCCCTTCATTCAGAGCATCGCGTTGCAACCGCTACGATCAGCTACTCGGCTTTGCTGCCGCCGTTGTTTATATGCTTGTGCTTTTCCCTTCTCTTTCGCTCCGGTTCACTTGCGGAGCACGTTTCTATTCCCTGTACTTACCTACTCCCTTTCCCCTTGCTCTCTCCCTCGTCCTCCTCCCTTCGGTTCCGCTTTACTCGCTTTCTCCCTTGTATCTCAGTCCTGTCTCCTCCTTCTTATTTTTGCTTCTTTTGGCTCCTTCTGCCCCGCTCTGCCTTTTGTTGCTGTTTTGGGAATTTGCTGGTTTCTGCTATTTCTGTTCCGGGCGCCGTGGATTTCATCGCCCATATTCCATTCTTAAAAGAGGAGCCCAGTTTCCAAGAGGATTCCTGTCTGCCATCAGCAGGGGTTTTTTCTGCCGTCAACAGCTTTTTCCCCTCATTGTCCCTCCCGGGAACGGGGTCACAGTGGGGTGCTTTTCGCCAGCCTTCACTGTGGCTTCCTCCCGTGTGAGACATAAACGTCAGACCAAAAAGGAAAAGGATTACAGATCCAGAAGATCCCTCAGTCCAGAGGACGGCGATTACTACAGTACAGGTGAGGAGGAGGAAGAGGGGAGTTGAGACATAACAAACACACAGAACACAGAGTCTGACAAGTGTTCGAGTGGTTGTTTTATGGCTTAGACAGTGGTTAATGTAACTCGGTGCAGTTCCAGCAATACACTTATGAGCCAGGGTGAGTGTTTGTGTATTATTCTTGCTTCAATTCGGAGCCAGTGGGCTTCTCTTCTGTGGTGCGATATGTGTGATGCCGGAAATGCATCTGAGGGACAGGGCCTCTGAATCCTTGTCCTTTTTCTGTTTTTACCGTGTGTTCTGTCATGTTTTCTGCCCAGGAGTCCATGAGGGACTCCTGGCAGTGCAGCTCTCTTTTGGTTTGGTGAACAGACCCATGGGATACCCTTATGGCACCCATGGGTAGGGGTACAACCCTGTGCCCCTAGTGTATGTTTTGGGCACCTGTGGGTGGCCCACAGAGCAGGGTATGGGCTGGTGGCAGCTCCATGCTGAATTTGACAGGTGCTCTGGGTGTCCTCCATTTTGGGATACCCAGGCCCTGCCATTGGAATCAGTTGATTCCTGATAGGAAACAAGATGGCCCCTGTGGCCTCTTGCTTTCTATTGCCTGTTATCTTGTTTTTCCCAAAGTCCTGGGAAGCCCTGACTCTGTCCCTTCCCCCTGACTGGCTGTTGGGTGGAAGTTCCATATATGGTGTTGTTGTGAAGGCCCAGCTAGACTGACTGGAGCCTTCCCAGTGACTGTATGTTGTGGGTACCTCCTGTGGGTGGGACCTGGGTGAATGGAGTGTGTGACCAATATACACTCCTTGTTGTGGTTGTCTGGTTTCTGGCATGAGAGACAAAGACTGAGACAGCCCTGCCCGAAACTGGCCTGAATGCAGTGTGTAGTGTTGAATGGCTGGGTACTTGTCCCAATCCACATTCCTTGTTGTGAGTGTCTGAAAGGGAGGAGTGTGGCCTGAATGCACTGTGTGCCTGATTGGCTGACTGACTGCATGAATGCCCTTCTGTGTGATTGGCTGCTGTGTGTGTGCCAGCAGTGTGGATGAGAGACAGAATAGTATATCTGGGGACCTCTCACCACTGGAAATTGTTAAGAAGCATTCAGAAGCTGAGTCTCCACTCAAGAGTAACTGGATTTGCTGATCCTCGACGTCCAGCTGGAAGAAGAAGACTTGCTGTGGCATTTGCTTCGACGGAACTGAAGGTTGTCGAAATCGTCGAGGACTGACCCGAGAGAGGACCTGGTAAGGCGCCCTCTTCCCGTGCTCCGAGGGACCATCGAGCACCGCTGAATCTTCGCCGAAGCGCCCTGGAAGTCAGACCCTCGAAAGGCTGCCGACCCGAGACGGGACCGCCGAGGAGATCGAAGTGAAGCACCCGGACCTCGACGCTGTCGAAGTCCATTGCCGTCGACCAGGGTTCGCAGGTCTGTGTAACCGCTGGAGGCCCGTCGAAGTTGTGTTGCCCAGCCGTGGGAACCACTTGACGCCGTGCCGCCGACGACCGGAGCCGTCCGCTCCTTGCCTAAGAACATTTGACTCGAAGGACTCCCTCGTCCGCACCGTCGACCGCTTTTGCCCTGCCGGAGAAAGTCGAGGACGACCAACGCGCCGAGGAGAATCCGCCGGTGGGTTTCCCGCCACCTCACGATCCCAAAGACTCGAGCGACTCGACGCCCTTGCTGGGCTCCCGTCTCTACAATCTTTGCGGTCCAGAACTATTGTCATCGAGGTGCCCCGCACACCTCCGCCTTGCAGGACGCCGACGCCCCGACGCCGACGAGCACCGCTCGGACGAAGCTGCCGCCTCTTCGACATCGTTCTACCTCGTTTGTCGACGGACGTTCGACGCCCCGTGCCTCCCGCTTGAAAGGGAAGGCATTCAAGAAGGGCCGTCGATTCCCCGTCGCCGAACCCCGAGGTCTTCGACGTTTCTCGACGCCTCTCGACGATCCGTGACTCCTGCTAAAAAGGGGGTCATTCAAGAAGGATCTGTCGACGCCTCTTCGAAGAACTCGACTCCACCAGGTACATTGGGGGGGTAAAAACATTGTAGGAGAGAATAAGACTGTTGAACAATATATGGACTGGGCTTGTGTCATATCCCTTTATTTTACAGGTTGCCCAGGTGGGGGGATCTCCACACAGAACGGTGTCCAGTAGCTAGGGCCAGTATTCTGCCTATTGTTTCAACCATCTTTTATCTCTCCTCTCTCTATTGCTGGTTTCCTTCTTATTGATCTGTGTGCCATTTTTACAGTATTGTGAATGCACTTTAATGAGGTCTAATATTAGTGGTACCACTTTAGAATTGTAGATATTTATCATTATTGGTTTTCCTGAGCACAAAGTGCGTTGTTGTGATAAGTGTACATAACCCTTGAATATTAATTATATAAAGACTGTGTTTTCAGTAATACAGTGTGTGGACATTCCTTTGTGGGGGGCTTGGGGATACACTGTACTTAAGAACCAGCCTGCATCACCTCCTGAGAAGCTAGGCCTTGATTGCTCGTCCATCGCTACCGTAATCGAGAATCTTGGCTGGGGTCTTCTGTGCCTCTCCTCTACCATATAGAGAGCGGAAGTACAGACCCCCCCACCGGTCTTGACAAGCTGGTGGCAGCGGTGGGATGCTTATGGTTTTAAGACTCAGTGTATAACCGTGCCACTTACAAAATATCCGCACTTTATTAGATTAAGGTTTGGGTGTGTACCAAATAACTGCATTACAAGCAATGGAGCCCATTGCAAATGGTAAATTGACTCGGATGAGCTTAGAGGCTCTCCAGAGTGCTTGTGAAGCCAGGGAGTTAGACTTTGTGGATAAGTCTAGGGCTGAGCTGATAGCTGCCCTGGTGGACTACCAGACTGATGGTGAAACCCTTGATGAAGGGGGGATGCAACCAGTGAGGACTCTGCCCCTGGGGTTGTCGCTGAATCTGTTTCTGGGAATGCCACCATTCCTGCTGCCTCTGTTCCAAACCCCAGCAATTCCATGGAACTTGAGTTATTAAGGATGAAATTGGCCTTTGAATATCGCAAGTTGGAAATAGAAGCTGAGCTTAAGAAAGAGGAGCTGGCACAGCAAGTGGAACTCAAGAATAGGGATCTTGCGCTCAAAGACAAGGACACTGAATGTCAGAGAATCCAGCTAGAGAGAGCTAGAGTGGAGACTTCAGCTAGACCAATTGAGAGTGGCAGGTCCCCAGCCACCAACCAAGTTTATGAAAGATTTGGTTGGTGTGTTTGTGGAGGGTTCAGATATCCTCCAATGGATTGAAGCGTTTGAAATGGCTTGTGCAATTCATGATGTAGATAAAAGAGATTGGGCTAAGTGTTTGTTAAGCAGAGTGCCTCAAACTGGATATGACTGTATTCTGAAGCTGAGTGTGGAGGAAAGGGGTCAGTATGAGTGTATGAAGTCTGCTTTGATTGCCAAGTTTGGCAAGACACCTACCCAATACCTTAAAAGGTTCAGGGATTTTAAGAAAAGGGAGAATGTGTCTTGGGTTGACTGGGTGAGTACTGCGCACATGAACATGATGGGGTGGATTGACGGTTACAAGGTGAAAACTTTTGTTGAGTTGTCCCACCTCTTGTTTTTTGAGCATTTTTCTGAAGCCTGTTCACCAGAGCTGCGTCAGTATGTGGCTGACCAGAACATTTTGGACCCCTTTAAGCTGGCTAGGTTGGCTGACAAGTGGGTCTCCCACCGGGTGTCCCCTAAGGACTCCAGTGGGAAGGACAAGGACAAAGAAAAGGGGACCTCTCAGAAAGCTGAGGAGTCCCAAAAGCAATCACAGTCGGGTAAACCAAAACCTTCCTCTCCTAAGACCCAAAAATCTGGTGGGGATAAGTCCTCTGTGGGTGGGAATAAGAGTAGTGGTCCACCTGCTGCAAAGCAGGTTCCCAGTGGTTCCAGTACCGTACCCCGCACTCCTGGCACTTGTTGGGATTGTGGGGCTCTGGATCACAAAAGGGGTGACCCCAAGTGTAAAGGTAAGGCACTTGGAGTACAGGCTGTCAGCCTGACCTACCCTTACCCCGTGGCTGAGGTGGAGGCCACTGTCCTCCCCTCCTCTACAGGAATCACATTTGGTGCTCCGGTAGAGATTTCCTTAGTGTCCCTTGGGGCCTGGGACCAGTACGCAGAAGTACTGGCAACTATCCCGCAGAACACCCGTAGGTTTTTGAGAAGTGTCCTCTTGAATGGCCAGCCTTCTACTGGTTTGAGAGACACTGGGGCAAGCATGACAGTGGTGGACAGGACCCTGCTCAAGCCAGAGGACTATGTAGGTGCTCCTCTGAGAACCACCAGGTTAGCTGGTGGGCCTCCCAAATTATCGCCTGTAGCCCTAGTCACACTCATGATTGGAGACAAGACAGCAAAGCTTCCTGTCCTGGTTCAGGACAATGTCCCTGCTAACATTCTGTTAGGAAATGATCTAGTAGAGTTGGGGTTGATCTCGGATGGTCTTCCCATGACTGCTGCTGCAGTCACTAGGTCACAGGTGACACCGGGTCTGGCTGTGAGTCAGGTACCCGAGCCAAAGGCGAGGCCTAAGGCAAGAAGAAGGAAGACCAAGAAGGCCACCTCTGTGGAGGGAACACCTTCTCTTCCTGCTGTTCCGACAGCACCCATTGGGATCCATGCTCCGGACGGGCTGGGTCCAGCGGAAAACCCAAACTCAACTCCTGTGGGAGAAGAGACAGAAGACTCTCCTGTGGGAGAGGTTCTCAACCCGGAGGATCATCCCGACCTTCAATGCTTGTTAGCTGAAGGGGGACCCTCCCGGGCAGACTTCTGTAAGGGACAGAGAGAGTGCCACTCTCTCGAGGGCCTGAGGAAACAGGCCCTGTCCCAGGCACAAGGTGAAGTGCCTAGGACATTCAAGATTTATTGGGAGGGTGAGCTCCTTGTTAGTGAGCCCACTAAGCCCGAACCTGGTGCCCGCAAGAGGTTGGTGGTACCCCAGGTTTACAGGCCCTTCCTACTGCAGTTGGCGCATGAGGTGCCCTTGGCTGGTCATCTTGGGACCAAGAAGACTAAGCAGAGGCTCTCTGCCCATTTCTACTGGCCACGGATGGGAGTAGAGGTGGAGTCCCACTGCAGGACCTGCCCAACTTGTCAGTTGTCTGGCAAGACTGGAGGCAGGGTCATTGCCCCACTGCAGCCATTACCAGTGGTTGGCACACCATTTGAGAGGGTGGGCATCGACATCGTTGGTCCCCTTGACCCTCCCACTTCAGGTGGACATCGGTTCATCCTGGTCTTGGTAGATCATGCCACCAGGTACCCTGAGGCAATACCCCTTCGGACTGTTACTGCCAAGGTGGTTGCCAGGGCTCTCCTGGGCATTTTCACCCGTGTTGGATTCCCCAAGGAGGTTGTCTCTGACCGAGGATCCAACTTCATGTCTAGTTACATGAAAACCATGTGGAAAGAGTGCGGGGTAACCTACAAGTTCTCCACCTCTTACCACCCCCAGACCAATGGTCTGGTTGAGAGATTTAACAAAACTCTCAAGGGCATGCTAGGTGCTTTGGAAGAGCCCCTAAGGAGGAAATGGGATCTCCTCCTGCCATGCCTGCTGTTTGCTTACAGAGAGGTACCTCAAGAGGGTGTTGGTTTCAGCCCCTTTGAGTTACTCTTTGGACATCCCGTGAGGGGGCCCCTCGCCTTGATCCGAGAAGGCTTGGAAGCCACCCCTCCAGGTCCCGCCAAGCAAGTGGGGGACTATGTGTTAGGCCTCAGGCGGAGGATGACACAAATGATGGGTCAGGCAACAGCAAATCTCAAGGCCAGCCAGGAATTGAATAAGTACTGGCATGACCTGAAAGCTTCGCAAGTGGATTGGACTCCGGGACAGGAAATCCTTGTGATGGAGCCTACCAAGCCTAGAGCTTTGGCAGACAAGTGGACTGGACCCTTCAGGATCATCTCCAAGATGGGCGAAGTCAATTATCTGGTGGACATGGGAGCCTCTGGGGTAGCCCCCCAGGTATTCCATGTCAACAGGCTCAAGCCTTTCCACAGGCGAGCAGAGGTCTCATGTCTCTTGCTAGCTTCAGGGCAAGAAGAGGATGAGAGTGAGCCCCTTCCTGATTTGCTGCATAGCAACCCTCAGGATGGCTCAGTGGAGGGAGTACAACTCTCTCCCGATTTGACAACAGAGCAGCAGAGGGCCTGCCGGGCTTTGCTCCAGCAGTATGCCCCTCTGTTTTCACTGACACCGGGCCTTACACCGTGGTGTAAGCACGAAATTGACACTGGTGACAGTGTGCCTGTCAAAAGCAGGAGCTATCGTATGTCAGATACCGTCAAAAACCACATCCAGGCTGAGGTCGCCAAGATGTTGGATCTGGGTGTTATTGAACCCTCCACCAGTCCCTGGTCCAGTCCAGTGGTCCTTGTCCCCAAGGCAAGTTCCCCGGCGGGTACCAAGGATTGGAGGTTCTGTGTGGACTACCGAGGAGTCAATGCCGTCACCAAAACTGACGCGCACCCATTGCCCAGGGCTGATGAGCTCGTGGACACTATAGGTGCTGCCAAATTTGTGAGCACCTTTGACCTTACCTCAGGCTATTGGCAAATAGCTCTGACGGACCATGCCAAGGAAAAGACGGCATTCTCCACACCTGAGGGACTCTACCAGTTTAGGGTCATGCCCTTTGGGTTGAAGAATGCCCCTGCCACCTTCCAGAGATTGGTCAACCATGCGCTCAGTGGGCTGGAAGCCTTTTGTGTGGCTTACTTAGACGACATTGCCGTCTACAGTTCCACCTGGGAAGAGCATTTGACACATCTGGATAAGGTGTTGCAGGCCTTGAAAAGGGCTAACCTCACTATCAAGGCCACCAAGTGCCAGATAGCTCAGGGGAAAGTTACCTATCTTGGTCATGAGGTAGGAGGGGGTCAAATCCAACCTCTCTCCAGTAAAGTACAGGACGTACAGAACTGGGAGACTCCCACTACTCAAACCCAGGTGAGAGCCTTTTTGGGCCTCACTGGGTACTATCGCAATTTCATGGCAGACTATGGAACCATAGCTGCACCCCTGACAGCTCTAACTTCACCCAAACAGCCTAGGAAGGTTAATTGGACTGAAGACTGTCAGAGGGCCTTTGATGGCTTGAAAGAAAGTCTGTGTAGGGCACCTGTGTTGAGTGCGCCTGACTACAGCCGACCCTTTATCGTCCAGACGGATGCCTGCGACACCGGAATTGGAGCTGTCTTGTCCCAGTTAGATGACAAAGGGAGAGAACATCCTATCATATTCATCAGTAGACAACTCAAGGGTAGAGAACTTAGGTGGGCTACTGTTGAAAAGGAATGTTTTAGTATAGTTTGGAGCCTTAGGCGTTTTAGGCCCTACCTTACGGGGTCCACCTTCAAGGTCCAAACAGATCATAAGCCCCTGAAGTGGCTTATGCAGATGAAGGGTGAGAATCCGAAATTGCTCAGGTGGTCGATTAGCCTACAAGGGCTAGACTTCACCATAGAGCACAGACCAGGGAAGAGTCACGATAATGCAGATGGCCTTTCCAGAAGGTATGTTGACCGTCTGGATGAGGGTGTCTATCCCGTGGGAGATTAGGCACCCTCCACCTCAGTCTGGGGGGGGCGACTGTGATGCCGGAAATGCATCTGAGGGACAGGGCCTCTGAATCCTTGTCCTTTTTCTGTTTTTACCGTGTGTTCTGTCATGTTTTCTGCCCAGGAGTCCATGAGGGACTCCTGGCAGTGCAGCTCTCTTTTGGTTTGGTGAACAGACCCATGGGATACCCTTATGGCACCCATGGGTAGGGGTACAACCCTGTGCCCCTAGTGTATGTTTTGGGCACCTGTGGGTGGCCCACAGAGCAGGGTATGGGCTGGTGGCAGCTCCATGCTGAATTTGACAGGTGCTCTGGGTGTCCTCCATTTTGGGATACCCAGGCCCTGCCATTGGAATCAGTTGATTCCTGATAGGAAACAAGATGGCCCCTGTGGCCTCTTGCTTTCTATTGCCTGTTATCTTGTTTTTCCCAAAGTCCTGGGAAGCCCTGACTCTGTCCCTTCCCCCTGACTGGCTGTTGGGTGGAAGTTCCATATATGGTGTTGTTGTGAAGGCCCAGCTAGACTGACTGGAGCCTTCCCAGTGACTGTATGTTGTGGGTACCTCCTGTGGGTGGGACCTGGGTGAATGGAGTGTGTGACCAATATACACTCCTTGTTGTGGTTGTCTGGTTTCTGGCATGAGAGACAAAGACTGAGACAGCCCTGCCCGAAACTGGCCTGAATGCAGTGTGTAGTGTTGAATGGCTGGGTACTTGTCCCAATCCACATTCCTTGTTGTGAGTCTCTGAAAGGGAGGAGTGTGGCCTGAATGCACTGTGTGCCTGATTGGCTGACTGACTGCATGAATGCCCTTCTGTGTGATTGGCTGCTGTGTGTGTGTGCCAGCAGTGTGGATGAGAGACAGAATAGTATATCTGGGGACCTCTCACCACTGGAAATTGTTCAGAAGCATTCAGAAGCTGAGTCTCCACTCAAGAGTAACTGGATTTGCTGATCCTCGACGTCCAGCTGGAAGAAGAAGACTTGCTGTGGCATTTGCTTCGACGGAACTGAAGGTTGTCGAAATCGTCGAGGACTGACCCGAGAGAGGACCTGGTAAGGCGCCCTCTTCCCGTGCTCCGAGGGACCATCGAGCACCGCTGAATCTTCGCCGAAGCGCCCTGGAAGTCAGACCCTCGAAAGGCTGCCGACCCGAGACGGGACCGCCGAGGAGATCGAAGTGAAGCACCCGGACCTCGACGCTGTCGAAGTCCATTGCCGTCGACCAGGGTTCGCAGGTCTGTGTAACCGCTGGAGGCCCGTCGAAGTTGTGTTGCCCAGCCGTGGGAACCACTTGACGCCGTGCCGCCGACGACCGGAGCCGTCCGCTCCTTGCCTAAGAACATTTGACTCGAAGGACTCCCTCGTCCGCACCGTCGACCGCTTTTGCCCTGCCGGAGAAAGTCGAGGACGACCAACGCGCCGAGCAGAATCCGCCGGTGGGTTTCCCGCCACCTCACGATCCCAAAGACTCGAGCGACTCGACGCCCTTGCTGGGCTCCCGTCTCTACAATCTTTGCGGTCCAGAACTATTGTCATCGAGGTGCCCCGCACACCTCCGCCTTGCAGGACGCCGACGCCCCGACGCCGACGAGCACCGCTCGGACGAAGCTGCCGCCTCTTCGACATCGTTCTACCTCGTTTGTCGACGGACGTTCGACGCCCCGTGCCTCCCGCTTGAAAGGGAAGGCATTCAAGAAGGGCCGTCGATTCCCCGTCGCCGAACCCCGAGGTCTTCGACGTTTCTCGACGCCTCTCGACGATCCGTGACTCCTGCTAAAAAGGGGGTCATTCAAGAAGGATCTGTCGACGCCTCTTCGAAGAACTCGACTCCACCAGGTACATTGGGGGGGTAAAAACATTGTAGGAGAGAATAAGACTGTTGAACAATATATGGACTGGGCTTGTGTCATATCCCTTTATTTTACAGGTTGCCCAGGTGGGGGGATCTCCACACAGAACGGTGTCCAGTAGCTAGGGCCAGTATTCTGCCTATTGTTTCAACCATCTTTTATCTCTCCTCTCTCTATTGCTGGTTTCCTTCTTATTGATCTGTGTGCCATTTTTACAGTATTGTGAATGCACTTTAATGAGGTCTAATATTAGTGGTACCACTTTAGAATTGTAGATATTTATCATTATTGGTTTTCCTGAGCACAAAGTGCGTTGTTGTGATAAGTGTACATAACCCTTGAATATTAATTATATAAAGACTGTGTTTTCAGTAATACAGTGTGTGGACATTCCTTTGTGGGGGGCTTGGGGATACACTGTACTTAAGAACCAGCCTGCATCACCTCCTGAGAAGCTAGGCCTTGATTGCTCGTCCATCGCTACCGTAATCGAGAATCTTGGCTGGGGTCTTCTGTGCCTCTCCTCTACCATATAGAGAGCGGAAGTACAGACCCCCCCACCGGTCTTGACAATATCTGCTCTCTTTTTTTATGCCTAAAGCTGCTCTTAGTGCTTTATTTTGAGTAAGTTGCATTTTGTTTATGTTTTGTTTAGAGGTGCCTAATAGAAGTATGTTGCAGTAATCAATCTTGGAAAGTATAAGGGCTCTGGCGAGAGTGATGCAATTGTGTTGTGTGAGAAATGGTCTGCGTAATGAGATGGGTTTGGCTGTGTAGACCGTGGATGACGCAAGGGCATTTATATGTTTGCTCATGGTGAGGTTAGAGTCTAGATAGACTCCTAAGGTTTTTACTTGCTTGGAGATGGTGATAGGGGTGCCGTAAATGTTTATTGTGGTGTATTGTCGGGGAAGCTTTGCTAGTTGAGTGAGAGAGCCTACAATAAGGATCTCAGTTTTTTTCTCCATTTAGGCATAGGCTGTTTGCTGCCATCCAGTTCTGGCTGATGAGTAGATTGTGTTTACCTGGATGGTGTCTTGTCCTGGATTCCATGATATGGGAATAAGTATTTGGGTATCGTCAGCAAAGTTTGTGTAACTTACTCACATTGCATCTAGCGCTGCAAAAAGTAATTTAGTGTATGCATTGTATAGCGTTGGGGAGAGACAAGAACCTTGGGGAACTCCAAGGGGGACTGGTATGGGGTCAGCTGCTACATCTCCTATGGCTACTCTGGAGGTGCGGTCTGAGAGGAATGAGTTGATCCAGGAGGTGGCATCCTTGGAGAATTAGAAGTTATTTGCCAGCGTTTGGCAGAGTTTTTGGTGATCTATTAGATCAAATGCCGCGGACAGATCAAGTACTAGTAGTAAACATAGTTGACCGAATTCCCTAACTGCGTCCATCTGGTTTTTTAGGTCCAACAGCGCTGTCTCTGTGGCCTGGGTGGAAGCCGGACTGTATTTCTCCTAGCAGCTGGTTGTTTTCAAGGTGGGATTGGACTTGAGTATATGCGATTTTGTCTAACGGTAGTGATAGGGTGGTAGTTGGTCGGGATGGTAGGATCCAGGGTAGGTTTTTTGATGAGTGGGGTGACCCAAGCCTCTTTGATATTGGACGGGATGGTGTTAATCTTGAAGGAGGCATTGACAAAATTGGTGATGGTTGAGGCTATGATGGGAGCACAATCCTTGACTAATTTGGTGGGAAAAGAGTCTCCTTTGCAATTAGAGTGTTGTAGTGGCCCTTTGGTTCTTAAAACCTGTTCAGTAGTTACTGAGGTGAAGTGGAATTCAGGCGTATCCATGACAGAGTCTGCTGTGAGCGGAAGTGTGGCGTTTGAGGGAGTGACTAGTCATTTTTTTTGTAGATTGATTTTATTTTGTAGGCTCGCGCATCCTGGTTGGTGGTGCACCATGCTTTGTTCACTGTGACTGTACTTGGGGGGGTGGATCAGGGCTTCTAATTCTTTTATGATGGCGAATAATTCTTTACTATTTGAGGTGGCATTGGTGACATGCGAGTTTAGGAAATTAGCTTTCTCGGTGTACACTTCTTGTTTGTATAATTTAGAAAGTCGCTGCGCTTCCTTTTTAGAATCACTGGTGGGGTTTTTTCTCTGGAGGTGTTCTTGTTGTCTTTTGATTCTTCTGAGTTCTCTAAGGTCATCATTAACCATGTTTTACTTCTTTTGGGTTTGAGCTGTTTGGATTTAAGTGGAGCTATTTCATCAATGGCAGTTTTTAGGCACTTATGGTAGTGCATAGTGATGACTTCTGGTTTATGGTCTATTGGTTGAGTGGTGTTAATTAATTTGTTCAATAGTGGTGTTAGGTTCTCTTGGGTTAGTTTCCTGGAATCACGCATTAGGTTGGGTAGTTTGATGGCTGCAGGAGGGGAGGGGTCTTTAAGTATGGTGATATTACATTTAATCAGCCGGTGGTCAGTCCAAGTCATTTCTAAAGTATCTTCTATCAGAATTGTGGAGTTCAGAGTTAGTATCCAGTCAAGGATCCGACCTTTAGAATGTGTAGGAGTGTGGACCATTTGTTTGAATTGCATTTCTAGAAAGGCTTTGTGGAACAATGTGGCTTTGTTGTCAGATTGGCCATTAAAACCAAGGTTGATATCTCCTAAGAGTATGAATTTTGTATTGGGTTTGAGCATAGGAGCGATAAGCATTGTTAAATCTATGTCAGGGTGAGTAAAAGGGCTTGGGGCTCTGTACACTAGTAGAAGATTGAACATGGTTTTAGGGTCGGTGGTTACCTTGAGGGTGAGGAGTTTGTAACCTGCTAGATATTCTGTGGTGCATTCTCTGAACTGGAGGGTGGATTTTGCTATGATAGCAACACCACCTCCGATGGACTCTTGACGATCAGATCTGAACAGTGTGTAGTCAGGTGGTAGTGCTAATGAAAATAAAGGGCTCGAGGCTGTATGTAGCCAGGTTTCTGTTAGCGCTAGGAAATCCAGGTTGTGTTCCAAGATGAGGTCATGTATATCGATGGCATGTGCACCTAGTGATCTGAAATTAAGTAGGGCTCCCTTTAGGGGCTTTGTGTCTGGCTGGAGATAGCTACTGTGGGTGGTGGTGGTTGGCTGGGCTGACAAGCCTAGGGTTTTTTGCTGATTGCATTTGTTTTTGATTTTGTGATGGATTTGTTGTAAATTAGGATGAAGAGGTGGGCTAGCGAGTGGGGTCAGGTGCAAGTCAGGTTCTTGGTTACAGTCTGGTGGTTTAAGGGTGAGGGTATTAGAGGTATTTTTGGTGATACGGGAAAAGAGTCTTATTTTTCTAACCTACCTAGTATAGGTCCCGAGGCTGTGGTTGCCGTATAAATTCTGGAAGATAATCTAAAGAGTCGGACTACACCTGTTGAAGGCAAGGTGGTAGGAGTTTTGTGTGTGGAAAGTTGTATTGTGTTTACGGCTGGTGTGTTGGGTAGGAAGGGTGTAGGACATGGTAGTGGGTGGTGCCTAAAGCAATAGAGGTGTGCCAAACCTATTCCTAGCTGTATGAATGCTCATTTTGAGCAGTGGGAGGTGCCTAGATTAGTGAAAGGGAGATGGGGTATATAGTATTTTGCTGGTGCTGTATTGGCTCTGATGTACTATTATCAGTCAGGGTTTGTTGAGGATTAGGCATTGAGAATGGGAATAAGTATAATAGCATTATGCTTAATAGTATGGCTAGCAGTTTAGGTAGTCTATACTGTGTGAGCGATCGGTTTACTTTTAGCATAGGGCATTTGGTTAGGGCTAGCGCAAGGGTATAAACAGTATATTGGGTGTACGGTGGGGGCATAGTCAAGCCTGATTGACAGAGAGTCTAATTGCTAAAGTGGACAGAGGTAGCACTAACAAATATTCTGGGAGGGATAAAACCTGTTGCGTTATACAGCATAGCAGGACGTCCTCGTAATAGGTGGGCAATGGGTTGGTCTTTGGTGTGAGGAATGTGACAATTGGAGCAGAGTAGGCATTGATTGATGTCTAAGGTCAAGAATCAATGGTGTGTGCCTAGTATAGGGGTGCTCTGATAGGGCACAGCCTAAACATGTGGTAGTCTTTACCGCAGATCTATGTTTCCAGAGTTGCTAAGCAAACAGTCGGGCACTATGAAATATGGTAAATTTGTGCAGAGAGCATCACTATATAGGCGGAGCAAGTACAATCACAATTACAATTGCAATAAATTACAAAAGCTGTAATGAGATCGCTAGATTGGCACTTTAAAAGCGTGAGCGGTAAGGCGCATTGAATGGTGAACATTAGCGGGAAAGATATCTCTATGAAGCATTTGATAGGCTGGCGGGTGCAAACAACATTTGAGGCATGTACGATATGAAATAAGAAGGGAGGCCCATATGTCTGGATGATACTACCGATTAGGACTTGGTGAAATTGTTTCAGCAGTTGTACAAATCACAATATCTACCATATAGTAAGGGCATGTTTGGCCAACAATATAAACATTGAATAGAACCTTAAGTAAAGTCCATGGGATGGTTCAAACAGTGCACTCTAATGAACAGTCTCGAGAGGATAGGGCACTTACCATGGAGCAATCAGGTTTCTGTTGTCTGATGCTCATGAAGATTGTACGGTGAGTCGGGCCGACCGCAATTGTAGCAGGGGTTCTGGCGAAGGCGACGGCAGTACGGAACAGGCCCAGGACAGGCGCCCTTGGTGTCTGCCTTCGGTGGATACCGGCCCATGCCTACCGGTCTCCCAATAGGTTGATGAAGGAACAGCATGCACAGATCATGAGGTAGAACTGATTCATGAAGCAGCATTTCTCAGAGAAACATCAGCGCCATTTTGCAAAGGATTTTGGAACCACAAAGGAATCTTCAATTACAGGACCCATCCCTTTTGAGAACCTCTCTATTCCACCTTTGCAGCCCCGCTGGAATGCCTCGCAGCACGTGGTCAGCCAGTTCCCTCGACAGTGTGCTGGGAACTCACTTTTTATGAGACTTCCTGTGCTTCAAAGCACATTGTATGAATCTGGAGATCTGATCTATAAATTAGTGCGACGGACCCCACGACCAGAGGACCGGTCTACTCAACGAATAGTATAGATGTTAGGAATAGCCAATAACAGCGCTGTACCTGCTGCTTCATGTAACCAGATCTCTGTGATGAAGCAAATGTCCACTCATTCACATATTAAATAATCAGCAACATTCAACACATGCTTTATCAAAGAACGGGTATTTAGCAGTACACAAGCGAGTGGCAGCACCATGCTTATAAGTGTCCACAACCCTGATTATGGATGTGTCAGAATCCCTGATCGTTGGCCCAGTATACCGTGGAGCCGAAATAACAAGCAGCTCAGTCATCCTAAGCGTCCCGGAGGCAAACTGGCGATAACCGACCTCCCAAACGCGCCAGCGCTGACGTGCCGCCTACGTGTCTCAGATGCTTGGTGGAGCCAGGAAATGCAGTTCAATAGAATTATTGCAAGTGCAAGCAGCCTAGGCTGTTACAGTCCTGCCATGTTAACAAAAGGCACGGTATGCAGATTAAGACTGTGCAGAAATTGTCATACAAAGCAGATTAAAATCTAGATGCAGTGTGTCAAATGAAACAGAGAAATCTCTGTGAAACAGAAATGGCCCATGTAGGTGCCGTACATGCAGTCCTTACTGCTTGGCAATACAAGTGTGAAAAAGCACATCTCCCGCACACAAGTATGGGATTATAGATACATGTCGGAACAAGCAAGCAGGTTTAAATTAAGTCAATCAGTATTCACATAGGAAAACTTCACTGACATACAGATAGTCATGGGGGTTGTAGGTGAAAGGATCGAATACAAAGGATCAAATGACAATACTTCAATACTTTCGAGTCAAAAGGACTGGAAAAAAAAAGGTCGAATTTGTTTTTTTTAATTTTTTTAATTTTTTTGGGGGGGCTCCCCCCTCCCCCAAACCCCTGTTTTTGGTGTAAAAAACACTTTTCTTTTTTTTACCTATCACAAGCCAAAAAAAAATATACATTTAAAAAAAGGCATTCAACCATTTTTTCGGTCCTTTTGACTCAAAACTATTGTATTCGATCCTTTGGTTTTCAGTCCTTTGACTGGACACCAGTCATGGGCACACAGCACAGTTGTAGTCCTTTATAGAGACCGGCGATAACCGGTCTCCCAAACGAGATGCTGGTAAGGCCCCGCCGACGTGTCTAAGAGGCTCGGTTGAGCTGGAAAATGTAGTTCAATAGAACTACTGCAAGCGCAGGCAGCCTAGGCTGTTACAGTCCTGCACTAGGGAGTTCTGTTGTGGGTGAGGCCTGAACTCCAACGCTATCTTGGCCCCTTTCGCATTAGACCCAGCAGGGCTGTTCTCCACTCTGTAATGCATTGCCACTTTTCACGTGTCTTGACAGGCGCCCCCTAGTCACCACGTGCCTAGTATGTCTCAACCTCTCCTCGTATGAAGGTCTCACTATGGTAAGGGCCTTCCCCTTTGCAGGTGATCCCTAAACTAAACGCCGGCACTGGAGCGGGTCCCCCCCTGTGTACATCTTCTTTTGTCATCGTTGCTTTGGGTTGCATGTATTTAGATAAAGAAGGACAGGCGTTGCCCTCTCTTCGATCTGCTAATGCTAGTGTCCCAGAGGGCCCTGTGCTTTTGGTGTCTCAGGGAGGCCATGATCCCACCACACTTTCCACTTCACCAGAGGGCACTCTGCAATGTTTCTATGTCAGCCACCCGCCTTATCAGCTGACGCATCCTCACAGCTACAAATGTACTCGGACACCCGGGGGGAGAGGGCTCCTCCTTTTAAATCGCTCCGGACACTATTGTTCTGTTACAGGCCTCCTATCGACACCCCTAGGAAGTATGAAACACTCTGCGTCCCTTACGGGCGCGCCTCGGCAAAGTCAGCCGCTCGGGGTACATGTCACATCCTGTTCCTTCTCTAATCTCTCGGTCATCATTTCTCCATCGCGGGTATAATTTCTTAGTTCTGGGCCGCGCTTGATGTTGTTGCCTTGATGGGGACTTCACGTTGTGCCTATTCCCAGAGGTGGCGGGGAGCAAAGACAGCTTTCAGTTCACCAAGACAGCTTTTAGTTCACCTTTAGAATGGGGCTGGAGACAAGCAGTGATTAGCACGTCCTCCCCTGTAAGCGGTCATCTTGGAATCATCATGGGTGATTTCGATCTGGGTTTTAATGATGAGGCAGACTCTCAGGCCATACTTTGAAAACTACACTGGAGGACTGGGGCTTCACTCAACATGTGAATTGGCCCTCCCATATGAAAGGGAGAATATTGGACTGGGTACTCACACAGAACCTGGCTATAAATTGGTTTATGAGTACTACCTGTCCTTGGTCTGACCATTGGAATGGAATGTGTCACTACCTGCTCAGCAGAAGATCAAGTCTGAGAAGGTATGGACGTCATGTAGAAATGTGTGTAAGCTATCTCTGGCGGCAATGACACCCTTCTCTCTCTGATTACGGACCGTTAGGCAGAATCTGTGCAGTGGCCTTAGGGACCACTACACACAATTAAGACCACACGTGGTAATACAAGTTCACCTTTGGTACAAGCCTGTACTGCTATGTTAAAGTGGTAGCAGTAGCGGAGCTGCCAGGCCTATCTCAAGAGTATATGAGCAGTAGCAGAGATTACACAAAGGGCCCACAATTACTGTGACTCAAGCAAACACTGACTCAAAGTTTCAGGTAAAAAATATAAGTACATTTATTTTTAAACCATCTGTTATAAAACACAACACTTCTATAAATTCAAAACCACACGTAAAATACACTACAAACAACCAATTCTCTTGGCACAGAACAACTCAAGGTAAGTACCTTATGTTTTGGCGGACCGGTGTTGTGAAACAAAAGACGTTAACGGGAATACGTATGTGATCACTTTTGACAGTTCGGTCTTACTAAAGATACGCGTATCTGCGGCAAGAAATGTTACCGGGGCAAAACACACTTAGCACCTGGGCTAACCAGAGAGAGTTGGGGCAAAAATCATAGGCAGACAGGATCAGAGAACATTCGCTGACAGCAATACAAAAGTCAATAGACCGCAGCCAGTGTCAAGTGAAACCGGGTTCCTGTTGTCGAGGATCACACAGTCAGACAGTTCAAGATTCAACGTTGCCAGGAGTACTTGGATATTGTCAACAGAGGAAGCAAAAGTTATAAGAGGGAAGGAAGACAGGGGCAAGCCTTGGAAGAGGAGAAAAGGGATTCACCCTAGTTCCTCGAAGCAGAACACAGTACCTTATTCAATGAAGAAACTGGTGCCACGGCAGTTGTTCCTGGTAGTTTCCTGCAGACCCACTATTCCTGGAGCTTCGGTCGTGAAGACGGGAAGGAGGACGTCTGGAGGGGTTTGCACCACTCAGGGATGAGGCCAGCAGCAGCGACGGTGAATAAAAGGTGCGCTCCTTTAAAATAGGAGAGGCTCTTCAGATGGCTATCCGGACCACGGCAGTAGGGTGCAGTGATTTCAACCACGAAGAGGATCCTCTGGCTGTGGAAGATGAGCTGGTTGACCCCACCAGGCTCAAGGGAAGAAGACTCCGGACTGGATCTTCTCTGGTCGTCGAAGGGTAGATAGCTCAGGACTGCAGCAGGGCTTCACCGGGATGGGGTAGTTGCAGCAGCCGTCTTCTTCTCCGCTTCTCTTCAGTTCCTTGTAGTTCCAGTGGCGACTCTGACTTCCAGCCCAAGAGTCCTGCCTTTTATGCAAAAATCCCCCATTCACACAAACTGGCTGTCAATCACGCAGCAGGGGGGTGCGACTTGGGTTTCCTAGGATACCCTGTGCAGGGGGTGACTACACCCCTCCCTCACATTCAGCCCACCTAGACACCCAGGCGCCCAGAGGAGGGCTTCTTGGCAGAAGCCCGGAAAAAGACGGTGAACAAAGAAGGCAAACCTGGTTTGCCGCGCAAAGTAAAACACAAGAAGGACTTTAACAAAAAGAAATGGTGACTAAACCCAACCGGAGCTCAGAGAAAGAGTATTTGGTCAAGCAGGTTTATGTTCGAGGCTACTATAATAGCCTAAAACAATACCACGTTTATATAAGTATAATTGCGGTAGAAAAGTTAGGGTAGATACCACTGCCACCAGCCAAGTCTAAATGTTAAAAGAGCAAAACAAAGCTGAGAGAGGCACAGACAACAAGGGGTAGGATTGAACCCTTTCCAGTACTCCATGTAAGATGGGTAGTACTGGGTCTGTAGTTTTAAAGTGACTATGTAAAGTTAATGGCAACTTTACCTGTTTCTGGGGGACAGTAGTCAGCCCCAGAAAAAGGAGTCATTGGGAAGTCTTAGAGACAACCCTGTGTTACCGCACTGAAGGTACTGTGTAACACACACAACACGTTTGGGCTCATGGAGTGGTGTGCTCCAGAGTCCAAGACCACACAACAAGTAGGAATGCACATGACAAAACACAGGTAAGAATGGGGAAAAGAGGCACACTCTTACCAAGTGGAAAAAATAAACTCCAGAAATCAAGCAAATCAGATGAGGGACTCACTAGGTAAGGGAAATTAGCCATAGAATGAGAATTCTCCCTAAAACAGACAATGGACAATCTAAATAACCTAAATATGTCTGATAAATTGGCAAAGGCCTTTGGTGATACACCTGAGAAGGCGGTCAATGCGCTAGCCCCAATAAAACCTAGGCTGCTCAAACCCCAACCCAATAAAAAAGGGTATTCCCCTGAGATTGACAAGTTAAAGATAATAACAATTAGAGCGTTGATGCAATGGCAAGACACACAGGTAGTTGAAATATAACCAACTACATTGCTTCAGCCAAAAAACATTAAAAAGCCATTTGGACAGCAGAAAAAATGCTTCTATAACCAGAGGATTGAAGGGGCAGCCTGGAGTTCGAGGGAACTGTTTCCGATCTCAAAATACTGGAGGACCCATGTCCTACTCCATCACACGTCACAAAGGACGCTAAGTGTTGTGAAACCATCCAAGACACCAAGGTTAACAAGCTGGTGAATATCCAAAAGGACATCTCTTTCAAAACCAAGCAGGCACAGGGAGCCCATTTAACTGCGCCACATTGTGGATGCTGTGTAGAGCAAACTATATTTGATTTTCAGCCCGTTAGCCAGGAGCATCTTGCAAACGTTCTGAGGGAGCTTAAATACACAAATTGCAAGACAGATATATGCCTGGCCCTGACCATTAAGGAGTGCGGCCATCAATTGGTCCCGGCGATCACAAAATGTATAAATGCTTCATTCAGGGAAAGCTCTGTCCCGGGTAGTATCTAACAGGCTTGGATCTCCCCATTGAAAATAAAAATCTACTTTGGATGTAAATGTGCCAGGGAACTATCAGCCAATTGCTATTGTCCCTTTTCTACTAAAGATTCTGGATAAAGTAGCACAACAACAAATTGTAGAGTTCTTATGTCAATTTCATATCTTGGGGAATAAACAATCCAGCTTCTGCCGTGCCCATAGCTTAGTGTGTACCCTTTTAGACCTTAAATTTAACATCTTTAATATCTTTGATAAGGGGGGGCACAGCTTTGATGGTGCTGTTGGATCTGTCTGTGGCATTTGATCTTGTTGATCACACCATCCTCACAGATAAAAATGCATAGCACTGCGCATTTTTGCAACTGCATTGGAAGGTTGGGTTAACTCATTCCTATCTGAGTGCAAGGCGAGAGTTTTCTTCCAAAGCCTTTGTGCAGAGAAGTTTCCCGTTTCGTGTGGTGTGCCTCAGGGGTCCTGCATGTCTCCACCTTTATTTAATATCTTCACGCGCCCGTTATTTGACCAGTTGGATGCGGCTGGCATAATTTATTCAAACTATGCTGATGACACGCAGTGCCTTTTGCCACTGCCAGGTGGCTACGACATCGACTCCTCCTCTCTTATGTGGAGGGTTTTGACCCATGTGGAATCATTAGACGGGGTAAATATGGGGATTAAGCTGTCGCTGCCCATCATTTTGCCCCAGAACAAAAATAAATAATTGGAGTGGGTAAAGATGGGGATGCGCTGTCGCCGCCCATCATTTCATCCCAGAATCCAGGAGAGCTGCGCAGTTGTGCGCACACCAAAATGGTTACCTAACTTGCCACCCACCAGTGTAAAGAAAGGTCTTTGTTAACAAAATCCACTGTTACTGATGTCAAAAAGTTGCTGAAATCGTGACTCATTGGACCACTTTAAAGATTCAACCCTTTTTGTGGGGTTCCACATAACCATCTTACTGTAAGGAGCCCCATCAAAACAATGTTAAGCAAGGATTTACTACCATGTAAGAACCATTCCTGTTTAGAATGCATTAATCCAAGAAAATTCCAAAGTTGCATGCAGTGCCAACAAAATCCCGATGGTGGCGCTAGCGGTCTAAACTCTGACAGGAGAGCTGTTTTGCAAGATTGTCTAAATGCAAAGAAAAGGGGTCTTATTTCATCAAAGGTTCAAAGGGGTTGCCTGTCTGGGAACTATTGACACTTCAGAACTCAACACAAGAAGCCAGGAAATAACAGGGTTCTGTTAATTAAATGCAAAGTGGCCCCCTGGCCTCCTGATGTGAGCTTGCCGGACACCACACAAAGGACCCTTTCCTCTGAAAGGAATATGTTAATTCTGAAATGTTTGCTGTCAACAAAGATCTGCCAGCCAGCAGAGATCTGTGACTGACCCACCCAAGTCTTAGAGGCGGACCTCAACACTCTGAGGACTGAATTGAAAGGGAAATATATATTTTACAAAAACACTGATAACTCTTTGTAATCAAATGACAGAAATGTATAACTTTGAGAGCTTTAATTTAAAAAATGTACCTTTAATTCAAGGCCAAACTCGAATTTGTGTGATGTTCTGGGGCAAAACCCCATTGTTTATTAATATTACAGACTCCCTGTTTCAGCTAGACAAACGAAAATGCATTGGTATGTGGGTAGATATGTGAGGAACAGTTGTATAAAATTTAATGAAGATCCAATGTTGTTTAGCACATTAAAAAGTGCTAGAAGTTGCCATTTGTGAGTGCAAGCTCCTAGAAACAGCAGATTTGGGACAGAGTATACCTCATGTGATAGGTGACATGGGTATGTAATTTCAAACAACTGTGTAACTCTGAAGTATGTATTTTGATCATATATAGATTTGGGTGCACAGATGATAAGGGAGGTTCTTCAAGAGATCATAAATGGCTGACATCACTCTGACACAACTTAGTTCGCCAATCAGGGGACGAATGAAAGCTTGACCAATGACAAGTGAGAGGGGCAAGTTTAGTGATGCAACACGCACACCCACTCTCAAAAACACATAAAAGCAGAGAGTCAGGACAGATAGGGACCTTCAATTCCATTTGCTGCAACGCACTCTGCCGGACCATACAACATCCAGAGATCCAGACTTCAAATTCATCAATCTATCCAGAACTAAGAGACCAGACCAGAGAGAAAGCAGTGCTGTACTAAGAGACCAGACCAGAGAGAAAGCAGTGCTGTACTAAGAGACCAGACCAGAGAGAAAGCAGTGCTGTACTAAGAGACCAGACCAGAGAGACCCAGACCAGCAGAGAGAGTGACCAGAGCCCAGTCTAAAACCCTGACCAGATCCGTGATGAGGCCCATTTAATTCAAAAATATAGTGTGAGTACCCCGCAGAACTGTGTAGAACCAATCTCTTAGTTTAAATTCATCTAATTCAATCTATTTAACCTAAGTAGAACTGCCTCCTAGCTGTCACCTGTCATTTCTAGTTGCAAGCTGCACTTGTCATTTTGAGCTTTTGAAATTTGCAAACCCAAAAACGACCTTTATTAAATCGCTCATATCTCCGCGACCGTTTGGGCTAGAGACTTGCAGTAACTTTCCTCTGATAGCTTAGAATCGTAGCTTTGAATCGCACCAAGAACCGCACCCCTTATAATTTTACCGCAATCGCGGAACACGCATCCGCGAATTTTACCGCGATTTGCAATTTCTTCACATGTAAAAACTGCTGCTGCTTGCCTTCCATTTGCCAGAAATTCGTTTAACCTGCTAACTATCCCTGCATCATTGCTAGTGTGAGCCTGGACTAATATTAACTAGATACCACTCACCCTGAACCTCTGAAAGGGAATTAAAAGCATTTCCAGCATAATTCTCATCCATTGCTAGCACATATCAAAGCATTTTGCCTGTGTTTTCAAAACTCCTATCTGTTTTCTGTAGTGTAAGCTTGCTGGGGTGAACTGATTTACATTGATTGCATTTCTGAGAACTGTGTGTTTTCCTTCCATTTCCTTGCCTTGCATCAAGGGGGGGAGGGGATTGCCAGAGAAAAGTGATTACATTGTTTGGTTGAAATCATATTGAGTATTTTCTGTACTGCATTCATTGAATATTGCATCCACCTGAGCTTACATAAAGCATCCTCTACCACATTATACTTTTGTTCCTATCTATCAGTGTGCTACCTTATCCATTTCATGTCAACTCATTAGTGATTATAAGAAGTGTGCTAGTGCCAGATTCTCCGTTGTTGATCTTTATCATATCAGATTAAGTGTGCTATTCAATTATTAATTTATTATAAAGTGTCATATATATATCTATTGTTTAAATTATCAAATAAACCTTTTAAACTTGCAAAACAGAACTACTTCTTGGCTCAGTGGGGTCAGGGGGATTCCAAGAGAGGGGTGTTATATAGGGGTAGTCATCCAGAACGCATGAACTGGACCTAAAGATATATCAATAAGGGTTTTCATTCAGTATTCTAGACTAGGCGTTAACTTAGCTGTAGTGCTGAATTGAATCCTCTTACAAATTGGGGGCTCGAGCCGGACGTTTGGGTTAGAATACCACTTGTGCAGCTTAATACAGTGTGCTAACTGACGGGATACATACATCCGGTCGGATCACCACGCGGCATTACGCTGTGAAGCACTCCTCAAAAGGGACACTCCAAGAAAAGTTCTGTTCTGCAAAAATAAAATACAAACTTCTGTAAGTCAGGACAGAGACCAATCTCTAGAATGACGACCTTAGTAGACATGAAAATGGCCAGAGAGCACTTCTTACACAAACTATTTGTGAGAGGTGAATGGACTCACCAGGACCAAACAATCTGGTTGCAGGCCATCACGCAACAGGTCACTGAAACAGGGTCAGATATATATAGAGATCAGGGTCCATTACACGTGGCCCTGAGTGAACTATATATGGCTCCTAAGGCCAAAGATGAGCACGACAAGATTGTTAGGATAGCGGCATATTTATATTTATACATGGGAGCCATACAGGATAAATGTGCTGAAGGCCATGATCTGGCAAAAAGGCAACAGATGGCGTTAGAGAAGGCCCAATCTGATCTGGACTCTTCTGAGCAAAGGCTGCACAGAAGCCAGGAGTCAGAAAATGAGACCAGACAGTACATCACTAAAATAAAGGAGGATATGGATGTGCTGCAAAAGGAAAAGTCAGAACAGGATACCAGATTTCTGGCCTTGCAGAAGGAACACCAAGAAGGTTTGGACTCCCTACTGCAAAGCCAGAAAAAGCTGGAGCAACAGCTAGACTTCAATAGGGCATGTGCTGAGCAGGTAGTCACCCTGCAAGGCCACCTAGATAGAGTGAAGGAGGAGAGCAATAAACTGATTCTGAAAGACCTGGATACCCAGGCAGAGTTTGATCAGGAGCGCCAGAAAGCTGGTGCCTTCCAAAGGCAAAGGGACGACCTGGCGGCACAAATGCAGGCTCTTAGTCAGGAAAGAGACGCCTTAGGCCAGGAAGTCTGCCATTTAAAAAGAAAAATGGAAGAAAATCACCTGGCCCACCAGGGGCTGGGTGATCTCCAAAAAGAAAACCAGAACTTGGTAGAGCACACCAGAAGGGTGGAAGATGCTCTAGCAAGAAAGGAGCAGGCCAATAGGGACATTGCCCAGGAGGTAAACCTCCTGCAGCAAAGACTGGCCCAGTTCTCCAGGACCAACCAGGAAGCACAGAGGGAGAATGAGGCCCTCTGTCAACATAATGATAGGCTCCAGCAACAGGTAGCGATGCAGGAGAAACTGATAGAGTCGAGTAAGGCCTTAACAGAGGAACTGAAAGCACAAATGCAGGCTCTTGCATTGCAACAGGGAGCAGGGGCGGATAGAGATGAGGTCCGCTGGGAAAGAGAGATTCCTGACCATAACCGCAGGAGCCCTAACACCAGGGGCCTTCATCTCCCCCAGTCCCTGGACTCTACCACCCCCATGTCCCCTGGCGCACATGAGCACAGGGCCGCAGGGATGGCAGATCACTATCCAGCTAAGAGTATGGGGCTCATAGGCCAGTACCACTCAGGAATGGAGGGGTGGGCATCCGGGTATGGGCACCCAAGTACAGTACAGTTCAATGGGGAACCCCAGGAGAGTAGGCCCATTAAGGGCATCCTGAAAACCTCTGCCCAGTTAGGTCAGTGGAGGGGGTACCCATCAAATCCTGGCAGCAAGGAGGAATCTGAAGACTCCTCTGAACTGCGCAGGACACAGGAGACCAGGTCCCCACATTCTGCCAGCCATTCCCAGGCTCGCAGAATCCGGGAAAACCTGGAAGAACAGACGGGAACCTCTGGGAGCAGTGCCTCTGAGTCCGAGGAAGAATGGACAAGGGTTACCCGAACCAAAAAGGCCAATAAGGCAAAAAGGGCCTTGCTTAAGGACCCCTTAAAGCAGATTAAGGCGATCAGGAGCGTCATCACGCCTTACCATAAGAACGCTAAGTATTCTGTTTGGGAGCACTTAGAGTTGTTTGAACAAATGATGGAGACTTTCCATTTGAAGGACAGCCAAAGCTGTATTCAATATGTAAAGTGGACATTCTCCCCGGAATACTCCAGTTTCTTTGCGGGGCTGGAGGACCAAAATCATTTAAGATGGTCCACATATAAGGCGGCCATCCTGAAACATTTTTCTGTTCACAGAAATCCTCAAGAGGCTCGCAAGGCGGCCTACAATTTGCAATGTGGGGAGGATCAGGCCCCACGAGAATTTGTGCAGGAGTTAAAGCGTGCTTTTGCGCAAACCACCAGAAGGGTGCGCACAGATAGTAGAGAGTTTGTCAATACATTTTTCCATGCCTTGCCCAAATATATAATGACCCAGCTCGTGAGAGATTTTCATGAGAAAAGATCTTTAGACTGGGTCATTGAACAGGCTACCCGGATCTATGAGGTGCAGAAGCCCATAGAAAATAAAAGCAATGCCCAGAAAAACCCCAAAGCCAACAGCACCCCTGCTGCTGTCAAGGTGGCAGAGGTAAAGGTCACCCCCGTTTTGGATCTGGAGATGGGGGGGCCTAAAAACCTACCTGCACCTAATAATGCTAGGCCCAGAAGGTCCTCGGGCCAGTCACAGACAGGGAGCCAGGGAGGCAGCCCCACAAATGGGGTCCCTCGCTCTCCTGACTATGTAAGTCCTCGCTACAAAGGTAACAGACCCATCCTGGGTTATGTGTGGACTCCTCCAGCCCAAGGGGGGGGATCCAGCCAAGCACCTAACCCAGGGAACTTCCCTCCAAACTTCCCACCGGAGGGCAGAAATTTACCAAACCCTGGGCAGAACTTTTTCCCCAGATATCCTCCCGACTTCCAACCCCAAAATCATCCATCCTTCTTTCCCCAATTCCCTGAGCCCAGACCACTGAATCCGGGAGAGGGGAGGCCAAGGGTGGAGGGGTACCCAAATCTTCCCAACCCGGGGTATTACCAGAGGAGGGACAGCTACCCTTCCCGGGATCAGCCCAGGGGAGAAAACAGGGCCCCGTATCAGCCTGAGCGGGTTTCCCAGTTAGAGCGCCAGGTTCAAAACATGGCGCGGGATCTGGGTCACATACTGAGGGCTCAGCAGAACCCTCAGATGGGCGTGCCGGCGCAGAACGCACCCAACTCTGGACCTGGTGCTCCAGAACAATGACGGGGGCAGCACCCCGATAACTCACCGGTTCCCAGGGAGGAGGCACAAGGGGAAGGGGGGTGTAAAGCCTTGGAGGAAGCTTCCTTCCTCACTTGTAAACAGCCCCTGGAAACCCAGGAACCGGAAACAAAATCTCTTGCCCCTGAAAGTCTGCCTCCTAAGGAGCAGAGGGGGGGTAGGAGAAACAAAAGACCCAAACAGACTCAGTTTGAGGAGGAGGTACAGGTCTTCCAATTTGAGGGAGAGGGATCCTCAGAGGATCCTGGGAAAAGGATCTTCTCCTTCAGAGAGGGGGGAACTCCTCCCAAAGAAAAATGGGTCCCTAGGGATGCAAATCCAGACTGGGGAGATGTGGAGACTGAGCTACCGCCGCCCACCATCTCATCCCAGAACCAACAGCAAGAAAATCCCCTGGTTCAAACCCATCCTGGTGACTGCCTCCAAAAAGGGGGGGGGCGGCCCGGAACCGGAGCCAGGGGAACCCACAATGGCTCTGATCTCCAGTTGCCAACTTTTTCTTTCAGATTCCCAAGGCTCTCCACAGAATTCTGCCCAAAATTCTTCTCTCGCGATGTCCAAAACCAGAAAGTTAGCCCACCAGTTGTCCCAAAATGTACATTATCTGTGCCCCCTTGAGGAGAAGGAGGGAAGATATTATGCCCCGGTACAAGTACAGGGGCAGGGTACAATCTCGGCACTGGTGGACACTGGATCTCAAGCTACCCTTCTGTCCAGAAGGGCCTTTGATGAACTGAATGCAGGAAGGGGAGAGAATTACCAAATTCCTCTCACCTCACTTCCTGGACAACTCCAGAACTTTGACGGGAAGGAAATTCCCGTTGAGGGGACTGCAGATTTGGACATTAAGATCGGGCGACACAAGTTGAAACACCCGGTCATAGTTGTGACCCCAGAGGGCACCCCTTGTTTACTAGGGAATGACCTCCTGAGAAGGTTGTCACCCCTAATAGATTGCGTAAACAAGGTCCTCTGGACCCAGACTAGCCGACCCATAAAATTAAAACAGAGTGTCAACCATGTTAGTTTAAATGGCACATGCCACATGGTTGAACAAAAATCAGACCAAGTAGAATTCCACTTCCAGAACAACCAAATTCCAGACGTGACAGTAATAGCAGTAGGACAACAGACTGGTGATGGGGGGTCCTCTCTATTTCTGAAAATCAACCTTCCTTCCAGTTTAAGGTGGTATTCCACGCTGGAAGGAAACACTCTGAAATTCTATACTAATCCACAATCAGAAACTCCCACTCCTATAGTCCAGAAAGATGTGAAATCAGCTCAGAGCCTGGCTGATATTCAGCAAATTGGAGAGCAGTTGTTCATCCCTGTTCAGTTAAATGATGGGAAGGACTCTGTTCTCGCTCGAGTGTGTGTGAACAACGGTAAGAGCTTCATCAGCGAAGCCATGTTTCGCCAACTCCCAAAAGATCCAGCCATTCCCCCCTTCAAACTGATAGACAAATGGGAAATGGACCTGGAAGCACCTAATTCCAAACATCTCCTGCCAAGCAGGTGTATGCTCAAAATCTCCATTGGCAACAAGAGCATAGTCCACAATTGTTGGGTCGTGCGAGACGTCCCTGCCGCCTTTTACTTAGGCAGTGACATTCTCCATCGCTTTGCCATTAGTTTGGACCTAATAAACTTCAAAGCTTGGTCCCGATTAGCGGATAATCCCATGGGCTTTGATGATCCAGAAAAAGCATTTAGGTCAGCTCAATTGCTACCTTATGCAGTTGAAATTCAGATCAAAGAGGAAGTCACCATCCCAGAAAGGACCCGACAATTCTCCCTGGAAGTGAAAGTTAAAAGGGGACAAGAGTTGAAAAACCCTGATGCTTACATACATCTAAATGCTTCTCTCCAACAGCAAGGGTTGGGGGTAAACCCAACACCATTAGTCAACATAGAACATGACACCATTCCAATAGAGGTGGATAACAGCGACTTAAAGAGTATTACTCTAGCCGCAGGCACCATTATTGGAATGGCGGTTGATGACCGACATTTCTCCATTGATCTTAGAAATGAACTGTTAGGACCAATCCCCAAGGACTGTTTTGACAGTGACAGTGAGGACAATACAACACCAGACAGGATTTTTACCCGGCATGGGGGGAACTTCCTGGTGTACACTTCCTGCCCTTATGGTAAGGAAGATGTGACTTGTGAATTCAGGAGGGATGAGGTGATTTTCCAGGTTCATGAAGGCTGCCTTGCCCACCTGAAGCCTCCGGTCCAAATCAGCACTCTGACCAGGGACTTCTCCACCCAGCTGGAGGAGGCCGCGGAGATAGCCAAACCAGAAGTCTTTCCAGGCTTCAGGCAGATGGTGGAAGAGAGAGTCAACCTAGCTGATGCCTGTGTGACTCTGGAACAAAAGCAAAAGTTGAAACAAGTTTTCTTGGATTTCCAAGATCTCTTTGCGGTAGACTCGTATGACTGTGGTCGCACTGACATCCACACAACAACAATCCCCACGGACCCTGGCATGACTCCAGTGTTTGTGAAGCAATATCGCTTGCCTCTCGCATCAATGGAGTCCCTTACTGAAATAATTAAGAACCTTGAGTCCCGGGGAATAATCCGTCCAGTCCACAGCACCTTCAATAATCCGGTGCTGGGAATATTGAAGCCAAACGGCCAGTGGAGACTCTGCGCCGACCTCAGGGAGCTCAACAAACGGGTCCATACTTCCCGATGGCCTCTGCCCTACATTGACCAAGGGCTGGCCCAGATCCAGGGGTCACAGGTATTCACTGCAATAGACCTGACCAATGGATACTGGACTGTGCCTGTCAGTAGGGAGGACCAATACAAACTGGCTTTTACCTTTGGGGGCCAGCAGTACACATGGACCCGGACTCCCTTCGGATACCTCAACTCCGGCAATGAATTCAACATTTTCCTACATAAGGCCATGCCCGACCTGGGTGCGAGGGGTAACCTGGCTTATGTAGATGATGTCCTCATCAAAAGTTCATCTGTGGAGGAACACATAGCGGAGATCCGTTATGTTCTGACACAGTTGAGGGCCGCCGGAGCAAAACTTTCCTTTCAGAAAGCACAGTGGTGTAGAACCCGTGTTAATTTCTTGGGGCATGAGATTACTCCTCAGGGTCTCTGTCCCCAGGAAAAGAAAGTGGAAGCACTTCAGAAACTGAAAGACCCCACAACTCTGCGGGAACTAAGGAGCCTCCTTGGACTGACTAATTACAGCAGAAAGTTCATTGAGGGCTACGCAGAGATCACCAGACCCCTGATTCATCTCCTGAAGGGGGGGGTCAAGTGGGAATGGGGTCCAGAACAAGCCGAGGCAGTAAGACAACTCAAGAGAAGCCTCTCACAAGCGCCTTGCCTAGCTTACCCTGTCAGAAACAAGGAGTTCTTCCTGGAGACGGGGTTCTCTAATACGTGCTTGACGGCAGTATTATATCAAAAGCATGACAAGGTCAAGAAAGTAATCTCCTATGCGAGCAAAACTTTATCCTCTGTGGAGGAAAAATTCAACGATTGTGAGAAGGCACTCCTGGCAACGGTGTGGGCATTGAAGAATTACCGCCCGTTTATCCGGGGGGAACACATCATAGTGGAGACTCCACATCAGCCTCTACAATATCTCCAAAGTGACAGAATCCGAGCCGGAAATGTGAGTAATTCCCGAATTACTTCCTGGATTCTGTCAATGCAAGGCTTTCCTGTGGAGGTCAGATATGGCCAAAACAAGAAGAGTCCCCTCGCGCAAGGTCTGGCTGACTTGCATGATTGTGCCAGAGAAAACTGTCTCGAGGACGAAAGTCTAAAAATAAAGGACAACATGGAGGCATACCTTAATTCCCCCCACAAAGTCTTTGAAGAGGACAAGTGTGAGGGAATGCCCACTGTCTATGTGGATGGATGCTCTTACCATGTTGACAACGACGGGGAGAAAGAACTGGTGGCCGGCGTAGGGAATGCATGGGTGAATGAGTCCCCAGAACCCTCCGCTGGATACAAAATTGGTCCCCGAAGTAGTCAGGTGGCAGAATTGATGGCTGTGCATCAGGCCATCCTCACTGCTGTCCAGCATCAACTCCACGAACTGGTCATAATCACAGATTCGGATTATGTACGGAACGGGTTCGTGGAGCACCTGGTTAATTGGAAAACCAGAGGCATGTTATGTGCTAACAACAAACCCTTGAAACATGGGAAGTTGATCCAAAACATTGATGATCTGGTCACCTCGAATGAGATGACCATCTATTGGAAGAAGATCAAGGGTCATTCCAAAGTAGAGGGACCAGACAAAACTGGAAATGACTTAGCTGATCAGCTGGCCAAAACCGGGGCCATCCAAGGGGATCTAATTGAGATTGAGTCCCTGTTGGGGGAAATCCAGGTCACTGCTATCACTAGGTCCCAGACAAATGCTCACAACGACCTTTCAATTGCACAATGGAGTAAGGAGACCCCTGATGCTGATTTGATTACTGCTCAGAAGGGGGATCCAATAATTGGTAAATTTTACCAGCACCTTGAGGACCCTGAGAACTTTCCCCTGACGGATACCGATTACATTGGGAAAGAGGACCTAAGAGTGTTGATGAAATGTCCAAAAATGTTCCGGATCCAAGACGGTTTGTTGGTAAGGAAATCCAAAGCTGGCCACGACCAGTGGGTGGTTCCTACCTCATTCCGAAGCCTGATGTTAAGTCACGCCCATGATGCGGCCACCGCCGGTCATAGGGGGTTTCACACAACATTGGAAATCTTAAGAGAGGTTGCATACTGGCCACACATGGGCCAGGACCTCAACCAATATTTGAAGGGTTGTCTTGTGTGTGCACAATTTCAGCCGACATCCCTCACACACCGGGCGCCTTTACAAAAGAGGGGAATGACACTGCCATGGTCAGATTTACAAATCGACTTTGTAGGCCCTGTGATTCGCTCGGCTAGGGGGAATAAGTACATGTTGACTGTGACATGCTTGTTTACCAAGTGGGTGGAATGTCTCCCAGCCCCAAATTGCAAGGCAGAAACTGCAGCTGCCTTGATGATTAACCACATCTTTTCCCGTTTTGGTCTACCTCAAAGGATTGAGTCAGACAGAGGTAGCCACTTCACCAGTGAAGTAATGACAAAGATGTGGGAGATACTGGGGGTCAAAAGGAAGTTGCATATTGCTTATCGGCCAGCTTCTTCGGGGGCAGTAGAGAGATATAACCGAACCATTGTGAGCATATTAAAGAAGTTTGTGGCAGATTCTGGGCCAAGTTGGGATATCCGATTACCTCTGGTCCTAATGGCTATCAGATCTACCCCTTCATCTGCAACCAAAATGTCACCATTTGAGTTGATGACTGGGCGCAAGATGGTGCTTCCTCAGCATTTGCTCTATAGGACCCAAGAGCAGACACTGATAAATGCCTCCACTACTCATGAGTATGTAGAGAATTTAAGGAAACACCTCCAACATGCTTTTGCTTATGCTCAGCGGAATCTAGAAAGATCGGCTGATAGCATGAAGACCCATTATGACCTGAAAACTTCCAGGAAGGAATATCAGGTGGGAGACCGGGTCTATCTATACAACTTCCAAAGGAACCAGGCCAAGCAGCGCAAATTTTTGCCTACATGGAAGGGACCCTTTGAGATCGTCGATAAGATCTCCCCTGTGGCCTACAAGATCCGCATCCCCAAAGGCGGTTCGGCAGAGGGGGAAGACAAGTGGGTCCACATAAACCAGTTGAAATGTTGCCATCCCAGGCACACTCTGCAACAACTGGAGGAATCCTCTGGAATCCTAGCGGGTACTGTCTCAGACTAATTCAGTTCCAACCATAAAACATACCACATCTAGTCTCTAAAATATTGTGATTTGCATGAAACTGTCTCTTAGTTATACTGTTTTTTATCAAAATAAGAATGTAATGTTTCGTTATGATGAAATACATATGCCGCCCCACTATCTCAACAGTGGTGGAAAGACGTCTATGAGTAGGTATTGCCGCTCTTCCTTTGTCGTCCTAGGAGAAAGAAAACCGGGAGACGGGCCAAGGAGGACGATCCGGAGACCGGGAGCAGAGACGCAACGGGCCCGGGGTACCGCCCAAACTTCCCATCAGGACCGGCGAGGAGAACTGATCGATCTGACCGGATGGAGAGGAAGATGCTGAACTGTGCCATCTACAGAATTGGAAGAAGATAATGTGGACATACCAGCGCCAGGGTTCAAAACCTCCCTTGCAACCGACTCCCCCTCGACTCAAGTCAAAGCGCAGTCGGGCGGGGGGGTTTGTGGAGGGTTTTGACCCATGTGGAATCATTAGACGGGGTAAATATGGGGATTAAGCTGTCGCTGCCCATCATTTTGCCCCAGAACAAAAATAAATAATTGGAGTGGGTAAAGATGGGGATGCGCTGTCGCCGCCCATCATTTCATCCCAGAATCCAGGAGAGCTGCGCAGTTGTGCGCACACCAAAATGGTTACCTAACTTGCCACCCACCAGTGTAAAGAAAGGTCTTTGTTAACAAAATCCACTGTTACTGATGTCAAAAAGTTGCTGAAATCGTGACTCATTGGACCACTTTAAAGATTCAACCCTTTTTGTGGGGTTCCACATAACCATCTTACTGTAAGGAGCCCCATCAAAACAATGTTAAGCAAGGATTTACTACCATGTAAGAACCATTCCTGTTTAGAATGCATTAATCCAAGAAAATTCCAAAGTTGCATGCAGTGCCAACAAAATCCCGATGGTGGCGCTAGCGGTCTAAACTCTGACAGGAGAGCTGTTTTGCAAGATTGTCTAAATGCAAAGAAAAGGGGTCTTATTTCATCAAAGGTTCAAAGGGGTTGCCTGTCTGGGAACTATTGACACTTCAGAACTCAACACAAGAAGCCAGGAAATAACAGGGTTCTGTTAATTAAATGCAAAGTGGCCCCCTGGCCTCCTGATGTGAGCTTGCCGGACACCACACAAAGGACCCTTTCCTCTGAAAGGAATATGTTAATTCTGAAATGTTTGCTGTCAACAAAGATCTGCCAGCCAGCAGAGATCTGTGACTGACCCACCCAAGTCTTGGAGGCGGACCTCAACACTCTGAGGACTGAATTGAAAGGGAAATATATATTTTACAAAAACACTGATAACTCTTTGTAATCAAATGACAGAAATGTATAACTTTGAGAGCTTTAATTTAAAAAATGTACCTTTAATTCAAGGCCAAACTCGAATTTGTGTGATGTTCTGGGGCAAAACCCCATTGTTTATTAATATTACAGACTCCCTGTTTCAGCTAGACAAACGAAAATGCATTGGTATGTGGGTAGATATGTGAGGAACAGTTGTATAAAATTTAATGAAGATCCAATGTTGTTTAGCACATTAAAAAGTGCTAGAAGTTGCCATTTGTGAGTGCAAGCTCCTAGAAACAGCAGATTTGGGACAGAGTATACCTCATGTGATAGGTGACATGGGTATGTAATTTCAAACAACTGTGTAACTCTGAAGTATGTATTTTGATCATATATAGATTTGGGTGCACAGATGATAAGGGAGGTTCTTCAAGAGATCATAAATGGCTGACATCACTCTGACACAACTTAGTTCGCCAATCAGGGGACGAATGAAAGCTTGACCAATGACAAGTGAGAGGGGCAAGTTTAGTGATGCAACACGCACACCCACTCTCAAAAACACATAAAAGCAGAGAGTCAGGACAGATAGGGACCTTCAATTCCATTTGCTGCAACGCACTCTGCCGGACCATACAACATCCAGAGATCCAGACTTCAAATTCATCAATCTATCCAGAACTAAGAGACCAGACCAGAGAGAAAGCAGTGCTGTACTAAGAGACCAGACCAGAGAGAAAGCAGTGCTGTACTAAGAGACCAGACCAGAGAGAAAGCAGTGCTGTACTAAGAGACCAGACCAGAGAGACCCAGACCAGCAGAGAGAGTGACCAGAGCCCAGTCTAAAACCCTGACCAGATCCGTGATGAGGCCCATTTAATTCAAAAATATAGTGTGAGTACCCCGCAGAACTGTGTAGAACCAATCTCTTAGTTTAAATTCATCTAATTCAATCTATTTAACCTAAGTAGAACTGCCTCCTAGCTGTCACCTGTCATTTCTAGTTGCAAGCTGCACTTGTCATTTTGAGCTTTTGAAATTTGCAAACCCAAAAACGACCTTTATTAAATCGCTCATATCTCCGCGACCGTTTGGGCTAGAGACTTGCAGTAACTTTCCTCTGATAGCTTAGAATCGTAGCTTTGAATCGCACCAAGAACCGCATTCCTACCCCTTATAGTTTTACCGCAATCGCGGAACACGCATCCGCGAATTTTACCGCGATTTGCAATTTCTTCACATGTAAAAACTGCTGCTGCTTGCCTTCCATTTGCCAGAAATTCGTTTAACCTGCTAACTATCCCTGCATCATTGCTAGTGTGAGCCTGGACTAATATTAACTAGATACCACTCACCCTGAACCTCTGAAAGGGAATTAAAAGCATTTCCAGCATAATTCTCATCCATTGCTAGCACATATCAAAGCATTTTGCCTGTGTTTTCAAAACTCCTATTTGTTTTCTGTAGTGTAAGCTTGCTGGGGTGAACTGATTTACATTGATTGCATTTCTGAGAACTGTGTGTTTTCCTTCCATTTCCTTGCCTTGCATCAAGGGGGGGAGGGGATTGCCAGAGAAAAGTGATTACATTGTTTGGTTGAAATCATATTGAGTATTTTCTGTACTGCATTCATTGAATATTGCATCCACCTGAGCTTACATAAAGCATCCTCTACCACATTATACTTTTGTTCCTATCTATCAGTGTGCTACCTTATCCATTTCATGTCAACTCATTAGTGATTATAAGAAGTGTGCTAGTGCCAGATTCTCCGTTGTTGATCTTTATCATATCAGATTAAGTGTGCTATTCAATTATTAATTTATTATAAAGTGTCATATATATATCTATTGTTTAAATTATCAAATAAACCTTTTAAACTTGCAAAACAGAACTACTTCTTGGCTCAGTGGGGTCAGGGGGATTCCAAGAGAGGGGTGTTATATAGGGGTAGTCATCCAGAACGCATGAACTGGACCTAAAGATATATCAATAAGGGTTTTCATTCAGTATTCTAGACTAGGCGTTAACTTAGCTGTAGTGCTGAATTGAATCCTCTTACACTTAATAGCACCTATAGATTGATCCAAACGTGGATGCTGGCAAATAAGCTAGCATTAAATGACTCTAAGACGGAACTCATGGTGCTCGGTACTGGGTCCCAACTTAGGAAGTTATGCAAAGAATACCAGCAATTTGAAATCGCCAGCTGTCTAATCAAAACACAATCCAAAGTAAAAATTTAGGGAGTTACTCTGGATCAGAATATGACAATGAGGACACATGTGAATAGTGTCATGCACCTCATATCATTTGAAGTTGCTTGCACAAGTGCAGCCTTGTTTTAATGCCAACAACTGTGCTATGGCGGTGTGTGCCGTCAATGCGACAAGCCAGTGGGGATTTATTCTAGCTCCAGATTATCCAGAATAATGCAGTGCGTAGAGTAGAGGGATTACTTAGAACAGATCATGTATCCGCTGCACTCAGAGCCCTACATTGGCTCCCTGTGAGCACTCGCATACTGTTTCGGGTGCATTGCGTCTCACTTCGCTGCATTTATGGGCACGAGTATTTGGCTAATTATTTCACTTGGCTTCCGTTCCGCTGAGTACTCTGGTCTAAGAATACTAGCTTGCAGGCAACCCCATGTGCTAAACTGTCCTGTGTTGCTCAAGGGTATTTTCCACATTCAACGCTGGTACTTTGGAATGCACTTCCACCCGATCTATGAGCATGTGCGTCGCTCCCAGACTTCAAACGGAAACTGAAAACAAGGCTATTTTGCTGACCTACTTCACTTGCACCTTGATTCCACTTCCATGGCCCATGCCTTTCTCCTTTTATTTGTTGACTGTGCGTTTGTCATGACCTAAGCGCCCCTCTGCCTCCAGGCTTTTGGTGTTGCGCTATAGAAATGTATTAAATAAATAAAAATAAAAATACTGTGTATACAAGGAACTGATGAAAAGTTGCTTGACCTGTAATGGGTGGACCGTGTGGTCTGACAACTTTGCCTAGACCGAGGGTACATACCTATTGAAAAGCCACTCAAATAACGACAGTGAGGCATGTGGTTGGATGGAACACATAAAAAGAAATACGAGGACAGCACAAGCATTACCAGTAAGGACGGGAAAAGGAAGAGGAAATATTTAAATGACATAAAAAAGAGCGCACAGCAACAACTTGTTCAAGGAGGTAGAAAAGCTATGGTAAGGGAAATAGAAGAGAAAAGGAAGTAGCATGAGGAGGGAGCCAATGAACAGGGGTGGACAGCAGCACTGTGGAGAACAAACCGCCTGGCACGACAGTGTGACTGGGTTGGGTACTAGATGCTACCTCCCTTCGGTCTCATCAAGTAACCCCGATGGGTTGGATACTGACTACTGCGACCCTTCCTTGCGGTCATGCCTCTCAGAGGACAGGTTAGGGCTGTGGCTCTCTAACGGGGCACCGACTGTCTACCTACCTCACAAGTGGTCATGTCCAATAACATTAATACTATCATGCGAAGTACGGGGAGAGAGAGACCACATCCTTACCGTATTTCCTCTATGAATCCAGCATTGGCCACACAATGCCTCCATACCAGCAATGAAGGCCGCCCGACTTCAAAGGGGGCTCTTCTGAGGCATTCTCAGCAGGGGACTCAGCAACCAATGTGTACGAACTGCGGCCATGACAGGGGGCAGGGCATCCATGTTCTAACTGACCCGGGGAACTCCTAACAAGGAAGGCTCTGATTGGTTTAATAATAGAGGGCTACAAAAAGGCAGAGCGAACTCTGAACGTTGTTGCTTTTGTTACATTCCAGGAGAATTGAATTAGGGATCAGAAGTCAGAGAATTGGTGGGCTTATACTGACTAACAAGAAGGCAGACGTATGCCTCAGCAACGCAAGAGAATAACAGGTCTACAGAGATTCAGAAAGGGTGAAGTAACATGTCTCAACTATCAATTTGGTACCTATATCCAATAAAGGAACAAGATACATCCCTTTCCTGAGTACTGATCATCATTATTCTTACAAGTGGCGACAAAGGTGGGATTTCGATAAATCGATGGAAGGATTACTAAAGGCTCTAACTGATGGACAACAACAGATCCAACAATTGATTCAAATCCAAACCCAGCAGGTTGTTGCTGACCGACAAGCCTTCCAGCAGGCCATCCAAATACAAGGAATGCTACAAAATACTGCTCAGGATAAACAACACAAAACTATATCACGTCTTACTGATGCCATTACCTTGTAGAGCAACCCTATTGTCCCCTCTTCCATTCTATAGAAATACAAGGAAGGCGAAGATCCAGCATTCTTTTTTACTGGTTTCGAAAGGATTGCTCGAAGTGCCCAATGGCCTGTGGAATGATGGGGGCAATATGTGGCCCTGCTGTTGTCTGGTGTGATGCAAGGGGTGTACCAAACTGTGAACACCAATGGGCATACCCCATATGCAGAAAACAAAAGAGCTGTCCTAGACAAACTGGGGCTTGATGAGGAATCATATTGAATCAAGCTACGGGAGACTCATCTCAAACCAGGGAAAAGACCATGCCAGCTCTAATGTTGAGTAAAGACCTAGTGGAAAAATGGTTACAACCTCCCTCTCTGGTTGTACAGGAGGTACTTGACAAAGTGGTGCTTGAAAAATTCCTTGACACACTACCTGGGCCTACCCAACGCTGGGTCAGGTGGCACCATAGGCACAGTTTGGCTGAAGCCGTAGACATCGCTTCTGCATATTAGAAGGTGCGATATAACAAGATGCCAATTCCCGGAATACTTCCTTGAGGATTCCCTAGCACAACAAAGCCTATGCCATCTAAATCAGCAAGGGCGGGCTTCCCAAGACCTGCAAGCCGGAAGAAAGAAAAGGAGTAGTAGAGAGAAGGGGCCCCAGCACTGCAACTAGGTTTCGACAACCTCAGTGTTATGAATGTGGGGACTGGGACCACATTGCACAAATGTGTCCCAAAAGAAGAACTGCTGAACCAATGGAAATTGGATACATGCACAAGGAGACCAGCCGTGCTCCAACCTGTCCATACACCGCCAGGGTACGTGTTGACGGGCATACGACCTACACCTTGTTGGACAGCGGCAGCCAGCAGACTGCCATCTCCCCCTAAGTGAGTGAAAATTCCTTAATATCCCTTGTCAAGTACATTCCAATGCGTTGTATACATAGTGATGTAAAGACATATCCTGCTAAAAGGTTACACATAGAAATACAGGACAAGGCAGTGAGTCTAAGGGCCGCCATTCTTCCCTCGTTGCCAACCCCAGTGGTAATCGGATCAGATATGGACTGTTTTAAGGAAATCATGGAAGATGTGGAAAAACACTGGTGGAGTGAAGCTCCTTATACGCATGAAGATATTGAACCACCGGTCATCAAACAAAAGAAAAACAGACGTGAATTAAGGGACAACAGACAAAGCAGGGTTCGAACAATGTATTTAACCCATCCCATAGGATGGCACTTAGAAGACCACGAACAGTCCATCAGGGCAGTGACCCTGACGGACCCCACTCCTAGGGTAGCTCGAGAAAGAGACAATCAAGGAGGAAAACACAATACAACAAAGGGACCAGGATTTTTCTTCTAACAGGGGCTGCTAAATAGAGTCCATCAGTCTGATAAGGGAACAGATCAGGAACAGCGGGTGTTACCTCGCTACCATCGCATGGTGCTAATACAGTTGGCCATGCGGAGGACATATGGCCTCTCCTAAAACCCAGCAGAACTTGTTAAAGTGTTTTTACAGACCCGAGATCTATGGAGAAGTAGCCCGATTCTGCAAGGAATGCTTGATATGTCAATTGACCAGCAGATCCATACCTTCTCAAGCACCTCTAGAGGTGATGCCTTTGATAACAGTACCTTTGCAGAGAAAATGGATGGATATTGTAGGTCCACTGGAACCGGCTTGTAAGGGACATCAATACCTTCCTTGTCATTGTGGACTATGCTAGCCGGTATCCGGAGGCCTTGCCGCTCAAGGGTATCTCACCCAGACAGGTCTGTGACCAATTGATTCTGTTCTTTGCCCGCGTCGGTTTTCCCAGCGAAATCTTAATGGACCAAGGCACAAACTTCATGTCTATGGTCATGAAGCAAGTATGTCAGAGGGCGCTAGTGAGCCGAACAAGATGGCGGCTTCCTAGGGAGCTCCGTGAGGCTCGGAATTAATCCTATCTAATCCATCCTTTCTGTGGGACCGTTTCAGCCGCTGATCGCCAGGGGCCGACTTCCGAAGTCGAGCTGTGCCCCCCGAAGCTTTCCTGGACTCGCTCCTCCATCCACGGCCTGAGATACGAGCGTCTGGGTGCAGGCCGCGGCGCGCCGGACATTGGCGCCCTCGTGACGGGCTCGGCCGAGGCAAGAGAGTCGCTCATCGTGAATCCTGACAACGACCCAAGGAAATTCCATCTACCCCCCTACCCAGGAGAGAACGGGAAGCTGGAGCTCATAACACGGGACCTGTGAAACGACACAGCAGGCGAGAGGTGACCCCTCGGAGCCGTGGGAATCGGCGCCCGGCGAGGGTCGTGTGGGGCGGTCCCCACGAGTGTGCGGGGCCTAGGCGGCGCCGCGGATGTGGGGCGCGGCTGTGCCCCACTGTACAGCAATCCTTGGGTGGCAGGATCACCGGGCCGTGGCCGGAGACACCCACACGAAGGTAAGAGCCCTGCCGGGCACCTCTGCTGCCTGTACTCCGACGCTTGGCCCACAGGACCCAACGCCGAATAACACACGATCATACGCACGCCACTGAGCGAGGTAGACCGCGCTGGCGGCATCGAGGGCGGAGGTCTCCCGGAGCGGAGCGTGGACCGCTGGGCTGTTGAAGCGCTGCACGAGCCATCCGGCCCGATCACCCCTGGCCGCGATAGGGAGCTCAGCATTTAGCCCCAAACACTGCCGCGGCCATACTACTCTCGCTTCAGCTTGTCAGTGAAAGTGCCCTGGAGGAACACACAGCATGGGGAAATACGATAAGTCCCAAAAAAAACTCAATTTTGAGGCCAGCTCAGCCACCAGGCCATCGAATACCGCGAGCAGACCAGCGTCCCCAGCGGCGGAAGGAGGCTCCATAGAAGTCCAGATCCCTGAGCCCGGCATCAAGGAAATCCTATTGGACTTAAAAGCCGGTATAGGTGACCTGGGAAGCAAACTTGACAATTTGTCGTCCAAAGTAGATCGTATCCAACATCGCCTCGATCAACACGCCGAGAGACTGGACACTGTCGAACAGCGTGTGTCCAGTCTGGACGATGGCACAGCATCCTTGACCACTAGAGTCTCGGCGTTGGAATCCCAGATAAAAGCTATCGCTGCTAAGAACGAAGACCTAGAAGGCCGTTCCCGTAGGAACAACATCAGAATTATTGGAGTAAGAGAGCAACAACTTCAAATCAAGATGGAGGACCATGTCGAACGTATTTGCGCCGAACTGCTCGGCCCGGAGGTTCTCTCACATTTATTCATAGTGGAAAGAGCGCACAGAATCCCTACGGTCAGACCGGTCCCGGGGGCAAACCCACGCCCAATCATAGCCAGATTACTTAATTACAAGGACCGCGATGCCATACTCAGAGCAGCCAGAGAGAAAGGGAATCTCCAATTTGATGGCGACTCGATTCAGTTCTTTCCCGATTTCACACCCTCGGTTCAAGCACAGAGGCGCTCTTTCACTGCAATCAAACGGCGGCTTCAAGCCAACCAGATTCTCTACTCGATGCTGTTCCCCGCCAAACTCCGCATCCAGCATGAGGGGAGAGCCCACTTCTTCGCTTCGCCTGAGGAGGCCACTGAGTACCTGGATCGAAAGAACTGTGGGCAGGCTCCCAACAACCAGAGCCCGCGCAGGGGCGAACGCATACGCAGGAACCCACCATAAATGCTCCCAAACGCAGCAAAATGAGGCGACACAGATCCTTTCGATGTCAGCGACATCTACCAGTTCCCACAGAATCATATGATTAACTGTCTCTGGGCCACACAGCCTCTTGTGAGGCGTCTAGCGCCCCAAGCACGGTACTGTCGGTGGCTCAACTGATAAGGGTGGGTATACCATGGGCGAGTTGGGGGTTGCCCACGCAGGGAGGGGTTACAAAAGTTACTCATCCCGGAGGAAACGGGGTGGGTAATCTGCAGGCCTGTTGGGGGTTGCCTGCACACGGGAGAGATCCCGAGAATTCCAAAATGTTATTGTCTCAGCAATTGCGTTCTAGCACTCTACAATTTCGAAGTCCTATGCCAAAACCTGCAATAGGTATCACACCTTGCGATAACCGCATACCTTATATGTACCACAGGGTCGTGGTGTCACCAGCCCGCTCTTTTAGACTACTACGATATGGGGTCGCTTAAAATTGCTACATGGAACATCCGCGGTGGGAACCAGCCTTCTAAACTCAGGAAAGTTCTACAATATCTACGGCGGCACAAAGTCAACATTGCAATGCTACAAGAGACCCACTTGACTCCAACGGCGGAACAATCCTGGGCCCGGTCATGGGGCTGCCACAGATACTTCTCCTCATATTCCTCCTACGCGAGAGGGGTGGCAATACTAATTGACAAAAAAGCCGGCTTCAGCCTGATCGGCTCTAAGAGGGACGGGGAGGGCAGGTTCCTGCTGGTGAGGGGCCTGCTTGCTGGGAGAGAGGTGGTCCTGGTAAACACCTACGCCCCCAATGTCGACGGACCGAGCAACTTCAACTGGATTATGCCCAACCTGGGTACATACGCCTCGGCGACAGTGATGTGGGGAGCTGATCTCAACACCCCGCTTGACCCGCGCATTGATAAATCACACGGCTGCAACAGCAGGGCTTCCAAAGCCAGCCGCCAAGTCGCGGAGATCTGTCAAGCCTTCGACCTGTCTGATATCTGGAGACGCACTCATCCGAAGTCTCAAGATTATACTTTTCACTCAGCAGCCCACAACACCAGCTCCCGCATCGACTATCTCTTGGTATCAACACTCAGCCCTTTCGAGTGGGGCCCATGCCACATCTTGCCACGATCCCTCTCCGACCACTCCATGGTCACACTTGACTTTACAATGTCTAAGGCTCCAAGACCTCCCGTGAACTGGAGGTTTAAACCTGGCTCACTTTCAGATCCCATCTTCGCTGATGAGCTTCGTCAGGACATCACCTCCTTTTTTGCAACAAACCAGGGTTCAGTCGACTCAGCCGGCACTCTATGGGAATCATTTAAATGCTATGTGAGGGGTGTCTGCTTGGCCAAAGAAAACGGTATCCTGAAGCTGGTCAGGCGTGAGTTGGCGGAATGTGAACGACGCTTGAAGGCTCTTGAAAAGGTTCAGGCAACATCCCCTGACAGGCAGACCCAGGCCGAACTAAAGATTGAACTAGACAAATTTCAGGAGACAGCAGAACGTGAACTGAAATTTTTGAGCCGGAGACACAAGATCAGACAGTATGGTGAGGGGCAGAAACCCGGGGCGCTTTTAGCCCGCCTTCTGAGACTGGATCAAACACCCCCCCGAGTAGAATATATCCGAGACGCGCAGGGAACCCTCTCCTACACCGAAGAGGGAATCACCAACACATTTCATAAATTCTACCAAAACCTGTATAGTTCTCACACCACTAGCAACCCCGAAGAGATTCAGAACTACCTAAACGACACAGAACTGTACTGGGTGATCCAGGAATTACGCGAACCCCTAAATGCTCCCATCTCCTTAGTAGAAATTACAGACACAATAAAATCTCTCCCAAGCACCAAGGCGCCTGGTCCCGACGGCTTGACAGGCGAATTCTATAAAAGCCATGCTGCCGTGATTGCCCCGATACTCTTACAAGTATACGAAGAAGCCCTGGAGCGCGGAATACTCCCTCCCACCCTCCGTGAGGCCAACGTGACTCTCCTGCACAAAGTAGGCAAACCACAGGACGATTGCGCTTCCTATAGGCCAATCTCACTAATCAATTTAGATAACAAGATCCTCGCCAAGATCCTCGCTAACCGCCTCCTTCCCCTCATGCCCGCACTGGTCCTAGGAGACCAAGCCGGATTTATCCCAGGCCGCAGCACGACATATGGCATTAGACGACTCTTCGGCGTCATCGCCGCTTTGGACCCTTCACAGCAAGCCATAGCGGTACTGTTAGACGCCGAGAAAGCGTTCGACTCCGTCGAGTGGCCTTACCTCTTTGCAACTCTTACACAAATGGGCTTGGGTAAAACCTTTGTCAAATTGGTCTCTCTTCTCTACAACGACCCCTGCTCCTATATCACCCTCGGTAGCACTAGATCTCCCGGAATCAGACTGGAGCGCGGCACTAGGCAGGGATGCCCCCTATCCGCCCTCATCTTCGCGCTAGTCATGGAACCACTTGCTTCAAGACTGAGAGAGCGCCGAACGGATAGGGGCATCACCCTGGGCCCTCACAAGCTGATCGTCTCCCTTTATGCGGACGACGTGCTGCTTTTCATCAAAGATCCACAGACAAACCTCAATCCAGTTATGCGTGAGGTAATCCGATTTAGCGGCATATCTGGCCTCAAAATAAACCACTCGAAATCGGTAATATTTCCACTCACGAAATCCACTCCTATGTTTCGAGATGACCACGGCTTTAAGTGGGAAAGTTCCAGGGTGCGCTATCTAGGGATCCTAATGTCACTTAATCATGATGACATCTTTAAGGACAACTACGGCCGGGTGCTCCACTCCCTTCAAGAGCGGGTCCAAAGGTGGAAGTCCCTCCCGTTAACACTCTGGGGGAGGGTCTCACTCACCAAAATGGTGATTCTCCCCAAGCTTCTCTATCTATTCACAAACATACCCCTAATACTCTTGCGCGCCTTTATTCAGAAAATCAAGTCCCTCATCCTAGAATTAATATGGGCGGGCAAGCCGGCACGAGTCGCATATACGACGCTGACGCTGCCGGTGACACAGGGCGGCCTTGCGCTTCCAGATGTAGAAAAATACTACTGGGCGGCCCAGGCCCAATTCCTTGGCCACTGGTATGCGTCTGAATATATCCGACCACACGTTCAGGTCGAGCGCGCCCTAGCATCGCCCAACTTCTTGACAGCTGTCATTTTCAGCGAGCAATCGGTTCCGTACAGCACACTAAACACAGTCCAATCCACATACGCCATCTGGAAGAAAATAGCCCGCAAATACGAAATACAGATAAGATACTCCCCGCTATTACCCATCAGGTTTATCCCCGGCATACCTCTGACTAACGAAAAAGTCTTCCTGATCTGGCTGGACAAAACCAATATCCAAACTCTGGGAGACCTCTTCCCAGAGGGCATGTTCATAACGCCGCAGGCGATCAGGGAGAGAGGGGGCAACACCTCGCTTGACATTTTTCTCTATTTCAGGCTACGGCACACCCTGCAGGCCATCCTCCCATCATTCCCTAAGCAACCCCCAACGTGGACCCTCCTGCACAGGGTGATACAAGCAAGGGGAGAGGGGCGGCTGGTTTCCACGATATATCGATTACTGCTGGCTGACACTACGACACCCGCTGTCAATGCCAAACAGCGCTGGGAAGGTGCCCTTCATGTCACGATACCCGACGTGGAATGGTCCTACATTCTCCAACAAACTCAAAAAGTAGCTTTAAACACTCGATATAAGCAGATACACTTCAACTTCATCCATCAAACATATTACACTCCCCAAAAGAGGCGACGTCATCACCCTGACGCCTCCGATCACTGTGAGAGATGCGCTTTTCCAGACGCTGACTTTGTTCACCTCGCATGGCAGTGCCCGGGCGTGGCCCGTTTTTGGTCTGCGGTCCTACAGCACACGAGTGATGTGATCGGTGAAACGATTGCCCCGCAGCCGACCATAGCCCTCCTGAGCATGACCAAACACCTGCGGGCTCCCGGGAGAAGGCTCGCCTCTCTGTTCCTGGTGCTCGCCCGCAGGAGAATTGCCTTGACCTGGGGTCGCGGCCCCCTTCCCTCACTGGCAGCGTGGAAGAGCGACATCCTGTACTGTCAAGACATGGATGCCGAGTTTCTACGGACTCTCCCTCTACACGCACGCCCCCCGGATATATGGGCTCCCTACATTGAATATTTACTCTCTACACCTGATGTCCCCACCTCTAAATCTCCACCCACAATCCAAGGCACAGCTATGAGCTCGACCCCGATCAATCTTCATGACCCTCAACAGAGCACTTTGTCTTAGAGACCCTCTGAACCATTGCAAGGTGACCTCAGAACTTGTGAAAATGCATTGTAAGTGTAATGAACGCAATATCACTGTATGTTGTTATGTTGTTTTGACCTATCACCAAAGGTCGTTGTTGTATGTGTGTATCAAAACCCAAAAATAAAGTTTTAAAAAAAAAAAAAAAATGAAGCAAGTATGTCAACACCTACAAATTACTCACCTAAAATGTCGGTGTATCATCCACAAACCGACGGACTGGATGAACAATACAATATGACCCTCCTCCCCCGCCTACTATATGTGACCAGTTCAATACCCGCTGAGATCCCGTCACAGGTAATCAGAGAACTTCAAAATGCAGTATATAGCTTCATATGGGCGAAAAAGAGACCCAGAATACAGAGACGTGTACCGACCCGTCCCCCGCTCCTGGGAGGCCTGGGGGTTCCAGAACTAGGCAGATACATAATGGCAGCACACTTGGCCCCCATACTTCAGTGGGCTAAATTAGCTGACATCAAAGGTTGGAGAGGCATAGAACAAGCATCTACACAGATCCCGTTACCAGCGCTCCTAGCACTGAACACCAGAGCCCGCGAAGCAGAAGGAAAACTACTAGGCGCCACCACAACAGCCCTGAGTAACTGGGACAGAGCCATGCAAATTAAAAAGATCAAACGAGGGTTGGGCCCACTATCCCCAATAGCACATAACATCGACTACACCCCAGTATTGAAGAAGAATTTCTGGGAGGGTTGGAAAGGAGCAGACACCCTGACACTGCAGGATATGTACCGAAATGGTGACCCAATCCCCTTCATAGAATGCAAAACGAAAGATTCAGGTACATGCAAGTTCGTCATTGGATCTCCCACCCGACAGTGAAAAGGGCAGGAACAAGAGCCCCAACAGGCTTGGAACTAATAATGCAAGAGGGAGAATCAAAGAGGGGGAAATCAAGAATCTACAGACTGCTCGATGGGGCACAACCAACGGACAGCCTAAAATATAAAGAGAATTGGGAGAAAGATATGGGAGAGTCAATAACGGAAAGAGAGTGGGACCAGATATGGACAAGAGGCCATAGATCCTCCAAATGTACAGCAATTAAAGAAGCTGCATATAAATTATGCTACAGATGGTACATTGCCCCCCCCACAGATTACACAAAATAAACCCAGATTATCCCCCAAACTGCTGGAGACAATGTGGAGGGAAAGGAGATCTGTTCCACATGTGGTGGTCATGCCCCAAGGCAATTTCCTATTGGAAGGAGATACTGGGACACATCAAAGACATTACTGGCAGAGACTTACCACTCTCACCTAAGGTAATCCTGTTGGGAGCGGAGGCAAAGGGCCTATATGGGGCATCGGGACATAAGTCCACTTTAATGACACACTTACTATCAGCAGCTCGAATGACATTGGCACAATGGTGGAAAACATTAGAGGGCCCGACGGCACCATGGTGGTGGGTGAAATTATGGGGAGTAATGGCGATGGAGAAGGTAACTGCTATAAGAATAGAGACATACCAGAGATACTTGTCCATATGGTCTCTTTTTAGAGACTTTGTCGGAGACAGGGAAGCCCACTTCTACAAACCACGGTCCCTCAGAAATATATCGATCATCTAACAACCCAGAACAGGGAAGGGGAGAGAGAGACAGCACGATGAGGAAAAGGAATAATGGGAAATTGAGGGGGGGGGAATTAACTGTTTAATTGTTGTACTCAAGAACTTATGTATGAAAGAAATGAATACTGTCTATAAGGAAAATGCTTGGAATACTACACTAGATTTCTTAGGCATGTTTGTAACCTAAGCTCTTGAGAAGAAAATAAAATAAAGTTTATTAAAAAAAAAACAATAAGACCCTCAAGAAAATGCTCTGAAGAGTCATAGGACCGGAAGAGAAAAACTGGGAACAAGCCTTACCATTAATCCTTATGGTACTACGTGACACCCCTCAGTCATCCAACGGCTTTACCTTGTTCAAACATTTGTTGGGCAGACTACCCCCCACTATCTTGGATGTTGTGAAGGAGGAATGGGAAAACAGTGAAGAGAGGCCTCTTTCCGTATACATGGAGAAATTACAAAACCACCTAGAGGCCCTGCGGGAATGGGCCAGAGAATATCTGGGAAGAACACAGGTGGCCCAAGAAGCCAGGTATAATCAAAAAAGCAGGTTAAGGACATTCAAACCCTGTAACAAGGTTCTGGTGTTACTACCCACAAGCAACAACAAGTTAGGGAGAATTCTCCAGAATGGCTAATTTCCTTTACCTACTGAGTCCCTCAGCAGCTTTGCTGGATTTCTAGGATTTATTTTTTTCACCTGGTAAGAGTGTGAGCCTTTTTTCCCACTCTTACATGTGTTTCGCTGTGTGTTTTACATTTTTGTGTTCATAGACTGTGGAGTCTCACCTACTCCATAGGCATCATCTGTTTACTGTGTGTCACACAGCACCTTTAGTGCAGTGACACAGGATTGTCTTTTTCAGACTTCCCACTTTAAACTCCATTTTCTGGGACTGACTACTGTCTCCCAGAACAGGTAAGGTTGCCATTGACTTTATTAGTCTTTTTAAATTCACAGACCCAGTACAAACTATCTTCCATAGAGTACTGGAAAGGGTTAATAGTTATGCCGTTTTGTCTGTCTCCCATGGAACATTATTTCGTTCCCCTTTCTTTAGGATTTGGTTGGTGGCAGTGGTATCTATCATTTTTTCCTACTGCAGACTATGAAAATAGCCTTGGTAGTGTTTTAGGCTATTTTAGTAACCTCAAACTTTAAACAGCTGGACACCTTTTTATTTTATTTAGTTCTGGCTGGGTTTATTCGCCATTTCTTTTTGTAAAGGTCTTTCTCGTGTTTTACTTTGCGTGCCAAATCAGGTTTGGTTCCTTTGTTCGCCGTCATTTGGTGGGCTTCTGCACAGAAGCCCTCCTTAGGCGCCTGAGAGACTAGGTAGACAGGATGTGAGGAAGGGGTTTTAGGCCCCCTGCACAGGGTCTCCTTGGAGACCCAAGTCACACTCTTGTTTGATTGGCTAGGTGACTGTCCTGCCAGGACAGCCATCCTGCTGTGTGATTGACAGCCAGGCTGTGTGAATGGGGGAAAACTGCACAAAAAGCAGGTCTCTGGGACTTGGAAGGCAGAGTCGCCACTGGATCGAGAGAACCGAAGGGAAGCTGAAGGAAGAGGACTACTGCAACTACTGAACCTCCCAGTGAAGCCCTGCTGCGGATCCGAATCTCCTACACTTTGACAACAGAGAAGATCTGCAAGGAATCTTCTTCCCTTGAGCTGGTGGGACCAACCAGTTCGCCAAACACCAAGCAAGGCCTACCTCCCCTGGTCGAAGTTGCTGTGCCTCGCTGCAGTGAACCGGATAGTCAGCAGGACCGGACCCTGTTTGGGTTTTAAGGAGTGCACATTTTATTCGTCACTTTGCTGCTGGTTTCTTCCCTGGGCAGTGCAGGACTCTCCAGTCTTCCTCCTTCTTGTCAGCCCTACAGTCGCTTCAGGAACTGTGAGTCTGCAGGACTTGCCAGGAACTTCTGCCTCAGTTACAGCATTCTTCTTCTACTAAGGTACTGTTCAAATCTGGTTGTTCGTTCCGTCCGACCGTGGTGAAAGTGTTTGAAATCTTTCGCTAATCTGAGGGCTTGTCCTTCTCTACTCTTTTAAGTAATTTTTCTTCCGACCAACTTCGTTTCAAACTCTTGGCAAAGACTTAATCGCAAACTACTCTGAACTGTGTGATCCTCTGCAAAGACTCTGAACCATTATCATTGGCCCAGGCCTATTTATTTGAATCCTAGTTGTAGTAAGCCTTTTCTAGATTGCCCTGCCTACTTACTTGTTGGTGCTGCTTGATTTTGAATAACCTTGTCTTTCCCTCCCTTTTTAAATTACTGGAGTGCCATTTTGCTCACACTTCATTTTGAGCTTAACTTGTCCAGAATTCATTGGGTGGTGTGTAGTGTATTAAGATTGTGATTTTCTGCTGCTTTATATTAGTGAACTGTTTTACAAATGATGGTGTAAATAAATGTATATACTTTTACTCAGAAATCTTGAGTCAGTGTTTGTTTGAACCATAGTAATTGCTGTCCTTTGTGTAACTTCTGATACTGCTCACTTTACTCTTGAGATAAGTCTGGCTGCTCACCCATCGCTACCACTTTACTGTGTAGTACAGACTTGTACCAAAGGTGAATTTGTACTGTCACTTGTAGTCTTAATTGTATGTGGTGTTCCCAAAGGGTACTGCATACCTAACAGTTAGCCAGGTGGAGAGGGCCCTACGTTGTTAAAGACGTTGTGGGTCCTGTCAATTATAGGGTTAACCAACCCGACAGGAAACAACCAGCAGAGAAAGTGTACCATGTGAAACTCTTCAAGGAGTAACACAACCCTAAACACATGGCCTTGATGACTCTTGATCAACCGGATAACAAAGAACAAGTCACTGGAACGGGGGCAGGGCTTGGTAGCCATGGAATAGGCTGGGAACCCTGTGAGCTCCGTGATCCGACTACTTGATCCAACCAAGAAACGCATATTCTTTTGATCAGCAGCAGCCCAAAAAGTATGTACAGGCGTGGGAAGGCACAGAGCAGAGCATGAGCAGGCTGGCTGCACGTTTATAGCGGAGGAACAGTCGGATTGATACTTTGTACTCAGAGGCCGGCCGCGAAAGGGACAATAAAATGGCCACGGCCGAGAATAAAGAGATATCGAGGGGCGCACCCCTGTGATGGAGGAGGTGTCTTTGTTCGACAACAGCAGAGGCGGATCGCTAGCAGTACGAAATAATTATTACATTGCCCAATCCGGATGTCTGTAGTGAAAGAGGGTCCCCGACTTGCACAGCCGAGGACCTTGACAAACGGAGGAGGCATACCGATCGAGAGGTCCCGTGTGCACTATTAAGGCGGTGAGCGGCTCCCCAACGGCTGGGTACAGCAGTGACAATACTCCCAGTGAAGCAAAAAAGGAGAGACGCTGGTGGAGTGCCCTGGGAGCGGAGCGCGGATGATCAAGGGATCCAGCAGATAGCATCGGCCCTTTGGGGATAGCAAGAACCCACCCCTGCTGGGACTGAAGACCACGGGTGAAGGGGCTGACCCACGACTCACAGACACAGCGCTATGTCTAATAAACCCCCAAGACTGAAGGGTAAGCAACCCAAATTGGATGAATACACTAAGACGCCGCCCGGCCCGGAGGGAGCCAGGAGCAAAGACAGAGCCCAAGTTGGGAGCAGTGCCACCATGGGCACGAACCAGGAGGTCCTTGATGCGATCGCCGATCTGAAGGTGGCTTGGGAGACCAAGCTTGAATTGGCGGTGACAGAACTAAAAACAGCGATGGAGCACCAGGTTGGGGCAGTGCAAGAGGACGTGAATCTACTACGGCAAGACGTTAGGTCTCTGGTGGAGCGCACAGAGAACCTCGAGAAGGAGATGGGTCCGAACACGGCGGACTGTGCTTCCCACCGGTCGAAGCTTCACGCCCTGGTACAGCGAGTGGGTAATTTGGAGAGCAGAGCAGAGGAGGCGGAAGGACGAGCCTGGAGGAATAATATCAGTATTGTTGGACTGCCGGAAGGAACAGAAGGCCATAACCCCACGGAGTTCATTGAAACAATGTTGTTACAGGGAATCACTGGAGGGATGCTATCTCATGGGTTTGCGGTGGAAAGGGCGCATAGGGCCCTAACGAGAAAACCACTGCCATGGAGCCCACCTATGCCGGTGATCACCAAGACACTTAACTACAGGGATCGAGAAAGGAACCTGGAACACTTTCGCAAAGGTGTGACAATACAAAGAGGGTCGGCAAACATAACGGCGTACCCAGATTATACCCTGATGGTGCAGCGGAGCAGAATTAACTTTGGGGCAGTCAAGAGTAGATTGCGAGAAGCGGAACATAAGTACATGTTGCTGAACCCGGCTAAGCTAAAAGTTTTTCACAAGCACAGAATTTTGTTTTTTGAAACTCCGGAAGAAGCTATGGGATGGCTCGACACGCAGGGTTGCCCCGAGGAGTCGGAAGTTCGGACGGGAGAAGGAAGTGATGCGGATAAGTAATGAGCGAGAGTGGAACCGGGGGGTGTCAGAACTTAAGACTATGGGACTTGATTATAGTCACTGAAGCAGCTAGCTAAATGGTGTGATCAGGCTGGGGGAAACACATGATCCGCGAATATTGCGATCATGACTTTGTCAAGGAGCTTTGCAGGACCAACCTTTACATCCCCCATTTAGAGTTTAGTTAGGTCGCCGATAGTGCAGTGACACCCTGCTGGGGTCTTGCCTGGGGTACCAGGGTAGGCCCAAATGCGGGGGAGCCTGAGATCCAGGGATGGAGCTGGGCAACTGTTGGGGTTGGGGTAGGGTGGGGAGGGGAAGGGTTGTGTGCTGTGGTTTGTTATAGTTGGGGAAGAGTTATGGGGTGAGCCTACACCTCAGGGAACACGAGACGAACCATGGGAGACCTTAAGATAGTTACTTGGAACGTCAGGGGGCTCAATAGTTATCTGAAGCGGAACAAGGTAATGATGTACCTCCACAGACAGAAAGTAGATATAGCACTGTTACAAGAAACTCATTTAACGCAAGATAAACTGGAAGTTATACGGAAAAAGTGGAGAGGGACAATGGTGGGGGCAACATACTCTGCCTATGCAAGAGGGGTAATCACATGGGTGGCCCCACATGTTCCTTTCCAGTTGCTGAGCTCGCTGGTAGAGGCGGATGGTAGGATGGTGATCATGAAAGGGATGGTGGAAAATAGAGAGATCTGCATCGTAAATACTTATGCCCCCAACCAAGATACAGCTGTGTATTTTAGGACCCTGTATAGTAAACTCAGTGACAGCGTGGGGGGAGCTATATTGTTGGGGGGAGATTTCAATTGTGTGTTGAACCCCAACATAGATAGATCAGACACTAAGATAGTTAGACCCACCCCGGCTGCAAAGGCACTGCATGCACTACTGGCAGATTTTGGGCTGACAGATGTATGGAGAACACGTCATCCGCAGGATAGACAATATTCACACTATGCAGCCCCACAGGGCCTATATACAAGACTGGACTATGTATTTGTCACGCAGAAGTTATTGACCGAAATACCGCAGGAGGAATATAAAGCTAGAGTCCTCTCAGACCACTCGCCACTGCTGCTAGTGTGGCAATACCAACCCACAAGGGGGAAGATACCCACATGGCGATTGCGTGCAGAAGCGCTTAAAGATAGCGTATTCAGGGAGGATATGCGAGAGGAAATAATACGTTACTTTGAGATAAATACTGGCAGTGTTAAGACAGCGGGCACACTCTGGGAAGCCTTTAAAGTAGTAATGAGGGGAATTCTGACCGAATTGCAGCACTCTGAAAAGGAACTGGAGAGGGTATTGGAACAGGGCAGCAACACTAAGGCAGATACAGAAATGGCACTGGGTCTGCAGCAGAAATGTGCAGGATACTGGGAGCGATTGTGTAATCTTAACTATAAAAAATACATAGAGAGACAACATGCTGGAGGCGACAAACCAGGAAGACTCCTTGCGTGGCTCTACAAAAAAGAGACTCCAAGGCCCCCAATCAGAACAATAGTGAAAGACAATGGCGATATAGTGGATACGCAAGAGGGGGTTAATGTTACTCACCGATATGGAGAGTGCGTAAACAGGCCGGACCTCTATTGCTGGGGAGTTGCTTGAAGGAGCTAGGGTTGGAGCCTCCTACCCCAGCCTCCTCTCTGTGAGGGAATGAGCTCTTTAAACCGATATGACCACTTGCTGAACTGTACAGACAAGGGGACCGATCGATCAAAAAAGCGGGCAGAACCGACCGTCTCAAACCCAGGCTGTAAAGGAAAGGATAACAAGTAAATAATCTGCCAATAATGAAACTGGTTTATTCCCAAGACTATTCCCCTTTAGTAGTACCTGGTTTAATCTCCCCTTAAGCCAAAGGAACCGGAGTAACCTATAAAGTAGAGAGGTCTTAGTATATGGCTAACGTATAATTCTGCAGTATGGAAAAACCAAGAAAAACTATACTTTACCCCTGATGGAATTAGGATTGAAGAAAGAGTCCTGGAAAACAATGAAAGTATAAAATAAAAAATAGGGAGGTTAGTAAGGTAGCTATCCCCGAACGGAACGAGGGTCGCACTGGTTTCGGGATGGTGCACCACAGCAAAGCGTTCAGAAGATGCACTTAGGAAGTCGAATTCCACAGAATAATGGTGTTCCAATTAGAGTTTCTCTTACCGGAGTAGTTACTGTCTCCGAGTCCAGGAAGCAGGCAGGGGTCTGGTACACGAGCGGTCACGAAACAGCAGAATCAGTGTTCAAGAGTTCCGAAAGCAGGCAAGGGGTCTGGTACACGAGCGGTCACGAAACACAGCAGAATCAGTGTCCAAGAGTTCCGAAAGCAGGCAAGGGGTCTGGTACACGAGCGGTCACGAAACACAGCAGAATCAGTGTCCAAGAGTTCCGAAAGCAGGCACTGGTACACGGGTGGTCAGAAAACAGTTCAATCGGGGATTCAGAATAAGGAGTCCGTGTGCAGACAGGGTCGGTACACGGGAAAACAAGGACTTCACAATTCAAGATACCGGGAGGGCACTTCAGAAAGTATGCCGGTTGTAACTTTAAACAGAAGCAGCGTTCTGTATGCCGCGGTGGAATAAATAACAACAAGAGGCGTACCGTTTGAAAATGAGGCTCCCCTCTCAACGCCGAGCACTACAACGTAGCAGGTTTTCTGGATGTTGTAGTTCGTGTAGTTATTTGCCATGGCAGCTGCCAGCGCGATAGGAAGGGCGCATGCCGGCGCCGTAACCCTTTATGAAGGGCGATCACTTTCCTGTCCCTTATTTTATTGTTGCCCGAAATTCCCTGATTGTTCTTGCTCGTACGAGAGCAATGAGGCAGGACCCTGGAAACATGGTGCGGCCGAGGGCGAGGTGTAACAGCATCCACCCCCAAAGGCGGCGCAGACCCCCTCCGTGCATGGAAACGGCGCAAGAGAGCCGGAGTATGTATATTGCACAAGGGCTCCCAGGACCTGTCTTCGGGACCGTAACCCTTCCAATCCACCAAATAAAAGGGGCGCCCCCTACGGAGACGGAAATCCAGGATGTCCGCCACTTCGTATTCCTCATCCCCATCCACTTGAATCGGAGGAGGGCGATCGGGCAGCCGAACAGAGGGAGGACAAGGCTTCAGGAGACATACGTGGAATACCGGATGTTGATTCCACGAGGAAGGTAAAGAAAGGCGTACAGCCACTGGATTAATGATCTCAATAATGGGAAAAGGACCCACGAATTTAGGTAACAACAAGCGTTTGCCAGGAATCCGCAAATTACGGGTGGACAACCAAACTTTCATGCCCACCTTGTAAAGAGGTGCCGGTTTTCTGTGACGATCAGCATTTTTCTTTGCCCTGGCCTGAGCTAGAAGCAGATGAGAGCGAACCGTACTACGGGTCGTCACCAATTCCCTTACACAGTCCCGAGCTGCCGGGTTATCAATGGGAAGCGTAGGATCAAACGGTAAAGATCGTGGAAGGCAACCGTATAGGGCAAAAAACGGGGAAACCCCTGAGGCGGTATGCATGGAATTGTTGTAAGCGAATTCGGCAGAGGGAAGCATCGTCAACCAGGATGCTTGGAAACGAAGGCAGAGACACCGGAGAAATTGTTCAAGGGTGGCATTTACCCTTTCGGTTTGCCCGTCTGTCTGAGGATGATAAGCAGAACTGAACCGATCGTCAATACCCAATGAAGCAGTCAAAGCCCTCCAGAAACGTGACGTAAATTGAGAACCACGATCCGAAACCAGGATGGCAGGCAATCCAAAGAACCGAAAAACGTTCTGGAGAAAAAGGGAAGCCAACACAGGGGCAGAAGGAAGACCTGTACATGGAATGAACAACGCCATCTTGGTGAAGTAATCAATTACTACCCAGATGGTGTCAAAACCTTTCACAGGAGGTAAATCCACAATAAAGTCCATGGAAACCATGTACCATGGTTTGTGAGGCACAGGGAGAGGGCGTAACAAACCCACAGATTTGGAGCGGGAGACCTTGCATTGGGAACATATAGAACAGGATGCCAGATAGTCAATCACATCTCTTGACATGGTAGGCCACCAGGACCAACGGCGTAATCCCTCCAGCGTCTTTTGCTGACCCGGATGAGCCGCACATAGGGAATCATGAGACCAGGCCAGAGCACGTAGTCGTGCCTGTCCTGGAGGCACAAACAAGCGTCCTTGGATGTAGGGTAGGCCTTGAACCACATCAAGATTGAGTCTCTCACATTCTTCTTTATGCTCGGAGACCCAATCCGAAACCAAAGTCCGCAGGCTAGGTTGAGGAGTGCAGGCACAAACAACGTTACGTGGTAACAAGAGTGGTTTGTCAGAGTTTTTGTTGTCAGAATGGGAGGCAATACGTGACAAAGCATCTGCACAAGTATTCAATCGTGCCGGGCGATATGTGATGGTAAAATAAAACTGAGAAAAGAAAAGATGCCAGCGAGCCTGTCGTGCAGTAAGACATTTCATTGATTTAAACGCCAAAAGGCTCCGATGATCCGAAAAAACTGTGACCTGATGTCGAGCCCCCAAAAGATGGTGCCGCCATTCGGAAAAGGCGTCTTTTATGGCTAGGAGTTCCCTTTCTGTGATTGGGTAATTGCGCTCATAGGGCGTCAATTTCCTTGAGAAGAATGCAATCGGATGGGCTTCCCCTGAATCCGGACACTTTTGAGATAGAACCGCCCCAATAGCCGAGCCAGAGGCGTGGGTCTCCACCAAAAATGGGAGTAACGGATTAGGGTGCTGTAACACTGGGGCGGAAGTGAAAGCTGCCTTAAGGGTGTCAAAGGCTCTTTGTGCCTCCTGGTTCCAGTGATAGGATTTCTTAGAGCTGGTCAAAGCCGTCAATGGCGCAGATATAGAAGAAAAAGAACGGATGAAGCGCCTATAAAAGTTCGAGAACCCCAGAAAGGATTGCAAGGCTTTAATCGACGTAGGAACAGGCCAATCCAATACAGCCCTGACTTTAGAGCGACTCATCCTTATACCCCTACTAGTCAGGTCGTAGCCAAGAAACTCCACTTCAGTGGAGTTGAAGACACATTTTTCAGCTTTGACAAACAGGTGGTTTTCCCTCAACCGTTGCAAGACTATTTGCACGTGCCTCGTGTGCTCCTCACTGGAGGGTGAATATATGAGGATATCGTCCAAATATACTACAACAAACTGATCCAAACAGTCATGGAAAATATCATTCATGAATGCCTGGAAGGTAGCCGGGGCATTACAGAGACCAAACGGCATCACCAGATATTCATACAGTCCGTAGCGTGTTTTGAATGCGGTCTTCCACTCGTCCCCTTTTCGCATTCGAACGAGATTATATGCACCCCTAAGATCCAGCTTAGTAAAGACTACAGAAGAACCAAGCTGATCTAAGAGTACTGAAATGAGCGGGAGGGGATATTGATTTTTTACCGTCACCGCGTTTAGTGCCCGATAATCAATACAGGGGCGGAGGTCGCCCTCCTTTTTTGGAACGAAAAAGAGCGGAGAAGCCGCAGGGGACCTGGAAGGTCTAATGAACCCAGTGGCCAATGCCTTGTCAATATACTCCTTTAGTATTTTATCTTCTGGAACCGTGAGGGAATAGACCCTACCCGCCGGGACCTTAGCACCTGGCAGTAAATCGATTGGGCAGTCGTAAGGCCTATGAGGTGGCAAGTGGTCTGCCCCTCCCTTGTCAAACACATCACAGAAAGACTTGTATTCAGGAGGGATTTCGGTTTCGGGAGATTTAGTAATGGCTCCAATCATGGACATAGATGCTACCAAGGCTTGACAAGAAGACTCAGAGGACACACTAGGGTCTAGGAAACACTTTTCGTTACACTCAGTGGAAGGAAACTGCACCGTTTTTCTTGTCCAGTCGATGGCTGGATTATGATGTTGCAGCCAAGGGATGCCCAAGATGACCTGGAATTGAAGGGCTTTAATGAGATCGAAGGAGATCGACTCAGCATGTCCTTCCCTGGTTTGCATATGAATTAAGGAGGTATTTTGTGTAACTAGGCCAGAGACCAAGGATGTACCGTCCACAGCATGAACAGCCTCGGGTTGGGCTTTAGAGACAACCGAAACGTTCTTACTTGTGGCGTAATCGTAATCCATATAATTCCCGGTGGCCCCGGAATCAATGATCGCCAAGGAAGTAAAGGTACTATCATCAGTGGTAAATACCACAGGAAGGCTAACAGGAATAGCAACAGCAGCATGAGAGTCCAAAGAAAGCACCCCCGGCGTAGGGACCCTGTCTATCGCCGGGTTCTGGCGTTTCCCGGCTTTTTGACAGGTCTCTTAGGGCAATCTTTCAGAAGGTGTTCAGCAGATCCGCAATACATGCATAAATTATGCGTTCTGCGATAATCCCGTTGTGCAGAAGTCAAAGGACCTCTTACTGCCCCGATCTGCATAGGTTCGGGAAGCGAAGTAGAAGGAGAAGACTGTTCCACCTGCAGAGTAACAGGGGCTGGTGACTTGCGTTCACCCCTTCTTTCGGTTCTTCTAGCATCTATTTGTAATACCAGGTCTAATAGTTCACCAAAAGTGGTTGGAACCACTGGTACTGTGGCCAAAACGTCCTTCAATTCCTCTGACAACCCTTTGTAAAACACGGCTGATTTTTTCTCCTCCGGCCAATCAGTTTCAGCTGCCAACTGATTGAATTTAGTAAGGTATGCAAACAAAGAGGATGTGCCTTGACGCAGATTGAGGAACTCCAGGTCAGTAGCCTGGGATTTATAGCGGGTGTCAAATACTCTGTTCATGGCCGTGATGAGAGCATCGCAGTCATATAGGACGTAACTGTTAGATTCCAGTAATGGATTAGCCCAAGCGGCTGCGGTACCCCCAAGATGAGAGAGAACAAAAGCTGCCTTCGTTGTAGAATTAGGGAAAGCAGTGGGCCGACAGAGAAAATGTAACTTGCACTGGTTGATAAACGTGCGATAATGTTTAGGATCCCCGGAGAATCGTTCTGGGGGGGCCAGTGGGAATTGAGTAGCCATAAGCACCGGGGTAGTCGTAAAGCCAGAGGCAGAGGGTATGGGACCGGTTGAACCTGATGCCGTAGCAGCAGACGTATCCACCCCCAGGGTGTGGGGGCTTGGGAAACTCTGCAAATTTTCGATCCTTTGATGGAGAGCACTATGTGCGGTTGTCATATCAGAACGAAGTTCGGATACCAGGCGGACCAAGGTGGTTAAAGGATCAACTTCTTCCATGGCTTCTGTTTCTGTTACTCACCGATATGGAGAGTGCGTAAACAGGCCGGACCTCTATTGCTGGGGAGTTGCTTGAAGGAGCTAGGGTTGGAGCCTCCTACCCCAGCCTCCTCTCTGTGAGGGAATGAGCTCTTTAAACCGATATGACCACTTGCTGAACTGTACAGACAAGGGGACCGATCGATCAAAAAAGCGGGGAGAACCGACCGTCTCAAACCCAGGCTGTAAAGGAAAGGATAACAAGTAAATAATCTGCCAATAATGAAACTGGTTTATTCCCAAGACTATTCCCCTTTAGTAGTACCTGGTTTAATCTCCCCTTAAGCCAAAGGAACCGGAGTAACCTATAAAGTAGAGAGGTCTTAGTATATGGCTAACGTATAATTCTGCAGTATGGAAAAACCAAGAAAAACTATACTTTACCCCTGATGGAATTAGGATTGAAGAAAGAGTCCTGGAAAACAACGAAAGTATAAAATAAAAAATAGGGAGGTTAGTAAGGTAGCTATCCCCGAACGGAACGAGGGTCGCACTGGTTTCGGGATGGTGCACCACAGCAAAGCGTTCAGAAGATGCACTTAGGAAGTCGAATTCCACAGAATAATGGTGTTCCAATTAGAGTTTCTCTTACCGGAGTAGTTACTGTCTCCGAGTCCAGGAAGCAGGCAGGGGTCTGGTACACGAGCGGTCACGAAACAGCAGAATCAGTGTTCAAGAGTTCCGAAAGCAGGCAAGGGGTCTGGTACACCAGCGGTCACGAAACACAGCAGAATCAGTGTCCAAGAGTTCCGAAAGCAGGCAAGGGGTCTGGTACACGAGCGGTCACGAAACACAGCAGAATCAGTGTCCAAGAGTTCCGAAAGCAGGCAAGGGGTCTGGTACACGGGTGGTCAGAAAACAGTTCAATCGGGGATTCATAATAAGGAGTCCGTGTGCAGACAGGGTCGGTACACGGGAAAACAAGGACTTCACAATTCAAGATACCGGGAGGGCACTTCAGACAGTATGCCGGTTGTAACTTTAAACAGAAGCAGCGTTCTGTATGCCGCGGTGGAATAAATAACAACAAGAGGCGTACGGTTTGAAAATGAGGCTCCCCTCTCAACGCCGAGCACTACAACGTAGCAGGTTTTCTGGATGTTGTAGTTCGTGTAGTTATTTGCCATGGCAGCTGCCAGCGCGATAGGAAGGGCGCATGCCGGCGCCGTAACCCTTTATGAAGGGCGATCACTTTCCTGTCCCTTATTTTAGTGTTGCCCGAAATTCCCTGATTGTTCTTGCTCGTACGAGAGCAATGAGGCAGGACCCTGGAAACATGGCGCGGCCGAGGGCGAGGTTTAACAGTTAATCAAGAATTTGCAGAATATTATAGATGCTTGTACGGGGATGAGACGGGGAGCAACAGGGGGGAAATAGGAGACATACTGGAAGATATCGGACTACCCCAAATTAGTGTAGAGGAGAGGGAGGAGCTAGATGCCCCGATCACCGTAGAGGAGCTAGAAGAAGTGGTGAGGCAGCTGCCCACGTGTTAAAACCCGGGAACCGACTGACTCCCAAGCGAATTTTATAAGATATATAAAGCAGAGATTCTCCCCCCACTGCTGGAAATGCTTAATGAAGCATATGAAGTTGGGAGACTACCGGAATCACTGCGCAAAGCGGTTATCATACCACTCCCCAAGCCCAATAAGCCTGGTAGTGACTGCGGATCCTATAGGCCCCTATCGATGTTGAACCAAGATAATAAGATTTTAACAGCGGTTCTAGCAAACAGACTAAAGAAGGTCATCAATAAATTAATACACCCTGATCAAACAGGATATGTTCCAAATAGGAATATCTCGAATAATTTGAGGGACTCCATCGAGTGGTCGAACATACTGGAGGAGATACTAGCGAAATGGCGATAGTATCACTGGATGCGATCAAGGCATTTGACTCGGTCAAGTGGCCCTGGCTGAAGGCGGCCCTAGCTAATTACGGTATGGGGCCAGGATATCTTCACTGGGTGGAACTTCTATATAGTGCGCCATTAGCGAGAGTGAAGACAGGAACTGTGATCTCTGAAAGGTGGCAACTTGTTAGAGGAACCAGACAGGGATGCCTCTGGTCCCCCATGTTCTATATTCTGGCTTTGGAGCCACTGGCGATTTATTTAAGGCAGCAATATGACGCAATAGGCATTGTTGTTGGGGAAACATCACATTTAATTTCACTATACGCAGACAATATGTTATTGTATTTGCGCTACCCAGAGGAGAATCTGCAGCATGTGTTAGAAGTGGTGGAAAGGTTTGCAGTACTTTCAGGTATAGCTGTGAACCCCAGTAAATCCTGTGTGTTCCCGCTGGGCAGATATAGGGGGCTCTTGGTGGAGAATTTGCCTGTACAACAGATACCGTGGGAGGCCACAACCTTTAGATATCTTGGGATAGACATATACCATACAGTAGAAGCCGAACATAGGCATAATACCGAAAGAACGGTTCAGAAACTGGAAAACAGCATGAAGTTCTGGGCGAAACTCCCCTTGGCAATGATGGGACGAGGGGCGATGCTCAAGATGGTTGCATTGCTTCGCAAACATCCCATACTCCATACCCCGGCAATTCTTTATTAGGTTGGACAGCATATGCAGGGAATTCCTATGGCACGGGATGAGTAACAGGGTAGCCCTGTGGGAACTCCAAAATCCGCATGAGAAAGGGGGCATTAAATTACCAAACTGGGAAGTATACTATGAAGCGAGCCAGTTGCAGCATGTAGCCAAATGACTCTCTGCGGAGTCTACCTTAGAGCATAGGCTGCATCAAGGAGATTGCACCCCATATTTTCTGAGAGAAATGATATGGTTACCCAAGCGGGAGCTGGGAGGTCGTCCAGGGATGTTGGGTCTTGGGTGGGGGATGTGGCAGAGGGCGTGCCGGTTGATGGACAAGCCGGCCCTGTGCTCTTCGCAAATCCCATTGGTTACAATGATGGGAACAGAGAAGCAACTAAGGTTAATGATTAGGAAGTATTGGGAACCGGTAGGAATAGCAACGCTGGGGGATGTGTGGCAAGAAGGGAAAATATTGGAATTTGAGGAGCTGGTGGAACAAACGGGGTTGAGTGCTGGGCAATATATTACGTATCATGGGATGGTGCAACGAATCAAAGATACCTGGTCAGAGGTGGAACTAGCAGAGGAACAGGACACCACACTAGATACGATATATGATATAGCGGAAGGGGGGCATGAAAAGTCTAGAGTATATGAGATGATGATGACCCAAGTGGGCAAGGAAGTAGTGCAACTTAGACTGGACTGGGAGGAAGAAGTAGGGGACCTGATGAGTGACGGGATGTGGGAAAGGGCTCAGGGGTATCATAAAAAAGTATCGAGAAATGCTAGGCTGCAACAGGTACAGTTGTATATAACTCAAAGAGCATATCTGACGCCACTAAAGATAGCCAAATTTAAGAACGCCGGAAGCCAAGTGTGTCCCAAATGTAATGAGGAAAATGCAGGAATGGTACATATGTTCTGGGCATGCCCACTGATATCGAAATATTGGAGAGACATAGCGCAGAAAATGGAAGACAAGGGAATCTGCATGAAGGTGGATACTGTGTGGGCTTGTTTGTTGGGAGGGTTCCCCAGACCACGGAAGCTTAAACATGTGAGTAAATTGAAAGATCTGGCGTATGTTCTGGCGAAGAGAAGGATTGCTATGGGATGGAAAGCGTGTCACAAGCCCAAAGTGGAGACATGGTGGAGGGACTTTCAGAAGTGGGCGGAGGCAGAAACAGTGGCATGTCAGGAAGCGTGTAGAGGGGACATAGAGGGCGAAGGTGGAGCCCTAGAGGATGGGAGACAACTAGTAGCAGAACTATTTTGGCCTTCGTATGATGGACCAAGCGATGATGACTCAATAAGCGTGGCGGAAGAGGACTCCCCACCACAAGAGGTGGAGACTGACAATTGGAAAAAGTAGGCTGGGGAGGGGGAAGGGACGGGAAATACAGTGGGCGAAAATGTAACAATGTATGTGCATTTATGAGCAAGTTATGTACCCACTGTAAATTTGAGTTTGGTTTGTTATGTGTTGTTTGAATAAAATTAATAAAATTATTTTAAAAAAAAAATAATTCACTGGAACATCTGAAGCTTGTCTAACAGACGTACAGTGAGGATCCACCTTATCGGAAGACAAAAAGGGACAAGTGAAAAAGGGATTGCAAAGATATGAGAGGATCTTTTCTAGTGTACCCGGAAAAACGAACATTGCACAACATTGCATTAACACAACACCAGGGAAGATTGTACGGTTAAGAACATACCGTATCCCTGAAGTCAGACGAAAAGTACTGAAAGACGAGATAGAAGCAATGTCACAGATGGGTATCATCGAACCATCTGACAGCCCTTGGTGCTCCCCAATCGTACTAGTGCCAAAACCGGACAGATCAACAAGATTCTGTACCTACCCAGTGTGGCGCAGTTTTTTAAGTGTGAGGCCAGTTTCTTCAAGATTTTGTATGGATTTCTGAATGTTGAATTCTATTTCCAGCTATGAAGCCTACCCCATGCCTCGAGTAGATGAGTTATTAGAAAAACTCGGTTCTGCACAATATCTTAGTACTATTGACTTCACAAAGGGTATTGGCAAATCCCCTTAAAACAAAAAGACAAAGAGAAAACCGCCTTTGCCAGCCCACAAGGTTTATATCAATTCCGAGTATTACCTTTTGGCCTTCACTGGGCACCAGCAACTTTCCAGCGTTTGATGGATTTTGAATGTAGCTGTAGCATATCTTGACGTCATAGTTGTCTTTAGCAATACCTGGGAATCCCACCTGGCGCATCTTGAATGCATGGTGGATGCACTAGTCACGGCAGGCCTTCATATCAACCCCAGGAAGATGGTGATCGGAGCTGAAGAAACCAAGTATTTAGGAAACACCCTAGGGAAGGCAACCATTTGTCCGCAATCGACTAAGGTTGAAGCCATTGAAAAGATACCCATGCCCCACACTAAAAAGCAAGTCAGGGCTTTCCTTGGCTTTGTGGGGTACCATCGACGGTTCATTCCCTTATTCACTTTCTATCACGGCTCCCTTGATGGATGGCTTGAGGTTGAACAGGTCCGGGGATGTTCTCTCGACCCGAAGGCACAAGAAGCCGTGAAGACCTTAAAGGACTGTATCACTTGTGCCCCAGTAGTGCGATGTCCTGACTTTGAGAAACATTTCTTCCTGCAGACGGATACTTCCGGTGATGGCCTGGGAGCGGTTCTCCCCCAGGAGGACGACGGTTTGTTTCCTATATGTTTCATTAGTCCCAAATTGTTACCACATGAGCTGCCCTATTCTATGGTTAAGAAGGAGCGTCTCCCTATCAAGTGGGCGGGCGAAACCCTCCGCTACTATCTTCTGGGCCGACAGTTTACCTTGTTCACCGACCATGCTCCCTTACAGTGGTTGGCCAAGCACGAGGATTCCAACCATCTGTGTTGCAGTGGATCCTCTCCCTCCAGCCAATTGACTTTCTCATGGTGCATAAGCCCGCCCGGTATGTGTTGGTAGCGGACTATTTGTCCAGGTGTTTATCCAGGCCTGATTGAACTTTGGTTGTGGTGGGGGTTTGTGGAGAACAAGCGGCCTGGCACAACAGTGTGACTGAGTTGAGTACTGGCAGCTACCTCCCTTTGCTCTCATCATGTAACCCTGATGGGTCAGTGTTAGGGAGAATTCTCTGTAAGGCTAATTTCCCAAACCTAGTGAGTCCCCCAGCAGCTTTGCTGGATTTTTGGGGTTTATTTTTTTCCCTCCTGCTAAGAGTGAGATTCTTTTGCTCCCACTCTTAGACATGATTTGAGGTGTTCCTTTAACTTTCCACGTGTTTTATGGGCTATGGGGTCTTTTACTCCATAGGGTCTCATGTGTTTTTTTTATGTGGGTTACACAGCACCCTCCGTGCCGTAACCCAGGGGTGTCGTAGCGACCCCCCAACATATACTCCATGCCCTGGGACTGACTACTGTCTCCCAGGGCATGTAAAGTCACCATTGGCTTTGCTAGTCCCAAATTATGAACAGAAACCAGTACAAACCATCATATTGTGGACGTACTGGTGGGGGCAATTCGATTGCCCCGGGGTATGTTGTTCGAGGGGGCACGTCTCCATCCCCCCTGATCGAGTTTTGGCTGGTGGCAGTGGATACTACTTTTTACATTCTACCGCGAATATATCTCTATGGGATTTCCCCATTGTTCGAGGCTACCAACTTTAATTATTTAATTCTTATAGCCTCGAACATACCGCCGGTTTATTTATTTAATATTAATTCGCCGGTTGGTATTTTTTGTCAGAACTCGATTCTAAAATGGCGTTTGTGTTCTCTTCTGTGACTCCAACCCAAGTCGAGCCCTTTGTTCCACTTTTTGGCGGGCTTCTCCACAGAAGCCTCCAAAAGTGGTGCCACTCTGTCTGGGTACCACAGGGGGTGTGGGAGGGGGTTTAGGCACCCTGGACTGAGTTACCTTGGTAACTCAAGTCGCACTCTTGTGTGATTGGCCCAAGTGGTGAGCCGGCCGGCTCACCACTTAGCATGTTTGATTGACAGCTAGGCTGAGTGAATGGGCGTGTGCTGCATAAAAGCAGGGCTTTGGGGACTGGAACTTCAGAAGTCGCCACAGGACCTAAGAATCCGAGGAGGGAGAAGCTGAGCTGGCCTGCAATGACGACACCACCGGTGGAGCCCTGCTGAACCGTCTCACAACTTTTACAAACGACAGAGGAGATCTCCAGCCCAGAGAGTCTTCTTCCTTCGACTGGTGGGGATAACCAGTCTACCTTCTTTTTGCCTTCCTGGAGCATCTCGTGGCTGCCTTGCCTGTGCCAAGCACCCCGGCAACCGGGATACCACGTTTTCACCACTACCGCGAACCAAAAGGGTAGTACCTTTGTACCGGAGAACTCCGCGGCTGGTTTCTTCCCTGGCAGTGCAACGACCTTCATCCTTCCTCCACGACAAGATCTTCTCTTCCTCTGGACGACGCTGTGACTTGCACCCGCTGCCAGGCACAACTGCCCCCGCTGGAGGATCCTCTCCATTTAAGGTACCGTGTTCCGCCTGGCTTCCCTTGCAACCGTTTGAACGGGGTGTATTAAATCCTCGTCTCTCGAACCTGGGTTAGCCTGGAACACCTTAGCTAAATTTTCTGCACTGAACTAAACCTTTTTCAAACTACCTCCACAAACTTCGAAGACTCTGTGTAACTGTCTGATCTTGGGCATCTTCCGCCGGCTTCCTTGAAAGTGGGCCTGGCGCCTAAAACTTCCTTGCTCACCAGTAGACTGTGCCTTCCTAAACTTGCTGTGGTTCTTTAAAAAGTGTGTAATGTGTATGCTTCCATAATTCTGCTTTTCCCTCCCTTTTTATTTAACTTGTTGGAGTGCCATCGAACGTTAAACGCTCACCTCTGTCTGGAAATAAGTGGTGTTAACTAAGACTTGTCCAACAAGTAATCAGGGATGTACATATGATAATAGTGATTGTGTTTTGAACTTATCTTACCAATTTAGTGCTAGTGTGTTTTATAAGAGTGTGTTAAATAAATAAGTATATACTTTTACACCCAAGTGTTTGCTTGTGCTACTGTATTTCTGTACCTATTTTGTATGCTCTGTGTACTGCCTAACTCTTCTTGAGGGAAGTCTGACTGCTCAGCCACAGCTACCAAGTGAATCTGTGTGGTACAGACTGCTACCAAGTGGGTTTACTGCCAAACACCTGTAGTGTTAAATCTTTTGCAGTGGTCCCTAAGGGAACTGCACAGGTTTCTGCCTAACAGTCAGATACTGAATGCTGCGGTCATGCCTCTCTGAGGACAGGTTAGCACCATGGCTCTCCAACGGGGCACCGGGCAGCGGCTCTCTACCCACCTTGCAAGAGGTCATGGCCAATAACATTAATACTATAATGCAAAGTACGGGGAGAGAGAGAGAGAGAGAGAGAGAGAGACCACATCCTTACCGTGTTTCCTCTATGAATCCAGCATTGGCCACAAGCCGCCTCCATACTGGCAACGACCCCCGGGCCGCCTCGACTCCTTGGATGGCTCTTCAGAGGCATTCTCGGCAGAGGACTTGTCAACCAACATGAACAAACAGAGTACATGACAGGGGGCGGTGCTTCCATGTTATAACTGACCCAGGAAACTCCTAACAAGTAAGGCTCTGATTGGTGGAATAATAGAGGAGGGCTAAAAAAAAGCAAAGCAAACTCTGAACATTGTTGCTTTTGCTACATCCCAGGAGAATCGAATGAGGGATCAGAAGTCAGAGAATTGTTGGGCTTATACTGACTAACAAGAAGGCAGAGGTTAGTCTCAGCAACACGAGAGAATAACAGGTCTACAGAGATTCAGAAGGGGTGAAGTAACCTGACTGAACTATCAATTCTGTACCTATATCCAATAAAGGAACAAGATAAATCCTTTTCCTGAGTTCTGATCATCAATATTCTTACACAAGGAAGCATAAAGTTCAAAACAGACAAGTGGGGAGAGGACTCGGACCATAGTGGAACTGATACGAAACACGATGGCCACACCATATCAGACTGGGAAGACAGCGCTAATAGCGATCGTGGTGATGACGAAACAGACACTCACCCTTTTATAGATAAGCGACGGGAAAGGAGAAGGAATGAGAGATAAGAGGAAGAAAGGGAAGAATCACTGGTTGACTGGGGAAACAGGCTGCGCAGCAGGAAAACTAGAGTAGTGGTAGCAAAAAGGCAATAAACGCAGAGCGCGTACAAATGCCACTTTTACAGAAAGCAAGGGGCATTGTTCATTATATACTGTGGCAGACAATGGACAGGGTTAATCTAGTTTACAGTTTACTTCCATTGATGGCAGGGGCAAGCAAGTTGATTTAGGTTTTTGAGAAAAAGACAGCAGCAATCCCTTTGGCCATAGTAGATATAAATACTGTCAGTATTGGTTGGAGAGAGAAATGACAAAATATGGCAATAGGCCAGATACTCCGGTGTAAAATTAAGATCTAATATACACGATGGAGCACACTTTAACAATTATCGAGCACATGTTTGGAAGGCTCTGAGGGAACTATATCCATGCACGTCAGACATGGGTTCTATACCGGCTAGTAAAATTAAGCCTGATGAGGACCCCACGGAAAACATATGATCCATACAGGAAATGTGGATGCAGGAAAATAAACAGTCATGGGACAAAAAAATACCTTTGTTCTACAATATCCTAGCAAGGGGGCTCCCTGCAGATGTGCAGGTCTCTTTAGCAAAGAAAGGGGGAATTGAAGCAAAGGGGTGGCCTGAGATACAGGGGACAATTGTGCACTTTTGCAAGAAAAAGCAGCAAAAGGATAAGGAGACAGTGGATAATGCTACCAAGGCAGAAAGCAAATTGGTTCAGAAAAACTGAGCGAAAATACACATGGATGGAGCGGTACTCACAGGGCCAGTTGTCATTCCTCATGCACAGCAAGGGGGGCTTCCAGTGGCTGTGATGATGCCACCAGGAGGCTACACACAGGTGCCACCCAACCAGCAGTGGGGGTCGTAACAGATGCAATAGCAACTGGCATTCATAAACATGCAGCAGCCCAGGGATATGCAGGCAGGCAGAGGAGGTGCATACATGGGACAGGATCAGACGGGGGAGAGGATACTACACACATGGAAGGATAATGGGATACAGGGGAATGACTCCACATTTCGGAGTACAGTGCTAAACAATAGGAAATGTGGACATGCCGTACAAACATGCCCACTTGTTCTACAGGGAGGGCAACATCAGTAGACATACATGCCGCATACTGCACAGCAAGTAGAAGTAATACCACAGCAACAGCAGATACAGCCCGCGCAGACACAGGGCATTACTTCCCAAGAAGAAGTGCAGGTACAAAATGGGAAAATGACAGGAACTCAAGGTACAGTGAGCGTACTTCAGGCACCAGTGCAGACACAGATACCCGAATGGGGGTAACAATATTGGGGCAGAACACCATACCCCAATACACTGGAGTGACAATGGTGGGTGGTAAGCCATTTACGTCCTCCGCAAACACTTTTTCGCAATAGGGATGCCCACAGGGAGTGCAAGTGTGTCCTGTTCTAGCAGTAACTGAACACCCTGAGGAGGTACAGGATGGTAGCAGTTCAGATAGGACAGAGGGGGGTTTCGATTCTTATAGATACTGGGGCAACCAGAACATGCATCAAAGAAGAAGGATTTCCATTATCTAACAAAGGTTTGGACACACAAGGCTTTTCGGGGACAATTTTTAAAGTTCCTCTGAGACGCAGCATGTTATGGCAATTTGCTGTATCCAAAAGACACTCCCATCAATATTTTGGGGAGGGACCTACTCAGCAAATTAATCACCACGATTTAATTTTCAGAAAAAGGGATGGTGTGCTCCACACCGGGAATGTACCCAGCACGGGTGGCAGTACAGAGTCAGACTTACCATGCACACAGCACAATGAGAGGGATACCTACACACATAGAGGTGTTTGTATACGGAGTACACACGTTGCTGGGATGGTTGCCAAAGATCGAGGGGAAGGTGTATGGCTGTCAAACGAGTTCTTATTCAGGCCTCAGTGTACCTCCTCAGTTAGTTCAGGCACACACACTCTACTGTACTTGGAGGAAGTAGTAGTACAGAAAGGCATGATTATACTGGTTGCTACTGATGAGAACAACATGGAATGGCAATCACTATTATGTATTGATCCCACGATGACATTGACAGGAGTAAGTGATACAGAGTTGTTTTCAACAAAAGAGAACGAAGGAGAGGTAGTGTTCGAGCTGAACCCACCTTGCCCAGTAAGTATAAAAGAAAGAGCAGTGCCCAGAAGATGCAGATAACAAAACAGAAAGCAGAATATTTACAGGAAGATTTGGAAAAAGTGCCCAAGAGTTTGTGGACAACAGGACCCCATGACATCAAGTTAAAAGAATGAGCACTATTGCCACAAGTAAAGCAGTACCCCTATCACGAGAGGCAGATGAGGGCATATATAAGAAGACATATAACAGGTGAGCTTATCACCTTGCAACACTGCTATCTTTCCAATAACGAAGACAAAGGGGAGGGGCATGGCGTTTTTATACAGGATTTACACCCTCTGAATGACATTATTGAGGCAGAATATCCATTGATTCCAAACCCGCGACAATTTTTTGCTGCTTTCCCACGGAGGCACACTATTTCACAGTGGTTGACTTAAAGAATGCCTTTTTCTCCATTGCACTACACCATTGCACTACATCCAGACTCCAGGTATCTTACCGCCTTCACGTATCGCGGAACGCACTTTGAACATACTAAAATGCGTTGGGGGTACTGCAAAAGGTCTACCATCTTCAGCTAAGTGATACAAATGGACTTGAGCAACTTATAGGTTGTGAGCACAGTGATACAATATGTTGACAACTTGTTAGTGTGCAGCACAATAGAAGAAGAGTGTAGAAAGGACTCAGCCACTACTGACACTGCTAGTTGACAAAGGATACAAGGTGGACAGGGAGAAATTGCAACACTGTCAAAAAGAGGTTGTGTATCTGGGTCAGATTGCGTCAGCAGACAGGAGAAAAATAACGCCAGAAAGAGTAGAGGCCATACACAAGACTCCACAACACAAAAACAGTGAAAGAGATGCAGCAATTTTTGGGCTTGTGCAACCCAGAGCATGGGTCTTTGATTACTCCACATACACCAGGCCACTCCACATACACCAAGCCATTGTTGCAAGCACTAAAAGAAGCACAGAAAAACAAAACAGAAATAAGATGGACAGCTGAAATGGGTGAGCATTTTGATGAACTAAAAAATGAATTGGCACATACACCAGTGTTAGCAACTCCCAATTATAAGGGATGATTTCACTTGTTCTCACGTTCAGATGGAAAAGTAATGACAACAGTGCTGGCACAGAAAAAAGGACAAGACAGGGACACAAGCCATTTGCATATTACAGTGGTTCACTGGATGCAGTTATGCAGGGACACTTCCCATGTGAGCAGGCACTTGCTGCATTTGCTATTGAAACAGCTTCCACAATAACCATGGGGTGCCCAGTAGTTCTGTACGTGGAACAATCATTCTATGACAAGACTGGAGGCGAGCATTATGCTTCAACTTCTTTAATTTACTACTCCTCAGCAGTTTCAACAAACCAATAAAATCAACAATAAACAGAAAAAAACGTCTCAACAGACTTTTCTTGCTTTGAAACTACAATCCCCATAGTCTCTGTAGTCCATATCCTCCATGCTCAGCTATGACCACTTCCTGTCCCTGAGCTCCTCCTCTTCTTTTACTGCTCTTCAAGCAGATAAGTACTATTCTGTCCATCTCTCTATGTATGGAGTTAATTGATGTTAACAGATAGTATGATATGAGAAGAAGGTTTTATTGAGTGGATATCACACTGTGTCAGCGCGTGTAGAATAATGTGCTGTAGAAAGTTTTAGACACGTTAGGAATTTGGCCATCCCACCACGGGCGCGGCACCAGAGTAGAGCGCAGCATTCAATTGGGCGCGAGTTGATTAGCAGCCCGTTCGAGCGGGCGGACCCCGCAGCACGCACACGCTGTGCCTCATGTCTGGCACCTTAGGGGCGGTTATACAGCGCCGCGGGAGATAGCGAGTGCCCGCAGTGCCGTGCGGGCACAGGAGCTCTCAGCCCCTCTCCTTCGCGGAAGGGGGAGAGCAGCCGGGCGGCAAAGCGCTCCAGCCCCCTCCTTCGCGGAGGCGGGGCTAGCCGCGTGTGGAGCAGCGGCCCCCTCCTTTGGGAGGGAGGAGATCAATACGAAGCCCGCTTCCGCGTCGCATTGTTTCCTGCGACGCAGAGCAGAGCTTTTGTATCGAAGACAGGCCCGGCGGTGATTTGATTTATCTTATTAAGTTCGTATAACCGGCTCAGTCACGCCAGACCGCAATATCAAGAAGCATCATAGCTCCATGGACAAGCCCGCTTCAGGGCACGTGTGTTTGGATCTACACAGCACGGGGAAGTGCTGGAGTCTCACAAGGCTAAACAAGGCTTAAGCCTTAAACGAAGCACAGTGCCCTCCACAATTAAAGGCACACCACGACAGAAGCCTATTCCAGGCACAAATTAATACAATTTAGTCCGGTGCAGCCACTCAAAAAAGAAGAAAAAAAAAAGATATATATACGATTAAAAGTACCTGGTGAACAGATACACAAGCTGATACATTTGAAGGTATCAGAAGCACCTATAGAGTGAAAAGGCGTGCTAAGACACCTTGACAGGTATAACAGGCACACAGCACCCTCCCAGAATGACGGATTTTGAGTGAAGTGAAGAGGAGCAGTCGCTTGACCTAGCTTCCAGCTTCAAGGAGGTGCTGGGAAGCTCACTCATAGATGCAGTGGCTCTAGGGGTGAAACCCCTACAAGACAGGCTGGAGTCCCTCGAAGCAGTTCTCCACCAGCCCATAGACAGCACCACTCGGACAGCCCAAAGAACCCTCAGAAGCAGGTTCTAAGGGGAGTACCAAGGCCCGGAAGAGGAAAGCCTCTTGCGACCCCCAGGGCCCACTAGAAGGGGCAAAAGAAAAGGCTCCAGAGGTCGTTGACGCCTTTGCAAAGCTCTGAGAAGCATATTTGCAGCGTCAGACAGTGTCGGACCTCACGACCCCCACTCCAAGGGACGAAGATAATGGAGAGGAGAACCCAGGCTCGGAAGAGGAGCCAGAGGAAGGAGACCCTACCTCCCAGGACGAGGACGAGTTAAGGGAGGAGGAGGAAGTAAGACCCAGTGGAGGGAAGAGAATCCGCAAAGAAAAACACCCCGAGGAGGTGGAAGAGGATATGTTCGATCTGGACAGTATCCGAAATCCAAGATCTTCAGACTGGCAACCATCTCCAAGGGTGGCCCAGTACATGACCAAGAGGCTGAGAAAAGCATTGGACAAAGAAGTCCGACAGCGCCTTCGCGCGGAGTGTCCTAGGCCAGACCTCCCGGGTAAGGTAGCCGAGACTCCGGAATTGGATCCCAAGATGCTCACTTTCGTATCGGAGTCCAGCAAGGACCCCCGTAAGGGTATCGATAGATCTTGGCAAAGCTGTCAGGAGAAGGTTCTCAATCTAGCAGGCCCGCTTGCGAAAATCAAGAACCTGGCAGAGAGGGCAAGAGAGACACGGGTGAAGAAGTGGACCCGACACCCTGGCAGGCTGGGCGCAGAGAGCAGTATGCCTTCCAGGCAATGCGAACTGCGCCATCACTTCGGAATGCCGGAGAGGCCTTTTGCTGAAGATAGATGCAAAGCTCAGTGACCTAGCCTCTTATGAGGCAGGAGAGGCAGCACAAGGACTCCTTTTCGGAGAAACCTTCGGCAAGGAGATGGGCTGCTTCGTCGGCACATACACGTCACTAGAGAAAGCACAAGTTTCGATTCGTAAGATCTTCCCGAACCGAGTTTTTGCCAGGACCAGCCGCCACAGGGGTCGTTCGGCAGGTCGTAACCAGGGAGGACGAAGACCCCAGAATCCCAGAGCCCAATACTGGGAGAATATGCAGCAGGACTCCTTCTTCCCAACCAGAGGGCGATTCGAAAGAGGTCGCAGAGGGAGAGGAGCAGGTTGTGGCCAAGGATTCACACAAGGTGAGAGCAGCGCATTACCCTCCAGTGGGGGGGGAACTGGTATGTTCTGGGAAAACTGGCGCGCGCTTTCCAGCGATGCCTGGGTGTTGCAAACGATTCAAGGTCTACACCTATAATTGATAGAACAACCCATGTAAGAACGCAGGCCTCACCAGCAGCGGCTAGAGCGCGCAGAGCAGAAACTGTTAGACCGCAAAGTGCTACAACTGGCGAAGAAGAACGCCATAGAGAAGTGTCCGGGAGACCCCAGTTTCATAAGCAATATGTTCTTAGTGCACAGAAAAGAGAAAGTCTGACCCGTGATAAATTTAAAGGAGCTGAACAGCTGGGTGGTGTACCGACATTTCGAGATGGAGGGCATCCACCAGCTCCGAGACTTGCTCATAGAGAAAGATTGGCTGACAAGGCTGGATCTGAAAGATGCTTACCTGACGAATCCAGTAGCAGAAGAGTGCAGGAAATTCGTGGCTTTTCGCTGGAAAGGGCGGCTTTGGCGATTCAAGACCATGCCCTTTGGGCTTGCATCAGCTCCCTGGGCCTTCACCAAACTGATGAAACCAGTGGCAGCGGCAATAAGAGAGAAAGGGATAAGATTAATCATCTACCTAGACGATCTTCTGCTTCTAGCAGAAGACCGAGAGACCCTCAGATGTCAGACGAGATGGTTCAAGGACTTACTAGCGTCCTTAGGGTTCCTAATGAACATAGAGAAGTCAGATACGGAACCAGCACAGAGGCTGGATTTCCTAGGCTTCGTATTGGATACCAGGAAAGCGACGCTGGAGCTTCCGGCTTGGAAGATCTACGACATCAAGAGAGAACTAAGAGGGTGTCTGGCAAAAGAAGTAGTTTCCCTCAGAAAGCTGGCAAGAATAGTGGGGCTTTTAGCAGCTTCCATTCAAGCCATATTTCCAGGACCATTGCACTATCGGGCTCTACAAAGACTAAAGATCAGACATCTACAGCAAGGCTTGAGATACCATCAAGCGGTACCTTTGGATCCAGAATCCAAGACAGAGCTGGAATGGTGGTTGAGGAATATGGACGCCTGGAATGGGCGAGCCATTTTTCGAGACCGTCTGGATTTAGTCATAGAATCCGACGCCAGCCGGTTGGGCTGGGGTGCAAGGTGCAGAGACCTACAGACAGGTGGGAAATGGAGCGAGGAGGAGCTTCGGCTTCACATAAACTGCCTCAAGCTACTAGCAGGATCGTTCGCGATCAGAGCATTCATGAAAGGGAAGATGAGATCATGTGTCCTATTGAAGATGGACAACATATCGGCAGTACGATATATAAACTATCTAGGGGGTACCAAATCCAGAATGCTAGCCGAGCTAGCGAAGGACTTCTGGCATTTTTGCCTGCAATCAGGGACATCAGTCACAGCAGAGTACCTTTTTCGGACACTGAATGTAGTAGCGGATTGGAACTCGCGCTACCTCACGGATTCCAGCGATTGGAGACTGCATCCAGCAGTATTTTAGAGGATGAAAGAGAGGTGGGGCCCAATACGCAAAGACCTCTTCGCATCTCGGTTGAACGCCCAGACAGCATCTTACTTCAGCTGGAGGCTAGACCCGGGAGCTCTGGGGACGGACGCGTTCCTTCAGGAATGGAGCGGAGGTCCTCACTACGCTTTTCCCCCCTTTGTGATGCTGAGCAGAGTACTGGCGAAGTGCCGGAGGGAGAAAGCGGAGCTGTTGATAGTAGCGCCACTGTGGAAATCCCAAGTGTGGTTCCCAACACTTATGGAGCTAGCAGTAGATCAGCCGAGAATACTACCGGAAGGGGAGGAATTACTCACGGACCCAGCTGGGTCATATCATCCTCTGAGAGTGAGGGAGACACTCCTGCTCATCACGTGCAGGATATCCAGAGACGCTGGGCGCTGCCAGGCATTTCGCAGCAGGCTGCTCAGCTCATCGCAGAATCCTGGGCTCAGTCTACAAGAAGGAGCTACGACGAGGCTTGGGCCAAGTGGTCTGGCTGGTGCAAGGGGAGAGGTGTTCATCCCATTTCTACACGTGTAGTGATGATTCTGAATCTCTTAGCACTGTTATTACAAGATGGGAAAGCATTTCGCACTATAGGAGTTTACAGATCCACAATATCAGCAGGACATCTGCCGATAGAGGGAGTTCCGGCAGGGGAACATCCAGCAGTGGTCAGACTCATCCGAGGAGCCAAATTTAAAGTGCCTCCAGAACCGGGATATAAAACGGTATGGGACGTTCGATTCGTCCTTAAGCTATTGGAGAGCTGGCCCGGGAATAGATATGTATCCCTGAAACAATTGTCGGGGAAATTGGCAATGCTTTTATGTCTAGTCTTGTGCAAGCGGGTATCAGATGTCAGAGCATTGGAAGTAGATAGGAGGTCATTTGGACCAGAGGGAGTAACATTCACCATAGTGCAGAGGACTAAGACGGGTACTTCCTCAGTACACTATCCATATTTTACAAGTACACCTAAATGGTGCGTAGCAAGCTGCATCAAAGAATATGAAAGCAGGACAGCGGAACATAGGGCAGCGAATACCACGCAACTGCTTTTTCAGGGTGTATCCACAGCTATTATTGCCAGATGGGTGAAAGAGATCATGCAGGCAGCAGGTATAGATGTGGGAAAGTATGGAGCACATTCAGTAAGAGGAGCTATGGCATCTAAAGCCTTTAAGACAGGAGTATCCCTTAGAGATATTATGCTAGCAGCAGATTGGACGAATGATCGAACATTTAAAGAGTTTTATTTCAAGCCGACCGAGAGTTTAGCGGTGAAGGTGTTGGGAAGCTTTAAACAAGCATAATGCTCGCCTCCAGTCTTGTCATAGAATGAAGATTACCCCTGCTAACTACGCAGGGAGTATTAATTCTATTAAAGACTAGGAGGCGAGCATTAAATTCCCAGCCAAGCTATGTATTGCCGTATGATATATTCGATTTTGCATATGTTAAGAAATGTTGTAGTGTGAGTAATACATGGACGCCACCCTGATTTTTCTATTTTGCATTCTCCTAGGGGAAGAGCAGAAGAATAATTGATGTAGGAGACTAGCAGTGGTAGTCAATGTTCCCTCTAAGCTGTGCGCATGTGCGCTTGCCCAGCTTCCTTCTGAGTGCCGCTCAGAAGATTTTTAGCAGCGCACACAGACAATTCTCACCTATTCAAAAAGATTAAATAAGGCACAAGCCACAGCAATTATCTGACATTTTCTTTCTCTAAAAATAACTAACAAGTCTTGATATTCCAGCTCACATATAGGATACTGGCAGTAAGTAATCAGACTACGTGGATGTGTAACCTTATCCCACACTTCGTCTTCTTTGTACATATGACACGCAAGTGCTTTGAAACGGTCCTCTTGCAAGTTAACGCATTCTAAAACTCAAATATGAAATTTCCCTCTAAGGATTTTGAGAAGCCCAATGTGATGCACAGAGCCTCCTACTTTAGCGTTGCTACCATTACCCAGTAAGTGGAGAGCAACATTGCAATATCATTTACTTGGCCTACAAGGGATAATGGGTATGGACTATGCCTGACATTATGGGTCTATAGTATCAGGGCACCTTTTCACACAATCTGCACCGTTTCCAAGTGTTCAGAGATCCATTGGGCATAGACCTTCACACATTATATGGTAAACCACTGCCAAACAAAAACTGTTTCACTGAGCACTTGTGTAATCCTACACATTGATATAAAGGTGGGGTATGCTGCAAACAATCTTGTATGCACTGCAAAATAATTGTGTACATGCAGTCATGACAGTCTTAGAATGCACACAATATCATTTTGAGGCATATGCCTTGCTTGCAGAGTGTCTGTAAACGGCCCAGTGATTGTTTACTGCTACAATCCATCACTTTCTACAGTGCTCTATCAACAGCCAACCAGTTCCGCACATAGAGAATAATAATTAGAGGGAACATTGCTTCTGTGCAGAGAAAAATGTCCGTTTTATGCCACAGGAAAAATACAACAAGAGATATATGCTTTTGTAATACACATAACGATCAGGCTGTCAATGAATTCAGACAGAATACATTTGCAGATTAATTAATGCCAATTAAAAGAAATCTGTCAAAAAACATGCCAATAGGAGTTCCAGAGCCACTTTAATGAAGTAATACAAGGGGCAGGAGAACATGCTGCTAATAATTTGTGTAAGAATGATAATTGCATCCGAATAACTGCACCTCTGAATATGATGATCAAAATGCCTGTGCCTCTGCTTACTATCCACATTACGTTGTCCTGTGAGTTGTGAAAACACCAGTCGTACAACTAAGAGACATGTACACACTATCCATTTTACTCCTCCCCCAAAAAAAGGAAAACATGCCTGTTGGGTAAGAACTAGTACGGTTCAACTGGTGTGGGACTACACAAGACTTATCTCCTTGGTATTAGGTAACCCACCTTTTAATATAGGCCTGTACTACACACGTTGGTAGTGTGACTGAGCAGCCAGGCTTATTTTAAGAGGGTTAATGTGAGCTGTAGAGCTGTGCAATGAAACCAGTAAATACAAGTATCCAATTAAACACCTACACACTTAAAGTTATATATTACATATTTATTTATTTATACACAACAATATTTAAAACATTCTTTTAAAAGCAGTTATTAGCTGTAACATTAACCCCAAGTTAGGATTCAATTCAAACAGTGAACAATAAAGCAGGTGAATAAGTCATTTATATGATACACATGTTCCAGCACCCGGAGGTGACGTCATTTGAGGTCAGAATAGCATTTATATAGTATCACCTTTGCAATATTGAGTTTTTAAAGAAAGTAAAGATTGGAGTTAGATCAGAAAAGACTAATACATTATTAGAGCAATTTGATTCTCCCAAAGGGATGCAGGCAGTCAATTATCCCAGCATTAAAGTGTTCAATATTTAAAACCTGTAAGGGAACAAGCACTACCAAAGCCAATAGGTTCAGAAGGAGGCGTTTGGGGAGCCAGGACAGCCGAAGTCAATGGACAAAGTCAAAGTTCTGATACTCTTCTTCTTAGAAAAATGTTCTTAAATAGTCAGTGTTCAAAAGAGAAATCACAGCAACGCAAGAGGAGTCACCTTTAGAAAGCAAAAGCTGTAAGGTCAATGCAGGTAAGTAGAGGTCAACTCAGTGTATGGTTAAATTGCACTCCCAAAGATAGGAAGCACCCCAAATGGCAAAAGGTTAAAATACCCAACCACCACAGTACCTTGAGAATGAATTAAGTGTTGCAGCTTGTTGCCTTCACGATGTAGTGAAAACAACAGAGTAAAAGCCCAGAGGAAAAGAACTAACAAGAAAAGGCGAAAAAAGAAGACAGGGGACATTTTGAGAAAATGGTCACCCTTGTGTGTAGCAATGCAGCTGAGGTATTAGCCTGCAGATACATGTCACTAGGTAGTAAAAATGAAACCACTGCCACCAGCCATTCAAGTGAGTTAGTGTAACAAAATGTGGTGTCTAGTCAAAGGATCGAATCAAAAGGGTCGACAGGTCAAAGGATCAATTTCTTTTTTTTTTTAATTATATATATTTTTTTAGGTTTTCGTTTAGGGAAAAAAGTGGTTTTTAGCAAAAAAAGGGGATTGGGGTGGACCCCCCCCCAAAAAAATAGGTGAAAAAAATAAATAAAAAAATGTGATCCTTTGACCTGTCGACCCTTTGGTGTCGATCCTTTGACCTGTCGACCCTTTAGATTCGATCCTTTGACTGGCAACCACAAAATGTTACATGAGGAATGAGTTAATGGAATTACTATGTAACCCCCCTGCCCCCAGCACTCCACATAGGGTTGGTGTGCTGGACCCATAAAGTAAAAGGTATGTAAAACAGAGGTCATCTTACTATTCTTGGGAATAGTAGTTCACCCAAGAAAATGTAGTTAAACATTAGACGTCCAAGGGACTTCTCAGTGGCACTGGACAAAAGGTGCTGAGTGTCACAATGCAAAAGCAGATGCCTATGAAGTGTACCAGACTCCATAAAACAGTAAGGAACATAGAAAATCATAGTCAGGAAAACACACGAGGGAGTGAGAAAAAAGGCTCCACTCACTCAGGAATAAAGATAAAAAAACATGAATCCAGCAAAAGAGCTGGAGGTCTCCAAGGTTAAGGGGAATTGGCACAGAAATTAAAATTCTCCCCAACAGTGCCTAACAACAATGAAAACAATGAACATATAGGAGCCTCCCCCTTCAACCCACAAAGCTACAGAGATATTTGTTTGAATCAGTGACCAGCAGAATAGTGGAATAGGAAGAAACTCTAATGATATTAATGCCCGATCCCAAGAGGAATTTTAAGGGGAAAGAACACCTTTTAATTCGCACAAACTAACCCTATTGGCAAAGCTAGTTACTTTTTTACTCCCTGTAAAATCATTTGACTCCAAGTAGGGAGCAAAATATGATTAAAGCCTTGCTTGTAACCCTGACATAGAAAGTGAAATGACAGGGAACATAATGACGTCTATAGTTCTGCCCACCCTTCGCACCACAGCTAAGGCAAAATTAAACCAGAGCCTTATTTGGGTTTATTATGGATCCCTCTTGAAGAAAATCACATGTATATGCCTTTTAAGTTAATAGCATCAATTCTCAGAGATGCAACAGATTAAGTGCCTTCCTCTGTAACTAGGGATCCCTGATGCAGGGAGATGCTAGAGACGATACATATAAGCACATAGATATATTGAAAAGCCCAGAGCAACTGAGCATTGAAAGAAAAAGAAAGTTCAAATGTTACTAGAATCGTCTATATTTAGCAAACAAGAAACCCATTTCCTTCACTGTACTGGCAAAACATTTGGCTTGGTTTTTTAATTTGCTACTTTGTTAATTACCCGCAAGGAGTGTGCACCTGTTCCCTTCTGCCCATACCCTTCCCTGACGCACTGCTAGCCTACAATCCTAGTTGATAGAGCACTGTAGAAAGTGATGGATTGTAGCAGTAAACAATCACTGGGCCGTTTACAGACACTCTGCAAGCAAGGCACATGCCTCAAAATGATATTGTGTGCATTCTAAGACTGTCATGACTGCATGTACACAATTATTTTGCAGTGCATACAAGATTGTTTGCAGCATACCCCACCTTTATATCAATGTGTAGGATTACACAAGTGCTCAGTGAAACAGTTTTTGTTTGGCAGTGGGTTACCATATAATGTGTGAAGGTCTATGCCCAATGGATCTCTGAACACTTGGAAAGGGTGCAGATTGTGTGAAAAGGTGCCCTGATACTATAGACCCATAATGCCAGGCATAGTCCATACCCATTATCCCTTGTAGGCCAAGTAAATGATATTGCAATGTTGCTCTCCACTTACAGGGTAATGGTAGCAATGCTAAAGTAGGAGGCTCTGTGCATCACATTTGGCTTCTCAAAATCCTTAGAGGGAAATTTCATATTTGAGTTTTAGAATGCGTTAACTTGCAAGAGGACCGTTTCAAAGCACTTGCGTGTCATATGTACAAAGAAGACGAAGTGTGGGATAAGGTTACACATCCACGTAGTCTGATTACTTACTGCCAGTATCCTATATGTGAGCTGGAATATCAAGACTTGTTAGTTATTTTTAGAGAAAGAAAATGTCAGATAATTGCTGTGGCTTGTGTCTTATTTAATCTTTTTGAATAGGTGAGAATTGTCTGTGTGCGCTGCTAAAAATCTTCTGAGCGGCACTCAGAAGGAAGCTGGGCAAGCGCACATGCGCACAGCTTAGAGGGAACATTGCACAGAAGTATGTTTGCAAGTTACTCAGGCAGATGTTGAAGTCCTGGATTGGTTGATGAGTTCTCTTTATAACATATATCGTCCTTTTTTTAACCTATGTCTTTGGAAAATGCACCTTTTACACAGATTTGTAAAGAATTGTGGTGGTTAGTAAGAGGAAATTACTTTCCAAACTCTCTTCTGAGATGGCAGTTCACTTCATACGCATGCTCACAAAGTAGCTTACCTCATTAGTCAGTTGCGCACATGGAAAATAATGTGTGCACAACAGCCAACCAGTTCCGCACATAGAGAATAATAATTAGAGGGAACATTGGTGGTAGTGCCTGGAGTCGAGGAAGTTCGACATTCGGTTTGGAGTGGTTCAAGTCTTCGCCCAGTTAGCAGGACTTTGTGTGGAGTTTATTGAATGACTTTTCAGAGCGAGTAAAAGAGAGGAGGAGCTCAGGGACAGGAAGTGGTCATAGCTGAGCATGGAGGATATGGACTACAGAGACTATGGGGATTGTAGTTTCAAAGCAAGAAAAGTCGTTTGAGACGTTTTTTCTGTTTATTGTTGATTTTATTGGTTTGTTGAAACTGCTGAGGAGTAGTAAATTAAAGAAGTTGAAGCATAATGCTCGCCTCCTAGTCTTTAATAGAATTAATACTCCCTGCGCAGTTATCAGGGGTAATATTCATTATTTGCAATACTGGAGAAAACAAAATCAACACTGACAACGCGAAGGTCTTCTGGGTACGAGGTGATACTAACAAACCCAGCAATAGAAGTGGTGAGGTGCAGAACAATAAACCCAGCAGAGTTCATTGCAGAAAAAGTAGAAGGAGATTACGTGCATGACTGTGTAGCATGCATCGACAGGAGTGAAAGTAACCCCCTAGTTAAGGAAGAAGTGATTGAAGCAGGAGATATGATTTTTATTGATAGGAGTTCCAGCATTGATCAAACCATGGGACAAAGGCACTCAGTGTGTGCAGAAGTGGGGTATGGAAGGAGAGTACAAAAAGGGAAGGAGTTAATATGTACTCACAGACACCATTGCCAAATCATTACTCTGCACAAGTAGCTGAATTAGTGGCTCTAATTGAAGCACTAAACATGTCTGAGGGCCAAGCAGTGAACATCTTCTCTGACTCGGCGTATGTCTCCTCTACAGTACACCCAGGACTAGCAAGATCGGAAAGGAGAGGGTTTAAAAGAAGTGATGGGGCACGCGTTCATCATGCGGCATTGTTGAAAGAACTATTAGAAATGTTACCACTTCCATTATAATTAGCATTAATAAAAGTGTGAAGCCCATACAGGAGGGCAAGATTTTATCTCACTAGTGAACGAAAGAGCAGACAGAGCAGCACAAGAAGCAGCATATATGCCAGAGGGATCACATGTGCTATACCCTGGCGAGGAAGAAAAAATACCCCTAATAGCAATACTGAAAGTGAGCAAAGGAAAAGATGCATTGCCAGAAAGCTTCAATGCAATCCCAATATTGCAGATAAGTGAGTTGCAGGGCGAGGCATCATATGCTGAAAAAGAGTTTTGGAAGAGGAGAGGATGCTCTGTCTCCAACTGATCTGGTTTGGCGACATTGATAGCACAGGAAAGATTGTCATGCCAACGAAATAGTTACAATTGGCATTGGAACAGCTTCACTATCCTTCCCACGTATCAAAACAGCATGTGGCTGCAGGGATACGTGAAGACTGGTTTGTGCCAAATCTGTATGAATATGTTTCTGAGTGCATGAGTAATTGTATGGTGTGTCTGAAGTATTCACCAGGTCACACATTAAAATTTGTACAGGGAAAAATGCCACGACCGGCGGGCCCCTTCCGGCACTTGCATATCGATTATGTTGATATGCAGCATGTGGCTGCAGGGATACGTGAAGACTGGTTTGTTCCAAATCTGCATGAATATGTTTCTGAGTGCATGAGTAATTGTATGGTGTGTCTGAAGTATTCACCAGGTCACACATTAAAATTTGTACAGGGAAAAATGCCACGACCGGCGGGCCCCTTCCGGCACTTGCATATCGATTATGTTGATATGCAACAGAGGTGTACTTCGTACAAGTACCTGCTTGTAGTGGTGTGTCCATTCTCATGCTGGCTTGAGGCAGGATCCTGTGCCCACAATGATGCCCGCTCTGTGGACAGATTTCCAGTGAGGTAGATGACTCCTCATGAGATTGTTACAGGGCAGAGAATGCATGTGCCAATTCTGCTGTTGCGCACAATCTCTCATGCTCAATCTTCTTCTGCTACTCTGTGAGGGGAATTTGATTTGTTAATCAAAGAACTTACCAAGTCCCTTAAATACATATCCTTGCAGAAAAGGCCTAAAAATCAATGTGGACAATCAGGTGATGCAAACGGACAATTCGCTCAACCAGAATCTCTTTTTCCTGGAGACCACGTCCTTGTGAGGAACCACATAAAGAACTGGAAAGAGGAGCGTTTCACTGGCCTGCATACTGTCATCTGATCGACGACAACTGCAGTGAAGTTACAGGGACGACGCGGATGGGCCCACATTAGGGACGTTCGCAGAGACAAAAGAACTGTCTCCCAAATCACAAAATAAAGGGAAGTATAAGTGATTTTTCTTTTCATGTTCTAACTGCCTTGAGAATTTTTCAAAAACTGGTGAAGGAGGGAGCAGAAGAAGGTTGTACTGTAAAAAATATGACCTAGAAAAAGAAATGTTCAGGTTTTTGGAGCGTTATGATGTTGATATGTTTTAGTATAGCTTTGTTGCTTTTGTTTTATATGTTTTTCAAAGAAAAAAGTGAAACACAATCGAATGCAAGACGAAAAATGGGAAGAGGAGTGTGATGAATGGGAAGGGCATCCACCATGACGCAGAGGAGGAGCATAACTCATTGACAGGCGATATCTGGTATGATGAAATGATGCATGTGGGAAGGGAGAGAGTAAATGACACATGCTATGTGTGCTCTCTCAATCCACACGTAGTAGGAATGTCCAAGGTTGTTCTGCCCCAGGCTGTATCCTATGAGGAGGCTGGACACCTGATGCACCTGTCTCTTTGTAGAACTCAAAGTTTGTTCCAAGGAAACGAAGTAGCTGTTCGCTGGGTGGATGAAGGGGAAAATGTCTATGGGGACAACTATGTGAAAGTAATGCAAAAGCGCCAAAATAAAGAAACAAAGCATAAAGCGGTAGAATTACAAATAGAAAATCATAAAAGAGTACAATGCATAACTAAAGAATTCTAGAGTGTCCACTGGTGCTAAACGAGACCGCTGGTGAGGATAGAGGGAGCAGTATGGTACTGGGACAAATGGGAGGGGGGAATAATGCAATGTCGTGCTGAAGGACTGGTGGGCTTTGAGCAAAATGTGGTAGTCAAGGTTAATGAAAACTGCAGAGTTACTTGCGGAAATTAAGTTCATGCCTTAACTTGGTTACATGAAAAACATCAATCAGTTGAAATAAGGAGCTTTACACGATTCCCTTTGTGTTTCAGGTCAAATGGGTCAGTTTTCCTGGGAACTATTTCGGGCTGCATCAAGGTTTTGCAGAATGCATCGCTGGCGCAGGGGAACTGCAGCATTGATGGATCTCTGGTGGGCCTGTGGGTCCAGAGCATATGCCCAGCTTCTCCTGACTGGAGTGGAGTGTGTGCTCTCGTCACTTTGCACAGCTCTGCACTTGAGGTGCCTCAAAATAGCACTGCCATGAAGATCACACTACAGGGGAATATGGCACATCAAAATGAGGAGAAGGAAAAGAGAAAGCAACTACTTCTCCAGACAAAGTTCAGACCACCAGGCCACTATGAATACCGTCTGTTCTCTTTTCTGGGGCTACTTTTATTTACTTTATTGCTACTTCCAGGGGTGCACGCTGCAGCCAATTCTAAATGCGAAGGGGCTGAATGCAATCAATGAATAGATGATGGCATTGCGCTTGGTGGCACTTCAAAATCGATTTGCCTTGGACCTCCTAACAGCCATTTAAGGAGGTGTAGGTGCCAGATTTGGGTCAAGCTGCTGTACTGCAATTCCAGATGGTGAGGCCTCTAATGGAACTGTAAGTGCAGACACTCCAGGGAAAGATGACGAGCAAGGTCAATGGAGTGCAAGCAAAAGACTGGCTGGACAGAGTATGCGCCTGGGTACCCACCTGGCTTTCTGCATTGCTTTGAGTGACTGTCCCCATGCTAGTGCTGCTTCTCATCATCTTCTGTATTATTAAGCACATTTAGCCTAAAGCGCATACAATTATTTCTGAAGGAACGATCTGGAAACCTCCTCAAATACCCTTATATGATCCCTGCATTATTATGACCAATGCTTTGATGTGTAGACAGAGGTGAATTTACCAACATTTCTCTTGTGGAGATCCAATCTCTCCGTTGGAAAGTTTTGTTCACTTCATCAAGATTACAGAGTAACATTTCCACCGTTACATCCATGTCTAATAATAACTTTGTACAATGGTCCCCAAATTCTCTTTACGGATTTACTTCTTTATTCCCTGATTGTCCAAAATCTGCATAGGTTAGATGAGGCGGGGAACTAAAAAACATATAGTATAAGGCTAACTGTTTCCACAAGACTCTGCCCCTCAAAGAATGCAAATTCAAGTGATGGCAGATGACCGCTATGGAAACACTTTGTGGAATATCATACAGGACTCTTTGGAAAATATTTGCTTCAAAGCAGTCAAGTTCATTCAGTAGCCATATTTGTAAAATCTCCAGAACCATATGTACATTGTGTAACCACCTTACCGATAGAAAACTTTAAAACCGGAAGAATAGAGAATTTGGCAACTTTTTCGTCCAACTTACCCATCTCTGTGGCAAGCATCACTGCTTTTTGCGTTAAAAAGTTCTGATTAAATCTTTTAGAGGGATGTGCTAAAATTGGGTAAGCTAAAAACAACATGTTTTCTTTAAACGTCAAGCTGCTTTCCTTCACATACCAAATAAATTATTTCTCTTTTCCCTTTTGCAAAATTTCATGACCACCATTTTATTTGGGGTTATTCTTAGTTGTTTTCCTCAATAAATCCAACAAAGACATTAATTAATCTTTGCAGGCCTATTGGTGTACAATCAAACAGGAAAAAGTCATCAGCGTATGCCAACCATGGCATACACAACTCACCTATTTTAGGAGCTATGAATAAGGCCTTTAAGGGGGATTCACTAATATCTGCCATATAAACATTAAAAAGACAGAAGAGCCAGAATACAACCCTGTAGTAGACCATTCCTTGTAACAATTGGTTTGGACATCACCCCTTCATTGCTAAGCCTAACTTTCACCGGTTTTCCCTCATGCATATGTATCAGGATTTTTAATAGGCTCATCAGCAGGCCCCATTTATTTAGCTTGGCCAACAGCAAGCTGCATTCAACCGGATCAAAAACCATAGATAAATCGATTGACACAGAGTACATAGGACTTGCCTGGTCTCCCTAGGCTAGTTTTTGTATGCACAACATTAGATAGCTCGCACCGTCTGTTCACACCTGCCTTCTAAATCCAGTTTGAAATGTGTCGAAGATACCCTTCTCCGAGATCCATTCCTCTATTTTCTCCAGGATCAGCGCAGCAAACATTTTGCATTCTGCATCTATAAGGCTGATGGGTCGATAATTAATAGGGGATATTTGATCACCCTTTTTATAAATAGGTATGACAAAAGCTGTCTTCCAGGAAGCTGGGGTAGTCATAGTGCATACAATATATTTAAATAAAATAAGCAGGATGTTGGCCCAAACCACCGGAGCATGTTTGAAGATTTTATTTGAGAGATGATTATGCCCTCCACCCGAGAGGTGCTTTAACAATCATTCTCTCAATATCTTCAACTGAGAATTCAAGGTCCCATTTATCAGGAACCAAGCTTTCCCATCCAACATCCTCTCCCTCCTGTGTTTCCCATAGAGCTGTCCAAAATGCTTCACCCACACATCCTCTGATATGGGATATGATTGCATCCCCACCTGGTTTAACTCCACTGCATTGTTCCAGGACCAAAAATGTGCCTCCTATCTCCCAGTCATTATGGCCAACACAGCTTCACCATCTTGTTGGAATAACTGGTGCAGGTAGGCTATCAAGCAGTTCTTTAATTTTTGTTTTTCTTTCTTGATAGACAAACTCTTACCCTCCAACGTTATTTTGGAGTTTATTATCCCACGTATCACCTTCTGACTTGTTTGTTTGAGGCCCTGGACATAGGAATCAAACCTATGGGTATGAGGGGCCTCCACACCTCTGGGGCAAAACCTTTGTGTAAAGAGGCAATGGCCAACTGAATGGGGAAATGTATAGCCACAGCCAAATATTCTCTCATCTTGGACTCGTAGGGCATTGTGCGAAGGTATGCACCATAATCAGGTTGAATCCACTTATATTCGTATAGTGTCATTTTCGTTGACTGTGACAGGTATTTACTTCTAGGGTACTCATGCCCCTCCTTGGGTTAAACCCCAGATTGACCCTAAATACAGCTGCCAGCATACTATGGTTACTTGTGTCATTGACAATGAACTTGAAATCCACGCAACGATCTAACAGCATTTTATTTACAGTCAATTACTGAAGAGGAATTCCCCTTGTGCCATGTTGGATGGTCATGCCAATTTCCACCCAACAGTTTGTTCAAAATACTTAGGCCCCAATCTTCCATCATCCTACGCCATTGGGCACACTTTTTGTTTTTCCTTCTCACTTCTTTCCCTCCATACCCACATTCCTAATATGCCCAGACTGTAGACCATCTCCATAATCCGCATTTGGTCCCCGGCCACAGTCGCCTGACCTCTGGGAAGGATACAAGCCATTCCTCAGAAATAGCATACATCACATCCAAGGTCTCCAAAATTTCCCTATTAGCGGTTAGCCAATATATAATCACCAGTAGTAAAAGCATAGTTACACCATGCTCTACTTTCTTTATCCTTTCAGCATGTCTACTTGCTTTATGATTTCAAAACCTGTATCACTATGGCCTGCAACAATCAACCCCCCGCGCCCCATAGGGCATCCACTCTTACCCTGGCTGGCAGGCTGAAAAGATATCACAAATCCATCCAAAACGGGAGGGGACATTAACCAGACTTCTTGAAGGAAGATAATTGCAAAAGATCTTTAAAAAGTACAAAGTTTATAGCCTGTCAATAAAGCAGAGAGGTCCCTTGTGTTCCATGATATGGATGTGAGATTCTGCATAACACTAAAGTTGCTGTTTCAATTCCTTTAGCTCAGTAATGGATTCCCTCAGAGCAAGAGCTCGCCATCTCCAATCACCGTCCTCTACTCAAGTTGCTGCCCTCACCCCTTCACTGGGCAAGAGATCATAACCCAATTTACCAAGGCAAGGTGCCTCCTCCAACAACACATCATATACCATTCTTAACCAAATCTCTAACCTAACATAATCCAACCTAGAGGAAATCACAAACTCAATGAATTCAATATCCCTAGTGGTGATTAGACGGAGTGCTGGTACTTCATTAAAGAGAGCCAGGCCCCCTCTATCAAACATATATTTCAACAGGAGATTTTACAGACCACTCTCACAAATTATGTGTGGGCACCCCCACCGCCAGATTTTGCAGACCACTCTCACTAATTTATCATGGGTGCCCTACTACCAAACGTGAGCTTATGACCTGCGTAGTGTCTATAAGAGCCAGAGACTTCTCACTTTGTCCATTTGATAATTATGTTTGACACTGGGCATTGTACCCGACCCTTGGATTCACTCTTTCTTGAAATGTCATTTCAAAGTGTACCACCACACCCCCATCCGCCTGTCTGTTGGTCCACTCCATAGAGGTACCAATTGCAGCCGCGGGTTTCTGTCTTAATGAAGTTAAAGGTTGTGTTTGGCATTGCACATCGCCCCTCACACCCAAATCCAGTCATTCTTGGGAAGCCTTTGCCACCTTTACAACTCCTTCCCCCGATATGTTATATTGAGTCAACGCGTTAGTCTGGTTTTCCTTGCACACCAGCCTCGGGTCCCTCTTAGGCTGGGCATGCAAACCCAATTAAGATTTAAACATATTAAATAAAGGAGGTCCCTCCATTGCTCTCCATTTGAATTTGAATTAACCTTCACTCCCTGCTTGACCCCCTTATGTTTCATTGCCAAAGACAAACCTTTACACGAGGGCTCAAAACTCTTGTTTTCTTGTTTTGACCCCTCCTCCTCTAAGCCCTATGTTATAATTGAGGCATTTTCTTATACCATTAACATACTATTCCTGATAGGATTGCACAGTGGTACATGATCATTATCCTCTAGGATCAAGGGTTGTCTATCGCAAGGCTTTATTATGTGAGTGTCCTTGTCCACAGGTAAGGTAATCTTACGTAAAAACGTTCTTGATGATTTTGCTATCTGTTTTTGGTTCTTCTTATTAGAATTGTTTTTCAACCGTTATTGTTGGTTTGAACCCAGGTCTCACCAATTCCTTGTCTATTTTGTTTGATTTCTCTGTTGATCTATCCCACTCCTACCACATTAAGATACTTTCCATATCCATCCCATCTTCCCCTAAAGGAGGTGCCACTACAGACACAGAATCACCCCTCTTACCTGAATCCAATTTGATTCTTTCCTAGTTTTCCTGTAAGGTCTTCTTTGCTGATTTTTCTAGGGTAATTATGCGCAAAGAAATATTACTCAGATAGCCAGAATGCTCTCTGAGTTCCCCACACATGCTTGCACATATTTTTCCGAGTAAAGAAATAATCAGATGGAAATCAGCCCATTAAGTGTTTGCTGCTGGGCTCGGAAAACTCCCATTCCACTCCCTTGTTCATTCTGAATATATTCAGAAACATCCAACAATGAGTTATCACCTCCGAAAACATTGGAGGAGAGTATTTAAAAAGAAAGGATTCAGAGCTGATTGGGCCGCTCCAGTCTTAGTGGATCCCGCTATCTGATTTTCAATAGTCTGCAGCAAAGTGCCTAAATCATCCCTGAGGGATTCAAATTCATGAGCCACGAGTTGGACGCTTCATTGTCACTTACTACCCGGAAACAACATTCTCTGACAGAGAGCCACTACTCGTCTACAAATTTGCTGAACAACATAACTCTTGCTTTCTGAAGCAAACCAGTACTAAATGCTCTTGGGAGTGGATAGTATTCAACTCCTTACACAAGGAGCATTCTCTAACGGTAACTGCCTTCTTGGAGCGAATAAATGCAATTCCTCCCGTCAAGATAACGTTCATCCTGAATCGTAAAAACTGCATTTGTTAGTATGGATTAGGACATTTTTTCAGATATTTAGGTAAGTACCGCAACGATTTGTCCCATGGAGGTTAACTAATGCATAAAGCATATTATCTCATTCTGGTGATTGCATTAATCTAGTTCATTTCAAACAATAATTTTTTTAACTTAGTTGGATTTACCACTAGCGTTTCTGATCACGAATTACAATTTGCCAGTTGTGATGGGGTGGCCCGCCATAAAGAACCACGCTGACTCATAGAGTAAGTCCAAGGTGTTTATTAAAATTACAAATGGTGAGAATGGCTTCTGATTTCAAGGTTATTTGTGGCCTACTGGGGTCTAACGGTAATTGCCGCTGGGGCCGTCTGTCTCGACTTCCTCAGTCTTACCCCCACCTCCCGAACCCAGGCGTCTGTAATGGGGGGAGGTTAGGAGTACTCTGATCGGTAACCCCAAACTGTTGTCCTCTGATTGGGACTAAAGATGTTTTCCCTAAAACAATGGCTACCTGTCTCCTCAAGGATCTTCTAGGCTTTCCCTAACCTAGCCCGCTTAGTAGTCATAGGGAGTTAGGGTTTGGTGCCTTCTTCCGCCCGGTATCACGTTCACTTCTCTCACACCCACTCGTATCTGACCCTTCACTGTACTGGTCTCTTAAGCTGTTCTCCTCCCACCATATCACTGTCCCTCCAATTTCCCACTCCGCTTTTCCACCTCCACCCTTCGGTCTTCCTTTCCTATTCATTTTCTTACTAGTGCTTGTACCTCCAACTACCACTCTACCTCTATTACCTCCTTTTGTTCCTTCCTCTCACTCTACTTCCCTGCCTCATACTGTACCTCTAGTTATAATCTCAGTTTCACTCTATGCCAGTGGCTACTCTTATTCTTCCACTCACTGTCGCTCATCCCACTCTCTCCGCCTATTATTGTCTATTATTGCTACTACTTTGTTGCTCACACTGTCTCCTTACTACCTTCACCTTGTACTACCACTGCTGTAAATGTACTTTTCTCTACTCACTAATGTACAATATCTTCAACTACTACCCACTATCTATTTCTCTTGTTTGCTACTTTGCTACTCCAGCTACCGACTGTCCTTACTCCCAACTGTCACTACTACTTCACGAATATCAGTAATATGGTGCCCTGCTTACCCCTTTGCTCGCCCCTGTTCAGACCCTCAGATATATTCAGGGATATGGTGCCCTCTACTACCAACTACCACTACTACTAATCCACTCCGCTACTCTTACTCTACCTCTACTTTTCCCACGCTACCCTCTCTCACGCGAACACTCCATAGACGCTTTCCTTAACAATAACTTCCGCACTCCAATCGTTCTCGCCTCCTCTGATATTTTGGATGTCCTCCACCGCCTCTTGTCCTCACCCAACTAACCCACACTTGCCCACTCACACACACCTCCTTAAATACACCACCCCCTCCCAGGATTGGATACTTGCCCTGTCCAATCACTTGCCTGGCTCACGGGAGTGTGACAGGAAAAGACCATGGGAGTGCTTAAAAGTGCTGGTAAGCCCCCACCACACCCCACCGCCTTTCCAACTAGGGTCCAGGGTTGTTGCACTGCTCAAGGCCTGAAAGTGCCTTAAAAAATAACATTGGCGGAATAGTGGGTAAAGGCTTCCGTGTGGTCTTTATTTATTGATAAAAATTTCCCTTGTGGTCTAGTGGACACTGTCAGCTGGAGCCGGATTTCCTTGACATCCAGTGTTGTTGTGTTTGCGGTACCCCTTGGTTTCCTGCAATTCTTTTCCACATCCTGCGGTAGGCGGCCTGTGTTGTGCTGCTCGCGGCACTCCTTTGTTTTCTGCATACCTCTGCTTCAGCAGCAGTGTGCACATCTCCTCGGACTGCTGCTCTGCTGCGGCCTAGAAGCCGCCATATCCACTGGTAAGGAGGGGTGGGAAGGCGGCCTGTCTGCACTCAGGCACCCGTGTTGGATTAGGGTGCCATCCCTCCTCCTTTTACAGGGCCGCAATGCTGGCCCTGGAACACAGTATAGTTTCAGCCAATAAGCAGAATTGACCGACTGGATTTGCTCTTTCGATAGCAAACCCGTCTATATGTAAGTCAGAAAGAGGTGACCCAGTAGAAGGCACTAAAATATGTCTATACAACTATAACATCTTTCAGTAAAACCAGCCCTGAAGAGAACAAGACCAACTCAAGACGCAATACTGATATGGGGACACATGTAGGAAGAGTGAGAGCTTTTTTTCCAAACTATTGATTCTATTACATCCTGATCTATGTCTCTAGTAAAATGGTTTACTTCCTGTCGGCATAGTAAAGATGGAACAACTTTGAGTTTGTAATACTCGGTTAAAGGAATAATAGTAAAATGGCTGCATTGCTTACAAATCTATTTATTCTGTAAAGCCCAGGTTTATCAGGACTTGCTTGTTGGAATACGAATATTGAGTTCTTAGTATTTCATTTCAGTCGTTGGACCAAGTAAAAGCATACGGATTTCAGCAATTCTTGAACAACCAAATAATATTAGTATTTCTGCACTTTATGATCAGATCGTTTTTATGTGTGTATACCACCATGGCGTTAATCATACGCTGAAGCCCTACCTGTGTTTTGTCCAGCAGAATCACATTGGGCCTCATTCAAAGTCTGGCGGTCCGGAAATAAGGGTGCCAGTAGCAGTGTACTGGCACACTTTCCAGACCGCCAGACTACAAGTCTGCCTGCATGGGCCATTGCTCCCAGCAGGTCTGACCTGCCCGTGGCACAGGACCCTGCAGGCATGGTTTTTATGGAAGCAACAGCACCATTAGCAACAGGGCCGGTGCTTCTGTGTCCCCACTCACATGGAGTCCTTTCGGACTCCACGGGAATGGGGACTTACACTTTCCGCCGTCTGACATCCCGGGCCTCCGGGACCCAGTAGCACTGGGATATCAGGCAGCAGACACAGTGTTATGGGTTCGGCAGCAAACCACTGGTAGCACTGTTGGGTTACCGCCAAACTCGTAATGAGGCCCATTGTTGGTATGACAGACAACTTGTAATTAAATTAAATTCCCAATTTTTGGAGGAGGAAAAGCCACTGAATCCAAATATTTGTCCAGGTCAGATAAATAAAGATTGAAAAGGCAGGGAGCTAAAATGCATCCATGCTGAAGCCCTGGAAAGTAGCCAGGGCCTTCGTCAGGGACCCATGGCTGTTCAATCTGACCTGCACAGTTGAATTTGTGTGAATGTAAATGAGAATGGCAAGTAAAAAGTCAGGGATCTGCCAGCACTTCAGCTTTTTCCATCAGCGAATTCAATCAACAGTTGCTTTCCCTTGGTTTGCTTCAGCAACCTTCTTGGCTTTTCACAGTTGGGGCTCCCTGGTCTAGGCGCAGTTGTAGGGCCGCACGGTCCACCCACTACAGGTCGCGCAACTAGGAGGCCTAGGCTCTCCTTCCCACAGAGGTTGTTCTGTGTTTGTATCTGTATCAGGATTCACACTTAACAACCTATGTATCTTCTCACAGTTAGAGTTCCCTAGTCTAGGTGCAGTTGTCAGACCGCACGTTCCACCCACTACAGGTCCAGAAACCCTAGGTTGTCTTTGTTAGCCCCTGGCTTTGCCACCATTTTCTTTTTATTTGTTTTGGTTCAAAAAAGAAACCTTTACAAATATTATTTACTTCAAAAACAAAAGAAAAAAGGAAAAACATGACTTGAATGATTACAAACAATTACATAAACCAATTCTTCCTAAGTACATATTTCAATTCAAACAATATAAATAACATTCCCTTTACAAAACGGAAAACAATAAGCAAGACTTAGCACATTTCATATAAAAAAAAGGTAAGACATACAATATCCTCAGTCAATTAAAAACCATATTAAGAGCACATAGTCTATCAACGATAGTTCATCTTATAAAATAGGATTTAAGGCACATTATAAAATCATCTTGTGCAAAGTAATTCCAATAGCTTAGGTTAACTTAAAATTAAACATAGATCTGATCTATATTTCATGCAAAGCAATCAGTCCCAAACCACATATTTGTGTCAAAAATCTCACTATAGCTATTCTTAAAGCTATTGCTTTTCCATGCAGCATCTCCCACCATAACATCTCAAGGTTAACAGCATCAGGGTTGGAAACAAAATTAATGAATGCTGTTATCCTTTGAGGTTTCAAACTAGCACATTTCAATGTTTCAATTACAGACAGATATTTGCAATATCTACAGGGTAGGTGTACGCCCAACCCATCTCTGATTTGTTTTATCTCCCCTGTCAGTAGCACGCTAAACCTAAATCTTAGATATATGATGTGAAAAGTGGGATCTGGAAATTTCATTAAATATGTTTCCAGGGTTCCCATTAGTTTACCATGGGGCACAAGATGGAAATAGATTTTTGAGGCCCGTACTGATTCCACTGTCTGTGTCCAATCAGTGTATTGCAATAATTGCTTAATTTTACTCGGGTTTGCAATCAAAGTCTCGTACTTTAACCCTGTTTCTTCAAGTAATTTGAGACAATGCATTTGTAGTGTCAGGAACCAGGGTGAATCAGAGCAACCCCTTTTTAGTTTGCCTCCTAAAGATTCGAGGAGGTTATTTGGAGCGGACAGGATCAAATTCCTATAGAGTGCTATTCTTCCCCAATGAGTCATAAATTCCAGAGATAGATGTCCCAACTCAAATTGCAGAGTATTAAGAGGCACACTTTTTGGCAAGTAGTAAATGACTTTACGCCAGATTTTACTTTCCAGTTCCTTCAGTAGGGAGTGCGGGGGGAATAAAAGGGTAAGATTTCCAACCCATAGAACAATTTCGGGACCACTTTTAATTTATAAAATCTCAATAGTGGAATAAGTGAATATTTACAATATTTGTTAGCCACCTTCTTCATCTGGGAGATCCAGTTGGGAAGTCTGTCTAGAATACAATTACGGTATAGAATTTTCCTATGGGAATCAAAGACCGGGTAACCCAAATACTGCATAGATCTAATTCTCGGAAGTGTAATGGCGTTTAAATGCCATCTGAATGAGATTTTATTTTTACGATTGGTTAAAGTCATTATGACTGTTTTTTTCACATTTATTATTAGGCCATTATCTTTGGTGTAGGTTTCGAAAGCCAAAAGCTTACGTTAAAGACCTATAGGGGATCCATCTATTAACATTAAATCATCTGCATATGCACACCAGTTTGTAATGAAACCCTCAATTTTTGCAGATATCAGGAAGTTAGCTTCCAGACTCCTACAAGCGTCCGAAACATACAAGTTAAATAGGGTTGGTGTGAATAGGCACCCTTGACGCAGTCCATTTGTTGTAGGTATTGGACTTGAGAGATCTCCCAGTAAGTTTAAGCGGACCTGAATTAGGGTGCCCTCGTGTAAATTAATTAATATAGTAAGAATACCCCAGAAGCTACTTGTTCCACAACAATGCACGGTCTACTTTGTCAAAGGCCAAAGAGAGATCAACTGCCGCTATATAAATGGGGGGAGGAGGGGTGCTGGGGGCTTCCAGGCGTTTTCCAGTAGCAAAGTAAATAAAAGTCCACCAATTTCTGTGCCCATGCCTTTACGGAAGCCACATTGTTTATTAGAGAGTATATTTTCTGATTCAGTCCATTCAATTATATGTTTGAGGACCATACTTCAAAACATTTTAGAATCAGTATCCATTATCGCTATCGGGTGATAATTGGTGGGAAGAGTTCTATCCCCTTTCTTGTATATTGGGATAATATAGGAGATGTTCCAAGAAAATGGGATAGTTTGAGTCACTTTAATGTCTGAAAATAGTAGAAAAAGACCTTTCGCCCATACATACATTCGCCCTAGAGTAATTAGAAGACATAGGGCCTCATTACGAGTCCGGCGGCAACCAGCTGGTTTTTCCGGCTTGGTTACCGCCGGACACGTATTACCATTCCGCCTCTGTGACTCCCGGAATTACCAGGGCATTACGACCCTGGTGTCCCGGGAATTCCGTAGGCGGAATTTGGTAAATCCCCATTCCCATTGAGATCCATAGGACTCAATGGGAATGGGGAAGTGGAAACACCGGCACCATCTTGTGACGGTGCTGGTGTTTCCACGTCCGCCTGCAGGCAGGCGGTGTTAAACCCGCCAGGTCAGACCTGGCGGGAACACCACCTCCCGCCTGCAGGACTCGAGATTGGGCGGTCCGGAAATAACAGTGGCGGCGGGTTTACCGCCACTGTTATTTCCGGACCGCCCGACCCGTAATGAGGCCCATAATCTGCAGTTCAATGTCAGAAATAGAGAAATCACATTCCCAGGTATGGGTTTTTTGTGTCTCTAATGTCTTTGATCTTACGCCTCCCCTCCATACAGAGAAGAGAAATGAGCAATCCATGTACTTTCTAAAATGCAGTTAGATTGAATGGAAACCTCAGGGGTTTCTAGATGATTAATAAGAGACCGAAATTGACACCTCCTGAACGGGATAAAGTTTGTCATTTTGTAATTCCAGAGAGGGGACAGATCCTATCCCATAAGTATTTGTTCCGTCCAAATTTGGTAATAACGGGTTACTTTGTACATCATGCATAGAGGAAACTTGGGGGGTCAGGTGCACAGGTACTTTACACAGTTTGCCACTTCTCAGCCGAGTGGCCATTTCTCTTACCCAGCGAAAGGACGTTTGCGGCAAGAATATCAAACTTCTAATTCTTGTCAGGGAACCTGCAGTTAATAACTACATTTTCTGCAATGGGCGCCCTAGCAAAGCAATACTATGCCCAATACAAAAATAGTAGTCTGCTCCCAAAAATCACTTTAATTCAAAGAAGAAGAGAAAGGAAAAAATAAAAGAAAGGAGAAATCCAAACAGCTGTAATGAGTATAAACCAATGGCCAGTGTAGAAAATAGTCCACGTGTACCTTTACCCAAAATATCATTAGTCTACAGGATCGAGGCAGAAAGCACAATCAGTTCACTCAACCAACAAGCGTAATCAGTGGTCCCTAGACCCACACTGTAGACGCCGAACATCCCAACAGCCACTTGGTACCACTTGGGTGCGCACGCGGATGCGCGAGGAAGAGGCGTGATATGGGCTCGAGCAGCGTCGGATGGTGGTGGTGCGGCCAAGATGAAATTGTAGAATGCTGTAAGACGATGAAACAAACAGAAAAGATAGGTGAGTAACCACTTCAAAGGTCTCAAGCAAAGCCCTCAGAGTTATTCCATAAGCAAAGTCCGCTTTGCAGAAAGGGCAATGAATATAAAAGAAAGTATTTACTGAGTCAAAGACAATGGAGATACATGCCGCGTTATGGCAGCATGCAGTTAGCAGTCTTCCTCTTGAGGATGGCTCGAGTGGCGCGTCCGATTGCAGTCCAACGAAAGCCTCCAGATCAGAACAGCCAAACAGCCACTTGGTACCACTTGGGTGCGCGCGCCGATGCGCGAGGAAGAGGCGTGATATGGGCTCGAGCAGAGTCGGATGGTGGGGGCGGGGCCAAGATGAAAGCATAGAACACTGCAAGACGTTGGAAACCAACAGAAAAGATATGTGAGTAACCACGTCAACGGTCTCAAGCAAAGCCCACAGAGTTATTCCATAAGCAAAGTCTGCTTTGCAGAGAGGGCAATGAATATAAAGGAAAGTATTTACTGAGTAAAAGACAATGGAGATAAATGCTGCGTTACGGCAGTATGCAGTTAGCAGTCTTCCTCTTGAGGATGGCTCAAGTGGCGCGGCTGATTGTAGTCCAACGAAAGCCTCCAGATCAGAACAGTCCAACAGCCACTTGGTACCACTTGTTTGCCACAAGGTGTCATAACTCCTTTGCCAGACTTTGGCCTTGCCACACTGTATTCCTGCGTATATTTCACTTTATGGCAATTTTGTTTCTTAACCATTTTGTTCTTGTGTTCACTTTCAATTTCCCATCTCTGATTTCTTTCGTGGTTCATACAGTTTTATATTTGGCTTTCAAATGGGCAGTATCTGTAGTTCATGCACATTTGACATAGGCCCATAACTGTGCCCAAAAGCTTTCATTTAGTTTGGTATTCAATCTGCACAATCTTTCACCCTGTTGCTTGCAGGGTAAATGACTTTTAATATTTTCTCCAGGTCATTGTGCATACATTTAATTCATTCAGCTTCCATTTCGGGTTTCCTTTACAGTCCCAGGAGTGCCCCGGCTCAAGTGGCTTCCCTCTGCACTCACCGGTCCTCGGCAACTCCACCGGGTAGATGTGCACCTTGCTTGTGCTTTCGCCTGCACTTCTTGTTTGGTTTGCGAGTCCCGCTCGCACTTCGGTTTCATTCTGTACATGACTGGAAGCTCTGACACCGCTCGCACTCTGGATTCGCTCTGCACCCGCCGTCAGCTTCGCTTTTCTTCTGCGGACGCTGTCGGTCACTCACCCTCCTCTCACTATGCTCGACGCTCTGGTGGCACATCTTGGACCATTGAGGCCTCCCCAATGTGGTTCTTTCGCAGCCCGTTGACTCCTGGGCTCCACAGTCTGTTGAGGTCTCCTTCTGTTGGCATCCTGTCCCTCCTGCAGATCCCACCTCGCGGACTCATCGCAAACAGGTTTCCCTGCTGGTTTGGTCTCTCATACTGTTGGTCTCCTCCCTTCTTATACACCTGCAACCACTTGACAGGTTGCAGGTGTGAACTCCAAAGTGTAATTGCCTAGTTGCAATTAGAGGCGATCTTGGGACATACATGACCCTTACAACACTCTGCAGGCTTCTTCCTCATCTCAGTACTAGGGTGGTGAAATGTGTTATTTGGGTTCACTACTCCAGGTCGCCTCCTTCTCGTCCCAGTACTAGAGTGGTTTGAATGAGGGGAAATGTAGGGAGATGTTTGCAATAGCCTATAAAGGCTGATGAAGGCTTAGAGTGGTATTCATAAGGAAAAGAGGATATCATGTCTCGCCTGTGGGTACTCTTTTCCCAATACTCAAGGGCCCTCCACCCAGGTGATGCTCCCTCGCTTCTGTGTCCCCCGGGTCAGGATCCAAAAGCGATGGCATTTCCCTGGCCACCTGAGAAGAGGAGCCGAGGGGAGGAGGTGTGAGGATACCATCAGGTTTCTAACAGAGTACAGAGCCAACGCAGCCATTGCTGCTTCGTGATAGTGTGTAAGAGGGTGTCGATTCAATGGTGTCCGTAATGCAAGTGTCATATTCAAGATTACAACCAAGCCTGAACTCGGCAGCACCTGCCTTTCCCCCTGGAACTTCTACCCTTCCCTCTTCCCTGCACTTGCATGATCTGAATGACACAAGGCCTAGTAAGATCGTTATTTTGTCCTCCCTTGTTTCCCCCTCCTTGTCTTGTCGTGCCTAGTAACACTTGTGTACAGGCGCGTTATAAATGCCACATCATATCATATCACTCCATGGTGGAGGGAAAGTACAATGAGTAATACAGTGTCAGATACCCCCAACCTGTCAAAGCCCCAGCAAACACACATAGGTTTTCCCACTCCCTGGTAGGGCAGGCCAATAGAATGGGCTTGGCCACTATAAGAAGAGTGAGCATAAGACTTGGGGGGAAAGTTGTGGAGGTTGCTGAAGACAGTGGAGGCAGGAGAGGTAGAGCAAAGAGATGTAGAGGAAGGAGCATGGAGAGAAGTGGCTGGAGGAGAAGGAGAGAGGAGGGAGAAGAGAACATTGCAGGGAAGGTGGGAAGGAACATTACTGAAGAAGGATGGAAGTAGGGAGAGGTGGTGGTGTGAATGGAGAAGAACAAGTTACTTACCCCGGGTAACGTTCTTTTGACTGGATATTCCTCCCACGTATTCCTCATCTTTGACATTTGTTGTCCAGCTTCAGCTGCTTCGGAAAAATCATTTAGGTGGAAGGCGCTATGTGTCAATGGTGTCGACTCGATGTCCTCGAAGGCCTCCATCTCGAGGATGATGTCATCGAAGACATATATAGCACGCGCAGAGACTATTGGCTTCATTTCTGTTTTTTCTCCCTGACAGCAGAAATACCTGCAAAAGTAGGGGAATGAACGTACTCTGCCTTGAATGAGCGGAAGCTGTTATAGCATGGGAAATCATACTCTCGGGTAGGCTGGGATGGTGCTGAAGAATACGTGGGAGGAGCATCCAGTCGAAAGAGTGTTACTAGGGGTAAGCAACTTGTTCTTCAAATGGATTGTGTCCTCCCACGTATTCCTCATCTTTGATAGACTCCCAAAGCAGTATTTCATTTAAAGGAGGGAGTAGAATTTAATTGTCATTGTTTTCATGGACCAAGTGCAGGACTGCTTTCCCAAAGCTACGGTCCTGAGCGAGGGAAGATTCCAGGCAGCAATGCTTTGTAAAAGTTTGGATACTAGACCACCTTGCCGCTTCACAAATATTGTGAGGGTCCTTCATTGTTAAAATACTCTTCCATCCCATAGTTTTTTGCCTTATTTTTTGTCAATTCATTTGAGCAATAGATAGCACAATCAAGTAGTTCTTCCTCATTATCACTAATGATTGGAAGAGGGAGGGCAGCCGCTATAGCCAAACTAGCCCATTGTGTATTCATTGCACCAAAAATACCAGAAACTATATCTGTTTTCTCTATGTTGGATTCTATCTTCATTTTAGGTAACACCCCTAAACAACAACAATACCAACCCGAATGGGCTAGTTATTCTAACTGCAATACTTATTATAGCATATACCTGCTTAACAGCTACTCACCTAATAGTTCGATTAAAAAAAGATCGTAGGCCCAGGAGTGAATTACCCAGCTTATGCAGCCCACAACCAAACAATATTTCAATGCTTAAAGTTACTAGTTACAATACAATACAAAAAGCAATTGATAAGTTCAAACAATAACTCACAGGACTTATACGCCCCCTTTGCCTACCCGGAAAAGATAGTCAAGTGTACTCGATACCCCGGCATACCCCGCACAGCCAAACAGTCTATTTTGTGCTACTTCGGGTGCACGTGCGGGTGCGCGGGAGCATCAGTATTTGTGCTGGTTGTCGGGAAGGTTAGTGGCAGGACCACAGATCACAGATGACCAAACACAGCTCTAAATGAGTAAAAGAAAAGATTATGTTAAGACGCGTGTATCGGACGTATGAACGAAGTTCACTGTTAGTTGTTGACAAAGTTCCACAGTATCAATGTTCAATCCCCATGAAACAATCCTGCGACCTCCAACATTACGGCAGGGAAAATCCAACACAGCTTCCTCTTGCCGACGGCGACACACAGCAAATGCAGCATCGAGCCCAGCCAAACAGTCTACTTTGGTCTAATTAGAGTGCGCGCGTGGGTGCGCGGGAGCATCAGTATTTGTGCTGGTTGTCAAGAAGGTTAGGGGCGGGACCACAGATCACGGATGACCAATCACAGCTCTCCAGCGTTATGGCAGGGAAAATCCAACACAGCTTTCTCTTGCCAACAGCGACACACAGCAAAGGCAGCGTCCAGCCCAGCCAAACAGTCTACTTTGGGCTACTTCGGGTGCGCAATACTATAATGGCAAATATATACAGGTCTATGTGGTACCACTCTTACCTATCGATTCCTTTGAAATGCACCAACTGCTAAAAGTTCAAATGACATACGAATCAGATTATAAAATGAATCAACGATAGACACAGAAAGAAAGCAAGTTAAATGAAGCAATGGCAGAACGGTCCCCCGTCTACCTAGAGACAGTTCTGTGCGAGAATCCCCCCACCTGGGCAACCTGTAAATAAGGCGTATTTGACAAACCCAGTCCAATTATGCTCAATATAGCCTCGACTCCTTCTAAAATGTTCCACGACCCCAAATACCTGGTTTCGTAGAGTTCTTCGATGAGTCGTTGATGGGCCCTTCTTGAGTCCACTCCCTTTAAGGCAGGCAGCCACAGATCGTTGAGAGTCGGTGCAGAAAAAGGGTGAACACGGTCATTGCGGCAGCAGCTTTGGTTCTTGCGGTGCTCGTTGACAATCGGTCGCAAACGTCCTGCAAACCCGAGGCGTGAGATGCACCTCGACGCCGAGTGTTCGTTGCCGCAAAGAGTTGATGAAGAACTTTGGCCCAGCAAGGGCGTCATGTCATCAGCGTCTCTGTGGTCTTCGGGTGGCAGGAAACCCACCAGTGGATTCTCCTCGGTCGTTAGTGGCCTTGACTTTCTCTGGCGGGATAAAGCAGTTGTCAGTGCTGAGCAAGGGAGTCCTTGTTTCTAAGGTTCTTAGGCATGGAGCATTGCGGCTCCAGTCGATGAGGTTCATCATCGACAGTGATGGACTTCAATGTCCCGGTGCTTCGCTTTGTGATTCTGCAACGGTCCCCCTCTCCGGTCGGCAGCCTTTCGAAGGTTTGACATCCAGGGAGCTTTGGCAAAGATCAGCTGGTGCACGATAGTCCCTCGTAGCTCGGGAAGAGGTATCCTAGCCAGGTCCTCTGTTGGATCAGTTTCTTGACAGTCACGCAGCTTTCAGATTAGCGAAGGACAGCAGCAGCAGTTCTTCTTCTTCCAGCATGCTTCAAGGTTAAGCATCAAGTATCAACTTCAGCTTCTGAATGAATTCTAGCAGTGCGAGACCCCCAGATATACTGTTCTGTCTCTCATTCATTCTGCTGGGTCACACTCAGGCAACCAATCACTCAGAAGGGCATTTAGGCAGGCAGGCAGCCAATCAGACTCACAGTGCCTTCAGGCCATTCTCCTCCAACCAGACGCTCAGTACAAGTAATGTGTATTGGGACAAGTACCCAGCCATTCAGCATTCCACACAGCATTCATACCAGTTTCGGGCAGGGCTGTCTCATTCATTGTATTACACACCAGAAGCCAGACACCCATAAAATGAAGTGCACATTGGTCACACACTCCATTCACCCAGGTCCCACCCCTACGGCGTACCCAAATCATACAGTCACTGGGAAGGCTCCAGCCAGTCTGGCCTGGACTTTCCCACAATACCATATATGGAACTTCCACCCAGCAACCAGTCAGAGGGAAGGGACAGAGTCAGGGCTTCTCAGGGCTTTGGAAAAAACAAGGTAACAGGCAATAGAAAGCAAAAGGCCACAGAGGCCATCTTGTCTTCTATCAGGAATCAACCGATTCCAATGGCAGGGCCTGGGTATCCCAAAATGGAGGATACTCAGAGCACATGTCAAATTCAGCATGGAGCTGCCACCAGCCCATACCCTGCTCTGTGGGCCACACACAGGTGCCCAAAAACATATACTAGGGGCACAGGGTTGTACCCCCACCCGTGGGTGTCACAAGGGTATCGAAAGGGTCTGCACACCAAAGCAAAAAGAGGAAGAGCTGCACTGCCAGGAGTCCCACATGGACTCCTGGGCAGAAAGAAATACAGAACATGCATGAAAAAGGACTACAGGACAAGGACAGGGAGGCCTTGTCCCTCCAGTGCATTTCCAGCATCATACAGTGTATCTCAACCTTTCAGAAACCAAGCGTGAAGGTTGAGTGTCTTGACCTCTGGATGGAGAACCCGACCCTCCTCTCACGAGAGAAGGTGCTCTCTTTGTGGAAGACGCATTGGAGGGCAGATGGACATGTCCAGAAGGTCTGGGAACCACGTCCTCCTGGCCCAATCTGGGGCAATTAAGATTACGTGTTTCCTGAACTTTCTCAACCTCTGATCACTTGAGGAATGATGGGGACTAGGGGAAAGGCGTGCAGAAGTGGAAATCACCAGTCCACCACAAACACGTCTCCTAGAGCACCTATTGGAGGAAAAGTCCCTGGAGCAGTACAGTTCGCACATCTGGTTGACACCGGTCGTGAACAGATCCACTTGAGGGGTTCCCCAAAGGGTAAAGATCTCTTGAAGGACTTCCTGAGCTAGTTCCCACTCGAGGGAGACTGTGCTCTGCCTGCTCAGAGCATCCGCCGCTGTGTTCTCTTCTCTGGCTAAGTGAACTACCAACAGGGAGATTCCTTCTTGAATTACCCAGTACCAGAGCTGCATTGCCTCTCTGCACAGTTGTAGTGACCCTACACCTTCTCTCTTGTTGAGGTAGTACATAGCCACTGTGTTGTCTGTCATTATCAGGACATTCTTTCAATATGGATTGGCATATGAAAATAAGCATCCTGAAGGTCCAATGACACCAACCAATACTGGAGTTGGAGGGCCTGAAGGATCTGAGAAAGTGTGACCAGCTTGAACTTGTCCTTCCTGAGGAACTTGTTCAAGTATCTCAAGTCCAAGATGGGTCTCAGTCCTCTGTCCTTCTTGGGTATTAGGAAATAAAGGGAATACCATCCTTTATTCCTCTCCGCTACAGGGACTGGTTCTATAGCACCTTTCTCTAGAAGGGTTACAATCTCCTGCACAAGGAGCGGATCTGAAATCCTCAAAGAGTGGCCCCTCGGTGGATTGTTCTGAGGTCTCTGTATAAAAGGAAGGCAGTATGGTTTCCAAAGGCCCAAGCCTCTAAAGTAATGTCTCACCACTCTTCTAGATGCTTAGACAGTCTGCCCCCCACTGATGAACTGGACCCAAGACCTCAGAGAGGTTTTGAGGTGGCTGATGAAGCGGCAGATGGTAAAGAAGCCACTGCTTGAGCTGGCTTTGCACCCCTTTCCTCGTCCACCATGAGGAAATCTTCTTTGGCCCCTTTGACTGGCCATTCCTCTCACAATTCCAACTGAGTAGTAGCGAAAAGATGTAACCCTCCAAGACTGTCCACTAGGTCGAAAAGGCTGAGGTTGCCTAATAGCGGTGCCTAAAGACTTGGCTGCCATCTTCAAGGTCTACAACTTCTCAAGACTCTTGTCAGCCTTGTTGCCAAAAAGGTGAGACGCGTCAAAGGGCATGTTGAGAAGTCTGGTTTGCAAAAGTCTGGTGCAAAACTCGACTTCTGCAACCACACAAACCTCTGCATAACAGTGCTGGTAGCCATGGCTGTGCTGATGCTATCAGCAGAATCCAAACCTGACTGAAGAGACTCGCACATGGCTTCTTTGCCATATCTAATTATGGCAAAGAACCCATCTCTTTCATCCCCTTCGGGAATGTGCTCTACTGCCATGGAAATACAGTCCCATAGAGTGAACGTAAACTTTACGAGGGCACATGTGGAGTTGGCAGATTTGAGTGCCATACTCCCTGCTGAAAATACCTTCCTTGCCCATCCATCTATTCGTTTATCATCCCTATCTGTAGGGATGGGAGGGTACACCACTTGCTTAGATGTCGCAGTAGCTGCCTGCACCACAAGAGTGGGGTGTTTCGACAGGTAGTCGGGGTCACTACTGTAAGGGCGGTACTTCTTGGTGAAGTTCTTATTAACAGCCAGATTGGTCCCCGGTGTCTCCCAATTCGTCACCACCCCTTTCTGCAAGGCAATATGAAATGGTAATGTGGGATCTGCGGACCTTTGTTTAAGATGTCTTGTAGGTCATCTTGTTCGAATGGCAATGGAGTCTTACTCCACCCCATGTAGTCCACTACCCTTGACATGAGTTGCCTGTAGGATGCATCTGCATGCTCCCCAGCCTCTGGTCTCCCAAACTCCAACTCAGGTGAGGTACCCACTCCACTTTCAGTCTGTAGGTTATCATAGAAGTCTCTTAACCTTGACTCCTCTGCAATAAAACTCTCAGGTACATTAGGCATAACATATTGGAGGCCAAATGGAGCCTCTTCATCTGACTCCTCATTTTCTTCATATATGGAAGAAAGAGACTTAAAATAGTATTTTCTTGGTAGTGGCGCATAGGTTTTTTTCAGCAACGGGAGTTTTTGAAAACAATGGGTTTGACACTGGAACAGTCATGGAACTCTTCTTCATTGGCACCATAGGTTTTACTAGAGCGCTCAGCGTCGCTGGCGCGGCTGGCAATGATGCCGCATCTGGCATCGATGCCTTTGGCGTCGATGTTGACGTGGTGGGTTTGGCTGGCGTCGAAGGCACTGCCGCTATCGAAGGTGTCAATGGCGTTGATGACCTCGACCTCAATTTATGTTTCTTGCTCGACCGACCCTTCGATGAGACTCATCGGATCGAGGCCTAGAGGGGTCTCGATGCGGATCGGGCCTAGGTCAAACCCTTTCCTTCCCGGCTTCCTTCAAAAGGCGCGGTAGGAGCTTGGCTTGGAGGCTTTTGTTTTTCAAATATTTTGAGCATCTCTGCTCTGAAGTCCTTCCACTCGGCCGCTGGAAATGGATTTTTTGGTTGGGCAAGAAACCCTCTCAGGGGAAGCGTTCGATGAAGAAGTCGACGAAGGCAACCTATGGTGCCTTCTCTTAGATTTCTTCAAGGACGAAGAGGAGTGGTGGGAGCCACTCCTCGATCTCAACCATTTAGCCTTCTTCATCTGAGTAGAGTCGCCTCTCGACTCGTCGGTCGAAGGTTTCTTGGTCGTGGTAGGGGATTTAGGGATTCAACCTACCTTCAACTTCCTCTTTCGTTCCTTCAAGGCTTTTTCAGTCATGGACTGGCACTTGGAGCAGTCTGAGGTGTTATGGTCTGCTCCAAGGCACCACAAACAGATACGATGGTGATCGGTTAAAGACATTTTCGACCTGCAATCGCAACACTTTTTTTAACCCGGTCTTTGGGGTTGTCGGTATCGACGAAGAAGACATCTCGATTTTCTCTCTCAATAATAACGAAGTTCATTACGAAAGTGATGAAGAAGTTCACCGCATTTCTTGAAAGCTAAAGCTGTCGTGGAAAAACAGAACTGAAGGCCAACGAGCGCTGCACGTGCTATATATGCCTTCGATTACATCATCCTCAAGACGGAGGCCTTAGAGGGACATCAAGTCGACGCATAGCGCCCTCTCCCGAAAAGAAATAATTCCGAAGCAGCTGAAGCTGGACAACATATGTCAAATATGAGGAATACGTGGGAGGACACAATCCATTCGAAAGGGTCGGGGATTGGAAGGTGGAAAAAGAATGAGTAGAGTGTGACCTAGTGAAGGTTTGGAGGAACATCAGCAAGGAAGGAGGAAGAAGGAAGAAATAGTAGGTGGGCAAGAGCACTAAACTGGAAAGCCAGTAGAAGAACCGGAAGAAGATTGCGAGGAACACCAGTGGTAAAGACTGCATTAGAGGAGACTGTAGCAGCAGAGGGAGGCCCAGGAAAGAGGTGAGTGATCCTGAGAGAAGTGGTAGAATAGAAGGAGGAAGCAAACTGAAGGGTGAGCCCAGGAGGGTTGGATGCACAAGCACGTGGCAGAACATCAAAGAGTTAACCCCATGGTCGCTTGTAGATCCCTTGCTGCCAATTGCCCAACCTCCTCTGTTAGCTCTCCGCTCATTTCTCTGCTTCACTCACTGTGTTCTTCCCCCTATGATTGTAAAGCAGTCCGTTGCTTCCCGAATCTAGGTCTGCGTTCAATACATACCCTAATAATAATAATAATAATAATAATAATAATAATAGGTACAGAACGAGAGCCAGGGTGTGGAGGAGAATACAGGAGGTGAAGGGAAGTTTCCCTTAGGTAAAAGAGTGTAGCTACCCATCAAGAACGGCAGTGAGGACAGGGTTGTGGCAAACAATGCCAGAACCCTGCACCAGAAAATAAAGCATCATTCATAGGTGAAAATATGCTACGGGCTCATTGGAGGAAGGTCTGGGAGTTTGCCAACCACTATTCTACAACAGTTTCTACCCTTGTGCAGACCAATGCATGCAGGTGTATGTGACCCCAGAGACCTATAAGCAGGAGTCTTCACAGCACAGAGAATGAAAATCAGAAGACCGAGTTCATTGACCGAGGAGACAAGAAAGAAGTGTGACTGGGACATTCAAATCCCCCAGGTTTTTGAGCAACTGAAAAGTGAGCTTCTACACTGGGGAGGAAATGCAGACTGAGACCTAAAAGTTAATACTCAGACTGTAAAATGCGAGAAAAACTCATCCTGCTGATATTGAAGTTTTACATAGCATTTATCTAGTTTGCCCCAAACCTGCAAATAACACTAATAAAATGTTCTTTAAATATATCCACCTGTGTCTACCTCGTGTTTATTCTATTCAATTTCATGACAGAGGCCAATGGTCTCAGAGGGACAAATACAAAATTCACAAGATGAGCCATTGACTCATCAGGGAAAAGCTGGGTTAAGAATTCAGGAGCATCTCATTTCCTAGACACTTTGAATATGCCATTAATTGGAAATATTTATCAGGTCCCATAGCTTGGAAGCAACACTCAAGAAACCATTAGTTACAAGTTCTGACCATAGGATAGAGATCCTTCAGCTGCTTCATATGGAAATTTAAATATAAGGATGAAGGAATCGACCTTTGGGGAATCCTGAACTGGACCATAAATGAGCTAGATAGCCCTAAGAGACAAACCTGGAGACTTTCTGCAACTTGGCATTGCAATTTAACAGGGTTTGAAGTATATCGCCTGATTCCAGGTGATTTCAGAGAGAGTTTACTATTTTCTTTACCATTAATTGGTATGTAACAAGTAGGTATCGTGGTGGGGTAGTTTACTTAAGAGTTTCGAAGTCCAGATTGGGTATTTATTTTTATCAACAAGGAGAAAGGTAATGGATGGTTTGTGCGGCAAGTCCAGTTGGTTATGGAACAAGAGTCTCTATAGGGTGGTAACATTTCTGAAGAAATGTTGCTGTTTGCAGAGTATTTTTTTATTTTTTATTTGAGGGGGTGAACAAAGCATTAAGATATCGAAGATTATTATTTAGTGTTCAAAACACACCATTGTTGTATTATTCATACAATTAAAATTGGTTGATGCAGGGCAGACTGAAAAAGTGGGCAAAGGGGGATGCAGGGTGAACTGGAGTGATGAGTATGTGATTCCTGAACATAATTTCATTTATACTATGATGTATTTTCAAATACTTTGGCATCGAAATAAAGCTTCATAATTTATTTGTACTGCAGATAAGGATTCTTTGACGCGCTGAATAGACGAAGTGAGGCATGGGGTGCGACATACAGTTTAGTTGTGATTTCCATCATTTGGTCATTTGTAATGCATTCCTTATCTAAACTCCCTCTATGGTAACTGTAATGTGTACATCAGTATCTCTGTGTGTGATGGACTGTACAACCGAATCAACTAGCAATAAAAACAAATACATTTTCATGTTTTTACTCACTTTGCTGTTTACCAGGTTTGGATGATTTTTCTAGAATGAATGTTGAAGAATCATCATTGTCATCTTCTGCAACTGTTGGAGGTGCAACAACAAACAGGTTAATATACTGACATATGTTTCATGCCTCTGCATTCCATAATGTACTCAAGAAAATACATTCAAAGTATCTGATATCTATGCGCAAATGGATCTCTGTGACCTTTTACATCATGACCTATTGTGGATGCCATGGTTGTTTTAGTTTGAAAGTGACTTAGGCTGGATCTGCCGAGGGCTCTGGCATATGTGTTGTTTTGTTCCTGGTATGTGTATATTTAGTGGTAATTTATTAATTTTAATTGTTGTGTTTTGTTGAGGGCCTTTCCGTGACCTAGGGAGCACATCATAGTGCTTTCAATGAACCTGGTAATGAATTGCTGAATGTCAACAGTGGTTCTAGCAGACATACTGTGAGTTCTTGGTTGCAGGGGTGTACGATTAGGTGCAGCAATAGAATTCATGCTGTTATGATTCAATTGCTGCCAGATAGTGATTTTGGTTATGTACATGCAGTATGTTTTGTGACTTGTTCACCTGCAGTGAATAAATATGATACATTAGAGAGCCCTACCACTGAAGGCTTTGGCAGAGGTTGGGGAGGAAATTTAGGGCACAATTCATGGAATCCAGCGCAGAACGGGCTCAAGCGTCTCGTGCATAGAGGGAGCGCGAGCCACGGCTGCACCAGGCGCAGCGCAAAACAGAATTTTCGCGCACCGCGTATTCATGGATTTCGCAAACAATTACCAGCTGTGGTGCAGTGAACATCCAGCAGCGTCAGTTACATCCCCAACACCGCCCCTTGCGCAGGAAAAAGCCAGTGAAATGTCCAATACAGCACAAAGGCCCTGCGCTATCCTTGGCCGAGCACACAGCCCCCCTGCATCATAATCCCATGAAAGATCAGAGCGTACCCCGGTTGCGGCAGTCAAATCGCATGAAAAGTGCCTCGCGTACCCCTGTGAAATCACATACCCCACTCACGCCAGTCAAATCGCGTGAAAAGGGCCTTGCGTACCCTCGCAAAATCGCATACCCGCTTGCGCCAGCCAAATCACATGGAAAGGGCTGCGTGTGTGGTGACGGGTGTTGGGGGGTCCCATGTGGTGTGGGCTGCCTGCAGGGCATGGCCAGGGGTGTAGGAGGTCCTCTGTGGTGTGAGCTGCCTGTGGGGCATGGCTATGGGTGTTGGGGGTCTCTTGTGGTGTGGGCTGCCTGTGGGGCACGGGTGTAGGGGGTTCCCCTGTGTTGTGGGCTGCCTGCGGGGCATGGTCATGGGTGTTGTGGGTTCCCCTGTGGTGTGGGCTGCCTACGGGGTATGGTCACGGGTGATGGGCTGCCTGCGGGGCATGGTCATGGGTGTTGAGGGGTCCCTTGTGGTGTGGGCTGCCTGTGGGGCATGGCCACAGGTATAGGGGGGTCCCCTGTGGTGTTGGCTGCCTGTGGGGCATGGTCATGGGTGTTGGGGGGCCCTTGTGGTGTGGGCTGCCTGCGGGGCATGGCCACGGGTGTAGGGGGGGGTCCCCTGTGGAGTGGTCTGCCTGCGGGGCATGATCATGGGTGTTGGGGGGTCCCTTGTGGTGTGGGCTGCCTGCAGGGCATGAGAACGGGTGTAGGGGGGGTCCCCTGTGCTGTGGGCTGCCTGCAGGGCATGGTCATAGGTGTTGTGGGGTCCCTTGTGGTGTGGGCTGCCTGCAGGATATGAGAACGGGTGTAGGGGGGGTCCCCTGTGCTGTGGGCTGCCTGCAGGGCATGGTCATAGGTTTTGTGGGGTCCCTTGTGGTGTGGCCTGCCTGCGAGGTATGGTCACGGTTGATGGGCTGCCGGCAGGGCATGGTCATGGGTGTAGGGGGGTCCCCTGTGGTGTGGGCTGCATGCAGGGCATGGGTACGAGTGTTGAGGGGTCCCTTGTGGTGTGGGCTGCCTGCGGGGCATGGGCACGGGTGTTGGGGGTTCCCTTGTGGTGTGGGCTGCAGTCGTACACGTGCCCTGCTGGAAGGCACCTGCACAACTTCCATTGCCAGTGGTCTTGTTGCTTGGGTGACCACCTCTGCTGAACTTCCGACTCCTGACTGTGGCAGGGATGTGATCTCCACCAGACTGGCCGCGGTGGCTGGGACAGATCCACAGGGGACCCTGGTGGCATCTGAGCCGGAAGATGGCAGGGAGGACGACTGGCGCATAGTGGAGGAAGAGGAGGAGGGGGTCACAGCAGGGCCCAGCACATGTAGCAAACACGCGACAATGAGCTGTGCTAGCCGGTTCAGATTGCGACAGACCTCTTCATGATGACGTGTATGGTCCCGCCAGGAACCACGCACGTCATCACGAATGACGGTTGTGCGTATCGAGACACTGACTAGCACGGGCTCAATCCTGTCATGGGTTGCCTGGTACGCAGGTAGAGGAAGGTCAGTTGACGTGGACTCCTCCTCTACCTGTGGAACGGCCTGGACTGAGGCATGCCTGCAGGTGCACACTGATGCAGTTGCAGGATCAGGGACAGGATTAGGCACAGGCCCCTCCGCGGTGACCTGCGCTGCCTCCTGCCCCTGGACTGCAACAATTGCACATGTGGCATCACCCCCTCCAGGCCCCATGTGCTGTTCTGATGCGGCCTCCTCCACCTCCTCGTCCACCACCAACCTGGATGACTCCGAGCCCTATTTCGCATTTGATTGCCCCTGTCGGGGCTCACCCGTCCCACCCGCTGCTGGGGAGCCCACGTCCAATTTTACCTTCTAGGGCCTCCCCTCAGCAGCTATGGCCTTTCTTGCGGCCGTGGCACCTGTCTCTTCACTCCCGATGTAGGCATTCCCGCCATGTTGCTCCACAGCGCCGTCTCTGCCCTCTTCCTCCATCGCTGCTGTTGGTAGAGAGACATTGAACACGAGTATCAGTGCACCGAACAAATGTCTACTAGACACAAAGCAAATGCACATGAGTGGCACTGTCAAACGTCATTACCATCATCACCCTCCACAACACACTGGTCAGTGCAAGCAACACACATGCACAAACAAGCATGTCACGTGCAATAGACATTCGCGTCCATGTCCAAGGCATTGCGGGAACATCAGAAGATGGGCTGAACCTCACATGCATCATGGTACATGCACATCACATGCAAACACATCACCGGACAGTCATGCATCAGGCCATGTAGACCTCCCGTCACAGTGCACTCATGGACAACTGGCCCGCATCAGTCATGTGTCATGCATCCATGGTGTTGGCCAGTCACACACTCACTACTCAGACACACGCACATGTACACCATGCATGTCCATGAAGGTGACATAAGCATCCATGTCTCACGCCCCTCGCATGGCCAAGTCCAGACACAGGCACGCAAACATGTGTGCGTCATCACATGCTGGTGCACATCATGCATTGCAACACAGACGCCATTGATGTGGAACACGCTTGACTGGACTCGCATGCAGCAATGTCACGGACATGCACACAGACATCCGTACATGTGACATGCAGACATGAGGCCAAGGTGCACACTCCAGCCACACCTCAACATGCACTACACTGGACAAGAACCCATGGACACTTACTACTCGACCCCGGACGGGGCTGCAACTCTAGGACCTGGGTGTGCAGCGCTGGGCGTATACGCTTCAGGACTCTCATTTCATTGTTGCTCTTTCGGCCCCCGCGCCCCACTCCATCACCAGCCGCAATGAGGCGCCGGGCCTTGCTGAGGGTCCTGGACCTGAAGTCCTCCCAGCATTTCAGGACATGTTTGAAGTAGTGGGGTGCCACCCCTTCTGCGTTGATGGCACCCACGATGTCCACCCATATCCTACTCCATCCTTCATTGTCGAGTCGCGATGGTCCAGGGAAGAGGGCATCATAATGCCCTCAGGACTTGCTCCACCAGGATGCCAACTTCGTTGGGAGTGAAGATGGCAGCCCTCTGTCTCTCTGTCGGGGGGTTGCCACTTGCCCCAGATGTTGCTTGGCCTGACATGGCAACCCCCGAGGCAGGTGTGGGTGGGCAACTCGTCCTGGAGCTCGGCTGTGGAGCGATGGAACAGCAGTCGGGAGTCTTCTGTGTAAGCAGAGGTGGTCTCAGCAACAGGATCACTGGCAATGGCTTCTGTGCAGGCACCAAATTGCAGGGCACATAGGCAGCAGGCACACTGAGTGGGCTGGCAGCAGCAGATGGCTCGTAGGAGGCAGCTTGGGCGTAGGGTGCAGGAAAATGGCTAGGTGGGCAGGAGCGTGGTCTTCCGTGGGTTTTTGCGTGGCCGGTCTGATCCAGAGTGACTCCGCACGTGCAAAACAGCGTGTTAGCGTGGAATCTGAGGAAAGGCCATTAGCACGTAAGCGCATAAGTTACGTGATGTGCGTGGGCGTTGCCGTTCAGTATGGGTTAAAGGTCCACGTAGGACACCATTCCGCTGTATGTGCTTTTCGTGGGGACTGAAGCGTGATATTCTGCTCTTTTTTGGGTTCACACGCAATATCTTCACTACGGTTGCAGTTCATACTTCTTGTTTTGGCAGGAGAGTTGCCTACGCATGTGTGTTTTTCTTCTTTATTCAAGGCAGACGGTGAGTCGCGCATGCTTTTTTTCCCACTGTGGTTGCCCGTGTGTGTCGCATACCCCATTTTCGAGGTCAGAGTAGCCTGCATGTTCCACGCATTGCCACTTGCCCCAGATGTTGCTTGGTCTGACATGGCAACCCCCGAGGCAGGTGTGGGTGGGGCAACTGGGTCCTGGGGCTGGGCTTTAGAGCGTTGAAACAGCAGTCGGGAGTCTTCTGTGTAAGCAGAGGTGGTCTCAGCAACAGGATCACTGGCAATGGCTTCTATGCAGGCACGAAATTGCAGGGTACATAGGCAGCAGGCCCACTGAGTGGGCTGGCAGCACCAGATGGCTCGTAGAAGGCAGCTTGGGTGTAGGGGGCACGAAAATGACATGGTCTTCCGTGTGTTTTCACGTGGCCAGTCTGATCCAGAGTGACTCCGCACGTGCAGAAACAGCGCATTAGCATGGAATCCGAGGAAAGGCCATTAGCATGTAAGTTATGTGACGTGCGTGGGTGTTGCCTTTCAGTACGGGTTAAAGGTCCGCATAGGACATCCATTTCGCTGTACGTGCTTTTCGTGGGGACCGACGCGTGATAATCTGCTCTTTTGTGGGTTCACACGCAATATTTTCACTACGGTTGCAGTTCATACTTCTTGTTTTGGCAGGTGAGTTGCCTACGCATGTGTGTTTTTCTTCTTTATTCAAGGCAGCCGGTGAGTCACGCATGCTTTTTTCCCCCACTGTGGTTGCCCCTGTGTGTCGCGTACCCCATTTTTGAGGTCAGAGTAGCCTGCCTGTTCCACACGTATGCATTTTCGGTGTTCCAGGGTGCCACGGGGTACTGCAGGACGTTAATTCCATGCACGTAGGCCACCGAGGGGTCGCGTGCACTTTTTTTGTTTTTGGGATGCCTGAGCGTTGCGTGACCCGTCATTTTTCCCCAGCGGTCACAGACAGCCTCGCAGGAGCACAAGGGTACGTTTACCATCACGTTCTCTGCCCCCTAAAACCCAATTGCACAGGACAGCATTGCCACCGCCCCCCAAACGGGTCAGGGAGATGCAGCTGCTGCAGTCATCCCCAGCGCCCGTCTGACCGACAGGCAGTGTCATCTGCTGTCAAGGGCCCCCAGGTTGTGGAAGCTGCAGGTGCAGCTGCGGCTACCACCACCCAGGCTCGGGGTCAGCCAGCACGGGCTGCATTGTCACAGGATGACTCCCAGGCAGATTTCCAGGTCAGGAAGGCGAAGGCACGTGTGGGTAAGGTTGCTGTGACCAAGCCACGTGTATCTGGGGCAGTGATGACATCTGCTTCCCCGAGCAGCCAGGTGGTGGAAGCTGCAGGGGCAGATGCAGCCAACACCACCCCGGCTGTGAGTCAGCCAGCTAGGACTGTTTTGGTCACGGCCCTTGGCAAAGAGGCAGTCGTGGCGCTGGGTCCTAGTGACAGCACCCAGCAGCCAATGCCTCCAGTCAGACCTTCCGTTGTCTTGCCATTGCCTGCTAACATTGGCCAGTCCACCTGCGCTCCTGCCCCTACTGACCTGAGGGGCAGAAGCCACTCAGGGTCCGCACCAAATACCAAGAGGAGGAAGCGTGTTCCTGCGCAAGAGGCTAGGACCCCAGACATGGCTCAGGCCTCCGGCACGTCAAGGAAGAAGAGTTTCAATGAAGTGTAACTGGACGCACTTGTGGGCTACGTGTCGGGACACGACCACGAAATGCTGGTGACAGCAGGGTGCAAAACTATGCCTGCCCAGCGTAAGGTCCACTGGCAGTGCATCGCGGAACGTGTCGACGCAATGGGATTTGAGAAGCACACAGCTGATGATTGCTGTAAGCATTGGTCTGACCTCCGACGCCGAGCAAAAAACAAGCAGGCTTCTAATTACACCTCTACACTGTTGACTGGCAGTGGGCCAGCACCAGTGGACGATGAACTCACTACGCATGAGGAGATTGCTGCAGGGTTCATCAATGAGGGTCAAATCCAAGGAGTGGGAGATATGCTGGATTATGATGCAATGTCCGGTGAGTGTTGATGCGTGTGTGTCCAGCCCATATGTATTTTACTTGGGTGATGTGTTGTGATTGACTGCCAGTTCAGGCTATGTAGCCATGACTGCCATGTGTGACCCATGCGATGCTTGACTGATACGTGCATGTTGTGATGCAGTCTGCATACAGGCCATGTGCTGCACACGGAGGCAATCCTCATCACCACACCTGCACCCTCCTTACATGCCAATCACTTGGCAGCCTCTCTAGTCCATGTTCTTGCTCCCAGACATGTTTGTGGATAGCCTGTGATGATCTTCCACTGTACACTCGGCCTATGTCGTCACATGACTGACGTCTCTGTGAGGTCACCCTGCAAGCTGGTCCTCCTCAGGGGCATGCTTCCTTACCTCTCTATCCCCCAGCAGATCACTGTCTCCATGGTACTGGTGATTCCCATGTTGGAATACTGCAACAGCCTGTTTCCAATATCTGTGGATATACACACTTCCCTCTGCAACTCTGCCAGACCTGTACTGTGTGGTACATCCTTTGTCCTTGATGCAGGGTGTCTCACTCGGACGGTGCAAATGGCACAGGCTCACAGTGGACATGAGTGTTAATTCATGGACCATGTGCATTCCCAGCAAGCCCCTATGGGTCAGTGTCATGCTATTCATTCTACTACATCTCCGGTATTTCATCCGTCTCATGGTATTTGGTCATCCCTCTCATGGTCACTCAGGGTCAGTTCCTCATCACGGCCCTTTTTGGGGTGTCCTCGTCTGTGTCAAGCGGAAGCCTCCCTCTGGTACAGCCTCCCTGCCTCTATGCAACTGGTAATGTGTCTTCTCTGTGTCTGGGTGAAATGCGAGGATTCCTCATGTGTTGTCCTTTCTGTGCTACTCTCATCTGCTGTAGTCTCAGATGACTGAGATGTTGCAATTGACACATGCCCACACTGTCTGCTACAACACAGTACTCTGATCCACCATTCTGAGCCATGCACTGCTTCCCACTGAACTTGGGGGGAGGGTGGTTACTGTATCCCTGCAACCCACTGACAACACTTTGCACATGATGACTGCACTTGCCCTTACGCTGCCATCATGACATGACATTGACATTACTGCATTTGTGATTATATTGATGGTTGAGGCGTACACATGTACTGCACTGCACCCACACACTTCTGAGCCCTGTTTCACCCTTCTACATGCCTATTCACTTGTGTGATGTTGTCAAAGTGACCTAGCATTCATGTATTCATGTGCCTTCCTTCACTGTATTTCAACACACTAGCATTGTTGCATCCTGTGACACATGTGTCCTTTTTGTCGTAGTGATTTGCATGTACAGTATGGTGACATGCATTTTACATGTGTCACGGACAGTACTCTTTAACTTCCATCTGGGGCTGGTTGACAGTTCATGGCTATGCTACATGACATCTGTTTGTTGGCATCTGTCATTTTTGTGTAAGGTCTATGACAGGCAGAAGCTTGGGTGTGATGCACGTGCTATGCAACATGCAGTACATGTTTTGGCTTCACATTTGACATACATCCTTGTCTGCTATCAGGGTCCCCTTCCATTTCATTGCCACTGCGTGCATGCCGGAGTTTGTGTCATGTGTGACATGGCTGCTTCATATGTTGGCTGTCAACATTGTGATGCCTATATATGTGGTATATGCTGTTGACATGTGTGCTCATGTGTTCTTTTGTTTTTTTGCAGGTGATGAGGCACTGGGAGCAGAGGAGGAGGAGGAAATGGCAGAGAGGGCGGAGGGTTCAGAGCACCAACCAGGCACCAGTGGAGGGAGTGGTGTGGTAGCCCATGCACATCCATTGGTGCTCTAGATCATCCTGTCAAGGGCTGGCTCTGGGTACACCTCTGAGGATCTCTGTGCCTCTGATGCCGAATCGGATATCGATCCATCCATGCCGTCAAAGATCAGTGATTCTGCAGTGGATGCTGTTCTGCCCGATACACCTGCAGTGGGGGTATACCCCTCAAGGGGCCAGTCAGTGTTGGTATGTCCGCCTGTGGAGGTTACGGATGCAGAGCCATGCTCCTGTTCCTGGGGAAGCAGATCAACGGAGGAATGCAGCCCTGCGGTCACAGGCAGCGCCAACGCAGCAAGGACCAGGTCTCCTTGGGCCCAACAGGTGTGCTGTCCGGCAACACGGTGGCCGTGCACCACCGGGGAACACTGTGTGGGAGATTTCAATGTAATCCATTGCACAGCAACAGGGGGCATCATGTGAGATGATGGTTCAGGGCGTGGCACGTGTGGCTGATTCCATTCTCCCCCCTGAAAGGCAGGTGGAGCTCAAGAAGCAGGCAACGTGGACCACGTGCCGTTCACACAGGCTGGACACGTTGGCCGCCTACAGGGACCGACAGGCTGAACTGGAGGCTCTGCGCACAGCCATTGCTGCTGAGGCAGAGGCCCACAGGGAAGCCCTGAGGGAAGAGAACATCTCCCTCAGAACTACTCTGGCTACACTTTTGATAAGCCAGGGTACACGGGCGGAACAGGGATGGAGCAGCTGGAACACACCATCTCGGCTCTGAACTCCATGCAAGTGTAATCCGGAGACCCCCGGCCGGCCCATGGAGCCGGAATTTGCTCCGAAGTACTTTAAGACGAGATAGCTGCACCCTTGAGATGGATGGGGATGCAGATGTATTACTCCAACATCAATCAATAAGGACAACTCAATGGTTTGGCAAAGGGAGTCTGTTTAATGATAAGTACAAAAAACGGGGAGTCATGGAAATCAGCAGTGATGCGATCGTCCTTCTCGCTTCAACTCCAATGAACTTAATAAAAATAGCATTTATACTGAAAACTAGTCATAATTGACTTACAACACTCAAATGTTAACATGCAATTCTATTGGTTAGGAAAAGGTAACTTTAATATAGGTCCTATATCTGCATATGGTAACAGAGTGAGGGGATTGGGTAAACACTGTCAGGTGGCCGTCTAAGCCCTTCCTTCAAAGATGACTACTGTAGACGTCACTAAAAATACGACGTCCCATTGGTTCTACTAACTATAGGACCCTACATTATGTGGTCCATTGTCATTGGGTTGGCACCAACCCCATGCATACATTTCCACTTTGCTTAGCAGCACGCAGAATGGTCAGCCAGGTGCAGGGTGCCCCCTAGTTACCCGGCCTTTCTCCAATTAAGGTTACAATCAATCATTGCTTCAGCAACTATGTGTCAATTATTTTACTGTGGTTGGCCTCGAAACTGCATCTTCTGTCTGGGAAAGTTCTGATATCTCTGCCTGGGCAGATGCCAAGCGTAGGTGTGAACCCGTGCTTCTCCTCGCTCGGCTGGTCACGTGCTTCCCACACCATGAATTTGTCTAGGTTCTCTCAATTTGTGCATTTGATTCTTATTCAGCTTGTCACCTGCCTACGCCTCCTTATCCTGACCTTTCAGAGACAGGATATTCTGTTCTTAAGTTTCAATTGTATGTAGCTACTGTTCATTCCTTCTATTGGTATGATCTTGGCTCTCCTGGCGCGAGTAGCATCTGCCGAGTTTCGATTCAGCCGTCTCTTCCAGTTTTGCTAGAATATGAATCTCTGCTCATTCGGCCTTTAGTAACCTGGGTTGATTCTGCTTCATTTGCAAAGTGGAATAACACTTATAATACTGTGCTTTGTTTTGAGGTAGATTATGTATAATGGTGCTTGCCGCACTATTCTTCTACTTAGAATTGCAAGCCGTATTGTTTTCTTAGCTTTCTTTTGGTTCCAAGCACATGTACAGGTGTTAGCTGGTTGAATACCTTCATTATGTTTACAGTTTAAGCTTCTTTGTATTTTAACATCGTTCTCCCCTTTTAGGTTCATGATATCCTTATTCATGGCGTTTCGTCTCTGAGTGTCATTCTTGGGTTGTCATTTCTTCTATTTGTACGTCAGTCCGGGTCCTCGCGATGTCACCATTCGTCACCATTCGTCTTCCATTGAGTCCTTTTTGGTTTCCTCCGGGACTGTACTTAGGCAATCTTCATTTCGTCTCATTTGCTGGTAAGCTTTCCTTAATGGATACCTTACTGTCCATGGTTTTCTTGGTATCGGTACTTCAATAGGTGTTGCTCTCTTAATAGGTACTGGGCAGAGCCCTACTGCGGCTCTCTGCTAATTTCTCTGCTCATCATATGTCACATATTTTGGTGTGAACGTTCCTGGTACTTCAAAATGGGCGACTGGAGTGCAGGCTTTATTTGGGACCTCCTCTACACAAGCCGTGAGGAGGTCCGACTGTCACGTGAGACCTTGCAGGAGGAACTCCGTGCTATAGGTGAGGTGCTGCATGTGGACCTCTGTGCCATCTTCCTGCAGGAGCAGGCTTACCAGACCTGCATGCTTGCTGCCATGGAGGGGCATGCCGAGGCTATGCATGGGTAGGCACCTTTACCACGCACACCTCCTGATATTCAACCAGAGGGTGACGACAGCGATGATGATTCTCTCACTATGGCCTAGCCGTGCAGAACATTAGTCCATGGAGGATTTTTAGCTCAACATCAACGCATGTGGGTGTTGAGGTGCACCCTAAACCTCCTCCCTCCTTGGTGCCCCCCTCCCCCTGGTCGACCATGGGCATTTTTATTTTATTTTTCCTTTTTTGGTCTATTGTGCATTCATGTGACAGTGTGTGGCTTTGTGTGGCAGCCAAAGGCATCCACTGTGTGTTCCGGCTGGGCCCATACAGACTTGTCTTATGTTGGTGTTTGTGGCTTGGGGTCCGGACACATATGCCACTCCTGCTGCCCCTTTCCACGGGCTCCCAAGGATGGTACTGTGTGACAGTAATTTACACAGTGGCATTGGGCTTCCATCATATCTGTGGCCAGTGTGAAGTCCAACCTGTGTAAACACCCCTAGTGGGGATTCATGATGGGTTCTCCAGTGCATGGTTGGCCTGCATTTTGGTTTGTATATTGTTAAATGTGCATGTTTTCATGTTGCTTATTCATGTATTGCCTTTCATGTCTACACTGTTGATGCACTTCATGCTGTATGCAGTAGCATGCCCCCTTTAGCTGTCAGAGACACACTCAAGTTGGAAGGGGGCCGGGTGGTGGCAATGTCACATTGAGACACTTGTGCTATAGTGATTGGTCACTGTCTGACATTGTCACTGTTGGGTCCTGTGTTCATGATATGTTAGGCTGGTGAATAGATAGTCCTGTGTTGGGTTTGCTTTTGATGTGTCAGGGGATTGGCGTGGTTTTTGGGTCGCAGAGAAGTCTGTGACGGAGAAGTTCTAATGAGAAATGTACGTAACACTGAAGGTTCATACATTTCCCATGAAAACATGCATTGAATACCCCTACAATCCCACACCACCACCCACACCCATAACACACACACAACACACCCCCACACCCACCCCCAACACCACCCCAACATACCCCAGCACACACCCTACTTACCTTCTGAGACATGCTGTGTCGTTGCAGCGCCTGTTCCCTTTCACTTCTGTGATCGGGAACTGGTGCCATAGGCTCCTTTTTATTTACTTTTTTTGGGCAGGGGTATCCACCCCGCAACCCTCCCTCACTATACTGTGTAGTGTAGTGAGCAGGGATTTGCCGGTGACACCCCCGCAGCACCCACATTTTGTTTTTTTGATTTTTTAATTACCTGAAATGCATGCCACCAGAGGTTCAAACTTTGGGTGTTCGAACCTTTGGTGGCATGCATTTACGTCCTTTTAGTATAGGGCGGACATTATTGGTCAGTCATTTTATCAGATTACGTGTCAAAGGGAATTGTCTTTGGCTTGTTTCCATTTGTCACGGTGGACTTTGTGTCAGTTGTGTCATGTGTTGTGCACTTATTTTGGAGTTTTCACATTGCATGCCATGGCATGGTGTGTCGGGCGGGTGACATGGAGTTTGAGTGTTTAGGTAACATACCAGGGTTTGGATGTGCTGGTATGCATGGGGGTGGTGGATAATGCACCGTGCATTTGTGCCTTTTGGTCACACGGGATAGTTTGTATTTAAGTAGCTAGGGATGCACACAATGTAGCTCTTCCAAGGACACATGCTCAGGGTCGTAAGGTTGTGACAGTTGACTGTCCATTTGTCATCATCGATAGTGACCTGGGATGTGCCAGGCCTGTGTGCACTCCGCAAGGTTGGGATTTTAGGTGAAAAATTAAGCCACAAGCTGGGTACGGGCTGCCTTGCCACATGCCCTTTGCCCTCCCATGCGCAGTGACCGTGCGTGTGGTTGGGGCTGTGGGGCACCACCATGTCCAGCGATACGCCCCGCCGTGTTGCAATGTTGTGCAGGACACATGCTGCCATAATGATCCTGCACATTACTGGGGATGTATATAGTAGCTGTCCACCAGAGCTGTCAAGGGAGAGGAAACGTGACTTGAGCACTCCGAATGTGCGCTCCACTATGCCCCTGGTTGCAATATGGGCTGCGTTGTATTTTACCTGGGGTGGTGTGGTGGAGTTCCGTATTGGCGTCATCATGTAGGTGCTTGTTAGGGAGAATTCTCATTTAATGGCTAATTTCCCTTACCTAGTGAGTCCCTCAGCAGCTTTGCTGGACTTCTGGAGTTTATTTTTCCACTTGGTAAGACTGTACCCTTTTTTCCCACTCTTACTTGTGTTTTGCCATGTGTATTTCATCTGTTTTGTGATTGTGGACACTGGAGTACACCACTTCAGTAGCTCCCTTCTTTTGTGTGTTACACAGCACCTTCAGTGCAGTGACACAGGGTTGTCTTTTAGACTTCCCACCAACTCTGTTTCTGAGGCTGACTACTATCCCCCAGAAAAGGGTAAAGTTGCCATTAACTTTACTTAGTCATTTAACCACAGATCCAGTACACCCCATTTTACATGGAGTACTGGAAAGGGTTAATCCTTAGCCCTTTTTATCTGTACCTCCTAGAGGATGTTTTGCTCTTTTAACATTTAGTCTTGGCTGGTGGTAGTGGTATCTACCCTAACATTTCTACAGCGATTATACTATATAAACGTGGTATTGTTTTAGGCTTTTACATTAGCCTCGAACTTAAACCCGCTTGACCAAATACTTTATCTTTTGGCTCCGGTTGGGGTTATTCGCCATTTCATTTTGTTAAAGTCTGTCTTGTGTTTTACTTTGCGCGGCAAACCAGGTTTGCCGTCGTTGTTCACTGTCTTTTGGCGGGCTTCTATCAAGAAGCCCTCCTCTAGGCGCCTGGGTGTCTAGGTGGGCTAAATGTGAGGAAGGGGTGTAGTCACCCCCTGCACAGGGTATCCTAGGAAACCCAAGTCGCACTTTGCCATGATTGGCTGAATTGGTTGTCCCTGCCGGACAACCCCCTGCTGCGTGATTGACAGCCAGGCTGTGTGAATGGGGGATTTTCGCATAAAAGGCAGGTCTCTTGGGCTAGAGGGCAGAGTCGCCACTGGAACTACAATGAACCGAAGAGAAGCAGAGAAGAAGTCGACTGCTGCAACTATCCCGTCCCGGTGAAGCCCTGCTGCAGTCCTGAGCTATCTACCCTTCGACGACCAGAGAAGATCCAGTCCGGAGTCTTCTTCCCTTGAGCTCGGTGGGGATAACCAGCTCATCTTCTACAGCCAGAGGACCCTGTTCGTGGTTGAAATCGCTGCACACTGCTGTAGTGGTCCGGATAGCCAACTGAAGAGCCTCTCCTGTTTTTAAGGAGCGCACCATTTATTCACCGTCGCTGCTGCCGGTTTCATCCCTGTGTGGTGCAGACCCCTCCAGATGTCCTCCTTCGGATCGAAGCTCCAGGAACCGAGGGTCTGCAGGAAAACTGCCAGGAACAACTGCTGTGGCACCAGCTTCTTCATTGAATAAGGTACTGTGTTCTGCTTAAGGAATTAGGGTGCCCTTTTTTAGGCTAAAAAAAGATTAGCCCTTTTCTTCGCCTCCAAGGCTTGCCCTTGTCTTCCCTCCTTCTAATAACATTAGCTTCCTCTGTTGACAATATCTAAGTACTCCTGGCTACGTTGAATCGTGAACTATCCGACTGTGTGATCCTCGACAACAGGAACCCGGTTCCGCTTGACACTGGCTCCGGCCTACTGACTTTTGAATTTCTGTCTAAGAGTGTTGTCTGGTTCTGTCTGCCTTGACAAAAGTATTGCCTATGATTTTTGCCCCCAACTCTCTCTGGGTATCTCAGGTGGCAAGTGTGTTTTTGCCCCGGTAACATTTCTTGCCGGGGATACGCCTTTCTTTAGTAAGACCGAACTGTCATTACTGTCAAAAAGTGATCGCAAGTGTATTCCCGGTAACGTCTTTTGTTTCGCAACACCGGTCCGCTAAAACACAGGGTACTTACCTTGAAGTATACCGTAAAAAGTGAATTGGTTAGTGATAGTGTATTTTACGTGTGGTTTTTGAATTAATAGAAGTGTTGTGTTTATAACAAATGGTTTAAAATAAATATACTTCTATTTTTTACCTGAAATCTTGAGTTAGTGTTTGCTTGAGTCACAGTAATTGTGGTCCCTTTGTGTAATTTCTGCTACTGCTCATATACTCTTGAGATAAGCCTGGCTGCTCCGCTACTGCTACCACTTTAACATAGTAGTACAGGCTTGTGCCAAAGGTAAAACTTGTATTGCCACCTGTAGTCTTAATTGTGTGTAGTGGTCCCTAACGGCACTGCACAGGATTCTGCCTAACACTGGTGCGGTGAGGATTTGGAAGTAGCGTGATTACACTTAGAGTGCTGCTGTTGCTTGGGTTCAACTAACCACAAGGCTAACACCACTAATTCCATTTAACTAAGAAATCATGGCAAATATGGAAAGCTACACTAAAGAGGGTCTTTTGAACTACACGGCTGAGGTTTTGAGAACGATGTGTACGGAGAGGAGTCTCTCTGGTAAAGGAAAGAAATCTGAATTGATAGCAAAGTTAATAGGAAAACAAAGTCTGGAGAGTGGGTCAAAAGGGTCTACCCTCCAGCAAATATATATACTGATGTTTCTGATTCTGAGAGTGTTAATTATTTTTAAGAAGTAGATGAGTCCTTGTTAGGAAACCCTACAGCTCCTTTGCCTGCTCAGAAAGCACAACCTCTGTCCACAGGGACCTCCACAGGTCCTTGTTAGGCAGAAACCTGTGCCCTTCCCTCTGGGACCACTGCAAAAGATTTAGGACTACAGGTGGTTGGCAGTAAACCCAATTGGTAGCAGTCTGTACCACCCAGATTTACCTGGTAGCTGTGGCTGAGCAGTCAGACTTCTCTAAAGAAGAGTTAGGCAGTATACAGAGTATTCACAATAGGTCAAAAGAACACAGTAGAACAAGCAAACACTGACCAGAGCTTGGTGTGAAAGAGATGGAACAAGTTACTTACCTGTAACTGTTGTTCTCCAGCATGGGTCTGGCATGGATTCACATGCTCATGAATATTCCCCGTCGTCAGGCTGGGAATCCTCGGTAAAGAAAAAACCAGTATCAGTTTCGTTTCTGATCTGTCTTTCGTAGTAATAACCAATCACTGGTCTCTGCGTCATACTGACCACAGCCAATGACTGCCCTCTACCTAAGCACCGCCTCTGGCAGGCATCTTCAGATTTGGAAGCACGTGAAGTGGCAGTATGACCAAGTGAAGAGCCGCAGAGGGGTAGGAGGGAGGGTTCGCATGTGAATCCATGCCAGACCCATGCTGGAGAACAACAGTTACAGGTAAGTAACTTGTTCCTTCTCCAGCATGGGGTCTGGCATGGATTCACATGCTCATGAATAAAGAATACATAGCAGTACACACATGCACAACCACGGGAGGTGGCAAAGGCTCAACATTAAGCAGTACATCAAACTCAACATTAAGCATCTTACCTCCTCACCAGGCTCACCTCAGGCGAACAGGTTGCGCAGCACTGCTTGGCCGACCCTGGACTCCTCCCTGGAATCCCGATCGACGCAGTAGAATTTCGTGAAGGTGTGCGTCGACCTCCACGTAGCAGCCCTGCATATGTCCAGCAGGGGCACACCAGAAAGGAACGCCGTGGTAGCTGCGATCGCTCTGGTGGAATGGGCTCTCGGACGGCCAGGCAGTGGTCGGTTTGCCAACCGATGACAGTACATGATACAGCCGGAGAGCCATCTGGAAATGGAAGCCTTCGAGAGAGCCTTCCCCTGATTGACAGGTCCAAAGTTCACAAAGAGTTGTGACGTCTTCCGAAAACACTTTGTGCGGTCCACGTAGAACTTCAGCGCTCTAGCCACATCCAGCGAGTGCAAAGTCCTCTCAGCCGGCGACGAAGGCGACGGGAAGAACACAGGCAACACCAAGGGTTCGTTGAGATGGAAGTCCGACGGTACCTTGGGCATGAAGGAGGGGTGCGTCCTGAGCACTACCCTCATGTCGTGAAAAGTCAAGTACGGGGCCTTGCAGGAAAGGGCCTGGATCTCTCCCACCTGTCGTGCGGAGGTGATGGCCACAAGAAACGCTGTTTTCCACGACAGAAACTTCAACGGGGCCGAGTGCAGAGGCTCGAACGGAGGTCCCATGAGCTTGGTCAGCACCACGTTGAGCTCCCACGCCGGGGCCGGAGCCTTCACCGGCGGGAACGATCTGAACAGTCCCTTCATGAACTCTTTCACCAGACGATGAGACCACAAGGACGTCCGGCCCGTGGTTCTGGTGTATCGGGAGATCGCAGCAAGATGAATCTTGATGGACGCGTGTGCCAGTCCAGCTTTGGCCAGCGTCAGCAGGTACGGCAGTACCTGGGGAGCCGTAATCCGTAGAGGGCTAATCTTCTGTGCGTGGCACCAGACAGAAAACCTCTTCCATTTGTGTCCGTAGCATTTAAGAGTCGAGGACGCCCTGGCCTTTGCAAGAACCTCTCTGCAGTCGGCCGGTATGTCGTATCCTCCAAACTCTAGCGCTGCAGGAGCCAGGCCTGCAAGTTTAGCGATTTCGGGTCATGGTGGAGGATGGCGCCTCCTTCCCTGGAGAGTAGATCCGCGTCCACCGGCAGCTTGATTGGCGGGGACGCTGACAAGTCCAGAAGGTCCGGGAATCATATCTGCCTCGGCCACGCAGGTGCGACGAGGATCATCCTGCACCGTGACCTCTTGAGCTGGTTGACGAGCCGGATTAGCAGTGGCAAAGGAGGGAACGCGTAGAGGAACAGGCCCTCCCAGGGGAACGAGAAAGCATCGCCCATGCTCCTCGCCTGGGGAAACCTGCTGGCGAACCTCCGGCACTTGGAGTTCGTCGCCGTCGCGAACAGGTCGATCTGGGGTGTGCCCCACCGTTGGAAGAGGCGATCCACTAGATCCTGCCGTAGTTCCCACTCGTGGCACGAGCGCAGCTCCCTGCTGAGTGAGTCGGCGATGGTGTTTTTTATCCCTGCCAGATGAAACGGCACCAGAAACATCCTTTGGGCGACGGCCCAATGCCACAGGTCCTGCGCCTCCTTGGACAGTGCTGGGGACCTGGTTCCGCCCTGTTTCCTGATGTAAAACATGGTGGTGGTGTTGTCGGTGAAGATCCTCACCACCTTGCCCTTGAGGGACGGAAGGAAGGACCTGAGGGCCCAGAACACTGCACGGAGCTCCAGGACGTTGATATGGAGGGACTTCTCCGTCGGGAGCCAAAGGCCTCTCGCGTGCAGATTTTCGGTGTGCGCTCCCCACCCTTCCAGGGAGGCATCCGTGGTCACTGTCTCCTGGTGGTCTGGGGTCTGGAAGTCCATGCCCGCCGTCAGATGCGCGCGGTTGCCCCACCACCGGACCGCTCGGCGGAAACTCTCGTCGAGTGTGATCCTCTCCTCGAAGCCGCCCGTCGTTTGGATCCAGCGCGCGTCTAGGAACTCCTGCAACGGGCGCATCCGGAGCCTGCACATGGGAATGAGGTAGATGCAAGAAGACATCATTCCGAGGAGGGACTTGATGGACCTCACCTTGGCCGCGTCGGAAACCAACATCCGCTGTACCTTGCCCAGGATGGACCTGGTCCTTTCCTCCGACGGGGAGGCCAGAAGGGACACTGTGTCGAGCTTCGCTCCCAGAAACAGTGCGTTTTGCGCGGGTACCAGGTGGGACTTGGCGTAGTTCACGGAGAATCCCAGGTCCGTGAGAAGTTGGACGGTCCTTGCCGTGTGCTCCACGGCGAGCTCCCTCGTCTTGGCTCGGATGAGCCAGTCGTCCAGGTAGGGGTAGACGTGGATCCCCTCGCGGCGCAGCTGCGCCGCCACCAGTGCAAGGCACTTGGTGAATACCCTGGGTGCCGACCGTAGTCCGAAGGGGAGGGCTTTGAACTGGTAGTGACGCCCTTGGACCACAAACCTGAGGAATTTTCGGTGCCCCTTTAGGATGGGAATATGGAAGTAGGCATCCTCCAAATCCAACGACGACAGGAAGTCTCCTTCCTCCAGCTGACCCAGGACGTGCTGGAGGGTGACCATCCGGAACTTCTGCGCCTTGATGAACTTGTTCAGACGTCGCAGGTCTAGGATGGGGCGCCATCCTCCCGTCTTCTTCCTCACGAGGAAGTATCTCGAGTAAACTCCGGAGCCCCGAAGCCTCTTTGGGACGAGTTCGATGGCGCCCTTCCTGAGCATCGCCTTTACCTCCAGGAGAAGCTGAGGGACGTGAAGCTCTTTCCTGGCCACGGGGGGGACGCGCGGGCACCTTCTTTGAAACTCGAGCGCGTGGCCCCGGGCTAAGGCGTCCAGCACCCAACGGTCGGTGGAGATGGACTCCCACACGCTGACGAAGCTCGCCAGCCGGTCTCCCACCGGGGTGCTTCGGTGGGGGCCCGACCCCACGGCCGGTTCAATCCTGTTTCGACGAGGCTTTGCCGCCTTGACCTCCTTGGCGGCGACGGCGGGGTCTGCCAGACTTGCCTCGTCCTCTGTAGGCCTCCTGAGACGACGAGCGGGCCGCTTGACGGTAGGTGGAGAAACCGCCGCCGGAACCTTTGGAGGCGCCCTTGCCTCCGCTGCTCCGAAAGGGCGTCCGTCGTTGCTGCAGAACCCCAAGGGCCCGGGCCGTCTCAGTGTCCGCTTTAATGGCCTGAAGGGAATCGTCCACTGTTTTCCCAAACAGGTTGTTCCCATCGAACGGCATGTCCAGGACTCTGGTCTGTACGTCTTGACGGAAGTCCGTAGCCTTGAGCCATCCACGCCGCCTAAGGCACACGCCGTTGCCCAACTGGCGAAACCCAGTGCCGGCGATGTCCGTCGCAATAGTGATGGCGTGGTCCGACGCCACCTCACCTTCCTGTAGGATCTCCAGGGCATCCGCCCTCTTGTCGTCCGGTAGGAAGTCCAGCAGGGGAGCCAGTTTGTACCATAGCTCCCTGTCGTAGCGGGCCACGATAGCCAAGGCGTTGGCCGCTTTAATCGTCGTCGCTGCAGACGAGATGACCCTGCGTCCCATAGCGTCCAATTTCTTTCCCTCGCCGTCCGGTGGGGAAGTCGATGTGGAGGCCGCACCCCCCCCGCTTTCTTCCTGGCCGCCGCGGAGACGACGGAGTCCGGGGTAGGCTGCGCCCGGAGGCACAGGGGGGCCGCGTCCGGGACCCGGTACTTCTTCTCGTACCGGTCTCTTCTAGCTGGCGTCGTGGAAGGGTTCTTGAGGAGGGCGAGGCCCTCATCCCAAATGTCGTCCAGTAGAGGCACCGCGAGGACCGTCTTCCTCTTGGCCTCGCGCCGTTGATAAAGGAATCCTTCCTTTTTCTTCTCCTCAGGGCAGAGTTGGAAAAGCTCGGATGCCCTGGCGATCATGGAGTGGAACGATCCAATCTCGTCGGGCGGAGAAGCCCTGGTGGGAGGTGACGACGGTAGATCCTCGTCGTATACCTCGTCGTCCGTACCCATCGCTGCCGTGTCAGTCCCCGTATCATCCCCTCGGGTGGACGGGGAGGAGGGCTGGACGGGGCGCGACGGCTGAAAAGGAGGTGGAGGGTGAATCCTTCTTTTCTTGGGCGGGGGAACACCAGAAGGTCCTGGTTCAGGATCCCCCGACGGGAGAGGTTCCTCCGTCGGCAACGGTAGTCTCGTCCTTATCTCTGAGCATAAGGACTGTATAGCCAACAAAAAGGCCGCCGAGTTGTCTTGCGGCGCTGGCAGTGGGGAATCCGACGGGCGATAAGGGGCCCCGTCGGCACCCTCGACGATGTCGTCGTCACCTGCGTCGGGATCCATCCCGACGGGCCGGTCTTCTTCCACGCCAAGGCCGTGGCTTAAGACCTCGATCAGCTCTTCCTCCGAGGTTGAGGCCGAATCTACGACGACGCCCTGCCCCCCCTTTTTCTTCCCCGCCGGGGATTTCACGGGGGTCCTATCGATGGGCACAAAAGAGGACTCCCTCCGAGGTGGCAGGGAGACTCTGAGCCCCGAGGTCGCCACCACTGGTGTAGCCTCCACAGGCTGAGCCAGGGCCGCCGCGACAGTATCGATAGAGGGCTTGGCCGGATGGATTAAGGCCTTCACCACCTTAGGTGCGCTCACCGCCTTATCCTTGAGGGGGGGGACACTGCCTCGCTCCCCTTCCGATGGGGCCTTCGAGCTCGACCGGGGCCTCTCCAGGAGCTTCGCCGGGTGCTCGCCCTTCCTCTTACTCGACCCAGAGCGTTGGCTCGTGGCTGAAGGTGCCGGGGAGGGTGCGCCCTGCCTGGCGCCCGTAGAGCCCGACCGTTCGGCGCTCCCGGTGCCAGCGGACTCGCGGTGCTTGGCCTTGTGTTGGACCCCCGTCGCCGGGGCGTCCTCAAAGGTCTTAGAAGACCGTTTGGATTTCTTCCTCTTCTTCTCGCCTGACGGGCTCTTCCCTTCCAGCCAGTTGGCGAGACGTTGATGGCGGTCCTTCATGGTCCGCTCCGACATATTGCCGCAAAACGCACAGTCCTTCTCCACGTGCGTCTTGTCCTCATGTAAGCAGTAGAGACAAAAGGAGTGTTCGTCCTCCTTAAAGACGTTCTGCAGCTGGCATCCAGGGCAGATCCTGAACAGCTTTCCGGGCGTCGAGCTTCCTTTCTCCTGGGCCATGTCCGGGCCTGAGAAGCTTCTGGAGTCCTCCAAAAGCGTAGCTTGACGAAATCTTCACCCTTGAGGGGCGCAGACGAATCCGACACGGGTCCCCGTTGATCGGATGGAGAGTCGGTGGAGCTTGAGGCTCTTTTGACCGAAAAAACGAAGTTTTTGAGAAAAAACGTGAAAAAATAGCACTAACGCTCGAGAGCAATAGCACGAGGATCCCAACACATGAACGTGCGGTAAAAATCTGAAGATGGCTGCCAGAGGCGGTGCTTAGGTAGAGGGCAGTCATTGGCTGTGGTCAGTATGACACAGAGACCAGTGATTGGTTATTACTACGAAAGACAGATCAGAAACGAAACTGATACTGGTTTTTTCTTTACCGAGGATTCCCAGCCTGACGACGGGGAATATTCATGAGCATGTGAATCCATGCCAGACCCCATGCTGGAGAAATAATTATTTATTTAAAACCACATCTAGTAAAACACACCGGCACTAACATCAAGCAGTTCAAAAACACGGTCACTAAGATATACACTCCCTTCAACGATTAGTTAGACAAGTCTTAAGTAAAGCAACACTTATTTTCAGACAGCGGTGAGCGCTTAACGAAGAAGGCACTCCAATCAATCGGTTTACAAGGGAGAGAAAGGCAGAGCAAAGATAGAAACAGATCCCAACACTTTCGGAAGAACACAGTAGGAGAAGAAGGCAGGTTAAAACCGTAAAGTCAAAGTTAACAAGGCCGTACCGACTTTAAGAGGCTCCGGTCGAAATGTGTCCAAGGTCACACGGTTGAAAGTGCCCAAAAGTCTTGCACAAGGTTCAGAAAGAGTTGGACCAAAAGAAAGGGACCAGTTAGATGGTCAAGGCGGCCAGCCCAATCCAGAAGGTTAAGGGATTATTATTACCTTGTAGCAATCTTTAGAAAGGGAGGCCTGGCGGACAGGATACCTTAAAATGGTGAGAAGGCTCCAGCGGGGGCAGTTGTTCCTGGCAGCGGGTGCAAGTCGGTGCTTCGTCCGGAGGAAGAGAGGATCTCGTCGGGGAGGAAAGCAGGAGTCCGTTGCACTGCCAGGGAAGAAACCAGCCGCGGAGTTCTCAATTAAAAGGAGCGGTCCTTTTATTCGTGGTCCAGTGGTAAGTGGCAATCCGGTTGCCGGGGTGCTTGGCATGGGCAATTCGACCACAAGACGTCCTGGGATGCGAGAAAAGAAGGTAAACTGGTTGTGCCCACCAGTCAGGGGAAAAAGACTCTCCAGCAGGGAGATCTCCTCTGTCGTTGGGAAGTGGTGAGTCGATTCAGCAGGGCTCCACCGGTGGTGTTGTCGTAGCAGGTCGGCTCAGCTTCTCCCTCGTCGGATTTTCAGGTCGGCTCACCACTTGGGCCAATCACACAAGAGTGCGACTTGAGTTACCAAGGTAACTCAGTCCAGGGTGCCTAAACCCCCTCCCACATCCCCTGTGGTACACAGACAGAGTGGCACCACTTTTGGAGGCTTCTGTGGAGAAGCCCGCCAAAAAGTAGAACAAAGGGCTCGACCTTTGGTTTGAAGTTACAGAGGCGAACACAAACGCCATTTTAAAACAGAGTTCTGGCAGAAAATACCAACCGGGGGATTAATATTAAATAAATTACCCGGCGGTATGTCCGAGGCTATGTTAAAAAGTATTAGCCTCGAACAATGGGAAAATCCCATAGAGATATATTCGCGGTTGAATATAAAAAGTAGTATCCACTGCCACCAGCCAAAACTTGACGAGGGGGGACGGGACAGTGCCCCCTCGAATAAGAGACCCAGGGGCAATCGAATTGCCCCTACCAGTACGCCCACAATATGATGGTTTGTACTGGTTCTGTTAGTAATTTGGGACTAGTAAAGCCAATGGTGACTTTACATGCCCTGGGAGACAGTAATCAGTCCCAGGGTATGGAGTCTATGGTGGGGGGTCACTATGACACCCCGGTTTTACTGCACGGAGGGTGCTGTGTAACACATATAGAAAAAACACATGAGACCCTATGGAGTAAAGGACCCCATAGCCCATAAAACACATTAACATTCAAAGGAACACCATAAATCATGTCCAAGAGTGGGAGAAAAAGAGTCTCACTCTTGGCAGGAGAAAAAACAAACTCCAGAAATCCAGCAAAGCTGCTGGGGGACTCACTAGGTTAGGAAATTCAGCCTAAACAGAGAATTCTCCCTAACACTCCTACACTTACTCCTGAGTTTATTGCACTTGAGAAAATTAGACTTGAATTGGAAATGAAACTTATCAATGCACAAACTGCCATGAAGCACCAAGAGTTAAGGCTCAGAGAAATGGAGCTGAATCATGAGCTAGAGATGAAGAAATTGTCTGTAGAAAATGCTTCTCTCCCAGAGTCTTCTAGGTCTTCCAGCCCTAAGAGACCTCGTATGCCAAAGGAAATTATTGGTATGTATGAGACTAAACTTGATGTGTTGGATTGGTTAGCAATGTTTGAGTACACTCATGGGATTCAGGATATCTCAGGGAATCAGGTGATTCCCTGGCTTTTCTCTAGCCCCCCCCCCTGTTGCAAGTGATGCTGTAATGGAGTTGGGGAGGAGGATAAAAAGAATTATGAGTTTTTGAAGCTAGCATTAATAGCTAGATTTGGGAAGACCCATTCCCAGTATCTTAAGAGGTTTAGAACCCTCAAAAAGCATGATGGTACCCCTTGGGCTACCTGGGTGTGTGAATGTTTGAAAAACTTAGATGGTTGGGTTAAGGGTTACAAAGTGAACACTTAAGAAGGTTTGAGGAATCTTGTAATGTTGGAGTCTATTTTTGATGTCTGCTCCCCTGAGCTCAGACAGCACTTGGCTGATTTAAAGGAGATAGATCCTAAGAAGCTAGCTAAGGCTGCTGACTTGTGGGTTGCCAATAGGGCTACTGACAAGGATTCTGGGGTAACTCAGAAAAAGGATGAGGGAAAGCAGCCAAAGAAAGACAACAAAGAGAATTCCACTAATTCCAATCCAAAAGAGGGCCCCAAACATAACCAGGGTAAGCCACAAGGGAAACCGAATCGGGCTAGTATACCCTCTGGTCCCAAACCAGATGGAGGAAAGGAACAAACCCCCATTCCAGAGAGCATTTGGAAAATGCTTTGTTTGTGGGCTACCTGACCAGACCATGTGAAAGGAGATCCCAGATGTAAGGGTAAACCTTCAGGGGTCAACACTGTCTCCTTAGCCTTCTCCCAGGTGGATGAAATATCTATGGCCAGTGGAAACTTTCAGTTACTAGCTGATGAGCCCATGAGAGTCTCAGCTAGTGTTTCTTTAGTGTCCTTGGATCTTTGGGAACAACAGAACTTAGATGTCTATAACTCAATCCCAGATAATACTAAAGAGTATTATAAAGATAGTGTTCTTGTGAATGGTCAGAAAACCCCTGCCATCAGAGACACTGGAGCCAGCATAACTGTGGTTGATGAATGTTTTTTCAAGGTAGAGGATGTTGCTAAGGCACCCAAACACCTAAACAAGTTAGCTGGAGGCCCTGTGCAAATGGTTCCCCAGTTACCAGCTCTCATCCAGTGTAATGACATGACTGTCAGAATACCTGTAATTGTGCAGAATAACGTACCTGGAAGGGTCCTGCTGGGTAATGACCTTAAAACTCTTGGGGTTGTGTCCAGTACCCCGAGACCCTCCGCAGAAGGAAGCAGGAGCTCACAAGGTCTGCGAGGGAGAGAACCTTGAGAGGCTCTCCTGGAGACATGATAGAGGAAACTATCCCCCCAAGTCCACAGGACTTAATTACTGCTATTACAGGTCAGAAAGAGACAAAGGGGAAACCCAAGTCTGCCAGAAATAAACCAGCAAGCACCCCTGTGCCAAGAAGGACATCTCCTAGACTGTCCAAAGTCACATCTGTGACTCCTCCACCAGCTGAGGCTGAGTGTGAGGTTCAACCCTGTATGGTTCAGCTAGATACTGAGGAATCAGATCTAGAAGAAGATCTTACTCTGGTAGGGGATCTTGACCCTGTTGACCATCTTGAGCTGCAGTATTTACTGGCAGAAGGTGGGCCGAACAGGGTAGATTTCAGCAAGGGACAAAGAGAGTGTCCTACCTTGGAAGGTCTTCGCCTACAGGCAGCTTCTCAGCTCAATGGGACTGAGCCTGGGAAGTATAGGTTGCACTGGGAAGATGGCATCTTCTACAGTGAACCGACTGAGTCAACCACTGGGGACTGCAAAAAACGTGTAGTACCTCTAGTGAACCGACTCCAGTTTATGCAGTTAGCCCACGAGATACCTTTGGCTGGTCACTTAAGTTTTAAGAAGACCAAGGAAAGGCTCTCTCTTTACTCCTACTGGCCTAACATGGGCTCAGAAATAGACAAATTCTGCAGGAGCTGCCACACTTGCCAAACCTCTGGCAAGAGTGGAGCCAAGAATCTGGCACCCTTTGTGCCTCTCCCAGTGGTGGGAGATCCTTTTGAGAGGGTTGGGATTGACATTGTTTGTCCTCTTGACCCTCCCACATCTTCAGGCAACAGGTTTATCCTGGTTGTAGTGGACCATGCCACTAAATTTCCTGAAACCATACCTATGAGGACTGTTACGGCTCCGGCAGTGGCTAAGGCCCGACTTGGTATTTTTACCAGAGTAGGTTTTCCTAAGAAGGTGATATATGACAGGGGATCACATTTTATGTCCCACTACATGCAAGCCATGTGGAAAATCTGTGGAGTCACCTACAAGTTCTCAACTGCCTACCATCACCAAACCAATGGGTTGGTGGAGAGGTTTAACAGAACTATGAAGAGTATGATAGGTGCTTTAGAAGAACCCCTTAAGAGAAAGTGGGACCTTCTACTGCCATGCCTTCTCTTTGTTTATAGAGAAGTCCCTCAGGAGGGAGTAGGACTCAGTCCCTTCGAACTTATTTATGGCCATCCAGTCAGAGCTCCATTGGCCCTGATTAAGGAGGGGTTGGAGAGTGCTCCTTCCTCCAAGCCAGTCAGAGTGACAGACTATGTGATAGGTCTCCGGAGGAGAATGTCACACATGATGGCAGAGGCAAGTGATAACTTGAAGGCTGGTCAAGCTCTGGTCAAACATTGGCATGAACTGTTATGCTCACCTGGCTCCCACAGGGGAGTCGGTCGGACCCGGACTGCTGCGGCCTCCACCGACGTGATGCGTAGTGCAGCGATGACTGACTGGATCTGCCCTCCTAATCTTGTCTGCTTGGCCCGTAGAAATATTTTCCTACAAGTGGAGAGATGGATTTAGCCACTTGTGGATTTAAGTGATAGCACCCCCACTGTCCTCCCCACTAATCACCTCTGAAACGCCCTCTCAGCAATCTCACCTTATATTCTTGAAGGATGCGCCCTCCATCCTGCGAAGCATGCAGGGGTGCGTTGATGACCAGTTACTTCACTGGCTTGAAGGTATTGGAAGAGTTGTAGACGAATCCTGACTCCAAAAGATCCTGGCGAAGAGCCGTAACTATATAGTTCGTAAGAGTTCAAAATGTCTGGAATTCACTCCTTTCCAATTCCTCTTTTATCTTGCAGCTTTGATTGACAGCTGAAAGCGCTCCGGTAAAAGTCTGTGTTACCCAACACTGTCCGGTAAATAATGCCAAGGGTTAAACTTGCTGCTTTCTCCCTATCTTACAGGTGCGGCATAAGAAGATGTGGCGTGCTGATGAATTATACCTCCGGCGGTAAAAATCAGGTAACCATATGGTGGCTAAAGAGATTGTCTCTGTCTGTTGTCTCTGCTCACCTTGTTGTTTCTTGTCCCCCTTAGGTGCTGGGATTCGGCGATGTAAAGATGGAGACAGCGCCGGATCGAAGAGATGCTGCGTGGAACAGTGAGTTTGGCGCGGCGCTGCTGCTGGCGATACGACGCGTTTAAAAACTAGTCTTTCCTCTGGTTTGAAGATGCGATGAATCCGGAATCAGGTGAGAAATCAGGTAATAATCTTGTTCTAACCTTTGCTTCTTTCCTTCTTTCTAGGTGCTCCAGGTTCGAGGCAGGCGTGGCAGAAGGCTGGATGCTGCTGCTGGCACGGTGAGCGTTACGCTGCTGGATGCAGAATAATGCGAAGCGTGTGCTGCTCTTCGGGCGTGGTTTAAATAGCCTAAAAAGTAGTCCCAGGTAGGTATTCCTCCCCGACCACACCCGAGTAACAAAATAGTCCCTAAGGTAAAGTAGTCCCTTCCAGGCCTCACATGGGCTTGGATCTTCTTGCAGCATGGTCTGCTTCAGGTAAGTGTGCACCTATGAGCCTGGCGCCTATGGCGCCAGGACTGATGTCCCATATGAGCCTGGCGCCACAGGCGCCAGGACTGAACCTAGACAGCCCCTAGCAGGGGTTGCTGGGTTTTCTCAAGGCGACATGATGCCTGCTCCCGGGGCTGATGGACGTGGTCTGGATGCCCAGGGGTATGCATCATGACAGCACTCCCCCTCAAGGCCCCTCCTAAAGTTGTTCCTCCCCTTGGTCCTGGTTTGTCTGGGAAGTCCCGATGGAACCTCTTCACTAATCGTGGTGCATGAACGTGGTCACTAGGCTCCCATGACCTTTCCTGTGGCCTGTAACCTTTCCAATCGATTAAGTAAAAAAGTTTTGATTTAACCACCTTGGAGTCCAGGATGTTTTTCACCTCGAATTCAGGTTCTCCATCTATCAAGATAGGATCTGGTGGTTTGGTTAATCTTGTTCCAGGTTGAACTGGTTTTAAAAGTGAAACATGAAAGACAGGATGAATTCGTATAATGGAGGGTAATTCCAGTTTGACGGCAACCGGGTTGATAATGGCCTTAATGGTGTAAGGTCCCGAATATCTAGGATTAAAAGTCTGAGTTCCTTTCAGAGGTATGTGTTTTGTAGCTAGCCAAACCTGATCTCCAATTTGGTACTGAGGAGTTTCACTTCTATGTAGATCAGTATTTTTCTTGTATTTCTCTTTTGCTTGCTTCAAATGTTCTGTTGCTTCCTTAAAGGCTTGTGTAATAGAAGAATGTAAATGACTAACTGCAGGCATTTCTAAGTGCTGAGGCGAATCGAGTTCAGAGGTTCGAGGGTGGTGTCCATATATGGTATAAAAGGGGCTTTGTCCGGTACCTGAATGTACAGAGTTATTGTATGCATATTCGGAAATCCATAAAATATCTTTCCAATTACTTTCGGTCTGGTGAAGCATGAAACAAAGGTACTGTTCAAGGGTCTGGTTGGTCCTCTCCGTCTGACCATCGGTCTGGGGCTCGTGACTGGTTGATAACTTTACGTTGATTTGCGCCAATTGGCAACATTTCTTCCAAAAATGTGAAATGAATTGACTACCTCGGTCAGAGACCAATACCGAAGGAAACCCGTGTATTCGAACGATGTTTTCGAGGAACTCCTTTGCCAGGACTGAAGCAGAAGGTAATCCCTTCAAAGGAATAAAGTGGGCCATCTTGGAAAAAAGATCCACGATAACTAGAATGGTGTTAAATCCATTACATGGAGGTAGATCAGTAATAAAGTCTAAAGATAAGGCGTGCCATGGTGTAGGTGGAATATCCAAAGGCTGTAAAAGGCCAGCTGTTTTTTTCTTCTGACTCTTGTTTTGGGCGCAAATGCCGCAAGACATCACAAATGACTTTATATCTTTTCGCCAGGTGGGCCACCAGAATTGTCTCTTAATTTTGGCTTCAGTTTTTGCGATACCTGGGTGACCTTCCATTAGGTTATCATGATAATTGGAGATGACCAGTTCCTGTAATTCCTTGTGTGGTAGAAATAGTCGTCCTTGGTAGTAGGGTAGGTCATTGATGACTGAGTAATCCGGGCCTTTCTTTACCCAGTCCTGCAGGGCTGCTGGATTGAAGAGTTGTTGGATTTTTGAATGAATTTCTTCTAGTGTCTGTAAAGTAGTTATGCCAAGAATTCTTTGTTCCGAAATTATAGGCACCGGCTCCGGGTTCGCATATGCTTCTTCCATTCCTATTCGGGATAAGGCATCTGCCTTGCCATTTTTACAGCCTGGTCGATAAGTGATCACAAAATCGAATTCGGCAAAGAACAATGCCCATCGAAGTTGGCGCGATGATTGGGCTTTGGCTGTTTTTAGATACTGCAAGTTCCGGTGATCGGTGATTACAGTAATGGTATGCCTGGCACTGAGTAGATAGTGTTGCCAAGCTTTAAAGGCGGATTTGATGGCTAATAACTCTTTATCGGTAACCGCATAGTTTAACTCGGGTGCCGAGAATTTTCTGAACCAAAATGCCACTGGGTGAAGTTGCCCAGTTTCAGGATCCTTTTGGGACAGGACAGCTCCCATGGCTAAACTGGATGCATCAGTTTCCACTATGCATGGAAGCTCTGGGCGTGGATGCTTTAAGACAGGCGCAGACGTGAATTTCGCTTTCAGCTCTTGGAAGGCCTTTTCAGCCTCTTCGGTCCACAAGAAACATTTGTTCTTTCGCAAAAGTGCTGTGATGGGATGTACAACATGTGAGAAGTCCGGAATGAATCTGCGGTAGAAATTGGCAAATCCGAGCATGCTTTGCACCCCTTTAACTGAACTAGGTGATGGCCACTTGAGAATTGCGTCCACCTTTCGTGAGTCCATTCGGACTCCTTCTGGAGTCAAGATAAATCCAAGGAATTCAACTTCCGTAACATGAAAAACAAATTTTTCTAATTTTGCATATAACTTGTGCTGGCGTAGTTTCTCAAGGACTGCACGTACGTGCTTAACATGGTCTGATTCTGATGAAGAGTACACAAGGATATCGTCTATGTATACGACAACACAGACGTCAATGAGTTCACGAAAGACATAGTTCATAAAATACTGGAAGGCTGCTGGTGCATTGCACAACCCGAAGGGCATCACCTGGTACTCGAATAAACCATACTTGGTGCGAAAGGCCGTCTTCCATTCATCACCTTTCTTTACACGTACCAGATGATATACCCCTCGGAGATCTAACTTAGTGTAGATACAAGCATCATTTACTTGGTCTAGTAATTCGGGGATCAGAGGCAATGGGTACCGGTTGTTTACCGTAATCTGATTTAGTGCGCGGTAGTCTATGCACGTTCTAAGGTCACCTTCCTTTTTTGGCACGAAGAACAAAGCTGAGGATACAGGAGACTTGGAAGGGCGAATAAAGCCATTGGCAAGGTACTGGTCTAAGTATTGTCGTAGGTGAAGGTTCTCAGGTTCCGTAAGGGCATAGATCCTGCTACAAGGGGATTGTGCACTGGGTATGAGATTGATTTGACTATCATACTATCTCTGAGGAGGTAAGGTGTTTGCCTGTTCCTTTTGGAAGACATCCTGGAATTCATGGTATTCTGGAGGTAGTTGCATGACTGCTGTGGTTACTGTTGTCATGCCTGCGTTCTGATTTTACTTTGGGTAACAGGTTTGTGCACAATCCGGGAAGGTTATTCTCTTCTCTCGCCAATCAATACAAGGATTATGTGTTTCCAACCAAGGTATCCCCAGTATTATTTGGAACTGAGGGTCTTTGATTACATCAAACACAATAGTCTCTCGATGCCCATCCTGACCCAATAGTGTCATCTCTGCGGTGGAATGAGTTACAGGCCCAGAGGCTATATCAGTTCCATCGACTCTGGTGATGACATCTGAGGTGGTTTTCCGGCAGAGAGGTAGATTCATCCTGGAAGCCAATTCATGGTCCATATAGTTCCCTACAGCCCTGCTATCAATGTATGCCCTTACTGCGTGCATACGTGAGGGTTGTCTAGGATCAATTAGGACCATTGGTATGATCAAATGCGAGGTCTGAGTGTCCTTCTTTAAGCTCGGCAAGTGGACCTCTACGCTTGTCGGGCGTGGTCGTTTTCCGAATCAGGCTCTTTTGGACTTTTATCAGCAACTCCTACCACCTGCTTGGGTGGTTTTATAGGGCAATCCCATAGAAAATGTCCTGAAGTTCCACAGTACAGACACAATTGCATCTGTCTTCTTCTTTCCTTTTCCTTTTGAGTTAAGGGTCCTTTGACCCCCCCCCCCGATTTGCATAGGTTCTGATGCATCTGTTCCTTTGGGGGCAACGTTGGATTTAACCAATACTCGATTTTCGAACTTAGCTCGATCAGCCTTTCTATTCTGGAGTCGATGATCCAGCTGGACGACTAAGTCTATAAACTCTGCGCAATCCTGAGGTGGGTTCACAACTTGAGCCAAGACGTCTTTAAGTTCTCCCCGAAGTCCACGATGAAACAATGTAATTTATTTTTCCTCAGGCCATCCGGTTTCCACTATCAATCTATTGAAGGTTGCGATATAAGTTAGCAGAGCCTGGTTACCCTGTCGTAGGGACAAAAGTTCGTTATCCAGGGCCTGTCCTTGAGAGTGCCGGGCAAATAGTCTTTCCATGCTCGTTTGAAAGCCCTGAAAATCCTGAAGAATTGGGTCATCCTGAGTAACTAGTGGAATTGACCAATCAGCTGCACTGCCGCTGAGATATGATAATACAAAGGCTACCTTGGCTTGATCGTTTGGGAAGGCTCCTGGTCTGCATTAAAAGTGCAAGCGGCATTGGTTCATAAACACAGCGAACCTTTTGGGATCTCCGGCAAAGCGTTCGGGTGGAGCTAATGGAATATTTCCTGGTAGGTTTATTTGCACAGGGTTACTCGATAACACAGGAGCTGGGTTTCCCCCGGAACCAGGTAGGGGTGCTTGTCCAGCTTGAGTTTGCAGCAGTTGTCTAGCGAGATCATCTGTGCGCTCCTTCGATACAATTAGTTCTCTTCTGAGGGCACTAGTCTCTTGGTGAGCGGAGTGCACTTCCGCCCTAAGTTCCCCCAATAGTTGGGCCAGTTGGTTGGTTTCTGAGGTTTCCATAACACCCGGGTGGGGATTTGTAGATAGGCTTTGCATTCTGTTACGCTCACCTGGCTCCCACAGGGGCGTCGGTCGGACCCGGACTGCTGCGGCCTCCACCCACGTGATGCATAGTGCAGCGATGACTGACTGGATCTGCCCTCCTAATCTTGTCTGCTTGGCCCGTAGAAATATTCTCCTACAAGTGTAGAGATGGATTTAGCCACTTGTGGATTCAAGTGATAGCACCCCCACTGTCCTCCCCACTAATCACCTCTGAAGCACCCTCTCAGCAATCTCACCTTATATTCTTGAATGATGAGCCCTCCATCGTGTGAAGCACGCAGGGGCGCGTTGATGACCAGTTACTTCACTGGCTTGAAGGCATTGGAAGAGTTGTAGACGAATCCTGACTCCAAAAGATCCTGGCGAAGAGCCGTAAGTATATAGTTCGTAAGCGTTCAAAATGTCTGGAATTCACTCCTGTCCAATTCCTCTTTTATCTTGCAGCTTTGACCCAATAAGAAGATTGACAGCTGAAAGCGCTCTGGTAAAAGTCTGTGTTACCCAACACTGTCCGGTAAATAATGCCAAGGGTTAAACTTGCTGCTTTCTCCTTATTTTACAGGTGCGGCATAAGAAGATGTGGCGTGCTGATGAATTATACCTCCGGCGGTAAAAATCAGGTAAGCATATGGTGGCTAAAGAGATTGTCTCTGTCTGTTCTCTCTGCTCACCTTGTTGTTTCTTGTCCCCCTTAGGTGCCGGGATTCGGCGATGTAAAGATGGAGACAGCGCCGGATCGAAGAGATGCTGCGTGGAACAGTGAGTTTGGCGCGGCGCTGCTGCTGGCGATGCGACGCGTTTAAAACAAAGTCTTTCCTCTGGTTTGAAGATGCAATGAATCTGGAATCAGGTGAGAAATCAGGTAATACTATTGTTCTAACCTTTGCTTCTTTCCTTCTTTCTAGGTGCTCCAGGTTCGAGGCGGGCGTGGCAGAAGGCTGGATGCTGCTGCTGGCACGGTAGGCGTTACGCTGCTGGATGCAGAATAACGCGAAGCGTGTGCTGCTCTTCGGGCGTGGTTTAAATAGCCTCCAAAGTAGTCCCAGGTAAGTATTCCTCCCGAGCACACCCGAGTAACAAAATAGTCCCTAAGGTAAAGTAGTCCCTTCCAGGCCTCACATGGGCTTGGATCTTCTTGCAGCATGGTCTGCTTCAGGTAAGTGTGCACCTATGAGCCTGGCGCGACTGATGTCCCATATGAGCCTGCGCCACAGGCGCCAGGACTGAACCCAGACAGCCCCTAGCAGGGGTTGCTGGGTTTTCTCAAGGCAACATGATGCCTGCTCCCGGGGCAGATGGACGTGGTCTGGATGCCCGGGGGTATGCATCATGACATGAACAGAAGGCTAACATGGTTGAGTTTACTCAAGACCAGCTTGTTCTTGTTATGGTCCCCACAAGGCAGATGGCCTTGCAGGACAAATGGATAGGACTCTTCAAGGTTGTGGGTAACCTTGGAGAGGTGAACTATCTGGTGGACTTAGGCAATCCTAAGGAGGCTCCCAGAGTCTTTCACACCAACCGTTTGTAGGCTTATGTCTCTCGACCTGATATATGAGCTTTGCTTCTAGCTTCAGCTCAGGAGGAGGAGAGTGAACCTCTACTTGACCTCCTCAGAGGCTTACCTTTAGATGAGCAAGTGGAAGGAGTTAATCTCTCTTCCAGTCTCACATCTGACCAGCACGATGAGTGCAAGTTACTGTTAAATCAGTTTGCCTTCCTGTTCTCACTTTCACCAGACTTGACCCCTTGGGGCCAACATGATATACTCACTGGTGACTGCTTGTCTGTCAAAAGCAGGGGGTACAGAATGCTAGCTCATTGGTAGCCCACGCTACTGATGTCGCTGACATTATCTCCACTAACCACCTAGACTTTATCGCTATCACAGCGACTTGGCTCCACCCAGCAGCCGGTCCCACAATAGCTCTAGCCACTCCGGACAACTACAACATCATCCAAGCTGACAGAAAAAATGCAATAGGAGGAGGAATAGCAATATTTTACGAAATCCACCCTAAACATTAGAGAGGTAACCAGCACAACCCTACCCTCAGCCAAACTTTTATCTGTCAAACTCCCATTATCTGACACACAAACCATCCTGATCCATATCATATACAGACCCCCCAGGACCCCTCTCTACCTTTGAAGAGGATATCTCTCGCTTACTCACTACCAATTTGAAACTGAAATCCCAAATCATCATTCTGGGAGATTTCAACTTGGGACTCAATGACCCCAATGACAACCAGGCCACTTCCCTTAATGACACGATTACTCATCTAGGCTTCACCCAACACATTAATCAACCTACACATACAAAAGGAAGATCCTTGGATTGGCTTGCAGATGCCAATTGCAACCTTTCACTGACTGACATCACTCCCTGTGCTTGGACTGACCATCACCTTATTACCTTCTCTTTACCTACATCCTTACCATCTACCACACGACCCACAAAGTTACCTCAAATAATCTCCAGAAATAACCGCAACATCACTATAGAGAACCTCAAACCTCTCCTCGCGCCTACCAGCAAAGCTAATCTACCGATGCAAAATGACAACCCAGCAGCCATAGTAGACTTATATAACAACACCTTAGAACTAGTCCTCAACCAGGTAGCTCCTCTGAAACAACGAAAAGCCAAAACTTTTGGCCACTCCAACAAATGGTTCTCAGTAGAATTAAAAGCTCTCCGCGATATTAAAAGAACTGCAGAAACTAGCTGGCGAAAAGCCCCTTCTCTCTCCACTAAAGACAAATTCGCTTCAGCTGCCTCCACCTACAAATCCGCCATCTTAAATGCTAAAAAAGAGATCTATAACGTGAGAATACAAAATGCCAAATCTGGCACTAAAGAACTTTTCTCTATACTAAGAGAACTTGAATCACCATTGCCTCCTACAGAGGACTGCATCAAAGAAAGGCCTGGTGTAACAATATCCAGCTTGCCCTCGCTAACAAAATTGCCCTCCTACAAACTAAGATAGAAGCAAAAAAAGCTAGCCTTGCCTCCAAGCAGAACCCCAGCAGCAAAATAAACCACACCACCCCTAATTGCCCCTCCTTCCACTTCTCACCAGTCACAGAAGAGGAAATAATCAAGCTAATCGCCAGTCTCAAACCATCCAACTGCAAAGGTGACATTTGTCCCGCATCTGTCATCAAAGACGGTGGTAATGAGCTAGCCCGTCTTATCACCTCTCTGATCAACTCCTCCTTCAAAAACTCAGTGGTCCCCAACAACCCTAAAGAAGCGTGGGTCCTACCCCTTCTCAAAGAACCTAACCTAGATCCAACATCCCCACAAAAAACAGGCCCATCACCACAGTCCCATTTCTTCTCAAAATCTTGGACAGGGTAGCCTATCTCCAAATACAACAACATTTGGAAGACAACAACCTCCTAGGCCTGCGACAATCCGGCTTTAGACCAAGGCACAGGACTGAAACTGCCCTCTTGGATCTAAAAATCCAAATGGATGACGCCAAAGACAAGGGCAAACTGGCCATCTTGCTCTTGTTGGATCTCTCCGCCGCCTTTGATCTGGTTGAACAACAGATCCTCACCCAACACCTCTCCTCGGCTGCTGCATTCTCTCAGAATGCCACTAAGTGGATCCAGTCATTTCTGTCTGACAGGTCAACTAGAGTCTTCGCCCCCACTGCGGCTGCGGACCCTATCCCAATCACATGTGGAGTGCCCCAAGGCTCCTGCATTTCCCCCACACTTTACAACATCTTCATGAAGCTCCTATTTGACCGTCTTGACGATCTGGGTGTCAGCTACACTAATTATGCCGACGACACCCAGGTCCTCATCACGCTCACTGGTAGCTATGAAGAAGATGTTGCAAAGCTTAATGATATCTACCTAGAAATCCAAGCCTGGATGGCCACACACAGTCTTTGCCTAAACGACGATAAGACAGAACTGCTTATCGTAGGCTCCCAGGCTCGCCTCAACAAATTGGACCAAAGATACCAATCCTTTACCATCGATGGCAACATCATAAAAATATCCAAAGAGGTCAAAACACTAGGTGTATACCTCGACTCTACCTTGTCACCAAAGAAACAAATAAACTCTACCATCTCAGCTACCACATACACCAATAAATTGATCAATGCCTGTAGGCCTTTTCTCTCCACCTCTAGTTGCCTCACCCTATCTAGAGCGCTGATTTTGTCTAAATTAGACTATTGCAACACACTCTACTTAGGTACTACCACAAAAAACTTGAACAGGCTCCAGATCCTGCAAAATAATGCACTAAAATGTGCCCTCAACCTCCCGCGCAAGGTGCACATATCCACGGTTAGCAAAGAAGTCCACTGGCTCCCAATCCGCGACAGAATTAAGCTAAGAACCCTGGTCATCGCCCACAAGTGCCTGTCACGTACTGCCCCATGCTACCTTTCAGACAAATTCTCTAGACACTGCCCCATTAGACCCACCAGAACTCCTTACCTGCACCAACTAAAGATACCCAACTATAACCTAAAAACAGCAGGAGGCTCCAGTTTCCCAGTGCTCGCAGCACAATGTTGGAACACCCTCCCTCCTACAATTAGATCGGAAACCGCGTTCTGACCGTTCAGAGCCATGGTAAAATCATGGCTACTAGCCTAAACATCTAGACTCTCACCGACACGACCGGCCAGCCGCCTCTCTTTACCTGCAGTATTGTTTACTCTATCTACAGCCTACTCAGGACCAACCTGTAACCCGGCCCTCACTCGCCACTGTAACTACTTTGTGCCTATTCTCTGTGCATTCTATTCTCTGTATATTCTACTCTTGTATGTAAACATTCAGAGCCTGGACTAATGTATGCTCTGTCTGTTGTATTATGATGCTTGTGTAACGATATGTAACTCTGCTGTGCACATGATTATGCGCCCAGCTACTTGAGGGTTCGGACGCGTTTATAAATAAACAAACTAAACTAATGTCAGACAATGTAAGAACCCATATAAGGAATGAGGTCAACAAGGTGCTTGATCTCGGGGTTATAGAGCCCTCTACTAGCCCATGGTCTAGCCCAGTTGTGCTTGTACCAAAAGCAGGATCCAAGGAGTTGAGATTCTGCGTGGACTATAGAGCTCTAAATGCAGTCACCAAGACTGATGCCCATCGTTTACCTAGGACAGATGACCTGGTGGACAAACTTGGTGCAGCCAAGTACCTCAGCACATTTGACCTAACGTCAGGCTATTGGCAAATAGCCCTGACAGACCATGCCAAGGAGAAAACTGCATTCTCCACGCCAGCTGGCCCCTACCAATTCAAGGTAATGCCTTTTGGACTAAAGAATGCACCTGCTACATTTCAGAGGATGGCCAATCAAGTTCTGAATGGGATGGAGGACTTCTGCATGGCATACTTGGATGACATTGCAGTGTTGCCCTACATGGAAAGAACATATTGAACACCTAGGCTATGTATTGCAGGCTCTGGAACAGGCCCATCTGACCATAAAGGCAAGCAAATGTCAAATTGGTCAGAGTACAATATCAGACCACTCTCCCATGGAGGTGATGCTCCGTACGGATCGTCCCCTGCCGCCCAAAACATGGCGGCTAAACGGTTACTACCTGGGCCTCCCCGAGTTCGTGGAGCACATCACTGAAAAATCCGATGAATTCTTTGAGATCAATACGGGCTCGGTAGAGGACCCCGTGATGTTGTGGGAGGCACACAAGACAGTGCTCAGGGGGGAAATGTGTTAGGGAGAATTCTCTGTTTAGGCTGAATTTCCTAACCTAGTGAGTCCCCCAGCAGCTTTGCTGGATTTCTGGAGTTTGTTTTTTTCTCCTGCCAAGAGTGAGACTCTTTTTCTCCCACTCTTGGACATGATTTGTGGTGTTCCTTTGAATGTTAATGTGTTTTATGGGCTATGGGGTCTTTTACACCATAGGGTCTCATGTGTTTTTTCTAGGTGTGTTACACAGCACCCTCCGTGCAGTAACACCGGGGTGTCAGAGTGACCCCCCACCATAGACTCCATACCCTGGGACTGACTACTGTCTCCCAGGGCATGTAAAGTCACCATTGGCTTTACTAGTCCCAAATTACTAACAGAACCAGTACAAACCATCATATTGTGGACGTACTGGTAGGGGCAATTCGATTGCCCCATGGGTCTGATGTTCAAGGGGGCACCGTCCCGTCCCCCCTCGTCGAGTTTTGGCTGGTGGCAGTGGATACTACTTTTTATATTCAACCGCGAATATATCTCTATGGTATTTTCCCATTGTTCGAGGCTAATACTTTTTTAACATAGCCTCTAAAATACCGTGGTTTATTTATTTAATATTAATTCACCGGTTGGTATTTTCTGCCAATACTCGGTTTAAAAATGGCATTTGTGTTCGCCTCTGTAACTCCAAACCAAAGGTCGAGCCCTTTGTTCCACTTTTGGCCGGCTTCTACACAGAAGCCCTCCAAGTGGTGCCACTCTGTCTGGGAACCACAGGAGGTGTGGGAGGGGGTTTAGACACCTTGGACTAAGTTGCCTTCCCAACCCAAGTCGCACTCTTGCGTGATTGGCCCAAGTGGTGAGCCGCCCCGCTCACCACTTAGCATGTTTGATTGACATCTAGGCTGAATGAATGGGGGTTTTCTGCATAAAAGCAGGGCTTTGGGGACTGGAATTTCAGAAGTCGCCACAGGACCTGAAAATCCGACGAGGGAGAAGCTGAGCTGACCTGTTACGACGACACCACCGGTGGAGCCCTGCTGAACCGACTCACCACTTCCCAATGACAGAGGAGATCTCCCTGCTGGAGAGTCTTCTTCCCTTGACTGGTGGGCACAACCAGTTTACCTTCTTTTCTCGCATCCCAGGACATCTCGTGGTCGAATTGCCTGTGCCAAGCACCCCGGCAACCGGATAGCCACTTACCACTGGACCGTGAATAAAAGGACCGCTCCTTTTAATTGAGAACTCCGTGGCTGGTTTCTTCCCTGGCAGTGCAACGGACTCCTGTTTTCCTCCACGACGAGATCCTATCTTCCCCCGGACGAAGCACCGACTTGCACCCGCTGCCAGGAACAACTGCCCATGCTGGAGCGTTCTCACCATTTTAAGGTACTGTGTCCGCCAGGCCTCCCTTTCTAAAGATTGCTACAAGGTAACAATAACCCCTTAACCTTCTGGACTGTGCTGGCCGCCTTGACCATCTAACTGGTCCCTTTCTTTTGGTCCAACTCTCTCTGAACCTTTTGCGAGACTTTTGTGCACTTTCAACCGTGTGACCTTGGACACATTTCGTCCGAAGCCTCTTAAAGTGGGTCCGGCCTTTTTAACTTTGACTTTACGGTTTTAACCTGCCTTCTTCTCCTACTGTGTTCTCCGAAAGTGTTGGGATCTGTTTCTATCTTTGCTCTGCCTTTCTCTCCCTCTTAAACCGATTGATTAGAGTGCCATCTTCATTAAGCGCTCACCGCTGTCTGAAAATAAGTGTTGCTTTACTTAAGACTTGTCTAATAATCGTTGAAGGGAGTGTATATCTTTTAGTGACCGTGTTTTTGAACTGCTTGATATTAGTGCCAGTGTGTTTAACTAGATGTGTTTTTAAATAAATAATTATATCTCTTTTACACCAAGCTCTGGTCAGTGTTTGCTTGTTCTACTGTGTTCTTTTGACCTATTGTGAATGCTCTGTATACTGCCTAACTCTTCTTGAGAGAAGCCTGACTGCTCAGCCGCAGCTACCAGGTAAATCTGGGTGGTACAGACTGCTACCAATTGGGTTTATTGCCAACCACCTGTAGTCTTAAATCTTTTGCAGTGGTCCCAGAGGGAACTGCACAGGTTTCTGTCTAACACTGGTGTACAGCGGTGGGATTTGTATTGAGTATACACTTTAGTGTGCTTTTTGAATACTTTAGGACAACTAACCACAAAGCTTAGCAATAAAAAAAGCTGATTTTCTAACTATGTCTGCTATGGAGAGTTATACCCTAGAATCATTGTCTGCCAAAACTGCTGATTGCTTAAAAGTGTTGTGTAGACATAAGAATCTCTCTGAGAAGGGCAAGAAAATGGAACTTGTAGAAAGATTGTTAGAAAACCAAAGTCTGGGTGGTACAGAGGAATCTACCTCCCCAGCAAATGTAGAAAACAGTGATGGTATTGATCTGAATCAAAGTCTTGATAATGAGTCAGAAGAGGAAAGTGAACCTAATGAAGTTAGCCACTCTGAACCTCTGTCTGCCTTACCTACTGTATCTACTGGGCCTATACCAGGTCCCACATGTAATCCTGCTTATTTTGAACTTGAAAAAATTAAGCTTGAATTAGAGTACAAACGTTTTATTGCTCAATCTGAACGAAACCAAGAGCTAGAGTTCAGAAGAATTAATGCCCAGGCTGAGCAGAAGCAAGCTGAGTTGAAACTCAGAGAAATAGAGCTTAATCATGCACTAGAAATGAAAAAGTTGTCTGCGGAAAATGCTTCTCTCTCCTCTGGTTCCTCTAGGAGTTCCAGTCCCAAAAGACCCCGGATGCCTAAGGAATTAGTGGGTATGTATGAACCTAAGTTGGATGTGTTGGATTAGTTAAAATGGTTGAGTATAATCATGGGCTCCAGGAAATCACAGGGAATGAGTTAATTCCTTGGTTGTTCTCTAGGCTTCCCCCTGTTGCAACTGATGTGGTAATGGAGTTGGGGGAGGTGGATAAGAAGGATTATGAATGTGTGAAGCTAGCTTTAATAGCTAGATTTGGGAAGACCCCTTCCCAGTACCTTAAGAGGTTTAGGACCCTCAAAAAGCATGATGGTACCCCTTGGGCTACCTGGGTGAGTGAGTGTTTGAAAAACTTAGAGGGATGGATTAAGGGTTACAAGGTGAACACTTATGAGGGAATGAGAAATCTTGTAATGTTGGAGTCAATTTATGATGCCTGCTCTCCTGAGCTCAGACAGCACTTGGCTGATTCAAAGGAATTAGATCCTAGAAGGCTAGCTAAAGCTGCTGACTTGTGGGTTGCCAACAGGGCTACTCACAAGGATTCAGGGGTCACTCAGAAAAAGGATGAGCGAAAGCAGCCACCAAAAGGGAACCAAGAGATTTCTAATACCTCCCAAACCAAAGAGGGCCCCAAACAACAAAATAACCAGGGTAAGCCCCAGGGTAAACCACAACAGGCTAGTGTACCTTCTGGTCACAAACCAGAAGGAGGTCAGGCCAAGCCACCCTTCCAGAGAGCATTTGGAACATGCTATCTCTGTGGGGCAACTGACCACATCAAAGGAGATCCCAGATGTAAGGGTAAACCTACAGGGATCAGCACAGTCTCCTTAGCCTTCACTCCTGAGGAGGAAGTCCAAATGGCTAGTGCTCACTTTGAAGTCTTTGCTGAAGAACCTTTGGGTCTTCAAGCAAGTGTAACAGTAGAGTCCATTGGTCTGGTTAGTGATCAGAATAGGAGTGTGTACAACTCCATACCAGAAAACTCTAAAGTTTATTATATGGACAGTGTTCTTGTCAATGGCCAGGATACTCCTGCCAGGCGAGACTCTGGGGCCAGCAGAACAGTAGTGGATGAAAGCTTTTTCAGGCCTGAGGATGTTGCTAAGGCACCCAAAGGTCCTACTAAGATGTCTGGAGGCCCTGTCCAAATGGTTCCAATTCTACCAGTCCTCATTCAGTTTAATGACATGACAGTGTTGATTCCTGTCAGTGTTCAGACTGAGGTGCCTGGGAGAGTCCTGTTGGGGAATGATCTAAGAACTCTAGGAGTAGTATCCAGTACCCCCAGGCCTCCCAGTATGAAGACCCAGAACCAAACCATATTGGCTAGAGAGGCCACCTTAAGGAACCACTCTAAGCCTGTGGGAACCTCTACTGAGAGTCCCACTACAAGCCCTGGTGTTGGTAAGTTGACCTCTGACCCAGGCAAATTTCAGGCTAAAATGTTAGGGAAATGGGACCCCAACCAAGCTCCATCATTGTTCCCCCAGTTATAGAGTCTGAGACTCCCCCTGCTTCTGAGGAAGAGGAGGATAGACCTACTGGAACCCTAACTAGGCCTAAGAGAACTGGTAATTCTCAGTTCTGGTGGAAAACCAGAAAAGAAAAGTCTAAGGCCAAAAACCTTCAGATTGTTGGACCTTCCACAGAAGACTCCAACCCAATTCCTAGTCTTAAGGGGGGAAACTCCTAAAGTAGGTAAAGGTAGATCTAAGAGGAAGGAGAAGCGTGCACCTTGCTTATCTCCATCCCCTCCAACCAAGAGGCCTAAAACCCAACCTTCTCCCAACAGAGAGGTGGTGAGGACCTCTGCAGGCCCCTTTAGATCTAAGGGAATCCTTTATAAGGACCCCTTAAAAAAGCCTAACACAGGTTCAGAAGTTGTACCAACTTCTGAGGGACTGGTCAACCAGATCCCCTATAACTTTAAAAAGACTGATGTTCCTCAAAAGGTTTGTAGGTCATATAGCTTACAAAGGAAATCCTTTGATTTGACCTTAGAACATAGGTCAGGGTGTCACCACCAAAATGCTTATGGTCTCTCTAGGATGTATGTCATCGACTAGAGGTAGGAGATTCATCCAGGAGTGGATTAAATCCTCCTGTCCCTTAGTCTGGGAGTGGGGGCGAGTGTTAGGGAGAATTCTCTGTTTAGGCTGAATTTCCTAACCTAGTGAGTCCCCCAGCAGCTTTGCTGGATTTCTGGAGTTTGTTTTTTTCTCCTGCCAAGAGTGAGACTTTTTTTCTCCCACTCTTGGTCATGATTTGTGGTGTTCCTTTGAATGTTAATGTGTTTTATGGGCTATGGGGTCTTTTACTCCATAGGGTCTCATGTGTTTTTTCTAGGTGTGTTACACAGCACCCTCCGTGCAGTAACACCGGGGTGTCAGAGTGACCCCCCACCATAGACTCCATACCCTGGGACTGACTAGTGTCTCCCAGGGCTTGTAAAGTCACCATTGGCTTTACTAGTCCCAAATTACTAACAGAACCAGTACAAAACATCATATTGTGGACGTACTGGTAGGGGCAATTTGATTGCCCTTGGGTCTGTTGTTCGAGGGGGAACTGTCCCGTCCCCCCTCGTCGAGTTTTGGCTGGTGGCAGTGGATACTACTTTTTATATTCAACCGCGAATATATCTCTATGGGATTTTCCCATTGTTCGAGGCTAATACTTTCTTAACATAGCCTCTAACATACCGCCCGTTTAATTATTTAATATTAATTCACTGGTTGGTATTTTCTGCCAAAACTCGGTTTTAAATGGCGTTTGTGTTCGCCACTGTAACTCCAAACCAAAGGTCGAGCCCTTTGTTCCACTTTTGGCGGGCTTCTACACAGAAGCCCTCCAAAGTGGTGCCACTCTGTCTGGGTACCACAGGGGGTGTGGGAGGGGGTTTAGCCACCTTGGACTAAGTTGCCTTGCCAACCCAAGTCGCACTCTTGCGTGATTGGCCCAAGTGGTGACCCGCCCCGCTCACCACTTAGCATGTTTGATTGACAGCTAGGCTGAATGAATGGGGGTTTTCTGCATAAAAGCAGGGCTTTGGGGACTGGAACTTCAGAAGTCCCCACAGGACCTGAAAATCCAACGAGGGAGAAGCTGAGCCGACCTGCTACGACAACACCACCGGTGGAGCCCTGCTGAACCGACTCACCACTTGCCAACGACAGAGGAGATCTCCCTGCTGGAGAGTCTTCTTCCCTTGACTGGTGGGCACAACCAGTTTACCTTATTTTCTTGCATCCCAGGACATCTCGTGGTCGAATTGCCCGTGCCAAGCACCCCGGCAACCGGATAGCCACTTACCACGGGACCGTGAATAAAAGGACCGCTCCTTTTAATTGAGAACTCTGTGGCTGGTTTCTTCCCTGGCAGTGCAACGGACTCCTGTTTTCCTCCACGACGAGATCCTTTCTTCCCCCAGACGAAGCACCGACTTGCACCCGCTGCCAGGAAAAACTGCCCCCGCTGGAGCGTTCTCACCATTTTAAGGTACCGTGTCCGCCAGGCCTCCCTTTCTAAAGATTGCTACAAGGTAACAATAACCCCTTAACCTTCTGGACTGGGCTGGCCGCCTTGACCATCTAACTGGTCCCTTTCTTATGGTCCAACTCTCTCTGAACCTTTTGCGAGACTTTTGTGCACTTTCAACTGTGTGACCTTGGACACATTTCGTCCGGAGCCTCTTAAAGTGGGTCCGGCCTTTTTAACTTTGACTTTACGGTTTTAACCTGCCTTCTTCTCCTACTGTGTTCTCCGAAAGTGTTGGGATCTGTTTCTATCTTTGCTCTGCCTTTCTCTCCCTCTTAAACCGATTGATTAGAGTGCCATCTTCGTTAAGCGCTCACTGCTGTCTGAAAATAAGTGTTGCTTTACTTAAGACTTGTCTAATAATCGTTGAAAGGAGTGTATACCTTTTAGTGACCGTGTTTTTGAACTGCTTGATATTAGTGCCAGTGTGTTTAACTAGATGTGTTTTAAAATAAATAATTATATCTCTTTTACACCAAGCTCTGGTCAAAGTTTGCTTGTTCTTCTGTGTTCTTTTGACCTATTGTGAATGCTCTGTATACTGCCTAACACTTCTTGAGAGAAGTCTGACTGCTCAGCCACAGCTACCAGGTAAATCTGGGTGGTACAGACTGCTACCAATTGGGTTTACTGCCAACCACCTGTAGTCTTAAATCTTTTTCAGTGGTCCCAGAGGGAACTGCACAGGTTTCTGTCTAACAAATGATAGCTTGGATCTGTAACAAAAAGAGAGAAAACCACAGGAAGGTGACGGTGGCGAAGGAGGATGTAAAGAAATGGGAAACCAGATTGTTAGGCAGAAACCTCTGCAGTTCCCTCTGGGACTACTGCAAAAGATTTAAGACTACAGGTGTTTGGCAGTAAACCTACTTGGTAGCAGTCTGTACCACACAGATTCACTTGGTAGCTGTGGCTGAGCAGTCAGACTTCCCTCAAGAAGAGTTAGGCAGTATACAGAGTTTTCACAATAGGTCAAAAGAACACAGTAGAACAAGTAAACACTGACCAGAGCTTGGTGTAAAAGAGATATACATATTTATTTAAAACCACATCTAGTAAAACACACAGGCACTAATGTTAAGCAGTTAAGAAACACGGTCACTAAAAGATATATACTCCCTTAAAAGAATATTAGACAAGTCTAAGTAAAGCCCCACTTATTTTCAGACAGCGGTGAGCGCTTAACGCAGATGACACTCTAATAATTCATTTTAAAAAGGGAGAGAAAAGCAGAGTATAATTTGAAACAGATCCCAACACTTTCACAAGAACACAACAAGAGAGGAAGGCAAAGTAAAGCCGTGAAGTTAGAGTTCAGAAGGCAGGATCCACTTTAAGAGGATCAGAACGAAATGTGTCCAAGGTCACACGGTTGCAGTGCACAAAGGTCTCGCAAAAGGTTCAAAAAGAGTTGGACCAAAGAAAGGGACCAGTTAGATGGTCAAGGCGGCCAGCCCAGTCCAGAAGGTTAAGGGATTATTATTACCTTGTAGCAATCTTTAGAAAGGGAGGCCTGGCGGACACGGTACCTTAAAGTGGTGAGAATACTCCAGCGGGGGCAGTTGTTCCTGGCAACGGATGCAAGTCAGTGCTTCGTCCAGGGGAAGAGAGGATCTCGTCGGGGAGGAAGACAGGAGTCCGTTGCACTGCCAGGGGAGAAACCAGCCGCAGAGTTCTCAGGTAAAAGGAGCGGTCCTTTTATTCGTGGTCCAGTGGTAAGTGGTTATCCGGTTGCCGGGGTGCTTGGCACGGGCAATTCAACCACAAGACGTCCTGGGATGCAAGGAAAAGAAGGTAAACTGGTTGTGCCCACCAGTCAGGGGAAGAAGCCTCTCCAGCCGGGAGATCTTCTCTGTCGTCGGGAAGTGGTGAGTCGGTTCCGCAGGGCTCCACCGGTGGTGTCGTCGTGGTAGGTCGGCTCAGCTTCTCCCTCATCGGATTCTCAGGTCCTGTGGCAACTTCTGAAGTTCCAGTCCCCAAAGCCCTGCTTTTATGCAGCACACTCCCATTCACTCAGCCTAGCTGTCGATCAAACATGCTAAGTGGTGAGCCGGCCGGCTCACCACTTGGGCCAATCACACAAGAGTGCGACTTGCGTTACCAAGGTAACTCAGTCCAGGGTGCCTAAACCCCCTCCCACACCCCCTGTGGTACCCAGACAGAGTGGCACCACTTTTGGAGGCTTCTGTGGAGAAGCCTGCCAAAAAGTGGAACAAAGGGCTCGACTTGGGTTGGAGTCACAGAAGAGAACACAAACGCCATTTTAGAATCGAGTCCTGGCAAAAAATACCAACCGGCGAATTAATATTAATTAAATAAACCGGCGGTATCTTCGAGGCTATGAGAATTAAATAATTAAAGTTGGTAGCCTCGAACAATGGGTAAATCCCATAGGGATATATTCGCGGTCGAATATAAAAAGTAGTATCCACTGCCACCAGCCAAATCTCAATCAGGGGGGACAGAGACGTGCCCTCTCGACTAACAGACCCCGGGGCAATCGAATTGCCCCGACCAGTACGTCCACAATATGATGGTTTGTACCGGTTTCTGTTAATAATTTGGGACTAGTAAAGCCAATGGTGACTTTACATGCCCTGGGAGACAGTAGTCAGTCCCAGGGTATGGAGTCTATGGTGGGGTGACACTATGACACCCCTGTGTCACTGCACAGAGGGTGCTGTGTAACACACATAGTAAAAAACACATGAGACCCTATGGAGTAAAGGACCCCATAGCCCATAAAACACATTAACAGTCAAAGGAACACCACAAATCATGTCCAAGAGTGGGAGAAAAAGAGTCTCACTCTTGGCAGGAGAAAAAAACAAACTCCAGAAATCCAGCAAAGCTGCTGGGGGACTCACTAGGTTAGGAAATTCAGCCTAAAAAGAGAATTCTCCCTAACACTCGCCCCCCCCCAGACTAAGGGACAGGAGGATTTAATCCACTCCTGGATGAATCTCATACCTCTAGTCGATGATATACATCCTAGAGAGACCATCAGCATTTTGGTGGTGACTCCCTGACCTGTGCTCAATGGTGAAATCAAACCCTTGCAGGCAGATTGACCATCTCAATAGTTTTGGGTTTTCCCCTTTCATTTCCATTAACCATCTCAAGGGTTGGTGGTCAGTCTGAATGACAAAAGTAGAACCATACAAGTATGGCCTAAACTTCTTCAGAGCCCACACAATAGCAAAACACTCTTGTTCAATGGTTGCCCACCTTGTTTCAGGATCCTTCAGTTTTCTACTGATGAAACAAATGGGGTGCTCCCTACCTTTACCATCCAGTTGACTGAGGACTGCACCTATTCCTACATTTGAAGCATCTGTTTGCACAATGAAAGTTTGGTGGTAGTCAGGAGCTCTGAGTACTGGGGCTTGGCAAAGAGCCTTTTACAGGGTTTCAAATGCCTGATTGCATTCCTCATTCCACCTAACCTTTTTAGGGAATTTAGGAGAGGAGATGACATTCAGTGGAGAAGCTATGGACCCATAGTTCTCAATGAAATTCCTGTAATACCCAGTGAGGCCTAAGAAGGCTCTCACCTGAGTCTGAGTAGTAGGTGTTGTCCAATTTTGCACAGCTTCAATCTTACTGGGCAAAGGCCTTATTTCTCCACCTCCTACCTCATGTCCAAGGTAGACCACTTTACTCTGTCCAATCTGGCATTTACTCGCCTTTATGGTCAGATTGGCCTTTCCAAGAGCCTGCAAAACATATCTTAGGTGGTCCACATGTTCTTCCCAGGAATTGCTGAACACTACTATGTCATCCAAGTATGCCATGCAGAAGACCTCCATCCCATTCAGAACCTGGTTTACCATCCTTTGAAATGTAGCAGGTGCATTTTTCAATCCAAAAGGCATAACCTTAAACTGGTCTAAGCCAACTGGGGTAGAAAATTCAGTTTTCTCTTTGGCATGGTCTGTCAGGGCTATTTGCCAATATCCTGACGTCAAGTCAAATGTGCTGAGGAAATTGGCTGCACCAAGTCTATCCACCAACTCATCTGTCCTTGGCAAAGGGTGGGCATCAGTCTTAGTGACTGCATTAGGAGCTCTGTAATCCACACAGAATCAAGTCCTTTAGATCCTGCCTTTGGTACTAACACAACTGGGCTAGACCATGGACTAGTAGAGGGCTCTATTACCCCGAGATCAAGCATCTTGCTGACCTCACCTTTGATGTGGGTTCTTACATTTTCTGACATTCGATATCCTCTGCTTTTGACTGGCAGACAGTCACCAGTGAGTATGTCATGCTGTCCCCAAGGGGTCAAGCCTGGTGAAAGTGAGAACAGGGAGGCAAACTGATTCAACATGGATTTGCACTCTTCCTGTTGCTCAGGTGTCAGATTTGAAGAGAGATTTACTCCTTCAATCTTTTTGTCTAAAGGTAAGCCTCTGAGGAGATCAGGAAGAGCTTCACTCTCTTCTTCTTCCTCTGATGATGCTAGAAGCAAAGCTCCTACATCAGGTCTTGAGACATGCGCTTTTAGTCTGTTGGTGTGGAAGACAGTTGGAGCCTCCTTGGGAAGTCCACCAGATAGTTGACCTCTCCAAGTTTACCCACAACTTTGAAGGGTCCCATCCATTTGTCTTGCAAGGCCCCTGCCATGTTGGAATCATAACGAGAACTAGCTGGTCCTGAGTAAACTCAACCATGTTAGCCTTTTGGTCATGCCAGTGCTTGACCAATGCTTGTCCAGCTTTCAAGTTATCACTTGCTTCTGCCATCATTTGTGACATTCTCCTTCGGAGACCTATCACATAGTCAGTCACTCTGACTGGCTTGGGGGAAGGAGCACTCTCCAACCCCTCCTTGATCAGGGCCAATGGGCCTCTGACCGGATGACCATAAAGAAGTTCAAAGGGAGAATAACCTACTCCCTCCTGAGGGACTTCTCTATAAGCAATGAGAAGGCATGGCAGTAGAAGGTCCCACTTTCTTTTAAGAGGGTCCTCTAAAGCACCTATCATGCTCTTCATGGTTCTGTTGAACCTTTCAACCAGCCCATTGGTCTGGGGGTGGTATGCGGTTGAGAACTTGTAAGTAACTCCGCAGGTTTTCCACATGGCTTTCATGTAGTGGGACATAAAATTCGACCCCCTGTCAGAGATTACTTCCTTAGGAAACCCAACCCTGGTAAAAATACCAAGGAGGGCCTTTCAAAAAATACTGCCGACCTACTTTAAAAGTGTAGGTAGGAAACAGACCTCAAACAGATCTGGACTATCTCACAATCCTCCTATTGTATTGAACAAAGGCAATATATCATCTTCTGTTGTATTACCTAAAATGGCTCCGTCCTTGTACTCCGAAATTTTAAAAAAACCTGTCATTGATCCAACTACTACGATAGGTAATGTACCAGTTATCCAAAACGGTGGAGGAAAGCTTACCACTATTCCTAATCAGTTGCATATTGGGAGTTTTCCTCATCAGAATTTGGGTGATGGTAACAGTGCCATTTATGATATGCATGAAAAAGATAATCAACTAATGCCAGGCATAAATAACGATGTAATGAAAGTATATGATTCTATGATAAATATTCAAAAAGGTGGAACATCTGAGATGACTGGTGATATCAATGAAAAAGTTAAGCAAATTTTGCCTTGTATAAATAATGATGTAATGAATGCGCATGATTTTATGCTTAATGCTTTAAAAGCTGGTATTCCACCACTTGAAATAATTAATCAGTTTTTAAAAGCGCAAAAATGTGGTGATGAAAACATTGCCCAGCCTAAGCTGACTTGTCAATCACTTGTAAGCATCCCCATATGCAGAGAACTTAACTCATCTGAACTTGCAGATAGGCATCATAACGAAACCCTAAACAATTTGAAAAGTGTGTTGAATTTAGATGAACATATGGTAAGGTCAAATGGTTTAGCAAATGCTAATGTGGATAACTTGCAATTTGAACAAGGTAAAAATACCGGACATCTGCCCTGTCACACTACGGTAAATAGTAAGAAATGCAATAATATGTTGGGCCTGGAAGGTAAGCAAGAAATTCTAGGTGATGCACGTATTAATAGAAGATTTTTTTTGGATCTTCTATATACAATTCCATCATTGAGAATAATTGCGTCTAGTGATATTGATTGTATTTCTTTGGCTCCAACTAATAATTACCGTATGACATGTCATTTATTTTCTGAACATGTGTTGAAACTTATTTGGTCCTTTAGAAGGGAATTACATGAAATGGGTTTCTCGTTATTCACATTCAATGATGAAAAGTTGGCAGGAGAATTTTTATTTGATAATCAAAAATCCGTATCCTCTGAGCAAAATACAAATGGAGACTCGACGACGAGCGTAGGACATCAAAAAATGTGTATTTCCCAACTATTAACGACTGCTCGCACCAATAGTGAAATGGCGTGGATTGAACCACTATTAAAAACGATATTTGCGGCAAGTCCTAACTTATTTACTTCATAAGTAAAGGATAAGACAGTACTTACAGTACTGTCATGGAACTCATGTGGCTTTAAAAATATTGAGACTTGGCTTTCCACTCTTGTTAAATTGCCATCAATTTTCATGTTCCAAGAAACAATGAAAATTGAACCACTTGTTATCCCTGACTATCGATCATATTGTTCTCCTGCCAGTAAAGGGGTTGAAGGAAGACCTTTTGGTGGGCTAACAATTTCTGTCGACAATTCCATTGCCTGTACTATAACTCTGGTATATTCATCTATACATGTTCTAGCGGTCTTCTTGAATTTAAACAAATTTGACACAAGGATTATTCTAGTCATGAATGTATATTGCAATCATTTGAAATACAAATTATTGGATATACTTGATGACATAGATTGTTGCTTTGACCAAGCATCAACATTTTACTCCAAATATGACACTATTATCGGTGGTGATTTTAATTCACAATGTATTGGAACACCAGTGTATTATAAAGACCATAAACAGGCAAATTCAAATAGCTTTAAGAGAGGAACTATATTTCGGGATTATTTTGATGACTGGGGTATGTCATTTGTGAAGTCTGACATGGATTCCAACAAATATACTTGGAAAAGGGGCAATACTACTTCAACGATTGATTTTTTTGTGTATCTGATTTGTTGCTATCATGCATTGATGCTGTTACAATTGGGGACATTATTTATAGCGATCATGCTCCCATTACCCTTAACACTTCTATTGTTACGAATCAATGGCATGTTAATCAGTGTATGCATGCCATTGAGATTAAAAGAGAAAATATATCTCTTAGATGGAATCCTACCTTATGCAAGAGACTAGTAGAGAATGTATTAAATCATCTAAAACATGTGGTCAATTTTCTAATGCCGGAATTATACTCTATAGAATATTTAAATGAGATGATCAATGATTGTATCAAAGAAGCTCTTAATAAATTTGGAATAAAACAAGCTTCTTTTGTGACAAATCACAAACATACATTTAATTATAAGATTAAAATACTGAAAAGAACTAGAAACCGCGATATACGAAAGCTTGAATTAGCAAAACTTCCTGATAAACTTTATTCACTAAAAAAGAAGAGTATAGTCCTAGAATACAAATTTAAAGTAAAGGGAGTACACATAGAGCAATATAACAAAGAAAATTGTGATATGATTAAAGCTATTTGTAGTAGAAATTCCCGCGATATTTGGGCTGCCCTTAAAAAAGAGGATACGGCGGATATCCGTAATGGATCTATAATTAACGCTGAAACTTGGACAGCTTATGTTAAGCAAAAATATGAATTACCAGATCGCTTTGTTAAAAACCAAGATGATGTAGAGCTATCAATCACTGACAGAAAATTTGTATGGACTACCTCTGATATTATGTGGGCTATCAAAAAATTATCTAATTCTCGTGCCCCTGGCCCCGATGGGATCCCATCGTGCGTATATTGGTCCGATCCGATTTTTTGGAGTATGATCTTAAAAATTAAGTTTGACAGTATTTTAGTGAGTGGCACTATCCCGTCTTCATGGGTTACTTCCATTCTTATCCCATTGTATAAAAAAGGTGATCCTAGATTGCCCGAGAACTATAGACTGATATCGTTAACAGATGCGGCGGCAAAGGTGTTCGCTATTTTAGTTATCTATGAGCTTGATAAACATCTAGCAACTTACAAGACCTATTCGAAATGCCAAGTGGGATTTAGACGTCAAATGGGAACAACACTAAATGCCACTATAATGAAACATCTGATTGCCGGAGTGAATAATAATGAATTGAGCACAATTTACATTGCATCCATTGACATGTCTTCTGCGTTTGACACTGTCGTGCGCAATGTATTATGGATCAAAATGCGTAAGTTGGGAATTCCGGAATATTTGATTTATTGGATCAAGAAATTTCATACCAATACATCTTGTAGAATTCGTCTAACTCAGGGTGGTTCTCTAACTGAACCTGTGCAACTTCATCTTGGTTTAAAACAGGGCTGCAATTTTGCTGCCCTGCTGTTCAACCTTTATCTCTCTGACATAGATAAACTTTGGGAATCCACTCTGACGTTACCAGCAAGGATATGCTCACTAAGAATACACTGGCTAGCCTTTGCAGATGACCTTATCTTTTTTGATTTAACTCCTGCTGGTCTTCAGGCTAAGATAAATATATTCACAAATTTTGCGTATGAACATAATCTTCGACCTAATTCATCCAAGACATGCATAATGATTTTTAAATCAAATAAGAAACCTAAGAAGTTCAACTGGAATATGGGGGGGACTCGTCTGCGCGAATTACAAGAATCCATTTACTTAGGATATCGTTTGAGCAATGCGAATAGTATAAAGTCATGGGTGGAATATCTAAAGCTGAAAGCCAGACCACTCTTAATTCAGATGAAATTTATATTTTATAAGTTGTGTAAGTTTTCAATGACTCCGTTATTAGAGTTTCTTACATTGAAGGTTGAGCCTATTCTTTTATATGCTATGGATATTTGTGTTGGTAATTTGCATAAGCAACTTGATTCCATACAGGGTACTTTAGTGAAGAGAGCTTTATGTTTATCCATATCAATCCCGAACTGTGTTATTAGACATGAGTTGGGATTGATTTCTTTATCTACTAGGTTTACCTGGCGGGCTCTCTCAAACTATTCCAAAATACTTAACTATCCTGATAATTCTTTATATCAGGATCTTTTTGAATTTACTAAGGGTTGCTCATCCAGTTCGTTCACTAGCTACCTTGAAACCATGGCTAAAATTTTAAATAATTTGGGTACTGATCGTGATGATTTGCTTATACGTCCTAACTATGTTAAACATAAATTATTTGCGTACGACTGGTGTAAAACTCTAGATGAAATATCAAATTTGAGTACCTATAAGGAATATGCAAAATTCCTACACAAAAGAGATGGCTGTTGTGATTATATAGCGTTATTTCCGTGTAATAAAACCAGAATGTATTACATGAGATTTAGATTAAATCAATATCATACTCTCGAACGAACAAAATTCTGGGGAATTGTAGGAACTAATCTAGGCGCCACGAAGTGTCGCTTTTCGAGGTGTAGTGAACAGAAGGAAACGTTAAAACATTTGATTTTAGAATGCCCACATTTTAGAGATGTACGGACTAAGCTTTTTCTACGATTCATAAATGTGAACTACGCAGATTGTATGATATCTCTTTGGACTCGACTGATGCAAGGAAATGAGAGAGCATTAATCTTTGCCTTAGTAGAGTTTTTGAAAGTAATTGAGAAAGAGATTTTGTTATTTCAGTGTTAAATTTGTTTGTTATTGGGTTGTTTTCTTTTGGAAATTGTGTTAAAGCTTTGTTCTACTTTTATCAGTTTTATTGAGATGTTTTGTATTTTGTCTGGTTATTTGAATTTTTTTTGTTTGTAATAATGTGCTATTTTGTAAAGGTTCATTGAACTATATACAAATTAAAAAAAATAAATAAAAATAAAAAAATACCAAGGAGGGCCTTAGCCACAGCCGGAGCTGTAACAATCCTCATAGGAATTGCCTCAGGGTACCTAGTAGCATGGTCTACTACAACAAGTATAAACCTGTTGCATGAGGAGGTTGGAGGATCAAGGGGAACAACAATGTCAATCCCTACTCTCTCAAATGGGACTCCCACTACAGGGAGAGGCACTAAAGGTGCCACATTCTTGGAGCCAACCTTACCAGAAGTCTGGCAGGTGTGGCAGCTCCTGCAGTACTTATCTACTTCAGCCCCTATCTTTGGCCAATAAAAGTAGAGTGAGAGCCTTTCCTTAGTCTTCTTGAAACTCAAGTGACCAGCCAAAGGAATCTCATGGGCTAACTGCAAGAACTGTGGTCTGTTCTCTTGGGGTACTACATGTCGTTTGTTGTCCCCAGGTGCAGACTCTGTTGGTTCACTGTAGAAGAGGCCATCTTCCCAGTGTAACCTATATTTCCCAGGCTCTTGCCCTTCAGCCTGAGCCTCTGCCTGGTGGCGAAGACCTTCCAGAGTTGGACATTCTCTGTCCCTTACTGAAGTCGGCCCTGTTGGGTCCACCTTCTGCCAGTAAAGACTGCAGCTCAGGATGGTCAACAGGATCCAGATCTCCAATGAGTTCCTGGCCTTCCACTAGCTCTTCTTCAGAGTATAGTTCAACCACACAGGGTTGTACCTCCCTCTCAGCCTCAGCTGGAGGGGGAGTTACTGGTGTAACTTTGGACAACCTAGGGGAAGTCCTTGTTGGCTGCACTGGAGTGCTGGCTGCGAGGTTCTTTTTAGAAGTTTTAGGTTTCCCTTGTCCTTCTAGTTTCTTAGAGACAGCAGCTGACATCTCCAGTGGAGTAGGAGTGATCTCTTTCTTCATCATCTCCTTGGGAGTACCTCTCATGGTTTGCTCCCTTGCAGGTCTGGTGAGCTCCTGTAACCTTTTACTAGGAGGTCTGGGGGTATGTGACACTACTCCAAGAGTTTTTAAGTCATTATCCAGCAGAACCCTTCCTGGCACCTCACTTTGTATGCTGACAGGTATCTTCACAGTCATGTCATTACACTGGATGAGAACTGGTAATTGGGGAAGCATCTGCACAGGCCCTCCAGCTAACTTGGTGAGGCGTTTGGGTGCCTTTGCAACATCCTCAGCCTGAAAAAAAGATTTGTCCACCACAGTTATGCTGGCCCCAGTGTCCCTAATGGCAGGAGTCTCCTGACCATTCACCTGGACACTGTCCTTATAATACTCTTTAGTATTATCTGGGATAGAATTATAGACGTCTAAGTTCTGTTGTTCCCACAACCCCAGAGACACTAAAGAAACACTGGCTGGGACTCCAATGGGTTCATCAGCCAGCAATAGAAAGTTTCCACTTGCATTTGTACTTCCTTCTCTGGAGCGAATGCTAAGGAGACAAGCTGGACCCCTGAAGGTTTACTCTTACATCTGGGATCTCCTTTCACATGGTCAGTAGAGCCACAAAGAAAGTATTTACCAAATGCTTTCTGGAATGGTGGCTTGTTCTGACCTCCTTCTGGTTTGGCACCAGGAGGTACACTAGCCTGATTTGGTTTCCCTTGTGGCTTACCCTTTTGGTTTTGTTTGGGGCCCTCTTTGGAATTGGAATTATTTGAATTCTCTTTGGAATCCTTTTTTGGCTGTTTTCCCTCTTCCTTTTTCTGAGTAGCCCCAGAATCCTTGTGAGTGGCCCTGTTGGCAACCCACAAGTCAGCAGCCTCAGCTAACTTCCTGGAATCTAATTCCTTTGAATCAGCCAAGTGCTGTCTGAGCTCAGGAGAGCAGGCATCATAAATTGACTCCAACATTACAAGATTCTTCATTCCTTCATAAGTGTTAACTCTGTAACCCTTAATCCATCCCTCTAAGTTTTTCAAATTTTCACTCACCCAGGTAGCCCAAGGGGTACCATCATGCTTTTCGAGGGTCCTAAACCTCTTTAGGTACTGGGAAGGGATCTTCCCAAATCTAGCTATCAAAGCTAGTTTCACACATTCATATTCCTTCTTATCCACCTCCCCCAACTCCATTACCACATCAGTTGCAACAGGGGGAAGCCTAGAGAACAACCAGGGAAGTAACTCATTCCCTGTGATGTCCTGGAGCCCATGATTATACTCAAACATGTTTAACCAATCCAACACATCCAACTTAGGTTCATACATACCCACTAATTCCTTAGGCATCCGGGGTCTTTTGGGACTGGAACTCCTAGAGGAACCAGAGGAGAGAGAAGCATTTTCCACAGACAACTTCTTCATTTCTAGTTCATAATTAAGCTCTATTTCTCTGAGTCTTAACTCAGTTTTCTTCTGCTCAGCCTGGGCATTAATTCTTTTGAACTCTAGCTCTTGGTTTCTTTCAGATTGAGCAATAAAACGTTTGTACTCTAATTCAAGCTTCATTTTTTCAAGTTCAAAATAAGCAGGGTTACATGTAGGACCTGGTATAGGCCCAGTAGGTACAGTAGGTAAGGCAGACAGAGGCTCAGAGTGGCTAACTTCATTAGGTTCACTTTCCTCTTCTGACTCATTATCAAGACTTTGATTCAGATCAATACCGTCACTGTTTTCTACATTTGCTGGGGGGGTAGATTCCTCTGTACCTCCCAGACTTTGGTTTTCTAACAATCTTTCTATAAGTTCCATTTTCTTGCCCTTCTCAGAGAGATTCTTATGTCTACACAATACTTTTAAGCAATCAGCAGTTTTGGCAGACAATGATTCTAGGGTATAACTCTCCATAGCAGACATAGTTAGAAAATCAGCTTTTTAGTGCTAAGCTCTGTGGTTAGTTGTCCTAAAGTGTTCAAAAAGCACACTAAAGTGTATACTCAATACAAATCCCACCGCTGCACACCAGTGTTAGGCAGAAACCTGTGCAGTTCCCTCTGGGACCACTGCAAAAGATTTAAGACTACAGGTGTTTGGCAGTAAACCCACTTGGTAGCAGTCTGTACCACACAGATTCACTTGGTAGCTGTGGCTGAGCAGTCAGACTTCCCGCAAGAAGAGTTAGGCAGTATACAGAGTATTCACAATAGGTCAAAAGAACACAGTAGAACAAGTAAACACTGACCAGAGCTTGGTGTAAAAGAGATATAATTATTTATTTAAAACCACATCTAGTAAAACACACAGGAACTAATGTTAAGCAGTTAAGAAACACAGTCACTAAAAGATATACACTCCCTTAAAAGAATATTAGACAAGTCTTAAGTAAAGCCCCACTTATTTTCAGACAGCGGTGAGCGCTTAACGCAGATGGCACTCTAATAATTCGTTTTAAAAAGGCAGCGAAAAGCAGAGTATAATTTGAAACAGATCCCAACACTTTCACAAGAACACAACAAGAGAGGAAGGCAAAGTAAAACCGTGAAGTTAGAGTTCAGAAGGCCAGATCCACTTTAAGAGGATCAGAAGGAAATGTGTCCAAGGTCACACGGTTGCAGTGCACAAAAGACTTGAAACGGTTCAAAAAGAGTTGGACCAAAGAAAGGGACCAGTTAGATGGTCAAGGCGGCCAGCCCAGTCCAGAAGGTTAAGGGATTATTACTACCTTGTAGCAATCTTTAGAAAGGGAGGCCTGGCGGACACGGTACCTTAAAGTGGTGAAAATACTCCAGAGGGGGCAGTTGTTCCTGGCAGCGGATGCAAGTCGGAGCTTCGTCCGGGGGAAGAGAGGATCTCGTCGGGGAGGAAGACAGGAGTCTGTTGCACTGCCAGGGAAGAAACCAGCCGCGGAGTTCTCAGGTAAAAGGAGCGGTCCTTTTATTCGCGGTCCAGTGGTAAGTGGTTATCCGGTTGCCGGGGTGCTTGGCACGGGCAATTCGACCACAAGACGTCCTGGGATGCGAGGAAAAGAAGGTAAACTGGTTGTGCCCACCAGTCAGGGGAAGAAGCCTCTCCAGCCGGGAGATCTTCTCTGTCGTCGGGAAGTGGTGAGTCAGTTCCGCAGGGCTCCACCGGTGGTGTCGTCGTGGTAGGTCGGCTCAGCTTCTCCCTCGTTGGATTCTCAGGTCCTGTGGCGACTTCTGAAGTTCCAGTCCCCAAAGCCCTGCTTTTATGCAGCACACCCCCATTCACTCAGCCTAGCTGTCAATCAAACATGCTAAGTGGTGAGCTGGCCGGCTCACCACTTGGGCCAATCACACAAGAGTGCGACTTGAGTTACCAAGGTAACTCAGTCCAGGGTGCCTAAACCCCCTCCTACACCCCCTGTGGTACCCAGACAGAGTGGCACCACTTTTGGAGGCTTCTGTGGAGAAGCCAGCCGAAAAGTGGAACAAAGGGCTCGACTTGGGTTGGAGTCACAGAAGAGAACACAAACGCCATTTTAGAATCGAGTCCTGGCAAAAAATACCAACAGGCGAATTAATATTAATTAAATAAACCAGCGGTATGTTCGAGGCTATGAGAATCAAATAATTAAAGTTGGTAGCCTCGAACAATGGGAAAATCCCATAGGGATATATTCGCGGTCGAATATAAAAAGTAGTATCCACTGCCACCAACCAAAACTCGATCAGGGGGGACGGTGACGTGCCGCCTCGACTAACAGACCCCCGGGCAATCGAATTGCCCCGACCAGTATGTCCACAATATGATGGTTTGTACCGGTTTCTGTTAATAATTTGGGACTAGTAAAGCCAATGGTGACTTTACATGCCCTGGGAGACAGTAGTCAGTCCCAGGGTATGGAGTCTATGGTGGGGTGTCACTATGACACCCCTGTGTCACTGCACAGAGGGTGCTGTGTAACACACATAGTAAAAAACACATGAGACCCTATGGAGTAAAGGACCCCATAGCCCATAAAACACATTAACAGTCAAAAGAACACCATAAATCATGTCCAAGAGTGGGAGAAAAAGAGTCTCACTCTTGGCAGGAGAAAAAAACAAACTCCAGAAATCCAGCAAAGCTGCTGGGGGACTCACTAAGTTAGGAAATTCAGCCTAAAGAGAGAATTCTCCCTAACACAGATATATCTCTAACGCTTCCCCAGAAATATACCGCTCCCTCCTGAAGACTAGAGCATCCCTCCATAACACGGCGCTCGATAACGCACGGCAGGCGCATTGGGAATCAAAGACCAGAATTTATGAGCAAGGTGATAAAGCCGGCAAACTATTGGCATGGCTGGAAAGACGGGAGGAGGGGCACAGACACGTCAGACAGATTACTGACAGCCAAAACAGGCCCGCCCGAACAGACCCAGAAATAGCGGAGGCCTTTGCCAAATTCTATACCACGCTTTATGCTGCCCCTACGGGCCCCATAGACGCATCCCTCCTGGATGAGATTGTGCTCCCGCAATTATCGGAACTGCAGAGTACTCACTTAGACAGGGAATTAGACGAAACTGAAATAGCGGAGGCCATGACCCAGCTACAATCTGGGAAGACACCTGGCCTGAAAGGCTTCCCGGCCGAGACCTGGAAGAAACTGGGCAGCAACAAGATGGCCGCCCCCCTCCGGGACCTATTCCTCGCTACTAGGGAACAGGGCACCCTTCCACCAGACCTACAAACGACCAACATAGTGGTCATTCCCAAAAAAGGCAAACCCCCCGACCAGTGCACATCGTATAGACCGATATCACTTCTCAATAGTGAAACTAAAATCCTTGCCAAAGTATTGGCCAACAGGCTCCAAGGGGTAATATCCTCACTGGTCCATCAAGATCAATGCGGCTTCATGCTGCAAAGATCGACCAGAATGAACTTACGTCGATTAAACCTGCTATTGGAAGAAGCCCCAACCCTTAACACTCCACTTGCACTCCTCGCAATTGACTTCGAGAAAGCGTTCGATTCAGTGGTGTGGGCAAGCCTCTGCGCAATAATGAGGTGCATGGGCATCAGCGAAACCTTCCTCAGCTGGATTCAACTCCTATACGAAACCCCACTAGCTACAGTTAGGGTGAACGGCTGGACCTCCGGAACCTTCCCGTTGGTTAGAGGCACCCGGCAGGACTGTCCTCTATCTCCCCTTCTTTTCACCCTAGCAATCGAGCCACTGGCCCCATGGCTCCGATAGGTCACCATGTGGTCCGGATTCCATTGGCCAGACGGGCGGGAGGACAAGCTCTCCCTTTACGCGGACGACCTATTACTCTACCTGAGCAATCCAGACCATGCATGCCCAATCATAACCCAAATGTTCAAGACCTATGGGGATTTCAGTGGCCTTAGAGTAAACTGGGGGAAATCAGTTCTCTTCCCAGTAAAAGGAGATGATCTAGCAATCCCCCAGGACTCCCCGTATCGAATAGAGAGTGAAGGCTTCCGTTACCTGGGCATATGGGTCTCCAGGGTTCTCTCAGACTATGTGCGTCACAACCTGCACCCACTAACGGACCGCTTTGCGGGGGACGTGCGACACTGGATGCACCTCCCCCTCACACTCATGGGAAGGGCGGCACTCTTCAAGATGATGGTACTTCCACGTTTTCTTTGCATACTGCAGAACGCCCCACTGGCCAGACCAAACTCAGAATTCGTCCGGGTGGAAGGTCTCCTCAGGGAATTGATATGGAAGGGGGGGCAACCTTGCATTGCGCTGACCACGCTGAAGCGATCGATCTGGGAGGGGGGTATTGGAATCCCACACCTTAAGTCCTACTATTGGGCCAGTCAACTAAACGTAGTCAATGACCTCCTCCATGGGGACCGCGACCTACCACACATTAGAGCAGAATTAACTTTCAGGCAGGACACCCCACCACTCACCCCACCACTCGCAACAATGTATCAGTGTCTATCCAGACCCCCCGCACAGACGATGTCCTCTCACATCGCGATCATCTGGAGGCAGGCACACAAGCACATAGGCTGGGGAAATAAGATCACCACGGCACAACCACTATGGAATAACCACATGTTGACGGAAGTGCGGAAGCTGCCCGCATGGACCCGGTGGGTGAGGGCTGGGATTACCACGATAGGAGATGTTTTAACAGAGGGCTCTATTCTTTTGTTTGAAATGCTCCAGCGGGAATATGGCATTTTGGCTGCAGAACACTATCACTACACACAATTATCACATGCACTCAGTGGCCACAGGCAAGCACTGGCCGACGCCCCAGATTACACACCCCTGGAACGGAACCTACTTCCACAACACATCCCCACTAAGGTAACAACCATTCTATATAAAGCTATTAACGCATTTGCCACCCCAGAGCTGACCAGCCTCAAAGCCAGATGGGAACGGGACATCGGGAACATTGAACCTGAGGACTGGATCCAGGTTCTCATGCACCCACGCAAAATCTCAATAAATTCCAGAATAAGACTGATACAGCTCAAGATACTTCACAGAGTATAATACCCCTGAGTGGCCCTTTTTGGTTGGGGAAGGGCAACGGATCCCAACTGTTTGAAATACCGGGAAGAAGAAGGCACTTTCATCCATCTCCTCTGGGAGTGCCCGAAAATCAAGACCTTCTGGACACAATGCTTTCAAATTTTGGCAAGAGCACTGGGTCGCACGATAGCATTACGACCCACAATAATGTTACTGGGGGCCCCAGATGAGAACATATCAAACAAATGGGAGGGTATTCTTCTCTCCATAGAAACGGGCCTGATAAAACGTGGTATAGCACAGAAATGGGGAGCCCCGGAGTGCCCGACAGTGGCTCAATGGTCCAACGAAATGGACATCTGTGCGGCGAAAGAACTCAGAATATATACAGCACAGGGATGCCCGGCAAAGGCCACAAAAATCTGGGGAAAATGGGAAGAACGTGTGACCTGAGACCGGTCAGGGGGGGAGAGTGGGAGGCGAAGTATCGCAACATGGAACACGTCAAAGACACATATTACTGGAAAGGTGATGTGTAGAGTGGCAAGAGACGAGCAGATCGACGATCGACCCGGCAAAGGGGGAGGGAGGGCGGGGGGAAACAGTTGGTATGTTGTATGTTTGTTCAAAAACCATCAATAAAATATGTTATTAAAAAAAGAATTGGTCAGAGTACAGTGGTCTACCTTGGACTTGAGGTAGGAGGAGGTGAAATAAGGTCATTGCCTAGCAAAGTACAAGCTGTACAAAACTGGTCCACCCCTACTACTCAAACCCAAGTGAGAGCCTTCTTAGGTCTCACTGGGTATTACAGGAACTTCATAGAGAACTATGGGACCATAGCTTCTCCATGAATGCCATCTCCTCCCCCAGGTTCCCTAAAAAGGTCAGGTGGAATGAGGAGTGCAATCAAGCCTTTGAAGGTCTAAAGAAAGCCCTTTGTCAAGCTCCAGTCCTAAGAGCTCCTGACTATCACCAACCCTTCATTGTACAAACTGATGCTTCTAATGTGGGTATAGGTGCAGTCCTTAGTCAACTGGATGAGAAAAGTGGGGAACACCCCATTTGTTTCATCAGCAGGAAGTTAAAGGATCCTGAGACAAGGTGGGCAACAATAGAACGTGAATGTTTTGCTATTGTGTGGTCACTGAAGAGGTTTAGAACATATTTGTATGGATCTACCTTCATCATTCAGACTGACCACCAACCCCTGAGATGGTTGATGCAAATGAAAGGGGAAAACCCAAAGCTTCTCAGATGGTCAATCTGCCTGCAAGGATTTGATTTTTCCATTGAGCACAGAGCAGGAAGTCACCACCAAAATGCTGATGGTCTCTCTAGGATGTTTGTAACGGACTAGAGGTATGAGAACCATCCAGGAGTGGATTAAATACTCCTGTCCCTAAGTCTGGGGGGGGGGGGCGAGTGTTAGGGAGAATTCTCATTTAATGGCTAATGTCCCTTACCTAGTGAGTCCCTCAGCAGCTTTGCTGGATTTCTGGTGTTTATTTTTCCACTTGGTAAGAGTGTACCCTTTTTTCCCACTCTTACTTGTGTTTTGCCATGTGTATTTCATCTATTTCTGTGATTGTGGACTCTGGAGTACACCACTTCAGTAGCCCACTTCTTTTGTGTGTTACACAGCATCTTCAGTGCAGTGACACAGGGTTGTCTTTTAGACTTCCCACCAACTCCATTTCTGAGGCTGACTACTGTCCCCAGAAAAGGGTAAAGTTGCCATTAACTTTACTTAGTCATTTAACCACAGATCCAGTACACCCCATCTTACAATGAGTAATGGAAAGGGTTAATCCTTAGCCCTTTTTATCTGTACCTCCTAGAGCATTGTTTCGTTCTTTTAACATTTGGAATTGGCTGGTGGCAGTGGTATCTACCCTAACTTTTCTACCGCGATTATACTATATAAACATGCTATTGTTTTAGGCTATTACATTAGCCTCGAACTTAAACCTGCTTGACCAAATACTTTTTCTTTTGGCTCCGGTTGGGTTTATTCGCCATTTCTTTTTGTTAAAGTCCTTCTTGTGTTTTACTTTGCGCTGCAAACCAGGTTTGTCTTCTTTGTTCCCTGTCTTTTGGCGGGCGTCTGCCAAGAAGCCCTCCTGTAGGCGCCTGGGTGTCTAGGTGGGCTGAATGTGAGGGAGGGTTGCAGTCACCCCCTGCACAGGGTATCCTAGGAAACCCAAGTCGCACTTTGCCATGATTGGCTGAGGCGGTTGTCTGGGCTGGACAACCCCCTGCTGCGTGATTGACAGCCAGGCTGTGTGAATGGGGGATTTTCGCATAAAAGGCAGGTCTCTTGGGCTAGAGGTCAGAGTCACCACTGGAACTACAATGAACCGAAGAGAAGCAGAGAAGAAGTCGACTGCTGCAACTATCCCGTCCCGGTGAAGCCCTGCTGCAGTCCTGAGCTATCTACCCTTCGACGACCAGAGAAGATCCAGTCCGGAGTCTTCTTCCCTTGAGCTCGGTGGGGATAACCAGCTCATCTTCTACAGCCAGAGGACCCTGTTCGTGGTTATAGGCAAATGATACCTTGAAAATGTGAAACTCTGTATGAGCAGCATTTAGGCTCCTAATATTAATGTGGGTGCATTCTTTGCACAACTGATATCTAGATTTGATTTGGATAGGGAAGCAGTTTGGATTTAGGGAGGAGCTTTTAAGTGCATTCTAAATCTTGCACAAGATAGATCGACGCTGACCGATACACTGCTTTTACCCGCTAGCAAAATAGTACAGCTGATTATGACCAACTTAGACTTAGTTGACATTTGGAGAATGCTCCATCACGAAACCCGCAATTACTCATTCTACTCCCACCCTATAAAATAAATACCTGTATCGACCACTTCATCACCGGGTGAGAACATACAAATATACTAGCAGATGCAATTTATATGAGCAAGACCTTGTCTGATCATTCCCCAACTGACCATCACATTCCAGAGGTGGCACCTGAGACCCCCTATCCCGACTTGGAAACTAACCCCAAGATCTAATGAATGGCAATTGTACATTAATGCTATGGGAAGCGCCTAAGACCACAATCCGAGGGCTATGTAGCTCCACCACTATAGGCATCCATAAAGTCCTAACAAAAAAACAACATTTGATAGCCATAGTGGAAGGCTCAGACACTGCTGAGCACGTACTGGGGAGCATCGACTGCAATGCACAGAACTCTGGCAAATACTGAGTAAACTAAAGTATTCCACGAACATGGCGATAGGACTGAGAAGCTATTAACCTGGCTGTTGAAGACGGGAAACCCACATACACCCACCAACTCTCTCTGTGCAGATAAAGGGGAAACATGCTATGGACAACAAGACAAACACGGAATTTGAATCCTATTACAAAGAACTATATGACCGGTTAGATAGAGCCTCTACAAGTGAAATAGAGAACACCCTGGATCTGACAGAACGCCCAAGAATTATGCAAGACCAAGCAGAAATACTTAATAAACCAGTGACGATACAGGAACTGCAAGAAACACTGACCATACTGTCTATCAGTAAAACCCCTGAAACGGACACTCTATCAGCTGAATTTTATAAGACATTTAAAGGTCACACACTAACTCCACTCTTACAAACATACAACTATACCTATGACAAAGGAGAACTGCTCAAGTCAATGAGACAAGCCCTAAAAGACCCTATCCTGAAATTGAGGAAAGACCGCCTGGACCGAGGTTCGTATAGAGCCCTTTCCATGCTAAACACAGATATAAAACTACTGAATAGCCTGATAGCCAACAGACTGAAGCTGCTGCTCACACAACTGGTACACACTGCCCAGGCTGGCTTTATCCCAGGGAGGGACGCCACACACAACCTGTGCAGGATCCATCATATCAATATCGCCTACATCAATATTGCGGATGATACCTAGATCATCAGTCCCATCACAGGAAACTACCAAGCTGAAACTACTACCCTAAATAGGGTCTACAGCATCATCCAAAACTGGATGCCCACCTACAAGCTATGCCTTAATGACAAAACCAAGCTACTCACCGTGGGCTCCCTCTTCAGGCTCAAAAACCTAGACTCTGCCTTTTCCTCCTTCTCTACTGATGGCACAAATATACCAGACCTGAAACACGTCAAAACACGGGGCATCTACCATGACGAAACATATCAATGCTCTAGCATCTTCCCTGACATACACTGTTAAGCTCATCTCCCTGAGTAGACAATTCCTCACTCCGAACAACTGTCTGACGCTTGCGCAGGCAATTATTAACAGCAAGCCGGATTATTGTAACGCACTTCTCATGGGCACCTTTGCTAAAAACCTTGCTAAGCTACAACTCCTCCAAAACAAAGCCCTTTGTGTAGCTGACCGTACCTGATATCTGGGTTCCACCTGTTCTCTCCACAGTAGGGTGCGACTGTCATGATTCGAACCAAAGACCGAATCTCCGAGGATCTTGAAGACTATTGGATACTCTGTCTATGGCGCAATTCACAACTACCAACAGTGAGCAGCCGTACTTTCAAGGTGCCGGGCGTGGACTGTGTTGAACTGTAACAAAAGGACTGTTATTAGAGGCTCTCTTCCCTGTTACCTCTTGCACAGTCCGCAAGATGCATACTTACATATACAGTGGGCCTCATCATGAGTTGGCTGTTAGTCCTTAAATGCAGTGGTAACAGTGTTACCGCCGCATTTAAGGGTCCACCCAATCTCGGGCTGGCAGCATTTACCTTCAGCTCTAAGCTGGGGGTAAATGTGCTGCAGAAATGCCAATTTTCAGCGCAATTACAGTGCCGTAATAGCGCCGGCGGTAATTGCGCAGAAAATTCCTGGGAAATGGGGATGGACAGTTACCGCCCACCCTGTGATCTGGTGGTAATACCGCCGTAGGGTTGGGCAGTAACGCAAATACAGTTTGGCAGTATCCCAGTTTGGATACCGCCCAACTCGTGATGAGGCTGAGTGTGTGGATCTATCTTAGAAATAACGTGATGGCAGGAAGTAATGTGACAGTAGGGAAATCCACCAAGTATTGATAGAAAACATGAAGGAACTCTGCATGAGAACCAGACAGAAGTTCTCCTAACTGTCCCTATTTTAAGAAGTAACTTATTTGTGACCCAGGGCTTGGTTAGGAGACATGGCGGGAAGGAAGCACAAAGTACCGCAGTTCGTGAAGATTGCACAGCATGGAGACCATCTAGGATTGTTGAACGGATGGCTGTGTCACTGGTCGTCCGATTTATATGTTATTGACAGAGAAGTAATTCAAGGACTTCCGGGTCTTCGTAGGTTCGCCTATGCCCATACAGATGTTTTTCCGGGCCTGGTGCTGCCCCCATTGCTTTCATGTTGCGTGCAGACGCCACGCTCTGGCAAATTGCAGTCCATTCCATGCACCCCCTGGAATGTGGCCACCTCCGATTCTCCACGGTAACCTCAGATCTGCCCGAGCTTGGCGCAGGGAGCCTAGTGCTGCCGGGCACATTTGTACATGAATGCGGGCATTAATAGAGCACTGCACCGGCCGCGGCGGCAACCTGGGACCCAAACCTGGTGAGTTTCTAACAGTACATCCCCCTTCAGACCTCACCCCGGAGCTTGATTGGTGGGGTGTTGCTCATGATACATTCGGAGGAGATCAGGTGCATGGATATGAAAAGAGGGTTCCCAAGTACAATCTTCAGGGCCATATCCTTTCCATTCCAATAGATAATATAACTTGTTCTTATGCCACTGAGAATCAATCATTCGAGATACCTCATATTCTTCTTCTGCTTCTACAATCAATGGAGGTGGGCGGTTGAGGTTGGCACATCTTTCAGTCTGTTGACATGGCTGTTGCAATGAGACATGAAAGACTTGGTGGATCTTTAGGTGTGCAGGAAGTTTGAGTTTCATAGGTACTGGATTAATCATTTTGTCAATGGCATAGGGCCCAATGAATCGAGGTCTGAATTTCCGTGAGATCCCTGGCAACTTTAAGTTCTTAGTAGATAACTATACCTTTTGTCCTGCATGATATTCAGGTCCTTTGCTCCGAAGCAGGTTGGTTTTATTTTGGGCCTGGAGTTGGCTTTGTTGTTTGATTGTTTTGAATAGTCTCGTAATTTTGTTGTATTTTCTTGACCCTCTCGTCTGCTGTAGGGAATGCAGATAAAGTGATTGACCTCAGAGGGAGGATCTTTGGATAAAGTGCTGAATAGCTAAAGAAGGGTACCATCCTGGTGGATGAGTGAATGGAATTATTGTACGTGAATTTTGCTAAAGGTAGGTTTCCTTTTTTTTTTGGCCACAATAGTAACAGAAGTATTGTTTGAAGGTTTTGATGTATTCTCTCTGTTTGTCCATCGCGTTGTGTGTGGTATGCGGTGGACAGATGTAGGTTCACTCCTAAATGTTTGTGTAGGGTTTTTCAGAAGTGAGATGAACTGGGCTCCCCTATCTGTAACAATGACTTACGGCAACCCATATAGTCTACAAATGGTGCAAAAATAAGATATGGGCCAATTCCGCAGTGTAGGGAAATCCAACCACAGGCTCAAAAGATCCCATTTTAGTAAAGGAATCTTCTACAGTCCATATGGTGTTGTATCCTTTTGATTCTGGGAGGTCTGTGTTGAAATCCATAGTAATAGAATGCTAGGGTTATGCAGCAATGGGAAGAGGGTGCAACAACCTGACTGGTTTGTGGTATAGACTCTTGGCTTGTCGACAGACCTCGCACTCATTAACATAGCTCTTGAAGTCTAGGACCATCCTCTCCCACCAAGCGTATCTTTGTAAAAGATCAAGAGTCTTCCTTTGTCCATAGTAGCCTTCGAGAGGACTGTCATGGCATCAAGTTAAGATCTGTTGTTGTTCTGATACCCGAGGGATTAAGAGCTGTTAGTCAGGATACATTAAGCCATCTATTTGTTGGTGTTTATCTTCTTGTAGACACTGTACGATGTCAGGCTTTTGGAAGTTGTCTCGGATTGCATCTAGGAACTCAGCAATAGGATGAGATACAGCACCAAGTACCTTTTCAGGGAGTAGGAAAGGTAATCCCGGGTGGTCGGTGACTATGGGATTTCCGAAGCTCCTGGAAAGGGCATCGACCATGGTGCTGAACTTTCCTGGCTTGAAGGTGATGACAAAGTCAAAACGACTGAAAGAATTGACCAAACGTGACTGTCTTTGATTGGTACTATTAGCTGTTTTTAGGAAACCCAGATTTGTATGGTCTGTTATGACGGTGATGGGAAAGAGGGCCCCATCTTGATAATGTCTCCATTGGAGGAAGACTTCTCTGATGGCTAAGAGTTTGTTATCGGAAACCGTGTAGTTAATTTTTGATGGGTTTAGTTTTCTAACAGGCTGTCCCTGATTGTTTTCCACTAGACAGCATCACTGTCCCAGATACCTTTCACATGATGCAGATTTCATGCATATATTTTGGATATGCCCATGAATCGCTCCTTTTTGGAAAGAAACGCAACAAATACCAAGAGAGGCGAGTGTGACACAGGTACCTACGGATCCAAGAACCTGTCTCCAACTGGCAGTGGAGAATAAACAAAGTTTAAATAAATGTGAGAATTTAGCCAATCAGAAGGGTGGCAATTGTATGAACGTCTGGTAACCCTCAAATATGGTTAACAGACTTGAACAAAGGGCAAGGGCTGAGGTGACTATAGTGCGTGAAAACACCTATAGAAATGCCCACGCCTGCGTCTCTGGGGCCTCAAATAACACGGCTGAACTCTTTAAAATCTGCAAGGAGCTGGACAATCCTTCTGCAGTCACCACCTCTCCTGTTCCCTCCCTGGCTCTCTTTAAGCTCTGGCTTTTCACTTCACCACTAAAACTCAGGACAACCTGTCCTCGCTCCCCTCTTCCTCTCCCTCTACCTCCCTCGGCTCCCCTCTGCGCACCCCACTTCTCCTTTCTCCTCTTTCTCTCTGATAACACATGGTGATGTTTCTAGCCAAGTCTGATCTATGAAAGTTTCATCCAAACAGGTGTTCACTTGTACATCCAGAACCATCAAGGAGCACATTAGTACCCTTGCTCCAGCTTTGGCCAATTTCTGTAATCACTCTTTCACTACTGGATGTTTCCCTCTCTCCTCATCCACTCCCTTGTTCACCCCCTCCTTAAAAAGCCTTCTGCCCATCCGATCTGTCCGGCAAACTATTGCCCGATCTCTATAACTTCTTTCCTGAGCAAACTTCTGGAAAAGCTGCCATCCCCCAGCTTACTGTCCACACTGAATCTGTTGGTTGTCTCCATGACTATCAGTCTGGCTTCAGAGCAGCTAGAGGCACGGAAACTGCTCTCCTGAACACCAGTGAAGATCTGCTCTCTAATCTTGACTCCAGCCTTCCTTCTGTCCTCTTTCTCCTTGACATTTCCTCTGCTTTTAACACAGTCAGTCATACCATCCTGATCAATCTAATTTGTGAGAATCTAGGAATCACAGATCATGCCCTGGAGTGATTGACCTTCTTCCCCCTGGACCGACCCTCCCATTTCAAACTGGGGTCCCTTCTCTCCACCAGCTCTCTCTCCACTTGTGGTGTTCCCCAGGGCTCTATCCTCTCACCCTGGCTCTTCAATGTCTACTTGGCCCTTTTGGACCACCTAATCTCTACCCTCTCCTCTAACTTTCAGTGTTATGTGGATGACACTCAGCTCTCTTTCAGGCTCCTCTCAGCCGCCTCACTCACTCATTCCTGACTGTCTATCCACGTTTCAGGATTGGTGTGCCTCTAATGATCTCTGGCTTAATGCCAGTAAGATGGAGATCCTTCTCAGTGGGACCTCTACTCCCGATTTCCCTCTCTCACTCTGGCCGCCCTCCATGTGTCCTTTTTCTTCACCTTCTTGTGAGGCAAAAAACTTTGGCATCATCTTCGACTGCACTCTCTCTTTCTCTCCTCACGTCTCCGACCTTGCTAAGAAGGCCCACTACCAGCTATACCTCCTCAGAGGTATTCTTCCTTTTCTCACTTTCTACCAGAAACTCACTGTCTCCAGAGCACTTGTTCTCTCTAGGTTGGACTACTGAAACAGCCTCTTTCTCAATCTGCCTTCCTCTACTCTCCGCCCTCTGCAACTAATCCAGAACAGGACTGCAAGACCTATCCTTGGCCTCTAGCTCAGGGACCATATCTCTCCAGCCTTGAAATCTCTCCACTGGCTCCCGGTCGCTGCAAGGATCAAGTTCAAGACCCTCTGTATCGTTCACAAGGCTTTCTGGGTCCGCGGCCACCATTACATCCAACTCTCTCTTCCAAAATACCTTCCTTATGGATCCCTTCGCTGAGTCAACACCAACTCTCTAAGGGTCAGACACTTCTCCAGGCAGAGAGTGGGGGGTAGATCTCTCTCCTCTGAAGGTGCCTCCCTCTGGAATGGCCTCCCTGACCCGCTCAAACTTGAGCTGGATCACCTGAAGTTCCGGAAGCAGCTCAAGACCTTCCTTTTCTTCTTGATTTTCTCTCTCTCCCTCTCCTGCTGACCTACCTGTCTCCTGTGCCGACTGTTTGCTTTACTACCCCCAGAGTCTCACTGGGCAGCAGGTACCTCCATGATCAGTCCCCCCTGTACTGCCTCCGGGCCTACCGTGCACTTAGGGGATGTAAATGTAACTCCTACAGTCCCCTGCCTCCTTGCACTTACCCAGAGCTGCACTGCCCTGGCTGCACTTTCTCAGAACATTGTTACCCTGATTGCACGTCCCCTTTCCCTCCCGCTGGCACTTAGCCCTCTCCCTTCCCTCAGCACTTTGCGTTGGTGCACTTGCACGATCTGAATGATACAAGACCTGTAAGATTGTTGTCTTGCCCTCCCTCTGTCTTCCCTCCCTTGTCTTGTTGCACCTAGAAACACTTGTGTACAGGCGCGTTATAAATGACTTATCATATATCATAACAAACGAGAAACCACCTTGAAAGAGATTGCTGTTTGCTCTTCAGTAACAGGCTTAAATACATTAAGGCTACCACCAATCATTCACAAATAGACTCAGGCTTCACTTTTGCATTTTTTTATCCTCTCCTGTGCATGACTCTAAACTAAGAGATTTACTGGGTGGCTTTATTGTTGGCGGACACTGTTCTTTTTGTCACTTGTTTTTATTTTCGTACAAACCTACGTTCAGCAACAGATGTCCAAAATATTCACCACTGATAATGTTGGTAAAACAACTAATGTCTGTTAACAAATGTAATGTATGACTTATCATTATGAAACAGAATTATATTCAGCGGAGCCCCCAAACGGTAGTGGCCAGTAGAGTTTCTTAGTTGAAATGTGCTATTGGGCAGATCATGGTCCTGATTATTTTTCAGGGTGTATCTTTGGTCTATTTTATCAAAGTATCTGCCCGCATTTCTAGGGGCAGAGAGGTGGACTTTGGAGAGTTACATGAATATTTGGAGGCTGGCCACCATAAAGAGAATGTCAGACTAACGTGGAACATTAAGAGTTACCAAACTAGATAAATGGATGCTGGAAGACCACCTGTCATCTATCCAACAGTAAGGAGGGGATAATTTCAAGGGCTAGATTGTCAAAGGGGTTTTCCTACAAATCTCTCGAGGAGCCCACATCTTATTAGTTGCCATACAAACGTCTGTATGCCCTGGCACAGAGAGCCGGACCTTATTGAGTGCTAGTTGAAGTTACTCAAGATTTAAATAGGCAAACTCTGACAATTTAGATGAAGCATGGTATTTTTCTTGTTCTGTGTTTTGGCCTCTAAATTACTAGCGGACACAAAGAACAACACAGGGAACTGCTTTTGCTAGAGGAAATGTGTAGAGTGTGAGGAATGGTATAAGTATTGCCCTAAGTGTTGTCAATTTGTGTGAAGAAATCTACAATTCAAGGAAATACATTTCGTACAGCAATCGAGTGTGTGCAGAAAACCTACAAAACTAGATTACCCAGAATACCAACATCCTTGTGTTTATCAGCAGTAATTTTAGGACCAGTGGTATATAAACCATGTTCAAAGAACTTACTCATTACCGTGTCATGGAAAAGATTGTGGTGGTGGTGAAAGCAGGTGCACCTTTCCGAACAAGTGAAGGAACCCAACTGGAGGTAAAGTTAGGGTGCAAAGTCAGGGATTATCTGTGAAGGGTAAAATCAACTGGGAAAAATCAAAAGGGAACTTGTGGGCCATGAAAGAATTATACATTTGTATCAGGTCGAAAACGATGATTATGTATCTTGCATAATGGACAGTTTAAAAAATGGGTGCGTATGTGCCTCAAAAGATAGTTGAAAAACAAGTCTACTGGCTGATAGTTAAATAGATGATTTAAAAGCATGAACACTCTTTAGTTACAGAAAAGACGCTTGGTTGTACAGGCATTTATTTATCATAACTCAGACTTCATATTGAATGATAGTTAACAATTACATTTGCCAAGTAGTACTATATTTATATACTCCTTCTGTATCTACAAAAAAATGTGCTATGACCTAAAACCTTTAAAGACATAGGGCCTCATTGCGAGTGTGCCGGTGTGGTAATAAAGTACCTGTATTTCTGCATACAGGGAAGTTACTGCATCAGCACACTCCAGGATTGCCGGTACGATGGAGGATTTGCCTCCAGCTCTTAGCTGGAGGCAAGTCCACCACCCTACAGACAATAAACTGCCGGTATTAATGGTCCGGTAATACCAGTGCTGGTAATAACGGCAAATCCCTCCATGGAGTCTGATGGGACCCATGGAATAGGGATTTACCAGCGTTTCCGCCACATGGAAATGGTATTCCAATTTGCCAGTATCACGCCAGTACCAGCAAACATGTAATGAGGCCCACACTCTTCCACATTCATCTCCAGGCAGTTCTGTGAGCCTGTGTACTTTTTAGAAACACAGCGTAACCTCTGTGGACGCTAGTGAAGTTAACATTGCTCTTGCCAAGAGACTTGCGGTAAGCATCGACATAGGATGTTTAGCCTTTCACCTGGTGCAATCTGAAAATTTGGGTGGAGTGGTGCACATTTTTCAATGTGGAGGAAAGGTCCATAATGGCAAGGGCGGCCCCTCTATTGGATTCCACCTTATTGCTAGCAGACAGTGATGAGGACATACTCTGTTATTCTACATTATCAGAAACCTAACTGTGCACAATCAGTTAGATTTCTTGAGTCAGTGAAATGCAAGTGTTGAAGGTACGCCTGCACGCTCCAGAAGGTTCCTGATGAAATTGACTATGGCAACAGGCCCTTTTTAAATCTTCCTGCCTCTACTCTTTGTCCTTTACAACTTATCCAGACCAGGACTGCAGGACTTGTCCTTGGCCTCAAGGCCAGGGATCGTATCTCTCCAGCTCTGAGATCTCTTCAATGGCACCCCATGGCTGCAAGGACCAAGTTCAAGACCCTCTGCCTCGTCCACAAGGATTTCTGGGGCCTGGGACCGCTCTACCTTAACTTTCACTTCCAAAACATCTTCCGTCTCAAGCTCTCTGCTCATCCACCGCCAACTCTCTGAGGGTCAGACTGTTTTCCAAGCAGAGAGTTGGAGGCAGATCTATCTCCTCGGCTGGGGCCTCCCTTTGGAACAGCCTCCCTGCCTCTCTCAAACTGGAGCCGAACCACCTCGGTTCAAGAAGCAACTCAAGACCTTTCATTTTGCTTCTGCTTTCTCTCTTCCTCTCGCCTGCTGATGCACCTGACTGCTCCACGCACTGGTCACCTGGTCACCTTCTGAGCTCAGGCCTAGGCTCCTGCATATCCAGTTGCCCTTGCACTGCTTCCGGGCTCTCCAGCACTTAAGGGCTGTATCTGCAACCATACAATGCCTTCACTCTGCACTTATCAGCCACCCTCTGGCTGCACTTGTGTGTAACTGCACTTCCGCTCCCCCCTGGCACTTCTCCCCTTCCATCTACCCTGCACTTGCACAATCTGAATGACCTAGTAAGTTCATTATTTTGTCCTCCCTTTGTTTCCCCCTCCTTGTCTTGTCACGCATAGAAACACTTGTGTATAGGCGCGTTATAAATGCCACATCATATCCTATCATGTCATAATGTTATTGGTATGGGGGAGTTTCTTCAAAAGTGGTTTTAACTGGAGATGTAATAGACTTATTAAGAATAGATAAAATATCTGTTTTACCATGAAGAGAGTTTGATTACATGCGATTACGATTACATCTTCTAGAAAATGAATTTGGAATAGCAGCAGAAAGGTAGTCATCCAGAATAAGTGAGGTACGGACGGAAGGCATGATGCTGATAGGTAGAATATGAAGAGTCATTAGTTTAGCTGCAATGTGTATTCACAAGGCGTACATGTTTCTGTGAAAGTAACAGAAGGGGAATCAAAACAAATCGGGCTGGGTTGGTATACTTAGCAGATACTGGCTTGCTGAACTCAGATGAGTTTTCAGAATTCCTTGTCTTTGTAACACGCACAGTCTATCTGGGCTTTTTTGGTCTTGCATGGCGAGACTCAATGGAGATTGAAATGCTATTTTTGTGTCACTTTGTCAGTGTGGCGGAATCGCTCCCACTATCTGTGCTCCAGAGAGTTATTGCTTCTTCTTCTATATCTGTGTCTTTTTATAGAATGCATCTACACTTCAAGTGGGTTTTTGGAGCTGGTGGAATTTAACACTGGGTTAAGTCATCTAGTGTTCTCGTTCCACCTGGGTTGGGTAATGGTTTTAAATGGGACTATTATACCACAAAGAATTTGGTTATTAGATGATCTAGGGTTTTCATGACACAGGAGATTGAGAAGCTGTCCAAGTTGTTTAAGGAAGTAGATTCAATAGTTTCCTGCCAAGGGTCGAAACGTGATGTCTTTCCATTGGGGAGTCTGAATGGGCAGCAGTAGCTCAGAGTAAGTGTGCGGGTGTCTGAGTCAAGAACTGAAACGTATGGGGCCTCATCACGAGGTTGGCGCTAAAAATCAGCCCATACCGGCATGCCGTTAATAACATGTCCGGCTTGGCACGAACCCGCAAATAGTGAATGATCAAGAGTGCGAGAGCACGCGCACCCCTGCATGCCGGTAATGGCCGTACCGGCATGCCGGTAACGACCTTCAAACCCCCAGATAGCGGCATCGACGAATACGCACAGAACGCCTCTGCCCTCGGCAACCCCTAAATAGCGGTAAAGGTATTAACATAGTGCTAATAACGGGCCCGTCAATACCGGACCCGGAAGTAACGTCATCGCGCCGGAACGGGAAATGCCATGGCGGCCATCTTCAAAAACACAATCCATTGCCATCCTCCACATACAGGACCTTCAACACCACAACTCTTAGGCCACCACGGACAACATGTCGAAGGCCACCCGGAAAGGCACGGCCCGCCTGCGCAAACCACGGTTCACGGACGATGAGCTGAACATGTTAGCCGACACCCTAGTGGCGAATGCTGAAGTGGTGTTCTGCAACGACGTCAGGCGTCCAGCCCAGCTGAAGAAGAAGGCCTTCTGGGAAGAAGTTGCCCAGAAAGTAAGTGCAGTCGGCACCACTGCAAGCACAGTGCGCGATTGTAAAAAACGGTGGGATGACCTCAGGCTGAGAGTCCGGCACATCTTGTCGGCCAATCAGAGCCAGGGGCTGGCAACAGGAGGAGGGCCACACTCACCAATGAAATTGGCCATATGGGAGGAGACCATAGATGTGGAGTCAATCGAAGGAGTCGGTGGAGCAGAGTTTGGCCTGCCAACATCAGCAGATGAAGGTGAGTGTCCCTACAAAAACACGATAACTAATCAACTTCATTGTCCTCCAAATGTGGCAGCAAAGCCATCCGATACATGGTCCATCATGCACACCTACACATATCCATATACACATGCTGAGGTCACCACTATCCCATCCCAATGCATGCTGCGCCCATACACGAATACACACCCGACACACAGATGACGTGCACTTGTCACCCAGGACGACACTCCCAATACACATCAAGGCCCAACAGCAGCCAACATGGTGTACATGTGAACACCAGTACGATTTCAAAATGCACCCTCCAACCTTGCATGTACACAGTCCGCCACAAAGCCAGGCATGCAACTGACCAGATGGCGCCACATGCCCAAAGACTAATGCATGCATAATGCAAGCACCACCATCACTGATGCCCTGCCACTCTCTGTCCCCTACAGGTACGGATGCAGACAGTGATGAAGCACATGGGAGTGCACAATGAACAACAACAGCCAAAAGGCCTAGGAGGCAAGGTGATGGCACAGGACCATCAACTTCAAGTGGACCAAGGATGGGCCAAACGGCACACGGGTCAACAACCGGTGCCAATACAGCCACACAGACACCCACACAGGACGAGCAGACACCTGCCCCTGCACCCCTGGTCACACTATCCACACAGGCTGAGGACACAACAGGCATGGAGGATGGCACACAGTCTGCTGCTGCCAGCACAATTGGGGAGATGGCTGCATCGGCAGATAATATTGTTGATGAGGGAGCTGACCCGGACAATGAGGGCGATGCAGGACTTGTCCACTCAGAGCCTGTAGTTCACACACCATGCCCGCAGCCCACGCCACAGGACACACCTCTGCAGGACTCATCCGACCAGGGCAGCCATGGAGAGTGGTCTCTGGCAATGAACAGCCCCATGATTCATGCAGTGCCACCACATCACCCACCAACCACAACCCACACTGCTGTACGGGACCTTGAGGGACGTCTGTCCAGGATGGAGGCCTGGCAGGAGGCGATGCAAGGCTATGTGCAGCAGTACCTTGCTGAACGGGAGACAACACGCCGTATCATCCAGGACAGTACTGCAGCCGTAATCCAGGCCATCAACTCAAGTGCACAGCAAGTGCACGATGGCTTCAATGCCTTGGGTCAGATCCTCACCAGGATTGCTGACAGCATGGAGCAACGGCAAACCCTGCCTTTGGGCTCACAACCATCTGGCTCATCTGCATCAACCACGCCAGCGAGTTCGAGGCAGACCAGCCCCGTGCGCATGTCCCTGCAGAGTTCGCGGCGCTCAGAGATCCAACCCCCACCTCCGAAGGGGGCTCCACAGTAGCAGGGCCACCCTGCAGAATCTCTTTGGGTATACATCCAGACACATGTCGTGCCATAGTTGACTTTAGGTCTTAGGGGGTGGGTGGAGGGTGGTGGTGGGTGTAGTGTGTAGTACTGGGGTGTTTGGGGGCATGGAGTAGGGTTGGGGGGTGGTGGAGGGGTGGTGGGGGCGTGGATTGTTGAATCATGTTGTACAAAATACCTCACAAATACACCTGTTGTGTAGCAAACATCACATGAGTGGACATTGCTTATTTGTTGTTTGTCAATTTATTGCTTCATGGTGAATCGTGCACATGTGCCCACACACCCAGTGCCCACAGTTCCCAACACATGGCACCCTCTGCATCAAAGTATATCAGAATGATTGGTCTATGACCATTTGCCGCACTGCGCGACCCTCACGTGTTTCGCGTCCTGGCCTATGTCCTACATCTACTCCTTCCTCTCCTTCTACTTCACCAGGTGGTGGCAGCTCCACGTCAGGTGGCAGGGGTATGTTCCGCTGGATGCACCTGTTATGCAGCATTGCACATGCCGTGATGATCTTGCCCACCTTCTCGTATATGAGTGCCCCTCCCGACCTGCTGATGCAGCGAAACCGTGCCTTCAAAAGGCCAAACGTCTGCTCAATGACCACACACGTACATGTATGTGCACGATTGAAGTCCTCCTCGTGCCTGTTCTGCGGGCTCCTGACAGGGGTGAGTAGCCACGCCTTCAGAGGATATCCAGCATCACCTACATGAAGGAGGTATGTGTGAGGATGAAGCTCAGTTGACAAGTGTGCTCAGCCTGTACATCATTCAAGTTCAAATGCACAATCTCGTCAATGGCAGCTACATCCACATGACTGTACAGTGCATGCCAATCCATGGAGGGAGCCTTGGGGGACATACACGACCTAGGGTCCTTGGCTTTTAAACCACCAGGCCACCCAATGTATATCTTGGCTAGGGGCATTTTGTATGCAAATGTGAGGGCTGTGTGTCGGCGGATGACTCAAGAAACTTCCATTCCCCCCAATCCATCTCCTCCCATGGCCCAGAGGGCATTCCCCTTGCATATGCATGTACCCCCCCAATCCATCTCCTCCCATGGCCCAGAGGGCAGACTCACCCAACAGCCAGCCACTTCGTACAACGTCTCATTCCATGTAGTGGGGTAGTGAGGAGTTCCGCAGCACCATGGCATCATGCGTGGATCCTGGGTATCTGGCACAGCAATGTGTTATTATATGGCTGGCATCTCACACCATCTGCACATTGATGGAATGGTATAGATTCTGATTGCGGTACACCGCCTCCATGGCATGTTGGACTACCAACTCTACATGGGTGCAGTCAAGGGCACCAATTACATTGGGCATGCCTGCCAGTGCATGGAATGCTATTTTGTTGGTATTTGCCTCCTGTGGTGTCCTTGGTAGGGATATGTGGGCACTTGCGTGCTTCAGTAGTGCATCCAGCACTTGGTTTAACACAACAGAGAAGCATGATTGGGACATGCCATGCATTTGGCCTACTGTGTGTTGGTAAGTGCCTGTGGCCAGGAAGTGGAGCACAGATGCCACCTTCAGCAAAGGGGGGATGGCTGTGCGGATGTTGATCATGCTGACCAAGTCATCCTGTATCAATTCCACTATGTTGGTGATGGTGTCTCTGTCCAGGCGGTACAGGTTGTGGATCTGTGCTGGGGTTAAGTCAAATGGATTGGCCCTTATACGTGGAATTGTTGGCTGTCTGCGGGGAACAACTACCTGCACTGGTGGGATTTGCTGGGCATGTCTCACCCTCCTTCTCCTCCTGCGTCTCCTCTGTGTTTCCTGTTGTACTGCCTGCTCAAGGAGTAGCAGTGCAGACATGCCCTCCAGGCCCAGTATGGCAAGTACAAGTGGTAGCATTTTGGCTTGGAAGGGGGTGTGGTGTGTGGGTGTGGTCCTTTTGTGCTGACCCTGACTCCATTGCCTCCACCTGTGCTGATTGTGTGCACCTGTGGCACTTGGTTACACAGCAGTTTGCTGTTTACAGGTGGTCCGCGATGCCGGTATTGCCGGCATCATGGTGGCCCTTCTTACCGGCATCTCGATGCCGGTATGTACTTGTCCGTGCGACTCGTGGTGTCCCCTTCTTTGCGGGATGCCGGTATTAAGGCCTCCCCATATGCGCGGGTGCCCGCATGCCGGTATGGTGGTGCACGGCTGCAGCGGGTCCTTGACGATGCCGGTAGCACTGGCATCTAGGGTCATGATACACCGGCCCGGTAATGGATGCCGGTATTGCCTTACTGGTGCCATTCTTACCGGAGCGCCAACCTTGTGATGAGGGCCTTTGTCTTGTGAACACCTGCAAGGACAGCGATAGGTTGCAAGGCGGTCAGGAGGGAATGGAAAATAACACAGTCAAGATTATGTCCTGCAGTATGTCCTGCAGTGTGGTTAGGGACTTTCACCAATTGCAGGTGGTGAGATATTCAAAATGCAATAGTGTTGTGTTTGTTAGTCTTGTCAGACTAGGTATTGAAATCACCATGGCACAGTGGTTTGCATTGCAATAGGTTTCTGGAGGCACCTTGAAAAATAATATATAAAGTCACTACTAGTAGGCAAATAATGTCTGTAGACTAGGTAGAAGGAATGAGTAATATTAGGGATTTGTCTACTTTGGAGATACAGGGATTTGCAGTGAGGTTCCTACAAAGGGTAGGATGGGACTTTCTGGACTTTCTGGCCAGTAAAGGCATGCAATAAAATCTCCTTTTCTTGTAGTGTTTCTTGATCTTTATCTTGTAATGGGGAGGGGTTGCCATTCAAACTACTGGATAAGTCATCTGAAAACCAAGATTGCCGCAATTTTGCCTTCATCCTATTAGGTCTGTGTTACCAAGGCACAAAAAAAACAGGGCGGTCATGGTTTTACCCTCTTCTTTGTTTGTATACCCTTTATTATTTTTAGCTTGGAACCCTTAGGCCCCTCTAGGCATTCATCCAACCCATCCTGAAAAAGTGAATAGATGTTCTTAAATTATATATTTCTGACTTGTGTGTTCTGGTAATCCTATGATACACATGCTGTTAGAAGTTAGAACAACAGGGCCTGATACAAGGGTTCTGCACAGGGCAAAGGCTCTTGCCTGAAGGTAGATTACCAGCTAAAGACTACCTGCCCTACTGAGATACTCCTGGCATTGCAGGTTATGACATGTACAGTGCTGAACAGAGCCTTATTTCCTCTTCTGATAGTGTCATGTTAAAAACAGACTTCCAAGGCTCGCCACCAGGGGGCGTCGAATGAAGACCTAGCTTCACGTCGCTCTGCCAGGGCCGCCTAAATCCTCCATAATCCTGCCGTTTCTCCGAACCTTTTGCTGACCTGCACCACGCACCACGGTAGGGGAATGCACCAGCATCCCCTCCGAAAAATCCAGAGGAAAATCGGACCTGCCTGAGCCTCCCGCACCGTGTGAAGCCCCGGCCGGGGCCGCAGGGCCGCGAGGCAAGCCGCATAAGCGAGCCGGCGTGAACACCAGCTGTGACCGACGCAGCCCCGAAGAGGACGCATCGGCGATCGCTGTGGGCTCGCCCCCCCCCCCAGGGCCCGCGGGACTGCTGCTGCCGGACCGGAGTCATCGCCCGCCGAGGCAAGAGGTGAGGACCTCCCCCCCCGCCCTCCCCCCGCCCCCCCTGGGCCTCCGTTGCAGCCGCTGCGGGCCGTAACCACCGGATCGGCCGGTCCCGTGGGCCGCCCGCCAGACCTGAGGCTGCCTCCTCCCCCCCCTCCCCCGGTACGACTCCCGTGCGGGCTCTCCCTCCCCGGCCCCCGCTGTGCGCGGGCCGCCTGGGTCGAGGGGGAACATCGAGTGCGGGGGAGGCACACGCGGCGGCTGGAGGGGGGAGGTGAAATCTTGGGGGCGTCCGGCAGCGGGGACAATTACCAGCGGATCGAAGCGGACCTGCTGGGGGTCTGCCCCAGGTGCCACAAAACTGAGGTCCCCTGCCAACGGTCGAGCAACCCAAAAAGCACCCACCACGCACCGGGAAAGAAACTAGGGATACACCCCCCCAGGCACAGACCAACACCACCCTCTGCCTGCATAATCACCCCCCTCCCGCGCCCCCGGAACCACACGACAAAGCAGGCCCAGAGCTGGACTATACGGGACATAGTACCAAACCACGCAGGCCAAGGCCCGACGAGGGTCTAAGCAGCGCGACGCAAACAGTGATAAGGCCACCAGTCGGCAGCCCACAGGAGACCACAGGAACGGAGCGAAAGGCGGAGGACCACCCAGGAAGGAACCTCCGCCCAAGGAGACATACCCGCATCCAGAGCCGCCCCACAGGGTCAGGATGGGCAAGGATCAGCCCCGCAGGGGAACGACCCAAAACAAAATAGACAAATACACGATGAGCACCCCGGCGGCTCTCCCGGACCCAATTAGTGGGGTGGACAATGAGGCTATGAAGGGGGGTGCGGCCCAAACGCTGTCCCTCACCGACATCATGGCAGCAATCAACGACTCCAGAACCTCGGTAGAGACCAAAATAGACGGGTTGGCCTCCGAGGTGTCCTTTGTGAGGCAAGACTTAAGGAACCTCACTACCAGGGTCGGAGAAGCAGAACAACGAATATCAGACACAGAGGACACGGTTAAAAACCTGGGAGGCCGCCTTGAGCAAATGGAACGGAAAATCACCACACTGGAAAACAGAGCCGAAGATAGTGAGGGGAGGTCCCGTCGGAACAACCTCCGCATACTCGGCCTTCCCGAGAAAGAGGAGGGGCCCTCTATGGAGCTCTTTCTGGAACACTGGCTAGCAGACTTGATGGCTCCCAAGCAGCTCTCTAAATTATTCTCAATAGAAAGAGCACACAGAGTTCCGACGGGCAGACCAGTTCCGGGGGCCCCCCCACGAACGGTGATCGCAAAACTCATGAACTACAGGGACCGGGACACACTACTGCACATGGCAAGGGCGACCGGCCCCGTCACTTACAATGGTCACCGAATCGGGCTCTTCCCCGACTACACGAGGGAGGTCCAGAAGTCGCGTCAGTCCTACGACTCCATCAAAAAGAAACTGTCACCCCTGGGCATCAAATATGCACTCTTCTTTCCGGCAACATTCAAAGTGTACCACAACGGCAAGGTCCAAGTGTTCTACACTCCCCGCGAGGCCTGGGACTGGTTGGAAACACAGGTCCTCTCTACTCCACGCCCGAATAGACCGGATGGAAACACACCCCGCAGGAACGATGGAGACAACAACCGCCCTACTGGACAGGACATCCCACCACGTGGGGAAGCGGGAGAGCTCGGCCCCCCGATCTACACAGGTCACACCTGAAAATGAGCAGTTGCTGAGGGACAGGAATAAGGAAACAGTATGCGATCCTTGCGACCGGCGGCCCTGGCCGGCTACCACCTCTGCGCCCCCGGAGGGGGACTCCTCACTGTTAGCTTTACTCTAAGTTCAGTGGTTATCTTGAACCACACGAGTTGCGGGGTAGGGTCCTCCTGACCCCCCCCCCCGCCTTCGAGTTGGGGCCTTCGCCTCTTTAGTAGTTTAAATGGTTAGGGGAACAGGTACTTCAGGTTGGGGGGAAGTGCAGGGTGGGGGGAGTTTGGGGTTTTTGGAGAAGGAAGAGACAGGCCTCATGTCACAACCACCAGCAATAGTGGGCAGCAAAACAGAAGTTCACAGAAACCCTTATACGAGATATGAGAGGGACCGACACGTCCCCCCCACTGGCCAGCACATATCCACCTGCACGGACGTGGCCTACGGTTCACAGGTTGGGGTTCTAGAGTTTGCACATGAAGCACACAAAATAGATCATCAAATAAGCACGGCAGAAGGGCTTAGGCGTCAGCTACACCCTAGAACGGCAGGCAAGATAGGAAAAAGGGAACCACTCCGCATCCTTACATATGACCCCAAACCAAATCCCACGCTGATATAACACAAAAGAAACAAATATCCCTGTTGACCTGGAACGTGAACGGCCTGGGGTCGGGCATAAAGCGTAAACTGGTACTCCAATACCTTAACCGCCATTCCCCAGACATTGCATTCATAACAGAAACCCACCTGATCGGTACCAACTGTGGGCTCTTTAGGAAATCAAATGTCATGATCTCTGCTTCCAAAAGGTCAGGGTTTTCCCAACTCCCTTGGAAGCAGATCCATAACCCAGGTTCCGAGTGCCAACCAGTCCCAATTGGGACCTTTTGGACCCAGTCCTGGCGCCAGTGGCACCAGGCTCATAAATATGCCCAGTCCCAGCGCTGGAAGCGCCGGGCTCATAATGCTTGGGTGGACTTACCTGCAGCAGGTAAATGCTGCTTACTTGCCTGCCAGTTGAGCCTCTGATCCTCTTCTGTTTGGAACTACTTTTCCTGTTGGGTGGGGCAGGAGCCACTCCCTAGATTCAGAACACTGGAACTCTTCTGGAAAGCAGGAACTCTTTTCTTACCTAGGCGTGGCTGTGGAAGGAGACACCTAAGCACTACAGGAGGCTATTTAAACCACACCCGATGGATGAATCTTGCTTTGCGTTATTCTGCATCCTCTGCAGCAGAACGCTCATCGTGTCTTCTGCATCTGATCCTGGGCCTAAGGAAAAGGCTTACCATCCTGAATCCAGTCTTCAGCAACACCTATAAAGACAAGAAAGAACAGGTTAGCATTACGGTCTTCAGTGACAGCTCTTCACTTACCTGGTCCATCGGCTGTCACCAATGCCTCGCGCTGCATTCCGGCATCTGAAAGACAAAGGCTTACCTACTCTTCGTGCGCTCCGGAGGTCTTCACACTGCATTCCGGCATCTGAAAGACAAAAGCTTACCAACTCTTCGCACGCTCCGGAGGCCTTCGGCGCTGCATCCCGCATCTGAAAGACAAAACAAGGTGCGTTTAAAGACATTGGGGAACTTTAATACTCACTTGCCATTACTCCTTTCCACATCTAACCCAGTGGGTATTCCGGCACCCTGCAGCCGCTCCGAACTTGTACCTGCAAAATAAAAAGACAGTTAGAGCGCATCGTGAAGCAGGCAACAAGCGCTTACTTACGTGCTTCCAGGCGCTTCTATTCATCACACGGGCTCCATCTTCAACTCACTGCAGCCCGTCATCCGCCATCGCCGGAACCCTGCAAAACAAGAAACATCATTACTAAAGACTTTAAAGACATTAGAATTACTCGAAACTTACCGTTCGTGCAGTAAACGACGGACAGCAGTCCTCTGAAGTCAAGAGGCCTGCTCCCCTTATCCAGTGAAGAAACTGGTTACAGCACCCTGCCCCGAGGCAGATGGAGAGCACGGCGTTCACTTACCTAAGGTGAGAGCGTTAACCTTTGGGGTTCTACAGGAGAAGAGAAAGGGAAGAAGAGAGAGACATTCAATAACCCAGTTCCTTAATCCCATATTTTCTATCTGCAGACATCTTACCCTTCAAGTCAGACATACAGTGCACAGAGGTCCAGCCCAAAGAGCCAGCCGTGTGTTACACATCACCTTTGCAGATACGGTATACGCCCAGTCAAGACCGGCACCTCTACGGGAATCAGGTGAGCGTTACAGAACGCAAAGCCTACCACAAAACTCCCGTCCAGGCGCTATGGCAACCTCGGATACCGACCAGCTAGCCCAGTTACTTGGGGAACTAAGGGCAGAAGTGCATGCAGCCCGTCAGGAAACGAACGCTCTAAGAAGGGAACTGATTATTTCCAAGGAGCGAACAGATGATCTCGCTAGACAATTGCTACAGTCACAAGCCGGACAGACCCCGTTACCCGCATCTGGGGGAAATCTTCCTTCTACATCCTCTATGAATCCAGTGCAGATCAACCTACCTGGGAATGTACCTCTGGCTCCGCCCGAACGATTTTCTGGTGACCCAAAGAGGTTTGCAGTATTTATCAATCAGTGCCGGTTGCATTTCTTATGCCGGCCAGCAGCCTTTCCAACTGATCAAGCTAAAGTAGCTTTCGTGCTTTCGTACCTTAGTGGCAATGCGGCAGACTGGTCGATCCCTCTAGTAAATCAAGATGATCCGGTCCTCCATGATTTTCAAGCTTTTCAGCTCAGTATGGAAAAACTGTTCGCAAGACATTCACAGGGGGAGGCCTTGGACAATGAGCTTCTTTCGTTGCGACAAGGTAATCAAGACCTTTTGGCTTATATTGCGTCTTTCAACAGACTGATAGTGGAAACTCAATGGCCTGAAGACAAAAGGATTACGCTGTTTTATAGAGGTCTACGTGGAGAGCTCAAAGATGTGTTAGCCCAAGTAGTGAATCCCCCACAAGATTGTTCGGACTATATAGACTTAGTCGTTCAAATAGATCACAGACTGCAGAACAGGAAGGCCGATCGTTCCAAGTTTGATGCTCGAGTATTTTCCAAACCGCCAACTCCTTCCAAAGGAGTAGACCCCGGGGAACCCATGCAAATAGGGGGTCTGAAAGGTCCTCTAACACAAAAGGAGCGGGAAAGGAGAAAACAGTTACAATTATGCCTCTATTGCAGAAACTCAGGGCACTTTCTTCGAGACTGTCCTGTGAAACCTGCCAAGAAGGCAGTAGGAGCTGCAGTTACCAAAGTTACAAACTCTGAGCAGGGAAACGACCTCGCCCGACAAGAATAGAGGTCCTCTTGCCGAGCGTGAAAACCAGTTCCGTGACCTCGCATTTCGTGATACCTATGGTCCTCATTAGCCCTGATAATCCGGATCGATTACATGCAATTGAAGCTTACGTCGACAGCGGTGCCATCGGCAATTATGTGGATCATGAAATGGTTTTGAGGATGAATCTAACTCTTTGTCCCAAGGCTGTAAAGGACGTCATTACTACGGTGGATGGTACGGAGATAGCCTCCGGGCCAGTAACGCATACCACTCAAGAGGTGACGCTAGTAAGTCAAGATGGACACCATGAGAAGATCGTGTTCGATGTGATCAAGGCCCCTCAGTTTCAGATTATTCTAGGAATACCTTGGTTAGAGAAACACAATCCTCTGATCGATTGGCGAGCAAGAACGGTCCAGTTTCCAGAATGTGTCTCTACTTGTCACCCTCCACCTGGTGTTGCACTGGCAGCAATTTCTTCAGAGACTCCCCAGTTACCTCCCGAATACCTAAAATACCAAGATGTTTTCCGGAAGGATCAGGCTAACTCTCTACCTCCTCATAGGTCTTATGACTGCCAGATAGACCTGATACCTGGATCTACTCCTCCTTGTAGTAGAATTTATGCCCTCTCCGAGCCTGAGAACCTTCACCTTCGACAATACCTGGATCAATACCTGGCAAATGGGTTTATTCGTCCTTCCAAGTCCCCTGCTTCTTCAGCTTTGTTCTTCGTTCCAAAAAAGGAAGGAGACCTTAGAACTTGTATAGATTATCGCTCCCTGAACCAGATCACCGTTAAGAATAGATATCCGTTACCTTTGATCCCTGAACTCCTGGACCAAGTCAGAAAAGCATGCATATATACAAAGCTGGATCTTAGAGGAGCTTACCACTTGGTACGAGTAAAAGAGGGCGATGAATGGAAGACGGCCTTCCGCACCAAGTATGGACTATTTGAATATCAGGTCATGCCCTTCGGACTTTGCAATGCCCCGGCCGCCTTTCAATATTTTATGAACAATGTCCTCAGAGAGCTCATAGATGTGTGTGTTGTTGTTTACATTGACGACATCCTCGTTTATTCTTCATCGGAATCTGAACATCGGAAACACGTGAAAATGGTCCTCGAAAGATTGCGTCAACACAAACTTTTCGCTAAGTTGGAAAAATGTGTTTTCAACGTAACTGAAGTTGAATTCTTGGGATTCATATTATCACCTGGCGGAGTGCGTATGGATTCAAAGAAGGTCGATGCAGTTCTCAAATGGCCAGTACCATCCTCCGTAAAAGGTGTGCAAAGCATGTTAGGCTTCGCTAACTTTTACCGCAGGTTTATCCCCGAATTCTCTCGAATAGTCCAGCCCATCACTGCCTTGTTAAAGAAAAACAAACGTTTTGAATGGTCTACCAAGGCGGAACAAGCTTTCCAGGATTTGAAGACTAAATTTATCTCTGCACCAATCTTAAAACACCCTCGCCCCGAACTCCCCTACATCGTGGAAACTGATGCTTCAAGCCTTGCCATGGGGGCAGTTCTATCACAAAAGGACCCGGTAACCAATCAGTTGCATCCCGTGGCATTTTGGTCCCGCAAATTCTCGCCTCCTGAAATCAATTACACGATTACTGACAAGGAACTTCTGGCTATCAAGTCTGCCTTTAAGGCTTGGCGGCATTATCTGCTGGGGGCCCGACACACCGTTACTGTGATTACGGATCACCGAAACCTGCAATATTTGAAAACCGCAAAAGCCCAATCCTCTAGACAACTCAGTTGGGCATTATTCTTTGCCGAGTTTGACTTCATAATTACCTATCGACCTGGTACAAAGAACGGTAAAGCTGATGCCCTTTCTCGGATGGGAGTGGAAGAACACTTGATCAACCCTAAACCTGTACCAATCATTCCCGAACAAAGAATTCTGGGTGTAATCGCCACAGAATCCATAGAGGAAGTTAAGGATAAGGCCAGGCAACTTGTAACTCCAGCAGACATACAGAATTGGCATCTGCAGGGAAAGGACTTTGCAGTAAAGGACAACTTATTGTATTTCCAAGAACGATTATACCTACCCAGCACAGATTTACAGAAAAAAGTAATCTCTTGTTATCACGATTCTTTAATGGAAGGACATCCCGGTATGGCCAAGACCTCAGCAAAGATCAAGCGCTACTTCTGGTGGCCGTCTTGGAAAAAAGATATCAGAGACTTTATAATGTCCTGTGGAGTATGCGCCCAAAACAAGAGTCAAAAGGAAAGACCAGCAGGCCTCTTACGCCCTATTGACATCCCACCTCGCCCTTGGCATACGCTTTCTATGGACTTCATCACCGATCTACCTCCATGTTCCGGATACAATACGAATCTAGTAATCGTGGACTTATTCTCCAAGATGGCGCATTTCATTCCGCTCAAAGGCTTGCCAACAGCAGCAACTCTGGCCCGAGAATTTCTCGAAAACATCGTCCGACTGCACGGTTTTCCTTCGGTTCTAATTTCGGATCGAGGTAGTCAATTTATTTCTCATTTTTGGCGAAGTTGCTGTCGGTCGGCTCAAATTGATGTGAGACTATCGACCAGTCACCACCCTCAGACCGACGGACAAACCGAGAGGACCAATCAAACTCTGGAACAGTATTTACGCTGCATGCTGCAACAAACTGAAAAAACTTGGAAAGACATCCTTTGGATAGCCGAATATGCCTACAATAACTCTGTCCATTCGGGAACTGGGAAAACCCCGTTTTTTCTTTTGTACGGCAGTCACCCTCGAACCTCGGAGTTGGATCCCCTCCAAGATCTTGAAACACCAGCAGTAGACTACCTGCATTCTACAATCACCCAAGCCTTTAAGGAAGCTGTTTCTTACCTTCAAAGGGCTAAAGAACAATACAAGAAAGGAGCAGATCAACATCGGAAGGAAGCCCCTCAATATCAAGTAGGGGATCAAGTCTGGTTATCCACCAAATATCTACCTCTAAAAGGGCCACGCACATTCAACCCAAGATACCTTGGTCCCTATTCCATCACTACCATAGTAAACCCAGTAGTGGTCAAGTTGGACTTGCCCCCGCACATGAAGATACATCCGGTCTTCCACGTCTCTCTATTAAAACCCGTGCAACCTCAAACCCGACTAACTAAATCTCCAAAACCTATCCTAGTTGATGGAGAACTCGAGTTTGAAGTCAAAAGCATTCTGGACTCCAAGATCTCCAAATCTAAACTATTTTACCTAATTGACTGGAAAGGCTACGGCCCCCAAGAGAGATCCTGGGAACCTGCTGAATATGTCCACGCTCCTCGCCTAATCAAAAGATTTCACCGAACATTTCCTGACAAGCCAAAACCCCCAGAGAAGCCCGGTTTGGGAGGGGCCTTGAGGGGGGGTACTGTCATGATCTCTGCTTCCAAAAGGTCAGGCTTTTCCCAACTCCCTTGGAAGCAGATCCATAACACAGGTTCCGAGTGCCAACCAGTCCCAATTGGGACCTTTTGGACCCAGTCCTGGCGCCAGTGGCACCAGGCTCATAAATATGCCCAGTCCCAGCGCTGGAAGCGCCGGGCTCATAATGCTTGGGTGGACTTACCTGCAGCAGGTAAATGCTGCTTACTTGTCTGCCAGTTGAGCCTCTGATCCTCTTCTGTTTGGAACTACTTTTCCTGTTGGGTGGGGCAGGAGCCACTCCCTAGATTCAGAACACTGGAACTCTTCTGGAAAGCAGGAACTCTTTTCTTACCTAGGCGTGGCTGTGGAAGGAGACACCTAAGCACTACAGGAGGCTATTTAAACCACACCCGATGGATGAATCTTGCTTTGCGTTATTCTGCATCCTCTGCAGCAGAACGCTCATCGTGTCTTCTGCATCGGATCCTGGGCCTAAGGAAAAAGGCTTACCATCCTGAATCCAGTCTTCAGCAACACCTATAAAGACAAGAAAGAACAGGTTAGCATTACGGTCTTCAGTGACAGCTCTTCACTTACCTGGTCCATCGGCTGTCACCAACGCCTCGCGCTGCATTCGGGCATCTGAAAGACAAAGGCTTACCTACTCTTCGTGCGCTCCGGAGGTCTTCACACTGCATTCCGGCATCTGAAAGACAAAAGCTTACCAACTCTTCGCACGCTCCGGAGGCCTTCGGCGCTGCATCCCGCATCTGAAAGACAAAACAAGGTGCGTTTAAAGACATTGGGGAACTTTAATACTCACTTGCCATTACTCCTTTCCACATCTAACCCAGTGGGTATTCCGGCACCCTGCAGCCGCTCCGAACTTGTACCTGCAAAATAAAAAGACAGTTACGTGAAGCAGGCAACAAGCGCTTACTTACGTGCTTCCAGGCGCTTCTATTCATCACACGGGCTCCATCTTCAACTCACTGCAGCCCGTCATCCGCCATCGCCGGAACCCTGCAAAACAAGAAACATCATTACTAAAGACTTTAAAGACATTAGAATTACTCGAAACTTACCGTTCGTGCAGTAAACGACGGACAGCAGTCCTCTGAAGTCAAGAGGCCTGCTCCCCTTATCCAGTGAAGAAACTGGTTACAGCACCCTGCCCCGAGGCAGATGGAGAGCACGGCGTTCACTTACATAAGGTGAGAGCGTTAACCTTTGGGGTTCTACAGGAGAAGAGAAAGGGAAGAAGAGAGAGACATTCAATAACCCAGTTCCTTAATCCCATATTTTCTATCTGCAGACATCTTACCCTTCAAGTCAGACATACAGTGCACAGAGGTCCAGCCCAAAGAGCCAGCCGTGTGTTACACATCACCTTTGCAGATACGGTATACGCCCAGTCAAGACCGGCGCCTCTACGGGAATCAGGTGAGCGTTACATCAAATTACCCGCACACATACCTTGCTGGGTTCTCCAGAGGCTCTAGGGGAGTAATGATCCTCTTACATAAGAGATTTCCGTTTACTACAAGGACAGTTAAAGCAGACCCTCGGGGCAGGTTTGTGATGGTACTGGGTGAACTGAGGGGGGAGACTTGGGGCCTCGTGGCAGTGTATGCACCTCCCACGCTCACAGCGGAACTCCTGGCCGAGCTCCAGGATATAATACTGGAAGAACGGGCGGACTCATGGGCGATAGGGGGGGATTTCAATGAGGTCATGGAGACAGCTCGGGACAGAACACGCGTGGGCAGCAGAGCGGTAGACATCCCGACCAAACTCCACACCTTTGCAGAAGCTATGGGGCTATCTGACACATGGAGGGCAGCCCACCCAATAGATCGGGGCTACTCGTTCTACTCCAACGCACACCGGTCCCTATCCAGACTTGATTATATCCTCACCCCAATGAATATGGGCCATCGACTATTGTCTGCAGAATTCCTGGCGAGAGGGATCTCTGACCACTCCCCCCTATTGGTAAAACTCAAGGGCCTATCAGCAAAACAAGAACCCACCTGGCGCCTAAACACCTATTACTTAGGGATACCCGAAATACTGGAAGGGCTTGCAAATAAGACATCGGAATACTTTCGACTTAAATGTGGAGGCAGTAGACTGCCCAATAACAAGGTGGGAGGCATACAAGACCGTCATACGGGGGGAAGCAATATCCTTGGTGGCAGCTCACCGCAAACAACATAGCGAGGCAATCTCCGAAGCAGAAGCCCAGGTAACTAGGCGGGAGGAGCAATTCCTCAAAGAGGGAACCCAGGAGGCACATGAGGCCTTGGTAACAGCCCAAACAATCCTGAGAGATAGGGCCTTAGATAATGCCCGAACCGCCCACTGGCTGGCCCGGAGCCAGATATACGAGAGAGGAGACAAAGCCACCAAAACACTAGCCTGGCTGGAACGTAGGGAGCAGAGCAAAGGACAAGTACGGGCCATCCAAACCCAGGGCGGGAACTTACTAACGGGGGACGCTGAGATCGCAGGGGAATTCGCAAACTACTACAGAGAACTATACTCCCCACAAATACGAGACCCCACAATAAACGTCCCAAACTTCCTGGACAAGATCACGATCACGATCCCCCGCCTGAACTTCAGACAGAACAGTTAGACACTGCCATCACTGAAGATGAGGTAGGAGAAGCCCTTTCACAACTACAGACGGGGAAGAACCCTGGCCCCAACGGGTTCCCGGTAGAATTGTGGAAAAAACTGAGCGCAACGACAACGAAACACATGCATGACATGTTCCTCCGTAGCAGAGAACAGGGCACCCTCCCCCCAGACCTCCGGAAAACGACAATAGTGGTGATCCCCAAAGCAGGGAAACCCCCGGAGCACTGCGCCTCTTACAGGCCCATTTCTTTAATAAATGGGGAGGCAAAAACGCTAGCCAGAGTCCTCGCCAATAGACTGCTGGGGGTGATTGGATCTCTAACTCACCCAGATCAGTGTGGATTTATGCCCGGCAAGTCCACTCGAATGAATCTCCGCAGGGTCCAGACTGCCCTCGACCGAGCTGACGAGATTCAGTCTCCACTGGCCCTCCTGGCGGTGGACTTCGAGAAGGCTTTCGATACGGTGGGATGGGAAGCCCTGTGGGACATAATGGAACGCATGGGCTTTGGACAATACTTCATGTCATGGGTTAAACTCCTTTACTCCCTCCCCGAGGCCTCTGTAAGAGTCAATGGGAAATCATCCGCCGCATTCCACCTGAGTAGGGGGACCAGGCAGGGATGCCCCTTCTCTCCCCTGCTGTTTCTCCTCGCCATTGAACCTTTGGCAATCCGGTTGAGAACTGACACACGATGGACAGGATTCGCCTGGCCACGGGGCGGGGAGGAACGGGTCTCGCTGTACGCGGATGACCTTTTGATATATTTGAGCAGCCCAATAATCTCCTGTCCGATTGTGACCAGAAGCCTGGAGGAATACCAACACTTCATGGGACTACGGGTCAACACACAGAAAACAATTTACTTCCCGGTACAGGGAGGGGAGGAAGCAATCCCAGATCCCTGTCCATACTCCGTTTCAATTCTGGGCTTCACCTACCTAGGCATACGAATTAACAAGACACAGGACTTCCCCAAACTGAACCTACACCCGATAATGCAAAAACTGGAGAACGATGTCGCCCACTGGCACTCCCTCCCACTTTCATTACTCGGGAGGGCAGCACTGTTTAAGATGCTGGCACTCCCGAGATTTCTGTACGTCCTCCAAAATGCCCCGCTCCCCATCCCGGCCACAATATTCGCAGATATAAACCGGACTCTCCGCACACTTCTCTGGGGAGGAAAACAGCCGCGCATTGCCCTAAAAACGCTCTATCGTTCTGTGTGGGATGGGGGTATAGGACTGCCCAACATTCGCACATATTATTGGGCGGCACAAGCGGGAGTGGCAAATGAATGGCTACACGGAGACCCGCTGCTACCACACATCCGTGTGGAGACAGGGGACACTAGCTTGCCATCCCCCCTGCACGTACTATATGATAGCCCAAGGAACCTAAGAGCAGCGCCGACCGGGTCCCGTCATATACTGCGAGTTTGGAGGGAGATACACAGATACTTAGGCTGGGCAGACAGACCAACCCTGATCCAACCCCTCTGGCGTAATGCACACCTTCCCGAAATACAAAAAATGGGCCACTTCGAAACCTGGGAGAGGAAAGGGATATCCACTCTGGCGGACATTGTCCAGGAGGGGCGAATAATGGACTTTGAAACCCTGCGAACGAGACACGGGCTGTCACCCATGGACCGCTTCAGATACCTCCAGCTCACACACGCCATTAATACCCAACTCCCGAACCTGGCCGATATACCCGCCTGCTCTCCCCTGGAATCAAACATACTTCCACACCCCATCCCCCACAAGGTAACCTCCACCCTCTATCAGGCAATTAACTCCTTTGGATCCAGGGAGCTTGATAACATCAGGGCTAAATGGGAACAGGACCTGGGGCCACTAGAGGCGGAGGAGTGGGTGGAAGCCCTGATGTCCCCGAGGGAAATAGGGATAGATGCCAAACTCCGGCTGATTCAGCTCCGAATCCTGCACAGGTCCTACTACTCCAGAACGCAAATGGCCAGTTGGAGTGGGGATGGAAACGCAGAATGCAGTCGATGCAAAAGGGCGGAGGGCACCTTCTACCATTTGTTGTGGGAATGTGGGGTGCTGCAGGAGTTTTGGACTGCGTGTTTACTCCGCCTCTCCAGAATACTTGGCTCCACAATCCCGAGAGACCCTAAGCTTATCCTGCTGGGTATAGGAGCCGAAACTGATCTTAACAAGTATGAAAGATTGTTTCTAGGAGTAGCACTTGGTGCAGGGAAAAGACTCACGGCAGCCACATGGGGCTCGGGGGACAGGATAACCATTGACAGATGGTCCAATGAAATGTACAGATGCGCCTCCCTGGAGAGGCGAATTTATAATGCGAGGGGTTCCCCCCGTAAGTTCCAGAAAATATGGGGAAAATGGGAACTATAAATGCTAAGACCAAAACAAGGGACAGCGGCGACGCCCTACGCAGCTGCCGGGTGGGGGGTGCGGATTTATGAACCCCAATCCCCCCCCACCCCCGCAGAACTATACAACTGTCAAGGAATATGTTAAGCACTGCTATCTATTGTGTTCTCGATGATAGGTCTCCTAATGTCTTTTGTGTGCGCTGGCTGAACGTGCTACCCTTCTTTTTCTTCTTTTGTTCTCTGTTTAACAAATCAATAAAAAAAAATTTATAAAAAAAAAAAAAACAGACTTCCAAATTCAAGTCCCTTTAGGTACGGAGGTAAATGTGATGATGTCATCACTCCTTACCCGGAGGTAGCTTCTCCTCATGTGGCTGGGGGACGGCAGCAGCTACCTGATCCTGACCATGGAGGAGGCGGCCCTCAGGGGAGGAACAGCCATCATCAGATGAGACATGGTATTCCCTTTTCCCTTTTATGGATATCCCCTCCATTCCTCATGCCTTGATGGTATACTGTGATACCCCCTGCAACAATCTGCTGCAACAATCTGCAAAGTCTGATGACAGTATCTATTTCAATATTCTGTAGCAAACAGAAAGAAAAAGACTGAGATGAGAAAGAGGAGTACCCAAATGAAGATTACTAAGATGAACCAGAAGGTACAGTCTACTCATTGGACGAAGCTGATTGGCTCCGAACAACTCCCTTCCTTGAAGCAGGAGTTCAAAGATGGAACAGCTGAGAGCAATGGGGCAATCTGACTGGATAGCTACTGATGGGGAAGCCAAACTGTCAGATGGACAGGCAAGTGAGGAGACGGTGGAGGAACATGGGGAAGATTTCCCAGCTCAGGATGGGAATCCAGAAGGTGGCGAGCAAGGCAGAGAAGCAGCACGAAGGGAGAAGGAAGCAGTGTCTGGTCCGGAGATGCTTTCCCACAGCCAACAGAGACGCCGAATCAGGATGTGAGGCAAAGAAGGCGCTTTGTGCCAGCAAGGGAAGCCGGAGTGATGCGCATACCGCCCCCAGCCGCAGAGACATGTCGCCCAAAGCAGAGAAGGGCCAGAGCAGGGTTGGAGAAGCCAAGGCAGCCGTCCTAAAGCTGGTGAGCCCACAGTGGAAGGTCGGGCCCCGGGAGGGAGCAGGAGAAAGCATTCCCCCATTGTAACGGGAGGCACATTTCCTACGGCTTACATCACAAACTGATTTTCATAAATCCCAACATTTGGGGGGATACAAATATATCAGTGATAAGAAGAACTTGGGGAAGACCCATACTGACTTGTACTGAATGAAAGAGAGAGAATTATAACATAAAGTCCTGGCGGGAGAGTATACCAGGTGAACAGCAGATCTGGGATCCACACCCATAAAGAATTGTGTTGTACAAATACAAAAGTCCTGGCAGGAGAGTATACCAGTCATTTGTGAGTCTGGGACCTGCACTCAAACTGTGTAAAGGAACTGTACAAACAAACCTGGCAGGGGAGTATACCAGTTCCTGTGTGAGTCTGGGACCAGCACCCAATTTGTGGTATCTTGAAAAGAGAAACCTAAGGAAGACTAATGCCCTTAGGATTTTGAATTGTATTTGTGGTATTTTGAAAAGAGAATCCAAGGAAGATTCATGCCCTTAGGATTTTGAATTACATTGAGTGTAGAAAAGACCAGGGGAAGTGAGTAATTTCCCCTGGAGTGGACTGCAACACCAATAGGAGGGGTTATCCTCTTGGGCTACAAAGAACTTGGATATTCTTTTGATCTTTTGTTTTGGTGGAGAGAAACCTGGGGAAGGGAGTCATTCCCTGGAACTATGAACATTATCCAATTGGAACTTTTGTTGGCGTTATACCTTTTGTTGAACATTGAACATGTGCACACTTTCTAAGCCAAAGATAAAGACCTTCACACCTTAGAGTTAGTTTTAGAATGTGAGGGCTAGGATAATATAATGGACACAGAAATGTTTGCTTTGGACATCTTGACACATCACAGACCCTTAGTTTGTGGTTGAGGCAGGGGAGTACCTCCTAGATTAGGGACAGGGAAGCATTTTCCATCCCCCCTTTTATTATTTAAATAAAAGTCTATATCAATCACCATGAGTCCTCTGTGTCTGCGTCTCATTCCTGGTTTCTCACAGTACTTATGAGTGGATGTCTTCCAAATCTGGCTTAGCACTAACCATTAGCTGTTGATCGCCAGCTTTTGTTGACTAATTTGCATCAATGGGGAGTTCCTGCTGGTCTTCTAAGACTACTAATTGGTATGCATGCCCATTCAGAAATTTACATGTGCCTGAACTGCGAAGGGGCTTTGTCTCGTATTCCCACGGGTAGGGGCATCAGTCAGGGTTGCGTGTTTTCCCCCTGCCTGTTTAACCTCTACCTGTTGGACATTGGCGAGCACTTGAAACCTGCCGTACTCCTTTCGCCTACAACTGATCAGTGTAGGCCATTTTGGCTGTCATACGCCAATGATTTTCTCCTATTCGATTTCACACCAGTGGGCCTCCAACAGCTTCTGAATGCATTCTCTGTCTTCACTCAATCCCATTCCCTCTCTATTAATCCATCTAAAACCAAGTCCTTACAATGCTTCAAAGGTATCACTAGGGCTAAGTATAAGTGGTATGTTGAAAGTGAACCAATAATGAAAGTGAACTCACTGGTACATTTGGGATTCCTAATCTAGGCAACTCAGGGCCGGACAAAGCTGAAAGCCTGGGTGAGAGAAAGGACCAACCCATTAGTACACCAATTGGTACGGGTGGATAGCCAGTATGGAAACTATACACTGATACCGGCCCTAAAATATTATGAGGGGAAATTGGTTCCTAAAATTACATACAGGATGGAAATGTATTTGTTATCTGTAACAGATATTTTGCCCTGTCTTGAAGCTTTGGCCTGACGTAGGGTGTTCGGTGTGCCCAATGCAGTTCCAATTGATGCTATACGCTACAACCGAGATCTTACAATGCTCCAAAGGTATCACTAGGGCTAAATTTAACTGGTATGTTGGAAGTGTACCAATAATGAAAATGAACTCACTGGTATATTTGGGATTCCTAATCTAGGCAACTCAGGGCCGGACAAAGCTGAAAGCCTGGGTGAGAGAACGGACCATCCCATTAGAAAACCAATTGGTACGGGTGGATAGCCAGTATAGAAACTATACACTGATACCGGCCCTAAAATATTATGAGAAGAAATTGGTTCCCCTTTTGCCCTTTCTTGAAGCTTTGGCCTGACGTAGGGTGTTCGGTGTGCCCAATGCAGTTCCAATTGACGCTATACGCTACAACCAAGATCTTACAATGCTCCAAAGGTATCACTAGGGCTAAGTTTAACTGGTATGGGTGTGCCCACGCAGTTCCAATTGACGCTATACGCTACAAACTTGGGATCATTTCCTTGACTGCCCATGTAGAGTGGAAGCGGTTGTCTTTACTGAGGAAGATATTGAATCCTGTCGGGGGCTCTCTTTTTGAAGATTTAAAAAATATCTTGGCAAGCAGGAGTAGCTCATGGTTCAGTGAGATATTTTATCATTGTGTATTGGTCCTTTTGAAAGTTAATATCTCCTTGAAGGAACTATCTGATAATCCAGAGCGGGTCAAGAAATCTCTATTTGGGCAAAACTGTATTGCTACCATGGAAAAAATGTATGGCTACTCTTCTCTTTCACAATTAAAATATGATCATTAGAAATTGTGAGTCTTGGCTCCATTTCTGTCAGTGTATCCGGCAAGATGGGTTTGACGCTCTTCTTTGGGTTTTCGTTGGAATCTTTCATTGACTAAAGAAATTATGTACAGAAGGGGTCACATTGCTGGGGATTGGGCGGGGTGTCAGTACTGGAAGAATGTGAAAGTCTATGAAACTCTGAAGCATGAATTCATTGCCTGCACAGCACTGAGCATACTGAGATCAACACATCTACAATGGTTTGTGCCACTTGCAATTTCAGGCTATTCTGGGAGGATTGGTCTTTGAGTCTATCTGGTCACCTAACCTCTACCGTAATCCCTGTAGCTACCTTCCTAAGAGCACTTAGGTTGGATGATGGATGAGCGAAAAAAAGGGAACAGTTATCGCTTCCTATTTACACTGTAAACGGCAATAAAGGGCACCCTTGTTTCATACCCCTACCCAAGTTGACCGGTTCCGATACTATTCCATTAAGGGCAACCCGCATCTGAAGTGAGTGATAATTGGCCATCACCATATGGACAACATTCTGTCCAAAATCCCATTTGTTTCACTGTGCGGAATAGCTGTATCCACTTGAGCCTATCAAAAGCTTTCTCTGCATCCAATGAAACGAGAACTGCCAGTTTTTATGTCCTCTCCATTTGTTCTATCTTGTGGCACACTCTACGCATCAAGGGTTTGCCTTGTTGGTCTAAAAGCGGATTGATCTGGAGCTATGAGTGCCATGAACAAATGTGCTATCCTATCTGCCAACACCTTTGTATAAGGTTTTGCATTTACATTCATCAAAGCTATCGGGCAGTATGAGCTCAGAAGCTCTGGATCCTTCACCTGTTTGGGGAACACTATCAGTTTCGCCTCATTCAGTGATATTGCCTTCTTTTTTAAACGTATTTAATAATTCCGTTTGTTTAGGCACAGAATGTCCTGATACTGTTCATAGAAGCAATCTGGGTACCCATCGGGCCCGTTGCCTTGTTTCTCGGGAGGGTCTTAATAGCTTTCCGTACTTCTCCCTCTAGGATTTCCCTTTCCTCTTCAGAGATTCGGGGGAGGCAGATTTTTTCTAAGTATTTCTCCTGTTTGTCGGGACAGGGGTTATCTCACTTGTAGTGTTTAGTAATATTCCGTAATATCTCACCCATGTCCTCATCCTTTGTCTGCACCTGCCCCTGTTTGTCCCAGAGTTTCATAACTGTTCTGGTGTTCTCCTTAGCCTTAAGTTGCCTTGCCAGGAGCTTATCTGCCTTGTTGGCTCTTATATAGTACCAATGTTTTAGGTGTAGGTGTGCTCTTTCTGCCTGTTTGTTGCGCATCATTCCCAGTTGGCCCTGGACATGTCTTAGTGTTAGTCTCACCTTCTTAGTTCGGTTCTTTGACATCTCTCCTTGAATCTCTTTCAACATTCCTTCCAGCTCTTCTTCCCACCTGCGTCTTTGTTTGTCTCTTTCCGGTTTTAGGGCTATCAATTCACCCCTAAGCACTGCCTTGAATGCATCCCAGACCACCCTGTGCGATGGGTCCCCTGTGTCATTGTCCGAGAAATATTGCTCTATTTTTCCCCTTATGGAGTCTACCATGACTGTATCTTGCAGAAGTTCTGTTGGGAACCTTCACTTCCATAATCACCCTCAAGTATGCCCCAAGATGAAGGTGGCCATAACCGGGGAATGGTCTGAGAGAGAAATGGATCCTACATCGATTTTTTTCACCTTGCCCATCAATCCGGTAAAGGCCGATATATAATCGATTCTTGATTGCGAGGCACGAACCTGGGAATAATATGTGTATCCCCGGCTTTGTCCCCTCACCGCCCTCCATACATCATGAAGTGCTAACATTCCCATCTTGTTTTTCAGTGCCCTTGACGGGTCTTGCGCCCGGATCGTGTAGTGGTGCTTCCGTCCAAATGGGGGTCCCATGCTAAATTGAGATCCCGGCCAAGATAATTTCCCGACAAGCAAACACTTTTAGAGTAGAAAGGACCTCCTTCAAAAAAACATCGTAACCGGTATTGGGGGCATAAATAGAGGCCAATGTTAGTTTCCGATCTTTGACTGTTATATTCAGATATAAGTATTGCCCCATCTTATTGACCAGTGTTCTCTGCACCCATATCCCCTGTCCGTCCCAAATTGCTTGCAACACCCCTGACCTTTTCTCTCCATCATTTGCTTGACATATTTGAGAGAATCCTCTGAGTCTTAAATGGTGTCTTAATGTGCGTCTCCTGGTACATTAGTATGCCTGCCTTCATTCTCCGCACCAGCTGTTTCTCCTTTTTACTTTTATTGGGGGTGTTTAGTCCCCTTACATTGTAAGTCAATATTTTTAATGACGCCATCCTATTCATCATCTTCACTTTTTACTATTATTTCTAGGACTTTGAATCTACACCCCCTCCTCCCTTTCCCCCTTCCAGCCCCTCCACCCCCAACCCGAACTTCCTCAACTGTTCACCCCCCCTCCCCAACACCCTAAGGATGGTCCAGGTTCCTATAACCATTCAGACGAAGTATCTACCGCGCCTGGCCCTCGAACCACCCAGAGAAATCTGCGTGGGGAATACTAAACCCCACTATGAGTTCCAAGATTCTTCTGCCATCCCGCCTCCTTGGGCCCCTTGCTCTTTGTAACATTAACAGTTCTATCCCTCACTGGGGTCTTCCTGCTGCCATCTTGCCCTTTCTTACTTGTCTACATTGCGACCACTGTTCTCTGTCTCTGGCCTTTACCGCCCTTTCATTTCTTTTCCGCTTTTCTGCCGCCGCTCGTGACCTTCTTCCACTCATTAGCTTCCTGAGTTTCTCCTTGTATGTACAAAATCAGTTCAACTTCTTTGCATGTGGTGATTCGGTGCTGTCTTCCTTCCCACATGAAAAGCAATCCAAAAGGAAATGTCCACTTGTACCTCGGTTGCTTTGACGCTAGAAATGTCATCACTGGCCCCATTAGCCTTCTCTTCTGTAATGTGACCTGCGCTAGGTCTTGATAGAGTTACACCTTCCTCCGTTGATTCGAACCTTGCCTGCCAACCTCGCTTTCCGGAGGATCATTTATTTTTGTCCATAGGACGTGATTGCTACTAGGACATCCCTCGGGGGTGCCCCTGGTTCCCCTGTTCTATCTGGACCACACAATGTATCTGGTCTATCTGAACCACGTCTTCATATTCATCCGCTAGAATTTCTGCAAACAATTTCTGAGCAGTTGATTTCAATTCTTTATCCTCTACTCATTCCAATACATTTTTATTTCTTATATTAGATCGCTTCGAGCGGTTTTCCAGGTCCTCGCTTTGTATCTCTAGGTTGTGTGTCAGGCGCGCAAGATGTTCCAGGGTTTCCTCTGTTTTTTGCGAGTCCTCCATCGTCTGAACCACCCTTTCCGTTGTGTCAGTTCTTTCATCTACCTTTGCGACGTCCAGTCTATTCTCCTGTACTGATTGTTTCATTTCACTTTTAAATGACTAAAGTTGCGTTTGAAAAGAGGCCATGAATTGATCCTGGAATTCCTTGAGCCAATTCTGCATGTCTTCTTTGCCCATTGCCATCATTCCTTCTGTCCCTGACTCCTGATTTGGTGAAATTTTCTTCTTGCCTCCGCCATGCGCAGTCTTTTTTGACTCTGTTCCCCACAGTTGTTAATTTTAAAGCTTGATGATAGTTTTGTTTGGGGAGTTTGTAGGGTCGCCACAGCCACCGCTTTTCCTCTTGTCTTGGACATGAGGGTGTTGGATTATTTTGATTTTGCTTGGGCCTATTCTTGACTAGGCCTCTTCCAGTTATGTCTGTCAAGTACTACCCGTGCTCCCTGCTGAGTCCTGATCATTTACTTTTGGTTCCCCGATCCCGTCTCTGTGAGTTTCTGCTCCTTTTACCTAGCTTAGGCTTGCCACAGTAACCCCCTCTCATCCAGGCCACTACAAAGGTGAATAACAAGAATTGTAACTGTTAATGAACTTGAAAACATTTACTGATACAAGTTTCTTGGCACAGGTATATTATTAATAGTATACTTGCTGCACCCTATTGGTGATTAGGGATGGCTAGGTGTCATGATGCCTACCCCCGGGCATCAGGACCAACGCCCTCAGCTCCGGGAGCAGGCATCCAGACATTTGTTTAAACCTCAGTTCAGTCCTGGCGCCTTAGGCGCCAGCCTCATCATAGAAATCAGTCCTGGCGCCATAGGCACCAGGCTCATAGACTTTACTTACCTGATGCAGACCATGCTGCAAAAGAGTCCAAGCCTACATGAGGCCAGGATGGGACTATTTTGTTACAGGGACTATTTTTTACTCTGACGTGGCTCTAGGGAACTTCTTACCTGGAACTACTTTGGAGGCTATTTAAACCACACCCGAACAGCAGCACATGCTTTGCGTTATTCTGCATCCAGCAGCGTGACGCTCACCGTGCCTGCAGCCAGCATCCAGTCTTCTGCCACGCCCGCGTGCCTGCAGCCAGCATCCAGTCTTCTGCCACGCCCGCCTCGAATCCGGAGCTCCTAGAATAAAGAAGAAGAAAAGGACAAGGTTAGAAAACAAACTTATTTCAAATTCCTCACCTAATTCCGGAACCATTTCATCTCCGGACCTGGAAAGTACATCAGTCCTGCACGCGTCGCTTCGCCAGCTCCAGCACGGCGCCATACTCACCAGTTCTCACAGCATCTTTCGATCCGGCACTGTCTCCATCATTTCTTCGCCGTAATCCTGCACCTAGGGGACACAAGAAAAAACAAGGTGAGCCAAGGGAATCAACAAATACAACCTCTTACCACTATAGACTTACCTGATTTACCACCAGCGGTATTATTCCATAACTCTCCACATTTTCATATGCCGCATCTGTAAAGAGGGAGAAAAATAACACGTTAACGCATGCAATAGTTAAGGGACAGCGTTGGGTAACACAGACTCTTACCTGAACGCCAGCAGCAGCTACGAGACCTTCTTCTCACGAACTCAGTTGCAACTTAAGGAAGGAAGGGGACAAGAGTGAACATCGGGCACATTGAACTCTTTGAACTTGATACTTATCAATCCCGCCAGGGACTTCAGAGTCAATACTTACCGGAACTCTCCCAACGCCTTCAAACCAGTGAAGTAACTGGTATCTACGCGCCCCTGCAAGACACGCAGGATAGAGAGCTCATCTTTTAAGAACATAAGGAAAATACTTCTTCGGGTCCAGCAGACAAGACTAGGCGGGCCAGTCCAGACAGTCATCTCTGCACTACGCATCACGTTGAAGGAGACTGCAGCTGTCCGGGTCCGATTGACACCCCTGTGGGTTCCAGGTGAGCGTAACAGAACGCGAAGCCTCTCTAAAAATACCCACCCGGGTGTTATGGAAACCTCGGAAACCGACCAACTGGCCCAATTATTGCGGGAACTTAGGGCGGAAGTACATGCCGCTCGCCAAGAGACTAATGCCCTCAGGAGAGAACTGATTGTCTCAAAGGAGCGCACGGGTGATCTGGCTAGGCAACTACTGCAAAACCAAGCTGGGCAAACGCCTATACCTGGATATGGGGGAAACCAACCCCCGTTTCATCAAGCAATCCTGTGCAAGTGGTTTTACCAGGAAATATTCCGTTAGCTCCACCCGAACGCTTTGCTGGGGACCCCAAAAGGTTTGCCGTGTTTATGAACCAATGCTGCTTGCACTTTTTATGCAGACCGGGAGCCTTTGCAAATGACCAAGCCAAAGTAGCCTTTGTATTGTCATATCTTAGTGGCAGCGCAGCGGATTGGTCCATTCCATTAGTCAACCAGGATGATCCTCTTCTCCGGGATTTTCAGGGTTTTCAAAGGAGCATGGAAAAACTATTCGCCAGACACTTACAGGGTCAAGCCCTGGACAACGAACTTTTATTCTTACGACAAGGTAACCAAGATCTGCTAACCTATATTGCAACCTTCAATAGGTTGGTGGTGGAAACCGGGTGGCCGGAGGAAAAACGAATTACATTGTTTCATCTTGGACTTCGGGGAGAACTCATAGATGTCTTGGCTCAAGTTGTGAACCCACCTCAGGATTGCACAGAATTTATAGACTTAGTGGTCCAGCTAGACCACCGACTTCAGAACCGAAAGACTGATCGAGCTAAGTTTGAGAACCGGGTATTGTTTAAACCCAACGTTGCCCGAAAGGATGCATCTGAACCTATGCAGACCGGGGGGGTTAAAGGACCCTTAACTCAAAAGGAAAGAGAAAGAAGACGACAGATGCAGTTGTGTCTGTACTGTGGAACCTCAGGACATTTTCTACGGGATTGCCCTACAAAACCACCCAAGAAGGTGGTAGGAGTTGCTGATAAAAGCCACATAGAGCCTGATTCGGGAAACGACCACGCCCGACAAGCGTAGAGGTCCGCTTGCCGAGCTTAAAGAAGGACACTCAGACCTCGCATCTGATCATCCCAATGTCCTACTTGATCCCAGGTAGCCATCACGTTTGCACGCAGTAAGGGCATACATAGATAGCGGGGCCGTAGGAAACTATATGGACCACGAATTGGTGCCAAGGATGAATCTACCTCTTTGCAAAAAGACCACTTCGGATGTCATGACCACAGTTGATGGAACTGAGATTGCCTCGGGGCCTGTAACTCATTCCACTACAGAGATGACACTGTTGAGTCAAGATGGGAATCGAGAGACTATTGTGTTTGATCTAATCAAAGCCCCACAGTTCCAGATAATAATGGGGATGCCATGGTTGGAAACACATAAGCCTTGTATAGATTGGCGAGAGAAGAGAATAACCTTCCCGGATTGTGCTCACACCTGTTTCCCGGAGAAAACTTCGAACAAAGGCCTGGCTACAGTCGTTAACCCAATCGTGCAGTTACCACAGGAATACCAAGAATTTCAGGATGTTTTTCAAAAAGAACAGGCCAATACATGACCTCCTCACAGATCATACGATTGGCAAATCGACCTCCTACCCGGTGCACAACCCCCATGCAGTAGAATCTACGCCCTCACGGAACCTGAAAATCGTCACCTACGGCAATACTTGGACCAATACCTTGCTAATGGCTTTATTCGTCCTTCCAAGTCTCCTGCATCCGCAGCTTTATTCTTCGTGCCAAAAAAGGAAGGTGACCTTAGAACGTGCATAGATTACTGCGCATTAAATCAGATTACAGTAAAAAACCGATACCCATTGCCTCTGATCCCCGAATTACTAGACCAAGTAAAGGATGCTTGTATCTACACTAAGTTAAATCTCCGAGGGGCATATCATCTGGTACGTGTCAAGAAAAGCGACGAATGGAAGACTGCCTTTCGCACCAAGTACGTATTATTCGAATATCAGGTGATGCCCTTCGGGTTGTGCAATGCACCAGCAGCCTTCCAGTATTTTATGAACGATGTCCTTCGTGAACTCATTGACGTCTGTGTCGTCGTATACATAGGTATACATAGATGATATTCTAGTGTACTCCTCCTCAGAATCAGACCATGTTAAGCACGTGCGTGCGGTCCTTGAGAAACTACACCAGCACAAGTTATATGCAAAACTGGAAAAATGTGTTTTTCATGCTACGGAAGTTGAATTTCTTGGATTTATCCTGACTCCAAAAGGAGTCCGAATGGACTCTCGAAAGGTGGACGCAATTCTCAAGGGGCCATCACCCAGTTCAGTCAAAGGGGTACAAAGCATGCTGGGATATGCTAATTTCTACCGCAGATTCATTCTGGACTTCTCCCATGTTGTACACCCCATCACAGCACTTTTGCGAAAAAACAAACGCTTCTTGTGGACCGAAGAGGCTGAAAAGGCCTTCCAAGAGCTGAAAGCGAAATTCACATCAACACCTGTCTTAAAGCATCCACGCCCTGAGCTTCCATACATAGTAGAAACTGATGCATCCAGTTTAGCCATGGGAGCTGTCTTGTCCCAGAAGGATCCTGAAACCGGTCAACTTCACCCAGTGGTGTTTTGGTCTAGAAAGTTCTCAGCACCTGAGTTAAACTATGCGGTTACCGATAAAGAGCTATTAGCCATCAAATCCGCCTTTAAGGCTTGGTGGCACTATCTTCTTGGTGCCAGGCATACTATTACCATAATCACCGATCACCGGAACCTGCAGTATTTAAAAACAGCCAAAGCCCAATCATCGCGATAACTTCGATGGGCAAACAATGCCGAATTCGATTTCGTGATCCCTTATCGACCATGCTGCAAAAATGGCAAAGCAGATGCCTTATCCCGAATAGGGATCGGAGAAGCATATGCAAACCCGGAACCGGTGCCAATAATTCCCGAGCAAAGAATTCTTGGCATAACTACTCTACAGACACTAGAAGATATTAATTCAAAAATCCAACAACTCTTCGATCCAGCAACCCTGCATGACTGGGTAAAGAAAGGGCCAGACTACTCAGTCGTCAATGACCTACCTTACTATCAAGGACGACTATTTCTACCACACAAGATATTACAAGAACTAGTCATCTCCAATTACCATGACACCCTGATGGAAGGGCACCCAGGTATCGCAAAAACTGAAGTGAAAATTAAGAGACAGTTCTGGTGGCCCACTTGGCGAAAAGATGTAAAGTCATTTGTGATGTCTTGTGGCATTTGCGCCCAAAACAAAAGCCAGAAGAAAAAACCTGCTGGCCTTTTACAACCTTTGGATATTCCACCTACACCATGGCACACCTTGTCTTTAGACTTTATTACAGATCTACCTCCATGTAATGGATTTAACAACATCCTAGTTATTGTGGATCTTTTTTCCAAGATGGCCCACTTTATTCCTTTAAAGGGGTTACCTTCAGCTTCGATTCTGGCCAAGGAGTTCCTCGAAAACATTGTTCGATTACACAGATTCCCTTCCGTATTGGTTTCTGACCGAGGTAGACAATTTATCTCGCATTTTTGGAAGAAATGTTGTCAACTGGCACAAATCGACGTGAGGCTATCAACAAGTCACCATCCCCAGACCGATGGTCAGACGGAAAGGACCAACCAGACTCTTGAACAGTACCTACGCTGCATGCTACACCAGACCGAAAGCAATTGGAAAGATATTTTATGGATTTCTGAGTACGCATACAATAACTCTGTACATTCAGGAACCGGACAAAGCCCTTTTTATACCATATATGGACATCACCCTCGAACCTCAGAACTCGATTCGCCTCAGCACTTAGAAATGCCAGCAGTTAGTCATTTGCACTCTACTATTACACAAGCCTTTAAGGAAGCCACAGAACATTTGAAACAAGCAAAAGAGAAATACAAGAAAAATGCTGATCAACATAGAAGTGAAACTCCATAATACCAGATTGGGGATCAAGTTTGGCTGGCTACAAAACATATACCTCTGAAGGGAACTCAGACTTTTAATCCTAGATATTTGGGACCTTACACCATTAAGGCCATTATCAACCCGGTGGCCGTCAAATTGGAATTACCCTCTAACATGCAAATTCATCCTGTCTTTCATGTTTCACTTCTAAAACCAGTTCAACCAGGGACAAGATTAACCAAACCACCTGACCCCATCTTGATAGATGGAGAATCTGAATTTGAGGTAAAAAATATCCTGGACTCCAAGATGATTAAATCAAAACTTTTTTATTTGATCGATTGGAAGGGCTATGGACCACAAGAAAGATCATGGGAGCCTAGCGACCACGTTCATGCACCTCGGTTGGTGAAAAGATTCCATCGGAACTTCCCAGACAAACCGGGGCCAGGGGGAAGAACAACTTTAGGAGGGGCCTTGGGGGGGAGTGCTGTCATGATGCCTACCCCCGGGCATCAGGACCAAGGCCCTGAGCTCCGGGAGCAGGCATCCAGACATTTGTTTAAACCTCAGTTCAGTCCTGGCGCCTTAGGCGCCAGGCTCATCATAGAAATCAGTCCTGGCGCCATAGGCGCCAGGCTCATAGACTTTACTTACCTGATGCAGACCATGCTGCAAAAGAGTCCAAGCCTACATGAGGCCAGGATGGGACTATTTTGTTACAGGGACTATTTTTTACTCGGACGTGGCTCTAGGGAACTTCTTACCTGGAACTACTTTGGAGGCTATTTAAACCACACCCGAACAGCAGCACATGCTTTGCGTTATTCTGCATCCAGCAGCGTGACGCTCACCGTGCCTGCAGCCAGAATCCAGTCTTCTGCCACGCCCACGTGCCTGCAGCCAGCATCCAGTCTTCTGCCACGCCCACCTCGAATCCGGAGCTCCTAGAATAAAGAAGAAGAAAAGGACAAGGTTAGAAAACAAACTTATTTCAAATTCCTCACCTAATTCCGGAACCATTTCATCTCCGGACCTGGAAAGTACATCAGTCCTGCAGGCGTCACTTCGCCAGCTCCAGCACGGCGCCATACTCACCAGTTCTCACAGCATCTTTCGATCCGGCACTGTCTCCATCATTTCTTCACCGTAATCCGGCACCTAGGGGACACAAGAAAAAACAAGGTGAGCCAAGGGAATCAACAAATACAACCTCTTACCACCATAGACTTACCTGATTTAGCACCGGCGGTATTATTCCATAACTCTCCACATTTTCATATGCCGCCTCTTTAAAGAGGGAGAAAAACAACACGTTAACGCATGCAATAGTTACCGGACAGCGTTGGGTAACACAGACTCTTACCTGAACGCCAGCAGCAGCTACGAGACCTTCTTCTCACAAACTCAGTTGCAATTTAAGGAAGGAAGGGGACAAGAGTGAACATCGGGCACATTGAACTCTTTGAAATTGATACTTACCAATCCCGCCAGGGACTTCAGAGTCAATACTTACCGGAACTCTGCCAACGCCTTCAAACCAGTGAAGTAACTGATATCTACGCGCCCCTGCAAGACATGCAGGATGGAGAGCTCATCTTTTACGAACATAAGGAAAATACTTCTTCGGGTCCAGCAGACAAGACTAGGTGGGCCAGTCCAGACAGTCATCTCTGCACTACACATCACGTTGAAGGAGACTGCAGCTGTACGGGTCCGATCGACACCCCTGTGGGTTCCAGGTGAGCGTAACATTAGGTTTAGTAAATAAACCGACAATGCCCATCTAGTAATGTGGTTATGTTTGTATGTACCCTCAGATATAGGAACCGGGACTATAGAGGAATGAATAAAAATCCTACAGAAAGCACAAGACAAACTTCTGCCCCTGAAGAATGTCCAGTTACTAATAACATCAAGGACAGAAATTTATATAAGTTGGGCTTTGTTGACGCAGTAGAAAGCAAGAGAAATTGAGTTGCTACTGGGTTGTGTATCAAGCATTTGTAAACTTGATTCTGTGTGGTGGAATAACTGCTTTTATATTTGTATACTTTTATGTGGTGTATATGTGTTTTTTAATACTTTTTCATACTTGTGCTATGAATAAGTAAATTAATTAAAATATGATATTTTGGAAACTGCTTGTATATGTTATTAATTATACTAAACACAGCCCACATTTGTTAAGTGGCTGGTGGTAGTGTTTTGATATCTGAGGGTAGCATATTGTGTTATTGATTATGTATGTGTCCCTTCTTTTGGTTAAATAGACCCCCTCTCATCCGCCATCTCTCGAAGTATGGGAGGTCCTTTTGTCTTTAAGACCGTGAGTTGAAAGTGCGCTTTAACATGGACCGCAGGTCCCCGTTTTTTTCTCCCCCCCTTGATCCCTGCTTGTTATGATGAAGGGTGAAGGGCCTGGGGGACCCCGACACACAGTGCCACTGTTGTTGTTGGTCCGTCCCCCTGGCGTGCCTCGGGTAGTGCGCGTATGCCTGGACTGTTATGGACTGCTGCCGTGAGTGGAGTTCCTTGCTGCTGCTACCTTCTCTTCCCTGTCTCCTGGGTTGTGGCTTCCTTTGCTGCTTTACCCCCACTCACTCTGTGTCTGGGTCAGGCTTGTGCCTTTCACCAGTTCACCAGTTCTCCTGTTCTAGAGATGCCTCCTTTTTCCTCTGGGCCTGGAGCTTTGTGGTCTCGGCCGTTGCTGCCAAGATGCTGGCCAGTCCACCTCTGTGGATTACGCAGCGGTATTGCTTTACTTTCTCCGCATCCACTTTCTTTCTTGTGCGAAAAGCTGCTCCTTGTTGCTCCGACACGATTTCCTTCGGGATGATGTATTTTTCCTCCCAATGTTGCTTAGTGAAACACCTTCTGTGTGGCTCTATGGGGAGAAGCTCTCAAAAACGTCCTCTACTCACGCCGGGCATCTTGGAATCCTGTACCTAAAGTTTGAGTTGAAATCACCTAATAATAATACATCTACCATCTGTGAGGAACCAGGAATGGGACACCGACACAGAGACTTATGGTTTTTAGCCATGAACCTTTATTAAAAGAAAAGGGGTTAGGGAAATGCCTCTCTGCCCCTCCACTAAGAGGTGTTTCCCTACCTTAAACCAAAACAAAGGGTCTGTTAAGGTCAGGATGTCCAAAGCAAAACTGTCCTATGTCCCAAGTAATATTTTGGCCCTCACCTTCTAACAAACTAAAGAGTAATGTCCTTGGCCTTACGTGGTTCACAAATGTTCAAAAATAGGAAAATGCGTAACTCCAACACAAAAGTTTCAACAGGGTAGAGTTCCATATTCCAAAGGATAATTCCCTTCCCTTTGATTTCTCCTCCCTTGGTTGCATATTCAATCATTTCAGTTCCTTGAGTTTTCTATTGAAACTAAATGAGTGTACAAAACAACGTGGCTCTTTGTCTTGTTAGGATACCTGTCGTATTCTCCAGCCAGGTTTTCATGACTCTTTCCGTGATCAGAACAGCCCTTTTGCTAATTCTGATTTGCTTTTCTCAGGACTTCTTTAATGGATATATTATCTATAGAATGTTCAGCTTGTCCTTGCATGGTTTACTTCCCTACCAGGGCTTCCTATTATACACACACTTGCAACTGCCAGGGGTACTCTCCTGCCAGGGTTTTCTTAGATGCACTGTCTTGCAACTGCCTGATACATTCTCCTTCAGGGACTTTCTCATATATGCATTTTACACTTTTAATTTGCCTGGTGTACTTCCCTTCCAGGGCCTTTCTCAGGTGAACTCTGCACACATCTCCAAAATCGATAGCCTCCGGTTTCTACTTTTTCTGATGTTATATCTGCCTGGTATTTTATCCTGCCAGTGTTTCCTCTACATTTGTATCACTGGTTTATATCTTCAGGGGACGGGTATGCACTCGCAATGACTAGAGCATAGCCTGTGTTCCTGGCCTTCCTTGATCTGCATTCATCCATTCTTCTTTCCTCCATGCAGTCCTCTGGTAGTTATGGGAATGGAAGTCCACTGGAGAAATTACTTGCAGTAATGATCTTTTTATGGATTCTTCTCCCGCAGATTCCTCATCATGATAGATATACATTATCCAGCTCTGCTGTTGAGAAACTTTTTGTTTGTTTGTTTGTTTGTTTATTTGTTAATGCGCACCAAACCCTTGGGTAGCCGGGCGCAACAGTGTACAAGAAATCTTAAGCTTATTACAATATTTGGCATGAATATAAGGAGCACATAGTCAAAAAAAATATATGCAAGAATATATACAAAACATATGTACAAGTACAAGACATAACTTAGAAAAGTCCGAAGCACTCTAGCAAGACTATCTAACAGATGGATATATAATCAGGTTTATAGGTCAGACTATAAATCTAGGTATCATGTATGGACTAGGTAGGTTGGGATGCATGCTCGGCTATCTTAGTATGGAGAAATACATAAAGCAAAAGATATGGTAAGGGTCAAGGGAGTGGGTGGGGTGTTAGTCAAGTTATGTGTCATTGGCCCGCAACCAATTAATTATCTTGTGTCTGAATTTAGGGTACGGTTGTTCAGTTCTGAGGTCGAGTGGTAACTTGTTCCAACAGTAAGCTGCTTTGACAGGAAAACTAGTTCCTCCCGCGGTCGAGCATTTAAACCTAGGGGTCTCAAGTTTAAAGGTGTTAGCAGATCTTGAAGGTCGCATGGAAGTTCTCCTCGTGATTTTTTCCATTAGTTACGGGGGGGGGGGGCTAGGTTGTTCAGACATTTAGAGGTGAGGGAAGCTGTTTTGAGTAGGATTCTGTCTGTTATTTTTAGCCAATTAACCTCTTTCCTGAATTTGGTGACATGCTCTCTGTGTGCAGGGCATTGTTCTGCAGTCTTTGAATTTTGTCTGTGATGTATTTGTTGGCTCCTGAGTACAGGGCATTGCAATAGTCTAGCCTAGACATGATGAGAGCATTAGCTAGAGTGATGCAGCTAGCGCTGGAGAGGTACGGTCTGGATGCGCGGATGAGTTTGCAGGTGTGAGTGGTGGAGGAGGCGAGGGAGTTGTCCTGCTTCTTGAGAGTGAGGGAGGAGTCCAGATAGAATCCAAGGGTTTTAACCACAGGCATCACCTTGATAGGGTTGTTATCAATGCTGAAGGATGTGTAGTTTGGGATTAGTTTTTGGATATTAGCTTCAGAGCCTAGGATTAGTATCTCCGTTTTATCAACATTCAGGCAGAGGCCATGTGAGGCCATCCATGCCTGAATGAGGGTGTATATCTTGTTCACCAAGGCTGAGTCTGTCTCGTAGTCGCCTGAAAGGGGTATGAGGATCTGGGTGTTGTCTGCGTAGTTCGTGTAGGTGACACCCAGTCTGTCCAACTTGTCAAACAGAGGCTTGGTGAAGATGTTGTACATGGTGGGGGAGGCACAGGATCCTTGTGGGACACCACAGGTTATTTTGATAGGGTCAACAGAATCGGAGGTGGAGAAGACTCGCATAGTGCGATTAGCTAAGAAGGATTGGACCCAAGCTATGGCATCTCCGGTGAAGTTGGCGGCAGATTCGAGGTGGTTGCATAGGACTGCATGGTCCACCAAGTCGAAAGCTGCCGACAAGTCCAGTAGGAGGAGTAAGGCTGTTTTTCCATTATCCTTTAATTCCTCAATTTGTGTCTTGAGGTCTAGCAGAGCTGTTTCCGTACCATGGAGTGGGCGGAAGCTAGATTGCCGTGAGCCAAGCAGGTGGTTAGCTTCTAGGTAATCCTGGATTTGTATGTAGGCAGCTCTGTCTAGGATTTTAGGTAGAAATGGCACAGTGGTGATAGGTCTGTAGTTGGTGGGGATAGTGGGATCCAAGGTTTTATTTTTTCAGCAGTGGGAGGACCCATGATTCTTTGAGGTTGGTGGGTACCGTGTTGGATTTAAAGGAGGAGTTTATGAGCTTGGTAATGAAGGGAGCTAAGTCCCTAGCTGCGTCCTTTATTATTTGTGCTGGGCAGGAGTCGCCCTTGTAGTTTGACGGTTTGAGGGACAGTATTATTTTTTCTGTGTCGATTATGTAGATGGTCTTGAATCTGAAGGGTGCGGTAGACTTATTCTCCTGAGGTTGGGGTATTTGTTGGTCCGAAGGTGATAATGTGGCCTTTTTTTTGTGCAATTTTGCATTGAAGAGAGGACATTTTGTTAGAGAGGGCATTTTGTATGTTGGTGCACCAAACTTTGTTTTTGGGGCATTGTCTATAGGTTGAATAGGGGATTCCAGTTTGCGGAGAATGGCGAATAGCTCTTTAGTATTAGCTTGCACGATCCTGTCATTAAAGGTGTTCTTCTTGGTTTTGATTATTTCTTTTTTGTAAGATTTGGCAAATTCAGTTAGGTTATTTTTGTTGTTTTCAGTGGGTGAGTGGCGCCAGATAGATTGGAGCTTTCTTTTTTATAATCTTAGAGATTTGAGGTGGGGCGTAAACCAGGCATTTAGGTGGGCTTCCTGTTTAGCTTTGCGCAGTTTGATTGGTGCAGTTGCGTCTAGTGCTTTGATCATAGCATCATTGAAAGTATTCACTAAGGTGTCAGGGTTGTTTCTTTCCAATCCAGATATGGCTGGAAGGAGGAGAGGGATAATATTTTCAGCAGTCATATCCTTCTTGCTTCTAGTCGGGAGAGGGGGAACCATATTGTTGATTTTGGGGCTCGGCGGATCTAGTGTGGTAGAGAAAGTTATTAGATAATGATCAGTCCATGTTTGTGGAACAATATCTGTAATGTTGATATTGCAATTCAGTTCAGATACCCAGTCGAGGGTCCTTCCTTTGATGTGGGTAGGTGAGAGGACTTTTTGATCAAGCCCGTGGTCCTTGATCAAGGCTGCAACTGACTCTGCATGTTTATTGTCAGTTTCATTAAAGCCGAGGTTAAAGTCTCCCAACAGTAGGGCTTGGGAGTGGTCTTTGGTGTTGTTGGCTATAAGGCTAGTTAGATCATCTTCAAAGGTACCTAGTGGCCCAGGAGGCCTATATATCAAGTGGATTGAGAGCGTGCGATTATTAGAAAGGGGCATTTTGGCTGTGAGTGTTTCACAGGATGCGTAGGGGGCTGACGTGGCAAGTCTGATGGGATGGGTATATTTGAATATGATGGCTAGTCCACCGCCTCTGGCATTTGGCCTGTCAGCTCTAAGAATTTGGTAATTATCGGGCACTGCTAGCATTAGTGTTGGTCCTGCAGCCTCGTGAAGCCAAGTCTCAGTTATGGCCAGTAGGTCCAAGTTGTCATTGTTTAGGATGTCAGCAATTTCTGTGGCGTGGACCACCACTGATCTTGCGTTAATAAGGGATCCTATTAGCGTCAAAGAGTTATTATCTTTGTTTGTTTGACAAGTTTTAGGTGGTATGGTATCTAGAGTTGTGCAAGTTTTAGTAGAGGTTTGAGCGCCGGTATAGGTGGATTGCTTGACTAGTCGAGACAGGTTTTTTGGCTGAGTCTTGGTGCGTCTATTGGCATTATTCGGATGGTTACTTACAGGTTAATAGATGCTGGGCAGTCTGGACCTGAGTCTCAAGTTTCTATCCTTGGAAGGGCTGGTTTTGAAAGTAAAGGCCATTATACTAAATATAGCGGTGAAGAGTATTAGGGTCAAGGTGACTTTGATAAGGCAGTTAGGGGACATTTCTGTCTATGCCAGGAGCATCCTGTGTGCTGCAGTCTAGGTATTTTAGTTTGGGTTGCAGATACGTACAGTATTATGTCTTAAACACTGATGCCTAGAACACTAATGATGGGAGTACAGTAAGCTAACATTCAGTACATTTAAATTGTAGAAATGCAGTGAGGATGTTCAAACATGCTGGCATCTAGATTCGATTTTAGTGCATGTGGCTTAAAACACTAATGACTGGAGAGCACAAAAAGGGCTGAGACACTAGTGACTAGGGGGTACAGTAAGCTAACATTCAGTACATTTAAATTGTAGTAATGCATTGAGGATGTTCAAACATGTTGGCTTCTAAATTCGATTTTAGCGTAAGAGGCCTAAAACACTAATGACTGGAGAGCACAAAAAGGGCTAAGACACTAGTGACTAGGGAGTACAGTAAGCTAACATTCAGTGCATTTAAATTGTAGAAATGCAGTGAGGATGTTCAAACAGGCTGGCATCTAGATTCGATTTTAGCGCAAGAGGCCTAAAACACTAATGACTGGAGAGCACAAAGAGGGCTAAAACACTAGAGACTAGGGGTGCAGTTTGCTAGCATTCAGTACATTTAAATTGTAGAAATGCAGTGATAGTGTGCATACATGTTGACATCTGGATACGATTTTAACACAAAAGGTCTATAACACTAGTGACTAAGAGGTACAGTGTACAGACATTCAGTACATTTGCGTTATAAGAATGCAGTGGCATACAGGGCCTAGATGTGCTGACATCTACATATAAAAGTTTCAGGGTGCTAACATCAATATATAATGCTTCAGCCTAGTTCAGATAGACAGGGTGGCAAGAGGAATCAAGTTACGGGTAGAGCATTAGCTGGAGGTATGTTAGAGAGAATGGGCCTCATTCCGAGTACGGCGCTAACCAATGGCGCTATTAACGCCTTGGTTGACGCCGTACCCGGACCGGCAGCACCTTGGTGGATGGCGGAATCACCGCCCCATTCCAAGGTTGGCGGGGCGGTAATTCCCCATTCACCAAGGCTCTTCCCCATTCCCAAATGAGCCCCCATAGGGCTCAATGGGAATGGGGAAGATGCAAATTACGGTGACCGTTCATTACGGTCACCGTTATTGGCTTGGAGGCCCCTTTGCGCCCTCGACTTTAACACCTGCTCAAAGCAGGCGTTAAGGGCGAGGGCGCAGAGGGAACTCGGAGTATGGCGGTAAGGGATTACCGCCACCGGTCTCGTTACCGGTGGCCGCTATCCCTTACCGCCATACTCGGAATGAGCCCCAATGTTAGCGACAAGAACGCTAAGTTGCAAATTATGCAGAGTCAAACGCATTCGGCTAGGAGTGTAGTACCTCTGAGAACCAAGTCATACATTGAACTGGGCAGAAAGAAGCGAGAATAAAGACATTTAGCTGTTAGGTAGATTAGAACAAATGCCAGTCACGGGTAACGCACGTGTGAGTGCACAAAGGGCCGGAGTCAATGGCAGCAGAATGTCTAGTGCTCTTGTGGGCATGTCAGCTGTTGCTGTTAGTAGTGCACAATAGCTATATAGAATGTTACCTAGGTGGGCGTGCATTCGAGGGCCAGGGGGTCTGGCAGACGGCAGAAGCAGCAAGAACAGGCACAGAACAGGTGCAAGCCATGTCTCCAGTGGGCCTTGGAGGGAGTGGGCCGGCTTCGCCTACCGGTGGCCAATGAGGCAATAGAAGGGCCCGGTAGCCAATCGGCTTGCTGCTAGTGCCCTGGTATGGTCGAGTGGACTGCAGGAATCAAAGGGTGCCCATCTTTCAGTGGCTGGGTGCCTTGTGGAGTTTAATGGTGGCGATGGGCTCTTTGTGGATTTGCCAGTGTGAGGCTGCGTGGATAAAGCCTCCACAATTGATGGAATTCGTTCCGTTCTCACGATCTGCAAAGCACTGGCAAATTATGCTTTTTGCAGGGAAGAGGTGCGGGTGCCTGAGCGCTTACCATAATTCGGTACACTTAGGATGGATTTGAGCATTGCATCCGTCGGTCCTCTGCTCCTGCAGGGACATGGTCTGGAGCTCCTGCTCCTCAGGTGGGTGGTGGGGACTGCTAGACGGGGGGTATAGTGGACCTCGACTCGGCCGTCGATCATCGGTCCGTCTTGTCTGGCTCTGGATGCGACGTCAGACATCGTACATATAGCATGTTCCTACGCCCCATGCTTCAGTTCCTCAATTTCCCCCCACGCCTGCACTTGAGAGCTGCAGAAGGAAAAACCACAGGAGGAGGCTAACCAGCCGTTAAAACTTAAACAAGAGTACATCCCAACAGGGTGAACGCACACAACAATGTTAAAAAAAAAATGTTTTTTTTAATTTTTTCAGAATGAGATAGAAAAGGTCATCCCAGAGCTATCAACAGATGCCTTCTCGTGTGGACAGAAGCGGCAACCCACAGAAATATTTGAGCGGGTATGGATCGGAGGGTAAATGAGGAATCCGCGGGAGAAGAATCTATAGAAAGATCATTACGGTCTCCTTTTCTCCTGCAGATCCCTCATCATGATAGACTCCCCAAGCAGTTAGGATAACGGAGGAGAGCAAAGATTCACATCAGAAGATAGTGATGATTGAATGTGTGTAAGGATGACCAAGTGGCCGTCCGGCATACATCCCTAACAAGAACCCCTCTCTGGAGGGGTGTAGAGGCTGAGATCCCTGTGGTCGAGTGGGCCCTGATGCCTGCTGGAAGCTTGTTGCCTGCCGATTGGTAACACTCGGATATGCACAAAATAATCCAACATGACAGGGTTTGTTTAGTGATGGCAAAGCCTTTTCTAGACAAGAAATGGGCCCCGAACAACTGGTCCAATTTCCTGAACTCAGATGTGCTAGCAACATACAAGCTTACCGCTCTCTTGGGTGGAACCGCTCTTTCTCCATTGAGGGGTGTGGATGAGGGTAAAAGACAGGTAAATCAATAGACTGGGACAGATGAAACTCTGAAACCACCTTAGGCAGGAATCCAGGTCTGACTTTAAGAGACACTTTCTCACGAAAGAACTTCAGAAAGGGAGGTTTGCAGCACAAGGCTTGCAGTTTGCTAACACTCCTAGCAGATGTGATTGTGACCAAAAAGGCTGTCATTAGGGAAAGCAGCCGCAAAGAACAAGAATGCATAGGCTCAAACAGAGCTGCCATCAAGTAGGTCAAAACTAGATTAAGATCCCAATCTGGGACAACAAAAGGGGTTGCCGGAAACTTGTTGAGAAGACCCTTCAGGAACTGGGCCATGACCGGAATAGTGAAAAAGGAACCTTGGTCTGGGGACCTCTTGAACACAGACAGAGCCGCCAAATTCCACTTGACTTTGGCAACCTGAAAGCCTAAAGAGGCCAGTGAAAGAATGAACTCCAACACTGTGGTGGTCGGGTAAGAGATAGGGTCTGTCTTATGTTCCCTGAACCACGCAACAAATCTTCTCCACCTGCACGCGTACAGAGATCTAGTTGATCTAGTTGAAGGTCTGTGTGCAGTCAGCAATACCTCAAGTACCTCCTCTGAGAGGTCCCATTCATCATACCTCATCCTCTTAAGAGGGAATCTAGGGTCAGGTGGGACACCCAACCTTCCGACTGGGTCAGGAGATCCGGTCGCCGAGGCAACCGGTGAGGCGGACAGATCCAGGATATCTGAGTACCACGCTCTCCTCGCTCAACCAGGGGCAATCAAAATCGTGGTCGCTCTAAATCTCTACAACCTCCTGAGAACCCAAAGGATGACGTGACCAGGCGGCCTTAGCGGGACCTCAGAATAGGGCGCAAAGGGATTACCGGCACTGCTGTCCTTACCGGTGCCGGTATTCCCTTTGCGCCAAACTCGGAATGAGGCCCTCAGTTTGACACGCGCCTGGTGGAGCTAGAGAAAAGGGAGGAGACGTGTGCTCTGAAACTTGATGATTTGGAGAATAGGAAGCGTCAATGTAACCTGCAATTTTTGGGCCTTCTGGAGCGAGAGGGGGAAACACAGTCAGACATTGCTAAAACCATCAAAGCTGTTGTGAGGATGCTCTTTGATGATGCCAATACGAATAAACCCACCATTGACAGGGCGCACAGGGCTGGAGCCCCCAACAAAGGCCCCAGGTCTATTCTTTTCTGGTTCCATTACTTCTCCAACAAAAACAAAATCCTCGAGCTGGAGCGCAGAAAGGGCCCAGTGGAGTGGGAAGGTGCAAAGGTCTCTGTATATCAGGACCTCTCAGCCTTCACCTTGGCAAGACGTCGGCTTTGCTCCCCTCTTACAAATATGTTGCAAGCCAATGGTGTGAGGTATCGGTGGGGATACCCCTTCTCGCCTTCTTTTGAGTTAGAGGGCTACAAGTATGCGCTGGTCACTGCGGAAGATATCCGCAGGATGTCCCGCAAATTCTGGGCGACCCGACCATGGGAACATTGGACCAAGATCAAGAGTGCGACCTGGCTGGCCCAGTAGGGTCCGAAGCCTGTACGGAGAGGAGGAAAGTCAGAGGGCACAGGAAGTTCAGGAGAGTGGCTCCAGCTTCTCCGAGTGCATCCAACACCTGAAATTCTCCTTTGTTTCTTGCATTTGTGTTTGTATTGGTCTTATGGGGGTGGGGGATCTCGTATCCAGTTCTTTTGGCTGGATTGGGTCCGGGGAGCTTGCGGAGGTCCCTTGGGGGCCCATTATAATGTTGGTAGCATGACTGCACAAGCTCCTCGGTCCAACACTGGTGATGGGGGGGGCTCTTGCTGTGGTTTCTTGAGGTCTTATGGCACCCGGAGGGGGAAGACACCGGTGGCCTGACCTAGCGGCAGGATGGAGTCGCTCGTGTTTCAGGCATTCTGGGGGATGGTGGGTGGGGGCGGGGAGGGTTGCTGGGCGTTGTTTATGGTGGTTTTGTTCCAATATATCCTGGATTTGTTGAAGATTTGAGGGGCGCTGCTTTCTATTACGAGGCCCCGAAACCAGGTGGGGGGACGATATGAAGAGTTCCCCAAAGGGGTATGTGAGCTTTACCTATTATTTTGATGGATGATACGTTTCAGTGGTTGACGGTGGGGTCCCTGAATGTGCGGGGTTTGAACTCCCCTACAAAACAGTCAATGATGTTGAGAGAATTTACGAGGTTTCAGCTTCACTTCTTGTTTCTGCAGGAAACTCACTGGGTTAAAGGCAAAGAACCAAAGATCAAGGTCAAGTCGATACAGCATGTGTATGCCTCCTCCTATGTTGCCAAAAAACGTGGAGTCGCCCTTTTGGTCTCTCCCAAGGTGCACTTTATGCTTAAAGCCCAAAAAACAGAGCCGGAGGGTCGGTATATTATGGTCAAAGGGGAAGTGAGGTGCACAATGTTTACATTGGTATGTATATATGCTCCGAACGAGGCACAAGATATCTTTTGGGAGGGGATGAAGGGGAGAATCGTGGAGTTCACAAAGGGTGGGTGGGGACTTTAATATGACCCTCTGTCCTGACAGAGATAGGAAGTCGCCCATAGCCTGCCCAGAATGGCGAGTTCAGAAAAAACTGGCAACAGCCTTCCAAGAGGTTAATTGGGAGTTGGGGCTGTGGGATACAGACGCCCCAGAGCAGGGTCGGGATCAGTGTTTTACTTACTATTCTAAGTCGCATGCAGCGTTCTCCCGGATTGACTACATCCTGATAGATTCTTCATTGAAGGATGAGATCACAGAATTTGGGGTAGAAGTCATTCTGTGGTCTGATCATCATATGGTCAAGATTAAACTAGGTATTCCCCCTTCCTCCTGCTGGTTCCAAATGGCGGTGCAATGACTTCCTGCTGCAGGATAAGGAAGTGCGACAAATGGTTCTAGCCGCTATCACAGACTATTTCTCCAATAATGACAACGGGGAGGTGGGTGTCATGGGAGTTTGGGAAGCGTTTAAGGCTACCATTAGGGGCATCCTCATTGAGGTGGGCTTGAGAAAAAAGAAACAAAGGGACTGGGAAGAGAAACATCTGAGAGAAAAGATAGCCGCTATTCAACCTGGGGGGAAATTGAAGATGTAGATGTTTCCAGGTAGATGGGAAGAACTGCAGCAGCTGCGCTCCAGTCTTGCAGCTTGGCTTGTGGGGCGGACAGAAAGAAAGTTGTCCTTTTTGAGGAAAAAATACATGGAGAAGGGGGGGAAAAGCAGATAAGATACTGGCTTGGAGGCTTCGGGAACTTAGGAACAGTAGGAGAGTTCATTCAATTTGCACCCCTGAGGGGGGATGGCTCTAAAGGAGGGAGAGATAGCTGAGCAATTTAGATTATACTATGAACGCCTATATTCTGCTGAGTACACAAGGGATGGTGCTGATGTTGATCGCTTCCTGGAGCCCCTGCCCATCCCCCGTCTGCCCCCCGAAAAAGCTGACCCACTTGAACATCCTATTACTCCCCAAGAAATAATTGATACCATTTCCTCCCTGAAGAGTGGCACCTCCCCAGGAGACGATGGTTTTACAGTTAGTTTCTTTAAAACATATCGCTCCACCCTGGCCCTTTCATGGCTAAAATGTTTAATTCTGCGCTGAAACTGGGCATCCTCCCACGCACCATGATGTCCGCCCTCATAGTGGTCCTCCCCAAGGAAGGGAAAGATCCTTCCCAATGCCAGTAGCATCACCCTATTTCCCTCCCTAATATGGATGTTAAAATCTTAGCTAAATTGTTGGCGAACAGATTGGCGAAACACCTTCCGGCCTTGGTGCATGGGGACCAGGTTGGCTTCATCCCTGGTCATCAGGGATCCGATAATGTGTGGAAGACCCTGGATCTTATGCACAAGGTTTCAAGGCAGGGTGTGGAGGGTTATATTCTCTCGCTTGACTCAGAAAAGGCCTTCAACCATGTTGAATGGCCTTACATGGGTAAGGTACTCCGGAAAATGGGTTTGGGGGATAACTTTTTGCGGGTGGGTCTCGGTATTGTACAACGGTCCCTTGGCGCGGGTGCTGGTCAATGGATGCACCTCATAACCTTTGGCCCTCTCCAGAGGCACTTGTCAGGGGTGTCCTTGGTCCCCTCTCCTATACGCCCTGGCAATGGAGCCCCTGGCCATCGCGGTCAGAGCTGATCAGGAGATTACTGGAGTTAGGTGTGGAGACTGTGAATTCCAACTTTCTTTGGTTGCGGATGACATCCTAGCCTATCTTACTAACCTCCAGACCGTCCTTCCCCAGTTGTTAGACCTCATAGCCCTCTTTGGCTCCTTCTCGGGGCTTAAGATGAATGATTCTATAATGCCGATGGAGTAATAGAGATGGTGACACTCGAGGGAGATCCGAGATACAGGGCATGAACATAGAATGGAATGCCACTCCGTATTTGGGCGTCATTATCCCCAGAGAGGTGACACAACTCTTCCAAGCTAACTTCCCCCCGATCTTGGCAAAGACCAGTAGAGACCTTACTCAATGGGCTCCTCTTACCCTCTCATGGTTTGGGTGTATGGTCACAGTGAAAATGAACATTTTGCCCCATCTTCTCTATCTCTTCTCGGCTCTCCCTGTGGTGATTCCGGAGGCCTTCTTTGAGGTTCTGCATTCCTGTGTTCACCATTTTATCTGGAACGGTAAAAAAGCAAGAATCAAGTTTGCGACCCTAACCCTACCAAAGCTGTATAGTGGCTTTGGCCTTCCAGACTTTAGGTTATACCATAAGGCAGCCCAACTTCGAGTGATGTTGGAGCATACAAGAGATGATATGGTGACGTATTGGACCTATATTGACGACTGTCACACTCATCCAAAGAAAGTTAGAGACCTGTTGTGGGCTCCACCAAAATCTCTTCCTTCCCGCCTCAGATGTCATCCTACTCTTGCTGTTTTGTGGGAATCCTGGAAACCAGACAAGATTAACAAACGGCTCTCCTCCTGGCCATCCCCCCTATCGCCGCTCTGGGGTCTCCCTTTCAATCTGGGGTCCAGGGTTTTCCGTGACACCCAGGTGTGGTCGGATGGGGGCCTGGAGAGGGCAGCTCAGCTCATCCGTCATGGGGTTTTCATTGAATATGGTCAGCTGTCTGAAGCGTTGGGTGACAATTCTCTCTCTGTCTTTGAATATCTATGCCTGAAGGGAATACTTATCCACCCTTGGTAGATCTCTGATTTGAAGCGTCCCCTTTCCCCCTTTGAAAAATTTTTAGTCGACACCCCGACCAGGAAGGGTTTCTTTCCAAGATCTACAATTTATTGGTTACGACGGACTTGGAGGGTAGACAGCCTTTTAAGCAAATATGGGAGGGGAGGCTGGGAATGGCGTTGGAGGACCCAATATGGAAGGCTATTTTCAAATCCAATTTTTTCGGGGGTGCTGTACACCTCGGCCATGGAGCATGGCTTTAAGGTACTCCATTCATGGCACCGTCCCCCGGTTGTTCTGTCTAAAATGTTCAAAAATGTTTCCCCAATGTGTCCCAGGATGTGTTTGCAGCGAGGCACTTGGTACCACATGTGGTGGGAATGCCCTGTGATCCAGGTGTTCTGGTCCAAGTTACTTAGTTGGATCAAGGATATAGCGGGCACTTGTCCGGCCCTGCTCCCTTTGGAGGTCCTCTTGGGCACGCGCATGCCGGACGTTGAGATGAATGGCTTCCCGAACGTTGCAGGGGTGATGTTGAGAGCAGGAAGACTGGCACTTACTCAAAAATGAAAAAGTCCCTTTGCCCCTACTAAAGCAGAATGGCTCAATAAGTTAAGTGCTATCTTTATTTATGAGAAGTTAACAGCCATAACTAATGGCACTATGTCTTCCTTGGTGCAGGAATGGATGGGTTTCCTTATGAATGATAAATGTGACTCTATGAGATTGTAAATCCTGGATGCCTGTGGTCTTGCTGGAATGCTTTGTGCACCGCCCTGTGTTTGCTTCTATCTGAAGGATCAATTTGAAGAGCGTTCAACCTCACTTTGCCAACCTTTTTGAATGGTTTTAGCTTGGACTTTTTTGTCCTTTCCACAGTTGTTGTAACCAGCAATCTTCTGGATCTTGTAATATTTTTGTGCGGGGGGTTGGGAGGGAGGGGGGGTTACGGTTTATAAAGAATTTAAGAAAAAGATAACACCTTCTTTCTCTGTGGATGTTCTAGTGCCAGGGAATCCCTGAGCACCTGTTTGTATGTTCAAGATATTAATAAAAATAAAAGTTTAAAAAAAAAAAGAAATGCATGGATAACCTTTGCTTGCTTCTCTTGATACCAAGGTGACCAGCAAGGGGCACTTCATGCGCCAGCTGCAGGAGGAGGGGTTTTACAGCAAGGGGAACCACCAACTACTGTGGTCTCCTTCTGTAGACTCTGTAGGCTCACTGTAGAGGAGCCCACCTTCCCAATAAATCCTATGCTTCCCAGGAGGTTCACCCTCAAGCTGGGAGCAGGCCTGTCTCCTTAGGCCTTCCAGAGATGGGCACTCAAGTTGGCCCTTACTGAATTCATCTCTGTCAGGACCACCTTCCACTAACAAGTCTTTTAGTTCAGGATGGTCATTTGGATCAAATACTTCAGGTAACACCTCTACCTCATCAGGTTCAGGTGTTTGACCAACTACCTCCACCTCAGTGGTAGGTGAGTTAGGGGGAATGTTTTCTTTCCCTCTTTCGTCTTTCTTGACACCTTTAGCCTTGGGTTTCCCCTTTGGCTTGGGCATGGCAGTGGTCTTGGCCAGTGCTGCCCTTGTTTGTGACCTTCTGCAGGGTCTTTCTGCTGTATCTCCCACAAGCCCTAAAGCTCTGAGATCATTTCCCAGCAAAACCTTTCCTGGGACATCTCTCTGAATGCTCACTGGAATCCTGACCACTGTACCATTTATATTAAGATTTACAGGTATAACTAGGAACTTGAGAGGTGGGCCATCAGCCACCTTAGTGGGCAACAGAGGATCTCTGGCAACTTCCTCTGGGTCTACCAAGGTAGAATCCACTACAGTTCTGCTGCACCCACTATCCCTAAGGGCAGGAGTAGCTACTCCATTAATCAGCACACTGTATCAGCACACTGTCCTTAAAGTAGTGCTTGGTATTATCAGGACTCCTAGCATAAGCCTCTGAGACTTTAGGTTCCCAGGAACCCAGGGAAACTAAAACTACCTCAGAAGCTATCCCACTGGGAAAGGAGTCTGAGGGGAAGGATGCCCCTGTAATATCTTTTCCTCACAGGAGAAGGCCAGATTAGCAGAGTGGACCCACAAGGTTTTGACCTTACATCTGGGTCCCCCTTCACATGGTCACTTGCTCCACAAGCCACACAGGATCCACTGGGTCTGGTGACATAGGGAGGCTTACTGTAACCAGAGTTCTGTTTTGGAGGATAACCTCCACTACCCTGTATGCTCTCTTGTGACTTACCCTTATTGTTTATTTTTGTGGCTCTTTTGGGTGGAGGTTTTATCAGACCCCCCACCCTCTTTATCTTTGCACTTTTTCCCCTCCTCCTGCTTACCAGGATGAGTCTTGTCCTTATGGGACACCCTATGTGACACCCGCAAATCTGTTGCAATGGCTAGCTTCTTAGGATCTAACTTCTTTGAACCTGCCAACTGCTGCTTAAGCTCAGGGGAACAAAATGCAAAAACATGTTCAAGCATGGCAAGACATATCATACCCTCAAAGGTGGAGACCTTATATCCTTCAACGCAACCAGTTACGTTTTCTAAAGAATGAGTCACATATGACACCTAAGTACTTCCTTCTTTCTTTTTGTACTCTCTAAACCTCTTCAAGTATTGGGTAGGTGTCTCCCAAACTTTAAGATGAGAGTTTGCTTCAACATTGAAAAATCTACTTTTTCAGCTTTTGACATTTCTATAATAGCACTGCAGCCAGAATGGGGTAGTCTGCTGAGCAACCGTGCAATCTTATCAGCATTTACAAACTCTTGAACTTCACATGCATACTCAAATGCATTCAACCAGTCCATAATGTCAATCTTCTCATCATACACAATGAGCAGATCTTTAGAAAATCTTGGATGAGAGGAGAACCCAGACCCATGTCCAGATCCCTTGGATCCATTTGAAACTTGAAGCTTGGCCAGTTCCAACTGGTGATCCCTGTCTTTCTGTTTTTCTGCCTGCTCTATCTTCAGCTTAGCCATGTGAAATTCATGCTCCTTCTGCCTAAACAGCAGCTCTTGCTTCTTGAATTCCAGCATTGCCTCAGCATCAGAGCTTGCAGAGGAAACATTAGACATTACATCATCCACATCCTCATGGGCACCATGAATGAGGGCAGCGACATAACTGTCAGTGTTGTCAGTGGGAGCAGCCCCACCTCCTTCTGCACCTTCATCAGAAGCTATGGCACTGAGTTGCAACACTTGCCATTCCATGATTCTCTGCATATTTTCCAATTGTGTACCTTGAGCAGGTAAACCCCTCTCAGTACACATGTTTCTCAATGTTTCTGACCTAGAAGCATGTAAGGTTATACATGTACTTGTTTCCATTATATTAGATAGGTCTATGGCCTTTACAGTTATCACTACACAGTCACTATGTGTCCTGGGTAGGAATAACTTGAAATGCCTACAAAGTCACTATGTGTCCTGGGTAGGAATAACTTGAAATGCCTTCACTAGTGTGGAACCCTGGATACCTTCAATCCAATCCCACCGCTGTACACCACATAAGATGGATTCCTGAACTCTGACCTGGAGGGCAGAGGTTGAGAAGGACAGCCTAGGTTCTTGGAACAGGCTAACCTTCTGGACAAGCCAGACCAATCAAGGTAACTATGGCGGCGGTCAAGACTAGGGGGGGCCTCATTCCGAGATTGGAGGTAGCCATGGCGCTATTTGCACTATGGCTGCCTCCAATACCGGGTCCGGCACCGGTCTTGTTCAATGGGGATTTATCGGTGCATTCCGACCCTGGAGGGACCAGTAAGTCCCCATTGAACAAACCATTCCCCATTCCCATTTTAGCCCCCATAGGGCTCAATGGGAATGGGGAGGGCGCTAATAATGGGCTCGCGACAAGTAAGCCCGTTATTAGCGCCCTGGTCCCTTAGCGGGACCCGTAAGGGACGTGTGGTCAGACCACACATTCCTTACGGTTCCCGCTAAGGGACCTCGGAATTGGGTGGTAAGGGATTACCGGCACCGGTCTCCTTACCGGTGCCGGTAATCCCTTACCGCCCAACTCATGATGACCCCCTAGGTCTCAGGAGGGGTGAGGGTGACTGAAAGACCTCAATGAGCACACAGAGCAAAGGACACTTACAAATCACTCCCAGTCAGGTGTGTGTATATATATATATATATATATATATATATATATATATATATTACAAATACATTAATTTCAAGGCCTTTGAGTTTCAACACACAAATCAAATCACAGTAATACTTTTAAGCCAACACAATCCTATCTAAATACACGTATACAAGACCAATGGGGTCTAAAGGATTAATGCATAAAATGGGTCCAAAACCTAAAAGGGGAAGGAAACAGGCAGTGCAAATAGTCTTTAGTCCCTTCTGCATCCAACACACTCCTAACTAAGAGGCAGTCAAATCCATATGAAGAGTGGAGCCTATTGCTCAAATGTACTTGCACTGCTGGGGCAGGCAGTAGTTCAAATGGGCAAACGGGGTCTCTTCAAGGGTCTGTAGAAGCTCAGGAAGGTGGGTGGGGTGATGAAGAATAGGTTCCCACTATTCGAGGAGGGCCTCCACTTGAGGGCAGAGTTGATTCCAAGAGTTGGGAATAGTTTGCTAGTTCACACTAGCAGTGTAAAGGAGAGGGTCCCTCAGGGGCCACTTGTGTGCAAAAATGGAAGGATGTGCTAGGGGCCACTGGTTAGGGTTGCGATTACTCACTGAGTCCCGGCGCACTCCGGACCAAGCGTCGGCAGTCGAGTCCACTTCGGTTGCAGCTTCAAATGCGTCAATCTCGCAGCTCTGCGGCTTTCAGCGACAAAGTTACAGCATTGATTCCCCTACAGGACAGTGGCAATTTCTCCGCTCTTGGTGGATGGATCAGGCTAGTTCCGATGTAGCAGGCTTCAGGGCACAGAGAACCACAGCTGCAATGAACTTGCAAAGTTCGTCACCACGGCTGGCGACACAGCAACCGCGTAAACTCTGGTTCGGGAGCACTCACTTTACTCCAGACCTGGGAACGCCAAGTGTACAAAATTCTGTGTGAGAGTGCCGTGAACACAGAGCTTGCGATGTGCCAAGTTTCAAAGGCCTCCTCGAAATGGTGGCGGTATCAGAGCCCAATGTCTGCGCAAGCTGGTTAGTCCACTGGATGGCCCAGGGACATGTCCGAAAAGGTTTACTTGCAGGTTAAGAAGAAGGTACCGAGAATAGTTGATCCCACTATTCCAATGGGTCAGAGCGCCTTCTCAGACATTCTAGAACGATCAGTTGCAGAGGGGTCCAGCGGGACGGCAGCGGGCTCAGGGTGCCAAACCTTCGAGCGGGTCACCAGCAGTCCTCAACTCGGCTTCTTAGTTTCAGGATGCTTGGTTCAGTGAGAACTCCAGAGACCGACATGGTATGGGTGTTTGGGGCCCTCACTTATCCAGAATCTCTGTGCCAAAATGAAGAGGACCCAATGGGAGATCTGCTCACATACAGGCATACCATACGTTGACCAATCATGGACCTCAGTGGTCCCAGGCATTCACAGCACTCCAGACTCTCTGGCACCCAGGATGTGTATTGGAACCAAACGTTCCAGCCCACATCCTGAAGGCACACACACAAGGCATGCAGAAGCCCACAAAAGGTTGGCGGCTTGCAGGAAAATGCATGCCCAAATAAGGAGTGACCCTGGTCGGCTCAACCTGGGGAGGGTGAAGGGGTAAAATGGCCAAAGGACAGGACAAAAAAACCTTGTGGCGTGGACATTTTGGAGCCAGGCCACCTAACCGTGCCAAAACGCGGTAATCGTGGTTTACCTGGCAAGAAAGGGTTAAAAAATATGCGAAATGATAGGATCCCACCAGCCCTGTACATCTCCTAAAAAAATCCTTTGAGAGTATCTAGGGCCTTTAGAAATGACTATTAGACCCAAGTGCACTGTACTGGGAGGTACATTGTACACTTGTTACATGTTGCACCCGGAAGTGCCTGCAAGTGACTGTTTGGCTGGCTGACCCGACTTGCTTTTTGTAAGCTTGCCGTTTGGAGCGCTTACGGTCCGACGCGACGTCGGCAAGAGGAATCCTGCAAGCTTCCAGCCGTCCGTAACTCGCTGGGAGTTACAAGTGCGAACTGATACCTAAAAAACCAACATTGGCTCCGCCCCCTGTCCCGTGGACGTAGCGTGTCTGATTGGTTGTATAATAATACGGGAGCCTGCACACCCCCGCGCGCACCCGGAAGTGCCTGCAAGTGACTGTTTGGCTGGCTGACCCGACTTGCTTTTTGTCAGCTTGCCGTTTGGAATGCTTACGGTCCGACGCGGCGTCGGCAAGAGGAATCCTGCAAGCTTCCAGCCGTCCGTAACTCGCTGGGAGTTACGAGTGCAAACTGATACCTAAAGTAACTATCTTGCTCTCATTCTGAAAGACTTAACGTCTCCCTCTGAAAGACTTGCACTGTATGCACTGTATGTTCTTAGCCTAACAGTGCCTTGTTTCTCACATTTGCAGAAACCAACACTGGCTCTGCCCCTTGTCCCATGGACCTGTGGCGCCAGTGTTGGGTGCGCGTGTGTCTGATTGGTTGTATAATAATACGGGAGCCCGCGCACCCGCGCGCGCCCCCGGAAGTGCCTGCAAGTGACTGTTTGGCTGTTCGGCTGCGCGACGGATGCGTGGGGCGGCTGTTTGCGACTCAGAATTTCAAAAAGGGTATTCATGCTGTTTGTTTGAAGCTCCTAGCTTAGTATAACTGATGTTAAATCTGTGTCTGTACACCTGACACTTCCGTAAAGGTACCCTTGCTAGTTTGTTAATTTGCTGTAGTGAGTGAGTGAGTATATTGGGAATAACTCTATATACTTGGTATAGATAACTTCCCATCCTTTCACATTTTCCATTTATTGGTAATAACCAGTAGAGCTTAGATTTACTTTCAATATGGCAACTGGTCTGAGGAGCTTGAAGAAACTACTGGACCCACAATGCCTTACGGGGTCTACCCATAATAATATGGTGTTAATGTCCTCTTCTATGGATGATGATATGCTGCCACAAGATCATAATGGTGTGGTGGGAGAGGCCGGCAGTAAAGAGACAGGCTCGTCAGCAGATTGTAAAGAGAAGATTCTAAATGAAATGGGAATAATCCAAAAAAATCTGATAACTGCATTGGTTCATACCTCCATTACTAGCCATGTCATGTATGATTCTGTACCCAAATATGCCGTAAAGGATCTTAATGATATTTTACATTGTGATGAGTCATATGACGATCCTGATGCGGCACCTATGAGGAAGATTAATAATGACTTATCTGATGCCCCAATCAAATTGTCGAAGGACAATGCAATAGATTGTTCTATGAAGGGTCCCACCATTGAAGCCGAACTGGGCAAAAGGGTGCGGCTCTCGCTTGGCCCCTCGACCCCAGTGAATTACAGAACCATGGATCGTGAAGACGTATTTATGCTTAGCACTCCATCTATAAAAAAACCTAAGGTAGCATTACCCTATCTGAAATCACAGGAAGATGTTAAAACAGTGGCAAAATGGGAACCTGATTTCTCATCAGATTATTGTGTAGAAAAACCCAAAATGAGCTCTCCTAAAAAGACCAGCCCTCAAACGGTCATTGATGCTCGAATGAACCTCGATATACAAGAGTTTCAGTCGACCTTAAATGACAAAGGCAAGGAGTTCTCTTCTCCTGTGTTTGATTCAGATATATTAGAAGGGCCATCGCTGAACACTGACTTTCCTGTGATAGCAAGAATTCTAGACCTACTTGACAAAGGACATGAACGCTCACACTGTGAGATAGGTCTTTTGGGAACCACAATTGAAGAGCTTGTGAATAAAACAAATCGGATTGAGGGACTATTATTTACGTGTGAAGCAATAGCCACCCTAACAGGGAAGTCCAGCACAGGGAAAGCTGCGGTGGACAAAGCAACTCAATCCCATAGTGAGCCTGGTTTATCGGGTAGGGACAAGAGAACTTTTGCTGAGGTTACCACCCCCAGAGTGATGCAAACTACATATTGCCAGACGGATCCTTTACCCCATAATGAAGTGGGATCCATAAATACGGCCATATCAATTCGAAAAATTGAACATGATCTTGACGAATTAAAGGATCTTTTTGGGTCCTTGAGACATATGGGGTCTGAAGTTCCTCTTGTTCAGGTCCCAATTAACAATGAGGGACCTGATAGTCCCTCTCCCTTGACTGACTTAATTGATCTCACTCATGACTATGCCGTGGGAGAGAGTTCACAAGCACAGGAGATAAGAGAAGTCGAATCTCAAGGGAAACCCATAGTTGTACTCACCAGAAGGGAAAAAAGATTAGCTGGGAGAGCTCAGAAAAGAAGGGCCAAAGCCAACTGTATAAAGAAAAAAATAACGAAGGATATTGCCAAAGCTAATCATGACCGCTCCTCGCAGGATATACCTGGCACGCATAGTGACGAGGTGGTCATTGATTTATCCCAATTAAATGAAGAATCGAGGGTTCTTCTTGATCATAAACCTGAAGGTACGGCTGGAGCCCCGAAGGGCCAAAACAACACCAGCCTAACACCTAAAAAGGTTAGGGACACAAATTTAAGCAATACCAATAAAAATTCTAGAAATAAATTACAGTTGCCCTCTGACGTGATGATTGCTACCTCTCAATCTTCACTCTCTCAATTCTATCCTATGGTTCACAAAACTACATCCATGAATAAACAGAAAAACAATCTTAATGAGTATTTGCCAAATAAGCAGGTTCTAAATTCACAAAAGGAGTTGGGTGAACCATGGATGATGGGGTTTTTGGGCAAAGAAGTACACATTTAAATTTGACCAGTATCACTAACAAAGTTGTTTCAAATACTGCAGTTTCAAAAAATAATGTAATTCCACCTCTAGCTGCTAGGGAAATGTTGCCTCAAACATCTCCCGACTTAGCACCTGAAGAATTGGTGGTCCATGATACTCAGAGTACCGATGTGAAACAATTGGAAAACCGGGAAATCCTAATTACCCCTGAGATGCCACTCATCCTGGGATGGGAGAGCGATCCGAAAGTTAATGGTAAACTTAATTTAAACCGATCCTCTCTGTTAAAAGCATTCCAGTCTATCCCATTGTTAAGAACGCTCTGTTCGGATGATATTGATTGGGTGAGACTAACCACGTTCCATAACAATAGGATGATTTGTGGATTTCATTCATTGTTGATTAAGAAACTGGTTTGGGAGCAGAGGGAGAACTTTGTGTATGTTGGCTTAACACCCTGCTTTTTTCAAACTGATATTGAAGCTAAAACATTTCTTGAAATGCCAGTCATGAAGATTAGTAACGATCAACCAAATGTTGTAATGGGCGCATCAGTACTTGCCAATGATGACATGATCAAACAACTAATGGCATTGACAGCTGCCCTGAATGGTTTGAATGGTTTGAATAGTACTTACTCTCTCTAATGCTGTTACCAAAATAACTATGCCACCCCCCTAACCAACTCAGTAATGAGTCTAATATTGTGTGTCGCTCATGGAACAGCTGTGGTCTGGCTAATCTTTTTAGATGGTGTGACACAGCTAAAGATATAAGTCATCTTGATGTTATTCTACTACAGGAGACAATGCATATGTCGCACTTTAATGTTGAAGGTTTTATATCCTACTCTCAATCTGCTAAAAGGGGGGAAATGGGGAGGCCATCAGGGGGTTTAGCCATCCTTATTAATAACTCCTGTAAGCTAACTTCAAAATTGGTTTTCAATGATGAAGCTGTGATTGCTGTTGAGATATCATCCTGCTTGGCTCATGTGAGTCCAATTCTTATTCTATGTGTTTATTGGAATAGGGTTACTATTACTTACAAGGAGTTGGAAGGTATAATTGATGCAATTTTAGAGGATGCTTTGGGCCGACATGCGAATATAGGTGTCTTGGTTGGAGGAGACTTTAATGCATCTTGTTTATATAAAGGATAGAAAGCTGGACAAACATTGTCATTATCCGCTCTAACGGTCAAGAATGGTAAAAAATTGGTAGATTTTTTTTTTTATTGGGACATTCAGGTGGTTCATGTGGATGATCAAACATCCGTGTATACATGGTCACGAAGGGGGAATTTCTCTCATATTGATCACTTTTTTCTGTCTACTTCACTATATAAATCCTGTGATCCGGTTACAATTGAAAATTTGGGTTTTGGGGATCATTGTGCTATTTCCCTTAAACTTGATATTGGAGAATGGGGTTATAACTCTTGTGCAGTTCTTACACTTGTGGATATGGACAGACCTGGATTGTCAGTTAGATGGTCTGCATCCCTCTGTCATCAGCTTATTTGGCGGTTGAAAAATGACCCTATAATTATGGATAACCTGACCCTTGAAAATATTGATCCAGCCTGTATGGATGCACTTCTAACAAAGCGAACTAACGTCCACTTAATGGCCTTGGTTAGGAAGATGGCTCCTGTCAGTACCTATAAAATACATAAGTATAGCTTTAACATTGAGATATTCAACCTAAAGAAAGTAAAAACTGCTAACCTTAGACACCTTGCACGAACGGTTACTGACAGGGACTCTTATTGGGACTTAAGATCCAGAATTTTGCAGACGTATAAAAACTCACTGAAGAGTCTCAAAGTAACTCAATACCTAAAAGACAACCAAAATATGATGCACCATCTGTTGAAAAGTGACACACGTAACATTTGGGCTATACTAAGATCTATAAATCACGAAAATGCAGGTTTAAAGGAAAATGCAATTGCGGGTTTTTAATTTAAGTCAAAGTATACATTGCCTAGTGATTTCGCTAAAAGAAAAATACTTCCTCCTCAAAAAGTATGGTTGGCTAGCACTCCGTGGTCCATCAATGATGTTGGTAGGGCAATCATGAAATTAAATGCATCTAGAGCTGTTGGCCCCGATGGAATTCCAGCATGCCTCCTAAAACAGACACATATTTCTGGGCAAAAATTATAAAATATAAAATCGACACAGTATTTGCCACACAAACATAACCTCGATCAGCTCCTGAGAGCAAAGGCTGGGAAGGAGCTGCTCCAATTGAGACAGGATTGGGAAGAAGAGGTAGGTGGACCCATGACAGACGGGCTATGGAGAGAGCCCAGAGGTACCATAAAAAGGTGTCCCGGAATGCGAGACTCCAACAACTTCAACTGTATGTTACCCATAGGGCTTATCTGACTCCCGGGAAAATTGCAAGGTTTGGAGGCTCGGTTACGCAGAAATGCCCAAGGTGTGGGGAGGTGGAAGCGGGGCTGCTACACTTGTTTTGGGCTTGCCCGGAGGTGCACAGATTTTGGGATGAGGTTAAAACGAAACTGGCTGGCGGGGGTGTGGTGTTGGACGTAGGATCAGCTTGGTCATGCATGCTCGGGATTTTTCCCAGACCCCGGGACTTAAAGCACATAAGCAAAATGAAGGATTTAGCCTATGTCCTGGCCAAGCGCAGGATTGCTATGTGCTGGAAAGCGGCCCACAGACCCAGGGTGGAGCTATGGTGGGCGGACCTCCTAAAATGGGCGGAAGCGGAATCCGTAGTTTGGTTTGAAGCGGTCACTTGGGGGGGTGAGGAGGAAGTAGGGCCTCTGCTGGCCTGGCGGCAATTGGTGACCTCTATGGCAAATATAGGGTAATAACGAATCAGAGGACTCGGATGATGAGCGCATAGGTACTGCGCTACCCGATAATGCTCCTGCAGATGACACAAGAGAGCCGGCTCTAGTTTGAGGGGGGGGGGTTGGGGAATTACACTGTGAAATGTGATGGTTTAATGATGCTTCTATGTACTGAAACAGTTGTATTGTGTGGTGTTTTTGTTGGTTTTTAAAATAAAAATAAATTTAAAAAAATCATGGTGTGCCGCTACAATCATTCCAATCTATAAAAAGGGCCCTACAAATGATCCTAATAACTTTAGACCGATAGCCCTCACTGATACCTCCTCGAAAGTATTTTGTCATCTTATCTTGGAGGAGCTTTTGGAGCATATGAATGTCAATGCTACTTTATCAAGATACCAAACGGGTTTTCGTCGCTCAATGGGATGCTCCCTAAATGCTACAATAATATCTCACATTCATTGGAACACAAAACACAATCATACGGGCGCAGTCTATATGGCTGCTGCCGATTTGAGTGCAGCCTTTGATTCAGTTGTGAGAGAACTATTGTGGGAAAAAATGTTACTTATGAGTTTTCCTTCATACATGGTGTCGCTTTTGCCCTCTTGCATACCTCGACTTATTACAAGGTTAGACTAAATCGAGCAGGCGTGACTACAGATGCTATACCAACTGATATCGGACTTAAACAAGGCTGCACTCTTGCAGCGGTACTATTTAATCTATATATTTGCGATATCGAGGATTGTTGGGCAGATGTCATCACTTTCCCGTTGAACTTGGGGGTGCTTAAACTCAATTTCATGGGCTTTGCTGATGATTTATTATTATTTGATAAGACACCTTTTGGTCTCCAAAACAAGTTGAATTCCTTTTCTTTGTATGCATCAGAGCATAACTTAAAAGTGAATCAGTCTAAATCTAACATACTTGTTTTTATAGATGGGGAAAAAAAAGGCACATTGATTTAATTGGTGTATTGATGGCATTTCTATCGAGACAGTAAAATCAGTTAAATATCTTGGCTATATTTTGTCCGATATGTACTCATTGCAATGGTGGAAAAATAAATTGTATGAAAAAGCTAGGCCCCTAATCTCTCAGATGAAAATTATTATGAGGAAACACTGTTGCTTTTCCATATTACCACTTCTACAATTTTATTTATTAAAAGTGGAACCGTGCATATTATACTTTCTTGACATATGTTTTTATGAAATTGAAGAGGTCCTTGATTCTTTACAAGGAGGTATATGGAAGCAAGTATTGGGTTTGGCCACCTCAATTCCAAACGATATCATCCGACATGAAATAGGACTCCTTCCATTATCCATAAAATGGCATTGGCGGAGGCTTAATAATTACGTTAAGTTCTTAAAACCACCTGCTAATAGTCTTTACGAAGATCTAAGTAATCAGGTGTTGCTTAAGCACCCGCCTTCCATATTAGCATTTGTGGAAAAAATGAAGTATATCATGTCTTGTACGCTTATTCCTGAAGAACATCTAATTTTGGGCTTACCAAGCTGTAAACGGAAAATGCAGCTATACTATTGGTGCTGTCAATCTGACAGAACAGGTTTGTATATCTCGTATCAGGAATATGCTCAGATCCGAAGGAAATGGGGAACTTGTCCTAGTTATCTTATACAGTTTCTATCTGCTTCTGGACGAAATCTATACTTCCGTTTTAGACTGAACCAATTTCACACGAATGAAAGGCTAGCCCAATGGGGAAGATGCCATGAATTATTAAAACCAGGTGCTTGTAGATTTTGTCAGAAGGATACTATGATTGAATCTTTACAACATCTGGTTGTCTTTTGTGATTACTTCAAGATCTTTAGACTTAGCATTCTTGGAACCTACTTTGATCCCTCTTATTTGCTGGCGAGAATGACCCTTTGGTCCAGGTGTATGTTAGGCAATAGCACCAAAATGACTATGAAATTGACTATGCTATTGTGTGAAATTGATAAGAAACTGAAGGATATCAATCCCTTATGTATATAGTTTAAAACCACCATCAACTAAGGTTTAAAATGATGTTATGAATTGGCCAAGGACATTTTTCACTACACATGAATGGTAGCAAAAGATTCGTGGTTACTTGCAAGGAAAAATGAAAAATGTGTATTTTAAACATTTTGTAAAAATGTGTATTCATAATTTCTTTTATCTTTATGGTTTGTTTTGTAAATTGTAAAGGTTTGTAATTTTACCAAATACAATTAAAAAAAAAATACAAAAAAAACATGTTGCAGAAAAGTTGCAACATTGGAAAGGACTAGTGGATACAAAGTCTCCCAGTACTGACTGTCTTTAAGGGCATGTCATTTTCCCCATTAAAAGTGAGCGAAAAGCCCAGGAGAATGCAGCAGAAGGCTGTGCTCCTCTGGTAAAGTCAGACTATGGTGTTCAGACATCAGCAAAAAGTTGGGGGGTACACAACTGGAGGGAAAATGACATATAAATGGGAATATTTCCTAACAATTGGCTCGGGAATGAAGGCCAGTTGCTGAACATTCTCAACTGCCTTTCATTGTATTCTGCCCAGCTAAGGAGGTCAGGAATCAGGGAGGTCCTGAAATACAGGGGCCTATTCTTACTGGAGGTCCATCAGGAAGCAGGACAGAATAAATGCTGAAACGTGTACTGCAGTCTTTTTGGAACTGGAGATGCTGAGCACAAGAATCAGAGCTAAGTGAACCTGTTTGTTTTTCTATTTCGGTTTCTGTACAGATTCTTGAAGAGAAAGTATCTTCCTGAGAGAAAAAAGTTTATAAGTTTCCAGAAGTTATTTAAAGTTGTTTTCTTGCTCGCGCTTGGTTTGTTTTCAGTATGTCGGGCAAATGTTTTAACTGTCTGCTCTTTGAAACTGTCATAAGAGGAAAGGCCCTATGCTAGTTCATTCCGTTGCTAAGGAACGTCTTGCGTTCAGCCTCCTATGGGAAAGCTTTCCACCCGAAGCAGTTTGCGCACAGCTGGTAGCTGTCAAAGTAAGCGCGCAGGGTTTTTCTGCGCGGCGGTGTGGGTCCTGTTAAATTTCAAAGAACTCATTTATTTTGCAAGGCGCGGAATGCACAAGAACAACAAAGAGTCTTTTAAATGCTTGAATGCGCTTGTTGCGCGGCAACCTCATTTTTTCAAATATAAGAAGACAGTAAAGCGCGGGTCCCGCCACGACCTGGTTTTTTTTAAATTTAAGGAGCCACTAGAGCGGGATCAGCACGGCAACTACACATTGTTCCACAAGGACTTTACAGCACAGGCAGTTTCCTCCAGCAGGAGTAAATTTAGGACTATGGGCCTCATTCCGAGATTGGTGGTAGTCATGGCACTATTTGCGCCATGACTGCCACCAATAACGGGTCCGGCACCAGTGTTGGTCAATGGGGACTTACCAGTCCATTCCGACCTTGGAGGGACCGGTAAGTCCCCATTGACCAAACCATTCCCGATTCCCATTTGAGCCCCCATAGGGCTCAATGGGAATGGGGAGGGCGCAAACAACGGGCTCGCGATTGGCAAGCCCATTATTTGCGCCCTGGTCCCCTAACAGGACCCGTAATGTTTGGTCCAACCAAACGTACCTTACGGGTCCCGTGAGGGGACCTCAGAATCGGGCGGTAGGGGATTACCGGCACCGGTCTCCTTACCGGTGCCCGGTATCCCCTACCGCCAGACTCGGAATGAGGGCCTATATAAAGAAATCCACATTTTGCTTAGGAGGAGTTAGCGCAGAGGGCAATTGACTATGTTTACCACCCTCAGTATCTTTACAAGTTAAATGTATATGGGAGTTAAATAAAACTGAGGCTAACACCAGTTTTAAAAGCTCAAGCAGTGCTTGAAGTTAAGTAGGAGCAGTAAGGTGTTTACTCCTTTTTTGAATCTCTTCTGGAAATAAAGGACCACAGGTTTAGACACCTTTATTTTGGAATCTCCCTGGCTTATGCAAGGAGGAGAAACAGGTTAAAGTCTGTAAATGCTTAATGACTGGGAATTCTGGGATGACAGAGTCAGAATGCAAATGTAACACTACATGTTATCGTTTTCTTCTCACCCCTGCAGATTTCCATGAGGTGGCAGTAGAAATCTGCTCTTTTTTTATTTTATCCACTTCACCTTTCCCCCAGGGGCTTTCTGTGCTCAGCTGTTACTTCAGTGAGGTTCAGGCCTTTGAGGGTCTGTCGGGGGTCAGCAGCTCCATTCGGACAATTCTTCAAAACTCAGCCTGAGAGTAGCTAACTTAAACCTTCTTCAGCATGGGGTCTAGTATGGATTCACATGCTCATGAATAACGAATACATAGCAGTACAACAATACACAACCACGAGAGATGGCAAGGCTGAACAGAAGCAATAACACTTATCTCTGGAACACACTCACCTGAAGCGAACAGGTTGCGTAGCACTGCTTGGCCTACTCTAGACCCCTTCCTGGAATACCTGTTGACGCAGTAAAACTTTGTGAAGGTGTGCATGGACCTCCACGCAGCAGCCCTGCAGATGCCCAGCAGGGGCACACCAGACAGGAACGCTGTTGTCGCAGCGATCGCTCTGGTGGAGTGGGATCTCGGGCGGCTGGGAAGGTGTTGGTTCACCAACCAATGCGAGTGCGTGATGCAGCCGGAGAGCCACCCTGAAATGGAAACCTTGGACAAGGCCTTCCTATGGTTCACAGGACCAAAGTTCACAAATAGTTGTAGAACTTCAGGGAACGAGCAACGTCCAGCGAGTGCAAGGTCCTTTCCCGCTGGCGACTGAGGTTTCAGGAAGAAAACAGGTAACACCAAAGGCTTGTTGAGGTGGAATTGCAGCGTAATCTTCGGCAAGAAAGAGGGGTGGGAAATGCAGCACCACCCTCGATTTGCGGAAAACCAGATACGGTTGCTTGCAGGCTAGGGCCTGGATGTCACCTACACATCTGGCAGAGGTGATGGCCACAAGGAAAGCCGTCTTCCATGAGAGAAACTTCAGTGGGGCCTGATGCATAGCCTCGAAGGAGGCCCCCATGAGCCTCGTCAGAACCATGTTGAGTTCCCACATCAGGGCAGGAGCCTTTACCGGTGGGAAAGAGCTCAAAAGTCCTTTGAGAAACTCATTGACGAGTCAGTGGCACCAAAGCGAAGATCTTCCTGGGGACCTGGTGTAGCAGGAGATAGCCACCAGATGCACCTTGATGAAGGCATGCGCCAGTCCAGTCTTTGCCATAGATAAGTATGGAAGGATCTGTGGGGCCGTGAGACTCAGAGGGGTAAACGTCTGTGACCGGCACCACGTGGCAAAACGCTTCCCCTTATGGCCGTAGCACTTCAAGGTTGACGACGTCCTGGCCTTGGGGAGGACCTCCCTGCAGTCTGCTGGCAACCCATACCCTCCAAACTCTAAGGCTGTAGGAGCCAAGCCCTCAGGTTCAGCGATCCTGGGTCGTGATGAAGGATTGCACCTCCCTCTCTGGTGAGAAGATCCAGAACCACTGGTTACTTGACTAGAGGCTACACTGACAGGCTGAGAAGGTCCGGATACCAAATCTGCCTCGGCCACGCCAGGGCATGAGTATAATTATTCATTGACACCGTCTGAGTGTGTTGATGACTCCTAGCAGAAAGGGAATGGAGGAAACGTGTACAGAAACAGCTCTTCCAATAGGAAGGAGAACGTGTCCCGCAGGGTCCTCGGGTGGTGGAATCTGCTCGCAAACATCTGGCATTTGGAGTTTGCCGCTGTTGCAAACAGATCGATCTGGGGTCTGCCTCACTTGGCGGACAGGTGGTCCACCAGATCCTGACAAAGCTCCCACTCGTGGCAGAGCTTATGTACCCTGCTGAGAGAGTCTGCAATGGTGTTCTTGGCTCCCACCAGGTGGAGTGGGACGAGGAACATCCCCTGTTTGACGGCCCAGTGCCACAAGTCCTGTGCTTCCTTGGAAAGTGCCAGGGATCGAGTGCGCCCCTGCTTCCTGATGTAGAACACGGTGGTGGTGTTGTCCGTGAAGATCCTCACCACCTTGCCTTTCAGAGACGGTAGGAACGACTTGAGGGCCCAGAACACTCCAGGATGTTGATATGCAGATCTTTCTCCTCCAGCAGCCACAGGCCTGTGGCATGCAGACGTACGGTGTGCGCTCCCCAAACTTCCAGGGAGGCGTCCGTGGTGACCATCTCCTGGTATGAGGGGTTTTGAAATCCTGTGCCTTGTGCGATGTTGGATCGGATGCCCCACCACTGTATCGCACGTCTGAACTCTTCATTGGGAGAGATCTTGTCCTTGAAACTTCCGGACACCTGTATGCAGCAGGCGTCCAGGAATTCCTGTAGGGTTCACACCTGCAACCTGCAGAGAGGGACGAGGTAGATGCAGGACGACATCATTCCGCCTTCGTCGACGACAGCAGTTGCACCTTTCCTTGAATGGCTGCCAGCCTCTCCTCTGAGGGCGACGCCAGGCAAGACACTGTGTTGAGTCTGGTGCCTAGGGACAGCGCGTTCTGCAATGACTTTAAGCAGGATTCTGGATAGTTGATGGGAGAATGCCAGATCCATCAATAGCAGGACGGTCATCTCTGTGTGTCTGTCAGTCAGCTCCCGCAAGCAGCCGTGTATCAGCCAGTCGTCCACGTACGGGTATACGTGTATGCCCTGTAGATGCAAATAAACCACCACTGGTGCCAGGGATTTTGTGAACACTCTGTGGGTCAACTTCAAGCCAAAAGGTAGGGCCTTGACCTGGTAGTGCTAGCCATGCAAAACAAAATGCAGAAACCTCTGATGTTTCTTGCGAATGGGGACGTGGAAATAGGCGTCCTTCCGGTCGAACAATGTCAAGAAGTCTCCTTTTTCCAGTTGGCCGAACACATGTTGCAACGTGACCATCCTGAACTTTTGAGACTTTACGTATTTTTTCAGACGTCGTAGGTCCAGGATGGGCCTCTAGCCACTTTGTTTTTTTCTGACTAGAAAGTATCTGGCAGAGACTCCAGAGCCCCAAAGCCGTTGGGGAACCAGCTCTATCGACCTTTTCGCTGCATGGCTTGTATCTCTTCCAGAAGCTGAGGCATGTGCTGCTCCTGACAAGGAACCGGACGGATCCGTGAACACCTGCGTTGAAACTCCAGGATGTGTCCTTGGGCGAGAGCGTCCAGCACCCATCTGTCGGTGGGGATCTTTCTCCACTCGATGACGAACCTCGTCAGCCAGCCTCCCACTGGGGTGCATGAGTGGGGCCCTGACGTCCCGGCCAGTTCAGGCTTGCTTCAGCACTGGCATCCTACCCTGCGGGCGTCAGTTACGCTATCCTCTGCTACCGTAGGCCCGGGAATGGCCTCTGTAGGCTTCTTGCGTTGAGGATCTGGAAGGCTGTCTGTATGACTTGGAGAACCCTTTTGAAAACCTGCTTGACTTTTCCCTGGAGGAGCGAAAAGAAGCCGAGCAGTGCTGATGGAGAGTTCCCAGGGAATGGGCTGCCTCCATATCCGTCTTGATGGCCTGGAGGGACTCATCGACAGCCGTCCCAAACAGATTTTCCCCATCAAATGGCACGTCCAGCACCTTCGCTTGGACCTCCTGATGGAAATTAGTGGCTTTCATCCAACCCTGTCGCCGACGGCAGACACCGTTCCCCATTTGACGGAACCCTGTGTCGGCGACGTCCAATGCCACTGTGATGGCGTGATCCAACGCCACCTCCCCTTCCTGGAAGAGAGCAAGGGCTTCCATCTTCTTGTCGTCAAGGAGGAACACCAGGATCGGTCCTAGCTTGTACCACAATTCCCTGTTGTGCCTGGCCAGGATCGCACATGCGTTGGCTGCCTTGATAGTGGACAATGGTGTAAATCACCTTCTTTCCCATGGCGTCCATCCTTTTCCCCTCGCTGTCCGCAGGGACCAAAGACGATGAGGACGGGTTAGGCGACCGTTTCCTTGCGGCCGCCGACACTACAGAGTGCAGCGATGGTTGAGGCCTCAGGCACTTGGGTGCGGCGTCCGGCACCCTATATTACTTCTACAGCCTATCCTGCTTGGCTGGAGCCGTGCAAGGGTTCTTCATGAGGGCCAGGCCCTCCTCCCAAACATTGTCCAGAAAAGGCACTGCCATGATCGTCTTCCTCTTGGCCTTGCACCTTTGATAAAACAAGCCCTCCTTTTTGGTTTCCTTGGGCACCAGCTGGAACAGCTCGGAGACCCTGGTGGCAATGGAGTGGAACGACCCCACCTCATCTGGTGGGGACACTCTATGTGGAGCATCCAAATGTGGTGATTCAGCATCCACTGTGACAATGTCTTTGTCATCATCCGTCGTCGTGTCCATATCCATTGCCGTGTCTGGGTCTGCTAGAGGAGAAGGAGTCCTACGTGGTGGAAGAGGTTGATATGGGGCATCAGATGATGCTTCCTCTTCTTCGCTGGAGGCTGATTGGGGACCTGGGGGACCACCGGTACTGGTGCCGGAGGCATCATCATCTGGATCTCTGACACCAAAGTGTGTAGAGTCGACAGAATATCCAAGGAAATGTCCCTCGGCTGAGAAGACAGAACAGGAAAATGAGGCCCTGTGCTGTCATCATCGTCATCCTCCTCTTCAACGTCCTCGTGGACCGTATGTAAGGACTCTTGATCTTCAACCTCCATGGTTTGGGCGACAGCCTGGGAGGGCTGTTTTGGGGCATCCTCGCCCCCCTCGCTTTTCTCCCCTGAGGGTCTTGTACCGGGGCCTGGGTCGGTTTCACCCCTTCTGGCATGCCTGCAGACTTTGCCAAAGTCACTGAGGGGCAGAGACACATTCGGAGCTGTGGGAGCTACCCTCATAGGATCAGTACTCATAGCTGCCGTGGTAGTATTAGCCGTTGACAGAGTCGCAGACGAGGTCTTAGCCTGTGCCGGTTAAGCCTGATTGGGCTGCGCGTCCTTCTTCTCCTCTGTTCGCGGCTTCTCGGATTTCTCCCATAGTTTAGCCGGGGTAGATGACTTCCTCTTTGAAGAGGGGCTTGAGGGTATGCTGGCAATGGAGGCGGAAGGTGATGATGATCGCGCCCTATCCACTTTGGGACCCGCTTCTGGAGCAAACTCAGTGGACTCGGACTTGCGGCTCTTGGCATTATCTTGGGCACCCACGGATGAGGCTCCCTCAAAGGACTTAGAAGACAGCTCCTCAGATCGGCCGGTCCTGGACAAGGCAGGGACCCTGCTCGGAGCACGGGTCAGAGGCCTGGTTCGTGTTAAGCCATTCCACCAGCCTACTATGCTTGTCCTTCGTTGTTTTCTTTTAGAAACCGAGGCATATCTCACACTCTAATTCCGTATGGTCCGGGTGCAGACAGTAGTGGCATTGCAGGTGCTCGTCCTCCACAAACACCTCTTTAGCCCGCATTTGGTGTGGGGCCTGAAGAGGGACCTTCCCCCCTTCTTCTCCTCAGTCATGGTCAGAGGGCGCAAAGTTGGCCCAAGATGACCTTGTAGAATCTTCAATGGATCTTCGTCCTTAACGGGTGCGGAACTTCACCAACAACGGGTTCCCGCTGTCAGCAGATGAAGAAAAGAGCACACAGGCTCCTTTGAAACAAAAATTGAACGTTTTCTGCCGAAAAACACGAAGAAACATACAAATAGCCCAGAGAGCAAACTCGAGGACTCCCAACACTGAAGCATGCGGTAAAAATCTGAAGATAGCTGCCAGAGAAGGGGCTTAGGGAGAGGACTGTCATTGGATGGGGGCAGTATGATCCAGACGACAGTGGTTTAGAGGAGAAGAACAAGTTACTTACCAACTGTAACGTTCTTTCGACTGGATGTTCCTCCCAGGTATTCATCATCTTGTGATAATTTGTCATCGCCAGCTTTGTTGCTTCGGAAAAATAAATTTGCCAGAGGGCGCTGTGCTCGAAGTCGTGGCGTCGATTGTCCCTCGACGGGCCGCGTTCCGTGTCAACGTCACTGCTGGTATAAATAGCACGAGCCGCACCCGTTGGCTTCAGTTCTGTTTTTTCGAGGAAATACTCGTGGAACATCCAGGCGTACGCTGTGACTGATAGGCCCATCGTGAGAGGAAAGTGTAAGAAAGCGTAAACTGTACTGCGGGGCAGGCTGGGAGGGTCGATGCGGAATACGTTGGAGGAACATCCAGTCGAAAGAACGTTACAGTTGGTAAATAACTTGTTCTTCGAATGGATTGTTTCCTCCCACGTATTCCTCATCTCGTGATAGACTCCCATAGCAGTGATCAATTTGGAGGTGGGAGTGCCAGTTCTTGTGTTCATGGACAGAATAAAGTACCGACCTGGTAAATAACCCCTCATTGGAGGCGGAGGCATCCAAGCAGTAATGCTTGATAAAGGTATGCATTGATGCCCATGTTGCAGCCAAGCAAATGTCTTTTGCAGGGACTCCCCTCTTCAAAACTGCAGAAGTAGTCATTCCTCTAGTGGAGTGAGCACATAGCCCATCCGGTGGGACTTTTCCTGCTAATCTGTAGCATTCCAATATAGCAAGAATTATCCAGCTTGGAGTTGGGGAGCCTGAAGGATCTGAGAAAGGGTTACCATCTTGAACTTGTCCTTCCTGAGGAACTTGTTCAATTTTCTTAAGTCCAAGATGGGTCTCAATCCTCTGTCCTTCTTTGGGATGAGAAAATAAGGGGAGTACCAACCCTTGTTCCTCTCCGCTACAGGTACATGTTCTATTGCACCTTTCTCTAGCAGGGTTAAAATTTCCTGCAAAAAGAGCAGGTCTGGAATTTTGGTAGAGCTAGCTCCCGGTGGATGATCGTGAGGCCTTTTTAGGAAGGGAAGCTTGAGCTACTGTTTCCAGTGCCCAAGCATCTGAAATAATGCCCCTCCATTCTTTCAGATGCTGAGAGATTCTGCCTCCCACTGAATCAGAGTGATTTAGAGGCGGCTGCAGGAGCGGCTGAGGGCATAGATGCCATTCCTGAAGATGGCTTTGTAGTCTTTCCTCGTCCACCACGAGTGACATTCCTTTTTCCCCTTTGAAAAGCCTGTCCTCTTCCTCTACCAACAGAAGAGTAGTATCGAAAAGGACAAGCCCTCCACGAAAATGAGCCCGAATAGGGTTTCTGAGGCTGTCGCATGGAGGCACTGTTAGGCGGAATCCTGTGCAGTGCCCTTAGGGACCACTACACCTGATTAGGACCACAGGTGGCAATACAAGTTTTACCTTTGTTACAAGCCTGTACTACTAGGTTATAGTGGTAGCAGTCGCAGAGCAGCCAGGCTTATCTCAAGAGTATATGAGCAGTAGCAGAGATTACACAAAGGGACCACAATTACTTTGACTCAAGCAAAAACAAACTCAAGGTTTCAGGTAAAAAATAGTACATTTATTTTTAAACCATCAGTTATAAACACAACACCTCTATTAAACTTTAAACAAAACCACGCGTTAAATATACTACAACTAACCAATTCACTTTGTACAGTAAGTCTCAAGGTAAGTAGCCTGTGTTTGAATGAACCGGTGTTATGAACAAAACACGATACCGCGGATACAGTTGCAATCACTTTTTGACAGTTCGGTCTACTTAATAAATGCGTATCCGTGACATGAAATGCTACTGGGGCAAAAACACACTTAGCACCTGAGATACCCAGAGGGAGTTGGAGGCAAAAATAACAGGCAATATTTAGGTTAGGCAGAAAGTATCGAGAAACACTCAGTAACAGGAGTTCAAAAGTCAAAGGGTCGGAGCCAGGTTTAAGTGACACTGGAGGCCTGTGCCGAAGATCACACCGTTAGACAGTTCACGATTCCGTGTAGCCAAAAAGTACTTGAATATTTCAATTTTCAGAAGCAAAAGTTATAAGAAGGAGGGAAGACAAGGACGAGCCTTGAGGATGAAGAAAAGGGATTCACCCACTTTCCTCGAGTAGAACACAGTACCTTATTTCCACGATGCAGCTGGTGCCCTGGCAGTTGTTCCTGTTGGTTTCCCGCAGACCCACAATTCGTGGTGCTTCGTTGTGAAGGAGGACGTCTGAAGGGGGTCTGCACCACACAGGGATGAAGCCGACAGCAGCGACAATGCAAAGGTGTGCTCCTTAAAAACAGGAGTGGCTCAGCAGGTGGCTATCTGGACCACTACAGCAGTGTGCAGCAATTTCGACCACGGCGGAGATCTCTGGCTGAAGAAGATCAATTGGTTATCCCCACCAGGCTCCAGGGACGAAGACTCCAGACTGGATCTTCTCTTAGTCGTCGAAGGGTAGATAGTTCAGGACTGCAGCAGGGCTTCACCAGGACGGGGTAGTTGCAGCAGCCGTCGTTCTCTCCACTTCTCTTCGGTTCCTTGTAGTTCCAGAGGAGACTCTGACTTGTAGCCCAAGAGACCTGCCTTTTATGCGCAAAACCCCTATTCACACAGCCTGGCTGTCAATCACGCAGCAGGAAGGTTGTCCGGCCGGGACAACCACCTCAGCCAATCATGGCAAAGTGCGACTTGGGTTTCCTAGGATACCCTGTGCAGGGGGTGACTACACCCCTTCCCCACATTCAGTCTACCTAGACACCCAGGCGCCAAGAGGAGAGCTTCTCTGCAGAAGCCCGCCAAAAGACGGTGAACAAAGAAGGCGAACCTAGTTTGCCGCACAAAGTAAAACACAAGAAGGACTTTAACAAAAAGAAATGGCAAATGAACCCAACCGGAGCCAAAAGAAAGATGATTTGGTCAAGTGAGTTTATGTTTGAGGCTAATATAATAGCCAAGAACAGTACCACGTTTATCTAATATAATCGCGGTAGAAATGTTAGGGTAGATACCACTGCCACCAGCCAAGTCTAAATGTTAAAAGAGCAAAACAATGCTCAGGGAGGTACAGACAGAAAAGGGGTACAGATTAGCCCTTTCCAGTACTTCATGTAAGATGGGGTGTACTGGGTCTGTGGTAAAAATGACTATGTAAAGTAAATGGCAACTTTACCTTTCTCTGGGGGACAGTAGTCAGCCCCAGCGAAATGGAGTCAGAGGGAAGTCTAAAAGACACCCCTGGGTTACTACACTAAAGGTGCTGTGTAACCCATACAAGAACAGGGGCACTTGGAGTGGTGTGCTCCAGTGCCCAAGATCACACAATGAGTAACAACACATGTAAGAGTGGAAAAAGGATGTACACTCTTACCAGGTGGAAAAAATAAACCCCAGAAATCCAGCAAAGCTGCTGGGGGACTCACTAGGTGAGGGAAATTAGCCCTCGAAGGAGAATTCTCCCTAACACGCACTAAGGGATTTAGCTGCCGCTTTTGAGGTCTGTAGTTTTTCTAGGCTCTCATCAGCCTTACTACCAAACAGCCTCGAGCCATCAAAGGGCATGTTGAGAAGTCTGGTCTGCACATCCGGTGCAAACACCGACTTTCTCAACCACGCAAATCTGCGTAGCACTGTGCTTGATGCCATGGATCTGCTAATACTATCAGCAGTATCCAGTCCAGACTGGAGACATTCCCCCATTGCCTCCTTCCCGTTTTTGACTATATTCAGGAAGCCTTTCCTTTCTTTGCTTTCCGGAATATGTTCAGCCGCCGCCAAAATGAATTCCCACAGGGTATGTCTGAACCTGGCCAGGGTACAGGTGACATTGGTTGATTTCAAGGCCATGCTACCTGAAGTAAAAACTTTACGAGCCCAAGCATCAACCTTCTTATCTTCCCTATCCGGAGGTATGGTTGGGTATGCTGTCTGTCTAGAAGTAGTAGCAGCCTGAATAACCAGAATTTCTGGGGTAGGGTGTCTATTCAGATACTCTGGATCAGAAGTAGAAGTTCTATACTTCTTTGGAAGATTGCTGTCTACTGCAGCAATGTTATTAGGTCTTTCCCAGTTCCTTTCAACTGTCCTTTGAAGCGCCCTATGGAAAGGGAGAACTGGATCTTTCTGGGGTTCTCTGACTATTATGTCCGTCATATCATCTTGCTCAAAAGTAGGTGAGGCTCTTCCCCAACCCATATATTCTATCACCCTGTTCATCAAACTCCTGTACCCTGAGTATGCATGCTCTGCAGGATCAGGTGCAGCAAACTTTAATTCAGGCGAGGTGTCAACACCACTAGCAGAATTTTTGCACAGGTCTCTCATTTTAGATTCCGGGTTTATAAGTTCCTCTGGCGTCGACGAAGTTGCACTCGATTTCGACAACTTCTGCTTTTTATGAGGGATCGGAGAAACACTCGATCCTCGAGGATCTCTCGACGACTTGTCGACTCGAGTTTTACAGGTTTCACCCATACTACTGGGTTTTACCGCCCTAGTTCCCGACTTCCCTGTGTCGTTCAATGGAGCGACCGGGGTCTGGCTCTTCTGAGGTTTCTTTGAGGGGGTCGAGGCTGCATTCTCAAAGACCTGCATCATTTTTCTTCTAAAATGTTCCCAATTTGTAGGGGAATCCGAACTTGTTGGACATAGAACCAATTCAGTCGATGTATCGGTTGATGACGATGAAGATCTATGTCTCCTTTTTAGTTTTTTAAAAGAAGCCGAAGAAGATCATCTCGATCTACTTCGAGTGTTTTTTATGACGTTCTGATTCCTTTGAATCAGACGATTTTTTATGCCTTTTCGACGAGGTCTTCGAAGTGGCCTTTGAGCCTCCCGCCCCACCGCTAACTTACTTTTCTTCTCACAGAGGGCCTTCTCTGTCATCGACTGACAGGAGCCACAGTCGCCGGTTCGATGATTCGAACCCAGACACCAAAGACAGATACGCTGAGGATCGGTGATAGACATCTTCGACCCGCAGTCGATACACTTCTGACAGCCACCCTGCTGGGTGAGTGGCAGCTAGGCTTGAATAAATGGGAGAAAACTGTTTAAAAGGTGAGTCTCTTGGACTGAAAGGCAGAGCCGACCACTGGAACGAAAGAACCGAAGACGAGCTGGAAGAGGCCGGCTGCTGCAACTACTGGACCGTTGGTTTGCCCGGTGGAGCCCTGCTGCAGGTCCGAATCGCCAAGTTCACCTCGACAGAGAAGCCCCTTCAAAGACGACTTCTTCCTTTGAGTTGGTGGGACCAATCAACTCATAAGCTACCTGGATACCATTCTCGGAGCTGGTTAGGATTAGGGCACCAGCTTGTGTGCTTGAAGAACAGCAACCGGAATCGAAGATTTGCCAATTTGCCAGCTTTGTGATCCGTCCCCATGCAGTGCAGGAGTCCCCCGACGTCCTCCCTCTTGTCCCCACGACTCAGGCTCAGGAACAGCGAGATCTGCAGTAACTGCCATGAACAGAAGTCTTCAGCTGTATCTTTTTCTTCAATATAAGGTACTGTGAAAACCCGACCGAGAGAACTTACCTCTCCCCGCGAATGTTTGTGGAACTTTGGCAACTTGCAGTCCTAGTCAGCTTGTGACCCGACATACAAACCTTTCTTCCGTGAACTACTTCTAAGAACCGTGGAAAAGACTTTTCCGTTTTAAATACCAGAACCGTTTTTACTTATACAAGACACTAGTCCATTGACTTTGACCTATCTATTGCATTGAATCAACTCCTCTGGTGAACTCAAACTATTTGCACTGTTTTAAAGTAACTGTAATAGTCGTTTGATCAACTTATGCCTTTTTACTCCTAATTCAATGCTATTTTGCTCCGACTTCAAGGGAGCTCAACTGCTTAGTAATCAGTATTGTAGTATAATGTTTGTGTGATATTGGTTGCCTCCTTTAGTGAATTCTTTCTAAATGATTGTCTAATAAATGAATAAATGTTTTCGCAAGAAACCTTGAGTATAAGTGTCTATCTGCATACTTGCTATTGTAGACCTTTGTGTAACACCCTTACAAGCTCACATTCCCTCTCAAGATAAGCCTGGCTGCTCAGCTTGCTACTAAAAACTGTGTGGTACAGACTTATACCAAAGGTTGGGTTTGCTCACACCTGTAGTCCTAGTTGTGTGTAGTGGTCCCAGAGGGTACTGCATACAAACTTTGCCTAAAAATGGGCTTCGGCCTTACTGCCCTCCGGCGACTTATGCCTGGTAGGCGCAATGCTCGAAGAGGATTTGGACACCGATGATGTCGACGGAGTGGCTGACTTGGGGTCGGGAGCACCTGGCTTGGTGTCGGGAGCACCTACAGTAGCTTGCCTCTTAAACATTTCTAACATTGAAGTTTTAAAACTTTCCCACTCTTCCTAAATGGTCTGCCACAGCAAGGGCTTACCTCGTTCCAAGGATGAGACTTGACGCATGGTCGGCCCAAGGCCAGTTTCCCGGCCCTCTCACATAGGGATTTCGGCTGCATCTTTGCGCATGACTCGCAGGCCTATGTGTCATAACTAATACCTAGACACCATAGACAGACATTGTGGGGGTCGGTCATAGACATTTTGGCCTCGCAATCGCAGCATCGCTTGAAGCCCGAAACCCTGTGAGACGACATTGCAGTACAAAAAGAACATCGAGTAAACTCGAGTTGTGTTCCCAATGCAGCGTGCAAGCGTGCAGAAAAAAGAAACTGGAGCATGGGGCGTAGTGACGTGCTATATTTACGATGCCTGAAGTCACTTCTGGAGCCAACAATCGAGAGCCAGATAAGACGGATCGGCGGCCAAGTCGAGATCCACAACACCCCCTGTCGAAAAGTGTCCGAACAGCAGCGCTGGATAATGGATATCTATCATGATGAGAAATCTGCAGAAGAGCAATCCATTGAACTTGAATTTATTTATGTAAAGTCTGGAAAAGTCTGGATAATTGTTCTTTAAAGGTAAGTCAGTTATAGATGACTTGTAGGTAGAAGCTGAGAAGGTGTTTTAATTAATACAGCTCTCATTAGAAGGTCTTCAGTATCTTTCCTAAGTGGATGAGGGGAGGAGTTGCAGTATGACATTAAGGCATTAGGCAGGGAGGGGGTATCCTCAAAAGAAGAAGGGGATACCTTGTCTCAACCGATCATGCTATGATATTCTCCCAGAGGTTGTCTCCCCCATGTGATCCTCCTTCTTATAGCTGGCCCCCGGGTCATTATGAGGTAGCGGCTGCCGTCCCCTGGCCACTTGAGGAGAGGCTATTGCTGGAAAAAAAGTGATGACACCATCTGATTCATCACATACCCTTCCCCTTAAAACCGGGGTTCTCGCCCAAGGGCTAATTTTCCTGCTTTGGTTGGGGGTTTTCTGAAAAAAAGGAATTTCTTCTTCAACCTTGGTGTTCCATCTCCAAAATGGGCTTTCACGTATAAAAGAAAGAAAAGGAGAATATGGAAGGGAGGACTCACTGGCGTTTCTCTCCAGTGTTTCAAAACTTGGGAAACTGGTGCCAATGATGGTTTCTTCGGGAAAGCCTGGAATAACAGCAGCATTTATTTGGGTTGACTCTCCCTGGACTCGGTTGGTAGCTGAGGTTTTGTGGTATACTTCCTCATTCCCATGGACACAGGTCATTTTCACAGGGCGTCCCATTTTCAAGTCTCTGGTGGAGATTAGGTCAGCTCTTATCACTGTCTGATTGCTGCCTCAATCGATTAAGGCCTTAACTCCCACTCCCTTCCTGCCATATATCCAACTTCCATGGGTTCTTCTTTCTTATTTAACGCACGTTGCCTGGCTGGATGCCGGACTGTCCAGAGGAGAAAGACAAAATGGAAGTTGGTATAAGGGTTCATCCTTCTTCGGGTTTTATTTCCCCTCTTTCTTTACCTACTATGGGTTTTCTTTCTCCCCTCCCAATATCTTTTAATATTGGCTTATAGGAACAGTCTTGGTGCGGACAGTTAGTGTTACTTCTGTTGTTTGTTAGTTGTCTAATCTTACCAAGCCCAAAATGCATATATGTTATACATTAGGTGACTCACCCTCACCATGCTCTTGATGTTTTAATGCACATATATACATAAATGCTAATAAAAACATTTAAAAATAAATAGGAACAGTCTTGGTTCCTGAAGCTTATGGGTCTTCTCTCTCCTGGGGAAAAAGGGAAACTGGGAAAACCCTTTGGGTCGTTCTGAGTTTCTTTACCCCATTGAATGGGCCTTAAATGTTTGTTGGTTTCGGCATGATTTTGAGCTGTCTCTATAGCCATTGCCAAACTCGGTCTATTTAACTAAAGGACTGCCCTTGTAGGTAAGGGGGTAATGAATATATATATTGTTCGATGGAAAAAGCTTCTATTACCTCAGGTAAGGTCTTCTTGCTGAGCCATAGAGATGGTATTTTATACTTGAGCCCCCCAATTCTATGGGTGTTTCTCTGGGGTTCAGTTTTATTTCTCTCAGTTTCTGTTTATAGATGTTATCTGTTTGTCTCACCCTTTGTAATAATCCTTGTTTTATTTCATTAAATGTGGTACTTCCCAAAGGGTTCAAAAGTTGGTGCGCATTTTGTTGCTCTCCTTTCAATAGAGGGCCCAGATAACATGTTTTAAGTCATCTCCACAGCGGAATCGATGAGACAACCTTTCAAAATTGAGAAAAGAACTCCTTCCCTCTTTCTAAGGCTTTAACACACCATGGGGCAATGTATGTATTTGCTGAGAGGCAACAATCTGATCCAGCCCGGTTTGGAACCGTGTCTCGGCATGGATCTGGTGGGTGGTTAACCGAGTTAACAAATTCTCTATAGTGGCCATTTCGGGATTCTCTGCGATGGTGAGGATATGAGAAGTAGATTCCTGTTAACTAAAATTGATGTCTTTTTCAAAAGTGAAAAGATCACAGTCCCTAATAAGTTTTCCTATTTGAGGTTGTGAAGGAGAACACTTCTTCTTGTTCTTGGGACTGATCTATTTCTATTGGGCTTTCCTAGTCATTTATGTCCCTCTGTTTGCGTGGTACCCCTGGAATTTCATTTTTGGTGTGGATTTTGGGGGGTCTTTTGAGACTGGGTTTTATGGCTGAAGCAGCTACTGGTGGGAGTTCTGTACTGGTCTTGACTGCAAGGTTCAATTTACTTTATAATATATTCACGAAACCCCTTTTCGATATCCTAGACTATCTGGGTGTCACGTATACCAACTACGCGGACGACACCCAGATACTCTTTCCTATCACGGGTGACTACGAAATAGACAGCACGACCCTCAATGAAATCTACTCCGTTATACAAGCATGGATGGCACACCATGGCTTGTGTCTTAATGACGATAAAACCGAGCTGATTATCTTGGGCACTCATGCCAAACTTAAAAACCTCAATCCTTCATTCAAAGCATTTACCATAGATGGCAATCTCATCTCAGTCTCTAATAACACTAAAACTCTTGGTATTTACATCGATGCTACCTTATCCCTCTCTAAACAAACTAACGCAGTAGCGTCATCAGCTGCCTACACCTGCAAGCTTATCACTGCATGCAGACCATTCATCTCCGCACCTAACTGTATCACTCTAGCGAGAGCTCTAGTCCTCTCCAAAATAGACTACTGCAACGCCCTTTACTTGGGCACCAGCCATAAAAATATGAATAAACTACAAGTAGTCCAAAACAATGCAATCAGAGCTGCCCTGAACATCCCCAAAAAAGCACACATATCTGAGACCAGACGTAACCTACGCTGGCTCCCTGTCAAGCACAGAATATCACTGAAAACGCTTGCCCTCACACACAAAGTCAGGGCTAACCTTGCTCCAGCATACCTCACTAACCACTTCACACCACACTCCGCCTTGAGACCTCTTAGAGCAGCCCAATCTAACACCTTGACCATACCAAGATTTAAACTCCTCAACTCGGGTGGAGCTAGCTTCCCAGTACAAGCTTCCAAACTATGGAACACCATCCCCCCACATCTACGCGCAGAACCTTCATTCAACCGGTTCAAACATAGCACGAAGTGTTGGCTCCATAACACGGACTCCTGACAGCTTAACTTCTGCACATGCACTTGCTTATTATGCCAGTTCCTACCTGTAACCATTTTGGAACCTGGCCGACCGTATTGTTTTGATTGCACACTTATGTAACTGTAACCTTCCTGTAACTGTAACTGTAACGTAACTCTGTTTAACTGCTCCCCTGTAACCAGCTCTACCTTACGCGCCCATATGCCCCAGGGCCTGGCTGCGCTTTATAAATAAACTAAATACAAATACAAATACAAATACTGCATAATCGGTCAATCTTAAAGTATCTAGTAAGGGGTTTCATTGAAAAAGGAGTTGTTGGCATTTGATGGGAAGATGAAACTTTCTTGCTATTGCATCTTTGATATTAAAGATTGTTTTGTCTGCGGGTACCTCAAGAATAAGCTCCTCACTATGCAACTGTTTGACAGTTATTATCATAGACGGTGACAATTAAGAGATTTTACATAGAATACCAGTGGGTTCCCCAGCTTGTGTCAGCTGAATCAGTATCCCACCTCTGACACCATATATGAGGAACCAGGAATGAGACACCAACACAGAGACATATGGTTTTTGGCCATACACCTTTATTAAAAGAAAAGGAGGTGGGGAAATGCCTCTCTGTCCCTGCTCTAAGAGTTATTTCCCTACCTAAAACTGAAACTATGGGTCTTTCAATGTCAGGATGTCCAAAGCAAAACCGTCCTGTGTCCAAAGTACTATTCTAGCCCTCACATTCTAACAGATGAAAAAGGTAATGTCCTTGGCTTTATGTGGTTCACAAATGTTCAAAAAGGAAAATGCGTAACTCCAACACAAAGGTTTCAACAGGGTAGAGAGCACCTTATTCCAAAGGGTAATTCCCTCCCCTGGATTTCTCCTCCCTTGTTTTCTTATTTAACAATGTCAGTTCCTTGGGTTTTCTCTTGAGAAATAACAAAATCAGTGTTCAAAACAATGTTGCTCTTTGTCTTGTTAGGCTACCTGGTGTAATCGCCTACCAGGTTTTCACTCCTCTTCTCGTGATCAGCACAGCCTTTTTCCCATCCTGATTTGCTTTTCTCAGGACCTCTTTAATGCATGTATTCCCTATACAATGTTCAACTTGTCCTTGCCTAGTATACTCCCCTACCAGGGCTTCCTCTTATACACACACTTGCAACTTCTAGGGATACTCTCCTGCCAGGGCTTTCTTGGATGTATACACTTGCAACTGCTGTATACTCTCTTGCCAGGGCTTCTTTGATGCACTCACTTGCTACTGCCTCCTATATTCTCCTGCCAGGGCTTTCTTAGAGGCACTCACTTGCAACTGTCTGGTATATTCTCCTGCCAGGACCTTCACATATATGCTTTTTAGAATTGTATTTTTTTTATTGTTGTTTGGTTAACAAGTGACCTTTAACAAACTTACAAAAACAATACAATGCAGAAAAAGAAACAATTACAGTTCAGAATTCAGAGATAAAATTACAATACAGAATAAACATGAATAAAAAAAACATGAAAGTACAATAATTAATCGTAGTTCAATAGTTTCCAGATTTCATGTTATAGGTGCTAAAACGTCTTTTTAAAGTGAGTTGCGGCAGTCAACCAGTTGTTACAACCATACAAGTTCATAATGAGTTGCCACACTCTCTCAATTGATTCCTGGTAATGATTTTGAAGGAAATACCCAAAGTAAAACATGCATCTCCCCTACAGAGCCCTACAATGGAGTAGAATGTGTCGCAGGTTTTCCACCTCATCTGTTAGGGAACAAACAAAATCAGCACATCTTCAAAGGCCTGGGAGCTTTATTTCTAGCACCCACAATTTCGTTGGTCTGGAGCAGGTTTAGGTGCAACCTGATCACCCTAATACGCTAAAATCTACCAGGCAACATATTCAAATATTGCGGACAGGTTCCAACTGCTCTAACGTCAACCAACAAATCTGCGTATAGATGGTATGTTCTTAGTCTTCCTATTGTGTCTATCCAGTCCCATTCCTTTAATTTATTTTGCAGGACTGTCGGTTGATACATAGCTATGTCTCTGGGGATACCATACCTCTCGAAGATCCTATAGCACTCAGACTCCCAGTTATTTAGGGCTTTCCAGGACTTCTTGTGAAATAGCTGCTGTAATAGTCACCATATCAAGCCCACATTAGCACAATGCTCCTCAATAAGTAAAGATTCTTCCAATTAAGGTAGATTTGAATGGAGGATAGGCGCAACCCATAGCGGATAACAGCTACTGGAAGACCATTGGGCAATTGCAAAAATTTCCTCCAGAAATAATGTCCCTCCAATGCATCACAGTCCCTATAGATAGGGAGACCCAGGTTCTCACCCCCATAATTAATAGTAGGCACATCCTTCATCTTGTAAAACTTGAGCACTGGACTCAAATAGAAGGGACCAAATTTACGATTAACTGCACAAGCTTGGGTGGCAAGCCTTAGCATTTTGGAGCGGTAATAAGATTGAGACTAAGTTCTATTATGTAGCTCAAAAAGTCTACAGCCCAAATTGCAAAATATTGACACTTCTTCCAGGGATAGACCACTCACATTCCAACGGGAACGTCCTATACTTTAATTTTATCCCTGGTCTGAATGAGAATATCTGAGATTTATTGGTGTTAATGCTTAAGTAATTTAGTTCTGCACAGGCTGCCAAAGTATCAGCTGGTGCTGCAATCCTATCGGGGTGTAGTCGAACAAGACAAGGTTATCTGCATACAACAAATAATGCAGGATTAGGTTAGCCAAACTTGGGGGAAAACTACAAATGTTCTTGAAAATCTCAGCAAGGTCCGACAGAAAGATGCTAAAGAGTAAGGGGGCCAGGACACAACCCTGCTTGAGACCACGTATAATGGCAATTGAAGCAGAACGTTTGCCCTGGGCATTAAGATGAACTCTGATAGAAGTGTTAGAGTGTAAAACTACCAGGAACCCAAGCAGGTGTTCTGGGCATCCCCAGTCTATAAGTTTAGACCATAAACAAGCCCTCTCTATGCTGTTGAATGCCATAGAGAAGTCGAGGAACGCCATGTACAGTGGTTTTGACTTCACCATGGCTTCCTTTTTCAGTAGACCCAGGATGAAAATGTTGGCATTAGTACCTGTCCCCTTCCTAAAACCCATCTGTAGTGGATCTAATCTACCTGCACCGGAGGCCCAATCAGTCAGCTCCCTCAAAACTAAGCTGGTATACATTTTTGTGGGGATGTCTAAAAGTGCAATAGGCCTTTTTTGTAGATCGGGACAATGATGGAGTGAGCCCACGATTTCGGCATACTGTCTGGGGAAGTAATTTTTTTAAAATTATTATTATTTCTTGATATAGTTGACTAATCAACTTTTCAATAATTATTACAAAAGTTAAATAAAATTCCAATAAAACATTAATGTAAATTACAAAACTCACAAAAGATAAAAGGAAAAGTGAAAATCACATTTGTACAAAATCACCCAATTCATAACCATTAGAATTTAAACTGTTGATTGACTTTACCCCATGATTGTTCTCACTCCTTGAGTTCAAAAAGTCAATCTAGGAGTTCATGGTGTCCACCTCTAAGCTCAATGACAATAAATAATTTACTAGCGCCACTCTTACTTTGCTCACATTCGCATTGTAAATATAGTCCCATAATCTTCAGACAATTACATCCTTCAAAAAGGTGCTTGAAATGTTTAGTTCTAGAGTCAACAAGAGCAGAGCACATGGCTACCAAATGTATAAGGTTTTCGAGCGCGTCTGATCTCTTGCAGAAGCGAAAAGTCGTGAAAGACAGAGGACACAGTTTCCATCTTGCACGAATTTCCCTCGTGTGCCATATGTTTAACTTATAACGAAGGAAAAGGTCACGATATGTAGCGCCTGGGAATCTGATTTAAAATGACTCCGGAGTTCTCAGCTTTTTTGGCCAGACTTTGTATTCTTGCCCATGCTTGCGGTGCAGACATTGCTCACGTGTATTAATCCAATCTTGTAACATGATTTTTTCCTTAACTTTGTCTGGATTGGTAGTAAGCAGTATATCTGAGACATTTGCCTCCTGCAAGAATTCTTGCACCTTCACCCGCCATGTGCTCATGCTCGTATTGTTAGTAGACTGTTTGAACCTAGCTAAAACATTCAGAATAGACTTTGGTTTTGTACACATTATGCATTTCCTGTACAAGCTACATAGCTTCCACATGTACATGGCATATAGAGATGACAAACCCAGCTCATGTCTTAAAATACACATGGATGTACTTTTTGGCAGGTTCAGCACTTGCACCAAAACATTCCCTCAATACATGTCCAAAACAACTCTATGCGCCACGCTCGTGCTTTGGCACCATATATGGCAGTAGGGATAGCTTTTTGACAATAAAATATCAATAATGGTTTAAACGTAAACATCCCAAACCGCTTGTTCAAAATTGTTGCCTGTGCCAGAGATGTTCTCATTTTTGATTTTACTTCATCATAGTACGGTGTGTCCGATATCTGGCTATTAACATTGAGCCCCAAGTATTTATATTCCTTCACCACAATCAGTAGAGTTTGTTGGAGAACCCATGATTTACGGATCTTCTTAGTTGCATTAGGCAAAGCAGTAATCATTACTTTCGATTTGCTTATGTTAATAGTCAATTTATTCTGGACAACATAAGAATCTAATTGATCAGGTAAGGCTTGCAGATCTGTGGGCGTTTTTGCCAACAAAACCAAATCGTCGGCATAAAAGAGCCAGGGAATGGTGATTAGACCCAACCGTGGAGAATCAGACTTAACCTAGTTAAAGTCATTTGCAATGTCAGAGATAAAAAAGTTGAATAAGGAGGATGCCAAAAGACAACCCTGCTTGAGACCTCTATATGTGTTGATGTTTTGTATAAGTCTACCATCAAGAGAGAGTCTTATCTGTATAGAAGTGTCTGTATGAAACTCTTATCAAGTGTATCAAGTATGCAGGACAGTTAGCCTTTATTAACTTATCAATCAGCATTTTTCTGGAAACCGAGTCAAACGCGGTTTCAAAGTCAATAAAGGCCATAAAGAACGGCTGTTTCTTTTCCTATTCTTGCTGCTTTATCGCATGTAGTACATGTAAATTAATGGCCGTCCCTAACCCCGGGACAAACCCTGATTGAAAAGGGTCATTGATGTTATTATTACAGGACCATTTATTGAAGTCATTTAAGACAAGTCTTGCGAACAACTTTCCAGGCACATCAAGAATAGCCACTGGTCTATAATTTTTTGGTGAATGTCTAACTCCATTTTTATATATGGGAACCATTATTGATTTTTGCCATGTATACGGTACTTTTTTCATTTTAACTATTTGTTTAAAGATTACTTCAAGAATGCTCGACCAGGCTTTTGGGTGGGCCTTCATTATTACATTAAATAACCCCACCGGGCCTGGCACTCGAGACGAGCTGAGTTTCATGATGTTCATAAGAATATCTTGCTGAACTATAGTTAACTGAGAGGCACAAGTGGCTGTCGCAGAGAGAGTGAGATTAGACCATGGAGTGTCTGCATACAAAGAGGTATAATACTCCATCCACACTTCCTCAGGAACTGCATTTATTTGAATCGTGGACTGCCTGTCCACATACGCCGATTTAATGATGCCCCATATTAGAACTGAGTTTTTAGACGTCAAGGTTTTTAGCATTGCCTGAGGGTCATTCAATTGCATCTTGGCTTTATGTTGTTTCAGCCAGTTAGCATATTTGTTTTTCAGCTTTTTAGTCGCTCGCAATTTATCTAGCTCAGGCAGGTTGCTCAAATAGCGAATATCGGCTTTCAACTTGGTTCTAGTTTGTCTAATGAGGTCATCATAAACATGAGAATGTATTTTCATATGTTTCTTCGAGGCGTGGCAAGGAGTTTTGAAGGTTTGCAATACTGCTACATAGGCCCCATCTACATACTCAAGATTTGGGTGCAAGGAGTCTGCTACTAACATGTCGCGCAGTATAGTAGGTGACCATTTAAAACGGCTGCCCTTGGTGGTTAACATGTGGTGGTGTCCGTACACTTCAGCAGAATCTCTGTGGTCAAGTTCAGGCCAGGACCAGGTAAATTCCAGAATGGTGTGGTCACTAATGGTTTGTTCCAGAACTTTAAAGGTCTTCATTTGAGCAAAGCGATTCTTGTCGACATACATATAATCTATCAATGACGACTGTTTACCTCTCTGCCATGTATGTTTAGGCGGAGTATCATCAGTAGAGCAACCATTTGCCATTAATAGCCCTCTCGATTTCATAATAGAACTCCAGCGCTTACTTGCCGCATGAAACTTCGTGCCTCCCCCCGAGAAACAATTCATATTCATATCACCAGCGACAATTACAGAGTCTATCGTCACATCATTGGTCACTAAATCAAGACATTTTTCTAAATCTTTAAAAAAGTACTTATCAATTACAAATGAGTGATTCCAATAGACATTCAAACTTGCAATATTCACAAGTTTAACTCGTATCTTTTACAAGCTGCATGTGCTCATTCGGATTTGACCAAGGAGTTAAAGTCACGCCTGCCGAGGTTTTACTTGCAACTAACAATGCCGCCATGGGACGACCTTTAGTCAGCAATGTAGCTGGTAATAAGGTGATTTTGTGGTTATCCCAAATCGGGGGAGACGTGAGCCAGACCTCTTGCAGTAAAATGATGTCAAAGTCAGCCAACAAGGTGCATGATGAAGTATTTCATGATGCAAGTTTGAACATATGTTTTGACGGAGTGTGAGTTAGTTATAGATTATTAGTGTGTGCACTAGTTGATGGAAGAGTGATGGAACGAGCAGCTGCCAGGTCTGTGGTCGTATATGAGAACATCATTGGCGTTGTGGCCCAGGCTCTTTCATTTCGAGGATCGTGGTTGCTACGCATGTTTGGTTTGTGAATGGAAGTTATCTTATTCATATTTAGTAGCATGAAACCTAATTGATATATTTCCAGTCTGGCCTGCCATAGGATGTTTCTAACTATCTCTGACTTTATCCAGAGTTTTACCACTGATGTATCATAATGATGTATGAATTCTATTTGTTCAAAATCCCTGGTGGTAATGTCTTCTAGGCTCTCTATTGAAGTCATTACATTCAGGACCAATGCTTTATTCAGCTCATATGTTCCAAAGTCTCCCACGCGAAATTGCAATATTAAAAAGAAATGTGCAGGGTGACTATTTTTGGGTGGGCTGATTTCCTGTTTGTCTTGCTCTTTTCGTAACGAGATGTTACCAGACTGTTTTTGAGCCACATGAATACCTGTCGCATTAGATTTCCACGGTGCTGGAAGCGGTAAAGATTTGCAATGCAGCAAGGGTGCGTTTGAGTGTTTCCACCCGATCTGATCAGGATTTTTCGTGGTACTGTGGAGGTGATCATTAAAGGTTAAGGGGGTTGGAGCTGGAGGGCGAGACATGAATTGTTTAATCGATTCATGTATTTCTACGCGTCTTGAAATTCATCATTTGCCCTTCAGTAATTATATGTTGATCTTTAAGCTGATCAGCTGCCGAGGGGAGGGGCTCAGTATCACTGGAGGGATTGCCCTGAGCTTTATCAACTTTTTGTATTGCATCAACAAGGTTGTCCAGCAGAGCATATGACATGTTCATAATACGCTGTTTAAGGACTGGTTGGTTTGTTACATCTGTTTGTTCCACTGCGCTTTTGCCCTTGGCTAATGCTGCATATTTTTTAACCACAGCTAGACCAGCTTGCTGTGTTCTTCTATTTGATGTGTGCCTCTATTCTGCTTTGATGAGTTTGATGTTTATCGTTTTTCTTTCACTTTTTGAGATCTTTGAGATGTCATTTTTTTGTGCAGAGAAGATTTTATAAGAAGGTTTAGCTATTGTGTTTTACAGGAGAGAGCAGTTTGTAGAAGCTTGAAGCTTCTTGTCCTTGTGTGGTAATAGGGGTTCATTTTTGTTCGCTTGCAATTCTTTCTCTCTAACACAGTCATTCACACTCGGCCCTTCCTTGTTTTCCTTGTCAGGCCTCCCCGTTATGGGGCAACTTGTTAATTCTCCGAATTTCACTGGCGTGATGAGAATAATGCCGTTTTGGTCACACCAAAAACTTTTTTGTGATTTTTTTGTAGGGCGTAAGATCCATGGATCCGTCATGGAGGACGTATGACTCATTAAAGACACTGTTATTTTTGTTTCTAACAGTTCTCTTAATAGGAAGTTCTGGTCAGTAAGACGCGAGTCCAAGCTCTCAGAGTTTCGCTAGTGAAAATAACACAGTATTCCTTGCTTGGAGAGATATCTCAGCTAAAACCACAGGTGAAGAGGCAGCCACCTCTTGTGACAGATTAGGTTGAGTAAATGGCTTCCTCAGAGTAGGATTTGTGTTTGAAACTGACTCGGAAAGAACAGAAGAGTCAGCTAGAGAATGTGTAAACATTATAGGAGATTGAGATAAGGAATCATGACTCAATGAGCACTTCTGAAGGGCTGAGGGGGTAGGTTGCAGAGGTGCATAATTTATGGAGCTCTGTGCTATTGTTCCTTCTTCTGTCATGTCCTACTCCTGTGCTTGTGTCTGGGGCACTACCATAGAGCCCGGAGAGGGTTGTGGTTGATTATGTGTCCCATGTATCTGGGCTTGCACTTTAACAAGATCACTTGAAGGCTGGGCAAAATCACTGAGCAAATTTGGCTCAGAAAAAGCTGCCAACAAGGAATCCGATGGCGTGCATAAATCAACCTGCATTGTTTCTACAAGCGGGAGTTGAATTGCTTGTGTAATTTGAATGGACGTTTTTTCTGGTGACATGCAAAGGAGTGCCTGTGGCATGTCGCAAGTCACTAGTTTATCCGGATAAAACTTCCTAATATGAGTCGTGAGGGACTTTGACCGTGCATTCGTTTGCAATTTGCAATGCTGTGAGGAGTTCGTTTTATTTGTGAGTCTGTTAGGGGTTTCTAATATGTCTTTGCAATGGCTTCAGCCATCTTAGACGGTGAAGGCATGCCTGGTTTTAGCATGAACATCTTAACCATTAAAACTTCTGGAAGAACCTCGGTGCACTAAGTTTATGTAATGACCCCACTTTCAGATTTGTTTTGAAATAAAAAATAAATATATAAAAATAAAAATCTATCAAAATATAACAGTTCAGCAAATCCTAAACAAGTGAAAAGAACGAGAGTTAAAAATAAACGTTATGACTAAACACACAAGTCAGCCACCTCTCATCTCAGCCTCTCAGCCCTATCAGCCGTATCAGCCCTTAGAGATGCCCTTTGTGAATGCTTGCGTGCGAATGTGTGCGCGCCAATGCGCGTGCACACTGGCTGATAAGGGATTCTGGGAGGGGGCGGGGTAGCCACGTCACTGCAAAGTAAAAGAAAACGCACTGTTAGTTCGTTGGACTACAGCAGGGAATGTTGTAACATAGAAAGTTGCTTCAATTGTTCAAGGTTCACATTATACGTGGCTGAAATACCGTGATGCTAGCAGTTCTTAAGCAGCCCTTAGGCAGTGTCCACAAGAGCCATATCCTCAGCAAATAGCAGCAGTTCAAACGAATCAAAACCAGAAGACAGTCTCCGCCGTATCAGCCCTTAGAAATGCCCTTCGTGAATGCGGAAGTAAGGGGGAAGTAATTTGTTTGAAAATTGTGCCCAAGATGTACGCCCACAAATGGCAGTCAAGTTATATCACTGCATTGGACAGACCATCCGGCACTGGTGCTCTGGACCTCTTACGTCGAGTAATTATTGAGACAATAAGCTCCTCTGAGCAATCCAAGCACCATGGACCAGATGGAGAAGCCGAATAGCGATTCTTCTCCCCAAATTCCCCTTAATACACATTGGTGAAATTATCAATCACCATTTGTTCCCCAATAGGATTATTCAGAGCACACAAGTGTTAATGCGCACGATTATTAATCATTCACCAAAAGGAGGTAGCATCCCTAGAGTTGACCGACTGTAGCATCACAGATGCATCATTTAACAAAATGTTATATCTATGAAACCGGAGCCAATGTCTATATTTTAGCTTCAGGCACTGCGTTGGTCGGTATCTGAGGTTGCGCAGAGGCGTAAAGCATGCCTCAGATCCTTTTTCTTCGACTGGATCACAGGGTCATAGACATGATTCCTTAGTGCTTTAACTCAGTATTTGGGGGAGGGCATAATTGCATATACTTGATCCAGGATGTCTCTATATGGGACCGTTTGCAGAGACATATAAATTTGTTGGAAAAAGGTGTAGAAGGGCTGCATACACTCCATTATCACCACATTCCATAACACCCTATTTTTACCAGAGGAAGCCTCTAAGTGCTTGTCATAAATAGGTCTACCTTCTTCCAACTTGAGTACCTTCCACTCAAGAGACAAGGAGTAGTGGTCGCTAGTTTCAATTTGCTTAACTGTCAAAGAGTTAACATACTCAGCTTACGCCAGGGGGGTGGTAACCTGGGTGGCACCTCATGTGCCATTCCAGATGCTTCAGGCCACTGCGGAGCCAGATGGGAGGATGATAGTGGTGATGCGGGGGCTGCTGGAGAATAGAGAGCTGAGTATCATAAATACATATGCCCCCAACCAAGATACGACGGCCTACTTCAGGAAACTATACAGCAAAATCAGCCCCCATATGGGAGGTGCGATCATATGGGGAGGGGACTTTAACTGCACACTATACCCTAAAATGGACAGGTCAGATACGAAACTAGATAAACCCACCTCCGCCGCAAAATCACTACAGGCCCTGCAGAGAGACTTCGGGCTACAGGATATCTGGAGGCAGCAACACCCGAATGATAGGCACTACTCACATTACACTGCCCGCACAACCTGTATACGAGACTGGATTATATGTTTGTCGCCTCAGAACTTGTAGGGGAAATTATGGGTTCAGAATATAAGGCAAGAATACTATCGGACCTCTCCCCTCTGGTCCTGGAGTGGAGACATCAGCCCCCCCAGAGCAAGAATTCCGACATGGCGGCTTAGAGCCGAGGCCCTGCAGGATTCAGTATTCCGAGAGGACCTAAGGGAGGAGATCATTGGGTACTTCGATACTAACACAGGGTGTGTAGAGTCAGAGGGAACCCTATGGGAGGCGTTTAAGGTGGTAGTGAGGGGAGCGGCCATATCCACATCCAGAGGGCTCCAAGGGGGCATAGAGCGTGAGCTACAAGAGACAGAGAAGAAACTACAAGAAATAATGAATAGGGGAGGTACCTCACAGGAGGACGCTGAATAAGTGAGCCAACTACAACAAGTCAGCGGGGGCTTTGGGAAAGGCTATGCAATCTAACTATAAAAAATATATTGAAAGGCAACATGCGGGGGGGATAAAACATGGAGGCTGCTACCATGGCTATATAAAAACGAGACACCAAGACCAGTAATCAGGGAGATAACGGGAGAAGAAGGCCAGATCTGGGACACCCAGGAGAGGGTGAATGAGGGGTTCCTCAGATTCTACAAACGTCTCTATGAAGACACAGGGGAGGCTGCAGAATGGGAGACTCAGGAGACACTGGAAGACATAGGATTACCTAAATTAAACGAGGAAGAAAGGGAGAACCTGGAGGCCCCAATCACAATAGAGGAATTAGAGACAATGGTACTGCACCTACCCACGAGCAAAGTCCGGGGTCAGATGGGCTCCCCAGCGAATTTTATAAAACGTATAGACAAGAAGTGCTCCCCCCGCTGCTGGCTATTTTAAATGAGACTTTTGAGAGGGGAAGATTGCCGGAATCCCTGAGGGAGGCAGTAATTATTCCGCTTCTCAAACCTGATAAGCCGAGCACGGAATGCGGGTCGTACAGACCCCTATCCATGTTAAAGCAGGACAGCAAAATTCTCGCGGCCGTGTTGGCGAACCGACTCAAAAGGGTAATAAACAAACTCATACACCCCGATCAAACTGGTTATGTCCCAGGCAGGAATATATCCTATAACCACAGGAGACTCCACAATATCATAGAACATACAGAGGGCGACCCTAGAGAAATGGCAATAGTCTCGCTGGATGCAGTAAAAGCCTTTGACTTTGAGGTGGCCTTGGATGATGGCGGCCTTGAAAAATACAGGATGGGACCAGGGTACCTGCGGTGGGAGAAGATGGTGTATAGCTCTCCAACAGCTAGGGTCAAAACGGGAGCGATAATTTCAGATAAATGGCAATTTAGCAGGGGTACGAGACAGGGCTGGCCCTGGTCCCCCATGCTGTATATGCTTGCATTAGAAACACTGGCAATATGTCTCACACAGCAGTACGAAGAGATAGGGGCCCACACGAAGGGGGGACCGCACTTGATATCATTGTACGCAGATGATATGCTGCTATACCTGGGCTTCCCAGAGGAAAACTTGCAGTATGTCCTGGAAGTGATGGATCACTATGCGACCCTTTCGGGCATAGCAGTAAACCCTAAGAAGTCATGCATGTTCCACCTAGGGAGATATAGGGGAGTCACAAAACACACACTGGACGTTGCCGACCAGTAACCCAAAGCTGCACTCCCTACGGGATGAAATCCCAGGTATAATATCACAGCTAAAGAGGGTTGATCAGCTCCTCCATGGAGTCAATCATCCCCGATAGTTGAAGGGGTTAAATTGTAATCTTATCACAGACAATGTATACTTATACTTCCGTTGTGTTCAAAATATCATAACTATTAAAATATTTCAATAGCCCTGTCTGCCTGTGGGAATGTAGTAAGGAAAAGACAAAACTGACTTGAGACAGGTTGAACAGGTAAAAAACAATTATTTATATAACAAAGTAACAAAGTCGCACTGTTGACCCCACACTGCGGTAAGTAAATAATAAGAATTGTCAAAAAACAGCGTTTCAAACAACAGTAGTACAATTGAGCTGCAAAGACGCTCAGGTAAACCAAAAAGAATCAAAAAGAATATACAAAGTTGTGTCACAATTCCATCATTGATCATAACTCTTGAAATTTCAACATAGGAAAACACTCCTAGGTGATGATTGATGCCAACGCGTTTCGGATTAAACAAATCCATCTTCGGGGCAGGATGTGTTAAGCTTTCGTACTGTGTTCATGATACATTCTCTTGGTGAGTCCTAAGAATAATTGGAATATACTAATTAGAAATCCGTGAGTGTTACGGAAAGTAGTTCAAATCAAAAGATTGATATGATATGATATGGCATTTGTAACGCGCCTATACACAAGTGTTTCAATGCGCGACGAGGCAGGGAGGGGGGACAAAGGGAAGACAGACAGTGATCTTACTAGGCCAGGTGTCATTCAGATCGCGCAAGTGCATGGGCAGAGGGGAAGGGGAAGTGCAAGGGGAAAGGGAGAGGGGAAAGAGCAGTACAGGGGTAGTAGAATAACAGGATAAATAATAAGGGGCAGCTGGTGGCAAGTGCAGGGTAAGTACAGACAAGTGCTGGGAAGAGGGGCTGTAGGGATACAGAGACAGTCCCGCAGTGCAGGGGTTGCCAAGAGAGGCAGTGCAAGGGGAGAGTGACCGGGCCAGGGACCGAGATCGGTGAGAGTGGCCCAGTTGCAGATTCAGTGCAGTTTCAGTCAGGAATTTAGCAGGGGAGAGGGGAAGAGAAAGCAGAAGCAAAGGGGAAGGTTTTGAGGTGCTTCCGGAACCGAAGATGGTTCTCCTCAAGTTTCATGGAGGCAGGAAGGCTGTTCAAGAGGGAGGCCCCTGCCGCGGAGAGGAATCTACCCCCAACTCGTTGCTTGGAGAAGCGGCTGACCCTGAGGGAGTTGGAGGCGGGTGAGCGAAGAGCTCGAGAAGGAAGATATTTAAGAAGAGAGAGTTGAAGGTATTTTGGCCCCAGCCCCCAGAAGGCCTGTGGACAATGCAGAGGGTTTTGAACTTAATCCTCGCAGCCAATGGGAGCCAGTGCAGAGATTTCAGTCCTGGAGAGATACGGTCCCTGGGCTTGCGGCCAAGGACAAGTCTCGCAGTCCTGTTCTGGATGAGTTACAGAGGGCAGAGAGTAGAGGCAGGAAGATTTAGATAGAGGCTGTTACAGTACTCCAGCTTAGAGAGAACCAGGGCTCTGGAGACAGTGAGCTTCTGGGGGAAGGAGAAGAAAGGAAGAATGCCTCTGAGGAGGTGCAGCTGGTAGTGTGACTTCTTAGAGCCGTCAGATATGTGAGGAGAGAAGGAGAGTGTGGAGTCGAAGATGACCCCTAGGTTTTTTGCCTTGCAGGTAGGAGCAGGAAGAGGGCCAAGAGAGGCCGGCCAGAGAGCTGCAGGTAAGGAGGGATTGGGTGTGCCGATGAGTAGAATCTCAGTCTTACTGGAATTAAGGCAGAGGTCATTGGCGACACACCATTCCTGGATAGCAGACAGACAGTGAGAGATGAGGGAAGGAGAGGTGGAGGCCGAGGGCAGCCTGAAAATGAGCTGGGTATCATCCGCATAGCACTGAAAGTTGGGGTAGAGAGCGGCGATGCGGTGGCTAGGAGTGCCAGATATTGGTTGAACAGCCAGGGAGAGGGGTTAGATCCCTGGGGGACACCACAGGTAGAGAAAAAGATGTCAGAGAGGAAGGACCCTAGTTGGACCTGGGAGGGTCGATTGGAGAGGAAAGAGGTCAGCCACGCCAGAGCCTGACCAGTGATACCCAGGTTATCACAGAGACGGTTGAGCAGGTGATGGCATGGTTGACAGTATCAAAGGCAGAAGAGAGATCGAGCAAAATGAGAACACACGGAGTGTTAGAGTCAAGGTTGGAGAGCAGGTCTACACAGATGTTCAGGAGAGCAGTTTCCATGCTTCTGGCAGCTCTAAAGCCAGACTGATGGTCATGAAGACAACCAACAGATTCAGCATGGAGATTAAGCTGGGAGATGGGCAGTTTCTCCAGGAGCTTGCCCAGGAAGGGAGTGATGGAGATTGGGCGATAGTTAGTGTCAAGACCGGTGGGGGGGTCTGTACTTCCGCTCTCTATATGGTAGAGGAGAGGCACAGAGGACCCCAGCCAAGATTCTCTAATACGGTAGCTATGGACGAGCAATCAAGGCCTAGCTTCTCAAGAGGTGATGCAGGCTGGTTCTTAAGTACAGTGTATCCCCAAGCCCCCACAAAGGAATGTCCACACACTGTATTACTGAAAACACAGTCTTTATATAATTAATATTCAAGGGTTATGTACACTTATCACAACAACGCACTTTGTGCTCAGGAAAACCAATAATGATAAATATCTACAATTCTAAAGTGGTACCACTAGTATTAGACCTCATAACAGTGCATTCACAATACTGTAGCAATGGCACGCAGATCAATAAGCAGGAAACCAGCAAATAGAGAGAGGAGAGATAACAGAGGGTTGAAACAATAGGCAGAATACTGGCCCCTACCACTGGACACAGTTCTGTGTGGAGATCCCCCCACCTGGGCAACCTGTAAAATAAAGAGATATAACACAAGCCCAGTCCATATATTGTTCAACAGTCTTATTCTCTCCTACAATGTTTTTACCCCCCCAATGTACCTGGTGGAGTCGAGTTCTTCGAAGAGGCGTCGACAGATCCTTCTTGAATGACCCCCTTTACAGCAGGAGTCACGGATCGTCGAGAGGCGTCGAGAAACGTCGAAGACCTCGGGGTTCGGTGACGGGGAATCGACGGCCCTTCTTGAATGCCTTCCCTTTCAAGCGGGAGGCACGGGGCGTCGAACGTCCGTCGACAAACGAGGTAGAACGATGTCGAAGAGGCGGCAGCTTCGTCCGAGCGGTGCTCGTCGGCGTCGGGGCGTCGGCGTCCTGCAAGGCGGAGGTGTGCGGGGCACCTCGATGACAATAGTTCTGGACCGCAAAGATTGTAGAGACGGGAGCCCAGCAAGGGCGTCGAGTCGCTCGAGTCTTTGGGATCGTGAGGTGGCGGGAAACCCACCGGCGGATTCTCCTCTGCGCGTTGGTCGTCCTCGACTTTCTCCGGCAGGGCAAAAGCGGTCGACGGTGCGGACGAGGGAGTCCTTCGAGTCAAATGTTCTTAGGCAAGGAGCGGACGGCTCCGGTCGTCGGCGGCTCGGCGTCAAGTGGTTCCCCCGGCTGGGCAACACAACTTCGACGGGCCTCCAGCGGTTGCACAGACCTGCGAACCCTGGTCGACGGCAATGGACTTCGACAGCGTCGATGTCCGGGTGCTTTACTTCGGTCTCCTCGGCAGTCCCCTTCTCCGGTCGGCAGCCTTTCGATGGTCTGGCGTCCAGGGAGCTTCGGCGAAGATTCAGCGGTGCTCGATGGTCCCTCGGAGCACGGGAAGAGGGCGCCTTACCAGGTCCTCTCTCGGGTCAGTCCTCGACGATTTCGACAACCTTCAGTTCCGTCGAAGCAAATGCCACAGCAAGTCTTCTTCTTCCAGCTGGACGTCGAGGATCAGCAAATCCAGTTACTCTTGAGTGGAGACTCAGCTTCTGAATGCTTCTGAACAATTTCCAGTGGTGAGAGGTCCCCAGATATACTATTCTGTCTCTCATCCACACTGCTGGCACACACACAGCAGCCAATCACACAGAAGGGCATTCATGCAGTCAGTCAGCCAATCAGGCACACAGTGCATTCAGGCCACACTCCTCCCTTTCAGACACTCACAACAAGGAATGTGGATTGGGACAAGTACCCAGCCATTCAACACTACACACTGCATTCAGGCCAGTTTCGGGCAGGGCTGTCTCAGTCTTTGTCTCTCATGCCAGAAACCAGACAACCACAACAAGGAGTGTATATTGGTCACACACTCCATTCACCCAGGTCCCACCCACAGGAGGTACCCACAACATACAGTCACTGGGAAGGCTCCAGTCAGTCTAGCTGGGCCTTCACAACAACACCATATATGGAACTTCCACCCAACAGCCAGTCAGGGGGGAAGGGACAGAGTCAGGGCTTCCCAGGACTTTGGGAAAAACAAGATAACAGGCAATAGAAAGCAAGAGGCCACAGGGGCCATCTTGTTTCCTATCAGGAATCAACTGATTCCAATGGCAGGGCCTGGGTATCCCAAAATGGAGGACACCCAGAGCACCTGTCAAATTCAGCATGGAGCTGCCACCAGCCCATACCCTGCTCTGTGGGCCACCCACAGGTGCCCAAAAACATACACTAGGGGCACAGGGTTGTACCCCTACCCATGGGTGCCATAAGGGTATCCCATGGGTCTGTTCACCAAACCAAAAGAGAGCTGCACTGCCAGGAGTCCCTCATGGACTCCTGGGCAGAAAACATGACAGAACACACGGTAAAAACAGAAAAAGGACAAGGATTCAGAGGCCCTGTCCCTCAGATGCATTTCCGGCATCACAGTCGCCCCCCCCAGACTGAGGTGGAGGGTGCCTAATCTCCCACGGGATAGACACCCTCATCCAGACGGTCAACATACCTTCTGGAAAGGCCATCTGCATTATCGTGACTCTTCCCTGGTCTGTGCTCTATGGTGAAGTCTAGCCCTTGTAGGCTAATCGACCACCTGAGCAATTTCGGATTCTCACCCTTCATCTGCATAAGCCACTTCAGGGGCTTATGATCTGTTTGGACCTTGAAGGTGGACCCCGTAAGGTAGGGCCTAAAACGCCTAAGGCTCCAAACTATACTAAAACATTCCTTTTCAACAGTAGCCCACCTAAGTTCTCTACCCTTGAGTTGTCTACTGATGAATATGATAGGATGTTCTCTCCCTTTGTCATCTAACTGGGACAAGACAGCTCCAATTCCGGTGTCGCAGGCATCCGTCTGGACGATAAAGGGTCGGCTGTAGTCAGGCGCACTCAACACAGGTGCCCTACACAGACTTTCTTTCAAGCCATCAAAGGCCCTCTGACAGTCTTCAGTCCAATTAACCTTCCTAGGCTGTTTGGGTGAAGTTAGAGCTGTCAGGGGTGCAGCTATGGTTCCATAGTCTGCCATGAAATTGCGATAGTACCCAGTGAGGCCCAAAAAGGCTCTCACCTGGGTTTGAGTAGTGGGAGTCTCCCAGTTCTGTACGTCCTGTACTTTACTGGAGAGAGGTTGGATTTGACCCCCTCCTACCTCATGACCAAGATAGGTAACTTTCCCCTGAGCTATCTGGCACTTGGTGGCCTTGATAGTGAGGTTAGCCCTTTTCAAGGCCTGCAACACCTTATCCAGATGTGTCAAATGCTCTTCCCAGGTGGAACTGTAGACGGCAATGTCGTCTAAGTAAGCCACACAAAAGGCTTCCAGCCCACTGAGCGCATGGTTGACCAATCTCTGGAAGGTGGCAGGGGCATTCTTCAACCCAAAGGGCATGACCCTAAACTGGTAGAGTCCCTCAGGTGTGGAGAATGCTGTCTTTTCCTTGGCATGGTCCGTCAGAGCTATTTGCCAATAGCCTGAGGTAAGGTCAAAGGTGCTCACAAATTTGGCAGCACCTATAGTGTCCACGAGCTCATCAGCCCTGGGCAATGGGTGCGCGTCAGTTTTGGTGACGGCATTGACTCCTCGGTAGTCCACACAGAACCTCCAATCCTTGGTACCCGCCGGGGAACTTGCCTTGGGGACAAGGACCACTGGACTGGACCAGGGACTGGTGGAGGGTTCAATAACACCCAGATCCAACATCTTGGCGACCTCAGCCTGGATGTGGTTTTTGACGGTATCTGACATACGATAGCTCCTGCTTTTGACAGGCACACTGTCACCAGTGTCAATTTCGTGCTTACACCACGGTGTAAGGCCCGGTGTCAGTGAAAACAGAGGGGCATACTGCTGGAGCAAAGCCCGGCAGGCCCTCTGCTGCTCTGTTGTCAAATCGGGAGAGAGTTGTACTCCCTCCACTGAGCCATCCTGAGGGTTGCTATGCAGCAAATCAGGAAGGGGCTCACTCTCATCCTCTTCTTGCCCTGAAGCTAGCAAGAGACATGAGACCTCTGCTCGCCTGTGGAAAGGCTTGAGCATGTTGACATGGAATACCTGGGGGGCTACCCCAGAGGCTCCCATGTCCACCAGATAATTGACTTCGCCCATCTTGGAGATGATCCTGAAGGGTCCAGTCCACTTGTCTGCCAAAGCTCTAGGCTTGGTAGGCTCCATCACAAGGATTTCCTGTCCCGGAGTCCAATCCACTTGCGAAGCTTTCAGGTCATGCCAGTACTTATTCAATTCCTGGCTGGCCTTGAGATTTGCTGTTGCCTGACCCATCATTTGTGTCATCCTCCGCCTGAGGCCTAACACATAGTCCCCCACTTGCTTGGCGGGACCTGGAGGGGTGGCTTCCAAGCCTTCTCGGATCAAGGCGAGGGGCCCCCTCACGGGATGTCCAAAGAGTAACTCAAAGGGGCTGAAACCAACACCCTCTTGAGGTACCTCTCTGTAAGCAAACAGCAGGCATGGCAGGAGGAGATCCCATTTCCTCCTTAGGGGCTCTTCCAAAGCACCTAGCATGCCCTTGAGAGTTTTGTTAAATCTCTCAACCAGACCATTGGTCTGGGGGTGGTAAGAGGTGGAGAACTTGTAGGTTACCCCGCACTCTTTCCACATGGTTTTCATGTAACTAGACATGAAGTTGGATCCTCGGTCAGAGACAACCTCCTTGGGGAATCCAACACGGGTGAAAATGCCCAGGAGAGCCCTGGCAACCACCTTGGCAGTAACAGTCCGAAGGGGTATTGCCTCAGGGTACCTGGTGGCATGATCTACCAAGACCAGGATGAACCGATGTCCACCTGAAGTGGGAGGGTCAAGGGGACCGACGATGTCGATGCCCACCCTCTCAAATGGTGTGCCAACCACTGGTAATGGCTGCAGTGGGGCAATGACCCTGCCTCCAGTCTTGCCAGACAACTGACAAGTTGGGCAGGTCCTGCAGTGGGACTCCACCTCTACTCCCATCCGTGGCCAGTAGAAATGGGCAGAGAGCCTCTGCTTAGTCTTCTTGGTCCCAAGATGACCAGCCAAGGGCACCTCATGCGCCAACTGCAGTAGGAAGGGCCTGTAAACCTGGGGTACCACCAACCTCTTGCGGGCACCAGGTTCGGGCTTAGTGGGCTCACTAACAAGGAGCTCACCCTCCCAATAAATCTTGAATGTCCTAGGCACTTCACCTTGTGCCTGGGACAGGGCCTGTTTCCTCAGGCCCTCGAGAGAGTGGCACTCTCTCTGTCCCTTACAGAAGTCTGCCCGGGAGGGTCCCCCTTCAGCTAACAAGCATTGAAGGTCGGGATGATCCTCCGGGTTGAGAACCTCTCCCACAGGAGAGTCTTCTGTCTCTTCTCCCACAGGAGTTGAGTTTGGGTTTTCCGCTGGACCCAGCCCGTCCGGAGCATGGATCCCAATGGGTGCTGTCGGAACAGCAGGAAGAGAAGGTGTTCCCTCCACAGAGGTGGCCTTCTTGGTCTTCCTTCTTCTTGCCTTAGGCCTCGCCTTTGGCTTGGGTACCTGACTCTCAGCCAGACCCGGTGTCACCTGTGACCTAGTGACTGCAGCAGCAGTCATGGGAAGACCATCCGAGATCAACCCCAACTCTACTAGATCATTTCCTAACAGAATGTTAGCAGGGACATTGTCCTGAACCAGGACAGGAAGCTTTGCTGTCTTGTCTCCAATCATGAGTGTGACTAGGGCTACAGGCGATAATTTGGGAGGCCCACCAGCTAACCTGGTGGTTCTCAGAGGAGCACCTACATAGTCCTCTGGCTTGAGCAGGGTCCTGTCCACCACTGTCATGCTTGCCCCAGTGTCTCTCAAACCAGTAGAAGGCTGGCCATTCAAGAGGACACTTCTCAAAAACCTACGGGTGTTCTGCGGGATAGTTGCCAGTACTTCTGCGTACTGGTCCCAGGCCCCAAGGGACACTAAGGAAATCTCTACCGGAGCACCAAATGTGATTCCTGTAGAGGAGGGGAGGACAGTGGCCTCCACCTCAGCCACGGGGTAAGGGTAGGTCAGGCTGACAGCCTGTACTCCAAGTGCCTTACCTTTACACTTGGGGTCACCCCTTTTGTGATCCAGAGCCCCACAATCCCAACAAGTGCCAGGAGTGCGGGGTACGGTACTGGAACCACTGGGAACCTGCTTTGCAGCAGGTGGACCACTACTCTTATTCCCACCCACAGAGGACTTATCCCCACTAGATTTTTGGGTCTTAGGAGAGGAAGGTTTTGGTTTACCCGACTGTGATTGCTTTTGGGACTCCTCAGCTTTCTGAGAGGTCCCCTTTTCTTTGTCCTTGTCCTTCCCACTGGAGTCCTTAGGGGACACCCGGTGGGAGACCCACTTGTCAGCCAACCTAGCCAGCTTAAAGGGGTCCAAAATGTTCTGGTCAGCCACATACTGACGCAGCTCTGGTGAACAGGCTTCAGAAAAATGCTCAAAAAACAAGAGGTGGGACAACTCAACAAAAGTTTTCACCTTGTAACCGTCAATCCACCCCATCATGTTCATGTGCGCAGTACTCACCCAGTCAACCCAAGACACATTCTCTCTTTTCTTAAAATCCCTGAACCTTTTAAGGTATTGGGTAGGTGTCTTGCCAAACTTGGCAATCAAAGCAGACTTCATACACTCATACTGACCCCTTTCCTCCACACTCAGCTTCAGAATACAGTCATATCCAGTTTGAGGCACTCTGCTTAACAAACACTTAGCCCAATCTCTTTTATCTACATCATGAATTGCACAAGCCATTTCAAACGCTTCAATCCATTGGAGGATATCTGAACCCTCCACAAACACACCAACCAAATCTTTCATAAACTTGGTGGCTGGGGACCTGCCACTCTCAATTGGTCTAGCTGAAGTCTCCACTCTAGCTCTCTCTAGCTGGATTCTCTGACATTCAGTGTCCTTGTCTTTGAGCGCAAGATCCCTATTCTTGAGTTCCACTTGCTGTGCCAGCTCCTCTTTCTTAAGCTCAGCTTCTATTTCCAACTTGCGATATTCAAAGGCCAATTTCATCCTTAATAACTCAAGTTCCATGGAATTGCTGGGGTTTGGAACAGAGGCAGCAGGAATGGTGGCATTCCCAGAAACAGATTCAGCGACAACCCCAGGGGCAGAGTCCTCACTGGTTGCATCCCCCCCTTCATCAAGGGTTTCACCATCAGTCTGGTAGTCCACCAGGGCAGCTATCAGCTCAGCCCTAGACTTATCCACAAAGTCCAACTCCCTGGCTTCACAAGCACTCTGGAGAGCCTCTAAGCTCATCCGAGTCAATTTACCATTTGCAATGGGCTCCATTGCTTGTAATGCAGTTATTTGGTACACACCCAAACCTTAATCTAATAAAGTGCGGATATTTTGTAAGTGGCACGGTTATACACTGAGTCTTAAAACCATAAGCATCCCACCGCTGCCACCAGCTTGTCAAGACCGGTGGGGGGGTCTGTACTTCCGCTCTCTATATGGTAGAGGAGAGGCACAGAGGACCCCAGCCAAGATTCTCTAATACGGTAGCTATGGACGAGCAATCAAGGCCTAGCTTCTCAAGAGGTGATGCAGGCTGGTTCTTAAGTACAGTGTATCCCCAAGCCCCCACAAAGGAATGTCCACACACTGTATTACTGAAAACACAGTCTTTATATAATTAATATTCAAGGGTTATGTACACTTATCACAACAACGCACTTTGTGCTCAGGAAAACCAATAATGATAAATATCTACAATTCTAAAGTGGTACCACTAGTATTAGACCTCATAACAGTGCATTCACAATACTGTAGCAATGGCACGCAGATCAATAAGCAGGAAACCAGCAAATAGAGAGAGGAGAGATAACAGAGGGTTGAAACAATAGGCAGAATACTGGCCCCTACCACTGGACACAGTTCTGTGTGGAGATCCCCCCACCTGGGCAACCTGTAAAATAAAGAGATATAACACAAGCCCAGTCCATATATTGTTCAACAGTCTTATTCTCTCCTACAATGTTTTTACCCCCCCAATGTACCTGGTGGAGTCGAGTTCTTCGAAGAGGCGTCGACAGATCCTTCTTGAATGACCCCCTTTACAGCAGGAGTCACGGATCGTCGAGAGGCGTCGAGAAACGTCGAAGACCTCGGGGTTCGGCGACGGGGAATCGACGGCCCTTCTTGAATGCCTTCCCTTTCAAGCGGGAGGCACGGGGCGTCGAACGTCCGTCGACAAACGAGGTAGAACGATGTCGAAGAGGCGGCAGCTTCGTCCGAGCGGTGCTCGTCGGCGTCGGGGCGTCGGCGTCCTGCAAGGCGGAGGTGTGCGGGGCACCTCGATGACAATAGTTCTGGACCGCAAAGATTGTAGAGACGGGAGCCCAGCAAGGGCGTCGAGTCGCTCGAGTCTTTGGGATCGTGAGGTGGCGGGAAACCCACCGGCGGATTCTCCTCTGCGCGTTGGTCGTCCTCGACTTTCTCCGGCAGGGCAAAAGCGGTCGACGGTGCGGACGAGGGAGTCCTTCGAGTCAAATGTTCTTAGGCAAGGAGCGGACGGCTCCGGTCGTCGGCGGCTCGGCGTCAAGTGGTTCCCCCGGCTGGGCAACACAACTTCGACGGGCCTCCAGCGGTTGCACAGACCTGCGAACCCTGGTCGACGGCAATGGACTTCGACAGCGTCGATGTCCGGGTGCTTTACTTCGGTCTCCTCGGCAGTCCCCTTCTCCGGTCGGCAGCCTTTCGATGGTCTGGCGTCCAGGGAGCTTCGGCGAAGATTCAGCGGTGCTCGATGGTCCCTCGGAGCACGGGAAGAGGGCGCCTTACCAGGTCCTCTCTCGGGTCAGTCCTCGACGATTTCGACAACCTTCAGTTCCGTCGAAGCAAATGCCACAGCAAGTCTTCTTCTTCCAGCTGGACGTCGAGGATCAGCAAATCCAGTTACTCTTGAGTGGAGACTCAGCTTCTGAATGCTTCTGAACAATTTCCAGTGGTGAGAGGTCCCCAGATATACTATTCTGTCTCTCATCCACACTGCTGGCACACACACAGCAGCCAATCACACAGAAGGGCATTCATGCAGTCAGTCAGCCAATCAGGCACACAGTGCATTCAGGCCACACTCCTCCCTTTCAGACACTCACAACAAGGAATGTGGATTGGGACAAGTACCCAGCCATTCAACACTACACACTGCATTCAGGCCAGTTTCGGGCAGGGCTGTCTCAGTCTTTGTCTCTCATGCCAGAAACCAGACAACCACAACAAGGAGTGTATATTGGTCACACACTCCATTCACCCAGGTCCCACCCACAGGAGGTACCCACAACATACAGTCACTGGGAAGGCTCCAGTCAGTCTAGCTGGGCCTTCACAACAACACCATATATGGAACTTCCACCCAACAGCCAGTCAGGGGGGAAGGGACAGAGTCAGGGCTTCCCAGGACTTTGGGAAAAACAAGATAACAGGCAATAGAAAGCAAGAGGCCACAGGGGCCATCTTGTTTCCTATCAGGAATCAACTGATTCCAATGGCAGGGCCTGGGTATCCCAAAATGGAGGACACCCAGAGCACCTGTCAAATTCAGCATGGAGCTGCCACCAGCCCATACCCTGCTCTGTGGGCCACCCACAGGTGCCCAAAAACATACACTAGGGGCACAGGGTTGTACCCCTACCCATGGGTGCCATAAGGGTATCCCATGGGTCTGTTCACCAAACCAAAAGAGAGCTGCACTGCCAGGAGTCCCTCATGGACTCCTGGGCAGAAAACATGACAGAACACACGGTAAAAACAGAAAAAGGACAAGGATTCAGAGGCCCTGTCCCTCAGATGCATTTCCGGCATCACAGTTAGCCAGGCAGGAGGGGTCGGAAGAGGGTTTCTTAAGAAGAGGGTGCACAGGGGAGTGCTTAAGGGGGGATGGGAAGACTCCAGAGGCGAAGGAGTGATTGCAGAAGTCATCCAGGGCAGGAGCCAGGGAGTCGATGTGGTCCTTGTTAGTTTTGGAGGAACAGGGGTGAACCTGTTTTGACGAGATTTTCATAGATCGGACTTGTCTGGAAACCTCGTCAGCAGAGAAAAGGGGAAAGGCAGAGAAGAAGGGAGGAGGGGTGGCTGCAGAAGGGCCAGAGGAAGAGCAGGGAATAGAGGGAGGGAGGTGATAGGAGTAGAGTGAGGACAGGATGTCCTGAGTTTTTTAAATGAAGTGAGAAGCCAGTACCGTGCAAAGGGCCTGGGAGGGGACAGGAGAGGTAGAGACTACAGCAGGGTTGGCCAGTTCCTTGCAGATTTTAAAGAGTTCAGCCGAGTTGTTAGATGCCACAGAGATGCGGGCCTGGATAAGGGCTCTCTTCTTGGTGAGAATGGAGAGGCGGTACTGCCTTTGGAGCAGGCGGCAGGCCAGTTTGTCAGAGGATGAACATGAAGCAAGCCATTTCCTCTCTGCCACCCTGCACTTGCGTTTTAGGGTGACGAGATCCGAGTCATACCAGGAGTTACATTTGGCTTTGGGCTTCAGGCGGATTCTCATGACAGTGGCAAGGATATCAAGAGTATCAGATATAGCAGAGTGGAGAGTGGAGAGGGCTGTGTCAGGGGGGAGTCAGCCGAAGGGGGAGGGGGGATGAGAAGGTGGCGGCGAAAGCCTCAACTGACACGTGCTTCATGGGTCGGATGACTGAGAAGGAGGGTGGCAGTGATGAAGGTGGCTTTACCTGAGGGGTAGGGAGGGTGAGGTGGGAGGATAGGAGAAAGTGATCACTCCAGGAGAGAGGAGTGGAGAGAGGGACAGAGAGTGGAAGGTCAGAAGAGATCAGGGCATCAAGAGTATGCCCTGCAGAATGAGTCGGCCCAGACGGGAGAATAGAGAGTGAGAGAGAGTCGCAGAGGTCGCAAAAGTGTCCAGGGGGGGCAGGAGGCATCCAGGTGGATGTTGAAGTCTCCAAGAAAGAGGAGTTGAGTGGTTGAGGACAGGAGTGAGGAGGAGAGGTCCACCCACTCGGAGAGGAAGGAGGAAATTTGCCCGGGTGGCCGATAGATAGTAACCACTGTAAGGGAATGGCTAGGAGAGAGAGAGTCTGCAGACAAAGCATTCAAAGGAGGAGTAGGTCTGCGTAGGAGTGACAGTGGCAGGAATCCACTCAGGGAAGATGAGGGCAACACCCCCACCAGCACGGTTGGGCCTGGGCACAGAGAGGATCTTGTAGCCGTCAGGTAGGAATGTGTCAAAGCTAGTGACAGAGCTGGCCGTGAACCATGTCTCAGTGAGACCGAGGACATCAAGGTCCAGTTCCTCTAGAAGGCGACAGATATCAGAGGAATATTTGACAGCAGAGCGAGAGTTTAGAGTGGCAATGTGGAGAAGGTTGTCATCCTTGAAAGACTTCTGGGGAGGGGTACAGATCAGAGGTACGCCCTGCAGAGGTGAAGAAGGAGCACGAGGGGGGGGGCAGGGAGGAAGGGGGAAGGCAAGGTAGCCGAGGACAGAGGAGAGGGGACAGCAGGAGAGGAAAGAAAGTTGATGTGGCGCGGGAAGCGTCTATCAAAGAGGTGAAGGTTGGCCTGAGGGCCTTGGACCAAGACGGTCCCAGTAGAGTAGACATTAATGATGGCCTTAGAGGAGTGGAAGGAGGCCAAGAGGACATCCCAACAGGTGCTACCATTAATGGGAGAGGAGGAGAAAGGAGAGAGCACAGAGACCATATGAAGGGTCCATAGGTTAGGTGAAGGCACGAAAAAGAGGATGTCGGTGAGAGTTTCCTTGGAGGAGGCACTGGTGTAGGTGTCAGAGATAGGAAGGCCTGGGTTGGAGACCAGGATGTCCTTTTTAAACTTTTTCCTACCAGATTTAGTGAGGGGAGCAGGATAGTTAATGGAGAAGCAGTAAGAGAAGATAGTTGAGATAGAGAGCACCATAGAATAAGAGTGAGAGGAGGGGGGGAAGACAGACAAGAGCAAGCGGACAAGATAGCGAGCGGCAAACCAGTAGTGCAGTAGGACGGACTCTCAGGGTTAAAGATCTCACAGTGCTCAATATGGAACCAGGGAGAAGCCACCTAAGTTTGAGAATCCTGAGAGGGGAGGAAAGGGCCTAGTGTAACCACAGTGCAGAAACAACAGTAAATGCGTATTGTGTATTAGGTAACCGGTGGAGAGGCCACCTAAGTTTGAGAATCCTGAGAGGGGAGGAAAAGGCCTAGTGTAACACAGTGCAGAAACAACAGTAAATGCGTATTGCGTATTAGGTAACCGGTGGAGAGGCCACCTAAGTTTGAGAACCCTGAGAGGGGAGGAAAAAGGCCTAGTGTAACCACAGTGCAGAAACAACAGTAAGTATTGGCACAATGCATAATTAGGTGACACGGGTGTAGGAGGGGTGGGCCGGGAGAGCAGGTGGAGCTAACAAAGATGATAACTGGCGCCTGGCGTCCCATGCGGACACCTGCAGACACAAAGGGAGCCGCAACCAAAGGACCCGCCCTTTGCCTAAGGGGCCCTTAGCCGAGGGGGCTGCCGGGCAGGGCGGCTGCCCAGGAGGGTCAGTTTTAAAGCAGAAGGAGGTGAGGAAGGGGAGGGGTGTGTGGGCGGGCAGGGAGGCCTGAAGGGAGAGGAGTACCAGGAAGTGGCTGCAGGGGGAGGGGGCAGGGGCCAGTACAACGTGCTCGGAGAACCAACAAAACAATTATTTTTTAAATTACAAAATCAACTCACTGGAGGCCCACAGGACCTGGCAGGGCTTGGCCTGCAGTCTGGACACACAGGGCTACCGGCGACTGCTCGCACCCGCTCCACTGTTCAAAGAAGCGAGCGGGGAGAGCAGCCGTCGAGTAGTCCTGGAGGGACTAGCAAGGCACCAATCAGAAGGGGGTGGGCTGGCAGGGAGGGGGGAAGGGAGAGGAGGACCAGGAAGTGGCTGCAGGGGGAGGGGGCAGGGGCCAGTACAAACAAATTATTTTTTAAATTACAAAATCAACTCACTGGAGGCCCACGGGACCTGGCAGGGCTTGGCCTGCAGTCTGGGCACACAGGGCTACCGGCGACTGCTCGCACCCGCTCCGCTCTCGATTAATGAGAACAACCACTAACCTAAGCGCTCCGAGAGGCAGGACTCGTAGATTTTAGTCAGGTCTGGAGAGAGTCTCCTAGAGGCCAGACAGCAATGGATTGGTAGTGGGAAGCACCCCCTTTTTTTCAGGCATCTGAAACAAGAGGGAACCTCAGTCAGGGCGGAATACAAGGATGCATACTAGGCAAATCCACTATATGCTAATGTTAGGGCTTAGTTGTATACTGAAACGTTTCACCTGTGCTCAAACGGGCGGAAGTATTAAGGTGAAGCCGAGTCACCTACAGTCAAATGATATGATCGTAGTTTAAAGCACATGTAACAAGTATTAGGGTCAGTAATGAGGAAATATAAATGATGCTCTGTGCTGCCAAATGGTGTTCCAGGCATGTTTCTGCAATCGTCAAGCGATGTCATTATAGTGTAGGGGTGAAATGCTAAATTCCCTAAACCACTTACTTGTAATCTGCGAGGAGAGGTTGGAGTCGAGCAGCCCGTCACCAAGACGGATCGCTCTCATCTGTTCTGTAGTAATGGTCGCCAGGGACTCCACGCATGCGCATGGGCGCCGAGGACGCCATCGTTGTCTGGGCATCAGGCGGCTCAGTAGACAATGTTAAAGGTAACACTGCATCTAAGTGGCAGATTGAACACGGGTAAGCGAGTTGTTAGGTGGATGTAACTCCAGAGCCTCTTGTGTATGTAACCAGGGGAGGTCTGCGGTCCCTCATCTGAGATACCCATAGTCGTTTATGTCCATGCATCTGTGGTCGTCATGGAGATCATGCAGAAATACGGTATGGGCGACTAGCCGTATGTTTGTGAACAGAACATTGAGGTAAAAGAACATACACTGATCCTTGAGTGCCCTATGATCAATATTGGGCACTATGTGCTTAACAGAAAATACAAAGAGGATTTACGAGGCAAGAGGGGGGAACCATAGTTCAAAATAAACTATTGGGTGCCCCCCCTCTTGCTTAGTAAATGAGACCCGACATAGCCAGACAAGGACATGCCTTGTGCCTATCAGAAAACGGGTCACAGGGTAGGAGATGTGTAGATGACACCATTTAAAACAAATCATTTTGAGTCAGCACAAGGCCATTCCAACAAATCAGTATATGGATCATATTTTACAGTAGTAAATACATCACTGCCGGCCCATCGGCCATTCAAATTCTATGCAATCTGCCTTATTGTCGATATTAGACATATATATGCATAGTACAGCTTTTCAGGTTTTCACCAGAGCCCTGATACGTCCAGCATTAAGTATAAAACATCATAGGAAGCACATAGGGTCAAACTTACAGTTCATACCCCTAGTTCTAAGGCAGTCTAACAAGTCAATCCACACAATTTCTCTATGGAGCAGTTTCTTGTGGATATCACTCCCTCTTGGTCCAACCTTCACTTGTTCTAAAATCAAACATTTCAACCTAGCAATCGAGTGCCTAGATTCCATAAAATGCACAGATTCCGGTGACCTAAGGCTTTTCGTCCTTATGTTGGACTTATGCTCTGTCCATCTCAGTTTGGCCTTTCTCATGGTAATTCCCACATAGTAAAACCCACATGGACATTTTAGGGCATACACCACATTGGTGGAATCACAAGTGCAGGAATGTTTGAGTGAGATTGGCTTTCCTGTGTGTGGGTGTGAGATGGTATTGCCAGGTAAGATGTTACTACAATGCTGGCAATTAAAACATGGTTGTGTCCCTTTGAATGTTTTGGACGTAGGCTGGTCTTTCAAAGTTTCAGCTCTAATAAGGCTACTTCTTAGGGCCTTACTGTTTCTGTAGGCGAAGGTTGGAAGTTGTTGAAAATGTGGTTGTGTTTGGGGGTCCATTTGAAGCATTGGCCAGTTTTTTTGGATGATGTTCCTGATTTTCTTGCTTTGAGCAGAGTATGTTGTCACATAGACCATGCACTCATGTTTTGGTTGATTTTTCAAGGTTAGCAGTGTCTCTCTCTATGGTGGATACCTTTTCTTCAATTCCAGTAATTGTGGCTGGATTATATCCTCTTTCCTTAAATTGTTGACGTAATGGGCAGCTTGTCTTACATACTCAGCATCTTCTGAGAAGTTTTTCCGGTAGCGCAAGAACTGGCTCAGTGGTACATTGTCTATCGTCCGGTGGGGATGAAAACTTGTGGCTAGTAAAAGACTGTTTCTGTCCATGGCTTTCGTAAAAATCCTGGTCTCCAAGTTGTCATCTTTGACATAGACCTCAACATCTAGGAAATTGATCCTCAATTTACTTGTGAGTGTAGTGAACTTAATTTGCGGATACATGTCATTCATCATGGAAAAAAAGTTGTTCAGTTCATCATCTGGGCCAGACCAGATGGCAAAAATGTCATCAATATATCTTTTTTTAATTTTTTTTAAACATGTTTTTATTAAGAGAGCAGGACTACAACATCACAGTATATATATATGTATCAAAACGTAGTACAGAATTCTTACATCATCCGAAGATAACAGAGCATTGGGTGAAAAGGAAGCCAATATAAAAATAGTACACAATACATATCAGGGTGAAGGTATAGGCGTTCCATCAGAGTCTGAGGCCATATCACACAGGTAGAGGCGCAGCAACGTCCAAATGTCCTTGGGGCGACACGATGACGGGACCGATAACACAAAGAGTTCCTCATCATCATTCACCATACATAGGTCCTTTAGGAAAGTTGCCCTAGTATGGGCAGCAGAAGACTTCCATCATTTTAGAATACAGCGCTTGGCAACAATGCATGAAATATTAAACAATCGTCTCGTGGTTTCCTTCACCTTGCCAATGTCGCCCAGTAAATATTTCAAAGGGGACATAGTCGCCGGAATCGACGTAATATTCTCAAGAAGCTCTGCGACCTCTCCCCAAAACACCCTAATCACTGGGCACGCCCAATACATATGATAGGGCCCCGCATCGGGGGCGTCGCACTTGGGGCAAATACCTGTGCAATTGTCAACAAATTTAGCCAGCCTGGCAGGCGAATAATGAAGTTGATTTAAGACTTTAAACTGAATTAGTCAGAGCCCAGAATTCATGGAGACGGATCGAGTTAGTTGGCAGTAGCGGGCCCAACGGACCTCGTCTATCTGGGTGCCCACATCACGTTCCCAAACCTCTCTCATTGTATTACGTGAAGGGGTGCGGGTTTGCACTAAAGAATACAGTATGGAGACCCCCTTGCCATGGCTGTTTGTAGACACCATTGCCCTGATGCATTCATGTGCCTGGGGCTCTAGCGGAAATGTTGGCCATTTTGCCGAAAATGCAGCCCTCATTCGGTAGTACTCAAGGCGTTTAAGCTGTCCCCCTCCCACCGCTCCAATAAAATCTGTGAGGTTGCAGAACTCGCCATCAGGGAACATGTCCCGCAATGTGAAAAGCCTATCAGGATCCCAGGATTGCTGGAGGGCCCGATCAAACTTAGGGGAGATACTAGAGAAGTTCCAGAGGGGGACTTCCGGGTCGTACGGGGTCTCCAACCCTATTCTCTTATAGATTCTGGCCCACGCACGAGCGGTCGTGTATACCGGATCAAATGGGCAGATGTCTCCGTATCTAGGGACAAGGAGGACTGATCGTATGTCGTTTGGGCGGACCGAGCGCCTTTCAATTGATATGTGTGGGGCCGTGTCCCCAGGGTCGAAACAGTGTTTCGCAAATTGAGCCTGTGCACATAAGTAATATAGTTCAAAGTCTGGTGCAGCAATGTCGCCCTGAGCAAAAGGATTAAACCATCTTATCCCATCTCATCCTGGCTGTCTTCCCGTTCCAGATAAACGAGGAGGCGAGTGATTTGAGTTTCGAGAAAACGGGCCTACCGGGCCAAATTGGGATATTATTAAAGTAATAAAGGAGTTTGGGGAGGACCACCATCTTAAGTAACGCAACTCTACCATAGAGGGATAGTGGAAGGTTCGCCCATAGCTGGAATTTGGTCGAAAGGGTTGACAACAATTCCCCATGATTATGCGTACATAACAATTGTTTGTCTTTGGCAACCATGACCCCCAGATACTGTACCTTAGAAGGAGCGGGCCTGAACCCTTCTATTTCAGGTAGGTCTCCCGTAACGTTGGTAAGGGGAAATATTTCAGATTTTGGTACATTGATTCTGTATCCGGAGTATTGTGAAAACTCATGTATGTCTAACATAATGTGTTGTACATTTTCTATTGGGTCCCGAACATACAGCAGGGTGTCGTCTATATATAACGATATGATCTGCGGGGGACCAGTCATTCTAAGCCCTCTGTGTGAGTGGTTCTGACGTATGAATTCCGCCATAGGTTCAATGGTAAGTGCGAAAAGTATGGGTGAAAAGGGACATACCTGTCTGGTTCCCCTATGTAGGCGGAATGATGGGGAGAGAGTAGTGTTGGTTAAGACCTTAGCGGTCGGCTGTGTATATAGTAGCCGTACGCAATTAACATAGTACTGGCCGAGACCAAACCTCTCCAGCACCAAGAAGAGGTCTGACCAGGAGACGGAATCGAAAGCCTTCTCTGCATCTAGTGCGACCACGGCTGCCTTGGCATCTGGCTCTATCTGTGCCATTACGTTGAATAGGCGTCTCAGATTAAGGGATGTGAATCGGGTCAGTATGAGGCCCGCCTGGTCGGGGTGGACAAGGATCGACATGTATGGCAAGAGTCTAGTGGCCAATACCTTTGCAAAATTTTTTGCATCAGTGTTGATCAAGGACAAGGGCCTATAGGATGCCATGTCGTGTGCCGGCCTCTGGGGCTTCAGCAGGACAGTAATGATTGCTTCACGCATCGATTCCGGGAGGACCCCGAGGCTCATTGCCTCTTCCCACACTTTTAACAGTAGTGGGGCTAGTTCACTACAGAACTCTTTATATAATTCTGCAGGCAAGCCATCAGAACCAGGGGAACGGCCACACGATAATGATTTAATGGCTTCTATAATCTCCTCCACAGTAATTGGTCTGTATAAGACACTGCGAGTCTCAGGAGTGAATGTAGGAAGGTCCAGATTGTCTAGGTAACGGACCGGGTCCTCTTTGTTCTTTTTATCATGGTTGGAGTAGAGAGAGGAGTAGAACTCAGTAAAAGCGGAGTTGATGTCTTGGTCTCTATTAACCATTACCCCGGCCGGAGTTTGTATACTCGGGATCGGGTTATGTTGCCTATCAGTTTTGAGCATATTGGCCAGGAATTTTCCGGCCTTATTACTCTCTCCATAAGGTCGGGCTTTGGCCGGTGCGGCCATGTAAAGGACTTCTCTATGGGCTAGCTTGTGGAACTCTGCAAGAGTGGTATGAATTTGCAATAGGGTTTCCTTATCTTGTGTGACGCTGTATTCAGTTTGTAACAAGTCTATTTTAGCCTCAGTTATGCCAAGTTCCCTTCGCGTCGATTTCAACATACCAGTGGATTTACCCAGGATAGCTCCCCGGACCCAGGCCTTAAATGAATCCCAAAGGGTAGCATAGGTAGTGACCGAGCCCTCGTTTAGTTCTAGAAATTCCGCAATCTCTGTATGTAGTGATTCACAGATATTGGGGTCTCTTAGGATTGCAGGGGGCATTCTCCATCTCCTCGCCGGGGGGAGACATCACAAAGGTTGATGTCGAGCGTCACCGGCGAATGGTCAGAGAGGGTTCGGGGGTGTATATCACAGCTAGAGACCGCCCCGGCTAGGGATTGGCTAATAATCCAGTAGTTGATGCGCGAATGGGAATCGTGCACCGACGAGTAGAAAGTATATTTCCTCTCGTTTGGATGTAATGCACGCCATGTGTCTATCATGCCCATTTGTGCCATTAATTGTTTAACCACCAGTGCGGCTCTAGAGAGGGGTCTAGGGGTGGTAGATATGATATGATATGATAGTTTATTTATATAGCGCCTATACACAATGTGTTTCAAAGCGCTTCAAGGAGGGAGGGGACATAGGAAAAATACAGTTACATTCAGCAAAAGTCCTTGAAACAATACAGAATGTGAAAATATCTATCATAATAGGCCTGTCGACATTTCTGATAGTGCAAGGGTATAGAACAAGTAAGGCAAGAGGTGATGGAAAGGAAGGAAAACAGAGCAAGCAGTAACATTACTAAGTCTGACGACAATTTACGCAGTGCAGGTGGTAACAAGAGGCGGGGTGGGAGGGGGGGCAAGTGGACGGAGGGGGGAAGGAGAACAAGACACGCTACTGATCAAAAAGTCAGTGACAAATTGAAAAGTAGGGGAGGGGGGAGGGGGAGAACAAAAGGGGGGGGGACAGACAAGCTGCTATCAAGAGTCACGGAACAGATGATAGGAGTAAGTGCTAGGAGGCGGAAGTCTAAGAGGGGGGAGAAAAGGAGGGGGGAGTAGGAGGGAAGTTGAAGAGGATGGAAATGAGGAGGGGGTGGAGCGCAGAGCAAGGGGGGGGCAAGCAGGGTGAGGGCACACAGATACTCACGGGGGGCAAACAGAATCTCAGGGGGGGCAAACAGACACTCACGGGGGGCAGGGGGGGCACACAGATACTCACGGGGGGCCGGGGGGGAAGGGGGGCACACAGATACTCACGGGGGCAGGGGGGCACACAGATACTCACAGGGGGCAGGGGGGGCACACAGATACTCACGGGGGGCAGGGGGCACACAGATACTCACAGGGGGCAGGGGGGGCAGGGGGGGCACACAGATACTCACGGGGGGCAGGGGGGGCACGCAGATACTCATGGGGGGCAGGGGGGGCAGGGGGGCACACAGATACTCACAGGGGGCAGGGGGGGCACACAGATACTCACAGGGGGCAGGGGGGCACACAGATACTCACGGGGGGCAGGGGGGCACTACAGATAGTCACAGGGGGCAGGGGGGGCACACAGATACTCACGGGGGGCAGGGGGGCACTACAGATAGTCACGGGGCAGGGGGGGCACACAGATACTCACGGGGGCAGGGGGGCACACAGATACTCACGGGGGGCAGGGGAGGCACACAGATACTCACGCATGGAGGGGCCGGCGATCCGGCGTACCGCGGTGGACAGCGGTAGACAGGGCCTTAGGAGTGGGCCTTGTGAGGAGGGCCGGCCAAGCCTGCCGGCCTTCCCATTGGGCAAGATGTAGGCGCCCATAGCCAATCCCGTACCCCCAGCAGCAGTGTGCTCAGCACTCCGGTGCAGGCACAGTGAAACGGCCATCTTTGAATGGCGATTTTACAAACGAAAAGGCATGGTGCAATGCAAGGTGGCACACAACGGAGCGGTATTGAGGCTCCAAAATGTCAGTACATTCATGCGGATGATGTGCTAAACAAGCAAAGATATTAAAATGTTCATCCATGTTGATGCGCCGATGCGCGCCTCTCGTGGGAGCCCAATAGAGTGGGGCTTACCTTAGCACCAGAGTCCGACACGTGCGAGCAGGCAGCACGTAGAATGCAGGGGGGGAAGAGGACCGATCTAGCGATTGATCAAGTATCATGTTGAAGTCACCACCCCAAAGCATTTGTGTCTCCCCAGATGCAGAAAGCATATCCAATATTGTACAATAAAACTGAGGATCATCCAAATTTGGTCCAAATGTATTAATCAGGATTGTTTGGACCCCCGCTAATTCCCCCCACACCAGTGCATATCTGCCAAGCGGGTCTATTTTACTCGAGTGATATTTAAAACACAGCTTGGGGTGTATAAGAGTCAACACCCCTCTGGATTGTGCCAAATATTCTGTGTAGTACCTGTGCGGACCCCACCTCGGCAGAAATTTAGTATTGACCGGCCCAAGTGCATGTGTCTCTTGTAAAAAAAGGATGCCAGGGTTGTGACGAGTAATATATGCTGCGATCTTCCTCGCTTTAATCAGGTTATTTAACCCCCGAATATTCCAGGAGAAGAGTTTAATACACGAGCCCCTATTGGCCTGTGTCATAGTTGTACCTTAGTATACACATCTGTCCACAGCCCTGCCCCTGTCGCAAGAGGTATGGGCATCCTGTTGCAATCTCGCTCTCTGATTTTAACATTATAACGACTTGGAACATTAACTCCCCCAACAAGCCCGGCCAATCACCTGGCAGGGCCATAACCCAACTCAACCCCCAACCCCCACCCGCATCATCAACCCCAACAAGATGATGTATCCCTTGAGCCATAACCTGGAAGCACTCCTCGGGGTATGAACTGCACTCGCGTGGCCACCGTCCCAGAAGGCATATACGGCTCTACTTCAACAAGTAATAGCAATCAGGGCCGCCCTATCGCCCTCAATTTAAAGCTATGTGTCTGTGCAGCGAGCACGGCATGGAGTCAACCAGCGGGGTCATCGGGTTCTACTGCATCGTGAGGCGGTAGATTCTGGTTCCTGGCTCGATCCCGAGCCGGCAGAGGGATGGAGGCCTCGACATACAGCATGGCTTCAGCAGGAGTTTCAAAGAAATAAGCCCGGCCCCATGCTGGATCCTCATTTTCGCTGGGTAGACAAGTGAGTATGGGACCTGGCGGAGTCTCAGTTGCCTCTTAACAGGTTCGTAAGATCTTCTCAATGACTGGACATTAGTGGAGAAATCCGGGTATAGGGCTTATACTGGGCTCGCACCTGGTCACAGAGCGCTCATGGATGGCAACACCAGCGCATATGGAACGGTCAAGGAGGTTGAACGGTGTCAGGTGCAGTCAAGAAATGAGCGGATATGCCAGTATTCAAAGTCAAGGGGGTGCGATTACAGTGGTCCAGGCAAGGGGGGTCACGTGCACGGGTGGGGGACCGGGTTCTCAAAGGCCAGACAGCGCCCCCTCACATAGGCCACCAAGATTGGCCACACACAGCAATCCGGCCCAGCCGGAGGGCAACACTATGGAGCAGGGCAGCAATCAGGGGGTCCAGTAGCGACCGTGCGGGCGCCTCCCTCGTCCGGTATACAGCCACACACGACCCTGTTCGGGGACCGTGTTGTCCGCCTGCTGCACAGCTTGGGAAACCCCCAGTGCTACCCTCAGGAGGCAGCTATAGGGTGTGCAACCCAGTCCGGCGGCCCCAACTGCCTTCCCTCTCTGCCACAAAAGTCGCTGCCCAAGGGGGGCCGTATATAGCAAAAGTGTTGTTTCCTTAGCTGACCCCTTAAGTGGTATTCCCCTTCTGTGCGTGTTATCCCTCCTGATCTAGCTCGTCCTCCTCACCGCCAGATACGTGATGGACAGGGCCCAAGGAGAAACTGGATACCTCCCGCGACGTCGATCGACTAGTGGATGGCGACCCCTGGAGTCTCAGTTGCCTCTTAACAGGTTCGTAAGATCTTCTCAATGACTGGACATTAGTGAAGAAATCCGGGTATATATGTATCCTATTGTTTTCGTAATGCAAGGCGCCCTTCTCCCTGGATATTCGCAGGATAGCGTCTCTGTCCCTATAATTGAGGAGACGGGCAATTATTGTGTGGGGCGGTGCCCCAGGTCTAGGCGGGTGTGTCGAGGTACGATGAGCATGCTCTACAAGGAAGTGGTCTGAGAAGGAGTCCGGACCCAGGAGATCTTTCAAAAGAGCTTCCACCTGGCGGTCCATGGATCCCCTACCAAAGGTTTCAGCCACCCCAACCAGGCGAATGTTGTTCCTCCTGGAACGGGATTCAAGGTCTTCGCACTTGTCAAGGGTTTTCCGGAGGTCGCCCTTCAGTTGGGCTATATTGCGGCCATGTTGCAATATCGAGTCTTCATTGACACCAATCCTGCTCTCGGCCTCAGTGATACGCGTGCTTTCTTTGTCTACCCTCACCTTCAAGGAGCTAATTGTTGCCCCAATGTCGTCCAATTTAGTGTTCACCGCCAGGAAGCCGTTCTGAACCATTGCCATTAGCCAGTCTACCCTTTCATCCATCGGTAAATCCGGTTGACTATCCGTTTGCTGTGACGGAGGTGCTGAGGACTCCCCGGGCTGGGAACTGGTAAAGGAGTCCATTGGGCCCGTTTTCTTGGAGCGCGCCCCTTTCTGCTCGTGGCGGCCCATATGCAGAGTCGAGTGGCCTGTGTCCTCCCACCTCCTCCAGTATTCTTGTAACGATTTGTTTGTTGGAACTCTATATAGGGTTTATACTGGGCTCGCACCTGGTCACGGAGCGCTCATGGATGGCAACACCAGCGCATATAGAATGGTCAAGAAGGTTGAACGGTGTCAGGTACAGTCAAGAAATGAGCAGGATATGCCAGTATTCAAAGTCAAGGGGGTGCAATTACAGTGGTCCAGGCAAGGGGGGTCGCGTGCACGGGTGGGGGACCGGGTTCTCAAAGGCCAGACAGCGCCCCCTCACATAGGCCACCAAGATTGGCCACACACAGCAGTCCGGCCCAGCCGGAGGGCAACACTATGGAGCAGGGCAGCAATCAGGGGGTCCAGTAGCGACTGTGCGGGCACCTCCCTCGTCTGGTATACAGCCACACACGACCCCGTTCGGGGACTGTGTTGTCCGCCTGCTGCACAGCTTGGGAAACCCCCGGTGCTACCCTCAGGGGGCAGCTATAGGGTGTGCAACCCAGTCCGGCGGCCCCAACTGCCTTCCCTCTCTGCCACAAAAGTCGCTGCCCAAGGGGGGCCGTATATAGCAAAAGTGTTGTTTCCTTAGCTGACCCCTTAAGTGGTATTCCCCTTCCATGCGTGTTATCCCTCCTGATCTAGCTCGTCCTCCTCACTGCCAGATACGTGATGGACAGGGCCCAAGGAGAAACTGGATACCTCCCGTGATGTCGATCGACTAGTGGATGGCGACCTCCGGTTCGTCAGGGCCGCCGAAGGTGGTCACACAGCAGGACCGAAGGCCAAGCCGTGCTGCGCGTTCCGCGGGACGAGGCCCACCTCGACCTCAACGGCCGCCAAAGGGTCTCCCGCAGCCGCCGCACCGCAGCGCGCGAAGCCGCGAGTCACCGCCAATGAGGTGTCTCGGCACACGGGCCGATGACCCCGGTGCCCAGCTGTGTCCTTCAAGATCTCGGTGTTCCGGCAGTTCGGAGGCAGCAGCACTCCGCCTCCTCCCCGGGGACCAGCCAGAGCGCAGGACTCTCAGCTCGGCCCGGCCCCTCCCCCAGCGGCTCCAAGGAGTGAGGGCCCGGATCTCGTAGGCGGCCCACGTCTCAGCCCCAGAATGCGGGATCTTCCAGACGGCAGAACCTCAGAACGGTCCGCCGTAGCAGCCCCAAAGTTGCACAGCAGCCGCCCGCAGTTATTTGCCGCTGATCGCTGTGTTTTTCTCGATCCATGGGCGGTCCTGAAGGAGGATAGTTTCAGAATAGGATTAATACAAGCCGGAGCTCTGGGACTATGCGACCATCTTAGATGTGCGCAACAGCACCCCCATGTCATCAATATATCTGACAAAGAGGGTCAGGTGGCGTGACCATCTTGGGGCTGTCAGAACATGTTCCGATTCTAGGTAATACATATACGTATTTGCGTATGCTGGTGCAATAGCGGCACCCATACTGGTCCCCTAGAGTTGTAAATAAAAGTTATCCTGGAAGCTGAAGAAATTATTCATCAGCACTACTTCAAGTAGTGTCAGTACAAAAAGTTTATCGCCCTGGCAATTATCTGACTTAAGTAGCAGCCATTCCACGGCCTCCAGCCCGGCCTCATGTGCAATATTAGTGTACAGGGATGTGACGTCCATAGTGAAGAGTGTGTCTCTTTCTCTGACAAATTCAGTTTCCTTTAATTTGTTAAAAAAATGCGTGGTATCTTTGACATACTTCTCAGTTTCTTGTATGAGTGGTTGTAGGATTTGGTCCAAATATTTAGCGAGGGGTTCCAGCAAGCTGCCAGTTGCCGCTATGATGGGTCGTCCTGGTGGGTCAATTAACCTTTTGTGGATTTTGGGCAAAATGTACATAACTGGTGTGATGGGATGAGTCTTCTCTAGAAATCTCAGTGTTTTTTCTGTGATTACTTCTCTATTTTCAGCCCCATGTAGAATTTCTTTGATGAGGGTTCTCACTTGTTCTGTGGGGTTGTAATCAATTTGCTGGTAGGTCCCAAGGTCAGCTAATTGGCGCTCCACTTCAGCTATGTACTTAGTCTTATCCATCAGGACGAGTGCACCGCCCTTGTCAGCCGGTTTGAATTTAATCTTGTTGTCCAACAGATTTCTGAGTGTCTGGCGTTCGCTGCCGTGAAGTTTCCCTGACCTTTGGGCTTGTATGGAAGTTTCTTGAATTGGTCAAGCACTGTTTTTTCAAAAACTGCCAGAACGTGGTTATTGACAGGGGGATTGAATACGCTTTTGGGTGCCAATTCCAAGAATTCATAGGGTTCTTTGATGTATTCTTCCTCTTCAAGAGAGTCAAAAAAAGACGTTAATTTACAGTTTTCTCATAAATTTGAAGAAGTCGATTTTCTCTCTCAGCAGGTTGGTATTATATTGAGGTACAAAGGAGATGACCTTGCGTAAAACTTATAGCTCTAATCTGGAGAGTTGGTAAGATGAAATATTCACTACTATGTCCTGTTCCCCGTTTGTTTCTTCCTCTCTGATTTTTTCTTCCCTTGTCCTCGTCTGGTAGGTCTTTTTTCTAAAAAAGGAACTGTACCAGGTGCGCTCTTCATCAGTACTACTTTAAGTAGTGTCAGTACAAAAAGTTTATCGCCCTGGCAATTATCTGACTTAAGTAGCAGCCATTACACGGCCTCCAGCCCGGCCTCATGTGCAATATTGAGGTACAAAGGAGATGACCTTGCGTAAAACTTATAGCTCTAATCTGGAGAGTTGGTAAGATGAAATATTCACTACTATGTCCTGTTCCCCGTTTGTTTCTTCCTCTCTGATTTTTTCTTCCCTTGTCCTCGTCTGGTAGGTCTTTTTTCTAAAAAAGGAACTGTACCAGGTGCGCTCATTTCCGCTGCTGAGGTCGAGGGTGCTGCCGTTGCTGGGTCTGCAGACGTCTCAAGTTTCGTGCTTGATGCTTCAGAAGATGTTGCATCAATGTTTTGGGGTCCGGTCCTTGGGGTACGTGGCTGAGATGGTCTGGATGTCCGTTGGCTGTAATATTCTTGCCAAGTATACACTATGTCAAGTTTGTAGTCTTGGGTGTCTTGCCTAAATTTTCTTATCTTCTTCGTTTCCAATTCCTGTTTATACTTCGCTAGTTTTTCGTTCGTATCTTCCAGAATTTGTTTAAGTTGATCCGCTGTTAAGCTCTTGCTCAAATTGCTTTTGATGGTATCAATTTCCTCATCGAGTGTTGTTAAGTTATGTGACAATTCCTCACTCGTTAGGAGGATGCAGTCGAGGGAATATTTGTTCAATATCTTTCGCCATCTCTTCACGAAATCAGGATTCTCTTTGCAGAGAGTGGGTTCTAAATTCACTCTTAATCCTCGGGGAATCCTCTGTGCCTTATAATAGTGTGACAGTGTAGTTGCATGTAATTTGAGGTTGATTTCTCTCCGTATTTTCCACTCCAATTGTTTAATAAGTGCTTCCGGTTTATCCGAAGAGATCAACTCATCTCCTGTTGTTTTGATGAGGCCTAATATCCTCTTAGCTTCTTCTTCACTAAATCCAAATGATTCCGCTCTGTTGCTAGTTGTTGCATCTATTTACGTGAAAGACATCATCCAGTGATGGGTGGTGCCAATCAATGTTATTTGAGATAGAAAAAGAATTAAATGGTTTGTGTGCACTCCCTGGCTGTGGCCAAGTAAAGAACAGTAGAAGAGATGATGGGTGGGAGGCACAACTTTAAATGTCAAAAGTATGTGTTTTTAAAAATAATTAGTGGTGTAAGAAATGATATATGTAATTAAGTAGAAAAAAATCAGGTGCAGCTGGGAAGATCTCGAGGCCACTCGGGATCCAAAATAAAGAGACACAAAACACACACTGGACGTTGCCGACCAGTAACCCAAAGCTGCACTCCCAACGGGATGAAATCCCAGGTATAATATCACAACTAAAGAGGGTTGATCAGCTCCTCCATGGAGTCAATCATCCCCGATAGTTGAAGGGGTTAAATTGTAATCTTATCACAGGCAATGTATACTTATACTTTCGTTGTGTTCACAATATCATAACTATTAAAATATTTCAATATCCCTGTCTGCCTGCGGGAATGTAGTAAGGAAAAGACCAAACTGACTCGAGACAGGTTGAACAGGTAAAAAACAATTATTTATATAACAAAGTAACAAAGTCGCACTGTTAACCCCACAGTGTGGTATGTAAATAATACAAATTGTCAAAAAACAGCGTTTCAAACAACAGTAGTACGATTGAGCTGCAACAACGCTCAGGTAAACCAAAAAGAATCAAAAAGAATATACAAAGTTGTGTCACGATTCCATCATTGATCATAACTCTTGAAATTTCAACATAGGAAAACACTCCTAGGTGATGATTGATCCCAACGCGTTTCAGATTAAACTAATCCATCTTCAGGGCAGGATGTGTTAAGCTTTCGTACTGTGTTCATGATAAATTCTCTTGGTGAGTCCTAAGAATAATTGGAATATACTAATTAGAAATCCGTGAGTGTTACGGAAAGTAGTTCAAATCAAAAGATTAATGAGAACAACCACTAACCTACGTGGTCCGAGAGGCAGGACTCATAGATTTTAGTCAGGTCAAGGAGAGAGTCTCCTAGAGGCCAGACAGCAATGGATTGGTAGCGGGAAGCATCCCCCTTTTTTTTCAGGCATCCGAAACAAGAGGGAACCTCAGTCAGGGCAGAATACAAGGAGGCATACTAGGCAAATCCACTATATGCTAATGTTAGGGCTTAGTTGTATACTGAAACGTTTCAACCATGCTCAAACGGGCGGAAGTATTAAGGTGAAGCCGAGTCACCTACAGTCAACTGATATGATCGTAGTTTAAAGCACATGTAACAAGTATTAGGGTCAGTAATGAGGAAATATAAATGATGCCCTGTGCGGCCAAATGGTGTTCCAGGCATGTTTCTGCAATCGTCAAGCGATGTCATTATAGTGTAGGGGCGAAATGCTAAGTTCCCTAAACCACTTACTTGTAATCTGCGAGGAGAGGTTGGAGTCGAGTAGCCCGTCGCCAAGAAGGATCTCTCTCATCTGTTCTGTAGTAATGGTCGCCAGGGACACCACGCATGCGCGTGGGCACCGAGGACACCATCTTTGCGTGGGCATGCTTGCATTGCTATGCCATGAGCAACAACTACAACAGGCACTACAGAGGAGAAGCAGGAGGAGTAGGAGGGTGTGACAGGCGGAAGCAGCAAGTCCCACCAGTGCAGCCAGTGGTACCACACAGGAAGCCACCAGCATTCCCTCGTATCAGAGCCAGTCCTTTCAAACTAACTCCTGTGCAGATCCACACCCTGTACCGCCTGGACCGGGACACCATCACCACCATTGTGGACATGATACACAACGACATTGTCAGCCTGATTGAAATCCGCACTGCCATCCCCCCTCTACTGAAAGTAGTGTCTGTGCTCCACTTCCTGGCCACAAGCACCTACCAGCACACAGTGGGGCAGATGCATGGCATATCACAACCTTTTTTTCACGCATACTGAACCAAGTGCTGGATGCCCTCCTGAAGCCCGCAAGCGACTACATATCCCTACCACAGGCTGCCCCGGAGATCTTTGACACTAAAATTGACTTCCATGCACTAGCAGGCATGCCAAATTGTATTGGTGCCCCCCAGCAAGTTCATCACACATTGTTGTGCCCGATATCCCGGATGAACTCATGATTTAATGCGGAACTCCACAATACCACGCTACAAGGAGCGACATGCTGGACGACGTGCCTGGCTGCTTTGTATGTTGCATGACAGGCACATGGCAGTGTAATGGGGAGGGGGAGAGATGCACACACCACCTGGGTGAGATTGGGGTGGTGACTGGGCAATGCCCATACTGCAAAACACTGTGCCCAAAGACATCCCAACCTGAACATGACACCTAAACGTCATAGTGACGGTTCTGGTATTGCCAGGCACGGTATTGCCGGTCTTGTTATTTAGGGGTGAACAGAGGCGGAGGAGGTGTCAGCGCATTACATGATGCCGCTAACGGGGTTTTGCGGGGTCGTTTACGGCATGCCGGTACGCACTTTGCTGGCATGCCGGTACACGCGTGCATGTATTCTCATAATCGGGCGCTGTTAGCGACGTTAGTGCTACTCGGACACGGTATTCCATGCCTCCATGCCGGTAAGGATCGGTTTTTACCACGATTCTCGTAATGAGGCCCAATGACTATGTTTCTGCCTTATTGGAATCCATAATTTTACCAAAACAAATGGTAATTGCTAAGTGTGCAACCTACCAACCCATTTGTAATGAGGAGTTCCAAGGAAATGCTTTAGCAGCTGTTTCTGACTCCCAATGTATACTACTGCAAACAAGTCAGGTGCAGACCTTACAAATCTTCTCTTTACAAGAACTAGCTATTATACAGGACGCTGTTCGAAAATCAGAAGAGAATTCTTGGTCTAAGATGGGACATCAGTGACACCCCGATAATCTTTGTCAGGATCAAAATGGTTGCCTAGTTGCGCCAAAAATGCCCAGTTTACTGCTAAGGTGATAAAGGAACTGTGCGCAGCCCTTCAAATACAACCGACGGCAAAAATAGATTGGACAGGCTATGTGCTGAGACAGGTCTTAAATTGGCAGATACCCCATTAATGGTACTTTTATACATTCAGAGTACAATTAACTGGAGCAATGGTCTCAGGCCACACAAAGTCTCAATGGGCCATCCAATGCCTCTTCCCTTACCACCATTGACTGCATCAAATATGAAGGTTCATGTGACTTGACGATATGATGCTGGCATAAAACAAACTAACCAACGCTATTAGGTCCATGCATTCACAGGTCAAAACAGAAATACAGAAAGGAATGCAGCAGGTGTGGCCCTCACTGGAGATATTTTTTTATTTTTTTTTAAAAATTTTTTTATTTTTGGCAATGGTTTACAGCAAACACATACATCGGAGCATAAGATACAGTCGGCACACTTACATGACAGAGTTCATATAAGGCAAGGCAATATAATTTCCACAAGAGAAACTGCTATCTATAACACATCTGGACATTCCAGATTACACTTGCGGGACCTTGGGTGACGACGTCCTGGATGCCATCTCAGCTTGATTAATAAGGTAAATATTGAAAGCCGACCATACGTTCTTGGGGTGGGAGTGCATTGGAAGCATGTTAATGTATTCTTCTTCACAGGTCTGGGACCAGGATGAGTGGGTTAATCCACTTTTGAACGGTTGGAGGCGATGGGCTCTTCCAGCTTTTAAGTACACATTTCTTAGCCACCATGCAACTTATATTCAAAAATTTAGCCATCTTTCTGGTGTCATCTGTACTCCATATTCCAAATAGGATCCCCAGCAGGCCAGGATCAACCACAGCACCAATGATGTCTCATCCCAGAAGTCACCCAGCACGCGGCATATCTAGAACATGTGCAAGTGGTCAGCCCCCTCCGTTTGACAATGAGCACAAGTGTGTACACTATTCCGGGTAAACTTAGCAATTCTATGGGGAGTGTAGTATAATCTATTCAACAATTTATATTGCCTACATCTGAAATGAAAAGTGAGGGATACCATGTTTGTGTGCAAGCACATCTTTTTCCATAATTTGTCTGAGATCTCGAGGCCCAGTTCGTCTGCCCATTCGTTTCAAGCTTTAGAGGACTGGTCTGGGGCCTTTGCCAACAGCATATTATATAAGGAGGATACCACACCATGGGCACCACTCGAGTTGGCTATGTAGACGACCTCTGGAGCGTCAGGAGGTTCATCTGGGAAAGAGGGCCACCTGGCACGGAAGGCAGCACAGAGCCTATAGTACTGCAGCACCTCCAGCGCAGACCCAGAATGACCCTGCCTCCATGTCTGTGAAGTAATAAATTTACCATTGGGGAAGAGATCAGTCAGTGCCCGGTACCCCAGAGCCACCCAATGCTGAGCTAAGAGTTTATCGTGTGTGGATTCAAGCACAGGGAATCCCCAGATAGGGAGTCATTTGCAGCAGGGGCACGATTCTAATGGGCGTAAAAGTCAGCCCCATTCCCGTAGGGCAGTCACCATGGGATCGGATGGGGAATCAGGCACATAATCCCGACAATATATTAGGGTCAGCCGCTGCCAGTGTTTCTTACTTAACATACGGTCAAGTCAGTGGACTTGGGTACCAATATGTGGCATACTGGGCTTATGCAGCTGTCCGATACAGTGTTAAGTTAGGGGCAGCGAATCCCCCTCTCTCATATGGGAGAGACATATCCAGCCATTTCTACTGAACCACGCCGGCATGCCATAAGAACTGTGCACACAATTTGTGTAGCCTCTCGAAGTATTGTTTACCTGGCTAGATAGGTACGTTCCCAAAGATATAAAGTAGTTTAGGGACCAAAATCATCTTAATTAGGGAGAGCTTTCCAGCAAGTGATAGCGGGAGAGGGTGCCACCTCGTCATTTTTTGACTCAACCTGTTGTGCGACGGAAGTGTAGGGTCGATTTGGATAGGGACACCCTGACTCCCAAATACCTGATTCCCCCCCGGGGACGAGCGAAGTGGGTACTCTGATACAGGTTGCTGGGTTGTGTTAGTGAGCGGGAATATCTCCGATTTACCGAGTAGTTGATCGTGAAGCCTGAGAAGGTGCCAATACGCGTGACATCCCATAGGATAGGGTCCAGGTGGGTAGCGGGATTTCTAATGTACAATAACACATCATCAGCATATATAGATATTATTTCCGGGGTGTCTTTCAAACGTATTCCTCTATGGACATGGCATGCTCTGATATAGTCCGCCATCGGTTCGATAACCAATGCAAAGAGGATCAGGGAGAACGGGCAGCCTTGTCGGGTGCCCCTGAAGAGCATGAATAATGTAGATGTTAGGGAATTAACCCGGACCCTAGTCGCAGGAGCCGTATATAACAATTTGATATATCCAATCATTTTAGGGCCAACCCCCATCGTTTCCAGGACCAACCACATATACTGCCATGAGACCATCTCAAAATCCTTTTGGGCATCCAGTGTAACCGCTACAGCGTTCGAGTTCTGGTCAATTCTAGACATAACATTAAAAAGTTGCTGGATATTGTGGGAAGCATATCTTCCAGGTACAAAGCCTCCCTGGTCATCATACACCAAATGTGTCATAATCGGGAGAAAACAGTTTGCTATTACCTTTGCGAATATCTTGGTATCAATATTCATAAGTGAGAGGGGCCTGTACGAGCCACATTCGTTGCCAGGTTTATCAGGCTTAAGTAATACCGTTATGACAGCTTCGCGCAGGAAAGGAGGGAGGATATATATTTTTATTTTTTTATTTTATTGAAAAACTAGTTTTAACATACTGAGAAAACTTTTGTTTCAAGACATTGTCACATCATTTCTATACAGCAGGCACCATCGAATGCTGGCATCTCTATGAGCTACTGAAACTACACGACAGAGTTTTTTTGTAGTCGAATGGAAACTTTAGAAGTGCTGTTAGATAGTTTACAATAGCACATACATGTTTATTGTTTTGTCCAGAGGAAATCAAAAGCCACCATGTCGCCATGTCCCCATCCAAGGGGACGAATTCGCCTAAATAGGCAGAGCGAAGGTCACATAACGCTGGGCAATTCAGAATTAAATGCTTCAGTGATTGCACTGAAGCAGCACAGAAGCGACATAGATTATTGTTTACAGTGGGATGTTTCCTTTGGAGTAGAATTTTCTTCGAGTTCAAAGTGTTTAAACGGAAACGTAGGAATTGTTCACGATAAAAGCGGGTATAGCATTGAGTCAGATATTGGGCTTGGCAGTTAAGTTTTTTTGTACATTGCCTAGCCATTTAGAGGTTGCCATTGTTGTCCGTTTTTCAACATTGACGATCCATGACCATGCTTCAAATTTTCTTTTTGCAAGTTTGGGATGAGAAAATAGATCGAAATTATTGATTTCTGCGGCCACGATCCAATCTTGAACTTTTTTTGCCATTGATCTAACATGCAACCTGAGCTTATATCACTATTGAGAGTGAAAATTTTGTAGGCTGGCGCCCCACTCACGTCTTTTATTTTCCGCCACAGCAGGATGGACTTCCAAATCATATGGGTGAAGAGAGAGTTTAGCGATAGTTTGTGGCGTATCAGAATAATTGGAATACAGTCCGGAAGATTCAGAACACGTCTCCAGAAAAGCCCCTCTAGTTGGTTCCATTTTTGCTCACTAATGTTCCAGCCGGCTTCTGCGCCGAATGTTAAAATAGGAACTACCTTTTGAAGGTAGAACGTGAGTACTGGAGTTAGCGAAAATGTTCCAAAGTTATTATTAAGCTTTGCCGCTTGGAGCGCCAATCTTGCTGCTTTCAGTTTTAGAACATTTAGCCACTGCTCTTCACATAGTGAATTGTTGAATTGGACACCCAGATAAGGGATCGAATTGATTGAAGATAGTCGCTGGCCGCCGACGGCCCAAATAAATGCACAATCTTTTTTGCTAGTTTTAGACCCTATTGAAAGGATTTTCGTTTTGTCTGGATTGATTACTAGTTCATTAATAGTTAGGTAATCAAAAAGACAATTTAAGAGCCGTTGTAGGCCGATCTGTGTTTTATCGATCAATACCCGATCATCTGCATATGCAATGTAGCGCACTGGAGACATGTTTACTCTCGGGGGAAAACAGTGTGCCTGTTCGAGATGATTCGGGAGATCTGCCAGAAACAATTTAAACAAGTCGGCGGCAAGCGGACAACCTTGCTTCACTCCTCTTGTTGTGGAGATGCTGTCAGATAAGTCTCCGTTCTTGTTAAGGCGTACGCGAAATGAAGTATTCGCATGAAGGGCCATTATTGGGGTGAGAATATTTGCAGGACAATTCAATTTAATTAATTTTGTCCAAAGCAGTTCACGATTAATGCCATCAAACGCTTGCTTCATATCAATGAAGGCTAGATGTAATTTGGTTTTTTGTTTTAGGGCATCAAGTTTCAGAGCTGTTAATATAGAGAGATTTACGTCCACTCCAGTACCCTTGGAGAACCCTGTTTGGTGGACATCAAGAATTCCTGCTTTTTTTGCCCAAGCTGCCAGTTTCACTCTCAGATTGGATCCAAAAAGTTTGCCAATGCAATCTAGGAGGGCAATGGGCCTATAGTTTTCGGGAGCATCCCAACTGCCCTTCTTGTGAATCGGGATCACAATTGCTGTGAGCCAAGACTCCGGCAAACTGCGTGCGCTGGCAATATTTTGAAAAAGGAGCTCAATGAAAGGGGCCCAGATTTGTGGATTTTTTTTTTAGCATCACGTTGCTAATCATATCTGGACCAGCTGCTCACGAGTTTTTAAGCATCTTGATGGCGTCCACAATTTCAATATGCAACATTTCTACATCCCATGGCACTTGGTTTACTTCAGGAGGTAACATATGGACCTTAAGCTGACTGTTGAAAACTGCTGTGAAGTCCTTACACCAGATATCACCAGGAATCGTATTCTGCGTTAGGTTTGTACTTATGGATGGACCCATATTCAAGATTTTCCAAGTATCTCATGTGTTCTTGGTGATCAGCAGCTTCATCATGAGTTCAGCACGATCTTGCTCGACGATGAGTCTCTGGGATCTAGACCAATTTCTATAGATTGCTCTTCGTGTTTTGACTTGATTGCGCACGATTTTCCAGGCGACGTTTTTTTGTTTTTTTAAACGGCGGATGTCACTTCTTAGCTCTTTTTTTTTTTACATCCATCACTTTGCTGAACCAATGATTGTGATTTGTAAGCTGGCTGGGTACCATGTTTTTTGTTGTCTTATGTATTGATAAGAGCGGCGTATAGTCGACACCAATTGGCAGATTTATCAGATTTTCCGTTAAAGAGCATATCTTCTTAATGCTCAATCTTAAGCGATTGACACTTGGGTGTGCCTCTACTGGCGCCGAGTATCATAGTACAAAGTTGGGCGATGGCAGTAGGCAATCTAGTTTTAATACCCTGTGATCACTCTTTGTCGAAATTATTGAGTGAAGAGCGCTGGTCTTCTCTTCAAAATTCCTGGACACCCAGAAGTAATCTATGATACTGTGAGTTGAATTGCGATGCCATGTCGGTTGAGCCAGCATGTCACCTCGCACCCTACCATTCAACATCACACAGTTGTGCGTCTCCATTAGATTTGACCAACATTGCTCTTTCGCCCCTAGTTCATCGTGGGCAAGTTGGCAATAGATGTTGGAGTGTGGATCACACTTAAACCAAGACCCGTTTAAGTCTCCATAGCAGATGATTGACAGGTTGTGATATTTCAGCATTGCATCATACATTAAGGCGCTAATCGCTGAGATGAAGACAGATTACTGTATTTTGGCTGGGTTCCAATAACAATTTATCAATAGCAGAGAAAGGATAGATTTTTGGAGTGATTCAGTGCAGACCTCTAATAATTTGGGGGCAAGTATCGCCACATGTTCCTGGTAGAATTTGGGAGTGAGTCCAGCCAGCCCAGGGGCCTTGCCATTCGGGAAGTCTGTGATGGCCTTAACAATCTCCACCAACAAGATGGGGGAGTCGAGTTGATCCTTGGTTGAATGGGAGATGCATGTCAAAGGGATCTGATCAAGGAGGTATCGTATGTGTTGCTCACTGTGTTCTTGAGGTGATGCATAAAGGTTAGTGTAAAACTAGGTAAAGACCTCTAATATCTGCTGGTCTGACCATTGTGGTATGCCCTGCATATCCTTGATGCACTCAATCTGGGCCTGACCCTGTGCAGCCTGTGGGCGACTGAAATAGCGAATCTCCCGCGTGCCATGCGATTCCAAAACCTCAAGTTCTTCCCTTAACTGTGCAAGTTTGGCAGGGTCGGCAGCTGTCGCGCAGTCCAGTTCCAACTCCTGTAGCCTGGGCTCAGAGGGGTATAGTTCATTTCGTATTGCTTTCAGTACTCCTGCCTTCCTCGAGATGGACATCCCCCTGATGTACACTTTAAAGGCTTACCATCTGACCCCCACTTTTGTGGCATAGGGATGTAACGGTATAACGGTATACTGTTAAAGATACCGTGAACAGCTTAAAGATACCGTGAACAGCTTAATTGAACAATAATAACCGTCACATTGTTTATACCGGTATACCGGTCATACTGTTAAGTGTGCTTTTCAATCTGATTTGGAAAGTCTGCAGTAAGCAAGCGCTGCGCAGTCTTGGTCTTGCACTGTTGGATGTGCCGTCTGACAAGGGGGCCTTGTTTGGCAGACAAGAGCATAGGGAAAGCGATGCCACATTAGTAAATGGAGCTTTGCTGCTGTGACCACTCTTTGTCTGTGATCAGTAGAGTCGGGTCAAAGATCAGCCAACTTTGCACAAATTGTGTTGAAAGCTACCCAGTGCCTGAACCTTTGTGTTCCCCATGAAAAGCTGGTAACGATGAGCTGACTGACTGGCTCTATACGCATACCTGAGACTCCAGTTCACAGACTCCGCCAGACCTGGATTTCATCGGCAAACTAGAACAAAGTTATTTTGTTTCAGGCATTATTTATTTTAAAGGCAGCATACAGATTTTAAAAATGTTCACACAGTCATGCTGCTCCGCGCTACAGGTCAGATCTTCTATGGTGATTGTCCCGATTTTCAATTTGCAATTAGCAAGACCACAGGGCCATCACGAGGGTGAGCTGAGGGCCTGAACTGAAAGTGATCATTTTATTTTTCCTTTTGTTCGTATGTAAACAAATGTAATAAAACGTTCATTGACTTGCAAAACAGTGGAGCCAGGAGCACTTTGCTTAGCAACCACTCAGCCAGCAGGAGCAGAAATGTATCGATTCAGCCTGGCCCGGCATCATGTGCCATTAGTTTAGTAAGTTAAGGTCCTACTGCACTGAGCAAACACACATTGGAACAGCTCTTGCAATGGCTGTGCTAATTATAAAAAAAGGAAGGCCAGTGAAGTCATGCATATAGAATTACTCTCCCTAAGGTTTAGATTCAAAGAACTTAAGTTTCTTATGGTCATGGATCGGATAGCCATCCAGTTCTGTTTTAACTTAGAATTCTGGGATTTGTAGTTTTCCCACCAATTTGAAAGATGGGGAACTACACATCCCATAATTCAAAGGGGGAATTAACTGCATACCCTTCTGATGCATGTCCACAAACACCTTTAGCTCTGTAGACCAGACATGGACTGGCCTTCAGGGCAATAGGCCCATGGCCGAACCAAAAACGTGAAATGCTATTGTGGGCCAGTTTTTTGGATAAAAGTGGGGCACTTTTTTGGCCAAAGTGGGCCAGTTTGATGAGTGACTTCACTATGCGGCTAATAGTTTTGACCACTGTTGCTGAATAAATATTCTTTTAAATGTACAATTTACATCACATTTTATCAAAATTCTCCCCTTTGGGTACTATTCGAAAAGGAATGAATTCCCATTTGCAACTGTGGGACAATTTTATGTTGGTGCCCGAGACAATTTTATGCCCTAGTCTGACCCTGCTGTAGACTGTGTCAACACTAGGCCTATCAGTGCTTTCTACTAGTAAATAAACTGCCCCCCCCCCGTCCTCTGCGTAGATTTGCACATTGGCACTAGAGTTGTTGCTTCGCTTGATCCTTCACCTACCTGCCTTCTGCATATGGCACTGGACTCAAGCAGGCAGGACAGATTCTACATTCAATCTGAAGTATCCAGAGCAATTTGGTGAAATATTTCTTAGGTCTATTCTCAATTTGTGACACCACCCATGAAAGCATTCCTCCCTCTGAACTCGCTTCACAAGGGTCCTAATGCACTCAGACCTGGGGAAAACGGTAATGATGGGGCTGTGGTGAGGTGGTGGTCTAGGCTATATTTGTGCCGATATTTATTTTCAAAGTTTTTTTTTTGCCACTATCTTTAAGAAGGTAAATGAACATGTATTGCAAGAATCAAGAAAGAAATCAACAGCGCCCACTGAACGCTGTCCCTTTAGGATGACATGGTCAGTGGTGACTCCTACATCGGACCTTCATAATACACCAGGCAGATGGTAAACAAGCTATAGTGATCAGATCACTATGCAACCTTTCGGTGTGTCTGTGTTGGCTATGACATTTTGACAAAAGAAACATAATGACGTGGGCTTTCAGACCGTACATGAGTGACTTTTCTCCCTTTAATGGAGAGTCAAAACAAACTTTTTGTCGCAGTGAGAGGTCATGAGGCCCATGCCATGTGGTTCCAAAAAAATGCAAGTCGAGGCCAATTCTCAAAGCGATGACCTGTGACTGAGCAGCAAGCTCATTGCTCAAAATGTGCATTATAACACTTCCACTACTCACTCTTTCATTCAAGGAGATCAAGGGATGAGCGCCATGAAAGACCAATTCTGCAGCCGCCTTAGATTCCTGGATGATCAGCTAAATATGTGCAAAGACAAGTTTCAAAATTGTACCTTGCTACAGCTGGAAAATCCTGCCTGCGTATTCATAAATTAACTAAAAAGCATTGACTTAATGGTAAGTTAAAGAACTTCATACGCAAAAAGTCAATGTAAAAAAAAAAGTTCTTGGTACAAGTAGTTTCAGTTGGGGCAGTTTTTAATGCCATTCCGTAAACCACACGTGCCTGACACAAAATCAATATGTAAGCAATAGGAAGAATAAATACAGTGCCAAGAAGGAAAGGATTTACTTCGGGTTGGCGGCTTTGGGGTTTATATATTTACAATGGATGTTTTCTAAACATATGACAATGGGGCATTTCCCTGGCTCTATCATTGAATTTACATATAATAAGTCACACCGTGAAATTCACTCATCTCTGTGGGTATTCCCTGCTGCCATATCAAAGGATAACATGTCCATGATTACTGAACACTTTTTGGCCGCAAGTAAACTAAGGCCATAACGTAAAGAGAGAGAGAGTGCGTGTGTGGGTATAGGCACGCAAGCGCATACTACATTCAGCCTCCATTGATCTGTGGCATGCAGATTATCAAGATGGAAACATGTTCATCTTCACCAGTAGCCAGTGGGGGAGCTAAAAGCCTAAATGACCACTTAAGAAAAGCTGTGAAGTTTGCTTTGCCAGTTGCAGCAGGGTTCCCCCCCCTCCTCCTCTCCAAACGTGTGTTTGTGTTGTTTGGTGGAAGCAAGGGGTGGCATTTCAGTGGAAAGTATGTTGAAAAGCCCAATTCTGGCCCTGGGTGCCTGGTTTTGTTTGTGATGATAAATCTGACAATTTATGACATTTTAAGAAAATATTTGTTAAGATTAGTTAACTCCACCTGCTATACCGCGATAACCATGATATATCGTCATTTGGCCAGAAGGTTATCGTACCGCCATAAAACTAATACCGTGACACCCTTATTGTGGTACGAGGAGTATTACATTCAAAGAAGGTTTCGATATCCGCCAGAATGTCGGCTTTGAACACTATATCAAGCAGGGCTGCTGATTTAAAGCGCCATACATGTAGGGAGTGGTGATCCTAACTCTACGGACAGGGTGATTGCAGCGTGGTCAGACAATGTGCGGGTGAGTATCTGGGCCTTTCCGACCTTGCCTATGAATTCCCCAGATACCAAAAAGAGATCAATCCTGAAGGAGCGCCATGTACCGACAAGTAGTACGTATATTCTCGTAGCTGAGGGTTAAGGACCCTCCAAACTTCTCAGATACCAAGTGCTGTACTGTGCGTGTGTAACCTGCGCACTGCACGTGACAGGGTTCTCGGTGCAGTCCCTGTTCTATCCATCACAGTATCAAGTATTAAATTCATGTCTCCTGCCCAGATGTTCTGGACTCCAACATATCCCAAAAGAATAGAGGCAACAGTATCAAAGAATTCCGGGGTGTCCATGTTGGGGCCATACATATTTACTATTTTTTTCTTTTTTAATTTAAAATGTTTTGTTTGATTTTACAAACTTTTCATTTATGTTTTGCAGTTACATTACATTTCTAAAAAGAAGCATTATATATATATTTTTCAATCGTTCAAATTGCTTTCTTTGTTGATCGCCAACTAAAATTTGTTTATTGTGAAAATTAGATGTTTATCTTGTCCTCTTAATAAATTGTCCCATCTTTCTTGGGTTGTCAGTTGTTTGTGGGATATCCCAAAGAAGTCTCTGCATAAGGCCCTTTTTTCCTTCAGTGCCGGGCAGATCATGATCAGGTGAAAAAGAGTTTCAGGGATATTTAATGCTTTACAAAAATGGTAATCAGAAGTTATGTTAGTTGATTTGTCTGTCATAGTTAAATAATCACGAGTCGGTAAGATATTGAGCCGAAAACGCAGAAAAAGGTCACAGATGCTGCAGTCCGGAAAATAGTTCAAGTAGCCTGGCAGTTCGTGAAGGGCCCTTATTTCAGTTTCGCACTTAAGGTGGCGTTTATATTTGCTTTGTTCTGCCAGCGTTTTAATCCAGTCGTTGGTCCGTATTTTGCGTCTCGCATACTGTGGTCTGTTAATCAGCATTTCTTTAGAGATTTCTTCTGTATTCATTTTCTGTTTAATTTCAGAAGTCCGCTTGGAAAGGCCTGTGATTTGGAACGCTAGTTTCTTTTCTTTAAGGATTTCCAACGATGGTATTTTTTCTTGGGATATTATTTTTCTGTGGAGATCCATTTGCTTCCAAAGAACTATCGATTGGATGGATTGAATAGCTAATTCGTAGCGAATTCTTGGCATCAGCAATGATTTGGGAAGAGCTAATGTTTTCCTCCAAAATAGTGCCTCATTTCTGGGCCAATTTAGTGTTTGCTGGTTGATCAGTGATTCACTGGCATATGTCAAGATCGGAATTACTTTTTGCTTATACAGGGCAATTTTAGCTTTTATTGAGTACGTTCCGAATTTTCGATGAAAGAATTGATCTTGCCTTGCAAGTGATCTGGCTTTTCCCTCAATGTGGTCTTTCCATTCTTGTTCATTTAAGGAGTGATTAATCATTACGCCAGATATTTGATTGCCCTGGTTATCACGATCTGTTCACTTTCTAGGTGTATCTTTAAGTTGTGTTGGTTTTTATTTTTTTGGTGAGGAGTGTTTCATTACCTTAGTTTTATTAATGTTCATCAGCAACTCGTTTTCTATCATGAAGTTTTGTGCTTCATCTAAGGTTTTTTGTAGAACTGATACAGTTTTATCTAAGATGATGATGTCATCGGCATAGATTAAAGTTTGAATAGGCTCGTTGTTAATCTTTGGAGGATTGGCCGCTATATTTTGGATCCTTTCTCTGAAGTCACAGGTGTACAAGTTGTATAGGCAGGCTGCCAAGGGGCATCCTTGCTTCAAGCCGTTACAGGTGGAGATTGGCTTTGTCACCATACCATCATTGGTTAACCAGACTCTGACAGAGGTATTAGAATAGAGTTGTTTAATCGGGTTCAGGATGGAGGGTGGACAACCCCATGCTGTTAGTTTGGTCCAAAGTTTTTGTCTGTTGACAGAGTCAAATGCCACCTTTAAATCTATGAAGATGGCATACACCTGATGGTTCTTAGTTATTGCTTCATGTTGCATCATATTCAACAGTAATAGATTCACATTCGTTCCTATTTTCTAGACAAAACCAGTTTGTCTTTTTGCCTGCTTACCATTCTCCTCTGCCCAGGTGTTAAGCTTTTTTACAAGGTAGCCCGCAAATAGTTTCCCTAAGGGATCTAGCAGCACTATAGGTCTGTAGTTCACCAGATTTTTACGGTCTCCAGCTTTAAAAATTGGAATAAGAATAGCCAGTGTCCAGGTGCGAGGGATTTCCTTTGTCTTCCCAATGAGCTGAAGAAGTTGGGTGAAGAAGGTCGCCCATTCGTCTGACGCTGCTTTATGATCAGCATTTGATAATCCATCAGGAGCAGGGGCTCGAGATGGATTCAGGGCCATGCTGGTATTTCTCAGCTCTTCAATGACCCACTTAAGATTCCAAGAACCGTCTTCTTTCTCCAATTCGATTGTAGGGATGTCGATGTTTGAATTGTAGAGAGTCGTGAAGTGATTAATCCATGCCTGCGCTTCGACTTCTTGAATCATATGAGGTGCTTTCAGTGAATCGTTCAGCAATGACCATAGTTGTTTCGTGTTTTTCTGTTTGAGCGCAGCTAGAATCGCTTCTGCATCATTTTGTTGCATCATGGCTTTGATTGCTTTGATTGAATTCGAATATTTCTGTTTTTCTTTTTTTATTTCGATTTCGAAGTCAGGTTCTTTAATTTTTTTTAGGTGGCGTATTTGATTATGAAGAGATTTTTTCTTCAACCTCATTTCTAAATTGAACTGATGCATATGATTGTGTTTTGTTGCTTTGTTAATCTTAGACCGTGGTTGATAGTATTTTTCTAGTATCCAGCTATAATTCAATTTTGGTTGATCTTGAAGCGACGACTCTTCAAAGGTTGATATTAGGCCAGATATCTGGTGACCTTTGATTCGGAGTTTATTCAAACCATTGTTGAGTTCGAGAGCTGGTAAGGTTATTCAAGGATTCTTTAATCTTACTGTGTTGCATGAAATTTATATTTGGTGATGGTCACTAGTGGACTGTGGAGCATTAGCAGTAGAGGTGACTAACTTCTGTATACCTTCTGAAACAAAAATATAGTCAATAATGGATGCCGATTTTTCTCGTGACCAGGTTGGGAGGGGAAGACCTTTACTATTCAATGGAAGGTCGATCAAGAATATATTACGAATGGTTAGTTCTATTACCCATTTTCTGGCTCTAGATGACAATGCCTGGGAATCGAGTTTTAGTCCTTCTCTACTAAATAGGTGCATGTTAAAGTCTCCGGCAAGGATGTATTCTACTTGGTTGTTGGAGTAGGCTATAGTATCGATTTCATCGCATATTGAGTCTATAAATTTGTTATCATTCATTGCAGTCGGATTACAGTAGATGTTAAAATGGTTAAGTAGGTGTTTTCTGAGCATTGATCCGGATCATTAGTGAAGGTTGGTATGAGTATGGTGATGTATTGAGCCCAGGAATGAATATTCTTCCTTGATATTATTGACCATGAGGGAGTAATTTTCATAAGGATCATCATTCCTGATGCAGGTCTGCTTTGTTGAGAGATAATTGCGGGATTCATCAGAGTGATAAATCCTTCACAAATTACGTCTTCATTCAACCAGGTTTCCTGTAAACAAATAATGTCTGCTTCTGCAAGTGCAGCTGAACCTTCATCAAAGTGGTGTTTATGGCCTCTGGTGTTCCAAGAGCATAGAGATGTTATACTCAATTGGGCAGTTATACCTGTTGATTGTTATAGATAAGTTTTCCTGCACAGACTCCGTTGTTCATCTGGCATATTAGATACTGTTTTGCGTTGGGGAGTCCATTGGGGGTCACGCCATATTTCTTGTTTATTCAAGGCATCATATGTGTGTGTCTGGAAATGTTTCCTGTTGGTGTCTCGTGACTTTAGAACCGAATCGTTGGAATTCTTCTGATTATCATGTGCCGATTGTTGTTTCATCAGTTTGTTGTGATGATATGAGTCAAATGAGGCTGCATTATTTCTTCAGTGTAAAAGTCAATCTTTGCTGTTTCCATCTGTCGTTTATTGGGAAAATGAATCACCTCAATGTCTCGGCAACCAATCTGGGCCAGTTGCGGAACTGCATTAAGTAAGCGCAGAACATTGACTCTATTCAAGGTTACAGGCTCATCAGAGTTTGTCGCAGTTGGAAATAGAGATACTCTGAATGCAAAAGATGCTTTTATTGGATTAGGGAAGGTTGGTCTGATGAGTGGTGGATCTGTTTGGTCAGATTGGATCTCATTATTCTTAGATCTCTTTTGCGTTTGTGGAGATGACCAGGATTCATCATTTGACACCTCTGAGTATCCCAAAGAAAAGTTGTTTGATGGATCCTGATTGGGTGGACTCATCTGGGCGGATTTGGAGGATGATTTGTAGCATTCATCAAGGACAATCAATAAGGCGTCCTAAGAGTCTGTAGAAATAGAACCATTAGCGATAGAGTCGTCATCAGTAATAATATCCATGACTGATGGGGCTTTTGTCACTTTGATGGGTATGTCTTGGTTAATCACAGCCAGCAAAGCGTCAAGTGGTTCAGGCTGTGTATGGTCATCGTGTTTAGTTGTAAGGCTTGAAGCTTTCATAGTTTTTGGACCGATTGCATTTTTCTTAGGAATGCCCGCGAGCCTGTTTGAGGTGTTTTTGAGTCTTTTTTTTATTTGTCTTACTCGGTAGCTCTTTTCCCACATGACCTCGTTTTGTCAGATCAAAGATGTCAAAGGGAGTGCATAATGCCGGTTCGGCATTAGCCTGACTCGGTAGTAAAGCAGGGTCCAGGGCTCCAATAGGATAAGATTGGATTTCATATTGTGTCATCTGGTCTGTTTTGGAGACATCTGCCTACATTATGGTCAAGGTGTGGGTTTGTTTGGTTGTCTGGTGTAGATGTGATGGCACCTGTGAATGTTTTTTTACTTTTTCATCTATCATTTTCTTGGTGATAGTCGACACCGTCTCCATCAAGTTTTGTTTATCCGCTCGGTCAACTCTTGCAACTTCCACAAGTCGGCTTTGCCATGTTCTAGAGGTTTCCGCTTCATATTTAAGACGCTCCTGTATGGTTCCAATGAAGCCTTCAAGATGTGTTTCCTTAGTCATGATCATGGCTAGCAGGGTTGCTTGGTATTTAGTTGAGTCAACCATGGCTTCTTGGATTTTGAGAAAAGGTATCATAGCTACTGATAACACTGCTACTAGCGTGTTCTGGAGGTCGAGCATCGTAGTTGGTAATCTTTCTTCAGGGGAGTTGTTGTCATGATGCCTACCCCTGGGGACCCAGACCAAGTCCAGCAACCCCGGAGGCAGGCATCAAGTTATACTAAGCAAACCCAACAACCCCTGCAAGGGGCTATTTGGGTGCAGTCTCGGCGCCTATGGTGCCAGGCTCATATGGAGAGTCAGTCCTGGTGCCATAAGCGCCAGGCTCATAGATTAAAACTTACCTGCTGCAGACCATGCTGCAAGAGCTCCAAGCCAAAGGCGGGTTGGAAGGGACTACTTTACCTAAGGGACTATTTTTTTACTCGGGTGGGGCTGGGGAAGAATACTTACCTGGGACTATTTTGGAGGCTATTTAAACCACGCCCGAAGAGCAGCACACGCTTCGCATTATTCTGCATCCAGCAGCGTAACACTCACCGTGCCTGCAAGTCTGCATCCAGTCTTCTGCCACGCCCGCCTCGAGTCCGGAGCTCCTAGAAAAAGGGGAGAGAAGGAGAAAAGGTTAGAACAAGAGCAATACCTTTGATCCTTACCTGAATTCCCCATCCATCGCACCTTTGAGCTGGAAGAAAGAAGTTATTTTATGCGCGTCGCCTCGCCTGCAGCAGCGCCGCGCTGAACTCACCGTTCTTCGCAGCATCTTCACATTCCACGCATCCTTCTGCATGCTCCCGCCGCACTCTGGCACCTAAGGGGAAGACAAGAACAGCAAGGTGAGCCAAGGGAATACACAGAGGCAATATTAGTTACCCCCCATAGACTTACCTGATTTTACCACCGGGGGTACTATTCCTCTTCACAGGTCGGGGCAGCTTCCACTGCATCCTCGCCGAACCCCGGCCCCTAAGGGGAAACAAAAGGACAGCAAGGTGAAACAAAGGGACAAACAAGGGGAAACCTCCTCACAACAATAGACTTACCTGATTTTACCGCCGCAGGCATTATTCCCCGAGACTTTATATTTTCTCTCAGCGCCTGAATAAGGGAGAAAGCAACAGGTTACATATTGACATTATTTTATCAAACTGTGTTGGATAATACAAATCCTTACCTGAATATTAACGGTTGCCAAAAGAAACTCTTCGCTAGGGTCAAGTTGCAACCTGCAAGGAATCGGACAAGAGTGAAAGTCAGACATTTGAACTCTTACGAACTACATACTTATGGCGTCTTGCCGGGAATCTCAGAGTCAATATTGTTCTGGAACTCACCAATTCCTTCAAGCCAGTGAAGCTGCTGGTTATCAACGCGCCCCTGCGCTCAATGCAGGATGGAGAGCTCATCTTTCCAAACCATCAGGTGAGACTATAAGAGGGGACATCAAAGGTGATCAGTGGGGAGAACAGCGGGAGTGGGGGAGGGTTAACGCTCAACTCCACGGGTCGTTAATTCCCTTTCTCCATTTGCAGAAGAATATTCCTACGGGCCAAGCAAACAAAGCTAGGTGGGCCAGTCCAGTCCGTCATCTCAGCACTACGCGTCACATTGGTGCAGGCCACAGCTGTCCAGTTCAGATCGACGCCCCTGTGGGAGCCAGGTGAGGGTAACAGTTGTTCAATGTTTCAGATATCTTGTGTGAAGAAAATGATTCAACCTCTAAGAGTTCTTGAGGAGATTTTGGAGAACTTTTTAGGGTTTTAGGGACACCTGGGGTCCTTTAGGTGCAATTGGTGTTGATGTATTGATCTTTTGAATTGGGGTATGATTAGAAACCGCCCCAAATACTCTTTTATCCTGAGAGTCCATGATTGCATCTATCTCTGTTATATCAATGCGAACCGACAATGGCTTGGTATTTTCCCTATTGAACGAGTCTGTAGGATAATATGTCGATTGCCATTGTTGTTTTGCTGCTCTTGCTCGTTCTTGAAGGGATGGTGTGCAACAGGAGTCCTCAAGTGCAAATTTAGGGATTATTTAATTTGGTTGTCGGGGCTGCATTGCTGGGGGACAAGGTCGTTTTGAGCAATCTGGTGGTATTGACTTGAGAAAAACATCAGAAGTTTGTTTATGCAGAATGCGTTGCAAGTTCCGTTGCTTCTCTATGTCAGATAATTCTGTAGATGTTGAATTTTTGGACAACTGAGAAGGGGGATTGAGCGGGTTTTGAGGAGAACAGGTGGTCTTTTGTTGAGCTAAAAGCGAATGAGACTCAGGATCAACAGGCTGCGGTATATTCCCTGGTGATGTCATGGTTACAGATTGTAGTAGGGTTTCCGATGGATGCAGTGCTTGAGCATCCGGTTCATATGCTTCCGCGGTTGTAACCGCGTGAGGCGACAGTGCAAACTTATCATTTTTTTTTTGTGTCATTGTTTAGCGTTGGGCACTTGTAAGATCAACCATTTTAGCATAATTGGTATTTGATTTGCACATTTGCTTTCCTTTTATCTCTGTTGGATTGGTACTTTTGTTTGCCATTGCTACAGATTCTTCTTCTTGTAATCGGATCCGCGGCTTTGTAGGTTCCATGAATAATTTGGATAGGCAAGGAGGGATACAATCACTGAAGACTGGATTGTCAGAATAAACAGAGTATGTAGGGGTAACAAGTACTTACCGCCGATCCTACCGGTCCCAGCCGGAAACAGCAGAAAACAGCTGCACCCTTAACTCCACCGCGGGCTTCACGCCGCAAGGGTCATGCTGTACTGCTTTAGTATGGAGCTTCCTGTGGGTGTGGCACAAAAAAAGTCATGTGACGCTTGTCAAGTGATGAGTCAAAGAGCTCGGAAGGACCCGCTTGCTTCAACTGCTGTCGGCTCCAGCCGGCAGACTGATGCGAGTTGGAGCGGGGCTTCAGAGCACAAGTATCCAGCAGGATCAGGCAAGTTCAAAGGCAGATAGATGCTCAGCCGAACAGCAGAAAACAACTGCGGCCTTAACTTTACCGTGGGCTTCACGTATTTACTATGAGATACTCTCTATTTGCCATTATGCAATACAAGATGAAATACCTATCCTCTGGGTCAACATAGCTTTTTTTAAGTACAAATTTAATCGATTTATGGATCAGTGTCAGCACTCCTCTGGCCTGTGTCGAGTAGGTTGTATAAAATCTATTTGGCCCCCAGGATGGTGCGATACCCATTGCCAGACGACCTCAGCATGAGTTTCTTGTAAGATGAGTATCTTTACCCCATACCTTTGGGCGTAGGCCATGAATCTTGCAGGCCTTTGTGAAATTACTCAACCCCCGAACACTCCATGGCATTGGGCCTCATTACAAGTGAGGTGGTAAGGGGTTAACGGCACCGGTAAAGGTGCCGGTGCCGTTAACCCCATACCGCCTCATTACGAGGTTCCCTCGCGGGACCCGCTCTGGAAGTCTGGTCAGAACAGACGTCCTTTGCGGGTCCCGCCAGGGGACCAGCATGCTAACAACGGGCCCGCCATTAACGGGCCCATTGTTAGTATGCTCCCCATTCCCATTGTGCCCTATGGGGGCTCAAATGAGAATGGGGATGGCCCGGGTTCCCTGAATGGGGAAATACCGGGCCCTCCAAAGTCGGAATGGCCCGGTATTTCCCCCATTCAGGGACCACAGACCCGGACCCGAGTTTGGAGGCAGCCATGCCCTTCTTAAGGGCATGGCTGCCTCCAAACTCGTAATGAGGCCCATTATGTTTATAGCCATCCCATTACCCTAGAGTAGATCCCAGCAAGTGTGGGCCTGTGTGAGTATGCCAGTATCAATGTTACCACTGTGTCGACCCTCCGTAATGCGTAGAGCCATTTCGCCCCTGCTGTTTTTAGTATAACTTCCCCAACAAGTCCTCCCTCCTCCCTCACCGCCCTATTCCAATTGGCAGTGTCCCATCCCTCCCCCCCTCATACAAGTACCAGTGGACCTTAACCAACTTGGCCCAGCCGTACTGCAGGCCCAACCGGGGCATGCACATAACAGAACCTCCAAAGTAACCATTGCAGCCACAGTGCGGTACACTGCTGCCATGCAACCAACTTAGGAGCAGTGGAGTACTGCTACCGGTACACATGTCAGGCGGTTTGCGCCACCACACAAATTCACCTCTCAAGAAGAAAAAGTAAAAGAGAATAGTGGTCGTGCCATCCAGCAAAAGACCATCCTTTTCTAGACATTTCAGACCCAACACAGTATATCAATAGGCAATCAATATCAGCTTGTGTCTCATTGTACTAGTCTCTGATGAATTCAAGGGACCCCCTCATACAGCCCACATGTTGAGGGCGTACCATGATTCAATACACCATTATCACACACAATTGGGAAACCACGAATGCCAATGCTGCTATCAACACAGACGCCGAAGGATAATAGTTCTCAAGAACCAGGCAGACCGGGAGCAGTCTACTCCTGGTCAGTCATTTTCCATGGGGTCATCTGCAGGGTTATAGAGCGGTATATGTGCCTCTATGAACTTCACTGCTTTGTCGGGGACCGTAAAGAAGTATAGCTTCTCCCTAAAGGTGAACTTGAGACACGCTGGAAACAGTATTGCGTAGGGGATGTTTCATTCCCTTAGCATCTTTTTCACGTCAGTGAATTGGTGTCTTCCCTGCTGCACACTTACGGAGAAGTCGGGGAAGATTCTGATCGTTTGGGAGCCGAGGCGCAGCTCACCCTTTTCCCGGGCAAGACGGAGGACCTGATTCCTTCTCTATAGCTTAAAGTTTTAGCAATGATGGATCTGGGAAAATCCCCGGGTCTAGGTCGTGGAGCTAGAGCGCGGAGGGCACGCTCAACAGTGAAGAAGGAGCTCAGGATTGTCCAATAGTTCTTTAAGTAGGTTTTCAATCGCTAGCTCCATACAGCCTTTGAGAGCATTCTCCGGAATCCCTATAATTCGAATGTTGTTTCTGCGCAATCTAGACTCCAAATCGTCGCATTTCGCTTTCACAAACTTCATGTCACGAGTAAGGGAGGCAACAGTATCCTGAAGGGTACGTATTCCGTCCTCGTTAGCTCCAATTCTAGACTCGGCTTCCGTGATCCTGGTCCCGGCCTGATCTAGTTGATATTCAAGTGACGCACCGTTTGCGTTTATCTCATCTAGCTTTTTGTGGAAGGAGGCGAAGCTCTTAGCCATGAATTCCATCATTGCGGTGAGATCGGGGGCCGGTATATCTGGGGGTGTAGCAGCATCCTCCTGGCTGGCCGAGGTATGACCCAGCTACGGCCTAGGTGTCGCCTTAGCAACCTTGTACATGAAGCGGACCCTGTTGACGCCCCGGAATCTATTCAACATCTCCGTGTGACCAGCAGTGCAGTTGGAGTCGGGTGTACAGCCTCCAGCTGTGGTACTCCTCCCCACCCACAAGGCCGCGTCCCGCCCAAGGTGCAGAGGATCCCAGCAGGTGTTGTTAGGGATTGGGTGCCAGAGCTGCAGCAGGGCAAGAGGCGCTGAGTGGAAGTTGGCGTAATGGTTGTCCAACGGCAAGGAGCTAACAGAACAGCTCATGAGTGAGGGTGATCTGTATGACGATATTACGAGTCCCCTAACCAGGCCCTCTAGATTAATGGCAGTGTGTGTAACGCAGGGGTTAGTTAGCCCCGCCATATACCCTCGCACACAAAGGATATAGAGAATGCGGATGTAAGTACTGTTCATTCATTAAAGCCAGTGGGTAGGTGCTCCGAGTCGGGTGTCTGGTGGCAAGAAGGTAGTCTAGGTAGATTCCCAGATGCCTATACAGTACAGTGCCCAGCAGGTCTGTCAGGGGAGTGCGTAGCGGAACAGCAAGGCCTCCAATATATTTGTCCATGGCATGCCAGAATTATAGCATACTCCAAAAGCGTGGTGTATGCCGCGGCGGCAGATCCCAAGCCAGGAGGAAGCTTTGTGTGTGGCTACGGACTATAGCCTAACGTAGAATTATGCCAGCGATGAAAGGGGGTTTCCGCCTATGCAGGGTACTCACCCAAGATAGCCGCAGGCCACCCTTCAGGTAGGGGTCAAGAGATTGGTTGATGGACAGCAGGTCGGCAGCAGCGGCAATCGGGGGCCTCACTGGCAGCAATAGAGCGGAGGTGAAGTCAGGTGTCCTCGTCCACCGCCACAACACGTATGCTCCCACAGTTAACAGTAGCGGGTGAATCCGCACCCCACGACAGTGATATCCCGGTGAGGTGCTGGCAGAGGGGGCCCGGGCGGCCGCCGATGCAGCACAGGTAGTGGATCAAGGCCCGGCAGAGCCCAGCAGCGGTAATATTGTAGTCCTCCTGCCGGCACACTTACTTGTGGCAGGGCGCCGGTCCCGGACGATTCCCATGCCCACGGCCTGGCCTAAGCGTCCCAGGTCAATTTCAAGGGCCACCGGCTCCCTGTGGGCCCTCCTGTCGTGCCCAGCGAGGTTCTGAAGTGTTCCACCGACCAGGAAGCCGGTCACCAGTGAGCCCGGGTAAATGCAGCTTCGGACGCCACAGGGGGCGCCTGAGAGGATCAGAGCACGCAGCTCAGGCCCGACCTCCCTGCTCCCTGCTCCAGGATGTTGAGTGGAGCCTAGTGCCGCCATGCGGCCCCAATGCTCAGGCTGTGCGGCACCCCAAGTGTCCATTGCTCGGGGTCAGCTCTGCAAACAGGGGGAAGCAACCTCCGTAGCGGCAACACACAGCAGTAAGGGGATGTTGTGGGCGCAGGCTCCCGCCGGGTCTCGTAACAGAGGCGGGTTCGCCCAGCAGGCCAACGTAGCCAAGGGCCGGCCCAACTGACAAAATGCAGCTGCCCAGTCCGGGAAGCCATATATTGCTCACAATACTTCGGTTCCTTCCAGGATTTAAGACAGACGTGCCTCGTACTATCAGCAGCGTGTGGTAGCAATTATAGATGCAAGGATGTGAAGAAACTGCCTTTGTTGTCGGATTAGCGTTGGTGTCACACAGAGCTATTCAGCTAGGCAGCCATCTTCCAGGCTGCTCCACTGGACATTATATTTATATGAAGGTGTATACCAGTACACAATGTGATAAGCCTGCATTGGAAGGTATTGGCGGTAATGGAATTGCTGCCAATGTTCCCTCCCTGCTTGCCGCTCCTTTTCACCACTTAGCAAGCCCCGCCCACCTGGTGCCTTCCTGCTTGCCGCTCCTTTTCACCACTTCACCACTTAGCAAGCCCCGCCCACCTGGTGCCTTCCTGCTTGCCACTCCTTTTCACAACTTAGTAAGCCCCACCCACCTGGTGCTTTCCTGCTTGCCACTCCTTTTCACCACTTAGCAAGCCCCGCCCACCTGGTGCCTTTCTGCTTGCCGCTCTTTTCCCTACTTAAGGAGCCCTCCAGCCTCTTTTCCTTTGCAGCTGGGGAGCAGGTGTAAGTGGATCTAGGTCACCTGGCCTAAGCCCCGCCCACCTTCTTAGCCCTGCCTCTTCCTCCTGCTCTTTTAGATGAAGGGTGTCTCTCGCCCGGGCATCCAAAGTGAAGGGCAGTCAAAGAAAAGGGCTATTGCTGTTTGGACCTGTTCGGACCAGGAGGATCCAGGGTCCGACCCCCTGCTAAGACAGCATGTAAGCATGCACCAACATGTGTTTACACCATCTGTCCCAACAGGCCATCCCCACCCTCTCTGGTCCTCCCATGTTTTTCCCTTGTGCACCCCTCCTCCCCCTTCCTGCACACAGGAGTCTGTCCTGATACATTCTGGTTTCACCATCACCGTCTTGTGGCCAATGCTGGATTTTACTTTTATGGACTTCATTGATTCACGGTGCGTCACCCTTTCTCAACTCTCATGCTGGACTTCCTTTGCATCTTGTACTCATGGTGGCCCTGAATCATGCTGTTCCATCTTCATCTTGTATCCTGGCTTGCAACATTATGTGTTACTATTGACTTCTGCAATTGTATTCGCTCTCCTCTCTTGCTTCTCCACTCTTTTTGACTGCTTACTCTCTGTTCTCTCCTCCCCTCCCCTCTCCCTTTTCCTATCTCCTCCCCTCCTCCCCTTACTTTCTTCTATGCACTTACTCTATCAGAATTGTCCCTGGACCTACTATGATAGCAACCTCGTCTGTCGCTCCCCTATCCCCTTACTGTTGCCCCCTCCCTCCAGCACTATCTGAAACGTTGTCAGGCCTAGTACGATAGTCACTTGTTTTGTTCCTCCCGTCTCTTTCTGCACCCCTCTCCCTCACCTTTTGTTTTCCTCCGGCTCTACCAGAAATGTCGTCAGGCCTAGTACGGTAGTCGCCTGTCTGTTTCAATTTCCTTCCCACTCTCCCCCTCCCTTCCTTATCTATGTCTTAGCACTTGCACTATCTGAAATGTCGTCAGGCCGAGTACGATAGTTAATTTCACGTCCTTACTGTTCATGGCCTGTAAGAATGCCGTTGTATTTTCCCTTGTTCCCTTCCTTGCCTTGAAGCGCTTTGAAACACATTGTGTATAGGCGCTATATGAATAAACTATCATATCATATCATATCATACAAGTATGGCCCTGGAGTTGATGATGTACCTCATGCTGGAGATAAATCCTCTGACCTACCCCACAAAAACCGGCAGCGGTATCTCTGCCAAAAAAGTCCCATAGAGTCTTATGGACTCTCTCTTACAAAATTGGGATTTACACCACCAACACCACTTGCAATCTGGCAGTAATTCTGCCGGACCAAGGTGCGGTAACGGTAATTCAGTAGGGAGGTATTCTGGTGGATTCATCACAGGAATACCGCCCAACTCATAATGAGGCCCTAAGTACCGCCTGCTACCAATTAGTATTGTTTTGATATTTTTATATCCCCAAACACAGTTTGAGTGCAATGTCTCAGGTTCTTGAAACAGAAATACTGTGTTAAAACAAGAAATATTTAGGAAAAGCTGTTAATCTGTCTATTACCATGCTGAGGAGGTGGTCATGATGGAAAAATAGACACATAATAGCCTGGCATGGTAGGAATTGTGGAATAGACTATCTATTAGGTTTTATCCCATCTGCAGTTGAGCAGGTTAAACCTCCATGTATTGCCCTTCCCAAGTGGATTTAGGATCAACACTATTAAAAGTTCACATTATGTTTGTGTGATTCTTAGGGGCCTTCACACTTCCCGAACTGTTACAAGGGTGCAACCAAACATCTAGCACAGCCGAGGGCATTGTTGATCATGAGAACGAAGTTCTGGAAGATCGATGTGGAACGAAGCAAATTCTGCAATTGTAGCTTGGAATGTGTACAAGGGCCAAGCCATTAGCGACACATTGGGCTGATTAGGCAACCTACCTCATATCTGGGATGAAGGTGACAAACAGTGATGTCATCAGCAATAAACTGCGAGTCGTTTATGCACTGAGCATTATCAGTAATGAAATTTTTCATTTGAATGCTTGAAGAGCAGTTGAATAAAAGGAATGGGATATTGCCATCTCCGATGCTCAGAACCTCCTCAATTAACAGGAGTTCCGAGCAGAGTTTCAGTCTGCATCAGTTGGTTGTGTGCTTGTACGGTTAGAGGAGCTGCAGCAACTGTGTTCTCTAACATTGGCACTGGTCCTTTAAGCAGGAAACTCCTCCTTAAAAACCCCTTGCGAGTGCAGAGTGCCACGCAGAGTTTCAGTCCGCATCGGGACTCGAGGAACTGGAGGTTTACGAGGAGGGAAGCAGCGTGATAATAATGGCGGCGGTGCCTGGCCCCCAGACCTGGCTAAAGACTCTACAGCATCGCCATCGAAACAAGTCTGACAAGGTTCATGAAACACAAGCAGAGGTAAACGTGTCCGAAGGCGTATCAGTGGGACAAAATTCCTCGTCTTTCGACATTGGCAGAGCCATGTATCAATGAGTTGAATGGCAATAACATTATCTCATCGATCATATATGGTGCTACAGTGTCGGGCTCCAAATCGTATAATGCTGAGACACTAGTAGCAAACACACAAATGATTGCTGAGCCGAATATTAAGTCAGTTGAAATAGACACAGCTTTGTTCCAATCTCCGTTTGATGTTACTGACAGAATTATTAGAAATTCAAATTCCCAATAATGGTACGGAACAAAATGATTTTGTCTTTCAGTCGCCAGTGACCTCTACGAAAACTTTAACACTGGTCTACGAGGCAGAAAGACCAATGAATTATGTTTATCTAGAGTCACTTCATTTCGGAGGAAATGAAAATCATGCAAATTTGAAGGCGAATTTGCCATCTTTAACACCAACGATCCCAAAAACATTTCTACGTGATGATAAAGTGTTCCATCCTAAAATTGTGAAATCTAAAAATGTGTGAATGATCTATGAAGACGACAATCTGGATGAAACAGGTGGAACACACAAAGATCAGTTGGACCACAACGCAGAGTTTTCATGCAGTCCTATAGTAAAGCCCCAATCATTCAATCCTATAGTGAATGTGCAAAGGATAATTAAGACCTCATCTACCACACCTGCTACACCTGCTGTGCCCGCCGAGAACATTGCAAATGTAACACTCATGAGATCAAACTTGGTAGATTTGGCTGGTCGTGAAGCTCGCCTAACTGAATGCTTGAAAGCAGACTTCTTACTAATCAGGGAGCAATTAAGCGAAAGCTTTACGAGGTTACCTGCAAGTATTAGCCCGAGGCACAACAAAATAATTCCAGTTGAACAGCTTCTCCAAGCTTGGTACCATCGATGCCAACGCGCCACCAAAATCGGACCAGTATCCCACAAATTAAATTCGTGGCTGTATTGGATAAAATAGCTGAAAACAAACTGGGAAAAACCACCCAAGTCGTGAATAATCACACTGAGAATCAGAATCCACATTGTGACTCTCAAAATAATAATTTTGTCTAAATTAGAAACCAGTGAATCAAATAGACAGCTGAATTTGCATTCACAGGATGTCGACACTGATCATAGCAGCAAATCGAATTTATCCATAGCTGCGGGAAAACAAATTCATAACTATGTGCTAGCAGCCACATCATTAGCATTGATTCCATCCATGAAGCTATACGAGACATGAGTCAGTCCTTAAAGGATCAAGGAGCAATGCGGACCAATTTGTACGCATAAATATTACATATGGAAGGCTTAAATGAAATGCTTCAACAACGTCTGGAGAGAGAAGGGCATCTTGCAGTGAGAGACCAAGCAGATAAGGCTGACTTAATGGACGCAACTCTAGAATGTATGAAATGGCTTTGACACAACAATGGAAACGTATTTAACCCGTCAAATGACATGTGCAAAAATGCAGAGAAATGGCAGTCCTCAGTAAAAACAAACCGTATTTGAAATAAGAATCAAACGAAAATAGAATCAATAATGCGATTTTCTGAAAAAACAATTTCCGATTTAACATCTAAAGACAAGTCAACAAAGTCCTCTGATATTGAAACAGACGCTGCCGAGGCAGTGCTGGTCAACATGGCTGTCCCTCGAGTCTCTATTCATCCAAACGAAGGTCAAAATGAAAATGCATCAATGAAGACCAACACAAAAAGCTTAGAATTGGCAGTCTCTAAAAATGCTGTGGAGTCCCTTTCACATACAACAGAAAATCCAAGCATTATTCCTTCAGGGGAAGACTCAGAGAAAAAACAAATGATAACTTTCAGGATATTCACTGGTTCTGCCAAAATGGTGCTAAGTAAAGTGAAAGTGTCAGCGCCCGTAAAACAACCAATAATTAAAAAGAAAAAATATGGCGAAAAGGAATGCGGCCAGAATAAGGCAAAGCAATTTGTAAGGAACCTATCGACTCCACTAAAATATGGGCTGTTCCAGCATGAATAATCTAAAAGACCTTCGATTAAAACAAAAAGTGATAATATCAACAAACCGCAGGAGTCGACCAGTGTGAAGCAAGTTCTGAATCCGAATAAACGAGCGAGAGTCGAATCTGAGGAACAATCCATCTGCTCTCCATCAGCTTCCATTGACTTATGTGATTTATCAACGTATTCTGTTCATACCGACGAAGAGTCGGTTGTTTCTAACACCGTAGCCGACGACGAAAGGACCTCAGGACCCAGTCATTTGCTTCCGATAAGCAATCCTAATGTCTCGCACAAAGTAGGCGTTGAAGTTGTTCCAAACAAGAGAAATTGCATTGTGGAGTTACACGATGAATCTCGTGCGGCTAGAGACATTAAAAACCCTGAGGTAAGAGATACGGTCGACTGAGCTAAAAGAAAGGCGGGCAAAGTGTCTTTCAATTTAAATCCAAAATTAACTGCCCAGCGGCAAAAATAAACCAAAAAAATAGGTAATGACTCGCCTGTCCGAAAATCTGATTCATCAAACAATAATTGGAAACTGTGAGTAGAAAACATTTTATCGGATGGAAACGATGTAAATTTGAACAGAGGCAATATTATGAGATTATTGCATAACATTCCTTCGCTGCACACTATTACATCGGAAGATATATTAATTGTTGAATACGTGACGGAGGCATGCTCTAATCAAGTACTTCTACACATCAAGTCCCAGGCAGTGAGAAACACATTGTTAGCAGCCAGAGATGACTTTCTCTTTTTTGGATTCGATCTCTCAGTTGAAAAAGATGAGAACAGATCTCGAGATGAGAGTCAGACTTCTCCATTCAACAATGAATCTGCAAATGAACACAGACGAAACACGCTGAGGAAGCTGCTAAACATCAAACCAGTGGAGACATCGACCGATGAATATCAGTCTTCACATGTAGAGAAGATGAATAAACCTCTACTTAAAAGCCAACAGAAAGACTAGCTATTACAGTTTCAAAAGGATGTTCCATGTGTGCTAATTTCGTGCAATACAAGAGGATTTCATTACTTGTTTAAAGAGTTCCCCTTCTCTTTAGAAAATAACTTTGCCATGTTCTTGCAGGAAACAAGGCTTTGCTAAGTTCCAATAAGAGATGGCTACTCAATTTGACTAAATCCAGCAGGAAAAAATCACTTAGGCGTTACTTATTGAGGCCTATTAACAATGGTGAAAATCAGCAACAGGTGGGACATAATACAAACAGAAAATCCGAATATCTTTGTACAATGCACCGTTCTGCAATTAAGGCAAAAAGACTCTAAGCAAGATAAACAAATCTTACTCATAAATACTTACTGGAACCCAGCCAAGATATCTACAGGCATATCTACTTATCAATTATAATCTGTGGTGACCTGAATTATTCCTGGTTTGAGAATAACAACAAACAAGGGTACTCTGGCTTAAGTCAGGATTGCGGAAAAAGCAAGTAGAGGTCAGCGTTGGAAACTAGCCGTAGAAATGCAAAATTGTGAAATGTTAAATGGCAATGTAAAAGCTGACGTTCCACCAAGCTATACATGGCACCGCAAATTCAGTCACAAAACCCTAGATTATATCTGGACCTCAAACTATATGCGGCACAAAATTGCCCTGTTAAATATTTTAAAAACATCAAACAGCGACCACGATGTGATGAAACTGACATGGTACATACCTTGTGCGATTCCATCTCAACAGTATAGCGCAACACTGTTGATTAACCAGGGAGCAAATAGGCTGAACACCAACGCTCTCCAGATCAGCAGACTAAGAAACAGCATAATGTCACTGTCGCTGTCTCCAACTAGCAAAATAAATGATGCACATAAAGTCAAAACTCATCAATCAAAAAGAAGATCTCAGATAAACAAGTATATCTTTAGTGCATCTGTAAGTCATGTGACCAGAACAATTTTTACATAAAGATATCAGACTTCTTAAAAAAATATTAGGGCGCAATCCTGAATTTGCCATAAAAAAACAAAGGATGAAATATTGTAATTGGCAGAAATTGTTCGCCCACATACGTGATCAAGAGCGTGCAGAACTGATCCTGAAGCTCATTAATAGCCATAAGACAAGAGAAATATGTGGCATCTTAAATAAAGGTACACTGAACCAAGAGGCAATGATGTCAAGACCTGGGGACACATTTTGCTGTAGTGTTTCACAGCTTAACACCATCACAAACAACAAACGATTTAGAGTGCCCCCGGCTGATGGAATGTATGCGAGTCAGCCGAAGATATCGCTCTCGCAATTCAACAGCTAAAAAACTCACGAGCCGCAGGACCGGACGGCCTTACGAATGTAATGCTTAAGGCAAATAAAGAGCAATGGTCGAAATTCATAGAAACGTTATTTAAAACGATTTCGACATTGAAGAGACTCTCACAGTCATGGTTAACTACGGTAATAATACCGATTGCTAAGAAGGGCAGTCGGGACAATCCGTCCAACTATTGCCCACTTACTCTCCTCGATACTATTGGAAAGATCTTCGCCACCTTTCTGCAGTGAAAAATGATAGTGTGGCCCACGGATGTTGGGATAATGGACTGTCGGCAAACTGGTTTTACAAAGGGCGTGGGAACGGAAGTGAATCTAATGTTACTAAATTTACTGAAACTAGAAGCCATCAAAAAGAAGAACAAGCTTTTCCTAGCCTTTGTGGGCATGCGACAAGCATTTGATAGCATAAACCATGAGATGCTATGGAAAGAATTTATAAACTGGTCTATTTATTTAGACGCCCTGCGTCACCGCGTAGCGGGACGCAGAGCGGATACAACAAGGTTAACGTGTTGTCGTGGGGATTACACCAAGGATGGAGTAAAGGTAAAGCGTGATACTACTTGGAAAGTAATGGCAAAGAAAACTAAACGTGTCTAGGAATGTTCGTAAGGCTCTGCTGGGGTGATTGCCAGGGCTCAAGTCGAGGGTACACGCGGGGGACAGAGTCCCCCCCCATCCCTCCGACCCCCAGCTAAAATGAGCTTGCTTGTAATATGCCCCCGGGTTCCTAATGGGAGACGAGCTATGTGGCTGCTGTTTTAGTCCAAGTTGGAGATGGTGGCAAGTTTGTGTTTTTTCTAACCATTTTTGCCAGATTCCCAGATTTTGAATATTTGGGCGTATGTTTTCTGAATGGTTATTCGCGATCCTTATGCCAGTATTGTATATCCTTTACTTTCTAATTTTCACAAACCATAAGATTTCTTCTGATATATAAAATTCTCTTAAAGTGTATCAGCATTAGGAACTCATCCTGTCCACAACCATCCTTACCCTGGGGCCAGCTAAACCTCTATGTGGGAAAAGAAACATTACTGTCGATGGATCTTAGATTCTAGGAGACTGACTGATGGTGCCGCCATTTTATCTTCACATACAAAGCCAACGCTGTCCAAATCGCTATGCAATCAGTGCAATATTATAAACTGGGGGCAAATCCGCCGCAAATTTGCCGATTTTCAGCGCTATTACCGCCGGTGGGAAATCCGCCGGCAGTAATAGCGTGAAAATTACCCATTGGGAATTCCCGAATGGGCCCAATGGGGAATGGGAACCAACCGTTCCGCCAAACCCGTGATGCATCGCTAATAGCGGCGGGGGGTTTGGCGGTAGTGCTAATAGCGCCGGGGCTACCGCCCAACTTGTGTCTGGTATTGTTCTGTGGAGATCTGTTTCTGCCTTGAGGAAAATGTATCTAACTAGTCCGTCTCCAGTTTATTGCATCTTAGCTCCATCAAAGAAGAACCCTCAGCCCGGTATTTTGATGACCTGGGCGAATAAAATAATAAACATACGTAAGTGTGCCGACATAAAGGTACAAACTGTTCTGTTGAATCCACAATTGGCAAAGAAAAAATTTAAAACAAAATAGCGAACAACGTAGCATGTTAGCAACATCACTATATATCGGAATTGCTGCAAATGGCCTTGAACAACTACCGAAATACTTTAAAAAATTTCATTCACGATATCATCGTGACCAGTTCCTGAGGCTACGACTTAATTCCTACAAAACAAAAGAGATGTTGTGGTTAAAACGAGATAAGGACACTAAAGATAATCAGTGCAGATATTGGTGGAATTAACGAAACACTCTTGATTGTGGAATATCTTGATTTGACTGCACATAGGTCTTTCGATTTGAAAAAATGTGCCCCCCTAAATGATAACATGGAAGACTGATGGTTTATGATGCTCACTGGAAATAATGTACAGCTAACTTGTGCAGTGGTTGATTACTTGGACAAGATTCTGATGTGAGTGGCATTGTTTCCAGTTGGGAGTGTCATTCAGGAACATTGGAGTTAGGGGGCTTTTGTATGAATATTAATACGATTTTGGACATTTTAGGAAACGTGAAGTTAATTGTGTTCATTTGTAAAAAAAAAGTTTGTATAAACTAAATGTTGCAATAAAAAAAAAAGAATTAACAGTTGTTGAAGATTTGTAATAATGCTGAACACCAGGTCCGGCCCAGAGAGCTCACAGATGAGTCTGGGATTACGGACAGAAATAAAGAGTAAGCCATTTCACTCTTTAGGAGCTGATATGATGATCATACTTCTAATGGGAACTACTGCAGTTTAATGCAGGGACGTCATTTGGGGGTCGCCAGAGGTTGCAAGTGCGACCTCTGTGGTCTCCCTTGCGACCTATATATATATTTCTTCTTTTTTGTAAAGAAAGCTCCTGGGCTGTGGGCAGCACCATGTGGCTCTTTAATTCTGGAGTGGCTAGCTTTCTTGTTCAGGCCCCTTAAAAAAAGAAGAACAATAAGAACAGGAGTGCCACAAGTCTAACAATTTCAGCACTGACCCTAAATAAGAAAGAATAGGAATGCCAAAAAATGTGTCTTTCTGGAATTCTATACAATAATTGCTAGACTCATTAAAGGTTTATTTCAGACACACTTCAGGGCGTGAGTCACTGATTTAGTCTGTTCTTAAACGCCTCAACTCAGCCTTCCATCCTTCTGAGGTCGATAAATGGGTACCAACACAGGTTGGGTGATATTGGGTGTATATTTCTTCTATGTAAAGTGCTTAAGCGTAAGTGCTTTATAATAACATATCATTATCATTTGGTCATGGACGTCTGCTTGCATTCACAGTAATTTGGTAATATGGGCCTATACACACTGATCTTAACGATACATATGGCGATCCATTCTTGTATGAAATGTACATCACATTATAGTGATATCGTAACCATATTTTTCGTAGTGTACAATGCTATGTGATGACACGTCCTCTTTTGTCAACGGGTGAAAGGTCATATTCCATCGCTTCCCGCGAAATCACTTCAGGGTGGGGTGCAATGACATCACGTCCTGTGATGTCATCAGGAGTCAAGGGCCGTGTGATGTCACTTCTGCTACCCCTGGCATTTTGGTGAAATGACGTCCCTGGTTTAATGTTGTGTTTAGGTTGTACTAATGCAGCACCATTTCATATATAAACTTCTATCAAGCAACTGGAAAACTCCAGAGAATCAAGTTTACCATTTTCATAATGAAAATTTGGACGATGACGAAATAAATATATATTTTGATGCGCTTGTGAAAATAAACGTCTAGACATTGTGTTATGGGATTAATACAGGCCATAATACAATGACCCACTTCCTAATAAGACATAATTGAAACTGTGCATTGAATGCATGAATGCATTTGTTTTGCAATAAAAAAATAAAATCGATTCCTTGTATTGCGCTTTATGCCAGTCTCCAGCCTCTAAGCATATTACCTGGACTGTGTACCGAACATGTGCTGCTAAGTGTATTCTTATTTACAAGACCAGAGCATTAGCCCTAAGCTATCCTTCCACAGAATAAAAATGGCTGAATAAGAAGTGCAAAAGGGAGGACTGTTGGGTCGGGATATACATTCATTCATTCATTTACAGTATCAGCTACTTGGCAATGGACATTAAACACGGAAAACAAAAGTAGCTGCAAACATGTTTACGAGGTTGCAACCAGTAGGGCTGCTGGAACTGTGAATAGATGGTGGCTTTGCAAGGAATGCCGTAGCATCGCTAAGCAGTGCAGGGCAGGCATCGGCAGGCAACAATATGAAGGACAAAGGCCAGACTTGGAAATACACAGAATGTTATGTATTAGAGAAGGTGGCAGGTAATCCTTAATGTCCCATCTGGAATAGGGAATTACAGAAGGATTTAAAAGTCATGTGGTTGGAGGCAGAGGCAGGTAAGAGACATAAATGATGGAGAAGCAGGAGTTTTCTCCCTAAAATATTCCAGGGAATATACCTTTCTTCAAGGCAGAATGCAGTAGTTTGATAAGAGCCCCATCATCAGTAAGTATAAAAGACGTGGTTTATGCATCGGGGGTGGAGTTGTTAGTTTTAGTTTAGACATGGATATGCTGCAAGTAACTGTACTGCAGTACAATATAATAAACTGACTGTGTCTCTTGCTTTACTTCAGAAATTATTGTGTGAACTTGGCTTTCCATAGCAATATTGATTTGAGGTGGTGAACACTGATTCCTCTGTTTAATAATAAGGGATTCAAGCAAACGAAAACTGCTTTATTCTTTCTACTTTCATGCCAGGCATTACGATGTGCTTTAATATGGAACAGTATATAAATGGTGCTTGCAGAGTTACAACAGGGATCATTGCTGTCTGATTTTAAACCATATTTTATACATTGCTTCATCTAGAAAAAAAGAGAAATACCATGTCTTGTTGACTTTATATGTCAAATGTGTATGATCTTATTCAAATACTTTTTAGACATTTTTAATTCGAATATAAACCAAATTGATGGATTGACTCAAAATTATGGTAATTGACCCAGACAACAGTTGGTCATTTTTACAAACTGGACAGTAAATAAGAGGGATAGCTGGTCAAAACGTACAAAGAGTGGTAGGTAGCATGGAACTTGTTCTGCCACAAGTGTGATTTTGGTTGTCCTTTTCAAGGAATATGTAGCAGTCACTGTATAACTGCACTAAAGGAAACCTGGATGTATTGTTTTGAAGCCAATGAGGAGACTGCTTTATTGGATTGCTCCTGGTTGTAGGTTTGGCTGAAACAGGGATCTTTTCAGGGATTTCATGCTGAAAAAATATAAAGGTTTCTAGAATTACATTAGTTTCCAATAGGTTTCCATCAAAATTCAGAAGTGGAATTGACCGTATTGGAATCCGTTTCTACAGTAGATAAGGATCCTTTTCCACCATGATTAGGTGCGGTGGGATATGGGGTGCTACGATTTAATTATGTATTACATCATTTGCTATTTTGTAATTTATTACTTCTTTGAACAACTGTTCATGTTTGGTCAAAATTAATTAAAAGTGCGCCTGTGTATTATTATTTTTGTGCTCAAATATTTACATGTACAGCTTGTTCGCTCACTCTAACTTTTGACATTGTTTGTTAGTGAACTTGCAACAATATCTATCAATAACTACAAATAGTTGTTTATTTATTGTTTTACTTACCTTGATGCTTTATGGCAAGTTTGTAGGATTTTTCTGGAATTGAAACTGACTCGTCATAATCATCATCATCATCTTCTATAACTGTTGAAAGTTTAACAAAATTCAGATCAAAATAATGACCATGTTTTCAAGCATTTGCTTACTCAAGTTATTCAGGCAAATACAAGACAATGTGGTCTTGATTCAAAAGCTGTCCCGCAACGTTTCTACCATCTAGTACCCTGGCATCCACTTAGTAGATGTGCCTCAGTATTAGCTGGAACTCCAGCATGGATGACACATTTATTTTTCTACCCCTCAGTCTTTCTGGTACTACATGGCTACTACCAGGCCTTGTAACATCCTCTTTGCCATTCATTACTCCTATCTCTGGTTTTGTGGAGCCGGGAGCCCCAGCAGAGGACCACTCCTGCATTATGCAGTATTTTCCATGCCTTAAATGATTCATATAATCAAAACTCATAATTAAATGTGATCCCTACTCATCAGAGTACCACTCCTGCGTCATGCAGTATTTTCCATGCCTTAAATGACTCATATAATCAAAACTCATAATTAAATGTGATCCCCACTCATACCAGTCGCACACCCTAACATTCCTATCAGACCACCCAGGCACTTTCCCCTCCATCCATTTAACTATTCCAAAAGGAACGACTCTGTGTCCCCACTCTAACCACTTATAATGATTTGCCCAATGAAGTGTCACCTAGCCCATACAACACACATTCTTGATGCCAAGATACAGGTGCAGATAACCCAAACGGTGGAGACGTGGCTTCATCAATATTACATATGCACTTAAAGCTGGTTTGATATCTGGCCTTTATCACAGCAGAAGCCCACAAACCACCTGCATCACTGAGACATGGATCTTTGACTGCAATATCAAATCTCTATAAGAATTCGCCCCAGACAATGCAGCATCATCTGCTGCAACAGATCATCGAAACAAGGCAGTGGTGTTGTCATCATTGCTCCATAGCACAGAGTGTATACTCAGTGGTGGCCAGGGATTTGTCGACAGGTAGGGCCTGCCCCATAAACATGTGAGCCTGAAGCAGGGTCCCCCCAAAATAAAGTAGATACATTTATCAGAGTCTTTTCTGTAGCATGCACCCACAGAAGAGGAACAAGTGTGTACTGTATACTTTCAACAAAAAATGTGAAAATAAACACTGGTGCTTTAAGTTTGTTAAAAATGTAATAACTGTTGGCCATAAACAAGTTGAATCGGTCCTGATGGACCTCTCCCTCCTGCTATTTAAGGGCTGGTTTAGAGAATGATTATGGGCTAATAACTGTTAACGCGCTTATCCTGATATATGAGGGCAGGTCAGTATTTAAGCAGCTGCCTGCAGGAGCGCAGGGCTCTTGCATTGCCGTTACTCCTTGCCCCTTGTGTTTTGATCCATGGATTTCTGCTGTGTCCTGTTGCTCCTGCTCCAGTGCCCTGTGCGCTTTGCCTTGCAGCCCTGCTACTCTGCCTACATTGCCCTGAACCTTTGCGCTTCCTGCACTGCAGCCATGCTCCCCTGCTTGCAGTCCTCTGTTCCCTGTCTGCAGTCCCTTGCTCTCTATCACCAACGATCTTGTTCCCTGCATGCAGTTCCTTGTTCTGTGCCCATAGTCTGTTGTACCTGGCTTTAGCTTCCTAGACTCCAGTCCTAAGTGTCCTTGTTATCTGAATGCAGTCCTGCCCTTGTTATTCCAGTTGTCACGCTCACCTGGTCTCCACGGGGGCGTGCTCATGGTGTAGAGTGTTGTCTGTCCTGATGCTGCTCTGCTTGGCTGGTGATGAAAGCTTGCGTCTCCCCTTAGTCCTTGCTTCAGGAGATGTTAGCCTGCAAGTCGAAACAAGACATTAGCTACCGAAGGGAGCTGGTCAGTGGTTTCACCTCCTACCGGTCTATCCTTCACTTCTTCTGGCTCACCTCCTTTTTTAAATGGGCGAGCTCTCCGTCCTGCACACTCTGGAAGGGGTGCTGTTCTCGGTCTTTCCTGGATCGAGTTACGTCACTGATCTGAAGGAAGTTGCTGAAGTAGAAGGCCCAGGAGTAAGCAGGTAAGTCTCTATTCCAATAACTGCTTGGAATGACTGCCTTTAAGTCTTTCTGTTCAAGATAACCAATGTCCATTATTGTCTTACAGGTGCAGCGTAAAGCGACCTTCGGATGATGGATGACCCTCCTGACAATGATGCTCAGGATTCCTGCCGGTAAGTATAGCGCTGTGCTGGGCGCGCAAATGTTCACCTCTGTAGCTTTCCTTTGCTACGTGCGACTAACCTGTTTGTCCTTTTCTGTTCAACAGGTACGGCGCGAGTCCAGGAAGAAGAATAGAAGATCCATGTGGCGGTGTCGAGCTGCGGCGCGCTGCTGAGTGAAGAACTGTCCGATGAAGTTCCTGGAGCTGACCGATCAGGTGAGTAGCTACCCGAGAGGATGCTTTTTGTTCTGTCCTGCAGATGTGGCGGTCCGTGGGAAAGCAGGAGAGGACATCTGGATGTTCTGCAGGTAAGGCCTTCGATGCTTAAATAACTTCTGTTATTCTCTATTCGCAGGTGCCGAAGGATGGAAGACTCTGGACGGGCGTGGCAGAAGGAAGCAAGAACTGATCTGACACAGTGAGCGTTACGCTGCAGGAGTGCAGAATAACACGAAGCGTGTTCAGATTGTTGGATGCAGTTTAAATAGCCTTGCAAGTAGTTCCAAGAAAATAGTCCTCTTCTCCGTATCCCTTCTCTCAGGTAAAGAAGTTCCAGGCCACACCCGGAACTGAATGGCTCAGCCTCTCAGAGCCAAGTTAATGGACCATGTAACTACCACCCACATGAGCCTGGCGCCAGCGGAGCCAGCACTGAGTCCAGGTGAGCCTGGCTGGGGCCTGATAAGCCCCGAAGGGGGCCAAAGTCCGGGATGGCCCCACCAGTTTCAGGGTTTTGGGTGCCTGCACCATGACACCAGTCCATAGTTACAGTTCCTTGAATTCCTTGTTACTGTTCAGTCCTTCATATCCTAGTCTAGAGTTTCTGTCCTGAGTTTTCTTGTTTCTGGTCTATAGTTCAGTCCACTGTTCCTTGATTCCGGTCCTTAGTTTATAGTCTGCAGTTCCAGTCAACTGTACCCTTTGACTTAGATCCTTGTCTCCCTGCTTTTCCTCTTTCATCCTGTTCTGTCCTGAAACTTGCTCACTTTGACTTCCTATTCATTCCCTGGATATTTATGTTACTGTTATTGTCCTCACTTGTGCTTGTGCTTGTGTAATTCTTTTCTTCAGAATTTGTTGCTGAGTTTCCCAGCAGGCAATCTCTGCCCCTTTCCTTTGTTGCGTCTCTGTATTTTACCCTGTCCCATACAGTCTGCTGGTTCCTATTTCATGAGAAAGTCACTGTTCAGTTCCGGCTAGACCCTTACAGGCTTCAGTCATGTGAGTACTATTTTCTTGTTCATGCCTTAGGGTCCAGACATAGGGCCTCATCACGACTTCGGTGGTAACCCTTAAATCCGGCGGTAGCGCTATTACCGCCAGATTTAAGGGTGCGCCAAAGCAGGACTTCGGTGGATTTCTCCCCAGCTCTGAGCTGGGGGGAAATCCGCCGAAAATTCGCGCTATTACCGCCGGCGGGAAATCCGCCGGCGGTATTAGCGCGAAATTTCCCCATTGAGCCCAATGGGGAATGGGGCATTCCCAAATGGGCTCAATGGGGAATGGGGATTGACATTACCGCCGAACTCGTGATCCGGCGCTATTAGCATTACCGTTACCGCCCAAGTCGTGATGAGGCCCATAGACACCTACTCCTGCTGCTCCTTTCCATGAGTGGTGACCTGTAATAGTAACCAGCACAGAAGGCTAGAGTTTATCTTGGCCCTGTGGGAAACTCTTCCCCCATTCTGCGTATACCCCAAGTGGAAACCTAACGTGTTTGTATTACTTGTACTCCCTTCCCCTTTCTGTTCACTGCCTGTTTGTAGTTATTGCCTATCCTTTCTTCTCTGCAGGAATCCTTACACTCCTGTCTCTTGTGAACTTTCCTCCCCTTGGCTTTGTGGGTATGTCTATGTCCGCAAGCCTAACTGCAATGAGCTGGTGCAGAGCCGTCGCAGTCCCTGGCGAGGAGGCCTTTGGGAACCACTACAGAATTACTGCAGTCCCTTGAATGATTGGAGGAGAGGCAAAGGCCACAGGGAGTGACTGCAGTCCCTCAAAGGATCAGGAGACGCCGGACAGGGGAATGAAAGCTTGTACGCAACTGCGAGACACAGGTAAGCACCAGAAGAGGGTGGGAAGACCGGGATGGTTATGGGGGCACCCAAAAGAGAGAGAAACCTTTGCCAAAAGGGACCCGGACCCAAAGGAGCAAATACTAAAGAGCCTGGGACATAAGAGAGAGTGAATCCTATGCCAAAGGGGTCTGGGACCTGAAGGAGAGAAGAAAACCAATACAACATGGGGATTGGGATCTGAGATGAAGTAAGAAACTAAAAAGGAGGGATTGGGACCAGAAAAGGGGGACTGACTGGCAGAATAGTGAACCAGGTGTAACTTCTGAGGTACAAGAGGAGGGAACTGAGAAGAGTCTGGGACCCACAGCCAATGATGAATTGCCTCTGGGATCATAGTCACAGTACCTGGCAGGGTAGTGAACCAAGTAGACTGTGAATAAAGTGAAAACTGAAGATCCCGTTGAGCATTTTGAGAAAGGCCAGGGCAAGGGAGACATACCCCTTGTTCTTATGAACATTGTTGAACCAGCCAAGAAAAGGGAGTCATTCTCTTGGCACCCTAAACAGCTTGAGAAAGGCCAGGAGAAGGGAGATATGCCCCTTTGTCTTATGAACATTGTGAGACAGCCAAGAGAAGGTAGTCATCCTCTTGGCATCCTGAAGAGCTTAAGAAAGGCCAGGGCATGAGAGACAAACCCCTTGATGAACATTGTGGAAAGAATGAAGAGGAGGGAAGTGTCCCCTTGGCTTTGTGAAACATCTGTTATAGGCCAAGAGAAAAAGGACACTTGTCATGGCATTGTGAGAACCATCCAAGACTTTTGTTTCGTGTGTTGTGCTTGAATACACTCAAAGAACCTTTCTGAGAGTTTTGATTTATATTCCTGAAGAAGAACAATTCTGTCTGCTGCACCCAGAACTGAACTTTGGATTGTTGTCCAGAAGAAGGGATCCATTCATCTCGACCAATAAGACCACCTCTCTGTCTTAGTTGAGTTTATAGCATAAGGGATGGAATCAGGCTTTTGACACAGGACGGTGGACTCTTTGCTTTTGTCAGTACTCACCCAGTTTCCAGGCCAGAGCTTCAATGCGGGTACCGCAAAGCTGTGTAACTGTATAACCTGGGCTAGTCCTAGCCCAAGTCTCCTCACTGAGGAGATCTTTCTTTTGATACGCCCCTTTGCTGATTTAGTAATCACTGGATCAAAGGGGTAAATCAAACGAAAGAGTGAGAGAACAACACTGCTGGTAAACCCAGGCTGTAAAGGAAAAAGAAGACAGTTTAAGCCCAGGAAAACAATGGTTAACAAGGTAGGACAGAGATTGGAAGAATAGCCTACTTTAAATGGAATGGTTTCTTGTCTGACCCTGGGCGATGTAATGCAAGCTCTCCAACCCGGTTCAAACCCACTAAGAACAGAAAACAACAGACTTGTATTACTTCCCACTGCAGACACTGAGGAATAAGAAGACCTAATACTAACCGTAAGAGACAGGAGTATGGATCGTACCAGATCCAGATATATGGATGTGCAAGAGAATCAAGTCTGTTGCCAGTGAAAAACCATGATGAAAACAACGTACGGGAAAAGGGGACTAAACCCGAAGGGCGCGAGGGACGCGCTAGAATCGGGGTGGGGCACTATTTTCTTGCTGCAGAGCATCCTGGAAGAGTGCACTCCTGATCCTTAGTAACTGGTCCAAATGTAAACGGACAGTTCATGTGGTGAGGTTTGTAGGGACTGGAGTAAGTAAGGGGCTGAGTGAGTCCGGAGTTGCCAGCTAGAGGGAATCAGTATGCAGCAGCAAACTGAGGACATTAGGTTTTGCTGCCGTGCGAGCGGACTTCCTCAGCGCAAAAAGCAGTATCGATATGCAGAGGCCAATAAGGAAACTAGCAATGTTCGTTACCTTAAGAACTAAATGTCAGCGTAAACAAAACAGAATCACTAAGCAGATACCAAGTCGGGAGACAGGCAAGGATCGTTACCATACACCTAGGTTTCACAGCCGGCGTCCAATAAGCAGAATCAATCCCGGGAGGATAGCTCAGCTGCAACGTGCCCGCCTTGGAAGCAAGATGACATGAAGCAACACAGGTTCGATCCCTGGGTCCGCACTTAGAAACCTCTGGGTATTTAAGCGTGTTATAAATATGCAACTAAGACAAAAAACAATTACACAACTAAAAAACAAACAATTCCTGCAACAGCGCCTCTATGCCCGTGGGCTGTGTGAGCGCTTTAAAAATACAAAAATGCAAAAATAAAAAAATTAGGGGACAGGCGTGGTTTCAATAACAGGCGGTCAAAAAGGTAAGCAGAATCGAGAGACGAAGGAAGTCCAGAACACAGCGGTAAATCGGATCTTCAAAAGATGGAGTCAGGATACACGAAGGATATGACTACAGTCAGAAGCAGCGTTCTGAGTGTCAGAGAACGCTTTATACAAATGCCATTGGCAGAGTGTTCCGGCTGGAACAACACGTAATGATCACGTGACCGCTATGGTGGAATGCGAAGCTGCAATGGAACGCAGCGCAGTCAGGAACGTCTGTGCACGGTGCATCGCCATGGAAACCTCCAGTAATGATAGAAGGGGGAAGCCATGGAACGAAGCAAACAAGGCACTCGTCTCTTCTGTACTGAAGTCACAAGAAAGGATGATTCACGACTCGTCAGGAGCATCACAGTATCCACCCCCAAGGGTTCCGCCACACCCCTGGAGGCATGGAATTGTCGCAACAGCACAGGAGCATGGATGTTGGTCAGAGGTTCCCAAGTCCTGTCCTCAGGACCATACCCTTTTGAGTCCACCAGGTAGTAAGGAGTTCCTGCTCTCGTTTCCATGTCCAATATCGCTGCCACCTCGTATTCCTCAGAACCATTCACAACAACTGGGGCAGTACGAGAAGGGAGGTGAGTGGTAGGCAAGCACGGTTTTACCAGGGAGACGTGAAAAACAGGATGCACCCACCAACCCACAGGTAGGTTCAAGCGTACCGCAACGGGATTAAGTCAGAGATTGTATAGGGAACAACGTAGTGCAGTATAAGAGACCTCTTGCCTGGGATCTTTAAATTGCGGGTGGACAGCCAAACACGCATGGCCACCTGATAATCCGGGGCCGTCGAGCGGCGAGCAGCCGCAAAGCGATTAGCGTGCACCTGCGCCTGATTGAGATGCGTCAGGATGTCTTTGTGCACTGATACCAGATCACAGACACAAGCCTGTGCAGCTGGATTATCCACTGGAATGGACGGGTCCAAAGGCAAGGCCCTGGGGTGTTGACTGTATAAGGCATAGAAAGGGGATACACCAGTTCAGGAGTGAGTTGTTATATGCAAACTTAGCGGAGTGTAGGACTGTCAACCAGGTCTTTTGGTACTGTAAGCACTTGCAACGAAGGTACTGCTCCAGCATAGCATTAGGCCTCTCGGTTTGTCCATCAGTTTGTGGATGGTATGCACTAGAATATCTGTCCTCGATGTGAAAGGAGGAACTAGGGCTTTGCAGAAATGGGAAGTGAATTGCAACATCTCAATCAGTGACAATCATGGGAAAACCAAAGAACCAAAAGACATGTTTGAGAAAGAGATCCGCCAGTGTAGGAGCCGAAGGAAGTCCTGTGCAAGGGATGAAAACCGCCAACTTGGTAAAGAAATCAACCACTACCCAGATGGTATCAAACCTTCGCACTTGAGGTAGTTCTATGATTAAATTGACGGAAATCATGTGCCATGGATTATGAGGCACCGGAAGGAGCTGCTGCAACCCCACTGGCTTACTGTGAGGGGTTTTACACTGGGCGCAGACTGCACAAGAGGAGATGTAGTCCACCAAATCCCGAGCCATTGAAGGCCACCACACCATCTCCGCAATAGGTCCATGGATTTATGCCGGCCAGTGTGTGCGGCAAATAAGGAGTAGTGGGACAACTGCAAGGCCCGGGAGCAGGTGTCATCAACAGGCACGTAAATCCACCCTTAACTGTACGGCAAGCCATTGCAGACATCCAGGTTCATTTCCCGGAGTTCTGCTGGGTTTAAGGAAACCCAGCCTTGGATCGCTTTCCTAAGCGATGGTTGCGGAGTACAACCGCATACGACTTGGTTAGGAAGAACTAGTGGGACTTCTGGTGTAGCATGGGTGGGGTCAGCATGTATGCGAGAGAGGGCATATGCTTTGGCATGTAGATGAGCATGACGATAAGTAATAACAAAATCGAAAAGGGAGAAAAAGAGATGCCAATGTGCCTGTCTGGCGGTTACGCACTTCATGGTCTTAAATTCCAAAAAACTACGTTGATGGGAAAAGACAGTTACAGTGTGGCGCACACCCAACAGATGGTGTCTCCATTCCGAAAAAGCATGCTTGACCGCCAATAGTTCCTGTTCCGTGGCAATGTAGTTCCTTTCATAGGGTGTGAGTTTACGGGAATGGAAAGCAACAGGGTGAACGTCACCGGTGTCAGGACACCGCTGGGAGAGGATGGCACCTACCACAACACCGGAGGCGTTGATTTCAACCAGAAATGGGAGATCGGAATTAGGATGCTGCAGTACCGGAGCTGTGATGAATGCTGTTTTCACAGAGCCAAAGGCCGATTGAGCTTCGGTATTCCAACGAAAGGGCACTTTGGAGCTGGTCAATGCAGTCAGAGGTGCAGCCAGGGAGGAGTAGGAATGGATGTAGCGACGGTAGAAGTTAGAAAAACCAAGAAAGGATTGTAGAGCCTTGACTGATGTGGGTTTGGCCAGTCATATATGGCCTTGACTTTGGAATTTTTCATGCAAACTCCCTTGTCAGTCAGATCATACCCCAAGAACTCCACTTCTGTGGCGTTGAAGACACACTTTTCGGCTTTGACAAAGAGGTGATGCTCTCTTGAGCGCTGAAGGACAGAACAAACATGTGTGACATGTTGTTCGTAGGTGGAAGAGTAGACCAGGATGTCGTCAAGATAGATAATGACGTATTGATCTACCATGTCACAGAAAACGTTGTTCATAAAATATTGAAACGTGGAAGGGGCGTTCCAAAGGCCAAACGACATCACCAGATAGCCAAATAACCCATATCAGGTCTTGAACGCTGTCTTCCATTTGTCCCCCTCTCAGATATGGACCAAATTACAGGCCCCTCGTAAGTCAAATTCGGTAAACATGGCCGAGGAACCCCGCTGATCTAAGAGGACGGAAATAAGAGGTAAGGAATATTGATTTTTGACCGTGATGGCTTTTAAGGCCCTGTAGCCTATGCATGGTCTCAGGTCTCCATCCTTCTTAGGGACGAAGAACAGTGGAGAGGCAGCAGGAGATTTAGAGGGATGTGTGACGCCTGAAATAAGAGCCTTGTCAATATACTACTTTAGCACCTGATCTTCTTTTAACATGAGGGAGTATACGCGACTGGAAGGAATCTTGGAGCCTGGGAGCAGGTCAACAGGACAATCATAGGGGCAATGTGGTGGCAACTGTTCCGCCCCACCTTTGTCGAAAACGTCGAGAAAGGCACGGTATACAGACAGAATCGGAGAGACGGGTTTCGATGTAACTGAACCAACCAGTGGAGTGGATCGAAGAAACGGCTGACATGGTGCACTCCGAATGACTTAATGGGAATGAAAACAATGAGTATTTCAAAAGGTCGAGGGAAACTGTACCTCGCGTGAAGCCCAGTCAATAGCAGGATTATGCAGCTGTAACCAAGGCAGGCCAAGGATCACCCTGAATTGTGGTCCCGTGATCAGGTCGAAAGGAAGATACTCGGAATGGCTGTGGTCGGTGCACATGATCAGCGAGGCGGTCTGTTTAGTCACCAAACCAGAAGCCAATGCAGTGCTATCAACAGCGTACGCCGACTCCAGTTTCGACTTGGAGGTGATGGGCACCCCAGAATCACGGGCAAACTGATGATCCATGTAATTAGTTGTGGTGCCTGAATAAAGAACCGCATGGGTTTGTAGCGGGTGGACAGCGGGCCCCACCAGGGAGACCGAGAGACAGAAGGAAGGAGAAACATCAGAAGCAAAGGAGTCGAACAGGAGCCCACCTGGCAGAGGGACTCCTTCTATTACGGGCCCTGGAGTTTCCCTGTTTACGAGATGGTTTGTAGGGCAGCTGTTCAATCAATGCTCAGAAAAACCACAATACATGCAGAGATCGTTCTTGCGCCAGTGTTCTCGCTCGGCAAGAGACAATGGGCCGCGAACCGCTCCTATCTGCATGATATGATATGATAGTTTATTCAAATCGCGCCTATACACAATGTGTTTCAAAGCGCATCAAGGCAAGGGAGGGAACAAGGGAAAATACAATGACATTCTTACAGGCCATGAACAGTAAGGATGTGAAATTAACCATCGCACTCGGCCTGATGACATTTCAGATAGTGCAAGAGCTAAGACATAGATAAGGTAGGGAGGGGGAGAGTGAGTGGGAAGCAAATGGAAACAGACAGGTGACTACCGTACTAGGCCTGATGACATTTCTGGTAGAGCCGGAGAAAACAAAAGGTGAGGGAGAGGGAAGCAGAAAGGGAGGGGAGGAACAAAACATGCGACTATCGTACTAGGCTTGATGACATTTCAGATAGTGCTGGAGTGGGGGGGAGAAACAAGTACGGGGAGGAGACAGACGAGGTTGCTATCATACTAGGTCCAGGGACAATTCTGATAGAGTAAGTGCATAGAAGAAAATAAGGGGAGGAGGGGAGGAGATAGGAAAAGGGAGAAAGGGAGAGGAGGAGAGAACAGAGTAAGCAGCCAAAAAGAGTGGAGAAGCAAGAGGGGAGAGCGAATACAATTGCAAAAGTCAGTAGTAACACATAATGTTGCAAGGCAGGATACAAGATGAAGATGGGAACAGCATGATTCAGGGCCACCATGAGTATGAGATGCAAAGGAAGTCCAGCATGAGAGTTGAGAAAGGGTGACGCATCGTGAATCGATGAAGTTCATAAAAGTCATATCCAGCATTGGCCACAAGACGGTGATGTAACCAGAATGTATCAGGACAGACTCCTGCAGCAGTAGGCTCGAGGTGGGGGGGTAGAAGAATCAAGCAAAACAGGCACACCTGTGTGCCAGAAGGGTGGGGAGCACAAGGGAACATCACAGGGGGAACCAGGGGGAACCAAGGGGGTGGGGATGGCCTGTGGGGACAGAGGAAGTAAACACATGTTGGTGCATACTTACCTGCTGTCTGAGCAGGGGGCTCCTTCATTTTTTCACTTAATGCTATGGGAGTCCCGGGCTCCAGAGGCAGCGACACCGGGGTTATTGTGCCCCACTTTATAGAGAATCATAAAGATGGTTCTCTCCCCTCCCCCAAACTTGGGAAGGACTTGTGCTTTTAGAGGGGTGTCGGTCCCTGGTCACCTGAACTGAAAAAACGTTTTCACCACAGCTACCAGAATCCTTTGAGTCTAATCAGTAACACCTGTTAATGAAACACAGCCTCGCTGATGATTATTTGAGATAAGAAAGCGCTTGGAGGAGAACAACTACAGAAAACAGAACTGCAGCTGATGGGATCTAACCATGTTAATACTGAGCAACTGAATTGTAGCAGAAGGGATCTAACCCTGTTAATACTTGTTCATCTTTGGGATTTGCAGCAGATGGGATTTAACCCTGGTGAATACTTGTCCATTTTGGGATTTAACCCAGATATATATTTTTTGCAACAGGTTTAATTGACCAGGACCTGGAGTGCGTGCCTCACCCTCCTTCATCAGTTCCATGCTGGCTCCACCAACATATGCTAGTATTCAATATAAGAACATACTCATGTTTGCTTTGAAATGTTTTTTTATAATATCATTACTGGCACTATGCACTAAACGGCTCTGCCAATATATGACTGTACTCCTATGTAAGAAAATGCTCCTGTTGCTTTAGCCTTTAAAAGTGACATTTCGCAATAAGAAAACTTGTCCAAACTGGTTCCAATTTAAGCCAGGCTAGACCCATAATCACATTTATCATCATTGCGTCATCATAGATGCTAGGTTAATATATAAGTCATGCTACAGTAAGAAATATACAGGCCGCTACACCAAAACAACAGTCTAGTGAGGTAATACTACTTATCATGCTTGCTGTAGAAAATACCAGTAACGCATGCAAAATAAAGAAAGGATGTGTCCAAAAAAGCTCTTCAGAGATAAGAAATCCACTTACAAGTCTTCGGAGGGGACCAAGTCTCCACCATAAAAGCTATTCTTTTGGAGAAGTTAAAGGTCCCCATTAACCAACAAATACTTCTCTATAAAGGCAAAACCCTAGTGAACAAATTACACCTTTATGACTATTCCATTGGCCCAAACTCCAGGTTAGGAGTGAAACCAAATAGGGAATTACCCCCAATTGGCTCCCTAGGCATACCACCTAGCCTAAAAGGACCGCCTACTCCTGCTTCCTTTTGTAATAGCCAAGTCTGTTTGCCAGTTGAGAGTTCGATAGATATGAAGGGAGACACTCTGGAGACACCTGTAGAACCACAGAAAGAGTCTAATTTCCGAGTGAGTTCAAAGAAGATAGTTTCTCAGTAGGGAAATCAGATCACCCTGATCCCTTATTTATAACAGAGATTCTCGAAGTCCCTAATCTCACTATAAGATCAGATAAAACTAAGACAATGGAGGTTCTGTTAGAATGCCTTGTGGCCCCCCAAATACAGGCTGACACCCGGTTTCAGGAGGGGCTAGACAAAATAATGGCTAGCCAGCAAAGACCCATACGCCCACATGGTATTTTACAATACTACCAAGAGGGAAAGAATCTCTGAAATATTTTTCTAAATTTCAAAAGGCTCACCCAACAATTTCATTGCAGCAAAGAAATTAAAACTTGCCATCTCGCTCCTCTTTTGCGAGGCGAGCTACAAGCCACATACCAAACCTTAATCCCCCTTGGGGTCAACCCCTTAAATGAAATCAAACAGGGATTATTACACAAAGTGAGACAAACGGAAAATAGTTACTGACACAAATTCTGAGAAATTAATCTTAAGCCTAATGAAACAAATACCCTCTCCCAGTGGTTGGGGAAAAAGATCTTAACCGAGCATAAGCAAGCACTAACTCCTGAACAATCGACTAATAGTCTACTCTCATACTTACAAAGGGAGGTATTACAAATTAGAAAACCCACCATGAACACAGCAATTCAAACTGCCCAAGTTCCTGCTGAAGCCTCCAAACAGCTTAAGGCTTTAAATGGAGATGAGGAAGGACGCAAAGACCTGAGACCCAATGTCTACATTTCTCCTCCCAACGGTTTCCAACAAAATGTTCAGGAACGCACCCCTGAGAACCTTGTGACATTTGTAAGAACAGGGCCTGAAGAAACTGAAAAAAAGATATCCTCTGGTTAAAGAGAGCGGTTTAGTAAAATCAGAAGATACAAAAGGAGCAAACACATTACTCCTGTTTTTCTTGTGGGGAAAAGAGACATTTAACTAGAAATTGCCCTCAGAATAAAAAGGAGGAACCTATGGAGATAGGCTGGATGGCAGGGGAGGAATGGGAAGCCACTAAAGCAGTTATCCCCTGGCTCCACGAAGAAACTATCATTGGGACAGACTTCCCAAGGTTGGGGGACAATTTTGATAAAGTAAATAGGACACACTCAACATATTCCCCCCCTTGACACCTGTAAGAAGAAATGTTTTCTCTAGCTACTTCCAAATAGAAGTGGAGAAAGACCTATGTAGCCCTTATATAATCCCATCTGGAAGAGAAACTCGCATTATGGGAAGGGTATGTGATGAATCCCCGGATGTTGTCACTTCTCCTCTAAAGGCAGCCCCCTCCCATGAGGTCAGGGAGGTGAGGCTGCTACCCGATAGTCCCCCTGGGGGTGGTACTCAGTGGGTGGATCTTATGGGCAGGGATGCCCCCTATGGCATTAGTGACGACCTGGGGAGAACGCTGTATCCCTATAACCTACCTAACCCTGACACACCTTCCTACCCCTCTCCCACCAGTACCTTCCCTAGTGTATCCATGTACCTTTGTCATACCAGCAAGGTCAGAAGTACTGAGATGAGGGGGAGCGTGGACTCCTCAAGGGACTTGTTAAAGAGCCCTTAAAAGTCCCTGCGTTGGCAGAACCGACTGGTCGAGAAATCCCACACCCAGTGAAGGAAATAGTCAAGGTAAATGACAAAGGCCTGTTTTATTAAAAATCCATATAAAACCGGTACAGCAATAAGCACTCAAGTCTCCAATGCTCTCTCGATTCCAATACAAAACAGTGGATAATAAGGTATAAATTCATCACAACTGACAATACAACGCAATCTTGGGTACAAAAACCTACGGGTCGGTAGGGATCGGTTAGGGGAATTGTCTACATATAGGATACATAGGTGTTAATATTTTCTTTGGACATAACTATCTGATGGCTCCTCCTTGAACCACCCTTATAATGATACAAATAAGAAAGACATCGGGCCTCATTACAAGTCCACCTGTAGCCTGCCGGAACTCGTAATACTGTTTCTGCCACCTGAGATCCCAGTGCCACCAGGACATTACAAGTCCCGGTGGGCCGGAATATCAGGCAGCAGAAAGTGTAAGACCCAATTCCCATGGAGTCCCGGGGATACGGAAGCACCGGCACTGTTTATAACGGTGCCAGTGCTTCCGGGAAAACTCTGCGGGCAGGTGCTGTTACGCCCCGTAGGTCAGACCTGTCCGATGCAACGGCCCCCGCCCGCAGAGTTGTAGTGTGGCAGTCCGGAATGGGTGCTGGTACAGTGCAACCGACTCCCTTATCCTTCGACACTTGGAAGGTCATCAGCACATGAGCAAAATTAGTAGTAGGAGAAGTGACATCAAGGAACTGCGACTTCCTATTAAATATAAAAACATTCATTGGTTCCTAGGCCATAGGTCATGGTATCTAGCTTTGAACTTGGCCTTGTTTGACGCCTCTCATTATAGGAATCTGTGGGGAGTTGAGGCAGGTGTCTATCTGTCTGAAGCTTAATGAATGGACAGTGTTCTCCAATTATAGGTCACATGTGATGAAGCCACGTGTTGAATTATCCTGCTCGGCTTTAAATAGGATTTTAGGATACTATTACTCTCGCTGGCCACTGGAGACTTGGTTGAGCTACTCTCCTAATTAATGGACACCTGACATTGGAAGGCTGTTTATTTTTTTACTTAATTTAAGAGAAATACGCCTAACGCTTGGGAATTATTATTGTCTGTTCTCTTTGGAGCCATCCACTGTCTGGCCTGCACAGGCCTGTATTTTAGCTAGTTTCAGCAAGTCAAATCTCCCTGCAGCTCCACGGCTTGTTCAAGGCTTCTCATTCAATTTAACGTTGCTCCGCAGTCCATTTTGTTCAAGATGGCCATACGTCACTGTTGCATTTCTACATTTAGCAAGCTTTATATGTATCTCGTTTGTCTTCCATTTAGGCATACACATTGATTATGTTATGACTCATGTCTATTGGTGCAGGTAATATTCTTCATGTCTAAATGCAAGTTTGACCTACTATCAGTGTTTCTTCATGTCTATTGTATCTTCGTGTGTCAGTTTGCCAGTGATGTAACTTGCTTTCATCAACTTCAGTTACAGCATGTTCACTTCTTCTTGAGTTTGCTGATTCACACCTTCTTCTTTTGTTCCAGGATAAGGTTGGTAGGGTTTCCTTAGTGAATACCGTTTCTTGTACTTGTGGTTCAGATGCGGGGAGGGGCAGATGCCATGGATGACATACTCTTCTCGCTCTTATGCTACAGAGGCGGGGGAGGGGGTTGACGAAATGAATGACGCGTTAATTTGCCTCTCGACATTCCCCCCTCTGGTTGAGTCCTCGACCACATCTCCTATAGGGCCCTCCCCCCCAGTAGGGTACATTGGGAGACCATATCTTTGTCACCCCCCTCTGGTCACCTGAATTCATAATATGCTCATCCACACTCCAGGTCATATAGCAGCAGTCCCCATATGGTTTGCAGAATACCCATCATCCCACGTAATTATGAGGATCTCTGGGATACCAGAATTTTTATCCTGGAGGGACGATAGGACTTTGTCTTATGTCCATATGCGGCAGATCATCAGTTTGTGTGCATACATGGATTTTAGTGTTCACGTTTATCACTATTTTTAACCCTAGCGCCTTTTTAGCCGTCTTCTTAAATTGGTGTATGGCTGTTCTCAGGATGCAGAATTCCAATAGCACTAACACTAGTATGGCTATTAGTATTTTGAATGCATTATCCAGCCAGGAGGGGATCCAGGAGAATAGATAAGAGAGCCAGTTGTCATCCTGTACTTCTTCCACCTTCTCTACCATTTTAGTGTGGAGATCTGTTAACAATGTTATGGCCTCTGTTATGGCCTCTGTGAGGGTCCCATTTTCTTCCTCGTGGGCAGGTGTGTATGCATGTACAGCAAGAGGGTCATATTTTTCCACATACATCACCTTCCAAGGCTGTTATTAAGTCGAGGGCATACTTATTTTGAAGAGTCACAAGCCTTATCGCTCTTAGCTCTTTCTTTATGTCATTACAGCCTTGCACTATTGTGTTAATTGTTTGTAACAGCTCCCAGAGACTTATTTACAACCACTTGGCATTCGTATTGGCTTGCAAACCTGCAGTAAAGAGGGATGCGAAGAACATTTCTGTTCTACCAAACCATTTATGCTCATCTGGTATGTCGTCATATGCCTTTTGCATTTTGTCTGACATATAGTTACTCCTTTTTGTTCATTCAAGGGTGAAGGACCTTTTTTTCTCAAATGTGTATCCATTTTAGGGAAATCTTTAATGTACACATCGCTTTACGGGCACTATGTTAATCAATACAGCAGTGCCTATTTTGATGGCAGGCACATAAAAAATGCATTTGCATCCTTTGTTTTCCCCTCATTTTACTGGGTCCAGTATTCCTGAAACATAATGTGGAATTTTTCACAGGTATTATGGGTAAGGGGCCTGCTTCATCCTCTACCCATGTGAGCAATTTAGAATATTTGGTCCATCACTTGAGGCATCCATCATTTGAATTCTGTACAACCTCTACTGTTACCGACAGGAGTGCTTGTGCTTTGTACTCGATCATTCCTTCGACCCTTCCTGTTGAAGTAAATAACTGTCTGTATATTAATAACTGGGGTCTCTCCCAGAACCTTGGCACCCCAGGTGTCTGTTTCCTTACAAAATGTGGGCATTGTAACAATTTTTGATCTACTGTTGTAGCATTCACTTTATTTGGGCCATCTAATATTTATTTTATCAATTTATTTTTCATCTTCGGGTCATCCATCATAGGCTTTGTTTTTATATAGCTATCCTCATAGGGGAACGTGTTTTTTGACATCCATTACAAAGTGGCCCATTTTCCTTCAAATTGCGCTGTGGTCGTACAGAGTGCTAAGTGCGTTAGACAGTGTGCATCATGTGCAGGTATTGCTGTAGCCACGAATGTCCTGCCAGCGCTCATGGCGTAGCGAATGAGGGAGCACACATAGCAGCTCTCATCAGATGTCCCTCTCCCTCCCTGGTTAATGTGTTGGTACCACATATTATTGATCACCTGGGCAGAATCAGTGATATATGCATTTATATATTAGAAGTCATCTTTAGCATTTCTCTTCAATCTTTTCATCTGCTTAGTGGCAACAGAAAATCCATGAGTTGTTAATTCATCTACTATAGTGATAGTAGTTACGTTACTGTACACTGGTTTGGGCACATTGTAGATAACGATTCTCGCAATGGCAAAAGAAAAAAAAATAGAAACAGCAGAATGTGAAAAATATAGTTACAAGCTTTACTGCTAATGTGTCCACATGTTGCAAAGGGCCACGTGTGTTAGGTGGTCAGCGTGCCAAAAGCGTACATCTCACAAAATGAAAAAGGCCCACCTTTTTCTTTTCACTGGATCTCTCACATTATTTCCAAGATGTTGGTGTCTACAAGAGAATCTACGCAATTATAGCTTTAAGAATTCTTTCAAAAATAAACCTAGTCTTTGGGTCCACTAAGAGGGTGGCAAGCATTACGTTGCTCGTTCTGAAAGTACGATAACTGTCTATGATGTAAGATAAAATCACAAATAGTATCGCTTTTATTAGCAACAACAAATGTTTGCATATATTTTTTTCTTTTCCTTGTGAAAGTGCTTATCTTTTTATTTGTGCAGATAAAATCCAGGGGAAAAGTTCACTCAATTCTGTTAATTTACTGATTTAGGGGAAGACAGTTTATTGTCTGTTTTAGTCTGCTGGTTGTTGTCTGCTTCTTGTGGCTGATTAAGTCTGCATCTGCGTCACCTCTTCTTAACCTTCAGCTTCAGGGACTGGTGGCACGGGGGTATCTGCTTTGTTTGTATGGTTTAACGTTCCCAAGATGGAGGATGCTCCCCTTCTCTGCACGTGACCTGCATTGGGTGAGACCTCCTAAACGAGGTACGGTCGCTCGCAAGCACAGTTTGTGCCAGCGCATCAAGAAGTACTTAGTCAACACTTTGTCACCTGGATACAGGGCAGGGGATTAAGCAAAGTCTCCAGATTGAGCTGTTCACTGTCTTCCTCATTATTCTTTGACCTACCCTGCCAACCTCCAAGCTGTAGAGAAATCAAAGCAACAGTGTCGTCATAGCAGCCAGATAATCATGCATTTCAGAACGAAGCACATCAGCAGCATTACGGGCATCAGTTTGCACTCAAGTGGGAGGAGCAAGAGGTACATGCATACGGCATCCCATCACCAGCTCTTGAGGAGTCAGGTGGCTGAATGCGTAATGCAAATAGGGTTATGGGTAGTCAATTAAGCCATCTTTTTTTCAGGGTCATTTTTAGCTTGGTTTCGATCCTTGAGAAGGCCGTTGTGGTGCTCACAAATCTCATTTGTGTCTGGGTGATAAGCAGAGAAGAATGTATGCTTATTACCCAGTAGGATTGTGATGTGCTCAAAAACCATACCATTAATATACAGTTTATGGTAATAGTGGCAACGTGTTCCGTCAGGTTGGGCATGAACCAGTCGTCTGATATCATGACTGCAAGACTCTCTAGTGTGGTGTGTGCTGGGTAGTGCAGTTGATCTAATGCTACTTTAAGTAATCCAAGGGGTATAACCGGTTTGCCTGTGCTGTCCTGACACCAGATTGCATCTGTGGGAGGTAATGAGCACCCCATACACTTCCACAAATCGTGCTCTTCTGGTGGAGTGTGTCCCTGTAGTTCAGTGATCTTTGCTGTGGGCAATGTATTAAAGCTTTCTTTCATTATCAAATTACAAACGAGTGCGGGAGCCCCTTTGCTGAGAATGATCATGGGTCAAATACCCGGTTCTATGGAATTTCATCCACTAAGGAGGTTCTACAACCACATTTTAGTTCACTGCACCCTTCACAGAGGAGAAACATCCATTTGCATATCAGTCTTTGTCCCACCACAAGAGCAGTCCAGCACCGAAATGCTAGGTAATTCTCCTCTGAACAAGAGTACCATCACCAACCCCAGACACGTGTTTCAGACTAATTGGGCTTCCTCCGTGAGGTGAAGCTGAGCCTCTCTAAGGGACAGTGAGCAAGGGGTCCATGTCTGGATTACCCTGGGTTACTTAGGGTGAAACAAAATTACAAAGGAGTGTGGGAGCCTCTCTAATGAGAGCGAACATCGGTCAAATACCCTGTTCTATGGAATTTCTCCCACTTAGGAGGGTTCAGAAACACGTTTTAGTTCACTGCAGCCTTCGCAGAGAAGAACAAGTTACTTAACCCTGGTAGCGTTCTTTCAACTGGATGCTCCTCCCATGTCGTCTTCATCTTTGATATACGATACCCAGCTTCAGCTGCTTCCGAAAAATATATTTTATTTGTTTTTTTCGGCAGAGGGTGCTGTGCGTCAATGCAGTTGACTCGATGTCCCTCGAGGGCCTCTGTCTCGAGGATATCATCGAAGGCATATATACCACGCGGCCATTGGTTTCAGTTCTGTTTTTTCTTACAGAAGAAACTAGCTGCATAACCACGGGTTTGACCATACTTAATTTCGAAAGAGCAAAATTCTACTGTGGGGTAGGCGATGAGGAATATGTGGGAGGAACATCCAGTCGAAAGAACGTTATCAGGGCTAAGTAACTTGTTCTTCGAATGGATTGTGTACTCCCATGCATTCTTTGATATACTTCAAAAGCAGTGTTTGATTTTGTGGAGGGAGTAAGAATTTTGTTTTCAATGGTTTGCATAAACCAAAAGGAGGACAGCTTTTCCAAAGCTTCCATCCTGACCGAGGGAAGACTAAAAGCAGTAATACTTTGTGAGCGTGTGAATAGTAGACCACGTAGCGGCCTCACAAATATTTTTGATCGGTACACCCCTTTGCATGGCTGTAGAGGTAGCTATGTCCCTGGTGGAATGGGCCCTTAATCCTTCCGGAGGATCCTTGCCCGCTTGTCTGTAACATTCCAAAATTGCCAGAATGATCCACCTGGATAAGGTCTGTTTTGTCACAGCCTGACCCAGTTTGTGACCTGGATAGCCTACAAAAAGCTGATCGTCAATACGAAGTTTGGATAGCCTAGATATGTACAAGCTCAGGCCTCTGCGTTGAAGCAATATACGTAATCTCTCCTCCTCTTTGCCAGGATGAGGTGGAGGATAAAAAGTGGGCAATACAATTTTCTGCCCTACATAAAAATCAGAAACGATTATGGGTAAAAATGAAAGCTTAACCCTCAGAACAATCTTATCCTACTACGGACATGAATGTAAAGGTTCAAAGGGTGCACACATTACACATTTTAGTACCAGATTAAGATCCCGAAATGGAACCTGGAAAGGAGATGGGGGAACACATTGGTGAGTTCCTTTAGAAATTGTGTCACCAGTGGGATTTTGAAAACATGAACATTCTTCAGAAAAGCGTTTAAAGATGGATAGAGCCACCAAATAGCCCTTAATAGTTCTAACCTGGATCCCCAGATTGGCTAAGGATAATAGAAAAGATAACACGTCTGGTGTTTTGCAAAGAAAAAGGTCTATATTCTTGTCTTTGCGCCAGTTGCAGAATGTGTTCCAATGGCAACGGTACAAGGACTTTGTTGCCGGCCATCTGGCCGAAAGCAAAATCTCCATTACGTCGTCCGGGAGGTCCCAATCCTTGTATCTCAGCCTCTCAGAAACCATGCCTGGAGGCTGAGTGTCTTGACCTCGGGATGGAGAACCCGACCTTCCTCTTGCGAGAGAAGATCCTTTCTTAGTGGAAGACATATTGGAGGGCAGATGGACATGTCCAGAAGGTCCGGGTACCACGTCCTCCTGGCCCAATCTGGGGCAATTAGGATCATGGTTTTCCTGAACTTTCTCAACCTCCTGATTACGTCAGGAATCACAGGGACTGGAGGAAATGCCTATAGGAGTGGAAATTCCCAGTCCTCTATGAACACGTCCCCTAGATCTCCTCTTGGAGGAAATTCCCATGAGCAGTACAGTTTGCACTTCCTGTTGACACTGGTCGCGAACAGATCCACTTGTGGGAGATCTCTTGAAGGACTTCCTGAGCTAGCTCCCACTCGTGGGACACTGTGCTCTGCCTGCTCAGAGCATCCGCCGCTGTGTTCTGCTCTCCGGCTAGGTGAACTGCCGACAGAGAAATTCCTTCTTGCATTGCCGAGAACCAGAGCTGCATTGCCTCTCTGTACAGTGGTAGTGACCCTACGTCTCCTCTCTTGTTGAGGTAGTACATGGCCACTGTGCTATCCATCATTATCAGGACATTCTTTCCCCATACAGGGGTCAGAAAGGCCTTCAGCGCTAGTCTGATTGCCCGCAGCTCCAAAAGGTTGATGTGTAGTTTGGACTCCGATAGAGACCAACGACCGCTGACGGTCAGATCGTTGGTGTGGGCTCCCCACCCTGTGAGTGAGGCATCCATCACTACTGTTATCTCCAGCCATTGTTGGCAAAAAGTTTCTCCCTTGAGAATATAGTCCTTTCAATCCCACCATAGAAGATCTTGAGCTACCCTGGCCGGAACTTGCAAAAGTCCTGGCATATTCCACGAAAATTGGGACCATTGAGTCCTGAGGGCCCATTGAAGGGATCTCATTCTCAAGCTGGCCTCTGGCACCAGAACAAATGCAGGATGCCATGAGGCCGAGCAACCTCAGAAAATCGGAGGCTGGCAGATGCTGGGCATTCTGGAACTTTGTTACCATCTGCAGAATGTGATGAGCTCTCTCCTCGGGAGGTGAGGCTTTGCCCGAGGAACTATCCAGGACTACTCCAATGAATTGGAGTCTTTGGAATTGTATCATATTTGACTTCTTGTAATTGAGGGAGAAGTCCAGTCTGGTTAAGAAGTGGCAGGTCATGCTCACATGTTCCTGGGCCTGTTTGGGTGAACGTGCGCTGATTACCCAATCGTCCAGGTAAGGCTAGACATGAATCCCACCTCTCCTGAGACTCGCTGCCACTACCGCCATCAGCTTGCTGAAATTCCTCAGGCAGAAGTCAACCCGAATGGCAGAACCCGAAACTGATAGTGAGAACTGCCAATCGCGAACCTCAGGTACTTCCTGTGCTTGAGATGGACCGGCACATGAAAGTATGCATCCTGAAGGTCCAATGATACGAACCAGTCCTGGAGTTGGAGAGGCTGAAGGATCTGAGAAATGGTTACCATCTTGAACTTGTCCTTCCTGAGGAATTTGTTCAAATTTCTTAAGGCCAAGGTGGGTCTCAATCCTCCGTCCTTCTTTGGGATGAGGAAGTATGGGGAATACCAACCCTTGTTCCTCTCCGCTACAGGTACATGTTCTATTGCACCTTTCTCTAGCAGGATTAAAATTTCCTGCAACAGGAGCGGATCTGGAATTTTGACAGAGTTGTATCCCGGTGGATGGTCTTGCGGCCTTTTTTGAAAAGGAAGGCAGTAACCTTGAGCCACTGTTTCCAGTGCCCAAGAATCTGAAGTAATGCCCCACCATTTGTTCAGATGCTGAGAGATCCTGCCTCCCACCGGGGTCTTGTGGGTCAGGGCCTCAGAGTGGCTTTGCAGCAGCTGCAGCAGCGGCTGAGGGGACAGATGCCGCTGCTGGGGCTGATCTAGCTCCCTTTTCTCGTCCACCCCGAGGACATTTTCTTTGTCCTCTTTTGACTAACCTGTCCTTTTCCTCTTCCAAATGATGAATAAAAACAAAAAGGACGATCCCTCCAGGAAAATGTGCCCGAGTAGGAGTGTTGCTGAGGTTGTCGTGTGGAGGCGCTAAGTGATTTAGCAGCCGCCTTAGAGGTCTGCAGCTTCTCCAACCTTTAATCTGCCTTGCTGCCGAAGAACCTTAAGCCATCAAATGGCATATTGAGAAGTCTGGCCTGCACATCCGGTGCAAAGCCTGACTTTTTCAGCCACGCAAACCTGCGTAGCACTGTGCTAGACGCCATGGACCTTTTGATGCTGTCAGCCGTGTCCAGTCCTGATTGAAGGCATTACCCCATAGCCTGCTTTCCCTATTTCACAATCGCAAGGAAGATATTTCGTTCCTCGCCCTCAGGAATGTGTTCAGCCACTGCACTAATACAATCCCAAAGGGTGTATGTGAATCTTGCAAGGGTACAAGTCACATTTGCTGACTTCAAAGCCATTCTGCTCGAGCTGGCGGAATAGAAGGGTATGCCGATTGTCTAGTGGATGTAGCTGTCTGGACTACTAAGCTTTCAGGTGTAGGATGCTTAGTTAAATATTCAGGGTCAGAGGAAGAAGGTCTGTATTTCCTAGCAACATTTTTGTTCACTGCTGGTCCAGATTCTGGGGTTTCCCATGCGGCCATAGCCTACCTCTGAACTGTGTGTAAAGGATGAACAGGAAACTTTTGAGGACCTTGACTGAGGATGTTCGTCATGTCATCCTGTTCGTAGGTGGGTGAATTTCTGTTCCACCCCATGAATTCCACCACCCTATTCATAATATTTTCTATATGCTGAGTCTGCATGATCAGCAGAGTCAGGTTTGTCGAATTCCAATTCCCACTGATTCCATTTTTTTGGGGCTGACTACTGTCCCCTAGAAACATGTAAAGTTGCCATTAACTTTATATAGTCACTTTAAAACTACAGACCCAGTACACCCCATCTTTCATGGAGTATTGGAAAGGGTTAATTCCTACCCCTTTTTGTCTGTGCCTCTCTGAGCTTTGTTTTGCTCTTTTAACATTAAGGGCCTCATTACACGGTAGGCGGTGGACCAAGGTGCTGATAGCACCTTGGTCCATGCCGGTAAAATACCGGCACCGCCTTGGTGGAAATGGGAATTACCGCCCTATTCCAAGGTTGGCGGGGCGGTAATTCCCCCTTCCACCATTGCCCTTCCCCATTCCCATTTTTGCCCCATAGGGCATAATGGGAATGGGGAAGGTGCTAATTACGGTACCACAAATTTGCGGTGCCGTAATTAGCACCAAGGTCCCTTAGCGGATAGTACCAACCCGCTAAGGGATCTCGTAGTAAGGCGGTTAGGGTTAACGGTCACCGGTACCATTACCGGTGACCGTTAACCCTTAACGCCTACCGTGTAATGAGGCCCCTAGACTTGGCTGGTGGCAGTGGTATCTACCCTAACATGTCTACCGCCATTATACTATATAAACGTGGTACTGTTCCAGGCTATTGTATTAGCCTCGAACATAAACCTGCTTGCCCAAATACTTTTTATTTCGGCTCCTGTCAGGTTTACTCGCCATTTCTTTTTGTTAAAGTCCTTCTTGTGTTTTACTTTGCGCGGCAAACCAGGTTTGCCTTCTTTGTTCACCATCTTTTGGCGGGCTTCTACGAAGAAGCCCTGCTTTGGCACCTGGGTGTCTAGATGGGCTGAATGTGAGGGAGGGGTGTAGTCACCCCCTGCACAGGGGCTCCTTGGAGACCCTAGTCCCACTTTGTATTGATTGGCTGAGGTGGTTGTCCTCCCTGCTGAGTGATTGACAGCCAGGCTGTGTGAATGGGGGATTTTCACATAAAAGGCAGGACTCTTGGGCTGGAAGTCAGAGTCGCCACTGGAACTGCAAGGAACCGAAGAGAAGCGGAGAAGAAGACGGCTGTTGCACCCCCGAGTCCCGGTGAAGCTCTGCTGCAGTCTTGAGCTATCTACCCTTCAATGACCAGAGAAGATCCAGTCCGGAGCCTTCTTCCCTTGAGCCTGGTGGGGTCAACAAGCTCATCTTTCACAGCCAAAGGATCCTCTTCATGGTCGAAATCGCTGCATACTGCTGTAGTGGTCCGGATAGCCATCTGAAGAGCCTCTCCTGTTTTAAAGAAGCACACCTTTTATTCACTGTTGATGCTGCTGGCCTCATCCCTGGGTAATGCAGATCACTCCAGACGTCCTCCTTCTTGTCTCCATGACTGAAGCTCCAGGAGCCGTGAGTCTGCAGGAAACTACCAGGAACAACTGCCGTGGCACTAACGTTCTTTAATGAATAAAGTACTGTGTCCGACTTCGATGAATTGGGGTGAACCCTTCTTCCTCACCAAAGGCTTGTCCTTTTCTTCCTTTCCTCTTATAACTTTTGCCTCCTTGCAATCTTGAATCGTGAACTGTTCTAACCGTGTGATCCTCGGCAACAGTAACCGTGTTCCACTTGACACTGGCGCAGGCCTATTGGCTTTTATCTTCTTGTTAGAAAGTGCCCTCTGCTTCTCTCTGCCTTGACAAAAGTATTGCCTATAATTTTTATCCCCAACTCTCTTGTGTTAATTCATGTGCTAAGTGTGTTTGACTGCGGTTACATTTCTTCCCGCGGTTACGCTTCTCTTTAGTAAGGCTGAACTGTCATTACTGTCAAAAAGTGATGGAATATGTACTCCCGGTAACGTCTTTGTTTCATAACACTGGTCTGTCAAATCCTAAGGTACTTACCTTGAATTGTTCTGCACAAGGGGAATTGGTTTTGGTAATGTATTTGAAGTGTGATTTTATTTTACTAGAAGTGAAGTATTTTTGTGAACAGATGGTTTAAAAATAAATGTACTTATATTTTTTAACCAGAAACCTTGAGTCAGTGTTTGTTTGAGTCACAGTCATTGTAGTCATTGGTGTAATCTCTACTACTGCTCATTTGCTCTTGAGATACGTCTGGCTGCTCAGCCATTGCTACCACTTTATTGTGTAGTACGGCCTTGTACCAAAGGTGAAATTGTATTACCACTTGTAGTCTTAATTGTATGCTGTAGTCCCTAGGGGCACTGCATATGATTCTACCTAAAAAACAGTACAAATTATTTAGTACAATATGAAGCCAACAAGAGACGCATTCTTCAATCATACAAAAACAGAGCTAAACAAATTAAAATTGCTATGCACAATTTTAATAATAAAAAATGATCAAATACATTTGTAAACACAATACAAAGTCGATCTGGTCACTGATTAAACAGGCTAGCTGCCATCATAGAGAGGTCTTGCACTCTTCTATTTCTGCAGAAGCATGGAAGAAACATGTGGCAAAGGTATTTCAATTACCGTTGATTCACTCAGGTCTATCACATCCTAATATTTCAAAAACCTCTATGGGAAAATGTACATGGGAACTTTTTGATATTGAATGACCATTTCGAAAATAAATTATGCAAAAGCACCAGGGTCGGATGCGATACCAGCATGCGTTTATTAATTTGATCTGAGTTTGTGGGACCCTATTTTGAAAGCCAAATTTGAACACATTTTTAAAGCACAGTCTATTCTGGAATCTTGGTTGCTATCTATAATCGTCCCTATTTTTAAGAAAGGGGATCCTACGCAACCGGAACACTACATACCCATCGCTCTGACGGATGCCTCTGCCAAAATATTTTCTATTCTAATTTTTCATGAACTAGAGAAGCACGTTATGACACACAAAATTCTTTCTATATTCCAAATTGGGTTTCGCAAGTATATGGGTACTGCATTAAATGCTAATATCTTATCACATATTTTGGCACAATCAAAAAGGACAGGTTCGACTCGAGTTTATATGGCTGCCTTAGATAGGATGGCAGCCTTTGACAGTGTGATACGAAATATATTGTGGAACAAAATGATTAAAAAAATAATACCCCTCTCATCGATTCTACTGATGTCTATGTTACATGAAAACACCTCGTTCAGGGTAAAAATGAAGCAGGAAGGTGCCCTGAAAGACAGAATACCAACTTATGTGGGGGTGAAGCAAGGGTGCAATCTAGAATCCACTTTATTTAATCTTCACTTTTGTGACTTAGATGACTTATGGCTTGATTCAAACACATATCCTGTGAGACTGGGTAAGATGCGGATACATTGGATTGCATTCACAGACGATCTTATATTGTTTGACACTACCCCATTCGGACTACAGAAGAAGCTGCAAATATTTATATGCTTTTCACTCAAGCATAATCTTCAACTAATCCCAAGAAATCAAAGATTATGATCTTTACAGGTGGCAAAAAATTAAAGTCATATAAATGGTCTATTGAAGGTATTTACATTGAACAACCTGCCCACATGACGTATTTGGGATATAATCTGTGTAACATATCCTCTCTGGAAATGTGTAAGAACTCCCGTAACGAGAAATTGAGACCACTTCTCTCAAAAATGAGAATTATTTACTGCAAATATTGTACATTTTCAATTTTACTGGTGATAGACTTTTATATTATGAAAGTGGAGCATGTGTTACTTTATGGCCTATATATGTGCCTGACAGATGTCTGACCGATTCTAAACATCTTACAAGGTTGTGCATGGAAGACAACACTCCACATAGCTGCCTCTGTGTCAAACTCTCTCATGCATCATGCATTGGTATTAAGCTCATTATCTGCTAGATACGAATGAAGTATGATTAGTAACTATGCCAAATTTATGGATCCACCATCCATTTCTTTGTACAATGATCTTCACGAGATGATGAATGAGAATGGTTTAAATTCTGTTGGGTCCTTTTGCAGAAAAATTCAATCGCTTTTAATTAATCTCGATGTCGTAAGTGAAGACCTAACTAATCACCCAGGGTATGTTAAGAAAAAAATATATGACATGGACGGGATTGCGACAATTGAGGACCTAAAAAAATACAAATTGTAAAAGGAATATGTAGTGTTTTTTAGAAAAAGAAACTTGCTGTGTTCATATTTAAGTTTGTTTCCCTGCTTTAAGGCTCGCACATCATATATGCGATTCAAGCTTAATCTAATTCCATACACAGGAAAGAGTAGCACATTGGAAATGTACTAATGACACAAAACCCTTACTGAAGTGTAGATTTGGATTGTTTAAGGAAGCCAAGGAAACTTTAAAACATTTGGTTCTAGAATGTTCCCACTTAAGAGCTACTAGACTGTGGAACTTAGCCAAATATATTGTCAATGAGTCTGAATTTTCTAAGAATCCACTTTGAATAAGAATGATAGGAGGTGATAACAAATCTTTAATTATAGCACTAACTTGTTTTTTAAAAATCATTGATGAGGAAATATCAAAAAAAGAAGGTCCCTTGACTACTGTTTAATGTGATTTTGTTGTATGAAATTGTTTTAGTCTTGCTTGGTTTTAATCAGGTGGCAGATTCACTCTCCTGTTGCGATATCATTCATTTTTACATTCTATATGCACGTTTGCAATTTTGCACATATCTATGTTTGCATAGTGAATTGGAGATCATTTTACACTTGCATATATGTATTTTAATTCAGAAACTTTGACATTGTTTTTAGCTTTTGGGACTTTCCATTTTGTTCTGTGATTTCTATGAATATACGGCACTGTAAAGACTTGTTTTGTAATTTGTATAATCTTATTAATTTGTTTGTAAAGGTTTTTATAAACCAAACACAATAAAAATGTTTTGATTAGCTCATCCATCGATCTAATCCATCTTTCTAAACTCCTTTCTCTTTCCCGCTCCTGTTCCTCACTTTTCTCCTTTCCTCAAAGCATGCATTCCCTGACAATCTTCTCAGCTTCTTTTCAATGTTTCTCTCGGCTTCGTTCAATCTGTCGCGCTATCTCCCTCTATCTTTCTTTCTCCATCCCCTTTGCTCTCTCTTTCTCTGCTTCCCTTTGCGTTCCCTTTCTTCCTTTTGTTTTCTCGCTTTTCCATTTCTTCTCTCTCACTCCTTTTCATTTTCCACCATCTACCGTCTCTTTTCTTCCTTTTGCTCCCTTTGTTTCTCTCTAATTCGTTTTCTTTCTCATTCCTTCTCTGCTTCAATTATTCTGTCCCATTCTCTTTCCTCCTCCTGCTTCGTTCGCTGTCGTGCCTTTTCTTCCTGGTTTCTTTCTTCTCCTTTTTTTTAACATGTTTATTTTAAACCAGTACACAGATGACAATGGGATCAACAGATATCAGACAAAGCTTTACCTTAACAAATCTAACATCTGCAGAAGAATTAAAAAACATTTTACTCATAACCAATCAAAAACTTGATGCATATAAACAGAATATAGAACAAAGGAAGATCAGGAAGTTCCGCAGGGACACACTGGATTATTCATGTGATTCACGTGATATAGTGTATTCCTGGCAGGAAATTTATCAACAAAATCAACAACCACAAAAGAAATATCCACCACAAAAAACACCTAGAAGGGAAAGTAAAAGTACGGAACTATCAAGTGACATGTCAAGTGGAAGCAAAGATCCTATACCTATTAGCGCCATGGTTCATGCCGGTAAAATACCAGCACCGCCTTGGTGGAAAGGGGAATTACCGCCCCATTCCAAGGTCGGCGGGGCGGTAATTCCCCCTTCCACCATTGCCCTTCTCCATTCCCATTTTTGACCCCATAGGGCATAATGGGAATGGGGAAGGCGCTAATTACGGTACCGCAAATTGTAGTAACGTAATTAGCTCCCTGGGTCCCTTTGCGGGTTGGTTTTTAACGCCTGCAAAAAACAGGCGTTAAATACCCCAACCCGCAAAGGGACCTCGTAGTAAGGCGGTAAGTATTTACCAGTACCGGTAAACCCTTACCGCCATCCGTGTAATGAGGCCCTAGGACTATCATTTGTCCCCACAAACAATTCAAACCTGTTCAATGAGGAAATTAATATAGCCAAGCTAATAAGGAAGATCAAACTTAAACTATTTTTTGACTCAATCCCTCCTACACAAGAAAGGTTGTCAATATTTGATACTCTGGAAATGTAAGTAAGTAAATTCAATCCAAATGTGAGAACTCAGCTTTGGAGCTATTGGAAACAAATTGGCCATGTGGAGAAGATATATAGACAACATCTTTGGAATATGGAAAGGACTAGTAGAGGAATTACAAACCTTCTTGAATTACCTCAACATGTGCAATCCAAAAATTCTATTCACCTTAGAAATTGGCATTCCAAATGTCAATTTTCTCGATGTGAAAATTATACTGAAAGACAATAAACTTCATACCACAATCTTCAGAAAACCAACCGATGTTAACAACAGTTTACATTAAACCAGCCATCATCCACAACACCTAAAAAACAACCTGCCCCTGAGTCAACTATTAAGGATAAGACAGATTGTATCAGACGAAGACACATACAAGGAAGCAAAACATGACCAAATTCAAAGATTCAAAGAAAGAGGCTTCCCAGAAAATATCTTAACAGAAGCTGCAACTAAGTGCCAATCAAAAAACAGAACAAGTCTTCTAACCCCTCAGATGAAATTGAAGGAAGTCAAGCCATTGATATATCTAACACAGTAATCACAACAGAGCAGACAAATTGCAAGAATATTGAAGAAAAATTGGAAAATGACTATGTTATGTTAGCGGTACTTGTATAGCGCACCGTCACCAACAGAATTGGTCCCCAGGCGCTCTGGCGGTCTGTAAACAGGAAGGGTGGGGGTAGGGTTAGTCGGGAGGAGGGGAGAAGGAGAGTGGGAGAAGTGGTGTGCTGTTGGCAGCTTCAGCTCGGTATACACTGAGTGCTGGGCTTTGGTGCTAGTACCGGATTGGATGAAGGCCTTGAGTGCTGTGGGTGAAGTTTATGTGTTGTTGATGCGGTGTGGTAAAGTGTGTGCGGATTGCTGGAAGAGAGATGGTTGTGTTGTTTTGTGTAGGTTTAAGTATACAGAAGATTGAGGGTTGGGTTAGTGGGGTCTATATCCTGGTTCAGGTACTTATGACTTAGATCCACAACTAAGTAAACTGTTCCCGAAACCACTGTTAATGGTCTATACCAGAGGAAAGAATTTACGTGACGCACTAGTGAAAGTGGAAAGAGTGGAGAAAAATGAACAACTATTTCTCAATAAACTCAAGAAAGGCACATTCCCCTGCCTTCATTGTTGCCATTGTAACAATGTCCAAAAAGGGAACTGCATAAGACACCCCTACACAGGGCAAAAGATAGAACTTCACAACTATGCTAGCAAATATGTAATTTATGAACTAATCTGGCCTTGTGGACAATACTATTTTGGACAAACTTTGAGAAAACTAAACGATAGACTAACAGAAGATAACTAACAGAACCTTGGTACTGGATGTTGCATATAGGGACAAATGCCCGTATGATCTGGTACAGGCCACCATGTCCATATGGCGAGCCATATTTCGTAAAACTGAGGCAGCGCACCCTTGCTATAAGTGGCTTACCTTATGGCGATTCCCGGGGTTAGACCCGACAAGGGATGGCTCTCTCCGAACACAGTGGTAGAATATGGGATACCGGGCTTTGGGAGATCTGCTACCTTGCGCAAGATTTCTCACGATGCTGATGTGAAAACAGGGGCATGGGGGTTTCTGCAGTTTTATAGGATACGCGCTGCTGTGTCCAAGTGGTGGGAGTGTTATCCAATAGAACCCCGAGACAACAAATTCTTGGTGTATATATCCAATTCATATGGTTGCCGTAGATTGACTGCTACACTGTACAAGATGATCATGGATAACACAGGGGCATCAGAATCTCATGCCAAACAGGGCTGGGCGAGCGAATTGGAAACTGATATTACAGATGAACTGTGGAGTAAAATGTGCTCCCTACTAAGACTGTATCGGTAAACTCCAGATTTAAGCTAATCCAGTATAAGATCTTGTGCAGGTTGTATTACACCCCAAATAAACTTAAAAAGCTCTATCCTGGCAAAGAGATAAAATGTCCTCGCTGCAACAGGGAAAAGGTGGACCATCTGCATTTGTTATGGAGCTGCGATAAATTATATGGGTTTTGTAAACAAGTACTGGACACCCTATCTGGCAGACCCCACCCCATTGGTGTATGAACAAATATTCCCACTGGGGTGTTACTGATACTTACTATGATCATATAATGTTGAAAAAAGTATTTGTTACCTTTTTCCAGTGTTGATGTTTCTACATTGGGAGAAATAGTTCCTTATTTTGGTTTATGTCTCATTGATTTTTCCATTTTTCCTTCTTTCTTTTTTATCTAACATTCATGATTTCTGTTTAGCAATTTTGCATTCTGATTCATACTAAGAAGGATTGTTTTTCATATGTATGTAACCTTGTAAATGTTTTATTGATTGTATTTGTATGGATGTTTGCACATAAAGTTTTGTCTTTAACTTACAATAATTTGCATGACTATCCTTGATGTGTTGTACTATGATGGATACTAATTATATGTAGATGCTATTACCCCAAAGGGGTACTTAGGTTTGGACCAGGGGTAGGACCTTCATTCATTCACACCTTCCTATAGGCCAACCTACATACGTACTAGTACCTTGTGTTAATATTAGTTACCCTATCTGATGCGGCAGCCCACACATTAACATACTCCCCCATGGGTGCTCTCTTTGGGATATGGAACGGGGTGTCGGAGTGGAGAATCAGATCCGAACATTGGATGCCTAGTTGCAAAAAAGTGTATATTCAGAAAGGACAAGAGCCCACTAGCAGGCAGAAACTGGCTGTCAGATCCGACATAGGTAACCGAGTGCGAAGAGCAGTTTATAAACCGAAAGACATTTGATTTGAATATCGGACATATCTATCCCGAAAACAGCCTAACTGACCATGTATGTTCACCAAGGGTGGAAGGGATGCTCCTAGCCCATGGGCCGAGTGGCTATGTTTTCACTCTCAGTTATTGCCTAAGTGTATTTGTGCGTAGCCCTAGCCCCGCGGTGGCCAGATAATGAAAATGTATTTTGTTAAGCTGCAAAGTTGTTGATGATCGAATGTTCGCATTTGTTTGCCAAGCTTAAATACAGTTTTTTTAAACGTCACTGCATCAGATTTAATTTTAGTAGCTGCACAACATTTTAGATAATAGATAGCATTATCCAACTAAATGGGTATTGATTTTATTGATGGAGCAAAGATTAAATAAAAAGACGGTCCTGTCGAATTCAAACCTATTTCCATGCGTGCTGCACAAAGATCTCTGCAGAGCTACATATATTTGTTATTTACGGCATTGAAGAAACACAGAAATAGTGGGGCAATTTTTACTTTAGAACCCACTTTGTGAAATAAATGTTGGCCGATGTGATGTGTTGATTTGTATTGGTTGAATAGCCTTTGTAACCCATAGGAAATACTTTTCCTTGGGGCAGGTAGAATTGATACAGTTTATAAGCTGTAAAAATGGACTACATACGCTACATAGATTTTCTCGTACACGATAATAAAAAATATTTACAGTGATAAAGCTCTACGCATGAGTAGATTGTAATTAAGGCTTCCAGTTTTCCATTTTTACTGATTTTTACACATAAATACCGACGGAAATCAATCTGCTTATTTTTTTATAAAAATGGAAACAACTGACTGGTTCTCTATGATGCCACTCATACATCGCAGGCCAATCACATTGCAGATTGGCAGCATAGAGAGTGTAAAAGTTATGTACAATTAACATTAAAGTTCTTCAATTTCCTGACAGCATATATCTAAAGACAGCCGCAGTCACAGGATCAACCGTTTGTTGAAAAAATGGAGCTAGCATTTCTTTCCTACATGGCTATATGTGTGCTTTAATAAATTAATTTGTTTATTAGAATAAATGCAGAAAATACTGCTTGGGAATTATCTTTTTATATGACACAACTAAATGTGGATAAATATAGAAAAAAAGCCCCCAAAATAAATATGGATAAATGGCAGAAAAATAGATACCATAAAACCGGAAGCCTTATTTGTAATTCATTTTCAATATGATGTCCTGAACATTTCCAGGTATAATAGTATGATGACACAATCCCGTTAGTGGGCAAAAGGGTAAAAGAGTGACTGACAACATAGTGACAATATAATTTAGTGCCAGTGAATGTCTAGCATCAGACCTGATGAAATAGTTGTAGTTTCACATATATATGAACCCACTAGGCTGGCAAAAACACGTTTTTCTTTCTGCTGAACAATCATAGGCTGCATGCAAAATAAGTGCTGAAAGTGACAGCTCTAAAGACTGATAAAATACTAATGTAGAAAAACAATTATCTACTTTTCTCATCTGTTTCTCACCAATCGAGTTTTTCTTTTCATTTCTTTATTCACTCTGCTATAGAATCTCTTTAATTGGTTTCAGAAACCATTATCTATTTGCTCTGTATTAAAATGTTGCTTTTCACTGCGCAGTCAGGTATTGGCTAAGGGTGTACCTTATAGCCCTGGGTCTTGAGGATGCATGCAATTGTTTGCGGTATGTTTCTTCGTAGTTAAAGGCACATGCCATTTTTCTTAATCCATTGGGCATGGAAAGGGGGTGTCTTACCCATCCATTTTTTTGCAAAACACTTATAGGCCTGTAGCAGGGCCGGCGCATCGTCTGCCAGTAGTTTTATTTGCTGGGAAAGAAGGCCTAGCAAGCATGGTCCGTCAATTTGGGTGAAAGGAGTGACAGTGTTTATAACTGATTCCCAAAATGTTGTCACTGTTCGACGTAGCCAAGGCAGGTGCATACAGTCAGTCTGATGTTGTTTATATTTAGGGGAGGCGCTTGAGGCTGTAGTATCATATACCAGTTTTTCTAAAAAAAAATATCCTGAAAGAGAGCTCGGAAATCATGTTGTATAAGTCCTGTCATTGGACGCAAATAACATTCGGATTTTTCTAATACATTATAAATGCAGGGCTTGCAATTTGACCTGAGCCTAACTATTATGTTCTGGTCTTTGTCAGATGTATGATTTATGTTACGAGCCCTGATGCCCGCAGGCTTTCGGCGCTGCATAAATATACATATTAAACAAAAAAATAACAGACAGGACTATTTGTTCATATCTGACATGAAACAACTTCTGTTCCCTACAAATTACCCTATGGGCGATCCTACTTTTACTTGAACGGACCTCGGAACACCCTGCATTATTGTCACCTGCTTGTAGTGATTTTCTGTCACACACAAGTGCCTTGGTTCAACGAAAATGTGCATACAATTTGAAAATCCATAGATAACGCTTTTAAAAGCTTTTTATTTTGACTCACAGAGAACAAGAAAGTGCGCCCTCTCACAAGTAAGCTTGCCCTAGCCAACGATGCTAGCCATTCTGATGTTTCGGTCAATTACAGTTGTGGCTTTATTGAAGAATGATCTAATCACACAAATAGGAGGTTTTCGGGACATGACATTGCATTCTACAAATTGGCGCATTTCCAAGGTCCTTGAGAGAGGTAATAAAACAACTACATTTAATGTTCACATTTAAAAAGGGAAATGCTTTTTCAAAAAATATATATATGCATCTTCTTTCATGAAGTAGAAACCTATGGATGGGTGATCCCCGGGGTGCTCCCCTAGCTTCGCAGACACCTGGGGAAGAAACTTAGGAAAATCTGCAAAAATGGTGTCTCACGATTAACGTTATAGTTATAAAGAAATGTTTTGAAAATACATCGTCAACTGGGGCTGTGAAAGGAACAAGAGATCGTTCATGAATGCATTCAGACTTGGAGACGTGGAGATGGCGCTACCATCTTTGCATTCCAGGGTAAGTGTGGTGTTTACTTGGAGGGCTCCTGGGGTTGCGGTGCCACATGAAATTCATAGCTTGCGGTGGTACTCAGAGAGCGGGAGGGGTTACAATGCAAACTATATATTAGATCATAGGGGTAATTTCAGGCACTTCGTTAAAAGCACAGGACTTCCACAAATGTGAGGGACTGCAGTGTGAGATTGAAAAGGGATGTGTTGCATTTCTTTGGGGAGAGGGGCAATGGTCTCAGACCATATCCTCAGGGGATCAGCTGTGTTGGTCGTGCTTATGGGTTTGGAGGGATCATCTCTGATGTCACTGGGGCGTCTCTGGGAAATGATTTGTGAAACTTCATTAGAGTTTATTTTCAATTGTTTTGTTATGTGTAATAATGTTTTCTCTTAGTGTTGGCGCTAGCTGGGTTCTGGGTATGGAGGGGAACCTAGAAATAAATTGTTGACAGAAGCAACCTGTATCTGAGATGACAGGATATGAGCTACACACAATATGAGGGTACGGGTGTTTGTTATTTTATCAGGGGGTAAACCCAGAGATCATAGTACCCAGAATCTATACCTGTGCAAATGTAGCGCTTCCATTGGGAGTGATAGAAAGGAGCACTCTCATGGATTCCCCAGCTGCAAACGAAAGAGGAATTACCAATACAAATGCATGCACTAAATCAATTCAATTTGTAATTAATGAGGACTCAATAAAGCAGGTCAACACTAAGCTTTTGTGTTCAACCCAATTTTGGGTACATTATGTAATAAATAGATACATAATTATATTTCTTTCCCCCATCTAAAGGAGGTGGCAGTAAACAATGAAATATCATAAAAATAGTAATGTATTTGATAAATACGGATAAATACTTTAGCCAGTCCAGACCGAGCTGCTTGGTCACATCCCTTCTGTATGAGACTACAAGCAACCACCTGAGCTTGCTAGGCATAGAGACCAAAGCTACACCTCACTGATGACGCCCAATGAGGCTGAAAATGTCTGGGATTGCTTGTGGTCTTGTGAAGAAGGTTTGTGATCAAGCAGTTCGGGGTGGACCGCCCCTTTTCAAAACCTACCAGCCATCACCTCTTTTGTTTTGCTCTGTTATGGGTTGACCACTGGAGGGAAAGTAGGAGATGGTTGAGTTTGGGTTTAGGGTAACTTCCTTGGTTTTAAATTGTAAATATGTATATCTTCCTTACATATGTATTGCTGTTGGGATAAGGGATTTTAATGAGTTAGAGGTGTTGGGAATAGCCAGAAAACAGGAAAAAGGAAAACATTCTCCCTCTCTACTAACACAGACTGCACAAAGGGATCATTTGGCTTACGACAGCCGTGGAGAGCAGGAGTGGTTGGGGCACGGCTTAGGTGTAGTTAGCCGTCAAGAAAATACAACTGGTCTGATGGTGAATGGGGATGAGACAGGAGCCCCGCCACCCTTTTCTTTTCTTCTTCTCTCCTCTTCTTTGCTTAACGCTTGCTGAAGCAGTGTTGTGGAGATCCAGGGGCCCTAACAGCACAAGGAGGCTGGCTATGTGTTCCCATCAATCATAGTGAGTCATGGTGGACATCATAATGGAGAGGGGCACTGGGCTGGTTGTAGCGCTCCCTTTTGATTTCAGGTGTACTATAGAAGGCCCTCACAAATGTATTATGTACCCTGAAGTGCAGATTGACTATGGCAGCAGGGCACACCTGTTCTCTCACCTCCAATCTTCACCTCAGTGGCTCATATACTGAGTGGCCTAGGTCTTAGTTGAACTTCAAGCAATTTTTGCTATTTAACTAATACTGGCTAACTAGGGTATGGGAGGCACACCTTTCCTTTTGTACACTTAGGGCCTCATTACAACCCAGGCGGTAAGGGGTTAACGGCGCCGTAAAAGGTTGCAGCGCTGTTAACCCCTTACTGCCTATTTACAAGGTCCCTTTGCGGGTCCCTACCTTAACGGCTGGTCTTTACCAGACGTTAAGGATTGGACCCGCAAAGGGACCTTGGAGGTAATTACGGTACCGCAATTTGCGGTACCGTAATTACCGCCTTCCCCATTCCCATTGAGCCCTATGGGGGCAAAAATGGGAATGGCCAATGGTGAATGGGGAATTACCGCCCCGCCAACCTTGGAATGGGGCGGTAATTCCACCATCCACCATGGCGCAATCGTTAAAATACCGACGTCAACCATGGCGCTATTAGTGCCATGGTTAACGCCTGGGTCGTAATGACCCCCTACTCTCACTTTGGAGCACTACAGAGGAGAGAGCCTCCCTTGAGTTAGTTAGGGTATAAATGGAGGGACCAAACTAGGCCTAGACGAGTCCTGGTTATGACTGATGGGACAAGCTATGATAGCAGACCTTCTCTATTGAAGTCTACTCATGCTCTGTGGGATATTTTCATATTTTTTGTATATAAAGGCACCATGGGGCTAGAGCACTTTGCGCTATGCCCTGAGGGGTGAATGTTTTTTAGTTGCATAGAATGTGACAAAGTGCCTCTGCTCAGGGACACAAAAGGAATTTGCAAAATGGCCAAAAAGTTAAGACAGTCAACATTTACAAAAGAGTGTCTAGGAATGCAATGTTTTTTTATTATTATTTTTTATTGGTGTTTGGCTTACATTAAACCTTTCACTATAATTACAACCTAAAATAAATACAGCGTAAATACATGCAATTTGAGCATAAAAAAGAAAACAAAGACACTTTTTAAGATTCCCGTCCTACCCAAATTCATTTAAACAAACCCAAAAATGTAAACAAATCATTCAAACACTTGTTTCAGAAAGTTAATCAAAGCTAAAATTAAAGACGTCTGCAGCCCACACATAAAAATAAACCACCACTCATCTGCTGTTAACGAACTAGATTCACAAAAAACGTCAGCAAAAATCTAGACCTTAATCCTGTTAATGCGGAACAAGACAATAAGAGGTGATACAGAGTTTCTTTAACGTCCCAGATTTTACAGTCTGCAAGTGGTGTCACTATAGCCATGTCGATTTCGTACGGATAACACTTCACTGGTTGGGTAAAGATTTAAACGAAATCGCATGTACTGGGCGCAATAATGACTATTAATTATAATTTTACCAGGTAATTTATGTTAACTATGGTTTGTATAACGCTCCTCCACCATTTACATGAACTTATAGGTGCGTTGAGTCTTGTGTTTTGGATGAGGGTGATTGAAGGGGGTGAGAAATGATAGGCCATTCTCAACTCTATCGCAGTCTTGTAGAGGATCAGAAGCCCTTTTTCTTCTGTTATCGAATTCTGGCCAGAAGAAGCATGTCTTATAGTTAGTAGCTAATAGTTCTGTGCACGAGTAGGTGTGATTTAACTATGGAGTACACTTGGATGCTATGATGACACCCCCCTTCAGAGGCCTTGTCTCAAGGCCTTGTCTCAAAAGGGCCAACTGAACATATGGCAAGTTCATGTAAACTTGTACATGGACCATTGTTTTGAGCTTATATCTAACCGTACAAAAAACATGATCGTAATTTTAAAAAACATTCTGCGGTCCTCGACAGATATCGCCTGCAAGCATGTTTATGTCATGAAATGTAATTAGCGAACAACGCATTGTTCAAGGATAAAACAATCAGAATTCATTCTGCCGGCCATGTCAAGCATATTATCATGCTCAATCCTCAAATGCAGGTTTTTCCAGTCCCTGTGCCAGAAACTTTCAGCAGCACGCTTGTCAAGACTTGATGGTCGTGTAGCCGATGATACCTCTGTCCCCAAGTTCCACTCGAGCAAACAATCAATATACTGGTCGAGCAGCCCTTGAGGCCACAGGTGGTGAATGTCGTCAGCCGGAACCAGGAATGCCGGAAGATGTTCCCCCGACCACTGTAAGGCAAACACGCGGGTTAGATAACAAATACACCCTGTGCACAATCCTTAATGTTTATCTACAAGGGAGCTTACCCTGAGTGGTTGTTTGGAATGTTGATGTGGGGTGTTTGTCTGAGGGAGCCGGCAGGGTTGACGACAAGGTAGCAGCGTGGCAATGCACTTGCAGGATGGAATCACCACCTGATACGGAACCTGGTACTGTGAGCCAAACAATATGGCACGTGATCCAGAGAGCAGAGTTCAAACCAAAGGGCAATCCAATTGCAGTCCAGGAGGAAAGCCAAGGTCGTGTCCAGGGGGAGCGGTTCAAGACAAGGTACCAAACAAGGGAAATCCAAGAAGCAGTCCGTGGGAGTAGCCGAGGTCAAAGCCAGAAAGAAGCAGGTCCAGGCGAGGTACAAAAGGGGAAGCGGGTCGGAATCCAAGGGCAAAATCCAAGATCAAGAAAAGCAGCGTCAAGTCCGTAGTCCGTAGTCCAACCAAGATCAGCTGTGAAGCGCGGATGGGAGTTCGCGCGTCGCTTTTGAACGCTCGCTCCAGTGATCACGTGGCTCACACACGTGATTGGCGCACACGCGATTGGACGCGTGGAGGAAGAACGTCCAAGCGCCGGCAGCGGAGACGCGGAATGCCCGTGGCGCATCTCCACGGCAACTGCCAATGCAGGAATGGAGAGCGAGGCATAAACCAGCACCGCTGAGTTCGGCCAGCCCCTTGTTGGCAAACCTGAAGGTGAGGATGTGCAATGGTGCGTGTGGAGCCTTGCTGTGCTCTATGTCTCTGCCGTGTATTGATGGAATTACGGGGTGCAACAGGAGGGCTTGTGGATGTGGATGGGGGTGTGACAGAGCCCCCCCTCAAGGGCCCACGACCCCGTGGGCTTGAAGGGTACTCCCTGTGGAACCGAGCCACCAACAACGGAGCATGGACGTCAGGAGACGGGACCCAGGACCGTTCCTCAGGACCATAGCCCAACCAGTCTACCAGGTACTGCAACTGCCCTCTAACAATCCGGGACCCCAAAATAGCGCTAACCTCATAATCCTCCTGGGAGGCCAGTGGAACAGGACCGGGAGTGGGCGTCATGCGAGTGGCATCGAGGCAGGGTTTGAGAAGGGACGTGTGAAAAACAGGGTGCAGTCTCCATGAAGCAGGGACAGCGAGTCGGTAAACTACCGGGTTCAGGACCTTGGAGACCCTATATGGGCCGACGAAACGGGGTAGTAGTTTACGTGAACCCGGTATGCGTAGGTGACGCGTAGACAACCACTCCCGATCGCCCGGTGAGTATGAAGGGGCTACCTTTCTCCTTTTGTTAGCGGCTGTCCGCATTGACTCCTGTGCTTCCCGGAGATGGACAAGGGTTTGGGCATGTATGGAGTGGTTGGGGCACGGCTTAGGTGTAGTTAGCCGTCAAGAAAATACAACTGGTCTAATGGTGAATGGGGATGAGACAGGAGCCCCGCCACCCTTTTCTTTTCTTCTTCTCTCCTCTTCTTTGCTTAACGCTTGCTGAAGCAGTGTTGTGGAGATCCAGGGGCCCTAACAGCACAAGGAGGCTGGCTATGTGTTCCCATCAATCATAGGGAGTCATGGTGGACATCATAATGGAGAGGGGCACTGGGCTGGTTGTAGCGCTCCCTTTTGATTTCAGGTGTACTATAGAAGGCCCTCACAAATGTATTATGTACCCTGAAGTGCAGATTGACTATGGCAGCAGGGCACACCTGTTCTCTCACCTCCAATCTTCACCTCAGTGGCTCATATACTGAGTGGCCTAGGTCTTAGTTGAACTTCAAGCAATTTTTGCTATTTAACTAATACTGGCTAACTAGGGTATGGGAGGCACACCTTTCCTTTTGTACACTTAGGGCCTCATTACAACCCAGGCGGTAAGGGGTTAACGGCGCCGTAAAAGGTTGCAGCGCTGTTAACCCCTTACTGCCTATTTACGAGGTCCCTTTGCGGGTCCCTACCTTAACGGCTGGTCTTTACCAGACGTTAAGGATTGGACCCGCAAAGGGACCTTCCCATTCCCCATTCCCATTGAGCCCTATGGGGGCAAAAATGGGAATGGCCAATGGTGAATGGGGAATTACCGCCCCACCAACCTTGGAATGGGGCGGTAATTCCACCATCCACCATGGCGCAATCGTTAAAATACCGGCTTCAACCATGGCGCTATTAGTGCCATGGTTAACGCCTGGGTCGTAATGACCCCCTACTCTCACTTTGGAGCACTACAGAGGAGAGAGCCTCCCTTGAGTTAGTTAGGGTATACATGGAGGGACCAAACTAGGCCTAGACGAGTCCTGGTTATGACTGATGGGACAAGCTATGATAGCAGACCTTCTCTATTGAAGTCTACTCATGCTCTGTGGGATATTTTCATATTTTTTGTATATAAAGGCACCATGGGGCTAGAGCACTTTGCGCTATGCCCTGAGGGATGAATGTTTTTTAGTTGCATAGAATGTGACAAAGTGCCTCTGCTCAGGGACACAAAAGGAATTTGCAAAATGGCCAAAAAGTTAAGACAGTCAACATTTACAAAAGAGTGTCTAGGAATGCAATGTTTTTTTATTATTATTTTTTATTGGTGTTTGGCTTACATTAAACCTTTCACTATAATTACAACCTAAAATAAATACAGCGTAAATACATGCAATTTGAGCATAAAAAAGAAAACAAAGACACTTTTTAAGATTCCCGTCCTACCCAAATTCATTTAAACAAACCCAAAAATGTAAACAAATCATTCAAACACTTGTTTCAGAAAGTTAATCAAAGCTAAAATTAAAGACGTCTGCAGCCCACACATAAAAATAAACCACCACTCATCTGCTGTTAACGAACTAGATTCACAAAAAACGTCAGCAAAAATCTAGACCTTAATCCTGTTAATGCGGAACAAGACAATAAGAGGTGATACAGAGTTTCTTTAACGTCCCAGATTTTACAGTCTGCAAGTGGTGTCATTATAGCCATGTCGATTTCGTACGGATAACACTTCACTGGTTGGGTAAAGATTTAAACGAAATCGCATGTACTGGGCGCAATAATGACTATTAATTATAATTTTACCAGGTAATTTATGTTAACTATGGTTTGTATAACGCTCCTCCACCATTTACATGAACTTATAGGTGCGTTGAGTCTTGTGTTTTGGATGAGGGTGATTGAAGGGGGTGAGAAATGATAGGCCATTCTCAACTCTATCGCAGTCTTGTAGAGGATCAGAAGCCCTTTTTCTTGTGTTATCGAATTCTGGCCAGAAGAAGCATGTCTTATAGTTAGTAGCTAATAGTTCTGTGCACATCCAAGTGGAGTACACTTGGATGCTATGATGACACTCCCCTTCAGAGGCCTTGTCTCAAGGCCTTGTCTCAAAAGGGCCAACTGAACATATGGCAAGTTCATGTAAACTTGTACATGGACCATTGTTTTGAGCTTATATCTAACCGTACAAAAAACATGATCGTAATTTTAAAAACATTCTGCGGTCCTCGACAGATATCGCCTGCAAGCATGTTTATGTCATGAAATGTAATTAGCGAACAACGCATTGTTCAAGGATAAAACAATCAGAATTCATTCTGCCGGCCATGTCAAGCATATTATCATGCTCAATCCTCAAATGCAGGTTTTTCCAGTCCCTGTGCCAGAAACTTTCAGCAGCACGCTTGTCAAGACTTGATGGTCGTGTAGGCGATGATACCTCTGTCCCCAAGTTCCACTCGAGCAAACAATCAATATACTGGTCGAGCAGCCCTTGAGGCCACAGGTGGTGAATGTCGTCAGCCGGAACCAGGAATGCCGGAAGATGTTCCCCCGACCACTGTAAGGCAAACACGCGGGTTAGATAACAAATACACCCTGTGCACAATCCTTAATGTTTATCTACAAGGGAGCTTACCCTGAGTGGTTGTTTGGAATGTTGATGTGGGGTGTTTGTCTGAGGGAGCCGGCAGGGTTGACGACAAGGTAGCAGCGTGGCAATGCACTTGCAGGATGGAATCACCACCTGATACGGAACCTGGTACTGTGAGCCAAATAATATGGCACGTGATCCAGAGAGCAGAGTTCAAACCAAAGGGCAATCCAATTGCAGTCCAGGAGGAAAGCCAAGGTCGTGTCCAGGGGGAGCGGTTCAAGACAAGGTACCAAACAAGGGAAATCCAAGAAGCAGTCCGTGGGAGTAGCCGAGGTCAAAGCCAGAAAGAAGCAGGTCCAGGCGAGGTACAAAAGGGGAAGCGGGTCGGAATCCAAGGGCAAAATCCAAGATCAAGAAAAGCAGCGTCAAGTCCGTAGTCCGTAGTCCAACCAAGATCAGCTGTGAAGCGCGGATGGGAGTTCGCGCGTCGCTTTTGAACGCTCGCTCCAGTGATCACGTGGCTCACACACGTGATTGGCGCACACGCGATTGGACGCGTGGAGGAAGAACGTCCAAGCGCCGGCAGCGGAGACGCGGAATGCCCGTGGCGCGTCTCCACGGCAACTGCCAATGCAGGAATGGAGAGCGAGGCATAAACCAGCGCCGCTGAGTTCGGCCAGCCCCTTGTTGGCAAACCTGAAGGTGAGGATGTGCAATGGTGCGTGTGGAGCCTTGCTGTGCTCTATGTCTCTGCCGTGTATTGATGGAATTACGGGGTGCAACAGGAGGGCTTGTGGATGTGGATGGGGGTGTGACAGAGCCCCCCCTCAAGGGCCCACGACCCCGTGGGCTTGAAGGGTACTCCCTGTGGAACCGAGCCACCAACAACGGAGCATGGACGTCAGGAGACGGGACCCAGGACCGTTCCTCAGGACCATAGCCCAACCAATCTACCAGGTACTGCAACTGCCCTCTAACAATCCGGGACCCCAAAATAGCGCTAACCTCATAATCCTCCTGGGAGGCCAGTGGAACAGGACCGGGAGTGGGCGTCATGCGAGTGGCATCGAGGCAGGGTTTGAGAAGGGACGTGTGAAAAACAGGGTGCAGTCTCCATGAAGCAGGGACAGCGAGTCGGTAAGCTACCGGGTTCAGGACCTTGGAGACCCTATATGGGCCGACGAAACGGGGTAGTAGTTTACGTGAACCCGGTATGCGTAGGTGACGCGTAGACAACCACACCCGATTGCCCGGTGAGTATGAAGGGGCTACCTTTCTCCTTTTGTTAGCGGCTGTCCGCATTGACTCCTGTGCTTCCCGGAGATGGACAAGGGTTTGGGCACGTATGGATGCGAGATCCCGGGCACAGTCATTTGCCGCAGGAGTCCTGGTCCGTAGTGCGGGAGTATTGGCAAAGTCGGAATCAGAAAAAGGGAGAGTACGTGGATGCTGGCCGTAGAGTGAGTAGAAAGGGGAGAACTCAGTGGATGAATGCATGGTGTTGTTGTAGGCAAATTCTGCGTAATGTAGTGAATCAAGCCAGGTGTATTGGAATTGCAAGGCTAAACAACGTAGGTACTGTTCCAAGGCCTGATTTACTCTTTCGGTCTGGCCATCGCTTTCGGGATGGTAGGCCGACGAGAAGCGTGCGTCAATACCCAGTAGTTTGGTAAGGGCCACCCAGAAACGTGATGTGAACTGTGTTCCACGGTCTGACACAATGATACATGGCAGACCGAACAGACAGAAAACAGACCTGAAAAACATTCGGGCCAAGGAAGGAGCGGTGGGGATGCCTTTACACGGTATAAAGCGGGCCATTTTGGTGTACGGGTCCACTACTACCCAAACCGTGTCATAACCCCGAATACGTGGTAATTCTGTTATCAAATCCATGGGCACCGTATGCCAAGGTTTTGGGGGTATGGGCAAGGGCTGTAGTAATCCCAATGGACGGCCTCTCTGTGTTTTGCACTGTGCGCATATAGAGCAGGTGTTGACATAAGTCTCCACATCTCGTCGCATCGATGGCCACCAGCACCAGCGTTTCAATAATTCCAGGGTTCGTCGTTGACCTGGGTGACCATTGATGAGAGCATTATGGGACCACTCCAAAGCCTGGTTACGTGTATCATTGGTGGGTAGGAATAATTTCCCTTGAACAAAAGGCAAGCCGTCTTGTATGTCAGGATCCCAGTCAGCTAGTATCTGGGGATGTTGTGCAACCCATTGTCGAATAGCAGTCAACATAGGTGGGGGTGGAGTGCAAGCACAAACTACATGGCCTTCCCCTAGAAGCAGTTCGGGATACGAAGGAAGGGGTACCCCCCTGGTGAACGAGACAAGGCGTCAGCTTTTCCATGGATCGCCCCAGGTCTATGCTTGACAAGGAAATCATAGGCAGAAAAGAAGAGATGCCAACGAACCTGTCTACTGTTGACACACTTCAATGATGCTAGGTCCTGTAGGTTTTTGTGGTCAGTGTAGACAGTGGTCTGGTGCTTTGCCCCCAGGAGATGATGTCTCCAGACCAGAAACGCATCCCTGATTGCTAGGAGCTCTTTTTCGGTGACCATATAGTGTGTCTCGGTCGGTGTGAATTTCGTGGAATGGTAGGCCACCGGGTGTAGTGCTCCGGTGGAGGGACATGGTTGGGACAGGATGGCCCCCAAAGCGAATGAAGAGGCATCTGCTTCCATGACATATGGGAGTTCTGGGTCCAGGTGTTGCAAGACAGGAGCCGTGGTGAACGAGGTTTTGAGGGTATCAAAGGCTACTTGATGTGTAGCGGTCCAGTCAAACAACACCGCGGGACTGGTCAATGCGGTTAGGGGTGCCACAATGGAAGAGAAATTCGCGATGAATCTCCGATAAAAGTTAGCGAACCCCAAGAAATATTGCAGTTGTTTCACAGTGACAGGGATCGGCCAATCTATGATGGCTTGGACCTTGGACTGGTTCATAGTCAGCCCCCCAGGGGAGATATGAAAACCCAGGAATTCGACTTCGGCTGTGTGAAATAGGCATTTCTCGGGTTTGGCATATAAGGAATGTTTTCTGAGTCGTGTGAGTACTTCCCTAACATGAAGGACATGCTCGGCCATAGTTTGGGAAAAGACTAGTATGTCATCCAGATATACTACGACATATATGTCCAGAATATCACTGAATATGTCGTTTACGAACCGTTGGAAAGTGGCGAGGACATTGCAAAGGCCAAAAGGCATCACCATATACTCATACAACCCCTGACGGGAGCAGAAGGCCGTTTTCCACTCGTCACCAGAGCGCATACGGACCAGATTGTATGCTCCCCGGAGATCCAACTATACAGAAGCATTGGTCAGCTTGTCTAGCAAGGTCGATATGAGTGGGAGAGGGTAGCGTTTTTTTATGGTGACCGCATTCAGGCGTCTGTAATCTACACAGGGACGGAGGTCACCCTCCTTCTTCGGAACAAAGAAAATGGGACTAGCCACCACAGGGGAAGAAGAAGGCCTGATGTGACCTAATTGAAGGGCATGACGTATGTATTCCTTCAGGGCCATTTCTTCTGATGGTAATAGCGAATATATGCGCCCCTTGGGAAGCGTTGCCCCTTCGATCAGATCAATAGGACAATCATACGGTCTGTGGGGTGGTAGTACTTCGGCAGAGGCTTTGTCAAAAACCGAATGGAAATCGTGGTATTCCGGGGGTACCCCTGACACAGTGGCTCCCACTGTGTGTGCCCCTTCAGGAGGACTCTCATCCACTATGCGTAGCCCCCCGAGTGCCCTTGCGAGACTGATGAGGACATCGTCTTCCAGTAGGCAAAAATGCTGGCATACCTCAGATTCAAATGAGACCTGACCAGTACCCCAATCGATGAGAGGGTTATGCTTTTTCAACCAGGGAAGGCCCAAGATTATCCCGAACTGTGGTGTTGATATCAGATCAAAGGACAGTTGTTCCTTATGGTTGCCCTGGATGGTCACGTCCATTTGGGCGGTCTGTTGCTTGATCGGACCGGATACGAGGGAGGACCCGTCCACTGTCTGGACTGGTTCGGGATGTATCTTGGTTACCAGTGGAAGGTTCAGTGACTTGGCCAATGATATGTCGATGAAGCAACCGGTAGCTCCTGAATCAATGACAATGTGGACTTCATGTGAACACTCCCTGGCCGGTTGAAGAACCGCTTGAACAACTACTGGCCTTACTGGACCGAATGAAGGAACCCCGGGGTTATAAACTGAGCTCGCCTTGTCCCCCGTACTCAAGGGCGAGCTTTCTGAAAACCCGAAGCCTTGTTCTTCGGACGTCGAGGGCACTCCTTGACAAAATGTCCACTGAGGCCACAATAGAAGCATGCATTGTCGGCTCTCCGACGCTCTCTTTCGGTTTGGGTAATAGGGCTTCGTAGACCTCCTATTTGCATGGGTTCACCAGCACCATCTGGGGAAGAGGGCAAGGGTTTTACAGAAAGGCCTGACTCCATCCGGCGTTCGGACTTCCGAGCGTCTACCTGTAGGGCTAGGTCTACCAGATCAGAATAGGTGTCAGGAAGGGAAGGAACAACAGAAAGGGCGTCCTTCATAGCGTTACACAAACCTTTGTAGAACACCACGGCTTTCTTGTTTTCTGGCCATGAGGTTTCAGCTGACAACTGGTTGAAGTGTGTGATGTATTCTATCAAGGATTGTCTCCCTTGGGATAGCTCTAGCAGCGCCAGGTCCCGGGACTGGGCTTTATACCTGGTGTCAAATATTTTGGCCAACTCACTCACCAGGAGGTCGAAATCATAAAGGGCCGGGTGATCGTTTTCAAGGAAAGGATTAGCCCAAGTAGCGGCAACCCCGGACAGATGGGAAAACAGAAAAGCGGCCTTTGTGGTGGAATCATGAAAGACTAAGGGCCGACAAAGGAAATGAAGCTTACACTGATTGATAAAGGTACGGTATTTTCTGGGGTCCCCCTGGAACTTCTCAGGGGATGCCAAAGGAAACTGGGTGGGCAATACCACGGTAGCAGGTGGCGTGAGGGGTGCAGAGGGGCCCGGGGTTGGTGGTGCCGGATCCCCAATTTCGGCATCTGGCGGTAAAGGGTTGCGGTTGCTCTGGATGTTGTCTAAGCGATGATGAATCGCGGTTGTGGCAGCCGCCACTTCCGTTCTAAGGGATGCAACCGCTTGCATTAGAGCGGCCACGGGATCCCCGGCAGCGGGTTCCATCGCCTGAACGACCAGAAGGGCTTCACAGTCTGTCAAGACTTGATGGTCGTGTAGGCGATGATACCTCTGTCCCCAAGTTCCACTCGAGCAAACAATCAATATACTGGTCGAGCAGCCCTTGAGGCCGCAGGTGGTTAATGTCGTCAGCCGGAACCAGGAATGCCGGAAGATGTTCCCCCGACCACTGTAAGGCAAATACGTGGGTTAGATAACAAATACACTGTGTGCACAATCCTTAATGTTTATCTACAAGGGAGCTTACCCTGAGTGGTTGTTTGGAATGTTGATGTGGGGTGTTTGTCTGAGGGAGCCGGCAGGGTTGACGACAAGGTAGCAGCCTGGCAATGCACTTGAAGGATGGAATCACCACCTGATACGGAACCTGGTACTGTGAGCCAAACAATATGGCACGTGATCCAGAGAGCAGAGTTCAAACCAAAGGGCAATCCAATTGCAGTCCAGGAGGAAAGCCAAGGTCGTGTCCAGGGGGAGCGGTTCAAGACAAGGTACCAAACAAGGGAAATCCAAGAAGCAGTCCGTGGGAGTAGCCGAGGTCAAAGCCAGAAAGAAGCAGGTCCAGGCGAGGTACAAAAGGGGAAGCGGGTCGGAATCCAAGGGCAAAATCCAAGATCAAGAAAAGCAGCATCAAGTCCGTAGTCCGTAGTCCAACCAAGATCAGCTGTGAAGTGCGGATGGGAGTTCGCGCATCGCTTTTGAACGCTCGCTCCAGTGATCACGTGGCTCACACACGTGATTGGCGCACACGCGATTGGACGCGTGGAGGAAGAACGTCCACGCGCCGGCAGCGGAGACGCGGAATGCAGTGGCCCGTCTCCACGGCAACCGCCAATGCAGGAATGGAGAGCGAGGGATAAACCAGCGCCGCTGAGTTCGGCCAGCCCCTTGTCGGCAAACCTGAAGGTGAGGATGTGCAATGGTGCGTGTGGAGCCTAGCTGTGCTGTGCTCTATGTCTCTGCCGTGTATTGATGGAATTACGGGGTGCAACAGGAGGGCTTGTGGATGTGGATGGGGGCGTGACAACGCTACAAAGACCTCTGTGAGCTGCCTATGAAGAAATGCCCAACCGAGAAAAATAATTGTGAAATACACCTTGCCCCGCATCTCCAATCTCAGAGAAATGAATGTTGGTGGGTTTGTGTTCTCCAGTTTTGCATATATGTAACTTTTTTTCTTAAACTGAATAATCATTCATTTAGTAAAGCACACTTCTAAGCTCACCCTCATTCGGAGGATCAACCACCTTGGACTCATTCCCATACCGACAACAAGCACTGTGTTTTCCACAGACTTCAATACATCAGTAAGAAAGCAAACGATTAAAGACCAGATTTAACATCATTTGAACAGAGTCACTGGCAAAGTAAGTCACTTCATTCACCTTGGACACTGCAATAGTTGGAAGATACAGTTTTGATATTTTTACCTGTACCCAGTCTTAACCTGCATAACTGATTTCTATTGAGGGCTCTTTAACAACTGTGTGTTAGCTGTTTTAAATGAAATGTTAATACAAATACTAAAATGAGCATGTTGATTGCTTTCTTTATTTCTTTATAAAAGTATATCTTTGGAAAACAAAACATATGTAAGGAACGTGAAAATGCTCAGTTGATATGTATCAGACATTGGAGGCCTAGGAATGAAACAGCGTGAAACTGGCTGTTCCATGGTGTTTGTGGGACAGAACAACATTCTGCAAGTTTCTTAGTGCTCACATGTGTGTGACATGCCTGTTTGGCAGTGACATCATTCAGGGGTCAACACGGGTTACAGCTCTGACCCCTCTGTTCTCCCTTGCTAATCCTGCAATCTCCCTTGCAACCCTTGTAAAAAAAAAAGAACAACTTTTTTATTTTTAAACTGAAGCTTCTGCGGCCCGGGGGCTCTGCTATAATAGGTCTGAGGGTGCCCCAGTGCAGTCTTCACCCATCAGGTTGAAGGCTGGGTCGGGGCTTGCAGCGCAAGAAGCAAGTAGAATCCTCAATAGGGGATGGAGCTGACGGTGAAATGAGGCACGTGTCACATGCCACGTTCAGCTCCAACCCCTTCTCCTCCAGCTTCCTCGCGGCTCATATACAGGAACCAGGAAGCTCTACCAGCTTCCTGGTTCCTGTTTGTGAGCAGCACTAAGGAGCCGAGGGTGGCCTGGAGTGACGGACCGAAGCTAGAAAAACAGGCAAGAAGGGTTTTTAAAAAGAAAATCTGATCTGTATTTTGTATGTGTGAAGTGTGTGTCAAATGCATGTATGTGCTATAGGCCAGTGAGTGGTGGGTGAACGAGATGAAATGTGACATTGAGTGTGTTTGAATGTTCTCGGTGGGTGGATGTGTGCCTGTGAAGATAATGCAGCGAGAGTGGATGTAAGAGAAAGGTGTATGAGTGAATGACAGGTGGGTGAATCAGTATGAATGTGGTAGTGGGAGGGCGCTAGAGAACTCAACCAAGATGGCGGCTCCCCTGTGAGCTCCGAGAAGAGCTCCCATAAATCCTGAGAAATTAGTAGCCTAAAGTAAGGAACACGACGCCCAACGTCAGAAATAGCCTCCCTAGGTAGCACTGACCATAACGAGGTGCTGGCAAGATCGCAATGAATCTCCCTGACAAAGAACCTGCAGATTTGTCTTCACGCGGGAAGGGGGAGAGGCCTCGGCCCGGCCGGGGCTCCATCGACCGGCGTGCAGCCGGAAAACATACAAGGTGAATGCCCACACATACGCCGTGGGACATACACCTATTGCCAACAACAACGACGCAAGATCCCTGCGTCGAGACAAGATCAAGAACGCATCGTCTCCTGTAGAAGACGCCGGCCACTACTGCAGCTCAGACCACTCTGCAGTATAGTAGTAGAGAACCAGAACTCGGCAGAAAGAATGTGCCGGGACCGGCAACCGCCCCAGGAACCGATGAACGGCGGTGCCCGAAGTGAGGGCGACGAAGAACCGCTTCGGCTACTATCACACAGACAAACTCCTAAGTCAGACGTGGTGGTGCAGTCCCGGCGTCTGTCGTAAAGCACCCATGGGGCACAGAGACAACAACAGCGAAACTCCTCCAACAACACCCCGGTGAGTGCCGCACCCCCATATCACACACCGGCAACTACCCATAGGCGGACACCTGGCCGCGCTCGCCTTGGACAGACCACAAGCCCGGGAGGGAGCGCAGCAAACGAGACAGCACAGTTCTTGGGCCCCTGTCAAATCGACGCCTGATAAACGCAGCGCACCCAATGGCCGGGTGCCGTGCGCTCCCGCCCCTGGGCACATTCGATCATAGCACTGGAGTCCGAGGAGGGGGCCGGGCGCTCGCGCAAATCCACCCTATAACACAGATACCAGCAACTGCCGCAAAACATGTGGCTGGCGTGACACCGGTGTGCCCCCCTCCTCCGAACACCTCATACGACAGGCCGGACCACCCTGGGTGCTACGAGCAGTGACTACACAGTGCAGCACGGTTGAGGTGGCTGGAACTGCGGGCCGGGAGGAAACTAGAAACGACCTTTGATACCGTTACGCAGAGCGGTGTGGGCCTCTAGCTCACCATTACGGCGTACGACCCAGCCCTCGCGCTGCAGCTGAATCGCTGCTGAATAAGGGCAACACGCCACCACGGGCAAACAGCATAACGAGTAGGGAGAGGCCCCCACTTCCCTCTGCATCCCAGGACCGTAGAGGTTGACCTCCACTACCATCCCCTTACGCGGGGCACGATCTTCGTGGAGCTGTGACAACCGGGCCCGGCCGGGGCGTCCTCCGCGCCCGCATCGGGCTCCTGCAACGGTGCTCTCTGGCTGAACAGACACTTCTAAGGACACCAGCATACAGTGTCAACCCAGCGAGCCGAGATCAAAAGCTGAGATCGCCACATGGCCCACACGGCAACACCCTGACCGACAGCTCAGCCGAAGGGCGGCCCCTGTCACTCAAATCCACAGACTCTGGCAGCCAGCCTCAGGTCACCTCAACACACCACGTCCTCTGAGGGAGAAGCGGGCGGCACTCCAGGCACCCATAGGCGCCCCAACCCCTGCACATCACTGCTGACCGGAATACACCACCAGAGCATCATATGCTCCGACCAGCGGACAAAGTACCTGGCGCAAACCCAAACAAAAGAGTAACAAAAGTGGACAACCGATTCCCCAAACCGCCGCCTAACGACAATGCAAACTAGAAGCAACAAACTCCCGCAAAGTCAACCCTACCCCAGCGTACCAGCAGCTCCAACCGGATCAATCAACAACCCAGCCTCAGGTTGGTAGATAATATACTTCGGCACCCCGACCGTCCTTATGCATCAGTCGCTTCCCACAAACAAGTGCATAAGAGTCAATACTCCCTCAGACCGGCACCAAAGGGCAAAACAACTGACCAACCAACCGTAAAAGGTAACACAGATCTCTCATGGCAAAACAACACTTGAAAGCCAAGAACACCACGGGACTAGGAACTGAGATACGCAGCGACAAAAGGCAATGCTATCTGTAGAGACAGTACCACCCAACAGAAGGGACTGGAGGCAGATTCCTTCAAACCCCTGTGTGGGGTAGCCCAGCACATAACCAGCACTCAGCAGCCCCATCACAAATCACAACATACCAACAATAGCACTGCCCTGGTGATAATTAAGGGACATCTCAGCCCCAAGATAAAGGCATCCAACCCAGGTACCAAACAGTCGACTACCGGGTTTAACTAAGACAGTTGCTTGCAAACACAACGTGACAGCAGCTCCACCAAAGTCACGCCAAAGGCACTACCAAACCGCCCCTCCCTCAGCGGCAGAGGCTGAGCATGGGTAAATAGGATAAATCCCAGAGGAAGCTGAATTTCAAATCCGGACCACAGTCAAGGCCCCCAAATTGCATCCACAGTCAGAGTCTCCAGCAACAACAATGGAACTAGACGAAGAAATTATCCAAGCCCCAGCCATTGACATTCGTGAACTCCTGCTAGAACTTAAGGCGGGCATCGGCAACCTAGACTCTAAACTTGATGCTCTCTCGTCATAAGTCGACCTATTGCAACATCGGTTTGACAAACATGGTGATAGACTAGACTCTGTAGAACAAAGGGTCTCGGACTTGGACGACAACAGCGCTGCACTAACAACCAGCGTTGGAAGCTCAAATGAAGGCGGTGGATGCTAAAAACGAAGACCTGGAAGGGAGAGCCCGCCACAACAATATCAAGCTTGTTGGTATAAGGGAGAGACAAATCCCTCAGAAAATGGGAAGACTTTCTTGAAACATTATATAAAGACCTGTTTGGCGGTCCCTCGCTGTCCACGCTCTTTGTCGTGGAGAGGGCCCACCGGGTACCTGTCATGATGCCTACCTCCAAGGAGCCAGGTCCGACCCAGCAACCCCAGAGGCAGGCATCATTTCCCCCAGGGGAGTGCCAGCGGGCCCAAGCTGGGGCCCTTTGGACGCAGTCCTGGCGCCTTAGGCGCCAGGCTCATGTTGGACCTCTGTCCTGGCGCCTTAGGCGCCAGGCTCATAAAGCTAGACATGTGTTCAAGTGTTTTAATGTGCACTTACCTGATGCAGACCATGCTGCTACATCCAGGCCCTCTTGAGGCCTGAATAGGAACTACTTTACCTGTGGGACTACTTTCCACCCGGGTGTGGTCGGGGAAGGATACATACCTGATCGGAGGAAGGATACACACTTGGAACTTCTTCCAAAGCTATTTAAACCACACCCGATCAGCAACTCACGCTTCGCGTTGTTCTGCTCCTCGCAGCTGGACGCTCACCGTGTCAGCTCCTGCATCTGGACTTCAGCCACGCCTGTCAGCATCCTGGGTCACCTGCAAAGGGAGACAAGAGACCTACCAGCTAATCTGAACCACGGAGACATCACCGACGATCCTGAAAGGGAAGACATCATTTTTAAAAGCATTTCGTTACGATCGCTGCAGCGCTGCATTTCACTCACCTTTCCTGGGTTCCTCCATCTTCAGCAGCGATCATCCGGATACACAGCCACTTCCCAGAGCCTAGAGAAAAAGACAAGAATAAGAGGTGAGAGAAGGAAGGGAATAGGAAAAGCTCAGTTTCCTTCTAAGACTTACCTGTTGGGTCATTCCCATTTCATTTCGGGTCTTGCTGCTTCCAAGCATTTTCCGGACCCCGGCCCCTATGGGGAAAAAAGACAAAGACATTAGATGAGCGAATGCAAAAACATTACCTGAGCGCTCATCTAGGACTTACCAGATCTTTACTGGAACTGCACGTTTCACTTCGGGTCGGCGCCATATCTCCGGCATTCCGAACCCCGGCCCCTATGGGGAAAAGACATCAACATTAGCGCTTTGTTGCAAGAAGTCTCCAAAGGATTCTTCATTCATCACCTGAAAAAAGACAATGGCCCTCATTACGACCCTGGCGGAAAGGGTTTTACGCCAGCGTAATGCATGGCGTACCTTTCCGCCTTACTACGAGTTCCCGTAGCGCCATGGTGGTTTTTTCGCCTGGTTTTTCCGGGCGGAAAAATCCATGGCGCTACGGGACCTGTTGTTAATTACGCCACCGTAATTTACGGTGGCGTAATTAACGCCTTCCCCACTCCCATTATACCCTATGGGGCAAAAATGGGAATGGGGAAGGGTAAATGGGGATTGGGGACTTACCGCCCCGCCAAGGTCGGAATGGGGCGGTAAGTCCGCCAACCCCCATGGCGGAGTTGGCAGCTCTGCGCCATGGACCATGGTGCAAATTGCACCATGGTCCTCCGCCAGGGTCGTAATGAGGGCCAATGAACATTATTATTTAAAGCTTGAACTTTTGAACTTGCAACAGAACTTTTACAGCGCCTTACCAGTATAATCAAGCTTACCTGAACTCCCATCCAACCTCAATCCAGTGAAGTAACCGGGTTCAACGTGCCCCTGCGTCAGAAGCAGGATGGAGAGCTCGTCCTTTCAGACCCTAAGGTGAGACTTCACGGGGAATCGTGGAAGGGTATCGTGGAGGGTTGGAAGAGAGTGGGGGGCTTGAGCATAACTCAGTCAGTAGGTAATACTCCCTTTTCACGCACAGGTGTATATATTCCTACGAGCCGGAGAAGCCAGAGTAGAGGGCCCTTCCTGTCCATCTTCAGAGTCCTGCGCTTCACCATTGAAGAAGCATCAGCACTCAAAGCCAGACCTGCGCCTCCGTGGGAACCAGGTGAGCGTTACAGAACGCGAAGCCTACCCACAATTTCCCACCCGAGCGCTATGGAGACTTCCGAGACTGACCAGCTGGCCCAGCTTTTGGGGGAATTACGGGCAGAGGTGCACTCAGCCCGCCAGGAGAATAACGCTCTCAAAAGAGAACTGATCTTATCTAAGGAAAGAACTGATGACCTAGCCAAAAGCTTATTACAGGCCCAGGCAGGGCACACTCCTTTACCTAATTCTGGAGACATTTCCACATCAATGGGTTTGAGTAACCCGGTACAAATTAATCTACCTGGACACATGCCTTTGGCCCCGCCTGAACGTTTTGCGGGGGATCCCAAGAAATATGCCGTCTTTATGAACCAATGTCGTTTACACTTTCTATGCAGACCCGGAGCCTTCCCTAACGACCAGACCAAGGTAGCCTTTATACTATCTTACCTCAGTGGCAGTGCTGCCGATTGGTCTATTCCATTGGTAAATCAGGATGATCCCATTCTCCGGAATTTTCAGGGCTTCCAGGCCAGCATGGAAAGATTGTTCGCTCGACACTCTCAAGGACAGGCCCTTGATAACAAACTGCTATCCTTACGACAAGGTAATCAGGATCTTCTGTCCTACATAGCCACCTTTAACAGACTGGTTGTGGAAACTGGATGGCCACAAAGCAAAAGGATCACATTGTTTCATCGAGGCCTGCGCGGAGAGCTTAAGGATGTTCTAGCTCAGATAGTAAACCCACCCCAGGTCTGAGCAGACTACATTGACTTGGTGGTTCAACTTGATCACAGAATTCAAAATAGAAAAGCAGATCGGTTCAAGTATGAAAACCGAGCACCGATCAAAACCCACGCTACCTCCAAGAGTACCGACGTATCTGAACCTATGCAAATCGGTGGTGTTAAAGGACCATTAATGCAGAAAGAACGAGAGAGAAGGCGGCAAATGCAACTTTGTCTGTATTGCGGGACTTCCGGTCACTTTCTTCGAAATTGTCCAGTTAAACCACTTAAGAAGGTGGTTGGAGCTACTGATAACGAATTAGTGACACCTGATTCAGGAAACGACCTAGCCCGGCAAGCGTAGGGGTCCGCTTGCCGAGCTTGAAAACTAACTCTTTGACCTCGCATTTCGTCATGCCAATGGTGCTCGTGGACCCAAAACAGCCTCAGCAGTTGCATGCTATAAAAGCATACATCGACAGTGGAGCTATTGGAAATTACATAGACCGTGAATTGGCTTCCAGGATTAAGCTTCCTCTCCGGCCGAAAGTAACCCAAGATGTCATTACTACAGTAGATGGAACCGAAATAGCCTCAGGGCCTGTAACGCATTCCACTGTTGAAGTGACACTGGTGGGTCAGGATGGACATCGGGAAGCAATCGTGTTTGATGTGATCAAGGCCCCACAATTTCAAGTAATTCTTGGAATTCCTTGGTTAGAAACACATAATCCCAGAATTGACTGGCGAGCAAAGAAGATAAGTTTTCCTGATTGTGAACCAACTTGTTATCCAAGAAATCCAGCTATGGGTCTAGCCACAGCAACTTCCACCCCTGTACAGCTACCGTCTGAATACCAAGAATTCCAAGACGTTTTTCAGAAAGAACAGGCTAACACGTTACCTCCCCATCGGTCTTATGATTGCCAGATCGATCTGGTACCCAATGCTCAACTATCTTGTAGTAGGATTTATGCTCTTACGGAACCTGAGAACCTGCATTTGCGTCAGTATTTAGATCAGTACCTAGCCAATGGTTTTATTCGCCCGTCCAAGTCTCCTGTTTCTTCAGCTCTGTTCTTCGTGCCAAAAAAAGAAGGCGACCTTAGAACGTGTATAGACTATCGTGCCCTAAATCAAATAACGATTAAGAATCGTTATCCTCTGCCCTTGATCCCTGAGCTTATCGACCAGGTGAAAGACGCTTGTGTGTACACCAAGTTAGATCTCCGAGGAGCTTATCACCTGGTGCGCATAAAAGAAGGCGACGAATGGAAGACTGCATTCCGCACCAAATTTGGGCTCTTGAATATCAGGTGATGCCCTTCGGTTTGTGCAATGCACCTGCCGCCTTTCAGTACTTTATGAATGATGTTCTTCGGGAACTTATCGATGTCTGTGTCATTGTTTACATTGACGACATCCTGGTGTACTCTTCTTCAGAATCTGATCACAGAAAACATGTTAGGGCAGTTCTTGAGAAACTGCGCCAGCACAGACTATTTGCAAAACTCGAAAAATGCGTTTTTCATACCACAGAAGTTGAGTTTCTCGGATTCATCCTGACACCTCAAGGAGTCCGAATGGACTCGCAAAAGGTGGACGCCATCCTCAAATGGCCATCTCCAAGCTCGGTGAAGGGAGTTCAGAGCATGCTCGGCTTTGCCAATTTCTATCGAAGATTCATCCCGCAATTTTCCCGAACAGTCCAACCCATCACCACTCTCCTAAAGAAAAACAAACACTTCGAATGGACTCTTGAGGCCGAACAAGCCTTCCAGGACCTGAAAACCAATTCACCTCTGCACCTGTATTGAAGCACCCGCACCCAGATCTCCCGTACATAGTGGAAACCGATGCTTCCAGTTCGGCCATGGCAGCTGTCCTGTCGCAAAGAGACCCAAAAACTAACCAACTACACCCAGTGGCCTTTTGGTCCAGAAAATGTTCTCCTCCTGAAATCAACTACGCAATTACCGATAAAGAGTTACTGGCCATCAAATCTGCTTTCAAGGCTTGGCGTCACTACCTTCTCGGGGCAAGACACACCATCACCGTAATTACGGACCACAGAAACTTACAGTATTTAAAGACGGCCAAAGCTCAATCTTCACAACAACTCCGATGGGCTCTATTCTTTGCGGAATTTGATTTTGTAATTACCTATCGCCCTGGCTGCAAGAATGGAAAAGCAGACGCCTTATCCCGGATTGGCATGGAAGAAACTAATTCGAGCTTAGAACCTGTGCCCATCATACCTGAGCAAAGAATCTTAAGCTTAACTTCATTGCAATCTATTGAGGATATCCAAACGCAAGTAAAACAACTTCTAGACTCTTCAACCTTATTGGAAAGGATTCAAAAGGGTCCTCATTACACCTTTAAGGATGACTTACGCTACTTCCAGGAGCGGTTGTTTCTGCCAAGTAAAGAATTGCAAGAACTTGTTATTGCCCATCATCATGAATCTTTAATGGAAGGACACCCTGGTATCGCTAAAACGGAGGAAAAAATCAAACGCCACTTCTGGTGGCCTTCTTGGAGAAAAGACATAAAGTATTTTGTACTGTCTTGTGGAATTTGCGCCCAAAACAAGGCTCAAAAGAAAAGGCCAGCCGGCCTACTTCAACCCTTGGATATTCCACCGGCACCATGGCACACCCTGTCAATGGACTTTATAACAGATCTGCCACCTTGTGCTGGTTACAACACAATCCTTGTAATTGTGGACCTATTCTTCAAAATGGCCCACTTTATCCCTTTAAAAGGTTTGCCTTCAGCTTCCACCTTGGCCAAGGAATTCCTGGAGAATATAGTTTGCATACATGGTTTCCCTTCCATTTTAGTCTCGGATCGTGGAAGTCAATTTATCTCACATTTTTGGAAGAAGTGTTGCCAACTAGCACAAATAGATGTGCGGTTATCCACCAGCCACCACCCGCAGACCGACGGACAAACCGAGAGAACCAATCAGACTCTCGAGCAATATCTTCAGTGCATGTTACACCAATCCGAGTTAAATTGGAAAGACATCCTTTGGATCGCAGAATATGCATACAACAATTCAGTGCATTCTGGAACCGGACAAACCCCCTTTTATACTTTGTATGGTCACCATCCTCGGACCTCTGACCTAGATCCACCTCTGACCCTGGAAATGCCCGCAGTAAATCATCTGCATTCCACAATAACCCGAGCCTTCAAAGAAGCTGCAACTCATTTACAGCAAGCAAAGAAAAAGTATAAAGAAAACGCTGATTTGCACCGAAGTAAAACTCCTCCTTACCAAGTAGGAGACCAGGTATGGCTAGCAACTAAACATTTACCCCTCAAGGGCCCGCGAACCTTCAATCCCAGATTCATAGGACCTTATCCCATCAAAGCTATAATCAACCCAGTGGCCTTTAAACTGTATCTACCGTCCAACATGAGTATTCATCCAGTTTTTCATGCATCACTTTTGAAGCCAGTACAACCAGGAACCCGATTGTCCGAGCCTCCAGATCCAGTTCAAATTGAAGGGGAATTAGAATTCGAAGTTAAAGACATTTTAGACTCCAAGGTGGTAAAGTCGAAACTCTTCTATCTTGTTGACTGGAAGGGATATGGACCTCAGGAGAGATCGTGGGAGCCTAGTAACCATGTCCACGCACCTCGATTAGTACAAAGGTTTCACCGGAGATTTCCGAACAAGCCCATACCCCCGGAGGGAAGAACCTTGGGAGGGGCCTTGAGGGGGGTACTGTCATGATGCCTACCTCCAAGGAGCCAGGTCCGACCCAGCAACCCCAGAGGCAGGCATCATTTCCCCCAGGGGAGTGCCAGCGGGCCCAAGCTGGGGCCCTTTGGACGCAGTCCTGGCGCCTTAGGCGCCAGGCTCATGTTGGACCTCTGTCCTGGCGCCTTAGGCGCCAGGCTCATAAAGCTAGACATGTGTTCAAGTGTTTTAATGTGCACTTACCTGATGCAGACCATGCTGCCACATCCAGGCCCTCTTGAGGCCTGAATAGGAACTACTTTCCACCTGGGTGTGGTCGGGGAAGGATACATACCTGATCTGAGGAAGGATACACACTTGGAACTTCTTCCAAAGCTATTTAAACCACACCCGATCAGCAACCCACGTTTCGCGTTGTTCTGCTCCTCGCAGCTGGATGCTCACTGTGTCAGCTCCTGCATCTGGACTTCAGCCACGCCTGTCAGCATCCTGGGTCACCTGCAAAGGGAGACAAGAGACCTACCAGCTAATCTGAATCACGGAGACATCACCGACGATCCTGAAAGGGAAGACATCATTTTTAAAAGCATTTCGTTACGATCGCTGCAGCGCTGCATTTCACTCACCTTTCCTGGGTTCCTCCATCTTCAGCAGCGATCATCCGGATACACAGCCACTTCCCAGAGCCTAGAGAAAAAGACAAGAATAAGAGGTGAGAGAAGGAAGGGAATAGGAAAAGCTCAGTTTCCTTCTAAGACTTACCTGTTGGGTCATTCCCATTTCATTTCGGGTCTTGCTGCTTCCAAGCATTTTCCGGACCCCGGCCCCTATGGGGAAAAAAGACAAAGACATTAGATGAGCGAATGCAAAAACATTACCTGAGCGCTCATCTAGGACTTACCAGATCTTTACTGGAACTGCACGTTTCACTTCGGGTCGGCGCCATATCTCCGGCATTCCGAACCCCGGCCCCTATGGGGAAAAGACATCAACATTAGCGCTTTGTTGCAAGAAGTCTCCAAAGGAATCTTCATTCATCACCTGAAAAAAGACAATGAACATTATTATTTAAAGCTTGAACTTTTCAACTTGCAACAGAACTTTTACAGCGCCTTACCAGTATAATCAAGCTTACCTGAACTCCCATCCAACCTCAATCCAGTGAAGTAACTGGGTTCAATACGCCCCTGTGTCAGAAGCAGGATGGAGAGCTTGTCCTTTCAGACCCTAAGGTGAGACTTCACGGGGAATCGTGGAAGGGTATCGTGGAGGGTTGGAAGAGAGTGGGAGGCTTGAGCATAACTCAGTCAGTAGGTAATACTCCCTTTTCACGCACAGGGGTATATTCCTACGAGCCGGAGAAGCCAGAGTAGAGGGCCCTTCCTGTCCATCTTCAGAGTCCTGCGCTTCACCATTGAAGAAGCATCAGCACTCGAAGCCAGACCTGCGCCTCCGTGGGAACCAGGTGAGCGTTACAGTACCGACCAACCGCCCGATCCCGGGAGCTGTCCCATGCTCCATCATCGCAAGGCTGCTTAATTTCAAAGACTGTGCACAATCCTGACACTTGCCAGGGAGAAAGGAGAGTTGCAATATGACGGAGAAATTATCCAAATTTACCCTGACTTCTCACCAACAGTCCAAGCATCACGAAGATCCTTTACCGGAGTGAAAAGACGCCTGAGAGACAGCCAGATGCAGTACTCTATGTTATTCCCTGCAAAACTCCAGGTACAACACGCCGGAAAAACACAGTTTTTCAACACACCGGAAGAAGCAAACACCTTTTTGGATGAATTGCGCTGCCGACCTCTAGGCAACAACCCGAGGCCGGCGAGTAGAGACCGCAACAGACTGAACCCATCCTGAAACAGTTCATCATACGCCAGGGGGGTGGCCATACTAATAAACATGAAAGTGAGGTTCAGGCTATTGTCAGTAGCCAGGGACGAAGAAGGCAGATCGCTCCTCATCCGTGGGGTACTGGAGGGCATTGAAAACGTCCTGGTGAACTCCTACGGGCCGAACACAGACAGAGCTAACACCTTTGACTGGGTGTGGATACACCTAATAGGAACAGACACAGCCACGATCATATGGGGCGGAGACCTAAATACCACATTAGACCCCAAGTGGGACAAATCACATACACCTACTAGCACGCCCTCCAAGGCGAACCTCCAAGTTTGGGAGATTTGCAGGGCCTTTGACCTGGTTGATGTGTGGAGGCTTAGCCACAGTGACACAAGAGACTTCACCTTCCATTCCTGGATCCACAACACTAGCTCACAGCTGGACTACTTGCTGGTGTCTCGAAACAGAGCGTTCCAATGGGAGGCCTGTCAGATACTCCCGAGGACGCTGTCCGACCACTCCCCGGTTACCCTAGAATGCGCCCTCAATGACAATAGGAAGAATAGACCCAATTGGAGATTGAAATCGGGTCCACTTCCGGACCAGGTGTTCGCCCAGGAACTCTGGGCCGAGATCACATCCTTTCTAACCTTCAATCAGCGCTCCGTATCATCCAGTGAGACACTTTGGGAAAACCTAAAATGCTATATTAGAGGGGTGTGCATAGCCAAAGAGAACGGGATACTGAAAATGATTAGAAGGGAATTAGCTGAAAATGAGACACGGCTAAAAGAATTGGAACACGCATATGCCACTCTGAACGACCCCCATTCCTTGGCCTACCTTAAAGAAGAATTAGACAAGTTCAGAACCAACGCTGACCGTGAGAGCCAATTTCTGGCACAAGGCTACCGCATACGGCAACATGGTGAAGGCCAAAAGCCGGAGCCCTCCTGGCGAGGCTGCTGGCAGCAGACAGAAAAACCCCACAGGTAGACTCCATCTGTAACCCCCAGGGCATTATGGTCCACACAGAGGATGAAATGTCAGACACCTTCCACGCCTTTTATCAGGACCTTTACAGTTCCAAACACTCAAGTAACTCGGAAGCTCCCTGGCTGTACCTAGAGGAAACTGATCTATACTGGGTAGAGGGAGACCTGAGAGAATCACTAAACAAACTGATTGCACTTGAAGAGATACTAGCAGCGATAAAAGAACTCCCTAGCACCAAAGCCACAGGCCCTTACAGTCTAACTGGGGGATTCTATAAAGCATTTGCCCAGACCCTGGCACCAATACTACTACTAGTATCCGCAGAAACCTTGGAACAAGGCTGCCTGCCCCCCACACTTTGTGAGGCAAACATAATCATATTCCATGAATCAGGAAAGCCCCATGAAGAATGCCTCATACAGGCCAATATCGCTGATTAATGTTGACAACAAAATCCTCGCGAAGATCCTTACCTCCCGACTGCTCTCACTAATGCTGCGCCTGGTGCTCGCGGACCAGGCAGGTTTCATCCCAGGTCGTAGCACTTCATTCGGAATCAGGATAATTGAAGCAATCGACTCATCATCCCAGGCAGTGGCAGTCCTCCTTGACGCAGAAAAGGCCGTCAACTCTGTCGAATGGCCTTAGTTTTTGCAGCACTAAGGAAACTAGGGCTAGGGAACAACTTCCTACAACTGATATCCCTCCTCCACAAACACCCCCTATACAGCATCGTATTGGGGAAAGTAAAATCTGCACAAATAGAGCTAAAGAGAGGGACTAGGCAGGGCTGCCCCCTATCAGCCCTACTGTTCGCCTTGGCAATGGAGCCCCTGGCTGTGGGCCTCAGGTCCAGACAATTGGAGAGGGGCCTCTCCCTTGGGCCCCATTAATTAATAATCTCTCTGTATGCTGATGAAGTGGCCCTTTTCGTCAATGACCCGGAGACAAATCTAAACCCTGTCATGCGGGAAGTAATCAAATTTAGCACCTTCTCAGGGTTGAAAATCAACCACACGAAATCGGTTATATTTCACTTAACCCCTGAAACTAAAGAGTTCAAAGACAACTACGAGTTTAGATGGGAACATAAAAGTGTCAGATATCTGGGAATACTGATGTCTAGGAGTTACGAAGAACTTTTCCAAGACAACTACGGGAAAGTAGTCAAAACACTATGCGACAAAATATCCAGACGGAAAAATCTGCCACTCACACTGTGGGGCCGAGTATCCATAGTGAAAATGGTCATATTACCCAAACTCGTGTACCTATTCAGGAATATTCCCCGACTGCTACCAAGAAAGTTTCTCCAACTCCTATGCAGCCTAGTTCTCAACTTAGTATGGCCAGGCAAACCCACGAGAGTAGCCCATGCAACGCTCACACAACCACTGTCAAAAGGGGGATTAGCACAACCCGATTAGGAACGCTATTACCGGTCCACGCAAGCACAATTTTTGGGACACGGGTGAGCTACCCAGAACATCCGACCACATGTCCAAATTGAACGCGCTCTGGTAACCCCCAATCTACTGCGTGCGGCCATCATAGGTGAAATCCAGGTTGCACTGACCACTCTAAACATAGTGCACTCCACATATAAGATATGGAAGAGAATAATTTGAAAGTGTAACGTCGCGATCAGGTTCTCCCTCCTTATCCAAGCAAAATGAATTCCGGGGTTACCACTCACTGCAGAAAAAGTATAATGGGTCAGCAAACTACAGACTGACACACTGAACAACATGTTTATAGAGGGGAAGTTCCTAACACATTCAAACAAAAGAAAGAGATAGAGGGATAAGGAGCACTAGCGCACCCCCAAACTCAAGGGGTTAACCCTTCACTAACAAGTAACAACACAGCTAGTGCTAATCGTGGCTGCTCACTCTGGGTGGTCCCTGTTCCTAGCTATTATCCGCTATTCGGCGCAAGAGCAGGAATTACTTCGATGCAGGTTTGGTTGTAAACGTATACATATTTTATTATTCAAATATACAAAAAGATACACAAAATGTTTTAAGAACACCAAAAGTGTGCGCTCACTGCCTAATTCATAAACAATAACAATAGATCTCTAAAAAGTAGATCACTAGGTTGTAAGCGACAACTTCAATCCTTCATTTTAAAACACTACGTGATTTTAGTTCAAAGAGGCTTGTAGAAACGTACTGTGTTGTGTAGTATTTCACAAACGGTCATACCTTGTTTCACACAACTCACTTATTGTCATGTTCACTCACTCTCAGAATCCTACATAAATTTCATTCAAAACACACAAATCTATTGCCCAACACGTTTCTTTCCATACAGTGTGTAGTTATCAATGATTGTTAGGGAAATTCATCAGGGGCTTGCTTGAAGGATGGATGTAGCCTACAAAATTCACTCTAATTTCATAGTAGTTGCTTACAATAAAATCAATTCATAAAAACAACTCTATATCAACACATTTCGAATTTCGATACAACTCTTCTCAATCAGAATTTGAAGTCCCTTCGCCGTTAGTTTGAAAAGGGAAAACACGGTCCACCACCTATTGAGGAGCAGCAAAACACAAGAAACAAGAGTAGGCATATTAGTGGCCCATTCTGCTACTGCATTCAGCATTAACCATGGTTAAATCATGGCAATCAATCAACTTCTGTCCTTGGTTTAAAGAGGCACAGAAGAGTATCCAATAGGAACATTAATCAGTTCTAGTCAAAATGCATATAGTCTCTAACTATTAGTGAATCTGCAATGAGGGTCAAGAACAAAGGAGACGGAGGAACCATCCTTTCACTTTTGCCCTATCTAATACTATTTACACCACAAACGACTGGTCACTCACCCTTGTGGATAGCCGGAGTTTATCCACTAGTTAGTGTTCCACTGATACCTCGGAGAGGATCTTCTGTTTAGTCGAGGTCGGTACAGATTTCAAGAAGCTAGAGCGGGAGCTAGGTATAGGGGAAGGGAGAAGCCTGTTAAAAAGTCTATAAGTGCATTCAATCATCAAAATATATATAACGGGTTAGAAAAAAGATCCCGCCTTGTCCTTTACCCGTTGATAGTTACACCATGATCGCTCTGTGTTACTAATCCATCATCGCCACTTCATGTGTTCATTAGTCTGTTCAGTCTTGCTCCTGAGACTCTCTCCCGTATTCCCAGTTAAATTTTCTATACCGAAGAGAACACAGAGGGTAAAGAGGGAGAGAGTGGGGAAAGGGATGAGTTCCAAACCAAAGTAAATGCGTCTATTTGGGGCATCTGGGGTCTCATCTTTTAAATCTGCAAACGGGCTAACCATATTTCATCTAATTAACAGGTTATCTATGTAGTTTCGGTTTCATATTTTTTGCAGCACTTTTAGTTGTTCCATTTGGAATATTCTGGACAGAGAGGCCCCGCCGGCTCAAAGACCCTGTTATCTCGCCTGGGATCATATTGGTCGGAGCGCTTACCTTACGTGCGAAATCCACGTTCGTCAGGCTTTCCTCGCGTCTTTAGTTCGCCCGTCTCTTTCCACAGTCGAGTGTCGCGTAAGTGTGTCGCGGGTCCGATTGCGTCCTAACAGCCTTACATCTTTCCAGGGTGGTGTCTCTTTCTGTGGCAACCAGCTCGTGTTTATATGGAGTAGTGCAACTAGTGGGCGCATGCGCAGAACGTATCTGAACGCCTCCATGGTTCAATCAGGCAGAGGCTCCAGCTCCATCCCTAAGGCATCAAATGGCTCCTAGGTGAGAACAGAAGGAGGATGAGAGGCATCAATTCTTATTTTATCTCAAGCCGATTTGTATGATATAACACATTAAGTGTTGGACATGCAACCACCGTTGGCTACTGCACTTATTTGTGCAGATTGAGGCTTTCGGTTAACTATCCTGTGTCCCTTACAGGGTAATTCCTTTACTCAATTTAACACATCTTATGGTTCGAGAGGTGATACAGAGGAGTAGTCTCTAATCGATTTGATGCGTGTGTCTGATGGGAAACAGAACCGTGTTGTATCTTTTAGCTGAGTTAATTACACCCACCAATCGATTTTGTCGTTCAGGCCACACGTCATGCTATTGGTTAAAAAGATCAGTCGTTGTTCCTTTTTCATAAGGGTTCTTTTATCTCTATTGTTGTCCATACTTTGTGTAAGCTTATATAGTACGGTCCAGCTAATATCTTCTGCATTGTGGTTGAACTCGATCCAGTGGTCTACTAGGGGTGCATTTCGTGTTTTGTTTCTAATGCAACTTTTGTGTTCTCCTATCCGGATTTTAATTTTCCTCTCTGTTTTGCCCACATAGATTTTCCTGCAGGGGCACCAAATTGCATAAATGACCATTCTTGTATTACAATTAGTGAAATGTGTTTGTTGCCACATAGTTGGGAGACCAATATCAACTGCTGTGCTTTTAAAGGTGGTAGAGCAACAGCGACAGTTACTACATTGTACGTGGCCTGTCAGAGTTTGAAACCCCCATTGTTGTGGTAGTGTGGTTTGGATTACTGTTTTCCTACTAATGTCGTTTCTAGTTAGGAGTTCTTTGATGTTACGGCTTCGTTTTAAAAGCAATTATTGGTCTAGCAATTGGCTGTTCCCCATTCTCCAGGATGTGCCAATTTCTACCAATGATCTTTTTAATACCATTGGAGAGATGGTTATAGGTATTAACAAATACCAGTCGTTTATTCGGTTCTTTCTGTGCACGTTGCATACGTTGTTCCCTATGTTCTAGGAGTGCCTGTAACGCTCACCTGGTTCCCACGGAGGCGCGGCGTCGAAGGCGCAGAACTCTGAAGATGGACAGGAAGGGCCCCTCTATTCTGGCTTCCCTGGCTCGTTGGATACCCTCCTGTGCGTGAAAAGGGAGTATTACCAACTGTGGAACAATGCTCAAGCCTCCCACTCCCTTCCAACCCTCCACGATACCTCCTCCACGATTCCCCGTGAAGCCTCACCTTAGGGTTTGGAAGGATGAGCTCTCCATCCTGCTTCTGATGCAGGGGCGCGTTGAAACCCAGTTACTTCACTGGATTGAGGATTGATGGGAGTTCAGGTAAGCTTGACTGTTCAGGTAAGGCGCTGTAAAAGTTCTGTTCAAAAGTTCAAGCTTAATAATAATGTTCGTTGTCTAATTGCAGCAAGCGCTAATGCTTATGTCTTTTTCCCCTTAGGGGCCGGGGTTCGGAGTGCCGGAGATATGGCGCCGACCCGAAGTGAAACAGTTCTGGATGAGCGCTCAGGTAATGTCTTTGCATTCGCTCATTCAATGTCTTTGTCTTTTTTCCCCATAGGGGCCGGGGTCCGGAGATGCCAGGAAGCGGCAGGACCCGAAATGCAGTGGGAATAATCCAACAGGTAAGACTTAAAAGGAAACTGAGCTTTCCTTATTCCTTTTCTCCCTCTCACCTTTGTTCTTGTCTTTTTTCCTCTAGGCGCCGGGGCGTAGCTGAATCCGGAAGATCGCTGCTGAAGACGGAAGCGCCTTGCAAAGGTGAGTAAAATGCAGCGTTGCAGCGATCGAAACAAAATGCCTTTAAAATGATGTCTTCCTTTTCAGGGCCGTTGGAGAAATGACTCCGGGATGCAGATTTAGCAGGTAAGGGCTTTTCTTCTCCTATTCTCTTCCTTTCTCCCCTTGCAGGTGTTCCAGGGTGCTGGCAGGCGTGGCTGAAGTCAGGATGCAGGAGCTGACACGGTGAGCGTCCAGCTGCTAGGTGCAGAACAACGCGAAGCATGTGTGGCTGTTTGGGTGGGGTTTAAATAGCCTTGGAAGAAGTTCCTGGTATGTATCCTTCCACCAATCAGATATGTATCCTTCCCCGACCACACCCGGGTGGTGAAGTAGTCCTACAGGTAAAGTAGTCCCATTCAGGCCTCAAGAGGGCCTGGATGAAGCAGCAAGGTCTGCATCAGGTAAGTGTGCACCCAAGCACTTAAACACATATCCTCTTCTATGAGCCTGGCGCCTTAGGTGCCAGGACTGAGTCCAAAGGGCCCCGACTTTGGCCCGCTGAGACTTCCCTGGGGAAAATGATGTCTGCCTCTGGGGTTGCTGGGCCCGGCATGGCTCCTTGGAGGTAGGCATCATGACAGTACCCCCCCTCAAGGCCCCTCCCAAGGTCTTTTCCTCCGGGGGTTTTGGTTTGTGCGGGAATCTTCGATGGAATCGTTGAATTAATCGTGGTGCGTGAACATAGTTACTGGGTTCCCAAGATCTTTCCTGAGGTCCATATCCTTTCCAATCAACAAGATAGAAGAGTTTCGACTTAACTATCTTGGAATCTAAAATGTCTTTCACTTCGAATTCTAATTCTCCATCAATTTGGACAGGGCCTGGGGGCTCAGACAGTCTGGTTCCAGGTTGTACTGGTTTTAGAAGAGATGCGTGAAAAACGGGATGAATCCGCATGTTGGATGGTAAATCGAGTTTAAAGGCCACTGGGTTGATAATAGCTTTGATGGGGTAAGGCCCAATGAATCTGGGATTAAAAGTTCGCTGACCCTTGAGGGGTAGATGTTTAGTTGCTAGCCATACTTGATCTCCTACTTGGTAAGGAGGAGTTTTACTTCGGTGCAAATCAGCGTTTTCTTTATACTTTTTCTTGGCTTGCTGTAAGTGGGTTGTGGCTTCTTTGAAGGCTTGGGTTATTGTGGAATGTAGGTGATTTACTGCAGGCATCTCCAGGGTTAGAGGTGGATCTAGGTCAGAGGTCCGAGGATGGTGACCATACAGGGTATAAAAATGAGTCTGTCCGGTTCCAGAATGCACTGAATTGTTGTATGCATATTCTGCAATCCAAAGGATGTCTTTCCAATTTAACTCGGATTGGTGTAACATGCACCGCAGATATTGCTCAAGAGTCTGATTGGTTCTCTCGGTTTGTCCGTCGGTCTGGGGGTGGTGGCTGGTGGATAACCGCACGTCTATTTGTGCTAGTTGGCAACATTTCTTCCAAAAGTGGGAGATAAATTGACTTCCACGGTCTGAGACTAATATGGAAGGGAAACCATGTAACCGCACTATATTTTCCATAATTCCTTGGCCAAGGTGGAAGCTGACGGCAATCCTTTTAAAGGGATAAAATGGGCCATTTTGGAGAATAGATCCACTATTACGAGAATCGTGTTGTAACCACCACAAGGAGGCAGGTCAGTTATAAAGTCCATTGACAAGGTGTGCCAAGGTGCTGGTGGAATGTCCAAAGGTTGAAGTAGGCCGGCTGGCCTTTTCTTTTGACTCTTATTTTGGGCACAGATTCCGCAAGACAACACAAATGACTTTATGTCTTTTCTCCAAGAAGGCCACCAGAAGTGGCGTTTGATCTTTTATTCTGTTTTCGCGATACCGGGGTGTCCTTCCATTAATGATTCATGATTACGGGTAATGACAAGTTCCTGCAATTCTTTACTTGGCAGAAATAACCGCTCTTGGAAGTAGGGTAAATCATCCTTAACGGTGTAGTGAGGACCCTTTTGACTCCATTCCAGTATGGCAGAAGAGTCAAAAAGCTGTTTTACTTGAGCTTGGATGTCCTCAATGGTTTGCAATGAAGTCAAGCCCAGAATTCTTTGTTCCGGTATGATTGGCACAGGTTCTAAACTCGAATTGGGTTCTTCCATTCCTATCCGGGATAAGGCATCTGCCTTACCATTCTTGCAGCCAGGGCGATAGGTAATTACAAAATCAAATTCCGCAAAGAATAAAGCCCATCGGAGTTGTCGCGAAGATTGAGCTTTGGCCGTCTTTAAATACTGCAAATTTCTGTGGTCCGTAATTACGGTGATGGTGTGTCTTGCACCGAGAAGATAGTGACGCCAAGCCTTGAAAGCTGATTTAATAGCCAGTAGTTCTTTGTCGGTAATTGCGTAATTGAGTTCAGGTGGAGAGAATTTTCTGGACCAAAAGGCTACAGGGTGTAGTTGGTTAGTTTCTGGGTCTCTTTGCGACAGGACAGCTCCCATGGCCGAACTGGATGCATCGGTTTCCACGATGTAAGGGAGATCTGGGCGCGGGTGCTTCAATACAGGTGCAGAGGTGAATTTGGTTTTCAGGTCCTGAAAGGCTTGTTCAGCCTCAAGAGTCCATTCAAAGCGTTTATTTTTTTTTAGGAGAGCTGTGATGGGTTGAACAGTTCGAGAAAATTCCGGGATGAACCTTCGATAGAAATTGGCAAAGCCAAGCATGCTTTGCACTCCCTTCACAGAGCTAGGAGATGGCCATTTGAGAATGGCGTCCACTTTCCGCGAGTCCATTCGGATTCCTTGAGGTGTCAGGATGAATCCGAGAAACTCCACTTCTGTGGTATGAAAAACGCATTTTTCGAGCTTGGCAAATAATTTGTGCTGGCGCAATTTCTCAAGAACTGCCCTAACATGGTTTCTGTGATCAGATTCTGAGGAGGAATACACCAGGATGTCGTCAATATAAACGATGACACAAACATCGATAAGTTCCCGAAGAACATCATTCATGAAGTACTGAAAGGCGGCAGGTGCGTTGCACAAACCGAAGGGCATTACTTGATATTCGAAGAGCCCAAATTTGGTGCGGAATGCAGTCTTCCACTCGTCGCCCTCTTTTATACGTACTAGGTGGTAAGCTCCTCGGAGATCTAGCTTGGTGTACACACGAGCATCTTTTACTTGGTCGATAAGCTCAGGTATCAGGGGCAAAGGGTAACGATTCTTAATTGTTATCTGATTTAGGGCACGGTAGTCAATACAGGCCCTAAGGTCTCCTTCCTTTTTAGGTACGAAGAACAAAGCGGAAGAGACTGGTGACTTTGATGGGCGAATGAAGCCATTGGCCAGGTATTGATCCAAATACTGGCGCAAATGCAGGTTCTCAGGTTCAGTAAGAGCATAAATCCTACTACAAGGTAGTTGTGCATTGGGTACCAAGTCGATTTGGCAATCGTAAGATCGATGGGGAGGTAAGGTGTTAGCCTGCTCTTTCTGAAAAACGTCTTGGAATTCTTGGTATTCAGATGGTAGCTGTACAGGGGTGGAAGTTACAGAGGCTAGACCCATAGCTGGATTCCTTGGGTAACAGGTTGGTTCACAATCAGGAAAAGTTATCTTCTTTGCTCGCCAGTCTATTCTCGGATTATGTGTTTCTAACCAAGGGATACCAAGAAGTACTTGAAATTGTGGGGCCTTGATCACATCAAACACGATTGCTTCCCGATGTCCGTCCTGACCCACCAGAGTGATTTCAACTGTGGAATGCGTTACAGGCCCTGAGGCTATTTCGGTTCCATCAACTGTAGTAATTACATCTTGGGTTACTTTCGGGCGGAGAGGAAGCTTAATCCTGGAAGCCAATTCACGGTCTATGTAATTTCCAATAGCTCCACTGTCTATGTATGCTTTTATAGCATGCAACTGCTGAGGCTGTTTTGGGTTCACAAGCACCATTGGCATGACAAAATGCGAGGTCAAAGAGTTTGTTTTCAAGCTCGGCAAGCGGACCCCTACGCTTGTCGGGCTAGGTCGTTTCCCGAACCAGGTGTCAATAACTCGTTATCAGTGGCTCCAACCACCTTCTTGGGTGGTTTAACTGGACAACTTTGAAGAAAGTGACCGGAAGTTCCGCAATACAGACAGAGTTGCATTTGTCGCCTTCTCTCTCGTTCCTTCTGCGTTAATGGTCCTTTAACACTGCCAATTTGCATAGGTTCGGAAACGTCAGTACTCTTGGAGTTAACGTGGGTCTTGATAGGTACTCTGGTTTCATACTTGAGCCGATCTGCTTTTCTATTTTGAAGTCTGTGATCAAGTTGAACCACTAAGTCTATGTAGTCTGCGCAGGCCTGGGGTGGATCTACTATCTGAGCTATAACATCTTTAAGCTCTCCGCGCAGGCCTCGATGAAACAATGTGATCCTTTTATTTTCAGGCCATCCGGTTTCCACAACTAGTCTATTAAAGGTGGCGATATAGGACAAAAGATCCTGATTACCTTGTCGTAAGGATAGCAGTTCGTTGTCAAGGGCCTGTCCCTGCGAGTGTCGAGCGAACAATCTTTCCATGCTGGCCTGGAAGCCCTGGAAATCCCGGAGAATGGGATCATCCTGATTTACCAATGGAATAGACCAATCGGCAGCACAGCCACTGAGGTAAGATAGTACAAAGGCTACTTTGGTCTGGTCGTTGGGGAAGGCCCCGGGCCTGCATAAAAAGTGTAAACGGCATTGGTTCATAAAAACGGCATATTTCTTGGGATCCCCCGCAAAACGTTCCAGCGGGGCCAAAGGCATGTGTCCAGGTAGATTGATTTGTACCGGGTTATTCGAACCCATTGTTGTAGAAATATCTCCGGAAACAGGTAAAGGAGTGTGCTCTGCCTGGCCCTGCAATAACCTTTTGGCCAGATCATCAGTTCTTTCCTTGGATAGGATTAGTTCCCTTCTGAGAGCATTAGTCTCCTGGCGGGCTGAGTGCACTTCTGCCCGTAATTCCCCTAAAAGATGGGCCAGCTGATCTGTCTCGGAAGTCTCCATAGCGCCCAGGTGGGAAATTGTGGTAAGGCTTCGCGTTCTGTAACGCTCACCTGGTTCCCACGGAGGCGCGGCGTCGAAGGCGCAGAACTCTGAAGATGGACAGGAAGGGCCCCTCTATTCTGGCTTCCCTGGCTCGTTGGATACCCTCCTGTGCGTGAAAAGGGAGTATTACCAACTGTGGAACAATGCTCAAGCCTCCCTCTCCCTTCCAACCCTCCACGATACCTCCTCCACGATTCCCCGTGAAGCCTCACCTTAGGGTTTGGAAGGATGAGCTCTCCATCCTGCTTCTGATGCAGGGGCGCGTTGAAACCCAGTTACTTCACTGTATTGAGGATTGATGGGAGTTCAGGTAAGCTTGACTGTTCAGGTAAGGCGCTGTAAAAGTTCTGTTCAAAAGTTCAAGCTTAATAATAATGTTCGTTGTCTAATTGCAGCAAGCGCTAATGCTCATGTCTTTTTCCCCTTAGGGGCCGGGGTTCGGAGTGCCGGAGATATGGCGCCGACCCGAAGTGAAACAGTTCTGGATGAGCGCTCAGGTAATGTCTTTGCATTCGCTCATTCAATGTCTTTGTCTTTTTTCCCCATAGGGGCCGGGGTCCGGAGATGCCAGGAAGCGGCAGGACCCGAAATGCAGTGGGAATAATCCAACAGGTAAGACTTAAAAGGAAACTGAGCTTTCCTTATTCCCTTTCTCCCTCTCACCTTTGTTCTTGTCTTTTTTCCTCTAGGCGCCGGGGCGTAGCTGAACCCGGAAGATCGCTGCTGAAGACGGAAGCGCCTTGCAAAGGTGAGTAAAATGCAGCGTTGCAGCGATCGAAACAAAATGCCTTTAAAATGATGTCTTCCTTTTCAGGGCCGTTGGAGAAATGACTCCGGGATGCAGATTTAGCAGGTAAGGGCTTTTCTTCTCCTATTCTCTTCCTTTCTCCCCTTGCAGGTGTTCCAGGGTGCTGGCAGGCGTGGCTGAAGTCAGGATGCAGGAGCTGACACGGTGAGCGTCCAGCTGCTAGGTGCAGAACAACGCGAAGCATGTGTGGCTGTTTGGGTGGGGTTTAAATAGCCTTGGAAGAAGTTCCTGGTATGTATCCTTCCACCAATCAGATATGTATCCTTCCCCGACCACACCCGGGTGGTGAAGTAGTCCTACAGGTAAAGTAGTCCCATTCAGGCCTCAGGAGGGCCTGGATGAAGCAGCAAGGTCTGCATCAGGTAAGTGTGCACCTAAGCACTTAAACACATATCCTCTTCTATGAGCCTGGCGCCTAAGGCGCCAGGACTGAGTCCAAAGGGCCCCGACTTGGGCCCGCTGAGACTTCCCTGGGGAAAATGATGTCTGCCTCTGGGGTTGCTGGGCCCGGCATGGCTCCTTGGAGGTAGGCATCATGACAGTGCCTCTCTGTTGTTATTATTCGCTCGTTTCCAGGCTGCCTCAGTGATTTTGTTTGGGTAGCCCCTTTCTTCCAGTTTGTCTTTCATTTTTGCTGCTTCCTTTTGGAAATCCTTTCTGTTTGTGCTTTTTCTTTTTAATCTCAGGAACTGACCTAAGGGCAGGTTATTGCGTACATGGCGCGGATGGAAACTTGAGTAGTGCAGTAATGAATTCCTGTCCGTTGGTTTGTTAAATGGTTTGATAAAAAGTATTTTCTTGTCCAGATCTGAATGAATGGTAATGTCCAAAAAATCTAAGGACGTGTTGCTATATTGATAGGTGAACTTCAAAAAGCCATTCTGTGTATTAATCCACTCAAAGAAGTTTTTCAACTCCTGTTCACTGCCTGTCCAAATCAGGAGGATATTGTCTATATAACGACGCCATTTTTTAATATGTTCAATGAACGGGTTGGAATTATTCATAATGGTGGTAATTTCGAATCCCTCCATGTAGAGATTGGCTACACTAGGTGCCAGTGTGGCCCCCATTGCAGTTCCCTGTATCTGTTTGTAGAACTCTCCGTTAAAATGGAAGTAACTTTCTACTAGGGCCATTTCTGCGAACCATAATAAAAATGATACCGGAGTGTTTATAACAGTATGATCCCTTAACAGTTTTTCCTCGAGTACCTCTAGAGATAATTGTTGCGGGATACTGGTATACAGGGCCACTACATCGAGGCCCACCAGGAATTCATTTTGTGGATCGAAATCTAGATTTTCCACCTCCGAAATGATTTGAGTAGTATCCAGTACAAATGAGGCCATCTTTCTCACTAGCGGTTGCAGAAATGTATCTGCAAATCTGGAAAGGGGCTCAAGGACTGAATTCACACTCGAACAATAGGTCTCCCTGGTGGATTAGTCGTGGCCTTATGAATTTTAGGCAGAATGTAGAATTGCGGGATCTGAGGTTTATCTTTGATTAAGAATTCGGTGGTCGGTCAAAATACCGAAAATAAAATCTCGAATTACAAAAAAGCACGAAATAAAAATCTCGAAAAAAAAATATTGAATTTTTTATTTATTTATTTATATGTGTTTTTGGGGTCAGGTAAGTAAAAAAAGGGGTAAAATAAAAAAAAATGAAAAAAGGGGGTTTGGGGGGAACCCCCCCATTTTGAAAAAAAACGCATTGAAAAAAAAATTCGATATTTTTTTTTTCGAGATTTTAAATTCGTGCTTTTTTTTCGAGATTTTACTTTTCGAGATTTTGACTATAAACCTAAGAATTCACATTCTTTCTTACTTATCCACCCTCTTTCTCGTGCTTTAAGGACTTTGGCTGTGATCACATTCTGTAGACGGGAAGTAGGATCCTCTGTCAGTAGTTGGTAACAGGAAAGATCTAGCAATTGACGATCACACTCTTTTATGTAGTCAATACGATTCAAGATTACTGTGGCTCCTCCTTTATCTGCCCTGCGTATTATAATGTCTTGATTGTCAAATAGGTGTTTTAAAGCAAGTGTTTCATTTTTGCTGATGTTTTGGTACACTTCCTTGCCCTTGGCCTGTAGTTCTAGAGTTTTAATTTCCTTCAGTACTCTTTTTTGAAAGACCAATGCTTCTGCACTGTGGGCTGCTGTTGGTACACAAAAGACAGATTTGTTACTCAAGCCCGAATCGGAAGCTTCACAATCATGTGTATTATGTTCGAAGAATTGGTGTAAGTGAACTTTTCTCATGAACTGATTGAATTCCTGTCGGAAAGTAAATGGGCTATGGTGGTTAGTGGGTACAAAGCCCAGTCCCTTTTCTAGCACTTGCATCTCTTGTTCTGTCTGTAAATAATCAGAAAGGTTCACCACAAGGCTGCCATGCTTCGTGTGACCCTGGGTTCCAAATCCCAGGGCTCTGCGCCGTTCTCTAAAAAATGCTGCTGGTCGTTTGGCCTGCTACCTTGATTGCCTCCTCCTCCATTTCCTCTCCTACCTCGGGGATTACCTCTCCTCATGTTTCCTCAGTTGGCTTTACCACGGTATGTTTTATTATCTCCAAATGTGCTACCATCACTGGAGCTAAAAGATGTATTTCTAAAGGACACCTTTTTCTTGTTGCCTGGTCCATTCTGGGCAAAATTTGGGTGTATTATTTCTTGTGTGAAATAATTCTCTTGTGTATAGGGGAAGGCTTTTTCATGACTAAAATTCGTGAGATCTTTATTCATCCTTCTAACCCGTTCACGCAACGTGTCTTCTTTGAAGGTGTTCATTTCCATCAAGAGGTCGTCGACTATTTTTTTGTAGAGGTCAAGGGGTACCGTTTTTTGTATTTCTTCTTCCAATTTCTTCAGATCAATCAGTATTTTTTCAGTCATTTCATTGGCAGTATCAATTATTAGAATTAGCCAATCACGGCCACATTTATTAGCCACGTAACTCCATTCCAGTATAAATGTGGGGTTATCTAGGAAGAGTCTTGGTTCGTTTCTCACTACCAAGCCTTGTGGTAATGTTCCCTTTCTCAAGTACTCTAACACTATAGAGGCGTGCAACTCAGTTCTTATCAATCTTTTCTTCATGTTACTCAGTTCATCCCAATTGGTGATGTTTGTAGTGGCTTCTGCAGATCCCCCTAAGAAAGAGGCTTTAGCTAGGAGTTCTGTAATATATTTGTCGTTGTAACTCTTACATTTATCAAGAGCCATCCTTAATGGGTTTTTAAATTAGGGATCACCCTGTGTTCTACTTATTGAATTCCTACTGTGGCACGTCCTACAGAGAGCTCAGGGGCATATTAGCCCATCGCGTTTGTATGTATGTGTTCGAACCGAGTTCATCCGTTCACTCTATTCCTCGAACCTGTCGTTATTGTTAGCTCGACTCTCGTGTTGATAAGAGATATTCCTCATTGGGTTTAGACGGTTCCAGTCTGATAGTCTAATGTGATTATATCTTCCCTCTTGAGCATTTCAGCCCATATTCTGCCTCCAAGGCCCGCAGAACCGAAACGGTGCTTTGATTTTGGTTGCAGTTTTCAAATCTCATGGTTCATCAACCGTACTCGAACTCATTCAAACAAAAGAAAGAGATAGAGGGATAAGGAGCACTAGCGCATCCCCAAACTCAAGGGGTTAACCCTTCACTAACAAGTAACAACACAGCTAGTGCTAATCGTGGCCGCTCACTCTGGGTGGTCCCTGTTCCTAGCTATTATCCGCTATTCGGCGCAAGAGCAGGAATTACTTCGATGCAGGTTTGGTTGTAAACGTATACATATTTTATTATTCAAATATACAAAAAGATACACAAAATGTTTTAAGAACACCAAAAGTGTGCGCTCACTGCCTAATTCATAAACAATAACAATAGATCTCTAAAAAGTAGATCACTAGGTTGTAAGCGACAACTTCAATCCTTCATTTTAAAACACTACGTGATTTTAGTTCAAAGAGGCTTGTAGAAGCGTACTGTGTTGTGTAGTATTTCACACACAGTCATACCTTGTTTCACACAACTCACTTATTCTCATGTTCACTCACTCTCAGAATCCTACATAAATTTCATTCAAAACACACACATCTATTGCCCAACATGTTTCTTTCCATACAGTGTGTAGTTATCAATGATTGTTAGGGAAATTCATCAGGGGCTTGCTTGAAGGATGGATGTAGCCTACAAAATTCACTCTAATTTCATAGTAGTTGCTTACAATAAAATCAATACATAAAAACAACTCTATATCAACACATTTCGAATTTCGATACAACTCTTCTCAATCAGAATTTGAAGTCCCTTCGCCGTTAGTTTGAAAAGGGAAAACACGGTCCACCACCTATTGAGGAGCAGCAAAACACAAGAAACAAGAGTAGGCATATTAGTGGCCCATTCCGCTACTGCATTCAGCATTAACCATGGTTAAATCATGGCAATCAATCAACGTCGGTCCTTGGTTTAAAGAGGCACAGAAGAGTATCCAATAGGAAAATTAATCAGTTCTAGTCAAAATACATATAGTCTCTAACTATTAGTGAATCTGCAATGAGGGTCAAGAACAAAGGAGACGGAGGAACCATCCTTTCACTTTTGCCCTATCTAATACTATTTACACCACAAACGACTGGTCACTCACCCTTGTGGATAGCCGGAGTTTATCCACTAGTTAGTGTTCCACTGATACCTCGTAGACGTAGAGGATCTTCTGTTTAGTCGAGGTCGGTACAGATTTCAAGAAGCTATGCGGGAGCTAGGTATAGGGGAAGGGAGAAGCCCGTTAAAAAGTCTATAAGTGCATTCAGTCATCAAAATATATATAACGGGTTAGAAAAAAGATCCCGCCTTGTCCTTTACCCGTTGATAGTTACACCATGATCGCTCTGTGTTACTAATCCATCATCGCCACTTCATGTGTTCATTAGTCTGTTCAGTCTTGCTCCTGAGACTCTCTCCTGTATTCCCAGTTCAATTTTCTATACCGAAGAGAACACAGAGGGTAAAGAGGGAGAGAGTGGGGGAAGGCACTACAGGAGTTAGCCATTTCCAAATCAATTCGAATCCTGTCATGAGTTCCAAATCAAAGTAAATGCGTCTATTTGGGGCATCTGGGGTCTCATCTTTTAAATCTGCAAACGGGCTAACCATATTTCATCTAATTAACAGGTTATCTATGTAGTTTCGGTTTCATATTTTTTGCGGCACTTTTAGTTGTTCCATTTGGAATATTCTGGACAGAGAGGCCCCGCCGGCTCAAAGACCCTGTTATCTCGCCTGGGGTCATATTGGTCAGAGCGCTTACCTTACGTGCGAAATCCACGTTCGTCAGGCTTTCCTCGCGTCTTTAGTTCGCCCGTCTCTTTCCACAGTCGAGTGTCGCGTAAGTGCGTCGCGGGTCCGATTGCGTCCTAACAGCCTTACGTCTTTCCGGGGTGGTGTCTGTTTCTGTGGCAACCAGCCCATGTTTATATGGAGTAGTGCAACTAGTGGGCGCATGCGCAGAACGTATCTGAACGCCTCCATGGTTCAATCAGGCAGAGGCTCCAGCTCCATCCCTAAGGCATCAAATGGCTCCTATGTGAGAACAGAAGGAGGATGAGAGGCATCAATTCTTATTTTATCTCAAGCCGATTTGTATGATATAACACATTAAGTGTTGGACTTGCAACCACCGTTGGCTACTGCACTTATTTGTGCAGATTGAGGCTTTCGGTTAACTATCCTGTGTCCCTTACAGGGTAATTCCTTTACTCAATTTAACACATCTTATGGTTCGAGATGTGATACAGAGGAGTAGTCTCTAATCGATTTGATGCGTGTGTCTGATGGGAAACAGAACCGTGTTGTATCTTTTAGCTGAGTTAATTACACCCACCAATCGATTTTGTCGTTCAGGCCACACGTCATGCTATTGGTTAAAAAGATCAGTCGTTGTTCCTTTTTCATAAGGGTTCTTTTATCTCTATTGTTGTCCATACTTTGTGTAAGATTATATAGTACGGTCCAGCTAATATCTTCTGCATTGTGGTTGAACTCGATCCAGTGGTCTTCTAGGGGTGCATTTTGTGTTTTGTTTCTAATGCAACTTTTGTGTTCTCCTATCCGGATTTTAATTTTCCTCTCTGTTTTGCCCACATAGATTTTCCTGCAGGGGCACCAAATTGCATAAATGACCATTCTTGTATTACAATTAGTGAAATGTTTTTGTTGCCACATAGTTGGGAGACCAATATCAACTGCTGTGCTTTTAAAGGTGGTAGAGCAACAGCGACAGTTACTACATTGTACGTGGCCTGTCAGAGTTTGAAACCCCCATTGTTGTGGTAGTGTGGTTTGGATTACTGTTTTCCTACTAATGGCGTTTCTAGTTAGGAGTTCTTTGATGTTACGGCTTCGTTTTAAAAGCAATTATTGGTCTAGCAATTGGCTGTTCCCCATTCTCCAGGATGTGCCAATTTCTACCAATGATCTTTTTAATACCATTGGAGAGATGGTTGTAGGTATTAACAAATACCAGTCGTTTATTCGGTTCTTTCTGTGCACGTTGCATACGTTGTTCCCTATGTTCTAGGAGTGCCTCTCTGTTGTTATTATTCGCTCGTTTCCAGGCTGCCTCAGTGATTTTGTTTGGGTAGCCCCTTTCTTCCAGTTTGTCTTTCATTTTTGCTGCTTCCTTTTGGAAATCCTTTCTGTTTGTGCTATTTCTTTTTAATCTCAGGAACTGACCTAAGGGCAGGTTATCGCGTACATGGCGCGGATGGAAACTTGAGTAATGCAGTAATGAATTCCTGTCCGTTGGTTTGTTAAATGGTTTGATAAAAAGTATTTTCTTGTCCGGATCTGAATGAATGGTAATGTCCAAAAAATCTAAGGACGTGTTGCTATATTGATAGGTGAACTTCAAAAAGCCATTCTGTGTATTAATCCACTCAAAGAAGTTGTTCAACTCCTGTTCACTGCCTGTCCAAATCAGGAGGATATCGTCTATATAACGACGCCATTTTTTAATATGTTCAATGAACGGGTTGGAATTATTCATAATGGTGGTAATTTCGAATCCCTCCATGTAGAGATTGGCTACACTACGTGCCAGTGTGGCCCCCATTGCAGTTCTCTGTATCTGTTTGTAGAACTCTCTGTTAAAATGGAAGTAACTTTCTACTAGGGACATTTCTGCGCACCATAATATAAATGATACCGGAGTGTTTATGACAGTATCATCACTTAACAGTTTTTCCTCGAGTACCTCTAGAGATAATTGTTGCGGGATACTGGTATACAGGGCCACTACATCGAGGCCCACCAGGAATTCATTTTGTGGATCGAAATCTAGATTTTCCACCTCCGAAATGATTTGAGTAGTATCCAGTACAAATGAGGCCATCTTTCTCACTAGCGGTTGCAGAAATTTATCTGCAAATCTGGATAGGGGCTCAAGGACTGAATTCACACTCGAGACAATAGGTCTCCCTGGTGGATTAGTCGTGGCCTTATGAATTTTAGGCAGAATGTAGAATTGCGGGATCTGAGGTTTATCTTTGATTAAGAATTCACATTCTTTCTTACTTATCCACCCTCTTTCTCGTGCTTTAAGGACTTTGGCTGTGATCACATTCTGTAGACGGGAAGTAGGATCCTCTGTCAGTAGTTGGTAACAGGAAAGATCTAGCAATTGACGATCACACTCTTTTATGTAGTCAATACGATTCAAGATTACTGTGGCTCCTCCTTTATCTGCCCTGCGTATTATAATGTCTTGATTGTCAAATAGGTGTTTTAAAGCAAGTATTTCATTTTTGCTGATGTTTTGGTACACTTCCTTGCCCTTGGCCTGTAGTTCTAGAGTTTTAATTTCCTTCAGTACTCTTTTTTGAAAGACCAATGCTTCTGCACTGTGGGCTGCTGTTGGTACACAAAAGACAGATTTGTTACTCAAGCCCGAATCGGAAGCTTCAAAATCATGTGTATTATGTTCGAAGAATTGGTGTAAGTGAACTTTTCTCATGAACTGATTGAATTCCTGTCGGAAAGTAAATGGGCTATGGTGGTTAGTGGGTACAAAGCCCAGTCCCTTTTCTAGCACTTGCATCTCTTGTTCTGTCGGTAAATAATCAGAAAGGTTCACCACAAGGCTGCCATGCTTCCTGTGACCCTGGGTTCCAAATCCCAGGGCTCTGCGCCGTTCTCTAAAAAATGCTGCTGGTCGTTTGGCCTGCTACCTTGATTGCCTCCTCCTCGATTTCCTCTCCTACCTCGGGGATTACCTCTCCTCATGTTTCGTCGGTTGGCTTTACCACGGTATGTTTTATTATCTCCAAATGTGCTACCGTCACTGGAGCTAAAAGATGTATTTCTAAAGGACACCTTTTTCTTGTTGCCTGGTCCATTCTGGGCAAAATTTGGGTCTATTATTTCTTGTGTGAAATAATTCTCTTGTGTATAGGGGAAGTTCCTAACACCCCAACAAATGCGAGATGGCAGCGCAAACTCGGCCTTAGATTTACTTATATACTTCCGACTCCGACACACACGACAATCACTACTCCACACATTCCCGGCACAGCCACCCACATGGCAACTCTTTCATGGAGTGATCTAGTCACAGGGAGAAGGTAAGCTAGTATCCACCATTTATAAATGTCTCTTGGCTGACACCGTTGGTCAGCTAGCAACCCCAAAAACGAGATGGGAAAAATTGTTTGGGGTCACAATACCAGATAGATGAAGACTGGTCCTACATCCTGAGGCAAACACAGAAAGTATGCCTAAACTCCCGATATAAGCTGATAGACTTTAACTTTATACACCAAGTATACCGCACAGCGGCTAGACTGCATAAACAAGATCCAACCATAACGTCAACATGTGAATGGTGCGGCACAACCCCAGCAGACTTCTTACACTTAGCTTGGGATTGCCCGACAATTAACCACTTCTGGATGGCAGTAATGGGAAAGACCTCTTCCATAATCAACGAGCACCTTGATCGAGATCCAAAGGTAGCAATGCTGGGATACACTAAAAACATTCATATATCAGTGAGGAGATTGGCTAGACTACTACTAGTATTGGCACGATGGAGAGTGGCCATGGCCTCAGGGAGAGGTCGTCCTCCCGCCCTGCAAAGCTGGCTACAAGATGTGACATACTGCCAGGACATGGAATCAGACTTTATCAAGACCCCACCCTTGCACGCGAAACCCCCGGACATATGGGGCCCTTATATCAACCATTTACTAACCACATCAGACTAAACTCTACCATACAACCCAAGAAGGCTGCTAAAATGTTAGCAAACCTCTTACTGCCTTGGTGACTGCACTGTTCAATCTGGCTATACCAACACCCGACTGTTGTTAATTCTTGTACTTAACCGGCGGGGGGAGGGGAGAGGGTGAGCACCACATGGCGCACTGGTGAAGCATGTAATGTTTTGATTAAAACCACTAAACTAAATTTAAAACAAATAAATTAATGTGGTAGTGTGTATATGGATAAACAGAGAGGAAACAGGCTACCCCGCCCTTATTCACGTAGGTACATGGACTATGGAACAACGTTGAACTGTGTCAATAATCAGTTAATGGATCAGAGAAATGTAAGAAAAATAGTTTAAACAATTCTACAAAATGTAATTCATAATTAATAATAGCGCAAAACACAGTACACAGTACAGTACAGAGAGCTTTTTCCTGATTACACTGTGCCCAGAAAGACAAACGTCTTTTAAAAGGTAAAATACATATACCTGTATTATAACACTTCAGTATTTGAATGATTTACTCAATACAATTTTCCGGCAAAGAATATGAAATAGACAGTTATGTGTCTTAATTGATTCATAGGTGGTGAAGACGTCACAGAACCAGGTCCGAAGAATATAAAATTCGTCTGTAAAAATGATGGCAACAAAATGTTTGCGCATGAAGTGACCTGCCCTATACACGCCAAAGAAATAGGTCAGTAGATAACTATGGAACTATATGGAAATCATATAATATTAACATAAAAAGGTCAGAGTTTTTAATACAGCTTGTTTCTTTGGTTATAGTGCACAAACGAGATGAAGATCTTTAGGAACTAGGGATCACACCAACATCTTGTTGAATGCTTTCGTCCTGATAAAGGCATCTTGGGAATAATTGATCTGTTTGTTGTTGATTGACACAACGGACCCAATGACGCCAGAAACATAATGTACCGACCAAAGAGAGCAATCAGTCACTCTCTATGTCAATATATGTCACATCTACTAACTTCAATTGCTTGACGTTATGGTTAAGCTATTTTTTAACGACATGCCATGCAATACATGTATCGTGTTTGTAAGTGTTTGTTGATACACCACGTACTGTGTTTTGCCCTATTATTAATTATGAATTATGTATAGTAGAATTTATTACACTATTTAGCTTACATTTCTCTGTTCCATGAACTGATTTTTGACACAGTTCAGCGTTGTTCCATAGTCCACATACCTAGGTGATTAAGGGCGGGCCGGCCGGTTTACTCTCTGTTTGGCCATATATATCTCTCCCTCTCGATACAAGCCCCCCCTTAAAAAAATAGGGAAGCACAGAGAGTTTCTCTGTCTGTGATAGTGTTTCAATGTTCTGGACGGGTACGTGTCTGTTTGGAGAATGCAGTGCGAGTGGACACGAGAGAGTGGGTGAGTGACTGGTCAATGAGTGGAGGGTGAATGAGAAGGAATGTGATAGCGTGTCTTTGACATTTCAGGGTGAGTGGGTGTGTTCCTGTGTGGAGAATGCAGTGCAAGTGGACGTGAGAGGTTTATGGGTGAGCGAATGGTGGGGGGGGGGGGGGAGGGGGGGGGGGGGTGTGTGTGTGTGTGTGTGTGTGTGTGTGTGTGTGTGTGTGTGTGTGTGTGTGTGTGTGTGTGTGTGTGTGTGTGTGTGTGTGTGTGTGTGTGTGTGTGTGTGTGTGTGTGTGTGTGTGTGTGTGTGTGTGTGTGTGTGTGTGTGTGTGTGTGTGTGTGTGTGTGTGTGTGTGTGTGTGTGTGTGTGTGTGTGTGTGTGTGTGTGTGTGTGTGTGTGTGTGTGTGTCAGTCAAAGGCCCTGGGAGACTGGGGATCACTAGAGCATGTTTGAAACGTCCTTTATTGACTTTGCATGTTTTACTGTTATTTTCAGGCAAAGCCAAGTTCATGTGTGTCATTACCTGCTAGACTGTCATTTTGGTACAGCCTGTCTAGCTATTGCTTACTGCGGCATGGCATTTATTACGTTTCATCTTTGTTTAAGCAAGCATGATAAGCACCAAGCACCAAGCGTCGCTAGACTGACGGTATATTTCTTACTGTAGCATGACTTTTTATTAACTGAACATCTATGATGAAGCAAGGGTGATAAGTGTTCTTATGGGTCTAGACTGGTTTATATTCGAAACTGTTTGGACATGTTTTCTTATTAGCATCCTTGCAGGGGGCAACCTCCCCCAGCTGACATCTTCCCCCCATCCTCCGTCCCTATATTTATTTATTTTTTCAGCCCCCCTACTTTATTTTGGCGGCAGCGCTTGCCGCTGCCGCATCCGCTCCTTCCTCTTGGTCCGCAGGCCACCATGGAAAGGGAAAAGGGGCTCTGCGTGGAAAAAATGGCCATCTTGGAAAAAAACAATTTTTTAGCACCCTGTTTTACCGCTTTCGTAACTCGGGTGCTAATAGCCTTAATCCCTCGTTCCAGTTGCTGGAACGGGGGATTAATGCCATATTGTGACATGTAATTTTTATTGGCCAGACCAACTGGAGTATTTTCTTACATAGGAGTACTGGCATATATTGGCAGAGCCAGCTTTGTGCCTAGTGCCAGTAATGATACTGTAAAAAAACATCTCAAAGCGAACATGAGTATGTTCTTATATGGGAATACTAGCATATATTGGTGGAGCCACCATGGAAATGTATGGGTACAGCCAGCATGAAAGTGTTTTTTATTCTAGCATATATTGAAGGGACGAGCATGACAATGGATTGGGAAATGCACTTGTGCACTTTTGGTGACTTGCATCTATTGTACGTTTTTCCGTGAGTTACCCTACACCCTACAAAACCGATTGAAACTGTCTGGCCTTATACCACAATTTTCACAGAAAGTGTGCTGTGTAATGCACCATTTTAACCCATTATTGAAAAATGTTCTCAAGGGAGGTGCAGAATCCCCCTGACCCTACCAACCCCCAAACCCATTTTCATTAGTTCAGGCCCCCTCACTATGCTCAGTCGCAATTGCATTTTTGTGGCAAATATTTACACCTTCCAATAAAACAACTCACCAGCCACGGGTGGCTGGTATATTTTGATCAGGCACCGCCTCCTTCTACGAAAGTTGAAACATTTGAGCTTTGCTTAAAACACATATTTACTTCTTTCACTTGGAGTAATGCATGCCCCTACAGCAGCATAATCATCATGGACAGTGCCCACATTTGGTGGCCAGGCCGGCCTGGGGTTTGGCGTTCCCTGTGCTTTGTTTTTTTTCCACTTACATTTATTAGAACTATTTCGATTAACAACTCAAGCCGTATACTTCAGAACACTAAATGCAGTATCAACACTTCAAGTAGAGACCCCCCCCCAATCCCCTGCTCAAAGTTCAACCAAATTCAATCAGTTTTTTTTTTTGAGTCACCGGGTTAACATACCAAAGGGAGCAATGCATAGCACGATACGACATCTTAGGCTCAAACAGAAAAGTGAGGTAAAATAACAGATACTGGGAAAGACTCATTCAAAAAGGTACAAGACTTCTCGTGAATATTCAGTCTCAATGATTCACAGTTCTCGTAGAGAAGAACCACCGTCCAGTCTTGCAAGAAAGGTCTCATAGTGTCATGAGTCGGGGCTGAGAGCTTCTCATAAGTGAATATCGTCCAGAGCTTGGCCATCCATTCTGATCTATTCGTGGGAAAAACACTTTTCCATTTTTGGGCCAAGGCCAGCCTCCCTGCACATAACATGGCTTGAACCACCCTGGAGAGGGGAGAAGGGATACCTTCCAGGGAGGAGACACCAAAAAGAAAATCAATAGGAAGGAGTGGCGGTGAGAGACCCATTATGTCTTCAATCCAGCTCTGTAGTTCCGCCCAATAAGACTGTACAATTGGACACTCCCACCATAAGTGAAACCATGTTCCTCGTTGTCCACATCCCCTCAGACAGACCGGAACAACTCTGGGGTACATTTTGGCGAGGCGCACTGGGGCAAGGTGCCATGCGTGGAGAACCGTAAAAATTGTGCTCCATTGCCGCTGTATACAGGCTCCCCGAGAAAAGGTATTTGAAAATGGCGGACCATGTTGCTTCTTCCACCTCCACTCCCAACCTGGTCTCCCACTGTCTCTTGAACCCCTGCCTACTCTCCGCATCTGCTGTAATAAGGACCTTATAGAATTTAGACAATGAACCTCTTCGTGAGGGGGAGTCTACTATGATTTTCTCAAGGGGGGACAGAGGACGGGCCAGCTTTTCAACCCACTGACTATCGGTGAGAATTCCTTTCAAACGGATATAATCAAAGACAGACATCAGAGATTCACCCATGGCCTCCCTCAATCCGGGGTATTCAATGAACTGACCCTGTTGGAATAGCTGAGCCACGCGTTCAAGACCCGAATCCGACCAAGCCTGCATCCCGCAAAAGTTTCTACTGCTTAGATAAAACGGGGGGCCCCACAACGAGGACAAAGGAGAGGGCCAGGAAGAGAGCGTTACATTTTCTCTATCCTCCTTCCACATTTCCTATAGAACCGCTAATTTAGGGTGATTCTTTATTTTATAGGGGAGGTCCTTAGCCGGGGACCATAGAAGGTCCCTCACCTTTTTGGGATATACATGTACATCTTCTATATAGGACCAGTAGGTCCTCAGATCGTCTCTTGAATGCTCCAAAATCACTCTCAATTGTGCGGCCTTGTGGTAAAGCCTAAAGTCTGGGAGGCCAAATCCTCCATGTGATTTCAGGAGCGTTAGGGTACCGAATTTGACCCCTGCTTTTTTCCCCTGCCAAATAAAGCGCTGGACCATTAAATGGAGGGATCTGAAAAGGGAACTAGGAATAGCAACTGGGAGGCCAGAGAATAGGTACAGAAGTCTGGGTAGTAAATTCATCTTCACTGAGACCATTCGGCCAAATCACGACACGAGAGGGTCAGGGGAGCCCAATGGAGCAAGCCAGTCTTGATCACGGCCAAGATAGGTGGATAGTTCAGTTCAAATAACTTAGATAAGTCTCTCGCAAGGAGGACCCCCAGGTAAGATGTAGCCTCACGCTCTACTCTCCCACCCCTCCATGACTCCCTCCCCTCTATTTCAGTTTCAGCTCTGCCCATTGGCAATAAGGAAGACTTCCCTAGATTAACCTTGAGCCCTGAAAAGCTTCCGACCTCTTGAAGCAAGGCAAAGAGATTAAGAAGAGAAGACCGGAGATCCTTTAAATACGCCAGGACGTCGTCTGAGAACAGGGAGAGCTTAAATTTCATGTCCCCGCAGCGAACACCCGCAATTCCCCGGTACTCCCTTATGGCTTTCGCCAGAGGTTCCATTGCTAGTGCATATAGAAGGTGCGAAATCGGACACCCTTGGCGGGTCCCCTGAGACAGCGAGAAAGCATCAGAGACTGTATCATTTACAATTACTCTAGCTGTTGGTCCATTGTAAAGAGCCGATATCCAGCCACAGAAATTTACCCCAAGGCCCAATCTCTGAAGAACCTTACCCAAATAAGCCCACTCAACGCAGTCAAAGGCCTTCTCCGAGTCCAAGGACAACAGGTAGGCCTCCTCACCTGATATCGCCACTTCATGCATTAAGTCCAGAGACTTCCGAATACTGTCTCGCCCCTGCCTCCCAGGAATGAAGCCCACCTGGTCTCCGTGCCCCATTGACGGAAGAAGAGGAGCCAACCTATTAGCCAAGAGTTTAGCCAATAATTTCACATCCGTGTTAAGCAACGAGATGGGCTGATAGGACTGACACTGCCTTGGATCTTTCCCCTCCTTTGGAATGACAACAATACTGGCTGAAAGTATCGACAGCGGGAGGCTGACTGAGTCCAAAACTGCGTTGAAAAGCTTAGCCAGAAAGGGGGCTAGGGCCAAACGAAAGGCCTTATAGAATAAGACAGTAAACCCATTGGGCCTCTTTACGACCCTGGCGTTAAGGGTTTAACGGCGCTGTAAAAGGTGTTGGCGCCGTTAAACCCTTAACGCCTCATTACGAGTTCCCTTTGCGGGACCCGAGCTTAACGCCTGCTTTTAGCAGGCGTTAAAGTAGGGTGCCGCAAAGGGACCTTGGTGCTAAGTACGGTGCCGCAATTTGCGGCACCGTACTTAGCGCCTTCCCCATTTCCATTGAGCCCTATGGGGCAAAAATGGGAATGGGGAAGGGCCCATGGTGAATGGGGAATTATCGCCCCGCCAACCTTGGAATGGGGCGGCAATTCCGCCATTCACCATGGCAGACCCCGACATGGACCATGGTGCTAATAGCACCATGGTTTAGCGCCAGGGTCGTAATGAGGCCCATTGTCTCCCGGAGCCGAACCTGGCCTCATGGAGGAGATTGTATCCATCACTTCTTGTGGAGTGACCGGCCTCTCCAGCGGATCTGACTTCTCAGTGGAAAAGCGAAGGAGTGGAAGAGAATCCAGAAACCTATCTATGTTCTCCCCGTCTCCCCCATATTCGGATGTATAGAGCTGCTCATAAAATAGACAGAACTGTTCCGCCATTCCTGAGTCATCCCTACAAGTCGCCCCACTCTGGAGGGTCAGCGCCTCCACTCTCTTTCTATTTCTACTTTCTCGGAGTCTCCAGGCCAGGATCTTGTCGGCCTTTTCTCCTTTTTCCATATATTGTTGTTTAAGGAAAGAGAGTTTTCTCTCTGTTTGGCCTACCAACAGCGAAGCAAGCTTTGCCTTTAATTGCTGCAGCTCAGTCCACTTATCAGGGAACATTTGCGATCTAAACTTACCCCCCGATTTCAGAGCGTCAATTTTATCCCTCAGGAGTTTCTCCTCCCTGCCCCTCACACGCTTCCTCGCCGCCCCTAGCACTACGAGAACGCTCCTAATAGTGGCCTTAAAGGCCTCCCAAACTCCCTCAGTCCTCACCTGTCCGTTATCATTGAATTCAAAGAACTCTTTAATTGATGCTAGGATGGACTGATACAATTCCTTATCCTTCAGCAGGAGATCAGTACAAGTCCATCTCCCTTGACCAGCCACCCTCCTCAGCAACTCCAACTGAACCTTCACTAAGTCGTGGTCCGACCACGGAGTTGCTTCCACCTCTGCTTTCGAGATCTGCTCACAGAGCGTTCTATCGACAGGAATGTAATCTATTCTAGAATACGACAAGTGGGTTTTGGAATAATAAGTAAAAGAGGGGGCACGAACCTCCCGAATCGAAAAAGAATCTCGAAGCCCAAGCTCGACATTGGTGCCCTAAAACGAGGCAGCCAGGCGTCTCTGTAATGGAGAGTCTGTAAAGGGCCGCTCAGACCTCCTATCACGATCTGGCTCTAGGACCATATTAAAATCTCCTCCCACCACCAGAGCGCCCTCCGTAAATGACACTATTCTAGACTTCATCTCCCACCAAAAGCGGTCCTGGGCCTCATTGGGAGTATATACAGAGACCAGGGTCACCTTGAAGCCCCTCACTTCACCCTTAATCATAATGAATCGCGCCTCCGGGTCTGTACACTGGGCTTTCAGGGTGAACTGGGCCTTGGCTGCGACCACTGTTGCTACCCCTCTTTTCTTGGACTGGTAAGAAGCATGAAAAACTCTCTGTAACGACCTGGCTTTCAAAGACGGCTTCCCACCTCTCATCCAATGGGTTTCCTGAAGAAAAAGAAAATCCAGCTGCAATCTGTTAAATTCTCTCATGGTAAGAGACCTCTTCTGGGGCGAGTTAAGCCCCCGTACATTCAATGAGCCCAGAGTCAGTAGCAAATAGGGGCCAGCCATAAGGGGAGTCAAAGCAGCGCCCTCTAACATACATATTACAAAGACCCCCCAGACCTCCCCCCACTGCAAGAATGGCATGGGTACCCCCATAAAGAGTTACCTCCCCAGAAAACTGAGACTCCAACCGGTTGATAATACCGAACTTCCCCATTCAAAAACAAAACTCCCCTCCCGCCCCTCCCCCCTTTCCGAGCACCTGAACTGCTCGCGACATTTAACCTGCTGCCTCACCAGGCCACCAGTAGTCACCTCCACCAGGGCAACATACAACAATAGAAACCTTCAACAATCTGAGCCCCCCCACCCTGCAAATCAATTGCAGTGCTTCAAAATTAAACCATTCCCCCCCCTGCAATCCACACATAACCTGGGGATAGCCAATCCCCCCACCCGAATCCACTCCCTCTTCAATCTAAAGGAAAACATTGAACGCCAGGGCCCATCTAATCTCCGATTGACCGGGAAAAGGAGGAGCCATCTTCCTGAATTTCCTATGGCCCTGAACCCGGCACCTTTCTGCAAATTGCTTGGTGCTTGGTGGCTCTGTCAAGGCCCTCTCTCCACTTGGTTGACTGTCTCTTGTAGCTTGATCGCCCAGCAGTTCTTGGGACACCTTTTGTATGTCGGATTCGGAGACGAGTGAGTATCTGTATCCTTCCACTTCGAACGAGAGAGAGAATGGATGGCCCCATCTGTATCGCACTCCCCTGGACTGAAGCCACTTTGTTAGGGAACTACATAGTCGCCTGCGTGACAAAGTGAGGGCTGACAAGTCTTGATAAATAGAAACTTTGGAGTCTTCCCACTCTATAGGGCCCCTCTTTCGAGCCAGTTCCAGAATTTTTGCCTTCTCCAAATAGTAGTGAAAGTTCACTAGAATCGCCCGAGGGCCTCTCGCTGGGGCCCCCGTTCTGTGAGCCCTGTAAATAGTAGGCTCACTAGTATTCCCTTCGTCAAAAAGCTTGCTAACCACTGCCTTCACTATTTTAATGATATCCGCCGGCGTCTCCCCCTCCGATCTGGCACACCTAGGAATCGCAGCTTACACCGTCTTTCTCTGTTCTCCAGGTCATCCAATTTAAGGGCGACTTTCTCCTCTTTTCTCTCCAGCTCTGCCAGGTGGGCATCAATTTGCGACTCAAGAATACCAATTGCGGATTGATTAGCCTCCAATGCTTGGACTCGATCGTCTACCGAGTCCACCTTCTTGTCTAACGTGTCCAGTCTCTTACTGATATCAGCTCGGAAGCCTCGAATCTCCTCCAACAGTGACACCATTGTTCCGCTCACTGTTTGGGCCTCCAACTCCTCTGATTGACTTATACTAGCAGCGGCGCCCAGTCCATTGAGCGTGGGAAAAGGAGCGCAGCCCTAGGGATTCACGCAGCCTCCGGCAAAGTTCCAAGGAAGAAGGCAGCAAAGTCCCCAAGGCACACCAAAATCTCTGAAATGTGGGCTTTCCGCGCTGCCCTGCTCCCCAGGCGATGCCTAAACCATGTAATGCTCCCCCCGCCTCAAGACTCAGCACAATGCAACCAGGGCTGCAGGAGACTGAAGAGGCGGCCACACCTGTAGGAGAGCCTCTGGAATCAACCGGGAACTTGTAGGTAGAAGCTTGGGAAGAGGGTCTGGGGATAGGGCAGATGAGTTCCCCAGCCCGGAGGCCTCCCAACCGCTGTCCCAACAGTATAAGGCACAGACCGGGGAGGGAGGGCCGGAAAGTCCAACCGCCAGAGGGAGGAGGAACAGATCCACTCGGAATTGGTAGGCAGGACAACAGGGGTCTCAGGGACAGCATGTAATATGGAGTGCAGCTCTCACCTGGGTCCCCGGTTCGCGTATTACTGGAGCATAAGCCAAACAGCTCCACTTGGTGGTCACAGAAATGGCACCCTCCTCTTCAACACAGGTAGGTAAGTCCCATGCAGCGGGCTGACTTCAGTCAGGGCAGAGGGAAAGCGCTGCCGGCCCGCGCCCCTCCGAGGGCAACTGTGGAGGGGGGGCTGATCACTCCCACCTGTTCGCAGGGGGCCCCCCACACCAAGGCACTTCTCAGTCCCCCGAGTCGTGAGGAGTGCTCGGGGGTCAGTCTGGAGGTAACAGCATCTAGGGTTTGGGGCAAGTTATCCCCACCGGCGGGCCTCACCTCCTGGGCTGGATCCCCGACCGCTCTCCTTGCCGGACAGGCAACGCCTCTCCCCACGGGCTCCAACTTGGGGCAGCGAATCAACCGGAGACCGCCGACTCCTCCCCGCAGCAGCTTGTCCAACGGCGGTATTTCAGGGGGCGCCCCCATCCAGACCTCGCCCAGCCTATCACCAGCAGCCAGGGATTGCCGCAGACTCCGGAGTTCAGGGCGCCGAACCCTGTGTGGCGAACACCAGCTCCCTGCACGCAGGCCGCGGGCTCCGAACAAGGCTCTGCCGGCACTCTGGGAGGTTGGGATTTCTCTCAGCCGGCGCTCCACCATTCCTCTTAGCTCTCGGGGGGGGGGGCAGAATCATACTCCAGGGGTCCATTGGGGGGGCTCAGACCCTAAAATCGGCCCTCGTGGAGGAGATCAGTCTAGAGACGCCTGCACATCTCGGCACCCCCTGGTGGCTCCCCCCCTGTGCTTTGTTAAAGAGCTTGGAGGGGGGCCCTCAGCATGGAACGCAAGGTGGCCCCTAAATTGTGCTTCATTTACGGGCCGGTCCTAGGGGGGTTATTGAATAACGAATAACGCACCTCACACATAGAGCTCTGAAAATCGTAGATGCATTGAGCCCCACTCTTGAGGGAAGTGCAGCCCCTTGTTCCCAAACCTCACCCCATTAAGAAAGATTAAAGAAGAGTCATGTATCTAAGCATAGGACATTAAGGTGTTATGTTCGGCTCAGGGTTTTGGGGACAACATGTGGTTGCTTGTCACATAACATAAAGAATGCACACAGAGACAGATGGCCTCAGCTTACACCCGCACAATAGATTTCTTCTATAGTAGTGGTAGCAGACTCATGGATACATTTATAACCAAGGAATTTTGTTGATACTTGTTAGGGAGAATTCTCTCTTTAGGCTGAATTTCCTAACCTAGTGAGTCCCCCAGCAGCTTTGCTGGATTTCTGGAGTTTGTTTTTTTCTCCTGCCAAGAGTCAGACTCTTTTTCTCCCACTTTTGGACATGATTTATGGTGTTCCCTTGACTGTTAATGAGTTTTATGGACTATGGGGGCCTTTACTCCGTAGGGTCTCATGTGTTTTTACTATGTGTGTTACACAGCACCCTCCGTGCAGTGACACCCCACCATAGACTCCATACCCTGGGACTGACTACTGTCTCCCAGGGCATGTAAAGTCACCATTGGCTTTACTAGTCCCAAATTATGAACAGAAACCAGTACAAACCATCCTATTGTGGACGTACTGGTCGGGGCAATTCGATTGCCCCGGGGTCTGTTAGTCGAGGGGGCACGTCTCCGTCCCCCCGATCGAGTTTTGGCTGGTGGCAGTGGATACTACTTTTTATATTCGACCGCGAATATATCCCTATGGGATTTACCCATTGTTCGAGGCTACCAACTTTAATTATTTAATTCTCATAGCCTCGAACATACCGCCGGTTTATTTATTTAATATTAATTCGCCGGTTGGTATTTTTTGCCAAGACTCGATTCTAAAATGGCGTTTGTGTTCTCTTCTGTGACTCCAACCCAAGTCGAGCCCTTTGTTCCACTTTTGGCGGGCTTCTCCATAGAAGCCTCCAAAAGTGGTGCCACTCTGTCTGGGTACCACAGGGGGTGTGGGAGGGGGTTTAGGCACCCTGGACTGAGTTACCTTGGTAACTCAAGTCGCACTCTTGTGTGATTGGCCCAAGTGGTGAGCCGGCCGGCTCACCACTTAGCATGTTTGATTGACAGCTAGGCTGAATGAATGGGGGTGTGCTGCATAAAAGCAGGGCTTTGGGGACTGGAACTTCAGAAGTTGCCACAGGACCTGAGAATCCGACGTGGGAGAAGCTGAGCCAACCTACCACGACGACACCACTGGTGGAGCCCTACGGAACCGACTCACCACTTCCCGACGACAGAGAAGATCTCCCGGCTGGAGAGGCTTCTTCCCCTGACTGGTGGGCACAACCAGTTTACCTTCTTTTCCTCGCATCCCAGGACGTCTTGTGGTCGAATTGCCCGTGCCAAGCACCCCGGCAACCGGATAGCCACTTACCACTGGACCGCAAATAAAAGGACCGCTCCTTTTACCTGAGAACTCCGCAGCTGGTTTCTTCCCTGGCAGTGCAACGGACTCCTGTCTTCCTCCCTGACGAGATCCTCTCTTCCCCCGGACGAAACACTGGCTTACATCCGCTGCCAGGAACAACTGCCCCCGCTGGAGTATTCTCACCACTTTAAGGTACCGTGTCCGCCAGGCCTCCCTTTCTAAAGATTGCTACAAGGTAATAATAATCCCTTAACCTTCTGGAATGGGCTGGCCGCCTTGACCATCTAACTGGTCCCTTTCTTTGGTCCAACTCTTTTTTAACCTTTTCAAGACTTTTGTGCACTGCAACCGTGTGACCTTGGACACATTTTGTTCTGATCCTCTTAAAGTGGATCCGGCCTATTGAACTCTAACTTCACGGTTTTACTTTGCCTTCCTCTCTTGTTGTGTTCTTGTGAAAGTGTTGGGATCTGCTTTTCTCTCCCTTTTTAAAACGAATTATTAGAGTGCCATCTGCGTTAAGCGCTCACCGCTGTCTGAAAATAAGTGGGGCTTTACTTAAGACTTGTCTAATATTCTTTTAAGGGAGTGTATATCTTTTAGTGACCGTGTTTTTTAACTGCTTAACATTAGTGCCTGTGTGTTTTACTAGATGTGGTTTTAAATAAATAATTATCTCTCTTTTACACAAGCTCTGGTCAGTGTTTACTTGTTCTACTGTGTTCTTTTGACCTATTGTGAATACTCTGTATACTGCCTAACTCTTCTTGAGGGAAGTCTGACTGCTCAGCCACAGCTACCAAGTGAATCTGTGTGGTACAGACTGCTACCAAGTGGGTTTACTGCTAAACACCTGTAGTCTTAAATATTTTGCAGTGGTCCCAGCGGGAACTGCACAGGTTTCTGTCGAACACTGGTGTACAGCGGTGGGATTTGTATTGAGTATACATTTTAGTGTGCTTTTTGAACACTTTAGGACAACGAACCACAGAGCTTAGCACTAAAAAGCTGATTTTCTAACTATGTCTGCTATGGAGAGTTATACCCTAGAATCTTTGTCTGCCAAAACTGCTGATTGCTTAAAAGTATTGTGTAGACATAAGAATCTCTCCGAGAAGGGCAAGAAAATGGAACTTATAGAAAGATTGTTAGAAAACCAAAGTCTGGGAGGTACAGAGGAATCTACCCACCCCCCCCCCCCCCCCCCCCAGCAAATGTAGAAAACAGTGATGGTATTGATCTGAATCAAAGTCTTGATAATGAGTCAGAAGAGGAAAGTGAACCTAATGAAGTTAGCCACTCTGAGCCTCTGTTTGCCTTACCTACTGTACCTACTGGGCCTATACCAGGTCCTACATGTAACCCTGCTTATTTTGAACTTGAAAAAATGAAGCTTGAATTAGAGTACAAACGTTTTATTGCTCAATCTGAAAGAAACCAAGAGCTAGAGTTCAGAAGAATGAATGCCCAGACTGAGCAGAAGCAAACTGAGTTAAGACACAGAGAAATAGAGCGTAATCATGAACTAGAAATGAAGAAGTTGTCTGTGGAAAATGCTTCTCTCTCCTCTGGTTCCTCTAGGAGTTCCAGTCCCAAAAGATCCCGGATGCCTAAGGAATTAGTGGGTATGTATGAACCTAAGTTGGATGTGTTGGATTGGTTAAAAATGTTTGAGTATAATCATGGGCTCCAGGACATCACAGGGAATGAGTTACTTCCCTGGTTGTTCTCTTGGCTTCCCCCTGTTGCAACTGATGTGGTAATGGAGTTGGGGGAGGTGGATAAGAAGGATTATGAATGTGTGAAACTAGCTTTGATAGCTAGATTTGGGAAGACCCCTTCCCAGTACCTTGAGAGATTTAGGACCCTCAAAAAGCATGATGGTACCCCTTGGGCTACCTGGGTGAGTGAAAGTTTGAAAAACTTAGAGGGATGGATTAAGGGTTACAGAGTTAACACTTATGAAGGAATGATGAATCTTGTAATGTTGGAGTCAATTTATGATGCCTGCTCTCCTGAGCTCAGACAGCACTTGGCTGATTCAAAGGAATTAGATTTCAGGAAGTTAGCTAAGGCTGCTGACTTGTGGGTTGCCAACAGGGCCGCTCACAAGGATTCTTGGGCTACTCAGAAAAATCGAAGAGGGAAAACAGTCAAAAAAGGACTCCAAAGACAATTCTAATAATTCCAATTCCAAAGAGGGCCCCAAACAAAACCAAAAGGGTAAGCCACAAGGAAAACCAAATCAGGCTAGTGTACCTCCTGGTGCCAAACCAGAAGGAGGTCAGAACAAGCCACCATTCCAGAAAGCATTTGGTAAATGCTTTGTTTGTGGCTCTACTGACCATGTGAAAGGAGATCCCAGATGTAAGGGTAAACCTTCAGGGGTCCAGCTTGTCTCCTTAGCCTTCGCTCCAGAGGAGGAAGTACAAATGGCAAGTGGAAACTTTCTATTGCTGGCTGATGAACCCATTGGAGTCTCAGCCAGGGTTTCTTTAGTGTCTCTGGGGTTGTGGGCACAACAGAACTTAGATGTCTATAATTCTATCCCAGATAATACTAAAGAGTATTATAAGGACAGTGTCCAGGTGAATGGTCAGGAGACTCCTGGAATTAGGGACACTGGGGCCAGCATAACTGTGGTGGACAAATCTTTTTTTCAGGCTGAGGATGTTGCTAAGGCACCCAAACGCCTCACCAAGCTAGCTGGAGGGCCTGTGCCGATGCTTCCCCAATTACCAGTTCTCATTCAGTGTAATGACATGACTGTGAAGATACCTGTCAGCATACAAAGTGAGGTGCCAGGAAGGGTTCTGCTGGGTAATGACTTAAAAATTCTTGGAGTAGTGTCAAATACCCCCAGACCTCCTAGTAAAAGGTTACAGGAGCTCACCGGACCTGCAAGGGAGCGAACCATGAGAGGTACTCCCAAGGAGATGATGAAGAAAGAGATCACTCCTACTCCACTGGAGATGTCAGCTGTTGTCTCAAAGAAACTAGAAGGAAAAGGGAAACCTAAAACTTCTAAAAAGAACCTCACAGCCAGCACTCCAGTGCAGCCAACAAGGACTTCCCCTAGGTTGTCCAAAGTTACACCAGTAACTCCCCCTCCAGCTGAGGCTGAGAAGGAGGTACAACCCTGTGTGGTTGAACTAGACTCTGAAGAAGAGCTAGTGGAAGGCCAAGAACTCATTGGAGATCTGGATCCTGTTGACCATCCTGAGCTGCAGTCTTTACTGGCAGAAGGTGGACCCAAAAGGGCAGAGTTCAGTAAGGGACAGAGAGAATGTCCAACTCTGGAAGGTCTTCGCCACTAGGCAGAGGCTCAGGCTGTAGGGCAAGAGCCTGGGAAATATAGGTTACACTGGGAAGATGGCCTCTTCTACAGTGAACCAACGGAGTCTGCACCTGGGGACAACAAACGACTTGTAGTACCCCAAGAGAACAGACCACAGTTCTTGCAGTTAGCCCATGAGATTCCTTTGGCTGGTCACTTGAGTTTCAAGAAGACTAAGGAAAGGCTCTCACTCTACTTTTATTGGCCAAAGATGGGGGCTGAAGTAGATAAGTACTGCAGGAGCTGCCACACCTGCCAGACTTCTGGTAAGGTTGGCTCCAAGAATGTGGCACCTTTAGTGCCTCTCCCTGTAGTGGGAGTCCCATTTGAGAGAGTAGGGATTGACATTGTTGTTCCCCTTGATCCTCCAACCTCCTCAGGCAACAGGTTTATACTTGTTGTAGTAGACAATGCTACTAGGTACCCTGAGGAGGCAATTCCTATGAGGACTGTTACAGCTCCGGCTGTGGCTAAGGCCCTCCTTGGTATTTTTACCAGGGTTGGGTTTCCTAAGGAAGTAATCTCTGACAGGGGGTCGAATTTTATGTCCCACTACATGAAAGCCATGTGGAAAACCTGCGGAGTTACTTACAAGTTCTCAACCGCATACCACCCCCAGACCAATGGGCTGGTTGAAAGGTTCAACAGAACCATGAAGAGCATGATAGGTGCTTTAGAGGACCCCCTTAAAAGAAAGTGGGACCTTCTACTGCCATGCCTTCTATTTGCTAATAGAGAAGTCCCTCAGGAGGGAGTAGGTTATTCTCCCTTTGAACTTCTTTATGGTCATCCGGTCAGAGGTCCATTGGCCCTGATCAAGGAGGGGTTGGAGAGTGCTCCTTTCCCCAAGCCAGTCAGAGTGACTGACTATGTGATAGGTATCCGAAGGAGAATGTCACAAATGATGGCAGAAGCAAGTGATAACTTGAAAGCCGGACAAGCATTGGTCAAGCACTGGCATGACCAAAAGGCTAACATGGTTGAGTTTACTCAGGACCAGCTAGTTCTCGTTATGATTCCAACAAGGCAGAGGGCCTTGCAAGACAAATGGATGGGACCCTTCAAAGTTGTGGGTAAACTTGGAGAGGTCAACTATCTGGTGGACTTGGGCAATCACCAAGGAGGCTCCAACAGTCTTCCACACCAACAGACTAAAAGCGTATGTCTCCAGACCTGATGTAGGAGCTTTGCTTCTAGCATCATCAGAGGAAGAAGAAGAGAGTGAAGCTCTTCCTGATCTCCTCAGAGGCTTACCTTTAGACGAAAAGATTGAAGGAGTAAATCTCTCTTCAAATCTGACACCTGAGCAACAGGAAGAGTGCAAATCCATGTTGAATCAGTTTGCCTCCCTGTTCTCACTTTCACCAGGCTTGACCCCTTGGGGACAGCATGACATACTCACTGGTGACTGTCTGTCAGTCAAAAGCAGAGGATATCGAATGTTAGAAAATGTAAGAACCCACATCAAAGGTGAGGTCAGCAAGATGCTTGATCTCGGGGTAATAGAGCCCTCTACTAGTCCATGGTCTAGCCCAGTTGTGTTAGTACCAAAGGCAGGATCTAAAGAACTTAGATTATGTGTGGATTACAGAGCTCTTAATACAGTCACTAAGACTGATGCCCACCCTTTGCCAAGGACAGATGATTGGTGGATAGACTTGGTGCAGCCAAGTTCCTCAGCACATTTGACTTGACGTCAGGCTATTGGCAAATAGCCCTGACAGACCATGCCAAGGAGAAAACTGAATTTTCTACCCCAGTTGGCTTATACCAGTTTAAGGTTATGCCTTTTAGATTGAAAAATGCACCTGCTACATTTCAAAGGATGGTAAACCAGGTTCTGAATGGGATGGAGGACTTCTGCATGGCATACTTGGATGACATAGCAGTGTTCAGCAATTCCTGGGAGGAACATGTGGACCACCTAAGATATGTTTTGCAGGCTCTTGGAAAGGCCAATCTGACCATAAAGGCGAGTAAATGCCAGATTGGACAGAGTAAAGTGGTCTACCTTGGACATGAGGTAGGAGGTGGAGAAATAAGGCCTTTGCCCAGTAAGATTGAAGCTGTGCAAAATTGGACAACACCTACTACTCAAACTCAGGTGAGAGCCTTCTTATGCCTCACTGGGTATTACAGGAATTTCATTGAGAACTATGGGTCCATTGCTTCTCCACTGAATGTCATCTCCTCTCCTAAATTCCCTAAAAAGGTTAGGTGGAATGAGGAATGCAATCAGGCCTTTGAAACCCTGATAAAGGCTCTTTGCCAAACCCAGTACTCAGAGCTCCTGACTACCACTAAACTTTCATTGTGCAAACAGATGCTTCAAATGTAGGAATAGGTGCAGTCCTCAGTCAACTGGATGGGAAAGGTAGGGAGCACCCCATTTGCTTCATCAGTAGAAAACTGAAGGATCCTGAAACAAGGTGGGCAACCATTGAACGAGAGTGTTTTGCTATTGTGTGGGCTCTGAAGAAGTTTAGGCCATACTTGTATGGTTCTACTTTTGTCATTCAGACTGACCACCAACCCTTGAGATGGTTAATGCAAATGAAAGGGGAAGACCCAAAACTATTGAGATGGTCAATCTGCCTGCAAGGGTTTGATTTCACCATTGAGCACAGGTCAGGGTGTCACCACCAAAATGCTGATGGTCTCTCTAGGATGTATGTCATCAACTAGAGGTATGAGATTCATCCAGGAGTGGATTAAATCCTCCTGTCCCTTAGTCTGGGGGGGGGGGCGAGTGTTAGGGAGAATTCTCTCGTTAGGCTGAATTTCCTAACCTAGTGAGTCCCCCAGCAGCTTTGCTGGATTTCTGGAGTTTGTTTTTTTCTCCTGCCAAGAGTGAGACTCTTTTTCTCCCACTCTTGGACATGATTTATGGTGTTTCTTTGACTGTTAATGTGTTTTATGGGCTATGGGGTCCTTAACTCCATAGGGTCTCATGTGTTTTTACTATGTGTGTTACACAGCACCCTCCGTGCAGTTACACAGGGGTGTCATAGTGACACCCCACCATAGACTCCATACCCTGGGACTGACTACTGTAGACCCAGGGCATGTAAAGTCACCATTGGCTTTACTAGTCCCAAATTATGAACAGAAACCAGTACAAACCATCATATTGTGGACATACTGGTCGGGGCAATTCGATTGCCCCGGGGTCTGTTAGTCGAGGGGGCACGTCTCCATCCCCCCTGATCGAGTTTTGGCTGGTGGCAGTGGATACTACTTTTTATATTCGACCGCAAATATATTCCTATGGGATTTTCCCATTGTTCGAGGCTACCAACTTTAATTATTTAATTCTCATAGCCTCGAACATACCGCCGGTTTATTTATTTAATATTAATTCGCCGGTTGGTATTTTCTGCCAGAACTTGGTTTTAAAATGGCGTTTGTGTTCGCCTCTGTAACTCCAAACCAAAGGTCGAGCCCTTTGTTTCACTTTTTGGCGGGCTTCTCCACAGAAGCCTCCAAAAGTGGTGCCACTCTGTGTGGGTACCACAGCGGGTGTGGGATGGGGTTTAGGCACCCTGGACTGAGTTACCTTGGTAACTCAAGTCGCACTCTTGTGATTGGCCCAAGTGGTGAGCCGGCCGGCTCACCACTTAGCATGTTTGATTGACAGCTAGGCTGAGTGAATGGGGGTGTGCTGCATAAAAGCAGGGCTTTTCAGACTGGAACTTCAGAAGTCGCCACAGGACCTAAAAGTCAGACGAGGGAGAAGCTGATCCGGCCTGCTACGACGACACCACCGGTGGAGCCCTGCTGAACCGACTCACCACTTCCCAACGACAGAGGAGATCTCCCAGCTGGAGAGTCTTCTTCCTCTGACTGGTGGGCACAACCAGTTTACCTTCCTTTTTCGCATCCCAGGATGTCTTGTGGTCGAATTGCCCGTGCCAAGCACCCCGGCAACCGGATAGCCACTTACCACTGGACCGCGAATAAACGGACTGCTCCTTTTACCTGAGAACTCCGCGGCTGGTTTCTTCCCTGGCAGTGCAACGGACTCCTGCTTTCCTCCCCGACGAGATCCTCTCTTCCTCCGGACGAAGCACCGACTTGCACCTGCTGCCAGGAACAACTGCCCCCGCTGGAGCGTTCTCACCATTTTAAGGTACCGTGTCCGCCAGGCCTCCCTTTCTAAAGTTTGCTACAAGGTAACAATAATCCCTTAACCTTCTGGACTGGGCTGGCCGCCCTGACCATCTAACTGGTCCCTTTCTTTTTGGTCCAACTCTTTCTGAACTTATTGCAAGACTTTTGGGCACTTTGAACCATGTGACCTTGGACACATTTCGACCGGAGCCTCTTAAAGTGGGTCCGGCCTTGTTAACTTTGACTTTACGGTTTTAACCTGCCTTCTTCTCCTACTGTGTTCTTCCGAAAGTGTTGGGATATGTTTCTATCTTTGCTCTGCTTTTCTCTCCCTTTTAAACCGATTGTTTAGAGTGCCATCTTCGTTAAGCGCTCACCGCTGTCTGCAAATAAGTGTTGCTTCACTTAAGACTTGTCTAACTAATCGTTGAAGGGAGTGTATATCTTTTAGTGACCATGTTTTTGAACTGCTTGATATTAGTGCCAGTGTGTTTTACTAGATGTGTTTTTAAATAAATAATTATATCTCTTTTACACCAAGCTCTGGTCAGTGTTTGCTTGTTCTACTGTGTTCCTTTCACCTATTGTGAATACTCTGTATACTGCTTAACTCTTCTTGAAAGAAGTCTGACTGCTCCGCCACAGCTACCAGGTAAATCTGGGTGGTACAGACTGCTACCAATTGGGTTTACTGCCAACCACCTGTAGTCTTAAATCTTTTGCAGTGGTCCCAGAGGGAACTGCACAGGTTTCTGCCTAACAGTTTTACATATAGGCTCCACGTCGAGTCTAGAAAATGACATTCCCCAAATGTGTGATCGTGGACAAATCTTGCCTCCCTCTGTGCCTCGGTTCTTATATCTGGCTGAAATGAGTGTCTGGAAACAGAGGTGTTAGGCGCATCTGAAAGTAGTGGGCCATCACTTCCTGTGATGTCACTTGGGGGTGGGGTCAAATGATGTCATTTCCGCTACCCCTGGTATTTTGGTGAATTGACATCCCTGCTGTCTGGGCATGATTCTGGGGAATTTGAATCCTGGAAGCCTGGAAATAAGACTCACTGAGGGACGCAGCAAGCTGCTTGACAATGATAAGCTCTGCTGCCCGTGTCAGGCGTTATTTTGTTTTCTCCTCTTCCCTGCGCTTTCCTGGCTACCTTATCTTCACGGGTAATGATCATTAATTTGCTCCATTCCTGAGTGTTATGGACTAATTCCCTTGATAGCCAACATCACCTGCCTTAATGGATCTGCTTAATCTCACTGCTTGATTGTTTGGTTTTTGGATTCCTTCAGTGTTGCTAAAATCCTCCTGGACTTCCTCTGTCTATTTCCTTTGGATATTTTGAACTGATTTACATTTCCAATGCTGACTGACGTATTGTTTTTGGACGACCCCTGCATACTTCCTATGGTTACAGGGAATTGAACTTGGTATTTGAGCCAGATTCTTCCTTTATGCAACCAATGTTCATCTTGACCTGTCCTGAATACGTTTTGCTTATAGATTTGTCCTTGTGTCACCCAGGGTAGGTCCTTGTTTGTTTTTGCTTGATCGTGTTGTTCCTCAGACGGTCTCTATGGTCTATGGACTTACCTATTGCTCCCTTCAATCCCAGGAATAAGGAAATGGCAGGTACCAGGAAATGTTATTGGACGGTTGGAGGTTCTTTTGTCAGCTTGAACATCAGCTCTGACCCATGTTTATTTCCTTTTAGGTTGCTGGGAGGGACCAGGATTAGTGTTCCATTTCCCGTCATCTTGTGCTAATTTCCCCCTTTCCTGGTACCTTAGAGGTTAAATCTTGTTCATGTGGGGGTGTGGGGTACTCTGTGAATGTAACAACTTGTGACATTGTGGCAATATGAATTGGAGGTGTGAGCACGTTGAGTGCTTAATGGTCCGACGGCCGCACACATCAACAGCAGGGAAATGTGTGTTATGATCTGTGCCGTAATGTTAAATCAAAAACCAGTTTGACTGTCCGTTAATGGAAGTTTACTGTGATGACCATGGCTGGGACGTGGTCTTCAGTGCATGGAAAACTGAGGTGTGGAGCCACAGACGTCCCATTCCTTTAAATAACATAACCAGGACTTTGGATGTTACCAATTTGGAAGGATTTTACAAGGAAATAAGCATCATTGCCGTTTTATTCCATGTATCCCTTACTTCAACAACATTTGCAGTGATGTATCATTGTTTGACTGTGCTTACAGCATGTTTTTCCATCCGATCCTTATATCCAGATGTATAAATGAACATCCGGATCATTACAGTAAATTTAAATAAAGAAAACAAGAGATTTAAACCAATAACAATACCTATTTTTTATTCATGAATACTGTATTATGCAATTGACTTACTTGGTTTTTTTGTGACAATTTTTGACTGTTTTCCTGATATTGCAATTGAAAATCCAGGAGTTTCTTCTGTGTTCACTGGGGCTTCTGTGACAAACAAGTAATAATAATACTGATAAAATATTTGTGTCATTTCAATCTTTAATTTACAAAGGTAAATATTTCTCATTTAACTAACATAGAATTTAAGTGTAAACATCATTTGAATGCTACAACTACTACAGCTTTTTGCGGAAGCCTTGTATCTTTTTGTTATGTACAGTACCTACAATGACAAACTAGTTATTGTATTTATTTTATTTTTATTGTGTTTAGTTTATTACATACCTTTTGCATTTTCCTTACTTAACCTATATTATAAAACAAATAAATCATCACACAATTCTTCTAAAATTCCATTTAAATTCAACTATTATAAAACTATTACAATTCATCAAAATTTTAAGAACCCATTTCTAAAAAGAAAAAATGTGCACATTACAACACAGAATAAGCTAAAGAGCCACTATGAGTTACATTTCATAATAGCTCTTCACTGTTTCAAAAACTTTTTTTAAATAATTGACAGCAGCAATAGTTAATTAGGTATCTGACATAGCACAAACCCTTTTCCACCAGTCTTCCGCGTTACTCGTCACATACTTTGTCAGGATACGCTCAAAATACAATGTTCTCCATCCCACTAGTTTATCACACAAAACAAGCAGAAATTATTCGAGTTAATTATTCATAACTTCTACATCTACAGTGGCCTACAATTCACTAAATATCCCTATCTAAAGAAACTAGCTACCCCTAGATGTTGTGCACTATCCCTAGTCAGCGCTGTTGTGCCGCCTGTATAGGGTAGGTGATAGAGAAGAGACTAATCCTTAGCTCACTCACTTCTTTCCTCAAAGCTAAAAAAACGCACACTTAAGTGAGTTAATTTTACTTTTACACCTTCCTTCTCATGTATTTTATAGCAAAGAAATTCTTCTTTTAAAAACAATGGTTTCTTGTATGTTATATTCCACAGAACCCTTTACTGATCTAGCCTGCTAAATTAAAACAAAGTATTTCAACCATGCTTTTTAATCCATCTAGAAGTCTTGTGGGTTCTTCCCATCACCCTGAACCTCTATCAGGTCGACCGGTTTCAGCGGTATGATATGAAATTGCATTTATAACGCGCCTATACACCAGTGTTTCAAGGCTCCAAGAGGAAAGGGAGGGGAAACAGAGGGAAGACAGAGACAACGATTCTACTAGGCCAGGTGGCATTGAGATCACGCAAGTGCAGGAGAGAGGGCAAGGGGGAAAAGTGTATGGGAAAAGGAGAGGGGCAGTGCAGTACATAGGATGACAGTAAAAATAAATAAAAACAATATGAAAAACAAAAGATGTAGTCAGATGGCGGCATGTGCAAGGGTAAGTGCAGACAACAGGTGTCAAGTATTAGTAGGGGCTGTATGGATACAGAAACAGTCCCTGAGTGCAAGGGTTGCCAGGGGGGCAGTGCAGGTGAGCAACTGGCGGGGTGGACCTGGGCCCGAGATCAGAGGGTAGCCAGGTAACCACTGCAGTTTCAAATTTAGCCAGGAGATCAGCAGGGTAGAGGAGGAGAGAAAGCAGAAGCAAAGAGGAAGGTCTTGAGATGCGTCCGTAACCGGAGATGGTTCTCCTCAAATTCCTGAGTGGCAGGGAGGCTGTTCCAGAGGGAGGCCCCAGCAGACGAAAGAGATCTACCACCAACTCGCTGCTTGGAGAAGCAACTAACCCTGAGGGAGTTGGAGGCGGATGAGCGAAGAGCTCGAGAAGGAAGATATTTAGGAAGAGAGAGTTGAAGGTATTGATGTCCCAGGCCCCAGAAAGCCTTGTGGACAATGCAGAGGGTTTTGAACTTAATCCTCGCTGCCACTGGGAGCCAGTGCAGAGATTTCAGTCCTGGAGAGATACGATCCCTGGGCTTGAGGCCAAGGACACGTCTTGCAGTCCTGTTTTGGATGAGTTGCAGAGGGCGGAGAGCAGAGGCAGGCAGGTTTAGAAAGAGGCTGTTGCAATAGTCCAGCCTATAGAGAACGAGAGCTCTGGAGACAGTGAGCTTCTGGGGGAAGGAGAGGAAAGCAAGAATACCTCTGAGGAGGTGTAACTTCTTAGAGACGTCAGAGATGTGAGGAGAGAAGGAAAGTGTGGAGTCTAAGATGACAGTGAGGTTTTTAGCCTCACAGGTGGGAGCAGGAAGAGGTCCAAGAGAGGCCAGCCAGAGAGTGACAGGAAAGGAGGGAGCATGTGTGCTGATGAGAAGAATCTCTGTCTTACTGGCATTAAGGCAGAGATCATTTGCGGCACACCACTCCTGGATGGAGGACAGACAGTCAGAGATGAGAGTAGGAGAAGAGGTGGCTGAAAGGAGCCTGAAAATGAGCTGAGTGTCATCTGCATAGCACTGAAAGTTTGGGCTGAGAGCGGCAATGCGGTGGGCAAGAAGTGTCAGGTATTGGTTGAACAGCCAGGGAGAGAGGTTAGACCCCTGGGGAACACCACAGGTAGAGATCGAGATAGAGGAGAGGAAGGAGGTCAGCCAAGCCAGGGCCTGATCAGTGATACCCAAGTTATCACGGAGACATTTGAGCAGGATGGCATGGTTGACCGTATCAAAGGCAGAAGAGAGATCAAGTAAGATGAGGACACAGGGGGTGTTGGAATAGAGATTGGAGAGCAGGTCTTCTCAGATGTTCAGGAGAGCAGTTTCTGTGCTCTGGCAGCTCTGAAGCCAGACTGATGGTCATGGAGACAGCCACCCGTTTCAGAGTGAAGATTAAGCTGGGAGATGGCTAGCTTTTCCAGGAGTTTGCTCAGGAAAGGAGTGATGGAAATTGGACGATAGTTAGCCGGGCAGGAGGGGTCAGCAGATGGTTTCTTAAGAAGAGGGTGTACAAGGGAGGGCTTCAGGGGGGAGTATAAATATTAGTGTGCCCGCCTTCTCCAGGACTAAAACCTGACACATTTGTCGGGGTCACAAGTTACAGAGGAAACATAATTCTTTGTATCAAGGGCTCCATCTTGTTTTGCAGGAGTTTTCTCTCTTCTTCAATCTTCTTTTTATCTTGATTTGTTTTTTGCAACACCCTAAAAAGGGAAAATGTAAAATTGGGAACCATCACTATATTTTCTATTTTTATATATGTCATGTGTGAAATGGCATTACCATTCCCACACTTCTATTTTCTTACTCTCTACTTTTTTCTTTTTACTTTTTTCTTTGATCTTGTTGTTGTCACCCAGCTTACATGTTCTCCCTGGAGTCAAGAGAGAGAATGCATATATCTAGTGTCCTCCTCTATGACAGTATACACATGAACAGGTGTTTATATATCATCAATTAGGTAAGTGTGTTCTGCTCACCAATGTGTCTTCTTCAAGTACATAAGGTGCTTTTCCATCTTTTCATTCTGTGTGTTTCTCAAGGGGATGTTTTTCCACAACACTCCTCTTCTCCTCTTAGATCCAGACCTGTTAAATAACATGGTCTAAATATAAAGGTACATACCGTCATATTGTTCACACCCTTTATGACAACACCCATCATTGCTGCGTTGATGTTATACTCCCATGCTTATGCAGCTTATTTTCCTAGCTAATGTACAGTGTGCATCACGGTACAATCCGCTCCATTCTGGTGCCCAAACTATATCTCGACAGGCACTCATTTCCTAAGCTGGGGGTCGCATGATTATTTACTCCCATGACATACTTTTCTCACTCACCTGCGTACTCCGTATACAGCCAGCTGTTACACTGGCTTAAGTCACCTGGCGGGTCATATGCTCGCTCTGCATCTACGTGATACAATCACGTAATGTGGGTTGTATGCCTCACATATTGACAGGAACTTGTCCTCTTTATTTTTCCACACTTATTCTCATGTTGCTTGTAAACTGAACAACCTGTCATACGGCTTTGGGCTATTTCACGCCCGATCATGTTAATTTTTTCAAAACTTAACCAGCGCATCCAGCATCATTATTGTATAATGAGGTCAAGAAACTTAACCAGCGCATCCAGCATCATTATTGTATAATGAGGTCAAGAAACTTTGGCCTATGTTGAATGTCGGACAGGTTACCCTAGTGGTCCCCCTTTTGCAATTAAGAAAAGGAAAAAACTTGCGAGACACATTTGTTAACACCTACAGAGAAAACTACCAGGGGGTTGAAAACCAGACCAGATTATTGGGCCTGCCGAAAGTGGTAGGACATACCTCATGTGGCGAATGCTCGGGGTGCCCCTTTACCAAGTAGACAAAAGAGATAGACATAGGGTGGACACTACCATGGGAACAAAGGTCTCTAACCAACTGCAACACAATAAATGTCATCTATTTGATTAGATGTCCATGCAAAAAGTGATATATAGGTATGACCAGGAAGGTCATCAAGGTGAGAATATGCGAACATCGGTCCAATATCAGGACCAAGCGTATCACAGTGCTACTGGCGGAACAAAATGCTATTTCATGGACAATTTTGGAAAAAATGAACATACCAAAAAGAGGAGGAAATATAGATGTTCCGGCTCAACAGCTATAAGCAAGGTCTAAATGAAGAAATTGTTGAGGACATCATAACAATGAGGAAGGAGATGTTACACTGAATCCCCCCACATGACATACAGGGAGGATGAAATTAATAAAGATATTTGACAGGCTTAACATATTAATTTGAAAATGATCAGAACATCTGAGAGCTGCTATCCATTGCAGGATAGGGCATCCTGTGCAGGACATGTTAATATGCGGTGAGGAGACTTTGTAACGCTCACCTGATTCCCGTAGAGGCGCCGGTCTTGACTGGGCGTATGCCGTATCTGCAAAGGTGATGTGTAACACACGGCTGGCTCTTTGGGCTGGACCTCTGTGCACTGTATGTCTGACTTGAAGGGTAAGATGTCTGCAGATAGAAAATATGGGATTACGGAACTGGGTTATTGAATGTCCCTCTCTTCTTCCCTTTCTCTTCTCCTGTAGAACCCCAAAGGTTAACGCTCTCACCTTAGGTAAGTGAACGCCGTGCTCTCCATCTGCCTCGGGGCAGGGTGCTGTAACCAGTTTCTTCACTGGATAAGGGGAGCAGGCCTCTTGACTTCAGAGGACTGCTGTCCGTCGTTTACTGCACGAACGGTAAGTTTCGAGTAATTCTAATGTCTTTCAAGTCTTTAGTAATGATGTTTCTTGTTTTGCAGGGTTCCGGCGATGGCGGATGACGGGCTGAAGTGAGTTGAAGATGGAGCCCGTGTGATCAATAGAAGCGCCTGGAAGCACGTAAGTAAGCGCTTGTTGCCTGCTTCACGATGCGCTCTAACTGTCTTTTTATTTTATAGGTACAAGTTCGGAGCGGCTGCAGGGTGCCGGAATACCCACTGGGTTAGATGTGGAAAGGAGTAATGGCACGTGAGTATTAAAGTTCCCCAATGTCTTTAAACGCACCTTGTTTTGTCTTTCAGATGCGGGATGCAGCGCCGAAGGCCTCCGGAGCGTGCGAAGAGTTGGTAAGCTTTTGTCTTTCAGATGCCGGAATGCAGTGTGAAGCCCTCCGGAGCGCACGAAGAGTAGGTAAGCCTTTGTCTTTCAGATGCCGGAATGCAGCGCAAGGCGTTGGTGACAGCCGATGGACCAGGTAAGTGAAGAGCTGTCACTGAAGACCGTAATGCTAACCTGTTCTTTCTTGTCTTTATAGGTGTTGCTGAAGACTGGATTCAGGATGGTAAGCCTTTTTCCTTAGGCCCAGGATCATATGCAGAAGTCACGATGAGCGTTCTGCTGCAAAGGATGCAGAATAACGCAAAGCAAGATTCATCCATCGGGTGTGGTTTAAATAGCCTCCTGTAGTGCTTAGGTGTCTCCTTCCACAGCCACGCCTAGGAAAGAAAAGAGTTCCTGCTTTCCAGAAGAGTTCCAGTGTTCTGAATCTAGGGAGTGGCTCCTGCCCCACCCAACAGGAAAAGTAGTTCCAAACAGAAGAGGATCAGAGGCTCAACTGGCAGGCAAGTAAGCAGCATGGTCTGCTGCAGGTAAGTCCACCCAAGCATTATGAGCCCGGCGCTTCCAGCGCTGGGACTGGGCATATTTATGAGCCTGGTGCCACTGGCGCCAGGACTGGGTCCAAAAGGTCCCAATTGGGACTGGTTGGCACTCGGAACCTGGGTTATGGATCTGCTTCCAAGGGAGTTGGGAAAACCCTGACCTTTTGGAAGCAGAGATCATGACAGTACCCCCCCTCAAGGCCCCTCCCAAACCGGGCTTCTCCGGGGGTTTTGGCTTGTCAGGAAATGTTCGGTGAAATCTTTTGATTAGGCGAGGAGCGTGGACATATTCGGCAGGTTCCCAGGATCTCTCTTGGGGGCCGTAGCCTTTCCAGTCAATTAGGTAAAATAGTTTAGATTTGGAGATCTTGGAGTCCAGAATGCTTTTGACTTCAAACTCGAGTTCTCCATCAACTAGGATAGGTTTTGGAGATTTAGTTAGTCGGGTTTGAGGTTGCACGGGTTTTAATAGAGAGACGTGGAAGACCGGATGTATCTTCATGTGTTGGGGCAAGTCCAACTTGACCGCTACTGGGTTTACTATGGTAGTGATGGAATAGGGACCAAGGTATCTTGGGTTGAATGTGCATGGCCCTTTTAGAGGTAGATATTTGGTTGATAACCAGACTTGATCCCCTACTTGATATTGAGGGGCTTCCTTCCGATGTTGATCTGCTCCTTTCTTGTATTGTTCTTTAGCCCTTTGAAGGTGAGAAACAGCTTCCTTAAAGGCTTGGGTGATTGTAGAATGCAGGTAGTCTACTGCTGGTGTTTCAAGATCTTGGAGGGGATCCAACTCCGAGGTTCGAGGGTGACTGCCGTACAAAAGAAAAAACGGGGTTTTCCCAGTTCCCGAATGGACAGAGTTATTGTAGGCATATTCGGCTATCCAAAGGATGTCTTTCCAAGTTTTTTCAGTTTGTTGCAGCATGCAGCGTAAATACTGTTCCAGAGTTTGATTGGTCCTCTCGGTTTGTCCGTCGGTCTGAGGGTGGTGACTGGTCGATAGTCTCACATCAATTTGAGGCGACCGACAGCAACTTCGCCAAAAATGAGAAATAAATTGACTACCTCGATCCGAAATTAGAACCGAAGGAAAACCGTGCAGTCGGACGATGTTTTCGAGAAATTCTCGGGCCAGAGTTGCTGCTGTTGGCAAGCCTTTGAGCGGAATGAAATGCGCCATCTTGGAGAATAAGTCCACGATTACTAGAATCGTATTGTATCCGGAGCATGGGGGTAGATCGGTGATGAAGTCCATAGAAAGCGTATGCCAAGGGCGAGGTGGGATGTCAATAGGGCGTAAGAGGCCTGCTGGTCTTTCCTTTTGACTCTTGTTTTGGGCGCATATTCCACAGGACATTATAAAGTCTCTGATATCTTTTTTCCAAGACGGCCACCAGAAGTAGCACTTGATCTTTTCTGAGGTCTTGGCCATACCGGGATGTCCTTCCATTAAAGAATCGTGATAACAAGAGATTACTTTTTTCTGTAAATCTGTGCTGGGTAGGTATAATCGTTCTTGGAAATACAATAAGTTGTCCTTTACTGCAAAGTCCTTTCCCTGCAGATGCCAATTCTGTATGTCTGCTGGAGTTACAAGTTGCCTGGCCTTATCCTTAACTTCCTCTATGGATTCTGTGGCGATTACACCCAGAATTCTTTGTTCGGGAATAATTGGTACAGGTTTAGGGTTGATCAAGTGTTCTTCCACTCCCATCCGAGAAAGGGCATCAGCTTTACCGTTCTTTGTACCAGGTCGATAGGTAATTATGAAGTCAAACTCGGCAAAGAATAATGCCCAACGGAGTTGTCTAGAGGATTGGGCTTTTGCGGTTTTCAAATATTGCAGGTTTCGGTGATCCGTAATCACAGTAACGGTGTGTCGGGCCCCCAGCAGATAATGCCGCCAAGCCTTAAAGGCAGACTTGATAGCCAGAAGTTCCTTGTCAGTAATCGTGTAATTGATTTCAGGAGGCGAGAATTTGCGGGACCAAAATGCCACGGGATGCAACTGATTGGTTACCGGGTCCTTTTGTGATAGAACTGCCCCCATGGCAAGGCTTGAAGCATCAGTTTCCACGATGTAGGGGAGTTCGGGGCGAGGGTGTTTTAAGATTGGTGCAGAGATAAATTTAGTCTTCAAATCCTGGAAAGCTTGTTCCGCCTCGGTAGACCATTCAAAACGTTTGTTTTTCTTTAACAAGGCAGTGATGGGCTGGACTATTCGAGAGAATTCGGGGATAAACCTGCGGTAAAAGTTAGCGAAGCCTAACATGCTTTGCACACCTTTTACGGAGGATGGTGATGGCCATTTGAGAACTGCATCGACCTTCTTTGAATCCATACGCACTCCGCCAGGTGATAATATGAATCCCAAGAATTCAACTTCAGTCACGTTGAAAACACATTTTTCCAACTTAGCGAAAAGTTTGTGTTGACGCAATCTTTCGAGGACCATTTTCACGTGTTTCCGATGTTCAGATTCCGATGAAGAATAAACGAGGATGTCGTCAATGTAAACAACAACACACACATCTATGAGCTCTCTGAGGACATCGTTCATAAAATATTGAAAGGCGGCCGGGGCATTGCAAAGTCCGAAGGGCATGACCTGATATTCAAATAGTCCATACTTGGTGCGGAAGGCCGTCTTCCATTCATCGCCCTCTTTTACTCGTACCAAGTGGTAAGCTCCTCTAAGATCCAGCTTTGTATATATGCATGCTTTTCTGACTTGGTCCAGGAGTTCAGGGATCAAAGGTAACGGATATCTATTCTTAACGGTGATCTGGTTCAGGGAGCGATAATCTATACAAGTTCTAAGGTCTCCTTCCTTTTTTGGAACGAAGAACAAAGCTGAAGAAGCAGGGGACTTGGAAGGACGAATAAACCCATTTGCCAGGTATTGATCCAGGTATTGTCGAAGGTGAAGGTTCTCAGGCTCGGTGAGGGCATAAATTCTACTACAAGGAGGAGTAGATCCAGGTATCAGGTCTATCTGGCAGTCATAAGACCTATGAGGAGGTAGAGAGTTAGCCTGATCCTTCCGGAAAACATCTTGGTATTCTAGGTATTCGGGAGGTAACTGGGGAGTCTCTGAAGAAATTGCTGCCAGTGCAACACCAGGTGGAGGGTGACAAGTAGAGACACATTCTGGAAACTGGACCGTTCTTGCTCGCCAATCGATCAAAGGATTGTGTTTCTCTAACCAAGGTATTCCTAGAATAATCTGAAACTGAGGGGCCTTGATCACATCGAACACGATCTTCTCATGGTGTCCATCTTGACTTACTAGCGTCACCTCTTGAGTGGTATGCGTTACTGGCCCGGAGGCTATCTCCGTACCATCCACCGTAGTAATGACGTCCTTTACAGCCTTGGGACAAAGAGTTAGATTCATCCGCAAAACCATTTCATGATCCACATAATTGCCGATGGCACCGCTGTCGACGTAAGCTTCAATTGCATGTAATCGATCCGGATTATCAGGGCTAATGAGGACCATAGGTATCACGAAATGCGAGGTCACGGAACTGGTTTTCACGCTCGGCAAGAGGACCTCTATTCTTGTCGGGCGAGGTCGTTTCCCTGCTCAGAGTTTGTAACTTTGGTAACTGCAGCTCCTACTGCCTTCTTGGCAGGTTTCACCGGACAGTCTCGAAGAAAGTGCCCTGAGTTTCCGCAATAGAGGCATAATTGCAACTGTTTTCTCCTTTCCCGCTCCTTTTGTGTTAGAGGACCTTTCAGACCCCCTATTTGCATGGGTTCCCCGGAGTCTACTCCTTTGGAAGGAGTTGGCGGTTTGGAAAATACTCGAGCATCAAACTTGGAACGATCGGCCTTCCTGTTCTGCAGTCTGTGATCTATTTGAACGACTAAGTCTATATAGTCCGAACAATCTTGTGGGGGATTCACTACTTGGGCTAACACATCTTTGAGCTCTCCACGTAGACCTCTATAAAACAGCGTAATCCTTTTGTCCTCAGGCCATTGAGTTTCCACTATCAGTCTGTTGAAAGACGCAATATAAGCCAAAAGGTCTTGATTACCTTGTCGCAACGAAAGAAGCTCATTGTCCAAGGCCTGCCCCTGTGAATGTCTTGCGAACAGTTTTTCCATACTGAGCTGAAAAGCTTGAAAATCATGGAGGACCGGATCATCTTGATTTACTAGAGGGATCGACCAGTCTGCCGCATTGCCACTAAGGTACGAAAGCAGGAAAGCTACTTTAGCTTGATCAGTTGGAAAGGCTGCTGGCCGGCATAAGAAATGCAACCGGCACTGATTGATAAATACTGCAAACCTCTTTGGGTCACCAGAAAATCGTTCGGGCGGAGCCAGAGGTACATTCCCAGGTAGGTTGATCTGCACTGGATTCATAGAGGATGTAGAAGGAAGATTTCCCCCAGATGCGGGTAACGGGGTCTGTCCGGCTTGTGACTGTAGCAATTGTCTAGCGAGATCATCTGTTCGCTCCTTGGAAATAATCAGTTCCCTTCTTAGAGCGTTCGTTTCCTGACGGGCTGCATGCACTTCTGCCCTTAGTTCCCCAAGTAACTGGGCTAGCTGGTCAGTATCCGAGGTTTCCATAGCACCTGGACGGGAGTTTTGTGGTAGGCTTTGCGTTCTGTAACGCTCACCTGATTCCCGTAGAGGCGCCGGTCTTGACTGGGCGTATGCCGTATCTGCAAAGGTGATGTGTAACACAGGGCTGGCTCTTTGGGCTGGACCTCTGTGCACTGTATGTCTGACTTGAAGGGTAAGATGTCTGCAGATAGAAAATATGGGATTACGGAACTGGGTTATTGAATGTCCCTCTCTTCTTCCCTTTCTCTTCTCCTGTAGAACCCCAAAGGTTAACGCTCTCACCTTAGGTAAGTGAACGCCGTGCTCTCCATCTGCCTCGGGGCAGGGTGCTGTAACCAGTTTCTTCACTGGATAAGGGGAGCAGGCCTCTTGACTTCAGAGGACTGCTGTCCGTCGTTTACTGCACGAACGGTAAGTTTCGAGTAATTCTAATGTCTTTCAAGTCTTTAGTAATGATGTTTCTTGTTTTGCAGGGTTCCGGCGATGGCGGATGACGGGCTGAAGTGAGTTGAAGATGGAGCCCGTGTGATCAATAGAAGCGCCTGGAAGCACGTAAGTAAGCGCTTGTTGCCTGCTTCACGATGCGCTCTAACTGTCTTTTTATTTTATAGGTACAAGTTCGGAGCGGCTGCAGGGTGCCGGAATACCCACTGGGTTAGATGTGGAAAGGAGTAATGGCACGTGAGTATTAAAGTTCCCCAATGTCTTTAAACGCACCTTGTTTTGTCTTTCAGATGCGGGATGCAGCGCCGAAGGCCTCCGGAGCGTGCGAAGAGTTGGTAAGCTTTTGTCTTTCAGATGCCGGAATGCAGTGTGAAGCCCTCCGGAGCGCACGAAGAGTAGGTAAGCCTTTGTCTTTCAGATGCCGGAATGCAGCGCAAGGCGTTGGTGACAGCCGATGGACCAGGTAAGTGAAGAGCTGTCACTGAAGACCGTAATGCTAACCTTTTCTTTCTTGTCTTTATAGGTGTTGCTGAAGACTGGATTCAGGATGGTAAACCTTTTTCCTTAGGCCCAGGATCAGATGCAGAAGTCACGATGAGCGTTCTGCTGCAAAGGATGCAGAATAACGCAAAGCAAGATTCATCCATCGGGTGTGGTTTAAATAGCCTCCTGTAGTGCTTAGGTGTCTCCTTCCACAGCCACGCCTAGGTAAGAAAAGAGTTCCTGCTTTCCAGAAGAGTTCCAGTGTTCTGAACCTAGGGAGTGGCTCCTGCCCCACCCAACAGGAAAAGTAGTTCCAAACAGAAGAGGATCAGAGGCTCAACTGGCAGGCAAGTAAGCAGCATGGTCTGCTGCAGGTAAGTCCACCCAAGCATTATGAGCCCGGCGCTTCCAGCGCTGGGACTGGGCATATTTATGAGCCTGGTGCCACTGGCGCCAGGACTGGGTCCAAAAGGTCCCAATTGGGACTGGTTGGCACTCGGAACCTGGGTTATGGATCTGCTTCCAAGGGAGTTGGGAAAACCCTGACCTTTTGGAAGCAGAGATCATGACAACTTCTATACCTCTGCTGGGATTATTAACTACTATTATCCTTCTCCCATACCCCCTGTTTTGCTTTCCTATTAATTAGATATATATGTGCCAGCAATAATTAAAAATCTGAGGGCTTAGCAGCACACATCATATTTCTGATGCCACATACATTGGATAAAAATAATCATTGATTATACAATAATTATGCTGGATGCGCAGGTTAAGGTTTGAAAATCAACATGGTCGGGCTTGCAATAGCCCAAAGCCGTATGACAGGCTGTTCAGTTTACAAGCAACATGAGAATTAGTATGGAAAAAGAAAGAGGACAAGTTCCTCTCAATCTGTGAGACATACAAACCGCATCACGTGATTGTATTACGTAAATGCGGAGCGAACATATGACGCGCCAAGTGACCCGAGCCAGTGTAACAACTGGCTGTATACAGAAGTACACGAGGACTCAAACCGTGAGTTTAAAGACTCCATATGACACACAGTGAGTGAGAAAAGTATGTCATGGGAGTAAATAATCACGCAACCGCCAGTTTAGGAAATTAGTTTATTTCGAGATATAGATTGGGCACCAGAATGGAGCGGATTGTACCATGATGCCCACTGTACATTAACTAGGAAAATAAGCTGTACACGCATGGGAGTATAACATAAACGTAGCAATGATGGGTGTTGTCTTAAAAGGTGTGAGCAATATGACGCTATGTACTTTTACATTCAGACCATGTTATTTAACAGGTCTGGATCTAAGAGGAGAAGAGGAACGCTGTGGAAAAACATCCCCCTGAGAAACACAGAATTAAATGATGGAAAAGCACCTTATGCACTTGAAGAAGACACACTGGTGAGCAGTACACACTTACCTAATTGGTGATATATAAACACCTGTTCATGTGTATATTGTCATAGAGGAGGACACTAGATATATGATATGATATGATATGGCATTTGTAACGCGCCTATACACAAGTGTTTCAAGGCGCGACGAGGCAGGGGGGGGGGACAAGGGGAGACAGACAACAATCCTACTATGCCAGGCGTCATTCAGATTGCGCAAGTGCAAGGGTAGAGGGGAAGGGAAAAGTGCAAGGGGAAAGGGAGAGGGGAAAGTGCAGTACAGGGTTAGTAGAATACAAGATAAATAATAGGGCCAGCTGGTGGCAAGTGCAAAGTAAGTGCCGGGAGGAGGGGCTGTAGGATACAGAGACAGTCCCGTAGTGCAGGGAGGCAGTGCAGGGAAGAGTGGCTGGGCCAAGGACCGAGATCGGTGAGTGGCCCAGTTGCAGATTCAGTGCAGGTTCAGTGATTTTAGCAGGGGAGAGAGGGAGAGAAAGCAGAGGCAAAGAGGAAGGTTTTGAGGTGCTTCCGGAACCGGAGATGGTTCTCCTCAAGTTTCAGGGAGGCAGGAAGGCTGTTCCAAAGGGAGGCCCCTGCTGCGGAGAGAGATCTACCCCCAGCTCGTTGCTTGGAGAAGCGGCTGACCCTGAGGGAGTTGGAGGTGGATGAGCGAAGAGCCCGAGAAGGAAGATATTTAGGAAGATGGAGTTAAAGGTACTTTGGCCCAAGGCCCCAGAAGGCCTTGTTGACAATGCAGAGGGTTTTGAACTTAATCCTCGCAGCCGCTGGGAGCCAGTGTAGTCTTTTCAGACCTGGAGAGATACGGTCCCTGGGCTTGAGGCCAAGGACAAGTCTTGCAGTCCTGTTCTGGATGAGTTGCAAAGGGCAGAGAGTAGAGGTAGGCAGATTTAGATAGAGGCTGTTACAGTAGTCCAGCTTCGAGAGAACCAGGGCTCTAGAGACAGTGAGCTTCTGGGGGAAGGAGAGGAAAGGAAGGATACCTCTGAGGAGGTGTAGCTGGTAGTGTGACTTCTTAGAGACGTCAGATATGTGAGGAGAGAAAGAGAGTGTGGAGTCGAAGATGACCCCAGGTTTTTTGCCTTGCAGGTAGGAGCAGGAAGAGGGCCAAGGGAGCCCGGCCAGAGAGCTGCAGGGAAGGAGGGAGTGGGTGTGCCGATGAGTATCTCAGTCTTACTGGCATTAAGGCACAGGTCGTTGGCGGCACACCATTCATGTATAGCAGAAAGACAGTCAGAGATGAGGGAAGGGGAAGAGGAGGCCGAGGGTAGCCTGAAAATTAGCTGGGTATCATCCGCGTAGCACTGAAAGTTGGGACAGAGAGCAGCGATGCAGTGGGCAAGAAGTGCCAGATACTGGTTGAACAGCCAGGGGGAGAGGTTAGATCCCTGGGGGACACCACAGGTAGAGAAAAAAATGACAGAGAGGAAGGACCCCATTTGGACCTGGGATGGTCGATTGGAGAGGAAGGAGGTCAGCCACGCCAGAGCCTGACCAGTGATACCCATGTTATCATGGAGACGGTTGAGCAGGATGGTGTGGTTGACAGTGTCAAAGGCAGAAGAGAGATCGAGCAAAATGAGAACACAAGGGGTGTTAGAGTCAAGGTTTGAGAGCAGGTCCTCATGGATGTTCAGGAGAGCAGTTTCCGTGCTTCTGGCAGCTCTGAAGCCAGACTGATGGTCATGAAGACTACCAACAGATTCAGCATGGAGATTAAGCTGGGAGATGGCCAGTTTCTACAGGAGCTTGCCCAGGAAGGGAGTGATAGAGATTGGGCGATAGTTAGCTGGGCAGGAGGGGTCGGAAGAGGGTTTCTTAAGAAGGGGGTGCACAAGGGAGTGCTTGAGGGGGATGGGAAGACTCCAGAGGTGAAGGAGTGATTGCAGAAGTCAGCAAGGGCAGGAGCCAAGGAGTCAATGTGGTCCTTGATAGTTTTGGAGGAACAGAGGTGGACCTGTTTTGACGAGACTTTCGTAGATCGGACTTGTCTCGAAACCTCGTCAGCAGAAAAAAGGGGAAAGGCAGAGAAGGAGGGAGGAGGGGTGGCTGCAGAAGGGCCAGAGGAAGAGCAGGGAATAGAGGGGGGGAGGTGATAGGAGGAGAGTGAGGACAGGATGTCCTGAGTTTTTGAAATGAAGTGAGAGGCCAGTGCCGTGCAGAGGGCCTGGGAGGGGACAGGAGAGGTAGAGACTGCAGCAGGGTTGGCCAGCTCCTTGCAGATTTTAAAGAGTTCAGCCAAATTGTTAGATGCCACAGAGATGCGGGCTTGGATAAGGGCTCTCTTCTTGGTGAGAACGGAGAGCCGGTATTGCCTTTGGAGCAGGCGGCAGGCCAGTTTGTCAGAGGATGACCATGAAGCATGCCATTTCCTCTCTGCCACCCTGCACTTGCGTTTAAGGGTGACAAGATCCGAGTCATACCAGGAGTTACATTTGGCTTTGGGCTTCAGGCGGATTCTCATGACAGGGGCAAGGATATCAAGAGTATCAGATATAGCAGAGTGGAGAGTGTAGAGGGCTGTGTTAGGGTGGGAGTCAGCCGAAGGTGGAGGGGGGGCGAGAAGGTGGTAGCGAAAGCCTCAACTGACATGCGCTTCATGGGTCGGATTACCACGAAGGTGGGTGGCAGTGATGAGGGTAGCTTTGCCTGTGGGGTAGGGAAGGTGAGGTGGGAGGATAGGAGAAAGTGATCACTCCAGGAGAGAGGAGTGGAGAGAGGGACAGAGAGGGAAAGGTCAGAAGAGATCAGAGCATCAAGAGTGTGCCCTGCAGAATGAGTCGGCCCAGACGGGAGAATAGAGAGTGAGAGAGAGTCGCAGAGGTCGCGAAAGAGTCCAGAGGGAGGACAGGAGGCATCAAGGTGGATGTTGAAGTCTCCAAGAAAGAGGTGTTGGGTGGTTGAGGACAGGAGTGAGGAGGAGAGGTCCGCCCACTCGGAGAGGAAGGAGGAAATTTGACAAGATGGGCGATAGATAGTAGCCACGGTAAGGGAATGGCTAGGAGAGAGAGAGAGAGTCGGCAGACAAGGCATTCAAAGGAGGAGTAGGTCTGCGTAGGAGTGACAGTGGCAGGAATCCACTCACGGAAGATAAGGGCCACACCCCCCCCCAGCACAGTTGGGCCCAGGATATGCGTTCTCTCTCTTGACTCCAGGTGGGCGGGGCTTGCTAAGTGGTGAAAAAGAGCCGCAACCAGGAAGGCACCAGGTGAGCGGGGCCTAGGCCAGGTGACATAGATCCACTTACACCTGCTCCCCAGCTGCAAAGGAAAAGGGGCTGGAGGGCTACTTAAGTAGGGAAAAGAGCCGCAAGCAGGAATGCACCAGGTGGGCAGGGCTTGCTAAATGGTGAAAAAGAGCAGCAACCAGGAAGGCACCAGGTGGGCGGGGCTTAGGCCAGGTGACCTTGATCCACTTACACCGGCTCCCCAGCTGCAAAGGAGAAGAGGCTGGAGGGCTCCTTAAGTAGGGAAAAGAGCGGCAATCAGGAAGACACCAGGTGGGCGGGGCTTGCTAAGTGGTGAAAAAGAGCAGCAACCAGGAAGGCACCAGGTGAGTGGGGTTTAGGCAAGGTGACCTAGATCCACTTACAGCTGCTCCGCAGCCGCAAAGGAAAAGAGAATGGAGGGCTCCTTAAGCAGGGAAAAGAGCAGCAAGCAGGAAGGCACCAGGTGGGCAGGGCCTAGGCCAGGTGGCCTAGATCCGCTTACACCTGCTCCACAGCTGCAAAGGAAAAGAGGCTGGAGGGCTCCTTAAATATGGGAAAGAGCGGCAAGCAGGTAGGCACCAGGTGGGCGGGGCTTGCTTAGTGGTGAAAAAGAGCAGCAACCAGGAAGGCACCAGGTGAGCAGGGGCTTAGGCCAGGTGACCTAGATCCACTTACACCTGCTACCCAGCTGCAAAGTAAAAGAGGCTGGAGGGCTCCTTAAGTAGGGAAAAGAGCAGCAACCAGGAAGGCACCAGGTAGGCGGGGCTTAGGCTAGGTGACCTAGATCCACTTACACCTGCTCTCCAGCTGTTGCTGGGGAGCAATATAATTTGCCATGGAACTGAAATCGTAGGCTGTTAGGCAGAATTATATGCAGTACCCTTTGGGAACACCACACACAATTAGGACTACAAGTGACAGTACAAATTCACCTTTGGTACAAACCTGTACTACACAGTAAAGTGTTAGCGATGGCTGAGCAGCCAGATTTATCTCAAGAGTAAGTGAGCAGTATCAATAGTTACACAAAGGACAGCAATTACTATGATTCAAACAAACACTGACTCAAGGTTTCTGAGTAAAAGAATATACATTTATCTACACATCAGTTATTAAATATTTCACTTTTATCAAGCAGTTGACAATGACGATTCTAATACACTACACCACACCTAATAGATTCAGGACAAGTTAAGCTCAAAATGAAGTGTGAGCAAAATGGCACTCCAGCAATTTAAAAAGGGAGGGAAAGACAAAGTTAGACAAAAGCTGAGCAGCGCCAACAAGTAAGTAAGCAGGGCAATCTAGAAAAAGGAACTACAGTGAGGAAATCAAATCAAGAGGCCTTAGCCAAAGTCAGTGGACCAAAGTCTTTGCAGAGGATCACACAGTTCAGAGTAGTTTGCGGTTAAATCTTTGCCAAGAGTTCAGAACGAAGTTGGTCGGACGAAAAGTTACTTTAAAGAATAGAGAAGGACAAGCCGTCGGATTGGCAAAAGATTTCACACACTTTCACCGCGGTCGGACAAAACGAACAATCGGGTTACCACAATACCTTTAGAGCAGAAGAATGCTGTAGCTGAGGCAGACGTTCCTGGCAGATCCTGCAGGCTCACGGTTCCTGGAGCGACTGTCGGACGGACAAGAAGGAGGAAGACTGGAGGGTCCTGCACTGCCCAGGGAAGAAACCAGCAGCGGAGCAAATCGATGAATAAAAGGTGTGCTCCTTAAAACCCAAGCAGGGTCCGTTCCTCCTGTCTATCCGGTTCACTGTAGCTGTTCACAGCAAATTCGACCAGAGTAGGGAGGCCTGGCTTGCAGTTTGGAGAACTGGTTGGTCCTACCAGCTCAAGGGGATAAGATTCCTTGCAGATCTTCCCTGATTGGAGATTCGACCCACAGCAGTGCTTCACCGGGAGGTTCAGTCGTGGTAGAGGTCCTCTTCTGTCAGCTTCTCTTCGGTTCTCTCGATCCAGTGATGACTCTGCCTTCTCAGTCCCAGAGACCTGCTTTTTATGCAGTTTTCCCCCATTCACACAGCCTGGCTGTCAATCACACAGCAGGGTGGCTGTTCCGCCGGGACCTTCACCACAGCCAATCATACCAGAGTGCGACATGGGTCTCCAAGGAGACCCCGTGCAGGGAGTCTCAAATCCCTCCCTCAAATCTTGTCCCTCTCAGACATTCGGGCACCTAAGGAGGGCTTCTGTGCAGAAGCCCGCCAAAGGTCAGCGAACAAAGGAATCAAACCTGGTTTGGCATGCAGAGAAAAACACGAGAAAGACTTTTACAAAAAGAAATGGCGAATAAACCCAGCCGGAACCGTATAAAAATGTATATGGTCCAGCGGGTTTAAGTTCGAGGCTACCAAGATAGCCTAAAACAACACCAAGGTTATTTAGAATAACCGCGGTAGGACAAATAGGGTAGTTACCATTGCCACCAGCCAAATCTAAATGAAAAGGGAACGAAACAATGTTCCATGAGAAACAGACAAAAACGGATAGCTATTAACCCATTCCAGAACTCTACGTAAGATGGTTTGTACTGGTTCTGTGATTTAAAAAGACTAATAAAGTCAATGGCAACTTTACATGTTTCTGGGAGACAGTAGTCAGTCCCAGAAAATGGAGTTGGAGTTGGGAAGTCTGAAAAAGACAAGCTCACAGTGTTGTGGGATCGCTATTGAATTTTGTGCGCTATTTACCACTCTAGAGTTCTAAATGAAAAAGTCGTCAGCAAGTTATATCCTGCCCTCAAGCTTCCCACAAAGCTTGTATCCAGTAGACAGAAAATATATCGTAGTTCGGGTGGATATCTCGCGCTCAAACCATACACTTTTGCTTTAGTATCAAAAAATTATTGTTTTCCAAGTCCAACATCCTTATCCATAGATTATTTCCAAGTCAATCCAAAGAGTCAATTGGCATAATGTATCTCAAAAATGAGTGGTTTTAATTCTTCATACAAACACACAGCCGACACGTGTTTCGACCTCAGGTCGTTCTCAAGGCTGTACCAAATTACACATTCATTTAGTATATACATTTTATATACATTTTTAGAAAACCATACCATGCAGTGTCACATGTCAGGTCAGGATGATGGGAAAATCACGCCTTATTCAAGCAATTAAATTTCAGTTTCAAAGAAAAAAACATAAATTGAACCCATAGATTAGTGTCTTAGTCCAAAACATTTTGATCTATAAAAATGAGCAGTTTTTCTGTATATTACAAAAGGGCTTCTGAAAAAGACAACCCTGTGTCACTGCACTGAAGGTGCTGTGTAACACACAGTAAAAAGATGATGCCTATGTAGAAGGTGAGGCTCCACAGTCTATGAACACAAAGAAAATGTTAAACACACACAGCAAAACACATGTAAGAGTGGGAAAAAAGGCTCACATTCTTACCGGGTGAAAAAAATAAATCCTAGAAATCCAGCAAAGCTGGTGAGAGACTCAGTTGGTAAGGGAAATTAGCCATTTTGGAGAATTCTCCCTAATATAGGTGCGCCGGAAATAGCATAGCATATTGGATGCCGCGCTCGCGCAGCAGCTTCTTGAACCCTATAAACTGGCAGTGCTCCTGCTGTCCTGGCAAAGAGAAATCAGGGAAAATCTGATTTGGGAAACCAGTCTCAGCTCCTTCCTGTCTCTTGCCAGGTGTAGCAACAGGTCTCTATCACGCTAACTCAGGATTTTGGCTATGATAGACCGGGGAAAGTCTCTGGGTTTTGGCCTGGGGGAAAGAGCACGCTCCACTGTAAAGAAGGAGGAGAGTTCCGGGTGTCCCAGGAGTTCTTTGAGTATTTCCTCCACAGCTAGTTCCATGCTTACCGACAATGCATCCTCTGGGACCCCAACAATGCAGATATTGTTCCTTCGTGATCACAACTCCAAGTCATCACATTTGCTTTTCACCATTTTCATATCCTTCATGAGGGCGGCCACCGTGTTCTGTAACACTTGTACATTGTCTTCAGTGACCCCAGTCCTAGTTTCAGCTTCTGTTATGCGCACCCCTTCCTGTGCTAGTTGTGAACGCATGGAGGCCACATTAGCAGTTATTCTTAGTCCTCTTCACCAGACGCAACACGTATTTCACACGGGAAGCTGTAGGCTCTGTAAATATTTCACCCCAGGTGCAGCTGCCATTTGCATGTTGCTGTATGACCCTGTGAATCAGAACAGGTCCTTCCCCAGAAGTCGAGTATATTCCAGCAAACTCTTTTTTTCCTGCCGACAGAAGTTAAGGCCCCTGTCTTTTCGCCACCAGGATTTACTGAACCTATAAATAAGGTGGGCGAGGACCCCATCACTTTTAACCATCCGGACTAACAACCAGATCCTTACATTGAGTGCTGATTGCTCCCGAGCCCCTAAGGACAGGGAGTGGGAATTTGGAGTATTTCAATTTCCCTACTTTTTAGGGGTCCACGAAGATGCCCTGAAGAAGGCGAGATGACCTTAAGAGTTTTTTCGCGGAAATCTGCCCCCCCAGGGATGTCATTGAATCCTCACGAGATTCTTGTTACAGAATATCTAGATTTTTTAATTAACACATCGGCAGGCAGATACTAACCCAGGTCCAAAGGATACAGACCTTGGGAACTTTGAATCCCTCATCAAAGGCGGCCTTCAACCAAGGAACATTTAAAAAAAGTTATATTTTTCTTTTAACCTTGGAGTCTCTGAGCCGGGAGATACTCACAAAATATTAACCAGGAAGCAAATGGTTCTATCTATGAAATAACTTTGAGCTCTCACAAACAATTCACTAATGTACAATTTCCTGTAATTCCACTAATGTACAATTTCCTGTAACTCACAAAACTGTCCTGTACAAAAGTCCTTTGCTGTGCTCCTTTTGTGGCAATGCACCACACAAACAACTCTAACCCTCTCTCTGCCATATCTATGTTCTTTCTTTCTTAGGTTTTGTCTCTAAATATACACCCACTTGAAAAAAAATATTTCACTGATACTTGCACCACACTATATAGACCAACAATTATAGATGCTTGATCTGCTGGTGTACCACTGTTCATTGTTTTTGTATTATAGATATGAGTTGGCTGTCTTTCTCTATATACATTTTGTGTGATTAAAATACATATTGGAAAATCTTAAGCAGTAACTTCTGACAGTATGTGTTAATTTTAGAGCACTATGCCAGAAAGGCTCCACAGGATATCTGCTGTGTATACCCGTAAATCTACAGTTTGACTTTTTTTTAAAAAACAAGTGTGAATTAAGTTCTTCTTCCCCATGGTGGAACCCTTTGTGTATGCACATTTGTAGTTATGTAATCGAGCTTCTCGTGTACCACCCCAAACCCGTTAGCCATGGCCTCCATCATGCGCGTGAGGTCTGGCGATGGGGCCGCCATGGGAGGGGCTTGGACCATTGGTGCTTGTTCAGCACATGGGTTTGCCTTTGCAAATGTGCCCATGGCACCAGATTTCTTCCCCCCACCCGCACATTTTGTCATGATAGAAATGCAGAAGAACACCCTTTTGGGCTTCACCTGGTCGAAACAGCTCTCAGCCCTCAGGTAATCTGCACGCCAATAGTAGGTCTTGTGCTGGTATCTGCTCTGGTCAAGTTCTCCACTGTCGCTGTCACAGTTCAGGGGCAGCTCAGAGGCATCACACCTGCACCACCACCCACCGCAGCACCACCACTTCATATCAGGGCAATGAAAAACAGAGTGACCCCCACGCCAAGTGGATGGAACGTGGGGGAGGATACAATGCCCCAAAGGCACCAGTTTCACCACGAGGGGCTGCAGGCCATAAGGAGAGCAGTGCAACTCACCCAGTCTTTCCCCTCCTCTGTATCCACAAGCTTAAAGTTGGGCACTTTGAGAGCCTTTACAGGTGGGCTTTAGGGGTGCAGGGACCTCTTACTTCATGCATGTGACTGATATGATTCCTAACCCAGCCGCTGAATCCTCCATTGCGTCTGGGTCCTCAGGTACTCGGCCGCCTCCTACCAAGGGGCAGCTGCTTATATCCTGGCCACCAGGCCACTTCCCCACCCGTGGGAGGCCAGAGGACTGGAAACGGGGGAATCAGGCACATCACCGCTCCTTGGAGCTACCTCCTCCCCCGCTCAGGTGGATGGGGCCAGGCAGGGCGCGCCCAAGCCACCAGCGCTGGAGAGTGTCCAGATCTTCGCACCTTTCCCGCTCGGGCCGCGGCTCACAGTCACCTCGCGCACTTGACGGGCTGCAGCGGGCCTGGTCCTGTAAAATGGTTGACGCTGGTTACAAAACATATGCTCTGAGGCCTCAAGGATATGACCCTTCTTTCCAGAAGCAAGCAGATAATGGGTACCGCCACCACTTCGCAATTATTCGCGCCTGGACGCGGACCCCAAGAGCTAGGCAGCCATCTTCCTCGGCTGCTCGACAGCACCCCCCAAGTTAACTTTTGAAGGAAACCAGAAGGGTCAAGTGGACCTAGATTTGTGTTGAATTTATGAAAGACTGAACTTGTGAAACAAGTTGCTAATCTTGGGGAAGAGAACGCTGAGAGTTGATGAAGACCTCTATGTTTTGAACTGTGTTACCATGGAGTTGGGGAAGGGATCCCGAAGATTGTTAGGAACTGTATTACCTTGAGCATGAGAAGGTAATTTTGAGACTTTTGTTGAACTTGGGGAAGGGGAGCTGGAAAAGAAGCTAGGAGCTGGAAGAAGTCCAGAATGTTTATTTTAGCTGTTTTTATTGTTGTTTTTTCTTTTTCATAACACAGAACAAACTAATCAGCACGCACCAATCCCACAACCCAGGAAGGAAGGACATAATACATCCAAGGTGAGGCTGAGGAAGTCAAATCCTGACATTGTATAAAAGGGAAAACTGTTTAACAATCAGACCGTCCCGAAATACTATTGTTGGTTGACAGTAAATATGCAACGTATGGACCTCAAATGTCTTTTGGCTTTGAGGCTGCACCAGCGTACCATAGTCTGTCTCCAATTCGTGACAGTGTGCAACATCCACCTTCGACTGGTCATACATAGGCAGACAGCCCCTGTCCCATCCCATGGCCACCCTACGCTTAGCCAGCAGCAGCAACAGCCCCAACAGCTTTCTGACCTATTTAGGCAACCCTTGCGTGTGAGCCAGCAATTCTACAATGGAAGACGGGGCAACCATAATAACAGCAATCCTCCCAATTAGTTCAAACACTAGTGCCCAGAAGGAAAATATTTGGCGGCAGATCCAGGCCAGATGTAAAATGTCAGCAGGGGAATTCCCACACCTCTTGCATGATTTCAGGGACTCCGGGAAGAATCTATGGATATCCACAGGGGTCAAGTAAAACTGGTGTGAAATGTAAAATGTATTAACTTAAAATTACTATTGATTGCCACCATTCATGTCTGTGTGCAGCAATACCTCCGATCATTGTCCGGAAGAGGAGCCCCTAGTCTTTCCTCCCGTCCTCCCGTTTAGCCACGTGCCCACCCGGCGGATTGGTCAATTATGATTGAGTATAGCTTAGCGATCAGCTTAATTCGGTGCCCATGCTGATCAGCCCATGTAATACCTGAGCTATAGTGGGTTCTGAGGAAATTCACCAAATCTATCCTTCAACCCAACCTGCAGCCTGAAATAAAGATGTCTAGTGCCGACACCTCCTCCTTGGCTTTAAATTCTTCCAATGTCAAGAATTGACCATTGAATGAGATTCCTGAATAAGCAGAGCAGATGAAAGGCAAGAATGAATGGTGACGTCACAAAGAAAGAGATGACGCACACAGAAGAGATGCAGGGATCAGAGAATGCAGATATTCTATACACCATCAAGAAAGCAACAAGGATAAGTGACCTTTTGGGCTCAGGTTGAAGAAGTTTATGCCGCAGAAACAGATGAAGATATCAAGTTATTTTACACGCGTGCAGACGCAATTGAAACGCGAGCAGCAAAGTAATCTTGAAAGCTAGCTTCAAGCTTTATAGTAAATAGTTCACAGCAAGGGCCAATATAGACACACATATATATATATACCTCTGAAATATATAAAAGATGGTTGTTTCCACTTTAAACATGGGCAAAGAAGGCCTCACTTCAGTGTGTCGCAGTTAAAAGCAATTTTAATTACAATTTCATCTCAGGAGGAGTTGAATGAGCCAGGAAGCCAAAAGTGTTATCAAACAGGAATTGACTGACATTGGATACAAATTGTGTGAAGGAACGAGAGGCTCCTGTTCAGGAGGCTTGAGCAAAACAAAATATGTCAGAGGACTATTAAAAAATAATAATAAATACACGTAAAGCTTGATTTCATGGTGTCCAGTCAAGTGGAAGGAAGAAATTGGAAGGACGAGGTGGTCACACCTACGCACGAGGGCAGGCTGTGCTTACACTCCTTAAAATTCTCAGAGTGCAGTACAAACTCCAGGCCACACTTCAGAGCACTAATTGACACTCGAAAATTGAGTTGATGATGGATTGATATAATAATTGGCATGAAGTTAGTTTCTAGATGAGACCACTAACAGTGGATGTTTCGCCTGCGTGCTGCTAAACAGGAGTGGAAAAGTACTGATGTGGGTTAGAAGCTAACCAATTGTAGAGGACCGTGTAATCAAGGGTCCTATAGTTTGTGTAGCCAATGGAACATTGTGTATTTAGTGACGTTCATAGTGGCCATTTTGAGGGGAGGGCTTAGTTGCCCCACTTGATGTTAAGCACCCTATCACTTTCTTTCACGGTTCTATACTGATATGGAACGTATACTTAGCTATTTGCTTAGAGCCTATCACTTTCCCTGATAGGTTTTTGTAGTTTGCCACATGGGTAGTGACGCAGGTCAACGTCAATGATGATGATTTTATGTAATATAACCTCAGTTTCTACTAAAAATGAGTTGAGTAAGAGGATTGAATGACTGCTGATATTCATTGCACTCCCTGTTTTATATACTTGTTAATAAAACAGACTCCCCTTTTGCCAAACTACCTGAGTCGTTTTGATTATTGATGTATGAATAAAATCTGCATCCGCAGCCATCTCCAGGGTATTGCTACTCATCTTAAAAGGCTGGGCGTACGATCCCGAGGTACTGCAGAAGAAAATATGCGAATGGTGAGTAGAAACTGAGGAGTGTGGCAAATTGATGCATGCATAGTAAAATAAAGGAGAGTAACGGAGGGAGGCAGGATAAGCGTAACGGAAGAGTAAGAGTGTAAAAAAAAAATATATATATATATATATATATATATGGGGAATGAGATATTGACTTGGTCAAGCAATATAATAGGTAATATAGGCAATATTGTCTGTGAGGCCATGATAAAGAGTATACAACCTATACCTAAGTTTTAAAGAAAGTTAGAAGAAATCCATATCTAAAGTCCCATTTGCAGATGATGTAGGAAACAGGCCCGATTTAAGACGGACCTAAAGAGATAGTTTAAGTTCCTTTGAGGAGCATTTTTAGAGGGTAAAACGAGTCTTAAGGAAGAAGATTGCAATAAACTTCATGTGACCAGTCAAGTTTGTCTGTTTCATGTGGTTTTGAAAGCATGATGACGTCATAGTTAAAGGAAAAATGTATGATAAATGAGAGAAGTGAAGTTGAGGAAAAGAAAGTGATTGTTTTTATTGTATTTTGATTGTTGTTTTTTAGTAAAATGAAAGTAAAAACTGTGGATAAACAGCATTGGAGCTTGCGACGATTGGTCACCTGGACAACAAATTGCAGCAAAAATGCTGTGGTTTGACCCGTTAAAGGTGTACCCCATTACACCATTTAAGGGGAGCGGGGGTTGCAGGGGTGTCTCCTGCTCCCCTTAAATGGTGTAATGGGTCCAGGGTTGCGAGGGTGTCCCCCACATCCTGTACAACCCCCGAACCCATTATACCATTTAAGGGGAGCGGGGTACACCAGATTGCAGCTGCAAAACCACAGCCTTTTTGTCGCAATATTTTGTGTCCACTGCCATTTTTGCAGCAATTTTCACACATGGAACCGCTTATGAGTCACCTAGGCAAAGTAGTGACAAGGGCCCAGATAAAAATATTGAGAAAAATGTAATCTCTAAAGTCCCGAGGGACAAGGAGAGACGCGATAAGGAAAGGAACGATCGAGCAAGCACATCTCTAATTATAGGAAGAGAAATAAAGAGACAGAAGGGAGAAAGAGATAAAACTGATGAGATAGCGCTCTTACAGAACAAATGGATGGGAAGTCAGATTTTGCTTAAACTCAATGGTAAAGGCATCGAGGATGTTAGACAAAGGGGGGATCGAGACAAGCAAGATTAAAAATATAAAGAAAAGAAAGAACGATTAAAGGACGAAGGAGCGAAAAGGAAAGATAGACAGAGACAAGAGCAGTTCTATCAAGATGAGCAAGCTAAAAAACAAGAGCGAGCAGAAGAAAACGTAACAATAAACAAAGAACAGTTGATGAACAGGAGGGGTTAGAAAGAAAAAGAATAGAAGAGGAACAAAAGTTAAGGGATAAAAGGATACAAAGATGAAGGGATGAGGAGATAAGAAGAGCCAATGAAAGAAGGGATATGAAAAAGAAAGAGAAAGATAGAGTGAGAGAGGAACCTAGAAAGCGAAGAGAATTTGACAATGATATTGAACGCAAAGGAAGGCAGAGAGCATGCGATCTTGATTATTTGGAAAAGAAAGTAAGAAATCCTGATCCAAAAGTAGCATGAGAGGATATAGAGGAATTCTTCCCAGAATACGAGTCATTATCATGTCCGTCTAGAGCAAATCTAGAAGACGAGTTTGACTCAAGGAGCATTGGGGAAGCGGTCGATAAAGTCTACCATGACATGAGAGCTCAGAAGGAGCCAACGGGGAAGGGAAAAAATGACCGTCTCAAGATCACTCAGTTGTATGACTTGGGGAAAGCCTCATGTAGTACGAGACATAAGGAGCTGTCTTTAGACAGACTGACTCTAAATAGAGATGACGAAGAGAGAAGTTGCACAAGTTGGGCACAAGAAATGTCAGACGAAGAAAGGCAAACCTTCCATGGGTAAGAGAGAGATGACGTATGTGGGTCTGAGGGATGCTTTTCTATGGATAAGGAAGTAAGATGGTCGGGCCTAAACGTACCGGTGTCTAAGGCGTCAGAGCCATTAACACAGTCAGACCGACCTAGGGGGCAACTCCACGGTCAGAGGGGAGAGTCGCCGCCTTATGTAAGCAGGTTAAGATCACTGCCAGGTAGACTGTGATGTGGCAAAATTGTCCCTACAGTGGACAGACAAATGATGAGAGATGAGAATGAGTTTGGGGCGTCACCGTTTCCCTTGTTAGAAAAAGGAGGGGCCAGACCACAGTATATACCGTGACCCCAGATGGACAAGGATAATCTAAGGTGTAAACTCCCGATTTTAACTTCTGGCGCTGTAAAGTGGATACATAAATTCGAGAAAATAATGGGAGGAAACACATTGGCTATAGGGGACATAAAGGGTCTTTTAATCGCCATACTTGGTGAGAGAGCTGATCATGTATGGACGAGGGTAGGGTAGCCTGGTGTGACTAGTCAACACCGCTCACGATGGAGCACCGCTCAATAATTGTAGAACAGCCGTCTGGAAAGCGCTCCGAGTACTATATCCACACATGTCTGATAATGGAGCTATAATGACGAAAAAGATGAAGGAAGGAGATGATCCGTTGGTTTCCATTCAAAATGTTCAGGAATCTTGGGTGTTGGAAACGCGTGAATGTTGGGGAAAATCTATACCAGTGTTCTATCATATATTATGCCAAGGGCTGCCGCCAGAGCCAGTACAGAAGCAGCTCAAGAAGTTAGTGGGGATAGAGGCTAAACCATGGTTGGAAATTCAGCTGACCATTGCACATTACTGCAGACTCCTGCAAGAAAAGAATCGCAAAAAAAGACGATGTTCAGAAAGGTGAGGAGGCAAAGTTGGTGCAGAACAAATAATGCAAGTACGCCATTGAAGGGGCAATGTTGACCAGCGTAGACGGATCAAACTCACAACAGGCAGGGAACATGCCGCAGGTCAATAATCAAAGGCAGTTCGATCAAAACAATAGTGGATTTACTCCACGAGGAAGGGGATTTCGAGGACGAGGTTGGCAAGGTTCTCAAAGGAATTGGCAGAGTAATCAGGGAAACTTTCAGAAAAACCAAGGTGGGTTTCAAAATATGCAGAATGGTAATCAGAGTATGCAAAATGGGAAGGTTGGGAGACCACCGCCTATATGTTGGACGTATGGAATGACAGGGCATTTGTTTCGCACGTGTATAAGTCAAGGGTTTGTGCAAAATGGTCAGTTTTCAAGAGAGGGATTTCAAATCCGCCTGCATATTTGCAGCAGAGTGGAGATGGATTTGCACAGAATCAAACAGTTCAGCAGGCAGCAGTTAATCTGCCACAAGGACAGTTGCAGCAATCGCCTATGCAGCTTCAGCAAACTACGAACACAGGTCAGGTAATGACTCCTAGAATAGGGGATGTCACTGCCAATGGAGGGAATCCTTTCACAAGGGATGGGCTGAGGATGTACCCGCAATTGGACAGCTCACTGGGAGACCTGATGTGTTCAATACTATCTGTGAGGCCAAACCCCCATGAGGAACCAAGGGTGGATGTCAGTATAGGAGGCAAAAGTTTTTTGTTTCAAGTAGACACAGGTGCAACACACTCATGTATGCGAGAGGGAACATTTTCAATGTCTGGAAATGCCATGAATACTCAGGGATACACGGGAGCTACAAGTCGAGTTCCTTTTACAGAAGAATTACCAGTTTCTATAGGAGTGTGTGAGCAAACACCTGTCAATTTATTAGGATGAGATTTAATGACGAAGTTGAATATGACAATCTCGTTCACTGATGAAGGCATAGTGTGTTCAACACCAGGAATACATTATGTAAACGTGTGCGAAATGATTATGGCATATGCAGGACAACTAGCTATGAGAGCAATTCAATTAGAACCAGAGGTGTTTCAGTATGGGATACACATCCTGTTGTCAGGGTTACCAGGCATAGCAGGCAAACCAATGAGAACTCAAGATGAATTTTTGTTTATACCAAGAATACCTATGCTCGAAGAAAAGGGACAAGTTTTTCCCTTAGAGATACGAACAGCCATAGTGCGAGGGGAAATGGCTTTGCTTAATGGATATGATGAAGAAAAACAAAGGTGTGCAGTAATCACCATCAGGGAGGGTTACAGACTAACTGATCTCACTGATGAAGATCTGTTTGGAGATCATCCATCTTATGACGATGTCATATTTGAGATGTGCATTACTTATTGGGTAAGAGTAATAAAAAGAGAAGTTCCTCAGAAAATGATGATAGCACAAAAACGTCCTGAGTATTTTGATGAAGATATAGCGAAAGTGCCAGTTTCATTATGGACCACCGGCCCCTATGATGTAGGCTTACTAAAGGGGGTTAGAGAAGTTAAGATTAAATTGAAACCAGGAGCGATTGTACCTCAAGCACAACAATATCCCATGTCTTGAGAGGCAGATGAAGGTATTTTTAAGACAATTTCCACCATGATGGATCAGGGTATCTTAGTGACATCAGAGTCACCATGTAATACTGCGCTGTATCCTATCAAAATAATCTAAGGGGGGGGGTCTTAGAGACTAATACAAGATCTTAGGCCGATAAACTAAATTGTAGAGGTTGAGATCCCTCTAGTCCCGAACCTGTCTACAATTCTATGTAATATACCTGTTGACTCACAATATTTCACAGTGATTGACTTGAAAAACGCGTTATTCTCAATCCCATTGCACAAAAACTCGCAGGATCTGACATCATTTACATTCACACAAACTCACCTGAAAAGCACTCGTTTACCCCACTGTACTGTGAGTCCCCATCAATTTTCAATAGAGTCCTTTAGATGGACTTAAGCACTATCACTTTGGAAAGCGTTGTGTTGCAATACATAGGTGACATTCTAGTTTGTAGCACCTCAGAGGAAGAGTGCAGACGCGATTCTGTACAGCTGATGATCAGACTCGCGGTAGGATAGCTCAGCGGCAGCGTGCGTGTCTTGGAAGCAAGATGACACGAAGCAACACAGGTTCGATCCCCGGGTCCGCGCTTAGAAACCTCTCGGTGTTTAAGCGTGTTATAAATACGTAACTAAGACAAAAAAAAACACAATTATGCAACTAAGAACAACAAACAATTCCTGTAACAGCGCCTCGATGCTTGCGGGCTGTGTGAGCGCTTTATAAATCTAAACAAATAAATAAATAAATAAAATACTCGCTGACAAAGGATATAAGGTTGACAAGGAAAAAGTTACAATATTGTCAACAAGAAGTGTTGTACATAGGCCAATTGATTTCGCATGAAAGGAAAAAGGTTACTCCTGAAAAAGCTGAGGCTATTTTGAAAATGGCCAAGCAACACACGATAAAACACATGCAGAGATTTTTGGGATTATGTAACTACGTCAGAGCATGGGTCTTTGAATGCAGCTCATATATAAGGCTCCATTACAGGCCTTACACAAAGCACAGGCAACGCAGGGAAAAAATTGTGTGGAATAGGGAGATGGAAGACGGGTTTGACAAATTGAAAAAAGCTATTTTCACAGCGCCAGTTTTAGGGATTCCCAATTATGCGGAGGAATTTGTTTTGTTCTCAAATACAGACGGCACTGTTATGACAGCAGTACTCATGCAGAGAACCACTTTGGGGTACAAACCCCTTGCATATTACAGTGGAATCTTAGACCCAGTGATGAGGGGTCATTATTCGTGCAAATTATTATTAGCAGCCGCCGCGTTCGCCTTAGAGAAAGCTGCCAGCATAGAAATGGGATCTTCCATGACTTTATTTGTTGAGCGGGCACTATTTGCCATTTTAGAGAAACCAAAAGGCACACTGACTTCTCAAAGGGCTTCTGCCTATGAGGTATCATATCAAACCCAGAGATTAAAATAGTTTGATGTAAAATAATGAATCCTGCCATGTTTATAGCTGAGCCAGTGACAGAGGGAGAGCCTGTACACGATTGTGATAACTATGAAGAATTCTGTGATGAATCCGTGCAGAAGGCTGGAGTTTCCAAAGGTCCGTGGAACACTTTTTCCATATCTGCATACACCCCAAGAGGAAAAAAAAGAAAAAAAAAGAAAATAAAAAAGAATTCTGTGATGAGCTACCTAGAATAAAAGAGAATACATTAGCAGGGGGAGAGATTGTTTTCATTGACGCTTCTTCAAGGATCGATCAAAATGATGGACAGAGATATACAGGTGCCGCTGGGGTAAAGCATATGGCTAATGGGAAATTTCGGGTGCTTATTAGTACTTGATTGCCGTCTCATTATTCCGCACAAGCTGCAGAATTATTGGCGTTGATACTCATGATCGAGAGTCACGCAGACCAGGAAGTAACAGTGAAAGCGATTCCGCCTATGTAACATCAACGGTGCATGCAGGGATAGCACATTGGAAGAGGGGCTACTTCCGAGCAGACGGCATACCAGTACAACACGACGCCTTATTGGATAGGCTCATCAAGGCACTACAACTCCCAGTAGGCATTGCAGTCATTAAATGCGCAGCCTATACTAAAGGGGCAGATTTTATCTCACGTGGAAATCAAGCAGCAAATGATGAGACCAAGCGCCTAGTGATTAAATATAAAGAAATGTTGAATGTTGAGACTTGTGATGTGAATGAAAAAATGATTTTTTTGTTGACTATATTAGAAGGGTACAACCATTTGTCAAAAACACAGTTAGTGGAGATCCAGGGGGAAGCACCTCAAGAGGAAAAGAATTTGTGGACGCGAAGAGGGTGTTCTTTAAACCCCTCTGAAGAATTGTGGCAACAGGACAGCACTGGTAAACCAGTGATGCCTGTAGCCTTATTAATGGTGGCGCTAGAACAGCTACACTACCCCGCGCATACAACTAGGGAGAATCTTGCTGTAACTATTGCTGAGGAATGGTTTGTGCCCAATTTAATGGAGCATGTTGCATTTTGTACAGTGAACTGTATGATGTGTCAACAATTCACGGGTGGGCATACACTGCACACAGTTAGGGGAGTCATTCCGAGACCTAATGGCCCTTTTCAGGACTTGCACATCGACTATGTCGATATGATACAAGTATGTAATGGATATAGATACCTGATCCTAGTGGTGTGTCAGTTCTCAAGGTGGATAGAAGCAGGCCCCTGTACACACCCAGATTCCACCTGTGCAGCAAAATGTTTAGTGCGGAAAGTATTTCCTAGATGGGTAGTGTGTGAAGTTATGAGGTCAGATAATGGTCCTCGTTTTGTTAACACAGTTTTTGAACAGATTAGCCTGTTGCTTGGTATAAATCATCCGCAAGGAAATGGGGTTTTTGAGTGGCCCAACGGGTTGCTTAAAGAAAGAATAGCCAAGTTGAAGCTTACCTTAAAGAAAGGGTGGTTGCATTGTCTACCACTGGCATTATATGCTTTGAGGAACCAACCAGGTTCTGACCAACATCTCACACCACACAAAATTGTGATTAGGAGGCGAATGAGAACACCCCTAATGCCTCCATCCAGAGTTAGAAGTGATGTTCAGCCAACGTCAGAACTGTTAGGATTGGAATTACGTGATTATTTGAACTGTATGACTTCCAGTATCTCTTTCAATTCAGGACTGCTGCAGAGACGAGGGTGTAGATCAGTACAGAACACAGAAGGAGATGCTTTGACAGAACAATCTCAAGAACTTTCTGTTCCCCAAATATTCCCAGGAGATGTGGTTCTAATACGCAACCACGTGAAAGAAAAAGTGGGACAAACCCCATTTTTGTGGTCCTTTCATTGTGGAAGACTCCACGCCGTCTGCTGTCAAAGTGCAGGGCAGGCGTGCTTGGATCTTCCTGGGAGACGTTAAAATCCTTGCTGGAGAGACTCCTCTGCCTGCACCCCTACACGACGAGGCAAGTACAAGCATCGGGGGAAGAACCACAGCACATGCAGATGAGATCTATAACGAGGAAGAAGGAGGCAGAAGCTGACAAGCAGAAAGACAAGGAACTCATTGGACTGTGGCTTGGTTCGGGACACTCCCTTTAAGCCTTTTCAGGGTGAAAGAAGATCTTTAGGTTTTAAAGCCACATTAGCTTATTGACTTTGGACTGAGGCATGCTTAAACCTTGATAAGAAGCGAGTTATGGCAGATTTTGATCATGTACACAGACATTGGAAAAGGGTACAATACCCAGATTCATTTGACACTGAGTTCTTATTTGGATTTACCTATGGTGTTACCCAGTGATGACCTTTCTAGGAACATTCTCACCTATTTCGAGTTGGTGCTGTGCATTTGCCCTTCGCTGGTGGGGAGAACCAATTGCATACCAGCTTTTTTACAAAATCCTAAGAATGAAGAAGTTATAAGAAGATTACTCATAGTCATCACTGAACAATTCTTGCAGTTACCTGAGTACAGTGAGGAGAGTACAGATGCCCCTATCAAATGAAGCAGCTCATAGACTAATCAGTGTGGTGTTCTTTTGTCTAATTGAAGAATATCCGCACCTCGTTGGGAGGCACACTGACGTGAGCACCTTTCTCAGAGATCCAAGAAACACTGCCAATTTGAATGTGATCCTGGAAAGTGTCATCATACAAGTAAGCATCTATTCTGAAAGAAATCACAGATCGGCGTACAAACTTTCCTCGAGGGACCGATCGAGAGGTTGCTGATAAAGAAACAATGTTTGGTTTCTGCTGAAAGAAATTCGACATGTTGTCTGGGCTGAGGCAGATTCGAGGCATAGATTGGGAGATAATCTATGTCATACAGATTGTATAGACTTACTGAAATCGTTTTTCTTCATGCTAAAGAGGCATCTACATTTCGACTGATGAAAGACTGATTCCAGAGACACAGAGAAAGTGTTTTCATCATCCAACAAGCAGATAACTGATCAAGGACGAATTGCTGAAATCAAGATGACAGCTTCCAGAAGCAGTTCACAATAATGAAATATAAAAAATTAAGTTTTTTCTTCATTAGGTAGTTAAGATGGATAACTTAAATAGCAACATCATTCTCCCGCACGAAGAAAGGCACTCATGTTGTCCAAGTAGATGTTGTAGGTTAACGTACCGCTGTGTAATCTACACTTGCATTGTGTTCATAATTGTACTGCTTTCCATGACTGTGAGAACGGCATTCTATATTGGTGCACATGGAGACCAGACTTCTGTACATGTTTCTGAGCAAAAGGAAAATGTACGTATGGCAACTACAAGGCAGCCTAGAACATATGTAGTTATTCCTGTCCCAAAGAAAGATGGCAAATTACCTGAGCTTGAGATGGATGTCACTAATACTCGTTCACAAAAAAAAAAAGTGTAGCAGAAGGACAGGCTTGATGAAACAGGCAAGGCAAGGATAAAAGGTGAGCCTACACAAATAACACATGCAAATACACCTGATCCAGTGACAAATGATCCAAATGCAGTTTCAAAAGGAAGATCCCAGATGGAGATTATGAGAGACATTTTCATGCCTGAATGGGTTGTTGAGCTGATGAGACGTTCTGAACTTTTTCCTACACAGGGAACCCGGACGGATGTTCCTGTGATTAATTCAGTGAGAAGAAGCTACATGGGTGCACTTCATGATATGTTTATGGAAGCTCATATGAAAAGAATGAGATCTAAAAGAAGCACACAGGAAGATAATTATGAGTTAAATGATTACCTGGACAGCACAAAACACTTGGGAAATAACATGTACAACAAATGAAGAAAGTCAGGAGAGGAACTTCAAAGGAGGAATGCTTTGTATGTGCACTCCTGCCATACAGCATGGGGAAGTCAAAGATCTTCATAGCTATTGAAATAGATGTGCACACCGCACATTTTATTTTACACACAGCACTTTGCAAGACCAGAGGGCAGTTCATGGGAAGCAGTGCTTCCATCAGGTGGGCAACTGAAGGGACAGATCCAGATGAAAACGATTATATCCAAGATATAAAGACAAGAAACAATGCAAAAACAAGGAGTATTGTGATTAGATATGAAACACCTGGAGTAAAAAGAGTAAAAAGAGCTGAAATCAGAAGGGAAGTGAATACAAAATTGGAGACCGCAGGAAAAGCTGCAGACGATATTCAAATATGGAAGAACAGAGGTCAGATACAGGGATCAGTATTATCACCAGATGGATGGGAAAAAGGAGTGGTGATCTGTGGAGTCTGGATGGTAACTAATTGTCCCGAATCCACTATTTTGAATGTACAAAAGTTATGCAAACCATTGTGGCCAAGACTTTCTAAATTATTGACATGGGTCGAAGACAGGGGAGGACCCCTGCAAATAGTGCCTTTGGAGAGCTCAAAGTTGTGATTCAGAGGGAATGGTACAAGAAAAATGGGAGAAAATCAGAAGTGTGATCGTATCTTTGATACATCAGGGATGGTGCATGGAACAGCAGTAATCATGGATCATTATTGGGCTTGTGGATCCAAGGCCTACATAAGGCTACCTAAAGACTGGAGAGCAATATGCACATTGGTGAATGTCCATGTTCCAGCATTAGTGATTCCAAAAAGTGATCTGAATCTTGATAGTTTCCCAAAAGCAGATGTTCACCTGAGGAAGAAGAGATCTGTGGAGCTGATAAAGAGGATGAAGAGAGAGAACTACTTTTCAGCCAGCCAAATCAATATAAGGTTTTGACTCTATCCCATATGAACACAGACTATTCACCCAAACCTCTTCAGTGTTCACGTTGATCTTCATGCCAAGAATCCAAGTTGGAGCAAATACCAAGTGGCTTCAGATAACCGGATGGAAATTGCTCCAGACAATCAACACTACCAAAAAGAGGTTCAATGCAATCAGAGAAGAGATGAGAGCCATAAGACTAATGACTCGCCAGAACAGATACGTCTTGGACATGATCACAGCTATGGATGGAGGTGTTTGTGCAAAAATTGGAGAATCATGTTGCACATGCATACCTTCTCATGATGACAAGAATGGAACCATGAAAAAGGCCATAGACATGCTGACGAAACTCCATGGCCAGATGATAGACGAAGTAGAAGACATTGCTGATGACAGCTGGGTTGAATCACTCTTCTCTTGGGTTCCACAACGGATGGCAGATATGTTAAAATTTCTTGGAGCCCTGATCGTGTTGGTATTGCTTGGGATTGCTTGGATTTTATGTGATCAAGATAATAATCCCACAGTGCAGGAAGGCAGCCAAGAAAGCCATAGGGATGAAGATTATAACTGATGTTGAACCAGGATGGAAGCCCAAAGATCTGACAGATGAAGAGATCAGAGACTTTGAGAAGGCCAGTATCCATGCACCTGAGGGAACAAAGTTCCTGTACCCAAAGAACCATAAGAAATATGTGGGACAATGGATCTATTGCAGTCCAAGTGGACAGTGCATGCTCATGACATGGAACAAGGATGAGCATGTGAAACCAGCAGGATGTCTGAAAGGATTCATAAAGATATGGATCTCAAAGAAGCAGTTCTTCAGACCAGGATGTCTAGAGGTGAAGAAGGATGAGAGAGTGGCCGATGAATCGCCCAAAGGGGGGAGTGTAGAGGAGGAGACAAGTAGTCCCCCTCCAACTGCCCTGCCCTTATTACCTATAGAATGGGAACCAAAGTATGTGACGTATGCGGAACAATTGAATCAGCAAAGAGCAGAGCGTGGACTCTGTGCAGTACCCATAAGAGTACCAATACCTAAGAGAGTCTGGCAGGCAAGGTACCCATTGAGAAAACCGTACCTGCATGCAGGACAATATGATGGCCATTTGAATGAGATTCCCGAAGAAGCAGAGCAGATGAAAGGCAAGGATGAATGGTGACGTCACAAAGAAAGAGATGACGCACACAGAAGAGATGCATGGATCAGAGAATGCAGATATTCTATATGGCATCAAGAAAGCAACAAGGATAAGTGACATCTTGAGCTCAGGGTGAAGCAGCTTAAGCCGCAGAAACAGATGAAGATATCAAGTCATTTTACACGTGTACAAACGCAATTGAAACGCAAGCCGCAAAGTAATCTTGAAAGCTAGCCTCAAGCTTTATAGTAAAGAGTTTGCGGCAAGCGCCAATATAGACACATATATATATATACCTCTGAAATAAATAAAAGATGGATGTTTCCACTTCACGTTATGAAGCAGTACTGAACATAAACATGGGCAAAGAAGGCCTCACTTCAGTGTGTTGCAGTTAAAAGCAATTTTTATTACAAATTAATCTCAGCAGGAGTTGAATGAGCCAAGAAGCCAAAAGTCTTATCAAACAGGAATTGGCTGACATTGGATACAAATTGTCTGAAGGAACAAGAGGCTCCTGTTCAGGAGGCTTGAGCAAAACAAAATACGTCAGATGACTATTAAAAAATAATATTAAATACACAAAAAGCTCGATTTCATGGTGTCCAGTCACGTGGAAGGAAGAAATTGGAATGATTAGGTGGTCATACCTACGCACAAGGGCAGGCTGTGCTTACACTCCTTAAAATTCTCAGAGCGCACTACAAACTCGAGGCCAAACTTCAAAGCACTAATTGACACTGGACCATTGAGGTGATGATGGATTGATATAATAATTGGTGGGAAGTTAGTTTCTAGATGAGACCACTAACACCTGGATGTTCAGCCTGCATGCTGCTAAACATGAGTGGAAAAGTACTGAGGGGGGTGTAGAGGACCGTGTAATCAAGGGTCCTACAGTTTGTGTAGCCAATGGAACGCCGTGTATTTAGTAACGTTCATAGTGGCCATTTTGAGGGGAGGGTTTAGCTGCCACACCTGATGTTAAGCACCACTTTCTTTCACGGATCTATATTGATATGGAACTTATAATTAGCTATTTACTGAGAGCCTATCAATTTTCCTGATAGGTTTTTGTAGTTTGCCACGTGGGTAGTGATGCAGGTCAATGTCAATGATGACGATTTTATGTAATATAACCTCAGTTTCTACTAAAATGAGTCGAGTAAGAGGATTGAACGACTGCTGATGTTTATTGTACTCCCTGTTTTATATACTTGTTAATAAAACCGGCTCCCCTTTTGCCAAACTACCGCCACCCGCGAATGGGCAATTACCGGCCCATTCAACTCGTAATGGGCCGGTTATTACCCAATTGCGGGCGGCGGTTCCGGTAGTGAGTTTAGCAGTAGCTGTGCCTGTAAGCAGGCACGGCTACCGCCAGACTCGTAATGAGGCCCTATAACTTCAACCATACACTATGGAAAGACATAAAAAGGTTATCTATAAAAAGGGTAAAAGACTAGGTGAGTTGGAAAAAAGATTCCCCTTCACCTAGGGACAAAGTAAAATAGTTGCCTAGTCAAAGCAAAAAGTTCTGAGGTTGACACGCGTCAGGAAGATTTATCATTGATATGAAAATCTTAACTAACACTACCTCCTCCGGGATGCCAATTATCCGAAGAATGTTTAGGCATTACCTGGACTCTAGGTCATCTTACATTTTCTGCAATTCCTTGACTACTTTCCGCAGCTGGATCACTTCGTTAGTTGTTGGGCTCGTCTTATACACTTGTTAGACGCTGCTCTGCCTCATCCAACCTGTCACCATGCCTATTGAGCCTGACCTGCATATGGTCCACCTTACAGGTAAGTGTATCCATTTTGTTGTCCAGGGAGGATATGCCACTCTGCAACTGGGTCATAATGCACTTAATGGGCCTAAGCGTGTCTGGCGTTGGTTCCACCCTCTGTTCAGCCGATTCCTCTATCTCCGGTACACCAACGGCTGCAGCTCTAGATTGTGACGGAGTGCTGTATGGGAGCTTGGACTGTGTTTTGTCATGTTTCCCCATCGTGGTCTAGTAGTTTAACAGTCTAGGATCCCCTCAGGTCTATGCCGGGCCCCTAAAATAATCAGTAAACTCCTCACAGTGTACAGTGCACCTTGAAGGATCAGTCCTAAGCTCTCTGAAATTGCCCGCCGACCCCCAGAAATGGCCTGAGTGCCATGTAGCAGTGGCCTTTCAGTATCTGTTGCATCGTTCAGGGCTTCATAACATGCTGCCCAGCTCATAGTCCGATAGTTGCTACAGTATGTGTAGATTTACCTCTAAAAAGTCAATCAGAGTACATACTCCTCTGAAGTATGTGTATTCTTTAAGCTCCTGCAGCCTGGCACTCTGTCTTTCCAGGCTGTTTAATTACTCTAGGGTAATGCCTGACTGATGCTAATGCACAAGATTTCCAACTGTGTTCAATTGTGCTATTAAACCGCCCCCACTCTGCACGACTCAATGAGACACTTATCTGACGCAGTTTGGCCGCTCAGCACTGGTAAACAGGGCTGCTTGGATTATCTATAAACACTTGCTGGCCCCCTGCAGTTTACCTCGCTGTGGCTTGAACAAGCACCAGATACTTTCAGCAACCGGCTTCTCACTGTTATGTGTTCAAGTTCAGAACTGTGCATTGCAGCACTCACACACTCACCACCCCACCCCCACCTCCGGTCTGTCTCTCTTTTCTTCCTCTCGATCTAATATGGCACTCTCCATCTCTCCAATCTTCTCTAACTGCTACACTATGACCTATCCTCCCTCTCACAAAATCTGTAAGGGAAAAGCATGAAAAAGACTTGCTGCCAAACCTGGCCTCCCAACTGCAGACACCTATGTCAGTGCTTCCTCAAGAGAAATCTTCACTGACATCCTCTTTTCTGTCCCATCTCCTGACCTATGGACCTCTCACCTCACTGCCATTCTCTCACCTTACTCTTCCACATCCATTAATGGCAGCACAAAGAGGGAAGTCCTCCTTGTGGGCTTCTTCTCATTCTGCTGCTGCATCAATGTCAACCTCACAGGCACAATGCTGGTTCAAGTCCCTCAGGCCAACCTCATTCTCTTTGACTGGATCCTGCCATATCTCATCAATTTCCTTCCTTCCCCGGCCGCCCCCCTCGATCCCCTGTGCCTCAGGTCTGCGGATGGAAACCTCTCATCCTCCCGCCCTCACACTCCACCTCAAAAAACTTTCAAATGCCACAAGCTGTGAGGCAGAATATATGCAGTACCCTTGGGGAACACCACACACAATTAAGACTGCAAGTGACAGTACAAATTCACCTTTGGTACAAGCCTGTACTACACAGTAAAGTGGTAGCGATGGCTGAGCAGCCAGACTTATCACAAGAGTAAGTGAGCAGTATCAAATAGTTACACAAAGGACAGCAATTACTATGATTCAAACAAACACTGACTCAAGGTTTCCAAGTAAAAGAATATACATTTATTTACTCATCAGTTATACAACATTTCACTAAAGTAAAGCAGTTTAAAAATCACACGCTTAACACACCACACCAATCCCAATAAGTTCCAGACAAGTTAGGCTCACAAAATGAAGTGGGAGCAAAATGGCACTGCAGCAATTTAAAAGGGAGGGAAAGACAAAGTTAATAGAAATTGAACCACACCAACAAATACTCAGGGCAATTGAGCAAGAGGAACTACAGTGATAGAATCAGGTAGAAAAGGCGTAGGGCCATAGTCAATAGGACAAAAGTCTTTTGCTCAAGATCACACGGTTCAGGGTAGTTTGCGGTAAAGTTCCTGCCACGAGTTCTGGACGAGGTTAGTTGGCAGAAAAGTTAGTTCAAAGAGAAGAGAAGGACAAGCCCTCAGATTGCAGAACGATTTCAAACACTTTCACCGTGGCTGAACGAAACGAACAACCGGATTTGCACAGTACCTTAAAACAAAGAGGGAGCTGTAGCTGAGGCGGACGTTTCTGGTAGTTCCTGCAGGCTCATGGTTCCTGAAGCGACTGTCGGACTGACAAGAAGTAGGAAGACTGGAGGGTCATGCACTAACCAGGGAAGAAACCAGCAGCAGAGCAAAGCAACTAATAAAAGGTGTGCTCCTTTACACCCAAGCAGGGTCCAACCTTCCTGGCTATCCGGCCCACTGTAGCTCTGTACAGCGAATTCGACCAGAGGAGGGGTCCTGGCTTGAAGTTTGGGTGAACTGGTTGGCCCCACCAGCTCATGGGAAGAAGATTCCGGGAGGATCATATCTGTCGTCGGATTCTGAAGATTCGGACCTGCAGCAGGGCTTCACCAGGCGGTTCAGTCGTTGTAGGGGTCCTCTTCTGTCAGCTCCTTGTTGGTTCTTTCGTTCCAGTGGCGACTCTGCCTTTCCAGTCCCAGAGACCTGCTTTTATGCAGTTTTCCCCCATTCACACACCCTGGCTGTCAATCAAACAGCAGGGTGGCTGTCCTGGCAAGGACAGTCACCAAGCCAATCAAACAGGAGTGCAATTTGGGTTACCAAGGGAACCCATGGCAGGGGTCCTAAGACCCCTCCCTCACATCCTGCCTACCCAGACTTTCAGGCGCCTTAAGGAGGGCTTCTGTGCAGAAGCCCGCAAAAAGATGTCGAACAAAGGAACCAAACCTGGTTTGGCACCCAGAGTAAAACACGAGGAAGACTTTAACAAAAAGAAATGGCGAATAAACCCAGCCGGAGCCGAAATAAAATATATTTGGTCAAGCGGGTTTATGTTCGAGGCTAATAAAATAACCTAAAACAATACCATGGTTATTTAAGATAACTGCGGTATGAAAAATAGGGTAGTTACCACTGCCACCAGCCAACTCTTGATGAAAAGGGAGCAAAGAGAAACAGACAAAAAGGGATAAGAATCAACCCTTTCCAATACTCCATGTAAGATGGGGTGTACTGGGTCTGTAGTTTAAAGAGACTACATAAAGTTAATGGCAACTTTACATGTTTCTGGGAGACAGTAGTCAGTCCCAGAAAAATGGAGTCAGTGAGAAGTCTAAAAGACAACCCTGTGTCACTTCACTGAAGGTGCTGTGTAACACACAAGAACATGATGCTCCCGGAGTAGGTGAGGCTCCAGAGCCCAAGATCACACAAATGGTAAAAACACACACAGCAAAGACATGTAAGAGTGGGAAAAAGGATCACACTCTTAGCAGGTGAAAAAAATAAACCCTAGAAATCCAGCAAAGCTGCTGAGGGACTCATTAGGTAAGGGAAATCACCCATTTATAAGAATTCTCCCCAACACAAGCGTCTCGACCTGGCGACCCTCAATTCACACTCTGCCATCAAACACTCTGCCGACATCTGCCTTCTCTTTGAAGACACCGATCTGGACATACTTGCACTCACTGAAACCTGGTTCAACGAAAGGTAAGTTACCTCCTTTGACTCCCTTCTAGATCACCTCAAAGCCTCGACCCCTCCCTGCTGTGAGTGGAGTTGCCTTAATCTTCAGTGAGTGGATTCCTTCTTCCATCCTACCCACTCAGCCTTACTCATCCGTTGAGAGCCTAGTATGCAAACTGATCATCTCTCCTTCCACCACCTTGACCATTGCTACCATCTACCGGCCCGCAGGCCCTTCTCTCTTCCTCTCTAAGGGGGCGGATTTCGGTTCCTCCCTACTCTCTACCACCTACAACCTGCTACTATTGCTGACTTCAACTTCCACCTAGACTCCCGTTGCACAGCAACCACCCTCATCACTGACATCTGCTCCCCCCTACCCCTCCCATTTCTCCCCTCTGTCCCTACCCATTCTGCTGGACACATGCTAGATGCCATCATCCATTCCAACCTCGCTCTCTCTTCTCCCTTAATCACCCCTCCCTCCTGGTCTGACCCCTCTCTCCTCTCTACTCACCTGGGTCCATATGGCCCTGTGACAACTCCTCATAAAGCTCTGCCAACCTCGTTCACAAACATCCGTCCGATGAAACGAGTGTCAGCATCTGCCTTCTCTTCCACTTTCATTCCCCCACGCTCACCCAATACAGACTCTACCACTGATTCTGCCCTCAACAGCCTCTATGAGTCCATTACTAACACCCTTGACATGCTTGCTGTAGTCATGAGGATCTGCCTGAAACCTTACACCAAGCGTAAGACCTGGTATGACTCTGAACTTGCAGATCAAAAACGTATGTGCAGGGCTGCAGAAAGGAAGTGGCAAACATCAGGTGCACCCTCTGACGAAATGGTCTGTCGCCTGTCCCAGAGACACTACAGATTCTCCATCTGTGCCAAAAAAAGCGCCCACATTCAGGCACCAGTGTCCAATGCTTCCAACAGCACAGCTGAACTATTCAAAATCTGCAGGGAACTTGCCAAGCCATCCGCAGTATCTTCTGCCCCTACTCCTTCACAGGCCCTATGCAATTCACTCATCTCTCACTTGGTTTCCAAAACCCAAGACATACTCATCAGCCTTGTCATGCACTCTTCCATCTCAGCCCTCCTCCCTCTGTCCCCCCTTACCACACTTCCTCCCTGTTCCCTGTTCTCCTCCTTCGCTCTTGTCTCCCCTGAAAAAGTCATCAGAGTTGTCAACTCCATGAAGGTCTCTTCCAAACAGGTTGCCCCATGTTCTTCCAGAACCATCAAAGACAACATTTCCACTCTCACCCCTGCTCTTGATGATTTCTGCAACGACTCCTTTGCTACTGGTTCTTTTCCATCCTCCCTCAAGCACTCCCTTGTGCGCCCCCTCCTTATAAAACCCTCTGCAGACCCTTCTTGCCCAGCCAACTACCGTGCCATTTCCATCACTCCCCTCCTGGGGAAATTGATCGAGAAGTTGGCCCTCCCTCAACTCAACTCTCATACTGAACTTGTTTGGGGTCTACACGACCACCAGTCTGGATTCCGAGCATCCAGAGCCTTGACACACAACTCTTCTTCAAACTTCCTACTGACGCCCTTGCACCTTCCTTGGTCCCTGACTGCCTCTTTGCCATCCAGGCCTGGTGCACTGCTAATGACCTCTGCCTAAATGCCAGCAAAACTGAGATTCTCCCTATTGGATCTGGTTTCTTCCCCTCACTCTGGCCTTCCTCTATGGGCCCCCCCTCCTCTGTAGCCAGAAATCTCAGCGTCATCTTCAATCCCTCCCTCTCATTCAAAGTTCCACTTTCAACTCTTCCTTCTCAAAGGTACTTTACAATTCCTTACCTTTCCCCAGAGACTCAATGTTACCCGTTCTATCCAGACTAGACTACTGCAATAGCCTCCTCCTTAATCTTCCTTCCTCCAAACTGCAACCCCTCCAGCTAACCCAGAATATGGCAGTAAGATATATCATTGGCCTCAAGCCCAGGGAGAGCATCTCTCCAGCCCTACAAAGCCTTCACTAGGTCCCGGTCTCAGCACATACTAAATTCAAATCCCTCTGTATCAACCACAAGGCTTTCTGGGGCCAGGGACCACTCTATCTTCAATGCTTCCTGACTAAATACTCCCCTTCTAGACTCCTGTGTTCCTCTGACATATCTCCCTGTGTGTGAAGCTGTTTGCTAAACAGAGAGCTGGTGGGTTATCACTTTCCTCAGCGGGGACCCTCCTTTGGAACAGCCTCCCTCTTCCTCTGCGGCTTCAGCAGGTATTCCTTAAGTTCCGGAAAAGCCTCAAGACTTTTCTCTTTACCCCTTCCTTCTCCTCCTCTCTCCTCTGCTAATCACACAGTAGCGTGACTGATGTGCAGGGCCCTTACGTACCCTTGGGGCCCTGACCCTCCCACATCTCTCATCCCAGCCACTGCCTATTCACTGCACTTAATTGGCTCTCCCTCCCCACGGGAGGTTGCACTTCCGTTCTTCCTTTCTAGAACTTCACCTTGAGCACTTCTGCTTAGCATCACAGCAACTATACCTTCGCCCCCTTCCCCCTGCACTTGCACATTCTGAACACTCACAAGGAATAGTAGGTTCGTCTCCCCTACCTGTTAGTCTCACTATTTGTTTTTATACTATTAATCCAATTATTTATTTTTGTTGTTATTCATTGTCTACATACCCTGTCCCACCCTGTTGCCCTGTGGGCGCTTTGAAACAGTTTTGTTAATTGTACAAGCGCCTAACAAATGACCAATAAATATATGCAAGAAATAAATCAGAGGTGGCTCCTTCCGGGAACGCTCAACGGGTGTCATGATCACTTCCAGGGTTTCTGGTTTAGGTTCAGGAGTCCGGGCCAGGAGGGATTCTTTGTACAGATCTGTAGGCTCTATATGGGTTTTAGCATGGCAAAATGGCATTCTCACATTCCCCAGTATCAAGGTAACCATGAGCTCCCACAGAACTTAAATAGTGTCCTAATCCCACTAAGATGGCCACCCTGTGGGTCACTGTTTAAGTTATCATAGAGAAGAAGACTTTGGGCATGGAAGGCTATATAAGCCCCGCCTTCACAATAATGTGCGCTTTGCGTTAGTTCCACTGACAGTGGTGTAAGGCTACCGGCGCTCAGCTCACAGAACCTGCAGAATAAAAGAAAAAGTCATATTAAGAACTTGAATTGCTCACAGATTATTCACAGACCACAGACTTGAAATGAGCTGACCACAAAGTTTCCGCAGCTGCAGTCCTCCGACAGGTGACTTCTTCCTTCGTAGTCCGCCGTTCAGTCAACAGTCTTCGACCACGGCCGCAGCATTATTCTGAGATCTTGCGACCTCCAAAAACCTGCAAAGACAAAGGTACCATAGTTAATTAACGGGCATTATAGAATAAGGGTGAAGGAAAATAACTGTACGCGTATACGTACCTGAAGCTCTGAGGAGTTTTATCCTCACCTCGCAACGTTGCGTTCACAGAAGAAAGCCATAACTGCGCGCCTTATCCATTTACACGCGCATACTTACCACAAGAGAAAACCCATAGCTGGGTACCAAAGGCACTCCCTTTGTGCGCTTTCAATAACACAAGCGCACCTACATACCTCAAGAAAAGGCTCCATGCTTTTCTCCCTAAACAACACCCGAGTTCTTCAGTGAAAGTTCTTTCTTCTGAAAACCTGCAAAAGAAAAGGAAAATTATTAAAGTCATCAAGAGAGATCTCTCCAACCACAGAACGTTTTTTATCTGAGACAATAGTGCCTTTTTTCTCACTAAAGACTTCTTTAAAACATAAAGACACTTACCTTCAGAGGCTTACCCGTTTAACAACATCATTGTTTTCTGAGCCAGAACAAAAGAGAACAACGCTCTTCTATCGGGGTTTACGAGGGGAACTCAAAGACATATTGGAATAGGTTGTGAACCCTCCCACGGGTTGTGCAGAATTCATAGATCTCACTATACAACTGGACCATCGGTTGCAAGATCGACAAATTGACCGTTACCGATCAGATAATAGATCATACTATGTCCGTCCAAAAGACATTGGGAGTCGCCATGTAACACAGTCATCCTGAGCCAATGCTATTGGGGGTGTTCGGGCCCCATTTCAAAAGAGAAAAGAGAGAAGAGAAGACAACAACATTTATGTCTCTATTGTGGTTCAGCTGGATACCTCCTTCGTAACAGTCCGGTGAAACCTCCCTAGAAACCAGTAGGGGCCTTGGATGAGGCTAAAAAAGGAGACAAGAAGGATGAGCTGACTGAAAACTCCAACGCCCGACAAGTTTAGAGGTCGGCTTCTCAATCCAGAAGAAGGAATTTCAGATCTCTCACTTTTTGTTGTACCCGTCATCCTAAGTAGTGACCTCCAACCTTCCAAATTGCATGCTGCTTTAGAAGCATTCGTGGACAGCGGTGCGATTGGGAACTACATGGATCACAAACTCACAAGCAAGATTGGTATTGCTATGAACCCAAAGCCAGTGGTTGAGAATGTCACAGCGGTTGATGGTACTCAGCTAATATCAGGACCAGGGATGAAGTATACTGAAGTCTGCACCTTGCTTTGCCAGGATGGACATCGAGAAAAGATATTGTTTGACCTAATCAGTGCTCCGCAGTTTAAAATTAGCTTAGGTACTCCATGGTTAGAGAAACATAATCCACAGATTGATTGGCATGCCAGAACCTTGGTAATCACCAAATAATGCAAAAGCTTGTGTTAGAGAGGAGAGGAAGATTCAAGAAAAGGGTTTCAGGCGGTATGTAGAGGAGGCCTCGCATTGGCGTTAGTAGGGATCCTACCGCCAGCGTATCAAGATTTTCAGGACATGTTTGAAAAAGAACAGGCCAACATGCTGCCGCCACATCGGCCCTACGATTGTCAAATTGATTTAATTCCTGGGTCTCAAACCCAATGTAGCAACATCTATGCCTTGACTGAGCAAGAGAATACACATCTGAAGACATATCTGGATAAGTATATTGCTAACGGGTTCATTTGGCCCTCAAAGTCACCTGCAGCTTCTCCCCTATTCTTCGTGCCAAAGAAGGAGGGGGACTTTCGCAACTGTATAGATTATCGTGCGCTAAATCAGATCACACTAAAGAACAGATACCCGCTTCCACTCATTCAAGTGTTATTGGACCAAGTCAAAGATGCAAACATTTTTACGAAACTAGACCTTCGGGGAGCTTTTCATCTGGTGCGAATTAAAGAAGGTGATGAATGGAAGACTGCCTTCTGCACTAAGTATGGATTATATGAGTACCAATTGATGCCTTTTGGCTTATGCAATGACCCGGACACTTTTCAGAACTTCATGAATGAGGTTTTACGTGAGTTGTTAGATGTGTGCACCGTGGTGTACATTGATGACATCTTAATCTACTCAGCCTCAGTCCAGGAACACATTGCCCATTTTCGAGCAGCACTTGTGAAGCTACGGCAACATCAGTTGTACGTCAAATTGGAAAAATGCTCCTTTCATGTGACTTCAGTGGAGTTTTTTGGTTTCGTCGTGTCACCCCAGGGAATTCAGATGGACATCAGAAAAGAAGAAGCAGTTTTAACCTGGCCATCTCCCACGTTGGTGAAAGGAGTCCAAAGTTTCTTGGGATTCGCCACTTTTTATCTGCACTTTGTTTCTGGTTTTTCTCAGCTAGTCCATCCAATAACTTCATTACTACGAAAACATAAGAAATTCGATTACACTGTTGAAGCAGAAGAGACCTTCCAGACTTTAAAGAATAAATTTACAACTGCTCCAGTGTTAAGATATCCTCAGCCTGATTTACCGTTTGTGGTGGAGACCGACGCTTCTAGCACTACCATGGGAGCGGTATTGTCTCAGAAGAATTTGGAAACCGGACAGTTGCACCCAGTGGTCTTTTGGTCTAAAAATATTTCAGCAGCGGAAATTAAATTACGCTATCACGGACAAAGAATTACTAGCAATTAAAAATGCTTTCAAGGTTATTAGGGGCTCGACACACCATTGCGGTTCTGACTGACCACCGAAACCTGCAATATTTACGCTCTGCAAAAGCTCAGTCCTCACAACAACTCTGTTGGGCATAGTTTTTCGCAGAATACGATTTTTTGTTATAACCTACTGCCCTGGAGTGCGTAATGGCACAGCGGATGCTTTGTCACGCACCGAGGAGAGTAAAAATTTTCAAGTAACTCAGGATCCTGTGAGTATTATTGTTACGCTCACCTGACTCCCACGGAGGCGCTGGCATGGTTCGCGCTGCTGAGACCTCTTCTAAGGTGATGCGCAGGGTTCGGAAGACAGACTTGACCGGGCCCCCAAATCTCTCTTGTCTGGCTCGCAGAAGTATCCTTCTGTAGGCGAAAATAGGGGATTAACTGTCTGCGGGGTAATACAATCGGCCTCCCACTTCCCCCTCTCACCCTCCTTGAAACCCTTCTGTGATTTCTCGTAGCGTCTCACCTTAGGGTCTGGAAGGACGAGCTCTCCATCCTGCTTCTGATGCAGGGGCGCGTTGGTATCCAGTTACTTCACTGGATTTTCGGATTGGTGAGAACCAAACTTGCTTGGCTTCCAGGTAAGTTTTTTGATAAGAGGTTCCCCTTGTGTCCATGCATTAATGTACTAATGCTAGTGTCTTTTTCCCCATAGGGGCCGGGGTACGGAATGCCGGGGAACAGGCACCGACCTGAGATGAGAGGTGAAATCCTTGTAGAAATCAGGTAAGTCTTTAATGAGCGTTTTTTGGTAATGTCTTTTCATTCGCTCATTAACGCTGATGTCTCTTTTTTCCCCGTAGGGGGTCCGGAAATGCCAGGATGCGGCGCGGACCCGAAATGAAGAGGGAATGAATCAACAGGTAAGTCTTAACATGGAGATTTAGCTTTCCTTATTCCCTTCTCTCTCTCACCTTTTGTTCTGGTGTTTTTCTCCCTAGGCGCTGGGGCGTGACTGCGAATCCGGATAATCGCTGCTGAACATGGAGGCGCCCTGTAAAGGTGAGTGGAATGCGGCGCTGCAGCGATCGACGCGATGAGCTTTTAAATTAAAGTCTTCCTTTTCAGGATTGTCGGCGAGATGTCTCCGGGATGCGGATTTAGCAGGTAAGGACTTTTCCTTCTTCTGTTCTCTTCTTCTCTTCCTTTGCAGGTGATCCAGGATGCTGGCAGGCATGGCAGAAGTCAGGATGCAGGAGCAGACACGGTGAGCGTCCAGCTGCTAGATGCAGAACAATGCGAAGCACGTGTGGCTGTTCGGGTGGGGTTTAAATTGCCTAGGAAGAAGTTCCAGGTATGTATCCTTCCTCCAATCAGGTATGTATCCTTCCCCGACCACGCCCGGATGGTAAATTAGTCCCACAGGTAAAGTAGTTGCTTTCAGGCCTCAAAGAGGCCGGGATCCTGCAGCATGGTCTGCATCAGGTAAGTGCACCCAAGCATTCCCATAATGAGCCTGGGCCTATGGCGCCAGGACTGATGTCTTTTATGAGCCTGGCGCCATAGGCGCCAGGACACTGTCCAAAGGGCCCCTATATGGGGTTGCTGGGTCCTTCCTTGGGGACTGGATGTCCGCTTTCGGGGACGCCGGGCTTGAACCGGCTCCCCGGGAGCGGGCATCATGACAATTATACCGGAAGAACATTTTTTGGGAGCTATGGGATTTTCCGGAGAGGATTTGAAGAGAAAGATCCAGCTTAGTATGACAACTTAGAGGCCTGGGAGTCTAAAGGTACCTAAGTGTTTGATTAAAGAGAATCTACCATACTTCCTGGGGCGTCTTTATCTGCCCACTCAGGTGCTGCAAGAGCAGGTCCTGGCAGACTATCATGGAGCTCTGCTGTAGGGTCATCCAGGAATTGCTAAAACAATAGCTAAGGTTAATAGACATGTCTGGTGGCCTACTTGGCGCAAAGAATCATCGATTTTATCCAAACTTGTGGCATATGAGCCCAAAATAAAAATTCAAAGCAGAGACCTGCAAGACTTCTTCAATCCTTAGCTATTCCACCTGCACCATGGCATACCATATCGATGGACTTCATTACAGAGTTACCCCTTTGTTCAGATTATAATACGATTTTGGTGGTTGTGGATTTGTTTTCCTAAATGGCCCATTATATTGCATTGAAAGGAATTCCATCTGCATCAGTCTTGGCTAAAGTTTTCTTGGAACACATTGTACGTCTACATGGGTTTCCATCAGTAGAGGTCTCTGATAGAGGGAGCCAATTTCTATCCCAGTTCTGGAAAAGGTGTTGTGAGAGGGCTAGAATAGAAGTGCGTTTGTCTACTCGCCGCCATCCCCAAACCGATGGACAAACAGAACGAACAAATCAAACCTTAGAACAGTATCTCCAATGTCTCATCCATCAAACAGATCACACTTGGGTGGCTTTGCTCAGGGCATACTCCTTTTTACATTCTAAATGGTTGCCATCCACAAACTCCCGTCTTTGATCCAGCAGAGCCATTAGAGATGCCAGCGGTGCAGAGTCTTCACGAGAACATTTCCCGAATTCAGAAGGAAGCCTTGGTGCATCTGACTGCTGCAAAAGAGAGTCAAAAGAAATTTGCTGACAGACATTGAAGAGATACTCCTGATTATCAAGTGGGAGACAAGGTGTGGCTAGCTTCCAAACACATTTCTCTAAAAGGGCAGTGTATATTTCAACCTAGATATCTGGGCCAGTTTCCAGTGGAAGCAGTCAATCCTGTGGGACTAAAATTGACTCTTTCACCTCATATGCGAATTCTCTGTGTATTTCATGTTTCTCTATTGAAGCCAATGAACCCAGCAACCAGACTGCAAAGATCTCCCGAACCAATGATTGTAGAGGGGGAACCCGAGTTCCAAGTGAAAGAGATATTAGATTCTAAAGTAGTCAGAGGGACATTGTTTTACTTGGTGGATTGGCAGGGTTTCGGTCCACAGGACAGAACTTGGGAACCTAGTATAAACATTCATGCTCCCCAGCTACTTAAAAGAATTCATCAGAATCATCCAACCAAGCCAGGGCTGGAGGGTCCACCCTTAGGAGGGGCCTTGGGTGGGGGAGGACTGTCATGATCACTTCCAGGGTTTCTGGTTTAGGTTTACGAGTCCGGGGCAGGAGGGATTCTTTGTACAGATCTGTAAGCTCTAGATGGGTTTTAGCATGGCAAACATGGCATTCTCACATTCCCCAATATCAAGGTAACCATGTGCTCCCATAGAAATTCAATAGTGTCCTAATCCCCCTAAAATGGCCGCCCTGTGGGTCACTGTTAACGTTATCATAGAGAACCAGACATTGGGCATAGAAGGCTATATAAGCCCCGCCTCTGCAGTAACGTGCCTTTCGCGTTAGTTCTGCTGACAACGGTGTAACGCTACCGGCGCTCAGCTCACAGAACCTGCAGAATAAAAGAAAAAGTCATGTTAAGACCATGAATCGCTCACAGAATATTCACAGACCACAGACTTGAAATTACCTGACCAAAGTTTCTGCAGCCGCAGTCCTCTGACAGGTGACTTCTTCCTTCGTAGTTCAGTCAACAGTCTCCGTCCACGGCCGCAGCATCATTCTGAGATCTTCTGACCGCCGAAAACCTGCAAAGACAAAGGTATCATAGTTAATTAACTGACATTATATAATAAGGGTGAAGGAAAATAACTATACGCGTATACGTAACTGAAGTGCAATTCGTTTTTTCCTCACATTCCAAAGCTGTGCTTCACAGAAGACAGCTATAGATTCGAAACTAACACACGCTGTGCCGTACACCTTCTTCTATTACGCGTGCATACTTAACACAAGAGAAAACCCATAGCTGGGTACTGAAGGAACTCTGTTCGTGCACTTTCAATAACGCAAGCGTGCTACATATCTCAAGAGAAGGCTCCATGTTTTTTCCCTCGACAATGCCCGAGTTCTTCAGTGAAAGTTCTTTCTTCTGAAAACCTGCCAAAGAAAGGAGAATTATTAAAGTCATCAAGAGAGATCTCTCAACCACAGAAAGTTTTTTCTCTGAGTCAACAGGACCTTTTTTCTCACTAAAGACTTCTTTCAAACATAAAAACACTTACCTTCAGAGGCTTACCCGTTTAACAGCATCATTGTTTTCTGAGCCTCAACACCTACGCAACTCTGCGTGAAGGCAGGAGGTAGAGCTTCCAAACAACAAAACACAGATAAGGAGAGTGTGGGCCTTAGCAGTAAAAGGGGGAGCCAGTCAGGGTGGGGAAGCAGGGAAGATCCCTAGTATAATTACCATTATATTGATGAAAGTTCCCCCTTCCTGTTTTCTCTCTCTTTTATGACAGGAGAACAACCCTAAAAAACCAGTATAGCAGATCAACTGGGGTTTTGATTATTTGCAGATACAAGGTAAGCGTTACAACAGGCTCTCACTCCTCTCTGGTGGTAGTCCACTTGGTGAATCACTGATGCTGCTGCACAGCGGGGACCTCAGGCTTCAAGAGTGCCAGTGCAGGAATGCGAGTCCTGCCACCTCTGCACCCAGCGATCTACTCCGCGTTGCACCACAGCACTGTACCAGCCAACCAGATGAATTGCCCCCTGCAGTCGGGTCAGCAATGCGTACTTCGCAAGGGCCCCCAGACGTGCTTTTCAGGCAGCAGCTATGCACATATGGCTGTGTCCGCCTTCGTGAGTACCCCGGGGGGGTGCCCAACTTCTCCCGCTCCCAGCCGTGGGTTTCCGACCTCCTGGCCCCTGACTTCAGCAGGCACAGTGTTGTGGCAGTCCAGCACACAGCGCTTCACATATCACACTGCCTCCACTCCTGCGGGCCTGAGCCGCCGTCCACGGTAATCACTGCCGGCCAAGTTCACTCTCAAGCAGGACAGCTCGGGATCACCCTTCTGGCACCTCAAGCAGCAGACACCAGAATGTTTGGGTTACCGGAAGAAGCCCTTATCGGAACTGACATCCCCAATTTTCCATTCTTTTTTTTTAATAACACATTTTATTGTTTTCCAAATGCACATATTAATCAACCATATGAACAACCACGACTGAACTTTTATTAGTGCAATTTCCCCCCCAACAACTCCCCTCTCTGTACCCCCAAGTGCCCCCCACCTACCCACCACACCCCAGTCCCGGGTCCCACCCGCTCCCACCCCTTCCTCATTTCCAGAAGGCACCCCGAGAACAAAAACTCAGTTGGCCTCCATCCATTTGGCTCAAACTGTATCGAGTTTTTTGCGGGCATCCTCTGTCCCTATACACCCTTCTCTTCATTTCTGCACAATAGTCCATTCCCTCCGCCCACTTATGGATACTGGGCAGGGTCATTTTACCCCAATCCACTGCCAAGATTCTCTTCCCCACCATCATGGTCGTCCTTTTCAAACACTTTTCTTTGCCCGTGAATCTCGTGTCCCCCCACATGTGCAAGAGCATTACCTTAGGGCACTCTTGAACTGGTTTGCTAACCACTACTCCACACTTCAAACACTGGGGTTCCGGTGTGCTGCCCATACAATGGAGGCAGACCCCGCAGTAGTACGCCCTATGTAGAACTTTGTACTGTATTATACATGCTTCTCCTGGCAACATCACTGACTCCGCCCAGTCCTTCCCCTCCATGGATCCCAGATCCTCCTCCCATCTTTCCCTTAACTTCACCAGGGGTTTCGACATATGGTTATTGATCATCTGCTATAATTGCATTCTCACCTTCCCCTTAATCTCTTCTTCCAGGAGGTTAGCTTCCATCTAGGACCTCCCCAGGACATCCCACAACTCTCCCGTGACATAGCATGCTGCAGCCTGGTTTAGAAAAACCTATCCCTGTATTGTATGCCGAACCCCTCCTGTAACCTTGGTAACGATGCAAGACTATCCTGCGCTAGGACATCCATCATCTTCCTGATTCCTTTTTCCTGCCATCTTTTTTGCACCCCTAGTTTGAACACCTCCGGCAGGACTAAATTCCCCAAATGAGATCCTCCTTGGTCACTACCCCCGCTCCCATAGCTCTAAGGGCTGCTGTATGCAAAGCTAATGTAGAACCCCCCTGGATGTGTGAACCTCCCTGGTGGAGCCCATCATATAGCAGCTGCAATGGATGTCGAGGCCCCATCCTTCTCAATTCTTGCTCTACATAAGGCCAACCCTCCCCCCAAACATCCACTTGTTAATTGCCATAATCTGGAAGGCCCAATAATAATGCTGCACATTCGGGATCCCCAGCCCACCGTCCCATGTCGACCTACATAGCGTCTTTAATTCTATTCGCAGGGTTTCATTTCCCAGATGATCTCTCTCTGCGGTTGGGACTTTCACTGGTGCATTTAGGAGAACGTACAGAGGATCAACATTTTAAATTATCATTGAGATCGGGAGAGTCGCCCAATGTTTAGCGTCCTCCTTGAGTCTCTCTAGGACTGGGTCCAGGTTGTTAGACAGGAACATGGAGTATTGTACCCCCACTTGCATACCCATATACCTTATTGACTTGCTTGCGATCACAAGTGGGCACCTCTCAGATATTTCGTCTGCCTCTTTCTGCACCTGCATGAGCACTGACTTGTCCCAGTTTATCCTGAGACCGCTCACCTCCCCAAACTCCCGGAACATCACTACCACCCTCAGCCAAGCGCACGTCAGGTCCCCCAGGTAAAGGCGCACATCATCTGCATAAAATGATAGGTGGTCCTCCCCTCCCTCAGGCCACCGAAAACCCTGCAGCAGGGGGTCGGATCTCACCCGTATCGCAAAATGCTCCATCGCCAGCAGAAACAGGAGTGGTGAGAGGGGGCACCCCGGCCTCTGAGTCACACCCATTCACCCTGACCCAAGCCACCGGGTTGGTGTACAGCAACTTTACCCAGCCCACGAATCTAGGTCCGAAGCCGAACCCCTCCAACACCTCCCAGAGATATCGCCATCCCACTGAGTCAAATAACCTTTCCAAGTATATTGCCATAACTGCATGTGGGCCCTCTAGAGAGGAGGCTGCGCTCAGTGCCTTGTGCAGCTTTCCAAGGTTCATCCGAGTGGCCCTTTCCAGGAGAAACCTGCATTGATCCGGGTGGACCAGGGCCCCAAAAACAACAACAGTTTGTTAGCCAAGACGTTCGCAGTATCTTTGCCTCACCATTAATTAAGGATATTGGGCATTATGCGCTGGATTGGTCTGGCGGTTTTGCTTTTTTGTATAGAACTACAATCGCGGCCATTTGTAAATCCTCTGGTAGTGTACCCCTTTCCTGGCACTCCATAAACATGGCTCTCCTTTCCTCTGCCGGTCACTGTCCCACTAGTTTCCAGAACTCCACTGGCAATCCATTGGGACCCAGGGATTTCCCGGACTGAGGCTGCTGAATCACGGTCTAGATTTCTTCCACAGATGGGTCCAGCTCCAATTTTCCCTTTGTTCTTGGCTCACCCTAGCTAAACCCATCCCCCTTACATAGTGCACTATGCCGGATCAATTTCTGCCCACCTGCACCCGATATAGTTTTGCGTAATATTTGGTGAACTCATCTGCTATATCTTTCCTCCGGGATGCTACTTCCCCATCTGCCCTTCTTATCTCCCTCACCCACATCGTCCCATCCTCCCTCCTCTCCAACCAAGCCAACATCTGCTGCACTTATCCTCTGCATCAAAAGAGTCTTGCTTGTCTCAGTGGGCTGCTCTCGCATCATCCCGCGCCACTGTCTTGTACTGCTGCTGCAACCTGATTAGGGCTCTCTCTGTAACTTTCATGTTTTGCCTCATGTGATTCGCCTCAGCTGCTGTCAACTCCCCTTCCAACTGGTCCATACGCTCCATACAGGTTTTAAGATGCTGTCTAACCACCTGCATCGCCCTACCCCGTAGCACAGCTTTGTAAGCCTCCCAGAGCATGGAGAGACTCTCTACTGTCCCAGAGTTGGTCTGAAAATATGCCATGGATTCCTCCCTTAGGGCTCCCGCTAACTGTGCATTCTTCATATAATAAGCGTTTAGCCTCCACCCCCATCTACGCTGGACCTCTGCATCCCGTATGGTAACCACCAGGGGGGCATGATCTGATATGCCCCTCGGCGACAACGTGGCCATTGTCGCTCTATCCTCTTATGTGCTTGGGAGGAATATATAATCAATCCTCAAGGAGGATGAGTGTGCATGAGAGAAGATAGAGAAACCCCTATCCTCCGGGTGCATGTCCCTCAGGAATTAAGCTTTGTCGGGGACTGTGTCGCCCCTCCCCATATTAGTGTTCCAAGAACCTGAAACAACTAACAAACTTTCCCCACCTCCCACCCCCACCCACACTCCTCCCAACCTGAAGCATCTGTCGCCCTACAACGAAGAACGAAACCAAGATTGTCCCCACCGACAGGTGGATGATCAGGGGGTGTGTGCTTGTCGCTGCTCTCCAGCGCTACTCTGGCCGAGTCACATATATTTTAAGCCATCCTCAGCGGTCGAAAAAAATATTCTTCCCATATGCTGAATTCATGCCAGTCTATCATCCCTGTTTTCTTCAATTCAGGCTGGTATTTTTCCACCCGTTAGGTGTGGCTGTCTCTGCCGGCCCACTCCTTCACTGTCCACCCAGTCCCATGCCTCTTGTGGCATATGGAAGAACCACGTTCCTTTGTGGCCCACCACTCAGGAAGTTGCCGGGAAGAGCAGAGCATATTTGATTTCAGCTTCCCAGAGCCTTCTCTTGACTTCCTCGAACGAATGCCTTGCCTTCTGCACCACCCTCGCAAAGTCCGGGTAGATTGTCAATCTGGAGCTGTTCACCATTATGGGGCCTTTCTTCCTGGACATTTGTAATATTTGATCCTGATCTCTGTAGTTCAGTAGTTGGGCCATAACGGGTCTCGGGTGGGCCCCCGGGATTCCCCCCGTGCTTTGGATTTGGTGGGCCCTCTCTATTGAGAAGAATTCTGAAAGTCCTGTTGGCCGCATCCATTCCGCCAGCCATTCCTCGCGATATAGCTCCATGTAGGGGCCGCCCACGTTCGCGGGGAAGCAGAATATCCGGGTGTTATTTCGGCGGGCCCTCCCATCTGCATCCTCCACCCATTCTTGTAGGACCTTCGTTATGCTTCTCAACTCTTGGATATCCTTCTGCATCAGTGACAATGCGTCCTCCAGCTCCCATATCCTCTGTTCCGCTTCTCCAACTCTCGCTGACATCTGCTGCCGATCATGTTGCAAGACGCTCACCTCTGCTCCCACGCATCCACCTTGACCTGCAGTGAGGATTTTGACTCCTGTATGGCCTGTAGTAGTTCCCCCAACGTGGGTGCCTCCTTTGCTGTGGCTGTGCCGATTGTCTTTCCCGCCTGTGTCTCTAGGGGGGGGTCTTTGGATGGCACTGTGAACGAGACCATCCTCGCCTGGACTGGTATTTTCTTCCTGTTCTCCTTTGCCATCTTCTTGTTGTCCTTAACCCGGCTGCTTGCCCCCTCTCCCAAAGGGGTGGGGGGCAATCTGTCTCTCCTCCCCTCTGGGCCGCCCCCATGCGTGAGGTCTTTTCCCCTTTTCTTCTCTCATTGTCCCCGCTTCCACCTTCCTCTCTCGTCCTGTTGGGGGGGTTCAGCAGTCTTCTGACGCTTCCTGTTGTTGACCCCCACTCAATGGGTCCCCCATTGGGTCTCTGTCTTGGAGGTAGGTGTCACTCTTACCTCCTCTTCTGAGGACACCCACTGTGGAGGACCACTTCTCGCTGCTCTGATCTCCCCACAGGCTGGGACCCAACTTCAATTATGCAGGCTATCACCTGCCGTGCCAGTCTTTCCCACCCTGTACCTGGAGGGTCTGCTCTCTACCTCCTCTCCTGCCTTCCTGGTTCAGCTATGCTGGTGCTCCCTAGAGTCTGTATGCTGCGTTCTGTGGCAGCACCACTGTCTGGTTGCTCCAAGTCCCCCCCCCCGACAAGGGGGCCCCAATACTGAATGTAACTCGGTGGGAGCCATGTGTAAGCTTGCGCTCCTGTCCCCCGACCCCCTGCATCCTTGTATTGGGGTGCCATGAGCATGCGCGGGGAGCACTCCATTTGCCTTTGCTCCCTCGTGGGTCCCACTCCTCTGCCATGCACCTACGGTGCAGTCCGCCTCTGTGGCCCAACGGAGTCGGGGATGCTGCCCCCAGCCAGCACCATCTTGAGACTGCCGTCATCTCCAGCGGAGGAACCGCTTCCTCCTCCTCGCGGCCACTGCTCCTGTGTCAGAGCATTGCCTCTGCTCCAATTGCTGTTCCGACAACGAGACCTGCTGGGATGGCCCTGTTTTTTGATGTTTGGAGGCTTCAGTCCGCCTCGCCACTCTGTGCTGGAGCAGAGCTAGACAGACACAAGTCTAGCCCACCATTTTACGCAACCATACCCCCCAATTTTCACATCTTACTACACAAAGTCAGTCCACCCCACACCTCTTTTGTTCCATCTAACACTGGGCAAGAAAACCCATTTGAAACCAATAATGCTGGATGGGATTGGACTGAGATCCAGAAAAAGTTACAGAGCGAACTACCCCCTCAAAGCCCAGCAATATCAGTCCCTTGTGCAGGAAGCCATTCTTATAGGTGAAGGGTATGTGAGAAACCTGAGGGCGTCCTCACATATACTCCCATTGGGTCCTCTTCTCAGGTGGCCAGGGAAATGCCATCGCTCTTGGAACCCAACCATGGGGGTGGAGAAGCGATGGATGATCACCTGGGTATAGGGTCCCCGGGAGTTGAAAAGAGATGCCCTCAGGTGAAATGTGGTTTCCCACATTTCCATTTCAGGGAGAACCCTATATCCCAGAGATGATTCGGGGTGTCGCTATCCCTGTCCCACTGACCTGGAACATGCACTGTCCATAATTATGACAAATTAATGTATTTTAAACAAAAATTTTACACATAATTCAACAAATATACACAATTAATCATTTCATAATCATCCAATTATTCTTCTTAACCATTCCAAATTCAGATAGAAAGTAAAACATTTTCTTGCATTAATGCAAATAAATAAAATCACTACCTTTAGAGTAAAAGAGAAATGAAGAGAAAAGAAAAATAAAAAATGAAAAGAGCTACTAGATTCCGGGTAATACATCAATGAACAGATAGATAGATAACCGTCAATCATATAACAGAGAAAGCAGAACCATGTTTTATCCACACTCTATCCAGACTATCAACTATTATTGACCCTTTTGTTCATTTCATTTAATTGTTAGAAAGGTTAACCCCCCCCCCCATTAACAGAGATTATTAATAATCAGAATTAATGTTTTCCTCAGCCTGAATGGATAGAGGGATTATTGTCCTTCTATCTTTTATTGACAATAAACCATACTCTGTATAGTGCCAGGTGACGGCTCGCATTCAGAGTGTTTATACACCAGAACTCGTCTTCCTTAATATGGTCCAGATTATGGACAAAACTACTGTAGTGCTTAATATAAATTAGACTCAGTCTGGGACACAGCATGAGAACATGTCTAGCTGTTTCAGGTGAGGTCTTATTGTTACATAACCGACAGAAGCGCTCCGTTTTAGGTATACCTCGTTCGGGTCCAATCACCATTAACACCGGTAGGTGATTAATGCGCAACAGTAATATGAAACGCCTAAGATTAGCAGAGGGACACAGATATCAATACCCTTGGGGTCTTTTCTATGTGTATAATAGATATATTATGAACCCATAACTACTTAAACTTTCTAGGTGTTCAACATTACTTTGCCAATCCCAAAGCTTCAACCGCTCTCCCAACTGATACTCAATTGTTCAGAGTTGTTGTCCCAATTAGCAATCCATCCTATAGTCTTAAACAGTAAGGTCATTTCTGCCACAAGCTTTGACTGTTTATTCCCACTGATATCCTCTCTCACACTCATCAGCAGCAAATTGGTAACATTCGTGTGAATTTTGATATAGAGTTCCGCTCTCTTTTTCAGCACTACATATTTCAGGGAGAACAAACCCAGTTCCAGTCTCAGAATTGCCATTGGGATACCTTGCGGAAGACCAAGGAGTTTACACCAGAAATTACCCTCTATTACATTGAGCCAATCTAAGTTGATATCAACCAAGGCCTCCAGCCCATATATCACCATTGGTACCAGACATTGGATATATAATTGGCGGGCAGCCCACATAGAATATCCGCTCTGATTATGGGATAATTGGCAGATCATAGCAATTAATTGCACCGCTTTTATTTTACGATTTTGGATACAGGTATTAGAGTTCCTTTTGGAGTCAAATTCTACTCCTAAATATTTGTACGAATGGACATATTGAATTTCCAAACTTCTGATGTTCATACGAGGGCGGCTGACCTTACCGTGGCTATACAGAATCAGTTCTGTTTTAGTATGGCTTATTACTAATTCGTTTGATTCTGCGTATTCCCAGAGCTTCTCTGCTGACCGTAATAATCCGCTAAATATGTGGTCAAAAATGACTACATCGTCTGCATAGGCCATTACTAGGCAATGTTGAGTACCTAATTTGGGGGGGCAGTTATGTGCTTCACAAATGTACTCGGGAATATCAGAAACAAACAAATTATACAGTGTGGATGCAGTAACGCACCCCTGCTTCACCCCCCTTAGTTATTTTATGGGCCTGGTGATAGCACCACTTCCGTCCAGCCTTAATTGTACTGAGGTATTACAGTATAAAAGCTGTAAATAATGAAGCAGCCCCTCAGGACATCCCATTCCTTCCAATTTCCTCCACAGCTTCTCCCTGTTAACGGCATCAAAAGCAGCCTTAAAATCAATATATAATGCATATAGTGGGGGATTATTTGGTGACAAGGCTTTGGCTCTTAAGCTATTCATAATTAACTAATTGTGAGAGGATGAATAACCGGTTCTGAAACCGCTTTGAAAGCGGTCCAGAACACCGATGTCGTCGACCCAAATTTGTAATTTCTGTAAGAGAGGCAAATAATTTGCCTGAACAGTCCAACATAGATAGCAGTATGTAATTTCCCGGGTCAGAACGATTACCTTTTTTAAAAACTGATACTAATATAGCTGTCTGCCAAGTCTACGGGATTCTCCCTTCTTTGAGGTCCTTTTCAAAGAGGATTTTCAGTATGTTCGCCCAGAATATAGGATTATTTTTCATAGTCAAATTAAAGAGGCCATTGGGACCCGGGGCACGGGAGGATTTCAGTTTGACTATTTTATCTACTAATTCCTCTAAATATATTGGGAATGGCGGGGGAGCCTCTTAGTTGAAGAAGATACTTCAACTAATTCTTCCATTTCCCCGTTACGCCTCTCTAGAAACCCTACCCATTCCTCGGCATCTATGGGATATCCTACTCCCCCTCACATCCCCCAGCAGCGCCAGATGTTGCGACTATTTCTAGAGCAAATAACTTTAACCGTCTTCTGCCAACATATCAGCTTTTGAGATTTTTTCCATTGTTTAGACCAGGCCCTATATTGATTTTTTAGCTCTCTTATCTTGCTATAATGTAACAATCAGGGATCTCGTGGAGGTTTTGATTTTACGTATTTTGCTTCTAAGCTTGCGTTTGGCATCTCTTATCGTTTTATCATATAACGGGATTGCCCCTGGGTCCCTAATAGTGAGTAGAGATTTTTTGTGGCAAATATGCCTGTAAAAGAATATATCCAGCCTTCAAGGTCCTCTAGTGACATGGCGTTGAACAGATTGTTGTATCTTATATCCCAGTCTCCACTGTCCTTGTTAGCCCTTGCGATATTCTTTTCGGACCAGACTAATCGTGTGGCAGCATGATTAACCAAAGTGTTACCCATCATAGTGGTCGGGGGTAGGTCAATAATGCAGTTAAGAATAACACTCAGACCTTGGTGGTCACTCCAATCATTATCTACTGTCTTCATGTCTTTGACCAGGGATGCCACTTCTGCGCTGGTGAAAACATAGCCAAGAGTGCGAAACGTGCCTCCCGCTCGCCAGGTATAGCTCCCCGGATGATCACTGAGCGTGCGCCCGTTGATGCATTTAAGGTCCCAGCCCTTCAAACCTTCAAGAAATATAGCCAGTTCTCCCCCTCCTTATCACTCTGGTTAAATTGCATCAGCGGATGCAAACGTAGGTCCTTATTATTGGTGGTACCACCTCCCCCTTTGATTTGGCAGTTGAAATCACTGGCAAAAATTACACAGTTGTTATTCGACTCGCTCTTCCACACACTTAGCAAATCATGCAGATACTCTTGGATTCGTTCTCTTGCCGACGCATCATGAGGATTATATATATTAACCAATAACACTTTAGCCCAATGATCATTAATGAATATAATCACTTCTACCGCGCTGATATTGTCCTCTGATTCAGTGGATATTTCCCTAGATATAATTGACTTTTCCACCCTGATCATAAGTCCTCCATATGGTCTTTCAAACTGGCCTTTTTTTGCTGGGGTGTGGTATAACTTAAATCCATCTATTACAATAGGTGTTAGTAACCAGGTTTCTTGTAACATAAAAAAAGAATACTTCATAATAAGAGGTAGTGAACCATTAGTTGCAGTAAAATTATTAAAAACCCTGGTATTCCAGGACAATAATGAACAAATTCAGGGCTTATTCATGACCATCGGCAAAACCTCTGCTAACCACTTGAGAGTATTCTGGACATCACTCATTTGTACATGTTTCCCAGTGGTAAGCAAGGGCTTATAGTTATTGTTAGACTTAAAGGTCTTAGGTTTGCCATTGATCAGCGGATCAACATCTTTGGGGTTAGCGCCCACGCCAAGCCCCACCTGGGCTGGGCTGCTTCTGTGTTTCGTATAAATTGTGCAGAAGCTAAAACCTTACAATGCAGTGCAGTCACATTAGGATTTGTGGTATGCAGAGGTTCTACAAAAGAGAAGTCCTCGGACAAGATGACTCTTAATTGCGGTATTTGGTGCAATTTGGCGAGCACAGCCCTGCGCAGTAACTACTTGCCTCCTGATTTCTAGTTGAGGTTCTTCACAATACAGATCTTATTTTCTTCTCTATTTTCTTCTCTTGCTTCTACCATACTTTCAATGTCCGAAACCATACTTTCATGAGTACTATTTCAGACATTCCTTTGCGGGGTAGAGAATTGATTATCAATAGTAATGTGATTATTGCTAAAATCAGAATCTTGACTGTCACTACTAACTATTGATATTTCTTTGGATTTCTCTGGTAGGATCCAGCTTGTGAGAGTCCCCGGACCCTTATTCTGGCATTTTCTCGCCTTGAGAGCCCTTTTCCTGGCCTTTCTTGATTTTAGCTGTTGATTGGCCGTATTGGGCAGCGGATATGCCACCTCAACTAGACCATTCTTCAGTGCCGCTCTCTTTGCTATCCTACGCTGTTTCTTTGTTAAATGGATTCTTTGATCGTCAATGGGAGGTGCCGCCAACTCGATGCTTACTGGGACCACTGGAATTAAACCATCCCCAACTTTTATGGGTTATTTCAAGAACTCTTCCCTCAATTTTCCCCATTCAGCCTTTGAAAGTATCCTTTGACCAAGAAGAGGAGACTAAGAGGAATAAACACTACACTATAATTTTACCACTCTGGTAGTGGGACGAGGAAGATGCCCGCAGAGTATGGTGAGAGTCAGGCACGTCCCCTTTATTGTGTTCAGGCAGACCTAGTTAAGGATTCACACCTGCAACCTGTTAGGAAGCTGCTAGTGTATTAAAGGAGAGCCGGAGAGCACTGCAGAGAGGAGAATCTGGGAAGCCTGTGGGGAGAGTACCAGCAGGAGACCCGCTTTTACAGGAGTCAGCCGTGGTCGGACTTGTGGAGGAGCCAGGACGCCAGCCAGCAGCCCAGGGAGGGAGCCTCTGTGACAAGAGAACAGCAGTCGGAGCTGCAGAAATATGTGAGAAAGTAGAACGCTATCTGCGTCCATCCAGAGGCGGCAGAGCAATCAGCGTATGCAAGGCAAGTCCCGGTGAGCAAACAAGACTTGCAGAAGCTTGCTCATCGACTGTCGAAGCACTCTGAAGCTGTCATACTCACCTGTGTCTCTGCAGGAACGATGGATGAGCCTCCCTTGACCCCAAGTCTTCACTTCGCCTGTTTCACCCGGAGGAATACCTGTCAAATACAAGGTGTACACTCAGACCTGAATTCACCCGATTCCCCTGGGCCCTTCCCTTCTCTTTACTGTGTGCTATGATGTCCCCCCTATGGGCTTACCTTGATCTTTAGTAGGATGTGCACTCCATCCTGCATTTGCAGGGGCTCGATTCACTCATGTGATTGGTGCCAGTGTATGTAGGCTGAGTTCAGATGCTAAACGCTCTTTTATGCCTTCACAGCGAGGCCGAGAGTTCAAGGCGCCAGTTTCTTCACTGGCTAGAAAGTCCTTCCCACAATTGAACGTTGCATGGAGAATGTTGGGTGTCTAAAATTGTCTGTATTGTCTTTGTTTGCTGGTATTTTTGTGGGTGAGTAGGGCTGCGTGTAGAAGCTAGCTGCTGATAGGTTTGCGCAGCGCCTTCAATTCGAGCGCGCCTGGTAATGTTTTTCCCTTGCAGGAGAAATTATGTGGTATTAGCGCCTCGAGTCCAGGTTCAGCGCTACTGGAGACTTGGTGGTTAGGTAAGTTTGCACAGAGGCTTTTGGTAAGTATGCACCGCGTAGAGAGAGAGCGCGCAGTGAAATAAGTGTCTGCGTTATTGGAGCGAGCGCAATGAATAATGTCTCTTCTTTCTTACAGGGGTTTGTGCGCTCGTGCAACTAACCTGGATTCCAGCGTTGCGGGAAGATTTGGTGAGTATGCGCAGCGTTACGGATGTGCGCGTGTTAACGCTGTTCTTCTCTGTTCTTACAGGTGCCGGTGTAGAAGTACCCTCTTGACTGGAGATAGCTGTGGCGTGGAGTAAGAACCAGGTAAGCTGAAGCTGAATGATCCAGAGCGGGTAAGCAGAAGTAGGATGATCGGGAGCAGATAAGCAGAAGCAGGATGATCCAGAGAAGGTAAGCAGAAACAGGATGATCCGGAGCAGGTAAGCAGATGCTGGCTGATCCAGAGCACGGCAAGTGTGTTGCTGATACAGCTCACAGTAAGCAACACGAAGCACTGGAAGAATCTTGGGTGTGGCTTATATAGCCAGCCACACCCAAACACTAGAGAGCTCATGAGTTATCATGCACTTCCTGTTTGGCAACAGGAAGTGATAACCAGGAAGTTACTACGAACACTAGGAAGGAATGAAAGGAGGGATTTGTTATGGGTCCTTTGTGTGCCTATGCCACGCCTGCCAAGCCTCCACCCAGCTGGCCCCAACTATCTGCCTGATACCCATGACAGAATCAGCAGGAGCCGCTGATAAGCAAAGCCAGAGACAGATGAGTGTCAAGGAAAGACACTTGGTAACCGGGGCGTTCAGAGCAGGCTGCAAATGAGGTAACATTTACCGAACTGACGAAAACATGAAATTGAGCAAAGTGAATGCATAATGGCATTCAGCACCAAACATCGCAGACGGTTGTTCTAGGTGGTGCGGCTTGATGTGGTACAGACCAGTGAAAGGTCCTTTCCTCTAGCCACACAGCAGTGCAGCAGGGAGACCTGCTGAAAGGCTTCCAGCATTTCAACCTTTTGCGCCCCTCACCGTGGGTGACCTTTGGCAGCGGCAGTGGTAAAGGGAAGGGTGTCAGCATACACTGCAGACCTGGTCGATACCGGGGATCTTTTTGCTGCCTTATGCTCGCGAGTGCTTCGACATTGCCTCCATGAGCTTATTGCTATTACAGTGCTCATAGGTCCGTCAGGCTCCCCGCTGTATTTCCTGGTAAGCTCTCATCATTTTTTCCTCAAACTACAGTGTTTTTGTTCCACCCTGGTTTTAACGATTTATTAGTAAAAGGCCAGTCAGAAGGTCACATATTATGAAAAACAGGGCTAATGATACAGATCTGCTCAATGAGATTGCCTCTGTCTCTGGGTCACTGGGTCACCGCCTCCTGTTAACCTCTCAGATGCCCTGGACAGGGTGGAATCGTTTGCATAGTCTACATCTCCTGTCCTCTGCAGGAATGGTAGTCATTTGTCGGAAGTCCTGACACTAAGTGCAAAAAGGAGACAAAGGCTCCAGAAAGATCCTCTCTTGTCTATTAATAAAGTCTACAAGAGTGATGCCACAGAAGTTGTTCCCCCCCTACGTATATGCAGTTACTGAAAAGGTGCCACCTTCTCATGATGTTCATGTGGGGGTAAATAGTGCACCATTAGAGGCTAAGGGAAGTGTGCATTCCGATATCTCCATCTTAGTAGGAAAAAACAAGGGAGTGGACAGGAGAAGTCACCCCTGAAGGTTCTGGCATATTCCAGACAATTGGTTGCTCTTTAAGGAACACATGATGCAGGAACTTGATGCATGCCTAAATACCGAGGATTTCCGTGCTTGGGTTGTTTCCTTAGGCCCCAAAATGCTTGCACTACACCCATTAAACTTGGATAGGTCCAGTCAAACTGAGCCTATAGGGGAGGAAAGGTTCTCTCAAACTTCCCATACCTAGAACTGGGTCCATCAGGGCTACCAAACCTGTTTTGAAGAATCGCCACACAAAAGAACGATTTCGCAGGTTATGGTAGCCAAGCCTGTTCTTGGCCCAGTTGGTGAAGCTCCCTCTGGTTGTACTCCTACCCCTAATACACTTGCTATTTCACCTGATGCCTTAGTTTCATTCGAAGGATATTCATCTTAAAAAGTTATCTATGGCAAGAATTACAGATCCCAATCTAAGGAGTTTCGCTATGGACTGCAGAAACATTATCATCACAAATGTGGACAAGCCGAGGGAATATGAATCAAGGGAGGTGCTTAAGAATAAAATCTTAGCCTGGCTCAATCAAAAAGTGGTCTGTAACTGCGTCAGAACTCAAGACCTGAGAGTCCTTCGTGGGATACAGATTAATAACTGGTTTTCCTTTGACAACACAGATTGTATTGTTATTGGATGTGGTTTAAGCAGTTCACCCTTGTTTTTGAACAAAATCATAAATATGCGGAATTCGCCTTATTTTACTAAGTTAAGAATTATTGTGAATTGATTTTGTTTCATATGATGCCTTGCGTAATTCCTTTATACCCTTTTTTCTTATGTATTCCAACATGCCTGACCTTTTTGTGTACTTCTATGTTATGTTTCTGTATTTTTTGTCTTGATGTTTTTTGTCAATGCACTGAGGCCCACGGGCGTGTTGCGCTATATAAGAAATAAACCAAACCGGAGGCGCTGCTGAGCTGCCAAGCAAGATGGCCGCTTAACTAAAGAGCTTCTGCCACACAGAATCCTTATCTGCAATTGATCCGGTTGTGCCTGTGTATGCAAAGCTCTGTCGACACCGGAGGTCTGCGCATACATTCCAGAGCCTGCTGTCCAAATCCTGAATGAATTCGGAGCATGCACGCAGCGCACTGGGGCTCCTCAGATCCTACGCTATTGTGGGCGAACGCATTGGGAGCTGCGGCGGGATGCTTCCCGCGCTGTGCTTGGCTGCAGCCTATGGTGGATACTTCCCACGGCACCTACTCAACAATTGTCCATGGCTGGTGATGGTTCAGAGTGACGGGCCTGACATCTTGCTATAGATGGTGCCGGGTGTGCGCTGTCCTAGGTGCTGTGTCCGCGCCTGTTCTGGAGGCATGGCTGTTCTGGAGGCTGTGCTGGGCCATGTCCCACTCGCTCTGCCGCACCAGCATTCCCTCGCTCCTGGCTGGGGGTTGATGCAGCGTTAGCTCCTCCTGCTGCTTTATTTTGGCTGAGTGAGTTTTACGGGATTCGGTGCTGGTCTGCCCTTGTTGCGGGCTGTGGACTTGATTGTCTCCGAGCTGGCCTCCCTGGCGCTTGTCATTTGTATTCTATGGCTCTGTGCCCTGCTTCTGCGGCCGATTGCTGAGGACTGCTGTGTATCGGGGGTGCGCCGTGGTGGCGGGCGGTGGCCCAGCGGTTGTTCCGTGGCATTCTGTGCCTGCCGCTCTTTTGCCCGGTCTGGGCTGGTGCGGTGCTTGGCTGGGGCCCGTCTGCTGTGCTGAGGGCGCCGGAACGTCTGGAGGTTGCCCGGCCTAAGTGATGGGAGTGGAAGGTCTCTAGATTCGTAGCAGACGCCTGCACTCCTGTGAGGTGGGTGCTGGTCTTGGTTGGGGCTGGCGGGGAGCCCTTTGTGCACATCTGGTGCTAAGGATTGCTTTGCTGAGGGCGGCCAGCACCTCCGTTGGTGTGTATGCAGCCATGGGGAGCGTGTTGATTGCGCCAGCTGCATGCCTTGCTCCTCTGTCGGTGTCGTGGTGGTGGATTCTCTGACATAACTCAATCCATCCCCCCTTGGGGGTTTCTCTAGCGCCTGCTGGTGCCGACGCTGGGCCACTCCATTGCAGTGAAGTTATCAACTGCCTGCGCTGGTACTGCACCTTCATCCACCTGCCCCTCTGCAGATTTACAAGGGCGATTTGCTCTGTTTTCCCCCATTTGTTGTCGCCTGGGCTCCCCCTGCCTGGTGGGTCCGTCACCCCTTCCTCGCCTATACTTTTCTCGGCCCTGGCCCTGGTGGTTCGCGTCCCATGCTGCGACCGTGTTTGCCCTCCTGCTGCCCTGGAGTCTCACTAGACATGTAAGGACTGGCCTATTGATGTCCTCCCGACTCCGGTACTGTCTTACTCTTGGCAGAGACTTGTGCCTTGACTCTGTACGGGCCCGGGCCTGTGTGGCCTGCAGCGACACCTCCATCGTCACCCTTGCCTCTCTAACTTGGAAATCTCGATCCTGCAACATGACTGGGCTTCATCCAAAAAGAAAAAGAAGGGCCCCATGGACACTTACACCAGCACCCTTGCTAAATCCCCTGACCCAGTGTGGGACACCCCCGCGGATGAACAGTCACCTCCTTCCGCAACGTCGAGGGAAGATCAACTGCTTGCAACTGTACAAAATGGTTTTCTTGCGGTAAATGTCAAACTGGACGATATAGAGTCCACCATAGGATCGTTGAAATCAAAATTGGAAAAAGAGGGTGCTTGCATTACCGAGGTTGAATCCAGGTTTGGTGAAACGGAAGACCAGGTTGCAAAACATGGGCGCGATATTGCGCATCTCCAACAGGAATTTGGCAAAGTCTGCAGTAAATGCGACGACCTAGAATCGCGGTCACGCCGCAACAATATCAGGATTGTTGGGATTCCTGAGTCGGCTTGCAAGGGCCCAATGGAACAATTTACTGAAAACCTGCTGAAAACCCTGTTCGACCCAACCAAGTTCTTGCAACATTTCCTAGTGGAGAGGGCGCACTGGGTGCTCGCCCCGGTTCCTAAACCGGGCACCCCCCCGCACAAATGTCGTGAGACTCCTCAATTATCGCGATAGAGACTTAATTCTGCGGCTCGCCAGGGAGAACTGTGTGCTGTACTTTGAATCTTCTGAAATTCATATTTACCCAGACTTTGCTGCAGCGGTGCTCTCCCGGCGTAAGTCATTTGACCCTGTCAAGAAACTGTTGCCTGTTGAGATAGGTGCCGTATGCCCTGTTATATCCGGCCAAACTCCGACTGCAGCATGGGGGCAGGGCTCATTTCTTCGAGGATCCTGGAGATGCCATGGCGTACATAGAAGCCAATATTTCTATCCCGCTACCGCAAAGAGATCATAGCGGCCGGGGTGGCCAGGGCCGGGGTGGCTCACGCTGGTGTCCCTAACATTATGGACAATGATTGACGGTGCTGAGCTAAGTTGGTCTGCCTGTGTTTGTATTATGAGGCATAACCCTACCTGGCGTTGTAGCAGTTCTTTGTTCGTCGGCCGCTGCTAGAGCTTCCTGGCATCCTCACAGTGCACCCCATGGAGTTAATTGTATTCTTTTTTTGTTTGGGAATGCATCGTCAAGTTGGGGGAGGTGATGAGAGTGGTGGGAAGCTGTGTGGTATGGGTGTAGGTAAATGTTTGCGGTTGGATTGCCTGAGTAATGTTGTAATGCTGGGCTGTTTAGACTTTGTGTTGGGACTGTTCCCGCAAAAGTTGAAATTACGTGAAGACCTCCAACAACAAAGATTACGCCATGTCCTTGCTAAATGGTTTGCAAATAAAGTGCTTAACTAATGTTGACTAGGAGTGGAATGAATGCTAATCTTATTTTTTATTCTTGGAATGTGCGTGCTCTTAACCATCCCATTAAGGCTCACAAGGTGTCAGCGTATATCAACAGATGTTCCCCCAAGATTGTGATGCTACAGGAGACGCACGCATTGGGGCCCACTAATGAGCTGTTTGCGTTCATCCAGAGGCGGCAGAGCAATCAGCGTATGCAAGGCAAGTCCCGGTGAGCAAACAAGACTTGCAGAAGCTTGCTCATCGACTGTCGAAGCACTCTGAAGCTGTCATACTCACCTGTGTCTCTGCAGGAACGATGGATGAGCCTCCCTTGACCCCAAGTCTTCACTTCGCCTGTTTCACCCGGAGGAATACCTGTCAAATACAAGGTGTACACTCAGACCTGAATTCACCCGATTCCCCTGGGCCCTTCCCTTCTCTTTACTGTGTGCTATGATGTCCCCCCTATGGGCTTACCTTGATCTTTAGTAGGATGTGCACTCCATCCTGCATTTGCAGGGGCTCGATTCACTCATGTGATTGGTGCCAGTGTATGTAGGCTGAGTTCAGATGCTAAACGCTCTTTTATGCCTTCACAGCGAGGCCGAGAGTTCAAGGCGCCAGTTTCTTCACTGGCTAGAAAGTCCTTCCCACAATTGAACGTTGCGTGGAGAATGTTGGGTGTCTAAAATTGTCTGTATTGTCTTTGTTTGCTGGTATTTTTGTGGGTGAGTAGGGCTGCGTGTAGAAGCTAGCTGCTGATAGGTTTGCGCAGCGCCTTCAATTCGAGCGCGCCTGGTAATGTTTTTCCCTTGCAGGAGAAATTATGTGGTATTAGCGCCTCGAGTCCAGGTTCAGCGCTACTGGAGACTTGGTGGTTAGGTAAGTTTGCACAGAGGCTTTTGGTAAGTATGCACCGCGTAGAGAGAGAGCGTGCAGTGAAATAAGTGTCTGCGTTATTGGAGCGAGCGCAATGAATAATGTCTCTTCTTTCTTACAGGGGTTTGTGCGCTCGTGCAACTAACCTGGATTCCAGCGTTGCGGGAAGATTTGGTGAGTATGCGCAGCGTTACGGATGTGCGCGTGTTAACGCTGTTCTTCTCTGTTCTTACAGGTGCCGGTGTAGAAGTACCCTCTTGACTGGAGATAGCTGTGGCGTGGAGTAAGAACCAGGTAAGCTGAAGCTGAATGATCCAGAGCGGGTAAGCAGAAGTAGGATGATCGGGAGCAGATAAGCAGAAGCAGGATGATCCGGAGAAGGTAAGCAGAAACAGGATGATCCGGAGCAGGTAAGCAGATGCTGGCTGATCCAGAGCACGGCAAGTGTGTTGCTGATACAGCTCACAGTAAGCAACACGAAGCACTGGAAGAATCTTGGGTGTGGCTTATATAGCCAGCCACACCCAAACACTAGAGAGCTCATGAGTTATCATGCACTTCCTGTTTGGCAACATGAAGTGATAACCAGGAAGTTACTACGAACACTAGGAAGGAATGAAAGGAGGGATTTGTTATGGGTCCTTTGTGTGCCTATGCCACGCCTGCCAAGCCTCCACCCAGCTGGCCCCAACTATCTGCCTGATACCCATGACAGAATCAGCAGGAGCCGCTGATAAGCAAAGCCAGAGACAGATGAGTGTCAAGGAAAGACACTTGGTAACCGGGGCGTTCAGAGCAGGCTGCAAATGAGGTAACATTTACCGAACTGACGAAAACATGAAATTGAGCAAAGTGAATGCATAATGGCATTCAGCACCAAACATCGCAGACGGTTGTTCTAGGTGGTGCGGCTTGATGTGGTACAGACCAGTGAAAGGTCCTTTCCTCTAGCCACACAGCAGTGCAGCAGGGAGACCTGCTGAAAGGCTGCCAGCATTTCAACCTTTTGCGCCCCTCACCGTGGGTGACCTTTGGCAGCGGCAGTGGTAAAGGGAAGGGTGTCAGCATACACTGCAGACCTGGTCGATACCGGGGATCTTTTTGCTGCCTTATGCTCGCGAGTGCTTCGACATTGCCTCCATGAGCTTATTGCTATTACAGTGCTCATAGGTCCGTCAGGCTCCCCGCTGTATTTCCTGGTAAGCTCTCATCATTTTTTCCTCAAACTACAGTGTTTTTGTTCCACCCCGGTTTTAACGATTTATTAGTAAAAGGCCAGTCAGAAGGTCACATATTATGAAAAACAGGGCTAATGATACAGATCTGCTCAATGAGATTGCCTCTGTCTCTGGGTCACTGGGTCACCGCCTCCTGTTAACCTCTCAGATGCCCTGGAAAGGGTGGAATCGTTTGCATAGTCTACATCTCCTGTCCTCTGCAGGAATGGTAGTCATTTGTCGGAAGTCCTGACACTAAGTGCAAAAAGGAGACAAAGGCTCCAGAAAGATCCTCTCTTGTCTATTAATAAAGTCTACAAGAGTGATGCCACAGAGGTTGTTCCCCCCCTACGTAAATGCAGTTACTGAAAAGGTGCCACCTTCTCATGATGTTCATGTGGGGGTAAATAGTGCACCATTAGAGGCTAAGGGAAGTGTGCATTCCGATATCTCCATCTTAGTAGGAAAAAACAAGGGAGTGGACAGGAGAAGTCACCCCTGAAGGTTCTGGCATATTCCAGACAATTGGTTGCTCTTTAAGGAACACATGATGCAGGAACTTGATGCATGCCTAAATACCGAGGATTTCCGTGCTTGGGTTGTTTCCTTAGGCCCCAAAATGCTTGCACTACACCCATTAAACTTGGATAGGTCCAGTCAAACTGAGCCTATAGGGGAGGAAAGGTTCTCTCAAACTTCCCATACCTAGAACTGGGTCCATCAGGGCTACCAAACCTGTTTTGAAGAATCGCCACACAAAAGAACGATTTCGCAGGTTATGGTAGCCAAGCCTGTTCTTGGCCCAGTTGGTGAAGCTCCCTCTGGTTGTACTCCTAACCCTAATACACTTGCTATTTCACCTGATGCCTTAGTTTCATTCGAAGGATATTCATCTTAAAAAGTTATCTATGGCAAGAATTACAGATCCCAATCTAAGGAGTTTCGCTATGGACTGCAGAAACATTATCATCACAAATGTGGACAAGCCGAGGGAATATGAATCAAGGGAGGTGCTTAAGAATAAAATCTTAGCCTGGCTCAATCAAAAAGTGGTCTGTAACTGCGTCAGAACTCAAGACCTGAGAGTCCTTCGTGGGATACAGATTAATAACTGGTTTTCCTTTGACAACACAGATTGTATTGTTATTGGATGTGGTTTAAGCAGTTCACCCTTGTTTTTGAACAAAATCATAAATATGCGGATTTCGCCTTATTTTACTAAGTTAAGAATTATTGTGAATTGATTTTGTTTCATATGATGCCTTGCATAATTCCTTTATACCCTTTTTTCTTATGTATTCCAACATGCCTGACCTTTTTGTGTACTTCTATGTTATGTTTCTGTATTTTTTGTCTTGATGTTTTTTGTCAATGCACTGAGGCCCACGGGCGTGTTGCGCTATATAAGAAATAAACCAAACCGGAGGCGCTGCTGAGCTGCCAAGCAAGATGGCCGCTTAACTAAAGAGCTTCTGCCACACAGAATCCTTATCTGCAATTGATCCGGTTGTGCCTGTGTATGCAAAGCTCTGTCGACACCGGAGGTCTGCGCATACATTCCAGAGCCTGCTGTCCAAATCCTGAATGAATTCGGAGCATGCACGCAGCGCACTGGGGCTCCTCAGATCCTACGCTATTGTGGGCAAACGCATTGGGAGCTGCGGCGGGATGCTTCCCGCGCTGTGCTTGGCTGCAGCCTATGGTGGATACTTCCCACGGCACCTACTCAACAATTGTCCATGGCTGGTGATGGTTCAGAGTGACGGGCCTGACATCTTGCTATAGATGGTGCCGGGTGTGCGCTGTCCTAGGTGCTGTGTCCGCGCCTGTTCTGGAGGCATGGCTGTTCTGGAGGCTGTGCTGGGCCATGTCCCACTCGCTCTGCCGCACCAGCATTCCCTCGCTCCTGGCTGGGGGTTGATGCAGCGTTAGCTCCTCCTGCTGCTTTATTTTGGCTGAGTGAGTTTTACGGGATTCGGTGCTGGTCTGCCCTTGTTGCGGGCTGTGGACTTGATTGTCTCCGAGCTGGCCTCCCTGGCGCTTGTCATTTGTATTCTATGGCTCTGTGCCCTGCTTCTGCGGCCGATTGCTGAGGACTGCTGTGTATCGGGGGTGCGCCGTGGTGGCGGGCGGTGGCCCAGCGGTTGTTCCGTGGCATTCCGTGCCTGCCGCTCTTTTGCCCGGTCTGGGCTGGTGCGGTGCTTGGCTGGGGCCCGTCTGCTGTGCTGAGGGCGCCGGAACGTCTGGAGGTTGCCCGGCCTAAGTGATGGGAGTGGAAGGTCTCTAAATTCGTAGCAGACGCCTGCACTCCTGTGAGGTGGGTGCTGGTCTTGGTTGGGGCTGGCGGGGAGCCCTTTGTGCACATCTGGTGCTAAGGATTGCTTTGCTGAGGGCGGCCAGCACCTCCGTTGGTGTGTATGCAGCCATGGGGAGCGTGTTGATTGCGCCAGCTGCATGCCTTGCTCCTCTGTCGGTGTCGTGGTGGTGGATTCTCTGACATAACTCAATCCATCCCCCCTTGGGGGTTTCTCTAGCGCCTGCTGGTGCCGACGCTGGGCCACTCCATTGCAGTGAAGTTATCAACTGCCTGCGCTGGTACTGCACCTTCATCCACCTGCCCCTCTGCAGATTTACAAGGGCGATTTGCTCTGTTTTCCCCCATTTGTTGTCGCCTGGGCTCCCCCTGCCTGGTGGGTCCGTCACCCCTTCCTCGCCTATACTTTTCTCGGCCCTGGCCCTGGTGGTTCGCGTCCCATGCTGCGACCGCGTTTGCCCTCCTGCTGCCCTGGAGTCTCACTAGACATGTAAGGACTGGCCTATTGATGTCCTCCCGACTCCGGTACTGTCTTACTCTTGGCAGAGACTTGTGCCTTGACTCTGTACGGGCCCGGGCCTGTGTGGCCTGCAGCGACACCTCCATCGTCACCCTTGCCTCTCTAACTTGGAAATCTCGATCCTGCAACATGACTGGGCTTCATCCAAAAAGAAAAAGAAGGGCCCCATGGACACTTACACCAGCACCCTTGCTAAATCCCCTGACCCAGTGTGGGACACCCCCGCGGATGAACAGTCACCTCCTTCCGCAACGTCGAGGGAAGATCAACTGCTTGCAACTGTACAAAATGGTTTTCCTGCGGTAAATGTCAAACTGGACGATATAGAGTCCACCATAGGATCGTTGAAATCAAAATTGGAAAAAGAGGGTGCTTGCATTACCGAGGTTGAATCCAGGTTTGGTGAAACGGAAGACCAGGTTGCAAAACATGGGCGCGATATTGCGCATCTCCAACAGGAATTTGGCAAAGTCTGCAGTAAATGCGACGACCTAGAATCGCGGTCACGCCGCAACAATATCAGGATTGTTGGGATTCCTGAGTCGGCTTGCAAGGGCCCAATGGAACAATTTACTGAAAACCTGCTGAAAACCCTGTTCGACCCAACCAAGTTCTTGCAACATTTCCTAGTGGAGAGGGCGCACCGGGTGCTCGCCCCGGTTCCTAAACCGGGCACCCCCCCGCACAAATGTCGTGAGACTCCTCAATTATCGCGATAGAGACTTAATTCTGCGGCTCGCCAGGGAGAACTGTGTGCTGTACTTTGAATCTTCTGAAATTCATATTTACCCAGACTTTGCTGCAGCGGTGCTCTCCCGGCGTAAGTCATTTGACCCTGTCAAGAAACTGTTGCCTGTTGAGATAGGTGCCGTATGCCCTGTTATATCCGGCCAAACTCCGACTGCAGCATGGGGGCAGGGCTCATTTCTTCGAGGATCCTGGAGATGCCATGGCGTACATAGAAGCCAATATTTCTATCCCGCTACCGCAAAGAGATCATAGCGGCCGGGGTGGCCAGGGCCGGGGTGGCTCACGCTGGTGTCCCTAACATTATGGACAATGATTGACGGTGCTGAGCTAAGTTGGTCTGCCTGTGTTTGTATTATGAGGCATAACCCTACCTGGCGTTGTAGCAGTTCTTTGTTCGTCGGCCGCTGCTAGAGCTTCCTGGCATCCTCACAGTGCACCCCATGGAGTTAATTGTATTCTTTTTTTGTTTGGGAATGCATCGTCAAGTTGGGGGAGGTGATGAGAGTGGTGGGAAGCTGTGTGGTATGGGTGTAGGTAAATGTTTGCGGTTGGATTGCCTGAGTAATGTTGTAATGCTGGGCTGTTTAGACTTTGTGTTGGGACTGTTCCCGCAAAAGTTGAAATTACGTGAAGACCTCCAACAACAAAGATTACGCCATGTCCTTGCTAAATGGTTTGCAAATAAAGTGCTTAACTAATGTTGACTAGGAGTGGAATGAATGCTAATCTTATTTTTTATTCTTGGAATGTGCGTGCTCTTAACCATCCCATTAAGGCTCACAAGGTGTCAGCGTATATCAACAGATGTTCCCCCAAGATTGTGATGCTACAGGAGACGCACGCATTGGGGCCCACTAATGAGCTGTTTGCGTCCATCCAGAGGCGGCAGAGCAATCAGCGTATGCAAGGCAAGTCCCGGTGAGCAAACAAGACTTGCAGAAGCTTGCTCATCGACTGTCGAAGCACTCTGAAGCTGTCATACTCACCTGTGTCTCTGCAGGAACGATGGATGAGCCTCCCTTGACCCCAAGTCTTCACTTCGCCTGTTTCACCCGGAGGAATACCTGTCAAATACAAGGTGTACACTCAGACCTGAATTCACCCGATTCCCCTGGGCCCTTCCCTTCTCTTTACTGTGTGCTATGATGTCCCCCCTATGGGCTTACCTTGATCTTTAGTAGGATGTGCACTCCATCCTGCATTTGCAGGGGCTCGATTCACTCATGTGATTGGTGCCAGTGTATGTAGGCTGAGTTCAGATGCTAAACGCTGTTTTATGCCTTCACAGCGAGGCCGAGAGTTCAAGGCGCCAGTTTCTTCACTGGCTAGAAAGTCCTTCCCACAATTGAACGTTGCATGGAGAATGTTGGGTGTCTAAAATTGTCTGTATTGTCTTTGTTTGCTGGTATTTTTGTGGGTGAGTAGGGCTGCGTGTAGAAGCTAGCTGCTGATAGGTTTGCGCAGCGCCTTCAATTCGAGCGCGCCTGGTAATGTTTTTCCCTTGCAGGAGAAATTATGTGGTATTAGCGCCTCGAGTCCAGGTTCAGCGCTACTGGAGACTTGGTGGTTAGGTAAGTTTGCACAGAGGCTTTTGGTAAGTATGCACCGCGTAGAGAGAGAGCGCGCAGTGAAATAAGTGTCTGCGTTATTGGAGCGAGCGCAATGAATAATGTCTCTTCTTTCTTACAGGGGTTTGTGCGCTCGTGCAACTAACCTGGATTCCAGCGTTGCGGGAAGATTTGGTGAGTATGCGCAGCGTTACGGATGTGCGCGTGTTAACGCTGTTCTTCTCTGTTCTTACAGGTGCCGGTGTAGAAGTACCCTCTTGACTGGAGATAGCTGTGGCGTGGAGTAAGAACCAGGTAAGCTGAAGCTGAATGATCCAGAGCGGGTAAGCAGAAGTAGGATGATCGGGAGCAGATAAGCAGAAGCAGGATGATCCGGAGAAGGTAAGCAGAAACAGGATGATCCGGAGCAGGTAAGCAGATGCTGGCTGATCCAGAGCACGGCAAGTGTGTTGCTGATACAGCTCACAGTAAGCAACACGAAGCACTAGAAGAATCTTGGGTGTGGCTTATATAGCCAGCCACACCCAAACACTAGAGAGCTCATGAGTTATCATGCACTTCCTGTTTGGCCACATGAAGTGATAACCAGGAAGTTACTACGAACACTAGGAAGGAATGAAAGGAGGGATTTGTTATGGGTCCTTTGTGTGCCTATGCCACGCCTGCCAAGCCTCCACCCAGCTGGCCCCAACTATCTGCCTGATACCCATGACAGAATCAGCAGGAGACGCTGATAAGCAAAGCCAGAGACAGATGAGTGTCAAGGAAAGACACTTGGTAACCGGGGCGTTCAGAGCAGGCTGCAAATGAGGTAACATTTACCGAACTGACGAAAACATGAAATTGAGCAAAGTGAATGCATAATGGCATTCAGCACCAAACATCGCAGACGGTTGTTCTAGGTGGTGCGGCTTGATGTGGTACAGACCAGTGAAAGGTCCTTTCCTCTAGCCACACAGCAGTGCAGCAGGGAGACCTGCTGAAAGGCTTCCAGCATTTCAACCTTTTGCGCCCCTCACCGTGGGTGACCTTTGGCAGCGGCAGTGGTAAAGGGAAGGGTGTCAGCATACACTGCAGACCTGGTCGATACCGGGGATCTTTTTGCTGCCTTATGCTCGCGAGTGCTTCGACATTGCCTCCATGAGCTTATTGCTATTACAGTGCTCATAGGTCCGTCAGGCTCCCCGCTGTATTTCCTGGTAAGCTCTCATCATTTTTTCCTCAAACTACAGTGTTTTTGTTCCACCCTGGTTTTAACGATTTATTAGTAAAAGGCCAGTCAGAAGGTCACATATTATGAAAAACAGGGCTAATGATACAGATCTGCTCAATGAGATTGCCTCTGTCTCTGGGTCACTGGGTCACCGCCTCCTGTTAACCTCTCAGATGCCCTGGAAAGGGTGGAATCGTTTGCATAGTCTACATCTCCTGTCCTCTGCAGGAATGGTAGTCATTTGTCGGAAGTCCTGACACTAAGTGCAAAAAGGAGACAAAGGCTCCAGAAAGATCCTCTCTTGTCTATTAATAAAGTCTACAAGAGTGATGCCACAGAAGTTGTTCCCCCCCTACGTATATGCAGTTACTGAAAAGGTGCCACCTTCTCATGATGTTCATGTGGGGGTAAATAGTGCACCATTAGAGGCTAAGGGAAGTGTGCATTCCGATATCTCCATCTTAGTAGGAAAAAACAAGGGAGTGGACAGGAGAAGTCACCCCTGAAGGTTCTGGCATATTCCAGACAATTGGTTGCTCTTTAAGGAACACATGATGCAGGAACTTGATGCATGCCTAAATACCGAGGATTTCCGTGCTTGGGTTGTTTCCTTAGGCCCCAAAATGCTTGCACTACACCCATTAAACTTGGATAGGTCCAGTCAAACTGAGCCTATAGGGGAGGAAAGGTTCTCTCAAACTTCCCATACCTAGAACTGGGTCCATCAGGGCTACCAAACCTGTTTTGAAGAATCGCCACACAAAAGAACGATTTCGCAGGTTATGGTAGCCAAGCCTGTTCTTGGCCCAGTTGGTGAAGCTCCCTCTGGTTGTACTCCTAACCCTAATACACTTGCTATTTCACCTGATGCCTTAGTTTCATTCGAAGGATATTCATCTTAAAAAGTTATCTATGGCAAGAATTACAGATCCCAATCTAAGGAGTTTCGCTATGGACTGCAGAAACATTATCATCACAAATGTGGACAAGCCGAGGGAATATGAATCAAGGGAGGTGCTTAAGAATAAAATCTTAGCCTGGCTCAATCAAAAAGTGGTCTGTAACTGCGTCAGAACTCAAGACCTGAGAGTCCTTCGTGGGATACAGATTAATAACTGGTTTTCCTTTGACAACACAGATTGTATTGTTATTGGATGTGGTTTAAGCAGTTCACCCTTGTTTTTGAACAAAATCATAAATATGCGGAATTCGCCTTATTTTACTAAGTTAAGAATTATTGTGAATTGATTTTGTTTCATATGATGCCTTGCGTAATTCCTTTATACCCTTTTTTCTTATGTATTCCAACATGCCTGACCTTTTTGTGTACTTCTATGTTATGTTTCTGTATTTTTTGTCTTGATGTTTTTTGTCAATGCACTGAGGCCCACGGGCGTGTTGCGCTATATAAGAAATAAACCAAACCGGAGGCGCTGCTGAGCTGCCAAGCAAGATGGCCGCTTAACTAAAGAGCTTCTGCCACACAGAATCCTTATCTGCAATTGATCCGGTTGTGCCTGTGTATGCAAAGCTCTGTCGACACCGGAGGTCTGCGCATACATTCCAGAGCCTGCTGTCCAAATCCTGAATGAATTCGGAGCATGCACGCAGCGCACTGGGGCTCCTCAGATCCTACGCTATTGTGGGCAAACGCATTGGGAGCTGCGGCGGGATGCTTCCCGCGCTGTGCTTGGCTGCAGCCTATGGTGGATACTTCCCACGGCACCTACTCAACAATTGTCCATGGCTGGTGATGGTTCAGAGTGACGGGCCTGACATCTTGCTATAGATGGTGCCGGGTGTGCGCTGTCCTAGGTGCTGTGTCCGCGCCTGTTCTGGAGGCATGGCTGTTCTGGAGGCTGTGCTGGGCCATGTCCCACTCGCTCTGCCGCACCAGCATTCCCTCGCTCCTGGCTGGGGGTTGATGCAGCGTTAGCTCCTCCTGCTGTTTATTTTGGCTGAGTGAGTTTTACGGGATTCGGTGCTGGTCTGCCCTTGTTGCGGGCTGTGGACTTGATTGTCTCCGAGCTGGCCTCCCTGGCGCTTGTCATTTGTATTCTATGGCTCTGTGCCCTGCTTCTGCGGCCGATTGCTGAGGACTGCTGTGTATCGGGGGTGCGCCGTGGTGGCGGGCGGTGGCCCAGCGGTTGTTCCGTGGCATTCCGTGCCTGCCGCTCTTTTGCCCGGTCTGGGCTGGTGCGGTGCTTGGCTGGGGCCCGTCTGCTGTGCTGAGGGCGCCGGAACGTCTGGAGGTTGCCCGGCCTAAGTGATGGGAGTGGAAGGTCTCTAGATTCGTAGCAGACGCCTGCACTCCTGTGAGGTGGGTGCTGGTCTTGGTTGGGGCTGGCGGGGAGCCCTTTGTGCACATCTGGTGCTAAGGATTGCTTTGCTGAGGGCGGCCAGCACCTCCGTTGGTGTGTATGCAGCCATGGGGAGCGTGTTGATTGCGCCAGCTGCATGCCTTGCTCCTCTGTCGGTGTCGTGGTGGTGGATTCTCTGACATAACTCAATCCATCCCCCCTTGGGGGTTTCTCTAGCGCCTGCTGGTGCCGACGCTGGGCCACTCCATTGCAGTGAAGTTATCAACTGCCTGCGCTGGTACTGCACCTTCATCCACCTGCCCCTCTGCAGATTTACAAGGGCGATTGGCTCTGTTTTCCCCCATTTGTTGTCGCCTGGGCTCCCCCTGCCTGGTGGGTCCGTCACCCCTTCCTCGCCTATACTTTTCTCGGCCCTGGCCCTGGTGGTTCGCGTCCCATGCTGCGACCGCGTTTGCCCTCCTGCTGCCCTGGAGTCTCACTAGACATGTAAGGACTGGCCTATTGATGTCCTCCCGACTCCGGTACTGTCTTACTCTTGGCAGAGACTTGTGCCTTGACTCTGTACGGGCCCGGGCCTGTGTGGCCTGCAGCGACACCTCCATCGTCACCCTTTCCTCTCTAACTTGGAAATCTCGATCCTGCAACATGACTGGGCTTCATCCAAAAAGAAAAAGAAGGGCCCCATGGACACTTACACCAGCACCCTTGCTAAATCCCCTGACCCAGTGTGGGACACCCCCGCGGATGAACAGTCACCTCCTTCCGCAACGTCGAGGGAAGATCAACTGCTTGCAACTGTACAAAATGGTTTTCTTGCGGTAAATGTCAAACTGGACGATATAGAGTCCACCATAGGATCGTTGAAATCAAAATTGGAAAAAGAGGGTGCTTGCATTACCGAGGTTGAATCCAGGTTTGGTGAAACGGAAGACCAGGTTGCAAAACATGGGCGCGATATTGCGCATCTCCAACAGGAATTTGGCAAAGTCTGCAGTAAATGCGACGACCTAGAATCGCGGTCACGCCGCAACAATATCAGGATTGTTGGGATTCCTGAGTCGGCTTGCAAGGGCCCAATGGAACAATTTACTGAAAACCTGCTGAAAACCCTGTTCGACCCAACCAAGTTCTTGCAACATTTCCTAGTGGAGAGGGCGCACCGGGTGCTCGCCCCGGTTCCTAAACCGGGCACCCCCCCGCACAAATGTCGTGAGACTCCTCAATTATCGCGATAGAGACTTAAATCTGCGGCTCGCCAGGGAGAACTGTGTGCTGTACTTTGAATCTTCTGAAATTCATATTTACCCAGACTTTGCTGCAGCGGTGCTCTCCCGGCGTAAGTCATTTGACCCTGTCAAGAAACTGTTGCCTGTTGAGATAGGTGCCGTATGTCCTGTTATATCCGGCCAAACTCCGACTGCAGCATGGGGGCAGGGCTCATTTCTTCGAGGATCCTGGAGATGCCATGGCGTACATAGAAGCCAATATTTCTATCCCGCTACCGCGAAGAGATCATAGCGGCCGGGGTGGCCAGGGCCGGGGTGGCTCACGCTGGTGTCCCTAACATTATGGACAATGATTGACGGTGCTGAGCTAAGTTGGTCTGCCTGTGTTTGTATTATGAGGCATAACCCTACCTGGCGTTGTAGCAGTTCTTTGTTCGTCGGCCGCTGCTAGAGCTTCCTGGCATCCTCACAGTGCACCCCATGGAGTTAATTGTATTCTTTTTTTGTTTGGGAATGCATCGTCAAGTTGGGGGAGGTGATGAGAGTGGTGGGAAGCTGTGTGGTATGGGTGTAGGTAAATGTTTGCGGTTGGATTGCCTGAGTAATGTTGTAATGCTGGGCTGTTTAGACTTTGTGTTGGGACTGTTCCCGCAAAAGTTGAAATTACGTGAAGACCTCCAACAACAAAGATTACGCCATGTCCTTGCTAAATGGTTTGCAAATAAAGTGCTTAACTAATGTTGACTAGGAGTGGAATGAATGCTAATCTTATTTTTTATTCTTGGAATGTGCGTGCTCTTAACCATCCCATTAAGGCTCACAAGGTGTCAGCGTATATCAACAGATGTTCCCCCAAGATTGTGATGCTACAGGAGACGCACGCATTGGGGCCCACTAATGAGCTGTTTGCGTCCATCCAGAGGCGGCAGAGCAATCAGCGTATGCAAGGCAAGTCCCGGTGAGCAAACAAGACTTGCAGAAGCTTGCTCATCGACTGTCGAAGCACTCTGAAGCTGTCATACTCACCTGTGTCTCTGCAGGAACGATGGATGAGCCTCCCTTGACCCCAAGTCTTCACTTCGCCTGTTTCACCCGGAGGAATACCTGTCAAATACAAGGTGTACACTCAGACCTGAATTCACCCGATTCCCCTGGGCCCTTCCCTTCTCTTTACTGTGTGCTATGATGTCCCCCCTATGGGCTTACCTTGATCTTTAGTAGGATGTGCACTCCATCCTGCATTTGCAGGGGCTCGATTCACTCATGTGATTGGTGCCAGTGTATGTAGGCTGAGTTCAGATGCTAAACGCTGTTTTATGCCTTCACAGCGAGGCCGAGAGTTCAAGGTGCCAGTTTCTTCACTGGCTAGAAAGTCCTTCCCACAATTGAACGTTGCGTGGAGAATGTTGGGTGTCTAAAATTGTCTGTATTGTCTTTGTTTGCTGGTATTTTTGTGGGTGAGTAGGGCTGCGTGTAGAAGCTAGCTGCTGATAGGTTTGCGCAGCGCCTTCAATTCGAGCGCGCCTGGTAATGTTTTTCCCTTGCAGGAGAAATTATGTGGTATTAGCGCCTCGAGTCCAGGTTCAGCGCTACTGGAGACTTGGTGGTTAGGTAAGTTTGCACAGAGGCTTTTGGTAAGTATGCACCGCGTAGAGAGAGAGCGCGCAGTGAAATAAGTGTCTGCGTTATTGGAGCGAGCGCAATGAATAATGTCTCTTCTTTCTTACAGGGGTTTGTGCGCTCGTGCAACTAACCTGGATTCCAGCGTTGCGGGAAGATTTGGTGAGTATGCGCAGCGTTACGGATGTGCGCGTGTTAACGCTGTTCTTCTCTGTTCTTACAGGTGCCGGTGTAGAAGTACCCTCTTGACTGGAGATAGCTGTGGCGTGGAGTAAGAACCAGGTAAGCTGAAGCTGAATGATCCAGAGCGGGTAAGCAGAAGTAGGATGATCGGGAGCAGATAAGCAGAAGCAGGATGATCCGGAGAAGGTAAGCAGAAACAGGATGATCCGGAGCAGGTAAGCAGATGCTGGCTGATCCAGAGCACGGCAAGTGTGTTGCTGATACAGCTCACAGTAAGCAACACGAAGCACTGGAAGAATCTTGGGTGTGGCTTATATAGCCAGCCACACCCAAACACTAGAGAGCTCATGAGTTATCATGCACTTCCTGTTTGGCAACATGAAGTGATAACCAGGAAGTTACTACGAACACTAGGAAGGAATGAAAGGAGGGATTTGTTATGGGTCCTTTGTGTGCCTATGCCACGCCTGCCAAGCCTCCACCCAGCTGGCCCCAACTATCTGCCTGATACCCATGACAGAATCAGCAGGAGCCGCTGATAAGCAAAGCCAGAGACAGATGAGTGTCAAGGAAAGACACTTGGTAACCGGGGCATTCAGAGCAGGCTGCAAATGAGGTAACATTTACCGAACTGACGAAAACATGAAATTGAGCAAAGTGAATGCATAATGGCATTCAGCACCAAACATCGCAGACGGTTGTTCTAGGTGGTGCGGCTTGATGTGGTACAGACCAGTGAAAGGTCCTTTCCTCTAGCCACACAGCAGTGCAGCAGGGAGACCTGCTGAAAGGCTTCCAGCATTTCAACCTTTTGCGCCCCTCACCGTGGGTGACCTTTGGCAGCGGCAGTGGTAAAGGGAAGGGTGTCAGCATACACTGCAGACCTGGTCGATACCGGGGATCTTTTTGCTGCCTTATGCTCGCGAGTGCTTCGACATTGCCTCCATGAGCTTATTGCTATTACAGTGCTCATAGGTCCGTCAGGCTCCCCGCTGTATTTCCTGGTAAGCTCTCATCATTTTTTCCTCAAACTACAGTGTTTTTGTTCCACCCTGGTTTTAACGATTTATTAGTAAAAGGCCAGTCAGAAGGTCACATATTATGAAAAACAGGGCTAATGATACAGATCTGCTCAATGAGATTGCCTCTGTCTCTGGGTCACTGGGTCACCGCCTCCTGTTAACCTCTCAGATGCCCTGGAAAGGGTGGAATCGTTTGCATAGTCTACATCTCCTGTCCTCTGCAGGAATGGTAGTCATTTGTCGGAAGTCCTGACACTAAGTGCAAAAAGGAGACAAAGGCTCCAGAAAGATCCTCTCTTGTCTATTAATAAAGTCTACAAGAGTGATGCCACAGAAGTTGTTCCCCCCCTACGTATATGCAGTTACTGAAAAGGTGCCACCTTCTCATGATGTTCATGTGGGGGTAAATAGTGCACCATTAGAGGCTAAGGGAAGTGTGCATTCCGATATCTCCATCTTAGTAGGAAAAAACAAGGGAGTGGACAGGAGAAGTCACCCCTGAAGGTTCTGGCATATTCCAGACAATTGGTTGCTCTTTAAGGAACACATGATGCAGGAACTTGATGCATGCCTAAATACCGAGGATTTCCGTGCTTGGGTTGTTTCCTTAGGCCCCAAAATGCTTGCACTACACCCATTAAACTTGGATAGGTCCAGTCAAACTGAGCCTATAGGGGAGGAAAGGTTCTCTCAAACTTCCCATACCTAGAACTGGGTCCATCAGGGCTACCAAACCTGTTTTGAAGAATCGCCACACAAAAGAACGATTTCGCAGGTTATGGTAGCCAAGCCTGTTCTTGGCCCAGTTGGTGAAGCTCCCTCTGGTTGTACTCCTAACCCTAATACACTTGCTATTTCACCTGATGCCTTAGTTTCATTCGAAGGATATTCATCTTAAAAAGTTATCTATGGCAAGAATTACAGATCCCAATCTAAGGAGTTTCGCTATGGACTGCAGAAACATTATCATCACAAATGTGGACAAGCCGAGGGAATATGAATCAAGGGAGGTGCTTAAGAATAAAATCTTAGCCTGGCTCAATCAAAAAGTGGTCTGTAACTGCGTCAGAACTCAAGACCTGAGAGTCCTTCGTGGGATACAGATTAATAACTGGTTTTCCTTTGACAACACAGATTGTATTGTTATTGGATGTGGTTTAGGCAGTTCACCCTTGTTTTTGAACAAAATCATAAATATGCGGAATTCGCCTTATTTTACTAAGTTAAGAATTATTGTGAATTGATTTTGTTTCATATGATGCCTTGCGTAATTCCTTTATACCCTTTTTTCTTATGTATTCCAACATGCCTGACCTTTTTGTGTACTTCTATGTTATGTTTCTGTATTTTTTGTCTTGATGTTTTTTGTCAATGCACTGAGGCCCACGGGCGTGTTGCGCTATATAAGAAATAAACCAAACCGGAGGCGCTGCTGAGCTGCCAAGCAAGATGGCCGCTTAACTAAAGAGCTTCTGCCACACAGAATCCTTATCTGCAATTGATCCGGTTGTGCCTGTGTATGCAAAGCTCTGTCGACACCGGAGGTCTGCGCATACATTCCAGAGCCTGCTGTCCAAATCCTGAATGAATTCGGAGCATGCACGCAGCGCACTGGGGCTCCTCAGATCCTACGCTATTGTGGGCAAACGCATTGGGAGCTGCGGCGGGATGCTTCCCGCGCTGTGCTTGGCTGCAGCCTATGGTGGATACTTCCCACGGCACCTACTCAACAATTGTCCATGGCTGGTGATGGTTCAGAGTGACGGGCCTGACATCTTGCTATAGATGGTGCCGGGTGTGCGCTGTCCTAGGTGCTGTGTCCGCGCCTGTTCTGGAGGCATGGCTGTTCTGGAGGCTGTGCTGGGCCATGTCCCACTCGCTCTGCCGCACCAGCATTCCCTCGCTCCTGGCTGGGGGTTGATGCAGCGTTAGCTCCTCCTGCTGCTTTATTTTGGCTGAGTGAGTTTTACGGGATTCGGTGCTGGTCTGCCCTTGTTGCGGGCTGTGGACTTGATTGTCTCCGAGCTGGCCTCCCTGGCGCTTGTCATTTGTATTCTATGGCTCTGTGCCCTGCTTCTGCGGCCGATTGCTGAGGACTGCTGTGTATCGGGGGTGCGCCGTGGTGGTGGGCGGTGGCCCAGCGGTTGTTCCGTGGCATTCCGTGCCTGCCGCTCTTTTGCCCGGTCTGGGCTGGTGCGGTGCTTGGCTGGGGCCCGTCTGCTGTGCTGAGGGCGCCGGAACGTCTGGAGGTTGCCCGGCCTAAGTGATGGGAGTGGAAGGTCTCTAGATTCGTAGCAGACGCCTGCACTCCTGTGAGGTGGGTGCTGGTCTTGGTTGGGGCTGGCGGGGAGCCCTTTGTGCACATCTGGTGCTAAGGATTGCTTTGCTGAGGGTGGCCAGCACCTCCGTTGGTGTGTATGCAGCCATGGGGAGCGTGTTGATTGCGCCAGCTGCATGCCTTGCTCCTCTGTCGGTGTCGTGGTGGTGGATTCTCTGACATAACTCAATCCATCCCCCCTTGGGGGTTTCTCTAGCGCCTGCTGGTGCCGACGCTGGGCCACTCCATTGCAGTGAAGTTATCAACTGCCTGCGCTGGTACTGCACCTTCATCCACCTGCCCCTCTGCAGATTTACAAGGGCGATTTGCTCTGTTTTCCCCCATTTGTTGTCGCCTGGGCTCCCCCTGCCTGGTGGGTCCGTCACCCCTTCCTCGCCTATACTTTTCTCGGCCCTGGCCCTGGTGGTTCGCGTCCCATGCTGCGACCGCGTTTGCCCTCTGCTGCCCTGGAGTCTCACTAGACATGTAAGGACTGGCCTATTGATATCCTCCCGACTCCGGTACTGTCTTACTCTTGGCAGAGACTTGTGCCTTGACTCTGTACGGGCCCGGGCCTGTGTGGCCTGCAGCGACACCTCCATCATCACCCTTGCCTCTCTAACTTGGAAATCTCGATCCTGCAACATGACTGGGCTTCATCCAAAAAGAAAAAGAAGGGCCCCATGGACACTTACACCAGCACCCTTGCTAAATCCCCTGACCCAGTGTGGGACACCTCCGCGGATGAACAGTCACCTCCTTCCGCAACGTCGAGGGAAGATCAACTGCTTGCAACTGTACAAAATGGTTTTCTTGCGGTAAATGTCAAACTGGACGATATAGAGTCCACCATAGGATCGTTGAAATCAAAATTGGAAAAAGAGGGTGCTTGCATTACCGAGGTTGAATCCAGGTTTGGTGAAATGGAAGACCAGGTTGCAAAACATGGGCGCGATATTGCGCATCTCCAACAGGAATTTGGCAAAGTCTGCAGTAAATGCGACGACCTAGAATCGCGGTCACGCCGCAACAATATCAGGATTGTTGGGATTCCTGAGTCGGCTTGCAAGGGCCCAATGGAACAATTTACTGAAAACCTGCTGAAAACCCTGTTCGACCCAACCAAGTTCTTGCAACATTTCCTAGTGGAGAGGGCGCACCGGGTGCTCGCCCCGGTTCCTAAACCGGGCACCCCCCCGCACAAATGTCGTGAGACTCCTCAATTATCGCGATAGAGACTTAATTCTGCGGCTCGCCAGGGAGAACTGTGTGCTGTACTTTGAATCTTCTGAAATTCATATTTACCCAGACTTTGCTGCAGCGGTGCTCTCCCGGCATAAGTCATTTGACCCTGTCAAGAAACTGTTGCCTGTTGAGATAGGTGCCGTATGCCCTATTATATCCGGCCAAACTCTGACTGCAGCATGGGGGCAGGGCTCATTTCTTCGAGGATCCTGGAGATGCCATGGCGTACATAGAAGCCAATATTTCTATCCCGCTACCGCGAAGAGATCATAGCGGCCGGGGTGGCCAGGGCCGGGGTGGCTCACGCTGGTGTCCCTAACATTATGGACAATGATTGACGGTGCTGAGCTAAGTTGGTCTGCCTGTGTTTGTATTATGAGGCATAACCCTACCTGGCGTTGTAGCAGTTCTTTGTTCGTCGGCCGCTGCTAGAGCTTCCTGGCATCCTCACAGTGCACCCCATGGAGTTAATTGTATTCTTTTTTTGTTTGGGAATGCATCGTCAAGTTGGGGGAGGTGATGAGAGTGGTGGGAAGCTGTGTGGTATGGGTGTAGGTAAATGTTTGCGGTTGGATTGCCTGAGTAATGTTGTAATGCTGGGCTGTTTAGACTTTGTGTTGGGACTGTTCCCGCAAAAGTTGAAATTACGTGAAGACCTCCAACAACAAAGATTACGCCATGTCCTTGCTAAATGGTTTGCAAATAAAGTTCTTAACTAATGTTGACTAGGAGTGGAATGAATGCTAATCTTATTTTTTATTCTTGGAATGTGCGTGCTCTTAACCATCCCATTAAGGCTCACAAGGTGTCAGCGTATATCAACAGATGTTCCCCCAAGATTGTGATGCTACAGGAGACGCACGCATTGGGGCCCACTAATGAGCTGTTTGCTAAATCCTGGGGTAAGCAGCGATATTTCACCAGTTATTCTTCGCAATCGCGTGGGGGTACTTACTCTTGTACAACGCTCTATACAGTTTCAAGAATTTAAATGTAGCATCGACCCATTGGGGAGGTTTGTAATAGTGTGGGGCTCGATGCTTGCAGTCAATGTGGCACTTGTCAACACTTAGTGCCCTAATGTGTATGACCCCCAATTCTTTGCCCAGATATTTCACCTACTAGTTGAAGGCCCACATTCATACATTATATAGGGGGGTGATTTTAACCTTATACTTGATTGCGCCCTGGATAGTTCCAGGGACACGCAGAGGGAGCTCATTGTGCAGCGGGTCGGATGCTGATTAGTGTGATGTTTCATTTAGAGTTTATAGATCCTTGGCGCTGTCGTAATCCAACCAAATGCGAATATTCATACTACTCCACAGTGCATGATGCACATTTTAGAATCGATTTATGGCTCATACCTATCACACTAGTCCTGAGGGTGCTGGACTCTGCGATTTATCCACAAACTCTATCAGATCACTCCCCCATTACATTATCGCTTGATTGGTTTGCCGTGGCAACCCCTCGGCCTCTCAGGCGCATGCCCCCCCGGTGTCGTCGGACCCAGTGTTGCTAGAGAGATTACACACTGAGCCGGCTGACTTTCTCCTCAGAAATATAGCATTGGTTTCCCAGACATTGGTTTCCCAGGTACGATATGGGAGGCCTTTAAGGTGTGGGTCATGGGGGAGATCATTTCCAATGCTTCCGGGATGTTACGGGAGACCAGAAAGGACCTTACAGAGGTTGAGGCTGAACTAAAAAGACTTGAGGACGAATATTCGCAAACACGCGATAGGGCACTATTGGGCTGTATTAAAGGGAATCTTTTGAAACTCCAGGAGCTGGCGGACCGGGAAGTCTGGCTGCTGTATCACCCTAAACAGGCCAGGAGGTACGGAGAGGCAGATAGGGTCGACATTTGGCACGTGTGATCCAGGGTGACCCGAGCACGCTGCACATTACAGGGATTCTCAGTGCTTCAGGTGATATTCTGAATTCCCCTGAGGCGGTGAATGCTGAATTTTGCGAGTTCAATAAAACGCTCTACTCAAACTCAGACAGTTGTTCCCCCGAGGAACTAGAGCGCTATCCTGACTCAGTTCCGCTCCCCAAGCTCAAAGAGGAGGCATATTAGGTATTAAATCTTCCTCCATCAAATCGCTCCCCTCCGGCAAGTCTCTCGGCCCTGATGGGCTCGGGATTGAATTATATAAGGAACTAAGTACAGTCCTGGCACCACATCTTCTTAGCACCTGGGAAGAACCTTTGCAATACGGCACACTCCCCCCATCTATGTCGGAAGCATGAATTACGGTTCTATTGAACCCAAACAGGCCCCCTGAAGAGATAGGATCCTACCGGCCGCTCTCCCTAATAAACTCGGAAACCAAAATCCTAGCTAAACTATTGGTGGCAAGATTACTCCCACAAATGCCGGACCTTGTTCATCCGGACCAATCTGTGTTCATCCCCGGCCGCACAACAGCATATAACTTGCGTAGACTCTTTGGTATTATATCACAAATGAAACCAACCTCACAATCCGTAGCCACCTCATTAGACGCCGAAAAGGTGTTTGATTCAGTGTCATGGCAATTTCTATTTTCGGTTCTTAGCCGTATGGGACTAGGTGAGTCTTTATTCAATGTGTCAAGCTTCTTTATTCTTCGCCGAAAGCTAGGGTCATGACAGGGTCCACAATATCCCCTATATTTTTACTCGCTCGAGGCAACCGCCAGGGATGCCCCCTGTCACTGATGCTATTTGGCCTTACTATAGAGCCCCTCGCGGCCTTGTTGCGCCTCCGTCACATACATCGAGGTCTTTGCATGACAGGCCCCACTCATATAATCTCTTTGTATGCGGACGACTCACTGCTATATATCAGAAACCCGGTAATAAACCTTCCCCCGATACTCGAAGAGGTAGGCAAATTCACAAAATGTTCAGGGTACCGTATTAACGAATCCAAGTCTGAACTATTACCATTGAATGAAGCCACGTCCCCTCCAGCAGATCTCCAAGGGTTCAGATGGACACAGGATAGAATGAAATACCTGGGTGTCGCTGTCTCACGACAGCAACAAATACTGCTGTCGGAGAACCACTGGAAATATTGACATACTCTCTCTGACAAACTGAAACTGTTGGCCAAGCTGCCGATGTCATTGTATGGCAGACTCTCCCTGCTGAAAATGGTTGCGGTCCCCAAATGACTTTACTATTTCATTAATATTCCTGTGTGGCCAGGGAGGGCTTTTTCCAATAAACTCTGGTCTCTGGCTATAGGCTTTTGCTGGGGGGCGGATACTCCACGCATGAAGTGGGAGGCGATGTCTAGACCGTACGAACAAGGAGGCTTGCAGGCACCTAATTTTGAACTTTACTATGAGGTAGTCCAGGCGCACTTTGCCAGTCAGTGGTATACACTACACACCCGCCCAATACACACAGACCTCGAAAGATATAGTGCTGGTTCGTACCACCATGAATGCCTGGTCCAGGTTATACAAGAGGTTACAGATCTCCGAGCCGTACGTGGGCTCTATCCCCTCGTGGCGATGCCCCAGACTTCCCCCCACATATGATAAAACCATAAGGGAGGGGTGGGATCCCATGGGAGAAATGACTTTGCGGGACCTCTTCCCTGAGGGTACTTATGCAACCATGTCAACTGTTATTGAAAGGCTGGGTGGTGGTCCCACATGAATGCTGCAATATTACAGAATTAGAGCGGCAGTTAGGTCAAAATGGTTATCATTCCCCAAGGAGTCTGCAGCGTGCCAGCCCCTGGAATTGGTTGTGGCGGCGGGTTACACGAGGGGGCTCATTTCCACACTATATAAGAAATGGCAGCATACGCAGGCGCCACCCAGCTAGGCCAGAGTGAGCTGGAAGGAGAAACTGGGTGCCCCTTTAGATGATGCCAGAGGGGCTCGCTGGTGCCGACTCAAGAAGGAGGTCTCATTAAACGCCAGACATCGCCTCATCCAATTTAAATTGCTCAACAGGTTGCACTACACCCCCGAGAAGGTGTCTAGATTTGCCCAATCGGTTAGCCCCAGCTGTTTCGAATGTTGTGCAGACATTGCAGACATGTATCATATGTTCTGGTCCTGCCCCTGTGTCGCCAGGTTTTTGGTGGAAGTGGCAGAAATTCGCAATAGTTGTACTAATGTCCCACCAGTGTTGACATTCCCTAATTATCTATTTGGGGATATTGGAAAGATATCAGTCAAGAAGAGATGATTGTTTAACTTAGGATGATTGATTGCGAAGAAATGTATTCTGTCAAAATGGAGGTCCAAGTCTGCGCCGAAGATTGGAATGTGGTTAAGGGAAATGACTCATGTTAGCATATGTGAAGAAACATATATTTTGCTGGTCACCCTGTCTTCCAGGCCTAAAAACATCTGGGAACCGTTCCAAGAATTCTTGCGAAAATCACTGAATAACACAGATTAAGTTTGATTTAACACATGGAAATAAACTGCACTATTGTGATATTGCTTAGGTAACAATGCCAATAGCAAAATGAAGTATGGACATGTTTAAACCTATGTCAACTGGATGTCTCTGACTGTTCAATGAATAAAGGTTTTTAAAAAAGAAGAAATAAACCAAACCAAACCATAATATTTACAGAATGAAATGGAAGCCTGAAATTAAGCTTAATGAATATATGCCGAACTGAGTAGAAAGTTGAAATTAAATACTCAACCGAAGGAAATCTTCAAAACAAGCATAACAAATATCCATTGAATATCGAGCTGAATGAAACTTTGCAATTAAGCTTATTAAATGTGAAATGGAGTAATACTTCAATGCGCAAAGCAGGGAACTGCCAAGGAGGAAATGCCCATGTGGAAGTTAGATACAGTTTAAGTGCAAGCGTGAAGGAGTGCCATAGAAAAGTGGGACATGAACAAAACCACTACAAAATTAACATTAAGAGTAAATGCAGTGGGGCAAGGCCAAGAGCTAACCAGGAGAAGCCAGAAAAGTGTGAAGCTGCATGTAAAGCCAGGATGCCAACAAAGAGCAGTTAAGTGAAAGTAGCTCTGCACACAGGAGCAGGTATAGAAGAACCTGTGTCGGCTGAAGAGCCTGGGATCCTGATTACGTGACCTGTGAGGGGTGGACTGTGTGGTCTGACAACTGTGCCTAGACCAGTGATCCCTGAGCCATAAGAATCAAAGACATTGATTCCAAGATGGCCGCCACCCTGTGAGGTCGCACAACCTCTTGAAAGGCTGAAACTAGCGCCTTCCAAGCACAAAAGACCTACAATCTGCCACTGATAAGGACACGTGAAGCACACTGAGCAGTGAAATGTAACAGGGCTGATACATGCACAGGACCAAGCCTGCACGTAGTCGGCAAAGCGGACAAACGAGAAGCCCAGCAGAGCCCGGAACGAAACTCCGATCTGAAACCGCAAACTGAAAAGAGCCGCCCGCCATCTCAGAGGATGGCGCGGGAGCAGGTGCAGCGTTGCGGGCTGCGGCGCGGCCCTCTGCACACCGGGCTCCCGAAACGAGGGCTCCCGAAACGAGGACAAGTCCCATCAACGGACCCATCAGCGGGACTCGGAGCAGAGGCAGGAGAATGGGGGACTGAGCGGAGCGGGCAGAAGCAGCAACACTGCGGCCCAGGGCTGTGGTCCCCCCCAGCAAATGGGATTGCTGCTCCCTGCCTCGGAGGAAGGGAGTCCTGTGAGATCGCGCCCCTCCCCCCCACGAGCCAAACTGCACGACCAGCAACGGAGCATCCACAAGGGACAGGAGGGCCGCCTCATGGCCATCAAACCCCACGCGCCCGCAAAGAAGAGCATAGCAGAGAAACAAACAACAGAGCCCCCCCCCCCTTGAGGAACCCTGCTTAAGGTATGACACAAGCAAAGGTGGACCACGCACTTTGGCTCTGAAGCCCATACACTATCTCATTAGAGAACAGATTGTGAAACCCACACAAATCCCCCACTTGAAAGATACCACTAATGAGCCCAGCCCCAACGGAACCTACGGGAACCCAGGCATAAGTCTTAAAGCGGGCTGACAGAACTGGAGGTACAGGAATTAAAAAAAAGGAGAACAGCTGAAGGCCCATGATGCAAGCAGGGTGACAAGGGCGGCTGAGGCCAACGCAACGGTACCAACAGTGGGCACGGGGAAGAGAGACAGCAAGCTCCTGAAGTAGCCATCCCCTACCCCAATTACCCAAGAAGATACTATTGAGAAAATAAAGCCCCACTGGGGCCCCCCGTATCAAGCTTCCAAGCCCACTGAATACTGCCATAAGAGAGTACACCCGGCTCCACAGTGGCCCAAGACTGATCCCCAAGGAGACCTACACTACAGGTGCACTCAGGGAAGAGCCCCAAACAACATCAAGTTTCCAGGACCCAGGCCCACAACTCACTCAAGCCGAGAAGAAAGTTACAGGGGCCGTAACCAATACCTACTGAGGGACAACCATCGAGGTTCCCCCCACTGACTGAAGGACCTGAGCTGAGGACACAGATACCAGGGATCAAAGCCAAGAACACTCCGCTGAGAACCAAATCTATCACCAAATCACGTGCAGGGCAACTGGAGCATGTTAGGCAGAAACCTGTGCAGTTCCCTTAGGGACCACTGCAAAAGGCTTAAGACTACAGGTGTTGGCAGTAAACCCAATTGTTAGCAGTCTGTACCACCCAGATTTACCTGGTAGATGTGGCTGAGCAGCCAGACTTCTCTCAAGAAGAGTTAGACAGTATATAGAGTAAGTATACAAGATAGGTACCAAAATACAGTAGCACAAGCAAACACTGACCAGAGCTTTGGTATCAAAGTATTTATAATTATTTATTTAAAGACACACTTAGAAACACTCCAGCACTATTATTGTATGCAAGTTCAAAACACAGTCACTATTAATATATATACAACCCTTATTCCTTATTAGACAAGTCTTAGTTAACACCACTTATTTTCAGACAGAGGTGAGCGCTTAACTAAAGATGGCACTCCAATAAGTTATCAAAAAAGGGAGGGAAAAAGCAAAAATTAGAAAAGCACACACACAATACTTTAGAAGCACCCAGCAAGGCAGGAAAGTCAAGGTCTACTTGTGAGCAAATAGTTCAGAGGCCAGGCTCCCTCTTAGAGAGAGTAGGATACCAATGCGCCCAAGATCACACAGTTTAAGAGGCTTCAAAAGTCTTGCAAAAAGGAATTAGTTCAGCTCAGAAAAGTTCAGTTAGCCAGCCTAGGGCCAACCCAAGTGGTAAGTTGAGGATTTAAGAGACACCCCACACAGACCGTTGCGAGGGAGGCCAGGCGGACACAGTACCTTGAAAGTGGGGAGAATCCTCCAGCGGGGGCAGTTGTTCCTGGCAGTGGGTGCAAGTCGCGGCGTCGTCCAGAGGAAGAGAAGGTCTCGACGTGGAGGAAAGCTGAAGGTCGTTGCACTGCCAGGGAAGAAACCAGCCGCGGAGTTCTCTGGTTAAAAGGTACTACCCTTTTATTGGCGGTAGTGGTAAAACGTGGTATCCCGGTTGCCGGGGTGCTTGGCAAAGGCAAGGCGGCCACGAGATAATCCGGGAAGGCGAAAAGGTGGGCAAACTGGTTATCCCCACCAGTCAAAGGAAGAAGACTCTTCGGGATGAAGATCTCCTCTGTCGTTGGAAGAAGTGGTGAGTCGGTTCAGCAGGGCTCCACCGGTGGTGTAGTCGTTGCAGGTCGGCTCAGCTTCTCCCTCTTCGGACTCTTTGGTCCTGTGGCGACGTCTGAAATCCCAGTCCCCAAAGCCCTGCTTTTATGCAGAAAACCCCCATCCATCAGTCCTAGCTGTCACTCAAACATGCTAAGTGGTGAGCCGGGCGGCTCACCACTGGGCCAATCACACAAGAGTGCGACTTGAGTTGCCGAGGCAACTCAGTCCAGGGTGCCTAAACCCCCCTCCCACACATCCTGTAGACCCAGACAGAGTGGCACCACTTTTGGAGGCTTCTGTGTAGAAGCCCGCCAAAAAGTGGAACAAAGGGCTCGACTTGGGTTGGAGTTACAGAGGTGAACACAAACGCCATTTTAAAACCGAGTCCTGGCAAAAAGACCCAACCAGGGAATAAATATTAAATAAATAACCCAGCGGTATCTTTAACATTGCACCAAAAAGTGGTGCGTTTAAAATGAATGGGAAAATCCCATAGTAAATATTCTTAAGGAATATTTCACGTGGTAACCACTGCCACCAGCCAGAAACTCGACGAGGGGGACTGCACAGTGCCCCCTCGAAAAACAGACCCAGGGGCAATCTAATTACCCTTACCAGTACTTCCACAATATGATGGTTTGTACTGGTTCTGTTCCCAATTTAAGACTAGTAAAGTCAATGGTGACTATACATGCCCTGGGAGACAGTAGTCAGTCCCAGGGTATGGAGTCTATGTTTGGGGGTCACTATGACACCCCTCTGTTACTGCACTGAGGGTGCTGTGTAACACACTTACCAAAAACCACATGAAACCCTATGGAGTAAAAGACCCCATAGCCCATAAAACACATTACAAAGTCAAATGATATCTCAAATCATGTCTAAGAGTGGGAGAAAAAGAGTCTCACTCTTAGCAGGAGAAAAAAATAAACCCCAAAAATCCAGTAAAGCTGCTGGGGGACTCACTAGGTTTGGGAAATTAGCCTTAACAGAGAATTCTCCCTAACAGAGCACCGCTGCAGACAGCTCAAATCGGAAGCACACCCAAGTGAGGAAACCACTAGACAAGAAGGTAGCAAAGAAAATACGGCAGCAGCCACGAATATGGCGCTCAATAATGAAGATCTGTAAGAATGCCTGAAAAGCATGGAATCCAGAATGATGGACTCCCTACAAACCCAACTGAGCACTAGAAGACTTGAGGTCCTCCCTGCAAAAGGTGAAGTAAGATATTACACAATTGGGGGACAGAGTGGACATCACAGAGGCAGGCCTCTCGGAGGTTGCCAAAGAGTCAAAACAAAACAGCATTCTCGTCAGGGCGACCCACAACTTAGAACTACAGGCAGAAGACCTGGAAAACAGGTCCCAAAGATCAAACATAAGGGTCAAAGGCCTGGGAGAAACAATCGAGGACAAGGACCTGAGAGAAACAATGCAACACCGCTTCAGCAGCCTTCTCACAGGCACACAACCATAAGAGGTGCTCATCGACAGGGTGCACAGAGTGGGACCCACGAAAGGAGATCCTGGAACAAGACTGAGGGACGTCCTACTAGCAATGACCTTGTATATAAAGAAAGAAGAGATCCTATGAGCAGCAAATTGTCACCATTAACAGAACACAAGTCCAATCATACCAAGACCTAGCCGTCTCTACTCTTCACAAGAAGAGGCTGATGCAGCGGTTAACTAAAGCGTTATCAGCCAAAGGAATCTCCTATAGATGGGCATACTGATACAGATGTGTTATTTATGTAGCACCTTAATCCGAAGCGCTTTACAGAGCACATATTTACATACAATATCAGCCAACCGAAATTGGTACTCGTTTATCGACCTCGGAAGGATGAAAGGCTGAGTTGGCCTTGCCAGGATTCGAACCTGTGACCTGCAGATCACACTCAGATTGCAGCAGTGAGAGCTCAACCCGCTGAGCTATCTTACCGGCTTACATTCATGTGGGAAAGACAAGCACCAGAAAATCTCCACATGCGAGAAGGGCATGGCCCTGCTAGAAATAGAGGAGGAGTTACACACCCGCACAAACAGGGGTGAGTCCCACAACCAGAATGGGGAAAGATCCAAACAATGGGAATGGTCGGCGCTCCCCAAAAGAAGGCGAGGCAGAGAAACCAACCTGAAGGGGCCCACATTGAAATGAGAACTGGAGGTGGAACACCATCCAAGACATTAGATGATTGGAATTAACAAAGAGACCTATGTGAAAGACCGAGAGACGAAGATGACCATCCCGAGCGAGCGGAGTGGGGTGAGACGGATACACCGGAATCGAACTTCAGGACATTCACATGTCCGGGCAGGGAAGAACTTGGGATACCTATGGGATCCAACGCCCTGGGAGGAACCCGGGGGAGGTACTAAGATAACTCGGTCCAACGAAACAGGGAAATAACAAGGGAGGGGAGGTAGGGGTGGGAGAGGGGTGAGGGGACGGTTGATATTAAGGTAAAGTTAAAGAGGAATGTATCACGGTATACTCTGCATGGTGGGAGGAAGCAGGACATTTATGATGGTAGGAGGCACAACGATTCCTTAAAGGAAATGAGGCAAGGGAGGGAAGGATGTCAGACTTGAATATTATAACCCTGAACGTACAGGGTCTGAACTCACCGGTGAAGAGGCGCTCCATCCTAACGAGACTAACAGAACTCCAAATGTCAGTAGCCTTCCTGCAGGAAACTTATCTACTCCAGATAGATGAAAAAAGAATGGCCCACAAAGCATTCCCTAAACAATAATATGCCTCCGGGGGGAAGAAACACAAAGGAGTGGCCATCCTTTTAGGGGCCAATGTGGCCTTTAAGAAAAGGGCTGTACACAGAGATGAGGAGGGCAGATACCTGCTCCTCAAGGCCACACTGGATGAACAAATATACACCCTAATTTCGATCTACGCCGCAAATGAGAAACAGGATATATACCTGGGGGAAATCCTAGAGAAACTAGGAGGGTGGTGTGAGTGTCAAATAGATTGGTGCAGACTTCAACTGCATGATGGACCCGACCCTTGATAAGACTCTCCTATCCACCGCTGCAGACGGCAGAAATAGACAAGCATTGGGTAAGCTCTTTCAGGAACTGGGGGTGGTAGAAACCTGGAGATTTCTCCAGAAGCAGAAGAGAGAATGTATCTACTATTCAGCAGCCCACAGGGGTTACTCGAGAATTGACATGATTTTGGTCTCAGCCACGTTGATTCCCCAAATACAGAAAGTGCAAATAGAAGCCAAATACCTCTCTGATCTCACGCCGGTTCTGATGCAGATAGTGCTGGGGAAACACACAGCTACAACCCATAGATACTGGAAACTGAATGGCATGACACTGAAAGATATCGCAATCAGGGCGCATATGGAGGAAACACTAAATAACCATTTCCAAGAAAATGACAACGGGTAAACAGTGTGGGGGTGATCTGGGATGCGGGAAAAGCGGTTATCAGGGGGAGTTCATATCACAAGCGTCAGCAAATATACGAGAAAGAGGGCTCCTCTGGAAGAAACTTGAAGCAGAATTACAGGAGGCCGAAACACGACACAAAGCTAGGCAATCCTTTAAAACATTGCAAATCCTCTGAAAAATAAGAGCCCAGCTGAGAGCCCACGTGGCGGACCGCACAGCACATGCCCTGCTTCGCACTAAACAATCCTATTACGCCCACGGGGGAAAAGCCAATAGATTCCTGGCAGCTAAACTGCACAAAGGACCCGCAATTACATAGCATGGCTTAGACACCACAAAGGGGAACTATGCACATCAAAGCAAGATAAACTAAACATGATGCAAAACTTCCACCAGGACCTCCTGCAAAGGGAGGACCTCCCCTGCAAAAACAAATACATTACATGTCGACGTTCTCCCTGCCCCATATTACAGAAGAAGACAATATCAAACTACAAGTCCCCATAACTGCACAAGAAATAAATGATGCCATATCACATCTACCCCCAAACAAGAACCCGGGACCGTACAGGTTGGGGAACGGATACTACAAGACATTCCGGAACCAACTCCTGGGACCACTGACTAAACTCTTCAATCACATCAGGAAAAACAGCACGGTCACACCAGACATGAGGAGATCGATTGCGGCGCTGATACTAAAACGAGGCAAGGTCCCCACGGACTGCACCAGCTATCGCCCGATATTACTGCTAAATTGCGATGCCAAACTGTACGCCAAAATCCTGGCAACAAGGTTAATGACAGTGCTGCCCAAAATAATCCACGAAGATCAAGCGGGTTTCATAATGGGTTGACACACCCAGAATAATGTCAGGCGAGCAGTAGATATTATCGACCTGAGAATCAGGACGGGCCAAAAATTCTCCATAGCAGCCCTAGACCCACACCGCGCCTTTGACAGCTTAGACAGGACATATTTGGAAATAGTCTTAAAGAAATTCAGCTGCAACCCCACCTTTATCAAAATGGTCCTTGGCAACTTCCAACTCGCTTCCGCAACCTTCATGGTCAATAAAAAAAAACACAGCAAAAATAAATATACAGAGAGGCACCCGACAGGGATGTCCACTCTCCCACCTAATATTTGCAATGGTGTTGGAGCCGATAACAGAAATTATTAGACAAGACCGGGAAATAGTTGCGGTGAATGGGGGAGAGGTAACACATAAAATAGCACTATATGCTGACGATATCCTACTGTTTCTTAGAGATAGCATTGGTTCACTCCCCAGGGCATTGGGAGCACTTCAGACCTTCACCGGAGTCTTAGGCTTCACGATAAACTTCACTAAATCCAAAGCCCTGAACATCACAGAGGAAGCAGGGGAAATAGAAATGTTGAGGGCACAGTACCCCCTAATCTGGGATCCCGAAGCAATAGATTATCTGGGAATACAACTAACCAAAGACTACATAAGTCTGTACAGAGCTAACATAATCCCCTTATGGAAACAACTAAAAGAAGACCTACACAGCTGGGACGCACAGGAACTATCATGGTTTGCACGCATCACAGCAATTAAAATGACACTATTGCCCCGGCTCCTCTATCTGGTAAGCTCCCTCCCAGTGGAGGTCCCCACCAAAATGATTAAGGCTCTACAGAAGGAGGTCTCCACCTTTGTGTGGTACGGGAAAAAACCCAGGTTACAAAAGAACATCCTGACCAGACTGCCCCTCTTGGGTGGACTCGGGGTCCCCGACATTGGAAGATATATATTAGCCGCGCAAGTGGCACCTATGATGAAGTGGATGGGAGAGGACACAATGAAAGGCTGGGTGGGCATCGAGCAAGGGGTACCACCATCCCCCTGGGAACATTACATGCACTACCCGCCCGGACCAGGGGAGCAGAGGGACACTTACTAGAAGCCATGCGGGTGTCACTGAAAGGCTGGAATAGAGCACTCTGAAGACGTCACATTTCACCGCGTCTGGGACCCTTCACCCCAATGGCACACAGTCAAGATTTTACCCCTGGGAGGAAGAAGTAGTTCTGGGACAACTGGGGACAAGCACAAACACTCCATTTAAAAGATTTCTACCAGGCAGGAAAACCCTCACATTTGAGGAATGCAAACAGAAATTCGGAGTTAGGGAGAAAGAATGATACACGTACATACAAGTCAGGCATTGGATATCTCAGAAAGAGGTTAGGAAGGCGGCCTCTAGAACCCCGATAGGGTTGGGACTGACTCTGCAAGAAAGAGATATGACAAGGGCACTATCCAAACTGTATACATTATTAGACAAAGCACAAGAAGGTGATCAACTTTCATACAAAGACAATTGGGAGAGGGAAAAAGAAATGGGGACAGATATGGAGGAGGGCACAAAAGACATCCACATGCACCGCAGTTAAAGAAACGGCTTACAAACTATGCTATAGGTGGTATCTGATCCCACACAGGCTACACAAAATGAACCCTTCCTACCCCCCACCTGTTGGAGATAATGTGGGGACAGAGGGGACTTATACCCGATGTGGTGGACCTGCCCCAAAGTGTAAATATTCTGGAAGCAAGTCCTGGGGCACATAAAATAAATCACAGGGAAACAACTCCCACTCATACCAAAAGTGGTATTGCTGGGACGGTGATGGAGGGAATTTACACAGCAACAGCAAATAATGCCTTTCTCGTCATGCAACTACTAATGGCGGCAAGGATGACCTTAGCCCAAGGGTGGAAAAACATACAAGGCTGTATAATAGCATGTTGGTGGGTAAAAATTTGGAATGTACTGGCCTTGGAAAAAGTGGGGGCACTGAGGGAAGGCAAATACCAGAAATTCCTGGCGACATGGGAACCATTCATAGAATTTGTCAAAGATAGGGAAGCCTAACATTACAAACCAATGCTACTGAGAATAATCTTGAATTAAAAACATGTGGGGCTGAAACCGAAAATAAGAAAGTAGCCACTTAAATCTAGGCCTTGAGAAGGAATACTTCACAGCCATTACTCAACCAAATAATGCAGAAACCAACTTATGTCATTTGGGGATAGGGTGGGAAGGGGAGCGGGGAGGTGGGAAGCACAAAGCTGGGGAAAGTTAAATGTGGAAGCTACCATGAAACTAATGTGTAGTAACTACGATTGTACTGTGAAAATGAAAATAAAGTTTTTGAAAAAAAAGAATTGAAGACATTAAAGAAAATTATTGCAAATCAACTTTTGGAGCAAAGCAAAAGAAGGGTCAACTGGACCTAGATTTGTGTTGAATTTTGAAAAGACTGAACCTGAAAAACAAGTTGCTAATCTTGGGGGAGGAAACCCTGAGAGTTGAAGAACTACAAATTCTGTCGTGAGGACGGACCCTCAAGACCTCTATGCTTTGAACTGTGTTACCTTGGAGTTGGGAAAGGTACCCCCAAAGATTGTAAGTAACTGTATTACCTTGAGCGTGAGAAGGTCATTTTGAGACTTTTGTTGAACTTTCTTGAACTTAGGAAGGGGAGCTGGAAAAGAAGCTATGCGCTGGAAGAAGTCCAGAACATTGTGTTGATCACCATTTCGTTAAATTTTGACATCCCTGCAAATTGTTTAGTTTTAGTTGTGAAGGCAAGCATAGGTTTTCGACACAGACAGACTTTGAAGTTTAACTCTTTCACTCAGATTTTCCTTAGTTTCATTCAGGTAGGGAAATCCCTCCTTACTATAGGGCAACCTAGGCCTTCTACTATCCTGGCATTTGAGTTAATAAATTACTTTATTTTGAATCTTGAATCTGTTGTCTGTGTCGTACTTCATGATGCCTTCACAGTGCCTAGATTCAGAAAAGACAGACACAGAGTCATGAGGGAAGAAGTGGACTCCCACCTCAATCAGATCATTTAAATGCATAAATCCTTTAATTAGTGTTTTGGGTACTACTACTCAGGTTTTTTTTATCATTACGGGAAACCGTAATCCTATAATAAGGAACATTTTGACATTATAAATTTGGAGCATTAGGCACCTGCTGATGTGGCACTATCAGTTTTCATTTTTATTTAATTCATTCAACACTTCAAAAAAGATGTTCCTTCTATCAGCATCACATTGTCTGAGTGTCCTGACATAAAGTGGATGTATTATTCCTTTTCTGTGTGGACAGATATTTAATTAGACATATGAAAGATAACATGTATGAAAATCTGAGCGTGAAAATTAAATTATAATTTATTTCTAACCAAATATTTTCTGTTAATCTTCTTACTTACTTTGAATTCTTTTAACTGCTGTAGATGGTTCTGTAATTGCCATTTCAATATCAGTTACCTCTTCTGTATGTTCTGGGGGCTCTGCAATAAACAGTTAGAATATTGACTTTTTGTTCTTTTATTGCATTTTTTTCTAGACTTCAGAGAGGTATTTGTATTAACTGTCATTTATATAGCGCTTTCGTCAAAGCACTTTACACAGAGAAATGGTACAAAACAATGAGAATGGTACATGAACAAATAGAACAGAATAGAATCGTTAGATGTCAGAAAGGCTGGAAAATAGATGGGGCCTCATTCAGAGTTTGCTGGTCTGACCTGCCAGGCGCAACTGCCCGGGAAAGCAGAGTAGTCACGGAAGCACTGACACCGCTAACAATGGTGCCGATGCTTCCGTGAACCCATTCCTGTGGAGTCCTGTGGAACTCCACACGAATGGAGACTTCACAAACCCGCCACCTGATATCCCAGGCTGCCGGGACTTGTAATGTCCCGGTGGCACCGAGATATCAGGCAGCGGATTCAGTGTTATGGGGACGGCAGCAGCCCGCTGGTAGTGCTATCCGGTTACCGCCGTCCTCATAATGAAGCCCATGGTCTTTCAAGTTTGTGTGGGAAATGTAGTAAGAGGGTAAAGAACGAACAGTAAAAGGGAGAGAATTCCAATGTTTAGATGACAAAAATAAAAATGAGCGGAAGCAAGAGAAAGTACTCAGGGGTTTAGGTATGGTGAGAATAATGCTGGACAAAGAACAAAGAGGGTGAGGGGGAGAGTAAAAGGTAATCAGGGAAGCAAGATATCATGAAGACATTTAAAGATGATGGAAAGAAAATGGAAGAGCAAATGGCAGTCAAAAAGCTGGATGAAAGCTCATCGAAGAGAAGAAGTGATGTGTGGGATGTTCTGACCCACGGGCTCTGCCCTGCAACATCACTGTGTGCTGCTTTCATCAAAAACAACAGAAGGGCCGGAAAAAACATGCTAAAAATCTCTGAGAAGTGCGCAGGAAAACCTGAAAAATAGGCCGCCAATCCATTTTGCCTATGTCAGTGGTAAAACAGGAGATCACACTACCAAAACCTATCATTGGGCTGCCCACAGAGTGGATTAGAACTGCTTGAAAAGGCAGTGCTGCATTGCCAGGAAAATCCAGAAGTGTTTTAAAATCCGTTTTTCCTTGGTGGTTGAAAGTGCAAAATCATGGTTCCCAAACAGCAGAGAAGATCCAACATCCTTGTGGGGTGTTCACCATCACCTTATTTAAGGAATCCCCATAAGCACAATGTCAGGAGAAACACCTTTCATCATAAAAAAATTCACATTCAAAAGCTGCTTGCATGGGAAAAATATGTCAGAAATGGGCGCAGTACCGGCGCTCGCCTGCGTCCTAGCTGTCATTACTTATAATGTCAGTTTAAAACTTGTGTCTTAAAATCAAATTGTAGAAAAGAAGAGACTTGCCAGCAAAAGCAATATGGGTTGCTACAATTCAATTTCTATGTTTTAAAAAGACTGGAATGAAGAGATCTATGTGTATATTTGTAGAAAATGTAAATTGTATTTTAGAAAAGAAACAGTGTTTTAAAAGTGAATTAATGTTAGCCACACTGGACTTCAAAGACATTCCACAGCTTCTCCTGAAACAAAGGAATCTTCCTCCTAATCTCTGCTCAGGAACTGGCATTGAGTTGTTAAGGGAAGTTGGAGCAGATTTTGGCCTGTTGCTCTGAGTAGGGACAAAAGGCTCCCTTGACTGAAAGGAAATGCAAATTTGGGCATCAACAGAAACCAACTGCCCAAGGAAGAGAGGCTCAGGTTGTTCTGGCCCAGCCAGACCTTGGGGGCGGAGCTAGACTGATATGTGTATCTGAAATTCCAAGGAAATATCTTTTTGGAAAAAGACTCATAGAAAACTGTGAACAATTTGGAAAAATCTGTATTTTATAGGTTGTTAATATGAAAATGCTGCTCACAGTTTGAAACTACTCTGAACCCTGTGCGATATTCACAGACCGGACTACTAAAATGTTGATATTGTAGCAATTGTGATCAAGCTAGGAATATGAAAGTTTACAGGATTATGCCCAGATGTCCTGCGCATGTATGTGGAAAAATGTGTACAGCTCTGACACTGGGTAACCAACTAAAAGTGCGAAAAACTGTCAGTTTTGAACCAAAACTCTCAAGAAGATGGGACTCGGACAGATACGTGCTTTATTAAATATGTGATGTGAGTATGTATTATTAGCAAGTTGGTGATATTGTAGATATCCTTTCTATGAAAAATAGTTTTTCTGTGTAGAAACAAAGGGGAGGTTTTTCCCTGGATTGTAAATTGCAGAATCACTATGACACTAGGTTTCCTTCGCAAATCAGGAGAGGGGGAATACTCTGACCAATCGGATTCCTAGAGGGTGGGCTTAGTATAATCAGACTATCCACCCCTTTGGGAAATACATAAATAGGGACTGTTTTAGGACCTAGGGACACACACACACATTAACCCATCAACTGATTTACTGGCAAAGCGCTCTGCAGGAGAACCCAGATCCAAGACTTCAGAACTCTGAAAGCAGAAGGCCCAATTCCAAAGTTGAACCTTTCTCAGCTTGGCCTTTAAAATCATGCAACCTGATTTCAACCCCAGACTTCCAAGGGGCACATCAAAAATTGAACAGCCTGGCTGTGCTGTTTTCTGCTTCTTGCCAAGAACTCTTGCCAGAACCCACAGATCCAAACCAGTAGAGCAGAGCTGAAACCAGATAGCTGTAAACTCCAGAACCAACCCGTCAGATCCAGTCCAGAGTGTCGTCCAGAGACCAGAGTACTGTGCTGAGTGCAGAACCGGGTGCCTGAATCCTGCCTGATGGGCTAGCAGAATTCCAGTCCAAAACCTTTGACCAGATCCTGACGGGCCTATTCCAAAACCATAGTTGTGAGTATTTAGCATAGAAACAAAATACAGTTATTGTTCCACCAATTGGATGCGCTGCTATTTCACAAAGGTAAGAACAAGCATGTTTGATGAGCAATTCCTAATGTCACAAATGCTAATGTCAGTATAGAAGAGTGCTTCTCGAAGGAGACTTGGATGAGTATTTTGTTTGCGTTCAATTACCAGAGAAATTTGCCTATTTGCGTTTAATTGCCAGAGAAATTTGCCAACACGTGTTTCGACCTCCACTGGTCTTTTTCAAGGCAAAGCTCTGTGTATTACAAATATATTATAATATCAAAAGATGAAATCATATACACACATGATACAGAGATTTGATAAATAAAAATTAAGGTACCAATAACCAAAAATATGGGATCATGGGCATAAGTCACAGGGTTAACATAAACCATAATGAAACATTTTTGTAACATAATATACATTACCAAGTCCCATTGTGCATAGAAAGGCAGGAACATGTCATCAAGAACAACAGTCCCATAAGGCACAAAAGAAAGAAAATAAGTACACGTTGAGCAACAGTATCAGCAGATGTGAAAGATTGTTTTGTTACATGTGATTAGAATGGTATCTATAGCATGTGCTCAGTTAGTGAAGCATGAGTCCAAGTGTAACACTGGCCCGAGCCCAGCGCCTCCGACTGTCGTATCACCTTCTGCACCCGTCAGCCAATTTATGTAGACATAAGTGAGCCATGTTAAGTCTTCGGGTGTGTGCTAATATCATTACTACCCCTAGGTGTACCAATGTCATCCAGGTTGTGCGGCGCGTTTTAACTGGTGTCATGCAGTAGGGTAATAAAAATTATGTGATAACCAATTACAGGCATATTTACCGAAGTGCTACCAAGGCATAATAAATGGTAGGTTACCTAAAGATAATTCCATCCACTGATCCTCTGAGCTGAATCAGTGTTGCAAACGGATCAAAAATCAAGATTCTGATATCCTGTGTGCTAAATAGAAAATAAAGATTCATTGTGCCCGTTTGCGTTCCATAAAAGTCATTTGAGACACATTCCAAAACCCAAATTCAAATGCAGCTAAACGTAACATTACCTGTACGCGTACTGTTGATTGTTTGCAGCAATACAATAGCTGTGTTAAGCCAGTCGATCACAATCGTAAACAGCTGGCCCATAAATGGCCTGGTCTAAAAAGCCAACATTAACATTAGGCGTACGTGTTAAAGAGTTCTATAATAATGAGTTGCAGCCACACACAACATACGTGCGCAGCTGCCTTACCCAAAATATTCTAACGTCGGTTGGTGCCGTTCGGAAAGCATCAATTCGCGTAGCGCTCGTCCAGAGACTGCTTATGTAAGTTAAGGAAAGCACCTAATGCGTGGATAGCGAGTCACGGATCACGTGCCATTGTTCGATCATGTGATCAAGAAAAGCTGAAACGCTGTTGGACAATCAGTATAAACCACAATACTGGCACGACCTGTCAATGTAAAGTCTTGGTACCAAAACAAATACAGCAAATCCGATACGAACCACAAGTATTGTGAAATATATTGGATCATCCATCCTAAGTGACAACGACGCAGTATTGGTAACAAAAAGTGTTCAAAAGTTAGGGAACAAGTGCGATTGAGTTGATACACATGATGCTATATGAAAGGAGTTGGAACCTGAACTTAAAATCTGCAGTTTGGCTGACGGAGTGAAACATTGAAAATATAGGTGTGAGAGGTTAACCATTTGCAAAATCATTGGCTGATTGGTGCAGTCCCGACAGTACAACAGGCGCCAGGCTCTACCAATGCCACACACATATAGCAGCTTGCTGCTAAACCTACCCCACAAAGGGGAAAGAACCAAATCTGTTGCGATATATGGAAACCACGTACAAATGCCCATTTACAGGAAGACATGTAATTCAGTGTCTTTGTTTAAACCTAAAGTTGTACACCGAAGTCAGCAAATGGTGCATGCTTCCAGTTGTCGTAAAAGTGCAAGGCAGTCACCCCCCCTCGGATGAGCCCTTGCTTGAATAAGACCAATGAACCTGATATCTCTCACATTGTCCATTTGGTGGTGTTCTTGCCAATTAATGGAAATGGGCAATTTCGAGTCTGCACTTTTGAAATGGGCAAAATGTTCTTTAATACGTGTCCGTAATTCCCTTATAGTGGAGCCCACATAAACTTTGCCACATATGCAGAGAATCCCATACACTACATAATTTGGTTTGCAATTGATAAAATCACGGATTTGAATAAAGAGCCCATTGTGGCAGGTGAAGGTATCAGAACATATTGTGAACTTGCAAAAGTTACCCGTACCACATTTAAAGAAACCTTTAGGTCCAGACAAAGCTGGAGCAACAAATGCATTTCAACAGGGCATGCACAGAGCAGGTAGCCACCCTGCAAAGCCACCTTGACAGAGAGAAAGAGGAGAGCAATAAATTGATCTTGAAAGACCTGGATACCCAGGCAGAATTTGATGAAGAGCGCCAGAAAGCTGGTGCGCTTCAAAGACAGAGGGACGACCTGGCGACACAGAGGCAGGCTCTTGCTCAGGAAAGGGACACCTTAGGCCAGGAAGTCTGTCACTTAAAAGAGAAAGTAGAAGAAAATCACCTGGCCCTTCAGGGACTGGGTGACCTCCAAAAAGAGCATGAAAGATTGTTAGAGCACACAAGGCGGGTGGAGGAGGCTCTAGCAAGGAAGGACCAGGCCAGTATGGACAGGACTCAGAAGGTAACCCTCCTCCAGCAAAGACTGGCCCAGTACTCAAAAACAACCCAGGAAGCAGAGAGAAAATGAGGCTTTCTGTGAGAACAATGACAGGCTCCACAGACAGGTAGTCATGCAAGAGAGATTGATAGAGACTAGTAAGGCCTTGATTAAGGAACAGAAAGCTCAGGTTCTTGCACGGCAACAGGGAGCAGGGGCTGAAAGAGATGAGGTTCACTGGGAAAGGGAAACACCTGAGCGTAACCTCAGGAACCCTAGTACCAGAGGCCTTCACCTCTTCCAATCTCTGGACTCTGCCACCCCCGTGTCCACTGGCGCACATGAGCCAAGGGCCACGGGGTTAGCAGTATTCAATCCAATCAGAAATATGGGGCTCATAGACCAGCACCTCCCAGGAATGGATCGGCGGGCATCTAGGTATGGGTACCCAAGTACTGTGAAATTTAGTGGGGAACTCCATGAGAGTAGGCCCACTAAGGGCATCCTGAAAACCTCTGCCCAGCTAGGACACTGAAGGGGGGTACTCATCAAATCCTGGGACCAAGGAGGAATCAGAAGACTCCTCTGAGCGCTGCAGGACACAGAAGACTAGGTCCCCACATTCTGCCAGCCATTCCCAGGCTCGCAGAATCCGCGAGAGCCTAGAAGACCAGACGGGCACCTCTGGGAGCAGTGCCTCTGAGTCAGAGGAGGAATGGACCAGGGTTACCCGAACCAAGAAGGCCAATAAGGCAAAAAAGGGCCTTGCTTAAGGACCCCTTAAAGCAGATCAAGACGATAAGGAGCATCATCACGCCTTATCATTAGAACGCTAAGTATTCTGTTTGGGAGCATTGAGGGCTCTTTGAGCAGATAATGGAAACTTTCCATTTGAATGACAGCCAAAGCTGTATTCAATATGTGAAATGATATGATATGATATGATATGATATGATGGACCTTCTCACCAGAATACTCCAGCTTCTTCGCAGGGCTGAAGGACCAAAATCATTCTAGATGGTTCACATATAGGGCGGCCATTTTGAAGCATTTTTCTGTGCACAGAAATCCTCAGGAGGCTCGCAAGGCAGCCTACAACTTGCAATGTGGGGAGGATCAGGCCCCACAAGAATTTGTGCAGGAATTAAATGCGTGCCTTTGTGCAGACCACCAGAAGCAAAGAATTTGTCGATACTTTTTTCCACGGTCTACCAAAGTACATCATGACCCAGCTAGTGAGAGATTTTCATGAGAAAAGATCACTGGACTGGGTCATTGAATAGGCCACTCGAATTTATGAGGTGCAAAAGCCCATAGAAAACAAAAATAATACAAAAAGCCCCAAAACAACCAACACCAGTGCTGCTGCTAAGGTGGCAGAGGTGAAGGTTGCCCCCATTTTAGATTTGGAGAATGTAAAGCAACAGCAAGGGTTGGGGGTAAACTCAACACCACTAGTCAATATAGAACACTACACCATTCCAATAGAGGTGGATAACAGCGACTTAAAGAGTATCACTCTAGACGCAGGCACCATTATTGGAATGGCGGTTGATGACCGACATTTTTCCATAGATTTAGGCAACGAACTGTTAGGACCAATCCCCAAGGACTGTTTTGACAGTGACAGTGATGACAACACAACACCAGACAGGATCTTTACCCGTCATGGGGGGAATTTCCTGGTGTACACTTTCTGCCCTTATGGTAAGGAAGATGTGACCTGTGACTTCAGGAGGGATGAGGTGATTTTCCAGGTCCATGAGGGCTGCCTTCCCCACCTGAAGCCACCAGTCCAAATCAGCACTTTGACCAGGGACTTCTCCACCCAGCTGGAGGAAGCCGCTGAGACAGCAAAACCAGATGTCTTTCCAGGCTTCAGGCAAATGGTTGAAGAGAGAGTCAACCTAGCTGATGCCTGTGAGACTCTGGAGCAAAAGCAAAAATTGAAACAAGTTTTCTTGGATTTTCAAGATCTCTTTGCGGTGGACTCATATGACTGTGGTCGCACCGACATCCACACAACAACAATTCCCATGGACCCTGGCATGACTCCAGTGTTTGGTAAGCAATATCGCTTGCCTCTCGCATCAATGGAGTCCTTTACTGAAATAATGAAGAACCTTGAGTCCCGTGGGATAATCCGTCCAGTCCACAGCACCTTCAATAATCCGGTGCTGGGGATATTGAAGCCAAACGGCCAGTGGAGACTCTGTGCCGACCTTAGGGAGCTCAACAAACGGGTCCATACTTCCTGATGGCCTCCTCCCTACATTAACCAAGGGCTGGCCCAGATCCAGGGGCCACAGGTATTCACGTCAATAGACCTGACCAATGGATACTGGACTGTACCTGTCAGTAGGGAGGACCAATACAAGCTGGCTTTTACCTTTGGGGGCCAGCAGTACACATGGACCTGGACTCCCTTCGGATACCTCAACTCCGGCAATGAGTTCAACATTTTTCTACATACGGCCATGCCCGACCTGGGTGAGAGGGGTAACCTGGCCTATGTAGATGATGTTCTCATCAAAATCTCAACTGTGGAGGAACACATAGCAGAGATCCATTATGTTCTGACACAGTTGAGGGCCGCCGGAGCAAAACCTTCCTTTCAAAAGGCACAGTGGTGTAGAACCTGTGTCAACTTCTTGGGGCATGAGATTACTCCTCAGGGTCTCTGTCCCCAGGAAAAGAAAGTGGAAGCACTCCAGAAATTGAAAGACCCCACAACTCTGCGGGAACTAAGGAGCCTCCTTGGACTGACTAATTACAGTAGAAAGTTCATTGAGGACTATGCAGAGATCACAAGACCCCTGATCCATCTTTTGAAGGGGGGGGTCAAGTGGGAGTGGGGTCCAGAACAAGCCGAGGCAGTAGGACAACTCAAAAGAAGCCTCTCACAAGCACCTTGTCAAGCTTACCCTGTCAAAAACAAGGAGTTCTTCTTGGAGACAGGGTTCTCTAATACATGCTTGACTGCAGTATTATACCAAAAGCATGACGAGGTCAATAAAGTAATCTCCTATGCGAGTAAAACTTTATCCTCTGTGGAGGAAAAATTCAACGATTGTGAGAAGGCACTCCTGGCAACGGTGTGGGCATTGAAGAATTACCACCCATTTATCCAGGGGGGGGAACACATCATAGTGGAGACTCCACACCAGCGTTTGCAATATCTGCAAAGTGACAGAATCCGGGCCGGAAATGCGAGTAATTCCCAAATTACTTCCTGGATTCTGTCAATGCAAGGCTTTCCTGTGGAGGTCAGATATGGCCAAAACAAGAAGAGTCCCATCGCGCAAGGTCTGGCTGACTTGCATGATTGTGCCAGAGAAAACTGTCTCGAGGACGAGAGTCTAAAAATCAAGGACAACATGGAGGCATACCTCAATTCCCCACACAAAGTCTTTGAAGAAGACAAGTGTGAGGGAATGCCCACTGTCTATGTGGATGGATGCTCTTACCATGTTGACAACAACAGGGAAAAAGAACTGGAGGCCGGCGTAGGGAATGCATGCATGAATGAGACCCCAGAACCTTCCGCTGGGTACAAGATTGGTCCCCGAAGTAGTCAAGTGGCAGAGTAGTTGGTGGCTGTGTATCAAGCCATCCTCACTGCTGTCCAACATCAACTCAACAAACTGGTCATAATCACAGATTTGGATTATGTACGGAACGGGTTCATGGAGCACCTGGTTAACTGGAAAACCAGAGGCATGTTATGTGCTAATAATAAACCCTTGAAACATGGGAAATTAATTCAAAATATTGATGATCTGGTCACCTAGAAGGGGATGACCATCTACTGGAAAAAGATCAAGGGTCATTCTAAAGTCGAGGGACCAGACAAAACTGGAAATGACTTAGCTGATCAGCTGGCTAAAACCGGAGCCATCCAAGGGGATCTAATTGAGATCGAGTCCCTGTTGGGGGAAATCCAGGTCGCTGCTATCACTATGTCCCAGACAAATGCTCACAATGAACTCTCAACTTCACAATGGAGTAAGGAGACCCCAGATGCTGATTTGATTACGGCTCAAAAAGGGGATCCAATAATTGGTAAGTTGTATCAACACATTGAGGACCCTGAGAACTTTCCCCTGACGGATACTGATTACATAGGGAAAGAGGACCTCAGAGTGTTGATAAAATGTCCAAAAATGTTACGAATCCAAGACGGTTTGTTGGTAAGGAGATCCCTATCTGGCCATGATCAGTGGGTGGTCCCTACCTCATTCCGAAGCCTGATGTTAAGTCACGCCCATGATGCGGCCACTGCCGGTCATAGGGGGTTTCATACAACACTTGAAATCTTAAGAGAGGTTGCATACTGGCCACACATGTGGCAGGACCTCGACCAATACCTGAAAGGGTGTCTTGTGTATGCACAATTTCAACCAACATCCCTCACACACCGTGCGCCTCTCCAAAAGAGTGGGATGACACTGCCTTGGTCAGATTTACAAGTTGACTATATCGGGCCCGTGATTCGCTCCTCTAGAGGAACAAGTACATGTTGACCGTGACATGCTTGTTTACTAAGTGGGTGGAATGTCTCCCGGCCCCAAACTGCAAGGCAGAAACAGCAGCTGCCCTGATGATCAACCACATCTTCTTGCGTTTTGGACTACCCCAAAGGATCGAGTCAGACCGAGGTAGCCACTTCACTAGCAAAGTAATGACAAAGGTGTGGGAGATACTTGGGGTCAAAAGGAAGCTACACATTGCTTACCGGCCAGCCTCTAGTGGTGCAGTAGAGAAATATTTGTGAGCATATTAAAAAGGTTTGTGGCAGATTCTGGGCCAAGTTGGGATATTCGATTACCTCTTGGCCATCAGATCTACCCCTTCATCTACAACTAAAATGTCACAGTTTGAGCTGATGCCTGGACGCAGGATGGTGCTTCCCCAGCATCTGCTCTACAGAACCCAAGAGCAGACATTGATCAATGCTTTCACAACTCATAAGTATGTTGAGAATCTAAGAAAACACCTTCAACATGCTTTTGCCTATGCTCAGCAAAATCTAGAAAGATCTGCAGACAGCATGAAGACCCACTATGACTTAAAGACTACCAGAAAAGAATACAATGTAGGAGACCAGGTCTACTTATACAATTTCCAAAGGAACCAGGCCAAACAGTGCAACATTTTTGCCTAGCTGGAGGGGTCCTTTTGAAATTGTAGACAAAATCTCACCAGTCGCCTACAAAATCTGCATCCCCAAAGGCAGTTTGGCAGAGGAGGAAAATAAGTGGGTCCATATTAACTTACTAAAGTGTTGCCATCCTAGGCACTCTCTGCAGCAACTGGAGGAGTCTTTGGGAACCCCAGAGGGGGTCACCCCAGCTCCCTAGAACTCTAACTATAAAATATTCCATATATAGTTGATAACTTACAAATATAAAAATGTGTCCTGATTTGTCAAAATGTATGTGTCCGCCCCACTACATTAATAGTGTTGGGGAAATGTCTACAAATATGTTTTTGCTTTGTCATCCTAGAATTGGAAACCATGGAAACCAAAAAACCAAGGAGGACCACCAGGGACCGGGAGGAAAGATCCAAGGGGCCCGGAGTATCGCTCCATACTCACATCAGGACTGGGCGAGGAGAACTGGTCGATCCACCCCTGATGGAGGAAAAGATGATGAACTTTGCCATTTTTGGAACCAAAAGCAAAGAGACTGACCATCCCAGTCTTGTGACTTCCCATTGATCGACGATCAACGCCAAATCACAAGGGGGGGCTTGTGGGATGTTCTGACCCACGGGCTCTGCCCTGCAACATCACTGTGTGCTGCTTTTATCAAAAACAACAGAAGGGCCGCCAAAAAGCACGCTAAAAATCTCTGAGAAGTGCGCAGGAAAACCTGAAAAATAGGCAGCCAATCCATTTTGCATATGTCAGTGGTAAAACAGGAGACCACACTGCCAAAACCTATCATTGGGCTGCCCACAGAGTCGAATAGAACTGCTTGAAAAGGCAGTGCTGCATTGCCAGGAAAATCCAGAAGTGTTTTAAAATGCGTTTTTCCTTGGTGGTTGAAAGTACAAAATTATGGTTCCCAAACAGCAGAGAAGATCCAACATCCTTGTGGGGTGTCCACCATCACCTTATTTAAGGAATCCCCATAAGCACAATGTCAGGAGAAACACCGTTCATCATAAAAAAAATCCACATTCAAAAGGTGCTTGCATGGGAAAAATATGTCAGAAATGGGCACAGTACAGTTGCTCGCCTGTGTCCTAGCTGTCATTACTTATACTGTCAGTTTAAAACTTGTGTCTTAAAATCAAATTGCAGAAAAGAAGAGACTTGCCAGCAAAAGCAATATGGGTTGCTACTATTCAATTTCTATGTTTTAAAAAGACTGGAATGAAGAGATCTATGTGTACATTTGTAGAAAATGTAAATTGTATTTTAGAAAGGACCATTTTAAACCGTGTTTTAAACGTGAATTCATGTCAGCCACACTGGACTTCAAAGACATTCCACAGCTTCTCCCCAAAGAAAGGAATCTTCCTCCTGCTCTCGGCTCAGGAACTGGCATTGAGTTGTTAAGGGAAGTGGGAGGAGATTTTGGCCTGTTGCTCTGAGTAGGGACAAAAGGCTCCCTTGACTGAAAGGAAATGCAAATTCGGGCGTCAACAGAAACCAACTGCCCAAGGAAGAGAGGCTCAGGTTGCTCTGGCCCAGCCAAACCTTGGAGGCAGAGCTAGACTGATATGTGTATCTGAAATTCCAAGGAAATATCTTTTTGGAAAAAGACTCATAGAAACAATTTGGAAACATCTGTATTTTATAGGTTGTTAATATGAAAATGCTGCTCACAGTTTGAAACTACTCTGAATCCTGTGCGATATTCAGAGATTGGACTACTAAAATGTTGATATTGTAGCAATTGTGATCATGCTAGGAATATGAAAGTTTACAGGATTATGCCCAGATGTCAAGCGCATGTATGTGGAAAAATGTGTACAGATCTGACACTGGGTAACCAACCAAAAGCACGAAAAACTGTCAGTTTTGAACAGAAACTCTCAAGAAGATGGGACTCAGACGGATACGTGCTTTATTAAATATGTGATTTGAATATATATTATTAGCAAGTTGGTGAAATTGTAGATATGCTTTCTATGAAAATAGATTTTCTGTGTAGAAACAAAGGGGAGGTTTTTCCCTGGATTGTAAATTGCAGCATCACTATGACACTAGGTTTCCTTCTCAAATCAGGAGAGGGGGAATACTCTGACCAATCTGATTCCTAGAGGGTGGGCTTAGTATAATCAGCCTATCCACCCCTTTGGGAAATACATAAATTGGAACTGTTTTAGGACCTAGGGACACACACACATCCACCCATCAACTGATTTACTGGCAAAGCGCTCTGCAGGAGAACCCAGATCCAAGACTTCAGAACTCTGAAAGCAGAAGGCCCAATTCCAAAGCTGAACCTTTCTCAGCTTGGCCTTTAAAATCTTGCAACCTGATTTTAACCCCAGACTTCCAAGGGGCACATCGAAAATTGAACCGCCTGGCTGTGCTGTTTTCTGCTTCTTGCCAAGAACTCTTGCCAGAACCCACAGATCCAAACCAGTAGAGCAGAGCTGAAACCAGATAGCTGTAAACTCCAGAACCAACCCGTCTCCCGAAATCCAGTCCAGAATGCCGTGCAGAGACCAGAGTGCCATGCTGAGTGCAGAACCGGGTGCCTGAATCCTGTCTGGTGGGCTAGCAGAATTCCAGTCCAAAACCTTTGACCAGATCCTGACGGGCCTATTCCAAAACCATAGTTGTGAGTATTTAGCATACAATTGTCCATAGCCAATCTCTTATCCTTAAGTAATCCCATCCAACCCATTCCAACATATCCAGAACTGTATTGTAGAATCTCTTTTGTCTGTTCTGAATCTTTCCCTCATCCATATAGTCCTTTGTTAAGTGTAGTGATAATATCATCTTTGGGCTAATATATTTTGCTGAAGAAAGACAAGTGTCTTGGTGGGCAAAAGTCAGAGCGGAGGCTCCCTGTTCTGGTGGCTGTACCATTGGGTATCTTGCATCTTCATATTCTCCTTCGTGCCGAGAAAATTATTGTTTGTAATATTCAAAAGCACATCTTTCATTTGAAAACATTGACTCTTTCTGAAAAAAATCGACCTCTACTAAAACCTTCAGAACTTCTGAACCGTACATGCTAAAAACAAAATGTAAGTGTCAAATTGAAGCTAACATCCTCAGCTGCTTTCAAACCACATTCCAACTCCTTGTAGTTTTTCTCTAATCGCGTTTCTCGCGTGCTGAAAAGTTTGCTGTGAATCTGCATTTGGCTCAATTTCATTACATGTAAAATAGCTATTTCTTGCATTCAACCTCAGAATTCAGTTTCCAATCTGCTAGTTATCCAACCATCACTGCTAGTGTTTACCTGAAGCTATCCAAAGCGGCTCCCACTGGTTCTGAATCCATTTTAGAGAATTAAATCAATTTTTAATATTTTACCATTCATTCAAAACCACATTCAAAAGCATTTGACCTGTTTTGAAATCATTCCTGTTTCTCTCTAAGCTTGCTGGGGGAATTGGGATTGAAACTGCATTTGTTGAGTGTGTATATTCCAGAAACCGGTTTTCTCTCCTTCCATCTCTATATTGCATATGAGGGGGGATTGAGTAGTATCAGGGGGAAAGATTACATTGCATTTGATTGAACACACAAAAGTATTATTTCTGTGCTGCATTAATTTCCTATCATTGCATTTGACTGAACCCACACAAAGTTTTATTCTATGCTACATTATTCTTCTCCTATTGATTAGAATCAATAGGAGAAGCGCTGAGCCGAGTTGCGGTAACGCTATTTGCGTTGGCAGTATCCAGTGAATTTACTGCCGGGATACCTCCAAACTTCTGATGAGGCCCAATGTATTAGCAAGAACCCTCTCAATGCTGTAACAAAGGAAGGAGGGGGATGGGCAAGGGACCATGGTTGTTTGCTTTCCTTTTTCTTCTTTAAGTTACTTGTATCATCACAAATTTATTTTTATTAAAATGTGTTTTTGAAAGCACACCTTTGGTTAACTCAAAATAGAGTGCTCAGCCTACGAAAGATATGGGACGTGGGGTGGAGCTGGTGCAGGCTGGAGATGCTTTGATTCAGAAGATTGCAATTGCGTGTCTTAGAAAACAGATTGGAGTAAGATGAGTAATTGTGGGGAGGGAGGAGAAAGATGAACCCCCTTCAGATGTTCTTGATTGTTTGAAAACTGTGTTTGCTCAGCATTCTGGCATAAATAAACCTGCCAAGATGACATAAGAGAATGTAGAATCAGCCTTTGAGCAGGTTTGCTGCCAAAGATGCAGGAACAATTTAAGACTTGGGATTGGTGGCAGACTAAGCCCCTCTCAAAGTGTATTGCCACGGCAAATCCATGTGCTCTATATCAAGGACAAAGTAAAGATAACAATGAATGTAAGCAGAGGACTGTTCAATTGTAGAATTTGCAGCAGCAGGTGCAAGGGCGGGCAGTTTTTATATATGCTATAGGAGGAAACCCGGTAAATGCTGCAAGCACAAATGGATGACACAGAGGAAGGAGTAGGTGTTATGGAGCTGGTGCCCCTGGTCTCCAAGATAATGGGAATTGTTAGACCCCCTCACGGGGTCTCTTCAGGCCCATTCAATAACTACACAGGAGCCATTGTGTGCTTCCAACTTTCCCTTTATTCCTCCATGTCGTTACTGGCTTCCCTCTTCCCTCGCCCCTCCCTTTCCTCCTGCTTCCCGCTCCCTCCCATAGTCTTGAACTCCCCTCTTAAAGGGGCTCTGTCCCTTTCCCCCTTGCTTTACATGAGACTTCCAAGGTTACATTTGCTCGATGAGCCATTGGGGTCTCTTTGTGGTTCTATGGGGCCTGCTTGGTTGCTCATGGGTCTCCTCTGCACTCTCTCATTGCGGCGTTTCATGAGTCTCCTCTCTCTCTTTTCCCTCCATCTCGATCACCTCCCTTTTCGTTGGTTCATGCTCTTCAAAGTATAGCTCGTGGAGGAGGGATTCATTTAGCGTCATTTTGCCGTAGTTCCTTGTCGTACTTGTCACTTGTTCTTTGTCCCCTGACGCTAGGATGGGATCTGCGCTGTTCGTCTGTCCTTTGGCTTTGCTTGTCTCTCCAGCATCTTGCTCGGGCACATGGTCCTTCTTGTGGGTTACTTTGAATGACCTATAGTGGACGCTGATGAGTGCGTGCTGTAGTGCTGTCTGGTTACTGAGACGGCTGTGTCCTCTGGCGAGACTCGGTATCATGCGGATGGTGTCCGGCACTCTGCGTTCTACTTGGGTTAGGTCACGTTGTGACCGTCTTTTAGGCTGCTTTGTCTGTGCCATCCTCCGTTGGACGGCATGGTCTTGGGGTTTGTCTAGGGGGTATTCTTCTGCCCTTGTCTGGTACTGTTGCATTGTTCTGACTTTTTCTGTGACTTCCATTTCCCCCCCCGTCCGATATTTCAAAGGGTACTGGGCGGTTGTGAAGCTCATAGTCGTCTCGCAGGACGGGTGGCATTCGCGTGCCAAGTGTCGGTCTGTCCCCTTTGTGGTGGGCTAGCTCAGGGTAGAGGGGGTGTGCATGCCCGAGAACTCTGGGTGGGCTGGTGTTCATGTCCTTGATGTCTTTCGTGATGTCTAACCGTGCTCTAGGTGTACTCGGGTGTCTTGCCTGGGGTGTGGGTTGGCATGCCGAGCTTGTGGGTGGTCCTGTTCTGCACATTCTCTGAAGATGACCTTCCTGGCCACAGCACCAGCATGTTCGACCAAAGGCTGGGTATGGTTGTCTGTGGGTGTGTTTCCACCCTCGCCCGTGGCATTGGTCTTTGCTCGGGCTTTCTTGCCGGTGTCTTCTCAGTTTCCTCCTTCTCCAGGGTCGAGTGGGCTCAGAGTATTGCGGTTGCTCTTCCGTGAGGGCCGGGATGGCGTTGCGTTCACCTTTCCTGTCAATGGCAGCTGCCTGTGCGTCAACTGTCTCGTATGTTTTTGCCATATTGAGTATTTTCACTAGGGGTAGGGGCTTTATGAGAAGGTGTTTTCTGAACGTCGACGAGGTGCACCCTTCTATGATCCTTAGTCTTATAGCATCTTCATCATTGAAGTTGGCGAAGTCGCAGTCTCCTATCCTCAGCTGGAGACGTATGACGAACTCTCCAATCGATTCGTGTGGACGCTCCCTGTGTTGGTTGAATGCAAGTCATTCGTAGTCTTTGTTGGATCCTACTATGAGTTTGTCGTTGATTGCATCGAGGAGACGTTAGTACGTGTTTTTGTATGTAGCTGGGATTGTCTTGATGATGTCCTTTACCCCTTTTCCTACCAAGTTCCTAAATATGCTGAGTTTGTTTGGCGGGTCTTTGTTCCCAATTGCACCTAGAAAGTCTTCAAACTCTTCGACCCATTCTTCCCATCTTGTTCCTTGGTCGTGGTGCGGGTTCAAGGCGAATGGGTCGGGCCTTCTCATGGCGGCAGCATGTGATGTGGGGCTGGCATTGATAATGTGGGCTGTCCCTGTATCCGCCGCTGCCTGTGCTGGGTCCGTCATGATTGTACCTTGTCGGTAGGTGAGGCGTGGCTACTCTGTTGGTGCTGGTAGTGGTGTTCAGACGGTTATGTTGTGGGCCCTTTCGGTGTCCCCTGTTTGGTGTCCTCTTGTGGGGTTTCCGTGGCAAGCGTGGCTTTGTTGGGGTGGCACCTCTCCTTTGGGTTGTTTGGTGGTGGCGGGTGGGGCACCGTTACTCTGATGGAGTTCAGGCGGTTGTGTGCGTGCTGAAGTGGGTTGAGCACTTATCGTTTCCCCAACTTGGTGGTTTCATCCTGGGGTCACGTGACAGGCGTGGCTGTGTGCTCCCTTTTATTTGCGGTCTGGAGGTGGGAGGTAGGTCTTGGGGCATTGATGTTGGGTTACCTCGTGGACGTGTGCAGGTAGTTGCACTGACAGGGTGGCGTGGGTGCCACCAATTTGTTGTACTTCCCACTAACCTTTTTGCTGGTTGGTTCTTGTCATGGCGCAGTCCTGATGCAATGGGTGATCATTCACTTGTGTGTGGGTACCCCCCTCGCTTGGGGTCGGGGTAGCTTCTTCAGATACTGGTTGGGCTGGCTGAGGGTGTTGGTATCGTCCTACGGGCTGTTCGTTATGTCCGTGGGCTTCCCACCCATGTTTTTCCTTCGGGCTTTATGCACTGGCTGGGCAGGGAGCGCCTTGAAGGCCTGCAGGCTGTCGAGTGGTTTCTCCGCCCTGGCCCTAGTTCATGTGGGGTCAGGTAGGTGGGCGCTGCTTACCCCTTTTGTCCACTGTGCTGTGGGTGGGGTTTGGCGGCGGTGTTCTATTGTGGGGTTTGTGTCTGCTCCAACTCTTAGTCAATCCTCTTTTCCAAGGGGTGTTGATGGGCCAGTGTTTATAAAATACCCTTCCTTGTGGGCTAGCTGATAGTCCTCACTTTTAGTTGTTTCTTATTGTAGGTGTGTCACATGCACTGCTGTGCTGGCGGCGTGTTTTCTTTCCTTACTAGTCATTTCCACCTGCTGGTTGGATAGAGTAGGGCTTCTTCTTTGCCATTGATTCTCTTGCATATCTTTCTCAATGTCACTTAATGGGAGGGTTGTTTCTTGACCTCTGATCCCTTCGCTTATTATCTTATTTGGGTGTCACTTTTGTGGGAGACGCGGGGCTAATGCTACTGGGCCCTGTGTTTTGACCTTTATTTTCACTCCTTTGTTTTTTTTCCCAATGTCACGTTGTGGGAGACGCTGGGTTTTCTCAATCTGTGGCTTGTTTTCTTCCCGGCCCATTCAGACCTCCTTACTTGACGGCGGAGGCGTCCGCAGCGGTCCGTTCTCTTCTCCTTCCCGCGGGTGGGCAGGATGTAGCAGCCAGGCAGTCGGGCCTGCTGTGCAGTGTCGGGAGCAGCGGCCTGCGGTCTGGTCTGGTCGGGCAGCCCTGCGGCTGCTGTTCTGTCTCTACAGGGAGGCGCATGGGCCTCCCAGACGGTATTGGGCACAAGGGCCCGCGAGGTCACTCTTCGAGCGTTGCAGGGCGCTCGAGCCTGCTCTGGTCTATGGGCACGCAGGCCCTTTTCAGCTGCAGGGCACACAGGCCCCCCTGATCATCTGGGCACACGGGCCCCCTTTTCCTCTGCAGGGCACACGGGCCCGCCTTGTCAGCTGGGCTCACGGGCCCCCTTTTCCTCTGCAGGGCACACGGGCCCACCTTGTCAGCTGGGCACACAGGCCCCCTTTTACTCTGCAGGGCACACGGGCCCCCCTGATCATCTAGGCACACGGACCCCCGTTGCTGCTGGACACACGGGCCCCTGTTACTGCTGGGTGCACGGGCCCTCCATTATTGCTGGGCACCCAGGCCCTTCTGCCTCCCGCATAGGGTGTCTCCTTTACCATTTTCTCCACGGCGCGGGACGTTTCCCTTCATCACCAGTTGTTAGACCCCCTCATGGGGTCTCTTCAGGCCCATTCAATAACTACACAGGAGCCATTGTGTGCTTCCAACCTTCCCTTTATTCCACCATGTTGTTACTGGCTTCCCTCTTCCCCGCCCCTCCCTTTCCTCCTGCTTCCCGCTCCCTCCCATAGTCTTGAGCTCCCCTCTTAAAGGGGCTCTATCTCTTTTCCCTTACAACAGGAATACATTTTTGTTAAGCAATACATTATGTCACTATTGCAAACAGGAGGGGCACTCCCAAATCGGCATCAGCTGATCACACCAGAGGAGGCGCAATTAAGGTGCACCATTTATTGTACTCCAGCCAAAGTGTACATAGACATTCCGTTGGAGCATGAAGATGAAATAATATAATTGTTACAGACAGCTTGGCTATGAGTGGAAGAGGAGGATAGATGAGGAATTCAGACAAAAGTATTTGTAGCAGGTGGTCCGCTCGCGAACCCGAGCAAGATGACCGTAGGCTGATGTGGCTCCTGTACCGACAAACTTTGCTGCCTTATATTTCCTTGCTTCGGTGTGCAGAGAACCCCTGAATGTGCTCTGAATCGATGCATCATGCAGTGGTGCGCTCATGGACCCGCAGCCTCTGCAATGGATCCCTGCTCGCTGAAGAATTATTGTGTACACGGTTGAGCGGCCTGCCGATGACCTACGCTCCTCACCGACAACGGCTCGGCCCATAATGCATCTTCCCAATCACATGCAGACTTGCTATGCTGCTGCATACCTGCACCAGACAGCAGCCCCTGCTACATGTCTCGCCTGATCGGACGTCTGCCAGGAGAAGCAGCTCTACGGTGGAGGGAGATCGCCGTGGGAGTGCCGCCTGTGACAGAGAGCGGGCCCACCAGCTTGTCATGTAATGGTGCAACACTGCATTTATAATGCCCACGGAGGCTCCCGCCACTCCGGCCCTCCCAGACTGGATCTGCTCGGCCATGACGATTGCCTGAGCTCATGTCAATTGGAACGCGGTGAGTACGCAGTGCGCTGGTGGAGCTTGCAGGCTTAATCACTACCAGGTCTGCTCTGTGCTTGTGGATGTCCACAGTGGCCAGCAGGGATACTTTGGGGGATGGACTCTGCTCAGCTTGCCGACATCGGCTGCTCCCCTGAGCGGATGGCTTGTTAGCCTGCAGGGCCCCACTGCGAGGCCCCAGTGTCTCCTGGATCTGTCTGCTGGGGCATGTCTCGGCTACCTGGCTAAGTAGAACTGTATAGCGAAGCAGATGTCGCTTGATAAAGTGGACCTTTAATTTAACGCAGCCACGAGGGGATGAGTGCAGCCTTTATGTGCAAACCCCCGACGGATGGTACGACAGATGAAGCATCTTTATTCATTTTTTTAATTTGTTTATTGGTATTCATAGAACGTTAAAACATATACAGTAGTGATGTTACCCGCACAATACATTGCTTGATCTTAACACATCATCTTTCAATCATGAGTACATCCCATCAGTTTATCTGTGATGTATCAATCAAATTCAACATAATAACCACAAAACAATGGGAGCTCAGATGATCACTTTTCATTTAACATGCTTATGTCGATGCGGGAGGAGAGCCATGATGTAGTCTTATATATAGGTTTTGTTCCTGTAGGACCAAGGGTGGGGCTCCGGGCCGCCCAAAGCGAGGCCATGTAACTCTTGTTACATGGCAGCAGGCTCGAAAGAGAGGCAGAGCCCTCCTCCAAGGTCAATTGCCTCTCTCTGTCGCTCAGATAAGGGAGACAGTCAGCAGGGTCTGGCACATGAAAGGTGGAAGGGTGAGGTAATAAATACCTCACCCTTCAAGGAGGATATATGGGTGCAGTGCACCCGGGAGACACTGGATGCTTAGGCAGGATAGTCAGCCGCAGGCTGGCCTTGGGGGGGTTGGTGCAGCTTTGCCAGGGATAGAGCTTGTGCGAAGTCAGCATGCATGGGCGGCAGCGTTTTGTCCACTTGAGGGTTTGGCGTCGTGTTGAAATCAGTGGTCAAAGTGGGCGGGAGCCGTCAGGAGCGGTTCTCCTCTACTTCTTTTAATTAAATGTTAGCGTTCCTATACTTTTATTTTAAAAAGAAACCGTTCTGGAACGGTTTCGTTTTAAAATAAAAGTCTAGGAAGAAGTTCAAACTTGCACTTTCAGTGGACTGCACAGGACGTTTCTTTAAAGAGCAGGAACATGTGTTTTGGGGGTTTTATTGTGATTGTGAGGGGGCGCGCAATGGTGTCTGTGAGGAGCGTTGCAGGCCAGTACGGAACATAGTTCCACTACTTCTTTTCGTACACTTCGACCACTGGTTGAAATCCCCACCCATGATTAAGTGCCCTTCCTGAAAAGCTAGGATGGTCGGGATTAGGCCGAAGATTAATTTGCTTTGGGACGAGTTGGGACTGTAGATGGAGATGATAGTGATAGGCAGTTCCTCGAATAGCCCATTGAGTAAGAGAAAACGGACTCCTGGGTCTCTTTTCACTGTGATCTTTGATAGGGGAACCCTGTCACTCAGCAGTATTGCCACCCCTCTTTTCTTCTCTCCCAATGTGGCAAAGTAAGCTCTCTTGTACCTCTTGAATCTGACCCGGTGCTCATCTGCCTGCAATAAGTGGGTTTCCTGGAGGAGGACGATGTCCCCGGATAATTGTCCCAACCTGTGTTCCACTGATCTACGCTTCCTTGGGGAGTTCAGGCCCTGGACGTTCCAGGAGAGAATCACCACTTGGTTTGTGTCAACCATCTCCCAGATCTTCAGCGATGGCTGTGATATGCTCTGTGTCCCCAGCTGGTTTCAGCTACTTTGAGTGTGAGGCATAACTGTTGTATTGGAATGATGCAGGCGATGATGTTGATGTAACGTGTTTGTAGACTGAGAAGGGGGAACTTGTGCACCCCTCCTCTCTGTGAGTTGAATTTGCCCCTCCATGTCAATCTCCCGCCGCACACCCTCCCCCCTTCATGGCATAGTAGGGAGGACCTCATCCTACTGCCAATGGGAAACTGGTGGCGTGTATGCACCGAAAATGGCCAACTGGGCTGCCGGAACCAGGTAAGCTCAAGCACCAACACTGCTCACAAAGCTTCAACTTTATGGGTAAGCTCCTTTTATGAGGAATTGAACTCAGCTTGCCATCGAACATTGTCTCTGGGAGAATTCACACTTCCCACTCCCGACCCCACGTCGAAGCTCGACAGGCTGTCGATATCACTCCTGATCAACTTAAGTTGGGCTCTTTCCGGGGAGGACCTCGGAGCCTGCGCCTTCTACTGGCTTTTGTCCAGGCGGCGTCCGATTGTTTTCTGGGGGCTGCATGGCCTGCTCCCTCCGACTCCGATTCCTCCTCTCAACCGCCGATGCCCATGAATTTGTTCGCCTCTTTTAGTGATTGGATTTGTTTCTGAACCCCCTCCCAGATGAATCTCACAGAGGTTGGGTAACCCCAGTGGTATGGGATTTTTCTTTCACGCAGCCATTCTGTAAATACTCTCATGCCTTTTCGTTTTTGAAGAGTAGAATTCGCTAAGTCCTGATAGAGGGTTACAGTGGAGCTTTGGAAGGTGATTTGGTGCATCTGTCTTGCCTCCCGCATGATTTCCTCCTTAACTTGAAAGAAGTGGACACTCACCAGTACGTCCGGAGGAAGGGTCGATGCCTGCCTTGGGGACACTCTGTGGACGCGGTCTAATTCCAGTGGTGAGTTGTCGGGAAGGGTGATTATGAATCTGAGCAATTCCGAAACATAGCTCTTTAGATCCAGGTCTGGGATTGAGGATGGCATTCCCCGCAAGTGGATTTTATTCCTTCGGGACCGGTTCTCTGCATCCTTCTGCTTTGCTTCTAGGAGGTCGCACCTCGCTTCTAGGGCTGCGATCTTGTCCCGGCCTTGCTCGCACTCAAATCTTTGGTCGCAGATCTCGCTCTCGATTTCAGCAGTTCGGTCTTCCACGGCCACTACTCTCTTGTCGAAGGAGTTGATCTTTTTGTGACCTCTTCCGTGCTTTTCTGGATTTCTTTTGTTAATGCGGAGAGCAACTCCTGAAGGTCAGCTTTTGTGACCATCTGTGATGGGCTGTGGTCTGCTGAGCTATAGCTAGTGCTAGTGGCTGGGTCCTCCGGTGGGTCCCCCCTGCTGGATTTTTCCGCCAGAGTGCTGCTCATCAGGGCGGCAATATCTGTTTTCCTAGATGTTTTCCGCCTTTTGCCATTTTGCTTCTGCTTGGTGCTTTCTCGGCGAGGGATATGGAGTGTCTCTGGCGCCTCTCCCTAGATTGAGTCTGCCAGTGTATGCCGGGATGTGCCGGTTTCTGTGTTGGTGTTCGACCCTCTGGGCCCTGGCTCACTCTGCAAGGGCGTACTGGGCTGAGCCTGGCAAAGGAATGTGCCAGATGGTGGAGCGGCGGGCTCAATGATTGCCTTGGGGTTGGAGGCCGGTGCTTCCAGATCTTGCGCTTTCGGCCGACTTCGGGCTGCAGATACCCCTTCAATGAGTGAGGAAACGTTCCGAGGCAAGAGGACCAGAGAGCGGGAGGATCCGCGCTGAATTACAGGCTGAATTCCTGGGTGGGCTGATGTGTCATGCGGGATTCCTTAGTGGCTAAAGCTGTATTAGCCCCTCTTGAGGGGTGTAGAGTGGCCGCGGGTAAGAGCCTGCGGGAGGAGGGGGCCCAGGCTCCCCTGCTGCGACTGTCCAGGTGGGAAGTGGTATTAGCTTTATTTATGAGAAGCAAGGGGGGGGCTGAAGGGACCAGGGCCGGTGTGGGGGGGCTAGCCAGGATGCCCAGCAGGTCGCCGCGCAGCCCCCCCCTGTCTCCTCACCTCACTTGGCTGGCGCTGCCGCCACATGGGCCTCCGCCTCTCTGGGTGGCCACAGGTGGATGACAGCAGGGCGCGGTGAGCCCGGATCCAGAGATGTGGGGGCCAGAGGGACCACGCAGCATAAGACGATGGGGAGCGGAAGCACTCCAGCCCGGTTTGCAGGAGGGGGTCCGCCAATGTCTCCGAGGACCCCGGAGTGCAGGATGGGCAATGGCTGGACCCGCGGTGATCAGAGGGAGGGTCCGCCTTTGCAATGGGTTCACTGTGGTGCGGCCCGCTCCTCCGAGCCACCCAGCTGGAGTGCCGGCAGCAGCTCACTCACTACGGGTGGGCGGTAGGCAATTCCAAGCACTTGGAGCTGAAGCCGGAGGTGAGGAGGAGCGTAGGGCGCCCGGATGAGCCCCCAAGGTGTCGCGCAGCTTCCCGCCGGCTCCCCAGTGCTGGAGCTCAGGATGGGGCGGGCCATGCGATCATAGGCACCCAGGTCTGCAGACCTCTGAGATCACCGGTCAACGCTGCAGGCAGGAAGGAGCAGGGCATACTCAGGAGTGCTAGATGCAGTTCGGATGGGAGAGTGGGTCTGGTCTGGCGCCGAGGGCTGCTTTGTTACACCTGCACCCCCACTAAGGCTGCTATGCGGGCTGGGGAATGGCGGACGCCATCTTTTGGCCGCGTGTATTACGGCTGGCAGAACATTCCGCATCTCTGCAATCTAGCCGCGGAGAGGGACCGGGAGTCAGCGACATCTGCTGAGGGGGTTATCCAGTACTTGACTTTAAGTCCTTTTTTACCAATGGTATGCCTCCTCACACGGGTAGGTATAGGTAAACACACACTAGCAATTACATTAATTTGTAAAGATACAAGATGGGGACATCCCCACATTATATTCATTATGTACACTGACCTGTTATAACACTAGTTAAGAGTGTTTTTTCACCCTCTATCCTTTATGACCATCTACTCTTGAACTCATGACCTCACGTGACGCATGTTCATGAGTACGTCATATTATCATCTATTATCATCTATGATTGGGATGACTATTCCGTCTGAATCTTATGACTATCTGGGCCGCATCTGAACTCTCTTTAATAGCCGTTTATATCTATTTTTCAGACTTCATTCCTTAGATCCTTTTACTTCTTCTTAGTTGTCCCGCAATGTTTATCCATTGTTTTGATATCATGACATCACGCTGTGCATGCGCTTGTGTACGTCATCTCTTATGGCTTTCCAGCCTGTGCTAAATCTTTTAGCAATGACATCTCCATTCGGGCCTCATTTGAGCCCTTTTTACTAACCATTGATATACCTGTGTAGAGATGTTGAACGAACATTAACTCGCGGCCTCATCACGCAACTTTTTCTTAAACCCTGACATCATGCTGCGCATGCGCACAATGACATCACTCAATTTATATTTCCTCCATGAGAAACGAGCGATTGCGCGATTACATCATCAACACTGGCCTCTACTTATAGCGGCCATCTTAAACAACATATTATCATCCAGATTCCATCCTTGGAAGGGAACTGGCGGATGCTCCTGGTATACTGCATGTGTAACTTTTACATAGTAAGTCTTCTTGGTGAGGTTTTTTGCTTCTGTATCCAGAGCACTTTTTTACTCAGCTTTTTAATTAGGATATCTCTTATCCTTGTTGTATTTTAGTATCTATTACCAATCGGATACAATACCTTCCACTCTTTACATAGGTGTGGTGAAGCAATTTAAAGGATCTGTACGGTTTGATCCTCTAACCGCATCCTTGGTATTTTTTACCTGAACAGAGCAACATTCACCTAGCAGTTACCACGATTGATGGTAAGCCTCCAAGACCTTTTTTAATACAGTATTCTGACAGTTTGCATTAGGATGCTAGTCCTCTGTTTAGAATGTATTTAGCTATTGCAAAATTGCACTTCGAGGAGTGTCAACCGACATATGGCTTATTGTAAAGCAGATCCAGTTAGGATTAGGGACTACCATGAGTCCTGGTCGTTGTTGAAAAAACAAAAAATTTAATTATGCGGATACGTGCACATATCATTAGGTTGACTCAAAACTATAAATATGATGTTATACTATACTGTGAATAAGCATGTTCAATTCTCTTTTTGCTTGATTATTGAATCGTTCTTGAAAATAGCATGCTTTAATGCTTATTATTTAATATTCTTTCCAGCTATTGTTTGAAATCTATTCATATGCCCCTGAAGAAGAGATTGGGCCTCATTACGAGTTTGGAGGCAGCCATGGCGCCATTAGCGCCATGGCTGCCTCCAAACTCATTCCGACTCCGCCCTGGTGAATGGAGCAATTACCAGTCCATTCCAAGGTTGGCGGGATGGGTAATTCCCCATTCACTAGGGCCATTCCCCATTCCCATTTCAGCCCCCATAGGGCTCAATGGGAATGGGGAAGGCGCTAATAATGGTACCGCAAATTGCAGTACCATTATTAGCTCTAGAGTCCCTTTGCGGGTCCCGTCCTTAACGCCTGAAAAAAACAGGCGTTAAGGAAGGACCCGCAAAGGGAACTCGTAGTAGGTCGGTAAGGGATTACCGGCACCGGTGCCCTTACCGGTGCCAGTAATCCCTTACCGCTCACCTCGTAATGAGGCCCATTGTCTCGAAACGCGTTGGGCCACAAAATAAATTACTTATGTTTCACAAGGATACTGATTGTCAGTTTATCTGATATGCATCTAAATATATGTAATATTGCTCTTTGATACGAATGTGATAATGGGAAACTACACTGAAACAAACACACAAAATACAACCAAACTTCTTAGACTCAAAATATTTTGAGCCTTTCGACAGTGTGCCGGGGACAAGATTTCCCACATTGGGAACTTATTTGTTCTCTGTAACTTCTATAATGTCCAATAGTCAGAAGCAGGGCACTGACATCATTAATTATGCACTACTTCTAGCCAGATATGAGCAAGTAAGAAATAAAGGTGGTAGACTTAATTTTGTTCATAAACACAAGTTCAACTTTCAATGGAGCTCCTCACCCCTCCCGAAGCAGTTCAGTGTGGCCCAGATGCAGAGGTAAGCCTTAGGGCTACTCACTAGCCCCGCTGAACTACTCTCTGTTTTGCCCTGAAAATTGGCAGTATTTGTGCCTCACCCCCGCTTGGCCCGCCGCACGCAATTTTCGTGCATTGAGGGCTTATTTCAAGTGTTAAATGTAAGCAGCATCAGGCAGCCGCCATAGCGCTGCACGTGGAACCGCCGTACCAAGATGGCCGCCAGGAAAGCACAACACCTTTAGGGAGTACTACTGAGACCCACCCACCCTTCCCGTACTCCGGATTGGCCAGGCATCACCTTAACTGGACCAACCAAGAGCCGAGAGGTGTAGCCGGACCGCAATACGAGGACTGCAAAGTGAGGACAACGCCTGTCCCGTGCCTGTCCAGTGCAACCAGTCTCCTTCGCCAAAGACCCTGCCCAAATCCCTACATATCCTTGCGCCCTGTGCCTACTTAGAGTAAGTACTATGCTCAACCGCCAGTATATTGCAGGCTGACTACGAGAACCGCCCCATCCAACTATAATCGTGCGTGCCAAATACCTGATCTTGGCTGGCCTGTAACACCCCTGGCCTTGGCACGGCACATTTAACCTTTTCTACAACCACCTAATGCTTAACCAGTCCTATATGCAAGCCTGCTACTCGCACAAGGCTATTGTCTGCACAACTGTATCTCCTCTCTAGTATACTTGTGACTAAATGCTTCACATAATGCCTGTATAATGTTACCTACACTGCCCACCTATACAGCACTACGGGTAGCCAGTAAAAAGTAAGCGCACTTTCACGTAGATGTCTATTCTAGCGCGACTACCTGTTTAAGAGACTTGCAATTGTATATCGCCAACACTGTTCTCTGTAAGTTGCTGCACCTGAATCTCTCTATCACTATGACAATGTTGAACTTAGCCTAATGGTGATGCTATGTTGTACTTGCTGTGCCTCTGCTCAACTCAGACCACTGGGCCTCCTGCCTGCCTATCTACCTGTTGACCTGTTAGCCTACAGTGTCTATTCTAGTTTGCCCAACTACCACCACTTTGTAGCATTATCTCTAACAGCTCTATCTGATGTGTTGCAGTGACAAGTTTGCATGACCAATCTAACCAATACTCTCTCATAGAATGTATTTTCCAGGCATTTATTCAGTCCTGCTGAAAACAATTCTCCACCTAATTTGCGCTTCCTGCCACCTAAGCAACACTAACAGGCCTGCCTTCACAGACGCCCGACTTTACAACAACATGACTCACACCCATTCTCCAACCGCTCCCCCCTACTTATCTAATCCCTGCAGTCCTTCTGCCAAGAAAATCCAGACTTCGCGCCAGGATTCCCAAACTATACGAGCTGCGTGCCAGAGATCTCCCTTATACTAAACTTACCAACTGGACACCACACGCAGACATTCTCACCTCCCAACCAGTGACCAGACCCATTCTCAACCTCACTAACACCACTGATAAACCCAACCCCCACAATATAGTCACTCTTCCATCTCCCATCTCAAACACCGCCCTCCCCCCCCATCAGAGGCGCTTTAATAAATGCACGCTCATTAGTAGCCCATGCTACAGACATAGCAGACCTCATACTAGAAGAAACACTAGACTTTTTGGCCATCACTGAGTCTTGGCTCCACACAGCTGCTGGCCCAGCCCTTATGTTAGCCATCCCAGACGACTACACCATCCTCAGAGTAGACAGAACAGAATCCAGAGGCGGAGGCCTCGCCATAATTGCCAAATCTCAGCTCAACATGAGACTTGCCGCTACAGACAGTACTATCTCCTGTGAATCGCAAACAGCTAAATTACCCCTTGCCAACTCCCAAACCCTCACCATCCATTTACTCTACAGACCTCCCGGTCCTCTAGGCTCCTTCGAGGAGGATCTTATAACGATCCTCACTACAACCTATAGAACACATCCCAGAGCCTTCTCCTAGGTGACTTTAATTTAGGCCTCAAAGACCCCAAAGATTCCCAGGCCACCCTTATCGACAACACCCTAACCGAGTTAGGTTTCACCCAAAGAGTGACCCTCCCCACCCATAATAAAGGGAGAATTCTTGACTGGGTTGCGGACTACAACTGTTTGGCCTCAATCACCCCCGTCGGGCCCCAACCATGGACGGACCACATTCTCCTCTCATTCTCCCTCGAGGCCTCAATCCCTCAAACTAACAACCCTCTAGCCCCAGCCATCCATACGAGAAACAAGAAAAACATCACAGCTGAAAAACTCATCCCTCTTATCCTCCCAACTCTTAACTCACTATCTGCCCCCTCCAACCCTCACTCCCTTGTTGATGGCTACAACAAAATCATGAGATCAGAACTAGACTCCATCGCACCACTTAAACTTAGAAAAAGTAAGACCAAAAAGCACCTTAACACATGGTTTTCCCCATATCTGAAATCTCTCAGACTTGAGAAACGCAAAAAAGAACAGGCTTGGAGACAATCACCCTCAGATAACAACAAGGCAAACCTCAATAAAATAACAGCACTCTACAAAAACGAAATACTTGCCACCAAACAAGAGTCATACAACTTGAGAATATCACAAGCTAGCTCTAGTATAAAAAAATTGTTCACCATCTTGAAAGAGATAGAAACACCTATCCCAATCCCTGACACCTGCGTGAAAGACAAACAATGGTGCACCAGTGTCCAAAATGCCCTCTCCAATAAAGTCGCAGGCTTACAAATCAAAATCAACAAAAAAGAATCCCTTGCCTGCGCAGGTCTCACCCCTAACACCACCACTCCTAACACCACCACTTCTCCCCCTCCCCACAGTTCTATAACTAAACCTCCCTCTCGCTTCAGCTTTTCTAAAGTTACCACGCTAGAGGTGGAAAAAAATATTCTCAGCCTCAAACCTTCTAATTGCCAGGGTGACCCCTGTCCTTCACAAATTATCAAAGACGCGGCCAGAGACCTCTCTCCCTTCATTATAAAGCTTATCAATTCCTCCTTCTCCTCGGGAACTGTACCCAGCAATCTCAAAGAATCTTGGGTCCTCCCCTTACTCAAAACACCATACCTAGATCCATCAATACCCACCAATTACAGACCTATCACCACCGTTCCCTTCCTACTTAAAATCTTAGATAAGGCAGCATATCTGCAAATACAACAATACCTAGAAACTAACCACCTTCTGGGTATCCGCCAGTCGGGCTTCAGACCACAACACGGGACAGAGACTGCACTCATCGACCTCAAAGCTCAAATTGACACCCTTAGAGACAACTGGAAAACTGCACTACTACTTCGACTTGACCTCTCTACAGCATTTGACTTAGTAGATCACTTCTCTGCAACCACCTAGACTCAGCAGCCCACTTCTCGCAAAAGGCCATCGGCTGGGTCGAGTCTTTCCTCAACAACAGGTCCATGCGTGTCTTCTCCACCACAGCCTCCGCCGACCCCATCTCCATCACATGCAGGTTTCCCCAGGGGTCATGTGTCTCCCTTACTCTTTACAACCTGCTCACAAAGCCCCTGTTTGATGATCTTGATGGCCTGGGTATAACTATGCCAATGATACCCAGATCCTCATCCCGCTGACGGGAGATCATGACAAGGATTTGGCCTTGGTGAACAGGGTGTATCTCATCATCCTGGCATGGATGGCTTCCCATGGTCTATTCCTGAATGATGACAAGACTAAGGTTATCATCCTTGGCACCACCCTCAACTTAAATAAACTAAACCATAACTTCGCCAGCTTTAGTATAGACGGCCACCCCATCCAGGTAGCCAAAGAAGTGAAACCATTAGGTTTTTATCTAGACGCCACCTTATCCTTCACTAAACAGGTGAGCTCCATGGCCTCCGCTACAGGTTACACTTGTAAATTTATAAGGGCAGCCAAACCCTTCCTCTCAACCAAGAGTAGCACCACCTTAGCTAGAGCCCTAATCTTATCAAAACTGGATTATTGTAACGCCCTATATGTAGAAGCAAACAAATGTGTTATGAACAAAATCCAGATTTTGCATAACAACGCTCTTAGAGCAGCCCTGAGCATCTCCAAAAAAGAGCACATCTCCAAAATGAGAAGAGCGCACAACTGGCTCACCATCACCGACAAAAGCATGCTCAAGGTAGCCTCCTTAACGCATAAATGCCTGAACAATGCAGCTCCTCGCTACCTAGTAGACAGAATCAAACGACACACTCCTAACCGCCGGACTGAAGCCCTTCTACCTACTGCAGTCCCCGGAACGGGAGGATCCAAGCACTAAGGAGACCCGCGGCGTCAGAGTGCCTCATGGGCGGGTTGAAGCACGCTCGGCTGGGTGCCTCGTACAAGCAGCTTTGGACTACTACAATGAAGAAGACAGCTACAACAAAGCGGCCGCACCAGTACAAAGATAAGGAGAGGGGGACAGGTGACCTGACCTGGACGGGAGAGCCTCAGTGCCCACAGACAACTAGGCTCTTGGTGGGAGTGCCCCCCCCAGCTGCCGGTCGCGCTGTCCATGAATAGAAGGCCACTGAATCCCAAGGTGAGCAGCATTTGACAGCAACCCCACGTAGCCAGCCACTGCCGGCGGTGCCCCCGGGGACTCCAAGTTGGGCGCTCTGGGCCCAGCTACCAGCGGGGGAACTCTTCACCACCCCCGGGGGCCAACCCCACAGCTGAATACACATCTCGGACACATGAAGCTACCACGGGGACTCTAGAGTATGCTGCAGTGATAATGAGACACCAGGGAGGCGCGGCTCCCAGCCACGGCACTCTCCCCGGAAGAAAGCCCAGCCTCAGCAGTTGGTCCCGGCGCGGAAGCGAAGTCGGGGGACCTGCGGTCAATAAGCCCTCTGCCCTCCACTGGTTTGGTGGTAGACTCCTTGAACCACTTCCACCCCGTGGGGGAGCATCTGAGCATCTCCCCCTCCACTCTGGGGCACCAGAGCGTCCCCAGACCGCCCACCCCCCATGCGGGCCAGTAACCAGAGCCCAGCAGGGAATGTCGCGCAACAGGGCTAAGGAGCCAAGAGAAGGCACAGCAGGCCCTAAAGGCATGAAAAAGCAAGCAGGAGGGGACACCTCCAGGCTTATGAAGGAGAGAGGGGGACTAGCCAGAGGAGGAGGTAACGGTGGGGATGGAGAAAAAGGTGGCTGAAGTATCCCCTTCCATACCACCAGGGCAACAAGTCACAAGCGAGGTGCTCCAGCAGTGTTTCAAAGCTTTTAGCGATCAGATGACCTCCACCCTGCAGAACCAACTCAGCCTAATCCGTGCCGAGCTCGCCCAGTCAGTGCAGGAGGTCAAGAGCGAAGTCGTGGAATTGGGGGGCAGAGTGGCCACATACAAGGACATAATCCAGGAGCCTTCTGAAGGCACCAGGAAGATTGACACACTCACGGAGCAACTGGCGGTAGCAACACATAATCTAGAGCTCCAGGCCGAGGACTTGGAGAACCGCTCGAGTCGGTCGAAAATCAGGGTGAAAGGGCTGCCTAAGAGTGTCCAAGACGCCGAACTCAGGAAAACAATGCAGCTAGTCTTCAAGGAACTACTGAATCTCGAGGAAATAGGGGATATCCTAACTGACGGAATAAATCGCGTGGGTCCCCCTCAAGAAGAACCAGGGGCCAGGCCCAGGGAAGTGGTGATGGGCCTGCAGCGATACGATCAAAAGGAAAGAATACTGCAAGTGGCAAGGAAAGCACCACTGATAAAGGTGAATGGCAACATCATCAAGCTTTCCAGGACCTGGCCAGGTCTACGCTCGCTAAGAGGAGGCGTATGGGGCAGGTAACAAAAGCCCTGAAGGACTCACAGACAAGGTACAGGGGGGCTTACCCCTTTGGGTTGGTCTTCAGGTAGGAAGGGCGGCAGCACCGGATCTCAGTGCTAGAGGAGGGTCTCAAGATTTTGAAAATTGAGTGGGAGGTGGATGCCGGAGGAGGGCAGAGCGACAGCCCTGAGGGCAAGGGTCAGCAGGAGAGGTCTGGTGAGTGGAGAAAAGTTGGGGATTCCAAATCAAGGCGTAAACTCTTGCACAGTCCAGGGAGGACCCGACCCAAATCTCCAGCCTAAAGAGATTCACATCTTGGACAGTCCGGCCAGCCGGTCTGCATGGTACCAGGCAGGGATGCTGTACGGAAGCACCACTGGCGGGAAGGTCTGCCGGGGAAGTGGGGGGGATGGTGTTGTCTTTTGGAACTGGGGTAGGGCGACTGGGGAGCCCTTCCTGCTTAGTTAATATCTGGGGATGGAGGAATATCCGGCAGCCTGAGGCGGGAGGACGCCAAGGGGCGGTGATTCCTAGTCTAACCAAAGGGGGCAAAGGGAGAGGGGGGAGAGTCGGGTGGGGGGGATTGCAGCAACAGGTCAACTTCAAGGGAAATGAGGGGCATGGGTAACCTTAGGGGAGTCCACATTCTTTCACTTAACATAAGAGGGCTAAATACACCTGCCAAAAGACGTCAACTGGAGAACATCCTCCAACACGACTAACCCAAAGTTGTGACACTCCAGGAAACCCACTTCCGCTTGCAGAACAGACATAGATTTAAACTTAGATGGTACCCACATGTCATCCAAGCCAACAACAAGAGCAAGGGGAGAGGGGACCTGATTGCATTTAGGCATTTGCCGAGCACCCAAATCAAACCTGTCAAAGAAGACAAAGAGGGGAGGTACTTATTTGTTCAGCTGCTATGGGGAGGCAAGCCCCTTACAGTAGCTACGGTCTACGCACCGAATGCTGGCCAGGACGGATTTTTGAGAGGGGTAATGGAGAAACTAGATCAATTCCCAAGGGACCCTCTGATAGTGACTGGGGATTTTAACCTGGCGTGGCGGACGCACATAGACAAAAGCGGGGACAGATCGCCGTCACAGGACTACCAGTCCAGCAAGCTACTGGCTAGTATGGAAAAACTCAATATAGTGGACACATGGCACAAATTAAAAAGGGACTTCAGGGGGTTCACTTACTATTCCCACGTCCACAGATCTTTTTCTGGGATCGATTATATCTGGCTATCGGTCTCTCTTCTAGGGCAGGTATGGGATATCGAGCTTGGGCCGATTACGCTTTCTGACCATGCCCTTCTACAAACAGAACTAGATTGGGCTCGAGGGGAGTCGGGGCTATGGCGATGGCAGTTCCCCCGCCATCTGTTAAAGGGCATGTTAACTTGCAGCGAGTTAAGCAAAGCGATCCACAACTTTTTCACAGAAAATAGGAAAGTGGGGGTGCAGAAAGCGGTAGTATGGGACGCCTTTAAGGCAACCATGCAGGGCGTCTCGATAGCAAATCAAACGCTGTGGAGCAAGCAGGAAAGGGCCCTTCAAACAGACTTAGAGGAGAGCCTGGGGAGGTGTCATGGCCACTGGTCAAGGGCCATTACCTTTATGCCCTACAGGGTCCAAATGGACCCAGTTGTGGCGCCATTGGCTCCAGGCTCATTTAGAAGTGTGCTCTGCACACAGTGTGCCTAAGGCACGTGCATCCAGGCTGGGCGTGGCCATACGAAAGCATTGGAAGCACATGCAGAAGTCTGAGGGAGTGGTAAGGTGGGGCCACAAGGCAGGGCTTAAGGGGAGTGACTGGGGCCAGGCTATAAAAGCCAGCCCCACTTGCATGCTGCAGCTTTGCGTTAGTCTGCTGTGTGCAGCAAAACGCTTACCGCCATCTACAGCTTCTTACCTGTTTTCCAGCTCTGCACGCTTCTCTTCAGTCTCTGGAACTCCATCTTCAGCGCGCACCTACCTGACTCAGCTACACCATCACTCGAAGCGCAGCTAACTTGATCTCCACTCTGCAGCTACAGCGCGCATCTTACCTGAGTCCGGCCATGCCATCGCTCGAAGTGCCGCTTACCTGATTCCAACTCTGCAGCTTCCATGCGCATCTTACCTGTCTCTGCAAATATAATGCCTGCAGCGCCTCGCATCCTTACCTGTTCTGAACGCCCAACAGCACGGGAGACATCTTCCGGCTCAGCATCCTCACGGATCCATCCATCTGGCAACCGACAGGTCCTCGGATAACCGCTCGCCATCAAGCGCCGTCAGGCCAAACCTGCAAGGGAGACAGAACGCACAAGGTTAGCAACTGCATAAACTTTTTAACGCTTGGCCGCACAATACGGAAACCTTGCGCACCACCCTGAAACCCAACTTACCTTCTAGTGGGGTCTTCCAAAATCCCCTTTGGCACCGTTTGAACTTGCTTCCATCACCGCGACTCCGCTTGGCCATCTTCACATCTATAGGGGAGAGAAAGGACATTACAACATTACGGACAATAATCATTGGGGAAAAGTCAATACAAAAGGACACAGACAATAATCACTGCTACAAAAACTTACCTTCAAGGTGGATTGGTCACAGCCGGACTGGGCCACCACGGACACGGATCAGTGACGCAACTTGGTCCATCAATGGCACCCCTGCTGAGAGAAAGCAGAACAGAGAGCTCATCCTTACAAAACAACAGGTGAGATCATATGAGAAAACGCATGCTCATCTCACTCTGGAACTAAGGGTTTGAGGGGGATCGCAATTCAACCGCAGCATTTTCATTGCCTCTTACCTTCTCCCAAGGGTATTGCCAGCAACCAGAGCAGTACACACTATCGCAGCTGGTGGTGAAGCCTGAACCAGAGGAGTCCAGTCCAGGGAGGGCTTCAACCGTGCCCCAACACCCCCACAGAGACCAGGTGAGCGTAACAGGAGGGTGATGGAGAGGATGGAAACTGATAAAGGGGCTCAGATAAGGAAGGAATACAGGCATATTAAGGGGCAGCTCAGCATACTACTTATGAAGCAAGTAGAAAAATCCCTTCTATACCTGAAGCAGAAATATTACATTCAGGCCAACAAGACCGGCCGGCTACTTGCCAGGCAGGTTGGGAAAAGGGAAGCAGCGGATGTGATCCGACGCATCCAAATGCAGAGGAGATCATACTGCCATTCACACAGTTCTACTCCACGCTGTATACTTCCAAACAACCAGATAGAGAACACCAGAGGACGTTCTTGAAATCCTGTCCTTTTGAAACGCTTAGCTCAGAATCAGCGAGAAGCCCTGGAAAGGGCAATCTCTGAGGACGAGGTATTGATGGCTATCAAGTCTACCCCCAAATAAAGCCCCAGGGCCGGATGGGTACCCTACCATGTTTTACAAGGCCTTCCAGTCTGTCCTGATCCCACGGCTGACGTCTCTCTTCAATTCCTTCCTTGACATTGGTTCCATATCCCAAACAATGGAGGAGGTCCTCTTCCCTAAAGCCAATAAGAACTCAGCCGTGTGGAGCTCCTACCACCCTATAGCATTAATACATTTGGATGCCAAAATCTTCACTAAAATTTGAACGATGAGACTAGATAAAGTAATTCCGGACCTAGCGCATCCGGACCAGGTGGGGTTTGTCAAGGGGAGGCAAACGTTCAAAAATATTAGATGCATCTCGCATCTTATAGAGAAGTCAAACCGGGTGGGCTTGAGATCAGGGGTACTGGCTCTCAATGCTGAGAAGGCCGTTGACCGGGTCGAATGGTCATTCTTGTTCACCACAATGGAGGAGATGGGATTTGGCCCGGTCTTTCTCCGCCTAGTCCAAGCTAACTACAGGTTCCCGCGAATCAGGCTAGGCATCAATGGGTGTCTATCCCATGTGATAGAGATAAATAGGGGAACAAAGCAGGGATGTCCTATGTCCCCAGTCCTTTATGCTATATTCTTGGAACTATTCCTGGCTAGAATAAGGCAAGAGAAGGGAATAAAAGGTGTCCCCTTCAGGGGGGGAGATCATAAAGTAATGGCATACGCCGATGACCTATTGGTGGTTCTCACGGACAGGGAGGCTTCCCTCAGGGAGTTCATGACGCTCCTAATGGAATTCGGCAGGGTGGCGGGGTTGAAAACCAACACCCAGAAATCTGAAATAATGAAACTACAGTGAGACGCGCCCGCAACCCCACAAGAGATAGGACAATTTGCTCGGGCGAAGGGACCCCTCCGGTACTTGAGGGTGTCTCTGACCCCATCAATAGAGGGCCTATATAGAGCCAATTACCCCCACTTGCTGGGAACATCCAAGGCTTGGCTAGCAGAGAGGAGGCACCACAGCCTCTCATGGGCAGGCCGCATTAGTGTTATCAAAATGGTGGTCCTCCCCAGGGCGCTCTACTACTTTCAGGCTCTCCCCGTCACAGTCCCCACCAGTTTCTTTAACAGTCTCAATAGGCTGCTGCGTAACTATATTTGGCAAGGGAAAAAGACGAGGGTGGCATGCCGGGTTATGACTGCCCCCATGGGGGTGGGAGGAATGGGAGTCCCCAACTTCAAGATATACTTCCCGGCTGCTCAGCTGAGGGTAATCAGAGAGTGGTTTGCTGGGAATCCTGACTGCATCTGGCGGAAGATGGATAGGGCTGTAGTGGGCGGCCCCCTGGACGAGGTCCTATGGCGTCCAAGCGCGGATAGGCCCCCCAATATGTATTAGAGCAGCATAACAGCCTTAGTGGGGGACATGTGGGACATCATGGTGGAGGAGGGGAGGATCACTTAATTCTCATCACCGTTCACTCCACTTATCCGGAATCCTCAGTTTACCCCTGGGCTTGAAAAAGGGGCCTTCAATGGGTGGGAACAGGTGGGTACTATCTGCACAAGGGACATGATTGAGGGGCAGGAGGTGAAATCCTTCCAAGAGTGCAAGGAAACTATGGGGCTGAGGGGGAGGACAGATTCCAGTATACCCAACTGCGGCACTGGCTATCATCTCATGACATGAGGAAAGCGGCCGCCACAGACTTTACCCCTCTAGAAAGGTATTTGCTAACATACTCCGGGGACAGGCAAGTGATCAGTAACCTATACAGGATATTTACCAAGCCGGCGACCCAGCCCCAGTGGCCCTCTATGAAGAAGTGGGCTAACATGCTACCGCTCCTGCTATCTGAAGAGCAGTGGTGGGAAGTGTAGCAATCCCAAAGCTAATGAGAGGCATGCAAATCAGAGAAATGTGGACTAGACTCTTGGTGCAGTGGCACTTAACCCCCGAAAGACTGCACAAAATCTTCCCTTCAGCAGCTCGAACTCGCTGGCAGTGGTGCAAGGAGGTGGGTACCTGGATACACATCTGGTGGCAGTGTCCCATCCAAAAGCCCTTTTGGGATAAGGTCAACAATAAAATGAAGGTCATTTTTGGCCCACAGGGGAAAAGGGATTTTGGAGAGGCTATGTTAGGTCTGAGCGACATGCTCGATTCCTCGCTGTCAAAACCACAGAAGAAGGCTTACATGATACTCAGCATGGCAGCGCTCTCACTAATAGCTCAAAAATTGAGGCAACCCTCGATACCCAGCGAACAAGACTGGATAGCTAAAATCTGGCATTTTGCCGCACTGGAGTGGGCAACCTACTCTATCCAAGGGGACTAGATAAAATTCAGAGTGGAATGGGACTTGGTCTTAGAATTTCTACATAAAGACTATCGGGAACAATGATGCCCTCAGAAACTGAGACTTATGGACATTCTATGAGCAGAGATTCAACTTTCCCTGGACATTCCCCTCAGGAACCATTTGGCACTGCGATCCACGGGTGGGGAGGGGGGTACTCGGCAGGGGGGATGAGAAGGGGATTGTTGGGAAGGGGATTGTTACTGTTATTGTTTAAAACTTGAAATGCCACTATAAACAAAATTTTAAAAATAAAACATACATTTTAAGAATATACCCCTGATTAATAGAGGGGTGGAAAAAAAAGAGAATGCAGCAGTATAAAAACTGCCTGCGTTGCTTTAGAGTGGCTAGAATGCAAGCAGATAGAGAACTGATGCTCAATGTGCTAAGCAAAAAGATCTGTAGGCTAACCTGGGAATGGATAAATAAAACTGGAACCTCCCGGAGTGCAGTGCAAACGCAAATGGTGGCTGAGCAGGAATGGGTTTCCCACTTTGGACTTCCCTTCTCCTCCAGCTCCGCAGATCCTCCGGTTCCTCGACACAGAGAGGCGGATCAATGGTCCTGGAATTTGAGTGAACAAGAAGTACTTGATGCCATTTTAGGACTTAGCACATCTAGGGCCCTCGGCCCTGACAAGCTATCCAACTATGCTTTGAAGATGGCAGCGGAGGAATGGTCTAAATTTTCACATGTTCTCTTTGACCAAATCTTGAGAGAAAAAAGATCCCTACAAGCTGGAAAAAGGCAGTGTTTGTCCCTATTTTTAAAAAAGGATCCAGGTTGGACCCGGGCAACTACCACCACATAGCATTGTTGGATAGCCTGGTCAAAAGCTTTGCAACTATCTTGCTAAAACGTCTGACAAAAAGGGCTAGCGATACGGGCCATCAAGATCCTAGACAATCGGGCTTTGTCAAGAGCCTACGCACTAGTTTGAACCTATTTTTGTTAAATCTGTTAAAGCTCCAGGCCATTGAGGGGAAAACTAAATTGTATATAGCCTCAATTGACCTGGAGCAAGCCTTTGACACTGTGGATCGAGGTTGATTGTGGGCTAAGTTGAGGGAGTGGGGTTGTCCGGAGGATTTGTTTGAGCCAATGGAGGCATTATATCAGGACACAATAATTCAGGTGCATATAAATCAGGATGGGAGTTTATCTGAGGCTAATAGAGTTGATAAGGGATTGAAGCAGGGTGTGCCCTTGCTCTGATCCTTTTAACCTACATATCTCTGATTTTGGTGATCAGCAAAAGGGTGTCCTGGGACTACCTCCTAAAATCAATGGGATGCTGATCCTGGGGATCATATATGCAGATGACCTCCTCTTGATTGACCGAACACCAATCGGATTACAAAGGCACCTGGATAATTTACATTCTTACATGACCCAAAATAAATTAAGAGTTAATGTCAGGAAAACGAAAATCCTAATTTTCAGTGGGAAATTGGGAGGGAAGCAAATACCAGCATGTTAATGTCTCCTAAATTGCAATTCCATGGAATGTGTTGACTCCATCACTTTATTTGGGAGTTTGCATAATCAAAGCGGGGCAGAAAGCCCCTGGGCACAGTTGTTAAGATTGAAGACTAAAAACCTTACTTCTTAAAGTTTGATTCTGCATAGGAGGTTTGGAAAATTCTCTCTGGCCCCTCTGATTATCTTCTATATGCAAAAGGTGATCCCGATAATAATGTATGGATCTGACTCAACTTTGAACTTGACATGGTGTATTTGGGAGATACTAGAGGGTGCATTTTGGAATATTATGTCTTCCGAGTTGTCTTCCGGCGTCCTGTACAAGATTTGAAATGGGTTTGCCATCTGTTTTCTTTTTTTTTAAACATATTTTATTGGTTTTACAACAAGTTTAAGAGCAACACCATACACTTGTTAATTTCAAAGTCACAGTAGCATTGGACTCAACAACAACATTCTGGTGAAGAACAAGGGACCCAACTATTGAACTGATTTTTTTTTTTCACTCTAACTGTCATCTACATAGTTCCAGTTGGGTTTCGTCTTATATTCGTTCGTCGCCCTACAGTGTTGGTCAAGCCCTCCTCTGGATAAGTGGTGTTCAACAAAGATAACAACATAGATTTCCCACCCTTTTTCCCTCCACCCACTCATCAGGGCGATGTCCGCAACAACAAAGATCATTCTATTAACCTCTAAATATTGTCTAGCCTCCCCATACATGTATGTGGGTCTCCAATGTGTCCCATATTTACCTTTCATCCTGTCCCTTCCGTCTCAGCGGGGTGACCGAATATGGGCCGTGATGGGTCCTCCTCAACACAAGTGTACACGGTTCAATGCCTCCCTATATGCCGTGTTGTGGTTCACAAAGGGCAACCATGTCATATCTATATGAGAATGAGATTCTAACAAAGCCGTAGTGATACTTTCCATCTGGTAAATGGTGTGCGCTTTCATGAGCCATTCACCTTTCGTTGGTATGGTGCTACTTTTTCATTTAACCGTTAAGCACACCCTGGCTGCTAACAACACATTTCTTGGCATGTGAGAGAGAATCGTGCATGTTTCCTTCCCTTCAGTTTCAATACCAAACAGAACGAGCAGCGGGGAGAGTCTCCTAGTGATGCCATCTACCTCCTGTATCCACCCCAGGATCTCCTTCCAAAATGTCTGGATTTTTGTACAACCCTACCACTGATGCCAGTAATCGCATACTTCACCACACTCTCTCCAACAGAGCAGGGCCGCCCCTGGAAATATTTTTGATAACCGTGATGGAGTGAGATGCCATCTCATTAATAGCCTTCCGTTATGCATTTTATATTGCATCAATATCAATGTACTCCATACTGCTCTGTATATTACCGCCCACTTATCTGGTTGATTTTGCAGCTCTAACTCTGTGTCCCTTTTGATTTCAGGGGTGGGACGCCCCAAGTGTCCTCTAGTGAGGAATACACTGTATAATTGATCAATCAGCCCCCTTGAGCCCCGACGCTCACTCAAGATGCGTTTGAATGCTGTAAAGCGGCATTGGAGGGAGTCACTCCAGCGTGGGTCTTGTAGAACGCTTTTCAATTGCAAGTAGAGCATGGGAGCTATCGTGATGCCATGTCGTGACTCCTCTAACTCCGCTTTAGAGATGAAGGTGCCCTCCTTCCACATCTGCTCAGCCCTCAGCAACCCTCCCCATATAGGGGTTGAAAGCGGAGCACTTCCGTTAACTAATCTCGAATGGGGGGCCCACATGCAACCAAGGGGAGACAGCCAGGATGTTACTCCCTTCATAGTGTGGTTAGGACGCCATAATGACCACAATACCGATAGGACTGGGTGTTCTCGAATCTTCCGTGGTATGGTACAATGCAGGACCCATAGCCATTCTCCTAGGGTGACAGGTGAGAACAGCACATTTTCCAGGGCTATCTATTGCTTCTCTGAGTTTTCCCACAGGTGATCTACGAGGATGCGGAACTGAGAGGCTCTATAGTAATTGAAAAAAATGGGGTATCCCATGCCCCACTTGACTTTTTGTAATATCAGGGTGGCATAGGAGACCCGGGGCTTTGAGTCTGCCCATAAATAGGCTAGTAGAGACTGTTTGACTTCCGTGAAGAAAGCCTCGGGGACTGCTACCGGGAGAGATTGGAAGAGGAATAGAAATCTAGGGAGAGTTTTCATCTTGATTGAAGTATACCGTGCAGCCCAGGAGAGCACTAGTTTCGACCATCTCTCTAAGATCATCTTGATGGTGTGCCAGAGGGGACTATAATTTGCGTGGAACAAGGAGGATAGATTTTTTGTAATCTCTACACCCAGGTATCTGAGTTTTTCTGTTTGCCCATGGAAACCCCACTTTGCAACCAATTGGGTCGGGAGGACAGCATTCGGTTGAAGCGTTAGCGCTGTCATTTTATTCTAGTTGGCACGGAATTCAGATAGTGCACCGTATCTTCTCACAGAATCAAAAAGAGCGGGAATTGATTCTACTGGTTGAGAGATGTAAGCTAAAATGTCATCTGCAAACAATCCCAACTTATGTTCCCTTCCCCCCCTTGTTATCTTGCCGATGTGAGCATTTGACCCGACCGCTTGTGCAAAGGGTTCCACTACTGGGCATACAAAAGGGGAGACAAGGTGATTCCAAGATGGCCACCGTCCCATGAGGGTGTAAGTTCCTGTGCTGCGTCTGGGCGGGATAACGAAAGGTGATATAAGCGCTGAAAAATAGAGAGACAACGCATCCCTCTTAGCCCCCAGGACCTATAAGGAAGGTGGATTGTACTTCAGAAAGGAATACGCCATGGAATTTGTTCGCCCCCTGACAGACCCAGGAAGGGAATTAGCCGGTTGAGAGCTGCAGCAACCCGCCGTAAATAAGCGCTGGAAACGGGCAGTGCGGAGCACCGCTGACACCATACAAATCCCGGCCAAACCTGCAATCATATAAGACAAAGCGAAGGTGGAGGACCGCAGCAGGACAGCGGCGGCTCCAGAGAGGGGATGGTTGGGGCAACCCACGTGAAACAGTGGGAAGCCAAGAGGTCAGCAGGGAAGTGGATCAACGGTGCCAGTCCCACTCCGCAGGCATTGGCGTGGAAGCTGCAACGTACCACAACACGCAGCAAGTAAGAACGAGAAGGAGCAGGGAGAGAAGGGGCGTATGAGTCAGAGAAAGCATACAGCAGCACAACGCAGGGTGGAGAAAGAGGCGAGGAAGCTGCAAGGGGCGCCAGACCCGACAAGGAAACAACACCACAAAGGCACGGTGGGACAGAATAAAGCCCAGGGACAAAAGTGTGCAGTCAAGGTAGAAGCCCGGCACTGTTAGACACCAGCAACTGAATCTTATCGATAGACATTGCACTGACACTGCACCGAGCAATGAGCACACTGGAAGCAAAGCAAAAGGGGAGAGGACAAGCCTCGGGATACCAGAGAACAACACGCTACGAGGCAGCAGGTAGGTTAGTAGATAAATCAGGGGTAACACACAATTGAATCAGTCAATATAAGACACATTTAAGGTGCAAAATACCCCAAGATCAGAAGCAGCGATCCTAGAAGGAGGAAACTTCCTGAGATAACACAAACATCCCCAAAATTAGGGCGGTGTGGTGGCAGTGAACGACGGGCACACAGGGGCAATAAAGCATAATGTGCCCTCTGTGGATTACATTGCAAACAGTCACGCTGGACCTTGAAAGGTACATAAAACTAAATAACGCGAGGTGAGCAGACCCCATACTTCAGTCCCAGGGAAACACACTCAAAAGAACGAAGCGAAACAAGGCAGACCGCCCATAGAAACCACCAAATAATTTACACCCAATTGGTATAAAGGTTCCACACAGGGCCACCATGACTCGCCCGCAAATCAAGAACAGAGTCAAGAGGGTTATGAGGCCATTGGCCCCAGCAGGATTACCGCTTACTCGAACAAGGGGATAGAAGAATCCCCAGACTAAAGGTGTACTCCGGGATTGTGCCATAAAAACGCTGAAGGGGGCAGCCACATCCACAGCCCACGCACAATCTAATGCCAGATGCAGAATAAGTGGACAGGGACACATTGAACAATTCAAGAGGCGCTCTACCCTTATCTGCCCACTCGCTTAGTGTGCCCCGGGAAGGATACAGATGGCACGTGCCAAACCCAAGAACTCCCCCCTGAGAGACAAGAGTACAGCCAAATAAGAGGGGGCAGCTGGTGCACTGCTGGAGACAGCATCATTTGGATAAACAGCAGAGTGAGTCCTCGACATAGGAAACAGACAACAGGGAAAGCACGGAGGAAGACACTAAGATGGCCCTGAACAAAGAAGAGCTTCAACAATGCTTGAAAGGGATGGAAAGAAGAATAATGGAATCCCTCCAATTCCAACTGGGCAAAATAAGGGAAGAACTGCAGGCTTCCCTACAGGAGGTCAGGAAGGACATTACAGAACTAGGGGACAGAGTGGATATTGCAGAAGCAGGGATTTCGGATATCGCGGAAGTCTTGAAACAGAACAGTGCACTTCTTGAACAGGTTGCCAGGGCGACACATAATCTAGAACTCCAGGCAGAAGACCTCGAGAACAGATCCCGTAGATCCAACATCAGGATAAAGACCTAAAAAAAACAATGCAGCATTGCTTTAGCAGCCTGCTATCCGGCACACAACCGGAGGGCATACTAATAGATAGAGTGCACAGAGTGGGACCTAGGAAATGTGACCCTGGAGCCAGGCCCAGAGACGTCCTACTAGCAATGACTTCCTACACTACGAAGCAGGAGCTACTACGTGCAGCGAGAAAACAACAGATAGTCTCTATCAACGGAACGCAAGTCCAATTATTTCAGGACCTAGCATTATCTACAATACACAAAAGGAGACTGATGCAGCCGGACACAAGGGTGTTAAAAGCCATAGGAATATTTTACAAATGGGCATACCCTTTTGTCTTGCTGTTCATCTGAGAGGGCAGACAGCAGCGTATCACCACTTGTGAGTAAGCACTGACCCTGTTACAGTTAGAGGAGGAAGATCCTCGTTCGGATAAGTGGTCAAGTCAAAATCAGAGAGGGGAAGGACCCAGACAATGGGAATGGTCATCCGGCAACCAAAAGAGGCGTGACAAAGAGATCACTCTAACAGGCCCCCGTCCGAAATGAACCCCAGAAGCAGAAACACACGTAAGACAATAAACAATAAGTGTGGCCCAAGGATTGGGCCAGGGGGGAGGAGGAATGTTAAAGAGGGGAAATGATGGCGAGATGAGTGAAGCAAGTCCGGACGGGGATGGGGGAGGAGGACATCCTGGAACCTAACTCAGGATATGGAAATGTCCTGGCAAAGGGAAAGTTGGGGCAGATACAAGATCCAATGTCCCGGGAGGGGCCCGGCAGTTAGGGAGAATTCTCTTATAAGGCTAATTTCCCAAACCTAGTGAGTCCCCCAGCAGCTTTGCTGGATTTTTGGGGTTTGTTTTTTTCTCCTGCTAAGAGTGAGACTCTTTTCCTCCCACTCTTAGGCATGATTTTAGGTATGTCTTTGACTTCTTATGTGCTTATGGGCTATGGGGTCTTTTACTCCATAGGGTATCATCTGTTTTTAGTATGTGTGTTACACAGCACCCTCAGTGCAGTAACACAGGGGTGTCATAGTGACCCCCAAACATAGACTCCATACCCTGGGACTGACTACTGTCTCCCAGGGTATGTAAAGTCCCCATTGACTTTACTAGTCCAAAATTGTGAACGGAACCAGTACAAACCATCATATTGTGGAAGTACTGGAAGGGGTTAATTCGATTGCCCCTGGGTCTGTTTCCAAGGGGGCACTGTCCAGTCCCCTCTTGTCGAGTTTCTGGCTGGTGGCAATGGTTACCATGCAAAATATTCCTCCGGAATATTTCCTATGGGATTTTCCCATTGATTTTAAACGCACCACTTTTTAGTGCAATGTTAAAGATACTGCCGGTTTATTTATTTAATATTAAATCACCGGTTGGGTCTTTTTTGCCAGAACTCTTTTCTAAAATGGCGTTCGTGTCCGTCTCTGTAACTCCAACCAAGGTCGGGCCCTTTGTTCCACTTTTTTGCGGGCTTCTCCACAGAAGCCCTCCAATTGGTGCCACTCTGTCTGGGTTCCACAGGATGTGTGGGTGGGGGAATTGGCACCCTGGACTGCATTGCCTTAGCAACTCAAGTCGCACTCTGTTCTGACTGGCCCAGTGGTGAGCCGCCCGGATCACCACTTAGCATGTTTGAGTGACAGCTAGGCTGTTGAATGGGGTTTTTCTGCATAAAAGCAGGGCTTTTGGGACTGGAACGTCAGAAGTCGCCACAGGACCTAAGAAATCCGAAGAGGGAAGAAGCTGAGCCATCTGCAATGACGACACCACCGGTGGAGCCGTGCTGCAACGACCTCACCACTTTCCCGACGACAAGAGGAGATCTTCTGCTGGAAGAGTCTTCTCCCTCTGAGCTGGTGGGATCCACCAGTTCGCCATTTCGCCTTCCAGGACGTCTCTTGGTCGAATCGCCTGTGCCAAGCACCCTGGCGGCCGGATAGCCAAGCTGCACCACTGTGACCGCGAATACCAGGAACGCACCTTTTAACCGACGAACTCCGCGGCTGGTTTCTTCCCTGGGCAGTGCAATGACTCCAAGTTTCCTCCTCGATGAGATCCTCTCTTCCCCTGGTCGAACTGCACCCGCTGCCAGGAACATCTGCCACCGCTGGAGCTTCCTCACTCTTTAAGGTACTGTGTTCTACCTGCCCTCCCTTTCTTCGGATTGCTAAAGGTGACTCTTAAATCCTTGGCTTTCCAACTCTGTTGGCCCCCAGAGCTTCTAACTTTGTCTTTTGAATCACCCCAACCTCTTTTGAACATTTCTACAAAGACTTGAATGCATTGCTAAACAGTGTGATCTTGGGCACATTTTGCCTTGCTCCATTCAAAGTGGGCCTGGCCTATGAACTTTGGCTCTACCGTATACCCTGCCTTCAGTAACTTGATTTTGTCTCTTAAAAGTTTTGGGAACTGTTTTATTTTTATGACCTGCCTTTTTCTCTCCCTTTAACCTAATTATTGGAGTTCCATCTAAGTTACGCGCTCACCTCTGTTTCGACAAAAAGTGGTGTTTTAACTTAGACTTGTCTAAATAATTCTTAAGGGAGGTGTGTATACTTTTCTGATTGTGTTTTGAACTTGCTTTGATTAATAGTGCTAGTGTATTTTCTAAAGTGTGTGTTAAATAAGTAATTATATACTTTTGACACAAAGCTCTGGTCAGTGTTTGCTTGTTCTACTGTGTTTTTGGCCCTAATGTGTATCCTCTGTATACTGCCTAACTCTTCTTGAGAGAAGTCTGACTGCTCAGCCACAGCTACCAGGTAAATCTGGGTGGTACAGACTGCTACCAATTGGGTTTACTGCTTACTCCTGTAGTCTTAATCTTTTTGCAGTGTTCCCCAAAGGAACTGCACAGGATTCTGCCTAACACCGGCGGAGGTTCTAAGGGATCTTGGTCAGAGGGGTAGGGAATGGGGAGGGGGTTTGACAGGGAGGGGAGGGAAGGAGAGGGAAAGTTAAAGTTGAAGTTCAGTTAAATGGGAAAGTTCCAAGGTATGGTCCGCAAGGTGGGAAGAAGCAAAGTGTAGGCAACTGGAGGAGACAGCGAATACCAGAGAAAACCCAGGCATAACAGTTATGGCTGCCTTGATTATCATTACCCTAAACGCACAGGGCCTAAACTCGCTGGTGAAGCGTCGCTCTATCCTGGCGAGACTAACAGACTTTCAAGCATTGATAGTCTATTTACAAGAGACACACCTACTCCCTGTAGATGAAAGAAGGATGACCCATAGAGCATTCCCTAGACAATACTATGCCTCGGGCGGGAAAAAGACCAAGGCCATGGCTATACTATTGGGGACCTATGTGATATTCAAGAAACGAGCGTTGCAAAGAGATAGGGAGGGCAGATACCTGCTCCTCAAAGGCACGCTGGGTGAACCGATATATACATTAATCGCAATATATGCCCCAAACAAACGAGAGACAGGACCTGTATCTAGGGGAAATACTACAGAAACTGGAGGGATGGTGTGAAGGCCAGATAGTGATTGGTGCAGACTTTTTGTGATGGACCCCACCCTGGACAAAACACTCCCACCCACTGCTGCAAACGGGGTAAATAGACAAGCGCTAGGGAAATTCTTTAGGGACTTTGGGGGTAGTAGAAACATTCAGATTTTTCACGAGCAAGAGAAGGAATTCACCCACTAATTGGCAACTCACAAAGGGTACTCAAGAATCGATATGATATTGGTCTCGGCCACGTTGATTCCCCAGGTGCATAAAGTAGAAATAGGAGTTAAATATCTTTCCGATCATGCTCCAATCCTAGTGCAAATTGTGACGGTAAAAGACACAATCAAAAACTGTAACAACTGGATGCTGAACGAAATGATATTGAGAGACATCGCACTTCGGGCACATATGGAGAAGGTACTGAATAACTACTTTCTAGAAAATGACAATGGGGAAACAGACTGGGGAGTAATCTGGGATGCGGGTGAAAGCGGTAATCCGGGGGGAATTCATATCACAGGCCACACCATATATGCGGGAAAGAGGGCTCATTAAGAAGAAACTTGAGTTAGTGCTACAGGAGGCGGAAACACAACACAAAACTAGGCAAGCACAGAAATCGCTGAGAGCACTCTGGAAAGAAAGGGCCCAGTTGGAAACACACGTAGCACGGCACAGTCATTACTGTACACCAAACAGACATATTACGTTCAGGGAGGGGGGAAGCCAACAGATTCTTAGCAACCAAATTACGTAAACAAAGATCCCGAAATTACATTGCACAATTTAAAATGAAAAAGGGGAACTATGTACATCAGAGGAGGGGAAACTGGAAATAATGGAGAGATTTCATCAGGGACTTCTGAAACAGGAGGACCTCCACCCACATGCACAAATAGATTACACATCAAAACTCATCCTGCCCCAAATCACTGAAGAGGACAACAACGCTTTACAGGCCTCCATAACCGCACAAGAAATAAGTGACGCAAAAACAAATTTACCTGCTAACAAGACCCCTGGACCAGATGGGATAGGGAACGGATATTACAAAACTTTCCGAAATCAACTACTAGGCCCACTAACTAAACTTTTAAATCATATTAGGGACAGTGGTACGGTCACACCCGACATGGGAAGTTCGATCACAATCCTAATAAACCAGGCAGAGGACCCACAGACTGCACTAGCTACCGGCTGATATCGCTGCTTAATAGTGATGCCAAACTATACTATAAGGTCCTCGCAACAAGACTGGTGAAGGTATTACCCAAAATAATCCATGAAGACCAAACAGGCTTTATAATAGGGAGGCATACGCAAGACAATATAAGGCAGGCGGTGGATGTCATAGAACTAGGAAGCAGGACAGGACAAAAATTCTCTATAGCTGCATTAGACAGTCTAGATTGGACATACTTGAAGCTGGTCTTGATGAATTTTGGCTGTGACCCCAACTTCATTAGGATGGTCCTAGCGAACTTACGACTCCGAACTAAGTCCATCATGGTCAATGGGAAAACCACAGTCCAAATAAAAATACAGAGAGGTACACGCCAGGAATGTCCCCTATCCCCCCTAATATTCGCCATGGCGATGGAGCCTAATGCGGAAATAATAAGGCAGGGCCAAGATGTGTTGGGGGTGACCTATGGAAGGGCAACGCACAAGATAGCACTATATGCTGATGACATTATGCTCTTCCTTAAAAACCCTACAAACACACTACCGAAAGCACTGGAATTTGTTAGGATTTCAGCGTTCACCATAAATTTCACTAAATCTAAGGCTCTGAACATCACGGACGCAAAAAGAGGGTGAGATTGATAAACTGAGGGCATTATACCCCCTGACCTGGGAAAGCGAGCCAATCGAATACCTGGGGATTCAATTAACAAAGGATTACAAAGGCCTGTACGGGGCAAATATAACACCCCTGTCGAAACAATTGAGGGAAGATCTACATAAATGGGATGCCCAGGAATTATCCTGGTTCGCACAGTTTGCGGCACCTAAAATGATGCTGCTATCCCAACTGCTAAATGTGGTGGGTTCTATTACGGTGGATAATCCCCCCAAGATAAGTAAGCCACTACAGAAAGAGTTAACAACTTTTGTGTGGCACCAGAAAAACCTAGAATAGAAAAGAAAGTTTTGACGAGGCCACAATTGTAGGAGGACTTGGGGTTTCCGATATCGAGAGGTATATCCTGGCCACGCAAATAGCACCAATGTTGAAATGGATGGGAAGGGACACACTAAATAGTTGGATGGGAATTGAGCATGGGGTAACTGCAATCCCTCTCGGAATGCTACATGCACTGCGAGTAAGGGCCAGAGGGGCAGAGGGACAACAGCTAGAGGCCACCAAAGTGTTGCTGAAGGGATGGTATAGAGCCCTCAGAAGGCACTGCATCACACTGGGTCTAGGCCCTTTAACCCCAATGGCACACAATCAGGACTTTACCCCGGGCAAGCAAAACAGGTTCTGGGATAATGGGGACAGGCACAAACAATCCACTTAAAGGATTTTTTCCAGAGAGAAAACCTTCTTCTATTCGAGGAATGCAAGCAGAAATTTGGTATAGGGGAAAGGGAAAGATATTCATATATACAGATTAGGCACTGGATATCACAGAAGGAGGTTAGAAAGGCGGCCACGAGGACCCCGATAGGGATGCAGCTGACTCTGCAGGAGGGTATGACGGTAAGGGCAATATCGAAGCTGTACAGGCTGTTAGATAAGAGGTGGAAGGAGTTTACGCAGCAACCGGTAACAAAGCAACCCTCATCACCCACTTGTTAATGACGGCAAGGATGACCCTGGCCCAGGATTGAAAAATGCGTATGGTCCCTTATTAGCATGCTGGTGTGTCAAAATTAGGAGCGTAATGACCATGGAAAAAGTGGGGGCCCTGAGAGAGGGCAAACATCAGGAATTCCTGTCAGTGTGGGACCCGTTCCTCGAGTTTGCTAAGGGAAGAGAAGGCCAGTAGTATAGACCAGCAATAATGAAAGCGATACAGAACTGAGGGACACCGAAATGGGAACAGAGGAAAATTGAAAGTGTGAGCTATGCCTAAAGAGCGGACACATCAAACTCATCAAGAAACACAGAAATTGGACCATACCGGTTGGGGATAGGGTGGGAAGAGGAGCGGCGCGGAGGGTACATTAACGGTTCTGAGGAATGTTATAATTAAAGTTCGACTGAATCATATACATGCACAACCACCGACCCTAGGAGGAACTATTAGGGCTACTCAGAACTGAGAGCGAGATATTTATTGAAGCAATTGCGCCATCAATGCCATGTAAACTGTGATTGTGTTTGAATAAATAAAGTTTGAAAAAAAAGGGGGGACAATGGGCATCCATGTCGCGTGCCTCGAGTCTGACTGAAGCGCCCCGAGGTCACTCCTTTGACCAGGACTTTGCCAGAAGTGTTACGGTATAGTGCTAGTGTGCCCGAGGTCTAAATGTCGCTCAGGCCTGCCCATCCCATGACCGCGCGCAGAAAAGGCCACTCGACGCGGTTGAATGCCTTCTCAGCGTCGATGGACTTCAGAACCGGGTTTTTCGGGCCTCATTACACGGTAGGCGGTAACCATGGCGCTATTTTTAAAAAAAAATATTTTATTGTATTTGGTAAGATTACAAACCTTTACAATTTACAAAAACGAACCGTAAAAAATTACAAAATTATAGACATATTTTTACAAACAGTATTAAAACCTTTTTTGTTTTCCTTTACGAATAAACACAACTCTTTTGCTACAATTCCTATGTGGTAAGTCACATCTCCTTTTTAGAATAGAATAATCAAGGACATGACAGAGCTAAGAAATGCATTTATCCAGATCCTGATATCCTTTTTGACCTTAATTGTTGGTCATTTTGTGCTATGTACATAAAAAAATAATTTCTTTCAATTTCTTGTCTATTTCACACAATACCATAGTCAGTTTCATAGTCAATTTAATACTATTGCCCATCATACACCTAGACCATAGGGTCATTCTCGCCAGCAATGAAGAGGGATCAAAATAAGATCCAAGGGTACTAAGTCTTAAAATTTCAAAATAGTCACAAATAATAACCAGATGTTGTAGGGATTCAACCATAGTAACCTTCTGACAGAATCTACAGGCACCTGGTTTTGTTGATTCATTGCATCTTCCCCATTGGGCTAATCTTTCATTCGTATGAAATTGGTTCAGTCTAAAGCAGAGGTATAGATTTCTACCAGAAGCTGATGGAAATTGTATAAGGTAGCTTGGACAAGTACCCCATTTCCTTCTAATCTGAGCATATTCTTGATACGTGATATATCTGCTCATTCTGTCCGATTGACAGCACCAATAATATAGCTGCATTTACCCTTTGCAGCTAGGTAAACCCAAAACTAGATGATCTTCTGGGATAAGCGTAGAGGACATAATATCCTTCATTTTTTCCACGAATGCTAAAATGGACGGTGGGTGTTTAAGCAGCATCTGATTTCTTAGATCTTCATAGAGACTGTTGGCAGGTGGTTTTAGAAACTTTACATAGTTATTAAGCATCCGCCAATGCCCTTTTACAGATGGAGGAAGGAGTCCAATTTCATGTCTTATGATATCATTTGGAATTGAGGTAGCTAAACTCAATACTTGCTTCCATATGCCACCTTGTAATGCATCAAGAACATCTTCAATTTCATAAAGACATATATCCAAAAAATATAGTATACATGGTTCCACCTTAAGTAGGTAAAATTGTAGCACAGGTAGTAAGGAGAAGCCACAATATTTTCTCATGATAATTTTCATCTGAGAGATTAGGGGCCTAGATTTTTCATACAGTTCTTTTTTCCACCATTGCGCTGAGTACATATCGGACAAAGTGTAACCAAGATATTTAACTGATTTTACTGACTCAATAAGGATACCATCCATAGACCAATTAAATCGGTATGCCTTTTTTTTACCGTCTGTAAAAACAAGTATGTTAGATTTGGACTGATTAACTTTTAAATTATTCTCTGCAGCATATAAGGAAAATGAGTTCAACTTGTTTTGGAGACCAAAGGGTGTTTTATCAAATATTAGTAAATCATCAGCAAAGCCCATGTAATTGAGCTTCAGCACCCCCAGATTCACGGGGAAATTGATGACCTCTGTCCAACAATCCTCAATATCGCAGATATATAAATTAAATAGTACCGCAGCAAGAGTGCAGCCTTGTTTAAGTCTGATGTTAGTTGGGATGACATTGATGGTAGCGCCCGCTCGATTTAATCTAACCCTATAATAAGTTGATGTATGCAGAAGGGCAATAAGCGACACCAAGTACGAAGGAAAACCCATGTGTAGCATTTTTTTCCACAATAATTCTCTCAACACTGAGTCAAAAGCTGCACTCAGGTCAAGAGAAGCCATATAGACAGCACCCGTGTGATTGTGTTTGGTGTTCCATTGAATATGAGATATTATTGTCGCATTTAGAGAACATCCCATTGAGCGACGAAAACCAGTTTGGTATTTTGATAAGGTAGCATTGACATTCATGAACTCCAGGAGCTCCTCTAAGATAAGATGACAGAATACTTTCGAGGAGGCATCTGTGAGAGCTATTGGTATAAAATTATTTGGATCGTTAATGGGGCCATTTTTATATATTGGAATGATCGTAGCGGCACACCATGATCGAGGTAGGGTTTGAGTGTCAAATACCATATCGATTTTATATTTTATAATACTAGCCCAAAACTGTATGTCAGATTTTAGAAGGCATGCTGGAATTCCATCCGTGCCAACTGCTCTAGATGCATTTAGTTTTATGATTGCCCTTTCAACATCCTTAAGGGACCACGGAGAGCTGGCCAACCAAACAATTGTCGGAGGAAGTATTTTTTTTGTATTTTTTTTGTTAACAATATCAGCAGGCAATGTAAATTTTGACTTAAAGTGATCCACCCAAGTTTTCCTTTAGGCCAATTTTTTCATGATTTATAGATCTTAGTATAGCCCAAATGTTGCGTGTGTCACATTTCAATAGATGGTACATCATATTTTGGTTGTCTGTAAGGTATTGTGTAACTTTGAGACCCTTCAGTGAATTTTTGTACGTCTGCAAAATTCTGGATTTTGAAACCCATTAGGAATCCCTGTCCGTCACCGTTTTTGCAAGCTGTCTAAGGTTTGCATTTTTACCTTTCTTTAGATTGAATATCTCAGTGTTAAATTTATGCCTGTGTATTTTATCGGTACAGACAGAAGCCGTTTTCTTAACCAAGGTCAATAAGGAACAAGTTACTTACCTGTAACTGTTGTTCACCAGCATGGGTCTGCCATGGATTCACATGCTCATGAATATTCATGAGCATGTGAATTCATGGGGTCTGGCATGGATTCACATGCTCATGAATATTCCCCGTCGTCAGGCCGGGAATCCTCGGTATAGAAAAAAAATCAGTATCAGTTTCGTTTCTGATCTGTCTTTCTTAGTAGTAACCAATCACTGGTCTCTGGGTCATACTGCCCCCAGCCAATGACTGCCCTCTCCCTAAGCCCCGCCTCTGGCAGCCATCCTCAGATTTGGTAGCACGTAAAGTGGCAGTATGACCAAGTGAAGAGCCGCAGAGGAGTAGGCGGGAGGGTTCGCATGTGAATCCATGCCAGACCCATGCTGGAGAACAACAGTTACAGGTAAGTAACTTGTTCCTTCTCCAGCATGGAGTCTGGCATGGATTCACATGCTCATGAATATAAGAATACATAGCAGTACACACATGCACAACCACGGGAGGTGGAAAGGCTCAACATTAAGCATTACATAAATGCAACATTAAGCATCTCTTACCTCCTCACCAGGCTCACCTCAAGCGAACAGGTTGCGCAGCACTGCTTGGCAGACCCTGGACTCCTCCCTGGAGTCCCGATCGACGCAGTAGAATCTTGTGAAGGTGTGCATCGACCTCCATGTCGCAGCCCTGCAGATGTCCAGCAGGGGCACACCAGATAGGAACGCCGTGGTAGCAGCGATCGCTCTGGTCGAATAGGCCCTCGGACGGCCGGGCAGCGGTCGGTTTGCCAACCGGTGACAGTGCATGATGCAGCCAGAGAGCCATCTGGAAATGGAAGTCTTCGAGAGAGCCTTCCCTTGATTCACAGTCCCAAAGTTCACAAACAGCTGTGATGTCTTCCGAAAACTCTTTGTGCGGTCCACGTAGAACTTCAGCGCTCTAGCTACGTCCAACGAGTGCAGAGTCCTTTCAGCCGGCGACGAAGGAGACGGGAAGAAAACTGGTAACACCAAGGGTTCGTTGAGGTGGAAGTCCAACGGCACCTTGGGCATGAAGGAGGGGTGCGTCCTCAGCACCACCCTCGAGTCGTGAAACGTCAAGTATGGCGGCTTGCAAGATAGGGCTTGGATCTCTCCCACTCGTCGTGCGGAGGTGATGGCCATGAGAAACGCTGTCTTCCACGACAGAAACTTCAACAGTGCCGAATGCATAGGCTCAAATGGGGCCCCCATGATCCTGGTCAGCACCAAGTTGAGCTCCCATGCCGGGCCAGGGGCCTTCACCGGTGGGAATGATCGGAACAATCCTTTCATAAATTCCTTCACCAGTCAATGAGACTACAAGGACGCCCGTCCCATAGTTCTGGTGTATCGTGAGATGGCGGCCAGATGAATCTTGATGGAAACGTGAGCTAGTCCAGCCTTGGCCAATGACAGTAGGTACGACAATACTTGAGGGGCCGTAATCCGCAGAGGGTTAATCTTCTGTGCACGGCACCAGACAGAGAACCTCTTCCATTTATGTCCATAGCACTTGAGAGTTGAGGACACCCTGGCCTTTGCAAGAACCTCTCTGCAGTCGGCCGGGATGTTGTACCCTCCAAACTCTAGTGCTGCAGGAGCCAGGCCTGCAAGTTCAGCGACTCCGGGTTGTGTTGAAGAATGGCGCCTCCTTCTCTGGAGAGAAGATCTGCGCCCGTCGGCAGCTTGACTGTTGTGGACGTTGACAAGTCCAGAAGGTCCGGGAACCAGATCTGTCTGGGCCACGCCGGTGCGACGAGGATCATCCTGCAATGGGACCTCTTGAGCTGGTTGATGAGCCGGAGCAGCAACGGCAGCGGAGGGAACGCATAAAGAAATAGGCCGTCCCAGGGGAACGAGAAAACATCGCCCATGCTCCTCGGCTGGGGGAACCTGCTGGCGAACCTCCGGCACTTGGAATTCGTCGCCGTCGCCAAAAGATCGATTTGGGGTTCGCCCCATCGTCGGAAGAGTCGATCCACTTGATCCTGGCGTAGTTCCCACTCGTGGCACGAGCGCAGCTCTCTGCTGAGTGAGTCGGCGATCATGTTTTTTATTCCTGCCAGATGAAAAGGCACCAGAAACATCCCTTGGGCGACAGCCCAATGCCACAGATCCTGGGCTTCCTTGGATAGGGCGGGATCTGGTTCCGCCCTGCTTCCGGATGTAGAACATCGTGGTGGTGTTGTCGGTGAAGATCCTCACCACCTTGCCCTTGAGGGACGGAAGAAAAGACCTGAGGGCCCAGAACACTGTGCGGAGCTCCAAGATGTTGATGTGGAGTGACTTCTCCTCCGGGAGCCAAAGGCCTCTCACGTGAAGATCTCCGGAGTGCGCTCCCCAACCTTCCAGGGAGGCATCTGTCATCACCGTCACCTGGTGAGCTGGGGTCTGAAAGTCCGTGCCCGCCGACAGATGAGAGCGGGTACCCCACCACTGGATCGCCTGACGGAACGTCTCGTTGAGAGGGATCCTGTCCTCGAAGCTGCCTGTCGACTGGACCCAGCGGGCGTCGAGGAACTTTTGTAAGGGGCGCATCCGAAGCCTGCAAAGGCGCATTAGATAAATGCAGGAGGACATCATCCCGAGGAGGGACTTGATAGATCTTACCCTGGCCATGTCCGTGGCCAGCAGACGCTGCACCTTGCCCAGAATGGTCCTGGTCCTTTCCTCCGACGGCGAGGCCAGCCGCGCCACTGTGTCGAGCTTGGCTCCCAGAAACAGGGCGACTTGCGACGGAACCAGGTGGGATTTTGGAAAGTTGATGGAGAATCCCAGGTACGTGAGCAGCTGGACGGTCTTCGCAGTGTGCTCTACGGCGAGCTCCGTTGTCCTTGCCCGGATGAGCCAGTCGTCCAGGTAGGGGTAGACGTGGATCCCCTGTAGGCGCAGCCGCGCCGCCACCGGTGCGAGGCACTTGGTGAACACCCTGGGTGCTGACTTCAATCCGAACGGGAGGGCCTTGAACTGGTAGTGGACCAAGAACCTGAGGAACTTTCGGTGTCTTTTTAGAATGGGGATGTGGAAGTATGCATCCTCCAAGTCCAACGACGACAGAAAATCGCCCTCCTCCAGCTGTCCCAGCACGTGCTGGAGGGTGACCATCCGGAACTTCTGTGCCTTGATGTACTTGTTCAGTTGTCGCAGGTCCAGGATGGGGCGCCATCCTCCTGTCTTCTTTTTTACGAGGAAGTACCATGAGTAAACTCCGGAGCCCCGAAGCCTCTTTGGGACGAGCTCGATGGAACCCTTCTTGAGCCACGGGTGGAACGAGAGGGCACTTCTTCTGAAACTCGAGGGAGTGCCCTTGGGCCAGGGCGTCCAGCACCCAACAGTCGGTGGAGATGGACTCCCACACGCTGACGAACCTCGCCAGCCGGCCTCCCACCGGGGTGCTTCGGCGGGGGCCCGACCCCACGGTCGGTTCAATCCTGTTTGGAGGCCGCCTTGCCTCCTTGACCTCCCTGTGGACGACGATGGGCGCCACCTGACTTGCCGCGTCCTCTGTAGGCTTCCTGGGACAAAGATCTTGCTGCTTGGCGGTACGTGGAGGAGCCACTGTCGGATCCCTTGGAGGCACCTTGTCTGCCTCCGGAGCTCCGAAAGGACGGCCGTCGTTGTTGGAGCACTCCCAGTGCCCGGGCAGTCTCCGTATCTGTCTTGATGGCCTGAAGGGACTCATCAACCGCCTTCCCAAACAGGTTGTTCCCGTCGAAGGGCATGTCCAAAACCTTGGTTTGTACGTCCTGGTGGAAATCCATTGCCTTGAGCCATCCTCGTCGTCTAAGGCAAATGCCGTTGCCCAACTGACGGAAACCGGTGTCGGCGATGTCCGTTGCCACCGTGATGGCGTGGTCCGAAGCAATCTCACCTTCCTGTAGGATTTCAAGGGCCTCTGCCCTTTTGGCGTCCGGAAGGAAGTCCAACAGAGGGGTGATTTTGAACCACAACTCCCTGTCGTAGCGGGCTACGATAGCCAGGGCGTTGGCCGCCTTGATAGTCGTCCCTGCGGATGAGATGACCCGTCGTCCCATCGTGTCCAGCCTCCTGCCCTCGCCGTCCGGCGGGGAAGTTGATGTCGAGGCCGATGCCCCCCCAGCTTTCTTCTCCGCCGCTGCCGAGACGACCGAATCCGGGGTAGGTTGCGCCCGAAGGCACAAGGGGGCAGCGTCGGGGATCCGGTACTTCTTCTCGTACCGGTCCCTCTTTGCCGGCGCCGTGGCAGGGTTCTCGAGGAGGGCGAGCCCCTCATCCCAGATATCATCAAGAAGTGGTACTGCGAGGACCGTCTTCCTTTTAGCCTCGCGCTGTTGGTAAAGGAACCCTTCCTTCTTCTTCTCTTCTGGGCAGAGCTGGAAGAGCTCGGATGCCCTGGAAATCATGGCATGAAAGGATCCAATCTCGTCGGGCGGGGACGCCCGAGCCGGGGTCAACGGGGGACACGTCCTGTCGTCGCCTCCGTCGTCATCTGTACCTGTCGTAGCCGTGTCTGTGCCTGTATCATCCCTGTGGGTAGTAGACTGGGGAGAAGACAGATCAGGCCGCAGAGGTGGGAGAGGTGGCGTAGGATGCGTCCTCCTCCTCTAATGCGGTAGACTTTCCGAAGGTCCCGGCTCCGGTTCCCCCGTCGGGTCTGGCTCAGGTACCTCCGTCGGGGGGAGGGGCAACCTTGTCCTTATCTCCGAGCATAAGGACTGAATCGCTGACAAAATGGCCGCCGAAGTGTCCTGCGGCACCAGAAACGACAGGCGCGAGGGCTCTTGAGGAACCCTTGTCAGGATCCCTCCCGATGGGCTAGGCCTCTTCCACGACTTCGATGAGCTCTTCTTCAGAGGTCGTGTCCGTATCCACGATGGCCACCTGCCCCTCCCCCACCTTTTCCAACGAGGACTTTGTGGGGGTCTTCTCAATGGGCCTGAAAGACGACTCCCTCCGCGGTGGCAGGGAGACTCTGGGTCCTGAGGTCGCCTCCACTGGCGTAGCCTCCACAGGCTGAGCCAGGGCCGCTGCAACATCCTCAATCGAGGTCTTAGCAGGGTGAATTAAGGCCATCGTCACCTTCTGTACGCCTGGGGCCTTCACCTTGGGGGGAGGGTCCGAGCCTCGCTCCCCCTCTGCCGGAATCTTCGAGATCGACCGGGGCCTCTCCAAAAGCTTCGCCGGGTTCTCGGACTTCCTCTTACCCGAGCCAGAGCGTTGGCTCGTGGTTGATGGCACCATGGAGGATGTGCCCTGCCTGGCAGCCAAGGAGCCCAACCGTTCGGCGCTCGCGGTGCCCGCGGACTCTCGGTGCTTGGCCTTTTGTTGGGCCACCGTCGCCGGGGCGCCCTCACAGGACTTAGAAGACCGCTCGGACTTCATTTTCTTCTCGCCTGACGGGCTCTTCCCTTCCAGCCAGTTGGCAAGACGGAGGTGGCGATCCTTCATGGTCCGCTCTGACATGTTCCCACAAAACGCACAGTCCTTCTCCGTGTGCGTCTTGTCCTCATGGAGACAGTAGAGGCATAACGAATGCTCGTCCTCCTTGAAAACATTCTGAAGCTGGCATCCAGGGCAGGTCCTGAACAGCTTCCCGGGCGTCAAGCTTCCTTTCTCCTGGGCCATGTCCGGGGTAGGCCTTGGAACTTCTGGAATCCTCCAAAAGCGTAACTCGACGAAATCTTCACCCTTGAGGGGCGTAGAAAACTCCGAAACTGATCCCCGTTGATCGGATGTAGAAACGGTGGAGCTTGAGGCTCTATTTAACCGAAAAATGAGAGAAATCTCCTGAAAAAGCGCGAAAACGCAGCAAAAGCTCGAGAGCTACAGCACGAGGACTCCCAACACTTCAACGTGCGGTAAAAATCTGAGGATGGATGCCAGAGGCGGGGCTTAGGGAGAGGGCAGTCATTGGCTGGGGGCACTATGACCCAGAGACCAGTGATTTGTTACTACTAAGAAAGACAGATCAGAAACGAAACTGATACTGATTTTTTTCTATACCGAGGATTCCCGGCCTGACGACGGGGAATATTCATGAGCATGTGAATCCATGCCAGACCCCATGAATTCACATGCTCATGAATACTCATGAGCATGTGAATCCATGCCAGACCCCATGCTGGAGAAGTGGAAGTTAGTTTGCTTGGTTAGGAGTGCATCCATATAGGGTGCGTCCATGTTTTCTCGGGACAAATTCTCCATGATTATAGGATCATTTTTCATCTGCCAAATAAGCTGATGACAGGTGGATGCAGACCATCTAACTGATAAACCAGGTCTGTCCGTATCCACAAGAGTAAGAATGGGACAGGTACTATAGCCCCATTCTCTGAAATCAAGTTTGAGGGAAATAGCACAGTGATCTCCAAAACCCAGATCTTCAATTGTGATTGGATCGCACAAGTTATACAATGAGGTTGACAAAAAGAAGTGATCAATATGAGAGAATAAACCTCCTCGAGACCATGTATACGGGGAAGTTTGATCACCGACTTCGACAACCTGCATATCCCAGTTTAGAAAAAATTCAACCCATTTTTTACCATTCCTGACCGTTAGAGCAGACAAAGACAGTTTTTGTCCGACTTTTTGTCCTTTATATAAACAGGATGAATTAAAATCTCCTCCCGCTATGACCCCGATATTCACATGTCGGCCCAGCGCATCCTCTAAAATTGAATCAATTATACCTTCTAACTCATTGTAATTCGTAGTAAACCTGTTCCAGTAAACACATAGAATAAGATTTGGGCTGACATGTTCTGAGGAAGATGATAACTCAACAGCAATTACAGCATCATAATTGTATACCAACTTTGAATTAAGCTTACAGGAGTTATTAATAAGGATGGCCAAACCTCCTGAAGGTCTCCCCAAAACCCCCCTTTTGGCAGATTGAGAGTGGCATACAAAACCTTCAACATTAAAATGTGACATATGCATTGTCTCCTGTAATAAGATGACATCCAGATGACATATATCTTTCGCTGTGTCCCACCATCTAAAAAAGTTAGCTAGGCCACAGCTGTTCCATGAGCGGCACAATATTTTAGACTCATTGCTGGGTTGATTAGGGGGGTAACATAGTTATTTTTGAAACAGCATTAGAGAGGGTACTATTCAAACCAATCAAGCCATTCAGAGCAGCTGTCAATGCCATTAGTTGTTTGATCATGTTGTCATTAGAGAGCATTGATACATCCATTGCACCATTTGCTTGGTCACTAACAACCTTCTTGACCGGCATTTCCAGAAACGTTTTAGCTTCCGTATCGGTTTGAAACAGGCAGGGTAATAAACCAACATACATAAAGTTTTCCCTCTGTTCCCATACCAGTTTCATAATCAGAAATTAATGGAATCCACAAATCATTCTATTATTGTGGCACGGGGTTAGTCTCACCCAGTCAATATCATTCGAACAGAGCGTTCTTAGCGATGGAATAGAATGAAATGCTTTTAACAAGGAGGATCGGTTTAGATTGATGTTGCCATTAATTTTCGGGTCGCTTTCCCATCCCAGGATGAGTGGCATCTCAGGTCTAATTAGGCTTTCCCTATTTTCAACTTTGTTCACATCAGTATTTTGAGTATCAAGTCCTACCCTTTCTCTGAACGTTAGGTCATGAGATGGTTTAGGCCGCACATCAGGTGTGATTAGGATTTCCCTATGCTCCACTTGCTTCACACCAGCATTTTGTGTATCAGCTACTACCCTTTCTCTAGACACTAGGTCGAGAGATGATTTAGGCAACACTTCCCCAACTACTATAGGCGGGTTTACATTATTTTTGGATTCTACAGTATTCGTGGCCACTATGTTTTTGAGACTGGGTAAACTTATATGAGTACTAGGTACCACAAATTGTTCATCTCTGCCCAAAAACCCCATCATCCATGGTTCACCCAACTGCTTCTGTGAATTTAAGATATGCTTACTTACCAAGTGCTCATCAAGGATCTTTTTTTGTTTATTCATCGAAGTAGTTTTGTGGACCATAGGATAGAATTGTGAGAGTGCAGATTGAGAGGTAGCAATCATCATATCATGGGCCTGCTGTATTTTTTTTTGGAGAGTTTTTATTGGTAGTGCTTAGGTCAAAGGCCCTCGCCTTTTTAGAAGTTAGACTGGACTTAATTCGGCCCTTTACAACAGCTCCAGTCGTATCATCAGGTTTATGATCGAAATGAACTCTCGATTCCTCGTTTAATTGGGATAAATCAATGACCCCCTCTTCGCTATGAGTGCCCGAAATTTCCTGCAAGGGGCGGTCCTGCTTAGATTTTATGGTCTCATTCCAAGTTTTCTTTTTTGTTGTTGTATTCGCTTTGGCCCTTCTTTTCTGAGCTCTCGCAGCTAATCTTTTTTCTCTTCTTGTAAGTACAACTGTGGATTTCAGTTGATCATCGTCCTCTCTTAAATCCAGCACTTGTGAACCCTCTCTCACAACACAATCATCAGTAAGGTCAATTAAATCCGTCAAGGGGAAGGTGCTATCAGGGCTCTCAATATTAGATGGAACCTGACCGAGATGCACTTCAGAACCATTATGTTTCAAGGACCCAAAAAGATCCTTTAGTTCATCCAGATCATGTTCAATTTTTTGTATTGAAGTAGCCATGTTTGCGGACCCCACCTCATTCAGGGGTAAAGGATCCGTTTGACAACATATAGTTTGCGTCACTTTTGCGGTGGTAATCTCCACAAAGCTTCTCTCATCCCTACCCATTAGGTCAGGCTCACTGTGGGATTGAGTTGCTTTATCCACCCAGGATTTCCCTATGCAAGTCTTCCCTGTTAGGGTGCCTACTGCTTCACACGTGAATAATAGTCCCTCAATTCGATTTGTTTTATTAACAAGTTCTTCAATTGTTCTTCTCAAAAGACCTATCTCACAGTGAGACCATTCATGTCCTTTGTCGAGTAGGTCTAGGATTCTCGCTATTACAGGAAAGTCGGTGTTTAATGATGGCCCTTCTAATATATCTGATTGCACCACAGGAGACGAGAACTCCTTGTCTTTATCATTTAGGGTCGACTGGAACTCTTGTATATCGAGTTTCATTCGAGCATCAATGACCGATTGGGGGCTGTTCTTTTTTAATGAACTCATTTTGGGTTTTTCTAAAGAGTCTGTTTGAAACTCTATCACACCAATGAGGTGCTGCTGACTCGAAAGCTGTTGCTCTCCCAGGAAGCGAGATGTAGATTCTGTAAATCTGTTGAAGAAACAGAGTCTTTGAAACACCTGCTAACCTCCTGTAAAGGTTTGATCGATAGGCACACCCAGTTTCTGGCGGATAAAATAGCACTGCCCCTACTGTCTAGGGAAGAATGGTGGTAGAGATTCCTGCAAGGAAATCATTTATCCTTGGTATTTGCTGTGGTCAGATTTCTTGAGGGCTTGATGGAATATAAGGATGATGACCAGGGTCTAGGTGAAGGACAATACATTTTGTCGTGTGTCATTCAAAAGCGAGTGCCTGGGTTCCCTGCCCTGCTTTTTTTTAAGGTTGGATGAATGTGAAGGAATTCGGGAAATGTGGGAGTCACATATAGAAAGAAAGGATTTGTGCTGGTTTTGTGTGACTACCCGTGTGTGGAATCAGTGAGAAGGCTGGATCTGATGCTAGCCGTAGATTGTGTTCTCCTGTGTTTTCCCCATGGCATTTGATTTGTTTTTAGTTTTAATGATTGTATATCTATGCTGATTATTTTCCTCTTCTTGCCCTGTTTTGAAAGGATCAGATTAATGTTTTATTTTGCTAATTGTTTGTTAACAATTGTTTGTTAAAGGTTTGTAATAAACAAATAAAAAAAAATAATCACAAAGGAGGGAGGGGTACTTAAGGTAGGGACAAGAAGCAGGAAGTGATGGTTTTTCGGGTGAGGTCAGAGGTGGTGGACAACTAATGGACAAGAAGGAGGAAGGAAGGAGCTGCGGCTTGTGGAGGAAATTGTTGGAGCAGGTGGGGTATTGGTTTAAGAATGAAAGTGGTTCCGTAGTTTGAGTGTGTGTTTGTGTGGCGAGTGAGTAGAAGAAGTTAGCGTAATGAGTGAATGTGAAGTAAATGATAATGGGTGAAAGAAGGGTGCTTGCATAGTTTTACTGGTATTGGGAGAAGGAGAGTAGTAGTGGACGGAGAAGTGTTACAGTTAGAGGAGAATCATAGTGGGAGGAGAGTGATAGCAGGAGAAGGAGAGTAGAGACAGGATGGGAGTAGTAGAGAGGCAATAGTGAATTGTAGTGGCAACATCAAATGGAGGAGGCAAGGAGTAGAAGTGAAACATCTCAGGGACAAAAGACTAGTGGAAGGAGTACGTTGTGGAGGGGCAATAAGAGTAGAGGAGAAGAGGTGATTGGGCGTGACTGAACCCACTGAATAGCATAGAGCACATGGCACTTTCCAAACTCCCATTAGAATACTAACATTCGGTTACAGTAGGGAAAGTTGGCAAGTCCCTGAGGAAGTTATATTGCCTGCAATAATGAAAGTTAGATGAAGGCAGGTTTTAGACAGTAAGGGCCAACAATCGGTAGCACTAACTAGGGATTACAAACGCCTGGGTTACAGAGGTTAGGGAGGAGGGTCTTGTGCAGGCAGCCGAGAGGGACAGCCCTCGACCGTTCAAAGAAAATTAAAAACCTTGAACTGACTCAACGACTTATGAGCCCTGATTCATGGATTATTTGCGCTAAAAAAAACGGGATTTGTGCTCCATTCTGCCCGCAAATCCCTGTTTAACAAATGAAGATTTGCGGGCAGAATTGCGCACAAATCTCATTTTTTTCAGCGCAAATAAGCCATGAATCAGGGCCATACTGTTTTCTGTGACATCTAGCTGCTAGTTGTTTGTTTTGTGTTTTTTACCCTCTATCACTTTACTCACACTTTTTGTATCCAATTTCTTTTGACTAACATTTTTAGTCAGCTTATGTAGGTCTAATTAGGTGTCAACTTTTAGCTGTTCTCTAAATCTAGTGAGCACCCCTTCCCTGACCAGGGTACCTTTGTGTTTGGGTAACAGATGTACTGCCACTTTTTTTTTTACTGCACTAGGAAACTTATAATGAGGCTCACAGTATCTTCCTGTATGCTCTACAGTGCACTGAAAGCCAGAGAAGAGTCTGTTTAATAGCAGATACTGGTTCTCTTTTTTTTAAAATATATTTTTAATTAACATTTTTACATGAAGATAAACATTGTTCACATATCATATAACCTATAACCTATAACCATGTCATTGCTGTCCCCAACTTCTGCGCTTCTACAAACCCACCGTGAACATATATACAATTGGTATATAACACCTTATCAAATATACAGATCCAGGAAAAGAGCCTTCTCAGCCATTTCCTGGGCCCCACATCAGCCAACCGCCAATACTGCAACAGCCCTTCCGACAGATACCCCACAATAATAATTATTATTATTATAATAATAATGTTGCTATATAGTAAAATTTATTTTTCAATTGGTTCGCTCGACTAAGAACATAATTTGTTATACAAAGGCCTGTATTAAAAGAACACATCTGTAAGTGAACACAATCTTGGCTGGTGCAGAGTGAAAGAGAAAAAAATGTGTATATATCTATCACTGCACATCTGAATCTGCTGTGTTAGCGAGACTAATAAAGAAGACTGCATTTTAGGAAGTGCATTTAATGATAATGCTCCTTCGCTTTTGCTAAATGGCCCGGTTAGCTTCAGACCTGAATGTTAGGCAGAAACCTGTGCAGTTCCCTCAGGGACCACTGCAAAAAGTTTAAGAGTACAGGACTTAGCAGTAAACCCAATTGGTAGCAGTCTGCACCACGCAGATTTACCTGGTAGCTGTGGCTGAGCAGTCAGACTTCTCTCAAGAAGAGTTAGGCAGTATACAGAGCATACGCAATAGGGCAGGTACACACAGTAGAACAAGCAAACACTGACCAGAGCTTTGGTGTAAAAGATATATAATTATTTATTTAAAAACACATCTAAGAAGGGGGGGGCGCTGTTGCGCTCAGCGAAGATGGCCGCCTGATTCACTGCTCCGTCCCGTGTGGCACTTTCTATCTGTAAAATCTCCTGTTTGCCCCGACACTGCGCATAGCCGACCCGCGGCGTGGGTTACTGACAGGACCGGGAGTCTACCACGCGAGTTTCGCCCGCTGGGCTGCCCCTGCTGCGGAGTTACAGCCCGCTGTGAGAAGTGCGGAGGCGGACGCCCTCCGGCCTCCGCGCTCGGCTCCAGGAGTTCCCGCCCGAGTTCCGCGGCTTGCGGCCTGCTGTGTGGGGGAGGGGCGCTCCATTTGCCCTGCGCGGCTCGCTCCGGCGCGGGCCGGCCTGCACCACGACCTCTTCCTCCTCACCACACTGGATTCCAGAGCGACCTGCTCCGCTGCCCCGTCCTGGGCGGTGTGCTGACCGTGGGTTGAGTGCGCATCGATCCGGCTCCGGGTGGTGAGTGGCCCTGGCCCGATCCCCTCCGCGCCCGCCACACAACAGCGGACCCTACCCTCCTCCTCCTTGATTTCGGAAGCTTGCTCTCCCTTCCCTCCTTAAGCCATCTGGCTGTGGCAGTCGATTTGACTACCTTCAATACTGTCACAACCTCAATTGTCTCCCACCGATCCACCCGGCCTATTTCTACGATTGTTCCAGGGCCTGGGTCCCCTCCACTTGCTTTCAACGAGTGCCACCCGTATTACTGCCTCATACAGGGTTGCTCCCCTGCACTACTTCAACACCTACGACCCCGGCTTCTTGTGCCTCTCCGGCTGCTCATTGCTTCTTGGGCCCAGACCCCCTGCGGAATTTCTTGAGAATTTCCTGGGTCCGCCTGCTGTTAACTTGCTCCTGCTTGGATTGACCGACCCGCGGGCACCCGTCGGAGACACCATATTCCTTCCTTCCTGGTGCTCGGCTCGGCCTCCGCTCATACGCCGCCTGCTTGATCCTGGTACCTTCCCTGGTGGCTATATCCACTCTCCTGTTTGGTCTCCGGGACTTAAGTTTATCCCCCCTCCGGCGACATGTCGACGCGAACCGGCAAGAAGCAATCCTCTATCAATATTTTCACTAAACCCTCGGTGGGCCCCGGGGCGGAGGCATCTACACAGAAACCTTCCCCCTCACTCGCGCTGGAACCATCCGACTCCCAGAAGATGATGGAGTTTATCCGAGAGGGGTTTACCACAATTCATAGCAAGCTGGATGACATGAATGGTACGATATCCTCTATTAAAGCACATATGGAGAGAACTGATGGTCGAGTGGCCGAGATTGAGGAACGTGTGAGCACCGCCGAAGACGGCCTGGGTTCCCTCCGTGCGGAGGTCTCCACACTATCCGCCCGTGTTACCGAGGTGGAGAAGAAGAACGAGGACCTTGAATCTCGCTCGAGGCGCAACAACCTTCGCATTGTTGGGGTGCCGGAGGACGGTATACAAGAACCCATGGAGGATTATGTGGAGGGTATGTTACTCCAGCTCCTGGGCTCCCCAAAACTCTCCCCGCAGTTTGCGATCGAGAGGGCCCACCGTTCACTCACGCCGAAACCCAAACCTGGAGCACCTCCACGCCCGATCATAGCCAGGGTTTTAAATTTTCGCGACTGTGATGCCCTCCTCAGGCGGCGAGGGCCAAGGGGGACCTTCTCTTAGGCGCAGCCAGGATCCACCTATATCCGGACTTTTCGGTGGCTGTTCAGCGGGAACGCAAGACCTTTCTGGCGGTAAAGAGGAGACTACGCGACCTCCAGGTTAAATATGCCATGTTATACCTGGCCAAACTGCGTATCGAGCATGCAAACCGCGTTTACTTCTTCACGCTGCCTGAGGAGGCCTCCAGGTTCATAGATGAACACCTTCCCGGCTGAAATGTACTCGTAACAGGCGCCACCACTGCCTCGCCACAGCTAAGGATATCTGATGAGCGAATGTCGTTATATCCTGTCTCAGAACTTATCTGGACTTCTGGTATTCTGACATTACCTAATGTGGTTCCCATGAGACCACTTGGTCGCACCTGTAACAAATAATGTTGTCATCTTTGCTGTTTCTCACTACTGTTATTGCTCCCTGACCCATTGTCCTAACGCAATGTGACCGGGCTAATCCCGTTAAATTGGTTCATTATATGTTTACCATGCCTGCCCCTTCCCCCACGGGACCTCCCCTGGATGGGAATTGATATTAGTGTCGGGCATTATGTTTATCCTAATATTGCCTCATGGTTCGGAGCTTCGCCGCCAGGCCACTTCACAGGCCCCCCAGGCGTCGATGCCATTGTGTTGGTTTTGGTTGTTGGGCTATAGGGTGATCATCCCTCTGTTTGGGGGAGGAATGTGGGAGGGGGAGGAGGGAATGGGGTTATATGTTAAAAAAAGCTTGGTATTCACAGAGAAGGTTGAGTCCGAAGCACCACGGTCCCGTCGGCTATACAGATCTGTCCGCACTGGGCGCCGTCCATGGGGGGCACATTTCCATCCACCCGTATTCCTCTATGGCTACCCCTGGAGGGTTGAGTGAGGAAACCTTGACATTTATGAGCTGGAACGTACAGGGGCTGGGTAATTACAGGAAAATGGGGCTATTACAACTTCAGGCCGAGCGTCACTGGGCTAAAATCCTGTTCCTTCAGGAGACGCATGCATGCACAGAGTATTGTGAAAAATTTGCTAAAACATGGGGTCCACAAAGGTACTTCACCACCTACTCTAACCAGAGCCGTGGGGTTATGACCCTTATTCACAGGAGCCTTAGATTCATCCCCACTGCTACGATAATTGATCCCCTGGGCAGGTACGTGCTACTTCATGGTACCCTACAGAACAGGGAAGTTGTCCTGCTAAATATATACGGTCCCAACATTGACGATCCCGACTTTTACACACACCTTATAACTCTCTTAGATGGCTTCCCTCTGATACCGATTCTCTGGGGAGGCGATTTCAACACGATATTCGACGTGGATCTTGATAGATCTGGCTCCAGACCCCGTCAACTCTCCAGAGCTGCATATACTACACTTTCCTCCTTTCCCTGCTTAGCCCTGTTTGACGCATGGAGGCTCCTCTATCCCAACTCCCGCTCTTATTCCTTTTACTCCTTGGTTCACGATTCCTTTTCCCGGATTGACAGATGGTTGTTATCCGACGGTCTGATAAAGACCGTGTCTGGTATGGCAATCCTCCCCAGGACGCTATCTGATCACTCCCCAGTGACTGTCACCGTATTTTGGGGTCCAGACCGGGACCAAACCAGACACTGGAGAATGAAGCCACTTTCTCTCCTCGATCCGGTCTTTGCCTCGGAGATGGAGTCGGCGATCGAGGAGTTCTTCGAGATCAACACCAACTACGTGTCTTCACAGCCCACTCTATGGGAGTCCTTTAAGGTCTATATCAGAGGCATTGCCCTTTCCAAGGAAAATGGTATCCTCAAAACTATTCGTAGGGAAATCGGCGAGAGCGAGGCCACATTATCTGCGCTGGAGACCCAATACACTCTAGACCCAACCCCTAAAATCCTTGTGTTAATTGGCACGGAATTGGACACCATTCGCTCGCTTGCAGACCGCGAGCTGAGGTTTCTCGATAATCCCGGGCGGGCAAGGAAGTATGGTGAGGGTGAACGTCCTAGCCGTCTCCTTGCTGGACTTCTCCGCCGCGAGTTCGGTGCCCCACCCATTCCCGGAATCGAGAGACCTGACGGATCCCTGGCCACCTCCCCTGGAGATGTCAATGCCGAATTCCTTTCCTTCTATCAATCCCTATATGCACACTCGGACAACGCCACTACGGCAGAAATTGATGCTTACCTTGATAAACTTCCCCTTTCGGTCCTTTCTCCCGATACCATCGGATCCCTTGAGAATCCATTCACCCCTGAGGAGTTCTCGGAGGCTATAGACTCCCTATCTTCGGGCAAATCCCCAGGATCGGATGGTATACCTGTTGAGTTTTATAAGCACTTCAAATCACTCCTACTCCCTCGTCTGGTTGCACTTTGGGAGGAGTCGGTGGAGGCAGGCCAGTTCCCCCCCTCACTCCGCGAAGCCACCATAACAGTCCTACTAAAACCCAATAAATCCCCTACTCAATGCGGCTCTTACCGTCCGCTTTCATTGATCAATTGTGGTGTCAAGATTTATGCAAAATTACTCGCTCTACGTCTTGTCCCCTTCATGACACATATCATTCACCCAGACCAGGCGGGATTCATCCCAGGCCGCTCCACCTCCTTGAATTTGAGCCGCCTTTTCAACATTATAAGTAGAGTAAGCCCGGGTGTGGACGCGGTGGCCGCGACTCTCGATATGCAAAAAGCTTTTGATTCGGTCTCGTGGAGCTATCTCTGGCGGGTACTTGACAAATGCAAATTTGGCCCCACCTTTGTCTCCTGGGTCAGGCTACTATACTCCAACCCCGTGGCCAGGGTCCGTACTGAGGACCGTTGTTCCCCCCTCTTCCATATAGCTAGGGGCACTAGACAGGGTTGCCCCTTCTCACCCTTAATCTTCGCTGTGGCAATGGAGCCGTTTGCTGACATGCTTCGCCAAAACCATGCGCATAGGGGTCTACGTACAGCTGGTTCCTCAGATATAGTGTCTCTATATGCTGACGATGCTCTCCTCTATATTCGCTCCCCCGAAAGTAATCTGGCCCCAATACTCAAAGATATTGCTCTATTTGGACGTATCTCTGGTCTCACGGTGAACTGTTCTAAATCAACCCTCTTTCCGCTCACTCCCAGTACACTCCCACCTCCCGATACCATGGGATTTGCATGGGCCCAATCTAAATTTACTTATTTGGGCGTAGTGGTTTCCCGTCACACTGAACGGGTCCTGGAGGAAAATTATCAGTCATACCTGGCAAACCTTACAATAAAAATACAGGGCTGGAACAAACTTCCGATCTCACTGGCGGGTAGGATAGGGGTACTGAAGATGGTGGTACTTCCCTAACTCCTGTATAGATTTGCTAATATTCCGCAGTGGCCGGGAGCTGACTTTTTTCGGGCATTGACACGCACCCTTAATACCTTCCTCTGGCACTCTGGTGCAGTCCGCCTTAAATTCAAGACCCTTTCCGCCCCAATGGAAGCTGGCGGCTTTGGGGCACCAGACTTCCTTAAGTACTGGCTGGCGGCACAACTCCAACACACTGCGCACTGGTTCAATATATCGGACCCCCCTCCCCATGTCAGACTAGAAAGGCTATCAGTCAGTGACCGTGACATCCAATCTCTCGTGATCACACCTATGCCAATTGTATCAGACTTACTGGATCCAGCGACATGCACATCCTTGGCCTTATCCAAATCTTGGCAAATACTGGGCACCGCCCATCCCTTCCACGGTAACTTCCCAATTTGGAATTTCCTTCCGGAGGTCCCACGAGTCCCTCCCTCTGTGGTTCGTACTTGGGCCGAGGCGGGTTATGAATTATTGCGTGACATATTCGAACAGCGTAATTTCATAGAATGGCCTGACCTCCCAGCTCCCCTCAGACGGAGACCCTCCGTTTGGCTCCAATATTCGTCCCTCCGTAGAGTACTCAAGCACAAGTACACGTATTTTCCAGCACTGCCACCCGATGAACCTGCAATCACCGAACTATCCTCACCTGTCCCCTTGAAGGGCAAAATCTCCAGACTATATACTCTGCTTCAAACCAGATCACCCCCACATTCCCCAAACTACGGCGCTCCTGGGAGACAGATCTCGGCCTCGAGATGTCCGATGAGCATTGGACCCAAATGTGTGCACGTATCCAAGGGGTCTCCTTCAACTCCCGATTCAAATTAATTCAATTTAAGGTGCTCCACAGGTACCACTACACCCCGACCAGGCTACATTGCATATCGGGCGACTCCTCCCCTAGGTGGCCTAGGTGTGGCTATGATGATGCTGATTATATCCACATGATCTGGTCTTGTCCCCGACTCACTCAATTCTGGACCTCAGTGTGCTCCACTATGTCGTCTATCCTCGAATCCCCCATCTCCCCATCCCCAATGAAATGCCTATTTCATGATTTCCCCGAGCTCCACCGTGACTCCAGAAAACTGGCTGGCCTCTGTATGCTACTAGCTGTGCGCACAATTCTACTTCGCTGGCTTCGGCCTACCACCCCTGCTCATGCACAGTGGCTCAGGGCAGTTACTTGGGCCTCCGACACCGAAGAGTCCTGGGCGATACAACAGCCCGCCCATTCCAGATCTAGAGATATCTGGCTGAAGTTCCGCTCATTCATGTCTTCCACTGACTCCGACTCAGATCCTGCATCCCCAACTCCCTATCCTAGCTCATCCTTAAGTGGTCCTTGAATTATTTTCCATCTGCCTATGTTCCGACCTTCCATGTGTCCCCCCATGTGCATATGTTGATTCTTTTTCCTTTATGTGCTTTGTTTATACGAACTAAATGTATTTGTGCCGATTGCACTGTTTTGTTTCCATATGCCTTATTGATACTCACCTGTATCTGTGTTGCCAAACTATATACACTCCCTTAAAAGAATATTAGACAAGTCTTAAGTAAAGCCCCACTTATTTTCAGACAGCGGTGAGCGCTTAATGCAGATGGCACTCTAATAATACGGTTTAAAAGGGACAGAGCATAAATTGAAACAGATCCCAACACTTTCAAAAGAACACAGCAAGAGAGGAAGGCAGAATCAAACCGTGAAGTTAGAGTTCAGAAAGCCGGATCCACTTTAAGAGGATCAGAACGAAATGTGTCCAAGGTCACACGGTTGAAAAAGTGAACAAAAGTCTCGAAAAAGGTTCAGAAAGAAGTTGGACCAAAAGAAAGGGACCAGTTAGATGGTCAAGAGGCAAGCCCAGTTTAGAAGGTTAAGGATTTACTGTCACCTTGTAGCAATCTATAGAAAGGGAGGCCAGGCGGACACAGTACCTTGAAATGGTGAGAACACTCCAGCGGGGGCAGTTGTTCCTGGCAGCGGTTGCGAGTTGGTGCTTCGTCCGGCAGAAGAGAAGATCTCGTCGGGGAGGAAAGCAGGGGGTCGTTGTACTGTCAGGGAAGAAACCAGCCGCAGAGTTTCTCGATTCAAAGGAGTGGTCCTTTTATTCGCGGTTCAGTGGTAAGTGGCTATCCGGTTGCCGGGGTGCTTGGCACGGGCAATTCGACCACGAGACGTCCTGGTAGGCGAAAAGGAAAGCGAACTGGTTGTCCCCACCAGCTCAAGGGGAAGAGACTCTCTGGCAAGAAGATCTCCTCTGTCGACGGGAAGTGGTGAGACGGTTCAGAAGGGCTCCACCGGTGTTGTCGTCGTTGCAGGTCGGCTCAGCTTTTCCCTCTTTGTATTCTCAGGTCCTTTGGCGACTTCTGAAGTTCCAGTCCCAAAAGCCCTGCTTTTATGCAAGCAACCCCCATTCATTCAGCCTAGCTGTCAATCAAACATGCTAAGTGCCAATCACACAAGAGTGCGACTTGAGTTGCCAAGGCAACTCAGTCCAGGGTGCCTAAACCCCTCCCACAGCCCCTGTGGTACACAGACAGAGTGGCACCACTTTTAGAGGCTTCTATGGAGAAGCCCGCCAAAAAGTGGAACAAAGGGCTCGACTTGGGCTGGAGTCACAGAAGAGAATACAAACGCCATTTTAGAATCGAGTTCTGGCAAAAAATACCAAACGGTGAATTAATATTAAATAACCCGGCGGTATGTTCGAGGCTATAGGAATTAAATAATTAAAGTTGGTAGCCTCGAACAATGGGAAAATCCCATAGAGATATATTCGCGGTCGAATATAAAAAGTAGTATCCACTGCCACCAGCCAAAACTCGATCAGGGGGGACGGAGACGTGCCCCCTCGAATAACAGACCCCGGGGCAATCAAATTGCCCCGACCAGTACGTCCACAATACGATGGTTTGTACTGGTTTCTGTTCATAATTTGGGACTAGTAAAGCCAGTGGTGACTTTACATGCCCTGGGAGACAGTAGTCAGTCCCAGGGTATAGAGTCTATGGTGGGGTGTCACTATGATACCCCTGTGTCACTGCACTGAGGGTGCTGTGTAACACACATAGTAAAAACACATGAGACCCTATGGAGTAAAAGACCCCATAGCCCATAAAACACATTAACAGTCAAAGGAACCCCTCAAATCATGTCCAAGAGTGTGAGGAAAAGAGACTCACTCTTCTCAGGAGAAAAAAAAGAAACTCCAGAAATCCAGCAAAGCTGCTGGGGGACTCACTAGGTTAGGAAATTTAGCCCAAACAGAGAATTCTCCCTAACACTCCCCCCTCCCCCCCAGACTAAGGTACAGGAGGATGTAATCCACTCCTGGATGAATCTCATACCTCTAGTCGATGACATACATCCTAGAGAGACCATCAGCATTTTGGTGGTGACACCTTGACCTATGTTCTATGGTCAAATCAAAGGTTTTCCTTTGTAAGCTATAGGACCTGCAAACCCTTTGAGGAACATCAGTCTTTTTAAAGTTATAGGGGATCTGGTTGACCAGTCCCTCAGAAGTTGGTACCACTTCTGAACCTGTGTTAGGGTTTTTTAAGGGGTCCTTATAAAGGATTCCCTTAGCTCTAGAGGGGCCTCCAGAGGTCCTCACCACCTCTCTGTTGGGAGAAGGTTGGGTTTTAGGCCTCTTGGTTGGAGGGGATGGAGATAAGCAAGGTACATGCTTCTCCTTCCTCTTGGATCTACCTTTACCTACTTTAGGAGTTTCCCCCTTAAGACTAGGAATTGGGTTGGAGTCTTCTGTGGAAGGTCCAACAGTCTGAAGGTTTTTGGCCTTAGACTTTTCTTTTCTGGTTTTCCACCAGCACTGAGAATTACCAGTTCTCTTAGGCCTAGTTAGGGTTCCAGTAGGTCTATCCACCTTTTCCTCAGAAGCAGGGGGAGTCACAGACTCTATAACTGGGGGAAAAATGATGGAGCTTGGTTGGGGCTCCCCTTTCCCTAACATTTTATCCTGAAATGTGCCTGGGTCAGAGGTCAATTTACCAACACCAGGGCTTGTAGTGGGGTTCTCAGTAGAGGTTCCCACAAGCTTAGAGTGGTTCCTTAAGGTGGCCTCTCTAGCCAATTTGGTTTGGTTCTGGGTCTCCATACTGGGAGGCCTGGGGGTACTGGATACTACTCCTAGAGTTCTTAGATCATTCCCCAACAGGACTCTCCCAGGCACCTCAGTCTGAACACTGACAGGAATCAACACTGTCATGTCATTACACTGAATGAGGGCTGGTAGAATTGGAACCATTTGGACAGGGCCTCCAGACATCTTAGTGGGACCTTTGGGTGCCTTAGCAACATCCTCCTGCCTGAAAAAGCTTTCATCCACTACTGTTCTGCTGGCCCCAGAGTCTCGCCTGGCAGGAGTATCCTGCTCATTGACAAGAACACTGTCCATATAATAAACTTTAGAGTTTTCTGGTATGGAGTTGTACACACTCCTATTCTGATCACTAACCAGACCCATTGACTCTACTGTTAAACTTGCTTGAAGACCCAAAGGTTCTTCAGCAAAGACTTCAAAGTGAGCCCTAGCCATTTGGACTTCCTCCTCAGGAGTGAAGGTTAGGGAGACTGTGCCGATCCCTGCAGGTTTACCCTTACATCTGGGATCTCCTTTGATGTGGTCAATTGAGCCACAAACAAAGCATTTACCAAATGCTTTTTGGAATGGTGGCTTGTTCTGACCTCCTTCTGGTTTGGCACCAGAAGGTACACTAGCCTGATTCGGTTTACCCTGGGATTTACCCTGGTTATTTTGTTGTTTGGGGCCCTCTTTGGTTTGGGAGGTATTAGAAATCTCTTGGTTCCCTTTTGGTGGCTGCTTTCCCTCATCCTTTTTCTGAGTGACCCCTGAATCCTTGTGAGTAGCCCTGTTGGCAACCCACACGTCAGCAGCCATAGCTTGCTTCCTGGAATCTAATTCCTTTGAATCAGCCAAGTGCTGTCTGAGCTCAGGAGAGCAGGCATCATAAATTGACTCCAACATTACAAGATTTCTCATTCCCTCATAAGTGTTCACCTTGTAACCCTTAATCCATCCCTCTAAGTTCTTCAAACACTCACTCACCCAGGTAGCCCAAGGGGTACCATCATGCTTTTTGAGGGCCCTAAACCTCTTAAGGTACTGGGAAGGGCTCTTCCCTAATCTAGCTATTAAAGCTAGCTTTACACACTCATAATCCTTCTTATCCACCTCCCCCAACTCCATTACCACATCAGTTGCAACGGGGGGAGCCTAGAGAACAACCAAGGAAGTAACTCATTCCCTGTGCAGTCCTGGAGCCCATGATTATATTCAAACATTTCAACCAATCCAACACATCCAACTTAGGTTCATACATACCCACTAATTCCTTAGGCATCGAGGGTCTTTTGGGACTGGAACTCCTAGAGGAACCAGAAGAGAGGGAAGCAGTTTCCACAGACAACTTTTTCATTTCAAGTTCATGATTAAGCTCTATTTCTCTGAGCTTCAACTCAGCTTGCTTCTGCTCAGCTTGGGCATTGATTCTCCTGAACTCTAACTCTTGATTCCGTTCAGATTGAGCAATAAAACGTTTTTATTCTAATTCCAACTTAATTTTTTCAAATTCAAAATATTCAGGATTACATGTGGGACCTTGTATAGGTCCAGTAGGTACAGTTGGTAAGGCAGACAGAGGTTCAGGGTGGCTAACTGCATTAGGCTCACTTTCCTCTTCTGACTCATTATCAAGATTATCAATACTTTGAGTCAGATCAATACCATCACTGTTATCTACATTTGCTGGGGGGTTAAATTCCTCTGTACCACCCAGACTTTGATTTTCTAACAATCTTTCTATAAGTTGGATTTTCTTGCCCTTCCCAGAGAGGTTCTTATGTTTACACAATACTTTCAAGCAATCAGCAGTTTTGGCAGACAAAGATTCTAGGGTATAACTTTCCATAGTAGACAGGTTTACAAAATCAGCTTTTTAGTGCTAAGCTTTGTGGTTAGTTGTCCTAAAGTATCTACAAGCACACTAAAGTGTATACTCAATACAAATCCCACCGCTGTAGACCAGTGTTAGGCAGAAACCTGTGCAGTTCCCTCAGGGACCACTGCAAAAAGTTTAAGACTACAGGAATTAGCAGTAAACCCAATTGGTAGCAGTCTGCACCACCCAGATTTACCTGGTAGCTGTGGCTTAGCAGTCAGACTTCTCTCAAGAAGAGTTAGGCAGTATACAGAGCATACGCAATAGGGCAGGTACACACAGTAGAACAAGCAAACACTGACCAGAGCTTTGGTGTAAAAGATATATAATTATTTATTTAAAAACACATCTAAGAAAACACACTGGCACTAATCTCAAGCAAGTTCAAAAACACAGTTACTAAAGTATATATACTCCCTTAAAAGAATATTAGACAAGTCTTAAGTAAAGCCCCACTTATTTTCAGACAGCAGTGAGCGCTTAATGCAGATGGCACTCTAACAATTCGGTTTAAAAGGGAGAGAAAGGCAGAGCATACATTGAAACAGATCCCAACACTTTCAAAAGAACACAGCAAGAGAGGAAGGCAGAATCAAACCATGAAGTTAGAGTTCAGAAAGCCGGATCCACTTTAAGAGGATCAGAACGAAATGTGTCCAAGGTCACACGGTTGAAAAAGTGCACAAAAGTCTCGAAAAAGGTTCAGAAAGAAGTTGGACCAAAAGAAAGGGACCAGTTAGATGGTCAAGAGGCCAGCCCAGTTTAGAAGGTTAAGGATTGACTGTCACCTTGCAGCAATCTATAGAAAGGGAGGCCAGGCGGACACAGTACCTTGAAATGGTGAGAACACTCCAGCGGGGGCAGTTGTTCCTGGCAGCGGTTGCGAGTTGGTGCTTCGTCTGGCAGAAGAGAAGATCTCATTGGGAAGGAAAGCAGGGGGTCGTTGTACTGCCAGGGAAGAAACCAGCCGGGGAGTTTCTCGATTCAAAGGAGTGGTCCTTTTATTCGCAGTTCATTAGTAAGTGGCTGTCTGGCAAGAAGATCTCCTCTGTCGTCGGGAAGTGGTGAGATGGTTCAGCAGGGCTCCACCGGTGGTGTCGTCGTTGCAGGTCGGCTCAGCTTCTCCCTCTTCGGATTCTCAGGTCCTGTGGCGACTTCTGAAGTTCCTGTCCCAAAAGCCCTGCTTTTATGCAAGCAACCCCCATTCATTCAGCCTAGCTGTCAATCAAACATGCTAAGTGGTGAGCCGGCCGGCTCACCACTTGGGCCAATCACACAAGAGTGCGACTTGAGTTGCCAAGGCAACTCAATCCAGGGTGCCTAAACCCCCTCCCGCACCCCTTGTGGTACCCAGACAGAGTGGCACCACTTTTGGAGGCTTCTGTGGAGATGCCCGCCAAAAAGTGGAACAAAGGGCTCGACTTGGGTTGGAGTCACAGAAGAGAACACAAACGCCATTTTAGAATCGAGTTCTGGCAAAAAATACCAACCGGTGAATTAATATTAAATAAATAACCCGGCGGTATGTTCGAGGCTATAGGAATTAAATAATTAAAGTTGGTAGCCTCGAACAATGGGAAAATCCCATAGAGATATATTTGCGGTCGAATATAAAAAGTAGTATCCACTGCCACCAGCCAAAACTCGATCAGGGGGGACGGAGATGTGCCCCCTCGAATAACAGACCCCGGGGCAATCGAATTGCCCCGACCAGTACGTCCACAATACGATGGTTTGTACTGGTTTCTGTTCATAATTTGGGACTAGTAAAGCCAATGGTGACTTTACATGCCCTGGGAGACAGTAGTCAGTCGTCCCAGGGTATGGAGTCTATGGTGGGGTGTCACTATGACACCCCTGTGTCACTGCACTGAGGGTGCTGTGTAACATCGTAGTAAAAACACATGCACATGAGAGGAGTAAAAGACACCATAGCCCATAAAACACATTAACAGTCAAAGGAACCCCTCAAATCATGTCCAAGAGTGTGAGGAAAAGAGACTCACTCTTGGCAGGAGAAAAAAAACAAACTCCAGAAATCCAGCAAAGCTGCTGGGGGACTCACTAGGTTAGGAAATTCAGCCCAAACAGAGAATTCTCCCTAACACTGAATTATATATTTTATTGAAAAAACATACCACTTGTACAGTAGACGGTTATTTGCTAACGAAACGCGCAACAGTGAGTGCCTAGGATAGAACAATGCAGAGTGGTTTAACTAAATGATGTGACATGTCCAGGATATTTATCCCTTCTGCCTGTGGAGGAGCCACCCCATTAACACTATGGAGGTGAGCCCACTATGCAAGACCCTCCCCTAGGGGTATGGGAAAATGGTATCTCACTGGAAGTGCCCCCCCGCCCCCTTATGGGAAAAGAATTCCCAATCCTTCACAAGATCTCCAGTAAGCCCAGTCTTGTTCGCTTAAATGGCAGTAATGGAGAGTGTTCATTTGATAAAACCTTTACCTCAGCATAGTAGATACTCTGACCCCGCTCCGCCAGAGTGTGAAGTCTTGTAACCAACAGAACTTCGGCTCTCACTTCAGAAACCCATATAAAGACCCTTCAATCCTCACCTGGAGGAAGGGTAGAACAGCTGACGCAGAGTCAATCAGGTAAGGCGGAAACGCGAAGAGCAGATGACGCTGCCACCACCCGGAAACCAGCACTGCCTGGATGGTGGATAACACAGTTTGCATGGTGGGAGAGCAGCCTGCGGAACTTCGCTGAGCTCAGGAGCGCCAGCCAAACCATTCTAAAAGAAGCCAGCAGAGAAAGAAGAGAAACTGGCGAACCGGAGAGAAGGTTCCCACTGTGTTAAGCTGCTAGATTAGGAGACTCCAGCAAGCTCACAAGAAGGTGACTGCGGGCGAAAACCCAAGAAAGAGGCCCCAGGAAGCCCATGAGAAGGCTGCTTCCAGAGAAAATCAGAGAATGAGAGACTGACAGTCACACGAGAAGGCTGTTGTCAGAGAATGCCAGGGAGAGTTCCGCAAGCCCAAGAGAAAGCTGTCGCTTGAGAAAAACAGAGAAAGATATACCGGTGAGTCTTGGAGAAAGATGCTGCCGGAGAAAACCAAAGAAATAGATACCAGCGGGCCACCATGAATGTTACTGCCGGAGAAAGCCAATGAAAGCAATACCTGCAAGCCACTGATAAGGCTGTCGCTGGGGAGCGCCAGAAAGCAGTCCGGTTCAAGGGAGTCCACTGCCACTGGAGCTACCGACCCTCCCTGGAGAAAGCACCATGAAGCATCAGGTACGTGGTTTGGGCAAGAGTAGGGAAGGAGGCAGTCAAGCTCTGCAACAAACCTAGGGTAGTGCAAAACGCGATGATATTCAAGGGAGGCAAAGTCTATGAATGTGCTAGTCGCAGAGCCCCTGAAGAGATACACAGAAATTCCAAGGGACAAGAAAGGCAAGTCCAGTCAGAGAGAAGACACATCCAAGCAGCGTGTAAACTGAGGGGCTAGAGGGCCCAGTAAAGGTCCAAAGCGACCAAGCAAAAGTACAGAAGTTGAGGAAAACAAAGAGGGCCAAGAAGTCCACAAGAGAAGGTTGAACATAACACAAATTCTGACCCTAAGCCTGAGAGGAGGCTTAATTGGTCTGGAAGGGGGGTTGTCAAGGTATATCCTGAGTGTTTGGAAGGGAATGAGAAAAGTAAAAAATGTTCTGCTTCAGTGAAACATCTACATTTGTGGAGGATTGGAAGGTAAATGAGAAATGCTACAAGGGAGCAATACGTGCTCCTCTTTTTTAGGGGGCTGTGTGGATGAGGAACAGATAATACAATAAATATATAGATTCCACAAAACAGCTACCCTCCTTTTTATGCAGACAGGTGTGAATTTCCACATTAAGCAGAATCTGTCTTAATTAATTTAGACAGAGGGATAACATTTTATAAAACAATACATATTTTAATCATTATATGCACAATTAATCAAAAAACCTACTAAAACACATACAAAGACACATTGTTGTCAATCAAAAGCATTGATTACATATATATCACTACCTCACAGACAGTTCTCATATTATTATAAGGATAGAGAAGGAGGTTAGTATGAAATAAAAGAGAGGTATAAGGATGACAGTCTATTCACCCTCTTAATTTATGTCAAATCTTGTCTGTCAACACTTAGTGGTGTTTCTCGAACCAAAAGAATCACACGTTTTTGAATTAATCTAATTAACATGTTCCTTTGGCTCCGTCTTCAGGACACTTTGGTTGTAGGACGTGATCAAAATTGACGTGCTGTTTGGTCAATGTTCTTACTCACAAAGTGAACCCTAAAAAACCAAGAATTACTGGTTATAAAAAATCTCATGTCCCTAATTTTATCTCTACATACTGCAAGTGTGACACTAAATCACTAACCTTAAATTTCTTTTACGCATATCAGGAAAATTTCCGGGTATACTACAACTATAAGTACCTGGATAGTAGTCTCTAAGACCCACTGTAATACAAAGTACAGATATATTTGTACTTCAATGTTTTACTACGGGGTGGGTTAATCCACAACAACATGCAGAAATTCCCCACTTAAGCTAGTTAATTGCCACATCAAAGGTAGATTTAACTTTATATCCTTTCATTTATTTCACAGCATAAAAACTTAGTTAAATGAGTTATCTTCACCCCACCCTGTGGGTCCTTAGCCGTTATTCGTAGCCAGATGATAAGTTTTCATTTTAAATCCCCATTGAGATATATCATCTACTGCAAAGGTCTCAACTAAAATATACAGGGGGAAAGATAGGGAGACAGGTGGTAATGATATCCTTTGTTGCAGGCACATGCCAACATAGGATATTAATTCTCATGGACTTGGTTGGATATTACCTCCGACTTGATTTATTTACCTATTTTGCCCGTAGTACGCGTGTTATGTGACACTGTCACTGATTTATAGATGCACTCATCCGTGTGGCGTGGCCCTTCATTAATTGGTATGACAGTCCGTTAGTTGTGTAAACCCTGTGAACAGAGCATACACACGTTCGGGTTAGTCATCCCCTGTTTCTGTATTACTGCATTTGTGTTTAAAGTGAATGGAAATCAGCACTTACTTTTCACTAGTCCCTAAGCTCCACGTTCACTCGCCATGTGTTTTCAAACCAAGAAAACAACATGCTAGAGTGTTGCGTCTTTTTTTTACCTCGTCAATGTAGTTAGACTACTCATTTCCCACAGGAAAAGATGTCTCCATGTGCGCCATATTGGCTATTAATAACTTCACTATGTATAGACAAACGGCCCCAGGAAAGCAATAGTAAATATTCCCTCTTATAGCAGTAAAAATATATGTCATAGTGCGAACTCATTCGCATTATCCATTCTTTTAAATTCTACACATAATTGCCACTGTTCCCGTGTCTGTGTTGAATTGGAGCAGAGGCATGTGACCAACACCAGATAGTTAAACAATCTGGTTGAATATTAATGTTTTGCATGGCTCTGTGAGTTTCTTGACCTGTTCGGTCACGATGCTTGACATCTGCACAAGCCAATGCGAACACAAATCACTGGCTCGGAGCTTCCGCTCTCCTTTCTCTGCTTCTTCTCTGGGCCGCGGGCAGCACGAACCTACGCAACGTTGCGTATATTTTCGGAGCGGCTGCTCTACTTCTCTTCTCTTCGTGGGTCCTCAGGGCGCCGGCATCCTCGTCGCCATTTGAAGTATCGAAGTCGAGGACTCGGAGTTAGGTAAATAACTTCTTTATTTACATGTATTCATATACCGGCGTCCCGCACTACGTCTCCTTTCATACTCTCACAATATCCTCTAACGGTCTCACTTAGAACGCTCTCATCCACTCCCAGCATTCTCTCAACGTTCCACTCACTCGCAGGTGGGGAGCCGGGGAATACATTTAATACTTTATCATACTAACAGATGACGATTCCGAATGATAATACTACACAATCACCTATATATACACTCACTAAGTAAACCAAAGGTCGCTGCGAGACAAAAACTGCCAGCTACGCCTACTATGTAGGTGGAGATGTGTGTCGTTCTGCAGCATTGTTCACATAAAGACATTTGTTTAAATTATTTAAATGTCATAAACAGCCACAAATCTGCAACTGATTTTATTTACTACATAGGCCAAATGGCAAGCAGAATCATTTACAATGTGTACTTCTTAAAAATGTATTCATATTCACGTTTGATCCTTTTTGTTTATAAAGTGAGACCAGCAGCATATATCTCACATGGTGTCATTAGCCCCTGCGGAACTTGTGACCTATCCGCGTGAGGGAAGGAGGACCCAAAGCGAGTGGAGCCGGTGCACTTGAGCATCTTTAAACGGAACGAGGAAAGTAACGGCCTGGCCCACGAGGATCCTAACAGAGCCTGATGGTGCTGCGTGTGCACACATGAGTGTGCCTACGAGGATCCACAACAGTGGACCAGTGCACTGATCCCGCTCACCAGCAAAGACAGGACCAGTGGAGCCAGGACACAGCGCTCAAACAAAACGCTGTTGGAGCGACTGACAGAAGCAGAGAAGGTACCTTAAACGTCCAGAGCTGCGCGGAGCCAACTGTTGTATCCATGGGAAGGGACGCGACACCTGCTTGAAGGCTGCCTAAACAACCAAACGAGCTGGAACAGTAAGCAGTCCTGCAGGGCACTGATGTGAACCAGCGCTGCTACGAAAGAGCACAGACACCTGGTAAGTGAGCCGCCTGCGCGTCCGATATGCCCGTAATCACACGGTTCGAGAAACCAGAGGGGGCCTGACTGAAGTGGTGAAGCCTGTGAACCCCCCTTCCCCAATACACCTGTAGTTCCACATCTAAGGCTCACAGTGGGGAGTGTGCTACAGGTGCTGTGCCGTGTGGTGCTGTGCTTGATTCACGCAGGGAACGCGGAGAGAGCATGGTACCCACGAGCTGCACGCAAGGGAAAGAGGAGAGGGTATAACGGACCCAAAGAGATAAAGAGCTGATCAACCCAACTGAACAATAGAATTCGATCACCCCTCCACTGAACTGATCCTACAAGACTCACTCCACCAGCGTGACAAGTCGCAACTGGGGGAGAGGCGGGCTGTGCTAATTACAACCGGTTAACTGGCCAGACGCAAACCCATCCTTTGTATCTTCGTTACCAAACGGAGGGCATCTGGGGAGGCCGGGATCTCTGCCCAGGATGTAAAGAGTCACTGCCTACTAAAAAAAAAGATGGAAGACATGGAAGTCTCTGCACAGTGAACGACATTACCACATCATAAGTGCCCGCTGGGCACAGAGCCTGAGCCTATTCATTCCAATGCCAATATCCAAGAAATGATGCAAGAGACAGGACCCCCCCCTGCCTTACATGAACAAGGGCGTTGCTGAGCACCTAAATCTGGCTGTGCCAAAGAGAGCCGGAGATTCACGCAAGGGAAATAAAGAAGCGACAGCCACCAAGAGGGCACACACCCACAATTCAACTCTAGAACATCATGATAGGGGACCACCTGCCGACATCTACATACCAGCGGCAGCGTGAGACTAAGAGCCAGCACACCCAGTGGACCCTTGCCCAAACAGACACTGTAGACATATAACATGGGGAAGGATAAAACCAAGAAGCAGCCGACTCAGAGCAGGATTGATCAATACACAACATCAGTCATGTGATCCCATGATGTACAAGACCAATCAGATGACATAGCTGAGGCCGAATCCACGGTATTCTTAAAAGATAGTATGGCTGCCATTGCGGACTCCCGCGCCTCCATGGAAAAGAAAATGGATGGCATCAGCATGGACATCTCGCTCCTCCGCCATGATCTGCAGAAACTGATGCCCCGCACAGGAGAGGCGGAACAGCGCATATCCGGGGCCAAAGATGGCCTACGTGAGCTGGAAAAACAATTGTCTGGCATGTCGTCACGACTCAAAACGATGGAAGAAAGAGTGGAAGAGGGTGAAGGAAGATCAAGACGGAATTCTGTGTGAATCCTAGGCCTGGCAGAAAAAGTGGAGGGACCGAACATGGAATTATTCCTGGAGCATTAGCTCACTGACATGTTTGAACCAGACTCATTCTCCACATTTTTCTCGATAGAAACGGCCCACCACATGCCAGCCGGATGCCCGGTGCCCAGTGGCCCACCGTGCACAGTGATTGCAAAACTCCTGAATTACAAAGACCGAGACGCGCTGCTCCAGAGAGCATGCGCCAAAGACACGTTGACCTTCAATGGATCAAAAATTGCTTTCTTCCCGGACTACACGAGAGAGGTGCAGAAAGCAAGGCAGTCATTTGACCTACTCAAGAGGCAATTGCAGATCCTGAATGTGAAATATGGCCTATTATTTCCGACCCAACTCAAAATATACCATGGAGGCACGTCGGTCCATTTCACTGACCCCAAAAAAGCGTGGAAGTGGGCGGAGCAGCATATTGAGGGAGACTGGAGAACATGGAGAAACAATAGGGGCAGAAACCCCCGGGCTCTGTCAGAGCAGATTCCACCGTGGCGCAAGAGGGAGATCCACCACCTTGAGAAAGAGTGAGACAACGGATGGGAATGGAGGACTGAGGAGTACTGTTGGCCCCTTGTCTAGGAGAAAGAAATCAACCCTGTGAGGCACGAGATGTAACAATGCAATCATGGACAGAAAGCATTCAAGCAGCTGTCGGAACTGGGGGATGGAAATATAAGAAAGAAAGCCCCCTCGTCCCTTCTCTTCCTTGGAGTGAGCTTACTCCGGGGTCTGTTTGAGTTATATATATTTTACTTGCAGCATCTATTCTTTGTTCCAGGGATGTTTTCTAATTCCGCGATGGACGTGTCCATCCTGCTCGCCCATGATGTCTTCAGCTCAGCTATGGCATTTAGGATCTGGTGGTCGTTCCGTGCCAAGGACCCCTCTATTTGCGTATCTTGCTTCTTTGATTTCGCTCCTTCTGGCGTAGAGGAGGATTTAGCAAAGTCTTCTAGTGTTGGTTGTTTTCCTTTGAATTTGCCCACCTTGGACACCATGTTCCTCTCTGTCCCACTGGGATCTCTGCCGCCAGGTGTGATTTCTCTACTTGTTTTGGCCTCTATGGATAGCTTTTGGGTGTACCTTCCCTCTGTTGGGCGAGTCCAACGTTGCCTCTTTCCGCCCCCAGCCTTCCTTTGTGGACTCGCTTATTGTCCCCAGCTTGTCACCTCCGCTTCTGGTGTCCGTCCGCTGGCCCCTTCATTCAGTTTTTTCTCCTGTATTCTTGCGTCCTAGATCCACCTCCTATCTCAATCTAGCCCTGTTACCGGGCCTCCTCTCACACTGTGTCACAGACGTCCTCCATTCTCTTCCTACGTCTGCGGGGCGTTGGGCTGTGCTGAGGGGTGCTGAGTTGTGTATTGATTCCTGATAGTGTTGTAGCTCCAGCACCTCTTTGCACTCTTTTTAGCCTCTTGGTTTTAAAAGAAGTCGCTAGGTGCTTCAGGAGGCTATGTATCGCAGTAACAGTGGGACCTTCATCATGGCCTCTGAGTGTCTCCATCCCTGTATCCTCAATCCACATGAACTGGGCTTTATTTTAACTTTTCGTATTGGGTTGCCTCATATTAGTTTATTTATTAATAATGTTTGAAGTACCTTCTCTAGGCCACCAATTTAGCACTGAGCACCCGGATTGTTTTCCTGCCTCTTTACTGCTGCCCACATCCACCATCTAGTTCCAGGCGTTTAACATCCCGTTCGAGCGATTCCCACAGTGTTCACTGCTTCCGTGATGAAGCGCCTCTTGTCTGCACTTCGTATCACTCGTGGCGTAAAGTCAGCCACTCTCTGCTGCCTGCAGGGCCCCTCTCCACTGTCCCAGCTCTGCTTGCTCCATGTTGTCCTTGATACTTTGTATCTCCTCTGCTTTCTCAGCTCTGCCCGCTCTACGGGGTCTGGAACATTGCTGGTCAGCCCACTTGCACAAATCCAATGATACAGTTACTGTATTCACCTTCACAGCCCCGGCTTCGTCTCTGCGCGGTTGTGGCTTTCAGTCAGACCCCCTCCCGAACCCAGCCGATGGGCGTTCCATGGGACTTGCAAGCGATTTCTTGCAGTCAGCTGTCTTCTTCTTCCCTGTACTGGGTGCTCGCCTCTAATTTCTTCCCTTTGTCCACCAGGACATTATTTTATTGGATCACTGCCATGGTTCACGCCAAGGGTGCCGCAGTTGCAGTGTGCGCCGCAACCTTTGTGTTGACAGACACGCAATCCTCCAGAGTCGGATTCAGCCATTGCTGATTCGATCCCTTTGTTCCTAGGCAGCCGCCATCTTTATACAGCCACACTCTTTCTTCCGCGGACTTCTTTGGTTCTGTTCCTCTGGGCCACGCTACCTACTGGGTGCATTAATGTATCCAATTACACCCTAGAGCTTCACACACTCTTTTCTCCAGCAATAATGGCTCTAGGATCTGTCTTCATGTGGTATTTTTTCGGATGTCGTCAGAATCAGCAGGAGTCTCAGCAAGAACGCGTCCTGTTACATGGCTCTCTAGCCACGCCCCGCCGATAGGTGAAATTGTTAATATTATGAAAGGATTTTCAAACAAAGGCATAGCATTTAGAAATTGTAGTTTATTACTATTGGAAAATTGGACACACATTTTAGTGGAGTGTGTTGTAGTAAGGAGATTTCGAAATCTCTTACTTAGTCATGTTATTGTCAATGAGATTTTTTTCAATCCTGATATATTTTGGAACAAAAAGTATTTTCAGGAAATCATCTCTCATTGACACTGGCTGATGGGAAATGTATTAAGGCAGTACAAATTGGAACAGGAAAAATAACTTATGAATTGAACCAATGAAATGTATTTTTTATAGTGAAAGTGATATGCTTATTTTTTCTCCTTTGTGCATATGTAATAGTTGTAAAAAAAATTGTCAGTCACATAGTTTTAATGCGCTGTTACAAAAATGTATTCTTTTTATTTCTTATGAAAGGTTTTTGTTATAAAACCCAAGTACACTTAAAAAAAGGATTTAGGACTAATAGTGAAGGAGTAAATGCATAAAGTTAAGAAATTAACTTCCCTCCCAGTTGCTTCCCGCAGTAAAAAAACAAATCTACAGTAAGGTTCCCATCTTCTCCTTGTCATCACAAAGTACATTTTTTAGTTGACAAGGGTCTGATTTCATTTTCTTTTTATTTGAGGGGCATGCAGTGGTGCAAGAATGGCACAGTTTTTAGGCTCAAACTGTGAATATGGATTTCTGAACTCTGACCTGGTAGGCAGAGATTCAGAAGGCCAGCCTAGTTTCTTGGAACAGGGTAACCTTCTGGACAAGCCAGACCAATCAAGGTAGCATTGGCGGCGGTCAAGACTAGGTCTCAGGAGGGGTGAAGGTGATTGACTGCGGGTTTCAGCGACAAAGTTACAGCATTGATTCCCAAACGGGACAGTGACGATTTCTCCGCTCCTGGTGGATGACCAGGCCAGTTTCACTGTAGCAGGCTGTTGTGGTGACCAACTGCAAAGTTCGTCACCACAGCTGGGCGACATGGTAACCGTGTTCACTCTGGATCAGGCTCTCTCTCTTTACTCCAGACTTGGGGACGCCAAGTGTTCGGAATTCGGTGTGAGGGTGCCATGAACACAGAGCTAGCGATGCACCAAGTCTCAAGGGTCTCCTCGAAATGGCGTTAGTATCAGGGCAAAGGTCCTGCGCAAGCTGGTCAGCCCACTGGTTGGCTCGGGGACACTTCCGAGAAGGCTTACTTGGAGGGTTTGATGAAGGTGCCGAGAGTAGTTAGTCCCACTATTCCAATAGGTCGCAGCGTCTTTGCAGACCTTCTAGTTCGATCAGGAGCAGAGAGGTCCAGCGGGACGACAGCGGGCTCAGGGTGCCAAACCTTCCAGCGGGTCACCAGCAGTTCCTCGACTCGGCTTCTTAGTTTCAGGATACTTGGATCCTATCCTTCGTTCAGTGAGAACTCAAGAGATCGACATGGTATGGGTGTTTGGAGCCTTCTCTAATCCAGAATCTCCTTCGCGCCAAAATGAAGAGGACCCAAAGGGAGATTTGCTCCCATACGGGCACACCATACGTGGACCAATCACGGACCACGGTGGTCCCAGCCATTCACTGCACACCAGACTCTCTGGCACCCAGGATTTGTATTGGAACCGGACAGTCCAACCCACATCCTGGAAGCACACACACAAGGCATGCAGAAGCCCGCAAAAGTTTGGCGTTTTGTGGGAGAATGCATGCCCAAATAAGGACTGACCCAGGTCGGCTCGACCTGGGGAAGGTGAAGGGGCAAGATGACCAAAGGACAGGACAAAGAACCTTGTAGCAGGGCCATTTTGGAGCCAGGCCACCTATACGTGCCAAACGCGGTAAATGTGGTTTACCTGGCAGGAAAGGGTTAAACATATGAGAAAGGATATGCTGCCACCAGCCCTGTCCAAAGCACATCTACACTTCTCCCAAAAAATCCTTCGAGATCTAGGGCCTTTGGAAATGACAGGAAGACCCAAGTGACCTGTACTGTAAGGTACATTGTGCACTTGCAACATGTTGCAGAAAAGTTGCAACATTGACAAGGACTAAGGGAAACAAAGTCTCCCACTACTGAGGGGCTATAAGGGCATGTCAGTTTCCCCAGAATAAAGTAAGCGAAAAGCCCAGGGGAGTCTTGACTGGTAAAGTCAGACTATCGGGTTTAACAGCAACAAAAAGTTGGGGGGGGGGTTACACAACTGGAGGAAAAACTTCACATAAATGGGAATGTTTCCTAACATATAGTGCAAGAAATAAATAATGTCACATGTGAATGGAGATTGAATGAGATGAGGGCCTACTAAAATGGCATGTAGTTTAGTGATGTTCCATGGTACGGTCAGTGGCCTGAAACGATTGAATTTGGCAACATGCATAATAGTCATTCAATAGATCTCGCATTCCATTGTTCAAGGACACGGTCAGTACTGTTTGCTTAAGTCAATAACAATGTGGAAAATTGTCATAAGGTTCTACCTTTGTGAGACATGCTCAATGTATTATGTTTCTTCTTTGGAGACGTTAACTATGATTCATTAAATGCTCATTCAGTAAAATAATCTTTGATGAAAGAGGTTATCTATATGTGGAAGTAAAGTGGGTGCCACTGTGAAGTACTTCTCATCTATATTGGAAGCAAGGGCCAAAGACTCATGAGCCTTTAGCATAGTGACTGACTCCTGTGGCACAATCAATGTTTTATTTCAGGAAAGTGGTGATATTTTCAACTATTACTTTTCATCTCGCATATATCAGTAGATTGTTTGTAACACATTGCAAGCAACCTAAAATTCAGAGCACAGGGCACAGAGAAGTAAAATAAAGGGGGAGGGGAGTTTGGGAGGGGCAGAGGAAAGGAACAGCAATATTTTCCCATCTGGACCTGAGGTTGCATTTCAGTGCATATAGTAAAAGTAAAAAATGGCGGTTGTTAAATGTTTCTTTGATAGATCACCCACTATTAGTACCTCCAATCTAATACACACAAAAAAAACATCAGGCTGTCTGATAGTGTGTTATAAGGGTTGTAAATTGGGTCCGTTATTTATTGTGTCCCTGAAAAAGGGAATGCTCAATGGAAGAGGTAGGTCTTCAGTTCTTATTGGAATTTCAAATGGTCTTTTTGTAGTCTACGTGCAGCGTTCCCGTTGCTCGAGGCTTTTGATTCTACCGCGCTCAAGGTCTTGCTAACAAAGCATTTCCATTAGAAGGGAGCAGGGTAGATTTTTCCTTCAAAGGCTGATCTCGGGAGTCAAAGCTGTGCGAAGTGCTGGGTCAGCCAGCTTCAGAATGTAAGTCCAGAGACCAGTATGCTCTATATGCCAGATTGATGAATTTAAAGAAATTTGCCATTCTATTGGCAGAGAATGAAGTAGTTGTGGATGGTGGTTTGATCTGTTTAAGTCTGGCTGAACGATCATGGAATAACTGCAACAACTTTGGCATTTTTCATTTGTGCAGTCAATGTATATACTATTGCAACAGTAGAGGCGTGACAGCGCTAGGGCATGCATTCATTCGATATTGTGGTCAAAGCTAAGGAATAGTGCTATTTTATTTAACAAGTGCTATTTTATTTGACAAGTGCAACTCATATTGTGTGCTCTTAGTCACAACATTCACTGGCGAAATGAAGGAGCATGATGTGTCAAAGAAAACCTCCTGATGGCTTTCTATGATCACGGGTTGACGTGAACAGCTTACTGACACTGGGGAGATGAAAGGGAAGTGGGCCGGGTTGGAGATGCCAAAAAATAAAAACGTTTATCAGTCAATTATTACTGACTTCACAAAAGGGTTCCCCTTATGGGTGGATGAATGTCTAATAACAAGCACCCTCGTGTAGCTAACTCTACATACAATAACATTTTAAAATACTGCTAACTAAAGAAAATATGTTTTTTTTTTAAACAGTGTATTTATAATAATACATATTCAGCTGCTATTTTTACTTACTTGAATATTTTTTTTCACGGTTGGTATTTTTTGCAGAAAATGTTAATGTATAAGTAGGAGCCTCTGCGATACGTCTGGCGTGTTCTGCAATAGACAGGTTAAATATAGACAACATAATTTAGCGTATGAGCAAAGCACAATATTTTTAACTAGCAGAAAATGTGCATACACAAACAAATCCGTGTAAACTATGAAAGGAGCCTCTGCGATACGTCTGGCGTGTTCTGCAATAGACAGGTTAAATATAGACACCATGATTTAGCGCATGAGCAAAGCACAATATTTTTAACTAGCAGAAAATGTGCATACACACATCCGTGTAAACTATGAAAATCCAGAAACAAAAACATGGAATGCATTTCAGTTCATGTGTATGGCATACAAGAGATGTTTCTTTGAGTGAATTGGCTAGCTGAATACAATTCATTCAATGATTATTTTGTTTGCTGCTAAATCCATTGCAAAGATGAACTTAATGCTTATCATTTATAAAAAAAAAAATACAATAAAATCATGTCAGCCAACCCATACATTTTACAATTGAATCCATAAATGTTCAAACTGCTTGATTCCGGACCTGATTAAAACTCTAAAACGTTTAACAGATTTCATCAACCAAAACACTGTTTTAAAATAATCATTTATTCAGCTAGACTGTTTTTAAGACAGTGTCCTCATTACATGTTCGGCAGGATACCACCTACCGTTACCAGCACTTGGTGTGCCTGAATTACTAGCATATTCCAAATGCCAGCAATGGTGGTTAATCCCCATTCCACGGAGTCCCTTTAATGAGGGGCTTCCCTTCAATGCTGATTCAATTCCGTCATCTACGACCTCTCATCTCCGAAAAATATTCAGAAACTCTGGCAAGGGCAATTATTGGATCCAAATTGGATTATGGGTGTAGACTATTGGTGGGCATCCCCCAGAGAGAGATCCAATGCCTCCAGGTGGTTCAGAATGGGGCAGTGAGAGTAGTGAAGGGCCTAAGCAAAAGAGATCATGTCTCCAAAGCTAGAAGGAACATACTTTGGCTTCCGATTGGGGCCAGAGTTCTGTTTAGGCTTCTTCTTATTATCCACAAATGCATCATGGGGAAAATGCCTTCTTCCTTGAAGGAAGCTATTGTCCTGAAAGACAACGCTAGGACACAAAGATCAGACAATACCAATATTCTTAATGTCCCTCGTAGTAATTCCAACAAGGCAAGACAGGGGTCATTTGAAGTAGAAGCTCCAACTGCCTGGAATGCCCTGTCACCCATGCTAAGAACGATAGCTTCGACAGAACTGTTTAAGAAGCAACTGAAGACCCTGCTCTTCACCTAGAGGACTGTTCATAGCCACTCCTGCCCACGCCCAGCATCTCTGGGTCGTGTTATGTTTCCTGTTTATGTTTTTTGTTGTTAGTCCGCGCCCATCAGCCCACGGGTACCAGGTATGGGTTATAAATACATTAACATAACATAACATAACAGGGAGTTATGTAAATGTAGCTGGGTTACACATTTTGACCCCTTTGTTAATAATATATGTATTTACCTCTCTCAATGTCTGGAACTCTATGGCTTCACTTTCACACGCATGCGGTTATATGATAGAATTAGAGGAGAACTGTTAGCTAGATTTTCCGTCTTTTCTCAGCTCGCCAGTTAAACGCACTATCATGAAATAGTATGGGCCTGAGCTACATCTGACATCATCTCACTATACAAATTGGTGATGCAGTTGGTTAAAGGTGGCACTCTAACTTCTAAAAGACACTGGCAAAAGGCACTTGATAACACCATAGACGACAGGGTGTGAGCGAAAATTTCTAATTAGACACGACGCATGCCGATGAAATACAAGCATCGAATCCTACAGTTCAAATCTCTACATTAATTGTATTGTAAGCCTGCTAGAGTGCACACATTTGACCCAACAGCATGTGGGGTGTGCCCCAAAGGCAAAGCAAATGAGGCTACCTTTATATATTTTTGGGATAAGCCCAGATGTACATGTTTTTGTTTAGAAATACTGGTGGAACCATCACAAATTACATTTACAACGTGATACACCCAATTGTGTATTAGGCTTACCCCTAACTATTGGTAAACTATCAGCAGATTTATCAGTTTGGCTTATCCCCTGGAATGCAAAATTAATTCTTTACGTTGGATGAATCCAAAACCACTAGCTGATTGGTGAGGGATAGATTTGGGCTAATAATTGTGAAGATACCTATAAAGAAATGTCACACCTAGCATCTCACCCGAAAGATATCTGGGTATGTTTAGCGCAAATCTTAAATCGATAGGATCATGCACCATGAGACCCCTGAGATTAACTAATTGCTAAATGTTATTTTTAAATTTGTTTATTCTTATTGTATCATGTATCACTACTTAGCTTCCATCAATGCGATTGTGTGATTATATATTGCATGGCCTTTTCTCAACCCAATATGTCAGCCACATATACAATTCTGTGTATTTTGTACTTTATTTAGATTTGTAGAGCGCCTTTGCCAAGGCATTGTAAATATTGAGCAAAGCAGTAAAAAAAATCAACTAAATAAGGAATCCAACCACAAACAACAGAAGGGTAGAAATTAGGTAGATGATAAAGCAGTTAGAAAGTGAGCCTTAAGACAGCAGCAGAAAATGCAAAGAGTGGGGAGGCTTGATTGTCAGGGGGAAGGCATTCCAAAATGTGGGCGCAACAAGGGAGAATGATGCAGAAACATAAAACGGCACAAGGAGTTTTGGGGGTGGTGAGAAGATGAAGATGATGGGAATGAAGAGAATGTGAAGGTGAATAGAGCGAAATGAGTGATGCAAGATAAGGGGGAGCAAGGCCAAGGTAACAATTGAAGACTATGCAGAGAAAACGGAAAAGAAGTTGAGAGTCATAAGCATGGAGGAAAATGGAAAGAAGAGAAGGTGTAATGGAAGAGCAAGTAGAGGATGAAAAAGAAGACACATAGCAGAGTTAATAACCAAACGTAGAGGGGAGAGGTGATAAGAAGGAAGTTCAATGAGAAGAGCAGAGCAGTAGACAAGTCGGGAGAAAATAGCAGAGGTGATCAGTAGTTTTGCACCGTGAAAGGATATGTAAGGGTGTACCTTTCAAATATGAAAGAGAAGAAAGCGACAGGTATGAGCAGTTAAAGAAATATGTGAGGAAAAGGATAGGGAAGGGTCAAAGAGGATGCCAAGATTGCGCCAGAAGAAGAAAAACAGAGCACAGTAGGGCGGAGGGGAGAGGTGGCTAGAAGGTGAGGAGAGGGGTCATGGGGAGGCAGGTGGCAAGTGGAGAATCTCAGTTTTTGAAGGGTTAATGCATCCAACCCTAGACAGAAGAAAGGCATGATGATATACAGGCATGAAGGGAAACAGAGAAGGTGGGGAAACAGAAAAAGATTTGAGAATCGTCCACATAGAAGTGAGAGGAGAGATTGAAAAATTCAATGATAGAGAATACAAGTGTAATATATACAGAAAAAATTAGGGGGCCAAAGACTGAGGCTTGGGGAACACCATGTTCGAGAGGGTGGGGAGGAGAAGTGCAGCCCAAGATACAGAGAAAGAACGATTAGAGGGACAGGAGCGGAAACAAGAGGTGATAGAAGTAGAGAGCCCGATTGAAGAAAGAGCAGAACGTAGAGTGGGATGGTCTACTGTATCAAAGGCCGCTAATAGATCAAGAAGAATGCAAATAGATGATTTGATTTGGTGTGCGGAAAAAAGTGAATTGGTGACTTGGAGGAGAGTGGTTTCTGTAGAGTGTGCAGGCTGTGACGAATCCTTAGATGTTGTCACTTCTCACCTACGGGGAGCCCCTTCCCAAGAGGCCATGGAGGTAAGCCCGCTACCCGATAGTCCCCCTGTGGGTGGTACTCAGCGGGTGGATCTCATAGGGAGGGAAACCCCCTCAGGGATTTGTGACGACCTGGGGAGAACATGGTATCCCCATAGACCACCTTCCTACCTGTCTCCCTCCCTCCCAGCAGCACTCCCCCTATTGTTCCTATATGATTTCACCATACCATCAATATAGGAATTACTGGGACGAAGAACAGTGTGGCCTCCTCAAACGACACATATCCCTTAAGTACTGAGACAAGGGAGAGACCAATTGACTCACTAGGGACCTCAAGATCAGTATTGAGATGAAGAAGAAGGGCAGAAGCATAAAGAGCACTCATGAGAACTTGATTGGACGGTCTAGTGTTTCCCAAAACCTGATTGAGCAGAACCCATTCAAAACGAAGAGGGAAGCCAAGAAAGAGAGAGAAGCCCTCTCTCTCGAGGAACCGCGAGACAGAGGGGAGACCAGAGGAAGTTGTTGCTGGGGAGGCTGCCCTGCAGGTGGAGCTGTCCAAATCTGGTCCGCTGTGGAGGGACCGACCAGAGCAGTGGAGAAGCAGGCGTTCAGCCACAAGAAGCAGCTGGAACGCAGGGTCGACAGGAGACGTGCAGCCCCCGAGGAACCAAGCTCTGCAGAGCTGCTGCAGCACACCCGAAAGCAACAGGGACCATGAGAGGCCCAAAAGGACACAGAGGAGAGCCTGCGACTGACCGAAGAACACAGTCAACCCCCTTTCAGGTATCTAGGTTGCTGGGATGGTTGGTGGGCCTGCGGAAGGACTAACAAGTTTCAGAACACGAGTTAGGGACCGCACCCTTTTATCAAGATCAACAGCAGTAATCTTCATTGTCACAGTACCTAGCAGGATAGTGACCCAGGTCTGCAGCACCAAAAGGGGAGAATCCCACGGGTCTGTGACCCTTACCCTTTTATGAAGATCAATACCAATCATCTTTATTGTGACAGTAACTGGCAGGATCGTGAACCAGGACTACAGCACAAAGACAAGAGAAAAACCCTAGTCTGGGACCCGCACACATATATTTGAGAGCTTATGTGAACTGTGAACATCTGAGCAAACCAGGGGAAATGAGCCACCACCCCCCCGCACCCCCTAATAAGGTTGTAAGGGAGGCATTCGCACTGGCAGTGTGTACTGCATATTGCTGTCTAAGAAAGGCCTGGGACAAGGGAGGCATTCCACCCAGCCCTTGTGAACTGTGAAGCCAAGAAACCTCAAGAGAAGGAAGCAATACTTCCTGGTGTTTTTTCCAAAAATTGTGTATCGTGAAGCCAATCTGAAGGAAAGACCGGGAAAGGGGAGTCATTCCCCTGGTGCTCTGAGAACATTAAGAATAAAATACCTAGAGAAGGAAGGAATTCTTCAGGCACCCAATAGTGAAGCAAAACTATGGTCAATAAAGAATAATGTTTGAGTTGGAATTTTTTCTTTTGAATTGGATCTGAAACCTTTTAACACCATAAACTAGAACTTAGTTTATTTTCCTCCGAAAGGAACTGAGACCTGGAGAATTGAGTCCTTCTCTCAGGCGGAATTCGCCCTACGATTGGAACTGTGGCTCATTGTCCAGAAGAAGGGAGTCAATCTTCTGGATCAAGAAGATCCACTACCCTTGACTTATAAGTGTGAGAGGTAGAAGAACAAGTTACTTCTTACCTTGTAACGTTCTTTCGATGGGATGTTCCTCCGACGTATTCCTTATCTTTGATGTTATCCATTCCAGCTTGCTGGCCTCGGAAATTGTTTCAGTAGAGGGCGCTGCGCATCGACGTCCCTCGAGCTGGTGTCCCTCGACAGCCTCCATATCGGCGCCGACGTCATTGTGCGTATAAATAGACTCGCGCAGCGTCCGTTGGTCAGTTCCGTTTTGAAGCATAAAATTAGCTCTGCATGAATTGGTTATTGACCTTGAAGGAGCGTAAGCTGCAACTACAAGGGAAGTTTTACTGTGGGGATGGATGGGAGGGGCGATAAGGAATACGTCGGAGGAACATCCCATAGAAAGAACGTTACAAGGTAAGAAGTAACTTGTTCTTCGAAGGGATTGTGTCCTCCGACGTATTCCTTATCTTTGATAGACTTCCATAGCAGTGGTGTAAAAAAGGAGGTGGGAGTAAAATTGCAATATTTCCCTTTAAGAGTGTACAGAATGTAACACAGCTTTCCCAAATCTTGTCTCCTAGCTAGAGGAGCAATCCAGGCTGTAAAACTTTGTAAAGGTATGTGCGGACGACAATGTGGCTGCCGCACTAATGTCTCGAATCAGAATCCCTCTTTAGAGAGCCGTAGAGGCTGGGATACCTCTGGTTGAATGAGCCCTAAGATGTTGAGGAGGTTCTTTCCCTTCCAATTTGTAGCATTCTAAAATGGTTAAAATAATCCATCTTGAAATGGTTTGTTTCGTGATTGGCAATCCTAATTTGAGTCCTGCATAACCTACAAACAGTTGGTCTGCTTACCTTATCCTAGCAAGTCTGCTGATATAAAAACTCAAGGCACGCCTTGGATCCAGCCTATGTAACCTCCCTTCCTCTTTCCCTGGGTGGGGAGGAGGATAGAATGAAGGTAAAGTTATTTTCTGCGTAATGTGGAATTCAGAAACTACCTTTGGGAGAAAATTCGGCTTCACTTGTAAAACAACCTTGTCTTTATGAAAGGTTGTCTGAGGAGGTTTGCAAGATAGAGCTTGTAATTCGCTCACTCTTCTGCCAGATGTTAGAGCCACTAGGAATACTGTTTTAAGAGTGAGAAACCTTAATGAACAAGAGTGGAGTGGTTCAAAAGGAGTACCCATCAGAAAATGTAAGACTAGGTTTAGGTCCCACAATAGAACTTGGAAAGGCTTTGGGGGAAAAACATTAGTTAACCCTTTTAGGAATTGGATTACCAGGGGTAATTTGAAATATGAAGGCTCCTCCGCAGTGTGCTTAAAAATTGACAGCGCTGAGAGGTAACCCTTGATCGTAGCAACTTGAAGACCTGAATTTGCTAAGTAGAGTAAGAAAGATAACACCATTGGTGTACTGCATGAGAAGGATTTGATATTCTTTTCTCTACACCAGCTGCAGAATTTGTTCCAACGGCAGCGGTATAAAGTCTTTGTTGCTGGTCTTCTAGCTGAAAGCAACACCTCCATGAAGTCATCCAGGAGATCCCAATCCTTGTATCTGAACCTTTTAGAAACCAAAAGTGAAGGTTGAGGGTTCTGATGTCTGGATGGAGAACCTGACCTCACTTCTGCGAGAGAAGATCCTCCCTTTGCAGAAGACAAATTGGAGGGCAGATGGACATGTCCAGAAGGTCCAGGTACCACGTTCTCCTGGCCCAATACGGGGCAATTAGGATCATGGTTTTCCAGAATCTTCTCAACCTCCTGATCATTTGAGGAATGACAGGGACTGGAGGAAACGCGTACAGAAGTGGAAACTCCCAGTCTACTACGAATGTGGCCCCCAGAGCTCCTCTCGGAGGAAATTCCCTTGAACAGAACTGATCTCAGTTTCTGTTGCTGCTGGTGGCGAACAGATCCACTTGAGGGGTTCCCCAAAGGGTGAAGATCTCTTGAAGGACTTCCTGAGCTAGCTCCCACTCGTGGGAGACTGTGCTCTACTTGCTCAGAGCGTCCGCCGTCAAGTTCTTCTCTCTGGCTAGGTGAACTGCCGATAGAGAGATTCCTTCCTGAATTGCCCAAAACCAGAGCTGCATTGCCTCTCTGCACAGTGGCAGTGATCCTACGTCTCCTCTTTTGTTGAGGTAGTGCATGGCCACTGTTTTGTCCGTCATTATCAGGACGTTTTTCCCCTGTACTGATGGCAGAAAAGCTTTCAGCACTAGTCTGATTGCTCTCAGCTCCAACAGGTTGATATGTAGTCTGGACTCCGATGGAGACCAACGACCGCTGATGGTCAAGATGTTGGCATTGGCTCCCCACCCCGTGAGTGAGGCATCCGTGACTACTGTTATCTCCGGCCATGGTTGAAAAACTGTTCTCCTTTCAAAATGTTCTCCCGACAGGGCCACCACTGAAGGTCTCGAGCCACTCTGTCCGGGCCTTGAAGGAGATCTGACATTCTTCCTGAGAATTGTGACCACTGGGTTCTTAGTGCCCACTGGAGGGATCTCAGTTTCAGGCGAGCCTCTGGCACTAAGAAGATGCAGGATGCCATGAGGCCTAGCAACCTCAAAAAGTCAAAGGCTGGAAGACGTTGGGCATTTAGAATCTTGGAGACCATCTGCAGAATATCTTGAGCCCTCACCTCTGGTGGCAAGGCTTTCCCCAGGGAAGTGTCCAGGACCACTCCAATGAACTGGAGTCTCTGTGATGGTATCATCTGTGACTTCTTTAAGTTGAGGGAGAAGCCCAGCTTGTTTATTTATTTATTACATTTGTTGTACGCCCAGACCCGGAGTTATGACGGCATAGTTACAGACAATGGTACATGCAATCTTGGTAAAAAAAAGCTTTAGGCAAACAATGCAATCCTAGTAATATAAAAGAGACATTAGGCACAGAGAGAATAATATATAATACATTATATATACATAATAGTCAGTGGAATTTGGTATTGGTTGAATAACCAGGTTTTGATCGATTTTTTGGATTGAGGGTAGGACAATTCGTTCTTAATATTGGTAGTTGGGGTGTTCCAGTGTCTGGGAGCAAGGACTTTAAAGCTGCTGCCTCACGCTTTTTCTCTTTGGCATCAGGGGATTTCTAGGTTATCATTATTGTTGGATCTGAGGAGTCTTGTATGTTTTTTTTTTACTGTATTGATGAGGTATTTGGGAGCTTTATTAGTGAGGCATTTATGAGTGATACTTAGCGTTTTGAAAAGTATCCTGGCTTTGATGGGGAGCCAATGGTTGTCTCTCCTAATGTTAGTAATATGTTCAGATTTTTTTATGCCTAGTGCAGCCCAGAGGGCTTTGTTCTGCATACATTGGAGTTTGCCTATATTGGTTTTGGATGTGCCAAGGAAGAGGATATTGCAGTAATCGAGCTTGGATAGTATAAGCGCTCTTGCTAGTGTAACACAATTGTCAGCTGTGAGGAATTTGCGACTCAGGGAGATGAGTTTGGAGGTGTAGGATGCCAAACTCTACATTTTGTCGATTGTGAAGGAAATGGCAGACATAGTCTAGCTGGATCTGAGCTTGTTCCGAAGATACTGCTCTGATCAACCAATCATCCAGGTAGGGGTAGACGTGGATCCCTTCCCTCCTTAGACTTGCAGTCACTACCGAAATTAGCTTGATGAAGACCCTCGGGCGGAGGTCAGTCCAAATGGCAGAACTCGAAATTGATAGTGAGAGTTGCCAATTGCGAACCTCAGGTATTTCCTGTGTTTGAGATGGATTGGCACATGGAAATAAGCATCCTGAAGGTCTAGAGATACCAACCAGTCTTGAAGCTGGAGGGCCTGGAGGAGCTAAGAAAGAGTTACCATCTTGAACTTGTCTTTCCTGAGGAATTTGTTCAATTCTCACAAGTCCAAGATGGGTCTCAGTCCTCCGTCCTTCTTTGGTACTAGGAAGTAGGGGATTACCAACCCTTGTTCCTCTCCGCTATGGGTACCAGCTCCATGGCACCGTTCTCTAGCAGGTTTACAATCTTCTGCATAAGGAGCGGGTCTGGAAACTTCAAAGAGTTGTTCCCCGGTGGATGATTCTGAGGGGTGTGTAGGAAGGGCAGGTAGTAACCTTGGGCAACTGTTTCCAATGCCCAAGCATCTGATGTAATAGCCTGCCATTCTGCCAGATGTTGAGTTAACCTGCCCCCTACAAGTGTCTTGTGAGGGGAGACCTCAGAGGGGTTTAGAAGCGGCTGACGCAGATGCCGAGGGTAAAGTGGCACCTTCTGCTGCGGCTTTTGTACCTTTGACCCGTCCACCAAGGGTGAATCGTTTCTGACCCCTTTGAGCTGGCTGTCCTCTGCCTTTTCCGAATGCCGAGTAAAAGGGAAAGGACCTACCACTCCAAGAAGCTCCTGAGGGACGATTCGGAGTCTGCCGGATTGCAGCCCCAAGAGATTTCGCTGCTGCCCTGGATGTTTGTAATCTCTCCAGGCTGTCATCATCCTTCTTACCAAATAAAGAAGTGCCGTCAAAGGGCATGTTCAAAAGTCTGGCTTGTACATCTGGAGCAAAACCAGACTTCCGCAACCATGCAAATCTGCGGACTGTGGTACTTGCCGCCATGGCCCTGCTGATACTGTCAGCAGAATCAATGCCTGTTTGAAGGGATTCGCACATTGCATCCTTTCCATCCCTGATGATGTTTAAGAATGCCTCCCTTTCCTCTCCTACTCTGAGACAGTCAGCCGCAGATGAAGCACACTCCCAAAGTGTATGGCTGAATCTTGCTAGCGTGCAAGTGGCGTTAATAAATTTAAGTGCCGTGCTACATGCCGAAAAGACTTTCTTTGACATGGCATTAAGTCTTTTATCATCCCTGTCCTGTGAAATATTAGGGTATGCAGACCTACTATTAGATGAAGTTGCTGCCTGTACAACCAAACTCTCTGGAGTTGGGTGCTTGCTCAAATATTCAGGATCTGAAGCAGATACCCTGTATTTAGAGGAAAGTTTCTTGTTTACTGCCGGGATAACTTCAGGAGTTTCCCAATTTGCAGAGATTTTCTCTGGAGGGCAGTATGGAAGGGAACTACAGGATCCTCCTGTGGGCCTTTCTCTAAAATATCAGTAAGGTCATCCTGTTGAAAAGAGGGTGTAGTTGTAGACCACCCCATGAATTCAACTGATCTGGCAATCAGAGCCCTATAAGGGGTCTCAGCATGCTCCCCAGGGTCTGGTTTAGCAAACTCTACTTCTGGAGAAGTATCTAAACCACTTGCCTCATGTAGAGAATCCTGAAGGTCTTTTAATCTGTTCTCTTCAGAGATTCATTTCTCTGGCATGGGTGTTGTAGTCCTTTGTAAACCAAAAGGTCTCTCATGGTTGGAATCCTCCCCTTCCTCATATATAGAGGACAAGGCTCTAAAATAGTCAGACCGGATATGGTTTAAAACCCATTTCTAGAGCAGAAGGAGCCAAACTGGTTGTCACTGGCTGAGAAAACGTTGAGGTTGGCAACATAGAAGTCAAAAGCTTCGACAATCCCGAAAAGGGCGTCGAAAAAGTTTGAAAAGACCTCAATGTACTCGAGAGGATCGGGATCCTACTCGGGGTTGTCGAAATTGTCGACGGCATCCTCGATGTAATTGTCGAAGTCCTCAACACCTCTACTGTATGAAATGTAGTGACAGTTGTAGGCCTGTCCTTTATCGGAGTCGACAGTTGCGTCGAAGACGACGTCGATGTAACCGATTTATGCGTCGAAGGGCCCTTCGACAAAGGTGTCAATGACGCAGATATGTGCGTCGAAGTAACCCTCGACGACGGCGTCAATGACGCGGTCTTACTGTCTTTACTCGAGGGTTCATGATGCCCTCGGGCAGTTTCTCTCGCCGGGTTCAACGACTTGCTGCGTTTTGATTTTTCAGGCTTTTCACCCAGGGTATCACGTTTAGACGTCTCTGAGGGGGTCCAGGCCGCTTTCTCGAAGACGCTAAGCATTTTCTTACGGAATTCCTCCCACTGAGCTGGAGAGCTGTGTTTCGTGGGGCAGGGAACCCTTTCTGGGGAGGTAGAGGAAGAAGAAGAAGAGGGAGATCTATGACGTTGTTGGGTGTCTTGACCCACGTTCAGGTTATTATGCTGCGACATTTGGTGCTGTGGGCTTAGAAAATCCAAGATGGCGAAAAGCCCACATTTGCGCCAGAATCCAGGAAAACCGCGCAGTTTTGCGCACACCAAAATGGTCACCTGACCTGCCACCAACCAGTGCGAGCAAGATGGGCCAGAAACGCCATGAGTGAAACGTGGTGCCAAAGGAAAAACAGCAGTGCCTGTTAGCTCAAAAAGCGCTTTGAAATCACCTTTGTTTCTCTGAAATGCAAGCTAAAAATGCCTATTTTAAACATTGCAAGATATTCAAAAATCTCACGGAACACCAGCAGACATTTGGCAGAATGTAGTCTTGTGTGCATACAAAATCTGGAAAGATGAAGAGCCTAAAATAATGTTCATAACACAACTGGCTGAGCGGTGGAGGTCAGTAGCTTAAGTGAAATTGGACTTAAAACCACTAAAATCGAAATGTTTAAAATAAATGAGGGATTTCTTTGGAGTGTCACATAGGTTGCAACTGTATAAATGTCATAGTTTTGAACTTAGAATCAGCGTTCTAGCTGCATGTGTAAAAATTGTAAGTTTGATTTGAATGAAGAAAACTGGAACAAAAGAGACATTTAGCTGAAGCCTGGCTTGAAGAGATTGAATTCTGCATGGCAACTACCCCCGACAGGAGCTGAAACTTGCCCAGCAACTGCATTCGCAGGCCTGGCTGGCTGCCTTCTGCTGTTCCCACCAAAAGGAGATTACACCTCTCTGATTGAATAAGGGGAGGGGCACCTGGGAGCAGGGAAACAGAACAATGAGCTTTCCTTGGCTCAGGCAAATGTTAAATTAGGGGGGGTCGTAAATGGCTTCCTCTTGGAAGAAACTGGGAGGAGCAGTGCCTCTGTGAGCAATTTGAGTTGGAAGAAGTGGACAAACCAGAAATTCCACCATGTGCTTTGGGAACCCAACCCCCCCCTCTAGGCCAGAGCATCATTTTAAAAAGATGGATAATTCATAGTACAGACTTGTCAAAATTATATAATTAATATCATTATTCTTGTGATTTTTCTGTGCACATTTTAAGAGGTGTTAGGACTCTGTGGTATGTTCTGGGGGGTAGTAGCAGAAAATAAGGTATTACTCCAAATGTATGTATGGTAAAAATCTGACACTTTATCATCTGATGGCCATATTCCTTGCGCATGTTTGTGTAAATTCTGGAAAAGTTTAGAGGTTGTGTTCTTGATGAAAAGGGCAGAATTCTGTCATAAGTGGACACAACATCTTACAAAGACAGGGATCGGATGGTTTGGTGCTACAGAAAATATGTTAACTGGACATATAATATTAGAAAAATGGTACATAGATAAATATGTATTTGGATCAAAAATAGATTTGTGTGCAAATTGACAAGGGGAGTCTTCTTTCTGTATGCCATAAAATTGATGCCTGATGACACTCCATTCCTTCCCCCAATCAAGGAAGAGAGGAGAGATTGGCCAATGATAAGTTGCGAGGGGCAGGCTTAGTTATGCCCACGCACACACCCATTTTCTAAAGACATAAAAGGAACACTGAAACTCAGGTAGAGACTTCACTTTCCCCTTTCTTGCGAAGCGCTTTGCCGGGCCAGACAATATCCAGAAGGACGATCTCCAGAACTTAGAATCCAGACTTCAGAACTTGTAGCAGAGAGGCCTGAACCACCAGCTGAATCCTTTTTCAGCAGGCCTCAAAATCTTTTGCAAATTATTCAAACAGCCGGGCTGAGCTGTTTGATTCTGGCTAGAACCCTGTGCCAGTACCCAGAAAGCAGTGCTGTATCCAGAATCCACTTGACCCAGACCAGCAGAACCAGAGATCCAGACCGCCGTGCAGTGCCGAGTCCCAGACCAGACCAGCAGAGCAGAGCTGACCCAGAGAGCTACGACTTCAGAACCACCCACCAGGAGTCCAGTCCAAACCTGATCAGACCTTGACGGCCTATTTCAAATTTATAGTGTGAGTACTCAGCCAGAACTGTGCAAAACCAATATCTTAGTTTAAAATAATCTAATTCAAACCATTTCCACCTATCTAGAACTGCATCATAGAATTGTGTGTCCATCCTGTTGATACAAAACCTTCCACAGCGCATCTGTCATTCTGAAACTTTAATTTTACTTCTGAAAATCTACATCCACTAAATCGTCCGTATCTTTAGAACCGTATGTGCTAGGAACGAGATTTAACTTTCATTTTAAGGCTAAGAATCTAAGCTTTCCAACAAGCCATACTACTACTCCTTATAATTTTTCCGTAATCGCGCTCGACGCATTCAGAAAAAGTGCAGCGAATTGAAAACTAGCTCAAACTTCTTCACCTGTCAAAAATAGCTATCTTTTGCTGGCATTGCTGAAATCCGTTTTCAACCTGATAACCCCTCATGAATCACTGATAGGGTTGACCTGAACCAATCTTAAGTAGCTATCACCTACCCTGAATCTCCTATAGGGAATTAAAATCATTTTTAGCATATTTTCACTTCAGTACAAATCACATTCAAAATATTTCTGCACATTTTAAAAGCATACTGGTTGCTCCAAGAGAACTAGAATTTGAACTGAATCTGTATCGCATGTTGATTGTATTCCTGAAAACTGTGTGCTACCTTCCATCTCTTTATATTGCATAGGGGGGAGTGAATTGCCACAAGGGGAAAAGCGATTATACTATCTCTGGTTGAAACCATATAAGTTTATTTCTGTACTGCATTCTTTTCCATCATTGTTTTTCCTTGAAGCCATAAAAGCATTCTCAGCTACCTTATCCTTTCTATACCAACTCCTAACTGATAAAAAGTGTGCTAGTATCCATTGTTGATCAACCTTATCTTCTTAAGTGTGCTATCAAACATTAATTTATTCATAAAAGTGTGATATATATATCTTGTTTAATTTTTCAATAAATCTGTTAATTTGCAAAACAAATCTACTTCTTGGCTCAGTGAGGTCAGGGGGATTCAAAGAGAGGGGCGTTATATAAGGGTTTATCATCCAGATTATAACTTGTCATAAAAATATATAAATAAGGGCTTCCCTTGCACATCCCAGACCAGGCATTGACTTAGTTGGAGTGCTTGAGTGAAGTCATTAACAGAGTGGGGGCTCGAGCCGGGGCGTCTGGATTAGAACTATCACTTGTGCAGCTTGATACAGTGTGCTAACTGATAGGATACATAAATCCTGTTGGATCACCACACTGTATTACACTGTAAAACACTCCTCAAAGGAACGCTTTAAGGAAACGCTCTGTTTTGAAAAATAAAATACTAACTTCTGTAATTTAGGAAGGAAATCAATTTCCAGAATGACGACACTGGTATACATCAAAATAGCGAGAGAACACCTCTTACATAAGTTATTTGTGAGAGGTGAGTGGGCTTACCTTGACCAGGCGGTGTGGTTGCAGGCAATCGCATCCCAGATCACTGAAACAGGGTCAGCTATATGGAGAGATCAGGGTCCCTTACATGTGGCCCTGAGTGAACTATATATGGCCCCTAAGGCCAAGGATGAGCACAACAAGATTGCCAGGGTAGCGGCATATTTTTATATGGGAGCCATAGAGGACAAATGTGCTGAAGGACAAGATCTGGCAAATAGGCAACTGATGGCATTAGAGAAGGCCCAATCTGACCTGGTCTCTTCCGAGCAGAGGCTGCAGAGGAGCCAGGAGTCCGAAAATGATAGTAGGCAGTATATCATTAAAATAAAAGAGGATATGGGTATCCTGCAACAGGAAAAGTCTGACCAGGATAACAGATTTCTGGCCTTGCAGAAGGAGTACCAAGAAGGTTTGGACGCCCTACTGCAGAGCCAGAAAAAGATGGAGCAACAACTGGACTTCAATAGGGCATGCGCAGAGCAGGTAGTCACCCTGCAAAGCCACCCAGATAGGGAGAAGACAGAGAGCAACAAACTGATCCTGAAAGACCTGGATACCCAGACAGAATTTGAAGAAGAGCGCCAGAAAGCTGGGGCCCTTAAAAGGCAGAGGGATGACCTGGTGGCACAGATGCAGGCTCTTAGTCAGGAAAAGGACACCTTAGGCCAGGAAGGCTGCCAATTAAAAGAAAAAAATTGAAGAAAATCACCTGGCCCTCCAGGGACTGGGTGACCTCCAAAAAGAGCATCAGAACTTGTTAGAGCACACCAGGAGGGTGGAAGATGCTCTGGCAAGAAAGGAACAGGCCAGTAGGGATGGGACTCAGGAGGTAACCCTCCTGCAGCAAGGACAGGAGGCACAGAGAGAGAATGAGGCTCTCTGTCAGCACAATGATAGGCTCCAGCAACAGGTAGCCATGCAGGAGAGACTGATAGAGTCTAGTAAGGCCTTAACTGAGGAACTGAAAGCACAGGCTCTTGCATGACAACAGGGAGCAGGGGCTGATAGAGATGAGGTTCGCTGGGAAAGGGAAACACCTGAGCATAACCTCAGGAGCCCTAGTATCAGAGGCCTTCATCTCTCCCAGTCCTTGGACTCTGCCACCTCTATGTCCCATGGCGCACATGAGCCCAGGGCCACGGGGATGGCAGATTACCATCCAGCCAAAAGTATGGGGCTCATAGGCCAGTAATACCCAGGAAGGGATGGGTGGGCATCCGGGTATGGGCACCTAAGTACAGGGCAATTTAGTGGGGAACTCCGGGAGAGTAGGCCCTCTAAGGTCATTCTGAAAACCTCTGCCCAGTTAGGTCAGTGGGGGGGGGTACTCATCAAATCCTGATAGCAAGGAGGAATCTGAAGACTCCTCTGAACGTCACAGGACAAAGGAGACCAGGTCCCCACATTCTGCCAGCCATTCCCAGGCTCACAGAATCTGGGAAAACCTGGAAGATCAGACGGGCACCTCTGGGAGCAGTGCTTCTGAGTCAGAGGATGAATGGACCAGGGTTACCCGAACCAAAAAGACCAATAAGGCAAAAAGGGCCTTGCTTAAGGACCCCTTAAAACAGATTAAGGCAATAAGGAGTGTCATCACCCCTTATCACAAGAACGCCAAGTATTCTGTTTGGGAACACTTGGAGCTTTACGAGCAAATGATGGAGACTTTCCATTTGAAGGACAGCAGTAGCTGCATTCAGTATGTCAAATGGACATTCTCCCCAGAATACTCCAGTTTCTTTGCGGGGCTGGAGGACCAAAACCATTCAAGATGGTCCACATATAGGGCGGCCATCTTGAAACATTTTTCTGTTCACAGAAATCCCCAAGAGGCTCGCAAGGCAGCCTACAATTTGCAATGTGGGGAGATTCAGGCCCCACAAGAATTTGTGCAGGAATTGAAGCGTGCTTTTGCACAGACTACAAAAAGGGTGCGCACGGACAGTAAAGAATTTGTTAATACGTTTTTCCATGCCTTACCCAAATACATAATGAACCAGCTTGTGAGAGATTTTCACGAGAAAAGATCTTTAGAATGGGTCATTGAGCAAGCCACCCGCATCTATGAGGTGCAGAAACTGGTGGAAAATAAAAAATAACGCCCAGAAAAGCCCCAAATCAACCAGCACACCTGCTGCTGCCAAGTTGGCAGAGATGAAGGTTGCCCCCATTTTAGATTTGGAGATGGGGGGCCTAAAAACCTGCCTGCGCCAAATAATTCAAAGCCAGTCACAGACAGGGAGTCAAGGAGGTAGTCCCACAAATGGGGTCCCTCACTCCCCTGATTATGTAAGTCCCTGCTACACGGGAAACCGACCCATCCTGGGTTATGTGTGGACTCCTCCAGCCCAAGGGGGGTATCCAGCCAAGCACCTGACCCAGGGAACTTCCCTCCTTACTTCCCACAGGAGGGCAGAAATTCCCCAAATCCTGGGCAGAACTTGTTCCCCAGGTATCCACCCAACTTCCAGCCCCAAAATCATCCATCCTTCTTTCCCCACTTCCCTGAGCCCAGACCACCTAATCCGGGAGAGGGGAGGCCAAGGGTGGAGGGGTACCCAAATCTTCCCAACCCGGGGTACTACCAGAGAAGGGATAGCTACCCTTCCCGGGATAAGCCCAGGGGAGAAAATAGAACCCCGTATCAGCCTGAGCGGGTTTCCCAACTTGAGCGCCAGATCCAAAATATGGCACAGGAGCTGGGTCGCGTGCTAAGGGCTCAGCAGAACCCTCAGATGGGCATGCCGGCACAGAATGCACCAAACCTGGGCCTGGTGCTCCAGAATAATGACAGGGGCAGAACCCCGATAACCCCCCGGTTCCCAGGGAGGAGGCACAAGGGGAAGGGGGGTGTAAAGCCTTGGAGGAAGCTTCCTTCCCCACTTGTAAACAGCCCCTGGAAACCCAGGAACCGGAAACAAAATCCCCTACCCCTGAAAGTCTGCCACCCAAGGAGCAGAGAGGAGGTAGGAGAAACAAAGGACCCAAACAGACCCATTTTGTGGAGGAGGTACAGGTCCACCAATTTGAGGGAGAGGGATCCTCAGAGGATCCTGGGAAAAGGATCTTCTCCTTCAGAGATGGGAGAACTCCTCCCAAGAAAAAATGGGTCCCAAGGGATTCCAACCCAGACTGGGTAGATGTGGGGATTGAGCTGTCGCCGCCCATCATTCTATCCCAGAACCAACAATACCGAAAACCCCTGGTTCAAACCCATCCTGGTGACTGCCTCCAAAAAGGGGGGGCGGCCCAGAACCGGAACCAGGGGAACCCAAAACCGCATCCATAGACTGGGTAGATGTGGGGATTGAGCTGTCGCCGCCCATCATTCTATCCCAGAACCAACAATACCGAAAACCCCTGGTTCAAACCCATCCTGGTGACTGCCTCCAAAAAAGGGGGGCGGCCCAGAACCGGAACCAGGGGAACCCAAAACCGAATCAATATCTAATTGCCAACTTTTCCTTTCAGAGTCCCAAAACTCCCTGCCGAACTTTGCCCAAATCTCTTCTCTCTCAATGTCCAAAACCTGAAAATTAGCCCACCAGTTGTCCAAAAATGTGCATTATCTGTGCCCCCTTGAGGAGAAGGAGGGAAGATACTATGCCCCGGTACAAGTACAGGGGCAGGGTACAATTTTGGCACTGGTAGACACTGGATCCCAAGCTACCCTTCTGTCCAAAAGGGCCTTTGATGAACTAAATGCAGGAAGGGGGGAGAATTACCGAATTCCTCTCACCTCTCTTCCTGGACAACTTCAGAACTTTAACGGGAAGGAAATTGCCGTCGAGGGGACTGCAGATTTGGACATCAAAATTGGGCGACACAAGGTGAAACACCCGGTCATAGTAGTGACTCCAGAGGGCACCCCTTGTATACTAGGGAATGACCTCCTGAGAAGGTTGTCACCCCTAATAGGTTGCGTAAACAAGGTCCTCTGGACCCAGACTAGCCGACCAATAAAATTAAAACAGAGCGTCAACCATGTTAGTTTAAACGGCACCTGCCACATGGTTGAACAAAAATCTGACCAAGTAGAATTTCACTTCCAGAACAACCAAATTCCAGACGTAACGGTAATAGCAGTAGGGCAACAGACTGGTGATGGGGGGTCCTCTCTATTTCTGAAAATTAACCTTCCTTCCAGTTTAAGGTGGTATTCCACACTGGGAGGAAACAGTCTGAAATTCTTTAATAATCCACAATCAGACATTCCCACTCCGATAGTCCAGAAAGATGTGAAATCAGCTCAGAGCCTGGCTGTTATTCAGCAAATTGGAGAGCAGTTGTTCATCCCCGTTCAGTTAAATGAAGGGAAGGACTCTGTTCTCGCCCGAGTGTGTGTGAACAACGGTAAGAGCTTCATCAGCGAAGCCATGTTCTGCCAACTCCCAAAAGATCCAGCCATTCCCACATTCAAACTGATAGACAAATGGGAAATGGATCTGGAAACACCCAATTCCAAACATCTCCTGCCAAGCAGGTGTATGCTCAAAATCTCCATTGGCAACAAGAGCATAGTCCATAATTGTTGGGTCGTGCGAGATGTCACTGCCGCCTTTTACTTAGGCAGTGACATTCTCAATCGCTTTGCCATTAGTTTGGACCTAATAAACTTCAAAGCTTGGTCCCGATTAGCAGATAATCCCATGGGCTTTGATGATCCAGAAAAAAGCATTTAGGTCAGCTCAATTGCTACCTTATGCAGTTGAAATTCAGGTTAAAGAGGAAGTCACCATCCCAGAAAGGACCCGACAATTCTCCCTGGAAGTGAAAGTTAAAAGAGTATGAAAATTGAAAAACCCTGATGCTTATATTCATCTAAATGCTTCTCTCCAACAGCAAGGGTTGGGGGTAAACCCAACACCATCAGTCAACATAGAACATGACACCATTCCAATAGAGGTGGATAACAGCGACTTAAAGAGTATTACTCTAGCTGCAGGCACCATTATTGGAATGGCGGTTGATGACTGACATTTCTCCATTGATTTAGGAAATGAACTGTTAGGACCAATCCCCAAGGACTGTTTTGACAGTGACAGTGATGACAATACAACACCAGACAGGATCTTTACCCGGCATGGGGGGAACTTCCTGGTGTACACTTCCCGCACTGGTAAGGAAGATGTGACTTGTGACTTCAGGAGGGATGAGGTGATTTTCCAGGTCCATGAGAACTGCCTTTCCCACCTGAAGCCTCCAGTCCAAATCAGCACTCTGACCAGGGACTTCTCCACCCAGCTGGAGAAGGCCGCTGAGATAGCAAAACCAGAAGTCTTTCCAGGCTTCAGGCAGATGGTGGAAGAGAGAGTCAACCTATCTGATGCCTGTGTGACTCTGGAACAGAAGCAAAAGTTGAAACAAGTTTTCTTGGATTTTCAAGATCTCTTTGCGGTAGACTCATATGACTGTGGTCGCACCGACATCCACACAACAACAATTCCCACGGACCCTGGCATGACTCCAGTGTTTGTGAAGCAATATCGCTTGCCTCTCGCATCAATGGAGTCCCTTACTGAAATAATTAAGAACCTTGAGTCCCGGGGGACAATCCATCCAGTTCACAGCACCTTCAATAATCCGGTGCTGGGAATATTGAAGCCAAATGGCCAGTGGAGACTCTGTGCCGACCTTAGGGAGCTCAACAAACGGGTCCATACTTCCCGATGGCCTCTTCCCTACATTGACCAAGGGCTGGGCCAGATCCAGGGGTCACAGGTATTCACTGCAATAGACCTGACCAATGGATACTGGACCGTGCCTGTCAGTAGGGAGGACCAATACAAACTGGCTTTTACCTTTGGGGGCCAGCAGTACACATGGACCCGGACTCCCTTCGGATACCTCAACTCAGGCAATGAATTCAACATTTTCCTACATAAGGCCATGCCCGACCTGGGTGCAAGGGGTAACCTGGCTTATGTAGATGATGTCCTCATCAAAAGTTCATCTGTGGAGGAACACATAGCGGAGATCCGTTATGTTCTGACACAGTTGAGGGCCGCCGGAGCAAAACTTTCCTTTCAGAAAGCACAGTGGTGTAGAACCCGTGTTAATTTCTTGGGGCATGAGATTACTCCTCAGGGTCTCTGTCCCCAGGAAAAGAAAGTGGAAGCACTTCAGAAACTGAAAGACCCCACAACTCTGCGGGAACTAAGGAGCCTCCTTGGACTGACTAATTACAGCAGAAAGTTCATTGAGGGCTACGCAGAGATCACCAGACCCCTGATTCATCTCTTGAAGGGGGGGTCAAGTGGGAATGGGGTCCAGAACAATCTGAGGCAGTAAGACAGCTCAAAAGAAGCCTCTCACAAGTGCCCAGCCTAGCTTACCCTGTCAGAAACAAGGAGTTTTTCTTGGAGACAGGATTCTCTAATACATGTTTGACTGCAGTATTATATCAAAAGCATGACAAGGTCAATAAGGTAATCTCCTATGCGAGCAAAACTTTATCCTCTGTGGAGGAAAAATTCAACGACTTTGAGAAGGCACTCCTGGCAACGGTGTGGGCATTGAAGAATTACCGCCCGTTTATCCAGGGGGAACACATCATAGTGGAGACTCCACACCAGCCTCTGCAATATCTCCAAAGTGACAGAATCTGGGCCGGAAATGTGAGTAATTCCCGAATTACTTCCTGGATTCTGTCAATGCAAGGCTTTCCTGTGGAGGTCAGATATGGCCAAAACAAGAAGAGTCCCCTCGTGCAAGGTCTGGCTGACTTGCATGATTGTGCCAGAGAAAACTGTCTCGAGGACGAAAGTCTAAAAATGAAGGACAACAGTGAGGCATACCTTAATTTCCCACACAAAGTCTTTGAAGAAGACAAGTGTGAGGGAATGCCCACTGTCTATGTGGATGGATGCTCTTACCATGTTGACAACAACGGGGAAAAAGAACTTGTGGCCGGCGTAGGGAATGCATGGGTGAATGAGTCCCCAGAACCCTCCGCTGGATACAAAATTGGTCCCCAAAGTAGTCAGGTGGCAGAATTGATGGCTGTGTATCAAGCCATCCTCACTGCTGTCCAACATCAACTCCACAAACTGGTCATAATCACAGATTCAGATTATGTACGGAACGGGTTCATGGAGCACCTGGTTAAATGGAAAACCAGAGGCATGTTATGTGCTAATAAACCCTTGAAACATGGGAAGTTAATCCAAAACATTGATGACCTGGTCACCTAGAATGGGATGACCATCTACTGGAAGAAGATCAAGGGTCATTCCAAAGTAGAGGGACCAGACAAAACTGGAAATGACTTAGCTGATCAGCTGGCCAAAACCGGGGCCATCCAAGGGGATCTAATAGAGATTGAATCCTGTTGGGGGAAATCCAGGTCACTGCTATCACTAGGTCCCAGACAAATGCTCACAATGATCTTTCAACTGCACAATGGAGTAAGGAGACCCCAGATGCTGATTTGATTACGGCTCAGAAGGGGGATCCAATAATTGGTAAGTTTTACCAACACATTGAGGACCCTGAGAACTTTCCCCTGACGGATACCGATTACATTGGGAAAGAGGAAATCAGAGTGTTGATGAAATGTCCAAAAATATTCCGAATCCAAGACGGTTTGTTGGTAAGGAAATCCCAAGCTGGCCATGATCAGTGGGTGGTTCCTACCTCATTCCGAAGCCTGATGTTAAGTCACGCCCATGATGCGGCCACCGCCGGTCATAGGGGGTTTCATACAACACTTGAAATCTTAAAGAGAGGTTGCATACTGGCCACACATGGGGCAGGACCTCGACCAATACTTGAAGGGGTGTCTTGTGTGTGCACAATTTCAGCCAACATCCCTCACACACCGTGCGCCTCTCCAAAAGAGGGGGATGACACTGCCATGGTCAGATTTGCAAGTCGACTTCATAGGCCCCGTAATTCGCTCCTCTAGGGGGAATAAGTACATGTTGACGGTGACATGCTTATTTACCAAATGGGTGGAATGTCTCCCAGCCCCAAACTGCAAGGCAGAAACAGCAGCTGCCCTGATGATTAACCACATCTTTTCCCGTTTTGGTCTACCTCAAAGGATTGAGTCTAACAGAGGTAGCCATTTAACCAGCGAAGTAATGACTAAGATGTGGGAGATACTGGGGGTTAAAAGGAAGCTACATATTGCTTACCGGCCAGCCTCTTCTGGTGCAGTGGAGAGATACAACAGAACCATTGTGAGCATCTTAAAAAAGTTTGTGGCAGATTCTGGGCCAAGTTGGGATATCCGATTACCTCTGGTCCTAATGGCCATCCGATCTACCCCTTCATCTGCAACTAAAATGTCACCGTTTGAGCTGATGACTGGACGCACGATGGTGCTTCCCCAGCATTTGCTCTACAGGACCCAAGAGCAGACATTAATCAATGCCTCCACAAATGAGTATGTGGAGAATTTGAGGAAACACCTCCAACATGCCTTTGCCTATGCTCAGCGGAATCTAGAAAGATCAGCCGAGAGTATGAAAACGCACTATGATTTGAAAACTACCATGAAAGACAACAATGTGGGAGACCGGGTCTATCTATACAATTTCCAGAGGAACCAGGCCAAACAGCAAAAATGTCTGCCTAAATGGAAGGGACCTTTTGAAATTGTAGACAAGATCTCCCCAGTCGCCTACAAGATCCGCATCCCCAAAGGTAGTTCGGCAGAGGGGGAAGATAAGTGGGTCCACATTAATCAGCTAAAGTGTTGCCATCCCAGGCACACTCTGCAACAACTGGAGGAACCCTCTGGAATCCCAGAGAGGGCCGCACCAGTTCAATAAACACTCCAACCCTAAAATATTCCACATATCAAAAATATAGTAACAGAATGCAAATGTCTCCTGATTATATCTTGTTTTTAAAATAAGAATGTAAATGTCTCTTGATTTATAAAATGTATATGCTGCCCCACTATATCAATAGTGGGGGAGAAATGTCTACGAATAGGTATTGCCGCTTTGCTTTGTCATCCTAGGAGAGATGAAACCATGGAGACTGACCGAGGAGGACGACCCGGGGACCAAGAGCAAAGATCCGAGGGGCCCGGGGTACCGCTCAATACTCCCATCAGGACCGGCAAGGAGAACTGATCGATCGAACCTGATGAAGGAAAAATGCTGAACTGTGCCATCTGCGGAATTGGAAAAGATGCTGAACTGTGCCATCTGCGGAATCGGAAGAAGATGATGCGGACATACCAGCGCGTGGATCAAAACATCCTTTGCACCCGACTCCCCCTTGACTCGAAATCAAAGTGCAGTCAGGCGGGGGGGCTTGTTGGGTGTCTTGACCCACGTTCAAGTTATTATGCTGCGACATTTGGTGCTGTGGGCTTAGAAAATCCAAGATGGCGAAAAGCCCACATTTGCGCCAGAATCCAGGAAAACCGCGCAGTTTTGCGCACACCAAAATGGTCACCTGACCTGCCACCCACCAGTGCGAGCGTGATGGGCCAGAAACGCCATGAATGAAACGTGGTGCTAAAGGAAAAACAGCAGTGCCTGTTAGCTCAAAAAGCGCTTTGAAATCACCTTTGTTTCTCTGAAATGCAAGCTAAAAATGCCTATTTTAAACATTGCAAGATATTCAAAAATCTCACATTGGGTTCAAGCCCTGGGAATTGCAAGAATTCGTTCACAAGTAATTTATAATTAAATGTGTGTAGCGTGAAACTCATTTTGCGTAGCTCTGTCCTGTGAGCCCATATACATTTGAGAATCCTAACAGATGGTAAATAGCAGATCATTCTTCGATTATTTTGCCTAGAAAGTGACATTCTCTAAAAATCCTTAATAGTAAGGATTCTTAGGGGGGGAATTCTTGAGATCAGTTCCAACAAAAAGTGGCGATTGATTCTTGCATCTCCCACGGCTTTTACATTCCCTTCTAGGCCAATGATGTTAAGGTCAGTACTCATTCCCTATTTTCCACTGACCTCATGGCACTCTACGTAGCCCTTCATGGGACCACCAAGATCACTTTTATCGTTCATTACGGATATGGATGGAGTTTGAGTGTTTCCAACTTTGATACTGCTTGTTCCCACTGCGGAGCCTGTACCACTACTCTTGTCCATACCATTTACCATAACATCGGTTATACATTTAAAGCCATTGATCCACTCTGTCCCATCAATTGTCTTGTAGGGCAGTATGAGTTCCTTCAATAGCACCTCAGATTTCACTCTGCCACTTTCTAGTGCTTGTTTCAAAAGGCTCATAATAATTGCATTTGAGTTATTAATGCCTGCTTGCAATGCCTGTGGGCACGTGCTTTCTACAGTGCCTGTGCTTGGGCATTTTGGTGGGACCGCAAGGTGATACGTCAGGGCAAGTTCAGCTATTACTGGTAGTTCCCTGTATTTGCCGGGACCACTAGTAGAGCCAAAACCCTTTTTTGGTGATGTCGGGTTAGAGCTTTCAGACCCTTTGCTACATACATCCACCTAAGTTCTTCCATTATTCACACAATTATTTTCTATGTCAGTGATTACAATGTGTCTTTCTCATTAGTTCCCATTTTGTCGACCTTTACTTTACTAGTTGCAGCCATCTTTGACCATATTCTACTTTCTACTTGAAAGAAGATTTTCATATTAGTTTGTTTGTTTGGAACATCTTGCGTGTGTCAATGCAAGATTTTAGAACAGTTGCACCCACAGGCTCGAGTATTTCCATTATTTCCAGCAAGCCCATTACCAAAGGCCTTAGGTTTCATTACATTTTTGTTAATTATTGGTAGTGTTAAAGTATTGCTTGGTACTTGCAGGGTGAGTTTGAGGGGTAGTAGATGTACTTGACTTTCTTCATTCAATTGCCCCAACTCAATAGTGTCCACCTCACTATTCTCTTCTAAGGTATTCAGTGTATTGGAGTTGTTTTGAACTTCTTTATTTTTACTTTTTTTGTTTTTGCTGCTGGCTTCGTCTGCCGCCGTTCTTCGCTGCTCAACTCTTTTAATGGCTTTCAGCTGCATTTTCTTCATTCGGTGCGAGAGGAAGCCAACTTTTTTACCTAGGGTCCTAGTGGAAAACTCATCTTTCTCCATCTGGTCAATAATATTGGTAAGAGTGGAAGGGCTGTCAGCCGTTCCATTCGCTTTGCAAGGTGACTGCTAGGTCGCTGTTTCACTTAGCCTTGCCATGTAGTGTTTGATCTGACCTATGTCGCTGCTCATCTTAGAAATCTCAGTTGACAGCGACTCAAAGCTTTTGCTCATTGCATCTGTTTTGTGAGGTATAGGTACTATGGGTAATTTAAGGAGGCACAGAGTCCCTTTTTCTTTAGATTTCCTCATACCAATATTAGAAGGTGATGATGTTACAATAGTGCCCGTGGATTTTTGTATGCCACTGCATGTCTCTCTCGCAATTACGAAGCCCTCCGATCAGTTTATTTTAGAGAGCATGTCATGCATTGCATGTTTTATTTCTCAGATCTCCAAATGGGTGTAGCCATGCCCTTTGTCTAGGAGGTCTAGGATGTGTATGATAACTGGAAATGTGTTTGGCGTGTCATCATCAGAAGGTGATGATAGATGCTCATCACGTTCCTTATCCTTGACTAAAGTGGCTCCCAGTCCATCACCCCCTGCTCGCTGGTCATTAAATGCATCACGGGTTCCTTCTACATTACATGCAGGGTTAATCTTTTCCCTCTGTTCACAAGGACTGCAATCCGTTGATCCATTTGGCTTCAGGTGAAAGGGGCTTGTGCTGCGCGCAACTGATTTGTTATATGTTACTTGATTTCCAGTGTTACGTGGGATCAAAGGGGTTACTAGCCATATCGATAGGCAAATCTTTTTACTTAATTCCTATTGCTGGTCCGATTCTTTCTAGTTCTTTAGCCAATTGACCCCCAATAAAAGACAAGTTGGGTGTGCTAGTTGCATATGAAGAGGCCATAGCCTGTTCAAGTTGTTAATTTTCTTCTAAAGGACCGTTACACGGTATGTGCGGTTGTTCAACGTGTACTTGTGCAGTATGGAGAACTGTTTTAATTAGTTCTTTGACACCGCCTCCCAAGCATGGATCTAATGAGGAGGGCATAGATGAGCTATTTGCCAGCCAACTTGTTTTGGCAGAAGAACAAGTTACTCTCTTCCATGTTAACGTTCTTTCGATGGGATGGTCCGACGACGTATTCCATATCTATGACAGATAATCACCACAGCTGTGCTGCTTCGGAAAATTTTCGACGTCTGCGTCCTGCGTCGATGACGTTGATACGCTGTCCTCGAGGGCCTCTGTCGAGCCGACGTCACCGGATGTTATAAGTAGGATGCACAACGCCCGTAGGCTCAGTTGTAGTTTTTTCCCAGAACGTGTGGCACCAATCGTCTGCCAGTATGACCACAGAAAGCCTTGCAGAAAGTTAAGCTGCAATCGCATAAGAAATTCTTTAGCGGGGCAGGTAGGGAGGGAGCGATATGGAATACGTCGTTGGACCATTCCATCGAAAGAACGTTACCAGGTGAGAGAGTAACTTGTTCTTCGAGGGGATTGGGTCCTCCGACGTATTCCATATCTATGACAGACTCCCAAAGCAGTACCAACGTATAGAGAAGGGAAAGAATTTAGAATATAGAAATTTAGAATGCACAATTAAATTGCAGAGTAAAGGACCGACTTGCCAAAGGCCAGATCCTGCCCATGGATAGAATCTAGGGAGTAGTGTCTTACAAAAGTATGGACCGAAACCCATGTGGCTGCTTCACAGATGTTACGAATAGGAGCACCCCTCTGCAGGGCAGTAGAGGCAGCCATACCCCTAGTAGAATGGGCCCGTAAGCCTACCGGAGGGTCCTTACCCACCAAGCGGTAACATTCAGAAATTGCCAAGATAATCCGTCTAGACAAAGTCTGCTTAGTAACAGCTTGTCCCACCGCCTTCCAGCGTAACCTATAAAGAGCTGATCGTCCACTCTGACCCGGGACATGCGTGAAATGTAGAAACGTATAGCTCTCCTAGGATCCAACCTATGGAACCTCTCCTCTTCCTTACCAGGATGCGGAGGAGGATAAAATGCCGGAAGAATGACCTTCTGGCTTAAATGTAATTCCGACACCACTTTCGGAAGAAAGGAAGGACGAACCCTAAGGACAACCATGTCCTTATGAAACACAGTGAAGGGTGGCTTAACAGAAAGTGCCTGCAACTCACTCACTCTGCGAGCGGAAGTAACCGCAACAAAAAATACAGTTTTAAGGGTTAACAGTCTCAAAGGACAAGAATGTAAAGGCTCAAATGGAGCACCTATTAGGAATTTTAGAACAAGGTTCAAATCCCAACCGGGCACCTGGAAAGGTGACGGTGGAAACACATTAGTGAGCCCTTTCAGAAACTGAGAAATTAAAGGAATTTTGAAATAAGAGCACTCCTCAGACGAGCACTTAAATATGGACAGCGCCGCCAGGTTACCTTTAATGGTACCCACTTGCAGGCCCTTGTGGGCTAACGAAAGCAAAAAAGACAGAACCACAGGAATGTCACATGAAAAAGGATCCACATTATTAACCCTGCACCAGTCGCACAACTTTCTCCAACGGCAACGGTACAGGGACTTTGTTGCAGGCCGTCTGGCCGAAAGCAGCACCTCCATCACGTCTTCAGGGAGGTCCCAATCCTTATACCTCAACCTTTCAGAAACCAAGCGTGAAGGTTGAGGGATCTGACCACTGGGTGGAACCTGACCCCCCTTCCGTGAGAGCAGATTGTCTCGGTAGGGAAGACGGCGTGGAGAGCAGATGGACAAGTCGAGAAGGTCCGGGTACCACGCTCCCCGGGCCCAAGCCGGAGCAATGAGGATCATCCGGGAACCAAACCTCCGTAACCTCTGCAGCACTTGCGGGATGACGGGGACTGGAGGAAACGCGTACAACAGTGGGAAGGACCACTCCACCACAAACGCATCCCCTAAGACTCCTCTTGGAGGAAATTCCCGCGAGCAGAACCTTTCGCACTTCCGGTTGACACTGGAGGCGAAGAGATCCACTTGTGGGGTCCCCCATGGGGGCGAAGATCTCCAGGAGAATCTCCTGAGCCAGCTCCCACTCGTGAGAGATCGCGCTCTGCCTGCTCAGAGCGTCCGCCGTCTCGTTTTCTTCTCCAGCCAGATGAACTGCCGAGATTGAAATTTCCTGCTGGAGGGCCCAGAACCAGAGCTGCATCGCCTCCATGCACAGAGGAAGTGACCCTGCCCCCCCTTTTTGTTGAGGTAGTGCATGGCCACTATGTTGTCCGTCAGAATCAGGACATTCTTTCCTTGCACAGTCGGCAGAAAAGCCTTCAGGGCAAGCCTGACGGCCCTCAGCTACAACAGATTGATATGGAGTCTGGACTCCGATGGAGACTAACGACCGCTGACTGTCAAATCGTTGGCATGAGCTCCCCATCCCGTGAGGGGTGCATCCGTCACAATCGTCACCTCCGGCCAGGGTAGCCAAAATGGAGCCCCCCTCATCAGATTGCCTTCGAAGGCCCACCACAGAAGATCCTGGGCGACCAAGGGCGGCACCTGAACCGGGTCCGACATCCTGCCGGAGGACTGTGACCACTGCATCTTGAGTGCCCATTGCAGAGATCTCATTCGCAACCTGGCCTCTGGCACCAGAAGAATGCAGGATGCCATGAGGCCAAGCAACCTCAAGAACTCGAACGCTGAGAGACTCCGGGCATGTTGAAACTTGTGCACCATCTGCTGAATGTGATGAGCCCTCACCTGGGGAGAGAAACACTGCCCCAGGGACATGTCGAGCACTGCTCTGATGTACTGGAGCCGCTGCGTTGGCGTAAGTTGGGACTTCTTTAAGTTGAGGGAGAAGCCCAGCTTGTGAAGGGAGTGGCAGGTGACTGACTGTTAGGCAGAATCCAGGGCAGTTCCCTTAGGGAGCACTACCCCAGATTAGCACTACAGGTGAGAGCAATAAATCCCCCTTGGTATCGGTCTGTGCCACAAAGATTTAGTTGGTAGCTGTGGCTGAGCAGTCAGACTTATCTCAAGAGGGAGATGAGCAGTATTCAGGGTTGACAAAATAGGTAGTACAGTACTATGGAGCAAGGAAACACTGACCAAAGTTGTGTATTAAAAAGAGAATATATATTTATTTTATACACTTCTAAGTCAACACATAGATCACAGTTAATAAAGTAAGTTAAATTTAGTCAAAAGAAAAGCATATACAACTCCCTATTCAATTGTAGACAAGTTTGCGGTATAGTGAAAACTGAGAAAAACGGCACAGTGAAAACCTACTACAAATGGCACTCTACCAGTTCAACAAAAGGGAGGGAAAGTACAAGTTAAAGGAATGGTTCGCCCAAAAAATGTTATTTCAAAAATAGATTGGCAACATAAAAAAATAACGATTGGCGTTTTTTTTTCTTCGAAGTCCCTATGTAAAATTCTGAGCAATTCAAGCTCAAAAATTGAAAAAGCAAGCACATGGGCGCATCCATTTTGTGAAATGGCTGCCCGCCTGTGCTGGCTTTTGCGGCACTAATGAAGGAAAAGCCAGCCAGCTGTAGTAAACAAAAGCTACCACTGGGTGGCTTTTCCTTCATTGGTGCTGTACGCGCAGGACGGGGACCGGAGACTACAGGCAGAAAAGCTGCAGCTGCATCTCGGTAAGTGCTATTTATTTATTTTTTAAAATAAGCACTAGCTGCGTTTTTTTTTCTAAGTGTTCCGGGCTGGAGGAGCCCGGAAAACTTAGGAATAAAACCGCAGCTATAAAAACGTTGTATTTATGTTTGCGGTCGCTTTTGAAGCGACCGCAAACATAAATACAACTTTATTGTGTTTGAAAACGCTGCGGTTTTTCTTTCTAAGTTTCTCAGGCTCCTCTGAGCCTGAGAAACTTAGAAAGAAAAAACTGCAGCATTTTCAAACACAACCGCGTTGTCTTTCTGCCTAAATCTGCTTTCCCATTTGGGACTTTAGGGTTTAGCCCCAAATGGGAAAGCAGATTTAGGCAGAAACACTGCAGCATTTAGCATTGCGGAAAACAACCGCGTAATGTTTCTGCCTAAATCTGCTTTCCCATTTGGGGCTTTAAGGCTCCCCACGGGGAGCACTAGAGCTCCAAATGGGAAAGCAGATTTAGGCAGAAACACAGCGGCATGTAAACACAACCGTGTTGTGTTTCTGCCTGCCGTGGCTATCACTTTGGGTCTCCGGTGCTCCCCAAGCCTGAGAAACTTAGAAAGAAAAACCTCAGCGTTTTCAAACACAACCGCGGTGTGTTTCTGCCTAAATCTGCTTTCCCATTTGTGGCTTTAGGGCTCCCCACGGGGAGCCCTAGAGCCCCAAATGGGAAAGCAGATTTAGGCAGAAACACTGCAGCATTTAGCATTTCCCATTTGGGGCTCTCTGGCCCTCCGTGTGGAGCCCGAGAGCCCCAAATGGGAAATCAGATTTAGGCAGAAACACTGTGGCATGTAAACACAACCGCGTTGTGTTTCTGCCTCCTTGGCTTTCACTTTGGGTCTCAGGTGCTCCCATGGGGGAGCACCGGAGACCCAAAGTGATAGCCAAGGCAGGCAGAAACACAACGCGGTTGTGTTTGAAAACGCTGCGTTTTTTCTTTCTGAGTTTCTCAGGCTCCTCCGAGCCGGAGGAGCCTGAGAAACTTAGAAAGAAAAACCGCAGCGTTTTCAAACACAATAACGTTGTATTTATGTTTGCGGTCGCTTCAAAAGCTCCCGCAAACATAAATACAACGTTTTTAAAGCTGCGGTTTTATTTCTAAGTTTTCCGGGCAAAACGCAGCTGGTGTTTATTTTTATTTAAAAAATAGCACTTACCGAGATGCAGCTGCAGCTTTTCTTCCTGTAGTCTCTGGTCCCCGTCCTCCGCGTACAGCACCAATGAAGGAAAAGCCACCCAGTGGTAGCTTTTGTTTACTACAGCTGGCTGGCTTTTCCTTCATTAGTGCCGCAAAAGCCAAAGCGAGCACAGCGGCGGGCATCCATTTCACAAAATGGATGCCCCCATGTGCTATCTTTGAGCTTGAATTGCTCAAAACTTTACATAGGGACTTCGAAAAAAAAAAAATGCTAATCTTTTTTTTTATATTGCCTATCTATTTTTGAAATAAACATTTTTGGGCGAACCATTCTTTTAAACCGAAATATCTCCAAACACCGCCTAGCAACACTTCCCTGAAGTTTTGTGAACAAGTAATGCACAGTAACACTTTAACCAAAAGACAAGCGAATGAAAACTGAGCAAAATGGCACTCCACAAGTTAAAACTGTAGGAAGGAAGAGGGGTTTAGAAGATTTAGTTGCATCAACACATTTCTCATTGAAAACTAATCTAGTGAGAGCAGATCTAACAAATCAGCCAGAGTCAATAGGCCTGAGCCAGAGTCAGTGGTACAGGACCAAGAGCTTAGGAGCAAAAATGTTCTTGTAGCTGCAGTCAAGTCTAAAGTAGAAAAATATTGAGGAGGTGGATGCGAGGCAAAAGACAATGTTAAGAGAGAGGGCGGCCGACCCCACAAGTAGTTAAATGATTTAAAACACCTTTAGGGCTACCACGGAAAAAAAGGCCGGCCTGGCGGAACAATGTACCTTAAACGTGGAGAAGTGGCTCCTGTGGTGGCGGTTGTTCCTGTTAGTTTCTGCAGGTCGAGGGATCCAACAGAGGAAGAGAGGCTCTCATCGTGGCGGAAGGTTCGAGTCGCTGTACAACCCAGGGATGAAACCAGCCGCGGTGCTGCCAAACGAAATTTAAAAGGTACGCTCCTTTTAAACGCGGTCCGGGTCGATAGCTGCCTGGCTATCCGGTCTTCAAGTGCGGGGAACTGTCCAGTCGACCAAGGCAGGTCCAAGGGTGCGACAGGTGAACTGGTTGACCCCACCAGCTCATGGGAAGAAGGCTCCTTCGCTGAAGATCTCCTCTCGTCGTGTAGAAGAAAAGTGGTGAGAGGATCCGGCAGGGCTTCACCGGTGGTGTAGAGGCTGAAGATGTCTCTGGCTTCTCTTCCCTTTGGTTCCGTAGTTCCAGTGGTGACGTCTTGCTCTTCCAGTCCTCAGGACCCTGCTTTTATGCAGAAAGGGACCCATTCATACAGCCTAGCTGTCACTCACACAGTGGAGTGGTCTTCTTGGCGGGAGACCCTCCAGCCTATCAGGTTAAAGTGCAACCTGAGTTGCTGTGGCAACTCTGTCCTGGGGTTCTACTCCCCCTCCCAAACAACAGACCCACCCCAGACTCAGTGGCGCCGAAAGGAGGGCTTCTTGGCAGAGGCCTGCCAAAAGGACGAACAAAGGATCCCCGACCTGGGTTAGGAAAATGGAGTAAAACTAGAGAAAGAAGTTTTATCAAAGTTCTGGCAAATAAAACCTACCAGAGTAAAGTTAATAATAAAATAAACCGGCGGTATATTAGAGGCTGTCAGTAAAAGTGGTAGCCTCGAACAATGGGAAAATCCCATAGAGAAATATTTGCGGTCGAATATAAAAGGTAGTAACCACTGCCACCAGCCAGAAACTTTGTAGAGGGGGACTTTAAGGTACCCTCTCGAAAATGAACATAGGCGAAAAACTATTAACCCCTTCCAGTACTTCCATATTAGGATGGGGTGTACTGGTTAAGTTCATAACAATCGACTAGTAAAGTCAATGGGGACTTTACATGCCCTGGGAGACAGTAGTCAGTCCCAGGGTATGGAGTATATGTTTGGGGGTCGCTACGACACCCCTGTGTCACGGCACGGAGGGTGCTGTGGGGCACATGTGCATAAAGATGGTTCCTATGGGTAAGAGAAAAGATCCTATAGGCATTAAACATAAAAATAGCCTAGAACACACATAGCAAAAATGCCTAAGAGTCAGAAAAAGAGTCTCGCTCTTAGCAGGTAAAAAGAAATAAACCCTTCAAATCCAGCAAAGCTGCTGGGGGACTCTATAGGTAAGGGAAATTAGCCATAAAATGAGAATTCTCCCTTCCACTGACAGATGATCCAGGACTTGCTCTGGAGAGCGCGCCCTGATCAACCAATCGTCCAGGTAGGGGTAGACGTGAATCCCCCTTTCCTGAGATACGCTGCCACCACCACCATGAGCTTGGTGAAAACCCTCGGGCGGAGGTCAATCCGAACGGCAGGACCCGAAACTGAAAGTGCGAGTCGCCAACTGCGAACCTTAGGTACTTCTTGTGCTTGGGATGGATCGGCACATGAAAGCAAGCGTCCTTGAGGTTGAGAGACACCAACCAGTCCTGAAGTTGAAGGGCCTGGAGGACTTGAGAGAGAGTAACTATCTTGAACTTGTCCTTTCTGAGGAGCTTGTTCAAACCACGCAAGTCCATGATGGGTCACAATCCTCCGTCTTTCTTCGAAATCAAAAAATAAGGGGAATACCATCCCTTGTTCCTCTCCACTACAGGCACCAGTTCTATGGCACCTTTCTCCAGCAGGGATTATATTTCCTGCGCAAGTAGCGGATCCGGACTCCTCAAAGAGAGAGTCCCTGGTGGATTGTCGTGAGGCCTCTGCCAGAAAGGAAGACGGTAGCCGTGGGCTATGATCTCCAGAACCCACACATCTGAAGTAATGGAACGCCATTCTACAAGATGCTGCGCCAGCCTTCCCCCAACCGGCAAACCATGGGACATGGCCTCATGACTGAGCTGAAGTGGCTGCGGCATTGCCTGAGGGTAAAGAGGCAACTGCCTGAGAGGCCTTGGCACCTCGAGTACCTTGTTTTCCACCTCTGGTACTCCTACGGTGGCCCCTTCGACTTGCAGCTCCTCTCGATCTACCAAAGGATGAGTAATATCGAAAGGAAACTCCCCTCCATTGCTGTCCCCTGGGACGAAAAGGCAGAGCTTGGCAAACTGCAGCGCTCAACGACTTCGCTGCAGCTTTGGAGGTCTGCAACCTCTCAAGGATCTCGTCAGCTTTGCTGCCAAAAAGATGTTCACCATCAAAGGGCATATTGAGAAGCCGGGCTTGTACATCAGGAGCAAACCCCGACTTCCGCAACCAAGCAAATATGCGCATTACGGTGCCGCCGCCATGGACCGGCTGAAGCAATCTGCCATGTCCAGACCCGACAGAACGGATTCACACATGGCACCCTTGCCGTCCTGAACAAGAACAAGAACAAGAAAGCCATCCCGTTCCTCCCCTTCGGGAATGTGTTCAGCCGCCAAAGAGACACAATTCCACAGAGTATGAGTGAAACGTGCTAAGGCACACACAGAGTTGGGGTAAAGCCATACCCCGTGAAGAAAACACTTTCTTCACCCAGCCATCAAAACATTTGTCGTCCCTATCAGGAGGGATGGTAGGGTATGATGCCTGTTTTGTCGGGGCCGTAGCCGCCTGCACCACCAAACTCTCCGGAGTGGGGTGCGTAGTCAAGTAGCTGGGGTCGCTACTGGCTGGACGGTATTTTTTCGGCAAAGACTTGCTCACTGCCGGTAGACTCTCCGGAGCAGTCCAAGCCGCTGCCACCCTTCTTTGCAAGGCCATATGGAATGGCAGTAACGGATCAGTTGGGGGACCTTGGTCAAGGATATCCGTCAGGTCATCCTGCAGAAAATCCACTGGTGGCGCAGACCACCCCAAGTACTCCGTCACCCTTGACATAAGGCGCTGGTACGAGGACTCAGCGTGCGTCCCAGGTTCAGGCCTACCGAACTCAACCTCTGGAGAGGTGTCCAGACCACTGGCGTCGTGCAAGGACTGACGCAGGTCTTCTAGCTGGCTATGACCAGAAATGAGTTTGTCAGGAACCTCTTCAGGAACCATACCTTCATCAGACCCTTCATCCACCTCAGAGATGTAATCCAGAGGCTGTAATAAATCCCTGGATGAGGGCATAGAAAAAGGCTTGAATACAGGCCTTACTGACTTCTGCAGGGCCTTTCTCGGAGATTCCACCGTTCTCCGGGGCACCTCAGAAAAATCCTCCTCGAAAGGCTTCGAGGGCGTTGACGGAAACGGCGTCGACGTTGAGCGCGGCACCGATGGCTTCGACACAGGCCTCGAGGGCAGAGCCCCGAGCGTGTCCTTCGACAGCCTCGGCGCCGATGGCTTCCTCGGAGGCGGAGCCTCGAGAGAGTCCTTCAATGGTCTCGGCGCCAAAGGCGTCGACGTCTTCATCGAAGACCTCACAGGCTCCGACGGTCTTGATGGCGTCGAGGACTGGGACCTGGAGCGGGCATGGCTAGAGTGATCCACCTTGTCCGACAGGGAACTCGGAGGTTCCCGGTGATCGCGACGACCGTTCGAGCCTGAAGGCGTGCAAACAGTGTCTCTAGCACGTTCCCCGCCGGCGTCTTTCGACGGCGCCGACGGAACAGAGCCCTGCGACTGAAAAATCACCATCATCTCCTTACGGAATGAATCCCATTCCGCAGGAGTGGAAATCTTGGTGGGACAAGCAACCCGCCGATGGGCGGAGTCCTCGGACAAGGACGGGGAAGGCGACCGATGACAGCGCTCCCACGAGTGCCTCGAAGAGGCAGAAGAATGGCGGGACATGCTCCCGGACTGCGACCCCCTGGACTTACGGCGACGATGCGGAGAGTCGCCCCTCGAATCGTCAGTCGAAAGCCCTGTGGATTTCGACTTCCGGGGCTTGGACACCTTACCGACAGAAAGCTTCTTCTTACGCTCCCGCAAGGCCTTCGAAGTTAACGCCTGGCAATCGTCACAATCGTCCGTGGCCTGGTCCTCACCGAGGCACCAGAGGCGGGCGTTGTGCAGGTCCGTCAGCGACATCCAGGAACCTCAAGTCCCGACACTTCTTGAAACCCGGCCGCGGGGTAGAAGACGAAGACATCATGGAAATCTTCACAAACAAACTGGTTCGAAGAACCGATAGAACAACGCAGAAGAACCGAGGCGCGCTGAGATCTCCGAAGTGAACACGTTCGCAGATAAAACGGAACAGAGGCTACAGGCGTTGTGCGTCCTACTTATAGCATCCGGTGACATCGGCTCGACGGAGGCCCTCGAGGACAGCGTATCGACGTCATCGACTCAGGACGCAGAACATTTTCAAAAGCAGCACAGCTGTGGTGATTACCTGTCATAGATATGGAATAGGTCGGAGGACCCAATCCCCTCGAATCGGATTTACAACTAATCCCATCTAATCCCGTTTGGCCACTCAAGCCCTCAATGCTCGGGTACAAGCTTTTCCCAGTGCAAACCAAGGAATCAACATTATTGCTGGCAACTAGAGCAGAATCGGTGAGCCTGCCACTACGTAGACCCCTCGCCATTTTGTACCTTTTCGTTTCAAATACCACTTCACTTTTGTTAATTCGGTTCTCACCTTCTTATAGAGGCGCTTCCCGTCCACTCTCCCTTGTAAGTATGAAATTGTTAGATGAGGTAATGCTGGAATGAGTTGGAGGATATCCAGGACCCCTGCATCTCGCCCTTTCACCTAACAGCACAACAGCACACTTGACGCACTTCCAAAGGCTCACGCAAATGCGCTAGTGCCCGCGTCTACTTAGGAAAGTTGGGAGGCGGGGGGTCGGAGTCCAGCAACGGTATGGATCTAGGATGAAAGTAAGGAGATTAGCATAACTCATATACTCAACGTGCTGTCAATGACACAATCCTAGTAGGTGTAGCGCAGCCCACTCCAACTGACACCAGCCCAGCCCACTCCATCAAGGGAGGCCCAGCCCACCTCAATCAGAACAAGTCCAGCCCACCCTCAGCACGTAACCCAAAAATCCAAACCGCTCGCTCGCAGTATATTTACTTTGGTATTTCGAGTCTGTGGCGTTTCGCCTTGATAGAGAGCACAGTCTTTCCTCTTGTCCTTACAGGACTTTAGCAGGTTGTAGTAAAAAGTCAGTCAGGACCGCCAGAGTCCTCAGCCCAACAGCACACTTGACGCACTTCCAAATGCACGCGCAAATGCACTAGTGCCTGCGTGTATGTAGGGAAGCTGGGAGGCGGGGAGGCGGAGTCCAGCCATGCTATGGATTTTGGTATTTCGAGTCTGTGGCGTTTCGCCTTGATAGAGAGCACAGTCCTCCCTCTTGTCCTTACAGGACTTTGGCAGGTTGTAGCAAAAAGTCAGTCAGGACCGGCAGAGTGCTCAGCACAACAGCACACTTGACACACTTCCAAATGCGCTATCTAGTTCCTCCACCTGACAATTTGGCCACACCTCCATGCCATGTAGGGGTTTTGGGGCCACATTACCATTCTAAAATATTACTATGGGGAGCAGTGAAAATGTGCCATCTCTGTTATTAATGAATACCGTCTGTGAGGCTAGTTTGCTCACTAACTTTCATCTCTCTCTCTTCCCCTCAGGTCAAGCCGACTCCAGCACTGCCACCTACCTTCTAGGTCATCCGACCCATGAAGCGTGTGTCAGTAGAGGCTTTACCTGCTACTTTCTCTCCTCCTCCTGCACCTTGGGCTGACTCACACCCTGACACAGCCCTCTTTAACCATCATCTTTCTATCTCTAACACTCTGGATGTCCTTGCCCCTGTCATGAGGATCCGCTTGCAGCCCGAATCCAAGTCCACCTCCTGGTATGATTCCGACCTCGCCACCCTTAAATGCAGGTGTAGGACAGCTGAGAGGAAGTTGAGGCCATCGGGCGCTCCCCCTGACAAACTGACCTGCCGCCTGCTCCAAAGGCAGTACAGACACTCTGTCCTCTCTAAGAAGAGAGCCTACATCCAAGTCTGCATACTGAATATGTTGGTTGTCTCCGCGACCACCAGTCTGGCTTCAGAGATGCCAGCACGAAAACTGCTCTCCTGAACACCCATGAAGACCTGCTCTGCAATTCTGAGTCTAATCTTCCTTTTGTCCTCATTCTCCTCGATCTATCCTATGCTTTTGACATGGTCAACCATGCCATCCCGCTCAATCGCCTCTGTGACAACCTGGATATCACTGATCAGGCTCTGGCATGGTTGACCTCCTTTCTCACCGACTGACCCTCTCAGGTCCAATTGGGGTCTTACCTCTCTTTTATCCCTCTCTCTACTTGTGGTGTTTCCCAGGGGTCTAACCTTTCTTCCTGGCTTTTCAACCACTACCTGGCACCTCTCGCCCACCGAATCGCTACTTTCTGCACCAATTTTCAATGTTATGCAGATGACAACCAGCTCTCTTTCAGGCTCCCCTCAGCCACCTCTGCTCCTTCTCTCATACCAGACTGTCTGGCCGCAATTCAGGAATGGTGTGCCACCAATTATCTCTGCCTTAATGCCAGTAAGACTGAGATCCTCCTCATAGGGACACCTGCTCCCTCCTTTCCTCTCTCTCTCTGGCCACCCACTCTGGGCCTTCTTCCTGCTCCTTCCTGTGAGGCTAAGAACCTTGATGTCATCTTTGACTCCACCCTCTCGTTCTCTCCTCACATCTCCGACGTCTCTGAGAAGTCAAACTATCAGCTGCACCTCCTCAAAGGTATTCTTCCTTTTCTCACTTTCCCCCAGAAGCTCACTATCTCCAGAGCTCTGGTCCTCCCTAGGCTGGACTACTGCAACAGCCTCTTTCTATATCTGCCTGCCTCTACTCTTCAACCTTTACAACTTATCCAGAACGGGACTGAAAGACTTGTCCTTGGCCTCAAGCCCAGATATCATATCTCTCCAGCTCTGAAATCTCTTCACTGGCTCCCTGTGGCTGCAAGGATCAGGTTCCAGAAGCAACTCAAGACCTTCCATTTCGCTTCCGCTTTCTCTCTTGCTCTCCCCTGCTGACACCTCTGACTGCTCTGCGCACGGGTCACCTCGATACCCTCTGAACTTGGGCCCAGGCTCCTGCATGTCCAGTTGCCTTCGCACTGTCTCTGGGCTCCTCCAGTAGTTAAGGGTCTGTAACTGCAACCCTACAGTCCCTTCTCTCTGAACTTATAAGCCACTCGCTGGCTGCACTTATTGAGTTATCACTCCCTTCTCCTCCCCCGTGGAACTTCTCCCCTCTCTCTTCCCCGCACCTGCGCGATCTGAATGACACCACGCCTAGTAAGATTGTTGTTTTGTCCCCCCTTTGTTTCCCCCTCCTTGTCTTGTCGCGCCTAGAAACACTTCTGTACAGGCATGTTATAAATGCCATATCATATCATATCATAAGTTCCTGGAATGAGAATTTCTCTGAGGAGGCCATAATGGGGAAACCAATGTAGATCAGACCGTCAACAATGTCCAACTGTATATTGTCAGTGAACCAGGCAACATTTTATTTATTCTTTTAGGCACTGATTCCTATGATTTTTGTTTTAATGGGGTTCATCTTCAGTCTGTTACTATTCATGTATTTTTCAAAAGCAGTCAGGAGGCGTTGGAGGCCTATTGGGGTCTTATCATGCAAGATAAAATCATCAGTTTAGGAGAGCCATATTAAGCTCAGATCCCCAATGCGTGAAGCAACAAAAGATGCCTTATCAAGGTGCTGCCCTATATCTGCCACATACAGGTTAGACAGGGGGCCAGTACACATCCCTGCCTCGATCCAGGGAAGATGTCGTTATTTCCTGATATATGTCCCTCACTGTCTAGTCTAAACTGTATTGATGTACTTTGATGCAAATAGATTAGTATGTTTAGTAAACCTTGCTCAATGCCCCATAGGTCTAATTTGGACCACAACAGATTTCTATCCACCATGTCATAGGCTATGGATAAGTTGCTGCATGAATTGAGTTGCATTTTTTTGCCATGCCTTTTTTTGTATGCAGGACATGATGAAACCATTGCAATCCGTTCCTATTCCCCTTCTGGAACCTGATACATTTATTTTTAAGATACCATTTAGGTTAATCCAGTTTCAAGATTGTTTAATATTAGCCCAGCAAACACCTTGCTGTCTGCATCCAGCAGTGTTACAGAGTGATAGTTAAGTGGCTCCATTCTATTGCCTCTCTTATAGATTGGAACGATTAGGGCGTTCTTCCATGACAGTGAAGCTTGCTTTTTGCAAATTATATCCTGAAACAGAAAACACACGCCCACATCTCAGGATCCTTTTTAAATAATTTGTTGGCAAGTCGATTTGCAACCCCGGCCCTCTATCCGCTCACTTTCCTAATGACCCTTCTTCATCTTCTACAGTGAATTTTAATGATGTCTGTTTTATGCCACCGTGCCAAACATGACATATGCAGATTGTCACAACTCGAACACCAATTCTTGTTTACTATGTGGGCCTCCATCCTGGACAGCAACTCGGGGCATGCCATCTTGTTTCCGTTTACTTCTCAACTGAATTTTTTTTTATTGTGTCATTTTGGTTTCCTACAAACCTTTATCACATAATTTAACATCATCCTATATGCAAAATTAATATTATATATTTTTTTAAAAGGCAGATACAAGTTTACCTCAGTACCATAGACATACATATATAAAATACATTTTCAGGTATCACTTTCCTTATTTTAAAAGACAAAAAAGAAAACACCCCGTGAGATTTATCCTTTTCCTGGAAAATAATTGCTACGAAGATATAAATATTTAAGAGAGAAGTACACATTTCCACAACCGTATAAACATAGATATAGAAAAAATACATTTTAAATAACATTTTCTTTTATATAAAAGGAATGAGCACCACCTAGAGTGCATCAATTTGAAATAATTGCCAGATATAAAATACGGCCATAGTTCTTTTCGTACATTCACCGGAGAGAACACTTCAACAAAATTGATCTGTTTCAACACAATCTCTATTTTAGAAACTAGGGAGCTGTATCCACTATTATAATTGGATAACAGCAAGGGACACTTAGTTGCTATATGACAAATAGTTTCTAAATCCTCTTCACATAGCCAACAGAGGGCCTCATTCCGAGTCATGCCGGTAAGTACAGGTACTTTCCGGCATGGCGGAAAGTACGACACCGTGCTGGTTCAAGAGCGAAAATTTCGGCCCATTCCGAGTTCTTGGACACGCGCTTTCCGCCATGCCGGAAAAGGACCGAGCGGCCTGCCGCAAAACCCCCCGAAAAACCCCTACCGGCATGCAGCGACACGTAAAGTACAACACCGCCCTGTAAGCAGTAGCGTCAGTGCATAACGGTGACCGTAATTTACGGACACCGTAAATTACGGTCACCGAAAAAAAAGGAAGCAGAAATTACGACATCGCACAGGAACGGGAAGGAGAGCGGCGGCCATCTTTAAAAACACAATCCATTGCCATCCGCAGCCGCCAGCACCCTTGTGAGGAAACTAAAGTTGGAAACCGGACCAGGCACCGCTCAACATGCCAAAAGCACCAAAAAGGGCGGCAGATCGCATTCGCAAGCAGAGATTCTGCCCAGATGAACTCCAGGCCATGGTCGACTTCCTGGCAGAGCATGCCGATGTCGTCTTCAGCAGCGACATGCGGAGGGAGTCGACCCTCCGCAAGAAGAACATTTGGGCGGAACTGGCACAGAGGTTGAGCGCTGTTGGCAACACCCCCCGCACCCCCAGGGACTGCCGCAAGGACCTGCAGGTGCGGGGCCTCCTCTCCAGCAATCGCAGCCAGGCCCTGCAGACGGGAGGTGGCCCAAGTACCGCAGTCCAACTTGAGCCGTGGGAGGAGACCTGTGCGGAGCTCATTGGCACTGAATCCATTGAGGGCGTGGGGACCATGGAGTGCGGGGGATCGACTTCTGCAGAAGGAGATGAGTGTTGACAGTGTACACTGGCAATGTCCATTGCATGATGTAAACTGACCCAGGGGCCATCGAAGGCACCCTCTTGTGTTGCCCTCCCCCCCTCCAACGCACCCCCCATCCAACAAATGCTGAGGCAAGTGCCGCCTAACGATGGCCCAAGTGCGAGTACATAACGCACATCAACCATAGTGCATTGACTTGCACAGTCCATCATGCACACTGTCCAGCGTGGTAGGCATTGTACTAGCCAAAATGTACATGGCCAGGGCACAATGAGTCACTCCCAAACATGTGTATATGTCATCACCATGCACATGTACCACTGCCATAGCTACCCCCCAAACAGAACAAAACGTAAATGACCGAAATGTCCATGCAGCCATGTATGCAAATAGGACATTGCACATACACTAATGTTGTCCCTCTCTTCTACCCCCACAGGCACTGACCATGACAGCACAGAGCCCCAAGCAAGCTGGCCAAGCACCTCCACGGGTACTGGCAGGGTCAGGCCAAAGCCAGCAACAAAAAAAAAACACCCCCCAACCCACGGAAAGGCCACTTGAAGCTGGCAGACCAGCATGCCATACAGCATCGGCGGCAGCAACTGTGCCAACCCCCAGCTCGGCGCAGTCGAGCGTCTCAGGGGAGGCTGCTGCTACCGCGCCGGATGAGTGGGAGCCCAGCACGTCACCCATATGGCGGCCCATGTCGGAGGACGGCCAAGACACAATGCACAGCCCGGAGCCATGCTCCGTAACCCTGGCGTCATGCAGTGACTCCGGGGATGCACCATCACCTGTGCACAGTCTGGAACTCAACCTGCCGGGGTATGACGCCGATCCCCCCAGTCCACCCATACCACCCCCTGCAGAGCATGCTGGTGCAAGTGGATCTTCAGATGGTCTCCCTTCTTTTGACCAGCAGCGAGTGCACCAGTTGACTGATCTCATACAGAACTACATTGAGGACAATCGCCAGGCCAGGGCAGAATTGCATGTAGAACTCAATGAATTGCGGCAGTCCCTCACCGACTGCTCCACCAGATTGTGTGACTCTTTGACTGACAACACGACCCGGCTATGCCATGTCCATCGCATAGCAAATGCCCTTGAGGCAGGGCATCCAAGTACCGAGCCACAGCAGGAGGACACATCCGCAACCAGTGAGGCCACGCAATGCAGCCCGGAGAGACGCACTCGGCATTCCTTGCGTTAACGGGATTTGCCTCCCCCAGACAAGAGGAGCAAGAGACATTAGGCATTCATGCCACATGTGGGCCCCACATCCTACATGGGACGACTGCTCTGGAGTTGGGGGGAGGGGGGAGATGGTGTGTTCTGGAGTTGGGAGGAGGGGGAGGGGGGAGATGGTGTGTTCTGGAGTTGGGGGAGAGGGGAGATGGTGTGTTCTGGAGTTGGGGGGAGGGGGGAGGGGGCATGGGCAGTTGCTGATGTAAGCACTATTTTTTTTTTCTCACAATACACAATTGGTGTCGCAAACTTAAACCGTTGTGGACATTCTTCATTGCACATTTGTTCATTGACTACTGCCAGTGCATGGTGTACAAGTATGCACAAGTCCGTTGCCCTGTGTGCCCATGTCATGACACCCTCTACTGACTTGTGTCCTGGAGACCTTGTCCACTGTAAGTACAGAGCATTGCATGTCCCTCAAGTGCACAGCCTCAATGACCCTTTGTTGGCACTTCACCCTCCGCCTTCACCGCATCGTCCTGTGGTTGTAGCAGTACCATGTCTGGGGTGATAGCCGCTCATGTAGGGATGCACTTTTTGTCCATCTGCACATATGGCATGGGCCCATTCGACACCAGATATCAGTGGAGGGGTCACCCCCCAGTCCTGCTTCGCCGGCACATATGTGCATCACGCAAGCCAGGTGACTGCTTCATCTACACGCATGCACGGGTATGGTCATTGTCTGGTTGCCGCATGGCCCTGTTCAGGGGGTTCGTGACAGGGGTCATGTGGCTTGCTGTCAAGGGACAGCCAACAACAGCTGCATGTTTCACCAAATGAGGTGGGTGTGTGGACTGTCATGGTGGAGAACAGTACTTGGCTGTCATGGCAGGGTTTCAATGATGGCCATCTGCACATGTCCATGGATGTATTGCGCACGATCATGGACACAAATATGTGTCCGATGCAATGTAATGCAGTGGGGTGTTGCGTCTACATGATGGCCCGTGAACGATGGTGTGGACATCTTGGGGTACATGTTCCTTTGTTGCATGCTGCTGTCCTGATGTCGGATCAATGTGGTGCTGTATACTGTGTACATTCTTATTTGGGTGTGATGGCTGTAGTCTGTAGATCATGGTCATCATCCTGTTCTGATCCATTCTATGGTGATTCCCAACACTCCTATGGGTGTGCCATGCCGGTGACGTGATATTGTACCCCTGCTGCCCTCCGTGAATTCCACTCCCAGGGATGGGTCTCCAATGTGGTGCCAGGCTGGGGGATGCCACATTGTGCATTTGCAGTGTGTCCTCCGATATGCGCTGTGGTGTCCGCCAATGAGTCGTGCTGGTGTAGTGTGATTAGCCCTTGTCAGTTGGTGGAGATGTAGTGTGATGTGAGTGCCTTATTCTAGCAAAGTGGGAATCTGTTCATATGTGCCGTTGCATTGGTTCTGTGGCAGGTTTGTTGTCGGGGTGAACACAGTACAATGGCTTCATCGTTTCAACCCAGTTGGTTCATGCAGGCACCCACCCCATGGCACCAGTGCACTTGCATGACACAGTCAGACGACTCAACAGCCAACCAGGCAGGTCATCCTGCATGTTGGACCATGTGGCGCGGTAGCGTGGTGAACTGCTGGCCCTTTGAGTTATGTGTAGTTGTTTGGTGTCGGGCCCACCCATGTATGCGGTTCTTGGTAGCGTTGGATTCCATCTGCACGTAGGGGGTGTGGTATTGTTTGCAGTTGCTGTCCGCCACCTGCATGCCATGCTGGTCCACATACGACCTGTGGGTGCTGTCAGGGGCACCATTGTCATTTGGCATGCCTCCATTTGCATTAGGTCCAGCTTTACTGTTGTGTATGTCATGGGTGGTCCATGTTGGGGATTGGTGGACCCTTGTGTGCTTGGGGAGGTGTGACGGCACTTGTATATGTGGCCGCCTAATGGACGGTTGTGACATGCCACTGTGTGCTGGTAGGTGCCTTTGGCATGGGTGTGGGGCACAGGCAACACCATCACTTGTGCCGGGTTGGCACTGTACATTTGTATGGTGCTCGCTTTTCTTGTGTCTGTGCCGCACTATGGTGGTGACGGTGTCACAGTCTAGGTGGTCTGGGGTCTCTATCTGGTAGGACTTCGCCTAGAGTGGCCGGACATGCTGCGTGTGCATGGGGGCTGCTGGGGTGGTAACGGAGGCTGCACTGGTGCTGCATGCAGGGCCTGTCTCCCCCTCCTTCTACCCCTGTGTCTCCTCAGTGGAGGGCGTGGTGTTGTTGCAGGGGTTTGTGTGGTTGTGGCCTTGTTTGTTCGATTGGTGTCATCTTGGTGTGGGAGGGGGGTGGTGTGTGGGTGTGTTCCTTTTCTGCTGTGGCAGACTCCTGACCTCCATCTGTGTTGCATGTGTCCACCTGTGGCTCTGGGTCCCACTGCTCAGGGTTCTTTACTCCTTCTCTGAGATGCCTGTATGTACTCCATGCCGGTAAGTACTTTACGGCCTTGAGGAGGCCGTAATTTACGTGTGCTCCTTATTTGTGATCAGCTCCGATTTAGGCCATGCCGTTAATTTCGGCATGGTGGGGCGCGAACGCGACCCAAGACCGATAATTACGTCATTGTAGTTTACGGTGCCATAATTAACGGTCTGTGGGGTCGCAATGGCACGGAGCGGAAAACCATGCCGGTAATTCATTACCGGCATGGTTTGTACCTTACCTCCATGCTCGGAATGACCCCCAGAGTCTTTCTGCCCACGGAATACCATTCCACGCTCCTAATAGCTCCAGGGTAGGCAAATGACTGAAGCGTAATCGTAACATTACATCCCAGGTCCTCTAGTTATTACACTTTACAAGATATTAAAATGGATATGGAAAGTGAAATACTTGTCTTACATACACCACATATTTAGGTTTAGATGATACAAATTGTATAAGATGGAATGTTACCTAAGTTTCAGGTGATGTATAAGTTACCTAATGTATATCGTCAAAATAAATGTCTCTGTTACCCTAAAACCAGTATCATACACTTTACCATTTTTGATTTAGTTAATCTACCTGTAGCCATAAGGGAATCATTATTTAATAAATGATCTTGACTAATATCTAGATCCAACAATTTTAGACAAAACACCCCATGGTTTAACTTTCAAATTGTTTTTAGGGAGGTCAAACCCAGTTCGCAATGAATAGCCTCAATTGGTACACATTTTGGTAATCCTAGAAAATATTTTAAAATCCTTCCTTCGAGCGTATGTAACCACACTATTTCTCCTTCCAAAAAGGCTTCAAAAAGGGTTCAAGACCATATAATATACCCACGATCATACAACTTTTAAATAATTTGACAAGACCTGCAATAAATAGCCACCTTTATAGGTGGTAAATGATTTAATCAGTCATGCTTTTTTCATGTTTTTCCTCTCTGCATAGTTTCTCAACTTAATTGCCATTCCCAGTCATGTTTGTAATAACTGTGTCAGGTGGATTCCAACGTACACATAAAACAATGTTTCAACACCTTTATTTTTGAGGGTCACAAGACTGGGTTAGCGTTGCGAATGCCAATTTGCATAGAGACCACAACAAAAAGGAGCTCTAAGGTCAGAGAGAGAAGAGTAAGAAAACGTAAATTCAGTGAAGGATCTACTTTATTAGGACCTAGTGTCCTGAGTCCAATCAATATTCTATTATTCAGTTCTACTGAATCTCTGCCAAGGATAGTGTTCACTACGTCATTCACAGTCACAAGCATTTTAAAATGCCACAGCACACTTCATTGTCTTTGTCATTGGCACTTGTCATTGTCTTTAGTCTTTGCCTTGTCTTTGTCTGTGCCTTGTTTTAGGGCCTCACTACGGTCGCACCATACCAGCACCCATTTTCAGACCGCCACAAAACAAATCTGCAGGCGGCGGCCGATAGGTCTGACCATCCGGGCGTAACGGTGAGAAAATATATTTCGTTTAGTGGATTGCTGCACCAACGAAGAAACCAACGTTGTGCCATTCCCTCATCATTCCCCTCTGGACAAGCTAAGGGGCAGGGAGCGGCAAAGAAGACTACAAGCAAGATTGGCCACTTGGTCAGGTGCCACCAACGGGTGAACTTATAAAGCCTATCAGTGAGGCTTCTTAACGGACGCTGAAGGACCATGCCCGTGCTTGGGGCTGCTCGTTTAAATGAGGACATGGTACATTTTCAAATTGATGGGCCTGTACATCAAGGGTCATGGTCCCTGAGGACGAAATGGATAACACTTACAGTGATAACCTGCATTATGGTCAAATTGATACCTGTGCTATGGTATTAGGAAATGGCACATCCACTTGATACCCTGTTGCCAACTGTCAGTGCATCTACAATGTCTCCCTTACACGTGTACGCACACACTCTTCGTCCACATGACCTCGGTCATGGGGGGCAATCATAAGAACACCCTCCTGATGATTATGAATGCAATGCATGCTATTTTGAATAAAACCAACTGCTGGGTTTGCTCACATCTGCCACAACATGGTTAGAAGGGAATAGGCTGGTATATTTATCCTCTCCCTCTGTCTACTGCATGTTATTCCTCATTAAGGGCACTATTCCTTGGACGTTAGAACGACAGTGCCACTGGTAACTTTGATGGTACAAATGTTAATGAATTCGATCGACTGGTATTGTTGCCACTAGGATGTTCGGTATTTGCAAAAAAAGCACACTCAATACTGCTAGTGCCAAACATTCTGACAAATATTCCAGATCCTATCAATCAACGATTTCTTTTAAAATGACTCCAGTAGGGAATAAGGAGGTCACTCCTCCATCATACACCATCAACCATGACCCTGACTCTTTCCCATTTTGTTTGCGAAAAGAGGGTTCCCGACCCATGGGCTAGTTTTATAAGTGCATGAACACAGCTGTTTTAGTAAAAGAAGACAGGCCTCTGTATATAGGGGGCTCAATCTATTTTGTCTGTGGAAGTGAAGCTTATCCTTGCTTACCGAAAGATTGGCAGGGTACATGTTATTTGGGACTACTTCTACCCGGGGTATATATCACTTTCACCGCCGACATCTTGAAAACTCATGCTAGAAGGGAAATAGAAGGTGACACCTTCCTACAAGTATTGGGGGATATTGCTAAGTGCATGGTCCCATTCTGGGGGCAGATAATTAACTCCCAATATATTCAGAAACTGGCTAGGATTCTGGAGAAGACCATCAATGAAACAACTGATATCATGTTCAATACGACACTGGAACAAAAGGCCATTAGACTAGTGGCTCTTCAGAACAGGATGGTGTTAGATGTCATCCTGGCTGAGCGTGGTGGTGTATGAAAAATGGTCAGTTCGGCGTGTTGCGTTTACGTACCTGACTCCGCCCCTACCATTATCCAAGCAATAAAACAACTACACATTCTGAGTTCAGAGGTGCATGTTGACCCGAGGGGAGTGGGATCTTAGCATATGGTTAGCGGGTCTATTACGAACTTGGGGTTGGAAGATATTCTCTGTGCTAGCTATAATCCTTGGCATAATTCTATTTTGTTTCTGCTGCATCCAATGTCTACCTGTCCTGGGTGCCATGATAGGGGATTGTTGTGCACGATCATTAGTCAAATTGAAACCAAACCCACGCTTGCCTGTACATGTCACCAATGCACTGGTCATGCAGGATGTGTATATAAAAGAATTTATAGCCATCATTGTCTATGACAGTGATGCCTCAGGGTGTTCTGATGACTCGGCAACCTGGTCCTCTGAGGATGCCATGTTTGGATGATGCTCTTGGCTTAGGCCTAAAGGAGGGTTTGAAGGGAGGGACTGAAGCTGTACAGTCACACACTAGGACCACCATGACGAGAGAAGACACCAGTGTCTAGGGTAAGACTTCACCCATAAAGGCCAATGAGGTACATATCCTGTATCCCTATACTCACTCATATATGTGCCTCTTCTCTCCTCCTCCCTCTTCCCCCCTCCCTGTCCCTATCCTGCTCTGTATCCCATACAGGCAGGTCCTATTGAATAAAACAAGCTAGATTCAGCTTCTCTCCAAACTACAACAGCGCTACTAACCATCAGCTGTCTCAGCCCTGATGAAAGTGGTCTTTACCACTGAAACTGGTCGGCTCATCATAATACTGTACCTGTGCAGTTAAATTGAATGAAATATGCCAGAGTACAGTTTGATCTTTCCACAAAACGAATAACAGGACTGATCAAGGACTTTCACCGTGTATTCATGACAAAGGGACCAAAAACCTTAAAATATTAATATTAAGAGAAAAACAAAAGAAGAACAAAAATAAATTGATACGAGGACCCTTGCTCCACCAGATACTAACTATACCCACCCCCTAACACCATGGTCACAGTGTTTAAGATGCTACAACAAAAACTAGGGAACTGTGGGGTGTTTTTTTTAAGTAAATCTGCCCCATATGTAAACCAAATAAAGCCAAAAATTGTTTTACCTAGAGGACAGTCTTTTTTATGACACGCAACAAAGTATTCCAAATAATCCTTTGTTTTTTTAGTAAATCATTAAAATAAAAATACCCAAATCCTATTGTGGAACTATCACAGCCAAGGGAAGATTTGAGTACTAGACCGCCTTTTAGCTCCAGTACGTGGATACCCAAACATTATTGTATGACAATTCGGCTGTTGGTAACAAGGATACCGAGTTGTCCTGCTGCATGTTGACGTAACAGAGGAGGTATTGTTCAAGGGTACCATTCAGCCTCTCTGGCTGACCGTTGGTCTGTGGATGATACCCAGAAGATAAAGCACCTTCAATACCCAGGTTCTGACAGAGAGACTTCCAGAATTTAGAAATATATTTACTTCCCCGATCCAAGGTTATTTTGTCGGGAAGCCCATGTAGTCTAAATACATCTTTGGCGAATATTACTGCCATTTCTCTTGCTGTGGGTAAACCTGGGAGTGGAGAAAAGTGAGCCATCTTTGAAAATACATCAACAGTCACCATAATACAAGAACGTCCTTTGGAAAAGGGCAAGTCCACTATAAAGTCCGTGGAGATGTGACTCCAAGGACGTTCATGTATATCATTCTGTTCCAACAGACCCACGGGTTTTGAGGTGTTGTATTTGCTTTGATTGCATATATTACATGCCCTTACATAGCTCCGGACGTCAGCTGACAGACCCGGCCAGTAGAATACTCGTTGGACTAGATCCAATGTAGTCTTTTGACCCCTATGCCCGGCGGTCCTGTGGTCATGACACTAGAACAAGGCTTTGTTGCGAAGTGTCGCAGAGGGAAGGCGCAGGTGGCCCTTATAGAACAATAAGCCATCCTTCTCCACTAGTTCTTCTGTAAAGGTTTGGACGTTATGCTTTGTTACGTCCGCCTTGACCTGTTTCAAAAATGAGGTAACATTGTTGATTACTATGTTCCTGGGAAACATTTGATCCTGCGGAATGGAGTGGGGCTTAGTTTCTCCAATCTTCCTAGAGAGGGCATCCGCTATTGTGTTTTGGCTTCCTGGAATATATGTAATATGGAAATAGTACTGGGCAAAGAAATGTGCCCAGCAAGCTTGACGTGAATTTATGCATTCCATCTTCTGTAATACTTGTAAGTTTTTATGGTCTGTTCTTATGGTAAAAGGATGCCTACCGCCTTGCAGAAGATGTCTCCATTCGCTACACGCCATCTTCATAGCTAGGAGCTCCCGTTCAAGAACAGAATTATTCCGTTGGTTGTCTGTAAGAGTCTTAGAGAGATAAGCTACCGGGTGTTCTTTATTGTTGGTTCCTGTAGAAATACCGCTCCTATGGCAGCGGCCGAAGCATCTGATTCAAGGATGAAGGGTCTTGTCTGATCTGGATGCTTGAGTACAGGAGCACTGCAGAATAGACATTTTAGTGATTGGAAACTTTCTACCGCCTTAGGGCTCCATTGAAATGATCCAGAAGATTTTTTTAGCAAGTTGGTAATGGGTAGAACCATCTGAGAGAATCCGGCAATAAACCGCCGATAAAAATGGGCGTAGCCTAAAAATCTTTGTACCTCCTTAACTGAGGTTGGAGCTGGCCATCTTTCTATAGCGTCAGTCTTCTTCTTGTCCATCTGTACCCCTTGAGACGACAAAATAAACCCCATATAAGGGATGGATGAGACCCCAAACATGCATTTTTCTCTTTTGGCTAGGAATCGGTTCTGTTTGTGACAATCCAAGACTTGTGAGAGGTGTTCCAGGTGTTCTTGCCAAGTATGTGAATATACCAATATATCATTCAGATATATCACTACAGAAATGAATAGAAGATCTGAGAAGATGCAATCCATAAAGTGCTGAAATATGGCAGGCGCATTTACTAAAACGAATGGCATCACATGATATTCGTATAGTCCAAATGGGGTCCGGAATGCTGTCTTCCACACATCCCCTGTACAAACCCTGAGTAAATGGTAAGTGCTGCGTAAATCCAGATTGGAAAAAACAGTGGCGCCCTGAACTGCTTCCAATATATCCGGAATAAGTGGCATGGAATAACGATCCCCAATGGTTACTTTATTGAGCCCATGAAAATCAATACACGGTCGAAGGTCGGTGGACTCCTTCTTCGGGATGAAAAATAATGGAGCTCCAGCTGGTGATTTGGTCCGAAATAAGTGGCATGGAATAACGATCCCTAATGGTTAATTTATTGAGCCCACGAAAATCAATACAGGGTCGAAGGTCGGTGGAATCCTTCTTTGGGATGAAAAATAATGGAGCTCCAGCTGGTGATTTGGAAGGCCTTATTAACCCATTCTGTAAATTGTCATCAAGATATCTCTTTAGCACTTCCTTCTCCTTGTGAGATAAGGCAAACATTCTCCCAAAAGGTACCAATGCCTCGGGTACTAGATCTATATTGCAATCTTTGGATCGATGTGGTGGCAACGTCAGGGAATTCGTTTCCACAAAGACTGCCGCATAGGTCTCACGGATACCAGCAATGGAATGGACTCCGATAGTTGTGTTTAGGATGTTAGGCAGCATTGAGGCTTCTTGGCAGTGGACAGACTGCAAACAATGCTGTTGACAGTAAGGAGAGTCAAATCCCAACCTGTTGGACGACCAGTCGTTGTGTGGGTTGTGTTGTCGCAACCATGTATTACCCAAAATATTAGGAAAATGAGCTGCACAAATGATCTCAAACCGGATTTGGTCTGTATGTTGTTGGATGGTAACCTGAAGCAAATCTGTGGTCTGCGTAATGGGTCCTGAACTCAAAGGTTTACCATCAACTCCCTCCACGCTCTGGTCTTCCAGGCGATCCACACGTCGTAGACCCATTTTATCCACCCATAGGGTGTCCATGAAATTTCCGGCGGCCCCGCAATCCAATGAGCCGATGGACATGGACAAATAGGGACTAGTACCATCCCCTCGGTTTCCTGCCCCTTCTAGGTCTGAGGGTTGTCGTTTTCCGACTGTCTGGTTGGTAATTCAGGGCAGGTCCGTATGCAGTGTTGGTCAGAACCGCAAAAGGCACAGAGGCCTTGTTCTCTCCTTGTCCTTCGTTCCTTAGGAGTAAGCGAACGACAAGCAGTACCAATCTGCCTGGGTTTGTCGGTCCATTTGGACATAGGCATGGGAGGAGGCGGTGAAAGGTTCCTTGGGAAGACCGGTCAGTTACATCGCCGTTCATGTTGTCGTTCCTGCATCCGAAATTCAATTTGAATGGTAGCCGACATAAGATCTGCCAATGTTGTTGGGCGAGGGGCTTGAGCAAGCTCATCCTTCAACTCCTCTCGCAGCCCGCGTCTAAATAAGACCACCCAGTCTCAGTGGCCAACTTTTTAAATGAGGAAATATAGGACAACACATCAGCCTGTCCCTGACGTATGTCCAGAAGATCTTCACATGCCGATCGGGCGATCTCTTGCCTTTCAAAGTTGCGTTTCAAAAGCTCTACAAATGCCCCAAAATCTTGAAGAACGGGATCTTCACTAGTCACTAACGGAGTAACACATGCTAGGGCGTTACCGGACATATTTGAGACTAGAAAGCCCACCTTGGCGTTGTCAGTGGAATAGGTGCGTTTCCTGAAAGTGAAATACAATCTACAGGCATCTAGAAACTCCTTAAACTTCTTTGGGGCCCCTTCAAATGTCCCGGAGGACAATGCCATGGGAGGCAAATCAGTATTAGGAGGTTCTCTAGATGCCACCATTTGTTTTAGGAGGTTGTCTTCGACCTTGATGTTCTGCATTTCCACCGAAAGATTCTGAACTACCGCGACCAACTCTTGTAGTTGTTCAGCCATGGCCATTCCAATGGTTTAGGGTCTGGGCGTTGCAATCTGTTAGACTCTGATTGTAGTGGTCCCTGTGGGTCCCATTCACCCTTCTCCTCCTCCTCACCTGTTAGGGTCTCTTCTTGATTCTCAGAGCTCAAGGATCGTCTGGCTCTGTAATCCTTCTCCTTTCTTATTCGTGGTGTGCTCCTTTCTCAAATGGATGCCACCGCAAAGGCTTAGCAGAGAGCCAAGTCGGTGACCCCCTACCGAGAAGGGAAAGACTGGGGAAAAAGCCAGGTATTGGCAGCAAAAAACCCCAAGAAAGCAATCAGCCGTTGGTGTCTGCCAAGAAAGTAGGCTCCGTGATGAAGAAAACGTAACTCTTTCAGATGTAACAACAATGCAAGGTCGAGCTTCCCCAGTACGGAAAACAGATAAGATCCAGCAGGTGCTAGAGGGAACCAGAGGAAGGAAGAAAGGAAGGCAAGGAAAACTGAAGAGGACAGTAAAGGCAAAGGGGTAGACAAAATGCAGAACCAGTGCAACACTGAAAAGCTAGCAGGGAAGCGAAACGGAGCGGGAGGTGTAAAAACACATGCACCGGGAGCGCGGGGAAAAGAAACAGAGCCGACCAAGAATGCAGTGGTCGGTAACAGGAAGCCAGCAAAAATAACAAAACAGAAAGAGAAAAAAGGTAATAGAGTGTATGGCAACAAACGGTAAGCACAGAAGCGAGAGCAGTGGCAGGAAGTTGCAACGCGATGGCGGCAAAGGGGAGGGCGTGGCTAAAAAGCCTTTGACTACACGCGTAGAAACACTAGACCGCTAATGCGGAAGACATAGTGGCCACTTACGTCTCCCTACACAGAAACGCGGTCATATGCGCCAGTCCCCCAGGCGGCGCATAACAGCCAGTCCTGGGAAGATTTGAATTAGCGAGAATAGAATATTTGGAATCTGTATTATTGTGTAAGAAAGCTAGACAAGCTGCATTTGATGCTGTTAGAGATTGGAAGAAGGAAGCGAATATGCAACTCAGAAGTAGAGAGAAGCATGCACGTAGACACATGACAAATACCGAGAAGGCTTTAGTACATGATCAGCAAAAACAGAGCAAGGCCATTAGGAGCATGGATAGGGCCTTTCAATTAGGCATGCAGAAAATATATCTGTCACAAGATTTGCATGTATCAGATGAGCTATTGAATAAGTTACTGAATGAGCGAAGATCTGATTCAGAAGGCGATTCAACTGCACCACCTCCTTATGTACCTCCCCTCGCATCTGCTCCCAGTCCAATTGTAATAGCTGCCGTTACATTAGCTGTTCCAACTGCACCAGCATTTTCTCCACCGCAGATTGCGCATGATTTATTTTTACTTTCTTTGCCGGCTGCCTCCACTTCCACTCCCCTAGCAGTGGATGATGTGATTGACACTGATTCGAGAATAGTGACACGTAGTACAATATCCATTGAGAGAAAGAAAGAATTGCGTGATTGGACTCAGATGTATATAGAAGGGGGTGATGAAACTGCAGCTGTGAGTGCAATGTTTGACCATGGGGGTATTCCCGAACAGAAGGTGTTGATTGAACAGATATCTTGCTGAAATATGGAGTGACTTAACTGGTTCAGCTATTCCACAAGAATTGCGAGATTTGAATTTCTTCTCTCGAGAGAAGATACTGCGATGAAAATACGCGAACATGTTGCCAAATTGTTTGTATATAAGAGAGAACTTGATCGCCTACATAAAGATGAATTGAATAGGGATAAGCAACACACATCGTATGTGCAGAAAAGGTTTTTTCCTCCATTGAAACATGTTAGTGAAGAAATGCGTATTTGCACAAGGGACGCACTTAGATGGATTTCATATGCTTCTATTTCCCCTATTGAAGTGCATGATACATTTAGTCAGTATACACCGGCTATACAACGGAAGGTACTACAAGTGATGGTTGAGTATTTACAAGACGAATGCAGACACCTGACACTATGTTAACCTCTTTGTCACTAGATTTATCCCTATTGCTTAAAAAGCATTCAGAACACCCTACTGTACAATTGCCTATGCGTGAGGTTCCTCCGACACTAGTTCCGAAAGTAGAGATCCCAGTGTCAAGGATGACACTCTATTAAGAGTGGCACAGAACACCCAGGAAGGGTTTGGGTGGTTGTGCCAAAGTAAAGTGGACAGAATAGTACACACACAGCTGAAAGAAAAGAGAAAGAAGAGTAGGCAAGTGTAGCAAGGAAAAAGGTACAGAAAGGATTCGCTCTTGGGGTGTATGCAGATATAGGAAAAGAGTATTCCACGGACCTTAGGAAAACTCTAGCCTTCTGCACAGTTTACTATAACAGAGGCCCACGCTGTTTGCTCATGGCTTGGAATAACAGCTTTGGGTGTCTGTAACGCAGAAACGAGACAAGGGAAGGGGCAGAGGTTGCCTGACAGAAACCAACAGACAAGCTCTGAACAAGGGGTCTACAAACAGTACAAGAGAAGAAACTAACAGACAAATCCAGGGAAAAGGAAGTCGAATAGCAAACTAGCAGAAGGAAATGAAGGGAAAGCCGTATAACAGGATTGGATAGGGATAAAGAACTGAGGGTTGAAAACAAGGGAGCAGCAGTCAGGAAACAGGGGGACTGTAATAACTGAAAGTAAATAATGTAGGTAAACTGTTGTGGATAGCAGAGGACGGTCGGGTACAATGTTGAAAGCTCAGAGAAGCAGGGAAGCAATGAGCAAGCCCAAAAGGAGCAGGGCTGTAAGGAAGGAAGCCCAGAGGGAAAGGGCTTAGGGCAACGGAGTGAAGCAGGCTGCACGGCAAGGAGCCCAGAAGGGCCGGGCAGCAAGGAGTGAGCCCAGAGGAGTAGGACCGCTGACTGTAGAAGGCTGCAGGAGGACTGTAGAAGGCTGCTAGACTGAAAGCCCAGCGGACGAAGACTGTAGGTTGAAGGCAGCGGAGCATGATCGGCTGCAAGGCTGGAGCCTGGAAGGCAAGGACGGAAGGTAGCAGCGGAGCGTGATCGGCTGCAAGGCTGGAGCCTGGAAGGCAAGGACGGAAGGTAGCAGCGGAGCGTGATCGGCTGCAAGGCTGGATCCTGGAAGGCAAGGACGGAAGATAGCAGCGGAGCGTGATCGGCTGCAAGGCTGGATCCTGGAAGGCAAGGACGGAAGGTAGCAGCAGAGCGTGATCGGCTGCAAGGCAGGAGCCTGGAAGGCAATGGCAGAAGGTAGCAGCGGAGCGTGATTGGCTGCAAGGCTGGATCCTGGAGGGCAAGGACAGAAGGTAGCAGCGGAGCGTGGTCGGCTGCTATGCAGAGAGCCCGGCAGGGCACTGGATCAAAAGCAGGAGTAACGAGGAACTGCATACAAAGATCCGTAGCTCGAAGCAAAAAGGTGCTGGAAGGACTCTTAATGCAAGAGACTGAGCCCCTGTAGGCAGCAGCTTTTATACCGCCCAGCCCAGCACAGAGGCAGGCTAATTGGTCGCACCTGGATCAGCACATCTGCAAACAATCTGCCTCCTCCCTCTCCATTCCTGAGCTGGTGGGAGCAGAGCTGATCCCTAGGGCTTCTGGGGATTGTAGTTCCGATGATGACCAATAGGAATAGCCAGGGATAGATGGTTCTAGCCAAGTGCATTGTGGTAAGTGAAGTTTGTTGGAAAAAATAGAAAAGTACCAAAGTCTCGCAATTGGGGAATAAGGTCCATATTGATCGCCAATGTATGCGCCCATGGCGCAGGCATGATACCCAGCTGTAGGACAGGTACCTGCTTCCACCATTCCAGCACATTATATTTCACAGTTTGTTCACGTTCCGTTTTCAAGACAGGAAGTAATACGATTAAGCAGTCTATTCCAGACATTAGGAAGCATCCCTCAGGGTTCTAAAAAGAGATACAATCAGTTTTGAATTTGTCCGTTTCCACCTTAGGGGATATTGACCTATTATTTCCTGTGATCCTTCCTGCAGATTTATGGAAGCAAATTAGGACCGTAGATGACCCAGCAGGGCTGGGCGATACTTGGGAAGCCTTGACACAAGCTGATGGGGCTAGAAATGCAGGCGAGAAACCGCCTCAGGTTATATTAATGTTGCCAAATAATATAGTGACCAAATTGAAAACTTTAGTGCCCAAAAAGAGCTATATGGGATAAATTGACAGCATGCATGCAAAGAAAGGCCGAGGGTGTGACTGAATTTTTTAACAGATTCGAACAGGTGTTTTGGGATTTTAGTCGGCAAGATTTGAGTACAGAGTAAGAGATTATTTGTTGACACATTTGTACGAGGGTTGTTGCCTGACATTCAAACTCAAATCATGACATCTGAAAGTGCGTGGCAAGCAAAATCACAATCCGAAGTATTACACATGGCCCAGTACTATGAGAATAGGGTAAATACGGAAAGGCAGAAGGTGGAAAAGAAAAAAGGAGATTTAAAAACTAGAGTACTTTTGCAGCAGATCGCACAGGGATTAAGAGACAGGAACACTCAACCAATAGGTCAGTTTGTGCCACAACTGGGAGCACAGATGGGTCCTCCAAACATGAACCAGTGTGCGTATTGTAGATAAGAAGGCCATTGTCATGCCGTTTGCAAAGAGATCCCCTTGGAGTCTGAGAAGCCAATGGCAACTCCGCCGCCATTGATTGTTCCAATTTTTCCCCCATTTCCTGTTGCTACGCTCTAGTCTTTTTCCGGCCTCTTCCTGGTTTCACTCTTAACCACGCCTCTTTGTTTTGCCCGGCGCGTTGCAACTGAAGCTTTCACGCTCCGTTTCGCTAGCGCTCTCTCTCCAGTTCCTTGCCAGCTGCCTGAACGGTGTTTTGCCGGTTATAGTCCCTTTCTGCCTTCCTTCATAGCTTTTCTCCTCCTGGTGCCCTTTCCCTCCTTGGTTTCGTCGCTATTTCCTTCGTCTTTCTGCTCTTTGCCTCCTCTCCCGTTTCCCTCTCTCCTCGTCCTACTTTCTTTCCCCGGTGCCTCGGTCCTCCCCTTTTTGTACTTTCCTTCCTCCGTGTTTACCTGTTTCCTTACCTTTTCTTACGGGTTTATTCATCTTCCTCCGTTCTGACCTCTTTCTTTCTCTCTCCTTCTTCCTTTTCGGTCTCCGCTGTCATTCTTCCGCTTCCCGGTCTACCGCCGCTCTTCCGGCATACCTCTCTTACCTTTTTCCCTTCCAGCTAGGCATTTACGTGACACCCTGCGGTCTCTGCTATCCTCTCCAACCCGGAACTTCCTCTCCTTCGGATACCTGGAGAAACAGCTTGTCTGGGTTACCTGGCTCCTCATCAAGATCGAAATATAAGAGAGAGGTTTTTTTTTAGCTAACGCTTTTTTCCTCTCCTACGGCTTCTGCGGAAAGGGTGTCCCTTGCTTCCCTGGTTTACTAGGAGGAACAGGGTGGCTTCTAACCGCGGAAGACCATATCTCTTCTCAAAAAAGAAATCCACAAGAAAAAAGGGGCGAAGACGCGAGGAGCCTACTGAAGAATCAGGTGAGGAGGAGTGGGTTCTGCATAAAGACGATTCTGGTTCCGACGAATCAAGTGATCAGCCTGACATTCACGACAGATTGCAACGCCTAAATGATCCTACAATGGCTACAGCTGAACAGATACAGGAGTTGCTTGCTGCGGTACATAACCTCACACAGGAACTGCAAACCGTCAAGGTAGAGAATGCGGCCCTAAAGCAACGTATTGATAACCAAGAAAGAGCACGTGCAGAATTACCCCCTATGCCCCTGGCAACGGGTAAATACGACGGCTCTCCACAGAAATTCAAAGAATTCATGGAGGCATGTATAATACATTTTACTTTCAGACCCCAGACATATGCCTCCGATAATGCCCGCATAGGGTTTCTCATTTCCAACCTTACTGGAAATGCACTGGCATGGGCTACCCCATTAGTAACCAGTGCTAGCCCACTGCTGCAAGACTATAGTGGTTTTACGGCACAATTCAAAGAAGCCTTTGAGAGACAAGAAACAGCCTTGATAGCCAGTGAGCAGTTGCTTGACATCCGTCAGGGTAGCTCGGATTTGCTATCCTACATTTCCCGTTTTAAGAGGGTCGCCGCTGATACCGGGTGGCAAGAGGCGGCTCAATACACCGTTTTCCGTCGTGGCCTCAGAGAAGAACTGAAAGATGAATTGGCACGCATGCCCAGACCTGCAACCTTGTCGGAATTGTGGTCTACCGTTCTCCAATTGGATTTCCGCCTTTCCGAAAGACGTTCAGAAAAACGAAGAGGTCGATTCACGCCTATACTCTCCGAGCCTTGTCTACCCACTACCTCCTCCACCCATCAAACCAAGGATGAACCCATGCAGATAGGTACTACCCGGGGGCCCCTTTCGTCTGATGAACGAAGGAGAAGAAATGACAATAATTTGTGCCTGTATTGTGGTTCTAACCAACACCTGTTACGTGACTGTCCAGAAGTACCTCCACGACGGTCGGGAAACGCCCCACCTCGGAACTAGTGGGGACAAGTTACCGAGGGGGATTTCCTGGTCCCTACGTCTCAATGTCGATAACATCCATCTCATCCACAGAAGACACCCGTCTTATGGTTCTGGCAGTTCAGCTCACCCTTCATCAAAGATCTTATGAAGTCCTAGCTTTACTGGACTGCGGAGCAGCAGGATGTTTCATGGACATCATGTGGGCTAACCAATCCGGCATAGAACGACTAGAGAAAGATGAAGACCAGAAGGTGGAAGGAGTTGATGGCAAGCCCTTAAGTTCTGGTCTGATTACCCATACTACTCCGCCCAGGACTATGAAGTTGCTTCAGCATACAGAGACTATCCAGTTTGACCTAATAAGAGCTGCCCATTTCCCGGTCATACTAGGGGTATCATGGCTACGCAAACACAATCCTACCATAAACTGGAGAACCAATCAGATGTCTTTTTCTTCTGATTATTGTTTGAAGAAATGTCTCCCGGAGACCAACTATGCCACTGTCCAAGCCATATCTGAATTCTGTCCAACAACTGATACCTTGGGAATACATACCATTCCCATCGACCTGGCTCAGTATAGTGAAGTTTTCCAAGACCAAGAAGTCCAAGAATTACCTCCACATAGACCAGAGGACTGCGCCATTGACCTGGTCCCAGAGGCCCTAGTTCCGTTTGGGCGAATGTTCTCCCTTTCTCTGAAGGAAAAAGAAGTCCTCAAGAAATACCTTGACTCCAATCTCCAAAACGGTCTCATTCAACCTTCACGTTCTCCTGCTGGGGCATCTTTGTTTTTTGTGCCCAAAAAAGATTCTGTGGAACTAAGACCCTGCATCGACTACCGAGGTCTGAACAGCATCACCATTAGAGATTGGTACCCGATGCCGTTGATTAACGATATATTAGAAGCCGTACAAGGGGCCACTGTGTTCTCCAAGATCGATCTTCGAAGAGCCTACCATTTGCTACGCATTCGATCCGGCGATGAATGGAAGACTGCTTTTAGGACCCCCTTTGGCCACTTTGAGTATAGGGTGATGCCATTCGGTCTGGTCAACGCTCCATCGGTTTTCCAGCGATTTATGGACCGCACCTTTTCTGACTTGTTGTATAACTGTACCATCATCTACTTGGACGACATTCTAGTGTTTTCCAAATCCCCGGAATTACATGCACAACACCTTCATCAAGTCGTCCAAAGACTTAGGGAAGCCCATTTAAAGGCTAATCCAGACAAGTGTGTTTTCCAGGTAGCTAAGGTTCCTTATCTTGGGTTTATTTTGTCTGCCGAGGGAATTCAGATGGACCCTCGGAAGGTAGAAGCCGTCTTACAGTGGCCAAGTCCGACTTCTGTAAAGGAAATCCAAAGATTCCTCGGGCTAGCGAATTTTTATCGCAAATTCATTTCTGATTTCTCCAATAAGGTGTTGCCCATTACCTGTTTGTTGAAGAAGTCTACTTCTCCCTTTCTTTGGTCCGATGAAGCAGAGGACGCCTTTCACCAACTTAAAACTGCCTTTTGTTCGGCCCCAGTTCTACGTCAACCTGATCAAGACCTTCCATTTATAATAGAAACTGACGCCTCGTCCGCAGCTTTGGGAGCAGCATTGCTACAAGAACATGATGGCGTTGAATTTCCGGTAGCCTATGTGTCAAAGACTGTAACCCCTAGCCAACGGAACTATTCCATGATAGAGAAGGAGCTACTCGCGATGAAGGTGGCATGTGAAGAGTGGCGACATCTCTTACAAGGGGCTGCTTTCCCCTTCGAACTGCGCACGGACCATAAAAATCTAAAGGTCATACAAAATATGGAGTGTATAAATTCACGACAAGCCCGATGGGCCCATTTTTTTTCCCAATATGACTTTGTGCTTACTTACTTACCTGGAATCCAAAATGTGCTTGCCGATGCGTTATCCAGAAGACCCTCTCCCGAATGTTTGCCTGATCAACATCTAAACCTCATGTTGCCCCAGAAAAGGGTGATATGTACGGTTAATGCCTTTCTAGAAGGGGTACGCACGGCCACTGCCAACCTGGACAAACCCCCTTTGGTAAGGGCTTCAGAGGATCTCCTCCTCCAGGATGGCGTATATCTTTGCAAAGGACGTCTATTTCTTCCAGACTCCACCTCCCGTCTACAGGTTTTAAAATGGTGTCACGATGACCAAGTAGCTGGACATCGAGGAATTAAGAACACTCTGGATTTACTCAGACGTCATTTTTGGTGGTCAGGAATGGGAAAGTCAGTAGATAAGTACGTATCGACCTGTCCCATCTGCTCCAGATCTAAGTACAGCACTCAGAAACCAGTTGGATATCTACAACTAGAAGAACCACCTAGGAGTCCATGGAGAGTAATTTCCACCGATTTCGTAGTCGACTTACCTCCTTCGGATGGTTGCTCCTGCATCATGGTAACCGTGGACTGTTTTTCTAAGATGGCACATTTTACTCCCTTGGCAGGACTACCAACAGCAGCCGAAATGGCTTCTATTTTTTCCAAGGAAATATTCCGGTTACATGGAATTCCAGACAAGATTATATCTGATAGAGGTACTCAGTATACCTCCCGCTTTTGGAAAGAGCTCTGTAAGAGGCTTGGTATTGAAAGAGCTATGTCCTCAGGGTTCCATCCGCAAACTAATGGTCAGACAGAACGGATAAACGCTCTGTTAGAGCAGTATCTTCGTTGTTTTACTAATTCTCAACAAGATGATTGGGTGGGTCTGTTACCTACAGCCGAGTTTGCTTACAACAACTCCACCCATAGTGCCACCAAACTAAGTCCTTTTTTTTGTACCTATGGCTTTCATCCCCGTTTCTTGCCAATCAGACCCTTTCCTCCTGGGGATATACCTTCCGTAGATGCCTTGCTTGCCAGTATTTTTGAGGCACATAAGGCTGCTTATACTAGTCTGCAAGCCAGCAAGATCTGCTATAGCTCTTCCAGCAATCCACAGCGTCTTCCTTCTCCCCATTGGCAAAAAGGGACCCAAGTTTGGTTATCTACAAAGTACCTTCCGCGCTGGTTGCATTCTTCCAAACTAACAGCGCGCTATCTGGGTCCTTATGCCATCTTGGAAAGGATAAACCCAGTGGCCTATCGACTTCTGTTGCCCAACTTCATGAAACGTATTCATCCGGTCTTTCATTCCTCTCTTTTGAAAGAATATCGGGAAGACCCCTACAAACGAAGAATACCAAAAGGTCAGAAACCCATAGACTTACCACCTGACGAATATGAAGTGGCAGCCATCCGGGACTCCAGATACAAGGGAGGCAGACTGGAATATCTCATTCATTGGAAGGGCTACCCGCATTCGGATGATTCTTGGGAACCTATTTCCCATATCCATTCACCTCGTCTGGTGCGGATATTTCACAGACTTCACCCCGGCAAGCCAGGGGGGGTGTCCCATGGAAGGGGGCACACTGTCATGTCGTTTGAAAAGAGATACCCTTGGAGTCTGAGAAGCCAATGGCAACTCCGCCGCCATTGATTGTTCCAATTTTTCCCCCATTTCCTGTTGCTACGCTCTAGTCTTTTTCCGGCCTCTTCCTGGTTTCACTCTTAACCACGCCTCTTTGTTTTGCCCGGCGCGTTGCAACTGAAGCTTTCACGCTCCGTTTCGCTAGCGCTCTCTCTCCAGTTCCTTGCCAGCTGCCTGACCAGTGTTTTGCCGGTTATAGTCCCTTTCTGCCTTCCTTCGTAGCTTTTCTCCTCCTGGTGCCCTTTCCCTCCTTGGTTTCGTCGCTATTTCCTTCGTCTTTCTGCTCTTTGCCTCCTCTCCCGTTTCCCTCTCTCCTCGTCCTACTTTCTTTCCCCGGTGCCTCGGTCCTCCCCTTTTTGTACTTTCCTTCCTCCGTGTTTACCTGTTTCCTTACCTTTTCTTACGGGTTTATTCATCTTCCTCCGTTCTGACCTCTTTCTTTCTCTCTCCTTCTTCCTTTTCGGTCTCCGCTGTCATTCTTCCGCTTCCCGGTCTACCGCCGCTCTTCCGGCATACCTCTCTTACCTTTTTCCCTTCCAGCTAGGCATTTACGTGACACCCTGCGGTCTCTGCTATCCTCTCCAACCCGGAACTTCCTCTCCTTCGGATACCTGGTGAAACAGCTTGTCTGGGTTACCTGGCTCCTCATCAAGATCGAAATATAAGAGAGAGGTTTTTTTTTAGCTAACGCTTTTTTCCTCTCCCACGGCTTCTGCGGAAAGGGTGTCCCTTGCTTCCCTGGTTTACTAGGGGGAACAGGGTGGCTTCTAACCGCGGAAGACCATATCTCTTCTCAAAAAAGAAATCCACAAGAAAAAAGGGGCAAAGACGCGAGGAGCCTACTGAAGAATCAGGTGAGGAGGAGTGGGTTCTGCATAAAGACGATTCTGGTTCCGACGAATCAAGTGATCAGCCTGACATTCACGACAGCCATTGGAGGGCACAATGTCTGTTCCTCCAACAGCAAGCTAGTAGCCCATACGGTACGATCGGGAGACGAAGAAGTCGTCCCGGCAGTGCGGGTCCTGGTAGATACCAATTTGCACAGAATCAGCAGAATCAACCACATGATACGAGTGGGGGTAATCAGGGAGGAACACAGGCACAGAATCCGAATAGTGGGAAAGTTTTTGATAATCCAACTCATGCCTATTTCACTCCAGACTTCACATCTGACGATGAACTGGTTCGCTAGGACAGCCCAAAGCAGAGTCTGGAACCGATACTTATTCCCGTAATCAAAAGGGGCCCTACATTGAAATGAAGGTGGGGAATAGGGAGCATATCTTTCTAGTGGATTCCTGGGGCACAGAAGTGCTCCATTGATCATATACGGTTTCCAGATATCCCAGTCAGGGCAAAGCAATGTTTCTGTAGGGTTCTCTGGTATGCCAGTAGTTAGTCCGGTCTCTCGGCCGGTACCAATTGCATTGGGACCGTTTACCGATTCAGGTCCATTCTTGTTGACAAAAAATAGCGGCAAAAACTTGTTGGGATTAAATCTGTTGAAGAAATTGAATGCTGTGATTTATTGTTCTCCAGATGGAGTGTATTTGACGATCTCTTCCCTACGAAATTCTGCTTCACAATTCTGGTCTATGCCTTTGCCGAGCGAGTTCAGTGAAGCGCCTACACATTTATGGGCGGTGAATGATAATGATGTGGGGATTCTCAATGTTGAGCCAGTGCGAATAATTCTGAAAACGGGTGTTACACTGCCACGCATTCCACAATACAAAATATCAGTAGAGGGTGAGCGTGCATCGAAGAGTATTGTTTCAGACTTTATACACTGAGGTGTGATTGAGGACATTTCTGTGAGTGTCTGTAATAGTCCGATTCTACCTGTCTATAAGAAAGGGGATAACCTTTTACCCTACCATTTTATTATTGATTTGCGCGCAATTAACAGGACTGTCATGCCACAGTTTCCGATGGATCCTGACGTTACAACCATTTTGACTATGATTCCGGCTACGGCCACACATTTTAGTGTTATTGATTTGAAGCATGCTTTCTTTATTATTCCAGTACACACGGATAGTAGATACTTGTTTGAGTTCACTTTAGGAGGAAGCTCTTCTTCATACGTGTTTCTCAGGGTTATACTGAACGGCCAAGGATACAGTAGGGTATTGAAAGAACAGCTTGACACATTACAGCTGCCGTCACCCTGCACATTGCTGCGGTACATTGGCGACCTGCTTATTGCCGCACATTCTGAGGACGCTTGCAAGGAGGGTACTATTTTGCTGCTTATTCATTTAGCTACACATGGACACAAGGCTTTGTTGAAAAAATGTCAGTATTGTCGACAGGAGGTCACCTATTTAGGCTATCTCCTGTCAAAGGAGAGAAAGCGTCTGATGCCTGAACGTATACAAAGCATCTCTGACATGTCTGTTCCAAATACACAGAAGGAAGTTAGAGCCCTGATTGGCATGGCTTCTTACTGTAGACAGTGGTTCCCGAATGTTTCACTTTTGATCAAACCTATGTTGGCATTGACAAAGAGGGGTGTTCCTTTGGCGTGGGACCTAGATTGCCAGAACGCTTTTGATCTACTTAAGGCTGCGTTGTGTTCAGGGCCAGTTTTGGGTACATCAAATTATGAAAAGTATTTTGTTTTGTACGTGCATGAGCGAGAGGGTTGCGCTTTGGCTGCATTGACACAGGAACATGGGGCAAAGAGTAGACCATGCAGCTACATTTCCTCCATGTTAGATAGACCCTGTAGCATGTGCTTTGCCGAAATGTTTGAGAGCTGCGGCTGTGGCTGCTGCGTCAGTAAAACAAAGTGAAGGTATGGTTATAGGTCACTCTTTAACCTTGATGGTACCTCACTCTGTTGATGTTCTACTAAACAGAACACAAACTCAGCATCTCACTTCTGCTCGATTGGCGAGGTATGAGTTACTTCTATTTGCCCCGCCTATCCAAATTAAGAGATGCTGTACATTGAATCCGTCCGAACTTCTGCCGTTTCCACAAGAGGGAGACTCTGTTAATGACATGCCCTATGATTGCCTCTATGTTACAGAAGAAGAAACAAAGGGCAGAATTGATTTGAGTGATACACCTTTGAAGTTTCCAGATGGGGAACTATTTTGGGATGGTTCCTGGTTTAAACTACCTGATGGTACCTCCACTGCCGCCTATGCAATAACCACATTAGACACTATCGGTGAAAGCAGAAAGATACCACATAATTCCGCACAGGCAGCGGAGACTGTTGCATTGACTAGGGCGTGCAAACTCTCTGAGGGACTTAGTGTAAACATCTATACCGATAGCCAGTATGCCTTTGGAGTGGTTCATAATTTTGGGCGATTATGGGCGGAGAGGGGATTCTTGACATCACATGGCTCCAAAATTCAACATGGTACTCTGATAGTACAATTGTTGTCAGCACTAGCGCTTCCTACACAGCTAGCGATAATGAAATGTGCTGCACACCAGAAAGTGACGGACAATGTAGGAAAAGGAAACGCTTTTGCCAATAGAATTGCCAAGCAGACTGCTACCGATCCACACTCAGGAATGTATGTGGTAGACTCGGCTAAATGGGTTACTGACACTAATTCGATAGAAGAAGGGGTCAATAGTGTGAACGAAATTCAGGCAGAAACAACAGCAGAGGAGATCAAATAATGGAGCAAGGGTCTGGCGGGATTGGATGTTGAGGGGTGTTGGAGAGACAATGAGAAACAAAGATGGATGTTGCCCAATGCTTATGTCACTGCTGTAGTCACTATGGCTCATGGACCAGCACACATATGTGCGAAAACATATGCCAGCATTTAGACCATGTTTGGTACAATAACAATATCCCGCAAATTGCCATACATTTAGTTCAGAATTGTATGAAATGTCTGCAACACAAAATTGGGAAGGGCACAGCAACACCGAAAGGTAGTTTTGGACCTCCCTCCATGCCATTCAAAGTGATTCATTTTGACTTTATCGAGATGGAATGCTGCCAAAATTACAGATAAGTATAAGTTGTGAATTGTGCCTTTAGCAAATGGGTTGAAACTTTCCCCCTGAAAGACAATACTGCTCTGTCGACGGCCAAACCCATGTTAAAGGAGTATTTCCCTAGGTTTGGTCTGCCGAGAGTCATTTGGTTCGACAACACACCGCACTTTATCGCTGACATCATTGTGCAAATATGTGCGGGATTACAGATCGATAAATGTTTTCACTCAGTGAGACATTCTCAGAGTGCCGGTGTGGTGGAACGTCAAAACAGTATTTTGAATAATAAATTAGCAAAGGTATGTGCACATAGCAATATGAAATAGCCTGACGCTTTACCAATAGCCATACTCTCTATGCGGACATCCACACAGTCGAAAACAGGACTCTCCCTGTATGAATGAAATGATCATGGCAAGACCTGCAAATGTATGCAATGCCCTGGGACCTAAGAAACTGTCTGAGATTGAATACCCATTACTGTCTAATTATTGTGACCAGTTGATTCAAAACATGCGTTTGATTCACCAACAGGTTCGAGAAGCACTGCCTGAAAAACATGTGGGCCCAGGCCATCGAATCCGGCCTGGGGAGTTTGTGCTGTTTAAAAACTTTGAGAGGAAAACCAGCCTTGCACCACGCTGGAAGGGGCCTTACGAAGTGCTATTGGTTATGCAGACAGAGGTACATGTGACCGGCAAGAAACACTGGATACACTTAACGCACGTGAAACGAGTGCCACTGCCTCTGCCTCTCCATGAGTGTGACGAGAAGGAGGTTGATCGTCATGTCCCTCTTCTGATCAATGCCAAGAGTGATACAAAACCACTTCCTGGGGCGTGGGGCCTGGGGAAACAGCTCTTTCTTCTCTTTCTGCATCGTCTAACATTGTTCCTTCGGAGATCAACAATACTTTGTTCATCGATTATTCAGTACCTGGAGGTTTAAAGTACAGCCTTCGACCATGCAATCAGATTTAGTTCAGGGATTGACATTACGTTTTGTAATAGAATAAGAAAGTGTGGTAGGATTGCTGCACCAACGAAGAAACCAACGTTGTGCCATTCCCTCATCATTCCCCTCCGGACAAGCTAAGGGGCAGGGAGCGGCAAAGAAGACTACAAGCAAGATTAGCCACGTGGTCAGGTGCCACCAATGGATGAACTTATAAAGCCTATCAGTGAGGCTTCTTAACGGACACTGAAGGACCATGCCCATGTTTGGGGTTGCTTGTTTAAATTAGGACATGGTACATTTTCAAATTCATGGGCCTGTACATCAAGGGCCATGGTCCCCGAGGACAAAATGGATAACACTTACAGTGATAACCTGCATTATGGTCAAATTGATACCTGTGCTATGGTATTAGGAAATGGCACATCCACTTGATACCCTGTTGCCAACTGTCAGTGCATCTACAATGTCTCCCTTACACGTGTATGCACACACTCTTCGTCCACATGAGCTCAGTCATAAGGGGGGTTATCATATTATCATAACAACACCCTCCTGATGATTATGAATGCAATGCATGCTATTTTGAATAAAACCAACTGCTGGGTTTGCTCACATCTGCCACAACATGGTGAGAAGGGAATAGGCTGGTATATTAATCCTCTCCCTCTGTCTACTGTATGTTATGCCTCATTCAGGGCACTATTCTTTGGACGTTGGAATGACAGTGCCACTGGTAACTTTGATGGTACAAATGTTAATGAATTCAATCGACTGGTATTGTTGCCAGTAGGATGCCCAGTGTTTGCAAACAAAAGCACCCTCAATACCGCTACTGCCAAACATTCTGACAAATATTTCAGACCTTATCAATCAATGATTACTTTTAAAATTACTCCAGTAGGGAATAAGGTGGTCACCCTTCCATCATACACCATCAATCAACCATGACCCTGACTCTGTCCCATTCTGTTTGCGAAAAGAGGGTTCTCGACCCATGGGCTAATTTGATAAGTGCATGAACACAGCTGTTTGAGTAAAAGAAGACAGGCCTCTGTATATAGGGGGCTCAATCTATTTGGTCTGTGAAAGTGAAGCGTATCCTTGATTAACGAAAGATTGGCAGGGTACATGTTATTTGGGTCTACTTCTACCTGGGCTATATATCACTTCCACCGCCGACATCTTGAAAGGGAAATAGAAGGTGACACCCCCCTACAAGTATTGGGGGATATTGCTAAGTGCATGGTCCCATTCTGGTGGCAGATAATTAACTCCCAAGATATTAGGAAACTGGCTAGGATTCTGGAGAAGACCATCAATGAAACTACTGATATCATGTTGAAGGTCACACTGGAACAAAAGGCCATTAGACTAGTGGCTCTTCAGAACAGGATGGTGTTAGATGTCATCCTGGCTGAGCGTGGTGGGGTATGGAAAAATGGTCGGGTTGGCGTGCTGCGTTTACGTACCTGACTCCGCCCTCACCATTTTCCAAGCAATAAAACAACTACACATTCTGAGTTCAGAGGTGTATGTTCCCTGAGCGGATTGGAATCTTCGCACATGGTTAGGGGGTCTACTACAAACTTGGGGTCGGAAGATATTCTCTGTTCTAGCTATAATCCTTGGCATAGTTCTATTTTGTTGCTGCTGCATCCAATGTCTACCTGTCCTGGGTTCCATGATAGGGGATTGTTGTGCACAATCATTAGTCAAATTGAAACCAAACCCATGCTTGCCTGTACATGTCACCAATGGACTGGTCATGCAGGATGTGGCTATAAAAGAATGTATGGCCATCAGTCTCTATGATAGTGATGCCTCAGGGTTTTCTGATGATGACTCCGCAACCTGGTTGTCTGAGGATGCCATGTTTGGATGATGCTCTTGGCTTAGGCCTAAAAGAGGGTTCGTGAAAATATATTTAGTTAGTGTCCTATAAGTATGCATATTGGCCTAAGCACATTCGCATCACGCTACAAACCAACTGCTACAATAATGGGGGTCACGTTGCCATTTTGTTTCTTTCACCATCCTGAATGCAATGTTCAGTTCAGTTCTTGCTCATTTTGCCTTTCTCACTCTGAACGCGGTAGAAGACTGTGGCATGAACTTTCTGTCATTTACAAGACAGGAATGCACATTCTGCTCAGCGTGTTGTTTGTCTTACACTGTAGAACCTTGAAGTCCTTGCAGAAGCACAGCTAATCTATAAGTTAGGTGCCCACCTGTCTCGACCATGTTTCTCCACTGAACCATTAATTGTAATAATGGGCAGCTGCAACGTGCACCTCTGGTGAAAACCCTGTTTTCTAAGCTTTAGTGCAGACTGACCTCAGGCTTCAAGAGCAACATAAACTGTACAGCAAAAATTACCTTGTACCAGGGAACACGATATGCCCCGATGCACGGCTTTGCCCCACTCCCAGACAGTAAATTGTCAATAGGAGGATGGGGAAGAATGCACAAACATTGTCTCAGTAATATCACCTATGTGGAAAGGTCATGAACCCTATGGACCCTGTTACATGAGGGGGCTGGACAAGTGTATCGTATGCTATTCCTGTAATGTATATATGCTAGACACTTTGGTTGTTCGGGGCTCTCTCCCACCACAGTGTCTGTACGCATGCATTGTGGGGCACTGAGACCCCAGTGCGGGCTGTGATAAATGTTATTGTTGAACCTTGTGACTGGCTATTTCAATTTCTTTGTAGTAAGCATAATTTTGTGGTCTTTCACCTGCCCGCTGAGTTTTCACAGAAGCACTGGCACTAGCAACAGTGCCAGTGCTTCCGTCTCCCGACTCCCATGGATTCCTATGGGACTCCTCAGGAATGGGGAGTTACATATTCCGGCGTCTGACTTCCCGATCGGCCGGGACTTGTAATGTCTCTGTGGCACTGGGAAATCAGGCGCCAGAAAAGTGTTACGAGTCCAGCGGCATTCCACGGGTAGCACCGTCAGGGTTACCGCCGGACTCGTAATGAGGCCTTTAGTCTTTGTTCTGGCCAATCAAACCTACTCTTCGTAATGTCTCCTGGAGGCAGGGGTATCCTGGGAACTGCTACGGACACAAGCCCTATATAGGACCCGGCTTTCCCGAGGGGTTTGCAACTGGTTGCAGATAGTAATTCTACTACCCAACATGGAACCTGTGTGCAGGATTTGGAACCCACAACCTGGCTTCTCAATAATATGAAAGCTTTTTAGTTGGTGTGGTATGTCCTGCAGTTCCAACCATAATCTGATATAATACCGCTAGCTGGGGATTCTCTAGGTTTCTCCCCAGGACTGGTCACTCCCAGCCTTTGGGATAAGGCTCCCAGCAGGCTCCAGAGTCTAGCCACTCTCTGCAACCTGTTGTAATTCAGTAGGTGGCCAATTTCTAACTACTTGGCCTCTCTGTCTTAGTGAACACAGCTTCAACCCTTCCAACTCTGTTTCTCCATCTCCCTTACACAACACACTTAACTCTCTGGAACACCATCATAACACCCTCAACTTCAGGGGGTTTCTCTTTAAAGATATGTCATTTTAGAGTAGTTGTTCCAAGGTTTGCTGTGATTCGTGGGTGTATTTTCCCATTAGATTTGTAACTGGCGCTTGATTAATGGTTCTTCTGCCATCATGCATGTGTGAGAACAATTTTCTTTGGAACAGGTGAGGATTGTATGTCAATAATTGGATCTGGCTTGGGCAATGACCCCCACGACTTAAAATTATATTGGGATCAGGAATTCCTACCATGATGGTTCGCTGTTCGCCTCTCATTGCTTCCCTTTGAGTCAGTTTATTCTCTGTCTCCCTTCCTAGCCTCTTTTATGTTACTGGCATAGGATTTACAATCCACTCTGGTTCCTGCTCCTTGATGGGATGCCCAAAAAGCATATGCTACTTGCTGAGTCCTGACCCATGCCTGAAGCCACTCACGGCACAATGTTGGGAGTCAAAACATTTCTAGAGATCACCTCATATGTACCGACTCTGTCTGGGGACTGGTTACAATTGGGTTCCTTTCCTTAGGAAGCCTGGATTTATCTGTAGCTCTAATCTAGCTATAATCTCTTCTTCAGTTCTCATAATGTAAAATGGGTGTCATCTGCAGTGCAGGGGTCTGAGGTTTGAGACAAAGTCACAATTGAGCAGCTGAGGGATGTCGACTGGGAAACCCTGGGGAATGGGGGTGACTGCCACTTGCTGTGCGATACTGGTCAGCACCAGAGGCAGTAAATGGTGAACTCCCCAGGACTTCCATCCTAACCTTCACCTCCCATGCCATAAAACCCCAGCCACAAACTTCCACATTTATCCCAAAACCAACAAGTGCATGTAGAGAGAAGAATTCCTAAGAAATACAAAATGCTGCTCTCAGTCCCGTCCCCATGGGACTCTGTGAGCTGTATGTCAGCAAATGTGGGTGCCTAAGACTACAATACATCAGAGATGCAAGCTTAGTCTGTCAGAAGCTACTTGAGCCAACCACACATCAGAACAGGGGAGCTTGTGTCATCTCGAATAGGGACAAAATCACAGAGAAAGATGTATCTCAAAGAGACATATTCCCTCAGCACCCTCCTGGCAATCATCACTCAACGGCGGTTTGACTCCAAAATAGCAGGCAACTCATATATGTAAAGTAACAGCTGAACCATGCTTACGTCTGTAGCACACAAGGATATACATGAGAAGTTGTGATCTGTTCAGGTATCCCCCAATTCAAATGCCTGCTTCTAATTAATGTACAGCTGAAGCAGGTCTCCTGCGCACAAGTCCGATTAGTTCATGGGTTGAAGACTAAAAGAGAACCAGGCAGCCAAGAGGGAATTGTGCGATTAGGGGCTGGCTGGAGCATACACAGAGAAGCAAACAGAGAGATGAGAAGGAGGGAGGAGAGAGAGATTGGAGCAGAAAGAGTGAGATACAATAAAGGTGAAGAGGAGTAGGAACCTCAAAGAAGAAAGGAAGGAGAGGAGGCTAAACATCTGAGAAAAAGGGGATGAAAGTTGTAGGAAGAACATCAAAGAAGAAGGACCTTAGAGGGAGATCTATGAGTAGAGACTGGGAAACATGGAGTTGATGAGGCAGACCGTCAATTGGTGGAGGAAGGAGAAAGAAGAAGACCAGCAAATGAGAGAAGTGTAAAGAAATAGGTGGAAGGGAACAAATGTGGAGACCTGGGCCAGGAAATTGGTAGAAAGAAGGCCAATCCAGGGCCCGTGCTGAGCGAGAGATAATAGATACTATGGGGTCAAACTGTTGGTTCTACATATGACGCCTGGCCCCTGTAGGACAACCTAAGGGTAGGAGGTGGTAGTACCACACAGCTGAGTCTGAGAAGACCAATGTAAGAACCAGATGACTAGAGCAGCAGCCAAGAAAGAAGTGTTTGGAACACTATAAACTACCATAGTTTGGGAGTGCCTATTGGGGCCATTGAAGAGGAGGGGTTGAACCCTGGGAGAGAGGGAAAGACTGAGGGACAGTCTCGAAGGCACTGAGGGATTTGGAAAGACACCAGAACATGGGTTATACATATTTAACACCATCCTTGTGCAGCCCCATCCTAATTTCATTCAGAATATGAATAAAGTAAACTAGCTGTACACATCGTATCACCCACCTATCTAGCATTCTCTCTCTCTCTTTGCACCCTTTCTCTCTCCATCTTACTGTATGTATGTGTCTCTCTCTGTGGGTGAGGGTTGCATTGCCAGGTGCATGTTTGAAAGTATCTCTTCGCCTTTGCTAACAGCAGTGTGACCAGAGCAAAAACACTGCTATCTCAAGGGGAGGGTGAGTGCTGTGTTTTTAAATGATTAAGCGTAGAAAGAGAGAGGCAGTGACAGGAGCATACCCAGAGGTGGCCACATGTGTGGTATTTGTTATGTTATGTTACAGTCACTTACAAAGCACATTGTACACAGAAGGGTTTCTTGGCGCTGAATAGACTTAGACAAGGGGGCAGCTTTGAGGAGTCAACAGGCCAGATAAAACAAATACATTTTCAAGAAGTGTCTGAACATAAGATGGCTTTCAGTGGTGCAAAGAGAATGGGGGACGGAGTTCCAAAGTTGGGCAGCGGTTAAAGACAACACACGGCCACCAATACTGTAGTATTTGAAGTGTGAGATAAGGATGAGGCAGGCATCAGCATAGCGAAGAGTGCTAGAAGGGACACATGGGTAGAATTTAGCTTGGAGGTATTATATTTAAAGTGAATTCGCTTAGCTACACTAAGTCAATGTAGATCGTAAATAACAGGGGTAATAAGAACTCATAGCTGTTAGAGTAACAGCCCTCGCCGCTGAGTTCTGCAAGACCTGCAGAAGCCTAATAAGGAACAAGTTACTTACCTCTAACTGTTGTTCTCCAGCATGGGTCTGGCATGGATTCACATGCTCATGAATATTCCCCGTCGTCAGGCCGGGAATACTCGGAAAAAAGAAGAAAGCAGTATTGCTTTAAAAGCTTAAATACTGCCTTTCACCCATTATCCAATCACTGAAGACCGGGTCATACTGCACTCATCCAATGACCCGGATGGCTTCTCAACCAGGTTCTATAAACTATTCAGAGCACAACTGACCCCCCACCTAGCTACCCTATTCAACTCCTTCAGGGAAATGGGGGCGGTGACCCCATCGATGCAGGAATCAACCACCATCCTCCTGCCCAAACCTGGAAAAGACCCAAGAAGCATAACATCCTACAGACCAATCGCACTCTTAAATATCGATGCGAACATATACTCAAAAATTCTGGCAACCCGTTTGAATCGCATCTTGCCGAAGATCATCCACCCCGACCAGGCAGGTTTTATCCTACACCGGACAGCAGGTGACAACATCCGGAGAACCCTGAACCTAGTGGACCTCGCCTCCCGGAACTCCCAAAAACTAGTCTTGGTGGCTCTCGACGCAGCTAAGGCGTTTGATAGGGTGGATTGGATGTTTATGAGACACACCCGGACCAGCTTTCCAAACAATGGTTCTAGCTAACTATGATTGCCCTAAAACAAGCCTGAGGATCAACGGCTGCAACTCGGCCCCAATCCCCTTATCATGCGGAACCCGGCAAGGTTGTCCACTGTCGCCCTTGCTCTTTGCACTCACCATGGAGCCCTTCGCACAAAAAATTTGGCGGAATGACCAAATCAAGGGCATACAAAGTGGCCCCACACACCATAAACTTGCCCTATACTCGGATGACATTTTGCTCACGATATCGGAGGCCCACTCATCCCTCGAACACGCGATACGCAAAATCACCAGCTATTGACTAAGATGTGCCCAATAACATGGGAAAATAGCGCAATCCCCTATTTAGGGGTCTACATCCCGGCTGACCCAAGGGAGACATACAAAGCCAACTTTCCCCGACTCTTCAAAGAAACGGAAGGCGACTTGAAGCGCTGGGAGACCCAAGAGATCTCACTGCTCGGGCGCATCACTGCATGCAAGATGAACCTCCTTCCGAGATTCCTATACACATGCGCCTCACTACCAGTGGCAATCCCCACGCCAACTCTCCGAGGGATCCAGAGGAAAATGCTGAACTTTATCTGGAGAGGTAAGAAAGCGAGAATCCCTCTCAGAACTATGCTGGGGAGTTTCAAATTGGGAGGGCTGGGGGTCCCAGACCTACAGGCCTACAGAGTGGCAGCCCAACTGGCCCAGGTCCAGGTCTGGCAAAATACGACAAACCGCCCCAGATGGGTGGAGCTGGAACAATCACGGGCACCCCTACCCCTGCGATTTCTACCACACATCCCGCCCCCCCTCAGGACCCATTGGGGAGAGCTCCTGCTATCAACTAAACACACCCATAGCACTTGGGACTGGGCGCTAAAACGAAAGGGAGTGCCGAGAGGACTGAGCCCACGTTCCCCGGTCTTTCATAACCCAATGTTCACACCGGGTATGAATCCTCGCAATTTTCGCAACTGGATCAAAGGTGGGCTGGAGTCCATAGATCAGCTGTATACGGGGGAGAGACCTCTCACATTCACCCAATGCAAGGAGAAGTTCCAACTCCAGGAACGGAATAGATTCACATATATCCAACTACGCCACTGGTGCTCGCACCCCCAAACCTTGCAAGCAGCAACACGCCCTCCTACTGCCTTAGAACTCACCCTGGGAGACCTTCCAACCCGCGGCAGAGTATCCACCCTGTACAGACGCTTTCTAAGCGACTTCCTGACCACAAGAACCCGATGCATGGCCCAATGGGAAGCGGACCTGGGTCACCCGATAGAGGATCAAACCTGGGTTGACATATGGACCAGAACACATACCTCGTCCACCTGCATCACCAATAGGGAATGTGCGTATAAGATCACGCTGCGGTGGTACTATTCGCCCCTCAGACTTCACCAAATGAACCCCCAGGTGGACCACTCTTGCTGGAGAGGATGCGGCCACCCAGGCTCCTTCTTCCACATGTGGTGGGACTGCCCGAAGATCCAACCATTCTGGAAAGCTTGCTTAGGGTCCATCTCACAAATTACCGGAACAATGATTCCCTTGGAACCAGAACCGATCTTGCTGGGTGCTCTAATCCCCGGGACCTACCCGCGCTCCGGACCCAGAGCGAAACTACTAACTCACTGCCTACTAGCAGGGAAAACGGTGGTGGCCCGAACCTGGAAAACCCCGGAAGGCCCCCACATAGCCCAATGGTGGACCAAACTTTGGGACATTCTGATAGCGGAGAAGGTGACGGCAGCACAAGCGGGAACTCTACATCGTTTCCAGAACATCTGGGCCCCAGTGCTGGAATTCGACCAGTGCTTCCCCGCCCTGACCTACAAACCCACCAGGGCCCACTGGATCTTAAAAAACCAGGAGAGCCCGGAGGAAGACACATAGTTGCTGAGGCTCAATCCGGACTGCCCGGGAGGGAGCAGCCCGCCTACAGGGCCTATGGGACGGATGAACCAGGGGGAGTGAGGGGGGAGAAGACGCAGGGAAGATAAAGGACTCAGGTTCAACATGCCTATATAACCACTGCATATAATGTCTGTACTTATCATTCTGCCTTGATTTAAAATAAACAAAGTTAAAAAAAAAAAAAAAAAAAGAAAACAGGTTGCGCAGCACTGCTTGGCCGACTCTGGACTCCTCCCTGGAATCCCTGTTGACACAGTAGAATTTCGTGAAGGGTTGTGTCAAACTCCACATAGCAGCCCTACAAATGTCCATCAAGGGAACACCCGAGACAATCGGCGTCATAGCAGCAATGACTCTGGTGGAGTGGGCTCCTGGCTGGCCTAGAAGGGGTCTGTCAGCCAGACAATGACAGTGCATGATGCAGCCGGAAAGCCACTTGGATAGGGAGCCCTTGGACAGGGCCTTCCTCTGATTCACAAGACCAAGGTTCACTAAGAGCTGAGAAGTCTTCCGGAAATCTTTGGAACTTGCCACACAGAACTTCAAGGAGTGAGCAACATCCAGCGTATGCAGTGACCGCTCAGCAGCCGAAACTGGATTCGGGAAGAAGACTGGAAGCACCAAAGGTTCGTTGAGGTGGAACTCAGCCAGGACTTTCGGCATGAAGGAGGGGTGAGTGCAGAGCACCACCTAGTAGGCTGTAGTGATAAGTAGGGGGCTTTGCAGGAAAGAGCCTGGATCTCCCCTATCCATCTGACCAAAGTGATCGCCACCAGGAACTCTGCTTCCATGAAAGAAACTTGAGAGGAACATGATGTAAAGGGTCAAATGGAGGACCCATGAGGACAACATTGAGCTCCCATGCCGGGGCCGTAGCTTTCACTGAATGCAGTAGAGGGCGCCCTGGCCTTGGCAAGAACAGCATGACCCTCTATCGGATGGTCGTAGTGACCAAACTCTAAGACTGCAGGAGGCAGGCAGTGAGGTTAATTGAAACTGAATTGTGATGCAGGATGGTTCCGCCTTCTCTGGAGAGCAGGTCTGAAAGAGGAGGAAGCCTGATGTTCGATGCCGCTGACAGGTGGAGCAGGTCCGGGTACCATATCTGGCGTGGTGACACTGGGGCGATAAGTATCATCTTCCAGCGGCATCTCTTCAGGGTATTGATGACGTGTAGCAGGAGGGGGATCAGAGGAAAAGCGTCCAGGAATAGACCCTCCCATCTGAGTGAGAAGGCATCCACCAAGATCCCCGGTTGAGGGAACCTGCTGGCGAACTGCTTGCATTTGCAGTTTGTTGCTGTGGCAAATAGATCGATCTCGGGACAAATTGACGGAACAGACGGGTCATTTGGGCTTGCTGCAATTCCCATTCGTGATCCGACCGAAGCTCCCTACTGGGAGCATCCGCTATGGCGTTCTTCATACCCGCTAGGTGAAAGGGTATGAGGAACATGTTCTGAAGGATCGCCCCGTGCCATAGGGTCTGTGCCTCCAACGACAGAGCAGGGGAAAGGGGTCCGCCCTGCTTCCTGATGTAGAACATTGTGGTGGTGTTGTCCGTGAAAATCCTCACCACCTGACCTTTCAGCAGAGGCAAGAATGACTTGAGGGCCCAGAACACTGCCTGAAGCTCCAGCACATTGATGTGCAGATCCTTCTCCTCTGGCACTTAAAAAAGCCTCTGGTGTGGTACTGTCCGGTGTGGGCACCCCATCCATCCAGAGAGGCATAGGCATCCGTGGTGACTGTTGCCTGAAACAGAGGCGTCCGGAAGGAGGCACCCTACGTAAGGTAAGAGCGCACCCCCACCATTGGTTGGCTTTCCTGAATTCCAGGTTCAGCTTCAACTTGTCCTACCAATTGCCCGTGACCTGGTGCCACCTGCAGTCCAGAAACACCAGAAGTGGCCTCATGTGCAGCCTACAGATGTATGCAGGAGGACATCATTCCCAGCAGCGACTTGATGACCCGGATGGTTGCAGATATGATGGTGGACAGATGATGCATCTTCCCCAGGATGGCCAGCACCTGCTCTTCTAAGGGGAAAGCTAGGGATGGCACTGTGTTGCGACACGCCCCCAGAAACAGAATATCCTCTGATGGCATTATGCACAATGTCGGATAATTGATAGACAATCCGAGTCTTGTGAGCAGGTATATGGCCTCCTGTGTGTGTTGTCCCACCAGGCTCTGAGAACGTGACTGGATGAGCGAATTGTCCAGGTACGGGTAGACATATATGCCCTTGAGATGTAGATGTGCCGCTAGCGGGGCCAAACACTTTGTGAACACCCTTGGTGCCGGCTTCAGGCTGAAGGGCAGCACCTTGAACTGGTAGTGGTTCCCTAGAACCAAAAAGCAAAGGAACATTCAATGCTTTGGATGAACGGGGATGTTAAAGTAGGAATCTTCCAGATCGAGAGTAGTCAAGTAGTCCCATTCCTCCAGTTGACCAAGCACTTGTTGCAACGTGACCATCCTGAACCTTTGGGAACTTAGGTATTTGTTGAGGTGTCGTATTATTGCACCCTTTGACAGCATGGCTCGTACTTCCCGCAGCTGGGCAGTGTGTTGTTCCTTCCTTGTTACAGGTGGAATACGAGGGCACTTGCATACGAATTCCAGCGTGTGACCATTCTGCAGAATGTCCAGCACCCATTTGTTGGTGGTGATGCCTCACCAGGCATTGACGAAATTTGACAGACGGCCTCCCACTCGAGTGCGGAAATGGTAGCCTGGGCCCTGAACCAAGTCAGGCCTGCTTGGTTGCTTGCAGCTTCCCCTACGGCCAGCGACGGCGCTGTGACCCTCTTTATGGCTTGCAGTGTTTAATCCACCACCTTCCCGAAGAGATTGTCGCTGTCGAAAGGCATAGCTACCACCTGGCCTGAACCTCTGGCCTGAATTGGTAGCCTTCAGCCAACCTTGATGCCTGAGTGCTACGCCATTTCCCATTTGGCAGAAGCCAGAATCTGCGATGTCCATAGCCACAGTAATAGATCAGAGCCCACCTCCCCCTCCTGAAATAGTGCAAAAGCCTCCGTCCTCTTGTCATCAGGCAAGAATTCCAGGAGTGGGCCCAGCTTAAACTACAGCTCTCTATCATACCGGGCCAGGATGGCCAGCACGTTGGCAGCCTTGATGGTCGATGCTGCAGTATATATGATGTGCTTTACCGATGCATTCGGCTTATTCCCCTCTTGGTTTGGAGGGACCATAGACTTTGAGGATGGGTTTGCCGACCGATGGCTTGCTGTGGCCAAAACCACTGAGTCCGGGGATGGCTGAAAGCAGAGGCATTTGGGGGCAAAGTCCGGGGACCATATATTTTTTCTCTAGCCAGTCCTGCTTCACCGGTGTGGAGATCAGGGACTTCATTAGGCCCGGCCCTTTTCCCATACCTCGTCCAGCAGCGGGACAGATAAAACTGACCTCCTGGCTGAAGTACGGCTCTGGTAGAGGAAACCTTCCTTCCTCTTCTCCTATGGCACCAGATTAAATAGGGCAGAAGCCTTAGCCATCATGGAATGGAATGAACCAGCGTCATCTGGAGGTGAAGCCCTGGGGGTATCATCAGTACCTGCTGCCACTACATCCGCCTCCATGGAGTCATCGAATTCATCTGTGTACGTTGTGCCGGCATCTGTGTTAGTTGCTGTATCAGTGTGCGGCGCCTCTCCTGGCAGTGTTGCAACAGGCAGTGATGACGGTGGTCACCTCGGGGTAGCTGAGTGATGCCTGTGTGGAGGCCTTGGAGGGCTGTACCTAGGGTCGCTCCCTGAAGGGCCAGCTACGGGTGCTAGCCACTCCTGTATCTCAGAGACCAGAGAACTGAGCACTGTGAGGATGTCCTGCAACACATCCCTAGGATATTGCGGACAGGCCCTTGGAGGAATACTGGTGTGCCTGAATGGGCTTGTATGCCTTGGTGGATCCATGCCTACAGGGCTGTAACCCCCTGCCTCCAGGCACTCATGCCGTGTCTCATCATCGTCGTCAGAGCTAGCGTAAATGGCCAAAGGACAGACTGTACTCTGCATACTGTTCTCCTGGTCTAGCCACTTCCCTCAGGGCTATAGACATGAGCAGAGCTTTTATTGACTGGGTAGTGGCGGTCAACGAAGCAGTAGTCATGGGTCTTGGCGGCAGCAAAACCCTCGCCACAGGTTTTTCCAGTGGCTTTTCCTTACTCTTCGACAAGTCAGTCGTCGACAAGGTGGTCACTGACAAACAGTCACCAACCAGGTGGTCATTGACGAAGTAGCCACTGACGAAGTTGTCATTGATGGTGGCCATTGATGAAGCAGTCGCCACCGAGGTGGCTGACGTGGCCGCTGAAGGTCTGGTCGATGTAGCCGTGTCCGTATACAGTTTTGCAGTCGCTGACAAAGTCTTAGCAGCGGGCGTCGCCGAGGGCTTTGCAGCTCTTCTTCTCTTGTGACGAACCACTGTGTCTCGAGGACTTTGTGCCGGCCACCGGCAAGCTCACCGAAGATGGGCAAGGTGACGGAGAGCGCTTGCGCCCTGCACTAGGGCCCACATCACCAGCATCTCTAGCCGGACTAACTACCTGGCACTTGGGTTTATTGGAGCCCTCCAGGGGTACCTCCTTGGCCGATCTGGATTTCTTACCAGGTGGAGAGCGCAATCTGAACTTCGTCTTAGCGTGCCCGCAGGCCATGCCAGGGCCCTCGTCCTCTTTCAACTACACCACCAACCGTTGGTAGCGGTCCCTCTTTATTTTGGCTGAAAAACAGATGTTGCATCGATCCTCCTCATGGTCGGGATGCAAACAGTAGAGACATCTAGTATGCTTGTCCTCCACATAGATGTTTTGCAAGCTCTACCGGGAGCAGACCCTGAAGAGACTCCTCCTGCCTTCCTCCAACATGGCACGAAGTAGGCCTCAGTAGGTCTTTCCCCTTGATCTCGTTGTGTAGATATTCGAAAATTAACTGGCAACAGAACCCCATTACCGGAGCTGACTAGACGTCAGCAGTCTTTGAAATTTTGTCAAAAAACAGATTTTTTCATCAAAAAAATGTAATTCTATAGAAAAAAGCTTGGAGAGCAAAACTCGAGGACTGCTTGCACCGAAACGTGCAGTAATAATCTGAAGATGGCTGCTGGGGCCGGGACTCACGTAGATGACCGTCATTGGATGGGTGGAGTATGACCCAGCCTTCAGTGATTGGATAATGGGTGAAAGGCAGTATTCACGCTTTTAAAGAAATACTGCTTTCTTCTTTTTACTGAGGATTCCCGGCCTGACAACTGGGAATATTCATGAGCATGTGAATCCATGCCAGACCCCATGCTGGAGAAGATATTGTGGTTGTGCCAAAAAAAAAGCGAATTGAAGTAGTCTAACGAGTCCAGGACCAGCGGGGCAACAACTGGTGTATGCAGCTGAGGTGGCAAAAAAGGGAGGTCTTTTCAAAGGATTTTAAGCTGGAAGTATCCTTTTTGGCACACTGCATTGACCTGGGCCTCGGCTGATAAAGAGGCTGATATTTTAATGCCCAAGTCCTTCACAACGGAAACTGGTGAGGACAATGGACCAAGAGAAGGGAGCAAGAACTGAGGGGTCCAAAGAGCAGTAGCCGAAGGAGGACCAACTACAAGCACCTCTGTCTTGTCTCCATTCAGCTTGAGCCAGTTATTGCACATCCAAACACCCACGGCCTCCAAGTAGAGTTGCAGCCTGTAAGCAGTCTCAGAAAGAGAGAGATCCAGGCGCATAATGATCTGGTGTCATCCGCATTAGAATAGCAGTGAAAGCCGTGGGATAAGCTGAGTTTGGTCAAAGGCTGAATGTAGACATTAAACAAAACCGGGGAGATGGCAGAGCCTTGAGAAACCCAGCAGGTAAGAGGGGTAGCAGCAGAACAGAAAAGGAAAGTGACTGAGTATGCACAGAAATAAAGGATCATAACTAAGAGAGCATGGCACCTGTGAGCCCGGTCAATTGTGCCAAAGGTGGCGGATAGATCGAGCAGAATCATTACTCCCACACTGCCTTGATCGTACAGCTAAGACAAATCGTCCACGACTGAGACCAGCACAATTTCAGAGCCACGCGCCGGCCAAAAACCTGATTGAAAAGGATCAAAAAGGAAAGATTCTTCCAAAAACAGGGAGCAAAGAAATAGGATGAAAGTTGGTGGGGATAGTAGGGTCCAGGGAGGGATTTTTCAGAAGTGGCATCACTAAAGCATGTTTCAGGGCGGCTAGTATCAAACCTGATGAAAGCGAGTGATTAATGCCTGAGTCACCAAAGGGGCCATCAAAGGCATGGTCTCTTACAGCACTGGAAGGGAAATGGGATCAATTGGAGAGGTCAATTTCAGTCTGGAAATAGCTGTGATTATTTCCATAGGAGTAAAAACAGAAAAGGGGACCAGGTTTGTGCAAGGCTGTCAGCAGAAGGCACACCAGTTGACTCCAAGGTCCTTAAACCTGAGTAGGAAATTGTTTCACGAACAGTATCAAGTTGCTCAACAAAGTAAGCCAAAAGGAAATGACATGAAGAATGTGAGGGAGGAATAGCATTGGAGGGAACAGAGGAAAGGGAGCGCTGAAGTATTTTAATTGTGTATGACTTACAGGAATGTCGCTTTCACATTACGGGTGTACTGCCATTATTGGGGAAAGTGAGACGGATACAAATAGGCTCTTCGGAGGGCCATACTAAGGGATTTTGGGATCCTGGGACACAGACACATTTGGGACATAACCAAACGCAAAGGAACTAAAGGATTAAGAATATGTAGTCACCTTCCTCCCCTCCTCCTCATGATCACAAATCAAAGCTTGATATGCTTCCCACACGAGATCAAAATAAGCATGGGTGCCCCCTTGCCCCTTTACACTTTCTGAAATCAGAGTAATTAAAACGTGATTTTTCAAGGGCAACACTAGCAGTCCATGATGAGGGTACCTGTGTTCTTAGGTACAGGTAAAACTGTTCAAACTTGAATACAAGAGACAAATTGGAAGCACAGACAAAGGTACAAACACCATTTCACATATATGTATATGGATACAGATTAAAACAACAGAGAAGGTGCATTTATCCAAACGTAGACTGAGAATAGAAAAGAGCCATCATTTCTAAGCAGTGTTGCCATTAGTGAGCAAAGAAACAAATAACTTTGTGGAGTACAATGTATCAGTCACTATTGTTATATTTTAGGTAGGACTATAGCCAGTTAAACCATGAGTGAGGATTTCTGAAAGTCTTACCCCAAGAACTAAATCACTGTTAGGGGCTAGTCATTTTGAATTATTTAGTGACTGTAAATTTAAAGGGTTTGGCACCATGCGATTACATTAATTGCCCTGTACCAGACACTTTGAGTAAGAGATGAAGCTTGGATTTGAGCTCAATCCACAATTTCTGCACTTAATCACGCTGTTCCCCAGTTCTGTGTTACAACAAGGTGACATTAATTGCGAAAAGGTTTAACTTTCATGAACATAGTATTGTAGACTGGACTTCGAAGAAACACAAATCACATAATAACCCAACATGACAAGATTTTACAAAGGAAAGACAGAAACATGCTATGCAAATGGAGAATGTTCATAGTTTCATTTTCTCCATCAAGGGACATATACAAGTGCCAGAATGCTAATTGATATAAGCCTAAAAATCCTGGTCTTGGTTTTGCTACTGTATTTCAAAACTTGATATACACCTAACACATAGATTTGCAGTGAGTCATCCATGATGTATATTTGAAATTGTACCAAACAATAGGATGAACTAAAAAAAAACGGCAAGCGAAAGTTATGAAACTGTGTGTCACTCTCTTCTATCTAAAACCCCTTCCACTCAAATGGCCTAGGTGAAAAGAAAGGGAAGGCAATGGGGTACACGATGTTGCTTCCATAGTCAGGCACACCGTTCTCGTCCAAGGGCCCTTTTTGTTCATGGACACATAAGGCAGAGAGAGGAGCAAGGACCTATACTCGGTCTCAAACCGTTTCTCCCTCTCTCGGGTCTCGGTCTTAACAACCTTTTGCCCTGGCTACTCCTATTATCTCTCATGCCTTCAGTGTAGCAGTGTAGCAGCACACTCTCGTCCCTCTGCCTTCCTTCTGTGTCTGCCTTGGCAAAACCTGGTCCGCTGGAACCTTCTTACACTGGGTAGCTGGTAGTTCATCTTCCTCTGCACTTCTTATAGCAGTATTGCCTTCTTCCCCCTCGCTTTCTTCTAGTAGTATCGCCTCTCCCACTCTTGGGGTTCACTTTCCAACTCCTTCAGTATTGCTTTCCAATCTCCAATCTTTCACTCAACAACCTTCTTCACCAGTTCAGCATAGAAGTCTCCACTCTCCAGATTTCTCTTTAGCACCTTCTTAAACACTGTCTCTAGTTCTTGTTAAGATGTATTTCTGAACTCTGGCCTGGTGGGCAGAGATTCAGAAGGCCATCCTAGTTTCTTGGAACAGGGTAACCTTCTGGACAAGCCATACCAATCAAGGTAGCATTGGTGGCGGTCAAGACTAGGTCTCAGGAGGGGTGAGGGTGATCTAAAGTCCACAATGAGCACACACAGTAAACAACACCACAATTGACTCTCAGTCAGGTGTATATATCAAAAATACATATACATTTATTAAAGGCCTTTTAAGTCAAACACAAGATGAAACCACAGCAATATTAACAATACTAACACAACCATATACTAGGGAACATATATACAGTAACTGTTGTCCTAATGTAATATTCAAACAAGTATGGATCCACAACCTGCAACAGAAGGGGGTCAGACAGTGCAAATATACTTTAGGCAATTCTTCAGCAACCCAAACCCTAACTGATAGGCAGTCCAATCCCTACGAAGTGTCAAGCCTTGAGCTCAAAAGTATGATTAGCGTGGCAGTGCTCGATCGTGCGTTAAAGTACAAACCGGCTCTCTTCAAGGGGCTGTATTGGCTCAGGAAGGGGGGTAAGGCGACGAAAAATAGAGTTCCACTATTCGAAGAAGGTCTCCACAAGGGTGCAGAGCTATTTCCAGGAATCGGGAAGAGGATGGTAGTTCACACTATCCTTCCAAAGTGAGCGGCTCTTCGGGGACAATCGTGCGTAAAAGTCTAGGGATGTGCAAGGGGCCATCGGTAAGGGTTGCAAGTACTCACCGACCCTCGACGCAGTTCAGACCAAACTTCGCCAGTCAAGTCTAGTTCGCTCGCAGGTTCGAGTCTCTGCGCCTCACGTTCTGGGATGAGCACATCTTGTCAGTGCTCGATGCTTGCTAATAGCAACAATGAATGACTGCGTTTCCATGAGAACAGGAGTCGCGGTCAGCTGGCAAAGGGTGGAGGTGACGGGGCTGGCTGTGCGCAGCGCTGGGAGACTGGACATGTCGGCAGAGGGCCTAGAAAAAGATGGCGTTTGAAAAGACACAAAATGGAGTACAGACTACAAGCCTTAACATGACAGTTATACACTTCTATCAAGAGCAGGAGATGTGAATAACTACAGGAGGGGTGAAGATGTCTCCCCCCTTAGCTCACACAACATTTACCTGGTGCGGGAATGGTACAGAGGGGTGGAATATACCGCCTCTCCCCAACATGCCCCCCTTTCGTTACTTCAAATGTAACAAATACTTAGTTCCATCTCTTCTACGTTCCTCTGCCACTATTTCTGCCTCTTCCCAGGCCGGGGTAACCTTTATTGGTATACAAGCTCGGCAGACATTTCTTAGGCTTTCTCTCCTCCGGGCATATTCTTCAGGAGTACATGACATATAGATATATATATATATACAGTCTCCATCCCCAGCTAAATCCACCAATACTTCCCTGTGATTTACCAAATCTTCTGGCTCTTTAGTGGCTGTATGATATAGGTTGTCAATTATGTCCACAGTATTGTATACGACCACCATACAAAATTTTGTTTCATTGCACTCCCCAGTCTGCACCTGTGCATCCTGCATAACCCGTGGACCTTGGTTAGTCTCTTTCTGGCTGCCAATGGTCACCATCATCATTGCATTATTAGGAATTGTTTTGGCACAGCACCTATACCTAATTGGCACACACAAAAGATCAACAGCAGGAAGACCATGATAGGAATCAGCATCTTCATTAAAGTTGCAGCTTTATTCCATTAGCGCACTCACAAGAGGTGATAGTTCATCTTTCTGGTAGGGTGTTTGTGACAGTTCATATTGCGTTACATCTCCTACTATATATTTCTCGGGAACCACTAGCAGGGCAGAGTGTAGAATTGCCAAAGTGAATTCACCACCCCATGCGGGCGGGAGATATAGGTGTGCTTGTTTGCCGCACACCCAGTATTGATCCATTAGCGCTGCAGTTCCTTTTTTCAGATCAGCAATGACGAGGGTCCTGTTGCAATGTGTGTTGGACCCCATGGGTACATCTCCTTCTGCATGGAAGCAAAGTTCATATTTTTGTTCGTGGTGTATCTGTATTGGCCTTTCCAGGGAGGTGACCCACGTCAACTTGGAAACATGCTCAGTCCATATCTGTGCACATGTGTCATTCATCCATTTTAGTCTGCTGTCGGACAAGCTACATAGCCCTTCTCCTTTGCACATAAATGTTGACTGCTGCCATTTATTTTCTGTGAATCTTGTTCCTTCTATCGCCAGGAAGGGTTCTTTAAAACATTTTGCAGGTGGCATTCCTTTTCTACAAATTCTGAAATCAGGTGGGAGAACCTTCATGCGTACTCTGTGTGCCTGAAAAGTGCCTTTTATCCTACATAGTGCAAGGTGGATGAGACAATGAACTTCCACAATGGGAGTTTCTTGGGGTACTAAAACCTTAGGGGTTCCTGACGCATGAGGAATCAGGGAGCAGATGTAACAGCTGTCGTTCGTCGCCTGGCGCCCTGTGGCAGAGTAGCATTTCTTTGATTGCCATGGATGGCGAAGGTCTTCCTTTTTATCCAAACCCAACCCATTGTATGCATCATATTTGTATTGTCTCATTTGCCTTTTGTTTCTACTGTTTTGTCTCTGAGAGTTTTTCCAGCCTAGGGACTTTTTACACACTTAGTTAGAGGTACATAATGTTTTTCTCGCATCAAACACCATAGGGAATAGTTTCAATATGACCAGTCCACTGAGGTCAGTGGTTTGTTGCCAATAAGGAGCATTTGACAGATCATGAAATGTAGCTGTTGGGAATACGTTATACATTTGGGCCAACCATGAGGTAGTTACACTAGGCTGTGGTGTTGTGACTGGTTTTCTTAGAGCATCATTTTCATACAACATATTCATACTGGCATTTCATTTTCCGTTTTTGAGGTTATTTCAGTTATGTTCTTAGTAGCATGGGGGAGCATTGTATTGTTCCATATAAACTTGAAACTGTCCCATAACAAGTGTACCCCTTCTTTAATTAAGTTTCCCCTTTCCTCCCTTGGCTTTTATCATTCATAATAAAAGACACCCCCCAGAAGATCATTAATGCTAACATCACTATACTAAACGTGATCGCTACAAAATAAAACCCACATTCATAATTGAATGCTCTTCTTTCACTTATTCTCTTCCTATTAATAGCTATCTGGGGAGTTGTAGTAGTTATTGGCGTCCTTTCCACCATTGTGTCACCTGAGGAAACAAAACAAAAACACAAAAGGGGTCGGGGATTAATGAACCGACAAAAATAAAAAAAACATGTCAAGATTTTTTTTTTACATCATACAGTCATTATTTATTTACACCTGTATCTTTTCATTTTATATACATATGTGTGCTATTATCGCTTTCATCGTTTAGTGGCACTTTTTATCTTCGGCCATGCACCCAATAGTCCAGGCCTTGAACAGACCCACCGCAACGTAATGCCACCATGCATGTCACCATGTTACCAACTACGACAATCCACATACACACCACTGCCGCCAGCACACCTACCCAACCTGCGCACCGCCATCAGGCTATACAGCAAAAAAATGCAACAGTTACCATAATGTAGAAAGAAAACACTGTCTCCTGCACCACTGTGCACTTTCATTCACATACTATGGGCATACCCACTTCCTTTCACAAAGTATTGTGTAACTGCCAACCTACCCACATACTGTTCGCAACATTGGCCCTACTCCAACCAATCGGCACACCTTCGACCATGCACCCAATAGTCTAATCCTTCAACAGACCCACCGCAACTTCATGCACCCATACATGCCACCTTGTGCCCAACTACCGCAATCCATCTGCAGAGCACAGCCACCCGCGCTCCCACTCAACCTATGTCATGTGCAATTCACTTCCCTTCTGAAATTCACCTGCCACCACTCACCACGGAAAGAGGTCGCCGCAAACAGGTTGCTGCACAAGCTATCGGGCCGTTACGACAGCTGCATCCAATCACCACCCAAACTAGTCGCTTGTCTAGGTACCCGCAATTTGGCACAATACGCATGAATACTGCAGGCACTCCTCCGTCTTCTTCCACCTATTTACATCAGTCACATGAACCCCTTCTCACACCCCCACCCTTTCCCCCCCTTTTTGACCCAACACATGGCGTACGGTATATTTTCCAGACCGTATATTTTCCAGACCCTTCTGCCAGCGTGCTGTCCTCCGATACACCATAGCAGCGTTAACCAAAAAATGTTGGCGCACAGCATGCTTCCCTCCAGCCAACCACCGGTCGCATCAAAAATTCTCTGACAGCACGCCGTACCGCAAGCCAATGACGCATAGCGAACAGGGAAATGGGTCCGCACAGCGGACCCAGATATCACTAATTTTTAGAGACGTACATTTCAGTTCTTTGCAAAAAAAGTACTGATCGGATTCCCACAAACACACACAAGCCTGTTTTCTGACCCAAGCCCCCGCTCCTGCCACAAATTTAGTTCAAATCCGTCCAGCCGTTCGGGCTGTAGCCGTGCGCAAAGTTTTTGTCCATTCAGTCTATGGAAAAAAAAGAATATTGGGCCCCCCTATAACTTTCCACCCCAGCACGAAACCTCACCAAACTTGCCAAAAAAATTCAGAGTGGTCCATATAATTTTTTAAATCAAAGTTTGGTGCAGATTCCTCCAGCAGAAAAAGTGGTCTTCCTATTGGTTTAGCAACTTAAGCATAACTATACAAACATATTCCCCATTTCAAGTTCTATATTTCAACAAATCGGGTATAGCCATGGGAGCAGCTGCGATCCCCTAATTTGGCAAGTCTGCGTATAAGATATGTTTAAAGAAAATTGCATCTATACAGATACCAAACTGTACAAAAGACACATAAAGCTGTGGCAACACTATATTGATAGCATAATATGTATTTGGAATGGTACCATATTGGTGGACCAGGATTTAGTGGAGTGAGGCAATATACAGAATAGATGTTTGATGTTCACTCCTACTATAAACGAGCCATCAATTTATTTTTTGATATTTCAATACATCAGTCCAGAGAGCTGTTACAAATAAGACCACATCAAAAGAAGACAGACAGGCATGCTCTCCTTCATTATAAAAGTCATTATGCAAGATATACTAGAGAAAAACTTCCCAGAATATGAGGAAGAAGGGGATAGCTTAAAGACTACATCTATTTATTTCACTTTACTTTTTATTGTATTGGTGTCTTATATACAGACCAGATCAGAGGGTGCTTCAAGTCGCTGAATTCATCTAGTCACAGCCAGTATGTAAATATTTGTACAGACCATTGACATTTAATTATTGTAAGTAAGCAAATAATTTTAAGGAACGAGAGAGTACATTCCAGTAATGCTAAGGAGACAAAGTGGGGAGGGGAAAGTAGTTTGGCAGGGAGAGGCGCGATGAAGGCAGGGGGGGAATGCAATGAAAGTAAATGCAGTTTACTGAAGAGGTAAAAGTGCTAGGGGGTCTGAAAGTGTATATGGTGCTATTGTGGCAAAAGAGAGATCGAAGGAGGGAGAGAAGGGGTGGCAGGGCAAGTGTTAACCCAGGTGAAGAAGCGGGAGAAGGGAGAGGTGTCTGGAGTGTTTAAGTGGTTATGTAGTTGAAAAAGGGGGTTTCCGGATGAAGGTGGGAGTGCTATCATGCAGGAAAAAGTGTTAGGTGTAGGAAGGGTGAAGTAGGCGGCGTGTTATGTTAGTGATTGAAGGTAGGCAGTGTACCAGCCTTTGGATAGTTCTTTAAAGGTGTATAATTTGGGTTCTTGTGAGATGTAGTTTGGTAGCTTGTTCCATATCGTGGGGGCAGTGGGAGAGAAAGATTTGCCTCCATTTTCTGTGTTGATTATGATATATTAAATACCATATCATCATATCATATCTTTTTGTGAAGTTCCATAGTAGGGCAGTATCTTTCTGGAGATGTGTAGAAGGTTGTTTTTTGTGAGGTCTTATTAGCAGAGGATATCCCAAAAGGTGTGTTAATAAGGCAGCTAAAAGTGCCTATGTCAACAATCATAGCATTATTGGAATACAAAAAAGATAAAGATGCCAATGAGAGGATTGCAGCACGAGATTCCCTTGCCATCAGAGCCTGTGCCACCGCCCTTGCCATCAGAGCCTGTGCCACCGTTGGGACCTCCCCTGATCCCTCCTCTGTCATCCTCCACCAGCTTCACCCATAACATTGCATCAAAGATCATGTGATTGGTCACATGACCGTCTTGGACCTCATTAACGACTTCCTGTAGTGGGCTGCCATCAGTGTGTGACCAAGGATTGCCGCTCAAGGTTCCCTCTGCCATTGTGTCCTGTGCCGCACATGGGACCTCCCCTGCTGTCTTCTTAGTCATCCTCCACAATCTCAGCCCATAACATTGCAGCAAAGATCACATGATTTGTAATCTGGTTCTCTCACTTGCCCTCGTTTTTCCAGCTCCCTAGGGCATCCTCACCAGGGCATCTGCATTAAAGGGCATCTCAATCTGCAATAAATTGTATTCCATCTTAGACATTTTTATACGTTTTCATCTTAATGTTCTTCATCTTACTGTAACCTGGATCACCCCTCTTGACACCATTACTGCTTCTCTTTTTACCCTGCATCTGTTACATGTTTATGCTTCGATTCTCGCCGCTCTGGCAGAGGTGGTGGTGTTAGCATTCTTTACCATTCTTCCTGGTCCCTTTACTTTCATCCTAATCTTCCTTAATTCTCCTCTTTTGTATTTCCCCTTTCCAGTTCCTTGGAACCCTGATCTTTGGCATTTCTAATCATCTATCAACCTCCCTGCCCCCTCTCCATTTATATAATGATCTTGACTCCCTCCTTTTCTTCCATCTATCTCTTTCTCCATCCTCCTTTCCCCTTGGTGAATAGGTTACACCTTACCTCTACTCACCCCCTTCCTCTCCTCGACTCTTACCAAGATTCCATACCCTTCTGCACATGTTTCCGGATCCTCTCTTGATCTTATCTTTTCCTCTCCCTTTTCTCATTCTGCAGTATTTGTTCACCCTATTTGCATTTATGACTACTTTTTCTTTCTCTTTCCCCATCTCTCCCACCTCCCCCTACCTTCCCTTCTTCCTATTCTACCTTTTTCATCGCAACCTTCACTCCTTTTACTCTCCCTCTTTCCTATTTACCCTTTCTTCTTCCCTCGCTTGAGGACTTTGATTCACTTTCTTCAGAGTCAGCGGGTTCCATTTTACATAGTGAACTAGTCATTACACTAACCCCAACCCTGGCTATCGCCTGCCCTCCTCACCCTCCGTCTTCCCTTAATAAGGCTGAAAGATATTGAAAGAAAATTGAGACCCTCACTGCACTTACCACTCTCACTTCTCTCCACTCTTCCTACGACTCCTCTCTACCTGTATCTAAACAGTGCTTTTTCTCGGATCTTACTATTTATCTCTCAAACCACCCTCAATGTCTTTTTCCGGTTCTAAATAACATTGTCTCATCACTCACCAGATCCCTTCTCTTACTTTGCTGACGTTTTCAAGTCCTCTTTTTGTGAGCCTCTTTTTCTCCAGTCTCCACCCGTGTACACTCTCTTCTTTCCTCTTTGTATTTCTTAATGTCCTCTTTTTCTTTACTTTCTGATTCTGACACCGACACCTTTTTATCTTGCTCACCCTACTGCTTCTCCTATTGATCCCATTCCATACCATTCTTTCCCAGATATCTACCCTCAACTTACTCCTTATCTTACCTCACTTCTCAATCTCTTCTACGTCTGTTCCTTCCCCCTTTAAGCAGGATGTGATTATTCTTCTTCTTAAAAACCTACACTTGGTCCAACTCTTCCAGTTCATTTCCATCTGATTTCTCATCTACCTTTTCTCTTGAACATGTTGTGTGTGTGTGTATATATATATATATATATATATATATATATATATATATATATATATATATATATATATATATATATATATATATATGCTTCTCCCCCATTTCCAATCTGGTTTCTGAACTTCTCATTCCACCGAAACCACTCTTCTTCATGTTTCTAATTATCTCCTTTTACTTGACATACTTAACAAGCCTAAATTCTTACTCTTCTTGATCTATCTGCTGCCTTTCACACTGTCGATCATCCCAATCCTCTTTCTTCTCTCTCCTTGCGTGGGCTTTCTGGTTTAGTCTTTCAATTATTTAATTACTAGTTTGCTGAGCACCCCTACAGTGTTTGCTGGGATGGTGATACCTCCTCTTCTCACACCCTTTGCCGCAGAGTCCCTCTGCTCTCTATTTGTGACCCTTTACTATTTATGATTTAAACTATTCCTCTTTCTGATCTCATTCACTCATTTAATCTGTCTTGACATTTCTATGCAGATGACTTCTAGATTATTTTCTATTTGCCTCCTTCACAGTTTCTAATTGTCTCTCTGTTTTCCAATCTTGGGTTTGCATTTTTTCCACCTAAATCCCACTAAAAGGGAAGTCCTCTTCTTTCTTTCTACTACTCTACCTCCCCCTTTACCTCCACCTAGTCTTTCTTTCCCACGCTTTCCACTTCACTTTGCTGCCTCTGCTCGGAATATTGGTGTCATATTTGACTGTTTTTGCTCCTCTACTCACATTGCTACAACCTCCCATTCCTGTTGCTTTGATCTATATAATATTCATCACGCGTGCCATTTTCTTCCCTTCGAGGCCACTAAACTCCTTATCATGTCCTTCCTCTTTTCAATTCTTGATGATTGCTTCTATTTTCTCCTTGGCCTCCCAGCCTCTTCTCTCCGCCATTCGCTTTGTCTACAAATCTGCAATCCATCTCCTCTTTTCACTCGCTGCTCAATCTTCAAGTACGTCATCCCTTCTCTCCATCTACTTTCTTCTGTTTTACTCCCACCTTCCTTTTCACTTACTCTCCAACTATAGATATGTCCATGGTCTATCCTCTCTTATTTCTATGTATATCCCTCTTCGTCCACTTTGGTACCAATCCCAGAATCTTCTCGTTGTACTAAAGCATCTATCAACCCTCTTGTTTTTGTTCATTCTCCCTAAGCACTGGAACTCTTGTTACCTCTGTATTTGTTCACCTCTTCTCTCCATACAATTTGCACTTGTCTCAAATCACATCTCCTGTTTGCCTTATCCAATAATTGACTTTTCCTGCTTCATGGTACCAAATTTTAGTCTCTTTGTGTATCATTAACCTTATACAATATTTCAAATTACATACAATACAGGGCTTTATACATTCAAATAAATACATAATGCAATGAAACAATGTTAATAATTGCACTGATTAATCTTATAAAATGTAAAACATTATAAAGAGGAACTGGAAATTATTTGAGCAATCGTAAAACAAACCTGCAGTACCACTATTTGTAAATGTAGCAAGAACATCAGAGATATGATCACGAGAAATGATGCTACCCCATTGCCCCAAGGAGAGAGGACCATGATAGAAATATGGGTCTTACCCTGAATACAAGGACACCATCCATACAGACACTGTAAATTATGTAAACTAATAAAAAAGAGCAAGACAGTAGATATAGGCCTATTCAAGCAATCGTCACAAAGGAAGTTCAGAAATTGTAATAGCTATTTTGTATACATGATTATATGAAAGGGATAGTAAGGTTAAAGCCAGAAACATGAAACAGAGAAGTGGTTTAAAGAACAAGGTAGACGCTGCAGCTTTGGTTAAACAATTCATGGAGAAGGCACATCAATTTGAAGAGTACAGTTGGACTCTAATTCAATATTTGGAAGAACCAATGCTAATTTTATGAGACGAGAACAAGAGTGAATTTTTTAGCCAACATCAACAAGGACGTTCTGAATGACAATGTTGAACAGCTTAAATTGTCAAGACCACAAGGATGATAAATAGATCTGGTAGTACAGGATGCGTGATTAAATCTCAGAGAAGATGAGATGATGAATTGTAAAGCCAGAAAAGGATGAATGGGAAAAATGATTTTTATTTTCCCCAAAAACGTTATTGCAGGTAATTGTTTATATTCCAACAGTAGGATGATTAATCAACCTACTTTTGGCGTTGCACTGCACTCCTATGGAAATTTCTGCTTCCCCTGGTCCGTTTACACAATTAAAAATCCCAAGGGCATGAGTCTTCCTTGGGATTCTTTGTTCAACAAAGCAACTTGGTTGTAAAAACAACTTGGATGCGGGTCACAGCCTCCCAGGGCACCTGGTATACTCCCCTGCCAGGTTCTTTTCCACATTTAATGCAATTGCCTGGTGTACTTTCCTGCCAGGCTTTTCTCACATGGTTCACTTTACATACTTGCAAACTTGACTTTGCCTGGCATACTCTCCTGCCAGGTTTGTACAGTTCACTTTATAAACTTGCAAACTTGACTTTGCCTGGTATACTCTCCTGCCAGGACTTTCTTGTACAGTTCACTTTATAAACGTACAAACTTGACTTTGCCTGGTATACTCTCCTGCTAGGACTTTCTCTTACAGTTCACTTTATAAAATTGCAAACTTGACTTCTGTTATTATCCCTTTTAACATATTGGGTTTCAAATCCCTTTTCATTCACTTCACTGGTGGTGATCTGACTTTGACAGCGTTGCTGAAGCGCCTCAGTGTCCCAGCTTCCCTTTTTAGGACTCACTGATCCTTTATGGTGTTCTCCGGTCCTCTTGAGGTCAAGGTGAAGCAATGCTCCGGCGTCCAGTCTCTGCTTCACGGGCTCACCTGTTTTGCATAGCGGCATCCACTTTATTTTACATTTAAAACATATACTGTGCATCTCGGAACCCGGAGGCTTATGGGCGCACCTGTAAGAAGAACAAATAACATAGAGGTCATCTTAATGGAAGGAGGGTACATTTATATGAATAGATATCTTTCTCATTGCTTCCAGCAGAGAATTCCAAATCTTTGGGGCCGCTGCATAGAAGACACCCCGTTTTACTTGTGTGAGGGAACATCTGGGATCTGTTAGCTGTAGTGTATCATTTGATCTGAGCTTTCTTATGTTGGACTTCACCTGTAGGGCCTCGGACAGATATACGTGATCTATACGCATGATGCACTTGTGCACCAAAACCAGAACGCAAAATGTAACCCTCTGTTCTATTGGCAACCAGTGAAAAACATTTCTTGCTTTGGTAACATGGTCACACTTCCTCAGGCCAGTAATCACCCTGACTACACTGTTTTGTAAGACCTAAAGTCCTAAAGTCTTCCAAACTCTGATTAGTTTATCCCTACAAGGAGACTGCTACAATAGTCTATCTTAGACCCTATGATTGCTATTGCTATGATTTCACAGTTGGCTTGTGAGATGAACGGGTGTATTTGTGTGAGCAATTTTATATGGTATGCTGATGAGGACACCAAATAGCTCACTTGTACCTTCATGTTGAGATGTTGGTCCAGGACAATACCTAAGGTTTTGACCTTTGTTTTGGTCTCCGGAAGGTGCCCAGCGAGTGTGAAATATTTATAATTCTCCCTTAGGTATTCTATTCTATTTGGTGTTCCAACAAACATGAGTTCTGCCTTTTCCTTGTTTAATGCAAGCCCATTTCCTACCATCCATGCTTGAATAATATCATAGATCTCATTCATACTGGCAGTATCTTGCTCATAGTATCCTGATAGCGGGATGACACATTGCGGGGCGTCCGCATAGTTAGTAAATTCAACACTATTCCTGCCCAGCAGCAGGGATGTAATTTCACCAAAATGCTAGGGGTAGCGAAAGGGACATCACATGAACCTTGACCTCTGGTGACATCACAGGAAGTTATGTTATTTGACCCCACCCCACAGTGACATCATGGGAAGCAATAGAACATGAACTTTCACCCCTTTAATATGTCTAGCAATTATTGTATAGAATTCCAGAAAGACAAATTATTTGTTATTCCTATTCTTTCTTATTTAGGGTGACTGCTCAAGTGTTACACTTGTGGAACCCTCTGTTGTTTGTAAGAGGCTTCAACATACAAAATAGCATTTTTTAACTTTGTTTTTTTTTTAGGGGTAGCAGGGGAGATCAAAGGGGTAGCAAGGGAAACCTCAGGGGTCACAGTTGCGGACCCTGGCGACCCCCAAATGATGTCCCTGCCCAAAAGATCGAAGAGAGGGAAGGTAAAAATATTGTAAATGGAGGGTGATAAGCAGGCACCCTGAGGGATTCCAAAGAGCAAAGTACTAGGTGGAGCTTCTGCTGTATCAATACACACCCTTAATGTTCTATTGCTTAGAAAATATTGTACCCATGCAGAGGCAGCATCTGAAAATACGGCTACCGCCTTCAACCTGGCGACGAATAGATGATGGTCCACCAGGTCGAAGTCTACCGAGAGGTCTAGTAACATTAGAATCGGTTTTACCCTTATCTACTGTGCAAAGTAGGTTAGACTTCAAGTCCAGCAAGGCTGTCTCTGTCCCATGGCCTTGTCTAAAGGCAGATTTGTCTGTCGTGTAACACCTTGTGATTATTAGAAAAACTCTGAGATCTGAATGTACACCACCCGAGCTAAGATTATAAGCAAGAAGGGGAATTAGTGAGTGCATCAAAGGGAGACAAGCCAGGCTTTTTTAATAGCGGAGAGATCCACGTTGTTTTCAGATGATCTGGGACATGGCTTTCGCAAAACGAGGTATTGATAAATTTAGTCAGGGCTTCGAGAATAGAAGCGAAACACGCTTTAAAAGTCTCCGCCAGAGAAGAGTCTCCCTTGCAGCTAGTTGGTCTCAGCTTGTTAATAATTGCAGCTAGTTCTATCTGCATTATGGCAGTTGTAGTTGTTTTATCAGGCGCTTTCTCAATATGTGCTTTAAGAGGGACAGCTTCTCCTCTCTTAACCTCAGTATATTGTTTAATCTTGTCTAATCTGTTTAGCATAGCTTTTTGAATGTAGATGCACCATTCAGCATTCTTAGCTGGCAGGCTCTCCAGGGGTGGGCACAGCACTTCCAGTTCTTTTAAGATTTTAAACTATTCTCTAGATTTATGAATTCTATGATCCAGCATGTTTTGTTTTGCTTCAACCGTGGCCTTTTTAAAAGCTTTAGAGACTTCTTTAAAGGTATGCCTATCACTCTCCGATTTAGATTGTTTGCATTTATAGAAAAGTTTATTTTTCTTTGATTTGAGACTCAGTAATTCTGGTGTAAACCAGCTATTAGATTTTCTAAAAGGTAATAGTTTGGTTCTTTTGGGTGCCAAGGCATTTGCCGTTTTGTGTAGGGTACTCTGGATTTCTTCACTCATTTCATTGGCACTGTCTAACAGTTCACACTTTGTTACTAATGGCTGCAGCCATTTATTCATGGCTTCTGGCGCGAGTTTCCTGATATTCTGCATTAGTTTAAGCTGTTTAGTGATTTAATATATTTTATCTGCGCTTCATATATATTCAAGTGAATAAAGGAATGATCTGACCAGGGACACTGGCTTACCACTGGAACAGTCCTAGTTATGTTATGTGTAGCGATCCAATCTAGCACATTACCCTTGATATGTGTTGGATCTCTAACCAGCTGTAGAACACCAAGATTACCCAGGACTTTTTCAAGGTTTTTGGGTGCTAAATAATTTTTTACATTCTAACCACAAATTCATGTCTCCCATAATGACAGCTTTGGTGTTAGGTTTAAGAAAAGAGTAAACGGTTGCTCAAGTGTATTGAAAATCGTTCAGAGGATTCGGTGGTGTGTTCAATAGTATTATGTTCAAGGTATTTTACATGTTAGTTCTAACCTTGAGGGGCAGTATTTCACAACCACCAATACAATATATGTCCATTTTCCAAACATCTAGTGTGGATTTAAAGATGGCAGCTACACCCCCACTTTACCTTCTTCTCTATCCTGCCTGAAGATTTTGTATTCACTAGGGATTGCCAGTGATAGGGTGGGCCTGGCTGCTTTAAAGAGCCATGTCTCAGTAATGGCAAAGATGTCTAGATCCTGTTCAGTTATGTATGAAGAAATACCAGTATCATGCTTTAATAACTACCTTGTGTTAAGTAGCATGATTCTAAGCATTAAATTAGCATGTCCTTTGCAGCTCCCACTCTGCTGCGGAGCCCTTCTCCATGTTCCCTGTTCGGAGGCCCTTCTTGGTTCCTGTGGCCATCAGGAAGACTTTCCTTATCTTTCTGTTATGGTACCAAAGACCGCGAATCTGATCAAGCAGTCCTCCTTCTGGTGTCTCCCTGAGGCTCCAGGCTCCACGGTCTTCTCTGTGGCTCAGCAGTCCTTCAGTCAGCGCAGAGAGAGCAAAGATTCCCCAGAAAGCATCTCCTTCCTCCATGCGGTTTGGGGGTTTTAAATGTCCCAGCACCTATCATACGCTCGCAAACACTAGAGTGCCCTGGGCTTCTCGGCTTCACCGATCCTCATTGCTCTGTTCAGATTCCTCAGCCTAGTGTTTCTATATACATGGGAATAATAGGCAGTCTGTGGCATTCTGTTCACAGAATATTGAAAGATGTCATCAATAGTTTTAATGGGTAGTTGAAGGGAACTGGCCAGTGGAGTAACTTTGCTGAAAATGTTGGGGGGGACATAACATCTGAAGAAATAGTGCCCCAGCCAAATGAATGGGCACAAAATGGTGTGTGTGTGCCATGAAAGTTGGGGGGGGCAAACACCCCTGTCCCCCCCTGAAATTACACCCATGGGACTGGCACAGTATGCCAAAAAGGCATGAGCAATGGAGGGGTTTTCCCTAAACAGAAAGTGTGATATGTGTTTTCATGTGATGATGCCGGGTCAACACCCTGAGGGTCACCTCCTCCCATGTGGTCCTCCCTCATATAGCTACCCCCAGGGTCAGGATCAGGTAGTGGCTGTCGTCCCCTGGCCACATGAGGAGAGGCTACTCCTGGGAAAAGAGTGATGACATCATCAGATTAATCACAGGTGATAAATCTGCATTTACAATCACGCCCACAACTAGTGGCCTCCTGCCCAGAAATGATGGCAAAACTACTGCCAGGGATGGAAATCTTTAGTGTCTTAGATATTTCTAATGGGTTCTATTCACTACCACTAGCAACAGATTGAAGAGAATTGACTGCATTCACAGTGGAAGGGGTAATGTATGTGTGGAATGTATCACCTCAGGGGCTTAGAGATAGCCCCACTATTTTTCATGCAGCTTTGAGAAGTATTCTGCAGGAAATTGCATGTTCACATAATGTCATACAGTATGTAGATGGTGGGCTCATATGTAATGACACACCAAAGCAGCATGAGGGCCATCTAGAGGAAGTGTTAACAGCATTGCAGGGGGGTGGGAGGGCTGAGACTGAATGGGCACAAAACACAACTGTGTCAGTTGGAAGTGACGTTTTTTGAAATTACTATATCTAGCAATGGGAAAAGCATATGCAAAGACAAGCACATGCTATCATACAGTCTCTACCATACTTATTTTTACATTTATAGCAGCAGAAAAAAAAGCCCTGAGGAATCTAGGTGCTAGTTACAGTGGATATGGTGTTACAGTATGTTGTCAGGTGTTACAGGTACATCGCATAAGCAGCAATAAGTGTGCAAAGTCATAGTAGGTAGGTAACAATTATGATAAGTAGGTTATAGTTCGGTTGCATGAGCAGCACAAGGCTGAATACACATAATAGGTAGGTTACAAATATGTTGCAGCACAAGACTAAAAAGACATAAGCCCTCATTACAAGGTTGGCGGAATGGGTTTACCGGCACCGGTAATGGAATTACCGGGAATTACCGGGTCCGCCAAGGTTGGGATGGCCCGGTAAGTCCTCATTTGAGGAACCCGGGCCTGGTATGCGGTAAGGAGGCAACCATGCCGCTAAATGCGGCATGGTTACCTCCAACCTCGTAATGAGGGCCATAGGGCCTCATTCTAAGTTTGCAGGTCTGGAAACAAGGGTGCCAGTAAGCTCACCGGCACATTTGTTTGCGGATCGGCAAACTCGGAGTCTCTGACAGGTTGACCCTGCCGGGTGCAGCAGCCACGGTAGGCAGACTGGTCACGGAAGCACTAGCACTGTTGCTAACGGTGCCAGTGCTTCTGTGCCCCCACTCCCATAGAGTCCAATTTGCCGGCGCCTGACTTCCCGGGCTGCCAGACTTGTAATGAGCCGGTGGCTCCGGGAAGTCAGGCACCTGTAAAATATTACAGGTCCGGTGGTAAACCGCCGATAGTACCAACAGGGTTACTTCCGGACCCGTAATGAGGCCCAAAGGTAGGTTACGGTTCAGTTGCATAAGCAGCACAAGAATGAATAGACATAATAAGTAGGTTACACTTCTGTTGCAGCACAAGGCTAAAAAGTCATAGGTAGGTTACAATTCAGTTGCATATGCCCCCTGAGCCCATCAATTGCCTTGAGGGCAGGTTTTTCGAAATCATAGTACTTAGCAAATGGCCCGAAAAAGAGGTACCTCGACATCCAACTAAACTGGGTTGAGGGTCAGATTTCTCTCATAGGGCCTCCTTACAGCCCGTGTGGAATGGGTTAATGGGTTCCGCTAATGGATGATGACCCGTTAACACCATTCTGCACGATTACGAGGTCCGCTCGCGGCAAAACCAGGCGTCGTTACCGGGTCCCGCGAGGGGACCAGGGAGCTAACAACGGGCTGGTTATAATCGGCCCGTTGTTAGCTTCCTCTCCCATTCCCATTGAGCCCTATGGTGGCTAAAATGGGAATGGGGAAGGTCCGGGCCCGGGTTCCCTGAGGGAGGAATTACCGGGCCCTCCCAACTTGGAATGGCCCGGTAATTCCCCATTCAGGGAACCCAGTAAAGGAGCGCGGTTTGGCGGCAGCCATGGAGCTAATAGCTCCATGGCTACCACCAAACTCGTAATGAGGCCCATAGTGTGGGCTATTTTTAAACAGTTTATAAGTACTGTTTTTGTTTTGACTAATGTTTTTGAACCCATAGATAAGGCTGAGTTCAACCTATACTGCATATGTTGCGTATCAATTTTGTGTTTCTTTGCACTTCTTTTTCTCTTATGTTAAAATAATTGTGTTACATTATTTATATTCATACAAAAAAAAGATGTGCCTAACTAAATGTTTAATACATTTTGATATATAGAGAACAATGAAAAATGCTTCTAAATAGTTACATGTGTCTGTGAAAAAAATGTTTCTTCTGGATTCAGGCTTTCATCAGATAGGCGTCAAAGTCAGAGCATGCCCAAAACTTCCACACCACGGAAATAGTAGAAATTTAGTTTCTGATTAAAAATAACTTTCCTGTTGGGACAACTTTTTGTGTTATTATTTACAATGTTTCCCCATCCCCGATCAGAGTAGGGGATGGTCCGCAAGTACTAAGTATATGCAGGACAAGGCTGCAAAGTCAAAATAGCTCAGTTCAGTTGTATGAGCAGCACAAGGCTGAATAGACATAATATGTAGGTTACACATCTGTTGCAGCACAAAGCTAAAGAGTCACAGGTAGGTTACAATTCAGTTGCATACCCAGCACAAGGCTGCAAAGCCAAAATAGCTAGGTTACAGTTTAGTTGCATGAGCAGCAGAAGGCTAAATAGAAATAGTTGGTAGGTTACAGTTCGGTTGCATGAGCAGCACATAGCTAAGAAGTCATAATAGGTAGGTTATAGTTCAGGTTTATGAGCAACACAAGGCTCGAAAGGCATCATAGGTGGGTTACGGGGTAGGTCACGGGTACATTTCATTAACAGCACAAGGCTGCACAAGACATGGGGACCAATCTAGTCCGTGCCGTGAGGAACACAAGAACCCCACCTGCAGGGAACATATTGCACAGTTGGTGTAGAGTGACCCTTAAAGCAGGCATAGGGAGCAGTGAGCATTGTTACATGCTCTAGTAATCAAGGTGTCAAATAGACAGTGAGGGGGCCAGAAAAGGTGGTGCATACAGGCAAAGCCACACTCAACATGACGGGGGGCTGCATCAGTTGCATGAGTGTTGGTGGCAGGATGGTGTTAATTGCAGCCGTCGGGTCAGTAAAGCAAGTAGCGTGATCTGTTATGATTGTAAGGTTATGGAAAAGTTACAGGAGGGACATGAGAGTCCAGGGTCATGCCTGTCTGTCTATCGTTACAGTGTGTCAGAGTGGTGATTGGCTTGGCGATATACCTAGCTGGCTCAGATTGTGGTAGGTATAGTGGGTGTGCAGGATCACATCGATATCAAGGGCAGGGGCATAACTCACACGGGCAGGCCGCCAGCTAACCCATGTAGTAGGGTACTACCTATGCGTCACAGGGCGAATGTGAAAAGGATCAGTCGAGGAAGGAGATCCCGGAGAGAAGGAGGTAGCAAGTGAACCTGGTAAGTGCATGGAAGAGCAACGATGAGGTAAGCAGCCCGGTTGACTGGTGGGATGGAGGAGTGCAAGCTGTGAACATAGTGCAACTGCCGCAGGAGGCAGAGGATGCGATCAGACAAAATTAAGCTGGCATACGAGAGTCAGGGGGCTGAAACATATAGCAGGGCACAGAACGTGCAGTGAAAGTGAGAGAGAAGTGTTAAAAAATGTACCTTTTCTGTATAACAGAGGGCAAGAGGATGTGTGCTGCTGCGGCCGGGGATGTGCATTGATGTTTCTGGTAGATGTTACAGGGGGCAGAAATGACTTGAGCTCTGATGCGCTGTACGCAGCCGGGCAGGCCCAGACAGTATGAATACAGAATGTGAAAGCGAGGCCTCACAATCCTTCTGGCTTTTTGGGTTTCAAGCAGGAGGTGTCCGAAAAGTTACCACAGGGATAAATGGCTTGTGGCGGCCAAGCGTTCATTTCGACATCGATTTTTGGTCCTTCGATGTCAACTCTTCCTATCATTGCCCACTGACCACATTGCATTGCACAGAGCAACAGGTATATTGGGGTTTTCAAGGAATTTCAAACCCTTAGTTGCAGAAAGTACCAAGATACTATGGGCCTCATTACGAGTTGGACGGTATTCCTGCGGTAAATCTACTGGAATACCGCCCAATGGAATTACTGTTACCGCCACTTGGTCGGATTAAAAGTGGCAGTGGCAGAGTTAATCCCCATCTTTTGAGATTCCATTGGACTCTATCGGGAATTTGTGGCAGAATTACCACTGGCAGAATAACCTCTGCAGTAATTACCACCACGGTAATTCTGACGAATTGGCCGTTTTTCAGTAGAAAGTAGGAGGATTTACCTCCAGCATCATGCTGACGGTAAATCCCCCACTCCAGAGCCATACTCCTGGTATGGCGGTGCAGGAACCGTGGCATTAATTCCATTACCACCAATTTTTTTGCGCAGCGCCATACTTGTAACAAGCCCCTATATGAGATCAGAAAGGTTTGACTGGACTGAGGAGCACAGGGGGGCGCCCATATTGGTGAGCCCGAACCCTGACCTGCCATTCTATATTTGACCTGTGGTATCAGAAAACACACAGGCAGCTAATTTGACACAGATGTATGGAGATAACCACCAACTGGTGGCGTGTAGCTCACAGAATTACAAGACAACAGAGTTAAAATACTCACAATGTGAACGACAACTATGTACATTATAGTGGGCAATTAATACATTTCAGTACATTACCGTAGGTACTACATGCAATGTAAAAACAAACCATAAGCCATTACAAATGTTGTTCTCATCTCTAATATGTAGCAAGGCAACATGAGCAGACAGAGGATAGGGAAATGGATTGCACTACTCACAACTATTACACTACACTTTGAGGAAAAAACAACAGATTTATGCCAGTGGAAGCAATATTCCTTAACAAACTGCACGAATATAGAGTGTAGACCATAAATACATTACATGATATTTTCAGGGCATGTTCCCCAGAGAAAGACATCGAAGGGCCCACCTTTTATTGCAATGGTAGCTCAACATATATTGACAATAAATTACACGCTTCAGCAGCCACAGCATATAAACGATGGTCAGGGACAGTATGATTTGGAGGTGTTTGAGGGCAGGAGCACACAGTATGGAGAACTACAGTCTATCATGTTAGGGATCCCGGCCATGCACGGTATCCCACCGAAAGTAACTACCACACTGATGGTGGACTCGGACTATGTTTTAAAGGGGCTCACCATACATTTACAATGGTGGAGAGACCAACACTTTCGAGGAACAGATGGCTCAGTATTAGAATTTGTGGATGAATGGAAGTATATTGATGAGCTATTGGGAATGCAGCGCAGGATGTGGGTTGTGAAGAAAAAAGCACACACAAATAAAGAGAAATGGGCTGAGGGAAACAACTTCGATGACTCAGTGGCAAAGCAGGCAATTAGAGACTAGTGTCCCCTGCCTCCCACTTGGAACACACATCCAATTTTGCTTAGGAATGCCCTGTATTCTGATATTATTTTGCCTTGAGTGATTCTCTGCATCCTCTTGCTTAACCGCTACCGCCTCGAGTCGCTGCTCTAGGGTTTCCATTCGCTCTGCCATCACAGCTTGCTCATGGCCCTGTTCCACTGCCAAGTCCTCTAGCTCCGCTATCCGAGATTCAGCCCCAGTGGTGCACGTTTGCAGGTCCTCGACCGTTCCAGCAAGCTTGTCGATACTTCTTTGAATTTCTTGAGTGTGGTATTGTTTGAGCTCTACCAGCATTGCTTTAATATCCTCCTTCGTGGCCGGTATAACTGGGGGTTCACCTCCCAACTGCAGTGGTGAGGCCGGCACATGGATCTGATGGCTGACCTGTTGGGACTTCCTGACAGTCCACTCATGAGCTGACAGCATTTGTTTGATGATGCCCGATGTTGGTATTTTAGTTTTGCCACCACCAGAAGCCATAGCTTCCAGCAAGATGTAATAAGTCTCTGCTTCCCTGATGTTCCCACTGGGGCCCGCAGCTGGTCATACTTCCCACCAGTTCATTCCACTGCCAGGAGCTCTTTCAATAATTGAGGTTGCAATTCGGGCGGCTTCACAACCCAATCGCTTCCTAAACTCTCTCTGGTGGCACTATAGTCAGCAGGCGGGATTAGACCCCAAGTCCCCTCTCAGCATTCACAGACGAATGTTGTCGAGGTGGCACGCCGCCTCTAATACTCAGGACCTATTATGGGGGTATGCTGGCCACCGCCATATAGCCGACACAGATATAGGACCCCTCACTCATTCACAGGGAGCCAAAGTTGACAAGTAGCGGCAATGCAGCCTGCACGTGTTACCTCCTACTGGGCGTACTAGTCAACACCTCCGTGTGGAGCGTCAGCCTGCAGGGCCAAGCCCTCCCCGTAGCCTCCAGCACACAATGTCTCCCCATGTAGGAATTCTGCCTTCTCTTCCACTCTGAGGCCCCTGTGGTGTATGCCTTACGTCCCGCCACGCGGTGACGTAAGGCGCTCTGAATAAAAGCCCTGCCCCCGCTCCGCAAGGGCAGTTCCGGGCAGAGCGCAACATACACAGGTGTCTGTGTCCTTCTTCAGCTCCCACTGTGCAGCAGGGCCTTCCCTCCCCCAGCCCTGCCTTCTCTTCTTCCCGCCAACGCATCGGCCGCGAAGGAGAACACAACACTGGTAACGAGAGGACGGGATCGCGTGACACACGTGACGCCCACATAAGCAAGCCCTCGGTACAGGCAACATTTTTGGGAGCACGGTGGGAGGCCCATCCCCCACCAGAAAAAAAAATCTATTTTTCCCTCATCCGCCTCTATCAACCATCAGGAGCCTGCCTAACACTACTGAACTTTAATAAACCACTGATGGACACTACAAGAAGACACAGCGGAGGCCTTGTGTTGTCTCCTGCCACCCAATGCTGGTGCCAAGCTACCATCCTCCAAGCTGCCAAAACACATCAGAGGAGGGCCATCTACCGGATACTGAGGTGAGGGGGACTCAGCGCATGTCTGCCCAAATCGGCCATCACATCCACTCACAATGGCAGCTGGCCTGCCTACTCCTAGGCCCAGCACGCCTTCAAGAATTGCAGCCACCCTATCACCTACAACGGCACACGCGGTTGCAGGGAGGGACAACAATGGCGTTTGGTCCTTTTGACCCATACACTGATCCTTCGTCAGTTGGCCATCGGTGGCAGTTGTGGATATAAAAATTCGAGATGGCCATGGATTGTAAGGATGTCACCACGCCTAGGAAAATGAGGTTGCACCTCTTACTCAATGTGGGTGATGAAGTGCTGCGCATATTCAATTCACTTGTAATCGCAGATGGCAGATGGCACAGACGTCTACCAGCAATCCAAAGTAGCTCTCACAACCCACTTCATGCCTGAACTAACCCCAGACTATGAAACGTTCATTTTCTGCACCACCATCCACCTGGAAGACGAGACACTTGACGCATACCACACGAAGCTCAGGAAACTCGCACTCTCATGTGCATTTGACAACGTTGAAAAAGAAATCCGACTACAAATCATCAACGGAATACATTCGGAAAAACTGTGCAGGATGGTGTTAAGCGAGAAGGGCATCTCCCTAGCCAGGATACTATAATACGGATGCCAGAGGAAGCTATCGCATGCCAGGGCAGCACCCATGAGCACTACCCTGCAGAAACTTCAACCGGCATCGACGGCGGCGACGATAGCACAAATCACAAACCGTCAACAGCCGAGAGACGAGCCCGGCGGCACCAACACCACACCCCGGTGGCAGTCGAGAATTCCAGGATCCACTGAATGTGGGTGGTGCGGAGGAATACGCCACGGGAGACGAAATTGCCCAGCTCAAGGCACCACGTGCGGGGCATGTGGCCAGAAGGATCATTATGCAAGGGTCTGCAGATTGTTGGGTTCACCCCAACAACCCCAAACACATCAAGATAAGGGCGCCGTGAAAAAAAAGAAACAAATCAGCGCCCACCGTGTGGAAACTACCAATTCGTCGACCTATAAGGAAGGTGATGGCGGTGTGATGACTCACAAAAGGAAGCAGAAAATGCACAATGGAAAAAGGGGAGGAAGGTATACTTAGTATCAGCGCTCGACCACAGAGGCACAACACCCACAAAAAGACAGAGAAGACGGAGATGCCAAGTGACCATTCAAGGCCAAGAAACCCAGATGACGATAGACACTAGGGCATCAGTTAACATCATGCCCATGACCGTGTTCAGGAACCTGCGCCCCCCCACCAGTCCTAAAAAGGACAGACACACTGCTATTCGCCTATGCGTGTGACACCCCTCTACCGATTGTGGGGCGTTTTCGAACAACACTCAGCAGAGGCGACAGAACACTGCAATCCAAAATGTATGTCGTAAACGCAGACATCGAATGCTTACTAAGTGGAGACGCTGCGGAAGACCTGGGACTCATAAACTTCATCTGTGACGTAACAGATCAAACAGACATCACCACCCTCCTCGACAAATACCCAAGCCTCCTCAAAGGCATCGAATGGCTAAAAGGGAAAGCCATCAAACTCCACATCGATGAATCCGTACAACCTCGAGCAGTGCGCCACAGACGAACACCATTCCACATAAGAGCCCAAGTCGAGGAGGAGCTGCGGGCACTCGAGAAAGCGTGTGACAAAGAAACCAAAACAACCAGGAAAGGTGGTAATCTGCATTGACATGCACCTCCCCAATGCAGCAATCAGGCAAGAGCGACACATCACCTCCACACTCGATGAGATCATAACGGACCTCACTGTATAAAAATTCTTCTCCAAAGTTGACCTCAACACTGGATACCACCAACTGAAACTCCACCAGGACTCTAGATACATTACAACATTTTCCACGCACCTAGGCCTGCGCCGCTACAAACGACTCAGCTTCGGCATCTCATCAGCGGCCGAAGTCTTCCTGCAGGCCATCCAGGAGGTGATACTTGGCATCCCGGGGGTACTCAACGTCAGCGATGACATTCTCATACATGCCAGTGAGAGGAAAGAGCACATATGTCGCCTTGACATGCTACTCAGCAGGCTATTGAGTGCAGGCCTAATGATTCACAAAGACAAATGCAAATTCCAGAAGGAGGAGATCTTATTTTTCGGGTATGTGTTTAACAGTGCAGGAGTATCAGCTGACCCTCAAAAAGTGGCAGACATCCGGGCTGCCTCTCCCCCGACCACACCCACCGAGGTACGAAGTTTCCTAGGGATGGCAACATAATGTGAGAGATTCATCCCACACCTGGCTACCATGTCCGAGCCACTGAGAGAACTCACCAAGGCCAGCACAAAATGGGCCTGGAGCCCCACCTGCCAGGAAGCATTCGAACAAATCAAAGCATCTCTTTCGGCCGACACCACCATGGCATACAACGATCCCACACTATCGACCGAGCTATACGTCGACGATAGCCCTGTTGGCCTTGGGGCAATCCTAGTCCAAGTGGCTCACACTGGAGAATCGATGCCAATTGCCTAGCGTCCCGCTCCCTGACCCCGACGGAGCAACGGTACTCACACATAGAAAAGGAAGCTATCGCAGTACTGTGGGGATGTCGCCATTTTCACCTGTACCTGTATGGCCACAAATTCAAGGCTTACACGGACCACAAACCCCTCATCCCCATATTCACAGGCTCCTCATCACACCCTCCTGCCAGAATAGGGAAGTGGCTGCTACATCTACAGCAGTACGAATTCAATTTGGCATACCAACCGGGCAGCGGAAACTCAGCAGATTTCCTGTCCAGGCACCCTAGAGCAGCCACGCCAGGCGATGTACACGTGGCTGAAGAAACCGAGGAACACATCTGCCACGTCGTCTACGCAATGAAGCCCTAAGCGATTGGCATCTAAGACATCGTGGAGGCGACCCAAGCTGACCCATGTTGTGACCTGGTCAAAGACTCTGTCATCTCAGGCGAATGGAAATCCTTCCTTAGGAATGTACATAATCGCACAGCCGAGGCCGGCGAATTCCTTGCAGGAATGTTCACAGTAGGCAAGACCTGTATATCACGAGGAAGGACTGATACTAAGAAGGACTCGAATAGTCATCCCCCCAAGTCTACAGAACAGAATCATAGCGTTGGCGCACGTGGGCCACCAGGACAGAGTAAGGACCAAAGCCAGAATCAGACACCGCGTATGGTTCCCTCACATTGACGACAAAGTGGAACAACTTATCACAACATGACTCCCATGTCAGATCACGAGCGCACCGCCAGATCCTGAACCAATACAGGCAGCAGAGCGAGAGTCCTTGAGATGGGACGCCATTAGCATCGCCTTTTTGGCAAAATCCAAGTGGGCACGTACCTGTTAGTAGCCGTGGATGACCACTCGAGGTACCCAGAAGTTGAGATCGTATCATCCACAGCAGCAGAGATGGTGATACCGGCTCTTGAAAAGATGTTCGCCGCCCATGGCCTCCCGCGACGCATCCGGAGTGACAATGGGTCCCCCCTTCCAAGGGGAAGAACTCAAAAAATACCAAGCCGATCTCAACATTCAATACCACTACATCATGCCGAGATGGCCACAAGCTAGCGGAGATGTAGAGAGATTCATGCGCACCATCAATAAAGTACTACACCTATCCCGAGCAAACTCAAGCCCCTGGAGGGTGGACTTATACAGGTTCTTAAGAAACTACAGGGTGACACCCCACAGTACCACAGGGTTACCCCCAGCAGATGTTATGTATGGAACCATAATAAATTCATCCATCCCACACCACCCAAGCAGGGGTACAGACACCTACGATAATGAGAGCACCCACCAAAGAACAACTGTGGCGAACAAACGCATGAATATCAAAAGACACAACAGGAAGTCCAAACACCGGGTTGGCGATCACGTAATCATGGTGCGAAACCCGTCCAAATCAAAGATGGACATCCAGTATGACTGTGCCCCATGGACCATAACCCAAAGGCGTGGTACGATGATAACAGCCACAAGGGGCCAAAAACAGATCACCAGGAACGCCTAATGGTTCAAGAAGGTGCCACGACAACTGTGGACCGATGGAGACCAGCAACCCTCGGAAGAGAAAGATTTGCAAATCGAGGACGAGTACCATCATCTGGAGGGGGAAGCGGCCATGAACTGTGGAATGGACAAGCTGCCGAGCGAACCAGAGACCTACTCGAATAACGAAGGTGAGCCGCAACTAAATGAGAATCTGGGGACAGCCCCCAGAGGGGGGCGGTATGCTCTTAGAACTGCACCAAAACCTCCAGAAAGACTAAAAGACTTTGAGTGGTAGATCCACAACACATAGCGTTATTGGAACACACCGTTTTATTACAGTTTTGACACATACCATGTTGGTTAATGTTTTGTTTGGAAAAAAGGAGGAATGTAATGTACGCGGTGAAGTAAGGCGCTCTGAATAAAAGCCCCACCCCCGCTCAGTGAGGGCAGTTCCAGGCACAGCGCAACATACACATATGTCTGTGTACTTCTTCAGCTCGCGCTGCGCAGCAGGGCTTTCCCACACCCGGCCCTGCCTTCTCTTCTTCCCGCCGACGCATCGGCCGGGAAGGAGAACACAACAGACCCCACCTCATGCATAGCACAGACTGCACAGCGGGTGCTGAGGGAGGGGCCAGCGGAGTCCTTCTATCCATCTATTCGGGCCCCACAGAGGATTCCGCACAGTACCGGGGGGTTGGCGGCGCCAACCCCTCCACCGGATCTTCACCTCTAGACGGCAGCGGGCCGCTTCGGTCTTCCAGCCTCACGCGACCCCTCACTTTCAATCACCATTCATCTTACGGGCGAGCCACGCAGCTCGATCACACTGATGAGAAGCGGCCCCAGCCTCCACCCCCAGAGCCACTGCCCCCACAAGGGGGGAGCTCATCAGTACTGCCACTGTCTGGAGGCGCACAGGCTGTATAGGCTGATGAGACAGCAGAACGCCTCTCCCGTTGCTCAGAGTGTAAAGACTGGAGGGGGGTGTCTGTACTTCTGCTCTCTATATGGTAGAGGGGAGGCACAGAGGACCCCATCCAAGATTCTCTATTCGGTAGCTATGGTCGAGCAATCAAGGCCTAGCTTCTCAGGAGGTGATGCAGGCTGGTTCTTAAGTACAGTGTAGTCCCAAGCCCCCACAAAGGAATGTCCACACACTGTATTAGTTAAATCACAGTCTTTATATAATTAATATTCACAGTTATGTAAACTATCACAATAACTCACTTTGTGCTCAGAAAATCAATAATTGTAAATATATACAGTTCTAAAGTGGTACCACAATTATTATCAGATCTTATTAAAGTGCATCAACTATACTGTCAAAATGCCACACAGATAGATCGATAAAGAGGAAACCAGCAGTAGAGAGGGGAAGGAAAGCAAGATGGTTGAACAATTGGCAGAATACTGGCCTTTACCAACTAGGCACAATTCTGTGTGGAGATCCCCCCACCTGGGCAACCTGTAAAGCAAAGATGTTTCACAAGCCCAGTCCATATATTGTTCTACGAGTCTTATTTCCCTCTACAATAGTTCTACAGCCCCAATGTACCTGAAATTGTAGCGTTCATCGTCGGGGGAATCGATGGCCCTTTTTGAGTGCCCTCCCTTTAAGGCAGGAGTCACGGGTCGTCGAACGTCTGACGGAGAACAGGGTGAACTATGGCGGTGAAGTGGCAGCTTCGTTCCTAGCAGTGCTCGTCGATGACGGAGCGTTGGAGTCCTGCAAGGAAGAGGCGTGCGGGGCACCTCGGTGACGGTAGTTCTGGACCGCAAAGAGATGTTGAAGAACTGTGGCCCAACAAGGGTGTTGAGTCGTCGGCGTCTCTGTGGTCTTTAGGTGGCGGGAAACCCACCGGCGGATGCTCCTCAGCGCATCGACGGTCGGGCCTTCTCCAGTGGGATAAAGCGGGCAGCAATGCAGGCGAGAGCGTCCTTGGCTCAAACTAAGTTCTTAAACGGGAGCATGGCGGCTCCAGTCGGCGACAGCAGTCGTCGACAGTGGCGGACAACAGTCCGGGCGCTTCTCTTTGGGATTCCGCGGCAGTTCCCGTCCCTGGTCGGCAGCCTGTCGTAGGTCTGTCTACCAGGGAGCTTTGACAAAGATCAGCTGGTGCACGATGGCCCCTCGTAGCTCGGGAAGAGGGCGCCTTACCAGGTCCTCTCTGGGTCACTTCTTGGAGACACAGCCGCTTTCAGATTGTGAAGGAGAGCAACAGCGATTCTTCTCTTCCAGGAGGGCTTCAAGGTTAAGCTTCAGTTTCACTCCAGTTACTCTTCAGCTTCTGAACACAAATTCTAGCGGTGAGAGGCCCCCAGATATACTAGTTGCTCTCCCATTCATTCTGCTGGGTCACACTCAGGCAACCAATCGGTCAGAAGGGCATTCATGCAGGCAGGCATCCAATCAGGTGCACAGTGCATTCAGGCCATTCACTCCTCACCAGACACTCACAACAACTTATGTGTATTGGGAAAAGTACCCAGCCATTCAACACTCCACACCGCATTCATACTAGTTTCGGGCAGGGCTGACTCAGTCATTGTGTTAAACACCAGATACTAGACACCCACAACACAGAATGCGTATTCTTCACACACTCCATTCACCCAGGTCCCACCCACATGGTGTACCCACAACATACAGTCACTGGGAAGGCTCCAGCCAGTCTGGCCTGGACTTCACAACAACACCATATATGGAACTTCCACCTAACAGCCGGTCAGGGGGAAGGGACAGAGTCAGGGCTTCCCAGGACTTTGGGAAAACAAGGTAATAGGCAATAGAAAGCAAGAGGCCACAGGGGCCATCTTGTTTCATATCAGGAATCATCTGATTCCAATGGCAGGGCCTGGGTATCCCAAAATGGAGGATACTCAGGGCACCTGTCAAATTCAGCATGGAGCTGCCACCAGCCCATACCCTGCTCTGTGGGCCACACGCAGGTGCCCAAAAACATACACTAGGGGCATAGGGTTGTGCCCCCACCCATGGGTGCCATAAGGGTATCCCATGGGTCTGTACACCAAACCAAAAGAGAAAGCTGCACCGCCAGGAGCCCCACATGAACTCCTGCATGGAAAACACAACAGAACACACAATAGAAAGCAGTAAAGGACAAGGATACGGAGGCCCTGTCCCTCCGATGCATTTCCAGCATCACACAGAGGCCACAGCGACTCCCACAGGTAGCCATATGCAGAGGCCCAGCTTCAGGAGCCTCTCAGCTGGGTTAACACCAAAGCGGGTGAGTCCTGGGAAGCAGGGGTCTCTCATCCACCCCTCCCTTCCATTATGACACCAAAGAGGGGGGGTCTCACTACCAAACAAAGGGGTTTTTGGCCTTGGGAGCTCATGGCAGACTCTTCAGTTCTGTCTGTTGCTCAGCCTCGCCCTGTGTGTGCTGTTTTTAACACTTGTAGTTGTATTTATTTATTTTAAAGCGCTCACACAGCCCGCAGGCATCAAGGTGCTGTTACAGGAATTGTTTGTTTTGTATTTTGGTAATTGTTTTTTTCTCTTAGTTGCGTATTTATAACACGCTTAAACACCCAGAGGTTTCTAAGCGCTGACCCGGGGATCGAACCTGTGTTGCTTCCTGTCGTCTTGTTGCCAAGGCACGCACGTTGCCGCTGAGCTATCCTCCCGGGACTTGTTAAGTACATATGTATATGTAGAGGAAGATGGCCTTATTATGAAAGACATTGAGGCTATTAAATCACAAGCACGATTATATCATCATGATGTCACGCTAGACGGAAGTGGTACTTTGGTTTGGGGGGCATCGCTAACAGGTCTAATGGCGAAACTAGGTCATAAGCTAGCAGTGTTTATGTTTATTTTTTCGTTGCTTTTAAGTATCTATGTGTTTGAGGCCATGTTGAAATGTACTATGCACAGGGGAATCGAAGGTTGCAGAAATCCACAGGTATAGGCAGCGCTTGTAGAGGAAGGCTACGGAGAGAGAGAGACAAATAGGCATGTTACCAGCTCTAACATTGTGCTGTGCTTTCATTTCCTCTGAGGCCCTTTGCAAGGACAGACAGGTTACAGCTGAGCAAGGTCAAAGTGCTGTGAAATGTGTACACAACATGCCTCAGGGTTGTTTCTGCCCCTCCTAAGAAGTACATGGTGGCTGTGATCAACAACTGCTCGAAGCAGGCTCTCAAGGACAAAGGCTGACCCGCAACCAAGAAATCATTCTGCAATGAAATCCAAACTTTTCCCTTCTCTTCCTTACATTATATGGACGAAGAAATGTACAATGGGCAGAAAATGCGTGAGCCACTCAGTCTGTGTATAAGGGTGAGCCACGCCTAGGGTCAGGTAGAGCAGTCCTCCCTGGTGTTGGTTCCTGCTGTCATTACACGCTGTACCTTTCTACTTCTGGTCTCATGTGCCTTAGTGGGTGTCTGAGTGCACAATTACTGATGGGAAGCAGGACGAACCAATAACCAATAAGGACTCTAAACGTTTTTGGCTTAAGTGGAACGACATCCTCCAGGGCTGACTGTAGGGAAGCATGATACAAGTCAACATTTTATTATAAGGGTTTTTCGAAGAATGAGTCCTTTAATAGTGGGCTAGGCATGGGACCATAGCTAGTGGGTATCCTTGCTGATATTGCGCCATAAGATTGTGGTCGTATTGGTAGTAGAAGTCGCCTTGATTTTAATAGGCATAAGCAGATCAAGAAATATTGTGTGGTGATCTGACCATGGGCAAATAGAGGGATTAAAGGCTAGTATGACAACTTTGTTGGCAACTATCCAGTCAATAGTACAACTCCTATCATGCATGGGGCATTTGCATAGTTGAAAGAAGTGTAGCTCAGCGAGGGTGGTTATGCAATCTAGAGCATCCCTATTGTAAGGGTCTGAATATCCTAGATTAAACTCCCCCAAGATAATATTAGTGGATATATTGGTCAGGAAAAGCTCTGTTGCAAGCAGGAGGTTTTTAAATTCAGGCATAACATCAGGAGGATGGGTATGCATAAGAAATTGTATGTTACATTGGGATTCACCAAAAGTTTGATATGCAAACCAAACATTCATACCCAGAAGTAGGGTGAACATCCAACAAATGAATCTTAATGTCTTTGGAATAAATAATAGCAACTCCCCCTTCAACACTATCTGGTAGGTTGTTATGAATAATAAGGTGGGAGACTGGTACAGCTGAAGATCTGGAGGGGCCAGCAGCCAAGTGCAGCCATGTCTGCATTAGAAACATAATATAAATTCCAAATTCAAGAATAAGATCAGCCACCTCAGTAATGGGTTTCACAAGGGAGGATGTATTCAGAAGTGCACATTTTATGGAAGGGAAATTATATGGTTGTCTACCGGGATCAGAGGGAAAGTTTGATGAGAGTGGAAGACACAACTCAGTAATGAGCTGAAGGGGCTCAGTAATGTCAGTTGTAGAGCCAGCAGTAATATCTTGAGTAGTAACTGCTGATCAAGCTAGTGTAGTAATTGCAGATGGAGTACAAGGCGAAATAACCTTGTTGTCCTTGTCCTGCATTTTATTTTTCAAAGATGGGCACAGACTATCGGATATCATCAGGCTCAGGAAAGGGTTTGCAGCTAGCATCAGTGCTGGTGTGGCATCTGGTGTACTTAAAACTAATTGGCCCTCATTACAAGTCAGGCGTTAAGGGTTTAACAGCGGCGTCGGCGCCACTAACACTTAATGCCTGATTAAGAGGTCCCGGGTTTTAACGCCTGCTTTTTGCAGGCGTTAAAACCCATGCCGCAAAGTGACCTTGGTGCTAAGTACGGTGCCGCAATTTGCGGCACCGTACTTAGCGCCTTTCACCTTCAGACCTCAACGATCACACCAAGGTGGGATTTATGGTATCCAACTTGACATGGAATGCCTTAGCTTGGGCTGCCCCTCTAGTGACCAACAATAATCCTATCATCAGAGACTATGAGGGCTTTTTGACCTTACTGCGCCAGACTTTTGAACAACCTGAGATAATACATGTTGCTGCGGAAGAACTCTTGGATGTGCATCAAGGTTCCAGTGATTTGCTGACATATATCTGCACCTTTAAACGTTTGGCTTCAGAGGCTGGATGGCCAGAACGGGCCCAGTACACAATATTCCGTCGCGGTTTGAAAGAGGAGATAAAGGATGAACTGGCAAGGATAGCCCGCCCCACCACCCTGTCTGATTTATTCTCCATTGTTACTCAGATTGACTATCGCCTAAGTGAACGCAAGGCGGAAAGGAAGAAGCAAAAAGCCCCTGGCCCCTTTCTACCAAGTGCCCACTCATTGCCCTCCCTGCCTCACTCCAGTAACAAGGAAGAACCGATGCAAGTGGGGTCCGCTAGATCCCCCTTGACACTCGAAGAGAGAAGACGTCGGAGGGATGCTGGCCTCTGCATGTATTGTGGATCAGGCACCCACCTACTTCGGAACTGTCCAGAAGTCCCGCCTAGACAGTCGGGAAACGAACAACCTCGGAACTAAAGGGGACGAGTAACCGAGGTCAGAGCGCTAGTCCCTATGTCACTTTGACGGTAGCTTCACACCAAACCACGTTGGACTCTCGCCTCATGGCTGTTCCTATCCAGTTGGAAACTCTGACAGAAGTACTCACCACCATGGCTTTGCTGGATTGTGGTGCCGCTGGGGTATTTATGGATACCATGTGGGCACACCAACAAGGTCTCCCTCTGCTAAAACGGGAAGAGTTCCAGAAGGTAGAAGGAGTAGATGGTACCCCGCTTTCGTCGGGGCCTATTACCCATTCCACAGTATCCTTGAAGGTCCGCATTTTCCAGCATTCGGAACAGATACAATTCAACTTGATTCGAGCAGCCCATTTCCCAGTAATCCTTGGGATTCCCTGGCTGAGGAGGCATAATCCGCTGATCGATTGGGCGCAGAACACCATGGCCTTTACCTCCCCATACTGTAAACAGAATTGTTTATTTCATTCTTCAGAAGAATTGGTCCAAGTCCTTACTCCCCAACAAGAAGGAGTAAATGAGATTTGTAAGGTTCCCCCGGATTTGGCCGAATTCAAAGAAGTCTTCAAAGACAATCTTGTCTTAGATTTACCCCCACATAGGCCGGAAGACTGTGCCATCGAGCTGGTGCCAGATGCCCTGGTTCCGTTTAGCCGCATGTTTTCTTTGTCTCTACTGGAGAAGAGGACTCTTCGCAATTACTTGGACTCCCATCTGACCAATGGCCTCATTCGTCCCTCCAAATCTCCGGCTGGAGCCTCTCTATTCTTCATACCTAAGAGGGATTCCTTTGAGTTAAGGCCATGCATTGACTATCGGGGTTTGAACAAGGTCACGGTTCGGGACCGCTATCCAATGCCTTTGATAACAGACATATTGGAAGCTGTTCAGGGTTCTACCACCTTCTCTAAGTTAGACCTCCGGAGTGCCTACCACCTTCTCTGAATAAAGGATGGGGACGAATGGAAGACTGCTTTCCGGACTCCGTTTGGCCTTTTCGAGTATCGAGTGATGCCATTTGGCTTGGTTAACGCACCTGCCATATTCCAGCGTTTTATGGATCGCCTGTTTTCTGATCTGTTATACCTCAGTGTCATAGTATACCTGGATGACAAGTTTTTTCGAAGTCCACCTCTGAACATACATTACATCTCCAGACGGTCCTACATCGTTTACAGTCGCAACATCTATTAGTTAAACCCGAGAAGTGCCTCTTCAATATGTCTTCCGTTCCATATTTGGGATACATTCTTTCCCAGGAAGGCATCACCATGGACCCGAGGAAAGTATCTGCCATCCTGGACTGGCCCACACCCACCTCTCTGAAAGACGTTCAACGGTTCCTGGGTCTAGCCAACTTCTACAGGAAGTTCATCAGTCAATTTTCGCAGATTGTGCTGCCCATTACCTCTCTACTTAAAAAAGACGCCAAGCCTTTTCTCTGGTCGGAACCAGCTAATCAAGCTTTTATCGATCTCAAAAGAAGATTCTGCTCCGCTCCTATTCTATCTCAACCAGATCAAGACCAGCCTTTTATAGTCGAGGCCGACGCCTCTGCAAGCGCTTTAGGTGCGGTACTCCTTCAACTGAAGGATGGCAAAGAACATCCTGTAGCATATCTTTCCAAGACTCTTTCCACAAGTCAACAGAACTACTCTGTTATTGAAAAAGAACTTTTGGCTCTCAAGGGAGCCTGTGAAGAGTGGAGACACCTGCTACAAGGCGGAGCACATCCGTTTACATTATGTACTGACCATAAGAATCTGAAGATTCTCCGTAATATGGAATGCGTCAATTCAAGGCAGGCTCGCTGGGCGCATTTTTTCAGCCAGTATGACTTTACCATTACCTATATTCCTGGCACCCAAAACAGCTTGGCGGACGCCCTGTCTAGATGTCGGTCTGCAGACTACCACTCTCCCTCCGTTAGCCACCCTATGTTTCCCCGAAACAGAATCGTGGGGATAGTTTCCTCGTTTCTGCAAGAGATTAAGACAGTAACTAAACCTGATTTGGCAACCACCGTACCCGGTGACTTACGTTCTCAAATCCATTGGTCCGAGGGTCTTTTACTGGTGGGGCAGCGTTTGTACATCCCCTCTAAATCCTTACAACTTAAGGTTCTGGAATGGGGTCACAACCATGTAACTGCAGGGCACAGGGGAGTCCGAGTTACCTTAGAGCTAATTTCTCGATCTTTTTTTTGGCCTTCACTCTCCCATGATGTAAGGCAACACTGTAAAACGTGTGTGGTTTGCGCCCAGAATAAGAACTCCACCCACAAACCCTATTGGTTGCTTATGCAGCCGGACTTGCCAAGCCGGCCATGGTCCCAAATTTCCACTGACTTTATAGTAGACCTGCCCAAATCCCAGGGGTCGACTTGTCTCATGGTTACGATTGACACCTTCACCAAGTTGGCCCATTTTTCTGTACTGCGGGGAGTGCCGTCTGCCACCGAGATGGCCGAAGTTTTCCTCAGGGACATTTTTAGGCTCCACGGACTTCCTGACAAGATTATTTCTGACCGGGGTAGTCAGTATACATCTCGATTTTGGGGTGCCCTGTGTCAACGGTTAGGGATAGAGAAGGCTTTGTCATCAGGCTTCCATCCTCAGACCAACGGTCAGACAGAGCGGCTCAATGCCACTCTCGAGCAATACCTCAGGTGTTATGTCAATAATAATCAGGACAATTGGGTGAACCTTCTGCCCACCGCCGAATTTGCGTATAATAACGCTGTGCACTCGGCAACGGGACTTAGCCCTTTTTTCTGTTCTTATGGCTATCACCCTTGCAGTATTCTCCCAGTTTTTTCCTCCCCTACTAATATACCCACCATCGAATCCACCCTGGATCAAATAACTACAGCCCACACTACAGCTCAACGGAGTTCAGCTTCGGCTAGACGCAGGTATAAGGACCTATCTGATCGAGCTCGTTTACCCTGTCCTGACTGGAAGGAGGGCGATCGGGTCTGGTTATCTACTAGATACTTGCCTAGGTGGGTACATTCGACCAAACTAACCCCCCGATTTATAGGACCCTTCAAGATAATCAAGAGGATTAACCCAGTGGCTTTCAAATTGCAACTTCCCAAGTCCATGAATCGGGTGCACCCGGTCTTTCACTCCTCTCTTCTCTGCCCAGTTGATCCAGACACGCCGGTTAGTAAGACTACAGGGCTGTTGAGTAATCCCAAGTCTATACCTGAAGAATATGAGGTGTCTGCCATCTTAGATTCCAGATATCGTAAGGGCAGGTTGGAATACCTGGTGTCGTGGAAGAACTATCCCAGTTCAGAGGACTCCTGGGAGCCCAGGTCGTATGTACATGCGCCTAGGCTTGTCAGACGTTTTCACCGGACACATCCAGGGAAACCCGGAGGGTTCGGGTCTGGAGGGGGGTATACTGTCACGCACGGCGGTCGCTGGCAGCTGTGGAGACGCTGGCGGTGGAGCGGCCACTGATTTAGCCGTCACGCCGCCAGCGCCTTCCTCGGCAGCGGTCTAGTTTTCCAGCCCTTCCGACCTGCGACGTCCTTTTAACGAGCGCCAACCCGGAAGCCAGCGCGTTGCAACCTATTCGCGTTAGGCTTCCGGGTTGGTACGCTTCAGTCCTTTCCTCCGCGGCTGCCGCCGCTCCCTTTCCTTTTTCTCCCGTTTGCTTGCTGGCTTTCATTTTGCTCCTGGCTCGCCTCGCTCTGTTGGAGCTTTTTCTCCGCTCCACCTTGGCTCTCTCTCTCTTTCCTTTCTCCCCTGTTCCCCTGGTTCCTCTCCCCTCAGCTCATTCATTAGTCACCCCATCTTTGTACTGTTGTTTCTCCCCTGGAGCAGTCGCCATACACCACTTCCTGTGGATTTCCTTATCAGCTGGATCCTTCAAGTTACACAGTTCCACCTTGTATCCTGCTGCCATCTTCAACTAAGAAGGGGTTTTTTGCGCCTATCGGCTTTTTCCCCTTAACCGGTCTGCCCCGGTACGGAGGCCCCCTCGGCCCCGTGTTAGAGGGGCAGGGTGGCTTCCTCTCGAGGCAGACCTCATCCACACTCCAGAGAGGAGGCATTGAGATTAAAGAAATTCGGACTCACATCGGACGAGGAGACCACAGGTGAGCAGGAGGGTGTGAGGGGCACTCAGGGAAGAGGGGTGAAATTGACGGAATCCAGGAGTGAGCCTGACATAATCCTACTGCTTTTATCCTAGTCCTAATCCTCAATGCTCGTCTTTCTGCTCAGTTCTTCTACTTCACTCTAGTTTATAGTGCTTCCCTTGCTCCTTCCTCCTAGCCATTTGCATTCTCCTTCTTTCTGAGACTTCTACTTTTTCCTACTCCAAGTCCCTTATCCTTGTACTTATTCCTATTCCTTCTCCTTTGTCCTAGACATTGGTCTTCATTCTAATACTTCTTCATGCATGTCATTCTTTTTCTCAATGTCAGACCGTCTTTCGTCAAAGTCTTTCAGTCAGTCAATGGGCCTCATTACACGGTAGGCGGTAAGGGTTTACCGGTACCGGTAAGGGCACCGGTACCGGTAAACCCTTACCGCCTTACTACGAGTTCCCTTTGCGGGACCCGACCTTAACGGCTGGTTTTACCAGGGCTTTTACCAGCGCAGTAGGGTGCTGCAAAGGGACCTCGGTGCTAATTACGGTACCGCAATTTGCGGTACCGTAATTAGCTCCTTCCCCATTCCCATTATGCCCCATCGGGGCAAAAATGGGAATGGGGAATTGCCTTGGTGAATGGGGAATTACCGCCCCCGCTCACCTTGGAGTAGGGCGGTAATACCGCCATCCACCAAGGCGGACACAGTAAAATACCGGAGGCAACCATGGCGCTAATAGCGCCATGGTTACCGCCTACCGTGTAATGAGGCCCATGTCTCTCTCTTTCTCTTTCCCCTCTCTTTATCACTTCATGTATTTTTACGTCTTTTCTCCCGCCACACGTTCACCTTTGTGTGTTTCACTTTTGCTTTCTTTCACTCTCTCTTTCTTTTACTTTTACTGGAAAGTGTGGTGCTTGCTAGGGTGGAAATGGCAACAGAGAAGATGATTAAAGAATTAACTGCTTCATGGAGAGTTTGTAAGGAGGCTGGATGCTGAAAGCATAAAATGTAGCATAATCGGGGGGCCTTCTTACCCGAGGCCCCCCGAGACATGTGCCTCATGTTCTGTGGCGCAGAACAACATGAGTTTGTACGCACCAGTTACATGTGATTTGAACAAATGAAAAAAGAACGGATAAAATGTTAACAAAAAAAAATATTGAATTTGTTTTTTTTTAAATTGGGGGGCTCGCCCTCCAAACCCCACATTTTGCCATGCTTCCAACACCACCTGAATCCCCCACACCTTTTGACCCTTTACACCCACACCCGAATATATATTTTTCTATATTTTTTGTTATTATTTAATTCGTTATTTTGTTTCTGTTAAAATCACTGCATACGGTGGGGCGCTCGAGAGCCCGATCAAGATGGCTGCACCAATGAGAAACTCTGCATCTCAGAGTTAGGCCAAGCTACACGAGGGGCTGCTCTTTTGCAATGCGCTGCAGTAAAGATCTCTCTGAATATTATACAACATGCTGTGCTGCGGCTGCTATGAGATCGGATCGATTGGCCTCCCCAGCTCCGAAAACTCGGAAGTGGCATAGCGGGTCCAAAGTGACTGCTGAGCAAGGCGGCAGGACCACCGGGGGTGCACCTCTGGTGCGTGCCGCGAGAGTCACTGGAGGAGCAGCAGTCGGACCGCAGTGACACTTCAGTGAGGGTGATCCTCTACAGGACTCTTGCAACACGGCACACTCACTGCTCCTCTGAAAGGGTGCTGCAGTCCAGCCGGGGAACATAGAACTATGGCCCAGTGAGCCGTGACCACCACCAGATCTCTCAAGGTACGAGCGTGAGTGGGGCGACCTTCTGGGCATACAGAGCTGATAGAGGCCCAGGTGCAAAGCATATTGGGGAGTGGGCCAGATTCCATCTCTGGCCCACCACAGCGGGCAGTGGACATTAAGCAACGGGCCGCCCATCGAGGAGCCCCTGTAAGAGGGGGTCAATCAGAACCAGGAGGAGGTACCCAAGTGTACTGCACAGCCCACCCGTTGGTCAGTGCTTTGTGTTTTGTTGTGAGCTTGCATCCCTGTGGTCACCAGAGCTTGGGGCTGTCAGGTGGGAAGGTTTATGTGGGAACCCGCATTTGAATAAGCATGAAAAGAACAATGGTGTCAGGAAATTCAAGGAAAAACCTAACGTAGAAGGCAAAGACTTCATTGCCCCCGTTTCGGGCAACGCAGTCAGGAAAAGCCAACTTCCCAGGACCCTATCACGGCTGCTTTGGGACGAATAGAGCAGTCGATGTCACGATTGGAAGGTAAGCTTGACAGGCTAACTGAAAAAGTGGCCCAGCTAGAAACAAGAACCTCTAAATTGGAACAAAAGACATCTGAGCTGGATAAACAGTGTGCGCACACACAACCCTTGGTGCAGAAAATTAGCCATGAAGTGGAGTCTGTGGTACAGGGCAGCAAGATCGTAGATAACAGAATGGAATTTCTTGAGAATGCGCAGCGAGCGCTACAGCTTCGAATCATCGGCCTCCCAGCGGGACTAGAAAGTAGTGATCCGTTGGAATTTGTCTCCACTTGGCTCCCTGAGCTGCTTGACCTGGAGGTTGAGGAGGACCCTATAAACATAGACAAGTGCTACAGACTTAAAACATCCATATCTAAAGAGGTTCCAACACCAGGGGTGGGTCCCACGCCTATGGTACGGCTTAGGGACTCTCATGACAGAGACATGATCCTGAAAGCAGCAGTGAGAAAGAAATCTTTGGAAATAAAGGGTCACAGAATTCATCTTTTTACGGATCTTTCACCAGCCACGGAAACGAAAATAAGGTCCCTGAATGTCGTCAAGAAAGCCTTTCTGAAACGAGGAGTCAAGACAGGCCACCTTCGGCCTGCCAAGCTCAAGGTATCTTGGGAGGGGGAAGGACTATCTTTTTTTGGGAGGCAGAGGGAGTGGAAAAGCTCTTGAAGTCCATTCCTCCTGAGAGGCCTCCTGATGGCGATACAGGATGAGAGGTCTAAGGGACAGGGGGAAAGGTAGGCCCTACTATTTCTTCCTTTCGGGTTGCTTGTTCTAAATAACACACGTCTAGATAACATATCTGTCATGTTTTGGTAATCTCTTTCTTGAATGTGAGTCTTGCGGCAGCCCTGAGTACTCTATTTTGTGTAGTCGCTTAGAAGGCCTGGCCCCTCTCTATTTTACTCTATTATACCCTTGTGGACAGACCCTGGACAACACCTGCAGACAGCATAGGTCACATCTGTTGTAGCAAGTACCCCCACCCACTTAGCTGATGTGAACTCCCAAGGTTGTTGCCAAAGATGAACAAGAGAACTAATTTGACCGAGGCCTGTAACGTATACATTTTAAATAAATAAAATTCAATTGGAAAAAAATAAAATCACTGCATACCGTCCGCACCGCAGTACCAATGGCCTCCGCCTCACCCACAACTGGTCCGAGGGGAGCTCCTGACTCGCATTTTCGAGTAGAGTGGAGCCTGTTGCATTGTTTTTCTAAGCTGGCGGTGGGGGCAACGGGGTATGAGAAAACTGTGGAAGAACTGTATCCAGATAATTCCAGGCAGGTAAAGTGGGACCCTTCTCCCCGAATTCCAGGAACCTCTAATTCTACCACATCAGACCATCTCCTTACCCACTATAAGATGGCAACCACCATGGGATGGAGTCCTCCTTTTTTGTATCCTAGTGCTACCTTCCTCTTCCGGGTCACTGGGGACTCTTCCTATAAACAGGCCCACTCAAAAGAATTCCCATTGTCTCAACAGGTGAGTACTGTAGCTGTTTTTGTCTTGTTACTGAAACCTTCAAGCTGACTTTTGTATTTTTCTTTTACATAGGTTTTTTTTCTCTGACCACTCCAGCAGTTTTTCCCCTGGAGTCTGTGGAACTTTGGGTGTTAGCCTTTTTTTTCTCTCCTTTCCGGTCACATGGGCACAAGATGTCCAAGAAGGAAGAGTCTACATTCAACCCATCCTGGCAGAAAACCTGCATCCATCCTTCGTCCTCATCTAAGCATCAGAAGGCCATCAGGACCCTAATAAGAACAGCAATTGACCACGTTAGTTCTAACTAAATGCTTGTGTGAATGTTGATGCCCTCTATGCACTGGCATAGCTAGTAAACTGGGGCGGGCTCTCCTGCAAATGATCCCTATCAACCAGTAAATCCCCTCCTACACATGGTATGTATTATGTATGTTTTTTCTACTTTGGAGTGGTACAGTCCTGCCATTTAGCACTGTTGTAAATAGATTGTTATGGGTAGCACCATCATGTTGGACATCAGTAACAGTCAAGGGAAATGGTTTTATGGACTTCAGTAGTAGCTGTACATGCTGTAGGTTTTGTGATGGGCACTGAGATCTATAAGCAGTTAGCAAAAAAAAGATATCATCAATGTGGCCTAGAACTGGAATGGGAAAATGATGATCTTGCATAACATGAGTCAGTATGTCAAAATATTCCAAATCAGACCACACCCCCAACATCCACACTACAATTTCTTGGATGACATTTGTGGCTAAGCTGTCCAGGCCTGCATGGCATGAATTAGAATTTGTCAATGTGTTCCTTTCAATAATTCATAATTAGACAAATGTATTCTCTATTGATGTATGTATATTTGGAGTTTATCAACTTGAACCCAAGAGTGTGGCAGACTTGGTAGCACAAGCGCTGATGTTGAGGAAGAAAAGCATTGTGAGGTGTTTGAAAAATGAACATATCGTGCATAACTGATTTGTTAAATGGCCTTCTGGTAGTGGGACATGGAGCTCGGAGAAGCTGAAGCTCAAGATGTGGCATGGGCAGTAAGGTCGGATGTGTCCATTGAGGGCATAGACTTGCTGCACACAGCAGCAGTCTAAGTGACACCCACCAGACCCTGAACGAGGCAGAGTGACAATCCCAGCTCCATAGGCTCCATCCAACCTATAGGCTGTTTGTACATTCCATACAGGATTGATCAGAAGTGAGGGGCTAGGAAGGAGGTGCAACTGCATTAGAGCATGGTGCACGTGTTATCCCTGCTATTGCAGCAACAGTGCACCTATCCCCACTCCTGTACTGGACAGACGAATTACCCAATGTTGAGCCTCAAAACAGATATGCAAATTGTCACCCTTCAAATATAGTTAGCATAGGAAAGGACGACTACCATTTCACTTATTTTCATGATTGGCCTGGTCATTAATTTTTATTAATGTATATTGAGCCAACAATATACAGCATCCTGTAGCCCCTTCTGCATGTCTCTGTTTCCGCTGTTATGATACGATATGTCATTTATAATGCGCCTGTAAAGGAGTGTTTCTAGGCATGACAAGACAAGGGAGGGAAGACAGAGGGAGGACAATCTAAATAAACTTACTAGGCCTTGCGTCATTCAGATCGTGCAAGTGTGACAACGCAAAGTGCAGGGGTAAGGGAAATGGGGGAAGTGCCTGGGGAAGGACGAGGGGTAAGTGCAGCCAGGGCTGGGTGGCTCTGGGTAAGTGCAGGGAGGAATTTAGGGTCACAGTTACAGCCCCTTAGTGCACGGTGGGCCCGGAGGCAGTGCAGGGAAGACTGATCATGGAGGAGCCTGGTACGCAGTGAGATTCTGAGGGTAGCCAAGCAACCAGTCAGCGCAGCATACAGATTGGTCAGCAGGGGACAAGAAGAGAGAAAGCAGAGGAGAACAGGAAGGTCTTGAGCTGCTTCCAGAACTTCAGTTAGTCCGGCTCAAGGTTGACAGGGGCAGGGAGGTCATTCCAGGGAGGTCATTGCAGAGGAGAGAGTTCTACCCCCACTCTCTACCTAGCAAAGCGCCTGCCCCTCAGAATGTTTTAGGTAGCTGAACGAAGGGTTCAAGAAGGAAGGTATTTTGTAACAAAGAGTTGAATGTAGTGCAGGCCCCATAGGGCTTTGTGGGCAATGCAGAAGGTCTTGAACTTGATCCTTGCAGCCACCAGGAGCCAGTGGAGAGAGATTTCAGGGCTGAAGAGATACGGTCCCTTGCCTTGAGGCCAAGGACAAGTCTTGCAGTCCTGTTCTGGATTGGTTGCAGAGGACAAAGAGTTGAGGAAGGCTGATTGAGGAAGAGGCTGTTGCAGTAGTCCAGCCTAGAGGAAACCAGGGCTCTGGAGACAGTGAGCTTCAGGGGGAAGTGAGAAAAGGAAGAATACTTCTGAGGAGGTGCAGCTGGTAATGGGCCTTCTTGGCAAGGTCCATGATGTGAGTAGAGAGTGGAGTCGAAGATGACACGAAGGTTTTTTGCCTCACAAAAAGGTGAACGAGGAGGGCCCAAGGAGGGCGGAGAGTGAGAAAAGGGAAAGTGGGAATAGGAGTCCCAATGAAAATTATCTCTGTTTTATTGGCATTAAGGCAGAGATCGCAAGAGGCGCACCAATCCTGAATCACAGATAGACAGTCAGGAATGAGCAGGAGAAGAGAGGAGGCTGAGGGGAGCCTGAAAGAGAGCTGAGTGGCATCAGCATAACACTGAAAGCTAGAGGAGAAGGTAGAGATCAGGTGGGCCAAATGCACCAAGTAGACTTCGAAGAGACAGGGTGAGAGGTTAGAGCCCTGGGGCATACCAAATGTGGACAGAGAGGTAGTGGATAGAAAGGACCCAAGTTGGACCTGGGAGGGTCGGTCCTGGAGGAAGGAAGTCAAACACACCAAGGCCAGATCCGTCATGCCCAGGTTCTCACAGAGTCGATTGATAAGGATGGCTTGATTGACCAAGTCAAAAGCAGAGGAAAGGTCAAGGAGGATCAGGACAGAAGGAAGACTGGAATCAAGATTAGAGAGCAGATCTTCACAGCTGTTCAGGGGAGCAGTTACTGTGCCTCTGGATGCTATGAAGCCAGACTGATGGTCATGGAGACAACCAACAGATTCAGTGTGGAGAGTAATGGAGATGGCCAGCTATTCCAGGAGTTTGCCCAGGAAAAGAGTGATAGAGATTAGCCGATAGTTTGTCAGACTGGAAGGATTGGCTGAAGACTTTTTAAGGAGGGTGTACACAAGGGAGTGCTTGAGGAGAGAGGGGAAAGCTCCAGTGGTGAAAGAGTGATTGCAGAAATCGTCCAAGGCTGGAGCGAGGGTGTCAATGTCCTTGATGGTTCTGGAAGAACAGGGGAGCACCTGTTTGGGCGACACTTTCATGAATCAGACTTGAGTAGAAACATTGTCAGGTGTTGGCGGAGAGAAAGAGGAGAAAGTAGGAGGAGAGGGAGAGGCGGCCAGAGGGGCGCCGAGCGAGGTAGAGGACGAGGAGAGAGAGGATAGCTTGTCCCGAGTTTTAGTGGTGAAGTGAGAAGCAAGAGCCGTGCATAAGGCCTGGGAGGGAACAGGAGGCATGGAGACTGCAGAAGGATTGCCCAGCTCCTTGCAGATTTTAAAGAGTTTGGCCGTGTTGTTAGAGGATGCAGAGACGTGAGCTTGGACGTGGACTCTCTTCTTGGACAGAACAGATTCTGTATTGCCTTTTGAGCAGGTGGCCGGACAGTTGTCAGAGGATGCGCCTGAAGCCCTCTGCTTCCTCTCTGCCACCCTGCACTTGTGTTTCAGGATGGCGAGGTCAGAGTCATACCAAGATGTGCACTTGGAGGTAGGCTTCAGGTGGAATCTCATGACAGAGGCAAGGATGTCCAGAGCGTTGGAGCTAGAAAGATGCAGGTTCAAAGTGTGAGTCAGCCACAAGCGTAGGAGCAGCAGAGAAGGTAGCGGCAAAGGCATCCACTGACACACGCTTCATGGGCCAAATGACAGAGAAGGTAGGTGGCAGTGATGTGCTTTGCCTGAGGGACAGAGAGTTTCAAGTGAGAGGAAAGCAGAAAGTGATCAGTCCAAGAGAGGGGAGTGGTGAGAGGGTTAGAGAGGGGGATGTCTGAGGAGATGAGACCATCCAAGGTGTGACCGGCAGAGTATGTTGGACAGGAGGGTAGAATGGAAAGAAATAGTGTGTAGCATAGGTTGCGGAAGAGCCCAGAGGAGGGATTAGAAGCATCCAGCTGGATGTTGAGGTCTCAGAGGAGAAGAAATTGAGAGGCAGAGGCAAGGAGAGATGAGGAGCGGTCAGCCCACTGAGAGAGGAGGGGGGCAACTTGGCCAGGAGGCCTGTAGATGGTGGCCACAGTCAGAGAGAGGCCAGGAGAGATAGGAGGGTCACTAAATAAAGATAGTTAGGATTTAAATATAAGGTGCAAATAACTATTTAGATGGATATATTTTTAAAACTGTTATATTGTAGTTAGCTTTGCTCAAACCACACAGTGAATGCAGCCTGTGCTAAAAATAGACTACAGGCGGGCTGGAAGAGCACATGAGGTAACTCAGCAGCTGTTCCCTGTCCACCACAAGCCAATGGAGACTAAAAAGGATTCAATGCACGACATACAGAGTACTAGGAAAACAAGTTTTTTTTGGAGACCTACTAGACCAGATAAAATATAACAATATTGAGTGAAGTGTTGAGAGTATGGCGGGAAGGTGTGTTTTTGTATAAATGTTTATAACATAGAAAATGATGCTAAACAAGAGCTATAATGTATTCATGCAGAGGCAGCAGTATGTTAATTAGCTTGTAACATGGCCATGCAACACTGGAGACTGCAGCATCCCTTTTAAGGAAGAACAACAGTTTTGGATGAGCTCTGCCGGTATCCAGTGACCAGGTTAAACAGTATATAAAGGTGCCTGCTTGCCATTAGTCTGCAGGAGCCAACCACGGAATTCAGAATGCTGGTCGGAAGGGCAGAGCCTTCTGCCATTCCCCCCAATCCTCATATTTGTACCGATTAAAATTTGTTATCCTTGCAAAATAGACTCATGGCCTTAATTCCCTAGAGGGGTGCATGTACTCTGGTATGAGCGTGATCAGGGGTACCCCAATATATTTAAGGGGTGCCCCTGTAAATTGGGGTTCACTTTCAGTGGTGACGACCCGACGTGATACTTAGTTTCTTGCCCCCGAACTTTGTGAAGTCGCAGGCCAGCCAGCCATGCCCATCTGTAGTGATCATATTCCTAAATCAAAAAACCCATGTATCCTGAGCGACTTTAGTAGAAGCCATTTGAAAAGAAATCCTTTCTGCTCACTGAAGCAGGGCGTGGCTCCAGACAGACAGGCCAGCATGGGAACTTGGTAACGGAGCAAAAACTCAAGTGAACAATGCCCATGTGAGTATATTCTTGCAAGTGATACCAAAATGCGAATATGTATGTATGATATGGTGATGTGTATGTATGATATGGTGATGTGAACAAAATATTTGGTGATGTAAATAATACTACAGTGATGTGAATGATGCACAAGGCCTATGGAATAGACGGAATCGGACTTGGTGATGTATTATGGCATAGGACTTTTGGTGATGTAGTATGGAATAGGACTTCTGGTGATAAGGAATAATTAGGATAGATTGGATTGGCTTTCAGGTGATGTGTAAAGAAGTAGATTGGATAAGAGGGGGTTATGTATTGAAATTGTCACATATTTCTGTTTTTTTACTTTTTATAATGGAAAGGGAATCTCAGCATATAAAAGATTGAAATGAAAAGGATCCTCAGCATATAAACGACTGAGATTTAAGGGATACTCAGCATATAAAAGACTTAGATGAAAGGGATCCCCAGCTTATAAGGACTGTGAGGTCAAGGATCCTCAGCCATAACCGGTTGAGAAGGCATTATTCTTTTATGACGATAGAAGCAATAGGTGGTATTACAAAGGTAGTGGCTCAGTATAAGGAATGGGCCTGGAATTTAGTCCATTATTTTGTGTATATATTCTCTTGCTGTCTTTTGTGGTAAAAAAGGAAGGAAGGTGGACAAGTCGCGGTGAGTGTGTGTATGTGTGAAATCAAAGTGGAGAAAGTGTAAAGGGGTGGGGAAAAAGTAGGTTGATCTTTATTTTTGAAGCGCGTACAGCATATCAGTAGGGTCTAAGTGAAGCATTAGGGACGTGTGCAACATTATGGAGGAAGAAACTTCAATAAAACACATGCATAGGGTTCTGCCATTGTATTGTGACAGAATAAATAAACAATTGATAGTAGAAACAAAGGAAAGGGGGGCGTCCTGCTCCTGGCCAGAGCAGGGCTCCCATAACAGACACATGCTAGAAAAAATGTCCATCTTTGTAGCAGCAAAATATGAAGGGAACAAGTCCCAAAGAAGAGAAGAGATTCCAGATCTCTGGCAATTAGTTGAGGATATGGAAGTTCAGGAAGGTGAAAAAGAGATCCAGTGTAAGGGGAGATAACGCCTAAACCTGCAGTAGGGTATAAAACCCCAGTCTATAAGCCTGCAGTGGTAGAGATAGTGTTAACAGGATTAGCAACTACGGGGGGGGGTGGGGTCAAGAGCCTTTGCACCCCCATCCACAAGTGCTGATATGCCCGTAGCATTGGTGTACCCAGAGGGTTCACAAGTACACATAGACAACGAGTTAGGAGCATTGAAAGAAAGGTTGGCCAGGTTACAAGAACCTGAAGAAGTATCACCAGAAATAAGGTTACCGGTACAGAAAATAGAGGATTGAAAGACAGGAGATTTTTTGTTTAGATTCAACCCAGGGGCAATAAGAAATGTTTCTGTTGAAAAAGATGATATGCAGAGGGTATGGATGGTCCTGAGGCAAGAAGTAGAACAAACAAGGGAAAATGGAGGGGAAGATCAAGTTGGTAGAAATAATGAAGAGGCAGGGCAAGAAGGAGATCAAGGAGAGCAAGTGGCAAGAAACCCATCCCTGCCAGAAGAGGACATGAGGAGGGACAGACCAAGAAATAGACCAGATTTAATCATGGTAGTTCAAGATCAGAAGAATACTAAAGGGGTAGAAACAAAATAGATATGCAGATGCCTCTAATACATAAGGAAGTAGGGATAACGCAGTATGTGCTATGGCCTCAAATGGACAAAAATAATTTGACTAAAGCTCTCCCCCAGCCTATAGACAGAGCTAGTAAATGAATCTATGAATCTGAAAAACAAACAGCAGGGGTAGCCTTAGCACTAGGAGATTTTAATAGTTACTGGTCACCATAGCTGGGGACCAGGCTGGGGACATATGGGCAAGGGATGGGGTAAGTCTTGCAGATAATGAAAATGACGGAACAGCCTTTGATGAGGTAAGGGCAAGGGTATGGGCTGCCCTATGAAGGATGTACCCAGATACCTCTGATCTGACTTATATTCTTTAATACAATGCACAAAGGGTGATGATGAGGACCCAGTTAGGTTTATTCTTAAGTTACAGGAAATGTGGAGAGTTGAGACAGTACCATTTTTCGATTTTAATGTAAAGAGTGGACTACCAAAAGAGGTCCAGAAGGCACTAGATAAAATTGTGGGAATTGAAGCCAAAGGGTGGGCAGAGATACAAAGTATAATGGTCCATAATTGTAAGAGAATCAAGGAGCAGGACAGGGAGACATCCCAGAAGCGACAAACGGATGAGGCAAAACTAGTGGAAAAGTAACTAAATAAGGTTGTCGTCCAAACACTAGTGATGGCACTGGCTCAGGGGGAAAGGACAGGAAATACTCAACAAGGAACAAGTTACATACCTGTAACTGTTGTTCTCCAGCATGGGTCTGGCATGGATTCAAATGCTCATGAATATTCCCCGTCGTCAGGCTGGGAATCCTCGGTAAGAAACAATCAGTTTCAGTTTCGTTTCTGAACTGTCTTTCTCCTAATAACCAATCAAGGGTCTCTGGGCCATACTGCCCCCTGCCAATGACTGCCCTCTACATAAGCCCCTCCTCTGGCAGCCATCTTCAGATTTGGTAGCACGTAAAGTGGCAGTAGGACCAAGTGAAGAGCCGCAGAGGGGTATGAGGGAGGGTTCGCATGTGAATCCATGCCAGTCCCATGCTGGAGAAGAACAAGTTACTTCTTACCTTGTAACGTTCTTTCGATGGGATGTTCCTCCGACGTATTCCTTATCTTTGATAATTCGTCTCCAGCTTGCTGGCCTCGGAAATTTTTTCAGTAGAGGGCGCTGCGCGTCGACGTCTGCCGAGTCGATGTCCCTCGACGGCCACCGTATCGGCGCCGACGTCACCATGCCCATAAATAGCCGCGCGTGGCGTCCGTTGCTCAGTTCTGTTTTGTAGTATAAGAAAAGTCATGCCTGAATTGGTTATTGACCTTGAAGGAGTGTGAGCTGCAACCGCAAGGGAAGTATTACTGCGGCGATGGATGGGAGGGGCGATAAGGAATACGTTGGAGGAACATCCCATCGAAAGAACGTTACAAGGTAAGAAGTAACTTGTTCTTCGAAGGGATTGTGTCCTCCGACGTATTCCTTATCTTTGATAGACTCCCATAGCAGTGGCATGTAATTGGAGGTGGGAGTAAGAATGTCATGCACCCCTTAGGGATGAACCAAATGTAATACGGCTTTGCCAAATCTGGTCTCTTGACTAGTGGAGGAATCCAGGTTGTAAAATTTTGTGAATGTATGTGCGGACGACCATGTGGCAGCCGCACATATGTCTCTAACCGGTACCCCTCTTTGGAGGGCCGAAGAGGCTGCGATACCCCGGGTTGAATGAGCCCTAAGATTTTGGGGTGGCTCTTTCCCTGCCAGTTTGTAACATTCCAGAATGGCCAAGTTAATCCACCTGGAAATGGTTTGTTTTGTTATGGGTAATCCCAACTTGTGACCTGAGTATCCTACAAACAGTTGGTCTGCTTGTCTGATCCTAGCCATTCTGCTGATGTAAAAGCTTAGAGCTCGCCTTGGGTCCAGCCTATGTAGTCTTTCTTCCTCTTTCCCCGGATGGGGAGGAGGGTAGAACGAAGGTAAGGTAATTTTCTGAGTAATATGAAATTCAGAAACCACCTTTGGGAGGAAATTAGGCTTCACCTGTAGGACAACTTTGTCCTTGTGGAAAATTGTATGTGGGGGTTTACAGGAGAGAGCTTGTAGCTCGCTCACCCTCCTAGCAGATGTTAGCGCTACCAATAGGACAGTTTTAAGTGTGAGAAATCTCAGCAAACAAGAGTGAAGTGGTTCGAAAGGAGTGCCCATTAGGAAGTTTAAGACTAACTTTAAGTCCCATAAGGGAACCTGGAATGGTTTTGGAGGATAAACATTAGTCAATCCCTTGAGAAATTGTAACACTAGAGGTAGTTTCAAATAGGATGGTTCCTCCGCACTGCGCTTGAAGATAGAAAGCGCTGCGAGATAGCCTTTTACAGTGCCAACTTGAAGGCCTGAGTTTGCCAAGTAGAGTAGAAACGATAGCACCGTTGGTGTACCGCATTAAAAAGGGTCGATATTCTCTTCCCTACACCAGCTGCAAAACTTGTTCCAACGGCAGCGGTATAAAGACTTTGTTGCTGGTCTTCTGGCCGAAAGCAACACCTCCATGACGTTATCAGGGAGATCACAATCCTTGTACCTCAACCTTTTAGAAGGAAAGCGTGAAGGTTGAGGGTTCTGATGTCTGGATAGAGAACCTGACCTCCCTTCTGCGAGAGAAGACTCTCTTTGAGTGGAAGACGGATTGGAGGACAGATGGACATATCTAGAAGGTCCGGGTACCACGTTCTCCTGGCCCAGTCCGGGGCAATTAGGATCATGGTTTTCCGGAATCTTCTCAACCTCCTGATCATTTGAGGAATAACAGGGACTGGTGGAAACGCGTAAAGGAGTGGAAACTCCCAGTCCACTACGAACGCGTCTCCTAGAGCTCCTCTCGGGGGAAATTCCCTTGAACAGAACAGATCGCACTTCCTGTTGGTGCTTGTGGCGAACAGATCCACCTGAGGGGTTCCCCAAAGGGCGAAGATCTCTTGAAGGACTTCCTGAGCTAGCTCCCATTCGTGGGAGACTGTGCTCTGCCTGCTCAGAGCATCCGCTGTCAAATTCTTCTCTCCGGCTAGATGGACTGCCGATAGAGAGATTCCTTCCCGAATTGCACAAAACCAGAGCTGCATTGCCTCTCTGCACAGTGGTAGTGAACCTACGCCTCCTCTTTTGTTGAGGTATTGCATGGCCACCGTGTTGTCTGTCATTATCAGGACATTTCTCCCCTGTACTGATGGCAGGAAAGCTTTCAGCGCTAGTCTGATCGCTCTCAGCTCTAATAGGTTGATATGTAGTCTGGACTCCGATGGAGACCAACGACCGCTGATGGTCAAGTCGTTGGCATGGGCTCCCCACCCTGTGAGCGAGGCGTCTGTGACTACTGTTATCTCCGGCCATGGTTGCCAAAACAGTTCTCCTTTCAAGATGTTCTCTGAATAGGCCCACCACTGAAGGTCGTGGGCTACCTTGTCCGGAATCCGGAGGAGGTCTGACATTCTCCCTGAGAATTGTGACCACTGACTTCTCAGTGCCCACTGAAGAGATCTCATTCTCAGGCGAGCCTTTGGCACAAGGAAGATGCAGGATGCCATGAGGCCTAGCAACCTCAAAAAGTCGAAGGCTGGGAGACGTTGGGCATTTTGAAACTTGGTGACCATCTGTAGAATATTTTGAGCCCTCACCTCCGGTGGTGAGGCTTTTCCCAGGGAAGTGTCCAAGAGCGCTCCAATGAACTGGAGTCTCTGAGATGGTATCATCTGTGACTTCTTTAAATTGAGGGAGAAGCCCAGTCTGTGAAGGAAGAGGCAGACATAATCTAGCTGGGTCCGGGCCTGTTCCGAAGATACGGCCCTGATCAGCCAATAGTCCAGGTAGGGATAGACGAGGATCCCTTCCCTCCTTAGACTCGCAGCCACTACCGACATCAGCTTGGTGAAGACCCTCGGGGCGGAGGTCATCCCAAATGGCAGAACTCGAAATTGATAATGAGAGTTGCCAATTGCGAACCTCAGGTATTTCCTGTGCTTGAGATGGATTTGCACATGGAAATAAGCATCCTGAAGGTCCAGACATAACAGCCAGTCCTGGAGCTGGAGGGCCTGAAGGATCTGAGAGAGAGTTACCATCTTGAACTTGTCCTTCCTGAGGAACTTGTTCAATTCTCTTAAGTCCAGGATGGGTCTCAGTCCTCCGTCCTTCTTTGGTATGAGAAAGTAGGGGGAGTACCAGCCCTTGTTCCTGTCCGCTACAGGTACCGGTTCTATGGCACCTTTCTCTAGCAGGTGCATAATTTCCTGCAAGAGGAGCGGATCTGGAACTTTTCGGGAGCTGTTCCCCGGTGGATGACTCTGAGGGATGTGTAGAAAGGGTAGGCAGTAATCTTGGGCAACTGTCTCCAACGCCCAAGCATCTGACGTTATAGCCTGCCATTCTGTCAGATGGTGAGTTAACCTGCCCCAAACAGGTGTCTTGTGTGCAAAGGCCTCAGAGTGGTTTGGGGGCGGCTGATGCAGATGCCAAGGGTAAAGAGGCACCTGCCGCTGCTGCAGTCTTAGTACCTTTGACCCGTCCACTTCGGGTGGATCTTCTTTGGCCCCTTTGAGCCGGCTGTCCTCTGCCTTTTCCAAATGCGGAATAATAGCAAAAGGACTTTCCTATCCCAGAGGTTCCTGAGGGGCGAAAAGGAGTTTGGCGGATAGCAGCTCCTAAGGATTTTGCTGCTGCTTTAGAAGTCTGTACGTTTTCCAGACTGTCATCAGCCTTTTTCCCGAATAACGAAGAGCCGTCAAAGGGCATATTCAAAAGTCTGGCCTGTACATCTGGAGCAAAGCCAGACTTTCGTAACCACGCATGCCTGCGGATTGTTGTACTAGCCGCCATGGCCCTGCTGATACTGTCAGCGGAATCGATGCCAGTTTGAAGAGACTCGCACATGGCATCTTTGCCATCTTGAATGATGTTAAGGAAGGCTTCCTTCTCCTCTCCATCGGGTATGCAGTCAGCCGCTGATGAAGCACACTTCCATAATGTGTGACTGAACCTGGCGAGCGTACAGGTGGCGTTGATGGACTTCAACGCCATACTACAGGCAGAGAAGACTTTCTTTGCCATAGAGTCGTACCTCTTGTCATCCCTGTCCTGTGGGACAGTAGGGTAAGCAGTCCTACTGCTGGATGAAGTTGCCGCTTGAACCACCAGGCTCTCTGGGGTCGGGTGTTTTGACAGGTATTCAGGGTCAGCAGCCGCTACCCTATACTTTGTCGACAGTCTTTTATTGACTGCTGGGATGACTTCAGGAGTCTCCCAATTGGAAGCATTTTTTCTTTGTAGGGCTGCATGGAAGGGGAGCACCGGGTCCTCCTGTGGGCCTTTGTCCAATATATCCATTAGATCATCCTGTTGGAAAACAGGTGAAGGCGCAGACCAACCCATAAACTCAATCATTCTTGCCATCAGGGTTCTATATGGTGTTTCTGCATGTTCCTCTGGGTCTGGCTTTACAAATTCCACTTCTGGGGACGTGTCAAGTCTACTGGCCTCATGAAGTGAGTCCTGTAGTTCCTTCAGCCTCCTTTCTTCAGAGGTGAAATCCTCTGCAGCAGGCAGTGAGGATCTCTGTAAACTAAAAGTTTCTTGGTCAGAGTCTTCTCTTTCTTCATAAATTGAAGAAAGAGCAGGGTATTCTCTCTGAAATGGAGTAAAGCCCATCTCTAGGGCTGAAGGAGCCAAACTCGTCGTTATTGGACGAGAAAATGTCGACGTCGATGTAACCGGCCTCGAAGGCGCCGAAAATGGCGTCGAAAAAACTGGAAGCGGCCTCGAAGATTTCGAGAGGATCGGAATCCTACTCGAGGGCATTGACGACGGTCTCAGCGTCATGTCGGAAGCCCCTGAAAACACCATTGGCTGTGGAGCCTTCGACAACGGCGCCTATGGCGCCGACCCGTGCGTCGAGGGAATCTTCGACGACGGCGTCGAAGACGGTGCCTTCTTACCCGATGGCTCATGGCGCTCTCGGGTGGAATGTTTTGCCGGGTGCTGCGACTCGCGGCGTTTTGATTTTTTGGGTTTTTCACCCGGGGTGTCACCCTCAGCTGTCTTCGAGGGGGTCGAGGCCGCATTCTCGAAGACGCTTAACATTTTCTTTCGGAATTCCTCCCACTCGGTTTGAGAACTGTGTTTGGTGGGACAGGAAACTCTTTCTGGGGACACAGAAGACGACGAGGAAGGGGATCTTTGACGTCTCTTCTTTGAGTGTCTTGATCTCGACGAATGGTGGGAGCTACTTCGAGATCTAAAATGGGAATGTTTTCGACGACGTGGAGACGAATGCCTCGACTCAGCCGAAGAAACTTTCGAGGAGGTTTTGACTGACTTACCTCTCTCGAGCTTTCCCCTGCGCTCCTTCAAGGCTTTCGCCGTCATGGACATGCAGTCCTCACACTCCGAACAATGGTGATCGGCTTCCAAGCACCACAAGCAGATCCTGGGTGGATCCATTATCGACATTTTTTTACCGCAGTCTCGACATTTCTTGAAGCCTGGATCGCGGCGTCGTCCGTTCCGATGAAGATGCCATCGAGAACGAGTTGGTATATTCGAGTAGATATAGAAGGTTATTCTGACTGAACTGAGCAACGACGTTCCGAGGCCCCACGAAGCGCGGAAAAACGGAATTGAGCAACGGACGGTGCGCGCGACTATTTATGGGCATGGTGACGTCGGTGCCGATACGGTGGCCGTCGAGGGACATCGACTCGGCGGACGTCGACGCGCGGCACCCTCTACTGAAAACATTTCCGAGGCCAGCAAGCTGGAGACGAATTATCAAAGATAAGGAATACGTCGGAGGACACAATCCCTTCGAACAACAGTTACAGGTAAGTAACTTGTTCCTTCTCCAGCATGGGGTCTGGCATGGATTCACATGCTCATGAATACAAGAATGCATAGCAGTACACACATGCACAACCACGGGAGATGGCAAGGCTCAACGTTAAGCATTTCATCACTCAACACTAAGCATCTCTTACCTCCTCACCTGGCCCACCTTCAGGCGAACATGTTGCGCAGCACTGCCTGGCCGACTCTGGACTCCTCCCTGGAATCCCAGTCGACGCAGTAGAATCTCGTGAAGGTGTGCGTCGACCTCCACGTAGCAGCTCTGCAGATGTCCAGCAGGGGCATACCAGTGGTAGCAGCGACCGCTCTGGTTGAATGGGCTCTCGGACGGCCGGTTAACGGTCGGTTTGCCAACCGGTGACAGTGCATGATGCAGCCGGAGAGCCATCTGGAAATGGAAGCCTTCGAGAGGGCCTTCCCTTGGTTCACAGGTCCAAAGTTCACAAACAGCTGTGATGTCTTCCGAAATCTCTTTGTGCGGTCCACGTAGAACCTCAGCGCTCTAGCTACATCCAGCGAGTGCAAACAGCAAACAGGCCGTCCCAGGGGAATGAGAAGGCATCGCCCATGCTCCCCAGCTGGGGAAACCTGCTGGCGAACCTCCGACACTTGGTGTTCGTCGCTGTCACGAATAGGTCAATCTGGGGATTGCCCCATCGTTGGAATAGCAGATCAACTTGATCCTGGCGTAGCTCCCACTCATGGCACGAGCGCAGCTCCCTGCTGAGTGAGTCGGAAATGGTGTTCTTTATTTCTGCCAGGTGAAAGGGTACCAGAAACATCCCTTGGGCGACGGCCCAGTGCCACAGATCCTGCGCCTCCTTGGATAGGGCTGGGGATCTGGTACCTCCCTGCTTCTGGATGTAGAACATTGTGGTTGTGTTGTCGGTGAAGATCCTCACCACCTTGCCCTTCAGGGATGGAAGAAATGACCTGAGGGCCCAGAACACAGCCCGGAGCTCCAGTACGTTGATGTGGAGTGACCTCTCCTCCGGGAGCCAAAGGTCTCCTGCGTGGAGATCTCCGGTGTGCACCCCCCATCCCTCCAGGGAGGCGTCCGTCGTCACCGTCTCCTGATGCGCTGGGGTCTGGAAGTCCATACCTGCCGCCAGATGAGCGCGGGTGCCCCACCACCGGATCGCTTGCCGAAAGGTCTCGTTGAGCGAGATCCTGTCTTCAAAGCTGCCCGCCGCTTGCATCCAACGGGCGTCGAGGAACTCCTGCAGTGGCCGCATCCGCAGTCTGCACAGGCGCACTAGGAAGATGCACGAGGACATCATGCCAAGAAGGGACTTGATGGACCTCACCCTGGCCACGTCCATGGTCAACAGCCGCTGCAGTTTCCCCATGATGGCCTTCGTCCTTTCCTCCGACGCGAGGCCAGTCGCGCCACTGTGTCGAGCTTGGCTTCCCGAAACAGTGCGACCTGCAACGGAACCAGGTGGGATTTGACGAAGTTGATGGAGAATCCCAGGTCCGTGAGCAGTTGGACGGTCTTCACTGTGTGCCCGACGGTGAGATCTCTTGTCTTTGCCATCCTTGGACTACGAATCTGAGAAACTTTCAATGTCCTTTTAGAATGGGGATGTGAAAGTAAGCATCCTCCAAGTCCAGCGACGATAGGAAGTCGCCTTCCTCCAGCTGCCCCAGCACGTGCTGGAGGGTGACCATCTGGAACTTCTGGGCCTTGATGTACTTGTTTAAACAATGAAGGTCCAGGATGGGTCGCCAACCGCCGGTCTTCTTTCTTACGAGGAAGTATCGAGAGTACACTCCGGAGCCCCGGAGCCTCTTTTGGACAAGCTTGATGGCTCCTTTCTTCAGCATTGCCCTTACTTCCAGCAGCAGTTGTGGTACATGGTTTTCCTTCCTGGCCATGGGTGGAATGCGGGGGCACTTCTTTAAAAACTCGAGAGTGTGCCCGTGGGCCAGGGCATCCAGCACCCATCGGTCAGTGGAGATGGACTCCCACACGCTGACGAACTTCGCCAGCCGGCCTCCCACCGGGGTGCTCAGGTGGGGACCCGACGCCACAGCCGGTTCAGTCCTGCTTGGCAGCGGCCTTGCCGCATTGGCTCCTTTGCGACGACGACGAGATTCTCCTGACTTGCTGCGTCCTCTGTAGGCCTTCTGTGACGATGAGCGGGCCGCCTGGCGGTATGTCGAGGAGCCGCCACCGAATCCTTGGAGGCACCTTGCTTGCCTCTGGAGTTCCGAAAGGGCGGCCGTCGTTGCTGCAAAACCCACAAGGCCCGGGCCGTCTCTGTGTCGGCCTTGATGGCCTGCAGTGACTTGTCCACTGTCTTGCCAAACAGGTTATTCGCGTCGAAGGGCATGTCCAAAACTCTGGTTTGCCCGTCCTGGCGGAAATCGGTTGCCTTGAGCCAACCATGCCGTTGAAGACAAACACTGTTGCCCAATTGACGGAAACCGGTGTCAGCAATGTCCGTGGCCACTGTTATGGCATGGTCCGACGCCACCTCGCCCTCCTGCAGGATCTCCAGGGCCTCCGCCCTCTTGTCGTCCAGGAGAAAGTCCAGCAGAGGAGCTATCTTAAACCAAAGCTCCCTGTCGCAGCGGGCCACAATCGCTAGGGCGTTGGCCGCTTTAATCGTCGTCGCCGCTGACGAGATGACCCGTCGCCCCATGGCGTCCAGTTCCTTCCCCTCACTATCCGGGGGGGAGGTTGAAGTCGAAGCCGTAGCCCCTGCCGCCTTCTTCTTGGCTGCCGCCGAGACGACCGAATCCAGGGTTGGCTGCGCCCTAAGGCACAGAGGAATCCGGGATACGGTACTTCTTTTCGTACCGGTCTCTCTTGGCAGGGGTCGTGGACGGGTTCTTCAGGAGCAACAGCCCCTCGTCCCAGATGTCGTCAAGTAACGGGACCGAGAGGACCGTCTTCCTTTTGGCTTCATGCCATTGATAGAGGAAACCTTCCTTCTTCTGTTCTTCGGGGCAGAGCTCGAAGAGCTCGGATGCCCTGGCAATCATGGCATGAAAGGAGCCAATTTCGTTGGGTGGGGAGGCCCGAGGGGGTGGTGATGGAAGGCCCATCCCGTTGTCACCACCGTCGTCATCCGTCCCCCTCGTGGCCGTCTCTGTACCCGTGTCCTCCCTAGGATCAGGGGAAGGAGATGAAGGCTGTGAGGGCTGCGAAGGCTGGAAGGGCAGGGGGCAGTATGAACTCTCCTCCGCTTGTTTGGAGGGCTCCCCGACGGGTCAGGCTCTGCTGGATTATCCGTTGGTGGTAAGGACAACCTCGTCCTTATCTCCGTACATAAGGCCTGGATCACCATTAAGATGGCTCCCGAGTTGTCTCATGGCTCGGGTACCGGCTGTGACGGGCGTGTGGGGAGTGGAATCCTCCGCCTCCACGGGAACCTCGTCGGCACCGCCGTCGCTCTCTTCGTCCGCCTTCTTGGGATCCCTTCTATGGGACCGGACCTCCTCGAACTTCTTGTTGAGGATCTTCACGACTCCAGCCAGCTCCTCTTCAGAGGCTGTATCCGTGTCCGTGATGGCCACCGGCCCTCCCCCTCTTTTTCCACCGGGGTTCTCACGGGAGCCTTATTGATGGGCTGAAAAAAGGATTCCCTCCGCGGTGGCAGGGAAACTCTGGGCCCCGAGGTCGCCTCCACTGGGGCCTCCAAAGACAGTTCAGAAACGAAACTGAAACTGATTTTTTCTTTACCGAGGATTCCCAGCCTGACGACGGGGACTATTCATGAGCATGTGAATCCATGCCAGACCCCATGCTGGAGAAATTGGGAATGCCACAATTGCAGCACTATTGGGTGAAGGAGGACAGGGACAATGGGGTGGGAGGGGAAAGTACCCCAACCCACAGTGGCAGTATGAATGAGCACCAAGGGGAAGAGGAGAAATTCTAGGAGCAAGAGTAAGAGGCTTTGGGAAAATAGGGTTCCGAGGAGGAGGGAACATCACAGTGCTGATATTGCGGGAAATGGGTGCATTTAGCAAGAGAATGCAGGAACAGGCCTGGGATGAGATTTTATTATGGGTCATCACCTCCAGGGCAGGGATTCCAAGGGCCTCAAGGAGGGAGACAACATCAATTTGGCGAGGGGATCAAAATTAGTTCCCTTATGGGGCTGACAGGGAAGGGCAGCATGGGCAACAACTACAGCAGGGTGAGCGAACACAGTTTAAAAGAATGGCAGGGGAAACAGGCGCCCCATTCCAAGGAGCTACAATGACAGGGGCGGCCCTTTTTCATTCCTCAGGACAAATACATATTATGATTTGGACAGCCCACAGAAAGCACCAGCATGTCCAATTCTATTGATAACCGCACACCCTGAAGAGGAGCCCTTGGTGGAGGTGGAAATAGGAAACATGCAAATTATTTTTATGGTGGATTCAGGTGCAACTAAATCATGCATCATGGAGGGGAACTTTCCATTATCAGGCAAAACTATTTACATGCAGGGATTTTCTGGGGCTATTTCTACAGTTCCAAACACTGAGAAGCTAGATATAAAAGTGGCAAGGGAGGTAGTACGAACCCCCTTGATATATTCAGAGAGTTCCCCTGTGAAGTTGTTGGGTAGGGATCTGATCAGTACAATAAATATAACTATATCATTCACAGATTAAGGGGTAGTGTGTTCCACTCCAGGGATGTGTGTAACTCAAGCAATGGTAATAATCAATGCAATAGCAAGGGAGTCAGTAGTACATGGGGTTCCTGGGGTCCCAGGTATATATTCTTTTATGGTATTAAGGTATTAGTGAATGCAGTGCCTCAAATTGTGACAAAGTGTTGGCAAGTACCTACAGATTTTATTTTCCGACCCATGGTGCCACCCGAGATGGTGGCAGGGACAATATTGCCATTAGATTTACAAGGACTAGTAGTGTCAGAAAAAGAGTAGTCCTGATTGGAAAAGACCAGGACGGGTGCGAGTGGCGCACAATATTATGTATAGCTCCGACAGTGTAATTAAAGAAAATGACTGATGAGGAGTTATTTGAGGACAGTGAACAAAATGGGGAGATAATTTTGGGAATCTGCATCCCCTGTGCAGTATAGGGAGGTGCAGTGCCCTCTTATGGCAGTGGTGACCCAGTTGTTTTTATTTTTTGGGGAGGACATGCAATATGTGCCAGCACAATTATGGACTGTTAAACCACATGATGTTGGGTTACTGAGAGCTGTGACACCAGTACAGATTACATTGAAGTAAGGTGCTTAGCAGAAATCATCCAGTATGTGGATGATCGGTTGGTATGTAGTGAAAATGAACATCAGTGCAGGAGGGATTCTGTTGCATTATTGTAATTGCTGGCTCACAAAGGGTACAAGGCAGATAAAAAGAAGTTATAATACAGCTAACAGGAGGTACTATACTTGGGACAACTCATTTTTGTAATGGGGAAAAAATATTATCAGATAGGGTGACGGCAGTACGCACCGCCACTACGCCCAATACTGTGAAGGAAATGTAGCAGTTTTTTGGGCTTATATAATTATTGTAGGGCATGGATCCTTGTTAGGGAGAATTCTCTGTAAGGCTAATTTCCCAAACCTAGTGAGATTTTTGGGGTTTATTTTTTGCTCTCCTGCTAAGAGTGAGATTCTTTTGCTCCCACTCTTAGACATGATTTGAGGTGTTCCTTTAACTTTCCATGTGTTTGATGGGCTATGGGGTCTTTTACTCCATAGGGTCTCATGTGTTTTTTTTATGTGGGTTACACAGCACCCTCTGTGCCGTAACCCAGGGGTGTCGTAGCGACCCCCCAACATAGACTCCATACCCTGGGACTGACTACTGTCTCCCAGGGCATGTAAAGTCACCATTGGCTTTACTAGTCCCAAATTATGAACAGAAACCAGTACAAACCATCATATTGTGGACGTACTGGTCGGGGCAATTCGATTGCCCCGGGGTCTGTTGTTCGAGGGGGCACGTCTCCATCCCCCCTGATCGAGTTTTGGCTGGTGGCAGTGGATACTACTTTTTATATTCGACCGCGAATATATCTCTATGGGATTTTCCCATTGTTCGAGGCTACCAACTTTAATTATTTAATTCTTATAGCCTCGAACATACCTCCGGTTTATTTATTTAATATTAATTCACCGGTTGGTATTTTTTGCCAGAACTCGATTCTAAAATGGCGTTTGTGTTCTCTTCTGTGACTCCAACCCAAGTCGAGCCCTTTGTTCCACTTTTTGGCGGGCTTCTCCACAGAAGCCTCCAAAAGTGGTGCCACTCTGTCTGGGTACCACAGGGGGTGTGGGAGGGGGTTTAGGCACCCTGGACTGAGTTACCTTGGTAACTCAAGTCACACTCTTGTGTGATTGGCCCAAGTGGTGAGCTGGCCAGCTCACCACTTAGCATGTTTGATTGACAGCTAGGCTGAGTGAATGGGGGTGTGCTGCATAAAAGCAGGGCTTTGGGGACTGGAACTTCAGAAGTCACCACAGGACCTAAGAATCCGAGGAGGGAGAAGCTGAGCCGACCTGCAACGACGACACCACCGGTGGAGCCCTGCTGAACCGTCTCACCACTTTTCCCGACGACAGAGGAGATCTCCAGTCCGGAGAGTCTTCTTCCTTTGACTGGTGGGGATAACCAGTTTTGCCTTCTTTTCACCTTCCTGGAGCATCTCGTGGCCGCCTTGCCCGTGCCAAGCACCCCGACAACCGGAATACCACGGTTTACCACTACCGCGAAGAGAAGGGTAGTGCCTTTTAACCGGAGAACTCCGCGGCTGGTTTCTTCCCTGACAGTGCAACGACCTTCATTTTCCTCCACGGCGAGACCTCTTCTTTCTCTGGACGAAACACTGACTTGCACCTGCTGCCAGGAACAACTGCCCCCGCTGGAGCTTCCGTCACACTTAAGGTACTGTGTCCCGCCTGGCTTCCCTTGCGACAGATCGTTCGGGGTGACAGTAAAGCCTCGACTTTCTAACCTGGGCTGGCCTGGGGCAACCTAGCTAACGTTTCCTGACTTTAATTTCATCCTTTTTGTGCGAACTATCTACAAGGACTGTTTGGGCATAACCCCCTGGTTAACCTGGACCCCTTCTGCTTGCTCTCTCCAAGAGTGGGCCTTGCAATTGACTTCCTTGCTCTCCAGTAGAACTCTGCCTATCCTGCCTTACTGTGGTTCTTGAAAAAGTATTGAAACTTCTGTGCTTCTTTAACTCTGCCCTTTTCCCTCCCTTTCCTTACAACTTATTAGAGTGTCATCTTATGTTAAGCGCTCACCTCTGTCTGAAAATAAGTGGTGTTTCTCACTAAGACTTGTCTAATAAGTGAATATGGTTGTATATATATGATAGTGACTGTGTGTTGAATTTACCTACCTCGTTTTTGCTAGTGTAAATCACAAGTGTGTTTTTAAATAAATAATTATATACTTTTACACCAAAGCTCTGGTCAGTGTTTGTTTGTGCTACTGTGTCTCTGTACCTATTGTGTATACTCTGCATACTGCCTAACTCTTCTTGAGGGAAGTCTGACTGCTCAGCCACAGCAACCAAGTGAATCTGTGTGGTACAGACTGCTACCAAGTGGGTTTACTGCCAAACACCCGTAGTCTTAAATCTCTTGCAGTGGTCCCTAAGGGAACTGCACAGGTTTCTGCCTAAAAATCCTAGACTACACAGTCTGCACAAGGCCACTGTTACAAAGTCTCAGGGAAGGACAGAGGACTTAAAAGCACATTTGAATGGACTGACAAAAAGATTAGACAATTTGATGACTTGAGCTATTTGCACAGCCCCTGTTTTAGCAACTCCGGATTATATACAGGAGTTTTATTTATTTCCCCACTCTGATGAACGGCTCATGCATTGATGGAAGGAGACATATTATATGTTGATAGGTCATAAATAATTAACCAGGGGACGTGATGGAAGCACACACGGGCGGTAGTGGCGTGCGGTAAAGGAGGGGAGAAATAGTGACCAACCCTGTAGAATGCGAGACCACAGTTCCATACACATCATTACCCATATTACAACTGGACCATTATTATCTGGGGAACTGATCAGCCCCAGGTTTAAAGATCCATATGAGGTGGTGTTCTGTACTTCTCTTGCCGTCCGTATGAAGGAGTTAGATATTGGGTGCATCTCTCGGATGTCCGAAGGCCACCTGAGACAAGGCAACGTTTAGTAAGGGCATAGCCAAAGAAGAGATATTTTTGAGGATCCATGCCAGGGTGGTGTGCAGTGGCACACGCCTGCTTTTTTCTTTCTTTTTTCATTTTTCATTGTTTTTTTATTTTCTATCTTTTGTCAATTTTTTTTTGAAGGTCTAGATCCCGGTCGGCCATGGTGGAAAAAGGGTCTTTCTCTCTCTTCCTCTCCCTTTCTCTCTTTCCTCTCCTTCTCTCTCTCTCTCTCTCTCTCTCTCTTTCTTTCCTTCTCTCTCTTTATTCTCTCTCTCCTTCTTTCTCTCTCTTTCTCTTTCACCCTCTCTCTCTTCCTCTCTCTCTCCCCCTTACGCGCCCCTCTCTCTTTCTGTCTCCTTCCTTCTCTCTCTCTTTCCCTCTCTCTTCCTTTCTCTTCCTCTCTCTCTCTCTTTCTCTTTCTTTTTCTCTTTATTGATAACCTTTTTTCTCCTCTCCAGGTACAAGCAAAGATGGCTGACGGACCTCTCTGTTATATAGGGATAATGATAATAAAGATGTTATTTAGTCTAGAAATGTAATATTATTATGATATTTTGTATGACAATGGTTGTGGTTGTTGGGGTGGATGAATGTATGTCTGTTATATGAGGTGGCCATATAAAGAGGGGGTGGGGGGTGGACTGTTGGAAAATAATGCTAGTATAAATATGACTATGAAACAAAAAATCAATCACAAAATTTCTCACTTTTTGCCAGCCACCCCTACAAGTTTTCTTAGACGAATGAACAGGAAGTATGAATGACGTATGATTTACATAAGGGGTTGGGCTTTGATACTATTTCTGACATCCAGCATTTAGAAACATTGAATAGCTGGTACTCTGATATGCACATTGCAGGAAGGAAATTAATGAAAGCTGTTACGTGTGTGCACTTATCCCTCACGCATCAGGGGCTCCTAAGGTTTTAGTTCTACATTCAGTCCCAATTACAGAGGCACAATGCTTTGTACATCTTGCACTTTCGGGGATAAAGGGTACATTCCAGGCACACAGCGTGCAGTTGAGAAGCATTGATCTAGACCCAGTGTTATGCAATGGCAACACGAAATGCCGCCAGTGTCTACAAAGACCATATTTCTCCTTGGGAGGTTACTCAAATGACAATGACAAATGGCAGGGCACCACAGTGATGTGCCTGGCAGATGGGCTAATCAAGTACAGTGGAGAAGCAATATCCCAAATAGAGACTGTGTGCGCAAATATGGTCAAAACACATCACAAGGCTGACACGGATTGCAACAATGAAGAAGTCAGTGCGAATACATAGAGCCAAAAATCTTTGAACTTTGTTTTAAAAATGAAGGAACGGTTCCTGGTGGCGCACACAGTGCAACCACACTCTTGTGATCCCTAATATGACAAAAGGTACAGCAGCAGTGATGGATTACTATTGTGTTTGTGGCCAACAAGCCTACCTCCACCTCCTACCATCTTGGATTGGCAAGTGCTCCCTGGCCACCCTGCACTCAGTGCTACTAGTAATCCTGGAAGAAAACCTGAAGGGAGAAGAAATGCCTGTCTAGGTGCCAACAGCCACTCTAGCACCTAAAGAAGCAGAAAGAAGCTTGCAGATCACACAAGAATTTGGTATGCTGCCAGAAAAAGGACCATTTCAACAGCTTGGAAGAAAGAAGAGCTCAAATTGGCTCGAAAGACTGTTTCCGCGCTGCTCAGTATTGGCTTTTTAGCTCAGTAGAGACTTTCTTTTTAATCTTTTTTGGCTCCTGGGGTACAAGCAGTTGCTGCACTTTTATACCCCCGGAGGATGCTGAGAATGGGTCACTATCCCATGTCATCAAGGCGATGCACAATCTAGGTGTTCAAATGAAGAAAGAAGGTGGAGTTCAGAACACAGATTGGTTATTGCTTGCCTTTGATTGGGTCTTGTCATGGCTGGAGGCAGCAGTAAAAATTCTGGTTCCTGTGATCGTGTTCTTCTTGGTTCTCTTCTGCACGTGCCAATGGGGTCTCCGATGATGTGTTAATATAATCCCTAATAGTGCAAAGATGATGGTATCAAATGGGGGATCTAAAACACCTTGCCATACAATGAACAGCGAAACACAAAAACTAAAATTTCGGGGGTTGTAGATATGTGAGGTGGGGATGAGTTTGTTACTGTAGAAGTAACGAAAGAGTGGAATGTTGGGAAGAAGCCTAGTGATTTTCTTCATTCCCAAGCTCTTAAGAATTAGGCAAGACATCTTTTAACTGTTGTCTAAGCACTACAAGAGTCCAGGGGGGAGGAGGGTCACTAAATAAAGATAGTTAGGATTTAAATATAAGGTGCAAATAACTATTAAGATGGATATATTTGTAAAACTGTTAAATTGTAGTTAGCTTTTCTCAAAACGCAAAAATAGACAACAGGCAGGCTGGCAGAACACACAAGGTAACTCAGCAGCTGTTCCCAGTCCATCACAAGCCAATGGAGACTAAAAATGATTCAATGCACGACATACCGAGTACTAGGAAAACAACGTTTTTTGGAGAATTACTGGACCAGATAAAATATAACAATATTGAGTGAAGTGTTCAGAGTATGGCGGGAAGGTGTGTTTTTGTATAAATGTTTATAACATAGAAAATGATGCTAAACAAGAGCTAGAGTATTCCTGCAGAGGCAGTAGTACGTTAAGTCACTAGTAATCTGGCCATGCAACACTGGAGACTGCAGCATCCCTTTTAAGGAAGAACAACAGTTTTGGATGAGCTCTGCCGGTATCCAGTGACCAAGTTGAACAGTATATAAAGGCGCCTGCTTGCCATTAGTCTGCAAGAGCCAGCCACGGAAGACAGAATGCTGGTTGGAAGGGCAGAGTCCTCTGCCATTGCCCACAATGCTCATTTTTATTCAGATTAAAGTTTGTTATCTTTGCAAGATAGACTCATGGCCTTAATATCCCAGAGGGGTGCATGTACTCTGGTGTGAGCGTGATCAGGGGTACCCCAATATATTTAAGGGGTGCCCCTGTAAATTGGGGTTCACTTTCAGTGGTGACGACCCGACGTGATACTTAGTTTCTTGCTCCCGAACTTTGCGAAGCCCTAGACCAGCCAGGCACGCCCATCTGTAGTGATCAGATTCCTAAATCAAAAAACCCATGTATCCTGAGCGACTTTAGTAGAAGCCATATTAAAAGAAATCCTTTCTGCTCACTGAAGCAGGGCGTGGCTCCAGACAGGCCAGCATGGGAACTTGGTAACGGAGCAAAAACTCAAGTGAACAACGCCCATGTGAGTATATTTAAGGGGTGCCCCTGTAAGTACACTTTCAGTTAGTTCTGGGTTTCACAGAGGATCTTGTAGCCATCAGGGAGGAGACTGTCAAAACCTGTGACAGAGATGGCCGTGACCCAAGTCGCTGTGAGAGCGAGGACATCCAAGTCAAGTTATTCGAGGAGGTGGCAGATGTCAGAGCAGTGTTTGACAGCAGAGCGAGAGTTGACAGTAGCAATGTGGAGCAGGTTGCCACATTTGAAAGTCTTCCGGGATGGAGAACAGGCTAGAGGTACAACCTTGCAGAAGTGGTAGAGGGGCCCAGGAGTGGGCAGGGGGTGGCATAGTAGCCATAGACGAGTAGGGAGGTGCCAGAGAGGCAGCGGAGGCAGGAAGTGATGTAAGAGCCATAGAGGTTCTAGTTGGAGTGGTAGGAGAGGGATGGAAGTAGATAAGACGTGGGAGACGACTATCGAAGACGAAGAGATTGAGGTGAGGGCCCTGGACCAAGGTCGAGGACAACGTGGGGGTGAAACAACGAACCGGGAGAGCCCTGGAATCACAGAGAAAAAACACAAGGAAGCTGAGGAGGAGGAAACAACATCCCTGAGCTGTGGATAATATACGGCGCAGTCTCCAGCGAAACACACAGAAGCGTACAAAACCCTCAGAGGTACAGCCGGAGGCCAACTTCCTCCGTATCTCCTCCAGGGACTACAATTGGCAGGTATACAAAGAGGAGAGAGTGCATTCCACGACAGAAAGCGCTTGTGATAGGAGTGATTGCCATACTCCCCAGACGGCGGTATAGAGAAGGATCTGAGGGCCCGGGAAAGGGACAGGATACCTCGCGCCCTCGTACCCTTTCAAAAGGGTATGCAGGCAAAAAACGGTGGAGGTGGGGGGTCACCCTGCCGTGCGCGACCGCAGACGACTGCAGCGGCAGGTAAGGATCCTCTTCCCCATACACAATAGCCAGAACTCACCGTTCATAGGGGACACCAGCATTCCCCCCCTGGGGACTGAACAACCGCAAGGCACAGGGCGGGGAGCGCCCCAAGAGGAAGCACAAAGGGAATACTTAAGGAGGTTAAAGAGAGGCAATACCCCCTTCAGGTGACTACCTTGTTCACACAGCAGGTGGTTGGCCGGGGCGAGCAAAGAGGTACTTGCAGGGCACCTCCACCACCAGGTATCACCCGGGCAGTCGCCGGCCCAAGTGCTGCGTGCGTCTGGCACAGAGTGCCCCCAAAAAGAACGGCCACTTCAGTACCCAACTCTAACATAAGAAGGGCCAGGAATGCCCGGTCAGGGATGCACGGGCCGACCCCTGCAGCCCCAGATGGTGATAACACTGGTGTCGGCAATGGAGAGTGAGACCCAGATGCGGGGGAGGTGTGACGCCCCCTAGCTTTTTTATCCTATCCGAGCAGAGCACCTAAGAAAAGAGAATGCCTGCGAAAGAGCTAGTATCTCAGTCCCCCCAGAGCCGTCTGTGTCCGGCCACCTAAGAAGCAAAGCTGCCTGCATATTCATGCACTGGGTGGCCCCGCTCCAGAAATTCAAGTTTAACCCAACCTCCAGACCAGCAGTAGAACAGTCAGTCCTGGTGGATTCAACCATGGCAGACGACATGACGTAAATGAGGAAGGACATGGCAGCAATTCTGGAAGAAGTCAAGGGCTTCTGGTCCAACATTACCCATAGACTGGATGGTCTAGATAAAAAGGTGGGTGGTATGGATGAGGCCAACCAGTCCTCAGTATATGTCCTGGAAACCCAACTCGACATGCAGATCTCAGAACTAGAAAGAAGGGAGGAAGAATGTGCCCTGAAAAGTGATTATTTTTAGAATCGGGATCGTCGAAACAATCTCTGATTCTTTGGTATCCGCCAAAAAGAAGGAGAAACTCAATGAGGCATCATCCAGGCAAAACGAAATCATCAAAAAACCTTTCAACGATGAAAACATCACAGAACCAACCATTGATAGAGCCCACAGAGCGGGTGGTGGACCCGAGGCCCATGCTCTGTACTAGCGAGGTTCCATTACTAACCAGAGAAAAACAAAATCCTAGAAAAGTCCAGGGTGCTGGGTCGAATAGAATGGGGAGGATCCCAAGTCACCATCTACCAAGACTTACCTTCATTCACCCTGTCCATACAACACCTCTGTGCCCCCTTGTCGAAATGGCTCAATACAGAAGGCACCTGCTATAGATGGGGATTCCCCTTCTCCCTGAACTTTGAGTATGAGGGATATAAGTACAATTTGATAACGGAAGATGACATTGGAGGGGTATCACGGGAATTGATGGGAGAGTCACCACAGAACGAAACGTCCATGGAAGCAGGGGAGATACCGGGAAAGAACCCAAAGCCTGAAAGACCCAATGACAGACAACGAATTAGGGGATACCACAAGTTCAAGAAGTTAAATCCACCATCCCCAGCACAAGCCTGAAACGGGAAGAGAGGAACCTATTTGGGTCTCTGGAGGGGGACCATCCCCTACATAAAGCTGGATATTGAACAAACAATGTGAGGCGGCAAAGGGCAAAGACTGACGCCAAGAAACCTTGGCTAACAGGTATGGGAAACCCAACTATGGAGGAAAGGTTTCTCAGAACAGAGACGATAAACCATATGCAGGTGCGAGGAGGGCGGGAGGAGGTGTAGCGCACAAAGTAAAAATGTGTTAATATCAAGGGAGGGGCTCAATAGAATGATATTAAGGGAATAATTATGCCTGGAGAAGGAGGGAAAACTGATGGTCTGGACCAATGTTGGCGTATATCACATCAGAGGCTCAGACGCGACCAAAAGGGGTGGAGTGGGGAAAGTCGAATTTTTGTTGTTTGTGTGTGAGGGGTAATAATATTCAAGGTGTGACACAATACAGGGGACCAAGTAAACACCATGAAAAGCAATGGATGTGGTCATTCTGGTTTACAAACCCGCCTCCCCTGCACACTTTCAATGAGGCCAAAGTCTAAATGATGTTCAAGAATTTGAAGGATAAGTAGCTATTCAGTGGTACCCCTGGGGGTAATATCCAAAAAGATAACAACCTTCTATTTACTGGCAATTGTATCATACATATTTTATAAACATTTCAATCACATTGAATTTAAGGCTACAAGTGCCAAACAATTAAACTTGACCACTTTGGGATACATTTTCCATATACAATTATTTATTTGCACAAGTGATGTGAGTTGGCCCAACGTGTTTCGAGTTTCTATTACTGTTCATCAGGGGCATACATATGTTTTCACATACATTTCTAAAAAAGAGGAAACATTTTAAATTATTCACTGAAAAAATATCAAGAATACCAAAAACTTTTTTACAACTTGCAGAGTTATAATACCTCAAAAGATATACATTTCTTCAAATTCTCAGGTTCATGATAAGCTTGTCTTTAGACTCTCAGAGTTATGATAACTCCAAGCCTCTACATCTCGTCAAATACCCAAGTTCATCATTTTTGGTCACAAGTTATATAGCCGTTTTGAAAAGATCTATCCTTGATTATAATACGTTTTTAGAGCCCTAAGCTCAGAGTGTGGTAATCCCAGTTTACTTGATGGTGGAAAAAGTTTTTTTATGATTCTTACCCAAAAGGTAGAACAAAATATCCTAATTCATCTTCCAGTTTCCTACCTTAGGAAATCATTCTCTCTTTTACTTACTTCCCAGCCTAGATATCAAGGCTGAGCACTTCTCCCCCGCACCTATACCAATCTTAACATTAGATCTAATTACCTTACTCTTTTTGTAATTTTACAAATAACATTGTCCATAAAATAGGGTGTGCTTGGTGTAGAGTTCACTTTTTCTGTCATTCTGGTTTACATTCAGAAATCCACTGAGACAGCAATCTAATCTGAGGTTAAACAGAACCCCAAATGTCTGACCTGAACACCAGGATATCACTAGGCTCCCTGAACTTTAGAGGCCTTAACTCCCCAGTGAAAAGATCCCTAACAATCAGAGAATTTAACTGCCTGAAGCTCGACATTATGTTCTTGCAAGATACCCATTGGAAGAGGGGGAACTAGCCATGAAAGCAAGGGTTATTGAGAAAATATACCATGCTGCATGTGAATCCAAAAGGAGAGGGGTAGCTGTTGTTATTGCTAACAAGCTGGGCTTCACAGAGCTCTCTACCCTTAGAGACCAAGAGGGACGCTACATATTGGTTAAGGGGTGGATAAAGGGACAAAAAGTGTCCCTGGCCTCAATCTACTGCCCAAATGAGGGACAGGACGAGCATTGGGAGAAAGTGAAAAGGAAGAGACAAACATTTGTGGAGGGTTATCTGCTTATTGGGGGGGACATTAATATGGTCCTAGACCCAGCAACGGATAGGAAAGGAGCATTCCCGCCAAAGGGATCCAGCACACAACGAAAGATGGCTTGGCACTTTGGTCAAATAAGAAACTAACTGTGGGTGGTAGACGCTATGACCCAAGAGGGAAAAAACGCACCCATCGTTCACATTTCACTGAAAGGTCCAGGATACTTACTCAAGGAAAGACTATGTGCTGTTAGATTCTGGCCTGATATATAGAGTGTTGAAATCAACCACAGAACTGGTTCTGTGGTTGGACCATGATTTGGTCAGTGTGGAGCTAGGCAATTGGATTTCAGAGCAGAGAAAGGGGAGAGGGATGTGCAATTACCTGCTGTTGAAAGACAGAGGTGGACCAGGGCTTGCTGAAATCGATAAGAGTTCTTGCAGTTCAACAACAATTGGGATGTGGGGTTGACGATAATCTGGTAGGAATTAATCCGATTGGGAGCTAAAAAGAAGAGGGAAAGAGAGAAAGAGGAACTGGATCTGAGGGGTAAAATAGATGCGCTAAAACCTAAAGGGACACTTAAATCACAAATGACCCCAAAAAAGTTGGCAAAAGTACAGAGCACAGTTGAGGGACCTTCTCCTGCATCAGACTGAGAGGAAGCTTGCGTTCCTAAGCAAAAATATATAAGGAAGAGGGAATGTGCGGATAAAATACTAGCCTGGAAATTACAGGCTCAGAGAAATGCCAAGAGAATAGGGGCAATCCGCCAAGCAGGCTCAGAAAAAGTGTATGGAGACCAACATACAGCGGAGGAGTTCCGCAAATACTATGAGAGTACTTCAAAAAACAAGGGGTATGGGACCCAGATAGACAAATTCCTCAATGCTCTCTCGCTGCCCAGCATCCCGTCAGAAAAAGCAGCAATATTGGGCAGCCTATTCACGGCTGACAAAATAATCTCGTCAATAGTGAAGATGAAATCGGGAACATCCCCAGGAGAGGATGGCTTCACTAAAATACCGCTCTACCTTGGCACCCTTCCTGGCTAGACTGTTTAACCAGGCATTGGAAACAGGCATTCTTCCTGACTCCCTATTGGGGGCCTTGATAGTAGTACTCCCAAAGGAAGACCAGGACCCAACACAATGCCAATCATATAGACCAATCTCCCTGTTAAACACGGATGCAAAGATTTTTGCAAAGACGTTGGGTATCAGACTAGTTATGCCATCATTTGTCCATAGAGAGCAGGTTGGATTTATTACTGGTCGTCAGGGTGCCGACAATATTCGGAGAACAATTGATTTGATGTACCTGGCTCAAGATCAGAACTTGGAAGGCTCCATGGTCTCTATCGACTCTAAAAACGCTTTCGACATGGTGGAGTGGGGCTACATGAGGAAGGTACTTGAAAAAATGGGGTTCAGCGCCAACTTTTGTAGATGGATATCGCACCTATATAGGTGTCCAACGGCCAATTTTCTAGTCAATGGCACAATATCACAGTATTTTCACTTAACCAGAGGTACTAGACAGGGCTGTCCCTTCTCCCCACTCCTATACGAACTTACCATGGAACCTCTTGCGATTAGGAACAATTCTGACATCAGAAGGATACAGTGTGGTGAAGTTGAGTTTAAACTATCGCTGTTCGCAGATGACATTCTATGTTACCTATCGGATGTGCAACACTCCCTCCCAAGATTATTAGATCAAGTTGCCACCTTTGGGGCCTTCTCGGGCCTGAAAATTAACAACACAAGAGTCTAATGTAATAATGCCACTACAGCTAGAGCACTCACCCAAAATAGCCCAGAGATCATTAAGAGGAATAAGGCTTGAACATAAAGAAATTAAATATCTGAGGATATGTCTCCCTTGAGACCTGACCCGCCTGATTGAACTCAACTTCACCTCAGCCCTACCTAAAATGGACGCAGTCCTTACACGCTGGGCCCCTCTAACTCTCTCAGGTTATGGCAGGATGACCTCAATCAAAATATCGGTGCCCTCCCGCGCCTATTATACCTATTTGCAGCAATCCCCACACACTTCCGAGATCACTTTTTGGAAAACTCAACTCCATGACCTTCCAATGTATATGCCAAGGGAAAAGGCCCAGAGTCAAAAGAACCACCCTGACCCTCCCCAGAGACTTTGGAGGATTTGCATAATTACTGGAACACACAAGGGATGACATGGGCACATTCTGGTGCTACCTGGAGGATATGTACGCCCACCCCAAGAAAGTGAAAGATCTGCTGTGGTCCCCAAAATGGTCATTGTGGAAGAACAATGGTCGGAATGAAGGTCTCTCCTCGTGGCCATCCCCTCTGAGTTCATTATGGGTTCCCCCTATAGATCTCGGTAAAAAGGATTTCAAAAGTGCCCAAATGTGGTCTGACAGAGATCTGGAGAGGGAGGGGCAATTTTTTCAGGAGGGACAGTTTGAAGAAAATGAGACAGTGAGGGAGATGCTGGGGAAAGAGGCGACTACAGTGTTTGACTAGTTGCGGTTAAAGGGCATATATACAGACCCTATGATCTTACCTAAACTCTCCCACCCACTGAACGAGTCATTAACGAGGCCACCCATCTCCAGAAAAGGGATCATATCCAAGATGTACAGAGCTATGGTTACAGCAAACTTGGAAAAGAGACAACATTTTAAGCAATTCTGGGAGCCAGAGAACGGGAGGGAAATAGCCGAAGAGACCTGGGATCAGGTATATTGAATTATGTTTCATGGAAACCTGTTCATGGCGACAATGGAACATAACTTTAAAATGTTGGACGGTTGGCACTTAGCCCCACAGAAAATGTCAAAAATGTTTGCTGGGGTGTCCCCCCTCTGTCCCATGGAATGTGGAATGCTACGCACATCCTATCACATATGGTGGTCCTGTCCCAAAATCCAGGTGCACTGGGCAGAGGTCCTTAGTTGGATGAAGGAGGTGGTGGGCATAGCCTTGTCCCTGGATCCTCTGCAAATGCTACTTGGGTTCCTGAGGATGATAGGGAGGAAAGCTGGCTACCAAAAATGTGGGAAGCGATGCTAAGAGCGCCGCGGGTAGCGATAGCATAAAGATGGAGGAGTAGCTCTATCCCTTCAGAAATGGATTGGCTGAACACACTCTGGGACATTTCTATCTTGGAAAAACTCACAGCGAGGATAAATGATAAAATGGAAGCATTTCACATGGATTGGGGTATGTTTATATTGAAATGGGGCGGTAGCAGACCATGATTTGACAATAGGAACTGACCGGCACAGTCTTGTGAAAAAATGGAAGGTGAACCATACGTTTCAGGGGGAGGAGGTCTCTATGGGGGAAATCAATCAAAGGAAAATTAAAGAGCCTGAATGGGGCTTCAAGAATCCTTGTTCTACTTTCGTAACAAGTACAAATACGAAGAAGCAAATGCTGTAACCCTGTGTTCTGTAAGTTGGATTGCAAAGGTGGGGAGGGAGGAGGAATGTAACTGGAACATACAAAGTTGAACATATGTATGGCCTTACAACTGTTCCTTTTTTTTAATTAAAAAAACAGAATAAAAACAAAGTTTAAAAAAAAAAAAGAAAAGGGTTGCAGATCTTCTTGGTCCAGAAGAATGTCTCCCTTCGTCAGGACAATGAGCCACATTTTCCAACATAGAGACATTTTGCCTGTGAGAATAATTCCCTTCTCCAGGTCTCACTTCCTTTTGGTGAGAATAAATAAAGTTCCAGTTCACAAGGGCTGGGCAGAGTGACTCCCTTCCTACCAAGCCCTTCTCAGCTTTTTACAATTCACAGTTCAGTATTATCAGAGGGGGGAGAGTGCCTTCCCTTCCCCTTGCCTACTTTGCACTTCAAAGTTCCCAATTTACATGAGTTCCCAGTCTTATGAGTGCGGGTTACCGACTTGCGGATTCCTCTTGTCTTGGAGCATTATAAACCTAATTTACTCTCCTGCCAGGTACTGTGACTATGAAGATGATTGGGCTGGATCTTCATAAAAGGGTGCAGGTCCAACACACGTAGGATTCTTCTATCCTGGTATTGTAGATCTGGTTCACTATCCTGCCAGGTACTGTGACTATGAAGATGACTTGACTTAATCTTTACAGAAGGGTGCGGGTCCCAGACCCGTGGGATTCTCTTCTGTTGGTGCTGCAGTTCTTTTTGTTAGGAGTCTTAGCTCTTCCCCCAGGGGCTTCCCTTGTGCCCCAGTATTATAGCTCCAGCGTTTGCCAGGCCCTCTGTTACCCCTTCCAACCGCCCCGTTCTCCCGTCTGGGCCCAGTCAGTCTCAGGGTTCTCCATTCTGTTTCTGGCACCTCTAGGCTTCTCCGCTCTCCCAGCGTGCTGCTGCATCTCTGCAGTACTTACAGATCCTCAACGAGTGCACATTCTTGAAACTGCGCGGTCCCTCGCCTTGGCTTGCCTGGATGTTCGCTTTTCTGCTTTGCCAGATGGTCCTTCTGTGTCAGACCACGGAAAGCCTCTCCGCCTGCCCGTTAAGCTCTACTGTCCCTTAACGGGTTCTCCGCCAAACCAAGCGTTCCCCACACTCAGGGTTCCTCCAGGTATGGACTCTATCTCCTTCCTGGTTTCCCGCTACAGTTTTAACTGGCTTTTGCCCAATCAGCTCTCTAGACAGTTCATTCATGTTTTCGCAAGTGGTCTCTATGCTTCCGCATGGCTTTCTTGTCCCAGTACTGATCTTTAGATCTTCCAAAGAGCCCATTGGTCTCTCCCTCGTCTCAGTACTCGAGGGATACATGCTCCTTAAGAAGTCCACACTCTTCCTCGTCCTAGTACTTCCTATATTGGTGGTATAACAAAAACACATAGGGACACTAGGGAAGGTGTCGTAGGGGGTTGGTGAGGAAAGTGGGTTAATGTAAGCTGGCCCATGGGGCTAGTGCGTTCTCCCCAGGTTGTCACTAATCCTATAGGGTGCTTCCCTCCCCATGAGAACCACTCACTGAATACCACCCCAAGGGAGACTATTGGCCAGCAGCCTCTCCTCCCTTGCTTCATGGGCAGGGGCTCCCTCTAGAGAAGTGATGACATCCGGGGATTTGTCACAGTCCCCATTAGCTTGCGGACTAGCAATCCCCAAGATGTAGGAGTATTTAAGCGCATGGGGCAGCTTGCAACAAACTCAAGCAAGGTGCAGTGTTGCCCACAGTGAGACAATACCCCATGTCAAGGGAAGCAGATGAAGGGATCTATGACACCATTGTAGCATTATGACAACATGGCATAATACAGCCATCCCCATACAACACAGCTATGTGAAACATGTATAAATATGTATATGCTATACTATGCTATGGAAAGAAAACAGAGAAGATTACAAAGACACAGGAATCGGAATGCATCTTTAACTGTGCATGGCAAATAGTCACTAATCACTAACAATCAGCACTCTCTAGCTATGAGTGCTTTTAGCAAACCCAACCCTCACAGCTCCCCAGCACCCCAGCCCTCTCCCTCTAGCTCTCAGCCAGCCCCCAGCTCTGAGACTGCGAGACTGCCTCCCCTCTCTCTCAGCCAGCTCTGAGACAGCCTCCCTCCTGAACCTACTGAACAGAACAGCAATCTTCCTCTTATACAGAACGATGATTCATTAATTTTACAATTGCATGTGTAGAAAACATTCTATGGCTACGTAACCTATGTGCTTTCTATAGCTACGTGCGTGCATAATTTCAGCATAGCATAATCGTATACTGTACTAAAACACAGTGATATATTATTCTATTCTAAGAAGAACAAGCAAGCATATCGTGTAACATTCCTGTCTCTTCGCATCGAGACAGTCTAACTTGCAGAACGAAAACAAAGCAGAGCAGTCAAGGTTGTTTTATAACAGTCTGCCTAGAGTCACGTTGTTATGATAACATCGCTCACACTGTGTTCGGCTACTCTTTCGTGCTCAGCAAAACCTAATTCACAACAGACAAGAAACAGACCACATTCTAGTGCTTAGAAACACATAAAGGTGTGCTATAAAAAATAACAAGCTAAACATATCTTGATAGATTTCAGCAAATATCAATCTATAATCAAAACAAACTATAATGCTAAACATAGCTTATACTAAATGGATGCATGTATGAATGGATTAGCTCCCGCTAGCCTATCATAGAAAAATGCAGACTAACAAACGGCCTTTTAAGCGTTTACAATCCATCTCAGGATAGTAATACTAGACAGTAGTGTGGACATCAGGCAATGACATTACACAAGTAACATGACAGGTGTCAGTCAAAACATGGATAAGAACCAAGCAAGTAATGTAGCTAGCTACTCAGGCATACTAAGGCATACTAAGGCAATAAAGTGGTGCAATAGTGATACTGGGACAGTAATACCTTTGAAAAGCATAGTGACACTCTATTAGTAGTGTCCTGGTAAGACAAGGCAAACCTTTGGCAATCTACCATAATACATAGCTGGTAAGTGTGTCAGATCTCTGGAAACATGTACATAGCATAGAAACTAAGCAAGCTATAGTGCATTCTATATATAGGCAGCATCCTAAGTTGATGACTGCAAGCACTGCAATGGTGACAAAACGTGGTGCATTCCATTCTATTAACCTGAAAACATTGCTCTAAATGATGCATAGCAAGTCGTGTAAATAGCAAATAGCAGGATATATATGTATCATCCTGGTGCTCATAATGCAAACTATCAAGTATGTGTATTTTTAATGAAGCGTGTCTACTCAAAAAGAAAACAAAACATAGCTAATCACTGTATAGCATTGCAGGTGTATCATGTGATATGGACATGGGCAACAGTTTCTCTGATGTTGTACATTCTCTTGTACACAAGAGACATTCCTTAGTACTTCCACAGTCATTAGAAGATCAAGTATAACATGGGCATGGTTTCAGTGTCCAGCATGTGGACGTTCATCAGTGTCTATCAAGTAGCCTCACTGACATAGGCTATAGACGTAAGATCATGTGTGTCATCTCACCACATGTCTTCCTTTAATTCAAGTCTTCTGTTCCCTGTCCCCCTCTGCAACTCCTTGAAGCATCTTTGGGTGGAATAGAGTGAACAATTGTATCGTGGCACTCTGGCATAGAGTGGTCTCTGAACAATTCAGAAAATGTATATCTCAACAGACCCTCATGTTGATTCACAACAAGGGTCAATATTTCTCTCTCTCTCAATTAAAGCACCGGGGAACGTATTGGTACGTATTCTCCATCCCCTAACCCCCCCTCTACACATTCTCATAGGTGTAGAGGCAAAGGTAAAAATTCCAAATGTGTAGCATGGATCCATTTCTTTCTCTCCGTCTATGCGAACAGCTTGCATAACGGACTTGTGATCAAATTTTACATTTCCAAAACACAGCAGGGAAAAACATCTTTCAGTTTACAGGGATTTCTCAGAGGCAAATCTCTGTCAGCCTGGAAATCAGCCAGCAGGTTTGTCTGTGTACTTCTCAAAGTGGAGCGGTTATCTTGCTCGGACTTTAAGGCCTCAGCGGCATTCGACAGAACAGCTGCACTCAGCAACATCGCTTGGCACGGATGTTCAGTTGTCAGACCAGTGTGTATCCCGATCAGTCTGGGTCAGTCTGGATTAGTAGGTCAGTCTTGATCAGATGTATCGCAAAACCAAAAAGAAAAAATGCAGTATCAGGGATTGCATATCGTAAAGCTGTCTTCAACCAAGGCAAAGTTATTCATTCTGCATTGCTGCATAAACACTGCTCTTCACAATTCATGCAATGTGAAACCTGTTCCTGTCTCTGTCAGAGACAGCAATGCTAGAATCTCAGTGTCAAGCTATTCTAATTCTATGTGTACTAATTCAGGTACTGACAAAGGTCTGTCATAATTCAAGCTGATGACAAATCTGTGAAGCACCTTGCCTACACTTTCTCTGCATAATGCAACTGCTGTAGCTACTGCTCTAAGACATTCAGGTAGCACAAACCTAACATGACCCAATGCAAAGGAAGAATATCCCCATGGGCTATCTCTCCTATCATGTCCTTGGACTAGGACTGCTAAAGCACATCCATCTTTCACATATACAAACACAACACACATCTTCACATAATTTGAAATCTCCAAGATTGCAGCACAACACAAGGCTGTTTTCAGTGTGACAAAAGCATCCTGATTATGACAGTAAGCATCCCCTGGCAATGGTGATGCAACATGTATTCCCTCTGGAGCAATCCTCATACCCTCCTTTAACAAGATGTACCCTACATAGGCGTCCTCAGGTTGACAAGACTGGTACTCATTCAAATAAGCTTTCTCTCCTGCATTTGCAAGATCCTTCAGTAAACTAATTTTGCCATTCTGGCATACTTCACAACAGTCTGTTGCTGCTAGTAACAATGTGCAATATTGTGGCAACTCTAATCTATCAACCTGTACTCTAAACACTCTACTGTAAATGCTAGTACTGGCAGTGTATCCTCGTGGCATTCTAGCAAAGTTCAATGCATCAATCACAGCAAAACATGTTCCCTGTGTAGAAATCATGGTCAATTTGTCCTCTAAATAAATTGCAAGACGGTCGGGCAAAGCATTGTCACCCAAACTATAAGCTGGCAAAATGGTGCTATTACAATTGCTGTCATGTATTGTCTCAATTTCACCCTCCCCACCAATCAGAGCACAATGCTAAGTACTGTGTAGAAGCATTTATCTGCAAGGATACTGTTAAGTATACACCATCAGAACTGCACTGAATCATTGTGTACAATTCTCTCATCACATTCACTCCCAATAGGTTCTCTCCATAATGGGATGTCTGCAAGTGGCATTTCTCTGTAAAGGGACTAAAAGTAATGGGTACTAGCTATGACAAAGGGCATATTTCTGGTGTACATGCAAACCCTACAGAAACATGTGGTTGCCCTGACAAGGCAATATCTGGAACCATTGTGCTGTCAATGGAACATTCTTGTGACATAGTATCTATCACACCTCAGTCTACTCTAGGTAACTTCTTCTCCTGGGTCACCCCTATCTCCTCATTCTCTTGCACTGCCTGGTGCACTGATTCTGGGACCACATCCCAGTTCTCTAACATAGTTCTCAGTCTATCCTGTATTGCTCTCAGTCCACTAAGGTATGGACTCATTATTTCATTTTCTAACCCTGTGGGTATTTTCTCCACAAACAAATCTTCACAATATATGTGAGTTTCCAAACAAACTTCAGGCATCTTTAAACAAAACGTTTCTCTAGCCTGGCAAATATGTACGCACATTTCAAAACAAAACAAACCTATTTCAAACAAATTTGGAGCAGGTTCACCTAATTCCAAAGAGAGTCAACATGATTTCCAATCAACTCCAACTCCGATTTCTGTGCCTGGTAATCTTCACCCAAAAAATGCAGTTCAAACCCTCGCCGGAGACGATCTTGGCCAACAAGTGGATCAGAAGTAACAGCTGCTGAAAGGACTCTTACTTCTACTTGGCAAGCAGAGATCCTCTGTCCCAAACACCGTCCTCGATCATCATTGGGAGGGCCCCGGTGCTGGCGCCATTTTGTGAAACCTAAATATGTATATGGTATGCTATGGAAACAAAACCAAGAAGATCACAAAGACACAGGAACCGGATATTTCAAACAGAATACATCTTTATTTATGTATAGCAAATAGTCACTAATCACTAACAATCAGCACTCTCTAACCCAGCCCTCACAGCTCCCCAGCACCCCAGCCCTCTCTCTCTAGCTCTCAGCCAGCCCCCAGCTCTGAGACTGCGGGACTGCCTCCCCCTCTCTCAGCCAGCTGTGAGACAGTCTCCCTCCTGAACCTACTGAACAGAACACCAATCTACTGTTATACAGAACGATGACGCATTCACTTTACAATTGCATGCGTAGAAAACATTCTATGGCTATGTAACCTACATGCATTCTATAGCTATGTGCGTGCATAATTTCAGCATTGAATAATCGTATACTGTACTAGAACACAGTGACATGTTCTTCTACATTATTCTATTCTAAGAAGAACAAGCAACCATATTGTGTAACATTCCTGTCTCTTCGCATTGAGACAGTCTAACTTGCAGAACGAAAACAAAGCAGAGCAGTCAAGGTTGTTTTCTAACAGTCTGACAAGAGTTATGTTGTTATAATAACATCACTCACACTGTGTTCGGCTACTCTTTTGCACTCAGCAAAACTTTATTCACAACAGACAAGAAACAGACCACATTCTAGCGCTTAGAAACACTACAATGTGCTCTATACAAAATAACAAGCTAAACATATCTTCATAGATTTCAGCGAATATCGATCTATAATCAAAACAAACTATAATGCTAAACATAGCTTATACTAAATGAATGCATGTATGAATGGATTAGCTCAGCTAAACTATCATAGAAAAATGCACACTGACAGCTATGTACCCTGTGAAAAATCGAAGGTACACCTTGGAGGATGGTACAGGATCTACACCTGCTAAACAATATTCTAGAAGCAGAATTTCCAGTGGTACCTAATCCCACCATGATTCTTTGCAATGTACACACTGAAGCAACACACTTTACTGTGATAGATCTCAAGAATACATTCTTCTCCATTCCACTGCGCCCAGATTCCAAGTATCTCACAGCGTTTACTTACCGTAGGCAAAGATTCCAGCACACAAGATTACCTCAAGGGTACTGTGAGTCCCTGAGTATTTTCAACAGGATGCTACAAATGGATTTGGGTAACATACAAGTACCAAGCACAATCATTAAATAAGTAGATGACCTTTTGGTCTGCAGCCCAAGAGAAGAACAAACACTGTAAGAAAGATCCAGTTAAACCTTTGATGCTACTTGCAGAAAAGGGATACAAAGTAGACAAAGACAAATTGCAGTATTGCCAGAAAGAGGTAGGAGAACTATGGCAAATACTATCCTCAGCAGGAAGGAGAATAACACCAGAGAGAGCAACAGCAGTGCAAAACACACCACAGCCAACCACTGTCAAACAACTCCAATAGTTTCTAGGCCAATGTAATTATTGTAGGTCATGGATTTTTTTTATTATTCCAGTTAAAACAACCCTTTGTTTCAAGAGCTGAAAGAAGCACTGAAGGTTAAGGGAACGATCACCTGGACAGGAGATATGACTGCATGTTTTCAGGAACTCAAAAATGTGATCAGTAATCTCCCAGTGTTAGCAACACCAGATTATGCAAAATAATGTTTCCTGTTCTCAAATTCTAAGGGCCAAGTAATGGCGGCTGATCTCAAGCAGCACACATACATGGCACACAAACCCCTGGTCTACTACATTGGACTTTTAGATCCAGTAATGCAGGGTCATTTCCCATGCAAGCAGGCCCTAGCAGCAGCAGTTTTTGCAATACAAAAATCCTCTAGAATCACCACGGGATGCCCGGTAAAATTACATGTAGAATACATCGTTTTTGCTATTCTAGAGTGATCCAAATCAACCCTCACCAGTAATGCAGGGTCATTTCCCATGCAAGCAGGCCCTAGCAGCAGCAGTTTTTGCAATACAAAAATCCTCTAGAATCACCACGGGATGCCCAGTAACATTACATGTAGAATACATCGTTTTTGCTATTCTAGAGTGATCCAAATCAACCCTCACCACACAGAGTGTGTCCGGCTACGAAGTCATATTGTCCAACGCTTCCATTCACATTGTCAGATGTCGCACAGTGGACCCAGCAACATTCATTACAGAACTCGTACAGCCCGGTGAATTAGTGCACGATTGGGTAAGATATGAAGCACCTGAAGATGACGCAACCCAGGTCAGGGAGGATGCACTTGAGAATGGGGAGGTGCTTTTCGTTGATCGTTCATTGACGATTGCTCAAGAGATGGGACAGAGACAACTGGTGCAGCAATAGTGAACCTTGTAGATGGAGAGCACTAGGTCAGATTGCCTGCATATTATTCTGCACAAGCAGCAGAATTCATAGCACTCATAGCATTACAAATTTCAAAAGGTACTTTAGTTACCATTTATTCTGACTCAGCATATGTTACTTCCAACGTGCATTCAGGATTGTCAAGATGGTGCAGGAGACGGTTTAAAAAATCAGATTGAACACCCATGCAGCATTGCTAGCTAGATTAAGTGATGCATTAACTGGTCCTTTAGAAGATGCCATGGTAAAATGTACGGCCCATACGCATAATGGAGACCCAACTGCTTATGGTAATGATGCAGCAGAAAAAGCAGCAAAAAAAGCAGCCTACCTAAAAGTACCAGATATCACAGCATACCCTGAGATAGCACTTCAGCAGGTGCAGCTGAAAGCCCCATACAATATAGTACCACTAACACAAATAATTGAACTGCAAAAATGAGCTCCACAACAAGAGAAGGATTTGTGGGTCAAAATAGGATGTTCTCTGTCACCTATGGACCTAATTTGGAGGCATATTATTACAGGTAAAGAAGTAATTCCTCAAGAATCAGTTACAGTTGCTTCCGAACAATTGCACTATCCTTTACATACATCTAAGCAATATATTGCAGCAGACATTCAGGAGGACGGGTTTGTCCCCAATCTTCAGGAGCATGTTGACCATTGTGCAGCTAATTGTACCACCTACTACCTGTATGGTACAGGTCATACCCTCAGAACGTTAAAGCAAATGTTGCCCCACCCCACAGGGCCCTTTAAAGAGCTCCATATCAATGATGTAGACATGTTAACAGCTGCAGTAACTATCGTTTTTTGATTGTGTAATATGCCCATTTTCTCGTTGGCTTGAAGTGGGACCCTGTGACCACCCTGATGCCAAATCGGCAGCAACATTTGTGGCACATGAGGCATTTCCTCGTTGGGGAATATGTCATTTCCTAAAATCAGACAATGGGCCACACTTTTTTTTTAACTATATTTTTATTGACATAGTACATACAAGGTAGGGTGCAACGGCAAACCCCACCGACCATACAATAGGCTTACAGACAAGGATGTCAACGTTTTTATCTTTAAATCCCCTTCCCCCACCCCCCCAACTTTGCAACATACCAAGTTTTGAGGTTTTTGCAGGTTATAGAAGCTGCAGAGAGAACTTTCGAACATCGTTGTATGCATTTGTTATACAATTTGACATTGTGGGAACAGCGCGGTTCAGAGCAAAATGAGGGTCAGTCTCCAGTTCTAGGGCTGGTGCTGGGATAAGCCCAGAGGATACATAATAAGACATATCTTTACAGTCGCATAGAGACACATTCGTCATGGAGGAGAACTGCGGTCCATTCCTGTGTGAAATCCAAGACTTTATCATTTTTCACTGCTGTAAGTTTTTCATACGTAAAAATGACCCTTAGTTTACAAAGCCATTCCTCCTTGGTTGGTGCTAAGGCGCTTTTCCATTTTTGGGCCAATGCTAGCCTCCCCACCCTCAGCATAGCCCCGATGACCCTCGGGAATGCACTCTGTTCCATTTCCGGCATGGGAGTACCCAGGATGATTTCTAAGGGGAGTAGTGATGGACTGAACCCCTCTATATCCTTAATCCAGCTGAGAAGCTCCGACCAGTACACCTGAATAACCGGAACTCCCCACCACATATGGAACCATGTGCCCCTTTGGTGACATAACCTAGGACAGTAGGGGGATACTTCTGCGAACATTTTGGAGAGGGTGGCTGGGGGGCGATGCCAGGAGTGGAGAATCTTGAAGCTGTGCTCCATGGCTGCGGTGTACAGAGTACCGGTAAATATAGTTTTGAAAATTGCCCTCCATGTGTGGTCATCCAACGTCATGCCCAGCCTTTCTTCCCATATTCGTTTGAAGGGTTGCCTACCCTCCAAATTAGCCGTTATCAGAGTACTATAGAACTTGGACAGAGAGCCCTTTCGAGAGACACTTTTAGCTATTACTTCTTCAAAGGGGGTGAGGGGGCGGTTTAGGTTGTCAGCCCACCGAGGGTGAGTCAGAATTCCCTTCAAACGCAAATACTCAAAGATCGATGGTGGTTTGTCACCCAGTGCTTCGGTCAATTGTTCGTAATCTATGAAGCCCTCCTTGCGGGTGAGTTGGGAAACTCTCTCCAAACCCATGTCTGACCAAGCTTGAGTGTCGCGGAAGCCTCTGGTGTCTAGATTGATAGGGGGACCCCATAACGATGTTAAAGGGGACGGCCAGGATGACAACATTTTGTTATCTTTATTCGGTTTCCAGACTGCCCATAAGACTGCTAGTGTGGGGTGCTCTCTAAGATGGGAGGGGATGGTTTTAGGGGAGGCCCATAGTAGATCTCTAACTTTTTTCGGGTGGGTATGGATATCTTCTATGTATGTCCAATATGTCCTCATATCCTCTCTCATGTGCTCCATCATCACCCGGAGCTGAGCTGCTTTATAGTATAGTCTGAAGTCGGGAAGGGCGAATCCACCGTGAGACTTCGGAAGGGTCAAGGTGGAAAATTTGACTCTTGCTCTCCTCCCGTCCCATATAAACTGGAGGACTCGGGCATGTAAAACCTCGAAGAAGGATTCAGGAATGACCACAGGGAGGGCTGCAAAAAGATACAATAAGCGAGCTAAGATATTCATTTTAACCGTTACCATACGGCCAAACCAAGAGAGTGTAAGAGGCGCCCAGCGTTTGAGATCGCTGCTAATTTTGGCCAAAATCTCCGGGAAGTTACACTGATATAGTAGCGAAAGGTTGCTAGGAACGCAGGTGCCCAGATACCTAGTGGACACTCGCTCTATTCTCACTCCCAATAATTCCGAGCGATCCCCAATGTCTTGGTCCCCGGGACCCATAGGCATAATACTAGACTTGGAGGCGTTTATCTTAAGCCCAGAGAAGGCCCCATAGAGATTTATAAGATCGAATAATCTAGGTAGTGAGACCTGGAGGTTGGTTAGATACCCCAAAATATTGTCGGCAAACAGAGAGAGTTTAAAATCGCAGTCCCCACAGCGTATCCCTGTAATTTCATGGTCCGCTCTGATCGCTATGGCCAGGGGATCCATTGCCAGAGCGTATAGAAGGGGGGAAAGGGGACAGCCTTGCCGGGTTCCTCTAGATAGGGCCAGGGGTTCCGACGTGCCACCATTGACCAAGACTCTTGCCGTGGGGGTATTATATAGTGTCGAGACCCACCTACAAATATTCTCCCCGAGGCCCATTTTCTGGAGAACTCTGCCCATATAAGGCCACTCGACTCGGTCGAAGGCCTTTTCAGAGTCTAAAGCTAGCAAGTAGCCCTCTACCCCCTGCCTCGAGGCCTCATACATGAGGCCTAGGGTCTTCCGTATGTTATCGGAACCCTGGCGTCCCGGGATGAACCCTACCTGGTCTCCATGTATTAGTGAGGGGAGGAGTTTCGCCAGTCTGTTCGCCAGAAGTTTGGCCAGGATCTTGACATCCACGTTAAGAAGGGAAATGGGGCGATATGATTGACACTGGGAAGGGTCCTTCCCCTCTTTGGGGATTACTACTATCAGTGCTGACATCATCGAGGGTGGGAGGGTGCCCTGATCAAGTGCCGAGTTAAACATTTTGGCCATAAACGGGGCTAGCGTTGACCGATAGGTCTTATAAAACTTGACTGTGAACCCATCGTCGCCTGGGGCTGTTCCACTCTTCAGGGAGGATATGGTATCTATTATCTCCTCTGGGGATACGGGGAGATCCAGTATGTCTGCTTTTTCAGGTGAGAGGCCGGGAATCGGGAGGGAGTCGATCTCGGTTCCGTCCCCTGCATATTCCGAGCAGTACAAGCGTTCATAATAGTGCCGAAAGTGTTCAGCTATTTTATTATCTCTTACAGTTGACTCCCCTCCCGGTGGCCGGATGGAGTTAACCCTCCTACTATTTCTGAGGTCCCGGAGCCTCCAAGCTAATATTTTATCTGCCTTTTCCCCTTTTTCCATGTACTTCTGTTTCAGGAAGGACAGCTTTTTTTCCGTTTGTCCCACCTGGAGGTCTGCCAGGCTTGAGCGCAACCTTTGGAGTTCCTCCCACTTTCCGGAGAACATTTGTGTTTTTAGTTTCCCACCCGGTTGGATAGCCTCTATCTTTTTCCTCAATAATTTCTCCTCTTGGCCCCTCTCCCTCTTTTTTCTTGAACCTGTCTCGATGAGAATGCCTCTAATGGTCGCCTTGAATGCCTCCCAGACACCCATAACTCCGACCTCCCCATTGTCGTTGATAGAGAAGTATTCTGTGATAGCTGTAAGGAGGGATTGCCGTACCTCTTTGTCGTGCAGAAGGAGGTCGTTACACCTCCATAAGGACCCAGGTGGCGGGGCCGGGGGCACACCCATTTTTATTCTAACCATGTCATGGGCCCTCATTACGACCCTGGCGGAGATCGTGGTGCAATATGCACCATGGAGCACGGCGGAAAGCTGCCGATACCGCCATGGGGGTTGGCGGATTTACCGCCCCATTCCGACCTTGGCGGGGCGGTAAATCCCCATTCCCCATTTTACCCTTCCCCATTCCCATTTTTGCCCCATAGGGTATAATGGGAGTGGGGAAGGCGTTAATTACGCCACCGTAAAATACGGTGGCGTAATTAACAACAAGGTCCCGTAGCGCCATGGATTTCTCCGCCCGGAAAAACCAGGCGGAAAACGGCTCCATGGCGCTACGGGAACTCGTAGTAGGGCGGAAGGGTCCGCCGCGAATACCGCTGGCGTAAACCCACTCCGCCAGGGTCGTAATGAGGCCCATGGTCTGTCCAGGGAACCACCTCTACCCCTGATTCCGTGACCTCGCCCCGGAGCGTGGCGTCAACCAAGATATAATCAATACGGGAGAAAGTAGCATGGGGTTTCGAGAAAAATGTGAAGTCGGGGTCTCGATCTTTTTTTGTGTGGTGTGTGTCGCTCAAGCCCAGATCTTCGTTAACTGATTGAAATGCCTCAGCCAGTTTTTTTTGGAGGCGTTGATTAGGGCATGGGTTGGGCGAGCTCCTGTCTCTGTAGGGCAAAGAACCATGTTAAAATCCCCCCCGACCAGTAAAGTACCCTCAGAAAATGCTACAATTTTCTCTCTCATCCCCATCCAGAAGCCATCTTGCGCCTCATTCGGAGCATAAATACAGACCAGGGTGAACAGCCGACCCCTCACCTCCCCTTTAACCATGATATATCGTCCTTCCGGGTCTGACCTCTAGGCTTTGAGAACGAAGTGTGCCCCGGGAGAAACCAATAGGGCCACTCCTCGTTTCTTGGCCTGGAAGGACGCTGCATACACTTGTTCAATAGCTTTAGCTCTCAGCTTTGGTTCCTTGTCCCTAACCCAATGTGTTTCTTGTACAAATAAGAATTGGAGCCGGAGCCTTGAGAATTACCTCACCAGCAACGACCTTTTGGTGGGAGAGTTGAGCCCCCGCACATTTAACGAACCCACTGTCAAATATTGCAAGGAATCATCCATCATAGCGATGGTAAGAGCTTATGTCTCCCTTCTCGGGACGACTAATTCCAGTGCTCCCGCAGTACTTCCGCCCCCCGCTATAGTCAAACAACAAACCTACAGTTACAAAACAGACCAGAAAACTTGGCTTCACCCAACTAAAATCCTCTCGAACAAACCCCAACATTTCCCTCCCCCCTCCCACCCCCCCTGAACGCCTGGTGGACCAGCGGCTTCATCCTGTCGCTGAGACAGGCCACCATTGTCTCCCTCCTCCGGGCTCTTGAGCTCCTCAACAACCACAACTTGAGCCCCCTCTCCCCCCTGTCATGTTCAGATTACAAATAATTACAGTGGCTTCCCTCAATGGCATGAAAATCAAACTAGACCGTGAAGCTTCTTGGGGTTCCTCAAGTGTCAGGTTGTCCAGGGGATGTCGGAGCCACTCTTCTGAACTTCCTGTGGCCTCAGACTTTACGTCTCTCCTGAGAAGCCTTAATTCTCCCGGGTCCAACAGGCTCTCTTCCACGCTCTTGCTCTTCCCCTTCCATGTTTGGTTCTCCGAGAAGTTCGCCCGACACCCTACGAATGTCATCCTCCGTGACATGGGCATATTTGTACCCTTCCAGTTTAAAGGAAAGCGAAAAAGGGTATCCCCACCTGTATTGGACCCCCTTGGTTTGGAGCATTTTCGTCAGCGGGGAGCAGAGACGACGTCTTGCAGGGTGGAGGCGGACAGATCCTGGTACACCGAAATCCGGGCCCCCTCCCAATCCACCAGGCCCCTCTTACGTGCCAGTTCCAGTATTTTGTTCTTCTCCGCGAAGTAGTGGAAACGTACGAGAATGGACCTGGGGCCTCTGTTGACCGCTCCCGCCCTGTGAGCTCTATCAATAGTGGGTTCATCCGTGTTCGCCCCCTCAAAGAGTGATCCCACCACCGCGTTCACAGCTTTGATTATGTCCATTTGCGTTTCACCTTCCCGCTCCGGGAACCCCAAAAAGCGAAGATTACAGCGTCGTTCCCTATTTTCTAAGTCATCCAGCTTTAGGGAGCATTTCTCTTCTCTCCTCTCGAGTTCCGATAGGCGCATGTCGAATTGCGTCTCGAATATGTCATTCGAGGCTGTGTTGTTTTCAAGCGCTTGGACCCTGTCGTCTATATTGTCCACTTTTTTATCCAGGGTATCCAGCCGTAGCGTTATGTCTGCTCTGAAGCCTCTTATTTCCTCCAGGAGGGCAGCCATACCTTTGGTGACTGTGCTAGTGTCAGACATATCCAGGTGTGCCGGGGCCGCCATCTCCGGGCGGGTTGGTGGGCCTGGGGGCAAGCGTCGAAATCTCTGCAGGGATTCCTTCCAGTTCATAGGCCCCCACTGACCATCTCCACGGGATCTTCTCCTGAATGCCCCAGGCCCAGTGGGCAGTGCCGCCGGGTCACCAGACTACGCCAGAGGGAGGGCAGCGGGGGGTCTTCCCTGCATGCGGCCTTGACGTTGTACTCACTGTTGGGGCGGGAGGTTGCTCAAGCCGAATCTCCAAGCCACAGCCGATAAGGGCCTATCACTCCCCGTCCCAGCTTTGAATCAGGTCGCCTCTGCACAAGCGGTCTTTGTGGTCACTGTTTTGGGGTCATACAATAAGTGCTGTAGTTAGCCCGGGGGAGTACCCCTTTGTCCATGATGCTGGTTGTTGATTGTTGATTTGGGGCACCCTCGCCCGTGGGGGCCACAGAGCTCTCGTCGTGCGTCTCCTAAGCTGTGTGGGATCCAGGGAAGGCCCGATGGGGGAGGGGTTGTCGTGGACACCCCTGCAAGGGGGGAGCACCCGCTCTCTCGCTCCGCCGGTGGGGGCCTCTGCTTTTGGGGGTCCCCGATGAGGTCTGGCCCTGCGGGCATCAAGGGGACCGAAGATCTTGAGGGGGCGGGCCAGGCCTCCTGTGTGCGCTCCTGCGCCAGCTCCACAGTCCACCGGTGCACGCGGGGGAAGTTCAATCCGCCGGGCCCAGCACGCAGTCCCAGAACGAAGCCCCAGGAGGGGGGAACAGCCCGGAGCAATGCGTGGTCTCGCCCGGGCTCAGATGGGCTCGTAAGCCCCCACAGCGAGGTCCAGGGGGGGCGCTCTTCCGCGCCGTCCGGCGGTGTTGTGGGCCTCACGTAGGCCGCGGCTCGCCAGTGCCTCGCGCGGGGGCCGCGGTGCTGGGGGAGGCAGGGCTCACTCTCCCTCCCGGTTCAGAGCAGCGATCTGCCCGAGGCATTGTGTGGCCCCGCTCGGGCCCCGGGGGACGCGGGATCCGCCACAGAGAAGTTTGGTGTGGAGGGGGGCAGCTTCCGTGGGCCCTACCCAAGCCGCTGCTCTCCGTTACTTCCTGCGGAGCCGCGGCGCGGGGGGAGGCGGAGCTCCCTCTCCCTCCTCTCTCCAAGGGCCCGAACTCGACGAGTTCTCCACGTCGGAAGATCGGAGTTGGGGTCCGCGGGGGCTCCGCTGCGATAGCAATCCGTGGGGGGGGGGGTCGGCACTGTACTCCTGGGGGTCTGGGGGGCTCAAGTCCCACTTACGGCGCCATTTGGAGGAGACCAGTGCGGATGCGTCAGTGCATCTCGGCGCCCCCTGGTGGATCGGGCCACACTTTTTTAATGAGCTGTTCAAAGAAATTCCCTTCCTACTAGGAAAAAAACACAATTTTGCATCTGTTTTTTTATGCATTGATTGCATTTTTATATATATTTTTTATTGAATGTGTGTATGGTTTTCTTGTTAAACCCTAACACAGGTAAAAAAAAAAAAAAAACACAAACTGTGTTCAGTTTATCACCCGCAAGCCAACAGGCTTGTGGCGTGTCTTAATAGTTTATTGAAGCAACACGTAAAATCTTTCACTCTTTGGTTAGGAACTGGCTCAACTGCCTCCCCCTGGCAAAGTTTAGCCACAGAAATCAGCCAGGGAAAGAACATCATTTGACAACTCACACATTTCTGACAGGCAGGAGGCTGCACAAACTACTCACACCTGCACGCACAGCCTCTGACGCCCACAGAACAGCTGATATTTTAGGAGATGAATTCCAGGGATACCTCAGAGACTTGACCAAATGTGTTAGACTTATATCTCAATAGCTTGCACCACATCCACAACAGCTGGCTGCATCAGACACTGTCAACCGAGCATCTCTGCAACAAACTTAGCTCTTCACAGGAGATTCAGAGTTCGTCAGCTCATTCGTCAGAAACTGGAACAACACACGATTTCATGGCCATACATGGTTATCTATGCAATGCCATCTACTGTGAAAGTTGAAGGACTAAAGCACTGATACACCTCACAGACATCAGAAAGGATACCAGCATCGGTCCTCATCCCAAGGACACAGAAGATTAACAGCACTAAAAGATGAGTTTTACTGATATGTTTTCGACATTCCTGCAAGTAATGTGTCCTTTCTGAAAGACAAATATTGACTCTTCTTCACAGCCTCCTGTAGCAGCGCATCACATTAAGAATATAATGCTGTGTATTGGATTTTTCTCTTTCTTACCCTTTCAGCAAGAATTATGGTTAAGTCATGTAAGGGAGTGGGTATAGTGACACTGAAGTAAAACGTGTGTTAGTACCCAGAAGCAAAAGGAACACTGAACATCAAGTGGTTCTCTTTAACTCTGTTCCAGGTGTGCATCACCCTGATGTGGATAACCTTTGGTATAATCATATGAGGGAAGCGAGAAAAACGAGGTCCAAGGATTCCTTCTATATCTGTTCCCTGATCCCACATGCAACTGGCACTCCCAGATTGTTCATCCCTATATAAAAGCCACCTCTAATAGAACAATGTTTACTGCACTTAGCCCTATGTAGGGTACGAAGGTTGTTAGAAGGACACACGGTTCAAGCAACTGTGCTAGAAACAGAAACCAGTATGTGTTCTGAGAATAAGGAGCATCTGTAGTGTCAAATTAGACCACAACTACAGTTGGAAGGTGCTGTGTCTTCTAAGAAGAGATGGTAAGAGGGGCTGGTGAGTTGCAGAGCAAAGGGACTGATGGGGTTATCGGACAAAGTAGTGGCACACCTATACAGACCAGCTATGATGTATGGAGTAGATATGTCCAGAAGTTAACGTGGATAAAGGTGAATGAACGACCTGCTGAAGTACAAGTACTTACATGCTTCTCCTTGTGTTTTAGAGGCAATGGCAGTGTGCCTGTTGGCACTAATGAGCACTACAATCAGACACTTTATATAACAGATCTGAATGGAGGCACTGCAGCGCTCATGGACATATTTTGGATATGCAGGAGCTTTGCATATCTCCACCTTCCGCCGTTTTGTAAAAAGAGTTTGCTCCCTGTCGACATTACATTGCACTGTCCTTATCGTGCCTGATGCCCATCTCACTGTCATAAATGTACCACCAGCAATTACAGCTGCGCCCCATCCCCACCATCGATCAATGAGATCCCCTCACTATAAACGTTCCAATTATTTCTCCCAAGACTCTGTCGATAAGCTTAATGTCACACAGGACCAATATTGTCTATTCAGTAAGACGGAGACTTCCTTTACCTCCCTGCTCGTTCCAAGTATCCAGACTGCAGCCAATTTGAAGTGGCTCTAAATCACAAGATGGGAGATGATCCAGATAGCGAATGAGAGGGAGCATGGCCTCAACTCTATCAGATAGGAGTTATGGGCCCTTCGGTTGAAGACACTGCAAAACTGCTACATGTTGGACCTCCTCACAGCCATTAAGGGGGTGTTTGCAAGACATTAGGGAACTCCTTTTGCACCTAGGACTCGCCCAATGACTCAGGCAATGGGTTACTGATCCATGCTATTGGGGCTATGCACAATTTGCATGTTGCCATGGAGAAGGTAGCTGGGGTGGGAAAGCAAGATTGCCTGGATTTGTTGTTTTCATGGGCCTCTTCCTGGTTGGGCCTAGACAAAAAAAAGTGCTAGTTCTTATCGTTGTCCTTTTACTCATTGTATTTTGCTCCTGCCAGCTTGTCCTACAATGCTGAACCAAGAGATTACCCAAAAGAGCAATGATGATGTCCCTGCCCTCTTAACAGGTAAGGTTACTCCCCTCTTAAAACACGTGAACACATAGACAGAGGAATGGACTAGTAAAATAGAGCACATGATGGTAATAGTAGAACATCTAGTTGGTGACCCAGGAACAATTTCATACCCCCACCTGAACCAGAGAATTATAAAGAGCACTAGGTAGATCTTGCAGGGGACCAGGGATGCTGGTTTAGGACATGTACCCCAAAAATATGCCCAGAGAGGAGAAAAAGTATGTCATGTGGGTAAGGTGTGGGTGCCCAAGGACAACTCCTACAGGGAGAGAGAAGAAAGACTAGTTAATGAATTAACTAAAGGGGGGAGTGCCAACCACAGAAAGAGATTTAGGCTACTTAAATTGTATTAGCAAGACGAGCTGATAAGTTACTGTCAGTATTTTGCCATTTGGTTTGGCAGTTCTGAGCACATATTACTTGTAGTTAGCTTTTATCCACTGTAAAGCCTTATATAATGAAAGAAGGAGCAACAATGTAACAACGTTGCTTGTCATATTTACAGGTTACAGCCAGGGTGTTGTTTAATAGTTTTGTAGCTACCAGTAGTGACTTATGTTGTGTTTTGGTTGTACTAAGGAGATCTCAGAATACGCTTTTTTATTTTATATCCAGGAAAACTTTTGGTATCTGGTAAAAAGGTAGCTGATGTGTCCAGCAGGGCGATAGGGTAAGTGTCATGCTTTAGTAACAGAAGGGCTTTGTGAGAATTAGGCCATCTGTGGAAGGTCTTGCCCTGTCCATTTAATTAGAGCTTATGCATCCTTTCGCCCAGCGAATAATGATCAGACAGCCAAGGTTAGAGAAGAAGGGAGGCGTGCAGCGCAGATAGCAGTTAATTGTGCCAGGCCGAGCAGCTCACAGGATCTGGGAACGGAATGTTGGTTTCTGACAATTATATTAGTGCTGCAGCTGTGAAGGACAAATCTCATGAGAAAAGGGCTGGTGTCAGGCACTGTAAAGGTGTTAAGCTAGGTTTTGAAAAGTGGCTGGTCCACTTGAACTACAGGTGTTTCATTAAATAGAGCAAATAAATACGAGAAATTAATTCCCAAGACCGGTGCCTCGATGGCATTTTTTATAAAGCACCTGGTTCCTAAGAGAGATAAGGTAGGGGGCTTGCTAGGGATGTAACATGTTCTGAGACAGAGTCGCAAGAGGTGATGTCAAAAGAGTACAGCGGCAAGGTCAAAGAAGTCATTTGGGAATGCCAAATTGTCTGGTCTCATGAGAAAACCATTGTATTACCCGGCAGGGCAGACCTCGTTGTTCACATTTGGAACATGATTGGGTCCTCTCGTGGGTATGCACTTCATGAGTTGGCCAAAGTTGTCTTGACCAATAAGGAGAGTCCATTATTGCAACAATTTACCTGAATATAGTGGACCAATCACATCACAGTGTTTTCGTCTGATTGTACAATTAGGTTTTCTTGTAAGGGGTTGTATTTAGAAATGCACGACCAATGGGATAATGAACTATAGGGGATGTTCAGATTTCTGTACAGGAGTTAGCCAATGGGGAACGTGGGATTATGGTGCATCTGATATGCTTTGCTTATGTTAATTTGCGGTTTTCTGCTATAGAAGGTGTAACTTGAAATGGGCGTGTCGAGCGTGGTTCCAGTTTTCAGTTCTAAGGGACTGACTGACACTCCCGGCCATATTTCCATGTGATCAAACTTTGTTTTTCTTGCAACACGTGCACTTATTATTGACCCCCATTGGAGTGATTTTTTTTTATTGGTCGATTTATGGGCCTACCCAACCTTGCTCATAATAATGTCATTCTGCATCACTTTTAGCCAACCATATTCTTTATGGTAACATCCTGCATTATTTAGTGTCCATTTCCTTTAATAAGTTCAAACACTAATTCACACTCTAACAATATCTTGGGCGTCGGTTGAGGGTCCATTTTGAATGGGATCATTTACCCCAACCCCAGTCAAACCCAAACTTTTAGACTCATTCTATCCCTAGCTCGAACAAAAAACTATCAAAAACTGTAAGCTTGTCAAACAAAATGTTACATAACCCTCACATTAGCCTTGCTTAATGGTATTTTACATGCAAGGGATCCTGTACTCGCTCAGATCTGTAGATAATCCTGCTCTCTACTGCTCTCCAGTATCCAGTACTCAGGATCCAGAATCCAGGATCCAGGAGGAGGAGGATATTAAAAAGTCACATTAACCTAAATGGTCCTGTTTCTTCATGTGTAACCATGTTTCTTCAATACAAAAAGTAGATAAGAAACACATTACATATCTTTAATCGTCTTCCTGATGCTTGTATCTGCTTGTATTCACATGCTTTGCATAGGCCTACATCTAGTGGCTGGTGCAGAGTATTACAAGATTTGTTTTCGATTTCAAAAAGGGACGTCGATGGGGCATGTTTGTAAGGCTATCCCTATTTTGACACATACTGTACCCATGATCCTACTCAACCTGCATTTCTGGAAGGATTATAAAGATGTTTCGAGGGCCTCCAAGAAACCTTCAACCCCCTATTGAGTAATAATATAATTATTCCCAGTTGACTAAAGAATGTTCACAGTAGAGGTCTTACGTAGGAGTGTAAATGTATAAAACCTGTATAAAGCACTTAGTGTGTCAAATGTCCAACATGGTTTTGTCCTGTCCTGGTCATCTGTTATTTTAGCTGGTAGTGCAACAAGCTATCTTTTGATTTGCTTTATTTATGTGATGAAGGAATTCTGTGGTCTGCCAATAGACCACAGAAGCAGTATAAGGTAGCAATAAAGATACATTATGGTGCAATTAACTTTGGAAATCAGGAATTGTTGCCTTGTTTTCAGAACATTGTAGCTCTATAGTAAGAGGGCGGGTTCCAGTTGCTTTTAAATCAAGATTTTATGTCTGGCACCAATCACAAATGCCAGTTGACTGAAACCTTTTGTGAAACTGGGTCTGAAAGCAGTTTTAAATGATGTCACTCCATTCACTGGAATTCTCAATACCCCACTGGGAACACTTTCTCAGTGCTCTCAACCAGACAGACCGCAGCATACTGAGAAACAGGATCAGACTCCCTGAATGTTACCATAAACAAGCCTAATAAAGCATCAGTGAGATCATGGGCCTCATTACGAGTCCGGCGGTAGCCGTGCCGGAAAAATCCGTAGGCTGCCGCCGGACCGATAGTTTCATTCTACCTCCGTGATTGCCGGAATCACTGGGGCATTACAACCCCAGTGACCCAGTAATTCTGGAGGCGGAATTCTGTAAAGCCCCATTCCCATGGAGTCCCATAGGACTCCATGGGGATGGGGACCATGGAAACACTGGTTCCGTCTATGACAGAGCCGGTGTTTCCATGTCCGCTTTCAGGCGGGTGGTGTTACTTCCGCCAGGTCAGACCTGGCGTGAGTGACACCTCCCGCCAGCAGGACTCGGAATCAGCCAGTCCGAAAACAAAGGTGGCAACGGATTTATCCTCACTGTTGTTTCCGGACCGGCTGACTTGTAATGAGGCCCCATGTATTTACTTTGGTTAATGAGTTTATCACTTTCCTCAATTATTACATCATCTTCCAAGCATCCAGAGAAACAGGATCAGACTCCCTGAATGTTACCATAAACAAACCTAATAAAGCATCAGTGAGACCATGGGCCTCATTATGAGTCTGGCGGTAGCCGTGCCAGACAAACTGGTAGGCTGCCGCCAGACTGGTAATTCCATTCTACCACCGTGATTGCCGGAATCACCGGGGCATTACAACCCCTGTGACCCGGTAATTCTGGAGGTGGAATTCTGTAAAGCCCCATTCCCATGAAGTGCCATAGGACTCCATGGGGTTGGGGAGCATGGAAACACTGGTTTCGTCTATGACAGAGCCGGTGTTTCCATGTCCGCCTGCAGGCGGGTGGTGTTACTTCCGCCAGGTCAGACCTGGCAGGAGTGACACCTCCCGCCTGCAAGACTCGGAATCTGCTGGTCCGAAAACAACGGTGGCAGCGGATTTACCGCCACCGTTGTTTCCGGACCGGCTGACTTGTAATGAAGCCCCATGTTTTTACTTTGGTTAATTCGTTTATCACTTTCCTCAATTATTACATCATCTTCCAAGCATCATCCAAAATAGTGATTAAAATACCTACAACTTCCTCTGTATGGAAATAGGCTACATAGAAAAAGGACTGCATTGATATGGCTTTTCAAAGTTGTCATACAATCCATAACTATTCTTCATAAATACTCAGCTTTTCTTTTTACTTACTATGGTGTTTCTTTGCAGGCCTTGATGTTTGTGCAATTATAATCGTACTCAGTTCAGAATCCTGCTTCATATCTGATGATGGTTCTATAATAAACAGTTTAGCATATTGTCAATAGTTTAATCATCTGGCATTGCATAAAGTAGAGGACTAGAGCCAGTATTTTACATAAAACAGCACTCGTTTACAAACACCCTGAACACTATGATATTTTGGGGCACCAGATGGAGTAGTTCTGAGTATTTTTCAAACTGCAGTGGCTGAACCATCAAACTAGACTTTTGCAGGAATTCTGCAACATTTATTTCTCCTTTGTATTTATTTGGTTAATAAAGTTAATTCTTCAACCAAAAATGCCATACAGAAAACAAACAAACAGACAGCAGAGGCATTCCCTTTTCAGGATGTCTTTACATTGTAACAGTAAGTAGAGAGGTAGAGATGATCTGGTTAATGCAGGAATAGAGGAGGGAGACATGATACAGGAGACATCTGATGACAGAGTCACATACATATATATAAAGTACATTTATTTAGGGCTTAGGCCAGTGGTTAAATCAATACATATATACAGTTGTTAAGCATCAGGTAAGGGTAGGCAGAGACTTCAGGGTGGAAGGTATAAGGAGGGGGTAGAGGATATCCCTTCATTGGCTAGCAGGCAGAGTTTGTGCCGGGTCTTAATAATTTCCATGGACTGAACTGCATTGATGCGGGGGAGAGAGCATTCTAGTGGTAAGGGGCCAGTACAGACAAGGAGCAAAATCAGAAGGGAACACAGAAGGTGTGGGACAGTCTGAAGAGTTGTATTGAATTTGTACCGAGAGCCAATTTGCGTTGTGATGGTTGCAGTGAGCGGTGATGGCAAATTTCAGAAAATTGTTGAGGGGCTCGAAATGTAGCAGGGACACACACAAATAATTTGGAGCAGTCATCAAGTTTACTGAGGACCAGGATGGAGTTTTTGCAGAGGTGGTTGTGGTGCATGCAGATCTTCCATATATTTAGTAGTAGTAGCAGAGATGAAGTGGTGTAGCATGCCATAGGTGATGGGTAGTTAAATACTGGTATACATGCCTCCATACTTGCACAATATCATAAACCCCAGACAATTGTAAGAATATTATCAATACAAAGCAAAGGCAGATAATAATACTATAATTCCAATGAAGCCGATGAATAAAGAATCAGGAAGTACCTCACCTGATCTTTCACTAATAAAATTAAAAGATGCGGGTCAAGTTAGCCAAAGGTCATCTGAAATATTTACAGAATGGTTGGTTAAGTGATGTAGGTACATCACAAACATTGACATCAGTTGAACAAATCACTTTTTTGAAACAGAAAAAACCTGAAGAAGTCAGACAAAAAATATATTAAGAAAAGGGAAAATGGATCAATGGAAAACTTAGTTATGAATCTATCTGATTCCCAATTAGCAAAGACACATATATTACCGAAAGGGACTCTCTTTTCTGCATCACATTAACAGTTAAATATTAGAGGAAGACAGAGATTTATTCCGACTATTAAAAACTTATTTTGCAACTTTAGAAAAGGAAATAGTTGGTGAAATTCAAGAACAAGGATTTAAAGAATTTTCTCCAAAGAATAGATTTAATTCAGACAAACAAAATTTGAATCTAGAATTGTTTTACAGAACAACACAATAATCTTAAGAAGTAGTACACATTTGGTAAAATGTCGGAACATGATTTTAAACATTTTAAGAGAAGAGAAGAGGTTTACAAGCTAATCAAAATATTATCAAAACAGCAGATACATGGGGAGCTCTTGATATAATAACACTCAAGATTGTTTAAAAGACATTTGGTCATCACTCAATGATGACGAGACTTAAATGAATACAGATTTTGGTATATGAATTAATTAGAGGAGTCCTTGATCACGTATTAGAATTGACGTGAATTACACCTAAAACTAAACAGTTTTCAGCAAATTAATATCCCCAGACTCCTACATATTACATCATACATAAAATTCATAAGTGTCTAATCAAACCACCGGGAGACCCATATTCAAGAAATCTGAGCTTCTTAATATCTGCCAGTCTGGCTTTCATGCCATGCATGGCACGGAAACCGCCATGCTCGATCTGCATGCCAATCTTACCATTCTTGTCCTTTTAGACTTATTCGCTGCCTTTGACTTGGTGTACCACTCAATTTTACTTGAGAGGATGAAGAAACTACTTAACTGCTCAGAATCTACGTTAGCTTGGTTTGCCTCTTTCCTTTGTCCTCAATCCGCCAGTGTTTCCATTGGGGACTTGAAATCAGCATCAGGTTCCTTGTCATGTTGCGTCCCCACGGCGCGCTTCTTTCGCGACCCTGTTTAACGTCTACACCGCCGCCTTTTTGATATGCTCGACAATGCTGGTATTGTCTTTACTAATTATGCTGCCGATACCCAGCTTAATTATGCTGACGATACCCAGCTTATTCTAGAACTATCTGGCAATTACACCTCCAATCACGCTCTTATCAATAACATTTTTGGTATGACTCAGAATTGGATGCTAGCTAACTCTCTAGCAATAAATAATAACAAAACCAAACCTCTGAGAAGGAGTGATTAGCAAACTTGATTAACAAAACAGCCATTTATCAATTGCCGGCAGCCATGTCCCAGTAAGCACCATGGTTAAAACCTTGGGTGTTACTCTTAACTCTGGCCTGACAATGAATCAGCATGTCTCACAAGTTAAAACTTCATGTATCTACATAAACAAATCAGTCCTTATTTGTCTTTTGAAAATCGTTCCTCTATTGCCACAGCTCTCATAAATTCACCTATCGACTATTGTAATAGAATTATGGATAGGACCCAAAAAACAAACATTAAAACTTTACAAAGTGCTCCAAACTGAGCTGTTCGGCTAGTATGCAATCTAGGCCCTAGTGAGCATGTATCCCAACACTGAAGATTGGTTACCTAACTCCCAAAGAATTAAACACAATATTCTTTCCGTAACATATAAATGTATGACAAACAAGACCCCAATCTACAATATCAATCGGATGCAACAGGCTTCTTCTACTTGTATTCTTCGATCCAGTGACTGTTGTAAACTCAAAATTCCACAGTTTAACTTGAAAAACTTTGGTGGTACCAGTTTCTCATTCTGTGGTTCCACTCTGTGAAACACTACTACTCTCCTATCCCTCAATACCTTATCCCTGCAATGTTTTAAGAAGGCAATTAAACCTTTCTTTTTTTAATTCAAATGACTAGACCGTTAAATATGTTCTTTTGTTCTCCTGGATGATTCTTTGACTTTTTTTTGGCTTGCTTTTTCTGACCTTTTGCGCACTGAGGCCTCCGGGTGTGTTGCGCATTATAAAAATGATCTAACAACAATTAGATTACACTAGTAAGGCACACATATAGTTAAAACAACATTAAATCTAAAAGAGGTTACAAAATGGTGACATCAAAACAGAGCAACAAAATTATCTGCATGTGGACAGTCAAATTAGATTCACAATTTGTCACAATGTTCAGTACACCAAGGTTTGATGAGCTATAGATCAGTACATAGCACATATCAAAAAATGTCGACACTTTGTTTGGTGTTTTTAGTTCGGGGAGTGTTTTGATTCTATGGTGCAGTCATCAAGTGGCATGGATCACAGAAGAATTCCAAACTGTCATCAGGACTCGCAATGCGTGTGGGCATAAGAGTTGAGTGGATAGGGAGGATGATTCGCCAGTCAACCATTAATCTAAAATCAATATAAAACAAAACGACGGATAAGTGTGTGTGCCACCATAATAGGATAAGTCCTAAAAATAGGTGCAAAGAAAGAGGAGGGGTGTCAACGTACCACTACTTAATGGTGAGCGCCTTCGGGCTAGACACAACGGTGCCAGGTAGATGACGTCATGTATTTAATCAAATCTGTTTTATATTGATTTTATGTACTGATCTATAGCTCATCAAACCTTTATGTACTGAGCATTGTGACAAATTGTGAATCTGATTTGATTGTCCACATGCAGATAATTTTGTTGCTCTGTTTTGATGTCACCATTTTGTAACCTCTTTTAGAATAAATTTTGTTTTAACTATATGTGTGCCTTCCTAGTGTAATCTAATTATGTTACATTATACTTCGGTTGTGTGTCAACCTCAACCTAGCGCTAAAGGGAGAGGTAGCCATGACTCACCTCGCTTTACATAATTTCTGTCATACCGTCATGAGTCAGGCCCCCCGTAACCAGAAAAGAGGGTCTTTAGCCTATTTTTTTATGACATATATTAAGGATACAGAACATGTTTCACTCATGCTGACAGGCAATTGCTTTGATTCTCAACAAGATATAATATTAACAATGGCTATCACAGGTGAACTTATGCTTTTTTCCCCCCAAGTATCAGCCAGGAAGGGCAAATGTACTCCCTGGCCGTAAATTGGGGCAAAAGGTGAAACAGGAAGCGGCAACGTCAGGCACTCGGCAGCTAAAAGAAAGCAATGAAACTGTTAACCACAGAAAATGTAGTACGGCTATGTAACCCCCCCCCCAATATACATGATATACCTGATCCAGGTAGGTCTAAGTAAGCGGTGAAGAAATGGACGACAGCCTGATATCACGAGGAGTTCAATAAGGGAAAATCTATCTCAAACGGCATGAGGGCGCAAACTAGAGACGATGACAGGGATTCCTACTGTTGCCGTTTAAAAGTCTCATCAGGGTTCCAGGAGGAAAAAAGTTCCTCAGAGTCCAAAGTTCAAATTACCAAATCCAGTGAAAATCCAATAGAGTTCCATCCCAGGTGAATTTATGCTTTTTTCCCCCCAAGTATCAGCCAGGATGAGCAAATGTACTACCTGGCCGTAAATGGGGGCAAAAGCTGAAACAGGAAGCGGCAACGTCAGGCACTCGGCAGCTAAAAGAAAGCAATGAAACTTTTAACCAAAAAAAATGTATCACGGCTATGTAAACCCCCAATATACATGATATACCTGATCCAGGTAGGTCTAAGTAGGCGGTGAAGAAATGGACGACAGCCTGATATCACGAGGAGTTCAATAAGGGCAAATCTATCTCAAACAGCATGAGGGCGCAAACTAAGAACAATGACAGGGATTCCTACTGTTGCCGTTTAAAAGTCTCACCAGGGTTCCAGGAGGAAAAATGATCTCAGAGTCCAAAGTTCAAAGTACCAAATCCAGTGAAAATCCAATAGAGTTCCAGCGCAACAAAATGTAAGGTATAATCCAATAGCCAAAGTTCCAAAAGTAAGCCATTTCGCCAAATCCAACAGGGCAAAAACAGCAGCAATCCAGGGAGGGAGCCAAGGTCAAAAAGCCAGAAAACCAAAAATCCAAGGAATCCAAATACAAGGAATCTAGCAAGCCACCAGAACAGCTGAGACGCAGGGAAGACCTGTTGCAGGACGTTTAAATAGCCTGGGAAAAGTCACTTCCTGATTTCAACATAACGTGACATGAGAGCCTCACATCACTGTCCTGGCTCCATGCCGCTGTCGGTGTGCGCATCGGGCCACGTGACCAAGGTGCCACTGCAGTCCCCAATGATGCAGCAGGTACCTCTGGTGTCGCAGAATCCTAGAAGGGATATACAGCAGAGAAAGGTGTGGGACGCCTGTTGCACTGGAGATGACCTCTGCAAACCGGTGCATATCAGGTAAGCATGTGACATATTAGTCTTTTCATTTCCGTACCACATTTAGACGGAATAGAAGCCATGGAATGGATAGTATCAGAAACAGAAAAAGCACAAGCTAACAACGTGTTTGTTGTGACAGGGTCAGGATCATGACCATGTCAGAGGAGATGGGGGACCCATCTCAAACTGGGCTAATCGGCCTACCAGGGCACTGCCAGAGCCTGACCTACCCCAGAGATGGACAGTGGGATTTGAGGAGGGACCACAATCATTGACTCGCCTCCAAACACAATTCTGTCTTTCATGACCAGAGTCCTTGCCCATCTCTTACAAGACTTCAAGACCTAGAAATTCCTGAGCTGTGTCAATAATGATCCAATATGAAGCTGATAGACAACCGTTATGAGTCCCAACTCAACAGATATACGTCGAACACTCACAAAGTTGCAAGAATCTGCCAAAGGCAATGAGCGGAAAGGGAGATTTTAAGCACTATGGAACAATCCAACCCTCGGGAGCCAGCCTAGGGGTAGATTGGCCCAAGAGACGAGGTGGTGCGAAGAACCAATGAGAACCAGGGGACAGGTTAAATATGAGAAGGAGGGGTATACAAACCATGTACAGACACCAGTGTATGAAAGCTGTTTGTGTGAGGTGAGGGCAGGCAGAGGGTTGGAGGGCTGAGAGGCCACATGGAGGAAAGCAGATGGTGGAAAGAAATACAGAGGAGTTTTTGGCAGTGTTCGATAAGAGTGCACGTCAGTTGTGCGTGTGTGATAAAGAGAGAAAGAGAGAGATAGCGAGAGAGAGAGAGAGAGGTACCGCTATTGGGAGTGTATTGAGGAGTGCATGTGACAGAGTGAGTAACGGGGAGAGAAAGAGATAGGGTGTAAGAGTAGAAAAGGAGAGAATTCAGATAGTGGAAGGTGAGACTGTTATGGACAGCGAGAAAGAGAGGAAGAGACAGTCAGAAAGAGAGAGAGGAGGGCAGCAGGAGAGAGAAGGTAGAAGTAGGAGTGAGGAATTGAAAATCCAATTTCAACCAAGACGCTATGAAGATGATTGATTGACTTAGCATTAACTAAAGCTGAACAAATAGCTCGAAAGGAATTATAAAAAGAAAAAACTCTAAAGATAGACCCCATTTATTCTATACGAAAACATACTTAATACAGAGTTATAACATTAGGAAAATTAGCCTTGGAAGATATTTGAATTTGATCCAGCTCTGTTTGAAATGTTAAAGAACCACCCACCTTTGCATACAGAAAAAGTCACTCTTTAAAGTATTTATTGGCTAAAGCTGATAGATCAATTATGACACAACCTATTTCATGGATATCAAGGTGACTATTCCTTGCAATAACTGTCACCAAATTCATAATGTTAAGATGGAGGAATACTAGTCAAAACTCTTCTTTGGGTGATATCCAGTGATAATATTGCAAGAAATGATAAGGACTGAATTTACAAAGATGAAAAAATATTGCTAGAATTAATAGAGGGGGTAAAAAATACTGACCAGCAGAAAAAATATAAAAATAAAGGCATGAAAGTGCAATGATGGGGGTTTTAGGTGTAACAAAAACAAAAAAACAGATCTAGGTTAAAATTGGGATGAAGGGGGGGGGGCAAGGGGAGTTTAGGAGTAGGAGAGGAAAGAGGAGGTTGGAGGGTGTCCCCCCGAAAAAAGGTATTTTCACAATGTGCAATGTAGAAGGCATGCTAATATTTTTTCTTGCAATATTTATTGCACTTTGTAATTGTACGTCACTGTTGTTTCAGCAACAAAATCACAGTAAACCCTTGAGGTATGGAAATGTGATTAATCATACATGAATTTGAGACACAACTAAGGTAATCTACAGCACTAAATGTCCATATCGGTTGTAATACGTAGTCTAGCTGTACCGAACATAAATCAAATATCTGCACTAAAAATCAGAAATCACTGATAGCGGTGCATTTTTTTTAGAAAATGGCCATTCATTTACACAGATGCAATTGATAATTTAAGAAACAGTGCTATAGTAATCAAACATTGGAAGAGAAAAAAATGGATTGATCGAGAGATTGGATGTATTATCTTCAAGAGGCATGAATTCAGAATGGGATCTTGTTTCTTATGTTCACATTATGATAATTAGTAGTTGGATTTTAGAAAACTATTTGATTCATGATTATCATTGTACATTTTCTGTATACTCTCTAAACATTAATTCATTAATCTTTTATTTAAGCAATAATCACGAGCTGGGGGGTATTTCCGAGTTAGTTAATGCCCCAGGGCTCGTAGTTACTCAGTAATGTCCCCCCGGTAAGGGTATCATTGCTATTAGTAGCCTGGCCCGTAAGACTAGTGTGCTAAAAGCATTTTTCTTCACGAAGAAAACAAAAAAATGGCTGCCAAGGACGGGAGAAGTCGCTTTCCATGGCGGCCATTCACAAAAAATAGGAAAGAATGTAAACAAAAAAAAAGACATGGAAAGGCGAAGAGACTACGTGTAGTCCCTTCTTCCTTTCCAATGCAGCATGTTGCAGATCAGGAGCGGACGCACTAGAGAGAAGTGTTTCCAGCGTGTCCGCTCCCGAAGAGGAGCAAAAAAACTGGTAAGTGGAGGGAGGAAGGGAAATCTCTGGAGGGGAGGGGGCGGAGCACTTCCCTCATTCCCCAGTGGGGGAAGATGGTAGCCTCCAGCCGTGAGGCGGCTCCAAACGGGGAGATTACCATCTGGTAATTCCCCCGTTCCGAACCTCCTAATTGGCTGAGAGACTGCCACACCCTCCCACCCCCACCGGGTACTAATATGCGCTAAACACCGGAGACCAGACTCTAAGCCCTCGACCAGGATTCAGAACCTGTGTTGCTCTGCATTGTCTTGCTTCCAAGACATACAAGATATACTCTCTCGCTATATATAATTTGAAAAGTAAACATTTATGATAATTAGGATTCCTAAAAGGCAGTTAATCATCTGCTACAAATAAAGGCAAATATAGATAAATTTGCTTTACATCAGGTATATCATGCATACATATGACATGAAGATTAAACTGTTAGATCTAAAACTGAATAATAGTGGAATTAGGGCTTGTTTAATTGAACATTTTTCATCATTCTGTAAAAAAATGCGATATGTTTGCTTTGATCTATGTATTATAATATATTGACACACTTTTGCTGTCATTGATTTTAGACAATTATTCATTAAATTCAAGATAAGATATAGACAGTTCTTCCTCTACTGTATTAACTTTTTTATTTTTTTCAAATTTGCATTGTTTTTATTATAACATTAACAGCAGAAAACTAAATATAGTAGGTTGTCATATAAGAAAGCACAATCAAAACATCAAGGCATCAGGCCTAACACAGTCTAAAAAGAAACAGAACCAAGAGGATAGAAAGGAGAGAAAAGAAAGACAGAAGAAGAGAAAAAGGGGGTAGAGGGTCAGGGGAGGAAGAGAGTTAGCAGTATAACCCATTGAAAGGCTTCCAGACATCTTCATTTTTTCATTTTTTTTCATTTTGTATTCTAAGTTGAAGAGAATCGACAGGCTGTCTATAGTCTTTCAACAACAGTGGATTTAACATCACTGTTCCAGTTTCTCAGAATATGTTTTTTGGCCAACACAAGGGCTTTATAAACCCAGAAAGGCTTACCAACTGGAAAATTTAAATCAACCGGGAGAAAAACCAATACACATGTCAAGGACGTGCGAGGGAAGGGAAGACCCAGCACAAGGTCTATACGCTGGGACACATCTTCTCAAAACAACCCGACTTTCCCATACAACCAGAACATATGCAGAGTGCTACCCACCTCCCATTTACAATTCCAGCAAAGGTTGCTTTGACTCAACCTGCAAGATCACATTGTCCTTGGGGAGTATTTACTTTTTGTGAAACGTTGTAATGACTTGTAACATTGGAGACAAGATAATGCTAGTATTTCTTAAGGATACAAATTATATACATATCACAACTATGTATATATTTATGTATACATTTAGATCCATTGATTAAAAATTGTACATGATTGAAGCTATATATTTATCTATTAACTGTGTTCATTACCTATGCGACAGAGGGCAGGTTATTGTGCTGTTTTAATAAGAGTTTTCTTTAGAAGCATTCTAAAGGTGGAGGTGTAATCAAGGCTTTATGTTGACTTAAATACAGGATAGGCCGCCAGTTATACTCTAAAAATGGCAGTACCTATGCACATTACGTGGCATAACTAACATTGTGCACATTGCGTGGCATAATTCAGGACAGAGTTACATCACTTCCGGTTAAGACGTGAGTTTTCAGGCTTCATGAGAGACTTTTGTTGAAATTCCTTAACATCAATTGTTCAGAAATGTTTTAAGGTAAACCCACATGTGGACATTTCCAGGATTCACTATAAGTAGTGTTGGTTGAAAAAATCACGACTGGCTTTTACATCCAAAAATATGTTTTGACAGGTAATGCAAATGTTTAAATATTTATCATACATAAAATACAGTGAGGAGATAACAAAATGTCAATTCAAAAATAAGATTTCAAGGATATTTTTAATATGGGTATTTATCTGCATCTAAGTGATAAGTCTCTATGGATAGATGGTGCATTCATAAAATGAGTGATATATACATAATTTGTCAACAGGTACATGAAGAGTGTACATTGGAATGACATCATCCAAAAAGGTTCATAAGAATTCTGGCACATTGCTAGTTAGTAGGTGTGGAGAGAAATTTATATTTTGGGCCTCACTATGAGTGTGGCGGTCCGGAAACAAGGGTGCCGGTAAACTTACCGGCACCCTTGTTTCCGGGCCACCACACTACAATTCTGCATGCAGGGGCCCCTGCAGGCAGAGTTGTCACGGAAGCACCAGCACCGTTACTAACAGTGCTTCTGAATCCCCATTCCCGTGGAGTCCTATGGGATTTCACACATCCAGCGCCTGACTTCCCGCGCCGCCGGGACTTGTAATGTCCAGGTGGCAACTGGAAGTCAGGTGCCAGAAACAGTTTTTCGGGGTCGGCAGCAACCCGCCGGTGGCACTGGCAGGTTACCGCCGACATCGTAATGAGGCTATAATTGATTGTAGTTATAAATGATAGAGACTTAATTTGCTTTTGTAGAAAAGCAATATAAGACTAACTCCTGAAGAAAGATCTGAAATGCTTTGAGACACTCCCAGGCAAGTCGTAATTGCTGGGAGAAAGACATAAGTAATTACAAGCTAGTCTTGGTTGCTGAATGATAGACCATTTTTTATAAGCAACACTGGACTGTTTTTGAAAGTATTAGTTTCTGTTTCAGTAGAACACTAGGCATGAAGAGACTATTGTGAAGGTGCATATCCAGCGATCCGCAGGGGGGCGCAAGTACAAACTACAAAAACGTATTTTAGCAAGACATTAGGCCCAAGTGCTGATGCAGTGGTCAGAAGGGTTGGTGGTGTCACCGGTCTAAGGGTGCAGAGGAAGAGACTGACACACAGGTGGCATAGTGATTGCTATAGACTTTTATTCAATAAGAAAGTAAACAAAAAACATATATTTCCCTATATCTATGAGAGGTTTCCCATCCTCAACTAAGGTGCTAATGGGTCTGTCAGGATGTCTTTGTAACTAAAAGGTCCACCGTCCTGTGTCTAAACGTCCCTATCTCTGTCCCTTACACTTATAACTAAACTAAAAAGGGTTTCACCAATGTTCTTGGTCCAGGAGAATGACTGCATCCTCCTGGACTGGATCGTACAGTTCTGATTGCAAGTTCTTCACCAGGGGGAATGACTCCCTTGTCCTAGTTTTGATATTTTACAACAACATATTGTTGATCCTCTTTACAAATTCAACTACCAGGTGAATGGCTCCCTTCGCCCGGCTTCCTTGGATTTGTTGTTACAGGTCAGAACACCAGGGGGAATTATTCCCTTCTCCTGGCCTTTCTCAGGCTTTTTTTCACAGTTCACAACACCAGGGGGAATGACTCACTTCCCCTGGTATTTCTTAGTACATTCGCTATGGCAGACCTGGTTCACTGTTATGCAAAGTACTGCCACGAAGATGATGATCTGCACTAGTGCCCCTTTGGAGTTGTGTGTCCCAGACGCAAGCTTTCCTCTGGTTTTGTTCGGCAGACCTGGTTCACTCTCCTTCCAGGTACTGCCACGAAGATGAGTTATATTGATCTTTTTTTGTGGGTGTGGGTCCCAGACCTGAATTTCTCTATGGGTTTCCTTTGGCAGACTTGGCTCACTACTATGCCAAGTACTGTCACTAGGACGATAAATGGTAACAATCTTCCCTTATGGTTGAGGGGCCTAGACCACGGTCTCTATTTTTCTTTGTGGATGATTATAATGGCTTTGAAATATTACAGGGATTTTCCCTCTTGCCCCTATATTGGGAAATGTCTGTTCTGTTCCCCACCTGTTGCCCCTGTGGCCCTCTTGCATTCCCACCAACCGTTTCGATAACTTCTGTACCTTCAGGGTTGAACCCGGTGTCTTCCGGTTGGTCTCAGGATCGTTCCTCTGTGTGTTAGGGTCTTGCACGGATTCTCTGGTTTCTTGGAGCAGCTCAGCAGCTGTTGGTCCCTAAAAGGCTGCTCGTCTTCCTTCAACTCGCCTGGACCGCTGCTGTGCCAGCTTCTCGCACCGTTCGTCAACGTAGCTGTCATGATGCCTACCCCCGGAGCACCAGGCCAGGCCCAGCACCCCCGGGAGCAGGCATCATGCCCCCGGGTAAAAGCCCAGCGGCCCCTTATAGGGGCTCTTTGGACTCTGTCCTGGCGCCGTTGGCGCCAGGCTCATGTTGGACATCAGTCCTGGCGCCATAGGCGCCAGGCTCATAAAGGAAAGTGTTTTGTGCACTTACCTGATGCAGACCATGCTGCAAGATTTAGGCCTCCCTGAGACCTGAAAGGTACTATTTTTTCATTGGGACTATTTTGCCACTCGGGCGTGGCCAGGGAAGGATACTTACCTGGAACTACTTTGGGGGCTATTTAAGCCATGCCCAGACAGTAGCTCACGCTTCGCGTTGTTCTGCATCCAAGCAGCTGAACGCTCACCGTGTCTGCTCCTGCATCAGGTCTCCAGCCACGCCCGCCTCGATCCTGGAAAACCTGTAAGGAAAGAAGAGAAGAAAAAGGTGAAAACCAAAAATGTTATCAAACTTCTTACCTGCATCCGGAACCTTCACGCCAGCGTTCCTGAGAAAAGACTTTCATTTAAAAGCACCGCGTTGCTCGCTGCAGCGCCGCGCTTCACTCACCTGTCCTCGGGAGTTATTCTGGCTCCACCGCGACTGTCTGCACCGATCGCCACATCTCTGCGCCTAGGGGAGAGAAGAAGAGACAAAAGGTGAGCAGAAGGAACATATGAGGAAAGCCTAATTTTCCGCCATAACACTTACCGGTCTACTGTTGGTGGATCATTCCTCATTTCGGGTCGGCGCCGCTACGTTGGCAGGTACCGCACCCCGGCCCCTATGGGGAAAGGACAAAAGACATTACTGGAGGAATATAAAGACATTAAGATGGATCGCCCCCATCGCTAACTCACCTGAGTTTACCATCGGCAAGTCAATCCCTCAACGCATCGCCTTCATTCTGCACCTGAAATAAAGGACAGATCACAGGTTAGGGAGGCTCAACACTTGATGTTTTGTAATCTTCATACTTACGGCATTCCGCTCGGAAAAGTCAAGTGGATTTTGCCAGCGCCATTCTGAAAACCAGTGAAGTAACCAGAAGCAGGATGGAGAGTTCATCCTTTCAAACCATAAGGTGAGCTTCAACCGGGGATTTCGGAGGAAGTTAGAGAAGAACGAAGGGGGGAAGGGGGGAGCAAGCACACTATTCTGCAGACTGTTAATCCCCTTTCTCATCTGCAGAAGGTTATCCTACGGGCCAGACAAGCAAGATTTAAGGGTCCTGTTCAGTCGGTGTTCCGAGTTCTGCGCATCACGCTCGAAGAGGCCACAGCAACCCAGACTAGACCAGCGCCTCCGTGGGAGTCAGGTGAGCGTTACAGTAGGTCCATATGTAGACGTCTCTCCTTCTCAGCCCATGTCCTGGCCAACAACCTTTTCTTCTCGCAACGAGCCACTGTCACATACTCGGTTCCTCCAAGGAGGAATTGACAGTTGGATAAGCCCTTCCCGTTTTTATTCGGAAGGGCAACCGACAACTAGAAGGCTCATTCACATTCTTCCAAGTGCTCCTCATTGCTCCGCACATCCTCCTTGTCCCAGTACAATTCAAGGAAGTCTTTGTTAGGTCCTCCCTATTCTTCCTCGTCTCAGTAAATATTGGGAATATAGAAGTAGGGTGTTGGGTGAGGGATATCATACCACATTTTCCCTAGATGGTTGTCCTTGTCCACAGACGGGGAGTCTCTCCCCATGAGATCCTACCGCTGTGTATCACCCCCAAGGGGCTATCGTGTAGCGGCCTCAACACCCTGGCCTCACAGGAAGGGGGTCCCCCTCTGGGCGAAGTGACGACATCTAAGGCTTTGTCACACCAGGCAATGCCGAAAACACATGTGCAGAGGAGTATGGTCAGAGGGAATTTGGGTCAGTACACCTATATTAGTAGGTAGAAGGGCCGATAGGTGGAGTTTGGTTTTATTATATAGGTCTAACTGTATTAAGTAGCATTGTTAGTTACTGCAGGGAGCAAGAGGACAGCCATAATGGGGGCCGGTTAATTTTGAAAATTGCAGAGTACCATGATTTAGCTAAAGCCCGCACTTTTCGTTTAATTCAATTTTATTTTCACTGCTGGGCTGAGGAGATTATGGAGAGAAGGTCAGAATGGAAAGATATGCCGAACGCAGTCCAATTCATTGTTGCAAGGGAATAGTTTCTCAGGAGAATGAAGTTGCTCTCCAGACAGCAGGTGCCTTCCCAGGCAATAAAGTAATGAATACACAGTGACTATGAAGGGCACAGCATGATGCACAGGGGGGCTCAAATCATGGCAAGGCCAAAATATAGCATTAGGAGGGAAGCAACAGTGCCCCCACTGACCACATGTACCAAAATGAGAGTTACAGAGCGAGCAGGTGCAGGGGATGAGGGGATCCAATCAGGAGATGGTGTGTTCCAAGGGCTGCAACATAGTTTTGCTACGGCTGATTTTTACACATAATATAATTGGTCGGTTTCGGTGGAATGCTACTGCCCGTGCTGTCTCCAACATAGTGGTCCAATTAGCATCAACCATTTTATCACCTTGCACTACTAAGGATGCCAGACAATCATTGTGTCAGGGATTGTGCTGTCCAGCAGAGTAGGTTGTTATCGAGGGGCGGTAGCTCTTAAGGGTAGGAACAGTCAAACCTCCAATTGGATCATTTAACGTATAGGGTTCTTTAGGGTATCAATGACGAGCAGCCAATCAACATGTCAGAATTGTATTACTGGTTGCAATTGCAGAAACTGTTAATTCCTCTTTAAAGGGTGTAGCCCGGAAGTGGCAATTCGCAAATGGTTTTTCAGTTCAGTTCCAAAGAACTGTCTGTTTTTTTTCTCCCAGCTGTTAATACAACGTGTTTCTTTGCTTGCTGCTACACACCTTTTTTGACTACTTTTGGATTTTTCTTTGGATTACCTTGGGTGACCACACCTTTACACTATGTATTAGTATTACTTTTGAGGTAGACATTTGCATGATGTTTGAGTATGAAGTTGAATTAAAAAGATTTTGTTAAATATATACTGGTACTTATTTAATATATTTTTGGGAAAAGATACTTCCTTGATCAGAGTGCAGGAGACCACCAGCAGGTTACAGCTGTCTATTTGTTTTAAGATACACTCAGATGTCAGTGGTGAACAAAGGAAAGGAGACAATCTAGGTGTTGTCGGTAAACAGGTAGCAAGAGAAACCCAAATTATGAGGTTAGTTTATACAGGTTGGACGCTTATAAAGTGAAAAGGACTTTGCCCAGGGCTAATCTTTGGAGTACATTGAGGACGGAGTGTTGAAATTCAAGGAGATGGAGAAGAAGCAGTGAGACAGACAAAAGTCTGCCTATTCGAGGATGGTAACTTGAAGCAAAGTGAGGAGAGGGAGCTTGCAGGAGGGACAGTTAAAGGAGTGTAAAGAGGCAGAGAGATTGTGAATAAGGAAGAGGGAGTAGAGGTGCTAGTGGGTAGCAATGGTAAGAAAATTAGAGACATGAGTTAGAGAGGTTTCATTATGTGCCTGCTGCCAATCCAATTACATGGTTTGTAATGTGGTTGAAGCCAATCCACTTGATTTTAGAATGGTGAGGCAGAATAGAGACTGGTCCATAGAAAGAGGGATTGTAAGGGTCAACAATGGGTTGTTACAAGACATATAACCATGGCCACCTTTCATCAGGCTGGGCACGTGCCAGTGGACAGAGATTGAAGAGGGAGAGCAGGAGAAAGCAAGTGACATGTATGAGCTATTTCATAGTCTGGGGTGCAAAGGGATCGATAAGAGTGCAGGAGAATTGGAATAAGGTCCGTAGGGCCGGAGGGGAGAAGTCAGAAAGTGAGGAGAGGGTGAGCGTGCAGGGTGGTGGAGAGAAGGTGGGGATATTGTTGTGAATTTAAAGGAGAAGTACTAGTGAAAGTCATCGGCTCAGAAAGAGGAGTGTATGGAAGAGTTTATAGAATGAAGTTTGGGGGCGAACGCAGACAGCTACAGGGTGAGAGCAGAGAGAGGACATATGATCAATTTAGTAGGAAGATTGAGAAGACTCTTAAGATGTGGTGCGGCCAAGAAGAGTCATTCTAAGCGGCAAGGAGAGTAGGTAGTGAACCTTGTGCCGGCTGCATAATGTTCAACAGCAGGAAGAGCCATAGTTGTGGGCAGTAGTGAAAGGGAATGAACATCAGGGCTCAATAGTAAATGCCAAAGGGGGTAGCCAGGCCAGTGTGTAATTGCTCAAATACAAGTCAGAGACACTGGGCAAGTGGTGGAAGAGAGCTTGGCGAGAGGCCCTGATTTGGTCAAGATAGGGGGGCATTCTAGAACGCCTTGTAACAGGAATTGCAGCTTCAGAGCCAGGTTCCTGCTTCCCCGGAACCTGGGAAGACCTCTCCTTTACCAACTTTATTTAAGTTTGGTTGCACAATCATAATGTATTACTGACATTTAAGTACCAGATAGACGTAAAACGCACATTGACGCCTCATAACAGTTCCACCCCACCCTCCTGTTACTGTTCTCCTCCACCACCCCATTCCTGCTAGGTCCAGCACAACCCCAAAGTCATTAACGGCCTTGCAAGAACTGCACCACTTGGTGTAGTTTGTACACTTGTGCGGGTAAATCTAAGCTATATTCCAAAATGGGGGTCCAAATCTCAGTGAAGTGGTGTAGCAGCCCTTCCTTAGCTGCTGTGACCTTTTCCACCACTAGAAAGTCCCAGATTTGTGTCCACGACTTGGGAATGGGCAGGCCTTCAGGGATCTTCCAGGCCCAGGCAATTGTAATCCTTGCTGTCAAGAGGAGATGAGTAATCAGGTTGGCCGTCACCCCCGATCTTGGGTATTTCTCAGAGACTGGCACCGCCAGCAATGTTAATTTGGGTTCCAAGGGGAGTTGAACCTGGGTTCTTCTAGCTTCAATTGTGGATACCCTTTTTCCCCAGAAAGTCTGGACCCATGGGCATTTCCACCACATATGAAATATGCCCATCATGCCCTGCATTTCCACCAACAAGCAGGGTCCAGAGATTTCCTGATATTATGCAGCCTAACTGAGGGGGCGGGAGGTGATACCAACGGTATGTCAGTTTAAAGGCACATTTCTTGTTGGTCACACATTTGGAGAAGGAGTAGTTTTGTGACCAAATATCCACCCATGCCTGATCCTCGACAGGCAGCCTGGATCTGCCAGCTAAAGGGCCATGTAACAGCGCCAGAGTGTCCACTTGTCCACCTGCAGAAGTCTGTGCAACCTGGATTAATTCCCCCCTAATGTGCCCTCTAGTAGGGTACATTCAATGGCTCCCAGATCTCGGGTTGCCCCTTGTCGAACTAGCGGATGAACTATCCAGTGCCTGATTTGGGTGTAGATGTATCTTTCCGCTTACGTCACGCCAAACCTCTCCTTCCAGTATGCGAAGGTCAGAGGCGAAGTGTTTTCAAAAAGCTGGGAGAGGCAGTGTAGGCCTTCTTGAAGGCCTGGGGCAAAGTCTGGGTTGTGAAGGATTGGGGTGCGTAGGTCTAGCCCCTCTGGGAGGGAGTCCTGCCCTTTTCATCACCCAGTCCCATGTCTTTATTGCTGTTTTTGTGGATGAGAGGAGCCCAGGTCAGTGTTTCCACGCAAGCGTAGAGATTTATGGCAGTGAGCGGAGGGGCAGTGGGAGTCTGGACTGCTCTAGTTCCCTTCTGGCCCCCCATATCATTTGTGAATTATCTGCTCTAGTTCCACCCATTTTGGGGGGGTTGTTTGTCACGTGACAGGTGGGAATGTGTGCCAGTTGTACTGCAGCATAGTAGTTGCACAGGTTAGGGACCCCAATCCCTCCCAGAAAAGCAATGCCTATCATCACCGCTTTGGGGATTCTTGCTTTTTTTCCCCTGCCATATGAACTGGAGAACCTTTTGTTGCAATTTAATTAGGGGTTTGCGCAGGATCTCCACTGGGAGCACCGTGAACTGATAATGGAACCTTGGAAGCAAGTTCATTTTGCTTGCTGTGATGCAACCCATTAATGAGATCTCCTGAGCTTTCATCCTCTCCAGGTCTGCCTCCAGGTCTTTGAAAAGTTGTGGGAAGTAAGCAGCATCTAGCTCTTTCGCATGGGATGAGATGTGAAACCCTAGAGCTCCTATAGCTTTGTTTTACCATGTGATAGGACAGCAGGTGCAGGGGGCCACAACTTGTCCTTGCGTCAAGCCTACCCCCATTGCCCCAGATTTTAGATAATTGACCACGAATCCTGCGGCGCATTTGAAGGAATCTAATTCTCTTAGGGGTTGCCGCAGGGATGACTGGACATTTGTGAGGGTAAGCATCACATTGTTGGTATATAAGAACAGTTCATACTGTTTCCGGCCCACAGTTAATCCTTCGATGGCAGGATTATTTTGGACTGGTTTGGTAAAGGTTTCTATTATTAGGGCAAAGCTTAGTGGGAATTGGGCACCCCTGTCTGGTTCCACACGTAAGCGGCGTGGGGCCCGTCTGTCTCTGGTTTACCCGTAGTGAGGTTCTAGACGAGATATAGTTGGCCAGGATCATTTTATGAAAGAGCGGCACAAAGTGGAACGCCTCTAGAGTCAATTTCATAAAGGTCCAGTCAACCTTATCGAAGGACTCTGAGGCATCAAATGCCAGAAGCACCATCTTGTAGCGCTCTGATGCCACTATTTCCACCAGGCTTGTGGCATTGAGAATGCTATCTCTCGTGGTTCTACCCAGAATAAACCCGGTCTGATCTGCATCAATTATTTTGAGCAGAATCACTGCCAACCGATTGGCCAACATTTTCAGTAAATGTGCATCAATGTTCAACAACGAGATTGGCCTGTAAGGGACACAATCTCTGGGGTCCTTTCCTGGTTTTAGCAAGAGAATGGTGGATGATTCTAGCATGGATTTCGTATCATTCCAGTATGTCGGAAAGAGTTGAATAGTTAAGTTATGGATATCTTGCGGCTCTTGTCTTCAGGGATTTAATTACTGCATCTACCTCTTCTATCGTGATAGGTAAATCTAGAGTTTCCTTATCTGTATCAGTGAGGTGGGTGAGGGAAACCACTTGTATGTATTGCCACTGTTCCACAAGAGACCGGGGAGAGGCCTGCATGGTTTAAATTAAGTGAGATTCCGCCAACTGTAGTTTGGCGTCCTCCGAATACTGCACTACCCCTTTAGAGTCCCTTAGTCCAACTATTGTGCTCTGTTGTTTAATTTTTGCCAGATTTCTGACCAGGAATTTGTTAGCTTTATTGCCTTGAGCATAATACCCTTGTTTTTGTTCTAATTAGGGACTGAGCAGTTTCCTCCGCAAGATGCTCTTCTAGTTTATTATGGGCTTTTAGGAGCGACCAGTGTCCCTTTGGGAACCATCCCTTCTCATGCCTCCATTCTGTTTCCACATCCTCCCTCTCCAGTTGGGCTTTAGTCCTGAAACAGTGTTTGTGGTAGGCCACTGCGTGGGCTATAAGCTCCCCGCTAATGACTGCCTTCAAAATTTACCATAGTGGATACTACGAGGACAATTAGCTCCCTCAATGAGGTGGAAGACCTGTGGGAAGTTAACCTGCCCGTAGCGAGCAAAGAATCCCCTCTGTGGCAGCCCGCGCACCCGAGTAGGGAGGATTCGACACCTCCGCACACCCCATGGTCAACACCGTGGGAATGCCGAGAACTCACCCAAAGTGAATTCCACATTGATTTCTGCCACAAACGTCGGATATCTTCCTTCATTGCTAGTTGCCCTGGAGTATCCGGAGGCCTTTATGGGGATTGGACCATGGCTCTCACCTTTTCCGTTTTCCTCCCTTTCTCCTGAGATTGCAATAGGGATACTAGGTCCGTGCTCCTATTCGCATGCTGCTGCTTGGCCACTGCTGAAACCTAAAGAGCTGTCAGGTGTGACTATTTGTGGACCTTCTTCCGGGTCTTGCTTTTGCTCGGTGTTCTGTGATGCCGGGTTCAGTGCTTGTGCGTCACTAGGCTCCCCTGCGGGAGTGGCCGCGTTCTGTAATGTCGGGAGTACTTTCTTGATGGTGGGCTCCTCCCCCAGCCCAGGACGCACCGCCTGTCTCCAGTAGAATTCCCCACTGGGCTGGCTCCAAGCCTCCCTTGTGTTCAGGCCTCTCTTGACTCTGGGATAAATCTCGATGTTACCTCGTTATGTAGGACGGGGGTGAGCCCCGGTGGCCAGGCCTCCCCATTGGTATGAAGTGGTGGTGCCCTTGATTCACAGGTCTCTTCTTAGGCTCCCCCTGCTGTGGACCCAGCAGCACTGTGTACTCTGAGAGCCCCGGCCGGCCCATAGAGCCGAGGTTTGCTAAGAAGTACTTTAAGACGAGATAGCTGCACCCTTGAGATGGATGGGGGTGCAGATTCATTACTCCAACAACAATCAATAAGGACAACTCAATGGTTTGGCAAAGGGAGTCCGTTTAATGACAAGTACAAAAAACGGGAAGTCATGGATATCAGCAGTGATGTGATCGTCCTTCTCGCTTCAACTCCAATGAACTTCATACAAGTTTTAACATTTATACTCAAAACTCGTCATAATTGACGTGTAACACTCAAAAGTTAACATGAAATTCTATTGGTTGGAAAAAGGTAACTTTAGTATAGGTACTATATCTGTATATGGTAATGGAGTCAGGGGATTGGGTAAACACTGTGAGGTGGGCATCTAAGCCCTTCCTTCAAAAATGACTACTGCGAACGTTACTAAAAGTACGATGTCCTATTGGTTCTACTAACTATAGGACCCTAGATTATTTGGTCCATTGTGATTGGGTTGGCACCAACCCCATGCATACTTTTCCACTTCGCTTAGCAGCACGCAGAATGGTCGGCCAGGTGCGGGGTGCCCCTTAGTTACCGGCCTTCCTCCGATTATGGTTACAATCAATCATTACTTTAATAGCCATGTGTCAATTAGTTCACTGTGGTTGGCCTCAAAACTGCATCTTCTGTCTGGAAAGGTTCTGATATCTCTGCTTGGTCCAGTGCCAAGCATAGGTGTGAACCCGTGCTTCTTCTTGCTCGGCTGGTCACGTGATTCCCACACCTTGAATCTGTCTTGTTTCTCTCAATTTGTATATTTGATTTTCGTTTCACCCGCCACCTGCCTTCGCCTTCTTATCTCGATCCTTCAGAGGCATGATATTCTGGTCTTAGTTTCAATTAAAAGTAGCTACTGTTCATAGTTTCTATTGGTATGACCTTGGTTTCCCTGGCACAAGCTGCCTCTGCTGAGTTTCGATTCAGTCCTCTCTTCTCGTTTTGCTAAATATGAATCTCTGCTCATTTGGCCTTTAGTAACCTGGGTTGGTTCTGCTTCGTTTGCAAAGTGGAAACATACTTATAATAAGGTACTTCGTTTGAGGTAGATTATGTATAATGGCGCTTGCCGCACTACTTTTCTACTTAGCATAGCAAGCCGCACTGTTTCCTTAGCTTTCTTGCGGTTCCAAGCATATTTACAGGTGTAAACTGGTTGAATATCTTCATCTTGCTTACAGCTTGAACTTTTTTGTATTTCAACATCATTCTCCCCCTTTAGGTTCACAATATCTTTATTCATGGTGTTTCGTCTCTGTGTGTCATTTTTTGGTTGTCATTTCTTCTATCTGCACGTTAGTCCGGGCCCTCGTGACATCAGCATTCGTCTTCCATTAAGGTTTTTTTGGTTTCTTCCGGGACAGTACTTAGGCAATCTTCATTTCGTTTCATTTGCTGGTAGGGTTTCCTCAATAGATACCTTACTGTCCATGGTTTTCTGGGTATCAGTACTTCAGTAGGTGTTGCTCTTCTAATAGGCACTGGGCAGACCCCACTGCGGCTCTCTGCTGGTTTATTTGCTCATCAAATAGTTCCTGAAACTTCAAAATGGGTGACTGGAATGCAGGTTTTATTTGGGACCTCCTCTACACTCCTCCCTCTGGGCGATTCATCGACCACTTTCACTTTCGTCTTTGAATTCATCTTACTCGGTTCTTCTGTATTCATCTTCACTCCATCGCCTGGGTTCATCCCTTCTTCGTCCTCCGGATCTGTACATGACGGTTTGAAGAAGTGTTTCTTTGGAGTCCAGATTTTTAGTACTCCTTTCAGGCTTCCTGCTGTCCTTACATGTTCGTCCTTATTCCATGTCATCAGTTGACATTGTCCATTTGGGCTGCAATAAACCCATCTTCCCACATAATTTCTGTGCTTCCTGGGATAGAGAAATGTTGTTCTTTCTGGTGCGTGAAGGCTGGCCTTCACAAAGTCTCTTATTTCTTCATCAGTCAGGTCTTTGGGCTTCCATCCTGGCTTGACATCAATCATGATCTTCATCCCTATGGCCTTTTTCGTAGTCTTCTGACTTTGAGAGATTATTATCTTGATAACACAAAACCCTAGCAGTATCATCACCAGCAGGGCTCCCAAGAACTTGAATGCATCTGCCATCCACTGTGGGACCCATGAGAATAGTGATCCAAACCAGCTGTCATCATCAACTTCAGTTTCATCGATAATTTGGTTCTGTAGTTTTGTCAGCATACCTATGGCTTCCGTTAAAGTTACATTTTCCTCATTGTGAGAAAGTATAAATGTGCAACATGATTCTCCGATTTTTGCACAAACTCCTCCATCCATAGCTGTGATCATGTCAAGGCCATATCTGTTCTGGAGAGTCATCAGTCGGATGGCTCTTAGCTCTTCTTTGATTGCATTGAATGCATTGAATCCTTTTATGGTTGTGTTGATGGTTTGCAGTAACTCCCATCTGGTTATCTGTAACCATTTGGTATTTGCTCCAACTTGGAAACTTGGCATGAGGATTGTTGCGAACACTGATGAGGTGAGGCAAAACAGTCTGTGTTCATATGGGATGGCATGAAAGGCTTCTTCAGATTTGGCAGAGAAGCAATTTTCCCTTTTCAATCGAGTCATCAGTTCTACAGATCTCCTTTTTCTCAGGTGAGCATCTGCTTTTGGGAAACTGTCAATATTCAAATCGCCTTTCAGGATTACTAAAGCTGGAACATGGACATTCAATATGGTGCATATCCCTTCCCAGTTTCTCGGCAGTTTCATGTATACTTTGGACCCACATGCCCAATAGTGATCCATAATTACTGCAGTTTCCTAGCTCCATACCTGCCGTGTCAAAGATTCGTCCACAATTCTGATTCTCGCCCATCTTTCTTGTGCCATTATTCCTGAAGCACAATTCTGAGCTTTCTAGTGGCACTATTTGCAAAGGTCCTCCTCTGTCTTCGACCCATGTCAGTAGTTTAGAGAGCTTTGGCCATAGTGGCTTGCATAGCCTTTGTGAATTTTCAATTGCTTCTTTGCAGGCTCCGAGGACCATCCATGCTCTGCAAATTACTACTCCTTTTTCCCATCGATCTGGTGAAAGCACATTCCCCAAATCTGCATTTGGTCTCTGTTCTTCTAACTTTGAGCCTCTTCTGGAGTTTTCCTTGGACATTTAGCTACTGATTTACTTCCCATCTGATTCCTGCTCCTTTTACTCCAGGTTTCTCGTATCGGATTACATGGTTCGTAGTATGAGCTCTGTTTCTTGTCTTTATGTCTTGAACATAATCATCTTCATTGGGATAGGCTGTTTCAGTTGCCCATATCAGTGAGGCATCACTTCCCATGAACTGACATCTGGTCTTGCAGATTGCTACCTGTGTAGACTGTGTGCTGTCTGGACATCGATTTCTACAGCTAGGAAGATCTTGGACTTCCCCATGCTGTATGGCAGGAGTGCACAAACAAAGCATTCCCCTCCTCAATTTCGTCTTCCAACTTCTTTCATGTGCTGGTACCAAATGTTGTTTCCCAGATGTGCTGTGCTATCCAGGTAGTCGTTTAGTTCGTTGTCATCGCCATGCATGCTTCTCTTGATTCTTAGTGTTTGCCTGTAATTTGCTATCACTACATCCCGGAATGCATCTGTATGGCTCCTTCTTGCTGGAAGGTTCTCAGGTATCCTGGTCCATGGTGCAGGCTTCCTCATCTGCGCCATTTGAGTAGACAAAAGTCTGGCAGTTCTTTCCTTGTCCTCATACAACTTTTTCCTGCTGGTTATAAATGCCCATCTCATCCACCCTGACATTGGTCCGGTATATGGCTGTACTGTGGAACTTGCACTTGTCCATTTCGTTGGAACATATATGTTTGTCACTGCTGTCTCTGTGGGTTTCTTCTTCAGCTTCTCTAGTCTTTCCACTATGTCTGCTTCCTTCATTTGGCTCTTTATTTTACTTGTAGTGATATTTTCCATAGTAGGCAGTCTTTTCTTCTCTGAGGCTTTGAATTGTGGTTCTGCAGTCATTGACACTAGGTGTCATCCGCAACCGCTACCGCGGGTGGCGGCTCCTTCCACGTTGGAGGCTCTCCGGCAGGTAGAGCCATTTAGTCCTTTCTTTGTATCTAGTACCTACCACCACCAATCACAGCACTGCCGGCAGTTTATCTGTCATCCAAGCCCGACAGTCGCTGCGTTTCAACCGTTGCTGGCGCTCACTCCAGCGGCTCGTGTTTTTGCGCTCTCCAGCGTTGCCCTCTGCTAGCCTCGACTTGCAGCGGGTCTCCTTTGCTTGCTCACTCCTCATTTTTGGTATAGGAGTTTCTTTTCCTCTTACCTATTTTGCTGTTTGATTACAGCGGCAGTTTTTTGCTTTTTGCAGCATTTTGTACTTCTTCGTTTTTTCTCTTTCTAGACTCGCCGCTCCGGCGGCGGGCGTGCTATTTTTATCCTTTCGCTTTGCCGCTCTTTTCTCTTGCGGCTCTCCAGTTTTCCTTTTTTCTCTGTCCATCAGTTTTCTCTTCTGTCTTTTCTCTTTCTCTCACCGCTCCCAACTTATCCGTGGCCTGGTTCCTTCCACCATTCTTTGGAGCATTGGATAGCCCTCCTGAGTTCTAACCAGTGGATCACGCATCAGCTTCCAGTTCGATTCGTCCCACTCCTCTTTACCAGAACTTCCTAAGGGTTTTTTCCCACTTGTGGGTTTTTCCCTTTTTTGTCCGGCCTGTTCCCGGTCAAGGGGTCCCAGGACGGCTGTCCAGTCAGCGGTCACTGTGGCTTCTCACCGAGACAGGCAAGTACTACCTAAAAAAGAACGGGATTACCTGAGCCGGCGAAATCTACAGAACACAGGTGACTCTGAGGACTCAGGTGAGGAGAGTGTGGAGGGAAGAAAAGAGAAAGGGGAGACACAGCTTTCACAGCCACATAAATCACAGATTGAAACGCCAATAAGGACCAAGATGTCTGCCGAAGAACAAGTCCAAGAATTATGGAAGGCTTTTCAGGCCATGTCACTGGAATTACAGGGGGTAAAGTCGGAGAATGCCCTTCTAAAGCAAATGGTAGCGGTCCGGGAACCCTCACATCCTCCGGAATTGCCTCCTATGACTCTTTCGTCAGGAAGATTTGATGGCTCACCTAAAAGGGTGAAGGAATTCCTGGAAGCCTGCAATGTATATTTTACTTTCAGACCACACACCTTCTCTACAGATCAAGCCAGAGTAGGTTTCATGATCTCCAATATGACAGGGAATGCTTTAGCCTGGGCTACTCCGCTAGTTACGAGCAGCAATGCCATTCTACAGGATTGCTCAGGTTTCCAGAACCTACTGAAACAGACTTTCGAGCGACCTGAACTATCTTTTACTGCAGGTGAGGATCTGCTGGATGCACGACAGGGTGCACTGGATGTGCTGTCATATATTTCCTCTTTTAAGACACTGGCGGCAGGAGCAGGATGGTCCGAACAAGCACAATACGCTGTATTCCGAAGAGGGTTGAGAGAGGAGATCAAAGATGAGTTAGCCAGATCTCCACGCTCTCCCACATTTCCAGACTTACTTGCTGCCGCGCTCCACATTGAATACCGTCTCCAAGAGAGAAGGACAGAACGCAGGAAACAAAGAGGACCAGGAAATCTCATGAACCCTCCTTCACACTCTCCTTCTGGACAATTCACCTCTACTCAAAGCGAAGAACCGATGCAGATCGGAGCTACCAGAGCACCTCTATCGTCAGCGGAGAGAAGGCGAAGAAGAGAAAATGGGTTGTGCGCCTATTGTGGTTCCGATCAACATGTACTGAAGGATTGCTCTGAAGTACCGGAGAAGAAGGTGGGAAACGATTACCCTCGGCGCCAATAGGGACGGGCAGCCGGGGGTATTCAGATCTTTTTCAGCGTCCCTATGTCACACTTTCGGTATCAGCGTCAGAATCCCAAGAGGATTCCAGACTGATGGTACTATCTGTTACCTTGAATTTGAATGGAAGACTGGTAGAAACATTAGCCTTATTGGATTGTGGAGCGGCCGGAAACTTCGTGGACACTCTGTGGGCAGACAAGATGGGGCTCACACGGATAGTACGGAAGGTGGGTCAGAAGGTAGAAGGAGTGGACGGTACACCTTTGTCGTCCGGATTAATCACTCATACCACTGAACAACTCTCCATGGTCATCAACCAACACACAGAAAACCTGCAGTTCGACATCATTAGAGCCGCACATTTCCCCATAATCTTAGGCATTCCCTGGCTGCGCAGGCATAATCCGTATATCGACTGGACGGAAAATCGACTAAGCTTTTGCTCTACGTACTGTTCGGTACACTGTTTTCCTCCCGATACCAGGGCGGATCAACAGTCTATCAGAGTTCTCTCCAAGGATCATATAGGTATTCACGCGCTTCCTAGTTTCTGTGCAAGATATTTCTGGGTATTCCAAGAGAACCTTCACGCTCAGCTACCTCCCCATAGACCAGAAGACTGTGCAATCGATCTCGAACCTAATGCACTGGTACCATTTGGGCGCATGTTCTCTCTCTCTCAGGCCGAGAAGAAGGCATTAAGAGTCTATCTAGATACCAACTTGGAGAACGGTCTTATTAGACCTTCGAAGTCGCCTGCTGGCGCCTCCCTGTTCTTCATTAAGAAAAAAGACTCGACTGATCTTCGACCCTGTATCGATTACCGGGGCCTCAATAAGGTTACAATCCGTGACCGGTATCCCATGCCACTCATAACCGACATTATTGAGGCAGTACAAGGGGCTCGAATATTTACAAAATTGGATCTCCGAAATGCGTATCATTTGCTTCGCATCACCGAGGGGGACGAATGGAAGACGGCTTTTCGAACTCCATTCGGTTTGTTTGAGTACAGAGTAATGCCGTTCGGCCTAGTGAATGCACCGGCTATATTCCAAAGGTTCATGGACAGGCTATTCTCTGATCTGCTGTCAGTCTCAGTCATCATCTACCTCGATGACATTCTGGTTTTCTCCCCTACCCAGGAGGAACACGTGCAACATGTCACACAAGTACTGTCTCGCCTTCAGAAAAATCAGTTGCTAGTCAAGAGCGGGAAGTGTAAATTTGCAGTATCCTCAGTTCACTATCTCGGATTCATTCTTTCAGAGGAAGGGGTGGCCATGGGCCAAACCAAGGTGGATGCGATTCTGGATTGGCCAGCTCCTACTTCAGTCCGAGAAGTCCAGAGATTCCTAGGATTAGCCAACTACTACCGCAGATTCATTTCAGACTTTTCAGAGGTAGTATACCCGATTACGCGCTTACTCAAGAAGGAGGCTATTCCTTTTTTTTGGTCTGAGGAAGCAGAGAAAAGCTTCAATTTTCTCAAAAGATTGTTCTGTACTGCTCCCATTCTCCAGCATCCGGATCAATCAAAACCTTTTGTTCTGGAAACGGACGCGTCTGCGGTAGCTGTAGGAGCGGTGCTTCTCCAGTTTATCCAAGGAGCGGAACACCCCGTAGCCTACATGTCAAAGACCCTTTCTCCCAGCCAGCTCAACTATTCGGTACTGGAGAAAGAACTTCTGGCCATGAAACTAGCCTGCGAAGAGTGGCGCCATCTCCTGCTAGGAGCCAGACATCCTTTTCTGATTAGGACCGATCACAAGAACCTCAAGGTATTACAAGAATTGGAATGTTCAAATTCCAGACAGGCCAGGTGGGCACATCACTTCGCACAGTTTGAATTCCAAGTCTCGTATATCCCGGGATCCCAGAACAGTCTGGCGGATGCCTTATCCCGCAAAGACTCTACCAAGGAACACCTGGAAGTAAAGAGGGAATCCATGTTCAAACGCAACCAAATTCTGGCCTTTGTTGGTTCTTTCCTCAAAGAAGTGAAGACTGCCCTCGCTCAGGAAAAACTTCAACTACCCCTACGTAACACCTCTCCTTTTCAACAAAGAGGTGACTGGTTATTCTACAAACAGAAATTGTACATCCCCACGGGTCCTCTTCGTTCGAGAATTCTAAAGTGGAGTCACGACTCTCGCTCGGCCGGCCATAGAGGACCTGAGAGTACTTTGGAACTTCTCTCTAGAACATTTCTTTGGCCAAATGCTAGAAAGGAGACATACGAGTATGTCAACACTTGTCCAATTTGTGCCAGAGCCAAGTACCGCCTAGGAAAACCATTGGGTCTGCTCACTCAGGTCGAACTTCCAACGCGCCCTTGGGGTCTTATATCGACCGATTTCATAGTCGATTTGCCGGTTTCGGAATCCTGTACCTGCATCATGGTCACAGTAGACGCTTTTTCAAAGTTGGCTCATTTGTCTCCCCTTCCGGGTCTGCCCACTGCTGCTAAGATGGCGGAGGTTTTCTCTCGGGATGTATTCAAGCTACATGGTCTTCCCGATAAGATAATCTCGGATCGGGGAAGTCAATATATCTCAAAGTTTTGGACCGCCTTCTGCCACCGTTTGGGCATTGAAAGAGCTCTGTCTTCAGGTTTTCACCCAGAGACCAATGGTCAGACGGAACGCCTTAATGCAACGCTGGAACAATACTTAAGGTGTTATATTTCTCAACATCAGGACAACTGGGTATCGCTGCTTCCCACAGCGGAATTCTCATACAACAATACTAGACATTCCTCGACAGAACTCTCTCCTTTCTACTGCACTTACGGGGTTCACCCTCGTGCAGTATTTCCGGAGGTTCCCAGTTATACTAACTCCCCTACGGTGGAAGAGGTATTAGGAAATATCAAGGAGGCCCAAACCTCTGCTATGCGGAGTTTAGAGATTAGCAGAAGACGGACGAAATCCAGTGCCGATCAACATCGGAAAGAATGTCCTGTTTGGAAGCCAGGGGATCAGGTGTGGTTATCCACCAAGTTTCTACCTAGATGGACAAGGCCTTCTAAACTGTCTCCTCGTTTTCTGGGACCTTTCACTATTCTCTCTAAAGTGAATCCTGTAGCTTTCCGCCTTCGGCTTCCTTCCTCTCTTCACCGCATTCACCCGGTCTTTCATTCCTCTCTTCTCAAACCTTACCATCCCGATCTTCACCAGAGAACCATCCCCAGATCTATACTAGCAAAGTCCTCGGAGCCTGAGGAATATGAGGTATCTAAGATCCGTGATTCCAGGTATTATCGTGGACGTCTTGAGTACCTTCTGTCCTGGAAGGGATACCCGGAGTCGGAGGACTCATGGGAACCGGCTTCTCAGGTTCATGCACCAAGGTTATTGGCTACTTTTCACCGCCGCTATCCGGGGAAGCCTGGGGCGGTTAGGTGGGGAGGGGGTCATACTGTCATCCGCAACCGCTACCGCGGGTGGCGGCTCCTTCCACGTTGGAGGCTCTCCGGCAGGTAGAGCCATTTAGTCCTTTCTTTGTATCTAGTACCTACCACCACCAATCACAGCACTGCCGGCAGTTTATCTGTCATCCAAGCCCGACAGTCGCTGCGTTTCAACCGTTGCTGGCGCTCACTCCAGCGGCTCGTGTTTTTGCGCTCTCCAGCGTTGCCCTCTGCTAGCCTCGACTTGCAGCGGGTCTCCTTTGCTTGCTCACTCCTCATTTTTGGTATAGGAGTTCTTTTCCTCTTACCTATTTTGCTGTTTGATTACAGCGGCAGTTTTTTGCTTTTTGCAGCATTTTGTACTTGCCGATCCTTCGGCTCTTCTTCGTTTTTTCTCTTTCTAGACTCGCCGCTCCGGCGGCGGGCGTGCTATTTTTATCCTTTCGCTTTGCCGCTCTTTTCTCTCGCGGCTCTCCAGTTTTCCTTTTTTCTCTGTCCATCAGTTTTCTCTTCTGTCTTTTCTCTTTCTCTCACCGCTCCCAACTTATCCGTGGCCTGGTACCTTCCACCATTCTTTGGAGCATTGGATAGCCCTCCTGAGTTCTAACCAGTGGATCACGCATCAGCTTCCAGTTCGATTCGTCCCACTCCTCTTTACCAGAACTTCCTAAGGGTTTTTTCCCACTTGTGGGTTTTTCCCTTTTTTGTCCGGCCTGTTCCCGGTCAAGGGGTCCCAGGACGGCTGTCCAGTCAGCGGTCACTGTGGCTTCTCACCGAGACAGGCAAGTGCTACCTAAAAAAGAACGGGATTACCTGAGCCGGCGAAATCTACAGAACACAGGTGACTCTGAGGACTCAGGTGAGGAGAGTGTGGAGGGAAGAAAAGAGAAAGGGGAGACACAGCTTTCACAGCCACATAAATCACACTAGGCCTGTTGCGTGTGCATTCAGTGTTTGCATGCGCGTGGTTGTCAGTAATCTTTCTTCATTCACTCTTTGCCGACCCTGTCTCCGGCCTTTCTTTTTGTTTGTTACCACAAGTGTGTGTGTGTCATTGCTAATCACATCTATTTCAAGCTAATTCATTCCACCAGCAGATCTTCAAGGGACCGGAATTATTATGTAAGGTCTGGGTGCCTTTCTGGGTTTAATGCGTGCATCATTAGGTGGGTGCACTGGAATTGGAACGCTTTGTCCACCAATAACAAACGCAGTTATGATCGTTAATGACAGTAAAACAATGATGGATATGATACACAAATACATTATGCCCCTGTAGGTCAGGCGGCAGCATTTACTTCCACGGAAATGTGGACGTCTCTCCTCCTGCGGAAGGTCAAGATTGCTGCTCTGGATCCCCATCTCGATCATTCACAAAATGTCTACCTTTTACTATACTTCTTTAGACAATATTGTCTGTCGGATTCTGTGTTTAAGCGATTCAGGTGTCCTACAAGTATCCCCCCTCTTGCGGGCGTGAATTGTCTCTTATTTCAGGATACAGTTCCTTTCCTAAACTATGGGAAAAATCAAATCAAATAACACTTCGGCATGTCCTTTTATTGCGCATGTTCAAAGTAGGTCACCTCCCAGTCCACTCCTCGGATTTGCTTCAGTCCCGAAGACATGTTGTATCTTGGTCAGGATGAAGAATAGAGACAAAATAACAACAAATGGGAGAATGTGAAACCCTTGACACTGCTTCCTCAATCTGTCCCTCGGTGGAAAGCTTTTAGAATCTCCTCAGATAGTTCTGTTGATGGTTAGAGAGGTCTATTTGTAGTACGACTCCAAGCAAGAGCATGCCCATCTTTGCAAAATTAGCTGGATCTCTGATGAATGTGAGGACATCAACATCGGTCGGTCTCCCCACTACCTCTGGAAAGTCAGTGACTAGATGAAAAAGGATGTTGTGAGCCAATCTGCTGTCTTCTAGTGACAGGGACATCTGTCCTGTCTTGCTGAGTTTCAGGATTGTATGCTTTCTCTTCAATGTAAACAATGTCTGCACTGCCCATTCGCGTTCAGTGCAACTAAGATCACAATTTTATTTAGGAGTTGGCTTAGATGTTCTGTGACTGTATGTGTCGCTCTTCCGACAAGATTTGGACAGTCCTCGATTATGCGAAAGAACAAGTATTGACAAGCTCATTTATTTCCTTCTCTGCTTGAGACATTTGGTTTCTCCTCACTGTATTGAGGAAGTAAGAGGAATTGTTCGATAATTACAGTAAGTAATCGTCTTTTTGTCTTTTCGTTTTCAGTATCTGGAAGAAAGTCAGTAACACTGGTGAGTCTCCCCACCAATGACGGGTATGATTTTAGCACTAGATTAAAGTATATCACCACATCTTTGGTGATGTCGCTATTGCGGGACATCATAAGTGTTTCTGAATAGGGTCTCGGTGTGAAAGGAGTCTGGATACTGTATTTTCTTCCAATTTATGTGTCCTCGATCAAAATTTGGCATAGCCTTTTCTTATCAAGGCTTGAAGTGTGCCTCAGTCCGAGGTTCAAAGTCAACAGATTATATTGTGGCTAATATGTGCAGTTTTCTTCTTCACCCTGCAACTAGGATACACAGACTGTGTTTTGTGGTGAAAAGCCCAGTCCTCACGCGGCTCGCTGAGGTGGGAGCAGTCAACTGCAGTCCCTCCTGTTTTCCTGCCTGCCTGCAGTCCTTCTACTGTGTTTTGTGGTGAAAAGCCCAGTCCTCACGCGGAGCGGACACGCGGAGCGGACACGCGGAGTTGGCTCGCTGAGGTGCGAGCAGTCAACTGCAGTCCCTCCTGTTTTCCTGCCTGCCTGCAGTCCTTCTACTGTGTTTTGTGGTGAAAAGCCCAGTCCTCACGCGGAGCGGACACGCGGAGTTGGCTCGCTGAGGTGCGAGCAGTCAACTGCAGTCTACTGAGGCTAGGAGGTAAGGCGGTATGAACTTGCAAACAGACCCCCTGCTCCCCTTGCTCTCTAGACAGGAACCTGTCACGGTAAATCCTGAATTTTCCTCTGCTCATCCTCAAGTGAAAAGTCCACCTGGCAGGGTATTAAGGAGCAAATACCTTTGTCTAGAAAAGCAGAAGGATCTCCGCAAAGTGTACACGGCAAGAAAAAACCGTGGGACAAATGTCAATTCTGGCATTACTCCATTGGAAAAAATGATATCTTCACGTTCCTTGATGTCCCCGCCCCCAACAATTCCCAGCCCCTTTGAACACCCCCTTGAAAATCCGACCCATAAGGTCGAGAGTTCCCGAACTGTATCCAGTGCACCAAATGACATTTCGTATGAAGCTCTGGAGGGTGAAACGGGTGAAAACTCGGAGGACTCTATGAATTCTACGAACATTTCTTGTGAAACACTCGATTCTTTGGCTCCGGTACATCCGGTACACTCGGAACATTCTGCCTTTAACTCGCATAGTTTTCCTCACTCCCACTCATCTCCGAACTCACCTGGAGGCCAACCGGCCGAGGCTCGGCGTGGAGATGGCCTTTGCTCCGCAGCCGCTCCGGTGCTGGAGCTTAAAAGCCTGTCTCCTTTTTCGAGCTCCCCGCCGTCGGCCGCAGTGAGAGTGAGCCTTGCGGAGTCGGAGGACCCCTCGAGGCAAACCTCAGCTTGCGGGCCTCCTTGCCGACAGCGGGCTCTTCTGTGCCTCTCTCTCCATCGGTGAGAGTGAGAGTGCCGGGGCTTCCTGCCTCTAACATCGAGGATCTCGGTCATTCGGGCTGCCAGTCGCTTCCAGAGGCGGAGGCTCTTGCCTCTCAGGCTCTGCCCGTGTCAGTCATCAGCGACAGAGAAGCAGAGCTCCTCTCTGCTGCCATCTCTCGGCAAAGCCAAGTATCTGGAAAACAGATCGACTTGGCGTCTGAATCCACCTGTTCACTTGAAAATGGGTCCTTGGATGTGGCCTCGGACCGTCAAACGGTGGTAAACACACCAAACGTTGTGATAAGTGAGCTTATTGCTCAGAAGAGAGGTATTGCAATGGCTCTATTGAAAAAAAGAGCATCATCAAGAAGGATCGAAAAGGAGTTAGGGGAGCATTCAGACCACGGCCCCCCCCAAGTAAAAAGTACTACTCACCAGAAACAATAAAAATGTGACTCAGTGAAATCAACTTTCCAGAATTTTCCGTCATCGCACACTTTTAAAGAATTCTTTTCAAAACAATCAAAGAAGACGTTAGAAACAGACATCGAACTTTCCGACGCAGAAATGCTCGATGTCCCGTTGGAAGTATCTTCAGCCCTGATACAAAAAGGAAAAGTAGTGGCCAATGACCGGAATGTAGCAGACGCCCAGGGCGGGCTGTTATATACTTCATCTTCCATCAGTCGGTGTGATAGGGAAGTGCAAGGAATCGTGGCTAGTCCTTGTCGAGCGGGCGCCAGAACAGAGGCAATAAACCTGCTCGACGTGGATGTGCCTTCCCACTGATCGGAGAGAGGTGTTCTGGGGAATAATTTATTAATGCCATCAACCATTCCCCCTTCAACGATTGAAATAAATCAAAGAAACCTACCATCCCCAACGTTGGCCCAACTGGACTTAAGAAATAAGCCCCTTCTCAAAGTGGCCCAACCGGTGCCGGTTACACAGGTGAAAAAAACAACTCTATCGGACTTTCCATCTACAAAGCAGTCTCTGTATAATGATTCCCCCAAAGACACCTCAACACCGATGAGATACAGAAAACCCAGTGACATGGTAGGTCAGCTACCCAAAGACACACCAACAAAAAAACCTGACTTAGTCACAATCATGTCGGCTATAACAGTGGGCCTCGCGCCCTTTGTGAAATTGTATGAATCAATTAACGACTCAATGAAGGATTTAGTAACTCTTGTCTCAACATTAAATGCTAAAGTAACATATTTGGAAGGTTTCATCACGGCTTTAAGCCAGCAGAATGCTGAGAAAGAAAGACAATGGGACACAAAGCTCAATCGGCTTGAGACCTTAATTACCACAATAACCATCGCAACCAACTCCGGAGAAAATAAACATAAATGCCAGCCAGCGCACTCGCCTCTGTTAAATCTAAAGGCCATTCAAACAAAAGGCGTAAAGGCCAACCAACTTGAAAAAACCAGCGACCAAAGTCCACGCCACAAACTGGCAAAAAAACTAAAGAAACTCAAAAAGTGCCATTGATCTTTAAAATTCCTAAAGCAACTGTTCCGATCCAGGAAAAGATCTTAATCACGCACATGGCGCCCCAATCATCAGTAAGCCACAATTTAGAAACTGAACAAATCATAATTGAACTTGACAACTCTAAGTCAACTGAACTGGGTTCAATTGGGAATTCGTCACTCCTCGATCTTTCCGTCCACTTGAACGACGAAGAACAGAACTCAGAGTTAAACACAAATGATGAAGACAAACTTCAAATGGTGTGCAATTCCCCGCCCTCAGAAATAAACAGAACAAAAATCTCTATGTGTAAAGGGGGGGAAAAAGTAGCAGTGGGTCTATCTGAAAAAGAACAAATTCCTCGGCCCAAACAACATGAAAATTCCTCACAAATGACAAAAACCGGAAGCTGTGACAATAAGGTACCCTCAGAGCCAAGTCTTCGATCAGAACCCAAGGTAACATCAAACCGAGTCTACAAAATGCAACAACTTGTACCGGGGAAAAACTTCCTAGTCTTGAACAGAAAGACGGTTCTGAAAATCTTAAATAGTATACCAGCATTGAAATTTGTAAAAACTGGGGATTTGGCATTAGTTGAACCTTATCACAGAGGTGGGAAGGCTAAATCCTACCTTCATGTGAAAAATCCTCTGGTTCTAACGTGCAAAGATGACGTAACCTTGGCCTTAAATCAAATGGGCTTTTTGCTGGACGAAATTACAACGTCAGAATTACAGGATAAGATTGTCCCACACGTAAGTAACGCGACGGCAAAGCAGCCAAATACTGCAGATCGGTCAGTAGGCAACAGAAGAGTCGCTTTCAGGGAAAAACCCGAAGTTGGCAGGGGGAGATTTAGATCTAGACTCCATTCGTCTAACAACAACACAAACTACCGAAAAGTGCTATATGAAGGAAATTGGAGCTCAAACAACAGACGGGGGAATACTCACAGGCGTCCAGAGGACACGGATGAAAGTGCTGAGTGGGCTCATAACAAAAAACATGAACCGTCGGGGCCCTGGAGATGGTTGAAAAAGGTGCTAAATCCAAACGCACAAAATTAACAACTAAAAGATCCAGCGATATCCACCGCACCTCTACCATTGGAATGCCCCTGCAAAAAAAAGAGCTCTATGTGTTCTTGGAACACGAGGGGTCACGATCACCTGACCAAGCCAGACGCCTTCGACTTAAGCTGCTTTGACATTATCTGTCTTCAGGAGACATGGCTTACGGAACTACCAGTGCTCGACGGATATGATACATACATATCACCAGCAGTAAAAGGTCTATTTGGAAGACCTTCTTCAGGTCTCCTAACGGCAGTCAAAATTGGATCGGCAATTACTATTAGAAAGAAAGTGGCTGAATCGTATGGTATGTTAGCTCTATTAGCTGAATGGCTCCACATAGAAACATCATTGAGCAGTAAAACGAAATCGAATCTTGCAATCATCAATGTCTATTGGAATCCGCAGAGAATAAGCAACACTGAATTCTGTGATAACATCGCAGAAACCATAGATAAATTCCTTTTTGAAGAGGCAACAGACTGCATTATAATCTGCGGCGATTTGAATGCCAGAGTCAACCAATTTCTTGCTACGTCCTATCTCTGCCCTTTGCTGTGAGAGGTGGGTTGTGGTCTGACTTTATGGATTCGAGAAAATTTTATAATGTTGCACTAGCTCGAGGCCATCTCCCCCGAATTCCAACTTGGGAACGAGCCGAAACATCAGCAACATTGGACCACATCTACACTTCTTACTCTTTTCTCCCGTTTGCTGACTCTTTCGAGGTATACAGAACTCAATTTAGTGATCACAATCCTTTAGTAATGACCTTTGAGTCCGCACCAACTATGAAGCAAGTATATCCATTCGACGTAGAAGTAACACGAAAGTCGACTCAAATCCAACTCACAGCGACTAACATCAAGGAAATTATCAAGAAAGTTGATGCATTGAGTACAACTTCTACGGATCTAATGAATAGACCAAACTATATGCCCTTGCTACTGCCATATAGGAAAGAAAAAGGTCGGTGTAGCCGACCCAAAGGAAAAGGGGTACACGTGTACGATGTCGAACTGGTTTTGAAGCGTAAACAAATGCGCAAATTGAACCGCTTGGCGAAAGTTACCAAAAAACAGGAACTAATGGACTCTGCTAAAGCGGCGACAGTATCATATAAATCTTGGTTGAGACAGCATAAATCAGCAATATACCAGAATGACTCAGAGCAAATGTTGAAGACATTAGCAACGAAAAATCCAAGAGAATTCTGGACCCTGATCAAAGATAAAAATGACGAAACAAACAACCAACTCGTGAATGCCGTATCAGAGCAGGCGTGGATAACCTTCGTTTCAGCCCAATTCGCCCCTGTTTTGCAAATTTCTAGAAACTCTCTATGTTGTATCCCATTGTCTTGGGAAGATCTGGCGGACCATGACGAAATCTTGGCGACAATCTTGAAATTAAAAACTTCTAGGGCACCTGGCCCCGACGGTCTAACCAACGTAGACCTTAAGCAACATCCAGAGGAATGGGCCTCCCTAATTACAAACATTTTCAAGCAATGTACAATCACTAGGCAAATACCCAAATCATGGACTGAGGCGATAATAGTACCTATTTTTAAAAAGGGAAATAGAGAAAGTCCAGCAAATTACCGCCCCATCGCCCTCCTTGACATCATGGGAAAGATCTTTGCTACTCTTTTATTAACTAGATTCCACCATTGGGCGAGACTGGCGCCATGTTTAGACAAATTTCAAACGGGCTTTGTCAAGAATGCAAGCACCAGTATCAACATCCTTATTCTTAACATCATAAAGGAAAATGTAAAGAACGGTGCTCCAACAGTTCACATTGCGTTTATTGACTTAACACAAGCATTTGACAAGATAAACCGTCAAAAGATGTGGGCGAAATTAACAACGTGGAATTGCCCGGCAAAGATCTTAGGCCCGGTGATTGCTTTACATACGGACACCAGACTTAGAGTACGCCTAAATCGGCAAGGGATGTTATCGGAACAATTTCCATCAGAGCGTGGCGTAAAACAGGGCTGCCCGCTCGCACCGGCTCTATTTATCGCCTATATAGGAGACTTTCAGCATACACAACCAGCGATCAGAGCTTTACCGCCCAAAGTGGGTAACACAGCAATATCCAGACTGTTATACGCCGACGATCTGATCCTTATGGATCAAACCCAAATTGGTCTCCAACGCCAGCTTACGAACTTGGCCAATTATATCAGTGAAAACGACTTGGAGATAAACATTCATAAGTCAAAAATATTGACGATGGGGAAAAGCTGCCAAGCAACCACAGCTCAAGGCCATTGGTATTTGAACAACACAAAAGTCGAAACCGTGTCTACTATAAAATATTTGGGAATTATGATAGAGTCAAAGAGGTCAGAAAATGCGACCCACTCAGCACTATGGTTAAAGATCAAAAGCCTAACAACCCAAATGAAATTAGTAGATCGAAAATATGGTAAATTTTCGCTTCTCCCAGCGATCCAATTCTACAAACAAAAGGTAGTACCATCAATAATCTATGGAATGGACGCTGCGTTGAACATCGACCATACCATATGGACGAAGCTGGAAGGCTACTTGTGGAAAGCGGTGCTTGGTCTGCCGAAATCTTCTTCAATTGCAGCGGTTAGACGCGAATTGGGCTTACTGTCATTGCAAGCATCAGTTGATCAAAGTCGGATGCGACTCTATCGGAAAATTATTCTTCCAGATACCCTCCCAATTTGCAAACTGGTTCAGATTGAGCTCAGCCAAGGACGTTGTAGAGCATTAAACCACTGGTCTCAAAAACTTACAAAAATATTAGTAGATCTGGCTTGTTCAGTAGAAGATCTTATCGAGAATCCAAACAGAATCAAGGTAAAAATAGCACAAGCAGATTGGATCAAAACTGGAGAATTAACAACAGGAAACAAGCTCCTGGCTCATTTACCAGCTACAACAAATAAACTTAATCAACCAATGAGCTACTGCATAAAATTTCCCAACAAAAAAATGCAGAAAACCTTTATGAAAATAAGATTCAATCAACTACCAACGCAAGAAATTATAGCAATTTGTACGAAAAGCAAAGTACAAACCTGTAGATTCTGTTCAAACCCAGAAACAGTGGAAACTCTAAGACATTTACTCATGACCTGCCCCAGAACCGCGTTTTTGCGGGAAGCCTACTTGCCCCCTTTGTTCTACGACGTATCACTACGAGAGGAAAACACATGGTGGTGCCGTCTGATTGCAGGAGATAGAACTAGGTGGTCGATAGCGACTATAAAGATTCTAGAAGCGGCTCTGATTTTAAACCAGAATCCAAAAGCCATTCAAGCGTGATTTAATGAACATCGTTCTCTGATCCTTTTTTTTCTGGCTATCACGTGTTTTTGGTCAAGTGTTAGTTTTCTGGTTACTTACGCTTCTTTTTCTCTTTATCTTCATTTAAATTGCTGATTCTTTTTGACTTATATCTAATGTGTTTTTCCTACTGTTTATTAACGTCTTGTAAAAATCAAATGTTTTTGATTATACGCAAGTAAATAAAAAAAAAATAAAAAAAGATACACATATTGTCCGTTTTTATGTCCTTATCCCCTTTTTTACTTAGAGGATGGCCCTCATTACGACCCTGGCGGAAATCGAAAAACGATGGCGGAAATGCAATACCGCCATCGAATAGCGCTCGGTGCGACTATGACCCGTCACCGCAAAGTACGAAGCCATTAGCGACACCGCAGTGAACGCCAACGCTAACTGCACCAAGCACGCGCGCGCGCGCCATGCCAAACCGCAAACACCACCATGGTGCAACGGTACGCCAATTCCGACCCTAGCGGACATGTACCTAACGCCATCAGGCATGGCGGAATGTACCATTCCGCCATGGCGAGAAGTACGGCATCGCGAATCAACCGTAAACGGCCCCACTGAGTGCCTGTACACCGCTCCCTGCCCACAAAATACAACTCCCCGTAGGTGCAATGAAGCCACAATGCAACCATTGAAATGTACAAGTCACCCATGCATGCCAACGAACAAAAGAAACACAAGAGGGGCCAATGGGAGCTGCAGGGCACAGATGGCACGAATACAGAAGCCATCCCAATGGACATGACCACAGTCCCCCACCAAGAAACGCACGCAAACACAGGCACCTGTGACCAGCAATATTCCGAAAACCACATCATTCAACCAGTCCACCTGGCTGACCGGCATCTGTTACACAAAACCCAATCCCCCGCCCCTGAGCATGACAACATTCAAACTGGCATATTGGCAGCCCCCATCCCTGACCTCACTGGGCTTCGTAGGCAAACGCGCACAGCACAGTACCACGCAACTAAACCCCGAAGCTGGAACCCAATGCAGATCTCCTCACAATACATCGCCCCCCAAATAGGCATATGCCACATCACTTGCAAAGAAAAACGCTACACGGGCCAAATCAGAATAGAAATTTAATGCACATCAAAATCACCAAGCACATACAGCCATCAGGCCATGAACTCCAAAACACTAATCACCATTGTGGGCTGCTTCCGCAAGAAATGACCAGCCACTACCTGTGTGTCGCCCTGTTCCCCCATGGTACACAGAGCCACATTCACGTACGAAAAGGCAACATGGAAGCGCACAGAACCGCAGGGCCGTCCCAATGGGGAGGCACTAGTCCAGCTGAAAGGCCGAAATGTTGCTCCGAGCCACCAGTACTGCGTAAGGGCATGTGGCCCATTGGCGATCGTCCCATAAGATCGTAATGCTGCTCCACTGATTAACACGAAGCAGCAGGTGTCGGGAGTAAAATCCATCTGCAGGAGTGGCATACAGATGGCAGTGGCAAAAGGGGAGGAGATACCTGTCAACCAAAAGAAAAGAAAAAGAACAGAATGGCCATCAGAACTACATACCAACAACTCACTTCAATGATCACACGAAATCCACAGCCATATGCATGCTAGCCCACTCCAAAGGAACATCACCACCCCAAAACCACTTGCGACTCATAACCATCTATATCGAGGTGCAAACACCATCACAAACGAGTGTCTGAGGGCGCCTCGAGACAGGGAGGGCTCAACAAGGCCAGATGGACGATGGTCCCACTATGGCAGCCCTGCATCACATAGCGTAGGGGAGGCGGATAGATCCCAAGAAGCCCTGTACATGGCAAACTCTGTATCAAATCACCTGCCCATGCATCCATCCATCATTCCCTCATCCCGGGATCAAAATGCCTGAATAATTACTCACATAACATTAGAAACATCCATTGAGTCTGTGCGTTATGCAGCCTGCTAAATCCACAGTGCCCCAGCCCGTAATTCCAGTGTTGTGAAGTAACATGTATTTGGGAACGGACGGCCTCATCGCCCACGTAGCTATTGCGCATCCCAAACTATTCATATCAATCATTGCTCCCTCGCCATGGGCCCTGTCTCAAGGACATAGAACAATAGAACGTTACATTTGCAGTCAGACCTGTGGGCATCTCCTCGCCGCTAGCTGGAAACCGAAAGCGCTGCCCTTCGAATTCCTCATTTGCAACATCACGTCGAAAAGGCATCTGTGGCCGTTTGAAATCACTAATTATTCCATCGAGTGCGGCTGTGTGTGAAAATGGCAACTGCCTTCACCCACGAATGGGACGCCCCGCCCGTCGTTGCAACTCGGTACAGTGATGCATGAGGGCCCACCGTTACTCGAGTACTACGTCCCACTGACCCCTCACAAGTCTGTTCGCGACTGCACAGATAGTATGTGAAACAATGGGACCACAGCAGAATGAACATATCAACCAATCTTACACGGCCATCGGGTACAAATACATGATTGCAATAGCAAGATACAATTCCCCGAATTGCAGCGTTGTGCGCGGGACGTGCTCGGCCAAAGGGGAGAGCAGTTTGCACAGGTGGAATCAATCACCACAGGTGGAGGCCATACAGCCTGAAAACACATAAATTGCACAGCCAGTCTCCTCCCACAACCACACCGAAATGCTACCGGCAGGACTCGCGATGTTGGCCCTGGGGGACCTGATAGCACTGCAAGTGCTCCGACTCCAAGAAGTAGACGAACACCAACTACAACCAGCCGCACGGAGGAGACGCAGGAGGAGGAGGAGGCCAAGGCAGGGCCAGCAAGGCCCACCAGCATAGCCACTACCACCACGCAGGCAGCCCGCAATTCAACGCCTCCGAGCACATCCGTTCAACCTCACTGATGAGCAGATCCACACCCTCTACCGTCTGGACCGGGACACCATAGCCGCCATTGTGGACATGACACAGGCTGACCTTGTCAGCATGATAGATAGCCCAACCGCCATCCCACCCCTACTGAAGGTGGTGTCTGTACTCCACTTCCTGGCCACAGGCACCTACCAGCACACAGTCGGACAGTTGCATGGCATTTCTCAGCCACTGTTCTCACGGACACTATTGCAAGTGCTCGATGCCCTCCTGAAGCACGCAGACGACTACATCTCTCTACCACGCTCGGAGCAGGAAATAACCAACACAAAAGTGGGATTCCATGCACTTGCCGGCATACCGGGTTGCATTGGTGCCATCGACTGCACCCATGTTGAATTGGTCGTCCCACATGCCATGGAGGCCCAGTACCGCAACCGAAAACAATTTCATTCCCTGAATGTACAGATGGTGTGTGACTCCAACAGGATCATTACACATTGTTGTGCCCGATTCCCTGGATCAACCCATGATTCTATGGTCTTGAGGAACTCTACAATACCACGCTACATGGAGCGACACGCAGGGAACAGATCCTGGCTACTCGGTGAGTCTCATTACATGCATGATGATGTGGGGTATGTGAATTGGCAATGACCTGCCAGGAAGGGGGGGGGGGGTGTGCGTACGTATCAATGGCATTCCACATCATACGTTTCTCGTCCACATACAGGTGATGCTGGATATCCACTGAAGAGATGGCTCCTCACACCAGTCCGGAACCCACGGGACCAGCATGAGGAGGACTACAACCATGCCCACTCACGTACCCGTGTAGTCATTGAACAGGCATTCGGCCTACTGAAGACCCGTTTCCGCTGCCTCAGCAGGTCTGGCGGGGCACTCCTGTACCGCCATGAGAAGGTTGCAAAGATGGTGATGGCATGTGTCATGCTCCACAACATGTGCGTACGTAGAAATGTGCCCATGCCCCCTGACGCAGAACTGCAAGCACCTGATGATGGTCATGATGAGGGTGGGGATGTGGCAGCACCTCATGGAGTCTGCGAGGCACCGGAGGGCCGTGACATTCGTCAGCATCTCATTGATGTATGCTTCTAGCACTCACGCCTGGTGGCTGATACATGGACACGGGACTCGTGGCACTGCGTGTGTCTGGGACATGCACAATATGGACTGTACGCCTATGATGGCCTAGTACACAAAGATCAATGTCCACACTTCTCATTGGTTGATCGTGCACTTTTTATGGCATATGTGATATCATGTTGAACACCCTATCGACCCGCCACCCAAGTGAGCCCAACACACCCCCTCCACCCTCCTACCTCCCCCCCGAACACCAGTGTCCAAAGATGCTCATTGTCAGTGGGCTGTCGCTATTGCATGCCCCCTCTGCGGGTATCAGGGGCACCCCTGCCTGTGGAGCGCAGGTTCCTTCCAGATCTACGTTGGGGGCTGCCCTGGACGGAACTTGCAACGGATGATGTGTCTGCCTGCTCACGTCCATGCATGTCCCTAAGGGTTTGCGAGAGCTCAGTGAGCACACGGCGCACTGCGGCAAGTTCGGCACATACGTCTTTGGACGTCGCATGCAGTTCCCCCCTCAGGCTCTCGGTGCTACTCTCCATTTGGACTCTCAGGCTCTCGGTGCTACTCTCAATTTGTGCCCTTAGCGTCTCTGTACCTCTCTCCATTTCTGCCCTAAGTGTCTCTGTTGATGTTTCTATGTCTGCCTTGGTGCCCCCACATTCATCGGCATGGCCCTTGAGGAGTGTGGCCATTTGCTGCTGTTGGACGATTAACTTGTCGAGGGACTGTTGCCTCTGCTGGGCCATGGCCATTTGCGGTGGTGTCACAGAGGGGCTGTTGTCCTCATGTTGCCTTTCCACAGGGCTTGTGGGGGATGGCCAGTCGTCGTCTTGTGGCTGCACCTGCGTGGTATCCTCATGTTGTACGGGATGGGACAGACAGGGGGATTGGGACAGGTCATGGATGGATCTGACCTCGACATCCCCGTCTTCTGTGTCCGAGCATGCTGCCATCAATGGGGTGTCACCTATGGTGCTGCTGCCACCAGAGGCAGTGCCTTCTGTGGCATCCATTGGGGGGACCTGTGGTGGTGGTGTTGTGGGCATGCTGGCTGCTGGGGTGCCTGTTGATGTTCCCTCCTCTGTGCTGCCACCTGATTTGTGCTGCTGCCGTGTCTTGATGCGTGCAGCTGAGGTGGAGGGTCTCTGGCCGTTGGTCTTGGCCCTCTTTGCAGGTGTGCTGGTAGGGGTGTCCTGTAGCTCGTCGTTTGGATCGGACCCTGTGGTGGAGTAAAGGAGGGCGAGGGTTATTGATGGGTCAGTGGGAATTGGAATGGCATTGTATCACATGCATTGGGGTGGTACCTGAGGGTGATTTGGGTCGGGGTCTTGGAGGTGCTTTGATTTGTGTGTGGAGTGAGGGTGCAGTTGTTTGGCAGCCTGCAGTTAGGGTGTGCCTGCTGCACGTGTAGTGCGTGTATTAGGGGTTTTTAATTATTTATGTATTTATTGTGGGTTTTGACGTGCGCTTTCAGGCCGATGTGTGTGGACGTTCTCCTGGACATGTGTTTCTGTTGCACTATGTGGACGCATGGTACTTCACATGGTTGGACTTTGTGGATTTGGCATTGTTTTATCTGGCCCACCTACCTGAATCTTCGGATGTCTGCACTCCTTTCTCCATCCCTCCGACTCCCTCTATGCTCTCCATTCCGATGGTGGAGGCACAGATTTCTTCCCAGGGGGTCAACTTGATGGGTGATTCAGGACCTCCCCCGGTGGCTGTGGCAATGTTGCGGTTGGCAGAGAGTATGCTGCGGACGCGTATCCGCAGGTCGTCCCATCGCTTGCGGCATTGCTGTGGGGTGCGGGGTGCGGTCCCCACCGCACTTACCCGCTGTGCCACCAGAGCCCATATGGCCTTCTTGTTTGCAAGTGCCGTCCTGGTCATTTGCGTGGAGAAGACGACGGCAGCATTCTCCTGGAGGGTCTCTGTTAGCACGGTGAGTTCCTCACGGGAGAAGTGGACCTGCCGCTTGCGGTCGCACGCTTTCTTCGCTACTTTTCCCATTTTTCTTGGTTTCGCTAGGGTGGTTGACGGGTTGGGGTGTGTTTCAGGGTAGTGATTTTGGTGGTTGTGTGGTTTTGGTGTTTTTATAGGTGTACGCCGGGATGTTTCCCGTTCCGGGCCCATGTTTTAACTTCCGTTTCCGTATATTTCCGGGCACCATACTTTCCGGTAGGCGCACACTGCGGTGACCGCTAAGAGGGGTGGCGGTATTGCACCTAGGGCGCCGTACGGCGGCGGTGTGGGCCGTTTTGGGCTCATTTCCGCCATCGCGGACTTTGCACTTCCGCCGTGGCGTGGTGCTCGTGCCCGATGGGTCGGAATGGGCCGCACTTTGCTCCTTCGTACAATGGCGGAAACGCTATTTACGCTGTGGCGCTCCGGTCAGTCGCTTTCCGCCAGGGTCGTAATGAGGGCCGATGTGTCCGATTTAAGCCACACTTTTACAAAACTTCTTTATCTTTGTCTGGCTGGTCATGCGTCCTTTTTCTTCGTCATGGATCTCGTCTGCATATGCTGTATTTCTTCCCTGTCGCTTGTAGACTCCTCTTGTTGGGGTGCAGGCAGGGGGCCTTCTCCGAAGTAGGGTTTGATATTGGCCAGAAAAATCCAAGCTCTCCTGCCTTGTAGTTTTACTGCGGACGGAGTGCAGTCCTCTACTTTGAAGGGGCCGTTAAATCGTGGCTCATCCCACTTTTTCCTCATATGGTTCCTAACAAGGACGGTGTCTCCAGGGAAAACAGATGGTACACAAAGTCCTTGTGCTGTGTCTGCAGTAGTATCTCCTTCTGTGTTCCGTGCTGCCCTGCACCCCTTTCGACGTCGCTGCAGCTGGTAGGAAATTACAGTGAGGCAAGATGTACGCATTCTTCTTCGGTTCATAGACATAATTTCGAATACAAAATATTCGAAAGTCAAAAAGTGGAAAAAAAAACCGAAAAAAAAAATGTCGAATTTTTTTTTAATGACGTTTTTTTTTCGAAATGGGGGGGTTCCCCCCCAACCCCCCTTTTTTTATTTTTACCTATTTTTTTCACAGAAACTAGAGCCCAAAAAAAAATATCGAAAAAAAAACAATTCGACATTTTTTTTTTTTCGACATTTTTGATTCGACTTTTTTGACTTTCGAAATTATGTTTTCGAAATTATGACTGGACACCTTCTTCTTCCTGTGGCTATCTCATGTGGCGTAAAATGATGGTCAGAACCGGGTTGGTTCCGAAGTGCATACAATGCCAAAGGAAGGCAGTGCAACCATCCCATTCTTAGAGTAAGCTTCAACTTGGCTATCCTCTCCTTTAATAAGCTGCTGAGCTTCTCACAGATCCTGTTACCTTGCGGATGATACGCCGACGAGAACTTGTGCTTTATACCAAGCAGCAAGCTAATCTGTTCGAATATCTCATTTACAAAGTGAGCTCCGTTATCTGATCTCATGACCTCGCACACCCCCCACCTGGGGAATACTTCTCTCACTAAAAATGTGGCCGCACAGGTAGAGTCTGGGTGTGTACAGGGACCTGCCTCAATCCATCTAGAGAATGGACACACCACAACAATTAAGTATCTGTACCCCTTACATACTTGAATCATGTCGACGTAATCGACATGCAAGTGCTGAAAAGGCCCATTTGGCCTTTGGATGACTCCTCTCATTAACTTTAATGTGTGCCCGGCGGATTATACAGTTCACTATAAAGAATGCAACGTGCTTGGTTAAATTCGGTATGAGCCAGTCTTCTGCGAGTGTTGCTGCTAAGTTTTCTTTTGTCATGTGTGCCGGATAATTCAACTGCTCCAGCGCTATTTTTAATAGGGCTACAGGCATCACTGGTTTACCAGTGCTGTCTTGTCGCCACAAGCTGTCAGAGGGGTTTAAAGAACACCCTCTGTGTTTCCAAAGATTCTTCTCTTCCTGTGGTGCCTCCCCTTGGAGTTCCATCAATTTTGTTTGCCCAAGATTGTTATACCCTTCAGATGTCGTTCGTACAACCATCATTCTCTCATTGGTATGGATGACTTCCACTTCCATGATCATCTCACTTTTGGATGCCATTTGCTTGGCTTCCGTGTCTGCTGCTTGATTTCTGCGTGAGATTAAATCTGTCCCATTCGTGTGGGCGGCGCATTTCACGACTGCTATGCCCACTAGGAGCTGTAGTGGCTTAATCAACCTGTTCAATAAGGCTGCGTGCTGCACTGGCGTGCCGTCTGCTCAGAGGTAGCCCCTCCTTTTCCAGCGCGCTAAGCCTGCGTGTACTGTCGATGTCACATAGGCGGAATCACTGTACACCGTTACTTCCTGGTCTGCGTGATTCTCAATGGCGAGTATCAACGGCAATAATTCTGCAGCCTGCTGTTAGGTAGAATCCCGTGCAGTGCCCTTAGGGACTACTACACACAATTAAGACTACAGGTGGCAATATAAGTTTTACCTTTGGTACAAGCATGTACTACTATGTCAGAGTGGTAATAGTGGCGGAGCAGCCAGGCTTATCTCAAGAGTATATGAGCAGTAGCAGAGATTACACAAAGGGACCACAATTACTGTGACTCAAGCAAACACTGACTCAAGGTTTCAGGTAGAAAAATATAGGTACATTTATTTTTAAACCATTTGTTATAAACACAACACTTCTATTAACCTTAAATAAAAAACACACGTTAAATATACTACAACTAACCAATTCACTTTGTACAATAAGTCTCAAGGTAAGTATCCTGTGTTTGAATGAGCCGGTGTTACGAACAAACCATATTACCGCGAATACGATTGCCATCACTTTTTGACAGTTCGGTCTACTAACTAAACGCGTATCCGTGACATGAAATGCTACCGGGGCAAAAACACACTTAGCACCTGAGATACCCAGAGGCAATATTTTGGTTAGACAGGCAGAATCGAGAAACACTCAGAGACAGGAGTTCAAAAGTCAGAGGGCCTGAGCCAGGGTCGAAAGAAACCGGGGGCCTGTTGCCGAAGATCACACAGTCAGACAGTTCACGATTCACTGTAGCCAAAAGTACTCCGATATTGTCAATGTTCGGAAGCAAAAGTTATAAGAAGGAGGGAAGACAAGGGCAAGCCTTGGAAATGAAGAAAAGGGATTCACCAGTTTCCTCAAGCAGAACACAGTACCTTGTTCCAATGATGCAGCTGGTGCCCTGGCAGTTGTTCCTGTTGGTTTCCCGCAGACCCACGATTCCTGGAGCTTCGTTGTGAAGGAGGACGTCTGAAGGGGGTCTGCACCACACAGGGATGAAGCCGGCAGCAGAGATAAGGAATAAAAGGGGTGCTCCTTAAAAACAGTAGAGGCGCTTTAGATGGCTATCCGGACCACTACAGCAGCGTGCAGCAATTTCGGCCAAGGAAGAGGATCCTCTGGCTGTAGAAGATGAGCTGGTTATCCCCACCAAGCTCAAGGGAAGAAGACTCCGGACTGGATCTTCTCTAAGTCGTTGAAGGGAAGATAGCTCAGGACTGCTGCAGGGCTTTACCGGGACGGGGTAGTTGCAGCAGCCGTCGTTCTCTCTGCTTCTCTTCGGTTCCTTGTAGTTGCAGTGGTGACTCGCTGACTTCTAGCCCAAGAGACCTGACTTTTATGCGAAAAACCCCCATTCACACAGCCTGGCTGTCAGTCACCCAGCAGGGGGGTTGTCCAGCCCAGACAACTACCCTGGCCAATCATGACAAAGTGCGACTTGGGTTTCCTAGGATACCCTGTGCAGGGGGGGACTACACCCCTCCCTCACATTCAGCCCACCTAGACACCCAGGCGCCTTGAAGAGGGCTTTTGAGCAGAAGCTCGCCAAAAGACAGTGAACAAAGAAGGCAAACCTAGTTTGCCGCGCAAAGTAAAACACAAGAAGGACTTCAACAAAAAGAAATGGCGAATAACCCCAACCGGAGCCAAAAGAAAGACGATTTGGTCAAGCGGGTTTATGTTTGAGGCTAATATAATAGCCAAGAACAGTACCACGTTTATCTAATATAATCGCGGTAGAAAAGTTAGGGTAGATATCACTGCCACCAGCCAAGTCTAAATGTTAAAAGAGTGAAACAATGCTCTAGGAGGTACAGATAAAAAGGGATACAAATTAACCCTTTCCAGTACTCCATGGAAGATGGGGTGCACTGGATCTGTGGTCAATTGGCTAAGTAAAGTTAATGGTAACTTTACCGTTTCCTGGGGGACGGTAGTCGCCTCAGAAAGGGATTCGAGGGAGTCTCAAAGACAACCCTGTGCCACGGCACTGAAGGTGCTGTGTGACACACAAAAAGAAGGGGGCTAATGAAGTGGTGTACTTCAGAGTTCACAATCACAAAAACAGGTAGAAACACATGGCAAAGCACAGGTAAGAGTGGGGGAAAAGCTCTCACTCTTACCAAGTGGAAAAAAATAAACTCCAGAAGTCCAGCAAAGCTGCTGGGGGACTCACTAGGTGAGGGAAATTAGCCATAAATGAGAATCTCCCTACACTCGCCCCCCTCACACTAAGGGACAGGAGGATTTAATCCACTCCTGGATGGACCTCATACCTCTAGTCGGTTACAAGCATCCTAGAGAGACCATCAGCATTTTGTGGTGACTTCCTGCTCTGTGCTCAATGGAAAAATCAAATCCTTGCAGGCAGATTGACCTTCTGAGTAATTTTGGGTTTTCCCCTTTAATTTGCATCAGCCATCTCAAGGGTTGGTGGTAAGTCTGAATAGTGAAGGTAGATCCATACAAGTATGGTCTAAACCTCTTCAGTGCCCACACAATAGCAAAGCATTCTCTTTCTATTGTTGCCCACCTTGTCTCAGGATGCTTTAACTTCCTGCTGATGAAACAAATGGGGTGTTCCCTACTTTTCTCATCCAGTTGAATAAGGACTGCACCTATACCTACATTAGAAGCATCAGTTTGTACAATGAAGGGTTGGTGATAGTCAGGAGCTCTTAGGACTGGAGCTTGACAAAGGGCTTTCTTTAGACCTTCAAAGGCTTGATTGCACTCCTCATTCCACCTGACCATTTTAGGGAATTTGGGAGAGATGACATTCAAGGGAGAAGCTATGGTCCCATAGTTCTCTATGAAGTTCCTATAATACCCAGTGAGACCTAGGAAGGCTCTCACTTTGGTTTGAGTAGTAGGGGTGGCCCAGTTTTGTACAGCTTGTACTTTGCTAGGCAATGGCATTATTTCACCTCCTCCTACCTGCCCAAGGTAGACCACTGAACTCTGACCAATTTGACATTTGCTTGCCTTTCTGGTCAGATGGGCCTGTTCAAGAGCCTACAATACATAACCTAGGTGTTCAACATGTTCTTTCCATGTAATCACCTCTGAAGTGCCCTCTCAGCAATCTCACCTTATGTTCTTGAAGGATGAGCCCTCCATCCTGCGAAGAACGGAGGGGTGTGTTGATGACCAGTTACTTCACTGGCCTGAAGATATTGGAAGAGTTGTAGACGAATCCTGACTCCAAAAGGTCCTGGAGAAGAGCCGTAAGTATATAGTTTGTAAGAGTTCAAAATGTCTGGAATTCACTCCTGTCCAATTCCTCTTTTTATCTTGCAGCTTTGACCCAATAAGAAGATTGACAGCTGAAAGCGCTCCGGTAAAAGTCTGTGTTACCCAACACTGTCGGGTAAATAATGGCAAGGGTTAAACTTGCTGCTTTCTCCTTTTCTTACAGGTGCGGCATAAGAAGATGTGGCGTGCTGATGAATAATACCTCCGGCGGTAAAATCAGGTAAGCATATGGCGGCTAAAGAGATTGTCTCTGTCTGTTCTCTCTGCTCACCTTGTTGTTTCTTGTCCCCCTTAGGTGCCGGGATTCGGCGATGTAAAGATGGAGGTAGCGCCGGATCGAAGAGCTGCTGCGTGGAACGGCGAGTATGACGCGGCGCTGCTGCTGGCGATGCGACGCGTTTAAAACAAAGCCTTTCCTCTGGTTTGAAGATGCGATGAATCCGGAATCAGGTAAGAAATCAGGTAATACTCTTGTTCTAACCTTTGCTTCTTTCCTTCTTTCTAGGTGCTCCAGGTTCGAGGCGGGCGTGGCAGAAGGCTGGATGCTGCTGCTGGCACGGTGAACGTTACGCTGCTGGATGCAGAATAACGCGAAGCGTGTGCTGCTCTTCGGGCGTGGTTTAAATAGACTCCAAAGTAGTCCCAGGTAGGTATTCCTCCCCGACCACATCCGAGTAACAAAATAGTCCCTAAAGTAAAGTAGTCCCTTCCAGGCCTCACATGGGCTTGGATCTTCTTGCAGCATGGTCTGCATCAGGTAAGTGTGCACCTATGAGCCTGGCGCCTATGGCGCCAGGACTGATGTCCCATATGAGCCTGGCGCCATAGGCGCCAGGACTGAACCCAGACAGCCCCTAGCAGGGGTTGCTGGGTTTTCTCAAGGCAACATGATTGATGCCTGCTCCCGGGGCTGATGGACGTGGTCTGGATGCCCGGGGGTATGCATCATGACAGCACTCCCCCTCAAGGCCCCTCCTAAAGTCGTTCCTCCCCTTGGTCCTGGTTTGTCTGGGAAGTCCCAATGGAATCTCTTCACTAATCGTGGTGCATGAACTTGGTCACTAGGCTCCCATGACCTTTCCTGTGGCCCGTAACCTTTCCAATCGATTAAGTAAAAAAGTTTTGATTTAACCACCTTGGAGTCCAGGATGTTTTTCACCTCGAATTCAGGTTCTCCATCTATCAAGATAGGATCTGGTGGTTTGGTTAATCTTGCTCCTGGTTGAACTGGTTTTAAAAGTGAAACATGAAAGACAGGATGAATTCGCATATTGGAGGGTAATTCCAGTTTGACAGCCACCGGGTTGATAATAGCCTTAATGGTGTAAGGTCCCAAATATCTAGGATTAAAAGTCTGAGTTCCTTTCAGAGGTGTTTTGTGGATAGCCTAACCTGATCTCCAATTTGGTACTGTGGAGTTTCACTTCTATGTAGATCAGCATTTTTCTTGCATTTTTCTTTTGCTTGCTTCAAATGTTCTGTTGCTTCCTTAAAGGCTTGTGTAATAGTAGAATGTAAATGACTAACTGCAGGCATTTCTAAGAGCTGAGGCGAATCGAGTTCTGAGGTTCAAGGGTGGTGTCCATATATGGTATAAAAGGGGCTTTGTCCGGTTCCTGAATGTACAGAGTTATTGTATGCATATTCGGAAATCCATAAAATATCTTTCCAATTACTTTCGGTCTGGTGAAGCATGCAACGTAGGTACTGTTCAAGGGTCTGGTTGGTCCTCTCCGTCTGACCATCGGTCTGGGGGTGGTGAATGGTTGATAACCTTACATCGATTTGCGCCAATTGGCAACAATTCTTCCAAAAATGTGAAATGAATTGACTATCTCGGTCAGAGACCAATACGGAAGGAAACCCGTGTATTCAAACAATGTTTTTGAGGAACTCCTTGGCCAGAATTGAAGCAGAAGGTAATCCCTTCAAAGGAATAAAGTGGGCCATCTTGGAAAAAAGATCCACAATAACTAGAATGGTGTTAAATCCATTACATGGAGGTAGATCAGTAATAAAGTCTAAAGACAAGGTGTGCCATGGTGTAGGTGGAATATCCAAAGGTTGTAAAAGGCCAGCTGTTTTTTCTTCTGACTTTTGTTTTGGGCGCAAATGCCACAAGACATCACAAATGACTGTATATCTTTTCGCCAGGTGGGACACCAGAATTGTCTCTTATATTTAGCTTTGGTTTTTGCAATACCTGGGTGACTTTCCATCAGGCTGTCATGATAATTGGAGATGACAAGTTCCTGTAATTCCTTGTGTGGTAGAAATACTCGTCCTTGATAGTAGGGTAGATCATTGATTACTGAGTAATCCGGGCCTTTCTTTACCCAGTCCTGCAGGGCTGCTGGATCAAAGAGTTGCTGGATTTTTAAATGAAATTCTTCTAGTGTCTGTAAAGTAGTTATGCCAAGAATTCTTTGTTCAGAAATTAAAGGCACCGGCTCCGGGTTCGCATATGCTTCTTCCATTCCTATTCGGGATAAGGCATCTGCCTTGCCATTTTTACAGCCTGGTCGATAAGTGATCACAAAATCGAATTCGGCAAAGAACAATGCCCATCGAAGTTGGCGCGATGATTGGGCTTTGGCTGTTTTTAGATACTGCAAGTTCCGGTGATCGGTGATTACAGTAATGGTATGCCTGGCACCGAGAAGATAGTGTCGCCAAGCCTTAAAGGCGGATTTGATGGCTAATATCTCTTTATCGGTAACCGCATAGTTTAACTCGGGTGAAGTTGACCAGATCAGGATCTTCTGGGACAGGACAGCTCCCATGGCTAAACTGGATGCATCAATTTCCACTATGTATGGAAGCTCTGGGCATGGATGCTTTAAGACAGGCACAGACGTGAATTTCGCTTTCAGCTCTTGGAAGGCCTTTTCAGCCTCTTCAGTCCACAAGAAACGTTTGTTCTTTCGCAAAAGAGCTGTGATGGGATGTACAACATGTGAGAGGTCCGTAATGAATCTGCGGTAGAAATTCGTAAATCCGAGCATGCTTTGTACCCCTTTAACTGAACTAGGTGATGGCCACTTGAGAATTGCATCCACCTTTCGTGAGTCCATTCGGACTCCTTTTGGAGTCAAGATAAATCCAAGGAATTCAACTTCCGTAACATGAAAAACACATTTTTCCAATTTTGCATATAACTTGTGCTGGCGTAGTTTCTCAAGGATTGCACGTACGTGCTTAACATGGTCTGATTCTGAGGAGGAGCACACAAGGATATCGTCTATGTATATGACAACACAGACGTCAATGAGTTCATGAAGGACATCGTTCATAAAATACTGGAAGGCTGCTGGTGCATTGCACAACCCGAAGGGCATCACCTGATACTCGAATAATCCGTACTTGGTGCGAAAGGCCGTCTTCCATTCGTCGCCTTTCTTTACACGTACCAGATGATATGCCCCTCGGAGATCTAACTTAGTGTAGATACAAGCATCCTTTACTTGGTCTAGTAATTCGGGGATCAGAGGCAGTGGGTACCGTTTTTTTACCGTACTCTGATTTAATGCGCGGTAGTCTATGCACATTCTAAGGTCACCTTCCTTTTTTGGCACGAAGAACAAAGCTGAGGATGCAGGAGACTTGGAAGGGCGAATAAAGCCATTAGCCAGTTATTGGTCCATGTATTGTCGTAGGTGAAGATGTTCAGGTTCCGTGAGGGCATAGATTCTACTGCATGGGGGTTGTGCACCGGGTAGAAGGTGAATTTGACAATCGTACGATCTGTGAGGTGGTAATGTATTGGCCTGTTCTTTTTGAAAAACATCCTGAAATTCTTGATACTCCTGAGGTATCTGCACGATTAGGTTGATGACTGTGGCCAGACCTTTGTTCAGGGTTTTCTCCAGGTAACAGGTGTGTGCCCAATCCGGGAAGGTTATTCTCTTCTCTCGCCATTCAATACAAGGATGGAACAAGTTACTTACCTGTAACTGTTGTTCTCCAGCATGGGTCTGGCATGGATTCACATGCTCATGAATATTTCCCGTCGTCAGGACGGGAATCCTCGGTATAGAAAAAATCAGTATCAGTTTCGTTTCTGATCTGTCTTTCTCAGTAGTAACCAATCACTGGTCTCTGGGTCATACTGCCCCCAGCCAATGACTGCCCTCTCCCTAGGCCCTGCCCCTGGCAGCCATCCTCAGATTTGGTAGCACGTGAAGTGGCAGTATGACCAAGTGAAGAGCCGCAGAGGGGTAGGCGGGAGGGTTCGCATGTGAATCAATGCCAGACCCATGCTGGAGAACAACAGTTACAGGTAAGTAACTTGTTCCTTCTCCAGCATGGGGTCTGGCATGGATTCACATGCTCATGAATATAAGAATACATAGCAGTATACACATGCACAACCACGGGAGGTGGCAAAAGGCTCAATATCAAGCAATACAACAATTAAACCTTAAGCAACTCTTACCTCCTCACCAGGCTCACCTTAGGCGAACAGGTTGCGCAGCACTGCCTGGCCGACTCTGGACTCCTCCCTGGAATCCCGGTCGACGTAGTAGAATCTCAAGAAGGTGTGTGTCGACCTCCCCGTAGCAGCCCTGCAGATGTCGAGCAGGGGCACACCAGACAGGAACGCCGTAGTAGCAGCGATCGCTCTGGTCGAATGGGCCCTCGGACGGCCTGGCAAAGGTCGGTTTGCCAACCGGTGACAGTGCAAGATGCAGCCGGAGAGCCATCTGGAAATGGAAGTCTTCGAGAGAGCCTTCCCTTGATTCACAGGTCCAAAGTTCACAAACAGCTGTGATGTCTTCCGAAAACTCTTCGTGCGGTCCACGTAGAACTTCAGCGCTCTAGCTACATCCAGCGAGTGCAGAGTCCTCTCAGCCGGCGATGAAGGCGACGGGAAGAAAACTGGCAACACCAAGGGCTCGTTGAGGTGGAAGTCCGACGGCACCTTGGGCATGAAGGAGGGGTGCGTCCTCAGCACCACCCTCGTGTCGTGAAAAGTCAAGTATGGAGGCTTGCAAGACAGGGCCTGGATCTCTCCCACTCGTCGTGCAGAGGTGATGGCCATGAGGAATGCTGTCTTCCACGACAGAAACTTCAACGGCACTGAATGCATAGGCTCGAATGGGGCCCCCATGAGCCTAGTTAGCACCACGTTGAGCTCCCACGCCGGGGCAGGGGCCTTCACCGGCGGGAATGATCGGAACAGTCCTTTCATAAATTCCTTCACCAGACGATGAGACCACAAGGACGCCCGTCCTGTAGTTCTGGTGTAACGTGAGACGGCAGCCAGATGTACCTTGATGGAAGCGTGAGATAGGCCAGCCTTGGTCAAAGACAGTGGGTACGGCAATACTTGAAGGGCCGTAATCCGCAGAGGGTTAATCTTCTGTGCACGGCACCAGACAGAGAACCTCTTCCATTTATGTCCGTAGCACTTGAGAGTTGAGGATGCCCTGGCCTTTGCAAGAACCTCTCTGCAGTCGGCCGGGATGTCGTATCCTCAAACTCTAGTGCTGCAGGAGCCAGGCCTGCAAGTTCAGCGACTCTGGTTCGTGATGAAGAATGGCGCCTCCTTCTCTGGAGAGAAGATCTGCGTCCGTCGACAGCTTGACTGGTGTGGACGCTGACAAGTCCAGAAGGTCTGGGAACCAGATCTGCCTCGGACACGCCGGTGCGACGAGGATCATCCTGCACCAGGACCTCTTGAGCTGGTTGACGAGCCGTAGTAGCAACGGCAACGGCGGGAATGCATAAAGGAACAGGCCGTCCCAGGGGAACGAGAAAGCATTGCCCATGCTTCTCGGTTGGGGAAACCTGCTGGCGAACCTCCGGCACTTGGAGTTCGCCGCCGTCGCGAAGAGATCGATCTGGGGTTTGCCCCATCGTCGGAAGAGTCGGTCCACTTGATCCTGGCGCAGTTCCCACTCGTGGCACGAGCGCAGCTCCCTGCTGAGTGAGTCGGCGATGGTGTTTTTTATCCGTGCCAGATGAAAGGGTACCAGAAACATCCCTTGGGCGACGGCCCAATGCCACAGATCCTGGGCTTCCTTGGACAGGGCAGGGGATCTGGTTCCGGCCTGCTTCCGAATGTAAAACATCGTGGTGGTGTTGTCGGTGAAGATCCTCACCACCTTGCCCTTGAGGGACGGAAGGAAGGACCTGAGGGCCCAGAACACTGCGCGGAGCTCCAAGATGTTGATGTGGAGAGTCTTCTCCTCTGAGCACCAAAGTCCTCTCGCGTGGAGACCCCCGGTGTGCGCTCCCCAAACTTCGAGGGAGGCATCCGTGGTCACCATCACCTGGTGGGCCGGGGCTAGGAAACCTGTTCCCGCTGTCAAATGAGCACTGACACCCCACCATCGTATCGCCTGACGGAACGCTTCGTCGAGCGGGATCCTGTCCTCGAAGCTGCCCGTCGTCTGGATCCAGTGGGCGTCGAGGAATTCTTGCAAGGGCTGCATCCGAAGTCTGCAGTGGGGCACCAGATAAATGCAGGAGGACATCATTCCGAGGAGGGACTTGATAGACCTCACTCTGGCCACGTCCGTGGCCAGTAGACGTTGCACCTTTCCTCGGATGGTCCTTATCCTTTCCTCCGACGGTGAGGCCCGCAGCGCCACTGTGTCGAGCTGTGCTCCCAGAAACGGGGCGACTTGCGACGGGACCAGGTGGGATTTTGGAAAGTTGATGGAGAACCCCAGGTCCGTGAGCAGCTGGACGGTCTTTGCAGTGTGTTCCACGGCGAGCTCCCTTGTCCTTGCCCGTATGAGCCAGTCGTCCAGGTAGGGGTAGACGTGGATCCGCTGCAGGCGCAGCCGCGCCGCCACCGGTGCTAGGCACTTGGTGAACACCCTGGGCGCCGATTTTAATCCAAACGGGAGGGCCTTGAATTGGTAGTGCCGCCCTTTGACCACGAACCTGAGGAACTTTCGGTGCCTCTTTAGAATGGGGATGTGGAAGTAAGCATCCTCCAAGTCCAACGACGACAGGAAATCGCCCTCCTCCAGCTGTCCCAGCACGTGCTTGAGGGTGACCATCCGGAACTTCTGTGCCTTGATGTATTTGTTTAGTCGTCGCAGGTCCAGCATGGGACGCCATCCTCCTGTCTTCTTCTTCACGAGGAAGTATCTTGAGTAAACTCCAGAGCCCCGAAGCCTCTTCGGGACGAGCTCAATGGCACCTTTCCTGAGCATCGCCCGTACTTCCAACAGCAGTTGAGGGACATGATTTTCCTTCCTGGCCACGGGAGGAATGCGGGGGCACCTCTTCTGGAACTCGAGGGCGTGCCCCAGGGCCAGGGCGTCCAGCACCCAACGGTGGGTGGAGATGGACTCCCACACGCCGACGAACTTCGTCAGCCGGCCGCCTCCCACCGGGGTGCTTCGGCGGGGGCCCGACTCGACGGTCGGTTCAATCTTGCTTGGAGGTCGCTTTGCCTCCTTGACCACCATGGCGACGACGGCGGGATCCACCTGACTTGCTGAGTCCCCTGTAGGCCTCCTGCGACGAAGACCTTGCCGCTTGACGGTACGTAGAGGAGCTGCTGCCGGCTCCCCTGGAGGCACCCTGTCTGCCTCCGGAGCTCCGAAAGGACGGCCGTCGCTGTTGGAGCACACCCAGTGCACGGGCCGTCTCCGTGTCCGTCTTGATCGCCTGAAGGGATTCATCAACCGTCTTGCCAAAAAGGTTTTTCCCATCGAAGGGCATGTCCAAAACCTTGGTCTGAACGTCCTGGCGGAAATCCGTCACCTTGAGCCATCCTCCTCGTCTCAGGCAAACGCTGTTGCCCAACTGACGGAAACCGGTGTCGGCGATGTCCGTAGCCACCGTAATGGCGTGGTCCGAGGCAATCTCACCTTCCTGCAAGATTTCCAGGGCCTCAGCCCTCTTGGCATCCGGAAGGAAGTCCAACAGAGGGGCGATCTTGAACCACAACTCCCTGTCGTAGCGGGCTACGATGCCCAGGGCGTTGGCCGCCTTGATGGTCGTCACTGCAGATGAGATGACCCGTCGTCCCATCGCATCCAGCTTCCTACCCTCGCCGTCCGGAGGGGAGGTTGAAGTCGAGGCCGATGCCCCCCCCGCTTTCTTCTTGGCCGCCGCCGAAACGATCGAGTCAGGGTAGGTTGCGCCCTAAGGCACAAGGGGGCAGCGTCGGGACCCGGTACTTCTTCTCGTACCGGTCCCTCTTCGCAGGAGCCGGGGCAGGGTTCTTGAGGAGGGCGAGCCCCTCATCCCAGATGTCAACAAGAAGCGGTACGGCGAGGACCGTCTTCCTTTTAGCCTTGCGCCGCTGGTAAAGGAACCCCATCTTCTTCTTTTCCTCGGGGCAGAGCTGCAAGAGCTCGGATGCCCTGAAGATCATTGCATGGAAAGATCCAATCTCGTCGGGCGGGGACGCTCGGGCAGGGGGCGACAGGGGACACGTCCCATCGTCGCCTCCGTTGTCATCCGTACCCGTCGTAGTCGTGTCCATGCCTGTATCATCCCCGTGGGTAGTGGACCGGGGGGAAGGCAGAGAAGGCCGCAGAGGCGGGAGAGGAGGCCTAGGATGCGTCCTCCTCCTCTTAAGTGGTGGGCTACCCGAAGGTCCTGGCTCCGGTTCCTCCGTCGGGTCTGGCTCAGGCACCTCCGTCGGGGGAAGGGGCAACCTAGTCCTTATCTCCGAGCATAAGGACTGGATGGCTGACAAAATGGCCGCCAAGGTGTCCTGCGGCGCCGGTAACAATGGGAGCGAGGGCTCTTGAGGAGCCTCGTCTGCGTCACCGTCGCCCTCGTCGTCGCCCTCGTCGGGGTCCCTCCCGATGGGCTGGGCCTCCTCCACGACTTGGATGAGCTCCTCTTCAGAGGTTGTGTCCGTATCCACGACGGCCACCAACCCTCCCCCCCTTTTCCAACGAGGACTTCGTGGGGGTCTTCTCGATGGGCCTGAAAGATGACTCCCTCTGCGGTGGCAGGGAGACTCTGGTACCTGAGGGCGCCTCCACTGGCGTAGCCTCCACAGGCTGAGCCAGGGCCGCGGCGACATCCTCAATCAAGGTCTTAGCAGGGTGAATTAAGGCCAACGTCACCTTCTGTACGCCTGGGGCCTTCACCTTGGGGGGAGGGTCTGAGCCTCGCTCCCCCTCTGCCGGAATCTTCGAGATCGACCGGGGCCTCTCCAGAAGCTTCGCCGGGTTCTCGGACTTCCTCTTACCCGAGCCAGAGCATTGGCTCCTGGTCGATGGCGCCGGGGAGGGTGCGCCCTGCCTGGCAGCCAAGGAGCCCGACCGTTCGTCGCTCCCGGTGCCCACGGACTCGCGGTTCTTAGCCTTTTGTTGGGTCGCCGGAGCACCCTCACAGGACTTAGAAGACCGCTCGGACTTCTTCTTCTTCTCGCCTGGCGGGCTCTTACCTTCCAACCAGTTGGCGAGACGAAGGTGGCGATCCTTCATGGTCCGCTCCATCATGTTCCCACAAAACGCGCAGTCCTTTTCCTTGTGCGTCTTGTCCTCATGGAGACAGTAGAGGCATACCGAATGCTCGTCCTCCTTGAAAACGTTCTGAAGCTGGCATCCAGGGCAGGTCCTGAATAGCTTCCCGGGCGTCGAGCTCCCTTTCTCCTGGGCCATGTCCGGGGTAGGCCTCGGAACTTCTGGAAACCTCCAAAAGCATAACTCGATGAAATCTTTACCCTTGAGGGGCGTAGAAACTCCGAAACGGATCCCCGTTGATCGGAAGTAGAAACGGTGGAGCTTGAGGCTCTATTTAACCAAAAAAAGGAGAAAATCTCCTGAAAAAGCGCGAAAACGCAGCAAAAGCTCGAGAGCTTAGCACGAGGACTCCCAACACTTGAACGTGCAGTAAAAATCTGAGGATGGCTGCCAGGGGCGGGGCTTAGGGAGAGGGCAGTCATTGGCTGCGCGCAGTATGACCCAGAGACCAGTGATTGGTTACTACTGAGAAAGACAGATCAGAAACGAAACTGTTACTGATTTTTTCTATACCGAGGATTCCCGGCCTGACGACGGGAATATTCATGAGCATGTGAATTCATGCCAGACCCCATGCTGGAGAATATGTGTTTCCAGCCACGGCATCCCCAGTAGTATTTGAAACTGCGGGGCTTTGATTAAATCAAACACAATAGTCTCTCGATGCCCATCTTGACCCAACAGTGTCATCTCTGTAGTGGAATGAGTTACAGGCCCAGAGGCAATTTCAGTTCCATCGACTGTGGTGATGACATCCGAAGTGGTCTTTTTGCAAAGAGGTAGATTCATCCTTGAAGCCAATTCGTGGTCCATATAGTTCCCTATGGCCTCGCTATCAATGTATGCCCTTACTGCGTGCATACGTGAGGGTTGTCTAGGATCAATTAGGACCATTGGTATGATCAGATGCGAGGTCTGAGTGTCCTTCTTTAAGCTCGGCAAGCGGACCTGTAAGCTTGTCGGGCGAGGTTGTTTTCCGAATCAGGCTCTTTTGGGCTTTTATCAGCAACTCCTACCACCTTCTTGGGTGGTTTTATAGGGCAATCCCATAGAAAATGTCCTGAGGTTCCACAGTACAGACACAATTGCATCTGTCTTCTTCTTTCCCTTTCCTTTTGAGTTAAGGGTCCTTTGACCCCCCCCGATTTGCATAGGTTCTGATGCATCTGTTCCTTTGGGGGCAACGTTGGATTTAACCAATACCGATTTTCGAACTTAGCTCGATCAGCCTTTCTATTCTGGAGTCGATGATCCAGCTGGACCACTAAGTCTATAAACTCTGCGCAATCCTGAGGTGGGTTCACAACTTGAGCCAAGACGTCTTTAAGTTCTCCCCGAAGTCCACGATGAAACAATGTAATTCGTTTTTCCTCAGGCCATCCGGTTTCCACTATCAATCTATTGAAGGTTGCGATATAGGTTAGCAGATCCTGGTTACCCTGTCGTAGGGACAAAAGTTCATTATCCAGGGCCTGTCTTTGGGAGTGCCGGGAAAAATAGTATTTCCATGCTCATTTGAAAGCCCAGAAAATCCCGAAGAATTGGGTCATCTTGAGTAACTAGTGGAATTGACCAATCAGCTGCACTGCCGCTGAGATATGACAATACAAAGGCTACCTTGGCTTGATCGTTTGGGAAGGCTCCTGGTCTGCATAAAAAGTGCAAGCGGCATTGGTTCATAAACACGGCGAACCTTTTGGGATCTCCAGCAAAGCGTTCGGGTGGAGCTAATGGAATATTTCCTGGTAGGTTTATTTGTACAGGATTACTCGATAACACAGGAGATGGATTTCCCCCGGAACCAGGTAGGGGTGCTTGTCCAGCTTGATTTTGCACCAGTTGTCTAGCGAGATCATCTGTGCGCTCCTTCGATACAATAAATTCTCTTCTGAGGGCATTAGTCTCTTGGCGAGCAGAGTGCACTTCCGCCCTAAGTTCCCCCAATAGTTGGTCCAGTTGATCGGTTTCTGAGGTTTCCAGAACACCCGGGTGGGGATTTGTAGATTGGCTTTGCGTTCTGTTACCCTCACCTGGCTCCCACAGGGGCGTCCGCCAGACCCGGACTGCTGCAGCCTCCACCCACGTGATGTGTAGTGCAGCGATGACTGACTGGATCTGCCCTCCTAATCTTGTCTGCTTGACCCATAGAAATATTCTCCAACAAGTGGAGAGATGGATTTAGCCACTTGTGGATTCAAGTGATAGCACCCCCACTGTCCTCCCCACTAATCACCTCTGAAGTGCCCTCTCCGCAATCTCACCTTATGTTCTTGAAGGATGAGCCCTCCATCCTGCGAAGAACGCAGAGGCGTGTTGATGACCAGTTACTTCAATGGCCTGAAGATATTGGAAGAGTTGTAGACAAATCCTGACTCCAAAAGGTCCTGGTGAAGAGCCGTAAGTATATAGTTCGTAAGAGTTCAAAATGTCTGGAATTCACTCCTGTCCAATTCCTCTTTTTATCTTGCAGCTTTGACCCAATAAGAAGATTGACAGCTGAAAGCGCTCCTGTAAAAGTCTGTGTTACCCAACACTATCCGGTAAATAATGCCGAGGGTTAAACTTGCTGCTTTCTCCTTTTCTTACAGGTGCGGCATAAGAAGATGTGGCGTGCTGATGAATAATACCTCCGGCGGTAAAATCAGGTAAGCATATGGCGGCTAAAGAGATTGTCTCTGTCTGTTCTCTCTGCTCACCTTGTTGTTTCTTGTCCCCCTTAGGTGCCGGGATTCAGCGATGTAAAGATGCAGGTAGCGCCGGATCGAAGAAATGCTGCGTGGAACGGTGAGTATGGCGCGGCGCTGCTGCTGGCGATGCGACGCGTTTAAAACAAAGTCTTTCCTCTGGTTTGAAGATGCGATGAATCCGGAATCAGGTAAGAAATCAGTTAATACTCTTGTTCTAACCTTTGCTTCTTTCCTTCTTTCTAGGTGCTCGAGGTTCGAGGCGGGCGTGGCAGAAGGCTGGATGCTGCTGCTGGCACGGTGAACGTTAAGCTGCTGGATGCAGAATAACACGAAGCGTGTGCTGCTCTTCGGGCGTGGTTTAAATAGCCTCCAAAGTAGTCCCAGGTAGGTATTCCTCCCCGAGCACACCCGAGTAACAAAATAGTCCCTAAGGCAAAGTAGTCCCTTCCAGGCCTCACATGGGCTTGGATCTTCTTGAAGCATGGTCTGCATCAGGTAAGTGTGCACCTATGAGCCTGGCGCCTATGGCACCAGGAATGATGTCCCATATGAGCCTGGCGCCATGGTTGCTGGGTTTTCTCAAGGCAACATGATGCCTGCTCCCAGGGCTGATGGATGTGGTCTGGATGCCCGGGGGTATGCATCATGACACCATCCCCCTGCGCTGGGGTGCGGACCTGGAGCTCGTACCGGGCTGAAGGAGAGTGCGGCGCCCGCCAGAGGGGGAGAGACCTAGAGACCATGAGGAAGCCAGCGGGAGCCCGGTCAGCGGGGGAGCGGACCACGGACTGTGCCGGCCCCGCAGCTTATGTGGCGGTGCCTGCGGCGGCACTCGGGATCTTTGTCACTAGCAGCGGACAGAGCGGAGGTTCCCCCGAGCAGCGGAAGTCTTCTGGTCGGAGCCGTGGGCGTTTGAACGGCCCTGAGGGGGCATCGCCCCGCGAGCGGCCCAGGTGAGGGGGCATATGACTTTATGAAGAGCGAGGCTGGGGGGGCGCCTGTGAGAACGGGGCACGGGCTGCGCCGGCCCCAAGGGGTGCCTGGAGGGGCTGGCCCCCCTATATGCTTGGTGGCCCCCCGCCTAGACTCGGCAGCCACGACACGGAGCTCACATCGGAATAGTCCCATAGAGGAGGCGGCTGGCAGGGAGCTTCCACCGCGCTGTTCACTTTGGCTCATCGGCGGTCTCCATCTGCATCAATAAGGCACGACACAAAGGGGGGGGTCCGGATAGCATCCTCCGACCCACCGCCCACCCCTACTTGGCATAAACGGGGCATAAGCCATGGCAGTTGGCAATCTGGACATCTGGGTATACAGCCCAAGCTAGGGTGACAGCGAGTCCACCACTTTGAGTACAAAGGCCCACGAGGGACTTGAGTGACGGGCACCAAGGGCTCTTTCGGGAGCCAAAACCTGAAGGCTGATTACGGGCTCCTCCAGCCGGAGCCGCATCTGTAAAGGGGAGCCGCCGATCCACCTGCACTTGTTGGCGCCCTACCATCATGGCTGCCAAGAACAAGAGCAGAACAACTAAAAGCGCACTCTTGCAAGTTGATACCTTAAACCCTCTGGTTTCCATGTGGGCTATTAAGAACGCCAGCGACGATCGCAGGGGCACACAGGAGGAAACTATGGCGGAGGGGCACCCCGCCACCCCTGACCTGGCAGCGCAAATTTCAAGCCAGGACTTGCGGGGGGAGTTGCTCTCCCTACAAGCATCTCTGGGGAAAACATTCCAGGAGCAATTCCAACTAATGAGATCTGATGTTAACCAGGCAATGGCGGAAATCAAGCAGAAAATGGGCCAGCTGGGTGAGAGAACAGACCTCGTGGAAAAAGGGCTGCAGGAGGTGGGTAGAGAAGTTATGGAAAATAGCAAGGTGATCGAGAGGCTTGACACGGCGACGTGAAACCTAGAAATTCGAATGGAAGACATGGAAAATAGGTCCCGAAGGATCAACATCAGACTGAAACTATTGCCGGAGACGGTACAAGACAGCGATCTAAAGGAGACGGTCCAAGGGATCTACGCGGAGCTGCTGGGGGAGTCCTCTCCCGACAGGATAGAACTGGACAGGGTTCACAGAGTAGGCTACCTCAACAGGGACCCAAGGGCCAGACAGAGAGATGTTTTGACTGCGTTCACAAGGTATGCCCAAAATGAAGCAGTTCTCAGAGCGGCCAGACAGAAGGAGCCGATACTCAATGACAATCAACTCATCAAACTTTTCCAGGATCTCGCCAGTAGTACCCTTCTTAAGCGGCGGCAATGGAACCCGATCACCTCTAAACTTAAAGAACAAGGGATCAAATACAAGTGGACCTTCCCATTCGGGCTCTTGTTCGAGTTGGCTGGCTCACAAAAGCGGATCACCACAATGCAAGAAGGAGCAGACATCCTCCAAATTGATCTGGACCAGGAAGCGGACCGGGCACCTGGGGAGATCAGAATAGGCAAATCCTCAGAAGTAGGAACAGGGGCTAGACCTAGGCCGTGGCAGTGGACATTGGTAGGAAAGGGGAAAATGCGGAAACCCGGGTCCCGGGGGCCCACTGGTAAGGGGAAAGGAATTGAGTCAGCAGCAGAGGGGAAGGCGGGGCAGAACGGGTCTGATCGGGAGGGTTGATCATTGTAAGGGGTGGTGGGCAGAAAGGATTCTTTTTTGCTAGGAGGGCAGGAGGAGAAACGAGCAAACATCCTGGGATCGGTGGGGGCAAGGATGTCAGAGGTGAGGTGGAGAGATGCGGGAAGGCCTAGGGGTATGGCCTTCAGGGGAGGGATGGGGTGGAGGGTGGTGGGGGAGGGAAAGGGGCCCTGCAGGTGCTGCCCAAGGGACGAAGTGGACACTTCAAACGCACCCGGGTACTCGAAGCAGAGGGAACGAATGGAGGGGAAAGGTGGGGGAGGTACAATCAGCAGGAGCGGGAGTCATTGCACCGTTCAAATGGGTAACTCATAACGTCAGGGGTCTGAACTCCCCGCTGAAAAGAAAGAAGCTTGAGCAATTTACAAGAAGGGGTAGACCTGACTTCCTAGGGCTGCAGGAAACGCATCTGCTTCGTAAAGATCAGAGTCGACTCAAGTTAAGGGGGTTTGATCAAGTGTTTCATGCATCGGGGCTCACTAAATCGGGAGGTGTGGCACTGGCCATCAGGAAGTCGAATTTAGGGTGGAGGAGACTCTCGGGACAAGGAGGGCAGATTTATAATAGTGAGAGGGTGCATTGCAGAGGCGACCTATACGGAAGGGGTCGTTTACGTGCCAAATTCGGGGCAGGACTCTTTCCTGCGGGGCTTCTTAGGGAAGCTAGAAGATTGGGCAAGGGGGTCAGATAATTCTAATGGGCGACTTTAACATAGCTTGGGATAGGGCCACAGACAGATCGGGGGGGCCCAGGAGCACAGGTGGGGGAGCGGTGCCCTCAACGGGACTAAGGGATGCAATAGCGGGTGCAGGGCTGAGAAATGTTTCGAGGAAACTGAAAGGGAATGCGGAGGGCTACACCTTTCTATCCGAAGTCCATGGGACGCAGTCCAGAATATACTTTATTTGGGTCTCAGCGAATTTAGTAGGAAGGGTTGAGGGGGTGGAGGTGGGCCCCATGGGAATAGCAGACCATAAAATACTGTCTATGCAGTTGAAGCTGGGAAGGAGGGGAGGAGGCGTATGGGGGTGGAAATACCCGGAATACCTGTCGAGGGATCCTATAATAAGGGAGGAGATGGAGGGCAAGATGAGAGAGTTCTTTGAAAATAACAAGAGGGGAGACACGGGAGAAGACACTAGGTGGAAAGCGTTTAAAGCCACAATGAGGGGGGAATTCATAGCAGCTAAGGCGCAAAGAAATAAGGAGTTGCTGGCCCTGGAGACCAGGCTGGAGACGGAGGTGGAGGCAGCACGGAACAAGGTAGCTGAGACCCCCAATAGATACAATCAGAGGGAATACAGGAGGGCGGTGGGTCAACTGGAGATCCTCCGAACCAAAAAGGCACAGGGTGCCATGCTCCGGGTAAGGCAGAAAAGTTATGCTAGAGGGAATAAGGCAGGTGGTCTGCTAGCGCGCCTTCTTCGGGGAGTGGCGTCAAGAAATGCAATTACGGCCTTAAAGACGGGTACAGGGGCAAGGGTCACTCGAACAGAAGACATTCAAGAAACTATGGCCGAATTCTATAAGACGTACACGTCCCAAAGCCCCCGCTCTCAGGCCCAGGAGGAATTCCTGGATAAGATAACCTTGCATACAATAGATAGGGATGCCCAGATCGGCCTACATCAGGAAATAACGGAAGACGAGGTGAGGGGGGTTATCAGAGACCTGCCGGCGGGCAAAGCCCCGGGCCCGGATGTGTACTCGACATTGTTCTCTAAGTTCTATGCCGGGATGCTGGTGCCTCAACTGACCCACCTCTTTAATTCTTTCAGGGATAGGGGGCAAATAGCCCCATCTATGAAGGAAGCGAAGATGTCCCTGATTCTTAAAGCGGGCAAGGATCCTCAAGAAAGATCTTCCTATAGGCCAATAGCGCTCATTAATGTAGATGCCAAGATTTACACAAAAATATTGGCCAATCGTTTAGAGGGGCTTCTCCCGGACCTGATTCATCAAGATCAGGCGGGATTTATAAAAGGTAGGCAGACGGCGGATAACATACAAAGGGTGGCACACTTGGTAGAAAAGGCGGAAAAAACTTGCACTCCAGCAGCTTTACTATCACTGGACGCTGAAAAACCATTTGACCGGGTGGAGTGGTCTTTCCTCTTTAGGGTGATGAAACGAATGGGGCTAGGAGTCGCTTACTTATAAATGGTCAAGGCAAACTATGAGGGGCCCCGAGCTAGGGTGGTCGTCAACGGAACGACATCGCGGCCGTTCCAACTCCAAAGAGGCACAAAGCAGGGATGTCCCCTTTCGCCTCTGCTCTATGCTATTTACCTGGAGCCCCTCCTACAGGCTATCCGGGAGTCTGAGGTTATACAGGAAATTCCTTTTGGGGGAAGACAGCATAAAGTAGCGGCCTTCGCTGACGACATGCTACTCACCCTAACTAATCCCATACAATCAAGCAGGCAGAGTAGATTTCTACTTGAGGAATTCGGGGAAGCGTCGGGACTTCGCATTAATATGCATAAATCCGAATTGATGAACCTGACGTTGGGGAAAGAAGAGAGAGAGGAGCTGAAACGAGGGACTCCATTTGCATGGCGGCCAGGGGGAATCACCTATTTGGGGGTTAGGATCACTCCTAGTCTCACAGGATGGTACAATGCAAATTACCCCCCCTTATTGAAAAAGATCAAAAAGGACCTCCATGTGTGGCGGAATCTTTGGATTTCGTGGTTTGGGAGGCTGGTGGCTATAAAAATGGTCACGCTGCCGAGGTTGCTCTATCTATTTCAAGCTATCCCCCAAGCAGTCCCGGCAAGCTTCTTCAGGGATATTCAAGTAGTAACGAATGAATTCATTTGGGAGGGGAAAAGAGCAAGGGTTAGCAGGCACCAACTCATGGCCCCAAGGAAAGAAGGGGGACTGTCCCTACCCAACTCCCGTCAATACTACGAGGCTACTCAGTTGAGGGTCATTAGGGAATGGCTTAAGGAAGGGGAAGGAAAGCACTGGGTCAAAATGGATAGGGCGGTTACAAAACACGATTTGGGGGAGGTCCTGTGGCTGCCCAAGCAGCACCGACCGGATTACATGTACAAAAGCTCCATTACCAAACTCGTTGCCGAAAACTCGGATAGGCTGGTCAAACATAGGGAAATCACAACATTCCCGTCTCCCTTCTCTCCCCTTTTCAAAAATAAAGAGTTTTCCCCTGGGTTCGAGAGGGGGGCATTTAAAGTCTGGAGGGAGGGAGGGTGTTGGAGAATGAGAGACATGTTTATAGGGGGGGAGATCAGCTCCTTTTTGGACTGCAAGAGGGACTTCGCTCTGGGGGAGGGTGAGAGAATGAGATACTTCCAACTGCGTCACTGGCTCCTACAACCGTCAAATAAGAAAGCAGCCACGAGGCCACCGGCCCCCTTCGAGAAATTCCTTATGACTAACAATGGCTCGAAAAGCTTAATTTCACAGCTATACAAGATCTTGGATGAGGCGGTGTTGAGACCGCAGTGGACGTACATGGGGCGATTGGAGCAGATTCTGGGCAGAGTCATTGAGAGGAGGGACTGGGAGAAAATTTGGAGGAGAATCCCCAGGAGGCCTGGTATAACATACTCTTTGGGTGGCATTATACTCCAGCTCGCTTGCGGAGGATATACCCCGAGACATCAGGGATCTGCTGGAGGGGATGTCAACAAGAGGGCACAGCTGAACATATTTGGTGGAGGTGCCCAAAGATAGTTCCGTTCTGGAAGGAGGTCAGTCAAGAACGAGAACAGGTGTTCGGACCTGGAGATAACGTACCTCCGGAATGGACCTTACTAGGCCTCCGCCCTGAAGGAAGGCCAGGGGAACCGAGAGGTGGAGAAAGAGCACGCGTGATGCTAACCATAGCCGGAATGACAATTATTGCCCAAAGGTGGAAAAGCTCAGCTATACCGACGTTCCAGGATTGGCTGCATAAAGTGTGGTAGATTGTGGCATTGGAATGGGCTACTTACGCTATGAACAACGCATTGCAGAAATTTGCGGGTGACTGGGGGGAGGTGTTAGCCTTCCTCAGGGATGATTTCAGGATCGGTTGGCGCCCGCAATGCCTAAAACTCTTAGATCTGCAGTGACTGCAGTGCCCCTGAATGAGACTAACGGCGAAGGAATGTGGCGGGAAACCCGAGGCGGCACCGAGGGGGGTAGGGGGTTGGTTGGGAGGGGGTGTTGAGGGAATTGTTATGTTTCTTGCAAAATGAATAAAAAGTTTTAAAAAAAAAAGAAGGAGGGAAGACAAGGGTAAGCCTTGGAAATGAAGAAAAGGGATTCACCCAGTTTCCTCAAGCAGAACACAGTACCTTGTTCCAATGGTGCAGCTGGTGCCCTGGCAGTTGTGAAGGAAGACATCTGAAGGGGGTCTGCACCACACAGGGATGAAGCCGGCAGCAGCGACAAGGAATAAAAGGTGTGCTCCTTAAAAACAGGAGAGGCTCTTTAGATGGCTATCCGGACCACTACAGCAGCGTGCAGTGATTTCGACCAAGGAAAAGGATCCTCTGGCTGTAGAAGATGAGCTGGTTATCCCCACCAAGCTCAAGGGAAGAAGACTCCGGACTGGATCTTCTCTAAGTCGTTGAAGGGAAGATAACTCAGCACTGCTGCAGGGCTTCACCGGGACGGGGTAGATGCAGCAGCCGTTGTTCTCTCTGCTTTTCTTCGCTTCCTCGTAGTTCCAGTGGCGACTCGCTGACTTCTAGCCCAAGAAACCTACCTTTTATGCGAAAAACTCCCATTCACACAGCCTGGCTGTCAATCTCCCAGCAGGGGGGTTGTCCTGCACGGACAACTACCCTGGCCAATCATGACAAAGTGCGATTTGGGTGTCCTAGGATACCCTGTGCAGGGGGTGAATATACCCCTCCCTCACATTCAGCCCACCTAAACACCCAGGAGCCTTGAGGAGGGCTTCTGAGCAGAAGCCCGCCAAAAGACTGTGAACAAAGAAGGCAAACCTAGTTTGCCGCGCAAAGTAAAACACAAGAAGGACTTTAACAAAAAGAAATGGCAAATAAACCCAACCGGAGCCAAAAGAAAGACGACTTGGTCAAGCGGGTTTATGTTCGAGGCTAATATAATAGCCAAGAACAGTACCACGTTTATCTAATATAATTGCGGTAGAAAAGTTAGGGTGGATATCACTGCTACCAGCCAAGTCTAAATGTTAAAAGAGCGAATCAATGCTGTAGGAGGTACAGATAAAAAGGGATACAAATTAACCCTTTCCAGTACTCCATGGAAGATGGGGTGTACTGGATCTGTGGTCGATTGACTAAGTAAAGTTAATGGTAACTTTACCCTTTTCTGGGGGACGGTAGCCGCCTCAGAAATGGAGTCGAGGGAGTCTCAAAGACAACCCTGTGCCACGGCACTGAAGGTGCTGTGTGACACACAAAAAGAAGGGGGCTACTGAAGTGGTGTACTTCAGAGTCCACAATCACAAAAACAGGTAGAAACACATGGCAAAACACAGGTAAGAGTGGGGGAAAAGCTCTCACTCTTACCAAGTGGAAAAAAATAAACTCCAGAAGTCCAGCAAAGCTGCTGGGGGACTCACTAGGTGAGGGAAATTAGCCATGAATGAGAATTCTCCCTAACACCTGCGCTGAATAATGAGATGGTATTCGCGCACTAATAAGTACTCGGAATTCTCCATTTGCTGTGTGCTTCATCACAGCAACACCTGTATATCTTTGTCTGTCACTTTGATCGATTCTCGAAGAACCATCAATAAAGACACTGTTTCCTTCTGCCAAGGCATTTTCTTTCACCCTGGGAATTTCGTCATAGAATTCTTCATAGTTTGCACAGTCATGTATTGGCTCTCCTTCAGTGAGTGGCTCTGCTACAAACATAGCTGGGTTCACTATCTTCCATCGGACTACCTTAATCAATGGATTTGATATGATCACTTCATAAGCAGAAGCTCTCTGAGATGTCAATGTGCCCTTCGGTTTCTCTAGAATGGCCAAAAGCGAGTGCTCGATGTACAACGTCATTGAGCAACCCATTACACTGGTTTGTAGCCTTCTCTATGGCAAATGCTGCAGCAGCTAAACTCTGTTCGCACGGGAAATGACCTCTCATTACTGGGTCTAAATTTCCATTATAGTATACCAGGGGCTTGTACCCCAATGTGGTTCTTTGTGTGAGCACTGCCGTCATAACGCTGCCATTCGTGTGTGAAAACAGGTAACATTCCTCTGCATAATTGGGAATCCCTAGAACTGGTGCTGTGCAAATAGCTTTCTTGAGTTCGGCAAATCCTTCCTCCATGGTCTCAGACCATTCAATGTTTCCTTTCGTCACTTGGGCCTTCTTTAGGGCCTGAAGTAAAGGCTTAGTGTTAGAGCTATAGTAAAAGACCCATGCTCTGACATAATTGCATAGGCCTAAAAAGCTCTGCATCTGTTATATTGTGTGTGGCTTAGCCATGTTCAGTATGGCGTCAGCCCTTTCTGGGGTCACCCTCTTCCCCTCATGTGAGATCAGCTGGCCTATGTACAGCACTTCTTGTTGACAATATTGTAGCTTTTCCTTGTCAACCTTATATCCCTTCTCAGCCAGTATAGTCAATAGCTGAACAGAATCATGTCTTCATTGCTCTTCTGTTGTGCTACAAATTAAGATGTTATCCACGTATTGCAGGACAACACTTTCCAAGGCAATATTGCTCAGGTCCATCTGCAGGACTCTGTTAAAAATAGAAGGAGACTCACAGTACCCCTGGGGTAGCCTTGTGCTTTTCAGACGCATCTGTCTGAATGTGAATGAAGTCAGATCTTGCTAGTCACAGTGCAACAGGATTGAGAAAAATGCATTTTTCAAGTCAATCACTGTGAAATATTTTGCCTCAACAGGTATATTACATAGGATTGTAGCCGGGTTAGGGACTAAAGGGAACTTGGCCTCAACAATGTCATTTATTGGGCGTAAATCCAGGGTTAGCCTCCAAGACCCTCCCTTTGATGTTTTGATCGGATAAACCGCAGTATTGCATGGCGACTCTGACGTCACTAAGATGCATTGCTCCATCATAGCCGAAACTGTCTTAAAGATCCCCTCATCTGCCTCTCTGGACATGGAATATTGTCGTGCTTTGGGTAAAATTGCTCCTGGTTTTAGCCTACTTCTCACTTCTCCAACCCCATTCAATAGGCCTACGACATAAGGTCCTGTGGTCCACACTGAGACAGGTACCTGGGACATGTCGTCATCAAAATACTATGGACGGTTCCGTGCCAACATCATTCTTTGAGGCACTTCTCGTTTGATCATTATTACCCAAAAAGTGAAACTCACTTCCACCATTGTCTCTCCCATATCTGCTTGTTCTTCAAACAGATCGTCATCGGTGACGTCAATCAATCGATATCCTTCTTCAATGGCGATTACTGCGCACCATTGACGGCCTTCGTCGTCATAACCATCAATCAAGGCCATCCTCCCTCGTACTGCAGCTGTGTATATCACCAAGGGAAATACCTGTCCCTTCTCCTCGTGCATCGGTATTCTTGGCCTGAATAGGGACTCATCTGGGGTTCTCATGATTCTGTCTGCAAGGCCTGGCAGCCCTGCCATTAGTATGCGCATACCATACGTGAACATTTCGGGCTCTAATGGTACAGCCCTCATGGCTGTGTGTCCTGCGTATGCTCTGATAATTTCGCATACATTTGAATAGTGCATTCCTGGAGTTGAACATACTATGCCTTCCTCCGTGAACGAGATTGTCATGTTTAACTTTGTCATTAAATCTCGACCCAAAATGTTTACTGGGGTCTGACATGAATATAATAACGGCACATTCATCTCACATTCTCCTATAGAGACTGGAAGTGTGTTTGTAAAGGGAACACGACTTGTAGCTCCTGTGAAACCCTGAGTATCTATGACCTCGCTGGACAAGGAAAACTTGCCTTCACGTATGCGCGAGCGTGTTGCACCCGTGTCAATTAAGAAGGAACATTCTTTATCCCCTATATTGACATCCACCCTAGCTTCCCGGTGAGGGTCTGGTGTCACTGATAGGATATAACACATCAGGGTTCCCAGTGAGCTGTTCTAGTCAATATGCAATTTTGGGCCACCGTGTACTGGCGGATTTACCCCATTTCCAGAGTTACTCCTCATTCCAGGGTTCATGGTCTGCCCTGAGCTCGCTGTTTGTGACAATTGCAGCGGTGACTGTTGGGACTGCCCTTGTGGGATACTCACTATATGTTGGGGCTGCGGGTTTTGCTAAACTGCTGGTGTTTGCTCATGGACCGTGTGATTCTGTGCAACTCCCTGCTGTAAAACGGCAGGTGGATTCACCGTACCTGCTCCCATACCTTGGCTGTTTTGCATCATGCCTTGGTTTCTACATGTGCGCGCTAAATGCCCAGTCATCCCACATAACCAACATACTGGCAGTGGTCGGATAATTTGCCCATTTCACATTCTGCACGTTTTGGAAACCTCATTGATTACTCTGAAAACCTCCCAGATTACTCTGCCATCCCCTTCCTCTAAATCCTCTTCCCCTCGGGTAAAACCCAGTACTGCCCTGATTAATCTGCTGCAGATTATTGACCTGCTGCATGCTCGATTCAGCTGTGCTAGTTATCATTGCTCCCTCAAGAGCATATATTTTTTTTAAATTCAATTTTTATTGCTTTTTCAAGGCAACAAAGAGCTTATTCAAAACATAAACTTTGGGCACATGCCCGTAACAACTCCAGCAGAAAGCCATAGTTCTCTGATGTATTCACCCACCCTCCCCCTCCTCCCAAACCCATTTTCACAGGACACACAACCTGCTTGTCCATGGTTATCCTCTTTGGGCAGCTCTGACCGGGCTTATGGCCGTCGGTGTTTAATTGACTCCCCTTAGTAAGGTGCAATGTGTTCTATAATAGGGCTGGTTTTGGGCCGGATGGAGGGCCTCTGTAGCCCTCCGGGCATGTCCTCCGTATTGACAAACACCTCCATGAATTGCAGCCAGTCGGTTTCTATCTGTGCACTTGAGCCCTGTATCGCTGCAGTTAGTCTATCCAAGAAGTCGATGTCCTTGGCCACTGCCACCCATTCTTTCCTCGTGGGTATGGCTGCTCTCTTCCATGTCCTAGCCCGCGCAGCTCTGGCTGCTAACAGTAGTGAGTGTGTCAGATCCGGGAGTTTCTCCCTATGTTCATCCCTTTGCTGTAATCCAAATATTAACAGGATTGGGTCTTGTGGGTAAACCCCCTCCCCCGCCTCCTTAAGCCAGCTAAGCACTTCCGACCAGTAAGCTTGGACTTTTTTACATGACCACCACATATGCCAATAACTGGCTTTTTCCCTGCATCCGTGCGGACACACGTGGATGAAATCTGGCAACATCCTGGAGAGGGTGATCGGATCATACTGCCACCTATGGAGGAGTTTGATGGCATGTGTCTTGTATTGGCATGAGATCGATGTCTTAAACGCCCTGCTACAGAGTCGCCCCCAGAGACCGTCCCCAATCACACATCCCAGGTCCCTTTCCCATTTCCTTCTAAGGCTTTTGGTTGTTCCCTCCCGGGGGTCATGAGTGCTTCATATAGGAGGGAGATGAGCCCTTTCATTTTTATATGGGAGTCCAGGATTTTTTCAACCGGGGTGAGCTTTCTTTGTATGCATGGCTTTAGTTTCGGCTTCATGAGGATTCCCTTGAGTCGTAGATATAGGAGCGGGGAAAGTCTGCCAATTTCCAGAGCCTCCTCGAGCTCCTGGATAGTTATGAAGGTGTCCTCCCTCACCAGCTGGCCGACCCTACAAAGTCCTGCGTCGAACGAGGTCTGGTAATGTTCGTGTCCTGGGATTTCCTCTAGAACTGGCGTGGACCAGATGTGGCTCAGTGGTGAGGGCCATGTGATCACTCTCTCTCTATTTCCCTTCCCTGCTAATGCTTTCCACATTGTTCCTAGTATTGGGTGGTCCCTATTCTTTTTGGGAGCTTTTTCAGTGGGACCCATAACCATTCGCCTACTGTGACTGGGCGCAGGTAGAAGTTTTTGAGGTAGACCCATTGTTTGTTGGTGTCCTCTCTAAGGTGAGGGGCCAGCGCTCTAAGTTGGGCCGCTCTCTGGTAAGTCCACAAATCTGGGAGGGCTACACCCCCTCTTTCTTTGGGGAGGGTGAGGGTCTCGTATCCTATTCTGGGTCTCTGGCCCTGCCATATGAATTTCGTTATGCGTTTTTTGGCTTCTCCAAGGTATGTTTCTGGAGCCTCCAGCGGGAGCATCTGGAAGACGTATAGCACCCTGGGGAGCAGATTCTTTTTTATGGCATTTATTCTTCCCATCTATGAGATTTGCCCCTTCCGCCAGCCCTCCATGTCCCTGAATAATTTCTCGAACAGTGGGGGGTAGTTTGCATGGCTCAAATCCTCATTGGGTCTAACAATGTTAATCCCCAGGTACTTTATCCCATCGGTGCAAATTTGGAGGCCCAGGGGGTCAGCTCTGACACGTTTCTATCTGTATCTGGTGCAAAGGGAAAGATCATTGACTTGCCTATGTTTACCTTGAAGCCTGAGAAATGACCAAACAGTTCGATAACCTGCAAGGCAGCTGGGACTGACCTAGTGGGCTCCCTCAGGTGCAGCAAAATATCATCTGCATAAAGGCCGAGTTTAAAGGTACGGTCTCCCACGTCAATACCCCGTACCATCAGAGAACCTCTGAGGTATTCTGCGAGTATCTCCATGGTCATGGCGAACAGGAGCGGGGAGAGGGGACAGTCTTGCCTCGTCCCTCTTCGGAGGTTAAAAATACGTGACAGGTGCCCGTTGACTGTGACTCTAGCTGATGGAGACATGTAAAGGGCCTTGATGGCTTGCCTGATCCCCACTCCGAAACCCAGCTTCTCGAGTACCCCATGTAAGAACCCCCAGTCCACCCGGTCGAATGCCTTTTCGGCATCGATGGACACCAGGACCGGGTTATCCCCTTTCGGTGCTGCCTCCCTAATGACATGTACAGTTTTACGTAGGGTGTCCGCACCCTGCCTCCCCTGTATAAAGCCCACCTGGTTAGAGTGGATCAGTCCCGGCATATGGCCGTCCAGCCTCGTGGTGATGATCCTGGTGAATAGTTTTGCATCCACATTCAGGAGCGAGATTGGTCTGTAGGACCGGCAGTCTGCCGGATCCTTCCCCTCCTTCGGGATCACTGTGATTAGTGCTTTGCCAAAGGACGGGGGTGCCCTCCCTGTCGTCATTATGTTGGAGAATAGACCTGCTAGGAACCCCACCAGTTGAACCGAGAAGGCCCTGTAGAAGCCTGCAGTAAACCCGTCCTTACCTGGGGCCCTGCCCAGCTTCAGGCCCGATAATGCTTTAAGCACCTCCTCCTCTGTTATCGGGGCGTCTAGGGCAGATGCTTCTGGGATTCCAAGGACTGGGAGGGTAACCCCATTGAGGTATGCCTCGAGTGCTCCCTTCTCTGCCTCCCCTTTCCTCCCGTACAGGGTCTCATAGAAGCCGGCAAATTCCTCTGCTATGCTTTCCTGGTCTGATCTTTCCCCCTCTTCACCACTCGCAATTCTTGCCACCCATCTGTCCGCCCTCTGGCCTCGAAGTTTAGCTGCCAGCATGGCGTCGGCCTTGTCGCCTTTTTCATAATATCTCTGACGCAGGTGTTGGAGTCCCGCTACAATTTCGCCCATCTCCAGTTGCCTCAGTTTTTGTCTCTTCCCTCTCGCAATGCCCAGATCCCTCTCTTTATCTTCCTCCTCCTTCACTTCCGACCTTTCTAGAGAAAGTATCTCTGACCTCAGCCTGTGAGCCAGGAGGGTCCTAACCCTCTTTTAAGAGGCCCCTTCACTAATCAGCCTACCCCTCCAGGTTGCCTTCGCCGCCTCCCATACAATTTCCCGGCTCACTTCTCCAGTGTCATTTAGCTCTAAATATTCTCTGATCGCCGTTATCATCTCCTCCTTAAAAACAGCATCCCTCAGTAGGAAATCATTACATTTCCACAGGGATTCCCTGGGTTTCAGGCCTGATATGCTAATGTCTGACCAGACCAAGTCATGGTCCGACCACCTGACCAGGCGGATCTCACAGGCGTCTATTCTGCTCATGTATTGGTGCTCTGTGAAAACATAATCTATCCTCGTCCTGGTGCCATGGACAGCAGAGTAGAAGGTATATCCCTTTCTGATTGGGTGTAACTGTCTCCATATGTCTACCAACCCCTGCTCCCACATTAGGGCCCGGAACTCCCCATGTGATCGTCCCCCTGTACTGCCTGGCGGATAGTCTTCCCACTATGGTCTAACTCCCGGTCCGCCCACATGTAGAAATCCCCAGCCAGGAGAAAGAGCCCTTCCGCTTTGGCCATCACCTCTCCCAGGGCTTCTTAAATGAATTCCATCTGACCCACGTTGGGGCAATATATGGCTGCTAATGTAACTCTGGAGTTATGCAAATTGCCCGTCACCACCGTGGCTCTCCCATCCTCTCTTCCCCACTGTGTTACCTCTGTTAGCTTTTGGTTCTTGTGAAGTATGATACCGACTCCGCCTCTCTTTGTATGGCCGGATGCCCAGAAGATCTGGCCCACATGCGATCCTGGGATGGCCCTCTCCTCCCCCCTCACTGTTCTGGTCTCTTGTACGAAGAGAACATCTACTCCCGCGTTCTTCATTTCCCTCCCCAGAAGAGAGTGCTTTGCTGGGGAGTTAAGCCCCTTGACATTGAGAGAGCCTATCCTGAGTGTCCGACCCGGCCCTTCCTCTCATTGTCTGCCATTGATTCATTGCCTTGTGTTCATTGTCTTCCCGGTCTTGTAGGGGCTGCCCTGTTCCCTTTTGAAGCTGGGTCGATACTGAGCCCGAGAACCCCTACCCTCAACTCCCTCCCCTCCCCCCTCCCTTCTCCCTCCCCTGTTTGTGATGCCTGCCAACGGGCAAGCCACCAGGGTGAAAGCATGACCATCCACCGCAGTTCTCTTGGTGAATTCTGTGTCCCCGGCCGGGGTTGCTTGACTACTGTCCTTGCACTCCCTAGTGGTTTGTCTTTATTCACCTAGTCCTCTCCAGCCTCCGACGGCGGGGTGTTTGGTTTCTTGAATTTTCTTCTGCCCTTTGTCTTCTTCTTTGTGGACCAGGGGCCCTTCGGTTCTCTCCTGACTTCTGACGATGCCAGGGTGCCCACCCCGTCTCCCTCCTCCGGGGCATCTCCCTTGAGCACTTGTAGCACTTGCAAGGCTTCTTTACCGCTGATCACTCTGTAGTCTACGCCAGCTCGTTCGAAGGATAGGGCAAACAGGAAGGACCACCTATATCTTATGTCCTGTCTGGTGAGCCACTGGGCGAGCAGACGGCACTCTCTTCTGCGGGTGAGCGTGAGGGTGGACAGATCTTGGTAGATCCAGATTGTATCGCCATCAAAGATGAAGCTCCCCAGCCTTTTTGCCTTCTCCAAAACCTCCATTTTCTCTCATAGCAGAGGAACCGCACCACAATGGTCCTTGGGCCTCCCCCCGCACTCCATCCACCTCGATGCGCTCTGACCAGCTGGATTTCCTTGCCCCCCTCCAACATGAAGAGTTGGTTTATCAGACCTTGGACTTTCCTCCCCACATCGGCCACTGTCTCCCCTCTCACTCCTGAGTCACGCCCATAATGCCCAGGTTATTTCGGCGCTCCTTGTTTTCTAGGTCGTCCATCCTCAAAATTATGTCCTCCTCTCTTATTTCTAGGTCTGTTAGCCTCGCCTCTTATTTCATGTCCAGCAGGTCTGTCTGGAGATGGTTATTTTCCATCCCTTCCATTTTTTCCTCCAAGGTATCCACTCTCCCTCTGAGCTCTACTATTGAGGCCTGTATATCTGTGCAAATTGCTTTGATCTCCTGGAGAATGTACTTGAGATCGTCCTTGGTAAGTGCTGCGAGGGAGGGTCGCTGCTTGCGGGAATGGTGGCTCTGAGGACCTCGTTCGTGGCTGTGTGCAACCGGCGAAAGCGTTGGAGAGAGGAGATTGCCCTGGAGACTGGGGTCTGCTCCAAGATCTTGCTCTTTTGGTGCACCTGGGGGTGGTGCCACTATCAGGATACCCCTGTGCGAGTCACAACGTTCAACTCGGCAGCCCCGGTCCTTCTTCGTTTCCGGGGTGCAGTGTTCCTGGTTGCAGGGCTTGATGTTAGCCCAGGGCTCTGTGGGGGTTACAATGCTTGGGGCCGGGGCCTGCTTTTAAAGTTGGGCCTCTGTTACAAGGTCCGGGGGAGGCGCAGAGTTTATCACGAGGCCGAGGCCTCCCTGTCCCTCTTTCTGGCTGAGCTGGTTGCCGAGATACAGTCCTGGAGGGGTCGAGGGGAAAGAGGGGGTGTAGACCCTCACCTCTGCATCCTCTCCGTACACCTTCCCCCCAACAGCCTCCTCACTTCCTCTTGGTCGCTGTCTCCGGGTTGGGCCCTGCCGGGTGACCACTGAGGACAGACGTTCCTCTGTTGTGCTTGTGGGGCCGGTGCTCTGGGCTCTGACTCCTCCTCTGTAGGTGCCGCAGTGAGCGGGTCGTCGTTAGGGCTTCCCCGCTCAGGAGGTGGGTTGGAGGACCCCTGTCACAATTTGAGGGGGAAGCTCTAGAGGTTCTGCAGGGTGCTCCCCTCCACTACCCCACTCCAGCATGCTGGTCATCGGTGGGAGCCCGGGCTGTGCTCCTCTCTGCCCACGGGCCAGTGCGGCACCTTGTCTTGGCGGGGACCGCGTAAGAAGGTCCTCTGCCCGGGGTTGTGTGTGCTGGGACGCCACTCCTAGCGCCCGACCTCCAGGCATGCTGTGCGGATGCACCCAGCACTTCGGGCCTCTCTGGGGTCCCCTGGGGGACCGACGGCACCGTGGGGCGAACTGCCGCCAGGGTCCCAGCGTGCACCGGGCTCTGCCACAGGCGTCCTCCTGACAGCCCTCCCCTGGAGCCTCAGTCCGGGTCTGTGCTGCAGTGGGTCCCTGGGCACACTCTCTCAGTGGGGCCAACTGCGCGGGGTTAGGGTCCTCTCCGGCGTCACTCAGTACTCCCGGCCGGGGTCTGAAATTTCGCACTAGGCCCTGCGGTGGTGGCGGAGCGCGAGCCTCACACGTCCGACATGCTCCACGCCCCCTCGTGGTCTCAAGAGCATATTTTGACAATTTCTTCTGCAGCAATTTAGATTCCTCACACTTTCGTGCAGCTTCCTTTTTGCGATTATTCTCTTGCAGTAGCCTGCAATAGTGTGAGACGGCCATTGGTATTTCTGCCCAAGGTTTAGCCTCGATTCCTACCAATTTCTTGAGCTGTTTCTGTACCGGCTCTGGCAGCCCTTGGCACAGTATATGGTAAAACACAATTATAGATTTCGTCCAAGATTCATGAGTCTCGAGTACCCACGCGTCTTGAAAATTCTGTATGTAAATCAAAGGATCCTCAGACTCCTTCATTTAACGCGTCATTATACCTCCCATATCGGAAGTGTCTGGGTAAAGCACTCGTAGTGCCTTCCATACTGCGGCTCTGCAATTGTTAAATGGAGCTCCATCATGTGCAGTGTTAATTGTGGTCACACCTGGGTAGCCTGCTCTTGTCCATACATCGTCTGCTCTCTCACCATGTATGGCGATTAGGAGACTCTTGATATCCCCTATAGCCAACGTGTTCCCTCCTGTCATTTTTTCTAACTCATATATCCACTTTCCAGCTCCCGATTTCAGCATTGGAAGCTTATTTTTCAAGTTTTCTCGATCCAGGTGTGGCCATGGAATATATTGTGGTCCCGCCGCCCCCTTCTCGAGTAACGGGAATTGGGATGAATAGTTCTCTCTTTCTTCTCTCATTGTTCTCCTGTCTATTGCAGGGGTAATATTCCCGCATCGCCGCCTGCCTAGCAACGTCCTTAGCCTGTCCACATAGGGCGGTGATGACACCCCCCGCTGACCATGAGATACTTCCTCATGTCTGTCTGACTGCGTGGCTGACTCTGATGCCCTCGGTGCAGACTCACTAGTGACTGACCACCTTATCCCTTTCTCCCTTGGGAGTCATCTTTAGCACCTTGTTTCTTCCTCTTTTACCTCGCGCTCTTCCCTTTCTGAGTCGGACATTGTCTGTGCCCAACTCGTGCCACTTCTTGTGTCGTCTTTGTTCCTACTTATTTCTAGTCTATCCAGGGATAGTTCTCTATTCCCACTAGTTCAGGAGACATCCAAAGTGTTGAATAGCTGAGTGCTCCCCAGGCGCTAGTCTTCCCCCTCCCCTTGGGGTGTTTGTTCTAACCCCATTTCATCATATATTCTGTCGATCGTTTCTCCGATGCTTCTGGTGTCGAAGTCATCCTCGATATTCGCCCTAGATGTTCCTGGTAATGAATCGTACGCAGGGAAGAATTCTTCGATGTCTTCCCAATCTAATATCTGGAGAGTGAGGTTTTTTAACTTCGCTCTCCAGATATTGAAGATCATGTGCTCTGTGTCTTCGTTTTGGTTCTACATCGTCATCGAATTCTCTGCACTTCCTCGCCTCTTCTCTGACCCTATCTTCTTCCTTTTTCTTTTCACATCTACGTTCATCTGCCCTTCGAATTTTCTCATCCCTTCGTCTCTTTATTCTCTTCTCTCGTATTCTTTGCTCTTCCTCTAACCTTTGCTGCCTCTCTCTGTCTTGATAATTGGCTGTTCTCTGTCTGCGATTGAGCTGTCTTTCTTGCTCTTTGCGATATAACTGTTCTCGCCTTTGTCTATATTTTTTCCTTATTCTTTTGTCTCTCAATTCCTTCTCGTTCCCCCTTCTCTGTACCTAGTCTAGCCTCTCTTTTTGTTTCACATCATCAATGCCTTTGCCATCGAGTTTCAATAAAATTTGCACTCCCATCCATTCGTTTTTTGCAAATGCTATCTCATCAGTTCTATCTTCGTTTCCCTTCCATCTTTTTCCCTTCTCTTTCTTTATCGAGAGATGCACTTGTCTGTGTCTGGTCCCTTCTCTCATCATCGCGTCTCTCCTTGTCCCTTGGGACCGTGGAGGTAATATCCTTATCCTTTTCTCTCCCTTGATTTTCGTCACTACTTTGCGTAGGTCACTCGTATGGCGGATTACTATACCCTGTAGCTGCTTTAAGTTCTCTCCGCGGGTATAACCCCTCGTATTTGTTTTCTTCAACCTTTGTTTCAGATGTGGTGGGTGGCGCAGTAGGCGGCTCACCTCCCCTCTGCGCATACATTAAGTATCCAATCTATTGGTGGCTCCTCTTCCTGTCCCTGTTCATACATCTTTCAAAGCTCTAGAACAGCGAGGTGTTTGTCTAACTTTTTGCCGGTGTATGTGGCATGCAAATATGTCATCATGTGCTACAAGACAGCTTTAGATAAGGACCCACCCTGTGGCTATGGCATAAAAATGTTGTGGGCGGTTCCTTTAACCCACTCTGTACTGTATTTTCTTAACTTAGGTGCACGTTTCGGCAACTGTTTTCCATGCTTAAATCTGTTCCCTATCTCCTTATATAACACTTGTCAACGCTTCAGGTGACTTAAACAACTTCCAACAATATGAGCAGGCACCAAACGCTGCAAGCTGCAATCCCGATTTTTTCCACAAAATGTTTTATCTCAAAAACATTGATTCGCATGCGATATTATCTTAGCCATTCAATCGAGTAAAATTAAAATCAGTTTTCTCAAAGGAAATTTTTCGACTTGTGACGTCACAACAAACAACATGTAAGACAGACGTTTAACAGACTAGATGAACACCAGCTGGTCACAGGTATATCTGCCTCTAATCATTACCCCTTCATGGAGTTTAAACGTATCCCTTTCACGGCGTCTTTAATCGCAGTGGTAGTCTATTTGTTCCCCTTTAGTTGGGACTATGGATACATGTTTCTTCTAGTCTAGGAATAAGGCGAATCCTCTCACTTCTCGGTTGTCCTCCCCGGTAACCTCTCTCTATTTACTTAATTATTCTTGAGTCATTATTCCCTTCCCCTTAGATATATACATTCTTCTCTACTTCTAACTATATTTTGTTTTTTCCCCTCTCCCTCGTTACCTTTTCCCTATACTTGTTCTAAAGCATGCACTTTTGCCAAAACATTCAGTCTTTTTCAATCAACGTTCGCATTTATTTTCCTCTCTGGACTCTCGGGATCGCCGCCTTTGTTACCGCCTTCTTTGGTTTTTCGCCCGTTCAGCTGCCCGTAGGAATGGGAAGGGGTTAGGTGGGTAACACGGGTTCCTTCAGACCCTGGTCTGCAGACTTCTTTTACACTACCACTGTCTACAGGGAGCTTCACGGTCTACTCAGCCGAATGGCAAAGGACTCGTGATATTACCGAAGACGTAGAGTGACTTTATGTCGACGGTCAATGGGTGTCTTATTCTAATCAATAATTGATAACCATCCATCTCTGCTACCAAGTGTACTCCGAGGACCCCGGCCGGCCCATAGGGCCGAGGTTTGGTCAGAAGTACTTTAAGACGAGATAGCTGCACCCCTGAGATGGATGGGGGTGCAGATTCATTACTCCAACACCAATCAATAAGGACAACTCAATGGTTTGGCAAAGGGAGTCCATTTAATGACAACTACAAAAAACGGGGGGTTATGGATATCAGCAGTGATGCGATCGTCCTTCTCGCTTCAACTCCAATGAACCTCATACAAGTTGTAACATTTATACTCAAAACTCGTCATAATTGACGTGTAACACTCAAAAGTTAACGTGCAATTCTATTGGTTGGAAAAAGGTAACTTTACTATAGGAACTATATCTGTATATGGTAACGGAGTGAGGGGATTGGGTAAACAATGTCAGGTGGACATCTAAGCCCTTCCTTCAAAATGACTTCTGCGAACGTCACTAAAAGTATGACGTCCTATTGGTTCTACTAACTATAGGACCCTAGATTATTTGGTCCATTGTGATTGAGTTGGCACCAACCCCATGCATACTTTTCCACTTCACTTAGCAGCATGCAGAATGGTTGGCCAGGTGCGGGGTGCCCCTTAGTTACCCGGCCTTCCTCCGATTATGGTTACAATCAATCATTACTTTAATAGCCATGTGTCAATTAGTTCACTGTGGTTGGCCTTGAAACTGCATCTTCTGTCTGGAAAGGTTCTGATATCTCTACTTTGTCCGGTGCCAAGCGTAGGTGTGAACCTGTCTTGTTTCTCTCAATTTGTGTATTTGATTTACATTTCACCCGCCACCTGCCTTCGCCTTCTTATCTCGATCCTTCAGAGGCAGGATATTCTGGTCTTAGTTTCAATTAAAGGTAGCTACTGTTCATAGCTTCTATTGGTATGACCTTGGCTTCCCTGGCACAAGCTGCCTCTGCTGAGTTTTCGATTCAGCCGTCTCTTCTCGTTTTGCTAAATATGAATCTCTGCTCATTTGGCCTTTAGTAACCTGGGTTGGTTCTGCTTTGTTTGCAAAGTGGAAACATACTTATAATAAGGTACTTCGTTTGAGGTAGATTATGTATAATGGCGCTTGCCGCACTACTTTTCTACTTAGCATAGCAAGCCACACTGTTTCCTTAGCTTTCTTGCAGTTCTGAGCATATTTACATGTGTAAACTGGTTGAATATCTTCATCTACACGTTAGCCTGAGCCCTTGTGACGTCACCATTCGTCTTCCATTAAGGCCTTTTTGGTTTCTTCCGGGACAGTACTTAGGCAATCTTCAATTGGTTTCATTTGCAGGTATGGTTTCCTCAATGGATGCCTTGCTGCCCATGGTTTTCTGGGTATCGGTACTTCAGTAGGTGTTGCTCTTCTAATAGGCACTGGGCAGAGCTCCACTGCAGCTGTCTGCTGGTTTATTTGCTCATCGTACGTCACATATTTTGGTGTGAACGTTCCTGGAACTTCAAAATGGGCGACTGGAATGCAGGCTTTATTTGGGAACTCCTCTACAGCCGCTTTGGGATACACGCCCAAGTCTGGCTCCCCGGACCGCCAGAGATGGGAGGGAGGACTGTAGGAGCGCCTTCACACGCTAGGCACTGACTCAGCGCTGTTTCGGTGCCCTTTGGGTTTCACGCTGCAAAGTGTAGGCACTGTACTGGTGGTAACTAATCCCGTGCTGTGGCCTCACAGGATAGCCCTTTGCTTAAATTCAGCAACTCCTTCTCTCACCATGGCGGATCCTCGCTTCTGGTCTGAGCTCTGGTCCCCCCACAGAGCCCATATCAAAGGCTTGCCTGCTTGGATTATCTTTCACCTCCTGCAGTTCGCTCTCACATCGCTCCTTTCCGCCGTTGCTCAAGCAGGCCAAGGGCAAGCAGGCCAGCAGCCAGCTCAGTGCCGCTCCAGCTCTGGCGCGGTCTCTGCTTGGAGCCCGTCCCCAAGTCGGTCTCTTCACCTCTTCACCCACAGGGGAGTGGACGGACCGACTTAGACATGGTGTGAGCGCATTGAAGTCTGTGTCCCATACCTCTGTTAGGACAGTTACGCCAGCATTTTGTGATAAGGAATTATTTTAGTGAAGTCGTGAGCTTTATAAAGGATGTAACTTGAAGTGGTCATGCTCTTTGGTGACCTGAGCAGGGACACGGTGGAAAGGAGAACAGTGTACACTAAAGAAAAAAGGCAAAAGAGCTAATGTACTAAATTATATATCCACCACCTTCAGAGTTATAACGGATGGGAAGACTCACTCTTTAGCTGATCTTGTGAGGGCAGACACTTTCTATCAGCTGATTGTCAAGACCACATGCATTCAAGAAAGACCTGCACCCCAAACAAGCCTGAGTTATCATGTTGTACCGTGAAGAGAAGACAAGAGAGACAACTTATGGTGGTGCAATGTTGGGTTGATGGGAGGCTGTTTTTTTCAGGTTGTGGGTGAAGGTATCTGCTTGAATGTATAGTTGCATGTTACATTGCTGGAACCATTAATCTATTGCTATATGTATATTGTATATGGTATTTTCTCTAAGTTTCGGTATATTGTGTGTGGTTTGGTTGGGATCAGCCGAAATGTTGCGAGATGCTGGCGGGTGGTGCAACCCCAAGCTGATTGGCTAACGTACACAGGGAACTGTACTACATTGAGGCCAAGCATGAGAATCCACATTGCGCATTTGATTTCCATGTATGTCGGTTGATGTGAAATCGATATTAACATAAAAAATAACAGTGCAATGTCACTGGCATATGCTAGGTGCTTGCAGACACCACACAGGAAGAGACATTGTTCATGACAGTCGCTGATGCAAGGACCTACTGACACTCTCAGCAGGACTGCGCTACTCACACTCCAAACCCTGATGCGGAAGTGGGTTCAGCTGCAGTGGTTAGGAGGGACACGGGGCTACTCCAGAAACATCAAACTAATAGACAAGAAGATGTATTGCTTTAACTTAATCCATGAACTGATGGTGTGATTATTCTTGAGCAATCACATAGATGACGTGGACTGATAAGTTCTGATGAGCATGGTTACACCTTAATTTCTTTGTTATCCTGATCATTTTTCTGTGCAAGCGTTATGCCACTGGAGACAGTACCCCTGACTAAACCCAACACACAAGGGTGGAGTATGGGGAGAGAGGAAAAAAGGGGCATATATATAACTTTACTGCCCTAATTCTGCATATTATAGCTTAAAATTATAATACTGTTCTGACCACTTTTTCCTCGGACCTGATGTATCACATACTTACAAGTATGGCATAAAGTGGTAAAATTGGTGGTAAATATGTTACCGCCAACTTTACCACTGCGCTAAATTAGGAGGTCGGGCCTAGAGTGGAGGATTAACTTCCAGAAAAATCCTGGAGGTAAATCATCCCAGTCACTGCCGAAAAATCGACAAAATTACTGCATCGGAAATTCTGCTGCAGAAATTCCACCAAAAAAGCCCCATTGAGTCCAATGGAGACTTACACCGCCACGGCCACTTGTAATTCCGCCGGACCAGGTGGAGGTTAGGCATTATTCTGGCGGATTTCCAGCCGGGATACTCAACGACTCCTAATGAGGCCCACTTTCCTTTGCCCTGTGATGGGGCCTGCATACAAAAACCTTTAAACAAGTTACACTGAAACTGTACTGTATTTTCTGAGATCACACAACCGGCCTAATTAATAACCATATAATATCCCTGTAAGCTAGGGGGAGAAACAAGACATGTTTTCTTGTAGCCCTGTATTAAAGGATAAAAGGAGGGTTGATGCTGGATGACTCTGCTGGAGTTATTTGATTAATGCTAGGGAACGTGGTGAGGGTTCAGAAATAGTCCCTAAAATGAGCAGTCTAGATGTGCAATGTAGTTTTTGTATATGGAATGTAAAGGAGTGCAACAGGCCCTGTAAAAGAAAAAATGTGCCTACGAAGCTCCAGCCTTTTATATTCCTACAGAAAACCCACTTACTGGAGAACGATCAATATCATATATTGGGCAGCAGGTATTATATGGAAATTGCAAGTTGTTTTGAAAACAAGTCGAGCAGTGCCTGCATATTGCAATACTAATTCAAGGGAGTGGTACGTGATAAGAGAAGGTTTGTACTAGCAGAAGTAACTGTGGAGGAGCTTTCTGTGTTATTGGGTTCAGTGGCATGTTCGCCCACCTCTGGCACCCCTGACTAGCCAGTACATCCTTCTACACTTGCATCATATTGCCCACTCCACTGAGGAATGTCCTGTCCTCTACATTATGTCCAATATTCTCAGGTTCTGAGGGCACAATTTTATCACATAGTCACCTTTAAAATAGTCAATTATCATTCCCCAATCTGTCTGGAATCTGCTGGCCTCCCTTTGTCTACTATATGTAACACACTCCATTGCCAATATTCCCTACAGTTTATGCAGCCATTCTATGTTCGTGGATTGTGATTTCTGTTTCCATTGTTTTGCTATTACTAGCCAGGCTGCTATTATCAGTATCATATTGGCTTTATGTTTTGGTTTCAGAGGGAACTGTTTCTCATGGTGAAACATCCCACACATCCATTCCCGGGGCGTACACACGGCTGAACCAACCACCATCAGTTGTATCTGTCTTATTATTTCATCCCAAAATCTCTTCAGTTCTGGGAAATCCCACCAGATATGTCTCCAGTCTCCCCTACCTGACTGAGCATCCTCTCCAACATTCTTGTGATGTGGTGGGAAACATGTTGTGTAGGCTTTCTGGGTTGTACCATTGTACCCTAATGTGGACTTTTTTTATCACACTGTTGGATACACTGAGTTTGTTTAGCAGTGATACGATCCCAATTAGGGGAGACTCTAACCGGTTACTGGATGGTAGACTGGATAGTTTATCATGCCGCACATTTCTGGTGGGACCTGTAAGCAGACAACTTAAAAAACTGCTTGATTCATATGCTTTACTGATATATATCGAGGGATCACCGTCCGAGGGAGAGCGAGTAGTGCTATTACTCCACTGTTCATGATTCCTATTAGCGAATAGCCCTCCTTGTTTGCGAGGTCCTGGTGAATAATTTCCTGTATATGCAAATACAGGAAATTAGCATGCATTAGGTCTTGAAGAAGGTAAGAAGGGGTCTTTGAGGGTGAGGATGAATGTTGCGGGAGGAGTGCAAGGGAGAGAGGAGGGGAAAGCAGGGCAGCAATGCTCTGAGTAAGTGCAGCCAGGGAATGCAGCTGGGTAGTGCAAGGAGAACACGGGACTGTAGGGTTACAGTTAAAGCCCCTAAATGCGTGGTAGGGCCGTAGGCAGTGCAAGGCTGACTGATCAAGAAAGAGCCTGGTACCCAGTGAGATTCTGAGGGTAGCCAAGCAACCAGTCGGTACAGCAGACAGGTACGCCAGGTAGGTCAGCAGAAGAGGGATACAGGACATTAGCATCTGAGATCATAACAATGTGCTGATGTTACTAGGTCTTGAAGATGGTAAGAAGGGGTCTTTGAGGGTGATGATGAATGTTGTGGGGGGAGTGCAAAGGAGTGGGCAGGGGGGGGAAACAGGGCAGCAATGCTCTGAGTAAGTGCAGCCAGGGTAGTGCAAGGAGAACAAGGGACTGTAGGGTTACAGTTACAGCCCCTAAGAGTGTGGTAGGCCCAGAGGCAGTGCAATGATGACTGATCAAGAAAGAGCCTGGTACCCAGTGAGTTTCTGAGGGTAGCCAAGCAACCAGTCAGTACAGCAGACAGGTAGGTTAGGTAAGTCAGCAGGGGAGGGAGAGAGAGAAAGCAGAGGAGAAGAGGAAAGTTTTGAGCTGCTTCCGGAACTTCAGGTGGTCTGGCTCAATTTTGAGAGGAGCAGGGAGGCACCTGCAGAGGAGAGTGATCTACCCCCACTCTCTTTTTGGAGAAGCGTCTAACCCTTACAGAGTTGCAGGTAGCTGAGCGAAGGGCTCGAGAAGGAAAGTATTTTGGAAGAGAGTGTTCAATGTAGTACGGGACCCGGCCACAGAAAGCCTCGAGGACAATGCAAAGGGTCTTGAACTTGATCCTTGCAGCCACAGGGAGCCAGTGGAGAGATTTCCGGGTTGGAGAGATACGGTCCCTGGGTTTGAGGCCAAGGATAAGTCTTGAAGTCCTGTTCAGAGGGCGGAGAGTAGAGGAAGGCAGATTAGGAAAGAGGCTGTTGAGTTTCTGGTGGAAAGTGAGAAAGGGAAGAGTCCCTTTGAGGAGGTGCAGCTGGTAGTGTGACTTCTTGCGACATTCCGAGATGGGAGGAGAGAAAGAGAGAGTGGAGTCAAAAACGACACAAAGGTTTTTTGCCTTGCAGGAAGGCGAAGGAAGAAGGCCCAAGACGGGCGGCCATAGTGAGAGAGGGAAAGCAGGGGCAGGGGTCCCAATGTCCTCATCTCCATCTTACTGGCATTAGGGCAGAGATCGTTGGAGGCGCACCAACCCTGAATGGCGGACAGACAGTCATGAATGAGCGGGAGAGGAGGCTGAAGGGAGCCTAAAGGAAAGCTGAGTGTCATCCATATAACACTGAAAGTTAGAGGAGAAGGTAGAGATCAGGTGGGCCAAAGAGGCCAAGTAGATGTTGAAAAACCAGGGTGAGAGGATAGAGCCCTGGGGAACACCACAGGTAGATGGAGAGGCGCCAGAGAGGAAGGGACCAAATTGGATCTGGGAGGGGCGGTCCAAGAGGAAGGAGGTCAGTCACTCCAGGGCCTGATCCGTGATGCCCAGGTTATCACAGAGTCGATTGATCAGGATGGCGTAGTTGACCGTGTCGAAAGCATAGGTAAGATAAAGGAGGATGAGGACAAAAGGAATGCTGGAATCAAGGTTAGAAAGCAGATCTTCAAAGGTGTTCATGAGAGCAGTTTCAGTGATAGTCATGGAGACAACCAACAGATTCATTTTGGACAGTAAGCAGGTAGATGGCCAAGAAGGGAGTTTTCTACCTGAGACAGAAATATTCAGAGCAAGGTGAAAGGGATGTTAAACTCTTAGTGTCCAGGCTAAAGGGGCATTTGGAATGCCGGGTAGTTAACGCCCCAATAGATCTTTCGGTGAATCCTGTGATGTCAAATGAGGGAAGTTGCTGTCAGTTCCAAAACCTTTAGAAGATCCAGCCAGACTCGTATTAACTGGTCCAAATCTTTTTTGCTCCTGTTGGGGAGTAGCAATTTAGACCTAGATTATCTTCTCCTATTATATGGTCACCTCATACTTTTAAATAGCTGGGTATCAAAGTACACCCCTCGACTGAGGATAACATACACTATAATGTACAAAACAAGGTAGTCAAACTAAAAGATCGGGTGAAGTTGGAATTTGCTCCCTATTTCCTTAATGGGAAAGATATCCCTTATAAAAATTATCATAATTCCCTCTTTGTTATATGTATATCAGGAGATCTCTTTTTTGATCCTGCTTATTTACTGAGTTATTGTATCGAATTATGACACAGTTGATTGGGGGTGGAAAACCCCTAGAGTAAGCACGGCTGCTCTGAAACTACCACTAGAAAAAGGAGGACTGGGTATTCCAAGCTCTGAATTATATGACACGGCAGCTCAACTACAGTTTGCTGCCGAATGAGCTTGTGGTGACATTAAGGCTGAGTATGGAGAGTTGGTGAATAGAGGGTACCCAAATATACTGCTGGTCACTTACTTGCAAGAGCACATAAATGCAAAAAAGGAATCTCAACATTTATTTTATAGAAAATGGTAATTTAAATTACAATTATTCAGTAGTATCTCAAGAAGGGTGTTTGGACAATGGGAAGGAAAGGGCTGTTATAGTTGGGGAAAACTATTTTCTGAAGGTTCATTTAAGCCATTCAAGTTTAAACAACAGGAATATGGGATTCCAGTGGGACGATTCCAAATGTAAGGTAGGATACAATCAATAGCAATGACGTGCTGGCCTTATTTCCCTATTGAATCCCCTTGTTCAGTATTAATAAAAGCTCTCATTTCAATGATGGAGGTTTAAACACGATACAAAATGTGTTCAAATAGTATCCAATGGGTATATTTAGTTTTGTTATACAAGCCCCAATGCTCAAAGTTTTTCTGCGCAATACGACATGGATATCACAGGTACAACACATGTATCTGCTAAAAAAACGACTGGTATATCAGTCGTAATGTATTTTGCTGTAAGACTGTGGGCCTCATTACACGGTATGCGGTAAGGGTTTACCGGTACCAGTAAGGGCACCGGTACCGGTAAACCCTTACCGCCTTACTACGAGGTCCCTTTGCCGGACCCGACCTCAACGGCTGGTTTTACCAGCCGTTAAGGAACGGGCCCGCAAAGGGACCTTGGTGCTAATTACGGTACCGCAATTTGCGGTACCGTAATTACCTCCTTCCCCATTCCCACTGAGCCCTATGGGGGCAAAAATGGGAATGGGGAAGTGCCTTGGTGAATGGGGAATTACCGGCCCCGTTCACCTTGGAGTAGGCCGGTAATTCCGCCATCCACCAAGGCGGACACGGTAAAATACCGACGGCACCCATGGCGCTAATAGCGCCATGGTTACCGCATACCGTGTAATGAGGCCCTGTATGCTTTATTAAAATCTGCAAAGCATAACATAAAAAAGATCCAGCCAGCTGTGAAAACTATCGACCTACCTCACTCACTTTTGAATGTAGATGAAAAGATAATGGCAAGAATCTACGCAGATAGATTAGACAATTATATACATAAAATGAACCATCACTCACAGATGGGTTTGGTCAATTGGAGGTATGGTTATGACACTATCTGATGGCCCCTTGATGTGACAGGGCTAGTAAATAAGGAGAGGTTGCCGCAGTGCTGGTCTATTTAAATGATAATACAAAGGTATGGTGGCCAGAATCTGGCCCAATGGAATGGTTTCAAAATAACTCTGAGTGGCTACGGGCATGAGATAGAGCTGCCCACTCTCACACATCTATTGAAATATTTCCTCTGAACCCTATCAACCTATATTAGACAGTGCATTGCAGTGACAAGCATTGTCTGTGAAATAACTGAACTCAAATCACGGATGCACGCTGATGACATTGGTCTTCTGCTTTCAAATGTGACAGATTGTTGTATGCATTTGAATTATACCTTCTTGGAGTTTGCAGGTCTCTCGGCTCATAATTTAAACCGTTGGTGGTACTTCTGTTATGAGAAAACAGCTATACTGCAGACTTTGCACCCTGAATAATTTCTCGAACAGTGGGGGGTAGTTTGCATGGCTCAAATCCTCATTGGGTCTAACGATGTTAATCCCCAGGTACTTTATCCCATCGGTGCAAATTTGGAGGCCCAGGGGGTCAGCTCTGACACGTTTCTATCTGTATCTGGTGCAAAGGGAAAGATCATTGACTTGCCTATGTTTACCTTGAAGCCTGAGAAACGACCAAACAGTTCGATAACCTGCAAGGCAGCTGGGACTGACCTAGTGGGCTCCCTCAGGTGCAGCAAAATATCATCTGCATAAAGGCCGAGTTTAAAGGTACGGTCTCCCACGTCAATACCCCGTACCATCAGAGAACCTCTGAGGTATTCTGCGAGTATCTCCATGGTCATGGCGAACAGGAGCGGGGAGAGGGGACAGTCTTGCCTCGTCCCTCTTCGGAGGTTAAAAATACGTGACAGGTGCCCGTTGACTGTGACTCTAGCTGATGGAGACACGTAAAGGGCCTTGATGGCTTGCCTGATCCCCACTCCGAAACCCAGCTTCTCGAGTACCCCATGTAAGAACCCCCAGTCCACCCGGTCGAATGCCTTTTCGGCATCGATGGACACCAGGACCGGGTTTATCCCCTTTCGGTGCTGCCTCCCTAATAACATGTAGAGTTTTACGTAGGGTGTCCGCACCCTGCCTCCCCTGTATAAAGCCCACCTGGTCAGAGTGGATCAGTCCCGGCATATGGACGTCCAGCCTTGTGGCGATGATCCTGGTGAATAGTTTTGCATCCACATTCAGGAGCGAGATTGGTCTGAAGGACCGGCAGTCTGCCGGATCCTTCCCCTCCTTCGGGATAACTGTGATTAGTGCTTTTCCAAAGGACGGGGGTGCCCTCCCTGTCGTCATTATGTTGGAGAATAGACCTGCTAGGAACCCCACCAGTTGAACCGAGAAGGCCCTGTAGAAGCCTGCAATAAACCCGTCCTTCCCTGGGGCCCTGCCCAGCTTCAGGCCAGATAATGCTTTAAGCACCTCCTCCTCTGTTATCGGGGCGTCTAGGGCAGATGCTTCTGGGATTCCAAGGACTGGGAGGGTAACCCCATTGAGGTATGCCTCGAGTGCTCCCTTCTCTGCCTCCCCTTTCCTCCCGTACAGGGTCTCATAGAAGCCGGCAAATTCCTCTGCTATGCTTTCCTGGTCTGATCTTTCCCCCTCTTCACCACTCGCAATTCTTGCCACCCATCTGTCCGCCCTCTGGCCTCGAAGTTTAGCTGCCAGCATGGCGTCGGCCTTGTCGCCTTTTTCATAATATCTCTGACGCAGGTGTTGGAGTCCCGCTACAATTTCGCCCATCTCCAGTTGCCTCAGTTTTTGTCTCTTCCCTCTCGCAATGCCCAGATCCCTCTCTTTATCTTCCTCCTCCTTCACTTCCGACCTTTCCAGAGTAAGTATCTCTGACCTCAGCCTGTGAGCCAGGAGGGTCCTAACCCTCTTTTAAGAGGCCCCTTCACTAATCAACCTACCCCTCCAGGTTGCCTTCGCCGCCTCCCATACAATTTCCCGGCTCACTTCTCCAGTGTCATTTAGCTCTAAATATTCTCTGATCGCCGTTATCATCTCCTCCTTAAAAACTGCATCCCTCAGTAGGAAATCATTACATTTCCACAGGGATTCCCTGGGTTTCAGGCCTGATATGCTAATGTCTGACCAGACCAAGTCATGGTCCGACCATCTGACCAGGCGGATCTCACAGGCGTCTATTCTGCTCATGTATTGGTGCTCTGTGAAAACATAATCTATCCTCGTCCTGGTGCCATGGACAGCAGAGTAGAAGGTATATCCCTTTCTGATTGGGTGTAACTGTCTCCATATGTCTACCAACCCCTGCTCCCACATTAGGGCCCGGAACCCCCCATGTGATCGTCCCCCTGTACTGCCTGGCGGATAGTCTTCCCACTATGGTCTAACTCCCGGTCCGCCCACATGTTGAAATCCCCAGCCAGGAGAAAGAGCCCTTCCGCTTTGGCCATCACCTCTCCCAGGGCTTCTTAAATGAATTCCATCTGACCCACGTTGGGGCAATATATGGCTGCTAATGTAACTCTGGAGTTATGCAAATTGCCCGTCACCACCGTGGCTCTCTGTTAGGGAGAATTCTCTGTTTAGGCTGAATTTCCTAACCTAGTGAGTCCCCCAGCAGCTTTGCTGGATTTTTGGGGTTTATTTTTTTCTCCTGCCAAGAGTGAGACTCTTTTACCCTCACTCTTGGGCATGATTTGAGTGTGTTTCTTTGAATCTAGATGTGTTTAATGGGCTATGGGGTCTTTTACTCCATAGGGCTTCATGTGTTTTTGTGATGTGTGTTACACAGCACCCTCAGTGCAGTGACACAGGGGTGTCATAGTGACCCCCCAGTAAAGACTCCATACCCTGGGACTGACTACTGTCTCCCAGGGCATGTAAAGTCACCATTGACTTTACTAGTCTTAAATTCTGAACAGAACCAGTACAAACCATCATATTGTGGACGTACTGGCTGGGGCAATTCAATTGCCCCGGGGTCTGTTAGTCGAGGGGGCACGTCTCCGTCCCCCCTGATCGAGTTTTGGCTGGTGGCAGTGGATACTACTTTTTATATTCAACCGCAAATATTTTCCTATGGGATTTCCCATTGTTTTTGGCTACTACCTTTATTTAATTATTTACGGTAGCCTCGAACATACCGCCGGTTTATTTAATTAATATTAATTCTCCGGTTGGTATTTTTTGCCAAAACTTGATTCTAAAATGGCGTTTGTGTTCTCTTCTGTGACTCCAACCCAAGTCGAGCCCTTTGTTCCAATTTTTGGCGGGCTTCTCCGTAGAAGCCCTCCAAAGTGGTGCCACTCTGTCTGGGGTACTTAGGAGGGGTGGAGAGGAATTTAGGCACCCTGGACTGAGTTGCCTAGGCAACTCAAGTTGCACTCCGTCCTGTTTGGCCCAAGTGGTGAGCCGGCCGGCTCACCACTTAGCATGTTTGAGTGACAGCTAGGCTGATTGAATGGGGGTTTTCTGCATAAAAGCAGGGTTTTGGGGACTGGAACTTCAGAAGTCGCCACAGGACCTAAGAATCCGACGAGGGAGAAGCCGAGCCGACCTGCCACGACACCACCACCGGTGGAGCCCTGCTGGACCGTCTCACCACTTTTCCCAACGACAGAGGAGATCTCCCGCCGGAGAGTCTTCTTCCTTTGACTGGTGGGGATAACCAGTTTCACCGTCTTTTCGCCTTCCCGAGGTACCTCGTGGCCGCCTTGCCTGTGCCAAGCACCCCGGCAACCGGGATACCACGTTTTACCACGGCCGCGAACAAAGGTACCACCTTTAATCGGAAAACTCTGCGGCTGGTTTCTTCCCTGGTAGTGCAACGACCTTCATTTTTCCTCCAAGTCAAGATCTTCTCTTCCCTTGGACGACGACGCGACTTGCACCCACTGCCAGGAACAACTCCCACCGCTGGAGGATGCTTCCCACTTAAGGTACCGTGTCCCGCCCGGCTTCCCTTGCTACCGACTGTACGGGGTAGATTTAGCCCCCGGCTTTCGAACCTGGGTTAGCCTGGGACACCCTGGCTAAACTTTCCTAAAGCCTCTCTAAACTCTTTTTTTGAACCCTCTGCAAGACTTTCAAAGCCTAGTGTAACTGTGTGATCTTGGGCGCATTTGTGCTCTGCTCTCTCTAAGAGTGGGCCCAGCCTTTGGACTTTGGCTCACCAGTGACTTTTGCTCTTCTGCCTTGCTAACAGTGTTCCTGAATCTTAGAGTGGTGTACCTTTCCATATTCTGTCTTTTTCCCTCCCTTTCTCACAAACTTATTGGAGTGCCATCTAGTTAAGTGCTCCCTCTGTATGAAAATAAGTGGTGTTTTACTGTGATTTATCTGATAAGGAAAAGGGGTGTATATATTACAATAGTAACTGTGTTTAGAATATTTTACAATAAGAGTGCTGGAGTGTTTCAAACAGTGTGTTTTTAAATACATAATTATATACTTTGATACCAAAGCTCTGGTCAGTGTTTGCTTGTATTGGTGTGTCTGAGTGCCTATTGTGTATACTTTGCATACTGCCTAACTCTTCTTGAGAGAAGTCTGACTGCTCAGCCACAGCTACCAGGTAAATCTGGGTGGTACAGACTGCTACCAAGTGGGTTTACTGCCAACAACTGTAGTCTTAAATCTTTTGCAGTGTTCCCTAAGGGAACTGCACAGGTTTCTGCCTAACACTCTCCCATCCTTTCTTCCCCACTGTGTTACCTCTGTTAGCTTTTGGTTCTTGTGAAGTATGATACCGACTCCGCCTCTCTTTGTATGGCCGGATGCCCAGAAGATCTGGCCCACATGCGATCCTGGGATGACCCTCTCCTCCCCCCTCACTGCTCTGGTCTCTTGTACAAAGAGAACATCTACTCCCGCGTTCTTCATTTCCCTCCCCAGAAGAGAGTGCTTTTCTGGGGAGTTAAGCCCCTTGATATTGAGAGAGCCTATCCTGAGTATCTCGACCCGGCCCTTCCTCTCATTGTCTGCCATTGATTCATTGCCTTGTGTTCATTGTCTTCCTGGTCCTGTAGGGGCTGCCCTGTTCCCTTTTGAAGCTGGGTCGATACTGAGCCCGAGAACCCCTACCCTCAACTCCCTCCCCTCCCCCCTCCCTTCTCCCTCCCCTGTTCGTGACGCCTGCCAACGGGCAAGCCACCAGGGTGAAAGCATGACCATCCACCGCAGTTCTCTTGGTGAATTCTGTGTCCCCGGCCGGGGTTGCTTGACTACTGTCCTTGCACTCCCTAGTGGTTTGTCTTTATTCACCTAGTCCTCTCCAGCCTCCGACGTCGGGGTGTTTGGTTTCTTGAATTTTCTTCTGCCCTTTGTCTTCTTCTTTGTGGACCAGGGGCCCTTCGGTTCTCTCCTGACTTCTGACGATGCCAGGGTGCCCACACCGTCTCCCTCTTCCGGGGCATCTCCCTTGAGCACTTGAAGCACTTGCAATGCTTCTTTACCGCTGATCACTCTGTAGTCTACGCCAGCTCGTTCGAAGGATAGGGCAAACGGGAGGGACCACCTATATCTTATGTCCTGTCTGGTGAGCCACTGGGCGAGCAGACGGCACTCTCTTCTGCGGGTGAGCGTGAGGGTGGACAGATCTTGGTAGAACCAGATTGTATCGCCATCAAAGATGAAGCTCCCCAGCCTTTTTGCCTTCTCAAAAACCTCCATTTTCTCCCTATAGCGGAGGAACCGCACCAGAATGGTCCTTGGGCCGCACCCCATCCACCTCGATGCGCCCTGACCAGCTGGACTTCCTTGCCCCCCTCCAACATGAAGAGTTGGTTTATCAGACCTTGGACTTTCCTCCCCACATCAACCACTGTCTCCCCTCTCACTCCTGAGTCACGCCCATAATGCCCAGGTTATTTCGGCGCTCCTTGTTTTCTAGGTCGTCCATCCTCAAAATGATGTCCTCCTCTCTTATTTCTAGGTCTGTTAGCCTCGCCTCATATTTAATGTCCAGCAGGTCTGTCTGGAGATGGTTATTTTCCATCCCTTCCATTTTTTCCTCCAAGGTATCCACTCTCCCTCTGAGCTCTACTATTGAGGCCTGTATATCTGTGCGAATTGCTTTGATCTCCTGGAGAATGTCCTTGAGATCGTCCTTGGTAAGTGTTGCGGAGGGAGGGTCGCTGCCTGCGGGAATGGTGGCTCTGAGGACCTCGCTCGTGGCTGTGTGTAACCGGCGAAAGCGTTGGAGAGAGGAGATTGTCCTGGAGAATGGGGTCTGCTCCAAGATCTTGCTCTTTTGGTGCACCTGGGGGTGGTGCCGCTATCAGGATACCCCTGTGCGAGTCACAACGTTCAACTCGGCAGCCCTGGTCCTTCTTCGTTTCCGGGGTGCTGTGTTCCTGGTTGCAGGGCTTGATGTTAGTCCGAGGCTCTGTGGGGGTTACAATGCTTGGGGCCTGGGCCTGCTTTTAAAGTTTGGCCTTTGTTACAAGGTCCGGGGGAGGCGCAAAGTTTATCACAAGGCCGAGGCCTCCCTGTCCCTCTTTCTGGCTGAGCTGGTTGCCGAGATATAGTCCTGGAGGGGTCGAGGAGGAAGAGGGGGGGGTAGACCCTCACCTCTGCATCCTCTCCATACACCTTCCCCCCAACAGCCTCCTCACTTCCTCTTGGTCGCTGTCTCCGGGTTGTGCCCTGCCGGGTGACCACTCAGGACTGACGTTCCTCTGTTGTGCTTGCGGGGCCGGTGCTCTGGGCTCTGACTCCTCCTCTGTAGGTGCCGCAGTGAGCGGGTTGTCGTTAGGGCTTCCCCGCTCAGGAGGTGGGTTGGGGGACCCCTGTCACAATTCGAGGGGGAAGCGCTAGAGGTTCTGCAGGGTGCTCCCCTCCGCTACCCCACTCCGGCATGCTGGTCATCGGTGGGAGCCCGGGCTGTGCTCCTCTCTGCCCACAGGCCCGTGCGGCACCTTGTCTTGGCGGGGACAACGTAAGAAGGTCCTCTGCCCGAGGCTGTGTGTGCTGGGATGCCACTCCTAGCGCCCGACCTCCAGGCGTGCTGTGCGGATGCACCCAGCACTTCGGGCCTCTCTGGGGTCCTCTGGGGAACCAACGGCACCGTGGGGCGAACTGCCGCCAGGGTCCCAGCATGCACCGGGCTCCGCCACAGGTGTCCTCCCGACAGCTCTCCCCTGGAGCCTCGGTCCGGGTCTGTGCTGCAGCGGGTCCCTGGGCACACTCTCTCAGTGGGGCCAACTGCGCGGGGTTAGGGTCCTCTCCGGCGTCACTCAGTACTCCCGGCCGGGGACTGAAATTTCGCACTTGGCCCTGCGGTGGTGGCGGAGCGCGAGCCTCACACGTCCGACATGCTCCACGCCCCCTGGTGGTCTCAAGAGCATATTTTGACAATTTCTTCTGCAGCAATTTAGTTTCCTCACCCTTTTGTGCAGCTTCCTTTTGCGATTATTCTCTTGCAGTAGCCTGCAATAGTGTGAGATGGCCATTGGTATTTCTGCCCAAGGTTTAGCCTCGATTCCTACCAATTTCTTGAGCTGTTTCTGTACCGGCTCTGGCAGCCCTTGGCACAGTATATGGTAGAACACAATTATAGATTTCGTCCAAGATTCATGAGTCTCGAGTACCCACGCGTCTTGAAAATTCTGTATGTAAATCAAAGGATCCTCAGACTCCTTCATTTAACGCGTCATTATACCTCCCATATCGGAAGTGTCTGGGTAAAGCACTCGTAGTGCCTTCCATACTGCGGCTCTGCAATTGTTAAATGGAGCTCCATCATGTGCAGTGTTAATTGTGGTCACACCTGGGTAGCCTGCTCGTGTCCATACATCGTCTGCTCTCTCACCATGTATGGCGATTAGGAGACTCTTGATATCCCCTATAGCCAACGTGTTCCCTCCTGTCATTTTTTCTAACTCGTGTATCCACTTTCCAGCTCCCGATTTCAGCATTGGAAGCTTATTTTTCAAGTTTTCTCGATTCACGTGTGGCCATGGAATATATTGTGGTCCCGCCGCCCCCTTCTCGAGTAACGGGAATTGGGATGAATAGTTCTCTCTTTCTTCTCTCATTGTTCTCCTGTCTATTGCAGGGGTAATATTCCTGCATCGCCGCCTGCCTAGCAACGTCCTTAGCCTGTCCACATAGGGCGGTGATGACACCCCCCGCTGACCATGAGATACTTCTTCATGTCGGTCTGACTGCGTGGCTGACTCTGATGCCCTTGGTGCAGACTCACTAGTGTCTGACCACCATATCCCTTTCTCCCTTGGGAGTCATCTTTAGCACCTTGTTTCTTCCTCTTTTTCCTCGCGCTCTTCCCTTTCTGAGTCGGACATTGTCTGTGCCCAACTCGTGCCACTTCTTGTGTCGTCTTTGTTCCTACTTATTTTTAGTCTAATCAGGGATAGTTCTCTATTCCCAATACTTTGGAGACATCCAAAGTGTTGAACAGCTGAGTGCACCCCAGGCGCTAGTCTTCCCCCTCCCCTTGGGGTATTTGTTCTAACCCCATTTCATCATATATTCTGTCGATCGTTTCTCCGATTCTTCTGTTGTCGAAGTAATCCTCGATATTCGCCCTAGATGGTCCTGGTACTGAATCGTACGCAGGGAAGAATTCTTTGATGTCTTCCCAATCTAATATCTGGAGAGTGAGGTTTTTTAACCTCGCTCTCCAGATATTGAAGATCACGTGCTCTGTGTCTTCGCTTTGGTTCTACATCGTCATCGAGTCCTCTGCACTTCCTCGCCTCTTCTCTGACCCTATCTTCTTCCTTTTTCTTTTCACATCTACGTTCATCTGCCCTTCAAGTTTTCTCATCCCTTCGTCTCTTTATTCTCTTCTCTCGTATTCTTTGCTCTTCCTCTAACCTTTGCTGCCTCTCTCTGTCTTGATTATTGGCTGTTCTCTGTCTGCGATTTAGCTGTCTTTCTTGCTCTTTGCGATATAACTGTTCTCGCCTTTGTCTATAGTTTTTCCTTATTCTTTTGTCTCTCAATTCCTTCTCGTTCCTCCTTCTCTGTACCTCGTCTAGCCTCTCTTTTTGTTTCACATCATCAATGCCTTTGCCAACAAGTTTCAATAAAATTTGCCCTCCCATCCATTCGTTTTTTGCAAATGCTATCTCATCAGTTCTATCTTCGTTTCCCTTCCATCTTTTTCCCTTCTCTTTCTTTATCGAGAGATGCACTTGTCTGTGTCTGGTCCCTTCTCTCATCATCGCGTCTCTCCTTGTCCCTTGGGACCGTGGAGGTAATATCCTTATCCTTTTCTCTCCCTTGATTTTCGTCACTACTTTGCGTAGGTGACTCGTATGGCGGATTACTATACCCTGTAGCTGCTTTAAGTTCTCTCAGCGGGTATAACCCCTCGTATTTGTTTTCTTCAACCTTCGTTTCAGATGTGGTGGGTGGCACAGTAGGCGGCTCACCTCCCCTCTGCGCATAAATTAAGTATCCAATCTATTGGTGGCTCCTCTTCCTGTCCCTGTTCATACATCTTTCAAAGCTCTAGAACAGCGAGGTGTTTGTCTAACTTTTTGCCCGTGTATGTGGCATGCAAATATGTCATCATGTGCTACAAGACAGCTTTAGATAAGGACCCACCCTGTGGCCATGGCATAAAAATGTTGTGGGCGGTTCCTTTAACCCACTTTGTATTGTATTTTCTTAATTTAGGTGCACGCACGTTTCCGCAACTGTTTTCCATGCTTAAATCTGTTCCCTATCTCCTTATATAACACTTGTCAACGCTTCAGGTGACTTAAATAACTTCCAACAATATGAGCAGGCACCAAACGCTGCAAGCTCCAATCCCGATTTTTTCCACAAAATGTTTTATCTCAAAAACATTGATTTGCATGCGATATTATCTTAGCCATTCAATCGCGTAAAATTAAAATCAGTTTTCTCAAAGGAAATTTTTCAACTTGTGACGTCACAACAAACAACATGTAAGACAGACGTTTAACAGACTAGATGAACACCAGCTGATCACAGGTATATCTGCCTCTAATCATTACCCCTTCATGGAGTTTAAACGTATCCCTTTCACGGCGTCTTTAATCGCAGTGGTAGTCTATTTGTTCCCCTTTAGTTGGGACTATGGATACACGTTTCTTCTAGTCTAGGAATAAGGCGAATCCTCTCACTTCTCAGTTGTCCTCCCCGGTAACCTCTCTCTATTTACTTAATTATTCTTGAGTCATTATTCCCTTCCCCTTAGATATATACATTCTTCTCTACTTCTAACTATATTTTGTTTTTTCCCCTCTCCCTCGTTACCTTTTCCCTTTACTTGTTCTAAAGCATGCACTTTTGCCAAAACATTCAGTCTTTTTCAATCAACGTTCGCATTTATTTTCCTCTCTGGACTCTCGGGATCGCCGCCTTTGTTACCGCCTTCTTTGGTTTTTCGCCCGTTCAGCTGCCCGTAGGAATGGGAAGGGGTTAGGTGGTAACACGGGTTCCTTCAGACCCTGGTCTGCAGACTTCTTTTACACTACCACTGTCTACGGGGAGCTTCACGGTCTACTCAGCCGAATGGAAAAGGACTCGTGATATTACCGAAGACGTAGAGTTACTTTATGTCGACGGTCAATGGGTGTCTTATTCTAATCAATAATTGATAACCATCCATCTCTGCTACCAAGTGTACTCCGAGGACCCCGGCCGGCCCATAGAGCCGAGGTTTGCTCAGAAGTACTTTAAGACGAGATAGCTGCACCCCTGAGATGGATGGGGGTGCAGATTCATTACTCCAACACCAATCAATAAGGACAACTCAATGGTTTGGCATATTAACAAGTTATGGATATCAGCAGTGATGCGATCGTCCTTCTCGCTTCAACTCCAATGAACTTCATACAAGTTGTAACATTTATACTCAAAACTCATCATAATTGATGTGTAACACTCAAAAGTTAACGTGCAATTCTATTGGTTGGAAAAAGGTAACTTTACTATAGGTACTATATCTGTATATGGTAACGGAGTGAGGGGATTGGGTAAACAATGTCAGGTGGACATCTAAGCCCTTCCTTCAAAATGACTACTGCGAACGTCACTAAAAGTACGACGTCCTATTGGTTCTACTAACTATAGGACCCTAGATTATTTGGTCCATTGTGATTGGGTTGGCACCAACCCCATGCATACTTTTCCACTTCACTTAGCAGCATGCAGAATGGTCGGCCAGGTGGGGGGTGCCCATTAGTTACCCGGCCTTCCTCCGATTATGGTTACAATCAATCATTACTTTAATAGCCATGTGTCAATTAGTTCACTGTGGTTGGCCTTGAAACTGCATCTTCTGTCTGGAAAGGTTCTGATATCTCGGCTTTGTCCGGTGCCAAGCGTAGGTGTGAACCTGTGCTTCTTCTTGCTCAGCTGGTCACATGATTCCCACACCGTGAATTTGTCTTGTTTCTCTCAATTTGTGTATTTGATTACATTTCACCCGCCACCTGCCTTCGCCTTCTTATCTCGATCCTTCAGAGGCAGGGTATTCTGGTCTTAGTTTCAATTAAAAGTAGCTACTGTTCATAGCTTCTATTGGTATGACCTTGGCTTCCCTGGCACAAGCTGCCTCTGCTGAGTTTCGATTCAGCCGTCTCTTCTCGTTTTGCTAAATATGAATCTCTGCTCATTTGGCCTTTAGTAACCTGGGTTGGTTCTGCTTTGTTTGCAAAGTGGAAACATACTTATAATAAGGTACTTCGTTTGAGGTAGATTATGTATAATGGCGCTTGCCGCACTACTTTTCTACTTAGCATAGCAAGCCACACTATTTCCTTAGATTTCTTGTAGTTCTGAGCATATTTACATGTGTAAACTGGTTGAATATCTTCATCTACACGTTAGTCTGAGCCCTTGTGACGTCACCATTCGTCTTCCATTAAGGCCTTTTTGGTTTCTTCCGGGACAGTACTTAGGAAATCTTCAATTCGTTTCATTTGCTGGTATGGTTTCCTCAATGGATGCCTTGCTGCCCATGGTTTTCTGGGTATCGGTACTTCAGTAGGTTTTGCTCTTCTAATAGGCACTGGGCAGAGCCCCACTGCAGCTGTCTGCTGGTTTATTTGCTCATCGTACGTCACATATTTTGGTGTGAACGTTCTTGGAACTTCAAAATGGGCGACTGGAATGCAGGCTTTATTTGGGAACTCCTCTACAGCCGCTTTGGGATACACGCCCAGGTCTGGCTGCCCGGACCGCCAGAGATGGGAGGGAGGACTGTAGGAGCGCCTTCAGACGCTAGGCACTGACTCAGTGCTGCTTCGGTGCCCTTTGGGTTTCAGGCTGCAAAGTGTAGGCACTGTGCTGGTGGTAACTAATCCCGTGCTGTGGCCTCACAGGATAGCCCTTTGCTTAAATTCAGCAACTCCTTCTCTCACCATGGCGGATCCTCGCTTCTGGTCTGAGCTCTGGTCCCCCCACAGAGCCCATATCAAAGGCTTGCCTGCTTGGATTATCTTTCACCTCCTGCAGTTCGCTCTCACATCGCTCCTTTCCGCCGTTGCTCAAGCAGGCCAAGGGCAAGCAGGCCAGCAGCCAGCTCAGTGCCGCTACCAGCTCTGGCGCGGTCTCTGCTTGGAGCCCATCCCCAAGTCAGTCTTTTCACTTTTTCACCCACAGGGGAGTGGACGGACCGACTTAGACATGGTGTGAGCGCATTGAAGTCTGGGTCCCATACCTCTGGTAGGACAGTTACGCCAGCATTTTGTGATAAGGAATTATTTTAGTGAAGTCGTGAGCTTTATAAAGGATGTAACTTGAAGTGGTCATGCTCTTTGGTGACCTGAGCAGGGACACGGTGGAGAAGAGAACAGTGTACACTAAAGAAAAAGGGCAAAAGAGCTAATGTACAAAATTATTATCCACCACCTTCAGAGTTATAACGGATGGGAAGACTCACTCTTTAGCTGATCTTGTGAGGGCAGACACTTTCTATCAGCTGATTGTCAGTCAAGACCACATGCATTCAAGAAAGACCTGCACCCCAAAAGTGCCTGAGTTATCATGTTGTACCGTGAAGAGAAGACAAAAAAGACAATTTATGGTGGTGCAATGTTGGGTTGATGGGAGGCTGTTTTTGTCAGGTTGTGGGTGAAGGTATCTGCTTGAATGTATAGTTGCATGTTACATTGCTGGAACCATTAATCTATTGCTATATGTATATTGTATATGGTATTTTCTCTAAGTTTCGGTATATTGTGTGTGGTTTGGTTGGGATCAGCCGAAATGTTGCGAGATGCTGGCGGGTGGTGCAACCCCAAGCTGACTGGCTAACGTACACAGAGAACTGTACTACATTGAGGCCAAGCATGAGAATCCACATTGCGCATTTGATTTCCATGTATGTCGGTTGATGTGAAATCGATATTAACATAAAAAATAACAGTGCAATCTCACTGGAATATGCTAGGTGCTTGCAGACACCACACAGGAAGAGACATTGTTCATGACAGTCGCTGATGCAAGGACCTACTGACACTCTGAGCAGGACTGCGCTACTCACACTCCAAACCCTGATGCGGAAGTGGGGTCAGCTGCAGTGGTTAGGAGGGACACGGGGCTACTCCAGAAACATCAAACTATTTAATAGACAAGAAAATGTATTGCTTTAACTTAATCCATGAACTGATGGTGTGATTATTCTTGAGCAATCACATAGATGACGTGGGCTGATAAATTCTGATGAGCATGGTTACACCTTAATTTCTTTGTTATCCTGATCATTTTTCAGTGCAAGCGTTATGCCACTGGAGACAGTACCCCTGACTAAACCCAACACACAAGGGTGGAGTATGGGGAGAGAGGAAAAAAGGGGCATATATATAACTTTACTGCCTTAATCCTGCATATTATAGCTTAAAATTATAATACTGTTCTGGCCACTTTTTCCTCGGACATGATGGATCACATACTTACAAGTATGGCATAAAGTGGTAAAATTGGTGGTAAATATGTTACCGCCAACTTTACCACTGCGCTAAATTAGGAGGTCGGGCCTGGAGTGGAGGATTAACTTCCAGAAAAATCCTGGAGGTAAATCCTCCCAGTCACTGCCGAAAAATCGACAAAATTACTGCATCGGAAATTCTGCTGCAGCAATTCCACCAAAAAAGTCCCATTGAGTCCAATGGAGACTTACACCGCTACGGCCACTTGTAATTCAGCCGGACCAAGACGAGGTTAGGCATTTTTCTGGCGGATTTCCAGCCGGGATACTCAACAACTCCTAATGAGGCCCACTTTCCTTTGCCCTGTGATGGGGCCTGCATACAAAAACCTTTAAACAAGTTACACTGAAACTGTACTGTATTTTCTGAGATCACACAGCCGGCCTAATTAATAACCATATAATATCCCTGTAAGCTAGGGGGAGAAACAAGCCATGTTTTCTTGTAGCCCTGTATTAAAGGATAAAAGGAGGGTTGATGCTGGATGACTCTGCTGGAGTTATTTGATTAATGCTAGGGAACGTGGTGAGGGGTCAGAAATAGTCCCTAAAATGAGCAGTCTAGATGTGCAATGTAGTTTTTGTATATGGAATGTAAATGAGTGCAACAGGCCCTGTAAAAGAAAAAATGTGCCTACGAAGCTCCAGCCTTTTATATTCCTACAGAAAACCCACTTACTGGAGAACGATCAATATCATATATTGGGCAGCAGGTATTATATGGAAATTGCAAGTTGTTTTGAAAACAAGTCGAGCAGTGCCTGCATATTGCGATACTAATTCAAGGGAGTGGTACGTGATAAGGGAAGGTTTGTACTAGCAGAAGTAACTGTGGAGGAGTTTTCTATGTTATTGGGTTCAGTGGCATGTTCGCCACTAATGGTGATTTAAAAAACAAATTATTGGCATTTCCAAATATTTATAATAAACACAAAGCAAAAGGAACAAAAAAAAAAAGAAAACAATCCCTGTGCCCACCTCTGGCACCCCTGACTAGCCAGTACATCCTTCTACACTTGCATCATATTGCCCACTCCACTGAGGAATGTCCTGTCCTCTACATTATGTCCAATATTCTCAGGTTCTGAGGGCACAATTTTATCACATAGTCACCTTTAAAATAGTCAATTATCATTCCCCAATCTGTCTGGAATCTGCTGGCCTCCCTTTGTCTTCTATATGTAACACACTCCATTGCCAATATTCCCCACAGTTTATGCAGCCATTCTATGTTCGTGGATTGTGCTTTCTGTTTCCATTGTTTTGCTATTACTAGCCAGGCTGCTATTATCAGTATCATATTGGCTTTATGTTTTGGTTTCAGAGGGATCTGTTTCTCATGGTGAAACATCCCACACATCCATTCCCGGGGCGTACACACGGCTGAACCATCCACCATCAGTTGTATCTGACTTATTATTTCATCCAAAAATCTCTTCAGTTCTGGGAAATCCCACCAGATATGTCTCCAGTCTCTCCTACCTGACTGAGCATCCTCTCCAACATTCTTGTGATGTGGTGGGAAACATGTTGTGTAGGCTTTCTGGGTTGTACCATTGTACCCTAATGTGGACTTTTTTTATGACACCTCATACTTTTAAATAGCTGGGTATCAAAGTACACCCCTCGACTGAGGATAACATACACTATAATGTACAAAACAAGGTAGACAAACTAAAAGATCGGGTGAAGTTGGAATTTGCTCCCTATTTCCTTAATGGGAAAGATATCCCTTACAAAAATTATCATAATTCCCTCTTTGTTATATGTATATCAGGAGATCTCTTTTTTGATCCTGCTTATTTACTGAGTTATTGTATCGAATTATGACACAGTTGATTGGGGGAGGAAAACCCCTAGAGTAAGCACAGCTGCTCTGAAACTACCACTAGAAAAAGGAGGACTGGGTATTCCAAGCTCTGAATTATATGACACGGCAGCTCAACTACAATTTGCTGCCGAATGAGCTTGTGGTGACATTAAGGCTGAGTATGGAGAGTTGGTGAATAGATGGTACCCAAATATACCGCTGGTTACTTACTTGCAAGAGCACATACATGCAAAAAAGGAATCTCAACATTTATTTTATAGAGAATGGTAATTTAAATTACAATTATTCAGTAGTATCTCAAGAAGGGTGTTTGGACAATGGGAAGGAAAGGGCTGTTATAGTTGGGGAAAACTATTTTCTGAAGGTTCATTTAAGCCATTCAAGTTTAAACAACAGGAATATGGGATACCGGTGGAACGATTCCAAATGTACGGTAGGATACAATCAAGAGCAATGACGTGCTGGCCTTATTTCCCTATTGAATCCCCTTGTTCAGTATTAATAAAAGCTCTCATTTCAATGATGGAAGTTTAAACACGATACAAAATGTGTCAAAATAGTATCCAATGGGTATATTTAGTTTTGTTATACAAGCCCCAATGCTCAAAGTTTTTCTGCGCAATACGACATAGATAACGCATGTATCTGCTAAAAAAACGACTGGTATATCAGTCGTAATGTATTTTGCTGTAAGACTGTGGGCCTCATTACACGGTATGCGGTAAGGGTTTACCGGTACCGGTAAGGGCACCGGTACTGGTACCGGTAAACCCTTACAGCCTTACTACGAGGTCCCTTTGCCGGACCCGACCTCAACGGCTGGTTTTACCAGCCATTAAGGAACGGGCCCGCAAAGGGACCTTGGTGCTAATTACGGTACCGCAATTTGCGGTACCGTAATTACCTCCTTCCCCATTCCCATTGAGGCCTATGGGGGCAAAAATGGGAATGGGGAAGTGCCTTGGTGAATGGGGAATTACCGGCCCGCTCACCTTGGAGTAGGCCGGTAATTCCGCCATCCACCAAGGCGGACACAGTAAAATACCGGCGGCAACCATGGCGCTAATAGCGCTATGGTTACTGCATACCGTGTAATGAGGCCCTGTATGCTTTATTAAAATCTGCAAAGCATAACATAAAAAAGATCCAGCCAGCTGTGAAAACTATCGACCTACCTCACTCACTTTTGAATGTAGATGAAAAGATAATGGCAAGAATCTATGCAAATAGATTAGACAATTATATACATAAAATGAACCATCACTCACAGATGGGTTTGGTCAATTGGAGGTATGGTTATGACACTATCTGATGGCCCCTTGATGTGACAGGGCTAGTAAATAAGGAGAGGTTGCCGCAGTGCTGGTCTATTTAAATGATAATACAAAGGTATGGTGGCCAGAATCTGGCCCAATGGAATGCTTTCAAAATAACTAATGAGTGGCTAGGGGCATGAGATAGAGCTGCCCACTCTCACACATCTATTGAAATATTTCCTCTGAACCCTAGCAACCTATATTAGACAGTGCATTGCAGTGACAAGCATTGTCTGTGAAATAACTGAACTCAAATCACGGATGCACGCTGATGACATTGGTCTTCTGCTTTCAAATGTGACAGATTGTTGTATGCATTTGAATTATACCTTCTTGGAGTTTGCAGGTCTCTCGGCTCATAATTTAAACCGTTGGTGGTACTTCTGTTATGAGAAAACAGCTATACTGCAGACTTTGCACCCTGGGCTATAAAGTGGGTGCCGGCGAAAATAAAATAGTTGGGGGTTTCTATTGCCAAAGGCCTAAAAGAGGAACGTTTGGTGAGAGTGGAAGACAAGACTCAATAATGAGCTCAATGGGCTCAGTAATGTCAGCCGTAGAGACAGCCATACTATCTTGTGTTTTAACAGCTGATAAAGCTAGCCTACTAACAGCAGGTGGAATACAAGGCAAAATAATCTGCATTTTATTGTTCAAAGATGGCCACAGACTATCGGATATCATTAGGCTCAGGGAAGGGTTTGCAGCTAGCATGAGAGCTGGTGGGGCATCTGGTGCATTAACAACTAATGGTGTAAAATGCTAAATGAATGTATTATCCGTATTCAGCAAGTCATTATTCAGTGGTGGATACAGGCTATTATTGGTTCTGATCATTCATCCTAGTACTTCTATGTCACTCTAGCCTTTCTCTCAGTCCTTCTCATTCATCCTAATAGTCTGTGTAATCCAAGTCATTTCCCTTCTATCTAGCCCTTCATACTACTGCTGTATCCTAGTTCTAATCCTTAATGCTTGTCCTGCTAGCCATTTGCATTCGCCATCATTCTGTGATTTCTCATTTATCCTATTTTTGCGGTGAAAATATCACATGGAACCCATCCTAGTACTTATTCAGATTCCTTCTCTTTATTCTACCCCTTGGTCATCATTCTTATACTTCGCCTTCATCCTTCATCTTCATCCTTGTCATTTTCCTTCTCCTTTTCAGACTGTCTTTCCATCACAGTGTTTCAGTCAATCAGTCTCTCCCTTTCCCTCTCCCGTCTCTGTATCACTTCATGTATCCTTAGGGCTTTTATCCCTCCATACGTGTGTCACTTTTGCTTTCTTTCACTCTCTCTGTTTCTTTTCCTCTTACTGAAGTGTGTGTTGCTGGCCAGGGTGGAAATGGCAACACAGAAGATGATTAAAGAATTAAGGGCTGCATGGAGAGTTTGTAAGGTGGCTGGATGCTGAAAGCATAAAATGTGGCATCATTTATTAGAATTTTGCTTGATTATGCAGAAATAATTATCTCGAAGTCTGCATATGGCTCATCATGAGCTATTTCTACATTTCTCAACTGCAGTTCTGCCTACGTTGGAGGTTTTGGAGCACGCAGTTAGGACTGCCAGCAGGCGGGGCTGCTGTTCTTACCTGAGACCCACTAGAGATGAGCTTCATGTTATGTGGCGCGGCACGATATGGGTTTTTCTGGACCTTGTTACCAGTGGACGCATCCTGCTGCGACCAACCAGGTAGGTGCGGTCAGGGGGCTGCAATCACTGCACCCCACTAAACTGATCCACCCCCCAATGTATTCCTACATTCACTTACCGTACCACAAATAATCATCTCAGTTAGTTGTACTGTTTAGCTATCCCTACCTTCTCCCTAGGCAAGTCGCATTTTTTGCATTGCTTCTGTGTTTAAAAACTCAGCCTTTCCCCTCTTTTTAGGAAAGTCGAGTCTGGGTGTTTTGCATTGCTGCTGTGTTTAAAAACTCCACCTTTTTATCCTCTTTTTAGGAAAGTCAAATCTGGGTGTTTTTTACAGTGCGCTTGCCACCCCCATCGTCCATCAACACTGCTCTGCGTTCCTCTGTGGTTGCCTGCTTGCTGCCTCCTGTGTGCCTCCTTTTGTGTGAACCCTCCCCTTTGCTGCCTCCCGTGTGCTAGGCTTTGGGCAGTGCTTCTTTCCTCCCTCACTCTCCATCTTACCTCCTTAAACCCTCTATGGTGCTCTCAGTCCCTCCCATCTTCTCAACCTGCTACTTTATCTCCTATCTTATCCCTCTCACTAAGTCTGGTAGGAAAAAGTTTGAGAGGGATATTCTGGTCTTCAAACCTGGCCGCCCTATCGCTGATACCCACATCAGTGCTTCCTCCAGACAAACCCTAACTGACATCCTCTTTGTCGTTCCCTCTCCAGACCTATGGACCTCTCACATGGTCTCGGCTCTCTCTCCTATCTGTTCCTCTCCCATTAATGGTGGCAATCGGTCAGAGGTCCTCTTGGTCTCCTTCCACTTCTCCAAGACCATCATCAATGTCTATCTGAATGGCACTGTCTTGGTCCAGGGCCCTCAGCCCAATCTCCTGCTTTTCGATAGGCGTCTCCAGCATCTTATCAACTTCCTTCCTTCTCCCGCTGCTCCTACTGGCACCTCTCTGGATCCTCTGCCACCTCCCTGTTCCGTCGCCTCAAAGACTCCTTCCTCCTCCTCTCCAACTACTATGCCACCTCCTACCACCACCTCTGCCCCCTCTCTGGCCCCTCAACCACTTCCGCTGGGTGTACCTCAAGCCTGTACCCCACCCCGGAATTCTTTCAAATGTTTCAACCTGCTCCACGTCAATACTCTCAATTCTCGCTCGGCTGTCAAACACTCCTCTGACATCTGACATCTCCTTGAAGAACTTGACATGGTTGTCCTCGCTCTCACCGAGACATGGTTCACGGTCAGCTTTGTCACATGTTTTGACACTCTCCTCCCTGATGGCTACAAGATCCTCTCAGAACCCAGAACCAACCGACCCGGAGGTGGAGTAGCTCTGATCTTTCCAGAGTGGGTCCCTGTTTTTGTCATTCCTATTCAAGCCTACTCCTCCTTTGAAGGCCTGGTATGCAGGCTCTCTATCTCCTCTGGCCTCTCTCTGACTGTGGCCACCATCTACAGACCTCCTGGCCAGGTTGCTCTCTTCCTCTCTGAGTAGGCTGACCTCTCCTCTTCTCTCCTTGCCTCTATCTCTCAACATCTCCTCCTCTGAGACCTCAATATCCACCTAGATGCTTCTAATCCTTCCTCTGGGCTTCTGCAACCTCTGTGACAATCTCTCTCTCTCTCTCGCTCTCTCTCTCTCTCTCTCTCCATTCTACCATCTGGTCTGACACACTCTGCCGGACACACCTTGGATGCGCTCACCTCCTCAGGAATCCCCCTCTCTAACCCTATCACTACTCCTCTCTCTCGTACTGACTACTTTCTGCTTTCCTCTCACCTGAAACTCTCCTTTCCTCAGGCAAAGCCCACGACAGCACTGCCACCTACCCTCTCGGTCATTTGGCCCAATGAATCGTTTGTCAGTGGATGCCTTTGCCTCTTCTTTCTCTTTCTCTGCTCCCGCTACTTCTGCGGCTGACTCACACTCTGACACAGTCCTCTCTAACCTGCAGCATTCTATATCCTACACTCTGGCCATCCTTGGCACTGTCATGAGAATCCATCTGAAGCCTACCTCCAAGTGCAACTCTTGGTGTGACTCCGACCATGCCGGCCTGAAACACAAGTGCAGGGTGGCTGAGAGGAAGCACAGGGCTTCTGGCGCATCCTCCTACAAACTGGCCTGCCGCCTGCTCCAAAGGCAATACAGACCCTCTGTCCTGCCCAAGAAGAGAGTCCACATCCAACCTACGTCTCTGTCGCCTCTAACAACACGACCAAACTGGCCAATCCTTCTGCAACCTCCAGCTTTCGTGTTGCCTCCCTGGCCCTGTGTATGGCTCTAGCCTCTCAATTCACCACTAAAACTCAGGACATCCTGTCCTTGTTCTCCTCTTACTCTTCCTCTACCTCCCTCTGCCCCCTATAGGCTGTCTCTCCCTTTCCACCTCCTTCATCCTCTTTATCCTGATAACACCTGACAATGTTTCTAGACAAGTCTGATCTATGAAAGTGTCGTCCAAACAGGTGCTCCCCTGCTCAACCAGAACCATCAAGGACCACATTGATACCCTCGCTCCAGCCTTGGCCGATTTCTGCAATCACTCTTTTGCCACTGGATCTTCCCCCTCTCTCATCAAGCACTCCCTTGTGCACCCCCTCCTTAAAAAGCCTTCTGCCGATCCTACCTGTCTGGCAAACTATCGCCCAATCTCTATCACTCCTTTCCTAGCCAAACTCCTGGAAAAGCTGGCCATCTCCCATCTCCGAGCTTACACTCCACACTCAATCTGTTGGTTGTTTCCATGACCATCAGTCTGGCTTCAGAGCAGCCAGAGGCACGGAAACTTCTCTCCTGAACTCCTGTGAAGATCTGCTCTCTAACACTTACTTCCGTCTGTCCTCATCCTCTTTGATCTTTCCTCTGCTTTTGGCACGGTAAATCTCGCCATCCTGATCAATCGACTCCGCGAGAACCTGGGCATCACAGACCAGGCCCTGGAGTGGCTGACCTCCTTTCTCCTGGACCAACCCTCCGAGGTCCGACTTGGGTCCTTTCTCTATGCTCTCGCTTTCCTTCTCTCACTCTGGCCGCCCTCCTTGGGCCCTCTTCCTTTGCCTTCCTTTGAGGCAAAAAACATTTGTGTCATCTCCAACTCCACTCTCTTCTTCTCTCCTCATATCACAGACCTTGCCAAGTAGGCCCACTAACAGCTGCACCTCCTCAGAGATATTCTTCCTATTCTCACTTTCCCCCAGAGGCTCACTGTCACCAGAGCCCTGGTCCTGTCCAGGCTGGACTACTGCAACAGCCTCTTTCTCAATTTGCCTTCCTCTACTCGCCGCCTTCTGCAACTAATCCAGAACAGGACTGCAAGACTTATCCTTGGGCTCAAGCCCAGGGACCGTATCTCTCTAAACCTGAAATACCTCCACTGGCTCCCGGCGGCTGCAAGGATGAAGTTCAAGACCATCTACATCATCCACAAGGCCTTCTGGGGCCAGGGCCCACGCTACATCCAACTATCTCGTCCAAAATACCTTCCTTCTCGAGACCTTTGATTTGCCACCTCCAACGCTCTGAGGGTCAGATGTTTTTCCAGGCAGAGAGTGGGGGGTAGATCTATCTCCTCTGCAGGTGCCTCCAACTGGAATGGCGTCCCTGTCCCTATCAAACCTGAGCCAGACCACCTGCAGTTCCGGAAGCAACTCAAGACCTTCCTTTTCTTCTCTGCTTTCTCTCTCTCTCTCCCCTGATGACCTACCGGTCTGCTGCGCTGACTGGTCGCTTGCTACCCTCAGAGTCTCACTGGGTACCAGGCTCCTCCATGATCAGTCCCCTCCTGCACTGCCACCAAAGCATACCACACACTTAGGAGATGTAACTGTAACTGCTACAGTCACCTTCCTCCTTGCACTTATTCAGAGCTGTGCTGCCCTGGATGCACTTGCTAAGAGCATTGCTGCACTGATGGAGCTTCCTCCTTCCCTCTCCCTGGCACTTCCCCCTCCCCCCTGCATTTTGTGTTGGCGTACTTGCACAATCTGAATGACACAAGGTCTAGTAAGATTGTTTGTGTTGTCCTCCTTCTGTCTTCCATCCCTTAACTTTTCGTGCCTAGAAACAATTGTGTACAGGGGTGTTATAAATGACATGTCACATCATATCATCGCCTTCCTTGCTGCAACCGCAACTGAGCAGAGGGGAGCTCCTGACTCGCACTGTCGAATTGAGTGGAGCCTGTTCCCAGGACCGCACATTGTTTTCCTAGACTGGGAGTGGGGGCAACAGGTCAGTCGGGGGAAGAACAGTGTCCAGATAATTCCATGCAGTTAAAAAAAAAAACTCAGCATACTATCTCAGGCTTATGAAACAATTAAACCACTGCTTAATGAGGAAAACAGGGCAACGATAGCCAGAGCCATTATTCTCTAACGGCTCGACTACGGGAATGCCCTGCTGTTGGGGGCCTCATCCAAGGATCTATCTAGTTGTCAGGTGATCCAGAACAACGCGGTCAGGTTAGTGAAAAATCTGAAAAGGAAAGACCATGTTACTGAAGAGAGGCTTGCTCTGCACTGGCTCAGAGTAGAAGAGCGCATTAAGTTCAAAGCTCTCTGCCTGGTACACAAGTGCCTTTATGGCACAGCGCCTGCCTACTTGAAAACATATATAGTGCCCTACAACCCCAGTAGAAACCTACGCTCGGGTGGAAAATGCCTCTTGTACGTGCCCAAGTTTAAGCTAAAAACTGGGCTGGGCAGATCTTTTCTTGTGCTGGCTCCTAAACTGTGGAACAGCGTCCCCGAATCCCTTAGGTCTGAAGTTAATCACTCTGCTTTTAGGAAGATGCTGAAGACACACCTCTTTAGATGAGAACTCGGGCGAAGGCCATCTCTCAGGGACTTCGTTAGGCAGTAGCTATTTGTACTCATCGTCCGTCTCATACTTGTTGTCCGTCTTGCAGTATCAGTGTTTTATGTACAAGCGCCCTGATGCCCGCGGGCTACCGGCGCTATACAAAAATTAAATACATACAAATACATACATACAAAGTGGATCTCTTATCCCCAAATTCCAGGAACCACTAATTCTACCACCTCAGACCCTCTCCTTACCCACTACAAGATGGCAACTGCCATGGGACAGAGTTCTTCTTTATTGCATTCTATTACTTCTTTCCTGTTCCGGGTCACTGGAGACTATAATTATAAAGAGGCCCACTCAAAAGGGTTCCCTATGTCTCAACAAGTGAGTACTGGTGCTGTTTCTGTCTTGTTACTCAAATCTTAAAGCTGACCGTTGCATTTTTCCTTTGCAGAGTTTTTTTTCTCTGACCACTCCAGCAGTTTTTCTGCTGGAGTACGTGGCTCTTTGGGCCTCTGCCTTTTTTTTCTCTCCTTTCCGATCACCTGGGCACGAGAGGTGTTGCAGGCACATTCCATAGGCCAAAAGGCATGATAGTATATTCATAAAGACCATATCGTGTACAGAAAGCCGCCTCACATTCTTCACCCTTTCTGATGTGGACAAGGTTGTAGGTGCTTCTAAGGTCCACTTTGTGAATATAACAGATTGTTTGAGTTGATCTAGCAAGACCGAGATTAGAGGAATCGGGCACTTATGTTTTATGGTGATTTGATTCACCTGTCTGTAATCTATGTAATGTTGGAGGTCGCCTTCCTGTTTAGGGCCAAACAATATAGGATTTGCGGCAGGCGACTGGGATAGGCTGATGTGTCAGTTGCGCAAGGCCAAGTCTATATATTCTTTCAGAGCTTGGTCATCTGTAAGAGTTAACAAATAGACACAACCACAGGGTATATTGGGTTTTGTTTTATTTTCTAGTGGTAGTTTAAAGGAATTGGCCAGAGAAATATCAACATAATTACCAGTGGCACCTGAATCTATCAATACCCGGATGGGTTGGTCTGCTCGTCCAGGAATGGTGAGGCAGGCTTCTATGAACATATGATTTGACTAACTGGTCATGGACATGTTGAGGGGGAGGTCGCTCTCTGGGCTCATCTGCACCCCTCAATTTAAGGATGAAACTTCCAAAACACTGACGTGCGTTTTGGTCTCTTAGCCATTCTTTAACGAAATGCCCGGTTGACCACAATAGAAGCATACATTGGTCGAACGCTGTTGTTCTCTATTGGCAGGTGTCAGAGGACCCCGAATACTGCCTATCTGCATGTGTTCGGGAGCACTTTCCGTGGAATCCAAAGGGCCCGGAGACTGACAGGCTGTAAAACCAGGTGTCTTATATAACTTGCCTTTATGTTCTGCTCTCCTTGCGTCTACTTGAAGAGTTAGGTCAACTAGCTCGGTATACAGGGTAGGCAAAGCGGGAACAACAGCCCTAGCATCTTTCATGGCATCACTAAGACCCCTGTAAAATACATTAGATTTCTTATTTTCAGGCCAGGAAGTCTCAGCAGCCAATTGGTTGAATCGATTGATGTAGTCTAAAAGTCCTGCCTTTCCTTGCATTAATTGCAACATTTCTAGATCTCGTGTTTGAGCCTTAAATCGGGTGTCGCAAACCTTAGCCATTTCAGCTATCAAGAGATCAGAACAGGGCTGTTGCCTTCCAATAAGGGATTAGCCCAAGTGGCTGCTACCCCTCCCAGGTGTGATAATGTGAAGGCAGCCTTAGTAGTGAAGTCTGAGAAAGCCTGAGGTCTACACAAAAAGTGTAAATTGCACTGATTAATAAATGTAAAGAGTTTATGCAGCTCTCTGGTGAAACGTTCTGGCGGAGCCAAAGGAAATGGAGTAGGCACATCAACAGGGGTTTGGGGAGCTGGTGCCGGAACACCCCCAGGTTCTGGATGGGCTGCATCCCCAAACTCATCATCTGGGAGTAGCGGGTGATGACTGCTCTGAATCGTATCCAGTCATTGGTGCAAGATAGTATTGGCAGTTATGTTCGCAATGAGTACTGTAATAGCCTGTATCAAGGCTGCTACCAGGTCCTCGGCGACCTCCATAAGTTCAAGTGGGAGAAAAATACGACTGCTCAATCTGTCGTGAAAGAGGTCTTAGGTGAACTTATGCCTTTCCCCCCCAAGTATCAGCCAGGAAGGGAAAAGGCACTCCCTGGCTGTAAAGTGAGCAAAAGCTGGAACAGTAAGCGGCAACGTCAGGCACTTGGCAGCTAAAAGAAAGCAATGAAACAGTTAACCACAACAAAAATTAATTACTGTTATGTAAACCCCCTATATAAGTGACATACCTGATCCAGGGATAGGTAAACGGTGAAGAGATGGAAGACAGTCTGATATCACAAGGAGTCCAATAAGGGCAAATCTATCCTGAAAGGGCACAAGTGTGCAAATTAGAGATGATGATAGGGGTTCCCAATGTTGCCATTTAAATGTCTCACCAGGGTTCCAGGAGGAAAAGAGTTCCACAGAGTCCAAAGTTCAAAGCACCAAATCCAGGGAAAATCCAATAGAGTTCCAGTGCAACAAAATTCTCGGTATAATCCAACAGCCAAAGTACCAAAAGTAAGCCAGTTAACCAAATCCAACACATCAAAAACAGTAATAATCCAGGGAGGGAGCCAAGGTCAAAAATCTAGAAAACTAAAAATCCAAGGAATCCAAAGACAAGAAACGTAGCAAGCCACTTGCAGAACAGCTGAGACGCAGGGAAGACTTTTAACAGGACGTTTAAATAGCCCAGGAAAAGTCACTTCCTGATTCAACATCACGTGACACAAGAGTGTCACTTGACTGTCCTGGCTCCATGCTGCTGTTGATGTGTGCGTCGGGCCGAGTCATCAAGGTGCCACGGCAGTCTCAATGACGCTGCAGGAACCTCTGGCATTGCAGAATCCTGGAAGGGACATGCATCTGGGACCGGCGTGGGACCCCTGGTCGCACTGGAGACGAGCGCCACAACCAGTGCATATCAGGAAAGTGCGTGACATATTAGTCTTTACATTTCCATACCACATTTAGATGGAATAGAAGCTATGGAATGAATAATATCAGAAACAGAAAAAGTACAAGCTAACAAAGTGTTTGTTGTGTCAGGGTCATGACCCGGTCAAAGGAGATGGGGGACCCCTCTCAAACTGGTGTAATCGGCCTACCAGGGCACTGCTAGAGCCTGACCTAATCCAGAGATGGACAGTGGAATTTGAGGAGGGACCACAGTCCCTGACTCTCCTCCAAACACAATGCTGTCTTTCATGGCCCCAGTTCTTTCCCATCTCTTACAGGATTTCAAGACCTAGACATTCATGAGCTGTGTTAATAATGATCCAAGATGAAGCTGACAGACAACCGTTACAAGTCCCAACTCAACGGAGATAAGCCAACCACTCGCAAAGTAGCAAGAATCTGCCAATGGCAACAAGCAGAAAGGGAGACTTTAAGCACTCTGGAACATAAATCCAACCCTTGGGGGAAAGCCTAGAGGAAGACTGGCCCAAAAGACCAGGTGGTGAAAATAACCAATGAGAACTGGGAGGCATGGTAAAGCTGAGAAGGAGGGGTATACAAAGCATGTACATACACCAGGGTATGAAAGGTGTTTGTGTGAGGTGAGGGCAGGTGGAGAGTTGGAGAGCTGAGAAGCCATGTGGCGGTAAGCAGAAGGTGGAAAGAATTACAGAAGAGTTGTTGGCAGTGTTGGATAAGAGTGTGGATAAGTTGTGTGTGTGATAGAGAGAGAGAGAGAGAGAGCGAGAGAGAGAGAGGTACTGATATTGGGAGTGTATTGATGAGTGCATGTGGCAGACTGAGTAACAGGGCAGAGAAAGAGATAAGGCCTCATTACGACCCAGGCGCTAATGGGTTAACGGTGCCGCAAAAGGCTGCGGCGCCGTTAACCTATTAGCGCCTAATTACGAGGTCCCTTTGCGGGACCCGACCTTAAAGGCTGGTTTTACCAGCTGTTAAAGTAGGGACCCGCAAAGGGACCTTGGTGCTAAGTACGGTGCCGCAATTTGCGGCACCGTACTTAGCGCCTTCCCCATTCCCATTGAGCCCTATGGGGCAAAAATTGCAATAGGGAAGGGCCATGGCGGCATGGGGAATTACCGCCCCGCCAACCTCGGGATGGGGTGGTAATTCCCCATTCCGCCATGGCGGACACCGGCATGGACCATGGTGCTAATAGCACCATAGTCCTCCGCCTGGGTCGTAATGAGGCCCATAGACTGTAAGAGTAGAAAGAGGGAGAAGCCACATAGTGGAAGGGGAGACTGTTATGGATAGCGAGAGAGAGTCGGAGAGAAAAAGTAGAGGGCAGCAGGAGAGAGAAGGTAGTAGTAGGAATGAGGAATTGAAAATCCAATTTCTGCCAAGAGGCTATGAAGATGATTGCCTGACTTAATATTAACTAAAACTGAACAAATACCTTGAAAGGAATTATTAAAAGAAAAAAACTCTAAAGATATTCCCCATTTATTCTATAAGAAAACATACTTAAAACAGAGTTACAACATTAGGAAAATAATTAGATAGGCTTGGAAGATATAGGAATTTGATACAGTTCTGTTTGACCTGTTTAAAGAACCACCCACCTTTGCATAGAGAAAAAGTCAGTCTTTAAGGTATTTATTGGCTAAAGCTGATAGATCAATTATAACACAACCTATTTTATGGTATCAAGTGACTATTCCTTGCAATAACTGTGAGCAAATTCATAATGTTAAGATGGGGGCATACTATTCAAAACCCTTATTTGGGTGGTATCCAGTGAAAATATTGCAGGAAATAATAACAACTGAATTTACAAAGATGAAGAAATATTGCTAGAATTAATAGAGTGGGTAAAAAATACAGACCAGCAGAAAGAATATCGATATAAAGACAAGAAAGTGTAATGATAGAGGTGAGTTTGAGGTGTAAAAAACCACAACAAAAACAGATTTAGGATCAAATTGGGATAGAGGGGAGGGAGACAAGGAGAGTTTAGGAGTAGGATAGGTAAGGGGGCCTCGGAGGGTGCCCTCACCCTGAAAAAAAGGTATTTTTACAATGGGCAATGTAAAAGGCATGTTGATATTTTTTCTTGCAATATTTATTGCGCTTTGTAATTTTACGTCACTGTTATTTCAGCAATAAAATCACAGTAAACCATGTGGGCATGGAAATGTGATTAATCATACATCAACTTGAGACACAACTAATGTAATCTACCGCATTAAATGTCCATGACGGTTATAATACGTAGGCTTAACACTGTGTAAAGGTGAAATCTAGATGACCGAACATAAATCAAATATCTGCACTAAAAATCTCAAGTGACCAATAGCGGTGCATTATTTAGAAAATGGGCATTGATTTATACAGATGCAGTTGATAATTTTAGAAACAGTGCAATAGTAATCAAATATTGGAAGAGAACAAAACTGATTGATCGAGAGATTGGATGTATTAACTTGAAGAGGCATGAATTCAGTATGGGATCTTGTGTCTTATGACCATATTATGATTATTAGAAGTTGGATTTTAGAAACTTATTTGATTACTGATTATCATTCTACATTTTCTGTATAATTTCGAAACATTAATTCATTAATCTTTTATGACACGCAAAACACTGGAGACCAGTCTGTAACGGCCGGACCGGGATTCAAACCTGTGTTGCTCTGGGCTGTCTTGCTTCCAAAAAAACACGTCCCACCTGAGCTCTCCTCTCTCGCTATATAGAATTTGAAAAGTAAACAATTATGATCTTTAGGATTCCTAAAAGGCAGTTAATCATCTGCTACAAATAAAGGAAATAATATCTTAATTTGCTTTACATCTGGTATAGAATACATACATATGACATGAAGATTAAACTGTTAGATCTATAGCTGAATAAGAGTGAGGTAGAGTGGCTGTCTGTGCGCGGAGAGTGTACTTTGAGTATTTTCTACATTGCTTATGTGGAGAGGCAGAGCTTTTTCTTCAAAATCAGCATCCATCCGCGGAGCGGAGCCGGAGCAGCGTAGAGTGGCTGTCTGTGCTGGAACAGTGTACTTTGAGTATTTTCTCCATTGCTTACTTGGAGAGGCAGAGCTTTTTCTTCAAAACCAGCATCCACACGCGGAGCATTGCAGAGCGGCATAGAGTGGCTGTCTGTGCTGTGCGTGCAGCACGTGGACTGTGGAGATAACAGAAATCGGCATCCCTTCAAGCATGGATACCAACTCACCGGCTCTCCAACATACTAGAAGCCAAGCTTGATTACAGTGAAATTCAACCAGCTACATCATCAATATTACAAGTAAGATTGTCTTTAGTTGTAAACAATTCTAATGACTGTTTTCTGTCCAGTCCAGCAAGTGAGCTGCATAGTCAGTCCCTCTGAGCCTTTTCTGAGCCTTTCCCAACCACTGGCTCACTGACTGACTCAAACGTCATAAATCAGAATGGTTATCCGAAAAATACAAATCTTAACATTGTGGCGTGTAAGAGAGACAAAAAGCTAGCCAAAGAACAGAGTGACTCCTCTTGCGAGACCCTGGCCCCTCTGATGTTACTTTCCACATCGATAAGCCTATCTGGAGTGGCAAACAAGCCGAGGGTACTAACCCCAGTGTATCAGGATGTCCTCACTGAAGATCGTGACAGAGCAACACCCAGAGAAACGCATGTGGCTAGAGAGTTGGAAGACAGTGAATGTGGTGACAGCCCCCTGTGCATTCTCAGCCTTTGCTAAGAGCTCAATAACTACATCACCCACAACCCCCCGCTCTACCCAGCTGCGTGAGGAAGCCTGTTGTTCCCGTGGTAGAATGGGGTTTAACCGCAGCGATTGAAGTTGGACAAACAGTCCAACTCCTTAATGACCACTGTTTATCAATTGGCATTCTGAGACCTCTCAGAAACTACCAGGAAAGTGAAAGGCGTAAATCCCATCATAAATCCTGGGACGATCGAGGACATAATGATCTCCCCGCCCTAAGTTCTCGCATACATCTGCACACTGAAAACATTTTGCAAACCCCCACAGTAACATCTGAGGAAGACCTAGATTCAATGTCTGAGTATGGAAGTCCCACTAGTGCAGATCTTGTGTGTAAATCCAAAGCAGCGACTCATAAAACCCAAGCTCCCAGAAAGGCTCTCACTGACTCATTCAGTTTAAGAGAAGAGGAACTGGACAAGCAAAGTCATCTGACCACAACTTTGCTGAGATGCACCCATTTTACCACTAGCCTGGGATCACGAACCACCTTAGCAGCCAACATCATGCAGCTCCATGAGTCGGAGCAATCGTATGTGCTAGAAACATTGGAAACTGGATGTTTTCGAAGCACCACCACGGCTGAAGTTTTTGGGCAGCAGGACACCTTGATTCAAGAGAATTCATGTCTCTCGTCGTCTTGCTTGTCACACAAAACGCAGTACGCAAAAACAAACTGCATGGGTCATAGTAAAGTAGAAAACACACAGTAACTAATACAGGCCATCATAACACCCTTACCCACCAACAACAACTTTGTGAGCGTTGCAATCCTGTCTCTGACACTAGCAGTGATTCGCTTGATAGCACAGTTGTTGCACAAATTGAGGAGGCTAAGCCCAGGAGCCATGCCAAAGCAGAACCCTGCTACTCAAAATACATCATCCAGCTATGAAACCACCTGCAGACTTATGGCCGCATTAACAATTTCCTTAGCCCTGTTCCTCAAACTGTATGAGTCCATTAGCGAGAATTACAAGGACCAAGCCACTTTATTGGCAATGCAACACACCAAACTCATACATACAGAAACCTTTTTATCAACAATCCAAAGAAAGCTGGATCAGCAATCAAACTCTGATAGCATGCTCCAAAAACTATTGGCAGACCATATGACTGAAATTGGAGCGAGTAAGAAAGTCCAACTGGAAGCAGCAAAATACATTTTGAAATGGGGAAAGGATGCTGCTAAATTAACACACCTCAATCCCATGGTAGTCATTAAAGACGCTTGTGTAAGAAGCTGTTACTTAGTGTAAAGAAGAAAATAAAAATAAAATTATAATGGGCGCTCGTGAGGACAGAATGAACGGAAGACAAAAAAAGGATGGGTTCTATCTCACATTGTTCTTTTTTTTTTAACTTTACTTTACTTTTAAAAAGTCTGTTCCCTTTTAAAAAGTTTGTTTCAAATTGTATTAAATAAAAAAAAATGTTTAAAAAAAATAAAGACGCTTGTCTTTCCACAACTCACCTAATTGAATAAACAACAGGGCGAAATACAATCTTAACCCGAATTGCCAGTCCCCGTAGTAAAGGAGTCTCAGAAGATTGTCCCAAACACCCAGAGGGAAGCGTAAAACTGGATTTGACGTGCGAAGCCATAAACCCTGTTACATCTAATGCTGATTGTCTGAATAGCTAAACTGGCGACAACTCTGATACTATAATCCCTTGTGCATCAAGATTAACAGAACATTTGGAAGAAACCACAACTGCCATATCTGAAGCTCTTTCTAGTCAAGGAGAAACCTCTACTGAAAATTATGAAATGTTGCATTCAAGAAAAAAACAAAGGCAACTGCTAAGAAATAATAAGCGAATCCAGCAACAACAACAGCAAACTAAAAAGACAAAAAACATACCTTCAAAAACACACCAAAGGTAAATGATTCGGACGATTTTATACGAAATCTAAAGGCTCACCTCCCTAATACAGAGAACGCTAATTCTGTGCTGAAGAATAAAGATCACAGTAAGCTCAACACAAGCTCTGACCTAATAGACTCCTCTTTAGCCGGAATGACAGAGCAGCATTTACAGCCCTCTAACTGTAGTAGTTCATTAACTTCCACAAACTTAACAATAGAACCTTCGACTACACAAGAAAAAAATACAGCCCAGTGCGAAGTTCGAGTTGCTCGACTCCAATTGATCTGCTAAAGCAAAACTTTTTAACTTTAGAAGAAAGACGACAGAAAACTCTTCTGTCGGTTCAGAATTATGTTCCAGCAGATAATGAAGTAACTACAAGAGGGTACGAAAAACCTGCTGTATGGAGCCCATGGGTTTGAGCATACCCGAAGACCTTTTCAACCACAAAAGTAGGACAGTACATTATGAACACAACATCTTCAGACTGTAATGTTGTGCAAGTGGATGTTCGTAATTCAAAGATATCAGTTGAAGCTGAGAAAACGGCAATTGATGAAGGCACTAAACCCATAGGCCAGTACTCATGAGTAGATCAAGGCCTGAAATCCTCGATGAAGTGTACTGCTGGTAAAATGCGAGTAATATTGGAGAGAATTTTGTCAGTCGATGATGGCCTAATGCTGCACCGCCCTAATGTGTTTAGATTATTCCAGCACATACCAAAATTACATGACCTAGAATACAGCGATATTTCAGCTATTGATTTTCGAGTGCCAAATCGATTTGACTGCGCTTGCCTTTATATTAACTCTAAGATAGTTTACTGACTACTTTTGGAAGCACTTGAGCTTTTTTGGCCTATGGGGTTTGACCTAAAATAACTCAGATCAGAAGTTCCGGACTTACCAAGAGCCAAAGTAACAGAAAGTCTAAGAGTCTTCACAGCTCCCATGAAGCTGATGTGGATTGAAAACCCCGGAGTCGCTGGACTACCTAACCAACAAATCTGTACTGATCCCCTTAAAGAGTTCGAAATAGATGTACCAGCTGAAAAAGACATGTTTATAATTATGATCAGTAGACAGCAGGATGCCAAAAGAGAATTTGCAATCCCAGACTCTACACCAGAGTCCGGTTAAAGTGGGGCTGGCTTGCAGGATCGCTAAATGCGAATAAAGCGCAATAACAGCCAATTTACCCGCCAGAAGAGCTTACCACTGTTGGCAGCTGGAATACCGGAGGATTTAAACATCTTTTTAATACTGGAAAATCTTTGCTACTTAAATTTGACATCCTCTGCCTACAGGAAACATGGCTATCTACTCCACCTGTGGTAGAAGGCTATTCTGTGTTTTTAAATAAAGTAAGTAAAGGCTTGAAAGGCAGACCGACCTCAGGTCTAATGAAATCAATAAAAAATGGTCAAGGCATACAGGTTCTATGCAAGAAGAATATTAACCACCACATGCAGATTATAACATTCGAGCTACTGAAAGATGCCAATAAGAAACCTGCCTAACTGGTACTTTTGAATCTATATTGGAATCCTGTTGCATGGAAAAAGGAATGCTTCAGTGAAAGAGTAATATTGGCTATCGATAACAATTTCATTGATTACAATTAACCCATGATAATGCTTTGTGGAGACCTCAACCTAAATTGTATCAGAGAAAACCTATACAATTTGAAAACGCAGGTTGGAGAAACAATAATAAGGGATCCTCCAATGCCAATAAGTGGAACATGGAAATGGACGAGCGTAATTTCCATCTTCTAAATGGCCAAGTTAGCAGCGACACTCCAGGTGCACCAACATGGAAGGAAGACAATCAAGCCTCAATACTCGATTATGTTTTTGTATGATCTAAATTTTGGGCGCTGGTCCAATCTTTAGTAGTGACCAGCATGATTCAAAGTGATCATGACCTAGTCGAAGAAGTCCTTTGTTTACCAACTGGTAGAAATTCTAGTGTATGGGATCATATGGTAATGGCAGGACCAGGTAGAAATGGACTCTACCTTTTGCCTCAAGACATCCAACAAATGAAAACTAACTACAAACGCGCACTGGCCAAGCAAAGCAGTGATGCCAATTATGTGATGCTTTTTAGCGACTTTGTGACGTATAAACCCTTCAGTGGGCAAACACAATTCCAGCCAAAACACATATACGACGCTGAAGCTGCTTGAATGAAAAGACAGCTGAACCAGGACTTGAGGCATATTAGACTAGTCGACGGAAAGAACACAAGTTGTACCATCAAAAAGCGCAAACAAAAGTATACAAACTGGGTACTTAACCATAAAAGTATAATGCTCCAACAAGATGTAGAACAAATACTGAAGTTCTTAGCAGCAAATTAGTCTATGGATGCGATGCGGTTGAATGAACTAGATGGGAAACAGTGAGCTCTCCAAAGTAATGCAGTCCAAGAGAAAGATTCAACCTTCTTTTTTGGTACATTATACGGCTCCCCGGAAAGTAAGGCAACACTTAACAGACAATCTTCCGCGCCCCTTGGTCCTTAACTTTTGAGAAGGAAGAGATTGAAGAACTGATTGGCAAAATAAGTAAATCTCGTGCACCGGGCCCAGATGGCCTCTCCAACGCAATTCTCAAGAAAGCACCAGATGAATGGGCAGGGTTCTGTATGACCCTATTTAAAGAGATAACAACTAAGAAAAATATTCCGGAATCATGGAAGACTGCTGTCGTAATACCCATCTTTAAAATAGGCAATAGGGTAGATCCGAAGAACTATCAGCCCATCGCCTTATTGGACGTTCTGGGTAAACTGTTTGTCACCCTGATCCTGCGTAAGCTAAAGGAATGGGGAAGAAAATCAGGCCATTTTGATCAGAAACAAACAGGTTTCGTCAAGGGGGTAGACTGTACTCTAAATGTATTCATTTTAAACATCCTCAAATTAAGAGCACTAAGAGAAAGAACGAAAATGTATGTAGCAGCAGTGGACCTCACACAAGCATTTTACAGCATTGACAGGGAACTGCTGTGGAAGAAATGATGATCTGGGGATTCCCTCTTGACATCTTACAGCCGATAAAAGCTCTTTACACAGCAACCTTAATATGTATAAGGCTGAATCAGGCGGGCCAACTAACTAAACAAATACCAATGTTTCGAGGGCTAAAACAAGGTTGCCCTTTAGCAGCTGAACTATTCAATCTTTTCATCTCAGATATAAAAGAGCCAATGTCATCTGTTTTCCACCGGAATTTGAAGGGTCCTTGGTGGGGTGGATGTTATATGCTGATGACCTTATTATACTTGACTAAACTCCCATTGGCTTACAGAGAAAATTAGACAAATTACAAACTTACATCAAAGCCAGTTCGCTTAAGATCAATGTCCCCAAAATAGCTGTCCTGGTTTTCCAGAGACTAAATGGGTAGATGAAGCAACACAGCTTCTAAAGGAGGACTGGAAATGAAAGCCTAACCCAAGTCTCCAATATGAGATACCTCTGTCTGGACATAAATCCGAGCGCAAATGATACACCACGAATAGGCGAATTAAGGTCTAAAACTAAAGATTTGGCAACCCAAGGTACCATCATGCACAGAAAATCTTGAAGGTTTTCTCTGCTACCAACTGTCAGATTTTACAAACAAAAAGTAATTCCTGTATTGATTTACGGTGCCAAATCATCCCTATGCCTCCCGTGGGAGGTATGGGGCCTCATTCCAAGATTGGAGGTAGTCATGGCGCTATTTGCGCCATGACCGCCTCCATTAATGGTACCGGCACCGGTCTCGTTCAATGAGGACTTACCGGTGTAGTGCGACCTTTGCGGGACCAGTAAGTTCCCATTGAAAAAACCATTCCCCATTCCCATTGAGCCCCCATAGGGCTCAATGGGAATGGGGATGTAGCTAATAACGGTACTGCAATTTGCGGTACCGTTATTGGCTCTGATTACCCTTAACGGGTCCCGTCTATAACGCCTGGTCAGACCAGGCGTTAAAGGAGGGACCCGCTAAGGGAACTCGTAGTAGGGCAGTAAGGGATTACCGGCAGCGGTCTCCTTACCGGTGCCCGGTATCCCTTACCGCCCTACTCGTAATGAGGTCCATGGAGTACCCGGGAAGGTCGATTTTGTCAGAAAATATTACGACTACCGAGCTGTGTCCCCATATCCATCATAAGACATGAATTAGGTCTGATTTCTATCTATGCAGCCGTAGTATGGAAATCCTTGTCTTTGTTCAGGAAGCTGACTTTGGAAAATCAACCAATCCAATTTCACATACTCCATCTGAAAAAAATCCCGAATCAAGAATGGGCTCTTAGCGAATGGGCAGACCGCTGTATAGCAGTGCTTACAGAAGTGGACATAAAGTTGGACCTTTTACTTAACAAGCCGAATGGAGCAAAAAAGAAAATATGGGACTGGGACTGGAAAAAAACAAAAGAAACTAATTCCAAATATAAGCTCCAATGACGACATAACAAATGACATCAAAGCATGGAATGTCATTCCTAAATATCTGACTAAATTCCCAAGTTCTTACCACCGAAACGTATTATTGCGCATCAGATTGAATATTCTTCCAACTAACCAAATCCTCACATCAAGAAAAGAGGGATTAGGTGACACAGATGCTTGTAGGTTATGTAAACTGCAGAAAGAAAAATTAATGCATAAGGTACCCTGCTGTCCCATGTTAAGAGAGCAAAGAACCACGTTTTTGGGCCTCTTTGTGAATGAGTTAAGAAATCCGAGATGCAAAAGCCTGGTGGGTTTCAGTGTGTCGAGGTGATAACCTCAGATTGACTTTTGCCTTAAGGTCTTTTGTAATTACTTAAAACAGTCTTAGTAAAGAAATTCGGAGGCCTTCAGAATTAGACAAAAAAAAATTACTGATAATGGTTTCAATGTTCTTTCTTTTTTATCTTTCTAATTGTTAATTGATTTGTAATGTTACATTGTAATGAATCGACAAGGTTTGTACGAATTGGTAAAGGTTTGTAATAAACCATGAGCCAAATAAAAATGTGAAAACATTAAAAATAAAAAATAAGAGTGGGATTAGGGCTTGTTTAATTGAACATGTTTCATTATTCTGTAAAATAATTTGATATGCTTGCTGGGATCTATGCATCATAATATAGTGACAAGCTTTTGCTGTCATTGATTTTAGGCACGTATACATTAACTTCAAGATAAGTTATAGACAGTTCTTCCTTTACTGTATTTACTTTTTTATTTATTTTCACATTTTTATAGATTTTATTATAACATAAACAGCAGAAAACTATATACTATGCAGTAGGTAGTCATATTAGAACACACAATTAAAACATCAAGGCATCAGGCCTAACACAGTCTAAAAAGAAACAGAACCAAGAGGATAGAAAGGAGAGTGAAGAAAGAGAGAAGAAGAGACAAAGGGGGCAGAGATGGGAGGGGAAGGAAGAGAGTTAGCAGTATAACTTATTTAAAATCACTCTTCCAGTTTCTCAAAATATGTTTTATGGCCACCACAAGGGCTATATAAAACCAGAAAAGCTTATCAACTGGCAAGTTTAAATCAACCGGGAGCAAACCCAGTACACATGTCAAGGGCGTGCGAGGAAAGGGAAGACCCAGCACAAGGTCTATTCGCTGGGACAAATCTTCCCAAAACAACCAGACTTTCCCATACAACCAGAACATATGCAGAGTGCTACCCACCTCCCTTTTACAATTCCAGCAAAGGTTGTTTTGACTCAACCTGCAGGACCACATTTTCCTTGGGGAGTATTTACTTTTTGTGAAACTTTGTAATGACTTGTGACATTGGAGACAAGATAATGCTAGTATTTCTTATGGATACAAATTAAATACATATCACAACTATGTATATATTTATGTATAAATTTAGATCCATTGATTAGAAATTGTACATGATTGAAGCTATATATTTATCTATTAACTGTGTGCATTACCTTTGCAACAGAGGGCAGGTTATTGTGCTGTTTTTAATAAGAGTTTTCTTTAGAAGCATTCTAAAGGTGGAGGTGTAATCAAGGCTTTATGTTGACTTATATACAGGATAGGCCTCCAGTTATACTCTAAAAATGGCAGTACGTACGCACATTACATGGCATAACTAACACTGTGCACAGAGTTTGCAGGCTTCATGAGAGACTTTTGTTGAATTTCCTTAACATCAATTGTTCAGAAATGTTTTAAGGTAAACCCACATGTGGACATTTCGAGGATTCACTATAAGTAGTGTTGGTTGAAAAAATCACGACTGGCTTTTACATCCAAAAATACGTTTTGACAGCTAATGTAATTAGAAATCTGTTTAAATATGTATCATACATAAAATACAGTGAGGAGATAACAAGATGTCAATTCAAAAATAAGATCTCAAGGATATTTAGTAAGATGGACATTTAACTGCATCTAAGTGATAAGTGTGTATGGATTGATGGTGCATTCATAAAATTAGTGATATGTACATAATTTGTCAACAGGTACATGAAGAGTGTTCATTGGAATGACATCATCCAAAAAGGTTCATAAGAATTCTGGAACATTGCTGGTTAGTAGGTGTGGAGAGAAATTGATATTTTGGGGCTCACTACGAGTGTGGCGGTCCGGAAACAAGGGTGCCGGTAAACTTACCGGCACCCTTGTTTCCGGGCCGCCACACTACAATTCTGCATGCAGGGGCCATTGCACCTGGCAGGTATGACCCTGCTGGGTGCAACGGCCCCTGCAGGCAGAGTTGTCACGGAAGCACCAGCACCGTTACTAACGGTGCTTCTGAATCCCCATTCCTGTGGAGTCCTATGGGACTTAACAAATCCGACGCCTGACTTCCCGTGCCGCCGGGACTTGTAATGTCCAGGTGGCAACTGGAAGTCAGGTGCCAGAAGCAGTGTTTCGCGGTCGGCCTGTCAATACCACTACCATTATGCAAAGTGTCACAAAGATCTTGCATCCTACTTGCCTCAGATATGAGGCATTCAGGCACATTTGGAGTCCCATACTGGAGCCCAAAAGGGGCATCCTCCTCATCCGAATGCTCCTCCTCAAAAATAGCAGTGAGGTTCCTAAAAAAATCCTTTTTTGGAAGAGGGACACAGATTTTCTCTGGTATGTAACCCAGAGGCTTTGAAATCGTCAAAGGCGTCGAATTCGATTTAGCCAAAGCCTTCCTTGGAGGGTCAACAGGCACTGGGGACTGAGCTGCTAAAATTGGCACAGCCGGCATCGACGGTTTCAGCGTCGACGTTGACAGTGGCGTCGAAGGCACCGAAGGCCTGACAGGCGTCAAAGACCCGATGGGCACAAACAACAGCGTTGGTGGCTTCGAAGGTTCCGGCGACCTTGCCCTCTCTCCACGTCTTGAGTGATCCTTCGACACCTTGTCTGATCGAGGCCTGGAGGGCTCCCGATGTGGATCACGCTGTTTACTCTGGCTCAAGGGCGCGCGAGTGTCCGGCCGAGACCGTTCTTTGCCGGCTTCCACAGAAGGCACGGACGGAGCCCTGCCCTGTTTGTCAAAAGTCTTAACCATCTCCACACGAAAGCTTCCCGTTCTGCCAGTGTCAACTTTTTGGATGGGCATGTCACCCTCTCAGGGGTGCCGCCTGACGAAGACGACGAGAAAGGTGACCGGCGGTGCCTTCTCCTCCAACACTTCGACGAGGATGAAGAGTGGCAGGAACCACTACGAGACCTTGAACGCTTGGCCTTCTTCCGCTGAGGAGAATCACCTCTCAACTCGTTGGTTGAAGGCCCAGAAGGTCGGGGTTTGGACACGGTGCCTACCTGAAGCTTCCCCTTTAATTCTTGCAAGGCCTGACCTGTCATGGATTGACACTTGGCACACATATCCGTCTTGTTGCCCTCGCCCAGGCACCACAGACAGACTCGATGCTGATCCGTAATGGACATCTTGGAACCAAACTCCTTACATTTCTTGAACCCGGAACGAGGGGTCGTCGGAGTAGAAGACGAAGACATCGCCGAAAAGCGAACAGCAAATACTTCACAAGTACGAGGCGCGCTGAGTTTCTCACAAAGAAAACACGTTTGTGCAAAAACTGAACTGAGGCCAACGGGCGTCGTGTGTGCTACTAATAACATCCAATGACGTCCCCCTCGATGGAGGCCTTCGAGGGACATCGACTCGATGCCATCGATGCAGGGCGCCCTCTCCCAAAAAAAAATTCCAAAGCAGCCGAGGCTGGACATTACATGTCAAAGATGAGGAATACGTTGGAGGACACACTCCATTTGAAATGTGAGTTTGCAGGTTTAGAAAAAAAGTATTTACCCAGGTTTCTTTATGAGTGACAGCAAACTTAATGAGGGATTTCGAGCATCAAATTAAGACTTTTGTTGAATTTCCATAACATCTGTTGTTCAGAAGAGTTTTAAGATAAACCCACATGTGGGAATTTCCAGGATTCACTATAAATAGTGTTGGTTGAAAAAATCACGACTGACTTTACATCAAAAAATACTTTTTGACAGGGAATGCAATTTGAAACCTGTTTAAATATTTATCATTCATAAAATACATTAAGGAGATAACAAAATGTTGATTCCAAAATAAGATCTACAGGATATTTGGTAAGATGGACATTTACCTTCATCTATAGTGACATGACTCTATGGGTACATGGTGCATTCATAAAATTAGTGGTATGTACATAATTTGTCAACAGGTACATACAGAGTATGCATGGGAATTAGCTTATCCAACAAGTTTCGTAGGAATTATGGAACACTGCAGGTTGGTAGGTGTAGAGAGAGATTGATATTCTGTATGGCATTGCTATAATTCACTGTAATTATAAATGATTGAGACTTCATTTGGTTTTGTAGATAAACAATATAAGACTCCCGAAGAAAGATGATACATCCGGAATGTGTTGAGACACTCACATGCAAGTCTTAATTGCTGTGAAAAAGACTGAAGCAATTACAAGCTAGTCTTGGTTGCTGAGAGGTAGACCTCTTGGTTGCTCAGAAGCATCCCCTAAATAACAATAGGGTCCTGGGAATCCCTCTGCCAGACATTAGTCCTGGTTATGAGTTCCTTACCCAGAATCTTTAGTTCACTATCTTTCACAGAGGAGAACTATCCAAAACATATCAGTCTTTGTCCTGTCCTGGTGCAGTTCAGCACGGAAATGCTAGGTAATTTTCCTCTGAACAAGAGTACCAACAGCAACCCCAGACACGTGTTTCGGTCTGGTTGGACCTCATCAGTAGGGCTGAACTGTGCCTCTCTAAGAATACTGAGCAAGGGCACAGGTCTGGATTCCCCTAGTAACTTAGGGAAGCATCCCCTAGACAGCCCCACCACACTCACACCACCACCCACCCCGAACTCCACCCAGTCAGGCCCCCTTCCTCTCCGCCTGCTATGCTCACCCCCCACCCCACACGCCTCTTCCGCCCCGGTATCCCCTCACACTACATCTTCAGATCACTCCATTCCACCTCTGTCCCCACTCTCAGCGTGGCATGCCTTGCTCTTTTCAGAACTATCGTTGCATCCCCTTTCCCCTCCGGCCCCTCTACCCTCTCACAAGCACCTCTCTGCCCCAACGCACAAAATTCGAAAACACAGACCGGCCCTCGCCCTCGACTCTTCTCGCCTCACCTCACCTGCATCGGTCCTCTGTCCTCAACCCAGATTTCAGGATCTCCCTGCAAGCCACTCCCCGACTCTCCCTCTTGGAACATGACCTCTCGCCTACCACTTCTACACCTCAACCTCCCTCTAAACTCGTACCCAATCCAGCAAGCAGCCGGAGCCCATTCACCACATAAGCACCACTCACTGCCCACGCCCCACCCCGTTCCAAGCACCTTCCATTTCACGCAAACCGTCCACTGCCTGCTCACTCTACCCTCTCTCGATCCACCTCACTCACTCTCCCTGCCCCCACAAACACTGTCCCAGACCTGAACCACATCCACTAACCCTCAGTCGGATTCAGTCAATCAGATGGTTCTCGCCCTATCACCCACATCACCCCCCCTGCTATCAACACCTTCCCACCAGCCACTCAGTCTTGCTGATCCCATCGGGCCACGAGCATTGAGGGAACTGCCACATCCCATCTATTCACCTGCCTCCTATTCAATGCCAGCTCCGTGGCCAAAAGCAGTCACAGCAAATTTGACCTAATTTCCTCTGACAATCCCGATCTAATCTTCATCACTGAAACATGGTTTGCAGACGATTTCAAACCAGTCGTGCACAAGGCTTTCTCTTCCGACTACTCACTCATCCCCCACAACAGACCTTCCAGAGTTGGTGGAGTAGCCATCCTCCACAAACCTCACATCTCTATCTCACTCACCGAAACCCAGCCATGCACAGCTAACTGTGAATCCCTTCTTGTCAGACTCTCCCTGTTGCCCACTCTCTCACACAGTTTCCTACTCATCTACAGGCCACCGGGATACAACAGACATTTTGCCAACATTCCCTGCGACTCTCTAGCTACCACTCTGGTCAACCACCCAGCAGTGACACTACTGGGGGAATTTAATATCTGGTTTGATGTGCCTAACAACCCCATGACTCAACCCCTGGTTGACAGCCTAGAGGCACTCACCTTTTCACGACATACCACAGGTCCCACCCACACTGGAGGCTACACCTTTGATGCAATCTTATGCTCCTCCGACCTCATCGCTGTATTCAGCCCCAAACGCCACATCTGGACCGACCACTCAGCCTTACCTTTCTCTGTCCACACACTGCTACCACTACTGAAGACCCGCCCTGTCCCCTCACACGATTACAAATGCTGGAACAAGGTCAAGGTACAACCTGACCTGGCTCAAGCTCTGCTACGCACTCTCCCGGCACTCCCAACCTCAGATAGACCCCTACCTATTGAATCCTTTGACTCGTGGCTTAATAACTCACTCCTCCCTCTCGCTCCCTGTTGCCCTGTTGCCACCCGCAAAGGACCTACCCCCAAATGGTTCACGCCCCACCTGAAAACTTTCAAAACCCATAATCGCTCCCTCGAACGCAAATAGCGAGCATCCAAAACCCCTCTTAGCAAATCTGTGTTTGCCCACCATCACCGTAACTACAAATCTGAGATCCGAAAGGCCAAAAAAGCTTACTACAACAAAAGAATCTTGAACTTCTGCAGCAGCAGCAAAGAGCTTCACAGGATCATCTTGGAATTCGTCAAACCCTCCTGCACCATTGTCCCGACCACGTCCACGCAAATGCTCTGCGATTCTCTATCCCAACACTTACACAGCACAGCACTGGACAGGACGGCCACCCTTAATGCCAAACTTTCCATCCCCACCCCTTGCCCAACACACACTCCTCGAGATTTCACCAACCCCGCTGCACCACTTTGCAACTCTTTCAACCCCATCTCGAGCGAGGAGTTCCTCAAATTACTGTTCAGCAGCAGAATCTCTGGATCCCCCTTTGACCCCTGTCCCGCCTCTCTCCTCAAAGAAATCTTCACCTCCACCTGTGCAGGAGAATGGGCTAGATCCATACTAAACAACTCCCTCACCTCTGGCATCTTCCCAAAACCCTTCAAAGTAACGCATATCAAACCCCTTCTGAAAAAAGCATGTCTCGACTCCCTCCAGTCAACCAATTACAGGCCCATATCCAAAACCTGATTGCTGGTAAATCTCCATGACAGCTCTGCCTACTCTCAGCTCAACATTTTTGCAGAATCCAACAGCCTACTAGACCCCGCTCAATCACGCTTCCAGCCGTGCCACGGAACTGAAACCACACTGATATCGATCTGGGGTGACCTCAAAGTCTCGGTAGACTCTGAAGGATGTGCTGTACTGGTTCTCCTTGATCTCTCAGCAGCTTTTAACACCATTAACCACTCAATACTCCTTGACGGTCTCCACTCCATAGGAATCTGTAAAACGGCACTGAACTGGATTTCTTCATTCCTCAACAACAGGAAACAAATCACTTTCCTCCTCCAGTTTCTCTCCTCCACTCGTCCTGCGAACACTGGAGTACCCCAGGGTGCCGCCTCTCACCTTTCCTTTTCAACCTCTGCATGGCCCCTCTGCCAAGGATCATCTGTTCGCACAACCTCACCTGCTATAACTAGGCTGACGACACCCAAATTATCCTGATGTATCCCAATAACAAGCTCCGATCCATGTCTCGACCTAGCAGCTTGCCTCTGCGGTATAGGCCTGTGGATGACAAGAAACCACCTCTTTCTTAACCCAAGGAAAACAGAGATCATGGTGTGCGGCAACACAGCTCTACTCCTGCAATCACTCCCATGGCCCCCCTCCCTCAGCAGTCCCCCACCCACCTCCCACCTCCAACACAGTCAAAAACCTTGGTTGCACAATAGACTCAGGCCTAACCCTGTCCCACCGATCAATAATGTATCCAAATCCTGTCACTACAACCTCAGACTTCATGTACCTTCCCTTACCTCACCTACCCGAACAGACTGGCTGCTATTATGTCCACTGTCATGTCCAGACTGGACTATGCAAACTCTATCTACTTGGGTGCGCCGGCCTATCAACTTAACAAACTCCAAAGAGTCCAAAACACGGCTGCCAGATTCCTTCTTGCTCTGGGACGAAGGGATCACATCTCGACTGCTCTCTGCACCCTTCACTGGCTTCCTATTGAACAAAGGGCCTCATTCAAAATCCTATGCATCACCCACCGAGCATTGCAGAAGGCCGGCCTGACATACCTTCAAGAGAACATTATGTCCTGCCTCCCAACACGCACCCTAAGATCAAGCACGGCCCTACAGCTAGTGATTTCAGACTCCAATTCGGCCTACTCTACCTTGGCACCAACACTGTGGAATTCACTGCCTCCCCACATTCGACACAACCAGGACTACATGGCTTTTCCACAATCCATGAAAGGGACTGCCTATGGCCAGATTTCAACTTAAACAGGATTATCTCAAAAAAGGCAGCGTGAGAGCCAAGTGTGAACAGTTGCCAGCAGTCTGCTCTTTGGACTGGAGTCTGTCCCTGCAGTTTGCTTTTGTCTGGAGGAGGAGCCTATAACTACTCGGAGCACCCGCTGAGCAGAGCCGAATGTGAGCATTTGCCAGTGGTCTGCTCTTTGGACTGGCGTCTGCCCTTGCTGTTTGCTTTTGTCTGGAGGAGGAGCCTATAACTACTCGGTGCACCCACAGAGCGGAGTGCGAGTCGAGTGTGAGCACTAGCCAGCGGTCTGCTTCTTTGGACTGGAGTCTGTCCCTGCTGTTTGCTGTTTGCTTTTGTCTGGAGGAGGAGCCTATAACTACTTGGTGCACCAGCGGAGCGGAGTGCCAGCCAAGTGTGAGCAGTTGCCAGCAGTTCCCAGCGTGTGACTAGTGGGGAAACCCACAGTGTCTAGTTCGCAGAGATTTTTTGACACGTTACTGGGATATCTTGGGACCTCTGGCAATATGGAGACTTCTGGGCAGGGGGATTTGTGTCGGACAGCTGGTGTCACCAGAGGAATGAGACTGATTACACCAACACTAAAGGGGTTAGTGACTTTATGGGGACGGAGGAGACAACACTGGAGGCTGGCAGGGGCTAAGGGAGGGGTGTGGCGACTAACAACAGGGGCTCTCCCGACCTGGTCCAATTCATGATTGTTGTACTGGTCACAGCGTTGAACGTGCTTTACATAGAGCAAAGCGGAGACGCTGAAGACCCTCTTGATCTGTGTCTCTCACTTGAGAATGCCCAGATACAGGTGGGGGCTGACAGGTGCGTCATATATACTCAAATTTAGTTGCACACCTGATTTGGTAGCAGAGAGAGGCTCTTCGGCCCCTGAGATATGACTTATATGAACTGACTAGCCCGGCGAGAAATTTTCTAAAGGTCCATAAACCGAAAGGACCAGGTGGCAACATAAACATTTTAACCAGTTCTACAGGTTAGACTTCTAGTTCGACTGAGGTTGACACAATTTCCAAGGCTCAGGTCTGGTCATGGCTGGAGGTGGCAATTGATATGTTCAAACACTCTAGAGAATCCTCTAAGTGTCTTTGAGCTAACGCCTACGTTGACCATTACGTTGTGGAACATGTGTGGCCTAAAAAAACCTCTTCAAGGCCAACGACAGTGTCACTTTTTTCCACCACAGGCACTTCCCTATGCTTCAAGAAACTATGGCCACTAGCCACTTTGACACTAAAGGTGTTGTATCTTTCTCTAAGGGTGCTAGGAGGGGGACTTAGGGTAGAGCCAGTGGAGGCTTACTTTTCTCTGTGGATTTGAGCATAAAAGCACAGTGCACCTAGATACCAACGGCGTCTGATAATATCCTAGCGGTTCGAGTTACTCTGGTACCCATGGGGAGGTCTTTCCTGTTTATCAATGTTTATTGGAACCCAGCTTCCCCTTCAAGTGCTGGGCTGTTTGAGGAAGTGGGGGTCGTCAAAGCCAAATGGTTGGAGGCTGGGTTGCTGCATAGCATCGTAGTTGGAGGGGACTTTAACTCGTATTGTTATTCTGGGATGAGGTGGGGGAATCACTCTAACATGGAGGGATCAGATGGCCGGGGGATGGTGTCATCGGGACTAAAGTGGCATTCCATCTTGACACAGTGGGGCTTCTGCATTTGTGTTCCAGAGGGATAATTTGATGCTGGGCCAATCTATAGCTGGCATAGGGGACGAGCATGGTCATTGATAGACTACATTTACGTCTCAAAAGAGTCGAAGGGCTATTATTTTCCTTTGAAACTGGTTGACATGGGGACTAGTGATCACTTGGCTTTGAACCTCACTTTTAATCTTTTGCTGGGTTCCCACGTGTCTGACCTCTCCTCAGCATTTCTGTATGTGAGGCGAGGGGCCTTAACCATAAAATGTAATGTTTCTAATTGCTCTGCTTTTGTCAGGGTCCTTTAAAGGGCAGTTGACAGGGATGAGACTTTGATGGGACGTGGTTGATAGAAAGATTTAACTACCTGATCCAGCGGTGCTTAAGGGCGGTATTGTCTAGGAAGGGGGTCCTTCAGTTCAGAGCACAGCTTCATGTTCCGGAAGCTAGGATCACCTTGGCTAAGCGAGAAAAAAGAAAATAGCTGAGGGACCTGAGGACGGGCCATCCGAGGGCAGATATTTATGACAGGGCAAATAACCTAATTCAATCTAGTTACAAGGGCTACGTAAAATCTATTAGGCTGAGTAGGCTAAATAATGACAATTGGCAGATGCTTGAAATACTCAAATCCTGCAATAGTGCAGATTTATGGGCCTATATTAACGGAAAGACTGACATTCGTGGGCCCAAACTGGCCAATATGATTCCAGAGGAAACTTGGGTGAAGTACCTCTCATCGAAGTATGCAGCTCCGGCCACAAACCCTAACTGGGATACTGGCACTCTGGGCACTAAGATTTTACTTCCATACCCTTGGTTGGAGGAGCATGTCATCTGAACTATTAACAAGGGAAAGACCTCTCTGGCACCGGGCCCAGATGGTCTTGCGCCTGTGGTACTTAAAGCCGACCCCCAACTATGGGCCAGAGTGATGTGTCCTTTGTTTAGGGTGATATGAGAGTTTCGTTCGAACACTATCATCCTGGCGGGAGTCGCCCATCATTCCAATCTATAAGAAAGGTGACGTTAGGGATCCGAATATTTAAAGCCCCATTGTACTGCAGGATGCCTCGAGTAAGATCTTCACAACCCTCCTATTGAGAGAAGTCAACAAGGCTTTCTCGAGGCTGGGGTTACTTTCTCGATTCCAAGTCGGTTTTAGAGCTCAGATGGGAACAACTCTGAATGCAACTGTTCTGGTCCATCTCAGGGCCTTGATTAAGAGGGGTGAGCTGGGTCCAGCCTTTATGGCCTCTCTAGACATGTGTTCTGCCTTCGATAGAGTCAATCGCACGGCCCTGTGGAGAAAACTGTAAAATTGGCAAGAGCCTCCACACAAATATGTCTATAAGAGAGAGACTCACTAAGGAGGGGATGTTCTTAGGGGCCGTTGCGTCTTATGTCGGCGTAAAGCAGGGGTGTGTACTAGCCCGGATGCTTTTCAATGCCAACATCTCTGACATTGAATCATTTTGAGCTGAGGAGATTACCTTTCTGGTCAAAATCCTTATTCTGGGCCACACGAGGCTCAATTGGCTGGCGTTTGCCGACGACAGTCATCTTCGATCGTAAACCAGTCAGTCTACAGCGAAAGCTTGACCTGTCGTCCATCTATGCGGCTAAAAATAATTTGCTAGTGAGCCGCTCAATATCAAAAGTAGTGGTGTTTTCGAACAAGCTTAAGCCCAAAACTATGTGTTTGGTAGTGGGAGAACAAAGTCTTGAAAGACTTTTCACTACCCGCTACCTGGGATATAACTTAACAAACTTTAGTTCCCTGGCTGCAACTGGTACTCGATTGAAGGTGAAGGCTATTGCATTGTTTTCCCAGTTAAAAAGAATCGATTTTACACTCTGCAGATTCTCTCTTCTGCCCTTGAATAAATTGTATTGGGCAAAGGTTGAACCCATACTCCTGTATGGTTAGAACTCTCGCTGTTGGACATGGGAGACATTCTGGATTCTATACAGGGCATGCCTAACTCAATAATAAGGCACACACTGTAGAGGTATAAACATCTGTGGAGACAGCTGAGCTCCTATGCTAAAATTGCTGACCCTGTGCCATAATCATTGTATGAAGATCAGGGGATTATGTACCATTAGGAATCGGTCCCTTCATTGGTTTCCTTCAAATAATCTATGATGAGCACTGGTAGCGATATCAAACCGACAATGGAAGAACTGATGAATAGGACATGTAAGACCAAGCAAAAACTGTTCACGTTTGACTGCTGCAAAACCATCAATAGGATGTGCACCTACTCATCCTATAGGGAATACTCAAACTTCCTGAGGAAAAAGGTGACCTATATAATTATCTATGTCTGTTTCCTCTGGCGGGGTTATAATTCTACACTTACGGTTCAAATTAAATATACTTACTACGATGGAATGGTGATCCGATGGGGCCTTTGACTTGTCGTCTCTGTAAGCAGGTATCTTCCTTGGAATCAATGAAACATCGCATGCTGTTCTGCCCTTGCCTTACAGAACTTAGAAAATTATATTTTGAGGAGCACATGGGAGGGGACTCCATGGCAGATTTATTCTGGGCCCTCTAATGTGGGGGGATAATACCTCCCTTATTTTTGCACTGTACAATTTTCTGAAAGAAATTTTGAATAAGCTTAAATTAATTTACTTTTTCTTTTAAAATGTATTAATGGACTTCGGACCGGGTGAAATTTGTGATTTGGAACACTGTGATGCTTTATTCTTTTGTGAAAGACTTGCTCTGTATTTGTACTCTGACAATGCCGTAACACAATAAAAACAAAGGTCGGTCTGTATATATCAACCTGGAAACTAGAGCTCAACAGCACACATAACCAAGATTACTCATTATCTTCCCATAAGGATGCCTAGCGCTTTCACTCCAGGTGAAGGCAACCACTATCATACAAACCTATCCCCATATCCCCACGCACCACCACATCAGACCCACCTGCCAGCCAACTACGCCTGGCCCTGTTTCCTGTTAACCCATGTAATCGCCTACCCAGCTGAGAATCAGCTCACAGAGCCACTACTACAGAGACGTATAACACCTATGGTTCAAACAGTACGGGTGGGTCCTATCATGCCACTGAGCGGGTACTCAAGTTGGTATATGCTTGTATCAGGCAGCCCAGGCCTACCCGGGAACAAGACCTCCTGCAGCAGAGTTGCTATAGCGACTATGCTTGGTTGTACTCTCCTGAGAATCATGCAGTAACCATTAACGTGCTATGAGAAACCAGAAGGTGTCTCACCTGTTACTTCCCGGGGATCTCTCTCTCAGGTGCCCAGGGCACAGCCATCACCTTTGGATCCAGACACCTGAGCATTGTACCTGACATGCCCCATTAATATGATCAGGCTAGGTCAGGCAATTAATGGTAATCATTCACACCTGACTTCCATTGAACTTCCCCACACAAATAAAAGGTGGAGCACGAGTGCACACTCTGAGCGAGTCAAAGCACGCGAAGGAACAGCAGTTTCGAGAAGGCAGCTGAACGAAGGGAGAAAGACAGCAAACCAAGAAGGGTTCGCAAGGAGGGAAATACCTTTGCGACAAGAAACCGTTACTTTCAAAGAACCCTGCAGATCAGAAAGCGTAAGACCAGGAAACCAGGCTACAGAATCCTGCACTATGTGTCGGAGATACCAGAGGCTCTCCCGCATTGCTTGCAAAGTCAGGGAGGAGCAACAGCTGCTGTGGTACTGTCCTTGGCTCCAAGAATAAAGTAGCATCAGAGAGATCAACACAGCCAGTGAGTTGGGGAAACCGATGCAAGACCGGTCTGTGTTGAAGTCAAGGTTATAAGAGGCAACATTGTATAATGAGCGCAGGAATGAACATTGTTAAATATGTGTGATGAAAGACGCAAGTAAAGCTAAATTACTGATGAATGTTTGAACTTGGAGAAGTAAAGATAAGATACCAGTGACAGAGTGGTCCGGCACGCGTGGTTGTTCAACCGAAGGTCTCTGTAAAGGTATCCAACCAAGAAGTGGCAGAAACGAAAGAACATTGTGTGAAGTGAATCAAAGTGGTCCTGCAACAGTTAAGCAAAACCCATCGCACATTCGAAAGTCTTTGAGTTTTGATATCAAGAGGAAAACGTAGAAAAAGAGATTGCATGGTCCGAGCCTGAACTAGGGAGACCAAATGTAAATATTGTGCTGAAGGGATCCTAGCCCAAACGAGGGAGATCCATGGTCCAAGCCCAACAAGGGAGACCAGTTTTTACCATTGTGGTAAAAAGGGATCCAAGCCTGAAGGAGTGAGACCCAAGATTAATATTGGAAACAAGAACTTGTACATGTGAAAGCCCTGAATAGAAAGGAACTTTGGTGCTTATTTGTTACGACAGACTCTCTGCAGTAAGAGACTGTTATTGGAAAGGAAGCTTTGGCAAAAGGTCCTGATACCTATACTTTGAATTGTATCCTCGCTGCAGAGAAGGCAGAGTGTGTGCAAAGCTCGAACGTGCCACCTTGCCCCGTGCTGAAAACATTGGGAAGGGAAGCCAACTGCTCAACTATCCTGACATATTATTCCTTGAACACTTCTATTTGCATCCCACACCATTTTGTATTTAGAAGTAAGGATTGACAATAAGTATTTTAGTATAGGCCCTTTTATTTTGACAGACCCGACTAGGAATGCGTTATTATTATTAGATGGTCGTAGATTGCTCCCATCCATAGATTTAGGTGTAGATAGGCATTCAACCAACCCATTGAAGTTCAATAAACTCCTGTGAACTGTGCTCACTTGTGTCTGTCTTCATTGTTTGATAACATTCCTTCCTTACAGTACCACAAATTACCCAGCCACCTGCCATAGACTATGACCAGGGACCCACAAAATGGGCCCTCTGACACCTACAATTAGAGCCTCTGGAAAAGGACCATCCAACTGGGCTAACTCAACATACTCCATAAACCCACAGAACCGCTCTTGGAGATCCACTACCGCGAACCACCAGGACAGACACGGCCAGCTCTTCAAGCTCCAAAATAGGGGCCTGCTACCGCTAAGCACAGATACTCACTCCTAGCAATATGCTCACTCTCCACTTTAAACCAATGAACAATATAACGCAGAAATACCCCTTTCGGCCTACCTGCACACATACCTACACTACTCATGTGAACAACTCAACAGTCTATGCAAAGGCAGCAATACCCCACAAAAGAATCATCCTAGCTGCACACATAATCTCTTACATAGGCCCAGGGCATCCAGAAAGCAGAGTCGGAAGCCACCTACCTTGCTGCACACATACCACACATTTCTCACAATCACTGCACCGCACCTAGCATAAGAATGCGACCAGCCCCACGCAATCCACACTGGCTGCACACATACCGAGTGCACCCAAGCACTATATGCTATTCTACTCTCTCCACTGACTAGGACTACGGTCCCCAAAGGCATTCAAGCCTCAGTGCTTTGAGATTATACCAATGGTGTATAAGGCGCTATACGAATGCACAGTAACATAACATAAGCAACATTTAACTGTTTTTGAAAGTATTTGTTTCTGTTTGAGAAGAACACTAGACATGAAGAGACTATTGTGATGGTGCACATCTAGCATTCCACATGGGGGCGCAAGTACAAACTACAAAAGGTATTTTAAGCAAGACCTTAGGCCCAGGTACTGATGCAGTTGTCACGAGCGTTGGTGACATCACCGGTGTAAGGGTGCAGAAGCAGGAGACTGACACACAGGTGGCATAGCGAATGCTGTAAACTTTTATTCAATATGAAAGTAAAGAGAAAATCTATCTTTCCTTATATCTATGAGAGGTTTCCCTGCCTCAACTAAGGTGCCAATGGGTCTGTCAGGATGTCTTTGGAACTACAAAGTCCACCGTCCTGTCTCAAATGTCCCTATTTCTGGCCCTTACACTTATAACTGAACTAAAAAGGATTGCACCAATGTTCTTGGTCCAGGAGAATGACTGTATCCTCCTGGACTGGATGGCACATTTCTGGTTGCAAGGTCTTCACCAGGAGGAATGACTTGCTTTGATATTTTACAAGCAACATATTGTTGACCCTCTTTACAAGTTCAACTACCAGGAGAATGGGTTCCTCTTCCCGGACTCCTAACCTTTGTTGTTACAGGTCACAACACCAGAGGAAATTACGCCCTTTCCCTGGCCTTTCTCAGGCTTAGTTTAACAGTTCATAACGCCAGGGGGAATGACTCACTTCCCCTGGTGTTTCTCAGGCTTAGTTTCTCATTTCACAACATCAGGGGAAATGACTCCCTTCCCCTGACCTCTCTCAGGCTTGGTTTCGCAGTACACAATACCAGGGGGAATGACACCTTTCCCCTGGCCATTATCACACTTTGATTCACAGTTCACAACACCAGGGGGAATGCCTCCCTTCCCTTGGTCTTTCTTAGTACATTTGGTATGGCAAACCTGGTGCACTCTTCTGCCAGGTACTGCCACGAAGATGATGATCTGGACTATTCCCCCTTTGGAGTTGCGGGTCCCAGACCTAAGCTTTCCTCTGGTTTATGTTCCGCAGACCTGGTTCACCCTCCTGCCAGGTACTGCCAAGAAGAAGATTAATTATATTGATCTTTTTTTGTGAGTGCGGGTCTGGGACCCAAGTTTCTCCTTATTTTGGCAGACTTGGCTCACTCCTTTGCCAAGTACTGCCACTCGGAAGATGACTGGTAACGATCTTCCATTTTGGTTGAGGGGACTAGACAACAGTCTCTATGTTACTTTGCAGATGATTATAAGTGCCTTTGATATATTACAGGGATCTTGCCACTGTATTAGGAAACATCTGTTCCGTTCCACTCCTGTTGCCCCTTCCGGCCCTCTGGTATTCCCACCAACCGTTCCGGTAACCTCTGTACCTTCAGGGTTGAACCCGGGGTCTCAAGATTGTTCCTCTCTGTGTTCTGGTCTTGCTTGGCTTCTCTGGTTTCCTGGCGTCTTGCGGTGGCTCCGCAGATGTTGGACCCCAACAGGCTGTGCGTCTTCCTGTGGGTCTTCCTTCAACCGCGCTATCAGACTCCTGTACTCGCCTGGACCTATGCTGTCCCAGCTTCTCGACTGGTCTGTCAATATAGGTCTGTATGTGGACGCCTCTCCTTGTCTGCCCGTGTCCCGGTCAACAGCCTTTTCTTTTCGCACCAAACCACTGTCGCGTACTCTGTTCCTCCAAGGAGGAATTGACAGTTGGGTAAGCCCTTCCTCTGTCTTTATTCGGAAGCGCAACTGACAACTAGAATGCTCCTTCACATGCTCCTCTTTGCTCTGCACCTCCTCCTTGTCCCTGTACAATTCAAGGAAGTCTATGTTAGATCCTCCCTACTCATCCTCGTCTCAGTAAATATTGGGATTTTAGTCTTACAGACATACATAGACGCATGAAATATAGAAGTGTGGTTCATTGGGTAGGAGGTTGTATTGGGTGTTGGGTATCATGCCACACTCTCCCTAAATGGTTGTCCTTGTCCCCAGATGGGGAGTATCTCCCTATGAGATCCTCTTGATGTGTACCACCCGCAGGGGGCTATCGGGTAGCGGCTTCACTACCCTGGCCTCACGGGAAGAGTCTCCCCCTCGGGGAGAAGTGACGACATCTAAGGATTTTTCAAACTGGGTTATTAGAAAATACATACACCTAGCAGGGTGGGGGGGGTCCATGCCGAAAACATACGTGCAGAGGAGTAGGGTCAGAGGGAATTTGGGTCAGTACACCTATATTAGTAGGTAGATTGGCAGGTACGTGGGGTTTGGTTTAATTATGTAGGTTGAACTGTATTGAGTAGCATTGTTAGTTGCTGCAGGGAACAAGAGGACAGCCATATTGGGGCCGTTTAGTTTTGAAAATTGCAGAGTACCATGATTTAGCTAAAAGCTGCAGTATCCGTTTAATTGAATTCTATTTTCAGTGATCAGCAGAGGAGCTCATTGAGCAAAGGCCAGAATGGAAAGAGAGGGCAAACGTGGTTCAATTTATTGTTGCAAGGGAATAGTTTCTACGGGAATGAAGTTGCTCTCCTGACAGCAAGTGTCTTCCCGGGTGATAAACTAATGAATACCCAGTGATCGTGAAGGACACAGCATGATGCACAAGGGAGCTTGAATCATGGCAATTCCAAAATCTAGCATTAGGAGGAGAGCAACAGTGACCCTGTTGACCAGCAGGGCATTTTGATCAGGAATAAAAGTGTGTGGTAGAAAAAATAAATTGAAGGAATTAATTACTAGCAGCATGGCTGCGCACCAGTTGAGGATTTTGGTTGAGGACCCATCGGGGCTCAGGGCTATGGTCTTCAGGGACTTAATAACTGCGTCCACTTCCTCCACCTGAATTGGGGCCTCTAAGACCATGCTGTTTTCTAATGAAAGATGTGGAAGGGCGGCGGTCCCCACATATTGCCTCTGCCTCTTCAAAGAGCGGGGCATGCCGACATAGTTTCAATTAAATGGGCTTCTGCCAACCACATTTTTGCCCTTTCTCCATACTGTACGGTCCCCTGTTAGTCACGCAAACCAATAATCATGTTACGCCTCTTAGATTTGGCCAGTTTCCTCAACAGGAACTGATTGGCATTGTTGCCCTTAGCATAGTAGCCCTGTCTAGTCACCAGGAGAGAGTGTGCTGTTTCTTCTGCATAGAGAGATTCTAATTTGTTTCTGGCAATTTGTAAGGACCAGTGAAGTTTCGGGGCGTACCCTTCAAGCACTAAAATGTCTTGTTCCAATTGGGAGCGGGCCTGGTGTTGCATTTATAGTATGCAGCTGAATGGACTATCAATTCCCCCCTAATCACCACCTTCAAGGCATCCCAAGTAGTTGCTGCCGATGTAAGTTCGGCAGGGTTCTCCTGGAAATAATTCTGTATTACTTTGGCGATAGTTTCTCTAATGGCCATATCATTTAAAATTGGGTCATATAAACGCCATTGTGGCCTAGAACCTGGGGTACGGTCGCAAACTCTGACAGTTAGCTGCACCAGGGCGTGATCAGATAGTATTCTAGCTCCAAAGGATATGCCATCTACAAATGACAAAAGCTCGGGAGTTGCCAACAGCAAGTCTATACAAGAAGAGAATCGATGTGCATTGCAAAAGAAAGTGAAGTCCCGTTCCCCCAGATGTAGTACCCTCCATGCATCGACCAACACCAAGGATTTGGAAAAATGAAGAATACCCACTGCAATCTTGAAATCTTTCGCAGCAGGAACATGCATCTTATCTACCGTCGGGTCGGGGACCCCAATGAAATCCCCCCAATTAACACGTGACCTTCAAGAAAGGGGAGACTGGTCTCTTCCAGGTGCTTGAAAAATTGTTCCTGCCCTTCATTAGGGGCATAGATCTAAACCAGAGAATACAATTGACCAAACAACACCCCTTTAATGCCAATATAACTCCCCTCCAGATCATGTATAGCGTCCACTTCCTGAATGGAATTCCTTTCACCAATAAGATAGCTGTTCCACCAGTCTTCGAGCTGCTATAGGCCAGGAATTGTCTCGGGAAGTCTCTATTCCGAAGGCGTGCAAAGTCCAGGGGAGAAGGTGAGTTTTTCAACCAACAAGTAGGATCCAGAGATTTCCTGATATTACGCAGCCTAAACGGGGAGGAGTGGGTGGTAATACCAACGGTATGTCAGTTTAAAGGCACATTCCTTGTTGGTCACTCATTTGGAGGAGTAGTTTCCTGACCAAATATCCACCCATGTCTGATCCTCGACGGGGCGGCCTAGAGCTGCTTCCCAATGGGCCATGTAACAGGGTCAGAGCGTCCACATGTCCACCTGCAGAAGTCTGTGTAAACTGGATATGTTCCCCCATCATGTACCCTCTATTAGGGTACGATCAATAGCCTCCAGATCTCGAGCTCCCCCTTGTAGAACCAGTGGATGAACTATCCAGTGCCTCATCTGGGCGTAGCTGTATCTTTCCGCTTCTGTTATGGCAAACCTATCCTTCCTGTCTGCAAAGGTCAGAGGCGACTCTTTTTCAAAAAGCTGGAAGAGGCAGTGTAGGCCTCCTTGTGACCATCCTCTGAACTTAGTGGGACAAAGGCCTGCAGCAAAGTCTGGGTTGTGAAGGATTGGGGTGCGTGGGCCCAGCACCTCTGGGATTCCCGCCCTTTTCATCACCCAGTCGTTATCGTTGTTTTCGTGGATGAGAGTTACCCGGGCCGGTGTTTCCACGCTAGCGTGGAGATTTATGGCAGGGAGCGGAGGGGTAATGGGAGTCTGGACTGCTCTATTTCCACCCATTTTGGGGGGATCATTTGTCACGTGCCGGGTGGGAATGTATGCCAGTTGTGTTGCGGTGTAGTAGTTGCACAGGTTAGGGACCCCCATCGAGCATTGCCGATCATCAACGCTTTGGGGATTCTCGATTTGATTGCCCTGCCATATGAACCGGAGAACCTTTTGTTGCAATTTAAGTAGGGGTTTCCACAGGATCTCCACTGGGAGCGCTGCAGCACTCATAAAGGAACCTTGGAAGCAAGTTCCTTTTACTTGCTGTGATGCAACCCATTAATGAGATCTCCTGAGCTTTCCACCTCTCCAGGTCTTCCTCCAGGTCTTCAAAAGGTTGTGGGAAGTTAGCAGCATATAGGTCTTTTGGATGAGATGTGAACCCCCAAATACCATATAGCTTTGTTTTCGCATGTGATAGGATAGCAGGGGCGGAGGGCCTCAACTTCCCCTTGCTGCAAACCTATCCCCATTGCCCCAGATTTTATAGTAATTGACCATGAATCCTGTGGTGCATTTGAAGGAATCTAATTCTATTAGGGATTACCGCAGGAATGACTGGACATTTGTGATGGTAAGCATCACATCGTCGGCATATAAGGACAGCTTATACTATTTCCACCCCACCGTTACACCTTTGATGGCAGGATTATATCAGGCTGGTTTGGCAAATGGCTCCATTATTAGGGCAAAGATTAGTTGAGAAAGAGGGCACCCCTGTCTGGTTCCACAAGTATGCGGTATGGAAGATGTCTGTCTCTGGTTTACCCATAGTGAGGTTCTGGGCGGGCTATAGTTGGCCAGGGTAATTTTTTGAAACAGCGGCCCAAAGTGGAATGCCTCTATAGTCAATTTCATAAAGGCCCAGTAAACTTTATTGAAGGCCTTTGTGGTCTCAAAAGCCAGAAGCACCATCTTGTAGCGATCTGATGCTGCTACTTCCACCAGGTTTAGGGCCCGGTGGATGTTATTTCCTGTGGTTCTACCCAGAATAAACCCTGTCTGATCTGCATCAATTATTTTGGGCAGAATCACTGCCAACCGATTGGCAAAGATTTTCAGTAAATGTGCGCATAAATGTTCAACAACGAGATTAGCCTGTAAGGAGCACAATCTCTGTGGGGTGCTTTTGTGGTTTTAGCAAGAAAATGGTGGATGATTCTTGCATGAATTCAGTTATCATTCCAGTATGTCGGATAGAGTTGAATAGTTTAGTTAGGGGGGTTTGGGAGCTGTACACACAAGATTTTATAGAAATGAGGCTCTCATCTTCAGGGATTTAATTGCTGCATCTACCTCTTCTATCGTGATAGGTAAATCTAGGGTTTCCTTATCTGCATCAGTGAGGACAGCCACTTCTATGTATTGCCTCTGTTCCGCGAGAGACTGGGAGGAGGCCTACATGGTTTATTTTAAGTGAGATTCAGCCAGCTGTAGATTGGCATCCTCCGAATACTGCAGCATGACGTGAGAGTCCCTTGGTCCTAAAATTGTGTTCCGTTGTTTTGATTTTGCATCTTTCTGACCAGGAATTTGTTTTCTTTATTGCATTTAGCGTAATACCCGTGTTTTGTTCTGATTAGGGACTGGGCAGTTTCCTCAGCGAGATGCGCTTCTAGTTTATTACAGGATATTGGGAGCGACCGATATGCCTTCTGGGACCATCCCATCTTATGCCTCTGTTCTGCTTACACAACCTCCCTCTCCAGTTGGGCATTAGTCCCAAAACAGTGTTTGTGGTAGGCCAACACACAGGCTATGAGCTCCCCCCTAATGACTGCCTTCATGGCCTCCTCCACTATTGCAATCGATGTGGGACCCCATTTGTTCTCTCTGAAGTAGTTCCTGATGGCCTTAGCAATGTCATCTTAAAGGGTCATGTCTTTAAAGATCGGGTCATAATATATCCATGAGGGCCGGTGGGGGACGTGCGCCATGGATGCAGACCATCAAAAGGACTGCAGCATGGTCTGACAATGCTCTTGCTTCTATGGCTATATTGTCCACATAAGACATCAGTTGGGGGGTTGCCAGAAGCAGGTCTATACGGGACGAGGTGCAGTGTACAAGAGAAAAAGTAAGAGTAGCCTCGTTCCCCCCGCATGCAGCAATTTCCAAATGTCAATCACCCCTAGAGTTTTAAACAGATGTAAAAGCACTAATGCAATTTTGAAGTCTCTCTGTGTCGGCTGGTGTGTTTTAACAATCTGAGGATCCGGTACCCCATTGAAGTCATCCCACACCACCACTTGGCCCTCGACAAAGGGAGCCAGCTCAGATTCCAGCTCTTGGAGGAATGATACTTGCCTCTTATTCGGAGCATAAACAGATATTAGGGTGTAGAGTTGCCCAAACACCCAAACAACATACCTTTCATCACTATGTATCTTCCTTCAAGGCACTGTTGTGTCTCCAATTTGACAAATGGGACCTCTCTTGCGAGAAGGATCATTGTGCCTCCTTTCTTAGAGCCACTAGATGCCAGGAATTGCTTCCGGAAGTGTTTGCTTTGCATTCTGGCGAAGTCCTGGGGAGTCAGGTGGGTCTCCTGCAGGAATGCTATTCAGGTCCACAAGTCTTTACAGGATGGATTTCCGCTTGAACGCAAGTTCAAGCCTTTTTACGCTGAGTGTTACAAATCTCAGCTTTCGGGGATGGGGAGGTGTCGGTTGCGGTTCCAAATTCTCCTGTGAGGTGAGGGGTTTGAGGTGGGTATCTGCTGCCATCTGGCAACTGAACTAGTGCCAATAGTGCACTAACACAATTGAGCCATGCGCCCAGGTGACCGGCGAGCAGCATTGCTCTAGGGATCTGGCTAAATACATGCAGGGCCTGAGCCAAACAATTGCTGCAGTAGTCTAAGTTCTATCAGTATGTAGTCATCTTGCGAGTGGCGCTTACCAGGGAAGGAACTCTGTCTGAGATCATTTGCGCTTGGGTGAGCTCTGGGCTTTCCAGCTTTTCCCGCTGTTGACCATGGGGTGCGCTGAGGTTTCGTATCCTCCCCCCCTCAGGGACATGGGCTGCCACAGGGGGGATTATTTGTTCGACACGGGCAGGGCAACTTCCCCCAGGTCTTCCACATCCTTGAAGGAGCTGATTGTCCTCCAAGTAACTGCTACAGTAAATTAAATTGAAGCGTTGCACGGAAGATACATTTATATCAGATTTTCTTGTCTTGAAGGATGGTGGTCGCCCATTTTGGGAATCCTGGATGAATTTCTCTTGGTAGATTATTTCTGTTTGCATCTAGGCCACAGCAATGATGTCTTGCTTGGTGGTTTAAAAAGGTACACTCATCATCACATCTGGTGGGCTGGTCTGAAGGGTTAGTCCTCCTTATGATATGATATGATATGATATGATATGGCATTTATAACGCGCCTATACACAAGTGTTTCAAGGCGCGACGAGGCAAGGGAGGGGAAAAACAGTGGAAGACAGACAACGATCCTACTAGGCCAGGTGTCATTCAGATCGCGCAAGTGCGAGGGTAGGGAGAAAGGGAAGAGTGCAAGGGAAAAGGAGAGGGGAAAGTGCAGTGCAGTACATGTAAGAAGAATAAATACGATAAATAAAACAGCCTGATGGTGGCAAGTGCAAGGTAAGAGCAGACATAAGTGCAGGTAAGGGGACTGAAGGGATTTCAGAACCAGTCCCCAAGTGCAGGGGGTTGCCAGGGAGGCAGGGCAGGTGAGCAAAAGGCGGGACCTGGCCCCAGGATCAGAAAGGGTGGCCAGGTAACCGGTGCAGAATCGGCAGGAAAATTCAGCAGGGGAGAAAGGCAGAGAAAACGGAAGCAAAGAGGAAGGTTTTGAGGTGTTTCCGGAACCAGAGATGGTTCTCCTTGAGTTTCAGGGAGGCAGGAAGGCTGCTCCAGAGGGAGGCCCAGGCCGAGGAGAGAGATCGACCACCAACCAACTCCTTCTCCCCCATAGTCTGAGAGTACGGTCCAGAAGCAGAGTAGCTTGCTTGTGCTGTTGGAGAAGCATTTGGAAAACATTGCCAACATATTTGCCTAGGGTCTGGTCCAGAATCAAATATGAGACCCCTTTAATACGCAGATTATTTCTCCGCGCCCTGTTCTTCAGGTCTTCCTGTTTCATTGCCATGCCACATCGCTCTCTCCCTACAGGGATTGCACTCAGTGATGTAGATCTGCAATCGATGTTGAGTGTTCCGACGTCCAGTCCTCAACCTCCCCCAGCCTTTGCTCTGCCCTCAATATTCAGCTATACAGTCTGGCGTGATTTCTGCCATAAATGTCTGGATTTCTTCCTTTATTGCTAGTTGCCCTGGAATATCCGGAGGCCTTTCTGGGGAGTGGACCATGGCCTCACTGTTTCCATTTTCCGTTTTCCTCCCTTCCTCCTGAGATTGCAGTAGGACGACTATGTCTGTGCTCTTGTTCACTTTCTGCTGCATGGCTACTGCTGAACCTAAGGAGCTGTCAGGTGTGACTATTTGTGGACCTCGTCCCGGCTTTTGCTTTTGCTCGGAGTTCTGCAATGTCAGGTTCAGTGCTTGTGCATCTCTACGCTCCCCGGAAGGGAGAGATCACGTTCTATAATGCAGGGAGTACTCTCTTGATGGTGGTCTTCTTTCCGAGCCCAGGATGCACTGCCCGTCTCCGGTAGACTTCCCCACTGGGCAGGCTCCAAGCCTCCCCTGTGTTTAGGCCTCTCTTGACTCCGGGATAAATATCCATGTTACCTCCTTATGTGGATGGGGTGAGCCCCTGTGGCCAGGCCTCCCCATTGGTATGAAGTTGTGGGGCCCTTGATTTGCAGGTCTCGTCTCTGGACTTCCCCGCTGTGGACCCAACAGTGCCGCTTTGTGAGACACGCCCAGGTCTGGTGCACTGCACCCCCAGAGATGGGAAGGAATGCCTCCACTTACTGCTGTTACGGTGCCCTTTGGGTTTCAGGCTGCAAAGCACATGTGCTTTGCAGCCTGATGGTGGTATAAATTTAGCAAAAACAAAGAGGTGATGGCTGGAAGGTTTAGACTGAATCTTAACCACTGGCATTGCTCGGGGCAACCCTCCAGACCATCGTTCTTCGCCTGCCAAGCCATTACAGAAGGGGAAAGACCATATGCAAATCAGGCTTGGCCCCACCCCAAAAGGGGCAGTCCAGCCCGAACTGCTAGGTCACATCCCTTCTGCACGAGACCACAAGCATCCCCAAACATGTTTCACCCTTGTTGGGGCTCATCAGTGAGGAGTAGCTTGGGTCTCTAGGCCCAGCAGGCACGTATAAATTTAGCAACTCCTTCGCTCACCACGGCGGATACCCGCTTCTGGCCTGAGCTCTGGTCCCCCCACAGAGCCCATGTCAAAGGCTTGCTTGCTTGGATTATCTTTCACCCCATACAGCTGGCTCTCACATCGTTCCTTCCCGCCGCTACTCAGGCAGGCCAAGGGCACGTAGGCCAGCAGCCAGCTCCGTACCACTTCAACTTTGGAACAGTCTCTGCAGGGAGCCCATCCCCAAGTCGCTCTATTCACCCATGGGGAGCCCGTGCTCCATGCTCAGCCTCCCCTCCGGTGCAGGGCCTGCCTGTGTCTGTTCACGCCAGGCTTGTTGCCCTTCTAGCTGCAGAGGCAGACCGCAACCCTGGCTATGGCTGGTGAGGAGGTCCACCCCATCGGGGCCACTGTTAGGCAGAATTATATGCAGTACCCTTTGGGAACACCACACACAATTAAGACTACAAGTGACAGTACAAATTCACCTTTGGTACAAGCCCGTACTACACAGTAAAGTGGTAGCGATGGCTGAGCAGTCAGACTTACCTCAAGAGCAATTGAGCAGTATCAATAGTTACACAAAGGACAGCAATTACTATAATTCGAACAAACAATTACTCGAGGTTTATGAGTAAAAGAATATACATTTATTTACACATCAGTTGTAAAACATTTCACTAAAGTAAAGCAGTTGAAAAATCACACTCTTAATACACCACACCACTCCCAATGGATTCTGGACAAAAACTGAAAATGAAGTATGAGCAAAATGGCACTCCAGTAATTTAAAAGGGGAGGGAAAGACAAAGTTAGGTAAAAATTGAGCAACACCAACAGGTAAGTAAGCAGGGCAATATAGAAAGAACAACTACAGTGATGGAAGCAAATCAAAAAGGCTTAGGACCAAAGTCAATAGGACAAAAATCTTTTGCTCAAGATCACACAGTTCAGGGTAATTTGTGGTTAAGTCTTTGCCAAGAGTTCCGGACGAAGTTGGTTGGCGGAAAAGTTAGTTTAAAGAGTAGAGAAGGACAAGCCCTCGGATTGGTGAAAGGTTTCACACACCTTCACCGTGGCTGGACGAAACAAACAACCGGATTTGCACCAAATTCGACCAGAGGAGGGAGTCCTGGCTTGCAGTTTGGGCGAATTGGTTGGTCCCACCAGCTCAGGGGAAGAAGATTCCTGGTAGATCTCCCCTGTCGTTGGAGTCTGGAGATTCGGACCTGCAGCAGGGCTTCACCGGGTGGTTCAGTCATTGTAGGGGTCCTCTTCTGTCAGCTCCTCATCGGTTCTTTTCGTTCCAGTGGCAACTCTGCCTTTCCAGACCCAGAAACCTGCTTTTTATGCAGTTTTCCCCCATTCAGATAGCCTGGCTGTCAATCACACAGCAGGGTGGCTGTCCTGGCGGGACAGTCACCTAGCCAATCAAACAGGAGTGCGACTTGGGTTACCAAGGGAACCCATGGCAGGGGTCCTAAAACCCCTCCCTCACATCCTGCCTACCCAGACTTTCAGGCGCCTAAGGAGGGCTTCTGTGTAGAAGCCCGCGAAAAGACGGTGAACAAAGGAACCAAACCTGGTTTGGCACGCGGAGTAAAACACGAGAAAGACATTTTCAAAAAGAAATGGTGAATAAACCCAGCCGGAACCATATAAAAACGTATATGGTCTAGCAGGTTTAAGTTCGAGGCTACCAAGCTAGCCTAAAACACTACCAAGGTTATTTAAGATAAAGGCGGTAGGAAAAATAGGGTAGTTACAACTGCCACCAGCCAAGTCTTGATGAAAGGGAGCAAAAACAATGCTCGAAGAGAAACAGACAAAAAGAGATAAGTATTAACCCTTTCTAGTACTCTATGTAAGATAGTTTGTACTGGGTCTGTGGATTTAAAAGACTAATAAAGTCCATGGCAACTTTACATGTTCTGGGAGACACTAGTCAGTCCCAGAAAATGGAGTCTGAGTTGGGAAGTCTAAAAGACAACCATGTGTCACTGCACTGAAGGTGCTGTGTAACACACAGTAAAAAGATGATGCCTATGGAGTAGGTGAGGCTCCACAGTCTATGAACACAAGAAAATGTTAAACACACACAGCAAAACATGAGTGGGAAAAAAGGCTCACACTCTTACCAGGTGAAAAAAAATCCTAGGAATCCAGCAAAGCTGCTGAGGGACTGTCTCTGCACTGCTGCTTCCTCTGAGACCTCCGCTCTGTATGTTAGAGTGGAGGATATGGCTTGCTCAGCGTGGGGAGGACCCGGATCACCACTCCCAGTCCTGCTGGCCACATCTGCTCTATCAGGCCCTCGAACACTGCTTGTGACTGCGGGCCGCTGCTACTGCTGAGTGAGGGGCGCCATCTTTGCTTTCTTCTATGGCTGCTCCCGCCGTAGCATCCATGACTTTGTTCGCCGGATTCCCTCATTCCTGGATGATCCTCTCCACCCTATTGTGACCCCACATCTGCTCTATCAGGCCCTCGAAAACTGCTTGTGACTGCGGGCCGCTGCTACTGCTGGGTGAGGGGCGCCATCTTTGCTTTCTTCTGTGGCTGCTCCCGCCGTAGCATCCATGACTTTGTTCGCCGGATTCCCTCATTCCTGGATGATCCTCTCCACCCTATTGTGACCCCAGACTGCTCGCTAACGAATATGCAGCATTTCTGCCTCGAGATCGGCGTTTAGCCAGTGTTAACTGCTGATTTTCCCAGGTTCCATATGGAGGATCTCAGAGGAGCGTCCTCATGGATGGCACTCCAAACAAAACCTCTCCTTTAAATTATAGCTAATCAAGCCTAGACAGCAGCTCACCTCCCTCGCAACCAGCCAAGAGACAGAAGGGGGAGTAGGAAGAGGAACCTCAATCCAGAGAAGATAGCATGCAGGAAAAGCTAATAATAGTGACTTCTGATATAGCTGAAATTATACTCAAAATATTCATCTCTGATGAAAAAGCAGCTTGCTCTCTCTGGTCGGGTGAACCACCTCGAGGAGAGGGTCTCTTCTGCAGATGACAGAATTGCCACAATGGCAGTTAAGGGAACTCCAACCCAGATGCTGTCAGAGGAGGAACCTTTATTACAGAGAAATAATATCAGTGTGGCAGGGATCCAGGCAAATGCTGAAAGGAGGATTCCAGTGTAATTTATCCAGAAGAACTTAGTAAAGGTACTAAATTTGGACTCGGGAGGAGGAGTGGGGAGGGAAATGAACGGGCCAACTTAGAAATAGTGTGGGCCCATAGAGGTCTGGGTCCCATACCTCTGGTAGGACAGTAACACCAGCATTTTGTGGTAACGTTACTGAGATTCCTGATGAAATGCTTCTAGTGTAGGCAAGCACTTTAAATAATTTAACTTCAGGTGATCATGCTCTTTGGTGATCTGAGCAGGGACGCATTGGAGAGGAGAACAGTGTTCACTAAAGCAAAAGGGCAAAACAGCTAATTTACTAACTTATATATCCACCCCCTTCAAATTTATAACAAATCGGAAGACTCATTCTTTAACTGATCATGTGAGGGCAGAAACTTTCTAGCAGCCATTTGACGAGACCACATTCAGTCAAGAATGACCTGCACCCCAAATGTGGCTGAGTTATCATGTTGTACCATGAAGAGAAGACGAGAGAGACAACTTATAGTGGTGCAATTTCAGGTTGATGGGAGGCTGTTTATTTCCAGGTTGTGGGTGAAGGTATCTGCTTGAATGTATATATTTGTATGTTACATTGCTGGAACCCTTAATCTATTGCTATGTGTATATTGTCTATGGCATTTTCTCTATGTTTCGGTATATTGTGTGTGGTTTCGTTGGGTGCAGCCGAACCTGTTGTGAGATGCTGATGGGGGTGCAACCCCATGCTCACTGGCCAACGTTCACAGGAAACCGCCCTATCCACTCATTCTCTCATCCGTTCTATCTTCTCATCCACTCTATCCACTCATTCCGCCCTATCCACCCATCCTCTCAACCGTTCCATCCTCTCATCCACTCTATCCACTCATCCATTCTATCCACTCATCCACTTTATCCCTATCCACTCATCCGCCCTATCTACTCATCCTCTCATCCGCCCTATCCTCTCATCCGCCCTATCTACTCATCCTCTCATCCGCCCTATCTACTCATCCTCTCATCCGCCCTATCCACTCATCCTCTCAACCATTCTATCCTCTCATCCACTCTATCCACTCCTCCGCCCTATCCACCCATCCTCTCAACCGTTCCATCCTCTCATCCACTCTATCCACTCATCCACTCTATCCACTCATCCGCCCTATCTACTCGTTCTCTCATCCGCCCTATCCACTCATCCGCCCGGTCTATTCATCCTCTCATCCGCCCTATCAACTCATCCTCTCATCCACCCTATCCACTCATCCTCTCAACCGTTCTATCCACTCATCTTCTCATCCACTCTATCCACTCATCCACTCTATCCACTCATCCACTTTATCCACTCATCCACTCTATCTACTCATCCGCCCCATCTACTCATCCACTCATCCGCCCTATCTACTCATCCTCCCTATCTACTCATCCTCTCATCCGCCCTATCCACTCATCCTCTCAACCGTTCTATCCTCTCATCCACTCCGTCCACTCATCCATACTATCCATTCATCAGGTCTATCTACTCATCCGCTCTATTGACTCATCCGCTCTTATCCACTCATCCGCTCTTATCCACTCATCTGCTCTTATCCACTCATCCGCTCTTATCCACTCAACCGCTCTTATCCACTCATCCGCTCTATCCACGCATCTGCCCTATCCACTCAACGGATATCCGCTCTATCCGTTCATCCGCTCTATACACTCCTCCGCTCTATACACTCCTCCGCTCTATAAGCTCCTCCGCTCTGTACACTCCTCCCCTCTGTTCACTCCTCCGCTCTGTACACTCCTCCGCTCTGTACGCTCATCCGCTTTGTACATTCGCTAGGTCTACATACTCTCCACACTTCCATATTCATGCGTTATTCATATTGATGTGCTCTACATACTCATCAGGTTCACATACTCATCTTTTATACATACCTATCCCGTTTACGCTCATCCGTTCTGGACATTCATCTGTTTTACGCACTTCTGCGTTCTACTCGCTTCCCTGTATTACGCGCTCATCCGCTCTACACGCTTGTCCGTTCTACACACCCAGCCGCTCTACACACTCATCCACTCAACATGTTCATCCATTTCATATACTCATCAGTCTACATATTCATTCGATTCCCACATTCATTCAAACTATATAGTTATTTGTTCTAAGTAATTCATCCACGCCATTCACTTTGTTCGCTCCGCATGCATTCTATCCATTTCGGGAGTTTAAATCTCTTTCATGTTCCCGTCTTGATTTATTCTTATTAACCATTCCACTGCTTGATCTACTTTATTCATTTATGTTTGCCCTTCTAGTTTACATTGGGGGTCGTTAGCTGGCAGATTCTCGCATCCGGTGGTTTGATGGATTGGTGTCATTGAGTTGCTGTTGGTCTGTTTGGGTTAGTTTGGTATGGGTTGGTTTTAGGGGAAGAGCCAGGTTTTCAGCTTGGTATGGGTTGGTTTTAGGGGAAGAGCCAGGTTTTCAGCAGTTTGCGGAAAGACATTAAATCCTCAGTCTGGCGGATGTGGGGTGGGAGTGAGTTCCATAGCATGGGTGCCAAGGCTGAGAAAGATGATCCGCCTAACCTGATTGAGTTTGTCTTCGGAATGACTAGGAGGCCGGCTGAGCTTGATCTTAACGTGCGTGGGGGGTTGTAGGGTTTTAGTTTGTCTTGAAGATATTGAGGTCCGGTTTTATGCAGTGCTCGATGGGAGATGCACAAGGTTTTGAAAGTCGCCCTTCGGGCTACTGGAAGCCAGTGCAGTGTTTTAAGGGCTGGGCAGATGTGGTCTCTTGGGCCAAGTGCAAGAAGCAATTTGGCTGCCGCGTTTTGTGCCCTTTGGAGTTTATTCAGTTGGTACGCATGGACTCCGAGGTATAGGGGGTTTGTGTAGTCCAGTCTTTATATAACGATTGATTGGACCGCAGAGAGTCTGTTGGGAAAGGGGAGATATGGAAAGATGCGCCTAAGGGTTTTAAGGTGGTAGTGGCAGGACTTTGAGAGGTTGTTGACTTGGCGCGAGAGTGTTGGGTCAGAGTCAAGGGTACATCCAAGATTTTTCACTGAGTTGGAGGGGGTCGGAGAGTTGAACATGGCGGATGGCCAGGGTAGTGGTTGTGGAAGAAGTTCCAGGTTGCCACATACCATGATTTCCGTTTTGGAGGGGTTTAACAGGAGGTGGCTTTGGGTCATCCAGAGTTCTATGTCAAGGAGGCAGGAGGCTAGGTCAGGTCGGCAGTTGGGTTTCGAGTTCAGGAGTTTTAGAATTAGTTGGGTGTTGTCAGCGTAGTTGTAGCACAGGATGTTGTGCGAGCGAATTATTGGTGGGAGGGTGATCAAGTAGAGATTGAACAGGAGGGCGGATAGGCACGCTGCTTGTGGGACTCCTGTGTCGACTGGTCGGGCTTGGGAGGTATAGTTGGAGAGTATCGTTATTTGGTACCGATCCTTGAGGAATGAAGCTATCCATTTAAGAGCGGTTCCACAAATTCCTAGGGAGTGGAGGCGGTCTAGGAGGATTGAGTGATTGATTGTGTCGAAGGCGGCGGATAGGTCAAGAAGGATTAGCGCTGCGCATCCCGCTGAGTCTGCGGTCATTTTAAGGTCATCCCAAATTGAGGTTAGGGTGGTTTCAGTTCCGTGACGGGCTCTGAAACCTGATTGAGCGGGGTCTAGGAGATTGTTGGCTTCGACAAAGGCATTTAGTTGGGAGTAGGCCGTTCGTTCAATGAGTTTGGCAAGGAATCTGGTGTTTGAGATGGGGTGGTAGTTTTTGGGCTCGAGAGGGTCGAGCAAAGGTTTTTTAATTAGAGGTTTGACATAGCCGTTTTGAATGCGTCAGGAAAAATACCAGAGGAAAGGGAGGCATTTATAATGGATCTTGCATGTTCACCTGCGCAGGTGGAAGTGAAAATTTCTTTGAGGGTTGTGGCTGGGCAAGGGTCCAGTGGTGAGCCAGATGGTTTGCGGGTAGATAGAAGTTTGAGAAATTGCTCTGGTGATATTGGACAAAAGGATTCAAACGTTGGTTGCGTAATGGTCGCATCTGGTGGGGTGGCCGGTATGGGGGGGAGAATTGCTTGGAGGATGTAAGAGAGCAAAGGTTGGTGGCTAGAGTATTTGTTCTTTCGAGAGCCGTGGTGAAAAAGTGGAGGGAGAGTGAGTCGCACAGAGATTGTGAGGGAGTCAGGACGGTTGTGTTGCAAGCCGGATGGGTGAATTCTGAGATGATTTTGTGGAGTTCTTTGCTTGGGTTTTTGCAGTTTTGGATTTGGGAGTTGTAGTGGGCTTTTTTTGCTTTCCGGATTTCGGCCTTGTACTGGTAGAGGTGACGGGCCAAGGTGGTCCTATTCACCTGGGTTTTATCTTTCTGCCATTTGCGTTCTAGGCATTTATATAGTTGTTTAGTGATCTTCAACTCAGGAGTGAACCATCTGGGGAAGAGGCCACGGTGGGTTGATGGTTTCCAAGGGGGGGTGAGCCGCGTCAGAGATGCATTGAGCCATGAGTCAAAGGCGTCAGGGGTTAGTTGTTTGTTGAGTAGGCAGGTAGGTGGTGGAGACTGGAGGAGTGCGTTGGCTAGGTCCGGGACGATTATTAGTTTTTTCCAGCATTTGCGTAGATTCGGAGGTTCAGATTCGAGTACGGGAAGGCGGTCGGGTGAGTGAATGGTGAACGAGAGAATGAAGTGATCGGACCAGAGGATAGGGGTGGGGGGCTTTAAATGAATTAGGGTGTTGGAGCTAAAGATGGCATCAAGAGTGTGTCCTTTATAGTGAGTCGGGCCGTTTGTATGGGGTTGGAGGTTAATTGCGTCCAAACCGTCAACCAGAGAGTGTGTCATAGGGTTGGTGGGGATGTCGAGCCATATGTTGAAGTCTCCAAGAAGGGTGAGGTTGGGGTGGTTTAGTTGGAGGGTGGCAATAGAGATGCAGAGGTTGTTTGCGAAATGTCTATCGTAGGCAGGGGGTCTGTAGATTATTAGGAAGCTGTGTGAGAGCGACGGGGAGAGGGATAGTCTAATGAGGAGAGATTTGCAGGATGGAATGGAAGGTTGGTTGTTGATGATTGAGACGTGGAAGAGAGACTTGAAGACAAATGCTATTCCTCCTCCTCTAGAAGGACGGTTCAGTTGGATGAGGGAGTATTCACGGGGGAAGGCTTCACTGGCGATTGGGGCGAAATTGTCCGAGAACCAAGTTTCGGTGATGAAAACCAGATCTGGTTTGTCCGAGGCGAGGAGGTCAAAGATGCAGTATCTGTTTTTTGCTATGGAACGGGCATTAAATAGGATGCAGTTCACATCGGGAGGCGAGGTTGGTCTCGGAGCAGGAGCGGAAGGTGGTGGTGGCGGAGAGAGAGGAAGCTGGTGAGGGAGAGGGGTATGGTGGGAGATGATCGATGGGAATAGTGGGCGAGCAGCGGAGTTGGCGGGTTTCCGGCGGGAATTAGTGGCTGCGTGAGTTGGGATACTCGGGTTTGGTTCGGGGGATTTGAAGGTAGGGTGTGGGTGGTTAGGACTTTCAGTTGTAGTTGATGAGAAGTCGAGGGAGAGGGGTTTCAGGCAGGGTGAAGCTACGGGGGAAGGAGGTGATTGGGGTACAGAGGTTGCGGGTCAAGACAGGGGAGGCGAGGAGTGCTGAGAGATTGAGGGGGACCAGGTACGGTTCCTCTTTAGTTTCTTTATTGCGATTGGAGTGTGGAAGGGGGTAGGGGGGTCAGAGGGGGAGAGGGATGCGGCTTTGGTTCTTGCAAAGGCTAGGCGTGCAGTTTTTAGGGAGGGGAAATGGTGTGTTCGGGGAGCGGAGCTGGTGGGGGTTTGTGGGCAAAGCGGGGAGGGGTGCTTGCAGGGCAGGGTGTGCTCGCTATGATAGTGACGGGAGCAGGCATGGTTAACATGGGCTGATCGGTGGTGATGTTTGGGGGAGGAGTGTTCTTAGGGTGGTTGGCTCGCCATCGTGCCCCTCTGGCTTGGTGTTTGGAGAGGCGAGTGGTAGGGCATGCAAAGGAGGGTGGGATGATTTGGGGGGGGGCGGGAGGGAAGGTAGATCAGGGAGTGGGAGCAGATTATTGTGGTAATTTCTGACGGACTCTGGAGGAGTGGGTGCACTCATGCTTAGTAGGAGCTGTTTGGTGTAGTCTCAAGAGCAACTTATAATATATTGGACTTTATAAGTTCCGCTGTTTCACTTGCTGTGAGTGGTCTTGTACTCAAGGTTGGAAGAGGTCGGGTGATATTATTCAATTATTCTAGGTTTTAGTGTACTATTTGTACTAGCTTGCAGATAATAGGCTGTTTGAGATATAGCTAGATCCTAGGATATGCTAACTGGGTGGCATATTTAGATGTAGCTACAGCACAGTTACGCTGTTGGGTAGGCTTTCTTCTAGTAAGCTGGAATACAGGTAAGCTTATTATTATTTTAGGCGGAGTTTGGGAGGGCTTTCTTATTGTAGTTCTAAATTCAGTGGGGGCACGCTATTGGCACACTTCCAAGTTCAGTTTGTACAGAGAAGATATTTGGCTATTAGGAGCACTTCTAGGTTGCATAACAGTGCAAGCTAAGCGGCATATTCTGGGTGCTTGCAGACACGACACAGTGAGAGATATTGTTCATGACAGTCGCTGAGGACCACGAGGAGATGCAAGGACCTGCTGACCCTCTCAGCGGGATTGCACCACTCACAATCCAAAACCTGATTCGGAAGTGGGTTTGGCTGTAGTGGTTAGCAGGGTCACAGGGATACTCCAGCAACATCAAACAATGGCATAGACAAGAAGATATATTGTTTTCACTTAATCCATGAACTGATGGTGTGATTGTTCTTGAGCAATCACATGGATGACATGAACTGATGAGTTCTGATAAGCATGGACACACCTTCTTTTCGTTGTTTCCCTGATAATTGTTCTCTGGAAGCGTTATGCCACGGCAGACAACGACCCTGACTAAACCCAACACACAAGGGTGGAATATGGGGAGAGGGGGGAAAAGGGGCATATATAGAACTTTACTGCCTTAATCCTGCATATTATAGCTTACAGTTATAATACTATTTTGACCACTTTTACCTGGAAACTGATGTATCACATACTTACAAGTATGGCGTTAAGTGGTAAAATTGGTGGTAAATCCGTTATCCCCAACTTTACTACTACGCCAAATTATGAGGTTGGGCCTGGAGTGGAGGAATTACCTCCAGAAAAACTCCTGGAGGTAGATCCTCTCACTCACCACCAAAACAATTGGTGGAATTGGTGCAATTACCACAGCGGAAATCCTGCTGCAGCATTTCCACCAAAATAAAGCCCCACTGAGTCCAATGAAGACTTACACCGTCACTGAAACTTGTAATTCCACCAGAACAAGTTCAGGTAAAGGTAATTCAGTTGGGGAGTATTCTGGCGGATTTACAGTCAGGATACCAGCCAACTCATACTGAGGACCTGTGCCCTGTGCTGGGGCTTACATAGAAAAACCTATAAACAAATGTCACTGAAATTGATCTGTATTTCCTGAGATCACACAACTAGCCTGATTAATAACCATATATGATCCTTGTAATTAAGGCAGAGAAACAATCCATGTTTTCTTGTTGCCCTGTCTCAAAGTATAAAAGGAGGGGTGACTCTGGATGACTCTGAGTTATTTGTTTCATGCTGTGGGAGGTGGTGAGGAGTCAGAAATAGTCCCTGAAAGGAGCAGTCTAGATGTGCAATGTAGTTTTTGTATATAATTGAGTTTATTGCTTGGGGTTCAGTGGTGCTACCATCATTGTATCTGAAAATTGAAACATCTACCAGTTCTGTGTTTCATGTACATATTTGCCAGCCCGGTTGTCCTTGTTTGTTCACAGTGTTATCCAGTAAGTTAGATTATTCATTGTGGTTGATGAATCAAGAATCAAAACTGGACAGGTATTTTACATCGCATGCCATTTGAAAAATTCACACCTGGGAGCTGTAGGGAATGCGGGAGCAACTAACAATACTACCCACAACACTCCTGTAGTACATGGCTAACATACTCAGGTACACTGCAAGGAATGTAAAGCAGGACAACAGGCCCTGTAAAAGAAGAAATGTACTTGCGAAGCTCCAGCACTTTGGGCCTCATCACGAGTTGGGCTGTAGCCCTTAAATGCAGTGGTAACGGTATTACAGCCGCATTTAAGGGCTGGCCCTATCACGAGTTGGGCGCTAAATGGGCTGTTTTACCTCCAGCCTTTCTCGGGAGGTGAAAATACCCTGTTATCGGCTGTATTACCGCCAGCTGTATTAGCCTGCATAATTAGCGCTGAAAATGCCCATTGAATCCAATGGACCCAATGGGGAATGGGGATTTGCCGTTAACACCAAACTCGTGATCCGGCGGTAATACCGCCAGACCGGTCGGTGTTAGGGCTATTACAGTCGGCGGTTTTACGGCCGGGATACAGCCCAACTGATGATGAGGCCCTTTATATTTCTACAGAAAATCCACTTACTGGAGAACGATCAATAATATATATTGGGCAGTAGGTATTATAGGGAAATTGCAAGTTGTTATGAAAACAAGTTGAGGAGTGTATGCATATTGCTTCCGAAAGATGTTAGGATACTAAGTCAAGAGGGTGGTATGGGACAAGGGAAGGTTTGTACTAGCAGAAGTAACTGTGGAGGAGTTTTCTGTGTTATTGGGTTCAGTGTATTGCCTGTGTGCTGTATTGTCCACTAATGGTGACTTTTATGTGGCATTGTTGGATACACTGAGTTTCCTTAACAGGGATATGATCCGTTGTAGGGGAGACTCTAACCGGTTACTGGATGACAGAAGGATAGGTAATCAGGCTGCAAATTCTTTGGTGGGACCTGTAAGCAGACAACTTTAAAAACGGTTTGACTCACATTCTTTATTGATATATATCGAGCGTTCACCGTCCGAGGGAGAGGGAGTAGTGCTATTTCTCCACTGTTCATGATTCCTATTAGAAAATAGCCCTCCTTGTTTGTGAGGTCCTCGTGAATGATTTCCTGTATGTGGAAATACAGGGAATTAGCATCTCAGATCATAACAATGTGTTGTTGGCATTAGGACTTCAAGATGGTAAGAAGGTGTCTTTGAGGGAGAGGATGAATTTTGGCTTATTGCTGGTTGAGATCCATGTCACTACCACTAAAACATTAATTAGTAACTTATTTAGGGAGAACATTGGCTCTGCCGATCTACATACTATGTAGGATGCTTTCAAAGCAAGATGGGAACTAAAATACAGGTCAAGGTAAGTGTGAAAAATAGGATTGGGCAAAAGTCAGGATGTTAGAAGAAAAACTACAGAAGGCTCAGAAGAAATATGCCAAAACTGGCACCTTGTTGGACAGACCCAATGTAGATCTAATTAAGGGTGCATTTTAGAGCCTAATTGTTAATATGACCAAGAAGGGAGTTTTCTACTTGAGACAGAAATATTGAGAGAAAGGCGACAGGGATGTTAAACACTTAGCGTCCAGGCTAAAGGGGAATTCGGAGTGCCAGGTAGTTAACACCCCAATAGATCCTTCTACGAACCCTGTGACGTCAAATGAGAGAAGTTACTGTCAGTTCCAAACCTTTTATAAAATCCAACCAGTTTCGTATTTACTGATCCAAATCTTTTTTGCTCATTTTGGGGAAGTCGCAAATTAGACTTATATTATCTTCTCCTATTATATGGTCACCTCAGTTTATGGTCATTTCATCTACAACCATTGCATCTAATGCCGTTCCATCGAAATCTTTCCATCTAAAAAATTTCCATCTAATGCATTTTTCTTCTTTTTTCTTTTTTTTGGTGGGTCCCTCCCAAAACCCCTGTTTTTAAAATGAACACTTTACCCCCCAAAAACATGCATTAGATGGACATTTTTAGTTGGAAAAATGTTGATTGAATGGTATTAGATGGAATGGGTTTAGATGAATTGACTAGATAACGGTCACCTCATACTTTTAAATATCTGGGTATCAAAGTATACCCCTCGACTGAGGATAACATACATGATAATGTATACAACAAGGTAGACAAACTAAAAGATTGGGTGGAGTTGGAATTTGCTCTGTATTTCCTTAATGGGAAAGATATCCCTTACAAAAATGATCATACTTCCCTGTTTGTTAGATGTATATCAGGAGATCCCTTTTTTTTATCCTGCTTAATCACTGAGTTATTGTATCAAATTATGACACGGTTGATTTGAGGAGGAACAACCCTAGAGTAAGCATGACTATTCTGAAATGACCACTAGAAAAATGAGGACTGGGTATTCAAGATCTGAATTATATGACACAGCAGCACAACTACAGTTTACTGCTGAATGAGCTTGCAATGACATTAAAACTGAGTATGGAGAGTTGGTGAATAGATGGTACCCACACTTACTGCTGGGCACTTACTTCAAAGAGCACATAAATGCAAAAAAGGAATCTCGTCATTTAAAAAAACTTCACATGTATGGAGTTTGATACATAAACGGATGCATTTGGGACACCATATGACCCAGATAGCAAATGGTCATTTACATTACAATTATTCAGTAGTATCTCCAGACGTGAGTTTGAACAATGGGAAGGAAAGGGCTGTGATAGTTGGGGAAAACTATTTTCTGAAGGTACATTTAAGCCATTTGAGTTTAAACAACAGGAAAATGGGATATCGGTGCGACGATTCCCAATGTACGGTAGGATACAATCAATAGCAATGATGTGCTGGCCTTATTTCTCTATTGAATCCCCTTGTTCAGTATTAATAAAAGTTCTAATTTTCATGATTGAGGTTTAAACATGATAAAAAATGTGTCAAAATAGAATCCAATGGATATTTAGTTTTGTTGTACAAGCCCTACTTCTCAAAGCCTTTCTGCGTAATACATGGAGATCACAGTAATGCTTACAATGCTAGAACAACATATGTATCTGCTAAAAAATAACTGGTATATCAGTCGCAATGTTTTTTTGCTGTAAGACTGTATGTGTTATTAAAATCCGCAAAGTATAACATAAAAAAGATCCAGCCAGCTGTTAAAACTATTACCCTACCTCACTCACTTTTGAATGTAGATGTAGAGATAATGGCAAGAATCTACGCAAATATATTAGACAACTTTATACATAAAAGGATCCATCACTCACAGATGTGTTTGGTCAAATGGAGGTATGGTTATGACACTATCTGATGTCTCCCTGATGTGACAGGGCTAGTAAATAAGGAGATGTTGCTGCATTGCTAGTCTATTTAAATGATTATACAAATGTATGGTGGCCAGAATCTTGTCCAGTGGCCTGGTTTCAAAATAACTCTGGTTGGGTAGGGGCATGAGACAAGGCTGCCCACTCTTTCACATCTTTTGAAATATTTCCTCTGAACCATATCAACCTACATTAGACAGTGCAGTGACAGGCATTGTCTGTGAAAGGACCAAACTCAAATCACTGATGCACGATTGGTATTCTGCTTTCTAATGTGACAGATTGTTATATGCATTTGAATGATATCTTCTTGGAGTTTGGAGGTCTCTCGGCTCATATATTAAACTATTGGTGGTACTTCTGTTATTAGAAAACAAATGTTTGCACCCAGGGCTATAAAGTGGGTACCAGAGAAAATAAAATAGCTGGGTGTTTTTATTGCCAAAGATCTAAAAGACGAACGGTTGGCGATAGTGGAAGACAAGACTCAGTAATGAGTTGAATGGTCTCAGTAATGTCAGCTCTAGAGACAGCCGTAATATTTTGTGTTCTAACAGCTGATAATCCTAATGTACTAACAGCAGGTGGAGTACAAGGCGAAATAACCTTGTTGTCCTTGATCTCCAATTTATTGTTAAAAGATGGCCACAGAATATCGGATATCATCAGGCTCAGGGAAGGGTTTACAGCTAGCATAAGTGCTGGTGGGGCATCTGGTGTACTAACAACTAATGGTGTAATGTGCAAAATTGACTTATCTTTATTCAGCAAGTCGTTATTCAGAGGTGGATACAGGGTATCATTGGTTCTGATCATTCATCCTAGTACTCCAATGTCACCCTTGCCACGTGTTCCAGTACTTTTCCTTTGTTTCAGTCCTTCTCATTCATCCTAATCCCTCTCCATTATCAAAGTCATTTTCCTTCTATCTATCCCTTCATCCCACTGCTTTATCCTAGTTCTAATCCTTAATGCTTGTCCTTCTGCTCAGTCCTTCTACTTCACTTTAGTTCGTAGTGCTACTCCTGCTCGATTCCTCCTAGCCATTTGCATTCTCCATCATTCAGAGACTTCTCCTTTATCTTACTCCTACTCCTTCATCGTAGTACTTATTCAGATTCATTCTCCATTATTCTACCCTTTGCCCATCATTCTAATACTTCTTCATCTTTGTTATTCTCCTTCTCATTGTCAGACTGTCTTTCTGTCACAGTCTCTCAGTCATTCACAGTCTCTCCCTTTCTCTCTCCCCTCTCTGTATCACTTCATGCATCTTTAGGTCTTTTAAAACACCATACGTTTCCGTTTGTGTGTTTCGCTTTTGCTTTCTTTCGCTCTCTCTTTCTTTTCCTCTTACTGGAGAGTGTGCTGCTGGCCAGGGTGGAAATGGCAACAGAGAAGATGATTAAATAATTAAAGGCTGCATGGAGAGTTTGTAAGGAGGCTGGATGCTGACGGCAAAAAAATGTGGCATAATGTATTAGAACTTTGCTCAATTATGCAGAAAAAATTATCCAAAGCGTGTGTATGGCTCATCATGAGATATTTCTACTTTTCTCAACTGCAGTTCTTGCTAGGTTGGAGGTGTTTGAGCATGCATGGAATACAAGCTCTGCCCTTAGGCATAAAACCTGCAGTCGATGAACGAGTAGTGAGCTGATTCAGTTGTCCTGTTAGGTCCGCCAGCAGGCGAGGCTGCTCTTCTTAACTGAGGCCCCCGAGATATGAGCCTCATGTTCTGTGGGGCGGCAAGACATGGGTTTGTCCGGATCTTGGTACCAGTAGCCGCATCCTTCCCTGTTGCACCCACAACTGGGCAGAGGGGAGCTGCTGACTAGCACTGTCAAGTAGAGTGGAGCCCGTTCCCAGGACCACACTTGTTTTTTTAAGGCTGGCAGTGGGGGCAACAGGGCAATCAGGGAAGAACAGTGTCCAGATCATTCCAAGCAGGTGAAGTGGCTTGCTTCTCCCCGAATTCCAGGAACCACTAATTCTACCACCTCAGACCCTCTACTTGCCCACTACAATATGGCAACCACCATGAGATGGAGTTCTTCTTTATTGTATTCTAATACTTCTTTCATCTTCCGGGTCACTGGAGACTCTGATTATAAAGAGGCCCCTCAAAAGGGTTGCCTATGCCTCAACAAGCGACTACTAGTGCTGTTTCTGACTTGTCACTCAAAACCTTCAAGCTGCCTTTTGTATTTTTCCTTTGCAGAGTTTTTTTACTCTGACCACTCCAGCCGTTTTTCTCCTGGAGTCCGTAGCTATTTGGGCTTCTGTCTTTCTTTTTCTCTCCTTTCCGGTCACCTGAGCACTAGAGGTCCAAGAAGGATGAGCCTACATCCAATCCATCCTGGCAGAAGACCCGCATTTGTCCTTCACCTCATCTAAGCATCAGAAGACCATCAGGACCCCGTTAAGATCAGCAGTTGGACACGTTGGTTCTAATCAGCATGCTCATGTGAAAGTTGATGCTGTCCTTGCACAGGCATAGTTAGTAAACTGGGGCTGGCTCTGCTGCAAATGATAATTATCAAGCAGTAAATCCCCTCCTACACATGGTATGTATTATGTATCTGTTTTCTACTATGGAGTGGTAAAGCCCTGCTATTTGGCACTGTTGTAAATAGATTGTTAGGGGTTACACCATCCTGTTGGACATCATTAACAGTCAAGGGAAATAGGGCTTGAAGATCTGTTGTAACATTATTGATGATGCCATGCTCGATGGTACAGAGATTGTTTATGTGTCTCACTAGTAGGCTGTATAAGCTGAAGGCTTTGTGCCTCAGCTGATGATTAAAAATGTCAAAAGTATTTAATCAGCCATCAGAAGCTAATAACTAATGTAATAATAGTCACCTGATGGTTTTCCCTTCAGTAATCTTTGAACTGCTATTGTTCTTTATGGCACCAACATAAATTCATGCCTTTAAATGTAAAAGGCAATGAACTGAAAACACTAAATCTACTGACCTTGCCAATGCTTGTTTGATTTTTACAGGTGTAGTGTGTTTACTGGGGAAGGGAGATTTGTAGTGTTGGTTCCATGAAGAATGCAGTGAAATACTGGATGAAACCCCATACTGAATGTCACAGCATTCTCGATGGAACCAACACTACACACTTCACCACTTTACCACTAATTAGTATATTTGATTGTAATAAAATCAATTTCAAAATGCTCCAATGGCTTCAGCGGCACTCACTATACCGACCACTAAAGGTTCAATGTGGGGAGGACCCAGAGCAGGGGCTAACTGAACTTCCATTGAAACACATGGGAGGAGGTGCAATTGCATTAGAGCATGGTGCATGTGTTATCCCTGTCTACTGCAGCAACAATGCACCCATCCCCACCCCTGGACTGGTCAGATGAATTACCCAATGTTGAGTCTCAAAACAGATGTGTAAAACTGTCAACCTTCAAATATAGTTAGCATTGAGAATAGAAATGGCAGACTCCCATCTCATTTATATTCATGATTGGCCTGCTCATCCATTTTTATGAATGTATATTGAGCCAACAGTAGGCAGCGTCCTGTAGCCTATCCTGCCTGTCTCTGCTTCAGTTGTTGTGCAATAAGAAACAGATCATTAGTGAGTGGCTGAATTGTGGGGTACAAAGGATTGACTTTTAAATAAACACATGCTTTGTTAATGTTAATGGGTATTGTGCCGTGCACTGTCGCCACTTGCATGGTCTCTTGGCGCTCTAGCGAATCTGCAATGGTAGGAGGTTTGCGGCCTCTGTTAGTGGAGTTGAGAGGGAGAAGAGCAAGATCGCTTTGATGTGCTGGTGGCAGCTTCAGTTTGGAGAAACCGGTCACTGACCATTAGTTCGTTTTTGATTTGTATCCGTCATGTGATGCTGAGGTGTGATTGTGTATGGTCTGTTTTCATGTCGAGTGATGGGAAGTGCGTCTAGTTTTTGGTGCGGTAGAGGTATGGTTGTGTTAAACTCAGAGTTTGACGGTGTGTATGCAGAAACATGAGTTCTTAGTACGGTTAGTTAGTGGCAGTATTTTTCCTCCATTTGACATTCTGTCTAAATGTGATACATTTCCCACCCCAACCAATCATTCATTGCAGTGCATTTACCTCCCCCGGCAATTCATCCAGTTGATACACATTCCCTGTCCCCATCATTCCATCCTAGTGCAGCACGGTTTATGCTTTCTGCCCGCTACCAATTCCTCTTAGTGCCACGCATTTCTGACCCCCGGCAGGCCATCTACAAGCAATAAATCTCCCGCCCCTAATCGGTCATCCCATTGAGACACACTTCCCACCCTCAACACTCCATCCAAGCGCGATACCCTTCTCGTCTCCAACAGCCCATCCGAGTGTGACACATCTCCCAGACCCCGCAATTCATCCGGGGCGACACTCCTCGCCCTCAAACAATCCATCTGGGTGTGATACATTTCCTGTCCCAAACAGTCTATCAAAGTGCAATGCCTTTCCCACCCTACGCAGTCAGTCTCAATCAGCCTATCATGATACAGAAGTTACATAGTGCTTGTCTCAGAGCGCAGCAGGGAGCATGAGGCTTAGTTATGCTATAAGAATAGATGCAGAATGTGGATAACCTACTCATACAGGCTGAGTGTGGAAGTGGCTAATTTACACAGTTATGTAACATGCAGGATAAGGCTAACCTATGCCAGTAAGCTAAATGCTGGAAGGTACATGATATCAGGTGATTCCAGTAGGGTGTTTTTTTGGAGTACATTATTGGTTGTACTCCCTGCTTTTCTGGTTGTTTTGTCTTGTTGGACTTTGTATGGTTTAGCACACTGGATTGAGTTGATGGAGGTTGATCCCTTTGCTCAGTCTTGCTTAATGTCGGGTGTGTTTGGTTAGTCCCTGGCTTTGAGAGGTTCCTTTCCCTGTATTTGTTCATTTCACGGTATGTGGATGCTGTTTAGGCCTTTCCATCCCCTTCGGTGCTGATGAGCCAGGTTTTTAGAAGTTTCTGAATTTTAGATGGTCAACCATAGTTTGTATTTCTTTTGGGAGGGAGTTCCAGAGTTTCACGGCTTTGTAAGAGAAGGCTGATCCTCCACAAATTTATCTCACATAGAGTTTTGGCTCTAGAGAGATGTCATTGCTGCATCTAAGTGTTCTTGCTGGTTTGTAGATGGTGATTTTCTTTTGTATGAATTCAGCTCCCTGGCCGTGGATTGTTGTGTGTTATGCACACTGTTTTGAATGTGATTCTTTTTTTGACTAGTGGCCAATGTAGCATCCTTAGCACTGGTGTGATGTGGTTTCTTTGGGAGAGTTTGAGGAGAGGTCTGGCAGCTGCATTCTGTATTCATTCTAGTATCCTCAGCAGGTATTCCAGCATTCCAAGGTATATGCTGTTAGCATAGTCTATTCTGGAGATGATGGCAAGCGTTCTGTGCACGTGGGAAAAGAAGGGTAGTATCTTTTTGATAGTGTGCAGATGGAAGAAGCATTTCTTAATTATTGAGTTGACTTGCGGTTCTATTGTTAGCTCATTGTGCATTAGGATTCCAAGGTTTTCGACAACTTTGGATGATGCTGGTGGGGTTCCCAGTTCTGTTGGCCATGGTTTGTTCTTGTTGTTCGGTGAAATCATGATTTCTGTTTTGTCTGGGTTCATTTTAAGGTTATTAGTGTTCATCCATTGGTAGAGCTCTTTGGGACAGTCTGTTAGTGTGGGGTTCTCCTCCTCATTGCTGTTGATTGTGTAGATGATTTGGGTATTGTCTCTGTAGTTGTAGGATGTGAGGCTGTGTCTTTTGATTCGGTTGATTCAGGGGTCATGTCGATGTTGAACAATAGTGGGGATAGTGAGGAGCCTTGTGGGACTCCACAGGTCGTGTCCCACTGTGCAGATTTGAATGGTTTTAGCCATATTGTTTCTGTTCTTCTGGACAGGAAAGATTTAATCCAAAGGAGCGCTGTGTTGCAGATCCCTATGTCTTAAAGTCTCTTGACTAGGGTGTTATGGTTGACTGTCGAATGCTGCACAGAATCCAGTAGTATCGGTGCTGAGTTCGTTTTGGAATCTGGATTGGTCTTCAGGTCATCCCATATAGAGAGTAGTGCCGTCTCCGTTCCTCTCACGGGTCTGAAGTCTACTTGTCCCTGATCCAATAGCTGGTTGTTTTCGACCTGTTCTAGTATTTGTTGATAAACATAGGTCTTGGTTAGTTTTCCTGGGTATGGAATGTTTGAAATAGGTCTGTAGTTTGACAGGTCTTCCAAATCGCTCATGGTATCTTTGAGGAGCGGTTTGATGTTGGCTGATTTGAGGCTCGGGGTACTCTTCCTGTTGAAAGTTACAGATTGAAGAGGTTTAGGTAGTATTCTGATGGTGTTCCCTGAGCAAGGATCGATTTGTATATGTCTGGTGGACAGGGGTCAGCTGGGAAGCCTGCCTTGTTGCTATTGGTCACCAGACTGATTCATTTTTCTCTTGAAATTTGGGGAAAGCGTTTCAGCCTTGTCTGTGGGCCGGAGGTTGGCTGGTTGAGATGAACAGTTGGGTGGGTTGGTCTACTTTGTATGATCCATTGTATGTTGGTGATTTTACTCTTTAAGTGATCTGCGAGATCGACGCATAGTTTTTGCAACGGGACCGGTGTGTTACTGCACCCGGGCGGATTTCTCATCTTGTTTATGATGTTGAATAATTCTTTCTGAGTGATGTTGACTTTCGTGATCCGTTTGTTGTAGTATTTCATTTTTGCATAATAATGTAATTGTGCATCGCTTTTAGCCAACCATATTCTTTATGGTAACATAGTGAATTATTTAGTGCTCCTTTTGTTTTATAAGTCCAAACACTAATTCACACTCTAACACTATCTTGGGTGTTGGCTGATGGTCCATTTTGTATGGGATCATTTACCCCATCGTGACAACAACCCAAACATTTATTAGACTTATTTTACCCCCTAACTAGAACAAAAAACGATCAAAAACTCTAAGATTATCAAACAAAATGTGGTGTAACCCTCACATTAGCCTCGCCTAATGGTATTTTACATGCATGGGATCTTGTACTCTCTCAGATCTATAGGAAATTGTGCTCCGAAGTGTCCAGGAGAAGGAAGATATTGAAAAAGAACATTAACATAACTGGTCCAGTTTATTCATATGTCACCATGGTTCTTCAATACAAAAAGTAGATAAGAAACATTACATACCTGTAATCGTCTTTCTAACAGTTGTATCTCCTTAGATTCACATGCTTTGCAAAGGCCGACATCTAGTGGTTGGGGAAGAGTATTACAAGATTTGTTTTCGATTCCGAAAAGGGATATCGAGGGGGCGTGTTTGTAATGTTATCCCTATCGTGACGTGTACCATGATCCTACTCAACCTGCAGTTCTTGGAGGATTGTAAAGATTTTTCAAGCCCTGCAAGATACCTTCAACCCCCTATTACGTAATGATATCATTATTAACAGCTGACAAAACAATGTTCAGACTAGAGGTCTTACGTAGGAGTGTTAATATATAAAAACCTTAGAAAGCACAACTTATTGTGTCAAATGTACAACAGGGTGTTGTCCTGTCCTGGTCATCAGTTATTTTAGCTGGTAGTGCAACAGGCCTATCTTTTGATTTGTTTAGGTGATGAGGGAATTATGTGGCCTGCCAATCAATCCAGAAGCAGTATAAGGTAGAAATAAAGATACATTATTGTGAAATTAACTTTGAGAATCAGGATTTGTTGTCTTATTTTTAGAACATTGTAGTTCTCTGGTAAGAGGGAGAGTTCCAGTAATTTTTAAATCAGGGTTTTACACCTGGAACCAATCACAAATGCCAATTGACTGAAACCTTGTATGACACTGAACCTGAAAGCAGGTTTTAACGATGTCACCCCATTCACTGGAATTCCCAATACCCCATTAGGACCACTTTCTCAGTGCTCTCAAAGAGACAGACCGCAGCATCATAAGAAACAGGCTCAGACGCCCTGAATGTACCACAAATTAGCCTAATAAAGCACCAGTGAGACCAATTATTTACTTTGGTTAAAGCTTTTACCATTTTCCTCAATGATAACATCATCTTCCAAGCATCATCCGGGATAGTGAGTCAAATACCTACATCTTTCTCCATATGAAAATAGGCTCAAATAGAGAAAGAACAGCATTAATGTGGCTTTTCAAAGTTGTCATACAATCCTTTTCTCTTCTTCATAAACACTTAGCTTTTCTTTTTACTTACTACGGTGTTTCTTTGCAGGTTTTGATGTTTGTGCAATTATAATAGTACTCAGCTCAGAATCCTCCTTCATATCTGATGACGGTTCTATAATAAACAGTTTAGAATATTGTCAATAGTTTCATCATATGGCATTGCATAAGGTAGAGATGAGGAACTGTTCAACATTTATTTCACCTTTTTATTTATGTGGTTAATAAGGTTAGTTCTTCAACCAAAAGTTCCATACAGTAAACAGACATTGGAGGCATTCCCTTTTCAGGATGTCTTTACATAGTAACAGTAAGAAGATAGGTAGAGAAGAGCTGGGTAATGCAGGCATAGAGCAGGGAAACATCATAAAGATGACATCTGATGACAGAGTCACAACCATATATATAATGTGCATTTCGGTCTTAGGCCAGTGGTTAAATCAATACATATATACAGTTGTTTAGCATCAGGTTAGAGCGGACAGAGACTTTAGGGTAGAGTGTATAAGGTGGGGGCAGAGCATGTCTCTTCATTGGCTAGCAGGCAAAGTTTGTGCTGGGTCTTAAATATTTCCATGGACTGATTTGCTTTGATGCCGGGGAGAGAGCATTCCAGTGGTAAGGGGCCAGTAGAGACAAGAAGCAGAATCGGGAGGGCACACGGAGAGCGTGGGACAGAGAGGATTTTTGTAGTGAATTTGCACAGAGAGACAATTTGCATTGTGATGGTTGCAGTGGGTGGGGATGGCAAAGTTGAGTATATTGTTGAGGAACTCAAAATGTAGAGGGGAGATCCAAAAATAAGTAGGAGCAGTTGTCTAGTTTACTGGCAACCAAGATGGAGTTTTTGCAGAAGTGGGTGTGGTGCATACATCTTCCTGATACTTAGTGGCAGTAGCAGTGATGAAGTGATGAAGTGAGCCGCATGTGATGTGTAATTCTATACCAATATGCATGCCTCCATACTTGTACAATATCATAAAGCCCAGAAAATCACAGGAATATTATCAATACAATGCAAAGGCGGATAATACTACTATAATTAAGGAAAAAACTATTAATAAAGTATCAGGAAGTACCTGACCTGATGTTTCACTAATACAATTAGAAGATATGAATCAAGTTAGCCAAAAGTCATCTGATATGTTTACAGAATGGTTGGTTAAGTGATGTAGGTACATCACACATATTGACATCAGTTGGGTGGCCTCATTGGAGTTGCACGGCAGTGTGCATTCCCAAGCCCTACTGGAGGAGAAAGACCCCGGAATGGGGGTTTGGACTTGAGGTGTGGCTCCCTGGCTTCCGTTGGGGGCATGTGCCTGCCTTATCTGGCAAATATTTGAGGAGGCTGCAGATGGTTGGAGCTGGCTACAAGGGTGTGGACCAGGGTGTGGACGGCCTCTGCTTTTTGCACGTGGAGCCCCCTTGGCATGAGGTGCCCTGGAAGGGACTTTGTAGAGGTGGTGTTCACATGGTCGCGGGCTGGGCAGGTGGTTTGACAAGGTGAGCCGGTGTGCCCTCAGGGGGTGTGTGCCCACGTGGTGCTGGGAGCAGTGTAGATACTTTTCTTCAGCGTTGGTCAAGATGAACAGCCCAGGCGGGTTGTGGCACCATCGGGGACTGACTGCCTTTCCACAAGGTAGTCGCCTGCTTGTTCCAGGGAGGGGGTGAGTGCCTTTCTTTGGCAGAGGTCCCACATCCTCTTTCAGTGCTTCTTCACAGTGGGGTACTGGGGAACGCTGTGCTTAAATACAGTTCATTGCGCTCTTACCCAGTGGAACCACATAATTGTGTGATTTAGTGGGGCCTTCTCAGCCTTGGCACACAGGAGCTGAGTTGGGGTGCGCCGTCCTGGGAGTTTTTGGCGTAGCCTGGGAGTTGGACCCATCCTGGATTTTGTGTGTGCTGTCGACTGGTCCCTGGGCCTCTTCGTTTCTGATTCACAGGCAGCATCCCTGGACAGAAGTCACTGGGGTTATCGTTCTCACCCGCTTCCACCCTGATGGACTGGAAAACATCCCTCCAGAGGTTTCATTTTGCTAGTCTTTATCAACCCTAGTAGAGCAAGGCACAGAGCATCTGATCATGGAAGAGGGGCCGTTGATGCAGCTGCTACAAAGAAGGACATAGCAGCTTTGTTGGAAGAAACACAGGGGATCCGTCCCGACATAGGAGTCAGACTTGACAATTTGGATAAACGGGTTGTTAAAATCGACAATAGAACACTCACACTCCAAAGGAATCAAACCTCCCTTAATACAGTGGAACTTTAAGTCATTATGAGACTCGGAGAACTTGAACGGAGGGAATCTAAGATGATGCTTGAGATGGACGATTTTGAAAATCTTGAGAGGAGAAATAACCTTCTTTTTTTGGGATCCAGGAGAAAGAGGGGGAAACTGAAAGAGACATTGGCCCTCATTACGACCCTGGCGGAAATCGAAAAACGATGGCGGAAATGCAATACCGCCATCGAATAGCGCTCGGTGCGATTATGACCCGTCACCGTAAAGTACGATGCCATTAGCGACACCGTAGTGAACGCCAACGCTAACTGCACCAAGTACGCGCACACGCGCCATGCGAAACCGTAATTACCACCATGGCGCAACGGTACGCGAATTCTGACCCTAGCGGACATTTACCTAACGCCATCAAGCATGGCGGAAAGTACCATTCCGCCATGGTGAGAAGAACGGCAACGCGAACCAACCGTAAATGGCCCTACTGAGTGCCTGTACACCACTCCCTGGCCACATTGCACAACTCCTCGTAGGTGCAATGAAGTCACACAATGCAACCAGTGAAATGTACACGTCACCCATGCATGCCAACGAACAAATGAATGTAGGGGCTCCAAGTGCCTTGTGAGTGGCCATCCATATTTGCCATGTCACCATTGCCGTACTGATGCAGCACAGGCACGTGAAGGGTCAAGTACAGCAATATGAACTGAAATATGAGACAAAACAACAACAGGCCCCATCGCTTGACACCAGTGTAAGGCAACATTCAAAGCAGTAACCTGAGGGAGACTGCACCAGCCCTGTACTCTTGCCAGTAAACAAACCAACCATCAGCATAAGCATGTACCACACAAGTTGGCAGAGTGACTGAGCAGCCAGGCCCATCTCAAGAGGGGCCAATGGGAGCTGCAGGGCACAGATGGCACGAATACAGAAGCTATTCCAATGGACATGACCTCAGTCTCCCTCCAAGAAACGCACGCAAACACAGGCACCTGTGACCAGCCATATTCTGATAATCACATCATTCCACCAATCCACCTGGCTGACCGGCATCTGTTACACAAAAGCTAATCCCCCGCCCCTGAGCATGACATCATTAAAACAGTCATAATGGCAGCCCCTATCCCTGACCTCACTGGGCTTCGTAGGCAAACGCGCCCAGTACAGTACCACGCAACTATAACCAGAAGCCGGAACCCAATGCAGATCTACTCACAATACATCGCTCCACAAATAGGAATATGCTACATTACTTGCAAAGAATAACGCTACACGGTTAATATCATAATAGAAATTTAATGCACTACAAAATCACCAAGCCCATACAGCCATTAGGTCATGAACTCCAAAATACATTCCAGTATTGTGGGCTGCATCCGCAATAAATGACCAGCTTCTGCTTGTGTGACGCCCTGTTCCTTCATGGTACACAGGGGCTACATACACGTTCAAAAAGGCAACATGGAAGCGCCTAGAACCGCAGGGCCGTCCCATTAGGTAGGCACTAGTCCAGCTGAAAGGTCGATATGTTGCTCATAGCCACTAGTACTGCGTAAGGGCATGTGGCCCATTGGCGATCGTCCCATAAGATCGTAATGGTGCTCCACTGATTAACACGAAGCAGCAGGTGTCGGGAGTAAAAGCCATCTGCAGGAGTGGCATACAGATGGCAGCGGCAAAAGGGGAGGAGATACCTGTCACCCAAATGAAATGAAAAAGAATGGTATGGGCATCAGAACTTAATTTGAATTACTCACTTCAATGATCACACTAAATCTACAGCCATATGCATGTTAGCCCACTCAAAAGGATTATTCCCACCCAAAAATCACTTGTGAATCATAACTATATAAATCGAGGTGAATACACTATTACAAACGAGTGTTTGTGTGCATGCGTCTGTTAAAACAGAATCCATTAGATGGGATTAGTAACGTGCATAGACACAAGTGTTTGAAGGCGCGTCGAGACAGGGAGGGTTCAACAAGGGCAGATAGACGATGGTCCCACTATGGCAGCTCTGCATCACATAGCGCAGGGGAAGTGGATAGATTCCAAAAAGCCATGTACATGGTAAACTCTCAATTAAATCATCTGTCCATGCATCCATACATCATACCCTCATCCCGGTATGAAAACGCCTGATTATTTACTCACATAACATGTGAAATTTCCATTGAGTCTGTGCGTAATGCAGTCTGCAAAATCCACTGTGCTCCAGCCCGGAATTCTAGTGTTGTGAAGTAACATGTATTTGGGAACGTCCTGCCTTATCGTCCACTACGCTATTGCGCATCCCATACTATTCATATCAATCATTGCATTCTCGCCATGGCCCCTGTCCGAAGGACATTAAACAATAGAACTTTATATCTGCAGTCAGACCTGTGGGCGTCTCCTCGCCGCTAGCTGAAAACCGAAAGCGCTGTCCTTCGAATTCCACATTTGCAACATCACGTCGAAAAGGCATCTGTGACCGCTTGAAATCACAAATTCATCCATGTAGTGCGGCAGTGTGTGAAAATGGCAACTGGCTTCACTCACAAATGGGACGCCCCGCCCGTCGGTGAACCTCGGTACAGTGCTGCATGAGGGTCCAGCGTTAATCGAGTACTACATTCCACTGACCCTTCACAAGTTTGTTCGCGACTGTAAAGATAGTATGTGAAACAATGGGACCATTGCAGTATGAACATATGAACCAATATTCCACTGCCATCGGGATTAAATACATGATTGTAATAGCAAGATGCCATGCAACGAATTGCAGCGTTGTGTGCGGGACATGCTCGCCCAAAGGGGATTGCAGCTTGCACAGGTGGAATGAATCACCACAGGTGGAGGCTATACAGCCTGAAAACACATAAATTGCACACCCAACCCCCTCCCACAACCACACCCACTCCAAAATGCTACCGGCAGGACTAGCGATGTTGGCCCTGGGGGACCTGATAGCACTGCAAGTACTCCAACTTCAAGAAGAAGACGAACACCAACTACTACAACAACCGGCCGCACAGAGGAGACGGAGGAGGAGGAGGAGGGCAAGGCAGGGCCAGCAAGGCCCACCAGCACAGCCGCTACCACCACGCAGGCAGCCCGCAATCCGACGCCTCCGAGCTCATCCGTTCAACCTCACTGATGAGCAGATCCACACCCTCTACCGTTTCGACCGGGACACCATAACCGCCATTGTGGACATGACACACGCTGACCTTGCCAGCATGATAGATAGCCCAACCGCCATCCCACCCCTACTGAAGGTGGTGTCTGTACTACACTTCCTGGCCACAGGCACCTACCAGCACACAGTCGGACAGTTGCATGGCATTTCACAGCCACTGTTGTCACGGACACTATCGCACGTGCTCGATGCCCTCCTGAAGCACGCAGACGACTACATCTCTCTACCACGCTCGGAGCAGGAAATTACGAACACGAAAGTGGGATTCCATGCACTTACCGGCATACCGGGTTGCATTGGTGCCATCGACTGCACCCATGTGGAATTGGTTGTGCCACATGCCATGGAGGCCCAGTACCGCAACCGAAAACAATATCATTCTCTTAATGTACAAATGGTGTGTGACTCCAACAGGATCATTACACATTGTTGTGCCCGATTTCCTGGATCAACCCATGATTCTATGGTCTTGAGGAACTCTACAATACCACGCTACATGGAGCGACACGCAGGGAACAGATCCTGGCTACTCGGTGAGTCTCATTTCATGCATGATAATGTGGGGTATGTGATGCGGCAATGACCTGGCAGGAAGGGGAGGGGGGATGCGTACGTAGCTATGTCATTCCACAAACATCCTTTATTGTCCACATACAGGTGATGCCGGGTATCCACTGAAGAGATGGCTCCTTACACCACTCCGGAACCCACAGAACCAGCATGAGGAGGACTACAACCATGCCCACTCACGTACCCGTGTAGTCATAGAACAGGCATTCGGCCTACTGAAGACTCGTTTCCGCTGCCTCAGCAGGTCTGGCGGGGCACTCCTGTACCGCCATGAGAAGGTTGCAAAGATGGTCATGGCATGTGTCATGCTACACAACATGTGCGTACGTAGAAATGTGCCCATGCCCCCTGACGCAGGACTGCAAGCACCTGAAGATGGTCATGATGAGGGTGGGGATGTGGCAGCACCTCAAGGAGTCCGCGAGGCACAGGAGGGCCGTGAAATTCGTCAGATTCTCATAGATTCATGCTTCTAGCACTCACGCCTGGTGGCTGATACATGGACACGGGACTTGTGGCACTGTGTGTGTCTGGAACATGCACAATATGGACTATACGCCTATAAAGGCCTCGTACACAAAGATCAATGACCACACATCTCATTGGATGATTGTGAAATGTTTATAGCATATGTGAAATTATGTTACACACCCCATCGACCCGCCACCCAAGAAAGCCCAACACACCCCCTCCACCCTCCTACCTCCCCCCGAACACCAGTGTCCAAAGATGCTCATTGTCAGTGGGCAGACGCTATTGCAAGCCCCCTCTCCGGGTATCAGGGGCACCCCTGCCTGTGGAGCGCAGGTTCCTCCCAGATCTACGTTGGGGGCTGCCCTGGACGGAACTTGCAACGGATGATGTCTCTGCCTGCTCACGTCCATGCATGTCCCTAAGGGTTTGTGAGAGCTCAGTGAGCACACGGCGCACAGTGGCAAGTTCAGCACATACGTCTTTGGACGTCGCATGCAGTTCCCCCCTCAGGCTCTCGGTGCTTCTCTCCATTTGTACCCTCAGGCTCTCGGTGCTTCTCTCCATTTGTGCCCTTAGTGTCTCTGTGCTTCTCTCCATTTCTGACCTAAGTGTCTCAGTTGATGTTTCTATGGCTGCCTTAGTACCCCCACATTCATCAGCATGCTCCTTGAGGAGCGTGGCCAGTTGCTGCTGTTGCACGATCACCTGGTCGAGGGACTGTTGCCTCTGCTGGGCCATGGCCATTTGCGGTGGTGTCACAGAGGGTCTGATCACCTCATGTTGCCTTGCCACAGGGCTTGTGGGGGATGGCCAGTCGTCGTCTTGTGGGTGCCCCTGCGTGGTATCCTCATGGTGTACGGGATGAAACAAACAGGGGGATTGAGACAGGTCATGGATGGATCCTACATCGACAGCACCGTTTTCTGTGTCGGAGCATGCTGCCATTAATGCAGTGTCACCTATGGTGCTGCTGCCACCAGAAGCAGTGCCTTCTGTGGCATCCATTGGGGGGACCTGTGGTGCTGCTGTTGTGGGCATGCTGGCTGCTGGGGTGCCTGTTGAAGTCCCCTCCTGTGTGCTGCCACTTGATTTGTGCTGCTGCCGTGTCTTGATCCGTGCAGCTGAGGTGGAGGGTCTTTGGCCGTTGGTCTTGGCCCTCTTTGCAGGTGTGCTGGTAGGGGTGTCCTGGAGCTCGTCGTTTGAATCGGACCCTGTGGTGGAGTAAAGGAGGGCGAGCGTTATTATGGGTCTGTCATTGGAATGGCAATGTATCACATGCATTGGGGTGGTACCTGAGGGTGAGGGTGATTTGGGTCAGGGCCTTGGAGGTGGTTTCATTTTTGTGTGGATTGAGGATGCAGTTGTTTTGCAGCCTGCAGTTAGGGTGTGCATGCTGCACGTGTAGAGGGTGTTTTTAGGATTTTTAATTATTTATGTATTTAATGTGAGTTTTAAAGTGCGCTATCAGGCCAATGTATGTGGACGTTCTCCTGGACATGTGTTTCTGTTGCACTATGTGGACACATGGTACTTCACATGATTGGACATTGTGGATTTAGCATTGTTTTATTTGGCCCACCTACCTGATTCTTCGGATGTCTGCACTCCTTTCTCCATCCCTCCGACTCCCTCTATACTCTCCATTCCAATGGTGGAGGCACAGATTTCTTCCCAGGGGGTCAACTTGATGGGTGATTCCGATCCTCCCCCGGTAGCTGTGGCAATGTTACGGTTGGCAGATAGTATGCTGCGTACGCGTATCCGCAAGTCGTCCCATCGCTTTCTGCATTGCTGTGGGTTGCGGGGTGCGGTCCCCACCGCACTTACCCGCTGTGCCACCAGGGCCCATATGGCCTTCTTGTTCGCAAGTGCCGTCCTGGTCATTTGCGTCGAGAAGACGACGGCAGCATTCTCCTGGAGGGTCTCTGTGAGCACGGTGAGTTCCTCATGGGAGAAGTGGACCTGCCGCTTGCGGTCGCACGCTTTTTTCGCAACTTTTCCCATTTTTATTGTTTTGACTAGGGTGGCTAACGGGTTGGGATGTGTCTCAGGGTAGGATTTTTGGTGGTTGTGTTGGGATTCTGATTTTATAGGTGTACGGCGTGCTGTTTCCCGTTCCGGGCCCATGTTTTTACTTCCGTTTCCGTATATTTACGGTCACCGTATTTTGCGATTACCGCTCATTACGGTGACCGCTATGATGGGTGGCGGAATTGCACCTAGGGCGCCGTACGACGGCGGTGAGGGGCGTTTTGGGGACATTTCCGCCATCGTGGACATTGCACTTCCGCCATGGCGTAGTGCTCGTGCCCGATGGGTCAGAATTAGCCGCATTTTACTCCGTCGTGCAATGGCGGAAACGCTATTTACGCTATGGCGGTCCGGTCAGTTACTTTCCGCCAGGGTCGTAATGAGGGCCATTAAAAGGATCACCCATGAGGTGGGTAAACTTCAGTTTGGGGCGGCATGATTGCGGAACCCACAATTGACAGGGCTCATTGCGCTGGGGATCTGGGAAGGGGGGGATATGTGAGAAAGCCAGGAATGAGGGTCCGGTTCTTCTCGGCTCCTCCGATATAACTGTTTTACAGGTCCTTTCAGCCTTCACTTTAGCGAGGAGAAGAACGTTAGCACCCTTCACTCAATGGGAAGGGAGTGAGGTATTGTTGGAGGTTTCCCTTTTCTATCTGTTTTGAATATGAGGGCCATAAATATAAGATGGTCACGGAGGATGATATCCAGAGGGTCATGGGTGAATTTATGGGTCCGCCAGATGTGCAGGAACAGGGTGATGAGGGTTCTACTACCAGTGATGGGTTTCAGAGGGTGGAGTGAGGCAGGAGACACTGCATCCAAGGATCGAGGAAGTTCAAAAAATGAACACTCCACCTCAAAGGGAGTTCCCTGACATTTGGGTTGCGGACAAGATACACCTTCACATGGTGCCCTATGTTTTGGACTTGTTGGGTCAGTTTTTGTATTCATTAAGGAAATTGTGGAACTGGGGCGCAGGGGTGGGGGGTTTTGGTACATGAGATGAGTGCATGCATAGTCGTGCTAACCGTGGCCAGGTGCTGGGGTGTAGGTTATGCATTGTTTGGCTGTGCAGGGGGGTTCTTATAAGAGTGTGAAGCATGGATATTTCCTGGTGGTCCAGTTCTCGACCAGTGATGTTAACTGGATGGGGCTGGATGCCACTGGGGTGGGGGGGGTGGGGGAGGTAGGAGTTTAGGGGTTTAATGCGGATAGAGGGGCCCTGGTATAGGGAAGCTGTTTCGGGAGACTCCTGTTACCTGGGGCTTTGCTTTTGTTGGAGGTGCGTTACTTTGTGGACACGATTCCCTGGTTATATGGCAATGATGGATGTGATTAAATGGGGAGGGAAGACTGCCTGCGGGTTTGTACATTGAATGTGAATGGGCTCAATTCATCCACTAAATGAGCATTGGTGTCTAGAGAGTTTCAGCGGGTGGGAATGGATGTCATCTTTTTACAGGAAACAAGGTTCTTGCAAGGGGAGGAAAGGAGGTATCCATGTGGCCTTATTGGTCAGGTATATTGGACATTGAGTGACTAAGAAGGCTGGGGTGGGGATCCTTTCCCACAAGAGACTGAGGATGGAAGAGGTCTCAGGCCTCGTTCAGGGAGTGCTTTTACATTTGCAACGATATATGGCCCTAACCAAGGTCAATTGTGAAGGTGTTGAGGGAAGGCAAGGGGCATCTGACAGTGGGGGGTGATATGAACATGTGGGCTGATCCAACGCTGGATAGGTGGGTTCCGGGAGTGGATGGTGGTAGGGCTCCCCTAGGCGGTTCGGAAAGTTTGTTGGTCTATCTGCACTCTTATGGGTGGCATTTTTTTAAATTATCAGAATAGGCGTTTCAGGGAATTATGGGACAGTGCACTTGGTTGTGAGATACTTTCGGTTAGTTGGTCGGATCACAATGTGGTGTTGCTGGCTTATCATGATTGGGTTTGAGTGCTCGACACTCATTGTGGCAATGTAAGGAATCCCATTGGAAGGACCCAGTGTTTCAGGAGGAATTTGAGGGTACAATTAGGGAGTATTTTCTTCTTAATGATATGGGCGAGGTGGATATATCTACTGTTTGGGATGCGCCAAAGCAACACGCAGGGGTCTGCTGATTAGGGAGGGGGCCCGAAGAAAAGGGAGAGGACCTGACTAGAAAATAGGTTACGCACTGTGAGAAACCAAAGGGCATCTCACCTACTAGAATCTCTCTCTCAGGTGGCCAGGGCACAGCCATCGCCTTTGGATCCACCTGGGTGAGGGGTCTTTGGGGAGAAGGGGTGAGACAACCGATGGTGAGATGCAGTATTCCCCCCCTTTCCCGTACCTATGACCCATCCTATTTTATAGGATTCACCAATGTTCCAACTCCCCCTACACCTCTTCTGCACAAACAGTGGGCCGAGGAAGAGGGTGACTGAGACTAGAGGCTAACCCCTACACATCTCATTGGACATTTCCCGCTAATCAGGTCAGGCAAAGTCAGGCACTTGACTTTAACCACATACATCTGATAGCTATTAGCTCTCCACACACATATAAAAGGCAGAACGTAGAGACACACTCTGAGCAAAGTGGAACATGAGAAGGAGCCGAACTTCCAGGGAGAACCTGCTGGAGCACAGCAGCCGACAGTGGGGCGAGAGAAAAGGGTAGAGAAACCCAGAAGATCCCTGCAAGAGGTTGTTGCCTCCGAAGAGCCGTGAAAGATACGCAAAGAAGGCCAACTCTCAGACAAGAAGACTGCATTGTGTTTCAAGGGCACTGTTAGGGAGAATTCTCTGTTAAGGCTAATTTCCCAAACCTAGTGAGTCCCCGAGCAGCTTTGCTGGATTTTTGGGGTTTATTTTTTTTCTCCTGCTAAGAGTGAGACTCTTTTTCTCCCACTCTTAGACATGATTTGAGATATCCTTTGACTTTGTAATGTGTTTTATGGGCTATGGGCCATAGGGTTTCATGGATTTTTGGTAAGTGTGTTACACAGCACCCTCAGTGCAGTAACACATGGGTGTCATAGTGACCCCCAAACATAGACTCCATACCCTGGGACTGACTACTGTCTCCCAGGGCATGTAATGTCACCATTGACTTTACTAGTCTTAAATTGGGAACATAACCAGTACAAACCATCATATTGTGGAAGTACTGGTAGGGGTAATTAGATTGCCCCTGGGTCTGTTTTTCGAGGGGGCACTGAGCAGTCCCCCCTCGTCGAGTTTCTGGCTGGTGGCAGTGGTTACCACGTGAAATATTCCACCGGAATATTTCCTATGGGATTTTTCCATTCATTTTAAACGCACCACTTTTTTGGTGCAATGTTAAAGATACCGCCGGGTTATTTATTTAATATTTATTCCCCAGTTGGGTCTTTTTGCCAGGTTTTAAAACGGCGTTTGTGTTCGCCTCTGTAACTCCAACTGGTGCCACTCTGTCTGGGTCTACAGGATGTGTGGGAGGGGGGTTTAGGCACCCTGGACTGAGTTGCCTCGGCAATTCAAGTCACACTCTTGTGTGATTGGCCCAGTGGTGAGCCGTCCGGCTCACCACTTAGCATGTTTGAGTGACAGCTAGGACTGATGAATGGGCGTTTTCTGCATAAAAGCAGGGCTTTGGGGACTGGAACTTCAGTAGTCGCCACAGGACCAAAGAATCCGAAGAGGGAGAAGCTGAGCCGACCTGCAACGACGACACCACCGGTGGAGCCCTGCTGAACCGTCTCACCACTTCCCAACGACAGAGAAGATCTCAACCCCGGAGAGTCTTCTTCCTCTGAACTGGTGGGGATAACCAGTTCGCCCTCTTTTCGCCTTCCTGGATTGTCTCGTGGTCGAATCGCCCGTGCCAAGCACCCCGGCGGCCGGATAGCCACGCTTCACCACTACCGCAAATAAAAGGGTAGTACCTTTTAACCGGGAAACTCCACGGCTGGTTTCTTCCCTGGCAGTGCAACGACCTCCAGCTTTCCTCCACGTCGAGATCTCCTCTTCCCCTGGACGAAACACTGACTTGCACCCGCTGCCAGGAACAACTGCCCCCGCTGGAGCTTTCTCACCATTTCAGGTACTTTGTCCCGCCTGGTCTCCCTTGAAACAGACTGTTCAAGGTGTCCCGTAAATCCTTGACTTTCTATCCTGGGGTGACTTGGGACCTGCTAACTAACTTTTCCTGAACTGATCCAACCCTTTTTGAACTATCTGCAAAGACTTTTTAAAGTACTATTCAACTGTGTGATCTTGGACACATTCCGCCTTACTTTCTCCAAGAGTGGGCCTGGCCTATGACTTTCTTGCTCCTCAGTAGACTCTGCCTTTTCTGACTTGCTCTGGCTCTTTAAAAAGTGTTGGTGTTGTGTGCTTTCCTAATACTGCTTTTTTTGCCCTCCCGTTTTAACTAACTTATTGGGGTGCCATCTTAGGTGAAGCGCTCCCCTCTGTCTGCAAATAAGTGGTGTTTTAACTAAGACTTGTTCAATAAGTAATCAGGGATGAATATAGATTGACAGTGACTGTTTTTGAACTTGCTTGCCATATTAGTGTTAGTGTATTTTACAAGTGTGTTTTTAAATAAATTATTATATACTTTTATACCCAAGCTCTGGTCAGTGTTTGCTTGTGCTACTGTATCTCTGTACCTATTTTGTATACTCTATATACTGTCTAACTCTTCTTGAGAGAAGTCTGGCTGCTCAGCCACAGCTATCAGGTAAATCTGGGTGGTACAGACTGCTACCAATTGGGTTTACTGCCAACACCTGTAGTCCTAAACCTTTTGCAGTGGTCCCTCAGGAAACTGCACAGGTTTCTGCCTAACACGCACCAGCGACCCTCCCGGGTGAACGACAAAGTTGTGGCGGAGAGGCCAAGCCTGTGGTATTAACCATGACTCGTGAATTAAAACCGCAAAGACAAGAAAATAATGCACACAGCTGGTGAGCTGGTGAGCGGCACGAAAGGCTGGTGTGTATTTAAGAAAGATTGAAGTTGCAATAGTATATCTCATAATTGAAGGCTGCACGCGTGTGGGTGAGACGCGAAGGAAGGCAGACCTGTGTTGAACTTTAAATTACTGAAAACTGTGAAGCCAAATACAGAGTAGCGGAGTGGTCCGGAGAAAAGAAGTGCCCACTCAAAAGTCTGAGCGAAAGGTTAAAGGTTTCATTATAAAGCAGCAAAGTGAATGAAATCTAATGGTCAAGATTAACATCGGCAAAAAGGGGAAGTGAAAAGGTGAATGTTGAACCTTTGTGCTTATGATATTGAACTACCCAGTCCAAGAGACACTTTGGCAAATAACACAGGGCAAATAACACAAGAGTCTCAGCTGAAGGGAAAGCCGAAATGGTCCTGTAGAGGTCTATAGTAAATGCCTTGCAGACTCGAAAGTCTTCGACATCAGGAAAAGGTCTGAGCCCAACTGTGGGAGACCGGAAGTGTGACAAGTTTGGGGAAGGGAATCCCTAACAATTGTGAATTAAACTTGGGGAAGGGACCCCCTGCAAGTGCTATGATTGAGAGGTCCGAGCCCAATGAAGGGAGACCTATGTGCACTTTATGTTGAACTGTGAACTTTTTATTGAACTGCGAAAGAACTTTTTAAAGCTGGAATTAGAGACTTTAACGTGGAAGGCTAGGCTGGCCTCGATCCACGTTTTGAACTGGCTTTGTTTTGAGATACTTAGCTAGAGTGTGTTATCCTGTCTACAGGGGCCTCCTTACTCCGTGCTGTCCAACGTGGGGAGGAGAGCTGACTCGGTCATTTTGATCCTTTTTGTTGTAATACTGACTTTTCTTTGCATACATATTTCCCTTAACACACATTTGTATAAGAGATAGGACAGGCATAAGGTTGTGTTAGCACAGGCCGTTTTGATTTGACAGAGACAGCACTAGGACTGTGTTTTCTTTATTTTGACGGTGTAGACTACTCCCATCCTAGCTATGGGGCAAAGTAGGAGTATTTCCAAAACCCACAAATCTAATAAAGGTTTGGAAATTGTATTTTTTGTGTCAGTGGGGGTCATTCCGAGGTTGGAGGTAAGGGATTACCGGCACCGGTAAGGGTGCCGATGCCGGTAATCCCTTACCTCCGTATTCCGAGATCCCTTTGCGGGTCCTTCCTTATCTCCTGCTTTTAGCAGGAGTTAAGTACGGAACCCGCAAAGGTACTTCGGAGGAAATTACGGTACCGTAATTTACGGTGCCGTAATTACCTCCTTCCCCATGGGGCAGAAATGGGAATGGGGAAGGGCAAAAGGTGAATGGGAAATTACCGGTCCCTCCAACCCTGGAATGGACCGGTAATTACTCCATTCACCATGCCGGATTTGGGTCGGTTTCGGAGGCAACCTTGGAGCTAATTACTCCATGGTTAGCTCCAAACCCGGAATGAGGCCCAGTGTCATACTTTTCTTTTTTTTTAAACTGTTTTAATTACATTTTATAAACATGTCCAAAACAATACACACAGAGCAACAGGCTATCATACAATATGCATCATATACTTAAACACATATATTCTACAATTCTTACCTCTACTACTACTACGTAACCCACTCGCCCCAGCCTACCTATGGACCAGTCACTCTATTATTGCCTTGCATCTACCTCCTCCCTTTGCAGCGCGCTCCCATTCTCCTTATCGCATGCAAACAGTGTTACTGTTATCGCTATCCATCTCTGTATGTCCAAACCCATCTCTGCAGATTGAGCTTTGAGTGCCTTCTCCCACACCCCTGTTTCTGCTCTGCACCATTTTTCAAAGTCTTTACACCTTCTGATCACGCTCGGTTCTCTCGTATCTTTCCACCCCATGGCTATGTTGCACTTGGTCATTATATATATCAGGTCTTTGAGTTTATTCAGTGGTTTATCTTTCACATTTTTCTTATACCATCCCAGCATGCAGTCCTCCGGCGTCTGGACATCCAAGCCAATTCCCCCTTGGGCCACCTTATCTGCTACCTTCTTCCAGAACCCCTGTATCACCGGGCACTCCCCGAACATATGCGTGAGCCCAGCCCCCTCTGCCATGCATTTGGGACACACTTGCCTCCCTGCCCCTTTAAAGGTGGAGATAACAGCCGGTGTGAGGTATGCTCTCTGTACTATATACAAATGTATGAGCTGAAATCTAGCATTCCTGGATACCTTTTTGTGATACAATTTTATCTTCCCCCATTCTTTCTCTTCAAATGTCTTCCCCAATTCTAGCTCCCATGTACTCTTACATTTTAGTTCTACTCATGAGGTGTAACCTATCAAGATCTCAAAGATTCTGGAGACGGTGTGTCCGCCCTCCACCACTGTGAGCAACATTTCAATATCCTCATTCCCTATGTCCCCTTCCACAACATTTGGCCATCTCTCACACAGCACACCCAGAACTGTGTTGTACAACAGGAACTGCCCCGCTGGTATCCCTGCGCCCTCACACAACTCCTCAAACGTTTTCCACCCACCCTCATTCCGCAGGTCTCCCACCCTGGCCACTCCATTCATCTCCCACTTTGATTCTATCATGGACCTGCCCCCCTGCCCTCCAGGACGGCTACTATTGGTATTTGCGGAGAGAGTGGGCCCGCCATCCCCATGACCCCGCAGGCCCTGTGCCAAACATGGATGCCCAGTTTCACCAGGTAGAAGCTCTCCTGCTGCTCACCGTCAGAGGTCCAGAGGAGGTACCTCAGTTGTGGGCTGCAGCAGTGCCGTCTCTATCGTAGGTTTAATCGGTCATCCATTTCACCACGTGCTGTAGTTGGCACGCCAAGAAATACAGTTCAAAGTTCGGCACCCGCAGCCTGGTTGTACGGCCTTTGCAGCGTGTACAGTGCTACCCTCTTCCGACCTTCCTCCCACAGGAACCCCCTACACAACGTCTCCAGTTCCCAGAAGAACCGCCCCGGGATGTCGTATGGTATATTCCCAAAACAGTGCATGAGATGTGGCAATACCACCATTTTTTACAATGCCGCCCTCCCCATCACTGACAGGGGCAGTTTACTCCAAAACCCCATAGACGCAATAAGCCCAGCCTTGGCACGTACTGTGTTGTCTTCATGCTCTTGCAATGTGTCCCGGTGTATGTTGGTACCCAGGTATCTAAAGGAGGAGCTGCACCAGGGCAGGGAGAGGTCTGGCAAGTCCTCCATTGCACTCTCTGCGGTGGCTACCAGCGGGAACAAACATGATTTCTTCTTATTTATTTTTATAGCTGTGAGTGTGCTGGAGTTGTCCAGCACCTCCAATATATATATAGCAGATTCACCTCGGGGTCCCTCACATATAGCAGCACGTCATCTGCGTACATAGATATCATATGTCTCACCCCAACCATGTCTATTCCCACATCCCCGTATTCCTGCCTCAGGTAGGCCGCCATGGGCTCCGCTGCCAAGATAGATAACATCAGGGATAGTGGGCACCTCTGTCTAGTGCCCCTGTATAGTTGCCATACCACTGAGTACGCGCCTCCCATCTTGACCCCGGCCATTGGTTCTATGTATATCAGGCGCACCCATCTCATAAACAACCGGCCAATCCCCACCTTCTTCATTGTGGCATACAACCAGTCCCAATGCACTGAGTCGAATGCCTTTGTTGCGTCCAGAGAAGCGACTGCGCACTGTGAGGGACGACCCGCTGTTCTATATATCACGTGGTGAAGCCGCCTCAGGTTCTCCAAAATTTTTCTCCCGGGAACGCACCCAGTCTGGTCTGGGTGGATTAACGTGTGATAACCCGTCGGAGTCTATTGGCCAAGATTGCTGTGAGGATCTTGCTATCCTGGTTTAGCAGGGACAGGGGCCTGTAGGATCCTCAGTCCGTACTTACCTTGTCTGGTTTAAGCAGCGGTACAATCAGGGTCTCCCTCCTACTCCCGGGCAGGATGCCGTCCACAAACAACTGGTTACACACCTTGGCCAACAATGGCGCCAATACGTCAACATAGGCTTTGTAAAATTCACCCGGGAGCCCATCCGTCCCTGGTGCCGTCCCCGTAGGCAGGGACCTGATGGTGGCCACTACCTCTTCTGGTGTTATGGGTGCCTCTAATGACTCCGCCTGGGGGCCATCTGGTTTGGGTAGGTGTATCTGAGAAATAACATCCTGTATGTCATCTTCAGTGCCACTCTAGGGGGCTGCATATCATGCCTTGTAATATTCAGAGAATACTTTGTTTATCCCTGCCTGGGTACCCACCTCTACCATATCTGCGCTCTTGATAGAGCAGATTGGAGTCCTGGTGGCCTCACGGCCTGCACAGCCATGCCAGTGTCCTCCCTGGCTTATCACCTAACGCATTACTCCTTTATAAATATTTTGCTTAATAATATTTCCCAAGTCTGTCCCACTGTGCTAGGCCTGTTTATCTCATCCAGGTGTTCCTTACCCGTTAAGGCCTCCCCCTCCCTCCTTTTCAATTCTTATTCTGTCTTCTCTAATTCCCTCATCAAGACCTTCTGTACTCCGATTCCGCTATCATCACCCCTCTGATAACCACTTTGTACGCTTCCCAGACTGTGCCCACCTTTTGCACGCTCGCCCTGTTTACTGAGATATATTTCGACCATGCTTTTTCTGACATGCTCAGCGAACAAGACATCCTGTAATGCTTCGCTCCTCCATGTGGGGGATTGGCGGCCTTGGGGCAAACACCTTCCACCTTGCCACCAATGATGAGTGATCCGATAATATTCAAGTACTCCGATTCAGAGAATTCAAAACTACATTCCTCCCCTGTGAACATATAGTTTATCCTGATATACACTTTATGTGGCACTGAATAATGGGAAAACCGCCTCTGCCCCCTCTGCTTCCCTCTGCTCCCCATGTTCCGCCCTCCACAAGTCATGCAATTTGAAGTGCTCCACTAGCGAGTTACAAGACCTTGGCTGGGGGGGCCGCCGCTTGTGCTTGGCATCAGACCTGTCTATGACTGGGTCCCGCGTACAGTTGAAGTCCCCCACAAATCAGAGTGCCTCTTCTGTATGGGCCCAACCTCACGTACATGGATCTGAAAAACACTGTAGCGTCGTGGTTAGGGGCGTAGGTATTGACAATACAAACCTCACAATTTTCTAATATCCCTTGTCTTCACTATCAACACCTTGAATTATATGTTGGGGGCAATCCAAATAAGGACTCCTCTTGCATATGTCGAATAAGTAGAGCCCACCACCACTCCTCCCCACGCCCTCTCCAGGTTCTTTTGCTTCTGCCCATCCGAGTGTGTTTCCTGTAATAGTGCAATCCCATCTTTGTTTTTCCGAATATACATGCACACCCTCTTGCGTTTCACATAATTGTTGAGACTTCTGACATTCCAAGTCATAATTCTAATCGTGCTGGCCAACATGGCTCATACCTAAGGTGTTAGTGAGGCCACCAGCCTGTGGCCAGTGTAAGGGAGGAAAGGTCCTTTCGACCCCACTGTACATTCTGTATGGAATGAATCTTATGCTCATCCAATCGCGGGAGACATCCCCACGTTCTATCCTCTGAAGACAGAGGACAAGAGCCATTGGATGACTCATAAACAGAGGCGTTGCTAGGGGGTGGCTTAGGGGGCTGTAGCCCCGGGTCTTTTGGTTGTAGCCCCGGATAGAATCTCAGGAGCTACAACTAAAAGGCTAGCTAGCCCCGAGTCCCGACAGTCCCAACATCAGTCTAGCCCCGGATCTTTTCCAGACCTAGCAACACCCCTGCTCATGAAGACTCCCTTTTATACTTCCCAAAACTCCATCTTTTTACTAGGCAGCACAATAATTTCCAAAAGCCATCCCTTCCACTGTCCAGGGCTGTGCACAGCCAGCCCGGCCGCCCCCACCACCTCCTCCTCTGTCTGCATTGCACAAGCTCTTTTCTCACAGAAGCCCAGGTGCAAATTGTTGCAAATAGATAGAGTATTCTTTCTCTTCCTCTGAGCTCACTGCCCTGTGTGTGGCCAGAGCAGAACCATTGCCTGTGTGCCCATCCGTCTCCACAAACCTGTCTATGGCCCGTCGACCCCCACCTTGAGAACACACAGTCCCCCATGATGCAGATACACATCTGACCCCCATTTTATGAACAAGCCAACCACCCATCCCAGGTCTAATCCCCCACCGTTGTATTTCACTAGTAAACCTAACACATGTCGGCTTATATCTTGGGGCATTAAACAGAGCAAAATGCCCAAGGTGGGCATCTGGGCCCGGGCATCAGAGTTTAACGGTCCTTAAGGTTCAAAGAGCACAATCAATCAGATATGGAACAAAATGAACTCCACAGCATCCCCATGACTGTCCACTATTTCTAATTGTTATTTGTTGCATGCCTCAGTTCCTGTTTTGCCAAGATAGATTAGTTATCTATGTTGCATCGTGTGTGTCTGATCTTCACCCCACGGATGAGTGAGCCAGCTGACCCACGTGCTGCTCAACGAACACCCAAGCCTGGAGCCAATCCGATGCAACTATCTCTTATGTATCCATACTGTTTCTGCACATTGAGCCTATGACATTCAAGTATTATGTACCTATATCAAAGCGTTAGCAGTGACGTGATTCAATCTTATAATGTGCTGCTCGCGTAATGTTTGGCAGAGCGCTCCTAGAGCAGCAGAGTTCTCTGCATGCATCTTTTATCTGTTATAAAACTTTGTTCAACTTGTAGTATATCTCCTGGTCTCATTCTCTACTGGGATGTGTCCATTTATTCCAATTTGTTGTGCACTCAATACATGGAAATTGCCGTTATGTACGTACAACTTTACATTACATGTGCATTAGCATTAAAATGTATGTGGCTGCAGTTCTATGTGCATAATTATGAATTTACTTTACCGCACAGTGTATGTGTGTACAGTGTACAGAGCTTTGTGATGTCAATATTCGCATGCTGCTTCAGTGCCATTTCTCCACCACTCCCCATGCATTTCAACTGTGATTGAACTTTGTTTTCTTGCCATTCTTCCCTAGCCCCTGAAAACAAGACACAAAAGGCAAGATGAAAAGGGAACGCATTTCGTGCTGCGAAACAGCACCCCTTATGCTCATTCGTGCAATGCTACATTCCCTGATTTGCCTTCCCTATGCCCTTTCTCAGAATCACCAGTTCTACCCACCCTCATTGTAGTCAAAGTACTAACAGCCAGAGGTGCACGCAGAAGGCAACCGGCACACAAACTTGGACAGGTCACATTTCAATGTTGCAAGTTTTAGCAAAACAGCTCCTGCATTCTCATGCAATCCATTTTAAATCTTTTTTCCTTTGGACACACACAGCAACATTGTGGCGTGGGTCTAGCAACACTCACTAGCAATGTCATTTTTTATAAAAAGGAATCACATGCAAGCAGCGTCTGGTGGGAACGTTTGAAAGACATTTCGCTTGTGTGGCGCCGTTCAAGGACACTATCACGTGCACAACAGAGAGCAAAGCAGTGGGTTAACATATGACGCTACTCAATAACACTCACTACATGGTCCATGAGGCAGCCACTTATGATGACATCCTTCCCGCAAACTCTTGTCCTGTACGCTGCCACTAATAGCACCTATTTACAACTATTCTTATTCCTGTTTCCTCTTATCGACCTGGCACCTTATTGTGCATGCCACACTTACACATTCCAACAGACGGGTGGTGGACCAAGCATATCAAGATTACCATAAGTGATGTGTTTTATGCTGTTGTTATCTGGGCCGACCGATACGGCCCTGTTTGTCCATTTGCGGTTCCGGCCATACGAACCAAACCTGCAAACGTTTTGGATATAAGGCATCACAGAGGCAACAACTGGTACCTTCTTTACCTTGCAAATAAAATGCCTTCTTCCACGTGGGCCACCAAGGACCATGCATTATTTCTTTTTCCACTGTGCTACACAACAACAAAAGGACAGAAGTGCACAGACGGCATTGCACACTGGTTTTTGTTTGCAAAATAAAAGAGCGGTGATAGCAGCCACCTTACACATTCTTGTGATCATTCTGTAGCAAAATAAAGCTCTTGCAACAATTCACAGTGAAGTATGGGAATGTTCTGGAACTGTATGCTCTGTGTCCGCATGTGTGCTTTTGCTTTTGTTTATGTTGTTCCTTTCCGGAGAGAGGTGCTCACAAGACAGAGTGCCCTAGGCTTAGCACGCACGTGATGAAAATACTTGGAGTGCACACCCTGAGCAACGAATCTCCACAACTAAAGTCAGCTATGCCAGTGCCTGTTGCGATGGTGTATCAGGCAAACATGTATAGGTAATGGAAGCGATGCACACATTTGAATTGCACACAATAGGAACACCAACCGCGTTCATTGGCCATCTCAAGAAGTACGCAAAAGAAAGCTAACAGTCAGATGGCCTGCCGTCCTGTATATAGTGGGACTTACTAATGTACATGGTTTTGTTCAGTGCAAATGTATGTGGGTCGCGTAACGCATGTCACGTCGCAATATCTTTCTTCACTCTCAAAGCACAGAGTATTATCACATACCAAACAGAAATGGTGGCTTGACAGTCCCTGAACACCAACAAGTCCAATGACGTACACCATATGCAAGTGCAGGCACAGCACGCCACCTTTGGCGGTGTACCAACTGCAAAATGTTCTCCACACCCATTCCATAATGGTGACCACCCACAGCAGAGATACATACTTCCAAGAGTGCACGCTAGAGTTACATATCAGTATAGGTACGGACCTAAAGAAGGCAACATTCTGAAATCTACTACCAACCAGTGGCTAGGCTGTTAGGTCCAAGGGCCCTAGCCATGAATACAAGGCTGTAGGGGTTTGCCACTCCCAACACAACATAGTACACCAAATGGAAATACCCCAATACCATCTGCAATAGTCTCCCCAACCCCAATGGGCTCTGAAGGTAGTTGCCTGTGCAGGTACCCGACAATGATTTATGTGTGAGAAGCTGCGTATATGGTCCATATGTCAAAAGTGTGGTGGTAAAACAATACTTACATGTCCCAATGTCTTACTACACTACATGAAGAAAGGCTCTGTTGACGGCCACACCATTCCAAAGGGAAATAATTGCATGTCTCACCACTGCTGCTGTAGGAAGGCTATCATGTCCTCCACAATGATTCTACAAACGTGGACACTTACATATTTAAAAGTGTGTGGGATGTAAGAATGTATGGTTATAATAACTTATCCAAATGAGTTAAGGCGAAAGTAATCCACTCTTTATACATAAGTGTGCAATGCACATACCTATAGCACTGTGCTTCCATACATGGCAGCATTGTGCTGCGGGGTTGTGCCCAAGGCCTAGCCTCTTGGGTACATGCAGAGGCCTAAGCCCATGCACCCAAGCGCCTAGTCTTTGGGCACATCCACTACAACGCAATAGAGGCATGCATGGGAACAATTGGCCACGTAGCTTTCCTGACTACAGGTACATATGGGTATAGTAACAAACCCAAACAAGGCAACATTCTCAAACCTACTTCCAGCCAGTGTCCAGACTGTTACCTCCAAGGGCCCTAGCCATGCACACAAGGCTGTAGGGGCTTTGCATGCACAAAACAACATAGTACACCAACTGCAAATCTCCTCATAGTCTCTCCATAGCACTGCCTATCCCCAATGGAGTCGGCCTGCACTCACCAAAGAATGATAGTGGCCTGTGCAGCTACCCGCCAATGAAGTATATGTGAGTAGCTGCGTGAATGGTGCATTTCGCCAAACTGTGATGCTAAAAAATCCTTCCATTGGCAATGTCTTACTACTCTCCCTGAAGCAATGCTGTGCCTGAGCCCTAGCCCCTTGGGTACATGTGGAGGCCTATGGCCTCCACCCATGCACCCAAAAGCCTAGCCCTTGCCCACAACCACTACACGGCAATAGAGGCATGCATGGCAACATTTGGCCATGTATCGTACCCGCCAAACCTACCACTGACACCAACAACCCCTATCCACGGCTACAACACATTGGTGCACACTGAGCTGATGGTCTTTGGGTCCAATCAAGCCAGGGCCAAACTACCATCCAGCTACGAGTCTTTCACAATAAAAGAGTCCCACATCCAAGTAGTGACTAGTGTCGAAACCCTGGGCATGAGACTGGAGGCCTCCCTGAGTTCAGATGCTCAAGCCTCCTATGTCAGCAAAAATTGTTTCTACAACTTGAGAAGACTAAAAGCCATCAGACCTGTACTTAACGAATCAAACTGCGCTACTATAGCCAGAGTGACCATACTTTCCAGATTTGATTACGGCAATGCTATTGGGTGCCAGTAACCAATGCCTGACAAAATGTCAGCATATTCAGAATCATGCTGTGCTTATACTCAAGAATAAGAAAAAATCTGATCATATCAGTGAAGCAAGGAAGGAATTACATTGGCTAAGGGTTGACGACCGTGTAATGTTCAAATCAATGGCACTCACACACAAGTGCTATACGGTAAAGTCCCGGCTTACCTTAAGTCCAAGATTGTAGGCTACATCCCAACCCACTCCCTTAGATCTGAGGCCCAAGGACTCATTGCACATAACCTCCACAGGAAAGCAAATGGTTTGGGCAGAGCCTTTCCAAACCGGTCCACTCTCCACTGGAACAAACTGCCGCTGAGCCTGAGAGCTGAATCCAACCTCCTCAGATTCCGAAAACAATTGAAAACCTATCTAAATGAACTAAGCAACCCTGAGTAGTACCTGCCTCTACCTGTTCTTGGGATGCCAAGTGTCTTGTGGCCTGTATTGTCCAGTCCTTCTACGTTATGTATGTAATCGTCTTCATGTGGCGCCCCGATGCTTGCAGGCTTTCTGCGCCTTATAAATAAATGAATGAATGAATGAATGAATGGGAACCCACAAAGACAACATAAGCACCGACATCCCTAGGCAACAGCATAATACATTGTCAATTTCTTTGCATCATCTGCAATGCAGTCCCCGTACCCAAAGGAGCGTCCATGCAGTCGCCACAGAAGGTGGTCGCCTGAGGAGCTATCTGCAAACTGCTGCATTGCTCACGTACACCCCTCGCACGCCAGCGTCTTCTTTGACCTAAACAACATTATCATATTTTCTGCTTTTCACTCCCACAACCTTTTCATGCCCTTGTTCACCCACCCGATCCTGCAAACCATGTTTTGCAACCCCTTCCGGAGCTGCAAAATTGCTGCATTGCTCGCGTACACCACTCGCACACCACTGTGTTCTTCGATCTAAACAAATACATCATATTTTCCGCTTTTCACTCCCCCAAGCTTTTCATCCCCTCTTTCACCCTGCTGATCCTGCTAATCATGTTTTGCAACCCCTTACAGCGCAGCACTATCCTCGGATACACCATGGCGGCGTTTCCCAAAAACCTTGACACACAACACGCTTCCCTCCAGCCAACCACCGGCCGTGTCGAAAGTTCATCAACAGCAGGGCGTACTGCAAGCCAATGAGCCTTCTGTCCACGGAGCGAACAGGGAAATGGGTATGTGGAGCAGGCCAGTTATCACTAATTTTTTGAGGCGTACATTTCAGTTCTTTGCAAAAAAAGTACTGATCAGATTTCCACCAAACACACACAAGCACGCTTTCTGACCCATGCAAATTTGGTGCAAATCCGTCGACTCGTTCGGCATGTAACCGTGCGCAAAGTTTTTCCCAATTCAGTCTACGGAAAAAAAAGAAAAAAATTGGGCCCCCCGATAACTTTGCCCCCCCACACGAAACCTCTCCAAACTTGTCAAAAGAATTCAGAGCGAGCCATATACATTTTTTTGCAAAGTTTGGTGAGGATTCCTCCAGGGAGAGCGAAGTTATAAGCCGCCGAAAAAGTGGTCTTCCTATGAGGTTAGCAACTTAATCATACCGCGGGCCGTGTAATGTATATATTTAGTGTAAATAAAATAAGTGCCATATAGTGCGTACTTCTCTTTCACACTTTCTCTCTCTCTCTCTCTCTCTCTCTCTCTCTCTCTCTCTTTTAAAAGTAAAGTGATGAAGGAAAGAAGGGCCCTGCAGGGGACCACAACAGAATTAGATAGCAATAGGGACAATGTTAGCGGCACTAGGGCGTACTAGAACGATTGTGGTCTTTATTTTACGGCCGTTGTATTTTCAACATAATTATTATGCTTAGGACTGTATTGGAGGATTTCTTTTATTATTGGAGATATAAAAGAAGGGGGGTAACTGGTAGAATAAGGAACACAGCTGATTTGGGATGGGATAAAGTTGATATGGGCCCATAACACCTCTGCAAATCTTACCACCTTGTATAAAAACTGCATCAAGTACGCGCTCTAAGTAGCGCTGTTTGCTGTGACCAGACGCTGCTCCAGGACCCAGGACGCCGCGAGGACTGTTCACCTTCCCTCAAGTGGATTTCCTTGGACTTTCATGGTATTACATACCTTAATTGACTATAAGGACCATTACCAACATCCTCAACTAATATAAAGTGTTAATACCATCTATATTTGCATTTTGTTTAGGTGGCCCCACCCCCTCTAACCAGAAGTCCATATAACTTGAGCGGCACGCGCATCTGTGCGCGCGCATCAAGTATGCGCTCTAAGTAGCGCTGTTTGCTGTTCGCTGCTTCATTGGTATGTTGGTCAAATGTAAAATCTGATTCATCTTTTGAACGGGTTAAGCTCAATACGTGCTCGTGTCCGACACAGCAGGGTGAGTTGTTTGTTTGTTTTTTTTCCCCCTGTTCTGTGAACCGGATTAGAACTTGCTGGTTTACGTGCGCGTATTCACCCAGTCCAACACACTGTTAGAACCCGTTGCAACTAACTACCAATAGTTAATTTCTCTCTTCCCAATTTTCTGTAATCTTTTTACTGCACATCAACCATGGTCAGTGGTCTGTGGAGCGGGCGGTGTAACGATCTTGGGTCAACCGTCCTTACGTCTACCAGCATCGACTCACTTGTTTGCCATGGCCGCACGTCGCATATCACACCTGCCGCTTTAGATGCAATCACTTCAGGTACTTCTGGGGAGAATACGGGTTGTCCACGCTTTGCTTCCCACGTAGCTATAATTCACACCACAGAAGCGAGCTATCCATCTACTCCTGTTTCCTCAGACTCCCCTTTGCAGAGGTATGTGAATAGCTCAGCGCGACGGCAACCTGCCAAAGTATTTGGAAGTTGCTCAGAATCACCATCGGCTAATATTCCACCTAATGATCAGTACGAACTCACTATGAGAAACATGGCTGCTCTTGATGAGCAGGTAACACGTGCAATTGGCACATTAACACCACTTGCTTCTGGTTCTTCGAAAAGGAACCACTTGTTAGACCACCAACCATTAAGCAATCAAAGCTTTATGAATTAGCTCAATAGGGATTTACATCAAGACATCAATCAGGAATTGCCACCACTGCGCATATCATACTCTTCTGACTTGACTGATGTATTTATCAAGCCCTCTCAAGCTGCAATGTCAGGAGGAGCTACCTCCATTGATGATAAAGACTCTCGATCCCCAGGCACCTTTCCAGTGATTATTAAAATATTAGATCTACTGGACAAGGGCCATGACTTGACCCACTTGGAATTGAAGGATATAAAAGCTATCCTACACCATGTATGCTCTAAAATGGATAAGATTGAAGGGTTCATAATTGCTGCTGACTCTTTAAGATCTATCAATTACCAACCTCTATCAAACTCCCCTACTAATTCCATTTCAGTACGTCTTGAAAAAGGCACCCAATATTGCCATGAGGCATTGGCACCACTTACTCGGCCTTTAATCGGTGCCACTGCCACTTTGCCATGTAATTGTAATAATGAAATAAAAGAGCTCAAAGCCTCAGTAAAGGCAATGACCTCAACAATCGCCTCCCAATTATCCAAGCTGGTTCAACCGGTCGACTCCCCTGACAATCCCTCGACCTTGGTGAAAGTACTTAATCAGCAGCAACAGAAGGAACAAGAAAGCTCACATTCTGATGAGACATTTTCCTTTCTGTCGCATCGAGCCAAAAAGACCGACTTGCGAGCAGTGAAAAGATATGCGATGAGGAGAAAGGAGGCACTGTCAAAAAAGAATAGTAATAACGAAGTTAACAATTCTGTGTCTTCGCTATCTGAGGGCCCTCAGACCGTAGAACCGAAAACTGTGATAGTAATTTCTGATGAGGAAAGTATAGATCTACAGCAATTGACGAAAGAAAGTCAAGAGGCACTCATACCAACTCCAAAATTGAAACCAAAAGTTGTATCTAAAATTAAAATGATCCAAACCGCTCCCAAAAAACTAGTGGAGCCTGTGAAGACTGCCAATTGTAAGTCTGATTCGATCACCAAACCATCCAAAACACCAGTGGACACTCTCGAAACGAGAGTTACTGGAATAGTTGGTAATATGCCTGAAACTGACTCCATCCCAAGTGTCAAAATAAATCTGAACTACTTTCCGATTTCGGGCAGAAGTTGCAAGACTAGAAGAGACGTCACTACTGAAGATCCTTTAAATAACAACAACCTCATTGTGCCTCCAAGAAAATCATATAGTGCTGCATGCCTCGAGGCACCTAGCTGTAAAGATTCAAGTTCAAATAAAAACATTCTGAGTAATGTTAATATTTCAAGTATGGCAAATGGTAAGGGCAAGGTAACGAAATTAGACACTGAGCCCGTCCTGGTATCTAATGTTCATCCAAGGACCGAATCCACATCTGACATTGAAGCAGCGCAAACCTCAACTGCCCTAAATCGCATATTCATACATGGCCCGGCACTTAGCAGGTCTCTTCCTGAAAACAATAATGGCAGAGATTTAGTGAATCCCCATCATGAAACACTTGAAATATTGAGGAAATCCCTATACGATGGTTCTTTGAATGCTGAAACACTAACTAAGGCGATACTACCTCACCCACTACAGATGGCTAGGGCGGATGTTGGGCCTCCCCTCCCCGACTTGAAGAGAAAACATCTGAGCAACCATCCTTGGTGGACAAAAAACATTATATCATTGGCCTCGAGGGGGACATGATTTCTACGGCTAATAACCGTATTAATCGATCCTTTATTTTGGCCGTATTCTCACGAATTCCCCAATTAAGAATGGTTAAATCAGAGGATATTTTGAGAGTATCTATGGCTAGAACTAACAACTTTAGAGCGACATGTTACTTGAGTTCCGAGACCATTATGAAATTTCTCTGGTTTAACCGAGCTGAAATAAAAAATGAGGGACTCAATTTATCCGCCTTCGAATTCGAAGCAAGTGCAAATGACTTTTTGGCATATCTTAATCCTTCTGTTGTCGAAACATCCGCGACAGGAAAGTTTGCCCATAAACCTGAAACTGGTGTCGATCGTGACATTCATGAGTTACTGAATTTAGTAGCCACCACAAAAGGTATTCCATGGCTCGAACCAATGCTTACTGCTATTTTGGGTTCCAAAACATCGCTTACTACCTCATAGCATCCTGAAAGTATTGAACTAAATGTCCTTTCTTGGAACTCATGTGGCCACGCTAATTTCATGAGATGGTATTTGTCACTTTCCCTTGACAATCAACCCATGATCATATTCCTACAGGAAAATATGAAAATTTAGTCTTTTACTTACGATACCTGGGTTTTCTATGTATTGTTGCCTGCAAAAAGATCTCTACAAGGTCGACCGTCCGGAGGCCTTGCAATAGCAATTAATAATTCTGTTAATTCCCAGAGCAAGTGGATATGGAAATCAGCGAGTTTACTTGGTGTACTTCTAAACATTAATTCATCAAGATACCCTCCGATTCTAATCGTGACATTATATTGGAATCCAGCAGTCTCCACGATTGATGTAATGCTTGATGAGCTTGACGCTTGTCTAGAAAATATATGTAGCAAGCATCAAGTCCTGGAAATTATTATAGGCGGGGATTTCAATTATGATTGTAGAGATCCTAACGAGTATGGAACACTAAAGTCTTCCCATTTAGCACGTATCAGGGGAGGGAAATTTAGCGAACTACTAAGAGACTGGGATATGGATATGATAGAGAGTAACAATATGAAGTCGCAAATTACATGGGCTCAGGGATCAAAAACCTCCATGATCGATTTTATGTATATTACTCGTACGTTATCCTTACTCACTGCACCACTTGAAATCAGTCAGATCCTATCCAGAGACCACGCCAAGATATCCTGCTCCTTGAAATCGGAGTGCAAACTGCTCACGATTGAGTCAGCTCTGGCTTTAGTAGAGATTGATCGCCCTCAAGTATCCATTAGGTGGAGTCAGGGCTTGTGTCACCAATTTGTCAGGCATGTTTCGCAACAAATGCAATTGCTTGGACATGAAAATAGTAAATCAGAATTGCCATTAACCAATTAGCACTCCGAATTGATCAATAAGGCTCTCACTTTCTTTAGAAAAAAGCACATCAACAAGGACCACTCTCAGAATTGTGATTTAATAAGAGCTATAACGTCATACGACACACAAACAATTTGGCGCACAATTAAAGGCGATAACAAAACTGTTGCGTTGGCGACATCCAACTGTATTTCCGAGCATGCATGGCATGATTACATAACAGTCAAATTTCAGCTTCCAGCAAAGTTCAAAACTGAACCAGAAGTACTTCTGTGCTACAGTATGATCGCCCCTTTGGAATGGACAATTGAAGACATTAAATGGGCCATATCGAGAATATCTTATTCTAAATCAGCAGGGCCCGACGGCTTTCCTCCATGTCTCTATAAAACTGATCCTGAGTTTTGGGCAGTAATCTTAAAAATTAAATTTGAAGCCATCATTAATTCAGGAACCGTTCCACCATCATGGTTAACTGCGAATATTGTCCCAATATTCAAAAAGGGCAACCCTACTTTACCACGGAATTATCGGCCAATTTCTCTAATTGACACGGATGCCAAACTGTTTGCGATTCTGCTCCTATACGATCTTGAACAATTTATTGAGAAGCAAATTCTTTACTCAAAATACCAAACGGGTTTTAGGAAGGGCATGAGTACTACACTTAATGCTGTTAATATGGCACACACGATAGCAGGCACAATTGGAAAGAACTCTTACCCCGTGTATATAGCCATGATTGACATGACGTTGGCTTTTGACAATGTTGTACGTAACCTCCTTTGGAATAAGATGAAGAATTTGGGAATTCCTAATGTATTACTACTGGTTTATCAAGCTACACACCAATACTTCCTACAAAATAAAAATTTCAGTCAATGGTAGAACTACCATGCCAATTAGAACATCAATAGGTCTTAAGCAAGGTTGCAACCTTGCGTCTACATTTTTTTACTTGTACCTCTCTGACCTAGACAAGGAATGGGATCATAAGAACTTGTTCTCTGTCAAAGTTGGCACAATGCGCCTGAAATGGGTAGCGTTTGCTGATGATATCATCATTTTCGATCCCACCCCAGCTGGGCTGCAAACAAAATTATTACTTCGAGGAATTTGCGATTGCACACAACTTAACGCCAAACCCGGTAAAAACGGCCATTATGAAATTCGGCACAAATCGAAATAGTAGGGGGTACCATTGGCAGATTATGAAAACCCAAATTTCGAGCATTACTAGTGCAACCTATCTTGGAAATAATCTTTCAGCCCAAAATTCAATTAAAGCATGGACAGAGTTAATTAAAAATAAGACTCGACCCCTCCTGTCCCAACTAAAAAGAATCCACACGAAATATTGCAAATTTTCACTAACTCCCATGATTGATTTCATGACATTGAAAATTGAAAGTGTTATCTTATACTCTCTTGATATATATGCTTATGCGATTTGAGTGTAATTTTAGATTCTTTACAGGGATCACTAATAAAATCTGCAATGGATTTACCTATGTCCGTACCGAATGCTGTACTACGTCATGAACTTGGGCTTGTGGCATTATCAGGACGTTGGAAATGGAGACAATTATCTAATTACGGAAAAATCCACTTCCCTCCAAAGAACTCATTATATGAAGACATGAAAAGCATGTTGAGTGTTTCCACATCCTCTTCTTTTACTCAATATCATCTGAAAATGCAGCATTTATTGAATGTCTTGCTTATCACCGTTGATGATGTTCACCAGCGTCCATGCTATGCAAAAAAAAAGATTTTTGAATGGGATTGGTGTTTAACCATAGATCGAATAACAACCTACAAATTGTATAAAGAATATGGTGCATTTGTCAAACAGTGCGTTCCAAGATACGATCATATTGTGTTATTTCCATGCAACCACACGAGAAAAGCATATGTATGGTAAAAGCTTAAAGGAATGGTTCTCCCAAAAAAATGTATTTCAAAAATAGATAGGCAATATAAAAAAAAACGATTAGCATTTTTTTTTTCCAAGTCACTATGTAAAATTTTGAGCAATTCAAGCTCAAAGATAGCACATGGGGGCATCCATTTTGTGAAATGGATGCCCGCCGCTGTGCTCGCTTTGGCTTTTGCGGCACTAATGAAGGAAAAGCCAGCCAGCTGTAGTAAACAAAAGCTACCACTGGGTGGCTTTTCCTTCATTGGTGCTGTACTCGGAGGACGGGGACCGGAGACTACAGGCAGAAAAGCTGCAGCAGCATCTTGGTAAGTGCTATTTTTTTATAAAAATAAACACTAGCTGCGTTTTTTTTTCTAAGTTTTCCGGGCTGGAGGAGCTTTTGAAGCGACCGCAAACATAAATACAACGTTATTGTGTTTTAAAACACTGCGGTTTTTCTTTCTAAATTTCTCAGGCTCCTCTGGCTCTGAAATGGGAAAGCAGATTTAGGCAGAAACACAACGCGGTTGTGTTTGAAAACGCTGCAGTTTTTCTTTCTACGTTTCTCAGGCTCGGAGGATACCGGAACAGTTCAAGCTGTTCAGCAGGGCAGAGACATTTTTCGCATCACTTATACCGAGTATCCAGGCCCCGGCAAACGCTAAATGGATGCAGATTGTGAGGTGGGAGTTGATCCAGTTGGCCAACGATACTGAAGAGGGGTTCAATGTCATCAAAGTAGAACTCGGAGCCCTGCGCTTGATGACCATGCAGAACTGCTACGTCTTGGACCTGCTCACAACAATGGTAGGCAGTGTTTGCTGAAAAATCGGGAGTGCATGTTGCACATTTATACCTTCTGCAGACGCTGATAATGGGACACTGTCACATGTAATTTCTGCAGTGCACGACCTCGGAGAAAGGATGAAGAAAGAAGGCGGCATCGAGCCCAGTGACTGGTTCGACACAGTTTTTGACTGAGTTCCATCCTGGTTCAGGACTACAATGAAACGGTCATCGTTTTCCTGCTACTCATTTTTTGTGTGTGCCAGGTAGGGGTTCGATGCTGTGCAAAATCTATGCCTAATAGTGCAATTATGATGATGAAAGTGGGCAATTTGACAAAGATGCCTCATGATGTAAAGGATGCACAAGTACAAACAGGTGATAACAATGTGCCCAAATACGGCATGACAGCAGTGTACAACACAGGGCATAGGGTAGATAACTTGTGGCACACGACTATTAAAGAACCCCATGAGTTGGAGTGGTATAAGGGGGTCTGGGTTGACCTGGTTGGGGATGGTGCATCTACATGACCTGCACTCCTGAAGAATATGCAAGAAGGGGTCAAAGTTTAAGGTCTGTGTGCAGGGTATGGATGCTAATAAAGGGGACCCCAGCCTGGGATGAGGCTGCAATGGCGGCAGAGGAGCACAGACTTACTAACAGTAAGGGGTATCTGTTACTTTAGGAGGATGGGATGTAAGGGGGGGATGTAAGGTCCTTTCGACCCACTGTACATTCTGTATGGAATTAATCTTTTGCTCATCCAATCGCGGGAGACGTCCCCACGTTCTGTCCTCTGAAGACAGAGGACAGGAGCCATTGGATGACACATAAAGACTCCATTTTACTAGGCCGCACAATGATTTCCAAAAGCCATTTCTCCAACTGTCCAGTGCCGCGCACAGCCAGCCCGGCCGACCCCACCATCTCCTCCTCCTCTGTCTGCATCGCACAAGCTCTTTTCTCACGGAAGCCCAGGTGCGAATTGTTGCAAACAGATACAGTATTCTTTCTTTTCCTCTGAGCTCACTGCCCTGTGGGTGACCAGAGCAGAATCACTGCCTGTGTGCCCATCCGTCTCCACAAACCTGTATATGGCCCCTCGACCCCACCTCGAGAAGCCACAGTCCCCCAACCCCTCTTGATGCAGATACACATCTAACCCCCATTTTATGAACAATCCAACCACCCATCCAAGGTCTAATCCCCCACCGTTGTACTTCACTAGTAAACCTAACACATGTCGGCTTATATCCTGGGGCATCAAACAGAGCAAAATGTCCAAGGTGGGCCCCTAGGCCCAGGCATCAGAGTTTAACGGTCCTTAAGGTTCAAAGAGCAAAATCAATCAGATATCGAACAAAATGAACTCCACAGCATCCCCATGACTGTCCACTTTTTCCAATTGCTATTTGTTGCATGCCTTCAGTTCCTGTTTTGCTAAAATAGATTAGTTAGCTATGTTTCATCGTGTGTGTCTAACCTTCACACCACGGAGATGAGCCCAGCTGACCCACGTGCTGCTCAACGAACACCCAAGCCTCGAGCCAATCCAGTGCAACTGTCACTTATGTATCCATACTGTGTCTGCATGTTGAGCCTATGACATTCAAGTATTATGTACCTATATTAAGGCGTCAGCAGTGACGCGTTTCAATCTTATAATGTGCTGCTCGTGTAATGTTTGACAGAGCGCTCTCAGAGCACCGGAGTTCTCTGAGTGCATCTTTTATCTGTTATAAAACTTTGTTCAACTAGCAATCTAGCTCCTGGTCTCATTCCCTACTGGTGAGTGTCCATTTATTCCAATTTTGGGATCTATGTTGGGGAATGAGTCCATTCACCAGCCTCAATAGGAGTTTGATGCAGTCTACAATTAACTTTGGTAGGCTCCCCATGATTATCCCGACCCCCTGCACCCCAGCACACACATAACTAATTCCAGGCATTTGTTGATAACAGAGATCTCCTGGACGGTCTCCAGTCCGGGTTCAGACCCAACTTTGGGACAGAGACGGCACTGCTGACCATCCAGGATGATTTGTTGGAGGCTGCAGACAGAGGCAAGTCCACTGCATAATTAATGCTGGACCTGTCCTCAGCCTTCGATACGGTGTACCACCAGATTGCACTCCAACGCATTTGCAAAGTGGGTAGAGCATCTGAACAGGCTACACTGTGGTTTGGTTCGTTCCTAAAGGATAGAACACAACAAATCGCCCTGGGTGGTTTTCTCTCAGAGACAATCTAGCTGAAATGTGGAGTTCCACAGGGATCATCTCTCTCTCCTCTGATTTTTAATCTATACTTTCGCCCAGTATTCGATATTTTGAGGAGACGCGGCCTATGATTCCACTCCACAAATGATACCCAAATCTACATCGAGATTGACAACTTCGCTGATGCTTTCGAAAAAATGTACCTATGTATGAGAGAAATCAAGAGGTGGATGGCGGAGGGACAACTACAACTGAACGCCTCAAAAACCTAATTTATATTGTTCTGTCCAGAGAGACAACTGCCCTACTCCCCACACCCCGGATACTAGGGGAAGAATTGTGTTACTGTAAGAAAGTTAAGAACTTAGGGTGCCTCTGGCAAGAAAATCTAGGTGGGGAAGCTCAAGTGGGAGCTAAAGTGAAGGCAGTCTACCATTCATTACGGGTATTAAGAAATGTGCTTCCATATATCCCCAAGGCAGACCAGGCAATGACAAACTCACGTTTAGACTATTGCAATAGTCTCTTGGCAGAGTTGCCAGGCAACCAGATTGGCCGACTGCAGAGAGCCCAGAACGCAGCAGTTAGGCTAATTGGACACCTAGGCAAACAGAACCATGTATCTGATGTACGCAGGTCCCTACATTGGTTGAAGGTCGAGGACTGCTTTAAATTTAAGGTGGCCTGCCTGATGTTCAGATGCATTCATGGTCTGGCACTGGGATACCTCACAGCCAAATTGAGTATTTACCACCCAACTAGAAATGTACAATCTGAAGATAAATTTCTCATGTGCATACCTCATACAAAAAAGGTGAAAATGTGTGGTGGTCGGTCCATAAATTTGAAACCAGCTACCCCTGGATGTTCGAGCCTGTCCATCTATGGCCCTCTTTAGGAAAAGATTGAACACCTTCCTATTTAAATAAAACTGCTGTGCTTCTGTATCTGTATTATGTACACACTACTTTATGTCTGGTATATAGTGAACATCTGCGCCCAAATGCAGTTTATTCTGTTTGGCGCGCTTAAGAAATGCAAAATCAAAAATCAAATCAAAATCAAATCAAACATAACTTGTCCCACTATGCAATGCATACTGGGAAAACCCAGTTTCTGCTCCATTCAACCTGGTCACAAAACTAGTTTCCTGGTGCCCTAAGGGCGGGCCCTATACAGTGGGGTACAGGGTCTGCGTTAGTGTTCCCTCTACCGGGTGACTGCGTTGCTCCGTCTTGCTCCCAATATTTGACTTATCACATCTAGCCGTTGCATACAATGGTCCCCTTATATAGCAAGGTTGAGCTCCACACAACGTTCAGCTGCTCAGGTCTTATATTGCTATGCTGCGCCGGCCCACTTCTATCTGCGTTGTCCGGCCCCTTGGCTGAGGTCTGGTTCATCTGGCAACTGTGCCCTTTCCACCAATTCTTGCGTTTCCTCCGGGGATTCGAAGAAGAGAGCCTTGCTGTTATGGATCAATTTAAGCCTTGCTGGGTATAACAGCATGTACTTGAGTCACGCTTTCCATATCCTGGCTTTCGTAGTGATGAACTGTGCTCTCCGCTTCTGAACTTGAAATGTATAGTCAGGGTATACTGCTATTTTGGCAGAGTCTCTTTGTATCGTTCCTCCTGCTCTGGAGAAGGCCAGAATTTTTTCCCGATCTTTGTAGTTGAGCACCTTGGCTATCACTGGCCTAGGCGAGTGCCCGGGGTGGTCATCTGATGAGAGAGCGATGCGCCCTTTCTATTGTGAATCCTTAGGAGAGTTCCCCTGCTCCTATCTCTTGTAGCAATAGCTTTTCCACATAGGTGCTAGGGTCCGCTCCCTCAATCCTTTCTGGTAGACCAATGATGCGTATGTTGTTTCTGCGGGCTCGGCCCTCTGCTTCCTCCGCTCTGTCTTCCAATAGCTTCACTTTTTGCATAAGGACATCAACATCTTTCATTGTCTGCACTCTGACTGCTGTGTTTTCTTTTATCTGCTCTTCTAGCGTACTTGTGTGGTCTGCAATAGCACGGACATCTGGCGCAACAGTGCCACATCGATAGCCACAGCATTAATCTTGCCCTCCAACGCGGTTTGCAGTACCCCAATTGCTTCCAGAATCTGCCTGTTTCCTGGTCCTGAGGTGTCAAGGGTTGGTTGCTGCTCTTGCGTTTTGTCCACATCTTTTTCACGCGGAGGTGTCTGGCCTGAGGCGAATGTTTCAAGTGGTGTTTGCTTATTCTTTGCTTTGCCACATTTAGTTGTCATATTCCTTCTGCAATCTGTAGGGTTCACCCCCGACCCGTACTCTGTGGGATTGTCTTACGCTGAGGCCTACAAGTTCAAGACTTGCGATGTGCGCAGGGCGTATGGCTCTGTTATGTCTTAGTGTATTTGCCCAGAGAAGTACCTTGCCGCTGTTTCCCCACAATACCTGGGTGGTAGTACAATATAGGTCGGCTGCTCACGTGTCGGGTTGAGTGCTGTCAAGGAGCTCCAGCAGCACTTCGATACCCGTGGGGTGGATATGCGAGCCGGAGCACCCTATCTTGCCTATTAGGGCTGTGCTACCAGGGACAGCACTCCTGTAACTGTTAGGGGCTAGGACGCACCTCCAGGTAGTGGTTCGATGTCACACACAATCACTCTTTATGCTCAGTACCACTGCTCGCCACCTCTTCTGCAGCTTTATGCCCGCCTTAGTCCCCTACGCCCCTATACAGGGAGGTTGACTTCCAGCAATCTCGCTAGGCCTGGTGCATGGCACAATGTTGTATCAGCTATCCCGTCACATGGTCTTGGCTGTGTGGGGGCTAAGGTCCTGCGCTTCTTACGTTGTGTTGCCCACCCTCTGGCCTGCTGCTGCCTCCAAGTCCACTCTGTATTGCCCTTGCTTCATGTATGTTGGGGCGCTCCGGTTCAATGCGCACCCGCAGATACCCTCCTCTTTGGGGTCACTTCCCCCAATTTGGTTGGCCGCATCCAGCTCCAGGCCTGAAGGCCAAGACACACATCCCTGGCTGCTGTTGCCTCCACCACAGGGGCACCTCCAGTGTTTGTGTTCTGTTGTCCCCAAAAGCCTCCTCAGCGAGCAAACGTATTGTGCATGTGCCTTCCCAGCCCCTGTGCTAGGTCCGGGCTCAGTTGTACACAAGGGGGGTGGGGTCGGCCGGAGGCCCTTATAATGTCACCAGGAGAGGCAGGGGGGAGCCCTCTATCTTGGCAGGCACTCCCATAATATGTATGTTCCAGTCCCTCTCACCCCCACCAACTCCTTACCTCCTGCTGATGGCTGCCGTGTACCTCCGTCTGCCGCAGTGTTCGTCCTCTGCTACTCATTCCGGGTGAATGCAGCGTCTGGTGACCATCAGCCGCAATAACTCATCCGCTACTATGCCTGCAGCTGTAGTTGCTCTGTAGGTGGGACTCAACGTAGTGCCTGCTTGGCAGCAGTCTGGCAAGCTGTTCCTCCGGACCCAGCCCAGTAGTCCACTTCGTTCTGGTGCCGCGCTACAACGTCATCACAGGCCACAGGTCCTTTGATCTCCCCAAAGCCTTGCCGCGGACTGTTAATGTTGCACCGTCTCTATGTTAGGACAGCGCTTCTGCCGCCTTTGTGCCTGCTCCCCTGTCCCTAAGGAGCCAGCAACCACGAAAGTCTCTGTATCTTGCGTGTGGCTCTCCCAGCACCGCAGCTCTCCTCACCCTTCTCGGAGCTTGCGCTTTCTGTTTTCAGTGGCTACCATTTTCCATCCTTCACCCCGGCTCTTCTATCCCTCGGCGGCACAGCAGGAGCACGCCTCTCACGGTCCTCCTGACTTCGCACAGCGCTTCACCAACACATCGGGCATCTGCAAGTCTGTTTATAGTTTATATGAGCGGCTTTTGGCATATGCTTTTGGCTAATCAATGAACGGATCTCGGGAGTTCCCAGAGCCCGCGTCCGTCACATATGGTGTCAGCAGTAGGATATGACTCTATTGAGACAAATTGAGGGACCCTAAAATACCAGAAATGTAGTCACAGAGCTTCAGACCCCTCTACCCCCACAAAAGAATCCATAGGCTTTGATATTTGTAGCAGCAGAGAGGCCACTATCCCTCCCGGGAAAAGAGGGATGATTCCCACTGACTTAGTTCTAATACCCGCTGCGGGTTGTTATATAAGGTTGGCCCCAAAATCTGGCCAAGCCTGGAAGTTTGTCTAGATGTCCTAGCAGGCGTTATAGATACAGACTTTCGGGGAGACATAAAAGTTCTCTTACAGAACCATGGTGAAACCTCATTTGAAATATGTCCTGGGGAAAAAATTGCACAGTGAATTCTCGAGAAAGCTCTATTTTGCAGTTTTGAGGAAGAAATCGAACCAGAGGAAACTGAGAGAGGTAGCTTTGGAGAGGCCTATGAGATACGTACCACCGAAGAAAAAAGGGAAGAGGAACCTACCATTCTTCCCGACCTAGCCTTTGCCCAGCGAAATGATCCAGTACTCGCAGAGACTTTGCTACAAGTGATTCCTGAGGGAGAAGGACAAGAAAAAAGAAGCCCCCTTTTCTTCCTAAAACAGGGATTACTATATACAAGGGAAACCTCGAGGGAAGGCCAACGTAAAACTCAATTAGTAATATCCAAAACCCATCGCAAGATCGTGCAAGAGATTGCACACTCTCACTTGACAGGGGGACACTTGGGACAATCTAAAACCCAAGCTCAGATCAGTGGAAAATTCTATTGGCCGGGTATCACTCCTGGGGGTTTTGCATAGACTTTAGGCAGGTCAACACCATCTCTGACTTCAATGCCTATCCTATGCCATGCATCAATGATTTAATAGATAAACCTGGAAATGCCACATTCTTGTCAACCCTAGATTTAACCAAAGGATATTGGCAGGTCCCTGTACATGGGCCTGATAAGGAAAAAACATCTTTCTCAACACCAATAGGGCTATTCCAATTCAAAATCCTCCCTTTTGGACTGCATGGGACTCGAACCACTTTCCAATGACTCATGGACAGGATATTACAGCCTTATTCCGATTTCTGTGGGGCCTATATTGACGACATAAAACTTGGGAAGACCATCTTTTCTACCTTTTTACTATTATGAGTGCCCTCAGAGAGGCCGGCTTGACTGCCAACCCAACTATATGTATGCTGGCTCAGTCAGCAGTGAAATACCTGTTTCTTTGTAGGGAATGGCAGTGTCCAGCCCCAAAAAGAAAAAGGGAAAGCTGTCCTAGATACTCCCACACCCAAGACCAAGAGCGATCTCAGGGCATTCCTAGGATTGATTGAATATTATCATAGGTTTATCCCAAATTCTTCAGATAGAACAGACTGACAAACTAAGAAATGTAGAAACCCGGAAAATGTGTTGGACTGATGAGGACAATGCTCTTTACAATCACCTGAGACAAACCCTATGCCAAACTCCAATATTAAAAGTAGTAGACTTCTGGAAGGAATTCGTATTACAGACCACTGCCTCCCTCACAGGGTTAGGAGCAGCATTATCGCAAATACACGATGGATCAGAACATCCCATCCTATTCACTAGTCATAAACTCTTACCCCGGGAGAAGAAATACTCTGTGTTGGAACTGGAAGCCCTCCTATCAAATGAGCAATTATCTGTTTTAGATACTACCTTCTAGGAAGAAAATTCACACTCATCACTAACAACTCACCTTTGGTGTGGATAAGTCAACGAAAGGACTCTAACCCTCGAGTCATGCAATGGTTCTTAGACCTGCAACCCTAGTGTTTCGCTGTGGAACCCCGAAAAGGTATTGCCTGCAAAACAGATGCTGCTACATCGCATAGGGGAAGGGTATGTGAGAAACTAAAGGGTGTCTCACCTACTAGTCCCCGGTAATCTCTCTCTCAGGTGGCCAGGGTGCGGCCATCACCTTTGGATCCAGACCCTTGGTGTGGACGAGTGCAGGAGGATCACCTGGGTGAGGGGTCTTTGGGGAGTGGGGGTGAGACAACCAATTGGGACGCAGTATTCCCCCGTTTCCCGTACCCATGACCCATCCTATTTTATAGGATTCTCCAATGTTCCAACTCCTCACCCCCTTCTGCACAAACATTGGGCCAAGGAAGAAGGCAACTGAGAGTAAATAGGCTAACCCTTATATATCTCACTGGACATGTCCCGCTAATCGGGTTAAGCAAAGTCAGGCACTTGACTCTAACCACATATCTGATACCCATCTGATCGCCTTTGCGGACGATGTGATTTTCCTGGACCGTACGCCTTTTGGCTTACAAAATAAGCTAAACTATTTCCATCAATATTGTTTGTTAAACAACTTGACCACCTATTCCTCTAAATTGAACATATTAGTGTTTACAGCAAAGAGAAAGCTTTCAGTCTTCAAATGGCACATCGACTGCAATCCGATACCGGTGGTTACAGAGATGACGTATCTGGACTACCAGTTATCCAATAGCAATTCCGTTGATAAATGGCAAACGTTACTTAAGGCTAAAATAGTACATCTGATTGCCCAGATGAAATTGATTTTTCATCGTTATTGTAGGTTCTCTCTCTTGCCGCTTATAGACTTTTACCAACTAAAGGTCAAGTCCATAATTCTATATGGGCTAGACCTTTGTCTCTTGGACATAGGGCCTACCCTAAACAAAATACAAGGAAGTGTTTGGAAAACCGTGTTGGGATTACCCAGGTACTTGCCAAACTCCATTTTGATCCAAAAATTGGGTTTGTATCCCTTGGCTGATAAATTTGATTGGAGAATGGCAAATAACTACATTAAGATGTTATCTCCGCCGGTAAATTCCTTGTACGAGGATATTCACAAGATGTTGATTAGGGACTATCCAGTATCGGTGGCACAATCTCAAACTCGTATGAATAAGATCTTACACTCCCTGAACATGACACAACAAGATCTAGTGGAGCGTCCGGCGGCTCTAAAAAAGAGATTCTATTTAAACGCATGGGCGCATAACTCCGATGCCATCTCAGGTTATGTCTCGTTTAAGGAATATGCAAAATGTAGGGATGCACAAAATACACGTAGAGAGTATATTACTTTCTTTCTGTGTATTAAAGTAATCAGCACCTATATGCGGTTCAGACTAGTTTTAATACATACAGGATACATCACCAGAAACTGGCATGGTGCCTCTACCAAGGTAGCTGAGTTGGCATGTCGGTTTTGTGGGAGACCCGAAACGTGTGAAACACTGAAACATCTGTTTATGTTTTGTTTCAGTTTCAAGGATCAAAGACTGCTGTGTCTTGGTCAGCACATTGGGACTATGTCCAGTCTAGCACCGGACTTAACATGGGCAAGATGCATGTGGGGTAGCAGTAATGTGATCATATTTGCTACTGTAACTAATGGGCCACCCCATTAGTTACAGCCAACGATCCCATCCTCCAAGACTACAGTTTTTTTTTGGCACTACTCAAACAGGCATTTGAACGGACAGAGATCTTGTATGGTGCCTGTGAAGAATTATTAGATATCCATCAAGTCTCCATGGATTTACTCACGTATATATCCTCTTTCAAAAGGTTGGCATCTGAAGCCGGCTGAGCCGAACAGGCTCAGTACGTAATATTCCAGAGGGGCCTCTAAGAAGAAATAAAGGACGAGTTGGCCCGAATCTCTCGACCCGCAACCCTATCAGACCTCCTGTCAACAGTGTTGCAGTTCAACTATCATCTAGGAGAATGGAGGTCCGAAAGGAAAAAGAATCGAGCACTGTCTACATCTACTCAGCCATCCTATACCTCTCCTCCCATCCTGAACCGACCGGCTAAAGAAGAACCGATACAGATAGGAGGACCTTTGACTCAGGAAGAAAGGAGCCACAGATGGGAATCTGGCCTATGCATGTACTGCGGTTCGGATAAGCACTTACTCTGGAATTTTCCGGAGGTTCCTCCCTGAAGATCGGGAAACGGTCGACCTCGGACCTAGTGGGGACGGGTTACCGAGGTCTCTCCATCAGTCCCTATGTGACGCTTCCATACATACACATAATTGGCCCCGTCCCTCCTCTCCGACACCAGAAGAATATGAGGTCTCCCAAATATGTGACTCACGTTACCAAAGTGGCCGTTTGGAGTATCTGGTACATTGGATGGGTTATCCTTCTTCGGAGGACTCTTGGGAGCCCGAGACCTACGTCCATGCCCCCAGGTTGGTCAGGTTGTTTCATTGAGGGCACCCGGGTAAACCCGGAGGAGTGGGCTCTGGACGAGGGCATACTGTCATGCGACGGGCATCCCAGCGCATTTGGAACCACTGGCGGCTCGTGCGCCATTAGTGTTCCATCACGTTTCTGCCCAACACACTTTATCAGTCTAGTGTTGCGGCTGCACGGCCCCGCCAGGAGGTTTAACTTCCGTCCCAGCCCGACGGCCTGTGCGTTGCAACCATTGCTTGCTGCCCACTTTCCGGTGAATACGCTGTGTTTTTTCCCTTTGGTGCACACTGCACCCCTGTCTGTCTTCTCTCCGCGCTGAGCGGCTTCTGCTTTCCCTTTGCTACCCTCCTGATATCCCTGCTTTCCGTGGTGCAATCACTGCCTTCTGTTACGCTCACCTGGCCTCTTCGGGGGCGTTGGGGCATGGTTGGAGCCCTCCCTCGACTTGGCTCCTCTGGATCACCTCCCTCTCCCAGTTGCTGCAGAGCCTGCTGTTCTGGATGCTGGTATTGCCCCTCAGAGAAGATGAGAGCTAATGAGAATGGCGTGGGGGTGTTGTGACTTCCCTCGACCCTCTTGCACCAAAATGAAGTCTGCAAACGTTTTCCCATGCAAGATCACCTGTTGTGTTGTAATGTTGAGCTAACCGTCCTGCTTATCGTAGCAGGGGTGCATAGAGCGGACCGAGTTGCTTCACTGGTCCGTGGAAGTGTTGATCCAGACCGTCTGCGACCAATCCACTTAGAAGGTAAGTCTTTTGGTTGTGATTATAGTTAGTTTATTATAATGTCTTTGGGCCTCATTACACGTTGTGCGCTAAAAATCGTAAATAAGCGGCATGGCACAATTAACGTGTCCGCCCTCGCAAGAGGGCACTAATAGCGTAACATTACGAGTACGCGGACACTAGCATTGCGCCATGCCGTTAATGACCCTACCGCCATGCCGCTAAAGTGACCAAAAAGTCCCTTACCGGCCTCCCCGAAGGTGCAGATAGCACCTCCGCCCTCGCGCAGCATGCAAATATCGGTGTCCGCTATTAGCGGTGACTGCTATTAGCGGTGACCGCTAAAAAGCAGAACCGGAAATAGCGTCATCGCACAGGAACGGGAAAGAGCGCGGCGGCCATCTTTAAAAACACACTCCATTGCCATCCTCTGCCCCCTGGACCTGTACGTGTTACCCTGCTGCCTGGAAACCATCGTCACACCCTTACCATGCCCAAGGCACTAAAGAAATCCACAGACAGACAGCGAAAAGAGAAGTTCTCAACTGAGGAGTTATTCATGCTAACTCAGACATTAGCAGACAATGCAGGAGTGGTCTTTGCTAATGACATGCGGAGGGAGACCCTCCTAAAGAAGAAAGCCATCTGGGAAGAAGTGTCAACCAGAGTGAGTGCTGTTGGCAGCAGCACGCGCACTGTACGCAACTGCTGAAAAAGATGGGACGACCTGAGACTCCGGGTCAGGAAGTTCCTGTCCGAGAATCACAAAACTGCCACTGCTGGAGGATCAGGGTCTCCCATCAAGTTGAAGGAGTGGGAAGAGACTTGTGCAAACCTCATCGGGGTAGAATGCATTGAGGGTGTCGGAAGGATGGAGCACGGCGTGCAAGACACATCTGATGGAGGTAAGTGCACTGATGCAAGCATGCAATGTGAATGTACAGGTCCCCACAAATGTCAGCCCGAGATCACTGCATGTTTGGCCCAGCACCCACACACGCATACATCAACAGAGCCAAGTGCCACACACAACACTGCATGGATGAGGCACTGAAATGACACCTCACCTGCATACTCCACAATGATTTTGAAATGGGCCCAAATGAAATCATGATGTAGCCTGCATTGAGTAAATGCGACCATAACCAATGACATCCCCCTTCTTGTCCCCGACAGGCTCACATTCATACAGCAAGGGAGCTACCCAAGCACCCCCTGTGCAAAAGAAGCAAAGGCCACAGCCCAGCGAGGATGCCCCAATGACATCCAGGGGAAAAGGGCCAAGGCCCCGATTGCAGCCTCCAGAACAAGACCTGCGCGCCACTGCCAGTGCTAAGCAACACCCTACTGCCCCGGCTCCAGAGGTCCACTCCCACCCCCCAAATCCCCGCCACCGAGGGTCCACCCTCAGCTGCAGCCAGTTCGGCAGGGGAGGCTGCAGCAATTGGCCCATTGTCCGACGTGGATGAGCCCACGTATCTAGATCTGCCCATGCACACCCCAAGCCCTGCTGTAACCCCAGAGCAATCCCCCCCCCACACCTGGCTCACACGTCACTGCTGATGAGTCATTATAGGCCTTCAGTAGCACCCCAGAGGCGGCATCTGCAGACCGGCAGGCATCCGGATGCGCAGCAGACACACCACCACAGGCCGCCACTGCCCTTGACCTGGCCACCGTCATCCAGCGCCAGCAGGCTCTAATAGTGCTTGTAGGTCAACATGTGGAGGAGGTTGCCCGTCTCAGGGCTGACCTCGCTGAGACATCCAGGCACTCCAGGGAGGGGATGGAGTCCTGCACGGACAGGCTGTGTGGCGAGCTAACACGCGTCCGGGAGGTGCTGACACGCATCGCAGATGCAATGGAGCGCCAATTTACACAAGGACAGTCTGCCACCTCTTCAACCTGCAGTTCGCGGCAGACGAGTCCACTGAGACGGTCTTCACGCACCACCAGGCGCACCTCCAGCCAGCCCCCAAATGCTGGCCCTGGTAATGAACAATAGGGCGTGAACGTCCATTGACCTCTGTGCATGCCAGAACACATGCATTGTTGAAGACTTATGAGGGACAGTTGTGGGGGGTGGGAGGAAGGGTGTGATGGGACAGTTGTGGGGGGTGGGGGGAAGGGTGTGATGGGACAGTTGTGGGGGGTGGGGGGAAGGGTGTGATGGGACAGTTGTGGAGGGTGGGGGGAAGGGTGTGATGGGACAGTTGTGGGGGGTGGGGGGAAGGGTGGAAAATTGGCCTTTATAATGGAACCCTAGGCACCGGTATGGCGGCCAAGCGTTCGTTATTGTTATAAATTCTAACCTGTTGTTCTCTATTTTCTCTTGCAGGAGAAGGCTGATGGTGAAGAACGAAGTCCAGATGCTTGATGCAGCTCCGTGGTTGCAGGGTGAAGACGTCCCGAAGAAAAGGAACGAAGTGGAGCTCTGGGTAGCTGGACGCCCTGATCAGGTGAGAAGAAGGTTCCAACTCCGGTAGTGATGGGATGCAGGTAAGAGGCGCGCACAGCGATGGAGTAGCTCAATTCAGGTAAGAGGCGCTCACAGCAATGAAGTAGCTGGATTCAGAACAAGCGCACACAGCGATGGAGTAGCTGGATTCAGGTAAGAGGCGCACACAGCGATGGAGCGGCTGGAAGCAGGTAAGAAGCACCCTCAGCAGTGGAGATGCTGGAAACTGGTAAGATGTCTTCAGAGATGAAGCAGCTGGGGTCAAGTGGATGCGCAGGTAAGAACAGCGGTAAGCGTTACGCTGCAAAAGCAGAACAACGTGAAACAGAGGCATGTGGATGGGGTGGCCTTATATAGGCTGGCCCTGGCCCCTCCCTTTAACCCCGCCTAGTGGCTCCACCATGCCCCACCCAGGGACTCCTGCACGTGCCTTTCAATGTTGTTCTATGGCCACGCCTGGCCCTGCTGCACGTGCCTTAGGCACAGAGTGTGCTAGGCACACTTTTACATGAGCCTGGCACCAGAGGCACCAGGACTGGGCCCATTTGGACCCTGGGGATGAGGGAGGACTGGCCCTTAGCTCTGTGGCCATGACAGCACTCCCCGGCAAGGCCCCTCTCATGGTCGTTCCTCTCCCCGGTCCAGGTTTTGTGGAATTGTTAAGATGAAACCGCCTGATTAGTCGAGACGCATGGATAAATTCCACTGGTTCCCAAGTGCGATATTGAGGTCTAGAACCCTTCCATTCGATTAAGTAGTACAATTTTGATCGTACCATTTTAGAATCTAGAATGTCCTTAACCTCGTACTCAGGTTCTCCTCCGATAATTTCAGGCTCCTGTGGTTTTTTGATCATAGTCTCAGGCTTCACCGGCTTACAGAGAGACACGTGAAATACTGGATGAATTCGCATATTGTCGGGTAGATCTAGTTTCACTGCGGCCGGGTTGATGATGGCCTTGATGGGATAAGGTCGTAGATATCTGGGACGGAAGACTCGAGGTCCTTTGAGTGGTATATTTCAGGCAGCCAACCATACTTTATTCCCAATTTGGTAATGTGGACCTTCCCTTCTATGCCTGTCAGCAAACTTCTTTTGCTGTTCCTTGGCTTTAGTTAAATTCTTGGTTGCTTCCTTGAGGGTTTGAGTAATAGTTTTATACAGTGAGGTGATTGCTGGCATTTCTAGCTCATCAAGTGGGTCAAAGGAGGACATCCGAGGATGCTGACCATTCATGTTATAGAATGGGCTCTGTTTTGTACTTGTGTGGATAGAGTTATTGTAAACAAACTCAGTTAACCAAAGAACGTCCTTACATGATCCTTCTGTCTGCTGCAGCATACATCTCAGGTATTGCTCTAACGTCTTATTAGTCCTCTCAGTTTGACCATCGGTCTGGGGGTGGTGACTGGTGGATAGGCGAAGGTCCATCTGCACAATCTTGCAACAACTCCTCCAGAAGGCTGAGACGAATTGTGTTCCCCGATCAGAGATCAATACTGAAGAGAAACCATGTAATCTGATCACTTGTTCTAGGAACACGGTGGCCAGAGTTCCAGCAGTAGGAAGTCTGTTGAGTGGAATAAAGTGTGCCATCTTGGAGAAAAAATCCACCACCACTAAAATTGTGTTGAAGCCATCACAAGGAGGTAAATCTGTAATGAAGTCCATGGATAACGTATGCCAAGGGACGGGTGGTAGACTTAGTGGACCCAATAATCCTGCAGGACTAGACTTTTGGGATTTTTGCTGTGCGCAAACTCCGCAAGTTGCAATAAAGTGGGCCACGTCCTTTCTCCAGGTTGGCCACCAGTAATTCTTCCTGATTTTGGCTCATGTTTTAGTAATCCCGGGGTGTCCCCCCACTAACGATTTGTGGTAATTGGCTATAATCTTGTTTTGAGTTTCTTTATCTCTAATGTATAGTCTCCCTTGGAAATAGGGTAAATTGTCCATGATGGAGTACTGGTCTCCTTTGTTCAACCATTCTTGTTGGGCGGTTTGATCCATTTACAAGCAAACACTGACCAGAGCTTTGGTGTAAAGGTATATAATTATTTATTTAAAGACACACTTGTAGATTACACTAGCACAAAAAGAGGTAAGTAAATTCAACATACAGTCACTATTTTATATATATACAACCCTGATTACTTATTAGACAAGTCTTAATGAGAAACACCACTTATTTTCAGACAGAGGTGAGAGCTTAACGTAAGATGGCACTCTAATAAATTATTAAAAAACGGAGGGAAAAAAGCAGTTATGAAAGCACACAAATCTCAATACTTTTCAAAGAACCACAGTGAGGCAGGTTAGGCAAAAGTCGACTGGAGATCAAAGAAGTTCAAATGCAAGGCCCACTCTTAGAGAGAGCAAGCGAAATGTGTCCAGGATCACACAGTGGGGTTATGCCCAAAGAGTCTTTGTAGATAGTTCACAAAAGATTGAGATCAAGTCAAGAAAAGTTAGTTAACAGGCCCCAGGCTAACCCAGGTTAGAAAGTCTAGGATTTACTGTCACCCCGAACGATCTGTCGCAAGGGAAGCCAGGTGGGACACAGTACCTGAAAGTGGGAAGAACGCTCCAGCAGGGGCAGTTGTTCTTGGCAGCGGGTGCAAGTCGGTGTTTCGTCCAGAGGAAGAGGAGGTCTCGACGTGGAGAAAAGCTGAAGGCCCTTGCACTGCCAGGGAAGAAACCAGCCGCGGAGTTTCCCGGTTACAAGGTACCACCCTTTTCTTCGCGGTAGTGGTAAACCGTGGTATTCCGGTTGCCGGGGTGCTTGGCACGGGCAAGGCAGCCACGAGATGGTCCAGGAAGGCGAAAAGACGGGCAAACTGGTTATCCCCACCAGTCAAAGGAAGAAGACTCTCCGGGCTGGAGATCTCCTCTGTCGTCGGGAAAAGTGGTGAGACGGTTCAGCAGGGCTCCACCGGTGGTGTCGTCGTTGCAGGTCGGCTCGGCTTCTCCCTCCTCGGATTCTTTAGGTCATGTGGCGACTTCTGAAGTTCCAGTCCCCAAAGCCCTGCTTTTATGCAGAAAACCCCCAGCCTAGCTGTCACTCAAACATGCTAAGTGGTGAGCCGGGCGGCTCACCACTTGGGCCAATCACACGAGAATGTGACTTGAGTTGCCGAGGCAACTCAGTCCAGGGTGCCTAAACCCCCTCCCACACCCCCTGTGGTACCCAGACAGAGTGGCACTACTTTTGGAGGCTTCTGTGGAGAAGCCCGCCAAAAAGTGGAACAAAGGGCTCGACTTGGGTTGGGGTCACAGAAGCGAACACAAACGCCATTTTGGAACCAAGTTCCGTCAAAAAATACCAACCGGTGAATTTATATTAATTTAATAAACTGGCGGTATGTTCGAGGCTATTTTAAAAAGTGGTCGCCTCGAACAATGGGAAAATCCCATGGGGATATATTTGCGGTCGAATATAAAAAGTAGTATCCACTGCCACCAGCCAAAACTCGGTCGGGGGGGACTGGACAGTGCCCCCTCGAACAACAGACCCCGGGGCAATCGAATTGCCCTGACCAGCATGTCCACAATATGATGGTTGGTACTGGTTCTGTTCACAATTTGAGACTAGTAAAGCCAATGGTGACTTTACATGCCCTGGGAGACAGTAGTCAGTCCCAGGGTATGGAGTCTATGTTTGGGGGTCGCTACGACACCCCTGGGCTACGGCACGGAGGGTGCTGTGTAACCCACATATCAAAAACACATGAAACCCTATGGGGAAAAGGACCCCATAGCCCATAGAACACATACAAATTCAAAGGAACACCTCAAATCATGTCTAAGAGTGGGAGGAAAAAGAGTCTCACTCTTAGCAGGAGAAAAGAATAAACCCCAAAAATCCAGCAAAGCTGCTGGGGGACTCACTAGGTTTGGGAAATTAGCCTTTACATAGAATTCTCCCTAACACTCGCTCCCCCCCAGACTAAGGGACAGGAGGATTTAATCCACTCCTGGATGAATCTCATACCTCTAGTCGATGTCATACATCCTAGAGGGACCATCAGCATTTTGGTGGTGACACCCTGACCTGTGCTCAATGGTGAAATCAAACTCTTGCAGGCAGATTGACCATCTCAATAGTTTTGGATTTTCCCCTTTCATTTGCATCAACCATCTCAAGGGTTGGTGGTCAGTCTGAATGACAAAAGTAGAACCATACAAGTATGGCCTAAACTTCAGTGCCCACACAATAGCAAACTATCTTTCGATAGTTGCACACCTTGTCTCAGGAACCTTCAGCTTTCTGCTGATGAATCAAATGGGGTGCTCCCTACCTTTCTCATCCAGTTGGCTAAGGACTGCACCTATACCTACATTAGAAGCATCTGTCTGCACAATAAAATTTTGATGGTAGTCAGGAGCTCTCAATACTGGTGCTTGGCAAAGAGCTTTCTTCAGGTTTTCAAAGGCCTGATTGCATTCCTCATTCCATTTGACCTTCTTAGGGAATTTTGGAGAGGAGATTACATTCAGTGGCGAAGCTATGGTCCCATAGTTTTCTATAAAAATTCCTGTAATACCCAGTGAGGCCTAAGAAGGCTCTCACCTGGGTTTGAGTAGTAGGTCTTGTCCAATTTTGCACAGCTTCAATCTTACTGAGCAAAGGCCGTATTTCTCCACCTCCTACCTCATGTCCAAGGTAGACCACCTTACTCTGACCAATCTGGCATTTACTTGCCTTTATGGTCAGATTGGCCTGTCCAAGAGCCTGCAAAACATGTCCTAGGTGGTTAACATGCTCTTCCCAGGATTGGCTGAATACTGCAATGTCATCCAAGTATGCCATGCAGAAATCCTACATCCCATCCAGAACCTGATTTACCATCCTTTGGAATGTTGCAGGTGCATTTTTCAATCCAAAAGGCATAACTTAAAATTGGTATAAGCCAACTGGGGTAGAAAATGTAGTCTTCTCCTTGGCATGGTCTGTCAGGGCTATTTGCCAATAGCCTGATGTAAGGTCAAATGTGCTGAGGAACTTGGCTGAACCAAGTCTATCCACCAACTCATCTGTCCTTGGCAAAGGGTGGGTATCAGTCTTGGTGACTGCATTAAGAGCTCTATAGTCCACACAGAATCTCAATTCTTTGGTTCCTGCCTTTGGTACCAATACAACTGGGCTACACCATGGGCTAGTAGAGGGCTCTATTACCCCGAGATCAAGCATCTTCTTGACCTCCCCTTTGATGTGGGTCCTTACATTTTCTGACATTCTATATCCTCTGCTTTTGACTGGCAGACAGTCACCAGTGAATATATCATGCTGTCCCCAAGGGGTCAAGCCTGGTGAAAGTGAGAACAGAGAGGCAAACTGATTTAACATGGCTTTGCACTCTTCTTGTTGCTCAGGTGTCAGATTTGAAGAGAGATTTACTCCTTCAATCTTTTCGTCCAAGGGTAAGCCTCTGAGGAGGTCAGGGAGAGCTTCACTCTCTTCTTCCTCTTCTGTTGAAGCTAGAAGCAAGGCTCCTACTTCAGGCCTGGAGACATACGCCTTTAGTCGGTTGGTGTGGAAGACTCTGGGAGCCTCCTTGGGATTGCCCAAGTCCACCAGATAGTTTACCTCTCCAGGTTTACCCACAACCTTGAAGGGTCCCATCCATTTATCTTGCAAGGCCCTCTGCATCATAACTAGAACTAGCTGGTCTTGAGTGAACTCAACCATGTTAGCTTTTTGGTCATGCCAATGTTTGACCAAAGCTTGTCCAGCTTTCAGGTTATCACTTGCTTCTGCCATCATTTGTGACATTCTCCTCCGGAGACCTATCACATAGTCAGTCACTCTGACTGGCTTGGGGGAAGGAGCACTCTCCAACCCCTCCTTAATCAGGGCCAATGGACCTCTGACTGGCCATAGAGAAGTTCAAAGGGAGAATAACCTACTCCCTCCTGAGGGACTTCTCTATAAGCAAAGAGAAGGCATGGCAATAGAAGGTCCCACTTTCTTTTAAGGGGATCCTCTAAAGCACCTATCATGCTCTTCATGGTTCTTCATGGAGACTTGTAATGGGGGGGTAGAGGGATAACGAGGCCGGTGTCTCTACTGGCCCCGTTATCCCTCTACAGCATACCGCGTAATGAGGCCCAATGACTTAGACAGCCCTGCCCGAAACTGGTATGAATGCAGTGTGTAGTGTTGAATGGCTGGGTACTTGTCTCAATACACATTTCTTGTTGTGAGTGTCTGAGAGGGAGGAGAATGGCCTGAATGCACTGTATGCCTGATTGGCTGACTGACTGCTGAATGCACTTCTGAGTGATTGGGGGCTTCTCACTGCTAGAATTCGCCCAGAAGCTGGAGTAGAAACTGACATTGAAACTGAAGCTGAATCTCGAAGCCGAGCCCGAAGAAGAAGGTTGACTGCTGTTACCTTCAGTGCAATCTGAAAGCCGCCGTGACGTCGAGACTGATCCAAGAGAGGACCTGGTTAGGCGCCCTCTTCCCGTGCTCCAAGGGACCATCAAGCACCTCTAACCTTCGCCGAAGCTCCCTGGAAGTCAGACCCTCGACAGGCTGCCGACCGGAGACAGGGACCGCCGAGTGTTAGGCAGAATCCTGGGCAGTGCCCTTAGGGACCACTACACAAAATTAAGACTACAAGTGGTAATACAATTTCACCTTTGGTACAAACCTGTACTACACAGAAAGAGTGGTAGCAATGTCTGAGCAGCCAGACTTATCTCAAGAGCAAATGAGCAGTAGTAGAGATTACATAAAGGACTACAATTACTGTGACTCAAGCAAACACTGACTCAAGGTTTCTGGTTAAACCATCTGTTCACAAAACACTTCACGTCTATTAAAATAAAACCACACTTCAAATACACTACACACAACCAATTCCCCTTGTGTAGATAAATTCAAGGTGAGTACATGGGGATTTGACAGACCGGTGTTGTGAAACAAAGACGTTACCGGGAGTACATATGCGATGACTTTTTGACAGTAATGACAGTTCGGTCTTACTAAAGATAAGCGTACCCGTGGGAAGAAATGTAACCGTAGTCAAACACACTTAGCACCTGAATTCACACAAGAAAATAGGGGAATAAAATCATAGGTAATACTTTTGTCAAGGTAGATAGAATCAGAGGACACCTTCTAACCAGTAGATAAAAGTCAATAGGCCTGCACCAGTGTCAAGTGTAACAGGGGTCCTGTTGCCGAGGATCACACGGTTAGTACAGTTCACGATTCGAGATTGCCAGGAGTACTTAGATATCGTCACAAAAGGAGGCAAAAGTTATAAGAGGCAAGGAAGAAAAGGACAAGCCTTTGGTGAGGAAGAAGGGTTCACCCCAATTCCTCGAAGTTAGACACAGTACCTTATTCATTGAAGAAAGCTGGTGCCATGGCAGTTGTTCCTGGTAGTTCCTGCAGACTCACGGTTCCTGGAGCTTCCGTCATGGAGACAAGAAGGAGGACAGCTGGAGCAATCTGCACTACCCCGGGATAAGGCCAGCAGCAGCGAAACAACAGTGAATAAAAGGTGCACTCTTTTAAAACAGGAGAGGCTCTTCAGATGGCTATCCGGACCACTACAGCAGTGTGCAGCGATTTCGACCACGAAGAAGATCCTCTGGCTGTGGAAGATGAGCTGGTTGATCCCGCCAGGCTCAAGGGAAGAAGACTCCGGACTGGATCTTCTCTTATCGTTGAAGGTTAGATAACTCAGGACTGCAGCAGGGCTTCACCTGGACTTGGTAGTTGCAGCAGCCGTCTTCTTCTCCGCTTCTCTTCGGTTCTTTGCAGTTCCAGTGGCGACTCTGACTTCCAGCCCAAGAGTCCTGCCTTTTATGCCAAAATCCCCCACCTCAGCCAATAGACACAAAGTGCAACTTGGGTCTCCAAGGAGACCCTGTGCAGGGGGTGACTAAACCCCTCCCCGACATTCAGCCCACCTAGACACCCAGACGCCAAAGGAGGGCTTCCGGACAGACGCCCGCCAAAGGTCGGCGAACAAAGAAGGCAAACCTGGTTTGGTGCGAAAAGTTAAACACAAGAAGGACTTTAACAAAAAGAAATGGTGACTAAACCCGACCGGAGCCAAAATAAAAAGTATTTGGTCAAGCGGGTTTATGTTCGAGGCTAATATAATAGCCTGAAACAGTACCACGTTTACAAAGTATAATCGTGGTAGAAAAGTAAGGGTAGATACCACTGCCACCAGCCAAGTCTTATTGTTAAGAGAGAAAAACAAAGCTCAGAGAGGCACAGACAAAAAGGGATAGGAATTAACCCTTTACAATACTCCATGTAAGATGGGGTGTACTGGGTCTGTAGTTTAAAGTGACTATATAAAGTTAATGGCAACTTTACCTGTTTCTGGGGGGCAGTAGTCAGCCGCAAAAAAATTGAGTCAGTGGGAAGTCTCAAAGACAACCCTGTGTCACTGCACTGAAGGTGCTGTGTAACACACACAAAAGTGGGGCTCATGGAGTGGTGTGGCTCCAGAGCCCAAGATCACAAAAAAAGTAGAAATACATATGGAAAAACACATGTAAGAGCGGGAAAAAGGCTCACACTCTTACGAGGTGGAAAAAAAAAAACAGAAATCCAGCAAAGCAACTGAGAGACTCACTAGGTGAGGGAAATTAGCCATAAAATGAGAATTCTCCCTAACACCAAGGAGAACGGAGATAAGCATCGGACATTCCGTCCACCGCCCTTCGACAAGGGTTCACAGGTTTGCTATAACTGCTGTAGGCCCATCAAAGCTGTGTTGCCCAGAAGCGGGGACAGCCTGACACTGTGCCACCGACGACTGGAGCTGCACGCTCCATTGATTAAGACATTTTGATTCCCGGACGCGCTCATCTGCACCGCCGACCACCTTATCCCACCGGAGAAGGCCAGGCCGTCTACACTCAAAGGAGCATCCGCCGGTGGGTTTCCCGCCACCCAAAGTCCGTAGAGACGCCGGACGACTCAACGCCCTTGCTGGGCCACAGTTCTTCACAATCTCTTTGCGGTCCTGAACTATCGTCATCGAGGTGCCCCGCACGCCTCTTCCTTGCAGGACGTCTTCAAACCATTGTCGACGAGCACAGCTGGGACTGAAGCTGCCGCCTCTTCGCCAAATTCACTTTCTTCGAGGGATCTCGATGATCCATGGCTCCTGCTTTAAAGGGAGGAGCTCAAGAAGGATCAATCGATGACCTGTCGTCGAACTCTGTTATTCCTGGTACATTGGGGTGGTAGACACATTTTAGAAGGGAATAAGACTAACTGAACAATATATGGACTGGGCTTTTGATATATCTTTATTTTACAGGTTGCCCAGGTGGGTGGGATCTCCAGACAGAGTTGTGACTAGGTAGCTAAACTAATATTCTGGCAATTGTTCTAACCAACTGCTTTTCCTCCTATGTCCATTGGTGGTTACCTTTATTAAGTGATTCTTGTGACATTTAACCAGAGTACAGTTGATCCACTTTAATGAAATCTGATAATACTTGTGGTACCACTTAGAACTGTATATATTTGCCATTGTAGATTAACTGAGCACAAAGTGAGTTATTGTGATTGTGTATATGTTATAACCAGGTTTGTGATAATGAACACAACAGATACAGAAGGAATGTCTAAGGTTCACTTAAAGGATACAGACTGGTAGTTGCAAAGCATACACTCGATGTCTTCTCCCATCTACTGTTGTCAGAGGTAGAACGTAGTGTCTCAAGAGAAACCTTCTAACTAATGTCACTCTCTGACTAGTAAAACCCACAGTCAAAGAGAGCTATTAGTGAGAAGGGCAGGAGTGGACCAAGATTCACCAGGCTGTCGATAGAGAGTGGACTAATTAGAAGGTTATTGTTACAAAAGGACAGTACGAACCTATGTTAAATACACTAACCTGGATGTACAGCCACAGGTAAGTCCCAACAATGTCCGATGAATCCAAGGAGAAAACAACGACAAGGAAAGGGCAGTGAGGAATATAACCCGGGCAGAACGAGGGACGCACTAGTGTCGGGTTGGTGCACACAGGTAAGCGTCCAAAGTTCTGTGCACTTTGTAGTAGGAGGAAAAGAAAATCTTGATCCAGGAAGACAAAACTTTCCAATAGTTGAAGGTCCAGTTGAGTCCTGATCGGGAGTGAGTACAGAGACTGTCAGACTAAACTCTCCTGCAAGTAGGATGGGATTTAGCAGAGGAAGTATATCCAGAATGGAAATAAATGTCTACGGAAAATGACAAAGAGTAGTGAGGTTAATAGTATTGCCGAATTGGATGTATATGGAGTGGAACTCTGCCGGCTGTTGATTGCAGTCCGTGGAAATTGCTATGTCACGTAGGAACGTGACGGGGCTCCGTCTTGGAACGAAACAACAGGTTGAAGAGCGTCGCGTAGGAACGCGACGGGGCTCCGTATTGGAACTAGATAAAGTTAGTAGAAGGCTGCGTAAAATCGCTGAAGAAAGAAGTAGCTCTGAGACGAGCTGGGAGGTTGCCTGAAACTGCGTAGGAATGCGGGGAAACGCAACCGCTTCTTGTGATGAAAAGAAGAGCATCTTTGAAGAACAGCAGAAGCAAGCTCTGGAACGCAGATACCAAAAACGATCAGAAGCGCAGCTGTAAGGCATCAGCTTCGTTAAATAATGTCAGCTGACGTGCACCTGACCAACACGATGACGCCTACGTTGGTCATGTGACGCGAGCTCTCTCAGTAGCGTCTCCCGGCCAATTTCCATTGAGTATAGAACGGCCTGGCCGTTCCGAAGGCTGAGGACGCCGGGAAATAGGAGCGTTTGGGGTAAGTAACGGACCCTGGGGTGGCAGACATGACAGTATATAACCTTGAACCTTAATTATATAAAGACTGTGTTTTAACTAATACAGTGTGTGGACATTCCTTTGTGGGGGCTTGGTGATTACATTGTACTTAAGAACCAGCCTGCATCACCTCCTGAGAAGCTAGGCCTTGATTGCTCACCCCCGTTTAGCAAATAGAGAATCTTGGCTGGGGTCCTCTGTGCCTCTCCTCTACCATATAGAGAGCAGGAGTACATACACCCCCCTCCAGTCTTTACAGTGTGCAACAGGATTACTGCGTGCGTACCAGGCATCACCTTTCAGTCTCCACAGGGAATTGTAGCGGTTTTAAAATGAGGCGAACCAGCACCCACAACATGGCTGCAGAACTTTAAGGAGTGCGAAATGGATCCATGAGCAACTAGCTCACTCTCAGGTTACCAACTTGTGCCCTGTTTCACTACAGCGCTGCAGGTCGCAAAGTGAGACCTGTCACCAACTTGAAAGAGTTCAATGGATGGCTAGTTTACAGGCACATTAAGATGGAGGGCATGCACCTTCTCAGAGACATTCTCTGCAAAGGAGACTGGTTAGCAAGGATGGACTTGAAAGATGCATACCTTATGATTCCAATTGCATTCCAACACTGCACGTAGCTCAGTTTCCTGCCAGAGCCCAGACTTGGCAGTTCAAGAGCCTGCCGTTTGGTCTCTCTTCAGCGCCCTGGGCCTCCACAGAACTCATGAGACCACTAGCAGGGCCATGAGAGAGAGGGGTATTAGGATTAAAGTATACCTAGAAGACATTCTCAATCTGGCAGCAAACAAAGAAACGCTACAGGAACAAGTGAAATAGGTGTCAAATCTCTTATCATCATTAGGATTTATCATCAACCTAGAAAAGTCAGAACTAGTACCAAGGAAGCGCATGGAATTCCTGGGATTCGTAGTAAGTACCAGGAAAGCGATACTGAAACTTCTAGTGCACGAGATGAGAACGATAAAGAATGAGCTATGAGTAGCTCTCGAGAAGACACTGATTTCGATTCAGAGTGTAGCAAGGATAGTAGGGCTGCTAGCAGCCACCATATAAGCCATATTTCCCGGGCCTCAGCATTACGGGGTGCTACAACGGCTACAAATCAAGCATTTACAAGAGGGTCTGAGATATCACTGGCTGGTGCCCCTAGATCAAGGAGGAAGAATGGAACGAGCGTGGTGGCGTCAGAACATGGAAGCATGGAACGGGCATGCCATTTTCTGAGACGTGCCAGAATTAGTTATGGAGTCAGACGTGAGCAGGTTGTGTTGTGGGGCGAAATGCGGTCAGCTAGAGACAGGCGGCAAATGATTCCAAGGACATCTGGATCTACACATAAACTGCTAAGAGCTCTAAGCGGGTCATTAGAAGTGAAAACCTTTGCGAAGGACAGAGTGAACTGTTTTATCCTTCTCAGGATGGACAATATCTCTGCAGTGAGATACATCAACCGTCTGGGGGCACCAGATCCAAGATGTTAGCAGTGCTAGACAAGGACATCTGACACTTCTGCCTAGAAAGGGGAATATCAATCACATCAGAGTATCTGCCGGGAGTTCAGAATGTGGTAGCAGATTGGAATCCCTGTTACCTATTCGACTCCAGCGACTGGATGCTACAGGAAGTTTTTGCGAAGATAGCAGAATTGTGGGGTCTGCTAGACATAGATCTATTTGCATCCAGGTTACACGGACAAGACAGGCAGATTTTTCAGACCAAGGTTTTATCCATAGGCACTAGGGGCAGACGCATTTCTGCAGACATGGACAGGAGCAGTGCACTGCACCTTCTCGCCCATCATGATGTTGGCCAGAAGATTGGCAAAGATCCACTTTTATGCTTCCATTTTCTGCTCCAGCAAATGTGTGTGCCTTTCCAAGGCGTAGAAGGGCAGCAAAGGGCAGTTTGCATCTTTGCTTTGCTTTCCTCCTCTGTTTTCAGAAAGCACTCAATTTCACAAATGCATAAGAATTTCATGCAGGCGTAAAACCAAAGGATTCCAATGGAACCTGCCTTGCTTTAGCAAGGACTCTATTGGAATCCTTCATAAAATTCTGCCTACAAAGCATCATTTGCAGGCAGCGTTTTATCCGTCACAAAGCAAAAGTGAAGAGTGAAAAGCCAGTTTCGCCTTCATTTATTCTTCACAATTACACTCCACTTTGTGTGTAAATTGCATGCAGGGGACCAGAAACACTAAAGTGCAAGCGTTAGTGGTCCCGAGCATGCAATTATTGAAAATGACCCTCTATGTTTTCAAGAGGGTGATATTTGTTTACAAAGAGATAACTGCCTACAATGTTATCATTATTATTATTGATTTGTATAGCTCTTCATGCCGGTCTCCTCTGGCTTCCAAGCATTCAACTGGGAATCAAACCCTTCTTTCAAAGCATCATCCTGTTCCCAATGTGAGCGCATTGGCCCCGAGCTATCCTCCACTCTTCAGTGCTTACACTTCTAGTAAGGGTCTTTCGCTCCTACTGCACTATAGTATGGTCATCCCATTAGAAATCTGAGGATGGTTCTGTTAGTCAAGGCCTCACCAGTCAGGGCAGAACCTGAGAGTACCCTTGAGATTTGTTCTATCTTTCTCAAAGATTCATTGTCCAGGTTGCAAAGACCGGATGGGGGTGTCTGTACTTCTGCTCTCTATATGGCAGAGGAGAGGCACACAGGACCCCAACCAAGATTCTCTATAGGGTAGAGCTGGTCAGCAATCAAGGCCTAGCTTCTCAGGAGGTGGTGCAGGCTGGTTCTTAAGTACAGTGTAGTCCCCAAGCCTCCACAAAGGAATGTCCACACACTGTATTAGTTAAAACATAGTCTTTATATAATTAATATTCAAGGTTATGTACACTGTCACAATAACTCACTTTGTGCTCAGAAAATCTACAATGGTAAATACATACAGTTCTACAGTGATACCACGATTATTATCAGATATCATTAAAGTGCATCAAATGTCACACAGATCACTTAATAAAGGCAACCAACAATAGACATAGGAGGAAAGCAGTTGGTTAGAACAATTGGCAGAATACTGGCCCCTACCACTAGACACATTTCTGTGTGGAGATCCCCCCACGAGGCAACCTGTAAAGTAAATATATATCACAAGCCCAGTCCATATATTGTTCTAGAAGTCTTATTTCCTTCTAAAATAGTTCTACAACCCCAATGTACCTGGAATACCATAGTTCGACATCGGGTCATCGACGGATCCTTCTTGAGCGGCTCCCTTTAAGGCAGGAGCCATGGATCGTTGAGATCCCACGAGGAAAAAGGGTTGAACGACGACGGTGAAGTGGCAGCTTTGTTTCTAGCGCTGCTCGTCGACGATGGAGTGTTGGCATCCTGCAAGGAAGAGGCATGCGGGGCACCTCAGGGACGATAGTTCAGGACCGCAAAGAGATTGTGAAGAACTGTGGCCCAGCAAGGACGCCGAGTCGTCAGCGTCTTTGTGGTGGTCTTTAGGTGGCGGGAAACCCACCGGCGGATGCTCTTCGGCGCGTCAGCGGCCTCGGCTTTCTCCGGCAGGACAAAGCGGTCGACGGCAAAGGGAGCACAGCGGCTCCGGCCGGCAATGGCGGTCGTCGACGGTGATGGACAACAATGTCTGGGCGCTTTGCCTTGTGATTCCGCGGCGGTCCCCGTCTCCGGTCGGCAGCCTGTCGTAGGTTTGTCGAATTCTAGCAGTGAGAGGCCCCCAGGTTGATCTCCCATTCATTCTGCTGGGTCACACTCAGGCAACCAATCGGTTAGAAGGGCATTCATGCAGGCAGGCAGCCAATCAGGTACATAGTCCTTTCAGGCCATTCACTTCTCTCCAGACACTCACAACAAGTTATGTGTATTGGGACAAGTACCCAGCCATTCAACACTCCACTCTGCATTCATACCAGTTTCGGGCAGAGCTGTCTCAGTCATTGTGTCAAACACCAGAAACCAGACATCCACAACAAGAAGTGCATATTGGTCACACACTCCATTCACCCAGGTCCCACCCACAGGGTGTACCCACAACATACAGCCACTGCGAAGGCCCTAGCCAGTCTGGCCTGGAATTCACACAACACCATATATGGAACTTCCACCCAACAGCCAGTCAGGGGGAAGGGACAGAGTCAAGGCTTTCCAGGACTTTAGAAAAACAAGGTAACAGGCAATAGAAAGCAAGAGGCCAGAAATGATTCTAATGCCAGGGCCTGGGTATCCCAAAAAGGAGGATACTCAGAGCACCTGTCAAATTCAGCATGGAGCTGCCACCAGCCCATACCCTGCTCTGTGGGTCACACACAGGTGCCCAAAAACATACACTAGGGGTACAGGGTTGCACCCCCACCCATGGGTGCCATAAGGGTATCCCATGGGTCTGTACACCAAACCAAAAGAGAGCTGCACCGCCAGGAGTCCCACATGAACTCCTGTGCAGAAAACACGACAGAACACACGATAAAAAGCAGTAAAGGACAGGAATACGGAGGCCCTGTCCCTCCGATGCATTTCCAGCATCACACAGGTTGTGACAGTAAACAATCTGACATCGCCCTGGAAGAACTGTCCAGACAGACACACAACCTCGAATTGCAATATGAGGACCTTCAGGTGCTGCAATATGCGAATAAAGAACCTTCCAGAATCAGTGTTGGGCACAGAACTGAAAAAGACAGTCACTGGTATATTCGTAGACCTCATAACGGAAAATTAACTCACTAACATTCTCCTGTATAGGGTTCATAGGACGGGAAACATGATGTCGGAACCAGGTGCTCACCCCCGAGACGTGGTGGCAGCCTGTACACTTTATCCACAAAAGGAAAAAATAGTAAGGGAGGCGAGAACTGCAGCCACGATCACGCATAATGGGGTAGAGATCCAGCTTCACCAGGATCTGTCCAGGTTGACCCTTCAAAAACGCCAGGATATGTATGCAGTGGTAAAAACTCTTCAGGCACGAGGTATAAGGTACAGATGGACATTTCCCTTTGGTTTTGATGGCAGGCAACAAAGGATCACATCTAGGGAGTCAGGCATAGCATTACTACATATTGACGAGGACACCTTGGTGGGTCTCTTTGAAGGAGATCATGCTAAATCGGAGCAATATGAAGCGCTCATTAAGGTTGGGGAATGGACTTTTATGGATCGACAAAAGAAGAATCGCAGGGGCCTGCAAAAGGAAGAATGGAGAGCTAGACTTAGAGGCCCAACCCACAAATCAGGCACACTGTAGGATGCCGAGAACACCGTTTCAATGATTTTCTTCAAGAAAATAAACTTGGTCAAGGAAAACCCAACGAGCAGATCGGACAGACGGCAACATCTTGGACTCTATCTGTTCAGGTAACAGATGGGTGATTTAGGACTCTCTGCATATAACCCTGGGACAAAGGGTGATTCGCAGCCGGGGGTGGTGGCCCCGGGATACATTAGGTACTGTGTCTGACACTAGGGAAAAGGAGGTAGGCGGGGCACAGGGAAGAATACAAATGTTAGTAGGGATGTTAAGAGATTGGAAAGGCGGGGTCAAACGTGTGTGGGGTTACCCATTTGTCTGAAAAATTATTATGATGCTATGATAGAAATGTGCCCGAAAGTATCTACTCCAAAGCGTAGAGAAAATGCAGAGTATAATTCAAATGATTAACTTGGAATGTAAGGAGGCTTAATACTCTGCAGAAGTGAAGGAAAGTTGAGTCCTTCTTGAGCCATGACCAACCGTATTTGGTGCAACTCCAAAAAACTCATATCCGAAAGGTGGATAAAGGTAAATTTCATTTACGTCAATACCCGATTATATTTCAGGTGACTGCGGAAGGCAAGGTTGCAGGCGTGTTGATAGTGATAAAACAAGGGTCGGAGATCCAAGTTGTGCACCTAAGATTTGTATTTGTTATTTTAAAGATCATGGCTGTTAAATTAATGGTAGCCTCAATATATGCCCCAAACACAGGCCAGTAAGGCATTTTAAACTTCTTATGGGGAAAATGGAAGCTGTCATGGAAGGAGAATTATTGATAATGGCGGGCTTTTTTTTAAAAAAAAGTTCAGCTTTATTGAGTTTTTTGCAAGAAAAGACAATAAACGAAGTAGAACTTTAAGACTCCTTGTTACAAGAAAAGCTTTTCAGAACTAACCTTTGTTCGACTTCTCAATCCCCTCTCCCCTCACTCTCCTCCCCGCACCCAACAACCCCTCTCAATTCACATTAACAAAGAAATGTCTCACACATGTCCATTTGCACTCCAATACCCTTCTTAAGGAGTCAACATTTTCTCTGACAGGTGACAGTTACAGCCTGTGCATAATGACCTACTTATTGATGTCGAGAGGTTGTGACTCCTCACCCCTCTGTGAGATGGCACGGTTGCTCCCTCTACTTATCTGGGGTATTTATCTTGGAAGCATGGCCATTCCATTTCCAATGACCCAGGGTTACCATGTATTGCCGCCGTTAAGCGTTCCATCAAGGATAAGTTCTGGGCTGTGTTGATTCATTCTTTCTTACCAGGGGGGAGCTCTTTCTTCCAGTGCGTGGACAGAAAAACCCTCCCCGCTATCAGCAGGCCATGCACCATTTTCGGCAAACTTATGTATAACCCTTCCTGCTCTTGTAGGCCAAAAAATATCAACATTGGTGTCTTCACCCTCGGGATCCCCTCCAGGTCCCTAATCCAAATTAATCCAACTATGACTGGACCACCTCACACCCCCACTACATATGCCAGTAGTCGGCCCTCGATCCACACTCACGCAATCACATGGGACTCACACTTTGGAACATTCTGGAAAGCCTCACCAGGTCGTATTGCCAGCGGTGGAGCAGTTTGATGGCATGTAGTTTGTACTGGCAGGAGATTGATGCCTGGGAGGCTCCCCGTCATATCCTTTGCCATGTCCGAGGTGTAATTTCCATATCAAGATCTCCTTCTCATTGTTGCATTAACCTATCTGTGGGTCCCCTTCTCGTGTCCACCAGGGCCCTGTATAATGCACCGGTCAGCCCTTTGGACCCGGTTCAGGTGTCTAGGATCTTCTCGAAGGGCATGAGTTCCCTCTGGATTTTCCCTTTCCAAACCTCTCTAGTCAACACTCCCTTCAATTGTAGCTATGAGAAGACAGAGAGTGTACCCATTCCAAGAGTCTCCTACGAGCTCAGGTATTGTGATGAATCTACCTTCCTACCACATTTGGGTGACCCTTTCCAGATCCGCCTCATACCAGCCCTGAAAACGCTCCGGATTTGGAATGGCATCCCTGATCCCCGGCACCCACAAGTGACCCAGCAGTGAGGGCCACGTTGTGATCCCCTCAAACTGGCGCCCTGTCACCAGATGCTCCAAATGGTACACAGAATGGGGCGACTCCTTATAATCCGTAGAAGCTTCAATCTAGGAACCCACAACCATTCCCCCACTGTGGCTCGTTGTAACTGGTAGTTGTCAATACCCACCCATTGCAAGTTTTCATGCCATCTAAGGGGTGGAAAAAGGACCTAAAGATGGGTGGTTTTATAGTATCATTGTATATCCGAGAGACCCACACCTCCCCAGTCCTTTGAAAGACTCAATGCCGCGTTGGAGACACTATGCTTCTGTTCCTGCCAGCGAAATCGTGTGAGCGTGCCCTTGGTTCTTTTAAAGTAGGTGTCAGGTATCTGTATTGGAAGCATCTGGAAAAGGTACAGGAGCTTGGGGAGTATTACGATTTTGATTGCGTTCAGCCTACCCATCCATGAGACGGTAAGCTTATTCCATTTTGCTAGGTCCATCTCCAGACCAGTCATCATAGGGGGGAAATTTGCCTTGTATAGGTCCTTTATTTCCCTAGTAACAGAAATGCCCAGGTAACTCAGCGTCCCCGTACTGACCCTTATGCCCATGGATAAGAATCGGTCCACGTCACCATCCCTGCTTCTGTCCAAGGGGAAGAGGACCGACATGCTTGTGTTTATTTTGAACCCTGCCATACGGCCATATTCTTCACTCACTGATACAATAGCCGGCACAGAGCACAGGATTTACCACATGTAACAGCATGTCATCCGCGTAGAGTCCCAGTTTAAATGTCTTCCCGCCTAAAACCAACTGTTCTACTAGAGGGTCCCTTCTCAATCTTTGTGCCAGGGGTTCCAACGAGAGCACAAACTGAGCGGGGGAAAGCGGGCAACCCTGTCTTGACCCCTCCCTAAGCTATACCACCTCGAGTATCCCCCATGAACGACCACACAGGCCTTAGGGGAGGAGTAAATTGCCATAATACCACTCCGATGTTTCTTGCCCACTCCTATCTTTGTAAGGACGGCCTCTAGGAAATCCCATTCCACCATGTCGAAGGCCTTCTCTGAGTCCACAGAGAGGAGAGTGGGGTCTTCCTGCATGCTTTGAGCTTCGTTAATCAGGTGAAGTGTCTTTCTCATTGTGTCCGAACCCTATCTCCCCGGGATAAACCCCACTTCATCAGAGTGGACAAGTTTCAGTAAGTGCACCTCCAGCCCTGGCCTAGATTTTGGCATCTATGATTAGAAGTGAAATTGGGTGATATGAGGTGCACGACCTGGGGTCTCTTCCCTCCTTAGGTATCACTGAGATGAGGGCCTGGGTAAAGGAATCCGGTGCTTTCCCTTTTTCCATAATGTCGTTAAAGAGTAGTGTCAAAAAGGGGAGCAGGGCTGATTCACAGGTTTTATAGAAGCCGGGGGAGAAACCATCATCTCCCGGTGCTTTCCCCAGTCGGAGGTGCCCTATAGTGTTCTTAATTTCCTCACCAGTAATCAGGGAAGCTATGGGCCCCGATTTGTCCCCAGACAGGGATGTTAGAGAAGCCCCCTCGAGATACTCCTCAATCTCTCCTTTCACAGTCCCCCCTTTACTTCTATATAGGTTTTTGAAGAACGAGGCAAATGCCTTTTGGATCCCAGCAACTGTACCCTAAATATTCCCTTCTTTTCCCCCAGCCTCGGAGACCCATCTCTCTGCCCTTTGTCCCTGTAGTCTTGGGGGCAAGGAGGGCATCCACCTTATCACCTTTATCACAGAATTTCTGCTTCAGAAAATACAGATTTGCGGATTATCTTCCCCTCCTCAAGCAGTTTCAGCTCCTCTCTCAAGCCCCTTTCCTGCAGAATGCAGTTCTCTCTATTGGTGGAAGAGGATTGAGCGAGCCTCTATAGGACACCTATCTTGTCCCTGAGCCCTTTCTCTAAAAGAGTACATTCCCTCTTCTTGCGGGCCCCCTCCCTAATCAGCAACTCCCTCCATGTGGCCTTTGCTGCGTACCATACCACCCTCCTCACTTCACCTGTGTCACTGATTATGAAGAATTCCTTGATTTCACTCTCGAGTTCTTCATTAAAGACCAGCCCCTTTCCACAGGGACTCATTACACTTCCATTTGGAGTTTCTAGGGCACAGACCTTCCCAATTAATGTCTACTGACACCAAATCATGGTCTGACCCTGAAACCGGGTGAATCCCTGAGAATCCTGCCACTTCCCATAATACCCTAGATATGTAGAGGTAGTCTATTCTCATGAGGGTGCCGTGTGGGGCGGAATAGAAAGTGAAGCCCCTCTCCTGTGGGTGGAAGTATGGCCAAATGTTATGAAATGACACTCGGAAATGGACAAATAAATAATGAATGTGTGTTAAAAACCTTGATGCAAATATAATTCCTCACTAAAGCAACAATGCAAAGACACTAATCATCACAAATAATGGATTACCTAGAGCATACAGTTCGAAAATGAGTGGAAAGTTTAAAACAAATTGCAGCAAAATGACACATGTAAAAGTAGCCTTTTTTTTCAATTCCTGCCTTAAATTACCCAAACGGTTTTTAATAAAACAGGTGAAATACACTGATTTGGAGTGTGGTTATTGGGCTGGGGGATAGAGGTATATCCCAGGTATATTCTAGAAGTGTAACTAGGTCTCTAGCTATTAAACTGGATGAGTTATGCAAGATCTAAAAAGGTGCACTTTGAGTAAAACGAAGGCGTGAAATAGGAAAGGAAATCAGTTGTGACAAAAACAGTTTTACTTTAAACTAGAGCATTCAGGCTAGATCACCAAAGATGGACACAGTAAGATCCAGAGTTGATTCACGACTTCAACCCCGTCACCCAAGCGTCCAACCCTGGCGAAAACCAGTCCGATCTCTCGAAATATGACTAATGGCTTAAGATTTACACAAGACAAAATTGAAAAGAGAGATGGCGCTAGCACTAGAAATCAAGGGCAGGGTTGCAGGGATAATTCTGACAGTTTTCACAAGTTATCAAGATAAGGATATTATGACTTAGAGAGTGGGGTAAGGACAAAGGCAAGACAAGGTATACTATGGATTTCTGTGGGGTGGTGATCTATACTTACATTTCATTTTTTAGTTTTGGGATTTTTGGACAGTCAATGGTTCTGGTCACTACACGGCAGCGCGCCTGGCAAACATCTGGGCAGTTCTGGTCACCGGATGGCACTTCTGGACTGGCAATTCTGGTCCCTGGATACTGAAGGTCAGCTGGATGGCAGGATTGCAAATTGGCAGCGGGCATGCAGTTAGTGGACAGCAAGCCACTCTGGTTCAGGATGCAAAAAGGACCACAGCTCTCCCCTTTTTCATGGGAGATTAGTGGGTTTTCAGAATTGATGCCTTACTGGGAATAGGATCAGCACTGCTTGGGTTTTGCAGTGGGCCCTGGAGTAGGGTCAGCAATGCTCTGGCCTTGTAGTTGGAATAAGGAATCTGGATGATGAATGGAACAGGAACGCAGCGCAGGAACTTCAGGAAGAGTTTGTGTCTAGAGTCTTGTCAGGGACTCTTATTTATAATGGATAGTGACTTCATCAAAGTATATGGCTGGGGCAGGCTTAACTAAACACGCCCCTAACAACTGGTTTGGGCAAGGGTGATAGTCTCTGCCTCGCTCTCAGCTGGTTGGATTCCAGAAAGTGATGTGAGATTTACAATGTCCAAAACCTCCCACAATTTAGCATTTTTTTCATGCAGCACCACTGCATGGGTTTGGTGCATTGCTATAATGCGGTACAGCAAGGCATGTGTTGCCAGTGTGACATGGACATGTAAATGAAAACAGGCTATTCAGTCAAAAACATTTCTACATCTAAAATGCAAATAATTTTTTTTTCACAGTTACAAGCATATATTTTTTCTCACCTGAAATTCCTCTGTTGCAGGAGACACATTTGAGGATTAATGAACTAACCTCATTAACAATACTAACAATTCTTACTCATTAATAATATAATGTGTTCTCCAGTGCAAAATGAGATGGAAAATGACAGGCTCTGAAAGTCATTTTAAACGCGCATCCAAATTTTTTTTTCTTTGCTTCTATCTGCGCTCTGTCCACAGTATTTGAAGGAAGCAAAGACTCGAATAAGCAGGAAATCAGTTTGGTTACAGTTGCAACTGTATAAGCCAAGCCATTGTTAAAGAAAAGGAGGGTAGGACATGATAGAATTTCATTGGTTGAACTCGTTTGGCAGGCTGTAACAGAGCTTTGCTAATTAATCTCGGGGAAGAAGAGAGGAGAAGACATTTTACACAGCTGGGAGAAAGACCTGGCTGGTGGCTGGGGATTTTCCTGATTGAAAAAGCAGATCCCAGTGCACTGCTGCAGAGACTGGGAATTCCAGTCAATAAGCCCCGGTTTGAGTGACGGCAGATGCTCGTCCTTGCTGGGGTGATTTGAGAAGAATTCATTGAACCACTTCCAGAAGGCGACCAGGCGACGAATTTCACATGCTGAACAGGTCTGGTAATTATATTACAGAGTGTGTGGGCAGTGTGCATGTGTGCGAAACTATTCAGTCAGCGTGGAAGAGGGAACTCCAGTGTTTTATCAACATGTTTAATGTTGCAAATTGAATATGTTCTCGCCGCTCTCTTCTCATTTTGTTACAGATAAGGTTGTTACTGTGCCATTTCCATTTATTTCTGTAAAAAGAGTAAGATCGTGTTGAAATGCAATTTTTATAATACACAAAAAATATATGAAAGCAGACGGATAGTGTGTTTTATTTTTCTCTTTTATTTGTGCATCTACCATTACAGTACTGATAATATGGGGAGAGGTTTAGACAGTGCAATTGTCATCTTTAAGCTAGCTAAAAATAAGACTTAGCGGTAGCTGTGTGCATGATTCCATTCAGTATATAAGTGTATGTTTTCTGAACGGAACATAATAATAACATAATGAAATATACTGCTGCTGGAGGTACATGAGTCAGCAGAAAGAGAGGCCCTGGACATAGTTCACCGATGTAGATAAGTTGGTGATGAATACCACATGATAGCTCGCTGCCGTAGATAAGCAAGTGAGGACAGCCCATGGTGGCACTCCAATTGAAAATGTGGTGTTCCTGAAATGTAAGCCTGAGGCCTCTCTAGTGATCACACGAACAAACTAAGCAAAAATAAGGGGTTCTGGATATTGGGGCCACATATAAAACAAAGGAATTATGCTCACCAGAAATACCACCAATAACGCATACCAACAAAATGTATACCACTAAATGCTGAAATAATGTATGTATACTGTAGTACTATATGCCAAATCTAATCTGAATGCAAAGAGTGATTATTACTGAATTATTTTCATTTTGGCGGTAAGAAAATACTGCTAGGCTCCAAATCTATACAAAATACCTTACATATTTATGGTGCGTTGCAGGCCGGGAAAGTGATCATAGAACACCTACTGGGCGTGGCAAGTGTGTCTCACACTGCCATCTGTACATTAAAGGGTACCCATTTCATAATAACAGTGTGTCACCAAAACGAATTTCAGAATGTCACAAAGGGAAACCACATTCTCAGACCTAGTGCAATATTTAGAGACAAAGTTGTTTGCACATGGGACGTGGTCATCAAACAGTACCTCAGAATGGCATGACCGCATGCAGAGTGAGGTGCAGAAAGAAAAACTAGACAATATTTTTGCAGAAGGCAGCATAATTCAGGTCTGCCTTACAAGGTTATTGAATGCAGCCGATAAAAGTGCAGAGAAAGACTGTTTAATACGGCTATGCGCCAAAATATGGTTTATTTTGAATAGGTCCCTGCGAATGCAAGAAAATGAGACCCAGCTAATTAACAGGTTAAAGACTGACTTAGATGGGGCAAGTAAAAAAGAGGAGATGTTAAGAACAGAATTAGAAGGATGTCAGAAAGACATGCAATTAAAATGCAGAGATTTTTATATTCAGTTGTCCAAAAGCAAGAAACAGTTTGAAGACAGTGAGCAAGAATTGGTACACTAAGGGGCCGATTCATGGAACAAACGTGCGCCGAAAATCTTCGCGCAAGCAGGCGCAAGCAGGAGCAAGCAGGCGCAAGCGGAAAAAAACACGCGTGCGATTCATGGAAGTCCGTGCGCGTGTTCACCTCGGGATGTGCGCCAAACCCGTGCATGGCGCACAAGTCACTGCAACATCCCGAAAGGCGTGCGCGACGCACACAGTGAAAGCGCACAACCTCGGCGCATACACCAGAAAATGGGCGGGACACAGGGCGTAAGGCGCGGAATGGGGAACAACGCGCGAAAATAAGGGCGTAACTGGGGATGTACTGCAGGGAAGCAGACGGAACGCCCACACGCACTCGAACCACACGTATTCATGGAATCGAATAGGGCAAAGCCACGCACAGCCAAAGACACGCACAAGCTGAAACACATCCGCCACACGAAGGCAGGCGGTAGAGTCCCAGCGCATCACAAAAGTGGCAACATACAGCAATTGGGCCTGTGCGAGCGGGGCACGTGTATTGCGGGGGTGCGCGGGAAGTCACACACGCGATTGAGCGGGGTACGTGTATTTCGGGGGTGCGCGGGAAGTTACACACGCGATTGAGCGGGGTACGTGTATTTCGGGGGTGCGCGGGAAGTTACACACGCGATTGAGCGGGGTACGTGTATTTCGGGGGTGCGCGGGAAGTTACACACGCGATTGAGCGGGGTACGTGTATTTCGGGGGTGCGCGGGAAGTTACACACGCGATTGAGCGGGGTACGTGTATTTCGGGGGTGCGCGGCAAGTTACACACGCGATTGAGCGGGGTACGTGTATTTCGGGGGTGCGCGGGAAGTTACACACGCGATTGAGCGGGGTACGTGTGTTTCGGGGGTGCGCGGCAAGTTACACACGCGATTGAGCGGGGTACGTGTATTTCGGGGGTGCGCGGGATGTTACACACGCGATTGAGCGGGGTACGTGTATTTCGGGGGTGCGCGGGAAGTTACACACGCGATTGAGCGGGGTACGTGTATTTTGGGGGTGCGCGGGAAGTTACACACGCGATTGAGCGGGGTACGTGTATTTCGAGGGTGCGCGGGAAGCTACACACGCGATCACATCAGGGTACGTGTATTTCGGGGGTTTGCGGGAAGTTACACATGCGATCTCATCAGGTTACGTGTATTTCAGGGTGCGGGGGAAGTATCCCACGCAACATCAGCAGGGTACGTGTATTCCAGGGGTGCGCGGGAAGTTCCACACGCAATTCCATCAGGGTACGTGTATTACAGGGGTGCGCGGGAAGTTCCACACGCGATCTCATCAGGGTACGTGTATTACAGGGGTGCGCGGGGAGCAGCACACGTGAATTGCACGTGTGGGTCCTCCCAGGTGTTCCCTCTACACCCTCCACGGCCCCTGCAGGTGGCTCACACCACAGGGGCCTACCCTGCACATGTCCTGCAGGCACCCCATCCACCATGGCCATGCCCCCCAGCCAACCCACATGTCAACTTGCACTACTGCCCACCAACGCATGTCCCCCTGCACCCCCAGCCACCAGGGGCACCCTCCAACAGGCCCCCACCCATGTCTCCCACCACCCCCACCCCCCAGCACTGTGGGGCACCTGCCAGCAGGCCCCCACCCATGTCCAACTCATGTTCCCCACCACCCCCACCCCCCAGCCACCAGGGGCAGCCTCCACCAGGCCCCCACCCATGTCTCCCACCACCCCCAGCCACCAGGGGCAGCCTCCACCAGGCCCCCACCCATGTCTCCCAGCACCCCCACCCCCCAGCAGTGCAGAGGCACCCACCACCAGGCCCCCACCCATGTCTCCCAGCACCCCCACCCCCCAGACACCAGGGGCACCCACCACCAGGCCCCCACCCATGTCTCCCAGCACCCCCACCCCCCAGCCACAAGGGGCACCCACCACCAGGCCCCCACCCATGTTGCCCACCACCCCCACCCCCCAGCAGTGCAGGGGCAGCCTCCACCAGGCCCCCACCCATGTCTCCCACCACCCCCACCCCCCAGCCACCAGGGGCAGCCTCCACCAGGCCCCCACCCATGTCTCCCACCACCCCCACCCCCCAGCCACCGGGGCACCCACCACCAGGCCCCCACCCATGTCTCCCACCACCCCCACCCCCCAGCAGTGCAGGGGCACCCACCACCAGCCCCCCCACCCATGTCTCCCACCACCCCCACCCCCCAGCCACCAGGGGCACCCACCACCAGGCCCCCACCCATGTCTCCCAGCACCCCCACCCCCCAGCCACCAGGGGCAGCCTCCACCAGGCCCCCACCCATGTCTCCCAGCACCCCCACCCCCAGCCACCAGGGGCACCCACCACCAGGCCCCCACCCCTGTCTCCCACCACCCCCACCCCCCAGCCACCAGGGGCAGCCTCCACCAGGCCCCCACCCATGTCTCCCACCACCCCCACCCCCCAGTCACCAGGGGCAGCCTCCACCAGGCACCCACCCATGTCTCCCACCACCCCCACTCCCCCAGCACTGTGGGGCACCCACCACCAGGCCCCCACCCATGTCTCCCAGCACCCCCACCCCCCAGCAGTGCAGGGGCAGCCTCCACCAGGCCCCCACCCCCCAGCCACCAGGGGCAGCCTCCACCAGGCCCCCACCCATGTCTCCCACCACCCCCACCCCTCAGCAGTGCAGGGGCAGCCTCCACCAGGCCCCCACCCATGTCTCACACCACCCCCACCCCCCCAGCCACCAGGGGAAGCCTCCACCAGGCCCCCACCCATGTCTCTCACCACCCCCACCCCCCAGCAGTGCAGGGGCAGCCTCCACCAGGCCCCACCCATGTCTCCCACCACCCCCACCCCCCAGCCACCAGGGGCAGCCTCCACCAGGCCCCCACCCATGTCTCCCACCACCCCCACCCCCAGCCACCAGGGGCACCCACCACCAGGCCCCCACCCATGTCTCCCAGCACCCCCACCCCCCAGCAGTGCAGGGGCAGCCTCCAGCAGGCCCCCACCCATGTCTCCCACCACCCCCACCCCCCCAGCACTGTGGGGCACCTGCCAGCAGGCCCCCACCCATGTCCAACTCATGTTCCCCACCACCCCCACCCCCCAGCACTGTGGGGCACCTGCCAGCAGACCCCCACCCATGTGCAACTCATGTTCCCCAGCCAACATGTCATCACAATCTAGATCCCTGGTCCCTATGGTCAGCCTCCAAATGCAAAACACCCATCCGAGTATTGCATCCACCCACTCATAATTTGCAATTACATCACAGAACACCAATTGCAAGTTCCGAAACAAACACATTTCCCTCACATACACCCAATGGGTGTCAGTGAATCTCAAAACACATATCATGAAATGCATGAAACCAATGAGATACCACACATTGAAGTTCACCAAAAAAAATATGTATTAAAGGAAACATAAATAGAATCAAAAATGAAGAAACAGAAATGTGAATGTACAAAAATTAAAAGAAGCATGTCCGTGAAAAAAAGCAAAACCAAAAATAAAATTCCAAAGTAATGTTGTCCAAAGTCAATGTTCACAAAACAAAATCCAATGGGAAATAAAAAAGAAAGCCATTGCTCCATGGTTAAAATGTGAAAAAATAAATACAATCCAACAGTGAACTATGTACATGGGAACAAGCCAGGGTCCATTATCCCAACAAAAGAAAGGAAACCTATCTAACTACACTAACTAATAAAATAAACTATATACAAAAATGTGGCCAATGTCCGAAAGGTCCAAATAAAATCAAAACAAAAATGAAACCTAACACTACCTACATAACTATGTACAAGGGCAGCGGGCTAGTTTCACGGCTCACTTGTGGATGTCCCGGGCCAGGGCATCATCGAACTCCTCAATGTCCCGGAGGCGGTCCTCCTCCATGGCCCCGAGGGTCCGCAGGGCCGTCGACGTGTCCACCTCCAAACCCCTGCGGATTGCCTCGAGGCACTCGGCCCGCCTCAGGGCCCTCCGCATGGAGTTCTCCGCCCTGACCATTGTGAGCCGTGCCTCTTCCGCCCGCTGCCGCTCCGCATCTATGGCGTGGCCCAACCGCTGCCACACGGAAGACACTCTCTGTCCTGAGTCCTCCTGCCCTCCGGCCGATGCCTGCCCCTCCGATGTTGAAGGCCCCGAGCCTTCATGGCTCCCACCACGTTGCTGCTGCTGCTGTGCCTCTGCCCGTGCACTGCCTCCTGCTGCCTGCACATCCTCCGCCGGCTGGGGTACAGTCGTAGATGTGGCCACCCCTGCTGGACGTCCGACTCCCGACTGTGGCACGGATGCCTCCTCCACCAGCCTGGCCGCACCGTCAGAGGCAGCTCCACAGGGCACCCAGGTGACTGATGGGTGGGAAGATGGCACGGAGGACGACTGGCGCGTAGGGGGTCCAGTTGAGGAGGGGGTCGTAGCAAGCCCCATCAGACGGAGGAATCCGCCTGGGTGACCTGTCCCAGCAGGCTGACGTGGTCAACGAGCCATTCGAGATGACGTGCAGTCTCCTCATGAAAAGACTGCAGGTCACCTCGCATGGCCCGTTGACGCAACGCCACACCAGCCAGGACAGGCTCAACCCGGACCCGGATAGCCACGTCCGCAGGCAGAGGAAGGCCAGTTGACGTGAGCTCATCCCCTGCCTGAAAACAGGTCTGGACGTAGGCATCCCTGCTGGTGCAAGATGATGCAGGGACAGGATCAGGGACAGGATTCCACACATGCACCTCCGCGGCGGCCTGTGCTGCCTCCTGTCCCTGGTCCTGCACTGCACCACTAGCACCAGTGGGATCCCCACCTCCAGACCCCGTCTCTGGTGCTTGCACGGCCTCCTCCTCCACCAAACCCCCCACCAACCTGGATGACTCCGTGCCATCTTCCCCTGTTGGGCCCTGTGGGGTCCCAGCTGCCCCTTCTGCTGCCGAGGAGTCCAACTCCAACCTCCGCCTCTTGGACCTCCCCCCGGCAGCTGCGGCCTGGGATGCGGCACCGGACTCCCCACTCCCCGACGAGATCACAACATGGGAGGGGAGCCGGGCCTTGCGTCTCCGGCTGGCGGTGGGATCCCCGCCGCTGTGCTCCATGGCACCTTCTCCGCCCACTTCATCAGTTGACGCTGCAGACAGGGAGAAACAAAACACAGGCATCAGCGCACGGTACAATGGACACATACACACATGAAAGTTGTACATGAGTGGCATTGGCAAACCTCAGACATGTCATCACAATCCCCAACACACATGTCATTTCAACTCGCACACATGAGCCATACCACAGCCATATCTCAACTGCCAGCACCATCCATACACATACAACAGCATGAGCAGCCAAAGGTGAGCCAGACATCACATGCAACACAGGAAGTGCACCACACATGTACACACACCACCACACTTGCATGCATGTGTACACCTCTGCCAAGTGTCGCAGTGTTCAGACGGGCATCCATGTCACATCTGCCAATCAGGCTTCCACATACCGCTGTCACATGCATCCATGTTGCATCACTGTTGTACCCTTGTCAAATGCACACACATGCACATGTACACAGTGCTGATACATGCAGCAGAAAACAACATACATGCATGACATCATAGACATGTCTACTTACATACACATTCATCCAAACATGTGTGCCCACACAACTGCATTTGGCATGCAAGCCTACACACACAAGCACCATCCATGTCTCACACATACCAGCCCACGGCCCTGTACACCCCTACCCATACTCGACCCCATACAAACAGATGTGCAACCTGCACACTACTGAATAATCACCACACGCACTGCTCACAATCAGGATGCATGTACACTCACCGCTCGACTCCAGACGGGTCTGCCTCTCAAGGACCTGGACGTGGAGCGCTGGGGATATGCGTTCCAGGACCCTCATCTGTTCTTCCGACAAGTGACCCCGGCGCCCCTTGGCATCCGCTGCCTAGAGGCGCCGGGCCTTGTTCAGGGTCCTGGACCTGAAGTCCTCCCAGCGCTTCTTGACATGTTGTAAGTCGTGGACTGCCACCCCCTCCGCTTTGATGGCAGTCACGATGTCAGTCCAGATCCGATTCCGTCCTTCCTTGTCGGCGCGGGAACTTCCGAAGAGGGCATCATACTGCCCCAGGACTTGCTCCACCAGGACACCAACTTCGGTGGCACTGAAGCTGGTGCCCCTCTGCCTCTCTGGCCGGGGGTTGTCAGTGGTCTCAGATGGTGTTTGCCCCGACATGACAACCCCAGAGGCAGGAGTGGGTGGGCAACTGGGTCCTGGGGCTGGGCTGTGGAGCGATGGAATCCCAGTCGGGAGTCTTCGGTTCCAACAGGGGTGGTCACATCAACAGCACCCCTGGCTGATGTGCAGGCAGCAAATGGCAGGGCACGTGGGCAGCAGGCAGCAGCAGATGGCAGGTGGGAGCGTGCTCGGGGCTCTGGGGGGCAGTAGTTCGGCCTTCTGGGCAGGAGCGTGGTCTTCCGTGTGCTTACGTGTGGCCAGCTTGATACGGAGTGATTTGGCACGTGAAAAATCTGCACGTCAGCGTGTAATTCGAGGAAAGGCCCTTAGCGTGTAAGCGCGTCTGCACGCATACGCATTTTCATTGGACAGAAGGCCCCTCAAGCGCAAGCGCCCCTGTGACGTGACGCGTACAGACGTGCATGGGCATTTCAGCGTGCGTGAAAAACTGCACGTCCGCGTGCAATACGAGGAAAGGGCCCATGCGTATAAGCGCGCGTGGAAAACTGCACGTCCGCGTGTAATATGAGGAAAGGGCCCATGCGCGTAAGTGACGTGATGCGCACGTGCGTTTCCCTCAGCACGGGTTAAAGGTGAGCGGGCCCAGCAGTTCGCTGTACGTGCCTTTCGTGGAGACCGACGTGTGTTGCTGCTTCCTGTTGTTTCGCGCGCCATCACAACTTCACAGCTATCAAGGACGTATCTCTTCTTTTGGCGGGGGTATTGGCTACGCGTGTTTTTCTGCATCGCGCTAGTCAGACGGTGAGTCGCACACGCTCTTTTTCCCACTGCGGGTGCCCCTGTGTATCGCACCCATTTTCGATGTCATAGTATAGCCTGCGTGTCCCACGCGTACGCGTTATTCATGTTACTGGGTGCCACCGCGTACTGCGGGAGGTTGAATCCACGCACGTAGGCTGCAGGGTTGCGTGCATGGTTTTACTGCGGTTTAGGGGTGCCTGAGCGTTGCGTGACCCGTCACCACATCACCGGGGTCACATACAGCCTTGCAGGTGCAGGGGGGCTGTTAACATCTTGCTTCCCACCCCCTTCACCCCAATTGCCCAGGTCAATTGTGGTGTACACCTCCCATTGGCACCACTCCATCTGTGCCAGCACTACTACATCTGTGCCATGGTTGGGAGGCCACCAAAGGTGAGGGGCGCCTCAGCTGGGCGTCCCCCTCGTGGCGGGCGTGGTCGGGGACGTGGCCGTGGTGACCAGGGAGTAAGGGGACTCCAGGGTGTCCAGGGCAGCCACAGAGGGGGAAGAGGCAGGGGTGCGCCACTTGAGCACAATGTTGTGCCATGTGTCGGTGCAGCCATGCCACCACCCCCTGTGGTTCCGGGGGATGCAGCTCCTGCATCTGGCACTGGCACCTGTATGACCCGGCAGTCCGTTCCATCGACTGCCACGGGCCCAAGGGTAGTGGTAGCTGCAGGTGCAGCTGTGGACACCGCCACCCAGGCTCAGGGTCTGCCAGCGCAGGCTGCGTTGGCACTTGAAGAGCCCTTGGTAGATCTCCAACAGGCCAGGGGGGAAACCATAGGGGCACGCCGGGCTGCTCAGACCAAGACACGTGTCCCTGGGGCAGTCATGTCATCTTCTGCCCCGAATAGCCGGGTGTTGGCAAGGGCAGGGGCAGATGCACCCAACAGCACCCCGGTTGTGAGTCTGCCAACCAGGACCGTTGTGGTCAATGACCCTGCCACAGCTGTTGTTGCTGCGCAGGGTCCATTAGTGGGCACCCAGCTGCCACTGACACAAGTCAGGCCTTTGGTCATCCCTCCACCTGCCACTCCCTTGGCTCAATCCACCGAACCCACTGGCCATACTGGTCAGGGCGGCATTAGCCAGCCAGGGTCTGCGCCACAGTCCAAGAGGAGGAAGGTTGCACCTGCAGCACACGCTGGGACCCCACACACAGCCACGACCTCCTGCACGTCGAGGAAGAAGCCTTTCTGTAAGCAGGAACTGGACTTCCTCGTGGACTACGTGCGGGGCCACAGCCGTGACATGCTAGTGGAACATGTCAGTTCATTCGGCCATGAGGTGCGCACGGCGCAGGAGTGCAAAAAGCGTTGGAATGACATCAAGCGCAGCACTAAGGCTAAGCGTGCCTCAAATTACAACTTGACTCTGGTGACTGGCTGTGGGCCTGCACCAGAGGAGGAAGAACTCACTCCGCATGAGGCTCTCGTTGCAGAGTTCATACCACCTGAATTGGTCGAAGGAGTGGGAGAGATGCTGGACTTTGATGCCCAGTCCAGTGAGTGTTGATGCGTGTTTGTTGAGGACGTGTGTGTTTCACTTGTGGGATGTGTTGTGCATGATTGCTGCTACATGTGACGTGTACATGGTTCTGATGTGTAAGTAATGCAATGCTACCGTCATGCATGTCTCCTCTGCCTGCATGCGGGACTCCATGTGGGCATGCTCCCTTGCCCCTCCTCCGCCACTCTGCACCCCAGTTCCACCTTTGCACTGGTCTGCTTCAATCTTGCCAATGTGTAGTTTCTTGTTCATGTGTCCTGTGTAGATGCTAACTTCCAGCGTAGAAACTGCCAGACATATGCCGTGTGGTACAGCCTTAGTACTCGATGCAGGGTATCCCACTTGTACTGTGCATGGGTCAGATGTCCCGCAGGGACATGAGTGCCCATTCATGCTCCATGTGCATTGCACGCATGCCCCTATGTGTCCTTGACTGGATGATTACTGTAATATGAGTCCTTGGTTACATACATTGCCTGCCATCTCATCTGCCTCCCCATGTCAACTGTGGCTCAGTCCTGCGTTGCACACATGTTTAGGCTCTGACAATCTGTGTGGCTCACAGGCCTCAGCCTGTTCAATGGCCAATGACTCTGTCCAACTCTTGTTGTGTCTTCTTCACACGTGGGCGGCCTCCGGAGTTTATCATGTGTCCTGCCCACTGTCCCAGCATCATTTGCAGTGTTGTAATTTGAATCACATTAAGCTGTTGATGCCAGTCAACACTGCCTGTCAATACACAGGTGTATGGTCAGCCTTTTGATACCATGCTAGGCATCCCTGCTTTGGTACTGGGGTGGAGGGGTGCTTGGCTTCTAGACATGGTACACATTGAATGCACAATGCACGTGATGTCTGAATTTGACATTGCACTGCCTTCACATTTCCTGGCACACACCATGGAGTGCTTGTACATGTAGGTAGTGAGTGGCGTACACATTTCCTGCACTGCATAGACCCACTTCCATGGAAACTGCCACCTTTCAACAGGTCTGATCACAGAAGCTATTCAAAGTAGACCCAGCATGCATGCCAGGTCATATGTTGTGTGTCACATGTCTGCCGGATGCCTTTGCTGTCGGTGTGTGTGTGTGTCGTGTGCTTCTGACATGTGTAGTGACCTTTTTCTCTCTATTTTTCAGGTGATGATGCAATGGAGGCGGAGGATGGTGTTGTCATGCCAGACACAGGGTTGGTAACACCACATCAACCCGGCACTAGTGGGGGTCGTGGGGTGGTAGGCCACGAAAACCTCCAAGTGCTGCAGTCCATCTTGTCTCTGGCTGCCTATGAGTCCAGCCTTGATGACGACTCTGACGTCCATGTTGAGTTGGATGAGCATCAAGTCCATGTGTCAGGGGTGAGTGATTCTGATGTGGACACTCCTCTGTCTGCAACATCTGCACTGAGGGATCAGACAGTCTTGGTTCCTCCGCCCGTGGTGGATCGGGACGCAGGGTCACCCTCCACACCAGTCACTGATGTGCCTGGGACATCACGTCGACGGGGGCATGTAGTCGTGCAGCCGCAGGCAGTGCCAACACAGCGAGGACCCCCGGTCCTTGGGTCCCGCAGGGATCAAGCCCGGTAACGCGGTCGCCGCGTGCAACCGCTGTATACTGAGTGGGAGCAAGACATGACTGCCAATTCCGAACGGCAGGGGGCAGCAATGGAGAACATCGCTGAGAGCATGGAGCGTGTGGCCCGATCTGTGCTCCCCCTGCTAGGCAGGTGCTTCTCCAGCAGCAGGCGGCACGGTCCACGGCCCGCTCGCTCAGGCTGGGCATGGCGGCCTCAGACAGGGCACGCCAGGCTGAAATGTTGTCTCTGCGTCAAGCAATTGCTGCTCACGCAGAGGCGCACATGGATGCCCTGAGGGTGGAGTATGCTTCCCTCAGATCCACTCTGGGTGTCCTTATGATGTCCCAGAGGCAGCAGGCAGAGGAGAGGTTTGCACAGCTTGAGCGTACCATCTCGGCTGAGCTACAGGCTTGCCGGGAGGTGCAGCGGTTGTCCAGCCAGGCCTTGCAGGAGGAACTCCGTGTTACACGTGCTACCTTGCAAGAGGAAGCACGTGTATTACGTGAGGTTCTGCATGCAGACCTATGTCACATCGCCACACAGAACCAGGCTCACCCGTTCGGCAGACTTGCTGCCGACGAGGGGCAAGCTGCGGCTAGGCGTGGCCAGGCTACTGTGCCACGCCCTCCTTTACATGATGAGCCAGACTCGGACGACCATCTATCTCCCACATAGGTCGGGCTGTGCAGGCGTTGAGCCCATGGAGGTTTTTTATTTTTCGGCTCAGCATCATTGCATGTGGATGTTGAGCAGCACCCTGTACCTCCCCCCTCCTGGGTGCCTCCCCTCCCCCCCCGGTCGTATGTGGCCATTTTTGATTTTTCTTTTAGTTTAGTTAGTTAAGTTTCTGTTTGATAGTTAGTTTAAATAGGTAATGTAGGTTTTCCATTGTTAGTGTAATTAGTTAATAGTTGAGTTAGTTTAAAATTGCTAGTCTATTGTGCTTTCATGTGACGGTGCGGTGCTTTGTGGCTTTTGAAGGCATCCACTGTCTGTTCCAGCTGGGCCCTTCATGGTTGTCTTGTGTATGTGTTTGCTGCTTGGGGTCCTTGACTCACATATGCCACTCCTGCCTCCCTTATCCATGGGCTCGCAAGGATGGTTCGGTGTTACAGAATATTACACAAGGGCTTTGGACTGTCATATCTGTGGCATGTCTGGTGCTGTGTGACTTGTGTTGACACCCCTAGTGGGGATGATTTAGGTGTCATTGTCCACTGTTCAGCTTTTGCTAGATGGGGTGTGTCATGATTAATGTGTACATTGATTGCTATGCATTGTGTAGTATGTTTCATATCTTTCCTGTACACGTGCTTGTTGCAATTCATGCTGTAGATAGTGTTCCACACTTTGGAGGTGAAAGACGGACTGATGGTGTGATTTGTGATGTGACTCTCTGACATGGTCAAGTAATGAGATGCCTGATGAGACACCCACAGATGACTTTGAAGCATTAATCATGTGTTTCATGCCCTTTCTGCAGGGGGATGAGTCTCCAGAGCACCTTTGCCAGCCGACATGGCCCTTTGGACGACGGAATTCTGGACCCGTTTGTTGGTGCCCACATGCACATGTGTGCACAAGCAGAGGCACAGTGATTGCAGACCCACATTCTAGAACTGCTGACATGTTCCAGCTGGGCCCTTCATGGTTGTCTTGTGTATGTGTTTGCTGCTTGGGGTCCTTGACTCACATATGCCACTCCTGCCTCCCTTATCCATGGGCTCGCAAGGATGGTTCGGTGTTACAGAATATTACACAAGGGCTTTGGACTGTCATATCTGTGGCATGTCTGGTGCTGTGTGACTTGTGTTGACACCCCTAGTGGGGATGATTTAGGTGTCATTGTCCACTGTTCAGCTTTTGCTAGATGGGGTGTGTCATGATTAATGTGTACATTGATTGCTATGCATTGTGTAGTATGTTTCATATCTTTCCTGTACACGTGCTTGTTGCAATTCATGCTGTAGATAGTGTTCCACACTTTGGAGGTGAAAGACGGACTGATGGTGTGATTTGTGATGTGACTCTCTGACATGGTCAAGTAATGAGATGCCTGATGAGACACCCACAGATGACTTTGAAGCATTAATCATGTGTTTCATGCCCTTTCTGCAGGGGGATGAGTCTCCAGAGCACCTTTGCCAGCCGACATGGCCCTTTGGACGACGGAATACTGGACCCGTTTGTTGGTGCCCACATGCACATGTGTGCACAAGCAGAGGCACAGTGATTGCAGACCCACATTCTAGAACTGCTGACATGTTCCAAGGAACTCCAGGCAAGGTGAGCATCACAGGGGGGCCACGACACAGCAAAGCTTGCACCAGGCGAGTTGCACATGCAGGCTTAGTCACAGCACTGAGGGTGAGCTTAGACGAATATTGGTGTTGAAGCACACAATGCAGCTCAGATGTGTTTGTGGACTGATGGCTGTTGATAGTAGGGTTGTCTGGGACACATGCAGGGGCAGTGGCACATACCCTCCGGTACACCAAGGTCCATTGAGGCACTTGTATCAACCATGTAGCCTTCCGAGACATGGAAAGGGGCAGCTCACAGGGACATACAGCAAGGGACATACTCGGGTGCAGTGCATGTCTTTTCCACGTACTTCATGATAAATGCACTGCCAACTTTGTTTCGGTCATGGTGGTACGCAACTTGCTGTCAGATGGTTGAACCTCACCACCCTTCTCCTCACCTGTGGCTTCCTCTGGTTTATCCTTGGAGTGCTTGGAAGGCCTTCGGGGACTCCTGGTGTCTTCCTTTGCGGGCTTGTCTCTGGACTTCCTATCGTGCAAGTAGGGCCTGGCTCCCTCGGAGGCCACCTCGACAGGGAGTGGGACCTGTCTCGGGGGGCCCCAAGGAGCCAAGGTCCCGCAACAGGGAAAAGACTGATGTACAGTAAAAAACCCTGTGTAGTCTTCCGGAGATCGTGACGAATATTATGCACTCCAATGGTAGATGTGGCTGTTCGTGATCCGGAGTGAACCAGGAAATCGTGGATCAGGTAAGACTGACCGTCCTCCAATATGGATACGGCTGAGGAAAGGAGGCAGGATCCGATCCGTGGGTTAATAGGCAGGACGTAGGTAAGCAGATAATGAGAGGAGCTTAGTGAGAAAAGAGAAGAGGGGTAACCCCGGAACAGGGAAACGTTCCGAACCCAGAAGATATGGTACAGATAGGAAGAAAGCTGAAAAGTCCCCACTTACCAGATACGGCAAGATCCACGAAATGCACAGGGAGGAACGCGTAGAAACGCGATAATGGCGGCTAGCCGCTAGTGTGAATGACAAGACGCCGAGCGAAGAAAAGTTAAAGAAAGTGAAACGGACGAGCGCCGTGAAAGGGAAAGGGGATGAAAGCAAAGCCAGCAAGCGCAAGGGTACGCGGGCGAGGGAGAGAACTGCAGAAGGCACAGGAGGTGGTTAAACAGAGTTAGTCGAGCGCTGATATCACGAAGGAATAACACAGATACAACGCGCTGAGAGGGGGGCGTGGCTTGCTTAAATAATGAAGGCGGCCATGTTGGATGAGGGCTGGCCCGCTAGCAGAAGGTTCTCCGCGGCGTGATCTTCCACTTCTGCCATAGCTTCCCTGGGTGGATCCTGACAGTATAACCCTTCTCTCTCCGAAAACCCCCTGGTTTTCCCGGATATCTCAGGTGGAATTCTCTCAATTATCTTGGGGCATGCAGATGGTGCCTGGGTTCCCAGGTTCTTTCTTCAGGGGAGAACCCCCTCCAATGGACGAGATACTGTAGACTGCCCTGGCGATATCGGGAATCCACCAGGTATTCCACCTCATACTCCTGTGGTTCTACCGTGGTCGGAGTCTTGGTCTTCCGGAGCTTCCGTGAGAAGGGATCCTCCTTATACTCCTTTAGTAGTGAGGTGTGAAAAAGTGGGTGAACCCTCTGGAGGTGCTTAGGCAGGTGAATTTCGTAGGCCACTGGGTTTATTTGTCTTAGGATAGGGTAAGGACCCAGATATCGTGGTGCGAACTTGCCGGTGTGTATCCATTTGGGTAAATATCTCGTGGATACCCAGACCCTTTGTCCGGGCTTCCATTCGGGATTGGGTCTTCTACTCCTGTCGGCCCACTTCTTTTGTGAACGTTGGCTGTCCTCTAATGCTTCTCTCGCCAGCTTATGTACCTTCTTTAGTTCCGATAACCGGTCATCTATGGCGGGGGATTTGGTGGGTTGTATTCCGGACCAAGGCATCTGCTGAGGATGGTACCCATAAGTGCAATAGAAAGGACTCATTCTCGTGGAGGTGTGGTAGTTGTTGTTGTAGGCGAATTCAGCCTGTGCGAGATAGGAAGACCAGCTCTCTTGTCTGTTGCTGCAAAAACATCTTAAGTACTGCTCAAGACCGGCATTGAGTCTCTCTGTCTGACCATTGCTTTGGGGGTGAAAGCTGGACGACAGTGCTCGATGTATTCCCAACTGTTGACACAACAAAGTCCAGAACCTGGAGGTAAATTGGGTACCTCTGTCAGAAACAATAGTTCGAGGCAGTCCATGCAAGCGTACTATATCCCGGAGGAAGACAGAAGCTGTTTTTGGAGCTGATTGAAGTCCCTCCAATGCAGAGAAATGGGCCAGTTTACTATGTGAATCAATGGTCACCATGATTGCGGTCATTCCGTCTGACTTCGGTAGGTCAACAATGAAATCCGTGGACACGTGTTCCCAAGGCTGGGTGGGTAGGAAGGGTTGTTGTAATTTACCTAATGGTTTGCCTGTTTGGTATTTGTTGGTGGCACAAATCGGACAGGCCGAAACATATCTCTTAACGTCCTTGTGGAGTTCTGGCCACCAGAATCTTCGGCTTATGAGGTCCTGTGTCTTCCTGATACCGGGGTGTCCAGCGAGGGGGGCATCATGACACCAGGAGAGGATCTGTTCCTGAAGTCCTTTAGACGGGAGAAACAACCCAGTACCATGGTAGTACAAACCATCTTTGGCCAGATTGACTGTGGGTGGTACGGTAGATAGCGAACCGTATTGGGTGGTAAGTTCTTGTAAAAAGAGTGAGACACCTGCCATGATCTTAAGGTTGGGAAACAAGAGATCGTGATCTGAATTATGGTTGCCTTCTTCTCCTTGACATCTGGAGAGAGCATCTGCCATCCTGTTCTCTGATCCTGGTATATAAGAGATGTGAAATTCAAATTGAGAGAAGAAGTATGCCCATCTGGCATGTCGGGCGTTGGTACACTCCATCTGTTGTAACACTCTAAGGTTGCGGTGATCCGTTCGTACCTGAAATGGGTGTGCTGCTCCTTGTAACAAGTGTCTCCACTCTTGACATGCCAATTTGATGGCTAGTAGTTCTCTTTCAAGAACGGAGTAATTCCGCTCGCTTTTGGTCAAGGTTTTGGAATAATACGCCACAGGATGTGTGAGACCGTCTTCTGGTTCTTGCAAAAGAAGGGCTCCCACTGCTCCCCCTGAGGCATCCGTTTCCATAACGAATGGCTTAGCTTGATCCGGCTGTACCAATATGGGAGCGGAAGTAAACAGTTCCTTGAGCTGTAAGAAGGCTTGTCTTTGTTCCGGACCAAAGGAGTACTGAACCCCCTTCTTAATGAGACCTGTGATGGGTAACATCAAGTTAGAGAAGTTGGGAATGAACTGGCGATAGAAGTTAGCCAGCCCGAGAAAAGACTGGACCTCTTTAACACTTCTTGGCTCCTTCCAGTCCAGAATAGCCTTTATCTTTCCTGGTTCCATCTTGATCCCTTCCTTCGAGAGGACATAACCTAGATAAGAGACTGAGGTCACTTCGAATTGGCATTTCTCTGGTTTTACCAGGAGATGATTTGCTCGGAGTCGATGTAATACTCTTTTGACTTGTTCACAATGGTCCCGTAGCTCTTGAGAATAGATCAATATGTCGTCTAGGTAAACGACCACTGAAACAAACAGCATGTCTGAGAAGATCTTGTCAATGAACCTTTGAAAGACCGCAGGAGCGTTTACCAGGCCAAAGGGCATAACCCTGTATTCGTACAAGCCGAAGGGGGTTCGAAATGCGGTCTTCCACTCGTCTCCCCTCCTCACCCTGAGGAGATGGTAGGCCCCTCTAAGGTCCAGTTTAGTGAAATAAGAAGCCCCTCTGACGGCTTCTAGGATGTCCCTTATGAGTGGCATGGGGTAGCGATCGCGGACAGTAATCCGATTTAGTCCTCTGTAGTCTATACAAGGACGTAGCTCGGTGGTGTCCTTCTTTGGAATGAAAAACAGAGAAGCCCCCCTGAAGACCTTGATTCCTGTATAAGACCATTCTGCAGGTTGTCATCCAGATATCTTCTGAAGGCCTGTCTTTCAGAAAGGGACAGAGGAAACATCCTGCCAAATGGAACAGTGGACTCCGGGGTAAGTTCTATTGCGCAATCCTCTGGTCGATGAGGAGGCAGGAGTTTGGGTGTAGTGTCTTCGAAGACCTCGGCGTATTCTTGGTACTGACGGGGAACCGACGAGACCACCTTGAGGAGGGGGGTTCCTTTGTCCTTGTCTTCTTTGACTTGATGGGTCGATCTGCAATGTTGTTCACAGTAGGGAGAATCAAAACGCACGCAGTTGGTAGACCAGTTTATCTGCGGATTGTGTCTTCTAAGCCAGGGTATCCCTATCACCAAGGGAAAGTGGGCTGCTCTTATGAGGTCGAATACCAGTAGTTCCTGATGTTCTCCCAGATCCAAACGTACGGGCAACGTTTCAGATAGGATCGGGCCTGAGGACAGGGGGGTACCATCGACTCCTTCAACCGGAATGGGCCTTTCCTTTCACCTAAAAGGGATCTGTTGCTCTCGAGCCCATCCTTCATCCATAAAGTTCCCTGCGGCACCGCAATCCAGCATGGCAAACACCTCTACACATGAGGTTCCAGTCATCCAAAGTTTGACTCTAAACACCATCAAGCTGTTATCTTCTTTTAGTTCTGCTGGTCTGGTAAGGTTGCAAGGACTGTGTCTTGTTCCCCCGAGACCTGCCTTGCAAAGGACCGAGGGTGGAAGTTTTCCTTCCTTCTTGGAGGAACTTCAGGGCAGTCTCTGAGGAGATGTTTTGAAGAGCTGCAATACATGCATAGACCCGAATCCCTGCGTCTTTTACGTTCCGCAGGCGTGAGAGGGCCTCGGGCTGCCCCAGTCTGCATTGGTTCCTCTTGGGTGAAATGTTCCCTGGTAGGGTGAGGAGTCAGGCTGGATGAGGGTTGACTGGGACGAGGTCTTCTCCTTTCCTGGCGACGCTCGTTGAGACGGTATTCTAACTGTAAAGTGAGAGACATGAGATCCTGAAATGACGAAGGTCGAGCAACCCTGGCTAATTCGTCCTTCAATTCATCCTGAAGTCCCCTCCGGAATATCGTCTGTTTTACAGATTCCGGCCAGTCGGTCTTCGCCGCTAGTCTTAGAAAGCGAGATATATAGGTCTGTACATCTGTGTTCCCTTGTTTGACGTCTAGTATTGCTTCAAAAGAGGTGTACAGAACTTCAGGTCGTTCGAATCTGCTCTTGAATAGGTCCACAAATAAGTCATAATTAGCCAGTGCTGGATCGTTTCTTGTCACCAATGGGGTGGCCCAGGCCAAGGCATTCCCTGTGAGATTGGCTATGAGGAACCCCACCTTGGCTCTGTCAGTATTGAAGGCGTGAGGGCGAAAGGCGAAATATACGTGGCAGGCGTCTAAATACTCCTTTAGTCCGCCCGGGTAGCCATCATATTTTCCAAAGGATAGAGGCATGGGTGGTAGGTCTCCTTGGTCGTCCCTTTGTAGGACCACTTGCTGGCGCAAAGCTGCGTTTTCGGTCTTCAAGGATTGGACTTCTAGGGTTAGTCCCTGTAATGCTGCAACCAGCTCTTGATACTGCTCAAGGGAAGCCATGTGTCTGTCTGGGCGTTGTATTCTGTCAGATGGTTGAACCTCACCACCCTTCTCCTCACCTGTGGCTTCCTCTGGTTTATCCTTGGAGTGCTTGGAAGGCCTTCGGGGACTCCTGGTGTCTTCCTTTGCGGGCTTGTCTCTGGACTTCCTATCGTGCAAGTAGGGCCTGGCTCCCTCGGAGGCCACCTCGACAGGGAGTGGGACCTGTCTCGGGGGGCCCCGAGGAGCCAAGGTCCCGCAACAGGGAAAAGACTGATGGACAGTAAAAAACCCTGTGTAGTCTTCCGGAGATCGTGACGAATATTATGCACTCCAATGGTAGATGTGGCTGTTCGTGATCCGGAGTGAACCAGGAAATCGTGGATCAGGTAAGACTGACCGTCCTCCAATATGGATACGGCTGAGGAAAGGAGGCAGGATCCGATCCGTGGGTTAATAGGCAGGACGTAGGTAAGCAGATAATGAGAGGAGCTTACTGAGAAAATAGAAGAGGGGTAACCCCGGAAGGGGGAAACGTTCCGAACCCAGAAGATATGGTACAGATAGGAAGAAAGCTGAAAAGTCCCCACTTACCAGATACGGCAAGATCCACGAAATGCACAGGGAGGAACGCGTAGAAACGCGAGAATGGCGGCTAGCCGCTAGTGTGAATGACAAGACGCCGAGCGAAGAAAAGTTAAAGAAAGTGAAACGGACGAGCGCCGTGAAAGGGAAAGGGGATGAAAGCAAAGCCAGCAAGCGCAAGGGTACGCGGGCGAGGGAGAGAACTGCAGAAAGCACAGGAGGTGGTTAAACAGAGTTAGTCGAGCGCTGGTATCACGAAGGAATAACACAGATACAACGCGCTGAGAGGGGGGCGTGGCTTGCTTAAATAATGAAGGCGGCCATGTTGGATGAGGGCTGGCCCGCCAGCAGAAGGTTCTCCGCGGCGTGATCTTCCACTTCTGCCATAGCTTCCCTGGGTGGATCCTGACACTTGCTCTGTAGTCATGGCGTGCTATATGGGTCTGTCTGCTTACCCAGGGAACATTGCATGTTGTGTGAATTGTGACACATTGGTGTTCCATTTGCCATGCACCCACCAGCGGCTGACTTACTGCATTGACTGTGTATGACCCGTCACAGGGGTGATGTTATATATGGGTACGAAGCATCGACCACAGATTGTTTGTTTGTAGAGTAGTTTGTTGCTATGGGGCATGTTTGGTGTTGTGTTTCTGTGTAATTGGCACGTACAGGTTGTTGACTGTGGCTCTCTTTGCAGCATTGAAGTGCTCCTGTAACCGGACCTGAGAGTGCGCAGGCAGGAGGCCAGCACCCAAAACCAGAGCTGAGTGTCTTGTTGTTTTTCTTTCGAACTGCTCTGCATAGGCTTGCTGGGGAGTGTACTGATGATGGATGTATGTGTGGTTCAATTTGGTATGTTTTTTCTCCCTAATCACCCGTGATCCTATGCAATTTTGAAACCTGTACCCTCTACCCGGTGTTCCTGCTTCCCGTACCTATCCAAGCAACGTTCCCTGACCCTCTTTCCCCACTGGGGTTGCGGATGCCTATGTAAGCCCCGAAACTTGCAGGCGCCAAAACCCTAGAGGGGGTGGTTGGTTCGTACCACTCCTGAGCCTGGACTACAGAAGGCCATGACAATGATGTCCAAGTTTGTTTGGATTGTGTATGTGTTCATGCAGGTTGTACATTTTTGTGCATTCTCCCCTCTCCTACCACTCATTCCAGTCATCCAGTGTGTCAACACCTGTCCCGACTGCATATCCCTGAACCTCCTTCCCCACCAGGGTCTCAGGGGCCTGTGTGAGTTTGACCTTGCAGGCACCCGGGACATGGTGGGGGTGGTTGTTTCGTGACACTCCCGCGCCTGTACAGGGGACCTGTGACAGTACACATCCATTCATGGTGCATCATCCTATGTCATGTACCACACATGTCTCACATCCTGTCGTGACATTGATTTGCTGTGCTACCTTGGTTGTTGCATCATTGTGGTAGTACTTGGCCTTTGTGAGGTACTGCTTAGTCAAGTCATCTACTGGAGGGTGTTCGGGTTCGTTTTTATGCCTTGGATTTTATGATTTTGGAAATGAGTGTGGATTCTGAGGGTTCAGGCATCTTTTTACACACAAGGTGGGAGATGGTGACGAAAGGTAAAGGTGATCCTGTGGCCAGGTGGAATTGAGGGTTGGGGGCTCCATGACCCAGGTGCAGTTGTTCAGTGGGTCATGGTCATTTGTGAGGGGGGGGGGGTTGTTGTTGATAGTTGCCTTGCCCTGCAGTGTGATGGGAACTCTGACATAGTAATGGTGGTATCCTATGTACATGTTGTGTTCTGCTGATCAATGCCTGTTCATGTGTTGTGTTTTCCTTTCAGGTGCGAGGGGATAGTTGTGGTTTGACATGCTGGGGTGTACACATGGTGGATGTTCACATGTGATGTGTAGGGAACACTGATGGTCACTTGAGTGCACATGCATATGTGGAGTGCATGTCCTTGCAGAACCACACACTTGCACTCTGATGCACTACATGTACTCCCACCCTTGCATATCCACGTGTACACGGTTTGCCTTCTGGTGCCCACTGTGTCCCGGCAGCACATGTTCTGTGACCGATTATGGATCCAGTACATGCCTAATTTGATGTTTGATGTGGTCTGTCACTTAGATGTGATGCTCAGGGTGTGCATCACACACAATGGCTGTTCACTGTGCTGTGCGCTGAGCAGTGTGATGCAGGAGTAGGACACTGCACACATGAGCTGCAGTGTTGATTTTGCAATGCATAATGTGCATGTAGACAGGCATTCATTGTTATGTTACGTCTACGACTGTTGTAATGCATTTGGAAATGACTTATTTTGGGTGGGAGATTTTGTTGGTCTGTCATTTCATCTGATTCCGGGTCAGGCATCATTGTCCGATGCCACTGTACATTTAGGACATGGCAATGTGTAGCTTATCGTTACTGTGTTGGTGTATGGGTATTGCTTGCCATGTCATGTTGATGTTTGGGAGGGTTTGAGTGACATGACAGTGATGGCCATGGCCTGTTTTGCAGGTGTGTGTGATGCACACCTTGCATGTCCGGGTCATCCGCTTCTCAGAGCAACTAGCTGGGGGTAGATTTCTCTCCGCAGCAGGGCCCTCCCCCTGGAACAGACTTCCTGCCTGACTTGAACTTGAGGGGAACCATCTCCAGTTCTGGAAGCACCTCAAGACCTTCCTCTTTGCTTCTGCTTACTCTCTGCCTCTCCCTTGCAGAATTCTTCACTGGAACTGCACAGGTGCTGCAACTGGGCCACTCTCACCGACCTCGGTCCCTGGCCCAGCCACTCTCCACTTGCACTGCCTCCCTGGCAACCCCTGCACTGCAGTACTGTCTCTCTATCCCTACAGCCCTCCCTTCCCAGCACTTGTCTGCACTTACCTTTGCAGTTGCCACCAGCCGACCTATGTATTATTTTTTTGGGCTACTTCCCCTCTACTGGACTCCCCCCCACCCTTACCCTTGCACTTTTCCCTTCCCCCTACCCCTGCACGATCTCAATGACACCTGGCCTAGTAGTACCGTTGTCTGTCTTCCCTTGTTCCCCCCTCCCTGCCTCATTGCGCCTTGAAATACTTGTGTATGGCCCATATCATGTCATATGTCATATTTGTGCCTTTTGGTCACACAGGATAGCTTGTGTTTAAGTAGCTAGGGATGCAGACGATGTGGCACTTCCATGGCAACTATCTCAGGGTGGTAGGGTTGTGACAGTTGACTGTCTCTTTGTCATCATCGATTGTCACCTGGTATGTGCCAGGCCTGTGTGCACTCCGCAGGGGTGGGAGTTTAGGTGAAAAATGTGGCCACAAGCTGGGTCCGGGCTTACTCGCCACGTGCCCTGTCCCCTCCCATGGGCAGCGCCTGTGCCTGTGGTTGGGGATGTGGGGGCACCACCATGTCCACCGGGACGCCCTGCCGTGTTGCAACATTGTGCAGGACACATGCTGCCACAATGATCCTGCACACTACTGGTGGTGCATAGAGTAGTTGCCCACCAGAGCGGTCAAGGGAGCGGAAACGTGACTTGAGCACTCCGAATGTGCGCTCCACTATGCCCCTGGTTGCAATATGGGCGGCGTTGTATCTTACCTGGGGTGGTGTGGTGGGGTTCCGGATTGGCGTCATCATGTGGTTGCTCAGAGGGTAGGCACTGTCCCCTGGGGAGGTGATAATAGTTGAGATCATTAGGGATTGGATATTTGTCTGTGTGTGACTTGCATGCATGTGCAAGGGCATTTGTACTGACCTAGGAGCCATGTGTCGCCATGCTGCCCAGCTTCCAGGGCCCGGCTCAGGGCGGACATTCTGTATATGAAACTGTCATGGGTGGAGCCAGGGTAGTTTGCATAGACAGAGGTGATGATTCCCTTTGCATCACATACCACCTGTACATTGATGGAATGCCAGTGCTTGCGGTTTCGGTAGATGTGCTCAATGGCCCTAGGTGGACGTAGGGCCACATGGGTGCAATCTATGGCACCGAGCACTTTGGGGAAGTGTGCCACCCTGAAAAAATCCAGGACAATGGCCTGCCTTTCTGCGGGTGTTCTGGGCATGTATATGTGCCTGCGGACTGAGGGGCGCGCTGTCATGATTGCCAGTACCTGGTGTAGGCAGCGTGACTGCGTGTACTGTGCGACCACCCCCACTATGGCAGTGGTCCGCTGAAATGACCCAGTGGCCAAAAAATGCAGGACATTGAGCAGCTTCTCCAAGGGGCCCAATGCTTGGGAGCAAAGGGTGGGGGATGTGAGGTCATCTTCCCACTCCCTGACCAGGTCTAGGATGATATGGGGTGGAAACCTATACCTGCCGTAGACCTGGTCGTCAGGCATCCCAAAAAGGCTTGTCAGTGGTGCGAAAATGCGTGCCCTGGCTATTCTCCTCCTCCTGCGGTGTCCCACGATCAGTGCAGCGACAAATGGGGCATGCATCGTAGCTGTATATACGCGTTTGTTGTTTGCGCACACTTTTATGCTGTGCGCGGGGACGCCTCCGCCTGCCTTTGTGTGGGCGGACGCGTTGACGCCTATGCACGTCTTTTGCCGTGTGCGGGTTTCCCGTATTCGGATACATGGTAAGACTGTAGGTCCGAGTGTCATCACGTGTGATCGGAGGGGAGTGAGCGTACACGCGATTGGCCTGAGTACGTGTGTTTCGGGGTGCGCGCGAAGTTCCACATGCGATTAGCCTGGGTACGTGTGTTCCGGGGTGCCGGGAACTTTCACACGCGATTGGTGGAAATCCACGTGTGTTCTGTCATCACGTGCAATGAGGGAAACACCCGCGCGCGTCACGTCACAGACGCGCTCACGCGCTAAGGGCCTTTGATCCAATGAAATCGCATATGCGTGCTGCCGTGCATACGCGCTAAGGGCCTTTCCTCGTATTACACGCGGACGTGCAGTTTTGCACGCGCGCTTACGCGCATGGGCCCTTTCCTCGTATTACACGTCGACGTGCAGTTTTTCACGCGCGCTGAAATGCCCATGCACGTCTGTACCCGTCACGTCACAGGGGCGCTTGCGCTTGAGGGGCCTTCTGTCCAATGAAAATGCGTATGCGTTCAGACGCGCTTACGCGCTAAGGGCCTTTCCTCGAATTACACGCTGACGTGCAGATTTTTCACGTGCCAAATCACTCCGTATCAAGCTGGCCACGCGTAAGCACACGGAAGACCACGCACCTGCCCAGAAGGCCGAACTACTGCCCCCCAGAGACCCTTGAGCACGCTCCCACCTGCCATCTGCTGCTGCCTGACTGCCTGCTGCCCACGTGCCCTGCCATTTGCTGCCTGCACATCAGCCAGTGGTGCTGTTGCTGTGACCACCACTGCTGGAACCGAAGACTCCCGACTGGGATTCCATCGCTCCACAGCCCAGCCCCAGGACCCAGTTGCCAACCCACTCCTGCCTCTGGGGTTGTCATGTCGGGGCAAACACCATCTGAGACCACTGACAACCCCTGGCCAGAGAGGCAGAGGGGCACCAGCTTCAGTGCCACCGAAGTTGGTGTCCTGGTGGAGCAAGTCCTGGGGCAGTATGATGCCCTATTCGGAAGTTCCCGCGCCGACAAGGAAGGACGGACTCGGATCTGGACTGACATCGTGACTGCCATCAACGCGGAGGGGGTGGCAGTCCGCGACTTACAACATGTCAAGAAGCGCTGGGAGGACTTCAGGTCCAGGACCCTGAACAAGGCCCGGCGCCTCTTGAAGGCAGCGGATGCCAAGGGGCGCCGGGGCCACTTGTCGGAAGAAGAGATGAGGGTCCTGGAACGCATATCCCCAGCGCTCCACGTCCAGGTCCTTGAGAGGCCGACCCGTCTGGAGTCGAGCGGTGAGTGTACATGCATCCTGATTGTGAGCAGTGCGTGTGGTGATTATTCAGTAGTGTGCAGGTTGCACATCTGTTTGTATGGGGTCGAGTATGGGTGGGGGTGTACAGGGCCGTGGGGCTAACACATGCGAGGGCTGGTATGTGTGAGACATGGATGGTGCTTGTGTGTGTAGGCTTACATGCCAAATGCAGTTGTGTGGGCACACATGTTTGGATGAATGTGTATGTAAGTAGACATGTCCGTGATGTCACGCATGTATGTTGTTTTCGGCTGCATGTATCAGCACTGTGTACATGTGCATGTGTGTGTATTTGACAAGGGTGCAACAGTGATGCAACATGGATGCATGTGACAGCGGTATGTGGAAGCCTGATTGGCAGATGTGACATGGATGCCCGTCTGAACACTGCGACACTTGGCAGAGGTGTACACATGCATGCAAGTGTGGTGGTGTGTGTACATGTGTGGTGCACTTCCTGTGTTGCATGTGATGTCTGGCTCACCTTTGGCTGCTCATGCTGTTGTATGTGTATGGATGGTGCTGGCAGTTGCGATATGGCTGTGGTATGGCTCATGTGTGCGAGTTGAAATGACATGTGTGTTGGGGATTGTGATGACATGTCTGAGGTTTGCCAATGCCACTTATGTACAACTGTCATGTGTGTATGTGTCCATTGTACAGTGCCCTGATGCCTGTGTTTTGTTTCTCCCTGTCTGCAGCGTCAACTGATGAAGAGGGCGGAGAAGGTGCTGTGGAGCACAGCGGCGGGGAGCCCACCGCCAGCCGGAGACGCAAGGCCCGGCTCCCCTCCCATGTTGTGATCTCGTCGGGGAGTGAGGAGTCCGGTGCCGCGTCCCAGGACGCAGCTGCCGGGGGGAGGTCCAAGAGGCGGAGGTTGGAGTTGGACTCCTCGGCAGCAGAAGGGGCAGCTGGGACCCCACAGGGCCCAACAGGGGAAGATGGCACGGAGTCATCCAGGTTGGTGGGGGGTTTGGTGGAGGAGGAGGCCGTGCGAGCACCAGAGACGGGGTCTGGAGGTGGGGATCCCACTGGTGCTAGTGGTGCAGTGCAGGACCAGGGACAGGAGGCAGCACAGGCCGCCGCAGAGGTGCCTGTGTGCAATCCTGTCCCTGATCCTGTCCCTGCATCATCTTGCACCAGCAGGGATGCCTACGTCCAGACCCGTTTTCAGGCAGGGGATGAGCTCACGTCAACTGGCCTTCCTCTGCCTGCGGACGTGGCTATCCGGGTCCGGGTTGAGCCTGTCCTGGCTGGTGTGGCGTTGCGTCAACGGGCCATGCGAGGTGACCTGCAGTCTTTTCATGAGGAGACTGCACGTCATCTCGAATGGCTCGTTGACCACGTCAGCCTGCTGGGACAGGTCACCCAGGCCGGATTCCTCCGTCTGATGGGGCTTGCTACGACCCCCTCCTCAACTGGACCCCCTATGCGCCAGTCGTCCTCCGTGCCGTCTTCCCACCCATCAGTCACCTGGGTGCCCTGTGGAGCTGCCTCTGACGGTGCGGCCAGACTGGTGGAGGAGGCATCCCTGCCACAGTCGGGAGTCGGACGTCCAGCAGGGGTGGCCACATCTACGACTGCACCCCAGCCGGCGGAGGATGTGCAGGCAGCAGGAGGCAGTGCACGGGCAGAGGCACAGCAGCAGCAGCAACGTGGTGGGAGCCATGAAGGCTCGGGGCCTTCAACATCGGAGGGGCAGGCATCGGCCGGAGGGCAGGAGGACCCAGGACAGAGAGTGTCTTCCGTGTGGCAGCGGTTGGGCCACGCCATAGATGCGGAGCGGCAGCGGGCGGAAGAGGCACGGCTCACAATGGTCATGGCGGAGAACTCCATGCGGAGGGCCCTGAGGCGGGCCGAGTGCCTCGAGGCAATTCGCAGGGGTTTGGAGGTGGACACGTCGACGGCCCTGCGGACCCTCGGGGCCATGGAGGAGGACCGCCTCCGGGACATTGAGGAGGAGTTCGATGATGCCCTGGCCCGGGACATCCACAAGTGAGCCGTGAAACTAGCCCGCTGACCTTGTACATAGTTATGTAGGTAGTGTTAGGTTTCATTTTTGTTTTGATTTTATTTGGACCTTTCGGACATTGGCCACATTCTTGTATATAGTTTATTTTATTAGTTAGTGTAGTTAGATAGGTTTCCTTTCTTTTGTTGGGATAATGGACCCTGGCTTGTTCCCATGTACATAGTTCACTGTTGGATTGTATTTATTTTTTCACATTTTAACCATGGAGCAATGGCTTTCTTTTTTATTTCCCATTGGATTTTGTTTTGTTAACATTGACTTTGGACAACATTACTTTGGAATTTTATTTTTGGTTTTGCTTTTTTTCACGGACATGCTTCTTTTAATTTTTGTACATTCACATTTCTGTTTCTTCATTTTTGATTCTATTTATGTTTCCTTTAATACATATTTTTTTTGGTGAACTTCAATGTGTGGTATCTCATTGGTTTCATGCATTTCATGATATGTGTTTTGAGATTCACTGACACCCATTGGGTGTATGTGAGGGAAATGTGTTTGTTTCGGAACTTGCAATTGGTGTTCTGTGATGTAATTGCAAATTATGAGTGGGTGGATGCAATACTCGGGTGGGTGTTTTGCATTTGGAGGCTGACCATAGGGACCAGGGATCTAGATTGTGATGACATGTTGGCTGGGGAACATGAGTTGCACATGGGTGGGGGCCTGCTGGCAGGTGCCCCACAGTGCTGGGGGGTGGGGGTGGTGGGGAACATGAGTTGGACATGGGTGGGGGCCTGCTGGCAGGTGCCCCACAGTGCTGGGGGGTGGGGGTGGTGGGGAACATGAGTTGGACATGGGTGGGGGCCTGCTGGCAGGTCCCCACAGTGCTGGGGGGTGGGGGTGGTGGGAGACATGGGTGGGGGCCTGGTGGAGGCTGCCCCTGGTGGCTGGGGGGTGGGGGTGCTGGGAGACATGGGTGGGGGCCTGGTGGAGGCTGCCCCTGCACTGCTGGGGGGTGGGGGTGGTGGGAGACATGGGTGGGGGCCTGGTGGAGGCTGCCCCTGGTGGCTGGGGGTGCTGGGAGACATGGGTGGGGGCCTGGTGGTGGGTGCCCCTGGTGGCTGGGGGGTGGGGGTGGTGGGAGACATGGGTGGGGGCCTGGTGGTGGGTGCCCCTGCACTGCTGGGGGGTGGGGGTGCTGGGAGACATGGGCGGGGGCCTGGTGGAGGCTGCCCCTGGTGGCTGGGGGGTGGGGGTGCTGGGAGACATGGGTGGGGGCCTGGTGGTGGGTGCCCCTGGTGGCTGGGGGGTGGGGGTGGTGGGAGACATGGGTGGGGGCCTGGTGGAGGCTGCCCCTGGTGGTTGGGGGGTGGGGGTGGTGGGAGACATGGGTGGGGGCCTGCTGGAGGCTGCCCCTGCACTGCTGGGGGGTGGGGGTGGTGGGAGACATGGGTGGGGGCCTGGTGGAGGCTGCCCCTGGTGGCTGGGGGGTGGGGGTGCTGGGAGACATGGGTGGGGGCCTGGTGGTGGGTGCCCCTGGTGGCTGGGGGTGGGGGTGCTGGGAGACATGGGTGGGGGCCTGGTGGTGGGTGCCCCTGCACTGCTGGGGGGTGGGGGTGGTGGGAGACATGGGTGGGGGCCTGGTGGAGGCTGCCCCTGGTGGCTGGGGGGTGGGGGTGCTGGGAGACATGGGTGGGGGCCTGGTGGTGGGTGCCCCTGGTGGCTGGGGGGTGGTGGGAGACATGGATGGGGGCCTGGTGGAAGCTGCCCCTGGTGGCTGGGGGGTGGGGGTGGTGGGAGACATGGGTGGGGGCCTGGTGGAGGCTGCCCCTGCTCTGCTGGGGGGTGGGGGTGGTGGGAGACATGGGTGGGGGCCTGGTGGAGGCTGCCCCTGGTGGCTGGGGGGTGGGGGTGCTGGGAGACATGGGTGGGGACCTGGTGGAGGGTGCCCCTGGTGGCTGGGGGTGCAGGGGGACATGCGTTGGTGGGCAGTAGTGCAAGTTGACATGTGGGTTGGCTGGGGGTCAGGGCCAGGGTGGATGGTGTGCCTGCAGGACATGTGCAGGGTAGGCCCCTGTGGTGTGAGCCACCTGCAGGGGCCGTGGAGGGTGAAGAGGGAACACCTGGGAGGACCCACACGTGCAATTCACGTGTGGTGCTCCCTGCGCACCCCTGTAATACACGTACCCTGATGGAATCGCGTGTGGAACTTCCCGCGCACCCCTGGAATACACGTACCCTGCTGATGTCACGTGTGAAACTTCCCCCGCACCATGAAATACACGTACCCTGATGAGATCGCGTGTGGAACTTCCCACGCACCCCTGAAATACACGTGCCCTGCTGATGTCGCGTGTGAAACTTCCCCCGCACCCCAAAATACACGTACCATGATGAAATCGCGTGTGGAAATTCCTGCGCACCCCTGAAATACACGTACCCTGCTGCAATCGCGTGTGGCACTTCCCGCGCACCCCCGAGATACGCGTACCATGCTCGCACGGGCCCAATTGCGTGTGGAATTTCCTGCGCACCCCTGAAATACACGTACCCTGCTGAAATCGCGGGTGGCACTTCCCACGCACCCCTGAGATACGCGTACCCTGCTCGCACGGGCCCAATCGCGTGTAGAAATTCCCGCGCACCCCAGAAATACACGTACCCTGCTGAGATCGCGTGTGAAACTTGCCCCGCACCCCGAACTACACGTACCCTGCTGAAATCACATGTGGAAATTCCTGCGCACCCCTGAAATACACATACCCTGCTGCAATCGCGTGTGGCACTTCCCGCGCACCCCTGGGATACGCATACCGTGCTCGCACAGGCCCAATTGCGTGTGGAATTTCCCGCACACCCCTGAAATACACGTACCCTGCTGAAATCGCGTGTGGCACTTCCCGCGCACCCCTGAGATACGCGTACCCTGCTCGCACTGGCCCAATCGCGTGTGGAATTTCCCGCGCACCCCTAAAATACACGTACCCTGCTGAAATCGCGTGTGGCACTTCCCGCGCACCCCTGAGATACGCGTACCCTGCGGAAATCGCGTGTGGAACTTCCCGCACACCCCTGAAATACGCGTACCCTGCTCGCACGGGCCAATCGCGTGAGGTACTTCCCGCACACCCCAGTGATACACGTAGCCCGCTTGCCGTGCTGGTACAGGGTTAGCGCAGCCCTTTGCGCTGGATTGGGTATATTGATGGCTTTTCCCTGCGCGAGAGGCGTTCTTGGGGGCATAACTGGCGCTGCTGCAGGCTCACTGCGCCACTGTGCGCCACGGCTGGTTTTGGTGGCTGGAATCCATGAATACGCTGTGCGCGGAAATGGATTTTAGCGCACGCGGCTGGCGCAGGGTTTTGCACGCGCACACTGTGCACCAGCCGCGTGCGCCACTTGTGCGATGAATTCTATGAATTACCCCCTTAAAAGCCTTAGTGGATCACATTAGACAGGATAAAGATGAGATTGTTTCAGAAATGCAGATTTTACACAAAAAAAAATTTGGAAAAGAAAGTGATCTCCAAGGTGCGGAGCAAGAAATGGTTAAAATGATTTAAGAAAGAGACAAGAGAAACAAAGAATTCAACGAATTCCAAATGCAAATGTGCGACATACAGGAGGTAATAAATAAAATGAGTGATGAAAACAACTATCTGCAAAATGAGGCACACAGGCTCCTTAAAAAGTGCAAAGACTTAGAACAGCAAATGTGCATTCCCAGGTCCCAGGAAGGGCGGCAGGGTACTACATTCAATGGAGTGGAAGTGAATTCTAGTTCTGCTCAAAGAGCTAGTGCTCCAGTGACTGGGCCGGTGACTGAACTTGGTTGCAGCGCCCTTGGGGGATTTGATACTCCCATTGGGGGCAGCCACCAATCCCATACACCTGGAACCAGGATTGAGTCACCAAGTAGTATCAATTCCATGCATTGCAACAAGTAGCCCCATAAAAATAATGAAATCTATTAAAGCTTTGATCAAACCATTTAAAAAAGGTGGGGAATGCTGCATTGAGGATCACTTAGAAGCGGTTCATGACATTTTTAAAGCACTCCAGATACCTAAGGAACAGTACAGACAATATTTTCATTTAACTTTAGATGCTCCGACGGCCAGCATCATAAGGGGATTAAATGAACAGCAGACTATGACATGTGTGGAGTTTAAAAAAGAAATTAGGCGTCATTTTTCTCCTTTCCAGTCATTACAGGAGGCAAAGAAAGTTGCTTACACACTTACTGCTGGGCCTAATACATCCCCTCGCCAGTTTTTTTTTTTTTTATTGAAAAACTACAGTTTTTCTCCTTTCTCTTTCCAACACCAAGATGGAAAGAAGAAAAGAAAAGAGAACTTTTGTTTCAAATCGTCTAAACATCCAATACATATCATTGCTATCAACATCATCATTATGTCTTATTATGCTTTCCACAAAGTTCTTCTACGCAACATCGTAACATATAAGGCACTTAATAGTCAAGCAAACAGACAGACAAAGTCAATTAAACATTCGACTTATCAGTTAAACAGTTACACACTTCGTGCATCAACCTAGCACCCCTCCTGATTACGGGGGACATCTCAAGAGAGCGTTCATCAAATTTACAATCGCACAAACATGTTTAATGTTTTGGCCTGAGGATATCAGGCACCACCAGGTGATCATATCATAATTTAGCGGGGCATATTCGCCTAGGTGAACAGAAAGTAAATTAACAATTGCTGGACAGCTTATAATCAGGTGTTTCAATGATTCAACCGATTCCTCACAGAATCGGCATAGATTGTTGTTTATAGCAGGCTGCCTTCTTTGGAAAAGAATTTCTTTCGTATTCAACGTATTTAAGCGGAAACGAAGAAATTGTTCCCGATAATGGCGATTGTAGCACTGCAGGAGGTAAGGTTGTTGACAGTTTAATTTTTTTTGAGCATTACCTAACTTATTGGAGAGATCAAGATTTGAGTATCTTTCCACATTTATGATCCATGCCCAAGATTCAAATTTTCTTTTTGCCACTTTTGGGCGTGAGAACAGGTCGAAATTATTAATGTCAGCTGCTGCAATCCACTCTTGCACTCTTGAGCTCCATTGTGCCAACAGGTTACTAATTTTCGAATCATCAGAGGCGGTAAATATTCTATATGCTGGCGCACCACCCACTTCTCTCATCTTGCGCCAAAGTGAGATGGACTTCCAAACCACATTTGAAAAAAGAGAATTTAACGAAAGTTTGTGGCGTATTGCAATAATTGGAATACAATTTGGGAGGTTAAAAACCCGTTTCCAAAAAAGACCCTCTACAGTATTCCAATTTTGTTCACTGATGTTCCATCCCGCTTCTGCACCAAACGTTAAAATAGGAACAACCTTATGATGGTAAAACATTATCACCGGGGATAATGAAAATTTACCAAAGTTTTTATTGATCAGGGCTGCTTGCAGTGCCAGTCTTACTGCTTTCAGTTTCAACGCATTTAGCCATTGGACTTCCCCGATTGAACTGTTGAATTCGATGCCTAGATAGCGAATCGAATTAACGGACATTAACTGTTGACCACCTACCGCCCATTTAAATGCACAATCTCTTCTACTCGTTAACGAACCAATCGACACAATTTTAGTTTTATCTGTGTTGATGGCCAATTCATTTGCAACTATATATTCATGCAGGCAACTTAGCAGACGTTGAAGGCCGATTTGTGTTCTATCGATCAGAACGAGATCGTCAGCATACGCAATATACCGAACTGGAGTTCCGTTTAGACGTGGAGGGAAACAGTGTGCTTGCTCCAAGAATAATGGGAGATCTGCCAAAAATAGTTTGAACAAATCCGCGGCCAATGGGCAGCCTTGCTTGACACCCCTTGTCGTTGGAATGCTGTCAGATAATATGCCTTGTTTGTTAAGGCGTACTCTAAAAGAGGTCTCCGTATGTAGTGCCATTATTGGGTTGAGAAGGGCCATAGGACATTTCCATTTCATTAGTTTGGCCCATAGCATCTGCCGGTTGACTCCATCAAAAGCTTGCCTCATGTCTATAAAGGCTAAATGCAATTTGGTTTTACTCTGTAATGCATGATATTTCAAAGCTGTCAAAATCGAAAGGTTGACTTCCACACCTGTACCCTTTGAAAATCCAGTTTGCCGGATGTCAAGGATTCCCGCCTTTTTAGCCCAACTCACCAATTTACATCTCAAATTGGAACCAAAGAGTTTTCCAATAGTGTCCAATAGGGCAATGGGACGATAATTTTCAGGTGCGTCCCAACAGCCTTTCTTATGGATTGGAATTACGATTGCTGTTAGCCACGATTTAGGCAAGCACTTGGATTTTGCGATTTTGTGAAACAAACACTCAATGAAAGGTGCCCAGATCTCTGGATTTTTTTTTAGTCTGACATTACTTATCATATCCGGACCAGCAGCATGAGAATTTTCTAGTGCCTTAATAGCGTCAATGATGTCTGACAGCGACATCTGGACATCCCAGGAACCCAATCTAGCCACTGATTTCCATTTAGGAACCTTCAGCTGGCTATTGAACACTGACCTAAAGTGTTTACACCAGGTATCCCCAGAAATTGTGTTCTGCGTAGAATTGGAACCGTTGAAGGGGCCCTTATTTAATATTCGCCAGATGTCGCGTGTGTTCTTAGTAACCATCAGTTTCATCATAAGCTCGGCAGAATCCTGTTCTACAATCGCTTTGTGGGATTTCAACCAGTTTCTATAAATAGCTCGTCTGGCCTTCACATTCTCCAACATTGTCTTAGGTGATACATTTTTTTGCATTTTTATTTTACGGACATCTTTTCTTAGAACTTTCTTTTTATCATCCAGCAATTTACTAAAAGGGTGGGTGTGCAGCTTATGTTGCTGAGCGCTGTCTTTGATCGAGGTGATATGATTCTGTAGCAGTGGAGTATATTCCACAGCGTCAGTCAAATCACTTAGATTAGCCGTTAGGGCACGGATCTCATTTGCGCTCAGACTCAATCGATTTCCACCCATGTTTACTTCAACTGCTGCTGGGTATGGGGACAAAGTATCAGACACTGCCAGAAGACATTTCACTTTCAACAGCGAATGATCGCTCTTAGTCGTTGTCAGTGATTGCAGTGTCAGAATCTTTGACCCCAGGTTACTAGACACCCAGAAATAATCAATTATACTGTGCGTGGATTCACGATGCCAAGTGGCCGGAGCTGGAATATCGCCACGCACATTGCCGTTCAACAAAACGCAGTCAAACGTCTCCATAATATCTGACCAACGTTGTTCTTTCTCGCCTAACTCTACATATGGAATCTGGCTATAAGCTTGATTGGGGAGATTGTGTTTAAACCACGAGCCATTGAGGTCACCACAGCATATAATGCTCAAGTTATTGTGTTGCATGGCTGCCTCTTCCAATAAAGAGCTGATTGCTGTGGTGAACTCTGTAACTTTTATTTTGGCCGGATTCCAGTAACAATTTATGATCAACAGAGTTGCAACTGTGTTTAGAGTATCTGAACATGCTTGCATAATTAATCCTTGGACGTAGGGATTAGGATTAAGACAAATAGGAGTAGACCATACTTGTGAGATTCGAACCATTGTCAAGAGTCCTGCCGAGGGTCGGCCCTGAGTATTTTGTATTGCAGGATTGATAAAAATATTGAAACCATCTCTAATTGGCGCATCAACTAACCAAGTCTCCTGCAGACAAATTACAAACACATCGTCCAATGGAATGTCAAAGTCCTGAAACAAATGTTGAGAGCCACGAGTATTCCATGATAGGATCGAGCAGATCGATTCCTGCGAATCCAATCATAGCTATTCCGGCTTCGGCTGTCTCTGATGCCCCAGGTGTTTCTCGGACCGACGAGAGTCTCCTTGACGTATTTCAGAAGTCATACTGTGGCGAACAGATGTCACAACTGTTTGTTTTTTCGATTTTGAGCCATAAATTGTCTGCACCGGATTTGAGCTTCTCCTGGCCACGTCTGGTTCAACTGAGATGTCAAAGCCGAATAGCAGAAAATCTTCAGCTGCCTTGAGAAGAGTGTTACGTACCCCAGCGGCATCAATATGAAGGAGCACCGCATCAGAGGCGCTTTCTGTCACATACTCGACTATTTTAATATCATCTGATTCAATCAGTCGAAGAGGTGGAATGTGCTTAAATAACCGCAGAACATTTGCACGGTTGAGATTCAGATCATTATCATCCTTAAGTATGTTTTGCAGTCTCAATTTACACCTGTTATCCTTTGTGCGGTGCTGCAGCTGGTCCTGTGACCTCGGTGGGGGGCAGCGCTGTTTGCTACGTTGATTAGTTGAGAATTTTGGGTTCAGTTTTGAAGAAATAACATTTGAGGACAGAACTTCCTTTTTCATAGTGGAGGCACAGCGACCTTGGACTACTTGCCACTCTGAGGGCGGGCAGCTTAGTCTAGTGTTGTCAGATTTCATAGGCAGATTTATATCCGGTGGCTGTTCTTCAATAGAGTGTTGCAATGACTCCTCGTCGCTACGATGGGAATATATAGAAATGTCGCACAAATCATGAACGTCAGCTGCCACCATACTGGCTAAAGTGCTGTCACTCGAATTTAAACGTCTACGCTTGACACCATGGTTCAATGAGAAATAGAGACGGTGCATTATGCTGTGATGAGGGGGGCACCTTTGCTCCATACGATGGGCGCTTGAACAGCCCCGGCCTTGGTGGAGTCGACAAGTTTCTTATAAAGCTCTTTGTTACAGCATGAGTTGCTAGTTTTGTTTTCTTGGTTGTAGACGTCGCTTTGGTGGGCTTCACTTTCTCCTTCAACTTGGCAGTACCATTCGGTGCAAAAGATTTTGCCGTGCCTATAAAGATGCCAAATGTGGACGGGGCACCATCCTGAGAAAGAGCTTGTGTTGTTGCTTTGTGCGCCTGAGTAGCATCAGCTGAGGGCACCATTGCAGCCCCTATTGGCATGCCTATGTCAGAGGAGACATGTAAGAGGACGCAATCAGATGAATTAGCATCACAGACCACAGACGATGGTTTAGCGCTGTGACAGCTCGTCGATTGTTGTATTGCACCAACCGTTTGGCCTGTCGTTGCGTCCAGGTGTTCAGTAGTTTGCATCGTAGTCCTGGACCCCTGCTCAGAATTTTGTAATGGGGCGAAACATTGTACATCAGATTTGGGTCGGTTAGGACTATGACCTGACTTTAACAGAGGTACTAATTCGGACAGCACCTCTAAAAGACATTTTAGCTGTAAGTCATGTCGCTCTTGTTGCAGGGTCACTAGATCATTAAGACGAGATTGCCAGAATGAACTTAGGTCTTTACCGGCTTGAACATCGAGTTGGATGAGCTTGGTGAAAGACTCTATTTGATCCAATTTCGCCGAAAGATTCAGAATGAGAGCACCTTGGTCTCTTATAGTCTCGTTTAAAGTCTCATAGAGCTTTACGAACGGAATCATCGCCTGAGATGATGCAGCGAGAACGTTATTGTGTAGTTGAATGGCTGCACCTGCAGACAAGTTTATTTTTGAGGTCGGTGTTTTCAGAGAGTCTTTACCCGGAGTTTGAATAAGTAGGGACTCATTCACAGAAGTTGTGCTTTTTGCAGGGGTGACTGGCGCTATTGATGGGGCATTCTTTTTTAGCAGGATATCAATTGCGTTGTGCCTTTTTGTGTAGCTGTTGCTTTCAGATAAGTTCACCATGCCTAGAGAATGATGAGCTAACCCTTGGTCCTGCGCTCCAGAGAGTTCCAGTCGTGATTTTGGTGATGGCGGCGCTGACATGATGGGAGACAAAAGCACCTGCTTTTTCTGCGGCGGGCAAGACGGACTGGCACTGCACTTCAGACGGTCACTGATCGAAAGCTGCAGCAAAGAAGTATCTTGTGCTATCTTGTTTTGGGCGATAGCGCGAGCAAGCTTATCATTAGGAGACCGTGTTGAAGTAGTGCAAGAATCGCTAGAAGACGTTAGTTTCAAGTCTACATCAGTCATTTTTAGCCCTTCAGGGGCTTTGCTCAAGGCACTACCAGCCCGTGTCGTCAGAGTTGACTATTGTGAAATTATAGGGGCATTGAGCATGAGTCCAGAGTGACCGACACCTTCTTTGTTTATTAGGCATGACACTAAACTTCCTGGAGACACACCAGATTGCTCCAACGAGGCCGTTCCACTTTCCTGATGTTCACTAGGGACACTGAAAACTCCAGTGCTTACAGCACTAGGGACAGAGTCAGTAGAAGAAAGGCCTCCCATGGAGTTGGCGATCTTCTGCATCGGAAGGACAGCGCGTCCAGCAGTCTTGAATTGCGTAGTTGAAGTGTGCGCTCGAACCAACGGGCTCTCATTTACATTGAGCTTTTCCTGTGTAGCAGAAATCGCACTTATTATTTCTGCATCCGTCAAATCAAATGCCGAAAACATTTTGAAAGGATGAGAATGCGTGGCTGAAGCCACTTTTGATAACACGTGCTCCGTTGACGGCGACTTCAGCAGCGGGAGTGGCATCGGCGCAAGGTCAGCAAGAGAAAGCATAGTTAGTGGTTTTAACAAGGGCTTATGTATAGTCGCGCTAAGCCTATTGTGGTCCAGACTAGTGCCTGCGGACGCCGCTGTATCAATGGCATTGACCGCACAGCTTTCAACCAGAGAGGCAACGTCATGATGGACCTGTGCAGTTGTTTGTATCAATTGGACAGGCGCTGCCGAAGGATCCGGAAGCGCCGGGGGGGCCTCCTTCAGGCAAGTAGCGGGCTTACCTTGTGACTTCTGGCCGACCGCGGCATTGTTTGGCAGGGGAGTCCATGGATTAAGCATCCGACGCTGTAACAAAGTCTTATGACGTGTCTGAGGCCCCCCCAACGCAGGGGCCTTCTGCATTGCAGCCATCGACCCTTGAATATAAAGTTGGCCCCCGGCCCTCGGACGCACTCGGGCGAACAGGGCAAACTGGGACTCAGCCGGGACTCCGCGCGGCAATGCAGTCTTTATGCAAATCCACTAGTGAAAGCAGAAAAGGGACTCACAAGTCGCTGCAGCTCCTCACGGTATTACACACACAGAGTCTCTGGGCAAACTGGGACTCAGCCGGGACTCCGCCAGTTCGCCAGTTTTTACAAGACTTAAAAAGAGCATTTTCTCGCTTTGATGTATCTTTTGACCCCAATTCTAATGAATTTAAAACCACCTACTTCTATGGACCACAGAAAGACATCATACCCCAATTGGTTCGTGAATTTGATCGTGACAAGTCCCTTGAGTGGATTGTGCATCAAAGCACAAAACTATATGAGGTACTCTATTGTCAGGGTAGAGAAAGTGATAAAATTAAAGATACTTGTAACGCTCACCTGACTCCCACGGAGACGCTGACCAGGTCTGAACTGCTGCAGCCTCTTCTAAGGTTATGCGCAGAACTCGGAAGACCGACTGGACAGGACCCTCAAATCTTGCTTGTCTGACTCGCAGGAGAATCCTTCTGCAGATGGAGAAAGGAGATTAACTACCTGCGGAGTAGCGCGTCGGCCTCCCACTTCCCTCTTTCACTCTCCTCAGACCACCTCCGAAATTCCCCGTTAACTCTCACCTTAAGGTTTGAAAGGACGAGCTCTCCATCCTGCTTTTGGTGCAGGGGTGCGATTATATCCAGTTACTTCACTGGTGTTCGGATTGGTGAGGATCCAAGCTTACTTGACTTTCCTGGCAAGGTGCCGTAAGTATACTGTTGTAAAAGTTCAAGAGTTGGCCTCCTTTTCTATTTGCCTTTATATTCAGTAGTCCGTCTCTTATCCCTTTTATCAAAGGTGCTGAGTGAAGATTTTGCGTAGAGGAAACAATTTGCCGAAGGTAAACTCAGATGAGTTTATGATGGGTGGTTCCTTTAATGTCCTTATATTCACCCACTAATGCGTGTATCTTTTTTTCCCCATAGGGGCCGGGGTACGGTACTGCCGAAGAAGCAGCGCCGACCCGAGATGAGGAAAGATTCTCCCAACAATAATCAAGTAAGTCTTATGGCGAAAATCTGGCTTTCCTCAATATGTTCCTTTTGCTCACCTTTTGTTCTTCTCTTCCCCCTTAGGCGCAGGTATGCGGCGGATCGTGCAGAAGGTCGCTAAGGAGCACGGAGATGCCTCGGGAACAGGTGAGTGGAACGCGGCGCTGCAGCGAGCAACGCGATGCGTTTTTTAAATAAATGTCTTCCCTTAGGATCGCCGGCGTGATGACTCCGGACTCCGGGTAGAAGCAGGTAATGTTCTTCTGTTCACCTTTTCCCTTCTCTTCTTTCCTTTCAGGTGTTCCAGGATGGAGGCAGGCGTGGCTGGAGTCAGGATGCAGGAGCAGACACGGTGAGCGTCCAGCTGCTAGGTGCAGAACAACGCGAAGCGTGAGCTGCTGTCTGGGCGTGGCTTAAATAGACCCCAAAGTAGTTCCAGGTACGTATTCTTCCCCGGCCACGCCCGAGTGGCAAAATAGTCCCACAGGTGAAATAGTCCCTTCAGGCCTCAAAGAGGTCTGGATCTGGCAGCACGGTCTGCATCAGGTAAGTTCACATAAACACTCCATTTATGAGCCTGGCGCCTATGGCGCCAGGACTGAGGTCCAAAATGAGCCTGGCGCCAAAGGCGCCAGGACAGTGTCCAAAGGGCCCCTACTAGGGGTTGCTGGCCTTTTCCCCGGGAACATGATGTCTGCTTTCGGGGACGCTGGTCCTGGACTGGTTCTCCGGGAGTAGGCATCATGACAATACTAGACCTAAATCTAAAGAACCCTCAGCAACAGTGATGGAAATCAGGTCAGCCAAGATGTCCCTTGAGTCTGCTCAAAGTCCAGGTAAAAATAATTCGGCACCTGAACAAAGGGTTAATCAACAAAGGTCATCACACTCTGCACCAATGTTTCAATCACATGATCCTTGTAATAGGGAGAGCTACATCAGTCCTAGGTATTTAGGAGATAGGCCCCGGGCAGGCTATCGGCCTGATATGTCAGGTATGAACTATAATCAGAGACAAAATCAAGATCAAAGAAATGATGGTCCCTACCAGACATTGGGGACACAGAGCAAATTTGATCCCAACACCATGATATATGGTTATCAGGATGGACCCCGATATGTGGATCGATTTGCTGATAATGGGAATCAACATAGGGGTCAGTACCCACAACATGAGAGACAGGACATGAGACAGAACATGAATTATACTCCACGTCAGTACAATGATTCCCCACCAGGGGACTACAACCAAAGGATGGGTGCACCCCGGTCCCCTCCACAAATGAATCAAGAGTTCAGAAACCATCCCAACCGACATCAATCACCTGAGAGGTATCAGAATAGATCCAATCAGGGAGAAAGCAACCAATATCGATCTAGCCCACAGAGGGAGGATTCTAGAGAGATGGAAAGGTTCCAGTGCCTTGAGGCCCAAGTGAAAATGTTAGCTGAACAAATAGGGAAGCTTTGTACAGCACAAAAACAGTCATCAAAGAAGGGGGCTGATGGCCATAGCAATGACCGGGGGGCTTCTTCTGAAAAGTGACTAAGTACTCATGATACCTACACCGCCGAAAAGACAGATTGCTCTGATGTAATTTTGCATAATGACTCTGAGATGTCTAATGATTTAAAAGTGAAAATGCCAGTAAATGAACATGTGACAGAAAGTGCAAATACTTCTAAAAGAGAGGTACGGTTTAACCTAGAGCTAAATCAAACATTGGAGATTTGTACAAATGAAATAAGAAAACCTGAAACTCCAAGAGAACAAAGAGACAGATTTAAGAAAAATGACTCATGCATGGGGAATACCAGTAAACAGGGAGTAAGTGGGGATGCTATGATTTCTTCCCTGGGCAGTCACAACAATGACCAAACACAGGCAGAAAAAGGAAATACTCCAACGGAGGGTACATGCCAATCACCTGAAGAATTCTCTGAGCCACATATTTTTGAAGAGGCTGAAAGGGCTGGTACCACACTAAATGATCACAAATGCACAGAATTAAACAATGACAGATTGCTGAATGATGTTGTTACACATGTTCAGTTGGAGGGTTGTAATGTGGCCTCTGATGATACCTGGATGGATAGGCGAACAGTGGCCACACTCCAAAAAACCTCTGAACATGGAGAAATGAATAAAGTCTCTCGGGCAGAAATGGGTAAAAAGGAGGGAAAAATGTCTTTCCATTTACCAATGTGCTTAGCCAAAAGTGAAAAGGGCCTGAGAAAGGTGAGTCCTGAAATCAGTAAGAATTCACACTTCTTATATGTATTAGAGGAAGTTGAGGACAGGTATTATGCTCCCATCACTGTAGAAGAAAAATGCCAAAAATGTGCAATGATTGACACTGGCGCACAGGCCACAATTATGTCCAAGGAGCTGGTAAAGAGTATCAATGAAGGGAGATCCCCACAGAATCAGATCACAGTGAAGGAAAATCAAGGTCCAGTGCATAACTTTAATGGGGATGAGGTGCCCATCATAGGTGTAACTGAGGTTGACATAAAAATAGGAAAACACAGAATGAAACAAGAGGTATTGATCACATCTATTTGTGAAATTCCATTTCTGATGGGGACAGATTGCCTGAAAAGATTGTCTCCTCTCATAGATGCGGTGAATGGAGTGCTGTGGTCCTTAACCAAAAAACCATTGAGACCTAAGAAACTAAAATCACAAAACAGCAACATAAATGAATGTCACACCGTTGCCAAAACAAATGATGATGTGGAGGTATATCTCCAGAATAGTTGCATACCTAGTGTCACTGTTACATTAATATGTCAAGACAAAATGCAGAGCGACAATGAAAAACTACCTGTACAAATATACTTGGACCCAAGGAAAAATTGGCAGACCGCCATAGATGAGCACACATTACGTTTTTATTTAAAAGAAAAGATATGCAAACAAAATATTACTCCTAAAGCAGATTCAGAAAAACACATTACCACTCTTGCTGAAATACACATGGAAGATGAGCAACCATGGGTTCATGTTGGTATAAATGACTGTTTTAAAACAATAAAAGCCACTTTAGCGCTTGAACAGGAGAGGAGCTTCATTAATGAGAAATTGTTGCAAAAAATAATGGAGAGGGAGGAAATCCCGAAATTTAGGATTAAAAACCAATATGTTTCTGGGTTGGACAGTCCAGACTTTGAAAACCGAATTGCAGGCAGATGCATGCTTAAAATTAGCATTGGGCAGAAAACAATTTACCATAATGTATGGATAGTGAGTGGAGCACAAAATGATTTTTACATGGGCAATGACATCATGCACAGAATGTGTATGGTGTTAGATTTCCTTAATCAAAAAATATGGTCACGCCTAGGTGGGCCGGCACCTGAATTTGAAGACAAAAGAAGGGCTTATCATTGTGCACAACTGGTTCCTTATGCAATCCAACTACAAATGAGGAAAGATACTATTATTCCTGCATTTACAAAACAGTTTGCAATAACACTGAAATGCAAAAATGGACAGCAGATGAAAGACTCTGATGCATTTGTGTGCCTGAATGAATCCATAAAACAGCAAGGCCTGGATTATGAATACATTCCATTGGTAGATATTGGTGAAGGGCCTGTAAGAATTATGGTAAATAATAAGGGTTGTCAAGATATTCACTTAGAGGAAAACTCCCCATTAGGAATGGCCATACAAAAATCACATTATACTGCAGATCTAAATAACATGGTGATTGGAAATATCCCTGAAAAGTATGTAGATGCCAAGGGTGAGTTGCCAGAATACCTGGACTCTCAGCCCAAAGGAATATTTAAAATTCATTCTGTGTACCCTTATGATTCAAGTTAGACAGTGTGCTGTTATCAAGAGAGTTGTATAACATTTGATTTAAGTGAAAATGAAATGGAAAATCAGCCCATTGAAATGGAAGCTGACATGACAAAACATTTAAAAGTGGCAGCTATACAAAGAGACACAGCCACACAGCTAGAGGAAAGCGTCGAGATTCCACTACCAGAACATTTTCCGGAATTTTCCAAAATGGTAGAAGAGCAGAACTCCTTAGCGGATGCGTGTGACAACGATGAGGATAGAAACAAATTGATGAAGATATTTATGGAATTTAAAGATGTATTTGCAAAAGATGCCTATGATTGCGGGTTAACTAATTTCATGTGGCCACACTTCCGGAAGGGTGTAGCAGAAGTCCAGTATTTGTACGCCAGTCTAGACTACCGCTGGCATGTTTAGAATCATTGGCAGAGATTATTAAAAATTTAGAATCGCGAGGAATCATCTGGCCTATCCATAGCACATGCAACACGCCCATTTTAGATGTGTTAAAGCCAAATGGTCAATGGCGGCTTTGTGCAGATTTGAGGGAGTTAAATAAAAGAGTACCAGTGTCCAGATGGCCACTGCCATTCATTGATCAGGGCCTAGCTCAGGTACATGGTTCAAAAGTGTTTACCACATTAGATCTCACCTCTGGATATTGGTGCGTGCCATTGGCAGAGGAGATACAGAATTTATTTTCCTTTACATTTGACAGGACTCAATACGCATGGGTTAGAACTCCGTTCGGGTACGTTAATAGTGGGAGTGAATTTGGAATATTTTTGAGGAAGGTCATGCCTGATGCAGCGGAAAGAGGAACCATAGTTTATGTGGATGATGTCCTGATAAAAAATGAAAGCTTAAAAAACCATTTTGATGAAATAAGGCATGTGCATGGCCAATTGCAGAAAGCAGGCGCCAAAGTGTCTTTACAAAAAGCACAATTGTGCAAGAAAAAAGTCAATTTTCTAGGCCATGAAGTTACTGAACATGGACTAAATCCACAAAAGAAGAAAGTAGAGACCATACAAAATCTAAAAGACCCTAAAAATGTGAAAGGGGTGAAAAGTTTACTAGGAATGACAGGCTATAACAGAAAGTTCATTGAAAATTATGCTGAAATCACTCAACCATTGACTAAACTGCTAAAACTAAATACGCCGTGGAAATGGGAGAAAGAGCAGTCTGAGGCAGTAGCCAAATTGAAGGAATGTCTTGTAAAGGCACCATGTTTAGCATACCCCATAAAGGATAGGGATTTCTTTATAGAAATAGGTTTCTCTGAAAATTGTATGTCAGCAGTGTTATCACAAAAACATGATCTGAATCACAAAACCATTGCCTATGCAAGTAAAGCATTAAAGTAAAACTACATATCGCATATCGGGCGGCTTCTTCAGGTGGAGTTGAACGGGGTAATAGGTCTGTTGTGGACATTTTAAAGAAATTTGTAGCTGAAGCAGGTTCCAGCTGGGATTTACGTTTACCGTTGGTTTTGATGGCAATCAGATCAACTCCTGTCAAAGCAACAGGTATTAGCCCACATGAGGTCTTGACAGGTAGGAAAATGGTGTTGCCGCAACACCTGCTAAACAGAACACATGAGCAAACACTTGTAAGCGCATCTACAGTTCATGAATACATTGATGAGCTGAGGAAGCATTTACAACATGCATTTGCTTTTGTACAGAGAAATCTGGAAAGGGCTGCTGACAGTGCTAAAACATATTATGATAAAAAGTCAACAGTAATGGAATATTGTGTAGGGGATCAGGTGTATAAATTTCATTTTGGAAAAAGTAAACAGAAAAATTCCAAATTCCTAGCAGCCTGGCAGGGGCCATTCCGAATTATAGATAAAGTCTCTCCTGTAGTTCACAAAATTTTAAAGACTGAAGGTGAAACAGCAACAGAACAATTTGTGCATGTAAACCAAATCAAGCCATGTCATCCAAGACATGAGATAAAAAATCTGAAGCGTGTAAAAACAGATAAAGTCCCTTGAACACAAAAAGGTAAAATAAATGGGTACAGTCAGGAGGCAGTGACAGAGAAGTTAAATAAAGATGGTTGATTATAATGGCACATAAACACTGTAATATATGTAAATATATATATAATATAAAAAGAAGCTGAAGTTTATGGAGTCGGTGTGCAGAATGAAAATGCATTAAATATTGAATGTTGTTTTATGTATGCTTGTTCTCTATAACCTGTGCTTAATTTCAGAAGGCGAAAGAAAAAGGGCAAAATGTTTTACAAAGCATGTTTTATTTTTGGCAAAAGGGTGAAGTTAGTATTGTGCTATATACTTAATCTGTTTCTTTTCTATTTGATTTAGAATATTAACATATTTGTACCGGAGGTCACGGGAGACGATGGAGTCCTGGAGTCCCCTGGATGAAGATCGAATGATGCCTGCCTCCGGGTGGAGGTGAAGACAAAATAACCGGAATGCCAAAGAAAAGATGATTTATATAGAAAAGGATCCAAGAGTACCAAGATGGAAGAACACCCGAATGAGCCAAATGATGTGACATCACTGGTCGGGACATATCAGCGGCAGACAAGTGTCCTGGCGTATGGAGTTCCACGTATTTATTATTTTAATTAATTATTTTAATCGGTTATGTTAATTCTTTGTTTTAGTTATTTGTTTTATCTTATTGTTTTTGATTGACTTCAAGTATAAAACTGAAGCACCGAACTATGGACACTTCCATTGGGAAGGAACATATGGACCCAAAGATGAATTTTGATATTATGTTGATTGGACAGTGGTTTTTCAACTTTTTCGTTTTTGCATGTGAATATTCATTTTGTTGGATTGCTACATTTTAAAAGAAGGAAGGGAGCAAGTTGATTTTCCTCTAATTATGGCTTGGACTGCCAAATTCTCAGAAAAAAGGAGGGAATATGTAAGAGTATTTAGCATGTTTTTTCATGCAGCACCACTGCATGGGTTTGGTGCATTGCTATAATGCGGTACAGCAAGGCATGTGTTGCCAGTGTGACATGGACATGTAAATAAAAACAGGCTATTCAGTCAAAAACGATTTCTACATCTAAAATGCAAATCATTTTTTTTTCACAGTTAAAAGCATATATTTTTTCTCACCTGAAATTCCTCTGTTGCAGGAGACACATTTGAGGATTAATGAACTAACCTCATTAACAATACTAACGATTCTAAGGAGGTCATTACGACCTTGGTGCTAGTTGCACCAACTTTACCACCATGGTGTAAACTACGTTTACACCATGGTGGATGGCGGATTTACCGCCCCATTCCAAGGTGAGTGGGGCGGTAAATCCCCATTTCCCATTTTCCCTTCCCCATTCCCATTTTTGCCCCATAGGGCATAATGGGAGTGGGGAAGGCGCTAATTACGCCGCCGTAAATTACGGCGGCGTAATTAGCACCATGGCGGGTTATCGCCATGGATTTTAACGCCTGCTAAAAGCAGGCGTTAAAATCGGAATCAGGCGTTAAGGGTTAACGGTGGCGTTAACCCTTAACGCCTGAGTTGTAATGAGGCCCTAAGTCATTAATAATATAATGTGTTCTCCAGTGCAAAATGAGATGGAAAATGACAGACTCTGAAAGTCATTTTAAACGCGCATCCAGATTTATTTTTTCTTTGCTTCTATCTGCGCTCTGTCCGCAGTATTTGCAGGAAGCAAAGACTCAAATAAGCAGGAAATCAGTTTGGTTACAGTTGCAACTGTATAAGGCAAGCCATTGTTAAAGAAAAGGAGGGTAGGACATGATAGAATTTCATTGGTTGAACTCGTTTGATAGGCTGTAACAGAGCTTTGCTAATGAATCTCGGGGAAGAAGAGAGGAGAAGACATTTTACACAGCTGGGAGAAAGACCTGGTTGGTGGCTGGGGATTTTCCTGATTGAAAAAGCAGATCCCAGTGCACTGCTGCAGAGACTGGGAATTCCAGTCAATAAGCCCCGGTTTGAGTGACGTCAGATGCTCGTCCTTGCTGGGGTGATTTAAGAAGAATTCATTGAACCACTTCCAGAAGGCGACCAGCCGACGAATTTCACATGCTGAACAGGCCTGGTAATTATATTACAGAGTGTGGGGGCAGTGTGTATGTGTGCGAAACTATTCAGTCAGCGTGGAAGAGGGAACTCCAGTGTTTTATCAACATGTTTAATGTTGCGAATTGAATATGTTCTCGCCGCTCTCTTCTCATTTTGTTACAGATAAGGTTGTTACTGTGCAATTTCCATTTATTTCTGTAAAAAGAGTAAGATCGTGTTGAAATGCAATTTTTATAATACACAAAAAATATTTGAAAGCAGACGGATAGTGTGTTTTATTTTTCTCTTTCATTTGTGCATCTACCATTACAGTACTGATAATATGGGGAGAGGTTTAGACAGTGCAATTGTTATCTTTAAGCTAGCTAAAAATAAGACTTAGCGGTAGCTGTGTGCATGATTCCATTCAGTATATAAGTGTATGTTTTCTGAACGGAACATAATAATAACATAATGAAATAGACTGCTGCTGGAGGTACATGAGTCAGCAGAAAGAGAGGCCCTGGACATAGTTCACCGATGTAGATAGGTTGGTGATGAATACCACATGTTAGCTCGCTGCCGTAGATAAGCCAGTGAGGACAGCCCATGGTGGCACTCCAATTGAGAATGTGGTGTTCCTGAAATGTAACCCTGAGGCCTCTCTAGTGATCACACAAACAAACTAAGCAAAAATAAGGGGTTCTGGATATTGGGGCCACTTATAAAACAAAGGAATTATGCTCGCCAGAAATACCACCAATAACGCATACCAACATAATGTACACCACTAAATGTATCTGTGTGCTGAAATAATGTAGAAATACTGTAGTACTATATACCAAATCTAATCTGAATGCAAAGAGTGATTATTACTGAATTATTTTAATTTTGGCGGTAAAAAAATACAGCTAGGCCCCAAATCTATACAAAATACCCTACAGTGGTGATCTATACTTACAGTTCACTTTTTAGTTTTGGGATTTTTGGACCGTCAATGGTTCTGGTCACTACACGGCAGCGCGCCTGGCAAACAGCTGGGCAGTTCTGGTCACCGGATGGCACTTCTGTACTGGCAATTCTGGTCACTGGATACTAAAGGTCAGCTGGATGGCAGGATTGCAAATTGGCAGCGGGCATGCAGTTAGTGGGCAGCAAGCCACTCTGGTTTAGGATGCAAAAAGGACCACAGCTCTCCCCCACAGCTCTCCCCTTTTTCATGGGGAATTAGTGGGTTTTCAGAATTGATGCCTTGCTGGGAATAGGATCAGCACTGCTTGGGTTTTGCAGTGGGCCCTGGAGTAGGGTCAGCAATGCTTTGGCCTTGTAGTTGGAATAAGGAATCTGGATGATGAATGGAACAGGAGCGCAGTGCAGGAACTTCAGGAAGAGTTTGTGTCTAGAGTCTTGTCAGGGACTCTTATTTATAATGGATAGTGACATCACCAAAGTATATGGCTGGGGCAGGCTTAACTAAACACACCTCTAACAACTGGATTGGACAAGGGTGATAGTCTCTGCCTCGCTCTCAGCTGGTTGGATTCCAGAAAGTGATGTGAGATTTACAATGTCCAAAACCTCCCACAATTACTTTACATAAAATCAATGTTTGCCCTAAATGGCACCTTCATACAGTGGAAACATCTAAACACTTACATAAGCAGGTTACATATTTTATGCAGCACATAGCAGTCCAATCCTCCAGTTGTGAGACCTTGTTTCGCCCCTTCTACCAGTTTTTCGCACTTTTCAATGGGATTTATATTACTCAAAAATCATGGGTGTGGATGATCATAAGGGATGTGTATGTACAAAACTTTTCATTTGCAACATGGATGCTTTTCTTCTAATCCCCAATATGTTGCCATTTCTGTCCTGAAAGTGTCAGTGAATTCTACCATGTCTTAAAAGAAAGGCCATAAAATCACTTTTAAGCTGCAACATTGTTACATTTTTACAAAGTCTTGCTGCAGAGATAAAAGTCCTTAAAGTTTATTTATGAAATGGTCTCTGGAAGCAAATGACAATCCTTTGTCACTGGAACATTTCTTTTTCTCTCTTCAGTAGCCACCTGTTAGGCAGAAACCTGTGCAGTTCCCTTGGGGAACACTGCAAAAGATTTAAGACTACAGGTATAGCAGTAAACCCACTTGGTAGCAGTCTGCACCACCCAGATTTACCTGGTAGCTGTGGCTGAGCAGTCAGACTTCCCTCAAGAAGAGTTAGGCAGTATGCAAAGTATACACAATACGTACTCAGACACAATAGCACAAGCAAACACTGACCAGAGCTTGGTTTCAAAAGTATATAGTTATTTATTTATAAAACACACATAAGTTGAAATCACTCTAGCAAAATATAGTAAAAACACTTCAAACACAGTTATAATGAAAGCAGTTCCAACCCTTACTCCTATCTAGACAACTCTAAGTTAACACCACATAATTAAAACAGAGGTGAGCGCTTAACGTTAGATGACACTCTAGTAGGTTCAAGAAAGGGGTAAAAAAGAACAGGAATGGGTTAAACACACCACTCTAAGGTCCAGAACACTTGCAATAGACTCAAAGAAGCACAAAGTCACAGGTGAGCAAAAGTCACTAGGCAGGGCCCACTCTTAGAGTAGCCGGAGCGAAAATGTGCCCAAGATCACACTGTTGTTAAGGATTCAAAGTCTTGCAAAGAGTTAGAAAGAGTTTAGAGTGGCTTAAAAAGTTTAGCCAGGGTGTCCCAGGCACTCCCAGGTTCGAAAGCCGGGGGCTAAATCTACCCCGTACAGTCGGTGGCAAGGGAAGCCAGGCGGAACACGGTACCTTAAGTGGAAAGGATCCTCCAGCGGTGGCAGTTGTTCCAGGCAGTGGCAGCAAGGCTCGACGTCGGTCAGGGGAGAAGAAGTTCTCGCTGAAGAGCAGAAGAAGAAGGTCGTTCCACTGCCCGGGAAGAAACCAGCCGCGGAGTCCTCCGGTTAAAGGGTTGTACCGACTTTCGTGGTTGGGGTAAAAGGTGGTGGGGTTCCGGTTGCCGGGGTGCTTGGCACTGGCAAGGCGGCCACGAGATACCTCGAGAAGCGAAAAGAAGGCGAAAAACTGGTTGTCCCCACCAGTCAAGGGAAGGAGCCACTCCGTTAAGAGTTCTCCTCGGTCGTCGGGAAAAGTGGTGAGACGGTTCAGCAGGGCTCCACCGGGTGGTGTCGTCGAAGCAGGTCGGCTCAGCTCTTCCCTCGTCGGATTCTTGGTCCTGTGGCGACTTCTGAAGTTCCAGTCCCCAAAGCCCTGCTTTTATGCAGCAAACCCCCATTCACCCAGCCTAGCTGTCACTCAAACATGCTAAGTGGTGAGCCGGCCGGCTCACCACTTGGGCCAATCAGGACGGAGTGCGACTTGAGTTACCAAGGTAACTCAGTCCAGGGTGCCTAAATCCCCCTCCACCCCTCCTAAGTACCCCAGACAGAGTGGCACCACTTTGGAGGGCTTCTGTGGAGAAGCCCGCCAAAAGTGGAACAAAGGGCTCCACTTTGGGTCAGAGTTACAGAGGCGAACGCCAACGCCATTTTAGAATCAAGTTTTGGCAAAAAGTCCCAACCGGAGTTATAATAATAAATATATAAACCGGCGGTATGTTTAAGGCTACCGTAAATAAATAATTAAATGTGTTAGCCTAAAACAATGGGAAATCCCATAGGGAAATATTTGCGGTCGAATATAAAAAGTAGTTTCCACTGCCACCAGCCAAAACTCGATCAGGGGGGACGGAGACGTGCCCCCTCGACTAACAGACCCTGGGGCAATCGAATTGCCCCAGCCAGTACGTCCACAATATGATGGTTTGTACTGGTTCTGTTCAGGATTCAAGACTAGCAAAGTCTTTGGTGACTTTACATGCCCTGGGAGACAGTAGTCAGTCCCAGGGTATGGAGTCTATGTTGGGGAGTCCCTAGGACACCCCTGGGTCACGGCACAGAGGGTGCTGTGTAACCCACATCACAAAAATACATGAGGCCCTATGGAGTAAAAGACCCCATAGCCCATTCAACACAAGGTTTAACCAAGAAAACACACTTCAATATGTCCAAGAGTGAGGGTAAAAGAGTCTCACTCTTGGCAGGAGAAAAAAAGAAACCCCAGAAATCCAGCAAAGCTGCTGGGGGACTCACTAGGTAGGGAAATTCAGCCTAAACAGAGAATTCTCCCTAACACTCGCCCCCCCCAGACTAAGGGACAGGAGGATTTAATCCACTCCTGGATGAACCTCATACCTCTAGTCGATGATATACATCCTAGAGAGTCCATCAGCATTTTGATGGTGACACCCTGACCTGTGCTCAATGGTGAAATCAAACCCTTGCAGGCAGATTGACCATCTCAATAGTTTTGGATTTTCCCCTTTCATTTGCATTAACCATCTCAAGGGTTGGTGGTCAGTCTGAATAACAAAAGTAGAACCATACAAGTATGGCCTAAACTTCTTCAGTGCCCACACAATAGCAAAGCATTCTCTTTCGATAGTTGCCCACCTTGTCTCAGGATCCTTCAGTTTTCTACTGATGAAGCAAATGGGGTGCTCCCTACCCTTCTCATCCAGTTGGCTTAGAACTGCACCTATACCTACATTGGAAGCATCAGTTTGTACAATGAAAGGTTGGTGGTAGTCAGGAGCTCTCAAGACTGGAGCTTGGCAAAGAGCTCTCTTCAGTTTTTCAAAGGCCTGATTGCACTCCTCATTCCATTTTACCTTTTTAGGGAATTTGGGAGACGAGATTACATTCAGTGGAGAAGCTATGGTCCCATAGTTCTCAATGAAATTCCTGTAATATCCAGTGAGGCCTAGAAAAGCTCTCACTTGGGTTTGAGTAGTCGGTGTTGTCCAATTTTGCACAGCTTCAATCTTGCTGGGCAAAGGCCTTATTTCTCCACCTCCTACCTCATGTCCAAGGTAGACCACTTTACTTTGACCAATCTGGCACTTACTGGCTTTGATTGTCAAATGGGCCTGTTCCAGAGCCTGCAACACATGTCCTAGGTGGGTCACATGTTCTTCCCAGGAGTGGCTGAAGACTGCAATGTCATCCAAGTATGCCATGCAGAAGTCTTCCATCCCAGCCAGAACCTGGTTCACCATCCTTTGGAATGTGGCAGGTGCATTTTTTAGTCCAAAAGGCATGACCTTAAACTGGTACAAGCCAACTGGGGTTGAAAATGCAGTTTTCTCCTTGGCATGGTCTGTCAGGGCTATTTGCCAATAGCCTGACGTCAGGTCAAATGTGCTGAGGTACTTGGCTGCACCAAGTTTATCCACCAACTCATCTGTCCTGGGCAAAGGGTGGGCATCAGTCTTGGTGACTGCATTTAGAGCTCTATAGTCCACACAGAATCTCAAGTCTTTGGATCCTGCCTTTGGTACTAACACAACTGGGCTAGACCATGGACTAGTAGAGGGCTCTATTACCCCGAGATCAAGCATCTTCTTGACCTCTCCTTTGATGTGGGTTCTGACATGTTCTGACATTCTGTATCCTCTGCTTTTGACTGGCAGACAGTCACCAGTGAGTATCTCATGCTGACCCCAAGGGGTCAAGCCTGGTGATAGTGAGAACAGGGAGGCAAACTGATTTAACATAGATTTGCACTCCTCTCGTTGCTCAGGTGTCAGGTCTGAAGAGAGATTGACTCCTTCAACTTTTTCATCTAAAGGCACACCTCGGAGGAGATCAGGGAGAGATTCACTCTCTTCTTCCTCTGCAGCTGAAGCTAGAAGCAAGGCTCCTACATCAGGTCTGGAGATGTATGCTTTTAGTCGGTTGGTGTGGAAGACTCTAGGAGCTTCCCTGGGTCTGCCCAGATCCACCAGATAGTTGACCTCTCCAAGTTTTCCCACAATCTTGAAGGGTCCCATCCATTGGTCTTGCAAGGCCCTCTGCCTTGTTGGGAGCATAACTAGAACTAGCTGGTCTTGAGTAAACTCAACCATGTTAGCCTTCTGGTCGTGCCAATGTTTGACCAGAGCTTGACCAGCTTTCAAGTTGTCACTTGCTTCTGCCATCATGTGTGACATTCTCCTCCGGAGACCTATCACATAGTCAGTCACTCTGACTGGCTTGAGGGGAGGAGCACCTTCCAATCCCTCCTTAATCAGGGCCAATGGGCCTCTGACTGGATGGCCATAGAGAAGCTCAAAGGGAGAATAACCTACTCCCTCCTGAGGGACTTCTCTATAAGCAAAGAGAAGGCATGGCAGTAGAAGGTCCCACTTTTTCTTAAGGGGTTCTTCTAAAGCACCTATCATGCTCTTCATGGTTCTGTTAAACCTTTCAACCAACCCGTTTGTCTGAGGGTGGTAAGCAGTTGAGAACTTGTAGGTAACTCCACAGGTTTTCCACATGGCTTTCATGTAGTGGGACATAAAGTTTGACCCCCCTGTCAGAGATTACCTCCTTAGGAAACCCAACCCTGGTAAAAATACCGAGGAGGGCCTTAGCCACAGCCGGAGCTGTAACAGTCCTCATAGGAATTGCCTCAGGATACCTAGTAGCATGGTCTACTACAACAAGGATAAACCTGTTGCCTGAGGAGGTTGGAGGATCAAGGGGACCAACAATGTCAATCCCTACCCTCTCAAATGGGACTCCCACAACTGGGAGAGGCACTAAAGGTGCCACATTCTTGGAACCAACCTTACCAGAAGTCTGGCAGGTATGGCAGCTCTTACAATATCTATCTACTTCAGCCCCCATCTTTGGCCAATAAAAGTAGAGTGAGAGCCTTTCCTTGGTCTTCTTGAAACTCAAGTGACCAGCCAAAGGTATCTCATGGGCTAGTTGTAAGAACTGTTGTCTGTTCTCTTGTGGGACTACAAGGCGTTTGTAGTCTCCAGGTTCAGACTCAGTGGGTTCACTGTAGAAGAGGCCATCTTCCCAGTGTAACCTATACTTCCCAGGCTCTTGCCCATCAGCTTGAGAAGCTGCCTGGTGGCGGAGACCTTCCAGAGTTGGACATTCTCTTTGCCCCTTACGAAAAGCTGCCCTGCTAGGCCCACCTTCTGCCAGTAAAGACTGCAGCTCAGGATGGTCCTCAGGGTCCAAATCTCCAATAAGGTTGGGGCCTCCTTCTAGCTCTTCCTCAGAGTCTAGCTCAACCACACAGGGTTGTACCTCCCTCTCAGCCTCAGCTGGAGGTGGAGTTACAGGTGTAACTTTGGACAACCTAGGGGAAGTCCTTGTTGGAAGCACTGGGGTGCTTGCTGCTGGCTTTTTCCTAGGAGTCTTGGGTTGCCCCTTTGCTCCTGATCTGGTAGTTACTGCAGTAAGTTGCTCCAGTGGGAGAGGAGTGATTTCTGTCATCATCTCCTGAGATAACCCTCTCAGGGTTTTCTCTCTTGCAGGTTTTGTGAGTTCCTGTAACCTTTTGCTAGGTGGTCTGGGGGTATGAGATACAACTCCAAGAGCTTTGAGGTCATTACCCAACAGAACCCTACCTGGCACTTCACATTGTACACTGACAGGTATTTTTACAGCCATATCATTACATTGGATGAGAACTGGTAACTGGGGACACATCTGCACAGGCCCACCAGCTAACTTGGTGAGGCATTTGGGTGCCTTAGCAACATCCTCTGCCTTGAAAAATGATTCATCCACCACAGTTATGCTGGCTCCAGTATCCCTAATGGCAGGAGTCTCCTGACCATTCACCTGGACACTGTCCTTATAATACTCTTTAGTATTATCTGGGATAGAGTTATAGACATCTAAATTCTGTTGTTCCCACAACCCCAGAGAGACTAAAGAAACACTAGCTGAGACTCCAGTGGGTTCATCAGCTAGTAATAGAAAGTTTCCACTTGCCATATGTACTTCCTCTTCTGGAGCGAAGGCTAAGGAGGCAAGCTGGACCCCTGAAGGTTTACCCTTACATCTGGGATCTCCTTTCACATGGTCAGTAGCCTTACAAACAAAGCATGAGCCAAAGGCTCGCTGGAATAGAGGCTTGTTCTGACCTCCTTCTGGTCTGGGACCAGGAGGTATACTAGCCTGATTTGGTTTCCCTGGTGGCTTACCCTTATAGTTTTGTTTGGGGCCCTCTTTGGAATTTGTAGTATTAGAATTCTCTTTGGAGTCCTTTTTAGGCTGTTTCTCCCCATCCTTCTTTTGAGTGACCCCAGAATCCTTGTGAGTGGCCCTGTTGGCAACCCACAAGTCAGCAGCCTTAGCTAGTTTCCGGGAATCTAATTCCCTGGAATCAGCCAAGTGTTGTCTGAGCTCAGGAGAGCAGGCATCATAAATAGTCTCCAACATAAACAAATTCTTCATACCTTCATAAGTGTTCACCTTGTAACCCTTAATCCATCCCTCTAAGTTTTTCAAACATTCATTCACCCAGGTAGCCCAAGGGGTACCATCATGCTTTTTGAGGCTCCTAAACCTCTTAAGATACTGGGAAGGGGTCTTCCCAAACCTAGCTATCAAAGCTAGTTTCACACATTCATAGTCCTTCCTATCCTCCTCCCCCATCTCCATTACCACATCAGTTGCAACAGGGGGAAGCCTAGAGAACAACCAGGTGAGTAAGTCATTTCCTGTGATGTTCTGGAGCCCATGATTATATTCAAACAGAGACAACCAATCCAACACATCCAATTTAGGCTCATACATACCAACCAATTCTTTAGGCATCTGGGGTCTTTTAGGACTGGAACTTCTAGAGGAGCCAGAGAGAGAAGCATTCTCAACAGATAATTTCTTCATTTCTAAGTCATACTTGAGCTCCATTTCCCTTAGCCTTAGTTCTTTGTCAGTTTGAGCATTAAGTTTCTTATACTCCAATTCTAGTTTCATTTTCTCCAGTTCAAAGTATTGAGGACTAAATGGGGGACCTGGTAAAGGTCCAGTAGGTACAGCAGGTAGAGCAGGCAGAGGCCTAGGGGGGACAGTCACAACAGCCTCACCCTCCTCTTCTGACTCTTCCTCAGAATCATCAACATTTTGCTCCATGTTAATTTCAGTACTGTCATCTACAGTTACTGGAGTGGTAGGTTCCTCTGAACCATCACCCAGACTTTGGTTAGCTAACAATCTTTCAATCAGCTCCATTTTCTTGCCCTTAGTCAGGAGATCCTTATGTTTACAGAGCACTCTTAAACAATCAGCAGTTTTGGCTGCAAGGGACTCTTGACTATAGCTTTCTATAACTGACATGTTAGAGGATTACTTTTACAGTGCTAAGCTTTGTGGTTAGTTGCACTAAGGTATCTAAAGCACAATAAAATGTATACTCAATACAAATCCCACCGCTGTACACCAGTGTTAGGCAGAAACCTGTGCAGTTCCCTTGGGGAACACTGCAAAAGATTTAAGACTACAGGTATAGCAGTAAACCCACTTGGTAGCAGTCTGCACCACCCAGATTTACCTGGTAGCTGTGGCTGAGCAGTCAGACTTCCCTCAAGAAGAGTTAGGCAGTATGCAAAGTATACACAATACGTACTCAGACACAATAGCACAAGCAAACACTGACCAGAGCTTGGTTTCAAAAGTATATAGTTATTTATTTATAAAACACACATAAGTTGAAATCACTCTAGCAAAATATAGTAAAAACACTTCAAACACAGTTATAATGAAAGCAGTTCCAACCCTTACTCCTATCTAGACAACTCTAAGTTAACACCACATAATTAAAACAGAGGTGAGCGCTTAACGTTAGATGACACTCTAGTAGGTTCAAGAAAGGGGTAAAAAAGAACAGGAATGGGTTAAACACACCACTCTAAGGTCCAGAACACTTGCAATAGACTCAAAGAAGCACAAAGTCACAGGTGAGCAAAAGTCACTAGGCAGGGCCCACTCTTAGAGTAGCCGGAGCGAAAATGTGCCCAAGATCACACTGTTGTTAAGGATTCAAAGTCTTGCAAAGAGTTAGAAAGAGTTTAGAGTGGCTTAAAAAGTTTAGCCAGGGTGTCCCAGGCACTCCCAGGTTCGAAAGCCGGGGGCTAAATCTACCCCGTACAGTCGGTGGCAAGGGAAGCCAGGCGGAACACGGTACCTTAAGTGGAAAGGATCCTCCAGCGGTGGCAGTTGTTCCAGGCAGTGGCAGCAAGGCTCGACGTCGGTCAGGGGAGAAGAAGTTCTCGCTGAAGAGCAGAAGAAGAAGGTCGTTGCACTGCCTGGGAAGAAACCAGCCGCGGAGTCCTCCGGTTAAAGGGTTGTACCGACTTTCGTGGTTGGGGTAAAAGGTGGTGGGGTTCCGGTTGCCGGGGTGCTTGGCACTGGCAAGGCGGCCACGAGATACCTCGAGAAGCGAAAAGAAGGCGAAAAACTGGTTGTCCCCACCAGTCAAGGGAAGGAGCCACTCCGTTAAGAGTTCTCCTCGGTCGTCGGGAAAAGTGGTGAGACGGTTCAGCAGGGCTCCACCGGGTGGTGTCGTCGAAGCAGGTCGGCTCAGCTCTTCCCTCGTCGGATTCTTGGTCCTGTGGCGACTTCTGAAGTTCCAGTCCCCAAAGCCCTGCTTTTATGCAGCAAACCCCCATTCACCCAGCCTAGCTGTCACTCAAACATGCTAAGTGGTGAGCCGGCCGGCTCACCACTTGGGCCAATCAGGACGGAGTGCGACTTGAGTTACCAAGGTAACTCAGTCCAGGGTGCCTAAATCCCCCTCCACCCCTCCTAAGTACCCCAGACAGAGTGGCACCACTTTGGAGGGCTTCTGTGGAGAAGCCCGCCAAAAGTGGAACAAAGGGCTCCACTTTGGGTCAGAGTTACAGAGGCGAACGCCAACGCCATTTTAGAATCAAGTTTTGGCAAAAAGTCCCAACCGGAGTTATAATAATAAATATATAAACCAGCGGTATGTTTAAGGCTACCGTAAATAAATAATTAAATGTGTTAGCCTAAAACAATGGGAAATCCCATAGGGAAATATTCGCGGTCGAATATAAAAAGTAGTTTCCACTGCCACCAGCCAAAACTCGATCAGGGGGGACGGAGACGTGCCCCCTCGACTAACAGACCCTGGGGCAATCGAATTGCCCCAGCCAGTACGTCCACAATATGATGGTTTGTACTGGTTCTGTTCAGGATTCAAGACTAGCAAAGTCTTTGGTGACTTTACATGCCCTGGGAGACAGTAGTCAGTCCCAGGGTATGGAGTCTATGTTGGGGAGTCCCTAGGACACCCCTGGGTCACGGCACAGAGGGTGCTGTGTAACCCACATCACAAAAATACATGAGGCCCTATGGAGTAAAAGACCCCATAGCCCATTCAACACAAGGTTTAACCAAGAAAACACACTTCAATATGTCCAAGAGTGAGGGTAAAAGAGTCTCACTCTTGGCAGGAGAAAAAAAGAAACCCCAGAAATCCAGCAAAGCTGCTGGGGGACTCACTAGGTAGGGAAATTCAGCCTAAACAGAGAATTCTCCCTAACACCACCAACTGTCACTTCCTCCAGAGCAAGGTGGGGCGTTACAGCTTGATTGAAGGTTTATTGCCCCTCCCCACTTATCACTCCCTTTGTGCTGGAAGTTTCATTGTCAGTGGGTTCAGCCCAGACTAAATTCTTTCCAACCTAGTAATTATCAGTGGGGTGTTTGTCTCTGCTGAGAGTTTATGGTGTGGCTCGCTTCCCAGGGGGGAAGCTTTAACTCTGCCAACCGGAATAACCTGTTTTTGACAGCTTGCAAATCCAGCCAAGGCGGTTTAAAACCTTTATTTTCTGATATTTGGTCCTGAATTAAAACAAGTCTGTGGAATCAAATAGCCCATGTGTGTATTATCACCAGCAACAAAACCCCTTCACATTGCTAGGCAATGGCAGGCTTTCATTCAACAGTTTACTTTTTAAACAGGCATTTTTCTCCTTTAGTTTTGCAATGCCGATTTTTTATACGTGGTGCACAGCTGGCATTTCTTTTTACATTCATTTTTGCATCTCCATCCGATTCCCACTCTGTCCTATTTTCATGAGTGCAGGGGTTTTGTCTGAGGCACAGATGCATTGAAACTGACATGGCTCAGATAGCTGGAGTCTCTTTTGAACTACTGAGCTTTGATACATTTGTAAAGAAATGAACGCGTTTTCCCGTGCAGGAAAAGTGAAGCTCCTTGGTAATTTTTCTCAAAGTTGGTTTGACAGGGCCTGTCATTCCAAAATCATGCCTAGTTTGGCTGAAGCACAATGAGGTTTCCTGGGCATGGCAGGGCCTTATTGATCACAGTGGTTTCAGAAAGAACAGATGGAATTAGCGTAAAATCAGCATTTTCTTTAAAGGTGAAAACGTTTCTTTTTCAATGGGGATTTTGGCATTTTCAGAAAAGCAGTGCTGCCTTTTTACTTTCTTCCTTTTGTATATGTCAGAAACACAGGCATGTTCTTTCAGTGTGTTCCCTTGTTACATCCTGCGGAATGTATGCTTGGCAAGAAGGTGCAGCATCTTTTTGTTGCTACAAAACGCAGTTTTGAGGCCATGGCGCTCACAGGAGCCAGCGCAGCCATTTAGCTGTTTCTGCGCAAATGTAGCTTGGTGATGCAGGGAAATACTATTGAATCGGTCAATATATCCCACATATCCCCCCCTGACTTCTTCTGCGGTTCTAAATCAAGGGAGAATCGGGCAAGTGGGATTCCTCACTGGGGCAAAGCAGGATCAGTCAGGTATGATTCCTTCTTCCATCAGAGAGTGGTGCGTCACGCTCCTCTCGCTGTCTCTGGTTGGAACGTGGATCGACACCCCCAGCTTTCTCTTGGATCGTCCTTTAGGGTGTTGAGCGACACTCCTAGATTTTCTTTGATTTCTCCTTTCCAGGTCCCCGAGGAGGTCCTCCTTGGTAGTAAAGGTGCAACCAGTACAATGTAAGAGAACACAAGCCGGTTACTACAATTTCCCACGAACTGCCCTCCAATCGGGTTGACAGCAGTGGGAAACGTAGGCATTCAATGATGACAATTGATAATGAAGAAAATACTCCCTGTTACATAATTATACTGAAAACTCTGTTTTCTGTTCCCTTCTGGTTCTTCTTTTTCTTAACCTCATTTTTCAGATGTCTCCTCTATTTGATTCTCTCTGGGCTCGTTAATTTGTTACAAAGTGTGCCTAGGGTGACAACTCTTTAGCTGATTAATATGGACCCATTTCTCTTCTGTCATTTCGCCTTTGGGGATGCGTCCTCACCACCTTGGTAAAAATGTACGCTCTTTGGTCTGGTTGCTTTGGAAATTGTACAAGTAGACCCTGTCTCCTACTTGGTATTCCTTTTTGGTTGTTTTTAGATCATATTGAGTCTTCATACCCTCTGCAGATCTTTCTAGATTCCGCTGAACGTACGCAAAAGCATGTTGAAGGTGTTTTCTTAGATTCTAAACATTCTCATGAGTTCTGGAGGCATTTATCAGTGTCTGCTCCTGTATTCTACAGAGCAAATGCTGAGGTAACACCATCCTTCGTCCAGTCATCAGCTCAAATGGAGACATCTTGGTTGCAGAAGAAGGTGTAGATCTGATGGCCATCACGGGCCCGATTAAATCTACTTGTAAATCTGAACAAGGCAGTGTCATCCCCCTCTTCTGGAGGGGAGCTCTGTGTGTGAGTGATGTTAGCTGAAATTGTGCACACACAAGACACCCATTCAAGTATTGGTCAAGGTCCTGCCCCATGTGTGGCCAGTATGCAACCTCTTGCAAGATTTCTAAAGTAGTGTGAAACCCCTGATGACCGGTTGTGGCCGCATCATGGACGTGAGTTAGCATCAGGCTGCGGAATGAGGTAGGGACCACCCATTGTTCAAAGCCAGATATGGATCTCCTTACCAACAAACCGTCTTGGATTCAGAACATTTTTGGACATTTCATCAACATCCTGAGGTCCTTTTTCCCAATGTAATTGGTATTTGTCAGAGGAAAGTTCTCAGGGTCCTCAATGTGTTGATAAAATGTACCAATAATTAGATCCCCTTTTTGTGCCATGATTAAATCAGAATCTGGGGTCTCCTTACTCCATTGGGCAGTTGAGAATTCATTGTGAGCATTTGTCTGGGACCTAGTTATAGCAGTGACCTGGATTTCTCCCAACAGGGACTCAATCTCAAGGAGATCCCCCTGGATTGCTCCGGTTTTGGCCAACTGATCAGCTAGGTTATTTTCAGTTTAGTCTGGTCCCTCTATTCTGGGATGACCCTTGATTTTCTTCCAATAGATGGTCATCCCACTAGAGGTGACCAGATCATCAATATTTTGGATAAACTTGCCATGTTTAAGCGGTTTGTTGTTAGCACATAGCATGCCTCTGATTTTCCAATTTACCAGGTGCTCCACGAACCCGTTCAGGACATAATCTGAATCAGTGATTATGACCAGTTCATGGAGTTGGTGTTGGACGGCGGTGAGGATGGCCTGATGAACTGTCATCAACTCTGCCACCTGACTACTACGGGGACAGATTTTGTACCCAGCAGAGGGTTCCGGGGCATCATTCACTCAGGCGCTCCGAATGCTGGCCACCAGTTCCTTTTCCCTGTTGTTGTCAACATGGTAGGAGCAGCCGTCCACATAAACTGTGAGCATTCCCTGGCACTTGTCTTCTTCATAGACTTTGTGCAGGGAATTCAGGTACGCCTCAATGTTGTCCTGGGCTATAAGCGTTTCGTCCTTGAGACAGTTTTCTCTGGCACAATCATGCAAGTCAGCCAGACATTGCGTGAGGGGACTCTTCTTGTTTATGGCCATATCTGTCCTCCACCGGAAAGCATTGCATTGACAGAATCCAGGAAGTAATTCCGGAATTTCCGGCCCGGTGTAACGCTCACCTGATTCCCGTAGAGGCGCCGGTCTTGACTGGGCGTATACCGTATCTTCAAAGGTGATGTGTAACACACGGCTGGCTCTTTGGGCTGGACCTCTGTGCACTGTATGTCTGACTCGAAGGGGAAGATGTCTGCAGATAGAAAATATGGGATTAATGAACTGGGTTATTGAATGTCTCTCTCTTCTTCCCTTTCTCTTCTCCTGTAGAACCCCAAAGGTTAACGCTCTCACCTTAGGTAAGTGAACGCCGTGCTCTCCATCTGCCTCGGGGCAGGGTGCTGTAACCAGTTTCTTCACTGGATAAGGGGAGCAGGCCTCTTGACTTCAGAGGACTGCTGTCCGTCGTTTACTGCACGAACGGTAAGTTTCGAGTAATTCTAATGTCTTTAAAAGTCTTTAGTAATGATGTCTCTTGTTTTGCAGGGTTCCGGCGATGGCGGATGACGGGCTGAAGTGAGTTGAAGATGGAGCCCGTGTGATGAATAGAAGCGCCTGGAAGCACGTAAGTAAGCACTTGTTGCCTGCTTCACGATGTGCTCTAACTGTCTTTTTATTTTGCAGGTACAAGTTCGGAGCGGCTGCAGGGTGCCGGAATACCCACTGGGTTAGATGTGGAAAGGAGTAATGGCACGTGAGTATTAAAGTTCCCCAATGTCTTTAAACGCACCTTGTTTTGTCTTTCAGATGCGGGATGCAGCGCCGAAGGCCTCCGGAGCGCACGAAGAGTAGGTAAGCCTTTGTCTTTCAGATGCCGGAATGCAGTGCGAAGACCTCCGGAGCGCACGAAGAGTAGGTAAGCCTTTGTCTTTCAGATGCCGGAATGCAGCGCGAGGCGTTGGTGACAGCCGATGGACCAGGTAAGTGAAGCGCTGTCACTGAAGACCGTAATGCTAACCTGTTCTTTCTTGTCTTTATAGGTGTTGCTGAAGACTGGATTCAGGATGGTAAGCCTTTTTCCTTATGCCCAGGATCAGATGCAGAAGACACGATGAGCGTTCTGCTGCAGAGGATGCAGAATAACGCAAAGCAAGATTCATCCATCGGGTGTGGTTTAAATAGCCTCCTGTAGTGCTTAGGTGTCTCCTTCCACAGCCACGCCTAGGTAAGAAAAGAGTTCCTGCTTTCTAGAAGAGTTCCAGTGTTCTGAACCTAGGGAGTGGCTCCTGCCCCACCCAACAGGAAAAGTAGTTCCAAACAGAAGAGGATCAGAGGCTCAACTGGCAGGCAAGTAAGCAGCATGGTCTGCTGCAGGTAAGTCCACCCAAGCATTATGAGCCCGGTGCTTCCAGCGCTGGGACTGGGCATATTTATGAGCCTGGTGCCACTGGCGCCAGGACTGGGTCCAAAAGGTCCCAATTGGGACTGGTTGGCACTCGGAACCTGGGTTATGGATCTGCTTCCAAGGGAGTTGGGAAAACCCTGACCTTTTGGAAGCAGAGATCATGACAGTACCCCCCCTCAAGGCCCCTCCCAAACCGGGTTTCTCTGGGGGTTTTGGCTTGTCAGGAAATGTTCGGTGAAATCTTTTGATTAGGCGAGGAGCGTGGACATATTCAGCAGGTTCCCAGGATCTCTCTTGGGGGCCGTAGCCTTTCCAGTCAATTAGGTAAAATAGTTTAGATTTGGAGATCTTGGAGTCCAGAATGCTTTTGACTTCAAACTCGAGTTCTCCATCAACTAGGATGGGTTTTGGAGATTTAGTTAGTCGGGTTTGAGGTTGCACGGGTTTTAATAGAGAGATGTGGAAGACCGGATGTATCTTCATGTGCGGGGGCAAGTCCAACTTGACCGCTACTGGGTTTACTATGGTAGTGATGGAATAGGGACCAAGGTATCTTGGGTTGAATGTGCGTGGCCCTTTTAGAGGTAGATATTTGGTGGATAACCAGACTTGATCCCCTACTTGATATTGAGGGGCTTCCTTCCGATGTTGATCTGCTCCTTTCTTGTATTGTTCTTTAGCCCTTTGAAGGTGAGAAACAGCTTCCTTAAAGGCTTGGGTGATTGTAGAATGCAGGTAGTCTACTGCTGGTGTTTCAAGATCTTGGAGGGGATCCAACTCCGAGGTTCGAGGGTGACTGCCGTATAAAAGAAAAAACGGGGTTTTCCCAGTTCCCGAATGGACAGAGTTATTGTAGGCATATTCGGCTATCCAAAGGATGTCTTTCCAAGTTTTTTCAGTTTGTTGCAGCATGCAGCGTAAATACTGTTCCAGAGTTTGATTGGTCCTCTCGGTTTGTCCGTCGGTCTGAGGGTGGTGACTGGTCGATAGTCTCACATCAATTTGAGCCGACCGACAGCAACTTCGCCAAAAATGAGAAATAAATTGACTACCTCGATCCGAAATTAGAACCGAAGGAAAACCGTGCAGTCGGACGATGTTTTCGAGAAATTCTCGGGCCAGAGTTGCTGCTGTTGGCAAGCCTTTGAGCGGAATGAAATGCGCCATCTTGGAGAATAAGTCCACGATTACTAGAATCGTATTGTATCCGGAGCATGGAGGTAGATCGGTGATGAAGTCCATAGAAAGCGTATGCCAAGGGCGAGGTGGGATGTCAATAGGGCGTAAGAGGCCTGCTGGTCTTTCCTTTTGACTCTTGTTTTGGGCGCATACTCCACAGGACATTATAAAGTCTCTGATATCTTTTTTCCAAGACGGCCACCAGAAGTAGCGCTTGATCTTTTCTGAGGTCTTGGCCATACCGGGATGTCCTTCCATTAAAGAATCGTGATAACAAGAGATTACTTTTTTCTGTAAATCTGTGCTGGGCAGGTATAATCGTTCTTGGAAATACAATAAGTTGTCCTTTACTGCAAAGTCCTTTCCCTGCAGATGCCAATTCTGTATGTCTGCTGGAGTTACAAGTTGCCTGGCTTTATCCTTAACTTCCTCTATGGATTGTGTGGCGATTACACCCAGAATTCTTTGTTCGGGAATGATTGGTACAGGTTCAGGGTTGATCAAGTGTTCTTCCACTCCCATCCGAGAAAGGGCATCAGCTTTACCGCTTTTTGTACCAGGTCGATAGGTAATTATGAAGTCAAACTCGGCAAAGAATAATGCCCAACGGAGTTGTCTAGAGGATTGGGCTTTTGCGGTTTTCAAATATTGCAGGTTTCGGTGATCCGTAATCACAGTAACGGTGTGTCGGGCCCCCAGCAGATAATGCCGCCAAGCCTTAAAGGCAGACTTGATAGCCAGAAGTTCCTTGTCAGTAATCGTGTAATTTATTTCAGGAGGCGAGAATTTGCGGGACCAAAATGCCACGGGATGCAACTGATTGGTTACCGGGTCCTTTTGTGATAGAACTGCCCCCATGGCAAGGCTTGAAGCATCAGTTTCCACGATGTAGGGGAGTTAGGGGCGAGGGTGTTTTAAGATTGGTGCAGAGATGAATTTAGTCTTCAAATCCTGGAAAGCTTGTTCCGCCTCGGTAGACCATTCAAAACGTTTGTTTTTCTTTAACAAGGCAGTGATGGGCTGGACTATTCGAGAAAATTCGGGGATAAACCTGCGGTAAAGTTAGCGAAGCCTAACATGCTTTGCACACCTTTTACGGAGGATGGTGATGGCCATTTGAGAACTGCATCGACCTTCTTTGAATCCATACGCACTCCGCTAGGTGATAATATGAATCCCAAGAATTCAACTTCAGTCACGTTGAAAACACATTTTTCCAACTTAGCGAAAAGTTTGTGTTGACGCAATCTTTCGAGGACCATTTTCACGTGTTTCCGATGTTCAGATTCCGATGAAGAATAAACGAGGATGTCGTCAATGTAAACAACAACACACACATCTATGAGCTCTCTGAGGACATCGTTCATAAAATATTGAAAGGCGGCCGGGGCATTGCAAAGTCCGAAGGGCATGACCTGATATTCAAATAGCCCATATTTGGTGCGGAAGGCCGTCTTCCATTCATCGCCCTCTTTTACTCGTACCAAGTGGTAGGCTCCTCTAAGATCCAGCTTTGTATATATGCATGCTTTTCTGACTTGGTCCAGGAGTTCAGGGATCAAAGGTAACGGATATCTATTCTTGACGGTGATCTGGTTCAGGGAGCGATAATCTATACAAGTTCTAAGGTCTCCTTCCTTTTTTGGAACGAAGAACAAAGCTGAAGAAGCAGGGGACCTGGAAGGACGAATAAACCCATTTGCCAGGTATTGATCCAGGTATTGTCGAAGGTGAAGGTTCTCAGGCTCGGTGAGGGCATAAATTCTACTACAAGGAGGAGTAGATCCAGGTATCAGGTCTATCTGGCAGTCATAAGACCTATGAGGAGGTAGAGAGTTAGCCTGATCCTTCCGGAAAACATCTTGGTATTCTAGGTATTCGGGAGGTAACTGGGGAGTCTCTGAAGAAATTGCTGCCAGTGCAACACCAGGTGGAGGGTGACAAGTAGAAACACATTCTGGAAACTGGACCGTTCTTGCTCGCCAATCGATCAGAGGATTGTGTTTCTCTAACCAAGGTATTCCTAGAATAATCTGAAACTGAGGAGCCTTGATCACATCGAACACGATCTTCTCATGGTGTCCATCTTGACTTACTAGCGTCACTTCTTGAGTGGTATGCGTTACTGGTCCGGAGGCTATCTCCGTTCCATCCACCGTAGTAATGACGTCCTTTACAGCCTTGGGACAAAGAGTTAGATTCATCCTCAAAACCATTTCATGATCCACATAATTGCCGATGGCACCGCTGTCGACGTAAGCTTCAATTGCATGTAATCGATCCGGATTATCAGGACTAATGAGGACCATAGGTATCACGAAATGCGAGGTCACGGAACTGGTTTTCACGCTCGGCAAGAGGACCTCTATTCTTGTCGGGCGAGGACGTTTCCCTGCTCAGAGTTTGTAACTTTGGTAACTGCAGCTCCTACTGCCTTCTTGGCAGGTTTCACCGGACAGTCTCGAAGAAAGTGCCCTGAGTTTCCGCAATAGAGGCATAATTGCAACTGTTTTCTCCTTTCCCGCTCCTTTTGTGTTAGAGGACCTTTCAGGCCCCCTATTTGCATGGGTTCCCCGGAGTCTACTCCTTTGGAAGGAGTCGGCGGTTTGGAAAAAACTCGAGCATCAAACTTGGAACGATCGGCCTTCCTGTTCTGCAGTCTGTGATCTATTTGAACGACTAAGTCTATATAGTCCGAACAATCTTGTGGGGGATTCACTACTTGGGCTAACACATCTTTGAGCTCTCCACGTAGACCTCTATAAAACAGCGTAATCCTTTTGTCCTCAGGCCATTGAGTTTCCACTATCAGTCTGTTGAAAGACGCAATATAAGCCAAAAGGTCTTGATTACCTTGTCGCAACGAAAGAAGCTCATTGTCCAAGGCCTGCCCCTGTGAATGTCTTGCGAACAGTTTTTCCATACTGAGCTGAAAAGCTTGAAAATCATGGAGGACCGGATCATCTTGATTTACTAGAGGGATCGACCAGTCTGCCGCATTGCCACTAAGGTACGAAAGCACGAAAGCTACTTTAGCTTGATCAGTTGGAAAGGCTGCTGGCCGGCATAAGAAATGCAACCGGCACTGATTGATAAATACTGCAAACCTCTTTGGGTCACCAGAAAATCGTTCGGGCGGAGCCAGAGGTACATTCCCAGGTAGGTTGATCTGCACTGGATTCATAGAGGATGTAGAAGGAAGATTTCCCCCAGATGCGGGTAACGGGGTCTGTCCGGCTTGTGACTGTAGCAATTGTCTAGCGAGATCATCTGTTCGCTCCTTGGAAATAATCAGTTCCCTTCTTAGAGCGTTCGTTTCCTGACGGGCTGCATGCACTTCTGCCCTTAGTTCCCCAAGTAACCGGGCTAGCTGGTCGGTATCCGAGGTTTCCATAGTGCCTGGACGGGAGTTTTGCGGTAGGCTTTGCGTTCTGTAACGCTCACCTGATTCCCGTAGAGGCGCCGGTCTTGACTGGGCGTATACCGTATCTTCAAAGGTGATGTGTAACACACAGCTGGCTCTTTGGGCTGGACCTCTGTGCACTGTATGTCTGACTCGAAGGGTAAGATGTCTGCACATAGAAAATATGGGATTAATGAACTGGGTTATTGAATGTCTCTCTCTTCTTCCCTTTCTCTTCTCCTGTAGAACCCCAAAGGTTAACGCTCTCACCTTAGGTAAGTGAACGCCGTGCTCTCCATCTGCCTCGGGGCAGGGTGCTGTAACCAGTTTCTTCACTGGATAAGGGGAGCAGGCCTCTTGACTTCAGAGGACTGCTGTCTGTCGTTTACTGCACGAACGGTAAGTTTCGAGTAATTCTAATGTCTTTAAAAGTCTTTAGTAATGATGTCTCTTGTTTTGCAGGGTTCCGGCGATGGCGGATGACGGGCTGAAGTGAGTTGAAGATGGAGCCCGTGTGATGAATAGAAGCGCCTGGAAGCACGTAAGTAAGCGCTTGTTGCCTGCTTCACGATGCGCTCTAACTGTCTTTTTATTTTGCAGGTACAAGTTCGGAGCGGCTGCAGGGTGCCGGAATACCCACTGGGTTAGATGTGGAAAGGAGTAATGGCACGTGAGTATTAAAGTTCCCCAATGTCTTTAAACGCACCTTGTTTTGTCTTTCAGATGCGGGATGCAGCGCCGAAGGCCTCCGGAGCGCACGAAGAGTAGGTAAGCCTTTGTCTTTCAGATGCCGGAATGCAGTGCGAAGACCTCCGGAGCGCACGAAGAGTAGGTAAGCCTTTGTCTTTCAGATGCCGGAATGCAGCGCGAGGCGTTGGTGACAGCCGATGGACCAGGTAAGTAAAGCGCTGTCACTGAAGACCGTAATGCTAACCTGTTCTTTCTTGTCTTTATAGGTGTTGCTGAAGACTGGATTCAGGATGGTAAGCCTTTTTCCTTATGCCCAGGATCAGATGCAGAAGACACGATGAGCGTTCTGCTGCAGAGGATGCAGAATAACGCAAAGCAAGATTCATCCATCGGGTGTGGTTTAAATAGCCTCCTGTAGTGCTTAGGTGTCTCCTTCCACAGCCACGCCTAGGTAAGAAAAGAGTTCCTGCTTTCCAGAAGAGTTCCAGTGTTCTGAACCTAGGGAGTGGCTCCTGCCCCACCCAACAGGAAAAGTAGTTCCAAACAGAAGAGGATCAGAGGCTCAACTGGCAGGCAAGTAAGCAGCATGGTCTGCTGCAGGTAAGTCCACCCAAGCATTATGAGCCCGGCGCTTCCAGCGCTGGGACTGGGCATATTTATGAGCCTGGTGCCACTGGCGCCAGGACTGGGTCCAAAAGGTCCCAATTGGGACTGGTTGGCACTCGGAACCTGGGTTATGGATCTGCTTCCAAGGGAGTTGGGAAAACCCTGACCTTTTGGAAGCAGAGATCATGACACCCGGATTCGGTCACTTTGGAGGTATTGCAAAGGCTGGTGTGGAGTCTCCACTATGATGTGTTCCCCATGGGTGAATGGGCGGTAATTTTTCAAAGCCCACACTGTTGCCAGGAGTGCCTTCTCACAATCGTTGAATTTTTCCTCCACAGAGGATAAAGTCTTGCTTGCATAGGAGACGACTTTATTGACCTTGTCATGCTTTTGATATAATACTGTTGTCAAGCATGTATTTGAGAACCCTCTCTCCAAGAAGAACTCCGTGTTTTTGACAGTGTAAGCTAGACAAGGCGCTTGTGAGTGGCTTCTTTCGAGTTGCTTTACTGCCTCGGCTTTTTCGGGACACCACTCCCATTTGACCCCCCCTTCAACAGGTGGATCAGGGTTCTTGTGACTTCTGCGTAATCCTCAATGAACTTCCTACTGTAATTAGTCAATCCAAGGAGGCTTCTTAGCTCACACAGAGTTGTGAGGTCTTTTAGTTTTAGGAGTGCTTCCACTTTCTTTTCTTAGGGACAGAGCCCTTCAGGCGTTATCTCATGCCCCAAGAAGTTGACAGAGGTTCTGTACTACTGTGCCTTTTGGAAGGATAGCTTTGCTCCGGTAACCCTCAACCGTGTCAGCACATAACGGATTTCCGCTATGTGCTCCTCCACAGTTGAGCTTTTTATCAAGACATCATCCACATAGGCCATGGGATTACCCCATAGTCGGGACCAGGCTTTGTAATTGATCAGGTCCAAATTAATGGCAAACCAATTGAGAATGTCACTGCCTAAATAAAATGCAGCCGGGACATCTTGCACGACCCAACAATTATGCACTATGCTTTTGTTTCCTATAGAAATGTTGAGCATATACCTGCTAGGCAGGAGATGTTTGGAATTGGGAGTTTCCAGGCCATTTCCCACTTATCGATCAATTTAAATGTGGGAATGGCTGGATCTTTTGGGAGCTTACGGAACATGGCTTCGCTGATGAAGCTTTACCATTGTTCACGCACACTTGAGCGAGAACAGACTCCTTCACCTCATTTAACTGAATAGGGATGAACAACTGTTCTCTAATTTTCTGAATATCAGCTAAACTTTGAGCTGGTTTCTCATCACTTTTGACTATGGAATTCATATTTTTAGATTGTGAATTGGTATAGAATTTCAAAGTATTTCCTTCAAGTGTGGAATGCCACTTAAAACTGAAAGGAAGGTTGATTTTCAGGAATGGAGAGGAGTTCCCATCACCAGTTTGTTGTCCTACAGCAAGTACTGTCACGTCAGGTATTTGATTGTTCTGGAAAAGAAACCCAATATGATCAGGTTTTTGTTTAACCATGTGGCATGTGCCATTTAAACTAACATGGTTGACACTCTGTTTCAATTTGATTGGCCTGTTAGTCTGAGTCCAGAGAACCTGGTTCACACAGTCTATTAGGGGGACAACCTACGCAGGATGTCATTCCCCAGTAGACAGGGTGTGCCCTCTGGAGTCACAACTATGACCGGGCATTTCACTTTGTGCCGCCCAATTTTTATTTCCAAATCTGCAGTCCCCTCGACAGAGATTTCATTCCCATCAAAGTTATGGAGTTGTCCAAGAAGAGGGGTGAGAGGGATCTGGTATCTCTCCACCCTTCCTGAATTCAGCTGCTCAAAGGACCTTTTTGACAGAAGAGTGGCTTGGGATCCAGTGTCCACCATCGTCGGAAATGTACACTGCCCTTGCACCTGGACCGAGGCATAAAATCTACCCACTTTCTCCTCCAATGGGCAGAGGTAATGTGCATTTTGGGCAAGCTGGGTAGTCAATGTCCTTATTTTCGACTCCGACACAGGGGTAGTTCGGGCATAATTCTGTGTGGGAGTTTGGGGATCTGAAAGAAAAAATTGACATTCAGATGTTTGCAGAGTTTTGGGCTCCCCTTCTTCTGATTCTGGGATCCCCTCTCCCCCCTTTTGGAGGCCGTCAACAGAATTGGTTTGTGAGGTTTGCGATCCCTCTGTTACTATTGGGTTTCCTGGATGCTCATTCTGGGGTTCAAGGATGGGCGATTCTGACTTAGTCCCCATATTCACCCAGTCTTCATTTAAATCCCTTGGGACCCATTTTTCTTTGGGAGGAGTCCCCCCCGTCCCTGAAGGAGAAGATCTTTTTCCCATTATCCTCTGAGGATTCTGCCCCTTCAAATTGGAGGACACCAACTTCCTCCACAAAATGGGCCTTTTTGAGTTCTTTATTTCTCCTACCCACCCTCTGTTCCCTGGGTTGCAGATTTTCAGGGGCAAGAGATTTTTGTTCCGGTTCCTGGGAGACCAGGGGCTTTTCATGGGTAAAGAAGGAAGCTTCCTCTAGGGCTTTACACCCCCCTTCCCCTATGCCTCTTCCTCTGGAACTGGTGAGTTGTCAGGGTTCTCTCCCTCTCATTGTTCTGGGGTACCAGTCCCTTGTTTTGTGGGGGTCTGAGCTGCCATGTTCATCTGAGGGTTCCTTTGAGCCCTCAACATGCAATCCAGATCCTGTGTTAGGTTCTGGACCTGGCGTTCCTGTTGGGACACCCGTTCCGGCTGGTACGGGGGTCTCTGTTCAAATCTAGGTGGATCACGGGAAGGGTAACTATCCCTTCTGACGTAGTACCCTGGATATTGTGAATTTTGGTAACCCTCCACCCTTGGCCTCCCCTCTCCCGGGTTGTTTGGGTTCCTGAAATCGGGGAATGAAAGGAGGGTTGTCCTGCTCTTTGGGGTTTTGTGAGTATCGGGGGAAGAAACTTAACCCAGCATTTGGGAATTACTGCCCTCCTGGGGGAAGATAGGAGGGAAGTTTCCTGGGGCTGTACTTACCTGATTGGATGTCACGATCCATGCCCCTGACCTCCTCAGGTACAACAGCCCCCTGGCAGCAGTGGGGCTAAAGCCCTTCACACTAGCCCCAAGGGCTTAAAACTCCATCAGAAACATACATGGAGTCAGTCATGGCGCCTTGGGCGCCAGGCTCATTATCAGGAATAAAGCAATACCAGTTTTGGACCTTAATCCAACATGGAGGCCTATTGCACAGCTAAGTTCTTTAGAACCAAGCCATGCGGTCTAGTGTTTTGGGTGTGGCTGGGCCTGGAACTACTTGGCCTGGAACTACTTTACCTGGGCTATTTAAACCACACCCAAACAGCAGAACATGCTTCGCGTTATTCTGCACTCCTGCACCATAATGCTCACCGTTTCCAGCTCCTGCTCATCTGCTTCTCCGGCGGCCCAATCCTGAAGCCCTAGATCCGGATTCCATTAATAACCTGGAAGAACAAGAACAGCATTAGCGAGCAAGAACACTTACCTGTGAAGTAACCGGCCTTGAATCCATCCTGCGCTTCGCTTACCTCGCCCATCTCCGGGTTTCACCGCAACCTGCAAGGGAGAAGGAACAAGGTCAGCATTAACAAAGGATTTACCTGGGCAAGCAGCGCTTCAAGCGCTCATCACTCCGGAACATAACCACAACCTGTAAAAAAAAGATAAGAGCACTGAGGTTAGAAATTAACACCAATGAACAGCGCAGCTCTCCGTGCATCAATAAGTCACCGTGGTCTTTGCCATCGGTGCGGCAACTCCGAGATCGCAACCATCCCAATGAAAACAAAAAGAGACATTGTTAGGGAACAGCGTAGTGGAGCAAGACGCCGAGAAGACAGAGTAAACGGAGGGAAAGAAAGAGACAGAATAAAGACAGAAAAGACATTATAACTCACCTGAAAGACAGCAAGCAGAGTCGGAGTCACAGCCGGTCTGGACCCGACATAAGGGCACACGGACCAGTGAAGCAACTAGGTCCACGGAACGCCCGCACCAACCACACGCCCCTGCACAGTGATGCTGGACGGAGAGTTTAACGCACAAAAACCTAAGGTGAGCAATAACCCCAAGGGAGGCGATTTGGACCAGAGGGAGGTGGGATTCCACCCATCACAGAACCAGTATCTTAACCCTCCATTCTCCTGTTATAGGCGTTGCCCAACATCTGGCACATAACCAAGCAGAGAAGGGTCTGGGATAGCGCTTAGACCTCCATCCAGTATTGTGTGGCGCTCCCGTGGATACCAGGTGAGCGTAACATTGGACCTCCCCTTGGGCTGCGGGAGTCCAGACATACCCCAAGATTGGTTGGTTGCCCTTGTATCGGGGGTGGATATAATCAGGGGAGTTAGGGGTCCCATTAGTAGGATTAACTCCCTGACTGCCACCTGTTTGTGATTGGCCTGAAGGCCTTCTGGGTTTCTGATTTTGCTGATTTTGTGTAGGTATATTTTTAGGCTCCCCCATCTCTAGGTCTAAAATGGGGGCAACATTCACCTCCATCACCTTAGCAGCAGCAGGTGTGTTGGCTGGTTTTGGGTTTTTGGCCAGATTTGTATTTTCTACAGGTTTTTGGACCGCATAAATGCGGGTCGCCACTCTATGACCCAGTCCAGAGATCTTTTGTCATGGAAATCCCTCACCAGCTGGGTCATGATATGCTTGGGGAGTGCATGAACGAAGGTGGGTATGAACTCCCTGCTTTCCGTACACACCCTCCTAGTGGTTTGCGCAAAGGCACGTTTGAGCTCAAGCACAAATTCTCGTGGGGCCTGATCTTCCCCGCACTGCAGACTGAAGGCCGCTTTGCAAGCCTCTGGGGGGTTTCTGTGGGCGGAAAAGTGTTTCAAGATGGCAAGCCTGTAGGTGGACCATCTTGAATGGTTTTGGTCCTCCAGTCAAGCAAAGAAGCTGGAGTACTCAGCGGAGAAGGTCCATTTTACATACCCTATGCAGTTTGAGTTGTCTTTCAGATGAAAAGTGTCCATCATCTGCTCATAGAGTTCTAAGTGCTCCCAAACAGAATGTTTTGCGTTTTTATGGTATGGGGTTATAACGCTTCTAATGGCCTTAATCTGCCTAATGGTGTCTTTTGTCACAACTCTCTTGAGTTTATTTGCCTTCTTTGGCTTAATTCCCCGAGTCCACTCGCCCTCAGACTCAGAGGCGCCACTACTTGAGGTCCCCTCATGATCATCTAGGCACTCCCTGATTCTGTGAGCTTGAGAGGGGCTCGCAGAATGGAGGGGCCTAGTTTCTCTATTCCTGTGGTGCTCAGGAGAGTAGTCTTCTGACTCTTCCCTGCTCCCAGGGTTAGCAGAGTATCCCCCCACTGCCCTAATTGGATAGATGTCTTCAGGATGCTCTTTTTGGGCCTCGTTTCATTTGATTTTTCATCAAATTGAACCAATTGGTCCCTTGGAAAGTAGTATTTCTGTGGATCTAATTCCCTGACTCTCCCCTCATAGGAGACGTCCTTGTCAGAGACATCAGCCTTAATGTTTGGGTATCTATACAGGGACGCCCATCCATCACTTTCTTGGGGCGCTGACCTGTCAGTCCCATCATGCTTGGTCTATTGAATTCTGATGGCCTCATGGTTTGCGGCTCATGTGAACCAGCAGCCATGAAATCAGCAGTGCACGAAGTGTTAAATGGGTTTGAGTCCCTTAATACAGAGGTCCTTATGCTATGATCAGGGGTTGCCCTGGCCCTCTCTACCTGTTCAGGGTCCCTCCAGTTAGGATAAAATCTAGCACCCTCTTTCTCCAACCTTGCTAGTTTCTCCTTCTCAGCCCCTACTTCTTGATAGTAAGCAAAGATCTTAGCCTTTTGCTCAGCTATCAAGGATTTACTGGCCTCTATGACCTGCTCTTGCACTGCCACTTGTTTGTGTAGCCCCTCATTCTTTTCACAGAGGGCCTCATTTTCTCTCTGCGCTTCCTGTATGGTTTGGCAATAATGAGACAATTTCTGTTGCAGGAGACTCACCTCCTTAGTTTGTGCATCTTAGGTTTGGGTGCTCTCTTCTATAGCACCTTCTACCCGTCTGACGCGTTCCAGTAGATTCCCATACTCTGTTTTGAGTTCATTTAGTTTCTGGAGGGCTAACCCACTTCTCTGTAACTCTGTTTTTAATTTGCTTACTTCCTGGAATAGAGTGTCTTTGTCCTGATTTAGGGTGCCGCTCTGTTCAGCCAGGTCATCCTTTTGTTGCTTGATGGTATTACATTTCTAGCGCATTTGATCGAATTCTGCTTGAGAGTGGAGGTCTCTCATAATTAATTTATTATTTTCCTCTTTCAACCTTTTCGACCTGATCTTGCAACATGGTTATTTGTCCTGAGCAGACCCTGTTATAGGTTAATTGTTGAGTCAGCTTCTGTTGACTCTCTTCCAGGGAGTCAACCTTTTCCTGACACTCTAGTCTTACTGCGTCTAATTGGGCCTCTTGGTCTACATTATTCCGTTGTTGGAGGTCCTCTTCTAATTTTTTTATGTAATTTCCAGATTCTACCTCCAACTCGTGGCTTTTTTGTAATTTTTGTTCTGCTAATTTTAGTTCAGGCTGGATTTGATTTAATAGTTCAGATTGATTTTGCGCTAGAGTTTCATTTTGCTCATGCCTTTCCCGCATCACTCCCATGTGGAGATACATGTAGGCCATGATTCTGGCAATTTTAATTTGCTCCTCTTTCATTTTTATGGTCATATATAATTCCCTCAAAGCTTGGTGTAATAGGCTACCGTCCTGCCATGTACCCAGGTTCATGGCGGTGACCTGTTGTGTTATTTCGTGTAGCCAGACTTTTTCATCCTGTTCTGGCCATTCACCTCTGACAAATAGCTTGTGCAGAAGGTGCTCCCTAGCCATATTGATTTCTACTACGGTCATTTTGGACATGTTCTTTATTTATTAATTTATTTATTTATGTAAGGGTAACCTACATTCGATTGCTTTTGGTCTATTTTGGGGTTGATTTAGCTTTAATTTTTGGACACAGGCCTGGTACTTAGAGTATTTGTTTTTGGGGGGCGCTTGTAAAGTGTAACCCAGTATTCCAACCACACAAAGTAGCACTACCTTGCAGGTTAGTCTGCTGTGTTAGACTTCCACGGGTGGTAACCAAACTCAATCCAGGACTCAAGCCCCCAAATTTGTTAAGGATTTCAATCAGGCGACACACACCTTGGTCTCGGCCTAGTATGCAGTGCACGACTGAAATGCTTATCTCTTTATATTATATAGATTCAATTTGGAGATGGTACACCACTCATATCACACCCCCTTTTCAAATACCCCGGGTCACAATGGACCATGAACCAGGCTGGTTGGTAAAATACAATATTTATTTATGTATTTTAACATTCAAAAGAAATCATAACATTTTTAATATGGGGCAGCAATCACCAATGGAGTGATAATTACAATGAGAATGTGAGCAATGCACTGGGTTTAACTTTCTAGTGGAATATATACACAGCACAGCAGAATAGGAGCACTTTTTGATTTAAGAAAGATAGCACCCAAGTTAGAATTTCCCCCTGCAATGTTGCCTCAACCCACAAATAATCAATTCTGAGTTGATAAACAGAAGCAGCAGGTAATCAGGAATAGAAACAGGAAACAGAATCCAAATCTGACCTTCCCACCCAAATAAGAGAGAAAAACATATTTTAAACCCCTTGCAATGTTATGAAATGACACTCGGAAATGGACAAATAAATAATGAATGTGTGTTAAAAACCTTGAAGCAAATATAATTCCTCACTAAAGCAACAATTCAAAGACACTAATAATCACAAAGAATGGATTACCAAGAGCATGCAGTTTGAAAATGAGTGGAAAGTTTAAAACAGATTGCATCAAAATGACACGTGTAAAAGTTGTCTTTTTTTTCAATTCCCACCTTAAATTACCCAAACGGTTTTTAATAAAAAAACGGGTGCATTAGGCAGAAACCTGTGCAGTTCCCTTAGGGGCCACTGAAAAAAGTTTAAGACTACAGCAGTAAGCGGTAAACCCAATTGGTAGCAGTCTGCACCACCCAGATTTACCTGGTAGCTGTGGCTGAGCAGTCAGACTTCCCTCAAGAAGAGTTAGGCAGCATATAGAGTATACACAATAGGGCTAAAAATACAGTAGCAAGAGCAAACACTGACCAGAGCTTTGGTATAAAAGTATATAATTATTTATTTAAAAACACACTTGTAAAAATACACTGGCACTAATATGTCAAGGAAGTTCAAACACAGTCACTATACTTATATACACCTCCCTAGTTAATTATTTGACAAGTCTAGGTTAAGACACCACTTATTTAGCAAAACAGAGGTGAGCGCGTAACCGTAGATGGCACTCCAATAATTTGGTTAAAAAGGGAGAGAAAAGGCAGAATAGGAAAAACACACAGTACCAACACTTTTAAGAAACCACAGCAAGTCAAGAAAGGCAGGGTCTACTGTAGAGCAAAAAGTTCATAGGCCAGGCCCACTCTTGGAGAGAGCAAGCCAGAATGTGCCCAAGATCACACAGTGGAAATGCACTCAAAGTCTTTGCAGAAAAGTCAAAAAGAGGTTGGATCAGTTCAGAAAGGTAAAGTTAGCAGGTCCGGTGCCACCCCAGGATAGAGAGTCAAGGATTTACGGGACACCTTGGACAGTCTGTTGCAAGGGAGACCAGGTGTGACACAGTACCTGAAATGGTGAGAAAGCTCCAGCGGGGGCAGTTGTTCCTGGCAGCGGGTGCAAGTCGGGGCTTCGTCCAGAGGAAGAGAGGATCTCGCCGTGGAGGAAAGCTGGAGATTGTTGCACTGCCAGGGAAGAAACCAGCCGTGGAGTTTAGCGGTTAAAAGGTACAACCCTTTTATTCACGGTAGTGGTGAAGCGTGGCTATCCGGCCGCCGGGGTGCTTGGCACGGGCGATTCGACCACGAGATGATCCAGGAAGGCAAAAAAGGCGAACTGGTTGGTCCCACCAGCTCAAAGGGAAGAAGACTCTCCTGGAAGAAGATCTCCTCTGTCGTTGGGGAAGTGGTGAGTTCGTACAGCAGGGCTCCACCGGTGGTGGCGTCGTTGTAGATGGCTCAGCTTTTCCCCTCTTCGGATTCTTTAGGTCCTGTGGCGACTTCTGAAGTTCCAGTCCCCAAAGCCTTACTTTTATGCAGCAAAACCCCCATTCATCAGCCTCGCTGTCACTCAAACATGCTAAGTGGTGAGCTGGGCGGCTCACCACTGGGCCAATCACACAAGAGTGCGACTTGAGTTGCCAAGGCAACTCAGTCCATGGTGCCTAATCCCCCTCCCACACATCCTTTTGACCCCAGACAGAGTGGCACCATTTGGAGGGCTTCTGTGGAGAAGCCAGCCAAAAAGTGGAACACAGGGCTCGACTTGGGTTAGAGTTTCAGAGGCGAACACAAACACCATTTTAAAACCGAGTTCTGGCAAAAAGACCCAACCGGGGAGTAAATATTAAATAAATAACCCGGCGGTATCTTTAACATTGCACCAAAAAGTGGTGCGTTTAAAATGAATGGGAAAATCCCATAGGAAATATTCCCGTGGAATATTTTGCGTATCCACTGCCACCAGCCAGAAACTCAACAAGGGGGGACTGGACAGTGCCCCCTTGGAAAACAGACCCAGGGGCAATCGAATTACCCCTACCAGTACTTCCACAATATGATGGTTTGTACTGGTTCTGTTCACAATTTAAGACTAGTAAAGCCAATGGTGACTTTACATGCCCTGGGGGACAGTAGTCAGTCCCAGGGTATGGAGTCTATGTTTGGGGGTCACTATGACACCCCTATGTTACTGCACTGAGGGTGCTGTCTAACACACATACCAAAAACACATGATCCCCTATGGAGTAAAAGACCTCATAGCCCATAAAACACATTACATAGTCAAAGGACATTCTCAAATCATGCCTAAGAGTGAGAAAAAAAGAGTCTCACTCTTAGCAGGAGAAAAAAGTAAACCCCAAAAATCCAGCAAAGCTGCTGGGGGACTCACTAGGTATGGGAAATTAGCCTTAACAGAGAATTATCCCTAACAGGGTGAAATACACTGATGTGGAGTGGGGGATAGAGGTATATCCAAGGGATATTCTAGAAGTGAAACTAGGTCTCTAGCTATGAAACTGGATGAGTTTTGCAAGATCTAAAAAGGTGCACTTTGAGTAAAATGAAGGCGTGAAATAGGAAAGGAAATCAGTTGTGACAAGAACATGTTTACATTAAACTAGAGCATTCAGGCTAGACAATCAAAGATGGACACAGTAAGATCCAGGGTGTATTCACGACTTCAACCCCGTCACCCCAGTGCCCAACCGCGGCAGAAACCAGTCCGGTTACTTGAAATATGACTAATGGTTTAAGATTTACACAAGACAAAATTGAAAAGAGAGATGGCGCTAGCACTAGAAATTAAGGGCAGGGTTGCAGGGATAATTCTGACAGTTTTCACAAGTTATCAGGATAAGGATAGGATGACTTGAAGAGTGGGATACGGACAAAGGCAAGACAAGGTATACTATGGATTTCTATGGGGTGGCGATTTATACTTACAGTCCACTTTTTAGTTTTGGGATTTTTGGACTGTCAATGGTTCTCGTCCCTACACGGCAGCGTGCCTGGCAAACAGCTGGGCAGTTCTGGTCACCGGATGGCACTTCTGGACTGGCAATTCTGGTCACTGGATACTAAAGGTCAGATGGATGGCAGGATGGCAGCGGGCATGCAGTTAGTGGCCAGCAAGCCAGGCTGGTTCAGGATGCAAAAAGGACCACAGCTCTCCCCTTTTTCATGGGAGATTAGTGGGTTTTCAGAATTGAGGACTTGCTGGGAATAGGATTAGCACTGCTTGGATTTTGCAGTGGGCCCTGGAGTAGGATCAGCAATGCTTTGGCCTTGTAGTTGGAATCTGGAATCTGGATGATGAATGGAACAGGAACGCAGTGCAGGAACTTCAGGAAGAGTGTGTGTCTAGAGTCTTGCCAGGGACTCTTATTTATAATGCATAGTGACATTATCAAAGTATATGGCTGGAGCAGGCTTACCTAAACATGCCTCTAACAACTGGATTGGGCGAGGGTTATAGTCTCTGCCTCGCTCTCAGTTGGTTGGATTTCCAGAAAATGATGTCAGATTTATGATGTGAGTTTTACAATGTCCAAAACCTCCCACAATTACTTTACTTACCATGCATTTGTGTCCTAAATGGCACCGTCATACAGTGGAAACATCTAAACACTTACATAAGCAGGTTACATATTTTATGCAGCACATGCAGTCCAATCCTCCAGTTTGTGAGACCTCGTTACGCCCTTCTACCAGTTTTTCATGCTTTTCAATGGGATTTATATTACTCAAAATTCTATAACTTTATACGTGGGTGTGGATGATCATAAGGGATGTATGTACAAAACTTGCATTTGCAACATGGATGCTTTTCTTGTAATCCGCAATACTTTGCCATTTCTATCCCCAAAGTGTCAGTGAATTCTACCATGAAAGCCTATAAAATCACTTTTAAACTACAAAATTGTTACATTTTAACAAAGTCTTGCTGCAGAGACAAAACTCCTTAACATTTATTTATGAAATGGTCTCTGGAAGCAAATGGCAATCCTTTGTCACTGGACCGTTTCTTTTTTTTCTCTTCAGTAGCCACCAACTGTCACTTCCTCCAGAGCAAGGTCGGGGTTACAGCTTGATTGAAGGTTTATTGCCCCCTTCCCACTTATCACTTCCTTGTACTGGAAGTTTCATTGTCAGTGGGTTCAGCCCAGACAAAATTATTTCCTACTTAGTAATTATCAGTGGGGTGTTAGTCTCTGCTGAGAGTTTATGGTGTGGCTCCCTTCCCAGGGGGAAGCTTTAACTCTGCCAACCGGAATAACCTGTTTTTGACAGCTTGCAAATCCAGCCAAGGTGGTTTAAAACCTTTATTTTCTGATATTGGTCCTGAATTAAAACAAGCATGTGGAATAAAATAGCCCATGTGTGTATTATCACCAGCAACAAAACCCCTTCACATTGATAAGTAATGGCAGGCTTTCATTCAACAGTTTACTTTTTAAACAGGCATTTTTCTCCTTTAGTGTTGCAAAGCCCATTTTTTACATGTGCAGCACAGCTGGCATTTCATTTTGCATTCCTTTTTGCATCTCCATCAGATTCCCACTCTGTCCTACAGCCATGGATTTTTTCCTGAGTGCAGGGGTTTTGTATGAAGCACAGATGCATTGAAACTGACATGGCTCAGTGTTAGGCAGAAACCTGTGCAGTTCCCTTAGGGACCACTGCAAAAGATTTAAGACTACAGGTGTTGGCAGTAAACCCACTTGGTAGCAGTCTGTACCACCCAGATTTACCTGGTAGCTGTGGCTGAGCAGTCAGACTTCCCCCAAGAAGAGTTAGGCAGTATGCAAAGTATACACAATAACACTCACAAAACCCCAGACACAGTGGCACCAGTTTGGAGGGCTTCTGTGGAGAAGCCCGCCAAAAAGTGGAACAAAGGGCTCGACTTGGGTTGGAGTCACAGAAGAGAACACAAACGCCATTTTAGAATCAAGTTTTGGCAAAAAATACCAACCGGAGAATTCATATTAATTAAATAAACCGGCAGTATGTTCGAGGCTACCGTAAATAATGAAATAAAGATAGTAGCCTAAAACAATGGGAAATCCCATAGGAAAATATTCGCGGTTGAATAAAAAAAGTAGTATCCACTGCCACCAGCCAAAACTCGATCAGGGGGGATGGAGACGTGCCCCCTCGACTAACAGACCCCGGGGCAATTGAATTGCCCCAGCCAGTACGTCCACAATATAATGGCTTGTACTGGTTCTGTTCAGAATTTAAGACTAGTAAAGTCAATGGTGACTTTACATGCCCTGGGAGACAGTAGTCAGTCCCAGGGTATGGAGTCTATACTGGGGAGTCACTATGACACCCCTGTGTCACTGCACTGAGGGTGCTGTGTAACACACATCACAAAAACACATGAAGCCCTATGGAGTAAAAGACCCCATAGCCCATTAAACACATCTAGATTCAAAGAAACACACTCAGATCATGCCCAAGAGTGAGGGTAAAAGAGTCTCACTCTTGGCAGGAGAAATAAATAAACCCCAAAAAATCCAGCAAAGCTGCTGGGGGACTCATTAGGTTAGGGAATTCAGCCTAAACAGAGAATTCTCCCTAACACTCACCCCCCCCCCCCAGACTAAGGGACAGGAGGATTTAATCCACTCCTGGATGAACCTCATACCTCTAGTCGATGACATACATCCTAGAGAGTCCATAAGCATTTTGATGGTGACACCCTGACCTGTGCTCAATGGTGAAATCAAACCCTTGCAGGCAGATTGACCATCTCAATAGTTTGGGATTTTCTCCCTTCATTTGCATTAACCATCTCAAGGGTTGGTGGTCAGTCTGAATGACAAAAGTAGAACCATACAAGTATGGCCTAAACTTCTTCAGTGCCCACACAATAGCAAAGCATTCTCTTTCTATTGCTGCCCACCTTGTCTCAGGATCCTTCAGCTTACGGCTGATGAAGCAAATGGGGTGTTCCCTACCCTTCTCATCCAGTTGGCTTAGAACTGCACCTATACCTACATTGGAAGCATCAGTTTGTACAATGAAAGTTTGGTGGTAGTCAGGAGCTCTCAATACTGGAGCTTGGCAAAGAGCTTTCTTCAGTTTTTCAAAGGCCTGATTGCACTCCTCATTCCATTTGACCTTTTTAGGGAATTTTTGAGAGGAGATTACATTCAGTGGAGAAGCTATGGTCCCATAGTTCTCAATGAAATTCCTGTAGTACCCAGTGAGGCCTAGGAAGGCTCCCACTTGGGTTTGAGTAGTAGGTGTTGTCCAATTTTGCACAGCTTCAATCTTGCTGAGCAAAGGCCTTATTTCTCCACCTCCTACCTCATGCCCAAGGTAGACCACCTTACTTTGACCTATCTGGCATTTACTTGCCTTGATAGTCAAGTTGGCCTGTCCAAGAGCCTGCAAAACATGTCCTAGGTGGTTCACATGATCCTCCCAGGAGTGGCTGAAGACTGCAATGTCATCCAAGTATGCCATGCAGAAGTCCTCCATCCCAGCTAGAACTTGGTTTACCATCCTTTGGAATGTAGCAGGTGCATTTTTTAATCCAAAAGGCATGACCTTAAACTGGTACAAGCCAACTGGGGTGGAAAATGCAGTTTTCTCCTTGGCATGGTCTGTCAAGGCTATTTGCCAATAGCCTGACGTAAGGTGAAATGTGCGGAGGTACTTGGCTGCACCAAGTTTATCCACCAACTCATCTGTCCTGGGTAAAGGGTGTGCATCAGTCTTGGTGACTGCATTAAGAGCTCTATAGTCCACACAGAATCTCAAGTCTTTGGATCCTGCCTTTGGTACTAACACAACTGGTCTAGACCATGGACTAGTAGAGGGTTCTATTACCCCGAGATCAAGCATCTTCTTGACCTCCCCCTTGATATGGATTCTCACATTTTCTGACATTCGGTATCCTCTGCTTTTGACTGGCAGACAGTCACCAGTGAGTATCTCGTGCTGTCCCCAAGGGGTCAAGCCTGGTGAGAGTGAGAACAGGGAGGCAAACTGATTTAACATAGATTTGCACTCCTCTTGTTGCTCAGGTGTCAGATCTGAAGAGAGATTGACTCCTTCAATTTTTTCATCTAAAGGTACACCTCTGAGGCGATCAGGGAGAGACTCACTCTCTTCTTCCTCTGCTGCTGAAGCTAGAAGCAAGGTTCCTACTTCAGGTCTGGAGATGTACGCTTTCAGTCGGTTGGTGTGGAAGACTCTAGGAGCTTCCATGGGTCTGCCCAGATCCACCAGGTAGTTGACCTCTCCAAGTTTTCCCACAACTTTGAAGGATCCCATCCATTTGTCTTGCAAGGCCCTCTGCCTTGTTGGAAGCATAACGAGAACTAGCTGGTCTTGAGTGAACTCAACCATGTTAGCCTTTTGATCATGCCAATGCTTGACCAAAGCTTGTCCAGCTTTCAGGTTATCACTAGCTTCTGCCATCATGTGTGACATTCTCCTTCGGAGACCTATCACATAGTCAGTCACTCTGACTGGCTTGAGGGGAGGAGCACCTTTCAACCCCTCCTTAATCAGGGCCAATGGACCTCTGACCGGATGGCCATAGAGAAGTTCAAAGGGAGAATAACCTACTCCCTTCCGAGGGACTTCTCTATAAGCAAAGAGAAGGCATGGCAATAGAAGGTCCCACTTTCTTTTCAGAGGTTCCTCTAAAGCACCTATCATGCGCTTCATGGTTCTGTTAAACCTTTCTACCAACCCATTGGTTTGGGGGTGGTAGGCGGTTGAGAACTTGTAAGTAACTCCACAGGTTTTCCACATGGCTTTCATTTAGTGGGACATAAAGTTTGACCCCCTGTCGGATATTACTTCGTTAGGAAACCCAACCCTGGTAAAAATACCAAGGAGGGCCTTAGCCACAGCCGGAGCTGTAACAGTCCTCATAGGAATTGCCTCAGGGTATCTAGTAGCATGGTCTACTACAACAAGGATAAACCTGTTGCCTGAGGAGGTAGGGGGATCAAGGGGACCAACAATGTCAATCCCTACCCTCTCAAATGGGACTCCCACAACTGGGAGAGGCACTAAGGGTGCCACATTCTTGGCGCCAACCTTACCAGACGTTTGGCAGGTATGGCAGCTCTTGCAAAACTTATCTACTTCTGCCCCCATTTTCGGCCAATAGAAGTAGAGTGAGAGCCTTTCCTTGGTCTTCTTGAAGCTCAAATGACCAGCCAAAGGAATCTCGTGGGCTAAGTGCAAGAACTGTTGTCTGTTTTCTTGAGGTACTACAAGGCTTTTGTAGTCCCCAGGTTCAGACTCAGTTGGTTCACTGTAGAAGAGGCCATCTTCAGTGCAACCTATACTTCCCAGGCTCTTGCCCATCAGCCTGAGCAGCTGCCTGTTGGCGGAGACCCTCCAGAGTTGGACATTATCTTTGTCCCTTACGGAAAGCTGCCCTGCTGGGCCCACCTTCTGCCAGTAAAGACTGCAGCTCAGGATGGTCCTCAGGGTCTAGATCTCCAATAAGTTCTTGGCCTCCACCTAGCTCTTCTTCAGAGTCTAGTTCAACCATACAGGGTTGTACCTCCCTCTCAGCCTCAGCTGGAGGTGGAGTTATAGGTGTAACTGTTGGAAGCACTGGAATGCTTGCTGCTGACTTTTTCCTAGGAGTCTTGGGTTGCCCCTTTGCTCCTGATCTGTAGTTACTGCAGTGAGTTGCTCCAGTGGTAAAGGAGTGATCTCTGTCATCATCTCCTGAGATAACCCTCTCAGGGTTTTCTCTCTTGCAGGTTTTGTGAGCTCCTGTAACCTTTTACTAGGTGGTCTGGGGGTATGTGACACAACTCCAAGAGCTTTCAGGTCATTACCCAACAGAACCCTACCTGGCACTTCACATTGTACGCTGACAGGTATTTTTACAGCCACGTCATTACACTGGATGAGAACTAGTAACTGGGGACACATCTGCACATGCCCTCGAGCTAACTTGGTGAGGCATTTGGGTGCCTTAGCAACATCCTCTGCCTTGAAAAATGATTCATCCACCACAGTTATGCTGGCCCTAGTGTCTCTGATGGCAAGAGTCTCCTGACCATTCACCTGGACACTGTCTTTATAATACTCTTTAGTATTATCGGGGGTAGAATTGTACACATCTAAATTCTGTTGTTCCCGCAACCCCAGAGAGACTAAAGAAACACTGGCTGAGACTCCAATGGGTTCATCAGCCAGCAGTAGAAAGTTTCCACTTGCCATGGGGACTTCCTCTTCTGGAGCGAAGGCTAAGGAGGCAAGTTGGATCCCTGAAGGTTTACCCTTGCATCTGGGATCTCCTTTCACATGGTCAGTAGAGCCACAAACAAAGCATTTACCAAATGCCTTCTGGAATGGAGGCTTGTTCTGACCTCCCTCTGGTTTGGCACCAGAGGAGACACTATTCTGCTGTGGATTCCCTGGTGGCTTACCCTTATGGTTTTGTTTGGGGCCCTCTTTGGAATTTGCAGTATTAGAATTCTCTTTGGAGTCCTTTTTAGGCTGTTTCCCCTCATCCTTTTTCTGAGTTACCCCAGAATCCTTGTGAGTGGCCCTGTTGGCAACCCACAAGTCAGCAGCCTTAGCTAGTTTTCGGGAATCTAATTACTTTGAATCAGCCAAGTGCTGTCTGAGCTCAGGAGAGCAGGCATCATAAATTGACTCCAACATGAAAAGATTCTTAATACCTTCATAAGTGTTCACTTTGTAACCCTTAATCCATCCCTCAAGTTTTTCAACCCTTCACTCACCCAGGTAGCCCAAGGGGTACCATCATGCTTTTTGAGGGATCTAAACCTCTTAAGATACTGGGAAGGGGTCTTCCCAAATCTAGCTATCAGAGCTAGTTTCACACATTCATACTCTTTCCTATCCTCCTCCCCCAACTCCATTACCACATCAGTTGCAACAGGGGGAAGCCTAGAGAACAACCAGGTGAGTAAGTAATTTCCTGTGATGTTCTGGAGCCCATGATTATATTCAAACAGAGACAACCAATCCAACACATCCAACTTAGGCTCATACATACCAACCAATTCTTTAGGCATCCGGGGTCTTTTAGGACTGGAACTTCTAGAGGAGCCAGAGAGAGAAGCATTTTCGACAGATAATTTCTTCATTTGTAGCTCATGCTTGAGCTCCATTTCCCTTAGCCTTAGTTCTTGATTCATTTCCTGATGTCTCTGTTCAGCCAGAGTATTCAGTCTCTTGAACTCTAGTTCAAGTTTCATTTTCTCTAATTCGAGATATTGAGGACTAAGTGTGGGACTTGGCAAAGGCCCAGTAGGTACAGCAGGTAGAACAGACAGAGGCCTAGGGGGGACAGTCACAGCAGCCTCACCCTCCTCTTCTGACTCTTCCTCAAGATTATCAACATTGTGATCAATATCAATTTCTATACTGTTATCTACATTTTCTGTCATGGTAGGTTCCTCAGAACCATCATCCAGACTTTGGTTAGCTAACAACCTTTCTATTAATTCCATTTTCTTGCCTTTAGTCAGGAGGTTCTTATGCTTACATAATACTCTTAAACAATCAGCAGTTTTTGTAGCAAGGGACTCTTGACTATAAGTTTCCATAGTTGACATGTTAGAAAGATTACTTTTTCAGTGCTAAACTTTGTGGTTAGCTGTACTAAGGTATCCTAAAGCACTCTAAAGTGTATACCCAATACAAATCCCACCGCTGTACACCAGTGTTAGGCAGAAACCTGTGCAGTTCCCTTAGGGACCACTGCAAAAGATTTAAGACTACAGGTGTTGGCAGTAAACCCACTTGGTAGCAGTCTGTACCACCCAGATTTACCTGGTAGCTGTGGCTGAGCAGTCAGACTTCCCTCAAGAAGAGTTAGGCAGTATGCAAAGTATACACAATAGCACTCAGATACAACAATACAAGCAAACACTGACCAGAGCTTTGGTATCAAAGTATATAATTATTTATTTAAAAACACACTGTTGAAAACACTCCAGCACTCTTATTGTAAAATATTCTAAACACAGTTACTATTATAATATATACACCCCTTTTCCCTTATCGGATAAATCACAGTAAAACACCACTTATTTTCATACAGAGGTGAGCGCTTAACTAGATTGCACTCTGATAAGTTTGTGAGAAAGGGAGGGAAAAAGACAGAATATGGAAAGGTACACCACTCTAAGATTCAGGAACACTGATAGCAAGGCAGAAGAGCAAAAGTCACTGGTGAGCCAAAGTCCAAAGGCTGGGCCCACTCTTAGAGAGAGCAGAGCACAAATGCGCCCAAGATCACACAGTTACGCTAGGCTTAGAAAGTCTTGCAGAGAGTTCAAAAAGAGTTTAGAGAGGCTTAGGAAAGTTTAGCCAGGGATGTCCCAGGCTAACCCAGGTTCGAAAGCCGGGGGCTAAATCTACCCCGTACAGTCGGTAGCAAGGGAAGCCAGGCGGGACACGGTACCTTAAGTGGGAAGGATCCTCCAGAGGTGGCAGTTGTTCCTGGTAGTGGGTGCACGTTGCATCGTCGTCTAGGGGAAGAGAAGATCTCGACTTGGAGGAAAGATGAAGGTAGTTGCACTACCAGGGAAGAAACCAGCCGCGAAGTCTTCCGGTTAAAGGTGGTACCTTTGATTCGCGGTCGTGGTAAAAAGTGGTATCCCGGTTGCCGGGGTGCTTGGCACAGGCAGGGCGGTCACGAGGTACGTCGGGAAGGCGAAAAGACGGTGAAACTGGTTATCCCCACCAGTCAAAGGAAGAAAACTCTCCGGCGGGAGATCTCCTCTGTCGTTGGGAAAAGTGGTGAGGCAGTCCAGCAGGGCTCCACCGGTGGTGGTGTCATGGCAGTTCGGCTCAGCTTCTCCCTCGTCGGATTCTTAGGTCCTGTGGCGACTTCTGAAGTTCCAGTCCCCAAAGCCCTGCTTTTATGCAGCAAACCCCCATTCACTCAGCCTAGCTGTCACTCAAACATGCTAAGTGGTGAGCCGGCCGGCTCACCACTTGGGCCAATCAGGATGGAGTGCGACTTGAGTTGCCTAGGCAACTCAGTCCAGGGTACCTAAATTCCCCTCCACCCCTCCTAAGTACCCCAGACAGAGTGGCACCACTTTGGAGGGCTTCTGTGGAGAAGCCCGCCAAAAAGTGGAACAAAGGACTCGACTTGGGTTGGAGTCACAGAAGAGAACACAAACGCCATTTTAGAATCAGGTTTTGGCAAAAAATACCAACCGGAGAATTCATATTAATTAAATAAACCGGCGGTATGTTCGAGGCTACCATAAATAATTAAATAAAGATAGTAGCCTAAAGCAATGGGAAATCCCAAAGGAAAATATTTGTGCTTGAATATAAAAAGTAGTATCCACTGCCACCAGCCAAAACTCGATCAGGGGGGACGGAGACGTGCCCCCTCGACTAACAGACCCCGGGGAAATTGAATTGCCCCAGCCAGTACGTCCACAATATGATGGCTTGTACTGGTTCTGTTCAGAATTTAAGACTAGTAAAGTCAATGGTGACTTTACATGCCCTGGGAGACAGTAGTCAGTCCCAGGGTATGGAGTCTATACTGGGGGGTCACTATGACACCCCTGTGTTACTGCACTGAGGGTGCTGTGTAACACACATCACAAAAACACATGAAGTCCTATGGAGTAAAAGACCCCATAGCCCATTAAACACATCTAGATTCAAAGAAACACACTCAGATCATGCCCAAGAGTGAGGGTAAAAGAGTCTCACTCTAGGCAGGAGAAAAAAATAAACCCCAAAAAATCCAGCAAAGCTGCTGGGGGACTCATTAGGTTAGGAAATTCAGCCTAAACAGAGAATTCCCCCTAACACTCAGATAGCTGGAGTCTCTTTTGAACTACTGAGCTTTGATACATTTGTAACAAAATGAACGCATTTTTCCATGCGGGATAAGTGAACATACTTGTTGATTTTTGTCAAAGTTGGTTTGATAGGGCCTGTCATTCAGAAATCATGCCTGGTTTGGCTGAAGCACAATTGTGATATCATGGGCACGATTTCTTGTGGAATTCAGCTGAAGTGGAGCCCACCGGCTCAAACTCTCACCACTGGCTCTTCCCGTCACCATGGGGGCTAAAAGTGGGGGGAAAAACACTTAGTATGGCAAGGGTGAAAGAGAAGCGCTTTCAGGTGACTGTCATCTGCACGCCCCCTGATGGCCTCCCCATATTGGGGAACTTTAATATAGCGTGGGACCCGGATCGGGATCGCAGTAGGTTGACACGATATGTTGCAGCTTCCCCATCGGTAGCCCTGCAAAAGAAATTTGCAGATCTATCCATAGTGGATGTTTGGCTTACCTTGAGGGGGGAAGAAAAGGGCTATACCTTTTACTCACACGTGCACTGGTCATTCTCCCGAATAGATTATGCATGGATCTCCACCCCACTGCTAGGCTTAATAACGCAAATTATAACCCACACAATTACCCTTTCGGATCATGGTAGATCTCAACATAGCAAAAGAGAAACATACGCTTTGGTCTTGGAGATTCCCACTAACGCTATTACAAGATCTAGTGGTCCAGGAAGAAATAGCTGAGCAAGTAAGGGAATATTTTGAGCTAAATCGAGAGGGTAAAATGTCAATGAATACCATCTGGGATGCTTTTAAGGTGACACTGAGAGGCTTCCTTACAGCAGCAGAGGCTAACAGACGGAAGCACAGTATGGCCCTAGAATTGGAATTAGAAAGGGAATTAGCCCAAATCTTTAATAAGATGGAAGCGAATTTGGGTCCGTTGATACAGAAAGAGTTCAGAGCTGTAGCTGGCAGATTAAATCTCCATATAGCTAAGAAACCAGAGAAAGCCCTTCTCTTCTTAAAACAAAAATACTATATTAAAGCAAACAAAATGGATCGTCTTTTAGCATCTAACTTTCATCAGAGAACAGCATCAAAGATTATACAACAGATTAAACTGCCCTCTGGGGAGGTGACATCAGAAACCATAAGCATTCTTACACAATTTCATTCCTTCTATTCTAATCTGTATAGATCCGAAGCTCCGGCTTCACTCTCACAAGAAGAATATCTAGAGTCGGTTACTCTTTCTAAGCTTACGCCAACAGATAGTCAGATGCTTGAGCAGCCATAACTCAGGATGAGGTGCTTTGTGTTATGCGTGACCTTCCCTTAAATAAGTCACCAGGTCCAGATCAGCCAGGTTTTATAAAACATTCAGTAACTTATTAGCCAACCACGTTGACTAAATTGTATAACTCCTTTGCAGACACTGGCCGAATCTCCCCTTCCATGGATTAAGCGAAAACAATTCTCCTTCCTAAACCTGGTAAAGATCCAACTAATCGTGGGTCGTATCTTCCAATAGCCTTAAATAATAAAGTCACAAAATGTTTTACTAAGGTTCTGGCCAATTGGTTGATGGACCTTATGCCCTTTTTTTATTCATCCAGACCAAACGGGGTTCATAAAGCATAGGCAGATGCATGATAATATTCATAGAGTGTGTCGTGTTCTGGAAAAAGTGGAAAAGAAGCAGATTCCAGAGGTCCTTGTCTCTATTGACGCAAACAAGTCTTTTGACCGTGTGGAGTGGTCATTTCTGAAAGCAAGATCTCTATCTCCCTCAGCGACTTCCTAACTTTCCCTAGTCTCACCAGATGTTAGTGTTCAAATGGCAAAGTTAGGGATTGTGCCTCAGTGCTACTGGGGAAGATTCACCTGTTTCCACTAAAGTCCAACATTACTTTTCCCATCTATTCTACCTTCCTCCCACTACTTCCTCCTGCTACTACTTCTCTTCTCCCTACTACCATTTCACCTCGTCCTGCTACTATCACTCCTTCCACAATGCCACTCCTCCCACTTCCCTAGTCAGCCAACCTCCTTTCACTCTGTACCTCTCTTCATATTTACACCTTATACTGTCTTTTCTACCCACACGTCTGCCAGTGCTGGAAGATGTATTCCAAAATTTGTTTTTGTGGCCGTAACATGCTGGGCCCTACTGGAAAGTCCCAGATATTCTCCCTTTCAAGTCCATGGTGGTCTGGTGGATCGGGACTACTGGCGAGCTTGAGCGGTCCTGTGACCCGGTTGTGCTTAAGTTCTTCAAGGGTGCTGCAGGTCTCCATTCGACTAGTGCTGCAGTGATCGGGTCTCTGCGGCGCTGGAGTCTCGATATTGCAGATAGCAGTCTATGATCATTCTAGCTTTCCTCTTAGTCTTTCTGGTTTTGACAAGTTCACCAGGCCCCAGGGTCTGGACAGTGGGGTCTCCTGTGAGTAGAGGACAGGAGGCAGTGGACCTTAGTCTACAGACATAAGAGCCACTTGAACACCCCAGGACTGCGATTGAATGAGAAGGAAGAATATATCCTAGGAAGGAATTTCTGGATTGTGTTTTATGAAACCCAGAGACTTTATTGTTGGAACTTTAAGGTGAAGATCTCCTGTTGTTGAGTTACATTTTCATTAGTGAGAGTTAATAATACCTTCCAGTAAGGAAACCCTAGATTGAGGGTTGAAAAATTCACAGACCTCTTGCTTTTATGTAATGAGAAGTCATCCTGGTTCTAATGTACTGAATGTTTTTTTGATTTCTTTTAATTTGCGTTTCTTTTATACACCAAAATCAATAGTCCCAACCCTCCCCTCAAACATTCTTTAGCCCAACACCCTTCCCACCCTCCCCACGCCTGCCTAGTTTGCAGAGTTACCAATTCCATTTGTGACGAATGGACTGTCAGGCATGTTTCAACAATTGCTACTATTTCAAGCCATGCCCAATATGCGCAGTTTCTGCGGACAATACGTAATATTATAGTCCTTATGTAAGAAGTCAAGCACCTCTTTCCAGTTTTGAAGAATGCAGCGTGTTCCTCCTGTAATGAACATGTCATCCATTATATCGTTAGAAAGTTCCAAACTTTGGAGTACCATTCCGTGATATGAGGGGGCTCTTTCGCTTTCCACTTTTGAGCGATCGCTAGCAGTGCCGCCAATTGCAACATTACATAAGCCTTATGGGTTGGCTTTGGTTGCCACCTAAATTCCTCCTCCATCAATACTAGGAGACATGTACATTGAGATCTTGTCTTTTGCAAGGTAAACATTTCACTCATATATTTATTCACTGCTTCCCAATACTGTGTCAAGACTGGGCAACTCCATCATACATGTTCCCAGTTCCCCACCTACCCACAGTCCCTCCAGCATTTATCCGACAATGATGATTTAATTTTCCCAAAATGATCCAGGGTATAATGCCATTGCACCATTAATTTGTACCAGAACTCTCTGGTGTGAATTGATCTGGGGAGTTTGGGAATTGTTTTCCACAGCTTTTCCGAGTCTTAAATCTGAAATCTCAGCCCACAAGGTTACATGCCAGCGTTGCTTATAGCTAGTCGTATCATTAACTTCGGCATCCCCCATCAGCTTATATAGATTCAAAATAAGGGCTTCCCCCGCGAGTTGGGTGTCACTAAGTTTTCTGGAGGTGTTAACTCTCTTAACGCTGCAGACTTTATTGGTGGGGCAAGAATCCAATGTCTCACTTAAAAGTATTTGAATCTAGAGTTTTCAGATAAGTCTATCTCTTGTTTATATTGTGTAAATGATGTAACCTCCTCCCCCTGAAACACGTCCCTAAGTTTTACGCAGCCTGCCACTTTCCATTCCTTAAATGTATTAGGTTCTAAGCCTGGGGTAAACTGTGGGTTAAAGAACATAGGTGTGAGTGGTGAGGGATATGTTGTCCAGCTGTGCTTTCTAACTGCTGTGTCCCAGGTCTCCTATGCTACCCCCATAATATCACCTGCATAATATGTTAGCCGGGCGATCTTTTTATGGCAACCACAGTGCATCCCGGAGTCTAGGTCCCCCCACCGCTTGTCCATCTGTATCCATCCTTTCCCTGACTTGACCATGGACCATTCTTTGATCACCCTTATTTGGGCATTGCGATAATACTCAAAAAATGTAGGGAGACCCATCCCGATACCTTTCAGTTGAAAGCATTAACGTGTTTAAAGCTACTCGCTGGGTTTTGTTCTGCCATATGAATGCCGAGATAGCTCTATGTATTCTGCGGAAGAACGACAGAGGCACTCTTATAGGGTAGAGCTTGAAAGATGTATAAAGCTTTTGGAAGGGTGACCATTTTCACAGAGTTTATTCTGCCCATACATGAGATAGTGAGAGGGTCGCAAATCTTTTACTGCACCTCTATGTCATTCAGCAATATGGGATAATTAGCAGCATATAAACCTTTAAGTGTAGGGTTTATTGCCACTGTGAGTAGTTTTATTCCCGCCCGTGCCCACCCCTATTGCGTATGTTCCCGTAGGTCCAGTATTTCTGATGGTGAAAGGGATAAGTTTAAGATCTGGATTTGGATACATTAATCTTTAATTCCGCCACCCCACCAAAGTTATCCAGTTCCCACGTCACTGTCTGCAAAGTGTTAACTGGATCCGCTAACATAGGTAACATGTCATCGGCGTACGCCATAATTTTATGGGAAATACTGCTAAAACGAATCCCTTTTATACCCTCTGTCTGCCAAAACTTTGTCAATAATGGTTCTAAATGAAGTGCGCACAGCAGGGGTGACATTGGGAGCCCTTGTTTGGCTCCCCGTTGTAAAAAGATAAGGGGAGATATATGGACATTTATTAACAATCGCCCGGTTGGGTTTTTATAATTAGCCCTAATCAATCCAATACATTTTGGTCCAAATCCCATCTTAGTTAGGGTTAAAAAGAGAAATGATGAGGGAGATAGAGATCTTGCTTTCAGGCAAAACATTACCAGGCCAAGGCAGTAGACAGTAGGGGCCAAACACCTCCAGCACGAACCAGGGGCTATGGATGTCTGGGTTAGGGAGGAGACTCGTGGCAAGGTGATAGAGGGACAGCCATAGGCCCCACAAATATTTTAATAAAAATCCTGAACCTTGTTTGAGATTTGGAGTGTATTCTGTGTTATCTGTGACAGTATGTATACCTTATGGATGACACACTAAATGCTTAGAGCAGCCAGATAGTTATACTAGGCATACACCTATGCCTAGGTTCACGCATACAGTCATTCAGCGTTGATACTGATGCCACTGGCAACATTATGAGTGACCAGGACTTCCAACCAATAAATGACATATTTTATCTAACACCCTTCACAACACAGACTTATCAACAGGGTAAGACGCATCCACTCTCATGCCTTGGTCAGTTCATGTGATTTTGGCGCCATAGACATAAACCCATCTGGCCACAATTCACAAACTCAGGGGGTCAATAAGAGGGCACTGCCTACTCAGTTGTTGAAGAATCTTTAACCTCAACTACTATATTTCTGAAAACAGCACATGCTCTCCAAGGCCTAAAATGTTCACAAGAATACCACCAATAATACTCCTATTAAACCAAGTAGTAAAGATTCTGTTTCTTACAATATTTAAAGGACTAGAAAAACTAAAAGATATACTATTGAGATTGTACATAGAAAACACAATTAAGCAGGTACTTCAGAAGCCAGGAAGGATAGGCTTTCCCCTGCAACCAAAATGTCTCTGAAGAACTTGATGATTTTCTACGATCTGACATTATTGAAGTGGAAAATGGTCCAACACCCTGGGTATCTCTGTTGGTGGTGGTTCCCAAAGAGAGAGGAAACATCAGACTAAGTATTGACATGTGCATTTGAAATGTGGCTATACAGAGAGAACCCCACTGGCAAAATATAGAGGAAATTATTGTGTGTTTAAATCAAGCTGTGAAATTCTCCAAATTAGACCTTAATCAGGACTATCACTAGCTCAAACTTCCACCAAAATCCAGACCTATACCGACCTTTTTTACTCATAGGGGGTTGTTCAGCAGTGAGATCTTTCAAGTGACCATTTGGAGCTTCCTCCTTACATTTGGTAATGCTTTCAACTATAGTGATGACATATTCAAATTCGGAAAAACACAAAAAGAACTAGCAAGGATGTGTCAGGCTCTTGACGAAACTGGACTTGCATCGAATTCGACAATTGGGAGATTAACATGCATCACCAGTCTAAGGTGGCATATTCTCTCATCAAGGTATGGCAACTGAACCTACCAAAATCTTGATGATACTTCATGGGCTACTTGTCGAGTTGCTGTCAGGTCATTTCTGGGTATGGCACAATACTGTGAGCGATATAATCGCAACTATGTGAAACTTGCAGATCTAGTCCACCAACTTCTAAAGAAAACCAACCTGCCAGCACACAATTGAGAATACTATATCAGTGCTCTGATTAATATGGCACTTGGCATACATCAATCCATCATGACATACTCAGGTATCAGTTGATGTAAGCCCTATGGGACTCAGAGCTATATTGGTACAAAATTATAAAGGCATAATAACCCCAAAACACATCATTGCCTATAGCAATCATGCACTACATAATTGAAACTGCCCATACGCAACCGGTGCAAGAAAGCCTTGCTGCGGTGTAGGCATCTGAAAATTTCCTTCACTTTGTAATTGGCAAACGATTCCCACTGGTGACCTCCCATTTGCCTCTCCTATCACTATATGGCAACCCCAGAACAAGGATGCCCCCTTGCATTGAAAGATGGGGCATGCAATTGCAGGAGCATGATTACATTATCCACTGAAGACTTTAATCTGCTGACTATATATAACCCATCAACCCACACCTACACAGACCATGATGGCACAGAATGAGGCAGAATACTTGCGATACTGGAGGACAAATTTGCTCCCACATGCCCTTGCCGAAGCCAACTTCAGTACTGATTCCCAAGAAGACCCAACTGCATAGACAGACACATTTTTTCACCAAAGAAAACAAATGGAAATTATATAAAACATTGCTACTACTGCACCCTGAGGAGGTATTAGCCTACTTGTTCGAAAAACATTTGACCTTTTTACTTTCGACAGAATTATTTTAATCGTTTTCTTTGTCGCAATTCAGTCAAATTTAATTAAATATATATATGGGGTGGGGTAAGGGAATAGGGTTAGACCAAAAACGACACAAATAATTTGGTCAAATGTGAAAAGGTCAAATATTTTCGATCAAGTAGACCTAAACCTCCTGAGGAGGATAGGATACTTGACCAGCAAGCACTGATCCCCAATGAGCTGGCGGTCGAAGCACAAGAACATGTACTGAGAGGGAACAGAGTGGTAGTTCCCAAGAGAATAAGAAAAGACCATACTGCAAATGAAGGACACAGAGGAAGAGTCAATAGTAAGAGACTTCTCAGGATTCTAGGATGCCCACTGTTACCAGCTAGTCATGTCGGCAGAGCACAAGGCACCCTCCGGCAAAGTATAGGCTCCCTGCCACCCAAGAGCCTTGTTCTGTCGGTGTTAGCCCCCCTAAGAAGCCAATTGATAGGAATGGATACCATAGTGCGTCAAAATGCGGTGCATCGGGAGCCCCGCTCGGGGATCCCTCCAGGCTGCGCGAAGTGCCTGGAGGAACAGATGCTGGCATCCGTGGGGCGCTGAAACAGGGAGGCCCCCACCGAGTACAGTGCGACTTGTACGCAACCCTCTGGTTGATTGTCACCAGGCAGCGAGACTGCAAGACCATCAAGAGAGCAGCTTTTACTGGCCCCTGTGATTCCAGCAGAATCCCGCAACACAGTGCAGAGGCGGGCCTCTGCCACCGTCAAGATTGCAGTCGCCCGGGTCCTTCCTCGAGTGCAGCCGCCCGGGTACTTCATCGAAGACCACCACAGACACGGCGATCTATGCTGCAGTGCGGAAGTGTGAGCAGCGGGAACATCGGCACAACAGGCGGGGATCAGCCATGTCTTCGGCCCAGCATGGCATGGAGGTGCAGGGGAAGAAAGTGTCAGCGGAAAGATCAGTGGGCCAGCACCTGGGGATCAACCAGTGGCTGCCTAGGACTAAGGGCTGAATCCTGCCAGAGTGGAGATCCCAGAGGTGCTGACAGTGTTGGAGATGTATGGGGGACAGGGGCACACAAGGCAGTTAGCCCGAAGAAGACAGTGGCATCCAGCCTCCTCCGGTCAGCAGACAGGTGAGGGTGGAATACTACAACAGGAGTCTTGGTGCTCAGGGAGGAGTGGGTCCATGCTATCCTGACCAACTGCCATCCCCTATCAGGCCTCCACACTGGAAGCATAGAGTGAAGACAAGAAAGGAGAGCGCAGGCCCTGGCCTTTACAGACTCTCCCCCCAAGCAGTATTTTGTGCCTGAGTTTCGCCCGATTGCTCTGGAGGTGGCTAGAGCTGAGTAGCTCCGGGAAATAAGACACCCCGTGGGCAGGGGTCCCCAACCCCAAGTGCGCCACATCACTATCAAGGGGACCAAGATCGGGAACAGAGGACTGGGGCTGGAGGGCCAGGATCGGGTCAGTGCAGTGTGAATGCCGAAAGGCGGCGTCACCGCTCAGAAACAACCCGCCTGTTCGGTAGCAGGTGCAGGAGACCCAGTGGCTGGGAAACCTGGAGAGGCCCTCTCAAGACAAGATCTACACAATGACCTCTGAGAACTGCAATCTTCCGTAACCAAGGCCTTTAGGGAACAGGTTCAGCTAATGTGAGTGGTTCTTAGCTCAGCGCAGACAGAGATGAAGCAGAAAGTGGGTAATCTCGGCGACAGAACAGATTTGTTGGTAAGTGGCTTGTAGCAGACGGCAACAGACACGAGAGACCACAGTGAAGACATTTAGGGGTTGAATACAGCCACACAGAACCAGGGGCTGCAGATGGAGGACCTGGAGAACAGGTCATGGAGAATCAACAGCCGCATAAAATGCCTTGCGAAGGAAATGGTGGACTGGGATCTTAAACATTCGGTCCAGGATTTATCTTTGTGAACATTTTGGGTGGGGGTCTGTCACCAGATGAGGTATGCTTGGACCGGATCCATAGACCTGGCCGCATGAGGAGAGGAACCAACAGCAGGGCGAGAGACGTTCTAGCAGCCTTCTCCCAAAACATACAGAAGGAAGAAGTTCTGCAGGCCGCGAGAGCACAGTAATCTCTACACTATCAGGGAATGTCAATTGAGTTGTATCAAAACCTTTTCTGGAGTACTTTGGTGAAAAGGCATCATATGTGTCTGGGCACTCACAAAAAGGAGCATCAAGTACAAGTGGACTTTTCCCTTTGGGCTGGTGTTTAACTGGGAAGGAACGCAAAGATGGGTCACGTCCGTCCAGGAAGGTAGTGTACTTCTGCAGCTGGACTTGTACTCATCTGAGCAGTCGGGCCCGGGAGCGTCACCCAGGGTCCGGGCCAGGCCAAGGCCATGGGAATGGTCAAAGGCAAGGAACCACAGGCCCAAGAGGCTGTTGCCACAGGGGCTCGACTCAAGAGGGGAGGGAGAAGTGGGAAGGCCAGAAGCGGCCATGATCAATAGGGCATTGGAAGATTTTCAGAGAGGGGGTCAGCACTGTGATGAAAGGGGTGGCGGGAGAAGGGTGTGATTGTTCTAGCCGGAGGGATGCAGGAGGTGTAGGGGCTTTTCCATCTTCTTTATCATGAGGGTGGTTGCGCACAAATTGGGGTTGAGGGGAGGACTGGGGAGGGAGAGCGGGGGGAAGTATAGGGTTGTAACCCCAAGGGAGTGGGGGCTAGGGATGAGTGGGTTAGGAGGCGGCATGTGACAAGAAGCTTGACTGGAGATGTGGAGGGTATAGTAGGGACAGAGATGAGGCCAAGGCCTTCCACCTGGCTGCAAGGGCTGAGAAGGAGATGGGTGCGGGCACAGTCGTGCTCAAGTGGATCACACATAATGTGAGGGGTCTCAATTACCCTCTCAAGAGGAACAATTTGGAGCAGTTCACCAGAGCGGCCAAGCCTGACGTGATGGCTATTTGGCTATACAGGAAACCCATCACTTGTGAAAGGATCAGGGGAGGCTACAACTTGCAGGCTTCTCCCAAATCATCCACACGTCGGGTACCAAAACAATGGCGGAAGTGGCACTAGCTATCAGGGATGGCTGTTGTTTGAGGGTCACAGGACCAAAGGCAGATATGGGTGGTAGATTTCTGACAGTGACTGTCAAAGTCAAAACCTAGGTTGGCACCCAGGTGCCTGTTTATGCACTGAACATGGGCCAGTAGGCCTTTCTGAAAGACCTGTTGGTCAGTTTAGAGGGCTTCGCAAGGGACCACGTGATAATGCCGAGGGACTTCAACTTAGCCTGGTCCCAGGACTTCAGAGCTCGGGGGATCCTCCCACAAGGACAGGTGGCCTCTACGACATTGAGGAATATATTCGAGACTATTGGGCTGAGATATGTTTGGCAGGAGGTGCGAGGGAAAGATGGGTTTACCTTTGTCTCAAGGGTCCGTGGTTCTCAGTCACAGGTTCTCTATATGTGGGTCTCGGCCCCCCCTTCTGAGAGAGGTCAAGGGAGTAGTGGTGGGCCTGATGGGGATTGCTGACCATGCATTAGTCATAATGGACCTACAGGTCCACAAACGAAAGGGGGGATGTGAGGCTAGAGGACTCCTGAAGACTTAATAAGAGACCCCGTAATTAGGGCAGATTTTGGAGGGGAAGATTACCTAGTTTTTTGGCTTAAATAGACTAGAGGACACTGGGGAGAGTATCGGGTGGGATTCCTTTAAGCAATCCTGAGAGTGGAGTTTATAGCCACCAAGGCAGCACGGGACAGGTTTTTGAGGGCTTTGGAAGCCCAACTGGAGGTGGAGGTATAGGCATGCTGTAGGAGAGCTCAGCCAGCCCTTTCCAGGAAGCAATTTAGGGAGTACAGGCACACTGTCGGGTAGCTAAACCTTCTCCGCACAAAGAGGGCAGAAAGGGCTTTGCTTTTCGTGAGGCAGCGATACTACTTCGGGGCCAACAAAGCAGACTGGCTGGTGGATAGACTCCTTCGGGGTGCAACTAGCTCAAAACCTATCACATTAGTGGTGGATGATCAGTGGTTTAGACACTCGAGAACAGGGGATATCCAGGACTGTTTTGCCCAATTGTACTCTAATCTCTAATCAGGCCAAAATCCTCAGGACCAGGGGCAGGGGGCATTCCTGGACAAGACCAAGCTTCCGCAGCTATGGGAGCCAGCACGCGAGGTACTAGGGGCAGCCACCACAGAGGAGAAGGTCCGGGGAAACCATCAAGTCGCTACCCTCGAACAAGTCTCTAGGCCCAGACGGCCTCACAACCAGCTTTTACAAAACCTTCACTATGGTCCTTATCACATCACTCACGGGGCTATACAATCTTTTCTTCTCCACCGGCCGAATAACTGCATCAATGGTGGAGGTGAAAATCATACTCATTTTAAAGTCCAACAAAGACCCTACTAAATGTGGGTCGTATCAGCCAATTGTATTAATCACTGTGGATGCTAAGATTTATACAAAAATCCTGGACAACAGGATAGAAGGCTTCCTTCCCACCTTGATCCACCCTGACCAATCAGGATTTATTCAGTGTTGACAAACATTCAACAATATACATGGGATAGTGCATTTGGTAGTAAAAGTGCATAAAACATCAACTCCAGCTGTCCTACTCTCCCATGACGCAGAAAAAGCCTTCAACCACGTGGAATGATCCTTTCTGTTCACTGTTATTAAAAGGATGGGTCTAGGGGAGGGCTTCATTGAAATGGTTAAGGATAATTACAAAATCCCCTCAGCCAGGATTCTGCTGAATGGATCCTTTTCGGGGGCTTTCCAGATGACTAGAGGCACAAAACAGGGCTGTTCCCTGTCGCCACTGTTGTATGCTCTTTATTTGGAAACGCTTTTGCAGGCGTTACGGGAAACAGAGGAGATGCAAGGGATTCCCTTCGGAGGAACCCAGCATAAGGTGGCAGCTTTTGCTGATGACATGCTGCTTGGGCTGTGGAACCCGAGGAAGTCCATAGGAAGGGCTAGAAGAATCTAGGGAAATCCGAGCTGGCTCAACCTAACCCTGAGGGGAGGGCAAGAGGCCATGCTGAAAGAATCCTCTCCTTATTTTTGGAGCCGAAAGGGGATCAGGTATCTGGGGGTGAAAATTCCTCTAACACTGACAGAGTGGTTTAACGCAAACTTTACCCCAGCAATATCAGCGATCAAGACCGAATTCCACCATTGTAGCTCAGCTGAGGGTATCTTGGGTGGTGAGAATAGCCGCCATAATAATAATAGGCTTCTCTACCTTTTCCAGGCTCTCTCGGTGGCCATTTCCACTAACTTCTTCACAGACCTGAGAAGACTCACTAATCACTTCCTGTGGTTAGGGAAAAGGCCCAGAATCAGTCATAACCTCTTGGCAGCACCTAGGAAAGAGGGGGTCTGTCTCTGCGGAATTCTCATCGCTATTACCGTGCCACCCAGCTCCGAATCCTTAGGGAATAGTTCATCAGGAACTACGGGAAGTTGTGGGTGGGAATGGACTAGGATGCAGTCCAAGGTGATCTGAAGTATGTCCTCTGGCTCCGAAAAGGGACAGATAGTCTCACATTTACCAGAGTACCATTAGCAGTCTGGTGGAAGACATCTGGGGAAGAGTAGTCAAACATCACGGTATCACTACGTTCCCCTTCCCGCTCATGCTGATTCTCCTCAACCCGAACTTCTCTCTGGGCATGGAACAGGGGGCTTTCCAGGGATGGTGGGAGGGAGGATGAGGGTGGGTTGTAAATGACTATGAAATATGTACCTGCGACAAGTCATCCGCCCATTCAAGGACTGTAAAAGTGATTTGTGTAGGAGAAAAGGAGAGGATGCAATATTTCCTGATGAGGCACTGGCTAGCTAACCCGAAGGTAAAGAAGGCAGCACTCCATCCTATCACAGCTTTCGAAAAGTATGTTGCCACGCAGGATGGCTCCAAAGGTTTGATTTTGGGCCTCTATAGAGTGTCACACGAGCCCACCACTCGAAGGGAGGTGCCGTTCATGGAACAATGGGAGAAATCTCTAGGGAGGGAAATACTGTGGAAAAATTGGGAGAAGATCTGGAGAAATCTCCCCAAACTGGTGAAGTCATTGCAGCTGCGAGAACCGTGGTGCAATCTTATATATAAATGGCATTACACCCCGACTAGGATCAAAATATATTCCTATATTCCTAGACGCATTGCAGGAATGCTGGAGGGGTTGTGGGCGGAGGGGCTCCTGGTCGCACATTTGGTGGAATTGTCCCAGCGTTGAGCCCTTCTGGAGGGAGGTACAGGAAGCTCAAACTTGGGAATTCGGGAAGGCCCCAGGAATGTTGCCAGTGGAGGTCTTGCTGGGCTTGGAGGGGGAGAGCCGGGGTGTGTCAACGAGAGATCAGAGTAAACTTTGTATAGTCCTTGCACTCCCGGCAACAGTGGAAGGGGACAGAAATCCAGAGTGTTCAGGACTGAATTCGTAAAGTGTGGGAGTTTGTGGCTCTCGAATGGGTATCATGTGCACTTAAAGGTGAGGTGCCCTGCTTTGCACGTGAGTGGAGAAAGGCACTCACTTTGCTAAAAGACAACTATAGGATGCAATGGTGCCCACAGCGGTTAAAACATCTCGATTTGGGGTGAACTTGTCCCAGAGGGTGGGTTTTGACCCTACCCTCACCATGTTACTTGCTTTTGTGGCGGTTAGAAGGAGGGTACGAGGGGTTGATGTGGTTGTTGGGAGATCATCACCATGTTGGTATGCTCTGCTTGGTTGTATTGTTGTTGTGTATAAAACAATAAACAGAAGTTACACAAAAAAAGAGACTGCTCAGGAAGCAAGCATGGTTTCCTTAAGTTGACGAGTGGTCGTCAAACACTATACACCATGTCAATTTGCTGCTCTTCATGAGACTCGACTACCGCTATAAGTCACTGACAAGCCAGAGAATGTATGGCCCAAACTGTCCCTTGACTTCTACAGGTCCCTTTCCGCTAGATCATATCTACTAACAGAAATCAAGGAATATATTTGAGCCACCTCCACACCTTTCACTCAAGTAGCGTAGATACTGGGTGAAATATTCAGTAAATGGGGTAGTCCAAGCATTGTGACCAGGGATAATGCTCCCCAATTCAATGGCGAGGACTTCAAGGGATTTCCCCTAAATAGCAGGTTCTAGCAGCAGATGATCACGCTGTTATGATCTCAGACCAATGGAATGGTTACAAAAAGTCATACTAGAGATTAAGAAAACTGTACAGAGAGCACTCATTGAAGACATGTCTTCACATCAAGTGCTGTGCTGCGTGCTGTGACATTATCACACCAGGCCGCTTGACTTTACCAGGGCCACTCCAGGTGAATTGATGATAGGCCACCCATTCAGAACTGGGTACTAGGCAGACCCAAGGCTGTGAATCAAAAACAATGAGAGCATGACCAAACACACTCAGAAGAAGCAGGATTCAAAGAAAGAACTGGACTTATGTGAGGAACAAGACTTAAAGACTTAAAGATAGGGGAAGAAGTAATGGTTAGACAAAAACGAACAATAAAATCTGATTCTCGTTATGCAACTACCCCTATCAGAGTAATTGAACAAAAAGGAACTACGGTAAAACCAACATCAGGGTGAAAATAAATTACCAGGAAGGTCTCACGCTTCATACAATTCAATAAGTGGGATCCATCCCAATGAGCACAGGCGCTTCTATGTGGTTTCATTGTGTAGATATGGTTGCAGCCAAATCCATCGCATTTATTTCTTCTTCTTTTGACCATTTACCAGGCGGAGTCCCCCTTCACCTCCTCCACCTTATTTATTACTCATACCCAAACCCACATATAATTGCACCAAATGCAGCCCAAAAAATATGATTGATGTGGCTGTAACCAAATCTACAGTGATGGAACCTCCCATTACCAACACAGACAACATATGTCCAAACCATGCAATTGGAGGGGGAGCAAAGCAGGAGTTCTGATCTAGACACTAAAACTGAAGGAGGAAGATTGTGGCAGATCAAACAAAGACTTCATAGCTTGGTGGAGGCACATGAGAACATCTATTGTGATACGTTGCAGGGGGATCGGTAGTGCCCCTTTAAGGTTTCATACACACCACCAAATGACATGCTTCCGAAGCCCCAAACAAAGGTGGAAGCGGAGGAGCAAACTAGTGTAAAGCAGTAGGCTGCTGAGGGCTGAAGCGAGTGGACATTCTCAGATGTAAACAATAAAGGAAAGAAGTTTAACTGCATGTGCCCGCATCTTCATTTACACTATAAACCCCTCAACAAAAGAAAAATAACTTAAACAAATAAAAACAATTAAAGTACATTCACACGAATAGTCCGAGACAGCTCTGTGAGCTCCTAATAACAGGTGAAAGGCCACTGACTCATCTCATCACCCCCAGCTCTATCCCTTCTTCCCCTCTCCCTCACGCAAGGTGCTCACAACCCTCACTAGGCTTTATGAAACTCAAAGTTGCCTTGTCCACTTTAAAAGAGGTGCTTCAGGATTTGTGGGTGAAAAAACATATGTCGTCTCTCTTGGACAAAATCCAGAAAAGGGGGCCCAGTTGCAGAAGAATCTTGCCAAGCGATCTGATAAGTTTCCGGTAAGCTTTTCCATAACTAAAATTTCCCATATCTTTATCCACCAGTATGAAGTGCAGTGTCCCTCTGCAGACTTCCAAAGGCGTGTGCGGTTTATACGTGCCGCCATCAGTAAATGCAATATCAGGTCTGCTTAATCACCCGTCAACGGGTAAGTATTATGCTCAGGGACATCCCCCAACAGCAAGGTCAGTGGGCACATAAGAAGTAGGCTACCTGTGATATCCTTTATCCTAGAGCAAATCTCCTGCCAGTAAGTTTGTATGATTGGGCAATGCCACCACATGCGTGCAAGGTCTCCCAACTGTCCACACCCATGCCAACAACGCTCCGAATAGTCAGGGTGGATTGAAACCTTTGAGGGGTCATGTACCAACGATAACATAGTTTAATGGTTTCTTCTTTGATAAGAGAGCAACAGGAGCTCTTATGAGCTTGAGACCACATTGTTTGCCAGGATCCCTCTGAGATTTCGATCCCCAGTTGCCTCTCCCAACGTATAATATAAGGAAATGTATCTTCCAGAGAAGCATTTTAAAGTAATCGATAGCAGGTGGATAGTTTATGTGTTTTGTAGTCTTCCAGCACCCTGAGTTTGATTCCTTTGGGCAGGCAGAATCCAGTTTAAATAACCTGGTTGTTTGACACCCATTGACGGAGTTGCACATATCTAAATCCCCGATAATGGAAACTCCTTCAAGAATTACTTGTTCACAGGCCTCTCGATCTTGTAGGAGGCCTTGAATCGCCTGCAGTGCCATTTTTATCTCATTCAGTTGACAGTATGGACTTCGAGCTCTAACTTTATATTGCCATTAATGTAACACAAGAACTCAAAAACATATTAAAGGCAGAGATTGCTGGAGCTGATAATTTGACCTTGTCCTCTAGGGCCTGCAGGGTATAATGTAAATCCTGTTGGGACGCCAGGATGCATGAAGAGGCTGAATAGGCTGAATCACCATCAATAAAGAGTTTATGTTTCACGATATAAGAAGGCAATTCATCAAGATCTATATAATCTTGCTGCAAGGCTTTAGAAATTCTATTTTCTGTGGCGAAAGTGGGTGGAGAATTATTTTGGACTCCATCCTCGTCTGCTGATAGATCAACATCAAGTAGACTGCCATCACTGATACAATTGGATTGCCCCCGCAGGAGTGTCTGGCTTTTGCTGTTTGGGCGCGTTTCCGTACTCGTGCCTGTTAGGAAAGATTTCCACTTACGTGTAATTTTCCTTCCAGTTTTGAACCCCACAACTTTTTGCTTTTGTCTGATAATACTAGCCTGACTTTCACCAGTGGAGACTAGCCTTCACCTGTACACTGCTGGGCTTTAGCTCATCTCGTTAAGGGGAGACTGACATGCCCTTTGGACTGTCAGTACTGGGAGACTTTGTTTCCCTTTGTCTTTCACTTTGTTGCCATTTAGTGGTAACTTTTTTATCAGTGCACAATGTACCTTCCAGTACAGTGCGCTGAGGTCTCTTTTTTATTTTTAAGGCCCTAGACACCCTTGAAGGATTTTTGGTGAATCTACAAGTGTGCCCAGGACAGAACTGGTGGCAGCAGTTACTTTTTAAAGTATGTTGACTCTGTTCAATGGTCCAAACCGCATTTACCGCATTTGGCCCTGGGCGATGGCCAGTGCCTAAAATGGCCATGCCACAAAGTCCTTTGATCTGTCCTTTTGTGGTTTGTCCCGCAGCCTACCCCATGTCGAGCCGACCCGGGAAATTCCTTATTTGGTCATGCAGGCTCCCGTGCAAACCGAGGCTTTCGCGGTCTTCTGCATGCCCTGTGTGCGTGCGCCCAGGATGTGGGTTGTACCTGTCTAGTTCCCATACACATCCTGGGTGACAGGATGTCTGGTATGCTGGGATGACTGTGACCACCGTGGTCCATGATTGGTCCACATCTGGGATGGTTGAATGTGAGATCTCCCATTGGTTGCTGTTCGTTTTGGCGCGAAGCAAACTTTGGATTAGAGAAGGCACTCTACACCCATTCCAGGTCGATCTTCTGAGTTCTCACCAAAATTAGTAAAGGAGCCAAGTATCCTGAACTGAAGGAACAGATCCGTGGAACCGCTGGAGATCCTCTGGAAGGTTTGGCACCCTGACACCGCTGTTTTCCCATCGGAAACCCTGTTTTTCATCGATCACAGAAGGCCTGCAAGGGTGCTTCGATCCGTTGGAGTAGTGGGACCAACTACTCTCGGCACCTCCTGCTTAAGCTGCAAACAAGCCCCTTCAGAAGTGTTCCTGGACTGCCCAGTGAACTGACCAGCTTGTGCGGGACCTTTGCACTGGAAACACTGCCGTCTCGAGTCTTGACCTGACCTGAGACTTTGGGAACCGTAAACCCATGGTAAAAGGCACTCTTGACTTTTGTACACCTAGCAATCCTAGGTCTGGAGCCATGAGAGTCTGCCCGATCCCGAGCCTGCGTGGTACCCATGTCGCCCTGCTGTGGTGACAAGCTTTGTGGGTGCCTTGCTGCTGTGCACTCTTGTGCCCTAAGACGAGCTGCAGTGTAACTGGCCCGATCCCTTCCCCAGAAGTAGAGAAAAGGCCACTGTCCCGGAGCGCCGTGGAACTGCGGGACTCGAACCTGCGAGCGAAGTGGACTAGACTGGTGAAGTTTGGTCTGTATTGCGTCGAGGGTGTGTGAGTACTTGAAACACATACTGGTGGCCCCTAGGCACACCCATAGACTTTTAGGCACAAGTGTTCCCCAAGGGGAGTAGGCGTGGCTAACTGGCCATGGAGTAGGTCTTGTCTGAGGAGCTTCTCCTAGAGATTCGACATTGATCTGGCGATCGCACGCAGACAAACAATCCACGGCACTCACAAATGGAGGCAAGGATGGCGGAATGTGAGCTCTGCACTGGCTAGAAATTACACAGCAATTTGAGCGATCAAACAAGGAATAATAAGCTTTTCGGATGGTGGCCGTGCTCTGCTGTTGGGACACAAAATGGCGGCTAACAAAGGACTTGTGCCCAGCAGAGAGGAAGCTCCCATTTTGACCTTCGCGGCAGGCTGCGGAGGCTGGCAAGGCAGACCGGAACGTTCGGAGGCGGCGGCTGCTCTTTGAGCTGTGCTCCCGCTGCAGTGCACATTGTAATATTGCGAGCAAGGGCGTTCGGCGCCGCCGACAAGACGCTCGCGGAGCGAGGGTGCCCGAGACCGGCATCTGGAGGGACCGGAGTGCTCGGAGCGATAGTGGTTGGGAGGTGTCCTGGCTGATCGGCGCTGCGCAGGGTACTGGCGAACCCAGTGCTGTCTGCGTGAGGCGCCTCAGCTGTGGACACAAACAGCTGACAAGCGGGAGCCGGAAATACAGATACATTGTTGCAAATGAAACAAAGGATCCGTGCTGTGCGAAGGAGCCGGCGCGGACCGACCATTGATGATTGCCTGAACTCTGCGAACTGGAAAGAATGAAAGCTACACTGCAGCCAGCATGGAGAAAGGAAACCGTAGCCCTTATGAACAAAGGGCAATAAAAACAGGGGAGCGCGGTGCGTGGCATATCTAAGCTGCATGTTAATAATGGAGAGGCCAGGCACATTATAAGCCCTGTGTTTCTGACAGCGCAACACTGCCCCGGAGTGACTAACTAACAGGAAGGGAGTGCCCTGGTGATTCCCCTAGATACAGAAGCACGAGCAGAGGCGCTGGCCCGGGGCAAAGTGAGGCGCATGCACTGAAGGGGGTCACGCAAGACCACTGCGCTGCACTGCACGCATAAAACAGCACCCGGAAAACTGCACCTGGCCCATCTAGAGCAGCAAAAGGACGGTGGCATGTATTGAATTAGGGAGCCTGCTTGGTGGGACACGGACATTGCTGATAAACCCACGACGTGGCGGATGGTAAACTCTATGACCCAGTGGATGAAAGCCTAAGCCACTGGTTGCCACTGTGGTGAAACTAATAGAAGTAAGCTGTGCCCCAACACTGAGGATATCAGATACATGGGAGGACGCAACCCATTGGAGACATAACTTCACTCACGGTGCTGCCTGACTGGGAGTGGCGCACGGGTGGCACAGCAGGTCCACGAAGCAGAATTGCCACGCCAAGGACCAAGTGACCTTAGGCAGATAACTAAGATCGTGGGATGACGGGGAGAGGAGCCAAAAGCAAAAGCAAACAACCCACGATGGAGGTGTTTGCCAGGTCGCAGCATTCTCCGGCGGCGTCGACACAGAGGGGAGCGACCGCACCCGTGGAAAGCACATCAGCGACTGAAAACCACCAGATATTGACAGCTATAACGGAGCTGCAGGACTCTTGGGGAATGGCAATGGCGGACCTGCGAACCACCTTGGAGGCTAAAATAGACGCTGTGGGCATAGACGTCACCCTGCTGCGACAAGATGTCAGGGCTTTGGTAGATAGAACAAGTAGCCTGGAGAGTGCAGTGAAAACCAACATAGAGACTAGCACCACTAATGCAAAGGAGGTCCACATATTAAAGCAGCAGGTGGCTAACCTGGAGAACCGTGCGGAGGAAGCTGAAGGGAGGGCGAAAAGGAATAACATCCGTGTGGTCGGCCTGCCGGAGGGAGAAGAAGGCCAGGACCCTACGGATTATGTGGAGAACATGATCCTTCAAGAAATAGGGGCTGATAAACTCTCGCAGGGATTCAGAGAGCACATAGAGCCCACATGAGGAAGCCGAGGCCTGGGGCCCCTCCCCGCGCTATAATTGCGAAGATATTGAACTATAAAGATCGCAAGAAGATCTTGGAGTACTTCCGTAAAGGGCGAACGAATGAAAGAGCTTCATCCACCATCACGGCGTATCCTGATTATACAATGTTGGTCCAGAGGCAACGGGATAGCTACGTAGCTGTTAAGAGGAGGCTACGCACAGCAGGGATCAAATACATGCTTCTGTATCCCACGAAACTGGAAGTGTTGCATGAAAGCAGAATGTTCTTTTTTGACACCCCAGAGGAAGCAGAAACATGGCTGGACCTACAGGGCTGCCCGGAACGAGATGCGGACCAGGCCCAGGAGCAACACGATAAGTGATGGGGGGGTTATGTATATTGAAGTGACACAGAGCGGGGCACCCCGGCAGAGACTAAGATAGAAATAATGATGGTGGGGTGTGGACGGACAATGCTGATATTGAGCTGTGATATCCTTGGGTTTGTTGAACTTAATGGACTGGAATATAGAATGCCGACTACATAAGTAAATTGAGTAGCAATGCGTGGTCGAATTGAAGTGGATTGGAGCGGCAGGACGAAGACACCCTGCCCCCCCGAATAGCAGTAGTAGTAGTAGGAGAGCCATTAGGGCGAGCTCACCCTGCTGAGCTGCGAGTACAGGCTATTGCCAGAAAGAGCTAGATGCGGGGGTCCCTGAGATCCAGGGATGGAGCTGGGCAACAGTTGGGGGGGGTGGGGAGGTGGGTGGGAGGAAGGTTGGGGAGTTTGATGTGTTTTTAGTTAAGGGGAGTTTAAATTGGGAAACGAGCCTATACAGTCTGAGATGGAACCTGGGGCCGGCCTGCACTGATGGGGGGTGGAGGGGAACTCTAACAAGCCATGGGGGACCTTAAGGTAGTTACCTGGAATGTTAGGGGCCTTAACAGCTATTTAAAGTTAGTAACCCTTATGTTTATAACTGCTAACTCTGTATATTGCTAAATGTACATTCATGTAAATACTGCAACCGCTAATTGTACATTCATGTAACATTGTAACATTGTAAGTCTCGCATATACTTGCTGCTGCGCCCGGTAACCTAAGGGTCTGGAGCGCATTATAAATAAATAAAACAAACAAACAAACAATAAAGAGGAACAAGGTCATGTTGTACCTGCGTAGGCAAAAGATAGACATTGCTCTGCTGCAGGAGACCCACCTAACACGGGATAAGATGGAGACGATTGCTAAGAAATGGAAGGGGGTGATGGTGGGCTTGTCATACTCTGCCTATGCCAGGAGAGTGCTTATATGGGTGGCGCCGCATGTCCCTTTTCAGGGGTTGCAGGAGATAGTTGAGAAGGATGGGAGGATGGTCATACTGAGGGGATTAGTGGAAAATAGGGAGATAAGCATTGTAAACACGTATGCCCCGAATCAGAATACAGCGGCGTACTTTAGAATGTTATGTACTGATCTTAGCAGGTGCATGGGGAGCGCAGTGATCTGGGAGGGGACTTCAACTGTGTACTAAACCCTAGGGTAGATAGATCAGACGGGAAAATGGACAGACCCGCCCCAGCTGCGAAAGTGTTGCAGACTTTGCTTGATGACTTTGGTTTGGGAGATGTGTGGAGGATGAGACACCCTCAGGAAAGACAATACTCGCATTATTCCGCCCCGCAGCAGTTACATACGAGGCTGGACTATGTTTTTGCTACACCAAAGGTAATAACAGAAGTTACACAAGTAGAATATAAAGCAAGAGTCCTGTCGGACCACTCGCCCTTGATCCTCGGATGGCAATACTGCCCCCCGAGAGCAAGGATCCCACGTGGCGCCTCCGAGCGGAAACATTGAGAGACCCCTTTTTTAGGGAGGATATGAGGGAGGAGATTATAGCCTATTTTGAGATGAATACCGGCAGTGTGGACATGGCGGGCACACTGTGGGAAGCTTTTAAGGTTGTGATGCGGGGGGAGGCCATAGCAAAATGGAAGGGTCTGCAAAAGGGATCCTGGCTGACCTACGGGAGACAGAAGGGGAACTGGAAAAGGCAATGAGAGGAGGAAATACCACTGAGGAAGAAATGGAACAGATACTAGGGCTGCAGCAGAAATGTGCGGTACATTGGGAAAGACTATGCAACCTAAACTACAAGAAATATATAGAGAGATAGCACGCGGGAGGGGATAAACCAGGAAGACTTTTGGCGTGGTTATATAAGAGCAAAACCCCTAGACCCACGATTAGAACAATAACAAGGCAAGACGGTAGTGTAGCTGACACTCAAGAGGGAGTGAATCAGGAGTTTGCAAACTATTATAGGCAACTATATGGAGATGATGGGGAGAGTAGTCGCAAGACGATATTGGAAACATTGGAGGATATAGGACTGCCAAAGATAAGCGCGGAGGAAAGAGAGGAGTTGGATACACCGATTACACTGGAGGAGCTGGAAGAGGTGGTGAGACAGTTGCCCACTAGTAAGACCCCTGGAGCTGATGGACTCCCAAGTGAATTTTATAAAGTCTATAAAGAAGAGGTGCTTCCCCCATTGCTAGAAATGCCGAACGAAGCATTCGAGCTAGGAAGATTGCCAGAGTTACTTAGAGAAGCGATTATAATACTGCTTCCCAAACCTAACAAGCCAGGGCATAGCTGCGGTTCCTATAGACCCTTGTCGATGTTGAACCAAGACAGCAAGATATTGACGGCTGTTTTGGCAAATAGACTGAAACGGGTTATTGTTAAATTGATACACCCTGATCAGACCGGTTATATCCCGAATAGGAATATATCCCATAATCACAGGCGACTCCAACCGGTCATTGAGTTCGGGGCGAGAATGAGGGTGAAATGGCAATTGTATCTTTGGACGCGATAAAAGCCTTCGATTCGGTCAGGTGGCCATGGCTGTTGGCATCTCTGGCGGGCTATGGGATGGGGCCTGGATATATACGTTGGGCGAACATGCTATACAGTGAACCGCTGGCTAGAGTTAAAACTGGAGCAGTGATATCGGAAAGATGGCAGCTTCAGAGAGGCACTAGACAAGGATGTCCGTGGTCTTCAATGCTCTACATATTGGCTCTCGAACCCCTAGCAATATACTTGAGACAACAATATGACATCATAGGCATCAAGGTGGGAGGGCAACGGCATCTGATCTCCTTATATGCGGATGATATGCTGCTGTACTTGCGGCACCCGGAAGAAAATCTCCAGTATATTTTAGAAGTAATGGAGGGATATGTGGGGTTGTCTGGTATAGCGGTGAACCCCCAGAGGTCTAGCATGTTTCCACTGGGAGGATATAAAGGGATCCTAAAGGAACAGTTACCGGTGTTACAAGTACCATGGGCGATTAGCACATTTCGTTACTTAGGAGTAGATGTATACCACACAGCAAAAGAGGAGCATAGGCACAACACGGAGGTAGTCATTAAAAAAACTGAAAAATGCATGAGATTCTGGGAGAAGTTGTCCTTGGCAATGCTAAAGATGGTGGTCCTACCTAGGCTCCTGCACTTTTTTGGGAATATACCACATTTGATACCCAAGAAGTTTTTCATTAAACTGAACAGTATGTGTAGGGATTTCCTGTGGCATGGCATGCGAAACAGAGTAGCACTATGGAAGCTACAGAATTTTTGTGAGAAAGGGGGGATAAAACTGCCTAATTATGAGGTCTATTAACCGGTTGGATTGGCAACAACGGATGACATCTGGCGAGAGAACTCCATCGTAGATTTTGAGGTGTTGGGTGAGGAAATTGGGTTACACACAGGCCAGTATATTACGTATCATAGACTGGTGCAGAGAATTAAGAGAACATGGCCCGAAAATGTATTGGATGAAGAACCAGATGCCACCATAGATATAATATACGATATAACGGAGGGAGGACATGAGATATACAGAATCTATGAGATGATGATGTCTAAGGTTGGGAAGGAAGTAACACAATTGAGACAAGACTGGGAAGCGGAAGTAGGATCCCCGATGGAAGATGTGATGTGGGAACGAGTTCAGGGGTATCATAAGAAGGTGTCGAGGAATGCGAGATTAAAGCAGATACAACTATATATTACACATAGGGCGTATATGACACCCCAGAGGATATCTAGGTTTGCAAATGCAGGACGGCAAGCATGCCCTAAATGTGATGAGGAGAAGACGGGTATGGTGCACATGTTTTGGTCATGCCCGGTTATTGAGCGCTTCTGGAGCGAAGTGGCACAAAAACTAGCAGAGAAGGGGGTTAAGATTGTGGTGGATACAGTATGGGCCTGTTTGTTGGGGGGGTTCCCTAGATTGCAGAAACTGAAGCATGTGAGTAAACTGAAAGACCTAGCATATGTGCTTGTAAAGAGGAGAATTGCTATGGGGTGGAAGACATGCCACAGACCAAGAGTGGAGGTGTGGTGGAAAGACTTGCAGAAATGGGCAGAGGCAGAAACCACGGTATGGCAAGAAGCGAACAGCGCAGGGCAGGAGGAGGAGACAGAGTCCCTGATGGCTTGGAAATTATTAATAGCGGAGTTGTTTGGGTCAATACAAGACCCGGCAGAACCCATGGAAGGGGAGACCCTACCACAAGATGCAGGAACGGAAGTTGGGTAGCAATAGGCTCGGAATGGGGGGTGGGATAAGGGTAGCAGTGTTCAGAATTACGTAATGTACAATTGGATTGTTGGTAAATGCACTGCATGTTTGGTTTGTATTGTTTGTTTGGAAAAACTAATAAAAATTGTTTTTAAAAAAAAAGTGTTCCCCGAGGGCCACTCACCTTAGTTATGGCGCTACCATCCTATTGCCGATTCCTGGAAATCGCTCTGCCCTCTTGTGGAGACCCTGCTTGAATAGTGGAACTCTATTCTTCATCACCTCACACACTTCCTGAGACACTATAGCCCCTTGAAGAAGGTCTGTTTTGTACTTTAACGCATGATCGAGCGCTGCCGCGCTAAACGTACTTTTGAGCACAAGGTTCCACATTTCGTAGGCATTGGACTGCCTACTAGTTAGGGTTGTTATTCCTGAAGAATTGACTAAAGTATATTTGGACTGTCTGAACCTCTTCTGTTACAGGTTGCAGATCCATACTTGTTTAATAATGCTTTAGTTCAACGGTTAATGTATATATGTTCCCTAGTATAAGGTTGTGTTAGAATTGTTAATATTGCTGAGTTTTCATCTTGCGTTTGATTTAAAAGGCCTTTAATAAATGTATATGTATTTTTGATATCTACACTTGACTAAGAGTAATTTGTGGTGTTGTTTACTGTGTGTGCTCCTTGTGGGCCTTCAATCACTCTCACCCCTCCTGCGACCTAGTCTTGACCGCCGCCAATGCTACCTTGATTGGTCTGGCTTGTCCAGAAGGTTACACTGTTCCAGGAAACTAGGCTGCCAAGGAGTAGAAATCTTACATTTGTTTTGCCGCTGTCCTTGACTTTTTAGTTTTCATGGGAGCCGTTTTTCCTCAATCGATTAATGAAAAGGCTGTATAAACAGCACCTTGAGGAGTGTCACCAGACAAAAGCACAGGACTACTAGAAACCCCCGGAGACAGAGTTGCATTTTTACCACCTGGTTGAATACAGCCGATCCCACCTCATCGGCAAATACTTAATTTATGACTTTGTTTACTCTCTGATACTGCAATACTGCGAGTACACCCATTGGGGAGTTAATACAGCCGATAGTATTAACTAAAATAGGCAAGTCAGGGCAGCGATTCCCCTCATCAGAGGAAGCTACATTTCAATGAGCTTCACAGGAGGAAAACTGCGACCAACAGCATTATGCGGCCAATGCTCAAGGTCAGTGTCGGGAAGTCCAATGTTAAACATACAATTGTTCACCACTGACTTGCTCCACAGCTCGTACATGATAAAAAAGCTAAAAAGACCGCCATACCCCAAACGCATTGTATTGTATTGTATTAGAATTTAATAAACGCCATAAAGGCATCAAGGCGCTGAGTGAGCGAGAGGCAGAGGACATTCGGGGATATAGAATAGAAGCGTTTTAGATGTTTACGAAAAGAAATACATTGGGGAATGTTACTGATTTCAACAGGAAGGGCATTCCATAAGGTAGGACTAAGCATAGAAAAAGATCGCCCTCTGGCACGATTTTCGGCGGAATCAAGGGACACCGAGAAGAGACAGTTTAGAAGAACGAAGGACTCTGTTGGGCCTATATGGTAACAGTTTCGTTTGTAAGAACTCTTCTCCAATGTTGTGAATGGCTCGGTGAACAAGACAAAGGGCCTTAAACTTGATAAACTTTTCACTGGGAGCCATTGAAGTTTGTGAAGAAGCTAATCACAATAAGCCCGTCTGGGGGCATTCAGAGCAAGGTGGGCGTCCGAGTTCAGAAGTATCTGCAACAATTTTGTGCGTATCCTCGCTTCAGTGAAGTGTGGAAAGGTACGCTTGCACTATTTACTGTGCTTCATTCCATATCTAGTGTAGGACACTTTAGAAAGAGACAACAATGTTTCTTAGATGACCTCCTGAAAATCAGATGACATTGGCAGGAAGAGGAAGGCCAAGTTTAGCAAGGAGGCTTTGGATTTGCTTGTATCAGAGGTAATTCCCCAGTAACAAGTCATAATATACTTTTTGGGGCAAGTGACATCAGATAACTAAACATGAAAAATACATTCAGTGTGTGTGAGAAGGTGATGCAGAAGAACAATGTCAGGTACCAAGCATTCCCTTGCTTATGTTAAGAAAAAGGGTTTAGAACATGTGGAAGAATCTACAAAATAAGTACATCTCTCATAAGAAAAATTCAAATGGCACTGGGGAAGGCCCCCACCTGGAGAAGGATAATTTAAACCCAGATGAGTGAAAGCTTCTACTTTCCCAGTGCTGCAAACAGATACTTTAAGCAAACAACTGGAGAGAAGGAAGGAGGCTAGAAGAGAGAAAGTAAGAGCAGTAGGGCTGAAAACTATGAGGGGAGATAAAGATGGCCTGGTCATTTGAGGTGTCGAAGAGGAAGTAGAATATGGTAAAAGAGTAAGGAGGAGAGGGGTAACTAGGCCAGGAGAGAGAGGAAGCCACCAGAGCCACCCTTATGACCAGAGCTGACAGAGAATATGTCATTCTGCCATCAGCACCCTTGGATCTCCAACACAACATACTTAGCCCCTCCAAGATCTGGTACAGCCTTACCCACGACTGGAATCATGCTGCACAACTAGTCAAATGAACCACCAAAAAGAATCACGTTCTGACCAAGCAACAACCTATCGATCATTTAACCAAGCCAAAAAAGACTTGCAGGGAACACTTGGAACCCCAAAGACTATGAGTGACTTTAATGCACCTGCCAATATTGTGGATGTGGAGAACACAAAACAAATTCATCAACTATAATAATGAGTGTGTAATTTAAAGAGTGTGTATGCAGTCACACAATTGTGTGCCCAGTAACACAAGTGTTTGCACATTAGCAGAGGTGTCTGTTGATAATACACTTTGAGGATTACTAACTGAAAAGTATAGCCAAAGTAGCATTATCAAAAAGATAATGGCCCTCATTACGACCCTGGCGGAAATCGAAAAACGATGGCGGAAATGCAATACCGCCATCGAATAGCGCTCGGTGCGACTATGACCCGTCACCGCAAAGTACGATGCCATTAGCGACACCGTAGTGAACGCCAACGCTAACTGCACCAAGTACGCGCGCGCCATGCCAAACCGTAAATACCACCATGGCGCAAGGGTACGCGAATTCCGACCCTAGCGGACATGTACCTAACGCCATCAAGCACGGCGGAAAGTACCATTCCGCCATGGTGAGAAGTACGGCATCGCGAATCAACCGTAAACGGCCCCACTGAGTGCCTGTACACCGCTCCCTGGCCACATAGTACAACTCCCCGTAGGTGCAATGAAGTCACAATGCAACCAGTGAAATGTACAAGTCACCCATGCATGCCAACGAACAAAAGAATCTCAAGAGGGGCCAATGGGAGCTGCAGGGCACAGATCGCACGAATACTGAAGCCATTCCAATGGACATGACCACAGTCCCCCACCAAGAAACGCACGCAAACACAGGCACCTGTGACCAGCAATATTCCGAAAATCACATCATTCCACCAGTCCACCTGGCTGACCGGCATCTGTTACACAAAACCTAATCCCCCGCCCCTGAGCATGACATCATTCAAACAGTCATATTGGCAGCCCTCATCCCTGACCTCACTGGGCTTCGTAGGCAAACGCGCCCAGCACAGTACCACGCAACTATACTCCGAAGCTGGAACCCAATGCAGATCTCCTCACAATACATCGCTCCCCAAATAGGAATATGCCACATCACTTGCAAAGAAGAACGCTACACGGCCCATATCAGAATAGAAATTTAATGCACAACAAATTCACCAAGCCCATACAGCCATTAGGCCATGAACTCCAAAACACATTTCACCATTGTGGGCTGCATCCGCAAGAAATGACCAGCTACTTCTTGTGTGACGCCCTGTTCCTTCATGGTACACAGGGCCACATTCTCGTACGAAAAGGCAACATGGAAGCGCACAGAACCGCAGGGCCGTCCCAATGGGGAGGCACTAGTCCAGCTGAAAGGCCGAAATGTTGCTCCGAGCCACTAGCACTGCGTAAGGGCATGTGGCCCATTGGCGATCGTCCCATAAGATCGTAATGCTGCTCCACTGATTAACACGAAGCAGCAGGTGTCGGGAGTAAAAGCCATCTGCAGGAGTGGCATACAGATGGCAGTGGCAAAAGGGGAGGAGATACCTGTCAACCAAAAGAAAAGAAAAAGAACAGAATGGCCATCAGAACTACATTCGAACAACTCACTTCAATGATCACACTAAATCCACAGCCATATGCATGCTAGCCCACTCCAAAGGATCATCACCACCCCAAAACCACCTGCGACTCATAACCATCTATATCGAGGTGTAAACACCATCACAAACGAGTGTACCTGTGCATGCGTCTGTGAAAACAGAATCCATCTGATGGGAATGTTAACGTGCATAGACACAAGTGTCTGAAGGCGCGTCGAGACAGGGAGGGCTCAACAAGGCCAGATAGACGATGGTCCCACTATGGCAGCCCTGCATCACATAGCGCAGGGGAGGCGGACAGATTCCAAGAAGCCCTGTACATGGCAAACTCTGTATCAAATCATCTGCCCATGCATCCATTCATCATTCCCTCATCCCGGTATAAAAACGCCTGAATATTTACTCACATAACATTAGAAATATCCATTGAGTCTGTGCGTTATGCAGCCTGCAAAATCCACAGTGCCCCAGCCCGTAATTCCAGTGTTGTGAAGTAACATGTATTTGGGAACGTCCGGCCTCATCGCCCACGTCGCTATTGCGCATCCCAAACTATTCATATCAATCATTGCATCCTCGCCATGGCCCCTGTCTCAAGGACATTGAACAATAGAACGTTATATTTGCAGTCAGACCTGTGGGCATCTCCTCGCCGCTAGCTGAAAACCGAAAGCGCCGCCCTTCGAATTCCTCATTTGCAACATCACGTCGAAAAGGCATCTGTGGCCACTTGAAATCACAAATTAATCCATCTAGTGCGGCTGTGTGTGAAAATGGCAACTGCCTTCACCCACAAATGGGACGCCCCGCCCGTCGGTGCAACTCGGTACAGTGATGCATGAGGGCCCACCGTTACTCGAGTACTACGTTCCACTGACCCTTCACAAGTCTGTTCGCGACTGCAAAGATTGTATGTGAAACAATGGGACCATAGCCGAATGAACATATCAACCAATGTTACACGGCCATCGGGTACAAATACATGATTGCAATAGCAAGATGCCATTCCTCGAATTGCAGCGTTGTGTGCGGGACGTGCTCGGCCAAAGGGGAGAGCAGCTTGCACAGGTGGAATGAATCACCACAGGTGGAGGCCATACAGCCTGAAAACACATAAATTGCACACCCACTCCTCCCACAACCACACCCACTCCGAAATGCTACCGGCAGGACTCGCGATGTTGGCCCTGGGGGACCTGATAGCACTGCAAGTACTCCAACTCCAAGAAGAAGACGAACACCAACTACAACCGGCCGCACGGAGGAGACGCAGGAGGAGGAGGAGGCCAAGGCAGGGCCAGCAAGGGCCGCCAGCACAGCCACTACCACCACGCAGGCAGCCCGCAATCCCACGCCACCGAGCACATCCGTTCAACCTCACTGATGAGCAGATCCACACCCTCTACCGTTTGGACCGGGACACCATAGCCGCCATTGTGGACATGACACAGGCTGACCTTGTCAGCATGATAGATAGCCCAACCGCCATCCCACCCCTACTGAAGGTGGTGTCTGTACTCCACTTCCTGGCCACAGGCACCTACCAGCACACAGTTGGACAGTTGCATGGCATTTCTCAGCCACTGTTCTCACGGACACTATTGCAAGTGCTCGATGCCCTCCTGCAGCACGCAGACGACTACATCTCTCTACCACGCTCGGAGCAGGAAATTACCAACACAAAAGTGGGATTCCATGCACTTGCCGGCATACCGGGTTGCCTTGGTGCCATCGACTGCACCCATGTGGAATTGGTCGTCCCACATGCCATGGAGGCCCAGTACCGCAACCGAAAACAATTTCATTCCCTGAATGTACAAATGGTGTGTGACTCCAACAGGATCATTACACATTGTTGTGCCCGATTCCCTGGATCAACCCATGATTCTATGGTCTTGAGGAACTCTACCATACCACGCTACATGGAGCGACACGCAGGGAACAGATCCTGGCTACTCGGTGAGTCTCATTTCATGCATGACGATGTGGGGTATGTGATTCGACAATGACCTGGCAGGAAGGGGGGGGTGTGCGTACGTAGCAATGGCATTCCACATCATACGTTTATCGTCCACATACAGGTGATGCTGGATATCCACTGAAGAGATGGCTCCTCACACCAGTCCGGAACCCACGGGACCAGCATGAGGAGGACTACAACCATGCCCACTCACGTACCCGTGTAGTCATTAAACAGGCATTCGGCCTACTGAAGACTCGTTTCCGCTGCCTCAGCAGGTCTGGCGGGGCACTCCTGTACCGCCATGAGAAGGTTGCAAAGATGGTCATGGCATGTGTCATGCTACACAACATGTGCGTACGTAGAAATGTGCCCATGCCCCCTGACGCAGAACTGCAAGCACCTGAAGATGGTCATGATGAGGGTGGGGATGTGGCAGCACCTCAAGGAGTCTGCGAGGCACAGGAGGGCCGTGACATTCGTCAGCATCTCATTGATGCATGCTTCTAGCACTCACGCCTGGTGGCTGATACATGGACACGGTACTCGTGGCACTGTGTGTGTCTGGTACATGCACAATATGGACTGTACGCCTATGATGGCCTAGTACACAAAGATCATTGTCCACACATCTCATTGGTTGATCGTGCATTGTTTATGGCATATGTGATATCATGTTGAACACCCTATCGACCGGCCACCCAAGTGAGCCCAACACACCCCCTCCACCCTCCTACCTCCCCCCCGAACACCAGTGTCCAAAGATGCTCATTGTCAGTGGGCAGTCGCTATTGCAAGCCCCCTCTGCGGGTATCAGGGGCACCCCTGCCTGTGGAGCGCAGGTTCCTCCCAGATCTACGTTGGGGGCTGCCCTGGACGGAACTTGCAACGGATGATGTCTCTGCCTGCTCACGTCCATGCATGTCCCTAAGGGTTTGTGAGAGCTCAGTGAGCACACGGCGCACTGCGGCAAGTTCGGCACATACGTCTTTGGACGTCGCATGCAGTTCCCCCCTCAGGCTCTCGGTGCTTCTCTCCATTTGGACTCTCAGGCTCTCGGTGCTACTCTCCATTTGTGCCCTTAGTGTCTCTGTACTTCTCTCCATTTCTGCCCTAAGTGTCTCAGTTGATGTTTCTATGTCTGCCTTAGTGCCCCCACATTCATCGGCATGGTCCTTGAGGAGCGTGGCCAGTTGCTGCTGTTGCACGATTAACTGGTCGAGGGACTGTTGCCTCTGCTGGGCCATGGCCATTTGCAGTGGTGTCACAGAGGGGCTGGTGACCTCATGTTGCCTTGCCACAGGGCTTGTGGGGGATGGCCAGTCGTCGTCTTGTGGGTGCCCCTGCGTGGTATCCTCATGTTGTACGGGATGGGACAGACAGGGGGATTGGGACAGGTCATGGATGGATCTGACTTCGACATCCCCGTCTTCTGTGTCGGAGCATGCTGCCATCAATGGGGTGTCACCTATGGTGCTGCTGCCACCAGAGGCAGTGCCTTCTGTGGCATCCATTGGGGGGACCTGTGGTGCTGCTGTTGTGGGCATGCTGGCTGCTGGGGTGCCTGTTGATGTTCCCTCCTCTGTGCTGCCACCTGATTTGTGCTGCTGCCGTGTCTTGATGCGTGCAGCTGAGGTGGAGGGTCTTTGGCCGTTGGTCTTGGCCCTCTTTGCAGGTGTGCTGGTAGGGGTGTCCTGATGCTCGTCGTTTGGATCGGACCCTGTGGTGGAGTAAAGGAGGGCGAGGGTTATTAATGGGTCTGTGGGAATTGGAATGGCATTGTATCACATGCATTGGGGTGGTACCTGAGGGTGATTTGGGTCGGGGCCTTGGAGGTGCTTTCATTTGTGTGTGGAGTGAGGGTGCAGTTGTTTGGCAGCCTGCAGTTAGGGTGTGCCTGCTGCACGTGTAGTGGGTGTTTTTGGGGTTTTTAATTATTTATGTATTTATTGTGAGTTTTAAAGTGCGCTATCAGGCCAATGTGTGTGGACGTTCTCCTGGACATGTGTTTCTGTTGCACTATGTGGACACATGGTACTTCACATGATTGGACATTGTGGATTTGGCTTTGTTTCATTTGGGCCACCTACCTGATTCTTCGGATGTCTGCACTCCTTTCTCCATCCCTCCGACTCCCTCTATGCTCTCCATTCCTATGGTGGAGGCACAGATTTCTTCCCAGGGGGTCAACTTGATGGGTGATTCCGATCCTCCCCCGGTGGCTGTGGCAATGTTGCGGTTGGCAGAAAGTATGCTACGGACGCGTATCCGCAGGTCGTCCCATCGCTTTCTGCATTGCTGTGGGTTGCGGGGTGCGGTCCCCACCGCACTTACCCGCTGTGCCACCAGAGCCCATATGGCCTTCTTGTTCGCAAGTGCCGTCCTGGTCATTTGCGTCGAGAAGACGACGGCAGCATTCTCCTGGAGGGTCTCTGTTAGCACGGTGAGTTCCTCACGGGAGAAGTGGACCTGCCGCTTGCGGTCGCACGCTTTCTTCGCTACTTTTCCCATTTTTCTTGGTTTCGCTAGGGTGGATGACGGGTTGGGGTGTGTCTCAGGGTAGTGTTTTTAGTGGTTGTGTGGATTTTGTGGTTTTATAGGTGTACGGCGGGATGTTTCCCGTTCCGGGCCCATGTTTTTACTTCCGTTTCCGTATATTTCCGGTCACCGTACTTTCCGGTTGGCGCTCACTGCGGTGTCCGCTAAGATGGGTGGCGGTATTGCACCTAGGGTGCCGTACGGCGGCGGTGTGGGCCGTTTTGGGGTCATTTCCGCCATCGCGGACTTTGCACTTCCGCCATGCCGTGGTGCTCGTGCCCGATGGGTCGGAATGGGCCGCACTTTGCTCCATCGTGCAATGGCGGAAACGCTATTTACGCTGTGGCGGTCCGGTCAGTCACTTTCCGCCAGGGTCGTAATGAGGGCCAATGATTTTTCATTTCTATAGTGCTCACGCCTCAGCGCTTTACAAAGAACATATTTACATACATGAATCATCCCAACCAAAGTTGGTACGATAAGGCAAAACCATTGAAGACATTAGCAGCAGACTGTCACAGCCATGTGTTACTAGGACAGCCGTGTCATTATACAAACAGAACTCGTATATCACACCATCCTGCGACTAGTATATCTGGATTGCAGCTGACGTGACTTCACATCAGAGCCAAGAGTTAGGCAAAATCAGATGTGCCTGCTTGTCAGTACAATACAATAGCAATTTTAAAAATTAAATGTAGAGGGAGGCGTGGCCAGCAGCGCCCAACATGACTGCCTAACCCAAACTGGCAGCTCAGACTATCCTGGGGAGTCCGCGGAGAGCAGTGGAGGGAGTTCTGAGTTGTGGCAGCAGCTCCAGGCCCATTTCTGTCTCCCGATTAGAACCAGGGTAGGGCTGAAGGGTGACTGACTTTGGCAGTGGGTGACATTAGCAGCATGGCCAGTAGGCCATTAGGGAGCACTGTTGAAGACGAACGAGGTGGTCGAAGCTGTGTAGCCTGGCAGGTGGCATCCCCCCTCAGTAAGGCGCTCCGGCCCATGTGTGCATTCTGTGACCCAAGGCAGGCCGAGGTACTATCATCGGAATGCGAAAAGACAGCGGCTCGGGTTGCACAGGTATACCGCTGCGTGCCGCTGGGATGGAGTAGGGAGATCAGCCCGCACGGCGTGTGTACTTTGGCAAGGTACCAGCAAAGGGCCACACCACACACGCTGAGGCAGAGCTGGGAGCAAACGATGAGGGTAGAAAGCCGCAAGCAGTCGGCACACTGTGTACTATGGGAAAGAGCACCGGCTGAAGGAGCAGACCTAGTAGCTTGCACACAGCAGCAGAATGTCCTCTCGCAGCATGCTGGGAGTGGCGCAGAGAGCTCATGGGTGGATGTCATGTGCAGAGACCGCTGGTAGCATGGGTCCTGCGTCTGGGTGAGTACCCCAGCATGACCGGCGCAGTAAGAGGAGCCGTGGGGGAGCAGCGTTAGCAAAGTGTGGCCAAGACTGCCAACATGAAGCTGGAACTATAGGAGTCTGAGAGCCTGCGAAACAGCGGAGGACAGTGAGTTTAAACTTAAACTTGCCCCGAGTGAAGAAGTGGCCCAGAGAGCCAGCGCGAGACTCAGTCGGGGGCCGATTGGGGAAGTCCTGGGCAGAAGAGCGCAGGAGGCTCTGACCGGACAGAATACTGGGCGTTTTGAGGTGGAGTGAAGGCCTGCCTGTACAGTAGTGGAGTCAAGAAGCAGGATGGTGCAGGACCTGTGACAGCTCAGAGGGTGAATCCCAGCACGAGGTTGGGGGTGAGCGGATGCCGCTGCATAAATCACTGCACCGAGGCCGGCCACTAAATACTTACTGGCCCGCAACTCTGCTTCAGGTCAGAGCGGAAGGGTAGCCACCAGCGGAACATGCGCTCTCACAGCAAATATGGAAGATGGAAAAGGCAGCGAAAGAGACCACACACGGCTCTCCAAAGCAGAGCTGCTGGAGTGCCTGAAGACGCTGACAAAGGATCTAAAATATGAACTGGTGCAGTTAGTCTGAGCACAGATGAAGAACAGCACTGAAAAAATCAAGAAATTGGTAGTAGATCTGACCAGCTGAGCTCGCGAGTGGAGGACACTGAGACTGCGGTACAATCTCTGCAGGAAGATGTGCTCCATATCATGGGGATGCTGCTGGCAACAAGCAAAATATGGCCCTCCTGATAACAACCATCAAAGATCTGTCTACCAGGCATCAGCGGGGAAAACCTCTTGATTCGAGGCGCAGCGGAGGGATCAGACCTAAGGAAATGGGTCCAGCAAGTCTTCCTGATAATAGCACTGAAGGCGGCGAAGGACGGCATGGATTTAGACTGGGTCCATAGGGTGGGCCCACTCAGACAAGCTGTGAGAGGTCAGCCAAGGGACATCATTATGAGGTTCCACTCCTATGGAACTAAACAAGAGATTTTGCGGTACTCCCGGAAAAAGGGCACAATCTCCTTCCAGGGGCAATCTCTTCTCATCTTCCAGGACATAGCGGCCCTCACACTGCACAAAAGGCAGGCCTTTGAGATATCACAGAGAAGCTGCAGAAAGAAGGGGTGCACCACAGATGAACCTTTCCCTTTGGGCTAGTCTTTGCATGGAACGGCTGTGAGACAATATGGAAACCCTAGAGGAAGCGGCGCAAATCTTCGGGCTTCAGAGCCAGAGTGAACAAGCGTACAGAGAGGCAATATGTGGTCAACGGTACCAGCCCGCAGAAGACCACATGGACCTGCAGGTGCCGAGATACAACCGGACAGTCCTGCAGGAGGCCTAAGAAGGGGTCTTCCTCTGATTAAATGCATGTGTTGTCTGCAAGTTGGCTCCCTGGGGTAGTCTGGGGAGTACAGAGTTCTTCTCAGGTATGGGGAGTGTTTTGGGGGAGAGGAGTAAGGAACCTTCTTTCCTTTGCCTCAAGCTAGAAGGGGGAAGGAGAGTTGGGACTATACAGGCACTGGGAGGGCTCAAAAGGGGGGAAGAGTTCACATCCTCAATGGTCTCCCTCAGAGTAATGGAGGGCTGGGGGAGAGATTTGGTTTAAGCACCTGTGGCTTCTGAGTACAAGAAGGCATTCCGGATCCTGACAGATAATGTAAGGGGTCTCAACGCCCCAGAGAAAAGGGGAAATTGCTGTGCAAACTGCAGCGGCTTCCGGCGGATTTGGCATGCCTCCAGGAGACACACCTCACAGATTAGGACACACATAGGCTCAGGTCAAAGAACCTGTACACAAGAAACACTTGTGTACAGGCGCGTTATAAATGACTTATCGAATCATTTCATATCATAACTATACCCACCAATTCTTTGCGGGGAGAAGAATAAGAGCAAGGGGATTCATTTTACCGTGGTTAAAACAAACGCAGAGACAGGAGGTGCCTCTACTTGGAGGTGTGGTTTAATGGGGCATCACTCTCGATAGCAGGATTAAATGCACCTAACGCTGGGCAGAATGACTACTGTAGTGCGGTTTTGAGGGACTTTGTTGAATTCGTGAATGGAGACATGATACTGGCTGGAGATTTGAACATGACTTTTGACCCCAATTGGGACGTGTCCAGAGGCTCGTATATGGGCATGACGCAGCCATTGGGGTACCTGCTAAGCCGACTGGAAAAGGTGGGGCTGGTGGACTCATGGAGACATCTCATCACGGGGGTGAGTTATTTTTCATTCTACTCGCACGTGCACAAGATTTATTCCCGACTAGACTATATATTGGTGGGAGGGAGGAGTCTCACAGGTCTCGAGTCAGCCTCCATGGTCACAATTACTCTGTCAGATCATGTGCCAGTGCATATCATGTGGGGCCTACGCTCAGGGGAACCTAAGTCCACCTACTGGAGGCTAAACCCGTACCTTCTGCATGATTTTGTCTGCCGCACCGAGATTGGGGAGGACATTGAGCACTATTTCAGGTAGAAAGCACAGGGGATGACACGCAAAGGGACCAGTTGCGATGGGTTCAAAGCATACATACATGGGGCAGTATTGTCGAAAGGGGTTCGACTCTGTAGAATTTGAAGGGCTGACCCAAAGCTTCAGCTCACACAAATGAACACACCATGACATAAACTTCCCACCAGCATGTGGAAATAGAGCCTTTCATTCCTGGGTAGGAGGAGGCTGTGAGTTTATCTCGCATATCTTTAGATCCTTCGACTCGTGCAAGGCCACATTTGGAGTGGGGGAGACAGATTGCTTTATATGCAGCCTAGGCACTAGGTACTCCAGAAGGACAACATATTGGGAGCTGTGAGATGGCTGATACAGTTTGCGAGGCTGATATTTGGCAGGGCGGCTCAGCAGGTCTAATTTCATAGCTGTAAAGCTGTTTAAACTCAACCCTGAATGAAGGCCTACCAACCTATGCAAAGGGGTGGTATAGGGATCTAGGAAGAGAGCTAGACGAAGAGCAGTGGTCAGGGATCTGAAGAGGTGTTTCGAAAGCAACTGTAAGCATACAATACGCTGAACAAAATTACAAGATGCAGGTGCGGTGGTACATCACCCCGGAGAGGGAAGCACATATGGGAGGCTGTGGTGGAGCAGGTACATACCTGCACATCCGGTGGAGCTGCCCCAAGTTACAGCCCTACTGGAGAGAACTAGGGCAAGCACCGAGACAGGTAACAGGATTAGCGATCGAGATGGTTCACAAGGTGTGTTTATTGGGGATGCTAATCCTGGACATGGGGTATAGTGGAGGGAGCTCACTGCAGACTCTTAGGCTGATGCTGACAGTTGCCAAAAATGCCATCGCTGCAGTATGGAAGTCGTCCCAGCATCCATCCTTAGAGGACTGGATGAGTGGAATGCAGAAACTTCTTATATGTGAGAAAGTGTATTATCCTTTACATAATAAGCTGCCTTGTTTCTTTAAGAAATAATATTAAGGATTTCTGAAATATGTCATGTCTATCAACAAGGACTTCACTTGCCCACTGAGACTTAGGGCTCTCGAACTTCTTCATTTATGGTAAAATGCAGCATATTCCTAAAGCAGTTGGAGGAGAAAGACTTTTGGGAGTGGGGAAGGCGGGAAGTTGTGGATGTGAATGGGGGAAGGTTGGCTAAGGGAAGGGGAAGGTTACTTTCTTGATGTTCTGTTTGCGAGGGTTGACAGTTGTTAAAGTTTTCATGATGTGCAGGGTTGTATATGTTTTCTTGTAATTTCTTTGGAGCAAATTCTTCGATGTGTGTTCAATTAGATTGCTGCTGATAAAGAGATTTGAATACAAAACAATTAAATGTAACAACAGCCAAACAACTTTGTGGGAAAGATGGATATCCCACATCAATGACAAAGGGTATGTATTAGCAATATTGGTGCCATACACATGCCTGCAATCAGTTTCTTTTTTGTTATAAAGAGACTCTTTTTATGCTTAACAGGTAGTATTTATTTTCTACTTCTTCTCGATAGCACTCTATTAACAACACCTATGTTTCATTTAGCAATTTTATTAGCATATTTTTTAAAAGGAAAAACAAATCAACACAGAAAGGGGAAAACAACTTTTGGCAAACCCAAAAAAAGATACACTAATTTCAAGTTCCATCAAGCTAGGAAATGTTTTTTTCCGAAACATATACTTTTAACTTTTTTCAACAAATTAGTTATTCCAGTGTAATCTAGAGGCAATTATTTTTTCAGAGCTGTCATACAAATGGACTCACTTCCCCATCTTGCCTTATAAGAAAGATACTTACCTTCTTCCTGAATAGATGCTTCTATTAGATTTTCAATTTGTTCTCGGCATTCTTCAGTTTCTAAAAAATGATGAAAACATGTTAATGAGTGTTCTCACTGATACTTCTATTTAAAAAGGAGACAAGTAAGCTATGTTTTATTAATTGTATTCCTTTGCACCATTGACATGCTAGCGCCATGACGTGTAATCCTCATGCAGTACAAAAATTGGTTAAAGCAACACAATATTGCAATGTACCTAACCGGCAGTAAACATGGGTGATTAAGCATTCTTTCCAAAAATTGTAAAGATTTCTACTCCCTGATAAATTAAACATGTACTGGACACACAGTATGGCAACTGAATCCCATATCAGAAGACACTCAGCAAGCTTTCTATTCAGCTAAATGTGGTTATATGTTGGACACTGAACGTGTCTTCGAGTTCAATTCTGGCCTACCTAATCTCCACCTTCTGCTCTAACTTCCAGTGTTATGCGAATGACATGCAGCTCTCTTTCAGGCTTCCCACAGCCTCCTCTCTCACACACTCCAGACTGTCTATCTGCGATTCAGGATTGGTGCGCCACCAATGATCTCTGCCTTAATGCCAGTAAGACAGATATTCTTTTCATTGGGACCCCTGCTCCTGCTTTCCCTCTCTCACTCTGGCTGCCTTCGCTTTCCTGTGAGGCAAAAAACCTTAGTGTCATCTTCACTCCACTCTCTCCTTCTCTCCTCACATCACAGACCTTTCCAAGAAGGCCCACTACCAGCTGCACTTCTCCAGAGGTACTCTTCCTTTTCTCACTTTCCGACAGAAGCTCATTGTCTCCAGAGCCCTGGTTCTCTCTCGGCTGGACTACTTTAACAGCTTCTTTCTCAATCTTCCTTCCTCTACTCTCCGCCCTCTGCAACTTATCCAGAACAGGACTGCAAATCTTATAACTTGGTCTCAGGCCCAGGGACTCTATCTCTCCAGCCCTGAAATCTCTCCACTTGCTCCTGGTGGCTGGAAGGATCATGTTCAAGACCCTCTGCATTGTCCACCAGGCTTTCTGGGGATGGGGTTCACACTATATTCAAAATTCTCATCATAAATACCTTCCTTCTCGAACCCTTTGCTCTGCTCCCACTAACTCTATGAGGGTCAGACGCATCTCTAGGCAGAGAGTAGGGAGCAGATCACTTTCCTCTGCAGGTGCCTCCCTCTGGAATGGCCTCCCTGACCCTCTGAAACTTGAGCAGGACCACCTGAAGTTCCGGAAGAAGCTTAAACCCTTCCTTTTCTCCTCTGTTTTCTCTCCCTTCCTCCCCTGCTGACCTACCTGTCTGCTGCGCTGACTGGTGGCATGTTTACCCTCAGAGCCTCACTGGGCACCTGTTTCCTCTTGACCGGCCTCACCCGCACTGCCTCAAGGCCTGTCACACACCAAGGGCTGTAACTGTAACCTCTACAGTCCCCCGCCTCCATGCATTTACCCAGAGCTGTGCTGTCCTGGCTGCACTTCCTCAGAGCAATGCTGCCCTGATTGCACTCCCCCGCCCTTGCATTTCCCCCATTCCCCTTCCCCTTTCGTTCCGCACTTTTACGGTCTGAATGACACAAGGCCTAGTAAGATCATTTGTCTTGCGCTCCCACTGTATCCTCCCTTGTCTTGTCGCGCCTAGAAACACATGTGTACAGGCACGTTATAAATGACTTTTCATATCATATCATACCCACTTTTAGTTCACTCGATATTGAGCAAATCATCATGAAATCTAAACATTCTAGCGCAATGGGAACTTATGGTCTCTGAACTCTGAAAGCTGATTCCAGCTTATGGTCACAGACTACATTTCACTTATTTGTTGAAATCAATATGAAGTGCGCTATTTCAACTTCTTGGCACCAAACTTATATTGTCCCGATTTATAAAAAAGGCTAATGTCAGAATCCTTGAAATTGCCACCTAATAGACCTAATGGAATGTACCAGTAAAATGTTTGCTTTCTTGGTACGATTAGATTTAGAAAAATGGGCAAGCAAATCAATACACAATATATAATTCCATATAGGTTTCAGAAGAGGTTCTGGCTGTTCTCTCAATGGGCTTCTTGTTAAATTACTACAATTGCATGCATTTATGAGAGATAAGGACCCTTCTGTAGATTTGACTGCAGCATTTGGTTGAATTGATAGAGTAAAACTGTGGAACAAGCTCTCGAAGTGCAACATTCCAGGAGGCCTCCTAATGATCTTGAACTCAAAGACCACAGTACAAATTAATAGAAATTCATCAAGCTGTATTTTCGAAGGATTAAGGTAAGGATGCATTTTGGCTCTGTGCTTTTTTATCCACTACTTATCAGATCTTTTTAAATGTTTAAGCACAGCGAGATGGTTTCCCCTGAAAATTGTCAATTTTTCCATCGGTACTTGGCCTTTCGTAGATGATGTAAAAGCCTTTGATAAAACACCAATAGGTCTTCAGCGGTTCTATGAATGATACCAATCTTGTTATTAATGTCAGGAAATCTTCTGTCATGCAAAGTAAAGTATATAATGAACCGTTAAATGCACAATACTGGATAGAGTTAGGATATCCTTTGTTTATGAATGATAGGGAAAAAATGTAATTGATAGACGAACTAAACGTACATCTTTACTACAGGTGGGGAAAATACACTCTAAATATTGTGCTAACAAAAAACCCCTGTGCATTGTTAAATATACATTCCTGAAGTCCATGTTCCTGCTCCTGCAAACTGCCCCTAATGCGCTTGTGCGCTCTGAATGCAAAATGTTCCGAATTGACGGGGAAGCAGCAGACCTGTTTTTATTGGCTGCATATTTGTGCCGCTCCACAGCTTAATAAATACTGAGATGCCTTGAGCCATGTAATGACACTAGATAGTGGTCACTGTATCCGCTGGCTGAGCCACGTTAGACAGCATTTGATAGCCCTAAGCTTGAGACACTATTGGGATGACCCCCAGGCAATCACACAGGAGAATAAGATAAGGGTAAACTGGCTATTAACCATCGAAATTGCGCCAATTTGCAAAACTGGTGTCAGTCTCTATCTCTGGGCCGTGAATGTTTTGTAAACAAGGGGGTCTCTGGATATGAGGCCTGCCTTGATTTTTCGGAACCCCCCCTTATGCGCAGGCTCTATTTATAGAGTTCTGCCCGGGCTGTCTAAAAGTTCAGAAATTTACACAGCACTGGGCTGATACGCATGATAGTAATTCCCCAGTCTTTGGGGTTGGGGAAGAATCAGTGATGCACTTTATGTTTCTATGTGATGGCTTAAAGCACCTGAGAATTATGTATCTCAAACCATTGTTCAATTTGCATGGGATTTGCATATTAAATGAGGCCATGGCCTTCTGTAAATCAATGTGTAACTGGCATGGTGTTGTAGAGGAGAAGCTGAATGCCTCTGCAGGAAGTCCCTTCCCCCTCCTACCTATATGCTGGAAGCCAGAAATTGTGCCATGCATGACACCAGTGGTTGGGCCTATTCCGCGGTGAGTCTTTGAGAAAAGATATCCACTAAGAAAACCCTATCCGATGTATCCCCTTAGAGATGACAATCTCTTGGAAGAGGTCTCATAAGGAGTATGAAGACGAAAGAAAGAGAAGTTGGTGACGTCACAACAGATGAGCGTGATGCACTGAGCAGCGTGGCTGAAGAAGAGGATGTATAGACTTTATAGAATCTGATGATGAAGTAAAGAATCAAGTAAACTTTCATATGCAAAGTGAAGATTTCACGTGTGAAGAGCACTGCAGAACATGCAAAACATGTAATAACTGTACAGATGCAAGCAACGCAAGTATACTAAGTAATCTTAGAAGCTGGCTATATGTAGTGAACAGACTGCAGGTGGTGCCGCCATTATATAGAACCTAGACTTTAGTGTCACAATTTTAGTAAGCTTAAGCGCATGCAGAAGATGGCTGAAAGTTGTGTCACAGTAAGAAAGCAGCTGGAATCGAGGAAGGACCGAGAAAAGCTGTCTGACCTGGTGTTAAAGGCTGGAGCAGCCAAGAACTGGTTATCTATCCTTGAAGAACAGTGAAAGTGAGAAGCTAAGTCATCCCTTCTTAAGGTGCAAAGAAAGAACACTATGAGTACCAAGTTTTATTCATTTAATACAAATAAATGCTACAAAATGTGCTGAATTGCGGGCTCCTGTCACGTGGGCTAGGGATGAAAATAGAAGTTGGGCATGCAGCTCACACTCCCATATATTCCCTGGGGCAAGGTTACTTTACAAGGTTAAGTTCAAAGGCAATCTCCATGGCGGAAGGCATGGATGATGAGAGCTGTTGGGCTAATTGGGTGGAGAGGCACAGTAAAAGTCCACCCACTGACACCTGGGGTACCAGCTTATGTGCTGCTAGTGAGCCGACCGTTCCAGAAGGGTACAAGCGTGCCAACCAATTGTAGAAGGCCATATAACGAAGATCCTTATAGTTTGATAGCCAATGATGAGCTGTGTGTCAAATAACTGTTGAAGAGGACTTGCACTAGGCGTGGGCATAAGTTGTCCACCTGACTGTAGAGTCCCAATCACAACCCATTCCTGTATAGAAAGTATAGATGTTTCCCTTAAGCCAACCACAACTCCCCATAGATTTGTCTTATTTGCAACGTAGTATGAAGTCACGTATGACACATTTTTACTATATGAATGTCATTTATTATGAAATGCTTTGCGTAAGATTATGCTGTGCGACGTCTGTGGATGTCCCTTGTAACTCCCCGTTTTAGACAATTGATATTAAAACGGTTGAATGGGACTTTGTCAACTTCCTGAGTCAGTTTGATTATTTGATGTAAGAGTTACTCTGTATCCCATCTACTGCACGAGATGCTACTTATTTAAGGGCCATGAACTCAGTGTGTATTTTGTTTCTAAATACATTCATAGGGCTTGGTTAAGGAGGTCTTGCCTGTCCAAACCCTAAGTTGACACCTGATTAAATGTGTAATTATTGTTGTCGCTGGCAAGAACATCAATGCAGTATTTGTTTTGGAAACTGGCATGATCACTGATTGGGCATAGCTACCATTTTATGTGTAATCCGGGTGTGTTTTAATTTGTTTGATTGTATAAAAACAGGATAGGCCCTAAAAAGGTATCCTTGGAAATACAACGTATACTGTTTTATTTTAAGATCTGTTTATTATATCTGTGTTGGAATTTTAGGATGCAATTTTATATTGTATTGTAATTTGTGTATATTGTATGTTACCTAAAGACTTTAAGTCGAATAAAGGTTTATGCAACAACAACATATTGTGCTTTCACATTAGTCCACTAGTCAAATTTTACAAAGGGAAAATTATCCCTACTTTGACATGTGGATTGGAAGTAATCAATAATCCTTTGTGAAAATAGTTAGATAAGCTTGAAGGTCTGATCTGGAAGCAAACTCTGCGTTTACCCCTCTTTGCCTTTTTCATTAATTAGAGTTGAACTGGGTCTGCAATCGTTATTCTTAATGGTCTGTTTTAAGAAGCTGTTGCAATTTGGAAAGATATTAAATTCCCCAAATAACTTGTTATTTGGCGATCTATATTAAGCGATCTCCACTAAATCAAAATCTCCTTTAGTAAAAATGTAGATCTGAATGTTAAAAAAATTTGGAGGAAACTGGTACCGATTGCGAGGACCTAGTAGGTAATCCTAGTACAGTAAAACTTAAAACCTAGCTATATGATTGGACCAAGCAATATGAAGCACTTCATAAATATAAGGTTCACAGTCACTAGACTGATATAGTAAGAAAACATATAATTTTACCACATTACACGTGTTCTTCTCCTGATCGAAAATGTAAAATTGTATTTCTGCGCCTCCGCTTTAGCATACTATGTACTCTAGATATTATGGGCCAATTTAGTGGCATTGCATTAAAAAGAATAGGACATGTAATCTCTGCAAAAGACCAAACACTTTAGAAACTTGGAGACATGTACTTTTAGATTGTGATTAAACTTTATTATGTAGACCTAGAGCATTTGAGCCGATCGCCCATGATTTTGACATTCTTAATACTGAATGCTTTTGGCTGCGACTTCTTGCACGAAACAAAACTCCTTAATTTTATCCCTAATCAGATTAGTAAAAATCATTTATGATATGTTGGACGAAACCTACACGCTGTATTTTAATTATATATGGTGATTATTTTATTAGTAGGTCATTTGCCCAAGCACTTTTTGAATGCTTTAGTTGCACATACATGAATGAATTGATAATGTCGATATTTTATGGTGTTAGTTTGTATCATATTTGTGAATGGTCATTGTTCATGTGAACCTATCTTGTGTAACGTTTTACATACCAATTCACAATAAAAATAAAAAAATACAAAAGTCTTTTGTTTGTGCAGTGCATGCCTATAGTGGATAGACACACCATATATAACCACAGTGGTTGACACAACAAAGGCTTATCATTGAAGGTGGCACCCAAACAAATCTCATCTTCATTTCCCTTCCCATCTTATACACCATCAAGAAACGGTTGGCATGCCTTTGTGTTTGACATATATTTTCTTCATTGTGTTAGACAGCGACTGAGTGCAATGTATTCCACTGTCAAAGTCACATAGCAGGTCCCGGATTATGCTTATTTGATTTTGTTTTTAATTATGGTTTGGGAAATACAGACCACATCCCCAAAGTATGACTTTTTTCCTTGGAGTTTGATCTTTTTTTAATGTATCTTCCTGCATTCTTAAATTAAAACTTGCATCAAATCTTATGTCTTTTTCATTTAACAATGTATGGTATGGGAACGTTTGTGGTCGGTAAAAAGATATTTATCGCAGAAAAATATCCGTTAACAGTGAGCAATTCAGCCACCAGGGGGCGCTGAGATGGTCTGACGCATCTCAGCCGGTCTCTTCCTCACAGGCTGAATAAGGGGAATGAGCCTCCCCTTAGCCCCCAGGAGTGAACACCTGACCCTCAAGGGCACCCTAAGGCTGCGGAGCACCAGAGGGGAAAAAACCCTGGAGTCTCTACGCTCCGCACAACCCGAGATTGCTCAGAGGGGGGGGGGGAGTTCCCACGTCTCATTGTCTGCACATCACTTCCAGGACTAAAAGCCGGGGCCCACGGCGTTGGTGAGGCCTGGGTACCGGGACCAGCAACCTATCCACAGAGAGCTCCACTCCCCCTTCCTGGCCAGACGAGCCCCCGAGGGGTTGCAAACGTCTGCCGGAGTGATAGAGAAGGAGAACTTTGGGACATCCGCGTCCCGGCCTTCCTCGCAGCGGATCAGTGGGACTCACGCCGCTCCAGCCTTGCCCTCAAGGGCCTCATACCTCAACGTGGCCGAAAAGGGCCACTAAGTCGGAGTGGGCGACATGCCGCCGCCCCTCCTCTGGCACCCACAACCTCCTGCCAGAACCTGTTCCTCTTCTCCACGCCGAGGAACGGAGAGAGGGGGAGACATATGCGACGAAACCCGCGTCAGCCAATGACCAGACGTGCTGACCCACAGCAACACCACAGTTAAGTCTCCACACGGAGGAAGCCGAGGGAATTGCTGTGGCTGTTACTCCATATAGACTTTGAGCTTCCACTGGGGGAGCTCGCTGGGCACTCCCCCGGCAAGTAGGGGCTGGAGCCCGTGCTGTCTGCAACAACTGCTTCACACGCATCCCCCTCCCCCGGGGAGCCTAACATAGTCTCAGAGCCGAGACGGATCTGTAACCAGCAGAACATCCACACACCAGGACACTGGCAACGCCAACCCCTCAAGTTACGGCTCTGGCACTGGCGGGTGTTTTGTTTGCCTCACCTGGGTCCCTGCTTCTGGGGGAAATCTTGGCGCCAGTGGACTCCTAACCACCCCCTGCCTCCCTTCACCCACCCTTCCCTGCTTGCCTTGGAGGGTGGGGAGAACTGGGGGGGGTAGATTACAGAGCTCAACGAAAGCAGCCCCCCTTGCTGCGTTGCGGCCGACATAGTCAAGCTGGATGGGCACACGGGAGTCCGCCTAGCCGACCCCAGATCGCCTTGAGACATGCGCTGGGTCATAATCCTTCACCCAGCAGGCACTGAGCTACTGCTGCCAGCTCACTGAGGTGTTCCCAGTGGAGTTTTGACGCCGGACACCGCCACATCTCACATCTGCCTGGTACCTGGCAACCTGAAAAATAAACAAAGACCCTCCCCTCGCAGGTCCTCGTGCTGGCACTGAGTCTATACATTATGTGCAGGAACTTTGCTGTGTGCTTCGGAGAGTAAAAGGAAGCAAAGAGAACCTAACCCAGACCTCTGCCTGGTTCGCTCGTGGAGCCGAGAACACTACACGCCTCACACTTGCGTCGGAGAGCTCAGGGACTGTCTTGACTCCAGCTTGGGTCGTTGCCTGTCACTAGCTCCTGCATTTCTTTGACACACGCAGTCCTGCCTCTCCCCTGAAGAACGCAAGAGGGGATACCTCCCAATATACCGGTGGTCATCTTACTGACATGCTCCCCTGGCATCTTGGGGTGGTGAAGTCCCCCTGTTTCTGACTTGTGCGTCGCCTGATGGGAAGGGTGTCCTACCCCTGACAACTTCTGGCCCCCTCATTGTGTCCTCGCTGCAACCTCACAAACTCCACTTCATTTTAAGGGATTGACATCACCTGTGCTTCCGCTGACCTGCCCACTGCAACTCAGTGTGCACCAACAACAGAAAAACCTAGAGCTGGTCTGACCCTGACTCCTGACACGCTCCATCCTTTGCCTCAGCCACCTCCAGGGCCCGCCCACTGCAGTCTTGGTCTGGACTGGATAGAAGGCAAGATAACTGGGTGCCTCCACCAGTTTTTCACTGCGCGTACTACCACCTGCTGCCTCTCCAGCTGACGTCTAACGATCCTCTCGGGCACCCATGGGGATCCCAGAGTTTTGCCGAGGCCAATTGTAAATGGCTCCGAGGCGCCTCCCCCACCCCCCCAGGTGAGATTCACATTTTGCCCGAACTGGTTATCCCCTTTGATACCCATTAATGAGCTGGTCCGAGTCACTACAAAGGTTTCGCCACACTCCGACCCTTGTACCGGAGACAGCCGACATGCCCGCCACCGCGCAACCAAAAGCAATGGAGGCCCAGTCAATGAGTAAGGGCATAGAGACCCTTCTCGGGAGATCCGAGGCTTCAGGGTAGACATTAGCAAAAGGCTGGATAATCTAGATAAGAAGGTGGACTCCGTGGATGACCGAGTCCAAGCCCTGGAAGCAAACCAAACCTCAGTCGACCTTCTAGAGACTCAAATAGACATGCGCCTCTCTGAACTGGAAAGGAGGGCGGAGAAGTGCACTCTAAAGTAGGACGACTTGGAGAACAGAGAGCGCCGTAGCAATCTGAGGTTCTTGGGATTTCCGGAACATGAAGGTGAAACACAGGCGGATATCATAAGGGCCGTTAACGCAGTGATTAGAAAACTCTTTGATGAGGGCAACACCAACGAATCGACAGGGCGGGAGCCTCCACCAGGGGCCCTAGGTTAGTACTGGTGAGATTCCACTATTACTCGGAAAAGAGTAAAATCTTGGCGCTCACAGGGAGGAAGGGCCCGATTGACTGGGAAAATGCACAGATCACAATCTACCAGGATCTCTCGGCCTTCACCTTGGCATGGCAAAGACTATGTGTCCCACTGACGAAATGGCTTCAGACCAAAGCTGTGAGATATAGATGGGGACACCCTTTCGCCCTCTCTTTTGAATATGAAGGTTATAAATACTCCTTGATCACGGAGGACGACATACAGAGGGTGACCCGAGAACTCCTGGGCGAGCCGACCCCTTGGGGCAACCAAGGAGGCAGGAGAAAAGAGTTATCAGGATCCCAGAAAGCCAACGGATTCACTGAAAGACGCTGAGTCTGAGGCAATAAGAAATTCAGGAGAGCAACTCCAGCTTCCCTCGGACTCTGAGCACAATCCTTTCTCAGCTTGCAGCAGATTGCTGCGTGGAGAGGGTTGAATCTTTTAATTTACCTTCGAATATCCGGGGCTGACCTTTGAACCCTGACCACGGGTGGTCATTGTTGTAAAGATGTACAGATAACCCAGTGATTGTCCTGAGGGGTGGTGGGAGCGGGTGATGATGTATGTTGGTTTTGTTTGAACTGATGGGGAGGAGGGGCTCAGGGAGGAGGTGTTGAAGTTTGTTTGCAAACCCGGAGGAGGTAGGCGATGGTGGCCTGGCTCGACAGCATTTCCTATGTCGCAGGCAGACTTGGTGCTTGGAGAGGGCAGGGGGGTTTGTTGGGGGTTTTGTTCTTGTTGTTCCTGGTTTGTTATTGGTTTAAACTACCGAATGGGGACATAATCTCTATGGGGACCACTTCTTTTGTGATGGATCCGAGTGTATCGAGCCAGGAAGGGGGCATGGATCACATGTGCATCCCTAGAGGGAATTCGAGAAAAGGTTATCCCCCTGATGGCTGACACAAACCAATTACTGACGGTGGGTTTGCTCAGGGCCTGAATTCCACTCATAAGAGATCTTTAGTGGTGGGAGAATTTAATAGGTTGGAATTGTATTTTTTATTACTTCAAGAAACCCATTGGGCGAGAGGGAGGGAAATGTCTCTCAGGGCCAAATCCATACAGGAAGTATTTCATGCTTGATGGCAACCTCTTTCCAAAAGACTAATGACGAACTGGGGCTTTCCGATTCACATTCGACACGGCAGGGACACAACCCTTTATTTACATTTATTTCTAAACCCCACGCCACTTTTTCCAGAATCGACTATATCCTAGTCGACAACGCGCTTTGAGAAAGTATAGCCGACTTTGGCGTTGAGCTGGTCCCCTGGTCAGACCACGACCTAGTTAGGGCCCGAATAGGGGTGCCCCCGAAACCCCCGAGAGTTCCAGGTGGTAGTGTAACGACCTGTTGTTGTGAGACAAAGATCTGTCCCAGTCTCTTCTCACAGCCATAAAAGAATACTTCACAATAAATGAAAATGTCAAAGTGGGGGTGGCGGGAGTCTGGGAGGCCTTTAAAGCCACAATCAGGGGTGTTCTCATTGGTATGGGGGCAAGAAGAGAACAGGAACAGGGAAAAGAAGAGAATCTCCTCAGGGGAAAAATAAAGGCTATCCAACTGGGGGGTAAACTCAGGTCCCAAATGTTCGCGGGTAAATGGGCTGAACTCCAACAGCTGAAGGCGAAACTGGCGGCACTCTTGGTGAGAAAAACAGAGACAAAACTGGCCTTTCTAAAAACAAATATATACAGAAAAGAGGGGGAAGGCAGGCAGGATCCTCACCTGGAGGTTAAGGGAACTTAGGAACAGTAGGAGAGTTGACTAATTGAAATTATCTGGGGTAGGGGACAAATGTGTGGACGACTCCTGGATAGCGGAACAGTTCCGCCTATACTATAAGCGCTTCTACAAATCGGATTATATGGGGGATGGGGCTAATGCTGACAGCTTTCTTGATTCACTCCCAATCTCTCACCTCCCCCCAGAGAAAGCTGAACCCCCTCGAAAGGCCCATCACTCCCCAGGAGGTAATAGACACCATCGGCACTATGAAAGGGGGCGCCACGCCGGGTGATGATGGCTTCACTGTTCTCTTCTATAAGTCCTTTCGTTACACCCTTGCTCCATTCCTGGCTAAGTTGTTTAATGCAGCCCTGGACTCGGGAACTCTCCCCCAATCCATGTTATCGGCCCTTATCATGGTTATTCCAAAAGAGGGGAAAGATCCAGCAGAATGCCAATCCGACCGTCCCATTTCCCTTCTTAGCACAGACGTAAAGATCCTAGCGAAGCTCCTTGCTAATAGGCTGGCCCAGCACCACCCTTCCCTGGTTCACGGGGACCAGGTGGGATTCATTCCAGGCAGACAGGGGTCGGATATTAGAAAGACTTGATGCACAAATTCTCAATTAAGAACATAGAAGCCTATCTCCTCTCCCAAGATTCAGAAAAGGCCTTCGACCGCGTCGAATGGCCGTACATGGGCAAGGTCCTGCAAAAGATGGGCCTGGGCGAAAGATTCTGTGTTGCGTCTTTGTATTATGGCCCCTCGGCCAGAATAGTGGTTAATGGCACTGTTTCTGCCCCTCTCCTCCTCTCCAGAGGGACTCGACAGGGCTGCCCTTTCTCTCCCCTCTTGTATGCTCTTGCAATGGAGCCCCTAGCCATTGCCATTAGACTTGATCAGAGGATTATGGGGGTACGCTGCAGAGAACACGATTTTAAGCTCTCACTTTTTGCAGATGATATCGTGGCCTACTTGACCAATTTACATACCTCACTCCCGAGGCTCCTTGACCTGAGACACTCCTTTGGTAACTTCTCTGGACTAAAGATAAATCCCTCAAAATCATGTATAATGCCCATGGGAAAGGGTGACAGGGACATCGAGGGGAGAGACACAATAGGGGGTATGCCTTGGAATCCTCCTTTCAAGAGACTTGGGTACCCTTTTTGAACTGAACTTCCCCGCTATCCTCGCCAATATAAAATTTGACCGCCTAAGCTGGGCTCCCCTGACTCTTTCATGGTTTGGCCGCATGGTTTCTATTAAAATGAATGCCCTACCCTGTCTCCTCTACTTCTTCACAGCCCTCCCAGTCATTGTCCCAGATACTTTCTTTGTGACCCAGCACGCATCAGTCTAGCGATTTAATTTGGAGTGGTAAGAGACAGGGTTAAACACATGACCTTGACTCTCCCGAGGTCCTTTGGGGGTGTCGGTCTCCCAGGTTTTCCAGCAATATCACAAGGCAGCCCAACTTAGGGTAATGTTGGAACACCTGAGGGATGAGATGAGCACCTATTGGATGTACATAGAGGACACCCACACACACCCTAGGAGAGTAAGAGACCTCCTATGGGCCCCAAACAAGGACCTACCCAACCACGTCAGAAATCATCTGACGCTATCAGTTCTATGGGTCTTATGGAAACACGACAAAGCAAACGTAACCCTGACCTCCTGCCCCCCCCCCTGTTCTCCTTGTGGGTTCCCCCCTCGACTTGGGTAAAAAGGGACTGCGGGATACGCACTCATGGTCGGACATGGGTCTGGAGAGAGCCGCTCCACTATTTCACCAGAACGCCTTTATTGATTATGATAAATTAGCAGAACGCATGGGGGAACGTTCAATGTCGATCTTTGAATATCTTTGTGTTAAGGGAACCTTGACCAACCCTAAATGGTGTGCGGATCTTGTCCGGCCCCTCAAACACCTTGAGAAAATAACTGTAGAATCCTCTTCGAGGAAGGGGTCGATGTCCAGGATTTACAGGGTCCTGATCACGGCACAGCTAGAGGGTAGGCAGGGATTCAAACACTTCTGGGAGGAAAAACTGGGGACGGTACTGGACGAGGCAACCTGGACTACACTCTATAGAGTGCTTTTTTCGGGTACGCTTTATACCTTGGCTATGGAACACAACTTTAAGCTTCTCCACGCTTGGCATCTCCCCCCCAATAGGATGTCAAAAATGTTTGCGGGGGTATCCCCATTTTGCCCTAGGGAGTGTGGCCAACGTGGAACTTGGTATCACTTGTGGTGGGAATGTCTGTCCATCCAGATTTATTGGACTGAACTTTTGAGTTGGATCAAGGATATAGTGGGCATCTCCCCAGTCTTACATCCCCTAGAACTTCTTCCGGGTGTCCCTACCCCAGAACAGCTTCCCTAAGGTGGTCGAGGCCATGTTGAGGGCTGGGGGACTAGCCCTAGCCCAGAAATTGAAAGATTCCTCTGCTCCTGTCACGCTCACCTGAAAACTCAGCAGGAGCGATGGATTCTCTCGGCCTCTGCTCTCCTATCTGAATTCTATTCTCTCTCTCTCTCTCGCCTGGGATTCTTTCTGTAAGGGTAGGTAAAGAGCGGGTTAAATACTATACCAGGACCCAATAACAACCCCCTCCCAGCTCCCTGAGTGAGTGCAGTGTTATGGGGCTCACCTCCTAATGTGGTAAGGTGGGCTCTCCGTCCTGGCTCAGCAGGGGCGCTATGGTGCGGGGCCGCATGGCTGTTGTGCTGTATGGGATGCTGTCCCCGTTTTGTGAGTGTTGCGGCGGAAGACCGCCTCTTCAAGTCTTTGTTGTTCCGGAGATCCGGGAATTAGTCCAAGGGCAGTTTATTCACTGACCCTTAAATGGCTGTCCAATGTCCAAGTGTCCGCCGAGGCCTAGTTACTTCACTAGGCGCAGGTAAGGATGAGGCCCAGTTACTTCACTAGGCGCAGGTAAGGAGAAAAGAAGTATGTCCTTGGGGTTCTTGTACCAGAATTGTCTATAGTGACTAATCTGCTTTTCTTTTGTCGTTTCCCCAACAGGTTTGTCAAGAAGTACCTCTGCAGAAAGGAAATCCGGATGAACTGCAGAAGCCAGATGGTCTGCGTGATGAAGATCGAACTGGAAGGACGATCGGACCGCCGAAGAACAGGTGAGTAGAAAAACGAAGCTTACTAATGCTTTCTGTTGTTTTCCTTCTTGCGGGTGCGAAGCTCGAGGATGCGAGGATGTCGTCCGGACAAGGATCGGGACTGCAGGAAGCCGCAGAACGGCTCCGGACACTGGACCAGGTAAGCTCACTGCTACAGAGAAAACACACGAAGCAAGTTCTGCTCTTTGGGTGTGGCCTTTTATAGGAAGCCTCGCCCAAAGACTAGAGCGTTGCATCCGATCCAGGTTGGCACAAAGGAAGTCATGTAAATGAACAGGAAGTCCCTCACTATTCTATGGGGTAAGCGGTTTCTAAATGGAATCATGGATATTAACCTGACCTTGCCCTCCAAGCTCTTACCCATACTGCTCCTGCCTGATTCCTCCTCCATGAGCTAGGTATGAAATCGACTGGCCTGTTTGACCTAACCCAGTACCCATGACAGCTCCGTCTAAAAAAAAGTGGCTTGCTAAACTGTGGGCTATCTTCACATACGGGAAATTAGTAGCGATGACCCACAACAAAATGGAATCCTTTTTGCTAGACTGGACCGTGGTTCTCCTACATGAAGAATGTGAAGCACTGAGACTTTAATGGTTTTCCCCCGAAAGGCCTGACTCTTTCACAGAGATATTGGGGGTCATTATTAGCAGCGTGGCTACCCCCTTACTCGGGTTCCTTGAATGAGGAATTACCGGGCCATTCCGACCTTGGAGGGCCGGTTAATTCCTCATTCAAGGAACCCGGACCCCATACATCCTCATTCCCATTCGAGCCCCCATAAGGCTCAATGGGAATGGGGAGCATGCTAACAACGGGCCTGTTAATAACGGGCCCGATGTTAGCATGCTGGGCTGCTCCCCGGACCCGCTAAGGCCACCTGGTAAAACCAGGCGTCCTTAGCGGGTCCTGCAAGCAGAACTCATAATGAGGCGGTAAGGGGTTGACAGCTCCGGCACATTTACCGGTGCAGTTAACCCCTTACCGCCAAGGTCGTAATGACCTCCATTGTCTCCACCATTTGCACTTTCTTCATTTATTGTACCTATCTCGTCAGTCAAGACTCAATACTTGGTCCCATTGCTTTGATTGTATTTGTCCCCGACATCTGGTTGGGCTCAGTAGATTTTGAGTGGGGGGAGGGAGAGGGTGGGGTTGTGGGGCGTTACTTATGGGGATGTTATTTGAGGTCTCTTAGCCTTGTATTACAATTTTGCCTTTGTCTTATGAAAAATGTCTATAAAAACAAAGCAAAAAAAAACAGTGAGCAATTATCTTTACCATCTGTTTAAATTGATTTGTGCCACACATTTTATTGGAACCTAAAAGAAAAGAACCCAAAGTTTTCTGAATTGCAATACGTATACACCAGGTCTATGGACAATGCAGTCTCATTGTAAAAATAATACTGATATCCACTACCTTGTTAGAATATCCATTGCTACGAGGTTTATGAACCTTTATCCTACACTCCTACCTTGGGATGCATTTTCTTTCTCTACCAAATTCAGCAGAATGTATAGGTTATAAATATGTGTATGGTTGTGATTAACTGTATGTGGCCTCAAGATACTAGACTGGAAGCATTACTGGTACACCAACAAAAAAAGACCAAGGTCCATGTGACTGAAGTGGGCATCCCCTACAACCTGGAAGTAGTTAGACTCCCCACTGGTTAAAAGGGAACACCCATCACAGAAAGCTACCTGTGCTGAGCATAGGCCATAACCGGCAGAGGAAAAGTCATGGATAATCCCATTTTGCACAGGCTATTTGCCTAGCAAAAACAATTGCCATCTTCTGTGGAGAATGAATGGTTAATTTGGCCCACGATGCTGCAGTAACAGGACAATTAACTAAATCCTAAAAGTAACATAATTTATGAAATGGCAAGTTTACAATGTGTATCACATTTTCATAATGTGCTTCATCCTGGATTTCAACTTCTCCTAATGGCTGTAATTGTATGCTTAATTATAAACCAACTCAATGCTACTCACTTGATCAACCTCGGAAAAATGAGGGGCCACCCATAGCAGCATTTATAAAATGTGATTTAATGCTCACAGAGATCTATCTCTGAAGAAAGGAAACAACTTGCTGAAATAATGAACTGGATAGGGTGGCATCTTTCACAGTAAAGATACAAGCTGAAATATGTTTCATAATGATAGGTTATTTCATGTGCACCTTTGTTCCAGAAAACATGTCACCTAGTGAATAATTTTGTCACTGAATATCTTGCATTTTAAAGAATATATACGTTTGTGAATCCAATATAAGATTTCAGAAGATATACCCCAGAACATTTGCCACCAACCAAATAGAATCTTTTAAAACGTGATTTCAACACCTGGGCAGGTGTACAAAATGCAGCAAACTCTTAAGACTCACTGAGCATAATGGAATCGAACAAGTTGGTGTGCAAATCTACCTGCAGAAAAAGCCACACATTGGACGACATGTTTGTTATTGGGAAATAAGTCCAAAGGTTGCACACAAAATGTACATTAACAAGAAGCACATTTTGGTATTATTCTGTCAGCAAGGTCTAAAGGAAAACCAAATATTCCAAGTGTATTAATTTGTTTAAGAGGTTCAGTCCAAAATTAAACAGACAGGTATGCCACATGGGGTTGTTTTTTCATATGTAAGAGTGGCAGCCAGCACTACAATCAAAGTCTATTCCTGCAATGGCAATATATAGTTAGGTTAGATGACATAGGACAAAGAAAAAAGCTTTTTTCTATATAAACTTTGACCAATAAAAATTCACCAATTTTGCAAACACCTGACCGGGCCCAATCCATGTCAAATTCGGTGAATTTTCATTCCTGTTTTTATGTGGAAAAAAATTATTCAAATGTCTTTTCCATTGGGTTTTCCATAGATCCACAAAAAAAAGCTTTTGGGATGCATAGCTCGAAATTGTCAACTTACATTTTCAGACACTTACACCTCACCTTGAAGTGGTGTTAGCCACACAAATTTTGAAAATCAGATCAGCCCAAATCAAGAAAGTCATCTTTTAACGGAAAATGTTTCAATATATTCATACATGCGCAGTGAGAATTTTGAAGAAATGATTTTCGTTGTCACATATAATGCATGTGCCTACTAATACAAGCGACAAGCTCATCCACACAGACATACGGTACTTTCTATTAGTAAGTGACTCACTACCAGAACGTTATTGACTGACACTTTACATCGGGGCGCTGCAGATAAAGGGTGCAGCCAGCTCACACAATGTAAAGTGTCTTATAATTTACGTGACAATTTATATTGTGTGAGCTGGCAGAGCTCTTTATCTGCAGTGCCCCACTGCCACTGCACCACTTGATCGTCCCTTGAGCAGGCTCTGGAAATACCTTGACCAACAATGTGCTCTACGAATACGCTTGGAATAATAACACGTGCAGTTTAAAATACAGCATAAAAACTATGGACAATGGACAACGCATAAAAACCAACGTCATGGCCACTAACATTCCGCTCGGAATTATACACTCGGAATATCATGTACCCCGTTAATAATCTTTTCCTGGTAGACAAGTATTTAGAAGGCCTTCGAGGGGCTGGGAGCTCATAGTGCAGGATTGAAATAAGGAATCACCACACCACAGAGGTAGGTGAAAAGTAAAGTGTGGAGGCATGCCATTAGGCTCTTTCCCTACGTGGAAGAAAAGCAGGTTTAAATGTGATTGGAACAGCTGTTACTTGCCTTATGAGCAACCTGCCCCCGGGTGGGCAATACAAGCGTGATGTATGAACGGCAGGAATACACTTAAATGCCCTGACGGTACCGAATGCCCTGGAAAGTCAGAACCAAGGCCAATTAAACACCAAAATCAATCAGTGATCCAGAATAGTCTGGTAGTCAAGCGATGGGTCCAAACACATACAATCCTGTAATCCATTAAAGAATAGTCACTAGCGAAAAACACAATCCAAGACGAAGCCAAGGAAGTCTAAGATTCAAGTTCCAGAGAAAGCAGTTCCACCGGTGAGAGGAAGGAAAAAGCAAACTATCACCAAAGATGGGTCAGATTTAGTGGTAGGAGTCAACAGGTGGACGGTTCTGACGGAAAGCAGGGCTGTGCCGAGGGTGGACAAAAAACTGCATGCAGGAAAAAGCATGAGACTGGCCACAATAGAGCCATGCCCAACGCTGAACACCTGTTGAAAAGTGATGTTCTGTGTCTACAGCTTGGAGTTAACGCTCCTGTAGCCGATTCCGTGTCACACCATTGGTTGTATGTGCCTGCCATGATGACGATGCTCGGTGCTTTTACTACTGGGCTTTGTAGTGGCCCGAATCCTGTGCATGCTATGCATGACATACACAACAACGACACAAGCCATCTACTAACCGAAAAACATACCTACGCTCAGCGAACAGCGTAAACCAAACTTAAGCTGCCAACAGCACAACACAGCTCTCTTGCTCTTTTCTCCTGCTGGGTCCTACTAACTTATCCCACCTCTCCCCACTTGCTTTACAGATCCACCAGAGCGCCAAGAAACCATGCAGGTGGCAACAGTGTGCAGTACAAGAACCTTCAACATAACATAATAGAGTTTTGCACAATAGCCCTAAACAACAGGCACCAAAAACTAGCCCAAATTACCAACATCAATAGGCTCAGAATAATACACAATAAAATTCAGCTCGAAGGCCATACTCAGGAGGCCCTGCATATAAGTCCACACCATGATCAACAACAATATTGGACCTCATACGGTTTGGGAATCAGAAGCTCAGAATAACGTGTAATACAATCCCACACAAATGACAATGCACTCAAAACAGCCCACTCAGAATGACGTGCTTGTGATACAAATCAACATAGTAGCTATAAAGAACAGGAATTTGCTTAAGCAAGTCATGACTGTATTAAGGCAGAGGCAGCCTAGATCCGAGGCAATAAGGTCAGAAAAGGAAAAATCTGCCAAAGAAGGCAGAAATGGAAAAAGCAAGTAGAGAATTCATGGTTGATGTGAGTCAGCATTAGAATTAGGAAGTTATCAAATTTAAACCCCAGGTTTTTAATGATTCATGCCGGGACAGGTCACAAAAGAATGGATCAAAAGAAAGTGTTTCAGTGTTAGGCTGAGCCCACCCAAAGACAGTCACCTCAGTCGTGTCTGAAGTTGCAGTGGAAACTATAGGTATGAAAGTGAAATGGCTATGCTACCCACCCAGCTTCACATCCTGCTGGTTCGGAAGCTGGGTATCAACGGCATATGTATAGAACGAAACATTAAATGAAAACACAAGAGAGGCTAAAGGTTAAATATACAACTTAAAAAGAGTAAGAGGGAGGAGCCACCAAGGGGCACCGAGATTTTTTGACGCTCCTCGGTCTGTCTCCGCCATGGATCGCCTAAAATTGTGATGTGGGCCCCGCCAGCATGCTGATAGCGGTTCTGTGACCCCCGCCGCGAACTGTTGCTACCCCTGAGCACAAGTTGTGCGTTTTTTTTTTTTGACCCGGAGGTGCTGCTGCTCCTTCATGAGGACCTTCCTTGGTGGCGAGCGGGGCCTGGCAAGAGGCTGCTCCCGCTGAAGAGCTGCGCGACGTGTCTCTCAGTGGCCGGTGGGGGAGGGGCGGCTGTTTTCCCTGGCGGTCAAGCCCCCCTTCTTAGAAGTGTGTCAGTGCCCTGAGAGGTGAGGAGGGGGTCCCTCGTGGATCCTGTGCTGATCAGCGTCCCTTTCAGGAGTTTGTAGCGGGGGAGTGCGGGCACAACTTTTGTGATCCCCCCACCGTTTCCCTTCCTGTAGGGCCGCGGGCAGTGCTGTTCGTTTTGCCCGCGCGGTTGTAGCAGATTCTAGGGGCTCCTTCTTCTTCTTCTTCTTAATTATCGAACGCGTGGGCGGAACCACGCAGGCGCTTCCCCATCCTAAAGGATGATGTGCACCATCCCCACCAATCAACACACAGGCCACACTTCCACACAAACCACCCGCAACCCCACCGCAAACAACCACACCCCACCAATCCAACACCAGCCACCCGCAATCCCACCGCAAACAACCACACCCCACCAATCCACACCAACAGACACAACACCCCAAACTCACACCACCCAGCGAGCCCGGAGACCGGCGTGCAGACCCGCGAGACCCCAGCCCGTACGCCTACACATGCGCTTCAGGCGAGGCACCGCGCGCTGCCGCTCACCCACCTCGACCAACCCGAGCAACACCCACACTACCACATGAACCCCCAACCACCAAACCACAAACAACCACTACCCCCAATTCAACACCAGCCACCCGCAACCCCACTGCAAAACAACCATACCCCACCAATCAAACACCAGCCACCCGCAACCCCACCGCAAACAACCACACCCCACCAATCCACACCAACAGACACAACACCCCAAACACACACCACCCAGCGAGCCCGGAGACCGGCGCGCAGACCCGCGAGACCCCAGGTGAGTCGGATTCTCCGGCACAGGAGGAGGAGGCCGGGAGAGAGCCCTCCGTCGGCGACCCGGCCCCGAGATCCTGGACTGTTTGGCTGCTGCGCCTTCATTGTTTTGGAAGCTCAGGAGCAGCGCCTGTCCCCGGGGGGAGTAAAGGTGCTGTGTGGACCTGCTTTTCTTGCTTTAACCCCGCTTTCTGAAACAGCGCTGGCTAAACCTTTGAAGACTTCTTACGTGGGTGCGGGCACAACCTGCTGCTTGGATTCCTGAAAGCGCCGGGGCATTCTGGCTGCTCTGATTGTTGCCCTATGTAGCTCATCGCATTTATCCAGTGTACTTCTCTCGGCCTTCTGAATGTTCTAGTCATCCCCTTCGGCAAGTAGCCCATCGGCCTTGAAATTCCTTTTCAGGCTATCCAGGAGCTTGTAGAGCAATAGTTTCAGCGTTAGCGTTTGCAGTCTCCCCCACGCCACGTTCGCCCTGCAGTGCACGCCCTGTTGGCCCCACACAGAGGTGTCCTACAACTCTGTAGCCCTTCAAGCCATCAAAGAGCATCTGGAACAAGACAGGAGTAGCGTTGGTTCAACTGATTTCCTCCACGAAAAAAACAGCGCTCCAGGTGTTGAGAGCAAGCATTCCTTCATTCCCTGCAGTGTGGCACTTGTGTTTTTGGGGAACTGGCCTGGAGAAGAGTGAGTGGTGCAGGGTGGCGGCGCCCCTCTGTTTGGGCACTCCTCCGAGGCCCAAAGTCGCCTGTATCGGCTTGGGCCGGCTGTCTCCTTGGCACCCCTGGTGGGAGGTTCTGCCCGGGAGTTGGTGAGGGGGGCTTTGGAGTACTGGCATTGGGGTGGAGCTGCTGATCGAGGCAGACAAGGGGTCGGAGAGGGTGATTGTTTGTGGGTCTGCCCTTCTGTCGGCCATCTAGTGTCTGCCCATCCACACGCTGATTAGTGCTACTGCTCTTCCCTGCTTTCTTCCCCTCATCTTATGGACTGGTCTCAATCTTTTCGAAGGTTCCGGCGCTCCCCGGAGCGCAGCATGGATAGGGGTTATACGTGTCCTGTGTCCCAGTCGGATCCTATGGAGGGGCAAACTATGAGTATATGGCTGCTCTTTTGGAGGATATAAGGGGTTTTAGAGCTGACATAAGCAAGAGACTTGACTCCCTTGACAAGAAGCTAGACGCTGTTGATGATCGTGTCCAAGCTTTGGAGGCCAATCAATCGCCATCAGATCTCTTTGAAACCCAATTTTATATGCGCCTGGCGGAGCTGGAGAGAAGGGAGGAGAAGATCTCCCTTAAATTGGACGATCTGGAAAATAGGGAATGGCGCTCTAACCTAAGATTCCTGGGTATTCCGGAGCAGGATGGGGAAACGCAGCCGACATTATGAGGGCAGTCAAAGCAATTATAAGTAACCTCTTTGATGGGGATAATACTAGTGAGCCAACAATTGATTGCGCTCACAGAGCAGGAGGTCGTGCTGGCGCCCCGAGGTCAGTCCTTGTCAAGTTCCACTATTACTCTGAGAAGGTTAAGATTCTGGACTGCTTGGGAGAGTTCTAAAATAATGATTTACCAAGATCTTTTGGCATTCACTCTGGCGCGCCGGAGGCTTTGTGGCCCCTTGACTAAATGGTTGCAGTCCAAAGGAGAGCGATACAGATGGGGTCATCCCTTTTCTCTTGCTTTTGAACTTGATGGTTATAAGTACTCCCCTGTGCGGAAGCTGATATACAGAGGGTGACGGGTGAACTCTTAGGGGACTCAGATGGGAGCGCTGGAATTGCGGATGGAACTGGAAAGGTCACTGAACAGCGGAAGCCCTCTCGATTTGTGGAGCGGCGCAGAGTCCGAGGTCATAGGAAATTTAGAAGCGTGACACTGCCTTCTCCGAGCCAGCCTGCCTCTTAACCCACTTGAAAGGGTTGTGTATCATATGGTGCTCAAAGGGGTTCCTGGGATTTGTTATTCATTGGGGGGGAATCCAGGGGCCTCTTGGGTCTCTCTGGTGTTGGTTACGACCTGAAGAGGGTGGTTTAAGCTAGTGTGGTTAGTGTGTTGGTGTATGGGGGTCATGGAGTGAGTGAGTTCGAGTTGTGTGTGTGGGGGGATGCATAAATTGATGTGATACTTTTGATATCTTGGGCAGCCCAGGCGGGGGCGGCCACTGGTGACCTGGTGTGGCAGCGGTTGCATGTTGCTGTCTAGCAAGGCGCTCGGTAAAGGGGGCAAGGGGGGTTTGGGGGCTTGTTTTCTGGGGGTCATGGGGGTCAGTTTGGGTTCAAGGGGTTTATGGTGTTACTGGTCATTGTAGTTACTTCTGTTTAGGGGGATTATCGGAGAGGCATCTGACAAGGTTATCTTTAGTGAGGTTACTCTTTCGGGGACCAATGTCTAGTCTTTATTTTTTGAATGGGTGAAGGTGAAGTCCCACTGGCGCTGGGCTCGCTGAACGTGCAAGGCCTCAATTCTCCTTATAAAAGGTCTCTGGTGGTTAAGGAGCTAAACAGGTTGAAGCTTGATGTTTTGTTTCTTCAAGAGACTCACTGGGTGAAAGGAGCAGAACCGGTTTTGAAGGCTAGGTCTATACATAAAGTTTTTCATGCGTCGTCCAGAGTCAAGAAGAGAGGGGTGGCGATAGTGATCTCTCAGAAGGCCCATTTTACTCTTCGAGCCCAGGTCAGTGATTCTGAGGGCCGTTTTGTTATGATTAAGGGTGATTGTAGAGGTTCCAAGGTTACTTTGATCTCCGTCTACGCGCCAAAGATCGCTTCTGGTCGGAGATGAAGCTCAAAATTATTACCTTTACTGAAGGAGCGTTAATGGTAGGGGGAGATTTCAATATGGTTCTTGATTACTTGAGTGATAGGTTGCCCAGTCACCCAGTTACGGATTCCCAGTTGCAAAGACGCCTTGCATCTTCCTTTCAGAGCACCAACGATGATTTGGGGCTTATGGACTCGCACTCGGCCCGGGAAGGCCCCGACCCCCTTTTTACTTTTTTCTCAAAACTCCATTTGTCTTTCTCCAAAATTGACTACATCTTGGTTGATAAGGGGCTCTACGTCAGTATTTCGGAGGTTTGTTTGGAGGTGACACCGTGGTCTGACCACGACTTGGTTAAGGTCCAACTGGGGATTCCCCTGGTATTCCCAGGGCCGAGGCAGTGGACCTGTAATTACCTCCTGCTGAAGGATAGAGAGCTAGCTCAGACTATCTTGACCTCTATTGGGGAGTTTTTTGAGTTCAACGATAATGGGCAGGTGAGCCTGGAGGGGGTTTGGGAAGCCTTTAAGGCAATGCTCAGGGGTCTCCTTATTGGGATGGGAGAGGCGAGGAAGCGAGAAAGGGGTAAGGAGGAAAAACTTCTTAGGGACAAGATTGGGGCTATCCAGCCGAAGGGTAAATTGAGATCTCAGATCTTTCCGGGGAAGTTGGCTGAGCTCCAACAGCTCAAAGCAAAGCTAGCTGCTCTCTTGGTGGGGCAGACCGAAAGGAAGCTGTCCTTCCTTAAGCAAAAGTATATGGAGAAGGGTGAAAAAGCTGACAAGATCTTGGCTTGGAGACTTTGTGGGCTTAGGGAGAGTAGGCGAGTGGAGACTCTCACTCTTCCGGATGGTGAGCTCTGCCGCGAGGATCATGGGATGGCAGATGAATTTCGGAGGTATTATGACCGCCTCTATAAATCTGAATATAAAGGTGATGGGGCGGATACAGATGAGTTTTTGGAGGCATTGCCAATTCCTTCACTACCCCTCGAGGAAAGCCACCCTCCTGGAGGATCCTATTTTGCCCCCGGAGGTAATGGTCACCATAGGTGCTATGAAATCAGGTACAGCCCCGGGAGATGATGGATTCACTGTTTTTTTTCTATAAGAAGTTTCGTGGTGCCCTGGCCCCTTTTTTGGCCAAATTGTTTAATGGTGTTCTTGACTCGGGTCAGCTCCCGCCGTCTTTGCTTTCGGCCCATATTGTGGTGATTCCCAAGGAAGGGAATGACCCGAGAAGTTGTCAATCGTATCGTCCCATCTCCTTAACACGGACGTGAAGATTTTGGCTAAGCTCCTCGCGAACAGGTTAGCGCCTCATCTCCCCGCCCTCGTACATGGTGACCAGGTGGGTTTTGTCCCGGGGAGGCAAGGAAGTGACAATATTAGGAAGTCGCTTGGGTTGATTCATGAGCTGGCCCTGACCGGCGAGGAGGCATATTTGTTGTCGTTGGACTCGTAAAAAGCCTTCGACCTGGTGGAATGGGCCTACCTGAGCAAGGTTCTGGTGAAAATGGGTCTGGGGACTAAATTCCGGAGTTGGATAGCAACTTTGTACAATGGCCCTTCGGCCAGGGTGTCAGTCAATGGCGTGTCCTCATCCCCTTTTTTTCTCTCCCGGGGCACTCGCCAGGGGTGTCTGATCTCACCCTTGCTTTATGCGCTGGCAATTGAGCCTCTAGCTATAGCGATTAGAGAACATGGGGGTATATCGGGGGTCAGGTGTGGTGATCTGGTCTTTAAACTCTCGCTTTTTGCTGATGACCTCCTGGTGTATGTGACTAATCTTAAGCAATCACTTCCGTGTGTCTTCAATCTTTTGTGCGCTTTTGGTTCCTTCTCTGGGTTGAAAATTAATCGTACAAAGTCGTGTTTGATGCCGATGGGCAGCTCTGATTTTGAGGTGGGGGAGAGGGCGACCTGGGAGGGTATCAGAGTCGAGCGGGAGGTGACACTTTACTTGGGGGTTTGGATCCCGAGGGACCTGAAAAAGCTTTTTGAGGTCAACTCCCCTCCGGTTCTGGCGAGGATTCGTGCTGATCTCCGGTGCTGATCTTCCTTGACACTGTCTTGGTTTGGCCGCATGGTGTCGATCAAGATGAATGTTCTTCCTCGTCTCCTTTACTTGTTCTCCTCCCTCCCGGTTATTGTCCCAGAGTCTTTCTTTAAGGCCCTTGAGTCTGAGGTGGTTCGCTTTTCTCTGGAGGGGAAGGAAGCCGAGGGTTAGATACGATACCTTAACTCTCCCTCGCTCGCATGGGGGCTTTGGCCTGCCTGATTTTCATTGGTACCATAATGCAGCTCAGTTAAGGGTGTTCCTTGGGCACTTGAGGGATGAGATGAGAACTTATTGGTCATATATTGAGGACGTCCATGTCCATCCAGAAAAGTGAGGGACCTCCCGTGGGCAGTGGGAACCCCCCTTCCTAGGGCAGTGAAAACACATCCCACTTTGTCTGTGCTGTGGTCGCTGTGGAAGAGGGGAATGCTTCCCTTTCTTCTTGGCCCTCCCCCCTGTCCTCGGTGTGGGCTCCCCCATTCGATTTGGGTTATAGAAACCTTCGGGGGACTCAGAGATGGTCGGATGGGGGTCTGGAACGTGCATCCCAGTTATTCAGGCAGGGTGTGTTCATAGACTATGATAGCCTGGTGGATTCTCTGGACGCTCCTTCAATTTATATTTTTGACTACTTACGAGTTAAAGGTATTATGACTGATCCCCAGTGGGTTGAAGACCTAACCCGCCCCCCCCACTCCGCTGGAGAAGGTGATAATAGACTCCAAGAGTAGGAAAGGCTCCCTTTCTAAAATTTACAATGGGTTGATCACGGCAGATGTAGAGCCTAGGTAGACCTTTATGAAGCATTGGGAGGGCTGGGTTGATTGGTAAATAGGTGAGGCTACTTGGGTGGCCATTTTTAAGGTCCTTTTTTCGGGTTCCCTGTACACAGCAGCATCAGAACATAATTTCAAGATGCTGCATGCGTGGCACCTTTCACCTGAGAGAATTGCCAAAATGTACTCGGGGTCCTCCCCGCTCTGCCCGAGAGGTTGTGGTCAACGAGGGCCCTCGTTTCACCTTTGGTGGGGATGTCCTTCTGTCCAGTTTTTCTGGTCTGAACTCCTGAGCTGGATTAAGGAGATTACGGGAGCTGTCCTTCCCGTGCGGCCCCTTGTGCTTCTCTTTGGTGTGTTGGTCTCGGAGGAGGGTGCTAAACCTTTGTCCTGTGTGGTTCAGGCCATGTTGCGAGCGGGGAGGCTTGCCTTGGCTCAAATGTGGAAATGCCCAGTGGTGCCTTCTAAAGCTGACTGGTTAGCTAAACTCTGGGTGATCTTTACGTATGAGAAGCTTTCGGCGATCACTCATGACACCATGAACTCCTTTTTGCAAGACTGGATGTTGGTGCTGCTTCATCAAGATTGTGAATCAATGAGACTTTGAACGATGGGATCTGTCATCTGCCTTTGATATTTGTGAGGCCATCTGGGGAGTCGCTGGCCGTCCTTTGTTTCGATGACTTGAGCCCGTTGTGCCAGTATTGACTGTATATTTGGTCCCGATTTTGTGAAATGTCTTGCTCTCCTTAGTTAATTTGGGTATGGTTTGGGGGGGCGAGGTGGATGGGTGAGGGGTGGCTGAGGTGGGGTCGGGTTTGGAGGTTCCTTGTTTTTGTTTTTTTAAATGTTCCTGTACGGAGCTTTGTTTGTTGAAAATTATAAATGCTCAATAAATATTCATGTGAAAAAAAATAAAACAGTAAGAGAAAGTTAGAATCCCTGAGGAACATCCCAGAAAAGTGGGTAAGGTTTCACAAAGAGGTAAAGCAAGCAAAACACGGAATGAATTGGATACAAACAATCGGAAAAGAGACACAAGATAAAGCTGTGTCGACCAAACTAGAGCCATCAAGACAAGTGTTGGGGCCATTTTTCCTTTTTGCAATGTTCCCTCCATTGACTAAATGCAACCCCAAGCATATATGTCGATGACTTCACATTTTGGCTGTTTCTGGGGTGAATGAGGCCTTTTAAACCTCACTCACCAACCCAACTCTCTTCTTTTGCCACACTGTTCTGTCCCCAAGGCTGTTACCGCAGGGAAGGCTTTTCACCTCTTTACTTGTTCCTGTGTTTTTACTCTAACAAAGCCACTTTCAGTGGTGTGTGGAGTGGAGTTGAGTATCACAGGGATAATTTGTGTTCCTTTTGTTTGCAACATTTCTGGTACATTGTAGACCAGCATTGGACAGGTTTATGGCAGTGAACCATATTTTATATATCTTACGGTGCATTACCATGCACCATCTTTTTTATCTCAATAATGGATTTTTCAGTGCCATATACACAAAATGGCTGCTTCCGTGATATCCAGCCTTGGATTTCCAGTCAGTGCACTGTATGCATGGAACTGGTTGAAACTTGGAGTGGGACTGTCTATTCCCAATCCATATTTCACTCACTGGAACCAAGACTCAGAAGAAGAAAAAAAAGATACTGCAGAGGAGACCTGAAGGACTGCTGTTGCGGGAATACACATTGAGAAAGGCAGCATCTAGGAAACCTTTGGACCATCTGCACTGATCAGAGAAGAACCTTGGTGCCCTCCTCCCCTAGACTCGTCTGGTCTGGCAGGCTTAAGCAGTCTTGTGTCCTGCACTGCTGTCCTGTCATCAGTGGATTTCGGAGGTGTGCCTGGAGAATCGTAGGGGCAGACCATCCATTGAAGGAGCCTGCTTGCTGCACCGAAAACCGTCTCACCTAGAATCTGACACTTGGCAGCTCCTCGATTTATGGCTAAGGGGCCTTGTTTCCTGCAGCAGCTCTCTCTACTCTGCAGAATGTTTTACTGCTGCCAAGATCCAAACCTGCCTTGCCCTGATTGGGCATCAAACTCATCTCGCCTGTGGAATCTTGGGGATCCTCCTTTGTCGTGGGAGTCACAGTGGTCATCTTCCAAGATCATCAGTCCAGTCCAGCTGGTGAATTCCTGGTACCACGTCTGCTTCAGGAGAACAGAACAGCCACTAGCCAGAGGCAAGCACACTAACAAAATCATCTTCTGGACCTGCGACCCCAGGACTGCTTAGATATAGACAAAGTTGTCCTACTTACCTGGAGGTGTTGGCTTGTGAATCGGAGTTTGGGATCTGAGTGTGCTTACCACTTTTGGTGTGCTCCTCCACCCGTACAGATTAAATAAGCGTTTAGTCCAATCCCTAGTAAAAACCCATACCTGACCGAGCGCAATGGAGTACAGGTTCGAAATTCTTTCCTGGGGTCCCCTCCGTGAACTGGAATTGAGAGTTATCCAGTTTCATTTTGGGAACTGATGTGACTTTAAAAATGTACCGGTTGGCTTTCGGCAAGTCGTATTGAAGGGGGATTTTGTGATTTCCTACCTTAATCAGGTTACATACCTGTGAGCTTTTCTTTTAGAATTTTGGGACGTAATTAGATGGCTAGTGAAGGACTGCTTCAACTTCCTTTATGAGAACTGCCTCATAATTATAAGGTATATTGGTTTTATGAGCTTTACCATTTTTCTCTCCTCTGCTTTACTTAAAACAGCTGTTATATTGCTTTTCACTGTTGCTTATAATGTGTAATTGTAAAGTGTGTTGTAGTCCACCTTATGGGCTACCTGTTATGTACATACATGTGGAGATAATTTTGTGTCGTTTAAAGTGTCCTTGATGTTTAACTATATTTGTTTTCGCTTTATATATAGTATTTGTTTTAATGCTTCTTTGTGGACCTCTATTTCTTGTCAGTCTTTTGTATAGTTTATTGTACCTATTTCAGATTCAGGTTGACCAAGGCCAGGAGAGCCAGCTTCCAGGGCAAAGCGGCCCAACTATGGAATTCACTGCCTCACCTTATAAGGGACGAGCAGCCCTTTTTGAAATAAATAACCAACTAAATCAATTTGTTGAAGTCTGCCGATAACTAGATGTTCACCAGTTCGTACCATACTCGTGAGACATCTTAGTGTTCTATATATATACTTACCCACCTGTAAACAGCAATGCCTGTATATATTCTGTCTTCCTGTATCGAGTAACTAACCTTCTTTGGCCTGCACATACTTCGCTCTGTGTGTAACTCATTTCTATTGTCCACAGCCTGTACATATTTTGCTCTGTATGTATTCCACAACCTTGTAACCTAAGCCTTGCATATTCGGTACTGCTGCGCCCGGCTACCTTTTTATTATTATTTTTTTAAAACAACACACCAAACCAATCCAACATATAGGACATTTCCATATACTTGCTACTTGTTATTACATCCACATGTTACACATTATAGTCCTCCCCACTCCCTCCCAGTTAACTCGAGCGCCCACTTTAATGCCGCAAAATTGGTTTCTTGGGGTTCATCTCCTTCACTATTACCAGACGTGTCACCTTCACTAGGCTCGACATGGGAGAGTCCCGACATCATAGCCACCATTTGTCTCCAAGCTATCAGGGGGCCCCCTCCTCTTCCCCTCCCATGCTGGCTGCTTCGTACCATGCCACCGTCTCGGCTTCTGCCCTTTTCAAGAGGTCATTCCACCACAGCTCTATTCTAGGTATTTGGGCAGCGTTCCAGCTCATAGCAATTGTCCGTTTGGCCAGGATGTAGGCCAGGTCTTTCAATTTGCTGATATGCTTTAGGTTACGTGGTCTAATGAATCCCCCCAGCATGCATGCCCATGTTGAATCCACCCTTAACTTGATCCCCTTCTGGGACAGGCGTAGTTTGACTTCCTCCCAGAATCTTCCCACCTCCGGGCACGCCCAAAACATGTGAACCATCACCTCCCCGTACTTGGGGCATTTCTGTATCACTGTACTTCCAAAGCTAGCGATTTTACTGGGGGTCATGTATGCCCTGTGGGTAACGTATAACTGGATCTGCTGCAGCCTCACGTTCTGGGATACCTTCTTGTGATATCTCTGGACTTTTTCCCATTGCCCATTCTGCATAGGTTCTCCCACCTCCTCCTCCCAGTCCTTCCTCAGTTGGAGCAACTCCTTGCCCACTCTGGACATCAATAGCTCATAAATTCGGGATATTTCGTGCCCGCCCTCCGAGATGTCATACATCGTTTCAATGGTCATATCGGGTTGTTCTGATAGTACTATCTCGGGCCACTTTTCTTTCACTCGTTTGATAATTCTGATGTATGTGATGTGTTGTCCTATGTGTACTCCGGTTTCCTCCATTATCTTTTGGAAGTCTAATACCTCCCCTTCTTGCCATTTGTCTCCCAGAGTCGCGAGGCCCACCGGTTCCCAGAATTTGCAGTTCCCCCTTATCATTTGCTCGTCCTCTCCACATAGCGCTACAAGTGGTATCTGCGGGGAGCATGGGGTTGGGTTTCCCACTACATGGCACGCTTTGCGCCAAGTACTCCAACCTAGTTCCAGCAATCTCGCTCTTCCTCGCATCTTTGGTTTGGGTAGCCATATCAGTTCATTTAAAAAGAATGGGGCACAGTCCCTACTTAACATTCTTGCCTCTGCCGTTTCTACTTCCGACAACTATCTGACCACATATTGGAGCTGCCCGCTAAGTGGTACATCTCAAAATTCGGCAAGTTTATGCCCCCTTTGTCATACGGGTTCTGCAATTTCCATAGGGCCACCCTATTTCTGGTTTTATGCCATATAAAGCCCCTGCATAAGCTCTGGAGTTTCGTAAAAAAGCGTTTGGGCAGCATGTATGGGATATTCATGAAGAAGTGTAGTAGCCTGGGCAGGACCACCATCTTGAGCAGAGCCGCCCTACCCACCATGGCCAGGGGAAGTTTCGCCCAGAAACCCATGCTGTTCTTGATTCCTTCCACCGCCCTCTCTATGTTGTATTTATATTCGCCTGCAATCATGTGGTATACATTAATCCCTAGGTATCTAATTGTTCTAGTCTGCCAGGGTATCTGCAGGATGGGTAGGTTCCCCTGTGGGACCTCTCTGTATCTCCCCAGGGGGAACATGGTTGACATTTTGGGGTTTACTGCTATGCCCGAAAGGGTCGCATAATGCTCAGTCACTTCCAGGACATACCTCAAGTTTTCCTCTGGGAAGCGGAGGTATAGCAACATATCATTCGCGTACAATGATATCAGGTGCGGTCCCGCTTTCGTATGGATCCCGATCTCCCTGTATTGCTGTTTAAGGCAGATCGCTAATGGTTCCAATGCCAGGATTTATAGCATGGGGGACCAGGGACAGCACTTCCTTGTGCCTCTGCTGAGTTGCCATTTGTCTGAAATTATCGCGCCCGTTTTGACCCTAGCTGTTGGGGAGCTATATACCATCTTCACCCACCTCAAGTACCCTGGTCCCATCCCGTATTCTTTCAAGGCCGCCATCATCCAAGGCCATCTCACTGAATCGAAGGCTTTTATTGCATCCAGCGAGACTATCGCCATTTCGCTAAGGTCGCCCTCTGTCTGTTCTATGATGTGGTTGAGTCTCCTGTGGTTGTCGGTTATATTCCTGCCTGGGTCATAGCCAGCTTGGTCGGGGTGTATGAGTTTGTTTTTTACCCTTTTACGTCTGTTTGCCAGCACTGCTGTAAGGATTTTGCTATCCTGGTTTAGCATAGATACGGGTCGGTACGACCCGCATTCTGTGCTCGGCTTGCAGGGTTTAAGTAGCAGAATAATCACCGCCTCCTTTAAGGATTCCGGCAACCTTCCCCTCTCAAACGCCTCATTTAACATGGCCAGCAGCTGGGGGAGCACTTCTTGCCTAAACGTTTTGTAGAATTCACTGGGGAGCCCGTCAAACCCCGGGGCTTTGCTAGTGGGTAGGAGCAGTACTACTGTCTCTAGTTCTTCTATCATGATTGGGGCCTCCAGGTCATCCCTTTCTTCCTCATTCAGTTTGGGTAATCCTATGTCTTCCAGTGTCTCCTGGATTTCCTGTTCTGCCTCCTCCCCCGTGTCTTCGTAAAGGTGTTTGTAGAACCTAAGGAACCCCTCATTCACCCCCTCTTGGGTGTTCCAAATCTGGCCTTCTTCCCCCGTTATCTCCCTAATTACCGGTCTTGGTGTCTCGTTCTTATATAACCATGCAAGCAACCTCTCCGGTTTGTCTCCACCTGCGTGTTGCCTTTCAATATATTTTTTGTAGTTCAGTTTGCATAGTCTGTCCCAGAGTCCCGCGCTAACTTGTTGTAGTTGGCACACATGTTCGGCGTCCTCCTGTGTGGTGCCTCCCCTATGCATTATTTCTTCCAGTTTCTTCTCTGTCTCTTGTAGCTCCCGCTCTATTCCCCCTAGCAATCCTCCCTCTGGATTTAGATATGGCCGCCCCTCTCACTACCACCTTAAATGGCTCCCATAAGATTTCTTCTGACTTCACACTTCCTGTGTTAGTATCAAAATACCCAATGATCTCCTCCCTTAAGTACTCTCGGAATACCTAGTCTTGCAGGGCCTCTGCTCTAAGCCTCCATGTTGGAATTCTTGCTCTGGGAGGTTGATGTCTCCACTCCAGGACCAGAGGGGAGTGATCCGATAGTGTTCTTGCCATATATTCTATGCCCGTAATTTCCCCTACGAGGTCTGAGGTGACAAACAAATAGTCCAATCTCATATACAGGTTGTGTGGGGTGGCGTAGTGTGAATAGTGCCTGCCATTCGGGTGTTTCTTTCTCCATATATCCTCCAACTCGAAATCTCTCAGCAGGGCCTGTAATACTTTTGCGGCGGGGGTGGGTATATCTAGTTTTGTATCTGACCTATCGTGCAGTTGAAGTCCCCTCCCCATATGATCACGCCCCCCATGTGGGGGCTGATTTTGCTATATAGAGTCCTGAAGTAGGCTGCTGTTTCATGGTTGGGGGCAGCCCTGCAGATAACGTGCGTATTGAGCCTTTTTACGCATGAAATTATGACAAATACACATGAATTCATTTTCTACTGGGTACCGTGTACACTTTGATTTATTTATTAAAAAAATACTTTCCACCACTAGATGTCACTGTAGCATTTCTTTTGTCAGCAGCATAGCCTTTCTTACATATGATGGTGAATTTCTAACTGAAAGATCAAATCTGTGACAGCTAAGCGAGCAACACAATAAAGCATGCACCCTTTTAAAATGTGTTCATACCCATAACATCTAATAGCTTGATATGCTAAAAAGTAGTTTGCTTTGATGTCCTAAGTTGAATATTCTTTAATAACCATACATAACACGCTGGAAGTTTGTGACGAATCTCCAAACTTATTTTTTGGAGCATTTTTAAAGCGCTGAAAATGAAGTGGGTAAATCCAGGATGTTTTGCCTTTTGCATCTTCTAGTTTCCCATGCAGGATGTGTAAAATAAAAGTACAGTGTTATTATTTTGGCACAAAATGCTGCTATAGGGATTTACATGTTATGATGCTTTACTATGCAAGTAAACTCAATAGGACATTATTATTGTAGGTCTTGACACCCAAAACTAAAAGTTTTGTTCCAAGTAAAGCGCGGAAGAAGGTGGCTATGCCCAAATTGAAAGAGCGGGTTAAAATCCCAGCTTTGCTGTTTAGCGCAAGTGTGTGATGCTGGGCAAATAATGTAATCTCACCCTGACTTCAATTACAAAAATTGGAGTGCATATAAGTTTACACCCTTACAAAAGGACAGTTTTAATAAGTGTAGGGACACATTGGTGTATACTGGTGCTCCTCTGCTAGTGGCTCCAATACTGCTGCATAGAATTGCATTATTGCTGCACTGGCCCTCCCCCATTCTTGTAACCCTGGATTTGACAGGCAGATATAGTGTCACCAGCCAGTCAGTGCACCAGAGATTCTACTATAGCGGACTGTGGTAGAACTAACATTACATTTTCCCCCCTGTTTCTCCCAGCCACTGAAGGCGCTTGAGCCGTCCAGAGTACTTCCCCACACTCTGCAATGCCCCGTTATGCTAGGATATTGAGTATTTCATTGCACACCATCTGCCATTGTCACACTTTCTAGGACCTTCAGATTCTGCAAGAAGTGGGTGTTTCAAACTCAAAGGAGAGAGCAGTTAACTGATTGTAACATTGAAGCTGCACTAGAATATTCTTATTACAGTGAGTAATGAAGTTAGATGCCTACACAAATAAATTTACCATTTCTCCACAGTCTCTGAAGTTAGTGCCTTTCCCAACATTTGAAGGGTTAGCCCCAGCCTACATTTTAGCCTAGGTGCACCCCTGGATGTGCGCACTTGCATTTTGATAGGCAGGGAGGTGAGGGAAGTCTTTCCCCCAAACTAGCGGTGTTAATGTTTTACTGTGTGTGCTCAGAAAAATGTACTTGAACAAACGCAGTAAAACGTTAAAGCTGTTACTTTCAAGAAAGTCTTCCATCACCTGTGCATATTGCGCTTTAAAATATACTATTCAATAGTTCTTCCCCACACCAGACCATGGGAGGTGTTGGGTAGAACAGTGGCGGCAGAGCCTCCAAGTTTGCCCTACCTATTTTCTGAAGTGGTCCTTCCCATCACAACTTAATTCCCGCCACCCCACAAAATGTAGGTTTTGTTGTGCCCCTGCGTGGGAGAGAGGTCAGGTAGGTCCGCTTACTCTCACAAGCCACCAGCTACCATCACCTCTCCCCTCAAAGTGCTGAAATAAAGGGGCGGGAGCCAACACATCTGCAATTATTCCTTTACTTGCTGCCTGTTGTAAACCTGCTCTGTAATGTATAATTTATAAAGTTATGCTGGCTGTAGAAAGACGTGCGCTTGCTGTTGGGCTATACCACGAGGGATGGGCCATTACCCCATGCAGGGATGAACGGTTCCATTAGCCTGAACTGAATATATTTGCCAATAGCACATGCAGGGAAGCCATGTGCCACTGGCGCATGCAGAAAAAAGATGCTCAGTTAGCATGTGCAGAGAGGAGATGTGCTGCTTCATGTGTAAGGAAGCTATGCCAATAACAGGTCGAAAGGGAGTATGTGTTCCTTCTGCTTTTAAGCACTGTGGTAACGGTTATTATCCCATTTCGAATGGTACCCAATTTATTAGAGCAAAACACAGCAGAATGCCAGGGGAGCACTGTTGGGCATTGTGGTGGGGGCTGGCAAGGACATGTTCGAATCAGGCTGAATAAGGAAAGGGGAGGGGGAAAATCGGTACATTTGGCCCGAGTTCATTTTAATTTCCAGGACTGATAGTAACTTGTGTGAACGGTCATTCTTCATTATTGCATTTCATGGCTGTGTCACGTAATTGGAACTTGGGTAGTGCAGGCCGCCCTCTTGCCCAGTAGCTTTCCACCCTTTCTTTGGATGCAACGTTTTAGCCTGTGCAGAAGGGAGCCCTGCCGTTATGACTGGCAGAGAGGAGATGTGCTGTTATAGCATGGGCAGAAGAGATGCTACGTTAGCACTCACAGAGAAGAAATGTCCCCATAGTACGTACTTAGTAAAGATGTGTCATTTGCACGTGCCATGGAACAGAAGGGCAATTAGCATGCAGACCCGAGATGTGCTGTTAGCATTTGCATAGACAGGATGTGGAGTTTGCACATGCTAACTGCAAATCCCGTCGCTGCACAGGATGTGCAGTTAGTACGTGCAGGCATGGGATGTGCATTTAGCATGTGCAGAGAGGATACGTCCCATTAGCATGTGCGTAGAAGGCATGTCGTTATCATGCACATCTCCTCTGTGCACATGGACGCAGTTATCACACATGTACAGAGAGTTGTCCCATTAGAATGTGCGCAGAGAAGATGCACCATTAGCAGACGAGAAGAGATGTGCCAATAGCATGCGTAGAGAAGAGATTGGAGGTCACTATGGGTAAAGATATGTCCTGTTAACGTGTACAAATATCAAGCTTGCTAAAAAGAACATGTTCTATCAATACGTGAAAACAATGTCTGCCATTAGTATATGCATAGAGATGTGCTGTTAGCATGTGCACAGTGTAAAGGTGCACTTTACACATGCAAATGACACAAATTTGCTCTTCAAATGCTAACAGCACATCTCTGAAAATTCTGATAGTAGATGTGCCTTTACCATGTGCGTACTCATTAGTATGGGCCTCATTACACGGATGGCGGTGAACCATGGCGCTATTAAAATACCGGCACCGCCTTGGTGGAAAGGGGAATTACCGCCCTATTCCAAGATTGCGGGGCGGCAATTCCCCCTTCCACCATTGCCCTTCCCCATTCCCATTTTTGCCCCATAGGGATCTATGGGAATGGGGAAGGCGCTAATTACGGTACCGCAAATTGCGGTACCGTAATTAGCTCCCTGGTCCCTTTGCGGGTTGGTTTTTAACGCCTGCAAAAAGCAGGCGTTAAATTCCCCAACCCGCAAAGGGACCTCGTAGTAAGGCGGTAAGGATTTACCGGTACCAGTAAAATACCGGTACCGGTAAACCCTTACCACCATCCGTGTAATGAGGCCTTATGTGTCAAGAGGAGATGCGTAGCTAGCATGTTCAGGGAGGATATATGCCTTCATCAAGTGGAGTGATGTGCTGTTACTATGTGCCCAGACGGGATGTGCTGTTTGCATGCGGAGTGAAGGACTCTGCACAAGCCAGACAACTTTGATCTACAACGCTTTTGGTCTATGGGTCTGATTTTACGTATGCATTGGGTGTATGTGTTGGATAAGTTTAACTCTCTTGCAGAGGAGAAAACTCATTTTTACTCTCTTGAAATTGCATTTACTCTCTAATTTGAAAAATCATGCGTAAAATACTCCCACCTCAAAATATTATCTCGAACACTGGTTGGGGTCATACGTATTTATGATACTCAGTTCTCTGTTCTACAACAACCCTCGTATCATTATCATCCTCCCATCTGGCTCCGCCTTGGCCTGAAGCAGCTGGAATGGCACATAGGTGCCACCCATGTAACCACCCCCCTAGCATAAGCTGAATATGTCGCTCCCATGGTGGTCCCTCTCCACTTTTTCTTGACCATCTCTAGTTTCTTTTTGGTGAGGTGAGTTACCTGCAATATTGCTATGTCCACTTTTTGCCTTCTTAGGTACATCATTACTTTGTTCCTCTTCAGGCAGCTATTGAGGCCTCTCAAATTCCACGTTATAATTCTAAGACCTCCCATTGTCGTCCGTATTTCATCCTACCTCTCTCCCTTTTTGTACCTCCCTACAGCCTTGTTTGGCATAAGTATGGGCTTGTTCCCCATCCCTTTTCAACAATAACTCCCCAACTAACCCCCCGGCCCCCTCTTCCCCAACTATATTCACTGCACACATTCCCTCCCCTCCCTCCTCCCTGCCCGTCCCCAACTGATGCCCAGCTCCATCCCTGGATCTCAGGCTCCCCCGCATTTTGCCCTATCTCGGTGTGCCGCAATCAGGAAGCCAGCAGGGTGTTACCGATCTAACAGTAACCTAACTAACCTATTCTTGGGGGTGTGAGAGCATGTTCCATGTGACTCCTGCAATTTTGCACTATAACATCGTGTTTGAGCATTCGTATCTATGCAGCCCATGTTGCGTATCTCCCAACTGTCTTTGCCCTGTCTTATATTGTAGTCCCAGTGTCTGAGTCTGCTGCACCGGAGGTACAGCAGCCTCTGTTTTACTTATCTGCACCGTCTTCCTTCTGGATACCAGTTTCCAATTGGCAGTTCTGTGTGTCCAGCCATTCTGACGCATCCTCGGGGGTATCGAAGAACAATGCTCTTCCGCCCTGTTTTCCAAATTGCTCACGCGTTGCTCTAGTATATGGATCTCCGATTTATGAGATGCGCATGCAGCTGTATTCGGGGCCATTTCCTTTTCCAGTTCGCCTGTACATTCTGCTAGTGCTCTGACGTCCTGCCTGAGGAGATTCACCTCTTCCTGTACTGCGTCAACTTTAAGTTCCAGTGCCACCTTCAGTTCTACCATGGCCGATTCCAGTTTGGTTTCCCACGCTAGTTTCAGGTCTGCAATCTCTTCCAGAATCTGATGATCTTTGTTCTCTGTCGCGGTGTCTGGGGCGGGGGTCTTCTCCATGCTCCTAGCCCTCTCTGCTGTCTGCGGTGTCCTTGCATATTCTTCTAGCGTGGGTTGTTTGCCCTTTGTCTTGGCCTGTTTGTTCGCCATCTCAGTGTTACTGTATGCTTCCCTTTGGGCATTCGAGGGTGTGATCTTCGGCGCCTCAAGGCAAGTCCGTCCTCGGTTGTGATGCTTAAGGGGAGCTGTGGTGGAAGTGTTTGTATACAGTTATCGCTGTTTCACGAATTAGTTATGTCCTCCCACGTCCTTGGCCGCTTCTCTTTCTCATTATCTTTATGTCCCAGCTCTAGGTGGGTCGTGTCCTTAGTCTGCGCACCCAAGGGCCTGTGGGTCAGTTTTGATGTATTAGCGATTTATGCTTTTATGTGGCCTGAAATGCCCTTTCAGTTATCCTTCAGTGCGCCTTGTCGTTAACGCCCTCCAAGCCGCTCCTGCAACTGCCCCTCTTGTGTGTGCGCCCAACCTGTTGCCCCCTCCGTGCCCAGCGCACTTATCCAAATGCGCGGTGCAGCACTATATCCGCTCTGCTTCTCTCAAGGTGTGGCTGTGGTTGTCTTGTTTGTGTTGTTATGCCTGCGCTGGTAGGCGCATTGGTTGTGCTGTCCGGCGTGGTTGGCACATCCAGGCCCGTTCCGCTGGTGTATGTGGATGCCCGCCTGTGGTGGCATGCTTCTTGTGTGTCCTTTCATGGGGTATTGTGCCCCTTGGCTAGATCGGGTAGTGTGCTCTCGCCTTTTCCATCAGCCTCCTAATGTTATTGGATGGTGTGGCTTCCTTGGCTCCAGCTCTTTATGGTGGCGTCCACTTGGGGCACTGTAGATGTTATTCTGTCCTGCTATCCAGCGCTATTTCGATTATGGCACCTACTGTGGTTATCTGTGTGGGTGGCCCTTGTGGTCCGTTTGTAGCTGCTGCTGTGGTGGGCTGGCCGTATTTAGATCAGCTTGGCCATGGCGTGTCTTAATGTAATTACGCTGTTCGCTTATTTGCAGCGCCGTTTCCCTTCTAGTGCGGCTACCAGTGTTATCGAATGCAGGGTCCTCCTTCCGTTACCTTTCAACAGCTCCGGCAGCTCTGTTACTGTGTTGCCCCAGCAACACCGTCAATGCCTGAATACAATTTGTTGCGCACCGCTCGGTTTTTGAATGTTCGCTGTCTTGCTGTCACTCTCTCCGTCAGCATCCAGAAATGAGCTATGGGTGCCGTGAACATAATCTGCTAATCTGTTACCACCCCGCATGGGCACAATGCTGTTTGCGGCAGCGCTCCCCAGATCATGCCGGTGTTTCGTTGTGGGGTCAGGCAAGCGACCATACTGAGAGACGCGCTCTCCACGTCCAGCGATTATGGCGAGTGTTATGCCTTTGTTGCACAAGTCCCCACATCGTGCCGCAGGCAGTGTCTCTCTCCCTTCAACAGGGAAGTGCTCCGGAGCTTGCCATCCATAGTCCCGCTCCTCGGCAATACCACTGTTGGTGTGCTGTTGGGGCTGGGCTATGGGCTGTGCATTACTTTCTGCCCGGGAGCTTCCCTTAGAGTGGCAGCTCAGGCCTCACTGCCTCTTACGTTGCCGATGGTGTTGCGTCTTTCCATCTGTCTCTTGAATATGTCCGCCTTGTCTTCTTTCCGCACCAGCGCTCCGTTGTCCCCAGCAGGCGCACACTTCCGTATTTGCAACAAATAAGAAGGCCAATGGAGAGGTCAAGTATGACCAGGCTCATGATAGACACGTCCACCATCTATCACCATATAAATGCCATCCATTTCCAAAAGAACAGACTCCATCCCACATGCATGGTAAAAACAGGCCTGAAGTGCATACCGATAATTATCAAGGACTAGAGGGTCAACCAAAGGCACTTCAAGAAGGCGGTCAAAAATGGCTGATTTTAGGGACCGAACCTGACAATAAAGAAGCATTAACAATAGGGAACAATGTCTCACATACTGGTGTCGAGCAACGTATACACGTTGCTTACCAGAGAAAGGTCAAGGGGGACACAATTTTAGTTTGTGAAAGCATGCAGAAAAATCACCATATGCTAATAAGCAAGAAGAATCAAAAGTAAACAAAGGGGAGAGTCGGCGTCAGAGTTGACTCAGACTGGGTATGGCTTGCGAAGAATCAATAGCAGTGAAAATAGATTCAACTATTTCCTCTGAGTAGAATGTAACCATCTTACATAACTCTGCTGTGGGTCCGCAGAGGAGGCCAAGGCCTTAGGATGTGAAAGCTCACCCAGCATCAAAAACAGCTCTTTGGAGGCTGGTTGACAATTCAATTGGCGTCAAGTAATAGAAGGGTTATGCCACCAAGATGGCTACTTTATAAAGCTTGGTGTTCCACAACTTTAATCCTTTAAATAGTTTCAACTATTTCCTCTCAGTAAAATGTAAGCAGATTATAGACATCTGCTGTGGGTAACGCAGAAGAGGCCAAGGCCTTAGGATGTGAAAACTCACCCAGTATCAGAAACGGCTCTTTGGAGGCTGGTTGACAATTCAACTGGAGTCAAGTAATAGAAGTGTTATGCCATCAAGATGGCTACTTTATAAAGCTTGGTGTTCCACAATGTTAATCCTTTTTTTATTAAACATATGCCTGCAAAGAACCACATCAGTTTCAAAGGAATCCGTTTATCTAGAGTAGAAGTGAGCAAGCATTTAAAGTCCATCAGTCTTGTTTTACAATTGTTTACAATCAAAATATTAGAAGAGGCAAGAATAGCTTGCAAATTCTGAGCGTCAGGGTCCATGCAAGGTCTAGTTAAACTACAGAGAGCTATGCAGGGGGTTGGAAGGGTTGCTGTCAAATCATACGTTAGATGTATGAGGAATGGGATCAGACTACTCCAAAGGGAAAGGAGTGTCCTTCTCTATAGCCTTCTTAGAACAAAAAGCAAGATCTAGCGTGTTGCCAGCAAACTGATATGAAATAATAAGTCATTTATAACACGCCTGTACACAAGTGTTTCTAGACGGGACAAGACAAGGTAGGGAGACAGATGGAGAATGAAAAAACAATCTTACTAGGCCTTGTGTCATTCAGATCCCTAAGTGTGCAGTAGGCCTGGTGGCAGGTGCTAACAGGTCATGGAGGAGCCTGGTACCCAATGGGTTCTGAGGGTAGCCAAGCATCCAGTCAGCGCAGCAGACTGGTGGGTCAGCAAGGGAGAGCAAGAGAGAAAGCAGAAGAGAAAAGGAAGGTCTTGAGCTGCTTCCGGAACCTGAGTTGGCCCTGCTCGAGTTTGAGAAGGACAGGGACGCCATTCCAAGGGGAGGCCCCTTCAGAGGAGAGAGATCTACCTCCTAATCTCTGCCTGGAGCCTGGAGAAGCGTCTGACCATCAGAGAGTTGGAGGTAGCTGATTGAAGGGCTCGAGAAGGAAGGTGTTTAGGAAGAGGGAGTTGGATGTAGGGAGAGTACCGGCCCCAGAACGCCTTGTGGGCAATGCAGAGGGTCTTGAACTTGATCCTTGCAGCAAAAGGGCTGGAGAGATACGATCGCTGGCCTTCAGGCCAAGCACAAGTTTCACAGCCGGCTCTGGATTAGTTGCAGAGGGCCGGAGAGTAGGCGAAGGGAGATTGAGAAAGAGGCTGTTGAAGTAATCCAGTTTAGAGTGTTATACCGAAAAAGTAATCACATAGCCCGAATGGTATGAATAGAATGTTGGCCAGAAGAAAATCGCATCATGTGACAACTTTCGCAAACTAAGAAACCTGAATGTGACCATAGGGAGTCCATTTTATAAATGCCAGCCATTTTCTTTTTCATAACGCTTTGCAAATATATTCTATGCTGTAGATCCACACACGGTGCAAGGCCACAGCTTGAACTCTGAAATACTAACGTAGGCAGGAATGTAGAGTCGTGCAGAAATACATTGTTTTCCCTTTCACTGAGGCGTTGAAGCTGTGCAGAAGCCACGCCTAATCAGTAGCCCAGGCGCCGGTTTGTCTTGCAAGTGATGTTGTAAAAGGCAGTTAAACATGAATTATATGCAGATAGCGGTGCTCCTTCACGAAGGATGGTATTTTCTGCCTCAGACCTGTCTGACCCTTAGCTCATGAGCCGCAGCGAACAGATAACGTTGTATGGAATATCTCTCTGCTAAGAACAAGATATCCTTCCTGTGCCGGTGCTCCATGTTCCTCATAACAGAAAAGTGTCTCTGCAGCCTTTGCTAGAATAACTGTTTAGACTAAATGAAGACATGTCATAACTGTCAATTACCGAACCCTAGCCTGTATGACATGTATAAGGGCAGGACAAATAGCATAAGCAAATGTTCATGTATGATGTATATATATGACTGCTTGAGTGCTGTTCGCTCTCTCTCGCATCTCACGGTGTCTAGGAACACACGTCGTGAGGGGTTGAGACCCAGTCGGCCGACTGAAATACTTTGCAATAAAACCAAACTTGTTTGGAAATCAAACCTCACGACTGACGTCTCATTGGGTATATGGTTATTGTGCCTTATTTCAATGTACGGATTAGCAAAGATGGCGCCCGAACAGGGACCCTCCCTGTGATGCTTCATCGCATATGTTGAAGGCAAGGACGAGTCGAGGACGAAGCTGTCGGACCGGGATCGGAAGGTGTTCGGGGCGCCCCTGCAGAAGTGATTAGAGACTCCTCCACAGATCTGTACACAGCTGATCCCTGATCGACGAGCAGCGGCCAGAGAGCATCGAGGCCAGGGTCCTGGAAGTGAGGCAAATTGTGCCAGACACGTGGTCATGACGATTCTTGCTTGCACCTGTACACGGGCAAATTGCGTCCTGGGAGATGAATTGATTGATCAGGTGAGCCGTGCCCCAATTCTTAAACGTCCTGATAATGGTTGAGAGTTGCACTTGCAAGTACAAACGCCCAGGGTAAGAAAAGGGTAAGCATTAACCATGCCTGGGAAATTGTCTTCCTGTTTAGTGAAATTTTTTCACTGCAGTAGACAATCTTTGGAAACTGGCCAGGCCGCGCCACCCGAGGGGTCATCAGCACATGATATGTATATTAAGTATGGAATAGGGGCAATAGTGTTCAATGCGGTTTGGCATAGGCAGACCACACGTGGATCAGACCTTCAGTGGCCGAATAATGGGAGCTTTGAACTAGCACGTATAGAACATTTAGAATCAGTTTTGTTACGGAAAAAGACCAGACCTGCAGCGTTTGACGTTGTAAGAGACTGGAGGAAGGAAGCAAATCTACGCTTGAAAAGTAGAGAAAAACACGCAAGTAGATATAAATGAAATACAGAGAATGCCCTACAGCATAATCAGCAGAAGCAGACAGAAGCTATCAGGAGTATTCCAATTAGACATACAGAAAATATATCCTTCACAAGAACTGCATACATCAGATGAACTGATAAATAAGATACTAAATGAGCGAAGAAATGAACATTCAAGCACTGACCCAGTTGCACCGCCTCCTTATGTACCTCCTCCTGTTGCTACTCCCACGATTCCACCGCACCTGCAGTATCCGTCCCATCTACGCCAGTGACATAATTTCCTCCACCTCCTTCAGAACATAAGTTATATGCTTTAGTTGGCAGTTCTGCATCAATGGGGCCTGAAAGAGGAAGTGTTAGACTGACTAGCAAGGGACGATTAGCAAGGGACGGAAAGACGAAATGAAACAGTGGGCTGAGACGTATATTGATGATGGAGATGAAGTGGCTGTGCAAAGTTCTATATCTGATCATAGATGCCTTGGCAAACAGCAGGTATTGTTAGAATGTATGGGAGATTACCTTGTGAAAATATGGAGTAATTCGATTAATACAGTGGTAACGCAAGAGTTGTGTGATTTGATTGTCCTTTCCAATTTGCGAGATAATGCGGCGATTATACGAGAACATGTAGGGCGAATATTTGTGTTTAAGCGAGAACTTGATCGGGTGCATAAAGAGATAATGAGTAAAGGTGAACCGCATATGTCCTATGTCCAGAAACGGTTTCTTCCGCCGTTGAAACCTATTAATGAAGAGATGCGAATTTGTATGCGCGACACGCTTGGATGGATTACGGATGCCGCCATTTCCCCAATTGAAGTGCATGATACGTTTAGTCAGTATAACCAGGACTGCAGAGAAAGGTGTTACAGGTTATGGTGGAGTACTTGCAGGATGAATGTATGAAGAAAAAGGTGTGTTGTCCTGCTGATTTAATGACGATTTATAAAAGAGCATTTTCACCTGACACTGGAACGGCTGCTTTTTCACTTGATTTGGCTTTGTTTCTTAATAGACGAACAGATGTAGAATCCCCTACTTTGCAATTACCGATGAGGGAGGTGCCTCCCACGTTTGTCTCGAAAGTAGAGGTTGCTGCCGATGGAGCGACTCCAGTGTGAACGATAGAAGCACATTATATCACACCGTTTGTACATGTTCCCTTTTCCAGGCAAGAAGTGAACACTATAAAGCAGACGGTCCCTGACATTAGGAAAATCCCTCAGGGTTATATAAGGAAATTTAATCCATTTTAAATTCATCTGTTTTTACACTCAGTGACATTGATTTATTGTTCCCTGTGATTCTTCCTGCAGACATACGGAAGCAGATTAGAAGTATAAATGATGTGCCAATGCTAAGCGATACATGGGAAACTTTGATTAGAGTTGATAGTGAGATAAAGGCTGGGGAGAAGCCTCTGCAAGTAATTTTAACTCTGCCTTTGCGGATAGTAGAGAAAATGAAAACTTTATTGCCCGAGAAGAGAATAGTTTGGGATAAATTGACTGCTTGCTTACAAGGCAAATCGAAGGGGGCGACAGAATATTTGAACCGGTTTGAAGATGTATTTGCAGATTTTAGTGGTCAAGATCTAACTACCGAACCTGGGAAGAGTTTATTTGTTGATAAGTTTGTGCGAGGATTGTTATCAAAAATTCAGACATTAATAATGACATCTGAAAGTATATGGCAAGCAAAATCACAAAGCAAAGTATTACATATGGCCCAATATTATGAGAATCGAGTAAATTCAGAAAAGGATAAGGAAATAAGGGAGAAAGGAGATTTGAAAACCAGAGTGTTACTGCAACAGGTAGCAAACAATAATAGAGGTGGTGGGAATGCACCATCTAAAGTCCAATTTGCATTATCATCTAACCTGCAAGGGGGTCCAATAGGTATAAATCAATGTGCCTATTGTAGACACGAAGGCCATCGGTGAGCACAGTGCCCGCATTTAATGAATAGAAATGGAACTATTTTGAGAAGACTGTTTAGAGGTTGTGCGGGAATAGCAGGTCAGAATAGAAATCAGATGAAGCCACAATTTCAGGATAATCAGGTTAATCAAAATCAACAACGGAACACCATGAATGGTGGATGTTTTTAATAATCCCTCCAATGCATATTACTCTGGAGACTTTACATCTGATGATGTACTGTTCCACTAGTACAGCCCTAAACAGAGGTTGGAACCAGTGCCTATTCCCGTTGACCAGAAAGGGCCCTACAAATAAATGAAGGTAGGGAATAGGGAACACATTTTTTTAGTGGACACAGGTGGACAAAAACGTTCGATGGACCATCAGCGGGTTCCAAATATACCACTGTCAGGGCATACAAATGTTTCAGTAGGGTTCTCAGGTACGCCAGTAGTTAGTCCAGTTTCACAACCAGTGCCAATCACACTAGGTCCATTTACTGAATCTTGCCCGTTTCTTTTGACGACAAATTTCAGTGAAAATGTATTGGGATTGAATCTATTGAAGAAACTGAATGCAGTAATGTATTGCTCTCCTGATGGAGTGTACTTGACGATTTCGCCACAAAAAACTCCTGTATGGCAATTTGTATCCACGCTCTTACCGACTGAATTGAGTGAAGTGCCGGCTTGTATATGGGTGGGAACAATAATGATGTTGGATGTTTGAAGGAAGGAATTACACTAAAGCGTGTTCCGCAATACAAAATTACAAATGAAGGTGAGAGAGTGTTAAAATATATTGTGTCAGATTTAATTGCTAGAAATGTAATTGAAGAGATTTCTGGTAGTATTTGCAATAGTCCAATTCGCCCAGTTTACAAGAAAGGAGGGAATGATATCCCTTACCGTTTTATAATTGATTTACGTGCAGTCAATAAAGTAGTTGATCCCCAATTCCCGTTAGTCTCCGATGTTACCACGATTTTGACTATGATTCCAGCTTCCGCATCACACTTCAGTGTGACTGACTTGAAGAACGCGTCTGTCAGTATTCCCGTACATCCAGATAGTAGATATTTGTTTGCTTTTACATTAGGAGGGCGCTCATTTACATTAACCCGTATTCCACAAGGCGACACTGAAAGTCCAAGTATTTACAGTAGAGCATTGAAGGAACAACTGGACATGCTTGAATTACCTTTAGGGTATATATTGTTACAGTATATTGATGATCTGCTTATAGCAGCAGACTCAGAGGACATTTGTAAAAAAAGCACTGTCGCTTTGTTGACATATTTGGCAGCACACGGTCACAAGGCATCATTGAAGAAATTCCAGAATTGTCGACAGGAGGTGGCCTATTTGGGCTACCTCCTATCGAAGGAGGGAAGAAGATTGACAACAGAACGCATAGAAAGCATCTCTGATATGCCTATTTCAAACACACAGAAGGAAGTCAGGGCTTTAATTGGCATGTCTTCATATTGTAGGCAGTGGATTGCTAATTTTTCAATGATTGTGAAACCCATAGTGGCATTGACAAGGAAGGATGTGCCCTTACCTTTGCCATGGAACATGGAGTGTCAAAAAACTTTTGACCTGTTCACAGCTGCATTATGGTCAGCTCCAGTTTTGGGCACGCCAAATTATGAGAAGTGTTTTATGTTATTCGTGCATGAAAAGGATGAATGGGCTTTGGCTGTCTTGACTCAGGAACACGGGGGCAGAAATAGACCATGCAGTTATTTCTCTTCCACGTTGGATCCTGTTGCATATGCTTTGCCATGTTGCTTGCGAGCTGTTGCTGCAGCTGCAGCGTCAGTAAAACAAACCGAGGGGATGGTTTTAGGTCACTCTTTAACCGTAATGGTACCCCATTCAGTAGACGTTCTTCTAAATAGAACGCAAATGCAACATTTCACATCCACCTGACTAACAATGTATGAAATTACCTACTTGCACCGCATATTCAAATTAATAGATGTTGCACTTTAAATTGGCCGAGTTATTGCCCCCTCCCTGTGAAAAAGGGGGTGAGAAACAATTATCACATGATTGCTTAACTATTACTGAGCAAGAGAGAAAATGAAGGATTGATTTAATTGATCCTCCCCTGAAAGAGCCAGATGGAGAATTGTTTTGTGACGGCTCTTGTTTTAAATTACCGAACGGCAAATCAACTGCTGCTTATGCCATTACTACACTGAAGACTATTATAGAGAGCAAACGAATCCTATGTAACTCAGCACAAGGTGCCGAAATAGTAGCATTAGCCAGAGCATGTGAAATTACTGCAAACCTTAGTGTAAACATATACACTGACAGCCAATATGCTTTTGGGGTGGTCCACAATTTTGTACGATTATGGGCTGAAAGAGGCTTCCTGAAGTCACATGGAACACATTCAACATGGCACTTTAATAGTCAGAATATTGTCAGCACTTGCACTTCCCAAGCGGTTAGCAATAATGAAATGCGATGCACATGAGAAAATAACGTGTAATGTAGGAAAGGGAAATGCATTTGCAGACCGAATCACAAAACAAACTGCCATTGATTTATACACAAAAATGTATGTTGAAACAGCAGAAAAAGTGTCCTGCATGATAGAGGATGGAATTGAGACAGTTAAGGAGATACAAGCAGAAGCCACTCCAGATGAAATAAAACAATGATCCGAGGGTCCAGCAGAATTATATCCCGTGGATTGTTGAGTGGACAAAGAAAATAATAGATGGATGTTGCCAAATGCATATGTTATGGCAATGGTTACCATGGCCCATAGTCCAACACATACATGTGCGAAAAAGATATCCCAGCACCTTGATTCTGTATAGTACAATACCAACATTAAGAAAACTGCCGAGAGATTGGTTCAGAATTGCATGACTTGTTTACAACATAACATTGGGAAGGGAACAGTGACACCAGTAGGAAGTTTTGGTCCCCCCTCTATGCCCTTTGAGGTCATCCATTTTGACTTCATAGAAATGGAAAGATGTCAGAACTATAAATATGTCCTCATAGTGGTATGTGCATTTAGCAAATGGGTGGAAGCCTATCCCCTGAAAGATTGTTCAGCCATGTCAACAGCGAAATCCATGTTAAAAGAATATTTTCCCAGATTCGGGCTACCCCGTGTCATATGGTCAGACAATGGTCTGCATTTTATAGCGGCCGTGATATTAGATTCGTGCAGGCCTCCGGATCGATAGGTAATTCCATTCAGCTAGACACCCGATGAGTGCCGGTTCGGTAGAACGCCAAAAACGGTATCTTGAAAAACAAACTGACCAAGATATGCGCCGAAAGCAATGTGAAATGGCCCGATGCATTACCACTAGCTTTACTGTGCATGCGCACATCTGTGCAGGCAAGGCATACCAGCGAATGTCTGGAATGTGCCACGTCCAAAGAGATTGAAGGATGCTGAATACCCATTGCTCATTGACTATTGTAAACAGTTGACTCAAAATTGCGTTTGATTCATCAGCAAGTGCAGGAGGCTCTTCCTGTCAGATATACAGGCCCAGGACATAGTCTGCAACCGGGAGACTGGACCCTTGTCAAAAACTTTGAAAGAAAATCTTTGCTTGCACAGCGCTAGAAGGGACCCTATCAGGTGTTACTGGCCACGCAGACTGCAGTCCGAGTGAATGGTCGAAAGCATTGGATCCACACAACACACACAAAAAGAATCCCGTTTCCTTTGCCACATGAGAAAGAGATTGAGAGTCCTGACGTCGAAAGTAAGACAGCTGCGATTGATCACAAAGACTTTGCCAAATTTCAGCCATAAGTCCATCCTGAGCCCGAGAAGGGTCCTGGGGAGATTGCAATGAAAATTGAAACATCAGTGTTACCTCAACATTGTTCGACTGCTGCCTCATCATCACGAATTGCATCACTGATTGGCACTGTTTCTGCATCCGCTGCAAACAATGACAGTGCATTCTTTATCGACCACACTGTACCTGGAGCTGTAAGGTACAATCTGCGTTCACGAAATCGGAAGTAATCAGCAGCTTTTGTTTCGCCTTTGTTTCTAGCTCACGGACAGGGCTGGGAACGGAGGCCTAGGGAAAGGGAGCGTATGAGCTGTATCGGATGTGAGCTCTAACACGCTGTTTCCCAGTGCTACCATTGAAAGTGAAGGACTTTGCAACCTAGCGTGAACAAGCGTAGCAAAAGGTACTGACACTATAAAATTGATATTGATACTTGCTCCTGCCTTTTTGGAGCTGTCGAGGTAAACATCAGCTTGCTGCCATCTTAAGCAGGCTGAACTGAACTTGTTTGAACTTTGCTGCCAACGTGTGTTGCCGTGGATAACTTTTCCGACAGACGCTGAGAAACTTTCCTTGAAATAAGCTTCCTAGATCATGCCTGTATTCGCTCCTGTTGCCGCCTGCACTGATGCTGCCATTGGTAGACATATATCTGCCTCAAGCAAGACTTGGGGCCTCATTACGACTTTGGAGGTAGCCATGGCGTATTAGCGCCATGGTTGCCTCCAAAATCGTGTCCGGGTCCGGTCTGGTGGAGTGGGGAATTACCGGGACATTCCGCCATAGACAGACCCGGTAAGTCCCCATTCCAAATGCCATTCCCCATTCCCATTTGAGCCCCCATAGGGCTCAATGGGAAGGGGGAAGGCGCTAATAACGGGCCCACAAATTGCGGTCCCGTTATTAGCTCCAAGGTCCCTTAACGGGTTCCGTAAAGAACGGCTGGTCAGACCAGCCGTTCCAGGTGGGACCTGCTAAGGGACCTCGGAATGGGGCGTTAAGGGTTTAACGGCACCGGTCTCCTTACCAATGACCGTTAACCCTTACCACCCAACTCGTAATGACCCCCTTGGTCTACAAAGACTAACCTGCTCCTGATTAGCATACCTATCTGTATTGTATTAACATTGATCCCAATGTTTTGGTACTTGGAAACTGTGCATCCCATGAAGACTCTATTGCCAACTGTCAATGCTCCCATTATAAGCCCCCCAGCTCAGGTGCTTTCCTACACTCTTCCGTCACGAGATGTGAAACACAGAAAAGGTTATGATAATAACAATTTATTACTGATTATGAATATGACTCATGCTATCTTGAATAGATCCAATTGCTGGGTTTTTTAACATTTACCCCAGCACGGGGAAAGAGGAATGGGTTGGTATATAATCCTCTACCGCTTAGTACTGCCTGTTATGCATCGTTAAGAGCTCTATTTTTTGGAAGATAGAATAATAATGTCACTGGAAACTTTGACGGAACAAACATAAATTAATTTGAAAGATTGGTATTAGCACCGCTAGGTTGTTCCGTGTTCAAAAATAGGAGCAAAATGAACACTGCATAGACCAGTCCCATAGATAAATTCTCTAGACTCTACCAGTCCCTAATTACTTTCAAAATGGCTCCGGTTGGAAACAAGGATGCCATGCCTGCCTCCTATACTATTAATCATAGTCCACATGATATTCCATTTTGCTTATGGAAAAAAGGTTCCCACCCAGTGGGAACATTTACTAGATGCATGAATACTACTGTACTTGAGCAAGAAGAGAAACCATTATATATAGAAGGTTATGTCTATTTTGTGTGTGGAGACCAAGCTTATCCATGGTTACCTAGAAGCTGGGAAGGTACCTGTTATTTAGGGATACATTTACCTGGTGTATTCCTTGCCAAAACCTCCGAAATAGCAAAAATATCTAGATCTCGACCACAAAGAGATGATACTGCTGGGCAAATGTTTGGGGACATAGAAAAATCGTTTGTACCCTTTTGGGGACAGGCAATAAACTCATGGAATATAAGAAAACTATGCAGGGTATCAGAGAAAACAATAAATGGAACTACTGACATACTTTACAATATGACACTGGAACAAAAAGCAATCAGACTAGTTGCACTTCAGAATAGAATGGTTCTTGATATTATTTTGGCTGATCGTGGAGGTGTATGCAAATTAGTGGGATCAGCATGCTGTGTATTTGTAAGTGATTCCTCCCCTGCAATATTTGAAGCAATTAAGAAATGACATGTCCTAAATTCTGAAATTAATGTCCCCACAGGTGGCTGGAATGTAAACATATGTTAATGGTTCTGAGAACTGTTACGATCCTGGGGATGGAAAATAATTGCAATTTTGGTTATGATATTCAGTATCCTCATATTCTGCTGTTGTTGCATACAATGCTTGCCAGCCATTTGCTCCATAATTTCAAATGAATGTGTACAGACAATTAGCACGATTGTGAAGCCTCCTCCTCGTATGATAAATGGTGGCCCGAAACACGAAAAATGAAATAATTAAGGAATTTATGGCAATCAATATTTCTGATAATGATGATAGCGACCTGGGTAGTTCAGAAAGTGACAACTGGTCTGATGAGGACGCAATGTTTGGATGATGATGTTATTTGCTTAAGGCCAAAAGGAGGGTTTGTTATACCGTAAAAGTAATCACATAGCCCGAATGGTATGAATAGTATGTTGGCCAGAAGCAAATCGCATCATGTGACAAACTTCGCAAACTAAGAAACCTGAATGTGACCATAGGGAGTCCATTTTGTAAATGCCAGCCATTTTCTTTTTCATAACGCTTTGCATAACGCTTTGCAAATATATTCTATGCTGTAGATCCATACAAGGTGCGAGGCCACAGCTTGAACTCTGAAATACTAAAGTAGGCAGGAATGTAGAGTCGTGCAGAAATACATTGTTTTCCCTTTCACTGAGGCCTTGAAGCTGTGCAGAAGCCGCACCTAATCAGTAGCCCAGGTACTGGTTTGTCTTGCAAGTGCTGTTGTAAAAGGCAGTTAAACATGAATTATATGCAGCTAGCGGTGCTCCTTCACGAAGGATGGTATTTTCTGCCTCAGAACTGTCTGACCCTTAGCTCATGAGCCGCAGCGAACAGATAACGTTCTATGGAATGTCTCTCTGCTAAGAACAAGTTATCCTTCCTGTGCCAGTGCTCCATGTTCCTCATAACAGAAAAGTGTCTCTGCAGCCTTTGCTAGAATAACTAATGTTTAGAGTAAATGAAGCCGTGTCATAACTGTCAATTACCGAACCCTAGCCTGTATGACATGTATAAGGGCGGGACGAATAGCATTAGCAAATGTTGTTGTATGATGTATACATATGACTGCTTGAGCGCTGTTCACTCTCTCTCGCATCTCACGGTGTCTGGGAACACAGGTCGTGAGGCGTTGAGACCCAGTCGGCTGACTTAGATACTTCGCAATAAAACCAAACTTGTTTGGAAATTGAACCTCACAACTGACGTGTCATTGGGTATATGGTTATTGTGCCTTATTTCCATGTACGGACTAGCAAGAGAGAACCAGAGCTCTGGAGACAGTGAGCTTCTGGGAGAACGTGAGAAAAGGAAGAATACCTCTGAGGAGGTGCAGCTGATAGTGGGGCTTCTTAGAGAGGTCTGTGATGTTACAAGAGAGGGAGAGAGTAGAGTCGGAGATGACCCCAAGGTTTTTTTCCTCACAGGAAGGCGCAGGCATCGGGCCTAAGGACGGCGGCTAGAGTGTGAGAGGGAAAACGGAAGCAGGGGTCCCAATGAGAAGGATCTCATTCTTACTGGCATTTCTGGTTGGAGGCGCACCACTCTTGAATCACAGGTAGACAGTCAGAAATGAGCGAAAGAGGAGACGAGGCAGACAGGAGCTGAGGACAGCTGAGTGTCAGCCGCATAACACTAAAAGTTAGAGGAGAAAGTAGAGATGAGGTGGGACGAAGGGGCCAAGTAGACATTGAAAAGCCAGGGTGAGAGCCCTGGGGAACACCACATGTGGAGAGAGAGTTGGTGGAGAGAACGGACACCAGTTGAACTTGAGAGGGCCAGTCCACGATGAAGGAGGTCAACCAGGCAAGGGCCTGATCTGTGATGCCCAGGTTCTCGTGGAGATGGTTGATCAGGATGGCACGATTGACCATGTCGAAGGCAGAGGAAAGATCCAGGAGATTGAGGATAGAAGGAAGGCTAGAGTCGAGATTAGTGACTAGATCTTCATAGGTGTTCAGGAGACCGGTTTCCGTGCCTCGGGATGCTCTGAAGCCAGACTTATGGTCATGGAGACAACCAACAGATTCAGTGTGGAGAGTAAGCTGGGAGATGGCCAGCTTTTCCAGGAGGTTGCCCAGGAAAGGAGTGATAGGGATCAGGCGGTAGTTTGCCGGACAGGAAGGATCCGCAGATGGGTTTCTTCAGTAGGGGGTGCACAAGGGAGTGCTTTAGGAGGGAGGAGAAGTTTCAGTGGCAAAAGGGGGATTGTAAAAATTGGCCAAGGCTGGAGTGAGGGTATCGATGTGGTCCTTGATGGTTCTGGAGGAGCAGGGGAGCAACTGCTTGGATGACACTTTCATGGATCTGACTTGTCTAGCAATGTCATCAGGAGTGATCAAGGAGAAACAGGAGAAAGGAGGAGGAGAGTGAGAGGAAGAGGAAAGAGGAGCAGAGAGAGGTCAGAATGCCCTGAGGTTTAGTGATGAAGTGAGAAGCCAAAGCCGTGCAAAGGGCCTGAGAGGGGACAGGAGAGGTGGAGACTGCAACAGGATTGCTCCATGCTGTTAGAGCTCAGAGAGATGTGGGCTTGGATGTGGGCTATCTTCTTGGACAGGACAGAGAGTATGTATTGTCTTTGGAGCAGGCGTCAGTCCAGTTTGTCAGAGGATGAGCCTGATGCGCTCCATTTCCTCTCAGCCACCCTACACTTGCGTTTTAGAGTGGCGAGGTCAGAGTCATACCAAGAGTTGCACATGGAGGGAGGCTTCAGGTGGATTCACATGACACGGGCAAGGACATCCAGAGTGTCAGTGATAGAAAGAGGCAGGCCAGAGAAGGCTATGTCAGAGGGTGAGTCGGCTGCATGAGAAGGAGTAGGAGAGAAAGTAGCAGCAAAGTCCTTCGCTGACAGGTGCTTCATGGGGCGGATGGCCGAGAAGGTAGGTGGCAGCGCAGGGGTTGGTTTCAAATGGTGGAAAGAGAGCTTCAGGTGGGAGGAGAGCTGAAAGTGGTCCGTCCAAGCGAGAGGAGTGGTGAAACACCCCTCACAAAATCTATGAGTAATACAAATGAACTGCACTCTAGGAAACCTGTAATCATGCAAACTTCAGGAGCAACTAAGTTCACAATGATGGGTAAACCTGCACACCTGTACTCAATAATAACAAATGGTAAGACTATCATGAAGGAACATCTAAACCACATGCACAAGTTCCTAGAGCAGTTGACACTTGATAAAAAAGGTTAACAATAAACAGTATTGTCCTCTATCTTTAAATCACCTGAAAAAAACAGGTCTGTTACACTGGTGGAAAGTTATTTTCCTAGAATATACCAAAATGTCCATTGCGGTATGAGAGCACACCTAATTTTGTGTCAAGCGAGACAATTACAGTATTTTAAAAAGCATAGGGTCAGAATTCCAGCAAGAAATTATAGCCCCTAGAAAGTTATCACATCAACTCAATGCATTTATGATTTCTGGAATAATGGCATTATTATCAATTGCCACAGTAAACATTTCTGAAACGCCATCCTATTTAGAGCTATTTAACATGTATAAAGACTTAAATAATGACATGGATAATCCTCTGGTTATCACTTCTTGTCCCATGCGTGACGTGATGGATTCTACACTTCGGTGAAACGTAACACATTAGTGCTACAGAATTAAGAGATGCAAACTGAACTCATAACACATCTTGTGCAAACAATATTGCAATAGATCTCTCCTCAAACTCTCAAATCGACCTTAGCCAAAATGAGACACACATATCAAGCACCTTCATCATTAAATGTGCCCAAAGATATAGGCAAACTTGGAAATCTTCTCAAGAAGCCAGATTTGCTGCATTATCAGCTTTAGAAAAGATGACATGGATTAATAAAAAATAAAAAACAGACACTCAACTGTTGAAAGAAGCCCAACCTAATGTAGATGCAACTGTAGATTCCATTAACTTGAATATATCTTCAGTATGCAAAGATCATTCATATGAGATTCTTCCAAACTAATTTGCATAGAGGTTAATGACTGCCTTAAGAAAAAACAATTGAAAGCAATCTCAAAAAATATTGTCCCAAATAAGTGTATTTCTCTTCTCGGTATATGTTTTAAGTTCAAGAGACAAAAACAATACAAATGGAAATTTTAAGTAGACTAAATCGCAACTTGCACATCAGATGGAATTAACAATCCTCTTGGAGGAAAGAAATCACAAATTAATGACACAGACTAAGGGCTCGATTATAAAACTCAGACTTCAGTGTCATTAGGGAATATTACAGGCCTAACACATCTTATAAAGGACCAGGATAATTTTGTTTCATATATAAGTAAATTGAGCGTTCATTGTTTTCAGCAAACATGGTGTCAAATCCAGTGACGTTTGAAGCATGTGGACCCTTTGTGGTAAAAGTCAATTAGAGTGTACCATGTCTTTTATCTGCACCAAGTATTGGAACTTTAAAGTATTTTGGCCTTCCAGAGAAGTTAAAAAAACAGTCTCCTTATAGGTTACGGGGGTATTTTAAGAGGTGCTGGTAGTGTTCTTTAAAGTAGTTGAACAGTCTGGAGAAGCACAGACATCACATTAGTAGTATAGTGGGATACCCTTAATCAGGTGTTTCAATTGACAGGTGGCTTGCCCCTTTTCCACCCCCCTGAACCTGTATAAATCTGATTGAACCCCAAAAAAATTGAATGCACCCCCAACACTTTTTATATCGTTTTTCACCCTCCCCGTCCCGTTTCCCGCCACTCTCCTGCCCGCCTCATTCCTGGCCATTGGTCTGTGACAGTCATCACATGACCGGAATACCTGGAGGAAGATAGAGGTTTTCCTTGTCAGAATCACTATTGCCTTACCATTTGGCACGCCCCCTTAGATTGCAACATCAGAGCAGTGAGTGCTTCTAAAGTGCTGCTCTTAATCCGGTTTCCAGACCCAGGAATACATTTCTTTTGAGTTTTTCACACTCTCCCTACCTGCATCCAGTCCTTCCCTAGTCCCTCCTGCCTCCACTCCCCCTGCCTGCCTCACTCCTGGCCACTGGTCCATGATAGTCATCACATGTTCAGAACTCCCCCTCTTCAGAAACCCTTTTCAGGGCAGCCTTACCCAGGCAGCCGGCAAGGGGCCAAAGGAAAAGAGCATCTACCTAGGGCAGCTCCCACTGCCTGTTTGCCTGGTCGTGCTGGGCCACCTGACAAAGCACTCTATTGCTAAAACCAGGAAGGTGGCAAATGTTGGAAGCACAGCCATCACTGTGCTCCTGAGACCATGCCACTACTTCATTACTACCACTTGATTCTACCATTATGTTGAACCTTGCTGCACTCGCTCTAGTTAGCCATTGTGTTGAACTCTACTATGCTCTGAAAAAACACCATTTTGTTGAATCTTGCTGCACTCCCTAGTTAGCCACTATGTTAAACATTGCTGCCTTGCCCAGTTAGTCATTATTTTGAACTCTACTGTGTGCAGAAAACTGCCATGTTGTTGAATATTGCTGCGCTCCCTACTTAGTCATTGTGTTGAGCCTTACTGTGCTCTGAAAACTGTCATTTTGTTGAACCTTGCTGTGCTCCCTAGTTAGCCACTGTGCTGGACCTTGTTGCGCTCCCTAGTTAGCCATTGTGTTGAACTTTACAGTTCTCTGAAATATTCCATTTTGTTGAACCTTGTTGCACTCCCTAGTTAGACTTTGTGTTGAACTCTACTGTGCTTTGAATACAGCCATTTTGTTGAATCTTGCTGTGCTCCCTAGTTATGTTATGTCATGTTATTTAATTTGTAACATGTGCCAGGGGCCTGGAGGCATAAGGGCACACACAAAACAGAAAAAAAGACAAAACAACAAACATACATGAAGCATAAAAAGAAAACGCCTAGTCAGAGGTTAACTCTCCAAAGGGCACTACTTAAACATGTGGGTCTTTAGTTTCTTTTTGAACATTTCTCTTGATTTGATCGCCCTGAGATCAGGTGGAATCGAGTTCCATGTCATGGGTGCTGCTGCGAAAAAAGGCACTTTTACCGACCATAGTCAGTTTGTTCCTGGGTACCATCAATAGATTGGTATCATTAGATCTCAAGGATCTTACCTGAGGTTTTCTCCTCAGGATTTCTGTCAGATATTTGGGCTGTTTCCTGCTAGACATTTGTGTGTTATGGTCAGTAAGTGGAAGGATATTCTAGTTTCTATGAGAAACCAGTGAAGATGTCTTCTAGTGTCACAATTTGCTCCCTTCGCTACCGTTCCCACCACTTGGGGGCATGATTTGGGGTTTATTCCTTACTGGACTTTCCTTCTGAACCTTATGCTACAGTGCTGTGAGGAATTGGGAGCACTAAATCCTTATTTTCAAAGCTACTTCCCTTCTGGATCCATTCCAGGTTTTTGGCAGCCAGTATGCTGCTTTAATCAAATGACTATGCTTCCCAGAATGCCCGGCCCACAGCTTCATCTCCACCCTTGCAGGACATGGCTGGGTGGAGGATAGGCATAACCTGTGGCTGCAGGTGCAGCAAGCAGCACACCTGAGGCGTGTGCTTGTTAAGAAGCTTTAAAAGCCTCAGTTTTCTTCAGTCTAGTACTGGTCATTGATGCATTGTTCCTGGTTGTGACTGCTCCCTTGTTCCTGGTTCTTAGCTTTGCGCTTAGTTCCAAGTTTCTATTTCTTGTTCCCTGGATTTCGAATGTATGTGTTAATTGATTTCTGCTTCCTAGATTCCCTTTCTGTCTTCCTCTGTTTGCAGGCAGCATTTCTCAGTGCTTTTCCTTTTGGTGCAGCCCAGTTTGCCTGTGTTCTATATTTCTTTGACTTTGTTCTTTGCTGCTGTAAACCTTGATGCTTTAGTCTTTCCTCTTTATAGATTAGCTTCCTGCCTTTTTCCTTGGATGGGTGGGGGAAGTTTGCCTTTGTAATTACGTTTTCCCTGCTCCTGTTCCTTTACTGTCTCTGGGAATCCCTTCCATGTTTTCCCTTGCACTTCTGCATTTATTTCCCATTGATTATTAGGTGTGGTGTGCTGTTGGAGCTAGCTCCTGTGTGAATGCCTATCTTTTCCTCACTATTCTGTAATCACTATACCTAGTTGCCCCTTGTCTTGAGTCTTATGTATTTAGTTATCCTCCCATTGCTGTTATATCCTTTCTGGGTCCCTGTTTGATCAACAGGGTTCGTGGGCTTGCTCATATTCAAGTGGTATTTCTCATCCTCGTGAGTACTGTTTTTAATTTCCCTTATTCAATACCATCAAAAGTGTTAGCTCACAGATCCTGTCGTTGCTTGCCCTCTACGTGGGCTTAGCGCTATCAATACCTGTAACAGCAATTGTGGGTAAGGAGCTTGCCGACTTTCCTTGCAGTCATAAGGAGCTTCTAAGTGCTTAACCCACATCCCTTTTCATATATTTGCATTGTTGTCACACTCTATTTGCACTCCTGGATTTTTGTATACATGAGTCTTGGTCCCTCTGTGCGTGCTGTTTGACTCAAAGATATTCACTGTGTGATTTTGTGTGCATTTCCCTTGCCATATTCACTACCTGTGTCCTCACCTGACATCTAGCTCCGGACATATGGGCTCTCATAGTTAATCCTTCAACTGCTCTGACCGCACTATTCTGAATTGTCTGCAGCATAGCAGAGCCCACTTGCTGACACTAACTAACAATCTTGAGCAATAGTCAATTTGGGTACTTATAATGGCTCTGGCAACAGTGAAGCAACTTTGTTTCGATAAAAACAGGCATTTCTGGGATAAGAGTCTGATATGACATGCAGAAGTAGAAACTATGCTATTAACCTGAGCACGCATATTAAGGGTGCGATCCAAAGAATACTCCCAAGGTCTTCACTTTCTGTTGGGTAGTGATCTTGCATCCTGCCAGCCTAAAGTTTTGGTACACTGGATCTAGCTTGTGTATCCCAGTCGAAGAGCCAACTACCATCAGCTGTATTTTTTCACCATTAAGTGCAAGGCCATTTTGGATCATCCATGTCTGGATCAACCTGTATACCTTATTAACCTTCTTTACATCCTCTAGATATACTCCAGAGAGGGGGATTATGTATTGTGTATCGTTTGCGTAATTTGCAAAATGAGCCCCCCTCTCCTCGAAGATTTGGAAGAGTGGGACAGTAGCAATTTCGGAAAGGAACGGGGAAAGCCAGGCCCCCTGTTGGACCCCATACTGCAAACATGATGCGGTTGCTTCTGCACCACTGCTGCATACTCTTGCCTGCCTATGTTCTGAAAAGGATTTGATCCAAGCTGCTGCATCTTTAGAGAAGTTTGCCACCTTCTACAGTCTGTCTATCAAGAGAGAGTGATCTACCAAATCGAAGCTAAAGCAGCAGCATAAGTAAGACTATTTGACTGTTATCGATTGATTGTAGCATAAATGATTTAAGATCAAGCAATGCTGTCTCTGTACCGTAACCTGTTCTGAGCCCAGACTGCCATTTGTTAAGGATGTCTTTATTGACTAGATGATCTAAGATCTGCTCATATGCCACTTTGTCGAGTATTTTTAGCAGAAACAGGGTATTGGTGATTGCTCTATAATTGGCAGAAATCAAGGGGTCAAGTTTAGTTTTTTTCAAAAGTTGCATGATCCACGCATTTTTAACCCCCTTGGCCCAAGATTCTCCTCAAAGAACAGATTGACACATTTGGTTATAGTCCCTATCAAATACTGAAGACAGGCCTTAACTGTAATGGCCGGGCATACATCACCTTTACAACTGGTTGGTTTGAGTTTCCTGACAATATCCGACATCCTGTTTTGGTTATGGTTCTAAAATTTATGTTTTTCTTCCCATCAGTCTGTGTTTCCTCTATAATTGTTTTTGCTTTGTTCTCCGTCTCTTTTAACACATTTAATGTTTCCATTTTCCGGTTAATATAATCCTTGATTTTTCAGAGTTTATTGATCATCGCATCTTGAATTGTGGTACACCATGCAACATCTTTGACGTGACCCTCTGTTTCTTTTGTGCAAGGATTCTCAAATTCCCTTAGGATTTTAAATAATTCACAAGTATCATGTTCTGTATTGAAAATTCTATTATCATACATTGTTTTCTTCTTACCATCTATGATAGCCGTTTTATATAGCTTTGCTATTCTTTACCTTTACTAAGCTCTGTATCTTTCCATATTTTAAAGATTTACATTTCTCAGTTTTTAATCTCTGCAATTCCAGTGAAAACTATTGGCCTCATTACGAGTAGCGCGGTAAAAACGGGGTCATTACCGGCATGGCGGAACGAGCGGGTCCATGCTCGTATGATGCCGCTAATAGCGGGTGATTACGAGTGCGCGCGAACCCCCATGCCGGTAATGGCCATACCGGCATGCCGCAAAAGGCCCTCCAACCCCCCGATAGCGCCATCACGGGACCCGCTGATACCGCCACCGCCTAGGAGGAACCCCTAAATACCAACCCGGTAATACCAACATGCTAATACCTGGCTCGTAATACCGGACCTGGAAATAACGTCATTGCGTCGGAACGGGAAATGGGCCGGCGGCCATCTTTAAAAACAATCCATTGCAATCCTCCCAAACCACCAGTTGTTTCCTGGAGAGCTCTGTGCCAATACTTCCATAATGTCCAAGGCAACCCGGAAGACCACCCCCCGGATGCGGAAACAGCGATTTTCCGACGCTGAATTAAATATGCTAGCGGACACCCTTGTTGCACATGCAGATCTCATCAAATCCCAGAACCTGAAGCGTGAGGTGCAGCAGCAGAAGAAGGACATGTGACAGGAGGTAGCCCGCAAGGTGTCGGCTGTAGGAACCACCCCACGTAGTGTCAGGGACTGCAGGAAGAGGTGGGATGACCTTCGCTTGAGGGTCCGTAACATCATGGCAAGCAACAGGATGGAGGCCATGGCCACAGGCGGGGGTCCCCACTATCCTGCCAAAATGACCACCTGGGAGGAGACCGCAAGCACCTTCATTAATCCAGAGTCCATCGAGGGATTTGGAGAGATGGAGACGGGTGCGGTATCATCATCAGAAGGAGGTGAGTGACTCTGCAGATCCCTGTAGGGGAAACCATGACGTAGCACAAGTGATGTGGAAGAAAGTCTAGGCTGGGCAATGCATATCCCAACACCCACATGAACACATCCAAGTCCAGATGGCGGGCCAAACCCTGCCAGACAGAAATGCATGCTGAGTGCCAATCCCATAACCAACACACAGCCAATACACATGGACCGTGCCCATGTAAAACATCACACAAACCCCAAATCAACGGCATGCCACCTGCCATGCAGCAAATGCCAAAATGCCCCCTCAGACTACCCTCTGTGACACACCTGTAAGACATGAATGCATGATTAAATGAATAATGAACAGCACCATAGTATGCTTCTGGCATGTAACACCATCACTGTTGTGGCCATACCGGCATGCCGCAAAAGGCCCTCCAACCCCCCGATAGCGCCATCACGGGACCCGCTGATACCGCCACCGCCTAGGAGGAACCCCTAAATACCAACCCGGTAATACCAACATGCTAATACCTGGCTCGTAATACCGGACCTGGAAATAACGTCATTGTGTCGGAACGGGAAATGGGCCGGCGGCCATCTTTAAAAACAATCCATTGCAATCCTCCCAAACCACCAGTTGTTTCCTGGAGAGCTCTGTGCCAATACTTCCATAATGTCCAAGGCAACCCGGAAGACCACCCCCCGGATGCGGAAACAGCGATTTTCTGACGCTGAATTAAATATGCTAGCGGACACCCTTGTTGCACATGCAGATCTCATCAAATCCCAGAACCTGAAGCGTGAGGTGCAGCAGCAGAAGAAGGACATGTGACAGGAGGTAGCCCGCAAGGTGTCGGCTGTAGGAACCACCCCACGTAGTGTCAGGGACTGCAGGAAGAGGTGGGATGACCTCCGCTTGAGGGTCCGTAACATCATGGCAAGCAACAGGATGGAGGCCATGGCCACAGGCGGGGGTCCCCACTATCCTGCCAAAATGACCACCTTGGAGGAGACCGCAAGCACCTTCATTAATCCAGAGTCCATCGAGGGATTTGGAGAGATGGAGACGGGTGCGGTATCATCATCAGAAGGAGGTGAGTGACTCTGCAGATCCCTGTAGGGGAAACCATGACGTAGCACAAGTGATGTGGAAGAAAGTCTAGGCTGGGCAATGCATATCCCAACACCCACATGAACACATCCAAGTCCAGATGGCGGGCCAAACCCTGCCAGACAGAAATACATGCTGAGTGCCAATCCCATAACCAACACACAGCCAACACACATGGACCGTGCCCATGTAAAACATCACACAAACCCCAAATCAACGGCATGCCACCTGCCATGCAGCAAATGCCAAAATGCCCCCTCAGACTACCCTCTGTGACACACCTGTAAGACATGAATGCATGATTAAATGAATAATGAACAGCACCATAGTATGCTTCTGGCATGTAACACCATCACTGATGCCCTGCATCTCTTCTACCCCCCTAGGCACCGATGGAGAAGATGCCAGCCAAGACACCACCGTGAGGGCCTCCACGTCCCGCACACAGAAAAGGGCTACCGCCACCACCACCTCCGGGGCAGCCAAGAAGGCCACACTTTAAACCAGTGTGCCTGACACAGCCGAGACACAGCTAACAACACCTACTGCCAGTGTGCCTGACACGCTCGAGACCCAGCAGCCCACACCCACACCAGTGGAAGGGGAGTCCCTAGTAGCACTGGCCACCACTGAAGATGACTTGGAGGAGAATGTGGACCAAGAGGGAGTCACGGAAGTGACATGTCCACCCACCCCAAGCCCCGTGTAATAACCCCGCCCCAAATTCAGCCCTCACCCACCTACAGCAGTGCTGATCCCTGCCTCCATGATTCGGACCTGAGCTCCTTCCTGGAGGACAGCACTGAAAATGCAGGCCCCATGAGTGCACCACCTACCACTCCTGCTCCCACCAACACCCTCGATCCACGTCTGGCGAGGGTGGAGGGCTGACAGGAGTCCATGTTGGAGCTCCTGCGGCAATACATAGCAAATGGCGAGGACACCAGGCGGGAAATAGCCATTGCCATAGCGGGGACCACTGCCGCTATTACTGCCAACACAGGCGCAGTGAATGCGTCGGCAGTGCTGATGAGGGACTGTCTGGGGGCAATAACACAGGTACTAACATCAATCCTGCTCCACATGCAGCGGCTACGCCTTGCAGCAGGCGTGGAACCTGCCACTGACTCCTTATCATCCACCACACCTGCATCCTCAGTCCCCACTATTCCTGTGCGTCCTACCAGAAGGAGTGCAAGGCACACCGAAATGCTGCCCCCGGACAGCAAAAAGTCCCGCAAGTAGTGTGGGCGGACAATGGGAGTGGGACACATGGTTGGGGGTGAATGGGAGCATTTGGTAGAGTTCATTGGGGGGTTTGGGAGTTCACTGGGGGGGTTTGGGAGTTCACTGGGGGTTTTTTGGAGTTCACTGGAGGGTTTTGGGGAGGGGGGTTGTCACATTTTTGCAATTTGATCCAATACACCCGTTGTGAGAAAAAACATAATGGCTGGACATTGGTGATTTGATGTGTATCCATTTATTGTATGACGGTGTTCAGTGCCCAAATCCCAACATTGATCGATTGCTATTTTATTTCTATCTCGCTCGTACACAAGTGTTTCAGAGCACGACAAGGCAAGGGAGGGGAACAGGGGAGAACAAAACAGCGATCTTACTAGGGCCAGTGACATTGAGAACGTGCAAGTGCATGGGAGGGGGGGAGGGGAAAAGTGCATGGAAGGGGGGAGAAGTGGAAAGTGCGAAGCAGAGGAGAAACAGATAAATAACAATAAATAAATAATAAAGGCAACAAACAGTGGTAATGCAGCCAGCAATCTGCAAGTGCTAGGTTTAAGGCAGCAGACAGGGTAGGTCTGATAAGTGCGAGAAGAAAAAGGGGGGGCTGTATGGGTACAGATACAGACCCCAGTGCAAGGGGTGGCCCGGAGGCAGTGCGGGAGGGTGGCAGGATGAGCAGGTACCTGAGTCCGAAGGACAGAGGATGGCCAGGTGCACAGTGCCAAGAGAGAACAGATCAGCAGGGAAGAGGGGGAGCGAAGGCAGAAGAAAAGAGGAAGGCCTTGAGGTGCTTCCGGAACCGGAGATGGTTCTCCTCAAGTTTTAGAGTGGCAGGGAGGCTGTTCCAGTGGGAGGTCCCAGCCGAAGACAGAGATCTACCCCCAGCTCAGTTTCTTAGATAAACGACTGACCCTGAGGGAGTTGGAGGTAGAGGAGCGAAGAGCTCGAGAGGGGAGGTATTTGCAGAGGGATAGCTGAAGGTATTTTGGACCCAGGCCCCAGAAAGCCTTTTGGACAATGCAGAGGGTTTTGAATTTAATCCTTGCATCCACTGGAACCAGTGGAGAGATTTCAGAGCTGGAGAGATACGATCCCAGGGTTTGAGGCCAAGGACAAGTCTTGCAGTCCTGTTCTGGATTAGTTGCAGAGGGCGGAGAGTAGAGGCTGGTAGATTTAGAAAGAAGCTGTTACAATAGTCCAAGCTAGAGAGAACCAGAGCATGGGATACCATGAGCTTCTGGGGGAAGAAGAGGAAAGGCAGAGTACCTCTGAGGAGGTGCAGTCGGAAATTTGACTTTTTAGATACCTCAGAGATGTGGGCGGAGACGGAAAGGGTGGAGTCAAAGATGACCCTGAGCTTCTTAGCCTCGCAGGTGGGGGTAGGAGGAGGGCCAAGGGAGGCCAGCCAGAGAGTGAGGGGAAAGGATGGTGAAGGTGTGCCGATGAGGAGGATCTCCGTCTTGCTGACATTCAAAGATCATTGGCGGCACACCAATCTTGAATTGCAGTTAGGCATTCAGAGATGAGAGAGGGAGAGGAGGTGGTAGAGGGTAGCCTGAAAATTAGTTGAGTGTCGTCAGCGTAGCACTGGACATTTGAGCAGAAAATGGCAATGCAGTGGGCGAGAGTTGCCAGGTATTGGTTGAAAAGTCAAGGCGAGAGGTTAGACCCCTAGGGAACACCAAAGGTAGAGAGGAAGATAGATGAAAGGAAGGACCCAAGTTGGACCTGGGAGGGTCGATCTGAGAGGAAAGAGGTCAGCCAGGCCAGAGCCTGATCAGTGATACCCAGGTTTTCACGGAGACGGTTGAGCAGGATAGTATGGTTGACCGCGTCGAAGGCAGAAGAGAGATCGAGGAGGAGGAAGACAGGGGGGATGTTAGAGTCAAGGTTGGAGAGCAGATCTTCATGGATGTTCAGGAGAGCAGTTTGCGTGCTTCTGGCAGCTCTGAAGCCAGACTGGTGGTCATGGAGACAGCCAACAGAATTGGATTGAAGGTTAAGCTGAGAGATGGCCAACTTTTCCAGGAGTTTGCCAAGAAAGGGAGTTATGGAAATTGGGCGATAGTTAGCTGGACAAGAAGGATCAACTGTGGGTTTCTTGAGAAGAAGATGCACAAAGGAGTGCTTCAGAGGGGAGGGGAAGGATCCAGAGGCAAAGGAGTGGTTGCAAAAATCACCAAGGGCCGGAGCGAGGGTGTCAATATGGTCCCTGTGTGCATGTCCACATGGACCCCGTGTGTCACTGACACATGTCTGTCAAAGTACCTGTGGTTCAGAAGTATTCGTGAATCAGTGATTGGCGTAATGCATGGCCATCATGTGCATCACGTACTGGCAGGGGTGCTGCTTCACCTGCGTCTCCATCCTCATCATCCTCACCCGGTGCATGCATGTCAATGTCAGGTGGCAGTGGTACATTTCTCCGGACGCACATGTTGTGCAGCATGACACAGGCCATGGTGATCTTTGCCACCTTCTCAGGCCTATAAAGGAGTGCTCCACCAGACCTGCTTAGGCAGCAGAACCGCGCCTTCAACAGGCCAAAGGTTTGCTCAATCACAACACAGGTACTGGTGTGTACCCGATTGTACTCCTCTTCATGGCTGTTCTGCGGGTTCCGCACAGGGGTAAGTAGCCACATCCTCAAGGGATATCCTGCATCACCTGCAAGCAAATACAAATAGGTGTGTGTCACTCTGAGCTGCCACCTTCATGAATCACAGTCATGGCTGCAGCTATTTGGTGTCGACATGCACATGTCCCTGTACGTATGTACACATGTCATCTAGATGCATACTATACTGCTATGAGGTGTGGTAGTCTGGATGGCGTGCAATAGATGATGCAGGGTGAAATGATGCATGCTGAGGGGGATGTACTGTGTTTGTACGACAATGTTTAGCCTCCCATTTATGCTGTGTATACTACACTGTGCATGGACACAGTAGCCACATTGGCAGAGTTGCAATCCTGTTTAATGATGCATTGCTTGACATACACATGGTGGTCAGTTTGTGCGTCTTACATGTGGTCATTGATATGCGTTAATGGTCAGATGTGTGCCAATGATGTGTCCTGTTGGGGGGTTCAGGTCAGGTGTCATTAGTTCTGCGTGCATTCTCCACTCACCGTCCATTCCCACCCAGGTGGGGTATGCATTCCCCCCCATTCCCACCCAGGTGGGGTATGCATCGCAACACATCCCTACCCTAATGCACTGCCATGGCCCACTCACGCAACTCACCAAGAAGCCAGGCACGTGGTCCAGCATGTCGCTCCATGTGACGGGGTAGCGTGGAGTTATGCAGCATCATGGCATCATGTGTGGATCCGGGATATCGGGCACAGCAATGTGTGATGATCTTGCTGGAGTCACATACCATCTGCACATTGATGGAGTGATATTGCTTGCGATTGCGGTACACCGCCTCCACGGGATGAGGAACTACCAATTCTACATGGGTTCAGTCGAGGGCACCAACACAATTGGGCATGCCTGCCAGTGCATGGAAGCCTACTTTGGTGTCGGCTATCTCCTGGGCAGTCCATGGTAGGGATATGTGGGTGCTAGCGTGCTTCAGGAGGGCATCCAGCACTTGGGCCAGCATGCGTGAAAATAGTGTTTGTGAAATGCCATGCAGCTGGCCCACTGTGTGCTGGTAGGTGCCTGTGGCCAGGAAGTGGAGCACAGACACCACCTTTAGTAGCGGGGGGATGGCAGTGCGTATTTCTATGAGGCTGGCAATGTTGTTGCCTATCATGTCCACTATGGTGGTGATGGTGTCCTGGTCCAACCGGTACAGGGTGATCTGCTCTGGGGTTAGATTGAATGGAATGGGTCTGATGCGAGGGATTGGCGGCTGCCTACGAGGGATTACTGACTGCACTGGTGGTAATTGCTGGGCCTGTCTCACCCTCCTTCTCCTCCTGCGTCTCCTCTGTGCTGCCTGTTGTTGCTGCTGTTGTTGTTGTTGTAGTTGCTGTTGTTGCTGTAGTTGTAGCAGTATAGGCATGTCCTCCAGCGCCATGATTGCAACAGCTAGTGGTAGCATTTTGGTGTAGGAAGGGGTGTGGTGTGTGGGTGTACTCCTTTTATACTGGGACAGACTCCATTGAGTCCACCTGTGGTGATTGTGTGCACCTGTGGCAGTTGGCTTGATTGCTGATTGCTGTTTGCGGGTGGTCCGCGATGCCTGTAGGGTCGGCATCGTGCAACCCCTGATTACCGCCTTCGGCATGCTATCGGCATGGCGGTATTTGCTCCCCGAAGGGGCGCATGTACGCGCACATGCCGGTATGAGGGGGCATGCTATGGGCCGGTATTGGCGGGTTGTCGGGTCGGAATGCCACGGACCCGTTAACGATGCCGCCATTACCATTCCGCCTTCCTTGTTTCATTACCTCCATTCTCGTAATGAGGCCCCACTTTTTTACATGGTACACAACGGGTGTTCAATGGAGCAATTGTATTCACGGCTTTGATTATCGTCTCTTGATATAGATTTGCTATTTCTTTAGTCAAGAGTTGCTATATTCCCGTCTAATGGTGCAATATAAACTTCCATGTCTTCAGGAGAAAGTTTTTGTAAGTTCCTAGAAGTAATCCATGTGCTGTTCTTCATTATGCACCAGCTTTCTGTGAAGGCACAGATGTCCATATTATGTTCAATAATATAATTTACAACATCTGTTGCATGTTTGACCATGGACCCTGTGTTCAAAAGTAAGATTTTCATTTTTTCTGGCCCCAAGTGTCTACAGTCCCTACCAGGTCTATTATTTCATCAGGCCTCCGTCTATCGAGATTGGCTTCTTCAGGTCTGCTGATGTCCAACATCGTTGTGGACGACTCAGTTAACAACTTATTTTCACCCAAACTGTCATTCAGGTTTGAGCACTCCTTTAAGTGATGGGAGTATCCAGGCTCTCCAATATGAGAGGTTCTTGCAATTCTATCTCCTGAATACCAACCCTGGCAGCATGCAGACTGTTAGCATGCAGACCCGGACAGTCGCTGTCTGCCAAAGCAATATGGGGGGCATTAATGTGTCCCACTGACATTATTCCTCTTAGAGACTCAATGGGAGTCAGAACATTTCCACTACTCAGAGTAGATTGCACTAAGTGAGCAGTGGGAGTCATGGTCATTTCCTGGCCCATTGTCTGTGGTTCGTTCAGTAGCGTATACTTTGCTACTATGTCTGAAAAGAGTGTAGACCCACTTTTGTGCTCTCAGTTCTGTTACTAATTTTTGCTCTGGTGAGGTGCCTAGAATAGAGCCGGCAACCCGAACCGGCACAGACTAGCTTGCCCTGACATGCTGGCGCTGAAGCACCTGAAGGATGTCAAATAACATGCCCAACTACAATCAAGATGGGAATTGTAGTTATTTTGCGTTAGCAAAAGTGTATCAAAGCCAGAGGAAGATAAAATTCATATGTAGGCACTTTGAAGGTTATGGTGAGTAAAAGCAGAATAATACGACTAAAAGAACCAATTTAAAGCACACTTCTCGATAAATGTCAGCGACCTAAAACGAGTTCTAAAAATAAAGGTTCCACTAGACTTGGTTGCACAACAATGCTAAAATGTTTTTTAAAGACGATTAAGGCTTTCACTGTGCTGAATTCTACTGTGTACTCTGAACTCTGCCATTTTGTTGAACCTTGCTGTGTTCCCTATTTAGCCATTGTGTTGAATTCTATTGTGCTCCCAGGACCCCAGCCCAGCCTACTATAGTATTGACACTTATCCTCTCCTCACTCCAAGCACAACCACCACTTAGACTCATACAATACCCGGGATATGTGTAGCGCTCCTATCTTAGTTTCACACTAACATTCCCTTCCGCACAGATGCCCAAGCCTCACTGTCTCAGTATCCACACAACTGCCCTTGACTGATGCTACCACCCACAATTAGAGGCACATGTTTTGAATCTGATTGCATTTCTAAGTACGGCTAATGTTTTGAATCTAGATGCATTTTTGACTACTGGCGATGTTTTAAATCTGGTTGCATTTCTGAGTACTGCTAATGTTTTGAATCTAGATGCATTTCTGATCACTACTAATGTTTGAATCCAGATGCATATTTAAGCATTTAAGTTGCAACCGTGACTTCATATTTGAACAAACCACTACTCTTAAGTCCTAGCAAGACTTGCAAGTTAGACTTGCAAGTTGCAAGGCCTGCACATTTCTAGCTGGACATCTGAATTAGCCACTGCACCCAAAGTTAGCAAGACTTTCAAATTAGCCACTGGCTGTTACCTTTTAGCTGGTTATCTGAATTAGCCAGTGCGCCCAAAGTTAGCGAGACATTCAAGTTAGCCACTGCCTATTCATTTTTAGTTGGATATCTGAATTAGTCACTACACCCAAAGATACCAGGCCCCTCAAAAGTTTGATATCGGGGGGGCGTGGCCAGCGCGCGGACGATGCGGACGTGAGCCGAGTGAGCTCCCGCAAGCGCCAAAATAATCCTGCATTTTCATCCTGATTCCTGGGGATTTCGTGCGAAATAAACACTGCGACCGAGCCCATAAAGCTGCGGGCTCGGATTGACGGAGGTGGTGGCACCCGCCTGCCCAGACGACGGAGATAAATCCACACTTTGCCGAGGCCCGGCAGCAGAGCTACGCGACCAAGATGGCCGCCGGTGTCTGGGGACGGACTTCCTCCGCCTGATCGAGAGGCCCGAGACGACCTGACACGGCGGGGCACGGGACAGAAAGTGAGGCGGACGCCCGGGACCTCTCTTCCTCCACCGCCGAACCTGAGATTATTCACCGGCTGAGCCCCGCTGACACCCGGAAGATGCCCGAACGGATCCGATCCGCGAGAGAAGTGCAGGGGGAAATGGCGGCCCTCCTGAGGTCCCGGTGGTGTGCGGCTCCTGCCTCCTGACTCATATCCACTTTGGGACACCACGCCGCGACCGCAGCCGCGTTAGAAGTAAGTGACCGAGCCCTGCCCGCTGAGGACTGTACCGTACCAGCGAAGGGGGGACCGCCACCCGCTTGGGCGAACAGCTAGAAGTGCCGGAGGTCCACGCGTATTGTGGAGGCCCACTAAAGGGCGCTGGGCCTTAGAGTACTCTCGTCACATAAGCCCCAGGCCCTGGTGGAGGAGGCTTTTGGAACTCATACCCCCTCACTTGACTCGCTGCACGGCCACCATCCCATATACCGGGGGGGTACAACCACTCCAACGGCGTTCATACAATAATTCCAGCCCCGTCGTAGCAGACACCCCACTACTCCTGAGAACATGGGGAAGGACAGGCAGAAGAAACCATCTACACAGAGCAGCATGGACCAGTTTGCCGTCGCTACCACCCCGGCCCCGGCGGACCCTGCAACACGACCAAACTCCCCCACGGGAGATGAATCCCTCTCCTTACGGGACGTAATGGCGGCCATCGCCAACTCTCGCTCCTCCATGGAGACAAAAATAGACAGCATGGCGGCGGATGTCTCCTTCCTACGCCACGATCTGCAGAAGCTGACTTCCAGAACAGGAGTCGTGGAACACTGCATCTCCGAAGCGGAAGACCGCATCGGCGGGATCAACCGTCAGCTGTCCCAAGCCTTAAACCGCCTTAAAGCCTTGGAGGTGAGAGTGGATGATGGAGAGGGAAGGTCCCGCCGCAACAACGTTCGCATCCTGGGCCTGCCGGAGGGGGAAGAGGGACAATGCACGGAATTGTTCCTGGAGCAGTGTCTCGTGGATATCTTCGAACCCCAATCCTTCTCAAAATTCTTTTCGGTGGAGAGGGCTTACAGAATACCTTCGGGCAAACCGCTCCCGGGCGCTCCGCCCTGGACTATCATCGCTCGCTTGCTCGGATACCGCGACAGGGATGCCCTTCTGCAATTGTCACGCTCGCAGGGGACGATCACCCATAACGGCTCCCGAACCGCCTTCTTCCCAGACTATACCCGAGAAGTGCAGAGGGCACGACAATCCTTTGAACCACTCAAGAAACAACTTGCTCAGATGAACGTAAAATACGGCCTGCTCTTCCCGGCCCAACTTAAGATCTATCATAAAGGCACTACTGTCCACTTCACGACCCACAAGACGCCTGGAAGTGGGCAGAGGCTCACATAGAGGGCGATTGGACTGCAAGACCAAGGAGACCCGAGAGGACGACCCCGACCCGGGCCGAGGCGGGCCTCCCCGAGGAGACACCCAGAACGGGGAGGACAGGAGATCCCGGAGCCACCGGCACAACAATAAGAGGAATGAACTAACTATAGTCCCCTATGAGGACCTTAGAACAGTGCTGGGACACACGAGGGTGTACCGACCGCGCCTCAGATAACGACGCGCAATCTACCCACCATTGAAGAAGTCGACGATGGGCGCAAGGTGGGAACTCTGGGGAAAGGTGTGAACTCTCCCCTGGTTAGATCTCTTCCCCCCCCCCTCTCTTTTCTTGCTGGTTTCGACCCTATCTAAGGGTCTGGTTTCTGAGCTGACACCTTAAGTTGAAGGATCAGCATGTTTGGGCGACAGGTACTTCGTGTTGGGGTGGAGTATGGGGTGGGGGTGTGTTGGGAAAGTTTTAAAATTGTTTGTTGGTTACTTCAGGACTGCCACTTGCTCATGGGCCGAACTACTCACTGTCCCCTGTTAGGGGCGTCTCGCACTGTTCCACGAGGCAACCCTGCTTCCTTAGTACAGGCGAAGAATACACCGCCATCTCTTATGAATCGCTATACCCCGAATATCCCCATCATACATAGTAAATATCCTCTACGCAAACTCACATATCCCTTATGCAGCACACTAAGTCCTTGAAACTCCTTACTTGGAATGTGAATGGGATGGGGTCAGGAATTAAACGGCGCCTTATCATGCAATTCCTAAATAGACATTCCCCTGATGTGGCCCTCCTTACGGAAACCCACTTGGCTGGGGTAAACTGTGCCTTCTTCCAAAGAACTAACTATCGCCTTGCCTTTCATGCGGGATACAAAATGGGCTCCAGGGGCACCCTTATTCTGATACACAAACGTACACCATTTATTCAGCATACCGTAGAACAAGATCCCAGGGGCCGATACGTGTTCATCCTGGGAGCGATCTGGGGTCAAAAGGTGGCAATTGTCTCGATCTATTCTCCACTGGGTCTGGGACAGGAATTACTGGATGACCTCACCACCCTTATAGGTAAACATCACCCTGACATATACATCCTAGGGGGGGATTTCAATGACACCATGAATAACAACACTGACCGCTCCTACCTCCGAAATCGTAACCCAGATACCCCTACCAAATTAGCCAACTTTACATCTGCCCTTGGGTTCCGGGATGTATGGAGGGAGCTACACCCCGATGTTAGGGAATATTCATTCCACTCTGGTGCCCACGGTTCTATGTCCAGACTGGATTATTTTTTTCTATTGCACACTGACCTCTATAGGGCAATGTCCGCAGAACTACTCCCTCGGGGCATCTCGGACCATTCACCGCTTTCGATGGAAATATGTATGCAGGGCGCCCTCCCCCCCAGAACGTGGAGACTTAATAGCTACTACCTGGGGTTCCCGGAGCTGATAGATTGCCTAGAGGAAATATCCGCCGAATACTTCGAAATTAATGAAGGATCGGTAGATAAACCTGTGACAGTATGGGAGGCATACAAAGCAGTGCTTAGGGGCAAAATCCTCTCCTGGACGACACATAAAAGGAACACCCGGCTCCAAAAGATACTAGAGGCCGAGAAGGAAGTGAGCGACAGGGAGGCTAAACATATTTCCGACCCCACGCCTGACACCCATCGTTCCCTCCAACGCGCCCAAGAGCGTCTTCGGAACAGAGCGATGGATGTCGCTAAGCAGGCCCACTGGCAGGCTAAAGCGAGAATATACGAACTAGGGGACAAAGCGGGCAAAATGCTCGCCTGGCTGCAGAAGAGAGATGAAGGACAACACCATGTCCGGGAAATAGTCACACCACAGGGCGACAGCTATCAATCTGACGCTGAGATTGCTGAGGCCTTCTCGATGTTCTACGCAGACTTGTACCGAGCCCCAGCCTCTCCACTAGACCCATCCCTCTTAGCCGAGCTATCGTTGCCGACGCTCTCCGTGCAGCAGAGGGAGCATCTGGACTCCGCCGTATCAGAGGCCGAGATTTCAGAGGCACTATCTCAGCTCCAGTTTCGGAAAACACCGGGCCCGAACGGATTCCCCGTTGAAACCTGGCAAAAGCTAGGAGCAGACAAAATGGCAGCCCCCCTGCACAAAATGTTTCTTGCCGCCCGGGAACAAGGGACCCTCCCACCAGACCTATGTAAAGCGACCATCGTGGTCATGCCCAAACCTGACAAACCTCCACACAAATGTGCTTCCTGCAGACCTATATCATTGATTAATGGAGAGGCCAAGGTCCTCGCAAAACTCCTGGCGAACCGGTTACAACTGGTTACATCCACCCTGATTCACCCGGACCAATGCGGATTTCTCCCCCGCAAATCGACCCGGATGAATCTACGCCGTCTCCATTTGGCAATGGAGAGATCTCCGATCATAATCGGACCTTTGGCCCTGCTGGCAATCGATTTTGAAAAAGCGTTCAATTCAATTCGATGGGACAGCTTTTGGGAGATAATGCGCCGTATGGGATTCGGGGAAGTCTTTATAGGATGGGTACAATTACTCTATACTAACATCCAAGCAAAGGTAAAGGTAAATGGATGGTCCTCTCAATCCTTCCCCTTGGGCCGAGGTACGCGGCAAGGATGTCCGCTCTCCCCCCTTTTGTTTGCCCTTGCAATCGAACCACTCGCTATTTGGCTTCGCCAAAACACAGCCTGGACGGGGTTTAGTTGGCCAGAGGGCTATGAGGACCGTACATCTCTTTACGCAGACAACCTCCTTATATACCTGGGAGACCCGCCTCGATCCTGTCCCATCGTAACACAGCTGCTCATCCGCTTTGGTAAATTTTGCGGACTCAGAATCAATTGGGATAAATCAGTTTTCTTCCCTGTGAAGGGTGGAGAGCAGGCCATCCCCCAGGAGTGCCCGTACCGAGTTGAACGACAAGGCTTCCGATACTTGGGAATCTGGATATCCGGGGACCTGACAAGCTATGTAGAACACAATCTCCGACCGATCACAGACCGGTTCATTATCGATGTCCAACACTGGAAACTTCTCCCCCTGACCCTTATGGGTAGAGCGGCACTTTTTAAAATGATGACCCTTCCCAGATACCTCTATGTCCTTCAAAATGCTCCACACAGAATTCCAGACTCAGAGTTTCATCTAGCAGAGACACTTCTTAGGGACCTTATATGGGGGGTTGGTCAACCACGAATAGCGTTAACCACCCTTCAGAGATCGATCTGGGAGGGGGGAGTGGGAGTCCCCCATCTCCAAACCTACTATTGGGCATCACAATTGGCTGTGGTTAACGATCTGCTTCAGAGGAATCGGGACCTACCTCACATACACGCTGAGATGGCCGCTATACAGAGTGCAGACCCGCTGACCATCCTTTATCAACCCCTCCTGAGAACCCCCCCCACCCACAACTACAACGCACCTCACTATGGTCTGGACACAGGCACACCGGTTCATTGGGTGGCATAATAAAGTTACCATCGCACAACCTCTCTGGCAAAATAATAATCTAGCTGCGTCTCGTGAACTAGAGCCATGGCCCAACTGGATGAAAGCAGGGGTCACGCGAGTGGGGGATATGCTCACAAATGGGAAACTGGCCTCATTTGAAGATCTACAGTCACACTTCCAGATCCCAAATACGGAACGGTATCACTACATACAACTAGCCCACGCTTTAAGAACCCACTTAACAGCTGACACAAGGCTACCGGACTACACCCCCATAGAGCGTAACATCCTACCAGCGTATATCCCCACCAAATGCACTTCCATCTTATATAACGCCATATCCTCCTTTGCTACCCCCGAACTGAATGAGCTCAAGGCGAAATGGGAAGCGGATGTGAGAGAGATAGATCCGGAGGACTGGATACAAGTCCTCATGCACCCTCGTGAAATTGCTATCTCCTCTAGGCTCCGACTGGTGCAGTTGAAGATACTGCACCGGGTATACTACCCTAGGACGCGACTATACGGACTATACGGCTGGAAAAGGGCCCCAAACCCAAACTGTCTCCGCTGCGGGGAGGAGGAGGGAACCTTCTTTCACATCTTGTGGGCATGTCCCCAGATACAAGCCTTTTGGTATGCATGCTGTGTGGAGCTCTCCAGGGTCCTGGGCCGGACCATACCACTGGACCCAAAAGCCCTACTCCTGGGAATACCTAATGAAATCGAAGCTAACAAGTGGGAGAGATTGCTCTTACACACGGCAGCAGGGCTGATCAAGCGTAATATAGCACAGAAATGGGGAGCCCCTGACCCCCCGACAATGGATCAATGGAAACTGGATATGGACGTGTGCACCATGATGGAGCATAGGATCTATTTGGCAAGGGGTTGTCCCAACAAAGCCTCGAAAATATGGGATAGGTGGGAAGAAGAAGCGATCTAAGACTCCCTCCTGCATGCTGGGGAGCGTGCAATGGGTATTATGTACTACACGCCAATATATGTACTAAGGAAGACTCTTGACCACAGCTGATATGTGTACTGCCTTTGTTGATTGAGACTGACCATGATAGTCCTTATGTTGATTTGTTTTTGATTTTTGTGATTGTTGTAATACTATGATAATAATAAAATACTTTATTAAAAAAAAAAAGTTTGATATCCACTCCAAATTTAAATTTAGCTTTCTGCTTTAAATCTCACTTGGCTCAGAAGCTAGACACTGTGACTGCCAATGCTTTAACTTCTTATTTTTCTATTTATAATTTATGGTTCAGTTACTTAAACTTTTATCTTTCCATCCAAAATCAAACATACTAAAACAAGAAGACGCAGAAAGTTTCATACAATAAGTTCATTATTGTATTTTCCCTGGTTCCCTCCCTTGCCTTGAAGCGCTTTGAAACACATTGTATATAGGCGCTATATAAATAAACTATCATATTAAGGTCCAGCCTTTCCCTTTAGAGGCCAACATTAATTTGAGCGTTCCCTCCCATTTTCCTTTTCCCGTTTTAAAGGTTACCTTTCACCCCCCCCCCAAATTTCATTTAAAAGCTGAATAGTCACAATTAACAATGGGTAAGATTCACCTGCTGTAGTCCAAGTCCAGATAGCTTTGGCATCTCCCATGATCATACCATCAATCAATTTTACCAAGGGATCTTGTACGGATCCCTGTTAATCCTGAGCAAAACAAGACAATGGGGCTCTTTACGAGTCCGGCAGTAACCGTGCCGGTACTAACGGCAGGTTGCTGCCGGACCTGTATTGATTTACCGGCCCGTGACTTGCCGGTAACACCGGGGATTACAACCCCGGTGGTATAGAAAGTCAGACGCCGGTAAATTGTAAATCCCCATTCCCATAGAGTCCCATAGGACTCTATGGGAATGGGGAACACGGAAGCACTGTCACCGTTATTAACGGTGCTGGTGCTTCTGTGACGGTCTGCCTACCATGGCTGCTGTGTCCGACAGGTTCCGACCTATCGGGCACAGCGGCTCCGGCATGCACACCTGCCTGTAATATGCCGGTCCGGAAACAACTGTGACGGTAAGCTTACCGGCACCATTGTTTCCCCACATGCATAGTTGTAATGAGGCCCAATATGTTTTAATGTTTCTGTATTTTCCTGCCAGCTGCAGAATCTACATCTGGAGTCGGAGACTTGTCCATATAGTTTCAAAATGTGTCTTGTCGGCATGATGTTAAAGCAAAATCTCATGAATTGCGATCCATACCAATCAGATGGAAAATGTTTTAGGTATTTGGGCACGGAGTCATATGCCTTAGTTTCATTTGTCATGTGGATTTGCCAAAGGTATGACCCCCTTACCCTAAGAGTCTCAATCCAATCATCTTCGTTCAAAAGTTTTTTGACTTTCCCCAGATTAGATCGAAGGGTATCCAAGAACGTACCCAAAGAATCTATCAGAGCTAAGAAGGCTTTCCCCCGTTGGTCTGGAAGCGTATTCTCTTTTAGGTTTTTATCCTGAGTTAGAATTGACTAGGGCATAGGCTTTGGATCCAATATGCACTTCCTGATAAGAGATAGCGATTTTCAGACCGCGCTGGTGTATATGAATGTCAGCCCAAGCTCGTATCTGATAACTGCTATCAGAACGTTTTGGGACAATCTCAGGATCTTCCTTCAAAAGAAAGCTTCTAGCCTACCCCAAATTTTCCATGGGGTAAACACGCCACTACCTTTGTTTTATAAACAGACAGAATTGGTAGGATGGAAAATTTACAATATTTCCTATAAATCAGTCGACCATGGGCCGTTAAGAGTTTTGACTTATTTTTAGATCTTGCTCGCGTGGCTGTCTGCCCCTCTGGAATTTATCTGTATACCAAGGGAAACTACCGAGGTTACATTGAATAGGATCTGGTTCGCTAAGTACCATTTATATCTATTTTCTGTTTGCTCTTTCCAAAAGAGAATACTAAAATGTTGGTTTTGGCGACATTTATTTCTAGGCCTTTTTTTGCATATATTTTTGCACAACCATGTCAAATGCTTTTTTCAGATCTCTGTTAGGGAGTATTCTCATAAATGGCTAATTTCCCTTACGTAATGAGTCCCTCAGCAGCTTTACTATTTATTTTTTCACCTGGTAAGAGTGTGAGCCTTTTTACGACATCTGTTTTGCTGTGTGTGTTTTTACCATTTGTGTGATCTTGGGCTCTGGAGCCTCCCCTACTCCACGAGCACCATTTTTGTGTGTGTTACACATCACCTTCAGTGCAGTAACACAGGGTTGTCTTTTAGACTTCCGTCTGACTCCATTTTTCTGGGACTGACTACTCTCTCCCAGAAACATGTAAAGTTGCCGCTAACTTTATGTAGTCTCTTTAAACTACAGACCCAGTACACCCCATCTTACATAGAATATTGGAAATGGTTAATTCCTATCCCTTTTTGTCTGTGTTTTGTGGGGCAGTTTTTCGCTCCCTTTACATTAAGACTTGGCTGGTGGCAGTGGTAACTACCCTACCTTTTCTACTGCGGTTATCTTATATAACCATGGTATTGTTTGAGGCTATTATATTAGCCTCGAACATAAACCTGCTTGACCAAATACATTTTATTTTTGACTGCAACTGGGTTTAGTCGCCATTTCTTTTTGTTAAAGTCTTTCTCGATTCTTCTCTGTGCGCCAAACCGGGTTGATTCCTTTGTTCGCTGTCTTTTCGCGGGCTTCTGCACAGAAGCCCTCCTTAAGGTGCCTGAAAGTCTCGGTAGGCAGGATGTGAGCGAGGGGTCTTCGGACCCCTGCCATGGGTTCCCTTGGTAACCCGAGTCACACACTTGTCTGGTTGGCTAAGGGGACTGTCCTTGCCAGGACAGCCACCCTGCTGTGTGATTGACAGCCAGGCTGTATGAATGGGGCAAAACGGCATAAAAATCAGGTCTCTGGGGCTGGAAAGGCAGAGTCACCACTGGAACGCAAGAACCAATGAGTAGCTGACAGAGGAGGACCCTTGAAAGACTGAACGGCCCGGTGAAGACCTGCTGCAGGTCCGAATCGTCAGAATCCACCGACAGAGAAGATCCTCCAGGAAACTTCTTCCCTTGAACTGGTGGGACCAACCAGTTCGCCCAAACTGCAAGCCAGGACCCCTCCTCTGGTCGAATTCGCTGTACAGAGCTACAGTGGGCCGGATAGCCGGGAAGGTCGGACCCTGCTTAGGTTTTAAGGAGCACACCTTTTATTCGATGCATTGCTCTGCTGCTGGTTTCTTCCCTGGGTAGTGCATGACCCTCCAGTCTTCCTACTTCGTGTCAGTCTGACAGTCGCTTCAGGAACCTGCAGGAACTACCAGGAACGTCCGCCTCAGCTACAGCTTCCTCTCCGTTTTAAGGTACTGTGCAAACCCGGTTGCTCATTTCGTACAGCCGCGGGGAAAGTGTGTGAAATCTTTCTCCAATCCGAGGGCTTGTCCTTCTCTTCTTTTTAAACTAACTTTTCTACCACCCAACCTCGTCCGAAATCCGTGGCACAAACTTTACCGCGAACTACCCTGAACCGTGTGATCTTGAGCAAAAGACTTTTGTCCTATTGACTTTGGTCCTAACCCTTTTCTACCTGATTCTATCACTGTAGTTCCTCTTGTTCTATTGCCCTGAGAACTTACCTGGTGGTGCGGAGCAATTTCTATTAACTTTGTCTTTCCCTCCCTTTTAAATTGCTGAGTGCCATCTTGCTCCCACTTCATTTTGTGAGCTTAACTTGTCTGGGATTTAAGGGAAGTGGTGTGATATATTGAGAGTATGATTTTTAAACTGATTATAATGGTGTAATGTTATAAAACTGAAGAGTGAAATAAATGTATATTCTTTTGCTTGAAAACCTTGAGTCATTGTTTGCCTGAATCATAGTAATAGCTGTCCTTTGTGTAACTATTTGATACTGCTCACTTACTCTTGAGATACGTATGGCTGCTCCGCTACTGCTACCACTTTAACAGTGTAGTACAGGCTTGTACCAAAGGTGAATTTGTACTGTCACTTGTAGTCTTAATTGTGTGTGGTGTTCCCAAAGGGTACTGCATATAATTCTGCCTAACAATCTCTAAAAGCGAGATATATTTTAGATTGTGTTGTTAAGGCAGAGCCTTTCAAGATGATTATTTTAGGAGCAGACCTGGCGGGCGGGACGGCACCCGCTCGCAGATTTCTCACAGGAGCACCTGCACCCTTGTTAACGGTGCCGGTGCTCCCGTGTCCACACTCCCATGGGATCCTAAACAACAACAAAACCCCAGCAACCGGAGGCCCAAGCCCTACTATACTCTGAAACTGAAATACAACCACCATGGAGAGGTATGCGCCACTATGAAGTAGGTAACTACTGGGGCCGTGGCCAGCAGCAATTCAATTCGGACGTGCTGAGCATGGGCTCTGAGGCTGCCTGTACGAAATCCTGTGATAAATATCCTATCTTTTCACTGCAATTGCAGAAAACATCTATGCTGCCGTTCCCTCCACTCGGTAGACACCAGGGGTGATGACGTTGCCCGCAAGACAGCTGGAGAACGGCGGTAGGAATTGAAGCGAACTGAAGCTGACCCCTGACCGAAAGAACGGATGGACATTCCGGGGTCCATTTCAATGGGTAAGCAGAAGAAACACAAAACACAACGGTGGCAGCAGAGATACAACTGAAGGTGTCAGGCTGGGGGGGCACACACGGCCAGCTGCAGGCACAAGGAAGCCGTCGCAGTGGACACTGCGTGGTGAAGCAGAGAAGATGTAGACCCCCGGCCACAGAGCCAGGACAGACATCTGCCCACCTGTGGGAGGAGAAGTGTAGCATACCTATGTGGGCTTCAACGCGGGAACAACGCCAGAAGGGGCAACAGGGGGGAGATGGAGGAGACAGGTAGGGTGAGGAGGAGTAGCTTCCCCCCCCATATAAAATCAGCTGAGTACATGGCAGAGGCGGCTCTGTTGCTGTGTCTACTGGGGCATTGTGGGGGAGAACAGTCATAGAGGAGGCACCCCAAGGCAGGTGAGTGAGCGCACAGGCATTGTGTGGACACAGAGGTAGGGGGCCACGGTCGCCACGCCCTGCAGGGTGCTCCAAACTCGGCGAACAGACCTCATGGTGAAGACAGACATCATTTCTGGGGGAGTTAAACTGCAGTGCCCCCAGAGATATATTGCAAGCTGGTGGCAGCATAGAGCGGGCACTGGGAATGTAGGCCAGGGGGTACCAGACAGTGTGGTGGGCCGGTTGGAACGTGGATCGGTTAGGCCCGTGAGGAACAGTGACGGACTAGGCGGGCGTCCATCATCTGGCCCTCCCAGAAGGTAATAAGTGTTGGTCAGTCCAGCGGGGATAGCAGAGGAGCGGAACAGGCACCGACAGGCTTTGCTCCCCACTGAATGGTTGGTTTGGTGGATGGAAAAATAGGAGGTGGGAAAGTGAATACAGAGATGTCACAGACTGTTGTGAGGGTACAGACTGAGTGGAGAGGCCAACCCCCCCCGCCCCCCGGTGGGGCAGAAGCATTTCAATAACATCCCAGGCGATCCTCTGTGATTGAAGGCAAAGAAAGGGCAAGATAGACAGGAGATTAACAATAACCCGACTGAGCTACACCACAGGGCCCAGCTATTTGGATTGAAGCTGCCAGACCGTGGGATCTCCCTGAAGTGAACGACTGCATGGACCAGCGGTTGTCTTGCATCCTGTGTTGATATTTATTTAAAGGTGAGGCTGGGAGAAGATCTGGCAAAGGACCAAAAGATCACAAAGGCCATAATGGTTATGTGTCAACAAAATATGGGCCAATACGTGGGAGCAAAGCCTAAGCCGGGGAAACACATGTCGATGGAGGTGAATGCAGACACTGCAGTCCCCAACAAGGCCAACAATGACTATGGAAAGCTTGATGGCAGCAATCCAGGAGTCAAGGGAAGCACTGGAGGTAAAAATCCAAGAAGTAGGGATGGACGTGTCCCTAGTGCGAGCTGATCTGCAGAAGGTCAGTGAGAGAGTGACAGAGGTGGAACAACAGGGGAGCAATGTACAAGATTAGCTGACCCTGCTGAAAAATCAAGTGACAGGCTTGGTGGGTGCAACAAGAGCACTGGTATTGAAAGCAGAAGATGTAATATACAGTTTGGGGGAGTGCCGGATGTAGTGGAAAGTCCTAACACCGAATTGTATGTGGAGAAGTTAATACTGGAAATGCTGAAACTGAAAGGAATGTAGAAATTATTTATGGTGGAGAGAGCATATAGAGTACCAGGTAAGCCCCCACCACCAGGAGGGACACCCAGAGCAGTAGTGGTACAGTTATTAAATTATCGGGATACAGATGCAATCCTCCTGGAGTCATAGAGACATGGCTACTTTGAGGTCTACTTTGAGGTTAGGATTGCTAGGATCCTCCTATTCCCAGACTTTACAAAAACAAAGGTGGTCTTTTAGTGCGGTACGTTGACGACTGCAAGATGTAAAGCTGTGATACATGATGTTTTTCACAGCGAAAGCCAAAGTATTAGCAGATGGGAAATCAAATGTTTTCATGTTACAGCGTGAGGCCTGCAGTTGGCTGGAAACTAGGACTGTGAGCACCACTGGGCGCGATGCTGGAGGGAACAATGATGCAGCGTTGACCAAAGACACATGAGACTCAGGGGCCAGCAGTGGCTGTGCCAGGGTTACGATGAGTGGGTGAACTGGAGTGGAGAATTGAAATTTGAGAGAATGGAGGATCGTGGCAAGACTTACTAACAGGGTGGCCAGGACCTAAGGGAAGGCCAGACCTCCAGACCCCGCAGTCGAACATCCCGAGGAGGTGTAATAGGGACAGATGGAGGGACTGAATGGTCAATATTCAGTGGGTGAGGGAGGAAGTTGGGGGTTGGGAGTTGTGGGAGTTTGGAGCATTGGGAAGAAGTGGGGGAGGGGGCAGGGAAGGGAGGAGGGGAGGTGAGATTAGAGGAGGGAGTGAGTGGGGGGTTGGGCGATTGTTGAAATGGTTAATAAGTCATTGTGCTGCTGTGGAGGGAAGAGAGGATGGCAGAATGGGCTTTGAGAGGTATGTAGCAATACTATTGAAAGTTAGAAGAGAAGGTAGAGATAAGCTAAGTCCTTGAAACTCCTTACTTGGAATGTGAATGGGATGGGGTCAGGAATTAAACGGCGCCTTATCATGCAATTCCTAAATAGACATTCCCCTGATGTGGCCCTCCTTACGGAAACCCACTTGGCTGGGGTAAACTGTGCCTTCTTCCAAAGAACTAACTATCGCCTTGCCTTTCATGCGGGATACAAAATGGGCTCCAGGGGCACCCTTATTCTGATACACAAACGTACACCATTTATTCAGCATACCGTAGAACAATATCCCAGGGCCCGATACGTGTTCATCCTGGGAGCGATCTGGGGTCAAAAGGTGGCAATTGTCTCGATCTATTCTCCACTGGGTCTGGGACAGGAATTACTGGATGACCTCACCACCCTTATAGGTAAACATCACCCTGACATATACATCCTAGGGGGGGATTTCAATGACACCATGAATAACAACACTGACCGCTCCTACCTCCGAAATCGTAACCCAGATACCCCTACCAAATTAGCCAACTTTACATCTGCCCTTGGGTTCCGGGATGTATGGAGGGAGCTACACCCCGATGTTAGGGAATATTCATTCCACTCTGGTGCCCACGGTTCTATGTCCAGACTGGATTATTTTTTTCTATTGCACACTGACCTCTATAGGGCAATGTCCGCAGAACTGCTCCCTCGGGGCATCTCGGACCATTCACCGCTTTCGATGGAAATATGTATGCAGGGCGCCCTCCCCCCCAGAACGTGGAGACTTAATAGCTACTACCTGGGGTTCCCGGAGCTGATAGATTGCCTAGAGGAAATATCCGCCGAATACTTCGAAATTAATGAAGGATCGGTAGATAAACCCGTGACAGTATGGGAGGCATACAAAGCAGTGCTTAGGGGCAAAATCCTCTCCTGGACGACACATAAAAGGAACACCCGGCTCCAAAAGATACTAGAGGCCGAGAAGGAAGTGAGCGACAGGGAGGCTAAACATATTTCCGACCCCACGCCTGACACCCATCGTTCCCTCCAACGCGCCCAAGAGCGTCTTCGGAACAGAGCGATGGATGACGCTAAGCAGGCCCACTGGCAGGCTAAAGCGAGAATATACGAACTAGGGGACAAAGCGGGCAAAATGCTCGCCTGGCTGCAGAAGAGAGATGAAGGACAACACCATGTCCGGGAAATAGTCACACCACAGGGCGACAGCTATCAATCTGACGCTGAGATTGCTGAGGCCTTCTCGATGTTCTAAGCAGACTTGTACCGAGCCCCAGCCTCTCCACTAGACCCATCCCTCTTAGCCGAGCTATCGTTGCCGACGCTCTCCGTGCAGCAGAGGGAGCATCTGGACTCCGCCGTATCAGAGGCCGAGATTTCAGAGGCACTATCTCAGCTCCAGTTTCGGAAAACACCGGGCCCGAACGGATTCCCCGTTGAAACCTGGCAAAAGCTAGGAGCAGACAAAATGGCAGCCCCCCTGCACAAAATGTTTCTTGCCGCCCGGGAACAAGGGACCCTCCCACCAGACCTATGTAAAGCGACCATCGTGGTCATACCCAAACCTGACAAACCTCCACACAAATGTGCTTCCTGCAGACCTATATCATTGATTAATGGAGAGGCCAAGGTCCTCGCAAAACTCCTGGCGAACCGGTTACAACTGGTTACATCCACCCTGATTCACCCGGACCAATGCGGATTTCTCCCCCGCAAATCGACCCGGATGAATCTACGCCGTCTCCATTTGGCAATGGAGAGATCTCCGATCATAATCGGACCTTTGGCCCTGCTGGCAATCGATTTTGAAAAAGCGTTCAATTCAATTTGATGGGACAGCTTTTGGGAGATAATGCGCCGTATGGGATTCGGGGAAGTCTTTATAGGATGGGTACAATTACTCTATACTAACATCCAAGCAAAGGTAAAGGTAAATGGATGGTCCTCTCAATCCTTCCCCTTGGGCCGAGGTACGCGGCAAGGATGTCCGCTCTCCCCCCTTTTGTTTGCCCTTGCAATCGAACCACTCGCTATTTGGCTTCGCCAAAACACAGCCTGGACGGGGTTTAGTTGGCCAGAGGGCTATGAGGACCGTACATCTCTTTACGCAGACAACCTCCTTATATACCTGGGAGACCCGCCTCGATCCTGTCCCATCGTAACACAGCTGCTCATCCGCTTTGGTAAATTTTGCGGACTCAGAATCAATTGGGATAAATCAGTTTTCTTCCCTGTGAAGGGTGGTGTAACGCTTACCTTAGACTCCTCAGGGACACCACGTGATATTCTGAACTTCTCAGGGTGCGCAGTTATCTTTTGTTCACTACCCCAACTGGACTCTCTTTCTATACCACAAAAACAAATTACCACACGAAATGAATGAAAAGAGTAATGTAGTGAAAATATTAAAAGGTTCAAATTCTTAAAACTGTGTAGTTCCGTTACCTTAGTTGGTGATTTGGTTAGCTCTCCATCCTGTTTCTGTACAGGGGTGCATGTTCTGAAGAAGGGTCAAAACTGGGGAAGATAGACTGCCCAATATGAATTTTCGGTTATAAATAAATGCCTATGGTGAGGTGGAAAGAGAATAACCTATTTTCAACAACACAACCGTGACTGAAGAGGAAGGGTTGTTCTCTGGAAATCCTAAAAATATCTCAAAGGTGCTACTCCTAAAATATACCCAGTCAGGAATGGTATTGCAACAAACTACTTACAAGAAAAAACCTTACTGTGTCTAAAACCGAATGTGCACAACCCTAAACATTTTATGTTCCTTAATGTGTGGAATTAGTGTACCTAACTGTGACAGAAAAAACGGAACACTTCTGTTCTTAGAACAAAAAATCTCCTCACAACCCCTTAGCTCCGTAAGGCTAATACGATACAGTGGTTAAACATACACTCACCCTATAAGAGCAATGTACACAGCGCACTAGCCTTTTAGGAACCGTCAAATCGGTATAGAGGAAAAAATGGGTAACGAATACTTGCTGTGGAAGGAGACCGAACAGGAATGAGTGCCTCGAAAATCTCCTCACAAACCAAACACCAAAAGGAAATGCGTCTCCGCCAGCTCACACACTGACGAACGCAAACTCCACACAGAGTTCACAGAATTGTTGCCGCGGAATGGAACAGGAAAACAATGACCATGGCACTACAGAGAGGGTATCTATGGATTACAAGGGAAACTGAGGAATTCCTGTCAGAGGGATGAACTGCGGTAAGCGTCCGCTGACACAGCTGAAGACGCGAAGCGCCGTTGAACAAGGGGGGAGGGCTTAAGTACTCCAGAGTGACAGAAAACTAGACCGCTTGCCCAATCTAGTGGTTGTAACATCAGGCGGCCATGTTGGTTGATGAGGAAGAGCCCCACCCTACCTATTCCTTGACCAGGACTTGCAAGCGGCCACCCAGGAAATTTTGGAAATTCTTTTGAGAGGGAACCCCGTAGTCATGACAGTATTCCCCCCCAAGGCCCCTCCTAAACTGAATTCCCCCCTCCCTGGTTTGGACGGGTGGTTGCGGTGAAAGGTTCTGAGTAACCTAGGGGCATGAACATTCTCGCATGGTTCCCAAGTTCTGTCTTGAGGGCATAACCCTTCCAATCCACTAAGTAGAATAGCTTATTACGCACAATCTTAGAATCTAAGATGGCCTTGACTTCATATTCTAGTTGGTCATTATCTACAACTACAGGGGCTGGTGCTTCGGAAATTCGTGTGTTTGGATTAACAGGTTTTAAAAGAGATACGTGAAATACTGAATGGATTTTCATGGTTTTTGGAAGGGTTAGCTTCATGGCCACAGGATTGATGATTTTTTCAATAGCAAAAGGTCCCAGGAAGCGGGGAAGGAATTTTCTAGATCCCTTCAAGGTCAGATTTCGAGTGGCTAACCAAACCAAATTTCCCACTTCATACTCTGGTGCAACACATCTTTTGTCATCAGCAAATTTCTTCTGGGATTCTTTAGCCACAGATAATTGTTCTCGAGCTTGAGCTATGGCAGTGGTGATTTTTTCATGCAGAGATTTTACTGCTGGCATTTCTAACGGTTCCGGTGGATCGTAAACTGAGGTACGTGGATGTCGACCATGCAAGGTGTAAAAAGGACTCAAACCAGTGGAGGAATGGACAGAATTGTTATATGCATATTCAGTTATCCACAAAACGTTCAGCCAGGTGTCTTCTAGTTGATGTAACATACATCTAAGGTACTGCTCCAAGGTTTGATTGGTTCGCTCAGTTTGACCGTCAGTTTGGGGATGATGACTGGTGGACAAACGTACATCGATTTTAGCCAATTCACAACATTTTCTCCAAAACTTGGAGACAAATTGGCTTCCTCGATCAGAGATTATCACCGTAGGAAAGCCATGCAGCTTCACAATATTCTCCAAAAAGGTTTTTGCCAGCACTGAGGCTGATGGTAATCCTTTTAATGCTATAAAATGCGCCATCTTGGAAAACAAGTCCACCACCACCATGATCGTGTCAAACCCTTCACAAGAAGGCAAATCTGTGATGAAGTCCATGGAGATGGTGTGCCAAGGGGTTGGTGGCACATTCAACGGCAGAAGCAAGCCAGCAGGTTTCTTTTTTTGATTCTTGTTTTGAGCGCAGTTACCACAAGTTTTCAAATGCTGAATGATATCTTTTCTCCAAGTAGGCCACCAATATGACCTCTTAACCTTCTCCATGGTCTTTTTGATTCCGGGGTGACCTTCCAAAAGAGCGTCATGGTAGTTGGTAACCACTTTTTCTTGCAGTTGTGGCGTGGGCAAGTACAACCGTTCCTGATAAAAGGGAAGGCCCTCCTGCACAGTAAAGCCTTCTCCTCTGGATTCCGAGTTCAACCATTCATCCTGCGTAAGGTGGTTTTGAATTTCCATTTTTAATTCTTCAAGGGCAGAGTCTGTCGTGTTCATTACTCCCAGGATTTTTTCTCCAGAAATTATCTCCACAGGATTCACCGGCACATAGGCTTCTTCCCGTTACCCATTCGTGACAAGGCATCCGCCTTTCCATTTCGCACTCCTGGTCTGAAGGTGATAACAAAATCATACTCAGCGAGAAAGAGAGCCCATCGTAACTGTCTTGAAGATTGTGCCCGTGCAGAGCGTAAGTATTGCAAGTTCCGATGGTCGGTGAAGATGGTCACAGTGTGTCGTGCGCCCAGCAAGTGATGTCTCCATTCCTTCAAGGCACAAATTATAGCCAAAAACTCCTTATCTGTAATGGTGTAATTCAATTCTGCAGCGGAGAATTTTTTAGACCAGAAGGCTACTGGGTGCATTTCTTGGGTGCCAGGATCACGCTGAGACAACACAGCTCCCATTGCTACATTTGAAGCATCAGTTTCAACCACAAATGGAAGATCAGGTCTCGGATGTTGTAGAACAGGTGCAGCAGTAAATTGCTCCTTTAGTTTCTTAAATGCCTCATCAGCTTCATTAGTCCATTCATATTTCCTGTTTTTTCTAAGTAGGGAGGTGATAGGATGAACTAGGCGAGAGAAATCAGAAATAAACCGCCTATAGAAATTTGCAAATCCCAGAAAACTCTGGATTCCTTTGACAGAAGTTGGAGCAGGCCAAGACAGGATGGCATCAACTTTTCTGTTATCCATTTTGATTCCACTTGAAGATAGAATGAACCCCAAGAATTCAATTTCGGGGACATGGAAATGACACTTCTCCAATTTCACATACAGAGAATTTTCTTGGAGCCTTTGAAGCACCGATGTGACGTGCTTAACATGATCCGCCAGGTTCGCAGAGAAAATTAGAATGTCATCCACATAGACCACCACACAGATGTCCAGTAGTTCTCTAAAGATATCATTCATAAAGGACTGAAAGGCAGCAGGAGCATTGCAAAGCCCGAAGGGCATGACTTGATACTCGAAGAGCCCGAATCGTGTTCGAAAAGCGGTTTTCCACTCCTCACCTTTCTTAATGCGAATGAGATGATAGGCACCTCTAAGATCAAGCTTGGTGAATATTCGTGCCTGCTTCACCTGATCCAGCAAAGTCGAAATAAGGGGAAGAGGATAGCGGTTCTTCACAGTGATTTGATTCAGTGCTCTGTAATCTATGCAGGTTCGCAAATCCCCTTCCTTCTTGGGCACAAAAAAAAGAGGAGATGCCACCGGTGACTTGGACGGTCTAATAAACCCATTGGCCAGGTATTGATCCAGATAAGACTTCAGATGCGCATTTTCTTTTTCAGTGAGGGCATAAATTCTGCTGCAAGGAAGCTGAGCCCCTGGAATGAGATCGATTTGACAGTCATATGGTCTGTGCGGGGGCAAAATTTCCGCCTGCCGTTCTTCTTGAAAAATAGCCTGGAATCTTTTGTATTCTACTGGTAACGAACCGATGAGACCTAAAGTGGTGTTGCTTGTTATCTCAAACTGCCTGGCGTTTTTCTAACCTTCTGCAGAAAAACACATACTCTGACATTTGGAGTTAAACGTCAATGTCCGGGAACACCAATCGATCACAGGGTTATGCTTCTCCAACCAAGGTATTCCCAAGATGATCTGGAATTGAGGAGCTTGAATTAGGTCAAAAGAGATCCTCTCCCTGTGTCCTTCCTGGCAAAGCATCATGAGGGGGTCAGTGCACTGGGTTACGGGGCCTGACACCAAAGGTGTGCCATCCACCCCGGAAACATTTTCAGCTTCCAACTTATTCCTCAAAGGGAATCCCAATTTACTAGCCAGATGTTGATCCATGTAGTTGCCAATGGCCCCACAGTCTATGTATGCAACTAATGCATGCCTCTCTGTGGGGTTCGTCTGGCAAGAAAGGACTATAGGACACACGAAGTGTGAGGTCGCTGCAACCTTTTCCATGCTCGACAAGCGGACCTCTAGACTTGTCGGGCACTGGAGTTTTCCGCCGTCTGTTCTTTTTTATCCGGATTAATTCCTCCTAAAGGCTTCCGTGAAGGTTTTACTGGACAATCCTTTAAAAAGTGACCGGCCTTGCCACAATACAAACACAACTGTAGTTGTCGTCTCTTCTCTCTTTCTGCTTGGGAAATGGGGCCTCGAATTCCGCCCAACTGCATGGGTTCATTGGGAACATCCAATCCTGACTTCGACACTGGTTCTCTTGGACGGACTACAAAGGGTCGACTGTCCTGACGAGCTCGATCCGTCCTCCTATCCTGAAGACGATGATCCAACTGAATCGTCAGATCTATGAATTCTGTGAGACATTCAGGCGGATTGACAACTTGAGCGAGAACATCCTTCAGCTCATTGCGCAGACCACGATAAAACAACGTCACTCTCTTTTCTGTAGGCCAATTTGTTTCTGCCACTAATCGATTAAAAGTGGCTACATATGCAAGCAGCTCCTGATTGCCCTGCTTAAGTGACAGTAACTCATTGTCCAATGCCTGACCTTGTGAATGGCGAGCAAACAGTTTCTCTAACTCTCGTTGGAATTCTGAAAAGTTCTGTAACACGGGATCATCCCGATTAACCAAAGGAATGGACCAATCGGCTGCATGACCACCTAAATAAGGCAACACAAAAGCAACCTTTGATTGGTCAGTGGAGAACACGCCAGGTCTGCACAAAAAATGTAGTCTGCACTGATTTAAAAACACTGCAAACCTTTTTGGGTCCCCCATGAATCTTTCGGGAGGGGCCAAGGGAATATTCCCTGGAATCACCACTTGGACTGGAACTGAGGGCGATGTTGATGAGGAAGCTTGGGCATTACTTTGGGGAAGGGGAACCTGTCCCGCCTGATTCTGTAATAACTGGCGAGCCAATTCTTCAGTTCGTTCCCTATTGATTCCCAGTTCCCTTCTAAGAGCACCGGTTTCGGTCCGGGCTGCGTGGACTTCAGCTCTAAGTTCTCCCAATAGTTGAGCTAACTGGTCTACCTCAGAAGTTCCCATGATGCCCAGGCGGAGTATTTTTTTTTATGTGGCTTCGCGTTCTGTAACGCTTACCTTAGACTCCTCAGGGACACCACGTGATATTCTGAACTTCTCAGGGTGCGCAGTTATCTTTTGTTCACTACCCCAACTGGACTCTCTTTCTATACCACAAAAACAAATTACCACACGAAATGAATGAAAAGAGTAATGTAGTGAAAATATTAAAAGGTTCAAATTCTTAAAACTGTGTAGTTCCGTTACCTTAGTTGGTGATTTGGTTAGCTCTCCATCCTGTTTCTGTACAGGGGTGCATGTTCTGAAGAAGGGTCAAAACTGGGGAAGATAGACTGCCCAATATGAATTTTCGGTTATAAATAAATGCCTATGGTGAGGTGGAAAGAGAATAACCTATTTTCAACAACACAACCGTGACTGAAGAGGAAGGGTTGTTCTCTGGAAATCCTAAAAATATCTCAAAGGTGCTACTCCTAAAATATACCCAGTCAGGAATGGTATTGCAACAAACTACTTACAAGAAAAAACCTTACTGTGTCTAAAACCGAATGTGCACAACCCTAAACATTTTATGTTCCTTAATGTGTGGAATTAGTGTACCTAACTGTGACAGAAAAAACGGAACACTTCTGTTCTTAGAACAAAAAATCTCCTCACAACCCCCTAGCTCCGTAAGGCTAATACGATACAGTGGTTAAACATACACTCACCCTATAAGAGCAATGTACACAGCGCACTAGCCTTTTAGGAACCGTCAAATCGGTATAGAGGAAAAAATGGGTAACGAATACTTGCTGTGGAAGGACACCGAACAGGAATGAGTGCCTCGAAAATCTCCTCACAAACCAAACACCAAAAGGAAATGCGTCTCCGCCAGCTCACACACTGACGAACGCAAACTCCACAAAGAGTTCACAGAATTGTTGCCGCGGAATGGAACAGGAAAACAATGACCATGGCACTACAGAGAGGGTATCTATGGATTACAAGGGAAACTGAGGAATTCCTGTCAGAGGGATGAACCGCGGTAAGCGTCCGCTGACACAGCTGAAGACGCGAAGCGCCGTTGAACAAGGGGGGAGGGCTTAAGTACTCCAGAGTGACAGAAAACTAGACCGCTTGCCCAATCTAGTGGTTGTAACATCAGGCGGCCATGTTGGTTGATGAAGAAGAGCCCCACCCTACCTATTCCTTGACCAGGACTTGTAAGCGGCCACCCAGGAAATTTTGGAAATTCTTTTGAGAGGGAACCCCGTAGTCATGACAGGTGGAGAGCAGGCCATCCCCCAGGAGTGCCCGTACCGAGTTGAACGACAAGGCTTCCGATACTTGGGAATCTGGATATCCGGGGACCTGACAAGCTATGTAGAACACAATCTCCGACCGATCACAGACCGGTTCATTATCGATGTCCAACACTGGAAACTTCTCCCCCTGACCCTTATGGGTAGAGCGGCACTCTTTAAAATGATGACCCTTCCCAGATACCTCTATGTCCTTCAAAATGCTCCACACAGAATTCCAGACTCAGAGTTTCATCTAGCAGAGACACTTCTTAGGGACCTTATATGGAGGGTTGGTCAACCACGAATAGCGTTAACCACCCTTCAGAGATCGATCTGGGAGGGGGGAGTGGGAGTCCCCCATCTCCAAACCTACTATTGGGCATCACAATTGGCTGTGGTTAACGATCTGCTTCAGAGGAATCGGGACCTACCTCACATACACGCTGAGATGGCCGCTATACAGAGTGCAGACCCGCTGACCATCCTTTATCAACCCCTCCCGAGAACCCCCCCCACCCACAACTACAACGCACCTCACTATGGTCTGGAGACAGGCACACCGGTTCATTGGGTGGCATAATAAAGTTACCATCGCACAACCTCTCTGGCAAAATAATAATCTAGCTGCGTCTCGTGAACTAGAGCCATGGCCCAACTGGATGAAAGCAGGGGTCACGCGAGTGGGGGATATGCTCACAAATGGGAAACTGGCCTCATTTGAAGATCTACAGTCACACTTCCAGATCCCAAATACGGAACGGTATCACTACATACAACTAGCCCACGCTTTAAGAACCCACTTAACAGCTGACACAAGGCTACCGGACTACACCCCCATAGAGCGTAACATCCTACCAGCGTATATCCCCACCAAATGCACTTCCATCTTATATAACGCCATATCCTCCTTTGCTACCCCCGAACTGAATGAGCTCAAGGCGAAATGGGAAGCGGATGTGAGAGAGATAGATCCGGAGGACTGGATACAAGTCCTCATGCACCCTCGTGAAATTGCTATCTCCTCTAGGCTCCGACTGGTGCAGCTGAAGATACTGCACCGGGTATACTACCCTAGGACGCGACTATACGGACTATACGGCTGGAAAAGGGCCCCAAACCCAAACTGTCTCCGCTGCGGGGAGGAGGAGGGAACCTTCTTTCACATCTTGTGGGCATGTCCCCAGATACAAGCCTTTTGGTATGCATGCTGTGTGGAGCTCTCCAGGGTCCTGGGCCGGACCATACCACTGGACCCAAAAGCCCTACTCCTGGGAATACCTAATGAAATCGAAGCTAACAAGTGGGAGAGAATGCTCTTACACACGGCAGCAGGGCTGATCAAGCGTAATATAGCACAGAAATGGGGAGCCCCTGACCCCCCGACAATGGATCAATGGAAACTGGATATGGACGTGTGCACCATGATGGAGCATAGGATCTATTTGGCAAGGGGTTGTCCCAACAAAGCCTCGAAAATATGGGATAGGTGGGAAGAAGAAGCGATCTAAGACTCCCTCCTGCATGCTGGGGAGCGTGCAATGGGTATTATGTACTACACGCCAATATATGTACTAAGGAAGACTCTTGACCACAGCTGATATGTGTACTGCCTTTGTTGATTGAGACTGACCATGATAGTCCTTATGTTGATTTGTTTTTGATTTTTGTGATTGTTGTAATACTATGATAATAATAAAATACTTTATTAAAAAAAAAAAGTTTGATATCCACTCCAAATTTAAATTTAGCTTTCTGCTTTAAATCTCGCTTGGCTCAGAAGCTAGACACTGTGACTGCCAATGCTTTAACTTCTTATTTTTCTATTTAAGATTTATGGTTCAGTTACTTAAACTTTTATCTTTCCATCCAAAATCAAACATACTAAAACAAGAAGACGCAGAAAGTTTCATACAATAAGTTCATTATTGTATTTTCCCTGGTTCCCTCCCTTGCCTTGAAGCGCTTTGAAACACATTGTATATAGGCGCTATATAAATAAACTATCATATTAAGGTCCAGCCTTTCCCTTTAGAGGCCAACATTAATTTGAGCGTTCCCTCCCATTTTCCTTTTCCCGTTTTAAAGGTTACCTTTCACCCCCCCCCCCCAAATTTCATTTAAAAGCTGAATAGTCACAATTAACAATGGGTAAGATTCACCTGCTGTAGTCCAAGTCCAGATAGCTTTGGCATCTCCCATGATCATACCATCAATCAATTTTACCAAGGGATCTTGTACGGATCTCTGTTAATCCTGAGCAAAACAAGACAATGGGGCTCTTTACGAGTCCGGCAGTAACCGTACCGGTACTAACGGCAGGTTGCTGCCGGACCTGTATTGATTTACCGGCCCGTGACTTGCCGGTAACACCGGGGATTACAACCCCGGTGGTATAGAAAGTCAGACGCCGGTAAATTGTAAATCCCCATTCCCATAGAGTCCCATAGGACTCTATGGGAATGGGGAACACGGAAGCACTGTCACCGTTATTAACGGTGCTGGTGCTTCTGTGACGGTCTGCCTACCATGGCTGCTGTGTCCGACAGGTTCCGACCTATCGGGCACAGCGGCTCCGGCATGCACACCTGCCTGTAATATGCCAGTCCGGAAACAACTGTGACGGTAAGCTTACCGGCACCATTGTTTCCCCACATGCATAGTTGTAATGAGGCCCAATATGTTTTAATGTTTCTGTATTTTCCTGCCAGCTGCAGAATCTACATCTGGAGTCGGAGACTTGTCCATATAGTTTCAAAATGTGTCTTGTCGGCATGATGTTAAAGCAAAATCTCATGAATTGCGATCCATACCAATCAGATGGAAAATGTTTTAGGTATTTGGGCACGGAGTCATATGCCTTAGTTTCATTTGTCATGTGGATTTGCCAAAGGTATGACCCCCTTACCCTAAGAGTCTCAATCCAATCATCTTCTTTCAAAAGTTTTTTGACTTTCCCCAGATTAGATCGAAGGGTATCCAAGAACGTACCCAAAGAATCTATCAGAGCTAAGAAGGCTTTCCCCCGTTGGTCTGGAAGCGTATTCTCTTTTAGGTTTTTATCCTGTGTTAGAATTGACTAGGGCATAGGCTTTGGATCCAATATGCACTTCCTGATAAGAGATAGCGATTTTCAGACCGCGCTGGTGTATATGAATGTCAGCCCAAGCTCGTATCTGATAACTGCTATCAGAACGTTTTGGGACAATCTCAGGATCTTCCTTCAAAAGAAAGCTTCTAGCCTACCCCAAATTTTCCATGGGGTAAACACGCCACTACCTTTGTTTTATAAACAGACAGAATTGGTAGGATGGAAAATTTACAATATTTCCTATAAATCAGTCGACCATGGGCCGTTAAGAGTTTTGACTTATTTTTAGATCTTGCTCGCGTGGCTGTCTGCCCCTCTGGAATTTATCTGTATACCAAGGGAAACTACCGAGGTTACATTGAATAGGATCTGGTTCGCTAAGTACCATTTATATCTATTTTCTGTTTGCTCTTTCCAAAAGAGAATACTAAAATGTTGGTTTTGGCGACATTTATTTCTAGGCCTTTTTTTGCATATATTTTTGCACAACCATGTCAAATGCTTTTTTCAGATCTCTGTTAGGGAGTATTCTCATAAATGGCTAATTTCCCTTACGTAATGAGTCCCTCAGCAGCTTTACTATTTATTTTTTCACCTGGTAAGAGTGTGAGCCTTTTTACGACATCTGTTTTGCTGTGTGTGTTTTTACCATTTGTGTGATCTTGGGCTCTGGAGCCTCCCCTACTCCACGAGCACCATTTTTGTGTGTGTTACACATCACCTTCAGTGCAGTAACACAGGGTTGTCTTTTAGACTTCCGTCTGACTCCATTTTTCTGGGACTGACTACTCTCTCCCAGAAACATGTAAAGTTGCCACTAACTTTATGTAGTCTCTTTAAACTACAGACCCAGTACACCCCATCTTACATAGAATATTGGAAATGGTTAATTCCTATCCCTTTTTGTCTGTGTTTTGTGGGGCAGTTTTTCGCTCCCTTTACATTAAGACTTGGCTGGTGGCAGTGGTAACTACCCTACCTTTTCTACTGCAGTTATCTTATATAACCATGGTATTGTTTTAGGCTATTATATTAGCCTCGAACATAAACCTGCTTGACCAAATACATTTTATTTTTGACTGCAACTGGGTTTAGTCGCCATTTCTTTTTGTTAAAGTCTTTCTCGATTCTTCTCTGTGCGCCAAACCGGGTTGATTCCTTTGTTCGCTGTCTTTTCGCGGGCTTCTGCACAGAAGCCCTCCTTAAGGTGCCTGAAAGTCTCGGTAGGCAGGATGTGAGCGAGGGGTCTTTGGACCCCTGCCATGGGTTCCCTTGGTAACCCGAGTCACACACTTGTCTGGTTGGCTAAGGGGACTGTCTTTGCCAGGACAGCCACCCTGCTGTGTGATTGACAGCCAGGCTGTATGAATGGGGCAAAACTGCATAAAAATCAGGTCTCTGGGGCTGGAAAGGCAGAGTCACCACTGGAACGCAAGAACCAATGAGTAGCTGACAGAGGAGGACCCTTGAAAGACTGAACCGCCCGGTGAAGACCTGCTGCAGGTCCGAATCGTCAGAATCCACCGACAGAGAAGATCCTCCAGGAAACTTCTTCCCTTGAACTGGTGGGACCAACCAGTTTGCCCAAACTGCAAGCCAGGACCCCTCCTCTGGTCGAATTCGCTGTACCGAGCTACAGTGGGCCGGATAGCCAGGAAGGTCGGACCCTGCTTAGGTTTTAAGGAGCACACCTTTTATTCGATGCATTGCTCTGCTGCTGGTTTCTTCCCTGGGTAGTGCATGACCCTCCAGTCTTCCTACTTCGTGTCAGTCTGACAGTCGCTTCAGGAACCTGCAGGAACTACCAGGAACGTCCGCCTCAGCTACAGCTTCCTCTCCGTTTTAAGGTACTGTGCAAACCCGGTTGCTCATTTCGTACAGCCGCGTGGAAAGTGTGTGAAATCTTTCTCCAATCCGAGGGCTTGTCCTTCTCTTCTTTTTAAACTAACTTTTCTACCACCCAACCTCGTCCGAAATCCGTGGCACAAACTTTACCGCGAACTACCCTGAACCGTGTGATCTTGAGCAAAAGACTTTTGTCCTATTGACTTTGGTCCTAACCCTTTTCTACCTGATTCTATCACTGTAGTTCCTCTTGTTCTATTGCCCTGAGAACTTACCTGGTGGTGCGGAGCAATTTCTATTAACTTTGTCTTTCCCTCCCTTTTAAATTGCTGAGTGCCATTTTGCTCCCACTTCATTTTGTGAGCTTAACTTGTCTGGGATTTAAGGGAAGTGGTGTGATATATTGAGAGTATGATTTTTAAACTGATTATAATGGTGTAATGTTATAAAACTGAAGAGTGAAATAAATGTATATTCTTTTGCTTGAAAACCTTGAGTCATTGTTTGCCTGAATCATAGTAATAGCTGTCCTTTGTGTAACTATTTGATACTGCTCACTTACTCTTGAGATACGTATGGCTGCTCCGCTACTGCTACCACTTTAACAGTGTAGTACAGGCTTGTACCAAAGGTGAATTTGTACTGTCACTTGTAGTCTTAATTGTGTGTGGTGTTCCCAAAGGGTACTGCATATAATTCTGCCTAACAATCTCTAAAAGCGAGATATATTTTAGATTGTGTTGTTAAGGCAGAGCCTTTCAAGATGATTATTTTAGGAGCAGACCTGGCGGGCGGGACGGCGCCCGCTCGCAGATTTCTCACAGGAGCACCTGCACCCTTGTTAACGGTGCCGGTGCTCCCGTGTCCACACTCCCATGGGATCCTAAACAACAACAAAACCCCAGCAACCGGAGGCCCAAGCCCTACTATACTCTGAAACTGAAATACAACCACCATGGAGAGGTATGCGCCACTATGAAGTAGGTAACTACTGGGGCCGTGGCCAGCAGCAATTCAATTCGGACGTGCTGAGCATGGGCTCTGAGGCTGCCTGTACGAAATCCTGTGATAAATATCCTATCTTTTCACTGCAATTGCAGAAAACATCTATGCTGCCGTTCCCTCCACTCGGTAGACACCAGGGGTGATGACGTTGCCCGCAAGACAGCTGGAGAACGGCGGTAGGAATTGAAGCGAACTGAAGCTGACCCCTGACCGAAAGAACGGATGGACATTCCGGGGTCCATTTCAATGGGTAAGCAGAAGAAACACAAAACACAACGGTGGCAGCAGAGATACAACTGAAGGTGTCAGGCTGGGGGGGCACACACGGCCAGCTGCAGGCACAAGGAAGCCGTCGCAGTGGACACTGCGTGGTGAAGCAGAGAAGATGTAGACCCCCGGCCACAGAGCCAGGACAGACATCTGCCCACCTGTGGGAGGAGAAGTGTAGCATACCTATGTGGGCTTCAACGCGGGAACAACGCCAGAAGGGGCAACAGGGGGGAGATGGAGGAGACAGGTAGGGTGAGGAGGAGTAGCTTCCCCCCCCATATAAAATCAGCTGAGTACATGGCAGAGGCGGCTCTGTTGCTGTGTCTACTGGGGCATTGTGGGGGAGAACAGTCATAGAGGAGGCACCCCAAGGCAGGTGAGTGAGCACACAGGCATTGTGTGGACACAGAGGTAGGGGGCCACGGTCGCCACGCCCTGCAGGGTGCTCCAAACTCGGCGAACAGACCTCATGGTGAAGACAGACATCATTTCTGGGGGAGTTAAACTGCAGTGCCCCCAGAGATATATTGCAAGCTGGTGGCAGCATAGAGCGGGCACTGGGAATGTAGGCCAGGGGGTACCAGACAGTGTGGTGGGCCGGTTGGAACGTGGATCGGTTAGGCCCGTGAGGAACAGTGACGGACTAGGCGGGCGTCCATCATCTGGCCCTCCCAGAAGGTAATAAGTGTTGGTCAGTCCAGCGGGGATAGCAGAGGAGCGGAACAGGCACCGACAGGCTTTGCTCCCCACTGAATGGTTGGTTTGGTGGATGGAAAAATAGGAGGTGGGAAAGTGAATACAGAGATGTCACAGACTGTTGTGAGGGTACAGACTGAGTGGAGAGGCCAACCGCCCCCGCCCCCCGGTGGGGCAGAAGCATTTCAATAACATCCCAGGCGATCCTCTGTGATTGAAGGCAAAGAAAGGGCAAGATAGACAGGAGATTAACAATAACCCGACTGAGCTACACCACAGGGCCCAGCTATTTGGATTGAAGCTGCCAGACCGTGGGATCTCCCTGAAGTGAACGACTGCATGGACCAGCGGTTGTCTTGCATCCTGTGTTGATATTTATTTAAAGGTGAGGCTGGGAGAAGATCTGGCAAAGGACCAAAAGATCACAAAGGCCATAATGGTTATGTGTCAACAAAATATGGGCCAATACGTGGGAGCAAAGCCTAAGCCGGGGAAACACATGTCGATGGAGGTGAATGCAGACACTGCAGTCCCCAACAAGGCCAACAATGACTATGGAAAGCTTGATGGCAGCAATCCAGGAGTCAAGGGAAGCACTGGAGGTAAAAATCCAAGAAGTAGGGATGGACGTGTCCCTAGTGCGAGCTGATCTGCAGAAGGTCAGTGAGAGAGTGACAGAGGTGGAACAACAGGGGAGCAATGTACAAGATTAGCTGACCCTGCTGAAAAATCAAGTGACAGGCTTGGTGGGTGCAACAAGAGCACTGGTATTGAAAGCAGAAGATGTAATATACAGTTTGGGGGAGTGCCGGATGTAGTGGAAAGTCCTAACACCGAATTGTATGTGGAGAAGTTAATACTGGAAATGCTGAAACTGAAAGGAATGTAGAAATTATTTATGGTGGAGAGAGCATATAGAGTACCAGGTAAGCCCCCACCACCAGGAGGGACACCCAGAGCAGTAGTGGTACAGTTATTAAATTATCGGGATACAGATGCAATCCTCCTGGAGTCATAGAGACATGGCTACTTTGAGGTCTACTTTGAGGTTAGGATTGCTAGGATCCTCCTATTCCCAGACTTTACAAAAACAAAGGTGGTCTTTTAGTGCGGTACGTTGACGACTGCAAGATGTAAAGCTGTGATACATGATGTTTTTCACAGCGAAAGCCAAAGTATTAGCAGATGGGAAATCAAATGTTTTCATGTTACAGCGTGAGGCCTGCAGTTGGCTGGAAACTAGGACTGTGAGCACCACTGGGCGCGATGCTGGAGGGAACAATGATGCAGCGTTGACCAAAGACACATGAGACTCAGGGGCCAGCAGTGGCTGTGCCAGGGTTACGATGAGTGGGTGAACTGGAGTGGAGAATTGAAATTTGAGAGAATGGAGGATCGTGGCAAGACTTACTAACAGGGTGGCCAGGACCTAAGGGAAGGCCAGACCTCCAGACCCCGCAGTCGAACATCCCGAGGAGGTGTAATAGGGACAGATGGAGGGACTGAATGGTCAATATTCAGTGGGTGAGGGAGGAAGTTGGGGGTTGGGAGTTGTGGGAGTTTGGAGCATTGGGAAGAAGTGGGGGAGGGGGCAGGGAAGGGAGGAGGGGAGGTGAGATTAGAGGAGGGAGTGAGTGGGGGGTTGGGCGATTGTTGAAATGGTTAATAAGTCATTGTGCTGCTGTGGAGGGAAGAGAGGATGGCAGAATGGGCTTTGAGAGGTATGTAGCAATACTATTGAAAGTTAGAAGAGAAGGTAGAGATAAGCTAAGTCCTTGAAACTCCTTACTTGGAATGTGAATGGGATGGGGTCAGGAATTAAACGGCGCCTTATCATGCAATTCCTAAATAGACATTCCCCTGATGTGGCCCTCCTTACGGAAACCCACTTGGCTGGGGTAAACTGTGCCTTCTTCCAAAGAACTATCGCCTTGCCTTTCATGCGGGATACAAAATGGGCTCCAGGGGCACCCTTATTCTGATACACAAACGTACACCATTTATTCAGCATACCGTAGAACAAGATCCCAGGGGCCGATACGTGTTCATCCTGGGAGCGATCTGGGGTCAAAAGGTGGCAATTGTCTCGATCTATTCTCCACTGGGTCTGGGACAGGAATTACTGGATGACCTCACCACCCTTATAGGTAAACATCACCCTGACATATGCATCCTAGGGGGGGATTTCAATGACACCATGAATAACAACACTGACCGCTCCTACCTCCGAAATCGTAACCCAGATACCCCTACCAAATTAGCCAACTTTACATCTGCCCTTGGGTTCCGGGATGTATGGAGGGAGCTACACCCCGATGTTAGGGAATATTCATTCCACTCTGGTGCCCACGGTTCTATGTCCAGACTGGATTATTTTTTTCTATTGCACACTGACTTCTATAGGGCAATGTCCGCAGAACTGCTCCCTCGGGGCATCTCGGACCATTCACCGCTTTCGATGGAAATATGTATGCAGGGCGCCCTCCCCCCCAGAACGTGGAGACTTAATAGCTACTACCTGGGGTTCCCGGAGCTGATAGATTGCCTAGAGGAAATATCCGCCGAATACTTCGAAATTAATGAAGGATCGGTAGATAAACCCGTGACAGTATGGGAGGCATACAAAGCAGTGCTTAGGGGCAAAATCCTCTCCTGGACGACACATAAAAGGAACACCCGGCTCCAAAAGATACTAGAGGCCGAGAAGGAAGTGAGCGACAGGGAGGCTAAACATATTTCCGACCCCACGCCTGACACCCATCGTTCCCTCCAACGCGCCCAAGAGCGTCTTCGGAACAGAGCGATGGATGACGCTAAGCAGGCAAACTGGCAGGCTAAAGCGAGAATATACGAACTAGGGGACAAAGCGGGCAAAATGCTCGCCTGGCTGCAGAAGAGAGATGAAGGACAACACCATGTCCGGGAAATAGTCACACCACAGGGCGACAGCTATCAATCTGACACTGAGATTGCTGAGGCCTTCTCGATGTTCTACGCAGACTTGTACCGAGCCCCAGCCTCTCCACTAGACCCATCCCTCTTAGCCGAGCTATCGTTGCCGACGCTCTCCGTGCAGCAGAGGGAGCATCTGGACTCCGCCGTATCAGAGGCCGAGATTTCAGAGGCACTATCTCAGCTCCAGTTTCGGAAAACACTGGGCCCGAACGGATTCCCCGTTGAAACCTGGCAAAAGCTAGGAGCAGACAAAATGGCAGCCCCCCTGCACAAAATGTTTCTTGCCGCCCGGGAACAAGGGACCCTCCCACCAGACCTATGTAAAGCGACCATCGTGGTCATACCCAAACCTGACAAACCTCCACACAAATGTGCTTCCTGCAGACCTATATCATTGATTAATGGAGAGGCCAAGGTCCTCGCAAAACTCCTGGCGAACCGGTTACAACTGGTTACATCCACCCTGATTCACCCGGACCAATGCGGATTTCTCCCCCGCAAATCGACCCGGATGAATCTACGCCGTCTCCATTTGGCAATGGAGAGATCTCCGATCATAATCGGACCTTTGGCCCTGCTGGCAATCGATTTTGAAAAAGCGTTCAATTCAATTCGATGGGACAGCTTTTGGGAGATAATGCGCCGTATGGGATTCGGGGAAGTCTTTATAGGATGGGTACAATTACTCTATACTAACATCCAAGCAAAGGTAAAGGTAAATGGATGGTCCTCTCAATCCTTCCCCTTGGGCCGAGGTACGCGGCAAGGATGTCCGCTCTCCCCCCTTTTGTTTGCCCTTGCAATCGAACCACTCGCTATTTGGCTTCGCCAAAACACAGCCTGGACGGGGTTTAGTTGGCCAGAGGGCTACGAGGACCGTACATCTCTTTACGCAGACAACCTCCTTATATACCTGGGAGACCCGCCTCGATCCTGTCCCATCGTAACACAGCTGCTCATCCGCTTTGGTAAATTTTGCGGACTCAGAATCAATTGGGATAAATCAGTTTTCTTCCCTGTGAAGGGTGGTGTAACGCTTACCTTAGACTCCTCAGGGACACCACGTGATATTCTGAACTTCTCAGGGTGCGCAGTTATCTTTTGTTCACTACCCCAACTGGACTCTCTTTCTATACCACAAAAACAAATTACCACACGAAATGAATGAAAAGAGTAATGTAGTGAAAATATTAAAAGGTTCAAATTCTTAAAACTGTGTAGTTCCGTTACCTTAGTTGGTGATTTGGTTAGCTCTCCATCCTGTTTCTGTACAGGGGTGCATGTTCTGAAGAAGGGTCAAAACTGGGGAAGATAGACTGCCCAATATGAATTTTCGGTTATAAATAAATGCCTATGGTGAGGTGGAAAGAGAATAACCTATTTTCAACAACACAACCGTGACTGAAGAGGAAGGGTTGTTCTCTGGAAATCCTAAAAATATCTCAAAGGTGCTACTCCTAAAATATACCCAGTCAGGAATGGTATTGCAACAAACTACTTACAAGAAAAAACCTTACTGTGTCTAAAACCGAATGTGCACAACCCTAAACATTTTATGTTCCTTAATGTGTGGAATTAGTGTACCTAACTGTGACAGAAAAAACGGAACACTTCTGTTCTTAGAACAAAAAATCTCCTCACAACCCCCTAGCTCCGTAAGGCTAATACGATACAGTGGTTAAACATACACTCACCCTATAAGAGCAATGTACACAGCGCACTAGCCTTTTAGGAACCGTCAAATCGGTATAGAGGAAAAAATGGGTAACGAATACTTGCTGTGGAAGGAGACCGAACAGGAATGAGTGCCTCGAAAATCTCCTCACAAACCAAACACCAAAAGGAAATGCGTCTCCGCCAGCTCACACACTGACGAACGCAAACTCCACACAGAGTTCACAGAATTGTTGCCGCGGAATGGAACAGGAAAACAATGACCATGGCACTACAGAGAGGGTATCTATGGATTACAAGGGAAACTGAGGAATTCCTGTCAGAGGGATGAACCGCGGTAAGCGTCCGCTGACACAGCTGAAGACGCGAAGCGCCGTTGAACAAGGGGGGAGGGCTTAAGTACTCCAGAGTGACAGAAAACTAGACCGCTTGCCCAATCTAGTGGTTGTAACATCAGGCGGCCATGTTGGTTGATGAGGAAGAGCCCCACCCTACCTATTCCTTGACCAGGACTTGCAAGCGGCCACCCAGGAAATTTTGGAAATTCTTTTGAGAGGGAACCCCGTAGTCATGACAGTATTCCCCCCCAAGGCCCCTCCTAAACTGAATTCCCCCCTCCCTGGTTGGACGGGTGGTTGCGGTGAAAGGTTCTGAGTAACCTAGGGGCATGAACATTCTCGCATGGTTCCCAAGTTCTGTCTTGAGGGCATAACCCTTCCAATCCACTAAGTAGAATAGCTTATTACGCACAATCTTAGAATCTAAGATGGCCTTGACTTCATATTCTAGTTGGTCATTATCTACAACTACAGGGGCTGGTGCTTCGGAAATTCGTGTGTTTGGATTAACAGGTTTTAAAAGAGATACGTGAAATACTGAATGGATTTTCATGGTTTTTGGAAGGGTTAGCTTCATGGCCACAGGATTGATGATTTTTTCAATAGCAAAAGGTCCCAGGAAGCGGGGAAGGAATTTTCTAGATCCCTTCAAGGTCAGATTTCGAGTGGCTAACCAAACCAAATTTCCCACTTCATACTCTGGTGCAACACATCTTTTGTCATCAGCAAATTTCTTCTGGGATTCTTTAGCCACAGATAATTGTTCTCGAGCTTGAGCTATGGCAGTGGTGATTTTTTCATGCAGAGATTTTACTGCTGGCATTTCTAACGGTTCCGGTGGATCGTAAACTGAGGTACGTGGATGTCGACCATGCAAGGTGTAAAAAGGACTCAAACCAGTGGAGGAATGGACAGAATTGTTATATGCATATTCAGTTATCCACAAAACGTTCAGCCAGGTGTCTTCTAGTTGATGTAACATACATCTAAGGTACTGCTCCAAGGTTTGATTGGTTCGCTCAGTTTGACCGTCAGTTTGGGGATGATGACTGGTGGACAAACGTACATCGATTTTAGCCAATTCACAACATTTTCTCCAAAACTTGGAGACAAATTGGCTTCCTCGATCAGAGATTATCACCGTAGGAAAGCCATGCAGCTTCACAATATTCTCCAAAAAGGTTTTTGCCAGCACTGAGGCTGATGGTAATCCTTTTAATGCTATAAAATGCGCCATCTTGGAAAACAAGTCCACCACCACCATGATCGTGTCAAACCCTTCACAAGAAGGCGAATCTGTGATGAAGTCCATGGAGATGGTGTGCCAAGGGGTTGGTGGCACAGTCAACGGCAGAAGCAAGCCAGCAGGTTTCTTTTTTTGATTCTTGTTTTGAGCGCAGTTACCACAAGTTTTCAAATGCTGAATGATATCTTTTCTCCAAGTAGGCCACCAATATGACCTCTTAACCTTCTCCATGGTCTTTTTGATTCCGGGGTGACCTTCCAAAAGAGCGTCATGGTAGTTGGTAACCACTTTTTCTTGCAGTTGTGGCGTGGGCAAGTACAACCGTTCCTGATAAAAGGGAAGGCCCTCCTGCACAGTAAAGCCTTCTCCTCTGGATTCCCAGTTCAACCATTCATCCTGCGTAAGGTGGTTTTGAATTTCCATTTTTAATTCTTCAAGGGCAGAGTCTGTCGTGTTCATTACTCCCAGGATTTTTTCTCCAGAAATTATCTCCACAGGATTCACCGGCACATAGGCTTCTTCCCCGTTACCCATTCGTGACAAGGCATCCGCCTTTCCATTTCGCACTCCTGGTCTGAAGGTGATAACAAAATCATACTCAGCGAGAAAGAGAGCCCATCGTAACTGTCTTGAAGATTGTGCCCGTGCAGAGCGTAAGTATTGCAAGTTCCGATGGTCGGTGAAGATGGTCACAGTGTGTCGTGCGCCCAGCAAGTGATGTCTCCATTCCTTCAAGGCACAAATTATAGCCAAAAACTCCTTATCTGTAATGGTGTAATTCAATTCTGCAGCGGAGAATTTTTTAGACCAGAAGGCTACTGGGTGCATTTCTTGGGTGCCAGGATCACGCTGAGACAACACAGCTCCCATTGCTACATTTGAAGCATCAGTTTCAACCACAAATGGAAGATCAGGTCTCGGATGTTGTAGAACAGGTGCAGCAGTAAATTGCTCCTTTAGTTTCTTAAATGCCTCATCAGCTTCATTAGTCCATTCATATTTCCTGTTTTTTCTAAGTAGGGAGGTGATAGGATGAACTAGGCGAGAGAAATCAGAAATAAACCGCCTATAGAAATTTGCAAATCCCAGAAAACTCTGGATTCCTTTGACAGAAGTTGGAGCAGGCCAAGACAGGATGGCATCAACTTTTCTGTTATCCATTTTGATTCCACTTGAAGATAGAATGAACTCCAAGAATTCAATTTCGGGGACATGGAAATGACACTTCTCCAATTTCACATACAGAGAATTTTCTTGGAGCCTTTGAAGCACCGATGTGACGTGCTTAACATGATCCGCCAGGTTCGCAGAGAAAATTAGAATGTCATCCACATAGACCACCACACAGATGTCCAGTAGTTCTCTAAAGATATCATTCATAAAGGACTGAAAGGCAGCAGGAGCACTGCAAAGCCCGAAGGGCATGACTTGATACTCGAAGAGCCCGAATCGTGTTCGAAAAGCGGTTTTCCACTCCTCACCTTTCTTAATGCGAATGAGATGATAGGCACCTCTAAGATCAAGCTTGGTGAATATTCGTGCCTGCTTCACCTGATCCAGCAAAGTCGAAATAAGGGGAAGAGGATAGCGGTTCTTCACAGTGATTTGATTCAGTGCTCTGTAATCTATGCAGGTTAGCAAATCCCCTTCCTTCTTGGGCACAAAAAAAAGAGGAGATGCCACCGGTGACTTGGACGGTCTAATAAACCCATTGGCCAGGTATTGATCCAGATAAGACTTCAGATGCGCATTTTCTTTTTCAGTGAGGGCATAAATTCTGCTGCAAGGAAGCTGAGCCCCTGGAATGAGATCGATTTGACAGTCATATGGTCTGTGCGGGGGCAAAATTTCCGCCTGCCGTTCTTCTTGAAAAATAGCCTGGAATCTTTTGTATTCTACTGGTAACGAACCGATGAGACCTAAAGTGGTGTTGCTTGTTATCTCAAACTGCCTGGCGTTTTTCGAACCTTCTGCAGAAAAACACATACTCTGACATTTGGAGTTAAACGTCAATGTCCGGGAACACCAATCGATCACAGGGTTATGCTTCTCCAACCAAGGTATTCCCAAGATGATCTGGAATTGAGGAGCTTGAATTAGGTCAAAAGAGATCCTCTCCCTGTGTCCTTCCTGGCAAAGCATCATGAGGGGATCAGTGCACTGGGTTACGGGGCCTGACACCAAAGGTGTGCCATCCACCCCGGAAACATTTTCAGCTTCCAACTTATTCCTCAAAGGGAATCCCAATTTACTAGCCAGATGTTGATCCATGTAGTTGCCAATGGCCCCACAGTCTATGTATGCAACTAATGCATGCCTCTCTGTGGGGTTCTTCTGGCAAGAAAGGACTATAGGACACACGAAGTGTGAGGTCGCTGCAACCTTTTCCATGCTCGACAAGCGGACCTCTAGACTTGTCGGGCACTGGAGTTTTCCGCCGTCTGTTCTTTTTTATCCGGATTAATTCCTCCTAAAGGCTTCCGTGAAGGTTTTACTGGACAATCCTTTAAAAAGTGACCGGCCTTGCCACAATACAAACACAACTGTAGTTGTCGTCTCTTCTCTCTTTCTGCTTGGGAAATGGGGCCTCGAATTCCGCCCAACTGCATGGGTTCATTGGGAACATCCAATCCTGACTTCGACACTGGTTCTCTTGGACGGACTACAAAGGGTCGACTGTCCTGACGAGCTCGATCCGTCCTCCTATCCTGAAGACGATGATCCAACTGAATCGTCAGATCTATGAATTCTGTGAGACATTCAGGCGGATTGACAACTTGAGCGAGAACATCCTTCAGCTCATTGCGCAGACCACGATAAAACAACGTCACTCTCTTTTCTGTAGGCCAATTTGTTTCTGCCACTAATCGATTAAAAGTGGCTACATATGCAAGCAGCTCCTGATTGCCCTGCTTAAGTGACAGTAACTCATTGTCCAATGCCTGACCTTGTGAATGGCGAGCAAACAGTTTCTCTAACTCTCGTTGGAATTCTGAAAAGTTCTGTAACACGGGATCATCCCGATTAACCAAAGGAATGGACCAATCGGCTGCATGACCACCTAAATAAGACAACACAAAGGCAACCTTTGATTGGTCAGTGGAGAACACGCCAGGTCTGCACAAAAAATGTAGTCTGCACTGATTTAAAAACACTGCAAACCTTTTTGGGTCCCCCATGAATCTTTCGGGAGGGGCCAAGGGAATATTCCCTGGAATCACCACTTGGACTGGAACTGAGGGCGATGTTGATGAGGAAGCTTGGGCATTACTTTGGGGAAGGGGAACCTGTCCCGCCTGATTCTGTAATAACTGGCGAGCCAATTCTTCAGTTCGTTCCCTATTGATTCCCAGTTCCCTTCTAAGAGCACCGGTTTCGGTCCGGGCTGCGTGGACTTCAGCTCTAAGTTCTCCCAATAGTTGAGCTAACTGGTCTACCTCAGAAGTTCCCATGATGCCCAGGCGGAGTATTTTTTTTTATGTGGCTTCGCGTTCTGTAACGCTTACCTTAGACTCCTCAGGGACACCACGTGATATTCTGAACTTCTCAGGGTGCGCAGTTATCTTTTGTTCACTACCCCAACTGGACTCTCTTTCTATACCACAAAAACAAATTACCACACGAAATGAATGAAAAGAGTAATGTAGTGAAAATATTAAAAGGTTCAAATTCTTAAAACTGTGTAGTTCCGTTACCTTAGTTGGTGATTTGGTTAGCTCTCCATCCTGTTTCTGTACAGGGGTGCATGTTCTGAAGAAGGGTCAAAACTGGGGAAGATAGACTGCCCAATATGAATTTTCGGTTATAAATAAATGCCTATGGTGAGGTGGAAAGAGAATAACCTATTTTCAACAACACAACCGTGACTGAAGAGGAAGGGTTGTTCTCTGGAAATCCTAAAAATATCTCAAAGGTGCTACTCCTAAAATATACCCAGTCAGGAATGGTATTGCAACAAACTACTTACAAGAAAAAACCTTACTGTGTCTAAAACCGAATGTGCACAACCCTAAACATGTTATGTTCCTTAATGTGTGGAATTAGTGTACCTAACTGTGACAGAAAAAACGGAACACTTCTGTTCTTAGAACAAAAAATCTCCTCACAACCCCCTAGCTCCGTAAGGCTAATACGATACAGTGGTTAAACATACACTCACCCTATAAGAGCAATGTACACAGCGCACTAGCCTTTTAGGAACCGTCAAATCGGTATAGAGGAAAAAATGGGTAACGAATACTTGCTGTGGAAGGAGACCGAACAGGAATGAGTGCCTCGAAAATCTCCTCACAAACCAAACACCAAAAGGAAATGCGTCTCCGCCAGCTCACACACTGACGAACGCAAACTCCACACAGAGTTCACAGAATTGTTGCCGCGGAATGGAACAGGAAAACAATGACCATGGCACTACAGAGAGGGTATCTATGGATTACAAGGGAAACTGAGGAATTCCTGTCAGAGGGATGAACCGCGGTAAGCGTCCGCTGACACAGCTGAAGACGTGAAGCGCCGTTGAACAAGGGGGGAGGGCTTAAGTACTCCAGAGTGACAGAAAACTAGACCGCTTGCCCAATCTAGTGGTTGTAACATCAGGCGGCCATGTTGGTTGATGAGGAAGAGCCCCACCCTACCTATTCCTTGACCAGGACTTGTAAGCGGCCACCCAGGAAATTTTGGAAATTCTTTTGAGAGGGAACCCCGTAGTCATGACAGGTGGAGAGCAGGCCATCCCCCAGGAGTGCCCGTACCGAGTTGAACGACAAGGCTTCCGATACTTGGGAATCTGGATATCCGGGGACCTGACAAGCTATGTAGAACACAATCTCCGACCGATCACAGACCGGTTCATTATCGATGTCCAACACTGGAAACTTCTCCCCCTGACCCTTATGGGTAGAGCGGCACTCTTTAAAATTATGACCCTTCCCAGATACCTCTATGTCCTTCAAAATGCTCCACACAGAATTCCAGACTCAGAGTTTCATCTAGCAGAGACACTTCTTAGGGACCTTATATGGGGGGTTGGTCAACCACGAATAGCGTTAACCACCCTTCAGAGATCGATCTGGGAGGGGGGAGTGGGAGTCCCCCATCTCCAAACCTACTATTGGGCATCACAATTGGCTGTGGTTAACGATCTGCTTCAGAGGAATCGGGAACCTACCTCACATACACGCTGAGATGGCCGCTATACAGAGTGCAGACCCGCTGACCATCCTTTATCAACCCCTCCCGAGAACCCCCCCCCACCCACAACTACAACGCACCTCACTATGGTCTGGAGACAGGCACACCGGTTCATTGGGTGGCATAATAAAGTTACCATCGCACAACCTCTCTGGCAAAATAATAATCTAGCTGCGTCTCGTGAACTAGAGCCATGGCCCAACTGGATGAAAGCAGGGGTCACGCGAGTGGGGGATATGCTCACAAATGGGAAACTGGCCTCATTTGAAGATCTACAGTCACACTTCCAGATCCCAAATACGGAACGGTATCACTACATACAACTAGCCCACGCTTTAAGAACCCACTTAACAGCTGACACAAGGCTACCGGACTACACCCCCATAGAGCGTAACATCCTACCAGCGTATATCCCCACCAAATGCACTTCCATCTTATATAACGCCATATCCTCCTTTGCTACCCCCGAACTGAATGAGCTCAAGGCGAAATGGGAAGCGGATGTGAGAGAGATAGATCCAGAGGACTGGATACAAGTCCTCATGCACCCTCGTGAAATTGCTATCTCCTCTAGGCTCCGACTGGTGCAGTTGAAGATACTGCACCGGGTATACTACCCTAGGACGCGACTATACGGACTATACGGCTGGAAAAGGGCCCCAAACCCAAACTGTCTCCGCTGCGGGGAGGAGGAGGGAACCTTCTTTCACATCTTGTGGGCATGTCCCCAGATACAAGCCTTTTGGTATGCATGCTGTGTGGAGCTCTCCAGGGTCCTGAGCCGGACCATACCACTGGACCCAAAAGCCCTACTCCTGGGAATACCTAATGAAATCGAAGCTAACAAGTGGGAGAGATTGCTCTTACACACGGCAGCAGGGCTGATCAAGCGTAATATAGCACAGAAATGGGGAGCCCCTGACCCCCCGACAATGGATCAATGGAAACTGGATATGGACGTGTGCACCATGATGGAGCATAGGATCTATTTGGCAAGGGGTTGTCCCAACAAAGCCTCGAAAATATGGGATAGGTGGGAAGAAGAAGCGATCTAAGACTCCCTCCTGCATGCTGGGGAGCGTGCAATGGGTATTATGTACTACACGCCAATATATGTACTAAGGAAGACTCTTGACCACAGCTGATATGTGTACTGCCTTTGTTGATTGAGACTGACCATGATAGTCCTTATGTTGATTTGTTTTTGATTTTTGTGATTGTTGTAATACTATGATAATAATAAAATACTTTATTAAAAAAAAAAAGTTTGATATCCACTCCAAATTTAAATTTAGCTTTCTGCTTTAAATCTCGCTTGGCTCAGAAGCTAGACACTGTGACTGCCAATGCTTTAACTTTTTATTTTTCTATTTAAGATTTATGGTTCAGTTACTTAAACTTTTATCTTTCCATCCAAAATCAAACATACTAAAACAAGAAGACGCAGAAAGTTTCATACAATAAGTTCATTATTGTATTTTCCCTGGTTCCCTCCCTTGCCTTGAAGCGCTTTGAAACACATTGTATATAGGCGCTATATAAATAAACTATCATATTAAGGTCCAGCCTTTCCCTTTAGAGGCCAACATTAATTTGAGCGTTCCCTCCCATTTTCCTTTTCCCGTTTTAAAGGTTACCTTTCACCCCCCCCCAAATTTCATTTAAAAGCTGAATAGTCACAATTAACAATGGGTAAGATTCACCTGCTGTAGTCCAAGTCCAGACAGCTTTGGCATCTCCCATGATCATACCATCAATCAATTTTACCAAGGGATCTTGTACGGATCCCTGTTAATCCTGAGCAAAACAAGACAATGGGGCTCTTTACGAGTCCGGCAGTAACCGTGCCGGTACTAACGGCAGGTTGCTGCCGGACCTGTAATGATTTACCGGCCCGTGACTTGCCGGTAACACCGGGGATTACAACCCCGGTGGTATAGAAAGTCAGACGCCGGTAAATTGTAAATCCCCATTCCCATAGAGTCCCATAGGACTCTATGGGAATGGGGAACACGGAAGCACTGTCACCGTTATTAACGGTGCTGGCGCTTCTGTGACGGTCTGCCTACCATGGCTGCTGTGTCCGACAGGTTCCGACCTATCGGGCACAGCGGCTCCGGCATGCACACCTGCCTGTAATATGCCGGTCCGGAAACAACTGTGACGGTAAGCTTACCGGCACCATTGTTTCCCCACATGCATAGTTGTAATGAGGCCCAATATGTTTTAATGTTTCTGTATTTTCCTGCCAGCTGCAGAATCTACATCTGGAGTCGGAGACTTGTCCATATAGTTTCAAAATGTGTCTTGTCGGCATGATGTTAAAGCAAAATCTCATGAATTGCGATCCATACCAATCAGATGGAAAATGTTTTAGGTATTTGGGCACGGAGTCATATGCCTTAGTTTCATTTGTCATGTGGATTTGCCAAAGGTATGACCCCCTTACCCTAAGAGTCTCAATCCAATCATCTTCTTTCAAAAGTTTTTTGACTTTCCCCAGATTAGATCGAAGGGTATCCAAGAACGTACCCAAAGAATCTATCAGAGCTAAGAAGGCTTTCCCCCGTTGGTCTGGAAGCGTATTCTCTTTTAGGTTTTTATCCTGTGTTAGAATTGACTAGGGCATAGGCTTTGGATCCAATATGCACTTCCTGATAAGAGATAGCGATTTTCAGACCGCGCTGGTGTATATGAATGTCAGCCCAAGCTCGTATCTGATAACTGCTATCAGAACGTTTTGGGACAATCTCAGGATCTTCCTTCAAAAGAAAGCTTCTAGCCTACCCCAAATTTTCCATGGGGTAAACACGCCACTACCTTTGTTTTATAAACAGACAGAATTGGTAGGATGGAAAATTTACAATATTTCCTATAAATCAGTCGACCATGGGCCGTTAAGAGTTTTGACTTATTTTTAGATCTTGCTCGCGTGGCTGTCTGCCCCTCTGGAATTTATCTGTATACCAAGGGAAACTACCGAGGTTACATTGAATAGGATCTGGTTCGCTAAGTACCATTTATATCTATTTTCTGTTTGCTCTTTCCAAAAGAGAATACTAAAATGTTGGTTTTGGCGACATTTATTTCTAGGCCTTTTTTTGCATATATTTTTGCACAACCATGTCAAATGCTTTTTTCAGATCTCTGTTAGGGAGTATTCTCATAAATGGCTAATTTCCCTTACGTAATGAGTCCCTCAGCAGCTTTACTATTTATTTTTTCACCTGGTAAGAGTGTGAGCCTTTTTACGACATCTGTTTTGCTGTGTGTGTTTTTACCATTTGTGTGATCTTGGGCTCTGGAGCCTCCCCTACTCCACGAGCACCATTTTTGTGTGTGTTACACATCACCTTCAGTGCAGTAACACAGGGTTGTCTTTTAGACTTCCGTCTGACTCCATTTTTCTGGGACTGACTACTCTCTCCCAGAAACATGTAAAGTTGCCGCTAACTTTATGTAGTCTCTTTAAACTACAGACCCAGTACACCCCATCTTACATAGAATATTGGAAATGGTTAATTCCTATCCCTTTTTGTCTGTGTTTTGTGGGGCAGTTTTTCGCTCCCTTTACATTAAGACTTGGCTGGTGGCAGTGGTAACTACCCTACCTTTTCTACTGCGGTTATCTTATATAACCATGGTATTGTTTTAGGCTATTATATTAGCCTCGAACATAAACCTGCTTGACCAAATACATTTTATTTTTGACTGCAACTGGGTTTAGTCGCCATTTCTTTTTGTTAAAGTCTTTCTCGATTCTTCTCTGTGCGCCAAACCGGGTTGATTCCTTTGTTCGCTGTCTTTTCGCGGGCTTCTGCACAGAAGCCCTCCTTAAGGTGCCTGAAAGTCTCGGTAGGCAGGATGTGAGCGAGGGGTCTTCGGACCCCTGCCATGGGTTCCCTTGGTAACCCGAGTCACACACTTGTCTGGTTGGCTAAGGGGACTGTCCTTGCCAGGACAGCCACCCTGCTGTGTGATTGACAGCCAGGCTGTATGAATGGGGCAAAACTGCATAAAAATCAGGTCTCTGGGGCTGGAAAGGCAGAGTCACCACTGGAACGCAAGAACCAATGAGTAGCTGACAGAGGAGGACCCTTGAAAGACTGAACCGCCCGGTGAAGACCTGCTGCAGGTCCGAATCGTCAGAATCCACCGACAGAGAAGATCCTCCAGGAAACTTCTTCCCTTGAACTGGTGGGACCAACCAGTTCGCCCAAACTGCAAGCCAGGACCCCTCCTCTGGTCGAATTCGCTGTACCGAGCTACAGTGGGCCGGATAGCCAGGAAGGTCGGACCCTGCTTAGGTTTTAAGGAGCACACCTTTTATTCGATGCATTGCTCTGCTGCTGGTTTCTTCCCTTGGTAGTGCATGACCCTCCAGTCTTCCTACTTCGTGTCAGTCTGACAGTCGCTTCAGGAACCTGCAGAAACTACCAGGAACGTCCGCCTCAGCTACAGCTTCCTCTCCGTTTTAAGGTACTGTGCAAACCCGGTTGCTCATTTCGTACAGCCGCGGGGAAAGTGTGTGAAATCTTTCTCCAATCCGAGGGCTTGTCCTTCTCTTCTTTTTAAACTAACTTTTCTACCACCCAACCTCGTCCAAAATCCGTGGCACAAACTTTACCGCGAACTACCCTGAACCGTGTGATCTTGAGCAAAAGACTTTTGTCCTATTGACTTTGGTCCTAACCCTTTTCTACCTGATTCTATCACTGTAGTTCCTCTTGTTCTATTGCCCTGAGAACTTACCTGGTGGTGCGGAGCAATTTCTATTAACTTTGTCTTTCCCTCCCTTTTAAATTGCTGAGTGCCATTTTGCTCCCACTTCATTTTGTGAGCTTAACTTGTCTGGGATTTAAGGGAAGTGTTGTGATATATTGAGAGTATGATTTTTAAACTGATTATAATGGTGTAATGTTATAAAACTGAAGAGTGAAATAAATGTATATTCTTTTGCTTGAAAACCTTGAGTCATTGTTTGCCTGAATCATAGTAATAGCTGTCCTTTGTGTAACTATTTGATACTGCTCACTTACTCTTGAGATACGTATGGCTGCTCCGCTACTGCTACCACTTTAACAGTGTAGTACAGGCTTGTACCAAAGGTGAATTTGTACTGTCACTTGTAGTCTTAATTGTGTGTGGTGTTCCCAAAGGGTACTGCATATAATTCTGCCTAACAATCTCTAAAAGCGAGATATATTTTAGATTGTGTTGTTAAGGCAGAGCCTTTCAAGATGATTATTTTAGGAGCAGACCTGGCGGGCGGGACGGCACCCGCTCGCAGATTTCTCACAGGAGCACCTGCACCCTTGTTAACGGTGCCGGTGCTCCCGTGTCCACACTCCCATGGGATCCTAAACAACAACAAAACCCCAGCAACCGGAGGCCCAAGCCCTACTATACTCTGAAACTGAAATACAACCACCATGGAGAGGTATGCGCCACTATGAAGTAGGTAACTACTGGGGCCGTGGCCAGCAGCAATTCAATTTGGACGTGCTGAGCATGGGCTCTGAAGCTGCCTGTACGAAATCCTGTGATAAATATCCTATCTTTTCACTGCAATTGCAGAAAACATCTATGCTGCGGTTCCCTCCACTCGGTAGACACCAGGGTTGATGACGTCGCCCGCAAGACAGCTGGAGAACGGCGGTAGGAATTGAAGCGAACTGAAGCTGACCCCTGACCGAAAGAACGGATGGACATTCCGGGGTCCATTTCAATGGGTAAGCAGAAGAAACACAAAACACAACGGTGGCAGCAGAGATACAACTGAAGGTGTCAGGCTGGGGGGGGACACACGGCCAGCTGCAGGCACAAGGAAGCCGTCGCAGTGGACACTGCGTGGTGAAGCAGAGAAGATGTAGACCCCCGGCCACAGAGCCAGGACAGACATCTGCCCACCTGTGGGAGGAGAAGTGTAGCATACCTATGTGGGCTTCAACGCGGGAACAACGCCAGAAGGGGCAACAGGGGGGAGATGGAGGAGACAGGTAGGGTGAGGAGGAGTAGCTTCCCCCCCCATATAAAATCAGCTGAGTACATGGCAGAGGCGGCTCTGTTGCTGTGTCTACTGGGGCATTGTGGGGGAGAACAGTCATAGAGGAGGCACCCCAAGGCAGGTGAGTGAGCACACAGGCATTGTGTGGACACAGAGGTAGGGGGCCACGGTCGCCACGCCCTGCAGGGTGCTCCAAACTCGGCGAACAGACCTCATGGTGAAGACAGACATCATTTCTGGGGGAGTTAAACTGCAGTGCCCCCAGAGATATATTGCAAGCTGGTGGCAGCATAGAGCGGGCACTGGGAATGTAGGCCAGGGGGTACCAGACAGTGTGGTGGGCCGGTTGGAACGTGGATCGGTTAGGCCCGTGAGGAACAGTGACGGACTAGGCGGGCGTCCATCATCTGGCCCTCCCAGAAGGTAATAAGTGTTGGTCAGTCCAGCGGGGATAGCAGAGGAGCGGAACAGGCACCGACAGGCTTTGCTCCCCACTGAATGGTTGGTTTGGTGGATGGAAAAATAGGAGGTGGGAAAGTGAATACAGAGATGTCACAGACTGTTGTGAGGGTACAGACTGAGTGGAGAGGCCAACCCCCCCAACCCCCCGGTGGGGCAGAAGCATTTCAATAACATCCCAGGCGATCCTCTGTGATTGAAGGCAAAGAAAGGGCAAGATAGACAGGAGATTAACAATAACCCGACTGAGCTACACCACAGGGCCCAGCTATTTGGATTGAAGCTGCCAGACCGTGGGATCTCCCTGAAGTGAACGACTGCATGGACCAGCGGTTGTCTTGCATCCTGTGTTGATATTTATTTAAAGGTGAGGCTGGGAGAAGATCTGGCAAAGGACCAAAAGATCACAAAGGCCATAATGGTTATGTGTCAACAAAATATGGGCCAATACGTGGGAGCAAAGCCTAAGCCGGGGAAACACATGTCGATGGAGGTGAATGCAGACACTGCAGTCCCCAACAAGGCCAACAATGACTATGGAAAGCTTGATGGCAGCAATCCAGGAGTCAAGGGAAGCACTGGAGGTAAAAATCCAAGAAGTAGGGTTGGACGTGTCCCTAGTGCGAGCTGATCTGCAGAAGGTCAGTGAGAGAGTGACAGAGGTGGAACAACAGGGGAGCAATGTACAAGATTAGCTGACCCTGCTGAAAAATCAAGTGACAGGCTTGGTGGGTGCAACAAGAGCACTGGTATTGAAAGCAGAAGATGTAATATACAGTTTGGGGGAGTGCCGGATGTAGTGGAAAGTCCTAACACCGAATTGTATGTGGAGAAGTTAATACTGGAAATGCTGAAACTGAAAGGAATGTAGAAATTATTTATGGTGGAGAGAGCATATAGAGTACCAGGTAAGCCCCCACCACCAGGAGGGACACCCAGAGCAGTAGTGGTACAGTTATTAAATTATCGGGATACAGATGCAATCCTCCTGGAGTCATAGAGACATGGCTACTTTGAGGTCTACTTTGAGGTTAGGATTGCTAGGATCCTCCTATTCCCAGACTTTACAAAAACAAAGGTGGTCTTTTAGTACGGTACGTTGACGACTGCAAGATGTAAAGCTGTGATACATGATGTTTTTCACAGCGAAAGCCAAAGTATTAGCAGATGGGAAATCAAATGTTTTCATGTTACAGCGTGAGGCCTGCAGTTGGCTGGAAACTAGGACTGTGAGCACCACTGGGCGCGATGCTGGAGGGAACAATGATGCAGCGTTGACCAAAGACACATGAGACTCAGGGGCCAGCAGTGGCTGTGCCAGGGTTACGATGAGTGGGTGAACTGGAGTGGAGAATTGAAATTTGAGAGAATGGAGGATCGTGGCAAGACTTACTAACAGGGTGGCCAGGACCTAAGGGAAGGCCAGACCTCCAGACCCCGCAGTCGAACATCCCGAGGAGGTGTAATAGGGACAGATGGAGGGACTGAATGGTCAATATTCAGTGGGTGAGGGAGGAAGTTGGGGGTTGGGAGTTGTGGGAGTTTGGAGCATTGGGAAGAAGTGGGGGAGGGGGCAGGGAAGGGAGGAGGGGAGGTGAGATTAGAGGAGGGAGTGAGTGGGGGGTTGGGCGATTGTTGAAATGGTTAATAAGTCATTGTGCTGCTGTGGAGGGAAGAGAGGATGGCAGAATGGGCTTTGAGAGGTATGTAGCAATACTATTGAAAGTTAGAAGAGAAGGTAGAGATAAGCTGGGACAATGGGGCCAAGTAGACATTGAAGAGCCAGGGTGAGAAGTTAGAGCCCTGGGGAACACCACATGTGGAGAGAGAGGTGGTGGAGAGAAAGGACCCAAGTCGGACCTGGGAGGTTTGGCTCAGGAGGAAGGGGGACAACCACTCCAGGATTTATCGGTGATGCCAAGGTTCTCACGGAGTCGATTGATCAGGATGGCGTGATTGACTGTGTCAAAAGTAGAGGAAAGGTCAAGGAGGATGAGAACAGAAGGAAGGCTTGAGTCGAGAGTAGTGAACAGATCTTCACAGGTATTCAGGAGAGCAGTTTCCGTGCCTCTGGCTGCTCTGAAGCCAGACTGATGGTCATGGAGGCAACCAACAGATTCAGTGTGGAGAGTAAGCTGGGAGATGGCCAGCTTTTTCAGGAATTTGCCCAGAAAAGGAGTGATAGAGATCGGGTGATAGTTTGCCGGACAGGTAGGATCGGCAGAAGGCTTTTTAAGGAAGGGGTGCTTGAGGAGAGAGGAGAAATGTCCGGTGGCAAAAGAGTAGACGTCCAGAGTGTTGGAGATAGAAAGATGTAGTTTAGAGAGGGCTGTGTCAGTGTGTGAGTCAGCCGCAGGCATGGTAGGAACAGAGAAAGTGGCGGCAAAGGCATTCACTGACACACACTTCATGGGCCGAATGACAGAGAAGGTAGGTGGCAGGGCTGGGGTGGGATTAGACTGGGTGACTGAGAGCGTCAGGTGAGAGGAGAGCAGAAAGTGGTCAGAACAAGAGAGAGGAGTGGTGAGAGGGTTCGAGAGGAGGATGTCCAAGGAGATGAGAACATTAAAGGTATGCCCGGCAGAGTGTGTCGGGCTAGAGAGTAGAATGGAAAGAGAGGGAGTGTCACAGAGGTTGCGGAAGATCCCTGAGGAGGGATTAGAAGCTTTCAGGTGGATGTTGTGGTCTCCAAAGATGAGAAGTTGAGAGGTAGAGGCAAGGAGAGAAGAGGAAGGTCAGAACACTCTCAGAGGAAGAGGCCGACCTGGCCAGGTGGCCTGTAGATGGTGGCAACAATCAGACAGAGGCCAGGATAGAGAGCCTGCAGGCCAGGCATTCAAAGGAGGAGTAGGCTTGCGTAGGAATAGCAGAATCAGGGACCCACTCCGGAAAGATCAGGGCTGCTCCACCTCCGGGACGGTTGGTTTTGGTATCGGAGACGATCTTGTAGCCATCAGGGAAGAGTGTCAAAATTTGTGACAGGGCTAGCCGTGAGCCATGTATCAGTGAGAGTGAGGACATCCAGGTCAAGTTCTTCAAGGTCAATGATTTATAGCGAATTCCTATTCCTTGATTCCAGGAGCTTAGGCCATGTCTAGATTACCGTGGCCTTAACCAATGCACTCTCAAGGACCGTTACCCATTGCTTCTCATCTCGGACATCCTGGAAGCAGTCAGAAGTGCAGTCATCTTCACAAAACTAGATCTCAGGGGCGCCTACCATCTTATTCGTATAAAAGAAGGTGACAAATGGAAAACAGCCTTTAGAACACCCTTCGGCCATTTTGAATACCTGGTTATGCCCTTTGGACTTGCTAATGCCCCAGCAGTCTTCCAACGTTTTATGGATCGGGTATTTTCTGATATGCTGTTCCTCTTTGTCATACGTGAACAGAAGCTTCTGGCCAAAGCCGAGAAGTGCCTTTTCCATATGTATAGTGTTCACTATCTCGGATTCGTTCTTAACCCAAAGGGGATTGGAATGGACTCTTCGAAGGTTGATTCCATTCTATCTTGGTCTGTTCCAACTACTGTAAAAGACAATTCAATCCTTCCTGGGGCTTGCTAACTTCTACATGAAATTCATACCAGCATTTTCTGAGATCGTTCATCCTATTTTTACATTATTAAAGAAAGACACCCCTTTTCAGTGGACCTCAGCCCAAGATTCAGCATTTCAACAGTTGAACTTGGAGTTCACACAAGCTCCCATCCTAGCTCAACCCGACACAGACCGACCCTTCATTGTTGAAACTGATGCCTCCAACTACGCCATTAGGGCAGTCCTAAAACAGGAACTTGGTGACAAGTTACAACAACCCATCGGCTATCTCTTCCGCACCTTGACTCCCAGCAAAACTCATTATTCCGTCCTGGAGAAGGAATTGTTAGCCATCCATCAGGCCTTCACTGATTGGCGTCATCTCCTTCTGGGAGCCAAACACCCGGTACAAGTCCGCACGGACCATCGGAATCTTCAAGTCCTACAATCCCTAGAATGTAGATACAGTCGCCAAGGCCGTTAGGCCTTCTTTTTTGCCCAATACCAATTCCAAATCCATCATTTCCCTGGAACACATAACATTATAGCCAATGCCTTATCCAGACGTCCTGATTATGACCCTCTTGAGGATTGGACCTTTCCTAAAATGTTTACCAACACAATATTTGTTGCTCAAGCAATTACTCTCCTGGAGGATATTCAAATCCAAACTCAGTCCTCGGAACCTTGGAAGGAGTTTAAGAGAAACAACCGATGGAAACTCAAAACAAAAGACGGATATCTATTCAAGGATAATCAGTTGGTTATCCCTACGCCTGGACTGAGACAAAAGATCACAAGCCTATGTCTTGATACCTTCCATTCAGGACACCGTGGCATCACCAACACCCTCCATCTAATACAAAGACAGTTTTGGTGGCCAAAGATGAAGGATGATATCAAGATTCATGTCCAGACTTGTGCAGTCTGCAATCATAACAAACATGACAATAAAAGACCAGCAGGTCTCCTGCTCCAACCAGCAATACCAACAAGACCCTGGGAAATCATTGCCACGGATTTTATCGTGGAACTACCGTCATCCAGAGGCTACACAACCATAATGGTTACCATTGATCTGTTCACACATATGGCTCATTTTACGCCTTTAAACAAGCTGCCATCCTCATCCGAACTTGCTGGGATTTTCCTAGAACACATATTCCGGCTTCATGGGCTACCTTCCAAAATCATTTTTGACCGAGGACCCGAGTACATATCCCAGTTCTGGAAACAGTTATGTCGTATACTGGGAATCCAACGTGCCTTGTCTTCGGGTTATCACCCACAGACCAATGGAGCTACTGAACGAGTAAACAAACCCTGGAACAATATCTTCGTTGCTTCGCCACCAAGGTCCAGGATGATTGGTCACTCTTAATACCTGTGGCCGAATTCGCATACAACAATTCGGATCATTCAGCTATCAAAACCAGTCCTTTCTTCTGTAGTCAAGGATTTCATCCTTCAGTCCTGCCGTCCATTCTTCCACACCCTACCCCAGGTCCTGCGGTTGATTCCTGGATTGAAACACTAATTAATGTGCACAAAGAAGCTAAGGAACATCTAGAAAAGGCCCGAAGAGACGTTAAACGTTATGCTGACTCCAAAAGAAGACCTGGGCCTTCCTATTCAATAGGCAATAAGGTCTGGTTATCCTCGAAACTCCTCCCACGTCACCTACGACTAAATAAATTGGCTCCCAGGTATTACGGACCCTTTTCTATAAAAGAAATTGTCAATCCTTTCGACTCCGATTACCAGAATCATGGGAAAGGATCCATCCAGCCTTCCACACTTCTCCGTTAAAACCATATGTTCAGCCCTCTCGAACAGCTCAAAGATCTACCCCATTGATTGTCAATGACCAACTCGAATACGAGGTCTCCAGAATTTGTGACTCTAGATACTGACGTGGTCAACTACAATATTTGGTCGAATGGAAAGGGTATCCTCCCAGTGAACGCACCTGGGAACCCATGTCAAACATGAATGCCCCCAGGCTGATGAAGGTACCATCTTATCCATCCAGGCAAACCCGGAGGACCTGGGCTTCAGAGGAGGCATACTGTCATGAACCGTCGCCTGCGTCCATTCTGGACTTCGTGGTCCCTGACCCATAGAGGACTGAATGCAGTAATCCTCCCAACATGGCCACCTGATACGGAATGCAGCTTGCCAGTCTTTGCGCTCCACTCTCTGCGTACTACTAAACAGACACGCCCCTGCGGCTCTGCGCGTCTCAACGCTACCACTCGCTGTAGTTGGACGTGTGTTGCCGGAGTTCGCTCAGGGCTTTTTCCTGAATCCTGTTTCCCGGTTCCTTGAATCCTCCTCCTTTCCTTCCTTTCTGCAAACTTACCTCCGAACTTTCCTGGATTTTCGCCTGCGCTCGAGTCACGGCGTTCCGTGCCTCCGAGCATGGACATTGTTCCTTCCTGGTTCCGTCCTGGACATCTGAACGTATCCTGGAGTTGAAACATCATCCTCACGCTGGAATCCGAAGACCAGAACACGGGTTTATATAAATCCCGGACTGTGCGAAATAAATCACCAAAGAGGGTTGCAAGCAAACAGAAAAAACAGGTGAGAAGGGGAGAGACTTGTGACACTCTGCAAGATGCTTGTGAATTGAGAAGGTTTGACTTTGAGGATAAGTCTAGGGCGGAGTTAATAGCTGCCCTTGTGGGTAACCAGGCAGATTCTGATACTCCTAATGAAGGTGGGGAGGGTTCTAATGGGATACATACCCCTGAGGATACAACATATTCTACCAATGGGATTGTCACCTCTCCTGACACTTCTATTCCAAAACCCAACACTGCTCTTCAGGGGGATGCCATGAGACTCGAAGTACTGAAGTTGGTACTTCCAGTACAAGAAGCTAGAAACAAGAGCTGAGTTATTAAAGACAAAGACACTGAGAGTCAACGTCTCCAGCTGCAGAAAGCTAAAGCAGAAACCACAGCTAGATCAATTGAAAGTGTCAGCTCTTCTGCCACCAAATTCATGAACATTTTGGTGGGTGTGTATGTGGAGGGTTCTGATATTCTCCAATGGATTGAGGCATTTTGAGATGGCTTGTAAGATCCATGATGCCGACCAAAAGGTTTGGGCTGAGTGTTTGCGGAGTAGAGTACCTCCGGCTGGTTATGACTGTGTTCTGAAACTGAGTGTGGAAGAGAGATATGAGTGCATGAAAGCTGCTTTGATTGCAAAGTTTGGCAAGCCTCTAACCCAGTACCTTAAGAGGTTCAGGGAACATAAGAAGAGACAAATATGTCTTGGGTAGATTGGGTGAGTGCTGCACATATGAACATGATGGGGTGGATTGATGATTACAAGGTGAAAACAGTTGTTGATGTGTCTCAACTCTTGTTCTTTAACATGTTCCTGAGGCTTGTCTACCAGAGCTGCGTCAGTAGATTGCTGACCACAACATTTTAGAGCCTTTTAAATTAGCCAAGGACGCTGACAAATGGATCTCCCAAAGGGTGTCCCCTAAGGATCTCAGTGGGAAGGATAAGGACAAGGACAGAGGGACTTCTCGGAACCCTGATGAGTCCAAAGTAGCATTTCAATCCAAAACTATCAAGCAGCCCCAACCCCATTCTCATGCATTGAATAGAGCATTGCACCTGTAAGGGAACAGTCGATCTACAGCGATTGGATAGTTTAATCTTGGCATCCTGCCCACTAAGACTTGCTGTGGCGCTGGCTGGGCCCCAATTCCATGGCCCATTTATGAAGCGAAACCACTCGCTATAGCATCCCCATGTTGCAGATCAGTCCCTGTGACCGGGGCCCTCTGAGCTGTTGACTGGGGCCCAAACTCCACGGCCCATCTGATCCTGAGCTGCATTCTCCACACAGCCGCTCCTTTTAGAGGAAAGAGTATTGTTATTCAAGGGTGAACACCTCTTCATATTCCCAGCACCAGGTCGTGGATCCCCCAATGATGGCCATCCATTGAACACACCTTTAAAAAGAATACAAAAGAATATAGATTTAAAACTAACATCTTCACATGCCAATCAAACACATGATTTTAAAACCAGCTACTAATCACTGCCACAAAGCATGCCATTTTCTGGCTATTTAAAAATAAAATGAATATCCCCTAAGCACTGCTTACAATACAATTTTCCCAACATAAATGTCATGCTAATGGCTTGCAGCTATCTTCCACAACGTGGAAGCTGTCAAAGCCTCCTCGACACAAAGGCTTCAAAAAGCCTGCAGACCCAAAGAGTTAATCACGGGACTGCCAACCAAGGCTGTTATCCTGCTATCACATTAGCAAGGCCTAAAGAGAACACAAATTAATTTGGGTTTAAAACTCGCAGCATGCTAATAACATAGTTGCCTTTAAAATAACTCCAAACTACTGCCACAAAAGCATGGATATGGCCATTCCCCGAGCCCGTGTTTATCACAGGGCTTTAGAATAAAATACATGTAATTATCTCCCTGCAACATTACGGAGCTGGCAAAAGCCTGTAGGCGCAAAGAGTTAATAATCACAGACAGCCAACAAGGCTTAAACAGACACAAAATGTTTACATTTTAAAACGCCCATCTCCACATCACAATCAAATGCACAGTTTAATTGTCTCCCGCAACATGGCGAACTCACAAGCGCTTGCAGGTCTCAAGAGTTAATATTTGTTCACAGACCCCCAATCGAGGCTGCTAGCGAGGTATTACATTTTAAAACTACCATCTCCACATCACAATCAAACACACCGTTTTAAAAAAAAGTTTAAAACAGTTATTTACTGAAGACCTTGAATTTTGGCTATTTTTTAAAATGAAAATGTTCTTACCTTATTCTCACTGAATAGTGCAGAGCCTGGACGGACAGTCGCCGTTCGAGTCTCACAGCCAGCTGTGTCCTGCAGAGAAGCTGTTTGTTTTACCTCTGCATGCCCTGTGGTTGTGTCCGCGCTCCTCGGCTGAAGTGTTGTGGTTGAAAAAAGATCAAATTCTGTGTTATAACAATCGACCAGCCGAAGTGCTCTAAGAGTGGGGCAGACCAACCCCTCTTTTATAGGCGAAGATACACGTTTTACAATGGGGATAGTAGTTCTTCTGTCTGATGCAACCCTCAGCTGATAGCCACTGTGACATTCCCTATTTTCCACAGCTATTATGGCTGTTTCAACCCGTGAGCAAGACCAGGAAACGTGGGCATGTGTCCCTCTGCTGACTATTCTCCTAAACAACAGAGACACATTTATTTTAATTAATCTGTCAGCACAATTATTTTTAAACTCAGCGCATGGAACTTTTTCCTGTTGTTATTTTTCCTCTTTTATGACGATGTACTTGCAATTACATTTAAAAACTAAAATAATGGAATGTCGAATCAAAACAAGGGCTGAAGCAGAGTGGATGCACAGCTTCACCAGGGAACACCCATGTTTTACTTTCATTTTTTCCATCAAATGATTTAGAAGGAGCCAATAATGTATAAGCGGTTTCGTGCAACCAACGAAAACCCTGACCGTTTAACCGTGCATGATCAGGAAACGTGGACATGCAACCCTCTGCTGATCATCATCCTTAGCAAAGGTTGCTCGGGGTCAGGGTCATGTGTTCCATCGCATACTGTTTAAACTTAGCAGAGACACATTTATTTTAATTAAGGCTGTCAGCACAATTGCTTGTAGACCCAGCGCGTGGAACTTTTTTCTTTTGTTATTTTTCCACTTTTATGATGTTGCAATTGCAATTACATATACAAACTAAAACAATGGAATGCCAAATCAAAACAAGGGCTGACGCTGCACGGATGCACAGCTTCACCATGGAACAACCCACTTGTTAACTTTCATTTATTCCATCCAACAAATCAGAAGGATCTAATAATTTACAAGCGGTGCCTTGCAACCAACGAAAAATCCCAATCTTTTATCCTGCCATAAGGGTACACTGTAGAAATGCGACAAAGAGGCGTGCATCAGACTGCTTCTCTGAAGTGTTCAAATATGGAAAGGTATAAGACAATTTCTAATTTGTGTGTGATCTGAACATTTCTTAACTGGTCCCAAAGTGTATAAATGCAAAGAGTTTAATTTAAAGATATGAGTGGAGTGGACTTAGTGTAAACTTGGTTCAAGATCTCAAGTGTTAAAATGACAGTGTAATTCATAAAGAACTGTTAGGGAGAATTCTCTGTTTAGGCTGAATTTCCCAAGCTAGTGAGTCACCCAGCAGCTTTGCTGGATTTTTGGGGTTTATTTTTTTCTCCTGCCAAGAGTGAGACTCTTTTACCCTCACTCTTGGACATGATTTGGGTGTGTTTCTTTGAATCTAGATGTGTTTAATGGGCTATGGGGTCTTTTACTCCATAGGGCTTCATGTGTTTTTGTGATATGTGTTACACAGCACCCTCAGTGCAGTGACACAGGGGTGTCATAGTGACCCCCCAGTATAGACTCCATACCCTGGGACTGACTACTGTCTCCCAGGGCATGTAAAGTCACCATTGACTTTACTAGTCTTAAATTCTGAACAGAACCAGTACAAACCATCATATTGTGGACGTACTGGCTGGCAATTCGATTGCCCCAGGGTCTGTTAGTCGAGGGGGCACGTCTCCGTCCCCCCTGATCGAGTTTTGGCTGGTGGCAGTGGATACTACTTTTTATATTCAAACGCGAATATTTTCCTATGGGATTTCCGATTGTTTTAGGCTACTATCTTTATTTAATTATTTACGGTAGCCTCGAACATACCGCCGGTTTATTTAATTAATATTAATTCTCCGGTTGGTATTTTTTGCCAAAACTTGATTCTAAAATGGCGTTTGTGTTCTCTTCTGTGACTCCAACCCAAGTCGAGCCCTTTGTTCCACTTTTTGGCGGGCTTCTCCACAGAAGCCCTCCAAAGTGGTGCCACTCTGTCTGGGGTACTTAGGAGGGGTGGAGGGGAATTTAGGCACCCTGGACTGAGTTGCCTAGGCAATTCAAGTCGCACTCCATCCTGATTGGCCCAAGTGGTGAGCCGGCTGGCTCACCACTTAGCATGTTTGAGTGATAGCTAGGCTGAATGAATGGGGGTTTGCTGCATAAAAGCAGGGCTTTGGGGACTGGAACTTCAGAAGTCGCCACAGGACCTAAGAATCCGACGAGGGAGAAGCTGAGCTGACCTGCCACGACACCACCACCGATGGAGCCCTGCTGGACCGTCTCACCACTTTTTCCCAGCGACAGAGGAGATCTCCCGCCGGAGAGTCTTCTTCCTTTGACTGGTGGGGATAACCAGTTTCACCGTCTTTTCGCCTTCCCAACGTACCTCGTGGCCGCCTTGCCTGTGCCAAGCACCCCGGCAACCGGGATACCACGTTTTACCACGACCGCGAAACAAAGGTACCACATTTAACCGGAAAACTCCGCGGCTGGTTTCTGCCCTGGTAGTGCAACGACCTTCATCTTTCCTCCAAGTCGAGATCTTCTCTTCCCCTGGACGACGACGCAACTTGCACCCACTACCAGGAACAACTGCCACCGCTGGAGGATCCTTCCCACTTAAGGTACCGTGTCCCGCCTGGCTTCCCTTGCTACCGACTGTACGGGGTAGATTTAGTCCCCAGCTTTCGAACCTGGGTTACCCTGGGACACCCTGGCTAAACTTTCCTAAGCCTCTCTAAACTCTTTTTGAACCCTCTGCAAGACTTTCTAAGCCTAATGTAACTGTGTGATCTTGGGCGCATTTGTGCTCTGCTCTCTCTAAGAGTGGGCCCAGCCTTTGGACTTTGGCTCACCAGTGACTTTTGCTCTTCTGCCTTGCTAACAGTGTTCCTGAATCTTAGAGTGGTGTACCTTTCCATATTCTGTCTTTTCCCTCCCTTTCTCACAAACTTATTGGAGTGCCATCTAGTTAAGCGCTCACCTCTGTATGAAAATAAGTGGTGTTTTACAGTGACTTATCTGATAAGGAAAAAGGGGTGTATATATTATAATAGTAACTGCGTTTAGAATATTTTACAATAAGAGTGCTGGAGTGTTTTCAACAGTGTGTTTTTAAATAAATGATTATATACTTTGATACCAAAGCTCTGGTCAGTGTTTGCTTGTATTGTTGTGTCTGAGGGCCTATTGTGTATACTTTGCATACTGCCTAACTCTTCTTGAGGGAAGTCTGACTGCTCAGCCACAGCTACCAGGTAAATCTGGGTGGTACAGACTGCTACCAAGTGGGTTTACTGCCAACACCTGTAGTCTTAAATCTTTTGCAGTGGTCCCTAAGGGAACTGCACAGGTTTCTGCCTAACAAGAACAAATTGATAAAGCCAACATTTTGGGCTTTTGTGTAGGCATGGGAAAGGTACTTCGAGTGTAAAGTTTGATGGTAAGGGTTGGTTAAAGCGAACTAAAGTTTATAGGTTGTTCAAATACATCTATATCAAATGTTTTATACCCTACATCAGGGGTCTTATCAGTTTTATATAAAATGTAAACTGGGCCCTTAATAATATGTAGCTACTTACCCCATCCCTCCATTCCATTATCTATGTTTTTTTGGGTACAATTAAATATATAGGTGTCCAATTTCATTTTCATCTATGCACTACATGGGGTTCTTGTACATTTTATACAAAGTTCATATAAAATGTACATTTTTTGGGGGGTTCCATCAAATTCATATAAAACGTATACGATTTTTATCAAATTTATATAAACAATATTGACGCGCTTATCAATTTTATACAAAATGTATGTATACGTGTTTGGAGGTCAACAAAATGTGTTGGGGTTCAATCAAATGCTCTCCTGAACATCCGAGAAGACCCCTTTGTCCTCATCTTACTTGATCTCTCTTCTGCCTTTGACACGGCCAACCATAGCATCCTGCTCAACTGTCTCTGTGATAACCTGGGTATCACCGGACAGGCCCTGGCGTGGCTGACTTCTTTCCTCTCTGATCGACCCTCCCAGGTCCAACTTGGGTCCTTCCTCTATCTCTATCTCTACCTGTGGTGTTCCCCAGGGGTCTAACCTCTCTCCCTGGCTGTTCAACAAATACCTGGCATTTCTTGCCCACCGTATTGCCGCTCTCTGCCCCAACTTTCAGTGCTATGCGGATGATACTCAGCTCATTTTCAGGCTACCTTCAGCCACCTCTTCTCCTTCTCTCATCTCTGACTGCCTGTCTGCTCCAGGAGTGGTGTGTCGCCAATGATCTTTGCCTTAATGCCAGTAAAACTGAGATTCTCCTCATCGGCACACCAGCTCCCTCCTTTCCTGTCACTCTCTGGCCTGCCTCTCTTGGCCCTCTTCCTGCTCCCACCTGTGAGGCTAGAAACCTTGGGGTCATCTTCGACTCCACACTCTCCTTCTCTCCTCCCATCTCTGACGTCTCTGAGAAGTCATACTACCAGTTGCACCTCCTCAGAGGTATTCTTCCTTTCCCCTCCTTCCCCCAGAAGCTCACTGTCTCCAGAGCTCTGTTTCTCCCTAGGCTGGACTACTGCAACAGCCTCTTTCTAAATATGCCTGTGATGTATCCTGCCTCCTGCAGGATCTACCCTGGGCCAGAAATCACAAGGAGCAGGAACCAGACTGACCCAGGTAGGTATAAAAGGAACACGTTTTATTCTCTTAGTTACAGGTTCAGTATTGAATATAGGAGAGAGAGATCATCAGTAGCTTCTACCCTGGTTCCTTGCCCAGCTCCAGGTTTTCAACCGTCTCTCCTGGAATCTCCAGGTGCCCCAACACTCCAAGCTCCCCTAGCATTCTAACACAGCTCTTACACTGACTCAGACCTCATTCATACACATGCAGGATATAACACCCCCCCCTTTTACAATCAAAAGAAAACACACGGGGCGCGGGCAAGATGGCTGCCTGATCACTCGGCTCCCCTGAAGCCCAGAGAAATTTGTGGAGTAAACCGCGATAAAAGGAACGTTATCCTCCTATAAAGGCTGAATCCAGGTGGGGGAACTCCTGGGGACTCCGGAGATACCTTCCCGAGTCTTGGGGGTGCCCGGGTCCCCGAGATATTTGACTTGGAGAGTCCGCGCTTCCCCTGCCCCCTCCGGGCCCGTGGCTACACACGAGGTGAAGCTCCGTGACCGGGCTCCTCCTCTCCGTGGATGAGCATCTTGCCGGGATCAATCTGAGGAATCGACACCCTGCACCTCTGCAGGCACCACTGAAAGCCTGTGGGAGTCCTTCTGTAACCGGGGCCTCTCCAGACGAGCCCACCTTCAGCTCCCGCTGCGGCAGCTTTGGATGTTCGTACGCTTTGGGCCTCCACGGCCGGACCCCGGCCCGCCACACACACATCCGTGTATCTCCACCCGGGGCGTCGCTGGAGCGCGCCCGGGCCCCTTCCTCTCCTCACCCCCCAGGCGTTGGGGAACATCTTCGCAACAATTACATAAGGACCCCCCCCCGGCTGCTGCTGCGACACAACTCTTAGAGGCCTACACCGAACAGGCCCGGGCCGACGCGGGAGCGCGCCTGGGCCCCTCTGCGACCTTTGAAGGCACCCACCGGCCCCACGTCGGAGCAACCGTGAGTAGCGGCTGTCGGGGGGTTGGCACCCGTCCCAATCGCCGCACCTTATCAAGGGGATCGTCTCCCCGAGCCCCAGGGGGAGATCTTGAGGAACTACGAAGACCTAGATCGGAGACACCACGAGTTGGAAAGGAACCCTGGCGAGATACCAATTCACTCCCCGAAAACAAGAGATGGAGACCAACCCGCTGCCCACACCGACCCCCGACATGAACACCATGCAGAGCAACATCCAGACAATCCTAGACGAAATCAGGGGCATGAGAACGGACATGGGTGCCAAGCTGGCCGACCTCACTGCCAAGGTCTCCACGTTGGAGGATAGAATGGAGGGGGTGGAGAACAATCAGGCATCCGCCGTCTTCCTGGAGGCTCAGATGGAGGTGAGGTTCAAGGAGATGCAGCGGCATGAGGGAGAGCTCCGTTTCAAAGTGGACGATATGGAAAATCGTGAACGGAGATGCAACCTGCGATTCTTCGGCCTGTCGGAGGTGGAGGGGGAGACCCAGACCGGCCTGGAGGGCAAAGTGCAGGAGATCATTAGGATTGTCCTGGGAACCGACTCTGGAGAAACCATCCTGATCGACAGGGTTCACCGAGCTGGCGGAGGCGATAGGGGCCCACGCTCCGTGCTTGCGAAGTTCCACTATTACAGGGACAAAGCAAAAATACTTGAACGAGCCAGAACCCTAAGAGAGATACAATTCGATAACTCCAGAGTGGCACTATACCAGGACCTGTCCGCCCTCACGCTACAAATGAGGAAAAATGTGGCCCGATCACTAGGTGGCTCCAGGAAAAGGGGGTCCGGTACCGCTGGGGGCACCCATTCTACCTATCCTTTGAGTGGCAAGGGGAAAACTTTCAGCTTGTTACAGAAGAAGACATCCAAAGAGGCATCGACGAACTGATCGCAGCCAGGGGAAACACAAAGTGAAGGGCACCCGGAAATTCAGGAAAACCAGACACCACTCGGAGGGACGTGGATGACCCACATGATTACGGGATAGAGGGGAGAAGAAACGGAACGCAGTGCTGATCGGCTGGGGGTCACTCGCTCGCCCACCCCGGAAAATTGAGGAGAAGCTTCTGTTCCACTTCTGCGGATGCCAAAGCACGCGCGGTGGATCCGAATGACTGAGAGGGAAGGGGGGAAAGTTAAAGAAATGTGATGTTAATATGTTGTTGTGTTGTATTGCATCTGATCGTAGGGTCCTCACGGGCCCCCTCATGTTTGGGAGCAATTTATGTTGTGTTGTGATGTTGCCACGGTTGGCGAGGCTTAGGCCGAAATTGAGGGCTGAAGGTTTCGGGTCCCACCTGTTTGAAACACGGAGGGGGGTTGTTTTTGGTCATCGGAGGGTGGCCAGCTGCATCCCCCGAGGCCTTCAAAGATCCCTCCAACCCACATTGGAAGCTAGTTCACGGTTGGACCCAGCCCTTATGAGACACGTGGCGGGAGTAGAGGGGACGGGGGCAGGGGAGGTCGTGTTGAGGGACTGGACCCCGACTAAAGCTGTTGAATGTTCCCAAGGGTAAAAGTTGGAGGATACACTACACACTATTTATCTCTCGGGGCCCAGGCAGCAGCCCTGGTGGTTCGTTGACTAAACCCGATGTCTGTCGGGCGATGGAGACGGACGCCTACCAAAATGGGTAAGGGAAATGGGGAACCAGGTAGGGGGAGGGGATGGGGGAGGGGAAAGAAATAGGGAACGCCACGCCACGGTTCCGGGGTCCAAGCCAACAGATGATAACGGGGGCACTCACTGAGGTTTCACAGGGCAAGGATAGCGACGACCATGGTTGAAGGTCGGATCGGTACGCTCAACGTTAAGGGTCTCAACTCGCAGAACAAGCGGTCTCTCACAAGTAACTTATTCCGCAAACAGAAATTACTTGCCCTCTTCCTACAAGAAACCCACTATAGAAGGGGGGTCGAGTCAACGATTAAGGGAAAGGAGATAGGCAGAAACTTCTGGGCCTCGCACAAATCCTCTAAGAAGGAGGGAGTGGGTATCCTCTTGGGTAAATCGCTGCATCTCACCGATGTGGAGTCGAAGAGGGGCTTTGGAGGCAGATTCCTGGCGATCAAGGGGTTAGCCCAGGGTACACGAGTCACACTAGCCACAATATACGCACCCAATGCCGGCCAAGTCAAGTTTATTCGCAGGGTCTTTGGGGTCATGGACGGGTGGGCCGAGGGAGCCACAATCCTGGGCGGAGACTTCAATCTCATTACAGACCCTCATCTGGACTTGTGGTCGGCCAAAGGGACGGGACCAAGACCCCCCACAAAAGATAATCTCGCTTTGAGGGACCTCCTACAAGAATACTACTGGGTTGATGTATGGCGCAAATGCTGGCAGACCCCTGGGGGTTACACGTTCTTCTCCCCCCCACCAAACTTACACTAGAATTGACTTACTGCTGGTCTCGGAGGAGGGAGGGGGAGAGATTGGGGACCCTACGGTTGAGTCTGTGACCTGGTCAGATAATGAGCTCCTCGTTATGGAATGGCGTTTGCAAGCCACCGTGAAATCACGTAGGTGGGGCTGTAACGATACCCTCATGAGGGACCAGGTGTTTAGGGAATTCCTTAGGAACGAAATGAAGGCCTTCTTCCTATCGAACAACACAGGGGAGGTCCCAATGGTCTCAGTCTGGGAGGCAGCGAAGGCCACCTTTAGGGGTCTCCTCATTGCAGAGGGTGCAAGCAAGAAGCGAGAGAGGGCCCTGATAGAATCCAGACTTCGGGAAGACCTGCGGGCCATGAGGGCACAGCTCACCAAGGGAAACATAGACCGCGAAAACCTCCTGAGTGAAATGAGAGAGAAGAGACAGGCTCTGCATACAATCCTGATTGGGGAGGTAGTTAAAAAAATGAGATACACAAAGCAGAGATACTACGAGAGGGGCGACAGGGTTGGGACTCTTCTGGCACACAGACTGAGGGGAAATAGGGCGGACAGACACATAGAAAAGGTCAAGGACGGGGCGGGTAACACCCAGATAAAAACTGAACATATAGCAGAATCATTTGCGGCCTTTTATAGGGCCCTCTATACCAAACAAATGGGTGAATCACTGGAGGAAATTCGAAAATATCTTGATGCCCACTCCCTACCGAAGCTCACAGACCTAGAGAGAGAGACACTGGACAAGGAGATAACGGAGGAGGAGGTGGAGGAGGCCATAAAAAAGCTTAAAATAGGCAAGACCCCGGGGGAAGACGGGTACACAGCGGATTTCTATAAACAATTCCAGTCCGAACTAACCCAACCACTGACCAAATTATTTAACCACATCAAGACCTTAGAAACTATTCCACCAACATTCCTGCAGGCCATAATCACAGTTATCCCTAAGCCGGGCAGAGATCCAGCGGAGTGTGGCTCATACAGGCCCATCTCGCTCCTGAACACAGACGCCAAGATCTTTACCAGGATCCTGGCGACACGTCTAGAACGGTGTCTCCCCCGGCTGATCCACCCCGATCAGGTAGGCTTTGTAGTAAATAGACAAGGTGCGGATAGTATGCGCAAAACCCTGCACATATTGAGCTCAAATTGAGTGAAATCCCACGGTGCCCTTCTCCTGTCTCTAGACGCGGAGAAGGCGTTCGACAGGGTGATCTGGGCCTTCATGGAGGGGGGTTCTATCGTCCTTGGGGATGGGACCCAGGTGGCGGGGATGGATGACGGCCCTCTACCCCGCCCTTCTGCTAAAGTGGTGGTCAATGGAAGAGAGTCGGAGTCCTTTCCTTTAGAGAGAGGCACAAGACAGGGATGCCCACTGTCCCCTCTCATATACGCACTGGTGATGGAACCTTGGGCTATAGCAATCAGGACTAAAGACCAGATCCAGGGTGTCAAGATGGGGGGAACCGATAACAAAATAACCCTGTTTGCCGACGATGTCCTCCTGTACCTCTCTAAACCATCCCAATCTGTCCCGGAGGTGTTGAATAGTCTGGAGCGATATGGTTCCCTGGCAGGCTACAGGGTCAATGTAGATAAATCAGTGGCGTTCCCGGCAGGCCAGCTCAATGAGACCGAGCGACAATATATCGACAACCTTCCGTTTTGTAAACGTACAGAGGGATTCTCCCACCTGGGGATCCAAATTCCATCAGACCTAGGGGATCTCTTCAAAGTAAACTATCCGCCCCTATGGAGGTCGATCAAACACGAGCTGGGACGCTGGTTGAAATCCGGCCTCTCATGAATGCTCGCCTCAACTCCATCAAAATGGTAATCCTCCCCAAATTCTTGTACCTGTTTCAAATACTGCCAACCCAGATACCAAACCCATTCCTCCTGGAGATCAAACGGGCCCTTCTCCGTTATCTATGGGCCGGTAAATCCCATAGGATTGCTTATGACACTCTCACAAGACCCAGAGATGAGGGTGGGGTGGGTTTTCCCAATCTTGACACCTACTATAAGGCGTCACAACTGCGCGTCCTTGTTGACCACCTGATGACTGGCCCAAAGAAACAATGGGTAACGTTAGATAACACACTCTTCTCGCCAGTCACATTGGACGAATGGCTATGGGTCCCCAAGACATCAATCCCAAGAAGGGTTCTGAAACACCCAGTGTTGGGAGTGCTGTGGTCCATTTGGAAGGAAGGGGGATACCTGAGTTGGCTCACAACGTGGCCCTCACCTTTGAGCTGCATCTGGGCACCACCACTTTGGGAAGTAATCAACGAACCACTAGCCTTCCAGCAATGGTATGAGGTGGGCCTCTGTAGGGCCGGACAGCACTGGGTGGATGGGGTGTTTATTTCTCTAGGTGACTTGAAGGACGCCCTTGGCCTCCCTGACCTCTCCTCCTTTCGATATCTACAGCTCAAGGGTGCCCTTACCGAGAGCAGATGGGGAGACACACTTAGGCGGGACCTAACCGATTTTGATAAATTCCTCATAACGCACAAAGGTACCAAGGGGGTGATATCGCAGCTTTATAGCTTCTTGCTGTTCTCTACCCCACGGGACCCTCATCTTCCCAAGTACAATGGGGGAAGGATCTGGGCACCCCTATAACAGAAAAGAGATGGACCAAGATCTGTAGGCAGGCACACCGCTCCACAACTGCACCCCAATACCGCCACCAGGCCCTGAAGTTGATACACAGATGGCACTACCCCCCACAAAGGATAGCCAGAATGAGAAAAGGCTACGACCCCCACTGCTGGAAATGCCACGTTGAAAAGGGAGACTATGTCCATATGTGGTGGAAGTGCCAGTGGCACAAACCTATTGGAGTGAGGTCCTGTCATGGATAAGGGGAGTGGACGGATTGGTGAGAACTCTGTCCCCCTGGCTAGTGTTGTTTGGTATTGAGGTTGAGGAGGGCCCCAAGGTGAAACACGACCACATGTTGCAGGTCATGCTAGTCGCGGCTATATGCTGCTGAGCCCAGAAATGGAAATCACCCCGACCTACGGGGGAGGGGGAGTGGGTGGCGAAAACACGAGCAATCTACGATATGGAGTATTTGACCCACCTGATCGATGAATCCAAATCTAACATCGAGGCCCTATGGCCGCCATTTTTTGACAAATACGGGAAAAAGCCTGAGGCATGAGTAACCTTCTCAGACGGTTCTCCTGATGGGAACAACACGATTGGGGCAACCCCTTTAGAGTCGGAGGAGATCGATTGTTACAAGACATGTGACTCTTATATGTTGAACCTTATTTTTTGAGCACCGTTTCTCTCTCGGAAGCAACCATATGCTCGCATTGTATCCTCAGACGATGTGCTGGACTCTGTTGTTGTTATCTACCATTAAACCATGGCGTGGGATAAGGGGGGGTGGATGTGGGAGGTGGGGGGGAGGGGACAGTTGTGACCTCACTTTGATATATGTGGATGTTTGCATTATTTTTTGAATTATGTCATAACTGTAAAATTCCAATAAAACCAAATTTTCAACAAAAAAAAAGAAAACACAAACTCACAACCATGCTAGGACTAACAACCACAAATTACTAGTACTCCTTCCACCCTGGCCTGCCACACCAGGGTTTTGGTGCCGCCACCACCAAGCACAACCTTGCCTCAAGGGACAAACAAAACCCAAAACTACAGACAACAACCCTCCTAAACTTGTCCGTTCCTCCACCTGTTATGTTAACACCCCAGCCGCCAAGATCTCAGACGACATGTACCAAGCCTGAAATTTGCCCCATTCCACCTCAATATCCGCACTGCTGCCATGAATGGCCGCCGTAATTCTTTCCAGCACATAGATATTCTTTGCCATGTTTATCCATTCCTTCTTTCTCGGGAGCAGGGCCCTCTTACAATGCATTGCTAAGCATGCCCTCCCTGGCAACAGCAAGCAATGTGCCATGTGTGACAAAACACTATACTCCCCCTCAGTACCCAACAGTACCAATGGCGGCATTCGCACCCGGGAGACCCCATCCAACTACTTGATCCACCCAAGCACCTCCTCCCAAAAGACCTGCACCCTCTCACAACCCCACCACATGTGCCAATAGTCTGCTCGTGCCCCACACTCATGCCAACACAATGGTCTCACCACCGCAAACATTTTGGAAAGGCAACTCGGATCGTATTGCCACCGGTACAAACAACTTAATCAGATGAAGCTTGTACTGGCATGCGATCGAAACCTTGTACGCTCTGCAGCAAAGTTTGTGCCACAACGGTGTAGCATGCTCCAAGCCCAGATCCCTTTGCCATTGACTCCGAAGCCTCTCTGTGCTCCCCTTCCCTACCTCCACCAACACACACTGTACAGAGAAGAAATCAACCCCTTCATCTCTGTCCGAGAGTCCGGGTCTTTCTCCATCCGGATCGGGGTGAGCTCTCTCTATAGCTTTTCTTTTGAGACTTTGGTTGTGATCGCTCACTTTAATTGCAGATAGGAATATACAGACAGACTCCCCATCCCCAACGCTTCTTCCAATTCCACTATAGGGATATATTGTCCAAGCTTCCACAACTGTCCAATCCTTGTTAGGCCTGCCTTAAACCAACTTTGAAACCTTTCTCAGTTCGGGATATGATCCCTCACACCCGGGGCCCACAAATGAATGTGTGGAGGGCCAAGTCATGACAACCCTCATTTCCAGACCCTTCTGCCAGATATTCCAAATGACCCCCAAAATAGGGTGTTCCCTAATCCTTCTTGGGATCCGGTCCTTTGGCATCCATTGCCATTTCCCAGCTGTTGATGGTCTGAGGTGAACATTATCCAAACCCACCCACTGACGTCCGGTCCCCCAGTTCCCTCAAATGCAGAATCTAAACTGGAAGTTGGGTGGCCTTATAGTACAGATACAGGTCCGGTAAGCATACGCCCCCTTTTTCTTCCAGGAGCACCAAGATATCATATGCCACCGGAGACTTCTTTCCCTGCCACAGACACTTCAGAAGACACCCTTTCACCTCACAGAACATAGACTTCGGGATCATAATAGGGAGCATCTGGAATACATATGAAATCTTGGGGAGGAAATTCATTTTTATAGCGTTAAGACGCCAGAGCCATGATATAGTTAGCCTTTTCAATGTCTTCGAATAACCTCTGTAACAAGGGGGGGAAGATCGCCTCATACAATCCCTGCATATCGCCCGTGATAGTTATCCCCACATAGTGCAATTGGTCCAAATTGATCTTCATCCTCAAGAGAACCACCCTTGCAGGTCTCTCCCTCCTATCCGGTCAAAAGGGAACAGGATGGACCTACTCTTATTAATTTTAAACCCTGACAACACTTTGTACTGCTCTATCAACTCCAGCACTGCTGAGACCGACGTCACACGATTCTGCAGGTGTAACAGCATGTCTCTGCGTATAGTCCCAATTTATATTCCACTCCACCCACCTCAATATCTTCCACTCGTGGGTCCTCTCCTAGCCTCTGGGCGAAGGGGTCCAAAGAGAGGGCAGACAGAAGCGGCGAAAGAGGACAGCCCTGTCTCGTGCCTTGCCCCAATCCGAACAAACAAGAAAAATACCCATTTGCCGCCACACAAGTCTTTGGGTCCGAATACAACGCCATAATCCCTTGCAAAAGTCTATTCCCCATTCCAAACTTAAGCAAGACTGCCTTCAAGAATTCCCAATCTACTCTATCAAAGGCCTTCTTGGCGTCATCTGCTAGAAGTTTAGGCGTACCTCCCTTCCCTCGAGCCCATTCCATCAAGTGCAAGGATTTTTGCATCGTTTCGGCTCCCTGTCTTCCCCTTTATAAAGCCTACCTAATCTGAGTGGGCCAATCGCGGCATGTGCACATCCAGCCTCGAAGCCAGAACTCGGGTAAACATCTTTGCGTCCACATTAAGAAATGAGATTGGGCGATACGATCCACAAACCTGGGGGTCTCTGCCCTCTTCAGGTATTACTGAGATAAGGGACTGCACGAATGAGCCTGGCGCTCGTCCGGTCTCCAAAATATTGTTAAACAATCTAACCAAGTACAGGACTAATATGCCCACAAAGGATTTATAAAACCCAGAGTATGTCCATCTTCACCTGGAGCTTTCCCCAGATGCAGCCGTCGGATCGTATTTAAAATCTCATCCCCAGTAATAGGGTTGTCCATCCCCATGGCCTCCTCCTGCGTCAGCGTCGGTAAAGACACTCCCCTCAGATAAGCCTCTGCACCCTCCACGTCTGGCTGCCCCTCCGCCTCATATAACCCTTCAGAACGAGTTGACATTTGCCACAATCCCTGCAAACGTCCTTTCCACCACACCTCCTGGTGCCCGCCCCCCGCTATCCACCGTTTGGCACGGCCCTCTCATAGGCAGGCTGCCAATAGGGCATCCACCTTCTCCTCCTTGTCCCCCTTCTCGTAAATATTTTTGCTGTTATAACTGAACCTTCCAGACTACCCTACCCCTCTCCAATAAATGCAGCTCTTCCCTCTTGCCCCTCACCTTCTCTATCCATTTTCACACGACCCCCTCCTACAATTGTATCCGTCTTTACAGAGTCCCAATCTCAGCGCACAGTCTATTTTCCAACCCGGTCCTCTCCCTCTTTTTACGGGCTCCCTCTCTGATCAATAGTCCCCTCCAAGACGCTTTTGCCGTGTTCCATACAGTGTCCATGTCCACCTCCACTGTATCATTAAAAAGGAAAAAATCCTTAATCGCTCTCTCAAATTCTTCCTTCAACACTATATTCATCCATAATGAATCCTTACATCTCCATAATGAGTTACAAGCACTCCAGTCCAACCAATATAGATCGAGAGAAACCATTTCATGGTCTGACCAACTAATCGGGTGAATGCGAGTATAGGTTCTGTGAGACGGGGAGTAAAAAGTAAAACTCCTCTCCTTGGGGTGAAAGAAGCACCAAATGTCCCCTAGGCCATGAAAGTCCGGACATGACTGCAAACCTCCCCTTCACACCATAGCGGCCCCCGTTCCTAATAAACCCAATGCCCGTCTATCCAATAGTAAATCCGCCCACATATTGAGGTGTCCCCCCACTATCAAGTGCCCTGTGCCCTAACTCACCACCCTTGCCATTATCGCTTTATGAATTTCAACTGCCCCTGATTGTGGGCCTATATGGTCGCAAACATGAATCTTATTCCCTTAATGATTACCGAGAACAGCAGCGCCCTCCCATCCGCACTACTCTACGACCTCACCTCCTCCATCCTCAGACGCTTATGAAGCAAAATTCTAACCCCCACCATTTCTGGAGCAACCCCACCCCCAATACGCCTGCCCGAGGAGCCCACATCCCACACTGAACCGCCTTTCCTCTCCCCGGGAAAACCTTGTCTCTTGGAGAAAGAGAACATCAATTTCCATCCTCTGAAACTCCCTAGCCACCAGAGATCTTTTAGTCTGCAAGTTGAGTCCCTTCACATTCAACGTACAGGCTTGCAGGTGGTCCACTCTCCCCCCCCCACATTCAGGTCCGCCATTGCCACAATACCGATGTCTTCAATAGCCACCACCACAACACACTCCGAACTATCTCTACTCGGGTTGCATCAAACTTCCCTATCAATTCCCCTATACCAGGCCCCCATAACCTCTAACTTCCCAACCTATCCCTCCACCCACCTTCCCCCTGTAGCAACCGGTCCCTCCCAGTTAACATCACTGGTCGAGTGCAGGACCACCAATAAGGCCCAATCCATCAGGTCTCTTCCACATTCTCCTCCAATTCCAGAGGCCCCCCATTACCCATCCCTCAACACTCTCCAACCTCCCCACGTAACACCCCTACTACCCCTCAACCCCCCCTTTTTCCCAGATCCCGATTAAACCTTGGATCCAAACTCCAAATGAAACCGTCTCCTGAAGGGACACAATGGCCCTCATTACGACCCTGGCGGAATTCGGAAAACGATGGCGGAAATGCAATACCGCCATCGAATAGCGCTCGGTGCGACTATGACCCGTCACCGCAAAGTACGAAGCCATTAGCGACACCGTAGTGAACGCCAACGCTAACTGCACCAAGCACGCGCGCGCGCGCCATGCCAAACCGTAAACACCACCATGGCGCAAGGGTACGCCAATTCCGACCCTAGCGGACATGTACCTAACGCCATCAAGCATGGCGGAATGTACCATTCCGCCATGGTGAGAAGTACGGCATCGCGAATCAACCGTAAACGGCCCCACTGAGTGCCTGTACACCGCTCCCTGCCCACAAAGTACAACTCCCCGTAGGTGCAATGAAGTCACAATGCAACCAGTGAAATGTACAAGTCACCCATGCATGCCAACGAACAAAAGAAACACAAGAGGGGCCAATGGGAGCTGCAGGGCACAGATGGCACGAATACAGAAGCCAATCCAATGGACATGACCACAGTCCCCCCCCCCCGAAACGCACGCAAACACAGGCACCTGTGACCAGCAACATTCCGAAAATCACATCATTCCACCAGTCCACCTGGCTGACCGGCATCTGTTACACAAAACCCAATCCCCTGCCCCTGAGCATGACAACATTCAAACAGTCATATTGGCAGCCCCCATCCCTGACCTCACTGGGCTTCGTAGGCAAACGCGCCCAGTACAGTACCACGCAACTAAACTCCGAAGCTGGAACCCAATGCAGATCTCCTCACAATACATCGCTCCCCAAATAGGAATATGCCACATCACTTGCAAAGAAGAACGCTACACGGGCCAAATCATAATAGAAATTTAATGCACAACAAAATCACCAAGCCCATACAGCCATTAGGCCATGAACTCCAAAACACATTTCACCATCGTGGGCTGCATCCGCAAGAAATGACCAGCCACTACTTGTGTGACGCCCTGTTCCATCATGGTACACAGAGCCACATTCACGTACGAAAAGGCAACATGGAAGCGCACAGAACCGCAGGGCCGTCCCAATGGGGAGGCACTAGTCCAGCTGAAAGGCCGAAATGTTGCTCCGAGCCACTAGTACTGCGTAAGGGCATGTGGCCCATTGGCGATCGTCCCATAAGATCGTAATGCTGCTCCACTGATTAACACGAAGCAGCAGGTGTCGGGAGTAAAAGCCATCTGCAGGAGTGGCATACAGATGGCAGTGGCAAAAGGGGAGGAGATACCTGTCAACCAAAAGAAAAGAAAAAGAATAGAATGCCCATCAGAACTACATTCGAACAACTCACTTCAATGATCACACTAAATCCACAGCCATATGCATGCTAGCCCACTCCAAAGGATCATCACCACCCAAAAACCACTTGCGACTCATAACTATCTATATCGAGGTGTAAACACCATCACAAACGAGTGTACCTGTGCATGCGTCTGTCAAAACAGAATCCATCAGATGGGATTGGTAACGTGCATGGACACAAGTGTCTGAGGGCGCGTCGAGACAGGGAGGGCTCAACAAGGCCAGATAGACGATGGTCCCACTATGGCAGCCCTGCATCACATAGCGCAGGGGAGGCGGATAGATTCCAAGAAGCCCTGTACATGGCAAACTCTGTATCAAATCACCTGCCCATGCATCCATTCATCATTCCCTCATCCCGGGATTAAAACGCCTGAATATTTACTCACATAACATTAGAAATATCCATTGAGTCTGTGCGTTATGCAGCCTGCAAAATCCACAGTGCCCCAGCCGTAATTCCAGTGTAGTGAAGTAACATGTATTTGGGAACGTCCGGCCTCATCGCCCACGTCGCTATTGCGCATCCCAAACCATTCATATCAATCATTGCATCCTCGCCATGGCCCCTGTCTCAAGGACATTGAACAATAGAACGTTATATTTGCAGTCAGACCTGTGGGCATTTCCTCGCCGCTAGCTGAAAACCGAAAGCGCCGCCCTTCGAATTCCTCATTTGCAACATCACGTCGAAGAGGCATCTGTGGCCGTTTGAAATCACTAATTAATCCATCTAGTGCGGCTGTGTGTGAAAATGGCAACTGCCTTCACCCACAAATGGGACGCCCCGCCCGTCGTTGCAACTCGGTACAGTGATGCATGAGGGCCCACCGTTACTCGAGTACTACGTACCACTGACCCTTCACAAGTCTGTTCGCGACTGCACAGATAGTACGTGAAACAATGGGACCACAGCAGAATGAACATATCAACCAATGTTACACGGCCATCGGGTACAAATACATGATTGCAATAGCAAGATGCCATTCCTCGAATTGCAGCGTTGTGTGCGGGACGTGCTCGGCCAAAGGGGAGAGCAGTTTGCACAGGTGGAATGAATCACCACAGGTGGAGGCCATACAGCCTGAAAACACATAAATTGCACACCCAGTCTCCTCCCACAACCACACCGAAATGCTACCGGCAGGACTCGCGATGTTGGCCCTGGGGGACCTGATAGCACTGCAAGTACTCCAACTCCAAGAAGACGAACACCAACTACAACCGGCCGCACGGAGGAGACGCAGGAGGAGGAGGAGGCCAAGGCAGGGCCAGCAAGGGCCGCCAGCACAGCCACCACCACCACGCAGGCAGCCCGCAATCCCACGCCTCCGAGCACATCCGTTCAACCTCACTGATGAGCAGATCCACACCCTCTACCGTCTGGACCGGGACACCATAGCCGCCATTGTGGACATGACACAGGCTGACCTTGTCAGCATGATAGATAGCCCAACCGCCATCCCACCCCTACTGAAGGTGGTGTCTGTACTCCACTTCCTGGCCACAGGCACCTACCAGCACACAGTCGGACAGTTGCATGGCATTTCTCAGCCACTGTTCTCACGGACACTATTGCAAGTGCTCGATGCCCTCCTGCAGCACGCAGACGACTACATCTCTCTACCACGCTCGGAGCAGGAAATTACCAACACAAAAGTGGGATTCCATGCACTTGCCGGCATACCGGGTTGCATTGGTGCCATCGACTGCACCCATGTGGAATTGGTCGTCCCACATGCCATGGAGGCCCAGTACCGCAACCGAAAACAATTTCATTCCCTGAATGTACAAATGGTGTGTGACTCCAACAGGATCATTACACATTGTTGTGCCCGATTCCCTGGATCAACCCATGATTCTATGGTCTTGAGGAACTCTACAATACCACGCTACATGGAGCGACACGCAGGGAACAGATCCTGGCTACTCGGTGAGTCTCATTACATGCATGATAATGTGGGGTATGTGATTCGGCAATGACCTGGCAGGAAGGGGGGGGGGGTGTGCGTACGTAGCAATGGCATTCCACATCATACGTTTATCGTCCACATACAGGTGATGCTGGATATCCACTGAAGAGATGGCTCCTCACACCAGTCCGGAACCCACGGGACCAGCATGAGGAGGACTACAACCATGCCCACTCACGTACCCGTGTAGTCATTGAACAGGCATTCGGCCTACTGAAGGGTCGTTTCCGCTGCCTCAGCAGGTCTGGCGGGGCACTCCTGTACCGCCATGAGAAGGTTGCAAAGATGGTGATGGCATGTGTCATGCTCCACAACATGTGCGTACGTAGAAATGTGCCCATGCCCCCTGACGCAGAACTGCAAGCACCTGATGATGGTCATGATGAGGGTGGGGATGTGGCAGCACCTCAAGGAGTCTGCGAGGCACCGGAGGGCCGTGACATTCGTCAGCATCTCATTGATGTATGCTTCTAGCACTCACGCCTGGTGGCTGATACATGGACACGGGACTCGTGGCACTGTGTGTGTCTGGGACATGCACAATATGGACTGTACGCCTATGATGGCCTAGTACACAAAGATCAATGTCCACACATCTCATTGGTTGATCGTGCACTGTTTATGGCATATGTGATATCATGTTGTACACCCTATCGACCCGCCACCCAAGTGAGCCCAACACACCCCCTCCACCCTCCTACCTCCCCCCCGAACACCAGTGTCCAAAGTTGCTCATTGTCAGTGGGCAGTCGCTATTGCAAGCCCCCTCTGCGGGTATCAGGGGCACCCCTGCCTGTGGAGCGCAGGTTCCTCCCAGATCTACGTTGGGGGCTGCCCTGGACGGAACTTGCAACGGATGATGTCTCTGCCTGCTCACGTCCATGCATGTCCCTAAGGGTTTGCGAGAGCTCAGTGAGCACACGGCGCACTGCGGCAAGTTCGGCACATACGTCCTTGGACGTCGCATGCAGTTCCCCCCTCAGGCTCTCGGTGCTTCTCTCCATTTGGACTCTCAGGCTCTCGGTGCTACTCTCCATTTGTGCCCTTAGTGTCTCTGTACCTCTCTCCATTTCTGCCCTAAGTGTCTCAGTTGATGTTTCTATGTCTGCCTTAGTGCCCCCACATTCATCGGCATGGTCCTTGAGGAGCGTGGCCAGTTGCTGCTGTTGCACGATTAACTGGTCGAGGGACTGTTGCCTCTGCTGGGCCATGGCCATTTGCGGGGGTGTCACAGAGGGGCTGTGGACCTCATGTTGCCTTGCCACAGGGCTTGTGGGGGATGGCCAGTCGTCGTCTTGTGGGTGCCCCTGCGTGGCATCCTCATGTTGTACGGGATGGGACAGACAGGGGGATTGGGACAGGTCATGGATGGATCTGACTTCGACATCCCCGTCTTCTGTGTCGGAGCATGCTGCCATCAATGGGGTGTCACCTATGGTGCTGCTGCCACCAGAGGCAGTGCCTTCTGTGGCATCCGTTGGGGGGACCTGTGGTGGTGGTGTTGTGGGCATGCTGGCTGCTGGGGTGCCTGTTGATGTTCCCTCCTCTGTGCTGCCACCTGATTTGTGCTGCTGCCGTGTCTTGATGCGTGCAGCTGAGGTGGAGGGTCTTTGGCCGTTGGTCTTGGCCCTCTTTGCAGGTGTGCTGGTAGGGGTGTCCTGATGCTCGTCGTTTGGATCGGACCCTGTGGTGGAGTAAAGGAGGGCGAGGGTTATTGATGGGTCTGTGGGAATTGGAATGGCATTGTATCACATGCATTGGGGTGGTACCTGAGGGTGATTTGGGTCGGGGCCTTGGAGGTGCTTTCATTTGTGTGTGGAGTGAGGGTGCAGTTGTTTGGCAGCCTGCAGTTAGGGTGTGCCTGCTGCACGTGTAGTGCGTGTTTTAGGGGTTTTTAATTATTTATGTATTTATTGTGGGTTTTAACGTGCGCTATCAGGCCGATGTGTGTGGACGTTCTCCTGGACATGTGTTTCTGTTGCACTATGTGGACACATGGTACTTCACATGGATGGACTTTGTGGATTTGGCATTGTTTTATCTGGCCCACCTACCTGAATCTTCGGATGTCTGCACTCCTTTCTCCATCCCTCCGACTCCCTCTATGCTCTCCATTCCGATGGTGGAGGCACAGATTTCTTCCCAGGGGGTCAACTTGATGGGTGATTCAGGACCTCCCCCGGTGGCTGTGGCAATGTTGCGGTTGGCAGAGAGTATGCTGCGGACGCGTATCCGCAGGTCGTCCCATCGCTTTCGGCATTGCTGTGGGGTGCGGTCCCCACCGCACTTACCCGCTGTGCCACCAGAGCCCATATGGCCTTCTTGTTTGCAAGTGCCGTCCTGGTCATTTGCGTGGAGAAGACGACGGCAGCATTCTCCTGGAGGGTCTCTGTTAGCACGGTGAGTTCCTCACGGGAGAAGTGGACCTGCCGCTTGCGGTCGCACGCTTTCTTCGCTACTTTTCCCATTGTTCTTGGTTTCGCTAGGGTGGATGACGGGTTGGGGTGTGTCTCAGGGTAGTGTTTTTGGTGGTTGTGTGGTTTTAGTGGTTTTATAGGTGTACGGCGGGATGTTTCCCGTTCCGGGCCCATGTTTTTACTTCCGTTTCCGTATATTTACGGTCACCGTACTTTCCGGTAGGCGCACACTGCGGTGTCCGCTGTGATGGGTGGCGGTATTGCACCTAGGGCGCCGTACGGCGGCGGTGTGGGCCGTTTTGGGGTCATTTCCGCCATCGCGGACTTTGCACTTCCGCCATGCCGTGGTGCTCGTGCCCGATGGGTCGGAATGGGCCGCACTTTGCTCCTTCGTGCAATGGCGGAAACGCTATTTACGCTGTGGCGGTCCGGTCAGTCACTTTCCGCCAGGGTCGTAATGAGGGCCAATGTCAGAATCTACGTTCCCGATGAAAATCGAAAAGCAATACACAGTCAGAAAAACCTACACATCAAGGTAAAAAGACCCTTAGGTGTCACCAGTCGATGGGGTATTCAGCATCGCCAATTTGGGACCCTTTATACACCACTGCCCATCTTCAGTATTTGATTCCACATTCCCAACCATCTCTCCAGTGACCCTAAACAAGTTTGTAGTTATAGCTATCTATCTTGAAGGAAATGGAGAATGGAAAACCCCATATGTACCTCACTCCCTTTGCATTCAACCATTTCGTAAGGGGAGTGCACAGTTATCGCTTAGCTAGCATGAGGGTGGACAATTCTTGACAGACTGTAATTTTCGAACTACCCTGCATCACCAGACCTATTGTCCTCGCTTTCTCCGGGATATTCATCTTTTCCAGGTAGTTATGAAAGTGAGCAAGGACCAACCTCAAGCCTCTACCAGCCACATCCGCCCTATGTACCCTATCAATCTTAGGTTCATCAATGGTATCGTCCTTAAACAAAAGTTTGGCCATCTCATGCATGTCACTCCCCAGGTCTCTGTCTGATTCATCATCCTTATCGGGCAGACCAAAGAACCTCATATTATTCCGTCTCTCCCGATTCTCAAAATCTTCCATCTTGAGGGTGATTTCGGTTTCTCTTCTATCCAACTCTGCTACTCGCATGTCCGTCTGGGTTTCCAGCGTGTCCAGGGACGACTGATTATTCTCCACTTGTTGAACTCTCTCATCCATCTTGTCCATTCTGATGCCGATTTTGTCCAGTCTTCCTCCAATCTCCGCTCTCATCCCCTGTATCTCTTTCATCAAAGAGGCCATGTCCTTTTTTGAGAATATCGGGTCTGCACCCCTTTCAGCCATAGTCTGCGCCGAAATCACACTCTCGGGTCCCTGTCTCTGCGAATATTCAAAGTGCCCCAATGAGGCTTTTCAGTCCATGCGAGATGCGAGGGCCCCACTATGGGTCTGTTCAGGCACTGCCCAATTGCAGTTCCCACCCCCACTTCCGAATGGGGCCACAGCACCCTTCCCTCTTCCTTGTCCAAGGTGGGGCCAGCAAACCCAAGCCTTGTGACTCCCTAGGTGGGTAAGATGAATGGGGACCTTGCTGCAGATGCCCCACCACACCTTCTCTGCACAGACTTCACAGCAGCATGTTGGAGGGACAGGGGCCACCACACTGCAGGATCCCTGAGTTCATGGGGGACCCCTGTACACTCTCTCTTTGTATCCACTCAGCACCAATAGATCCGTGCCCACCAGGCTCCTTCGCCTTGGGCCCCTTCTCCTGCAGGGCCCGTCATTCTCCGGAGGCCACGCAGAGCCCCACTGTGGAACACTTGGCTGCCACCCACCCGCTTCAGGGTATTTCCACATCTTATGCACTCCCAACACATGGGAGCTGGTCACCTCAGTAAGCACCTGTTGGTGTCCTCAAGCGCAGCTGACAGGGTGTCCCACAGTCAGCCGCTCAGTACCATGTGCATTAGATTTACCTAACAGGCAGAACTATTAGCAGACCCCCAGAGACTGGGTCCAACCTCATACGTGCACTCTCCTGTGCTGTGTGCTCAGAGGCTGTTCTCGTGGCTGCTTAGGTAATTCAGACCTGGTGGGCTGCCCTTTCTCTACCCACCTCACACCCGCAGCACACCCCAAGTATGGTGTCCTTCACAGTTGCTGGGATCTGGCTCCCTCTCACTGTCCTCTGTGTCCAGGAACTTCCCACCGCCAATGTCCACCGGGATGCGCAGAGAGCACCAAGCTTGGGTCGGCTCTGCACTCCTTCTCTTTCCCAAAGCGGGCGTCTCCTTCTGCCAGAGCCGCTTTTGGCCCATCAACATGGGTTCCGCACCGCTCCCGCACTCCAGCCACTCTGGGAGACCCCCCTTTCTCCATTCGCCCTCTTATGTCGGGGCCTCCGCCGGCTAGGGAGTCAACACCTCCCCCTCTCTTATGCACTGGCTCATGTAGCCCTGTGAGGCCTGCTTCCATTCAGACTTCCTTATGCGTGCACCCGGGCGTAGCTCAGCAACCCCTGGAGCAATTACTCTCAAATTTCTGTCAGAGCTGCAGGGGGACTGCTTCTCTTGGCCGATCGCCGTAAAGGTCACATCAGAGGGATGTAAAGGAGGGCTCTTTTAGAACCAATGCAATTGGAGCGACACAGTTATGCAACCATCAACTGTGCGCCCCCTGGTGGCCATCCGTCTGGGATCTTTTAACAGTAGCGCAGTACTATGAGGTCTTAGAAGGATGCAGTGGCTGACAGTGTCGAATGCAGTCAAGAAGTCAAGGAGGACAAGGAGGCATGAGTCGCCCTTATCCCAGATTTGGAAAGCATCATCCACCACCTGGATGGTTACTGTCTCAATGCTACCCTTTGGATGTAACCCTGACTGATAGTCATTTAGGAGGTGGAGTTGTTTGATTCTGGTTGAGTAGTTGTGTAGCAACTACTTTTTTCAAGATTTTGACAATAAACGGGAGGTTTGTAATGGGCCTGTAGTTGGCCGGGTCGTCTGGATCTAGGGTTGGTTTATTCAAAAGAGGAAATATGAGATAAGTCTTGAGGGTGTCCGGGAATTATCCTTCTGCAAAGAAGGCATTGATGATGCTGAGGAGCGCATTGAGCTCCGGGCCCATCAATTGTTTAATGGTGTAGGCCAGAGTTATATTGTCAGAGTAAGAAGTAGGTTTGAGGGAGGCCAACATTTCTAGGCGTTCAGGGGAAAGAGAGGAGAGAATTCGGTCCACAGGGGCAGTAGTGTGTGTGCCGGGGTGCAGGGAATGCTAATGCTGTGAGAGGTTAACTCGATGGTCTCTCAGATTTTGTCTGTTTCTTCAATAAGAGTTGCTGGTACGTCAGGGTCGGATGAGGGTTTGGTACAATACTTTACTACTTCAAAGAGGGCTTTGCTCCTGTTAGAGGCTGCCGCAATGGAAGTGGAGTAGTAAGCAACTTTGGCCTCAGTAATCGGAATCCTACGGTTTGCGCACAGAGATTTGAAGTTGGTGAGGTCTTCAGAGTTATGGTTTTTCCGCCACCATTTCTCTAGGGCTCTGATTGAGCGTTTGTTGGAGTCTAGCTTAGGGTTGTACCATGGGGCGGATTGTTTGGTTTTAGGCTGGCTGGATTTTAGTGGGGCATGACTGTACATCAGCTTCATAGCAGAGTTTCTGAATAATTCAGGGAGACCCGAGGCATTCCCTGTGGTTGGGAGTTCTGCAAAGTTTGCTTCTAACTCAGTGACCAGGAACATTTTGAATGAGCAGCATTGAGTGAGGGGGGCGTTTAGTCTGAACTTTCGAACAGTAGTCGAGTGGGTGACTGATAATCGGATGGCAGCGTGGTCAAACGAGTCAAGTGGGATAGGGTCTGCACAGGTGATGCAGGGGGATGACGTGAAGACTAAGGGTCTCATAACGAGGTCGGTGGTAAGGGGTTAAAGGCCCTCTATCAAAGGCCTTCTTGGCGTCAACTGCTAGAAGTGTAGGGTTACCTCCCTTCCCTCGAGCCCATTCCATCAAGTGCAAGGATTTTTGCATCGTTTCGGCTCCCTGTCTTCCCCTTTATAAAGCCTACCTAACCTGAGTGGGCCAATCGCGGCATGTGCACATCCAGCCTCGAAGCTAGAACTCGGGTAAACATCTTTGCGTCCACATTAAGAAATGAGATTGGGCGATACGATCCACAAACCTGGGGGTCTCTGCCCTCTTCAGGTATTACTGAGATAAGGGACTGCACGAATGAGCCTGGCGCTCGTCAGGTCTCCAAAATATTGTTAAACAATCTAACCAAGTACAGGACTAATATGCCCACAAAGGATTTATAAAACCCAGAGTATATCCATCTTCACCTGGAGCTTTCCCCAGATGCAGCCGTCGGATCGTATTTAAAATCTCATCCCCAGTAATAGGGTTGTCCATCCCCATGGCCTCCTCCTGCGTCAGCGTCGGTAAAGACACTCCCCTCAGATAAGCCTCTGCACCCTCCACGTCTGGCTGCCCCTCCGCCTCATATAACCCTTCAGAACGAGTTGACATTTGCCACAATCCCTGCAAACGTCCTTTCCACCACACCTCCTGGTGCCCGCCCCCCGCTATCCACCGTTTGGCACGGCCCTCTCATAGGCAGGCTGCCAATAGGGCATCCACCTTCTCCTCCTTGTCCCCCTTCTCGTAAATATTTTTGCTGTTAGAACTGAACCTTCCAGACTACCCTACCCCTCTCCAATAAATGCAGCTCTTCCCTCTTGCCCCTCACCTTCTCTATCCATTTTCACACGACCCCCTCCTACAATTGTATCCGTCTTTACAGAGTCCCAATCTCAGCGCACAGTCTATTTTCCAACCCGGTCCTCTCCCTCTTTTTACGGGCTCCCTCTCTGATCAATAGTCCCCTCCAAGACGCTTTTGCCGTGTTCCATACAGTGTCCATGTCCACCTCCACTGTATCATTAAAAAGAAAAAAATCCTTAATCGCTCTCTCAAATTCTTCCTTCAACACTATATTCATCCATAATGAATCCTTACATCTCCATAATGAGTTACAAGCACTCCAGTCCAACCAAGATAGATCGAGAGAAACCATTTCATGGTCTGACCAACTAATCGGGTGAATGCGAGTATAGGTTCTGTGAGACGGGGAGTAAAAAGTAAAACTCCTCTCCTTGGGGTGAAAGAAGCACCAAATGTCCCCTAGGCCATGAAAGTCCGGACATGACTGCAAACCTCCCCTTCACACCATAGCGGCCTCCGTTCCTGATAAACCCAATGCCCGTCTATCCAATAGTAAATCCGCCCACATATTGAGGTGTCCCCCCACTATCAAGTGCCCTGTGCCCTAACTCACCACCCTTGCCATTATCGGCTTTATGAATTTAAACTGCCCCTGATTGTGGGCCTATATGGTCGCAAACATGAATCTTTTTCCCTTAATGATTACCGAGAACAGCAGCGCCCTCCCATCCGCACTACTCTACGACCTCACCTCCTCCATCCTCAGACGCTTATGAAGCAAAATTCTAACCCCCACCATTTCTGGAGCAACCCCACCCCCAATACGCCTGCCCGAGGAGCCCACATCCCACACTGAACCGCCTTTCCTCTCCCCGGGAAAACCTTGTCTCTTGGAGAAAGAGAACATCAATTTCCATCCTCTGAAACTCCCTAGCCACCAGAGATCTTTTAGTCTGCAAGTTGAGTCCCTTCACATTCAACGTACAGGCTTGCAGGTGGTCCACTCTCCCCCCCCACATTCAGGTCCGCCATTGCCACAATACCAATGTCTTCAATAGCCACCACCACAACACACTCCGAACTATCTCTACTCGGGTTGCATCAAACTTCCCTATCAATTCCCCTATACCAGGCCCCCATAACCTCTAACTTCCCAACCTATCCCTCCACCCACCTTCCCCCTGTAGCAACCGGTCCCTCCCAGTTAACATCACTGGTCGAGTGCAGGACCACCAATAAGGCCCAATCCATCAGGTCTCTTCCACATTCTCCTCCAATTCCAGAGGCCCCCCATTACCCATCCCTCAACACTCTCCAACCTCCCCACGTAACACCCCTACTACCCCTCAACCCCCCCTTTTTCCCAGATCCCGATTAAACCTTGGATCCAAACTCCAAATGAAACCGTCTCCTGAAGGGACACAATGTCAGAATCTACGTTCCCGATGAAAATTGAAAAGCAATACACAGTCAGAAAAACCTACACATCAAGGTAAAAAGACCCTTAGGTGTCACCAGTCGATGGGGTATTCAGCAGCGCCAATTTGGGACCCTTTATACACCACTGCCTATCTTCAGTATTTGATTCCACATTCCCAACCATCTCTCCAGTGACCCTAAACAAGTTTGTAGTTATAGCTATCTATCTTGAAGGAAATGGAGAATGGAAAACCCCATTTGTACCTCACTCCCTTTGCATTCAACCATTTCGTAAGGGGAGTGCACAGTTATCGCTTAGCTAGCATGAGGGTGGACAATTCTTGACAGACTGTAATTTTTGAACTACCCTGCATCACCAGACCTATTGTCCTCGCTTTCTCTGGGATATTCATCTTTTCCAGGTAGTTATGAAAGTGAGCAAGGACCAACCTCAAGCCTCTACCAGCCACATCCGCCCTATGTACCCTATCAATCTTAGGTTCATCAATGGTATCGTCCTTAAACAAAAGTTTGGCCATCTCATGCATGTCACTCCCCAGGTCTCTGTCTGATTCATCATCCTTATCGGGCAGACCAAAGAACCTCATATTATTCCGTCTCTCCCGATTCTCAAAATCTTCCATCTTGAGGGTGATTTCGGTTTCTCTTCTATCCAACTCTGCTACTCGCATGTCCGTCTGGGTTTCCAGCGTGTCCAGGGACGACTGATTATTCTCCACTTGTTGAACTCTCTCATCCATCTTGTCCATTCTGATGCCGATTTTGTCCAGTCTACCTCCAATCTCCGCTCTCATCCCCTGTATCTCTTTCATCAAAGAGGCCATGTCCTTTTTTGAGAATATCGGGTCTGCACCCCTTTCAGCCATAGTCTGCGCCGAAATCACACTCTCGGGTCCCTGTCTCTGCGAATATTCAAAGTGCCCCAATGAGGCTTTTCAGTCCATGCGAGATGCGAGGGCCCCACTATGGGTCTGTTCAGGCACTGCCCAATTGCAGTTCCCACCCCCACTTCCGAATGGGGCCACAGCACCCTTCCCTCTTCCTTGTACAAGGTGGGGCCAGCAAACCCAAGCCTTGTGACTCCCTAGGTGGGTAAGATGAATGGGGACCTTGCTGCAGATGCCCCACCACACCTTCTCTGCACAGACTTCACAGCAGCATGTTGGAGGGACAGGGGCCACCACACTGCAGGATCCCTGAGTTCATGGGGGACCCCTGTACACTCTCTCTTTGTATCCACTCAGCACCAATAGATCCGTGCCCACCAGGCTCCTTCGCCTTGGGCCCCTTCTCCTGCAGGGCCCGTCATTCTCCGGAGGCCACGCAGAGCCCCACTGTGGAACACTTGGCTGCCACACACCCGCTTCAGGGTATTTCCTCCTCTTATGCACTCCCAACACATGGGAGCTGGTCACCTCAGTAAGCACCTGTTGGTGTCCTCAAGCGCCGCTGACAGGGTGTCCCACAGTCAGCCGCTCAGTACCATGTGCATTAGATTTACCTAACAGGCAGAACTATTAGCAGACCCCCAGAGACTGGGTCCAACCTCATACGTGCACTCTCCTGTGCTGTGTGCTCAGAGGCTGTTCTCGTGGCTGCTTAGGTAATTCAGACCTGGTGGGCTGCCCTTTCTCTACCCACCTCACACCCGCAGCACACTCCAAGTATGGTGTCCTTCACAGTTGCTGGGATCTGGCTCCCTCTCACTGTCCTCTGTGTCCAGGAACTTCCCACCGCCAATGTCCACCGGGATGCGCAGAGAGCACCAAGCTTGGGTCGGCTCTGCACTCCTTCTCTTTCCCAAAGCGGGCGTCTCCTTCTGCCAGAGCCGCTTTTAGCCCATCAACATGGGTTCCGCACCGCTCCCGCACTCCAGCCACTCTGGGAGACCCCCCTTTCTCCATTCGCCCTCTTATGTCGGGGCCTCCGCCGGCTAGGGAGTCAACACCTCCCCCTCTCTTATGCACTGGCTCATGTAGCCCTGTGAGGCCTGCTTCCATTCAGACTTCCTTATGCGTGCACCCGGGCGTAGCTCAGCAACCCCTGGAGCAATTACTCTCAAATTTCTGTCAGAGCTGCAGGGAGACTGCTTCTCTTGGCCGATCGCCGTAAAGGTCACATCAGAGGGATGTAAAGGAGGGCTCTTTTAGAACCAATGCAATTGGAGCGACACAGTTATGCAACCATCAACTGTGCGCCCCCTGGTGGCCATCCGTCTGGGATCTTTTAACAGTAGCGCAGTACTATGAGGTCTTAGAAGGATGCAGTGGCTGACAGTGTCGAATGCAGTCAAGAAGTCAAGGAGGACAAGGAGGCATGAGTCGCCCTTATCCCAGATTTGGAAAGCATCATCCACCACCTGGATGGTTACTATCTCAATGCTACCCTTTGGATGTAACCCTGACTGATAGTCATTTAGGAGGTGGAGTTGTTTGATTCTGGTTGAGTAGTTGTGTAGCAACTACTTTTTTCAAGATTTTGACAATAAACGGGAGGTTTGTAATGGGCCTGTAGTTGGCCGGGTCGTCTGGATCTAGGGTTGGTTTATTCAAAAGAGGAAATATGAGATAAGTCTTGAGGGTGTCCGGGAATTATCCTTCTGCAAAGAAGGCATTGATGATGCTGAGGAGCGCATTGAGCTCCGGGCCCATCAATTGTTTAATGGTGTAGGCCGGAGTTATATTGTCAGAGTAAGAAGTAGGTTTGAGGGAGGCCAAAATTTCTAGGCGTTCAGGGGAAAGAGAGGAGAGAATTCGGTCCACAGGGGCAGTAGTGTGTGTGCCGGGGTGCAGGGAATGCTAATGCTGTGAGAGGTTAACTCGATGGTCTCTCAGATTTTGTCTGTTTCTTCAATAAGAAATGTGTTTATTCTGTTGCATGTTGCTGAGTTGCTGGTACGTCAGGGTCGGATGAGGGTTTGGTACAATACTTTACTACTTCAAAGAGGGCTTTGCTCCTGTTAGAGGCTGCCGCAATGGAAGTGAAGTAGTAAGCAACTTTGGCCTCAGTAATCGGAATCCTACGGTTTGCGACCGGGAGATTTGAAGTTGGTGAGGTCTTCAGAGTTATGGTTTTTCCGCCACCATTTCTCTAAGGCTCTGATTGAGCGTTTGTTGGAGTCTAGCTTAGGACATTTTGACTGTCGACATTATTGATGTCGACATTATGACTGCACACCGGTTGTACCATGGGGCGGATGGTTTGGTTTTAGGCTGGCTGGATTTTAGTGGGGCATGACTGTACATCAGCTTCATAGCAGAGTTTCTGAATAATTCAGGGAGACCCGAGGCATTCCCTGTGGTTGGGAGTTCTGCAAAGTTTGCTTCTAACTCAGTGACCAGGAACATTTTGAATGAGCAGCATTGAGTGAGGGGGGCGTTTAGTCTGAACTTTCGAACAGTAGTCGAGTGGGTGACTGATAATCGGATGGCAGCGTGGTCAAACGAGTCAAGTGGGATAGGGTCTGCACAGGTGATGCAGGGGGATGACGTGAAGACTAAGGGTCTCATAACGAGGTCGGTGGTAAGGGGTTAATGGCGCCGGTAAGGATGCCGGTGCCTTTAACCCCTTACCGCTGCATTACGAGGTCCCTTAGCGTGTCCCGCTAAGGCCGGCTGGTAAAACCAGCCGTCATTAGCAGGAGCCGCTAAGGGACCAGGGGGCTAACAACAGGCCTGTTATTAACGGGCCCGTTGTTAGCTCCCTCCCCATTCCCATTGAGCCCTATGGAGGCTCGAATGGGAATGGGGATGGGTTCCCTGAATGGGGAAATACCGGGTACTCCAAGGTTGGAATGACCCGGTAAGTCCCCATTCAGGGAACCCGGACCCGAGTTTGGAGGCAGCCATGCCGCAAATAGCGGCATGGCTACCTCCAAACTCGTAATGACCCCCTAAGTCTAGGGTGTTGCCTTTGTTGTGCGTGGTGGAGAGCACAATTTGCTGAAGGTCCATGGAAGCAGTCAGTGCGAAAAGCGTGCTTCGAGTGTGGGTATTATTATTATTATTTCAATGTGCTAATTTGGCAGAGGAGAGTAAGTTGGAGATGTCTCTAGATGAGGTGGAAGGTGATGGATTTCTTGTGTGATAGAGGGAACCAGCAGGCGAGTGATTCAAATGAGCTCTTGTGAATGATTGTCACTCTGCCTCCTGTCCGTCCTGGCTGGTCAGCATGTTGGATACAGTAGCCTTGGGGTGGGTGGATATCGAAGAAATGTGGGGAGGATGGGGTAAACCATGTTTCAGTGATGAACAGGGCATCAAGGTTGTTGAACGAGATGAGGTCAGTGATCTCTGCAGCATGAGTGACTGCTGAGCGAGCATTGATCAACATGAGATGGCATGTGCATGTGGTCGAGGGTGTTGGATGCGGGCAAGAGCACTATTGATGAGGTTCGCTAGGATAGGGCACTTGGCCATTCGATCCCTAAGGAGAGTGGAGATGGGCTGTGCAGCGAAGAGACGCATAGTGATGTCTTTTGGTGAGTAGCAGTAGTAGCGATTAGTTTGTAGGTGAAATCCAAGATGGCGGGTCAGGCGTTTGGCCCTGTGAGGCCCGAACAGGCACAAACAGCTAAGCTCCTTGTCTTTGCACGTCCTTTGCTGTGGACGCTGGCGCTGAGGATGCCTAAGGAGGACTGATTAAATAGGAGGTGGGTGGAGCAACTGAGTGGCAGGGCTTGGGTACGTGACCAGTAGCCTACTCAATTCTGTCTGCCTGGACCTGGCCTACAGTGCTTAAGTAGCGGCTTGGAAGGTGTTAAAACTGGAGGTGGGCGGAGCAACTGAGTAGCAGGGCCTGGTCATGTGACCAGCAGCCTACTCATTCTGTCTGCCTGGAGTTCGCCTATGATTCTTAAGTAGAGGCTTGGAAGGCGTGAAAACTGGAGGTGGGCGGAGCAACTGAGTGGCAGGGCCTGATCATGTGACCAGCAGCGTACTCAATGCTGTCTGCCTGGAGCTGGCCTACAGTTCTTAAGTAGAGGATTGGAGGGCGCGAAAACTGGAGGTTGGCGGAGCAACTGAGTGGCAGGCCCTGGTCATGTGACCAGCAGCCCACTCAATGCTGCCTGCCTGGAGCTGGCCTGCAGTTCTTAAGTACATATACATATGTGTGTTCTTTCCTTTACAGGTCACCAAATTAGCCAGGCATTGTATAAGGGTGGAGATTGGCTGTTCCACAGGTAAGACATGCCACCACTGCTTAGAGATTACCTTTAATTTGCATCACAGGCAGCAACTTAGCTTCCAGTAGACTCTCAATATCACAAAAGTGGCTCCAGTCGAATAAACCTCCCATGTTCCACAACAAGCCTTGTTCTAAAAGTTAATCTTCTGTTTTGAGAGGTTCTGTCTCACTTCTAGGCTATCACTTTGCAACTATATACACGATTTTAACTATAGACACCATATATCCCAGAAAGCAAAGTGCCATAATCTTGGTACTGTACAAACAGCGGTCAGGAAACCCTGACCTGGCCTTGTTGCATTGTCTAATAAACTTCCCAGTGGCAACTTGATCACCCATCACTGAATGATTCCTATTTACTGTGATCTGATAGTGAGCAGCAGCAAAGTAAAATTCAAAAGAGGCTACCCCAATGCCCACCTTCTCTAGGGGTAGTTTCATAGTCGCAACGCTAATCTTAGCCATTTTCTTCACCGGGGAGTATTCTGTCCAGCTTCTTAAAAAATGTAATAGCAACCAATATTGGAATACATTGAAAGGCGTATAACAGTCTGGACAAAAGTAGCATAGCCTACCCATTATTGAGATCAGTCATTTATTTCAGAACTCTACCTAGTTCCAAAAGGGCACCATTTTATTTGTTGCATTGTACTGTAATAGATACATCAGATCATGATCTTTATGAATCCCCAGAAATGTAAAACTGTTTGGCGCCGATTGGATATTAGTGTTCAATGTAGGATGGCCCTAAGTGTGCCTATCGGGAACAAATCTGATTTTTCCCAATTAATCTGTATGCACGTAGTGATACCCAAATTCTTATTCATTCCCACAAATCCATCTTGAAACCAACATGTAAGTTCCTGCATGTACACTAAAATGGTACCCTCTTGGAACTAGGTAGAGTTCTGAAATAAAGCAGCAATCCCCTGTCCTCCAAATGTTTATAGACCTCATTGCAATTAGATTCATCGCTAGTGCAAATATGAGCAAGAACAGAAGTCAACCCTGTTGGGTACTCCTCTGCAATCTTCATTCCAACAAATATATTTTGCTTGAACTCGAGCCTAACTCCGAAAGGTATCAATCTACGTAGCGGTAACTCCCAGCTCAGAGAGTCAAATGTGTGTTTTACGCTTCGAGACTCGCAACTGCCATCCGCAATTCTAAATCTTTATTACAATCCAGTATTGCTAATATACTCAAAAGTGAATAACGTTCAGGAACAAATCGACACTGGTCTTTCTAGGCCAGTGTTGCTGACCCTCTCCATCTGGTGAGCTACTACAGTGTTCAATATTTTAGAGTCTGTGTTTAATAATGATAAAAATCTGTAAGAGGCTGACCTAGAGGGATTTTAATTCAGTTTCAGGAATACAGTTACTATTGGTTCAGGAATCGTGTGAGGTAGGCATTGTTGTTCCGAGCTTTAAGGAAAACATCTAATAGCATAGTGGCAAGTAGGTCTACGTATGCCTTATAAAACACAGATGATAAACCATCACTCTTGGGTGATTTGTCCTCATTGAAAGTCTCAATCATGTAGTGAACGTCGTGTACTGTAATGGGTTCATTTAATTCTGCTCTAATAGCATCAGAGATAATCATGACTGCTGCTTCTGATAGATATTTCTCAATCTGATCTGTGTCTGTTGGTGCAACTCCAGTATATATTTAGCGATAATATTCATGAAATACTTTCCTGATACTAATTTGGTAATACACCATATCATCCCTCACCCTCGGCTGCTGTCATTTTCCGTCCATTCAAAGGGCCTCATTACGACCCAGGGGGTAAGTTACCGCCTGGGTCGTACCCTTACCACCATGGTGTAAACTATGTTTACACCATGGTGGATGGCGGATTTACCGCCCCATTCCAAGGTGAGTGGGGCGGTAAATCCCCATTTCCCATTTTACCCTTCCCCATTCCCATTTTTGCCCCATAGGGCATAATGGGAGTGGGGAAGGCGCTAATTACGCCACCGTTAATTACGGTGGCGTAACTAGCACCAAGGTCCCTTTGCGGCATGGGTTTTAACGCCTGCAAAAAGCAGGCGTTAAAATCACCATCCCGCAAAGGGACCTTGGAATCAGGCGTTAAGGGTCGGCGCCGTTTACGCCGCCGTAAACCCCTTAACGCCTGGGTCCTAATGAGGGCCAAAGTCTTCAAAAGCCATGCCAAAAGTTGATCTGACTTATCGCCCCCTCTAATGCAAACTTATAAGGTACCTGTTATAATCAAACCTTCTCAAAAGCCTTGGTATGCTCCAATCGCACCCTGCTAACAACTGCCAATCAGCCTCTTTTTTCATGTCTTTATTTTCGTTTTTTCTAATACACTCAACTAAAAATAACTCACCCCCATCAACTCCAAAATATAATCCTCTCCTAATAAAATTTTACTTGCATGTCAGCGCTACTCATTACAAGGTACACTTCAAATTGTCATATAGCATTGAAAGAACATAACCTTTCATAGTTTGGACTATACAATAAATGGGTTCACATCACTACTCTATCACCCAATTCAAATCAGGTTGGCTCTGGCCCAACATGTTTCCTCAAGTGAGTCCTAAATTCTGTCCGGATGTACTTGGCACGGCACATTGGGTGTGATATACTTCAATACGTCTCCTTAACTTCATTACAATAGACTATGGCCCCGATTCATGGAATAAATTGGGGCGGAAAATGTGGACTTGCGCGCAAAAACTCATGCAAGCACCCATTTGTCAATTCATGGAACACAATGCACGAGGCTTACCCGAGAGTTGCGTTGAATCCCTGCGGGTCCAACATGTCACTGCAACACCACGAATGCCTTGCGCGAAACTCCCAGCGAAGGGGCGTACCGTCTTACACAGTCATCTAAAAAGGGGAAGGAACACGTGGAATGGGGAACAGTAAGTGAAAATGTGGCCGCAACGTGTGAAGTACCACAGTAAAATCCTCGCAATGCCCATAGGCGCGCTAACAACACGTATTCATTGAATCGAACAGGGCTCTCCGGCATGCGGAAAAAGACATGCCAATCCGGAAACATGTCTGCCACGCGAAAGCAGGCGTAAGTTTCACCGCACACGAAAACCAATACAGCTACGATGAATGTACCATTTCTCGCAGCAGTGATCGCGGGACACCGCAGGAGGAGGAGGATGGCCAGGGCCCGCATTTTTCTACCCAGGACCAGCCTTTTTGGGATGCCCGATGACCAGGTCTATGGCAGGTATAGGTCTCCACCTCATATCATATTAGACCTGGTCACGGAGTGAGAGGATGACCTCACATAACCCACCCTGTGCTCCCAAGCACTGAGCCTCTTGGAAAAGGTGCTCAATGTCCTGCTTTTTTTGGCCACTGGGTCATTTCAGCGGACAAGTGCCATAGTCAGGGGCATTTCACAGCCCACGCAGTCACGCTGCCTACACCAGGTGTTGGCAATCATAACTGCACGCCCCTCAGTCCGCAGGCACATATACATGCCCAGCACACGCGCAGAAAGGCAGGCCGTGGCCCAGGACTTTTACAGGGTGGCGTACTTCCCTAAAGCGCTTGGTGTCATCGATTGTACCCATGTGGCCCTACGTCCACCTAGGGACACAGAGCACATCTATCGCAAGCACTAGCAGTCCATCAACGTGCAGTTTGTATGTGATGCCAAAGGAATCATTACCTCTGTATATGCAAACTATCCAGGGTCCACCCATGATAGATTCATATTCAGAATGTCACCCCTACACCGGGCCCTGGAAGCTGGGAGGCATGGCAACACATGGTTCATTGGTGAGCACAAATGGCCCTGCAAATGCATGCATGTCACACACAGACAAAACCACACCACTGACAAACCATGCTACCCTCTGAGCACTGACATGATGACGCCAATACGGAACCCCAGCACACCACCCCAGGTAAGATACAATGCAGCCCATATTGCAACTCGGGCCATAGTGGAGCGCACATTCGGAGTGCTCAAATCATGCTTCCGCTCCCTTGACCACTCTGCTGGTGAGCTACTATATGCACCACCAGTAGTGTTCAGGATCATTGTGGCAGCATGGGTCCTGCACAACGTTGCAGTGTGGCATACCGGTGGACATGGTGGTGCCCCCACATCCCCAACAACATGCACAGCGGTTGCGCATGGGAGGGGAAAGGGCACATGGTGTGGCGGCCCGTACCCAGCTTGTGGCACAATTGTTCACCTAAAATCCAACCCCTACAGAGTGCACACAGCCCTGGCACATTCCACGTGACATTCGATGATGACAAAGGGACAATCATCCATCTGTCCCAACGTTACCACCCTGAGAATGTGTCTTTGGAAGTGCTACATTGTGTGCACCCCTTAGAACTTAAACTAATTCAATCAGTTGTGCACAAAAGGAACACATGGAAGATGGAGCATGCCACTAACACCATGCCAAAGTACACATCTAAATGCCGGTATGTCACCTAAACGCTCCCACACTGCATGTAACCTGGTTGCTACACCATGCCATGGCATGCAATGTCAAAAGAGACAAATAAATGGCCAACACGTAACACTACTGTCACAAAGCACTCAACGATCAATGGAACAAGTACAGACAAAACACACTCTCACACATCTAAATAATAATGTACACAGGAACATTAATTGCCAGTACAACAAACCAGAAACACAGGACCCAAGAGTGAATCTGTCTGACAGTGACTCATCATATTTGCACAAGTGCCTCAATGTGTCGTAACTTGCACAGGGCACCCTTGTAGTTTTTGTGTGGCTCTGCTAACTAAAGGGGGCAGGCAAGCACATATAGCAGGAAGGCAAACAATACTGGAGATAGGCAAGGTAATTCATGAAGATGGAACAGGAACAAAGGATGGATATCAATGTCCAAACAAAAAATAGATGCTAATCATGCACTGGACAAACAATCATCAATCCCACTAGGGGTGTATACACAGGTCAGACTTGAGACTGCCCACAGATATAATGGAAGCCCAATGCCTCTGTGTAAGTTACTTTTACATGCTGCACTCCTTGCAAGCCCATGGAAAGGGGAAGCAGGAGTGGCATATGTGTCTGGACCCTAAGACACAAACAAGGAGTGTACCAACATGAGATAAGCCTGCATGGGTCCAGCTGGAACCTACAGTGGATGCCCTTGGATGCCACACAAAGCAAAACACTGTAACATAAATTCACAATAGACCACAGGTAAGACAAGGGAAGGGAAGGTGCAGCGATTTCCTGCTGGGAGCTCCAGCAGTCTAACTCGGAACTAAGGACTAACATATGCACAAGTGAGGACACAAGAATGGCAACAAAAATCAACAGTGTAAAATAGTCAGTAAAGTTACCAATCTTCGGAAGGGTGAAAACAAGTAAACAAAAATTAAAAATGCCCATGTTGGACCAGGGGGTGGGGGACCCACCCAGGAGGGTGTAGGGGCAGGGTGCACGTCAACACCCACATGTGTGGATGTTGACAAGAAAAAAAAATCCCTCCATGGGTTCATGGGCAGCACGGCTCGCATGGATCGGGAGAGCTGTCACTGCTGTCACCATCCTCTGGTGTAATATTAGAAGGTGGCAGTGGTAAGGGAGGTTAACCACGCATAGCTCTGGTCTGGTCCTCCACGGCAGCGGCTATGCAGGACTGAGATGATTGCATCTGCAACATGATGGCTCAGAGGTACCCATGCAACACCTCACGGGATGCACAGAGTTCCTCTGTGATGTTTAAGTCAACTGTTGCATCTGATGTTCAGACCACCTACTGTGGACTGCCTACAGAGCAGCCAGTGCAGTTCCGAGGGACCTATACTCTTCCCTCAGGGCGTCCCTGTGGGCCCGAACCTCTGCAACCAGGGCTCCTGTTGCTGGCCTCCATTTGCAGCCTATGTGAGCGGCATGTGGGCAGCAATGCCTGCAGCTTGTGCTCCACCTGTCTTTCTGGTGGGATCATGGAATTGGCCATCCAATCCATGACCTGAGCCAACATCTCATATGAAGCACCCTGTTGTTGTGCAACAGTATACATGGACTGCTCCCACACAGTATTGCCAGTTGTTACACGGCCACCGCGTTGGCAGACTCCATGCATGCCTGGCCCAAGGGAACCTGGCCCTTGATGTGATGGAACTATCTGTGGCTGCACGACTGCATCCCTCCCTTGATCAGCTGTCCCAGAACCAGGAGGCAATACTGTGGAGCATGACCCTGCAGCCGTAACCACCACAGCTGGATGTACCAACACTGACTTGCCCTGTGAGGGGTCGTCCCCCTCTGCAGACGTTTGGGATGCAACAGCACCCACAGTTGATGCACTCACCTGCGACAGCACAGAGGAATCAAATTCTGGTTCACCACCAGAGCCACAGGTTTATCAGAGGCGGGCTCATACTGAGTCAGGCCTGGATGGACTGTAGCACCAGTGGTTCGCCACGTCTTCCACTGTTGCTCGGTTGCGGCTCAGTATCCTGTTCCTCCTCCATCTCCACCTCTGCATCCAGTGCCTCATCACCTGCACATGGACAGAAAAAATAATGAAGACCCATGTAAATAGCATAGCCCACACACATAGTTATCACAATGTTGTCCTGCAACACATCAACATGCTATGTCACTCATGGCACAAACTCCTGCATGCATGCAGTGTTAATGGAAGGGATGGGTAGCATGAAAGCAGAAATGGACGTGTGTGGAAGGGCTCAGCACCACATGTAGTGCATGGTGCATAGCACCTGCTTCACACACAAGCACCTGACTGGCATAGTTCAGTCACCAACATCACTGATGCAAATACACAGATGCCACGTAGCATAGCCATGCCTGAACCGCCAAACAGCATGAGATGGAACTTGATGACTACTGTCCCCGAGCCATGTTCAATGGATTTGACATGACATTAATCAAAAATGGAAAACAAACAAGTGTCAAAAGGTGCAACGATGCAAGGGTGGTGGAATAGAGTGAAGCCAGACACACCAATACCAGGATGCCAGGTCACATTGACATCAAGCAAGTGATAGGCACAGTTAAGGGGAGACCTGGGGTTGGAAGTGGGAGGGGGCAGTGCAGTACACGGGAAAGGCAACAAAATAAAAGATAACCACATAATGAGTAACGAAAATGTGGTGGGCTGGAGGCATTGGCGGTGTCAAGTGCTGGTAGTGGGTTGTAGGGATACAGAAAACAGCCCCCACGTGCGGGGGATGCCACGGAGGCAGTGCATGAGTTAAACTGGTGGCTCTGAGGCCTGTGTCAGAGATCAGAGTGTGGCCAGGTGACTAGTGCATTCTCTCAGTCAATGCACAACACATGAGGAAGCATCCGATGTGCCTCCAGACCCGGAGAAGGTTCACCTCCAGTTCCATTGAGGCAGGGAGGCTGTACCAGAGGGAGTCCCCAGCAAAAGATAGACATTAACCACCAACTCATTGCAAGGAGAAGCTACTGACCCAGAGGGAGTAGGAGAGGGATGATGTAAGACCATGAGAAGGAAGCAAATTTGGAAGATAGAATTGAAGGAATTGCGGTCCCAGGACCCATAAGGCCATGTGGACAATGCACAGGGTTTGGAACTGAACAGTCATAGCCACTGGGAGCCAGTGTTACGCTCACCTGGCTCCCACAGAGGCGTCGATCTGGACTGGACTGCTGCAGTCTCCACCAATGTGATGCGTAGGGCCGAGATGACGGACTGGACTGGCCCACCTAGCTCCGTTTGCTTGGCCCGTAGGAATATTCTTCTGCAAGTGGAGAAAGGGAATTAACCACCCGTGGAGTTGAGCGCAAATCCCCCTACCCTGCTGTTCTCCCCACTGATCACCTTGGATGTTCCCTCTTATAGTCTCACCTGATGATTTGAAAAGATGGGATCTCCATCCTGCATTGAGCGCAGGGGCGCGTAGATAACCAGTTGCTTCACTGGCTCGAAGGAATTGGTGAGTTCCAGGACAATATTGACTCCGATATTCCTGGCAAGATGCCGTAAGTATGTAGTTCGTAAGAGTTCAAATGCCTGACTTTCACTCTTGTCCGATTCCTTGCAGGTTGCAGCTTGACCCTACTGAAGAGTTCCTCGTGGCAACCGGTAATGTTCTGGTAAGGATTTGTATTATCCAACACAGTTCGATAAAATAATGTCCATATGTAACCTGTTGCTTTCTCCCTTATTCAGGCGCTGAGAGAAAGTATGAAGTCTCGGGGAATAATGCCTCTGGCGGTAAAATCAGATAAGTCTTATGTGGTGAGGAGGGTTCCCCTTGTTAGTCCCTTGTTTCACCTTGCTGTCCTTTTGTTTCCCCTTAGGAGCCGGGGTTCGGCTAGGATGCAGTGGAAGCTGCGCCGACCCGTGAAGAAGAATAGTACCCCCGGTGGTAAAATCAGGTCTATGAGCCTGGCGCCTATGGCGCCAGTACTGACTCTCCATATGAGCCTGGCGCCATAGGCGCCAGGACTGCACCCAAATAGCCCCTAGCGGGGGTTGTTGGGCTTCCTTGGGGTAACTTGATGCCTGCTTCTGGGGTTGCTGGACTTGGTCTGGGTCCCCGGGGGTAGGCATCATGACAGCCAGGGCCATCATCACAGTCCTGGGGAGAAACAATACCTGGCCCCAAGACAAAAGGACAATTCTCACAGGTCTGTACTGGATGAGGTGCAGAGGGAAGAGAGTAGAAGCACAGAAATCTTGGTAGAGGCTGTTGCAGTAGGCCAGCATATGAATGGCCAGTCCTCTGGAGACAGGGAGCTGGTAGGGGAAGGAGAGGAAAGGAAGAATACCTCTGATGTGGTGCAACTGCTAGGGTGACCTCTCAGAGACGTCAGAGATGTGAGGAGAGAAGGCGAGTGTGGAACGGAAGATGATCCCAGGCTCTCTGCCATCAAAGGTTGGAAAAGGAAGAGGGTCAAGAGAGGCTGGGCAGAGAGTGACATGAAAGGAGGGAGCAGGTGTGGTGATGAGGATTGTCACGGTGTGCAGCACATCGTCTGTATGCAGTCTGCAGGACAACAAGCACGTGTCAGTCCACCATGACATGGTTCACTCATGGCAGTCATGTAAATGCAGGCAGAACTGCCAGACAATAATAACACTTCATCCAAACAACATGCACATGTCCTGGACGCACACACATCACCACTCACCTGACATTTCCTCATAAATTGGCAGGTCTCCCACGCCTTGGATCTGCTACACATCAATTATATCACTAATGAGCTCTTCATGTGGAGTGAGTTCATCGTCCTCTCATGGTGACCCACCTCCAGTCACCAGAGTAGAGGCCTAGGCGGCAGCCAGCTTCTTTTTGGCTCGGCGCCGGAGGTCATTCCAACGCTTCACTACCTCAGAAGCGGTGCGCCTCTCATTGCCCAAGGCGTTGATTCTATCCGTGACGCACTGCCAGTGGGCCATATGCTGAGCAGGCTTATGTGTGCTCCCTGCCTGCACGAGCATGTCGTGTTCCTGCATGTAGTCCACGAGGATCTGGAGTTCCTCATCATTGAAGCTCCTCTTCCTCGACGTGTGGGTCTCCTGTGCCGTGCCTTGGGTTGTTTGAGCCTCTTCCGCTACTGCATGCTTCACTTTCTTGCAAGGTCATGCATATCCTGTGTGGCTGGGACCACTTGGGTCATTAGGGGCTGGAGCACTGGTGGACGGGGCTATGCCATCACCCACTGATGCTGAGACAGTAGGTTGCCTTGCAGGTATCTGTACCTGGGTGCTGGTGCCAGGTTGTTTCACTGCACGTCCCTTACCCTTGCACACAACATCTGCCCATGCGTCTCGTTCGACCAGGGCCGCGACCACTACAGGCCTGGCTGGGGGACCCTGAACCTGGGTGGAGGGGGCTGCAGCTGCCCCTGCAGCTTCCTGACCCTGGCTGGTGTGGACAGCAGATGACCCTGCTGCTCCTGGACTCAGGGTGCTGGGGACGTCAGCATCAGCTGCATCTCCCTGACCCTGTTGGGTGGGGGCATCCCTCTACCTGCACAGCCCCGGGTACCTCGGACACCTCGGCCAACTCCACCATCTCAGACACCTCTGCCACCCTTCCCACTTGTTGCCCTCCCACTCATGGCACTGATGGATTGGTGCAATGGGAGGCACAGCTATCAATTGTCCTGGACAATTTCAGTGAGGGGGCAGTGTATGTGATGTTAAACGTACCAGTGTGCTCCAGCAAGGCTCAATGTAACCCCTGGGGGGGGGAGAAAAACAGGCTGCGTGACGCACATGCAGCCCAAAAATGAAAAATACGTTTATGCGACCCCTCGGTAGCCCAGGTGAAAAGAGCAGACGTTACGCAGTACGCCATGGGACCCAGCAACACAAAAAATGCGTACGCGAAGGGCACGTAAGGTACTGTGATGTTAAAAATGGGGGTACACGACACTCAGGGGCAACTATAGTATGCAATATGCATACGCGACTCACCGTTAGCCTCAGAAAATAGGGAAAAGTACACTTGTGGGTGCGTGGAGGCAAATCCCCCACCAAAACAAAAAGCTTGCACTGTCACAGTAGTGAAAGGTTTGCGTGGAAACGCTAATATCAACAAAGTTCACACGTCTGTCCGCTCTAACTCACACAAGCATGTGATGTTCTCCTATGCACTCTTTTATCCCGATTCTGAATGCGAATGCCCAACCTTCAGCGCGTGTCAAGTAACTTACTAGCTTAGACCCTTTCCTCTGATTTCACGCTAACATGCTGTTTCCGCACGTGCAGAGTACCCGTCACTCTGTTTCTGGCTGCCCAAGCAAATAACAATTTACCTGCCTCCAACTGCCTTGGGCTGCCTCCTAAGAGCCATCTGCTGTGCCTGCCCACTGTGTGTGCCTGCTGCACACCTGCCCTGCAGTTTGAGTGCCTGCGGTACAGCCACTGCTAGTGCTCCTGTCGTCGAACCTGTGACCACCTCTGCTGATCCAGAAGACTCCCAACATGCCAGAGCACCGCTCCACAGCCCAGTCCCAGGACCACCTTGCCCGCCCACACCTGCCTCATGGGTTGCCAAGTGGCAACCCCACGGCAGCAAGGCAGAGGGATGTCAGCTTCACTGCCAAAGAAGTTGACATCCTGGTGGAGCATGTCCTGGAGCATTATGATGCCCTCTTCCACAGACCAACGCAAGTCGGCAAGGAAGGACAGAAGATGATCTGGGACCCGATCGTGGGTGCCATCAACGCGGATGGGGTGGCACCCCGGGATTTCCACTACACGCACAAGCGCTGGGCAGACCTGAAATCCAGGACCCACAACAATGCCCAGCGCTTCCTCAAGGCTGGTCTCGAACCAAGGGGAGCGCCGGGGCCGGTTGAACACCACTGGCATGCAGGTCCTGGAGAAGTTTTACCCGGCGCTGCATACCCAGGTCATCGATTTGCAGCACCGTCTGGAGTTGACTGGTAAGTGTTCATGTGTTGCTATCCTCCACATGTGCATTTTGATGTGTGGTGGGATTGTGCACCTTGGCCTCACGGCAAGTATGCCTCTTCTATGGATGTCTGTGTGCATGTCCCAGACAGTAGTGCATATGTGTTCTATGAAGCATGCTTGATTCCAACGGTGTTACTTTTGCAACATATGTTGTGATGCAGCATATTACGACGTGAACATGATTGCTTACATGTGTCTGATACGTGGCCGTGAGAGAGGTGTGACATATGGGTGTTGTTGTCAACATCATGAACAGGCATGGTGTACATGTGTATGTGTCTGAGATGTGAATGTGTGACTGGCCAACATTCCAGGATGGATGTAACTGGTGCATTTGAATGTGTGCACTACTCTTGCTGCCTGATTGACATTGAGGGGACTCTGATGTGATGGCTCAGTGCACTGCTTCAGGACTGTCAGGTGATGTGTGTGAATGACATGTGTATCGCCCATGATGTATATGTGTGTAGCATGCACTATTTGTAGGTGCTGACAGCGCCATGTCCAAGGATGTGATTGTCTGTTGTGAAGGACAGACATGTATGTTCATGTATGTATATTGCATGTACCTGTGTGTTGGGGAGGGTGATGACGGTTGTGATCTTTGGCAGTGCACTTCATGTGCATATGTTTTGTGCCAAACACACATAGGTACAGTACCCTGATGTTTGTGCTCTATGTCTCTAGATCCACAGCGATGTTGGAAGAAGAGGGTGGAAAAGGGTGCTGTGGAGTAAGGCTGCAGGGATGCCTCCACCAGGCACAGACGCAAGGCCCAGTCACGCCCCCAGGTAATTTCATCTTCGGGGAGCGAGGAGACTGGTGCCGTGTCAGAGACATTGGCTGCAGCTGCTGAGGGGAGGTCCAAGAGAGCAAAGGTGATTATGGACTCCTCGGCAGCGGGAGTGACAGGTGAGCTCGCACAGGGAAATCCGCTGCAGAAGACGATGGGGAGGCATTTCAGGTTGGCTGAGGACGAGGAGGCCGCATCAGTCCAACCCATGAGCCTGGCGGGGGTGATGAGGTGGGTGTGACTAGTGCAGTCCAGAACCAGGGGCAGGAGGCAGTGCAGGTTGCCATGGAGGAGCCTGTGCCTAATCCTGCCCCTGTGCCTGGGCCTGCGACTGCACAAGTATGCAACTGCGGGCATGCCCCAGGCCGGTCCCATCCACAGGTGGCGGATGTTTCCACAAAAACAGAAACACCAATGCCTGCAGATCTCGCATTTCGAGACAGGGTGGAACCAGCGCTAGCCGGTATCATGAGGCATACAGGCACTATTCGTGATGATGTGCAGGCTTCCATTCTTGGGCTTGTACACCATCACAATGAGGTCTGGCATCTCCTGAACTGGCTAGCTCACTTCCTGGTTTCGAATTGGGTGCGTGGGCTGGCCACTTATGCAACCCCCTCCTCGTCTTCCTCCTCTGTGTGCCAGTCATCCTCCCTGCCGCCTTCTAGCCCAGATACCACCAGGGCCCCCTGTGTACCTGTCCCACCCCCGGCGGCCTGTCTGGTGGAGATCACATCCCAGTCAGAGTTGGGAGTCGACATTCGATCATCCGAGGTGGTCACCACGCTGATCCAGCCAACAACTGGAGCTGTGGCAATGGAGGGAGAGCAGGCACCAAGGAGCAGGATGGCCCCGGGTGATGTCATCAGCCTGGAGGCTGTCCTTAAGGAGCAGGCACCGGCAATTTGGCAGCAGCAGGCTCGGAGTAGGAGGCTACAGTACTCGGGGCATACCATCTCAGGGAGGCAGGTATCGGCCATCAGGCAGGGTGCATATGTAGTCCTTCGCCAAAGGATGTCTTCCGTGTTGGAGCGGCAAATCGGGGTAGAGCGGCAGCAGGCACGGGAGGCAAGACTCACCATGGTCAGAGCCAAGATTTCACTGCGTCGGGCAGATAGGTGGTCTGAGGTCCTGGAGGAGACTTGCAGGGAGTGTGTTACGCTCACCTGGTATCCACAGGGATGCCACCCAGCTGGTTATTCGCTGGTATGCTTCTCAGCTTTGCCCTGATGTGGTCTGCAGGGAAGGTTCTGCCTGAAAATACAGGAGGACTGTGTCTGCAGGGAAGGTTCTGCCTGAAAATACAGGAGGACTGTGTTCAAGACTGACCGACTGGGGTAAGTATCCTCCCTCCAGTCCCTCTGGCGCCCTCTCCTCACCTTGTGGTAGAATTAGACGTGCTCTCCGTCCTGCCTTCTTTGCAGGGGCACGTTGTCTTTCATGGGCGAGTGCGGTCCAGTTACTTCACTGACGCCGGCCCGTTTGATATTGTTCAGGTAGGTCTTATTGTTGTTCTTTAGTTTTGTTGCTATCCTGCATGCCTTTCTTCGTTTAAAATGTCTCTTTTTACGCCGTCTGGCGTAAAGACTTACTCTATTACCAGGATGTAGAAGCTGACTTCATAAAACTTCTCCCCCTTCACGCTCGCCCGCCTGACATATGGGGCCCGCTGATAACTTTCCTGTTGAGTGAAGCGGAGGCCTCCTCAGTGGGTGCATCAGAGTCAGGCGACACACCTTGATGCAGCCTCAGTTCAGGCCAATTTTCCCTTGTGTAAAGGATACAGAGGGGCGAGATGATCTTCACTGGTGACGTTGTTTGGGTGTGACGGGGGTCGGGGGGTTGGGTGTGGGGGGGGGAGCGGGTTCAAGTTGAGGGCGCAAAGTTTTTGTCCACCCTAATGTGGGTGTGTATTTGCATGGTGTGTTAAATACCAAATATAAAGTTTTTTAAAAAAAATGTCTTTTTTCTCCCTTAGGTATGCGGAGCTTCAGCGCAGCGAACTGGCTTGGTTGAGCCCCGCTGGTAAATGATGGCGCATTAAGAGCGCTATGATGCGGTAAGTAAGCGCTATGCGCAGCGCTGCAAAGTCTTGCCTTTGCTAACCTGTGTTTTCCTTCCTTGTAGGTCGCGGTGTTCTTCAAGCGCGAGTGGAATGTCCGGAGTGGTGCCAGCCGAGAGGCGACCAGCCAGGTAAACCTTTTTTTTTTGTTAGTTTTTGAAATAAAAGTTTGACAATCATATACAGGCATTTGCAACCGAACGATCAGGTATACAAAAAAAAAAATATCACATCGATAGCAAAACAGTGTATAAAACGTTTGGGATCTGATGCACATCGCATAAACTTTGAGTAGGTTCATCAAACCCAACTACCCCTACCCTCCCTCCTCCCCCCTTGCACATAGTACCGACTGAAGGGCTGGAAGAAACCAATATCTATCTCCGAACCAATATTAACTACCTGACATCGGGTTCATAGACATATTAGAACTTGCAAGTTTGGCCTAGCAGCGAGACTCAGCCATCAACCAAAATGCCTCCAAAAATTATAACGCTCTGCACACATTTTTTATATCACATATTTAGCCTGAAATTCCGACCATGCATTCTTTACTGAGGTGCGATCTCCGTGTAGGACCGCCGAGGGGTTGTCCATGCTATATATATTCAAGGCAACACTCAGCCATTCGGTCTTGTTAGGGAGCCTTGCTCTTTTCCACACCATGGTGAGGCACGCACGAGCGGCCAGCAGTAAACCCATAATCATTTTAGGTGGTTTCTTAATTGTGTCTTCTGTCTCAACCAAGCCAAACAAGATCAGAAGTGGGTGTACCTCTCTGTCCTCATCATCCAGCTCCTTGATCCAACTGAGGACCTCCATCCAGTAGGCTTGGACCGCCTCACACCCCCACCACATATGGCAGTAATCGGCCCGCTTTCCACAGCCCCTCCAGCAATGTGGGCTTATTCCTTGGTACATTTTGGCCAACCGGACTGCGTCATATTGCCATCTGTATAACAACTTACCGGCATGCAATTTATATTGGCATGATATGGAAGACTTCACTGTCCTGCAAATTTGGAGCCATATCTTTTGCGAAATCTGCCTTCCCATGTCTGATTCCCACCTGTTCCTCAGTGTGTGTGATGGTGTGATATCAACCTCAATCAGCGCTGAGTACATTGCACTTATCAAGCCCTTTGAACTCGTACATGTGTTGAGAATGCTTTCAAACGGGGTGAGATCCCTTTGTAGTTGTTCCTTACATACCGCCCTTGTCATCACCCCCTTGAGTCTGAGATATAGGAAAACCGAGAGTGGGCCTATGTTAAGCGCCTCCTGTAGGTCCTGAATTGTAATAAAGGCACCATCTCTCCAGAGTTGACCAGCCCTCTCTAATCCCGCATCGTACCATGTCTCGAAGCTCCCTGGTTCTGGGATAGCGTCCCGAATCCCAGGTGACCATAGGTGTCCAAGGGGAGATGGCCAAGTTGTTACTCCCACCATTTTCCTGCCTGGTGTCCAGATTGCCCATATTGTTCCAATAATAGGGTGGTTTTTAACACTATTTCGCAATTGGGGCCACGGAACCCATAGCCATTCACTTAGATTGAATGGCCGGAGATGGTAGTTGTCTAGGGCTATCCACTGTGGTTCTGACTTTTGCCTGATGTGCAGGACAAGGACACGTAGTTGGGCTGCCCTGTAATACGCTTCTATATCCGGGAGGCCCACTCCCGCGTTGTCCTTCCGAGCTGTAGCAAGGATCTGGGGACTCTCGGCTTCTGGCCCTGCCATAGGAAGGCTGAGAGGGTTTTTCTCATGCTCGTAAAGTATTCTTTGGGCATTTTAATGGGGAGCATTTGGAACAGATAAAGTATTTTAGGGAGAATCACCATTTTTATTGCATTTAATCAGCCCAGCCAGGAGATGGTGAGTCTGGACCACCTTTGTATGTCCTTTTGGAGGGAGAGCGATAGTGGGGGAAAGTTAGCCTCATAAAGGGAGTCAAGGTCTCGGGTCACATTAATACCCAGATATCGAAGCTTGGTGAGGCTGACCTTTACTCCTAAGGGAGCGAATCGATCTGCCTCAGAGCCTCCACTTTTGTCAAGTGGAAGGAGGATCGACTTTCGGTGTTGATTTTAAGGCCAGCCCGTTCCCCATATTCTTCGATGATGCTGATCGCTCCCGGGACAGAATTTAGGGGGTCAGGTAGGTGCAGTAGTATATCATCCGCATAGAGGCCTAGTTTGTATTCGCAATCTCCTACCATAATGCCTTTTACCCTAGCATGCTGCCTCAATCTCTGCGCCAACGGCTCAAGAGAGAGCACGAATAGTATTGCTGACAGTGGACAACCCTGTCTCGTTCCCCTTTCCAAAGGGAACCATCGCGAATAGCCCCTGTTTACTGTCACTGACGTTGTGGGAGATGTGTACAGGGCCGTAATGGCACGGCGTAACTTCGGCCCCAACCCGTTCCAGACTAGTACTCTTTCTAAGAAGTCCCAGGCAACCCTGTCGAAGGCCTTCTCAGCATCTAGTGAAAGAAGAGATGGGTCCCCTCCCATTCCCTGCACCTCGTAAATAAGATGTAAGGTTTTCCTCATGGTGTCTGCACCCTGTCTCCCGATGACAAAGCCAACCTGATCGGAGTGAATTAATCGTGGTAAGTATGTTTCGAGTCGGGCTGCAATGACTCTCGTGTATATTTTAGCATCTATATTCAGAAGGGAGATGGGGCGGTAGGAACTACAACGCGTGAGATCTCTCCCTTCCTTCGGAATGACAGCGAGAAGGGCTTGTGAGAAGGACGGGGGCGCCTGGCCTGTTTCGAAAATGTGATTAAATAAGGATGCAAGGAAGGGGGCAATGAGTGCAGAGAAAGCCTTGTAGAATCCGGGTGTGAAACCATCTTCTCCCGGGGCCTTCCCAGTCTTTAGACGTTTTATGGCCTCTGTGACTTCTCCTTCGGTAACTGGCGTGTCTAAGGATTTGGCTTCTGTGGGTGTGAGGGTGGGGATCCTAACTTCTCTAAGGTAAGTGTCAATGCTTCTTGGGGATGGGGGGGTCGCATGTATATATCCTCATAAAAGTAGGCGAATGCCTCCTGTATCCCCTCAGGAGACGTGACGATTGTATCTGTGAGGGTGCCATCAGCCCTTTCAATACGATCTACCCATCTTTCAGCTTTCTGTGCCCGAAGACGAGCCACCAGAAGAGCATCTACTTTATCGCCCTTTTCATAGTATTTTTGTTTTAAATATTGTAGGGTTTGGGCTGTCTTACCAACGATGAGTAGTCAGAGCTCTTCCCTGAGCCGTCTGGCTTCGACCATGTGTTTGGGTCTGTCACATAGGGAAGATTGTACTAATTTCTGGGCTATGTGGAGCTTTTCCCTGATGTTTTTTTCTATCAGTGCACGTTCTCTCTTTTTTTGGGCCCCTTCCCTAATGAGTACCCCCCTCCAGGTGGCCTTAGCAGCTTCCCATACGTGTACCTTCCTGACCTCCCCCGTATCATTGGTAAGGAAGAATTGCTCAATCTCAGTTTCAAGGGTTTCCTTGAAAACCGAGTCAGTCCATAGGGAATCGTTGCACCTCCATTTCGAGTTTCGAGGGGCCAAGTCGTCCCAGCACATATCGACCATGACCATGTCATGATCTGACCACGCGGTGGGATGAATGCTTGCTGCACGAAGTATACGCAGGAGGCCGTCGTTAAGGAAGATATAATCAATACGCGTAAGCGTGTCGTGGGGGAGGGAGTGGAAGGTGAAGCATCTATCTGCTGGGTGCAGGTGACGCCAACTGTCAGTGAGACCATATAGGTCAAGGGTAAGTTTAATTTCGGCTACATCTTGAGAGGTGGGTGGGTCATGCGCATCTGCCCTGGTTTGTCTATCCATCGAACTGCCCATCCAGGTGTTAAAGTCACCCCCAAGAGCTATGAGTCCCTTTGCCATGGTGAAGACTTTCTCCATAATCTTATGGAGGAAGCTATTCTGCCTCTGGTTGGGTGCATAAAGTGTAGTCAGTGTGAAAATTGTGCCGCAAATGTTCCTCACCACCACGAGAGCCCTTCCCTCGTTATCCGTCCACGTGTCAAGAGTCGCCATCCGGAGACATTTGCGAATAAGAATCCCCACTCCCCCTTTTTTTGTGATATTGGAGCACCAGAAAGAAGGGCCCACCTCACGAGATGGAATAAGTATCTCCTCCCCTCTGCGGTATCTTGTCTCTTGGAGGAACAGGATGTCTATGTTCGACCGCCTAAATACCCTGGCCACCATGGAGCATTTTGTGGGGGAGTTCAGTCCCTTTACATTCAGTGTGCATATGCGTAGCGTGTTGTTAATGGATGTGGATGCGGGAGACATCACAGAGTTTATGTGAACATTTCAATGGTTGAATCGCCTGCTTCATGGCCCTTGAGTTGATTAATAGGACGGGGCGTGATCCGTCATTCTCAGATTGGGACCCAACATGTCCTAAGGAGGCCAGTGAGTGACCCGCCCAGTACGCCTTCGGTTCCCTCATCAACTTGCCTCGTGTTCTTCCGCCCCCCAGGTTTGTCTTCCAGTGTACTACGTGTCGACCCATACCACCCACCCACCCCTTCCCCCCGTGCAGTCGGCGTCCGGTCCTTCCAGGTTAACATCACCCAGTCGGCCTCGGACCACCAATGGGAACCGCAAAACAAGCGGTCCTATCAACGTATAAACCAATATAACAGTGAGCCCCCAACTTTGCACTCATAACATTCATCAAAACCAACTTGTAAATACGACTTCCAGCCTCGATCTCGGGCATCTGTCCAGTGTCTGACAGTAAGACAAGTGTTCGACCTTTATGCCGAGCATATTAGTGGCGCGCACCGGGAGTCAGATCGACATCAACTGAGCTGAGTTACTCCACCCATTGTTAGGCGACGCTCATGCTCCCGGGCCTCACCTTGTTATCACCTCAGTGTTCCTTTTGCGTTATGCGGCATGATGTGAGAATCCCTGCCTCCGATTAATGTTCCATATCCTGGGAATTGTTCATCCTACGGAATTTTCTGGATCCTTGGATTCTTCTCCGCCTTGGGCCCTTGGTGTGCCACTCACCCTCCTCCTTTTTGGACTCTGCAAGGGAGGAACCCTCCCCCTGGGGACCTAATAGTCCGCTATACAGTCAGTGATGTCCCTCTCCGAGCCGAGTCTCATCGCCGAGCCTTCCCATTCAAAGGTGAGGGAGAACGGGTAACCCCATCTGTATCTAACGCCTTTGTTCTTTAGCATCTTCGTGATCGGGGAACACTTCTTCCTCAGTGCCAGCGTGAGTGATGATAAATCCTGGTAGAGTGAAATATTGGAGTCTTCGAGTGAAAGTTGTGTGGTATTCCTGGCCTTCTCCAGGATTCTTACTCTGTCAGCATAATTGTGAAATCGGGCCAGTACCGACCTCGGGCCTCCCGTCCTACCCCCAGCTCTGTGAATGCGGTCTTTTCTGGGTTCATCCACCGAATCATCCTTGAAGAGGAGCTTTAGAATCTTGTGTAGGGTCTGCTTTAGATCGAGTTCAGTTTCACCTTCTCTCTCGGGAACACCAAAGACCCTTGTTGTTGCGGCGTTCCCTATTTTCAAGATCATCAACCTTCAGGCGTATTTCTTCCTCTTTGTGTTCTATCTCGGCGATGCGGTGATCCATTTGCGCCTCCAATGTGCTCAGAGAGGTTTGATTATGCTCAACCTGTTCCAGCCTGTCATCCATTTTGTCCATCCATTGTGTAATTTTGTCTATTTTGCTGCCAATGTCCGCTCTCATGCCTCTCATCTCGGTGAGCAGGTCAGCGACATCCGCCTTGGTAGCCGCTGCATCAGACCCCGCAGTCGACATCATGGACTCAGTGGAAGATTTCGAAGGTACGATGGCTGGCGTGAATCTGTATTTTGCGAGTTACCTTTAGGGTTCATGGAGGACGGGTCTCAGATGGATTTATGAGGGCTACGCCACCGGGGAGGTCATTCGAGTGTAATACGCTTGTGCATGTGGGCTGTTATCCCACGTTGGCCAGGAGAGGCTTATGTTCAAGGTTATTCGAGGAGGCACACGCCCCAGGTGTGGGCACCCAACCCTCAGTCCTGGTGACCTTCCGATATGCCGGTGGATTTGGTGCAAGATCTGTTAGTGTGGCAGAGTTGAGGCACGTACTAGGCGGTGCACCGCGTATGTTGCTCCGAATGCGTGGTGGGGGGGGTATCCTCGCCCTCTGGTGCCTGTAGACTCCTATTTCTCGTTCTGAACGGGGAGAGGGAGAGGAGGAAGTTCCGTTGCATCGGCGGACCGGCCGCCGAGGTGCGTGCCGCAGCGCAGGACAGTCCCTTGCCTGGTGGAGACCTTCAGACAGGGGGTGAGGGGCGACCGCCTACCTTATCTCGTCGGGTGGGGCCCTTCCGGGTCCCGCACGGGGACAGGGCCCAGCATGCAGCGCCCGACCCATACCGACGGGCCGCGACACGAGCGGGGCCGAGCGAGGCTCCCTCAGCCGTGTAGGGGCCGTCGCGCAGGTTTGCTCTCCCCTCAAGCGTGTGTTCAGACGCGGGGGTGCGCTTTCCATTTATTGATGCGCACGTCATGGCCAGGGCCTCAGAACGTATGTCTCGTTTTCTCAGCGAAGACTCCTCCGATTTTCTTCGGGTTTTTCCCCAGATGGGGGGGGGGGGGGGTCGCCTTCGGACGTGTCCTGCTCCGTAACCACCTCTGGGGGGGTCATAAAAGTGGGGGCTCAAAGCCACTTTTGGGACCTCAGGTGCGGAGCTCACACGAAGAGCAGGCTCATCCGTGCTCCCCCTGGTGACCGACCCAGGTAAGCCTTTTGAGCAGTTCCTAATTTGTAAATGTCTCTACTGCTTTCTTTAATGTTGCCTCTATCTTCCTCTTTCAGGTCGTTCTGTCCGGGAGGCATGCAGATTCGAGGAATCTGTTCTCAGTAGCTGGGAGTGTGCGCAGCGCTGCGAAGTCTTGCCTTTGCTAACCTGTGTTTTCCTTCCTTGTAGGTCGCGGTGTTCTTCAGCGCGAGTGGAATGTCCGTAGTGGTGCCAACCGAGAGGCGACCAGCCAGGTAAGCCTTTTGAGCAGTTCGTAATTTGTAAATGTCTCTACTGCTTTCTTTAATGTTGCCTCTATCTTCCTCGTTCTGTCCGGGAGGCGTGCAGATTCGAGGACGCTGTTCTCAGTAGCTGCAAGTGTTTAAAGATGAAGACTGCAGGTAAGATGCTGCTGCTGATGATGTTCCTTTTGTCTCCTTGCAGGTTCTGCTTCTCCGAGGTTCGAGGGAATAGCTGGACACAGTGAGCGTCATGTTGCAAGCTGCAAAGTAACATGAAGCATGTTCTGCAGTCAGGGTGTGGTTTATATAGCCCAGGTAAAGTAGTACCAGGGAAAGTAGTTCCAGGCATGCCACACCCAAAACACTAGACCGCATAGCTTGGTTCATAGGAACCAAGCTATGTGGATGCCTCCATGTTGGCTGACAATAGAATCAAGTAGTTCCCAAGCACATTGTTGTTCATGGTGTATGAGCCTGGCACCATAGGCGCCAGGACTGGCCCCATGAGGGCTTTTGAAGAGGATGCCAGGCTCTAGAGGCCCGAGTCCTGACTCCACCTTGCCAATGGGTTTTGCCAGAGGGGGTTTTGGGCGAGGGTCGTGACAGCACTACCCCCTAAAGCCCCTCCCATGGTGTTCCTTCTGTCTGGCCCAGGGTTGGTTGGGAAGTTCCGATGGAATTTCCTGATTAGACGTGGTGTGTGGATATTCTCATTGGGCTCCCAGGATCTTGTGGTCCAAATCCTTTCCAAATGACGAGATAATATAGCTTGGTCCTAGAGTATTTAGAGTCCAAGATATCTTTGACTTCGAATTCTGGTTCTCCGTCAACAAGTATGGGCTTAGGTGGTGTCCCAATCCGTGTGCCGGGTTGCATTGGTTTCAGGAGGCACACATGGAATACCGGGTGGATGTGTAGATTAGGTGGTAAATCCAGTTTCACGGCTGCTGGGTTCATAATTGCCTTAATGGTATAGGGTCCTAAGAATCTGGGATGAAAGGTCTGGGTTCCCTTGATGGGTACGAATTTAGCGGCTAACCAAACTTTGTCTCCTACTTGATAATCAGGGGCCTTTTTCCGGTGTTGGTCAGCAAATCCCTTTTGTTTTTCTTTGGCATGAATAAGGTGTTCCTTTGCCCTTTTGAAAGCCTGAGTAATGGTTGTGTGTAGAGTCTTTACCGCTGGCATTTCCAAGCTGGCTGGAAGGTCTAGTTCAGAGGTACGTGGATGTCTGCCATGAAGGGTATAGAAGGGCGTTTGTCCCGTGCTTGAATGCAGAGAATTGTTATATGCATATTCGGCTATCCATAGTAGGTCTTTCCAATTCCTTTGTTCGTGGTGAAGCATGCACCGTAAATATTGCTTGAGTGTCTGATTGGTTCTTTCGGTTTGGCCGTCCGTTTGAGGATGGTGACTGGTAGATAGCTGAACGTCGATCTGCGCCATTGCACAGCATTTTTTCCAGAAGTTTGAAACAAACTGGCTGCCTCGATCAGAGACCAGAACCGAAGGGAAGCCATGTAGCTTAACCACGCCCTCCAGGAACACTTTTGAGATGAATAAAATGGGACATCTTCGAGAATAAGTCCACAACTACAAGGATGGTGTTGAACCCTTGGCTTGGAGGTAGATCAGTGATGAAGTCAAGGGAAAGAGTGTGCCATAGAACTGGAGAAATGTCCAATGGTTGTAGGAGACCAGATGGTTTTTGTTTCTGTGATTTATTTTGTGCGCAGACACCGCAGGACTGAATATACTGAATGATGTCCTTACGCCAGGTAGGTCACCAAAAGTTCTCTTTCACCTTAGCTAGGGTTTTGGCGATCCCAGGATGCCCTTCGATCAGTGTATTGTGATAGTTTGAAATAATATGCTGTTGTAATTCCTTCTTGGGTACATATAGGCGATCCCTAAAAAAGGGTAGGTGGTCCTTGATGGTATATTGTTCTCCTTGAGTTTGCCATGCGAGGTAGGCATCAGGATTCATTGTCCATTGGATTTCTTTTTGTAGTTCTGCTTGTGTTAAGGCTGTCGTGATACCCAAGAGCTTTGTACCCCTTTCAGAGACGTCGGTGAAGGCCATTTCAGAATGGCATCTACCTTGTGCACGTCCATTCTGATGCCTCCTGAAGTAAGGATAAAACCAAGAAATTCTACTTTGGTGATGTGAAAAAAGCATTTTTCAAACTTTGCAAACAAGCGATGTTGACGGAGCTTGGTGAGGACTGAACGAACGTGCCTGACATGATCTTGTTCCGAGGCTGAGTATACTAAGATGTCGTCTATGTACACTAAGGCGCACACATCAATTAACTCCCTTAAGACGTCATTCATGAAATATTGGAATGCCGCAGGAGCGTTGCATAACCCGAAGGGCATGACTTGATATTCAAACAAGCCGTACTTACTACGGAAGGCAGTTTTCCATTCATCTCCTTTTCTGACTCAGACCAGGTGGTACGCTCCTCGAAGGTTCAATTTGGTATAAATCTGGGCATCTTTAACTTGGTCTAGCATCTCAGGGATAAGTGGCAAGGGGTAGCGGTTCTTCACGGTGATCTGGTTCAATGCGCGGTAGTCAATACAGGTTCTCAAGTCTCCTTCCTTTTTCGGTACGAAGAACAAAGGACTGGCTGCTTGGGACTTCGAAGGACGGATAAATCCGTTTGCAAGGTACTGGTCTAAATAGGATTTCAAATGAAGGTTTTCTGGTTCTGTGAGAGCGTAGATCCTGCCACAAGGGATTTGTGCACCAGGAACAAGGTTGATCTGACAGTCATAGGGCCTGTGCGGCGGCAATGTATTGGCTTGGTCCTTTCGAAAAACATCCTGGAAATCATGGTATTCACTTGGCAAGGTATTAGTTGCTCCCAGGGTTGGTACTGTCGCTCTGGGAGTCATGGGGATACAGACGTCGGGTTTCTCCTCTTGGTAATAGCAGGCAGGGGAGCAGTCACCGGGGAAGGTTAATTTTCGTACCCGCCAGTCTATCAAAGGGTTGTGAGCAACCAACCATGGCATCCCTAGTATTAGCCTGAACTGAGGTGCCTTGATGAGATTGAATGAAATAGACTCCCGATGTCCGTCCTGACACATCAAGGTTACCCTGGCTGTGCACTGGGTTACTGGTCCGGAAGCGATTTCTGTCCCATCCACGGTAGTTACTTTGACCATAGTTGGCTTAGAACACAAAGGAAGCCCCATCCCTGCTGCCAGTTATTGATCAATATAATTTCCAACTGCTCCGCTATCGATGTATGCTTCAATGGCATGCATTCTTGACGACTGTTGGTGGTTAATTAAGATCACTGGTATTGCAAAGTGCGAGATCAGCAACTCTTTCTTCTCACTCGACAAACTGACCTCTACGTTTTTCGAGCTTGGTAGTTTCCCGATTCCTTAGCTTCATCCTTCTCTGTGGCCCCGGCTGTTCTTCTTGGGGGTTTTACTGGACAGTCCTTCAGGAAATGTCCTGGTTTCCCACAATACAAACAAAGCTGTTGTTGTCTTCTTTTGTCCTGCTCTTGTTTTGTTAATGGAAGCCGTATTCCTCCAATCTGCATGGGTTAGCATTTTCAGGTACACGGGGTGTGTTTTCCCTTGGTCGAACATACACGGTCCGAGGGTCCATCGTAGACCGGTCTGCCTTTCAGTCCTGCAACCGGTGGTCTAGCTGCACGACCAGATTTATGAATTCTGAACAGTCTCTGGATGAATCAACCACCTGGGCTAAGACGTCCTTTAATTCGCCTCGTAAGCTGCGATGGAATAACGTGGTTCTTTTGTTTTCTGGCCACCTAGCTTTGACAACCAGTCTGTTGAAGGTAGCAATGTACGTTCACAAGTCCTGATTCCCTGTCGGAGGGACAAGAGTTAATTGTCTACTGCTTGTTCCTGGGTATGGCGAGCAAAACGTTTTTCCATTTCTCTCTGGAACCCCCCAAAGTCATGTAATAGAGGATCATCATGGGTTACCAACGGCACCGACCAATCTGCTGCACTACCACTCAGGTATGATAAAACAAAAGCTACCCGAGCTTGGTCATTTGGAAATGCTCCAGGCCTACAAAGAAAATGAAGGCGGCACTGATAGATGAATGCGGCATACTTCCGTGGGTCGCCTGAGAACCTTTCTGGTGGTGCCAGGGGCACTGTTCCAGGTAACGTGATCTGTACCGGAGTGGGTGGTATGGCGGGGTTTTGCATCGTTGGATTGCTTCCAGGTAGAGGCGTCTGTCCTGCCTGTGATTGCAAGTATTGCCTGCTAATCTCTTCAGTGCGTTCTTTGGTCACTATTAGGTCTCTCCGGAGGGCATTAGTCTCTTGTCGGGCAGAATGAACCTCAGTACGAAGCTCTCCTAGTAATTGGGCCAATTGATCCATTTCTGATGTCTCCATGGCGCCCAGGTGGATTTGTTATGGTAGGTTTCGTGTTCTGTTACGCTCACCTGGTATCCACAGGGACGCCACCCAGCTGGGTTACTCGCTAGTATGCTTCTCAGCTTTGCCCTGATGTGGTCTTCAGGGAACGTTCTGCCAGAAAATACAGGAGGACGGTGTTCCAGACTGACCGACTGGGGTAAGTATCCTCCCTCCACCCCCATATGCTTTCAGTCCCTCTGGCGCCCTCTCCTCACCTTGTGGTAGAATTAGGCGTGCTCTCCGTCCTGCCTTCTTTGCAGGGGCGCGTTGTCTTTCATGGGCGAGTGCGGTCCAGTTACTTCACTGACGCCGGCCGGTTTAATATTGTTCAGGTAGCTCTTATTGCTGTTCTTTAGTTTTGTTGCTATCCTGCATGCCTTTCTTTGTTTAAAATGTCTCTTTTTTCTCCCTTATGTATGCGGAGCTTCAGCGCGGCGAACTGGCTTGGTTGAGCCCTGCTGGTAAATGATGGCGCATTAACAGCGCTATGATGCGGTAAGTAAGCGCTATGCGCAGCGCTGCGAAGTCTTGCCTTTGCTAACCTGTGTTTTCCTTCCTTGTAGGTCGCGGTGTTCTTCAGCGCGAGTGGAATGTCCGTAGTGGTGCCAACCGAGAGGCGACCAGCCAGGTAAGCCTTTTGAGCAGTTCGTAATTTGTAAATGTCTCTACTGCTTTCTTTAATGTTGCCTCTATCTTCCTCGTTCTGTCCGGGAGGCGTGCAGATTCGAGGACGCTGTTCTCAGTAGCTGCAAGTGTTTAAAGATGAAGACTGCAGGTAAGATGCTGCTGCTAATGATGTTCCTTTTGTCTCCTTGCAGGTTCTGCTTCTCAGAGGTTCGAGGGAATAGCTGGACACAGTGAGCGTCACGTTGCAAGCTGCAAAGTAACACAACGCATGTTCTGCAGTCTGGGTGTGGTTTATATAGCCCAGGTAAAGTAGTACTAGGGAAAGTAGTTCCAGGCCTGCCACACCCAAAACACTAGACCGCATAGCTTGGTTCATAGGAACCAAGCTATGTGGATGCCTCCATGTTGGCTGACAATACAATAAAGTAGTTCCCGAGCACATTGTTGTTTATGGTGTATGAGCCTGGCGCCATAGGTGCCAGGACTGGCCCCATGAGGGCTTTTGAAGAGAATGCCAGGCTCTAGAGGCCCGAGTCCTGACTCCACCTGGCCAATGGGTTTGCCAGAGGTGGTTTTGGGCGAGGGTCGTGACAGAGTGTGAGGGGATGGAGAGGACCATGTTGGAGTCCTTGCAAGCCCTCGAGGTGAGTGCGGAGGCCCGCCTAGGGGAAGCGGGCGCAGTGTGCGATGATGCCCTGGCTCTGACATTGAGGGAGCATGGTGAGAAGGACTAGCCCGCTGCCTTTGTGAATAGTTCTTTAGTGATAAGTTTCCTTTTGTATTTTATTATTTGGAGTTTTCAAACAACTCAATTTTTTGTACATAGTTGTTCTAGTTTGAATTAGGGTTCATTTGTGTTCCTGATTTGGAGTGCATTTTGGACTTCGCTCCATGTTTATTTGAATGTTTACTTCCTTTTTTAAAACTTTGTACTCACCATGCGTGAATGTTTTTTCTTCATATTTTTGTTATATTTGAAGAAGACTTTTATGGACATGGACTTTTTTTTCTTTCTTTTTACGTTTCCATGTACATATTGCAAAGTTTTTTTGTGACATTTTAACATTATTTTTGTTTCTGATTGTACATATTTTGCTTTATTATTTGCCGTGTGTATGAACATAATACGACTGGAGAATATATTTAATTTTGTTTACACACAGTAATGGTTTCTCAGACTTTTTTTGATCCAGTTTGCGGCTTTGTTACTCTGTTTGGTGTCTGTGGTAATGACCATTGTTGTTCATGGGTGTGTTTACTTGCATGCATGTGTCATGTTTGCTATTCATTTGCGTGGGGCATATGCACATGTGGTTCACCAGTGGATGTTTGTGTTAATGGTGAGTTTGGGTGTGCACAGTGAGGTGTCATTGGCTTTCAGATGTGCAGCATCACTGTGTATTGGTCCTCACTGTGTTTGGGAGGGTGGTGGGTGGTGTGACTGATGGGAGTGTAAAATGGTCATGTTTTTTCTGCAGGATTTGCTTGATGCAGTGTAACGCACATGTCGTGCTTTGCCCTTCACGAGCATATGTTTGTGCTGTTTTCATTGTCTCTGGTGTTGTTAGGCATCTTGCACTGGCAGTCTATTTTGCAATGTATCTGTTTGTAAACATTGGCAGACCAATGCGACAGTCTTGGTGGCTAGCACACTGTCTGATTGCCATATACTATTCTCCCCTGAGGAACTGTCAGAATCTGCATTGGTCACCTGGCTACCCTCTGGACTTGGAAAATTCCACTTGGATGCCACGTGCACACCTGCAGTGTATCCCTGGCATCCCTCAAAATTGGACTGTTTTTATGTTTGCCAAAAGCCACCTACCTGCACTTCATGCCTGCTGTCTGCACTTAGGCTTGGACTTGACACCAGCTGGGCAAAGTTTCTTTATTTTCTTGTATTTTCTTTTTTTGTTATGATGTTCTTCACATGTACTGCACTGCACCCTCCTCAAACCCCCTATTCTCCCTCCCCACTTCCCATGCACTGGCACCATCTCTATGTCACCTGCCCTACTGAGTTTGGTGTCTCTGTCATCACTGTTTTCCCCCTGCCCAGACTCTTAGCGGCTTCTTACACTTGTGCATATGCGCATTATTAATGACATTTCATTTGATAGGATGTCATGTCATGTCCTTCACACATGGGAGGAACAGTGATGTGTTTATTGGGTTCTCTGGTCTGGTAAAGTCAGCTCATTGAGGCTCAGGCCGTGGCACACCTAGGCAGTGTCTGTTCATGTGGCACACATTGAGGGTGCTTTGGAATCTGTCACTGTTGTGACTATTTCTACATGGCAATTATTGACATAACTTTGTCACATGGACTGCATGGCCTCACTTTACCATTCACTTGTATGATGTGTTTGGCTGGTAGATGGTTGCAGACAGCAATTGTGTGTGAGCAGCTGCCACACTCAAGGATGTGGCCCAAGTGTATGCATTTGTTCCTGTTTGCAGGATATTTTTTTGAAAGGAGGTTCTGGGCGGTGTCACTACACGTCAGTCAAGGTGCTCGAAACGCCACCGATGGAGTGTACATGTGTCACAATGTCAGTATCCAGCATGCAGGTGATGTCTGGTCTGGAGGGGGCTGCCTGCAAGCTAGGGTGATGGGGGCTGAGGTGTCCCATGTGGTGGGGGCTGCCTGCAGGCTGGGGTGAAAGGGGCTGGGGTGTCCCATGTAGTGGGGGCTGCCTGCAGGCTGGGCTGATGGGGGCTGCGGTATCCCATGTGGCGTGGGCTGCCTGCAGGCTGGGGGGATGGGGGTTAGGGGGCCCCATATAGTGGGGGCTGCCGGCAGGCTGGGGTGATGGGAGCTGGGGGGTACCATGAGGTGGAGGCTGCCTGCAGGCTCGAAGGATGGGTGATGGGGGCTGGGGGATCTATGTAGTGGGGGCTGCCTGCAGGCTGGGGTAATGGGGGCTGGGGGCCCATGTAGTGGGGGCTGCCTGCAGGCTGGGGTGTTGGGGGCTGTGGTGTCTCATGTGGTGGGGGCTGCCTGCAGGCTGGGGTGCGGACGGGGTACACGCTGTGTTTTCACGCAATTTGGCTGGGGTGCGGACGGGGTACACGCTGAGTTTTCATGCGATTTAGCTGGGGTGCGGACGGGTTAGGTGCCGAGTATTCACGCAATTTGGCTGGGGTGCGGACGGGTTGCACGCTGAGTTTTCACGCGCTTTGGCTGGGGAGCAGACAGGGTAAGCGCTGAGTTTTTACATGATTTGGCTGTGGTGCGGATGGGGTACGTGCCGAGTTTTCACGCATTCGGGCTGTGGTGCGGACGTGGTACGTGCTGAATTTTCACACAATTTGGCTGGGGGGCTGTATGCTGGTCCAGGAATGGTGCGGGGGCTTGCGCCGTGTTAGGCATTTCACTTGCTTTTTACTGTGCATGGGGGTGTGTTGGGGCGTTACTGGCGCAGCTTGGTGTTCCTTGCGCCACGGCTACTGATGCCTTGGGAAATCCATGAATACGCATGGCGCACAATTGTTTCTCTGCGCCATGGGTGGTGCACGATCCATCTCAGTGAACAGTGCTTGCAGCTTTTCTGCGCAGGATTCTATGAATCGGGCCCCCTATCCAGGTATCAGTAACCACAGTCTCTGTCCCTCTGGAGCCATCACATAGGGAATTTCAGACTATTCCTCTCCACGTAGCCAATCATCCCCTCCAAATCATTACCTACCACACAAATCCTCTACAGGCACACTATACACACAGTCAGGCCTCCAGATTAGGGTCGTACTAGGTCTTTTTATGCAATAAAATATTGCAAACACGACACATTTTATCTTTCTGTGTGTATCATTTACGTGCTAGCTGAGAACATAAGGCAGTGCAAAGGACAGGTCACTTGACAGAAACCAGAACATTATGATTGTCATCTGCCTGGATGAAATTGCATGCCATAGGGAAGCAGTCTGAAAAAAAGACATTTGCTCTCTAGGCTTTACGCATTTAGGCCTTTCAGAAAAAAAATCACACACTGTTTAGTTACCATTGGGAATTATCCTTTGTAACAAACAAATCATGCCTTTTTAAGTGAATGTGTGGTTGCATTTCGCAAACTTATTTTTCGGATTTCCTACATTGTGTACATTTACCATTAGGATGAATATATGTGGTGTGTTCATTCATTTAATGTGGAGAAGATTTTCTACAAATGTAATACATTGTTTGAAGCAAAACATCTTTCCTACACAGCTCTGTTGTGTTGCTAATGTGTTCTATTCATGTTCATATTCATGTTTAGTCATGTTTTAGTTGCCTGATGCATACATTTTACACTCTTGTTTAGGCAAATACTTTTTACAATTTGATTAACACTCTAATTTTAAACCGGGTGTAAATTACATGCCCTTCAAAACCTTATATGTGTCACAGATAAGTGTGGACTGTCTAGTTAAATATCCAGTAACCCTATCTTGGAGCCAATTTGGTAAATGGCATTGTAATTGGTCAGCGGCAGCAAGGCCCTTGCTAAAACCTGGGTGATTGTTATCACACCAATTACAAGGATAACAGCATCTTTCAGATCTTCAAGGCTACAATTCTAACATTCAAAACCCGACTCTCCATTCAGCGCTAGCTAGCACTTTTACAAAATACTAATTAAATGGTTTAATTAGTAACTGAAACAGAAACTAAGCAAGACATGTCACCATAGAAGTAATCCAGATAGGTATTTAATTTTATGAAACGGTTCATGCAGGCTTCCTTCAACATCTAAGCACTGAGACTATTATTGAATCAGTTGATAATTTACCGACTTCGGAAGGATGTAAGGCTAACTGACCAGCCAACTTATGACCATGCGATTCTTTGCATGCAAGGGAAGCTCAGAGCGTTAGTGCTCATGCGTTCCATTTGTGGGACGGTGCTGCTGCCATCTGTGCTTTATCTGATTTTCTGTCACAATGTAGACCACTGAAGCATGAGAATCATTTCCATACAGTTCACTGTTTGCGCATCAGCTGGATGACATACACTTTTTCCACTCTTGGGAAGGAGAAAACACATTTTTTACTCCATTGAAATTGCATTTAGTCTCAAAGTTTAAAAATAAGGAGTACATTACTTCCACCTCAAAACCCCATTTGGGGCACTGCATACACATATACATTATTTCTACTACCCACAACATTGAATTATAATGAGAAGACCTAGAGAACAGGACAAGGAGATCCAACATCCGCATTAGGAAGCTGCCAGAATCAGTGCAAGACGCTGACTTGAAAGAAGTCACATCTGCATCCTCAGTGACCTCATCAATGCAGAAGAAGAGGTTGATATCCCAGTTGACAGGATCCACAGAGCAGGCACAAAACACCAAGACCAAGGCGCCCACCCCAGCAACATCCTAGAAGCATTGGCAATATATCCACAAAAGGAACAGATCCTGAGAGCAGCTAGAAGAGCAACGCTGATCACATTTCATGGCAAAGAAATCCAATTCTGTCCAAGATCTTTCCCAACTTATTCTTCAGAAAAGAAGGGACATGCGCGAGCTACTTGACCACCAACAAACCAAGACAATAACTTATAGATGGACCTTCTGATTTGGCCTCCTGTTCAGCTGGGAGGGCAAACAATACAGAGGGACAATAAAAGAGGAGGGGCCCCGGATACTGCGAATAGACTTGGACAATCATGCAGAATCCAACAAGAATTGGCAGCGCACACCAAGGGGACCCCGAGCTTGGGAATGGACACAGATTGGATAGGGTCTTAAGAGAATCCCGAAGGGTACCCCGGGTGGCGCTGCCCTGCACACCGAGAAGGCAGGGATCTCACCCAAGAAAGACTGATGCGGCTGAAGCAGGTAATAAATCATTGAGCTGGGAACTTTGCGCAAGATGGACTATGCTAAGGCAGACCCCATCTTGGAATCCACAGAGGACTTGAGTTGGGCTTTTAGGATACCCCGCATTCGCCCCTGGTAATAGTTGTAGCCACCTCTGAGGTTGTGCCCTCGGCAGGAATAGCGAGGGTGGTCTACACCAGGGGGAAGAGAGGCAGAGATATGTTGGGCTGGGATAGGGCAGTAAGGAGGGGTGGGGGGGGTGTGGAGGGAGTTGGCAGTGTTAGGGGTTTAAGGGAGGGCTAACAGTAGAGTACACAGGAGAACGGTCTTAGCGTCCACAGCGAGGCTGGGTCATTCAGAGCATGTCTTAAGCCAGAGTCACGATCAATGGCAGTACATTCAGATGCTTAACTCTTAATATCAGGGAGTTAAATACCCTGGCTAAAATGAGGAAATTAGAATGCCTCCTCATGTCACTCCAATCCAACTTAATCGCATTACAAGAAACACTCTTTAGGCTCAAAGAAAGATATAGGCTGAAAATCAGACAATACCCAAAAATAATTCAAGCAAACGCCAAAGGGAAAAAGGCAGGAGTTCTCGTCACGTTTAAAGCAGGCACCCAAGTCACAATCCTACACTCAAAAACTGATAAAGATGGTTGCTACCTCTTTATAGTCATACAAATAGGAGGCAAGGCCCTGACAGTAACTGCAATATATGCCCCAAACACCGGCCAAGAGGGGTTCCTGAAAACAGCCCTCACCGAATTAGAACAATTTAGGATAGGGGCAACTCTTCTCATGGGGGATCTAAACATTGTGTTGGACCCGCTCCGGGATAGAACCTCTAGAACTAAATATGTCCAACCCTCTCCCTCAAATGGCCTCAAATCAAAATTCAAACAGCTTACACTGAGAGACTTGTTTACAACCCTCAAAGGTAACAAAACGGCTTATACAGACTACTCCCATGTTCGGAGGTTCTTTTTTCAGAATAGATTACATTTGGAGATCAACCACACTAATAGGAAGAATATCTGACATAGATACTCATACTATTATAATCTCAGACCACGCTCCGATAACCGTTGACATTAATCTCCCCAGTACACAACTCAAACTTTGGGGCTGGAAATTCCCAATTGCGTTGATATCAGACCCAGTGCGCTGTGACGACTTAGAACACAAAATCAAGGACTACTTTGAGGTCAACATGAATGGGGAAACAAGAGTGGATGTGATATGGGATGCCTTTAGGGCACTCTGCGGGGGGAGCTCATCGATGCAGAAGCACACAGGGTAAGACTAAAAAAGGAAATAGAATGGGACCTAGAAACAGAAGTAAAAGACTGATTGAAACGGTTAGAAACAGACAGTAGCCCAAGCCTCAATAGGGCACAGAAATGCAAAAGGTAAACTAGACCTTATATATACTAAACAAGCTGAAAAAAGCTTAATTTACATGAGACAAAAGTATTACGTTAAAGCTAACAAGGCTGACGGGCTTCTGGTGGGACAGCTGTGATAATGGAATGTGGCCCAAACAATTCTAGGGGTAGAAGACCAAACAGGGAAAAAGGTGATGACTGACGATATTGCAGCACAATTCCACACTTTTTATACAATCCTTTATAAATCAGACAACCCAGACAAAGAGGCCCAGTATAATTACCTACGGACAACCCCACTAAACAAAATCGCCATCCACGATGGGGCTCAGCTACAATGCGACATCACCTGGAAAGAGGTCTTGCACGTGATATCAAACCTCCCGGTAAACAAATGACTGAGCTCTGATGGCTATCCTGCCACGTTCTATAAAACATTCCGGACGATCCTAGCCCCCAAATTAACTGACCTATTCAACTTGTTTGGCAAGGTAGGTAAAATATCAGCTTCAATGGAAGAAGCCAAAATAATTCTTCTTCCCAAACCGGGGAAGGATCAGGAGAAATGCGGATCCTATCGACAGATCGACAGATAACCCTCATTAACTTAAAGACGCAAAGATATACGCAAAGATCCTCGTGAACCGGCTAGAGAATTTGATGCCCACTTTAATCCATCCCAACCAAAAGGGGGTTCATAAAAAACCACCAAACCAATGACAACCTAAGAAGAGCGTGCCACCTTGTGGAAAAAGTAGCTGTAAAAGGGGATGTCACAGTAATGGTTTTGCTAGACGCAGAAAAAGCGGTTGACAAGAGTCGAATGGACCTTTCTCTTCAACACCCTGCACGCAATGGGTTTTGGCCCGAAGTTTATCACAATGATTCAAGCGAACTATAACAGCCCTATGGCCAGACTTCTAATAAATGGGTGCTTGTCACGCCCGGTCCTGCTACAAAGGGCCACCACACAGGGATGCACCCTCTTCCCTCTCCTTTAGGCATTACATCTGGAACCATTATCTCAAATTTGCCACTCTGACACATTCAGGGGCGACACCCACAATGTAATGGCATACACCGATGACATGCTTCTCGCGATCTCTTACCCAGTTACATCACTTCCGGCGGCACTTCAAGAACTTGAAAGATTCAGCACGGTGGCCAGCTTAAAAATGTATATTGTAAAATCTGAAATTCTGAACCTGTCGCTCAAATAGGCCGAATTGACAAGAGTAAAAGGAGTAACTCAATTTCACTGGGTAGCCAAAGGACTCTGAGTTCTCGGGGCAACCATAACACATACGCTTAGAGATCTTTACGTGAAAAACTTTCAACCATTATTAGCGGACATAAAGAAACAACTACATACATGGAACCCGCTCACAGTCTCTTGGTTGAGAAGGAACAATTCAATCAAAATGGTAATTCTACCTCGGATCCTTTATCTCTTCTTGGCCCTCCTGATTCCGTTCCAATCCACTTTCTTCTGCACCCTTCACAAGATGATCTCCAATTTCATATGGAAAAACAAACCTCCACGCATTGCATGCTTCCTACACACAGAGGGGGGCTGGGACTCCAAAGCTTCCGAGAATACTATTGAGCTGCACAATTGCGGGTAATAAAAGAATGGTTCGGGGGAAGACAAAGAAAGGAGATGGGACCAGATGGAAAAAACAATAGTAGGTCCAAGAATGGGAGAAATGTTATGGCTACCAAGATCAGACCACACACAAAACATACACCTAAGTCAGATCACAAAACTGGTTGAGAACGTGTTGCACCAGGTGGCACAAAGGCACAAATTCACAACGTTTCCATCCCCTTTACCCCACTATTCGCTAACCCGCAATTCACACCGAGCCTAGTCTCCAACTCATTCTCACATTGGAAAAGGGCGGGATGTACAAAATATAGAGATATGTTCCAGGACGTAGCTATTAAACCATTCACTATTTGTAAGCAGGACCGTGGGTTGCAGAAGAACCATAGATTCCAATACTTTCAGTTTCGCCACTGGTTGATGGTCCCACCACTCTGCAGCAACTGAGACCCCTCACACCATTTGAGAAATTTCTTACCACCAACCCTGGGAGATAGACACCTGATATCGAAGCCATATAAACTTCTAACAGATGAGCCCCTACAGACAAAACTACCATATCAAACTAGATGGGAGAAAACATTAGGGACAATACCATCGGAAGAAGCCTGAGCAGACCTGTGGACGGATATCCCCTATATGACCAAATCGATCCAGATCGGGGAATTCTGGGATAAAGTAATGTTCCAGTGGCATTATGGCACAGAACGGTTACACATAATAATGCCTTGTACACCTGATACATGCTGCAGAGAATGCGGTGGGAGGGGGGACTGGCTGCGCATCTGATCATCTTGCCCCAAACTTCAATCCTTCTGGGACGAGGTCAGGGTAACATGCAAATAATGTTCGAAGGTCGGGTAGAGCGATCTTAAGAAGAGCATCTTTTGGGCATGGCAGAACCAGACAACAGACAGTGGCCAAAAAATAAAAGGAAAGCGTTTTATTTTACACAGATGGCGGCGCTACTTGCAGTGGCACAGAAATGGAAAACCAGAGACACCTGCAAATCAGTGAATGGTTCTATAAACTATGGAACTTTGTCTCCTTAGAATGGGTCACTTAAGCAATCCAGGCGGAGAGGACGAAAATTTCAACAGAATGTGCGTCTATTCTGGACTTCCTCCATGGAGAAAACTCCCAATAATTTTGCCCACAGAACATTCGGATACTCGATATATCCTGAAGTTCACAAAAGCTGATAATGGCACCCGTGTACGGGGAAGGGGTGAAAGAGAGGGGAGTTGAGCGATAAAAAATGTGTCTGGGTTTTAAGTTGTATTGTATTTGAAAATCCAATTAAAAAAATTAAAAATAAATGGTGAATTACACAGCACACTTTCTGTGAAAATTATGGTAAAAGGCCAGACAGTTTGCAATTGGTTTTGTAGGGTGTAGGGTAAATCATGAAAAGAATTACAATAGATGCACGTCACCAAAAGTACACAAGCACATTTCTCAATGCATTATCATGCCGGACCCTGTAATATATGCTGGTATAAAAATCATTTTCATTGTGGCTGTGCCCATACATTTCCATGCTGGTTCCACCAACATATGCTAGTATTCCCATATAAGAACATACTCATATTCGCTTTGAGATGTCTTTTATAGTATCATTACTGGCACTAGGTATTAGGGAGATTTATCATTATTGTGCTTCATCCCCTCTCCTAGTGAGACCCCCAGAACTTTTTGCTTGACCTCTGGACCTTTTTCTTTTAATCCTGAATGAGTGGAGCCTTTTCCACTCATTCATTCTTGTGGGCTGTGCCTTTTGGAACTCTATTCTTTGTAATCTACCTGTACTATGGGGTCTGTCTTCTCCCATAGCTCTTAAAGGCATCTGTGTTTTACCACTCTAGCACACAGCTCCTTATCGGCAGTGTTGCTGGGGACCCTAGGGTCCTCCTTTAAGATAATTTTTCTATATCCTCAAGTAACTACAGTTATAAAGGATAGAGAGATACTTAGTATCTCTCCCAAAACTCTATAGTCTGAGAGATTGGCACACATCACCTTCAGTGGAGTGCCAAAGGGATACCTAGTATCCCACTTCTCTCTGCTCCTGTGACATTTCAGTCACATAGACACTCACCTAGTTATGGCTGGTGGCAGTGGACATGTTCTACCAACTATTGTGTATTTGTTATACCCATATATGTCCATAGCCCCGGGAGTGCACAATAGGGGCACCCGAGGACCAACTTGGAGCCGCACTTCTTTTTTCACCATTACTAGCGTGGTTGTTCTTTGTTAGCCCTTATTCTACCATTCTGGGGGTGGGGAGGTCTGTGTGTGTATTTTGCATTTGGCAGGAACCAGTAGGTATCCCCGCATATGCTCCAGAGTGTCTGGGCAGGCAGGAAGTGGGGAGGAGTCTTCCACCCCCCGTCCTTTGTCTGCCAGAGTGCCTGAATAGGACCAACTCCGACTGGGGGGTCTGGCTGTGCTGATCGGACAGCCAAAAACTCCTTTCTGTAAAATGCAGAGAGAGATTGCAGAGGAGGGTGTGCTGGAACTGTATAAACGGTGAGGCTTCTGGAGTGTAAAGCAAGTCGACCACAGGAAACAGAAGTAACCGAAGAAGACAACCAGAGATGCCTGCAGACACTTTGCAAGAGCGTGAAGCGACCACTGCTGTCCTGACCCAGTATTCTATGCGACAGAGGCGCTCTGAAGAGGACGACTCCTTCCCTTTGGCTGGTGGGAACAACCAGTCCCAAGACGAACTTTGAAACGAGCCATTTCCCAAGGTCCGAGGAGCTTCCAGAGCTGCAGAACCACAATACCAGGAGACCTGCTGCCCATTTCAAGTGCATCGTTGTGGAAAGGCTGAATCCGTCCAAATCTGTGATGAGCCCGTAAGGACACTCCAGAGATCATGTCCAACTCGCTCAGACTCCCTCACTAGAGTGTGGGACTGCAGGAAGCGAAGAAGATTTACCAGGCAATACCAGTCCTTTGTTGGTGCTGCTGAAAAGGCGCTAATACTGCACAGTGAACCAAGAAGTTGCTGAATGTCATGCTACAGGTCCTCCCTCGAGAATGCTGCTGAGAGACGCCATCCATTTTCCTGCCTTTTGTCACCAGATCAAGGAATCCGGAGGTTGGGTCCAGAGCTGCTACATCGTGGAGGAGCCAATACAAACACTTTCTTCAAACCAAAGATACTGTGGGGAATTAGGTAATGCTTACCTGATTCCAAGAAGTCACTCCTGAGCGTAGGAGTGCATGTAGAGGTATCCAGAGCTGGCGTAGGGGCAGGCAGTCTGGATTTTCCCACCTACGGCGACAGACCGAAGGATGATCCACAGTTTCCCTAAATCCAGGTCCATTACTGGAGTGTCTCCCGCTGCCCCCCACCCCTCCAACCCCTGGTTTCGGGTTGGCCCTCCTGCAATATGGGCAAGGCAGATAAAACCCACCGAAAACTCACCTTTGAAGGGGGGGCCTCCTCCAAGTCCTCCAGACCACAGCATCAGGTGGAGTCACCGGAGCCTGTAGTAGAGATGGCAGAGGGAGCTGCTGTTAATACCAATTTCCAAACACTGACCTGGTGGGCAGATGTTCAGAAGGCCAACCTAGTTTCTTGGAACAGGGTAACCTCTGGACAAGCCAGACCAATCAAGGTAGCTATGGTCTGCGGTCACGACTAAAGGCCTCATTACGATTTTGGCCTTATGGCTGCTGCCAAAATCAGGTCCGGGTTCCCAGAATGGGGAATTACCGGGCCATTCCGAGTTCGGAGGGCCCGGTAATTCCTCCCTCCAGGAACCCGGGCCCGGACCTTCCCCATCCCCATTTCAGCCCCCATAGGTAATGGGAATGGGGGAGGGAGCTAACAACGGGCCGATTACGACCGGCCCGTTGGTAGCTCCCTCTTCCCCTCGCGGGACCCGCTCTGCATGTCAGGTAAAACCAGACGTACAGAGCGGGTCCCTCGACGGGACCTCGTAATGTGGCGGAATGGTGTTAACGGGTCTGCATCCTTTTGCGGCACCCGTTAACCCATTCCGCCACTCTCGTAATGAGGCCCTAAGTCTCAGGAGGGGTGAGGGTGACTGAAGTCCCTCAATGAGCACACAGAGCAAGGGCACTTACAAATTAATCCCAGACAATCAAAAATATAAACATTTATTACAAGGCCTTTGTAACTCAACACACAGTAAAAGAAGCACAGCAATACTATCAAATCAACACAACACAATCAATACAAGATATATGCAAGACCATTGGGGTCTAAAGGGTAAAAGGCACGAAATATGTCCACAACTTAGAGAGGAAGGAAAATAGGCAGTGCAGATAGTCCTAAGTCTCCTCCAACATCAAGCACCCACCTAGGAAGCAGTCCAAACCCTAGGAAGAGAGGAGCATTATGCTCAATAGTACATGCAGTGCAGGCGCACACGGTTGTTCCAATGGGAAAAACGGGGTCTCTTCAGGGGTCTCTAGCAGCTCAGGATGGTTGGTGAGGCGATGAAGAATAGATTCCCACTATTCGAGGAGGGCCTCCACTTGAAGGCAGAGCTGATTCCAAGGGTCGGGAATAGTTTGCTAGTTGGCACTAGCAGTGGAAAGGAGAGGGACCCCCAGGGGCCACTTGTGCGTAATAATGGATGGAGGCACTAGGGGCCACCACTTAGGGTTAGGGTTACTCACCGGTCCCAGGCGCACTCCGGACCAAACTTTGCCAGTCGAGTCCCTTTTGGTTGCAAGTTCAAATGCGGCAATATGATGGCTCTGAGGCTTTCAGTTCCGGAGATACAGTGGTGATTCCCAAACGGGACAGTGGTGATTTCTCTGCTCCTGATGGATCGATCAGGCCAGTTTCACTGCAGCAGGCTTCATTGGCAAGAGGGTCACAAATGCAGCACACCTGCAAAGATCGTTGCCGTGGTTAGGCAACATGGTAACCGCATTTACTCCGGTCCTGGCACACTCGTCTCCCTTCAGACCTGGGAATGCCAAGTATCCGAAATTCGGTGTTAGGGTGCCAGGGAAACAGAGCTACGAGTATACCAATTTTCGAGGGCCTCCTCGAAACGACGGCGGGGACAGAGCAAAGGTCCTGCGTAAACTGGTCAGCCCACTGGTTGGGCCAGGGAAACTTCCGAGAAGGATTACTTGCAGGTTTTGTTGAAGGTGCCGAGAATAGTTGGTCTCACTATTCTTTTTTTTTTTAAACTTTGGTTTTATTAGCATTTTCTTATTATAACAAACCGGGCAAACATATAATGCAATTGACTGGCCCGTTTAACCCTTAGTCCCACCCTCTCTCTCTACCCCCCCCTCCCCAACACTGGCCCACCCCCCCCACTATCCTACTAGAACTTCAGTCTTGCGAGACAGTTCGTGCTCTCTTCCTATCTTGTACTTAGGAGAAGATGTGATAGGTGACCAATTTTTTACAGGCTGAGTTAAAGTTGCCGTTCCCCGGACCGGGGGTACTCAGTCCAGACCCCACTTTGCTCCGAACCCCCTTCCCCGGGCATGGGGAGTGTTTCGTGTCAGTGGACGTCCCATCCCCAAGACTGTTGTACTCCGTACCAGTTGGCCAGGAATGTACCCGAATCATTGTTCACCATTGCTGTGAGTTTGTCCATCAAGAACATGTTCTTTACCTTCTGCCGCCATTCCTCCTTGGAGGGGGTTTCCGGGCTCTTCCACCTCTGTGCCAGGGCCACCCTCCCCGCCCGCAACATTGTTTCCATCATCCTTGAATATCTATTTATTTCCATGTCCTCCGGAGGAAGACCCAGCAGCATCGACAACGGGTCCTGGGGGAGAGGTTCATTTGAAACCTCTGCAATCCAAGCTCGAACCCTTCCCCAAAGTCCTGGACCTTTGGACAAAGCCACCACATATGTTTCCTGGATCCGCTCTGGCCACATCCCCTTGGGCCGATTGGTGATACGCCCGAGAACATTTTAGATAGTTTCACTGGGTCCCTGTGCCACCCCTGCAGTAGCTTGAAATTATGCTCCATGTCTGCGGTGAATACATTTCCGTGGAAGGCGATTTTAAAAATCCTAGACCAGGCGTCCTCCGAAAGGGCTCCCCCTGCCAATTCCTCCCAGCATAAGCGGAAACTTCGTCTCCCGGGGAGGTTAATGGTGTTCAAAATTTTGTACATGCTCGACACCGCACCCCTTCTCGAGGTCGCCGTGTCCAGAAACTTTTCAAAGGGAGTCAACTGCCTCCTCAAATTCTGGCCCCATGCTTGGGCACACAGTATGCCCTTGAGACGAAGGTACTCAAAGATGGAAAGGGACCGATGACCAAGTGCATCTCTCAGATCATCGTAAGCTAGGAATTCTCCCTCCCTGAACATCTGCCCTGCCCATTCCATCCCCAAGTCTGACCAGATCTGAGAGTTCCGGAACCCTCTATTGTCCAGGTTGAGGGGGAGACTCCAAAGGGAGGACATCGGGGAAGGCCATGAAGTGAGATGGGCTGTCTGTGGGCCCTCCTTCCAAATTTCCCAGAGGACTCCCAGGGTCGGATGGGCTCTTAACTTTCCCGGGATAGTTTTGTGCAGGGCCCATAGGAGATCCCTAACCTTCAAGTGGTGGGTGTCCATGTCCTCTAGGTATGACCAGTACGTCCTCATCCCTTCTTTCATATGTTCTAAGAGGACCCTCAACTGGGCTGCTCGGAAGTAAAGGCGGAAGTCAGGAAGCCCAAACCCCCCATCCTCCCTCGGCAGTGTCAGAATTGACCTCCCCATCCTCTGGGTTTTCCCCTGCCAAATGAATTCTCGGACTGCGTTCTGTAAATCCCTAAAGGTCTGCTCTGGGACGATGGTGTGGAGCGCTGTAAACAGGTATAGAAGCCTTGGTAAGACATTCATCTTAACCGCTGTCATCCGGCCATACCATGACAGGATCATCTTGCCCCATCTCCGCAGTTCCAATGTGTTCCCTGCCATTATGGGATCATAGTTGGTGGGGGCTAGTTTAGACAGGTCCCTGGTAAGTAGGACGCCCAGGTATCGTATGGAGGCCTTACCCACTGCAACCCCTTCCAGCCTATCCAGCGGGTCTAACTCAGGGTCTCGTTCTTTCATTGGGAATAGGACTGATTTCGTAGCGTTGATTTTTAGCCCAGAGAAGCGGCCGAAGGTGGCCACCAGGGACAAGAGGGGGGGGAGCGAGAAGGCGGGACTCACCATATAGGCCAGAATGTCGTCTGCAAATAGGGATAATTTGAATTCCATTTCACCTCTGGTAATTCCCCTGATGCCTGGATGTGCTCTGATCACTATGGCCAATGGTTCCATCGTGAGAACGTATATCAAAGGGGAGAGGGGGCAACCCTGCCTGGTTCCCCGCGAGAGAGGGAAGGACCCGGACAACGTCCCGTTCACTTGAACCCTTGCTGTGGGGGCTCTATAGAGTGCAGATACCCAACTCCTAATATGAGACCCGAAACCCATTTTTCGGAGGAGGAGTTCCATGTATCCCCACTCCACCCTATCAAATGCTTTTTCGGAGTCTAGGGAGAGGACACATGCGTCCAACTCCGATTCCTGTGCATAGTGGAACAGGTCTATCATTTTGCGGATATTGTCCGACCCCTGCATCCCCCTTATAAAACCTACCTGATCCCCGTGGACCAGCCTCTGCATTATCCCCTCCATCCGATTTCCCACCACTTTAGCCAAGATCTTCACGTCAGTATTAAGTAACGAAATCGGCCGGTACGAGGAGCACACCTCGGGGTCCTTTCCTTCCTTAGGCAGTACTGCTATAATAGCCCCCATCATGGAGTCGGGGAGAATGCCCCTCTCTAGAACAGAATTGAAAACCCTCGCCAGGTGGGGGGCCAGGGTGGAGCGGAACCTCTTGTAAAAGTACACCGTGAAGCCATCTTCCCACGGGGAGGTCCCCACTTTCATCCCGCTAATTACCTTGTCTATCTCCTCCTCGTTAACCAGACCCTCCAACCCCTCTGACATCTCTCTCATTAAGGCAGGGACTTGAATGGGCCCCAGGAACTCTTCTATTAGGGAGTTTCCCTCATCATATTCTGAAGTGTACAACTTTTCATAGTAATGGCGGAAGGCCTCCCCTATGTGGGGAGAGTCATAACCTAATGTCCCCTGAGCGTCTTTCACCGCCTTCACCATTCTGTTACGTTGGACCTCCCTCAGCTTCCAGGCTAGAATGCTGTCTGCCTTATCCCCCTTATCGTAATATTTTTGTTTCACCATCTGGAGGCTCCTCTCCGTTTTGTGCAGGAGGAGGTCCTTCACTTGGAGTCTGTAGTCCTCCAGGGTGGTGACTTGGTCGCGCTCAAGGGGCCTTTCCGGAGAGCCACATGGCTGGAGTTGGGTTATCTTTTCCCGTAGAATCTTTTCCCAGGCCTCCCTTTCCCTTTTCTTCTGGGAACCCATTTTGATAAGAACTCCTCGTAGAGTCGCCTTGAAGGCGTCCCACAATGTGTGTATGCCAACCTCCCCATTATCGTTCAGCTCAAAAAACTCAGTTATGGCGTCTAGCACTTCCTGCGTGAGGACCTCGTCTTTCAGTAGGGCGTTGTTACATTTCCAGCGTCCTCTGCGCTCCATGTGCCAACCCTCTGCTATAGTGATCCGGGCCATATCGTGGTCCGTCCAGGGGACCGAGTCAACTCTATAGCCCGAGATGTATGGGCGAAGTGTCTCGTCCACCAGGATATAATCAATTCTAGAGAATGAGGTGTGTATGGCCGAGTAATACGTGTATGAGGGGACCTCAGACCTAGGGGACCGGATAGTGTCCACCAGGCCCAGTGCTGCGTTAACTCTCTGAAAGTTGTGCGCCATGGCCTCATCCGCAGGCCTAATGGTTGGAGGACCCATGCGCTTTCTATCTGAGGATGGGTCTAGGACCATATTAAAGTCTCCCCCAACCACTACCTTGCCGCGCACAAAGAGTTTAAGCCTGTCCCTTACTTCCTCCCAGAACTGGGCTTGGCCCTCATTTGGGCCATATACGACTGCAAGAGTTAAGGGGGCATCTTGTAGTGAACCTCTTACCAGTAGGTAGCGACCCTTGGGGTCCTTCAGTGTTGCCTCCTGTTCAAAGCCTACGCCCCTCGCTAACAAGATGGCCACTCCCCTCTTCTTAGATCTGTGCGATGTACAGAGCATCTCGCCTATTCCTCCTCCCCTCATCTTGGGTTCCTTCCCTCGAGCCCAGTGTGTCTCCTGTAGGAAGAGCAGGTCTAGTTTAGCCCTTCGGAACTCTCTACAAATTAGAGATCTTTTTGTGGGGGTGTTCAGACCTCGCACATTCAAGGTACCCACCCCTAGGGCCGGCAGACCATCAGCCATAGTCTGTGCAACTCTCCCGTCCGGTCACCCACATCCTGTCAAATCCCCTGTCTCGCTTCTTTAGACTTGCATCTTGATGAATTGGATATCCCCTCCCGCCCTCCAGAAGGGCCCTAAAACTGACCCCTAACTTCCCCCCCACCCCGTTCCCTGAAAAAACAACCCTGCCAATTTGAGAATACCCCCCCTACCCCCTACCCGGCGTCCAGCCAGTTAGTTCCGCCATTGCTGGCTTTTGGCCGGACCACTAGCCTGTCCCCCTTGGCCAGGCATGCGGTACAATGCTCGTCTCCTTGAGCCCCCGCTTTCCCCCCCAGGCTTTGTCCCGTCAGTTGCTCACACTATACTTGCTGTTCAGAGTGAGACTGTCTTCGCTGGGATATCACGAACTTCCAATCCTGCACCGCAGCTAGTCGGGATTCCCACGCCGTCAGCCCTCCGAGTCCCTATGTTCTCTTTCCTGTGCGGGCGGTGGAGTATTCAGTTTTTTGTATTTCCGTGAAGCGGTTCTCCGTCTCCTGGTGCCCGACTGGCCTGGGCCGCCCCTGTCTATTGCTTCTGGGCCGATTGGGGCTCTTCGGGGGTTGGAGTCCACAACGTAATCCTGCATGGCCCCTCTTATATCCTCCTCAGTATTCAGCATTGTCCGTTGGCCCATATATTCGAAAGACAGGGAGAAAGGATACCCCACCTGTAGCGCACCCCCTTCTCCTTGAGTAGCTGCGTTAGGGGGCGGCACATTCTGCGCTTTGCCACGGTGTAGGCGGAGAGGTCCTGGAAAATGGAGACCTGAGCGTTGTTGTAAGTTATTACACCCGCCTTCCTCGCTTCATCCAAGACCTTGGTCTTCTCCGTATAGTAGTGGAACCGGGCAAGGACAGACCGGGGGCTCCCTGCCTTACCTCCTGCTCTATGCACCCGGTCGAACGTTGGTTCTGTGGTCATCTCCTCCGCAAACAGCAGTGTAATAATGTCTCTCACAACTCGGGTTAAGTCCCTCTCTGTTTCCCCCTCCGTCTCCGGAATCCCGAAAAATCTTAGATTGTTCCTCCTTTCCCTGTTTTCATAGTCATCCATCTGCCTGGCTCTCTCCTCGTCTCTTTTTTCCAGGGCCGCGAGCCTCATGTCTGTGTGAACTTCGTAGGCTACTGACGCGGACTGGTTGGTTTCCACTTGCAGGAGCCTATCCTCCACTTTGTCCACCCTCTGATCCATTTTTTCGAACTTCTGGGCAATGTCTGAGCGCATTTCCCTAATTTCCTGTAGAATGGATGCAAAGCCCTTTTCCATTGCTATTGTGGATTCCGTTGTGGTACCCGAATGAGCCATGCCACCGGAGCCAGTGGAGCTGTTATTGGGACTTTCTGTATCTCTGTATCGGAATGCCTGTAGGGTCTCCTGCCAGCTCATACACCCCTCTGCCGTGCCCCCTGCGGGGTTCGCCGCTGGTCAGGATCTTTAGGGGGTTTCCTCGGGATGGTCCTCAGGCGGGCACACGCCCCTCCCGCTCTGGGCAGGGGCCTTGCACCTGGGACTCTCCTCGTCCAATGTAGCCTTGTAGGGCGGGGGGGCCACCGGCTCCGTTCCCACACCTCTGTCCGTTTTCACTGTTCTCCGCCGGAATGGGCGACAGGTGGGCACATGCCCCGGGGGTGGGCCCCCACCTGTTTGGGCCAAGGTGGGTGATCGTCCTCTCCTTTTCCAGGGCCCCTGGGCACACGGGGTTCTCCGGTGGGGGGGGCACAGTCCTGCCTCCTCAGCGTGTTGACTTAAGGTTCATGCGCTCTGATCGGGGCCTCGCTGGGCCTATACTGCTGGGGAAGGGTCTACTGTAGGGGGGTGGGTGGGTGGGTGAGCTGTGGTCGCGGCTGGCTGGCGGGTGCTGCGTGTTCCACCACAGGGGTTGTTTCCCCAAAGTATGCCTCCTCTTTCCCTGTGTGTGGCCCCGGGGGCCGTCGGGGCCCGATGCCACCGTTTCCAGGTCCCGGATGCCAGATCTGGGGGCTGCCTGCCCGTGCCTCCCACTAGGTCCGCCCCGCTGGGAGAGTGTTCCGTCCCCGAAGGCGAGGAGGAGGTGAAGCGGCCCAGTGTGCCTCACCTCTGTGGGCCGCTTCCACTTGCCATCCGCCAAAGTCCGTTGGGGGTGGGCCTCCTTCTCACTGTGGCCGCGTCTGCCTCCTGTGGCCTGCTGCGGGCTGCTCCTTTTCCCGGGCTCTGCAGCCCGACGGGAGGACAGGTTCTCCGGCGGGGTTTCCCAGGACCCGGATGCCGGATTTGGGGGCTGCCCGCCCGTGCCTCCCGCTAGGCCGGCTACGCTGGGAGCGTGTTCCGTCCCCGAGGGCGTCGAGGGGGTGATGCGGGCCCAGATCCTCGTTCGGGGGCCCTAATCTGGTGTGCGACTGCCGGGGAGGGCAGATACTGGCGGGGGAGTGCCTCACCTCTGCGGGCCGCTTCCACTTGCTTTCTGCCAAAATCTGTTGGGGGTGGGCCCGGCCGGTGGACCTCCTTATCGTTGCGGCCCCATCCACCTCCTGTGGACTGCTGCGGGCTGGATCCACACGCTGGCCTTCCTGCCTCGGCGCGCCTCTCCTTTTCCCGAGCTCCGCAGCCCGATGGGAGGGCAGGCTCTCTGGCGGGCCGTTCCTGTTCCCTGGACGCTCGGGCGCGCTCTCCCTCTCAGTCACTGCTCCGTCATGGCCCGTTCTCCTGTCTCCCGGGGGCCTCGAGCTTCGCTCTTTCGAGCAGGGGTGCCTCGGGGGGGTCACCACTATAAAGCTGCCCAGCGGTTCCGCTTGGGAGGTCTGGGGGGGGCTCATTCCCCTTGAAAGGCCCAGTCTCGGCGGGAGCTCGGCACCTAGGCTGCCATCACCTATGCGCCCCCTGGTGGCCTCGGTCTCACTATTCTAATGGGCCGAAGTGTCTTTGCCGACCTTCTAGGACGACCAGATGCAGAGGGGTCCCACGGGATGACAGCGGGCTCAGGGTGCCAAACCTTCCAGCGGTTCACCACCAGTTCCTCGACTCGGCTTCTCAGTTTCAGGATACTTTGATCCTATCCTACGTTCAGTGAGAATTCCAGAGATCGACATGGTATGGGTGTCTTCAGTCTTCTCTTATCCAAAGTTCGCTTTGCACCAAAACGGAGAGGTCCCAATGGGAGATCTGCTCACAAACACACACTCCATAGGTGGACCAATCATGGACCATGGTGGTCGCAGGAATTCACAGCACTCCAGACTCTCTGGCACCCAGGATGTGTACTGGGGACAGCCACCCCTGCCCACATCCTGGAGGCACACACACAAGACATGCAGAAGCCCGCAAAAGCTTGGCATTTCACAGGAAATTGCATGACCAAATAAGGACAGATCCGGATCGGTTCGAACTGGGGAAGGCAAAGGGGCAAGATGGCCAAAGGACAGGACAAAGAACCTTGTGGCATGGCCATATTGGAGCCAGGCCACCTATTCGTGCCAAACGTGGTTAACGTGGTTTAAATGGCAGGAAAGGGTTAAACTTGTATGAAAACCAGCCCTGTCCATGGCATATCTGCACATCTCCCAAAATGTCCTACGAGAGTATGTAGGGTTTTAGGAAATTATTATGAGCCCCAAGTGCACTGTACTGTAAGGTACATTGTGCACTACTTGTTACATGTTGCAGAAAAGTTGCAACATTGGAAAAGTACTAAGGGAAACAAAGTCTCCCAGCACTGACTGTCTTAAGGGCATGTCAGTTTCCCCATAAAAAGTGAGGGAAAGCCTAGAGGTGTGCAGCAGAAGGCTATGCTCCCCTGGCAAAGTCAGACTAAGGTGTTTAAACAGCATCAAAAAGTTTGGGGGTGTACAACTGGACTGAAAATTACATATAAAATGAAATATTTCCTAACAGCCGCCACGATCCCGGAGGTGGACATCAGGGAAATACTGTTCAACCTCAAGGTGGGCGTTGGGGGGCTTGATTCCAAGCTCGACTCACTCTCCTCCAAAGTTGACCTGCTTCAACATTGGGGTGGGAGGGGAGTGGGAAACCAGTCGGTGGGGGGAAGGGGTTTGGGTTTGTTCAGGTTGTTGGGAGTCCGATTCTCGCCAGAGAGTCCCACCTCTATATCCTACGGGACAGTCAGACCTTGTTCAAAATAAGGGAGAAGTGGACAGGGGGTGGCACCCTCCCAATACTTAGACACCCTAGAGATCACTGGGATTTCGGGTAGCAACATGGAATATTAAGGGGGGGCAGTCCCACCAAGATCCGGAAGGTCGCGCAGTACCTCATACGGCACCGGATTGATGTGACCTTTATCCAAGAAACCCACCTTACTGCCTCCTCTGAGAGCAAGTGGGTTGCCAACTTGGGATGTCACAGATACTTCTTCTCCTACTCCTCTTATGCAAGAGGGGTCGCCATCCTGATCGGCAGGAGAGTCAAGTTTCGCCTTGTCTCAATATCGAGTGATAACAAAGGGCGGGCCCTTCTAGTGTGTGGGGTCCTTGAGGGTGCGCCAGTGGCCCTGGTGAACTCCTATGATCCCAGCGTCGACAGTTCGAATTCATTTCACTGGGTCATGGTACACTTAGCTGGATGTCAGTATGCCACTATAGTATGATGGGGGCTCTGAACACTGTGCTCGAACCCCCTACAGGATAAGACTGGGGTGGGACAGGGTAGCATGCCTAATGCAAGTTTACAAGTACAAGAAATTTGCAAGACATACGATCTTAACGACGCTTGGAGACATCAGCATCGAAGAGATTGGAACTACAATTACCACTCCTGGGTCCAAGGTTCCAGCTCCAGGCTCGATTATCTGTTGGTGTCCTGAGAGGGGGGGGTTCCAATGGGGCGCCTACCACATACTCCCGCGCACCCTTTCCAATCATGCTCCGGTATTCTTGGAATGTGGGCTGGGCAGACCGGGGTTGGGGTGGTACTCCTGGCGATTTAAGCCTGGTGCCTTGTGAGACGCGGTGTTCCATCAGGAACTACAGGAGGACACTCAATCCTTCCTCCAGGATAACGAGGGTTCTGTCTCTTTGAGTGGGGTGCTCTGGGAAAGCCTAAAGTGCTTCATCAGAGGGATATGTATGTCCAAAGAGAACGGGATTCTCCGGGGCATCAGAAGGGAACTCATGAGGGTGGAATCTAGGATCAAGGAGCTCGAAACAGACTACACAGAGACCTCAAACTCTGTCACCCTCGCCCAGCTGCGAGAGATGCTTGATAGGTTAAGGGCCATCGTTGACCGAGAGGTCCGGTTTCTGGCTCGCGGCCACCAAATAAAACAATATGATGAGAGGTAGAAGCTGGGGGTGCTGTTGGCACGATTGATAGTCGCCGATAGACGACCACCGCACGTGGAATGTGTGAAGGAACCTCGGGGTAAGCCAGTGGGATCCGAGGAGGGTATCGCAGCGGTGTTACAGTCCATCTATAGGGAATTATATAGGTCCAGGAATTTGCATGATTTGGGGGCACTGGGGCGCTACTTAAAAGAGGTGGAGCTATATTGGGTGGAGGCACACCTTCGTGAACCTCTTGAGCAACTAATATCTCTGGAAGAAATCCAAAGGGTAATTAAGGCTCTGCTGGGGTCAAAGTCACCGGGGCCCGACAGCCTAACCATTGAGTTCTACAAGGCTTATGTCCCTGTTCTGGCTCCGATCCTCCTCCAAGTATATGAGGAATCGTTTACGACGGGATCGCTCCCCCCACATAAACTGGGGAAACCTCCCAAAGATTGTGCCTCATAGAGGCCAATTTCCCTGATTAATGTTGACAATAAAATATTTGCCAAAATCCTTGCAAACCGGTTGCTCCCACTCATGCCTGGATTGGTGCTGACGGATCAGCCAGGATGCATCCCCGGGAGGAATACAACATTTGAGCTTTGTCACCTCTTCGAGGTCAGGGAGGCGCTCAACGGCACGTCCCAGGCAATCGCCTTGTTTTTAGATGTCGAAAAGGCCTTTGACTCTGTCGAATCGTCTTTCATGTTCGCGGTACTCGGGTAATTGGGACTTGGTCCCCACTTTATCAAACTGGTTTCTCTATTATATAATAACTCATTAGCGAAAATAGTAGTGGGGCGACCGAGGTCGGCTAGCTTCAAGATGGGAAGGGGGACCCGACAAGGATACCCTTTCTCCCCGCTCCTGTTCTCCTTGGCGATGGAACCTTTGATGGCGATCCTCAGAGGGTGACACATCCAGAGGGGGCTCAGTTTTGGCCCGCACAAGATAATCATATCTTTGTTCGCGGATGATGTGGCCCTCTATATTAGCAACCCGAAGGACAATCTATGCCCAGTGATGAGGGAGGTGCTATGCTTCGGGGAATTTTCTGGTCTGAGAATTAACTATAGTAAGTCAGTGGTATTTCCCCTTACGGCAGGAACCATGTTTAGAGACGAGTTCGGCCTTAGGTCGGAGACCATGGAAGTACTTGTGGGTGCTGGTGTCTCGCAGCCGGGAGGATCTGTTCCGTGATAACTATGGGAGGGCGACCGAGAAACTTCAGAATATGGTGGGTAGATGATGAGCTCTTTCACTGACGCTAATTGGGAGAATTTCAATTGTGAAAATTATCATACTCCCCAGATTTTTGATATCTCTTTCTCAACGTACCCCTACTGTTGTCGGGGCAGCTTCTTTCAGCGATTGCGCGGCCTTATCCTCGATCTGGTGTGGGCTGGAAGAACAGCGAGGGGTGCATATATACGACGTTGACACAGCGGGCAGCGAGAGGGGGCGTGTCTCTACCCGATCTTGAGCGCTACTATTGCGCGGCGCAAGCGCACTTCCTTGGGCACTGGTATGCCACGCACTTTGTGAGGCCAAACGTACAGGTGGAGAGGGCACTAGTGGCCCCTCATCTGCTGCAGGCGATCATCCTTGGGGAGACTCGGGCAACACCAAACACTCTGAATGTGGTTAAAATTACCTGCGCTGTTTGGAGGCGGATGGCGGGGAAGGTAGGCCTTACCATTCTGTACTCACCTCTTCTTCCAGCACGCCACATCTCTGGTCTGCCTATAAAGAGTGAATGGGTATATCTCCAATGGGCAAATAAACTGGGAATTGAGACCCTCAGGCATCTGTAGACGGGGAGTTCCTTACAGTCCAATAGGCAAGAGAACGGCGGCCAAATCGGCGCTGGATATTTTCATATATTTTCGATTGCAGCACGCACTTAGGGGCCTCCTTACATAATACCCAGAGCAACCCTCGGTGTGGCCACTATTGCAAGGGGTGATTTAATCACAGGGGGAGGTTTGCCTAGTCTCACAGATTTATAAGCTCTTGGTGTCGGAGGTACCATGGGAGGTGAGCGGCCAGAGGAGGCGGTGGGAGACAGCCCCATGGGAACCCATTCATGATGAAGACCGGGTGTACGTACTGAAACAGACTCAGAAAGTTTCTCTGAATTCCAAGTACAAGCAAATACATTTTAATTCCCTACAAGAGGTCTATCACACCCCAGCCAGGCTCCATAAGCACTTCCCCCCTACCCCAGCCGCGTGTGGTATGTGTAATTTCATCCAAGCAGGGTTTCTCCATCTGGCATGGGAGTGCCCACAGATCCACGAGTTCTGGTCTGAGGTGTTAGCTAAAAGTTCTCTGATTATAGGCGAATCACTGGAACCGGATCCTTCCTTGGCCCTGTTGGGATGCCCACGAGGAGGCGCTTGGCAGGATTATTGTTGGTGCTGGCGCGCAGGAAGTGGTCATGGCCTACCTAGGGAGGGGCCACCCGCCAAGAGTGGAAGGCTGGCTACAGGACATTTCTTACTGTCATGATCTCGATACTGCATTTGTACAAACTTTGCCATTTCAATACTTGATTTCAACAGCGGACTGATAATTATATATGCAGTACTGATGATCCTAAGTCTCGGGTTCTACCAATGTCTATTTTATGCCTGGGTGGGTGGTGTGGGGAATCGGACTCCGTGTTTATTTTGTCTGGTTGTTAAAATACAAAATATTAAGTATACAAAAGATAGGAGGGTCTGGAGAGTGCTCCTTCCCTCAAGACAGTACGGATTACTGACTATGTGCCTGGCCTCCGACAGAGGATGGCACTTATGATGACAGAGGCCACTGAGAATTTTAAAGCTGCTAAAGCTCTAGTTAAGCAATGGTACAACCAGAAGGCAAACATGGTGGAGTTTACTCCAGACCAACAAGTTCTCATAATGGTCCCAGTAAGACAGAGGGTCTTACAGGACAAATGGGCAGGACCCTACAATGTTGTGGGAAAACTAGGAGAGGTCAATTATTTGGTAGACTTGGGCAACTCCAAGGAGGCCCCTAGGGTGGTTCATGCCAACCGTCTGAAGGCTTATTTTTCTAGACCAGAGATAGGAGCTTTGCTCTTAGCTTCTGATCAAGAAGAAGAGGAGAGTGCGCCTCTCACAGATCTTCTAAGGGGACACCCTCCAAATGGGTCAGCAGAAGGGGTAAAACTCTCTACTAATCTTACATTGCAGCAAAAGGAGGAGTTCAGAGCTTTGTTGACTCACTTTACTCCTCTCTTCTCACTTACACCAGGCTTCACCCATTGGGGCAAGCATGACGTTGACACTGGTGATAGTGTACCTGTTAAAATCAGGGGCTACAGGATGTCAGATAATGTGAGAAATCACATAAAAGAAGGGGTCAATAAGATGCTTAACCTGGGTGTGATTGAACCATCCACAAGTGCATGGACTAGCTCAGTAGTGTTGGTACCAAAGACACGAACTAAGGAACTTAGATTCTGTGTGGACTATAGGGCATTAAATGCAGTCACTAAGACTAATGCCCATACCTTGCCAAGGACAGATGAACTAATGGGTAAGCTAGGATCAGCAAAAATCCTCAGTACTTTTGACCTGAAGAGTGGTTATTGGCAGATTGCCATGACCGACTAGTCCACAGAGAAGACGGCATTCTCAACTCCAGAAGGCTTGTACCAGTTTAAGGTCATGCTCTTTGGCTTATAGAATGCACCTGCCACATTCCGGAGAATGGTTAACCATGTTCTGAATGAGTTAGAGAACTTCTGCATGGCATACTTGGATGGCATCTTGACCACCTGGGACATGTGTTGCAGGACTTTCAACAGGCTACTCCGACCATCAAAGCAAGTAAATGCCAAGTTGGTCAGAGTAAAGTGGTCTACCTTGGTCATGAGGTAGGAGAACGGGAGATCAAGCTCTTACCCAGCAAAGTGCAGGATGTATAAGACTAGGCCACTCCAACTACTCAGACTCAAGTAAGAGCCTTCTTAGGACTTAATGGTTATTACAGGAACTTCAATGAGAACTATAGGACCATAGCTTCTTCTCATAATACCATGTACTCTTCCAAGTACCTTAAAAAAGTCAAGTGGAATGAGGACTGTGACAAAGCCTTCCAGGGGATGAAAGATGCCCTCTGTAAAGCTCCATTGCTAAGAGCTTCAGAGTACACTCAGGCCTTCCTAGTCCAAACTGATGCTTTCGACACAGGGATAGGAGCAGTCTTGAGCCAATTTGATCTCAAAGGTAGGGAGCACCACATCTGCTTTATTAGTAGAACATTTAAAGATAGGGAAACAAGGTGGGCAACCATTGAACGTGAATGTTTTTCAATTGTGTGGGCCCTGAAGAAATTCAGACCATACCTCTATGGAACTACTTTCAGATTCAAACTGACCACCAACCCTTAAGGTGGCTGATGCATATGAAAGGAGAAAACCCAAAACTGCTCAGGTGGGCCATACGCCTACAAAGCTTCAACTTCACTATTGAGCACAGGTCAGGTACCCAACATAAGAATGCTGATGGTCTCACCAGAAAGTATGACCAACTGTAACGCTCACCTGGTATCCACAGGGACGTCACTCAGCCTGTTCTGACCTCTTACGACCTCGAACCCTTCCCTGGAGTCTACTCGACTGGAGACTGGGCCTGAAACACAGGATTGGTAGAGTTTAACTTCCTATTGTCTCTGTGTGCTTGAACCCCTTCTTCCCCAGGTCCAACCCTTCCCTTTGATCCACAGCTCATGATTGATGCAGGCTCGTTGCTGCCTTGTTACTTCACTGGCAAGAGTCCGACAGGTAAGTATAATGAGTCGTTTGAACAGTTCTTAAACTTCGTTCCTTTCCTTCCTTAGATGATGGCCGGTGTCCGGGGATGGCGAGGTGCTGCTGAGATGAGTAGCGCTGAAGGTGAGTGAGAGCGCGATGCAACCCTTTCGTATTTGTATTGAACTGAGTTCTTTTCTGTGTCTTTTAGGTGCCACAACGTTTTCAGCATGGATGCCGGTTATGAAGAAGAAATGCGGTGAGTAAGCGCGGTATGCGGCGCCTCTAGATGTTTCCACGCTAACCTGGAGTGTCTTTTCCCTCTTGCAGATGGATGAGAAGTTCCGGAGACAGATCCCCAGAGCGGCTGGGATTCAGGTAAGCGTTTGAAGCTTGTATAGTCTTTAAAAATAAGCAAAGATTTGTTGAATGCTTACTAATGCCTTTTTTCCGTTCTTTTCCCTTTTCCTTAGGAAGCGGCGTGCCAGGATGGGAATGACACCGCCGAAGATGCCCGCAAAACAGAAGAAGCAATGAATGATGGGCAGAAGCGCCGCAAGGTAAGGCTGTTCCTAACGGTGTTCTTGTTCTTGCAGGAGCTGAGTGAAGAAGAAAGATACAGGCCTACTGGAGACCGATCCGAACACGGTGAGTGTCACGCTGCAGGTGCAGAAAAAACAAAGCATGTTTCTCAGCCTGGGCGTGGCTTAAATAGTCTCTGGGTATCACAGGTCTCTCTGGGCTGAACCACACCCAAAAGACTAGACTGCACATGCAGTTCTGGGAACCAAAATATGTGGGGGCATCCATCTTATCCCCATCAATGCACTACAAGTCCAATCCCCAATGTTATCCTATGGGAGTGAGTGAGTCTGGTGCCACAAGCGCCAAGTCTGACTCCAAGTGGGTCTTTGGAGGGATGGAGGGGCCCTTGAGGGCCATGTAGGTGATCGTGGCCTGGCTCCAGCCTGACATCTTGGAGGGCTGGGGACATGAAGGGCAGGAATCATGACACCGACTGGATCAAGAGAGCTATCCAGGAGTGGATTAGATCCTCCTGTCCGTAGTCTGCGGGGGATTAGCCTTAGGGAGATTTATCATTATTGTGTTCATCCTCTCTCCTAGTGAGACCCCCAGCACTTTTTGCTGGACTTCTGGACCTTTATCGTTTAATCCTGAATGAGTGGAGCTTTTTTACCACTCAGTCATTCTTGTGGGCTATGTCTTTTGGAACTCTATTCTTTGTAATCTACCTGTACTATGGGGTCTGTCTGCTCCATATCTTTTAAAGGCATCTGTGTTTTACTACTGCAGGACACAGCTCCTTATGGACAGTGCTGCTGGGTACCCCTAGGGTCCTCCTTTAAGATTATTTTCTATAGCCTCAAGTAACTACAGTTCTTAAGGATAGAGTATTACTGATTTAAAATCTGCCAAATGCAAATATAAAAATTGGCTACGTGGTCGGAAGGCTATCTTATATAAAGAAGACAGCGAAGCTATGGCTTACACAATGCGCAATAAAAATTCCTCAGGAATGTGGTATCTTTTAAATAATCACACGTGCCATTAGCAAGGAGACGCCCAAATTAATGGTGTTTCTGAACTAGTTTGGATTGCCCATTTTTCAGCCCTATATGCCGCTCCACATTATGCTGTTCTTCCCTATGAGCCGGTCTCGACATCTGCTTGGCAGCTAGCGTCTTCCCATGACACAGTTTACGCCCTCATACAGAAGATCAGCTCCTCTAGAGCATAGGGACCTGATGGGCTTTCCAATCAGATGTTCAAAGCAAGCCCCCATGAATGGGCACACATACTTGCAACCATTTTCAAAGACATATTGAATACGAGATTCATACCGCTATCTTGGAAGACTTCCATTATCATTCCCATCTTTAAAAAGGGTAACTGGTGCGTCCCCTCGAACTATCGCCCAATATCGCTTTTGGACGCATCTGGTAAGATATTCACCAGATTGGTACTGAAAGAGTTTAATGCTTGGACAGGGAACTGTAATTTGCACGATCCCAACCAGACTGGGTTTATGGCGGGAATGGGAACCAACATCAATTTATTGGCCCTTAAAGCCATTAAAGCCCAATGTCACGCACAAAAGCAACAAGCGTTTTTTGCGTTTATTGATCTCAACGCTGCCTTCGACTCAGTCAGTCGTCTCATACTAATGAACAAACTACGAAGAGATCAATGTCCCTCCACTCTATATGACATTATTCATTCTTTACACTATGACAGATCCATCCAGATCCGAATCACCATGGATGGATTACTCTCAAAGAAAATCATTACATATAGAGGATTGAAGCAGGGGTGCTCATTGGCCTCTGCTATTTTCAATTATTTCATACATGACGTTAGAGTCCCATTGTCAAATATCATATCAGACTCACCTAAACTCAATAATCATCAGATACAATCACTCATGTACGCGGATGATCTGGTCTTAATCTCCAGAAACCAGGTTGGGCTCCAGCGATTATTAGATGCCTTTCAACAGTACATACAGTTAAATGAATTAACAATTAACATAACCAAAATGCACATTTTTCAATATTCGCCTAGGCGAAATGGTCCTCTGGCTTACGTCTGGACCATTAATCACTCCCCAGTTATGGTTGTACAACATTACTGTTATTTGGGAATGCACTTTGAAGGTAAAAGAAGGGCACATGGCCATTTAGAACGGATGGAGACTAAACTATCCTCAGCCATATTTTAAGCCTGCATTATTATGCATAAATACGGCAAATTTTCAATCTTGCCCGTGCGGCATTTTTGGAATAAGAAAATTGTACATGCCTTGATATATGGCCTAGAAACCATAAACCATACCTAGTGATTCCCCCCTTCAAATTTATTCAGTGGGAAGCAAAATTTTGGCAGACCGTTTTATATTTGCCTCAATGTACACCGGTGGCTTGGATAAAATATGAGCTCGGGCTACTTTTGCTCCAAGCACATTACTGCTGGCGACTCTGCTCTTTATTCAAGAAATGTCTTATTTCAACAAAGCTAAATGTGTTGCTGAAAATAGTATCACAGTACATGTTTTCGGCTAATCATATATTTGTAAACAACTGGCTTGAACAAGTATACCAAATCCTAGCTGAGATCTCACTTGAACTTTTGCTTGGCAATCCGGACAAAGCAAAACTAAAGATCTATCAGACTGATTGGATAACAACTAGTGATTTATGTCTCACTTATCGTGACAGTGATGCATTGCGATTTCCCCCAAAGAAAGTTGGCATTTTGCCGCCCTATTTGATACCCTGTCCTTCACACAAGTTTCGGAATGGAATACTCTGTCCTCGTTTCAACTTATGGGTCACCAATGACATAAAGGGAAAGCGTAGGCTTGTGAGTATTTATAAGAACATCTGTCGCTTCTCCGCAGACAGACACACACCTGAAACTTTAGCATATTTGATCACAGAGAGTGACATCCTTCGACCCAAAAGAGAAATGTTTTTCACAAGACATTGAAAACCCCTGGGGAGCTTATCACAACATGAATGTTGGTCATTACTATACAGTTTAAATCTGGAAGAGGGAGCAGTGGATTTACAATTAATTCTTTAGTTATCAGTAAGCACCACTGTGTCTGAATTGTTAATAGTTGGGAACATCAACTAAGTGTGTCTTATATATCAGCTGTTCAAGGTTGGTTTGAAACAGCAATGCCATTAATGAAGTTAGGTCTGTATTGATTAGTTGATTAACTGATGGAGATTTGAGAAATGTATCCTAGACTGTATTGCCATATTCCTGCTGATGTCTAGGCCGGTTTAATTGTTTCTTTACAGTAAGTTTTTTTTTTTAAAGATACCAAATTGCATGGTTGGTCAGCTTAGAAGCACTTCTTATTTTTTTAGACTGTAACTAAATTACTTTGAGTGTGATATGTACATTTTCTCCTTTTGATCTCTTTGAATTACCCACGAATGTTAGTCTTAACTTTGTTTGTGTATGTTTCAAGTTTTTGGTTCGTTTTTTATTTTTTTTATTTTTACATTGAATCTTTCATGATCAAGGTTGAATTGTTTTAATGTATTTCTGTTTCAACATATGTATATTTGAAAGGTTGATTTATTTCAGCCGATACAAATAAAAAATGTTTAAAAAAATACTTATTATCTCCCAAAATTCTATAGTCCGAGAGATTGGCACACACCAACTTCAGTGAAGTGCCAAAGGGATACCTTATCTCTGTTCCTGTGACTTTTATCAGTCACATAGACAATCACCTAGTTATGGCTGGTGGCAGTGGATGTGTTCTACCAACTATTGTGTATTTTCTATACCGCAGGCTATGTTCATAGCCTCGGTAGTGCACAATAGGGGCACCCAAGTACCAACTTGGGGCCTCCGTTCTTTTTTTGCCATTACTAGCATGGTTGTTCTTTGTTAGCCCTTCTTCTACCATTCTGGGAGGAGGAGGTCTGTGTGTGTGTTTTGCCTTTGGGGGAACCAGTAGGTATCCATGCCTAGGCTACAGAGTGTCTGGGCAGGCAGGAGGTGGGGGAGGAGTCTTCCACCCCCACTGTCCTTTGTCTGCCAGAGTGCCTGAATAGGATCAGCACCCACAGGGGGTCTGGCTGTCCTGGTTGGACAGCCAAATGCCCCTTTCTGTAAAATGCTGAGAGAGATTGCAGAGCCGTGTGTGATGGAACTGTACAAAAGGTGAGGCTTCTGGAGCATAAAGCAAGTCGACCACAGTAAACAGAAGTAACCGAAAAAGATGACCGGAGACGCCTGCAGACCCTTTGCAAGACCGTAAAGCGACCACTGCTATCCTGACCCCACTTTCTATTTGACAGAGCAGCTCCGAAGAGGACTCCTCATTCCCTTTGGCTGGTGGGAGCAACCAGTACCAAGACAAACTTTGAAACGAGCCATCTCCCGAGGTCCTGGGAGCTTCCAAAACTGCAGAACCCCAATACCAGGAGACCTGCTGCCCATTTCGAGTGCATCGTCGTGAAAAGGCCGAATAGGTCCAAATCTGTGCTGAGCCCGTAAGGACACTCCAGAAATCCGATACAACTCACCCAGACCCCCTCACCAGAGTGTGGGACTGCAGGAAGCAAAGAAGATTGTCCGGGCGATCCGTGTCCTTTGTTGGTGCTGCTGTAAATGTGCCAAAACCGCAGAGTGAACCAAGAAGTTGCTGAAAGTTGTGCTACAGGGCCTCCCTCGAGAGTGCTGCTGAGAGACACCATCCACTGTCCTGCCTTTTGTCACCAGACCAAGGAATCCAAAGGTCGGGTCCAGAGCTGCCACATCGCGGAGGAGTAAACACAAATACTTTCTTCAAACCAAAGGTACTGTGGGGAAAAGGTATTGCTTACCTGATTCCAAGAAGTCACTCCAGAGCGTTGGAGTGCACATAGAGGTGTCCAGGGCAACCCACTCTTACCTCTGGCCCAAGCTGCTGCTTTGAAACAGTATTTTCTTATTGTATAAGCGTATAACATAAATTGTGTCCCCTTCTTGAGTCCGTTTTAGGTCTCCTTTGTTAGTTGCTAACTTGATGCTTCAATAACTTTAGACACTGGAAGAAATCCACAGGAACTCTTCATTATTTGCTGTTTGTCAAGACTTCAAGCCTTCTCTGAACTGCCTTTAACTAGGGTTGTGTTTTCGGACTTTAAAGACTTGCCAGGCGAAGAAACCATCTCTAGAACCTTGAACTAAGCTCATATTTCACTAACCACTTATTTTCCTCCCTTTAAGTGACTTTCCTATCTGTGTTTGCAGAGTAAATGCATAACCATATAACCTGTTGAAAACCTCATGAGTGTGCAGCTACCAATAATAAGATAACCTTGTCTTTTCCCTTTCTAACGTTGCTACAAATGTAACTGCGAACAAACACAAAAGTGAAAGTGCCCTTTGAAGTGTATTATCTAGTATTCCTACGTGTTCTAGCGTAAACGTCTGAAGTATTTAAAGTGATTCTGGTGTAAATATAATAAATATATATCTTTTATATAAATATATGTGTAAGTGCTTCTTTGTTGTGCCTGCCTAACTAAGATTCATAGTACTTACCTACAGCTCACATCTTCCTCTTATTATAAGCCTGACTGCTCTGCCACACTACCAAGGTCCTGAGCTAGTACAGACTGATACTAAGAGTTGGGGATCTACAAACCACTGGGATAGCTTACTAAAGTCTTTACTGCCAGTACGACTTTAGGAAAACTCCCCTAACACTAGGCACAAAGCTGGCTCTGCCAATATATGCCAGTACTCCTATGTAAGAAAATACTCCTGTTGGTTTGGCCATTAAATGTGACAACTCACAATAAGAAAAAATGTCCAAACTGGTTTCAATGTAAGCCATTCTAGACCCGTAAGAACACTTCTCATCCTTGCTTCAACACGGATGCTCAGTTAATAAAAAGTCATGCTACAGTAAGAAATCTACAGACTGCTACACAAAAACGTCAGTCTAGCGAGGTAATACTACTTATCATGCTTGCTGTATCAAAGATGCAGAGTAATAAATGTAATGCCACAAAAAGCAAATGCTAGACTGGCTGTACCAAAAAGCCAGTCCAGCCAGGTAATGACACATATGAACTTGGCTTTGCCCGAAAATACCAATAAAACATGCAAAGTCAATAAAGGATGTGTCAAAAATGCTCTAGTGACCCCTAGTCTCCCAGGGCCTTACACACAAACACACACACATACACATACACACACATAGTGGGGCAAACCTGTGGCGTAGATACTGGCCTAGCTTGTGTGCATTCATGTTGGGGTCACATAGCTGAATGGTGGAAAAGGAATTTCTTGCATATGGTCCTGGCTACATAAGAGCATGTTGGGGATGAGTGAGAGGGATATAAAGAGAGTTCCTGTGTGGGCTTGCCACCAGTGTGAATTTGATACAAATCACATTAAAGCAAAATCTATTTTGATAAAATACATCAGTTTATTAAAAAGTATATATAAACTAAAATATTACCTTTTGTACTTAACGTGTACAGATTAATATATCGTGCATGTGGAACAAGGACTACAACCTCCATACTCCATTGCTACTTGGTAACCACATGACATGCACCAGACAATCAAAACATTATACAGTGATCTAGTTTTAAAACATTTCAGATTACTTTTACAGCTATATCAGAAAATTAAAGCATTGGTTATTCAACGTATTTTATGTATCAGAGGTAATCCAGTTTAGATGTCCGTACTGATGCTGGAATTGTGACACTGCAAGGATACATCTTCTCATTGGATAGCCTGCCAGCATGCTTTCTCCTCAATCTTGGTTTTATCGGTACTTTGTGAAGGACCCCCTTTCTGCAGGTTTTTCCCAAATCTATGGAAAGGTTCAGCTGATTATTGTTGCATCTGAGCTACAAATGGGTTAGTATAGCAAATTAGTAAGTTGGCTGGTTTGAGATATACTAAAACCCTGTCAGTAGTCTGCTGTCCTGCCCACTGCCGACCCTTGACCCAGACAGAATAGGTATTGCATACCCCTACCCACTCAGACCATCATTTTCGGATAGTCCCCAATCCATCGGCGTGATGTTTAACCTCAATTAGTAAGCACTTGGTCCGATTCCAGACAGACTTGCACTATGCCAGTTTTTTACCATGTTCTGCATTAACCTGTAGCACTTCGCCCGTCAGTTGTGTGGGTTACAGTCAGGACAGGGTTTGACATCAAAGTGCCTCTTGATCGTAGCTACCAGGGCAGAGTATGGCTTCTCAAGCTAAAGAGAAGATTGAAATGTGTCTTTTGGTGGGACTCAGTCCCACAAATGTCAGTGCAATGCATCATTTTAGGCATTTTTTGCATCCTCTGTGTTCGGGTCGGTCTTTAGGCTGCAGCGTGTCAGTACATATTCTGTTGTTGTGCCTTTTCCTTCTTGTGAAGTTTCTCTATCTAGAATAGTGCCCCCTGCATGATCTGAGCAGAAATAAAACTCATTGGCCAAGCACCAATGGAGCCAGGCTGTTCTCGTCTGCTAAGGCACTTCCAAAGTATTTCTCGCACAAGGACACAGAGGGCAACCTCTTCCCGCCCCTCATAGGTGCTTGCTTGTGTCATGCCATGTGTCACTTTGCCTGCAAAACGACTTGTTTACCGGAAACCATGGCGACTGCTGTGTCGGCTATTACATCGCCGCCATTTGCCAAACTACAATTCCTGGCATCCTCGGAGCAAGTAAGGTCACGTGACTTTCACGTGACACGCTTTTTCATATTCTTGGTATGCGGCGCAATGTATCTATAAGTATGATGGAGGTGTGCGACTCTGGTGCTCCTTAACTGTTGTCTTGTAGCACGTTGAGTCGCACCTGGTATCTTGCTTTGTTATTCTGGTATTCTGAACCCAGACCGCATTCCTGATTACGCTCACGGATCACCCTTACCTGACTCTGATGCCTGGCTCCTTCCCGAATTGCTTTTCTGGTTATCAAACCCCTTGCTTCCCCCCGTCCTTGCTTCTGCTCAGCGCAACTTGGATTGTTTAACCCTTTCTGATTCTGACGTCGCAGGCTGGTATACTCACATTGTTTTTCTGTTTTTTAGTATACAGCCGCCGCGTATTTCTTTCCTGGGAACCATAGTAACTCTTCCTTTTTTCTCTGAGTGACTTCGGGACGCTCTGGTGTTGGTCACTTCTCATCACAACAACAAAGGATTTCTATTGGGACGCTATGCTGCACAGGGGGATTTCTTTTGGGCACATTTAGGTGGATTGCTCTTTCTTGGGATGCTCTGCTGATCTCAGGAGGATTTCATTGGGTACTCTTCTGGTGTGGATTGCACAATTCTATGGACAGTAGTTGCGCCCTTGTTCCGTTCGGGTTAGCTGTACGGGACATTTCTGCTTGGAACATTGGGAGTTGTTCACTGGACACTAGCACCTGTTTCCAGCACTCCAGTAGGTATATTGCTTTATCACCATACACCTCAGGTAAGAGTGGGAGAAAAAGGGCGGTGCGGCAGGGTTGCTTGCTGTTGTGCTATACATATGCAGTGAACCTGTGATCTTTGTTTCCTTTCTTAGCTCTGTTGCTGCTCCTGACTTTTTACTCAAGCCCCTGGCCTGTCAGGTATTTTATAATCCTGCAAGCCGCGCTCTTGGGGAAAAGGTTTACTGTCTACGGTCTACTGTTAAACTGACACGTTATTGCAAGGGTGAACAGTCTGCTAGTGGGGACACTAACAGTCAAACTCCATTGGATCACGACAGATTGCCTTTTACCAGGAGCAAGAGACCCAAGGAAACAGATGTATACTTTGATGAGTATCGCTTCCCTACACAGCTGTTTAATCTTAATTTGGACCTCTCAGCCAATGTAGCACTAGATAACACAATTAGCAAAGCTGGATTTTCGAACCAAGAGGTTGACTCAAACTAAGGGCATGCAATTGCCACCTATCCGGTGACCAACCAGCTAAGGACACTTACATTGGAGTTAACTGTTCATCTAGAATAGATTGTGTCCTGCTTTTTAGCCAAAGATTGGGAGCTGGTTACTGAGTGTGACGTTCTTGAACACTTTGAAAGTGACCAAAGACTGTCAATATAACTTTAAAAAATCCCATCGAACCAAAAAGATAAGAATTAGGCAATGTTGGAGCAGTAGCAATTGATGTTAGGGGTACTGCACGATTATCACCCCACCATTTAAACCAACACTTTATAGGACCATTCTAGAAAGCCTGTTAGTTTTGTGCCTAATTGATCTAGGGGGCATTGTAATCGTTGGTAAATTCAAAAAGATGGTAAACCTTCTTCAGACATTTTTAACAACCCCCATGACAAGCATAAAGAATGTTTCCATCAAAAAGGAAGAATTGTTTGACACAGAATGTAAGTCAGCTAAATCCGAGATTATGGGAAGTCTGAGAGCTGTTCCAAAAGGAGATATATGTCTTGTGTGCGCAAAAAGGTGAGCCTATAAATCGCATAATAAATCAAAGAAGGAGGCGTTTGTTAGGTCAAGATGGGCCACCTTACAACAGGCCACGGATCGGGGAGACATGCAGTGCTTTGGAAGCTGAGTTATGATAATGTTTTAAAGGAGGGAATTGCTTGACCTGTAGCATTACCCGACCGCCTGAAGGACACACTTTAAGCACCTCTATGGTGAAGGCAAAGGTCATCTTGTGTCTGTTGGGTCCTGTTTCACTTCAGACGGGCAGGGGGGGTCAAGTGAATGTTGATGTCCCCAGCTTTGAGATAAACCTGAGTGGCGCAGAGGAAGCTATTTCGTCTCAACATGGGGGGACGGCAGACAGCCCAGACCTCATCCCAAACGATTTGTATAGGGACAAATAGTTGCATGGGCCCCTATCTTATGGCAGTTTAATGTGCTTATCTGTCAAAAAAAATTTCTCCCATCCTGAAGGAAAGCTATAATAGTTCCCATTTACCAAAAAAGGTGGAACGGAAGAACCAGGGAATTACAGGGCCATATAACTATTGGAGAGTGTAGGACAAAATGTTCGCAAAGGTAATTTTGATGCATTTACAGGCTTGGGCAGACATTAACGACATGATCGACCTCCTGCAGGCTGGGTTTCGAAAAGGAAGGCATACAATCGAGAAATCTTTCATATTTCACCCACATTGAGGCGGTCAAGACTATATGCTGCCTTTACAGACCTCAACACATCTTTCGATGGGGTTCCCCTAAAAATGTGGGTGGCAGGTGTTGCTAAGAAGGCAGGTTCCAAAAGACCTACTTGCTATATAACACAGCAGTTGTACTCACACAACACGGCATCAGTGCGTTGGGACCTGGGGGGGTGCTACCACTGAACCTTTTTTGGTAAGCAAAGTGGTGAGGCAAGGCTGTGTCCTTGCCTCCCTCTTTTTCTTTATACACATTGATGAGGTCATTGGAGCCCTTTGCGTGAACTGTTTGGACTATCCAAGATTGGGTGAGGAATCGGTCCACGGTTTATTCTTTGCAGATGATGCAGTGCTATTGTCCATCTCACCAATGGGATTAAGGGTGACTTTGAATATCTTTTTAGACAAATGTAAAGAATTGCATTTTGAAGTCAACACCAGGAATACCAGGGCATTAGGTTTAGACCTAGATTCTCCAAACCTTCCAAACTCACAGTTAATATAAATAATTGTGTTTGGGAACAAATAAAATTCTCTGATTACCTTGGTGTGAGATTCTTTGAGAATGCCCTATTGTCAGCCCAAATTGACAAGGCCTGCCTTAGCCTCAGTAAACATAGTGGGGCAATCTTGATGTTTTTTAACTCCCATGTGAGAGGGGCGGTTTCACCAGCATTAACTCTATACAGGACCCAAGCAGGTGCTGTCTACCTCTATGGTGCAGAAATCTGGGGAAGTGCAAACCCTGTGAAGCTTAGCTCCACTGAAAACCACTTTTTGAAGAAATTGCTTGTCGTTCAATACAGTTTACCCAAACGCATCTATCCATATGGAGCTGGGTCTCCGTCTGATTGCGATAGAGGCCAGCGTTTAACTAGTCCCCTATTGGTTGAGGATTTGGTGTACACTGTCTTTAACCAAATATAGAGCAGCACTCACTCACATAATGGGTCTGGACGGAGGAAAAGTGTTGCCTTGACTGCACCACGTAAAATGTATTTTGTACGAACTGGGCTATGAATCCTTGTGGATTAGCCCACTTACTACTAATAAAACACACCTAGTGAGCGTAAAAAGGTCAGCTGTGAACTCCACTTTGAGGAAATTGAGTGATGCATGTAGCCTACTTTGTACAGGCCCAGAACACCTAGCGTGTAAAGCTGAAATAGGTTTTTAAAAATGCTCGGATGAGGCTAGGCCACCTATAGCACAGGCACCCTTTTTAAAACCGAGACTTCACATTTTATACATTGCTACTTTTACCAATGGCTGAGGAGCGGCCAATGACCTTAGATGCCCGGTTTGTGGACATTTGTCTGAATCTCCAGCTCATTTTCTGTTTTGTGCAATGGCTATAAAGCATTGAAAGCCAAATATTTAAAACCATTGCTTATTTTAAAGAAAGCCCGAAATATTAACGAAGCAATGTTATTGATTAAGCAGTCATTTGACATGAATATGGTGCTTCATGTCATTAAGTATATTAACTGTTTGTGGTTGTGATGACGTATGGCCTTGTCTGCTTAAATGTCTTTTAATTGAAGTTTTACTTTTCATTTAATGAAACCGCTGTAGAATGTAACCTGTTGAGTACAAGTGACTTTTAGATTCATTGCATTGACTTTTATCCCAGTTTCCAAATGTGTAGTACATGTTTGTATTTGATTGCTTTCATGGTATTTTTCCCGAATAAAGCTTGTTTTGATGATGATGCCGATGAGGTGAATTGTGAGGGTTGGTTAAGGGCTCAAAGCGTCTTCAAAATTGCTGCTTTTTACTGCTCGTGCTTTAACAAAATAAGTTTAAAAACACACGCAATATTCCTGGAATAGTAACTTTTTACTAGTCTAATTCACACCATGTCACCCATTTGTAGTCTAGATGTGATGTGCTGCACACACTAGAAAGGACCTTTAAACGTTCCTGGCTAGATCTCATCTCTCTCCCTCCAATCTTGGCCTGGTCGTGGTGACGGTTTTCCTTGACAGGCACTTGGTGTGCCAGGAGGTTGGCTTTATGATAGTTTATTCCCATCAGAGTGAAGCGAACAGCACGCTTGGATTGAGGAGTGGTTTTGAAAGGCCAGCACAATGGCCTTTGTAAATTAGAAGAATCTTCATAAATGTGATCACTCAGGACACAATTGGGACAGGAGCAGCTGATTTTCACTCTGTCTTTTAGTGTGACACAATCCCATACCACAATTTACAGCATTGTAGTCTTCTTCCTATTTAGTCCCTCAGATGTTCTTGTTCCATCTGGTCTTCTCTTTCCTAGTAAGCCCAGGTATACTCTTGCTCTTCCTTCACTACCTCTCAAACATGACTTCCCAGGTACCATCCTTTTAAAGACATCTCCTCCCCCAGATTCAATAAGGCTTATGTCAATCCTGTCTCTCTGCGTAGTCTGGAAGAACAAGTTACTTACCCGTGGTAACATTCTTTCAACTGGATGTTCCTCCCACGTATTTCTCATCTTTGATATATCCAAGACTGCTTGCAGCTTGCTTCGAACATTCTTTTTTCATAGGGTCAAGCATCATCGAATCATGGCTCTCGGTGGCCCCCGTAGCATCCTTGGCCGTGACGTCGACGTTGGTATATGAAGCATGCGCAGTGTCTGTTCCCTCAGTTCTAGTTTTTTCCCCCTTGTTCTGCATGACTTGCCACTGATGGAGACCAATCTGACGTTGCGAGAAAGGAAGATGTAATAACATAGAAATTCTTGGCAAGCCAGAGGTGAAGGATGGGAGGGCGATGAGGAATACATGGGAGGAACATCCTGTCGTAGAACGTTACTACGGGTAAGTAACTTTTTTTAAAAAACAATTTGTATTGATTTTATTTCAACAACCAACACAAACCAAACTTACAGTGCATATAATAATATTGAATATACATCGCTTTATCCAAGTCCACTGTTTCACCCATTCCCGCCCCTCCTTCCGACCCTACTCTCCCTCATGTTCCGTTTCTCCGTCTTGCAGTAGGGATTCCTTTTCAATGGTTTCTGTTGGATCCCAGTCACTTGACCCATCATGTGTGGGCCCAAATTATTCATCTATTACTTGTCTCCAAGCTATCAAAGTTCCAGCCTCTTCCTCCCCCCCAACATTACTTGCTTCCTGCCATACTGCAGTTTCTGCCTCTGCCCATTTCTGTAGATCTTTTCACCATACTTCTATTCTTGGTCTATAACATGCCTTCCACCCCATAGCGATTCTTCTCTTTGCTAGTACATACGCCAGGTCTTTCAATTTACTCACATGCTTTAGTTTAAGTGCTCTAGGAAACCCTCCTATCAGGCAAGCCCACATTGTCTCCACCTCTATTTTAATCCCTTTTTCTTCCATCCTATGTGCTATTTCTCCCCAATTTCCTTGCTATCGCTTTCCTCTGCGTCTCTGTACAGGAGTCGATAATAATCTACGAATTCCTGATTAACTCACTCTTGGGTGTCTACTATGCACCCATCATCTTTCACTATCGTTCTGATTGTAGGTCTAGGAGTCTCGCTTTTATATAGCCATGCCAGGACTCTCCCTGGTTTGTCCCCCCCTGCATGTATCTCTCTATATACTTTTTGTAGTTAAGATTGCATAACCTTTCCCAGTATCCTGCACATTTCTGTTGCAGCCTAAGTACTGCTTCATTATCTTCCTTGGTATTACCTCCCCTTTTCAATGCTATTTCTAGCTCCGTTTCTGCTTCTTGTAGTTCGACCAAGATCCCTCCTTGTAGTCCCTTGGATTTAGCTATAGCTATTCCCCTCACTACCACTTTAAAGGCTTCCCAGAGTGTGCCCGCTGTTTCAACACTGCCAGTGTTGATCTCGAAATAGCTTATAATTTCCTCTCTCATGTCCTCCCTAAAAATATTGTCTTTCAATGCCTCTGCTCGGAGGCGCCATGTCGGTATCTTTGCTCTCGTGGATCGGTATTGCCATACTAGTATCAGCGGCGAGTGGTCGGAAAGGACCCTCACTTTATATTCTGCCTGCGCTATTTCTGTCATTAGTTCATGTGTGACGAACACATAGTCCAGCCTAGTGTGTAGGTTCTGGGGGGCTGAATAGTGCAAATATTGTCTATCCTGCGGATGGTGTGACCTCCATGCGTCCTCTAACCCAAAATCCGCTAACAATGACTGCAGTGTCCTGGCAGCTGGGGTGGGTCTATCTATTTTGGTATCCGATCTATCTATTTTCGGGTTAAGTACACAATTAAAGTCTCCTCCCCAAATCACTGCCCCCCTAAGCTCACACTGAGTTTGTTATATAGGGTTCTAAAGTATGCCGCCGTGTCCTGATATGGGGCATATGTGTTTATGATACATATTTCCTTGTTTTCCACCAGCCCCTTTATTATGACCATCCTCCCATCTGGCTCCACTGTAGATTGCAATAGCTGGAACGGGACATGCGGTGCCACCCAAGTAATTACCCCCCTGGCATAGGTTGAGTATGCTGCTCCCACAACAGTCCCCCTCCACTTCTTTCGGATCACTTCCAGCTTTTCTTGCGTTAGGTGAGTCTCTTGTAGCAAGGCTATGTCTATTTTCTGCCCACGCAGATACATCATAACCTTATTCCTTTTTAAATAGCTATTGAGCCCGTAACATTCCAAGTAACTACTTTAAGGTCTCCCATAACATATTAGGTTCCCGCTCTTCCCTCTGCAAGTACAATCCATGTCCAAGGTCTTCCTTCCTTTCATGTAGGCTTGTTCCCCAATTTAAACATCCCTTAACTATGAACTGTTCCCCTTCGCTCCACTCCCTCCCACCCAGCTCCCTTCCCAACCCCACCACACTCTCCCACACTTCCCCAACTCCCCCCCTCCCCCATTCCTTCCCCACCCCAACCTACACTGAAACACCCCCCCTTTCCCTCCCAACTGTTGCCCAGCTCCATCCCTGGATCTCAGGCCCCCCCACATCTAGCCCTTTTCTTTGCACTGCCTGTACTTGGGACTCAGTAGGGAGATGTTGCCCTATCGACGCACCTACTACTTCTACTAATGGGGGCAAACTGCATGTATCCTGTGGCTCCGATATATCTATAAGGCGCAGCGCTATGCTTCACATATCCAGAATGTTTGTCACTATATTCCAGTCCACAGTGTTCATTTGGCAAGCATATATGGAGGGAGGCTTCTGCCCTACTACCATTCAACTCTAACTAACCATGCCCCCTTACCCCTATGCAATGTCACTTCCACCTCTTTGGCCCCCATATCGTCGGATCACTTATCCTCTCCGTTTCGGTCCTGGTCCCCCTCCGACTCTGGACATCCATGCGTGTCCAGCCAACATGTCGCTTCCTCTGGGGTCTCAAAGAAGTGGGCTTTGCCCTTATGCAGAACTTTTAATTTCGCCGGGTAGAGTAACATGTATTTCATCCTTGCAGTGCATAACCTCCTCTTGACTGCCACATAGCTGTATCGTTGCCTCTGCACCAGCATAGTGTAATCCGGGTAGGCCGTGATCATTGCTGACGGTCGAGTTACAGTACCACCTTTCCGGAAGAATTCCAGGATCTTTTCACGATCTCTATAGTTCAAAATGTTTGCAATTATAGTTCTGGGCGGCGTCCCTGGTGGTGGTCTTCTCGTCTGGGCCCGATGCGCTCGCTCCACCGCAAATCCTTGGGAGAGTTTACCAGCTCCTACTGCCTGGAGTAACATATTCTCGAGTCTGTGGGGTCCGTGCCTTCTTCTCCTTCCGGCAGGCCGACCACACGTATGTTGCTTCGTCTAGCTTGTCCTTCAGCTTCTTCTGCCTGGTTTTCCAAATTAGCCACTTGTTGTTTCAGTACGTGGACCTCTTTTGCATTCGTGGTGCTTAGTTCCTCATTCTTCTTCACAGCACTTTCCAAGCTACTAGTTCGGTCCGCCAGCGCCCTCACATCTTGCCTCAGTAAGTTTACATCTATCCCCACCGTCTCTATCTTCCTTTCCAGTGCTTCTTTGAGCTCAGCCATTGCCTTGCCCCACAAGGATTTCAGTTCCGTGATAGCCTCCAGTATCAGCTGGTCATCTCTCGGCGGACTCTCAGTCTCTTGCACCTTTGTCCTGGACTGTGCTGGGGGGGTTGTAGGCTGCTGCGCTTTAGTAAATATGTCCAGAGTCGGCTGCTTCACTTTGCCCTGGATTCCCTTTTGGGCCATTTTGCGGGCGCCCTCTTGTACCCTATCAGCTCACTTCTTGTGGCGGTGCGCCGTTTCACCGCTTTGCTATCCTCCCTATGGGCCCTCGGCAATGGTATTCCTTGCTTCGCTTCTTGCTCACAACGTGGGTCCGTCTCTCCCTGTAAGGAGCACTTTGCCTTATGTGCTTAGCGTTTGTGTTGCTCAAACTTCGCTGTTCTATGTTGGGCCTTTCAGTGCAGCCGTGCAGTGGGTCGCCTGCCAGCCAGACCTTCACGTGTGGCTCTTCTCCTCGTGTGGCTATGCGATTCACTGTTTCGCTGTCCACTGCGGACTCCACCTGCCACGTCCAGCTCGTGCCTGTGGTTCCCTGGGGTTTGTCCCCCTGGCCCCTTCACACCTTTGCAGTGTTGCCAACCTTCTGCATGTGCCGTGGTGTGTGCTTGTATTACACGCTTGGTTGGTTCCACTTGTCTTGCGTTATGGGTGTAGCAGGTTGTACAGCTCTCTTGCCTCCACTGTGTTATGTTGCACTTGCAGCTTTCACTGTGCTCTCCATGTGTTGCACCATATGGGTTCAGCTGCTTGGGGCTACCTTTCTTGCCGTGGCTGCTTACTTGTGGGGGCTGCCAGCTTCAGTTGTATCTTCGTGACGTTGTCCGCCACTCCACAGCTCCACACGTGGGGTTGTTTCCCCTCTCCGCTACCTTGCAATGTTATTTCTGGCAGCGACCTTTCCTTTCTTCCTCTTGTATTTTCGTTTATTGTATTTTGCCCCTGTGAGTACCTATATTTTAATACTGTCTTGCGAGGCTCCCAGCTGCCCCATACCATCCGATCTGCACGCCGCTTGTTGCTGGCGTGTAATCCCTTTATAGGAAGGCAGCTAGGTATTGTTTATACATAATATCACGGCCGGACCTCGGGGTTCTGTCTGCCAGCCCACACGCCTAACTGTGATTGATTCACACTGAACATCCGGCTCCCTTGTGGCGGCAGTCCTTGGTATTGGGCACCCGGCAGGCCCACACCTCCAGGGCTGCCCGCTCCTCACTGTAAGGAACGTTCGCCGCTTATGCTGCTTTGTAGATTACCCGGGCAGCGGTCCTCAGTATCGCTCCACTGGGCCTCCGGCTGTTCCTGATTCTCAGAGCTGCATGCTCCATGTTGTGACTGAAGTCCGCAGCCCCCGCTGCCCACCGCCACGCTCCCTGGGGGGGGGTCCCAGCCTTCTTGTGCTGCTAGCGCTGCACCCCCTCACCTTCAGCCCGAGCGGTCCGTAAGCCGCACTTAGGCAGCCAGCTGCTCTTTGTTTCAACAGCGGCTGCAAGCCAGCAGCTCGCCAGCGATGCGCCCGTCGCTTGTTTTCAGGAGCCGCCGAGGATTGGTGCCAGTTTCACTGCGCCGGACCAGGATACAAAGTAGCCTAACTCTTGCTACTGTGTCTTTCGCCTTCTGCCGACCCGCTCATTCTTCTCCTGGGATATTAACACAAGTGCAGTATCTATTAATTCTGCAATCGTCCAACAAATCGCCCGCATTGCTCCGGATCAATGTGTCGGATCACGGAGCTCTCAGGAATTGCAGCCTATTCCATGGCTGCTTAGCCACGCCCCCACTACAGGTAAGTAACTTGTTCTTCAAATTAATTGTGTCCTCCCATGTATTCCTCATCTTTGATACAAAGCAGTTTATCTTAGGAGTTGGGTGCTAAGAATGTTTTATTTGTTGATGTTATGGGGGAAAGCTTTGCCAAATGTGACCTCCTCTCCTGATATAGAGTATATGCAGTAAAACATGCTGAAAGTATGAAGGGATGACCAAGTTGCCGCTCTGCAGATGTCCTGCAATGGCACTCCCCTTTCCAGAGCTGAAGAAGCAGCCCCCGCCCACCCCTATACTGGAATACGCCCTCAAGTTTTCGGGCAAGTCTTTCCCTGCTAGTGAGTAGCATTCCGTTATGCACATAACTATCCATTCAGAAATGGTTTGCTTTGTTACTGCTAAACCTTATCTCTGTCCTCTGTATCCTATGAAAAGCTGGTCATCCTGACGAACATTAGTTGTCCATGGAATGTAGTAGCATCACACCCTTCTAGGGTCCCGTCAATGTAGCCTCTCCTCTTCTTTTGATAGGTGAGGTGGAGGATAAAAAGTCGGTAAAACTATCTGCTGAGTCAGGTGCAATTCCAACACTACTTTTGGAAGGAAGAAAAGATGAACAGACACTTAACACTATCTTGTCCTTGAAAAAGGACACAACAAGTGGTTTTGAAGACGGGGCCTGCCATTCACTTACCCTGATAGCTAACAAGAAAGCAGTTTTAAGTGTTAGCATCCTCAAAGGAAACAAATGTAAAAGCTCGAAGTAGCCGCCAAGAGGTACTTTAACACTAAGTTAAAGTCCCATGTTGGTACAATAAAAGGAATTGGTGGAAACAAATGTGTTAGTCCTTTTAAGAACTGTATGACCATTGCCACTGTAGAGTATAATCCCTCCTCAGTAGATCTCTTGAAAACTGAAAGTGCCCTAAGTAGCCTTTGACTGTGGCCACTTTTTTTTCATTAAAAATAAAGTTTTATTGCATTTAGGTTATAACACCACAGAAGAACAAGTTACTCACCGATGGTAACGTTCTTTCAACTGGATGTTCCTCCCACATATTCCTTAACTTTGATATTCCAATATCCAGCTTGCTGCTTCGGAATTTCTTTTTCAGTAGAATGCGCTGCGCATCAATGCCTGTTGAGTCGATTTCCCTCGGAGGCCTCTGTCTCGATGGCGACGCTGTCACGGGTATAAGCAGTCGCGCGCAGCGTCCGTTGCTCAGTTCCGTTTAGATGTGTTAGACATTATTCAGGATGAGACTGCTACTACCCTTGAGAGAGCGCAGACTGCAATTACAGGGGAAATTTTACTGCGGGGAACGATGGGAGGGGCGATAAGGTATAGGTGGGAGGAACATCGAGTCGAAAGAACGTTACCATGAGTAAGTAACTTGTTCTTCGAATGGATTATGTCCTCTCACGTATTCCTTATCTTTGATAGACTCTCAAAGCAGTAATCTATATTGGTGGAGGGAGTAAAAGCTTAATTCCTTAATTATGCACAGAATGCAATACCGCCTTTCCGAATCTGGTTTCTTGGTTAGTGGAGGAATCCAAGCTATAGAACCTTGTAAAGGTGTGTACAGACGACCATGTGGCAGCTGCACAAATGTCTTTTACTGGAACTCCCCTTTAAAGAGCTGACGAAGCTGCAATACCCCTGATTGAATGAGCCCTCAGATGTTCCGGAGGGTCTTTACCTGCCAATTTGTAACATTCTACAATAGTTAGAATGATCCATCTAGAAATGATTTGCTTGGTGATGGCTAAGCCCAGCTTATGACCTGTGTATCCTACAAACAATTGGTCAGACTGTCTTAATCTTGCTAGTCTGCTAAATATAGAAACTCAAAGCATGCTTTGGGTCAAGTCTGTGCAACCTTTCTTCCTCTTTCCCCGGATGAGGAGGAGAGTAGAAGGAAGGCAAGGTAATTTTTTGGGTGATATGAAATTCCGAAACAACCTTTGGGAGGAAATTAGGCTTCACTTGTAGGACAACTTTATCCTTATGAAAGACCGTGTGGGGAGGTTTGCAGGATAAGGATTGCAACGCATTCACCCTTCGGGCAGAAGTTGTTGCCACCAAAAAGACAGTTTTGAGGGTAAGAAATCTCAACGAGCATGAATGAAGGGGTTCGAAAGGAGTACGCATTAGCAATTTTAAGACTACATTTAGTTCCCAAAGGGGGAACTTGAAAAGGAGTTGGGGGGTAGACATTGGTCAGCCCCTTCACAAATTGAATTACTAAGGGCATCTTAAAATATGAGGGTTCCTCAGCTGTGTGCTTGAAGATGGACAGTGCAGCTAGGTAACCCTTAATTGTACCGACCTGAAGTCCTAGATTTGCTAAGTGCAAAAGGAAAGATAACACCAATGGTGTATTACATGAAAAAGGGTTAACATTCTTATCCCTACACCAACTGCTGAACTTGTTCCAATGGCAGCGGTATATGGATTTGGTTGCTGGTCTTCTGGCCGAAAGCAACACCCCCATTACATCATCCAGTAGGTCCCAATCTTTGTATCTCAGCCTTTCAGAAACCATGCGTGAAGGCTGAGAGTTCTGATATTCGGATGGAGAACCTGAACCTCCTCTCTCTCTCTCTCTCTCTTTCTCTCTCTCTTTCTCTCTCTCTTTCTCTCTGTAGATCCTCTCTTTGTGGAAGACAAATCAGAGGACAGATGGACATGTCTAGAAGGTCTGGGTACCATGTTCTCCTGACCCAATCCGGGGCAATTAGGATCATGAATTTCCTGAACCTCCTCAACCTCCTTATTATGTGAGGAATGAAGGGGACTGGAGGAAATGCGAACAGGAGTGGAAATTCCCAGTCCACCACAAACGTGTCTCCTAGAGCTCCTCTCAGGGAAATTCCCTTGAGCAGAATAGTTCGCACTTCCTGCTGACACTGGTCGCGAACAGGTCCACTTGAGGGGTTCCCCAAAGGGTAAACATCTCTTGAAGGACTTCCTTAGCTTGTTCCCACTCGTGGCAGACTGTGCTCTGCCTGCTCAGAGCGTCCGCCGCCGTGTTCTTCTCTTCGGCTAGGTGAACTGCCGTCAGAGAGATTCCTTCTTGTATTGGCCAGAACCGGAGCTGCATTGCCTCTCTGCACAGTGGTAGTGACCCTACACCTCCTCTTTTGTTGAGGTAGTACATGGCCACTGTGTTGTTCGTCATTATCAGGACATTCTTTCCCCGCACAGAGGGCAGAAAGGTCTTCAGCGCTAGTCTGATTGCCCTCAGCTCTAAAAGGTTGATATGTAGTTTGGATTTCGATGGAGATCAACGACCGTTGATGGCCAAATCGTTGGTATGGGCTCCCCATCCCGTGAGTGAGGCGTCCGTCACTACTGTTATCTCCGGCCATGGTTGCCAAAAAGGTTCTCCTTTGAAGATGTTTCCCCGACAGGCCCACCATTGAAGGTCCAACGAGACTCTGTTTGAGATTTGAAGGAGATCTGACATCTTTCCTGAGAATTGTGTCCACTGGGTCCTGTTAGCCCATTTATGAGATCTCATTCTCAGGCGAGCCTGTGGCACCAGAAAAATGCAGGATGCCATCAGGCCGAGCAACCTCAGAAAGTTGAAGGCTGGGAGATGTTGGGCATTCTGGAATTTTGTCACCATCTGTAGAATGTCTTGAGCCATCACCTGGCGAGGCTTTTCCCAGGGATGCATCCAGGACTGCTCCAATAAATTGGAGTCTTGGTGATGGTATCATGTAGGACTTCTTGAAGTTGAGGGAGAAGTCCAGCCTGTGGAGGGAGTGGCAGGTATGGTTTAGATGTTCCAGGGCATGTTCTGAGGAACAATCGTCCAGGTAGGGGTAGACGTGAATCCCCCTCTCCTGAGACTCGCTGCCACAACTGCCATTAGCTTGGTGAAAACCCTCGGGCAGAGGTTAGCCCAAATGGCAGAACCCGAAACTGTTCGTGAGAGTTGTCAATGGCACATGAAAGTAAGCATCCTGAAGGTCCAGAGATACCAACCAATCCTGATGCTGGAGGGCCTGAAGGATCTGAGAAAAGGTAACCATCTTGAACTTGTCCTTCCTGAAGAACCTTTTCAATTTTCGTAAATCCATGATGGGTCTCATTCCTCCGTCCTTCTTGAGAATTAGAAAATAAGAGGAGTACCAACCCTTGTTCATCTACAGGTACCGGTTCTATGGCACCTTTCTCTAGCAGGTCTAGAATCTCCTGCATAAGGAGCGGGTCTGGAAAATTCAAAGAGTTGCCCCCCGGTGGATGACTCTGAGGCGTGCATAGAAAAGGCAGGCAGAAACCCTGGGCAATTGTCTCTAATGCCCAAGCATCTGAGGTAATAGCCTGGCATGCTGTCAGATGTTGGGTTAACCTCGCTCCTACTGCTGTCTTGTGATATAAGACCTCAGAGAGGTTTTGAAGCGGCTGACACAGAGGCTGAGCGTAATGTAGCCCCTGCTGCTGCGGCTTTAGCACTAACTTTTCTTAAAATTTATTTTATATTGTTTATTACAAACCTTAGTACTTTAACCCCGTCCATCCCGGGGAAATCGTCTCTGGCCTCTTTGAGCTGGCTGTCCTCTGCCTTTCTCGAATGTGGAATAATAGCGAAAGGACCGGCCCCTCCAGGGCGCACCTGTGGGGCGGTTCGGGGTTTGTCTTATCGCAGCTCCAAGGGATATGGCCGCCGCCTTGGAAGTTTGCAACTTCTCCAAACTGTCATCAGCTTTTTCACCAAATAGATACGTGCCGTCAAAGGGCATATTTAGAAGTCTGGACTGTACATCAGGAGCAAATCCAAACTTCCGCAACCACGCAAATCTGCGGATTGTTGTACTAGCCGCCATGGCTCTGCTGATGCTGTCAACAGTCGAGACTGGTCTGGAGGGACTCACACATAGCGTCCTTTCCATCCTTGATAATATTCAATAAACAGTCTCTCTCCTCCCCTTCAGGGAGACTGTCAGCCGCCATTGAAGCACACTCCCAAAGGGTGTGGCTAAATCTTGCCAGCGTGCATGTGGCATTATCAGACATCAGGGCCATGCTGCATGCCGAGAAAACTTTCTTGGCCATGGCATCAAACTTTTTATCATCACAATCCTGTGGAATTGTCGGGTATGCAGTCTGTTTACCTGACTAAGTTGCAGCTTGCACAACTAAGCGTTCTGGGGTTGGGTGTTTTGATAAGTATAGGGGATCAGCAGATTATGCCCTATATTTTTCTGTCAGTCTTTTGCTGACTGCAGGGATCACCTCCGGCGTTCCCCAGTTTGTAGACACCTTCTTATGTAAGGCCTTGTGAAAGGGGACAATAGGATCTTCTTGTGGTCCCTTATCAAGTATGTCGGTGAGGTCATCTTGCTTGTCTATAGGTGTGGGCCTAGACCACCCCATATATTCCATCACCCTGTTCATAAGTGTCCTGAAATTACTGTCTGCCTAATCCCCAGGTTCAGGCTTATTGAAATCAATCTCTGGGGAAGTATCAATCCCGCTTGCTTCCTTGTAGGTCCTTCAATCTGGCCTCTTCTGAGACCAACTCCTCAGGCATGGAAAGCCTCATACGCTCCAGACCAAAGGCTCTTTCTGCATCTGAGACCTGTTCCTCCTCATAAATTGAGGATACGGTATTAAAATAATCTAAACGGGACAGAGGTATGTAGCTCTTTTCCAATGAAGAAGGGACAATAGTAGTCATTACAGGTCATTGGCCTCGATATACTCGATATTGGCCTCGATGAACTCGATATTGGCCTTGATGTACTCGATAATGGCCTCGAGGTCGTCGATAGAAACTACTTTGACGTCGACGTCTTCGAAGAAGTCGAGGGGGTTGACGTCATAGGCGTCCATGACCTCTTCTTCGACAGAGCCGCCAAAGGCGTCGATGATGCAGTCTTCGGCTTCGACATGTGAGTCGATAGTGACAACATTTTGTACGTCACAGAGGCTTTATCTCGAATCAAGGGTTTTTCATGCGCTCGAGGAGTTTGTTTTGCCGAGGTGGAAGACTCACGGCTCTTATGTTTACCAGGTTTTTCTCCTGGGTATCGCCTCTAGGTGTCTCCGAGAGGGGCAAGGCTGCGTTCTCAAACACCTTTAACATTTTCTTACGGAAATCTTCCCACTGGGCTGGGGAGCTGTGCTTAGTGGGACATGTAACTCTCTCTGGTGAACTGGATGATGAGGTGAAAGGAAATCTATGACAGGCATCGATGTGCAGCACCCTATACTGAAAAAAAACTTCTGAAGCAGGAAGCTGGATATTGGAATATCAAAGATAAGGAATAGATGGGAGGACACGATCCATTCGAATAGCAGTCATGCAATACTCATTTACCCCAACAGTAAAACACCCCAACACATACACGCACGCCCCACCTCCACCCAACCATGGATATTTCAGATTGGACTCCACCAAAAGTTGGACACATGTTAATGTCTCTTCTACAGATCAGGGTGTACCTTCTGGGTGCGCTAGAACACTGAGCGCACAAACTCCCCTCTCCTGAATCCCTGATTTAGGCAAAATGTCCACCAAACAAACTCTCCAATACAGAAACTTTCTCTGCTCATTTCCTCCTCCAGCTATTTCCCTACCTCATCAGGCCAATCCTCCATACTTCTCAAAGAACGGGAGACACATTCCCTCAATGTTGGATCTGGACTCGTCTAAGAGGTGGGTTAGATATTCCATATCATATACTGCACGTATTTTGGAGGTCCATTCCTTCTCCCTTGGCATGCATGACATTTTCTGCCACTGGGCCAGACCACATCTCGCTGCCACCAACATAGTATGAAACATGTGGCCTTGTATCGCCTCAGACTCTCCCTCTGCACTCACACCAAAGAGGACAAGCCACAGAGAGAGGTCTCTCTCGATCCCATCCACCCCTTTTATCCAAAACAGGACCTCTCTCCAATATGCCTGCACCTTGGGGCAATTCCACAACATGTATATATAATCCCCCTTCTCACTGTGACACTTCCAGCAGTAGGGGTCATATCCCTCCCTCATCTGGGCTATCCTCACTCGGATATAGTGCCACCTATGCAATAGTTTCAGGGCTTGGTGTCTGTACTGAAGTGAAGTAGTGGAGCGATTAGCCTGCCTACACATGTGGGCCCACATTGTATCATCAATATCCCTGCCCAGATCCTGTCCCCACCTCACTCTTGCCGGGGGGGGGGGGGTTCCCTCAGAGCCACCAGGAGAAGCAGTTTGTACAGCCTAGCTATCAATCCCTTGGACCCCTTCTATGTGATCAGAAACCTTTTGAAGTCTGTTAACCCCCTCTTCAGGTTCTCCCCCCATCTTTCTTCGGTCAGGGCCCTCTTCAATTGCAGGAAGCGAAAGGTAACAGTTTGCTCAGACCCAAAGCCACCTCTAATCTCTGCAGAGATGCAAAGGTTCCCCCATCCCATAGCTGTCCTGCCCTGCTGAGCCCAGCTTCATACCAAGGTTGGAACGCCAATGGCTCCTCAATCCCGTCACTGAGTGGTGGGGCCCAGATACAGCTCAAGGGCGATGGCCATGTCGTGAGCCACCAATTGTCACCTCCCTGCTTCCAAACGGACCACAGGACCTCCAACACTGGGTGCTGCAGGACTCTCCTCGGGATGCAGTTTTTGGGGACCCACAACCACTCGTCTAATGGGACCAGGGCCAGTATCTCATTGTCCATTGCAACCCATTGCTTCCCTGACCCTGGAGTAAAAAGATCCACCAGGACTCTCAGCTGGGATGCTTTGTAGTACTTTGCTAGATCTGGGAGTCCCACTCCACCCTGCTCTTTCGGCCTTATCAGTATCTCATTGGAGATCCTATGTTTCTTCCCTGCCCAGAGAAATCGCAACATAGTTTGTTTCACATCCATTAGGAATGACCTGGGCACTGGTGTCGGTAGCATCTGGAACAGGAATAAGAACTTGGGGAGAACCACCATCTTTACACAGTTTAGATGTGCCATCCATTATAACCCCAACCCTGCCCACCTCTCCATGTCTCGCTTCACTGCCGACCAAAGGGGGAGAAAATTACTGGCGAAGAGATCCCTCGGGCATTGCATCACCTGAATCCCCAAGTAGCAAAACATTTCCCTCTGTACCTTGAAAGGAAGCTCTGCCACAAATGTCCCTTCCCTATCCGATAGTCTCCCTGCTATAAACGCCACGGATTTCCCCAGATAGACCTTGAAGCCTGACAGTTTCCCATAACGTTCCAGACTCTGCAACACATGGGGGATCGATTGGGATGGCCTGGTGATATAGACTAGCATGTCATCCGCGAATAAGCTAATCTTGCAATGCATCCCACCCAATGTGGCACCGCTAATCTCCCCGTTGTCCCGGATCGATGCCGCCCACGGTTCCATCAGTAGCGCATATATGAGCGGGGATAGGAGGCATCCCTGACGCATGCCCCTCACTAGTGGAAAAGGTTCAGATTTGTTCCCACTGACTACAACTCTCGCTGTGGGCTTTAAGTACAAAGCCAATATCCACCCCATCCATCTCGGGCCCATTCCCAGGAGGGAGAAAACCTCCCCCATAAAGGCCCAACTCACCCGGTCGAACGCCTTCTCGGCATCTAGGCACATCAGGAGCGCTCCCTCCTCCCGGACTACCCGTATGCTCAGCACGTGTAGAGTTTTCCACAAACTGTCCGCACCTTGCCTGTTTAGCAAAAACCCCACCTGGATCCTAGCAAAGACCTTTGCATCCACATTTAGAAGGGAAATGGGCCTGTATGAGGCACACTCTGCAAGGTGTTTCCCCGATTTGGGTAGCACCACAATCAGGGCTTGAAAAAAAGTTGGTGATATTGTATCCTGCCCCACTATCAGATTAAACAGCTTAGCCATAGGCTTCGCCAGCAAGGTTTGGTATTGCTTCTAGAAGTCGGCTGTGAAGAAGTCTCCCCCCGGGGCCTTCCCTGTCTTCAACTTTTTTAATGGCCTCAACAACCTCTTCCCCAGTTATCTCCTCCTTCAAGGCCTCTGTCTCTGCATCTGTAAGTTTGGGGAGGTTTTGCCCGGCCAGGCAATTCTGCATGTCCTCCACTGACTCCTCCTTCTGCCTAGCATAACTCCTTCTACAAACTTGCAAAGCATTCCGTTATGTACGCCTCTACTTTCCATATCTGCCCCCCTGTATCTCGGATACCTTCTACCCTCCTATCCATCCTACAACCTCTCACCCTATTTGCCAGGAGGGTCCCCACTGTGTCTCCCCTCTCATAGTACCTTTGCCGGTTGTATCTCATCTTCTTGACAACCTCTCCAATTAGGACTGTATGAAGTGTCTGTCCTTTGTCTCTCATTTCCCCCAATAGAGCCTCCCTGTCTATACCACTCTGGATCAGCTGTACCCGCATAGCTTTCAGTTCCTCTCGAAGTTTACCCTCGATCAATGCCCTTTCGTGTTTCCTACGGGAGCCCCCCGCAATGAGCAGACCCTGAAAAGTTGCATTAGCTGCCTTCCACACAGTATCCATGCCAGTCTACCCATTGTCATTAATTTTGAAGTAGGCCTTTATCTCCTTCCTCAGGAACTCCCTGAACACCTGGTCCCTCAACATAGTGTTGTTGCGCCGCCACCAATATCTCCACAAGGCCTTCGGTATCAGCCAATCCACTACCACAAGCTTGTGATCTGACCACGTAATGGCCTCCACCCTCGGCACTCCGACCTCCCCTTCCCCTGCCCCCAATGTCAGCAGGTCAATTCTCCTGTATGATTGGTGCAGGGGAGAAAAAAAAGTATAACCCCCCCCAGATTCATGATTTGCACCACACATCCACCCAGAAGTGCTCCTGCAAGAGATCTCTCATGGCTAGGTTGTCCTTCATCGCCCCTCTCATCCCCGTCCCCTTCGCTGACCACTAGTCCAACTGGGGGTCCAATATCAAATAGAAATCCCCACCCAACATCATGGCTCCCTCTGCCCACCCATACAGTACCCTAAACATCCGACGCAGAAACCCTACCTGGCTCACATTGACTGCATAAAGGGTGGTCAGTGTGATCCGCATTGCCTCACACGTGCCCTTCATTCCCAATAATCCACCCCTGAAGCCTCTCTTGTTCTCGATTTCCACCAGATTGAACAATTTGCCCAGGAGTAGGCCCACCCCATCCTTTTTAGAGGATTTATGAGAAGCCCAGAAATTCCTACCTATCTCTTTCCCTTTTATCTGTGACTCCGCCACTTGTCTGCAGTCCATCTCCTGCAGGAAAAGGACCACTAACTTCTGTTTGCGGAACATGTTGCTGGTGATGGATCGCTTATTTTGAGAATTTAAACCCTTGACGTTCAGCGTACCAACCCGTCCCTCAACCATTATCCCTCTTCACCCTTTGCCGTTGGCACCTCTTGCGTCCCGCTAGGCCCGAGGTCTTCCCTATATTGAGAATCCACGGCATACCCTGACTTCCTCCCCCTTCCCTTGCCCCCCAGATTGAGTCATCCATCTCCATCCCCCAGTATGACTGGGCATGGTCAACGAACCACCAGTGACTCATCCCCTGCCCCGGGTTTCCTGTCAAGCAGGTCTGTCGCTTCCACGTCCTCAAGACAATCCGAAGGGTCAAGTGGGCTCCATTAGTACTGAGCTGAGTCCTCAGACCCCTTCCCCTAACATCCTGTTTCCCCCCACTCAACCATACACAAACAACCTTCGGAACATTATGCAGATTTAACAAGCGAAACCTTACAAACGATGTATCACTGGCCCCTTCACACCAGCGAAAAACAACCCAACAGTGGCAACTTCATAATCAACTTCATCCCACCGGCCCTCGAGCATCGCAAGGGCTACACAGAGAGAGTGCAGGTGAGCAGCGCTCTTCTAACTCATCCCCACTTAATTTCAGGTGTCCCTAGTCCGCGGGAGGGGGGAGGGGTGTTCAGCTTCTGAAATTTTCGGTCTCCTCTCGCCCTGCGCTTTGCTCGGGCCGATTCCAGGCCTCTGGGTGGGGTCTAGCCCCCTGCCCACCCTGCTCCGTTGAAGGGCCATTCTGACTGCCAACCAGGTCCTCCGTGATCCTCTGAATGCCCTCCTCGGCCACCAGATGGTGCCTCTCCCGCTCCCATTTGAAGACCAGTGAGAATGCGTATCCCCAGCGATACTTGACCCCCCTTCTCCTGCAGCCACTTAGTGAGGGCCCCACACTTTTCCATTCTCAGTAGCGTGAGGTCCTGGAAAATGGCCACTTTGGAGTCCCCATATAGTATTTCCCTCAGGCTTTTTGCTTTCTCCAGTATCCTCGCCTTGTCTCCATAATAATGCATTCATGCTAGGACTGTGCGGGGACCCCTTGCTCCTCCGCCTGCCCAATGGACTCTGTCTATCATGACCCCTTCTCCAGCCTCCGCTCCAAGGGCTATCTTTATTATGTCCTGCACTTTATGCTCCAAGCTAAACAGGGTCTCGCCCTCTGCTTCCACCAGTCCGAAAAAGCAAAGATTGTTTCTTCTCTCACGATTGTCAATATCGTCTACCTTGAGGCGTAGCTCCTCTTCTCAACGCTCCATTTCCATGAAGCGTGCCTCCATTTGTGTCTCCAGGAGCCCAGTGTATGTTTGGTTGGCCTCAACCCCGCCCATTCTGTCTTCCAACGTGGACACTTTAGCTGAGAGTTCGGCCAGTTGTGCCCCCATGTCCATTCTCATCCCTCTAATTTCCTCGAGGATGGTCTGGATGTCTGTTTTTATAGAGCCCTGCTCCGCCATGGCTGCGGGAGCACTCCCGGGTTCCATCACTGTGTCTTCCGTTTGAAACTGAAATGTTGCCAAAGCCCCCTTCCAGCTCATGGATTGCCCACTCCCCGCCCCACCTTTATTTTCCAAGAATCTTCAGTGCAGCTCCGTTAGTCCAAGGGATCTTCAACCGGTGTTAGAGCCTATGACCATGGGTGGTTCGGCCCGTCGTTTAAGAAGGTGAGGGGGCACCAATATGGTTGGGGCCGTCTCACTGCTCAAAAGGACTATCCCCTGTGCTTTCTGCTCCACAGGGGTGTCCCCCTACTGATTTTCTTTCCCCAGGCTGAGTTACTGTGTCTCCCCTGCTGGTCGGTGGAGAAGTGAATGTCTCCTCTGCAATGCATGTGCAACAAGGGTTTTTGTCCTAACCCACATTCAGCAACTCCACTTAGCAGCCACCATCTCTCGGGGTTAGGGGTGCCCCCCCACATGGGGGCCAGATTCCCGTTGCAACAGGGCCAGGACCCTCCTTTAGCGCGCTCCTCAAGCTATCTGCTGTGTTCTGTTGGGTGCTGTGTTGCCCCTCACTCTTCCCTGTGGATCTCAGACTGCTGACCCCCTTTTCATTTGTTAACTTCTCTTCTTGCAACTTATTCTTCTATGTTGCCTGTCTATGATCCTCTTAGGGGGTAAAGTCTCCACGGGCCAGTGACTGCTCCGGTCGGCGTGTGTGGGGTGGGCCAGGTCCAAATGCCTCCCCTCACTATATATTTCTACCCCCCAGCCGGGCTCTCATGAACATTCAGGAAACAGCAGGTGCGTATCTCCTCCCGCAGGTACCAGCCTCCTCCTGCTTTTTACACCAAGCCCCCTGGGCGTGTCGCGGGGGCCCACAGTCTCACCCCGCAAGGGGGGTCGAGTGCCTCACTGCCTCCTCACCTTCTCCACCAGCGTCGGGGAAGGTGCGCACCACACTGGAGGGAGGCTTCCTCGCCTCTGTCGCAGGCCGTGTGAGGTACCCTCAAGGCCAGCAGAGCGTGGTCTCGTCAGCGCTCAGGGGACCACTGCATTCACAGCATGGATCTCTGCTGCTTCTTCCCTCGGGGCCGCAGTCCATGCATTTTCATTTTCTTCTGTTGCCGTGTGGAGCGCGATGGGGGGAAGGGCGCCAGCAGACACCAGGCTGTTTTCGAAGCGCCAAGGCAGCTTTAGAGCCTCGTTTCTTGACCTCTCAGTTGGCCTCAGGTTCCAACACAATTATGTCCACTTTGAAAGCAGTCATGAGCCTGTTCTTCGCTATATCACTGCATGGATCCCGGGGCTGGGGACGGAGCTCTAGACTCAGGCAGCTTTCTTGCCGGCGCCCCTGGTGGACTCTCTCGACTGTGACCACTTTTAGCCCTGAATGGGTTAAATGGAGTAAGAAAGAAAGAACATTAGGAAGTTTGCATGTGAAAGGATCAACTCTCTTTACCCTGCACCAACTGCGAAACGTGTTCCAATTGCAGCAGTGTAGAGATTTAGTTGCTGGTCTTCTAGCCGAAAGCAACACCTCCATCACGTCTTCCGGAAGGTCCCAATTCTTGTATCCCACCATCTCAGACACCATGCATGAAGATTGAGAGTCCTGACATCTAGATGAAGAATGCGACCTCCCTCTTGCGAGAGTAGGTCTTCTCTTTGGGAAAGGCGAATTAGAGGGCAGATGGCCATCTCTTGAAGGTCCGGGTACCAGGTTCTCCTGGTCCAATCCAGAGCACTGAGGACCATGGATTTCCCGAACTTCCTCAACCTCCTGATGACATGAGGAATGACAGGGACTGGTGGAAATGCATACAGAAGTGGAAACTCCCAATCCACTACAAATGCAACCCTAGAGCTCCTCTTTGGGGAAATTCCCTGGAGCAGAACTGCTCGCTCTTCCTGTTGACAATGGTCATGAACAGATCCACTTGAGGGGTCCCGCAAAGGGTGAAGATCTCCAGAAGCACTTCCTGAGCTAACTCTCACTTGTGGGAGTTTGTGCCCTGCCTACTCAGAACGTCCACCGCCATGTTTTCTTCTCCGGCTAGATGAACTGCCAGAAGAGAGATTCCATCTCTTAGTGTATTCAGAGAAACCAGAGCTGCATTGCATCTCTGCACAGGACCAGTGACCCTACGCCTCATCTCGTGTTGAGATAGTACATGGCTGCTGTGTTGTCCATCACTAACAGGACACTCTTCCCCCGTATCGAGGCCAGGAAGGCCATCAGTGCCAGTCTGATTGCCCTTAGCTGCAAAAGGTTGATATGATGCCTGGACTCATGCAGGATGTTATGGGGCTGAGCAACCTTAGAAAGTCGGAGGCCGGCAGCAGTGTGGCACTCTGACATTTTTGGACCATCTGCAAAAGATTTTGAGCCCTCAACTCGGGTGACAAGGCTTTTCTCGAGACTGAATCCAGGACTGCTCTAGTAAATTGAAACTTCTGTGAAGGTGTCAAGTGGGACTTATTGAAGTTCAGGGAGAAGCCCAGCTCATGGAGGAAGTAGCAGGTTCAACTGATATTGTTCTGAGACTGTTCCGGAGAACAAGCCCTGATCAACCAGTCGCCTGGGTAGGGGTAGATGTGAACCCTCTCCCTCCTCAGCACTACCATAAGCTTGGTGAAGACACTGAAGGCGGAGGTCAGCCCGAATGGCAGAACCTGAAACTGACAATGAGAACCGCCAACTGCGAACCTCAGGTACTTCCTGTTCTTGAGATGGATGGGCACATGAAAGTAAGCATCCTGAAGGTCCAATGACACCAACCAATACTGGAGTCGAAGGGCCTGAAGGATCTGCGAAAAAGTGACCAGTTTGAATTTGTCCTTCCTGAGGAGCTTGGTCAAGCGTCTTAAGTTCAAGTTCGTTCGCACTCCTCCGTCCTTCTTGGTGATTAGGAAATAGGGAGAGTACCAACCCAGGTTTTTCTCTGCTGCAGGTACCAATTTTTTTTGCACCTTTCTCCAACAGGATTAAAATATTCTGTTGGGTGAGCACATCTGTATCCAAAGAAGATTGGGCTCAGGGGGTAAATTTGGGGGCTTCCTTATGAAAGAGAGGCAATAACTGTAGGTTACCGACTGTAGCACCCATGCATCCGGAGCTATGCCTCGCCAACTCCAGAAATGTTGAGACAGTCTGCCTCCTACCACTGATTTTTGGGTGAGAGAGTCAAAAGGATTTTGCTACTCCAGCTTCAGCTGAGGGCAATTCAGCAGGCGATGCACAGGGTGTTCTACCCCCTCTGCCTCTGGATCCACGAGGTGCCGTTCTCTGACCCCTTTAAGGGTATTAAGGGTACTGCCATCTTCCTCTTGAAATGGTAGAGTAGAAGCGAAAAGGGTGCACTTTCCACCCTTATCCTGAAGGTTGTACAGGTTGCCTTATTGAGATAGAGATTTAGCTGCTGCTCTTGAAGCTTGTAGTTTCTCTAAGCTGCTGTCAGATTTCTCGACAAATGAATGAGTCCGATCAAAGGGCATGTCCAGCAAACATGCCTGGGCATCAGTCGTGAAACCTTATCTCCTGAGCCATGCCAAGTGTTTTAACACAGTACTGGCAGCCATTGGCAGAATCAGCCGTATCCAGATGTGATTGCAATGATTGTCTCATTGCAGCCTTTCCATCCCGGATTAGGATTAAAAACCCATCTCTTGCATCTAATTCTGGTATACGATCGGCTGCTAGGGCAGCCACTCCCCAAAGGGTGTATGTACATTTCTCCAGGGCACAATTAGCATTGGCAGGCTTCAGTGAGATACTGCCTGCGCTGAACATTCTCTTCCCTAAAGCATCAACCTTTGTAACGTGCTTGTCAGCAAGAGTGGAAGGATAAGGTGAAGCCCTAGAAGATGCTGTCGCAGCCTGAACCACTAAACTCTCAGGTGTTGGATGCCTGTTGAGGAAGGGAGGAACAGAAAGACAGGGATCACCAGTTGGAACTTGTCAAGCTTCAGGTTGCCAATGAATCCAAGGGTCCTGGACATGGGTCTGGGGCCTCCTATCATCCAAGGTTTCCTAAGGATCTGCTCAGTGTTTATGCGGAAAAGAATGACATTATGGACTGGATGAATACATTTTAGTATGCATGTGAGCTTCAACAAGTTGACAATGCTGATAAAATTGCCTGGTTACTTAGCAGACTGTCCCATTCTGGCTGCAGTGCCATTATGAAAATGTCAAAAGTTGAGAGAGCAGATTTTGAAATGTTGAAGTAAACTCTCATCTTAAAGTTTGGAAAGACTCCTGCCCAATACTTAAAAAGATTCAAAGAGTACAAAAAGAAAGAAGGTGGTACTGGGTATCTTATGTAGCTGAATCCTTAAAAAACTTGACTGGCTGGGTTGAAGGTTATAAGGTCTCTACTTTTGAAGGTATGATATGTCTTGTCATGCTTGAACACATTTTTGCATTTTCTTCCCCTGAGCTTAAGCAGCACTTGGCAGATTCAAAGGAGATAGATCCTAAGAAACTTACCATAGCAGCAGACTTGTGGGTGTCACAAATAGTGTCCCATAAGGACAAGACTCATCCTGGTAAGCAGGAGGAGGGGAAGAAGTCCAAAGATAAGGAGGGTGGAGAAACTGATAAAACTTCCTCCCATAAGGGCCACAAAAGAAAAATAAGGGTAAGACACAAGAGAACTCACAGGGTGGTGGAGGTCAGTCTCCAAAACAGAACTCTGGTTATAGTAAGCCTCCCTATGTAAACAGACTCAGTGGATCTTGTTTTGCTTGTGGAGCAACTGACCATGTGAAGGGGGATCGCAGATGTAAGGTCAAAACCTTGGGGGTCCACTCTGCTAATCTGGCCTTCTCCTCCTATGAGGAAGAGGAGATTACAGGGGCATCCTTCTCCTCAGACTCCTTCCTCAGTGGGATAGAAGCTGAGGTAGTTTTAGTTTCCCTGGGTTCCTGAGAGCCTAAAGTCTCAGAGGCTTATGCTAGGATTCCAGATAATACCAAGCACTACTTTAAAGACAGTGTGCTGATCAATGGAGTAGATACTCCAGCTCTTAGAGACAGTGGGTACAGTCGGACTGTAGTGGATTCTACCTTGGTAGACCCAGAGGAAGTTGCCAGAGCTCCTCTGGCCCCCACTAAGTTGGCTGATGGCCCACCTCTCATGTTCCAAGTAATACCTGTTACTCTTACTATCAATGGTACAGCAGTCGGAATTCCATTGAGCATACAGAGGAATGTCCCAGGAAAGGTCTTGCTGGGAAATGATCTCAGAGCTTTAGGGCTTGTGGGAGATACAGCTGAAAGACCCTGCACAAGGTCTCAAACAAGAGCAGCACTGGCCAAGACCAATGCCATGCCCCAGCCAAAGGGGAATCCCAAGGCTAAAAGAGTAAGAAAATCCAAAAAAGGGAAAGAAAAAACATTCCCCCTAACTCACCTACCACTGAGGTGGAGGTAGTTGATCAATCACCAGGCCCTGACGAGGAGGTGGTGATACCTGAAGTAATTGACCCACATGACCATCCTGAACTAAATGACTTGTTAGTAGAAGGTGGTCCTAATAGGGAAGCATTTAGTCAGGGCCAACGTGAGTGCCCATCTCTGGAAGGCCTAAGGAGACAGGCCTGCTTCCAGCTTGAGGGTGAATCTCCTGGGAAGGACAGGATTTATTGGAAAGGTGGGCTCCTGTATAGTGAGCCTACAGAGTCTACAGAAGGAGACCATACAAGGTTGGTGGTTCCCCTTGCTGTAAGACGCTTCCTCCTGCAGCTAGCGCATGAAGTGCCCCTTGATGGTCACCTTGGAATTAAGAGAACCAAGAAAAGGTTATCCATGGACTTCTACTAGCCCAAGATGGGTGTGCAAGTAGAAAGTCACTGCAGGAGTTGTCCCTCCTGCCAGTTATCTGGTAAGAGTGGCTCAACAATTCAAGCTCCATTGGTACCACTCCCAGTTGTGGGGGTACCATTTGAGAGGGTAGGGATCGACAGTGTTGGTCCCCTTGACCCCCAAACATCCTCAGGCAATAGGTTTATCCTGGTGCTGGTCGACCATGCCACCAGGTATCCTGAGGCCAACCCATTGAAAACTGTGACTGCCAAGTCAGTTACAAAAGCTTTGCTTGGCATATTTACTAGGGTTGACTTCCCTAAAGAAGTTGTGTCTGACAGAGGCAGCAACTTTATGTCCAAATATATGCAGGCCATGTGGAAAGAATGTGGGGATCACCTATACGTTTTCCTCTGCATATCATGCACAGACCAGTAGCCTAGTTGAACGGTTTAACAGGACCTTGAAAGCCTGATTGGGGCTCTGGAAGAACCCCAAAGAAGTAAATGGGATCTTCTGTTAGCATGCTTACTGTTTGCCTACAGAGAAGTACCACAAGAGGGTGTTGGCTTTAGCCCCTTTGAACTTCTGCCATAGTCAAGGAGGGATGGGAGATGCCCACTCCCCCCATAAATACCAACGTAGTGGACTATGTGCTAGGGCTCAGAAAAAGGATGGTACTCCTGATGGGTCTGGCTAGTGAAAAGTTGAAGGCAGGGCAAGCTCTGGTGAAACACTGGTATGACCAGAAGGCTTCCCTCATCAATTTCACCTCTGGTCAGCAAGTCCTGATCATGAATCCTATAAGGCCTTGAGCTTTACAGGACACGTGGTCAGGGAGAGAATCCAAAGTTGCTTAGGTGGTCCATAAGTCTGCGAGGCGTTGACTTCACTATTGAGCATAGGCCAGGTGTCCAACATAGCAATGCTGATGGGTTGTGCAGAATGTTTAACTGACCTGAACAAGAAACTCATCCAGGGGTGGATTAGTTCCCCCCTATCTTAGTCTGGGAGGGGCGAGTGTTAGGAAAGATTTCATAGCTGTATGCAATTTTCCCTCCATGTGTCAACCCCCAACCTTTTTGCTGCTGTTTAGACACCATTGACCGACTTTGCCAGAGACGCACAGCATTCAGCTGCACTCCTCTGGGCTTTCACTCACTATTTATGGGGAAACTGACATGCCCTTAAGACAGTCAGTACTGGGAGACTTTGTTTCCCTTAGTTCTTTTCTCATGTTGCAACTTTTGTGCAACATGTAACAAGTGTGCAAAGTTTCTTACCATATAGCACACTTGGGTCTATAGTCATTTCCAAAGGCCCTAGATACTCTCGCTGGACTTTTTATGAACTGTGCAGATGTTTCATGCACAGCACTGGTGGCAGCTTTTGTTTCGCATTATTTTTAACCCTTTCCTGCCATGTTAACCGCATTAACCGCGTTTGGCAAAAATAGGTGGCCTGGCTCCAAAATGGCCATTTCACGAGGTTCTTTTTCCTGTCTTTTGGCCATCTTGCCCTTTCACCTTCCCCAGGTTGAGTCGACCCGGGCCAATCCTTATTTGGTCATGCACTTTCCTGTGAATCCCAATGCTTTTGCGGGCTTCTGCATGCCTTGTGTGTGTGCCTTCAGGATGTGGGCTGGGATGTCTGGTCCCAATACACATCCTGCGTGCCAGAGAGTCTGGTGTGCCCTGAATGCCTGAGACCACTGTGGTCTGTGATTGGTCCACGTATGGAGAATGTGTTTGTGAGCAGATCTCCCATTGGGTCCTCTCCGTTTTGGCGCGAAGGGAACTTTGGATAAGAGGAGGCTGAAAACACCACTACCATGTCGATCTCCTGAGTTCTCACTGAACAAAGGATAGGATCCAAGTATCCTGCAACTACGAAGCTGAGTCGAGGAACCGCTGGTGACCCACTGGAAGGTTTGGAACCCTGAGGCCGCTGTCGTCCCGTGGGACCCCTCTGCATCTGGTCGTCCTAGAAGGTCTGCGAAGACTCTTCGACCCATTGGAATAGTGGGACCAACTATTCTTGGCACCTTCACCAAAACCTGCAAGTAAGCTTTCTCGGAAGTGTCCATGGGCCAACTAGTGGGCTGACCAGCTTACGCATGACCTTTGCTCTGTCTCCGCTGTCATTTCAAGGAGGCCCTCGAAACTTGGCATACTGCTAGCTCTGTGTCCACGGCACCCTCACACCGAATTCCGTACACTTGCCATTCCCAGGTCTGAAATGAGACGAGTGCGCCTGGACCGGAGTAAACATGGTTACCGTGTTGCCCTGTTGCGGCAACATCCTTTGCAAGTCCACTGCATTTGTGACCCTCTTGCCCCTGAAGCCTGCTGCAGTGAAACTGGGGTGATTCATCCACCCGGAGCGGAGAAATCGCTACTGTCCCGTTTGGGAATCATCGCTGGATCTCAGGAACTAAACGGTGCCGAGATGTCCTTTTTGCCGCGTTCGAACCTGCAACCAAATTGGACTAACCTGCTGAAGTTTGGGGTCTCCTTGCATCAGGGAGCGGTGAGTAATCAATACCCCAACCAATGACCCCTAGCGCACGAGCCCATTTTTTTGCACGAGTGGCCCCTGGGGGCCCCTCTCCTGTCCACCGCTATTGCGTAATAGCAACTCCATCCCGAACTCTCAAACTACCTCTGCCTTCAAGTGGAGGTCCTTCTTGAATAGTGGGAACTTATTCTTCATCGCCTCATCCACCTTCCCGAGCTGCTAGAGACCCCTGAAGAGACCCTGTTTTGCCCGTTGGAACAAAAAAAACAACATAGAGACATGGAGCTATTTAATGACGTGATGACCAAAACTCCTTTGAACCAATTCTGGACAATCCTTCAACAACAGATCAAATATGTCAACTTGTTAACCCCTTCCTGAATTCCCTATACCAAAAACATTAAGTACTTTGAACAAATAGGTACTCAATTACCACACAAAGGCCTTTACTCAAAAAAGTCACAATTTTATTAAATATAAATCACAAATACTCATCTGTAGATCTAAAAAGTGTAAAAATTGTAAACATTCCCTAAAAACCTTTTACAACATTTTTCATAAAATTCAAATATAATATACAAAAACTGTGTTGTGCGCAACCATATAACACCCTGCCTATACAAAACTAGATAATGTACAGTACTTTGATGGACCTACTAATACCCAAAGAAAACACAATGGTCAGTAGCTCATGGGTTCCTTTTTATTTAGGATACCTCATATCAAAACATACCTTCATTTTAGTATATTTCTTCCCCATACACTGCTACCCTGGGGTCAATTTCAACTAAATTTGTTATTTTGATGTATTGTTAATAGCTCACAATACTTTTAATAGCCCAACATGTTTCGTTCAACAAATTTTAGTTCAACAAAAATGCTTTTGAACTTCATCAGGGGGACCATATGTACCCTTTAACCATATTCCTTATTCCATCGGTGTTTCAACACTATTCACAAATCATTCCTTGTGAGGTTCATACAGTACAATCTAATTATACTACAGCCACTTCTTGACCTAGGGAAACAAAACAAGGGAACAAAACAAGAAACAACAGTCAAACAAATTTCATATATTACTGTTGTTCTACTTAACCAGCACCTCTGTCTGCCGAACTAAGGCTTACCGTGTCATTAGTCCATTTAATCACTTGACAACGGTTTTTGTAGGGGACAGTCATGACACACGTCAGACCCTTCATAACCTGAAAAACAAAAAAAGGGAAGGAAAACTCAAACGGTATCTAATCAAAGCTGGAAGTAATCTACAAACTATACACATCCTTGTATAATGGTATAGACTACTACAACCTTCTTTTTCTTCTTTCTTTTTTTTTTAAACCATAAACCAGTGAATACACACCTGGTTTTTGTCTCTATGTTAACTCAATGTCGTCCCAATCCTTGTCCAACTGGCTGACTACTAATACATCATTAAACACTAGATCTGACCAACCTGCCAACATTGCAATACTATGTACCATGGACCAAAAATTAAAAAATCGCCAAATCTTTACCTCCTCTTTGTAGGAGTTAATTAGTCACACGTAATCGTCACGAGCTGTTTGTTCTGCCGCCGTGCTCAGGGTTAGTGACCTCCATTTGTCAATATTTCCCGTCTACACATGCTGCCCCTTTCAGGAAGTCGACCGAATTCCTGTAGTCTAAAAAAGATGACCAGAAACACAGTAAACCAAAGTGGGGGTTGCGGTGTGCTCGGATCTACTACTGCCTTTTTCCTGTCAACGGCCGAGTGAAACAATACACTTACCGATTTTATGACATGCGCTCCTTCCGTCTCTCCCCTATTAGCCGTGGCTCTCACTGTGAATTCGCATCAGCTGTTATTTACGTTCGTATAAAATGTCACGTGAGCGCTTACGTTCAGTGACGTGTAACTAACTGTTCACGTATTCTTCGTGTCGTCGGCAAATTAACTGCTTCCTGTCTGGGCTTTGTGTGACCATCACTGGTCAACGGGAAACGAGGAGAACAACTATCGTCCTCCCATAAGTGCTGGTAATTAACTATTTATTACCTGGAGTAGTTTCCTTAGATCAGCATCAGTGTTACTTGTTCTTTCCAATTGACACAGGACAGTCCACTTCAATTCTTCTAAATCATGACCCATCATCGAAAAATGACTAGCCATTGGGGCCAATATATTTTGGTTACTGTATTGTTGATTTCTCCGCACAGTGTTACTGTGATTCTTTGCTATGGTCTATGTTACAAAGGCCTTGTAACAAATGTGTCTATATTTTTAATATAACACCTGTCTGGAGTAATTTGTAAGTGTACTTGCTCTGTGTGCTCATTGAGGTCCTTCAGTCACCCTCACCCCTCCTGAGACTTAGGGCCTCATTACACGGACGGCGGTGGACCAAGGTGCTATTAGCACCTTGGTAAAATACCGGTACCGGTAAACCCTTACCGCCGTCCGTGTAATGAGGCCCTTAGTCTTGACCGCCTGCCATAGCTACCCTGATTGGTCTGGCTTGTCCAGAGGTTACCCTGTTCCAAGAAACTAGGTTGGCCTTCTGAACCTCTGCCCCTCCTGGACAGAGTTCAGAAATCCTTCTTAACATGACTTTGTTGAGTCAGTTGTCGTCTTTACAGGTTTCGAAGGCACTGAATGCTACTGATGGCGTTGAGGGCACCAAGGGCTTTGAGTACTTCGAAGAAGCAGTTGTCAATACTTCAATGGCTTTAGCTTAATTACATGCCTCGACAGTTCGGGTGAACTACTCGAAGGCTTCAAAAACTTTGGAGAAAGCCTTGAGACCAGAGTTGAAGGCACTGAACCCTTTTCCTTCGAGGAGGGAGATGAAGGTTTCATCTTGTGCATCGATGAAGACTCATTTGACTTGTGTCGAGGAGCCTCTCTTCCCGGGCTTTTAGGTTTGCAGGAAGGAGACGCATCAGACTCCCTGCTGGTCTTTTTAGATGCAGAGTGGTGTTTTGACTTCTTTGACTCCTTGAGAGGTACTCTCGGAGGAGCCTGCCTCTTAAAAATGTCGAGCATTTTTAAGCGGAAATCTTCCTATTCCGCTGGAGTCAATGACTTTTTCGGGAAAGACACTATCGGCAGAGGAGGAAGAAGTAAACGAGGATCTGTGGCGTCGTTTCCAAGTTTCTTGTGAGAAAATGATGATGAGCGTTGTGACTTCGACCTCAAGCGTCTCCGGTGTTTGGAATGCTTTTTCTGGGGGGACACATCCCTAGAGTTAGAGGACGATTTTCTTTTGGATGGGGTAACGGAGGGGGATTTGGGAGAGGGCTTACCTGCCTCAAGTATCCCCTTCCTTTCCCGCAAGCCCTTGACTGCCATGGACTGGCACAAGCCACAGCCGTCAACTTTGTGGCCTATCGCCAAACATAACCGACAGACTCGGTGAAGGTCTGTAATGGACATGTTTGACCCTGCGGTCAGCACACTGCTTAAACCCGCTCTTCGGTGTCTAGAACATCGAGTAGCTGATGAATCGACAAGTTTTGAGGTGATACGTTATCGATATTTTGCTGAGGCGATGTCACTCCAAGCAAGCTATCATGTGGAAAAAAGGAGGTAATGGTCATTGAGTGTGATTAATATACCAGCGTCAATGTCACGAACGAGGACGCTACGGAGGCCTTTGAGGGCCATGTTTCGACGCTGCATGATGCTCGACCTGATGAAAACAAAAATCCAAAGCAAGCTGCAAGCAGACTTGGATATATCAAAAATGAAGAATACGTGGGAGAACACAATCCATTCGAATCGGAATTTCTGTTCATCTTGTGGGCCCTGCCATGATAGGCCCGCCTCCCCCCGAGCCAACCTAGGACCAGAATTGTCTCTTGCGCTCAGGGTTTCCTGTCCTCCTTTTTCCAAAGGTTATCCTGTGAAGTGTTGTGCTGATGAAGACAAAGTAAATGCGTTGATAGGGCCTGTGGGCCAGGGTCTGAAGAGTGAGGAGCCCTGCCAGCGGCTTCCTGCTGTGGGGGCTGCCGCCGGCCGACATTCCGCACATAATCCCGGCTACTTCCTGCTGTGACGGTCCCTTGTCCAGTTTTCGGTGTCTGGACCTATGCCCCAGGTACGGTAGACGTGCGGCCTCACAGTGGGAAGCAGAGATTTGCCCAGAGTCTGAAACTGTGGGTCTGGATTCTTCTGAAGGTGCAACTATTCACAAGCACAGTGCACAGTGAACGCTTGTAAGTGCATTTCATGTAGTGAAGTCACTGAGTCAGTAGTGAAGTCAATGAGCCAGTATCATACTGTGGCACATTTTTAGTGAGTCTTGGATCGCGGATTCTCATCTCGGGACTGGCTCCCCTTCAGGTATGGATCATGTTGAACATGGCAACAAAGACCACTGCATCCACAGACCTTTTTGCTAAACAGATGCTGGAGGAAAGCAGCCCGTCTGGGTGAAAACAGTGCCCACCTTCCATAAAAGCCCTGCCTCTGGACGGCTCATGAGAACAACCCGTTTTTTCTCTTATATGTGGATTGCTCTTCATTTTAAATTTGAGGCGGATTAAACCTATCCAATTGCCTCTTGCCTATATTATATCATCCTACTTTGCTTACCCTTTATAACTTTAATTTATTTTTCCTCATAAGCAACAGATATTATATAATTGGAACATTTGACTCGGCTGTAGACAGGCTAAATAGACAGTTTAAAAAGCCAACGGTTCATCCATTAGGAGGACACTGGTCAACCATACAAAATACTTAGGATAGTCCGAGCACATCAGTGTGTTTTGTAGTCCCCTATTGAGACTCTATAAAAGGTGCACGTTTTTCGGCCAAAAGACACACAGAATGCCACCATCGTGAAAGAAGAAAAGGAAATGTATCCAGGATTATATTTGAGTAGACTCAGACCAACTAAAAAATAACAGTTCAAGACTGTGCGGAGAAAGCAACAATACAGACAAAAAGTGGAACAGAAATACACACAACAATAAGAATGATTGAATACAAACTCGCACTTATAGATTCCTGATAGGGGACTACGAAACATACTGAGACAATAACTTAATGGATGCATGTGGCACATGGCACCTTTACACGTATATGGATTATTAATACTGATTTAAACCTTATGAATTTGATGGTAAACTGTTCATGATCATCAAGGTTTTGTGATTATCTGATGGGGAAACTTTTCATGATCATTAAGGGTTTGTTATTAAGAAGTGAAATGATCAAGGCCCTTAGGGAGGGGAATTCTGAGGGGGAGCTGAAGGTTAAGGAGAAGTGGGAGGCGGACATGGGACGCCAAATACCGGGAAAAGAATGAGCACAGGTCTGGGATTTGGTCCGGAAGACATCAAGGAACGCCCGTTTCCAGCTGGTCCAATTTAATATTTTACATAGGACGTATGTGACTCTGGTGGAACTCCTGGCAATGAACAGGGAACTGTCGGATGAATGTCCTAGATGTGGTGCGGCGCAGGCTGGGTTTTGGCATATGACATGGGAGTGCGGGATAATAACTGAGTATTTGGACGAGGTTATTAAAGGAGTGAATGGGTTGTTGGGGACCAGATTGGAACGGTTTCCGGAAACTTGTCTATGGGGTAAGCTCCCAGGGAGGAAAAGGCACAAAATACGGAACAGAATGGGCCGGTTTCTGCTTATACTGGCTAAACGCTAAACGCTGAATGGCGATAGCATGGAAATGCCCACAAGGCCCGGCGATTAACCTATGGCGGAGGGATGTTCGGAAGTGGGGTATGGCAGAACTAACGATTTTGCAGAAGGTGGACCCTGGGATGGAAGGGGAGGATGTATCGATCCATTGGACCCAATTGCTGAATGACCTGTCAAAGGACAACGATTTACGACCGCCGTGAAGAAGCACAGGTAGGGGTGGGGGGTGGCGGGGTAAGGATGAATGGGGAAGATATGAACCAGGGAACTGGCAGTGGACCCGTCCAATCCTCAAGGATACCATAGACGATGTAGGGTTGCTTGCTGCGACCGACTGAGGGTATGGAAGCCTGGAGGGCTAATCTGGACACTGGAAGGGGCAGGGGAGGGTAGAGGGGGGTCAGTGGGGTTGTGAATTTTCTGATATTATTAAAGTTATTAAATGTGTTGGGGGAAGGGAACTAGGGGATCAGGGGGGAGGGGAGGGGGAGGAGAGTGAGGAGTTACGGGTTCTTGGGTTGTTACTATAAAATGCCAATAAAGAGTGTTTAAAAAAAAATAAGTGAAATGATGTGCAAAATTAGAATCTTTGACAATTTTTCATGAACATTTTCTTTGGAACTGATGTCTAAGAGTAAATTGGTTTAATTTGGATCATGGTGAGGTTAACTTTGACCTAATATATGTGGAGGAAATTCTTGTTAGAGAATACTATTTACAATATAAATTGGATTCATTTTGATGAAACTGTGAGAACATAAGGATCTTTGAGCCTTGAGAAAGCCCTCAGTTGGTGAAACATATGCACGTGCCCCATTAGGTTAATGTTGACATATTGGCAAAGGGATATTGACTAATTAGACAATAGGAAGTGTAGCACCGGACACTTAAGAGTATACATAAAATAATGGCATCCTGGTAATTTCAGAAGAAAACTGATCATTTTTTAGTTTGTGAGTTATGTGTGATTAATTCAAGACTTAGCACACCCTACTCGACTTTTGGATGTTATATACTTTAATAAATAAGACTGCCTGTGAATACCAGTCTATAGGGCCTCATAACAAGTATGGCGTTAAGCGGTAACATTGGCGGTAAATCCATTACCGCCAACTTTACCACAACGCAAAATTATGAGGTTGGGCCTGGAGTGGAGGATTCACCTCCAGAAAAATGCTGGAGGTAATTACTCCCACTCACTGACAAATAATCAGCAGAATTGCCGGAATTACAGCAGTGGAAATTCCACAGCAGTAATTCTGCCAAAAAAGCCCCATTCACTCTAATGGACTCCAAATAAATGGGTATTCACACCGCTGGAACAAGTGGCAGTAACAGTAATTCAGTTGGTAATTCCAGCGGATTTACCACCGGAGTACCGCTCAACTAGTAATGAGGCCCTAAGTTGAGTAATTGCAGCTGAAGAGTTATCTGTGAATATAGTATATCTCTAGGAAATTAAGACTATTCAACAATGTTGGTGCATTGCTTAATATTCACTCCATCTCCATTTTTTACTAAATTAACCCTGCAGTTCTTAAAAAGGGCTTGGGCTTTCCCAGTTAAGGAGGACAAATGTGGTGGGCACAGGCCATCTAAGGAAAACAGGTTATAGTGGGGGATATGGATGACAAACTCTCCTCTCTTGCTCTCTCTGTACCACACCTTCCCAGCACGCTCTTATTTTACTACTGTCAACCACACCCTCTCTGTATCAGTCTACCACACTCTCTCTGTGCCCCAACTGCCCTCCACACTCTCTCAACCACTGTGATGGGATGTATTTCTAGCACGCTTCCAACAGAATTAACTGCATCCAAGCACATGTGTTGCTAAATTCCGTTCTGCACCAAACCATTAGAACTCGAAACGAAGCGGGTAATTGAACAGGTGAGTCGTTAAAGCCTTTCGAAATAAGACAGATGACGTAATGCTCCGAATGTTGAGAGGCAATAGGTTCCACAATCTGGGCCTGTATGTCGAGAAACATCTATCGCCCCTAAGGACAAATATGGATGGCTGGATCACTATTAAGTGCTTATCAAGATATCGTCGAAAGCGCTTAGGCCTATAAAAAACATCCTACTAGACAGGTAACTCGAAGCAAAATTATTAAGGCACCTAAAACCCATGTATAGAATTTTAAAATCAATCCTCTGCTGGGGGCGAGGCCAGCCTCTCCACCGATGTGGCAGCTCTGCTAATGGCCTCCACATGAAGCCCAGCTAAATTGGATAAATTGATGGTTCCACGGTAGTATGCAAGCGCCTCATACTGACAGAGGGACAGGAAGCGGCAGGGCACAGATTGAGCTGAATTCCATCTAGTTACGGCCCGGGACTCACCCATAATACAGCAATGGAGGAGGAGACGGGCCCAACGCAGCGTCCCTCCCTCCCGAATTCCAGTGTTGGAGCCCTGGCTGCAGACCTGCCTGACCTGCTTGCCTCGCACCAGCGGAGACGCTCGGAGGGGCAGCCCACGAGAAAGACAACAGGTTGGCTGTGGCGGGCCCCTTTAGTGGCTGTGGAGCACGGGTGCAACCAACCCCTCTTCGACGTGCAGCAACATTCGTAGAAGCAGGTGGGGCCCCGGGTCCAGTTCCTTGCTTGCTGACGACCTCATCCCGGCACCCAGATCCACAGCACCACTGTGAGAGGCACTCCGACATCAAGCCCTTCCTTAGCAGCTCTGGAGCCGGATTCCAGCTATCGGGTAAGTCCCTGACTCCCGGCTCAGGAGGCCCTAATTACAGAGCCCGGAGAGCTGAAGCAGTGGTCCCCCGCTACCACAGAGCCCTTTTTCAGGGGAGGAGCTGGCTACGGGCTGACCTCACTGAAGCCCTCCAGCCTCAACTCCTCCAACGGCCTACCACGTTCTACTACGGCCATACAGGGACATGCAGAGGAAGTGCCCCCATACATACTCAGGGTCAAGGCTCTGTGACATGTATCTATGGTCCTCCCCCAGCTGAGTACAAGGTCAAATAAAAGGACATACGCCCTGAGCACAGCTAGGGCGGTGAAAGCAGGAGGCAAGAAGTGAACAGCACTACAATGTCCAGGAGTGGAGGGGAGAAGGAGAGGTCAGATAGCCCCACACTCAAGGACTATTCTATTGGTGGAGCAAAATAGCAACTGTAGGCCCCTCACCCACGGCACCCAAGGTACTAAGCAGAACTGGATCAGCCCACAGCGAGAACCCCACACGTACTTTTCCATTCTGGGGCCCATGAAGTGATAGCTCCGGATCTGGTATATGGCTGAGCAACAGTGTGCAAATGCAAGCCGGAGAGGTATGAAACGGTGAAAGAAGTGGAGAGACCCAGGTCTCTCACTCCACCTTGACCCTCTTTGGCGACATACTCCGCAGTAAGGGAGTCGCACTTTGGGCATCCTGGACCACCCCTATCCTGGGGCGCCAACATGTCTAAAGACCTAAAAGGACAGAAAAGCGGGGACATTAACACCATGCTGCTCCCAGCTGAGAAGGGAAAGAGACAGGAAATTGAAAAATCCCCTCCTCAGGCATCGTCAAGCCCCTTGGGACAACTTGCCACCAAAGATGACATCCAGGCATTCATGCTGGATATCAAGGCAGAATTCCGCAGTTGCACGACTGAATTAATGACTAAAATTGAACACACAGATCAGAGAGTTAGAGAGCTTGAGCAGAGGCTTGGGGAGCTGGAGGACCAATCCCAGGAACAAGCAGCCTCGCTACTGGAAGTCCCCCAAAAAATCTACACCCTGACGAACCAGAGCAAGATCTTGGAGTTCAAGCAGGAGGACCTGGAGAATAGGGCTCGGAGAAATAACCTCCGGATTAGAGGTGTCACGTCCTCAGTCCCAGATCGTGACCTGCCCGAATATGTTGGAGAGTTGCTACATTCTGCTCTCCTACATCTGGAGAAATCACAGTTACAGCTTGACTGCACCCACAGATTGCAGCCTCGAAGGGGCCTTGATTCCGATAACCCGTCGGATGTCATCACCAGGGTTCATTTCTACACTACAAAACAGGAAGTCCTCTCGGTGGGCCACTCTCAAGATGAACTAACGTACCAGGGCTCCCCCCTACAGATCTATCAAGATCTGGCGATGGCCACAATGCAAAAGCGGAGGTCCCTTTGGCCCCTAACACTCTTTCCCCGAGACCAGAAGATCAGGTACCGCTGGCTATTCCCCACAACGGTGCAGTTCACATATAAAGGTGTCGCCCGATCGATTGCATCTTTGGAGGATGCGGAGGGGATACTCAAATCATCTCCGTCGGAGGAGGAAGGGGCTGGCTCTCCGCGGCAGATGTTGTTGATGTTAAACTATAAAATTACATTTTCGGCTTGAGCTGACCCGGAGGCCGCTCTTCTCCCCTTCCTGGAAGGTTTAACCATCATTGTAGACGATTTCAATGGGACCCTGGACACTGACAAAGACAGAACCTCTACTACGTCCCCCAAAGACTACAGACTGCCGCTGAGACTTCTACAACTCTTCAGAACGCTAAGAGTTGTTGACACGTGGAGGGTGTTACTCGCAGACGCAAGGGATTTCCCGTTTTTTCTCATGTTTACCGCTCCTCATCCCGCATTGATTTGATCTTGGCTTCTCCACAACTACTGTCCTTTACAAATGCTGTGGTTATGGCCTCAAAGGTTCTCTCAGACCATGCTCCAGTGTGCTTACAGACCGCAATGGCATCTATACGACCCAATCTTACATGAACAGGCCTTACGGGATGAGGTAGCTAAAGCTATTAAACAGTACTTTCAGGAGAACCCTACAGAACTTACCTCTCCAGCAATTACGTGGGATGCCATGAAAGCTGTTATTAGGGGGGTACTGATTTCATACACTGCGGCCTATCATAGACGCAAGAAGCAGGTGAGAGACCGCTCGGAACAGGAGGTCTTGGAGATTGAAAGCAAATACAAACAGGGCTGGTCCCCCATAGACCACAAAGCCCTCCATATTGCCCGGAATAAATTGGAAGTCCTTTACGCCGAAGAGACGGCGAGCTCCCTAGTGGCAGTGAAACAGGGCTATTATGCAAAAGGCAATAAAGTCAACCGCCTCCTAGCCAGTAAGCTGACACAGGTGAAAAAGCAGAACTTTAATGTAGGTCTCAAAGACCAACATGAAGCCACTCAGTATGGGGAAGAAGACAAAATGCGCTTGGCACAAGAACACTGCAGTTGTAAGAAATCATCTAACACAACATTCGGAACTCAACACAAACATTGTTACACCATGCAAATTACAAATGCTAAGAGAATGACGCGAAGAGACATTCGACTGATAAAAAGAGCAGGAGCCTCGAAATTGTGTGCATAGGATATAAATCTGCCATTGGTGAACGAAGATCAAAATATAGAAATTGGCTAAGATCGCAAAGAATGATCATCGAGCAGGACCAAGCCGAAATCTTCTTGAAACATCTGATTACATTGAATTCCTATGAAATCTGGAAAATATTAAATTCAGGAGATGTGCAACATCGATCTTCTGTAGTGCATGAAATCGGCGCAAGGAGTCAATCAAAGAGAGACAGATTAACACGATAACTTGGGGCATGCAAATCTCATCGACTGACATTGAACTTGCTCTAAGAGATCTAAAAAGTTCCCGTGCAGCGGGCCCCGACATGATCTCGAATGTAATGTTAAAAAAGAACGCTGTCGAATGGGCTGTCCTAATCTAGACACTTTTTCGGCGATTATCTGTCCAAATGGAAATACCAGACTCTTGGCGAGAATCCATAGTTGTACCAATCCACAAAAAGGGCAATCGGGCTGATCCAAACAACTATGGCCCGATTGCCCTTTTAGACACTATTGGCAAAATCTTTGCATCTTTCTTACGACGAAGACTGGTCTCTTGGACATTGAGTGAACAGATTTGCGACATCCGACAAACCGGATTCACCAAGGGCGTCGGAGTGGATGCAAATCTACTGATACTTAATGTCTTGAAACTTGAAACCTTGAAAGCCAAGAAGAAAATACATCTGGCATTTATTGATTTGCGCGGCGCCTTTGATAGTGTCAATCGCGAACTACTATGGAACAAAATGGTTGCATGGAAATGGCCACCAGACTTGATTACTCCAATAAAAGCATTGCACACTGAGACCTCGATCCGAATTCTCTTGAACCATCAGGGCGAGCTATCAAAGAGTGTACCTACTAACAGAGGCATCAAACAAGGTTGCCCATTGGCAGCTGAGTTATTTAAATTGTTCATTTCCGACCTGCCTAAGCATCTAGAGCCTGCACGCTGCTTTTCACCAAAAATAAATAAAACAGAAATTCAGTGTATCATTTATGCAGATGATGTGGTCCTAATAGACTCAACGGAGATTGGCCTGTAACGGCTTTTAAACAAGTTACAAGAGTACTTGACAACAAACGAACTAGACTTGAACTCTGACAAAACCAAAATTATGTCAATTGGTGCTGGGACCTCAAAAAAGCAGAGATCACACAAATGGTACTTTAATGGAATACCATTAAGTTCAACACATTCCATCAAATATCTGGGCATAATGTTCAATACTTCAATAAATGAAAAACACTGGAAGGCGGATTTGATGAACAAAATGACTCAATTCAGCATTCAAGGTCTCAAATTATACAAATCACATGGCAAATTTAGTCTAACACCGATTATTACTTTTTATTGCCAAAAAGTTATACCGGCAATTACATTTGGATCAGAATCTGGATGGAACATTGAAACACAGTTTTGGCAGAAGTTGGAAGGTCTCTTTTGGCGAAGAGTGTTGAAATCACCTTCTTCTACATCAATGATCCAACTACGATATGAGCTGTCACTAAACTCCCTGCACACGAGTGTCATGTGGAAATCTTTAATGACCCTCCGAAAAATAAAATTAAGTCCAGTAGCTCCAACTTACAAACTATTCACGGAAAAACCAGACCAACGGCAGTCCTTACTTTTGCAAGAGTTGTGTCAGCTGCTACTAGGCAAATTGATACATGCAGACTTAACGCTAGCTGAACTAATTTCTCGACCACAACTTGTTAAAAAGAAGTTTGAGCTTTGGAGCTGGATACAGAATTATGATCAGCGATTGACAATGCCCACGATGCTGAAATCAGGAATTGGAGCTCATAAACTAAATGTGCAGAGCCGTTATCTAACCAACTGTCCATCACGACATCATCGCGACCAATTTTTGCGACTACGACTGAATGCACTGCAAACCAAAGAGATGCAAACCTGTCGCCACATTAATGAGGCGGGGAACAATCTTTGTCGATTCTGCAGCCTTCAGATCGAGTCAATAGAACATCTTATGACTGGTTGCACTGCGTTAGTAACCCGGCGGATGCAACATTTAGGCACTTTTGCTCCAGCTACCCTGAACAATCAAGACTGGTGGCAATATGCAACCTCTGGCCAAAATATTAAATTGACGTACGCTGTAGTAAATTTTATGGATTCATTGAAACTAAATGAGAAATGACTAATAAGAAAGGCAATGTGATGCAAATAAGGCACATAGTCTCACCTAAGCAAAGTGGCTGCTCTATGAGTAACAAATTATGGCCTGTGAATTTGAAGTATGTGCTGATGTTTTGAGCCGAAAATGTGTAATAAAAGCACGGGGGCCAGTATGTTTACATGCAGGCCTGTCGAGCTGAAACTTTCACAATAAAAAAAAAAAAAGAACACTTTTTAGAGGCCATGAAAGACCCGGGTAGACCGGCCTCAACACAGGAGGCATACATTGCTGCACCTAACCAAGGAGGATATAGAGGTGCTGGAGGCCCCGATCTAACAGGAGGAAGTGGAGAATGTTATGAAGGCCTTGACACCTAGCGCCCTGGGCCCAGACGGATTCTCCCCGAGATTTTAGAAGGTTTTTGGTGCCCAACTAGCTCCCCCTTGACAGCTCTCTTTAACACATTTGGTGGAACGGTGCAGTGACGCCATCAATGCAGACCTCAGCCACAATTTGGATTCTCAAGCCAGGTAAAAAACCCAGGGAGTGTGCCTCCTACAGGCCAATATCGCTCTTAAACATCAACGCCAACATCTAATCGAAGGTACTGGCAAACCGTATAGCCCCTCTGCTCCCTTCACTAATCGAGGCCGACCAATCAGGGTTTATCATGAAGAGAAAGACCGGGGACAATATTAGAAGGACTCTAAACCTTATTGACTTCACCACAGGGGAAAAGGGGAAAATGGCCCTATTGGCGTTGGACGCTGCCAAAGCTTTTGATAAGATAGATTGGTCCTTTCTACACTTAACACTAGAAGCATTTGGCTTTGGTCCCATTTTAGGAATGTGATTGCGGCTAACTACTCTTCCCCAAACACTCTCTTACAAATTAACCCGATGCGCTCAGCCCCAATCCCATTGACATGTGGTACGCGACAGAGGTGCTCCCTATCCCCTCTCTTGTTCGCACTGGTTATGGAACAACTAGCCCAACACATTTGCAGTAACAATCAGCAATCCCGGGAGGATAGTTCAGCGGCAACGTGTTCGCCTTAGAAACAGGAAGACATGAAGCAACACGGGTTCGAACCCGGGTCCGCGCTTAGAAACCTCTGGGTATTTAAACACGTTATAAATATGCAACTAAGACAAAAAACAATTACGCAAGGAAAAAACAAGCAATTCCTGTAACAGCGCCTCGATGCCCGTGGGCTTTGTGAGTACTTTAAAAATGCAAATAAATACAAAAAAATACAAAAAATGTAATTAAAGGGGTACGGACCCAGGACTCTTCACACAAAATTTCCCTGTATGCTGATGACATACTTCTCACCGTATCTGACGTTCAGCCATGCCTCAAGGTGGCCCTCCGGGAACTAAGGGCTTTTGGTAATGTGACGGGCTTTGAAATTAACTATGGGAAGTCAGCAGCCCTGGGGGTGGTATTGACACCGCAAGACATTTCGGTCCTCTAATCCATATGCCCGATTCATTGGTCCTCTAGCTCCATCGAATACCTAGGGATCCGACACACGGCTTCACCTGAGGATCTCTAGGCAGCAAATTCTCCCCCCACCTTTCCAGCAGCTTGAGAAAGACTTAGAGAGATGGGTGAAACAAGAGATATCCTTAATGGGCCGAATCACAGCTGTAAAAATGAACCTGCTCCCTCGCTTGTTCTACTGCTGCGCTTCCCTCCCAGTGGTGATCCCCAAAACGGCAATAAAACCCCTTCAACGGAAGGTTCTGGGCTTCATTTGGCAGGGATAAAAAGCTAGAATACCAGTTATGATGGGGGGGGTGCCTGTTTGGGGAGCCTGGGAGTCCCAAATTTACGAAAATATAGCGAGGCAACCCAACTCATAAACCTATTGACATGGACATCTGAGGCGCCACCCCTGAAATGGATGGAGATTGAGCAGTCACAATGCTCGCTCCATCTCTGTTTCCTTCCATTTATCCCACACCTGCAGCGGAAACAATGGCCTCTGCTTTTTACCGGAACTAAAGTCACCTTTAGGGTCTGGGATGAAGAGCTAAAAGAGAAAAAGATACCAAGAGGGACGGGTCCGCTCGCCCCAATTTTTGACAACCCGTTCTTTACACTGGGCATGCCCCCACGAGCATTCATAAACAGGAAACGGAGGGGACTACAAACTCTCGCCCAATTGTATGTTAGGGCCTGCCCTGCATCTTGGAGGAATGCAAGAGTGAATTTCACCTATTGGAGTCGGATAGGCTCCCCTATCCTACCTTCAGTTGCAGCACTGGATCACTCACCCTGAGACCAAACACAAAGCCACATGCACCGTAAGCCCGCTGCAACTAACAATCTGGGAAGGATTGAGCAAGGGGGGCATCTCGAGACTATACACACTGTTGAGAGCGGACCTTTTAACCCCCCGCAGGCCAGACTACATGCCCCGTTGGGAAGCGGATCTAGGCCTTCAGCTGGATGACACCGAGAGGCTGGACATTTGGACCAGAGCCCATTCATCCTCCACATGCGTCACCAACAATTATTGAGCCTTAAAGTTGATATTTAGGTGTTATAGTCCCCCGACCCAGATCCACCACTTTCAGGCATCCATTCCCTCAACCTGCTGGCGGAACTATGGGGCACAAGGAACGTATTTCCCTATGTGGTGGAGCAGCCCACATGTCCAGTTATTCTGGGGGTCTCTTGCGGAGACGATTGAGGACATAACGGGGAGCAAACTCCCGATCTGCCCCAAAACTATGTTGCTGGGTTGCCCAGTGGAGGGGGGTCTATCCTAAAGCAGGCATCCGTGCTAATCTTCTAACACAGCTGCTCTTATCGGCATGCATCACTATTGCTCGATGCTGGAAAGCCCTGGAGGGGCCGGGCATGATTTTCTAGTGGGGAAAGATCTGGGACATACTGGCGTTGAAGAGAATAATTGCAGCTATCGAGGGGAGGCTTCACCAATTCCATACTATGGGGTCACTGCTTCTTCAAAACGATAGCAAATATCCGGCCCTGACTTTTAAGCCCCGCCTGGCCCGACTATATCTGGGTCAAGAGGGAAAGCGATGAGAAGTGCAGGAGGGGAAAGTGTGGGTGGGAAAGTCTGATGGGGAAAAAGGAGTGTGGGGCGGGACGACATGTTTCTAAAAATCAATCCTCTGCTTAACTAGAAGCCAATGGCATGATCGGCGCAATGGGGGGATGGATATAGTTTTAGGTAGTCTAAATATCAATCGAACAGCCGTGTTCTGCACCCTCTGGAGGTGGTTGATTTGTCTATCAGGTAAGGTATGCCTATGAGAATACTGTTTGCATAATCCGGCTTGGAGTTAACCAATGCTCCTGCCACAATCCAGTGGCCTTTCTGGGGAACAAAAGGGAGGACGTGTTGTAACAGACAGAGAGAATAGAATACCGATTGTGTCTTAGCTCCTACCTGCTGAAAACAGGCAAGGTTGGACTGCCATAGGCACGTCAGAATTTTTACATTAAGGACGAAGGTCATTGGTAGCCTAAAAATACATAGTGGAGGAGGACAACAGGAATGATACACCAACAAGTGTTAAGGCCTCATCAGAATAAGCTTGGTTTTGTTTGGGTTAAATGGGAGTCTGTTAATGGTCATCCAGTGGACCACCTCCTCAATACGCTGCACCAATTTGTGCAGGAATTCTGCTGTCTTGCTCAAAGTCTGGTTAATCTAGATATCATCTTCATATGAATGATATCTGATATCCCAGATCTGATTTCCTGAAAAGGGCAATTAGTGGTTGCAAATATAAATGAAACAACAACAGTGACAGAGAGGAGACCTGTGGGGCCCTGCATTCCAATTGGATTGCGTCTGATATATAACCTGCCATTTTTACAAGTTGGTGGCGATTGGACAATAATGATCTAAAACAATTCAGCACATGAGCTGATTCTCCGGCCACCATGACCAGTCTGGGCAGTATGATGTTAGGGTCCACTGTATCAAATGCCGCTAAAAGATTGAGCATTAGGAACAGTGTTAAATTGTTTCCATCATAATCTCGTCTGGTCGGAGGCTTACCCTATCTTCTCCGGAATAGTTTTGATTTTGTTGACAAAAAATTAATTACATTCATTACCTTTATGTGAAGAGGGAGTTATGCTAGGAGAAGCACTTATGGGATTTAAGAATGTAAAAATTGTGGGGAAAAGTTCTGTGGGTTTATTCAGTGAGGTTAAAATTTTGATCTGCAGTAACTTTGCTTTAGCCTCAAATATCGCTTGCTTGTACTACCAGCCTAACCAAACAGCCCGAAGCTGTACTTGTCCAGATGGACCGACCAGTGGGGCAACAAGTGGGGCCAAGTCAGGAAAAGGGGCTGTCAGCCGGGAGAGGATGCCGGAGATGCGGTGGCATGTTGTCCCACTGAGGTGGGCCATGCAGCAGGAGAACACCACGACTGATATACTCTGCGGATCCCGGGCTTCCAGGTGGATGGCAGCTACGGGCCCAGCAACAAGGCCAGGTGGGCCGCGGTCATCCGGAATCGGACCAGCACCATGTTGGGGGGACGCAGCAGGAAGCATGTGCAGACCGAACCGGGAAAATGGCAGACACCGGCACGGAATACAGCGGAGGACTGTGTCTGGAGGTCCCACCCTGCTTCTCTGTTGATCAACGATTCCTTGCCGAATCAGGCCCTGATTGGATGGCAACTCGGAACCCAAAGAAAGGGGGCAGTATTCAGTTGGCTTTTACTGGTTTCATTGACTTATGGAAAATACACAGGGATAGGTGGGTGGGTTTCAAGGGGCTACCCTATTAAACTAGGGCTTATCCAGTGTAAATCTGAATCTCATTTCACCTATTCAAGGAGGAAGGAAGGTCGCGAGAAGCATCCACTCTAGAACAGGCATATGGATTCCCTGAGGAGTAAGAGAAGAGTAGCCCGAGAGCAGAGAGGTCCCTACCCATTAAGGACCTATAACCAGAAAGAGGAAGAAGGGATGAAGCAACCTGACTTCTTACTATCCAGGAAAAATCTGTGATTATTCAGAACAATAAATCTTGTCCCAATACTGCCTGGTGTCCTGTGATCTATATCCCACAAAGGGTGCAAATCTTTGTTGTTTGTACTAACCACATATACCCCTCAGCATACATGTGAGAGCTTTAAATCCCACTATCCCCATATTAAGTGTCTGAGGCACTGTTTAGCCTTCACACAATCCTACCCAAGTGTACCTATCCTCCTGCCATTTAAAATGAAGCTGTCATAATGGCATAACAAAAAACATCTATTCTATTAAATGTCTGGTATGTCAAAGATATATGCTTCAGGATAGACATTCCCTTCAAATGCCCCATTTCACCAGAAATCTTCTATTTTGCTGTAATTGACCTTCAGTATTTTGCCTTGAGTTATCTTTTTATATGCTGTAAAAGTCTGCCTAATTGTACCCTACTTAATGCTTGGAGGGAGATTCTTGACCGAGTCAATGTTTATATTCAGAGCAATGATTGTATCTTTTGTTGGACCTAGCAACTGGTTGGCTCTTGGTGTTTCCCCATGATGTTTCCAAGTCGTGTCCACAATTATTGCCTGTGCCACCACAATCTCAACTGAGATTGGGGCAGAAATCAAATTATGTTGCAATTGATTGTTGAGAAGTTGTATTGGAGTTTAAGAAAAGACTTTCAGAAAACACACTCCACTATATCCAATTTCTCCCTACAGTTATTATTCGCCCAGAGTTAGGAGCCTTACTTCATAATGCCGCTGCATATGCTTCCCTTAATTTTAGGCACAGTCTATTGCCAGGCTTCTTCAAGAAGCTTTTTCAGCCCTGCCCTTCTTGTTCCACTTTCTTAACTATCTGAAATAGGTGAAATTTCCAGCTCAAAGAATCTGAGATGTTGATCCCGAAATAGAACCGCTTTACTTGCTCCAGAGGGTCAGGGCCTATCTTAAAAAAGCTCTTAGATCCTGAAATATTCACAGTTGAGCCAAAGATCGTCACTTTCGATTTGGCTGGATTTGTTTTCAGATCAGTTTCTATGTGGTAGCGATGCATCCTGTTAGGAAAGATTTCATATTTGAATGTAATTTTCCCTCCATGTGTCAACCCCCAAACTTTTTGCTGCTGTTTTACACCCTGATCTAACCTTTGCCAGAGAAGCACAGCCCTCAGCTACACTCCTCTGGGCTTTCGCTCACTTTTTATGGGGAAACTGACATGCCCTTAAGACAATCAGTACTGGGAGACTTTGTTTCCCTTAGTCCTTTCCTCATGTTGCAGCTTTTGTGCAACATGTAACAAGTGTGCAATATAACTTACTTTACTGCACCCTTGGGTCTCTAGTCATTCCAAAGGCCCTAGAAACTCTCGCTGGACTTTTTATGAACTGTGCAGATGTGTCATGGACAGGACTGGTGGCAGCTATCGTTTTACTGTATTTTTTAACCCATTCTTGCCATGTAAAACGCGCTTACCGCGCTTGGCACGAATAGGTGGCCTGGCTCCAAAATGGCCATGCCACGAGATTCTTTGTCCTGTCCTTTGGCCATCTTGCCCCTTCACCTTCCCCAGGTCGAGCCGACCCGGGTCAGTCCTTATTTGGTCATGCACTTTCCCGCGAAACCCAATGCTTTCGCGGGCTTCTGCATGCCGTGTGTGTGTGCCTCCAGGATGTGGGCTGGGATGTCTGTTCCCAATACACATCCTGGGTGCCAGAGAGTCTGGAGTGTCCTGAATGCCTGAGACCACCGTGGTCCATGATTGGTCCGCATATGGAGTGAGTGTTTGTGAGCAGATCCTCTCCGTTTTGGCGCGAAGGGAACTTTGGATAAGAGGAGGCCGAAAACACCACTACTATGGCGATCTCCTGAGTTCACACGAACAAAGCATAAGGAGCCAAGTATCCTGCAGCAAGAAGCCGAGTCGAGGAACCACTGGTGACCCGCTGGAAGGTTTGGCACCCTGAGCCCACTGTCGTCCTGTGAGACCCCTCTGCATCTGATCATCCTAGAAGGTCTGCGAAGACGCTTCGACCCATTGGAATAGTGGGAACAACTATTCTCGGCACCTTCATCAAACCCTGCCAGTAAGCCTCTTCGGAAGTGTCCCTGGGCCAACCAGTGGGCTGACAAGTTTACACGGGACGTTTGCTCTCTTACCGCCGTAGTTGCGAAGAGGCCCTCGAAACTTGGTATACTGCTTGCTCTGTGTCCACGGCACCCTTACACCGAATTTTGTACACTTGGCATTCCCAGGTCCGAAGTGAGACGAGTGCGACGGGACCAGAGTAAACGCGGTTACCGTGTTGCCCTGCTGTGGCAACAACCTGTGAAAGTTCGCTGCACTTGTGACCCAATGTACCTTGAAGCCTGCTGCAGTGGAATTGGGCTGATTCCCTCACCCGGAGCAGAGAAATCGCCCCTGTCCCGTTTGGGAATTCCTGCTGTATCTCGGAAACTACACGGTGTCGAGACGTCCTGATTGTCGCATTCGAACCTGCCAGCGAAGTGAACTGTACTGGCGAAGTCTAGGTCTGCCTGCGTCGGGGACCGGTGAGTACTCCTTACCCCAACCGGTGGCCCCTAGCGCAGGAGCCCATTTTTATGCACGAAGTGGCCCCCGAGAACCCCTTTCCTTTCCACAGCTATTGCGAAATAGCAACCCCATCCCGCACTCTGAAACTGCCTCTGCCCTCCAGTGGAGGTCCTGCTTGAATAGTGGGAACTTGTTCTCCATCGCCGCATCCACCTTCTTGAGCTGCCAGAGACCCTTGAAGAGACCCTATTTTGTCCATTGGCACCAGCGTGTGCAGGTACTATTGAGCATAAGGCTCCTCTCTTCGTAGGGCTTGGACTGCCTCTTAGTTAGGTGTATTCTTGATGTTGAACTGGGTCTAACGATTACTTGCACTGCCTGTTTTCCTCCCCATCTAGGTGGTCTACATATTTCATGCTTTCTTTTCCATTAGACCCCTCTGGCCCTGTATATATATTGTCTGGAGTAATTTGTAAGTGTCCTTGTTTTGTGTGCTCATTGAGGTCTTTCAGTCACCCTCACCCTTTCAGTCTTTCAGTCACCCTCAGCCCTCTTGAGACTTAGTATTGACCGCCTGCCATAGCTACCCTGATTGGTCTGGCTTGTCCAGAGGTTACTCTGTTCCAAGAAACTAGGTTGGCCTTCTGAACCTCTGCCCCTCCAGGTCAGAGTTCAGAAATCCCTCTTAACACATCCTATCTGGCATCAATTGCAGTGGTGTTCTTGCAAGGGTAACAGAGTCGTCTTCCTCTGATAGTATTGGGGACTCCTCTTTTTAACGTTGCTGCAAGGTGCACATCTTTTGTCATTTGTACCCTCCAGTCATACCTCTCACATTTCACGTGAGACCTTTAATTCATACAGTCCCTGTATAAACCATCTGACCATTCTTCAGCCTTCCCAAAATCAACTCTGATTTTACCCCCAGGTTGTTAGCTGTATTTGCATTATATGTCTGCTACAATCTCTCCTGTAAATGAATACTTAACACGTTGCGTTCAAATGGGAGCCAACCTGCTAAAGTATACTTGGAAGATACCCCTGCCGTCTTTCCCTAAACTATTCTCATCTGTAAATTCTCAATACAAAAATGTTGCTGCCCACCTTCTGAATGTCTCTGCTTATATGAGTCACACCTTTTCAAGTTTTCAACTACAGGTGCCTTATGTCAAGTAGCACAGTATATTAACCCAGCATATGGTTCCTTACACAGAATACCAACTGCATTACGGTTAGGAAGACAATCTATACTGTAATTAACTCTCAAAAGTCGAGTCAAAGAACCACATGGGGTCCCTTCTATATTATGATTAATGTAATCAATTTTGCTGAGATAATGAAATGTTTCACTTGCCCCTACAGGCCAATTCCATTTAAGCAGGGCCAGGAATGTTATTTTCAGGTAGCTGGCAGTTCTGGTGCTGCAGTTGATACAGTTTCCACAACCCAGGTGCTGCCTCCAGAGACCCCTGCCAAAGCCCAGATCACCACATCGAGCTGGGGATTATACTGAGATCAAAAGCCATAAATCTACTTGGCTGGGCTTGCAAGGCCCAACTCCGCTCCAATCTTTCAGCGGGGGGGGTCCAGATAATTCTCCCATTTTGCCTGTATCCTGGCAAATGGTTTTCTGACACCGAGAGACCCAAATTATACAGCCCCAAAACTCACCTGCACCCTGTTTCCAACTCCCGAATAGTTGTATCCATCACATGTTCCACTTGCCTTTGTGGGAAACCTATCCATGACTTCTGGATTCATGTCACTAGTCTACCATACTCCATAAAAGGTATAGTGATTCTCTGATGTTCAGCTCTGTACTGCAGATAGGTCTTAAAACACCCTCCATCTCCAAATGCTCCATTCTGCCCAAAGCTGCCTGGCTTCTGAGAGCACACTATCTTCTCCCTTGATTTACATTAGCCTATCCAATGATCCAGATGGACCAGCAGGAACAGGTTTAATCTCCTACAATATCTTCCTCCTCACTTACAAGCCACATCATGTATGTTTATGTCATGCAGGGTGGACACTGAGATTTTCTCATGCCTAGAATAGAAGTCATTAGATGATGGCACATATGTTGCATGTTGTGATTTACATCCAATAAATAGAATCTACTCCTACATCTCCTACATCCTAATCTAGACCTAATAACTCTCCCGAAACTGCCCTCACTTATATCCTTAACTCCCTTCTTTCTGCTCGATATTCTAAGCAATCCTCTGTCCTTATTCTCCTTGACCTATCTGCTGCTTTTGATACTGTTGATCACCCCCTACTTCTCAACACTCTTTCTTCCTTTAGTTTCAAAGGCTCTGTTCTTAACTGGCTCTCCTCTTACCTCTCCTCCCGCTCATTTGCTGTCTCCTGTGGTGGCCGTTCCTCGCCTACCCTCCATTTGGAATACGGTGTACCCCGAGGTTCGGTTCTTGGCCCTTTCCTATTCTCTCTCTACACCTCTCTCCTTGCCCCGGTTATCTCTACATTTGGTATCTCTCACCATTTCTATGCTGATGACGCCCAACTCTTCCTCTCTTTCTCTTCCTTCTCCTCTGACCTCCACCTTAAAATCTCTTCCTGTGTTACTGCCATTAAAAACTGGATGTCATCCCGCTTTCTTTCCCTCAATACTGATAAGACTGAAGTTTCATTTCCTCTGTCTAGTCTTTAAAACCCTCCATGACCTGGCACCCCCTTATCTCTCCTCTTTCCTCTCTTTCTATAACCCTTCCCGCTCCCTCCGTTCAGCCGACCACTTCCTTCTCACCGTTCCCTCTCCCCCATGTGCCTCCTCCCGTTTCTGCTCCTTTCAGCTCTTAGTACCTCTCCACTGGAACTCCTTACCTCTCTCAATCCGCTCTATACCTACCTTTTCCTCCTTTCGCACTTCCCTGAAATCTCTCCTTCTCCATTCCCCGCCTTGAAACCTTCCCCACCTCTCATCCTCTCCCCTTCCCTCGAATCTTCCCTATGATCCTCTCCTCCCTCCCCCCTCCCCTTATCCTCCCTCACGTCACCCTTATATCCCTACTGTTTCTCCCCTCCTCCTTTCCCTCCTCTCCCCTCCCCTTCCCCCTCATAGATTAATTGCTCTACTTACTGTTTTTATTGGTTTGATTCATTGTAAATTGCTTCTTCTGTTATAATGTTCTAATGTTCTATGTATTCCATTGTTATAATATAAATTGCTTTGGATGAAAGCGCTATATAAACATAATAAATACAAATACAAATACATCTAAAGAAGCTGTTTTTCTAAACAAGCAAAAACTATTTTATCTGGCCACAAAATAATGGCAAACTAAGTTACAGACATTAAAATAATGGACTCACATACCTAAAAATCGTTCTCTGATTTTTGATTTCCAAATTTGCAAGCAACAAGTATTTTCTTTCACTATAGAAAGATGGCATACTTATTTACAGCCACTGAATATAATCACCTTCTACCGTCTAAGAATTCTAAACCTTTATCTACACAAACAATAAGTTATTCATTTTAAATGGGAAGATATGTTAAATGGAGGTGTAAAAGGGAGGACCAATGTTTTCATGTCTGTTTTAAAAGCTGTGAATAATTTTGAAGCAGTGACAAGACGGACTTACATTGGGTACAGCAGCTGCACTTCAGAATGATATACCTTGCGCTCCTGTTTAACGTATAGGATTTCTGATAGTTATTATAAGTACTGCGTATTTCAGAATACAGTAATCTATTTTGAGGTGCAGAGGAGAAAAGGTCAACCCTGGCATATGGGTTGCAACAAATGATACAAAAAAACAACAAAGTTCCCGAATCGTGGAACTCCCGTCTCCTGCACACTATCTTGGGCTCAAAAAGAAAGCCAAACTTTTTAGACAAATCTATCCCAATCAATGGGCAGTAACTATGGTCTTGATGTATACTTCAGTCGTTGCTTATCTGTGGTAGCTTAACACAGTGTGTATTTAAGAAAACAATTTAGCATTTAGTACAAAGCATTTCATTCTTTGAGGCCCAACGCGTTTCGAAATATTCTTTCTCTTCATCAGGGGCATGATTCAACTCATTTCTACAAAAAACATCATATAACATAGTTTTAAACAACTGGTCTAATGTAAGTTACATGAACCAGATTATTTGTAAGTATATGTAGGTGAATGATCTACAATCTAAACAGTGAGGTTTCTCCGTCAAGAGCTGAGGTCATTAATCTGTGCTACTTATTATTCCTCTTTCCCCTTATCCTCCATCATCTCCCCTCCTAACATGAATACAACCCTCTTCCATTTTACAACATGTACGCATGGATGGTCTGGTATGATTTTCCATTTCTATTTATAATGTTGGCAGTCCTATATTGATGATCCATGTGGTGTCTATTATTGTTTTGAAACTCATCGTTGTGTTGCATTTACAGATTGCCACAGCATTTGTAATTGTATATTACAATACCAATTCTTGTGTGTTATCTATGGTTTTCTTATACTTGGCACTGACTCATCTGCTGGGATTGTCAGAGCCTTGATAAAGACCAGAATAGTCGAAACACGCGTCGGCTCAAACCATATTTAGAATTGCAATTATCAGTAATAAATAAACACAGACAATGCAGTATAACATGTTCAGATGATCATTTTATTGTAACAATTTAACATTTCTCCCTCAACATAGTCCTTTTAATTGTCAGCCTCTTCACCTAAATTGAGCCACACAGACCTGTGTATACTATTGTAGCCAAATCCACCTGAAATATTTTCCCTGACCCACTGATAATTTTCAGAACAGTTCAATTTGGCAAACAAAAAACAAAAATGGAGCATTTTGGATTATGGGAGATTAATTTAGTCCAGGATTAATGATGGGGGTGATTTTGATTGTATTAATTGCGGCTAGTAATCAGGACAGTTGAACAGTGAGTGCGGCTGAAAGGAATCTCCATGACTCAAGCTTGTCCATATAAAGACAGGCCTGTTTCCCCCTTGCAAACGCATGCCACCAGAAAGGCTAGCAATACTGCTAGTTGTTACAAAGCATTATAAAATCTGCACTCCCCTCTGCAGTATGTACATACATTTTGTTATTTAATATGCAGGCAGGAAAACCTACACTGTTGCCTAACTGGCGACTGATGCACACATATTGTCCTTTGTGATTTGACAGCAGCATTTATTATGCAGAGTACATTCCCTCTCCCACTTCCCCACCACCTATATGGCGATGGCTTCATACATATTGTTGATTATATCATAACTGAGTAATACAATGCGGTTGACTTACCACATATGTTTATACTTCGCCCAATTTCTTCACCGGCTGATCTTCCAGATTTACCTATAGTGAGAAAACAGAAATTTAGCATATGCACACAAATTATGACACAGTCATATCCTCTTTCTTCTACAAACGTATTTCAGCAAACCTTTGTCCTTCAAGCCTCTGTAAGCCACATCACCCAGGACCTCAAATGCCTCCCACTATCTTGTTTTCTGACAATCTACTGCTGTAACAAAGCCACCTTCATCCCCTTAGGTAGAAGCCAGGAAATCCAGATGAGTTACACCTTCAGCTAAATCACAGTTTAGCCCCATCCCAACACGACCACAACGTTTTCTTAAGGGGATTTATGTCTTATTCCGTTGGCAGAAGGGATTTTCCATTTCCTATTTCTTTTTTTTTGTTCATATTTAATTAATAGAAAAATGCGAAGACAAGACATACAATCTAGAATGATAAAAATGTCAAAATCAAGGGTTAGCAATCTAGAAATAAAATAAATAATAAAGCTATTATGAAGGGTTACAATATTAAATCTAACATACTATTAAAACAATTTAGTATACACAATAAAAGTCTTGGAATAAACTGTATTGAGAAAAATCTGAAGATTATGCTTTCTAATTGGTTCCCAGATTTCCACCTGTGGATTAGCCGTTTTGAATTTGTAAAGGAGTGGAACAGCAGCACCTCTTTTTATAAAACATATTAAACCTTGCCAACTGTGAATAGTGACTAATTTTGATTGTTTCCAATTTTTGTTAATTGTTTTTTTATAGCAGCGAAATTTAGATCTTTTAAAAATGTGGGCAATTAATTTAAAGAAAATCATATCATAGCGTAGCTAAAATGTTCTTTAATTTAAAAGATTCTACAAAGAATATTTAAGGCCTTCTGGCAAAATGTATGAATCATATGACAATCAAATGTAACATATTTGACAGCGCCTTCAGTGGTATAACCATGACAACATTCTCTATAGCAGTATGCTCAGCTTTGAAAAGTTTAAGGGGTGTCCATTAACAATTCTACGTCAATACATAGAATCCCCAGCACCAAGATAAGTTAAATTAAATACAAGAAAATGTGCAACAACACTACAGCGGTCATTACAACCTTGGTGCTAAGTGCAGCACCAACTTTACCACCATGGTGTAAACTATGTTTACACCATGGTGGATGGCGGATTTACCGCCCCATTCCAAGGTGAGTGGGGCGGTAAATCCCCATTTCCCATTTTCCTTTCCCCATTCCCATTTTTGCCCCCTAGGGCATAATGGGAGTGGGGAAGGCGCTAATTACGCCGCCGTAAATTACGGCAGCGTAATTAGCACCATGGCGGGTTAGCGCCATGGACTTTAACGCCTGCCAAAAGCAGGCGTTAAAGTGGGAATCCGGCGTTAAGGGTTAACACCGTCGTTAACCCTTAACGCCGGGGTTGTAATGACCTCCTACATGTTGTTGTCCCAGCACTAACTGTCACAGGAACACATGATCCAATGTATCTCTAACTGCTTTTTTAATATGGTCAGCTTACTCCACCCCTTCCACTTTCTTTTCCTGCTCCCAATGAGATAAGTATCTTTGGGAACATTTCAGTGTTTCTTTAACTTCCATGTTTTCATTATTAATAGTTGATTGTGTGCGTATTGGGAGTATATGGGTCCCTGATCCACCATAGTGCCTGCAGTGAAAGTTCCTCTTTAGCTCATGTTAAAGGGGGGAAAGTGTGATGTTCTAATCTTGGATGCACTCGCTGCTAAATCCAGCAACAGGGCGTTCAGGGGAGGAGTGAGGATCTCTTATCGGAGTATGCGCTACCAGCAGCAGGGGAAACCACAGTGCAGCAAGCACCCTCTATGTTCACTACCCCAACAGCCGCTTGACTGTCACTTCTACGCAGTACAGGGTGCTTAGTCATATTGCAGGATCTACTCAGCTGCTATGAAATGCGGAATATCTTGGCGCCATACAAAGTGTCTGTGAACTTATGCCGGTAACAGGGCCACGGTAAACAGGTCTCTAGTTTTCCTTCTCGCAGCAGGATTTGTTCACAGGCCCAATAAGTTGAAGAGCTGTGATACTGATGGAGAAGCCAACCTACAACCGCAGAGGAAGTCCCTTCTCATCCGTGCATTAGCAAGGTGATGAGAAGCATCCCTGAAAGTATGAAGCATATAGGCCTTCCAGGTGAGCATAAGACAGAGAAACCAGTGAAGCTGATCCTCCACATCTTGAAATGGCAGACTGGGCACAGGAATGCAATGAGCAAGATTATGCTCCAGCGCAGTGTTCTAGGTGCCTCAGTCCATGATATTATGTGTAGTACAGTAGCAGATGTCCTTCTTCCTCTTCAATTGCACCTACAAGATTTGGAGGTGCACGTTTGAGACACAGGACAACAGGGAGGAGACTCCACAACTAAGAAAAGATACAAGCAAGATGGAATAAGTACCAAGGCCCGCAGAAAGCTTCCACAACCCTTTTTTGAGGCTAAAAGAAGACTTCCTGAGAGGGAGGACCGTACAGACCCATCTTAGATCCTTGAACATAGAGGAAGATTCAGATTGGAACACAATCCACAATACATTTTATGAATGCAGGGACAGAATAGTCCTAGGACCTGCCGGAGTTAGGGACTGGCTGACCACACAAGTGATCCATGGAAGCCAGAGCCTTGAGCTCTGGCAAAGTAAGAATAATGCGAAAGAGGGCTTCAACCCAGAAGAGTTCATGAATGTGACTCATCTGACTGGACCCTTTACCCCAGGTTTACAGAGTAGATAACGTTACACCAGCGGAAGCCCTTGGACAAGGAGGTAACCCAGGAACTGGATCCCAAAATTATGACTTTTGTGGGGAGCTTGTTGTGATCCACCTGAGCTGGTTGTAACCTGTGTGTGTCTGAGCATGGAGTGTTGGGACTTTGAGAATGTTATGATGCAAGGCTCCTGGGGATTCCACCAGAGTCAGTTGGGATCTGGAGCTTGAGCACAGGGGGACCGGTGGATGCTTCTTTCTAGCTATGAACTATACTTCTCTAGTTATGAACTTGTCTTAAATGTGCTGACTTAACTCCTAACGTACTTACCTGAGTCTGTGAACCTAAGTAAAGCTATCCATGTCACTTTGGGCTCCTGAGTGATCTGTCTTACTCAATAGGCCCACCTCAACACTGGCGACAAGGATCTTGTAAGGAGAAGGGACGTACAGGAGAAGAGGAAAAAGAAGTAAGCTGAGACCAAAAGGCAAGAAGTTGGAAAGCAAAAGGTCTGGAAGAGGACATCCACCAGAGAGGTGTGGAAACAGAGGCATCCACCGGTCCCTCCCCGGCCCTCAGGGGGGTCCTTCCCAGGCCCTAAAGTGAACATGCCCCTGTTCTGCATGACTGTGAGCAGCAGGGACATCCAAGGAGTTCTGGGGGGCAGCGCAGTGCACCTTGAGGCAAGCGGTCATCCTTATGTACTGCGGTTCTTTGCGTCTATAATACGGAGAGCACGGCGGTTGGCAGTGCAGTGTTGGAGTGACAGCTGATGAAGAGGCCAGGGCATGAATATATATGTTTAGCACAGGAAATGCTTTCAGTTCGTGAGAGAAAGGCCACCGTGTTTGTACTGGAAGCATACAGTGAACTTTAATGGCATTCAAGGCAACTGCGGCGTGAACGGACAGTAGAGATTGCCTGCACGCAATGTTATCAACTATGTTAATCTGACCTTGGGCTAATGAGGCATGGACGACGGTTGGAGCTGGGAGATGTGCTCACGCCTGGGCCCTCCTCTGTAATGGTGATGTCAGGAGTGATCTGCAGAGTATTGGCGATGCAAGCTGTGAGAGAATGTTTATACGAACATTCCTGAAGGCTGTAGCATTCAAAACTATGTTACGGCAAAGGACTAGGAGTTCCGAGAAATGAACATCTCAACGTGCCCGAAACATTCCTATGGACTGAAACTTTTATTGTACTGCATTCCGAGCTAAGGACCCCGCTACGTTTTTGTCAAAACGTCAACGTTGGGATCAGCTTTGCTGGTGGACATCAGCGCATGGAGATTACAATGTGAAGAACATCTTGTGCTGGCGCTGTCTGTCTATAGCGCGCCCCAAGTTGCTGGTCATTACAGATTTATGGGTGGTCAGCGGCTGCTGTGATCTCGTTTTTGCATCGTGTTTAGCCCTGATGCTTTCAGATTGCAGAGCGTAGTGAGACTCAGTCATTTCGTTTGGGTGAAAGTTTCTGTTATTTCTTTTATGTTAAGATTCTGCCGTTTTAAATGCTTGGCTTTTAACATTAAGTTGGTGAAGTACTGTTTGAAGACATGTTCCTTTTGGGAAGGAGGGGGTGGACAACCATAGCATGGGATTAGTCCCAGCACTGACCTCTAATAAAGTAATGTTGCACTGTTATTAGTTTGAAAGGTGCCGCATTTAACAAGTTGAGAGGCCTGAAAATGCTGTTAGCTTTGGGGGCATTTTGGTTCCACTGCTGTATATATTGGTGGGTCAGTGACATTGGGATTCTCCATCTTGTAGTGAGAAAAGGTGTTGGTCTCAAACCCATATAGTGGGTTATGGTGGTGCAAGTTAAATGTCGAAAGGGCATATTCTTTTGTGGTGGATGCAGTTCCCGGTTGTTGCTGGTGCCATAGTGGGTGACATGTGCCATGTAGCTGGTAATATTGGTGCGTGTGGTAAGGCCAAATTTGGTGGTGTTGTGTGGCGCCAAATGTGTGTTCTTTGGTGTTATGATGACTATGTGACTTGCTGAATTTTAAAGCCAATTTTCAGTTGTGTTCTGCTTTGCACAGTTTTTTTTAACCTTACATTTTTCCCACAGGTAAACGACCATGAAGGACTTTGCAAGCTTAAATATTGGACTCAAGTGTGCTGCTTAACCCTTGTTTACCATATTTTAATGCCCAATTTTCCTAACTGGTGTGTTGGGGGAATGTGTGTGGGGGTGTAAGTGGTCTGTAGCATGTGGTTGTGCAGGTCTGGTGCTAATTGATTAGTGGGTTGTGGATGCCCGGTGAGTTTGTGCCAATTGGAGCGGGATGTGGCTGCCTGGTTTTGTGGTACCAATTGATTAGTGGGTTGTGGATGCCCGGTGTATTTGTGCCAATTGGAGTGGGATGTGGATGCCCGGATTCGTGGTGCCAATTGATTAGTGGGTTGTGGATGCCCGGTGTGTTTGTGCCTATTGGAGCGAGATGTGGATGCCCGTATTTGTGGTGCAAATTGTTTAGTGGGATGTGGATGTCCGGTTTTGTTTGCCAATTGGTGAGCAGGATGTGGATGCCCGGATTTGTGGTGCCAATTGTTTGCGGGATGTAGATCCCTGGTGTCTTTGGTTGGTGCCAAATGGTGGAGTGGAGTTGTTAGTTGCTTCAGGCTGTTAGTGGGGTTTGGAACCCTGTTTTGGTGTTGTGGCACTATTAGTTGATTGTGGACGGAGCAGGATGGATTTAGGTGTGTCTTTGGCTTGTTTTGGGTTTGCGCTTGAAGGCGGGCTGGTTCCCTTGTGTGAGTTCTATAGTAGGCCAGCTATAGGATTGTGGATTGTTCTGGAGTTGTTATAGCTTTTTGGTTAGTTTAACAAAGGTAGCGGGCGCCCCTCTCTCGCAAGAACAGACATGATAACCTGTTCAGTGGTTATTAACCACTTGAGAGTTCGCAGCCACTGCTTTTACTCACTGTGCCTTTCACAGATGGGAAATATCCATTTGCATATCAGTCTTTGTCCTGCCCAGGGGCAGTCCAGCACCGAAATACAATGGCAATTCCAATCTGAACGAGAGTACCACCAGCAACCCCATACACGTGTTTCACCCTTGTTGGGGATCATCAGTGAGGTGAAGCTGATGCCTCTCTAAGCACAGTGAGAGGGAGACCACGTCTGGTTGCCCCCAGGAGACCTAGGGTTACCAATCCCAGGTTCCTTAACAAATAGTTTAACAAAGGTAGCGGGCGCCCCTCTCTCGCAAGAACAGACATGATAACCTGTTCAGTGGTTATTAACCACTTGAGAGTTCGCAGCCACTGCTTTTACTCACTGTGCCTTTCACAGATGGGAAATATCCATTTGCATATCAGTCTTTGTCCTGCCCAGGGGCAGTCCAGCACCGAAATACAATGGCAATTCCAATCTGAACGAGAGTACCACCAGCAACCCCATACACGTGTTTCACCCTTGTTGGGGATCATCAGTGAGGTGAAGCTGATGCCTCTCTAAGCACAGTGAGAGGGAGACCACGTCTGGTTGCCCCCAGGAGACCTAGGGTTACCAATCCCAGGTTCCTTAACAAATAGTTTAACAAAGGTAGCGGGCGCCCCTCTCTCGCAAGAACAGACATGATAACCTGTTCAGTGGTTATTAACCACTTGAGAGTTCGCAGCCACTGCTTTTACTCACTGTGCCTTTCACAGATGGGAAATATCCATTTGCATATCAGTCTTTGTCCTGCCCAGGGGCAGTCCAGCACCGAAATACAATGGCAATTCCAATCTGAACGAGAGTACCACCAGCAACCCCATACACGTGTTTCACCCTTGTTGGGGATCATCAGTGAGGTGAAGCTGATGCCTCTCTAAGCACAGTGAGAGGGAGACCACGTCTGGTTGCCCCCAGGAGACCTAGGGTTACCAATCCCAGGTTCCTTAACAAATAGTTTAACAAAGGTAGCGGGCGCCCCTCTCTCGCAAGAACAGACATGATAACCTGTTCAGTGGTTATTAACCACTTGAGAGTTCGCAGCCACTGCTTTTACTCACTGTGCCTTTCACAGATGGGAAATATCCATTTGCATATCAGTCTTTGTCCTGCCCAGGGGCAGTCCAGCACCGAAATACAATGGCAATTCCAATCTGAACGAGAGTACCACCAGCAACCCCATACACGTGTTTCACCCTTGTTGGGGATCATCAGTGAGGTGAAGCTGATGCCTCTCTAAGCACAGTGAGAGGGAGACCACGTCTGGTTGCCCCCAGGAGACCTAGGGTTACCAATCCCAGGTTCCTTAACAAATAGTTTAACAAAGGTAGCGGGCGCCCCTCTCTCGCAAGAACAGACATGATAACCTGTTCAGTGGTTATTAACCACTTGAGAGTTCGCAGCCACTGCTTTTACTCACTGTGCCTTTCACAGATGGGAAATATCCATTTGCATATCAGTCTTTGTCCTGCCCAGGGGCAGTCCAGCACCGAAATACAATGGCAATTCCAATCTGAACGAGAGTACCACCAGCAACCCCATACACGTGTTTCACCCTTGTTGGGGATCATCAGTGAGGTGAAGCTGATGCCTCTCTAAGCACAGTGAGAGGGAGACCACGTCTGGTTGCCCCCAGGAGACCTAGGGTTACCAATCCCAGGTTCCTTAACAAATAGTTTAACAAAGGTAGCGGGCGCCCCTCTCTCGCAAGAACAGACATGATAACCTGTTCAGTGGTTATTAACCACTTGAGAGTTCGCAGCCACTGCTTTTACTCACTGTGCCTTTCACAGATGGGAAATATCCATTTGCATATCAGTCTTTGTCCTGCCCAGGGGCAGTCCAGCACCGAAATACAATGGCAATTCCAATCTGAACGAGAGTACCACCAGCAACCCCATACACGTGTTTCACCCTTGTTGGGGATCATCAGTGAGGTGAAGCTGATGCCTCTCTAAGCACAGTGAGAGGGAGACCACGTCTGGTTGCCCCCAGGAGACCTAGGGTTACCAATCCCAGGTTCCTTAACAAATAGTTTAACAAAGGTAGCGGGCGCCCCTCTCTCGCAAGAACAGACATGATAACCTGTTCAGTGGTTATTAACCACTTGAGAGTTCGCAGCCACTGCTTTTACTCACTGTGCCTTTCACAGATGGGAAATATCCATTTGCATATCAGTCTTTGTCCTGCCCAGGGGCAGTCCAGCACCGAAATACAATGGCAATTCCAATCTGAACGAGAGTACCACCAGCAACCCCATACACGTGTTTCACCCTTGTTGGGGATCATCAGTGAGGTGAAGCTGATGCCTCTCTAAGCACAGTGAGAGGGAGACCACGTCTGGTTGCCCCCAGGAGACCTAGGGTTACCAATCCCAGGTTCCTTAACAAATAGTTTAACAAAGGTAGCGGGCGCCCCTCTCTCGCAAGAACAGACATGATAACCTGTTCAGTGGTTATTAACCACTTGAGAGTTCGCAGCCACTGCTTTTACTCACTGTGCCTTTCACAGATGGGAAATATCCATTTGCATATCAGTCTTTGTCCTGCCCAGGGGCAGTCCAGCACCGAAATACAATGGCAATTCCAATCTGAACGAGAGTACCACCAGCAACCCCATACACGTGTTTCACCCTTGTTGGGGATCATCAGTGAGGTGAAGCTGATGCCTCTCTAAGCACAGTGAGAGGGAGACCACGTCTGGTTGCCCCCAGGAGACCTAGGGTTACCAATCCCAGGTTCCTTAACAAATAGTTTAACAAAGGTAGCGGGCGCCCCTCTCTCGCAAGAACAGACATGATAACCTGTTCAGTGGTTATTAACCACTTGAGAGTTCGCAGCCACTGCTTTTACTCACTGTGCCTTTCACAGATGGGAAATATCCATTTGCATATCAGTCTTTGTCCTGCCCAGGGGCAGTCCAGCACCGAAATACAATGGCAATTCCAATCTGAACGAGAGTACCACCAGCAACCCCATACACGTGTTTCACCCTTGTTGGGGATCATCAGTGAGGTGAAGCTGATGCCTCTCTAAGCACAGTGAGAGGGAGACCACGTCTGGTTGCCCCCAGGAGACCTAGGGTTACCAATCCCAGGTTCCTTAACAAATAGTTTAACAAAGGTAGCGGGCGCCCCTCTCTCGCAAGAACAGACATGATAACCTGTTCAGTGGTTATTAACCACTTGAGAGTTCGCAGCCACTGCTTTTACTCACTGTGCCTTTCACAGATGGGAAATATCCATTTGCATATCAGTCTTTGTCCTGCCCAGGGGCAGTCCAGCACCGAAATACAATGGCAATTCCAATCTGAACGAGAGTACCACCAGAAACCCCATACACGTGTTTCACCCTTGTTGGGGATCATCAGTGAGGTGAAGCTGATGCCTCTCTAAGCACAGTGAGAGGGAGACCACGTCTGGTTGCCCCCAGGAGACCTAGGGTTACCAATCCCAGGTTCCTTAACAAATAGTTTAACAAAGGTAGCGGGCGCCCCTCTCTCGCAAGAACAGACATGATAACCTGTTCAGTGGTTATTAACCACTTGAGAGTTCGCAGCCACTGCTTTTACTCACTGTGCCTTTCACAGATGGGAAATATCCATTTGCATATCAGTCTTTGTCCTGCCCAGGGGCAGTCCAGCACCGAAATACAATGGCAATTCCAATCTGAACGAGAGTACCACCAGCAACCCCATACACGTGTTTCACCCTTGTTGGGGATCATCAGTGAGGTGAAGCTGATGCCTCTCTAAGCACAGTGAGAGGGAGACCACGTCTGGTTGCCCCCAGGAGACCTAGGGTTACCAATCCCAGGTTCCTTAACAAATAGTTTAACAAAGGTAGCGGGCGCCCCTCTCTCGCAAGAACAGACATGATAACCTGTTCAGTGGTTATTAACCACTTGAGAGTTCGCAGCCACTGCTTTTACTCACTGTGCCTTTCACAGATGGGAAATATCCATTTGCATATCAGTCTTTGTCCTGTGCTTAGAGAGGCATCAGCTTCACCTCACTGATGATCCCCAACAAGGGTGAAACACGTGTATGGGGTTGCTGGTGGTACTCTCGTTCAGATTGGAGTTGCCATTGTATTTCGGTGCTGGACTGCCCCTGGGCAGGACAAAGACTGATATGCAAATGGATATTTCCCATCTGTGAAAGGCACAGTGAGTAAAAGCAGTGGCTGCGAACTCTCAAGTAGTTAATAACCACTGAACAGGTTATCATGTCTGTTCTTGCGAGAGAGGGGCGCCCGCTACCTTTGTAAAACTATTTTTTAAGGAACCTGGGATTGGTAACCCTAGGTCTCCTGGGGGCAACCAGACGTGGTCTCCCTCTCACTGTGCTTAGAGAGGCATCAGCTTCACCTCACTGATGATCCCCAACAAGGGTGAAACACGTGTATGGGGTTGCTGGTGGTACTCTCGTTCAGATTGGAGTTGCCATTGTATTTCGGTGCTGGACTGCCCCTGGGCAGGACAAAGACTGATATGCAAATGGATATTTCCCATCTGTGAAAGGCACAGTGAGTAAAAGCAGTGGCTGCGAACTCTCAAGTGGTTAATAACCACTGAACAGGTTATCATGTCTGTTCTTGCGAGAGAGGGGCGCCCGCTACCTTTGTAAAACTATTTTTTAAGGAACCTGGGATTGGTAACCCTAGGTCTCCTGGGGGCAACCAGACGTGGTCTCCCTCTCACTGTGCTTAGAGAGGCATCAGCTTCACCTCACTGATGATCCCCAACAAGGGTGAAACACGTGTATGGGGTTGCTGGTGGTACTCTCGTTCAGATTGGAGTTGCCATTGTATTTCGGTGCTGGACTGCCCCTGGGCAGGACAAAGACTGATATGCAAATGGATATTTCCCATCTGTGAAAGGCACAGTGAGTAAAAGCAGTGGCTGCGAACTCTCAAGTGGTTAATAACCACTGAACAGGTTATCATGTCTGTTCTTGCGAGAGAGGGGCGCCCGCTACCTTTGTAAAACTATTTTTTAAGGAACCTGGGATTGGTAACCCTAGGTCTCCTGGGGGCAACCAGACGTGGTCTCCCTCTCACTGTGCTTAGAGAGGCATCAGCTTCACCTCACTGATGATCCCCAACAAGGGTGAAACACGTGTATGGGGTTGCTGGTGGTACTCTCGTTCAGATTGGAGTTGCCATTGTATTTCGGTGCTGGACTGCCCCTGGGCAGGACAAAGACTGATATGCAAATGGATATTTCCCATCTGTGAAAGGCACAGTGAGTAAAAGCAGTGGCTGCGAACTCTCAAGTGGTTAATAACCACTGAACAGGTTATCATGTCTGTTCTTGCGAGAGAGGGGCGCCCGCTACCTTTGTAAAACTATTTTTTAAGGAACCTGGGATTGGTAACCCTAGGTCTCCTGGGGGCAACCAGACGTGGTCTCCCTCTCACTGTGCTTAGAGAGGCATCAGCTTCACCTCACTGATGATCCCCAACAAGGGTGAAACACGTGTATGGGGTTGCTGGTGGTACTCTCGTTCAGATTGGAGTTGCCATTGTATTTCGGTGCTGGACTGCCCCTGGGCAGGACAAAGACTGATATGCAAATGGATATTTCCCATCTGTGAAAGGCACAGTGAGTAAAAGCAGTGGCTGCGAACTCTCAAGTGGTTAATAACCACTGAACAGGTTATCATGTCTGTTCTTGCGAGAGAGGGGCGCCCGCTACCTTTGTAAAACTATTTTTTAAGGAACCTGGGATTGGTAACCCTAGGTCTCCTGGGGGCAACCAGACGTGGTCTCCCTCTCACTGTGCTTAGAGAGGCATCAGCTTCACCTCACTGATGATCCCCAACAAGGGTGAAACACGTGTATGGGGTTGCTGGTGGTACTCTCGTTCAGATTGGAGTTGCCATTGTATTTCGGTGCTGGACTGCCCCTGGGCAGGACAAAGACTGATATGCAAATGGATATTTCCCATCTGTGAAAGGCACAGTGAGTAAAAGCAGTGGCTGCGAACTCTCAAGTGGTTAATAACCACTGAACAGGTTATCATGTCTGTTCTTGCGAGAGAGGGGCGCCCGCTACCTTTGTAAAACTATTTTTTAAGGAACCTGGGATTGGTAACCCTAGGTCTCCTGGGGGCAACCAGACGTGGTCTCCCTCTCACTGTGCTTAGAGAGGCATCAGCTTCACCTCACTGATGATCCCCAACAAGGGTGAAACACGTGTATGGGGTTGCTGGTGGTACTCTCGTTCAGATTGGAGTTGCCATTGTATTTCGGTGCTGGACTGCCCCTGGGCAGGACAAAGACTGATATGCAAATGGATATTTCCCATCTGTGAAAGGCACAGTGAGTAAAAGCAGTGGCTGCGAACTCTCAAGTGGTTAATAACCACTGAACAGGTTATCATGTCTGTTCTTGCGAGAGAGGGGCGCCCGCTACCTTTGTAAAACTATTTTTTAAGGAACCTGGGATTGGTAACCCTAGGTCTCCTGGGGGCAACCAGACGTGGTCTCCCTCTCACTGTGGTTAGAGAGGCATCAGCTTCACCTCACTGATGATCCCCAACAAGGGTGAAACACGTGTATGGGGTTGCTGGTGGTACTCTCGTTCAGATTGGAGTTGCCATTGTATTTCGGTGCTGGACTGCCCCTGGGCAGGACAAAGACTGATATGCAAATGGATATTTCCCATCTGTGAAAGGCACAGTGAGTAAAAGCAGTGGCTGCGAACTCTCAAGTGGTTAATAACCACTGAACAGGTTATCATGTCTGTTCTTGCGAGAGAGGGGCGCCCGCTACCTTTGTAAAACTATTTTTTAAGGAACCTGGGATTGGTAACCCTAGGTCTCCTGGGGGCAACCAGACGTGGTCTCCCTCTCACTGTGCTTAGAGAGGCATCAGCTTCACCTCACTGATGATCCCCAACAAGGGTGAAACACGTGTATGGGGTTGCTGGTGGTACTCTCGTTCAGATTGGAGTTGCCATTGTATTTCGGTGCTGGACTGCCCCTGGGCAGGACAAAGACTGATATGCAAATGGATATTTCCCATCTGTGAAAGGCACAGTGAGTAAAAGCAGTGGCTGCGAACTCTCAAGTGGTTAATAACCACTGAACAGGTTATCATGTCTGTTCTTGCGAGAGAGGGGCGCCCGCTACCTTTGTAAAAATAGCTTTTTGGTTAGATACTTTATAGTTCTACGGTGGGGAGAGCGTTGTTGCTCGTAGTGGTTTGCTTGGTAGGTGGCTTTAGAAGGATAGTCAAATGGTTGTGGTTGTTACAAATGTAATTGTCGACTTTTCCTTCTGTTTCGTCCTCTGTTGTGTATTGCTATATAAGGGGGAGATGTGTTGTGATCCACCTGAGCTGGTTTTAACCTGTGTGTGTCTGAGCATGGAGTGTTGGGTCTTTGAGAATGTTATGATGCAAGGCTCCTGGGGATTCCACCAGAGTCAGTTGGGATCTGGAGCTTGAGCACAGGGGGACTGGTGGATGCTTCTTTCTAGCTTTGAACTATACTTCTCTAGTTATGAACTTGTCTTAAATGTGCTGACTTAACTCCTAATGTACTTACCTGAGTCTGTGAACCTAAGTAAAGCTATCCATGTCACTTTGGACTCCTGAGTGATCTGTCTTACTCAATAGGCCCACCTCAACAGAAGTCTCACAGAAAGCCCAAATAACGCCTAGATCGATCCGGTTGGCCCTGCTAAGACAAATTTCTCGAACCTGGACAAAATCTTATACCTGGCTCAGAGGGCCAAGGACATGGGAGCACCAAAGGATCCAGCAACACTAGCCAACGCAGCAAGCCATCTGCCTTGTAAGTAATTCGAACTGTGCCATCCCCATCGAACGTTGGAAGGACGTGCTTATGAACTTTGATAGGAGACTAGGCAAGCTGGCATCCTCCCACCACAGCCACTCAGCGCCTCTATTTTGGAGATAAGTTCACAAGGAGAATACAAGGTTTGCAGGCACATCGAGAAAGAGGGTTTTCTCTTCCATGATCTTTGGTAAGGCTGAAGGAGGCAGGGAAGACTCTTCTGGCCATTACAACATGGACAGACAGCCCCAAAGCAGCAGAGGTGCTGAATAAGAAACCTGGCAGGAGTAGCAGAGAGGCTCCTTCTTTTCAACTTGTGGCAGAGGCACTAGGTGCCGGAAATGGAGACAGCCTGACAGACAGACCATCAATAACACAGTTCGATACGATATGCAAGGTGCCTTGCAGCCAGTCCGCGGTCGCACAGGGACCCTCAATCAGGCAGCACTTGTGTGTGACAAGTCACCAGAGGCCCATACCAGAAACCCCTCCAGATCCTTTGGTGTTTCTCTGGAGAGCGGGCTCATGGACGTGGAGTTTCAGGAGTTAGTGCACAAATGGGGTGACTGTATGTTCTAAAAGACATCTAAAAACCTTGATCAGCAATCTTTTTCATAAAAAGAAAACAGAAGGTCTGGCCAGTGATGAATCTCAGGCAACCAAACAGATGGACAGTATATCGACACATCCAAATGGAAGGTGCACACATGGTCACAGACATCCTCATTGTGGCAGATTGGTTGTCCAATGTCGATCTTCAAGATGCAGAGCTCTCCATCACGATTTATGGGCCTCACTGTTGATCTTGGCTGACTGCAGATGGCAATTTACAAGTCTCCCCTTTGGACTGTCTTCCATGCATTAGTGCATCACCAAGGTGATCCTTCCGGCGGTGACACATTAAGAGAGAAAGGCCTCTGCCTTTTTGTGTATCTAGACAACATGTTTTTCATGTTACAAGATAGGGAGCTATTGTTAGAGCAAGTAAAGATTGCAGCAGACTGCTCCACAACATAGCATTTCTAGTAATGTGGATTAAATCTGTATTGATCCCAGCTCAAACTGGACTTTCTAGGATTCTTATTGAACACTACCCAAGCAACCCCAAATCTTCCTCAGAAGATACATTTGATCAAGAGAGAGGTGCATCAGTTACTAAACAAGTCGTGAGCATCCATGCTGAGATTAGTAAGTATGATAGGCCTACTATCAGCATTGATCCAAGCCAAAGTATCAGGGCTGCTACACTGAGTCCTTTGAAGACTGAATATCTCCTACCTAAGAAAGTGAGTAGCTCACTCACAAGTGGTGTCACTTTCAGAGGATGCCAGAATGGAGTGTCGCTCATGGCTCAAATATGTAGAAGGGTGGAATCGCAGAGCCATATTCGGTTCCATGCTGGATTTAGTGATAGAATTGGATGAAAGCATGTTGGTTGGGGAGCAGCATGTTGCAGAACAATGACATCAGGGGGGGCATGGTCACAGGAGGAGTTAGATATGCACATAAAGTGCGTGAAATTGCTTGGTCATATGCCATCAAAGTCATTGTAGGAGATACAGTTCAATGCTGTATTCTTCTCGTGATGAGCAATATGACAGCCATCAATTATATAAATCACCTAGGTGACAAACTGTCCAGAATGTTGGCAATGATTGTGAACGCTTTCAGGCACTATTGCTTGGGGAGGAAGTTAGAGATCAAAGCAGAGTACATTCCAGTTCTATCCAACAGTGGCAGACGGAACGTCAGATATCTATGGGATTCCAGCAACTCTCAGCTACATTCAGCGATGTTCAGAAGTTTGCAAGAGCAGCAGTCTTTTCTATGCAGATTCATCTGCTTCGTATCTCAAACGGTTGCTGACATTCTTCAGGTAGAGACCAAATCCAGTGGTGGCTGTGTCGGAAGCCTTTCTCCAGTCATGGATTACAGGGATGAGTTATGCCTTTCCCTCTTTTCCCAAGACTGCACAGACCCTGGTAAAGGCATGTTGAGAGGGGGCAGAAATGGTGGTGAGAATCCCTCTATGGATTGTGCAAGCGTGGCTTCCAGTCCTAACTTTCACTGGATTTCTAATCTGACTAGCCATGAGCACACTTCTCCTAAAGAATCCATAGGGCTGCAGGGCAGTCAGAAAATATGGGCATCTTTATTCAGTACTCCAAACCTGCATGGAAATACAAGCTGCGAAAATCGCTATGAAACAATACACAGCCAAGAAGCAAGCAGCCCCATTTAGTGAAAGGCATTGCACTCAGGCCCAACAAGGTCTGGCAACTACATTCAACTACATTTTAGTTAGGCTATAACAAACCTTTTGTAGGAAAGCACACATGTACTTGTAACCCAACCCAGCAGCAGTTTGCATCAGTTTGAGAAATCTAGAAGTGTTTATAGTGATAAATAGATGATCGCCACTAGTTTACATTAGCAGAATGCATGACATGCAGGGTTTCAGATTTAGTTAGCTTCTCTCGAAGCACAAGAACCTTCCTCCAACCCTCAGCACAGAACATCACACAGTTACTCATAGAAAGGGACACGCACATATATAGTATGCCACTTAGCCTGACCCAGCTTCAGTTTGTGTCTGTCAGAAAAAAATATAGACAGTGTGCTTATATTGCTGAATACATGATCACCACTATTTTACATTAGCTGAATAAACTACATGTAAGCTTTGAGATTTAGAAAATCATTCTTGCAGCATGAGATTCTCCCCCCATCAGCCCAAAGCAGAATGCAGGATTCAGACTTTCACTGAAAGGCACACATTCCAAAGTTGCAACATTTTGCAAGGCCACAGGTCAGATACCGTGCAGGAACTTATAGAGCGAAAAGGAAGCAAAACAACTATCCCAGACTTTAGCTTGCATAGTGAAAGCATGAAACCAGAACATAAAATGATACTAGACTCTGGAGGTTTAAAGAAAAAACTATTGTACTCTGATTGATAAGACGTTTGCTGATGTTCCCAGAGCCATGTCCCAGAGAAAATATAACAACTCTAACTAAGGAAGGTGGCACTTTGGCAGGCGTCGAGCAAACTAGACACAGAAAAGCATGTTTATAGAGATAGAATGAATGCAGCACAACACTGCCACCTGTAGGACAAATAGCACTTGCAGAGCTATCTTTAGCGAACATATAGTTATGCAGAAACCATTATTCAAAAGTAAAGCCCTAATTAAGAAATAAAAAACAACACAGACATTTACACGTAGGCCATTACATGAATGCAGCAGTAATGTAGACAACTCATCTTGAATAAGCATATTTGCCTATATAATAGAATTACATAGGAACTAATGTATTAGTATAGCTGCATACACTCATGTTCCACTGCCTGAACTGTATTAGGAAAATAAAGACACGTTTATGGCAATATGCACTGCACAAGTAAATCCACATTCATGACATTATGAATGTGCAAGGTTTGTCAAGACGCAAGGTCCGAGCACACAAAGTTAGAATTCGAACAAAGATGAATTTATGCAGGAAGGACATGCTATTAACCTTTCCACCAAGCAAAGTTACACAATGAACTGATAATACACAGTTATTAGAGCATGAGAACAGTATTCTGGTGCCAAACCACTTAGATCATCTCAGGACGGAACTTAGATGTTATTATTGTGTGTCACACTGTCACATTTCACGAAGATGATTGGGTCTAACATTAGTAATCATCCACTCCACTCTTATGCCTCCTGGAACAACCAATGGTAAATGTATTTCTGCTCAATACATGTGTCTAATGCTTTTGTCCAATTACAGTGCGTGTGAAATGAAATGACTTAATTATAAATGAGTTAATCTCCATAAGATGTCACGATTAACCCAGGCTTAGAATAGGGCAATGAAAGTGTACAATGCATAGAATAATATATACTTCAACTCTTTCCAGACAATCACTGATGATCAAATTTTAAACAAATTGTTCCTTTTTGCTTTCTGTTACCACAATATAAGCATGTACTCACTCTTCTACAATTTGAATGTCGGTTGGATGTGCCTATGCAGTTTACTGCAATAAAATGTTGTTTCCTGTATCTTGTGCATTGCATTTTTGGCTCTTTGGATTATTTTTATTGGCATCAGAAGGGACTTGCCATACAGGGTGATCCTCATCCCCAATGGAGGCAGAGTACAAAACCAGCCCTCTGTGTCTTTCACTGGCTGACAATCGGCCGATGATCCACCTTTAAGGCAATGTGCGCATCACCTGCTGAGCCCGCCACAAAACAGGATGAGAATATCTGTAGCATAAACATACACACTACAGGCACATCAGAAACCTCAGATCAGGCGCAGCACCCCTTCTTGTCATTCCAGTGGCAAAATCAACCAGAATGGGCGGCTCCACTTTCTCAGTCCAAGCACCCACCATATGGAACTCAATCCCATTTACCATCCGCCGCACAGAATATCACCTCACCTTCAGGAGGCTCTCAAAACCTGACTCTTCTCTTCAGCATCTTTACAGACTTAATCCATCTCCTGGGTGAACGATTACCCACCCTGACAGGAATGCAGTGTCAACTGAGGAGTTGATAAGATAGGACTTAGCTGCCCACAGAACGCATCTGTCAGGCCTTAAGATAAAGCTCTGCAAGACCACATCTAAATAGGTGTCAGCCGTGCTTTTCTGGAATATCAAGGACACCATCAAAACAAAATAGCCACATCCCCGCCAGGGAACAGTCTACCCACCTCCATACATCTTCAACAAACACTGCTCAACTTTACCCACCCAAACACACATCACCACCTCGAATAGGATACTGCTGAGTCCCACGAAAAAATGTGGTCCAGCTGTTCAGATAATCAGTCTACTTGACACGCCTACTCCCCTGACAATAGGTCACGGGAATCCTCTCTGTGGATATCTATGGGCTGCTATTAGGGACCAGCCACTTCCTACCTATCCTCATGCTGGTTAAAAATGTACACACACATTTTACAAATCCTTCCTTCACATCTCGGACTACAGTGCTCTGAAGGGCATTCATCCCCACAGCGCTTCAAGGCCATACCAATGGCAGTAGGTGCTGTACAAATACCATATAACATAACATAACAGGGTCTCTGAAGCTGGTAGCTGTTAGTTGGAGGAGTTCCTTTGTTGCTGGTCCATCTCAAGACTTTCTTGGAAATTTGAGGAGCTTATTAGGGAATCTTGAGACTACTTCAAATCCAAATGCGTCATGCAGCTTTGATAAGCTGGTGTAGCAAGTGTGTTGAGAGGGGGTCAGATCCCATTTTACCTTTAGTCATGCTGTTAAATGAAATGGCTAGCTTGGCACGAGAAGGCAAAGCATACTGGACGGTAAATACTTATCGGTCACCTACTGTGGCAGGCCATGCACTTCCATAATGGAGTCTGGCTGGAGAGCATCTGTTAGTTTAGACTGACAAAAGCACTAAAACGTATGGTTCCTTTGCTACAAATCATTGTGGAATGTTAACAGTTCTGAATCTAGTCAAGACAGAGTGATACATATATCTTTACCGCATGGCACTTTGTTGTAAACGTGCCATGCTGTTATGTTTGATTTCCTGCTGCAGTTTTTGACATGTGAGCTTTAGATATCATATGCAGAGTATTCTCCCCCGATGGGATTATTTATCACATTATTAGATGTACTAAGTGTGATTCCAGAGTTATTTCATATCCATCCTTCTCAGACCATCTGAAGTTGTGTGTAGTACAATGTCTTAAACATTATCAGTGCATAAGAGAACTTGTACATACATTCAGCTAGGGGAGACATGGCCATGACGGCCTTTCACTTAGGGTTACGACTGGAAGATATCCTGAAAGCAGCCGAATGGTCTGGTGAATCGGTCTACAAAATGTTCTAACTGAAGTAGATTTCACAGCCAGGATTGAGGTTGGTAAATTGTTTTGTACAAGCAAAATGCTCTCCTCCGGCCCTGATACAGAACAGAGATTTTTTCAAATCCTTACAGTAGGAAAGACTTGCTTCTATAAAGGGCAGAGGTGTGAGCATTGTCTGCCGCACAGCAGGAGTTGCAGAAGGGTCATAAAAGAGCAGGTTTGTTTCTTGATGTGTTGATGCAGACTATGGCAAGGAATGCACTTAGTGTCATGACTTTGCAAGGTAATATCTGATCTAAGGTATAACTTGGGTTGTTTTCTCATTGTAAAATGTCTATTCGATTGTGTAATGTGAAATCACATTGCCCTCGCTGTTTGCATGTGTTGTATTGTATCTTGTATACAGATGCAGAGGGACAAAGACGGCTTAATAAAGGATTGGAGTATGGTGATCGGTTTGTGTTTGAAGGAAGAACCAGTTAATTGGAGTTCTTCTTACATTACTGATGCTGTTAAAGGATTTTGCAGGACAAAGGGGAGAGGAAGGGGAGGCATAAACGGACCATATTGAAGAGGGTGATGGACAGGCACCGGATGGAGTGATCATGTGACAGTTGGTGCTAGGACTACAACATTTATCAGAGCGACATGGGATCTGTAGTATTGCTTATTGCTGCACATAGTGTTGCGATACTTGGCTTTACACAGCTTGCTGCTGGCGTTTCTCATTATTGGTTGATAAACGAAAGGGAGGCATAATGTATGCCTCAGTGTACTTGATAGAATCAAGACTTTCTTACAATAAGGGTTTGGAAAATGAAATTCAGTATGATAGATTAATTACATATTTTCTGCATTCTTGAAATGATGAAACAGACTGTAGTTTATGTTAAGCAGAATCATGTGCAGTACCCTTTGGGAACACAATACATTTAAGACTACAGGTGTAAGTACAATTTCACCTTTGGTACAAGTCTGTACTACACAGTAAAGTGGTAGTGATTGCTGAGCAGCCAGACTTATCTCAGGAGTAAAGTGAGCAGTATCAAGGGTTACAGCAGGGGCAACAATTACAGTGATTCAAAAAAAGACTAACTCAAGGTTTCTTGGTAAAGGAATATACATTTACTTACTCAGTCAGTTAGAAAACAGTTCACTATTACAAAGCAGCAGAAAATCCCAGTGTTAATATACTACAACAACACCCAATCAATTCTGGACAAGTTAAGCTCGAAATGAAGTGTGAGCAAAATGGAACTCCAGCAATTTAAAAGGGAGGAAAGACAAGGTTATCCAAAATAAATAGCACCAACAAATTATAGGCAGGGCAATTTAGAAAAGGCTACTACACCTAGGATTCAAGTCAATAGGCCTGGGCCAATGTTAATGGTTCAGAGTCTTTGCAGAAGATCAACAGTTCAATGTAGTTTGCGGTTAAGTGTTTGCCAAGAGTTCAAAACGAAGTTGGTCGGAAGAAAAGTTATACAAAAAGGAAGAGAGGACAAGCCTTCGCAGAGGCGAAAGATTTCAAACACTTTCACAGCAGCCGGACGGAGCGAATGGCCGAATTTTGCACACTACCTTAAAGATGAAGAAGGCTCTAGCTGAGGCAGTTGTTCCTGGCAGTTCCTGCAGTCTCGCTGTTCCGGGAGCTTCAGTCGAGGGTTCAAGGAGGACGTCTGGAGGTTCCTGCACTGCCCAGGGAAAAGGCCAACAGCAGAGCAAAGCGACGAAATAAAAGGTGTGCGCCTTAAAAGCACGAATGGACTCTCTCCCACTGGCTATTTGGTTTCCTGCAACACGGCACAGCAAAGTCGACCAGTCTGGAGAGGAGGTCCAGGGGCTTTGTGTGCTGGTTGGTCCCACCAGGCTCAAGGGAAGAAGTCTCCTAGAAGGTCTTCTCTGTTGTTTGAAGTTTCAGACAATTCGGACCTGCAGCAGGGTTTCACCAGGGTTTCTAGTTGTTGCAGCAGTCTCCTTCCTTCAGCTTCCTTCGGTTCTCTCGTTCCAATGGCGACTCTGCCTTCCAGTCCCAGAGGCCTGCCTTTTAAGCAGTTTTCCCCCATTCACACCAGCCTAGCTGTCAATCACTCAGAATGGTGGCTGTCCTGGCAGGACAGTCACCACAGCCAAATACACAAAGTGCGACATGGGTCTCCAAGCAGACCCTGTGCAGGGAGTCTCAAACTCCTACCTCACATCCTGTCCAGCCCAGACACTGAGGTGCCTAAAGAGGGCTTCTGTGCAGAAGCCCGCCAAAGGACGGCGAACGGAGGAACCAACCCTGGTTTGGAGCGCAGAGTAAAACTCTAGAAAGACCTTAACTAAAAGATATGGGCTACATTCTGAGATATCCTTATAGTCCAAAGACCCAGACCTTAAAGGTCAACCTGAGCATTTGAGTTGAGGGACTACAAGAAATGGTGAAAGCAACACTATCACATGTAGAAATCATTTATCCTAATAAAACCCTGCTCAAATTGCTAACCCTAGAGGAAACTGTTCCGCAGAACTAATGTGGAATCCTAGACATTCTTATAACTGTTTTGATTGATTGTATGTCACTGTAAATATGCTTTAGCAACCAATTTAGGCTGCATTTATGTTCCTTCTTTCTTCGTTTACGGAATTTTGGCACTGAGAACTGAAAGTGAAACATAGTTATACTTTACTTTATTCTTTATCCACACTGTATATATGTGTCACTGTAAATTTTTCACTACTGCATCACACACTTGTACTATATAAATTGTTTCTGCAACACATTTATGCTATATATAGTAATTTGTCTCCGGTTTGGCACACATAGGGCCCAAAATAATAGAGGTGTGGCCCAAACTGCATAAGCAGACACAGACCTTGACCAACGTAAAGAAATGTGACGAGTTCCTTAGTAGTCCCCTCGTCTAACACTTAGTGATGATTTAAACAAGGACAAGGCAGGAACAAGTTTGTGCCCCCACCAATGTAAAGATAAAATAGAATGATAGAATAAAAATGGTAGATACCGCTGCCACCAGCCAAATCTTAGAGAAAGGGGGACATACTAATGTTCCATGAGAATCAGACAAAAGGGGATAATTATTAACCCCTCCAGTACTCTATGAGAAGAAAAGGAGTACTGGATCTGTACATTTAAAAAGACTAGTAAAGTCAATGGCAACTTTACAGGTTCTGTGAGACAGTAGTCAGTCCCAGAAAATTGAGTTTAAAGTGGGAAGTCTGAAAAGACAACCCAGTGTCACTGCACTAATGTTGCTGGGTGACACACAGTAAAATGATAATGCCTATGGGGTGGGTGAGACTCCATAGCCCATGAGCACAAAATGTACAACACACTGAAAATGAAAAGTTTAAAGCCCACAAATATAGCAGAAGAGCTGGAGGGCTCTAAGGTAGAGGGAATTTAGCACTTGTGTGAAAAATCTCCCTAACACTCGTCCCCCCAAGACTAAGGGACAGGAGGATCTAATCCCCACCAGGATGGATCTCCTGTTGTAAGTCGGTTAAATGGCCTGCTGAGTACACCAGCAACCTTTTGTAACCCTTGCTATGAAACTTTCTATCAGTGGTTTTCATTTGTAAACTGTATGGCCTACAAACCTGTTATGGTACATCTCTCTTTTTTAATGTATAGGGGATCTGTTCTAACAGTCACTCGGCAGTTGCGACAACCTCTGAACCTACCATAGGCTTTTTCAAGAGGTCATTGAAAAGGGATCCCTTAGACCTAGAGGGGCCTCCATGCTTCCTTACCACCTCTCTCACAAGAGCAGGTTGGGTCTCAGGTATCTTGGTTGGAGGGGCTGTGGTCACGCAAGGTATATGCTGCCACTTCTTCTGAGATCTGACCTTACCTATTTTAGAAGTTTCCCTCCTAATACTAGGATTTACATTGGAGTCTTGAGTAGGAACTCCAACAGTCTTAAGGTGTTTAGCCTTAGACCTATTTTTCTTGGTTTTCCACCAGCTTTGAGAATTACCAGTTCTCACAGGCCCAGAGAGGGGTCCAATTTGTCTATCCACCTCTTCATCAGAAGCAGGGGGAGTCAAAGACTTTACAATTGGATGGACAATGATGGAGCTTGGTTGGGGCTCCCATTTCCCTACTATACTAGCCTCAGATTTGCCTGGGTTAGAGGTCAATTTACTAACACGAGGGCTTTCAGTGGGGTTCTCTGTAGAGGATCCCACAGGCTCAGAGTGGTCTTTTAAGGTTGCCTCTCTAGTCAATTTGGTTTGGTTCTGTTTTCTCTCACTGGGAGGCCTGGGGGCACTGCATACTACTCCTAGAATTTTTAAATCATTCCCCAACAGGACTCTCCCAGGCACTTCATTCGGGACACTGACAGGAATCTTCAGTCATATTATTAAACTGAATGAGAGCTGGCAGAATTGGAACCAACTGGAAAGGGCCTCCAGAAAATTTTGTGCAAACTTTGGGTGCCTTAGCAACATCCTCAGGCTTGAAAAAGCTTTCATCTGCTACTGTTCTGCTGGCCCCAGTGTCTCTCATGGCAGGAGTATCCTGGCCATTGACAAGAACACTGTCCATATAATACCCTCTAGTGTTTTCTGGAATGGAGTTGTACACATCCATATTATGTTTTTTACCCAGACCCATGGACTCTAAGGATACAGTAGCTTGAAGACCCAAGGGTGCTTCAGCAAATAGTTGAAAGTGGGCACTAGCCATTTGTACTTCTTTCTCTGGGGAGAAGGCTAAGGAGGCAGTGCTGATCCCTGCAGGTTTACCCCTGCACCTGGGATCTCCCTTCACATGGTCAGTTGACCCACAAACATAGCATTTAACAAATCCTCTCTGGAATGGGGGTTTCTGCTGACCTCCCTCTGGTAGGGCACCACAGGATTCACTAGCCCTATTTGGTTTCCCATGTGGCTTACCCTGGTTATGTTTGGGGGCCTCTTCTGGTTGGAGGGATTTAGAGTTATCTGTAGTCTCACCTTTGTGCTGCTTCCCCCCATCCTTTTTGGGAGCTGCCTCAGAATCCTTATGAGTGGACCTGTTGGCTACCCATGAGTCAGCTGCTCTAGCTAACTTTTTTGGATCTAATTCCTTAGAGTCAGCCAAGTGCTGTCTCAGCTCAGGAGAGCAGGCATCAAAAACTGACTCCAACATAACAAATTTCTCATACCCTCATAAGTGTTCAGTCTGTAACCCTTAACCCAACCATCTAAGTTTATCAAACATTCAGTCACCCATGTAGCCTAAGGGGTACCATCATTCTTTTTGAGGGTCTTAAACCTCTTAAGGTACTGGGAAGGGGCCTTCCCAAATCTAGCTATCAAAGCCAGCTTCACACACTCATAATCCATCCTATCCACCTCCCCCAACTCCATTACCACATCAGATGCAACAGGAGGGAGCCTAGAAAAAAGCCAGGGAAGCAACTGATTCCCTGTAATATCTTGAATCCCATGGTTGTACTCAAACATTGACAACCAATCCAAAATATCAAGCTTAGCCTCATACATACCCACAATTTCTTTAGGCATGCAAGGCCTCTTAGGAAGACTCTGGGAGAGAAGCATTTTCAATAGACAACTTTTTCATTTCTAAGGCATGGTTCAACTCCATTTCTCGGAGTTGAAGTTCTTGATGCTTTTGTTCAGATTGAGCATTAATACGTTTGAATTCCAATTCAAGCCTCATCTTTTCTAGAGCAATGAATTCAGGACTGAGTGTAGGACCTGATGGGGTCTCAGTGGACAAAGGTTGAGGTTTCTGAGCAGGTAGAGGAGCAATAGGGCCTACATTTTGAGACTCTTCTGCCTCATCTAACTCATCCATAATATTTGAAACATTATCATCCTCATCATTTTCCACATTTGCTGGAGGGGTAGGTATTTCAGACCCACTCCCCAGACTTTGGTATTCCAACAACTTTTCAATTAATTCAGACTTTTTGCCTTTAAAAGAGAGATTCTCATCTCTACACAGATTTTTCAAATGATCAACAGTATAAGTAAGGAGGGTCTCCTGACTGTAGCTTTCCATATCAGACATGATTAAATTTGCTTTTCAGTGATGTTTAGCCTTGTGGTTAGTTGAGCCAAGGTAATAGCAGGGTGTCCAGTCAAAGGATCGAATACAAAAGATTTGAATGCAAAAGGTGAGAGTCAATAGGATCGAAAACAAAAGGTTTGAATTTTTTTTTTGTATTATATATTTTTTTTGGGTTTCCGTTTAGGTAACAAAAGTGGTTTTTACCACAAAAACAGGGGTTGGGGGGGACCCCCCCCCAAAAAATAAATAAATAAATGTTTTCCAACCTTTTGTTTTCGGTCCTTTTGACTCGAGCCTTTTGTCATTCGATCCTTTTGATTCGATACTTTGACCTATAACCTAATAGCAGCACTCCAAATGTAACAACTATACTTCATCCCACCGCTGTACACCAGTGTTAGGCAGAATCATGTGCAGTACCCTTTGGGAACACTATACACAATTAAGACTACAGGTATAAGTACAATTTCACCGTTGGTACCACGTTGATGCTGCAGGGATTGGTGCTACACTTCCATACAGCAATTACAGTGAATGTGGTAAAGCCTTGGTTGTCCAGATCTTAGCTAGCACATTACAAGAACGGCTGCGTCTTTGGCTGAAAGGTGATTAAAATGTTCTGAAAAACATCCATATCAGAAATAAGTGGTGAAAAGACCATAAAATGGAAACTGTTATTAAGAGATAAGGTATTGATCATGTTTATGTTGACAAATAGGGAGTGCTAAGGTAAAGAATACCACAATCTATAGATAGCAACAACATATTTTGATTCAACTTAAACAATGGATCATTTCAAAGTGGAATCTTATTGGTTCATGTTGTAGAATGCGAGAATGCCTCATCATAGCCTAGACACCCATGTTCTCTCACTCATTAAATGTGATAACGTTTTATGAGAAATATTCTTGCTGGATGAAATTGACAGTAAATGGTGTGGTTTGAGCAGAACTCTTTCATACTTTAGCCCTTGAGGGATATAGGAAACAGAATTATTCACCCCGCCCATTCAAATATAAAGTTGATCAAATATCCAGGGAGTCTTTCAGTTTATAAATAATGGAAGTAACGGAAGAGCAACAAATATGTACAGTAGTATCCTTAGTAGAAGATAACTGGACACTTAAATATGTAATCTTCCCAAAACACCATAAAATATCTGTGTTTGCTAATACATGTTTTGTTGTGATAAATATAGAGGAAAAACGGTTGTATTCATAATATAAACATAGACAAAATAATCTTTGATAATGAAATAGGTTTTGCAGAGTTGCCTTGCCAAGATCTGAAATTGATAAAAGCTTGTCATCTGCATAAAAAGAAACTTTAAGGTCAATATTTAAAATGATAACTAACAGCCTTGAGTTCCCACAACAGAAGGGAGAAGCATATCACCCGCCCTGAAGGGCCTGAAGTACAGCAAGTAAGAGCCCACCCCGCCACAGAAAGGTTGAGAGTGCCAAAAAGTGGCAAAAGTAGCAGAGGAGAAGGAGCCTGACAGTATTGAGGTAAGGCTCCGCCGCCAAAGTACAGACGATGGACGGAAAATTCCCTCCTACAGGAGTCGAGTGATCTGACATGGGGTGCACAAAGCTGCCATCAGAGGGTGGGACCTTACCCAAACTCCAAGAGGGAGGTGAATGAGGTCAGTTGAGGAGCAATGGAGCAGGTGTGGCTGCCTGTGAAATAAAAGAACAGGAACGAGACCTGTATGAAAGTTGAACCTGCGGAAGGAGAAAAAGACGGAATGGAAAACGGCCTTGCTTGTGAGTGGAGACTGTGAGCACGGTGAAGTGGCTGAGGACCCCAAAGGGTGTGGGGGAGGCTAATTGGCACACAAAGAGGAATGGCACAGTCAACGCCCGGTACCCTTCCAACATAGCTTTCGGGAAGAACAAATTACTTACCTCTCAGTAATGTTTTTTCAGAAGTATGTTCCTTCTGTTGTTTCCTCATCTATGATATTCCTATCCCAGCACAGCTGTTCTCCAGAAACCTTTCCGCCAGCAGGGAACGCAGCGTGTCTCAGGGTCGGCTCAGTGTGATGCCTCTATGCGACCCACACCGGATATGACATTGGGGCCAGTATGTATAGCAACCGTGTGCCCCGTGACCTCAGTTCCATTCTTTTTCCCTAGAACTCTGAAGCTGAGGGACAGCGGAACCAATGATGGACTAGCTTCCCGCAAGAGTGGCAGGTAGGGAGGGCACTAAGGAATCAGAGGAGGAACGTCCATCAGAAAGAACATTACTGCAAGATATGTAATTTATTCTTCTAATGGACTCCTTCCTCACACTGATTCCTCATCTATGATAGACTCCCAAAGCAGTACGTGACCTGGTGGAGGTAGGAAGCAAGGGCACCCCCTAAACCAGAAAATTCTGGAGGACTGCCCTGCCAAGCTAGGCATCCTGGCCCGGAAGAGAATTCTAGAAATTATGCTTTGCAAACGTGTTCAAAGACACACACGTTGCCCTGGTAAATGTCCAGGTCCGGGAGTCCCCTCAGTCACTCCCCTGATAGAATGAGCTCTGAGACCCTGAGGCACATCTTTCCCAGCCAGATCGTAGCATTCTGAGATGCAGACAATGATCGACCTATAAAGGGTCTGTTTTGTGACAGCCTGCGAGCATGAGCACCAGCACCAGCGTAACCAACTAAAAGATGGTCATCCTTTCGAGCCTCTCTAGAAATTATAAGTTACTCACCGTAGTGACTAACATACTCCTAGTCCATAGTCCCCACTATGGTGAGTAACTTATAATTACGCCTACGTCCAGTCCCCTTTCCTCCATATTGCATGGGTGATTACAACATGCAGCCCCAGGGAGGAGAGTTGCCCCGCAAGAAAACAAGTTCTTCAAAACTGCCTGGCCAAATGCCACGTCAGACCTGGCACTGGCATCCAAGCAGCAGTGCTTTCAAAAGGCAGAGGGTGTAGCCCACGTAGCCGTCTTGCTGATAGTCTGCCATGGGACGTGTCTCTGGTAAGCCACAGCTGTGGCCTTGGCTCTGATGGCATGGGTGTGCATATTTGCTGGCAAGGGCTTGTGCTGCCCCTCATCAGCCTCCTTGATGGCCATTACCATCCACCTTGCTATGGAAGCCTTGGATGCTTGACAGCCCGGTTTTGATCCTCCAAAAGGGATGAATAAGGCATCCAATTTACGGACGCTCTTAGTCCTGTCCAGATAAAATCTTACAGCGTGTCTGACATCCAGACAGTGCAAGACCTTCTGAGCCTCATCCTTTCGGTCTACAAAGAATGTTGGGAGTACTATGTCCTCGTTCAGGTGAAAGGAGGAAACGACCTTAGGAAGAAAGGCTGGGTGCGTTCTAAGCACCACCTTGGCACAATGAAATGGTTTATATGGGTCTGAGGCCACCATGGCCTGAAATTCACTGATGCGGCGTGCCAATGTAAAGCCCACCAATAGGGCTGTCTTAATGGTAACCAGCCTGATGTCCGCAGACACCATGGGCTCAAAGGGATTGGCGCCAGGGCGCCCAGCACCACATTAAGGTCCCATACCGGATGTGGGCGTTTGATAGGTGGATATAACCTGGTTAACCCAGCCAGGTGTCTCTTAACCACCGGGTTGGAGGATGAAAAGATGTCATCACCAGAGTTTGTGTAGGCCCCTATGGACGCCAAATACGTATGACAGGTGTTTCTCTACCTGTACACCTGAATGAGCCAGATGCGCAGAAAAAGACAGAACGTTGTCCAACGAGCATGTTAATGGATTAATCTTCTTTGTTTCTGCCCAGTGACAAAACCTGGTCAACCTGCTCCTGTACTGTCTGGTGATAGCCAGGTTATCCCATGACAGGTGCAGATGCTTCAAGGTAACGTTTTTAGGAACCAAGCTGCAAGGGCAAACTTCTGCGGAGCAGGGTGAACCACTGTGCCCCCCTGCTGGGCGAGTGAGTGGGCTGGTCCCAATGAGAGGTGTACCGGGGGATGATCCGACAGACGGAAAAGTTCAGAGAACCAGGGTCTTGCGGGACACAATGGCGCTATCAAGATGAGCCGAAGGCTCCGAGACTTGCTGACCTTGCAGATGACCTCGTGTACCAGGGGAGTGGGAGGAAAGGCCTACGCGCTCATGATGCTCCACGGGATCAGCAATGCTTCGCCCAACGAGCCCCCGCCCTGCCCCAGCCACGAGGCGAACTGGGGGCATCTCCTGTTGGCACCGGTGGCAAAGAGGTCCACCTATGGGTGGCCCCACTTGCTGAAGAGCCCATGGAGAACTTCCTCGTTCAACTGCCATTCGTAGTTGTCCATCCAGAGCCTGCTGAGCCTGTCCGCTTCCAGGTTGGATTCCCCATGAAGGTGGGCTGCTTACAAGTGAATGTTGTTAGACAGTGCCCGCTCCCAGATGTCGATCGAAAGCTTGCAGAGAGGCGGGGACCTGGTACCGCCCTGCTTGTTGATGTAATACATGCAGGTGGAGCTGTCTGTTTGGATGCATACTGATCTGCTGCTCACCATTGGGGGAAAGGTTTTGAAAGCAAGCTAGATGGCCATCATCTTGAGCCAGTTGATGTACTCCTGATGGTATTAGGTATTAATATCGCCACATATATGGTCGCCGTAAATAATATCGCCGCGAAAATGTCGTGGCAATATTATTTGGGTTACTATAAATGTAGCGATAGGGGCAAAAAAAAAAAATTAAAAAAACAAAAAAAAAAAGAATTTGGGGGTTGCGGGGGTGTACCCCGCATGTTCCATGCAATAATATCACCACAAAAAACGACCATTTTTCGGCGATATTTTTGTGGCGACATTATTACATGGAACCCTCCTGATGAGACCAAAATCCATGGACGCTGTGGTTGTCCAGGGTAACCCCCCATCCTTCCTGGGACGAGTATGTGGTAATAGTAATATGTTGTAATGGATGCCGGAATAGCCTGCATACCAGCAGGTTGGTCTCTGTACCCCACCAGACTAGGTCCTGGTGGAGATGCTGTCTGGCTCGCCTGAGAGCCCTTCCCCTGATTCCAGGAAGCTTAAAATGAAGCTGCAGCCTCCTCATCTTGAGTCTCATATGCGGCACCGCAAGGAGGCATGCTGCCATTATTCCCAGCAGGTGTTGGTACCACCAGGCTGACTTTACTGCTCTGCTGAGGAAATGCCCTATGGCCTTCTTGATCGCTGTGATCTTGAACCTTTGAGGGGAAGTTCCTCTCGGTCCTCGTATCCCATATAAGACCCAGACATGTGATGCACTGCTTCTGGGGATCCTGCCCTGACTAGTCAGTCATCGAGGTATGGATAAATGTGGTGGTCTTGCGCCCTGAGTAGAACTGCCACCGCGTTCATTAGCCTAAAAAGACCCTCAAGGCCGGGTTGATTCCAAAGGGTAGAACTCTGTATTGAAAGTGAAACCCCATGTTCCTGAACAGTAGGCAGGACTGATGGGGTTCCTAGATCGGGACGTGAAGGTAGGCATCCTTCAGATCCAGGGAGCACATCCAGTCTCCCCCGCACAAAGTCTCTGCTATGAAGGCTGGGGTAACCATCTTGAACTTTTGGAGGAGAAGGGCAGGTTCAAGGAAGAAAGGTCCAACACAACTCTCAGGCCAGCCTGGTTCTTTTTGTGTATGGCGAATACCCGGAAATAGAAGCCGCTGCCTCGCTGTGAAGCTGGAACTTTCTCCACTGCCTGGCTCGCTACGAGTAAGCGGATTTCCGCCAACAGAGTTGCCATCCCAATCTGTGGGAATGGAGGGGAGGAGGAAGGAAAAAGAGGAATTGGTAGTCGGAAGCCTGTGGATACTACTAAGAGGATCCATGGGTCTGCAAACCTTGACTAACAGGAGTGTACGTGAAGGGCAAGCCTGCCCCCCACCAGAGACTCGTGGATCCGGAAGGACCTGTTACAACTTCTTTCTCTCTGAGACTGGTGCTGAGGAGGGGGACTGGAAGAACCCCTCATTAGCCGCCTTGTGCTGTTTGCGTCTGTGCTGGCTTGGATACATGTACCTGTCAGGTTGACTTGACCATCTCTTCTGTAAGCTCCTAAAGCCTCCAAATGCACAACCTTTGTCAGAACGCTGGTGACCCTGGCTGTAGGTCTTGGATGTGGCCTTGGTTAAAATAGACAAAGATTTAGCTGTCTGGGAGCTATTCTTTTTCTTGTCGAGTTCCTCATCTGTTGTCGAGTGGAACACATCTTCCCCCTCAAATGGCAGGTCGAGGATGCGGTCCTGCACATCTGGGATGAATTTCGTTGCCTTGAGCCATGCTGTCCTCCTCATGTCGGTGGCTATACACATGGCTCTGCCCGAGGTGTCAATGTGGGCCACTGTTGACTCCATTATATCCTGGGCCACAATTTTCACCTCCGCAAGCCCTGCCTTCAACCGTGCCTGGCTGTGAGCGGGAAGCTCTGGAAGGAGGTCTGCAATCTCCCGCCACAACTTCAGATTAACAGCGGCCAACAGGGCATCAGCATTTGCCTGACTCAGGTAGAGCGTGGCATTTGAGTAGATCTTTTTGCCAAACTGCAGTTTTGAGTATAGCTATGCCTCTGCTATAACAGAGGAATGCGGCTGGGGTTGTACCGACAATGAATCTGCCTCTGTCTTCCTGTATTTGGCATCCAGGCGCGTGTTGGTAGGCTGGGTGGAATGTGGCTTGACCCAGCCATTTTTGGCTAGGATTCCACATCCGTCTGAAAGGGGATGCATGTTCTCGTGGGAGGACACGGTGTAAGCACTTCGGCCAGGACCCCAGCTTCGGGTTGCTTTGCCTGCGACTGAGGTATGCCTAGATACTCCACCAGGCCTGCCAGCCTCTCACGGAATGATTTAGCTGACAATGGCATGTCCCGGTCCTGTGGCATCCTGACTGGCAGTGCCGGGCGCTGCTGAGGGGCAGAGCAGTGGGCTGAGCCACCATGAGTGGAGCGGGCGTGGGAGCCAGGGGCTGAGCTGGACCCAATGCCGGGACCCCATCTCTGGCAATCTCATAAGGGTGAGGAACGTCTTGAAGAACCTGTTCTCGCAAGCAGGCAGGGTGCCTGAGGGTATAGGAGCGCCCGAGGGCGTAGGGGCTGGGCCTTGCAGCTGCTGTGTACTAAGCAGCCCCTGTCTCGCCAAACTGAGGGATGCATACCTCTCCTGCGAAGTGGAGGGATAAGACGTGGACGAGATAAAGGGCGTTGTCCAGTCCCATATGGATGTGCACTCCCCTGCCAGGTCTATGGGATAAGGTGCCGGGTAAGCAGCCATCTTGTCTGGCCCGGTGGCTATTTTGTCCTGCTCTGTGCAATGTGCCAGAGGCGTGATACTTTCTGAGCTGGGTCCAGTCTCGACCCACACGCTGAATAGCAATGGTTCGGTCCTTCCCTGCACCTCAGGTCGAGACCTGGGAGGCAGAGTGCCCTCGGCTATGGTGCCGGTAGTGCTACATACAGGCATCCCCTCGGACCTGGGGCTGGTAATAGGGCAAAGCCCCTCGGATCGTGGCCCGGTAATAGAGACTTGCGGCCCCTCAGCAATGGGACCGGTAGGATCTTGCGACCTCTCGACCCGAGGGCCGATAGTTGGAGTAGCCTCAGTTCCCTTTCCGGTTTTAGGAACTGGGAGCTCCCTTCCGCTTGGGTGCTTCCCGGGCAAGGAGTCACCATTAAGAGGTGCAGAGGAGAACATAGCACCTAACTTGGGCCTGGTCTTCCTCTTGACGTATGATTTTACGTCGTCTGGGGGTGTTCTGTCAAAGAGCTCTCTTCACCTGGCCAATCGATACTTCAGAGCGCGTGGGGTCAAGGCATTGCACGCGGAACAACCGCGGTCTGGGCCAAGACGCCGGAGGCACAGTGTGTGAGGAAGGAACCCTCGCAGGATGGACACCTGCTGAAACCCGCCTTCGTCGGCATGCGCCTGGAAGGATTGTGGCACCAGAGGATAGAGTAATATCTGACAATTGGAAGAGAAAAGAGAAAAGGAAAATAACTTCCTCCGGGGAAGAGTGCGTAGAATTACAAGGCCGGAGGCCTAACCCAGGAGTGCTGGTGAAAGCAGTCTGTTCCTGTCGACGCGGAAAAGAGGACTGGGGACTGAGGAGTGCCGCCGGTGGGTGGAGACAGAGGAGTGCATGCGCCCAGGGCCACACCAAGCATGCATCTAAATTTAAGATAATTTTTTCTGGTAAAAAAGGTTCAGTTTCCGTCCCTCGCGAGAGTCACCCATACGGTATGGAGGAAAGGAGATGGGACATAGGAGTACGAGAGACGTAGAATTTCAGGGCCCAAACCGAGTACAGCCGATGGAATCGTTCCTCTGCCTTGGAAGGGTGAGGCTGAGGAAAAAACACAGGAAGATGGATCTTCTGAAAGGGATGAAACCCGAGACCACCTTTGGCAAGAAGGAAGTAAAACAGACAATGCCTGGAGCTCACTCATCCATCTCGCAGAAGTGATGGCAACTAGGAAAATCACTTTAAGGGTGAGTAATCTAATAGAACAGAAATGCAGGGTGTAATGGATCGAAGATAATCGCCCCTTCCCACCAAGGAGGAGCCTCCCCCTTTGAGCCTATGGAAGTGAGTCCAATCTGCAAGTCCCTGCCTAGGGGTTTGGGCAAGTGGGACCTCACTGAGAGACTCCCCTTAGGGGACAAGGAGTCCAGTCCCTGTGAGGAACTCCCTAAGCCACACAGCATAGTAGCATACATGGGATTATCCGCTACAATGACTAATGTAACATCTGCAGATTTGGCTGAAGGTAATGCAGGAACCAACCAGCCCAGAGATGGAAAGGAGAATGTCTCTTTAAGAGAAGACACATACTTCACTGGGATGAGTGGTGGAGCTGAGAGAAGCGTAGACTATCCTATGTCGCGGAAGCCCTCTGACATCAGCAAGCTTTAGTAAGGCGGACCTCACACAAGCCACAGAGCCCACAACTATCGAAGAGGTACAGCAATCTAGAGTGAGACGCTAGGGGCCCGGCATATCAAACAACAGAAGAGCCGTTGTGAAACAGGAAAGCAGAGTCCTGTGTCAGGCGGTGACGAGAGCATATCCATACCGTGGTGGGCAGGAAGCCTGACGAAACACGCCAAGACCATCAGAGAAGGCAGACGGGAGTGCAAGCAGCTTCCTAACGTTAACCCCAGTATACAGCATAAGGAAAGCCATGAACAGGAGACCCATGAAAATGCAGAACGAGAAGGCAGCGGAGTGGGACAGCTTCCCAATGTTACCCTCCGTTTATGGCTGAATGGAAGGCGAGAATGGGAGCGTGTCAAAAACAAGGAACAAGAAAGGCAGTATCGTAGAGGATCACCTGAGCGAATGCCATGGCCTGAAAAATTTGCCCACAAACAGAGAGGTAACTAAGAGAGCAGGGGAAGTGGGAGGCCACCGGGGAAGCCGAATACGAGAAGAGAAACTTGTACTAGTACTCTCAACGAGTTACTTAACATAAACCTGTGTAATTGGACCTGTGTAAAGCTGATGAAGAGGAGATTGAATAACCCTATGTGAGAAGTCTATGAAGACTCCGAACAAAGACCTGATCAAGGAGGGAAATTACTATATGAGCACCAGGGTGAAAAGGGGAGAAACTATGGCATAAAATCTTGTAAGAAAGAAGGACAGACAAGACTATCAAGTGGACAAGATAGTTACAAAGATAGAACCCAGGAGAGATGGAATACCAAGTGGGAAGAAACCACAGACAAGCTGAGAAAGCATGGACGAATAGATTATGAGGAGTCTAAAACCTCCAACAACAATGTGAGAAAGTATCACGAGGAAAGTTGTCACAGATACATCAGTAGAGTACAAAACCAAAGACTGTTGTAGAAGAGCTACAAGAATTAATCTAAGGGATAAAAAGAGATTATTACAGAAGATTGTGCTAGACAAGCAGCACAGGAATAGAGACATTGGGGGTCATTCCGAGGTTGGAGGTAAGGTAAAAACGATGCCGGTAAAGGATTACCGGCATCGCTTACCGCTACAGGCTATTCTGACCAACCAGACCGCTATTATATAAATAGCGGTCCAGGCGCGCGCGCCACACAACATGCCGGCATTACCGGCATGCCGTAAACCGGAGCTGATCACAAGCCATGCGGACATGCAAATAACGGCCTACTGAAGGCCGAAAAGTACCATACCGGCATGGAGTAAATACCGGCATCTCCGAGAAGGTGTTAAGAACCCTGAGCAGTGTTTCCAAGAGCCACAGGTGCACACAATCAGCACAGGTGGAGGCAATGGAGTCTGGCACAGCACAAAAGGAGCACACCCACACACCACACCCCCTCCTACACCACGATGATACCAATAGTAGCAGCATTACTGGAGCTGGAGGCCCTGCTTGCAAGGCAGTTACAACAACAACAGCAACAACAACAACCACAGCCCCCACCACAGAGGATACACAGGAGGAGAAGGAGGGTGAGACAGGCCCAGCATGCCCCACCAGTGCAGCAACCGTTACCACACTGGCAGCGCCCAATCCCTCACATCAGAGCCACCCCCCTCAACCTAACCAGAGCAGATCCACACCCTGTACCGGCTTGACTGTGACACCATCACCACCATAGTGGACCTGATACATGACGACATAGTGAGCTTCATAGAAATACGGTCCGCCACCCCCCCTCTACTGAAGGTAGTGTCTGTGCTCCACTTCCTTGCCACAGGCACCTACCAGCACACTGTGGGGCACATGTATGGCATATCACAACCCTTATTTTCCCGGATACTGACCCAGGTGCTGGATGCCCTCCTCAAGCACACAAGGGACTACATATCCCTACCACGGACTCCCCAGGAGATATTCGATACAAAAGTTGCCTTCCATGCACTGGCAGGTATGTCAAATTGTATAGGTGCCCTCGACTGCACCCACGTGGAGTTGGTGGTCCTGCATGCCATGGAAGTGGCGTATCGCAACCGCAAGCAATACCACTCCATCAACGTGCAGATGGTTTGTAATGCCAGCAAGATCATCACACATTGCTGTGCCCGATTTCCAGGATCAACTCATGACTCCTTGGTCCTGCGGAACTCCATGCTACCACGCTATATGGAGCGACATGCTGGACGACGTGCCTGGCTGCTTGGTGAGTTGCCTGACTGGGCCATGGAAGTGCATCGGGGTTGTGAGGTAGGTGGCTGCATACTCCACCTTGGTGGGAAGGGGAGGGTGGGGGAGATGCATACTCCACCTGGGTGGGAAGGGGGGGATGCATACTCCACCTGGGTGGGAAGGGGGGGAGATGCATACTCCACCTAGGTGGGAAGGGGGGGATGCATACTCCACCTGGGTGAGAAGGGGGGGATGCATACTCCACCTGGGTGAGAAGGGGGGGAGATGCATACTCCACCTGGGTAGAAATGTTGACGCCAGTGGACGATGTGCACCTCACCGAACACTGTGCCCCAAAGCAAGTGATACAGCACATGACTACCAAATCACACAGTGATGAAATAAGGCCGACACCTAACACTACATGAGTAACAGGTAACCAGGCCACATCCCACAACACATGCCCCACTCATCGGTGGCCCTCACACACCGTAAGGGCATCCTGCACTATGCACTGCATATGCACTATGTTGCTGCCTCCAGCATATCACCACACAGGACAGTCATCCCTGGGAGTGCATTAAAGTGAGCCTAACAGGGATACCACAGGGTGTCACTGGTTCCGCACACCCATAGGAGTGCTGCAAGTCACCATGGCACTGATCAGTGCAGAATGACGAATATGCTACTGACTACAGCCAACACTCCCTGCTACCAAATCTCACAGAACACAACACATCAAAGATTTTAGTCCAACACTGCTGCATGCATATACAATGGACGTGCAACAAGATGTGAGTGCACACCATAACCCATCTTGAAGATGCTACCGCCTCCATCATTCCATTGCACAGGACACAGCGGGGCCAGAAATGGGGTCATGTGTGTATGGGCACAAATCACCTGCTGCCATTTAAGACTAGTACAGTTGTCCGCCATGAATGTACGAACACTTATCTTCATTCCCCTCTCATGCAGGTGATGGTGGCTATCCCTTGAAGACGTGGCTCATGACCCCTGTCCGAAACCCACAGAACAGGCGCGAGGAGGACTACAATCGTTCCCATACCCGTACACGTGTGGTGATTGAGCAGACCTTTGGCCTGTTGAAGGCACGATTTCGTTGCCTCAGCCGGTCGGGTGAGGCACTCATCTACAGCCATAAGAAAGTGTCCAAGATCACCATGGCATGTGTAATGCTGCACAATATGTGCATCCGTCGGAATGTCCCCCTGCCCCCTGACATGGAACTGCTACCACCTGATGATGATGAAGGGGAGGAGGAGGAAGACGTGGCAGGACAGCATCACGGTGCCGATCATTGATTGGACAATATTTCTGACACACAAGTCAGCACAGGGTGTGATGAGGATGTCAGGACATCGGGCACTGGGTGTGGGGATACATGTACACTATGCACTGTGCAATATTAAATGGCACATGCGCAATGATGAATGTCCACTCTGTTTTTTTTAGATGAACAACTGGTGTATTCAAAGTGAAAATTTAAACGTGAATAACAAACCCTCCACCACTCTCACCCCCCTCCCCCTCCCACCAAAACTCCCAAACACACCTCACCCCCCTCCCCCTCCCACCAAAACTCCCAAACACACCCTCACCCCCTCCACCTCCCACCACAACAATCCCACACTAGTCCCATAGGGTCCACATAGCCCACATGTGGATGGCAGTATTGTCACTGTGTGCTCCCAGAGCTAGGGGGAGGCATGTCCTGGCGGCGCATCGTACGGAGGGACCGACGGAGCGGGCTGGTCTGGGTTGAGTTGCTAGTTGAGGGGTGTCTTCATGCTGGGGCTGTTGTGCCAGATGTGCAGCCTCCAGAGCATCTGCTATCCGGCCAAGGACCTCACAGAGCCGGTTGGTGCTGTCCGTAATGACCTGGCCCAGTGCCCTCAGTTCATCCTGCCACTCCTCCCTGGCCTGCCGATTGTCCTGAATGAAGTCAGTGATCAGGCCTGTGAGCTGCTCAGCCCGCTGGGCATCAATGGCTGATGTTGTGGCCCTGCTGGGGATCGGGCTCACATGTGTTTCCGGCGCTTCTGCAAGGGAACTGGCCACAGGACTGGCATGTCCCTGTGTTGCTCCTTGCCCACATAGCTCAGGTGTGTCAGTCTCACCCGAGTCACTATAGGAGACCTGGGGGTTGGTTTGGGCATCTGGGGTGTGGACGACTTCAAATGTGTCCTCCTCAGTCGCTCCACAAATGGAAATGGGGATGTCGGCAACATCGAGGGGTGCCATGGCTGCCACCTCCCCAGCCACACTCGACTCCTCCGACCGCGTCGTAGGGCATGTGTCTGCCGCCAGTGCAGGGTGGGGTGGGGTGGGGTTGGTGCACCCTCCACGGGCCTTGCTGGAGCCGGTAGTGAGCCTCCAGGTGTTATCTTCTTTGCAGGGAGACGGCGGCCCCTGCGTTGGCCCCTGGAGGTGCTGAGCCGGTTGCACTCCTGCTCCTCGCTGTCATGCTCACTGCATGTGGGGGTGGAAGAGAGGGACGGCATGAGTGATGATTTGAGAGCCAGCATTTGGACCTGGCTACAATAGCACATTCAGATATTTGTCGGTTATCGGCATTTGGGTGGGGAACGGCACATTATTCAATACTTGGGTGGTAAATGCATGCATATGTCTGTGTCACTCATGTTGGCCGGGTACTGTGCTGGCTCACATGCACACTGTTTACATCAACTGCCCTGTGTGCCTCACGGAATGGGCCACTTTGTGTGGTATGTGTCATATAGGTTACGGCCTCGCACCTGGCACTAGCCTGGGTCTCACTTGCTTCGGCATGTTTTAAAAGGGGGGGGGGGTGGCCGACCATGCCGTGACTCCTTGGCCAGACCTTAGCAGTGACTTTCATAACATTGACGTTGGCAGTATTGACTTTGGACACTCACCTCCATCAGCGGATGACGTTGCCCCGCACTCCATTTCTCCAACCCCTTCGATTGCTTAGGGGCCTATCATGACCGCACATGTCTCCTCCCACGGCATTAGTTTCATGGGCGAACCTGGGCCTCCTCCTGTGTCCAAGGCCTGGCTTCTTTTAGCAGAGAGGATGCTCCTTTGTGGTGCGGTGGGTGTTGCCCACGGCGCTCACCTTCTGCGCCACTAGAGCCCAGATGTTTTTTTTTTTTTTTTATCAACGCCACCATCCGCATGTCATTGCTGAAAACAGTGTCAGCATGCTCGTGGAGGGTATCCACCAGCATTTGGAGTTCGTCAGGGCTGAACCGCTCCTTTCGGAGGCGGGCAGCTCCCTTTTTTGGCGCTTTGGGCATTTCTAGTTGATGATGGTATCTTTCCGGTATGTCGAAAGTGTGGCAGGGGTCCTGTCTGGTAAGGATGGCAATGGATTGTGTTTTTAAAGATGGCCGCTATGCTCCTTCCAGTTCCTGTGCGATGACGCTGTTTCCGGTTCCGCATTTTAACAGTGACCGTAAATAACGGTGACCGCTGTTAGGGAGAATTCTCTGTTTAGGCTGAATTTCCTAACCTAGTGAGTCCCGCCGCAGCTTTGCTGGATTTTTGGGGTTTATTTTTTTCTCCTGCCAAGAGTGAGACTCTTTTACCCTAACTCTTGGGCATGATTTGAGTGTTTTTCTTTGACTCTAGATGTGTTTAATGGGCTATGGGGTCTTTTACTCATTTGGCTTCATGTGTTTTGGTGATGTGTGTTACACAGCACCCTTAGTGCAGTAACACAGGGGTGTCATAGTGACCCCCCAGTATAGACCCCATACCCTGGGACTGACTACTGTCTCCCAGGGCATGTAAAGTCACCATTGACTTTACTAGTCTTGAATTCTGAACAGAACCAGTACAAACCATCATATTGTGGACGTACTGGCTGGGGCAATTCGATTGCCCTGGGGTCTCTTAGTCGAGGGGGCATGTCTCCGTCCCCCCTGATCGAGTTTTGGCTGGTGGCAGTGGATACTACTTTTTATATTCAACCGCAAATATTTCTCTATGGGATTTTCCCATTGTTCGAGGCTACTATCTTTATTTATTTAATTACGATAGCCTCGAACATACCGCCGGTTTATTTAATTATTATTAATTCTCCGGTTGGTATTTTTTGCCAAAACTCGGTTCTAAAATGGCGTTTGTGTTCTCTTCTGTGACTCCAACCCAAGTCGAGCCCTTTGTTCCACTTTTTGGTGGGCTTCTCCACAGAAGCCCTCCAAAGTGGTGCCACTCTGTCTGGGGTACTTAGGAGGGGTGGAGGGGGATTTAGGCACCCTGGACTGAGTTGCCAAGGCAACTCAAGTCGCACTCCGTCCTGATTGGCCCAAGTGGTGAGCCGGCCGGCTCACCACTTAGCATGTTTGAGTGACAGCTAGGCTGAGTGAATGGGGGTTTTCTGCATAAAAGCAGGGCTTTGGGGACTGGAACTTCAGAAGTCGCCACAGGACCTAAGAATCCAACGAGGGAGAAGCTGAGCCGACCTGCCACGACAACACCACCGGTGGAGCCCTGCTGGACCGTCTCACCACTTTTCCCAACGACAGAGGAGATCTCACGCCAGTGAGTCTTCTTCCTTTGACTGGTGGGGATAACTAGTTTCACCGTCTTTTCGCCTTCCCGACGCATCTTGTGGCCGCCTTGCCTGTGCAAAGCACCCCGGCAACCGGAATACCACGTTTTACCACGACCGCAAAATAAAGGGTAATACCTTTAACCGGAAAATTCTGCGGCTGGTTTCTTCCCTGGCAGTGCAACAACCTTCATCTTTCCTCCAAGTCGAGATCTTCTCTTCCCCTGGACGACGACGAGACTTGCACCCGCTGCCAGGAACAACTGCCACCGCTGGAGGATCCTTCCCACTTAAGGTACCGTGTCCCTCCTGGCTTCCCTTGCCACTTACTGTACGGGGTAGATTTAGCCCCCGGCTTTCGAACCTGGGTTAGCCTGGGACACCCTGGCTGAACTTTTCTGAGCCTCTCTAAACTCTTTTCGAACTCTCTGCAAGACTTTCTAAGCCTCGTGTAACTGTGTGATCTTGGGCACATTTGTGCTCTGCTCTCTCTAAGAGTGGGCCCAGCCTATGGACTTTGGCTCACAAGTGACTTTTGCTCTTCTGCCTTGCTAATAGTGTTCCTAAATCTTAGAGTGGTGTACCTTTCCATATTCTGTCTTATTCCCTCCCTTCTTCATAAACTTATTGGGGTGCCATCTATAGTTAAGCGCTCACCTCTGTATGGAAATAAGTGGTGTTAACTAAGACTTATCTGATAAGGAATGAGGGTTGTATATATTATAATAGTAACTGTGTTTAGAGTGTTTTACAATAAGAGTGCTGGAGTGTTTCAAACAGTGTGTTTTTAAATAAATAATTATATACTTTGATACCAAAGCTCTGGTCAGTGTTTGCTTGTATTATTGTGTCTGAGTGCCTATTGTGTATACTTTGCATACTGCCTAACTCTTCTTGAGGGAAGTCTGACTGCTCAGCCACAGCTACCAGGTAAATCTGGGTGGTACAGACTGCTACCAAGTGGGTTTACTGCTAACACCTGTAGTACTAAATCTTTTGCAGTGTTCCCAAAGGGAACTGCACAGGTTTCTGCCTAACAACTGCTATTTATGGTCACCGCTAATGCCGCGTTACTCTAAGGCGGTAGTGTTCGCTACAGTGCGGGTCATGCCGATAGGGGTTTTTTTGGCCGTTTTTGCGGCATGCCGCTACGTTCATTGCTGGCATGGCGCAAAGCTCGTGCCCGCAAACTCGTAATAGTGTGCTTTTAGCGGTCTATTGCCAGCTCGGACACGCTATTTGCGCCATGCCAGTAATGGACGGAACTTACCTCCAACCTCGGAATGAGGGCCATTGATACAAAGAGACTGTCAGATATTGCCACACCAGGGGAATCAAGCCAATCTCCTAGACTTATTTAAGTTAGTTATCTTAGTGATAGGGTCAGGTAGAATAAGGTTCAGACTGCAGACTTTTCTTTCTTTGGGACTTCCTGATGACAGACGAGCACCATTAGTTCCTTTAGGCAGGCAGGAAACTCTCTTTAAACATGGGGAAAGATAGTCATTTTTCTTATAATTTAAATAAAAATGAATTAGAATGTCCTCAAAGATTCAGACTCTTTCTTCCGACCCACCACAAGGGGCTCAAAGGGAGCACCCATAAGAAAGATCAAAACCAAATTAAAATCCCGCGCCGGAACCACAAACTGACAGGGAGGAAACTGGTCACACAAACCCCATAAAAACTACATAACAGTGGGGATTGTGAAGAACAAACCCTTTTCCGGGGGCAAGTGCTTGTTGAAAAAGGAAATAGCCGCGAGTTAACCTTTTACAGTATCAATCTACAGGCCTGCCTGCACCAAGGAAAGCATAAAATTCAACACAGGCGATCAAGGACTGATAAAGAATCCAGGTCCTTCTCCCAGCAGCAGATCGAAAATGTACACCACCTGCAGGCATAAATGGATTTCGTAGTGGGCCTCTGAGCTGAAAGGGCCACATTAAGGACGTTGTTCGACAAGCTCCACTCCTTGTATCACAGCCTCTCAGTAGCCAAGCATGAAGGTTCAGGCTGCTGAGGTTCTGGGAGTGGATGCGGCCCTACGAATAGGAGAGCAAGTCGACTCTCCTCAGAAGGCACCGTGGAGGGCAGATGGACATGTCCTGCAACTCGGGTTACCACGAACAGGATCATTGTGGTTCCCAACAGGAACAATGTTCAGAGATCCAGTGGATTGACAGGGATTGGCAGGAACACATAAATGAGGTTGAAAGCCTACTCGACCGCCAGCACATCCCCCAGGACTCCTTGACTAGGAAATTCCCTGCAGCAGAACAACTGACACTTCCTGCTGACACTGGAAGGGAAGAGGTCCCGTTGAGGAGTTCCCCAAAAGGAAAAGATCTCCTCCAGAACTTCCTGACAGAGCTCCAAATCGTGGGAGGCCAAAATCTATCTGCGCAAGGCATCCAATGTGACATCCTCTTGTCCAGCTGCTGTCAGAGATACACTGTCCTCCAGAGTCCTCTGGTATTTCCCTGCACAAAGGCAAGGACACCTCCTTGTTTGTTGAGGCAGTGCATGGCAACTTGCATTTCACAGAGGGGAGGAATATGACCAGGGACAGCCTGATCACCCTTACCTCCAGCAAGTTGACATGTTCCTGAAAACTCTGCAGGAGACCACAGTCTGCTCACAGTGAGGTCTGACAGGTGAGCGCCCCATCCAGTCAGAGATGCTTCTGTGACCACTGTCCCCTGGGGCCAAGGTTGGCGAAACAATGCACCCTTCTGCAAGATCCTGAGCCACCTGATCCGAAACCTGCAAGGGGTCTGAAATGTGGCCCTGAAATTGCGACCATTGGTAACGGGGAAGCCACGGAAGCGATTTAATGTGCAGCCGCACCTCAGGCACCACTAGAATGCAGGAGACGATGACGCCTAGAAGGTGCAGGAAGGTCGAAGCTGGGACTTGTTCCTGGGATTAGAGGACATTGACAAACCGAAAGATGTTTGCCTCTCGATTCTTGAGCGGGAAGCCCTGCCCAGGCGAGTGTCCAAGAATGCCCAGATAAATCGAAGGGACTGGTTTGGCAAAACCAGATAATTTTCAGGGGAAAGCCCAGGCTGTGCAGTAGAGTGCATGTGCGGTGTAGGTGCACTGACACCAGATCTGGGGAGTGAGCGCATGAGCCAGTAGTCCCGATAGGGAAAGACATGAATGCCCGCCCTCCTGAGGTGAGATGCCACCAATGCTAGCAACATGGTGATAACCCTGGGAGCCGACGAAAGCCCCAAATGGCAGGCCCTTGAATTTGTAATGGACCTTGAATTGGTAATGGTGTTGACGTACCACGAACCTCACATATTTCCTGTGCCTTCAATGAATCGGCACATGGACGTAGGCATCCTGAAGGTCTAGAGAAACCAAGCAGTCCTAGAGTTCGAGGACTTATACAATTTGGTCTTGAATAACCATATTGAACTTCTCCTTGCAAACAAACAAGTTCAGCAGCTGCAGATCCAGGATCAGGCACAAAGCCCTGTCCTTCTTCAGCACCAGGAAATAGGTGGGGTACCATGCCTTCCTTCGTTCTGAGTGCGGTACTAGTTTGATCATGCTTTTCAACAGAAGCGGATGGACCTTCTCCAGTAGAATGGGGTCCAAAGACAAAGAGGTGATCTGAGGTCTGGGGGGGGCATGAAGGAATGGATGGCAGTATACTTGCCGAATGACCTTTAAGGCCCAAGCATCGGACGTGGTCTTCGATCATTCCGGCTGAATAAAGGAAGCCTTCCCCCCAATAGTGATGAATGCAAAAGCTTGTCGCTGAGATTTGGTGCCCTGGGGTACGGCAGGAACAGCAGCCATTGCAATGCCCCCTTGCTGGACACCCCTACCTCTCCCTCCCAGGAAACATCTGTCCTATCTGCTTCCTGGGGCCGACTGACCATAGCCATTTGGGGCAAAGGTGGGAAAAGGATGAACACCCCTACCCCGAGATGATGTCTGTGCATAAAGGCTGTTGCACTGCCAGCCTCAAAGACTTAGCTGACACCTTTGGGTGACTTGATCATCTGGAGGGCGTTGTAAGCCTTAGCTCCAAAAACATTACAGCTGTCAGATGAAATATCCAACAGTCTAGACTGGACATCTGTTACTCACGGTTGTGATGGCCAGGCCGGGGCGTTGCTCCCACCTCTAATCAACAGACAAGAGGGAGCAAAGTTGAATAGTTCAGCCCAAGCTGGGGTGATCCCACTAGGGGATCCCCAGAACCAGGCCTCCTCAACTTGAGGAGCTCTTTTAGGCAATACCCCCCTCTGTCTAAAGAAACCCAGACAGAGGAGTTGATTCCTCAAAAGAGCGGGGATGTCCACACTGCAGAACCAATGCTGTAAGAAAAAATGCAAGATATTAGATATCAGGATGATATAACCTCTTCAATAGGATGCCCTAAAAGAGTGGCTCTACCTGGTAGGGTTGGACAGAACAACAGTAGGTTAGTGCCTTTTTAGAAGAGCTGCAACTAAAAAGAGAAAGGAAGATGGGTAACGTCATCTATCTAATAAGTTAGAAAGATAGTAATCAACACTGAATCAGCTTACCCAATGTAGAGGAGTAAAAGGACTTAAAGAAACAACGTAGGTACAAAATAAAAAAAAGGAAGGGTTAGTAAGTGTACTACTTCCCAGACGGCACGAGGGATGCTAACTAGTGTCGGGGTGGTGCACGAATCAGGGTAGCGTCCAGGAGTGCACGTTGGTTCCAAGAGTGTCTTTATCAAACAGCACAATCCAAATAAAGTATAGTATAGTTCCAAAGATGTAGGTATCCAAAAAGAGCTGCAGCAGGGTTGGGTCGTATGATTACCACAGAAGAGGATGTCCAGACAGGAGAGAAGAATTGGTTGAAGCGGAAGACAGTAGTTAAATGGAAGGAGAGTTGATCTAGATGTAGCGAAGTGGAATGGTTTCCCAGGTAGCAAGAACTCGTCCCCAAGTGCGGAGTAGGGAGCCAACCGCTAGAGGGAACAGGAGGAAACAAGAGCGCCCTGAGAGACGCAGGTAATGAACAGTGAGCGAAAGCTCGAATGCGTCAAAGACGCAGGTCCGGTTCGCCAAAACACAGAAGGAGCAGGCTGTAGCAAGTCGAGTAGGCAGGCAAAAAGTCCAAAATACACTGAATCAGTCCAAAACAAATTAGGATAGAAGAACGCTAATTAGAAGCGGCGTCTTCCGGGAAGCGAATGCTTATGTATGTTTGTAAAGGGGCAGACTCTGCCTCGCTGCGTCCCGATCAGCTGACTGGGCACGTGACCTGTTCAAATCCTGGCCCGGGAAACGCTATGTCTCCACGGCAACTGCCAACGCTGCAGGAATGAAGTGGCAAGTCGCCCATGCCTGCAGGGAGGAGACAGAGACGTAACAACATCGGCCACAAAGTCTGACGTCCTTAGCCACAAGTGCCGCCTGACCACAGTGCTCGTGGCCATAGCCCTTCCCACACAGTCCACTGTGTCCAGTCTTGACTGTAGTATCTGATGTGCCACCTCCTTGCCGTCAGAGACCAAGGCCTGGAAACCGTCCCTCATCTCTCCCTCGGGACATACTCATCCGCATTGGCCACCACATTCCAAAGGCCGAAGGAGAACTTTGCCATGGTTCAAGTGGCCAAGTGGCTTGACGCGAACACATTCTAGCCCCATGCATCAAACCTCTTACTTTACCTGTTTGGTGGAACGGACGGAAAGGCAGAGGTCTTCTAGGCTAGCCGTCACGGCCTGCACCACCAAGCTCTCAGGCGCAGCACAGGAAGAAAAAAAAGGCCGGGTCAGAGGCAGCAGGACAGTGTTTCCTCGCCAGATCACTGTACACTGCCAGACAGAGGCAGGGTTCTCCCACACCTCCAGTAAAGGGGCCTCTACTGCCACATTAGAGGGCTGGTACGTCTCCTTCTGCGGGGCATCATCCAGAATGCCACAAGGTTTGTACTGAACCTTGGACCTGGCTGGAGCAGATAGCCTCAAATTACTGGCCACCTTAGCCATCAAGCAAAGGAAGGCAGCGTGAGGCTTTCCTGGGATGAGAGCTGGCAAATATTCCATCTCCAAGGAGGTGTCGAGGCCATTGGGCTTTTGCAGGTCCTCTGCCAGGCCCTGCACGTCCTCACCTCCCCGTAAACTCTTCCAGGAAATTCCTCATCCCCCTAGATCCCATTGGTTTGAGCCCAAAAGAGACCTGGTTGCCCTCCTCATCATAAATGTCATACATCGTTGACATGAAGGCAGCCCTAGGGAGTTGAACATATTCTCACAGAGCTGCGGTGTCTGTGCCGCTGATTGGCACTGCTGCCGTGCCGGCGCCAGGATTTCCTCACCCAAAGGTGGGGCCGGTAGGCACTGAGACACCTATGTATGTCTCCATCTGGTTCAAGCCCGAGCCCTTAGGCGTGCGAGAGTGTACCACAGAGGGTACCCTGTTGGTTGTAACAGACGTGGTGCGACCCTGCAGTACCGTAGACAGAGCTGACAGCGCTGTCACCTGCACCACATGAGCAGAGGCCGGAGCTGCCAGCGCCTTGGCAAAGATGTCTAACACCTTCAGGTGAAAAGCCTCTCCTTCCTCGGGTGTGGAGAATTGGGTGGGAAAAGGTACCTGCTCCCAAAGCTCAGGGGATTTCCTGGAGCAGTGGCTCTTCTTCTTTGAGGAAGACGATGAATGTTAGTTTGAGGACTCATCCGGGGAGTGGGAACTCCTCCGGTGCTTCTTCTTCTTGTCCTCTTGCTTGCGCGAAGCCACCTGCTCCTCAGAGCACTGTTCCACACCGTGAGACCTCAACCGAGACCGCAGAGCTTCACCCTTTCACTTTTGGATAAAGGAAAGATCTTCCGTGCCCTCTCCCGAAGGGCCATCAGGTGCATGAACTGGCATGACCAGCAATCCTGGGTGTCATGGTCCTTGCCCAAGCAAGACCAATAAAACCGGTGCAGATCCGAGACCGATATTTGATGCCCATAGTCCATGCATGGCTTGAGGCTGATGCTTTGGATGGAGTAGGCATGGCGTACTTCAAAAGTAAGTAAGCAAAAGCTCGACAAGCGTGTTCTGATCATCAAACAAAGTGCGTCGAAAAAAAGAACTGAGGCCACGTGCGCAGCGTCGGTGTATATACTGGCCTCAACATCATAGTCAGCATGGGACGTGCAGAGGTGTCTGCCGGAGTCAATGCAGAGCCACGCTGCGCCCCCTGGTGGCAGAAATGTTTCCAGATAACAGCTGCACTGGGTGCGTGGTATAGGGATATCATAGATGAGGAATCAGTGGGAGGAAGGAGTCCATTAGAAGAAGGTACGGGACAGGAGGAAAATGACAGGACCCAGGAAATTTAAAAAACGGAATACTCCTTTGCCAAAAAAAATGTAACTGCAGAGTGGAAGAAATTAGTAACAGCGGTGCGCAGCACGGAGAAAGGATGGAGAGTTAGAGAAATTGATCCGAACCAATGAGATGAACGGTATCAATTCAAAAAGAGGTTGAGGAGTGTGTGAAGGAGGATTCATAGGGAGAGGGAGGAGGACAAAGGGGGGAAGATGAACAGGTGGGAGTTAAAAGGGTAACAAAAGAGAAAAGGGAGAGGAAGGCAGGGAAGAAAGGGTAAGAACAAAGAAAGTAAAAAAAAGCTGGAGGGGAAAAAAGAAGAAACAGGGGCAGAAGGGACAGTGTAAGAAATGAGGGAGAGTATGTCTGGGGCCATTTTCTTATTAGCTTAAAGATTGTTAAATGAAATAGGAGGGGTGGAGGGAATTGTGTCAGTGACCTCTGGGAGCGTATTCCTTGATGGGGAGAGGCTTGTGATGGGGAGAAAAATGATGGTTCTAATGGATAAGGGGGGAGCGATTCTCTTGGGAGAAATCTGGAGGGCCAAGAAAAGGTGAGATTTGTATGGGAAGAATCTGTACCATGAGACTAAAACTTTATTCCATTCTTTGTATTTTTACATGCATTCTTTTTTGTTGTGTTCACCATTGCCTGAGATCTCTTAATAAGGAAGGGCTCTTTCCCCACCCAAGAAATGTCGCAATCGCTAAGGGTACTAGAGGCGATCCTTAGTTGCAAAGATGGAGGCTAGGAACAGAAATGCTGGAGAGATGGGGAGCGGAGGGGATACAATTGTGCATGGGGACTGTGATGAATTGCCATCGGGCAAGCGTGTGAAAGCCCTGGCTTTTGGATTTGTATTAAATGAAACAATGATGCAGGTAACTCCATCTGTCAAAGGGTCACAACTGATCAGATTCTCCCTTCACAAGCTCCATGCCAAAGGCATAGGGCCTCATTACACGGAAGGCGGTGATACAGGGTGCCATTAGCACCCTGGACCATGCCGGTAAATTACCGGCACCGCCTTGGCGGTAAGGGGATTTACCGCCCCATTCCAAGGTCGGTGGGGCGGTAAATCCCCCTTCCGCCATTGCCCTTCCCCATTCCCATTTCTGCCCCATAGGGCTCTATGGGAATGGGGAAGGCGCTAATTACAGCACCGCAATTTTGCGGTGCCGTAATTAGCTCCGAGGTCCCTTAGCGGGTTGGTTTTTAACGCCTGCAAAAAGCAGGCGTTAAAGCACCAACCCGCTAAGGGACCTCGTAGTACGGCGGTAAGGGTTAACGGTCACCGTTGCCATTAACGGTGACCGTTAACCCTTACCGCCGTCCGTGTAATGAGGCCCATAGTGTGTATCTGTATCCTGCTGCATCAGTATCCTGATTCGCAGCGTCTGCTCTACCAGTGGCACAGACCAGGTTCAGAGGTCACAGCTTCCCACTTGACTGCTGCAGTGACAGCCAAGTCACTGCAGCACAGGTGTTGCACCCCTGCTCCAAACACTGGATAACTCTGCATAACTCTGAGGATTCTGTCCTGGTGGCACATTAAACAGCAAATATAAGCCATACCTGAGTTAGTCTATGGAGGCCAGCATCTCTCAGTTATCCCAGTCACATTAAATTAATATCGTGCATTAATATCACGCGTGTCAGCCCTGTAGAAAGTTTAGCTGTGGAAGGGCTATGTGTATTTGTTTCAGGCACAGTTCCCCCTAACCATTGACAGGACTGTATCCTTGGGGGATTGTCTCTCTTTAGTCCTTTGTAAGGGGAGGTAATACCCTTGCCCCAGGGACAGACACTCCACAGAAAGCTGGAATGGGATCAGTAATCAAAGGGCTCACCCATTCACAAAGGAGTAGGCCTCACACCAGAGTGCCGTATTTCTAAATGCCTTTGTATCTAATGAGAAGGGAGAGCGGGCTAAGTGTAGCCAGGGAGACATCTGAACAGGTGAGGGAAGGTTATGCCATCTTTTTTCTCCCTGCCTTTCTCTTGCTTTCCTGCGTTCCACACTTCCTGTAGCACAAAGCACTTTGGCTGTGATGGCAGAAGGGAAACTTCCACTCAACAGGGATTGGATCTCTAAAGTAGGCTAGCTCTAGTCAAATCATATGTGGACTTGTATCTGTAAAAGAAGGATTTTGCTGGACCCTGCTGAGAGAGCAGTCCTTCAAGTGGTGAGATGAAGGCAGGTGTTCCAAGGCAGAGGCAAGCTCTGTCCCCTAACCATTCCCAGGGACCATTGGGGTTGAACTATGCTGCTGGACCAAGACCGCACATTTTCCAGCCACCCTGTTGTCTGGGCCCTCACCATATTGTCACACCCCTGAAGGTGTGTGCCAGCATCCCCTGTGTTCGCACCCTGAGAAAAGGACTAACCTTGGCCCTTGAGACCCTGGAGTTGGGCTCTCAGCTCCTGAAAGCCCGAACAGCCACGAACCCTGTGTTTTCAAAGCTGACCCTCTGCGAGCTGTGATTTAACTTGTTTGGCACCACGCAAACCTTCAGGACCCATCAAAGTTGCCTCTGAGGTTTATCGTTCTCTGAACCGCCATTTGTCGTTCGTCTCCGTTCGCCGCTGCACTGCACAAGCTGAACCGTGTCATTGCCACAGCTTGTAAAATGAACTACTGCTGCCTTGCATTTTTCGAGACACTCTATCAAGCACCAGCTTTCTCATTGCAGGTCCTGCAAGTTAACAGACCTGACCTTGGTGTCTCCTGAACAGCAACCTCCAAGCCCCTACATCGAATCGACTCGCCTGCGCATCCAGCTCGACCGCTGTGGAACCTCGACCACAGACCAAACCTGGTGACTGACCGTTCTGCAAAGCTCGAGTAGATGCTTCAAGACTATAGCTACCTTCAGTTCAACGTCAGCTTGCTGCTGAAACATTGTGACTGCCGCATCATGAACCGAAAAGAGCCGTGAACGACGTCGAGAAGCCTGGTTCGACCCGCCAAGACATTTGCAAAAGGTATTACTTACTGATATCTGCCACCGGTCCATCTTTGGGCCCTACAGACTGGATAGGTCACCTTAATCCCCTTTGCAAGCTCAAGACATACCCTTTTGCACATTGTGGTCTATTAATTGCCTTTTCTCCCCGGTTTCATTTCCCAGAGTGCTGCATCTATTCTATCTTTACATATTCTGTGTTTCTTCTCCAGGGGTCGGTTTCTAGTGTTTTCTAGTTATTAGTGTACATGGTGCATTTGATATATATCTTTATAGAATCTTGATTGAACATTCCTTTATTTTGGACTGCTATACTTTGCTGTTTTGGTAGTTATTGAAAAACATTTACACCATGCTTCACAGAATAGACTTCCCACAGCCCACTTTGCCCCAAAAGGTAAAAGACGTATTTTTCTTAACTGTGCCTGTTTTACCTTTATGATTCTGTTGCCTCTTGGTTTGTAGAAGTGTGAGGGCCTAGTAGGTGCTTTAGCCTCTCTTCATCCTTGTACTCCTGCAGGGCAGAGGTCAATTCGTCACAGGGATCCTAAACGCTAGATACCTCAAAAGAGATATCAGAAAGTTGACTCTTGAATTAATGTGTGAGGAGGAAATTCACTTTGTTAAGGGGAAGGAAATCTAAAAAATATATTGTGCGAGTGCATACAAGAAAGCAAGGGTTCCCATCATACTTGGGGCAGAATGTACATAGGTAATAAGCAAAGGAAATATCAACAAAACTTGGCCACGGTAGTGTCAGTATACTGCCCTAACACGGGGCAAATGTCATTTTGGGATGAACTGTGCCAAAAACTATGAACCTTTGCTGAAGGAATGGTCCTGGTGAGTGGTGACTTTAATAAGGTGTTGCACTCCAGGAGGGACAAGCTAGTGGGAGGGCGACAGCAATGGCAGGAAACACAGAGGAGGGATGCCAACAAATTCAGGAACCTGAAAACTGAGATGGGGTTAACAGATTCATGGCAAGAGGACAGGGGTGGGAGACAGCATGATATACCCACCATACACAAGTGTATTACTCCTTTGCCTGTATAGATGTGATCCTGATAGACAAACATTTACTCCCATGGCTTGTACATACAGAGATATATGCCACTCCCTAGTCAAATCACAACCTGATGTCCATCAGTAATAAAACAAAACAAACAAACAAACATCACTCTTGAAGAGTGGGTTACTCAGGGACTGGTGTGGTGGGTATGCTATCATTATTTATAAAAGGAGAAGGTAATCGGAGGAATGATAGGGGACACAAAATGGGAATATCTGGCAGTTAACGATAACAAGGAGGTTGATGATTGCCTGCTGTGGGGGGAATGATAAAAACCAGGAGCAGTCAGAAAAAGAACAGAGAAATAGGCAAGTCAAACTCAAAAAGAAAATCGGTGAACTACATGATAAAAGTAGAAGCAAACAGAGTACAAGTACCCTCTTGAAGGAACTGAAACAGAGCAAGGATAAGCTCAGGCCACTCCTAATAGAGGAAACTGAATGGAAACTAAGATTTCAAAGACAGAGAAGAGGGAAAAGGCAGATAAACTACTCGCATGCAGACTGAGGAGCCAAAGAAACACAAGAAACTTAACAAGCCTCCATGAAATGTAGGGTCATTCAATCACTGGCGTAACAGGGGCCCCCGCAGCCCCTGAGGTGCGGGGGGCCCCACCAGGACATGTCCTGGGAGGGGCCCACACTTGTAGAAAAACAAAATATTTTTTTTTTGCAAAAAAAAAATATTTTTATTTTTGAATTCCCTCTGCATTTATAAAGAAATTATTTCTGTTACAGAAATAATTACTTTATGAAGTCAGAGTGACTTCAAAAAGAAACGATGGGCCTCATTACGGGTTTGGCGGCAACCGTGCCATTGCTACCAGCAGGTTGCCGCCAGACCCGTAATGATTTACCGGCGCCCGACTTCCCGGTAACACCGGGGGATTACAACCCCGGCGGTCTGGGAAGTCAGGCGCCGGCAAATGGTAAGTCCCCATTTCCATAAAGTCCTATCGGACTCTATGGGAATGGGGACCATAGAAGCACCGGCACCGTTAATAACGGTGCCGGTGCTTCCGTGAAACTATGCGGGTGGGTGCCGTTCTGCCTGGCAGGTCTGACCAGCCGGGCAGGACGGCAACCGCCCGCAGAGCTGTAATATGCCAGCCCGGAAACAACAGTGCCGGTGAGTTTACCAGCACTGTTGTTTACAGTCCAGCATAGTTGTAATGAGGCCCAATTTCTTTTTTAAGTGTTAGGGCTCCCCTCAACCCCATGATGTGTGTGTGAGTGTATGTTGAAAGGGTTCACACTTAAATGTATAGGTGGCTGCCTGTGCGAGTGTATGGTGAAAGGGTGCACACTTTAATATACGGGTGGCTGCCTGGGTGTGCCTGTATGGTGAAAGGGTGCACACTTAAATGTATAGGTGGCTGCCTGTGTGAGTGTATGACGAAAGGGTGCACACTTAAATGTATGGGCGGGTGCCTGGGTGTGTGTGCCTGTATGGTGAAAGGGTGCACATGTAATTTTATGGGTGGCTGCCTGGGTGTGCCTGTATGGTGAAAGGGTGCACACTTAAATGTATGGATGGCTGCCTGGGTGTGCCAATATGGTGAAAGAATGCACACTTAAATGTATGGATGGCTGGGTGTGCATGTGTGTATATGGTGAATGGTGTGTGTGCTTGCGTTCAAGGGCGCAGCAAAACCTACATTTCGGGGGCTAACCCTTCAAATGTTGGGAGGGGTGCCAAATTCATGGGCGGTGGGGCAGGGGCAAACTTATTTGTTTGGGTCATCTAATTTCTTTATGCATTTTTATGAGACTATTCTAGTGCAGCTTCAATGTTACAAGCAGTTAACTCTTTCCTGTAAGGTTTAAAGCACCCACTTATGGACTGCTGTGAGAATGTGTGGTCTCCTGTTCCCTCTCTACCCTTCCAATCACTCCCCTGGCATGCAAGTATTAAACCCACATCACGATTTCAATTGCCTAAAAAATTTGGCATTTGAATGCAGGTACTAACAGTGAATTGCTTTATGTTAGTAATTGGTGGGTTCTTGTTAACAGAGAAACCCAGGTGCCGTTTAACATCTGTGTCCTTTTCTGTCTGGCAACTGCTCTGAAGGTCAGCCAGGTCTGGTCAACATAGCCCAACATTTCAGGGGGAGGGGGGAGTGCTGAATCCCAGTCAACTCAATGGTGTTGCACCAATACTTGTGTTTAATGCCTGGATTACTTATTGGTAATCTTCATTACTCCTAGCCCTATTCTTCCTCGTCCCAGTGAGTATGAGACAGTACTTGTGTATAAGGCACTCTGCCTCACACACAAGAACTGGGATGAGGTAGAGGTACATGGAAGTAATGCTTGATTTAGCTACCTGTAATCTTCATTACTCCTAGTCCCACTCTTCCTCATCCTAGTACTTACCTATGGGGCAAGGAGCCTCAACTGTAGGCTCTGGGGCATGGAAGAGGGACGTGGAGGTAATTCTGGGCCAAGGAGCTGATTTTGGAGGTTGGGGTGGGAGGGAGAGGGGATGTGTGGGGGGGCAGGATTATACGACAAATTATAATAGCTGTCCATGTCCAGGCTAAGCAGGCATGATATGTGGTATTATTGGCTAGAGAGGCATTTTAGTGCAGCCAGTCTAGTCATTCCTCAGTTTGGTATGACTTTTTTAATGGGGCATTTATGATAAAGCAGTCCTGCTAAGTGAATTACCTGGCTAGACTGGCATTTGGGTGCTGCCAGTCAGACGTTTCTTACTGTAGCATTGTGTATTTTTCTGGGCATCTGTGATCAAATGATATGATACAAGTCATTTATAACGCACCTGCACACAAGTGTTTCTAGGCACAACAAGACAAGGGATGGAAGATAGAGGGAGGACAAGACAAACGATCTTACTAGGCCTTGTGTCATTCAGATCGTGCAAGTGTGATAACGAGAAGCGCAAGGGGAAAGGGACGGGGGAAGTGCAAGGGGGAGGGGAGGGGAAAAACAGGGCAGCAATGCTCTGAGTAAGTGCTGTCAGGGCAGCACAGCTCTGGGTAGCGCAAGGAGAACAAGGGACTGTAGGGTTACAGTTACAGCCCCTAAGTGCATGGTAGGACCAGAGGTAGTGCAAGGGTGACTGATCAAGAAAGAGTCTCGACTCAGTGAGACTCTGAGGGTAGCCAAGCAACCAGTCAGTACAGCAGACAGGTAGGTCAGGTAGGCCAGCAGGGGAGGGAGAGAGAGAAAGCAGAGGAGAAGAGGAAGGTTTTGAGCTGCTTCCAGAACTTCAGGTGGTCTGCTAAAGCTTGAGAGGGGCAGGGAGGCTATTACAGAGGGAGGCACCTGTAGAGGAGAGAGATCTACCCCCCACTCTCTTCCTGGAGAAGCGTCTAACCCTTAGAGAGTTGTAGGTAGCTGAGCGAAGGGCTTAAGAAGGAAGATATTTTGGAAGAGAGCGTTGGATGTAGTGCGGGCCCCGGGCCCAGAAAGCCTTGTGGACAATGCAAAGGGTCTTGAACTTGATACTTGCAGCAACTGCGAGCCAGTGGAGAGATTTCAGGGCTGGAGAGATACGATCCCTTTGCTTGAGGAAGTCTTGCAGTCCTTTTCTGGATTAGTTGCAGGGGCTGGATAGTAGAGAAAGGCAGATTGAGAAAGAGGCGGTTGCAGTAGTCCAGCCTAGAGAGAACCAGGGCTCTGCAGACAGTGAGCTTCTGGGGGAAAGTGAGAAAGGGAAGAGTCCCTTTGAGGAGGAGCAGCTGGTAGTGGGACATCTTGGCAACGTCTGAGATGTGAGGAGAGAAAGAGAGTGGAGTCAAAGATGGCACCAGTGTTGTTTGCCTCACAGGAAGGTGAAGGAAGAGGGCCCAAGGCGGGCGGCCAGAATGGGAGAGGGAAAGCAGGGGCAGGAGTCCAAATGAGAAGGATCTCCATCTTACTGACATTAAGGCAGAGATAGTTGGAGGCACACCAATCCTGAATCGCGGATGGACAGTCGGTAATGAGCGAGAGATGAGGAGTCTGAGGGGAGCCTGAAGGAAAGCAGAGTGTCAACCGCATAACACTGAAAGTTAGAGGAGAATGTAGAGATCAGGTGGGTCAAAGGGGCCACTTAGAGGTTGAAAAACCGGAGTGAGAGGATAGAGCAGGGAGAAAGGGACCAAGTTGGACCTGGGAGGGGCAGTCCAAGAGGAAGGAGGTCAGCCACTCAAGGGCCTGATCTGTGATGCCCAGGTTCTCATGGAGTCTATTGATCAGGATTGATCAGGATGGCATGGTTGACCGTGTCGAAAGCACAGGAAAGATCAAGGAGGATGAGCACAGAAGGAATGCTGGAATCAAGGTTAGAGAGCAGAACTTCACAGGTGTTCAGGACAGCAGTTTCCATGTCTCTGGCACTGAAGCCAGACTGATGGTCATGGAGACAACCAACAGATTCCGTGTGGAGAGTAAGCTGGGAGATGGCCAGCTTTTTCAACAGTTTGCCCAGGAAAGGGGTGATGGAGATTGGGCGATAGTTTGCCGGGCAGGCAGGATCGGCAGAAAGCTTCTTGAGGAGTGGGTGCATAAGGGAGTGCTTAACGGGAGAGGGGAAAGAGTGATTACAGAAATCGGTCAAGGCTGGAGCGAGGGTGTCAATATGGTTCTTGATGGTTCTGTTGGAGCAGGAGAGCACCTGTTTGGATGACACTTTCATAGATCGGACTTGTCTAGAAACCTCGTCAGGTGTTGTCAGAGAGAAAGAGGAGAAAGGAAGAAGAGAGGTAGAGATGGCCAAAGGGGGGCCGAGAGAGGAAGAGGGAGAGGAAGAGGAGATAGAGGACAGGATGTCCTGGTTTTAGCGTAGAAGTGAGATGACAGATCCATACAGAGGGCCTGGGAGGGAACAGGAGATGTAAAGACCTCAACAGGATTGACCAGTTCTTTTCAGATTTTAAAGAGTTTGGCCGTGTTGTTAGAGGCCACAGAGACACAGGCTTGAATGTGTGTTCTATTCTTGATGAGTGTTATTGCTTCGACTGCCATTTTGGTGCAACCAGTCTAGATATGTCTACATGTGGCCTGGCAAGCTTTACTATATTGTTATTACATGTGGACACTGGTCTACCTCGTGCAGCCAGTTGGACATGGTTTCATTGTGGCATGGCATTTTTAATAGAAAAACTTTAATGTTCCTGTGCTCTGTTGGTGACTTGCATCTATTGGATTGGTGTTACCCTACAAAACAATTGCAAACACTCTGGCTTTTTATCCAATTTTTCTCAGACAGTGTGCTGTATGTTATATTAAAACACATATGTATATCTTTCTCCTAGTGCAGTGTGCGGCATATCCGTTCAGCAGCACGTTTGTGCGTATTGCGCAAGTGTGATAATCTAGGCTGGCCCAGAGTGTGGCGCGACCCTTGATTTGTTGCTGAGTTGGGGGGCCCCCTCAGCATGGCTCGCAGGGGGGCCCCCACATCTTGTGTTACGCCACTGCATTCAATACAGAATAAGGTGGGGAAACCCAAAACATTTGGAAAAGTCTACAAAAAATGATATGCATCGGAATTCTAGGGGACAGGAAATGATACAGCGAAGTATCTTGATGACTTGTAGATCCCCAGTTTGGGGTATGAAAGAACCGAGCAACTGGATGAATTAGTAACACCGGAGGAAATTGTAAAGGGGATCCAAGGTATGCCCAGTTGGTAGTCGGCGGGTGAAGACGATTACATGGTGAGATTCTTTAAGACTTTCCGGTCCTCCCTAGCCCCAATTTTAGCGAGAGTTTTTAATGGCATCTTAGAAGGACTAGCCCTGCCAAAAACAATGTTGAATGCCACTATCTCAGTAAGAGGGAAAGAGGGTCAGAATCCCTCAAAATATTAATCCTATCACCCTATAGCTCTCCTGAAAGTAGACAAACATTTAAGCAGAAGTGCTGGGAAACAGATTGAATTCTGTCCTTCCGGAACTGACACATGTGGTACAAGTTGGATTCATTCAAGGAAGACAGGGAACGGACAATATTATAAAAGTTCTGATTCTAATACACCTTGCACAGGAGTGGGAAGAAAATGTATGTCTGGCATCATTAGGCACAGAAAAGGTGTTTGATCAGGTCGAGTGGCCATTTTAGGGCAGTACTGGAAAAAGCATGTTTGGGACCCAACTTTAGATCATGGGTAGAAGCGATGTATAAGAAACCAACTGCCAAAGTGCTGGTCAATGGGGTGTCCTCATGGAACTTCCAGCTACATAGGGGGACCCGCCTGCTCTCACACATCCTGTTTGCGTTGGTAATCAAGTAGCTGGATGTAGCAATGCGCTGAAACAAGCAAATCATGGGAGTAAGAAGCAGAGGGGTCAAATACAAAATGTCGCTATTCCAGGATTGCTTTCTGTTATACTTTTCCAACCCAGAGACCTCCACAGGTCACTTGTTGGAATGCATCCATGAATATGGGACTGTGGCCGGTCTGAATATCAATTATTCAAAATAATACCTATTCCCAATAGTGACGTCCGGGACAGAGCAAGGCCAGGATAGGGAAACACACTGGATGCATCTAGAGACAGAATGTTCAAGGTATTTAGGGGTATTGATACCAAGGGATCTCAAGAGGTTATATAGGTTCAACTAGGAACCGGTAATGAGATCCTTAAAGACTGATCTGGACAGAGTGGAACACTTTGATAGTCTCCTGAATGGGGAGAATGACATTTATAAAGATGAATAGCCTATGCATCCTCGTTTTTCCTCTTTACTATGCTTCCAGTACTGGTGACAGAGACTTTGTTTAAGGAATTGGATAATAAAATGAAGAAATTCATGTGGCCCAAGAAAAAGGTCAGAATCAGTAGAGACGTATTGACGAGTCTTAAGGAAGAAGGAGGGTTTGGCTTGCTTAACCTGTATGAATACTGCAAAGCTGCACAGCTGAGAGTTTATCTTGAGCACACCAGGGATGAATTTAAAATATATTGGACATACCTTGAGGACTGTGTCATGCACCCAGAGAAGGCCACAGAAAGAAAAACCTAGAAAGGTTAATCACCACCTGGCATTAGGGAGAATATGGGAGTTTTGGAGGGAAAACGCATCAAATAAGCATCCGTCGACATAGCCATCGCCAATGAGCTCGATCTGGGGGCAGCCAATAGACTTAGGGAAAATAGGCAGACATAGATCACACATTTGGTCGAGCTCGAGTTGGAAAGGTTAGGACAACCTTTCACGGGAGGTGTCTTTAGAGAATATGCAGAGGTTAAAACCATGCTGGGATATGATAAACTAGGTGTAATTTACAGGAGAAGCCAAAACATAAGGCACAGTCGGAAATAGAGTTACTGACCAAAAAACTGTTGGGAAAGATATGGAATACCACATTTCATAGGAATCTGTCAACCGATGCCATGATGCTGAGCTTCAAGATATTGCACAGGTGGGATCTTAAACCTGTAAGGATTGCATGGATGTTCACGGGCAGTTCACCTCAGTGTTCGAGGGGATGTGAAAGTACGGGGAAGCTTTTTCACATGTGGTGGGAATGCCCCACCATACAAATATAATGATCAGACCTCTTCAGCAGGAACAAAGAGATTATAATAGGTCACTCCCTAGAAGCAGACACACTAACTGTATTATTTAGTATGCCTCACAGGGGGTATGAACACTATAGAGCCCTTAGGATGTGGAAAGCCTTTCTCAAGGCAGGTAGATTAACTGAGGCACAGAAATTCAAAACAGATAGGACTTCATCTAAAACTCACTGGCTAGAGAAAACGTAGGATCTGTTCATGCTTGGGAAGCCTACCATGATGATATGGGATCATTTATGGAGAATGGTGGGCTTTTCTAGATAGGTATGCTAGGAATCCTGAGTGACTGCCTACAGCACAGAAATGGTCATCACTCCCAGTGGATTAAGATTAAGGATTGAAAAAAAAAATTCAAGGGATCTCCCTGGGGTCGGGCGTAGATGGAGGTTGCCTGAGCGGGTTCCTCTGTCATCCGGACCCCGAATAAGTGAGTGTGCCACCACTTACGCGCCCCTCAGAGAGGAAACGCTTGCTGCGGAGGATAGAGGATCCCATGAGGTGTGTCTGGCCCCAAAAACTGTGCAAATCGGCCATACACGGCCAGAGATCTGTTGTGTAAGCAGAGGAGCGGGAAAGCGAAAGTGATTTCCTGGTGAGTGGTCCTGCTCGAGGAGGCCAGCTCTCAGTTGGAGCAGCGGGTGGACCGCTGGGGGCTGGAATCCCCCCCCCCAACTAGGAAAGTGAGGTGAAGGAGGACCCCTGGAGATTCCCTGAGGGCCAGGTCACCAGGCAGAAACTTGCATCCCCAGTGCTGCGTAATCCCTGTGGGAGGAACGCGGCTCGGGTGGTGTTTTGTGCGATGCAGTGATTCCGTGAGGAGCCGCTCGTTTAGAGTGAGGTGCTGGTCTGCGGAGGTGCAGCGGTAGGTTCTACAGCCCGTGGGGTTGCTGGAAGGAGCCAGGAGGGGGCCAAACTGCTGCCACAGCGCTCCCATGGAGACGAGGGAGCCATGAAGGGCAAGTGAGGAGGCACTGTGGTCTGGGAAGTAGGCTGCTTTTCTGCTACAGCAAGTAGTAACCGGATGGTGTGGGTCCCCGGTACTGGCGCGGTACTGGGGCGTGTGTCCACCTCCTGGCTGTCTGCGCCCACGTGTGGACTGGAGGCCTGGGGTGCCCGACTTGGATAGCTGGAGGCGGCTGACTGGACCACAGGGGTGTCAGGCTGCCGGTCCGTCTCGACATTGCGGAGGGGCCATGATTGACCTGGGGGGGGACTGGGCACAGACAGTGTTGACAGTGGAGCCCCCCAAGACCACAAGGCCTTGCAGATGAAGCCTAACTGGGTCCACCATAGGAGGGACTCTGTGGGAGGTGTGGACCCCATTTCCCAGGGTGTGTGCCAGCCTAACCTGGAGTGGGGCTTACACCGTCCATACACAGGAGAGAAGTCTGTGACGGACAAGTGATAAAGAGGAAGGGTCTGCATTGGAGGGGGTGACGGAGTGGACCGCTTCCTTCTGGGTGTTTCACTTTGGTGCAATGCTATATGGAGATTGAAGCGAAGCTGGCTGAATTTGCATACCCTGGCAGATTGGATTGCACAAAGCATAACTCAGGGAAGAATATGGCGATGGAAGAGGAGAACTCAATGGCAAAATTATTACTTGAAGAGATCCGAATTATGAGAACTGACATCGGGGGTCAAGTTGACAAGATTAATGTGAGACTTCACAAGATGGGGGAGAGACTGCAGGCAGTCGAATACAATGAATCCTCTTTGGACACCATGGAGACTCAAATGGACGTGAGAATGGGCGAAATTGTGAGAAGAGAGGCAGAGATAGTTTTGAAGATGGATGACTTCGAAAATCACAAAAAGGAGGAATAACCTCAGATTTTTGTTGATGCCGGAGACGGAAGGAGAGACTGAAAGGGACTTCAGGCAGAGGATACATGAAATCACAAAAGTGCTTTTCGAAGATGACTCAATTGATGAGATGAAAATTGAAAGAGTTCATAGGGCCGGAGGCTTGGGTAGATGCCCAAGATCAGTCGTGGCACATTTCCATAACTATCCGGACAAGCTTAAGATACTGGAGAAGTCGAGGGCTAAGGGCCCTGTGACCCTAGGCACAGCAAGAATGATCATCTTTCAGGATCTGTCTTCTGTTACTCTAACTAATAGAGGACTGTGTTTGCCGCTGACGAAATGACTGAACGAAGAAGGGGTCAGATATAGATGAGGAGTCCCGTTCGCGATCTCTTTTGAAATAAACAGAGTCTCTAAGAGATGCTTGGAGGTGATGAGTCGACCCCTGGACTCAAGGGAGACAACAGAGGAGATAGACAATGGCGCATTAAGGGACCCAACAGGAGATGAGTCTACGGCTCAAGGAAATTTATGATGTTGAGTACTTCCCCGGCTAACACGTCTTGAACGCATTTCCAGAGGATGCCGGAGGGGAGACACTAATGATTCCGAAATGGCTGAGTTCACCTGCGGACTCGGGGGGGGGGGTCTAAGTTAAAACTAAAGGGGAATTAAGTATTGTTGTTGTTTATACAGGGTTTGGACATGTAGTTTTGTGTGGCGCAAAAGCGCTTTTTGGCTATTGTGTTGGTTGAAGTTTGGGGGGTGTGAGTGAGGACACCAGATATGGAGGTGATAAGGGCGGGAACCGGGGTCACAGGCTTGGTTGGTGGTTTGGCACTCGACTAGTGAAAGTAACTGGAAGGGGCCGGATGTCTAGCGGGGGACAAAGGGGAAGAGGGGCAGGAGAGGCGTAGGGTTTTTTAGAACTTATGACACAGCTGTGGCATTGCTTATTTACGGACTTTGAACTAACCACAAGCTGGTTGCTGCCAACCGGCACCCCCTTTAATGCACTCCTAGGGGGTAAAGACCCCAAGTATTCAAGTAAATTGTTTGCAAAAAGATAGTACAGTGAAATGAATATATAGTCAATGGTAAATCATAGGTGTTCCCATATGGATAAACAACAATGGGTCGGATCGAGCAGCGATCGGAACCCTGGCCTGTATACTGCACTGGCTTCACACACCAGGTAATTAAGCGCCTGTGGAGCACAGGCAGTGCATTTCTCATCCGCTGCCCCCATGGGTATTTTCACTAATACCATGCGGGATTCTGCACATATTGATTTTCGGCTGTGTGATCCGCATTTGTGAGCATTTGATGTCTAGTTGACTCGCTCTAACACTCTTGTTTCCCCCGCTTTAGAGTTTTCCATTTACCATCCTTACAGACTAATTTCCCTCGACTCCAACCATAAGTCGGGTAAGTGTTACCTCGTTTTCTCGCTTTACCTTGTGATTCATTTTTTTGAGAGTTTGTTGTATAACTCGAGGAGTTACATAATCCATTGGGCAATTTCCTGTATTTGCAGGTCCATTGTGTGACCTGGAGAGTCACTAGGAGATGGCAATGAGGTCAGTTCTTGATTTGAGTTAGCTATTCCTTTACACATGTATATTTATTTCTGAGCCTTATACTGACATGCGTTATTCAACATTATCTTATAGATGCATTGCTGAATTATGTTGTATCACGCTTAGGAAGTTAAATACCCCTAAGCCCTGAAGAAGGATTCTGTTGTTATCCGAAACGCATTGGCAAACTTTTATTACCATCATTGGAGTGTATTAGGAGATACGGCCATATGTGATTGAAATGCTCATATGCTAGTAACTTTGAAGTATAGAATTGTACATGAAAGCGCAACACAATCGTTTACTTTGTTTGAACTACCTTCTGTAAAGAAACAGATTATACTTTGAATGCTTTGTCTTTAGTATTGTTTTATGTTTGATATGGAAGTATGGATGGCAGTGAGCCTCCTAAACTGTACCTTATTAGACTCTAGCTTATGAAACACAGATTTATATGTGTCTGTCTGCTTTTTTGGACTTAACACCCACACACACCTGTATGTATATAAACGTGAGTTGTAGTGTTATCCATATGGAAACCTGTATGATTTACCATTGACTATATATTCATTTCACTGTACTAGCTTTTTGAAAACAATTTACTTGAATACTTGGGGTCTTTACCCCCTAGGCGTGCATTAAAGGGGGCGTAGGTTGGCAGCAACAAGCTTGTGGTTAGTTATTTGTCTTTTAGTCTCAGGTGGCCTTGAGACTCTTTTTTCCCACATCTGCACCTGAAGTAACGTGAATCTGAAAACGTAATTGAAACTATGAGCGTAATGAACATCCTGTGAACATTTAGTCCCCCCAACCCCCTCTCATTTACAGACTTTCTCACTACATTGGGAGGGTGGTGACTCAGAGGCGCATGGGTGGTTTGGATAAGGAACGTTATTATGATTGACTCAATAAAGGGGAGGAATAGGGGCAACTTACGGGTATGTACATTGAATGTGAAAGGACTTAATTCCCCAGCCAAGAGGTCTTTGGTTGCAAGGGAATTTAGAAGGTCCAAAATTGACATCTTATTTCTGCAGGAAACCAAGTACCTGAAGGGGGAGGGGTGTAAGATTACCTGTGGCCTGATTTGGGGCGAGTGCTGGGGGTCATGGATAACAAAGAAAGGAGGAGTCGGGATCTTGGTCTGTAGAGGACTCCGGATGGAAGTTACCAAGGTGTGGTCAGACTCGAAGGGGAGGGCTGTGTTGGTCTCAGGTATGATCAAAAAAATTAGGTTCACATTTGCCCCAATTTACGCCTTGAATCAGGGACATAGGAGGTTCCCGCAGAGAACCTTAGAGAAAGTTATGAGTGAGGGATTGGGACATCTCATAGTTAGAGGAGATCTTAATGTCTGGATGGATCTCGATCTAGACAGGCAGCCTAAAACTCCAGGGGGATGGGAATCTCAGAAACAAGGGGGTATGCAACTCAATAGTGCTATGGAGCTATACGAGCTAAGAGACATATGGTGCCAGCACCACCCAAAAAAGAGGGGGTTTACCTACTATTCTGCCCCACATGGAACTTCAACAAGAATAGACTATCTCTATATGTCAAGGGACTTATGGGATCTGGCACTGGGATCAGCAATTCATCCAGTTAGTTCGTCGAACCATGACATGGTGTCAGTCGATATTGTTTGGAGCAGTCTCTGCCCTAGGAACTCTAAATGGAGGGGTAATGGGTCTCTGTGGCAGGACCCTATGTACAAAGAAGAAATGGAGGGGGCAATCAAAGTATTCTTTGATATCAATGACACAGGGGAAATGCGTTAGGGAACCGCCTGGGATGCTGCTAAAGCCATGTGGCAGGGCATGCTTATTAGAGAGGGGGCCCATAAGAAGAGGGAATGTACCCTTGTTGAGAATGGGTTGCAGACGAAGATACAAACTCTGGAGAGGCTTGCACAGTCGTCCACCAGTAACAAGGAAGACCGTATTCTGGAGGCTAGGGGAGCCAGGGATGAATTGACACTGTTGGAGGAAGGGAAAACAGTTTGTAACTTACAATTTCTGAAACTGACATTTTACGAGAAGGGTGAGAAGGTGGATGCTCTTCTTGCCACGAGGTTAAGGGGACAAAGGGCAGAGAGGTGGGTAGCGGAGACAGACGTAAGGAACGAGAGGATGGAGGTCTCAGCAGAGGGGATCCAGGAGGCCTTGGCTCATTCTGCGAGGGGTTGTATAGGAGTGAAGGGATCGCCACTGCAGAGGAGATTAAGAACTATGTAGAAGAGTCCCGTCTCCCACGGTCAGCGGGAGAGGAATCCGGGTTTCTAGACGCACCAATAACAGGAGAAGAGATTAAGCTCACGATAGGGCATCTTCCGCTTGGGAAAGCAGGAGGGGAAGATGGTTTCACCAGAGGGTTTTATAAATCCTTTTTACCGGCTCTGCTCCCCTTCCTGACAACGCTGTTCAATGACATCATGGAGACAGGAAGGGCTCCAGACTCATTTGTCCAGGCCCTCATCTCAGTGATACCAAAGGAGGGCAGGGAACCCCGATTCTGTGGCTCATATCGCCCAATTTCCCTTCTAAACATGGTGAAGAAGATCGGGAGTTACTGGTAACCTGATAGGCGGATACACCGACAGGTGTTAAAGCTCTGCTAACCAAAACCTGGCCAGCCACCACAGTTCACCGAATTCTTCAACTTCCAAATTGCCCGGTGAACCAGAGGCAGAGGCGGGAAGGCGTAAGCTCTCATGTTGTGCCATGGAATCTCGAGAGCATCCCCCAGAGAGGAGGCTCCCAGCCCCCCTCTGGAGGCATACCGAGGAAGCTTCTTTTTTAGCGCCGTAGCGAAGAGATCCACCTCCGGTGTGCCCCAACGTGAGAAAATGCATGAGAGGACCTCCGCCTTCAACTCCCACTCGTAGTTGACCACTGTCCGCCGGCTGAGGGCATCCGCTGTGACATTCAGCTCGCCCGGGATGTGTACTGCAAGCAGCCAGACACCATGAAGCGTGGCCCACTCCCATATCCGGATAGACAGGTCCACGAGGGGGGGAGACTTTGTTCCCCCTTGCTTGTTGATGTAATACATTGACACCACATTGTCCGTGCGTATGCAGACCACCTTGTTGGCAATGAGCGGTCTGAACGCCTTGAGCGCCAGAAAGATCACCAGAAGCTCCAAATGATTTATGTGCAGGAGCTTGTCCTGAGGCGACCAGAGGTCCGAGACCTGAAGAAGATCTAACGTCGCACCCCACCCCAGAAGGGAGGAGTCCGTTGTGATCGACACCATGGGGGCTGGGTCCTGAAACCCCGCGCCCACCGACAGGTTGCTGAGAGATGACCACCAGTCCAGGTCCACTCTCATGGAATCCGGAATCATTATCCGCTTGGAATCCGGGTCCACAGCCTGACGCCAGGAACTCCGAAGAGCCATCTGGGTCCGTCTCATCTTGAGACGAGCAAGAGGAAGAGCCAGCACGCACAAGGCCATGAGACCCAGAAGCCTCTGGAACCACCAGGCCGTCATGCTCTCCGACTGCACAAACATTTGACACGTGGCTAACAGATCCGCCATTCTGTCCCCGGTCAGGTACACTCTGCAGTTGATCGTGTTCCAGCGAAAACCCAGGAAAATCAAGTCCTGCGAGACCGTCATGGAAGATTTCTGCCAGTTCACCAACAGCCCAAGATGGAACAGGAGCTGAAGGAGAGACTGGAGATTGCCTGCTGCTGCTAGCGGATAAGGGCTACGTAAGAGCCAGTCGTCCAAATACGGATACACATGGATACCCTGGAGACGAAGAGAGGCCGCAATCATCGACATCATCTTCGTAAAGACACGCAGCGCCGAGCTGAGGCCAAAAGGAAGCACTCGAAACTGGAAGTGCTCCTCTCCCACAGAGAAGCAGAGATATCTCCTGTGTGGGTTCCAAATCAGGATATGCATGTACGCGTCCTGAAGGTCCACAACGCTGAGCCAGTCGCCCGCCTGCAGGGAGGAGCGTATCTGGCTGGGCGTAATCATCTTGAATTTCTCTTGGGGTAGGAAAAGATTGAACTGGGAAAGGTCTAGGATGGTGCGCAGGCCAGCCTGGTTGGGTTTGGGCACCGTAAACAGCCAGGAGTAGAAGCCCTCCCCTCGCTCCCCGAGGGGAACGGGTTCCACAGCTCTGAGGTCCAGAAGTTTCTCAACCTCGGCTTTGAGGGAGGGCGAGCCTGACAGCTGAAAAGGAGGGTTGCGGGGTGGGGTAGGGGGATAGAATAAGCGGAAGCCTGCTCGAGCGACTGACAAGACCCATCTGTCTTCTGTGATGGTCTGCCACGCTTCCCAATGAGACGCAATGCGTCCTCCCACCGGGGTCTCGTGCGAGTGCGGAAAACCCTCATTTAGTAGGTTTATCGGTGGCGGTGCCACCTGAACCTGAGGAGGAGGCTGAAGAGCAGGAGAAAAAACGCATCTGTTGTTGCCTACGGTGGTTATTCCCCACAGGGGTATCCACTTGGCGAGATTTGCGGTCGAGGAAGCCCCTAAAGCCAGAGGAGGGTTGACTTTGTGACAACGGTCTCTGGGTTTTGAAAGGAGCCTTAACCAGGACAGACAATGACTTAGCTGTCTGTGTGCTATCCTTCGTCTTGGTGAGCTCTACATCTGTTGTAGAATGAAAGAGCTGCTTACCATCAAACGGAAGGTCCAACACCTTGTCCTGCACATCTTTTGAAAATTTAGTGGCATGCAGCCACACCTGCCGTGAGGTATCAACCCCCAGCATAAGGCCCCGAGCCGAGGTGTCTACGTGATGAGCCGCAGCCTCCAGGAGATCCTGGCCCAAGACCCTGGCGTCGGATAGGCCACCCTTGAAGTCTTCCAACTTCTCGACCGGGATGTGCTCCTAAAACTCCGACAGACCTTTCCACATCCGCATGTTAGCTCCCGCTAATATCGACTCAGCATTGGCCTGCCTGAGCTGCAAGGCCGAGTTGGCAAAGATTTTCCTCCCTAGGGAGTCAAGGAGCTTGTCCTCCTTACCCAGGACCTAAGTAGCCGTCGTGGAAGAAGATGCTGCAGGTCTGGATTGCAAAGTGGCCGCAGCCACCACTGTGGAGGAGGGAGGCGGACAAGACGACAGGGTCACCTCTTCCGAAGAATGTAGCCTGTACCTCGCGTCAATCTTCTTATTGACAAAAAGTCCCGAGTGTGGCTTTTCCCAGACTCTTCGGACCTCGGCCAGAACATCCTTCTGCAGGAACAGGCCGATACGCTCCAAGGGAGACAGGGTGAATGCCCCAGAAAGCACGCCCTCCTGCGGAGCGGGTGCCTCGGGCACCGGAACATCTAAGAAACTCATCATGTCCAGTACCTGGTCATGAAAAGCTCTGATAGAGCAGGGAAGGTCCTCGTTGTCCTGACCGCCTTGAGGGTCATCTGACAGGTCAGGATCCTGCTGAGCTGTGTCAGGCGCTGCCTTGTCCACTGGGGACAATGGAGGCAAAGGCGGAAGAGCCGGGGGAGTGTAACATTTCGGGCCCCACGCTGTAGGCACATGGCTCGTTTAAATACATTCAGGCGGTGCGCGTCTCCATTCCTCCAACGTTGGAGGTTGCCGTGGAGACGCGGGGCTTGTCTCGCTCACCTCGGCGCTGAGTCACGTGTAAGTCAGCTGACGGCGACACACCGAGGCCGCGCCCCTCCGGCAAGGCATTCATAAACGCCAACCGCGCATCAGAACGCTGCTTCTAATTAGCGTTCCTCACTTTTTCTAATACAAACCTTGATTCCTGTTTACCAGACTTCGGACCTCGACCCGACCTTTCTGCTTGTCTACTCCCTTGGATTTGTCGAACTGGTACCGGTTTCCGTACCGGTCTTTTGGAGGTAATTCCTTCTTAAGTCTTCCCTGCCTACTGCAGCGTTCTGGACTTCCTTTTTTGCACGCTGCCTCTTCTGCTGTTAATGTTCCGCTCGGAGCGTCAATACGCTTCATTCATTCTCACCTCCCGCGGCAACAGGCAACCTAACATCACCTCCAATACTTCTCTCCTGGAATTCATGACACAGCCCTGTCAGCCTCAAGGTGACATCTCAATCCTGTTTTGTTAACGCTGTATTACCCCTGTATTACCCCTGCAATACGTTCATACTACTGCTTAGCAAAACAAAGGGTGGATTGCCTTTGTTTCTTGACGATCTTTATGAAATCAACCCGCCTGCTTCCAAGTGGACCTTTTGATATCATCGCCTAGTAGTGACTCTTTCTGTGTGGAACTTTACGCCTTGGTACCCTTGTGCACTCCTTGTGCACTGTGGACGCTATCCTGTTGTTAGTGCACCATCCCGGCTCTAGTTTGCGTTCCGATTGTCGTCCGGGGTACTTCCCGCTACTAACCTCCCTATTTGTTATTTTCTCCTGTCGTTGTTTCTCAACCACCTTGCCCTTCCTGCCTCACCAAGGGTAAGAACTCAATAGGGTACTTATTTAGGTATTATCCTATCACCTAAGGGGTTAACTGGTTCCTTCTTGTTTCTGTCTCCTTTTTTCCAGTTGTTGGCTATTTGGTAGAGATCCATTCCTATTGAATCCCAAGTTTCTGTTTAGGGGGATACAGGTAGATTAACATTCAACCCCCAATTGTTCTGAAGGTAGTTACTTTTCATCTGACTAACCTGTTGTTGTTTTTTCCTTACAGTCTTGGCATAGCGGTGTAGATATCTCCACTCTTTTTAGTAAACCACCAATCTGTCTGTCATCCTACACAGCAGAAGGGTATATTGCTAAAAAGAGTTCCACAAGTTGAGGTGGCCTGGTTCTGGGTGTATTCCCTTTTGGGAAAAACACCACAGCTTGGGCTGAACTATTATCCGGAGCAGCTCCCTCCCATCTGTGCATTGAGGTCGAGCAATGCCCCGGCCTGTTCAGCTATCGGTGAGTTACAGGGAGGCACCACAGGCAAGGGAGGCCCCGGCGGAAGCACCGGAGGAACGGGTGGAGCCGAAGGCGTAGGTGGACATATCTCCCTGAAAAGCCCTTTGAAATATTCCCTCATGGGGTCGGTGCGGATAAGCGCTTGAAATTTACCGAAAAAGGCGCCCTCCGGAGACTGTTTCGGAACCTGAGGAGGCCTCTCATGAGGTGGACAAATCCAAGGACGTAACGGGGAAGAGTGCCACACCGGCCCTTCCACCGACGTATCCACATAAATCAAAGGTGCCGCGCCCGCGGGCAACGAAACATTGTGCGGAAGAGGCATCCGGGCGTTCCAATCATAAACCGGCCGGAAAGGATGCGCACAAGGGACCTTAGGTTCACCCAAGGGACCAAGCCCTACACCAGAGGCCGATGGCGTAGTTGTAGGGGTAGCACCTAAAATGGCCGCCACAGTCATGGCGGGAACGGGCACCATTTTGTCCTCATCTGAGGGGAACTGCGGCACGTGAGGTAGTGAGGCAGGGGTCCCCGTCGATGGATCAGGGGTCTTAATCTTAGCCTTAACATAAGGCCGGGGTGCTCTGAAAAGTAAAGAACTTACCGGGCGTTTCTTCTTCTCGTCGATGAACGCCTGAAAATGTGAAGGAGGAGTACGTCACAACACCTCCTCCCACCGCTCCAACCGACGTTGAAGTGCCCGGACCGAAAGGGAGTCACAGTAAAAACAGGAGTCCCAACGGTGATCCGGACCCAAACACTCTAAACAAAGAGGATGGGGATCCGCCCTCGCGAAGCGACGGTGACAGGATGAACAATCAGGAAAGTCTAGCTTGAACGACATAGACAGACCAGTAAACGAATGCCAGCAGGAGCCAGAGAGGAAAAAGGGAAGAAAAACTTCAGAGGATGCCAGTGCGTCCGGCCCTGATCGAGCAGAGAAAAGGACTGATGGGCGATGCGCGGGGCAGAGCCAAGATGGCCGGGGTTACGGCCGCGTGCTGGGCCCCGCGCTAGAAAGAGAGGAAGGACACATTTTTGGAAAAAACGTGGATGCTTTTTACAAAGTGCTCTGGTCCCGTCCCACAGGACGGAGAGATGTCCCATAAGTATGGAGGAAAGGGGACGGGATGTAGGAGTAGGGAAACTACACTGAAGAGGGTCTCTTAAACTACACTGCTGAGGTTTTGAGAACCATGTGTAGGGAGAGGAGTCTCTCTGGTAAAGGAAAGAAATCTGAATTGGTTGCAAAGTTAATAGGAAAACAAAGTCTTGAGAGTGGGTCAGAAGGGCCTACCCCTCCAGCAAATGTGGATGCTGATGGTTCTGATTCTGAGAGTGTTACATTTGAAGAAGTAGATGAGTCCTTGTTAGGAAACCCTACAACTCCTTTGCCTGCTCAGAATGCACAACCTCTGTCCACAGGGACCCCCACAGGTCCTACACTTACTCCTGAGTGTATTGCACTAGAGAAAATGAGACTTGAATTAGAAGTGAAATGTATTGATGCACAAACTGCCATGAAACATCAAGAGTTAAGGCTCAGAGAAATGGAGCTGAATCATGAACTAGAGATGAAGAAATTGTCTGTAGAAAATGCTTCTCTCCCAGAGTCCTCTAGGTCTTCCTAAGACCTAAGAGACCCTGTATGCCAAAGGAGATGATTGTTATGTATGAGACTAAACTTGATGTTTTGGATTGGTTAGCAATGTTTGAGTACAATCATGGGATTCAAGGTATCTCAGGGAATCAGTTGATTCCTTGGCTTTTCTCTACGCTTCCCCCTGTTGCAAGTGATGCTGTAGTGGAGTTGGGGGAGGGGGATAAACAGGATTATGAGTGTGTGAAACTAGCATTAATAGCTAGATTTGGGAAGACCCCTTCCCAGTATCTTAAGAGGTTTAGAACCCTCAAAAAGCATGATGGTACGTACCCCTTGGGCTACCTGGGTGTGTGAATGTTTGAAAAACTTAGATGGTTGGGTTAAAGGTTACAAAGTGAACACTTATGAAGGTTTGAGGAATCTTGTAATGTTGGAGTCTATTTTTGATGTCTGCTCTCCTGAGCTTAGACAGCACTTGGCTGATTCAAAGGAGATAGATCCTAAGAGTTAGCTAAGGCTGCTGACTTGTGGGTTGCCAACAGGGCTACTCACAAGGATTCTGGGGCTACTCAGGAAAAGGATGAGGGGAAGCAGCCAAAGAAAGACAACAAAGAGAATTCCAATAATTCCAATACAAAAGAGGGCCCCAAACATAACCAGGGTAAGCCACAAGGTAAACCGAATCAGGCTAGTGTACCATCTGGTTCCACACCAGATGGAGATCAGGACAAACCCCCATTCCAAAGCGCATTGGGGACATGCTTTGTTTGTGGGTTACCTGGCCATGTGAAAGGAGATCCCAGGTGTAAGGGCAACCCTTCAGGGATCAACACTGTCTTCTTAGCCTTCTCACAGATGGATGAAGTACCTATAGTCAGTGGAAACTTTCAGTTACTAGTTGATGAGCCCATGTGAGTCTTAGCTAGTGTTTCTTTAGTGTCCTTGGGTCTTTGGGAACAACAGAACTTAGATGTCTATAACTCAATCCCAGATAATACTAAAGAGTATTACAAAGATAGTGTTCTTGTGAATGGTCAGGAAACCCCTGCCATCAGAGACACTGGAGCCAGCATAACTGTGGTTGATGAATGTTTTTTCAAGGTGGAGGATGTTGCTAAGGCACCCAAACACCTAACCAAGTTAGCTGGAGGCCCTGTGCAAATGGGTCCCCAGTTACCAGCTATCATCCAGTGTAATGACATGACTGTCAGAATACCTGTAAGTGTGCAAAATAACGTACCTGGGAGGGTCCTGCTGGGTAATGACCTTAAAACTCTTGGAGTTGTGTCTAGTACCCCCAGACCCCCCAGCAGAAGGAAGCAGGAGCTCACTAGGTCTGCAAGAGAGAGAACCTTGAGAGGCTCTCCTGGGGACATGATAGAGGAAACTATCACCCCAAGTCCACAGGACTTACTTACTGCTATTGCAGGTCAGAAAGAGACAATGGGGAAACCCAAGTCTGCCAGCAAGAAACCAGAAAGCACTCCTGTGCCCAGAAGGACATCTCCAAGACTGTCCAAAGTCACATCTGTGACTCCTCCACCAGCTGAGGCTCAGTGTGAGGTTCAACCCTGTATGGTTAAGCTAGATACCGAGGAATCAGATCTAGAAGAAGATCTTGCTCTGGTAGGAGATCTTGACCCTGTTGACCATCCTGAGCTGCCGTCTTTACCGGTAAAAGGTGGACCCAACAGGGCAGACTTCATCAAAGGACAAAGAAGTGTCCTACCCTGTACAGTCTTCGCCTATAGGCAGCTTCTCAGCTCAATGGGACTGAGCCTGGGAAGTATAGGTTACACTGGGAGGATGGCCTCTTCTGCAGTGAACCAACTGAGTCAAACCCTGGAGACTGCAAGAGACTTGTAGTACCCCTAGTGAACCGAATCCAGTTTCTGCAGTTAGCCCATGAGGTACCTTTGGCTGGTCACTTAGTTTTAAGAAGACCAAAGAAAGGCTCTCTCTTTACTTCTACTGGCCTAAGATGGGTTCAGAAGTAGACAAATTCTGCAGAAGCTGCCAAACTTGCCAAACCTCTGGCAAGAGTGAAGCCAAGAATGTGGCACCCTTGGTGCCTCTCCCAGTGGTGGGAGTTACTTTTGAGAGGGTTGGGATTGACATTGTTGGTCCTCCTGACCCTCCCACATCTTCAGGCAACAGGTTTATCCTGGTTGTAGTGGACCATGCCACTAGATTTTCTGAAGCCATACCCATGAGGACTGTTACGGCTCCGGCTGTGGCTAAGGCCCTACTTGGTATTTTTACCAGAGTAGGTTTTCCTAACGAGGTTATATCTGACAGGGGATCACATTTTATGTCCCACTACATGCAGGCCATGTGGAAAACCTGTGGAGTCACCTACACATTCTCAACTGCCTACCATCCCCAAACCAATGGGTTGGTGGAGAGGTTTAACAGAACTATGAAGAGCATGATAGGTGCTTTCCCTTAGAAGAAAGTGGGACCTTCTACTGCCATGCCTTCTCTTTGCATATAGAGAAGTCCCTCAGGAGGGAGTAGGATTCAGTCCCTTCAAACTTCTCTATGGTCATCCAGTCAGAGGTCCATTGGCCCTGATTAAGGAGGAGTTGGGGAGTGCTCCTTCCCCCAAGCCAGTCAGAGTGACTGACTATGTGATATGTCTCAGGAGGAGAATGTCACACATGATGGCAGAGGCAAGAGATAACTTGAGGGCTGGTCAAGCTCTGGTCAAGCAATGGCATGACCCGAAGGCTAACATGGTTGAGTTCACTCAAGACCAGCTTGTTCTTGTTATGGTCCCAACAGGGCAGAGGGCCTTGCTAGACAAATGGATAGGACCCTTCAAGGTTGTGGGTAAACTTGGAGAGGTGAACTATCTGGTGGACTTAGGCAATCCCAAGGAGGCTCCCAGAGTCTTTCACACCAACCGTTTAAAGGCATATGTCTCTAGACTTGACATAGGAGCTTTGCTCCTAGCTTCAGCTCAGGAGGAGAGTGAACCTCTGCCTGACCTCCTCAGAGGCTTACCTTTAGATGAGCAAGTGGAAGGAGTTAATCTCTCTTCCAGTCTCAAATCTGACCAGCAGGAAGGGTGCAAATTACTGTTAGATCAGATTGCCTGCGTGTTCTCACTTTCACCAGGCTTGACCCCTTGCGGCCAGCATGACATACTCACTGGTGACTGTTTGCCTGTCAAAAGCAGGGGGTACAGAATGTCAGACAATGTAACATCCCACATAAGGAATTAGGTCAACAAGATGCTTGATCTCGGGGTTATAGAGCCCTCTACTAGCCTATGGTCTAGCCCAGTTGTGCTTGTACCAAAGGCAGGATCCAAAGAGTTGAGATTCTGCATGGACTATAGAGCTCTAAATGCAGTCACAAAGACTGATACCCATCCTTTGCCTAGGACAGATGAGCTGGTGGATAAACTTGGTGCAGCCAAGTACCTCAGCACATTTGATCTAACATCAGGCTATTGGCAAATAGCCCTGACAGACCATGCCAAGGATAAAACTTGATTCCACCCCAACTGGCCTCTACCAATTCAAGGTAATGCCTTTTGGACTAAAGAATGCACCTGCTACATTTCAGAGGATGGTCAATCAAGTTCTGAATGGGATGGAGGACTTCTGCATGGCATACTTGGATGACATTGCAGTGTTCAGCCCTATATGGAAAGAACATATTGAACACCTAGGATATGTATGGCAGGCGCTGGAACAGGCCCAGCTGACCATAAAGGCAAGCAAATGTGAAATTGGTCAGAGTTCAGTGGTCTACCTTGGACATGAGGTAGGAGGAGGTGTAATAAGGCCATTGCCTAGCAAAGTACAAGCTGTACAAAACTGGGCCACCCCTACTACTCAAACCCAAGTGAGAGCCTTCTTAGGTCTCACTGGGTACTACAGGAACTTCATAGAGAACTATGGGACCATAGCTTATCCCTTGAATGTCATCTCCTCTCCCAAATTCCCTAAAAAGGTCAGGTGGAATGAGGAGTGCAATCAAGCCTTTGAAGGTCTAAAGAAATCCCTTTCTTTAGACCTTCTTCTAGGTCTAAAGAAAGACCTAGAAGAAGGTTCCCGTGCCTGCGCCTGTTCTGGGGGGGACAGGCGCAGGCACGGGTACCCACGGCCACCAAGCCCACAGGACAGGGCCCGAGGCAAAACCCTCCTCGCCCCCCCGGCCTCGGTGAGTTAAGTAACGGGAGGTTGTCCCTCCAGCAGGCGGGGCACAGGCCTTCCCCGTCCGCGAGTAAGGGCCACAGTCTTACACCTGCAGCACCTCGGTCACACGTCAGACTGTCCCATCCAGCGGACGAGGCAAGGAAGAGGTTAACAGCAACACCGGCAAGGAGGTGGAAAGGGAACACTCAAATGCTCTCCAATTCCAACAGCACAGGCCTCAGTCCCCTCCCCACCTCAGAAGTAGCAGTGGAGACATGGAACTGCAGGCGGGTGCTGGAGTGGGTGAAACTCTGCTGCTGACAACAAGGCAGGTTCTCTGGCTACGCACCACCTCCGGAGCTCGTAATTCCCTCCAATCGGTACACCAGGGATTCCCACAGCCCCTCGGGGGTCCGATGTTCTCTCTTGAGGGTGGAAGGGGGGCTCAAGTCCCTTATAATGGGGCCGTTGGGAGAGATAGACGGAGATGCTTTAGAACATCTCGGCGCCCCCTGGTGGTCTCCAGTTGCCGTTTTTTTGTTCCCAAAGATGTTTTCAGTGAAATTCTTATCTTGCTGGATTTCCTGTGACTCCATTCCAAAATGTTCAGCAGCCCTGAGAAGTATGTCATTAAACAAGGGCAGGTTGTCTACCAGGGAATCGGGTAAGGTAGGGTTCTGCGGGACTGGAGAGCCCATGGCAAAGACTACTGACTCTGTGTCACCCTGATCGTCCCCTTCACTGACGTCGTCAACCCCAACGTAATCATTATAATAGATATTTTCGTCTGGGTACTCATCAGCTCCTACATCTAGGTCGTAACGGCCAGTGGAGAAGCGTGGTGCATTGTGTACTGGTTCTTCATACAGTTCCACTGGGAGGTGAGATCTCTTTCCTGACGGGTGTGTAGACAGACAGACTGAGAGACCACATGTGAAGCCTTAGAGCTTGACGTCAAAAAATGTGCAAGAAAGGTCCTACGTTTCATAACCCTTTCTATATCCTGGACAGACCAGTCTGCTGAACTGGGGAAAATCCCTGGGTAGGTAGAGGCAGGGGTAGAGGGGTAGGTAGGCTACTGTATAACTCCTCCTCCTCTATGATAGGATTAGTTTCATCCTCCTCTATAGGATCAGGGATGTCCTGTGTGGGAATCCTATCAGGTTCCGGCGGTTCCCTAGGTTTGTCCCTTTTATTTTGCCAGTCTGTGTTCCTGTCTTTGTGAGAGGAATCCCTGGATTTATGTTTTTCTGTATGATCTGTGCTCTTAGAAGCTGACTTTTTAGAGCTAGAGACCTTAGTAGGGACCTTGGGGCCATGTTTTTCCACTGGACGAGACATTCCCGACTCCCTGGGCTTTTCCCCGGGTGTGGGTCGAGTTTTGACTTCGGGACCGGCTTGCACAGCGTCCTTCGACATCGGAAAGCCGGGAGAGGGAGTTTTATGTTTGGCGTCTTGTCATGAGGCAGCCTCGTGGGGGCCCAGAGGACCGTGAATCTGAAGATTTGTCCTTAGACGTCAGCTCTCGGCGTACGACATTCACATCTCCGCAGGTTATGTGCATGGTGTGGGGGAGTGTGGTGCCTCTGCCGCCGGGTGTCATCCCCACAACAGGATCGCCGGCCTGTCTTCTAGGGTCGGGGGCTTGCACTGGGGAATGCGAAGGTTCCCCGTCCTCCTTGCCGTCCAAGAGGGCGATGTTGCTGTCGTTGCTGGAAGCTCCTTCGACGTCCATGGCGGCCTCGGGCTGGATGGCGTGATGGGCCCGGCGTTTCGTCCTTCTATCTTTGAGGGCCTTGGGTCAGAGCAGTTTACAGGCCCGACAATGAGCCTCGTCATGGTCCCGATTCAAGCAAAGGTTACACACCCTGTGCTTGTCAACCCACATTTACTTTTTACTGCAGGACGGGCAGAATTTAAATGGCGTACGTTCCATATTTGAGGTAGGCAGCCGGGTGACCCAGGGAAGAGGTGGGAAAATACATGTTGTTATGACCACCCCCCCCCCACCCTCCCTACTGTAAGGCTTAGGCCCGGTGGGCCTTCTAAGGCCAGGTGGTTCCGTCGAGATCTCTGTTCAACCGTCAGTCCTGTCCTTTCGTGAAGTCTTCGCCGCGTCGAGGCACAGCGTCAATGCACAGCGTCGATAAAGGACAGAAAGATAAACTAATATTAAATACTTTATAAGTCAATGGGGTAAGCCGAAAATGCACTCCGCTTATATGCGACCGCTCATGATGGTGGAAAAAAACAATCTGAGGGACCTCGAGGCATGAGGGATCATGGGTACAGCAGGCATCACACTAGGGGTAGTATTACTGGCACGTCCTGTCGACGTCCCTTTTCGAATTTCGAAAACAACAACTGTAATACTCCGCAGCTTCCACTAGATGTTGGCCTATGCATAGCATGTGATCTAAGCAGATTACACAAGCAACAGAAATAATGGTCGCCTCCTTATCTTTAATAGAATCAAGACTGTCCAGCGCTCTCAGCATGGGCAATCTTCATTCTATGGCGAGACAGGAGGCAAGCATTATGCTTGTTCAAAGCTGTCAATCACTCTACTCGCTATCTGAGATTTTGAATGTGGACTCATTCGACCAATCAGCAGACTTCATGATATCCTGTAAGGGTACTCCTACTGAGAAAGCACTAGAAGCCAACGCGCCACACGCTGAATGCGCCCCAAATGGTGCTAAATCCATTCCTGCCCAGGGCATTACTTCTCTAACCCATCTGGCAATAGTGACCATTGCAACAGCGTGGAAAGGCTTCCTACGCGCAATTAGAAGCTGGGAGACTCCTCTAGGCCTAATCTCTGTTGTGGCTACCTCATAGTCCTTGATACACTGAGCCACACACAGCTTGCTATTATTGGGAAAATATGGGTAAGAGCTAATACAAGAATCCGATTTCGTTCTGTTAGCGACATTAAAGGAAAGCTGCGAACGTGAACGATCTCTATTCTTCGGCCAAGATAGGAATAGTCGGAAAACCGACTGTACATCCCACAGGGTTGAATATTTGGGTTCTGGAGGTTTGCGCGCCTTAATTCCTTACAAAGGATGCAAGATCGCTAGGTGTTCTTCTACTGGTTTGTCATCTACCTTTATGTGCCCTGCCGATATAGCGGCTCTGTATACCCCTATCATCCTATAGGCGCAGCCTTCTGCAAATCTCTCCGCTAGCAAATTGAACACTTTTACTACAGGGGCTGAAATGGGATCCACACTAACTCTTGAGCAAAACTCAACCCAGCGTTTCCACGCAGCACTATAGCTCCTGATGGTGGAAGGCGCCCTGGAGTCTCTAATACACTCGGCAGCGAGTTGAGAAATGCCTGGCAGCTGCCATCTCTGCCCGAAACCCTGCATGCCATCAGCTGCGGCGTGCCTCCCACCACTAGGGGTGAAGCTGTTCGTCCGGGCCGCAGAGAATGTCGACCCTGTGAGGAATCACTCTCGGGAAATCCATAGAAAGTTCTATCACTACTGGAAACCACGGCGGGGACTTCCATATCGGAACTACGAACACTAACTCTGCCTGTTCCCTGCAGACTTTTTCTAACACTCTCGTCAGCATGATGAAAGGCGGGAAGGCGAAGTGTACTGACCCCCTCCATTGGAGAAGAAATGCATCCGTCCCTACTGCTGCTGGGTCTATCCTTCAGCTGAGAAACTTGGGAATCTGTGCATTCAGCCTGGATGTGAATAGGTCGGTGTATAGGGGACCCTAAATCTCCTGAAGTCGCCCAAAGACGTCTGACGGGAGTTTCCAGTTACTGGAGTCTACCCAATATCGTGAATTCCAGTCTGCCACCATATTCTGGGCCCCTGGTAAATATTCTGCTGATACTGATATTTTCTGACTCAGACAGTGATGCTAAAAATCGTTCGCCAGTTCGGCCAGTGTTAAGAAGGATTTTTGAACTCTGTCCAGGAGGGGCAGAGGTTCAGAAGGCCAACCTAGTTTCTTGGAACAGGGTAACCTCTGGACAAGCCAGACCAATCAGGATAGCTATGGCAGGCGGTCAAGACTAAGGGCCTGATCACGACTTTGCCGGTAACCCTTACCGCCGGATTTAAGGGTCCGCCAAATCAGGACTTCGGCAGATTTTGCCCCAGCTCTTAGCTGGGGGGAAATCCGCCAAAAATTCACGCTCATAACGTCGGCGGGAAATCTGCCAGCGGTATTAGCGTGAAATTTCCCCATTGAGCCCAATGGGGAATGGGGCATTCCCGAATGGGCTCAATGGGGAATGGGGATTTACATTACTGCCGAACTCGTGATCCGGCACTATTAGTGCCGGGGAGTTCAGCTGTAGTGCAGATAGCGCCGGCGCTAATAGCGCCGGCGTTACCGCCCAAGTCATGATCAGGCCCTAAGTCTCAGGAGGGGTGAGGGTGACTGAAGGACCTCAATGAGCACACAGAGCAAGGACACTTACAAATTACTCCAGACAGGTGTTATATTAAAAATATAGACATATTTATTACAAGGCCTTTGTAACATAGAGCATAGCAAAGAATCACAGTAATACTAAGTAAACCAATACATCACACTCACCACAATATACATACAAGACCAGGGGGGTCTAAAGGGATGACTACACGAAATATGTTAACAATCTAGAGGGGAAGGAAACAGGCAGTGCAGTTAATCTTTAGTCCCAATTCAACATCAGTTATTCACCTAACTAAGAGGCAGTCCAAGCCCTAAGAAGAGTGGAGCCTTGTGCTCAATAGTACATAATAATAAATATTGGCATGTGTGCCAATGCACGCGGTTGTTCCAATGGAAAAAGCAGGGTTTCTTTAGAGGTCTCTAACAGATCGGGAAGGTGGATAAGGCGATGAAGAATAAGTTCACACTATTCAAGAAGGACCTCCACTTGAAGGCAGAGGCAGTTCGAGAGTTCGGGATGGAGTTGCTATTTTGCAAGAACAGGTGCCCCTGGTGCGTAAAGTCGGAATTTGGCGCTAGGGGCCACCAGTTGGGGTAAAGATTACTCACCGGTCCCTGAGGCAAGGAGACCCAAACTTCGGCAGTTTAGTCCAATTCGGTTGTAGGTTCGACGGGGGCAAAAAGGACATCTCGGCACCTTTTAGTTCCTGAGTTCCAGCGAGGATTCCCAAACGGGACAGTAGCGATTTCTCCGCTCTGGGTGGAAGAATCGCACCAGTTTCACAGCAGCAGGTTTCGGGGGCAAGAGGGTCACAAATGCAGCGGACTTGCAAAGGACGTTGCCGCAGCAGGGCAACACGGTAACCGCATTTACTCCGGTCCGGGCGCACTCGTCTCACTTCAGACCTGGGAATGGCAAGTGTACGAAATTCAGTGTGAGGGTGCCGTGGACACAGAGCTAGCAGTATACCAAGTTTTGAGGGCCTCCTTGAAACGATGGCCGAGACAGAGCAAAGGTCCTGCGTAAGCTGGTCAGCCCACTGGTTTGCCCAGGGACACTTCCGAGAAAGCTTACTTGCAGGTTTTGGTGAAGGTGCCGAGAATAGTTGGTCCCACTATTCCAATGGGTCAAAGCGTCTTCGCAGACCTTCTAGGACGACCAGATGCAGAGGGGTCCTACGGGATGACCGCAGGTGTACGGTGCCAAACCTTCCAGCGGGTCACCAGCGGTTCCTCGACTCAGCTTCGTAGTTGCAGGATACTTGGATCCTATCCTTTGTTCAGTGAGAACGCAGGAGATCGACCTGGTAGTGGTGTTTCCAGCCTCCTCTTATCCAAAGTTCCCTTTGCGCCAAAACGGAGAGGACCCAATGGCAGATCTGCTCACAAACACTCACTCCATATGTGGACCAATCACCGACCACTGTGGTCTCGGGCATTCAGGACACTCCAGACTCTCTGGCACCCAGGATGTGTATTGGGACCAGACATCCCAGCCCACATCCTGGAGGCACACACACAGGGCATGCAGAAGTCCGCGAAAGCATTGGGATTCACGGGAAAATGCATGACCAAATAAGGACTGGCCTGGGTCGACTCGACCTGGGGAAGGTGAAGGGGCAAGATGGCCCAAGGACAGGACAAAGAACCTCGTGGCATGGCCATTTTGGAGCCAGGCCAACTATTCGTGGCAAATGATGTTAACACGATTAACATGGCAGGAAAGGGTTAAAAATAATGCGAAACGATAGCTGCCACCAGTCCTGTCCATGACACATCTGCACAGTTCATAAAAAAACCAGCGAGAGTATCTAGGGCCTTTGAAAATGACTATAGACCGAAGTGTGCACAAAAGTTACAGCATGACGAAAAGGACTAGGGGAAACAAAGTCTCCCAGTACTGACTGTCTTAAGGGCATGTCAGTTTCCCCATAAAAAGTGAGCGAAAGCCCAGAGGAGTGCAGCTGAAGGCTGTGCTTCTCTGGCAAAGTCAGTCAGGTATGTCTAAACAGCAGCAAAAAGTTTGGGGGTTGACACATGGAGGGAAAAGCACATACACATATGAAATCTTTCCTAACAGCCAGCATCCTGGAAGGTGTCCCTCCTAGCTTGTTGATATATCGTACAGTCGAATTGTTGTCTATCTTGAGCAGGATGCAGCACTTGGTCTTTGGTGAAGGCCCGTACTGCGAACGAGCATGCTAAGAGTTCCAGACAGTTTATGTGGAGGAGCAGCTCCTCCTCTGTCTATTTCCTTCCTGTCTCTAAGGAGCCACATCGAGCTCCCCAGCCCGCTCTGCTCGCGTCTGACTCTATTACCAGGTCTGGAGTATCCCCGAAAATGGCTCTGCCGTTCCAGGCCTCCATGTTCTGCAGCCACCAGTTCAGTTCTGTCACGGCTTCCTGCTCTAATGTTATCAACTGATGATACCCTAGGCCCCCTCTGAGATGCCTGATCTTGAGCCTCCGGAGCACCCTGTAGTGCAGGGGTCCCGGACATATAGCTTGAATGGAGGCTGCTAACAGGCATACTATCCGAGCCAGACTGCGAAGCTAGACAACCCTCTTCGCTAGTACTGTCCTCAGTTCCTTCTTTATGGCCTTTAGCTTTGCTGTCGGCAGCTCTAGCGTGGCCTTCCTGGTATCTACTATGAAACCCAGAAACGCTATCCTCTGCGCCAGGCGCAAGTCGGATTTTTCTGAGTTCACGACAAAACCAAGGGAGGACACCAGGTTGCATACCCATGTGGCATATTCTCGTAGACTTGTGGCGCTCTGTCCTAGGATGAGGATATCGTCTAGATATAGGATAATTCTGATCCCCCTTTCCCGAATAGCCGATGCTACTGGCAGCATAATCTTGGTAAACACCCACAGTGCTGATGCTAGGCCGAAGGGAAGGCATGTGAATCTCCAGATCTCTGCCCCCCATCAGAACCAGAGAAATCTCTGCTGGTCGGCTGCTATGGGAATGGTAAAATAGGCATCCTTGAGATCTAATCAGACGAGCCAATCTCCTGCCCTGAGCAGATCTCGTAGGAGGTGTATTCCCTCCATCTTGAAATGTCGATAGACTACCCAGTCGTTCAAACTCTATCACAGGCCTGACCTTCTCCCGTCTATGAACCAGAAACAGGTTGCTAAGGAAGCCTTCCTAGCCTAATCTCTCCTCTCTTTCTATTGCCTCTTTGGCTACTAGGCTGTCTAGCTTGCTGTAGAGCACCTGTTGAGAGTCACATGCATCACTGCTGGTACTTGCGCCTGCACAGGGTCACCTACAAATTCTAACCTCATGCCTGTGACTGCTTGCTACACCCATGCATCATTGGACAATTGCTGCCATGCATGCAAAAACCATCTTGTCCTGCCGCCCACTATTGGAGGCGCAGACTTTAAAGTACTCACCGCTTGGGGTTCTGATATCTGTAGGCTCCTCTTCTTCTATGATTCCTGGGATAGCGAGCTCTGGTCAGGAAGAAATTGGCTTGTTGGCGTGACTCCCAGTACTGGGCTCTGGGACCTTGAGGTCTTCTGTACTGTCCAAAGCGACCGGACGCCTGACCTCTCTGCCGTCCGGTCCCTGCAAAAACTCGGCCGGGGAAGATTCTGTGGATGGAGCGCTGCGCCTTTTTTAGGGCCGAATATGTCCCACAAACTGGGACATTTCCTTGGTGAAGGTATCCCCAAATAAAAGCCTCTTTGCATCACTGCCTGCCTCATAAGAGGCTAAATCTCTCGGCTTGTTGTCGATTTTCAGCAATACGCCTCTTCTTCTTTTTGCTGAGAGGGCGCAGTTGGCGTTCCCTAACAGGCAAACCGCCCGATGTTCCCAACTCCTCAGTGTGGCCACGTCTACTGGCGTGCCTGTATCTGCGGCCTTTTTGGCTAAATCCATTATTTTTGCGAGTGGGCCCGCCAGATCCAGGACCTTGTCCTGACAACCTCGCCACGCTCTGTCCACTCCTTTTCTGATGTGCTTTAACGCCTTTGTGACGAATGTCACCATCTTCTGGTCTAATTCTGGGGTGTCTGTTATTTTCCCTGGTAGAAGTGGCCTGGGGTATTCCACCTTCATCTTAGCCCGGACCTCCCTGTCTAGAGGTTTTCGCAAGTGTTGCGTCATATATTCGGCCACTCTGGCCGATGGCACCCATTCGGAGGATCTCGGATGCGCTACTGCAACTGGATCGAACATGTCTAGAAGGCTCTCCTCTTCCTCATCTCGAGGATTATTTGCACCCTTGGGCCGAGGCATCACCACTTCATCCCCGCCTTCATCATCTGGTGAGTAGCCGGCATCCTCCTCCTCCCCTTCATTATCCACCCCTGGGGCTGGGGGTCGAGAGCCTGGCACTGCCGCCCTCATCAGGAAGGCTTTTTTCAGCTTGCTTACCGAGTCGGCTGGCTCTTGGGGCATTGGTTCTACCCCTTCTTCTGTTCTCAGGGGCGTCAAAGAGGTAGACCTCTTACAAGTTTTTTTACAGCCCTGTTCAACCCCTCATCTGAGGTGTCCTGCTGATGTTCCCTCTCCCGGGCTCAGTGCCCTCTTTTTCCTGGACTTTTCCATTTCCAATTTCTGATTATTCAGCATGCTCTCTAGGCTGTCCAGTCTTTGTGCCAGGGGCATCATACCCTCTGCAACTGCCTGCGATAAAGAGTCTTCAAGAACCGTTTTTAAAACTTAGGGACAGGTCTTCTTCCTCCACAGCAGGCTGCTCTCCCCACTCCCCTGAACTCCATTCCGGGGAGGTATTCTGGCATACTCTGGGCTGACTGTAAAATGCCATTATGTCAAAGAAGCTCTTATGAGCTGGTGGAGGGAACTCAGCTTTATGTAGCCCACTGTGTATGAATACCGATTGTTTTCAAATATAATCAGTTTTCTTTTTTTCTTTTCGGCATACGCACGAACGTCTCTCTGAGGAGATCCGTATCGCGCGATGCAAGCTGGGAAGCTTTCCCTTCCCCCGCCAGCTCCTGCAGGGCCCTAAAGCCCGCCGTCGCGCGAAGATCGCGTACTGCACTAAAGAGGAGGCGGGCCGGCTGCCTAACGCGGGCGTGATCGCCCACGGCTCCGGCCCGACCTCTGCTGAGAAATAAAATGAAGCAAAGCAAAGCCCTGCGTTTGCGTCTGCCAGCTACGCGCAGCTATCAAAGTAAGTTTGTCTGTACTACAGACACTTTCTGTCTAAGCATTCTGACAATTATTCACATATATCCAATTCCTACGACACAACGCCATACACACATATTATGAGAAGTACTTAGCTCTGAAAGCAGCAGCAAAGAAAGAGGAGTTGCACTTTCAGAGAGTGCTTCATATAGACTGAGACAGAGTACCTCATTACGACTTGGGTGGTAAGGGATACCGGGCACCGGTAAGGAGACCGGTGCCAGTAATCCCTTACCGCCCAATTCTGAGGTCCCTTAGCGGGAACCACACGTTCTTTACGGGTCCCGCTAAGGGACCAGGGCGCTAATTACAGGCCTGCTATTAGCAGGCCCGTAATTACTGCCTTCCCCATTCCCATTGAGCCCTATGGGGGCTCAAATGGGAAAGGGGAATGGCTTGTTGAATGGGGAACTTACCGGGTCCTCCAGGGTCGGAATGACCCAGAAAGTCCCTATCCAACCAGACCGGACTCCGTATTGGAGGCAGCCATGGCGCTAATAGCCTGATTGGAGGAGAGAGGCAGGCCAGGACTACATGGAAGCAAGGAGTTATGGGGATTGGTAGTTCTTGGGGAAACTTTTTAACCTGGAGGAAAACTACCCCCCCTCTTTTTGGTGGTAAGTCTTCAGTGAGGCTCAGAAACAAACAAAAAACGTGTGTTAAGTTTAAAAAGAAGTTAAACATTTTTGAATTTGAAATTGCTGTGAGAGCAGTAATAAAGGAAGATAAGCATAAATAATGCTCACCTACTGTCTCGCCATAGAATTTCAGCCATAATCTAACTTCAGGGAGCATAATTTAATTCATTAATCGAGTTGAAAAGTTCAAGTAAAAAAGGTACTCAGATACCAGGTTCATTTGGGGAAAGGTCAACCAGGATTTAATTTCTGGGTGCCTTTCCTTTTTTGTATTCTCAAGTCCACTTTGTCTTGAGTGACCGCTAGACACCCTGCTGAATTTAATGAGTGGAGAGGATCAATTACCGAGGATATCTCCTTCGAAATAGAGGGTTTCATTTTATAGAGTTTACTGAAATGAGCAAACTAAACATCAGCATCAATATGCATAGATATTTCTTGGTTATCATGTACACCTAGTCCTTTTGTGACAATCTTCCAAATTTGCTGGTGGTCTTTGTCCTCTATGCCCTGCTTTAAAATACCCCCATTTGTCTCTGAAAACTCTCTTTTACTTTCTCAGTAGTCTAATCTACATTTTAAAATATCAGGTCCATTAGCTTTCAGAGACATCAATAATTTATTTTTGGCATCTCTACAGTCTTATACATTGTTATTTAAATGTTATTTATTTGTTACGTGCCTAAAACCTGACAGGCATCAGGGCGCGACAAAGACACACACGACAAAACATAAAGCACAGGATAACCTAGCTGGGGCAGGTGGGAATGGGCTATTTGAACAGCATAGTTTAAAAATTTTTAACGAAAAGGCAGTAGTTTCTTTTTCAATCCTAGTGCCAAGGGTAGTGAGTTCCAGGTAGAAGCTGCCAGGAAAGGGAAAGATTTTTCCTCTTACATGGTTTGGCTTTGGGCAAACAAGCAGATTACTGTTACTTGATCACAGTACTGTTTGTGGTTAGTAATTTGTCTTTCAGGTGTGTAGGAGCTTTGCAGTGGATGCACTTGTGTGCCAAGGTAAGGATCTTAAATTATACTCTGGAGTTCACAGGGAGCCAATAGAGGTTTTTTTCTATATTCAGTAATGTGCACTGTGAGGGTCACATGTTTGAATATGGAGTTGCCATCATTTGAAAATTTTGTGAGTTTACAGAGGTTTCCCTTGGTCGAGGCTCCCAAGAGACCGTTACAATAATCGATTTATCAAACAAGGAGTTTCACACCTGGGTGTTGCGCTTCATCTGTTTGAGTAGATGTTAGGTAGAATTTGTGAACATTAGCCTGAGTCGCATCTAGACAGAATTGTGAATGATAGCAATGTACACGTTTATTTAGAATTGTGAACATTACCCTGCATAGCATCTAGATAGGACTGTGAAGGTTAGCAAGTGCCACGCTGAGATAGAATTGTTAATGTTAGCAAGTTCCACATTTTAAGATAGAATTGTGAACATTAGCCTGCGTCGCATCTAGACAGAATTGTGAATGATAGCAAATACCACATTCAGATAGAAATGCGAACATCGGCGTGCGTCACATATAGACAGGATTGTGAATATTAGCAAATACCACATTCAGATAGAATTGTGAACATTGGCATGCGTCACATATAGGGAGGATTGTGAATATTAGCCAGCGCCGGATCTAGATAGAAATGCAGAGATGCACCACATCTAAAAAGAACGTGGAAATTTAGCACATATCACTTCTGGGTAGCGAGGCCAATTCCCAAACCACTAACAATTTCACCCCTCTGCATACACCTCTCGAACTCTAACCAAACACAACCACAACCCTAAAGCACAACAAACCGCACAAACGTCACTACACCGCAACAACAAACAAACCATACATAGCTTGGCACAACATCACACAAAGGCTACTGACCGGAAAGCACCCCCAAGCTCAGCGAACGGTGTTAACCGAACTGACGCTTCCAACAGCATATCAGTGCTCTCTTGCAATTTTCCCTCTCGTTCCCAATAACTCAACCCCTGCCACCCCCTGCCTTTCCTTTTCAGATCCGCCAGAGCGCCAGGTGACCACTCCGGTGGAATAGTGCACGGTACAAAAATCCTTTAACATTAACATTAGAAGGGTGCCAAAGGGTGTGAATATATTGCTAAGTTATTCATATGCAATTTCAATATCTTTACTATGTTTTCAATTACATTAAGGGAAAAAAATGCAAATTTTGGTACCAATTGTTTATACAAACTTGGTAGACCATTTCAATTTTAATCTTTATTTCAAAGGTTAAAAACCATCATAAAAGAGTGCAGTATAGGTTAAAAGCAACTATATATAAACATCACATCAATAAAACACTATACAAAAATTGGAGAAAACTAATTCTTCGGACGACGTTCTTCATTTAGTATTAATGCTCCTTCAATAAATGAAGAGACAGCGTGAGCAGCCTGTTTGGCAATGAACACAGACTTATTTTGCATCATTAATTACTCTACAGATATTCTCTTTTAGTAATGGGGTGAAAAACCTTGACCTGAGTTTTTGATAATAAACAGAAGAATAGAAAATATGTGAGGTCACCCCGGGATTTGTCGTCACAGGGACAGAACGCACTGTTATGATGACCGTTGATATCTTTGCGACGGCTCAGCACACTGGGTTTGGGTAGGCAATTAGCCTTCAAGCTGAATAGCACACTTGTCTTACGCGAGATCAGGAACCAGTATACATAGAACCTCATCACAAGTCTGGCGGTAAACCGGTGCAATTACCACAGGCCGCTAATAGCGTTACCGCTAGGTTGTGCGGCAGAATCAGCGCCACATCACAACCTGGTGTGAATGCACCCCTGGATTGCTGGAAATGCTATTAGCACCGGGTGGTAATTGCACCCAAATAAGGACTACCACAGAGAAAGCAGTGCTAATAGCGCTACCCCGGGCGAACCCAGTGCTATTTGCGCCAGCGGAAAAAAACTGCATCTCCGTTGGGCGGCCATTTTGAAAAACACAATCCATTCAATATCTCCATTTCCTGCAGCCATCCGGTCCTGGAAACAGCAAAAATGTCCCAGGAGAGGACAAGAGGTAAGGGGTCCGAACATCGCTTGCGAAAACCAAAATTCAGCGAAGGGAAGCTGGTGGTCCTCACAGATGAGGTAATTTCCCACTGTGAGGAACTCTATGGAAGCTGCCAACGGAAGACCAGTGGGCAGTGCCGAACCGTCATCTAGAACTCCATGTGGTGCCATGAAGGACCACAAGCATGCATGTCAGACATAATCTGCCACAGCATGGAGACCTTGACCTACACAAACACAGGCCAATGACCAACAGGCCATGGGTCACACTCCCTTCGCTACAAGCAACCCCATGCCGCTGGGCACACATGCATCCTCCCATTACCTAACATGCCCCTTTGCTCATATGTGTGGGGTCACAAGTTACACCATAGCAACTCGCAACTCTGTCTTGCATGCCAACACAAGTGGGGGAACAATACCAGATGACATTTCCTATGTCCCCTACAGGCATTCACGCATCGCCAGAGGCTTCAGAGGAGAAGGAGGTTGATGCAGGCCCATCAGGGAGGGTGCATCCAGGCCCTCAAGGTCTGCCACCACCGCCACCAGCACCCTGCAAAGGCCGACACAGGCCACACCAAGGCGGATGTCCCACAGCGTAATGCTGCAACAGGGCTAAGGCTACGACCAAGCCACAGGCCACCAGGAGCAGTGCCCGGCACACTGCATCCACACCCACAGCCGTACGCACGGACACCGAGGACACACCTGCTGGCAGGGCGACTGAGGAGCCACAGGGAGACACCAGCCCAGTGCCACTACCTGCCATATGGCCAGACTAGCCAGAGAGCCCTCCACGGCACCAGCGCACACGGACACCAGACCTGAATGCTAACACTCCGCCATATGGCTCCCCTGCATTCAGCCCTGGGCCAGTGCCGAGCCCCTCACCCACACAGCGCAGTCGAACACTCTGGAGGACATGGAGAGCAGACAGCAGGAGATGGAGCAGATGGGCCACACTCACTCCACAGGCCCTTCGGAAAAGTATCCAAGGGGGTTGTGCAAGCCAAGGCGCGGAACAGGGCCGTGATGACAGCCAAAACATCCGCCCTGACACTGTAAGCACAATGGGTCAGGCAAATGACTGAAGGCGTCTCTCCCGCTGAGAACAAAGGTGCAATGGCAGCAGAACCTGGGGACAGGCTCATCCCATCCACCTCTACCACACCCACAGAGGGGTCACAGCAGGGCATGCAACAGTTAGAGTGCCTTCTGTGTCCGAAATCACTGTGGGCCAGCGGGGGGAGAATAGGTCATGGTTGTGAAGGACTGTGAGACACTGATTGTCATGAGTGGCCAAGCTGGGGGGTTGGTTGTGGGAGCTGGGAGGGGGGACTGTGTGATGGGGAGTTGGTGGGGGGATTGTCTGATGGGGAGTTGGTGGTGGGAGGGGGAGGTGGGATTGTGTGATTCAGAGTTGGTGGGGGGAGGAAGGATGGTTGGGGCACTTCATTACATAAAAACCATTAGACTTCATCAATGCAAAGACCTTCTTGATTGTGTCATTGTCGTGTTTATTGTTTCGGTGGTGTCACACAGTTGTGCATGGCTTGTGCCATGTGAAAGTGTCAAAAGAAATTAGAAATTGTCTCTGGCATGCCAATCTCTCATACCTCACGTCATCTCTGGCAATGCGTGCATTTGCCTTAGCCAGAGACACGCATCCTCTCATTATAGCATGTCCACATCAGAAGATAATAGGGCATTTCTCCTCAGGCAGATATTGTGTAGTATGCCACACACAAGCACAGCTTAACCCACTTTCTCTGATGGAGTACATCAGGACTCCACCAGTATGGTTGAGGCTGCAGAATCGTGCCTTAAGGAGGCTAAAGGTACGCTTGATTTACACAAAGGTTCTGCTATGAGCGAGGTTGTAGGCGATATCCTGCGGCGTTTGTGGATCATGCACAGGGGTCATTAGCCAGGGCCGCTGTGAGTATCCGGAATCACCTGCGTGGGGGGGGGCACAGGCATTAGACAAAGTGTACGGTGTGCGGGTGGACTACCATAATATCAGCATAGTATCAGCTCAATGTACTACTTGTGCATGAACATGGGCCTTCTTTTCACGGAATGTGACTATTCTACATCTGTGCATGCAGTGTCACTCGTGTCATGCATTGTTGGTGCTTCACATGCACCCTCTTCCATTGCAGCATATGTTGCGTGAGGTGTCTGCCTGTGACATCTGCAGGTGACATGTGGTTGTCATGTGACAGTGTATATCCTCTGTGCATGTGGCATTCTGGGTTCACCCTGGACCCTCCACGGGCATCTGGTGGCAATAGATGGGCATTCTGGGCTAGCCGCACATGGGTGCATGGCTATGGTACTGCCAGGGTTGTTTTGTGTGAGGTAATGTGGCCATTTCTCTGCATTGCTTTGGAAAGTGCATGTTGCATTGTGGTACCTGCAGTCATGTTGGTGTATATGGTTGCTACTGTATGTGTACTACTGCTTCTCTATATAAGTAAATCTGACAAGTGCATGCTCCCTGGCCTGAACTATGATGATGGTGCAGGAGGAGGTGAAGTACAGATTTAGCATTCACTTGTCATGCCCTCCTATGTGTAGTCTTTCATACCCTCCTCCCCCAATTTTGGCATGTGCTTTTCAGTGCATGTGTGCTGACTTTTCTACTCACCCACTATCCAGGTCGTTGTCCTCTGTGCCCTCCATGTATCCTGACAGTGTGCTGTTCCGCAGGACTATGGCATTGTGGGTGGAACCAGGGTAGCAGGCACAGCAGTGGGTGATGTACAGGTTGGGGTCGCAGGTCACCTGCACATTCAGGGAGTGATAGTGTTTGCGGTTACAGTACACTGCTTTGTGGGCCTAGGGGGCCACCAGTGCAACATGGGTACAGTCCAGAGCAGCAATCACATTTGCCATTTGGGCAATGACATAGCTCTGTGCCTTCATGGCATTGACCTGGGCAGGGTGGCAGGCAGTGAGATGTGGCGTTGCACTTGCCGCAGGAGGGTTTTGAGCAGCTGGCCCAACACTGCGCAGAATGTGGGCTGTGCCATGCCATGCATCATGGCCACGGAGTGCTGGAAGTAGCCAATTCTGAGGGATTGTAAGACAGACTCGAGCTTCAGCAGTGGGGGCACAGCTTTCTGGATGCTGATCCTGTTCCCTATGTGGCCCTGTATTGTGGTGGACAGCTGTACTCTGTTATGGTCTCCCTGTTGAGGCGGCACAGGATGACCAACTGGCTGTTGGTGAGGGTCGAGGATGTGGGCCTAACCCTGGGGATCAGTGCACACCTTGCCGGAGCTCTCCTCCTCCTTGTCCTCCCCCTCAACCTCCCTGTGCCCTGGCCCGGTTGTCCTGCCTCTCTACTTCCAGCCAAGCATGCGCAGCTTCCTGTCACAGCTCACAGTGGCTAGTGGCAGCAGGGTGTTAGAAACAGTATTTGGGGTAGGAGTGTTCCTTATGTAGCACTTTGGGGTGGATTGGGATAACCCTTGGCTTCATTTCAGGCACCTGTGTTCATTTACATCCAGCTGGAAGCTGGAGGTTACTGCGCTGTGTTTTCGACGTTATTAGCGCCGGGATTCAACACTAATACCGCTGAACAGGGACTTGTGGTGCAGTTGTGTTTTTGCCGCGTGTGGCCAGCTGTAACAGCGCCGGATGTGATAGCACCTGCTTAATTGCGCCGGATGATTTTACAGTCTGCAGTATCTTTGCATGATCCGGCAGGGCGGTATTGGCGGTGTTAATTCCATTACTGCCACTTTTAAGGGTTAGCACCCAACTTGTGATGAGGTCCATAGTCAGCTTTTGTCTGATGACATCCGCATGCAAAGTAATGGGACACTGAATTATTCTGTATCTCCACACCATGGTGCTGATTCTTTCATGTACCGTAAAGCTTTACTGAATCAAGGTTGCATCCTTTCTCGATATGTTAGAAAAGGAACTAAATAAGTTTAATTCCTTTTTCAATTGATTAAGCCAAAAAATGTTTGTGCATTTAGCAGAAACCATTAATTATTTAATAATGTCATCTGTCAAATGTGGTTTGAGATTTGACCATAATCTAATCCAGAATAATACTGTTTTAAGACAGTATCTCGACTTTCCATTGAAAATGACTTAATCGAATTCATTTCCATCGAATTTTATTCATTGAAAATACTTTCCATTGAAATGCATTTTCATTGAATAAAATTCGATGGATTTTAGGCTTTGGGTTAAGGTTAGGGCAAGTGTTAGGAATAGGGTAAGGTTAGGGCAAGGGTAGAATTAGGGTTAGGGGAAGGGTTAGGGTTGGTGCCCTTGGGGGTTGAGGTAGCCCATTAAATAATAAACACTAAAACGTTACATGAAGCTGGCCAGTGCCGAAATACTTTGAAGTTTTCAGCACTGGACAGCTCCATGTAACGTTTTAACGTGTAAAATATGTGCACATTTAAAAGTACATATCCATCGAAACTTGCCCATTCCTATATTCGATGGACATGTTTCGATGGATATGTACTTTTACATGTATAAGATAGCAATTCGATGCATTTACATTCGGTGCATTTCCTTTCATGGATTTCCTTTTCAATTAAGGGGCTGATTCATGGAATTTGTGCGCCGAACAACGGGGATTTGTGCGCCATTCTGCCCGCAAATCCCCGTTTAGCAAATGGGGATTTGCGCGCAGAATGGCGCATAAATCGCTGTTTTTTGGCGCACATATTTCATGAATCAGCCCTTTAAATGTTTTCGTTGAAAAGACCATAAACCGTTTAAGACTAATTTGATCACTTATATAATTTAAACTGGCTTCAGGATGTAGTAGATATGTCGAGGCACTTTGTGTGTCTCCAAGGAGAAGTAGTCAAAGGTTATTTTCTTTCATTTAAATTGAAGGCACACGGGAGAGAACACTATATTTCAGCCCCCTACGCACTGATTGCAATAGACCTGGCCTGGTAAATAGGAAGTGCAGAATCAAAGGTTAAGCCACCCATATCTCTACCAAAATTGCACCGTCGGCCTGAGCAAGTTTGGTGGCTGAGCTGTAATGTAGTCGCACCAGTTCAGCACACTGTTAAACACTATCCCAAGATATGAAAATGTGGAAACCCATTTTAGATTCAGCCCAGATGCATAAATGCAGGGTAGATTACCAAAAGACTTGCCCACACACATAAGATTGGATTCGTCAGCGTTCAGGGAACAAATCTCTCAAATTCGTATATATGACAGAACCAGCAATATATTTTTGAATAGTCTTTGGGATGCGGACCAGTAGAATGGCATCATCCGTGTAGAAAAGGGCACAAATGGTTTTGCCTGCTATTCTAGGTGTGCCCGTTGTTAGTTCGTTTAGCCCTGAAGAGGCTGTGTTGACGTAACAATATAATAATAACAGGGCTACCAGACACCGTTGTCTGACTCCACGGGACACACAAACCGATGATGTGACCTGCCCCTTGCAACCAATTCTCACCACAGCAGTGAGATTATTATGCAGGGAAATCAACACATTTAGAAGTGGCAAAGGCATGCAGAGGGAGTACAGAGTATGCCATCATTTCTGCTAGTTCGCACCATCAAATGCTGAGCTCAGGTCCATAACCCGCAGGTAGACTGGGCATCCATGTCCCGGGACATACTTGTCCAGTATCAGCCTGAAGTTAAGGACCTGCTTGACTCTCCCTACTCCTGCTCTGAATCCATATTGCTCTTATGAAAGAATATTATGAGTCTGTGCCCAGTCAATTTTGTATACCACCATACCGAGCCACTTAGCTGCAGAGTCAATTAGTGAAATTGTACGGTAAAAACTTGAATCCAGTCTATCATCTTTCTTAAAGAAGGGTATTATTATTGACTTTTTCCAACTAGAGGGAATTTGGTTATTAACTTTTATTACATTAAAGATCTTGGCAGATATTCATCTAAGTTTATTTGTCCCATTTTAGGCATTTTCTTCCATTATGTGTAACCAAATCAGTATTAGCCGGATCGATATCTGAGGAAATATTCCACAAATAGCCTATCTTCATATCTACAAGTAGAGGGACATGATCACTCTCAAGTCGTGTAACGACAGATAATCTCTTAGCCAGATCTCAGTTGATCACATCCAGCATTACATAGCCAATAATGGAATAAGGACTGCATTTAAAAGAAAAGTAAAAACAGGAGGGCAGTCTCCAACTAACCTTCAGTTGGCAGCTTCTAATCCCAGAATGTAGAAAGTAGAAGCTACTATAAATGCGTATGGATGTTGTCTTTTCACTGGGTCGGTCAAAACACCTGCAATATTCCATATATGGTCCTCATTGTCAGTGAGCCCTTCTGTTGATTTTAGCAGTTCAAAGTGGACATTCATATCTTCCACCACAATTACTATAACTGCATGATCACTGCTTCCAGGTATGACAAGTCATTTAGCAGAGTGTCGAAAGCCTCTAATGGTTGTCAGTCTACTCTTTATCTTTTCGATCTGAGATAAATATTAAATAGGAAGCGAGGCTGTCCCAATGGCATAAACAGTTCAATACACATTATGTCTGGGTTATGGGTCTTCAGTTCCACCCTTGAAGCACACAACCCAATGTCAACCCAAGTACTAAGGCCCCCTTTTGGCCGGCCTTTTAAACGTTTAATAGCTGGCATGGACAACATTTTAATAGCCTGGTTTAACAACTGGGATAGTAGCCCATGTTTCCTGAAACAGATAATATGTTGGTTTCCTATAAAATCTTGCCAGTCCTTGGGTCTCATTACGAGTCTGGCGGTAGCCGTACCGGGAAAACCAGCAGGCTGCCACCAGACACGTACCGTGATTGCCGGAATCACCAGGGCATTACAATCCCAGTGACCCGGTAATTCTGGAGGCGGAATTCTGTAAATCCCCATTCCCATGGAGTCCCATAGGACTCCATGGGGATGGGGACCATGGAAACACTGGTTCCGTCTATGACAGAGCCAGTGTTTCCATGTCCGCCTGCAGGCAGGTGGTGTTACCCCTGCCAGGTCAGACCTGGCGGGAGTGACTCCTCCTGCCTGCAGGACTCGGAATCAGTCGGTCCGGAAACAACAGCGGCGGCGGCAGATTTACCGCCACCATTGTTTCCGGACCGGCTGACTTGTAATGAGGCCCCTTGTCTTGTATTTTTCTGGCAATGGCGGCTATATTCCAAAAGACATTGAATAGGCTACCCAGCTGCTCACCATAAGTATCACATTTATATTAATATTTGTGTTTTCCTCTAGTCGTACAACTTCAGGGATGCTCTATTGATAGTTGTCTAACACTAGTTTTAGTAAAAACAGATTTATGGAGCTGAGGAATAAGTCTTAAATTTTTCTTTAGGAAAATGTTGCTTACAGAGGATAGGTCCTGAAATCAATGGCTAATAGCTCTTGAACCAACGTCCTATCAATCAAAGCAATTCCTGTTATATCAGACGACTCGTCATAAGGTCCCAGGTGTCTGGATGTTGATATAGTATGACTCCTAATATTTGAAAGGCACCCTTTTACATCCCTGATCTAACAAATGACTTTATGTATTAGTGAATCTTTGTATTAAATGCAGTGCTTTAAGTGGGCCGGGACCAGCCGGGGCTGGGTCCCGGCAGTCTCCAAAAAGAGGGGCTGAGACAACCCGGTCCCACACAACATTGGTGGGATGCATTATCCCGCTGCGGCCGCAGCCGCGACGGGGGGTGCGCCTGCCAGTTTAACGTCAGGCGAGTTGACAGCAGGCACAGCGTTGCTGAGGCTGGCTGGCACTTACTTCAGTCATTGTAACTTCCTCTGATGGACCCTCTAACTAGGGGTCATCAGAGGAAGTTACTGTCCCTTTGTTTGCCCTCCCCAGGTCACTGACGCTTGCGGGCTCCGTGATCTAATATGCAGATTAGATCATGGAGCCTGCGAGTTCACAGAGGGTGAAAGACGCCTAAGGCTCTCTGATCTATCTGCTCTGCAGAGATCACTGAGCCCGAGGCGCTTTTCTCAGTTAGCAACGCTTTATATAAGATGCCTTGAATTGTGTACGTTTCAAGTAATCTTTTATAAACGTTGAAATATGTTACAAATGTCTATATTTCTAAAAGGTGGCTTGAAAAGTACACAAACCATAGTAGTACGCATACAAACATATTAATGCACACATACATTTATATATTTGTTTGCACACCTTAGTATGATTTGTGCACGTTTTAGGCCACGCCCACAATGGAAGCCACGCCCCCAAACGAGGCCCCCCTCAATTTCTTACCCCACTTAAAGTACTGATAAAAAATGGCATTCCTTGGAAGTTTTGGCACTCTGGGCATACCAAAAACATTACGGGATGAATACTATAAATCAACCTAGCCTCTCTCCAAATTGTGCTTGGAGTATATGAAAAAGTAGGTTGTATTGATGGTCCTTACCTGTCCATAGCTTGGGTTGGTGTTAAGTCTACGGCCAGGATCCTTATATGGTGTGTCCTTTCTGTATATGTCCTAGACTCTTTCCCATTTAAGCATTGGTCTTAAAACACGATTGGACGCAATTACCATCTACGGCCTTTATGTCACTATTGTAACTTTCCTGAAATTGGTGCATATGACAAGGTCCTTAAAATTTCCTTCATAGATGAATTTACAACACTCGTGACCTCGCCTGCGTCTCCAGCTTTGCAGTTACACTTCCCTTTCAGAGAATGCATATCCGACTGAACCCTCAATATTAAATATTTTAGAGAGTTCTCTTGATAGCTCTTACAATTTCTTTGTATTTCTGAGATAGCCAGCGCCTGGTTGTATTGCAACAATTCCACCAAGTCTCCTACAGGTCCTTACCCAGGCGGTTCAAACGGAATAGTTCTGAGCGCATTAATTGCACGCACGTCCACTGTGAGTTTGTAACATTGAACACCTATTTGTTCATCATTACGCTGAATTTCATAGCCGATTTAAGGTGCTTCCCACTGGTGGTCACAGGTAAATTTAAGGTTCTTTGTAACAAATGTCCCCTTTTATTTAGGCCATCATTCTTGCCCGCATGCACACCAGTGTCATGTATGCCATTTGCTGGAATCACATCAGACGAATGTTCTGTTATGGGAACAGAAGGCTGCAGATGTCTTCTTTATGGGTTGAAGGGACGGCCCATTAGGTGCTTCACGTTTCCATAGTACAGTTTACTTTAAGATTACAAGGTCACACCGTTAGTAAAAGCTAAACAATCTTTGGCCTCTTTATCATGTTGTTGCTTCAAAACATTTCGACACACGCTTCATCTTGCAATAAATACAATGCCCAAACAATGCTCATGCACAGCATAATATGTTAAACGGGACATTTTTTTTTTTTTTTTATTATACTTGTCTACAATCAAAAGAAAAATTTGATTTTTACAAGAAATCACGTCCCATATCTCAGATGTGAATGGATCATCAAAACTGTTAAATTGCAGAACAGATAAGGTCCAATGGAAAATGAAGAGGAAAAGAAGACGAAAAAGAAAACAGTGCAACATGAGGAGCGAAGAGATGAAATGTTGAACTGCATCGTGGAGGTTTTGTTAAATGGGACCAAGTGTGGACCCACGCTCTGATGCTCGCTTAAGAGCTGCCTCCAAAATGTTTACAGCCGCGGTTGCCCATTTAGTTTTTTCGCCTGCAACCAGTCTACACCACCATGTATCTTCTTCTCGGAGTGACGCGTCATGCATTAATGGTAACAAAAAAGCTTCACGCAAATATGCTGTTTCTGCACAGTTTAAAAGTAAGTGCTTTACAGTTTCCTCCTCTTGAGACTCTGGACATAGTCTGCATGTTTTTATGCTGGATTTTGATCGGATGGCTTTAATTTCCTGAGTTAGCATGAGATTAAGCCTCAATTTCATGAAATTCTTCTGTAGCCTTTTGTCAGGGAATTTTATGCAGTAATTCAAAGGTCTATTCAGCTTGTTAGTAGTTGGCGGCAAGTGGGCAAGTAATTTATTTGCCGTTGCTGCCTCGCATGTTTGTATCCAGTCCTCCTGGGCTATTTTTCTCTTTAGCTTTATAGAATTGTGGATTAGGTCTTCTGATGTACAAGCCAAATTAGCCAGAATTTCCCGTAATTCTTGCTCCCATTTCTTCAGGGCGATGCAGTGGCCTTGGGTAAGTTCCTTCTGAATAGCTTTGAATAGAGGTAGAGCATCAGGAGAAATTATTTTACACAGAAGTCTCATTTGGCTTTGCTTGACTGACGCTTTCATTGATAGGAGGCCCAATTCACGCCTGATAGCTGAGATAGATGTTGATTTTGGAAGGCCCAGCACTGCCTTCCACAAAAAGCCCTCCAATTTCGGCCATATCGAGTCTTGGATGTTTAGTGCTGAATCCATAGCGTAGATCATTGATGGGAACCACCTTTTGTTTATAAAATTGTATCGCCGGTAGGAGAGAAAATTTTCCGTATTTCCGATCAACAAGTTTGGTCTGGGTGGTTAATGATTTTATTTTCAGCCACAAGGCCAGACGTGTGGCTTTTTCTGACCGCGTTGCGTCAAACATTATTCCTAAGTATTTTATACTAGGAACTGTTTCAATCTTCTTGTTGTTCAGGAACCAGCGATCATTGCTACGTGCAGATGAACAAGTTTTCCCCATGATCAGAATCTTAGATTTGGCGATGTTTATTTCCAAATCGTTCTCCTCAACGTATTTGGCCAGGTTGTTAATTTGACGCTGGAGCCCAATTTGTGTCTGATCCATAAGGATTAGGTCATCCGCGTAGAGTAGTCTAGATATTGCAATGTTTCCTACTTTTGGTGGAAACACTCTTAACGACGTTTGGGTGTGTTGGAAGTCACCCAAAAATGCTATAAAGAGGGCTGGAGCAAGCGGGCATCCCTGCTTCACGCCTCGTTCCGATGGAAATTGCGCTGATAACAGGCCTTGTTTATTGAGACGGACTCTCAGCTTTGTGTTCGTATGAAGAGCGATCATCGGTCCTAAGATTTCTTCCGGACAATTCCAGTTCGATAATTTTGACCAGAGCTTCCGTCGCCCAATTCTGTCAAAAGCCTGCGTCAGATCAACGAACGCTATGAATACTTTCGGTGCACCGTTCTTCACATTTTCTTTTATGATATTTAATATCATGATGTTTATACTTGTACTCGCGTTTTTCACAAAGCCTGTTTGAAGTTCGTCAAGGCATGGTGCAGTTCTTGCCCACCCGTGAAAGCGCGAGAGGAGAAGAGTTGCGAAGATCTTGCCCATGATGTCTAGCAGGGCTATTGGTCTATAATTCGCTGGATTGTCTCTACTTCCCTTTTTAAAGATGGGCACTATAAGTGCTTCTGTCCATGTTCTGGGGATCTGTTTCTTTACCTGGCATTCGTTGAAGATTTTAGATATTAAAAGGGACCATTCTTTGGGATGTTGCTTTAAGTCCATATTTGTTAAGCCATCAGGGCCCGGTGCCCTAGAAGTTTTCAGCTTGGGAATTGCGTTCAAAATTTCGTCTCGATCTGCAAGGTCTGCCCATGTGGTCGTTATCGGAATAGCAGATGGTTCTGATGATTCAGGCAGAGATGCAAATTGAGCAGAAAAGAACGACGTCCAAGTCAATTCTGGTATAACATTTGATAGTTGGTTAGCTTTCTCATTGCTTTTGTTTTTGATCAGTGCCCAGAAATCTTTCGCTTTTTTGGTCACCAAGGTTCTGAGCATTTTTTCGGCATCATTCTGATACATGACTCCTTTGTGATGTTTCAGCCATGCTTTATATGATTTTGCGGCGGCTATGGCAGTTTCTTTTTGCTTGTTACTGTCAGAGACTCTAGCCATACGCCTCAGTTTACGGAGTTCTCTTCTTCTTAGTACTAATTGAAAATCATATTCATGGGATCTGTTATCATTTGATGAGTTTTGGAATCTTTGCTTTTTCCTGTACTTCACAAGTAACGGCAGGTAGTTTGGTCTGATTTGCGAGGAAGTATTGTTGTCATCTACCTCGTCAAATTTCCGAGTAATATCTATGATATTTGATGCTGAAAGTTGTATTCGCGAAAGGTTGCTTGAAACCTCCAAATCGAATGGATAGAAATCTTTTGGAGTCCATACTGACTTCAGTGTCATAGATAGCAGATTATGGTCGCTAGCTTTTGTACGGTAGACTTCGTAGGAGTCAATAAATGACAGAAGAGAATGGGAAGCAAAAATGTAGTCCAGAGTTGCGAAAGTGTCGAGTCGTTCCCAAGTTGGAATCAATGGGAGGCGGCCACGCAACGTTGCCACATTGTGAAAATTTCTTGAGTCCATGAGGTCCGACCACAGTACACCTCGTTCCGAGGATGGTAATGAATGAAGGCTTGTCTCAGATTGTTCACACCTAGCGTTTAGGTCTCCGCAGATAAGAATATAGTCAGTGGCCAATTCGATGGTAAATTTGTCTAAGATGTCTATGACCACGTTGCAGAACTCCGAGTTTGTTGTCCTTTGTGGGTTCCAATAAACGTTTATGATGGCTAAACTGGATTTGATTTTCTTTCGAGATGGATTTTCATGGTGAATCCATTCTGTTTGTAAAGCCGGAATACCGTAGGATTCTGCCACTTTCTTTTTGATGGAGATACCTGATCCGAGTTTGACTGCGGTCAGAAGGCCAGATGATGGTCTGCCAAACAGGCCCTTACATGCTGGAGAAATACAGGTTTCATAGCCGTCAATCGTTGGAAGGTCCCTCAGCCACGTCTCTTGGAGGCAGATGATGTCGAACTGTGCTAGATCAAAAGCATCTAGCTTGGTTAAATGTTCATGGCCTCTCGTGTTCCACGAACACAACGATGCTTCTTTAGAGAGGTTGGCGAGATTCCTGCGTTATGTTTTCAGTTGGCGTTTGTGAGGTGATTCGTTGTTATGTTTGAGCGTTAGGATTTAGCACCTTTTTTAGCCACCTCCATGGTCCCGAGGGTTCACGTTTTTTGTTGTGGGACCATTCCGCACTTTGCTCCGTCGATGACCCATGTCCTCGTTTATTCTCACCTCTGTCGTTCTTACTCGTATTTTCTGTGCATGACGCGTCACTCCGAGAAGAAGATACATGGTGGTGTAGACTGGTTGCAGGCGAAACGGGACATTATGTTCACAAAGTTCACAAAAACCGAGGGAAAATAAGGAAGGAAAAGACTGGGCCCTCTTCCCAGTTCCCACCAACGCCACTAACTGACTCGCCGGGTTGTGTATTCTAAAGCTGGGGGTCCAGGCTGACTGTCTGCCCAAGCTCTCGCCACCTTTTGGATGCAAATCGATGCTGCCAAGTGCGTTGGCCGCAGGGCCACCATAGGTGAACCCTAAGGCGGCCAAAAGGTTCTGCTAGGCTGAGGTCCTAGGTCTGCATGTGCCGCCCGCTTCCTGATCGGGAAGGGGCTGGGAAACAAAAGGGCATGAAAAGCCTGCTTAGGCTAGAGATTCAGTGCTAAAAAAGTGTAGCCGGAAATGACAGGCTAAGAGCAGCAGGTTCCAGGGATTGGGTCAGGGGGGCATGTACCTAACCAAAAGGGCACGCCCACTCGCTTAAATAAACAAACTGCAAGGGGAGACGCCCTCTTTGTCAGGGGAGTGTGCTTAAAGGAATTACTATGAGATAACTTTGAATGTACGGCACTGCCCCGGCCCAGAACAACCTACAAGGTCGGGTCCGGACCATGATACACCAGACTGGGGAGATGTAGAAAAACAGGACTGAAAGAAGGGGTACAAAGGGGGAAGATAAATCACGGTTAACTGGTTACATAAGATTTTTAGGCAATGTGATCAAGGTTATGTTATAATTGGAAATGTTGTGACTCCAGTGGGGGATAACCATACCCTTTCTGTGTTACCACACAAAGTTTTCGAGGCCTCAGGATACCAAAGGGAGCTCCAAAAGCGGCCAAGCTCATCGGAGAATGACAAGTATGCAGGAATAAAGTCAGGGGTTGTACGCCTCCCTCCAGTTATCCTCTGTATGTCAAACGGCAGGGGGACATCACAGATAATAAATTACACCTTCCCCAGAACAAAGAGGAGGAACAGAATCATACAAAAATGTAAAATCCCATCAATGCGAGGCCGAAAACATGGAATTTATTTAATCAAATGTTTGAACTTTATCTCACAAATATAGATGGGTTGTGGGGTAGGGGTATTATTTAGGAATGGGGCCTGGGAGTCATGCAGGGCGGGGCTCTCCACAGAGTAATTAGCGAGGGAAAATGCAAACAAAAGAAAGGAATAAAAGAAATTCGCTGTTTTTGGCATTCGCAATGATTTTTTTGCACTAATCACATAGATCCGGATGTACAGCACTTCTTGCAGCCCAAGCCTGGGGTCACCCAAACAATCGTGCGTAGCGTAGCCACCGTGGCAAATTAAATGGTTCAGAACTTGAAGCCTAAGAAGAACAATGGAAAAAGGGGGAGGCAGAATAACCAGGGCAACAAAGATCATGTGAAACTTTAATCAACTGGTCGCTTGTAGTGAAATGTATAAAAAAGTGTTTCACAATTTTGACATTGTTAAAAATGAAATAAACTTGCAGCCTTTTAATTATCCACAACAAATTCTAGTGGCCTCCAATATTAAAGTACGAAATGTAATATATCTGCACTCTAGAAATGGTTGAAACAGCTCGACGTCTCCAGCGTTGCTCGAGATTGGCCTATTTTTGTAAAACTACTTCAGGCAATGTTCTCTAAAATGTTTGTAAAAGCGGTTCTTGGATTATGTCTGAAAGTCTAATTTTGAGCTCTCGTGGTCGGGGCTGTTTTTCAGTTTTTTTTATCACCAAGGAATCTTTCACCATGTACAGGAAAAGAGTTGCATATTTTGCTGTCTGGAAACTACATATTTTTCCACAATATATCTTCATTGTTTTTACTTACACACTTCACAAATGCAGGCTCACGTTTTCACTTAATAATTTCTATGAACAAGGTTGTATTCTTGATTGGGCAACCTTACAGCAAAATAGTTATTTAATACAATACCCAACTGCATAAACTATACTAACCACTAAAACGACAAAGCACAAACACATGACCGAGTGACATGACACATATGACTACCACCACAGTAAGATTCCTATTTAATACTAATTTCCCTTCTTTCACTTTTTCACTGCTCTATGCCCTTCACCTTGGTGTTTTTCACCATAATCCTTTTTGAGTTAGGTCGGAATCTTCAATTTATCCCCCCAGTATTGGTGCACAATACATCCCATATCAGCTCCCAGGCAAGCGCATCGAGAAGGATGGCATTCTTCTCAGCACTTGGAGAGCTTCAGGACAGGTTGAGTGTTTGTTCGGCACAGCTCACCGTTCTTCTGCCAACAACGCAATATCATTGCCATGTACAATAATATTTCGGTAATAAAAACACCCCACACTATTTTCAGACACTGTAATCTCTCTGTGAGAGACCAGGTTTTCTACTTCTGTAACACACCAAGTCTACCCGCCCTGAGAAAAGCCTCCCCCATTCTCTGAAATATGTAGTGACCATATTGCTCCAGAGGGAATCCAATCAACACAGTTCTCTGTCACCGCCGACTATTGCCCTACTAAGGAGTTCTGAACAGTAAATCTGGATTCAGGGACATTCCCACCACAGACGATAGTCAATCCCCTGTTGAAGAAGCCCACATTGGACTAAAAAATTCTTCAGACATTTCAGCCGATAGCTGTCCAGCTGGCCGGCAAAAATTCTAGAAGAAATAGTCACTGGTCAACTTCAGGGCTTTGTAGAGAGGGAACTGATATTAGACAAATTTCAGTCTGGGTTTAGACCCAAGTTCGGGATTGAAATGGCCCTTCTGGCCGTTCAGGATGACCTGTTGAGGGCCACGGATCAGAGTGAGTTGTTCCTTTTGATGATGCTCGATCTATCCACGGCTTTCGACACAGTCAGTCATACCACTCTCTTGGCTCGTTTACAACAAGTAGGAAGAGTATCTGAACATGCTTTGCGCTGGTTCAGATCATTTCTGACTGACCGCCACCAACAAGTGGGACTGGAAGGTTTCTTATCAAACGCCATCAGACTGATCTGTGGGGTCCCACAGGGGTCCTCCCTATCACTGTAAGTGACTTCAATCCAGCACTCCAACTAAGTCAATGCTTAGGATGGGATGCCCAATTGAAGCCCTTATTTATATGTCAAAGTTCTTTAAATCTGGATTATGAACCCTTATATAGCGCCCCTCTCTTTGAATCTCCCCGACCTCACTGAGCCAAGAAGTAGGTTTGGTTTGCAAATTAAAAGGTTTATTTGAAGAATTGAACAATATATATATAAAACTTTTCTGAACAAAATAATGTCTGAATAGCACACTTATGAATATGAACAGTAATCAGTAATGGGTAATATTACAATATCAACAATCTCTTTAATCAGTAAGGAGTAGGAATAGGAAGGATGAGGTAGCAGAGAATACTTTATATGGTTCAAGGAAAGGCAATAATAAACATGATACGATTTTAACAAAAGACAATATGATCACTCTTTCCCCTGTGACTACTCATTCCCCCCAGTATGCAATATGAAGAGGTGGAAATGAGGGCATACAGGTTTCAGGAATACAATCAATAATGCAGCTCAATCCCAGTTCCCCCAGCAAGCTTAGAGAAAACAGGTATAATTTTAAACAGGCAAAATACTTTTGAATGTGATTGCAATGAAGGTGAAAAATATGCTAATATGATTTTAATTCAGTATAGGAGATTCAGGATCGGTGATAGTTACTTTGGATTGGTTCAGGTCGACACTAGCAATGACTCATGAATGATTATCAGATTGAAAACGAATTCAGCAATTGAAAACAAGAAACAGCTATTTTGACATGTGGTGAAATGAAGCTAAATTGCAATTCGCGGCAATTTTTCCACGTGCGTGAAACGCGATTACGGAAAAACTATAATGAATTCATTAGATTTTTCAGAAATAAAGTCAAGATTTCAAAAATGACAGATCGCGCTTTAAAGATTTAGCAACAAGGATAGGCATATACTAAGGAGCTATGAAGAAGCAAGACACTCAACAGGCAGCCACCAGAACAGTGGTGCCACCGCTCTGATCTCTGTCTGTCAAAACACTTGTCCCTCTTCAGAAATATCAGCGCCAAGATGATTATTGCTACAATTATCATAGACTTATGTGGAGGAGAGAAGAATTTAGGATAGACAAAAGAGGTTCTATAATGCAGTTCTGAACAGGTTGAAATGGAATAAGATTACTTTAAACTACGAGGTGACTATGGACAGTTCTAGACTAAATACTCCCTCCTAGGCTTTGGAATGGAATGGGCCCGTCAAGATCTGGTCAAGGGTTTGGACTTCACTCGCCACCAGACAGGTCTCAGGCACTCTGGGTTCTGCTCTCAGCACTGCACGGCGGTCTGGGTGGCCCTCGGACTGGATCAGTTGGGTTCTGGATACAGCTCTGCTTTCTGGGTCTGGACCTTGGTTCTAGCACAGGGTTCTTGGCTACAATAGCAAACAGCACAGCCCGGCTGTTGAATGGTTTTGTTAGGCCCCGTGGAAGGTTAGGGGTTAGAATCAGGTTGCTAGATTCTGCAGAGCTGCTGAGAAGGGTTCGGCTTGCAAATTAGGCCTCTCTGCTTCAAAGTTATAGAGTTTGGTTCTAGAGTCTGGTCTCTGGATCCATCTGGAGTCTTCCTGCAGGGTGCTTCGACAAGAATAGTTGAGTAGTGGAAAAGTGTGTGTGTCCCCTATCTGTCCTAAGCAGTCTCTATTTATGTATTTTCAAAGTGGGAGGGGAGGCTGATTCTACATGCCCAACCCTCTAAGGATTTGATAGGTTAGAGGATTCCCTGTCCCCTTATTGGAGAAAGGATCAGCGTGTCATCCTGTGTCATCTTTATGGTGTAGGGAAGAAACCTCCCCTTTGTGTCTGTACAGGATATCCTATTTTCCATAAAACACATATTTACAATATATACCACTTGTTAATATTACATACATTACATGCCAGATTAATTAAGATACATTTCGGCTTGACTCTCCTCTTCCTCAGAGCTTGGGTTCAGAAATGACCACATTTTGCGCTTTTGGTGGGTTTCCCAATATTCTTTCTGCACCAAAATTTAGACATGCATGCATATCCTCTCTGGGCATATTACTGTAATTTCTTATGTTCATAGCAACAACACAGCAGCTATAATATGAATCAATTCCGGGGTTTGGTCTCAGAACATCACACGGCATCCAGCTTCGTCTTAAATCGTGAGGGAATTTTTCATTTTAAGAACCTCAAAGTTTCCCATTCCTCCTAGAGCTGGACTGACTCAGAGGGTCACATGTCTTGTTTACTGCCAACAGTTTGTGGCCAGTTACACCCCAAATTAGCATTCCCATTCAGTCCAAGGAATCTATTGTTCCTTTCTCCGGGCTGCAGAGAAAATCTCCTCCCTTTTTTGATTAACATGCCAATGCGACATCCTCCTTCTGGTGGGAATGACAAGGTGTGAAGGGTTCTCATGGGAAGCAAGCCTTTTGGAGTTTTAACTGCATCAGGTTACTTTCTGATCAATTGTAACATAGTTCCTTGTGAAAAAAATAACATTTATAAACTTAAAATAAGCAACATATCTTTAAATCAAGTCTTTTTCAACGTGAAATCACTGTGTGGCACTCTATATGGCATTTTGATGGAATTCTCTTCTTGTGCATATTTAACTTCAGAAACACCAGTTCTCATGTCAGAATTATAAATCACCAGCACCTGACAGAGGCGAGTAACGGTACTACACCCATTTTGACAGCTGTCTTTCCATCAAGTATCTTTAAAATAGGATTTTGTTCTGAGAACATATGATTTTTGCTGACATTGTATTTGTGGATTCTTGCAGTAAATGATGTGAAACACCAAACAAAGAGGTTGGATCTGTTTGATTTTAGCAATTTTTGACAATCAAGGAAACGGATTTTCAAACAGCACTGTGTTTCTTTTTCAATCAGCATTGCTATTTCCAAGTGGTTTTAAGCTACTTTGTGGGTAGCGCAATGGTGTTTTTTGGCATTGATCTCCTGTGCTCACTTAAAATAGGCAAAAGTAGATGGTGGCCTATTTTTCAGGTTTTCACTGCGCAATTTCTGGTGATTTCTAGCAAGCAGCATGCTTTCAGGCGGCCATTATGATGTTTCTGCTGCCAGCAATGCACAGTGATGTTGCAGGGCTCGGATGAGTGGGTTGATACATCCCACATCACCATTATTATTCGATCTATAAATCCGCCCTCTTTTAGAGATCTTGAGACGTCACAGACTGAATTTTCATTCATATGCAGGCGATACTCAGATCTTTCTCAGAGTTTCTAATTTTGATGATGCCTTCTGTGAATTGGCACATTGCTTGAATGAAGTTAGTACTTGGATGTCCCATAATCGGCTACAGTTGAATGCTGCTAAAACAGAGCTGATTTTATTCGGACCTTAACATCTTCTAATGGCTGCCAAGGAGTTACCTATCCCAACTTTGTTGGGATCAAACTGAAATTTGTCTGCAAGGTTAAAAACCTTGGATGCATCTGGCAGGACGACCTGGGCAGTGAGGGCCAAGTTGGAGCAAAGGTTAAGGCGGTACATTTTGTTCTTAGGCTTCTCAGACAGGTATAACTTTTTATCCCCAAGGAGGAGTATGCCATAGTAGTTGGCGATCGAGTCAATGGACACCTGGACTACTGTAATAGCCAACTGCTTGGCATTCCCCATAAATAAATACTAAGACTACAGAAAGCTCAGAATCCCGCAGTGAGAACCATCTTTAGTCTAGATCAACGTGCACATGTTTCATCATCGCGGCAAGCATTACATTGGCTGGCCATGGAGGATTGGATCAGATTCAAAGCAGCATGTTTAGTCTTTAAATGCATTAATGGCCCTGCTCCAGACTATTTAAAAGATCTGGTTCAAGTGTATCGACCATCAAGATCTTAACGTTCCAACAACCAATATCTTCTGGTTATTCCCCGCTCTGTCTATAATTCAAGGGAAGACAAAAGATTCACTGTTTATGGGCCAAAACTGTGCAATTCACTTCCATTGGAAATTAGGACCCTAAGTAATTCCCTCAATTCCGGAAAGCACTAAAGACTCTTCATTTAGATAGCCTATTCCTCCATTCCTACATGAACACTCCCTCTGCTGATTTCGGGCTGAATGTTTCTTCAATTTTGATTTCCATCTGCGCCTCTATACGGTCCTCCGTCATGTGCACGTTACAAATTTAAAAAATCAAAATCAAATCAAATCAGATGAATGTAGCTCCCGAGTTGGCCACACCCCCTTGGACGCCCCAGAGAGAAGTATGGGAATATCTTAGAAAGCCTCACCCTATAAGGATTTTAAAAGTGACTGACATGGTGCTACTAGGTAGGTTACCTCAAAATGTTATTTTACATATTTTAGCCCAGGTTTCTCCCGAAAGCTCCCTATCCAAGTCTCACTCCCACCTGCTCTTTATACTCTGGTTTATTTCCAGGCTTAATATCTATGATTGCTCTATTTAGCTTAGTTATTCTCTTCTTAGCTTGGGGCGTGTTAACATCCTCCTCCAATTTGTTCGATGTTCTGACCAGTTTCTCCTTCCATTTAGGGTCCACTATGGCTCCATTTAACCTAAAGTAATGAAAAACACTCAAATCCTTAACTCCCAGTTGTTCCTTGATTATGTCATAAGACTTGAAATCTTCCATGATCAGGACCTGTGCCACCCTCTCCAGACCAGCCTCTGAGCACTTTTGGACCTTGGGTATCCTTATTTTCCCCAGACTGACCTCACCTGGAAAGGACAGTAGAATATTTATGTGATGCATTATCTATTCATAACTCTGAAATAATGCATAACAGCAGATGGTCACGCACTGTCCTAGGCATCATTTCCCAGGTATCCCTACATGTTTTCAGGGGAGTTGCACAGTCTTTTAAGTGTATTCCCCCTTTAGGTTGATTCTCAGAGTTTTCATTATTAATTTGAAATGTAGGCTATACAATTTGCGTAAATCACTAGTAATGAGCGTCTCTAAATACTTTAACACGCACTTCTGCAAAATCATGCCACAAGCCTCTGCAGCTGCACTGGCCCCCTTCACATTACTACCTATTGGAATACAAATAATTCAATTTAATTAACTCAGAACCCCAACACTGCACCATATGCATGCAATTCACCCATTACTGTCCATAGGGAGATTTCTGGTCTCGACAAATATAGGATGTGGCATGGTAGAGTTAGGACTTGGACAAAGGGGTGGCATGTTTCAAGAAGTTTTATTTTTAATAAAGAAAAGGTCCTACCTCTCCCCATCTCTAAAAGGGTTCTGGGTGCTCTCCGTCAGGATGTGTGTCCAAATGAAAGTGTCCGTCCTCTGTCCAAAACTTACTCTAACCCTACCACTTGTTTACAAAAGGGTTCAACATCTAAATGAAAATAATACCAGGAGAATGGCTCCCTTCTCCTGGTGAACTGGCTCAGTCTTTATCTCTTTCTCATCAATCTTTTGCTCTAGTTTCTGATTCAACAAAGAGAGTACATTCAGGAGAATGGCTCCCTTCTCCTGACCCATCTCACAGAGCATTGATGGCTGCCCTGGGATATTCCTTGATAATAGTCCTCAAAAGTCTCTTCACTTCTTCCCAAGAGCCTCTGAAAGTGTCATGATCACCTCGAGGATCAAGGTTTCATTGTGCAGACATGCAGGGACTAGATAGTAAACAGCATGACTTGTCAGACATTCCTCTAATTCATCAGTGTTAGAATCGACAGTGGGTCCCCATAAAGCATAATGGTAGAAGGTTTCTCCCAAGATGGCCGCCTAGTGGGTTATGGACAGAATAGCTTGAAGGAGCTAGTAGCTTGGATTGGAGGACTATATAAGCCCTACCCGCACCTTAGCTAGTGCTTCGCGTGGTTCCGCTGACAGTGTGCAACGCTTAACGGCGCTCTGTTCACAGACCTGTCAAAACAAAAGAAAAAGCATGTTATAAACTTATCGAAGTACCAGGAAGTTTCCACAGACCAAAGATCCTACGTACCTGATTAGAATTTTCACAGCAGCAGTTTTTCCAAGTAAGAGGAGCTTTTCTTCGAACTCCATGTCACAGACGACTATGGGCCTCATTACGACCCAGGCGGTAAGTTACCGCCTGGGCCGTGACTTTACCACCATGGCGTAAACTATGTTTACGCCATGGTGGTTGGCGGACTTACCGCCCCATTCCGACCTTGGCGGGGCGGTAAGTCCCCAATCCCCATTTACCCTTCCCCATTCCCATTTTTGCCCCATAGGGCATAATGGGAGTGGGGAAGGCGTTAATTACGCCACCGTAAATTACGGTGGCGTAATTAACTCCATGGTCCCTTAGCGCCATGGATTTTAACACCTGCTAAAAGCAGGTGTTAAAAGCACCATGGCGCTAGGGGACCTCGTAATCAGGCGGTAAGGGTCGGCGCTGTTAACGCTGCCGTAAACCCCTTACCGCCTGGGTCGTAATGAGGCCCAATGTCTCTTCTTCGACCTCTGACATTCCGTTAACTTACAAGACAAGGTATTTTGGTCAAAAGAGACATTAATCATGGAACGCACGCAGATACAAATTACGCGCTTACTTATCGCATTCCTGAAGAACGCTGTTTCTGAGTTCTCCGAGACCCGGCCACACAGCAAAGTCCTATAGCAGGCCACGAAGCCCAACATCACTGCACGCCTTCCCTCACTACGCGCGCTACCTTACCTCAGGACTTTTAGACTTTGTGGTGTTCTTTCTAAACGCCTGTGAATCTTCACATGTGATTTTATTCTCTCTTCAAACTTGCAAATAAAGAGACAGAGAAAGATTAGACATTTACAAGAAACCCATCCCTCAGACACTGTTGTCCCCAGAGACTACCTCGCCAAAACAAGATTACAGCAAGCTCAGAATTTGCAAGATACTTACCACTTCAGAAGCGCCTCAGCTATCTTCATTCTGAAAAAAGTCTTGCCTTAATACCAACGCAATCCTGCATGATAGCAGGATAGAGAGCTCCCCAAAGCCAAATCACAGGTGAGAAGGGAGGTGGGCATCCCAAACAAATTATAAGAGCTCACAACAGGGTGAATGGGAGCCCCCTTACAGTTTTGAGTCCACATTAGAATCATTCCTATTTCTTTTATCTCTCGTTTATACAGGGGACCCCTTTTATCCAGCATCAGCAGCCCAAAGAGTTTTCAAGCCATTTACAGTCCTGCAGAAACAAGGTAAGCGTTACAGAATGCAAAGCCGTTTACTTCAAATTACTCTGCTCGAGTGTAATGGAGACCACAGATGTAGATAATCTGTCCCAGTTGTTGGGGGAATTACCTGCCGAAGTCCATTCAGCACAGTCTGAAACCAATTCCCTGAGAAGGGAGTTGGTAGTTAATAGGGATCACACAGATGAGTTAGGCCGGCAGCTACTCCAAGCACAGGCAGGTCAGGCCCCACTTCCCGGATGTATTACACCAGTTAAAATTCCTCAGCCAGTAGCCCCTGTTCAGGTGGTGGTTCCAGGAAACATTCTGCTGGCACCTCCTGAACAGTTTATGGGGGATGGTAAGCGTTTTGCAGTATTCATGAATCAGTGCCATTTGCTTTTCCTGTATAGACCAGGGTTTTTTCCATCAGACCAGTCGAAAGTGGCATTTGTACTGTTTTATTTGGGAGGACATGCTGCAGACTAGCCCATTCCTCTGGTAAACAGGGATGATCTTTTGCTACAAAATTTTCCGGGTTTTCAACAGGAACTAGAGAAACTCTTTGCCCGTCACACTCAGGGGCAAGCCTTGGATAATGAGGTATTATCCCTACAACAAGGCAGTCAAGATTTGCTGGCTTATGTGGCCACTTTCAATCGATTAGTAGCAGAAACTAACTGGCCCAAAGAAAAGAGAATTACACTTTTTTATTGAGGTCTGCAGGGGGAACTGAAGGATATTCTTGCCCAGGTTGTGAATCCTCCTGCTGAATGTGCTGAATACATTGATCTTACCATTCAGTTGGACCACTGCTTGCAAGATCGAGGAGTGGATCACTCTCGCTCGGATAACAGATCATATTATGTTCCTCCAAAAGAAAACGTGGCCCGTCATGCATCTGTAATCATGTAATGTAATTCGGGGGAATTTGGGGCCCCATCTCAAAGGAGGAAAAGGAAAAAAGAAGACAACAACACTTATGCCTCTATTGTGGTTCGGCAGGACATTTCCCTCGGGATTGTCCAGTGAAACCCCCCCCCCCGGAAACCTGTTGGTACCGTGGATAAGGCCGAAAAGGAAAATCAGGCGGTAAACTCCAACGCCCGGCAAGCATAGAGGTCGGCTTCTGGCTGTCGAGCCAGAAGAAGGAATCTCAGATCTCTCATTTCGTTTTACCCGTCATCCTGATTGGCAACCAGAAACCCTCCAAACTCCATGCTTTAGAAGCATACGTGGACAGTGGTGCAATAGGCAACTATATGGATCACAAACTCGCAAGCAAAATTGGTATTGCTTTGTACCCTAAGCCAGTGGTTGAAAACGTTATGGCTGTAGACAGAGGTTTGCACCTTGCTTTGGCAGGATGGACATCGAGAAAAAATTTCGTTTGACCTAATCAGTGCTCCGCAGTTCAAAGTTATCTTAGGAATACCATGGTTAAAAGAATACAACCCGCACATTGATTGGCGCGCCTAGACCTTGACTTTTGCAGAAGAGTGCAAGAACTCATGCTATAGAAAAGAGGAAGACTCGGGACACCAGGTACCGGCTATACGAGGAGGAGGCCCTACACTGGGATATTTGGGCATCGTACCCCCGGAATATCGAGATTTCCAGGACGTTTTTGAAAAGGAACAAGCCAACGTTTTGCCACTGCATCAAACATTCGATTGCCAGAGTGATCTGCTACATGGATCCCAAGCTTCCTGCACTCGGATCTATGCCCTGACTGAACAAGAAAACACGCATTTGAAGGCATACCTGGATAAGTATCTCGCTAATGTATTCATCTGACCTTCGAAATCGCCCTGCAGCCTCTCCCCTATTCTTCGTGCCGAGGAAGGAGGGGGACCTTTGCACCTGTATCGATTACCATGCGCTCAATCAGATCACAGTAAAAAACAGATACCCTCTTCCACTCATTCAGGTGTTGTTGGACCAAGTTAAGCATGTTAAAGTTTTCATCAAGTTAGACCTTCAAGGAGCTTACCATCTGGTGCGGGTTAAGAAAGGTGACGAGTGGAAGACCACTTTCCGCACCGGTTATGGATTGTACGAGTATCAAGTGATGCCCTTTGGCCTGTGCAATGCACCTGCAGCCTTCTAAAATTTCATGAACGACATGTTACGGGAGTTGTTAGATGTGTGTGCAGTGGTGTACATTGATGATATATTGATCTACTCAGCCTCAGTTCAGGAACACATTGCCCATGTTCGAGCTGTACTTACTAAGTTGCGGCAACATCATCTGTACTTTAAACTTGAAAAGTGCTCTTTTCATGTGACCAATGTGGAATTCCTGGGATTTGTTTTATCACCACGGGGCATTCAAATGGATAACCGGAAGGTGGAAGCAGTCCTAACCTGGCCATCTCCCACATCAGTAAAAGGAGTTCAAAGTTTCCTGGGATTTGCCATTTTTTATCTGTGTTTTGTACCTGGTTCCTCTCAAATGGTCCATCCAATTACATCGTTACTTCGGGAAATACAAACAATTCGAGTAGACAGTTGAGGCAGGAGAAGCGTTCCAGGCGTAAAAAAATAAGTTCACTACAGCCCCAGTGTTACGGCATCCTCAACAAGACCTGTCGTTTGTGGTGGAGACCGATGCTTCAAGTGCTGCTATGGGAGCGGTACTGTCCCAAAAGGATTCCAACACTGGACAGTTGCACCCAGTAGCTTTATGGCCTAAGAAGTTTTTTGCAGCTGAATTAAATTAGGATATCACAGTCAAGGAATTACTGCCTATTAAGAATGCATTCAAAGAATGGAGACATCACTTGTTAGGAGATCGGCATACTATCACTGTCCTTACATATCATCGAAATCTACAGTATCTGCGATCAGCCAAGGCCCAGTCATTGCAGCAGCTCCGTTGGGCTCTGTTTTTTGCGGAATATGACTTTGTCATCGCGTACCGCCCCGGGGTGCGCAACGGCAAGGCGGATGCTTTATCCCGTGTAGGGGAAGGTGAAAATGTTTTTGTTGCTCCCAGTCCAGTTAATATCATTCCTGAAGAAAAAATATTGGGAGCAGTGAGTGAACCGGACTGCTCCTTTGAAGACTTGGAGACAAAGATCCGGCTCTGTATGACCACCACGGAGTTGGAGGTCTGGGGGTCCAAAGGGCCTCGATGTTCAATCCAGGAGAATTTACTGTATTTCCAAGGGCGTCTCTATCTGCTGACGCGGGCCCTGCTAGAACAGGTTTTAGCAGACTATCATGGTGCGCTGCTGGAAGGTCATCCGGGCATTGTCAAGACTGCAGCCAAGATTAAGAGGTTGTTCTTGTGGCCTACGTGTTGTAAGGATATCATTGCTTTATTTCAAACGTGTGGAATATGTGCTCAGAATAAAGGTTCTAAGCAAAAACCTGCAGGACTTCTTCAACCTTTAGCTGTTCCACCCGTCCCATGGCACACCATCTCAATGGATGCCATTACAGAGTTGCCACCTTGTTCTGGTTACAACACGATTCTGATGGTAGTGGATCTGTTTTCCAAAATGGCCCACTTTGTAGCCCTTGTATGGGAGGATAGGTCCATGGGACCCCCTCACCGACATGCCCCACCTGCGTGAGGCTCGTGGCTCGTCAGAGGCCCACCGTGTACCTGTGCTCAGGCGACAGAGTGGCTGCTGACCGACACACAGGGCCAATCGGATTGCACTGTAACACCCCATGGACACCATTTTAAAAAATTCAAGACCCCATTTTAGATAGAAACAACTGAAACCCCACTGAAACAGTCTGCATGCAAAAACTGCAGCTTGGCCCCCGCCTACTGCACACAGGGAGCCATGCACTCCCCCGGCACCTCCACCCCATGGCAGATCCGCTGGAGGCTCATTCTCACGAGCAACCAGACACGAGCAAAGATCAGAGCAAACACTGTATCATTTACCTTCCGCAGTACATCACTGTCCCCGAAGTGACCTGACTCGCGGTTCAAGTCTGGAAAATAACAAAAACCATCCCAATTGAACAGGCCTCGACCCAGCATCTAACCCCTAACATTTAAATTATATGGTGTCAATACCCTCTGTGTATGAACCCCTGCCCATGTTCCCCAAATTAAGTGTTAACCGCATACCAGAGCTTAACGATTCATAGAGTGTGTGTAAATTATAACACAGGTGTTGGGAAAGGGATAAAAGTTTATTGTACTGGCAAAGCAAGAATGACCCCAGCCCGTTGCAAGATACCATGTGCCTTGAAGACGCAATGAAAGAGCTTGACACAGCTCACCTAGTGCTAACTAACGATTGCTGCTAATGTACAAAGGAAGGAGGAAAAGCATTACTGAGAGTACTTGTGTGTCATACAGTGGGACACGTTTAAATGTTATGACAAGAATGTAAATGTAAAATCACAAAAGAACGTATTGCTTCTATGCTCCTGAAGTACACAATCAAACCTAATGCTACCTCATGTGTTATCTATCCATCTGTTGTCTTATGTAATTGCTAAAATGTATTCCACTAATGTCATGTGATATATGTAACACTGCCAGACTCTCATAGTCACACATGAAGTAGTACATGAATGTATAAACACTAAAAATGTGTAATCATCCTAATATTACTAACTTTACTAACCGTCCCCTCGTATGGTATAGTGTGCAGCCCAGGCACAGGGAACTGCGTATAACACAAGGCCATCTCCCCATCCTCCCGCCAAGGCTTGCCGGTGCGCAGACAGCGCGGCCTCACCTGCCCCCATTCAGTTGGACCCACTTCAAGTAATCTCCTCCCCCATATCCAAGGCCGCCATGGTTGGCCAGATTAATTATTTACAACCTGGTCCTAAACACCACCGCCTCAAGGGGCCAAAGGTGCACCTTCAATGATCCAATAGTACTCCAGTTCACCCCAAGTTAATGGGCCTTGGAGAATAGATATTCAACCCTGGACTAACATATTATAAAGTAATTCCTCACCACATCTAACAGGACAGACCGACAAGGCAGCTCACCTTGTGCCCTCGGACCAGAAACATAGGTTTGTGACACCCGGTCAACAGGGCAAAAGTAACAGTACACTGATGTATTGGTGAAGCTTCACATTGCATGTGTTTTTCCGGTCTCCTATTACTTCTTAGAGTAACATATTGTAGGATTTACAGGACAACTGGAATCGTCTAAAGAATGAGTGTTTGTGTGTGTGTGGCCACAAGGGCAGAATGTTAGTGCAGCCATCAATCAACGACACTGACCGTGCCTGGCCTGGCAGCTCCACCCCGATGAGCCCAGCTGACCCATCCACCCCAGGTTGGCACCACGCGGATGTCCACCAATCCTGGAGCGGCTCATCACTGCCTCACCTATAGTTAGTCGATGCCACCCAATCCCTGAGACTATGTGCCCCCTATAGCGTGTAGGACTTGTGACGTGGTTTTGTAATAAATAAGACTGTCTTTGCTATTGTCAGACAGAGCGCTCTCGGAGCTTGCAGAGTCCTTTGCATGCCCTTTTTGATTAGATAAAAACCCTTTACATTCACCCGCACTTGATCTCATTCCTTCCTGGGGTGTGTCCTTTATTGCCTCTCATTGCGGGGAGGGTACTGCCTTTGGGGACGCTTGCTTTCAGTGGTGACCCCGAAGGCGTGATTCATTTTTTTTTCATTGTTCCCTCTGGCACGAGAAATTCCGGGCGGCAGTGGAGACGCACGGTGCGCCCGCTCAAGAGAGCTGCCCGCCTACGGCAACTGGTACGCTTAGACGTGCGCACGTAGTAGGCCAAAGGGTACGGGTCCCGCTCCAAAAAAAACCTTTTAGTACCGCTCGCCGGCGCCAGGGGGCTGCCATTGAGTGTGAGGCAGCGCTGCCTGGACGGACCCAGTCCGGACAATCTCGAATCAAGACGGGCACGTGAGTATGAAGTGCGAGTGATTATAAAAGGTGAAGGGGAAGGGAGCCAGATTATACGAGGTCATTTAAGGGGTACTTTCAACTATTAAGGCTATTTATATTTACTTTTACTTTCTCTACAGATCTTGTTTTGAGAAAAAACTTTGTGCTTTCCAGGCCTTTTTGGTGTTGTATACTTGTATATAGTTGTATTACATCCAATGTGACAAAGTGGTAATTGGTTTCCCATGGTATTAGGTTTAGCTGCTGTATGATATGTTTTGAATCTTTGACAAATGAAGCTAAGTTTGCTGCCAACAGTTGTAGATGAGAATCAATGTATTGTGAAGTTTTTTCTGTTATTGAGCCAATGTCATTTATGATAGGTCGAAGTGGTGGAAAATCTTTATTGGTTTTGTGAACTTTAGGCAAAAAATATATTGTTGCCATGATAGAATTTTTGCAAATCAAACTTTGATATTCCTTATCACTTAATAGGTCTTGTTCATGCCAGGTTTTAATCTTTTCATCCCAGAGAATTTGGTTGTTTCTTTTCACCTTCCTCCCGCCAGTTATAACACAGAACATTATCCAAAAATTGGGATAAAAAGGCAAACCCTGAAAAAATAAAATAACCATCAAGTTTATTTGTTCATCTATTTTGAGCCTGTCAAAATTAGCTGGATATATGCTAAAATCATAAGAATGGTGAGTCATTACATAAAAAAAATGCATTTTTGGGTATATAAAAATTAACAGCAAAATTTAATGTGTATAATTTAGCATTATTCTAAATGAAATTTTGTTTTTTTCTTTCTTTTAGCAAATACACCTCCTCTCCTGATGAACCATTGTTAGCAACAATGGGGAAACACGTGTTGAGAGAGATATAGTTAAGCACAGATAATCAGATTAACAAAAATAATTTTTCTTGAAGAAGCTACTAAACTATAGGTGTGGAGCTAACACCTTATATCAAGTTGTATCAAGGACTGAAATTATGTGAAACAAACACAAAATTGGAACAATTTTTGTTTGAATGTTCTTTAATCTATTGTACAAAATAAAAACAAAATTGAATTGACTCACCTTGAACATATTCTTTGAATAAGGTTGGCGCATTTGAGTAACTTTTCCAAACTTCTTTTTTTTACTTAAATTGCATCTGTATATCAGCAACACAGTTTTGGGATAAACTCATGCTGACAACCTAGTACAATCACTTCGAAGTGCACATTTAGTTTACCTTGTTTTACAGCCAAAATTAGCAGTCGCCAAGGGAACATTTCTTTACTCAAGGCTGGAAAGGTTTTCTAATCCATGCCATTGGCGGTAGGTGATGTTAAAATCTTGCTGGTATCAGCAGTGGGTGACCAGGCAGATAGAGTATGGGCAAAAGCAGGCTTCCCGGGAATAACATTGGATTGTGATCGCCATGATGGAGCATCTTTTAATACAGTGCGCACAAGGGTATGGGATGCACTAAGGGAAACATTTCCAGACACACCAGACTTACAGTCAGTAATGCAGTGCACAATGAATGATGGGGAGGATGCTATGGATTTCATTTTTTGGGTGCAGGAGATGTGGAGAGCCGAGACAGGCACGCCCTGGGACCAGTCAACGTCCCTATTTTACTTTATAATAAAGAGAGGACTCCCAAAAGAAGTACAAAAAGCACTCGACAAAATAGCAGGGATTGAGGCAAAAGAGTGGCCAGAAATACAAAGCATAATAGTGCACCATTGCAAAAGAATAAAGGAAAGGGAAAAAGGAATAGTTCAAAAAAGGTTGGCAGATGAGGCGAAGTTAGTACAAACGAAACAGGTGAAGGTCGCCGCAGCAGTAGCAGCACTACCCCAAGACAGGGAGGGGGAAGAGGAGGAGGGACTGGTAGCGATACAGGGGAGGATGGCAGCAAATTGGGCAGGCAACGGGCAGCCACAGTGGAATGGACAGGAGCAGTACGGAGGCCTTCAGTGGCAAGTGTGGACCCCCGCGGAGGACGAGGTGGGTATAGGGGCCGCGTAGGGGGTGGTCAAGGGTATGGAGGAAATGGCGGGTATGGAGTGCAAGGCCCAAGGTGGGGGACAAGGACACTGTTGGAATTGTGGTAGGTGGGGACATTTCTCAGACAATGCAGGAGCAGACCAAATAATGTATACCAAGATGATCAACCATATGGTCATTGCCATCCGGGAAGCCCACATGGACTAGCTATGGGAGGAGCACAAGGGCAACCCGAGCAGGGGTATGTAGAGCAACGCAGAGAACCTCCTCATAATGTACAACAGCATCCACAAAGCCGCGATCATATGCAATACACACAGGGTAACCCTTTCGCCACAACAGCTAATGGCGCGCCTGCACTGTACGGAGGAGTGGCAGTGGTATCGGGCAATGTCTTCAGCCAAGGGGGGAACACGAGACATTCAGCATAGGACAGCCCAGAGGGAACACTTGCGTGTCCTGTACTATCTACGACCTACAATGCAGCAGAGGAACCATTGATAGGGGCGCAGATAGGGAATAAACAGTTCATTTTTATGGTGGACTCGGGAGCCGAAAAATCATGTTTACGTAAAGGCCAGTTTCCGCTATCTAATCGTAAATTGGAGACGCAGGGATTCTCTGGGGCTGTTGTCGAAGTTCCTTACACAGAAGATTTAGATGTCACGGTGGGGGGTAAGACAGTAAGGGCACTGTTACTGTACTATGAACAGTACCTGATTAATTTACTGGGAAGGGATCTCCTCAGTAAACTTAATATGACTATCTCCTTTACAGAGAGAGGGATAGTTTGTTCAACTCCAGGGATCTGCCCCATGCGAGTAATGCTGGTAGTGCATGCACGAGCCACAGCGCCGGAGGTGCGCGGCATACCGGTAGATCCTGATGTGTTCATTCAAGGGTTAAAAACATTGGCACCGGTAGTCCCTGAGTTGAAAAAGCTAGAATGGCAGGTACCCGCTGAGTTCATCTTCCGACCAATAGCCCGCCCAGAGATTGTGCACGGGACAGTGATGTCCTTAGATTTGCATGCAGTTCAAATCTCAGCTAAAAGAATAGCCGTCATTGCAATGGATATACACAGCTGCGAGTGGCGCACAGTGTTGTGCATCAATACCGACATTGCACTGGGAGACCTATCAGATGAGGACCTTTTCTCAGATTAAGAAAGTGACAGTGAGATAACAATGGAGATAGCAATACCCGGTGACATCATGATACAAGAAAGACAGGTGCCAGTACAACTGATGGCAGTGGTGGGAGCACCGCCTTCCTTCATTGATGATGATATGAAATTAGTGCCCAGTAATTTGTAGACCAGAGGCCCCCATGATGTGGGATTATTGCATGGAGTAACACCAGTTAAAATAAAACTCAAACCTGGAGCTATTTTGCCAAGGGTAAAACAGTACCCCCTGTCACGAGAAGCAGAAGAAGGGATAAAAGACACAATCAGCGCATTACTGGCCCCAGGAATAATAGTGCCCTCCAAATTTGCCATGTAATACTTGCATTTACCCAATCAAAAAAGCAAAAGGTGGGGCGTGGAGGATGATCCAAGACCTACGCCCTGTAGGTGCCTTTCCCCGGCTTACTACGTGTGAGAGAAAAAATAAAATAGTAGACACAACCCCTTGTCGGGGAAAGAGGCACTGAGACCCGGCTGCAAGAGTTCAAAGGATGGTTTATTTCTCCAGCTAGGAAATAACCCAAAAAACTCTCCCTCCTTACATCAGTGCCAACATTTATATTAGTTAAAGTAACTCTAACAAAAAATACTAAATGGACCCGATTGGCCAGACGGTGTGGTGCTGTAGGTGTGGGTAGCATCTCTTCCTCCTGGTTGGCTGAGTAGCTGACGGACGTCAAAAGTCTTGTGCTCCATGCAGGTCAGGGTCCGGTCACTGTGGTCACTACCTAAGATAATATGTTACATACTAAATAACAAATTATTTAAAACATTTTATGCTACTTGTCACATTTCTACATAAGTTACACACAATGATTATTGTCAGTACAATTGGGTCATTCGTGGCTTTAATTAAAGGCCTTGACCTTCATTGTGCATGTAAAAGAATCAGGCTATGTTTCGCATCTCTTCTAGGTTTCAAAATCATTAGTACAAGTAAAAACATATATAGTAGTAAAAATGCTTAAGGTTAGTAGTGGGTGTGTTGGGTGGGTTTCGCAACACAGGCGAGGGTCTGGCACTTGAAAGAAATATCTTACAGGGGGTGCAGGGTCAGGATGGCAATAAATTGTTCTAATGGGGGTGGGTGGCTTGCACGTTTATGAGGACGAATCGAGCAGAAAGTGCTTATCTCATCCTGGTTCACATGCCGGTTCTCAAACGAACAGTGATCTCTGAGGAAGAAAACTGTAGCATATTGATTGTTGCAACTTTCTCCAGCTTCAGCGTGAGAATGGAAGCGCAGAGCTTTTCTTCGCAGGGGGAGTGCAAGGGTGGGGGCCAGCCAGCTGCCTGCGCGCCTTGTGTGTGTGTTTCTGTCCTTGGCTGCTGCGGTGGAAAGGGGAGCTGAGCATTGCTGTACTATCGCAGTGAGGCCTGTTTACTCAAGATGGAGTCGAAAGGGGGCACAAAAGATGGATGCCCCGTGTCCTGCTCAGTAGTCCCATCTATGTAGCAGTCAACCGTGGTTAACTTTACATAAGGGCAAGGGGCAATACCACTACCGGAGGCACGCGGTCCAAGCCTTGTACTGAGGAGCGTACGATGCGAGGGGCCCTGAAGACCCCTCACTCCCATACAGCCCCCTTAATGACGTCATCCAAAAGGAGTTTCCTTTGGCCCCTAACCGGGCATCTATACTGTGCAGCATCCCAAAGAATGCATCACACTTCACAGTAGTGGATTTGAAAAATGCCTTCTTCTCCATCCTATTGGCAGAAGAGTGCAGGTATCTAACAGCATTTACACTGGGAGGAAAGAGATACGAACATTGCAGGTTACCCCAGGGATACTGTGAGAGCCCCAGCATATTCAACCGCATCCTCCATGAAGATTTAGGCAACATGACAGCAGAGAGCATGATTATTCAATACGTAGATGATTTACTCAGCTGCGCAAAAAATGAGGAGGAATGCAGGAAAGACTCTATCACTCTCTTGACATTGCTGGCCCACAAGGGCTACAAGGTTGACAGAGGGAAGCTCCAGTACTGCCAACGAGAAGTGTTGTATTTGGGACAGCTAATCTCACAAGATGGCAAGAAAATAATACCAGACAGGGTAGCTGCCATTACAGCAGTAAGACGGCCAAACACAGTGAAGGAAATGCAAAAGTTTCTCGGCATGTGTAACTATTGCCGAGCATGGATATTAGATTATGCAGCATACATGAAACCATTACTGCAGACACTCAAGGAGGCTCAACAAGAGAACACAGAAATACAATGGTCTCCAGAACTGGGTGACGCATTTACCTCACTCAAAGAACTTATCTCGAGCGCGCCAGTGCCCGCGAACCCAGATTACGAACGCAAATTTTACCTGTTCTCCCACTGTAAATTGATCCTCATGACAGCAGTGCTGACACAAAAAACATCCCTGGGGCAAAAGCCTCTTGCCTACTACAGTGGCACATTAGACACAGTAATGCAATGACATTTCGCTTGCGAGCAATCTCTCGCAGCCGCAGTGTTCGCCATTGAGAAAAGTGCAACAATAGTGATGGGCTGCTCTGTGACACTATTTGTAGAACACTCCCTTTTCGCTATATTGGAAAGATCAAAAAGCACACTGACAACACAAAGAGCAACTGCCTATGAAATAATACTGTCCAGTGCAAACATCCACATAGTTCGATGTAAAACAGTGAATCCAGGAAGGTTCATTACAGAACCATGCACATTAGAGGACATGCAGGCACACGACCGTACTACTTACAAGGGGGAGGAAGGGGAAGGCCCAGTGGTAAGTAAAAACACCCTAAACGAAGGAGAAGTTTTCTTCATAGATGAGTCAGCATCAATAAACCCAGATACAGGAGAAAAACATGTTGGGGTAGCTGTTGTCAGGATGGAGGAAGGTGAGTACAAAGTGATAGTAAAGCATTGCCTGCCATCGCATTACTCAGCCCAAGCAGCAGAACTTATAGCACTCATTAAAGCACTACGTCCAGCGAAAGGGTGTGCAGTCACCATTTACACAGACTCAGCTTATATGACCACTACAGTACACGGCGGGTTGGCAAGGTGGGGTCGGAGAGGGTTCCACAGAGCAGATGGGTCACCAGTACAACATGCAGAGCTCCTGAAAGAACTTATTGAAGCATTGAAAGAGCCCACCATGGTAGCCATAGTGAAGTGCCAGGCCCATACGGCCAACACAGATGTTATCTATTTGGGGAATGCAGCAGCAGACGCTGCGGCCAAGGAAGCCTCCTATTTAGTGAAAGAACAAACAGGTGAGTACCTAATGCACCAACATGTAGAGGAAGATCTCCCAGATGGCTACAACACCATGCCCGTGTCACAAATACTAGAGCTACAAGAAGGGGCAAGTGAGGAAGAAAAAGGGCTGTGGGAAAAGAGGGGATGTAGCCAATCGGCAACAGATCTATTGTGGCGTCAGAATAACACAGGGAAGGTGGTTATGCCACTCAAACTCTTACAGATAGCATTCCAGCAACTACACTTCCCAGCCCACAATGCTAAACAGCATATTAAAGCAGAGATACAGGAGGACTGGTTTGTGCCAGGCCTCCAGGAACATATATCAAAGCTGGCAATGGAATGCACAACATGTCAAATATACAATTCAGGAATGACTCTAAGGACACTGCGAGGAACAATACCCAAACCCGTAGGGCCCTTCAGAGAACTGCACATTGATTATGAACATATGGGAGAAAGGTGTAATGGTGCACGGTACATGATAGTGGTAGTTTGTCCATTCTCCAGGTGGGTTGAAGCAGGGCCGTGTGCACGACCAGATGCCAAATGCGCTGCAAAGTTCTTAGTGAGGGAAGTATTCCCACGCTGGGAAATTTGCAACGTGATTCGCTCGGATAATGGCACACATTTTGTTAATGAACTTTTCAAAGAAGTAACAGCTCTGTTAGGAATTAAGCATAAACTGTGCTCGATTTATCATCCGCAAAGCAATGGCGTGGTTGAGAAGATCAACGGCCTTCTGAAGGGAAGGCTGTCAAAACTGTGTTTCTCCCTTAAAAAGAACTGTGTGCATTGTCTGCCTCTGGCCTTGTTCAAGCTGAGAAATCAGCCTAGCAAGGACCACCATTTGTCACCGCACGAGATTGTGAGGGGAAGACGCATGCACACAGCACACTCCCCACTCCGCAGACATTCAGATGCGCACAAAATCGCCACGATATTAGGAGAAGAATTTAATGACCATCTGACAAAACTCACCAGAGCAGCCCGCATGATATCAAGACAGCTTGCACCACCATTTACACGAGAAGAAGGGAATGAGGCAGTAACATTTGTCGAGGAAAACCCACAAAGGCAGTTAATGCCAGGGGAGATGATCTATGTAAGTTTCATATGTAGGTGGAATGCCCCAAGATATCATGGCCCTTATGAGGTAATATTTTGCACACCGACTGCGGTGAAGGTGAAGGGCTTGAGATATTGGATACATTTGACAGACGTACGCAAAGCATATGACAGTGTCAGAGAGGAACGAGAGAAGAAGTACAGAAAACAGCAGAGGTCTCACAGTAAAAAGAAAAGCAAGAACATCAATACTAAACATGGGTACAGAGTAAAAGAGTGATAGCAAGAAATTGTACATTGGTGAAAATGTTCTGTGCCAAACGGAAAATAAAGAATAAAATGTAAATAAGGCTGAATTGCAATTATAAAACATCTCTCTCTCTCTCTCTCTCTCACGCCCCTCCCCTCCTTTTATCCTTTTAGCTCTCTTTTATTGTATAGTAAAATGATGATTTCAACTGTTTAAGTATGCTTAATGCACTTTTATGTTTTAAACATATAGGAGTAACCATGGCAAAGAACGGGCAGCCCGCAACGAATAACATTAGGGCAGTTAGAAATGTAAATAATGCATTCAACTTACGTAGATATTCGTATGAATGTGGCCTGTTTCTGTGCGCTGTTTTATTCTTTGCAATGATCTTTGGTCTTATTACTTATTGGTTTATTTCATTCATCTCTATCGAGATGAGGGGAGAAAGAATGGAACTAACATGGGGAATGGAACAAGGATGATTAAGGAAGGGGGCTACTTAATATGGAACGGCTTCCAGCTTGTATGGGCTATGGTACAGTCCCTACCAATACACAGCCCTCAAATGATATCAACAGCAGCCCGAGTATAAGTCCAGCTCCACCCTCAAATGTCTCAGAATATAATGTTTATAGTCTATACGATCGCAACCCTTCTGTCATATCATGGTTATACGACACTACTGCCACAATACCCTCACCAGAAGTTACCCCAACTGCAGAAACTAGACCACCTGCAGGCAGAAAGGAAGAGAATGAAGAAATGGCAGAGAGGTTTCTGGATTTATATGATGAATGTGAAAAGGGGGGCGCGGGGAAAGGGGGGCCAATGACACATATAGCCCGAGAAGCAAAGAGCTACCTGCAAAGCAGTAGGAAGAAGAGGGAGGTGGGGAGGAGGAAATGTGACGAATATCCTGGCCTGTGTCTAGACACAATAGAAGACCCCAGACATCCACATCAGTCAAATAAATGGTATGCAGACTGCAAAACAGACAACCAAAGAGAGTTGTTATGTCTGTTCCCTGATTCCCCATGCCTCGGGTACACCTAAAGTTCTGTTGCCTAAAGAATTGCCTCTTGCAGATGCCCAATGTCTCCTTCATCTCACTGTGCAGAATTAAGAACACCTTTCAGGCACACGAAGTATCTTTTGAAATGCTGCAAAATGAGAAAACCTGTTATTCAAGAGCCAAAGGAGAGATATGTTTGAAAGAACCTTTTTTCGTGATTTAAGGGACATTGTTTTTGGACAATAAATAGAAAGATGAAGTAATATCATGCAAGACTGAAGTACTGTGAGGACTGACGGCAGAAAAACTACAGTGGATCGAGAGAACCTGCAAACCAGTTTGGAAGGAGCACATCACGAAACTGACATGGGTGACCGCCATAGAAAAGCCGTTTAAACTGCAGAAAGAAATATCATATGATCTGTGTTTCCATGGCGAAGGGAAAAATTCAATGGGTGTAAACAAGAATTGCAATCGGACACTCACGATCCCAGACATGAAGAAAGGAACAGCAGCACTTATGGACACTTACTGGGTCTGCGGCAAACAGGCGTACTTGCACCTCCCACAATCCTGGAGGGGCACATGCTCCTTGGCAACGTTGCATTCAGCCTTGATGGTGATTCCGGAGAGCCATATTAATGGGGGAAAAGGAGTGCCAGATGCCCATCGTGAACAAACCACCCAGCCAACAGAAAAACCACCATTGTATGCCCTGTCCCCAGGAAATGTGCAATATGTGTTATCGAGGCAACGAAGATCATCCAACTACATATCCAAAGCCTCTTCAGAACTATTGGCACATATTCCAAACAAGTACCGGCTGTTCAATTCTGCAGAAGGAACAAGTTACTTACCTGTAACTGTTGTTCTCCAGCATGGGTCTGGCATGGATTCACATGCTCATGAATATTCCCCGTCGTCAGGCTGGGAATCCTCGGTAAAGAAAAAGCCAGTATCAGTTTCGTTTCTGATCTGTCTTTCGTAGTAATAACCAATCACTGGTCTCTGCGTCATACTGACCACAGCCAATGACTGCCCTCTACCTAAGCACCGCCTCTGGCAGCCATCTTCAGATTTGGAAGCACGTGAAGTGGCAGTATGACCAAGTGAAGAGCCGCAGAGGGGTAGGCGGGAGGGTTCGCATGTGAATCCATGCCAGACCCATGCTGGAGAACAACAGTTACAGGTAAGTAACTTGTTCCTTCTCCAGCATGGGGTCTGGCATGGATTCACATGCTCATGAATAAAGAATACATAGCAGTACACACATGCACAACCACGGGAGGTGGCAACGGCTCAACATTAAGCAGTACATCAAACTCAACATTAAGCATCTTACCTCCTCACCAGGCTCACCTCAGGCGAACAGGTTGCGCAGCACTGCTTGGCCGACCCTGGACTCCTCCCTGGAATCCCGATCGACGCAGTAGAATTTCGTGAAGGTGTGCGTCGACCTCCACGTAGCAGCCCTGCATATGTCCAGCAGGGGCACACCAGAAAGGAACGCCGTGGTAGCTGCGATCGCTCTGGTGGAATGGGCTCTCGGACGGCCAGGCAGCGGTCGGTTTGCCAACCGATGACAGTACATGATACAGCCGGAGAGCCATCTGGAAATGGAAGCCTTCGAGAGAGCCTTCCCCTGATTGACAGGTCCAAAGTTCACAAAGAGTTGTGACGTCTTCCGAAAACACTTCGTGCGGTCCACGTAGAACTTCAGCGCTCTAGCCACATCCAGCGAGTGCAAAGCCCTCTCAGCCGGCGACGAAGGCGACGGGAAGAACACAGGCAACACCAAGGGTTCGTTGAGATGGAAGTCCGATGGTACCTTGGGCATGAAGGAGGGGTGCGTCCTGAGCACTACCCTCGTGTCGTGAAAAGTCAAGTACGGGACCTTGCATGAAAGGGCCTGGATCTCTCCCACCCGTCGTGCGGAGGTGATGGCCACAAGAAACGCTGTTTTCCACGACAGAAACTTCAACGGGGCCGAGTGCAGAGGCTCGAACGGAGGTCCCATGAGCTTGGTCAGCACCACGTTGAGCTCCCACGCCGGGGCCGGAGCCTTCACCGGCGGGAACGATCTGAACAGTCCCTTCATGAACTCTTTCACCAGACGATGAGACCACAAGGACGTCCGGCCCGTGGTTCTGGTGTATCGGGAGATCGCAGCAAGATGAATCTTGATGGACGCGTGTGCCAGTCCAGCTTTGGCCAGCGTCAGCAGGTACGGCAGTACCTGGGGAGCCGTAATCCGTAGAGGGTTAATCTTCTGTGCGTGGCACCAGACAGAGAACCTCTTCCATTTGTGTCCGTAGCATTTAAGAGTCGAGGACGCCCTGGCCTTTGCAAGAACCTCTCTGCAGTCGGCCGGTATGTCGTATCCTCCAAACTCTAGCGCTGCAGGAGCCAGGCCTGCAAGTTCAGCGATTTCGGGTCGTGGTGGAGGATGGCGCCTCCTTCCCTGGAGAGTAGATCCGCGTCCACCGGCAGCTTGATTGGCGGGGACGCTGACAAGTCCAGAAGGTCCGGGAACCATATCTGCCTCGGCCACGCAGGTGCGACGAGGATCATCCTGCACCGTGACCTCTTGAGCTGGTTGACGAGCCGGATTAGCAGTGGCAAAGGAGGGAACGCGTAGAGGAACAGGCCCTCCCAGGGGAACGAGAAGGCATCGCCCATGCTCCTCGCCTGGGGAAACCTGCTGGTGAACCTCCGGCACTTGGAGTTCGTCGCCGTCGTGAACAGGTCGATCTGGGGTGTGCCCCACCGTCGGAAGAGGCGATCCACTAGATCCTGCCGTAGTTCCCACTCGTGGCACGAGCGCAGCTCCCTGCTGAGTGAGTCGGCGATGGTGTTTTTTATCCCTGCCAGATGAAACGGCACCAGAAACATCCTTTGGGCGACGGCCCAATGCCACAGGTCCTGCGCCTCCTTGGACAGCGCTGGGGACCTGGTTCCGCCCTGTTTCCTGATGTAAAACATGGTGGTGGTGTTGTCGGTGAAGATCCTCACCACCTTGCCCTTGAGGGACGGGAGGAAGGACCTGAGGGCCCAGAACACTGCACGGAGCTCCAGGACGTTGATATGGAGGGACTTCTCCGTCGGGAGCCAAAGGCCTCTCGCGTGCAGATTTTCGGTGTGCGCTCCCCACCCTTCCAGGGAGGCATCGGTGGTCACCGTCTCCTGGTGGTCTGGGGTCTGGAAGTCCATGCCCGCCGTCAGATGCGTGCGGTTGCCCCACCACCGGACCGCTCGGCGGAAACTCTCGTCGAGTGTGATCCTCTCCTCGAAGCTGCCCGTCGTTTGGATCCAGCGCGCGTCCAGGAACTCCTGCAACGGGCGCATCCGGAGCCTGCACATGGGAATGAGGTAGATGCAGGAAGACATCATTCCGAGGAGGGACTTGATGGACCTCACCTTGGTCGCGTCGGAAACCAACATCCGCTGTACCTTGCCCAGGATGGACCTGGTCCTTTCCTCCGACGGGGAGGCCAGAAGAGACACTGTGTCGAGCTTCGCTCCCAGAAACAGTGCGTTTTGCGCGGGTACCAGGTGAGACTTGGCGTAGTTCACGGAGAATCCCAGGTCCGTGAGAAGTCGGACGGTCCTTGCCGTGTGATCCACGGCGAGCTCCCTCGTCTTGGCTCAGATGAGCCAGTCGTCCAGGTAGGGGTAGACGTGGATCCCCTCGCGGCGCAGCTGCGCCGCCACCGGTGCAAGGCACTTGGTGAATACCCTGGGTGCCGACCGTAGTCCGAAGGGGAGGGCTTTGAACTGGTAGTGACGCCCTTGGACCACAAACCTGAGGAATTTTCGGTGCCCCTTTAGGATGGGAATATGGAAGTAGGCATCCTCCAAATCCAACGACGACAGGAAGTCTCCTTCCTCCAGCTGACCCAGGACGTGCTGGAGGGTGACCATCCGGAACTTTTGCGCCTTGATGAACTTGTTCAGACGTCGCAGGTCCAGGATGGGGCGCCATCCCCCCGTCTTCTTCTTCACGAGGAAGTATCTCGAGTAAACTCCGGAGCCCCGAAGCCTCTTTGGGACGTGAAGTTCTTTCCTGGCCACGGGGGGGACGCGCGGACACTTTCTTTGAAACTCGAGCGCGTGGCCCCGGGCCAAGGCATCCAGTACCCAACGGTCGGTGGAGATGGACTCCCACACGCTGACGAAGCTCGCCAGCCGGCCTCCCACCGGGGTGCTTCGGTGGGGGCCCGACCCCACGGTCGGTTCAATCCTGCTTCGACGAGGCTTTGCCGCCTTGACCTCCTTGGCGACGACGGCGGGGTCCGCCAGACTTGCCTCGTCCTCTGTAAGCCTCCTGAGCCGACAAGCGGGCCGCTTGACGGTAGGTGGAGAAACCGCCGCCGGAACTTTTGGAGGCGCCCTTGCCTCCGCTGCTCCGAAAGGGCGTCCGTCGTTGTTGCAGAACTCCAAGGGCCCGGGCCGTCTCGGTGTCCGCTTTAATGGCCTGAAGGGAATCGTCCACTGTTTTCCCAAACAGGTTGTTCCCATCGAAGGGCATGTCCAGGACTCTGGTCTGAACGTCTTGACGGAAGTCCGTAGCCTTGAGCCATCCACGCCGCCTAAGGCAAACGCCGTTGCCCAACTGGCGGAACCCAGTGTCGGCGATGTCCGTCGCAACGGTAATGGCGTGGTCCGAAGCCACCTCACCTTCCTGCAGGATCTCCAGGGCCTCTGCCCTCTTGTCGTCCGGCAAGAAGTCCAGTAGGGGAGCCAGTTTGTACCAGAGCTCCCTGTCGTAGCGGGCCACGATAGCCAAGGCGTTGGCCGCTTTAATCGTCGTCGCCGCAGACGAGATGACTCTGCGTCCCATAGCGTCCAATTTCTTTCCCTCGCCGTCCGGTGGGGAAGTCGATGTGGAGGCCGCACCCCCCCCCGCTTTTTTCCTGGCCGCCGCGGAGACGACGGAGTCCGGGGTAGGCTGCGCCCGGAGGCACAGGGGGGCCGTGTCCGGGACCCGGTACTTCTTCTCGTACCGGTCTCTTCTAGCTGGTGTCGTGGAAGGGTTCTTGAGGAGGGTGAGGCCCTCATCCCAAATGTCGTCCAATAGAGGCACTGAGAGGACCGTCTTCCTCTTGGCCTCGCGCCGCTGATAAAGGAAACCTTCCTTCTTCTTCTCCTCAGGGCAGAGTTGGAAAAGCTCGGATGCCCTGGTGATCATGGAGTGGAACGATCCAATCTCGTCGGGCGGAGAAGCCCTGGTGGGAGGCGACGACGGTACATCCTCGTCGTATACCTCGTCGTCCGTACCCGTCGCTGCCGTGTCAGTCCCCGTATCATCCCCTCGGGTGGACGGGGAGGAGGGCTGGAAGGGGCGCGACGGCTGAAAAGGAGGCGGAGGGTGGATCCTTCTTTTCTTGGTAGGGGGAACACCAGAAGGTCCCGGTTCTGGGTCCCCCGACGGGAGAGGTTCCGTCGGCAACGGTAGTCTCGTCCTTATCTCTGAGCATAAGGACTGTATAGCCGACAAAATGGCCGCCGAGTTGTCTCGCGGCGCTGGCAGAGGGGAATCCGACGGGCGATCAGGGGCCCGACGGGCTGGTCTTCTTCCACGCCGAGGCCGTGGCTTAAGACTTCGACCAGCTCCTCCTCCGAGGTTGAGGCCGAATCTACGACGACGCCCTGCCCCCCCTTTTTCTTCCCCACTGGGGATTTCACGGGGGTCCTATCGATGGGCACAAAAGAGGACTCCCTCCGAGGTGGCAGGGAGACTCTGAGCCCCGAGGTCGCCACCACTGGTGTAGCCTCCACAGGCTGAGCCAGGGCCGCCGCGACAGTTTCGATAGAGGGCTTGGCCGGATGGATTAAGGCCTTCACCACCCTAGGTGCGCTCACCGCCTTATCCTTGAGGGGGGGGACACTGCCTCGCTCCCCCTCCGCCTTCGAGCTCGACCGGGGCCTCTCCAGGAGCTTCGCCGGGTGCTCGGCCTTCCTCTTACCCGACCCAGAGCGTTGGCTCGTGGTTGATGGTGCCGGGGAGGGTGCGCCCTGCCTGGCGCCCGTAGAGCCCGACCGTTCGGCGCTCCCGGTGCCAGCGGACTCGCGGTGCTTGGCCTTATGTTGGACCCCCGTCGCCGGGGCGTCCTCAAAGGTCTTAGAAGACCGCTCGGCTTTCTTCCTCTTCTTCTCGCCGGACGGGCTCTTCCCTTCCAGCCAGTTGGCGAGACGTTGATGGCGGTCCTTCATGGTCCGCTCCGACATGTTGCCGCAACACGCACAGTCCTTCTCCACGTGCGTCTTGTCCTCATGTAGGCAGTAAAGACAAAAAGAGTGTTCGTCCTCCTTGAAGACGTTCTGCAGCTGACATCCAGGGCAGACCCTGAACAGCTTTCCGGGCGTCGAGCTCCCCTTCTCCTGGGCCATGACCGGGCCTGAGAAACTTCTGGAGTCCTCCAAAAGCGTAGCTCGACGAAATCTTCACCCTTGAGGGGCGCAGGCGAATCCGACACGGGTCCCCGTTGATCGGATGGAGAATCGGTGGAGCTTGAGGCTCTTCTGACCGAAAAAACGAAGTTTTTGAGAAAAAACGTGAAAAAATAGCACTAACGCTCGAGAGCAATAGCACGAGGATCCCAACACATGAACGTGCGGTAAAAATCTGAAGATGGCTGCCAGAGGCGGTGCTTAGGTAGAGGGCAGTCATTGGCTGTGGTCAGTATGACGCAGAGACCAGTGATTGGTTATTACTACGAAAGACAGATCAGAAACTAAACTGATACTGGTTTTTTCTTTACCGAGGATTCCCAGCCTGACGACGGGGAATATTCATGAGCATGTGAATCCATGCCAGACCCCATGCTGGAGAAACATTCTTTGCCTCCCTCGTCCCAAGCATCCAGGCACGGGCAAACGCAAAATGGCTCCAAATCACACGCTGGGAGCTGATCCAGCTGGCCAACGACACTGAAGAAGGGTTTAACGTGATCAAGGTGGAGCTAAGAGCCCTGCGGTTGATGACCATGCAGAACAGGTATGTCCTAGACCTGTTAACGGCGATGGACGGCGTGGAAGTTGCACATTTGGCCCTTCTGAAGACGCAGATAATGGTACACTGTCACAGGTTATCGCAGCAGTGCACAACCTGGGGGAACGGATGAAAAATGAAGGTGGAGCAGACGCCAGCACCTGGTTCGACAACCTTTTTTCTTGGGTGCCATCGTTGCTTGGACTAACAGTCAAAATGCTGATACCCATTGTGGTATTTTTGCTCCTGGTTTTTTGTGTTTGCCAGCTGGGTCTTCGATGTTGCGCACATCCAGTGCCTGATGGCGCAATGATGATGGCGACAATGGGCAACACTAGAGGAGTGGCACAGATCATGCAAGAAGCTCAAGTACAAACAGGTGAGGACCCAGAACCAAAGTATAGAATGGTGCCTTTATATTATGATGGGGACATAGTAGATAGGTTATATCACACCACAATAAAGGAGCCGGAAGAACGGGAGTGGTATACAGAGGTTTGGGTGGACTTGGAGGGAGATGGGGGATGTATATATATGACCTGTACACCAGATGTATATGCTAGGAGGGGGGGAGCTTGCGGGGGGTGTGTAGAGCCTGGTTGCCAATAAAAGGTACACCAGATGAGGCTGTTGCAAATGAGAAAGAGCGCCAGAGGTTGGGCGAGTTACAGTATTCGTTACTTAAGTAACGAAAGGGGGGAAATGTATGGGAGGATAGGTCCATGGGACCCCCTCCCCGACATGCCCCACCTGCGTGAGGCTCGTGGCTCGTCAGAGGCCCACCGTGCACCTGTGCTCAGGCGACTGGGTGGCTGCTGATCGACACACAGGGCCAATCGGATTGTACTGTAACACCCCATGGACACCATTTTAAAAAATTCAAGACTCCATTTTAGATAGAAACAAACGAAACCCCACTGAAACAGTCTGCTTGCAAAAACTGCAGCTTGGCCCCCGCTCACTGCACACAGGGAGCCATGCACTCCCCCGGCGCCTCCACCCCATGGCAGATCCGCTGGAGGCCCGTTCTCATGAGCAACCAGACACGGGCAAAGATCAGAACAAGCACTGTATCATTTACCTTCCGCAGTACATCACTGTCCCCGAAGTGACCTGACTTGCGGTTCAAGTCTGGAAAATAACAAAAACCATCCCAATTGAACAGGCCTCGGCCCAGCATCTAACCCCTAACATTTAACATATATGGGTCAATACCCTCCGTGTATAAGCCCCTTCCCATGTTCCCCAAATGAAGTGTTAACCGCATACCAGCGCTTAACGAGTCATAGAGTGTGTGTAAATTATAACACAGGTGTTGGGAAAGGGATAAAAGTTTATAGTACTGGCAAAGCAAGAATGACCCCAGCCTGTCGCAAGACACCATGTGCCTTGAAGACGCAATGAAAGAGCTTGACACAGCTCACCTAGTGCTAACTAACGATTGCTGCTAATGTACAAAGGAAGGCGGAAAAGCATTACTGAGAGTACTTGTGTGTCATACAGTGCGACACGTTTAAATGTTATGACAAGAATGTAAATGTACAATCACAAATTAACGTATTGCTTCTATGCTCCTGAAGTACACAACCAAACCTAATGCTACCTCATGTGTTATCTATCCATCTGTTGTCTTATGTAATTGCTAAAATGTATTCCACTAATGTCATGTGATATATGTAACACTACCAGACTCTCATAGTCACACATGAAGTAGTACATGAATGTATAAACACTAGAAATGTGTAATCATCCTAATATTACTAACTTTACTAACCGTCCCCTTGTATGGTATAGTGTGCAGCCCAGGCACAGAGAACTGCGTATAACCACAAGGCCATCTCTCTCTCCTCCCGCCAAGGCCCACCAGGGCTTGCCGGTGCGCAGACAGCGCGGCCTCACCTCCCCTCATTCAGTTGGACCCGCTTCAAGTATTCTCCTCCCCAATATCCAAGGCTGCCATGGTCGGCCAGATTAATTATTTACAACCTGGTCCTAAACACCACCGCCTCAAGAGGCCAAAGGTGCACCTTCACTGATCCAATAGTACTCCAGTTCACCCCAAGTTAATGGGCCTTGGATAATAGATATTCAACCCTGGACTAACATATCATAAAGTAATTCCTCCCCACATCTAACAGGACAGACCGACAAGCCAGCTCACCTTGTGCCCTCGGACCAGACACATAGGTTTGTGGCACCCGGTCAACAGGGCAAAAGTAACAGTGCACTGATGTATTGGTGAAGCTTCACATTGCATGTGTTTTTCCGGTCTCCTATTACTTCTTAGAGTAACATATTGTAGGATTTACAGGACAACTGGAATCGTCTAAAGAATGAGTGTTTGTGTGTGTGTGGCCACAAGGGCAGAATGTTAGTGCAGCCATCAATCAACAACACTGACAGAGCCTGGCCTGGCAGCTCCACCCCGATGAGCCCAGCTGACCCATCCACCCCACGTTGGCACCACGCAGATATCCACCAATCCTGGAGCGGCTCATCACTGCCTCACCTATAGTTAGTCGACGCCACCCAATCCCTGAGACTATGTGCCCCCTATAACGTGTAGGACTTGTGACGTGGTTTTGTAATAAATAAGCTGTCTTTGCTATTGTCAGACAGAGCGCTCTCAGAGCTTGCAGAGTCCTTTGCATGCCCTATTTGATTAGATAAAAACCCTTTACATTCACCCGCACTTGGTCTTGGTCTCATTCCCTCCTGGGGTGTGTCCTTTATTGCTTCTCATTGCGGGGAGGGGACTGCCTTTGGGGACGCTTGCTTTCAACCTGAAAGGAATTCCGTCAGCATCAGTCTTGGGTAAAGTTTTCTTTGAACACATTGTACGTTTACATGGTTTTCCGTCAGTAGTGGTTTCTGATATAGGCAGCCAATTTGTATCCCTGTTTTGGAAGAGATGCTGTGAGATGGCCAAGATCGAGGTGCGTCTGTCCAACAGTCATCATCCACAAACCGATGGTCAAACGAAACAGACACATCAGACCCTAGAGCAATATCTCTGATGTCTACTCCATCAAACGGACAACACTTGGGTGGATCTGCTTTGGATTGCTGAGTACGCTTATAACAACTCTGAGCACGCCTCTACCAGCTGTACCCCCTTTTACATCCTGAATGGTTGCCATCCACAAACCTCAGCTTTCGATCCACCAGAGTCTTTAGAGATGCCAGCGGTATAGAATTTACATGAAAATATCACTCAAGCAAAAGAGGAAGCATTGGCACATCTGGCACCAGCAAAAGAAAGTCACAAGAAATTTGCAGATCAGCACAGGAGAAACACTCAGAGTTATCAGGTGGGGTCGTTAGCCTCCAGGAATATCGCTCTTAAGGGGCAGTGAAAAAGTACCAACCTAGATTTTTGGGCCCATTCCCAGTGGAAGCAATCATCAACCCTGTAGCATTGAAGTTGACTCTCCCACCTCATATGAGGATACATCCTGTGTTCCATGTCTCCCTATTGAAACCCGTATGCCCTGGAACCAGAGTGCAAGAATCCCCAGACCCAGTGATTGTAGAGGGGGAGCCTAAGTTTGAAGTGAAAGATATTTTAGATTCAAAGGTAGTCAGGAGGAAGTTGTTTTACCTAGTAGATTGGAAGGGGTTTGGCCCGCAAGACAGAACGTGGGAACCCACCAAAAATGTTCATGCTCCCCAACTACTTAGGTTTCATCAAAACCATCCGACTAAGCCAGGGCCGGAAGGTCCATCCTTAGGAGGGGCCTTTGGGGACTGTCATGATCACCTTGAAGGTCAAGGGTTCATTGTGCATGCAGGGATTAGAGGGTTAGCAGCATGGCGTGTCAGACATTCCTCTCATTCATCAGTGTTAGAATCCACAGTCGGCCCCAATAGAGCTTAATAGTAGAAGGTTTCCCCCAAGATGGTCGCCTAGTGGGTTACGGACAGATTAGCTTGCAGGAGCTAGTAGCAGGGATTGGAGGACTATATAAGACCCGCCTGCGCCTTAGCTCACGCTTTGCGTTGGTTCCTTTGAGCGGTGCAACGCTTACCGACGCTCTGTTCACAGACCTGTCAAAACAAAAGAAAAACATGTTATAAACTTATCGAAGTACCAGGAAGTTTCCACAGACCAAAGATCCTACGTACCTGATTAGAATTTTCACAGCAGCAATTTTTCCAAGAGGAGCTTTTCTTCGAACACTGTGTCACAGACGACTACATATCTTCTTCGACCTCCGACATTCCGTTAACCTACAAGACAAGGTATTTTGGTCAAAAGAGACATTAATCACAGAACGCGCGCAGGTACAAATTATGCACTTACTTACGGCATTCCTGAAGAACGCTGTTTCTGAGTTCTCCGAGACCCGGCCACACAGCGAAGTCCTGCAGCAGGCCACAAAGCCCAACATCACTGCGTGCCTTCCCTCACTACGCGCGCCACCTTACCCCACGACATTTAGACTCTGTGGTGTTCTTTCTAAATGCCCATGAATCTTCACGTGTGATTTTATTCTCTCTTCAAACCTGCAAATAAAGAGAGACAGAGAAAGATTAGACATTTACAAGAGAACTCATCCCTCAGACACTGTTGTCCCCAGAGACCGCCTCGCCAAAACAAGATTACAGCAAGCTCAGAATTTGCAAGATACTTAACACTTCAGAAGCGCCTCAGCAATCTTCATTCTGGAAAAGTCTTGCCTCAATAGCAACGCACCCCTGCATGATAGCAGGACAGAGACCTCCGCAAAACCAAATCACAGGTGAGAAGGGAGGCAGGCATCCAAAACAAATTATAAGAGCTCACAACAGCGTGAATGGGAGCCCCCTTAGAGTTTAGAGTCCACATTAGACTCATTCCTATTTCTTTTATCTCTCGTTTATACAGGGGGACCCCTTTTATCCAGCATCAGCAGCCCAAAGAGTTTTCAGGCCATTTATGCTCCTGCAGAGACAAGGTATGCGTTACAGAAAGCTTGCTCTACAGTTCCAGCAATTATTCCATGTCTCACTAAATTATGAAGATTATCTCTAGATAGATCTTGTTTTCTAGGATCCTCTTTAATCCTATTTGGATTATCAATGTGACAAGGGAGATTTCTCCCAGTGCACTCTTGTTTTTCAGACCATTGGATATCACTACTGTGAAGAAGGAGATTACTCCCAAGGCTTTCTTGACTCTTAGTTCTTCCCGAACCCCACGCAGGTTTCCCACTATTTCTGTTACCTTGTTTGTGTTGGGAGTGCATGTCCAGTTCTTCCCTGGGATTGTGGGTGGTTTGCTGTTCGCTCGTCGCTTCCTTCAGGTTCACCTGCGTGGCTCCGCAAAGGCCTGGGCCTGGCAGTCTCATCTTCGTTGTTGGTCTGAGCATTCCTCCTCTCAGAGGTAACGGCACCACCTTCACTTCCCCAACACTGGAGTGGGTCCTCTTCCTGCCGGCCCATGGTATTCTTCTCCTGGTTCTACTCTTCCGCATCCTCTCTTCCGAGGACCAGCTCCTCTGCACAGCTGACAGGTTCCCGGGTTCAAATTTCCCGGGCTTTGCTGGCTCCTTGCTGGCTTCTCTCATCTTCCTGCAGTCCTTTCTCAGTTTTTATCTCGCCTAGCTGGGCCCACCACAGCGCAGCATTATAATCTTTTGGTTGTTTCCATGATGTACTCTTCATGCCTCCTCCTGGCCACCTCTTCCCAGTACTCTTACATAAAAGGTGTGCCATCATTCTTGTTCTTCCTCGTCTCAGTGGTGTCAAGTCTCAAGGAAGAAGGGGGAATGTTACAGTAACACACAGTAGTACTTGTTGTTGCACTCGCTGCAGACTTTAGGGTTTTGACAGTTGCAAAGGTAACAGGGTTAGAGAGTTCCTTCAATGAACGGGAGCCCTTATCGCCATTAGGTGAGCCTCTCCCTGTGAGGTCCCACTTTCCACCACCCTTACGGGGGATATTGGGTAGCAACCTTACCTCCCTACCCTCACAGGAAAAGGTGTGCGCCTGGGGAGAAGTGATGAGATACTGTAAATCGTCACAAGGAGCACATTTTTGCAAAAAGTTAAATTTTAAACTGCTCACCACACCAGACCCCATGAACAATGCTATTTTGATTTATCACATTGTATAAGGGCTCGACCACAAGGACAAACAGTAGTAGCAAGGGTGGGGGCACCCCTGCCCAGTTCCCCTAAATAGCCAAATCCTTTTGAGGTAAATAAATTCAAAGTAATGATGCAAACATACACTCCCTCTCTAGGCAAGTTTTTAGTAATATTTCAGTTTTTCCTTTTCGCTTGTTACAAAGATACACTGATGTATGATATGATAGGTTATTTATAGCGTGTTTAATACCTAGATGTTTGTAAGCGTGGACACGGCGATCGAACCTGTGTTGCTCCGTGTCGTTTTGCTTCCAAGGCAAGCACGTTGCTGCTGAGCTATTCTCCCGAGACTAGGTGGCAGGACTGTACGTGTTTGCCCAACAGAAGTTTAAAGACTGAAAAAGTAGATCTTTGTTATTCATGCGTACCCTTTGAGGTAACACCATTAACCAACACCTCCCCATTTGTACCCTCGTACAGTCCTTCCACCTAGGATTTAAATTTGGCCTTCATCCCCGTCCTTAACAGGACATCCAAAGTGACAAGAACGATCTAGTTCTCACTCTAGCAAGCCAAATGTAGCAAGTCAAGGCTTTTCTGATATTGCCAGTCCCCTGTTGTCCCAGGATGATGCCCACTTTGTCCTCATGTATCAGCTTAGGTAGGACTTTATCTAGCCGATTCCCAAATAGCTTGGCCACAATATTTATATCTATTTCTGAAAGGGAACTGGGACTACAGGACTCCCATTCCATTCAATCTTTCCCCTCTTTTTGCATAATTGTGATGAGGACTTGCAGCACTGAATGTGGGAGGTGTTGCCCCTGATGTACATTATTGAACAGTTTCTTGAGAAAAAGAGCCAAATATCCTCAAAATGTTTATAAAACATTTATAAAAATGTGCCATGAACAAATCCTCTGCCAGGGCCTTCCCGCTCCACAAGCTTTTTATACTTTTATAACTTCTTTCAGGGAGCTAAGTGTTCCCCATCCCCACTTTTTATTCTCCCAACAACATAACCTTTTATCATCACGTTTATGTAATTACAATTGCTGTCCACCTCTAATGCTTTATCTTTACCCTCCTGGGACGGACCATCAAGGAGCTCTTTGTCCTCCCTTTCCTTCTACCCAAGTAAAACTGAAAAGAACATTGTGAAAACAGCTTACCCTTGCTCTTTTACTCCACAGACTGCTATGTATCACAGGCGTCCACCGAATCAGCTCTTTTTAGAATTCAGCTACCCGTACATGTGACTAAGCCTATATGTTCCATTACCCCAACTCAAACCCTTTTTTTCCTCCTCTACGTACCCTTTCCCCAATTTCAACATCTCTTCTCCCCTGCTTCCAAACCCCACACTCCATTCCCCTTGTCTTCCCTATACTGTTCCACATCCACTTCCTTATTCCCGCCCACACTCACTTCTCCGTCACAGTTGCATGTAAACCTCTACTTCTTCATATAGTTTTCTTTTCCCCACTTATTTCCCCATTTCATTTTAATACTATGCCCCCTGTTCCCTTCATCATTGCTCAATCTCTACCCCATCTCGTATATCTTCCTTCTTCTACCCTACTTTACACACCCTCCCCAGAACCCCACACTCTTTCAATCCCAAATCAACATCACCCAAAGCATTAAACGAGCCCCAAGAACAAGTCTCTTCACCCTTCCCTGCCTACGCTACCCCACATGACCTCCCAAATGTATTATGATATGGTACGGTAATGTTTATTTGTAAAGCACCTATACACAAGGTAAGTGTTTCAAAATGCTCAAGGAGGGAGGGAACAAGGGGGAAAAAAACAACAGTCATTCAGAGCCCTTGAATATCTGAATGATACAAGTCTGCACAGGCAGAGTAAGTGCATATAATACAATTAACAGTGTAGATAACAGCAAATAGGTATGACGACGATTCTGCAATTTTTCCAAGTGCATTGAGGTGCCATGCAATGAGGGGAGACAAGCAAGATAGATAGACGATCTTCAAGGCATGGTACGTTCAGACAGTGCAAGTGCACAGACCTTAAATTGAGAGAGTGGACAAATGCAGAGTCCAACACTCAGTCAGATCCAACTGGGGTAAGTGCTGAGAAATGCCACTCTCATGGGACATTGACCAAGTGCAGTAACGATGAGGCAAGTGTAGCCCCGGACGCAAGTGCAAGAGGACTGGTGAGGGTGCCAGGGACCTGTGAGACTCTTAGGTACACCCAGCGGCAGGTCAGCAAACTGTGTGGAAAAGGAGGGAGAGAGGAATAGAACAGAGGGATAGGTTTGCGGGGTAGAGGTAGAGAGAAGGACGAGGAGGAGAGTAATGTCTTAAGGAGTTTCCAGAATTTAAGGAGATCAGACTCAAGACGGAGGGTGGCAGGGAGGCTATTCCAGAGGGAGGCGCCTGCGGAGGATAAAGATCTCCCACCAAATCTCTGCTTGAAGAACCAGCTCACTCGCAGAAGGCTGGAGATAGATGAGCTGAGGGCTCGGGAAGGACAGTATTTAGGTAGGCATTATTCCATATAGGAAGGTCCCAGGCATGATAAAGCCTTGAGGACAATGCATAGGGTCTTGAACTTGATCCTTGCAGCCACGCGGAGCCAATGGAGGAATTTTAGCGCCGGGGAGATGCGGTCCCTGGGCTTGAGGCCAAGGACAAGTCTTGCAGTTCTGTTCTGGATGAGTTGCAAAGGGTGCAAAGCCGAGGCAGTAAGGTTGAGAAAGAGGCTGTTGCAGTAGTCAAGCCTTGAGAGAACTAGGGCTCTGGAGACAGTGAGCAGCTGGGGGAAGGTGAGAAAAGAAAGAGTACCTCAGAGGAGGTGCAGTTGGTTGTTGGACTTTTTAGAAATGTCCAAAATGTGAGTGGAGAAGGAGAGAATGGAGCTGAAGATGACTCCAAGGTTTTTTGCCTCGCAGTTGGGTGCGGGTGCAGGGTCAAGGGAGGCTGGCCACAGTGAGAGTGTGAAAGCTGGAGCAGGAGTCCCAATACAAACAATCTCAGTTTTACTGGCATTGAGGCAGAGGTCGTTTGCAGCACACCATGACTGAATTGCCGACATACAGTCAGATATGAGCGAGGTGGAGGAGGTAGCTGAGGGTAACCTGAAGGAGAGTTGCGTGTCATCTGCACAACACTGGAAGTTAGGGATGAAAGTGGCAATCAAACGTGCCAGGGCAGCCACATAGACACTGAAGAACCAGGGAGATAGGTTAGAACCCTGGGGAACATCACAGGTTGAAAGAGTGATAGTAGAGAGAAAGGACCCAAGTTCCACCTGGGATTGGCAGTCGGAAAGGAAAAAGGTTCATGGAGACATGCGATGAGGATGTTGTGGTTTACCGTGTCAAAAGCAGAGGAGAGGTCAAGAAAAATGAGGACATAGTGAGTGTTAGTGCCAGGATTTGAGAGCAGGTCTTCAAGGGTGTTCAGATGAGCAGTTTCCATGCCTTTGGATGCCCTAAAGCCAGATTTATGGTCATGGAGGCCACCAGCAGATTCAGTATGGAGGGTGATCTAAGAGATAGCCAGCTTCTCCAGGAGTCTGCCCAGGAAAGGGGTGACAGAGATGGGGTGGTAGTTTTCTAGAACAAAGGGGTCGGCAGAGGGTTTCTTAAGCAGAGGATGCACAAGCGAGTGCTTAAGAGAAGTTGGGGAAACTCCATTGTCAAAAGAGAGATTGCAGAGATCGGCCATGGCTGGAGCGAGAGAGTCCGCTCTCCCCCTGCGTCCAATAGGCATTAATTTCCTTTTAGCCCTTGAAGTGTCTACCTATGTGAGGGGGTAGCCAGCTGAGGGGTTGACCAGTCTCAAAAATGTTGTAGACCCCAGAATCATCTTCCTTCCAGATCTGTTTCTGCTCAATCGTGTATTCCCACTCTTGTGGGTTCCATGTAATAATGTTGGCACAAAAATATCGCCATACAAAAATATCGCCGAAAAATTTTCATTTTTTGTGGCAACATTATTGCATGGAACATGCGGGGGACACCCCCGCAACCCCCACATTTTTTTATTTTTAATTTATTTATTTTTTTGCCCCTATCGCCACATATATGGTCACCCAAATAATATCGCCACAACATTTTCCCGGCAATATTATTTACGGCGACCATATATGTGGCGATATTAATACCTGATACCCTCTTGTGTCCATGGCCTGTCCTTGTCTCTGTCATCCAGTTCTTCTGTGACCCATTGAATATTGTCCTTTGTGATAATATCGTACATCATTGCGTCCCATTCAAAAGACAAGAAGGTGCATCCCAAGTGATATCTGACACCTTTGCCCATGAGCCACACAGTAAGTTCCCTGCATTATTTTTGTGTCATCAAAGTGTACGTAGACACATCCAGACAAATCTGAGTTTTTAAATTTATTTGTAGTCCCACCACGATTCCTTTTCAGGACTTTTAGCTTCTCAGTGTAGTAGTTGAACCTTACCACCATCATCTGTGAAGTCAACCCTCCAGAGCCTCCTCCTCTGTGTTCTCTGTCATTTGTGGTCTTCTTCCCTCATTCAGCTCCAAATACAATGTCTACTTACGTCTCCTGTATTATGAACATGTATACTAATGCTCTGATATTGTGAGTTTAATTAATTACAGTTATATTAATTGCCACTTTTTTGCCTTTATTCAGAACAAACAAAAAAGAAAATATATGACATTGATTAACATAATTTTGGTGTACTTCAATTATATTCACGTATTGAAATATATCATTAGAACCCCAAATTAATGGGGTCATCATAGAACTCAAAATTTGAATTTTTACCATATTCAATGAACTAATTAGTGCATCATTTGCAATCTTACACATCCCTAAACTCACCTCCCTAGACCAAGACGTGTTTCACACTTGGTGGAACTAATATTTCCAAAGCACATACTTCCTGGGGGTCAATTGAAAGAAAACAAACAAGCAAAATTATCAAATATCACACTTCATCTATTATTTACTGGGTGAAATTTATCACTACGGGGATATGCCATACCTTCGCTAAACTGAAATCATAAACAGCCTCCCTGTAATGATGTCACAAATATTTTTGTTCTATATTTTCCACAGTACTTGGAAAACATTGTGGGCATGTACTATTTATGTAAGCTACCTAAGTTAGAATTCAAATCTCATACAATCATGAAAACTGTATGGTGACCAATTACCTCAGGTTTGTTCACTCTTGTGTGAGGAAATTATTCTTATGAATTAGTATCATTCCTTTGACAGGCATTATTTTGGTCCAACTGACTTCTTAATTTAAAATGGTGAGTCACATTCTTTTTGTGCATTAAGGTATGGTAACCTGAAAAACAAAGGAGTATTGTATGAACAAGTACGTTCAAATAAATCTTACTCCAATGGTCATTTCTATTGATAAATGCATGTGCTGCTATCTATCATAGGAAATACAATTAGAAAGTTAAAAGAAAGAATAACAGAACATGTAAGAACTATGAAGATGAGAGATGTAAGATACTCTCTGGCACTGCATTGGAAAGAGGAAAAATGTATTGAATATACATTTATTTGGAATACATAAGCTGTACGCAAAAGAAAATGGATGGCGCAAAGAATGTTCCCTGGACACGAAGGAAGCACACATCATTTTGTTATCTTAAAGCAACAACTTTACACCTGAACAAAGACTAAAAATATGTGTTTTCTCATGAAACTTTCTTAGTCCATGTGTATAGTGAAGTGAGATTAACACCATGGTAATAGTTTCCAACAACAAAGAAATAGTTGTCAATGTTTATTTTGGTTGTGATGCTGTCTTAAATGGACAGTTTGTATTGGAATCCATGATCTACAACAAGCAAATAATGTTCTAGTTCACAGTTATCTGGACAACATCATGGACAAATGAGTCTATTAAGAGAACAGGCTAATCATGATACAGTATTTAGTCAGATACAAAATAATATAGCAATGCCTATGTCAAATTAACAGATATCAGTGCCGCATTACAAGATCGTGGTCTTATAAATCCTGGTTTTACTACAAAAAGGTAAAATGTTTTCGTTCAGTAAGTTTGTTTTTTCAAATCAAATATCTCAGCCATTTAGTGAACTAAAGATAGAGCTGGATTTCACACCATTAGTGAAGACTAATTAACATTTTTGTAAATCTGTGTTATGACAACCAACAGAGAAATATTGTTGCTACACATTCATTACAATTGTTTCAAACCATTAATATATATGTGAATTATATATTATAATGTATAATGGTGTATCATAAGATGAATATGTTTTCCCCCTTGTAAAGTCTGTCTGCTATTTCTATAGAACATCCAAATTATATACGTGAATCCAAGATGTCAATTAGTTTTACCTAAACACCAATATCACGTGGCAATTGTACCACAGGACTTTCTAACATTACAGGCAAAACACAATTAAAATTGTTACAGATGATTAACCACATTTACACATAGGTATAGGCTGTGTTACACAGATCTCTCTTTACAGAAATGAACACTGAAATAAGACTCTTTAAACCATCAACATAAAAGTGTATATCACAGGATGATGGCACTCTTTCCCCGCTAAGAACATCCTCTATTTCCATATAACATTATAGTTATTTGTGAAAGCCCAAGATGGCACTGGGTTTTCAAGGAAACACCAATAACACATGGCAAGGATACTGAAGTGCATTCTTGCAATATAAGATGCATTTTAAGTTGTTACTGATAATTTACTATATTTATACATATTTACAGATAGCAGCACATGTATTTATCAATAGAAATTACCACTGGAGTAAGATATTTTGAACGTACTTGTTCATACAATGCGCCTTTGCTTTTCAGGCTACCATACCTTAATGCTCAAATAGAATGTGACTCACCATTTTGAATTAAGAAGCCAGTTGGAGCAAAACAATGCCTGCCAAAGGAATGATATTAATTCATAAGAATAATTTCCTCACACAAGAGTGAACCACCCAGGGGTAATTGGTCACCATACAGTTTTTATGATTGTATGACATTTGAATTCTAACGTAAGGTAGTTTACATACATTTTATTTGCCCATCATGTTTTCCAAGTAGTGTGGACAATATAGAACAAAAGTATTAAGTACATCCTCACAGGGGAAAAATTATTTTGATTTTAGTTTGCAGAAGATATAGCCTGTCCCTAATTAATTAATAAAGTATGATTATTTGATCATTTTCGTTATCTTTGTTTCCTTTCAATAGAATCTGTGCTGTGGAAACATTAGGTTCACCACGTGTAAAACACAAGTTGGTCTAGTGAGTTGATTTTATGGATATCTATAAAGATTGTAAATTCACTGATTAGTGTGTTGAATGTGATTAGAGGTGTAACTGCTATAGTGGGTGATTTTAGTGCTATCTACTGAGATTGCAAATGCACTAGTTAGTGCACTGAATGTGATTAGAATTGTAACTGCTCTAGGAAAGTGATTTAGGGATCTATAGTGAGATTGCAAAAGAACCAACTAGTTAATTGAATGTGAGTTGAATGTAACTTTGGGTCCTGTGATGACCCCATTGATTTTGGGCTCTCATTATATATTTAAATTTGTGAATATAAAAGAATTACACCAAAATATGTTGATCAATGTCATTTATTTTCTCTTTTTGGTGTGTTCTTCATACGTGCAAAAAAGTGACAGTTGATAGTATCATGATTACAGTCACAATATCGGTGCATTATGTAAGGATCTGACACAGTGGTCACATAGTAGTTGTTATAAATGTTTGGTAAAGTAAAAATTAGGGTTTGGAAACATTCTTCCCTGTCTCTAATTACTAAGGGGGGGGGAGTTTCCCTGCCTCAAAGGAAACTAGTAAAACTGTCAGGATGTCAACATAAAACATTAGTCACCATTGTGTCCCAAAACCCTACTTCTGATCCTAACAGTAAAAACATAAATCTAAAGTGCAAGGATAGTTTGTTCTCAAATAGGTTCTGATGAAACTCCTTTATCTTTTTCATTTATTTATTTATTTGTAAGATTTACTCAAAGATAAACAAGCAAGTCAGTTAATACAATCAAACAAAACAGTTAATTACACGCAGAATACAATATACAAATAACCATCAAAGAACTAGTATAAACCCAGAAAGTCATCCCAAATCTTTTCATGTAATCTTACCTTCCCTTGTCTCTTATAAATCACCCTCTCCATAGTTGCAAGATCAGACATCCCCTCAATCCAATCCTCCACTGTATGTGCAATCCGTGTCTTCCAGCCCCTCAAAACCAGCTTCTTGCCCAAACTAGCAGCACGGAGCAGAAACTTTTTCCGCGAAATAGAGAGATCCTCTAGCAACTCACCACCTCCCAAAATCATCGTCATGAAATCCAACTCAACATCCAGATTCAAAACACGCAGACGGACACAACAAACATCATGCCAAAATCCCTGCACACGCACACATTCCCAAAGCAGATGTTCCAAACTTCCCAATCCATTTCCACAACAGCAGCACTCATCCGAATCCACCATCCCCCTTTTGAACATTTATTCCGGACTCCAAAACACCCTATTGAGAATCTTAATTTGTCTCGACCGTTCCTCCAAATTAATAGCACAGAGTTTAACATTCGCGCACATTTACAACCACATCTCGGGCAAAATCTCACATCCCAATCTCCTTCCCCATTCATCTCTCAAGTCAGAATTCTCCTTATAAGCAGACACAATACAGTTATATATCCAGCTAGCATTCGAACAACCACCTGGCTCCCTTTCCTTAAGAAGGAGATTCACCAATAGACTCCCTTGCTCCGCTACATCACCTATGCATCTTTTCAATTTTCTGAAATCATCAGTTCGGAGATTGTCAATTGTAAATTTTGCTCGCAGCTCTCGCTCTCCAATCCATTCACCATCCACAAAGACATCATCAATCCAGAAAACTCCACTCAGAAACCAGTCCGGCCAGAATAAAGACTTACCGCCAACAGAAATCGACGGATTCAACCAAATGGATGCATGAGTGGTTTTCAAAGCATCCGATCCTATCAAAGGAAAAGTTCTAAATGTCAGTGATGTTATTAATCAAAAGAAATGTCCTCTTTCAATGATGAGGTGTTCCAATATCTGGGAATTACTCCTTTCACCAGGCTCTTTGGCCTGTACCACTTCCCAAGCCCAGAAGATGGCTTATGAGAAACAACACACAAAGTACATTTTACTTCGTGTTTCAAATATAGGTGCGGGTCTCAGACTTGCGGTATTGTTCGCAACCTACTTTGTTTACTCTCCTGTCAAGTATGGTCCTTTTTAGTATTTCCTTCTATCTCTCTCACAGTCCCTGTTTTTCTCTCTTAAATGTGGGTGCGGGTCCCAGACTCGCAATACAGGTCCTTGACAACCTTGTTACACTCTCCTCCCAAGGCTGTGTTTCTTCTGTTTCTGGCTTTTCCTATTAGGGTCCCTGACCTCTTGCTTTCTATTTTAAATGTGGGTTTGATACCCGCAACTGTCAGATCAATGCTGGAGAGGGTGTCGGGAACCAGGCACCTGGAGACATATCTGGTGGGACTGTGATGTGGTGAAGGGCTTCTGGAGTGAGGTGCAGGCGGAAATGGCCAAAATCTTTCCAGAGGCGGGCCACATGGATGAACGGGTGTGGCTGTGCGGACTCATAGACCCACAGGCAAAAAAACTCCACAAAGCTCAATGGAGAAGCTTCATGGGCCTAGTCATTGCGGCATGGGCGACTATAGCCCAGAACTGGAAAAAACAAGACACGCCTTTAGTATTCTCCTGGTTACATAAGGTCTGGTCGCAAGTGACCATGGAAAAAATAACGCATCAGCTTCAGGATCAGAAGACCCTCTTCATGAAAGAATGGGGGCCGGTGCTGGAGTATCTAAGGTTGGACTACATGGAACAATGGTGCCCGCACAATATTAGAATGTCAGACATTTGTGGTTCATAAGTTATCCCCTGAAACAGAACAGAAACGGACCCTCACTTCCAGAGGGAAGGGAGGGGTGGGTGGGGAGGGGGGGGGTTTGAGAAATGTGTGTATTGTGTTGATGTTCATACATGAAAATAATAAAAATGTTTTTTTTTTTAAAAAAATGTGGGTTTGAGTCCCAGACTCACAATACAGTTCTTTGACAGCCTGGTTTACTCTCCTGCCAAGGCTGTGTTTTTTAAATATTTCTGTTTCTTCCTTTTAGGGTCTGCAACCCGCTTATTTCCTGTTTTATATGTGGGTACGAATTTCAGACATGCAACTCTCGTCTTGGATAGCTTGGCTCACTCTCCTGCCAAGCTAAGCTTTCTCTTGCTGTTGTTTTACTGTTAACTAGGGCATCTGACTCTCTTTCTGTCCATATGTTTCTCAGGGCATCAGCCCTGGGTACTCTGACTTCCAGGCTTCCCAAGTCTCTCACTCAGTTCTCTCTGTGCTTCTTCCAGCTTCCTTGGACCTCCTGTCCTTTCCCACCAGCCTGCATACTTTTGCTCTCAGTTTGCGGCTTCTGGGCCACGGGACTCCTTCTCAAGGCTCTGCTAGGATTCGTTTTCATTTTCATGTCAGTCGCCTGTCAGCGGGGTTCCGTGTCCATCTCAGCGTTGCTGTGGACACTGTGGCATGCCCCGGGGTCTACTTAGGAAGCAGTTTCGTAGTACACAGGTCTTCGGCTATGTGCGCTCCCTCTCGCTGTTCGGTTGACGGGGTCTTTGCTCACTGCTTCACCGTTGCCGGGTCAGCTTCCCTGACAGCACTCATCCAGAGGATCTCCCTCGGCTATTTTGCGGAGGACTAGACAGCTCAGTACAGTTTAGCGGAAATAATCTTCATATTTTTTATTATCTTCTTCCCAGTACCTGAGTTAAAGGTATAGGCCTGGAGAGTTTGATTTCTCTGAAGCTTTGTGCTATACATTGTGTTAGCTGGATAGACTTCACAAAAGTACACGTGGGACGTGTTTGGCAGTGTATCTAAGGGGTCTGCTTCTATGGGAGTAGGAGACGTGGGCCCACATGCGGTATACCACGTTCTCTGGGGATAGTCGTCCCTCATCCCATAAGGGCCTTGCTCCCCCTTGTGATCCACCACTGGTGCACGACACAGAGGTGGACAATTGCACTGTGGGCGCACCACCCTGACCCCATGAGAAAGGTCACCGCCTAGGGGAGAAGGGGCAACATCTGAAGATTCGTCACAACTAGTATATATTTTTATAATATATTTTATATTTCAGCATTGCAACAGGTATGATGTATGCTGTGTTCCAGTAGCTGCATAGATTTACAATATATTTTGGTATTTTAAGCACAGGAACACCTGGCTTAATGTTCAAGGTATTTTACAATGTCCACTATTTCCTGCATTGTTTTTTCTACATTCCACACAGTTTCACCTTCTGTCTCTAGGATTCCAAAGAATCTCAAGTTACACCTGCTCTCCCTGTTCTCAATACCATCTAGCTTCAGATGCAATTTGTCCACCTGCTGCTCCAACTATGAGCCTTTTATGTCCATTAGTTCTCTTATAAGTTTGTCAATGTTTTGTTCACCTGTAGCCCTTGCATGCTTTGCTCTATTCTGTTCATCCTGTTTTTCATCTCCTCCATATCTGCTCTCATGCCCCGATCACCTTCAGGATTGATTTGTCTGTGGCAATTTGATTGTACACCATAATTCAGACCGCTATCTTCACTCTCCATTCTGTTCACTGGAATCCCTGAAAGGGAGGACTTCCATTCATTCAGGCCCCTTCACAGATGTGTTGTCAATATTGCCCATAATGGGGTGGGTGTCCCGCCTCATCACTCAAAGGGGTAGAGCTCAGAGGCAGCAAAGGGCAGAATTCTTAACTTCGTTCCAAACCACCACTTGAATTCTTCCTACTGGTGATCATGGACACAGGACCACTTTAGCACATAATCTGCTTCCTACTCGACGTACACCACCTCCAAGAGTACACAGTCCTTAGCCCAATATCGAGTGCAGCACTATGTTTGAGTGTGTATTTTGTTGATTGGTGTCCCCATTTCCTCCTTTTATGCCACTTTTCCCCTTTTCTTTTTACCCTCATTCTCTAGCCCTTATTTTTAGAGGCTGGTCAGGTAACATTAATTCTCCCCACTGCTTGTTTGTTGGTGTTTCAACATGATTCACTTGTGTTTTCCTACTCTCCTCAGCCAACTGGGGCCTCTGAGTGTATACCCTTTACCAAGCTTTTGCTTGCTCATTGCCAAGGGCACTGCAGAGCTTGATTGATTGATTGATTGATTTATAGAGCGCTTTACACCAAGGCGCTGTACATTGGAACAACAAATACCGTTATGAGCAAATTACAACTTGATTCATTCAACAAAACAGTGCAAAGAGCAATTGACTGAGAGGGGGGGAGTGGAGTGGGAACAGGAGTGTTGGGGGAGGGGCAGGGGAAGGATTGAATAAATGTAACAGGAGGGGAGGAAGAGTGTAAAGGTAGAAAGGTTATATAAAGGTTATGCAAAAGAACCTCTTCCAGACCAACAAGAACCAGCTAACGCAAACTGCCTCCAAGTTCCGCGCTTCAAACTCTCCACTATAGGAGGACATAGCTTCCCAGTCAAGGCTGCGCAGCTATGGAACTCCCTCCCCATGACATCAGAGAACCTCAGCCCTTCGCCAATTTCAGACAGAACCTAACTAGGTGGCTGAGAGCCAATGACATCTAACGGCTCTAACCTGCATGACCCTTTAAATGCTCCTCCCTTGACTCCCACTCCCTGCTCCTGGAGCCTACTTACCATGCGATTGAAGCTCTGTGCGCAACACATCATTCTGACATTGGTGACCTGATAAGTCACACTGTACATAACTGTATATCACTACCTTATGACTATGCAGAAAACATGTACCCTGTTACCCTTTGTTCCTTGACCCTGACCTTACCTTGTACATACCTGCCTATATTGTAACATTGTTGATGTCTGTATTGTTTTCCTACTTTTCATGTACTTGTAACTAAGTTGAGCATATCCTTGTCTGTTTGCGCCCTGATGCCCCAGGGTATGGCGCGCCATATAAATAATAAACTAAACTAAACTAAACTAGAAGGGAGAGAGGAATTAAAAGAGGGGAAAAAAGAACAGGGGGGGAGTAAAGAGGGCAGGGGGTGCTTCAAGGTGGGGAGTGGAGGAAGAGGGATTTAAGGGAAGTGCAAAATGAGGTGAGGGAAGTGGAAGAGCGGATTGAGAGGGGGAGAGAGTTCCAATGCAGAGGAGCAAGAAGTTGAAAGGAGCGGAACCGGGAGGAAGCACAGGGGGAAGGAGGAACAGTGAGAAGGAAGTGGTCAGCAGAACGAAGGGAGTGAGAGGGGGAGTAGAAGGAGAGAAGGGAGGAGAGATAGGGAGGAGCAAGACCATGGAGGGTTTTGAAAACAAGGCAGAGAAAGTGGAATTTAAGTTGTAGGTGGAAAGGTAGCCAGCCAAGGTGAGAGAGCGAAGCAGAGATGGAGTCACGGGAGGTAAGGAGACAGAGGGCACGAATAGCAGAGTGGTAAATAGATTTGAGAGGGGTAAGCTGAGATGAGGGAAGACCAAAGATTAGAGAGGAGCAATAGAAGAGGCGGGAAAAGATGAGAGAGGAGATTAGGAGTTTGGTAGCATGGAATTTGAGGGAGGGATGGATTTTGCGAATATTGTAGAGGTGGTATCTGCAGGAGCGGGAGGTGAGTGAAATGTGTTGCGAGAAGGTGAGAGAGGAGTCAAAGAGAACACCTAGGTTGCGAGCATGAGTGGAGATAGGGAGATTGGAAGGAGGAAAGTGGATGAAAGGGGGAGGAGAGGGAGGAGAAAGAGTATTAGAGGGGAAGAAAAGGACTTCGGTTTTATCAGTGTTAAGTGAGAGAAACCGGGAGGACATCCAGTTCTTAATGGCTGTGAGTCAAGAGGAGAGTTTAAGGTGGAGGTCAGGTGTGAAGGAGGAGAAAGAGAGAAAGAGTTGAGTATTGTCGCATAGAAATGATGGGAGATGCCAAAGGAGGAGATAATAGGGGCAATGAGGGAGGTGTAGAGAGAGAAGAGGAAAAGACCAAGTACAGAGCCTTGAGGAACACCGTAACTAAGTGGGAAGGAAGGAGAGGTCTGGCCTCCCCATGAGACAGCAAAGGAACGAGAGGAAAAGTAAGAGGATAGCCATTTTAGGACAGGGCCTTTGAACCCGAAGGAGGAGAGAGTGTGGAGCAGGAGTGGGTGATCGACAGTGTCAAAAGCAGCAGAAAGATCAAGGAGGATAAGGATAGAGGATTGCTTTGCATGACAAGCAGAGAAGAGCGAGTTGAAAATAGAGGTGAGGGCAGTTTCGATGGAATGTTTGGGACGGAAGCCAGATTGGAAAGGAGGAAGGAGGGAGGAAGAAGAGACAAAGGAAGAAAGTTGAGAGTAGACAAGGTGTTAAAGGAGTTTAGAAAGAAAAGGCAGAAGAGAAATAGGTCTGTAGTTAGCAGTGAGAAGTGGATCAGCAGAGGGTTTCTTGAGAATAGGAATAATCGTTGCATGTTTGAAAGCAGAAGGGAAGGTAGATGAGGAGAGGCAAGAGTTGAAGAAAGTGATAAGGTAAGGGATAAGAAGAGGGTAGATCTTAGGGATGAGAACAGAGGGGAGAGGGTCAGAGGGGGCGGATGTGGGGTGGGCTTTGGATAGAAGGGAGGAGACATCAGAAGGGGAAACAGATGAGAAGACAGACATGATAGAAGAGGGAGGAGAGGGGGGAGGAGGAGAGAGGGAGTCAGAGAGGGAGTACATTTTTTGCCTGAGTGTGATGATTTTGGAGGAAAAGTAGTTGGCAAAGTCAGAGGGAGAAAGTGTGGAATTGGATGAGGGATCAAGAGTGGGAGGAGAGAGAAGGCGGGAAAGAGTTTGAAAAATCCAACGAGGATGGGAGGCTTGAGATTGAAGAAGGTTAGAGTAGTAGGAGGATTTGGACGTTGCAAGACAAGAGTTGTAAAGTGCGTGGTAAGAGAAGTAAGAGGTTTGATTGGAAAGCGAGGGAGTTTTGGGCCATAGTCTCTCTAATCGCCTGAGAAGGCGCCGCATAGAGCGGAGATGGGAAGTAAGCCAGGGTTGTGGAGGTTAGGAGGAGGAGTTGAAGATGAGGTGAAGAGTGGAACCAGAGGAGTGAGTAGGGGATGAGGGAAGGGGGAGAGGTTGTAGGAATCAAGGATAGAGAGTAGGGGAGAAGAATGGGGGGGAGAAGGAAGATGGATGTTAAAGTCGCCAAGTACAGTTAGAGGAGATGGGGAGGGAGAAATAAGTGAGAGGAGGTGATCCAGGTCTTCAAAGGAGGAGGAGAGAGGGCCAGGGGGACGATAGATGATCAGGAAGGAAATAGGGTGGGGAGAAGAGAAAGATTTGTAGAGGAATTCAAAGGAAGAAAAAGAGGGGAGAGTTGGAGAAGAGGAGGAGGAGATGTATTTAGGCTGGTACAGGAGACCGACGCCTCCACCACATCCAGAGGGGAGGGGGGTATGGAGGAAAGAAGAGGAAGAGGTCGTCAAGGAAGCGAGGACAGAGGTGTTATGAGGGGGAATCCAGGTTTCAGTTAGGCAGAGGAAATGAAGGTTAAGACGAAAGAATAGATCATGGGTAGCAGCGGTTTTGTTAGAGACTCGCACGTTTATCGCCCCCCTCTGGTATATGTCCCCCATACGTTCTTTACACTATGGCTTCTCCTCAAGATGCAGTAGGCCTTTTATAGTTTGCAGGGGCACCACCAACTCTCTCTCTCTACACAGGCGCCCCTTACCTGCACCACCTTATCACCCCCTGTAAGCCCATTTAACTGTTTGGAACCACCAACAGTCTAGAGGACGGTCACTCAGCCTCAACCGCTCCAGTTGTCCCCTGGTGCCTCCTTAGGATGACTGCTGCCCAGCTCACCTTAATGAGTAAGCCCTCTACTCAGTGGGGTGAGGATCTTCCAGCTCTCCTCCACACTGGACTGGGGTCTCTATCATCTGGGTGCACCCTCATGTCACTTCTTCTTCTCCTGTGATGTCCCTGGTGCCACGCCACTTAACTCTGGTCAGCGGTGTCACAGAAGGTCCAACAGGGACTCTCTGACTCCACTGCTGCAGTCATCTCAGTGATTCATTCTCATCCATCTCACCATGCAGCCATCCCCAAAAAGGAGGCCTCACACAGCATGCAGAGAGGTTTACTGAACGACTGTTCACCTGAGTCCTTGGCACTGGTTTTCTAGTCTCTCTGCAGTTCACCTCTCTTTCACAATCTCAGAAAGCATCCTTCACTGATTCTCCACCGGGGGGAACCGTGGAACTGAGCTACAGAGACACCATTTTCTCTGTGCCACCTAGTGTCCTCAAAGTATATCCGAAACTGCCTACCTTGATGCCATGTTTAGTCCTGAACAATTCCTGCTAGTTGATTGTTCCCTGTAGCCTTGGATCGATTACAGGAATCTGAACTCTTTGGCTCCCCAGATGTTTTGGACAACAACTCTCATCAGCCTTATCCAGCATAGTCAATGGTGAGGGTCCATGGGAGTCATAGTCCAATATATTTGGAGAGCCACAGGTTGAAGACACCTGATCTAGTACAAGCAAAACTATTTTCAGCATGCAAATTGAAAACTAGGTCTGGCTGAACTACTCACACATGGCATGAGACAAAGACATACATTAAAGGATAAATGTTGTTATAGTGAATTAGGCTGCTATTTTGTTGGAATTATGGTAATGACACTCAGCTTTCCTTCAGCTTTCAAGAGGATAAACAAATGTAATGTTTCACGGTGTTTCCCTGATGTGTCTATTTTAGGAGTGCTCATTCCAGTCTCAACTAAAGTTAAAAGGTTAGGTATCATGTTTGACGGCAACATAAATGCTTGTTCTATTATTGCTGCAACAGTCCATTATGCGCCAGCTGCAACTAACTCAGAATATTTCAGTACATATTGTTTTTATGATAGGTAAACACAATCACATTTCTCTGGTACTTACGGGGTGTCACTGGTCCCCAGTTAAATCCCAAATCAATTTAAGCCATTTACCCAGCTCCATATGCCTGTGTGGACATGCACCTGTACACCTCACATCACTCTTCCTATGACACATGGCTAGTCCCAAAAAACATAAGAACAGGCCTACATATGAAAATAACACCTGCAGTGGGACAATATGGAAGAGTTATTTCAGCAAAACAGAGATCAGACTCCCAGGTTTTACAAAACAGACCAAAACCTGCAAACATACAACTTGCTACATATAATAGCAGCGCCCATTTCAATGCCCCACTCTCTGGGTTAAATGTATGTTTGTGTACTTATGTGTGTCTAAATTAGGTGTACTGTCAATGGGGCATCGATACTGCATATGTTTGCGGTTTAAATGATGTTGGGTTGTAACAACTGGATCATATGTATTCCCTTAATAACTTAGCTTACATTTATTATTTAGCGAGTGGTTGTCCATGGCCACACACATTATTCTCTTATTTTGTATTAATTAGCTAGTCCTGCATGGATTATTTAATTAGAACAGTCGGCTAGGAACGCACAAATGCCTCTATTCACTTATTTAGATCAATTTTAGATAAAAATAGTACTTTATACTCAAATTAACACTATTTATTTTGTTTAAATGCTACATTACATACTATGTTACCTGATGATGTTAATGGGTAGTTTCATTTTAGTAGCTTGGTTAACTGACACATTTGATTGCTACTCAGAACAGTAAGCAATCTCTAGGTTACTTTTTGAAAACAACACAAAGGGCCTCATTACGACCCTGGCGCTAAGTGAAAAACGATGGCGGTAAATGGTTACCGCCATCGTTTTCCGCCAGGTCCGATCATGACCCGTGACCGTTAACTACGATGCCATTAGCGGCATCGTAGTTAACGCTGGCGCTAACTGCGCCAAGGGTGCGCGCACGCGACCGGCCACACCGTACTTAACGCCATGGCGGAAAGGTACGCAAATGCCGACCCAAGCGGACATGCACCTAACGCCATCACCCAGCCCGTTAAGTACCTTACCGCCATGGTGCAAATAACGCCATCGCGAACCAACCGTAAAGGGCCATGTTAAGTGAATGCAGCTGCCACAGGTGCACAGAAACAGCACAGGTGAAGGCAATACAGACTCAGGGAAGCACAAAAAGAGCACACCCCACCCCTTCCCACACCCAGTCACACTCCACAATGATGCCAATACGACTAGCAATGTTGGGGCTGGAGGACCTGATAGCAATGCATGTGCTACAACAGCAACAACAACAACAGGCAGCACAGAGGAGACGCAGGAGGAGAAGGAGGGCAAGGCAGGCCCAGCAAGCCCCACCAGCACAGCCAGTGCCACCACGCAGGCAGCCCCCAATCCCACGCATCAGAGCCAATCCATTCAACCTCACTGCTGAGCAGATCCACACCCTGTACCGTTTGGACCGGGACACCATCACCGCCATCGTAGACTTGACACACAACGACATCGTCAGCATGATAGAAAGTCCAACCGCCATCCCCCCCTACTGAAGGTAGTGTCTGTACTCCACTTCCTGGCCACAGGCACCTACCAGCACACAGTGGGGCACCTGCATGGCATTTCACAACCATTATTCTCACGAACACTCATCCAAGTGCTCGATGCCCTCCTCAAGCACACAGACGACCACATCTCATTACCACGGACTGCCCAGGAGATTGCAAACACCAAAGTGGGTTTCCATGCACTAGCCGGCATACCCGGTTGCATTGGTGCCATCGACTGCACCCATGTGGAATTGGTGGTTCCACGTGCCATGGAGGTACCGTACCGCAACCGGAAACAGTTCCACTCAATCAACGTGCAAATGGTCTGTGACTCCAACAAGATCATCACACATTGTTGTGCCCGATTCCCCGGATCAACCCATGATTCAATGGTCCTGAGGAACTCCACAATACCACGCTACATGGAGCGACATGCAGGCCCAAGATCCTGGCTACTCGGTGAGTCCAATGTCATGGAAGTGGGCAGGTGAATGACGTACCGATGCATACTCCACCTGGCAGAAAGGGGGGGGGGATGATGCATACTCCACCTGGCAGAAAGGGGGGGGGATGATGCATACTCCACCTGGCAGAAAGGGGGGGGGGATGATGCATACTCCACCTGGCAGAAAGGGGGGGGGGGATGATGCATACTCCACCTGGCAGAAAGGGGGGGGGGTGATGCATACTCCACCTGGCAGAAAGGGGGGGGATGATGCATACTCCACCTGGCAGAAAGGGGGGGGATGATGATGCATACTCCACCTGGCAGAAAGGGGGGGGGGGATGATGCATACTCCACCTGGCAGAAAGGGGGGGGGGATGATGCATACTCCACCTGGCTGTGAGTAACACAGAGAACGGAGACAGCGGATGGGCACTCACAATGCACACAACCCCTCTGCATACATTGGGTGATGGCATGCAAAACAGGCCATGGGAGCCATGAGCATATACTGGTTGCATTGTGTGAATCAATCAGTGCATGTAGAAGTGAGCCAAAGTAACAGTTGGATGCGAGCCATGGCGGAACATCATGTTCCTGATCAGACAACATGACTGACACATACATTCTCGCCTACATACAGGTGATGCAGGCTATCCCCTGAAGAGGTGGCTCCTTACACCAGTCCGGAACCCGCAGAACCAGCACGAGGAGGACTTCAACCGTGCACATACACGTACTCGTGTGGTCATAGAGCAGACATTCGGACTATTGAAGGCACGGTTCCGAAGCCTCAGCAGGTCTGGTGGCGCACTCCTGTATGGCCATGAGAAGGTGGCAAAGATCGTCATGGCATGTGTCATGCTACACAATATGTGCGTCAGACGGAATGTGCCCCTGCCCCCTGACGCAGAACTGCAACCACCTGACGATGAGGATGAGGAGGGTGCAGATGGGGCGGCACCCCATGGAGGAGGCGATGCACAGGAGGGGTGTGCAATGCGCCAAAGTATCATCGACCACTGCTTCTAGCACACACGGCTGGTGTTTATCACATGGAGACTGCACTTGGGGCACTGTGTGTCTCTGGGACATGCACACTGTGGACTGTACACCAATAAAGCACACATACGCAATGAAAATGTCCACACATTACTTTTTTTGAAAGAATAAAGTGTATTGAAACCATGAAATGTCGTGTCACACCCCCTCCCACCTCCCCCCTGCACACCCCAACACACCCCCTCCCACCTCCCCCCTGCACACCCCAACACACCCCCTCCCACCTCCCCCCTGCACACCCCAACACACCCCCTCCCACCTCCCCCCTGCACACCCCAACACACACCCTCTAGGTGTCAACAGATGCCTGTGACAGTGGCCACAGGCTGTTACAAGCCCCCTCTCCCGGCCCCCGGGGCACCCCTGGCTGTGGAGCGCAGGTTACGACCGGAACGTCGCACGGGGCTGCTCTGCGCAGAACTGGCAGTGGAGGATGTCCTTGGCTGCCCCTGTGCATGCACCTCCTGTCGTGTGTGGGTGAGGCCAGTGACCGCACGACGCAAGGCCGCAAGTTCTGCACAGATGTCCCTGGACATGGCCTGCATGGCATCCCTCAGGGTGGCAGTGCTCTGCGCCACTTCGGCCCTTAGGGTCTCCGTGGCCTGTTCAATGCTAGACCTAGCCCCCACACATTCCGCGGCATGCTCATCCAGCATTGCGGACAGTTGATGCTGCCGTTGAGTGATGTCCTGGAGGGACTGCTGGCCGTGCTGGCCCATGGCCAGTGCTGGTGGAGTGATGGAGGGGCTGCTCCCCTCCTGTGGAGTGTGGACAGGGCATGGGGTGGATGGCCACTCCTCTACCTCTGTGTGCCCCTGTGTGTGACCCTCATGGGGGCTGGCGTCTGAGAAACAGGGGGAATGTAGTAGGTCAGTGGGGCTTCTGACCTCGTGCTCCATGTCCGAGTCTGAACATGCAGCTGTTGCAGCTGTCTCCCCGATGTTGCTGCTGGCCGCTGACCCCCTGCCTCCTGTGGCAGGCAATGTCGGTGGAGGTGGAGCAGCTGCTGCTGGCCTGCTGCCAACAGGGGTGTTTGCCGGTGGGACCTCCGGTATGCCTGCAGTGGGACCTGCTTGTTGTGGGGTCTGCCTCACTGCAGCTGAGGTTGAGGGTGCAGGGCCGTTGTTGATGGCCTTCTTGGCTCTCTTTGGCGCAGGGGTGTCCTGGTCCTCTGGGTGTGAATCTGTGCCTGTGGTGGAGCAAAGTAGGGAGGGCGTTATTGATGGGTCTGCGTACTTTGGAATGAAATGTTTGACATTATTGTGGTCAGTGGATGAGGAAGATTTCAGGCAGTGCCATGCAGGTTGTCTCCTTTTGGTGTGGAATGTGGATGCAGGTATGCGGGTGCCAGCAGTGTATACAGGGTGGTGCTCGCATGTGGCTATGGGCAGTGTTGATATGTGTTGCATTTACACTCTAGGGCAACCTTGTGCTACACATGATTGGACTGCTGTGACTATGGTATGTCTTGTTTGAGGCACCTACCTTCATTGCCTGATGTCGGAGCTCCCCTTTCCATCCCTCCGACGCCTTCAATGGATTCCATGCCAATCGTGGTTGCACAGATCTCCTCCCACGGTTGGAGTTTCAGGGGGGATTCCGACCCTCCACCGGTACCCAGGGCAAGGTTGCGGTTTGCTGAGATGACGGCTCTGACCCGTATGCGTAGGTCATCCCAGCGCTTCCTGCACTGCTGTGGGGTGCGGGGTACGGTCCCCACCGCGCTGACGCGCTCAGCCACCAGGGCCCAGATGGCCTTCTTTTTCCCGATCGCTGTCCTGGTCATGTCCGGGGAGAAAACGACACCTGCGTTGTCTTGCAGGGTCTCCGCAAGCATGCAGAGTTCCTCCCGGCTGAATCTCTCCTGGCGCTGGCGGTCACATGCCTTTTTCACAGATTTAGGCATTTTCGGGTACTTGGATGGGTGGGTGGTTGGTTGGGACAGGTGTCAGGGTTGGGTCTGGTGTTGTTTGGTAGGATGGCGATGGATTGTGTTTTTCAAGATGGCCGACGGGCTGTTTCCCGTTCCGGCGCGATGACGCTATTTCCGGTTCGACTTTTTACGGCCGCCGCTAATTACGGCCGCCGCTACTTACGGTGGCCGCTACTTACGGTGGCCGCTACTTACGGTGGCGGAAGTGCACCTTGCTCGCTTAACGATGCCGGTAGGGGCCTTTTCCGCAATGGCGTTAATTGCATTACCGTCATGGCGTAATGCTCGTGCGCGATGGGTCGTAATGTGGCGCTCTTTACGCCATCGTCCCACGGCGTAAACGCTCATTACGCCATGGCGGTAATGACGGGCGATTACCGCCAGGGTCGTAATGAGGCCCAAAGTATATTAAAGAGCATGTATTTCTTTTTCAAAGTGCAAAAAGCCATGTGTGTCCTTTTTGGAAAAATGTAGCAATTTAAATCTAGCACATGGTTTTACCTAGACCACAAAAATTAGTTTACATGTTCAAGTTCATTTTGTTTTTATTTTATGTTTTATTGCACATTAGTTCAATAAAACCTTGCACAAACAATATCGAAAATACCATATGGAGAAATCATAAAGAATTACCAATAGATTCAAATAAAAAGAGAGGGAAAAAAGTAACTCCTAAAAGCATCCAAAAATGCACACAAATACAAATACATAGGCATTAATCATTATACAGTAAAACTGACATTATTAAAGCATATTAAAAGACATTTTACTCCAGAAATGCCTATATATTTCACATCATTCTATCATGTGTACACAAATACTATTAAATGGGCATTGATAGTTATACAAAAAACAAAGATTATTAAAACACATTAAATGGGGCAGTAATGCTATTATCGCCACATTTAAGGGCTGGCCCAATCTCAAGTTGGGCGGTAAATTGGAGCAAAAAGCTGAAGGTAAAAATGTCCACTTACCACATGTTTTTGGTGCTATTACCAAAGGCGCAATTATCGCCGGTGGTAATAGCGTCCCCCAATCCGAATGGGTCTAATGGACCCAATTGGGAATGGGCAATAACCGCCCAACTGCTACTCATGATCCAGCGCTAGTAGCGCTGGACCGAGTAGGAGTAACGCTATTTGCGCAGGCGGTATCCCGGCGGTATTACCACCGGGATACCGCCAGACTCCTGCTGAGGCCCAGTTTGAAGACATTTTTCTCCCAGAAGTTCATATATAATTTATATATAATTCGTACCAACCTGATAAGTGCAACAATTGCAGAGGTTTGATGGCTCCCTTCCCACTCCCGGAGGATGCTCTAAACAGGTGGCCAGGAGAGGGCCATAGCTTTTGGATCCCTACCCTGGGGCGTATTAGTGAGGGAGAATCACAAGGGTAGAGGGTCTTCTGGGATTGGGGAGGGATGATAACTCCCTTTTCGAACACCCCACTCCCTGACATTCCCTCAGCCTATATGGCTTACTGTTCCCCGAACACCCACGTTCCCCATTACTTTGACGAAAGGACTGAGACGTGGAAGAGGAGCATTTCACCAGTATACTCTTCCTTTCTAAAACATCACAGTGCTGTTAAAAATACGAAACCACATTCAGAGGCATGCTACTATTTTTATGAAACTCGAAGACAGGCACTGGGTGAAGATTGTATTCATCTGAAGCCTGTTAATACTCCACAGGTGTATAAAAGGAGTAGTTGCAAGAAACAGATAGAACAAGTTGGAGCCCAAGAAGGAACCCGAGTCAGAGAGCGAGCTGACAGGCAACTGGGAAAGCCTGAACACCGAAAGATCTGCAGTCGGAGAACTAATCGATGAGACGCTGAGAGCCGTGGTTTGAGAAAGTTAGAGAAAGTGTGGCGAGGGAGCCGTGTCTCTAAGGTGCCAGAAGGGGATTGCTTGGTATGCTGAACTTGGAAGGGAAGTCCTTTGAGAGGTACTTGTTCCCCTGGGCAAGCGTGGCAGCCCAGGAGTGTCTGAGGGGCAGGCGAGGAGCCCCTGACCGCGACAAGACATAACCGCAAAAGCTACACTGAAGTAATCACAACCGGTTGGTGAAAGACACGAAGTGCGAGGGATCATTTGTTGCAAACGAAGGACAAGCATAGGATGAAAGACGCACTGAAGAGAAAGATTCAATTGTCCATTGTGAACTGTAATGTGAAAGCGATAATTTTGAAAGCGAAGGAAACAAAGTAACAGAGCAGTCGCGTGTATGTTTACACGTTGTCTAAAGACTCTGTTCAAATTGAATCACTCTCTGAAAGTGCAGGGGAGCTGTGCGGAGCTCAAAGAAGGAGCAATATAGAAAGCATGTGAGGGGAGCTGTGTGAGATAGGAAAAGTGAGCTGAAACCCCGAAAGAAGCTAAAGAGTGCCTGGAGCATGACCCTGTTTGTGAAAAAATAAAGAAGCTAAAGAGTGCCTGGGGCACAACCCTGTTTGTGAACTGTGATAAAAGCAATGGAGTGCCTTGGGCACGATCCAGTGAAGCCAAGGTATCAGAGTGGTCCCGCACATGGCTGAGTAAAACTGTGCGCTCTCGAAAGTCTCTCATATGAAGAGCTGTGGAGTCATTAAGAAGTCTTGAACTGTTGGGTAAGGGCACCACAGCTTTTGAACAAGAGAATCTGATGTAAAGAGAAAAGATTGAACTGTCAAGTTGTTGGAACTGAAGGGGAAGGATGCCCCTGATGAAACCAGAGCAAGAAAGTCTTGTGAAAGTAAAATATTTTGAACTGTGGTATTTCTGAGAGAAGGTGATGAGAAGGGCTTCTAGGTGTGTGGAGAAAGAAAGCCCTTATACACCTGAAAGAACTTTCTGTGAACTATTTGAACCCAAGGAACTTTGTTGGAGCCCAAGTAACTCAAGCTTGGGGAAGGGAGCTGTGGGACAGCTCCAGTGCTATCCTGATATTATTTTGACTCACTATTTTATTTTGATCCAATCCCGTACACATTATTGTTCTAGAAGAAAGTGAGGGCAACCATAGGTTTGACACAGACATCTTTATTATTTTGACTGACAGACATTTGACTACCTTTTGACTTAGTTTAATGGTTGAGACTACTCCCATTTAGAAATAGGGCCAGTTAGGAAGTCTGAAACCCCTTTTCAAGCTAATAAAGGTTTTACAAACTTGCTTCCTTGTGTCTGTGTCTACCTTTTGATACCATGCCTACCTCACATGGCCCACAAGTAAATATATAAAGGTGTTCTTAGATAATATACACTGATGTTCTGAACAAATTTAGCTATTAACTCAGATCTTCAATTGAGTATGAATTTGCAAACCAATATGAAATGACACCAACTTTCTGGGTTAATTCATGATTTTGAACTCAATGCGTGCCTTAATTGGTAGCCAGTTTGCTTTGCGTATCACTAGTGAGATGTTATCGGATCGGTACATGCCCCACACTCCCCATAAGGCATTATTTTGGATCACCTGTAGTTTATTGAGGTTCTTGGTGAAGGTTCCTGCAAGGATGACATTGCAGTAGTCTAATTTTCTGCCAATGATGTCCCAGGCCAGCGTGAGGCAGTTGTTTGGGGTAAGGAATTTTCTGCGAAGGTTAATGAATTTGGTGGAGCAGGCTGCGGAAGAGTCAACAGCCTTGACAAGTTTGTGCATGTTTAGCTTGGAGTCGAGGTAGACTCCCAGCGTTTTTACGTGGGTCGATACGGGGGTGATGTTCCTGTCGATGCAAAAGGAGACAAATTAAGGGTCAAGGTGTTTGAGAAGGTGTGGGGAGCATGAAATGAGGAGCTCCGTTTTGTCATCATTCAGGCAGAGGTGGTGGTTAGCCATCCAGGCCTGAATGATGCTGTAAATCTGGTTGATATTAACAAGTCAAGTTCGTGGTTACCGGTGAGTTTCAGGAGGGCCTGCGTATCCTCTGCAAAGTTTGTGTACGGGATGTTAAGGCTGTCCAAATGATCAAAGAGAGGTTTGGTGTACATATTCTACAATGTAGGCGAGAAAACAAGACCCTTGTGGGGACCCCATAGGAGATGGGAATAGGGTTGGCTGCTTCAGCTCCAGCGAAGACGCTGGAGGATCATTCAACCATGAAGGTCTGGATCCAGTTAGCCACTTCGATGTAAAGGTTGAAGGTGACAATGAGTTGGTGACATAGGATATAGTGATCAACGAGATCGAAGGCTGCTGAAAGGTAAAGTAGGAGGAGGATAGCAAGATCCTCAGCATCACAAATGTGATTGAGTTGAATCTTAAGGTCGAGGAGGGCCGACTCTGTGCTGTGCCTGGGCATGAACCCGTACTTGACGAGTGGTAAGTAGATTGTGGGCTTCTAGAAGGTTATGAAGTTGGGAGTAGGCAGTGCAGTTGAGAATATTCAGAAGGAAGGGCACTGTCGTGTTTAGGCGATAAGTGGTAGGGAGGATGGGGTTGTGAGAGGGTTTTTTCAGTAGCAGCGTGACCCAGGCATCCTTGATGGAATTGGGTACTGTGCAGGCATTGAAGGATGCGTTGATGAATTTAGCAATGGTGGGTGCGAAATGGGTCTGCGCACATCTTGATAAGGAGGGCTGGTCAGATGTCGCCTATACAGTTGGACGCTTTGAGGCGTTGGATGGTGGTCAGCACATCAGCCGGGGACATGGGGAGAAGTGCAAAGGGAGGATCGTGGGAGCTTGGTTGGCATTGAGGATAGGAAGGACCGATTCTGTGGTAGGGAGCAGAGCTTGTGAGGATGGTTTTGTCTCTGAGGTTGTGGGTGTTGTTGGTGTTGTTGGCCAGGGCTGATTGTACAAGGGAGCACCAGGCTTTGTCTTTAGGGAAGCTGGCAATCGGAGGGGCTGGGGCTTCAAGCTCGTTGAGGATTTTAAAAATCTCTCTAGTGTTGGAGCTGGCTTTGTTAATCCTAGTATTGTATATGTTGGTTTTGATGGTGATAATCGCCGTTTTGTAGGATTTGGCAATGGTGCTAAAGGCCTCTTTGTTGGTAGGGGAAGAGTTTTTCTCCAGAGGTGTTCTTGGGCACATTTCAGTTTGCGAAGGGAAGTTAATTCCTCTGTGAACCAGTTATGGCTGTTGCTTTTTTTACATGACGTAGTTTTAAAGGGGGAGTGCTGGTCTAGTCCACTGAGGTGAGCAGAGTTGTAGGCATTGAGAATGGTATTGGGGTCAGTGCTGTCGGGTTGCGCTTCAAGGTAGGCACAGTGGGCTCCAATAGTTCCTTGATCAATTTGCGGGTGTATCTCGCAGTGATAGATGGACGGTCGTCAGTTTTTAAAGTGGAGGCGGATGCGAGGGACATAGTAAGGCAGACCAAGGAGTTGTCTGTCCAGGGTGCCGGATCAATGGAAGTGGCCTTGATGGGTGTGTTGACATTTAAAATCCAGTCAAGGATCCGGCCTCTAGAGTGTGTGGGGGCCGAGACGGCTTGGGTGAAGTTCATCTCATAAGGGCTGTAGACTTCTGATCCGCTAGGTCATTGAACCCTAGGTTGAAGTCAGAGATGGTGTTCAACGTTGAACACCAGTCTTGCCTTATTTTTAATTTTACCTTGTTTGGATTGTTCATTAAGGTTTTACTGTTTGAATTGATTTCCCCAGGAAATTGTAAACATTTGGTTGTAAATTGAATAACGGTATTTGAAGGTCCTTAACAAATAAATGATTCAGATCTTCATATAAGGTATTTCGAATTGGGCTAATTATATTGCCAAAGAACATTTGTTTCCTACATTGACTGTGGCCCCAATTCTAAATGAACAATAGTTATAGGTAGGGACTGAGGGAGTCTTAAAACCTTTCCAGATTATCCCCTCTCACCAGTCACGCTCTTTTTTGGTGAGAATGATGAGTTACACAAAACAAAAGAGGTGATGGCTGCAAGGTTTGGAATTAATCCTAACCTCTGGCATTGCTCTAGGCAACCATCCAGACCATCTTTCTTCACCTGCCAAGCCATTACAAAAGGGGAAAGACCATATGCAAATCAGGCTTGGTCCCACCCCAAAAGGGGCAGTCCCTCCTGAACTGCTTGGTCACATCCCTTCTGCACGAGACCAGAAGTATCCCCAAACATGTTTCGGAATAGTTGGGCCTCATCAGTGAGGAGTAGCTGGGGTTTCTAGGACCTGCAGGTACGGGACCCACTTCTGGGCATACCCGACCCACTCGGAAAGTGGTGAGTACTTCCAGCCTGTATAACAACGATGGAAGAACCTTCACCTTGTAGAACTTAAATTACCAATCACAGTATTTAAGTAGTATTTTTTTTTATCTGGACTACTATGGAGATGACTTTGTCCTCAACCTGTAAATTAGATCTTTAGTCTTAAATTTGCCAGATAAGGGATATTTTAAGTACATGACAGAATCTGATGTGCTTAAACGTTTCTCATCCAGGATCAATTTAAAGTTAGCTGCCATCTATCATTTTTATTAATCATAATCTTAATAGCTGATTTTTTGGTTTGATTGAAAAGTCTCATGCATATAATCCTCCAGCACTCTCAGTACCCATTGCAGCCCTATCAAGAGTGATATAAAAAAGCATTATGTCATCCATGAATGCATGAGAACCCCAATTATAACAATATAACTTAGGTGGAAAACATTTAGACTTGCATAGGCGATCAAATAGATTGGAAAAATACAGATTTAAGAGGCAGGGAGCAAGCCCGCAACCCTGCCTCAAATACTGCCTGTGTTTCTATTAGTTTGGAATAATTTCCAAAAGAATGTATGCACAAACATATTTTCGAATTCTGATTTAGGAGAATGAGCATTTTTAATAGACCTTCTGGAATTTTCCATTTCCAAAATTTGTTCCATAAACAAACTTGATCCATGGAGGGGGGGGGTGTGGCTTGCAGATTTGCTGTGAATATATACGCTCCAACAAGCATATTCTGCCTGAAAGTATCTGCGTTTGTAGTCCAACTGCCCAGGAATACCCAGCTAGGAGAGCAAGGGTAGCGCCCCACTGGAGTGCTGGAAATGGGAAGAAGGAGATTGCAACTTCCGAGCGTCCCAAGATAAAAATCGCGTCTGGGAAGCGGTGAAGTGACTGAGAAGGTGTGTGCAGCACTTAAACAGATCGAGGACCAGGGACGGGAGGCAAGGCAGCCGATCACAGAAGCGGGTGACCACAACTGCAGCCACCCGCTTCGGAGCAATGACAGAGGTGAGAGGGGGCGCTGGCCCGGCACAGTAAGTCAGAAGGAGCCACGGGGAAGCAGTGTCCCCAGACTCCTGCCGGCTGTGGGTAAGCAGTCTTCCCAGCCCAGACCACCCCGTAGAGAAGAGTCAGTGTCGGTGTAGGGCCCCCTCCTGCTGTGTTCAAGACTGGGCAGTTTCAGGCACACAGAGACACTGCAAATCTATGGACTCGGGCCGCGCAGTGAGGCAAAGTAGACGTGTGTGCCTCGTCTAGGGGCATTGCACAGGAGCACAACTACAACGGTAGCATATCCGGCGGCACCCAAGTGATATAGGGGGGCACCCTACAACAACAAACATAATGAGGTTGACGATACTGGAGAGCAGGAGCTGAACCAGATCAACACATACAGATGGGGGGGGGGGTGGTTGAGCCAGCATGAGCATCCAGCTGGAAGGGTTTGCCCCAGAGGACTGCATGGTACTAAATGCCAGAACACCCAATTGAATCATTACACAGCTTCAATAGCCGGAAACAAGCCCAAAGGTGTTATTGCAGCATTCTGGGGATAGGTCTATGGTGCCCAGTTACAAGTGGAGGTGAACAGTGTGGCCCCCTCTCAGAGTACAAACGAGAATGCGGCAGCAAGCAGTAAGAGGCACTGCCCCCCCATGAACCTGGGCTTTGCGGCGTGTTACAGTGGTTGCGAGTGTCGGTTCCAAGGAACAGAGTAGAAGATGCAGTGAAGGGGTCATACGGGCAGAGGCACCCAGTGGAGGCAGGAGGGCACCTCACAAATGAGGGCCAGGCACGACAAGTGATACCGGAGCTGAGGTGCAGCACATACCTGGCATATAAGGCGGAGCAGACGCTAGAGCGGGCATCCAGCTCCCAAGACCGCCCCTGCGGGTCAGTAAACAATTAAAAGCTCACATTGCCTGGTACATAACTGCAACACCCAATACTGAACCTGAGGACATCATTGCAGCATTTGGGGATTATAACGATTGCGGCCCGCTGAGGGTCAGACAGAACAAGGTGGATGCCACCCAAGCCAGCTAAAATGAAGGCGAACCAACTGACGCTGGACACTTTTGCCAAGACCCCTCGACAGAGCAGCAGGGGAAACACAGAGCCCACGCTGGAAAAAAGGGAAGATACCATGGAACTGCATAATGAAGTGATGCAAGACTTGAAAGCATCGTTGGGGGCGCAAATTAAAGCAGTCAAAGTCGATGTTAGACTGTTACGACAGGATGTTCGTAAATTGGCTGAGCACACCACTACCCTGGAAGCTCAGGTCAAGGAAAACACAGAGAGACTTCAGGAGACGCACACCGACGTCCATGTCCTGCAACAGAAGGTTAGCCTGCTGGAAAATACAGTGGAAGAGGCAGAAGGTTGTGCACGCAGAAATAACATCTGCATAGTAGGCCTACATGAAGGAGAAGAAGGGGCGGAAACCGACTACTTATATAGAAAACATGCTACTTCAAGAAATAGGGCCTGGGAACCTCACGCAGGGCTTTGCAATTGAGAGGGCAAACAGGGCGCTGACTAGATGACATCCCCCAGGAGCGCCTCCCAGACCAATAATTGCAAACGTTCTGAACTACAGAAACCGGGAAAAAATACTTGCTTTCTTCAGACAAGCCGGCGAGCTAAAGAGGGCCTCGGCGGACATAGCGATCTATCCTGATTAGACCTTCCAGGTACAGAAGACTTGGGCACAATTCTCAGCGGCTAAATCTAGGCTTTGGAGAGCTGGCTTAAAATACATGCTGATTTACCCAGCATGACTGAAAGTCATATATAAAAACAAAACTTTGTTCTTAAACCTACCGGAAGAGGCACAAGCATGGATGGACAGAGAGAAAATAAACCTCGGAGGAGAAGACGAAGTAGATGTCCTCGAGAAGCATAAGGGAAGATTGACTTAGATAGTTGCCAAGCAGGACTAGGGATCATCTTGCTGTTCGCTTCGTCCTACTGGTGTTAAGACAGTAGGATTGCAGTGCTGATATGGGCCCCTGGGTTGTAGAGCCCCTGCTGAGCGGATAGTTGGGACTCAAAATGGACAACGGGGCGTACACTACTTTTACCATGACTGGAAGCATCACTCATCAACACACAGTTTACACAAGAGAAGACCATACTTACGGCTGCGACCACCACGCCCTCTGAGTTCTTTTTTCTGGGGCACTTATTTATGCGCCTCCCCGCGATGCACTTGCCTCAAGTATGTACGCCTGGGGCGAGTGTGGGAAGCGGTTACACCCGAGAATGTGTTATGACGCTGGGCAGTTGTTGTTAATCAGGGAAGTTGGGGGAGTTAATAGAGGGGGGGGGAGTTTTGCCTGCACAGGTGCCAACAAGGAATAGCCACACACTAGTTTTAACTGGACCACCATACTGTGAACGGAAAGCACACCTTGGTAGACCGGAGTGGGACGGCCAAGCAAGGCAGCACATCAGACTATGGCTGGAACTGTAAATATACTTTCCTGAAATGTTACATGGTTGAATTCCTATGTTAAGCGTAATAGGGCTTACTCGTATTTAAAGAGATGTAAAATAGACATAGCCTTTTTACAAGAAACACACCTGACTCTGGATAAACAAACAATGATGGCAGGCAAATGGAGGGAACAGTTGATTGGTTCCCCGTACTACGCCTATACCGGAGAGGTCCTGATATGGATAGCGCCCACTGTGCCCTTCCATGTAAGCCATATCAAAACAGACAACGAGGGCAGAATGGTGTGAGTGCAGGGACTTCTTGAACAAGTAGATACTTGCTTTGTTAATACGTATGCCCCCAACCACAGTGCAGCTGCGTATTTCCAGAATTTATACTTGTGACTTGCCCCTTTAGGAACAGCAATATTATATGGGGAGGGAACTTTAATTGCACACTGAACCCGGTCCTGGATAGGTCAGATGCGAAGTGCACTAACCAAGCTCTGCCAGCCATTACATACGCTCCTAGATTAATTTGACCTCATTGATATTTGGAGAGAACTTCACCCTGATAGCAGACATTATTCGCATTACTCTGCGCCCCATGCGGTGCATACCAGGATAGACTACTTCTTTGTTGGCCAGCAGCTGGCACATCTTATCACGTTTGCGAAGTATAAATGTAGGATCCTGTCGACCATGCCCGCTTACTTTGCGGCATGTGAGCTGGAGCTCTGGCGAAGCTGCGCGCCGCATGAGCGCTGGGCCGTGTCCCGGGCTCCAACTTCTTCCAGGTGAGGAGCGCGGGGAGGACTCATTGCATACGCGGCCGCGCTAATTAGGCTGCAGGCCGCTCACTAGACTGCTGAAGGGCATAGATACACGCCGTGCTCTTGGACTGCCTAGGGCCCTGTCATGGGGCTGCCAGCGCAGGCCTGTGTCATCTGGAGGAGGGCCACATGGTCTGGACACTGGCTCCTTCACTCTGTCTACCCCGCATTCACAGCTGACTCTCCTGAGGAGCGGGTGTAGGCCCCTGCCCTTCCATCCCCTTCTGGTCTTTCCTGGACATCACTCAGAGCCCGCTTCCCCTGGGGGCCACGCAATCCCCAAGCCTGCATTATGGGTGCCACGGCCTCCCTAATGCTGCCGCCTAGCACGCATCCCAGAGAGTGGGCAGCTTCTGCACGTTGGGCCCTGAGTCTGCCGTCCACCCCATCCAGCTACTAGTGACATTTGCCTCTAATGCGGCAGGGGCCTGGCAGGTGTGGAATCACTATTTGGGGACTGGCCGGATTCTTGTAACCCTCATCCCCTGCCTTCTCCACTGGCGCCGCCCGCAGACCGCCCTCACATCCACCGCCATCTAGGCATGCCGAATAAGCAGAGGGGGAGCTCCAACGGAGGAGCCATGGATAAATTTGCAAGAACCGTCTCGAGGGCTGAGACGAGTCCGCCGCCACCCCTGCAAGAGGAATCTGAGGCTGATTCCCACCCTGCAACATCGGGACTCAGGACACGTGTAGACCAAGCCGGGACCAGAATTACAGAGGCTGAAAGCAGAATCTCTACAAATGAGGATGAAATACACACATTGCAGACCACTGTCGCATCCCTGTCATGAGACATGAAGGCAGTGAAAGCTAAGTGCAACGACTTGGAGTCCGGCTCCCGCAGAAAAAATCTACGCATTATCGGCGTTTGTTAGGGAGAATTCTCTGTTTAGGCTGAATTTCCTAACCTAGTGAGTCCCCCAGCAGTTTTGCTGGATTTTTGGGGTTTATTTTTTTCTCCTGCCAAGAGTGAGACTCTTTTACCCTCACTCTTGGGCATGATTTGAGTGTTTTTCTTTGAATCTAGATGTGTTTAATGGGCTGTGGGGTCTTTTACCCCATAGGGCTTCATGTGTTTTTGTGATGTGTGTTACACAGCACCCTCAGTGCAGTAACACAGGGGTGTCATAGTGACCCCCCAGTATAGACTCCACACCCTGGGACTGACTACTGTCTCCCAGGGCATGTAAAGTCACCATTGACTTTACTAGTCTTAAATTCTGAACAGAACCAGTACAAACCATCATATTGTGGACGTACTGGCTGGGACAATTCAATTGCCCCAGGGTCTGTTAGTCGATGGGGCACGTCTCCGTCCCCCCTAATCGAGTTTTGGCTGGTGGCAGTGGATACTACTTTTTATATTCAACCGCGAATATTTTCCTATGGGATTTCCCATTGTTTTAGGCTACTATCTTTATTTAATTATTTACGGTAGCCTCGAACATACCGCTGGTTTATTTAATTAATATTAATTCTCCGGTTGGTATTTTTTGCCAAAACTTGATTCTAAAATGGCGTTTGTGTTCTCTTCTATGACTCCAACCCAAGTCGAGCCCTTTGTTCCACTTTTTGGCAGGCTTCTCCACAGAAGCCCTCCAAAGTGGTGCCACTCTGTCTGCGGTACTTCGGAGGGGTGGAGGGGGATTTAGGCACCCTGGACTGAGTTGCCTAGGCAACTCAAGTCGCACTCCGTCCTGACTGGCCCAAGTAGTAAGCCGGCCGGCTCACCACTTAGCATGTTTGAGTGACAGCTAGGCTGAGTGAATGGGGGTTTTCTGCATAAAAGCAGGGCTTTGGGGACTGGCACTTCAGAAGTCGCCACAGGACCTAAGAATCCGACGAGGGAGAAGCTGAGCCGACCTGCCACGACGACACTGTGCCAAGCACCCCGGCAACCGGGATACCACGTTTTACCACGACTGCGAAACAAAGGTACCACCTTTAACCGAAAAACTCTGCGGCTGGTTTCTTCCCTGGCAGTGCAACGACCTTCCTCTTTCCTCCAAGTCGAGATCTTCTCTTCCCCTGGACGACGACGCAACTTGCACCCACTGCCAGGAACAACTGCCACTGCTGGAGGATCCTTCCACTTAAGGACTCCAACCCAAGTCGAGCCCTTTGTTCCACTTTTTGGCAGGCTTCTCCACAGAAGCCCTCCAAAGTGGTGCCACTCTGTCTAGGGTACTTCGGAGGGGTGGAGGGGGATTTAGGCACCCTGGACTGAGTTGCCTAGGCAACTCAAGTCGCACTCCGTCCTGACTGGCCCAAGTGGTAAGCCGGCCGGCTCACCACTTAGCATGTTTGAGTGACAGCTAGGCTGAGTGAATGGGGGTTTTCTGCATAAAAGCAGGGCTTTGGGGACTGGCACTTCAGAAGTCGCCACAGGACCTAAGAATCCGACGAGGGAGAAGCTGAGCCGACCTGCCACGACGACACTGTGCCAAGCACCCCGGCAACCGGGATACCACGTTTTACCACGACCGCGAAACAAAGGTACCACCTTTAACCGAAAAACTCTGCGGCTGGTTTCTTCCCTGGCAGTGCAACGACCTTCCTCTTTCCTCCAAGTCGAGATCTTCTCTTCCCCTGGACGACGACGCAACTTGCACCCACTGCCAGGAACAACTGCCACTGCTGGAGGATCCTTCCACTTAAGGTACCGTGTCCCGCCTGGCTTCCCTTGCTACCGACTGTACGGGGTAGATTTAGTCCCCGGCTGTAACGCTCACCTGGCTCCCACGGAGGCGCTGGTCTGGGTTGCTGTGGCCTCTTCAAGCGTGATGCGCAGAATTCGGACCACCGATTGAACTGGACCCCCAAATCTTGCTTGTCTGGCCCGTAGGAATATCCTTCTGCAGATGAGAAAGGGGATTAACTGTCTGCTGAATAATATGCTTGCTTTCCCCTTTCCCCCTTCGTTCTCCTCTGACTTCCTCCGAAACCCCCGGTTTAAGCTCACCTTATGGTTTGGAAGGATGAACTCTCCATCCTGCTTCTGGTGCAGGGGCGCGCGTTCGTCCAGTTACTTCACTGGTTTTAGTATGGCGTTGGCAAATCCACTTGACTTTACTGAGCGATACGCCGTAAGTATGAAGATGCAAAAGTTCAAGTGTGAGCCTCCTTTTATGTTGTCTTTTTCTGTCCTTTATTTCAGGTGCAGAACAAAGGCGATGCGTTGAGGGGTTAAATTGCCGGGGTAAATCAGGTGAGTCAGTGATGAGGGCGACCCCTCTAAATGTCTTTATAATTCCCCAGTAATGTCTTTTGTCCTTTCCCCATAGGGGCCGGGGTGCGGTACCTGCCAGAGATGTGGCGCCGACCTGAGATGTGGAATGGTTCACCAAGAATAGCCGGTAAGTAATATGGCTGAAAATCCGGCTTTCCTCTTGTGTTCCCTTGCTCACCTTTTGTCTCTTCTTCTCTCCCTTAGGTGCGGTGCAGGGATGTGGCGACCGGCACTGAGAGCCGCGATGGAGCCGGGCGGCGTCTCGGGAACAGGTGATTGAAGCGCGGCGCTGCAGCGAGCAACGCGGTGCTTTTAAATGGAAGTCTTCCTTCAGGAATGCTGGTGTGAAGATTCCGGATGCAGGTAAGAAGGTTGAAATAGTTCTTGGTTTTCACCTTTCTCTTCTCTTATTCCCTTACAGGTGTTCCAGGTTCGAGGCGGGCATGGCTGGAGTCCAGGTGCAGGAGCAGACACGGTGAGCGTTCAGCTGCTGGGATGCAGAACAACGCGAAGCACGTGTGGCTGTCCGGGTGTGGCTTAAATAGCCTTGGAAGAAGTTCCAGGTGAGTATTCTTCCACAGCCCCACCCAAGTAACAAAATAGTTCCTTCAGAAAAATAGTCCCTCCTAAGCCTCATTCGGCTTGGTTCTTCATGCAGCATGATCTGCATCAGGTAAGTGCACCAAACACTTCCCTTTATGAGCCTGGTGCCTATGGCGCCAGGACTGATGTCCAACATGAGCCTGGCGCCAACGGCGCCAGGACAGAGTCCAAAGAGCCCCTATAAAGGGCCGCTGGGCTTTTACTCGGGAGCGTGATGCCTGCTCCCGGGGGTGCTGGGCCTGGCCTGGTGCTCCGGGGGTAGGCATCATGACAGCACTCTCCCCCAAGGCCCCTCCCAAGGCCTTTTCCCCAGGAGGTTTCGGTTTGTTCGGGAAATTCCGATGGAACCTTTTTACTAGCCGAGGTGCATGTACGTGGTCGCTGGGTTCCCAAGATCTTTCCTGAGGCCCGTACCCCTTCCAATCAATTAGATAGAAAAGTTTTGATTTTGAGATCTTAGAGTCCAAAATGTTCTTCACCTCGAATTCAGGCTCCCCATCTATCTGGATTGGTTCTGGTGGCTTTATTAATCTGGTTCCTGGTTGCACTGGTTTCAAAAGCGACACATGAAAGACGGGATGAATCTGCATGTTAGCTGGTAGATCTAGCTCGACTGCCACTGGGTTAATTATAGCTTTGATCGAGTAAGGGCCTAAATACCTTGGATTAAAAGTCCGAGGTCCCTTGAGTGATGTTAGGAAAGATTTCGTAATTGTAGGTAATTTTCCTTCCATGTGGCAACCCCTAAACTTGTTGCTGTTGTTTTTCACCTTGTTCTTGACTTTGCCAGAGAAGTGCAGCCTTCTGCCGCACTCCTCTGGGCTTTCGCTCCTTTCTTACGGGGAAACTGACATGCCCTTAAGACAGTCAGTACCGGGGAACGCTGTTTCCCGTAGTTTCTTTTATCATGTTGCGGCTTTCGTGCAACATGACACAAGAGGGCACTGTAAGCTAAGTTACAGCTCTCTTGGGTCTCTAGCCTTCTACAGGCCCTAGATACTCGTTTAGGATTGTATCTGATCGGTGCAAGTGATTCAGGGACGGGAATGGTGGCAGCGATCGTTTCTTGTGTTTTGAGCTCCTTTTGGCGTTCTAAGCGCGTTTCTCGCCCTTAACCCAAAATGGTGGCCTGGCTCCCAAAATGGCCAGACAACGAGGCTCCTTTGTCCTGTCCGCTGACCGTCTTGCTCCCTTCACCTTCCCCAGGTCGAGCCGACCCGGGGCCTTCCTTATTTGGGCATGTACTTTCCCGCGAAACACGGATGCTTTCGCGGGCTTCTACATGTCTTGTGTGTGCCTCCAGGATGTGGGCTGGGATGTCTGGTCCCAATACACATCCTGGGTGCCAGAGAGTCTAGGGTGGTGTGAATGCCTGGGACCACCGTGGTCCGTGATTGGTCCACGAATGGTGTGAGTGTTGATGAGCGGATCTCCCATTGGGTCCCCTCCGTTTTGGCGCGAAGGGAACCGTGGATAAGAGGGGGCTGGAAACACCACTACCATGTCGATCTCCTGAGTTCTCACGAACGAAGGAATACAGGAGCCAAGTATCCTGCAACCAAGAGGCTGGACCGAGGAATCACTGGTGACCCTCTGAAGGACTTCTCCTCTGCACTGCTGTCGCCTTGTGAAACCCTTTTCACCTTTGATCGAACCAGAATGCCTGTACTGGTACTTCGACCCTTGGAATAGCGGGAACAGCTATTCTCGGCATCTTCACCATCTCCTGCCAGTAAGCCTTCGGAAGCGTCTCTGGGCCATCCCGCTGACTGACCAGCTTACACGGGAGTCTTGCTCTGTAACCGCCGCCAGGTTGTGTAGTATTTCGAGCCCTTGTCACTCTCACATGCTTCGTACACTTGGCGTTCCCAGGTCTGAAGTGAGTAGTGTACATTTGGCTCAGATACACACGGCCGCTCCGTTGCCCTGCTGTGGTAACAAACTGTGCGGGTTTCTTCGATTGGGACGTCTTATTACTCAACACGACGACGAGGCGTTCCCTGCTCTTCTGAACCTGCCAGCTACTGAAACGGACGCGCAGAAGCCTGGGTCTGCTTGCATCGGGGACCGGTGAGTAGCATAGCTAGGATCTGGTCGCCCTCCTGCAGGAGCCCATTGCTTTTCCCCGCTGTGTCAAACAGCACCCTTTTTCGTACTCGCGCACTGCTTCTGCCCACTGTGGAGGCTGCGCTTGAGTCGCGGAACTTGTTCTTCTTCTTTTGTGCACTAAACTGAACTGCCTGATTTCCCTTGAAGAGCTTCTCCTTTTGCCCGTTGGCACCAGCGCGTGCCGGTACTTTTGAGCACAAGGCTCCACTCTTCGCAGGGCTCGGACTTCCATCTAGTTAGGTGCCTCTGAAGGTGAACTGGGTCTAAGCATTATTGCGCACTGCCTGTTTTCCCTCCCTTTTAGGTGGACTACACATTTCGTGCATATAACGCTTGAGACTGGTTGTATTTGCATATATATTGTGTTGATATGGTATGTGTTGGTTTACTATCGTTATATTGTGATTTTCTCGCTACGGTCATTGTTTTAAAGGCCTTGAAATAAATGTGTATATATTTTTAATATAACAACTGTTTGGAGTAGTTTGTAAGTGATCTTGCTTTGTGTGCTCATTGCAGGCTTTCAGTCACCCTCACCCCTCTTGAGACCTAGTCTTGACCGCCGCGATCGCTACCTTGATTTGTCTGGCTCGTCCAGAGGTTACCCTGTTCCAAGTAATTAGGTTGGCCTTCTGAACTTCTGCGCCACCAGGACAGAGTTCAGAAATCCGTCTTAACAAGTGATAAGTGTTTGGTAGCCAACCATACTTGATCCCCTATTTGGTATGGAGCGCCTCCTTGCGATGCAGATCCGCATTCTTTTTGTATTTCTCTTTCGCATTTTGTAAGTGTGCAGTAGCATCCTTGAAGGCTTGAGTAATCGTAGAATGCAAATGGTCGACTGCGGGCATTTCGAGGCTCAAAGGTGAGTCCAGGTCTGAAGTACGAGGGTGATGTCCATATAGGGTATAAAAGGGGCTCTGACCAGTTCCAGAGTGTATCGAGTTATTGTATGCATATTCAGCCATCCATAAAATGTCCTTCCAATTACCCTCCGATTGGTGCAACATACATCGTAGATATTGTTCAAGGGTCTGGTTCGTTCTCTCCGTCTGACCATCGGTCTGTGGGTGGTGACTGGTTGAGAGTCTTACGTCGATTTGTGCCAGTTGACAACACTTTTTCCAAAAACGAGAAATGAACTGGCTTCCCCGATCGGAGATTAGTATGGACGGGAATCCATGCAGACGGATGACATTTTTGAGGAATTCCGTGGCAAGAACAAAAGCTGAAGGTAATCCTTTCAACGAAATAAAATGGGCCATCTTGGAAAATAAATCCACCACAACCAGAATAGTATCATATCCATTACAAGAGGGCAGGTCCGTGATAAAATCTAGTGACAAGGTGTGCCAAGGTGCTGGTGGAATGTCTAAGGGTTGAAGAAGACCGGCGGATTTTGTTTTTTGACCTTTGTTTTGGGCGCAAACTCCACAGGACATCACAAAAGATTTAATATCCTTTCGCCAGGACGGCCACCAGAATTGTCGTTTAATTTTTTCCTCTGTTTTGGCAATGCCAGGATGTCCTTCCATCAGAGTATCGTGATGATGGGAAATAACCAGTTCTTGCAATTCCTTTTCTGGCAAAAATAAACGTCCTTGGAAGTAAGGTAAGCCATCGTTGATTGAAAAGGCCGACCCCCTTTTGATCCAATCCTGCAAGGCTGAAGAGTCCAGGAATAGTTTTACCCGTGCTTGAATGTCTTCAAGGGTTTGTAAAGTAGTTATCCCCAAGATTCTTTGTTCGGGAATTATCGGCACAGGTTCTGAGTTTGTGTCCATTTCTCCCATTCCAATTCGAGATAGCGCGTCCGCTTTGCCATTCTTACAGCCAGGACGGTAGGTGATTACAAAATCGAACTCAGCAAAGAATAAACCCATCGGAGCTGTCGTGAAGACTGAGCCTTGGCAGTTTTTAAATATTGTAAATTTCGGTGATCAGTGATCACGGTGATGGTATGTCTGGCGCCAAGAGGATAATGCCGCCAAGCCTTAAAGGCGGACTTAATGGCTAATAATTCCTTATCGGTGATTGCATAATTTATCTCCGGCGACGAGAACTTTCTGGACCAAAATGCTACAGGGTGCAGTTGGTTGGTTTCGGGGTCTCTCTGAGACAGGACAGCTCCCATGGCTAAGCTGGATGGATCGGTTTCGACTATATATGGGAGATCAGGACGCGGATGTTTCAAAATAGGTGCGGACGTAAATTTAGCTTTTAATTCCTGAAAGGCCTGTTCAGCTTCCTCGGTCCATTCAAAACGTTTATTCTTCTGCAAGAGTGCAGTGATGGGTTGCACCACCCGTGAAAATTCTGGGATAAACCTGCGATAAAAATTGGCAAAACCAAGCATGCTTTGGACACCTTTCACCAAACTAGGTGATGGCCATTTGAGGATGGCATCCACTTTCTGTGAGTCCATTCGGACCCCTTTAGGTGTCAGGATAAATCCAAGAAATTCAACCTCGGTGGTATGGAAAACGCATTTTTCCAGCTTTGCAAACAGTTTGTGCTGGCGCAATTTCTCAAGGATGGCCCTGACATGTTTTCTGTGATCAGATTCCGAAGAGGAGTACACCAGAATGTCATCAATATACACGACAACACAGACGTCGATGAGTTCCCGAAGGATATCGTTCATGAAGAATTGGAAGGCAGCAGGCGCGTTGAACAACCCGAAAGGCATCACCTGGTATTCGAATAGTCCATATTTTGTACGGAAGGCCGTTTTCCATTCGTCACCTTCTTTAACTCGTACCAGATGATAAGCCCCCCGGAGATCTAACTTGGTGTATATGCAAGCGTCCTTCACCTGGTCAAGGAGTTCAGGGATCAAAGGCAGAGGGTAACGATTTTTAACAGTTATCTGGTTCAATGCGCGGTAATCGATACAAGTTCTAAGGTTGCCTTCCTTTTTTTGCACGAAGAACAAAGCCGAGGATGCCGGAGATTTTGACGGGCGAATGAAACCATTGGCTAGGTATTGATCTAAATATTGTCTCAAATGCAGATTCTCCGGCTCAGTAAGGGCATAAATCCTGCTACAAGGGGGTTGTGCACCGGGCACCAGATCGATTTGGCAATCGTACGATCTGTGAGGAGGTAACGTGTTGGCCTGTTCCTTTAGGAAGGCGTCCTGGAAGTCTTGGTATTCTGGAGGTAGTTGCATGGAGAAAGAGGTTACTGATGCTAGACTGACCTTCAGATTTTCTGGGTAGCAGGTTTGTGCGCACTCCGGAAAGGTTATTCTCTTCGCTCGCCAATCAATTCGAGGATTATGTGTCTCTAACCAAGGGATTCCGAGTATAACCTGAAACTGTGGAGCCTTGATTACATCAAACACAACTGCCTCCCGATGGCCGTCCGGACCTACAAGTGTTACCTCAGCTGTGGAATGTGTTACCAGTCCCGAGGCAATTTCGGTTCCATCAACTGTGGTGATGACATCTTTGCTGGTTTTAGGACGCAGGGGGAGGTTAATCCTGGAGACCAAATCACGATCCACGTAGTTTCCTATAGCCCCACTATCGATGTATGCCATTATTGCATGCAACCACTTAGGCTGTTCCGGATCTACGAGGACAATTGGCACAGTGAAATGCGAGGTCTGAGAGTTCGTTTTCAAGCTCGGCAAGCAGACCCCTACGCTTGTCGGGCGGGGTCGTTTCCCGATACAGAGGTTTCATGGATTTTTTCAGCGGCTCCTACCACCTTCCTGGGCTGCCTTGCCGGGCAATCTCGTAGAAAATGTCCAGAGGATCCACAATAAAGACATAAGTGCATCTGCCGTCTTCTTTCACGTTCCTTTTGCGTTAAAGGTCCTTTAACTCCTCCAATTTGCATTGGCTCTGAGGCTTCAGCCCCCTTGAGGTTAGCGTGGGTCTTGACTAACACCCGGGTCTCAAACTTGGACCGATCTGCTTTTCTGTTTTGCAGTCTGTGATCCAATTTGACCACTAAGTCTATATATTCAGAGCACTCTTGGGGCGGATTTACAACTTGGGCCAGGACATCTTTAAGTTCTCCACGTAGACCTCGATAAAATAACGTGATTCTTTTATCCTCTGGCCACCCAGTTTCCACAATTAGTCTATTAAAGGTTGCAATGTAGGAAAGGAGGTCTTGATTGCCCTGTCGTAGAGATAGAAGTTCGTCATCTAGAGCCTGCCCCTGGGAGTGACGAGCAAATAACCTTTCCATGCTTGCTTGAAATCTTTGAAAATCACGAAGAATCGGGTCATCTTGAGTTACCAGTGGAACTGACCAATCGGCAGCACTGCCGCTGAGATATGACAATACAAAGGCTACCTTGGTCTGGTCATTAGGGAAGGCCCCAGGTCTGCACAGGAAATGCAAACGACACTGATTCATGAATACGGTGAATCGTTTGGGGTCCCCACCAAAGCGTTCCGGTGGGGCCAGCGGCATGTTTCCAGGTAGATTATTCGGCACCGGGTTACTGGAAAGCACAGGAGCGGGGTTCCCTCCGGAACCGGGTAAAGGAGTTTGTCCAGCTTGACCTTGCAAAAGCTGTATAGCCAGGTCATCAGATCTTTCCTTTGTTACAATCACTTCCCTCCTGAGAGCATTAGTCTCTTGACGAGCGGCGTGTACTTCGGCCCGTAATTCCCCCAGTAGTTGGGCCAACTGGTCAGTCTCGGAAGTTTCCATAGCGCCTGGGTGGGAATTTGTAGGAAGGCTTTGCGTTCTGTAACGCTCACCTGGCTCCCACAGAGGCGCTGGTCTGGGTTGCTGTGGCCTCTTCAAGCGTGATGCGCAGAATTCGGACCACCGATTGAACTGGACCCCCAAATCTTGCTTGTCTGGCCCGTAGGAATATCCTTCTGCAGATGAGAAAGGGGATTAACTGTCTGCTGAATAATGTGCTTGCTCCCCCCTTTCCCCCTTTGTTCTCCTCTGACTTCCTCCAAAACCCCCGGTTTAAGCTCACCTTATGGTTTGGAAGGATGAACTCTCCATCCTGCTTCTGGTGCAGGGGCGCGTGTTCGTCCAGTTACTTCACTGGTTTTAGTATGGCGTTGGCAAATCCACTTGACTTTACTGAGCGATACGCCGTAAGTATGAAGATGCAAAAGTTCAAGTGTGAGCCTCCTTTTATGTTGTCTTTTTCTGTCCTTTATTTCAGGTGCAGAACAAAGGCGATGCGTTGAGGGGTTAAATTGCCGGGGTAAATCAGGTGAGTCAGTGATGAGGACGACCCCTCTAAATGTCTTTATAATTCCCCAGTAATGTCTTTTGTCCTTTCCCCATAGGGGCCGGGGTGCGGTACACCTGCCAGAGATGTGGCGCCGACCCGAGATGTGGAATGGTTCACCAAGAATAGCCGGTAAGTAATATGGCTGAAAATCCGGCTTTCCTCTTGTGTTCCCTTGCTCACCTTTTGTCTCTTCTTCTCTCCCTTAGGTGCGGTGCAGGGATGTGGCGACCGGCACTGAGAGCCGCGATGGAGCCGGGCGGCGTCTCGGGAACAGGTGAGTGAAGCGCGGCGCTGCAGCGAGCAACGCGGTGCTTTTAAATGGAAGTCTTCCTTCAGGAATGCTGGCGTGAAGATTCCGGATGCAGGTAAGAAGGTTGAAATAGTTCTTGGTTTTCACCTTTCTCTTCTCTTATTCCCTTACAGGTGTTCCAGGTTTGAGGCGGGCGTAGCTGGAGTCCAGGTGCAGGAGCAGACACGGTGAGCGTTCAGCTGCTGGGATGCAGAACAACGCGAAGTACGTGTGGCTGTCCGGGTGTGGCTTAAATAGCCTTGGAAGAAGTTCCAGGTGAGTATTCTTCCACAGCCCCACCCAAGTAACAAAATAGTTCCTTCAGAAAAATAGTCCCTCCTAAGCCTCATTTGGCTTGGTTCTTCATGCAGCATGATCTGCATCAGGTGAGTGTGCAGCATGGTCTGCTTCAGGTAAGTGCACCAAACACTTCCCCTTATGAGCCTGGCGCCAGACTGATGTCCAACATGAGCCTGGCGCCAACGGCGCCAGGACAGAGTCCAAAGAGCCCCTATAAAGGGCCGCTGGGCTTTTACCCGGGGGCGTGATGCCTGCTCCCGGGGGTGCTGGGCCTGGCCTGGTGCTCCGGGGGTAGGCATCATGACACCGGCTTTCGAACCTGGGTTAGCCTGGGACACCCTGGCTAAACTTTCTTAAAGCCTCTCTAAACTCTTTTTGAACTCTCTGCAAGACTTTCTAAGCCTAGTGTAACTGTGTGATCTTGGGCGCATTTGTGCTCTGCTCTCTCTAAGAGTGGGCCCAGCCTTTGGACGTTGGCTCACCAGTGACTTTTGCTCTTCTGCCTTGCTAACAGTGTTCCTGAATCTTAGAGTGGTGTACCTTTCCATATTCTGTCTTTTTCCCTCCCTTTCTCACAAACTTATTGGAGTGCCATCTAGTTAAGCGCTCACCTCTGTATGAAAATAAGTGGTGTTTTACTGAGACTTATCTGATAAGGAAAAAGGGGTGTATATATTACAATAGTAACTGTGTTTAGAATATTTTACAACAAGAGTGCTGGAGTGTTTCAAACAGTGTGTTTTTAAATAAATAATGATATACTTTGATACCAAAGCTCTGGTCAGTGTTTGCTTGTATTATTGTGTCTGAGTGCCTATTGTGTATACTTTGCATACTGCCTAACTCTTCTTGAGGGAAGTCTGACTGCTCAGCCACAGCTACCAGGTAAATCTGGGTGGTACAGACTGCTACCAAGTGGGTTTACTGCTAACACCTGTAGTCCTAAATCTTCTGCAGGGGTCCCTAAGGGAACTGCACAGGTTTCTGCCTAACACTGGTGTACAGCGGTGGGATCTGTATTGAGTATACATTTTAGAGTGCTTTAAGATACCTTAGTACAACTAACCACAAAGCTTAGCACTGAAAAAGTAATCTTTCTAACATGTCAACTATGGAAAATTATAGTCAAGAGTCCCTTGCTACAAAAACTTCTGATTGTTTAAGAATTCACTTTAAGCATAATAATCTCCTGACTAAAGGCAAGAAAATGGAATTGTTAGAAAGGTTGTTAGCTAACCAAAGTTTGGATGATGGTTCAGAGGAACCTACCATGCCAGAAAATGTAGGTAACAGTATAGAGATTGATGTTGATCAAAATATTGATAATCTTGAGGAAGAGTCAGAAGAGGAGGGTGAGGCTGCTGTGACTGTCCCCCCTAGGCCTCTGTCTGCTCTACCTGCTGTACCTACTGGGCCTTTGCCAAGTCCCACACTTAGTCCTCAATATCTTGAATTAGAGAAAATGAAACTTGAACTAGAGTTCAAGAGACTGAATACTCAGGCTGAACAGAGACACCAGGAACTGAATCAAGAACTAAGGCTAAGGGAAATGGAGCTCAAGCATGAGCTAGAAATGAAGAAATGATCTGTTGAAAATGCTTCTCTCTCTGGTTCCTCTAGAAGTTCCAGTCCTAAAAGACCCCGGATGCCTAAATAATTGGTTGGTATGTATGAGCCTAAGTTGGATGTGTTGGATTGGTTGTCTCTGTTTGAATATAATCATGGGCTCCAGAACATCACAGGAAATGACTTACTCACCTGGTTGTTCTCTAGGCTTCCCCCTGTTGCAACTGATGTGGTAATGGAGTTGGGGGAGGAGGATAGGAAAGAGTATGAATGTGTGAAACTAGCTCTGATAGCTAGATTTGGGAAGACCCCTTCCCAGTATCTTAAGATGTTTAGGACCCTCAAAAAGCATGATGGTACCCCTTGGGCTACCTGGGTGAGTGAAGGGTTGAAAAACTTAGAGGGATGGATTAAGGGTTACAAAGTGAACACTTATGAAGGTATGAAGAATCTTTTTATGTTGGAGTCAATTTATGATGCCTGCTCTCCTGAGCTCAGACAGCACTTGGCGGATTCAAAGGAATTCGATTCCCGAAAACTAGCAAAGGCTGCTGACTTGTGGGTTGCCAACAGGGCCACTCACAAGGATTCTGGGGTAACTCAGAAAAAGGATGAGGGGAAACAGCCTAAAAAGGACTCCAAAGAGAATTCTTATACTGCAAATTCCAAAGACGGCCCCAAACAAAACCAGAAGGGTAAGCCACCAGGCAAACCACAGCAGAATAGTGTCTCCTCTGGTGCCAAACCAGAGGGAGGTCAGAACAAGCCCCCATTTCAGAAGGCATTTGGTAAATGCTTTGTTTGTGGCTCTACTGACCATGTGAAAGGAGATCCCAGATGCAAGGGTAAACCTTCAGGGATCCAACTTGCCTCCTTAGCCTTCGTTCCAGAAGAGGAAGTCCCAATGGCAAGTGGAAACTTTCTACTGCTGGCTGATGAACCCATTGGTGTCTCAGCCAGTGTTTCCTTAGTCTCTCTGGGGTTGTGGGAACAACAGAACTTAGATGTGTATAATTCTATCCCAGATAATACTAAAGAGTATTATAAAGATGGTGTCCAGGTGAATGGTCAGGAGACTCCTGACATTAGAGACACTGGGGCCAGCATAACTGTGGTGGATGAATCATCTTTCAAGGCAGAGGATGTTGCTAAGGCACCCAAATGCCTCACCAAGTTAGCTGGAGGGCCTGTGCAGATGTGTCCCCAGTTACCAGTTCTCATCCAGTGAAATGACATGGCTGTAAAGATACCTGTCAGTGTACAATGTGAAGTACCAGGTAGGGTTCTGTTGGGTAATGACCTGAAAGCTCTTGGAGTTGTGTCACATAACCCCAGACCACCTAGTAAAAGGTTACAGGAGCTCACAAAACCTGCAAGAGAGAAAACCCTGCGAGGGTTATCTCAGGAGATGATGACAGAGATCACTCCTTTACCACTGGAGCAACTCACTGCAGTAACTACCAGATCAGGAGCAAAGGGGCAACCCAAGACTCCTAGGAAAAAGTCAGCAGCAAGCACTCCAGTGCTTCCAACAGTTACACCTGTAATTCCACCTCCAGCTGAGGCTGAGAGGGAGGTACAACCTCCCTCTCAGCACTATATAACTATATAACTATTGTGCCATGAAGACAGATTATCGCTTTACAGCATAGCTCCCAAAATATTGGCAAAATAATGTTTTCCAAAAGGGGGGAATCTTATTTAAGAATTAGATTGGGCAACCCATCCTGCCCCATACCTCTTTTCTTTTTTAAACTGTGTTTATTGAGTTTGAAAACATAGGTAAAACAGACAGCACATACTCCACTTACAGACAACAGCACCGCCCCCAACCCCCGAGCACACCCTCAGGGGGAATTACAACCAATGAGAGACAATTTAAAAAACTAAACAGGATATTCCCAAACTAACAGGCAGATCCCTGACCAGACCCCACAGATGCATTGCAACTGATCGACAGTAAATATGTAATAGACAGACCCCAAATGTCTCTTGGCCTCGAGGCCGGTTGAACTAGACTCTGAAGAAGAGCTAGTGGGAGGCCACGAACTTATTGGAGATCTAGACCCTGAGGACCATCCTGAGCTGCAATCTTTACTGGTAGAATGTGGGCCCAGCAGGGCAGCTTTCCGTAAGGGACAAAGAGAATGTCCAACTCTGGAGGGTCTCTGCCACCAGGCAGCTGCTCAGGCTGATGGGCAAGAGCCTGGGAAGTATAGGTTGCACTGGGAAGATGGCCTATTCTACAGTGAACCAACTGAGTCTGAACCTGGAGACTACAACGCCTTGTAGTACCTCAAGAAAACAGACAACAGTTCTTGCACTTAGCCCACGAGATTCCTTTGGCTGGTCACTTGAGTTTCAAGAAGACCAAGGAAAGGCTCTCACTCTACTTCTATTGGCCAGAAATGGGGGCAGAAGTAGATAAGTTTTGCAAGAGCTGCCATACCTGCCAAACTTCTGGTAAGGTTGGCTACAAGAATGTGGCACCTTTAGTGCCTCTCCCAGTTGTGGGAGTCCCATTTGAGAGAGTAGGGATTGACATTGTTGGTCCCCTTGATCCCCCAACCTCCTCAGGCAACAGGTTTATCCTTGTTGTAGTAGACCATGCTACTAGATACCCTGAGGCAATTCCTATGAGGACTGTTACAGCTCCGGCTGTGGCTAAGGCCCTCCTTGGTATTTTTACCAGGGTTGGGTTTCCTAAGGAAGTAATATCCGACAGGGGGTCAAACTTTATGTCCCACTACATGAAAGCCATGTGGAAAACCTGTGGAGTTACTTACAAGTTCTCAACCGCCTACCACCCCCAGACCAATGGGTTGGTAGAAAGGTTTAACAGAGCCATGAAGAGCATTATAGGTGCTTTAGAGGAACCTCTGAAAAGAAAGTGGGACCTTCTACTGCCATGCCTTCTCTTTGCTTATAGAGAAGTCCCTCAGGAGGGAGTAGGTTATTCTCCCTTTGAACTTCTCTATGGCCATCCAGTCGTCACAGGTCCGTTGGCCCTGATTAAGGAGGGATTGGAAGGTGCTCCTCCCCTCAAGCCAGTCAGAATGACTGACTATGGGATAGGTCTCCGAAGGAGAATGTCACACATGATGGCAGAAGCTAGTGATAACCTGAAAGCTGGACAAGCTTTGGTCAAGCATTGGCATGATCAAAAGGCTAACATGGTTGAGTTCACTCAAGACCAGCTAGTTCTCGTTATGCTCCCAACAAGGCAGATGGCCTTGCAAGACAAATGGATGGGACCCTTCAAAGTTGTGAGAAAACTTGGAGAGGTCAACTATCTGGTGGATCTGGGCAGACCCAGGGAAGCTCCTAGAGTCTTCCACACCAACCGACGAAAGCATACGTCTCCAGACCTGAAGTAGGAGCCTTGCTTCTAGCTTCAGCCGCAGAGGAAGAAGAGAGTGAGTCTCTCCCTGATCTCCTCAGAGGTGTACCTTTAGATGAGAAAATTGAAGGAGTCAATCTCTCTTCAGATCCGACACCTGAGCAACAAGAGGAGTGCAAATCTATGTTAAATCAGTTTGCCTCCCTGTTCTCACTCTCACCAGGCTTCACCCCTTGGGGACAGCACAAAATACTCACTGGTGACTGTCTGCCAGTCAAATGCAGAGGATACAGAATGTCAGAAAATGTGAGAACCCATATCAAGGGGGAGGTCAAGAAGATGCTTGATCTCGGGGTAATAGAACCCTCTACTAGTCCATGGTCTAGCCCAGTTGTGTTAGTACCAAAGGCAGGATCCAAAGACTTGAGATTCTGTGTGGACTATAGAGCTCTTAATGCAGTCACAAAGACTGATGCTCACCCTTTACCAAGGACAGATGAGTTGGTGGATAAACTTGGTGCAGCCAAGTACCTCAGCACATTTGACCTTACGTCAGGCTATTGGCAAATAGCCTTGACAGACCATGCCAAGGAGAAAACTGCATTTTCCACCCCAGTTGGCTTGTACCAGTTTAAGGTCATGCCTTTTGGATTAAAAAATGCACCTGCCACATTCCAAAGGATGGTGAACTAAGTTCTAGCTGGGATGGAGGACTTCTGCATGGCATACTTGGATGACATTGCAGTCTTCCGCCGCTCCTGGGAGGACCATGTGAACCACCTAGGACATGTTTTGCAGGCTCTTGGACAGGCCAATTAAGTAAATGCCAGATAGGTCAAAGTAAGGTGGTCTACCTTGGGCATGAGGTAGGAGGTGGAGAAATAAGGCCTTTGCTCAGCAAGATTGAAGCTGTGCAAAATTGGACAACACCTACTACTCAAACCCAAGTGAGAGCCTTCCTAGCCCTCACTGGGTATTACAGGAATTTCATTGAGAACTATGGGACCATAGCTTCTCCACTGAATGTAATCTCCTCTACAAAATTCCCTAAAAAGGTCAAATGGAATGAGGAGTGCAATCAAGCCTTTGAAAAACTGAAGAAAGCTCTTTGCCAAGCTCCAGTACTGAGAGCTCCTGACTACCACCAAACTTTCATTGTACAAACCGATGCTTCCAATGTAGGTATAGGTGCAGTTCTAAGCCAACTGGATGAGAAGGGTAGGGAGCACCCCATTTGCTTCATCAGCCGTAAGATGAAGGATCCTGAGACAAGGTGGGCAACAATCGAAAGAGAATGCTTTGCTATTGTGTGGGCACTGAAGAAGTTTAGGCCATACTTGTATGGTTCTACTTTTGTCATTCAGACTGACCACCAACCCTTGAGATGGTTAATGCAAATGAAGGGAGAAAATCCAAAACTATTGAGATGGTCAATCTGCCTGCACGGGTTTGATTTCACCATTGAGCACAGGTCAGGGTGTCACCATCAAAATGCTGATGGACTCTCGAGGATGTATGTCATCGACTAGAGGTATGAGGTTCCTCCAGGAGTGGAGTAAATCCTCCTGTCCCTTAGTCTGGGGGTGGGGGGGGGGGCGAGTGTTAGGGAGAATTCTCTGTTTAGGCTGAATTTCCTAACCTAGTGAGTCCCCCAGCAGCTTTGCTGGATTTTTGGGGTGTATTTTTTTCTCCTGCCGAGAGTGAGACTCTTTTACCCTCACTCTTGGGCATGATTTGAGTGTATTTCTTTGAATCTAGATGTGTTTAATGGGTTATGGGGTATTTTACCCCATAGGGCTTCATGTGTTTTTGTGATGTGTCTTACACAGCACCCTCAGTGCAGTAACACAGGGGTGTCATAGTGACCCCCCAGTATAGACTCCATACCCTGGGACTGACTACTGTCTCCCAGGGCATGTAAAGTCACCATTGACTTTACTAGTCTTAAATTCTGAACAGAACCAGTACAAACCATCATATTGTGGACGTACTGGCTGGGGCAATTCAATTGCCCCAGGGTCTGTTAGTGGAGGGGGCACGTCTCCGTCCCCCCTGATCGAATTTTGGCTGGTGGCAGGGGATACTACTTTTTATATTCAACCGCGAATATTTTCCTATGGGATTTCCCATTGTTTTAGGCTACTATCTTTATTTAATTATTTACGGTAGCCTCGAACATACCGCTGGTTTATGTAATTAATATTAATTCTCCGGTTGGTATTTTTTGCCAAAACTTGATTCTAAAATGGCGTTTGTGTTCTCTTCTGTGACTCCAACCCAAGTCGAGCCCTTTGTTCCACCTTTTGGCGGGCTTCTCCACAGAAGCCCTCCAAAGTGGTGCCACTCTGTCTGGGGTACTTAGGAGGGGTGGAGGGGGATTTAGGCACCTTGGACTGAGTTGCCTAGGCAACTCAAGTCGCACTCCGTCCTGATTGGCCCAAGTGGTGTGCCGGCCGGCTCACCACTTAGCATGTTTGAGTGACAGCTAGGCTGAGTGAATGGGGGTTTTCTGCATAAAAGCAGGGCTTTGGGGACTGGAACTTCAGAAGTCGCCACAGGACCTAAGAATCCGATGAGGGAGAAGCTGAGCCGACCTGCCACGACGATACCACCGGTGGAGCCCTGCTGGGCCGTCTCATCCCTTTTCCCAACGACAGAGGAGATCTCCCGCCGGAGAGTCTTCTTCCTTTGACTGGTGGGGGTAACCAGTTTCACCGTCTTTTCGCCTTCCCGACGTACCTCGTGGCCGCCTTGCCTGTGCCAAGCACCCCGGCAACCGGGATACCACGTTTTACCACGACCGCGAAACAAAGGCACCACCTTTCACCGGAAAACTCTGCGGCTGTTTTCTTCCCTGGCAGTGCAACAACCTTCCTCTTTCCTCCAAGTCGAGATCTTCTCTTCCCCTGGACGACGACACGACTTGCACCCACTGCCAGGAACAACTGCCACCGCTGGAGGATCCTTCCCACTTAAGGTACCGTGTCCCGCCTGGCTTCCCTTGCTACCGACTGTACGGGGTAGATTTAGCCCCCGGCTTTCGAAGCTGGGTTAGCCTGGGACACCCTGGCTAAACTTTCCTAAGCCTCTCTAAACTCTTTTTGAACTCTCTGCAAGACTTTCTAAGCCTAGTGTAACTGCGTGATCAAGGGTGCATTTGTGCTCTGCTCTCTCTAAGAGTGAGCCCAGCCTTTGGACTTTGGCTCACCAGTGACTTTTGCTCTTCTGCCTTGCTAACAGTTTTCCTGAATCTTAGAGTGGTGTACCTTTCCATATTCTGTCTTTTTCCCTCCCTTTCTCACAAACTTATTGGAGTGCCATCTAGTTAAGCGCTCACCTCTGTATGAAAATAAGTGGTGTTTTACTGAGACTTATCTGATAAGGAAAAAGGGGTGTATATATTACAATAGTAACTGTGTTTAGAATATTTTACAACAAGAGTGCTGGAGTGTTTCAAACAGTGTGTTTTTAAATAAATAATGATATACTTTGATACCAAAGCTCTGCTCAGTGTTTGCTTGTAGTATTGTGTCTGAGTGCCTATTGTGTATACTTTGCATACTGCCTAACTCTTCTTGAGGGAAGTCTGACTGCTTAGCCACAGCTACCAGGTAAATCTGGGTGGTACAGACTGCTACCAAGTGGGTTTACTGCTAACACCTGTAGTCCTAAATCTTTTGCAGTGGTCCCTAAGGGAACTGCACAGGTTTCTGCCTAACAGCGTTCCCGAGAACGCCCTCAAGGGGCGCATGGAGGACGCTGTCGAGAGCCTACTCAAAGATCTCCTGGGCAATCCGGCTCTGTCACGATATTTTACAGTCAAGCGCGCCCAACGCGCTTTGTCCCCTCGCCCCAAGCCGGGCGACACTCCGAGACCCATCATCGCCAGAATTTTAAATTATCGGGACAGAGACCTCATCCTCTGCCTAGCACGTGAGAAAGGGGATTTGCGCTTAGAGGCCAACATCATCAGGATTTCCCCCGACTTCTCAGTCGCGGTACAACAGGAGGGACGCCAATTTCTTGGTGTTAAAATACTGCTCAGGGAGCGCAATGTCCCGTATGCCATCCTATTTCCGGCTCGACTTAAACTTACTCATAATGGAAAACTCTACTTCTTCACGGTCCCCGACGAGGCGGTGAAATTTATTGAGTCGCAAATACCACTAAACAATCCAAGGGATGACCCCGCTGACGCCGTATAGCCTCAGATCACCCTGCTCAAAGATGCCCACACTACCTGGTGATCCTTGATTCACAACGCGACCATGGCAACGCTGCTTTTTTCCCAGTAATGATGCCTCCCTCCTGCAAGTGGTCCGGACACCAACTGTGCCCCGGAATTGGAGTAACCCATCACCCCTTCTTCTTGATGCTTATGACCGCCCGCTTGCCCTGAACTCTCCTACATCCCCATCCTTTTCCTCATGGTACTTATGTTCGCCCCGGGGGCCAAACGCTGGATCCGCCCACTGCAGAAACCTACTGTAGACGGCGTCCGCTGTCCGTCTTTGATGTTCAAGATGCCAACCACACGGCAACAGCGCAACTCGCTGCATTTGCAACGATTCTGTTTAGCTTTATTTGGTTGCCACTATTCCTGGGCCCAAGTTGGCTGTGGAAGGGCACGCCCACGTTGGGTGCTGGCCGCCGACCTACGGTAGAATGGTAGCATTGACTTAACTGAAGCCACCTGGGCCTGGAAGAAAGTTGACACTCATGTTGGGGGGGGTCACACTGCAAGTTGGGGGTGGGCAGTGAGGGTGGGTGGGATGGGGTGGGAGGGAGTCGGAGTGGGTTTGTTGTATGTTATGGGAAAAATGGCAGAGGCGGTTTGGCAGACCACAGTGCATCGGGGGGCCCCTGAAGGGGTGGCCTCCGCCCAGGATTCACTCTATGACAACGGTGGTGGGATGTTACTTACACCATTGACATGCTGGTAACGGCGCTATCCTGGAATGTGCGGGGCCTGAGCAACTACACCAAGGCTTCTAGAATCATGGCGTACGCCAACAGACACGGGTGTAAAATACTGCTCATGCAGGAGACTCACTCAACGGGCCCCTGTCCAAAAGCATTACTCCAACATGGGGTCCACACAGATATTTCACCTCATATTCCATCCGGGATAGAGGGGTGGTGACGCTGATCCACAAATCACTTAAGTTTGTCCTCCACAAGAGCTATATAGATTCCAAGGGGAGATATACTGTATTACATTGCACCATAGCCAACAGGGATTACTTACTAGTGAATACCTATGGCCCCAATGTTGACTCTCCTGAATTTGTTGACCAGGTGGTATCCATATTGCTGGGATACGTTGGGGTGCAAATCATCTGGGGGGGACATGAATTTTATACTGGATACTGTGATGGACAGGACTGGTACAGCCACTAGGCCCCTGTCTGGCGCGGCACGTAGATTGCTGACCCACAGCGCGACACTGGACATCCACGACGCATGGAGGGCCCAACACCCGCAACCTTGCGAGTTTACGTATTATTCGTCAGTCCACGACAGTTCCTCAACGATCCACATGTTTCTGTTATCCGGCCCCATGCTGGGCAGGGTAGTGGAAACGCGGATACTCGCGCGCACACTGTCTGACCATTCACCGATCTTGATAACCCTGGAATTGGGGATACCTGCCCCTACTATTAACACATGGCGATTCAAATCATCCGCTCTGCGGGACATTGTATTCAAGGCGGACATCCTTGCCGACATTCAGACTTATTTTGAACACAATCTGCCTCAGTCCACCACCTTAGGGGTCCGCTGGGACGCTTTCAAAGCCTTCATTAGGGGGGGTGTCCATTTCTAGAGAGTCGGGAGTCCTCAAAACTATAAGAGCCGCCCTATCCCGCTCCGAAACTAAACTACGAGACCTGGAACGTGCCCACCTGGCCTCGATCGACCCAAGTGTCCTCTCCCAGATCAGTGAGGAGCTCAAAATCTTTAATGAACAGGCCACTAGGGAAGTCCAGTACTTCAGTCGTCCACAGGCAGCACGTAAATACGGCGAGGGTGACAGACCCGGCAAAACGTTAGCCGCTTTGGCAAGGGGGGAATGGGGCCAAGCCCAAATAACCTGTGTCAAGGACAGTCAAGGGGTTATACAGTGGTCCGACCAGCAAATCCTTGAGGTCTTCACAGGCTTCTACTCGGAATTATACTCCCAGCCCACTGAACATAGTGACTCCCAGATGCGGGACCTCCTGGATCAAATACCCACCACCTTGGTCTCCCCTGCCACTAGAGACCAATTGGATTCCCCTATCACATTGAATGAAATAGTGGAAGCTATATCCAGTCTCCCTAAAGGTAAGGCACCGGGTCCCGACGGGCTAACGGCTGAATTTTATCAGGAGCACGTGGCAATATTGGCCCCCGAACTGCTCGAGGTGTGGAATGAGTCACTCAGGCTAGGATCCCTTCCCCCGACACTCCGTGAGGCCGTGATCACGGTCCTGCTCAAGCCCAGTAAGCCTAGCAATGAATGGGGATCCTCCCGGCCCCTTTTTTAGTGATGAATTTGGATACTAAAATTTCATTAAGGTGATCGCTAACCGTTTCCTACCTGTCATGTCCTATATGGTACATGAAGACCAGTCAGGCTTTGTGCCCGGGAGATCTACTTCCCACAATATCAGAAGGCTTCTCAACGTCATGGCACGAATCGATCTGGGTGTGAGTGCGGTTGCGGTCACCTTGGATGCCCAAAAGGCCTTCGACATGGTGTTGGAAGTACACGTGGCTGGTCCTTGAGACCATGGGCGTAGGACCCAGGATGATCGCATACATTAAGCTACTGTACACCTCCCCAGTTGCCAGGGTCTGTGTCAACTCCCAAACTTCTGATCTGCTCCCTCTCTTCAGAGGCACCCGTCAGGGATTCCCGTTTTCCCCGATCCTATTTGCCCTGGCTATCGAGCCCATGGTGGACTATGTCAGGGAACGTCACTCACGTAAAGGGATACGGCTACAGGGTGCCCCTGAAATTATCTCACTCTACACGGATGACGTGTTGCTGTTCGTCAGAGACCCCAATGACCATCTAGACCCCATCCTGCGTGACATCACCCGCATCGGTACATATTCTGGTTTCACAATCAATTATGGCAAGTCTGAACTATTCCCTCTCACGAGCTCTACAGCACGCCCTGATACTGAATACCCGCTCCGTTGGTCCCCCGACGGGATTAAACATCTGGAAATCCAGGTGTCCCTGACCAAAGACACTCTCCTGGCTGACAACTACCTGGCCACGGCAGAACAGGCTGAATCCAAGATAACGCGCTGGCGCCCCCTTCCTCTGTCCCTAGAGGGGAGACTCTCACTGGTAAAAATGATACTACTCCCTAAGCTGCTGTATATATTCTCAAATGTACCTATCTGGCCTGGTAAGAAATATTTTTCAGACCTCCACAAGCTCTGTGCTCAGTTTCTGTGGCACTCAGGGGCAGTGCGCAAAAAATGGCTTCCGATGACACTTCCCTACGAAAAAGGTGGTTTCACTGCCCCTGATATGCTGCGGTACTGGATCGCAGCGCAGGCACAGTTCGCTTCCTACTGGTACCCCAGATCCCCTCCACGCCCCCATGTGAAACTGGAGGCCCTCACGGCATCTAGCACCAACATAATGTCCTTAATATTACATCGCCGATACGAACCGGACTCACCCATTGACCCGGTTTGAACCACTGTGCAGGCTTGGGGACGGATATTCGCCACGGGTGCCGAGGAACACCCATATTACAAATGGCTCCCCGCCTGGCACTTCCCCGGGCTGGAACCCACAAACGACATGGCCCTGGCACGACATTGGCAGTCCCTGGGATACCTAGCCCTGACTGAATTCTATCCAGGCGGGCAATTCATAACACCGCACACCTGGAAGCCGGGCCACTCGGGGCACTGTTGGAGCTTCTACAATTTTATAGGCTTCGCGCAGCCTTCCGTGGTGCCTGGCCTGGGTTTCCCACTGAACCCCCCGATTCTCCTGGAATTGCCTACATCGCCAACTCGGGTGGGGCCCGCGGGGTGGTATCCTCACTAGACAAACTCCTCCTAACCTCCTCTCCACCACAGCCTTCTGGGGCCCGGGACAACTGGGCATCCGAACTGGAGTTGGAACTCACCGACCAACTGATGACGAAAATGTGCTCCAACACTAATAGAGTCTCCTTGAACTTCCGCTACCGTACTATTCAGTACAAACTGTTGAACAGGTTATACTACACCCTGCGCAAGATCTCCAGGTTTGCTCGCTCCGACCCAAGACTTTGTCCTCGCTGCGGTGCAGAGGATGCGGGCCATCTGCATATGTTCTGGGCCTGCCCAAGGCTAGCTGCATTCTGGGACGAGATCCTGAAAACTCTGTCAGAAATTTGTGACACTGTCGTTGACCCTGACCCACTGGGGGTGCTGTTTGGGGCATGGGGGGCTGAGGGAGCCAGAAGTGCTGCTAAATTCTTAAATGTCAGCTTTATAATTGCTAAGAAGTGTGTATTGCAGAGCTGGAAGTCCTCCTCCCCCCCCACATTCCAGAAATGGCTGAACTTATTAACATGGTCTCGGAACTGTGAGGAGGAGTACCTCACTACTCTCCCGGCCCATTCCCGGCCTAAAAACATTTGGTCTCCCTTTAACAGCTATCTTAACAGCTTAGACACACCCTCCTCTGGAGACAACTCATCGCAATCATCTCTGTGAAGTGCTGCAGCTCTGGACGCCTCGAGATACCACACTCTTGACTTCCATTATGTTATCGTTCATATGCACCACTGTATACAGTTGAATATGTATTTTGCCACTCCTGGCTGCTCTGATGTTTGTGTAAGCTATTCACCTCTGCCTTCAAAAATAAAAGTTTTAAAAAAAAAGAACAGCAGGGGAAGGAAAGGCACTGCCAATAACTAACCCAACTAAAAACTCACCTTTCTGAATGCACCATCTCAAACTCTGGACTAAGCATAACCATACCCCTACAGCACACCAAACCACACATACTTCACAACACCACAACAACCACGCATAGTCTCGCCCAATACCATATGGCGGCTACCAACCGAAAAACACACCTACGCTCAGTGAATGGTGTCACCGAACTAAAGCTGCCAACTGCACATCACAGCTCTCTTGCTCTCTGTTCCTCTTCAGTCCTACTACCTTACCTTCCTTCCTCCTTGCTTTATGGATCTGCCAGAGCGCCAAGAGACCAAACATAACATAATAACAAATATTTTAATTGTAAAATCCAGGCTAGCTAGCGGGAGATAGATTTCAGGGTTGTCTCGAGATTCCTTTTTGAAAATCGGCACTATATAACTATTGTGCCATGAAGACAGATTATCGCTTTACACCATAGCTCCCAAAATATTGGCAAAATAATGTTTTCCAAAAGGGGGGAATCTTATTTAAGAATTAGATTGGGCAACCCATCCTGCCCCATACCTCTTTTCTTTTTTAAACTGTGTTTATTGAGTTTGAAAACATAGGTAAAACAGACAGCACATACTCCACTTACAGACAACAGCACCGCCCCCAACCCCCGAGCACACCCTCAGGGGGAATTACAACCAATGAGAGACAATTTAAAAAACTAAACAGGATATTCCCAAACTAACAGGCAGATCCCTGACCAGACCCCACAGATGCATTGCAACTGATCGACAGTAAATATGTAATAGACAGACCCCAAATGTCTCTTGGCCTCGAGGCCGGGTGCACCATAGTTCCATAATCCTTTAATAACAATATAAAATATCAGATTTCCACCATTCATATGCGGGAGCATGGCCCCTACCCCACACTATAGCACCTCTCCTCCTGGCCAATAGCAGCAACAGACCTAGTAACTTTCTGACATGATTTGGCAGCTCGAGCGTGTAACCCAACAAAGCCACCGTAGGAGAAGGGGCCACCCCCTCACCCACAATTCCTTCAATTATTTTAAACACTTGTACCCAAAAAGATCTCTGGCATGAATTTGGTGCTTTGGCGAACAATCTGTGGATATCCACAGGGGTCAAATAAAACTGGTGCAAACATGTAAACTGTATTAACTTGAAATTACTATTGATGGCCACCTTACGTGTATGCATACAACAAAATCTCCATGTGTCATCAGAGTCCGCAGCCCACCCCGTAGCCCTATTATCGCAGCATACAGTGTAGAAATCAATTTGGACCTCATCCCCAAGCTCATCATTTCGTGCAGGAAAGGTGCAGTATTCGGTTCCCGAGGGAAGTCAGCAAACCTTTTTTTTATTCAACAAACAGCCCAAAGTACACAAAAATGTCTAACGCAAATCCCTCACCCCTAGCCCTAAAGTCATCCAACGTTAGGAACTGTCCATCAGGGAAGAGGTCCCACCAGCATGCAAGACCCAACCGCTCTGCACATTGCACAAAGACCTTCTCTACTGTGAGTGGGATCCCTGGTACGTATTTAAACAGGAGAAGTGGAGAGTAAAGTATTCCATTGCGTGCTATGCCATCTATGTGCTTCCAGGCGGAGCAGGTAAGCTCGACCATGTTATGTGGCTAAATTATCCACTGCAGTGAAGTGAGAATAACTACCCTCAGGAGCGACAGGACACCATTCTCTTTCAATTTTCACATGAGCCCGGTCAGGAACCAAATCGCACCAATGCGCCAGAAAGGGTGCTTGAGCTGCCATCCAGTAGGCCTCAAAATCGGGAAGGGCAAGCCCTCCCCTCTCCAAGTGTGCCACCAGCTTTCCCACTACACTCAAGCCTGCTTTCCTTGCCAAATAAAAATGAATTATAACTGACTTCAGCGATTTGGGCACATTAAGGAGTGTATCAATAAATCTGGGCAATATTACCACCTTGACTACAAATATTCGTCCAGAGGGACAAGGGTAAGCTCATCCACCTGCAAAGAAGTGTTTCAGTGCGTGCCAACTTTTACCCACAGTTTTTTTGATAGAGCACTTTGGGTAACCTAGCCAACATCACCCCCAGATAAAGAGTAACCTCTGAAAAGCCACTGGAAGTCAAATTCCTCCTGAAACCTCTCAGTTCCTTCTATCAGGGGAAACAAGACTGACTTAGAAGGGTTAACAATGAGTCCAGAGAAGCGACCGAAAACCAAAATATACCTCATGACAGGTGCCAGATTCACAGCGACATCTGTGATAAACAGGATTAGATCATCTGCATAGAGTGAAATAATCAATTTATGTGTGAACATTTGCACTCCTCTGTCAATGTGTCAATGTGTCCCGAGCGGATCAATTCCGCTACGTGCTCCACGTTAAGCTCAAATAGCATGGCAGACAGCAGACACCCTTTGCCGCGTTCCCCTTTCCATCCAAAAAGTGGCGGTGAGCCTACCATTCACCCGAAGACGTGCCACTGGGCCCTAATATAGCAGGGAAACCAACTGTACGAAATCCTCACCCATCCCCATGCACCTCAGAAAAGTAAAAAGAAATGACAATTCAATGGAGTCAAACGTCTTCTCGGGATCAAGAAGGGCCGCAATCACTGATCAAAAGGAGTCTGACTATTCTGCAAAGCCCATTTGAGGTGGACCTCCCTGGAATGAATCCAGCCTGATCGGAAAGTACGCATCTGGACATTATAGGGGCAAGCTTATTAGCCAGCACCGTAGCAAAAATGTTATTGTCCAAATTTATCAAGGAGATCGGACGTTAGGAGAAGCAACTCTCTGCACGCTTCCTTGGTTTCAGGAGAAGGGTGACCAGTGCACCTTGCAGTGAGTCAGGCAGCGCGCTGTCATGCAACACCTGCTCATATATGTGCAGCAATAGGGTACCAGTAGATCCGCGTAGGATTTATAAAAATCGTTCGAGGGACGGGGAGAGACTTAATGTCCTCGTAAATCTCCTGTTCTGATAGCGGCCTTCCCAACCATTCTCTTTCCTCCTGTGCCACCCAGTAGAGGCCAACCTGATCCAGGTACGCATCAATCTCAGCCTGTCCCGCGATGAGCTTGGAGGTGTATAGAGCCTTATAGAAATCCCAAAATGTCCCCAAATTTTCGTCATCTGTCTGCAGAGGCTCGTCGGGCAAATTTACAATTGCTACAATATGCTACTTGAGTTTTTTGGATTTGAGCAGTCGGGCAATAAAGCCCCAGTTCTCTGGCGTTCACCATACCTTCTCATTGCCAAGCCCCTGTCAGGGAACCTAAGATCACTTTCCGCAAGGTTCTTAAACAGCCCGATTACTTCTCAAAACCTAGCCTAACTACCTTCATCTGTAGAGAACCCCACCCCAACTCCAATTCCGGCAACAGGGTTTTGTGTGCAGATAGCTCTGCGCTTATCGCCCTGAGGACACCTGCCTCCTTAGCAATGCAAAGAACCCTTATCACACACTTAAAGGATTCCAAAAGGGTAGAGTAGGAGCCCTAGTTTTCCTGAAAGAAGCAGCGCATTCCCTCTCATATTTCTTCCCGGAACACGGTGTCCTGCATGCTCTCATTCTTTAAGTACCAACTTCTACTCCCCTGCCATTTCCCAAGAATTAGGAGCCGCAACAACCGGGGTTTGATCAGACTGCTGGAAGCTGACCCATGCAAGAGGACCTAAATATGTACCCCTTTTCTGACCCATGGCGATACCTCCATATATCGACTAGCTCCTCAATCTCATAGATCAGCAGCAATTTCCTTGGGCGCACCCCTGCCATGATCCCCAGACCTGTCAAGTGTTGTCCATGACTGCATTTAAGTCTCCAGCCAGCACACTGTGTTCCCAGGGCATTTCCTATCGTGATCCTCAATAAATTCCAGGGTATCAATAGAGTCCGTGTTATGGCTGTAGTAATTCAAGGTGAATCCCCTCCCCTGCACCAAACCCGTGAGGATCAGAGCCCTGCCCTCCGTGTCCCTTGCCACTTCTGTGCATCGGAATCCCAAGGTGCCCCTGATGACAATGCATACCCCTCTGGAGTATCTGGAATATGAGAAAAGTATCTGTGGCAACCGCATGTTTTAGCAAAAGCGGCTTCACCTGATTGCGAGAGGAGCATTTCCTGAAAAAATACAATACCCATCTGATGCCTCTGCATATAAAGCAGGGCCTTTCTTGCTTTAAAGGGACAGTTTAGGCATCTGATGTTCCACGTCATGCACATGATCCCTTTGTCATGCATCCCCTCTATAACCCAGAATCAGCACCTCGCAAAGAAGTGACCACTGTGGAGTGTAACCAGTTCCCTCCAAAAGCCGCCTCCCTGTCCTGCCAATTGAGACCCGCTGCACCTTCCACGCAGGCCAGGCAGAGAACACCCCACTTCATCCCTTGCCAACAGTACCCCCTGCCTGTGCATTCTTATTGAGGCAAATGGAGGTCTAAGGACTGTGCGCCATCTGAGACAAACCAATTGAAACGCTGCCATAGCCAAAAACAACCCACGCCCCCAGACCCACTGGCAATCCCAACCTTCCAGTAATGACCCCCTACAAAACAACAATATCCCGGAGCCGAAGCATGGGAGCCTCTCGACGCTTAGCTACCCCCACCCGCCAAATTCTTAATACAAGAATTCGTAGGCCGATGACCCTACATTAATTTGTGAAAAAGCAACCACAAGAGAATGCTGCTGCAAGACCGGGGCTTCAATCCGTGCCCCTGGGCGCGGGCCTCGCTTGACCATTTCTGTTCCTTGACGGCCCAGCTCCATCGTCTGTGGCATCCAGAAAGTCACTTGCCTCCTCCGGGGACAGAAAAAACAAGGCTTTGCCATTGTGTTTGACTCGCAGGCAGAGCGGAAACAGTATTGCATATTTGAATCCCTTAGCCCTAAGGCCTCTTTTCACCTCAATGACATTTTTCCTTGAGGCCTGCACCTTATTTGAAAAGTCTGGGAAAAGCAGAATATGGTCGCGATGGTAGTTGAGGGAGTCCAGTTCTCTGGATTACGCAGAGCGTGGTCCCTATTGCGGTAATTAAGGAGCCTGGCAATGATTGGTCTGGGTGGCACACCCGGCACCGGGGCTGCCCCCCCCCCCACCCTGGGTTTCGATGAGCTCTTTAGATCACAAAGGCTGACAAAAAACGGATTCTCCAAGACTCTCATGCAGCAGCGCCTCTACCATTTGTTCCATGGGAGCTCTGTCTGCCGTCTTAGGGACTGTTAGGCAGAAACCTGTGCAGTTCCCTTGGGGAACACTGCAAAAGATTTAAGACTACAGGTAGAGCAGTAAACCCCTTTGGTAGCAGTCTGTACCACCCAGATTTACCTGGTAGCTGTGGCTGAGCAGTCAGACTTCTCTCAAGAAGAGTTAGGCAGTATGCAAAGTATACACAATATGTACCAAAACACAATAGCACAAGCAAACACTGACCAGAGCTTGGTTTCAAAAGAATATTGTTATTTATTTAAAAACACACATAAGTAAAAACACTCTAGCAACGAATATGGTAAAAACACTTCAACACAGTTATAATGAAAGTAAATTCAATCCTTTCTCCTATCTAGACAACTCTAGGTTAACACCACTTAATTAAAACAGAGGTGAGTGCTTAACGTTAGATGACACTCTAGTAGTTTCCAAGAAAGGGAGAGAAAAAGCAGAAATAGGTTAAACACACCACTCTAAGGTCCAGAACACTTGCAATAGGCTTAAAGAAGCACAAAGTCACAGGTGAGCAAAAGTCACTAGGCAGGGCCCACTCTTAGAGTAGCCGGAGCGAAAAGGTGCCCAAGATCACACTGTTAGTTAGAGATTCAAGTCTTGCAAAGAGTCAAAAAGAGTTTTAGAGTGGCTCAGAAAGTTTAGCCAAAGTGTCCCAGGCACTCCCAGGTTCGAAAGCCGGGGACTAAATCTACCCCGTACAGTCGGTGGCAAGGGAAGCCAGGCGGAACACAGTACCTTAAGCGGAAAGGATCCTCCAGCGGTGGCAGTTGTTCCAGGCAGTGGCAGCAGGGCTCGACGTCGGTCAGGGGAGAAGAAGTTCTCGCTGAAGAGCAGAAGAGGAGGGTCGTTGCACTGCCCGGGAAGAAACCAGCCGCGGAGTCCTCCGGTTAAAGGGTTGGTACCGACTTTCGCGGTAGGGGGGTAAAGTGTGGTATTCCGGTTGCCGGGGTGCTTGGCACAGGCAAGGCGGCCACGAGATACCTCAAAGAACGGAAAGAAGGCGGAAACTGGTTGTCCCCACCAGTTAAGGGAAGGAGCCACTCCGTTAAGAGTTCTCCTCGGTCGTCGGGAAAAAGTGGTGAGACGGTTCAGCAGGGCTCCACCGGGTGGTGTCGTCGAAGCAGGTCGGCTCAGCTCTTCCCTCGTCGGATTCTTGGTCCTGTGGCGACTTCTGAAGTCCCAGTCCCCAAAGCCCTGCTTTTATGCAGCAAGCCCCCATTCACCCAGCCTAGCTGTCACTCAAACATGCTAAGTGGTGAGCCGGGCGGCTCACCACTTGGGCCAATCAGGACGGAGTGCGACTTGAGTTACCAAGGTAACTCAGTCCAGGGTGCCTAAATCCCCCTCCACCCCTCCTAAGTACCCCAGACAGAGTGGCACCACTTTGGAGGGCTTCTGTGGAGACGCCCGCCAAAAGTGGAACAAAGGGCTCCACTTTGGGTCAGAGTTACAGAGGCGAACACCAACGCCATTTTAGAATCAAGTTTTGGCAAAAAGTCCCAACCGGAGTTATAAAAAGAAATATATAAACCGGCGGGATGTTTAAGGCTACCGTAAATAAATAATTAAATGTGTTAGCCTAAAACAATGGGAAATCCCATAGGGAAATATTCGCGGTCGAATATAAAAAGTAGTTTCCACTGCCACCAGCCAAAACTCGATCAGGGGGGACGGAGACGTGCCCCCTCGACTAACAGACCCTGGGGCAATCGAATTGCCCCAGCCAGTACGTCCACAATATGATGGTTTGTACTGGTTCTGTTCAGGATTCAAGACTAGCAAAGTCTTTGGTGACTTTACATGCCCTGGGAGACAGTAGTCAGTCCCAGGGTATGGAGTCTATGTTGGGGAGTTCCTAGGACACTCCTGGGTCACGGCACAGAGGGTGCTGTGTAACCCACATCACAAAAATACATGAGGCCCTATGGAGTAAAAGACCCCATAGCCCATTCAACACAAGGTTTAACCAAGATAACACAGTTCAACATGTCCAAGAGTGAGGGTAAAAGAGTCTCACTCTTGGCAGGAGAAAAAAAATAAACTCCAGAAATCCAGCAAAGCTGCTGGGGGACTCACTAGGTAGGGAAATTCAGCCTAAACAGAGAATTCTCCCTAACACTCGCCCCCCCCAGACTAAGGGACAGGAGGATTTAATCCACTCCTGGATGAACCTCATACCTCTAGTCGATGATATACACCCTAGAGAGTCCATCAGCATTTTGATGGTGACACCTTGACCTATGTTCGATGGAGAACTCAAAGGTTTTCTTTTGCAAGCTAACGGACCTACAGACCCTTTGAGGAACATCAGTCTTTTTGTTATAGGGGATCTGGTTGACCAGTCCCTCAGAAGTTGGTACAACTTCTGAACCTATGTTAGGCTTTTTGAAGGGGTCCTTATAAAGGATTCCCTTAGATCTAGAGGGGCCTCCAAGGTTCCTCACCACCTCTCTTGTGGGAGCAGGTTGGGTCTTAGGCCTCTTGGTTGGAGGGGTTGGGGTTAGGCAATGTACCTGCTTCCCCTTCCTCTTAGATCTACCTTTACCTATTTTAGGAGTCTCCCCCCTAATATTAGGATTGGAGTTGGGGTCTTCAGTAGAAGGTCCAACAGTCCGAAGGTTTTTGGCCTTAGACTTTTCTTTTCTGGTTTTCCACCAGCACTGAGAATTACCAGTTCTCTCAGGTCCAGATAGGGGCCTAGTTGGTCTATCCACCTCTTCCTCAGAAGCAGGGGGGGTCAGAGACTCGGAAACTAGGGGAACAAGGGTGGAGCTTGGTTGGGGCTCCCATGTTCCTAGCATACTATCCTGAAATGTGCCTGGGTTAGAGGTCAACTTACTAACACCAGGGCTTGTAGTGGGGTTCTCAGTAGAGGGTCCCACAGGCTTAGAAGGGTCCTTCAAGGTAGCCTGTCTAGCCAATTTGGTTAAGTTCTGCTTCTCCATACTGGGAGGCCTGGGGGTATGTGACACTACTCCTAGAGTTCTTAGGTCATTCCCCAACAGGACCTTCCCAGGTACCTCAGTCTGAACACTGACAGGGATCCTCACTGTCATGTTGTTACACTGAATGAGGGCTGGTAGAATAGGAACCATTTGGACAGGGCCTCCAGACATTTTAGTGGGACCTTTGGGTGCTTTGGCCACATCCTCAGGTTGAAAGAAGCTTTCATCCACTACTGTTCTGCTGGCCCCAGTGTCTCTCCTGGCAGGAGTATCCTGGCCATTGACAAGAACACTGTCCACATAATACACCTTAGAGTTAACAGGTAGGGAGTTATACACAACCCTATTCTGGGGACTAACCAGACCCATAGGCTCTAAGTTTACAGTTGCTTGAAGACCCAAGGGTTCTTCAGCAAAGAGTTCAAAGTGGGCACTAGCCATCTGTACTTCATCCTCAGGAGTGAAGGCTAAGGAGACTGTGCTGATCCCTGCAGGTTTACCCTTGCACTTGGGATCTCCTTTGATATGGTCAGTACCCTGACAGACATAGCATTGTCCAAATGCTCTCTGGAAGGGTGGCTTGTTCTGACCTCCTTCTGGCTTGTGGCCAGAAGGTACACTAGCCTGATTCGGTTTACCCTGGGGCTTACCCTGGTTATTTGGTTGTTTGTGGCCCTCTTGGGTATGGGAGGTATTAGAATTCTCTTTGGAGTCCTTTTTAGGCTGTTTCTCCCCATCCTTCCTCTGAGTTACCCCAGAATCCTTGTGAGTGGCCCTGTTGGCAACCCACAAGTCAGCAGCCCTAGCTAGCTTCCTAGGATCCAATTCCTGTGAATCAGCCAAGTGCTGTCTGAGCTCAGGAGAGCAGGCATCATAAATAGTCTCCAACATAAACAAATTCTTCATACCTTCATAAGTGTTCACCTTGTAACCCTTAATCCATCCCTCTAAGTTTTTCAAACATTCATTCACCCAGGTAGCCCAAGGGGTACCATCATGCTTTTTGAGGCTCCTAAACCTCTTAAGATACTGGGAAGGGGTCTTCCCAAACCTAGCTATCAAAGCTAGTTTCACACATTCATAGTCCTTCCTATCCTCCTCCCCCATCTCCATTACCACATCAGTTGCAACAGGGGGAAGCCTAGAGAACAACCAGGTGAGTAAGTCATTTCCTGTGATGTTCTGGAGCCCATGATTATATTCAAACAGAGACAACCAATCCAACACATCCAACTTAGGCTCATACATACCAACCAATTCTTTAGGCATCCGGGGTCTTTTAGGACTGGAACTTCTAGAGGAGCCAGAGAGAGAAACATTCTCAACAGATAATTTCTTCATTTCTAAGTCATACTTGAGCTCCATTTCCCTTAGCCTTAGTTCTTTGTCAGTTTGAGCATTAAGTTTCTTATACTCCAATTCTAGCTTCATTTTCTCCAGTTCAAAGTACTGAGGACTAAATGTGGGACCTGGTAAAGGTCCAGTAGGCACAGCAGGTAGAGCAGGCAGAGGCCTAGGGGGGACAGTTACAACAGCCTCACCCTCCTCTTCTGACTCTTCCTCAGAAACATCAACATTTTGCTCCATGTTAACTTCAACACTGTCATCTACAGTTGCTGGAGTGGTAGGTTCTTCTGAACCATCACCCAGACTTTGGTTAGCTAACAATCTTTCAATCAGCTCCATTTTCTTGCCCTTAGTCAGGAGATCCTTATGTTTACAGAGCACTCTTAAACAATCAGCAGTTTTGGCTGCAAGGGACTCTTGACTATAGCTTTCTATAACTGACATGTTAGAGGTTTTACTTTTTCAGTGCTAAGCTTTGTGGTTAGTTGCACTAAGGTATCTAAAGCACAATAAAGTGTATACTCAATACAAATCCCACCGCTGCCACCAGTGTTAGGCAGAAACCTGTGCAGTTCCCTTGGGGAACACTGCAAAAGATTTAAGACTACAGGTAGAGCAGTAAACCCCTTTGGTAGCAGTCTGTACCACCCAGATTTACCTGGTAGCTGTGGCTGAGCAGTCAGACTTCTCTCAAGAAGAGTTAGGCAGTATGCAAAGTATACACAATATGTACCAAAACACAATAGCACAAGCAAACACTGACCAGAGCTTGGTTTCAAAAGAATATTGTTATTTATTTAAAAACACACATAAGTAAAAACACTCTAGCAACGAATATGGTAAAAACACTTCAACACAGTTATAATGAAAGTAAATTCAATCCTTTCTCCTATCTAGACAACTCTAGGTTAACACCACTTAATTAAAACAGAGGTGAGTGCTTAACGTTAGATGACACTCTAGTAGTTTCCAAGAAAGGGAGAGAAAAAGCAGAAATAGGTTAAACACACCACTCTAAGGTCCAGAACACTTGCAATAGGCTTAAAGAAGCACAAAGTCACAGGTGAGCAAAAGTCACTAGGCAGGGCCCACTCTTAGAGTAGCCGGAGCGAAAAGGTGCCCAAGATCACACTGTTAGTTAGAGATTCAAGTCTTGCAAAGAGTCAAAAAGAGTTTTAGAGTGGCTCAGAAAGTTTAGCCAAAGTGTCCCAGGCACTCCCAGGTTCGAAAGCCGGGGACTAAATCTACCCCGTACAGTCGGTGGCAAGGGAAGCCAGGCGGAACACAGTACCTTAAGCGGAAAGGATCCTCCAGCGGTGGCAGTTGTTCCAGGCAGTGGCAGCAGGGCTCGACGTCGGTCAGGGGAGAAGAAGTTCTCGCTGAAGAGCAGAAGAGGAGGGTCGTTGCACTGCCCGGGAAGAAACCAGCCGCGGAGTCCTCCGGTTAAAGGGTTGGTACCGACTTTCGCGGTAGGGGGGTAAAGTGTGGTATTCCGGTTGCCGGGGTGCTTGGCACAGGCAAGGCGGCCACGAGATACCTCAAAGAACGGAAAGAAGGCGGAAACTGGTTGTCCCCACCAGTTAAGGGAAGGAGCCACTCCGTTAAGAGTTCTCCTCGGTCGTCGGGAAAAAGTGGTGAGACGGTTCAGCAGGGCTCCACAGGGTGGTGTCGTCGAAGCAGGTCGGCTCAGCTCTTCCCTCGTCGGATTCTTGGTCCTGTGGCGACTTCTGAAGTCCCAGTCCCCAAAGCCCTGCTTTTATGCAGCAAGCCCCCATTCACCCAGCCTAGCTGTCACTCAAACATGCTAAGTGGTGAGCCGGGCGGCTCACCACTTGGGCCAATCAGGACGGAGTGCGACTTGAGTTACCAAGGTAACTCAGTCCAGGGTGCCTAAATCCCCCTCCACCCCTCCTAAGTACCCCAGACAGAGTGGCACCACTTTGGAGGGCTTCTGTGGAGAAGCCCGCCAAAAGTGGAACAAAGGGCTCCACTTTGGGTCAGAGTTACAGAGGCGAACACCAACGCCATTTTAGAATCAAGTTTTGGCAAAAAGTCCCAACCGGAGTTATAAAAAGAAATATATAAACCGGCGGGATGTTTAAGGCTACCGTAAATAAATAATTAAATGTGTTAGCCTAAAACAATGGGAAATCCCATAGGGAAATATTCGCGGTCGAATATAAAAAGTAGTTTCCACTGCCACCAGCCAAAACTCGATCAGGGGGGACGGAGACGTGCCCCCTCGACTAACAGACCCTGGGGCAATCGAATTGCCCCAGCCAGTACGTCCACAATATGATGGTTTGTACTGGTTCTGTTCAGGATTCAAGACTAGCAAAGTCTTTGGTGACTTTACATGCCCTGGGAGACAGTAGTCAGTCCCAGGGTATGGAGTCTATGTTGGGGAGTTCCTAGGACACTCCTGGGTCACGGCACAGAGGGTGCTGTGTAACCCACATCACAAAAATACATGAGGCCCTATGGAGTAAAAGACCCCATAGCCCATTCAACACAAGGTTTAACCAAGATAACACAGTTCAACATGTCCAAGAGTGAGGGTAAAAGAGTCTCACTCTTGGCAGGAGAAAAAAAATAAACTCCAGAAATCCAGCAAAGCTGCTGGGGGACTCACTAGGTAGGGAAATTCAGCCTAAACAGAGAATTCTCCCTAACAGGGACCCCGGCTAACCTGAGATTATTATGGCGGGACCTAGATTCCAAATCATCTTGCTTTTCATGTAACACTTGACTGTATTCCTCAGTTGGGCCACTTATCTCGACGCCGCAGACGATTCATCTTCCACAATGGAGAGGCGCTGTTCCGCTTCATCTAGACTGTCGCCATGCCTATTGAGCCGGACCTGCATATGATCGACCTTGCAGGTGAGTGCATCCATTTTGTTCTCTAATGGGTCAAGAGACACTTTTGCCTGTGAGGGGGTGCCAGATGAGAGTTTAAATTGGGTTGTGTCATGTTTCCCCATTGCGGCCCTGACATAATGCCTGCCCACAGGAGGTGCAGGGAGTGCCCAGGTCAGAACAGTGCACAGCAGTCACCCCGCTACACTGAACAGGCCAGGCAGGGGTTAACCAAGGGAGACAAACAGCATTAGCAGTTACTGAGCTAGATTTAGACAACCAGGGCCTTCATACCACTCTATACAACACAGTGGCTCCACAACTGGTGCCCTGCTCCTGGGGTCCCTGTGCTGACAATCTGAACCGGGTTTTCAGGTCCACCACCTACTCATGATATTGTACTGCTCAGTGTATCACAGCTCCCCACTGCTGCAGCCCTCGCACCAGCACCGCTGTAGATATGTGCCAGCACTTGTTGAAAAATAGTAGACAGGAGGCTCACACCATCACAGCAGGGGCTGCAACGCCACTCCACCAGCCTTGCAGCGTATCTCAGCTCTGAGTCTGGCCTCACCAGTGAGCTGAGGCGCCTCTGCCTCTATCCATTGTGCACTGCTGCCAGATGCCTTTCCACCAGTGCTGTGATGCTAAGCTTACCTCCCAGGTCGGCGCACCAAAGTACTGGGGCGGATGATAAATTCCCCAGGCTGCAGGTCCCTGCTGATGAGTGCTCCTCAATGCTGGGATCTTATAGCACCCGGCCCGTCCCCCAACCCCTGCCAGACACAGGCCCCAGACTAAATGCCTCAGTCCGTTCCTGCCTATGACCAGCCCCTCCACAGGGCGGGCCGTACCCTGTCAGTCCCCTGATGCACTTCAGCAGCACTCCGCTGCTCTAGGCCATAAGATGGGCAAATTCAGCCTATGAAGCCCTTGGGGCTAATCTTGATCCTGGGGTGATCTCCACATTGGCAATTCCCCAGGGCCATGCTGCCTCTGCGCCAGTAGGCCTCACCACTCATCCACGGTGACAGCTATGCTCTGGCTACAGTGAAACCCATACCAGCCCAACAGTCAGACTCCAGTAGCCTCAGCAGTCCATCAGCAACTTTTCTTCGGTGAATCAATCTCGATACATCAGGATATTGGTCGGATTTGTGGCGGGTTATACGGGCGCTCACATGAGAGTGGCCATCTTGGCACAGCTCTCGAGCGCCCCCACAGCTCTAGAAGAACAAGTTACTTCTTACGTTGTAACGTTCTTTCGACGGGATGTTCCTCCGACGTATTCCTCATCTTAGATATCTCCTTCCAGCTCTGCTGGCCTCGGAAATTTTTTTCTCTAGAGGGCGCTGCGCGTCGACGTCCTCCGAGTCGATGTCCCTCGACAGCCGCCGTATCGACATCGACGTCATCCTGCCTATAAAGGCCGCGCGCAGCGTCCGTTGCTCAGTTCCGTTTTGTAGCCCACAATAATACTTTCTGGACTAACTAATCACCCTGAAGGAGCGTAAGCTGCAACAACAAGGGAAGTAGAACTGCGGGGATGGATGGGAGGGTCGATGAGGAATACGTCGGAGGAACATCCCGTCGAAAGAACGTTACAAGGTAAGAAGTAACTTGTTCTTCGAAGGGATTGCGTCCTCCGACGTATTCATCATCTTAGATAGGCTCCCATAGCAGTATTCTATTATCGGAGGAGGGAGTACTGACTTCACGCTGTCTTCTATTGATGAATAGAATGCAGTACAGCCCTTCCAAACCTAGTCTCTTGACTGGAGGAGGAATCCAAATTGTAAAAACGTGTAAAGGTATGGACAGCGGCCGCACATAGGTCTTTAACCGGCATGCCTCTTTTGAGGGCCGATGAAGCTGCAATACCTCTGGTCGAATGAGCCCTAAGGTTTTGAGGGGGCTCTTTCCCTGCCAGTTTATAACATTCCAGAATGGCTAGAATGATCCATCTGGAAATGGTCTGCTTAGTTATTGGTAACCCCAGCTTGTGACCTGCGTAACCTACAAACAGCTGGTCTGCCTGTCTTATCCTGGCTAGTCTACTGATGTAAAAACTTAAAGCCCTCCTAGGATCTAGCCTGTGTAACCTCTCTTCCTCTTTCCCCGGGTGAGGAGGAGGATAGAAAGATGGTAGGGTAATCTTCTGAGTGATATGGAATTCAGAAACCACCTTTGGGAGGAAATTAGGCTTCACTTGCAGGACAACTTTGTCTTTGTGAAATATTGTGTGAGGGGGTTTACAAGAAAGAGCTTGTAATTCGCTCACCCTTCTAGCAGATGTAAGTGCTATTAATAAAACGGTTTTAAGGGTAAGGAATCTTAACGAACAAGAATGGAGAGGTTCGAAAGGTGTACCCATCAGGAAAGTTAGTACTAAGTTTAAATCCCATAGGGGAATTTGGAATGGTCTTGGGGGATAAACATTGGTTAACCCCTTTAGAAACTGTATTACCAAGGGTAATTTGAAATAGGATGGTTCTTCCGCAGTACGCTTAAAGATGGATAGCGCTGCGAGATAGCCCTTAATGGTGCCAACTTGAAGGCCTGAATTTGCCAAATGCAGTAGGAAGGACAAAACCATTGGTGTACCACATGAAAAGGGTCGATATTCTGTTCTCTACACCAGCTGCAAAATCTGTTCCAACGGCAGCGGTATAAAGACATTGTTGCTGGCCTCCTTGCCGAAAGCAACACCTCCATAACATCATCAGGGAGGTCCCAATCCTTGTACCTCAGCCTTTCAGAAGCCAAGCGTGAAGGTTGAGGGTTTTGATGTCTGGATGGAGAACCTGACCTCCCTTCTGTGAGAGTAGGTTCTCTCTGAGTGGAAGTCGAATTGGAGGGCAGATGGACAAGTCTAGAAGGTCCGGGTACCACGTTCTCCTGGCCCAATCCGGGGCAATTAGGATCATGGTTCTCCGGAATCTTCTCAACCTCCTGATCATTTGAGGAATGACAGGGACCGGTGGGAACGCGTACAGAAGCGGAAACTCCCAGTCCACTATGAACGCCTCTCCCAGAGCTCCTCTCGGGGGAAATTCCCTTGAGCAGAACAGGTCGCATTTCCTGTTTAGGCTGGTGGCGAACAGATCTACCTGAGGGGTTCCCTAAAGGGCGAAGATCTCTTGAAGGACTTCCTGAGCTAGCTCCCACTCGTGGGAGACTGTGTTCTGCCTGCTCAGAGCGTCCGCTGTCAAGTTCTTCTCTCCGGCTAGGTGAACTGCCGATAGAGAGATTGCTTCTTGGATTGCCCAAAACCAGAGCTGCATCGCCTCTCTGCACAGGGGTAGTGATCCTACGCCTCCTCTTTTGTTGAGGTAATGCATGGCCACCGTGTTGTCCGTCATTATCAGGACGTTCTTCCCTTGTACAGCTGGCAGGAACGCCTTCAGCGCAAGTCTGATGGCTCTCAGCTCTAACAGGTTGATATGTAGTCTGGACTCCGATGGAGACCAACGACCGCTGATGGTCAAGTCGTTGGCGTGGGCTCGCCACCCCGTGAGTGAGGCATCCGTGACTACTGTTATCTCTGGCCAGGGTTGCCAAAACTGTTCTCCTTTCAGAATGTTCTCCTGACAGGCCCACCACTGAAGGTCTCGAGCCACCCTGCCGGGAACCTGAAGAAGATCTGTCATTCTCCCTGAGAATTGTGACCACTGAGTCCTCAGTGCCCACTGGAGGGATCTCATTCTCAGGCGAGCCTCTGGCACTAGGAAAATGCAGGATGCCATGAGGCCTAGCAACCTCAAAAAGTCGAAGGCTGGGAGACGTTGGGCATGTTGGAACTTGGTAACCATCTGTAGAATATCTTGAGCCCTCACCTCTGGTGGCGAGGCTTTTCCCAGGGAAGTGTCCAGGATCGCTCCTATGAACTGGAGTCTCTGCGATGGTATCATTTGTGACTTCTTTAAATTGAGGGAGAAGCCCAGTCTGTGAAGGAAGTGGCACACGTGATTTAGCTGGATCTGAGCTTGCTCCGGAGAAACAGCCCTGATCAACCAAACGTCCAGGTAGGGGTAGACGTGAATCCCTTCCCTCCTTAGACTTGCAGCCACTAACGACATTAATTTGGTGAAGACCCTCGGGGCGGAGGTCAGCCCAAATGGCAGCACTCGAAATTGATAGTGAGAGTTGCCAATTGCGAACCTCAGGTATTTCCTGTGTTTGAGATGGATAGGCACATGGAAATAAGCGTCCTGAAGGTCCAGAGATACCAACCAGTCCTGGAACTGAAGGGCCTGGAGGATCTGAGAAAGAGTGACCATCTTGAATTCGTCTTTTCTGAGGAATTTGTTCAATTCTCGCAAGTCCAAGATGGGTCTCAGTCCTCCGTCTTTCTTTGGAATGAGAAAGTAAGGGGAGTACCAGCCCTTGTTCCTCTCCGCTACAGGTACCGGTTCTATGGCACCTTTCTCTAGCAGGTCCCAAATTTCCTGCAAGAGGAGCGGATCTGGAGCTTTCTGAGAGCTGATCCCCGGTGGATGACTCTGAGGTATACGTAGGAAAGGCAGGCAGTAACCTTGGGCAACTGTTTCCAATGCCCAAGCATCTGACGTGATAGCCTGCCATACCGCCAGATGTTGAGTCAACCTGCCTCCTACAGGTGTCCTGTGAGGGAAGTCCTCAGAGTGGTTTTGGGGCAGCTGATGCAGATGCCGATGGTAAAGAGGTACCTGCTGTTGCTGCAGCTTTTGAATATCTACCCCGTCCACCTTGGGTAGTTCTTCTTTGTCCCCTTTGAGCCGGTCGTCCTCTACCTCTTCCGAATGCGGAGTAGAAGCGAAAGAACTTGCCCCTCGCAGAGGTTCCTGTGGGACGAAAAGGAGTCTGACGGATTGCAGCTCCTAGGGATTTTGCTGCTGCTTTTGAAGTTTGCAGTTTCTCTAAACTGTCATCCGCCTTTTTCCCGAACAAAGAAGAGCCATCGAATGGCATGTTCAAGAGCCTGGCTTGCACATCTGCGGCAAAACCAGACTTTCTCAACCAAGCGAATCTCCTGGTTGATGTACTTGCCGCCATTGCTCTGCTGATACTGTCAGCCGAATCAATGCCCGTCTGGAGGGATTCGCACATAGCGTCTTTACCGTCCTGTATAATATTCAGGAACGCATCCCTTTCTTCTCCCTCCGGGATGCAGTCAGCCGCTGTAGAAGCACACCCCCAAAGTGTATGGCTGAACCTAGCAAGGGTGCAAGTAGCATTAACAGATTTTTACGCCATGCTACATGCTGAAAAGACTTTATTTGCCATAGCATCATATTGTTTATCGTCCCTGTCCTGTGGGACGGTAGGATAAGCCGTCTTGACATCGGTAGAGGATGCTGCCTGTACCACCAGACTTTCTGGGGATGGGTGTTTAGACAAAAACTCTGGGTCTGTAGAAGATACCCTGTACTTTGTAGACAGTTTTTTATTTACTGCTGGTACTACATCTGGGGTTTCCCAGTTTGTCATGATCTTTCTCTGAAGAGCTTTATGAAAAGGCACCACAGGATCCTCCTGTGGGCCTTTGTCAAGAATATCCGTGAGGTCATCTTGTTGGAAAGATTGTGAAGGTGCAGACCACCCCATGAACTCTGTGATCCTGGCCATTAAGGCTCTATAGGGGGTTTCAGCATGCTCCCCCGGGTCTGGCTTAGCAAACTCCACCTCAGGGGAAGTGTCTAACCCACTTGCCTCATGTAAGGAATCATGAAGATCCTTTAACCTGCGCTCTTCAGAGGAAAATTCCTCTCTAATTGGGGTTACAGGTCCCTGCAACTCAAATGTGTCTTCCTGTTCAGACAATTCACCCTCTTCCAAAATTGAGGACATAGTTCTCAATTGTTCTGAACTCATAAAGGGAGTAAATCCCATTTCCAAGGCAGAGGGTGCCGAACTTGTCATTATCGGCCTCGAAAACGTCGATGTCGTCGACGCCGACGTCTAAGGCTTTGAGCGTGGCGTCGAAAACAAAGGCGGAGGCCTCGAAGACCTCGACAGAATTGGAATTCTACTCGACAATCTCGAAGCCATCGATGTCGAGGACCTGGGGATAGTCACTGGGTGTGTCGTAACCGTGACTTTTCTTGGCGTCGACGCCGGTGTCGAAGCTGGCGTCGAGTCGACAGACCCGTGTGTCGAAGGTCCCTTCGACAACGGCGTCGAAGACCTCGACGTCGACGGAACCCTCGTCGACGGCGTCGACGGAACCTTCGAGGAAGGTTTGGAGGACATAGTCCTACTCGAGGGTTCGAGACGCGCTCGAGAGGTTTCCTTCGCCGGGTACTGCGACTCGCGGCGTTTTTGACCTTCGGTTCTTTCGACCAGAGCATTGCTCTAGGCAGTCTTCGAGGGGGTCGAGGCCGCTTTCTCGAAGACGCTCATCATATTTTTGCGGAATTCCTCCCATTCAGCCCGGGAACTATGTTTCGTGGGGCAAGGGATTCTTTTTGGCGAAACAGAGGAAGAGGAAGACGGAGAAGGGGATCTTCGACGTCTCCTCTTCGAGTGCTTCGATCTCGAGGAGTGATGAGACCCACTCCGAGACCTGGAGCGCGAATGGTGACGAGGAGACGAATGTCTCGACTTCGTCGACGAAGAAGACGCTTTAAAAGTCTTACCTTTCTCCAGCTTCCCCCTACGCTCCTTCGGGCCTTAGCTGTCATGGACATACAGTCCTCGCATTCCGAACAATGGTGTTCAGCTCCCAAACACCACAGACAAACTCTGTGAGGGTCAGTCAACGACATCTTTTTCCCACAATCTCGACATTTCTTGAAGCCGGATCGAGGAGTTGTCGGTTCCGACGAGGAAGCCATCGAGTACGGATCGAATGACTCGAGGTAAATAGGATTAATCTGACTAAGAACTGAGCAACGGTATTCCGAGGCACTGAGTAAGCGCGGAAAAACGGAACTGAGCAACGGACGCTGCGCGCGGCCTTTATAGGCAGGATGACGTCGACGTCGATACGGCGGCTGTCGAGGGACATCGACTCGGAGGACGTCGACGCGCAGCGCCCTCTAGAGAAAAATTTTTCCGAGGCCAGCAGAGCTGGAAGGAGATATCTAAGATGAGGAATACGTCGGAGGACACAATCCCTTCGAAGTTTTAGTTTTATTGATAATATGTATATCATCATGGCCGAAAGATCCTTCCAAATATTTTAACGCAATAAAATTAAAAAAAAAGTTTAGAGCTTGTGGAAATACCAAGCTTAAATTTCAAAAACGATATCCAGTTCTCTTCTGAGACAGAATTCACTTGTTTCCCTTCATGGCTAAAGCCAATATTATTGATGTTGCACGCAACATACATTCACTATTTTATATCACTGTAGCCAGTTTTTGTGTTTTTGATGTAATCTTTTTTTCGTTATTCTAAATTGGGGTTCATTTACATTTTTTATTCATTTAATTTAATATACTAACAGCCTTACAGATTTGTATATACAACATATAATATTCATACATCGATTTTAGAATAAAACAATCCTCATAAACGGTTGCTCAATTTGTACAAGGAGCCGAGATATACATCAAGATTCCAACTTTACACATTGTAAGACAACATATTAAAATCACAAGACGATCAACTAGGTACAACATCATTGCATTTACACACATTCAGATACAATATTTAAAATATCTATGCACTTCCAGTAACATTTAACCATAAAAAAATATAAAATTCATGTCATCATCCTTCATAAAATTAATCCATATCAAGGACACATCATAGAAATCATAGTCATTGTTATAGGATTTCAAAGTTAAATTATCACAATATTTTAAAAGATGTTCTAGTGATTCTAATTGGGTTTCCCCACATAAGCGACACATTCGTTCAGGGCGCATTATACCGAGCTTCTCCATTGATCTCCTGGACATCACAGATATTGAATTTTAATAAAATGTATTGCCTGAAGATAAGCTGGTCAAGTGGCAGAGCGAGTAGAGCGCTCGCTTTGACATCTGTGCAGAGCTTGCTAACGCAGGTTTGAATCCTGGCAGGGCCAAACTCAGCCTTTCATCCTTCTGAGGTTGATAAATGAGCACCACACACCATGGGTAATAATAAGCAGCGCTCAGATACCTGAGGGTTCGTAGCACTATATAAATGAGAAATTATTACTAATTATTATTATCTGGGGACTAGGGTATGCCATAATATATAGAGGCTTGGTTATGTGTTCCATTCGATAGCCACTGTTACTCTTAGTGGACAAATGCACCAGATTGTACTCATAGCTATAGTCTTTGACTTTCGTTTTCAACCACCCTTTAAACCCATTCACTTGCCTTATCATTGGGCTGGACTCTTAGCCTGCCGACCATTTTTTACATGAAGACGATATTTTGTGTAGGGTTCCCATGTTGTTACATCGATCTATGCACTGAAATGCTTGTATATAGTAGACTATGATTGTTGCATTGTCTAACAACCTCAGTTTTTCATAGCACATAACAGTTCTATAGATAAGGTCAACTACAATGCCCTTTAAATCAACTTCCATATATAGAAATTCTACGGCTAACTTATGTGGCATTCTAAACAATGTACGTACGATTATAGCTTCAAACTCTTTAAGTTCAGTTAAATAGTTATGACCCCATATCTCAATGCCATAGTGTAGCAGCGGAGTCATTTTTGCCGTATATAATGTCAAGATCGTGTGGGCTGAAAAACCTGAATTTTTTCCAATAAAGACACTTATGGCATTAGCTGATTTCATGCATTTGGCTTTTGTGTCTACACAGTGATTTTGCCAATTTAGTTTATCACCTGTTCAAGTTGAGTTCCCTCAAAGGTCCAGACCATCTGCTTTGTAATAAATTGTTTACGAGAGAAAACCATGATCTTACTTTTCTCTATGTTTACTTTCAGACCATTTGTATTAGCAGATTAACCCAAAGCACCTAACATAACTTGCAGACCCTGTGAGGTGTGTTCTAACAAAAGCACATCGTCAGCGTAGGCGAGCCAACTCACAGTTTCAGACACCACTTTTACCTGGCAAGTATGCACATTCTTAAAATGCTTGTTCAAATCGGCCAAATACAAATTAAACAGCGTTGCCGCCACTATACATCCCTGTTTCACCTCACGGTAGGTGGGCATAGATGCCGATAACTTTCCCCTCCCATCCAGACGGACACGTACCGAGGTCCCTGTATAGAGTGCCACTAACATTCTTAGTAGGCCTAGAGGTATGTTCCATGATAGCAGTTTTTTCCATAACTTATTCCGGATAACAGAATCAAAGGCTGCACTAAAATCTATGTAAGCACAATACACATTGGATTCAAGTCTCTTCCATGCATATTCAACTGCGGAAGTCAGTATAAGTAGATTATGTGAAGTATTAGATGTAGGCCTGAAGCCTGTCTGGTTGGGTGGAAGAATATTATTCACGGCTCTCCAGGTATTTAATTCAGCCGACAAGACTCTGAGGAAGATTTTTGCCGGAATATCTAGCATAGCTAGCATTCGGTAGTTTGCCGGTATATTCCAAGCTCCCTTCTTATATACCGGCAAAGTGTTACTCATACACCAGGTGTCCGGTTGCTTGCCATTAAGTCCAATTTCTACAAACAGAATATGGAGTGTCTGGCCCCAGTTGCCAGAGGACACTTAGTGCAGATTGTTACAGACACCATCGGGACCAGCCACCCGCAAGTTATTTAGTCTCTCAATAATGTCAACAATATCGAGAATGGATGCCTTGCATTCCCAATTATTTGGTGGTAGATTCACTACTACATCCTAGTGTTGATTCAATATGTTTAGCCCATATCGATTTAGAAACACATTTTTATCATCAAATCTCTTTTTTTTGTGCCTCGTATTAGATTCCATATCGCCGTATTGTTGTGCAATATTGCGAGGTTTGGAATCTCCTTCCACTTCTCTTGTTCACAGTAAATTTTGTGGTCCTTTAACCATTTGCAATAGGACTGTTTAATGGATTTTATATGGGAGTTAATCTCACTAGAAGCCTTAGGAGGAATAGATAGCTGCAGCTATCTTGAGTCGCAACCATTTTTTAGCCTCAGCAATCTTTCTGTCATAGAGATGTCTTTTATTGAACACTTATTGAACCGTTCATAGGTGGTTTTATATGATCTTTTTATACTAGTTATTTCTCTTATTCTAGTCATCAGCAGTGTAAAAGCAGAGAGTATCCCAGGCCCCTCACTGTGACATGTGACCTCACGTTGCAGAATAAATGCAGGGACTAGACTTTCTACAGTCTGATTTGCTTTATTTAAATTCATTACGTTCCATTGAATATGATTGTGGGCCTCATTTAGATAGATGTTACCATTTCGATCATATGCATTAGGTTCACTTTGGGCATTTAATGGTTTAAGGAGAACACATATGGGAAGATGGTCACTTTCATCTCGTGGGAGAAGAATAAGTTACTTACCAACTATAACGTTCTTTCGACTGGATGTTCCTCCCACATATTCCTCATCTTAGATATATTCGCAGCTTGCTGCTTCTTTCGGAAATTAGGGCGCTGTGCTCGAGGCCGCATAGCTTGGACCCAAGAAGGCCACTGTCGAGCGTCCACGTCATCTGTCGTATGAAGGGCTTGAGCCGTGTCCGTTGGTTCAGTTCTGTTTTTACGATGTTAATGGTCGCATCAGTTGTATTTTGTGTCGGCAGATGTCAGGCTCTTAAGGAAGTACAAGTGCAACAAGCGTAACAACTGTACAGAGGGGTAGGTTGGGAGGGTCGATGAGGAATACGTGGGAGGATCATCCAGTCGAAAGAATGTTATAGTTGGTAAGTAACTTGTTCTTCAAATGGATTGTGTCCTCCCACGTATTCCTCATCTTAGATAGACTCCTATAGCAGTTGTAATTTAGAGGAGGAGGGAGTACCATAGTTCTTCAATTATGCACAGAATGAAGGACGGCTTTTGCAAAAAGGCCTCCTTGGTAAGAAGTGGTGTCTAAACAATAATGTTTTTTAAAAGAGTGCATTGATGACCAAGTGGCCGCAACACTAATGTCTTGCACTGGAACACCCCTCTGAAGAGCCGTGGAAGTTGCTATGCCCCTGGTTGAATGAGCCCTTAAACCATCTGTAGGCTCCTTCCCAGCCAATTTGTAACATTCAGATATTGCTAGGATAATCCATCTGGATATAGTTTGCTTGGACACACCAAGGCACAATTCGTGTCCAGTATAACCGACAAACAACTGATCTGTTTGTCTAAATCTTTCCAGTCTAGATATGTAGAAACTGAGAGCCCTTTTAGGGTCTAGTCTGTGGAATCTATCCTCCTCTTTGCTAGCGTGCGGAGAAGGATAAAAGGATGGTAAAGTGATTTTCTGTGACAGATGGAAATCGAAAACTATTTTATGTAGGAAAAAAGGCTTGACCTTTAAAACAACTTTATCCTTGTGGAAAACCGTATGAGGAGGCTTGCAAGAGAGCGCCTGCAACTCACTCACCCTGCGGGCTGAAGTTAGAGCTATTAGTAGAACCATTGTTAAAGTTACGAGCCTTAAAGGACAAGAATGTAAAGGCTCAAAAGGGTCACACATAAGAAACTTTAAGAGTACATTTAAATCCTAAAGGGAACTTGGAACGGTGTAGGAGGGAACATATTTGTTAACCCTTTAAGAAATTGGATAACTAAAGGCATTTTGAAATATGAAACTTCTTCTGAGGAGCGCTTAAAGATAGATAGCGCTGCCAAATATCCTTTAATAGTTCCAACTTGGAGCCCTGAGTTGGCTAAATGTAATAGAAAGGAAAGCACAATCAACTCAGAGAGACTAGAGGTAGTTATTTTTATGACCGATAGTGAACAGCCCTCTAAAAGCACGAACTATTAAACAATACACAATGTTCACTCGGTCCCTTGCTTCCCCAAGTCCATAGAAAAGTTTAACCCTACTATATGAGATTAGTCACCATTAAATTCTCATAGGCTGCATCACATTTTATCAAAAATAGTTATTTATTTTTCATATTTCAACACATAGAAAACTTTTAATCTTTTTTTCTTTTTATCACCACTCTATTTTTATGGAGAGTTGTTCAAGTGTTTATACTAAATCACAAGATCTACAACATTGCGATAATCTATCGCTGTGTACATTTAATCTCATGTATCATTTGACTATTTAATATTTCACAAAATTCATTTCTTAACCTGGATCTTAAAGGTGCTTACCTCTATCATAGAGGCAAGCAACTTAGTCCGTAAAAACCTTTCACTTCAACTTCATAAAACCCATGCTTACTTACTACCACATTCAAACCATACCCGACATGTTTCATTCCTTCCACACTTACACACGAATCACAAGGAAATTCTTCAGGGGTAAAACTTTAAGCAACATTCAATCAAATGTACAATCATAATATTCTTCTTATAGTCTTATTCTTCTGTGGGAAACCGCTTTCTATAGGATTCCATCAAGCTTTTCTTTAGGGTCCAACCTTCACAATGGAAAAACTTTAGTTAGCTGATTCCTTTAGTGTATCTTCTTTTTGGGGTCCTTCTGATTTTTTAAACCAATTTCCACGGCCCTCTAGTAATGGGGTTGCTTGGCTTTCACACTGATAAAGATCCCTGGAATCACTAGGAGGCGTTCCTACTAAATGTAGTTGAACAAATTTCTGTTTTGTTTCATCATTTGCTTATGACGTGTAGCACTTCTTTTGGAATCAATGTTCTTCCTTTGTCCCAGGGGGAAAAAAAACCCAACACCTCTGTATGGTGTATTCTTATGATTTGGCACACTTGGACTTTCAATTGTCGTCTGATGGTGTAAAAACAAAACTCTGTTCTCACTGTTAGGTGGAAATCCAGCGGAAAGAGATGCTGAGACGTCGATAACGACGATGACTGAGCTTGACTCAGGTGCACTTAAAGCACCATGGGAGTGGTACATTGAAAAGGATTCACATTCTTATCCCTGCACCAGTTACTGAATTTCTTCCACCGACACCGGTATAAGGATTTTGTTGCTGGCCCTCTGGCCGAAAGCAAAATCTCCGTAATGTCATCCGGGAGGTCCCAATCCTTATATCTCAACCTCTCAGAAGCCAGGCGTGAAGGTTGAGTGTCTTAACCTCTGGATGGAGAACCCAACCTTCTTCTTGCGAGAGAAGATCCTCTCTTTGTGGAAGACGTATTGGAGGGCAGATGGACATGTCCAGAAGGTCCGGGTACCATGTCCTACTGGCCCAGTCTAGAGCAATTAGGATCATGGTTCTCCTGAACTTTCTCAACCTCCTGATTACATGAGGAATCACAGGGACTGGAGGAAACGCGTAAAGGAGTGGATATACCCAGTCCACTACGAACGCGTCCCCTAGAGCTCCTCTCGGGGGAAATTCCCTTGAGCAATACAGTACGCATTTCCTGTTGACACTTGTCGCGAACAGATCCACTTGAGGGGTTCCGAAAAAGGGTGAAGATCTCCAGAAGGACTTCCTGAGCTAACTCCCACTCTTGGGAGACTGAGCTCTGCCTGCTCAGAGCGTCCGCCGCCGTGTTCAGCTCTCTGGCTAGGTGAACTGCTGACAGAGAGATTCCTTCTTGCATCGCCCAGAACCAGAGCTGCATTGCCTCTCTGCACAGTGGGAGTGATCCTACACCTCCTCGTTTGTTGACGTAGTACATGGCCACTGTGTTGTCCGTCATTATCAGGGCATTCCTTCCCTATACAAAGGGCAGAAATGCCTTCAGCGCTAGACTGATTGCCCTCAGCTCCAACAGGTTGATGTGTAGTTTGGACTCCGATGGAGACCAACAACCCCTGATTGTCAGATCGTTGGTGTGGGCTACCCACCCTGTGTGTGAGGCGTCAGTCACTACAGCTATCTCCGGCCATGGTTGCCAAAAAGGTTGCCCTCTGAGGATATTTTCCTTGTGAGCCCACCATAGGAGATCTTGAGCCACCTTGGACGGGACTTGTAGAAGATCTGACATCTCCCCTGAAAGCTGGGACCATTGAATCTTGAGGGTCCATTGAAGGGATCTCATCCTCAGTCGAGCCTCTGGTACCAGAAAAATGCAAGATGCCATGAGGACTAGCAACGTTAGGAAGTCGAACGCCGGTAGATGTTGGGCATTCTGAAATTTTGTTACCATCTGCAAAATGTGGTGAGCTCTTTCCTCGGAAGGCGAGGCTTTCCCTGAGGTGGTGTCCAGGACCGCTCCGATGAATTGGAGTCTTTGGCTCTGAATCATTTGTGACTTCTTGTAATTGAGGAAGAAGCCCAATTTGTGTAGGAAGTGACAGGTCATGGCCAGATGTCCCTGGGCCAGTTTGGGTGAACTTGCCCTGATTAGTAAATCATCCAGATAAGGGTAGATGTGAATCCCCTCCCTCCTGAGACTCGCTGCCACAACTGCCATTAGTTTGGTGAAGACCCTCGGGGCGGAGGTCAGCCCAAATGGCAGAAATCGAAACTGATAGTGCAATCCGCCAATTGCGAACCTCAGGTACTTTCTGTGTTTGAGATGGATTGGCAAATGAAAGTAAGCATCCTGATGGTCCAATGAAATCAGCCAGTCCTGAAGCTGAAGAGCCTGAAGGATCTGAGAAAGAGTCACCATCTTGAACTTGTCCTTCCTGAGGAATTTGTTCAAATTTCTCAAGTCCAAGATGGGTCTCAATCCTCTGTCCTTTTTGGGAATGAGAAAATAAGGGGAGTACCAACCCTTGTTCCTCTCCGCTACAGGTACATGTTCTATTGCACCTTTCTCTAGCAGGGTTAAACTCTCCTGCACAAGGAGCGGATCTGGAATTTTTACAGAGTTGGCTCCCGGTGGATGATCCTGAGTCCTTTGATGAAAAGGAAGACAGTAACCATGGGTCACTATGCCCAGGCATCCGACGTAATGCCCCGCCATTCGAACAGCTAGTGAGTGATTCTGTCTCCCACCGGGGTCTTGTGGGTTAAGGCCTCAAAGTGGCTTTGCAGCGGCTGCAGCAGTGGCTGAGGTGGTAGTAGCCGCTGCTGTGGGTGATCTAGCACCTCTCCACTTTCCATCACGAAAGGGTTTTCTTTGTTGTCCCCTCTGACTGGCTTGCCCTCTCCCTTTTCCAAAAGAGGAATAGAAATGAAAAGGGAGACTCTTCCAGGAAGATGACCCTGCGTAAGAGTGTTTCTGAGGTTGCCTTATAGTGGCGCTGAGTGATTTTGCTGCCGCTTTTGAGGTCTGCAGCTTCTCCAAGCTCCTGTCCGCCTTGCTGCCAAACAACCTCAAGCCGTCAAAGGGCATATTGAGTAATCTGTATTGTACATCAGATGCAAAACCAGATTTCCTTAGCCATGCGAATCTACGCAAGAATGCGCTAGATGCCATGGATCTGCTTATACTCACTGCAGTATCCAGTCCTGACTTGAGGCACTCCTCCATAGCCTCCTTCCCATCCTTTACTATCGCCAGGAAACCATCCCACTCCTCACCCTCCGGGATCTGATCAGCCGATGCATCTAAACGGCTCCACAGGGTGCAAGTGAACCTAGCTAATGTACAAGTCACATTTGTAGATTTAAGGGCCATACTACCAGAAGTAAAAGCTTTCCTCACCCAGGCATCAATCTTTTTGTCGTCCCTGTCAGGGGGCATAGAGGGATAAACCGACTGTCTGTTCGCAGTCGCAGCTTGAATCACCAAGCTTTCAGGCAAAGGGTGCTTAGATAAATATTCTGGACCGAGGGAGTAGGTCTATACTTTCCTACAAATGTCTTATTTACAGCTGGTAGAGATTCAGGTGTCTCCCAATTTTTCATAACTCTCTTTTGAAGAGCTTTGTGGAAGAGAAGGACTGAGTCTTTCTGAGGTCCTTCATCAATAATATCTGTTAAGTTGTCCTGGTCATATCTTGGGGACACTGACCTCCACCCCATAAAATCTATCACTCTTCCCATGAGGTTCCTATACCCTGGTTCAGCATGGTCTGTGGGGTCAGGCCTTTCAAAATCTACCTCAGGTGAGGTATCTAGGCCACTGGCCAATTGTAGGCAGTCATAAAGGTCTGACATTTTTGAATTAGGATCTACCAGTTCCTCAGGGACTTCTCTTTTCCCAAATCGAACAACAGCCGATGTAATTTCCTCATCAGAGGTTTGTTCCTCAAAAATAGCAGACATAGATTAAAAAAATTCCTGCCTGGGCTGAGAGTGGAACATTTTTTGTGGTAAAGGTGGAACAGACCTAGCCTTAGTCATAGTTGTCGTCTTGGGAACCGGTAGGAAAGATTTCCCAGACAAATGCTTTGATGGCGTCGACGGAATCGACACCGGCTTTGATACGCTCGAAGGAATCCACGAGGCTATCGAGGAGGGCTTCGATGTTGAGTAAGGTTTCGATGCTGAGACCGAAGGTATCGACGAAATTTTTGGCTTCGACGGCGTTGTCGAAGGACACGTCGAGTCGATAACTGACTTCGACGATGAGGACGCCATTTTGTCCTCATGCAACCTCGATTTATGCACCGAAGGTTTCTGTATAGTCTCATGAGGCGCTGGAGAATCATCGTCCGAGGACGCCCTTGACTTTTTGTCAGATTTAGCGTGAGACGTTTTGGATTTCCCTCCCTCACCTTTAGAGTGGACAGGGGCATGATCTTCACGCAACTTTTTTGAGGGGGTCGGTCCGCCTTCTCAAAAATGTTTAGCATTGAAGCCCTAAAGGCCTCCCATTTCTTTGGGGAATCATGTTTCGAAGGACAAGAAATTAACCTTCTGCCGGGCGAGGAAGAAGAAGAGGACGAAGATCTATGATGTCGTTTTTTTGATTTTTTCGATGATGAGGAAGAGGACTTCCTCGAGCGACTTTTCGACCTCGATCGCCTTGACTCGTGACGAGATTTTTTTCTCGATTCTCTCGAGTCTTTTAGTCTTTTTGCAGACTTGAAAGACTCTTCCCCCACCGCTAACTTACCTTGGCGTTCCTTAAGAGCTTTGTTCGACATCGCCTGACACGACCCGCACTTGTCGATTCGGTGATCAGGACTAAGGCTCCAAAGACAGTTGCGTTGAAGATCTGTAATGGACATCTTTCTTCTGCATTTGAGACATTTTTTAAAACCCGTCTTGGGTGTTGTCGGAGTTGAGGAAGAAGACATTTCTCAATGAAAAACGGAACTGAACCAATGGGTGCGGCTCGAGCTCTTTATAAGAGGGATGACGACGCTCGACGGCGGCCTTCGAGGGACCAAGCTACGCGCCTCGAGCACATTGCCCTCTAGTGAAAACATTTCTGAAAGAAGCAGCAAGCTGCCCAATATATCTAAGATGAGGAAAACGTGGGAGGACACAATCCATTCGAATGGCCATATCAGCGATCAGAAAAAGGACCTGTAAATTAGCAAACACATAATCTATGGTTGAGGCACTTCTACCACCCACACGTGTGTGTGCCACATGTGCATCACCGGGGCAAAGGCCATTTAGATAGGTAAATCCATATTCATCCAGCATATTAGCCCAAGGTTTTCACTGACGGTTGTTCATGAGGGGTTTGACCAGGGCAGAGTTCACATAAGTACATTGATGTATATGTCGTTCCCCTATTTGGGCATTAACAACACCCATGAGCCATATGGGAAAAGGATGGGAAAGAAGTTTCAAACTTTTCGCCACTGTCTTCACATTGGCTACTGTTGCCACATAATTGGGAGGATCATATATATTTACCAATATAAAACACAGCTGCATGTATGAACGTTTAACTGCCTGTATCACATTAGTGGACTCTGTAACAATCCATGTCTGCCTAATAGAGATCAGAAGGCCTCCTTTGGGACGCCCTCCCAGACCTTTCGTCGCAAGCCGCTGGACCATATTATGGGCATCAAAGTGGACAGTGTCTACCATCCATGGTTCCTGCATTATGATAATAGCAAATAGGTCAATCTGGGCCACTAAACCATCCTCACCAAATAGATGAATGAAACCATGCGTGTTCCAGGAGCACACAGGGTCAACATCATCGAGACAGTGATGCAAAATGCTGTTTAAAAACTTGGCTTGTTTTTCGACTTGTTTTAAAAACAGACGGTAGCCATTGCCAGTAACCATCTCCTACATTATCTACAGCACCACCCCTGTCATGTCCCAAAGGAGTACAAGTACTCATTAGTCCATTACCATCACACTCCGCAATGGTATCGCCCCCCTGATTTGGAAATGCACCACCACTTTTCTGATCTAAGGTAGTGCCTGTGTTGAAGCACAGAGCAAATTAGTGTCACGGTTAGAAACAGAGGTAGTAGTACGAAACTTGACAGGAGAAATCATAACATGCACTGGGATATGAGTTGCTAAAGAGGAATTTATATATACTGGATTTGTGCTCAGATGAGAGTGCACTTGGTCTAGGCCATTAGCAGGGAGAACAATAGAATTAGCAGAAACTATGATCTGATCATCATGGATATTCACATCCTCATCAGGCATTACGATTACTGATTCTAATCATTTAGACCCTCTATAGCCCCACGAAACACTTAATTCCCCAACAATTTCTTTTGCAGCAATTACCTCTTCAATTCGACTTAGGGACTGAACTTTTGGATAATACCTAGTCATTTATTTTGTTTTTACTCCAACAGTGGACTTAGTAATGGTTTTTGGCGGTCATATCCAACGACAGCGCCACATGGGTTTCTGCAGGTTTAGCGCAGCGACTGTGTCACATGTGGCCAAGTCTATTATGTCTCTGACTCGCGCAAAAGCTGGCGTTTTCTCTATATTCACCGGAGTAACAGAATCAACCAGCATCATTCAACAGCAGAACTTAGACACACCTATGCAAATCAGCGTTTCACGCAGGAAGATTATGCCGTAAGTATCAAGCATCAAGTAACCCAAGAACCCTCAGAGGGGCAAGTTAATTTACTGTGTAGGCGGCCAATCACAGGGCTACAGATCAAAACGTAGAGAGGACCATGCATAAACATGCAGGACACTCGATAACTGTACCGTCCGGAATATTGGATTGAATAGACCACAACCGTGTGAATGAGTAACTACTGTATACATCTATATACAATTAAATGCTTTGTTAGGACCAGTAGATGTATTTACTAAGGTGGAACAGGCAGCACAAACTCCACAGGAGCTAATTACAAGGACACTGTATGCATGACCACATACTCAGATAGGCTTACAAATTAATATATGGATACAGTGCAGGTACATCACTCATCACTCACCATGAACAGCACTTGTAAAAAGCACTTTGAAAATGCGTGCAGGAAAATGCACACGGATGGGAGTAAATATTGAGCTTCTGGGTAAAGGGGGAGGGGCCTCACAAACTTGCTTCCTAAAACAAAATATAAAGTAGGAGATATATTAGCAACCTATCAGGTGAGGCCAACACTGATTAACAACCCTGTAAACAGTAGCAGTGGCCATAAAAGTCCATTTAGGCATCCATACCACAAGTTTTCTTGCAATGTAGGTTTCTTCCAATGCCAGCGAACAGCACTTGATGATAAAAGCAATTTAAAAATTAATTTACATCGAATCTCTTCTTTAAGGTTCTAATTGATTTCCTATAATCTATTTTCATCAAGAATACCTCCTAATGATGAATGTGTGGCCGAAACAAAATTCATTTGATTATGGTTGTGATTCATGGAATGAAGCTCAGTCATGGGTTGGTCTAAAGTCGCGTAATAGGAATTGACATTAACAAGCAACCGATGGCTGAATATAAGCCTTAAGAGTCACTTATTAAATCTTAAACATATATTTTGGTATCACCTAATTTTGTTACTTGTACAGTTGACTGTAAGGTTCGTGAGACCCATGGCTGAAGGAAGGTGGAGCATATCTACATCAAGACTAAAAAGCAGACAAGCATGGTCGCTTCTAGAGGTTTCCTCTAAATTGAAACATTTCTTAGGGAATATAATAGCTGACACAGAAATTTAGTCAATTGTGAATATGTTTCCCTTCAATCACACAATCCTCACTGACATCACCATTAAGTATTCCCAAACCCTCATAAGAATAGACCAATACAGTCCTCTCCCCTTTCCTGGGTTTCTGATGGATAAAAAAAGTTCTAAAATCCTGAGAACTTGGATCTCGACATGTACAATTAAGGTTCCTCACAAAACAATCCAGTATGATCCAGTGATAGGGAACCAATCTGAGAGTAGGAGGTTGTCAAGTGCATTTAAAAGATTGGATTCCTCTATTTTTAATGGGTTCCAATAACTATTTTTTAGCAACAGTTGATGAGGATCCTAGCTCTTACTCATTGCTAAAATAGCAACAGAATTGGTTTGCCATTCCCTCAATGTAAAACATAATGAATTGTCAAAGCCTAACAATGGGCCAACAAACAGTTTACCCAAGGAGCCTTTATAACATGTATTTAAAAATAGCGCACAGCCATCAATATGGGGAACCCCTGTTAGCCATGCCTCTTGTAAGAGGAAGATATGAAAATCTTTTAAGGCAAATTCGTCTTCTGCTGGCTGCATAAAACAGTTAAACGCTCTAGTATTCCAGGATCCTATCTTGAGGTCACCACTGTTAAAGATTGTATGGCCTTATGATTGTACTTTCCTTTGGCACTAAAAGGCTGGGGATCTAAGACCAATCTTAGTGTTTTCCAACCTCCTTACCCATGATTTGATCTTGGGAGTCTACCTGTACTAATCTAGAACTCTTATCACTCACTAAACAGCAAACTTGTGACCTAAGCTGTTCCTCTGTGATGTTTCTAGTTGATTGGTCTAAAAGACCTTGACCTGGGACCATCTTCAGCGAAATATTAGGCCCGGAGGGTTTTTGTAAGAAAATAATTCAATACAAAGGGTTAAAAATGTTTCATTTTTACTTAAAAGCAGGTTATAAATCAATCTAGAATTAAGGTGCACAACCACCAAGTCAACCCCCTTTCTGTCCACAAATTCAACTTGGGAAATGTCACCAGAATGTAACAATCACAGACACGAAATAATAGCAAATGGTGATAAAACTGGGGATATGTTTAGAATTGCATTCTCTGCGTCTTTAAAGATATACTAAAACCCGGTGGTCAAAGATTGATTTTCTTGGATTACAACTGACCTTGCCAATGATTGATTCACAAAGGACATGATATTATCAATGCCTCTCAAATAGGACTCCCTGGTGCTTGTGCACTATCAAATCTGGATTCATCCACACATTGGTCAGAAGGTTGCCCCATTTTTCCAACTCCAGGATGTCATGGTTATCACGTAGGACAAACAGGATTCAGAACCTAATCTGATCCAGGTGTGCTACCCCTTGCTCTCCAAGAAGAGTTGCTCCAACTTTATTATAGTGTAATTACGTCAATTTCCAAATCATCACTCTGTGGTCAGTTGCTAAAATCATGAAGATTGTCATTATCTTCTGTTTTATTACTGAGGTTTGGGCATCATGCAATCAATAAGCGCCTTATAAGTTTTTTTATGCCAATGCATTTCGGACATAGTCCATCATCAGGGCTCCTGGCGCTCTCATTAACACTTCAACATAAAACATGTAGCATAAAACATAAACCATAAATCATATATCTGCATGTTTTTGAATGTTCCAATCACATTCAACAGCATATCGTTAATAGCAAAAATACCCAATGGTCATAAATGTATCATTTTTGTCATCACATTCAATTCAATATTTCATAGTACATGATTGTATTTCCCAGATGTTTGTTTCAGAACATAATAAACATATATAGATACAAATATTCAGTTCAATGCAGCACAGGTTATTATATGAGTCCAATCATGTTATATCAAATTTTGGAAATGAGGTCACATACCATTGTTGCAGGTTTCAAAATTCGCCAGGTGTGTATCAACATAGGTAAGCAGAAAAATAAAATCATTAATTGCACGTGAGTGTTTAAATCGGGCATCTAATGCTTTTTAACCTTTTGTCCTAAACATATTCTGTACCTCTTAAGTGGCTGTGCCAGCCTCCTTCTTTTGTTGATGCTCCGTGATGCCACAATATTGTCTATACACGGTTGACCTAAAAAGAATCACTGTGTTTGTATTAGTGTGCCCCTCGTATCTAGTAATTCATTTGTTGTCACCCGTTTACCCTTTACTTATCTATATCGGCCACCAGCTACTCGCTCGTCCCGTTTTGCGAAAACCTGCGTCCTCGCTAGACGCCGGTTTTCACTGTTTGGAGTGTGTTGCTACGCAACCCACACGTGCGCCGACGCACCGCGGACACCTACTTTCAATCGCCGTGCGTCGGCTCTTCTGTCAACAACAAATTATTAAAGTAACAGTATTGTTATCCTCATTGCTGCTCCTAATGTGAGTTAAATGTTATTACAAACTCAATATGATTAAACTTACTGCTGCTCCTGATGTGAGCTTGTTATTAATAAAAGCTCAATATATCAATTCTATTAAAATAGTGTAACAATGTATGACATTCAAATACTATATTTATACGGACGTTACATCTACAAAAATCACCTGTTTGGGTAAAACACCTATCAAATCACTCGTTATTAATAAAAGCTCAATATATCAATTCTATTAAAATAGTGTAACAATGTATGACATTCAAATGCTATATTTATACGGACGTTACATCTACAAAAATCACCTGTTTGTGTAAAGCACATATCAAATCACCATTAGTTGGTCCATAGCATTGGTTCTATGTAGTTCCATAGCAATGTTGGCTACACCAAGTGCAAATCCCTGATAAAGTAAATGTTCCAAAATGTAAATGCAAATATTCATACAATCAGCAATAATTCCAGTGTCTACCATTTCGGGAGACCGAGACAGGAGTACTGTTCCTGCCTTGGGTCCCACTCAAGAACAGGTTCTGAACAGGAATGGCACTCATTGTAGACACTGCACTATTACTTCAACATTATCACCCTGTTGTAATGTACAGGTCCCCGTTATACTGGTAAATGTCATGAAAGTATATTGTACAAAGATCTCAATGTTCATTGATCATATGCACTGTTCAGAGTTCTTGTTGTATTTTCCTCTGGTTGTTTCTAAATTATTATACGTTACAAGAAACACATGTAGTTTACTTCTTCGTTGATTCCACCAGGCTTCAATGAATCCAGTCTATCTATCCAATAGGATTCTCTTTGGTTGAGTCTCTTAGAGATATCCTCATGATCAGATTAGGTTCTGAATCCTGTTTTCCATTGTTCATTTACACCCTGTGCCAGGGTTTTAAGGTGTGCCCCAAATATCGTATTGACACGATTGCAATTTAAGGAGTTAATTTAAGTACTCAGCGGTGCCAACCCTTCCTATTTCCAGTATATACCTTGCGGCACATATACAGGGTGAAGGCACGCAACGGTAATGTCTTTCGAAGATATAGAAACATTAACAAAAGTACGAGCACAAACTTTAGGTTTCACAACGGAGGAGGCAGAAGCAATCCTGACGAAAATTAGCGGTTCTTCATGGTCAAGTAAGAAGGACGATACAAGTGATCCAGCAAAAAAGATTAAACAATTAGAATACTTAATTCGTAAAGAAATAAACCGTAAATTACATGCAATAACTTTAGGACGTTACTACAAGAATCAGAGGATTCCACGTGGATTAAGGATTAACTTGAGACCAACATTGTGTAACATCTTTGAACGCTGAAATAGAAGAGATTGAAAGTGAACTGAGTACCATATTAGGCAAGGAAGAGCTAGATGAAAACAGTTTGAGCGGGGCGATAGAGTTGATGGCTGCAAGCAGTGACTGGTTATACATGTTGGCTAGGTTGGTGGGGTCTGAGCAAGTGTCAGGAGCGTTATTTAGTGTGGGAAGGATAAGGGGGAGTAGTTTTTCTGTCGTAATGTTCTTTTTATTTCTAGCGAGGGTGGCTAGGGCTACCAAAGACCTGGGTGGTGGGGCTGCTTCGATGCTGAAAGTGATGACATGGTGGTCAGACCACAAGCAAGGGGCGTTGGAGATTACGCTAATATTGCAATTGGTGTCACTAAGCCAGTCAAGGGACCGCCCTTTAATCTGTATGTGGTGAGTGAAACCTAAATCTGTTAAGGTATTAGCTAGGTCGAGGGCCGCAGGATCATTAGGGTCTTGGTGTCCTAGATTGAGGTCGCCAAGAATGATGGTGTGGGAGTTGGATTTAGCATTGTTGAGTACTAACGTAGAGATATCATCCACAAAGGATGTGGGTGGACCAGGGGGTCTGTATATTAGGTGGATGGTAGCCGTTTGGTTAGCTGAGAGTCCGAGCTTGACAGAGAGTAACTCTGCGGTTTCCACCTTAGTGCTTGGCATGGTTCTAAGTCCTAATGAGTTTCTAGCGATGAAAGCAATTCCTCCACCTCTCGAGGTGCGATCACATCTGATGATGGAGTAATCAGTGGGGATGGCCAATGAGAGTGCCGGGCCGGAAGCCGCGTGCAGCCAGGTCTCGGAGATGGCGATAAAGTCGAGTTCCTGAGTTTTGATAAGATCAGCAATGTCCAGAGCGTGCGCAGCTAGGGATCTTGCGTTAATCAGGGCAGCTTTAATTAAACCAACGTTACTTGATGAAGCTGTGATGGTTTGAGGGTGATGGGGCGTGGGTGAGGTGGCCGTTTGTGGAGGCGGGCTGTGCGTATGAGTTTTGAGGTATGGGCTCAGGTACATGGGGTGTCCCTTCTTATCCATAAGTCTAGATCCTAATCTTAGGTTTCTAAGAGTGATAGGACATGGTTGGTTGGGTGAGGGTTTTTTGGCGAAATGGTTATGCCATAGGGTCGGATCGTTGAGGTAGATGTTGTGGTATTGAGGTGCAGTACTTTCGTAGGTATCAGGAGATCTGTGAGAGGTGGCCATGGATGAGGTGTGCAAGGAGCTAGGTGCAGCTAAATTGGGAGGTGGTAGGTGTGACGACCTGGTAATTGACCACACTGAGAGTAGTACTTGTAATGAGAAGAGCAGTGACCTTAGGGAGGACCAACGTGGTAGCATGTTACCAAGATTAGAGAGGAAAGGCTGCCGGGTCTGTGAGGCAGTTATAGGTAAGCGTTACAGGCACTATTTGGCTAGGCAGTGCGTGCTCTGTACGAGCAATGCAGGCTAATGAGTTTAAGACAGGTTAAGTCTACTTATTCAGAGTCAAGAAATGGGGGTGCATCAGATCAGGGTACACAGGCAAAGCAAATACCAAAGCTTGCATATACATTAGCATGTTAGTCAGGGAACAATGCAGAATGCAAGAAGCGTGATCTAATTGTAACGGCGCAACAATTCAGGCAGAGAAGACATTTTAGTGTTGGCAGTAAGTATTGGCAGATCAGGTAAATGTCAAGTTGAAAGGCACGGCAGAATAAGGCAGGTACCCTGGAGTTAGCTCAGATCATGTGGACATGTGATCATGTTCACAATAGATGTTAAGAGTCTTTATACATCGATCCCCCATGACATGGGACAGGAAGCGATAGAATGGTTTCTTATGAATGAGGAAGGAGAAATGAGAGTAATGAAATCATTTATCATGGTCCTGGTGGAGTTTATTGCCACGAATTCTTATCTACAGTACAAAGATACATTCTATCTCCAAACTTCAGGAACATCAATGGGGGCTACCATGGCCCCCACTTACGCAAACTGTTTCATGTATAAATTTGAACAAGATCACATATTAACACAAACCAATTGGAAAGGGGAGATAGCGTTATGGACAAGATATATAGATGATATCTTTGGGATATGGACTGGACCATACAATAAACTACAGCAATTTTTCTTATACCTGAATACCATCGATCAAAGGATACAATTTACTCATGAAAGCTCCTCTACTGAAATCCATTTCTTGGATGTAGCCTGTTACGAAGGTAAATATGTAACCAATATTTATCGTAAAGAGACAGACCGGAACAACCTGCTACACCGACTTAGCTTTCATCAGCCAAGCCTGCTTAGAAATCTGCCATATAGCCAAATGAGACAAATAAAACGCATTGTTAACGATCCTATCCTATGCGAAAAAGAGATTGAAGCAATGGGAAAGAAGTTTTTGGCTAGGGGATACAAAGAGACAGAGATAACATCAGCAAAAGAACGCCTGACACTAGTGACACCTCAATCACAAGAGAGCAGCAACCTCAAGAAAACAGAAACACCAATGGTATTCGTATCATGCTATTCCTTGCAGAGTAGCAGAATTAAGGCAGCATTACTCAAGAATTGGCAGATATTGAGGAATGATTCAAGAATAGAGCATTTATTTGAAGATAACCCCATTTTCGCATATAAGAGGAGCAGAAATTTGAGAGATAGACTGGTAAAAACACGACCCAAGATCAATGTTCCCTCTAATTAATTTTCTCTATGTGCGGAACTGGTTCGCTGTTGTGCGCACATTATTTTCCATGTGTGCAACTGATTAATGAGGTAGGCCACTTTGTGAGCATGCGTATTTAGCGAGCTACCGTCGCAGAAGAGAGTTTTGAAAGGAATGCCCTCTTCCCAGCCACAGCAGTTCATGACAAATCTTACACCACTTTTTCAAAACACATAGGCTAAAATGGAATAGGTCATATGTGATTAAACAGAAAACTCATCAACCGGTCCAAGACTTCAACATCTGCCACAGTACCTTGCAAATGTTGTATGACACTGGAAAATCACTCCTGTGTAGTAAAAAACACAAATAATCATCAGAGGGCGAGTACCTGAGGAAGTTGAAGACTCCACTGCACCGTGGGTGGATGTATCGAATGTGGTCGATAATGAAAATGCCATCAACAAACTCAAAACATCGAGAGCCCCCGGCCCGGACGGCTTGACCAATTTAGACCTGAAACAATCACCAAAAGCTTGGGCGGGCGCAATCAGCTAAATCTTTACCGACTGCAGAAATACAAACATGATCCCTGAAACCTGGCTGAAGGCCATAATTGTCCCGGTATACAAAAAAGGTGGCAGAGAAGACCCGGAAAGCTACAGACCTATAGCACTCCTGGACATCGTGGGGAAAACCTTTGCAACACAGTTATTAGACCACCTCAGAAGCTGGGCCAAAACCGCTTCGTGCAGCGACATCTTCCAAACAGGTTTCCAGAAAAACGGACGCACCGCTATAAACATCTTACTGATAAACATCCTGAAGGCTAAAGTGAGAGAAGGAGCTCCAAGAGTGTATCTTGCATTTGTAGACCTGTCGAAAGCCTTCGATAAAATAGACCGGGCAAAATTGAGGGCCAAGTTAAACGATTGGAAATGCCCTTCGTCGATTTTGAACCCGATAAAAGCATTGCACGCCAATACCAAGATCAGGGTGAAATTAAACAAGCAAGGAGTATTGTCAAAGGAGATCCCGGTCAGGCGAGGCATCGAGCAAGGATGCCCCTTAGCTCCAGCCCTATTTATCGGCTTCCTCAGGGAATTACAAATTGACGAGGAAAAAATCAGAGCATTTCCACCAAAAATCGGGAAAACAAACATATCGCGACAAGATATACGGAAGAGAACAATCTGGAAATCAATATAGCAAAAACAAAAGTGCTAGTTTTGGTCAAAACAACAAAGAAGTCGCCTAGACCGCCCAAATGCTTTCTGGACAAAACGAAAATTGAAGTTGTCAATGAGTTCAAATACTTAGGGGTGACCATCGATGGATTGGCCAGAGATAAAGCAATGCAAGACTATGGATCAAGGTGAAAATACAACAAGATCGGTGGATAACAAATTTGGTAAATTTTCGCTGTTGCCAGCTATCAACTTATATAAGGGAAAGGTGGTCCCGTCGATTATCCATGGCATGGAATCATCTTTAAACATCCCAAGTATAATATGGCAGAAGTCGGAAGGCCACATCTGGAAATCGGTACTAGGCCTACCAAAGTCGACATCTATGCCCACGATTAGACGAGAACTTTGCCTTGTTTCCTTGGCCTCGTTGGTAGAGCAAAGCAAGATGAGACTATTTAGAAAAATCCTGATGGCGAACACCTTGCCAATTTACAACATCATTGCAGAAGAACTCAAGAGTGGCTCAAATAAGGCTCTCAAGAACTCGGCGGCAAGGCAGCAAGATATCCTGAGAGAAATAGCCTGCTCGGAAGAAGTCCTGATAACCAACCCAGATTGAGTGAAATTGAAAATGGAACTGATGGACTGGATCACGGTGATTGACACAGCCAGCACCAACAAACTATTGGCTCATGTTCCACCGACGTTTAACAAAGTCAAGAAACCTCAAAATTACTGCATGAAATTCCCAAATAAAGGTATGCGAAGTACGTTCCTGAAGGCCAGACTCAATTTACTGAGGACATACGAAATTCTAGCCAACCGCTCCCCGTCGATGGACAATAGCTGTCGTCTATGCAAGAATATAGTTCAAGTGGAAACACTGAAACATTTCGTGCTCCAGTTCCCTAAGACCCAACAAAGCAGAGACACATATCTTCAACCTCGCTTGCAAGGGGTGACAACGCTGGATGAAGAAGCTGTGTGGAACAGGCTAATTTCAGGGGAGACAACACGATGAACCATGACAATGGTGAAGCTAATAGAATCAGACTTCTCAACAATAAAACATTCCCGGCACACCCAGAGGGCCACTCTAACTCGTAGAAAGGTCCGACCTCGATACTGCAGTTGAAGAGGGGGAAGTTGGTTCTCTCGAACTAGGAAGGTGATAAGACAGGACTCAGGAAAACACGCTTTGTTTCATGAATCTTCAAGTTTCGAAGACCCTTGTAAAAATTAAATACCTTTTTTGATTAAAATTCAAGGAAAAAAGAAAAAAATATCTCTTGTCATAAATTGATGTGTTTATCAAGAAATTCAGAAAGAATACAACATTTGCCGATGGATTAATGGCAATTAAAAGCAGTGTGTCAAAAAACATGCTGATAGGAGTTCAAGTGCCACTTTAATGAAGTCATTCAAGAGCCAGGAGAACATGCTTCTACTAATTTGTGTAAGGATGATAATTGCATAAGAACAACTACACCTCAGAATATGATGATCAAATATTCCTGTGCCTCTGCTTACTATGCACATTACGTCATCCTTTTGGTAGTGATAACACCAGAATTACAGCTAAGAGACATATACACCATCCATGTTTACTCCCTAAAAAATGAAAATGTGCCCAACAAAAACGAAAAACAATGAACATTTTGTTGTTTCAACCCACAAAGCTCCACTGATATTTTTTTCAAATTAGTGACCAGTAGAGCAGTGGCATAGTAAGGAACTCTAATAATATTTACGCATGATCTCAACAGGAAATGTAAGGGGAAGAACATCAGAAAGTATCCCTATTGGCAAAGCTAATTACTTTTTTACTCCAAGTATGGAGCAAAATCGGATTAGAGCACTGCTTATACCACTGCCATAGGAAGTTAAATGACAGGGCACAAAATAAAGTCTATAGTTTTGCCCACCCTTCCACACCACAGCCTAGATAAACTTAAATAAGAGCCTTTGTGAGGTTTATTATGGAGCCCTGCCAAATAAAATCACATATATATGTATATACATTTTAAGTTAATAGCATCGATTCATCAAAGATACAACTGATTGAGTGCCTTCTGTAACTATGAATCCCTCTTACGTAATTCTTTATCAGTTAAATAAGATGCAGGGGGATGCTAGAGACCATACACACCGAACACATGGTTATATTAAAAAGCCCTCAGTGGCTGAGCATAGAAAGAAAATGAAGGTGCAGTTGTCTAGATGGGTACTAGAATTTCCTCTCCATTAGCAAACAAGCAACACATTTCAGTGTACTGTCGAAACGTCTGACGGTTTTTTAAATGTGCTGCTTTGTTCATCACCCCCAAGGAGTGATGACCTGTGCTCTTCTACCCATATCCTTCCCCGGCTCCCCTATGCTAGCCTCCAATAATAGTTTATAGAGCACTGTAAAAAGTGAGGGATTGTAGCAGTAAACACTCACTGGGATATTTGAAGACCCACAATACTTTTTAAGCAAGGCATATTTAATGCTACAACATATTATGTGCATTTTAAGAGTGTCATGGGAACTGTCTGCTATGCACCTGCTTTCCCCCTCCAAGTCCTGTACGCCCCCAGGGACAGAACGGCCAAAACTCCACGCATGTCACTTCATATCCGCCGTACATGGGAAGAAGCACACAAACACATCCGCTGGTGCTCCAGGCCTACACTGGCCAAAACCCTGTGGCATAATGCACACCTCCCTGAAATCCAAAAATAGGGTGCCTGGGAAACTGGGAAAGGCTCGGGATACTCACATTGGAACAAGTGATTCAAGGGGGGTGCATGGTTGAGTTTGACACCCTTAGAGAGCACTTTGACTTGAGACCTGGTGACCGCTTTAGATATACACAACTCGTTCACGCCATGAATGCACAGTTCCTGGACGTGGGGGAAATCCTGCCTTGCTCCACCCTGGAAACCAACGTCCTCGCGGAGTGTATCCCCTCCAAGGTCACCTCCATGCTATATCAGTCCCCTTAACTCTTTTGGCACCAAAGAACTCACCACAAGGAGAAAGAGAAATGGGAAAGGGACATAGACAAGCTGGAACAGGAGGAATGGGTGGAAGCTCTGATGTTTCCTCGTGAGGTAGGCATAGATGCGAAACTCTGCCTGATGCAGCTCAGGATACTGCACCAATCCTATTATTCCCACACCATGCTGGCTAGATGGAGTGGGGTGGGCATGGAGGTCTGCCTTCAATGCAAGTGTGAAAGGGGCACCTTCTTCCACACAATATGGGACTGCACTGTGGTACAGACTTTCTGGGCGGGTTTCACAGGCACAATCTCTGCGATGGTGGGATCCCAAATGCCACTAGACCCTAAATTGATTCTACTTGGGATATAGGGAGAACTGGGCCTCACGAAGCATGAAAAACTGTTCACGGCCGTGGCACTGGGAGTGGGCAAGAGGCTGATCGCAGCAAATTGGGGATCTGCTGCAGCACTGAGCCTAACCCGACGGTCTAATGAAGTTACCAGGTGCGCCTCCTTGGAGTGACAAATTTATACAGCAAGCGGGCTGTCCATGCAAGTTTCAAAAGGTGTGGAGAAAATGGATGGACGGTCAGTGAGACCCGCACCCTCTCCCACCTACTCCCTCTCTCTCCCCCTTCCCACTACTCTGCCACACCACGGCAGCCCTCCGCCCACACACAATGCAGCACATGCTGTAACATGACTGTAAGAATTAACGAGTTAACTGCCTTCTGCTCAACTTTATCTGTATGTTCCATGCACTTGTTCAAACCAATAAATTGTTTAAAAAAAGAATGTCATGACCCTGCATGCATGTATGTAATTGTTTAGCAGTGCATACAGATTGTTTGCAACACACCCCACCCATATATCATTGTGTAGGATTACACAGTGCTCAGCGAATCTGTTTTTGCTTAGCAGTGAGCTACCATATAATGTGTGAAGATCTATGCCCAAAGGAACTCTGAACATTTGGAAACAAGGCAGATTGTGTGAAAAGCATTCTCCTGTCTGAATATCGAGTGCCCTGATACTATGGACAAGTAATCCCAGGCATAGTCCAACCCATCATCCCTTGTAGGCAAAGTCAATGATATTGCAATGTTGCTCTCCACTTATAGTGTAATGTTAGTAATGCTAAAGTAGGAGATACTGAGCATCACAGTTGTCGCCTCAAAATCTTTACAGGGCAAATTAATTTTTAAGTTTTTTAATGCATTAATTTGCAAGGGGCCACATTAATACACTTGTGTGACATATGTACAACGAAGAGGAAGTACGGGATAAGGTTACACATCCATGTAGCCTGCTTACTTACAGTCAGTATCCGATATTTTACCTGGTAGTTCAATTGTATCGTGTGGGTGACGCTTTTGGTAAGGCACAATGAGTAACATATATTCTGGCACGTGAACGTTATTCATATTATTCATATTACAACAAACATAAAACATGTGCATGTAGGTACACAAGTGCTAACCTTTTCGCAGAGCCAAGACAGGAAGAGATAAGGTTGTCCGGTACTATCTTAATGTGTTCTGGGGCAGACGTTAGAGTCATAAGGTGAAAGTTTGGTAGAAACAAGCTTAGGAGTGATGAGTGGGGAGGGAACATTATTTGGTTAATCTGTGCACGCATAACTCGGTTAGATTCTTCTGTTCATGTAGCCAATATTTCATATTCATTTTTAACCTCGTGTGTGTATTTTGCTGTTAGGGATTTTAGATGTTTACGGTCACCCTTGCATAGTAGTGTAATGCAAATTATCAGACAATCAAGACTAGTTGCTTATTTTAGGAGTTAGCAAATTTCAATTAATTGCTGTGGCTTGTGCCTTATTAAATATTTTTGAATAGGTGAGAATTGTCTGTGTGCGCTGCTAAAAATCTTCTGAGCGGCACCCAGAAGGAAGCTGGGCAAGCGCACATACGCACAGCTTAGAGGGAACACTGCCCAAGATGCAACAACCAATAACCCGTACAACAGGCACATACCCATGCCTACACTGCAGTAACTGCAATTTCATCGCAAAAGGAAACATGATCAATCACCCCCGTACAGGAGAAAAAATGTAATTAAAGAGTTTTGCAACCTGTGATACAATAAACATAATTTACGCCACAAAATGTCCTTGTGGCATGTACTATGTAGGTCAATCAACCAGATCGTGTTGTCTCAGATGGAATGAACACAGATCCAACATACGCACAAAAAACAAAAACTCTGCAGTAGCAAGACATTGGGATGAAAAAAAACATAACATCAACCAAATCAGGATTCAAGTCCTGGAAGTAATCAAACCAAGGGATAAACATGAGGATATCTCTAAGAGACTCAACCAAAGAGAATCCTAGTGGATAGATAGACTGTATTGATTGAAGCCTGGTGGAATCAACGAAGAAATAAACTACACGTGTTTCTTGTAACATATAATAATTTAGAAATAACTAGAGGAAAATACAACAAGAACTCTGAACAGTGCATATGATCAATGAACATTGAGATCTTTGTAGAATATACTTTCATGACATTTACCAATATAACGGGGACCTGTACATTACAACAGGGTGATAATGTTGAAGTAATAGTGCAGTGTCTACAATGAGGGACATTCCCGTTCAGAACCAGTTCTTGAGCGGGACCCAAGGCAGGAACAGTACTCCTGTCTCGGTCTCCCGAAATGGCAGACACTGGAATTATTGCTGATTGTATGAATATTTGCATTTACATTTTGGAACATTTACTTTATCAGGGATTTGCACTTGGTGTAGCCAACATTGCTATGGAACTACATAGAACCAATGCTATGGACCAACTAATGGTGATTTCATATGTGCTTTACACAAACAGGTGATTTTTGTAGATGTAATGTCTGTATAAATATAGTATTTGAATGTCATACATTGTTACACTATTTTAATAGAATTGATATATTGAGCTTTTATTAATAATGAGCTCACATCAGGAGCAGCAGTAAGTTTAATCATATTGAGTTTGTAATAACATTTAACTCACATTAGGAGCAGCAATGAGGATAACGATACTGTTACTTTAATAATATGTTGTTGACAGAAGAGCCGACGCACAGCATTGAAAGTAAGCGTCCGTGGTGCATCGGCGCATGCGCGGGTTGCGTAGCAACACAATCCAAACAGTGAAAACCGGCGTCTAGCGAGGACGCGGGTTTTCGCGAAACGGGACGAGCGAGTAGCTGGTGGCCGATATAGGTAAGTAAAGGGTAAACGGGTGACAACAAATGAATTACTAGATACGAGGGGCACACTAATACAAACACAGTGATTCTTTTTAGGTCAACCGTGTATAGACAATATTGTGGCATCACGGAGCATCAACAAAAGAAGGAGGCTGGCACAGCCACTGAAGAGGTACAGAATATGTTTAGAACAAAAGGTTAAAAAGCATTAGATGCCCGATTTAAACACTCACGTGCAATTAATGATTTTTTTATTTCTGCTTACCTATGTTGACACACACCTGGGGAATTTTGAAACCTGCAAGAATGGTATGTGACCTCATTTCCATAATTTGATATAACATGATTGGACTCATATAATAACCTGTGCTGCATTGAACTGAATATTAGAATCTATATATGTTTATTATGTTTTGAAACAAACATTTGGGAAATACAATCATGTACTATGAAATATTGAATTGAATGTGGTGACAAAAACGATACATATATGACCATTGGGTATTTTTGCTATTAACGATATGCTGTTAATGTGATTGGAACATTCAAAAACATGCAGATGTATGATTTATGGTTTATGTTTTATGCTACATGTTTTATGTTGAAGTGTTAATGAGAGCGCCAGGTGCCCTGATGATGGACTATGTCCGAAATGCATTGGCATAAAAAACTTATAAGGCGCTTATTGATTGCATGATGCCCAAACCTCAGTAATAAAACAGAAGATAATAACAATCTTCATGATTTTAACAACTGACCACAGAGTGATGATTTGGAAATTGACGTAATTACACTATAATAAAGTTGGAGCACCTCTTCTTGGAGAGCAAGGGGTAGCACACCTGGGATCAGATTAGGTTCTGAATCCTGTTTGTCCATTGTTCATTTACACCCTGTGCCAGGGTTTTAAGGTGTGCCCCAAATATCGTATTGACACAATTGCAATTTAAGGAGTTAATTTAAGTACTCAGCGTTGCCAACCCTTCCTATTTCCAGTATATACCTTATGGTTATCACATAGATCACCTTGGCAAACATCCTCGGATGAAATAAAGTTGGACTTATTGGGGGATAACTGCTTATTCATCTCAGATAGAGGTAATTTCTTTAAGTAGGGGAGAATTTGTGTTGTGTTCAGAGCCATCCTCATGTGTAACAGAATTTGATAGTGTTCCCTTAGCACCCTTTTTATTAGTTTTTTGGGATTTCTTGACCTTCTTTTTGGATTTTTGTGAAATTTTATCAGGTTGAAAGGGTCATGTAGAGTCTTCCCCAGGGATAACCATGATGTCATTTGATTCAATATTTAGACCCCTCATAAATGTCCTTAAACTGCTAGGTTTCATTTTCCAATAACTAGATGATGACTTGGAAAGGTTTTTGTAATGGTCTTTTTCTTCTTACTGTGTAGCTTTATCAATAAAGGCTCTTCACGAGATGGAGCGTGGGGGCCAATTGTTCCTCTTCGTTGGTGTTAAGAGAGGGCATAGCAACGGAATTTGCAATGGCTTGAATGTCAGTCTCTGGCAACTTACTTCCGGGTTCCATAGAGTCATTACCCCCAACATTCATCCTTTCACCCACAATGGATCATCTAAAAGGGCAGAAAGACTCAAAAGGGCTGCGACTTGTGACCCTTTACCCGATGACAAGAATGCAGAGTTAATCTGCTAATGATGCGAGTGGCTGCCTCCCTTTGTCCTCCCTATTTGACTTAGACAATATACAATTTTGTTTAATGAGGTGGAATGTGATTTTATCTCATGGTTTATATTATTAAACGAACTAGAGATTGAAGCACTAGATCAAGTGCAACGATTGAATTTGTATCCAGAATCGCTTTTGATGAAGACTTATAATCAGAATTCGATAAAAGGGACGTGAAGTTTAATTAGATATTCATTGCCACCTCCTCCTATATACATTTACTCAATGCTCGTTTCAATAGAAGGGTGAGCGGATTGGGTTATACCAAAAATGTCCAGTGTTTGTGAGAGAGGAGTGACTGAGAGCAAGAGCTTCTTTCTTTAGACTTCTACAAAGATCTAGTGAGAAAGGGTTTGGCGCTGTGTTAGTCCAGTTTTAAAATCAAGCAAAATATGTTTTGATAACTTTTTTTGGACTAACTGAAAGTATTATGCCAAAATGGTAGTTCCATAAGCTTTCGAAGTCCCAGAGACCTCTTAATCATATGGTGGTCCCACGATAGATGAGCGACAATAGGAAACACACACAGAGCTGGGTGTCACTTTTACATGGAAGAAAAAGACAAGGGGTTCTGCCACTTTCTGTAAAGCAGGATGTCACCGGCTAGAGAGGTTCATCAGCTGGCCAGGTCACTGTGGCACTGTTGCTGTAACTGCAATAACTACACTTTCACCCGCACTTCCACGCGGTCAGATCCTTTTGTACAGGTCAGCTGCTCTCTGTGTTACACACAAATCAAACCATGCAGAAACAGAAGTCATGCAACAACTGCACAGCGGTCATGCAACAACTGCACTTTCTGACGCTCTTCCAAGGTCCAAGTTTAGGTATTTGTTTTCAAGTGGCCTTTCACAGATGTGTTTGCTTCTCGAGCTGTCAAAATGCAGGTGTTCGTTTTTTAACCTCGGCTGGTTTTTGAACATGGTATTTGTAGATTCCCTTTTCCAATAAGCCATGCTGGACTTCGAGATCCAGAATGCAGACGGATATAAGACAAAAAGCAAATAATGCATTGAAAGCTTAAACACCCGTCACAGGACAAATAAAGAACTCTGGTATACACCCAAGGCCAAGCTCAGAGATCTCAATTTGTCCTATGTTTGTTTATTTATATATTTAGCTTTTTTCTGCATCAATATCAAAATCAAAGCTCTCAACCAGCCTATTGCCAGATGGGAGTAGTCCTCAGGTCCTGTTTTAAAGCTGCAAATTCTGGTAGTTGTATTTAGATTTTCCCTCCAAAAGCAATTTACTCCAAGTTCCAGAATGCAAAGAAAACACAGAATTTGATGATCAGCATACTGATAGAAATCTTTTTCAGACATGTTTCGGAATGCAAAGGAAAGGTAGGAACTGTAAGGTGCACATGAAACTGAAACAGGTATGCCAACAAAAATGTTCATCCCATGGTCTTCAATAAAGCAAGTTTACACAAATTGGCCTTGTTATGTAGGTGAAGGGGACCTGAAGTAACACCAATACCCGTATTACTCTTCTTTTCTAACTTCATTGTATATACAAGAAAAGGATGGACTTTAAAGTAGTCCCAGGTAAATAAGGAGCAGTTTCAAATACATTTATGAGAATTGTTATAAGCATTACAAAAAAATAAAGGTTGGACACTGTTCTTTCAGTTTCTCCCTTTTCCCTGCAGACACTGGGAGATTCAAACAAGTCTGTGTTTTAGTGCCCTCAAAAGTCCAGGCTTATTACAGGCCAAATACTAATTCAGGGCTTTCCATGGGTCTAGGTCCCCATGACAGATCATTGCACGTTCTCGCTGACTGAGAGGCCTGGCTTTATCCTCCTTCTTAAACACATTGCCTCTCTATCTGGGGTCTCAGGGCTTCACTTACCTCTGCCCTCTCTGATCCTGTTATAGTCTCCCTTGCCTTGGTGTAACAACACCATCTCATACCTCATCCCGCCTTCTATGGTTGCTAGTGGGTCTCACGTCTCCCTTGTGCTTTTTTTCTAGTATTATCTAGTTTTCCTTCATGTGTGGTGGATTTTGCAACTCAATAAGTACCACTTTCTCCCCCTTTGGGTAATCTATTTCCAACTCCAAATTTTCACTCCATCACCTTCTTAACCGGACCTGTCGGGCTCTTATTGGATTAGCTGGGCCAGCAATATCCATATCTGCTTATCGGACAACCTGGGTTTGAATAAATAAATCATCCAATAGCACTGATAAAACATTCTGGAGGACTTCTTTACTGCTTGTGCTGAAGGAATCGGCTTCAACTGATACTTTATTTATTTTCATCTCCAGGAGCTTGTTTTTTGGGATCGCCAATCAATCTACCACTTTTCCTGTTGCAAGAGACTGACATCAATGTTGCTGGAATCGGATTCCTCTGTGATGGCTTTGTTGGAGTCGGTCTCTCACCCTTCCTATCTGGAGACAAGCCTAGGATTCCGAGACAGGCTAGTGGGAGGGTCTATCTCTAAGAATTTAAGCATGAGGTCTTAGCTTAGCGTCTTATGTAGAGTACTGGCTAGCTGTAACTACTCCACATATGACACCACCTGCCATGAAGTTGACTGCGACCATAAATGAGACAAAGGACCAAATTACTCTTCTTTTGTAATTTTATTTTATATTCAAGAACAGGGTGGCCTCATAGAAAAGGTTGAACACACCAAGACCCCGGCGATCCTGGTCTCAGTCGATGCGGGAAACGCCAAAGTGGCAATGGCGACCCTAACAGCCCACAGACAAGAGGGCGGACTGACGTTTCCGCATTTCAAGAAGTATTATGAGGCACCGGAGTTGATGGTCATCAGGCAATGGGTAGACCAGTCCTCTCAACACGTGTGGGTATGCCAGGACATTGCGGTGGCAGGAGCCCCCCTGTCCAACCTTTTGTGGAATCATAGGAAGCACAGACATCTGAACACGTCTAACAGTGAAGTAATGGGAGCAGGTCTGGAGGCCTGGGACGGGGCACTTAAAAGGGGAGCCTTAACCACAATTCCATCCCCATTTACACCCATGTTTGACAATCCGGAGTTTCCCCCCGGTCTACACAGGCAGGCTTTTACCAGCTGGACGGAAGCAGGATGCATCATAATTAAAGATATGTACAAGGGTCAGAAAGTGAGGACATTCCAAGAATGTATGCAGGAATTGGGGTGCAAGGCCACTGAATACTTTCAATACACGCAACTCCTGCACTGGCTTCAACAACCCAAATATCAGGGAAGTGGCCACTCAACAACTCACAAACTTTGAAACGTTTCTAACGTTTCTAACGTTTCTAACAACTGACCCAGGAACACGTAAACTGATTACCAACCTGTATACTCATCTGAACTCACAGGGGGAGGAGGTGGTATGGCAATATATGAAGAAATGGGAAATAACACTCGGGGAAACTATATCGAGACCGCAATGGTGAGATTTGTGGCACAAACTCCCCAAACTAACCCGCTCCATTCAATTGAGGGAAATGTGGCAGAAAGTAAAACTTCATGCCATGTTTCCCACTGTAAGTAACTCCTGTTGGCGCGGGTGCCTTGCAACTGGAGATTGGTACCATATGTGGTGGGGTTGCCCGAAGATCAAAATGTTCTGGCAAGAAATAATAGAACAAGTCAACGCAATGGTTCCAGAGGCGAATAACCTAAAGCCAATGACATGGCTCCTGGGCATGTGGGATCTAAAACAAATGGATTTTTTGAAAGCGCAAAAAAGAGGAATTATGGCTTTGGTAATAGCAGCCTGGTTGACAATAGCCCAACATTGGAAGAAACCTCAGCCACCAACAATATATGATTGGCTCACGCAAGTTTGGAGGTTTGTGACGATGGAATGGGTGACTTATAAACTGCATGGCAACCAAGAGGCTTTCCGAACGGAATGGGGCAGTGTCCTCGCTTACCTGCAAAATGACTTTATGATCCAATGTTGCCCTCATAACATTAGGATTCTTGACATGTTGTAAGGGTAATAGAGGGATGGAAGCCCCGAATGTAAATCGTTAAAAAGAAGATGAGAACTGTACAAGAACTGTTGTCGGTCACCTGAAGGGTCTTGGGGGAGGGGAGGGAGGCTTTCATGGGAGGGGACGGGAAGGGAATGTTATTTGAGGGAATTGATGTGTGCCGTTGGAAATCAAAAAAAGATATGTGGGGAAAAAAAGAACAGGGTGGCCTTTGAATTAGTGCAAGGTAACCAAGGAGCAGTTACTAATAAACATACAGGAATCCTTTGTATAATTACAATAAATGAAGGTTGCCCAAAGTCCCTCCTCTATCCCCTTTTTTACTGGGGACATGGGATGATTCAATCAATTCGTTCTCTTTTCTGTGTTCTCAAGGGTCCAGACTTTTTTCTAAAATATAAATGTTGGGCCTTCTGAAATCTCATATCCCATGACTAACCATCCACAACAACAAATTCCATGTCAGGCCAATCAGCGAAATTAGGCTTTGGCTTTCATGGTCCCACTGACCATTCCAAGTTCTCTTCTGATGGGCACCTGTTGTTGGAGGTTATGTAAGGTAGATGGAGCAGTGTGGCCCTATCCTCCCTCTCAAACCGCTTCCCTTTCTCTGAGTGTCTCATGGCTTGACCTACCTCTGCTCTAGCTATACCCATTATAATCGTTCCATGTAGCAGCACTGACTCGTCTCTCTTTCCACTTTCTATACCTGCTTTGGACCGATCGCTGGATACTTCCTAGACAGGGTAGCTGGTATCAAATCTCCCCTGTCTTCTTGTTCTAGTAGCATTTCCTTCTCCCCCTCTTGGCCTTCACTTTCAAATTCCTTCAGTATCTCTTTCTCTCCCTCCTAGGACTGTCCTTCCAATTTCCATCATTTAACTACCACCTTCTTCAGCCTTGGGCACAACCCCTTCCATTCTCCAAATATCTATCTCTATCTCATTCTTCATCCCTTTAAGTACAACTGCGCCCACTCTCTAGATCTTTCTCTACAACTTCTTCGCTCCTTTGGGCATAGATATCTCCGCTCTCCTCCAAGTCTCGCAGTGACTGTTCCACTTTGTGGTGAACCAGAAGAGGGACTCAGACTACAGTGGGTCATGATTCAAATTTATTTATACAAAATGAAAGAAAAATGCCTATCTGCCCTTACTGCTACGAAGGAAATTCCCTACCTTCTAAAAGAAAATTAAGGGTGTTCTTCGAAGTCCAAAGTAAATTGCCCTGAATCAAAATCCTAGTTAACTAACTGGCTTTAGAAACCCCCGCCCCCCAAAAAGGAGGTTGGCGCAATAGCCCCTGTCTGCAGCTTCTGCCTGGCCCATGCTTAGATTACTTATTTTCAGTCTCAAAGTTCCTTTAGAATATAATTACACAGTTCACAGTCTTCGTGTAGATTCTGTTGATTGAAAAGACAAATATCCCTTGTACTTTTTTCTCTGCCCCCCAAGAAAAGAAGAATTCTCCTTTGATCTCGTTTCTCAGATTTTGACAAATGTTCAAATCCCTCCAGGATCACTTTTAACACAATTCTTTAGACCCAACCTTCATGGCACTTGGACTCCCAAATGTCCTGTGACTCTTTGGAAGGCGTACTGGCTCTCAATCATCTTAATAGACATAAGGCCTCTGTCTCTATGGTTTTTATCAGTTCCTTGTACCTTTATTGGGTTTCCCAGTCTTGGCCAAAAGCACATGTATCTCGTTCACTCCATTTTACATAGGGCATATGTCTGTTCCATTCTCTCAGGCTCTCGTACCTTTTTTGGCTTCTCCACACTTGGAATAAAGTGTTTGTATCTCTTTCACTCTGTTTTACATAGGGTGTGTGTCCTCTCAAACTCCTGTAACTTTGCTGGCTCTCCTAGCCATGGTTCTCTCTGTTCGTGATTATCCAGTCTCCACAACCTTGTGGGTTTTGCCAATCTTGGAAACCAAAGTTCATAGCCCTCACTGGAGTTTTCACTTTGGGAGCGTTCGCTTACCTGTTGGTGCTCGTCTCTGTGGTCAAAGCACTTGCTGTGTGGAGCTCAGGGACCCAGGCCCCCTTCTTCCTTCTGGTCTTGGGGTCGGTTGCCGACACACCACTGCTCTACCGTGGTCACGCCTCCAGTTAAGATGGTTGTGTTTCCGTCCCCATCTTTCTCCTGACTGGAGCCTCTCGCTCAGGCAGAATGTCCCCCTTTCAGCTTCCAGCTAGTGGTTCTCTCTTTCTTCACGCCACTGCTTTTTCCGTGGCCTCGGGTGGTTCTAATCCTCTAGGACGTCATCTATAAAGAGGCTTGCCTCTGCGTAGGGATTACTCTCCTCCCTCCATAAGAGTATTTCCCTGATGTGCAGTCTGCTCTGCTCTTATGTACATCATCAGAAACAAAAGAAATGTGTCTGTCTTCTTTGATTATGGCATTCAGCATTACTAGAAGCTAAAGGAGGGAAAGAAGGGTCCTTGTTTGTTATAGTAATAACGGGAGATACCAAAGTCTTTCTAACACCCATATAGGAAGAAGAACACATTACCTTCCCCTGGTAATGTTCTTTCTGATGGATGTTCATCCCACCCATTCCTCATCTATGATAGTCTCTGATATCCTGGTTGCAGCTTTGGAAAAGTTTTCTCAGTAGAGGGCGCAGTGCATCGTCGACTCAATGTCCCTCAGCGGCGTCCATCATGCTCTCGACTATGTTGTTGACATTGGTATAAGTAGCACGCACAATGCCAGTTGCCTCGGTATTGTTTTTCCCCCTCTCCATGAACCGTCGTCTCGAAGGTTCTCAACAACCCAGACGTTGAAAGAGAGGAAGCTTGAAGAACATTTTAAATGTTTCCAAACATGGAAGGATAAGTTGGGAGGGCACTAAGGAATACGTGAGAGGGACGTTCATCAGAAAGAACATTACCAGGGTTAAGAACTTTGTTCTTCTAATGGATTGTGTCTTCTCATGTGTTACCCATATTTGATAGAGTCCCACAGCAGTATGTAAGATGGAGGTGGGAAAGGAGAATTTATTTTTGATTTATGCTGTGTAGAACAGCCTTTCCAAACTTCGCCTCCTGACCCAATACCAAATCCAGGCAGTAATGCTTAGTAAAGGAATGAAGTGAAGACCAAGTTGCAGCACTACAAATGTCATTCACTGATACTCCCATTTGAAGAGCAGAAGAAGCAGCCACTCCTATAGTGGAAAGTGCTCTCAACCCAATAGGGATGTCCTTGCCCGCTAAATTGTAACAGTCAGTGATACATAAGATAATCCAACGGGATAAGGTCTGTTTTTTAAACAGCCTGTCTCAGCCTGTGGCCAGTATATCCAACAAAGAGCTGGTCGTCCTGTCTGATTTGAGCAAACATGTTGATTTAGAAGCTCAACGCCCTTTTTGGATCAAGCTGTGTAGCCTCTCTTCCTCCTTGGAAAGATGAGGAGGTAAATCTGGCATGGAGCACGGGGAGTGATAGAAGCGCCCACACGTACCACGGGCAGCCCCCTCCATTGGAAGTCCTCTGTGCAAACATGGACCAATTAGCCCTGACAGATTCTTGGAAAGCCCTAAAGGGGAAGGGGATACACCTTCTACTCGCATGTCCATAAACCCTATTCCTGCATTGATTATATCTGGTTCTCAACTACCCTTCGGGGCTCGATTAGGGAGAGTGACCTTCGGACTATCCAGCTGTCAGAGAAAGCTCCGTTGACGGCAAGGCTGGACTTGCAGAAGGCAAGGAGAGGCCTATGGAACTGGTTGTTCCCCCAGGGGCTACTAGCGGATCAGGTACTGAGGAAAAAAATAGAATCAAAGATTATAGACTTCTTTGAACTTAATGCCTCACCCGAAATCACAGATGGGATGCCTTCAAGGCGACCCTGCAGGGAGACATAATGGAAATGCACGTGGCAAGGGCGAAACAGGCGCTCAAATGTGAGATGGAACAGGAACTTCCGTAAGTCATTCGCAAATCGAGACGGATATGGGGATGCAACTCCGTAAAACATATAGGGGCTTTTGCAGCAAGTTCGAACTCCTGCAGACTAAAAGGGCGGAGAAGGAGATGATACCCCTGCGGTAGAAATATTATGTGAAGGCCAACAAAGCCGACAGACTACTAGCACGCCTACTGAAGCAAAAGGTGGCATCACAGACCATACGAGAGATAACAATCCCAGGGGGTCCAAAGCTACCACCACACAGGACATTATTGAACAATTTGCAGCATTCTACATCTCCATATACGCATCCGACTGCCCCAACCGTACCTCGCAGGAAGCCTACCTCCACTCAGTTACCTTACACAAGATAACCCTAGGAAAACGAAAACAACTATAGAAAGACATTTCTGTTGTGGAGGTACTAAAAACAATTAGGGACTTTCCGCCCAACAAATCCCCTGGCATGGATGGCTATCTGTCCATTTTTCACAAAACTTTCCTAAAGCAACTGGCCCCCAGACTAACTAGCCTCTTCAACACATTCAGGAACCCAGATCCCATAACCCCTACAATGGAGGAAGCGAAAATGGTCCGGTTTCAGAAAACGGCCGAAGATCCCGCACAGTGTGGGTCCTACCAGCCTATTGCCCTAATTAATATAGATGCCAAGCTCTATGCAAAAGTCTTGGCGAACAGAAGATCTCCCAAAACTAATACACTCAGACAAGTCTGGATTTATCAAGCGGCTGCAAATGTTTGACACTATAAGGAGGAGTTGACACATAATTGAGAAAGCTGCAATGAAGGCCACCTCATCGGTACACTTCTCGTTTGATGCAGAAAAAGCATTTGACTACGTTGAGTGGTCCTTCTTGTTCCGCATGATGGAGCTGATGGGCTTTGAGGTTTCAATCCTGCAAAAGGGGCGTGCTAACTATAGCAACCCAACAGTTAGACTATTAATGAATGGACAGCTGTCTAAGACCATCCCGCTAAGAAAAGGAACAAAGGAGGGCTGCCCCCTGTCCCTGCTCCTCTATGCTATTCATTTAGAGCCATCAGATCTCTAGGGGATATTTGAGGGATACCATTTGGGGGTAAGGCCGACAAGGTAATGGCGTTCACAGACGACATGCTCCACACCCTCACCGACCCAGGACACTCCCTTCCAACCATAGTATGGGAGATAGAAGCATTTGGGGCGGTGGCGGGACTGAAAATCAACATCACAACGTCAGAAATCCTGAACTTAGCACACACAGGCAACTCACTGCAGCGGGCAATTGACAGCACCTCTTTTCAATGGGTGCCTTAGGGCATAAGATTACTGGGGGTAAGGATCACCAATTTCCTGGTGGGGCTATATGACGCAAACTATTGATTGATTGATTTTGATTGATTTATTTATTTATAGAGCGCTTTACACCAAGGCGCTGGTATAACTATAAACCACTATATATATATAACTATAAATCACTGTTGGAGGCAACCAAACCCCAGCTACGCCGGTGGGCCCCCTATCAGTCTCTTGGCTCAGGAAAATGAATACCATTAAGATGGTGATTAAGCACAGACTGCTATACTATTTCCAGGCACTCCCGATTCCTATGCCCAAAAGGTTTTTCCAGGCATTAAACAGGATGCTAGCAGATTGCCCTACACACGATAATGGCCCGGCTACACAAGGGGGGGGGGCGGGGTCTGCTGAATTTCTCTCTCTATTAAAAAGCAGCTCAATTGTGGTATATTAAAGATTGCCATATGAGAAACTCCCAAAAAATATGGTTGTGTATGTACTAAGCGGTGACCGGCGGCTCCCCCCCAGGCATGTTCTATGGCTGAGCAGAGTGGATAGACCACCAAATGTACACAAGGGTGCCATTACAGGCTTATTGGCAGACATTTGGCACCAAGCAGCACATCAGTGCGGCACCACCACATTCCCATCTCCCCTCATACCACTGTTTCAAAGCCCCCAGTTTACCCAAGGGAGGAAGCTGGGAGCATTCACTCAGTGGAAGGCCAAAGGGTGCACCAAGATGGTAGATATGTATCAGGGCCAGGGGATCATACCGTTTGAATGGTGCAAGTGGGATTTGGACCTGAGGGAAAATGACAGCCTACAATATCTGCAGCTCAGGCATTGGTTAATGTCCCCCTCTAACAAGGCAGCTGCGACAAGGTCCCTTACACCATTCGAGAAATGTCTCCCTACCAACCCTGGGGATAAGAAGCTAGTTTCTAACATATACAAATTCCTGACAGATGGAACCGCTAGACTACCCCATGCATACATGGCCAAATGGGAACGATCACTGGGGGGGCCCATTGATATGGAGCAGTGGGAGCAGCGAGTGAGGGACATCCCAAAGCTCACATAGGCGATCCAAACTAGGGAAATATGACAAGGTCTTGACCCAGTGGCACTACACGCCAGCGCGGTTGCACTCCATTAGCGGGAGAATCACCCCCCCAGACTGGTAGCGGGCATGTGGGGGATGGGGAGACTGGGCTTTTACCAGGTGAAACTGTCCGAAACGTTCGAAATACCGGGTAGTGGTCAATGAAAATATTAAGAAAGTGTTAGGCAATCAGATCAAAAGAGGCATAAAAGAAAGCATATTGTCTGGGGGACTTTGCAAATAAAGCCTGGCCAAAACCTCACAGGAAGGCCTATGCAATATTAACCTTGGCAGCACTCTTGGTGATAGCGCAACACTGGAAAGCGAAGGATCCCCTGAATGAACATGAATGGTATGCCAAAGTGTGGCACTTCGTAGCTATAGAATTGCTGACCTACTCGCTTCAGGGGGACAGCGCCAAGTACTCGGCTGAATGGAGGATTGCCCTCGCCTCCCTGCATGATGACTACCGCAAAGCCTGCTGTCTGCAATGACTCAGCATCTTGGGAATTAACTGACACACCCACCATAACTAGTTGGCCGTACACTGGGGTGGGGGGTGTGTGGCTTGACAGCCATGTTGTGAGGAAGCCTTTCTGTGGAGCCCCTGAAGATCCAGACTGATACTGGCCTGTAACGGTGGCCCCAGCATGTGCCCATTCTCTACAGAGGAATACAGCAGGCACAAACATGTGGAAGCTGAACGTGACAGGGGTGCTGCTTGCAGATTTATAAGCAAAAGAATAAAACGTCCGAAAAAGCGAGGCGACAAACAAAAATGGCGGCAGCTGGAAACCGGTGAGGCATTGCTGAACAAAGAAGGACCATGTGGAGGCGGAGAGGGGCCAGTGCCCAGCTTTGGGCTGCGCGAGATTAGGACCATGGAGCGACCCGTTTTCCACACAAAGACTATAATTAACTACAAAACTGCAGCGGCTTGGGAAGACGCTCAATGAAAGCTGTAGTCAGAAGCCCGCAAAACAAAATAGTGTCCTGACAGGTTCACTAAACATATATATAAATTTAATTTATAATAAACTTCTCAATACCAGAAATATGGCACAAGCTATCTAAAGTATTTCCTAGGTATGTGTTTTACAGTTTTCTGTGTCCACCTAAGTTTTCATAGGGATACATTTTACAAAAATCACCATTTCGTACTTCTGTTTAAGCATTATACAGAAGTAACTTTTTATTATTTCAATTATTACTCATAAGCAAGGTCTGTCAATTACCAAGCACTATTAGCTCAACATAAATTCCAAATCAAGCACAATATGTACAAAAAAGAACCAATAAATATCCATGTTCATGTACACAGTATTTCATACAATGCAAAAGACAGTTATATACACACATTAGAAAAAAACATTTGAAAAAACTTTTTCTCAGAATAGTCAACACTATATAAATTTTGAAGTTGATAGGCCCCCACTCAGAGGTTGAAACCATATGTCTCTGGATTATAAATTTTCAGTTCCATTGGGGGCATTTTCAATTGGTTAGCTAAACTCAAGGTCTACTAGCTAAACTCGGGGTCTACGTGTGACACCAGGATAAATCTAGAAGGTGTCATACTCGCACACGAATAAAACAGAAAGTGCGAGTAAACTACGTTTCGGCGGAGTGGGCCATTCCGCCTTCCTCAGGACCAGTAGAAGTCGTGACCCCTGAGGTGCAGAAAAAATAAAAAAGGAGAAAAAGACAAGAAACATAGTCTCACTAGGAACCACAGGATCACAATCAAAATACCTCAAAATAATGTGTCCCGTGATTTTTAGGGCATGCAACTACAAGGTCCACAATGCATTGGGCTCATAAGTCTGTGAAAGCAGAGTGATGTACATGAAACCAATCCTGCTATAAAGGGAGCCTGTGGGACATATTCACCTCTTGTGCAAAAAACAAAGAAGCATTATTTTAAAAGAACTGGATAAAAACCAATGTAAAACCATTAGTAATGTGTCATGAAGCAGACATATGTATAGAACTTTCAGAGAGCATAGCCACTAGATCATGGAGCGAGGTTAATCAAAAACCAAAAGTTACAGTTAAAAAGTAGTGCAGTGCAATCCAGTTTTGAAATATAAACACCTTGTATGTATCTGCACTAATGAGAAAAAGTGCACCAAAAAGTGTAAAACACCAAATGTGCGCACTCACGTGTCTGGGGCTCAAGCTCAGATTCGTTCCTTCACATTTACAAATTGACGTTACTGTTTCAAAGGTGAAATCAACATATGGAATTAGTGTAGGCGAACCGGCATTAGCATAGTAATCCAGAGGTTGTAAACAAAATACATATTGGCAACAACAAGTCGCTAACTCTACCTTTGAATGGGAGAAGCTGTGCAGTAGTCGCTTGGCGTCTCTCTATAGATGCAGGGCACTAGGATGTTATTCAGGAAGCCTTGCACAATTCAAAAATGTGCCCGGCATGGACTGGAGCCTCCCGCTCCATTATGTTTGAAATCTACAACAGAATGGCATGGTCAAAAGTTGCCGCTTGTCCACATAAAATAAAGGGCAATGCGGAGGCTAAAACAAGGCTGCCTAGATTTGTTACCTTTGTGCTGAAACCGTGATGTGCAGGTTGTGCCTCTCTCTCTCAGAGCTAGAAACGAGTGTATCAGAGAGTCTTGCAGGCATGACCATAGTACACCTAACTAGCATGCGAGCCTCGGCAGGAACCTCGCCTTGCAACAGCGCCACAGGAGCTGTGTGGTAAGAAGTGGAATAGCAACCAAATGCTTCTAAAAACGAAAGAGGCACAAATACACGGTGATATTCATTAGTCTGCAATCCCTCGTTTTCATGCACCAACAATTGAATCACATGGGCTAAAAGGAAAAACAAAATAGAGTCAGCTGTGTGCAGAAGCACATCATCTAGATGTAAAGGGTGGCAGAAATATCCTGCAGATGCACCTCAGTGCAAATCCCCACAAAAGGATACACATATCTCCACTCATGCCTACTGCAGACGATACCTTAAGGCATGTATTATTAAAGGCGTTGCTATGCCCACCTAAAAGTAGACTCCTCATTTAAACCTTTAGTTTTATTCATGGAGTCAAGCCTATAAATCCATCTCGCCTCCTTGTACAGTAAGGTTTTTTGTGTGTTCATGCTGTTTTTCACAACATCAATCACCCACCATTTGAGGTCATCTGGAGAGTGTTGCAATTCCAAAAAGTGTGATACCATTGGGGCTGCATGGTTACGACATCTAATTCTCGAACGGTGTTCACCGATCCTTATGGAGATGGCACGAGTGGTCTGGCCTACATACCTCAAGCCACAAGGGCATTCAATGCAATAAATCACATTGCATGATTTGCAATTGGACATGAATGTAATGTCCCATTGTTTTGTACCAATCTGGAATTTTAAGGTTTTACTCGTAAATTTGCACGCCCTGCAATTCCCGCAGGGAAAGTGTCCCACAATGGGACGTAAAACTCGTTGACTGATGTTAGTTCTGTGATCAGATTTTGCATGCACCAATTGATCTCGAAAGTTCTTTGATCTTTTAAAGGCGAACAGAGGCTTTCCTAGATTGGGTAAACAGGTAGAAATCATAGGCCAATATTTCATTAGGGCCTTTTTCACTGCAAAGGATTCAGTGCTGTAAGTAGTGACACAGGCAACCCTCTCTTGTGTAGGGGTTTGAATTTTGGGTGTCAATAGGCTCTCTCTTGTTGTGAACCTCGCCCTTTTAAGGGCTTTCTTTACTAGTTTTTTAGGATATCCGCGTTCTCTTAAGTCTCCAGCTAGTTGGTCTGCATGTTTATAATAATCTGAGACTGTAGTACAATTCCGTCGGAGTCTAAGGAACTGGCTGTATGGCAAATTTTCTTTCAGTGCCCTCGGATGAAAACTGGAGAAATGTAGAGTGGTGTTACGATCTGTAGTTTTTTTATAGAGAGAGCAAGATAGATAACCCATATTGGCAGTAATTTGTAGGTCCAGAAAATTGATTGTATGGTGGTCATACTCCATGGTGAAAGTAATAGTATCGTGTAGTCCGTTGAGATATGTTAAGAATTGCCCAAGTAGTTCTTTGTTCCCTTCCCAGATGAAAATAATATCATCTATATATCTGTACCATTTGGAAATGTGTGAAATAAAGGGATTGTTGTCACTTAGTACAAATCTGTCTTCAAAGTTAGCCATAAACAATATCGCCAAACTCGGGGCAAATGCTGCACCCATCGCCGTACCTCCAATTTGGAGGTAGAACTGGTCTGCATACTTGAAGAAATTTTTCTGTAAGGCAATGGCCATAAGTTCTACAATGAATGCTGCTGGTACTCTTTGTTGGGTGGCGTTATGGATAAGTTGCTGATGTATAATATCTATTGCTTCTTCTTGTGGTATATTAGTATAAAGTGCCTGGATGTCCATTGTCACTAATAGCTGCTGCTCGTTGTCAAAACTGGTTCCTTCAAAGATGTTAATGGTTGCAGTAGTGTCTTTAAGATATGTTCTAGTCTGCTGACTGATCGGTTGTAAAAATAGATCAACAAATTTGCATAGTGGTTCCAACAGGGAGCCACAACCTGACACAATTGGTCTCCCTGGTGGTCTAGAGGAGTGCTTGTGTATTTTGGGGAGGGCATAGAAAGAGGGGGTCCTTTTTTCCGAATGATTAAGATATTCTAATTCTTCTTGGGATATCCACCCTCTTTCTGCTCCAAGTTGTGTAGCCTCTCGGATGAGCTCCTGAATGTTTGTTGATGGATCCTTATGTAGTGGTTGATAACACTGTCTATCTTCAAGGAGGTCCAAAACCATCCTATTGTATGTTGTCTGGGAGAAGACTACTATTCCCCCTCCCTTGTCCGCTGGTTTTATCACCAGCCTTTGGTCTGCCATTAGTTCTGTCAATGCTTTTCTTTCTTCATTGGAAAGGTTATTCCTGTTGTTTGTTGCTTTACCTTTGAGTCTTTGAAGATCACCCAGAACGCATTGTTCAAATAATACAATTTCATTCGCCACTTGGTTGTCCGTCGGCGTAAAGGTCGAAGGGATCCGAAGACCCGTGTCTTGTATAGTTTGTCCTTCATCTTTATCTTGGAAATAGTGTCTCAAACGGAGTTTTCTAAAAAAAAGTTTTTATCTCCATTTCTGTAGTAAACCAATCCGTATGGTTCGTCGGGACAAATGAGAGCCCCATGCCCAATATTTTCATCTGGATCGAAGATAGCTCAATCCCAGAGAGATTGAAAATGGGGATATTTGATGGTTGCCTTATGTCAACTCCGGGGCAAGTCGATGGCCTATCTGTAGGGTCTATTGCGAGAAGCCCCTCCTCCACTGGCGTTGCCGTCTCCTGCCTGGCCAAGGTTCCCATCCTTGGTTGTAAAGTGTTCCTTGGGATCCGTAAAATTGACCTCTCCCTAAAAAAGGCCTTTGTCCTCTTAGTCTATATATTTGCTGTTGCTGTCCTGTTTGATACGGAATGTCACCAGAGGAGTCACTGCTTGTATCGGAGAAGGTTACCCATCTTCGGCGTCCCCTTCTATTATTTGTTGGTTGCTGTTGTCTCGGCTGATTCTTTTGTTGTAAATACTCAGCAGTTAAATATGGGTAAATAGTTTCAACTCTAAACTCTTGTATATCTTTGCTTAATTTCTTTGTTTTTTTAGTTAAAGTTGCAGTCTTAAATTCCTCAAAGATTTTTTCTATTTCCCGAATTTTCTCGTTGGCATTAATATTAAGCTGGTTCGTAGTGAATTTGAGTTGTTCTGCTTCCACTTCCCTCTGTGCCGTAATTGCTAATCTTTGTGCAGTAGAGATCGTTAAAACCATAAGATCTCTACTGCACTTAGTTGCAATTTGGCTAAAGCCTGTTTTATACAACTCGTCTTCTAGAAACAACCCTGGTTCATTCCGTACTACAAGGCCGGCTGGGATGATACTTGCTCTGAGGTATTCCCTCAAAAAATGACCGTGGAGTTCGGTCCTAAAGCCCTTTTTCTTAAGTTTTAGTAATTCATCAGCATTGTTACTCACAAACACGGGGCCAGTACCATTGTTGGAATCAAAGAGGGATGGGCCTTGAATAATATTAGTGATTTCTTCTTCACTGTAACTCAAAGTGGCGCTCTCTGCCATACTCTAGTATCATATGTAAACAAAACAGAACTGAAAAGTAAAAATAAAAAATTAAAAAACATTTTTTTGGAAACCGGGGGACAAACAAAGCAGCACTAACACGCTACTGGAACCAGAAAGTGCAAAACATGTGTGTGTTCCAAAAATGAAACTAGTAGAATGTATACTAGGGAAGAAAAAAGAGAAAGAAAAGGGAACAAAAAATGAACAATGGAAGAAAACCCTAAAGACAGCCCTGGCTGTCAGAAAGATAATGCACTAGAGGGTATATCCCTACTCTGTCAAGGACCGGGAAATCACTAAACCACAAAACAAAAAAGTGTCCTGACAGGTTCACTAAACATATATATAAATTTAATTTATAATAAACTTCTCAATACCAGAAATATGGCACAAGCTATCTAAAGTATTTCCTAGGTATGTGTTTTACAGTTTTCTGTGTCCACCTAAGTTTTCATAGGGATACATTTTACAAAAATCACCATTTCGTACTTCTGTTTAAGCATTATACAGAAGTAACTTTTTATTATTTCAATTATTACTCATAAGCAAGGTCTGTCAACTACCAAGCACTATTAGCTCAACATAAATTCCAAATCAAGCACAATATGTACAAAAAAGAACCAATAAATATCCATGTTCATGTACACAGTATTTCATACAATGCAAAAGACAGTTATATACACACATTAGAAAAAAACATTTGAAAAAACTTTTTCTCAGAATAGTCAACACTATATAAATTTTGAAGTTGATAGGCCCCCACTCAGAGGTTGAAACCATATGTCTCTGGATTATAAATTTTCAGTTCCATTGGGGGCATTTTCAATTGGTTAGCTAAACTCAAGGTCTACTAGCTAAACTCGGGGTCTACGTGTGACACCAGGATAAATCTAGAAGGTGTCATACTCGCACACGAATAAAACAGAAAGTGCGAGTAAACTACGTTTCGGTGGAGTGGGCCATTCCGCCTTCCTCAGGACCAGTAGAAGTCGTGACCCCTGAGGTGCAGAAAAAATAAAAAAGGAGAAAAAGACAAGAAACATAGTCTCACTAGGAACCACAGGATCACAATCAAAATACCTCAAATTAATGTGTCCCGTGATTTTTAGGGCATGCAACTACAAGGTCCACAATGCATTGGGCTCATAAGTCTGTGAAAGCAGAGTGATGTACATGAAACCAATCCTGCTATAAAGGGAGCCTGTGGGACATATTCACCTCTTGTGCAAAAAACAAAGAAGCATTATTTTAAAAGAACTGGATAAAAACCAATGTAAAACCATTAGTAATGTGTCATGAAGCAGACATATGTATAGAACTTTCAGAGAGCATAGCCACTAGACCATGGAGCGAGGTTAATCAAAAACCAAAAGTTACAGTTAAAAAGTAGTGCAGTGCAATCCAGTTTTGAAATATAAACACCTTGTATGTATCTGCACTAATGAGAAAAAGTGCACCAAAAAGTGTAAAACTAGGATGTTATTCAGGAAGCTGTGCAGTAGTCGCTTGGCATCTCTCTATAGATGCAGGGCACTAGGATGTTATTCAGGAAGCCTTGCACAATTCAAAAATGTGCCCGGCATGGACTGGAGCCTCCCGCTCCATTATGTTTGAAATCTACAACAGAATGGCATGGTCAAAAGTTGCCGCTTGTCCACATAAAATAAAGGGCAATGCGGAGGCTAAAACAAGGCTGCCTAGATTTGTTACCTTTGTGCTGAAACCGTGATGTGCAGGTTGTGCCTCTCTCTCTCAGAGCTAGAAACGAGTGTATCAGAGAGTCAGAAGCCCGGACAGAGGTGACGGAGCCAGCGGGAGAAGCGGCTGAAATGGCTGCTTACTGTGCGGCAGGTAATCGCAAGTCATAAAGGTGGTGAGCGGCGTAGGGAGAACGGCAGAGACAGGCATGCTTTGTGTGTGTTACATACCCTCACGGACACTGCTGGGCAGTTCAGGACGCAGTCCGATCCCCCCCATCTCTCCCGCTCGCACACAGCAGAGGGAGACTGGCAGGATAGAGCTGCAGGATGCCTGGCCGGGACGGAATGGAGTAGCTGGAAGGAGCCATCGAGCAGCGCTGATATATAAAGTACGGGTGCAAGCGAGCACCCGCTGGACATAATAAGTGGAGGCAATGAATGTGGGAAGCTTTTAAGGTAGTGATCAGAGGTACAGCGATAGCCAAGGCTACAGGTATGCAAGCTGTGATAGAGGATGATTGAGATAAAAGCTGAAACTAAACTAGAAGCCATAGACCGCTCAGAAGATCTGCCCAGCGACAGGGCCCAAGAAGCAGCCCGGCTTCGGCAGGAATGTCTGGTACATTGGGAGAGGTTAGGCAAGCTGAATTAAAGGAAATATGTGGAGAGACAAGACAACATACTGAGGGTGATAAGCTGGGACGCTTGTTGGCCTGGCTGTACAGAAGTGAGACCAAACGGGAATTGATACAGGAGATTGTGGGAAGGGATGGGGAGGTATGTATAACGCAAGAAGGTATTAATGAGTGCTTTTATAATTATTAAAAGGAGCGGATTCGGCAGAAATAGATGAAGCCCTGGCACAGATAGGTCTCCCCAAGCTAGATGCAGAGACAGCCGATAGGCTTGAAGCCCCATTAACCATAGATGAGCTGGAAGCCACCATAAGGGAGTTGCCGACTGGTAAAGCTCCAGGGGCAGATGTATTGCCTAGTGAGTTTTATAAGGAATTCCTAGCGGATGTGTTGCCCCCGTTGCTAGCCATGTTGAACGAAGCGCTTGACACAGGTGAACTGCCAGCGTCTCTGAGAGAGTCTATAATAGTGCCATTATTAAAGCCCAATAAGCATGAAGTGGATCATACAGACCTCTCTCGTTGCTCAACCAAGATGGGAAAATCCTCACAACCTTGATGGCTAACATGCTTAAGCCAGTAATATCTAAACTTATACACCTGGACCAGACGCGCTACGTACTGGGCAGGAACATCAGGTGTAACCTGAGGTGACTGCACCATGTCATAGATAGTACCCACGGAAGCACGCATTGATACGCAGTAGCCTCGCTTGACGCAGTAAAAGCATTTGACTTGGTTAGATGGCCATGGCTAACGGCAGTGTTGCGCAGCTTCGGCATGGGGCCAACTTATATAAAATGGGTACGGCTGCTGTATAGCAGCCCACTAGTGAGAGTCAAGACAGGAGCTCACATTTCGGATCAATGGCAGTTAGAGGAAGGCACCAGACAAGGCTGCCCGTTGTCCACTATGCTGTTCATACTGGCCTTGGAGCTGCTGGTAGTGTACCTTAGGAAGGAATACCACAAAGCAGGCATAGTTATTGTAAGAGCCCTCCCCGTCTTACCACGTGCAATAAGAATAAATGAGACACACCCCAGAGGGGGAATGAGGCTAAGAGGACAGGTTGCGAGGGTTCAAATGTTTTATATAGGATTGGCATCCAAAGAACTCTCCTTCCTGAGAGCTCTCTGGCAAACATTTCATTTACACAACTTTATAAAGTGAAAAATCGTCATAGATGACGTAACTAACATAGGGTACTAAATCAGTGCAAGACTGGATAGACATTATAGGAATATATGTTCACTGTCTCATCCGGATTGGTTGCTCCTTTGGCGGGAGGTTGAACATCACGTGGTCCGGCTGTCAGCGTCCAGGAGGAGTGAAGGTCAGGTCGCTGCGAAGCGGGGTGGCCACTAACTAAGCTAACATAATACTATGTAATAAAACATGCACTAAACAATAGTCATTGCAACTCTTTTGAACAAATCATTGTAAACCTATAAACCTCATTCATGTATTTACATCATTATTTACTGAGGTTTATACGGGGGATCAGGTTAAGGGTTTTGACCAATATGATAACATTGATTGAAGTGAGGGTCTGGACTCGTAAAGAATCTGAGGCAGGTTGGCGTTTGTTAGTAGAGAGAGACAATATACTGCGGCAAAGGTCTAATGTTAGCTGGGGGCCCGCAAGGTGGGCATCCTGGCGAGGTCACGTTTCTGGTACATCAAGAGAATACCTTGCAGGGACACAGGGTTATACTGGCAGTAGTTTTCCAATAGCGAGGGTGAGGGGGCATGAACAGATTCGTGGAGATGGATGAGCTACAGAGCCTGGCTCAGCCGGTTCACACACGGGACAGTGATCTCAGAGGAAGAGTGAGATGTTACATTTGTTCCTTGTTGCAATTACCTCCGGCTCGAGCGTGAGAATGGAGCCGCAAAGTTTTCCAGACACAGTGAGAGAAAAGGTGGGGGCCATGTGTGCGGTGTGCGCGGTGCTGCAAAAGGGGAGAGAAGCCTTTTCATATTATCACAGTGAGGCCTAGTTACCAAGATGGAGTCAAGGGGGCACAAAATGGATGCCACGTGTCCTGCGCAACAGCCCCATCTACGCAAATGTCAGCCAATGCTGGTATTACATAAGAGCGATGGGGGCACTCCGCACCATTGGAGGCACATGGTCCAAGTTTGTACTAAAGGAACGGAGGGACGGGGGGCCTACTGGCCCTTCACTACCACACATTATACAGGGCAACGTTAATTTAATCTCGCTATATGCAGACCATATGCTTCTGTACTTGCAACACCCAGAAACCAATTTACAGTATATTTTGGATGTGTTAGAGCGGTACGAAGATCTATCAGGCATTACGATAAAGGCTCAGAAATCATAATTTTTTCCCCTTAGCAGCGTACAGAGGGACTCCTCCTAGTGCACTGCCCAAGCTACCCGTCAAGTGGGAGGTCAACTCATTCAGATACTGGAGAGTGGATATATTTCATGACCCCAAGACGGAATACTCACAGAACACACAAAAGGCGGTAGACAAAGTAGAAAAGTCTATGGCTTTCTGGGTCAGACTGCCACTCTCACTGAAGGGGAGTGCAGCATTACTAAAAATGGTTGTACTCCCGAGGCTTCTTAATTTCTTCACTAATATTCCGTACGACATCCCTAGGGCTTTTTTAACAGGTTTGACGGTATGTGTCGAAGCTTTCCATGGCACAGTACAAGATGTAGAGTAGCATTAATTAAATTGCAAAGACCATACGCGGAAGGAGGCATAAAGGTGCCCAATTTCAAGGCATATTATTTGGCGAGTCAGCTGCAGTTTGTCACTAAATGGTTATCAGACGAGCAGTCTCAAAACACTTTGATGCTGCAGCCCTCATGTGCCCCATTTTATTTGAAGGAGGTGATATGGATGGTAAGACTGGGGACTCCGAAGTCCTCGCTACTGCTGAAGATTGGTAGGACGATTTGGCTCAGAGCCTGTCGCTTTTTAGAGAAACAGTCACCTTATTCCCCCCAGGTCACGTTGGTGACACTGAAGGCGGAGGACTCATGACTTAGACTAAATGTGAGGAAGTACTGGGAACCCATGGGAGTGGCGACTGTGGGAGACTTATTAAGGGAAGGCAAGCCAAAGGACTTTAGCGTACTAACCTCAGAAATAGGCATTCATGCAGGACAATATATGACAAACGCTTCACTCCTCACTAGTTTAAAGCAGAAGTGGCCGGGTATGGGCGGGGTATGGCAAGAGGATGACACAATAGAAACGATTTATGATGTTTCGGAGGGTGGACATTTAGTGCCTAGGTTGTATGAGTTACTAATGTCACAAAATGGGGAAATGCTCAGGAAAACCAGGTGCAGCTGGGAGGCAGACTTGCAAGAACAACTAACAGACGTAGTCTGGGGTAGAGCACTGGCCTATCACAAAAAGGTGTCCAGAAATGCAGAGCTCCATCCAATTAATACAACTGTATATAACTCATAGGGAATAACTAACCCCTTAGAAGAATGCTAATTTTAGCAAGGCAACAGAACAACCTTGCCCGAAATGTAGATCGATTAATGTGGATCTGGTACACATGTTCTGGGCTTGCTCAGAGATCTGACGATACTGGGAAGAAATAGAGCAGGCCTTGGCCAGGGCAGGTAAAACTCTGGACACAAGCACCCCGGTAACCTGTATGCTTGGTATTTTTGTGCGACCGAAACAGGCGAGGCATGTTAGTAAACTGAAAGACTTAGCATACATCCTGGCAAAATGAAGTGGGGTGGAAAGCGCGCAAGAGACCAGAGATGCGCCTGTGGTGGAGCAACCTCCAAAAATGTATGCTTGCGGAAACCTCAGTATGGCAGGAAGCAGCTTGCTGAGGCCAAGATGAACCCAGTGTTGACCTCGACTCCTGGAAATGTATGGCGCAGGAACTGGGGGCCTTATCGAATAGTGATACCTGAAGAGTAATAATTGTCCAGCGTAATCAATAGCAATGGCGAATGCATATACCTAAAGTCGATTTATGATGTTAGCACAATGTCAGTGGAATAGGCTAGGAGGAGAGTGGGGGGGATTTGGAGGGTGGAATATACAGACAGAATTGATTGGACAATGTTATGCAATGTACGCAAGAGTCTGTAAATTATATTGTTGTTTAAAAATCAATAAATAAACGTTAAAAAAAAAACTGCCCGTACACTTTTGGGAGCCCATTTGTACCTGGGGGAGTGAAGGGGCTAGGGATGGGAGGGGACTTGGGGGTGAGGTATTTGGGAAGGGGGGGGTAAATTCATTGTTACTTTTTTATTTGAAAATGGCCATAGACAAAGGTTAAAAAATAAAACAAAGTAGAGGAGGGAGATAAAAAGTAGGCAGAACAATCTTCTGCGCCAGGTGAAATTCAGAAACCACCTTAGGCAGAAAAGAGGGGCGCACCCTCAAAACCACTTTTTCCTTGTAGAAGTTCATAAGAGGAGGTTTGCGAGACAAGGTCTGAAGCTCGCTTACTCTGCAGGCTGAAGAGTAAACATCCTTAAAGGACACGTATGGAGAGGCTCAAATGGAGCTCCCATCCGGAATTTTAAAGCCAGATTAAGATCCCAAAACTGTACAATAAATTGAACGGACGGAAACATGTTTGTTAGTCCCTTCAGGAACTGAATGCCAATGGGAACTTTAAAATTAGAACCATGTTCCGGTGAGCGCTTAAAGACGGATAATGCTGCCAGATATCCCTTTTGCATTAGAAACCTGCTGTTCTTGAAGGACTAAATGCAGTAAAAAGGAAAACACCAAAAGTGTATCAAAGGAAAAAGGTTCAATATCTTTATTTTTGCTCCAGCTGCAGAATTTGTTCCAACGACAGTGGTACAGAGCTTTAGTTGCTGGCCTTGTGACTGAAAGCAACACCTCCATTATGTCTTCCGGGAGGTCCCAATCTCTGTATTTTAACCTTTCGGAAACCAGGCTTGAAGGATCAGGGATCTGATTTCTGGGTGAAGAATGCCAACTCCCTCCTGAGTAGTTCTGCTCTTTAAGGAAGATGAATTGGAGAGCAGATGGACATATCGAGAAGGTCCAGGTATAATTCCTCCTGGCCCAATCCGGAGCAATCAGGATCATGGAGTTCCCTTATTTCCTCAACCTCCTGATGACATGAGGAATGACGAGCATCGGTGGGAATGTGTACATAAGTGGAAATTGCCATTCCACCATGAATGCGTCCCTCACAGCTCCTCTCTGAGGAAATTCCCTGGAGCAGAACAGGTCTCATTTACTGTTCACACTGGATGCAAACAGATCCACTTGAGGGGTTACCCAGAGGGCGAAGATCTTTAGAAGGACTTCCTGAGCTAACTTCCACTCATGGGAGAATGTGCTCAGCCTGCTCAGAGCATCCACTGCAGGGTTCTCCTCTTCGGCTAGGTGAACGCCCGACAGATGGATTCCTTCTTGCAGTGCCCAAAACCAAAGCTGCATTGCCTCTCTGCACAGTGGTAGTCACCCTACACCTCTTCTTCTGTTAAGGTTATGCATGGCCACTGTGTTTATACATCATTATCAGGACATTCCTCCCCCACACAGAGTGCAAAAGGCCATCAGCACTAGTCTTATTGCCGTCAGCTCCAAAAGGTTGATGTGTAGTTCGGATTCTGATGGAGACCAACGACCGCTGATAGTCAGATCGTTCATATGAGCTCCCCAACTTGTAAGGGAGGCGTCCATAACTACTGTTATCTGTGGCCATGGCTGCCAAAAGGGCTCTGCCTTCAGCACATTCTCCTTGCAGGCCCACCAGAGGAGATCCTGCGTGACCTTGCTCAGACCCTGAAGAAGGTCCATCATCCTGCTGGAGAATTGCGAGCATTAGGATCTGAGAGCCCACTGAAGGGATCTCATCCACAGACAGGTCACTACCATCAGGAAAATGCAGCATGCCATGAGACTGAGCAACCTCAGAAAATTGAAGGCCGATAGACGTTGGGCATTCTGAAACTTCATGACTATCTGCACAGAGGAAGCATACAGGACCACTCCAATAAACTGAAGCTTTTGAGAAGGTATCATGTGGGTCTTCTTATAATTGAGGGAGAAGCCCAGCTTGTGGGAGGAGTGGCAAGTGATGCTGAGATGTTCCAGATTGTGTTCGGAGAATGAGCTCTGATCAGCTAATCCTCCAGGTAGGGATAGACGTGAATCCCTCCCCTCCTCAAACTTGCTGCCACTACTGTCATCAATTTGGTAAACATCCTCGGGTGGATGTGAGCCTGAAGAGCGGAACCCAATATTGAAAATGAGAACTGCAAATGGCGAACCGCAGGTACTTCATGCGCTTGTGATGTATGGGCACATGAAATTAAACATCCTGAAGATTGAGTGACACCATCCAATCCTGGAGCTCAAGGGCCCGGAGGATCTGCGAAAGGGTAACCATCTTGAACTGATCCTTCATGAGGAACTTGGTCAAGCACCTCAAGTCCAAGCTAGGTTGTAGTCCTCCGTGCTTTTTGGGAATTAGAAAGTAAGGGATGTACCATCTTTGGTTCCTCTGCGCTAGAAGTACCCATTCTATTTCACCATTCTCCAACAGGCTGATAATCTCCTGTAGGAGGAGCAGATCCAGATTTCGAAAGGATTGACTCCCTGGCGGGTGATCCACAGGCCTTTTTATGAATGGGAGGCAGTAACCACGGGCTACAGTTTGTAATGCCCAAGCATCGGAAGTAGTGCTTTGCCATTCTTCCCCATGCTGTATTAATTTGCACCCCACTACTGTCCTGTTACTAAGGCCTCAGAGAGATATTGGTGCTGCAGATGTCCCCCACTTCCTCATCCACCACGAGGACATCTCCTCTGTCCTCATTTTGAGCTTTGGCCCCTTGTCCTTCCAAATGAAGAATAGTAAGGGAAAGAATGACCCCTACAACTCTGGGAGGTTGCTTGTGTCTGCTGTGGTTGATGGACTGAAGTTTCTCCAAGCTCTCATTGGCCTTGGAGCCAAATAGCTGGGGGGAGCGATCCAAGGGCATATCTAGAAGTCTTACTTGAACATATGGAGCAAATCCAGACCTATGCAACCAAGCAAATGTTTGTGAGACAGTGCTTGATGCCATCACCCATCTGACACTATCTGCAGAGTCCAAACCAGATTGTAATGACTGTCACATTGCATCCTTAACATCCTTGAAGATGTTCAGGGAACCTTCTCTTTCTTTGCCTTCGGGAAGATGATGTGCAGCCATCGCTGCCACCTTCCACAAAGTAAATGTGCACTCTGCTAAAGCACGTGTGGAATTAATGAACTTCAAAGCCATGCTACTTGCTGAAAACACCCTCTTCACTAAGGCGTCAAATTTCTTGTCGTCCCTATCTGAAGCGATTGTAGGGTAAGCAGCTGCCCTAGAGGTAGAATTAGCTGTCTGAACCACTAGACTTTCAGGAGTAGGGTGTTTTGATAAGAAATCATGATCCATAGCAGAAGACCCGTACTTACTTGTGAAGTCCTTATTAAGTCGGAGTAGTGTCTGTTTTCTTCCAATTCTATAGCACCCTGTTCCTCAGGGCCATATGGAACAGTAGTATAGGGTCCTTTGGAGGACCTGTATATAATCTATCTGTCAGGTCACCCTGTTCATATTCAACAGGTCTTCCCCACCCCAGGGATTATGTCACCTTACCCATGACAGGCCTGTATGATATTATATGATATGATAAGTCATTTATAACGCGCCTATACACAAGTGTTTCTAGGCATGACAAGACAAGGAAGGGAGGACAGAAGGAGGACAAAACAATGATCTTACTAGGCCTTGTGTCATTCAGATCGTGCAAGTGTGGGAGGGAGGGAGGAGGAGAAGTGCCAGGAGGCGTAGGGGGAGGGGAGAGAACAAAGTAGCCAGTACGTGCAGCCGGGAGGTGGCTCATAAGCGCAGGGAGTCAGGGGACTGTAAGGTTGCAGATACAGTTACTTAAGTGATTGGGGGTATGGAGGGAGTGCAAGGGCAACCGGTCATGCAGGAGCCTGGTGCTGGAGGTTCAGTGGGTGGCCAGGTAACCAGTATGTGCAGCAGACAGGGACATCAGCAAGGGAGAGGGAGAGAGAAAGCGGAAGTGAAAAGGAAGGTCTTGAGTTGTTTCCGGAACCTGAGGTGGGCCTGCTGAAGTTTGAGAGAGGCAGGGAGGCTGTTCCAGAGGGAGGCCCCAGCCGAGGACACAGATCTACCCCCCACTCTCTGCTTGGAGAAGCGTCTGAGAGTTGGAGGTGGATGAGAGGAGGGCTCTAGAAGGAAGATGCTTAGGAAGAGTAAGTTGGATGCAGTGTGGTCCCCAGCCCCAGAAAGCCTTGTGGACGATGCAGTGGGTCTTGAACTTGATCCTCGCAGCTACAGGGAACCAGTGGAGAGATTTCAGAGCTGGAGAGATACGATCCCTAGGCTTCAGGCCAACGACAAGTGTTGCAGCCCTGTTCTGGATAGGTTGTAGAGGGAGAAGAGTAGAGTCAGGCAGATTTAGAGAGAGGCTGTTGCAGTCCAGCCTAGAGAGGACGAGGTCTCGGGAAACAGTGAGCTTCTGGGGAAAGTGAGAAAAGAAATAATACCTCTGAGGAGGTGCGGCTGATAGTGTGACTTCTTAGAGATATCATAGATGTGAGGAGAGAAGGAGATGGTGGAGTCAAAGATGACCCCAAGGTTCCTAGCCTCACTGGAAGGAGCAGGTAGAGGGGTCAGGGTGGGCAGCCGGAGTGAGAGAGGGAAGGTGGGAGCAGGACTCCCAATGAGGAGGATCTCAGTTTTACTGGCATTAAGGCAGAGATCGCTGGAGGCACACCATTCCTGAATAGCGGAGAGCCAGTCTGGTATGAGAGAAGGAGCAGTAGAGGCTGAGGGGAGCCTGAAGTAGAGCTGGGTGTCATCCGCATAACACTGAAAGTTAGAGCAGAAGGAAAGAGATGCGGTGGGCCAGGTAGTGTTTAAATAGCCAGGGAGAGAGGTTAGACCCCCGGGGAACACCACAAGCAGAGCGAGAGCTAGAAGAGAGGAAATATCCAAGTTGGACCTGGCAGGTATTAAGCTACATGTGCAGGAGGATCTGTGGTGGCACAATCCACCCGAGAAGGGGTATCAAGCCTACTAGCAACCTTCACGGAATCTACAAGGTGCTGTAATCGGGATTCTTTAGAGTCTAACTCCTCATGCACATTGGGAATTCAAAACTCCAGGCCATACGGAGGACTATCTGTATCCCCCTACTCCTCCACAAAAATTGAAACCATGGAGTTAAAAAAGTCCTTTCTTGCAAGAGGTCTGTATTCCTTTGACAAATCTGTCGAAGATGTTGATGGCTTCGACTTCGATGGTTTCAGCATCGAAGGAGTCTATGCAACCTCCCTCGAAGGAGTGGATGGTGGAGGCTTAGGCTTCGGTATGTCTCGAACCTCCGAGACTCTCTGTGCTTCTCCAGGAAGCTTTGCTTTCTTGCCCAGGCTTGTAGCCGCTCGAGCAGAAGATTCAATTTACTCCCTGTCAGCCTTATGGTCCAAAGCCTTCTTCAGCTCTTTTGAAGGTGGCGGGAGGGGCCACATTCTCAAACACCTTCATCATTTGGAGACAAAATTGCTCCTATTCAACTTGTGACGCCGACTTATCTGGGAAATGTGCCCGTTTTGTATCGGGTGAGGAGTTCAAAGAAGAGCGGAATCTATGACGCCTCTTCTTTGACTTTTTATGGGAGGCCTACGACGAGTGTTGAGAACCGCTTCTCAATCGAGAGTGCTTACAATGCTTCGAGTGCTTTTTCTCTCACTGAGGCGAAATACCCCTCAAGCTTCTCTCATCAAAAGACCTCTTCTTGGATGGAGTAGTAGAAGGAGACATGGATGGGGGCCTACCCAGGACGAGCGTCCCCTTCCTCTCCTTCAAGGCCTTAACGGCCATTGACTGGCAAGAGCCACAATCATCGACCTTGTGATCGGACCCAAGACACCAAAGGCATATCCAATGCGGATCGGTGATAGACATCATCGACCCACAATTGGTACACCTTTTATGCTCGGTCTTCAGAGTAGAAATCTTCGAAGAGAGGATTAACGCAATCCAAGAAAATCACTGAGGTGATTTTGAACCATTGAAAGTATGCTGATCATGAGGAAAAACATAACTACTTACACCAGTGTCAACGCCATAGTCGGGAGAGCGATGGAAGCCGCCAAGGGACATTGAGTTGACAATGCACTGCGCCGCCTGCTGAGAAAAGATTTCCGAAGTTGCAAACAGGATATCAGAAAATATCAAACATGAGCAATACATGGGAGGACACAATCCATCAGAAATTGTTTTTTGGACTGGGAGTTCCTTATCAGAATGGGAGTACTTGTCCCCAAGAGGGGAGTCACTCCCAGTGAGGTCCCACTTGCCCAGACCACTAGGGATGGTCTTGCTTAGGAGGCTCACCTTCCTAGCTTTAAATGGGTTGGCTCCCTTCTGGGTAGAAGGGATGAATTGTCCCGATTCCTCACAACTCCCTCTGAAAAATCTTTGGGTAAATCATGCACCCCTTGCTCAAAATTTCTGGGTGACCAAAGACACCCCCTCTTCAGATCTCAGTGTTACTCTGGTTCCCTCTCCTCCAAATCAAGGGGTAACTCATACAATGCCTTTTCCAAATCTTGGAGTTACTCTTGACTCCTGTTTTCCAAAACTCGCATGGCCCCCGAAATCCCCTTCTTCAAATCCCGGGGTGATCCCTGTATCCCTTCCTCCAAATCTCTTGGTAATCTTTGCGGTCCTTTTCGCAAATGTAGGGGTGATGCTGCTCCTCACCTCTGAATATCTCCCTTTTTTTCTTATTTTTATTATGAAATGGTTCAAGAAAATAAACCTTTCACAAATACAATACAAAACATACATTTACATCAAGTTTAATTTGTTATTCTTGTTAATATGTTTAAAATCACATCAATACATCCAAAAATTCCTCTAGAAATGGTATAGTGCAATAGTCAATAAAACATTTGTTATTCTTGTTAATATGTTTAAAAATCATATTAATACATCCAAAGGTTCCTCCAAAAAATGGTATAGTGCAATAATTAATGAGACTTTCAACCCCCACATAAATCTGGACTAAAGCAAATTCTCTGAATATTCCAAACTAAAACTTTCAGTTTCTTTTTTGAAAATCCTACTTCCAGATAAACCAAAAAATGTACAGTCTATAACCAAGTGGCAGAGTGTTTCACATGTGTCTGTAATTGTGCATAATGGCAAGTCATTAAAGTGCTATGTGCAGAGTTAGAAACACACGTAAACAGACCTGGCTTTTTCACAAGGGAAACAAGTTAAATATAAAGGGAACCATTCTTTTCTATGTGGAAATTTCACATATTCTGTGTATGTTGAGTACTCCATATTTGAGTCAATAGTTAGCATCCAATCATGCCTGAATAATTTACTTTCCATCCCACCAGGGCAGTAAATGAATTCCTCCTCAGTAGATCCAATTTCCATTAACAAATCTTGCATTTCCTTTTGCACAAATTCATTGAAGCTACTATAGATCTCTCTTTTTCTCAATATATCTCGCTCTCTCTCTCCCTAATTGGTTAAGGTGACCTTGGTCAGGTGGATTGAAAAGGGGCTGGGTCTTATCTATATTGGGGCTTGCCATTGTCTTGTATTTTCTCCCTCTGTCTTGCCTGCACTGCCTATCTTGAGCTGGAGCCCCCAGTTCGCCCAGCATGTGAAATGAAAGTCAAAAAAGCCTGTGGGAAACTTGAAAATGTTGAAAAGCCTCTCTGGTCAGGGAAATTAAAACATTATGGGCCTCATTACGAGTCAGGCGTTAAGGGGTTTACGGTGCCGTAAACGGCGCCGACCCTTAACGCCTGATTACAAGGTCCCTTAGCGCCATGGTGAGTTTAACGCCTGCTTTTTGCAGGCGTTAAAATCCATGGCGCTAAGGGACCTTGGAGATAATTACGGCACCGTAATTTACGGTGGCGTAATTATCTCCTTCCCCACTCCCATTATGCCCTATGGGGCAAAAATGGGAATGGGGAAGGGTAAATGGGAAATGGGGATTTACCGCCCCACTCACCTTGGAATGGGGCGGTAAATCCGCCAACCACCATGGCGTAAACATAGTTTACGCCATGGCGGTAAAGGTACGACCCAGGCGGTAACTTACCGCCTGGGTCATAATGAGGCACTATATCCCACTTCTTTCTATTCATAGAAAATGACTGTTTTGATGTTTGTTGAACTTGCCACTGCATTAACTCCATTGCTACCTTTTCTGAGTGTCTGGAAGTAATTGTCTGAAAAGGAAAGTTTATCTAGTTCTACACTTGTGGCATTTGGTCTGGCGACTGATTGCATGAGCCCTCCTAAGGGTTTTCTAACAGAACTTTGGTTAGGAGGGGAGGATTTTCACATTGTGTGTGCCTCTTGCCTTCAAGCGTGGGAATAAGTGAGGGTTGTCTTGGGATCCTCCAGGTACCTTCTCTAGGCCAAACATCCTTAGCTTGGGGTGGCACTGGGTCCATTTGACCAACCTCCTGACAGACCCAAAATGTCAGACAGGGACATTGGGCCTCATTACGAGTCCGGCGGTAACCGCAGCAGTAAAACCGCCTGGTTACCGCCGGACTCGTATTACCATTCCGCCTCCGTGATTCCCGGAATTACTGGGGCATTACAACCCCGGTTTCCCGGGAATCACGGAGGCGCAATGGTGTTAATCCCCATTCCCATTGGAAATGGGGATCATGGAAACACCGGCAGCATCTCGTAATGCTGCCGGTGTTTCCTCGTCCGCCTGCAGGCGGGCGGTGTTAAACCCGCCAGGTCAGACCTGGCGAGAACATCACCTCCCGCCTGCAGGAGTTGTGTTCGCCTGGCATGGAAACAACGGTGGCAGCGGGTTTACCACCACCGTTGTTTCCATACCGGCCGATTTGTAATGAGGCCCATTGTCACAGTTTCCAGAGACAGCCAAACGAGTAGTGCAAGTATAAATATGTACTTCCACTATAGTGCTATGAATGAGTAGAAAATATCATCAGATTTGTTGAAAGAGATGAACAAGCAAGGTCTTTATACCAAATGTTGCAAGAAATCTACAGCATTCCATTCTACCCTTCAAACCACGGCAACCCGTCCAACCTCGCAGCTCACCTTCTCTTTTACCTTCCTAGAGGCTTGATCCCATAAATCCCTATGAAACATCCGGCTAATTATTCCCACCCCCATGAGCAGAGGTCGAAGTGGGCCGGAGCGGTCAGGAGCAGTTCTCCTATACTTTTCATTTTTAAGTTTTACTGTTCCTATACTTTTATTTTAAAAAGAAACCGTTCTGGAATGGTTTAGTTTTAAAATATAAGTGTAGGAAGAAGTTGAAGCTTGCACTTCAGTGCAATGTACTGAACATTCCCATAAAAATCAGGTGTGTTTGTTTGGGGGTTTGGATTGTGTGTCGGAGGGGGGGTGGCGATGGGGTTTTTGGGGAACAGGGGCAGGCCAGCAGGGAACATAGATCCACTACTTCTTTTCGTACACTTCGACCACTGCCCATGAGACAATGAATTCCGTTTTTATTTTGACCTTTAGTGCTCGCGATCATAACTTTCCAATACTTATCCGGTTCACCTATATACCATTGTTGACTTCCACTCCCTCCTCTTTAGGTGAAGGGCGTAGGTCCACCCCCATCATGACATGTTTTTGATTACAAAGAAGGCTCCTTTGCTAGGGCTGGATCTAACTAGCGTAGTCAAAAGATGGTGGGTGGGATTCCTTCACCCAGTGCCCCTAAACATCCCAAAATCGCTGAGCCCAGCACTCTTTACAGCGCATGCTTGACCACCGGATTTCAGTGCAAGCATTGTAAAATGGCAATAGTCCAGGGACTACCCTCAACCAATGTGTGCTAAGATTTTAAAGAAAAATTAAAAACACTCACAGGGTAATTCATAGAATTTCGCAGAAAAGTGTCGCAAGCGGCTGGCGCAGAGTGTCCGCGTGCGATTGTCTGCGCCAGGCACGTGCGCTAAAACCGATTTCCGCGCACAGCGTATTCATGGATTTCAGGCTCCCAAACCAGCCGTGGCGCAGAGTATCGCAGCGACCCTGCAGCAGCGCCAGTAACGCCCCCAAGAACGCCCTCGCGCAAGGAAAAGCCATCAAAATCGCTAAATCATCGCAAAGGGCTGCGCTAACCCTGGACCAGTCTACAGGGCTGCCAAACAAGGAACGCAAAGCGGGTAACGTGCATATCAGGGGTACGCGTGAAGTTATACACGCGATTAGCCAGGGTACGTGTATTACAGGGGTACGGGAAGTTCTACACGCGATTGGCCAGGGTACGTGTATTACAGGGGTACGCGTGAAGTTTTACACGCGATTAGCCAGGGCACGTGTATCACAGGGGTACGCAGGAATTATCACACGCGATTTGGCTGGGTACGTGTATTACAGGGGTACACGGGAAGTTCTACACGCGATTCGGCTGGGTACGTGTATTACAGGGGTGCGCGGGAATTCTCACATGCGATTTGGCCAGGTACGTGTATTACAGGGGTGCGCGGGAATCATCACACGCGATTTGGCTTGGTACGTGTATTACAGGGGTGCGTGGGAAGTTCTACACGCGATTGGCCAGGGTACGTTTATTACAGGGGTACGTGGGAATTATCACATGCGATTTGGCTGGGTACGTGTATTACAGGGGTACACGGGAAGTTCTACACGCGATTCGGCTGGGTACGTGTATTACAGGGGTGCGCGGGAATTCTCACACGCGATTTGGCTTGGTACGTGTATTACAGGGGTGCGCGGGAATTCTCACATGCGATTTGGCCAGGTACGTGTATTACAGGGGTGTGCGGGAATTATCACACGCGATTAGGCTGGGTGGGTCCTCACAGGTGTTCCCTGTGACCCTCCACGGCCCCTGCAGGCAGCCCACAAAACAGGGGACTACCCTGCACACCTGCTCATGTCCCCCTGCACCCCCACCCCCCAGCAGTGCAGGGGCAGCCTCCACCAGGCCCCCACCCATGTCTCTCACCACCCCCACCCCCCAGCCACCAGGGGCAACCTCCACCAGGCCCCCATCCATGTCTCCCACCACCCCCACCCCCCAGCAGTGCAGGGGCACCCTCCACCAGGCCCCCACCAATGTCCCCTATCACCCCCACCCCCCTGCCACCAGGGGCACCCTCCACCAGGCCCCCACCCATGTCCCCTATCACCCCCACCCCCCAGCAGTGCAGGGGCACCCTCCACTAGGCCCCCACTCATGTCCCCCATCACCCCCACCCCCCTGCCACCAGGGGCACCCTCCACCAGGCCCCCACCCATGTCTCCCAGCACCCCCACCCCCCAGCAGTGCAGGGGCACCCTCCACCAGGCCCCCACTCATGTCTCCCAGCGTGCTACGTGTATTTCAGGGGTGCGCGGGAAGTCCCACTCGCGAATAGCCTGGGCGCGTGTATTTCAGGGGTGCGCGGGAAGTTCCACACGCGAATAGCCTGGTCGCATGCATTTCAGGGGTGCGCGGGAAGTTTCACACGCGACTTCAGCAGGGTACGTGTATTTCAGGTATGCGCGGGAATTCTCACACGCGATTTGGCTTGGTACGTGTATTACAGGGGTGCGTGGGAAGTTACACACGCGATTAGGCTGGGTGGGTCCTCACAGGTGTTCCCTGTACACCCTCCACGGCCCCTGCAGGCAGCCCACAAAACAGGGGACTACCCTGCACACCTGCTCATGTCCCCCTGCACCCCCACCCCCCAGCCACCAGGGGCAGCCTCCACCAGGCCCCCACCCATGTCTACCACCACCCCCGCCCCCCAGCCACCAGGGGCAGCCTCCACCAGGCCCCCACTCATGTCCCCTATCACCCCCACCCCCAAGCCACCAGGGGCAGCCTCCACCAGGCCCCCACTCATGTCACCCTGCACCCCCATACCCCAGCCACCAGGGGCAGCCTCCACCAGGCCCCCACTCATGTCTCCCACCACCCCCACACCCCAGCCACCAGGGGCACCCTCCACCAGGCCCCCACTCATGTCTCCCACCACCCCCACCCCCCAGCAGTGCAGGGGCAGCAGGCAGTCGGGCAGCAGCAGGTGGGAGCATGCTCGGGCTCTGGGGGGCAGTAGTTCGGACTTCCGGGCAGGAGCGTGGTATTCCTTGTGCGTACGCGTGGCCAGCTTGGTACGGAGTGATTTTGCAGGTGAAAATCCTGCACGTCAGCGTGAAAACTGAGGAAAGGCCCTCAGCGCGTAAGCGCGTCTGTGACGTGACCCGCACAGGTGTTTCCCACACAGCACGTGATGACAGAGCACACGTGGAAAGACTGCACGTCAGAGTGTAATCGCGTGTGATTGGTGGAAATGGCCCTACACGCAGAAGTGACAAAGCGTGTAATTGGTGGAAATGGCCCTAGCGCGTACACGCCGCGTAAGTGACGCTGGACGTGTGGGCCTGTATAAAAGGTACGTGTAGAACACGTTTTCCTTGTACGTGCTTTTCGTGGAGAGCGAGTGGGTGAATTCTGTACTTCTTGTCGTTTCACACGCGATTTACTTCACGGCGTTTCTAGTTCGTATTCCCTGTTACCTCTGACAGCTTTTTCTCTGTATTCTCCTTTACTGGTTTACCTGGGCCTGTTCCCTCAAACAGTGTTCCCTTCTACTGTTGTCCTGTCTCCTCAGACAGCGGACAAATCTTCTTTTGGCGGGGGTGTTGCCAACCAAACGTGCTCCTTTTACACGCTCGTTTACCTGGAAGACGGTGAGTCACGCACGTATCTAACATCTGTGATATCCCCGTGTGTAGCCTACCCCTTCAGAGGTCATTCTAGGCTGCGTGTGACACGCATACGTTCATTCTTGTGTTTCTGGGTGCCACAGCGTAGTGCAGGTTTTTCTTTCTGCACACGTGGTCTAGGAGGGGTTGCGTGCACGTCATCTCCCTTTTTTGGGCCTCCTGTGCGTTGCGTGACCCGTCATCTTTCCCCAGGGGTTACATTCAGCCTTGCTAGAGCACTAGGGTACAATTACCATCTGGTACCCAACCCCTTTGACCCCCAATTGCCCAGGACAATAGTCTACATCCACTCCCATACGCACATTAACATCAGTGCCATGGCTGGGAGGCGAGGATTCCGTAAGGGTGGCAAAGGTGGAAGAGCCACAAGTGGTGGCCGTGGTGGATCCGGTAGGGGACGTGGTCGTAACTTGCAGGGTGAGCCTGTCCCTCCATGTGTGGAGGACCAGTCACGGGCACCCATAATTCCCCCCCTCCCCCCTCCCATTGAGGCTGATGTGGCTGACACCATCCATGCTCAGCCCTTGTTGGACCAGCCCATTGTGGCACCAGACCTGGCTGACTCCATGGCTGACTTCCAGGTCAGCAGGGCTACGACACGTGCGCTGGTGCACGTTGATGCCATCATGCCACGTGGATCTGGGGCAGCAAGGTCATCTGCTGCACCAAGTAGGCAGGGCGGAGAGGCTGCAGGGGCAGCTGCGGCTCCATCCACCCCAGCCCCCACACACCCATCCAGGACAGTGTCGGTCCTAGTCCATGCTGCTGACATTCCCCCTGACACCATCACACTAGAGCTAATGCCTGCACCAACTCCCATGCTGAGTGTGCAATTCCACACTCCTGATACAGAGTCCACCAGGGCTCCTGCCCCTAGTGTCCAGAGCGGCGCAGGACACTCAGGATCACCACCACCTTCCAAGCGGAAGAGGAAGAGTGCTCGTCCGGCACAGGCTGATGCCCCAGACACGGCTACACAGTCCGGCCCGTCCAGGAAGCCCAGCTTCACGGATGACGAACTGAATGCACTTGTCGAGTATGTGTCCGGACATGACAACGAGATGGTCATTGTTGCAGGATCCAAGACCACACCTGCACAACGCCAGGCACACTGGCAGACCGTTGCGGACATCGTAAGTGCCCTTGGAATTGTGAGGCGCACAGCCAATGATTGCTATAAGCGCTGGAATGACCTAAAGCGCAGGGCAAAGAGTAAGCTGGCCTCAAGTCATGCCGCAACTCTAGTGACTGGAGGTGGGTCTCCAGTAGTAGACATGGAACTCACTCCACATGAGTCAGTCGCTGGGACCTACGTCACGGAGGAACAGATCCAAGGCGTGGGAGATCTGGCTGATTACGAGGCATTGTCCGTTGAGTGCACATGCATGTGTGTGTCATCCATGTGCATGGTGTGTGTGTGAGGGCTTCTGTTTGGGTGCCAGGTGAGAGTGTGTGCGCCTGAGTCGTATGGGTCAGCCATGTGCTTCATGCAATCCTTCCTGCGCAGCTGCATTTGGCCATAGCAGTATCCCTTCTGCCAACAGTAGACATCTAGCACAACTGCACGCCAGTTGCCCTTGAAGTGTCACCTTGACACAACATATTTGCTTCTTTTTCACTGTTCATTCAGTCAGTTTGTTTGCATTCCACCACTTTCACTAGGCATGTCGCTGTCCACTAGTCACATGTCTGACATGGGTATGGTAAAGTGGAGTGACTTTGTTACCTGGATATCATTTGTACACACATGTCCCTGTGCAATTTGACCATTTCAGACTGGCAGCTCCAGGTGAAAAATCTGACCTGTTAGAATTAGAAAAGCAATTACATGCGGGAACTGGACTGAATGAATAGGTGCTGCCCTCCTCTCCATCTTCACTCAATAGCAATGGTACATGCCATCTGTGTGATGGCATGTGTGTTTCACCTGCCAATCACAGGCCAATGTGTGATGCCACTGCCAGGCAGCATGCAGAAAATGTGTTCATCTTCCATCTTGGTGTCATCAGTGTGTGCCATTTGCCTGCACTTCATACGCAGTGAGGGTGCATGCATGGGAGGGTTTTAGTCATGTGGGACATGTGTCAATCAAGTACTGGTTCTCTTGCTTCTCAGCCCTCAATGTGTGCCATGGTGCTAATGCCTGTTTCCATTTCTTTGTTTTCATGTCTTTGCAGGGGAAGACGCACCTGATACTGCTGGGGTTGTGGAGATGGTGCAGACCCAGGAGGTGTCCCAGGGCCGACCAACCACCAGTGAGGGACGTGGTGTGGTGGTGGGGGAGAACCCACAAGTGCTGCAGGTCGTGCTCTCAAGGGGTGTCTCTGGCTGCACCTCCCCCGAGCTGTACTCAGGTGTTGATTCGGATGAGACCTACGTGCCGTCGCGGGTGAGTGTTCCAGGGAGGGATTCTGTTCTGTCTCACCCACCTGCACCAGGGTCAGTACCCTCCATGGGGATGTCAGTGTTGGCAGCTACGCCTTCGGTGGTTACGGATGCAGGGTCACACTCCGCGACATCTGATCCTGTTCCTGGGCCAGCAGATCAGAGGGGGAATGCACTCCTGCAGCCTCAGGCAGTGCCGGCACAGCAAGGCGCAGTTCGCCTTGCCCCAGACAGGTGTGGTGCCCGCCGACGTGGTGGCCGTACGCCACCCGGCAATACCGCATGGGAGCAATCCATTTACGGTATGGCTACCCAACAGGCTGCATCATCCGAGATGATGGCTCAGGCCATGGATAGGGTGGCCACTTCCATTGTCCCACCAGAAAGGCTGATGGAGCGACTAGAGCAGGCAACCGACTCCATCTGCCAGTCACACAGGGAGGACATGTTGGGGTCCAACAGGGACAGGCGGGCGGCACTGGCGACTCTGCAGGAGGCCATCTCCATTGAGTCCCAGGGCCACAGGGAAGCCCTGAGGCAGGAGCTCCTTCACCTCAGGACGACTCTTGTTGAGCTTGAGGCTTCAACACACCAAAGGACAGAACAGCAGCTGGAGCGTCTCACCCGTACGCTCTCAGCTGAGATGCAGGCAACGAGGGCGGAGGTCCGGGCATCCCGTGAGTTGTTGCATGGGGACCTCCGCACACTCATCCTCCAGAACCAGACCTACCACACCCGCATGCTTGCAGCCATGGAGGAGCAGACTAGGGCCTTGCGTGGGCTGCCTCCCATAGTGCAACCACCTCCGGATGCAGCTGCACAGGGTGATAATAGCGACAGCAGTGATACTCCCACAATAGGGTAGCCGTGTGGGCCATGAGCCCATGGAGGTGTTTTATCTTCCCAGGATCCACGCAGGTGGGTTCTGGTGTGCATCCTGTCCTCGGACCTCCTGGGTGGCCTCCCCAACCCCCCCGGGCCCATCAATGGCCATTTTTGATTGTTTCTTATTTTTATTTTTATTTTGATTTCTTTTATTCCCAATTTTTTTGGGACGATCTGTTGGCTTCGATCTGTTGGCTTCGATCTGTTGGCTTCCGTGGTTCCTGTGGGCATACGCTGCATTGTGGCTGGGCACATGCAGGTTTGTAATGTATTTGGTTCAGATGCTTGGGTTTGAGTCACACACACCCCTCCTGCTTCCCGTTTCCATGGGCTTGCAAAGGGTGTGCCCAAGTGACAGTGAATTACACAGTGACGTTGGACTCCCATGAGCTGTGTGGCCAGTCTGTAGTCAATACTGTGTATACATTCATAGTGCATATTGCTGTTGTGTTGTACACTGCATGTTGCATTGATGTGTAACTCTTCTTCTGTGTCTACCTCCCAATTTGCAGGTCCCTTCCTCATGTCCACACAAGGACCTCTAGTCTGGAGATGGGGACCATGTTGGCAGCAGTGCACCTACAACTCTACATGGCGACAACACTGCACAGTTGGTAGTGGTGGGAGTGCAGGCATTTCCAGGTGGTGAGACTACTAATATGTAACATTTGTGATGTCATGTTAATGGTACTACGTGCTCAAGTATGTTGTTGGTCCGGCATTGCTGTGAGCATTTCAGGTGTTGCAGGTTTCTAATAGTGCCACTGTACATAGTGAGACTGATGTCATGTTGTGGGGATTACTTTGTTTACCTGCAATTAGCATGACATGGCATGGTGTGTCGTGTGGCGGTGCTGGGGTTGGGTTGGCTGACATGGCACTGTCCTCTTGTTGCATTTTGCAAGTGGGTATTCATTTTAGCTGCTTCAATGTGTAACTTCACAAAACTGCATTGGTGGTGTCTGTGTGGGTAGGGATGCACACATTGTGACACTTCCAGGTGAACAATCTCAGGCTGACATGGTATTCCCGGTTCATTCTCCAGACATTCAGGATCAGTGTCAGGTTGAGTCATCATTGATTGTCAGATGGAATGTGCCAGGGCAGTGTGCACTCCACAGGGGTGTGATTTCTATGTGAAGTAATTAGCCACTAGCTGTGTACGGGCTGCCTCCCCCCGTGCCCTTTCCCCTCCCATGCGCAGCAGCTGTGCATGTGGTTGGGGATGTGGGGCCACCACCATGTCCACGGCCAGGCCCCGGCGTGTTGCAACGTTGTGCAGGACACATGCTGCCACTATGATCCTGCACACTACTGGGGGAGCGTATAACAGCTGCCCGCCAGAACGGTCAAGGGAGCGAAAGCGTGACTTTAGCACTCTGAATGTGCGCTCCACTATGCCCCTGGTTGTAATGTGGGCTGTGTTATATCTTACCTGGGGTGGCGTGGTGGGGTTCCGAATTGGCGTCATCATGTGGGGGCTGAGAGGGTAGGCACTGTCCCCTGTGGAGGTGGTGATTGGTATCATTGGTGGGGTTGTGACCTTGCTCAGTATCCAACATGCATGCATGTGCAGTGGCATACATACTCACCAAGCAGCCATGTATCGCCATGCCGCCCAGCTTCTAGGTCCCGGCTTAGGGTGGACATTCGGTAAATGAAGCTGTCGTGGGTGGACCCGGGATAGTTGGCATATACTGAGGTGATGATTCCCTTGGCATTACATGCTACCTGCACGTTGATGGAATGCCAGTGCTTGCGGTTCCTATAGATGTGCTCAGATGCCCTGGGGGGACGTAGAGCCACATGGGTGCAGTCGATGGCACCTAGCACTTTGGGGAATCGTGCCACAGCGTAAAAATCCAGGGCGGCAGCATGCCTTTCTGCAGGTCTTCTGGGCAGGTATATGTGCCTGCGGACTGATGGGCGTGCAGTCATGATGTTCAAGACCTGGTGTAGGCAGCGTGACTGGGTGGCCTGTGACACCTCACCCACTATGGCACTTGTCCGCTGAAATGATCCAGTGGCTAAGAAGTGCAGTACATTGAGGACCTTCTCCAGGGGGCTGAGTGCTTGGGAGCACAGGGTGGGTGATGTGAGGTCATCCTCCCACTCAGTCACCAGGTCCAGTATGATGTGTGGTGGAAACCTGTACCTCCCATACACCTGGTCATCAGGCATCCCGAAAAGGCTGGTTCTGGGTGTGAATATTCTGGCCCTGACTATCCTCCTCCTCCTCCTTTGGTAGCCCACTGCCACTGCTGCTAGGAATGGTATATTCATCCTGGCGTCTGAGCTTGTTATTGTTAAAGTCCGCAAATTTATGCTTTGCGCGTGTTCTAGGCGAGCGTGTGACCCGCGCACCCCTGGAATCCAGTTCCCAGTCCAATAGCGTGTGGAAATTCACACGCACCACGGGATACAGCGTGTGACCCGCGCACCCCTGGAATCCAGTTCCCAGTCCAATAGCGTGTGGAAATTCACACGCACCACGGGATACAGCGTGTGACCCGCGCACCCCTGGAATCCAGTTCCCAGTCCAATAGCGTGTGGAAATTCACACGCACCACGGGATACAGCGTGTGACCCGCGCACCCCTGGAATCCAGTTCCCAGTCCAATAGCGTGTGGAAATTCACACGCACCACGGGATACAGGTTCGCTGACGTACTTGCGTGTGTAAGTGGCCGCGCACCCATTAAATACACGTACATAGGCCAATCGCGTGTACGCGCACTTTTGTCCAATTACACGCAATGAAATACACGTACATAGGCCAATCACGCGATGACACTCTGACGTGCAGTATTTCCACGTGTGTTCCGTCATCACGTGCTGAGTGGGGAACGCCCGTGCGGGTCACGTCAGACGCGCTTACGCGCTGAGGGACCCTGGTCCAATAGAATCGCGTATGCGTGCTGACGCGCTAAGGGCCTTTCCTCGGATTTCACGCTGACGTGCAGGATTTTCACGTGCCAAATCCCTCCGTATCAAGCTGGCCACCCGAAAACACACGGAACACCACGCTCCTGCCCAGAAGGCCGAGTTACTGCTCCCCAGTGCCCCGAGCAGCCTCCCACGTGCTATCTGCTGCTGCCTGCCTGCCTGCCTGCTGCCACCGTGCCCTGCCATTTGGTGCCTGCACATCAGCCATCTGCAAGAGTCCAGTTGCTGTGTCCACCCCTGCTGGAACTGAAGACTCCCAACTGGGATTACATCGCTCCACAGCCCAGCCCCAGGACCCAGTTGCCCACCCACACCTGCCTCTGGGGTTGCCATGTCGGGCACTTCCACATCTGGCACCAGTGGCAACCCCAGGCCAGAGGGGCAGAGGGGCACCAGCTTCACTGCCACCGAAGTTGGTGTCCTGGTGGAGCATGTCCTGGGGCAGTATGATGCCCTCTTTGGATCGTCCCGCGCCAGCAAGGAAGGACGGGAGAGGATCTGGGCCGACTGTGTGGTTGCCATCAACGCGGAGGGGGTGGCAACCCGCAACGTCCAGAAGATCAAGAAGCGCTGGGAGGACTTGAGGTCCAGGACCCTTGTGAAGGCCCGGCGCCTCGTGGAGGGGGGCCGGGGCCGCATGAGTTCCATCCAGAAGAGGGTCCTGGAACGCGTACGCCCAGCGCTCCACGCCCAGGTCCTTGAGAGGGAGGCCCGTCTGGAGTTGAGCGGTATGTGTCCAAGCATTACTGTGTGAGACAGGGCATGTTGCGGTGTGCTGGTTCTATGATACTTGCCTGTATGTGTGCCATGGGCCATGTATGCATGTATGTGTGCAGGGACATCATGGTAATGCATGTGCGACCAGTGATGTGTGACCCACATGGTTGTTGCATGTGTTGAAATGCGGCATGGGGAGCCCTATGCAGATTTTGGACATGAGAGCATGCCAGTCTCTGTACCTGGACATGGATGGGGGTGAAGGATGGGTGCTGATGCCAGGTACATATATGGTAGCCATGTCTGTGTGCCTGACCTGCGTGTCTGTGACTTGTGCATGCCATGGATGCATGACACATGTGTGTGACAATGCACAGATTCAGTGACGCACCCAACTTACCCTTGTTTCGCCTGTGTTCGGTGTGTTTGGGGCCAGATGGATGTGACTGAGGTGAAGTGTGTGCATGTGATATGCATGAGCCATGATGCATGTGAGTTACATATCATTGAATGTTTCTAGAGTCCATTGGACATGCATGGAAATGTCCATGGCATGCACCATGCCTGTTACTGTGTGTGTTTTGCCTGGACTGACTCATGTGTTGTGGAGGGACATGATGGAAGTGTACTTTGACAGTGGTGCTCATCTGCTATTGCTTCCTGTCTAGGGGACCATTGTACAGTAGCCTGATGCTTGTGTCCTTTGTCTCCCTCTACGCAGCGGCTAGTGAAGAAGAGGGCGGAGACGGCGCTGTGGAGCAAGGCGGCGGGGATGCCCCCACGGCTGCAGCGGAAGGGGTGGGTGAGCCCCCACAGGGGCCTGCTACGGCGGGAGACGGTGAGGAGCCATCCAGGTTGGTGGTTTGCACAGAGGAGGAGGAGGCCGACACTGGTGCACACATGGGGCCTGGTGGGAGCATCCCTGCTGGTGCAAGTGGTGCAGTCCAGGGCCAGGGGCAGGAGGCAGCACAGGTCACCGTGGAGGGGCCTGTGCATGTCACTGTCCCTGACCCTGTGAGTGCACCACCATGCACCAGCAGGGATGCCCCGTCCCAGGCCCGTCCGCAGGTAGAGGGGATGTCCATGTCACCTGACTCCCCTCCACCTGCGGACGTGGTAACCCCTGGCCGCGTGGAGAAGGTCCTGATTGGGGTCGCGATGCGCACGGCTGTGATTCGTGATGACGTGCGTGCTTCCCGGGAGGAGCACGCATGTCATCACGAAGTGCACCGTGCCGACGTGGCCCAATTGGGATCGGCCATGTTCGGGGGTTTCCTGCATGTGTTGGCCAATCTGACGGCCCTCTCCTCCTCTGTGCAGGCTATCCACCGGTCGTTCTCCTTGCCGTCTTCCGGCCCAGATGCCACCAGGGCCCCCTGTGGACCTGCCCCGACCAATGCAGCCAGCTCGGTGGGGATCCCATCCCTGCCACAGTTGGGAGTCGGAGGTCCAGCAGGGGTGGACAACACAGCAAGTGGACCCCAGCAGATGGAAGATGTGACGGCATCATCGGGCAGGGCACGTGCACGACGGCGTCGGTGGTTTCCATCAGCCTGGATGCCGTCGTGCTGGCAGAGGCAGTGGCGTCGGAGGCAGCAGCGGGCTCGACGTGGGAGGCATCATGGCTCGGGGCCATCAAGATCAGAGGGGCAGGCATCGGCCGGAGGGCAGGGCAACCCTGGGATGGTGGTGTGTTCCGTGTGGGAGGAGTTTGGCCAGCGGATAGGTGCGGAGCGGCAGCGGGCGGAAGAGGAGCGGCTCGCCATGGTCAGGGCGGAGTTCTCCATGCGTCGGGCATTGAGGCGGGCTGAGTGCCTCGAGGAAGCTCGCAGGGAGTTTGAGGTGGACATGGGGTTGTCCCTGCGAGACCTCGGGGCCAGGACAGAGTCCCGCCTCCAGGACATCGACATGGAGTTCGATGATGCCCTGGCCAGCAACATCACCAAGTGAGCCGCAGGACTTGCCCGCTGCTTTTGTATATAGTTATTTAGTTAGTTAGTGCTAGGTTTCCTTTATTTATTTTTATTATTTTGGACCGCTCGGACAATGGCCACTTTTTTGTACATATATTTTACATTAGTTAGTGGTAGGTTTCATTTTTGGTGTTGGGCTCATGGACCCTGGAACATTCCTGTATATAGTTTGTTTTTTTGGGAGATACATTTTTTTAATTTCTTATTGTTTTCACCATGACGTAATGGTTTTTCATTAATTTCCTATGACATGATATTGCTTTGGACAAATTCATTTTAATTTTTTATTCCTTTGTTTTTTTGTTTATCACTTTTGTTCTCGGACATGGACCATTTATTTACTTAGCCACATCGTTGTATGTTTGAAAAGTTCACTTATTTTTGGTATTTAATAAATTTTTTATATTTTCTTACACTTGTGTTATTTTCTCATTGGTTTGTTACATGTCATGATATGGGTTTTGACATTCACTTGCACCCATTGTGTATGTGTGTGTGACGGACATGTGTTCTTTTGCATACTTGGCATTGGGGTTGTGTCATGTGATTGCATTCACTATGTGGGTGGATGCAATCCTTGCCTGGGTGTTTGTGCTGGGTATGCTGGCCATTACTGCCATGATTGTGTATCGTCAGGACCTGGGGCCAGGGGGACATGTGTGGGGGCCTGCTGGCAGGTTCCCCACAGTGCTGGGGGGTGGGGGTGGTGGGAGGCATGGGTGGGGGCCTGGTGGAGGCTGCCCCTGGTGGCGGGAGGGTGGGGGTGGTGGGAGACATGGGTGGGGGCCTGGTGGAAGCTGCCCCTGCACTGCTGGGGGGTGGGGGTGATAGGGGACATGAGTGGGGGCCTGGTGGAGGGTGACCGTGCACTGCTGGGGTTTGGGGGTGGTGGGAGACATGAGTGGGGGCCTGGTGGAGGGTGACCCTGCACTGCTGGGGTTTGGGGGTGGTGGGAGACATGAGTGGGGGCCTGGTGGAGGGTGACCCTGGTGGCTGGGGGGTGGGGGTGGTGGGAGACATGAGTGGGGGCCTGGTGGAGGGTGCCCCTGGTGGCTGGGGGGTGGGGGTGGTGGGAGACATGAGTGGGGGCCTAGTGGAGGGTGACCCTGGTGGCTGGGGGGTGGGGGTGGTGGGAGACATGAGTGGGGGCCTGGTGGAGGGTGCCCCTGGTGGCTGGGGGGTGGGGGTGGTGGGAGACATGAGTGGGGGCCTGGTGGAGGGTGACCCTGGTGGCTGGGGGGTGGCGGTGGTGGGAGACATGAGTGGGGGCCTGGTGGAGGGTGACCCTGCACTGCTGGGGTTTGGGGGTGGTGGGAGACATGAGTGGGGGCCTGGTGGAGGGTGACCCTGCACTGCTGGGGTTTGGGGGTGGTGGGAGACATGAGTGGGGGCCTGGTGGAGGGTGCCCCTGGTGGCTGGGGGGTGGGGGTGGTGGGAGACATGAGTGGGGGCCTGGTGGAGGGTGACCCTGCACTGCTGGGGTTTGGGGTGGTGGGAGACATGAGTGGGGGCCTGCTGGCAGGTGCCCCACAGTGCTGGGGGGTGGGGGTGGTGGGGGACATGAGTTGGACATGGGTGGGGGCCTGCTGGCAGGTGCCCCACAGTGCTGGGGGGTGGGGGTGCAAGGGGACATGAGTTGGTGTTCATTAGTTCAAGGAGACATGTGCCTTTGCTGGGGGGCATGCCCATGGTGGGTGGGCTGCCTGCGGGACATGACCAGGGATGCAGGGTAGTCCCCTGTGGTGTGGGCTGCCTGCAGGGGCCGTGGAGGGTGTACAGGGTACACCTGGGAGGACCCACACTGTCAAATCACATGTGGAACTTCCCGCGCACCCCTGAAATACACGCGCCCCGGCTATTCGCGTGTGGAACTTCCCGCGCACCCCTGAAATACACGCGCCCAGGCTATTCGCGTGTGGAACTTCCCGCGCACCCCTGAAATACACGCGCCCAGGCTATTCGCGTGTGGAACTTCCCGCGCACCCCTGAAATACACGCGCCCCCAGGCTATTCGCGTGTGGAACTTCCCGCGCACCCCTGAAATACACGCGCCCAGGCTATTCGCGTGTGGAACTTCCCGCGCACCCCTGAAATACACGCGCCCAGGCTATTCGCGTGTGGAACTTCCCGCGCACCCCTGAAATACACGCGCCCAGGCTATTCGCGTGTGGAACTTCCCGCGCACCCCTGAAATACACGCGCCCAGGCTATTCGCGTGTGGAACTTCCCGCGCACCCCTGGAATACACGCGCCCCCAGGCTATTCGCGTGTGGAACTTCCCGCGCACCCCTGAAATACACGCGCCCAGGCTATTCGCGTGTGGAACTTCCCGCGCACCCCTGAAATACACGCGCCCAGGCTATTCGCGTGTGGAACTTCCCGCGCACCCCTGAAATACACGCGCCCAGGCTATTCGCGTGTGGAACTTCCCGCGCACCCCTGGAATACACGCGCCCCCAGGCTATTCGCGTGTGGAACTTCCCGCGCACCCCTGAAATACACGCGCCCAGGCTATTCGCGTGTGGAACTTCACGCGCACCCCTGGAATACACGTAGCCCGCTACCCCAGGCCCGATCGCGTGAGGAACTTCACGCGAACCCCTGTAATACACGTAGCCCGCTCCCCCAGGCCCGATCGCGTGTGAAACTTCACGCGAACCCCTGAAATACACATAGCCCGCTCCCCCAGGCCCGATCGCGTGAGGAACTTCACGCGAACCCCTGTAATACACGTAGCCCGCTACCCCAGGCCCGATCGCGTGAGGAACTTCACGCGAACCCCTGTAATACACGTAGCCCGCTCCCCCAGGCCCGATCGCGTGTGAAACTTCACGCGAACCCCTGAAATACACGTAGCACGCTCCCCCAGGCCCGATCGCGTGAGGAACTTCACGCGAACCCCTGTGATGCACGTACCCTGCTGAAATCGCGTGTTAGACTTCCCGCGCACCCCGGTATACACGCACACGTATTTTTTGTCAGCGGGTGTCCGTGTTTGTGGGTACCCCTTTGCACGTCATTTTTCCTGGAGGGCCACATTATGGGACATTCATCATGGCAGTATATAGGTGCTATTTGTTGGCGCACCTTTTGGCGCACATTTCTTACAGCCGCAGAGACGCTACCGCCTGCTTTCTTGTGGCGGTCGTGTTTGTGCCTGTGCGCTGGTTTGAGCGTGCGCTTTTTTGCCCTATTCTATTCCATGAATACGTGTTTTAGGCGAGCGTGTGGGCGTTCCGCGCACTTGTGCCCTGTACGTCCCCCGTGACGCCCACGTTTTGGCAAGTTGTTCCCCATTCCGAGTGTTACGCCCGTGTTACGCCTACTTTTGTTGCGTGCGCCGCGCTATGTGCGAATTTCGCTGTGGCCTGTGCGATTTTCGCTGTGACCTGGCGCACGCTGTTAGATGGCCTGTGCGCCAACGTGCGCCGCGCACTTTTTTATCGCACATCCGCTGGTTTTCTCGCGCACGGCCTTCCATGAATCGACGTGCGCTGCTTTTCGTGCGATTTTCGCAATTGCACTGCGATTTTCGCTATTCCACTGCGATTCGCACGTTTTTGCCCACTTGCGCTGCGCTAATTATTCCATGAATCGGCCTGTTAGTCTCCTGTGGGAATAGACACCACAGAGGCATCATAAAACAGAAAGTAACATAATTCGATGAAAAAGGAGATAACATCATATTTATTATTTATAATAACCCAGGGGGCATCAATGCTAACAGACCTCCCTCTTGCACTTCCTGTACAAGTAAATCTACGCTTCTTTCCCAGGCAATATGTCTCTTGCAATTCACCTGTTTTTCCTTTGCAGAGGGATTTCTAGCACTTACCTTCACTAACGATTCCTGTTCTATTAATTTGCGCAGGGGATCAACTAAACCTAAATCTAGCACTCATATATTCAATAAGCCTCATGAAAGCTGTGGAACTCCCTTCCCCCCTCCATCAGGGGGATTGACTCCCATGCAACCTTCAGGAAGGCCATCAAAACTAGACTCTTTGTCTAAACAACCTTTGCTATGCATACTGTAACATGATTCTGACAATGTACTGCTTTCTTGCCTAACTGTCATGAAAATGTCCTTTGTTAACCGTAACTAATTTCTGTTTTCAAGTCTCTGCTGGGGCCGCATTCCCTGAATCAATCCTCCCTAAGCCTTCTCATAGCGCCTCAATGCTTGAGAGCTACAGTGCGCTTTACAAATGCAAATAAATAAAATAAATAAATTGCAGTAAGCATAATCATTTTTTTTAAATGTATTTATTACTGTGATTTGGTTACATTAGGAAACCTTAGACAGACAACCAATGAATATGCAATTCCTTAAAATACAATTTGTAAAATGTTTAAAAAGAAAATTGATCATAATCATCAATAAAACAAGGAACCATTTAAGAAGTGACAAAACAGGTAAAATAACCATTAAAACATTTGCTCATGCTTTACATCGTTCACTTTTCTTTTTAGCAGAACTTCAATGTATCATCAGTCCAGCATCAATCCATAACAATGAAGTAAGGATAATCATTTTAGGAAGTTGTTATCGTATTTAGTAACTGTTTTAGTTCGTGTTCCAGTACTTTAGTCTCTTGCTGCACCTCCAAATGAAGCATAATTGGTAATGGTCGAAAATATCGTAAATAAAAAACAGAATGCTTGGAATGTTCCGATTTCGGCTGTACCAAAATTATGTACAGCCGAAAATTCATAAAATTTTTACCATTCGGTTTTCGTTATAGTGAACAAGGTTAGCGGTGGTTGCGGGGGTGTCCTCCACACCCTTGTTCGGTATAATGGTGGTGGCGGTGACCCCCACATCCAAAATAAAGTTTTTGAAAATAAATAAATAAAGGACCCTACAGCGCCGGTTCCCATCCACGGAAATGAAGGGAACTTGAGCTGCAGGGACTCGGCGGCACACATGGAAGTGTACTGCCAAAAGGTAAGTAAGAGTGTGGTGGGGGAGCAGGTTATAGAAAGGCCATGTAGTAGTGGGGTGATTATTTCGTATACCAACATTTAGAATGTGAGATTTTTGTCTTCGAGATGTACATATTTGAAATAATCACATACATCTGCATAATTATCAGGGGTCGAGCAAAGGAGAGCTGAGCTGGGGGTGATGTAATAAGGGGTACGTTTCTTACCTGTAACTCCATTTCTCAAGCATTGGTATCTTTCATAGATTCACATGCTATGAACAATTCCCTGCTGCAAGGCTGGGAATCCTCGGTTAACTTTTACAATAATAAATATAGAAAACCTTTCAGACATTTGTTTTGTATCCCATTTCTCTCCTTTTGGGTGATTCTGAAACGCTTCTTACTGATGTAATGGCTATGAGGAATGCCACTTCCCAGGAAAGACATTTAAGGTGTGTTATTGCCAATGGTTCGAACAGCACTCTCATGAGTCCCGCTAGGACAATGTTTAAACTCCATTGTGGTTTAAACTTTTTTTACTGGTGGTACAGTTCTGAACAACCCCCTGAGAAAATGCTTGATTAGTCGATCACTGAAGAGGGGTGTCTGTCCCCTTTTTCTGGTGTACCTGGAGATGGCGGCCAGGTGTACTTTTATGAATGTGTGGGCAAGCCCTCCTTTTGCTAATGACAAGAGATATGGTAGGATAGCCTCAGGACTTGCTGAAAGCGGTTGAATGTTTTGTTGTCATGCACACCAGGCACAGAATCTTTTCCACTTGCTTTTATAGGAGCGATTTGTGGCCAGAGGTCGTGCCGAGGTTAGAATGTTCATGCATTCTTGTGATCATTTTAGGTGTCCAAACTCAGCAAAGTCAGGATCCACGCCGTCAACTTGAGTGACAGCGGGTCGTGATGCAGCACTTTTCAGTGGTTTTGGGATATTATGTTGGCTCGATTGTGGAGAAGAATTTGTTTGCCTTCAGATAAGTGTAGAAGGTCAGAGTACCATGTTTGTCTCAGCCAGTTCAGGGCTATTAGTATACATTTGAATCATCTAGATCACTTTGTGGATGATTGGAAAAGGTGGGACGCTGTAGGCGAAGAGACCAGTCCACGGGAATGAGAAAGCATTCCCCGCTGACCCTAGCTCCTGCATCCTGCTGGCAAATTGTGCACATTTCGTGTTCTGCTTCGTTGGGAACAAATCGACTTTTGCACACCCCAACTGAGCAAACATCTGCTGGAACTGGTTGTTGCATAGCTCCCACTGGTGGCACGGGCTGGCTGCCCTGCTGAGGCAATCTGCTACCTCGTTAATTATCCCTGGGAGGTGAAACGCTTGTAGCATTTTCCCGTTGGTGACGGCCCAGTGCCAATTCTTGTGTGCTTCCTGGGAAAGGATTAGAGATCTTGCCCCCCCTGCTTTCTGAGGTAGAACATGGTCGTGGTGTTGTCGGTCATGACACAAACTGTGGAGTTTTTTAGCACTGGTAGAAAAGATCTCAGCGCCCAGCCAACCACTCTGAGCTCCAACACATTTATGTGCAGACTGGTTTCCTCTGGTGTCCGTTTGCCGGTTATGTGGAGAGAGCCCATGTGTGCTCCCGAGCTGGATAGTGCAGCATCTATTTCCTGGGTGCTGCCCTGAATGGGATCTTGAAAACAGCATCCTATAGTGATGCTGTCCCTCTTTGCCCACCACTGCATCTGGTGTTTGAGTTTTGGTGTGATTTGTAGTTTGCTGACAAGGAACTTTTGTAGAGGAAGCTTGTTCAACCTGAAGTGTGGTATGAGGGGAATACAAGATGGCATGGTTTCCAGGAGCCCCATGCACTTCCTGACTGATAACCATTTTCCTGGCTAGAACATGGATTTTAGTGACTTGAGTGTTTGTATTCTGTCCTTAGAGGTACAAACTAGTGCTTTGTGTGTTGTGAAGTGAGCTATCAGAAAAAACAGGCTTTTGGAAGGCGACAGAGAGGATTTTTCAAAGTTTATCTCGAATCCTAGCTGCTGCAGTAAGAGCTTTGTTGCTGCGATGGGTACGTGTGCCCCCGCCATTGTTTATGCTTGCACTAGCCAATCGTCTAGATATGGATAGACGTGATGGCCTCCTTTTCAGAGGGCTGCCGTGACTGGTGCCAGGCATTTTGTAAAGGTTTGAGGCTCTGATTTTAATCCGAATGGGAGCACTTTGAATTGATAGTGCTGGCCTGCTATTGCAAAACACAGGTAGTTTTGATATTTCCGGTGCACCAGAATGTGGAAATACGCGTCTTTTAGGTCTAAAGACACTAGGAAATCATGTGGCTGTACTGAGCGCATGTGACCTGCTGTAGCGTGACCATTTTGAAGCGTTGCTTCTTGATACATTTGTTTAGTTTGCGCAGGTCTAGTATAGGGCACCACTTTTTGTCTGGCTTCTGCACCACGAAGTAACGAGAGTAAAAACCTTTTCCTCTTTTCTGTTTTGGTACTTTTTGAAGGGCGTTTTTTGCTAACATTTTTTTTTTCTTGTTTGAGCACCTTTATATGCGGTGTGGGTTTTTTTAACAGTGGGGTATTTGGTAAGTGTTGGTTGAATTCTAACAGGTGGCCGAATGCGACCACCTGCAATACCCATTTGTCTGTTGTTATTTGTTGCCACCGATGAAGAGGGTGTGATACTTTTCCCCGTATCGGTGCTGTTTGGGTTACGCAGTCAGACTGAGGCTTTGCTCTACCCCTCTGAGAGCCAGAGGATCCCTTCCGCTGTTGCTGATGTCTGTATTCCCTTGGTATCCCTGGGATAACTTTTGGCATGCCTGTGAATACTGTAAGGTTTTCCAATGTTGTGTGGCCCCTCTGACGTTTCCCGAGGAGGTTAACCTTCCCGCTGCTACCCGAAAAGTGTGTTTCATTTGAAGAGTGGTGAGGGAGCGGACAGTGTCCATGTCAGTTTTAATTGTCTTCAGTGCCTGTTAGGCAGAAACCTGTGCAGTTCCCTCTGGGACCACTGCAAAAGATTTAAGACTACAGGTGTTTGGCAGTAAACCCACTTGGTAGAAGTCTGTACCACACAGATTCACTTGGTAGCTGTGGCTGAGCAGTCAGACTTCCCTCAAGAATAGTTAGGCAGTATACAGAGTATTCACAATAGGTCAAAAGAACATAGTAGAACAAATAAACACTGACCAGGGCTTGGTGTAAAAGAGATATAATTATTTATTTAAAACCACATCTAGTAAAACACACAGGCACTAATGTTAAGCAGTTCAAATACACGGTCACTAAAAGATATACACTCCCTTAAAAGAATATTAGACAATTCTTAAGTAAAGCCCCACTTATTTTCAGACAGCGGTGAGCGCTTAACGCAGATGGCACTCTAATAATTCGTTTTAAAAAGGGAGAGAAAAGCAGAGTATAATTTGAAACAGATCCCAACACTTTCACAAGAACCCAACAAGGGAGGAAGGCAAGGTAAAACCGTGAAGTTAGAGTTCAGAAGGCCGGATCCACTTTAAGGGGATCAGAACGAAATGTGTCCAAGGTCACACGGTTGAAGTGCACAAAAAGTCTTGACAAGGTTCAGAAAGAGTTGGACCAAAGAAAGGGACCAGTTAGATGGTCAAGGCGGCCAGCCCAGTCCAGAAGGTTAAGGGATTATTATTACCTTGTAGCAATCTTTAGAAAGGGAGTCCTGGCGGACACGGTACCTTAAAGTGGTGAGAATACTCCAGCAGGGTCCGTTGTTCCTGGCAGCGGATGCAAGTCGGTGCTTTGTCCGGGGGAAGAGAGGATCTCGTCGGGGAGGAAGACAGGAGTCTGTTGCACTGCCAGGGAAGAAACCAGCCGCGGAGTTCTCAGGTAAAAGGAGCAGTCCTTTTATTCGCGGTCCAGTGGTAAGTGGCTATCCGGTTGCCGGGGTGCTTGGCACGGGCAATTCGACCACAAGACGTCCTGGGATGCAAGGAAAAGAAGGTAAACTGGTTGTGCCCACCAGTCAGGGGAAGAAGCCTCTCCAGCCGGGAGATCTTCTCTGTCGTCAGGAAGTGGTGAGTCGGTTCCGCAGGACTCCACCGGTGGTGTTGTCGTGGTAGGTCGGCTCAGCTTCTCCCTCGTCGGATTCTCAGGTCCTGTGGCGACTTCTGAAGTTCCAGTCCCCAAAGCCCTGCTTTTATGCAGCACACCCCCATTCACCCAGCCTAGCTGTCAATCAAACATGCTAAGTGGTGAGCCAGTCAGCTCACCACTTGGCCAATCACACAAGAGTGCGACTTGAGTTACCAAGGTAACTCAGTCCAGGGTGCCTAAACCCCCTCCCATACCCCCTGTAATACCCAGACAGAGTGGCACCACTTTTGGAAGCTTCTGTGGAGAAGCCCGCCAAAAAGTGGAACAAAGGGCTCGACTTGGGTTGGAGTCACAGAAGAGAACACAAACGCCATTTTAGAACGAGTCCTGGCAAAAAATACCAACCGGCGAATTAATATTAAATAAATAATCCGGCGGTATGTTCGAGGCTATGAGAATTAAATAATTAAAGTTGGTAGCCTCGAACAATGGGAAAATCCCATAGGGATATATTCGCGGTCGAATATAAAAAGTAGTATCCACTGCCACCAGCGAAAACTCGATCAGGGGGGACGGAGACGTGCCCCCTCGACTAACAGACCCCGGGGCAATCGAATTGCCCCGACCAGTATGTCCACAATATGATGGTTTGTACCGGTTTCTGTTAATAATTTGGGACTAGTAAAGCCAATGGTGACTTTACATGCCCTGGGAGACAATAGTCAGTCCCAGGGTATGGAGTCTATGGTGGGGCGTCACTATGACACCCCTGTGTCACTGCACGGAGGGTGCTGTGTAACACACATAGTAAAAACACATGAGGCCCTATGGAGTAAAGGACCCCATAGCCCATAAAACACATAAACAGTCAAAGGAACACCATAAATCATGTCCAAGAGTGGGAGAAAAGAGTCTCACTCATGGCAGGAGAAAAAAACAAACTCCAGAAATCCAGCAAAGCTGCTGGGGGACTCACTAGGTTAGGAAATTCAGCCTAAAGAGAGAATTCTCCCTAACAGTGCCTCATCGATTTTGGGTCCAAACAGACTGTCGCCTTACAATGGCATGTCTAAAACCTTTTGTTGCACATCCAGTCTAAAGACTGTGCAATGGAGTCACCCTTACCTTTGCTGCACCACCCCGTGGTTGATCTGCTTAAAGCCTGTTTTGGCTAGATCCACCGCAATATTGATATTATGGTTTACGGCTTTCTCTCCTTCCTTTAACATGGCAATTGCTTCAGTGTGTTTTTGCTCAGGTAAGTGCTCTAGAATAGGCGCTAACCTGTGCCACATCTCACGGTCGTACCTGGACATAATTGCTAGTGTGTTGGCCGCTATCACTGTAGTGGCACCCACTGTGAGCACCTTTTTGCCCAGTCTATCCATATTCCAGCTTTCGGCTTCTGGTGGCACTGTACACTTGCATGCTTGGGTGTGTGATTTCCTGCTCGCTGCCGCTGAGACAACAGATTCTGGCAAAGGTTGTGATGTGAGACATTTAGGGGTGGTGTCTGGCGCTTTGAACTTTTTATCCAGCCTACCTTTGAAAGCTGGTTCAGTAAAAGGGCGTGTCATGGTACATGGCATCTCACTAACCTTAGACCCTAAGACACTAACTTTTGTCTCCCTTGTCTCACCTTTCTCCCCTTCGTTCACCTTCTTCAATTAAACTGTGTTAAAACTTAAACAAAACAAATGATCACTGTACATGACCGTTTTGTATATACATTATGTGGTACATTACCTGTATGAATGGCATACATATAACTGATATGACTACTGAACAGAACAATTGTATTGGGTTGAAATACACTTATGTCACATTCACCTCACATTGTCACAATTATCACTGTCTCACATGTATGCTCTGTAATAGCCTTGAAAAGGACCCTTGAGGTCGAAACACGTGTTGGCTGACCATTTAAGACTACATGTCTTCCTTACACTAATAAAACCACATTGGGTTTTGAAAAACTATTGTTGTAGATCCATTTTTCTAAATTAATAGCGCAAGGTATCCGGGACCAAACTACTTAAATTCTACATAAAAAGAAGGTGTGAGCAGCACCTCCGCCCACCCGTGGCCACACTGCTAAAACCAAACTCGGATAACAATAGAGTGAAGCGCAAGAGGAGTTTCAAGCCTAGGGCCCAACCTTTCTGGTTATCTAACTGGTCATCGTCCATATCCCACTGGTCGTCCTGCTGGGGAGATCTAGTGGAAGTGGTATCCCTGGGATAACTTTTGGCATGCCTGTGAATACTGTGAGGTTTTCCAATGTTGTGTGGCCCCTCTGACGTTTCCCGAGGAGGTTAACCTTCCCGCTGCTACCCGAAAAGTGTGTTTCATTTGAAGAGTGGTGAGGGAGCGGACAGTGTCCATGTCAGTTTTAATTGTCTTCAGTGCCTGTTAGGCAGAAACCTGTGCAGTTCCCTCTGGGACCACTGCAAAAGATTTAAGACTACAGGTGTTTGGCAGTAAACCCACTTGGTAGCAGTCTGTACCACACAGATTCACTTGGTAGCTGTGGCTGAGCAGTCAGACTTCCCTCAAGAATAGTTAGGCAGTATACAGAGTATTCACAATAGGTCAAAAGAACATAGTAGAACAAATAAACACTGACCAGGGCTTGGTGTAAAAGAGATATAATTATTTATTTAAAACCACATCTAGTAAAACACACAGGCACTAATGTTAAGCAGTTCAAATACACGGTCACTAAAAGATATACACTCCCTTAAAAGAATATTAGACAATTCGTAAGTAAAGCCCCACTTATTTTCAGACAGCGGTGAGCGCTTAACGCAGATGGCACTCTAATAATTCGTTTTAAAAAGGGAGAGAAAAGCAGAGTATAATTTGAAACAGATCCCAACACTTTCACAAGAACCCAACAAGGGAGGAAGGCAAGGTAAAACCGTGAAGTTAGAGTTCAGAAGGCCGGATCCACTTTAAGGGGATCAGAACGAAATGTGTCCAAGGTCACACGGTTGAAGTGCACAAAAAGTCTTGACAAGGTTCAGAAAGAGTTGGACCAAAGAAAGGGACCAGTTAGATGGTCAAGGCGGCCAGCCCAGTCCAGAAGGTTAAGGGATTATTATTACCTTGTAGCAATCTTTAGAAAGGGAGTCCTGGCGGACACGGTACCTTAAAGTGGTGAGAATACTCCAGAGGGGGCAGTTGTTCCTGGCAGCGGATGCAAGTCGGTGCTTTGTCCGGGGGAAGAGAGGATCTCGTCGGGGAGGAAGACAGGAGTCTGTTGCACTGCCAGGGAAGAAACCAGCCGCGGAGTTCTCAGGTAAAAGGAGCAGTCCTTTTATTCGCGGTCCAGTGGTAAGTGGCTATCCGGTTGCCGGGGTGCTTGGCACGGGCAATTCGACCACAAGACGTCCTGGGATGCAAGGAAAAGAAGGTAAACTGGTTGTGCCCACCAGTCAGGGGAAGAAGCCTCTCCAGCCGGGAGATCTTCTCTGTCGTCAGGAAGTGGTGAGTCGGTTCCGCAGGACTCCACCGGTGGTGTTGTCATGGTAGGTCGGCTCAGCTTCTCCCTCGTCGGATTCTCAGGTCCTGTGGTGACTTCTGAAGTTCCAGTCCCCAAAGCCCTGCTTTTATGCAGCACACCCCCATTCACCCAGCCTAGCTGTCAATCAAACATGCTAAGTGGTGAGCCAGTCAGCTCACCACTTGGGCCAATCACACAAGAGTGCGACTTGAGTTACCAAGGTAACTCAGTCCAGGGTGCCTAAACCCCCTCCCATACCCCCTGTAATACCCAGACAGAGTGGCACCACTTTTGGAAGCTTCTGTGGAGAAGCCCGCCAAAAAGTGGAACAAAGGGCTCGACTTGGGTTGGAGTCACAGAAGAGAACACAAACGCCATTTTAGAACGAGTCCTGGCAAAAAATACCAACCGGCGAATTAATATTAAATAAATAATCCGGCGGTATGTTCGAGGCTATGAGAATTAAATAATTAAAGTTGGTAGCCTCGAACAATGGGAAAATCCCATAGGGATATATTCGCGGTCGAATATAACAAGTAGTATCCACTGCCACCAGCGAAAACTCGATCAGGGGGGACGGAGACGTGCCCCCTCGAATAACAGACCCCGGGGCAATCGAATTGCCCCGACCAGTATGTCCACAATATGATGGTTTGTACCGGTTTCTGTTAATAATTTGGGACTAGTAAAGCCAATGGTGACTTTACATGCCCTGGGAGACAGTAGTCAGTCCCAGGGTATGGAGTCTATGGTGGGGTGTCACTATGACACCCCTGTGTCACTGCACGGAGGGTGCTGTGTAACACACATAGTAAAAACACATGAGGCCCTATGGAGTAAAGGACCCCATAGCCCATAAAACACATAAACAGTCAAAGGAACACCATAAATCATGTCCATGAGTGGGAGAAAAGAGTCTCACTCATGGCAGGAGAAAAAAACAAACTCCAGAAATCCAGCAAAGCTGCTGGGGGACTCACTAGGTTAGGAAATTCAGCCTAAAGAGAGAATTCTCCCTAACAGTGCCTCATCGATTTTGGGTCCAAACAGACTGTCGCCTTACAATGGCATGTCTAAAACCTTTTGTTGCACATCCAGTCTAAAGACTGTGCAATGGAGTCACCCTTACCTTTGCTGCACCACCCCGTGGTTGATCTGCTTAAAGCCTGTTTTGGCTAGATCCACCGCAATATTGATATTATGGTTTACGGCTTTCTCTCCTTCCTTTAACATGGCAATTGCTTCAGTGTGTTTTTGCTCAGGTAAGTGCTCTAGAATAGGCGCTAACCTGTGCCACATCTCACGGTCGTACCTGGACATAATTGCTAGTGTGTTGGCCGCTATCACTGTAGTGGCACCCACCGTGAGCACCTTTTTGCCCAGTCTATCCATATTCCAGCTTTCGGCTTCTGGTGGCACTGTACACTTGCATGCTTGGGTGTGTGATTTCCTGCTCGCTGCCGCTGAGACAACAGATTCTGGCAAAGGTTGTGATGTGAGACATTTAGGGGTGGTGTCTGGCGCTTTGAACTTTTTATCCAGCCTACCTTTGAAAGCTGGTTCAGTAAAAGGCCGTGTCATGGTACATGGCATCTCACTAACCTTAGACCCTAAGACACTAACTTTTGTCTCCCTTGTCTCACCTTTCTCCCCTTCGTTCACCTTCTTCAATTAAACTGTGTTAAAACTTAAACAAAACAAATGATCACTGTACATGACCGTTTTGTATATACATTATGTGGTACATTACCTGTATGAATGGCATACATATAACTGATATGACTACTGAACACAACAATTGTATTGGGTTGAAATACACTTATGTCACATTCACCTCACATTGTCACAATTATCACTGTCTCACATGTATGCTCTGTAATAGCCTTGAAAAGGACCCTTGAGGTCGAAACACGTGTTGGCTGACCATTTAAGACTACATGTCTTCCTTACACTAATAAAACCACATTGGGTTTTGAAAAACTATTGTTGTAGATCCATTTTTCTAAATTAATAGCGCAGGGTATCCGGGACCAAACTACTTAAATTCTACATAAAAAGAAGGTGTGAGCAGCACCTCCACCCACCCGTGGCCACACTGCTAAAACCAAACTCGGATAACAATAGAGTGAAGCGCAAGAGGAGTTTCAAGCCTAGGGCCCAACCTTTCTGGTTATCTAACTGGTCATCGTCCATATCCCACTGGTCGTCCTGCTGGGGAGATCTAGTGGAAGTGGTATCCCTGGGATAACTTTTGGCATGCCTGTGAATACTGTAAGGTTTTCCAATGTTGTGTGGCCCCTCTGACGTTTCCCGAGGAGGTTAACCTTCCCGCTGCTACCCGAAAAGTGTGTTTCATTTGAAGAGTGGTGAGGGAGCGGACAGTGTCCATGTCAGTTTTAATTGTCTTCAGTGCCTGTTAGGCAGAAACCTGTGCAGTTCCCTCTGGGACCACTGCAAAAGATTTAAGACTACAGGTGTTTGGCAGTAAACCCACTTGGTAGCAGTCTGTACCACACAGATTCACTTGGTAGCTGTGGCTGAGCAGTCAGACTTCCCTCAAGAATAGTTAGGCAGTATACAGAGTATTCACAATAGGTCAAAAGAACATAGTAGAACAAATAAACACTGACCAGGGCTTGGTGTAAAAGAGATATAATTATTTATTTAAAACCACATCTAGTAAAACACACAGGCACTAATGTTAAGCAGTTCAAATACACGGTCACTAAAAGATATACACTCCCTTAAAAGAATATTAGACAATTCTTAAGTAAAGCCCCACTTATTTTCAGACAGCGGTGAGCGCTTAACGCAGATGGCACTCTAATAATTCCTTTTAAAAAGGGAGAGAAAAGCAGAGTATAATTTGAAACAGATCCCAACACTTTCACAAGAACCCAACAAGGGAGGAAGGCAAGGTAAAACCGTGAAGTTAGAGTTCAGAAGGCCGGATCCACTTTAAGGGGATCAGAACGAAATGTGTCCAAGGTCACACGGTTGAAGTGCACAAAAAGTCTTGACAAGGTTCAGAAAGAGTTGGACCAAAGAAAGGGACCAGTTAGATGGTCAAGGCGGCCAGCCCAGTCCAGAAGGTTAAGGGATTATTATTACCTTGTAGCAATCTTTAGAAAGGGAGTCCTGGCGGACACGGTACCTTAAAGTGGTGAGAATACTCCAGCGGGGTCAGTTGTTCCTGGCAGCGGATGCAAGTCGGTGCTTTGTCCGGGGGAAGAGAGGATCTCGTCGGGGAGGAAGACAGGAGTCTGTTGCACTGCCAGGGAAGAAACCAGCCGCGGAGTTCTCAGGTAAAAGGAGCAGTCCTTTTATTCGCGGTCCAGTGGTAAGTGGCTATCCGGTTGCCGGGGTGCTTGGCACGGGCAATTCGACCACAAGACGTCCTGGGATGCAAGGAAAAGAAGGTAAACTGGTTGTGCCCACCAGTCAGGGGAAGAAGCCTCTCCAGCCGGGAGATCTTCTCTGTCGTCAGGAAGTGGTGAGTCGGTTCCGCAGGACTCCACCGGTGGTGTTGTCGTGGTAGGTCGGCTCAGCTTCTCCCTCGTCGGATTCTCAGGTCCTGTGGCGACTTCTGAAGTTCCAGTCCCCAAAGCCCTGCTTTTATGCAGCACACCCCCATTCACCCAGCCTAGCTGTCAATCAAACATGCTAAGTGGTGAGCCAGTCAGCTCACCACTTGGCCAATCACACAAGAGTGCGACTTGAGTTACCAAGGTAACTCAGTCCAGGGTGCCTAAACCCCCTCCCATACCCCCTGTAATACCCAGACACAGTGGCACCACTTTTGGAAGCTTCTGTGGAGAAGCCCGCCAAAAAGTGGAACAAAGGGCTCGACTTGGGTTGGAGTCACAGAAGAGAACACAAACGCCATTTTAGAACGAGTCCTGGCAAAAAATACCAACCGGCGAATTAATATTAAATAAATAATCCGGCGGTATGTTCGAGGCTATGAGAATTAAATAATTAAAGTTGGTAGCCTCGAACAATGGGAAAATCCCATAGGGATATATTCGCGGTCGAATATAAAAAGTAGTATCCACTGCCACCAGCGAAAACTCGATCAGGGGGGACGGAGACGTGCCCCCTCGACTAACAGACCCCGGGGCAATCGAATTGCCCCAACCAGTATGTCCACAATATGATGGTTTGTACCGGTTTCTGTTAATAATTTGGGACTAGTAAAGCCAATGGTGACTTTACATGCCCTGGGAGACAGTAGTCAGTCCCAGGGTATGGAGTCTATGGTGGGGTGTCACTATGACACCCCTGTGTCACTGCACGGAGGGTGCTGTGTAACACACATAGTAAAAACACATGAGGCCCTATGGAGTAAAGGACCCCATAGCCCATAAAACACATAAACAGTCAAAGGAACACCATAAATCATGTCCAAGAGTGGGAGAAAAGAGTCTCACTCATGGCAGGAGAAAAAAACAAACTCCAGAAATCCAGCAAAGCTGCTGGGGGACTCACTAGGTTAGGAAATTCAGCCTAAAGAGAGAATTCTCCCTAACAGTGCCTCATCGATTTTGGGTCCAAACAGACTGTCGCCTTACAATGGCATGTCTAAAACCTTTTGTTGCACATCCAGTCTAAAGACTGTGCAATGGAGTCACCCTTACCTTTGCTGCACCACCCCGTGGTTGATCTGCTTAAAGCCTGTTTTGGCTAGATCCACCGCAATATTGATATTATGGTTTACGGCTTTCTCTCCTTCCTTTAACATGGCAATTGCTTCAGTGTGTTTTTGCTCAGGTAAGTGCTCTAGAATAGGCGCTAACCTGTGCCACATCTCACGGTCGTACCTGGACATAATTGCTAGTGTGTTGGCCGCTATCACTGTAGTGGCACCCACCGTGAGCACCTTTTTGCCCAGTCTATCCATATTCCAGCTTTCGGCTTCTGGTGGCACTGTACACTTGCATGCTTGGGTGTGTGATTTCCTGCTCGCTGCCGCTGAGACAACAGATTCTGGCAAAGGTTGTGATGTGAGACATTTAGGGGTGGTGCCTGGCGCTTTGAACTTTTTATCCAGCCTACCTTTGAAAGCTGGTTCAGTAAAAGGGCGTGTCATGGTACATGGCATCTCACTAACCTTAGACCCTAAGACACTAACTTTTGTCTCCCTTGTCTCACCTTTCTCCCCTTCGTTCACCTTCTTCAATTAAACTGTGTTAAAACTTAAACAAAACAAATGATCACTGTACATGACCGTTTTGTATATACATTATGTGGTACATTACCTGTATGAATGGCATACATATAACTGATATGACTACTGAACACAACAATTGTATTGGGTTGAAATACACTTGTGTCACATTCACCTCACATTGTCACAATTATCACTGTCTCACATGTATGCTCTGTAATAGCCTTGAAAAGGACCCTTGAGGTCGAAACACGTGTTGGCTGACCATTTAAGACTACATGTCTTCCTTACACTAATAAAACCACATTGGGTTTTGAAAAACTATTGTTGTAGATCCATTTTTCTAAATTAATAGCGCAAGGTATCCGGGACCAAACTACTTAAATTCTACATAAAAAGAAGGTGTGAGCAGCACCTCCACCCACCCGTGGCCACACTGCTAAAACCAAACTCGGATAACAATAGAGTGAAGCGCAAGAGGAGTTTCAAGCCTAGGGCCCAACCTTTCTGGTTATCTAACTGGTCATCGTCCATATCCCACTGGTCGTCCTGCTGGGGAGATCTAGTGGAAGTGGTAGACATTGTATCTTGCGGGCCTTGGTCCGTGTCTGTATTGGTAAGTTCACCTTCCTCTTGCTCTCTGCAGCCTATGTGACCTGTGTTTGAGTCTTTATCCATGGATGCAAGCTGTTTCCTGGGGCTGCGATGGTACGGGGAGAGCACCCTCTCGTTGTGTTTCCGTTTCCTGTCTGCTTTTTGCTGAGGTGACCCTGTTCTTTGCGCTTGTTGGCGCTGCGGTGTGGGTGTTACCCTTGGTGTCCCCCGGATGCCCATGTGGCATTGCAGGAGGCTGCGTTGCAGGGACCTGTGGTGTAGTTGGGAGTCTGGTGTCTAGTTGAGTGAGCAGGTTCTGAAGCGTGGACATAACTTGCAGCGAAATCAGTGTCTGCGGATTGACTAGCGGCTCTTGTGGCCACCCTAGCAGAATATCCCTTAGCTCCCTGGGGGTATGTCGCCGTTGTGGGAGACGTGGTGATCTCAGTGGTGGAGGAGTTTGTACAGGCTTTTCCATTATTATGGAGTTGTCGGAGTCAGAGAAGACTGGTGACACTGCGTGCTGTGCCTCAAACTCGCAATCCACTCGGTACTGTAGGATGTCTTCAGGCATGACCTGTGAGTATGTAATTGGAGAGACTGGTGCAGTGATTGGTTGGAGCTGTATTTATTCTCGTTCCACTGACTGGTGTTGTGGCTCCTGGTAGCCTGGCTCCACATTCTGAGCTTGCCCGCCCAATTCTCCTTCCTGTCTTGATTGTTCCTGTGGCGAGGCATACTCCTCACTTTTATCTACAGCACATGAAGATTCTTGTTTACGTGCTGACAAGCGCTTCTCCCTATCCGTGGTTTACGTGCTGTTCTCCGTCAAGGAGCAATTCTTGTCTGTCGACGAGATGTCCACGGACAAGTGTTTGTCCGTCGACGAGTGGGTTGTCGATGAATGATTGGCTGTTGTCGAGCGTTGGCCCATCGGCAAGCATTTGTATGCCGTCGAGCGGTCAGTCGACGAGTGCTTTGTTGATGAGTGTTTGCTCGTTGTCGAGCTGTGTTCTGATTAACGCTGAACTTGTCGACGGGACAAGCCCCTTTGCAGCTGCCATCATTGATTGCTCCGTCGTCGACCGTTACTCTGTCGACAAACTCCTTTACGATGACTGTGCCGTTGCAGAGCGTGGAGTCCTTGACGGTACGTTTGTCATCGGCGAGAGGGCCGGAGATTGGGTAGTCGCCTCCGCTATGGATGACAGCGGTGCTTGGCTTTTTGCTGAGATTCGTTTAATTACCAATTTAGGTGTTTTTAATGGCCTTTCTTCCAATTTAGCCCTTTTGATTCGGATTCTCTTTTCTATGTGTGCCTGGGGGCTGCTAGGCTCCTTGAGGACTCTGCTTCTGAAGGGGGGTGATGGCCTTCATTTAGCCAGCATACCAGGCGTCTTGTTCTGTCTTTTAGCATTTTTGTGCTGAAAGTTTTACAAATTTCACACTGTTCTGCAGAGTGGTGTGGGTGGAGGCAATACATGCATTGTTCATGCCTGTCAACCTCAAAAACGTTTTTCAAGCCACAGTTTCTGCAGGATTTAAAGAGGGATTTCTTCCCTTCTATAATTTGTTTCCCCCCTTTTTACTTATCTGACAAAAGAAGAATGTCCTGATGTTTTGAAGAGATGAAGTTGAGAAAATGAAGTGTTGAGATTTCTCTCAGGAGAAACACATGAGGACTCCTTCCAGCATGGCATGTGGTTAGAATCTGAAGGGAGGCTGACGGGTAGGAGCTACATACTCGATGTCCCATTGTTGGACACCAAAAGCACCCAAAAGGAGGGAAATTGTATACAAAACAAATGCCTGAAAGGCTTTCTAAGTTGACTATTGTAAAAGTTAACGTAGGATTCCCAGCCTGACAACGGGGAATTGTTCATAGCATGTGAATTATGAAAGATCCAATGCTGGAGAACTACGGCTTCACTTCTACAATAGCATTTATGACAAGACACTATTCCTGTCGCAATGAAAAAGAAAATGGTTAGGCACACAGTGGCGGTAATGTAAAATTGTTCAGATATTTCTTGTTCAACTGCACATAAAATATCTCCAGGAACACAAAGTAACAGTACAGTGAGCAACTTCAAAAGCACGCTTATCTTCTTTATACACATTCTGTCTAGTATCTTCCTAATTTCTTCCTCAATTTGTTCAACTCTTCAGGGTACTAACTTCGGCAAGCCTTTTGAAAATTCTACATATACCTTTACAAGCTTTCTATTCTAGGCCAGAACACATTGAACTGCCTAGTCTCTGTATGCACTGAAAAATGTATGTCAGTTTCTGGTGACAAAACAAACACTACACACTCGGAAGAATATTCTCTCTAAAGTAAATCCCAATGCCTCACCTTCCCACTATACTATTCCCTACCAGCATAATCTGACCACGTTCTAATTTATTTAAACATTGCAACTGGGGTGGCTTCAAAGGCCATCATTTCCAATTAGATCCAATTCCAAACCACAAATCAGGGGTTATTCCTGGGGCAGAGATTAAGTATCGGCAGCGCTGTCGGGTGGTTTTACTTCCCACACTTCTTGGTGAGTCATCCGCTCGCAATTACATCATGCGCATGACTAGGCAGTATCCGGCTTGCTCGGGCCCACAGTCCTTTAATTGGGCTTTGTGCAGTGAAGGAGCAGTCTTTTGCTTCACAGAACCATATGCTGTATCTCCAGACCTTTCTCCAGGGCCGCAGATATTCTGGTATTCCCGAATCATTCCCCAGCAGATGTGCTGTATGCCATCTCAGATGGAAGGCAATTGAGAGCTCAGGTAGTCTTGCACCTCCTCACACGTCATGCCACATTCCAGACTCTTTAAGGCTGCCAGCACACTGTTCATTAACTGTTGTAGTACATCTCAAGTTAAGGCTAAGGGTACCAATTACATGCAATTCACTGGCGTGCCTTGCAATTAGAGATTTCTGCCCCAGAGATAAGCCTGGTGGCTTCCTTAAAACGGTCCACCCGGCCGTCCAAATTTGTTCCTTCATAGATACCCCAAGCCGCAAGCGCAGTATTAGTCCTACTCGATATTTTATATAATAATTTCCTTTTCTGTTGTACTCCGAACAGCTCATTTCTGTTGCTGTAGCTGAATTCCAGCCTCCCCTCATGCAATTGGGAATCTGGGTTGTAACCTGAAAGGCCGACAGCCCCATCGCCCCACGGGATAGTGAAAGGGAGAAGGATACATAGGCCCTCATTACGACCCTGGCGGAAAGTGACTGACCTGACCGCCATAGCGTAAATAGCGTTTCCGCCATTGCACGACGGAGCAAAGTGCGGCTAATTCCGACCCATCGGGCACGAGCACTACGCCATGGCGGAAGTGCAAAGTCTGCGATGGCGGAAATGTCCCCAAAACGCCCCTCACCGCCGTCGTACGGCGCCCTAGGTGCAATTCCGCCACCCATCTTAGCGGTCACCGTAATGAGCGGCAATCGGAAAGTACGGTGACCGTAAATATACGGAAACGGAAGTAAAAACATGGTCCCGGAACGGGAAACAGCACGCCGTACACCTATAAAATCAGAATTCCCACACAACCATCAAAAATACTACCCTGAGACACATCCCAACCCGTCATCCACCCTAGTGAAAGCAATAAAAATGGGAAAAGTAGCGAAAAAAGCGTGCGACCGCAAGCGGCAGGTCCACTTCTCCCGTGAGGAACTCACCGTGCTCACAGAGACCCTCCAGGAGAATGCTGCCGTCGTCTTCTCGACGCAAATGACCAGGACGGCACTTGCGAACAAGAAGGCCATATGGGCCCTGGTGGCACAGCGGGTAAGTGCGGTGGGGACCGCACCCCGCAACCCACAGCAATGCAGAAAGCGATGGGACGACTTGCGGATACGCGTACGGAGCATACTATCCGCCAACCGTAACATTGCCACAGCTACCGGGGGAGGATCGGAATCACCCATCAAGTTGACCCCCTGGGAAGAAATCTGTGCCTCCACCATTGGAATGGAGAGTATAGAGGGAGTCGGAGGGATGGAGAAAGGAGTGCAGACATCCGAAGAATCAGGTAGGTGGCCCAAATAAAACAATGCTAAATCCACAATGTCCAATCATGTGAAGTACCATGTGTCCACATAGTGCAACAGTAACACATGTCCAGGAGAACGTCCACATACATTGGCCTGATAGCGCACTTTAAAACTCACATTAAATACATAAATAATTAAAAATCCTAAAAACACCCTCTACACGTGCAGCAGGCACACCCTAACTGCAGGCTGCAAAACAACTGCATCCTCAATCCACACAAAAATGAAACCACCTCCAAGGCCCTGACCCAAATCACCCTCAGGTACCACCCCAATGCATGTGATACATTGCCATTCCAATTTCCACAGACCCATTAATAACGCTCGCCCTCCTTTACTCCACCACAGGGTCCGATTCAAACGACGAGCTCCAGGACACCCCTACCAGCACACCTGCAAAGAGGGCCAAGACCAACGGCCAAAGACCCTCCACCTCAGCTGCACGGATCAAGACACGGCAGCAGCACAAATCAAGTGGCAGCACACAGGAGGGAACATCAACAGGCACCACAGCAGCCAGCATGCCCACAACAGCACCACCACAGGTCCCCCCAATGGATGCCACAGAAGGCACTGCTTCTGTCGGCAGCAGCACCATAGGTGACACTGCATTAATGGCAGCATGCTCCGACACAGAAAACGGGGATGTCGATGTAGGATCCATCCATGACCTGTCTCAATCCCCCTGTTTGTTTCATCCCGTACACCATGAGGATACCACGCAGGGGCACCCACAAGACGACGACTGGCCATCCCCCACAAGCCCTGTGGCAAGGCAACATGAGGTGACCAGCCCCTCTGTGACACCACCGCAAATGGCCATGGCACAGCAGAGGCAACAGTCCCTCGACCAGGTGATCGTGCAACAGCAGCAACTGGCCACGCTCCTCAAGGACCATGCTGATGAATGTGGGGGTACTAAGGCAGCCATAGAAACATCAACTGAGACACTTAGGGCAGAAATGGAGAGAAGTACAGAGACACTAAGGGCACAAATGGAGAGAAGCACCGAGAGCCTGAGAGTACAAATGGAGAGAAGCACCGAGAGCCTGAGGGGGGAACTGCATGCGACGTCCAAAGACGTATGTGCTGAACTTGCCGCTGTGCGCCGTGTGCTCACTGAGCTCTCACAAACCTTTAGGGACATGCATGGACGTGAGCAGGCAGAGACATCATCCGTTGCAAGTTCCGTCCAGGGCAGCCCCCAACGTAGATCTGGGAGGAACCTGCGCTCCACAGGCAGGGGTGCCCCTGATACCCGGAGAGGGGGCTTGCAATAGCGTCTGCCCACTGACAATGAGCATCTTTGGACACTGGTGTTCGGGGGGGAGGTAGGAGGGTGGAGGGGGTGTGTTGGGCTCACTTGGGTGGCGGGTCGATGGGGTGTGTAACATAATTTCACATATGCTATAAACAATGCACGATCATCCAATGAGATGTGTGGACATTGATCTTTGTGTACGAGGCCTTTATAGGCGTACAGTCCATATTGTGCATGTTCCAGACACACACAGTGCCACAAGTCCCGTGTCCATGTATCAGCCACCAGGCGTGAGTGCTAGAAGTATGAATCTATGAGAATCTGACGAATGTCACGGCCCTCCTGTGCCTCGCGGACTCCTTGAGGTGCTGCCACATCCCCACCCTCATCATGACCATCTTCAGGTGCTTGCAGTTCTGCGTCAGGGGGCATGGGCACATTTCTACGTACGCACATGTTGTGTAGCATGACACATGCCATGACCATCTTTGCAACCTTCTCATGGCGGTACAGGAGTGCCCCGCCAGACCTGCTGAGGCAGCGGAAACGAGTCTTCAGTAGGCCGAATGCCTGTTCTATGACTACACGGGTACGTGAGTGGGCATGGTTGTAGTCCTCCTCATGCTGGTTCTGTGGGTTCCGGAGTGGTGTAAGGAGCCATCTCTTCAGTGGATACCCGGCATCACCTGTATGTGGACAATAAAGGATGTTTGTGGAATGACATTGCTACGTACGCACCCCCCCCCTTCCTGCCAGGTCATTGCCGCATCACATACCCCACATTATCATGCATGAAATGAGACTCACCGAGTAGCCAGGATCTGTTCCCTGCGTGTCGCTCCATGTAGCGTGGTATTGTAGAGTTCCTCAAGACCATAGAATCATGGGTTGATCCAGGAAATCGGGCAAAACAATGTGTAATGATCCTGTTGGAGTCACACACCATTTGTACATTAAGAGAATGAAATTGTTTTCGGTTGCGGTACTGGGCCTCCATGGCATGTGGGACGACCAATTCCACATGGGTGCAGTCGATGGCACCAATGCAACCCGGTATGCCGGCAAGTGCATGGAATCCCACTTTTGTGTTCGTAATTTCCTGCTCCGAGCGTGGTAGAGAGATGTAGTCGTCTGCGTGCTTCAGGAGGGCATCGAGCACTTGCAATAGTGTCCGTGAGAACACTGGCTGTGAAATGCCATGCAACTGTCCGACTGTGTGCTGGTAGGTGCCTGTGGCCAGGAAGTGGAGTACAGACACCACCTTCAGTAGGGGTGGGATGGCGGTTGGGCTATCTATCATGCTGACAAGGTCAGCCTGTGTCATGTCCACAATGGCGGTTATGGTGTCCCGGTCCAAACGGTAGAGGGTGTGGATCTGCTCATCCGTGAGGTTGAACGGATGTGCTCGGAGGCGTGGGATTGCGGGTTGCCTGCGTGGTGGTAGTGGCTGTGCTGGCGGGCCTTGCTGGCCCTGCCTTGCCCTCCTCCTCCTCCTGCGTCTCCTCTGTGCGGCCGGTTGTTGTAGTAGTTGGTGTTCGTCTTCTTCTTGAAGTTGGAGTACTTGCAGTGCTATCAGGTCCCCCAGGGCCAACATCGCTAGTCCTGCCGGTAGCATTTTGGAGTGGGTGTGGTTGTGGGAGGGGGTTGGGTGTGCAATTTATGTGTTTTCAGGCTGTATAGCCTCCACCTGTGGTGATTCATTCCACCTGTGCAAGCTGCAATCCCCTTTGGGCGAGCACGTCCCGCACACAACGCTGCAATTCGACGCATGGCATCTTGCTATTACAATCATGTATTTGATCCCGATGGCAGTGAAATATTGGTTCATATGTTCATTCTGCTATGGTCCCATTGTTTCACATACTATCTTTGCAGTCGCGAACAAACTTGTGAAGGGTCAGTGGAATGTAGTACTCGATTAACGGTGGACCCTCATGCAGCACTGTAGCGAGGTTCACCGACGGGCGGGGCGTCCCATTTGTGAGTGAAGCCAGTTGCCATTTTCACACACTGCCGCACTACATGGATGGATTTGTGATTTCAAGCGGTCACAGATGCCTTTTCGACGTGATGTTGCAAATGAGGAATTCGAAGGACAGCGCTTTCGGTTTTCAGCTAGCGGCGAGGAGACGCCCACAGGTCTGACTGCAAATATAACGTTCTATTGTTTAATGTCCTTGGGACAGGGGCCATGGCGAGAATGCAATGATTGATATGAATAGTATGGGATGCGCAATAGCGTAGTGGACGATAAGGCAGGACGTTCCCAAATACATGTTACTTCACAACACTGGAATTCCGGCCTGGAGCACAGTGGATTTTGCAGACTGCATTACGCACAGACTCAATGGAAATTTCACATGTTATGTGAGTAAATAATCAGGCGTTTTCATTCCGGGATGAGGGAATGATGTATGGATGCATGGACAGATGATTTAATGGAGAGTTTGCCATGTACAGGGCTTTTTGTAATCTATCCACCTCCCCTGCGCTATGTGATGCAGAGCTGCCATAGTGGGACCATCGTCTATCTGCCCTTGTTGAACCCTCCCTGTCTCGACGCGCCTTCAAACACTTGTGTCTATGCACGTTACTAATCCCATCTAATGGATTCTGTTTTGACAGACGCATGCACACAAACACTCGTTTGTAATAGTGTTTTCACCTCGATTTTTATAGTTATGATTCGCAAGTGAATTTTGGGTGGGAATAATCCTTTGGAGTGGGCTAGCATGCATATGGCTGTGGATTTAGTGTGATCATTGAAGTGAGTAATTCAAATGAAGTTCTGATGCCCATACTATTCTTTTTCATTTCATTTGGGTGACAGGTATCTCCTCCCCTTTTGCCGCTGCCATCTGTATGCCACTCCTGCAGATGGCTTTTACTCCCGACACCTGCTGCTTCGTGTTAATCAGTGGAGCACCATTACGATCTTATGGGACGATCGCCAATGGGCCACATGCCCTTACGCAGTACTAGTGGCTAGGAGCAACATATCGACCTTTCAGCTGGACTAGTGCCTACCTAATGGGACGGCCCTGCGGTTCTAGGCGCTTCCATGTTGCCTTTTTGAACGTGAATGTAGCCCCTGTGTACCATGAAGGAACAGGGCGTCACACAAGAAGAAGCTGGTCATTTATTGCGGATGCAGCCCACAATAATGAAATATATTTTGGAGTTCATGACCTAATGGCTGTATGGGCTTGGTGATTTTGTTGTGCATTAAATTTCTATTCTGATATTAACCGTGTAGCGTTCTTCTTTGCAAGTAATGTAGCATATTCCTATTTGTGGAGCGATGTATTGTGAGAAGATCTGCATTGGGTTCCGGCTTCTGAGTATAGTTGCGTGGTACTGTACTGGCCGCGTTTGCCTACGAAGCCCAGTGTGGTCAGGGATAGGGGCTACCATTATGACTGTTTTAATGATGTCATGCTCAGGGGCGGGGGATTAGCTTTTGTGTAACAGATGCCGGTCAGCCAGGTGGATTGGTGGAATGATGTGATTATCAGAATATGGCTGGTCACAGGTGCCTGTGTTTGCGTGCGTTTCTTGGAAGGAGACTGAGGTCATGTCCATTGGAATAGCTTCTGTATTCGTGCCATCTGTGCCCTGCAGCTCCCATTGGCCCCTCTTGAGATGAGCCTGGCTGCTCAGTCACTCTGCCAACTTGTGTGGTACATGCTTATGCTGATGGTTGGTTTGTTTACTGGCAGGAGTACAGGGCTGGTGCAGTCTCACTCAGGATACTGCTTTGAATGTTGCCTTACACTGGTGTCAGTCGATGGGGGGGCCTGTTTTTATTTGTCTCATATTTCAGTTCATGTTGCTGGACTTGAACCTTCACATGCCTGTGCTGCATCAGTGCGGCAATGGTGCCATGGCAAATATGGATGGCCACTCACAAGGCACTTGGAGCCCCTAGATTCATTTGTTCGTTGGCATGCATGGGTGACTTGTACATTTCACTGGTTGCATTGTGTGACTTCATTGCACCTACGAGGAGTTGTGCAATGTGGCCAGGGAGTGGTGTACAGGCACTCAGTAGGGCCGTTTACGGTTGGTTCGCGATGCCGTACTTCTCACCATGGCGGAATGGTACTTTCCGCCATGCTTGATGGCGTTAGGTACATGTCCGCTAGGGTCAGAATTCGCGTACCGTTGCGCCATGGTGGTAATTACGGTTTGGCATGGCGCGCGTGCGCGTACTTGGTGCAGTTAGCGTTGGCGTTCACTACGGTGTCGCTAATGGCATCGTACTTTACGGTGACGGGTCATAATCGCACCGAGCGCTATTCGATGGCGGTATTGCATTTCCGCCATCGTTTTTCGATTTCCGCCAGGGTCGTAATGAGGGCCATAGACTACTCTCACCTACATGCACGGCATCAGATGCTCATAAGTCCTCAGAGATTCTATGAGAGAAGTTTAGGGCTTACCTTAGGGACTTAACCCGAGCTGTTAGAATTATAGCCTCACAAGTTGCTTCCTCACACCAACAGCTGGCTGTAAAAGAAGGTATCGATCAAGATTCTAGAGGTCTACTACAGCCACAGCTCTTCCCTGGAGACAGCATGTATGCCCGTTTGTTTGTCCAGCACTGGAGTGAGAGCAGCTTTCATGGGCCGCATACCGTTGTCTATGCCACCCCGAGCGCTGAAGGTGGAAGGAATTAAATGCTAGATATACCTTACAGATGTGCGGAAAGTTGCCAGCGCTTCTTCACCTTCGCAAGAGCAATACTCTAATAGGAAAGAGTCATCAAAACAAGTTAGGGCTCATTCCAACTAGGGCATTTGAACGGACAAACAGACATGACATTTCTTGTGTGAATATTGAAGAAATAGGTAAAAAAAGTATGGGTGTTAGGATGTATTTTTAGTTGTTCTTTCTCTTTTTACTTTCTTTTCCCTGTTTAGGTGCAATGATGGACTTGTAAAAATGTATGATATGTCTGCTAGTGTTATAGGATCTCATGAAATGTTAAAACCCTGAACAAAAAGAGATACTGACCCAAGTGAAATTGTAAATGAAGGGGTGGGTGTGGATAGTGTGGTGAATGTGCATGGCTTTGCCAGACAATTTGTGGTATAGGCACATGAAGAGGGTGGGGAGAAAAAAGGAAGCAGACTCTTGTTATGTCCACACTTCTGGCGTTCCAAGAGTATTTATTCCTGACAAGTTGTCATTGCAGATAGTACAATGTGTGGTAAACTTGTCTTTCTGCAGAGTGAGGGGCTTATTTCAGGGACAAGCAGTTCAGGCTACCATCATAGCAATCGAAGAACATGAATGTTTGGAAAAAGAGAAAAAGGAGCTTGAAGAGATAAGAAGTAACCTGTGATCACAGTTGAAATGCGATGGTTTTGTTTTCATACACAAAGGATGGGAGCAGGGGGTGGAGAGCTGTAAAGCGGGAGGAATGAGAAAGTTTACTGAACAAGTGGAGAGCATTGATGAGGAATGTTCAGAGATATGGAATGTATATGTAAATAAATTGATGTGGCTGAAGCCACAAGAGAGACCTGTTAGGATCCAGTTACTTATACATTTTTCTTGTGTTTTAGGGGTGATTACACCATACCAGTCAGGACTAATACTAACTGTACCAGAACTTTGCATGTTGTGGACTTGGCCGATGGGACTTCTGCCATCCTTGATCACTACTGTGTCTGCGGAACCCTAGCTTACCTTCAACTCCCACCGGCCTGAAAGGGAGTGTGCAGCATTGCTACCTTGCACTCCCCAGTCCTGGTGGTCCCCAAAGCCCATTTGGTAATTTCTAATGTGCTGCCCCAACAAGCCTCTTTTGTGCCCCCGTCCCTCGTTGAGTGCACCTGAACTTGAAACGGTTGAAGGACATACAATGGCTGAACTTTTGAGACGATCTACCAACAGAAACTACCTTTCATCCCCTTCTTCAGAGGCATTAAAGAAGGTACCTGAGCACTTTAGACTCTTTAGTAGAACGGAGAAGGTCTTCACCTCTCCACTGGCTCGGGTGTCTGAGCCATTGTCAACGCTAAATGGCTCCAGATCAACCAGTATGAACTAATTCAGAATCAGTACACCCTAGACATTCTTACCGCAATGAAAGGCGGGGTGTGCCAAAAGATAAGGTTTTCATGCTGCACATTCATGCAAACTAACAATTTCGGAAAATGGGACCCTATCGAATACAATCAAAGCCTTGCATAATCTGTGTGAGGCCATTGAGAGAGAGGCTAGAATCAAAGATGACACTTGGTTCGATTCATTCTTTGGCTGGGTTCCATCAAGGCTGAGTCTGACTGCGAAGATACTGGGGCCACTTTTCGTGTTTCTGCTCGTCCTGTTCTGTTCCTGCCAAGTACTTTTAAGATGCTGTTCTGCTAAATTACCTCAAACAGCTGGTATGGTGTTGGTCACTCTGTCCACTGGTAGCGCCATTTCCATCTCAACCTCCACTTGATCTAGATAATTATGTGGAGTGTTGGGTAGATAGTGGGAAAATAGTGGGTGGTTGTTTTTGTCTTCTACGGCAGAGGAATATGCTCACAGTGGCAAGACCATGCAGGATGTCTGTAAGGTTCGAGTCCCTAGTGATGGTTCTATCAAGGAACAAATAAAGTATTTGGTAGTTAATAAATTAAGTAAAGGAGGCGATGTTGGGGTAGATGTTTTAGATGCCAACATGGAAAAGAGATTCACACTATGTTAATTGTACTAGGCCATGGTGCGGCTGGGTTAGATGCGATGTTGCAACTAAATATGTTTTCAATGTAGTTAGAAGAATTGAATGAGTGTTACTTTGTGTTTTTGTTGGATACATTTTAGAGTCCCAGTAAGCAGTAACATGAGTAGCAGTAGCATGGATACAATGTATTGTGCAATGTACAATTTGTAGCACCTAGAAGTATGTAGTGGCAAGCTTTGTGCATGTGATAGATGAGTTCAATGAAGGGGAAACTAACATATGGGAATTCAACAATGGTTTAGACTGCAGACAGATTTAGGGCACTGGGAAATATGGGTTCACTATGGGTACATGGAGACATCAGAGAATGCAGGTTTCACCTACTTGGAGTTTCTGTAGGCCGCAGAATCCCTGGATTCTAAGGAATGTTTTGTTGCCTGGTCTGGACAGCTAGATGACCGAGGTCATGGAAGGGGGTAGGAAGCAAACCGCATATGGGCAGTTGTGATAACATCGCAAAAGGCTGAAGGCAAGAACGGAATGGAAAGCCATTTGTTAGATTTTTATAGCCGGATTGGGTTCTTAGATGCAAAACTTAATTTCCCTGGGTGCACAAAGGCTTGTTTTTTTGATGACCAGAAAGGTCTGGTTACATGGAGGGTTAAATAGAAAGCTGATGGGTTATGGCCTTTCAGGGCAATAAGTAGAATGTATGCCGAATGCTATGTGACTTGAGATGGCAGTTGCAAATAGGATTACGTGAAGGAATGCAGGGAAAAATGTATAGTTACTCATCATAGTGACTAACGTACTCTTAGTCCATAGTCCCCTTTCGGGACGGGAGACAGAACCTTTTTTCACCAGAAAAATCTTCTTCCTATTTAAATTTAGAGGCGCGCGGAGGCGCGGCCCTTGGAGCACACGCTCGCCTGACTCCGCCCACCGGCGCCACTCCTCAGTCCCTATTGACGCATCAAGAATTTTCAGCATTGCCTGATGACACCAGTATTATAAGCGGGAGGTTGGTGGGACGTATGGAGGAAAGGGGACTATGGACTAAGAGTACCTTAGTCACTACGGTGCATAACTATTAATTACTCTTACGTCCCTTTCCTCCATACTGTATGGACAATTACAACTGAGTGTAGCCCCAGGGTGGAGAGGAGAACCTCCTTAAGAAAACAGGTTTCTTAGAACCGCCTGTCCGAACGCCACGTCTGACCTAGCAGCAGCGTCCAAGCAGTAGTGCTTACAAAAAGCCAAAGGGGAGGCCCAGGTAGCTGCCCTGCTGATGACCTGCCACGGCACATGTCTCTGGAACGCGATGGCTGTGGCCTTAGCACTGACTGCATGGGCATGTAAGTTAGCTGGCAATGTTTTGTGCTGCCCCCCATAGGCCTCCTTGATGGTTGCGACCCTCCCCCTTGCTATGGAGGCCTTGGAGGCGTGATAGCCTGGCAATGACCCCCCAAAAGTGACAAACAAGGCATCCGACTTGCGGAAGTCCTTGGTGCTGTCCAGGTATTATTTCAGCAAGCGTCTTACATCCAGACAGTGCAAGACCTTCTGAGGTTTGTCCTTGTGGTTGGTGAAGAAAGTGGGTAAGACTATTTCCTCGTTGAGATGTTAGGAGGAAGTCACCTTTGGTAGGAATGCAGGGTGCATTCACAGGACAACCTTGTCCTTGTTAAAGGTAGTGTAGGGCTCTGAAGCCACCAGAGCCTGGATCTCGCTGATTCTGCGAGCTGAGGTGAGGCCCACTAGAAGAGCTGTCTTCATGGTAACCAGTCTGATGTCCGCGGACGCCATTGGTTCAAACGGTTTGTGCGCCAAGGCGCCCAACACAACATTAAGGTCCCACACGGGGTGTGGTTTCTTTATAGGCGGGTAAAGCATATAAGGGTAAAGCCAGATGTCTCTTGACCACCGGGTTAGAGGAGGAGAAGAAATCTACCTCCGAGTTCCTGTAAGCCCCTATGGCTGCCAGATAGGTGCAGCATGTATCCAGCTGTATGTCCGAATGGGGGAGGGGCGCCAAAAAAGAGAGCACGTCATCCAAAGTGCATTTAAGGGGGTCGATCTCTCTGAAGTTGGCCCAAAGACAGAATCTAGACCATTTATTCTTATACTGGCTCCTAGTAGCCTTGCTTCTAGCACCCTGGATGATCTCTAGGTTAGCCTGCGAGAGGCTCAAGTGTTTCAACATGACCTGCTGCTCAGGAACCACACTGCGAGGGCTAGTTTGTGAGCGGCAGGGTGGAGCTGGGCCCAGCGGTAGGTGAATAGGTGGCTTGTCCGCGAGACTGAGTAGCCCCCCCAGACACCAAGGAGCTATCAAGATGATGCTGAGGTGCTGAGATTCCTTTATATTGCAGATCACCCTGTGGACCAGGGGTGTGAGCGGGAAGGCATATGCCGTCATGTCGTTCCATTGTATCTGGAACGCGTCGCCCAGGGAGCCGGAGCCCTGCCCCTGCCAGGAGGTGAGTTGCTGGCATTTTCTGTTGATCCGAGAGGCAAACAGATCCACCAGGGGCAGCCCCCACCTGAGGATGATGTCAATTGCCGCTCGTAATTGTCCGCCCCCAGTCTGCTGTGCCTGTTCGCTTCCAGGTTGGATTCCCCTCAGGGAGGTGGACAGCCCTGAGGTAGATGTTGTTCTCCAGAGCCTATTCCCACATGCTGACTGCTAGGTTGCACAGCGAGGGGATCTGGTACCCCCCTGCATTTTGACATGGTACATGCTGGTGGAGTTGTCTGTTTGGATAAGGACTGTCTTGCCCTCGATGAGAGGGAGAAAGGCCTTGAGAGCTAGCCAGAAGGCCTTCAATTCTAGCCAATTGATGTGGGACTCATGCTCCTGTCGAATACAGACCCCATGGACACTGTAGTTGTCCAGGGTGGCTCCCCAGCCCTGTAGGGAAGAGTCCGTAGTCACTGTGACCTGAGGGGCTGGCTGCCAGAAGGGCTTGCCCTGCCGCAGATTGAAGTCTGCAAACCACCACTGAAGGTCAGTTTAGAGAGAGGGAAGAATGTTGACAGTCTCCGCTTGGGAGCCCCTCTCCTGTTTCCATGAAGCTGCAAAGTGCAGCTGTAATCTTCTCATCCTGAGTTGTGTGTGGGGTACGGCCAACAGGACCACTGCCATGAGACCCAATAGGGGTTGGTACCACCAGGCCAAGGTGACTGGCCTGGAGAGGAAGTGAGCTGTGGCTCTCTTGATGGCCGCAATCTTGTCCTCCGAGGGAAAGACTCTCACCGAGCTTGTGTCCCAGATGAGGCCCAAGAAGGTCAAGGTCTGCGTGGGCTGCAGCTGAGACTTCTTGAGATTGATGGTGAACCCCAGGTCATGGAGCCTGCTCATCAGTGCGGAGGCGGTACAGTGAACCGCTTCCGGAGAGATGGCCCGGACAAGCCAGTCGTCCAGGTATGGGTAGAGGTGATGGCCCTGAGCACTGAGGAGGGCTGCCACTGCATTCAATAACCTGGTAAATACCCTTGGCGCTGAGTTGAGGCCAAAGGGTAGCACCTTGTATTGGAAATTACAGCACATGATCCTGAATCACAGTAAGGAACGATGGGGCTGCCAAATTGGGACGTGTAGATAGGCGTTCTTCAGATCCAGGGAGCACATCCAGTCTCCCCTGTCCAGTGTTTTTGCAATAAGAGCTGGCATAACCATCTTAAATTTTGTAGAGGGAGGATGGAAAGGTCCAACACAACTCTCAGGCCAGCCTGGTTCTTTTTCTGTATGTCAAAAATCTTGGATTAGAAGCCCAAGCCTCGCTGGGAGGCTTGGACTTCTTCCACTGCCTGGCTCTCGACGAGCGACCGGATCTCCGCCAGCAGAGTTGCTGTCCCAATCTGTGGGATAGGAGGGGAGGAGGGAGGAGAGGAAGGTACCAGTAGGCTGTACCCCGTGGACCCTACGGAGAGGGTCCAGGGGTCTGAAAAATTCTGGTGCCAAAATTACACGTGAAGGGCAAGTCTGCCCCCCACCGGAGACACTAGGACCCGAAGGGGCGTGTAATGCCTTCTTTCCCTCTGAGGCTGCTGCGGAGGAGGGGGATTAGAAAAATCCCTTGCCCCCTGACTCCTTTTTGTTGTTTCCTCCAGTGTTGACTCGGAGAACGGTCGGATTGCTTGGACCTTTGTTCTTGGAAGCCCAGGAACCCGCCAAACGCCTCCCCTTGTCAGAGCGTTGCTGTGACTGGGTGTAGGCCTTGGGCATGGTCTTTGTAAGAATCGATAAAGACTTCGCGGTTTGCGAGCTGTTCTTCTTTTTATCCAATTCTTCATCTGTGGTGGAGTGGAAGAGGTCTCTGCCCTCGAATGGAAGGTCCAATATGCGTTCCTGGGCATCGGGATTAAACTTAGTAGCACGGAGCCAGGCCGTCCTTCTCATGTCCGTGGCGATGCAGATGGCCTGGAGAGAGGTATCGATGTGGGCCATTGTGGACTCCATGATGTCTGTTAGGCAGAATCATATGCAGTACCCTTAGGGACCACTGCACACAATTAAGAGTACAAGTGGTAATACAATTTCAGCTTTGGTACAAGCCTGTTCTACACAGAAAGAGTGGTAGCAATGGCTGAGCAGCCAGACTTATCTCAAAAGCAAATGAGCAGTAGTAGAGATTACACAAAGGACTACAATGACTGTGACTCAAGCAAACACTGACTCAAGGTTTCTGGTTAAAAAATATAAGTACATTTATTTTTAAACCATCTGTTCACAAAACACTTCACTTCTATTAAAATAAAACTACACTTCAAATATACTACACACAACCAATTCCCCTTGGGCTGACCAATTCAATGTAAGTACATTGGGTTTTGACAAACCGGTGTTGTGAAACAAAAGACGTTACCGGGAGTACATACGCGATCTCTTTTTGACAGTAATGACAGTTCGGTCTTATGAAAGATAAGCGTACCCGTGGGAAGAAATGTAACCGAAGTCAAAACACACTTAGCACATTAATTAACACAAGAGAATTGGGGATAAAAATCATAGGCAATACTTTTGTCAAGGTAGATAGAATCAGAGGGCACCTTCTAACCAGTAGATAAATGTCAATAGGCCTGTGCCAGTGTCAACTGTAACAGGGGTCCTGTTGCCGAGGATCACACGGTTAGAACAGTTCACGATTCGAGATTACCAGGAGTACTTAGATATTGTCACAAAGGGAAGCAAAAGTTATAAGTGGGAAGGAAGAAAAGGACAAGCCTTTGGTGAGGAAGAAGGGTTCACCCCAATTCCTCAAAGTCGGACCCAGTACCTTATTCTTTGAAGAAAGCTGGTGCCACAACAGTTGTTCCTGGTAGTTCCTACAGATTCACGGTTCCTGGGGCTTCAGTTGTGGAGACAAGAAGGAGGACATCTGGAGCGATCTGCACTACTCAGGGATGAGGCCAGCAGCAGCGAAGCAACGGTGAATAAAAGGTGTGTTCCTTTAAAAAACAGGAGAGGCTCTTCAGATGGCTATCCGGACCACTGCAGCTGTGTGCAGCGATTTCGACCAAGAAGAGGATCCTCTGGCTGTGGAAGATGAGCTGGTTGATCCCACCAGGCTCAAGGGAAGAAGACTCCAGACTGGATCTGCTCTGTCGTTGAAGTGTAGATAGCTCAGGACTGCAGCAGGGCTTCACCGGGACTCGGGAGTTGCAGCAGCCGACTTCTTCTCCGCTTCTCTTCGGTTCTTGCAGTTCCAGTGGCGACTCTGACTTCCAGCCCAAGAGTCCTGCCTTTTATGCCAAAATCCCCCATTCACACAGCCTGGCTGTCAATCACTCAGCAGGGGGGGTTGTCCGGCCCGGACAACCACCTCAGCCAATCGACACAAAGTGTGACTTGGGTCTCCAAGGAGACCCTGTGCAGGGGGTAACTAAACCACTCCCTCACATTCAGCCCACCTAGACATCCAGACGCCAAAGGAGGGCTTCTGAACAGAAGCCCGCCAAAGATCTCCGAAAAAAGAAGCCAAACCTGGTTTGGCGCGAAAAGTAAAACACAAGAAGGACTTTAACAAAAAGAAATGGCGAGTAAACCCGACCGGAGCCAAATAAAAAGTATTTAGTCAAGCGGGTTTATGTTTGTGATCGCGGTACAAAAGTTAGGGTAGATACCACTGCCACCAGCCAAGTCTAAATGTTAAGAGAGCAAAACAAAGCTCCAAGAGGCACAGACAAAAAGGGGTAGGAATTAACCCTTTCCAATACTCAATGTAAGATGGGATGTACTGAGTCTGTAGTTTAAAATGACTATATAAAGTTAATGGCAACTTTACATGTTCCTGGGTGACAGTAGTCAGCCCCAGAAAAAGTCAGTGGGAAGTCTCAAAGACAACCCTGTGTCACTGCACTGAAGGTGCTGTGTAACACACACAAAAAGTGGGGCTCATGGAGTGGTGTGGCTCCAGAGCCCAAGATCACACAAAAAGTAGAAATACACATGGCAAAACACATGTAAGAGTGGGAAAAAGGCTCACACACTTACCCGGTGGAAAAAATAAACTCCAGAAATCCAGCAAAGCTGCTGAGGGACTCACTAGGTTAGGGAAATTAGCCATAAATGAGAATTCTCCCTAACAATGTCCTGCGCTTCCAGCCCGGGCGGAAGTCTGCCGTTTCCCGCCAGAGCCTTTCGTTAGTGGCAGCCAGCATGGCATCAGCGTTGGCTTGACGCAGGTGCAGAGAAGCGTTGGAGTACAGCTTTTTTCTGTATGCCTCCAAGACTTTCTCCTCCTTGCCTAGTAGCGTCGAGGACAAGGTTGCCGAAGACGACTGAGGCTTAGAATAGAGTGGCGCTGCAGCGGTCACAGAAGAGTGCGGTTGAGGATGTGCCGAAAGCAAGAGTGTATCCCACTCCATTTGCCTATAATTTGTGTCTAGGTGCCAGTTTATAGGCTGGGCAGAGTGCGGCTTGAGCCACCCCTTCTTGGTCAGGGTGACTACGTCTTTCTGCATCGGGATCCTTGTCTTGGTACGGGGTCTTAGGGTGAGGACTTCTGCCAAGACCCCCTCCTCGGGCTTCTCTACCTCGGGCTGAAGCAGGCCCAAATATTCTGCCAAACCTGCAAGGCGTTCGTGGAAGGCCCTTGCTGAATATGGTGTGTCGGGGTCCTCCTCCTCGTCCATGTCCACTAGCGTGCTCGGAGGGTCCGGATCTGGTGGAGGAGTACTAGGCGCCTTGGGCTACGGTGTGGAGACCGGAGCCGGTGGCTGCTGCGGCAGCTGGTGTGGAACCGCATGTACTGTGGGAGGCAGGGAAGCCAGAAACAGAGGAGCCGGCTGGGGCAGTGTTGGCTGCGCTGGGGTCTGTGGCGCAGGAGCCATGGGAGGAATGACTATGGGTGCCAGTGGGTTAACCTGGGGGATTATGTCCCTAATGGCATCCCGGAGGATGACCCCCATCTGGAGGGTTTGCATCAGCCCTAAAAACCTTTCGAAGTACCTGTCCTCAGAGGCTGTAGAGGTGGCAGGTGATATTGACGGAGTGGCTAACGGCTGCTGGGGCCGGGGCACACTCTGCCTGGGATGCAGGGGGAACCTGCCCTGCACTGTTGATGGATAAACTGTAGGCCACGTACCTGGTTGACACCAGTCCCACCTTGTGACGCTCATTCAGAGGGGGTATCGGGTAAGCAGCCATTTTGTCTGGCGCGGCGGCCATTTTGTCGCGCTGCATGCCACATGCCGAAGTCGTGGCACCTGGCTCGTTGGAACCAGCCCCTTAGTGTTGGACCATAAGGCCTATCCCGCACCTTAGGTCGTGACCTGGAAGGCGTATTGCCCTCGGCAGAGCTGCCCGTAGTGCTGCGTGAAGGCGCCCCCTCAGACATGATGCCGGTATTAGGTGGTAGCCCCTCAGCAAAGGCTCGGTAAAAGAACCTTGTGGTCCCTCAGCACTGACACCGCACGGATCCGGAGACCCCTCACTGTGAGGCCGGTAGCAGGACTAGCCTCGGTACATGGGCTGGTGCTAGAACCCAAATGGTTCCTTCTGGTCGGCACTTCCTTGGGAAGGAGTCACCTTTACGTGGTTCGATGGTAAATAGAGGCCTTCCCTTCGGCCTCGAGTGATGTTTGTCAAAGTCCTTTAGGTCCTCCGGAGGAAACTTCTGGAAGAGTTCCCTCCACCTAGCTAGCCTATTCTTCTGTGCACGTGGAGTCAGAGCGTCGCACGTGGAACACCCCTCCCAGCCGTGGTCGGGGCCAAGGCAGCGGAGGCAAAGGGCATGGCGGTCGGATGTAGGGAAGAGCCCCTAGCAGGATGGGCACCTGCTGAAGCTCGCTGAATTCGACATGTGCCGGGGAGGAAGGTGGCGTCGGAGGGCCTAGTATCTAATTGAAAAGAAAAAGACAAAGATAGAAGAATATCACGGGAAGAGCGTGTGGTATTACATGGCTTACGCCAAAGCCAGGAGCACTGGTGAATTCGGCCCGTTCCTGTCGATGCGGAAAAGGGGACTGGGGAGTAGCGTCGGTGGGCGGAGTCAGGCGAGCGCATGCTCCCAGGGCCGCGGCCCTGCGCGCCTCTAACTTTAAAGGGGAAGAAGATTTTTCTGGTGAAAAAAGGTTCTGTCTCCCGTCCCTCGCGAGGGGCGTCCATACAGTACGGAGGAAAGGGGACGGGATGTAAGAGTATAGTATGGAACACCGGAACATCTGGGAGGGTAAGGATTTACTGCTGCTTCAAATGAGTGCTTATTTATTTCTCTTCCACCCCTTGCCTTGAAGTGTTTATGGAAAGCCTGGCACCATCATCATCTGGGTTAATGGGTTTCTGTCACATGGTCTGAATAATAAACTGAGTTATTCATGAATGATACATGTATTATGTGGAGTACGTCATAACTATGAAAGAAGATCACATGTCAAAGGGGTTGTATTTTGTGAATGCATCCAATGGGGTTTTAGAGTTAGGGGGATTCAATTACTTTGTATTAGAGTTATCCAATGGGGGGGGGGGGGGGGTTTGTGGTATGACTTTGTAATACAATATTTGTGATTATGTAAACTGTATAACTGTGCATTTAAGCAAAACCCTTGTCATTCTGAGAGAACTGGGTGTAACGCTCACCTGATTCCCGTAGAGGCGCCGGTCTTGACTGGGCGTATACCGTATCTTCAAAGTTTTTGACTTCAAATTCGAGTTCTCCATCAACTAGGATGGGTTTTGGAGATTTAGTTAGTCGGGTTTGAGGTTGCACGGGTTTTAATAGAGAGACGTGGAAGACCGGATGTATCTTCATGTGCGGGGGCAAGTCCAACTTGACCGCTACTGGGTTTACTATGGTAGTGATGGAATAGGGACCAAGGTATCTTGGGTTGAATGTGCGTGGCCCTTTTAGAGGTAGATATTTGGTGGATAACCAGACTTGATCCCCTACTTGATATTGAGGGGCTTCCTTCCGATGTTGATCTGCTCCTTTCTTGTATTGTTCTTTAGCCCTTTGAAGGTGAGAAACAGCTTCCTTAAAGGCTTGGGTGATTGTAGAATGCAGGTAGTCTACTGCTGGTGTTTCACGATATTGGAGGGGATCCAACTCCGAGGTTCGAGGGTGACTGCCGTATAAAAGAAAAAACGGGGTTTTCCCAGTTCCCGAATGGACAGAGTTATTGTAGGCATATTCGGCTATCCAAAGGATGTCTTTCCAAGTTTTTTCAGTTTGTTGCAGCATGCAGCGTAAATACTGTTCCAGAGTTTGATTGGTCCTCTCGGTTTGTCCGTCGGTCTGAGGGTGGTGACTGGTCGATAGTCTCACATCAATTTGAGCCGACCGACAGCAACTTCGCCAAAAATGAGAAATAAATTGACTACCTCGATCCGAAATTAGAACCGAAGGAAAACCGTGCAGTCGGACGATGTTTTCGAGAAATTCTCGGGCCAGAGTTGCTGCTGTTGGCAAGCCTTTGAGCGGAATGAAATGCACCATCTTGGAGAATAAGTCCACGATTACTAGAATCGTATTGTATCCGGAGCATGGAGGTAGATCGGTGATGAAGTCCATAGAAAGCGTATGCCAAGGGCGAGGTGGGATGTCAATAGGGCGTAAGAGGTCTGCTGGTCTTTCCTTTTGACTCTTGTTTTGGGCGCATACTCCACAGGACATTATAAAGTCTCTGATATCTTTTTTCCAAGACGGCCACCAGAAGTAGCGCTTGATCTTTTCTGAGGTCTTGGCCATACCGGGATGTCCTTCCATTAAAGAATCGTGATAACAAGAGATTACTTTTTTCTGTAAATCTGTGCTGGGCAGGTATAATCGTTCTTGGAAATACAATAAGTTGTCCTTTACTGCAAAGTCCTTTCCCTGCCGATGCCAATTCTGTATGTCTGCTGGAGTTACAAGTTGCCTGGCTTTATCCTTAACTTCCTCTATGGATTGTGTGGCGATTACACCCAGAATTCTTTGTTCGGGAATGATTGGTACAGGTTTAGGGTTGATCAAGTGTTCTTCCACTCCCATCCGAGAAAGGGCATCAGCTTTACCGTTTTTTGTACCAGGTCGATAGGTAATTATGAAGTCAAACTCGGCAAAGAATAATGCCCAACGGAGTTGTCTAGAGGATTGGGCTTTTGCGGTTTTCAAATATTGCAGGTTTCGGTGATCCATAATCACAGTAACGGTGTGTCGGGCCCCCAGCAGATAATGCCGCCAAGCCTTAAAGGCAGACTTGATAGCCAGAAGTTCCTTGTCAGTAATCGTGTAATTGATTTCAGGAGGCGAGAATTTGCAGGACCAAAATGCCACGGGATGCAACTGATTGGTTACCGGGTCCTTTTGTGATAGAACTGCCCCCATGGCAAGGCTTGAAGCATCAGTTTCCACGATGTAGGGGAGTTCAGGGCAAGGGTGTTTTAAGATTGGTGCAGAGATGAATTTAGTCTTCAAATCCTGGAAAGCTTGTTCCGCCTCGGTAGACCATTCAAAACGTTTGTTTTTCTTTAACAAGGCAGTGATGGGCTGGACTATTCGAGAAAATTCGGGGATAAACCTGCGGTAAAAGTTAGCGAAGCCTAACATGCTTTGCACACCTTTTACGGAGGATGGTGATGGCCATTTGAGAACTGTATCGACCATCTTTGAATCCATACGCACTCCGCTAGGTGATAATATGAATCCCAAGAATTCAACTTCAGTCACATTGAAAACACATTTTTCCAACTTAGCGAAAAGTTTGTGTTGACGCAATCTTTCGAGGACCATTTTCACGTGTTTCCGATGTTCAGATTCCGATGAAGAATAAACGAGGATGTTGTCAATGTAAACAACAACACACACATCTATGAGCTCTCTGAGGACATCGTTCATAAAATATTGAAAGGCGGCCGGGGCATTGCAAAGTCCGAAGGGCATGACCTGATATTCAAATAGCCCATATTTGGTGCGGAAGGCCGTCTTCCATTCATCGCCCTCTTTTACTCGTACCAAGTGGTAGGCTCCTCTAAGATCCAGCTTTGTATATATGCATGCTTTTCTGACTTGGTCCAGGAGTTCAGGGATCAAAGGTAACGGATATCTATTCTTGACGGTGATCTGGTTCAGGGAGCGATAATCTATACAAGTTCTAAGGTCTCCTTCCTTTTTTGGAACGAAGAACAAAGCTGAAGAAGCAGGGGACTTGGAAGGACGAATAAACCCATTTGCCAGGTATTGATCCAGTTATTGTCGAAGGTGAAGGTTCTCAGGCTCGGTGAGGGCATAAATTCTACTACAAGGAGGAGTAGATCCAGGTATCAGGTCTATCTGGCAGTCATAAGACCTATGAGGAGGTAGAGAGTTAGCCTGATCCTTCCGGAAAACATCTTGGTATTCTAGGTATTCGGGAGGTACCTGGGGAGTCTCTGAAGAAATTGCTGCCAGTGCAACACCAGGTGGAGGGTGACAAGTAGAGACACATTCTGGAAACTGGACCGGTCTTGCTCGCCAATCGATCAGAGGATTGTGTTTCTCTAACCAAGGTATTCCTAGAATAATCTGAAACTGAGGAGCCTTGATCACATCGAACACGATCTTCTCATGGTGTCCATCTTGACTTACTAGCGTCACTTCTTGAGTGGTATGCGTTACTGGTCCGGAGGCTATCTCCGTTCCATCCACCGTAGTAATGACGTCCTTTACAGCCTTGGGACAAAGAGTTAGATTCATCCTCAAAACCATTTCATGATCCACATAATTGCCGATGGCACCGCTGTCGACGTAAGCTTCAATTGCATGTAATCGATCCGGATTATCAGGGCTAATGAGGACCATAGGTATCACGAAATGCGAGGTCACGGAACTGGTTTTCACGCTCGGCAAGAGGACCTCTCTTCTTGTCGGGCGAGGTCGTTTCCCTGCTCAGAGTTTGTAACTTTGGTAACTGCAGCTCCTACTGCCTTCTTGGCAGGTTTCACCGGACAGTCTCGAAGAAAGTGCCCTGAGTTTCCGCAATAGAGGCATAATTGCAACTGTTTTCTCCTTTCCCGCTCCTTTTGTGTTAGAGGACCTTTCAGGCCCCCTATTTGCATGGGTTCCCCGGAGTCTACTCCATTGGAAGGAGTCGGCGGTTTGGAAAATACTCGAGCATCAAACTTGGAACGATCGGCCTTCCTGTTCTGCAGTCTATGATCTATTTGAACGACTAAGTCTATATAGTCCGAACAATCTTGTGGGGGATTCACTACTTGGGCTAACACATCTTTGAGCTCTCCACGTAGACCTCTATAAAACAGCGTAATCCTTTTGTCCTCAGGCCATTGAGTTTCCACTATCAGTCTGTTGAAAATTGTAATATAAGCCAAAAGGTCTTGATTACCTTGTCGCAACGAAAGAAGCTCATTGTCCAAGGCCTGCCCCTGTGAATGTCTTGCGAACAGTTTTTCCATACTGAGCTGAAAAGCTTGAAAATCATGGAGGACCGGATCATCCTGATTTACTAGAGGGATCGACCAGTCTGCCGCATTGCCACTAAGGTACGAAAGCACGAAAGCTACTTTAGCTTAATCAGTTGGAAAGGCTGCTGGCCGGCATAAGAAATGCAACCGGCACTGATTGATAAATACTGCAAACCTCTTTGGGTCACCAGAAAATCGTTCGGGCGGAGCCAGAGGTACATTCCCAGGTAGGGTGATCTGCACTGGATTCATAGAGGATGTAGAAGGAAGATTTCCCCCAGATGCAGGTAACGGGGTCTGTCCGGCTTGTGACTGTAGCAATTGTCTAGCGAGATCATCTGTTCGCTCCTTGGAAATAATCAGTTCCCTTCTTAGAGCGTTCGTTTCCTGACGGGCTGCATGCACTTCTGCCCTTAGTTCCCCAAGTAACTGGGCTAGCTGGTCGGTATCCGAGGTTTCCATAGCGCCTGGACGGGAGTTTTGCGGTAGGCTTTGCGTTCTGTAACGCTCACCTGATTCCCGTAGAGGCGCCGGTCTTGACTGGGCGGATACCGTATCTTCAAAGGTGATGTGTAACACACGGCTGGCTCTTTGGGCTGGACCTCTGTGCACTGTATGTCTGACTCGAAGGGTAAGATGTCTGCAGATAGAAAATATGGGATTAATGAACTGGGTTATTGAATGTCTCTCTCTTCTTCCCTTTCTCTTCTCCTGTAGAACCCCAAAGGTTAACGCTCTCACCTTAGGTAAGTGAACGCCGTGCTCTCCATCTGCCTCGGGGCAGGGTGCTGTAACCAGTTTCTTCACTGGATAAGGGGAGCAGGCCTCTTGACTTCAGAGGACTGCTGTCCGTCGTTTACTGCACGAACGGTAAGTTTCGAGTAATTCTAATGTCTTTAAAAGTCTTTAGTAATGATGTCTCTTGTTTTGCAGGGTTCCGGCGATGGCGGATGACGGGCTGAAGTGAGTTGAAGATGGAGCCCGTGTGATGAATAGAAGCGCCTGGAAGCACGTAAGTAAGCGCTTGTTGCCTGCTTCACGATGCGCTCTGACTGTCTTTTTATTTTGCAGGTACAAGTTCGGAGCGGCTGCAGGGTGCCGGAATACCCACTGGGTTAGATGTGGAAAGGAGTAATGGCACGTGAGTATTAAAGTTCCCCAATGTCTTTAAACGCACCTTGTTTTGTCTTTCAGATGCGGGATGCAGCACCGAAGGCCTCCGGAGCGTGCAAAGAGTTGGTAAGCTTTTGTCTTTCAGATGCCGGAATGCAGTGCGAAGACCTCCGGAGCGCACGAAGAGTAGGTAAGCCTTTGTCTTTCAGATGCCGGAATGCAGCGCGAGGCGTTGGTGACAGCCGATGGACCAGGTAAGTGAAGCGCTGTCACTGAAGACCGTAATGCTAACCTGTTCTTTCTTGTCTTTATAGGTGTTGCTGAAGACTGGATTCAGGATGGTAAGCCTTTTTCCTTAGGCCCAGGATCAGATGCAGAAGACACGATGAGCGTTCTGCTGCAGAGGATGCAGAATAACGCAAAGCAAGATTCATCCATCGGGTGTGGTTTAAATAGCCTCCTGTAGTGCTTAGGTGTCTCCTTCCACAGCCACGCCTAAGTAAGAAAAGAGTTCCTGCTTTCCAGAAGAGTTCCAGTGTTCTGAACCTAGGGAGTGGCTCCTGCCCCACCCAACAGGAAAAGTAGTTCCAAACAGAAGAGGATCAGAGGCTCAACTGGCAGGCAAGTAAGCAGCATGGTCTGCTGCAGGTAAGTCCACCCAAGCATTATGAGCCCGGCGCTTCCAGCGCTGGGACTGGGCATATTTATGAGCCTGGTGCCACTGGCGCCAGGACTGGGTCCAAAAGGTCCCAATTGGGACTGGTTGGCACTCGGAACCTGGGTTATGGATCTGCTTCCAAGGGAGTTGGGAAAACCCTGACCTTTTGGAAGCAGAGATCATGACACTGGGTTAGTTTTCAGGTCCAAATAACTGACTAGCTCCTCTCGATTGTCAGCATGTAATAAATTTGCTTTTCTGATAAAGTGCATTCATTTCTTTGTAGAAGCCGTTCTTTTGCATTGGAATCTTTGAGTCACTTCCTTACCTACCTGTCTAAAAGGCTTTAAAGTTTAAGGATCAGAGGATCTCTTCCATATACTGTACCTCCCCTTGTCGTAAACACATGTGCCATATGAGGGAGGTGCATCTATCAACATATTTTCCTTGCGTGCTCCTTGACCGCTTGGTCCTGGTGCTGCTGGGGCCAAAGGTAGAAGAGGTACACGATCCTGAGATAAAGCTTCCTCTTTCTATGGCTGCCATTGTTGCAGTGGTCTCTGCCCTGCCCTCACAGCTAGTCACATGCTAGTAAACTCAATAATATCTTCCACTGATTCACTGTCCTATTCTTCCCGTCCGTCTTCCCCTTTATTGTTCTCTTTTCCTTTTCTGACTCCTGCACTATCTGGGGTCTGACAAATCTAGGGTATTTGTTCCTTCTCCCCAGGGGGAGCCACCCACTTTGAGGCTAGGGAGGTGAGCCTGCTAAGCAAGACCCTCCTTTGGGTCTAGTGGGATCTCACTGATAGTGACTCCCCTCTTGGGGACAAGGACTCCAATCCGATAAGGTCCTGGACCGATAAGGAACTCCCGATGCATAGAACTTTATCTGCCTACATGGGATTGGAAAAACTGTTGTTACTTCTGTTTGAAAACTTCTGTTCTGAATCCACTAAGTAGAGACATTTGCTCGAAGCCTTTGGTTTCAGGTAATGCTGTATCTCGCCTGAACTCCATAGTCAAAGAGGAAATATGTATCCCTTTTGTTTCAGATGATGTACACAAACCCAGGAAAAACTTTGAATTGAAGAGAGAGAAACTTACGCAGGGGAGGGTGTCTGCCATAGGTACGTTCTTGGGAGTGGAGTATCACAGAACCAGAGGAGAACGCTGGAAGCCTTGTGTAGCAAGTAGGGAAAGAGTTTGGTGGCGTGACCACAAAGAAGCCATGGTGAGCCCAGGGCAAGCTAAACAACGCTGAGACCAGTCGGACCTGAAGGCATGAAACCTCACATCTGCCGACGTGTGCAGAGTCTACCGAAGCAAACAGATGTTGAGAGCGAGTCTGCGATAGACTCGAAGAAGCAGAGAATGAGAGATGGCGAATCCTGATGCAAGCCATGTGAACCGGCCCAACCCAAGAAAAGGTTCAGGAAAGGGGGTGGCAACTGGGACTGAATTAACTGTATGAAACCATTTATAATACAGATTATGGGAACTTGAGAAAACCAAAATATATGACTTGGGAGATGTTAAGATAGTTGTTGAAAATAACGGTTGACGAGCACTGGCAGTGCTCTATGAGAGACATTGAGAAACCAATTGAATTTGAAGCGGGCAATTGTTTTAGTTTTTTTCCCATTCTGATGCCTAACAGGAAGAGGGTGACTGATCAGGCCCACACGCCACCTGCACCTTAAAAACATTGCTCCAGCGAAGCGGGCAGCGAGGTGGGTTGTTCTTGCTGTTTTTGCTGATTGATTGTCCAGCCGCCTGAGATCACATGCGGGAGGCAAGGGCGCAGCCTGCAAAGTGTTCGGAGCCCTGCAGGTGCTGTGGGGGACAATGCCGTAAATAATGCCAAAGTTGTCGCAGACTCACGGCCCTTGGAGGTTAGACTTGGAAAGTCTCCTTCCTTTCCTTCGTGCTGGTGCACTTGGTCTTTGGCAGGGCTCAACAGTGGAAAAATTGCAGGAGAGATTGTGGAAGTGTCCCTATGCATGGTAAAGGGCTCTCTGTTCCTGTATATTGACATTGTGGCCGGGCTGTGAAGTTAAGGATCCACGGGCAAAGAGACCGGGGCAGCAGTGGCTGTACTCCAATATGAATACAACGAGTGAGCACCGTGTGCTGAATGCGACCCGAGTGAGTATCAAGGGAGTCTATTAAAGACCTTCTTTTTGACATTGATGCTACTCATGGCCCGAAAAAGCAGAGGAGTGGTATTTTGTGTAATTGCGTTGCAAGCGTGTCCGCTTTGGATGTTATAGAGTTGGACGTGGGTTGTGCTGATTGTAATACATACAAAATAAGCAATTCCATTACCAAATCCAGAACCACAGCCACATGTATCCTTGACTGCCTGGCTCAATATGAAGTGGGTAAGAGGGTGTAGCAAATAGAGGGGAAGAATTATGCCATCCCTGCAGGAGGATTGTGCATGTAATGAAATGCAAAAGATAGTTCAATTGTCCACAATCTAGTAATTCCAGCTCTGGGGCCTGTGTGTGACCCTATGACGCAGCGGGCTACTAACCCACTGGAAGAGAAGCAATTGGTGGGGATAATACCAGATCAGGCAGATAGGGTAAATGCAACAAATGACTCTATTGAGGTACATGGGATGAATGTGCCTGACACTGAACTCTTTAATAGATATGCACCCCTGTCTGTCATGAGGAAGTGAACCCAAGACTAACTACCAACATACCGCAGGGTCAGTCCTGTAATAGCAATTGCTCAAGTAGCCAGGTTTCTCACTGATCTTGGAAGAGCTGGAAAACTTGAATCTTAATGTCAAAACCCTGATGGCTAAGCTTGATGCCATTTCTTCAATTGCTCTGCAACCAACGCTTATTACACATAAATGAACTAATAGGGGTAGTGCAAATGACCTACCCCCCTCCCCCGTGCCAATGGTAACACTCAGGGTGGTGTTAATCCTGTTCCTGCATCCACCAGTAATCAGCCAAGATCAGTAACTAATGGATCAATTATAACTGGTGTGGTGAAATCATCTGTCAGATTAAATATGTGCCCTAGTCTTCCCGAGAGCCCAGCTCCAATGGCATGTCCAGTGAAAAATGATGCTGATGTTAGCCTAGCTATTGACTACTATGCCCGCGCCAATCCCACCAGGAGTGGCATGGCCAATACATTTGCAACTGGTAACTGCCTGGACCATGGGGCACGGGGTCAACGCAATGGGCCCTTTGTGACTGGGAGAAGGAGCCCAAGTACCCCTCGAAGAGGAAAGTGTCTATATGTGTGATGTTCCAAGACCTTTTCCAGGCCAGTTTGAAGTTGGGGATTCAGTTTGGAATTACGCCATTCATTGGATAAGACACATCAGGGTTGGTACCTCTATCATCAGAGAGGACATCATACACTGTACTAGGGTTCAGATGCCTATGTGAATGGGGATTTTATCCATTTGATTTTGCGAGATACATTCTTGGCTAATGGACTCCTCTCTACTGAATCTCACACATATCGTCCAAGAGGTTCCATGATAGGTTTAAGATCTCGTCCCCCAAGCAACGAACATTCCCTTCTGTTAATTTAAAATCTGTTTTGCTTTGCTCAAGCGTCAATATGTCCTTTCCCTGAAACATGTCTCCTAATTTTAAACACCCTGCCTTCCACCGTTGAAATGCTCCCGACTCCATTCCCGGGGAAAACTGCAAGTTCCAGAATAATGGGGTGCTTCATGCGACAGGAAGGAATCCCAAACATCAACCACTGATACGCATATTGGGAGGTCTATTTGCCCTGTTCAGCCATAGGGCACCCTGTAGCGGTGTAGCGGCCACTGCCCTATCCCTGTGCACCCTAATTTTGGACATGTGACCCGTGAGCCACTCCCTAATCACCCTTAATTGTGCTGCCTCATAATACTTCAAAACGTTAGGTATCCACATGGCTCCCCCGCTTCTCGCAGCCATCAGAATTCTTATCGCTACCATGGAGCGCTTGCTTCACCAGATGAAGACTGAGATGATCATGTTTAAAGACCAGAAAAAAGATTTGTGAAGGGGGATGTGAAGTGCCTTTAAGTAATATAGCACCCTAAGGAGCATTACCATTTGTCTCGAGGCTATTCAGCCTAGCCATGATATAGCAAGGGAGTTCCGTCGCAGTGCGTCTGCCTTTACTTTTGTAAGAGAGCTGGGAAGTTTGCCTCGTATAATTGATCCAGAGACTTTGTAACCATTACCCTAAAATACTTAATACCCCCTTGGGCCATTTAAACGGTAAGCGGCTTTGAATACTCTCCATCAGCTCCCATTCCAAAGATAAATGCAATATCTTGGATTTCTGCATCTTCACTTTCAGTCCCGTCACCTTGCCAAAGTAATCCAGCTCTTCGCCCACCACATCTAGCGATGTTTTCGGCACGGTTAGAGTCAACAGCATATCATCAGCATATGCCATCATTTTGTGCATGTCCCCTCCAAACGTAATTCCCTGCACTGCCCTGGAGGCTCGGATTCTCGATAGGAAGGGTTCTAGAAATAGAGCATAGAGTAGCAGAGAGCAGAGAGAGGGGACATCCCTGCTTCGTACCCTGGGTTAGGGCGATCTGCCTGGAGAGATGTCCGTTAATGGAAAGCCTTATTGAGGGAGAGCGATAGTTTTCTCTTATCAGTTTATTTAGGCTCGAACCCCATGCGAAGGAGGGACCAGAAAAGGAACATCGATTTGACGCGGTTGAATGCCTTTTCGGCAACTAATGCACCAAGAACACCAGTGTTTGTTTGATCTCTATCTTTTTTTAAAAATTATTTTTATTCAATTTACAACATATTGAACAAACCCCCCAACTCCCACCTCCTCCCCCCCTGAGAGGCGCTCTCGAGATTTCCTCTGTTCCACTTCCAAAGGCGCAATACAATGTGCTTCACTGCTAGTTTAAAGGTTTGAGGCGTTGGGGGAATCAGTTGAACCGAAAGTCTTCTTTGACAAAAGCTAGAGTTTCTCCCCAGTCTTTTGCGAAATTATGCACATTCCCATTCACAGCATATGTAGCCTATTCCAGAGCCACTATTTCCCATACTTTGCGCAGCCAGTCCTGAGTCATAGGTATATTCAGACTCTTCCATCTCTGTGCAATTATAGTAATTACTGCCAATGTCACTACCACTCTTGCTTTTTCACGATTTTTGGGTTCCCCCACAGCCTCCCCCTTCTTGAGGCCCAGCAGAATCAGTTCCAGTGGTCTACTTCCCCCCATTCCGTAGGCCTGGGCACCTCCACCAAATGTGTTCTTATGTGCCCTCCTTCCTGCACTCCCTCCAACAATCTCCAGATACCCCCAGGTACATATTGTGCAGGCGGGCTGGCGTATAATGCCATCCGTAGATTATTTTATACCAAGTTTCTTGCAGTTGGGAAGCTCTTGCCAGCCTGGGAATTTCCCCCATTCTCCCTTTTCTATTTCCCTCCCCAGTATCTGCCCACATCTCCTCATATAAGGCCAGTGCTGTCTAGGAGTGGCATCGTCCAGGATCCTATACAGATTGGAGATCAGCCTTCTAGCTCAGTCATTCGACAGTAAGAACTTTTCAAATGCCGTAACCTTTCAGGTGGCTGCCTCCCTTACTCCTGGGTTCACCAGTGTCGTAATTGGGCATACCTAAGCCTTTCCGCTTCTCCCACCGCGAATTCACTTTTGCACTCTATGAAGGAAAGGATCTCCTCCCCTGGCACATATCCTGTAGTTTCCTGCATCCTTCCTCCCGCCATTGCCAGAATTCCCTTGACTCTGTCCCAGGTGAGTACTCCCCATTATTGAAGATAGGTGTGAAGGGGGACGGGAAGGTTGTGATTCCCCGCTCTTTCACTAGTTTGCCTCAATTGTCCGCCACTAGCTTAGCGATGGCACTCTTGTACATGTGTTTTGTTTTATGCTGCTTCGGGAGCCACAGTACTTCCTTTAGGTCATGTTGTGTCACTGCTCGATCCATCTTGACCCACTGTTTCCCCTCACCCTCCCTAAGCCATTCCTAATCACCCTTAGCTGCGTGGCCTCGTAGTACTGCCGGAAATTGGGGAGAGTCAGTCCCCATTACCCCCTGGGGTCCCTGAAGAGATTTACCCTCCCAAATAAATCCACTGGTTAAAGTTTGCAGCTCCCTAAAGAAGCTCACTGGTAACACCTGTGGGATTGCATGGAATAGGTACAACAAATGTGGCAAGGTGACTATTTTCACTGCTGCGAGCCTCCCCATCCTTAGAGATCCAGAGAGTCCTCCATTTGTAGAATTCCTGCTTTATTCCCTTCCATAGGGGAGTGTAGTTGGCTGCGTACCACCCCGAAAGAGCTGGAGTGATATTCACTCCTAGGTACCTGATCCGCCTTGGGCTCCACATAAACGGTGTTGATGTTTTCAGCGTGTTACGTTCCTCCGCCCCCAGAGTAAGGCTTATCAGCTCGAACTTGCCCATGTTAATTTGCAGGCCCGATACCTCCCCAAATCTCTCTAATAGAACCTTGCCCGCACGAATAGATTCTAGTGGTCTGGCGAGTGTGAGCAGCATGTCATCGGCAAACGCTGCGACCTTATATTGCTGTCCCCCGAATGGAATACCCTGTATTTCTTCAGCTGCACGTATTGCCTGCAGGAGGGGTTCCAGGTAGATTGCGTAAAGCAACGGGGAAAGAGGGCACCCTTGTTTTGTTCCTTTGCTCAACCGTATTTTATTTATTTATTTATTTATATATTTGTATAGCGCTGCAGCCCGCAGGCATCAGAGCGCTTCACAAAAAGACAGACTAGAGTATAGAAACTAGAGTATAGGTCGTGACATGGCTCCATTTACCACCAGGTGCATCACCGAAGTATGATAATTCGTTGCACCATTTTGAGAAACTCCCCGCTCAGGCCCATTTTCTCCAAGACCCAGAACAGAAAGGGCCACTCCACGCGGTCAAATGCTTTTTTGGCGTTGAGTGATAAAAGTATCGCAGGAGTGCTCATTTTCTGTGCTTTCTACAGTAGGTGTGCCACCCTCCTAATATTATCCGCCGTCTGCTTACCCCTAACAAATCCCACCTGATCTGGGTGGATCAGATCCTGGAGGAGCCCGTCCAGTCTATTCGCTAAGATTTGAGTGTACATTTTGGCATCCACGTTGATGAGTGCTATGGGTCTATGGGATGTGCGTTCCAAGGGGTCGTTATTAGGTTTAAGAATTAAAGTTATTTTGGCCTCTTGCATGGATGGGGTTATGGTGCCCATAGTTTGAATGTGTTGAAAAAATGCGTCAGTTATGGTACTAGTATGGGTACAAAGGTTTTATAAAAAGCAGCTGTGTAGCCGTCTGGGCCCAGTGCTTTGTACGATGGTAAATTCCCAATGACTCTCCTCACCACCTCCTCTGTGATTTCCCATTCTAGAATGTCCTGGGTGTCCCTACCCATTTTATGCATCTTAACGCACTCAAAGAAATCCGCCTAATTCTGGGGGTGGGGATTTTGCGACGTGTAGAGTGCCTCATAGAAGCTTGCTAAGCATTCCTGAATGTCCTCGGTTCGTGTTATGCATTCCCCGTTTCTGTTTTCCATGCCATAATCGTGTTTTTGGCCCACACTCCCCTCAGGAGACGCGCCAGGGGGGCGTCCGCCTTATTTGCTTCAGTGTAATATTTTTGTCGGGCGAAGAGTAGCGCCCCTTCTGCTTTCTTTGTTCGAAGGATCCCTAGGTGACAGAATGCCCGTCTATACTCCCTCAGGGAGGCCCCAGTGGTGGTCTCCCCCGCCGCTTTCCTTGCCGCCTCTATCTCTGCCTCTCTCTGTGCTTCCAGCGCTCAGAGCTGCCTCTCTCTCTGTGCTTTTGGGGCTATTAACTCCCACCTCAGCGTAGCCTAAAACGCATCCCACCTGGTATCCTCTCTTGTGTCTGCCCTTTTGTTGGTATCAAATAATTATTTTATTTCCCCTTCCATTTCCTCCCTTATTACTGGATCCCCACACCCACCTCTTTTTACAGCCTAGCTCAATACTCATGGAGACAATTTTATGGTCTGCTATGCCAATGGGGCCCACTTTTACTTCCCTGATTCGTCGTTGAGACCCATATATAATCAATTCTCGAATGCATGCTGTGTATGCTCGAGAGGAATGCATATCCCTCCTCATCACCCTTCACTTCCTGTCACACACCCCTCAGACCTGTCAGTAGTTCCGCAGACACCACTACCCACCTCCTTTACCTCTCCCCCACCGACCTGTCTTGCTCCTTATCCAAGGCCATGTTGAGGTCTCCCATCACCAGGAATCGCCTCAGTAATGTTTCTTGGCCAGAGTTGGGAGTGTAAATGGCTGCTATTTCTTATGTTAAAATGCAAAGAATCTTGGAGCTGATGAATGTTGATGTTTCCTTATACAAGTTTTTTCATGATTTTTTGTAAAGGTTTGTTTAAACCATAAACAAACAAAAAAACAAAAAAAGTGACTGCTATAGTGTAGGGGAGATTTAGATGGGTCCCTCTGACTATAACGTATCTGCCCCCTTAATCCTTAACACCTTAAGTGCCAAGGGTGAGGTATCTCGTCCTTGGCATTCCCTCGCTGTTGCCAAGGACGAGATAGCTCGTCCTTTTAGGCACAAAACAGTAATCCAACCCCCGGGCTATGTGAGGAGGAGGTCCCTCCTCACGGCCCGGGGGTTGGATTACCTTCAGTTTCACGTCGGCGTGCGTAATGCTCGCCAACATGAAACTGAAAGTAAATTCAGTGCGGCAGCCATATTCGGCTGCCGCAGTGAAGAGGGAAGGAAAGTGCCCTTCTCACTCTCCCTCGATCTCTGGCTTTATTGAAAGCCAGAGATCGAGGGAGGTGTTGTTGGAAAGGGGACATTCTCCCCTTTCAAACAGCACCTTTTTTGAAAGTATTGCTGGACCCGGGGCAGAGCGCTCAATCCGCGGCGAGCAATGCCACTAGACCACCAGGATCTGTTTGTGATGTGGGGGGAGGGGGACTGCTTACTAGGTAAGCGGCCCCCTCCCCCCCGAACCCCCAAAGCATGGGGCCACACCTATGGAGAACCCTGGGGGCAGACGGGTGATCATCTGCCCCCAGGGAAGGGGATAAAAAAAAGAAAAAAATAATTAAAGGCGATGGAGATTCGGGTGGGGGTGGGGGGCCACTAGCCACCAGTTATTTTTTTTCCATGAAAGGTGGGTGGCCCTCTCCCGCCCCACCCTAGGTGGATGGAGGGACACCCCTTGCAGCCCTTCCATTTGGGGGGGAGAGGGCTGTTAGGCAAAATTATATTCAGTACCCTTTGGGAACACCACACACAATTAAGACTACAAGTGACAGTAAAAATGCACCTTTGGTACAAGCCTGTACTACACAGTAAAGTGGTAGCGATGGCTGAGCAGCCAGACCTATATCAAGAGTAAGTGAGCAGTATCAAATAGCTACACAAAGGACAGCAATTACTATGATTCAGGCAAACACTGACTCAAGCTTTTCAAGTAAAAGAATATACATTTATTTTACTCTTCAGTTGTATAACATTACACTATTATAAGCAGTTCAAAAATCACACTCTTAATACACCACACCACTTCCCTTAAATTCCAGACAAGTTAAGCTCACTAAATGAAGTGGGAGCAAAATGTCACTCCAGCAATTTAAAAAGGGAGAGAAAGACAAAGTTAAAAATAAATTAACTACACCAACTGGTAAGTACACAATAGAGCAAGAGGAACTACAGTGATAGAATCAGGTAGAAAAGGCTTAGAGCCAAAATCAATAGGACAAAAGTCTTTTGCTCAAGATGACACGGTTCAAGGTAGTTTGCGGTAAAGTTCGTGCCACGGATTCCGGACGAGGTTGATTGGTAGAAAAGTTAGTTCAAAGAGAAGAGAAGGACAAGCCCTCGGATCGGAGAAAGATTTCAAATACTTTCCCCGCGGCTGAACGAAACAAGCAACCGGGTTTGCACAGTACCTTAAAACGGAGAAGAAGCTGTAGCTGAGGCGGACGTTCCTGGTAGTTCCAGCAGGCTCACGGTATCCTGAAGCGACTGTCGGACTGACACGACGTAGTTAGACTGGAGGGTCCTGCACTACCCAGGGAAGAAACCAGCAGCAGAGCAAAGGAATGAATAAAAGGTGCGCTCCTTAAAACCCAAGCAGGGTCTGACCTTCCTGGCTATCCGGCCCACTGTAGCTCTGAACAGCGATTTCGACCAGAGGAGGGGTCCTGGCTTGCAGTTTGGGCGAACTGGTTGGTCCCACCAGCTCAAGGGAAGAAGATTCCTGGAGGATCTTCTCTGTCGTTGGAGTTCAAGGATTCGGACCTGCAGCAGGGCAACCATACCGGGCAGTTCTGTCGTGGTAGGGGTCCCTTTCTGTCAGCTCCTCATTGGTTCTTTTGTTCCAGTGTTGACTCTGCCTTTCCAGTCCCAGAGACCTGCTTTTTATGCAGTTTTCCCCCATTCACACAGCCTGGCTGTCAATCACACAGCAGGGTGGCTGTCCTGGCAAGGACAGTCACCCAGCCAATCAAACAGGAGTGCGACTTGGGTTACCAAGGGAACCCATGGCAGGGGTCCTAAGACCCCTCACTCACACCCTGCCTACCCAGGCTTTCAGGCGCCTTAAGGAGGGCTTCTGTGCAGAAGCCTGCGAAAAGACAGCGAACAAAGGGACCAAATCTGGTTTGGCGCGCAGAGTAAAACACGAGAAAGACTTTAACAAAAAGAAATGGCGAATAAACCCAGCTGGAGACAAAATAAAATGTATTTGGTCAAGCGGGTTTATGCTCGAGGCTAATATAATAGCCTAAAACAGTACCATGGTTATATAAGATAAGAAAAATTAGGGTAGTTACCACTGCCACCAGCTAAATCTTGATGTAAAGGGAGTGAAACAGTGCTCCAAGAGGAACAGAGAAAAAGTGATAGGAATGAACCCTTTCCAAGTAAGATAGGGTGTACTGGGTCTGTAATTTAAAGAGACTACATAAAGTTAATGGCAACTTTACATGTTTCTGGGAGACAGTAGTCAGTCCCAGAAAAATTGAGTCAGTGGGAAGTCTAAAAGACAACCCTGTGTTACTGCACTGAAGGTGCTGTGTAACACACACGCAAATGATGCTCATGGAGTAGGTGAGGCTCCAGAGCCCAGGATCACACAAATGGTAAAAACACACACAGCAAAACACATGTAAGAGTGGGAAAAAGGCTCACACTCTTACCAGGAGAAAAAAATAAATCCTATAAATCCAGCAAAGCTGCTGAGGGACTCATTAGGAAAGGGAAATTTGCCATTTATGTGAATTCTCCCTAACAAGGGCCACCAGGAAAGTGTGGGCAAGCCCCCCAAAGGATGGGGCCTGCAGCTTAGGGCCCCTGGGGCAGATGGGTGCCCCTAGGCCCAAATCTGTAGGTTGTCTCCCCAAACCCATTGGGGTCACCAGTGGTTTAGCCTTTTCCCTTTGCACCCAGGTAGGTGTACCCACACATGTGAGGTACTGTTTTCGTCGGGACACCTGTGAGAACGCCGGATGGTAGGACATGCGTTGTAGGACCCACACAAACACGTCGCCAACAACAGATGTTCTACCTTCCTACGTTGCCACAGGTGTCCTGACAAAAACGGTACCTCACATGTGTGGGTGCACCTACCTGGGCGCAAAGGGAAAAGGCTAACCCACTGGTAACCCCAAGCCTATCGGCAGAGCTGATTTCGTTCACGTGGGCAAACTACAGATTTGGGCCTAGGGTGTCGAAGCCACCAAGGAAAACAGGGAACCCTATGCATTTCCGAAAAGAAGACACCCGTGGCAATCGACAGAGGTCTGACATGCACGAATCGCCCCAGAATTTATTACCCGCAATCCCCGGCAGAATTCCGAAATGTGGCGAAAAAAACACAATTTGCGCACATTTCACTCTGCTCACCCACCGAACCACGCCGCCAACACCACATGGCCTACCTTCCCGTGTTCCCACAGGTGTCCCAATGAAAACGGTACCTCACATGTGTGGTTGCACCTACCTGGGCGCAAAGGGAAAAGGCTAAAACACGGGTAACCCCAAGTCTTTCGGCACAGCAGATTTGCAGGAATTTTGCTCATGTGGACAACCTACAGATTTGAGCCTAGGGTGTCAAAGCCACCAAGGAAAACAGGGAACCACATGCATTTCTGAAAAGAAGATAACCGTAGGAATCCACAAAGGTCTGACTTGCGCGAATCGCCCCAGAATTTATTACCCACAATCCCCGACAAAGTTTGATATTTGGTGGGAAAAAACACTATTTGCGCCCATTTGACTCTGCTCACCCACCGAATCATGTCGCCAACACCACATGGCCTACCTTCCCGCGTTCCCACAGGTGTCCTGACGAAAACGGTATCTTACATGTGTGGGTGCACCTACCTGGGCACAAAGGGAAAAGGCTAAAACACGGGTAACCCCAAGTCTTTTGGCACAGCAGATTTTTTTGTATTTATTTTTTTTATTGTAAGAGAAAACTACAGTTCAATAAATCAATATCAAACTTTTGTTACAATTAAACCTCTTCCACTTCACGTCGATCCCCCCAAGTCTTTGATCACAGTCTATTCTTTATGGTGGTGATACGTTTAGGTCACTATTGGTTAGACTTTTGATTTTTCCTATCACAAGTTGTATCGCAGAGAATCATGGCTAGGTTGTCAATTAGCCTGCATGATAGTTTGATGTTATGGCTGGCACTTACATATGACCACCAATAATTCATGTCATGGTTCCGAGGTTTGAAGCTATTCAAATGCAAGGTTCCGCTGGGTAATTGTGCCTATGCATTCAAGTACCAAATGCTTAAGGGACTCTATTTCACCCAATTCACAGAATCGACATTTATTGTCTGCGGTATCTTTGTTTTTTCTTATCCAGAGCATTTCTCGATTGTTAAGGGCATTTAGCCTGAATTTTAGAAACATGTTCCTGTGATATCTTGAAGGACAGTCTAGTAGGTATTTCGGTGGCTTGTGTAATTTGATTTCGCCTAGTCCTAATGGAAGGCCTGTTTTTAGTTTCATGCGTTTTTTAATGTTTTGCATCCAGTCCCATTCTTCTAGTTTTTTTTTCGCGTGTTGCGGTCGATTGATTAGCTCGAGTCGGCTTATATTTGCGGCGTCCATGATGGCTTCAAGTTTTGGTTTCCAAATTTGGATTAATATGGATTGTGTGTCGTCGTTTCTGATCTTGGAAGATTTCATATGCTGGTATTTTTTTGCTACAATACATTTTCCTAATGGTGGAGAGGGATTTCCAAATTACTGTCATGTACAGCGAGTTGAGTGCAAGTTCGTATCTCAATGCCAATATCGAGATATAGTGGGGAAGCCTCAAGGTACGTTTCTAGAAGGTACCTTCTAGTCTTTGCCATAAGCGAAAGTCCAAGTTCCAACCGGCTTCCGCACCAAATACAATGGTCGTAATGACCTTCTGTAGATAGAAAGTCAATATTGGTGCAATAGTGAATTTCCCGTAGTCATGGTTGATTTTTGCTCCTTGTAGGCCGAGTTTGAGAGTTCGACTGGTCAGGTCATTGACCCATGCTGTTTCGCAGATGGAATTGTTGAACATCACACCCAAATATCTTATGGATGTTACAATATTGAGTTTATCACTGGCGATTCGCCATATGAATTTTTTTCCTGCCTTCTTGTGAGTGTGACTGATACTCATGATTTTTGTTTTGTCTGTATTTATCAGTAGCTCATTTGATTTCATGTACTCGTTCAGTCGTGTCAGAAGGCGCTGTAGGCCGATCTGTGAATAATCAGATAGTACTATATCGTCTGCATAGATGATGTATTTGATTTGGGTGTCCTTGATCCTAGGCGAAAAACATGATACTGAGTTTAACCGTGCCGGTAGGTCAGCTATGAAGATCTTGAATAGTTCAGCTGCCAACGGGCAACCTTGCTTGACACCTTTATGAGTTATTACCGGTTGGCTCAACTCACCCTGTTGGTTTAACCTGATCTGTATCGAGGTGTTGGAATGGAGAGCTTTCAGTGGTTCCAGGATTGTTGATGGACATCCCTACTTTTTTAGCTTAGACCAAAGTTTCTCAAGGTTTATCGTATCGAAAGCTTGCCTTAGGTCTATAAATGCAAAGAAGATTTTTCTCTTTGAGCGCAGAGCCTCAAGTTTTAAGATGTGCAACAAGAGTAGGTTTACGTCAACTCCGGCCCCCTCGGTGAAACCTGTTTGTCGAACATCGTGTATTCCTGTCTTGAGGGCCCATAAAGTAAATTTCTTTCGAAGGAAGGAGCCATAGACTTTCCCGATTGTGTCAAGAAGGGCGATTGGACGATAGTTCATCGGATCGTTCCTATCGCCCTTCTTATAGATTGGTACCACAATCGCCTTTGACCATGACTCAGGAATTTTCTTGTTTTCCGACACTATTCTGAACAGAGATTCCATGAACTTGGCCCAATGTACTTTGTTTTTCTTCAACGTGATATTTGAAATTTGATCAGGGCCCGCTGCTCTTGAGTTTTTTAACTTCTGTATTGTTATTTCTATTTCGTCGCTTTGAGGAGTTATATCCCACGGTAGTACTGAGACACTTTCTTGAACTTGTATGCCTTCATTCGGGTGTTTATATATTTTCTCAAAGTGCTCAACCCATTTATTGCCATCAATCGGGTTTGAGATTGTCGGTGTTGCTTTTGTGTTTCCTTTGTTTAGGATGGCCCAAATATCACACGTGTTTTTTGTGATCAGCAATTGAAGCATCAGCTCAGCACGGTTTTGTTCTATCATTACTGAATGCGCTTTTAGCCAGTGTCGGTATTCTTGACGTCTTGTTTTTACTTTAATTGCAATTTTGTCTGGTGGTAACTTCAATTTCTTAATCCGCCGCAAGTCTTTCCCCAAAATCCTTTTTCCTTTTGCGATGACATCGCTGTACAGATGTTTTTTTGAGTACCCAATTACTCTAGAGTTTACGACTTCCGGCCGACAATGTGTCAACAAGGGAACATAATTCACATCCACAGTGTTCTCTTTGGTTATGTCGGTTGTGAGTTTCCCAATTTGCGACCGGTTGATCGCAAGGCGATTTCCCGCTGCATTCGATGTGACTTGTAAGTCATATTTTTCAGAAATGTCTCCCCAGTCCGTCTCCAGAACTAGGCGGAGTAGATCATGGTCGCTTTGAGGCATTGGTATGACGTTTAGGGAATTCACTTGGTCAAAAAGATGTCTAGAAACCCAAATATAGTCCAGTGTGTTTTGGCTATATGGGCCGTGCCATGTTGGGTTACAGGGTTGGTCTCCTTTGGTTTTCCCATTGACCATGTTACAGTTTCTTATTGCTAGAGCATCAAACCAAAGCTTTCCTCTCTGTTCGACCTCATCGGGTTTCTTCAGCGTGTTTGTATTTGTAGTTTTATCGAATTTGTACCAACTACAATTTAGATCACCACATACCATGATGGTTAAGTTGTTGTATTTCAGTGATGCCTCGTCAATTAAGGTTGTCACTGTTCCGATGAAACTATTTGATGAGATCTTGGCGGGATTCCAATATCCATTTATTAGGCGAAGGTATTGTTTCGCCTGCGTTGTTGTAGCAGTTACTTGTACCAAAGTGCCTTGAACAAAAGGATTCGGGTTTCGGGATTCGAGCGGCGTCAGCCAGTTTTGGATCCTCAATAAAGTGACTAGCCCAGAAAACGGACGACCAGTTGTGCTTTTCCCAGCAGGATTTAGGAATGTAATAAAGCCGTCTCGATTTGGTAACTCGCGTAGCCAAGTTTCCTGTAGACATACAGCGAGGATGTTATCCATAGGCATCTCGAAGTTGTTAAATAGGTGGATGAATCCTCGAGTGTTCCAGGATAGCACAATTTGGTCCGCGTTGTTCTTCTTCAATCATTGTTAATGATGATTACCTTTTTGGAATTGGTTTCCGGGCCTAATTCGACCGGGAGAACCACGTGTCTTGTTTCCATTGTGTTTTGCGGCAGGATAAGCTAAAGATTTCCGCAGATTAGCACGTTGAATGTCTAATCCTACCGTTTTTTCAGGAGCATTGTTCTCCAAGGTATCTTGTTGCAATTCGTGTTCGGGTTCCAGCGTTAGATCGAAACCAAAAATGAGCAGGTCTTCTGTAGCTCGTAATAGCATGTTTTTCACTGCTGAAGAGCCAATGTGTAGTAGTACTTGGACCGAAGTTAACTCAGTTGGGTATTCAATGATTTTTATGTCGTTTTACGATATTGTCCGTAGCACTGGAATGCATGCAAACAATTTCATGACATTTGCTCTATTTAAGTTGACCTCGTTGTCGTCAGATTGGAAGTTTTGAAGTCGCAGTTTCCAAAATCGGTTGTCAGAGGTTTGATTTTTGCCTAAATGCACTCTGGATGTATAACGGGTTTTGGAGTTTCTTTGATTAGACGTTAATTTGGGATTTAGCTTGTATGCGTGTGGTGACATTGGTCTCTCGGTCGATCTAGCCACTTCTTTTTGTGGGCCAGACCTGCTTGGTTTTTTCCCAGCCAATGTTTTATTTTGTTTCCACGTGCGAGATCTCAAACTTTCTTTGGGATGGGATATATTTATTGGCTCATCTTGGTCGTCACCTTCTGCTGAGTATGTGGAAAGATCACATAGATCAATTGTCGAGGCATTCACAGAACTGTCTCTACTCAGCTCTTCGGAGTCGAGACGCCGACGTTTTGTGGATTGTTTGTTAGGCACATAGTCCTGTCCTTTATCTAGATCTTGGTCAGGCACGTCATTTGACGTCTACTTGGATGTTCCCGTTGTGCGGTCAAACAATCGTGGTTTTGTTGGCGTTGTGAGATTCCTTATACATTTTTTCACATTGGGATGTTTTGGCTTTGTTTGTCTTTTTTTATTTTCTTGAAATAGTGGATTGTTTCCTTGCCCTGCCATTCTGACAGATTTTTCTGTCGTGGAAATGGTTTTAGATGACCCAGTAAATATGTTGAATGAGCTCTTTATGATATTGGAAGGCATTGTAGATGACGTGTTCTCGCAATTAGTTGTTGAGGCCGGTAGCATGTGTGCCTCTGCTGTCGGTGAAGACTTATCAGCATCAATTTGCAAGAGAGTATTTTCATTTGTAGTGTCTTCAATGGTTTGATGATCGTTTGTTTCTGGTATCTTGACATCAGTTTTATCAGCACAGTGAAGATGCGACCTTGCTTGAGACTCAGGTTTTTTGATAGGCGCTGGCAGCGATTGATTGTCATGGGGGGGCATCGCCAGTGGCCGTGAGCTTTCAGCTATTGGGGACGTGGTTGCCAAACTAGGACTCTGAGCCTTTAGGATCTTGTTTCCGCTTTGTGAAAGGGTCATTTTTACGCGAGCTGCGCGGCGCTCCAGAACGCCTGAGCAAATGCACCCCATACGCACATACGGAATGGCAGGGGACCGTTGAGATCACCCCAACGAGGAAAACACTAGGAGCTGAAGAGTAGGAGGGGCGGACCACTGCAGAACGTAATCCGACATAATTAAGTTAAAAGGGCACATTAACGATCCGAAAGCAAATCCTGCTGCACCGAGTGACACTATGCACAAATTCAGACACGGCGTTGCACTCTGAAAATGAGAAACACGGTGCAAACATCCTCGGCTCGACACGTAACAACCCAGGACTATGATGCAAACCCTCTGCACGGATACAATCCACACACAGTAGCTCTGCCCGAAACGAAACCGAGCCCCCAGTTCTGTGTCAACATCGTGCCAGGTCTGGAGCAGCGGATGTAATACCGGCCCAAAGCTGCTATATTTGAGTGCCCAGGATACTGTAACAGGAGCGGAATGTCAAGAGCCAAACTAAAGTACATTTAGAGACGTTGGCGAAGCACAGACGCAAGCAGCTGGGAAAGATGCTGTGCAAGGAGAGGCTCTTCTGAAAGCAGGACAACAGGGGAACACAATATTTTGCCATGAAATGACCCTGCACGCTGCAAAAGGTCTCTGCCTATTTAATTCATGCTCCATTTCGGAGCGCAGTGAAAGCAGACACTAACATAGAGCCCAAGAAATCATAAAACGGTGCAGTAAAATGGTGCTCCATTAAGAGCAACAGCAAAATACACATTAAGACAATAAGCACTGTAACCCCGGAGCGAAAAGCCACCTACCGCTGTGAGCAAGCCTAAAGAGCCCCAACAACATGAAGAAGCTCACGTGAGGCAGAATAGCCTCCCACCTGCAAATATAATATGAGAATAAAACCCTCAATCAATACAGTAGATACTGTTACAGGCTTGCCCCAGACATGCAACAGAGATGCTGAGGTACCCAGCGGATGGGACGCAACATGGAGCTGAAGCAGCACAATACCCGGAGAATCCCAAGACAGGCTAGTAAGGCACAGGCTCAAGCCTGTGGAAGAAAGTGAGCGGCGAATAGTAGTACAGACATATAAAGCGCACAAAGAGAAACCTCGACATGCAGCGCAGGGGCTGCATTTGAAAAGGAGGGCATACACCACAGGGGAGACAGAATACAAACCCGAAGAGAGGGGAGGAAGAAACAGCCAGAATATGAGGGGATCACTCAAGGGCCCCACAAGACAGTGCAAGCGGAAACCAAGGGTGGATACTAGCAGGCAGCCAGTGCAGGAAACAAATATGGCGTCCAAAATGCCCAAAGGCAAGGGCAAACAATCTACTATCGAAGAGTACGCCAAAACATCACAAGCCACCGAAGGCACCAATGGAAAGGAACAAAGCACCAGAGAACAAGACAAGATGGCACCCAACAGCCAGCAAATACTGGACGGTATTGCGGAATTGAAAATATCAATGGGAAGCAGAATGGACATAGCAATCTCAGACCTAAGGACCGCTCTAGAAACCAAGATTGACACTGTGAGCATAGATGTGAATTTAATGCGGCAAGACGTACGTGCACTGGCCGAACGCACAGGGATCCTGGAAAAGGAAGTGAAAGATAACACAAGCTCATGTAAGACCAACACAACGGATATACATGTGCTGCAGCAACAAGTGCGGAACCTTGAAAATAGGGCTGAAGAAGCGGAAGGGCAGGCCCGCAGGAATAATGTGCGTATCGTGGGACTACCGGAAGGAGAAGAAGGACCCCACAAACTACATTGAAAGCATGTTGCTGCAGGAAATAACAGGCGGAGTGCTAAGTCAAGGGTTTGTAATAGAAAGGAAAGTGCTCCTGAAAAACAAAGCCTTATTCTTTGATACACCAGAAGAGGTGATGACATGGCTGGACTCGAGGAATTGCCCGATGGGGACGGCAGACCAGAAAAGAAACGCGACAAGGACACAAGGACACAATCGGAACCTTGAAGACATTGTATGGGGATACTTGGTGGCTGCATGAAACATTTGCGCCAAAGATGTAGACATTTGGACTAGATTATAGTCGATTGTACCAGGGCTCACCAGTTCAGAACACGAAGCATATACCACAATATGCTGTCAGCGCAAAAGCAGGAGGTGACACCAGAGGACACACCATCAACCCCCCCTAGAGGTAATATAGCTGGGATACCTTTAGAAAGGTATCCCCCTGCAGAGTACCAAGAATCGGTAATACCGAGAGGAGGGCTAGATGTGGGATAGCCTGAGATCCAGGGATGGAGCTGGGCAACAGTTTGGGGAAGTTAGAGGGGGGGAGGGAGGGCAGCAGTTGGGGACCGAAGGGAGGGGGTGGAGAAGGATGTTGGGGGAGCTGGAGGAGGGTGGGAGGGAAGTTGGGGAAGTTGAGTTGGGGAAATGGGAGAGGGGGAACGGGCTTATATTGACACGCAGTAACAAGAGGGCGGAAGGGCACAGCTGGTCAGAAACGAGACAAGATATAGACAAACGATGGGGGACCTTAAGTATCCTAGAATGTTAGGGGACTCAATAGTTATCTGAAAAGGAACAAAGGGCATGATGTATCTGAGGAGACAAAAAATAGAGATGGCCTTGATGTAGGAAACCCACCTTACAAAAGAAAAACAGGAATTGATAAGGAGAAAATGGAAAGGGACCTTAATCGGGGCAACATACTCGGCATATGCTAGAGGAGTAATCACCTGGATAGCGCCACATGTACCCTTTCAATTATTGCAACAAACAGTAGAAGCGGGCGGGAGAATGGTGGGGATACGAGGGATGGTGGAAAACAGAGAGTTGTGCATTGTAAACACGTATGCCCCGAACAAGACACAGTGGCCTATTTTAAGCCCCTATATGGAAAAATTAGCCCGTATCTGGGAGGTGTGGTGGTTTGGGGAGGAGACTTCAACTGCACGCTGGACCCCAAGATGGATAGGTCAGACAATAAACAGGACAGGCCCACCCCAGCAGCCAAAACATTGTGAACCATGCTATGCAACCTAAAGCTAGAAGACGTGTGGAGAGAGCACCACCCACATGATAGGCATTATTCGCACTACTCTGCCCCGCAAAACCTGTACACCAGATTAGATTATATGTTTGTCCATTCTGAACATATCGGGGCGATAGCGAGCTCAGAGTATAAAGGAAGGGTCTTATCAGACCACTCACCTCTGCCCTGAAGTGGCAATACCAGCACCCCCAGACCTAAGATTCCAACGTGGCGGCTGAGAGTCGAAGCACTAAAAGATACAGAGCTCAGAGAGGATCTGAGGGAGGAGATAATAGAATATTTCGAGAAAAACACTGGAAGCGTAGACTCGAAAAGCACCTTATGCGAGGCATTCAAGGTAGTGATAAGAGGGGCAGTGATATCAAAATACAAAGGGCTCCAAGAGGACATAATAAAAGAGTTGCAAAATACGGAAAGGAAACTAGAAGCAATGATGAACAAAGAGGATGTCACTGGAGCAGACACCAAGTCCATAAACAAATTACAACAAGAGTGTAGAGGACACTGGGAGAGGCTATGCAACCTAAACTACAAAAAGTACATAGAGAGGCAACATGCCGAGGGAGATAAGCCAGGAAGACTGTTGGCATGGCTATACACGCAAGAGAGGCCCAGACCTACAATAAGAGAGATAAAGGCAGCGAATGGTCAAATATTAGATATCCAAGAGTGCATAAATAAGGGATTCCAGAAATTCTACCAACAATTATACGCAGATACAGGTGGAGGAGATGAGAAAGAGATGAGAGATATTAGAAGGCATTGGGTTAACGAAAATGAGTGCAGAGGAGAAAGAGATGCTGGAAGCCCCTATCACAGTTAGAATTAGTGATCAGACAGTTGCCCACCGGCAAAGCCCCTGGGACAGATGGGCTCCCTAGCGAGTTTTTCAAAACATATAAGTCTGAGGTGCTCCCCCCGTTACTGGCAATGCTAAATGGAGCGTTCGAAGTTTGGAGATTACCAGAATCACTGAGGGAAGCAACTATTATCCCGTTTCTCAAGCCAAACAAACCTAGCACGGATTGCGGTCTTACAGACCGCTATCCATGCTGAACCAAGATAGCAAAATACTCACGGCAGTGCTAGCAAATAGGCTTGGACAGGTTATAAACAAATTGATACATTATGATCAGACAGGCTATGTCCCATGTAGAAATACAGACGGCTTCACCGCGTCATTGAGCAGACAGAAGGAGATGCAAAAGAAGTGGCAATAGTCTCGCTTGACGCGGTGAAGGCCTTCGACTCAGTGAGATGGCCTTGGCTGATGGCAGCCTTGAAGGAATATGGAATGGGGCCCGGGTATTTGAGATGGGTGATGCTATTGTATAGCTCACCGATGGCTAGCGTTAAAACGGGAGCGATCCTCTCGGATAAATGGCAACTAGGCAGGGGCACCAGACAAGGCTGCCCATGGTCCACGATGCTATATATTCTCGCATTAGAGCCCCTAGCGATATACTTTAGGCAACAATATGAAGAAAGAGGGGTCCGCACTAGAGAGGGGCCACACCTCATATCACTATACGCAGACAACATGCTGCTATACCTGAAGTACCCAGAAGAAAATCTGCAATATATCCTCTAAGTGATGGAACGATTTGCAATATTCATTGCGGTTAACCCCGGGAAGTCGAGTATGTTCCCATTAGATACAAGGGTAGTGCGAGAGGCAAACTGCCGATATTACAAATACCTTGGAAGGTCAGCACATTCCGATACCTGGGGATAGATATTTATCATGAGGTCGAAAAAGAACATACATATAATACAGTGACAGCAGTGGCAAATATCGAAAACAGCATGAAGTTCTGGGCTAGACTCCCGTTAGCTATGGTAGGAAGGGTGGCACTGCTGAAAATAGTTGTCCTGCCCAGACTATTGCACTTCTATGTGAATATCCCATACTTGCCACCTAAACGCTTTTTTGGTAAATTGCACAGCATATGTAGAGGTTTTTTATTTGGCATAATACCAGAAACAGAGTTGCGTTATGGAAACTACAAAATGCGTACGAGAGAGGGGGAATAAAACTGCCCAATTTTGAGATGTATCATTTGGCGGGGCAGCTACACTATGTGGCTAAGTGGCTAACTGAAGAGACAACGGCAGAGTCCAGACTGCTGAGGGCTGAATGTGCAACCTTTTTTCCTGAAGGAAATAATATGGCTGCCAAAATCAGAGCTAAAAGGGCGTCCGAAACTGTGAGAACTGGGATGGAAAATATGGCATAAGGCGTGCCAGGTCATAGAGAGCCCCACACTGTGTTCCCCCCCAAACGCCGCTGGTAGCACTGAAGGGAGTGGACGAACAACTACGGAAAACAATACATAAGCACTGGGAACCGGTGGGCATAGCAACACTTGGAGATATGTGGTGGGAAGGGAGGGCACTGGAATTCACAACATTAATGGAGGAAACCGGAGTGCACCCGGGGCAATATATCACCCACACTAGACTTGTAAAGCAGATAAAAGCCTCATGATCTGAAATAGCATTAGAAGACCAACCAGTTCCGGTCATAGAGACAATGTATGACATCTCGGAGGGGGGGCACGAGGTCTCTCGGATATATGAACTATTAATGTCCAGGGTGAGGAAAGAGGTTACTCAGTTGAGACAAGAGTGGGAGGAAGATGCAGGAGAACCCATGCTAGACGGGCAATGGGAAAGAGCACAGGGATACCATAAGAAAGTGTCTAGGAACGCTAGATTACAACAGATTCAGCTAAACGTAACCCACAGAGCATATATGACCCCTCAAAGGGTAGCACAATTTCAAAATACAGGTACACAAATGTGCCCCAAATGTGGAGAACAGAATGCGGGGATGACGCATATGTTTTGGGCATGCCCAGAGATTAGGACATTCTGGGGAGAGGTTACCCATTGCCTCACTGAGAAAGGCATCAAACTAGACGTAGAATTGGTGTGGGCATGCATGGTGGGAGGATTCACTAGACCACGTAATATGAAGCATATATGCAAACTCAAGGACTTGGCTTACATCTTAGCCAAACGCAGAATAGCTATGGGGTGGAAGGCAGGTCGAGACCCCGGATAGAGGGGTGGTGGCATGATCTACTAAAATGGGCATTAGCGGAAACAGCAGCATGGTATGAAGCGGTCCACAAAGGGGAAGACGAAGAAGTGGGAGCGCTGATGGCCTGGAGACAGCTAATAGCTACACTAACTAAGCCCACGCGTGCCAGTTTAAGCGAACATGACACTTCTAGTAGCACTGATGAAGAGATGCCCCAGTAAAAGAAAGTTACAAGTGCAATAAAGTAAGCCAGAGTTAAAGGAGGGAGGGAAGGGAAGACAGCAACAAACATAAGCTAATGTATATGATGTTTGAATAAGTAATAATATCGCTGCCGGGAGTGTTGTGATGTTGTGGTTATTATGAAAAATAATAATACAAATTGTTTTTAAAAAAATATATACATGAGAGAGTGGAAAAAAGGGTCTCACTCTCTCCAGGTAAAAAAATCAAGTCCTCAAAATCCAGCAAAGTTGCTGCGGGTCTCTAAGGTAGAGTGGAATTAGCACATTTCTGAAAATTCTCCCTAACAGTGGGCCAGCTCCTCCTATTCCTTGTTAGTGCTGCTGTTTCGTCGATTTCTCTCCTGTGTACCCCACAGGGTCTTCTATTGCCCTGTCAGCAGGCATCCTCTGTATGCGCCATCAGCTCTGCCACTGTGCATGGGTCCGATCAAGGTTCTGCAAAGTCCCGGGGTCGGGCTGCCGCAGAGGGTCTTCTCAGGCCTCCGCTCCTCCGGCTACCCACGTCTTCCTCACGGCTTCATCAGCGCCTAAGTGTCACAGGGAGAAGGGTCTGGCCTCTGTGCCAACCGCTGCTGTGTGCAGGGAAAAAGCTCTTCCCTCGCCCTGCGTCTTCCGAGCTCCGCTGGAACACCCCAGCAGGTCTCCACAAGCGGTCTGGGGTGATTTGTGGCCTGGCAGGTGGATAAGCTCCCTGCTTATTTAAAGGCCCGGAGGTGCGCACTGGAATTACGTCTGTTCTTGTGCTGCCACCATCTTGGAACACAGTTGTTTTTATTTTAATATCTATTTATCTGGTGCTTATTTGTCATAATTCTGTAATGTTGTTTTTACATGAACGATGCGTGCTTTAATGGTACAAATACTGAATAAACTGGTATGAAGATCAGCACCAAAAGGGGTGTAAGAATGATACAGGAAGGGTCCATAACCTCTCAGAGAACACATCTGTAAACCTATATAAAGAGCCACAGTGTCTCATAAGAGGTAATCAAGGAAATTAGAGAAACCTCCTTTACTGACTTTTAACTACTTTTCGCAACACTAACAACTTTTTTTCCCCCATGTAATAATACTGAGAAAAAGCCCAGAAAGTCTGTCTAAAGGGAAGGTATGAGAAGCTGAACATTCTGGGGTTATTTAGTTATTATGTCTAGTGGTAGGGAAAGTTAGAAGTAGGTTTTGGACAGAGGACATTTTCTTTGAACTTTATTGATGGACGAGCACCCTTAGTCTAGTTGTGGTAGATAGGCAAAATCCCTGCAGCGATAAATATAAATTCAGTTGTCATAAATGGCAGCAACACTCCCCATTTCGAATTATAGTCTTCGCGCTCATCCCTTGGATCTGTGGAGATTGAAGGCGCCTGGTCCCAACACGATACCCAAAGAGCCAAATAAAAGGACGCACCCCGCTAGGGAATGAGACCAGGAGATGGATTCCAAGTTGAACAAAGTTTTATGTAAGTAAGAATGCGCATGCAGAAAACTCTGCTGCCTTGAGAACGCTCTGCCAGACAAAACACGAACAGTACATTATGAACTAAAAACACGTCATTACATACAGTACAAAATAAAAACGCTCATTGGTTGGCCCCTATGGCCCAGTATATAACAATAAGTGCTGCCAGATTCCAATTGGTTGCTGTGGCGGTCTGTTGGCACGTGGGTCAGCTGGGCTCATCTTCGCAGGGTGAAGGTCAGTCTAGATCCACAAAATGTTACAGCTCTAGCTAATCTAAACTACACAATAATTATTGACATGCGACGAGTAATGCTAAGCATAAAACTTAAACCAGAATGAGGGGTTGCCTATAAATCGTGAACAAATATATACAAATTCTAACCCATGCCTTTATGGCGGTAGGGGTGCAGTGGCCCTTCTCCCAGGTGCCTTATCTGGGGTGTTTAATCTGTGATTCATTCTCCCTGGTGCCTCATGGTTCAAATGAATGGATAGATAGGTGTTGATCTAAAGGATAATATATGATCACACAGGATTAGGTATATCATGGCAATTTACGGTGGTCCGGGGGAAGGGTCTTTCAGTTACATCAAAGGAGAGTAGAGGGGCAAAAGGCTGTGCAAGCTGTAATTTCTAAAGGTGGGGGTCGAGGGAGCAGGAGCAGGTTTGTGGAGATGGATGGGCCAGCAGGCCAGAGTTTGCTCCGGTTACACACAGGGCAGTGAGCTCAGAGGAAAAGAGAAGGATACAGAATACTTGCAACAATACATGGCCAAGCTCCTGTGAGAAAACTGTGTTAGTGTGGACCCTCTGGGCGTTGGAGGTTGGGCTAACTGTGCACAGCGCTGGACAGAGGGAGAGGTGCTCTTTAGAAATCATGGTGCAGCCTAACAAAAGATGGCGTTCAGGGTGGCACAAAATGGAGTCTCTACTCCTCACCAGATGGCTTTTTAGAGATTATGGTGTAGCCTAACAAAAGATGGCGTTCAGGGTGGCCCAAAATGGAGTCCCTACTCCTCACCAGATTTTGTTACCGTCTTTTTTGTCGTTATGTTAAGGCCGAATTATAAGAACAAACATACATGGGGACGGTGTGATGCTGGAAATGCATCAGAGGGACAGAGCCTCTGAATCCTTGTCCCTTATTGCTTTTTATCGTGTGTTCTGTCATGTTTTCTGCCCAGGAGTCCATGTGGGACTCCTGGCAGTGCAGCTCTCTCTTTTGGTTTGGTGAACAGACCCATGGGATACCCTTATGGCACCCCTGGGTAGGGGTACAACCCTGTGCCCCTAGTGTATGTTTTTGGGCACCTGTGGGTGGCCCACAGAGCAGGGTATGGGCTGGTGGCAGCTCCATGCTGAATTTGACAGGTGCTCTGGGTGTCCTCCATTTTGGGATACCCAGGCCCTGCCATTGGAATCAGTTGATTCCTGATAGGAAACAAGATGGCCCCTGTGGCCTCTTGCTTTCTATTGCCTGTTATCTTGTTTTTCCCAAAGTCCTGGGAAGCCCTGACTCTGTCCCTTCCCCCTGACTGGCTGTTGGGTGGAAGTTCCATATATGGTGTTGTTGTGAAGGCCCAGCTAGACTGACTGGAGCCTTCCCAGTGACTGTATGTTGTGGGTACCTCCTGTGGGTGGGACCTGGGTGAATGGAGTGTGTGACCAATATACACTCCTTGTTGTGGTTGTCTGGTTTCTGGCATGAGAGACAAAGACTGAGACAGCCCTGCCCGAAACTGGCCTGAATGCAGTGTGTAGTGTTGAATGGCTGGGTACTTGTCCCAATCCACATTCCTTGTTGTGAGTGTCTGAAAAGGAGGAGTGTGGCCTGAATGCACTGTGTGCCTGATTGGCTGACTGACTGCATGAATGCCCCTCTGTATGATTGGCTGCTGAGTGTAGGCCAGCAGTGTGGATGAGAGACAGAATAGTATATCTGGGGACCTCTCACCACTGTTCAGGAGGTTCAGGAACGTTCAGAAGCATCCTGGAGCTGAGTCTCCACTCTAAGAGTAACTGGAACTGCTGATCCTCGACGTCCAGCTGGAAGAAGAAGACTTGCTGTGGCATTTGCTTCGACCGATCCGAAGGCTGTCGAAATCGTCGAAGACTGACCCGAGAGAGGACCTGGTAAGGCGCCCTCTTCCCGTGCTCCGAGGGACCATCGAGCATCGCTCCATCTTCGCCGAAGCGCCCTGGAAGACAGACCCTCGAAAGGCTGTCGACCCGAGACGGGACCGCCGAGGAGATCGAAGTGAAGCACCCGGACATCGACGCCGTCGAAGTCCAATTGCCGTCGACCAGGGTTCGCAGGTTTGTGTAACCGCTGGAGGCCCGTCGAAGTTGTGTTGCCCGGCAGTGGGAACCACTTGACGCCGTGCCGCCGACGACCGGAGCCGTCCGCTCCTTTGCCTAAGAACATTCAATCGAAGGACTCTCTCGACCGCATCGTCGACCGCTTATCCTGCCGGAGAAAGTCGAGGACGACCAACGCGCCGAGGAGAAACCTGCCGGTGGGTTTCCCGCCACCCAACGACCTCAAAGACTCGGACGACCCGACGCCCTTGCTGGGCTTCCGTCTCTACAATCTTTGCGGTCCAGAACTATTGTCATCGAGGTGCCCCGCACACCTCCGCCTTGCAGGACGCCGACGCCCCGACGCCGACGAGCACCGCTCGGACGAAGCTGCCGCCTCTTCGACATCGTTCTACCTCGTTTGTTGACGGACGTTCGACGCCCCGTGCCTCCCGCTTGAAAGGGAAGGCATTCAAGAAGGGCCGTCGATTCCCCGTCGCCGAACCCCGAGTTCTTCGACGTTTCTCGACGCCTCTCGACGATCCGTGACTCCCGCTTGAAAGGGGGTCGCTCAAGAAGGATCCGTCGACGCCTCTTCGAAGGACTCGACTCCACCAGGTACATTGGGGGGGTAAAAACATTGTAGGAGAGAATAAGACTATTGAACAACATATGGACTGGGCTTGTGTTAGATCTCTTTCTTTTACAGGTTGCCCAGGTGGGGGGATCTCCACACAGAACTGTGTCTAGTGTTAGGGGCCAGTATTTTGCCTATTGTTCAGCCACCTTATTTTCTCTCTTCTCTCTATTGCTGGTTTCACTTATTGATCTGTGTGACATTTTTGTGGATGCACTTTAATGAGGTCTAATATTAGTGGTACCACTTTAGAATTGTAGATATTTACCATTATTGATTTTCCTGAGCACAAGGTGCGTTATTGTGATAAGTGTACATAACCTTTGAATTAATTATATAAAGACTGTGTTCTCAGTAATACAGTGTGTGGACATTCCTTTGTGGGGGCTTGGGGAATACACTGTACTTAAGAACCAGCCTGCATCACCTCCTGAGAAGCTAGGCCTTGATTGCTCGTCCATTGCTACCGTAATAGAGAATCTTGGCTGGGGTCTTCTGTGCCTCTCCTCTACCATATAGAGAGCAGAAGTACAGACACCCCCTACCGGTCTTTACAGACGGCTCCCGCCATTGGGTGAATCATGAGCCCCGTTCTGTCCCGGAATGTGAGGGGGGTCTGGAAGACCTTTACTCCCTAACATTCCCCCCTTTCGTTACTACTAAAGTAACAAATACCCCTTCCCAGTACACCTGCATTCCTCAGCTTTCTTTACTGCTGTGTCCCTTGCAGGAGTGCCATTTATAGGCATCCATGCACGACACACGCTTCTCAAGCTTTCACCCCTTCTTGCATATTCTTCAGGAGTGCAGGTAATGTAGATACAGACCCTGTGCCCGGCCAGTTCTACCCATACTTCTTTATGATTTTCTAAATCTTGGGGCTCGTCAATGGTTGTGTGGTACAGATTATCCCCTATATCTCCTGTATCATATATTGTTGTCATGCAATATTTGGGCTCGTTATTTTAAGCAGTTTGCACTTGTGCTTCCCTGGTATCGTGAGGCACCTTGTTTGAGTTACCGACTGTCACCATCATCATGGCGTTTCTAGGTATTGCTTTGGCACAGCATCGAACCCCTACCTGGCACACACAGAATATCAGTAACAGAAAAACAATGATAGGTACCAGCATCTTCATCATAGTCCCGAGCCGTGAGGGTACCCAGTTGAACACAGTGTCGAACCAGTCACTGGGCTGAACGCTGCCTTCCTTCTTCATTCTAACTCCGAGGTTGTGCACCCCAGCAATCACATGAGATAGTGTCCTGTTGTCAGCATCTGAAGATGGTACGAAAGGAACAAGTTACTTACCTGTAACTGTTGTTCTCCAGCATGAGTTCTGGCATGGATTCACATGCTCATGAATATTCCCCGTCATCAGGCTGGGAATCCTCAGTAACGGTAAATAAAAAATCAGTTTCAGTTTCGTTTGTGAACTGTCTTTCTACTAATAACCAATCACTGGTCTCTGGGTCATACTGCCCCCAGCCAATGACTGCCCTCTACCTAAGCTCCTCCTCTGGCAGCCATCTTCAGATCTGGAAGCACGTAAAGTGGCAGTAGGACAAAGAGGAGAGCCGCAGAGGGGATGGGGGGATGGTTCGCATGTGAATCATGCCAAACCCATGCTGGAGAACAACAGTTACAGGTAAGTAACTTGTTCCTTCTCCAGCATGGGGGCTGGCATGGATTCACATGCTCATGAATACAAGAATACATAGCAGTACACACATGCACAACCACGGGAGGTGGCAAGGCTCAACGTTAAGCATTTCAACAACTCAACATTAAGCATCTCTTACTTCCTCACCAGGTTCACCTTCAAGCGAACAGGTTGTGCAGCACTGCTTGGCCGACTCTGGACTTCTCCCTGGAATCCCGGTCGACGCAGTAGAATTTCGTGAAGGTGTGCGTCAACCTCCACGTAGCTGCCCTGCAGATGTCCAGCAGGGGCACACCAGACAGGAACGCCGTAGTAGGAGCTGTCGCTCTGGTTGAATCGGCTCTCGGACGGCCGGGCAACAGTCGGTTTGCCAACCGGTGACAGTGCATGATGCAGCCAGAGAGCCATCTGGAGATAGAAGCCTTGGAGAGGGCCTTCTCTTGGTTCACAGGGCCAAAGTTCACAAACAGCTGTGATGTCTTCCGAAAACCCTTTGTGCGGGCCACATAGAACTTCAGCGCTCTAGCCACATCCAGCCGGCAACGAAGGCGACAGGAAGAAAACCGGCAACACCAAGGGCTTGTTGAGATGGAAGTCCGACGGCATCTTGGGCATGCAGGAGGGGTGCGTCCTCAGCACTACCCTCGTCTGGTGGAATGTCAGATACAGAGGCTTACAGGAGAGGGCCTGGATCTCTCCCACTCGTCGTGCGGAGGTAATTGCCACAAAAAACACTGTCTTCCATGATAGGAATTTCAGCGGCACCAAATGCAAAGGCTCAAATGGTGGCCCCATAAACCTGGTCAGCACCACATTGAGCTCCCACGCCGGGGCCGAAGCCTTCACCAGCGGGAACGAGCAGAACAGTCCTTTCATGAACTCCTTCATCGGGCGGTGAGACCACAACAACGACCGCCCCAGAGTTCTGGTGTAGCAGGAGATAGCCGCCAGAGGAATTTTGATGGAGGCATGTGCCAGCCCCGCCTTGGCCAGCGGCAGCAAGGATGGCAGAACTTGAGGGGCCGTAATCCTTAGAGGGTTGATCTTCTGTGCACGGCACCAGACAGGGAACCTCTTCCATTTATGTCCATAGCACTTAAGAGTCGAGGAAGCCCTGGCCTTGGCAAGTACCTCCTTGCAGTCCACCGGGATGTCGTAGTCTCTGAACTATGGTGCTGCAGGAGCCAGGCCTGCAGGTTCAGAGATCCTGGGTCGTGATGCAGGATCGCGCCTCCTTCCCTGGCGAGAAGATCCGCGTCCGTCGGTAGCTTGACTGGAGGGGACGCTGACATGTCCAGAGGGTCCAGGAACCATATCTGCCTTGGCCACGCCGGTGCAACGAGGAATATCCTGCACCGGGACCGTCTGAGTTGACTGATGAGTCGCAGGAGCAACAGCAACGGTAGGAACGCATATAGGAACAGGCCATCCCAGGAGAAGGAGAATGCATCCCCCATGCACCCTGGCTGGGGAAACCTGCTGGTGAACTTCCGGCACTTGGTGTTCGTCGCCGTCGCAAACAGATTGAACTGGGGATTTCCCCATCGTCAGAATAGGAGATCTTCTTGATCTTGCCAAAGCTCCCACTCGTGGCAAGAGCGCAGCTCCCTGCTGAGTGAGTCGGCAACAGTGTTCTTCACTCCTGAAAAGTGAAAGGGTACCAGGAACATCCCCTGGGCGACGGCCCAGTGCCACAGATCCTGTGCTTCCTTGGAGAGAGCTGGGGATCTGGTTCCCCCCTTCTTCCGTATGTAGAACATTGTGGTGGTGTTGTCGGTGAAGACTGTTACCACTTTGCCCTTGGGGGACGGAAGGAAGGACCTGAGGGCCCAGAACACGGCCTAGAGCTCCAGGACGTTGATGTGCAGTGACTTCCCCTCCGGGAGCCAAAGGCCTCTAGCGTGGAGATCTCCGGTGTGCGCCCCCCATCCCTCCAGGGAGGCGTCCGTCGTCACAGTTTCCTGATGCGCTGGGGTCTGGAAGTCCATGCCCGCCGCGAGAGGTGCGCGGGTGCCCCACCACCGGATCGCTTCACAGAAAGTCGTGTTGAGGGAGATCTTGTCTTCGAAGCTCCCTGCCACTTGTATCTACCGGGCGTCGAGGAACTCCTGCAGCGGCCGCATCCTCAACCTGCAAAGTCGCACGAGGTAGATGCATGATGACATCATGCCGAGTAGGGACTTGATGAACCTCACCCTGGCAACTTCCATGTTCAACAGCCGTTGTACCTTGCCCAGGATGGCCTTTATCCTCTCCTCCGACGATGAAGCCAGCCGTGCCACCGTGTTGAGCCTGGCTCCCAGGAGCAGATTGTCCTGCGATGGCACCAAGCAGGACTTCGCAAAGTTTATCGAGAACCCCAGTTCCGTGAGCAGGCGGACCCTCTTCGCTATGTGGTCGACGGCGAGTTCCCTTGACTTCGGTCGGATGAGCCAATTGTCCAGATAGGGGTAGACGCGGATCCCCTGTAGGCGCAGCCGCGCCGCCACCGGTGCCAGGCACTTGGTGAAGACCCTTGGTGCCGACTTCAAACCGAAGGGCAGTGCCTTGAACTGATAGTGCTGCCCTTGGACCACAAAGCAGAGAAACTTTTGATGTCCTTTGTGTATGGGGATGTGGATGTATGCATCCTCCAGGTACAGTGACGACAGGATGTCCCCTTCTTCCAGCTGTCCCAGCACGTGCTGAAGGGTGACCATCCGGAACTTTTGGGATTTTATGTATTTGTTGAGGCGGCAGAGGTCTAAGATAGGCCGCCAGCCGCGGGTCTTCTTTCGGACGAGAAAGTACCGCGAGTATACTCCGGAGCCCCGGAGTCTCTTCGGGACGAGTTCTTTGCCAGCATCACTCGTACCTCCAGAAGTAGTTGTGGGATGTGGTCTTCTTTCCTGGCCACGGTGGAAAGTGTGGTCACTTCCTTTGGAACTCCAGAGTGTGCCCGTGGGCCAGGGCATCCAGCACCCAACAGTCGGAGGAGATGGTTTTCCACACGGTGATGAATTTAGGGGTGCTCGGGTGGGGGCCTGACGTCAGGGCCGGTTCAGTCCTGTTTCGTCGAGGCCTTGCCACCTTGGGCCCCTTGGCGATGATGATGTTGTCCACCAGCCTTGTTGCAGCCTCTGTAGGCTTCCTGCGACGAAGAGCGGGCCGCCTGACGGTACGACGAAGAGCTGCCGCCGAATCCTTTGGAGGCACCTTGAGACTTGCCTCCAGATGACCGAAAGGACGGCCGTCGCTGATGTAGCATGCCCAAGGCACCGGCCGTCTCGGTGTCTGCCTTGATGGCCTGCAGTGACTCGTCCACTGCCTTGCCGAACAGGTTGTTCCCGTCAAAGGGCATGTCCAGTACCCTGGTCTGTGCGTCCTGACGAAAGTCGGTGGCCCTGAGCCAACCGCGCTGGTGAAGGCAAACGCTGTTGCCCATTTGGCGAAAACCGGTGCCGGTGATGTCCGTGGCTACCGTGATGGTGTGGTCCGTAACCACCTCGCCCTCTTGCAGGATTTCAAGGGCTTGTGCCCTCTTATCGTCTGGAAGGAAGTCCAGGAGGGGGGCGATTTTGAACCACAGCTCCCTATCGTAGCGGGCCACGATAGCGAGAGCGTTGGCCGCCTTGATGGTCGTCGCTGACGACGAGATGGCCCGGCGGCCCATGGCGTCTAGCTTCTGTCCCTCGCCATCCGACGGAGAAGTGGAAGTCGATGCCTTCGCCCCTGCCGATTTCTTATTGGCCGCCGCGCAGACCAATGAGTCCGGGGACGGCTGCACCCTGAGGCACATAGGAGCGGAGTCTGAGTCAGTACTTCTTCTCGTACTGGTCTCTCTTTGCAGGGGCCATGGACGGGCTCTTCAGAAGGGACAGCCCTTCGTCCCAGATGTTGTGCAACAGCGGGACTGAGAGGATGGTCTTCCTCTTGGCCTCTCGTCATTGATAAAGGAATCCCTCCTTCTTCTGTTCTTCGGGGCATAGCTGGAAAAGCTCTGAGGCCCTGGCGATCATGGCGTGAAAGGAGCCAATTTCGTCGAGAGGAGAAGCCCAGGGAGGGGGCAATGGGAGATCTGTTCCGTCGTTGCCACCATCGTCCGTCCCCATCGTCGCCGTCTCCATCTCCATCTCATCACTCGGTGGAGGGGATGGAGGTGAAGGATGGAAGGGCAGGGGAGGATGGACTTGCCTCTGCTTGGCCGGAGGACTCGCCGATGGTCCAGGCACCACTGGATCGTCCGCCAGAGGTAAGGGCAACCTTGTTTTTATCTCTGTGCAAAAGGTGTGCAGTGCCAGCAAAATGTCTTCTGACCTGTCCGTCGGTGGTGGCATCGGTTGCGACGGGAGCATCGGCAGATGCGTGGTGTCCGGTTCCTCGTCAATCTGCCGTTCTACATCGGCTCCACTCTCGCTCTTCACGTCCGCCTTGTCGGGATCCTTGCCGTAGGCACTGACCTTGACGAACCTCTTGTCGAGGACTGACTTGAGGGCAGAAAGCTCATCCTCAGAGGAGGTAACTGAGTCTGTTAGATCTATCACTCCCCCCTTCTCGGCCCTGGGTTTCGCAGGGGTCTTTTCGATGGGCCGGAAAGATGCTTCCCTCCGGGATGGCAGGGAAACTCTAGGCCTGGAGGTCGTCTCCACTGGGGTCGCCTCTGCGGGCTTCACCAGTGCCGTCACAACTCCCTCAATCGAGGCCTTAGCCGGGTGAATCTGGGCCTTCACGACCTTAGGCGCATCTGATGCCTTCACCGTTGGGGGAGGGTCACTGCCTTGCTCCCCCTTGGCTTTCTCCATCGTGTCCGACCGGGGCTTCTCCTGAAGCTTACCCGGGTTGTCCAACTTCCTCTTCCAGCCAGAGCATTGGCTGGTGGTTGACGGCGTTGGTGATGTTGCGCCCAGCCTGGCAGCCGAGGAGCCCGAAACAACAGCGCTCCAGGTGCCCGTGGACTCGCAGTGCTTTGCCTTTTGTTAGGCCCCCATTGCCGGAGCTCCCTCAAAGGTCTTAGAAGACCGCTCAGACTTCTTCTTTTCACCTGCTGCTGGGCTCTTCGCCTCCAGCCAGTTAGCGAGTCGTGTACGACGGTCCTTCATGGTCTGGACAGACAAGTTCTTGAAAAACGCAAAGTCCTCCTCCACGTTTGACTTGCCGGAGTGCAGGCAGTAGAGGCACCGGGAGTGCTCATCCTCCTTGAAGAAGTTCTGCAGTCCACATCCTGGGCAGATCCTAAACAGCGTGGATCCAACGGGCGTCGAGTCTCCTTTGTCTTGGGCCATGTCCACGCGGGGTAGTCCTCAAAGATCTTCCGGAATTCTCCAAGAAGTTAAATTCGACGAAATTTGACCTTTGAGGGGCGTAGAGATTTCCGAAACGGGTCCCCGTTAATTGGAAGATGCATCGGTGGAGCTTGAGGCTCGATTTGACTGAAAAAATAAGAGTAAACTCTTTGAAAAAACGCAATACGCAATAAAAGCTCGAGAGCTAAGCACGAGGACTCCCAACACTTGAACGTGCAGTAAAAATCTGAAAATGGCTGCCAGAGGAGGGGCATAGGTAGAGAGCAGTCATTGGTTGGGGGCAGTATGACCCAGAGACCAGTGATTGGTTATTTGTAGAAAGACAGTTCAGAAACAAAACTGAAACTGATTTTTTCTTTACCGAGGATTCCCAGCCTGACGACAGGGAATATTCATGAGCATGTGAATCCATGCCAGACCCCATGCTGGAGAAGTGCAGTTAACTCAGACGTGCAGCCAGTGGCTGGCTCATAAGTGCAGAGAGAAGGCAATGTAGGGTTGCAGATACAGACCCTGGTGAGCCCAGAGGCAGTGTGAGGGCAACTGGACATGCAGGACCCTGGGACAGAGTTCAGAAGGTGACCAGGTGACCAGTGCGCTGAGCATCAGCAGGGGAGATGAAGAGAGAAATAGAATGCGAAAAGGACGGTCTTGAGTTGCTTCCGGAACTGGAGGTGGTTCTGTTCAAGATTGAGAGAGGCAGGGAGGCTGTTCCAGAGGGAGGCCCCAGCCGACGCAATAGATCTGCCCCAAACAGTCTGCTTGGAGAAGCGTCTGACCCTCATAGAGTTGGAGGTGGATGAGCAGAGAGCTCGAAAAGGAAGATGTTTGGGAAGAGAAAGTTGGCAGTAGAGCGGTCCCAGGCCCCAGAAAGTTTTGTGGACGATGCAGAGGGTCTTGAACTTGGTCCTTGCAGCAACGGGGAGCCAGTGAAGAGATTTCAGAGCTGGAGATATACGATCTCTGGCTTGAGTCCAAGTAAAAGTCTCGCAGTCCTGTTCTGGATAAGCTGTAAAGGTCGAAGAGTAGAGGCAGGAAGATTTAGAAAGAGGCTGTTGCAATAGTCCAGCCTAGTGAGGACCAGAGCTCTGGAGACAGTAAGCTTCTGGGAAAAATGAGAAAAGGAAGACTACCTCTGAGGAGGTGCAGCTGATAGTTTGACTTCTTAGAGACGTCAGAGATGTGAGGAGAGAAGGAGAGGGTGGAGTCGAAGATGACACCAAGGTTCTTAGCCTTAAAGGAAGGAGCAGGAAGAGGGCCCAGGGTAGGGGGCCAGAGAGGATGAGGAAAGGAGGGAGTGGGTGTCCCAATGAGGAGGATTTCAGTCTTACTGGCATTAAGGCAGAGATCATTGGCGGCACACCATTTCCTGAATTGCGGCCAGACAGGCTGGTATGAGAGAAGAAGCAGAGGTGGATGAGGGCAGCCTGAAAGAGAGCTGAGTGTTATTTGCATAGCTCTCAACTCACACGCTTTTGGCTGGTGTCACTCGCCTTGTAAACAGCTGACTCACCGCGTAAACCTCCTGCATGCCCATTCTTTTCAATGGGCCTCTCACCCGCTAAAAATAAAATTGGGTGTTTTCACCCACCTTCGCGACATAAATGGTTGAGAGCTATGTACCTGTATAACATTGAAAATTGGAGAAGAAAGTAGCAATGTGATGGGCAAGAGGTGCCAGGTAGTGGTTGAAGAACCTGGGCGAGTGGTTAGACCCCTGGGGAACACCACAAGTAGAGAGAGCGAGATAGAGAGAGGAAAGACCAAGTTGGACCTGAAAGGGTCGGGCAGTGAGAAAGGAGGTCAACCAGGCCAGGGCCTGATCAGTAATACCAAGGTTGTTGTGGAGATGATTGAGCAGGATGGCATGGTTAACTATGTGTAAAAAGCAGAGGAGAATGAGGACAGAAGGAAGAGTCAAAATTGGAGAGCAAGTCTTCACTGGTGTTCAGGAGAGCAGTTTCTGTGCTTCTGGCAGCTCTCCTTGGTTGTGATCCTCCTGGTGCTTTTCTGCAGCCTGCAACGTTGCCCAATCATGCTAAGTTTTGCGTCGCAGAGGAGAGGGCTGGAGCCCTTCTCCAGCATACATGACGACGCCCAGCTGAACGGGAATTAGCAGCCTGACCCATGCTGCATTCCGGTGAGAACTTTACAACGTGCATCGATGTGCACACCATTCGCTCTAATTGTCTGAATGCTGTATGATAGGGATCCACTTACCCCTGCTGCCTCGGCACAACCGGAAAGTGCAGACGAGGTTTGGCAATCCTTTGCCAACAATTTTGCTTCATTCAACAAAAGCGCCTCCAAAATGGCTGCTATGTTTATGACTGCATTGAGCAGTTCGAGCCCCTGTCGCCGCAACGCCTGATTGGCTGGCTTGCCCCAGAAGAGCCAACTACAGTCGCCGGCAGGCGGAAGCTGGCCTCCCACTCCTAAGGCCTGCCCTCAAAAGGCCTATCGATGCCTGGTTCCTGCTTCAGCCCATCCATTCAACTGCACGCGTCACAGAGGAGAGGGCTGGAGCCCTTCTCCAGCATACATGACGACGCCCAGCTGAACAGGAATTAGCAGCCTGACCCATGCTGCATTCCGGTGAGAACTTCACAACGTGCATCGATGTGCACACCATTCGCTCTAATTGTCTGAATGATGTATGATAGGGATCCACTTACCCCTGCTGCCTCGGCACAACCGGAAAGTGCAGACGAGGTTTGGCAATCCTTTGCCAACAATTTTGCTTCATTCAACAAAAGCGCCTCCAAAATGGCTGCTATGTTTATGACTGCATTGAGCAGTTCGAGCCCCTGTCGCCGCAACGCCTGATTGGCTGGCTTGCCCCAGAAGAGCCAACTACAGTCGCCGGCAGGCGGAAGCTGGCCTCCCACTCCTAAGGCCTGCCCTCAAAAGGCCTATCGATGCCTGGTTCCTGCTTCAGCCCATCCATTCAACTGCACGCGTCACAGAGGAGAGGGCTGGAGCCCTTCTCCAGCATACATGACGACGCCCAGCTGAACAGGAATTAGCAGCCTGACCCATGCTGCATTCCGGTGAGAACTTCACAACGTGCATCGATGTGCACACCATTCGCTCTAATTGTCTGAATGATGTATGATAGGGATCCACTTACCCCTACTGCTTCGGCACAACCGGAAAGTGCAGACGAGGTTTGGCAATCCTTTGCCCACAATTTTGCTTCATTTGAAAAAAGCGCCTCCAAAATGGCCGCTATGTTTATGACTGCATTGAGCAGTTCGAGCCCCTGTCGCCGCAACGCCTGATTGGCTGGCTTGCCCCAGAAGAGCCAACCACAGTCGCCGGTAGGCGGAAGCCGGCCTCCCACTTGCCTGGACTGCCTAAGGCCAGACCCCCTGCTCGATTCCATAGAGCCTTCAACTGAAGGTGTAGCAAAGGTACTGTACTTATCCCAATTTCTGTGCCTCGCCACTCACCTGAGTCACATCTACACTGCATAAACTCCCCTGCATTCCCTGATACCCTGCATACCTGATACTGCTCATATGTGGACACTGGCCATCATGACTGCATTGCTGAACTGCCACTGGCATTCTTTTGCTGACACGAGCCATAGCTGGGGCACTCTCCGGGCTTAGACCGCCCACACATGCCTGTCTAGACACCCTGATACTAGCATTGTGCCTACACCTACACCACAGCTATTGCATTGTTAGCCTATACAGTGGACGCAGCAATTCAGGTGAAAACTCATTGCATAATTAGCTTAATGCTTTTTTGAGCCTATATGTGATTTTCGAATTTAGGTACTTTGCACTGCCTTATTAGCTTAATGCTTTTTTGAGCCTACATGTGATTTTTGAACTTAGGTACTTTGCACTGCCTTATTAGCTTAATGCTTTTTTGAGCCTACATGTGATTTTTGAATTTAGGTACTTTGCACTGCCTTACTAGCTTCATGCTTCTTGAGACTACCCATATGCACCACCCATAGCGCATGGGCCCGAAGCATACAGTAGCCACCCAAACCCCTGTCACTACTGCATTTTTGAACCTGTCCTTGATTCCTGACTCTGCACCTAGCTGCACCCCTCTCCCAGGGTCTGTTGCACTTTGCTCCTGCCTGTACGACCCTCGATTGTTATGTTTTGCACCTAGCTGCACCCCCTCTGACTGCCTATACTGCCAGTGTTTGTTGCACTATACTGCCTGTACTGCCTTTGATTGCTGAATTTTACACCTGGCTGTACCCCTCCCGACTGCAGCCCATCACCCAACTTCACTGCCACTCTATCTCAGCCCTCCAACTCTGCTCACCATGAGCCACTCGCACGCAACCAGCCCACTCGCTAGCAACCAGGCCACCAGCCGACCCCCTACCCTCCCCTCCAACATTCCCCCCACTTACTTTCTACCCTCCTTCTTCACTAAAAGTAACATCACAGCTACCTACCCTCCACCCACCAGAACATCATACACTAGACCCACTAACATCAGGAACCAACTCCTGGGACTCCGCTCCAGACTCCCGAGCATCACCCACCAAACACCACCCAACTTACCCATAGTCACAGAATCGTCCACCCTCACGGCCGAATTAACTGTACCCACAACAGTCTTGGCGCACCCTAACCCTGCCTCACCGGCCCTACACAACACCACCCCCTCATCCCAAACCCTACAGTGTGCCCTTATCAATGCCTGATCCATCCCTGCTCATGCCACTGAAATTCACGAACTCCTTATCAACCTGGACCTCGACATCCTAGCCATCACGGAAACCTGGCTTCATAGCGCCGCAGGACCAGCCTTCAACCTTGCCATCCCACAGGGCTACTCCATCATCAGGCAAGACCGCCTCTCCTCATTAGGAGGTGGGGTAGCACTCATCCTGAAGGATCACCTTGAGGCCAGAGAAATTACATCCAACCTGGGTGATACCATAGATTCCCTTGCTATAAAAATCGCCCTCTCTCCCAACTCCACCATCAACCTCGTCTACCGCTCACCTGGCCCACTACTGGAGTTCCATGTGAACCTCCTACATCGTTTAACAGAAAACCTAAAACTCACCTCCAAAAGCATCCTTTTAGGTGACCTTAACCTAGGCTACAACGACCAAAAGGATAAGCCAGCCAAATCTCTCTCATCAGCCCTAAACGAACTAGGCTTTGACCAAAAGATAACCTCACCCACACATAACAAAGGCCACATCCTTGACTGGGTAGCAGACTACAACTGCCACATCGACATTAGCTCCATCACCCCGAACCCCTGGTCAGACCACCACATCATTCACTTCCTCATCCCAGCCGCATCCAAGACCAAAAAGCCTAACCCGATCCCCCCAGCCCTGGCAAGATGCGCCAAAAATCTTACTAAAAATAAGATTATACCACACCTCAGCGCACTGCCAACGGACCTTAAGTCCTCCAACCCGTCAGTGTTAGCAGAATTCTATAAGAGCACCATAAGCACTGCCATACACACCATTGCCCCATTACAGAACAAAAAAGCCAAAACAGTGAAACACTCAAACACCTGGTTCTCCTCTGAACTTAAAGAACTCCGCTCTCAGAAAAGAAAAGCACTGAACACCTGGCAGAAAACACCTTCCCCAGCCTGTCACGCGACGCGTTCCCGGCTGGCGTCTGTGGCCCCGAGTACGTCTCTGGACTTTCTGAGTCCTATCACACTCAGCAGCTACGTGCACTTGACGGTCTAGTCTTTCTCTGTTTGAGTACACGAAGCGCTACTTAACCTACGCGTTGCAACCGCTCACGGTCAGCTGTGCTCCCTTGCTGCCGCGGTTTTGCTATACACTGTTGTTTTGCTCCTCTGAGCATTCGCTATCTACTTTCCTCTTCCTTTTCCTACCTCCCCTTTTTCTTGGTTCCAGTCTTCTCTTGGTTCCTCTGCTTTCAGTTTTGGGGCTCTCCCGGTTTGCCTCCTTCTGCGAACTACTCCGGCAGTTCGTGCATCCAGCTTCCTTCAGCTTTCTTCTGGAGTGTTTCTCTTGTCATTGTCATCCTCCGTTACTACTATTTCCATTCTGGGTCTCCCGCTTCTTCCATCCTCCGAACCCAGCATCCATCAGGAGACCTGCCGGATCCTTATCTTCAGTGGGTTTTTTTTGCCAGTACTTGGCTTTTCTTCCCCTTTCTGTCCCCCCGGGGAGGGGGTCACGGCCAGGGCTTTTTTACCCGCTCTCACTGTGGCTTCCTCTTACGGGAGACTCAAGCAGCAAAGGAAAAAAGAAAAGGATTACCGAGCTCATCGATCTCTCAGTCCCGTGGAGGAGGACTCAGATACTCCAGGTGAGGAGTTAGAGGAGGAAAGTGGGGATACCAACATAACATCAGGGACACCGGTTGACAGATTGCAACACCCAACCTTTAGGATGGCTACCCCTGAGCAAGTGCAGGAGTTAATCGCCGCAGTACAGAATCTTGCCATTGAGATGCAAAACATGAAGACAGCGAACAATCTTCTTAAACAAATGGTGGCGGCCCGCGAGCCCCCTACTACGGATTTGCCCCTGATGTCTTTGTCATCAGGGAAGTATGACAGATCTCCCAAGACTCTCAAGGTATTCCTTGACGCCTGTAGGGTGTACTTTTCCTTCAGAACCCGCACCTATGCGTCCGACCACGCCAAGGTTGGCTTTCTGATATCAAATATGACAGGGAATGCCCTTGCTTGGGCCACCCCTCTCGTCACAGGAGCTGATCCAGTGCTTCAGAATTTTGATGCCTTTATGGATTTAGTGAGAACCACCTTCGAAAGACCTGAAATTTCCATGGCAGCAGGCGAAGACCTGTTGGACATTCGTCAGGGTCAAACTGACGTATTGTCTTACATTTCTTCATTTAAAAGATTTGTGATGGAAACTGGTTGGTCTGAACAATCACAATATATATTCTCCGGGAGGACCTAAAGGATGAATTGGCCCACTTCCCTTGTCCTGCATCACTACCAGAACTGATGACTGCAGCCCTTCAGATGGAATTCAGGATGCAAGAAAGGCGTCAGGAGAGACGAAAGACACGTTCTCCACTTCCAAGAACCTCCTCTCCTCCTTCACCTACGCTCAAACAGAAGGACGAGCCTATGCAGATCGGTGCCACTCGTCGATCATTGACTCCTGAGGAAAGAAAAAGGAGAAGAGAACAAGGTCAATGCGCTTATTGTGCTTCGGATCATCACACTGTTCGGAACTGTACTGAACTGCCCCAAAGTCCGGCGGAAAACGAGAACCCTCTATCCTAGAAGGGACGGGCTATGGAGGGCAGTCTTCTAGTCCCTATGTTACCATGTCAATTGATTCCTCGGATCCGGCCAAAGACTCCCGTCTCATGGTCTTGTCAGTAAAAGTTACCATTCATGGTAACCAAGTAGAGACTTTGGCACTCCTGGATTGCGGGGCCGCAGGAAACTTTGCTGATACCCTCTGGGTGGACAAGGTTGGTGCTAAACGCATTGACCGCAGACACGGACAGAAGGCTGAGGGAGTGGATGGTAAACCCCTGTGTTCCGGACCGATCACTCAGACCACTGAACCTCTGCCACTCACGATTCTCCAGCATTCAGAAGTCATCACTTTTGACATAATACAAGCGGCTCACTTCCCTTTGATATTAGGGATCACCTGGTTGCGTCAACACAATCCCAGCGTGAACTGGAAGTCAAATTGTATGCATTTCAACTCTGATTACTGCCAAACCCATTGTTTTCGAGATACACACTACCAGGAGGTAAAGGTTACATCTACCCCTCTCCACACGGCTATTGGGGTCCATTCTCTTGACAAAATTGTGGACGATTACTCTACTGTATTTTCTGAAGGTGTTCCGATGGCATTGCCCCCTCACAGACCAGAGGACTGTGCCATAGAGTTAATTCCCAATGCCCTAGTACCCTTTGGCAGGATGTTTGCACTGTCCAAGACGGAAAAGGAGGTATCACGGAAATATTTGGACGACAACTTGTGCAATGGTCTCATTAGACCTTCAAAGTCTCCTGCAGGTGCCCCCTTGTTTTTATCCCCAAACGAGACTCCAAAGATCTCAAGCCATGCATCGACTACCGGCGATTGAACAAGGTTACTCTCAAGGATAGGTATCCCATGCCGCTCATCCTGGACGTTTTGGAAACCGTCCAGGGTGCAACAGTGTTTTCTAAATTGGATCTCCGAAATCATTTGCTCAGAATACGTTCTGGAGACGAATGGAAAACTGCGTTTAGGACACCTTTCGGACTGTACGAATATCATGTGATGCCTTTTGGCCTTGTGAACGCTTCAGGCATCTTTAAAAGATTTATCAACCGCATCTTTTCAGACCTGTTGTTCGTGTCAGTGGTTGTATATCTTGATGATATACTGGTCTATTCTCGGACTATGTCAGAACATCAGCTTCATCTCACAGAAGTACTGAAGCGCCTTAAAGAACATCACCTATTAGCCAAACAAGAAAAATGCATATTTGGTGTCTCTTCGGTACCCTATTTAGGGTTCATTCTTTCGTCTCAAGGCATTCAAATGGACCAGAAGAAGGTAGATGCCATTCTTCAATGGCCAGCCCCTACCTCGGTCAAAGAAGTGCAACGGTTTCTGGGCCTGGCAAATTTCTATAGGCGGTTTATACCGAGTCTTTCCAACATAGTTTTGCCCATCACAAGGTTATTAAAGAAATCATCTAAACCATTTATTTTGAGCCCTCAGGCTGAAGACAGCTTTCAATTCTTAAAGAACAGTTTTTGTAGTGCTCCCATTCTACGCCAGCCAGATCAAAACAAGCCTTTTATCCTAGAAACAGACGCCTCAGCAGCATCTATTGGAGCCGTAGTATTGCAAGAACATGATCATAAAGAACACCTTATGGCCTATCTGTCAAAGACCCTCACAACAAGTCAACAAAACTACTCTGTGATTGAAAAAGAACTCTTAGCCATAAAGAGGGCCTGTGAAGTATGGAGACACCTGCTGCAGGGGAGCCACCATCCTTTTTTGATTCGGACTGATCATAAAAATCTACAAGTTCTGCAGTCTATGGATTGTATCAATTCCAGGCAGGCACGATGGGCTCACTTTTTCTCTCAATATGATTTCCACATCACTTACATCCCTGGAAGCCAGAACACCTTGGCAGATGCTTTGTCTAGAAAGACACTTACCTCCCGTGAAACCTCTATTCACCCCGAGAAACTGTTTCCTAGAAACCGAATTATAGCTACAATCTCCTCCTTTTTTCAGCAGATCAGAGAAGCTGCTGCAGCTCACTCAATACCGCCAGGCATGACTAAAAAGTACGGCCTGTTTTTCAGGAATCAGAAGATATGGGTCCCTCCCAAAACTCTTCAAGAAAACATCTTGTCTTGGTGTCATGACCACAAGACGGCGGGCCATAGAGGGCAAGCCGGTACCCTGGATTTGGTGAGAAGAGCCTTCTATTGGCCTGGATTACCTGAAGACGTCAAACAATATGTTCAGACCTGCGGAGTCTGTTGTCAAAGTAAATACACTACAACTAAGGGAGACTGGAGGTACTTTTTTACCGACCACTTATAAACAGCCCTCCATTGGACATTGGTTTGAACAATACATCATTTTTTAAAGAGTCACTTGCTTCCCCACTATACCTTCTTGGTTATTCCTCTCGTATATGCTTTTTGATCATTATATTGTCATATATCACACCAAATTTTTATCAAGAATAGTAATTTATTATTCTTTCTTAAAATACATCATATAAAACACTTTTCAACACTCTTCTTTTTTTCTTTTTGTTCAATTATAGGAAAAATCAATACAATTGGTTGACAAACAAACGTATATGTCAATAATTTTCAATTTCACTGTGCACATCAAATAATTTGTAGTAATGCTTTCTTTGACAATTTTCTCAAGATAAAAATATCATAAGGATCTGTTGTTTGCTCCCCTCTCTCATAGAGAAGTGCCTCCCCGTCCAAAGACTATTTTACTCTGTATCGCTATCACCCATGCTTACTTTCATACTGCATTCAAACCATACCCATACCCATTTACTTTGACCATACTGGTCAAAGTAAATACAGCACAAAAAGACCCATCGGATTGTTGCAACAGGATACCATCCCTGATCGACCGTGGAGTAGCATCTCCACTGATTTCATTGTGGATTTACCCCATCTAAAGGGTGCACCTGTATAATGGTAACTGTGGATACTTTCACCAAGTTGACTCACTTCTCTCCGCTCCCTGGCCTCCCGCTAGCAGATGGCATGGCATTGGTTTTCATTAAGGATATTTTTAGGCTCCACGGTCTTCCGGACAAGATTGTGTCTGACCGGGGAAGCCAGTACGTGTCCAAATTTTGGAAATCACTTTGCACCGCTCTCAACATCCAGCGGGCATTATCGTCTGGCTATCATCCTCACACTAATGGCCAGACAGAACGTTTAAATGCCACCCTCGAACAGTACCTACATAGCGACACTAACTTGGAGCAGGATAACTGGGTGGATCTGTTGCCTATGGCGGAATTCGCCTACAACAATGCCAGTCATTCGGCAACTGGGATGTCTCCTTTTTTCTGTTCATATGGGTTTCATCCCCGAGCCATTATTCCTCTCACTTCTTATCAACCTGCACTGCCGGCAGTAGAAGACGTACTGTCCCGGATAAAGGACACCCAAGAAAAGGCACAGGTAAACCTGATGGATACTCTTAAGGCCTATAAAAATCAGGCCGACCGACATCGGCAGATTGTCCCTGATTGGAAGGTGGGTTCAAAGGTATGGCTTTCTACCAAATACCTTCCGAGATGGTCTCACCCATCTAAGGTTTCTCCTAGGTTCATTGGGCCCTATCCTATCACCGCTAAAATCAATCCGGTGGCTTTTCGATTGAAATTGCCTCACATTCTAAGGCGGATTCACCCCGTGTTTCATGCCTCTCTTCTAAAGAGCGCCGAACCATCTTGCAGGGCTAAAACTTTACTGATTCTCTCTCAGTCCCCTGATACCCTGTAGTATGAGGTTTCCCAACTGCTGGATTCTAGGTACCGTAAAGGGCGCCTGGAATACCTGGTGCATTGGAAAGGATTTTCTCATGCGGAAGACTCCTGGGAGCCCTTGTCGCACATCCATGCCTTGGTTCTTCTTAGGAAGTACCATCGGTTGCATCCCGGTAAACCAGGAGGGTTGTGCCTTGGTGGGGGGCATACTGTCACGCGTTCCCGGCTGGCGTCTGTGGCCCCGAGTACGTCTCTGGACTTCCTGAGTCCTATCACGCTCAGCAGCTACGTGCACTTGACGGTCTAGTCTTTCTCTGTTCGAGTACAAGAAGCGCTACTTAACCACGCCTCCCTTTCAGTCCTACGCGTTGCAACCCTTCAAAGTCAGCTTCCTACAATGAAAGAATTGCTAACGCAAGTTCCGAATCCAAAGAACTCTTCGCCATTTTCAAAGAACTCATCACATCAGCTACTAAATCACAAGATATAGTTAAAGACCTGTCATGATGCCTACCTCCAAGGAGCCAGACCGGGCCCAGCAACCCCAGAGGCAGACATCATGTTCCCGAGGGAAGTCCCAGTGGCCCCAGGTAGGGGCCCTTTTGGACTCAGTTCTGGCGCCTTTGGCGCCAGGCTCATGTTGGACAACAGTCCTGGCGCCGTAGGCGCCAGGCTCATAAAGGATGACTTTGTGTGAAGAAGTGCTTTGTGTGAACTTACCTGATGCCGACCGTGTTGCAACATCCAGGCCACCTAGAGGCCTGAATGGGACTATTTTACCTATGGGACTACTTTACCACACGGGTGTGGCCGGAGGAAGAATACATACCTTAGAGGAAGAATACATACCTGGAACTACTTTGAAGGCTATTTAAGCCACGCCCAAGCAGCAACTCACGCTTCGCGTTTTTCTGCACCTAGCAGCTGGACGCTCACCGTGTCTGCTCCTGCATCCGGACTCCAACCACGCCCGACAGCATCCTGGAACACCTGTAAAGGGAAAAGAGAGGAGAACAGGAGAAAGAAGAGACATTACCTGCTTAATCCGCATTCCAGAGTCATCTCGCCGACGATCCTAAAGGGAAGACATTCATTTTTAAAAGCACATCGCATTGCTCGCTGCAGCGCAGCATTCCACTCACCTTTACTAGGCGCCTTCTTGCCCATCAGCGATCATCTGGATCTTCCGCCGCATTTCAGCGCCTAAAGGAGAAAAAGACAAGAACAAAGGCACAAGCATTAGTGTATTAATGCAAGAACACTAGAGGAACCACTCATCAAAAACTCACCAGAGTTTTCCCTCGACGGTTCGATTTCCTAACTCGGAATCTTCATTCAGCACCTGAAATAGAGAAAACGGACAATGGTTATTTAAAGCTTGAAGTTGCAACAGAATTCTTACGGTACCTTACCGGAAAAGTTAAGCGAACTTGAACTCTCACCAATCCGAGATCCAGTGAAGTAACTGGATAACAACGCGCCCCTGCATCAGAAGCAGGATGGAGAGCTCGTCCTTTCAGACCCTAAGGTGAGACTTCACGGGGAATCGCAGAAGGGTTTCGTGGAGGGTGAGATGGGAAGTGGGAGGCCTACGCATTATCCCGCAGATTGTTAATACTCCCTTTTCACACACAGAAGGATATTTCTACGAGCCAGACAAGCCAGATTTGGGGGTTCGGTCCATTCCATCTTCCGAGTCCTGAGCATCACCCTAGAAGAGGCCACAGCAATCCAAACCAGGCCAGCGCCTCCGTGGGAGTCAGGTGAGCATTACAGAACGCGAAGCCTACCTACAATTTCCCACCCGGGCGCTATGGATACTTCCGAGACAGACCAGCTGGCCCACCTTTTGGGGGAATTACGGGCAGAAGTACATTCCGCCCGCCAGGAGACTAACGCTCTCAGGAGAGAACTGATCCTATCCAAGGAACAAACTGATGACCTGGCCAAACAGCTGTTGCAAGGTCAGGCAGGACAAACTCCTTTACCTGGTTCCGGGGGTAATCCCACTCCTGTGGTTTCGAATAACCCGGTACAAATCAATCTACCTGGAAATATGCCACTGGCCCCGCCTGAACGTTTTGCTGGGGCCCCCAAGAAATATGCCGTTTTCATGAACCAATGTCGCTTACACTTTTTATGCAGACCTGGGGCCTTCCCTAATGACCAAACCAAGGTAGCTTTTGTATTATCTTATATCAGCGGCTGTGCTGCCGATTGGTCAGTTCCTTTGGTAAGTCAAGATGACCCAATTCTCCAGGATTTTCAAGGCTTCCAGGCAAGCATGGAAAGATTATTCGCTCGACACTCCCAGGGACAGGCCCTGGACAACGAACTGCTATCCTTACGACAAGGTAACCAGGATCTCTTATCCTACATCGCCACCTTTAATAGGTTGATTGTGGAAACAGGGTGGCCAGAAAATAAAAGGATCACATTATTTCATCGAGGCCTGCGCGGAGATCCTAAAGACGTTCTAGCTCAAATTGTAAATCCGCCCCAAGTCTGCGCGGAATACATAGACTTAGTGGTCCAACTTGATCACAGACTTCAGAATAGAAAAGCAGATCGGTCAAGGTTTGAAACCCGAGTGTTGATCAAAACTCACGCTAACCCCAAGGGTACCGACGTTTCAGAACCTATGCAAATCGGTGGAGTTAAAGGACCGTTAACTCAGAAGGAACGAGAAAGAAGGCGGCAGAAGCAATTATGTCTTTATTGCAGGGCTTCTGGCCACTTTTTACGAGATTGTCCGGTAAAACCACCCAAGAAGGTGGTTGGAGCCACTGACAACAATCTAACGGAACCTGATTCGGGAAACGACCAAGCCCGACAAGCGTAGAGGTCCGCTTGCCGAGCTTGAAAACAAACTCTTTGACCTCGCATTTCATCATGCCAATGGTCCTCGTGGATCCGAGACAGCCTCGGCGGTTGCATGCTATAAAGGCATACATCGACAGTGGAGCTATCGGAAACTATGTTGATCGTGAATTGGCCTCCAGGATTAATCTCCCTCTCCGTCCGAAAACCAACAAGGATGTCATTACCACAGTTGATGGAACCGAAATTGCCTCAGGGCCGGTAACACATTCTACTACAGAAATGACACTAGTGGGTCAGGATGGACATCGGGAAGCTATTGTGTTTGACGTAATCAAGGCCCCACAGTTTCAAGTCATTCTAGGAATTCCTTGGTTAGAAACACATAATCCTCGAATTGACTGGCGAGCAAAGAGTATAACCTTTCCTGATTGTACACAAACTTGCTATCCAAGAAATCCAAACATGGGCCTGGCCACAGTAACCTCCGCCACAATACAACTACCGCCTGAGTACCAAGAATTCCAAGATGTTTTCCAAAAAGAACAGGCCAACACGTTACCTCCCCACCGGTCGTACGATTGTCAAATCGATCTGGTACCCAATGCTCAACCGCCTTGTAGTAGGATCTATGCCCTTACTGAACCTGAGAATCTTCATTTGCGACAGTACTTAGATCAGTACTTTGCCAATGGTTTGTTTTCGCCCGTCAAAGTCTCCTGCTTCCTCAGCTCTGTTCTTCGTGCCGAAAAAAGAAGGCGACCTTAGAACTTGTATTGACTACCGTGCCCTAAATCAAATAACGATTAAGAATCGTTATCCTCTGCCCCTGATCCCTGAACTTCTCGACCAGGTAAAAGATGCTTGTATATACACCAAGTTAGATCTCCGGGGAGCTTATCACCTGGTGCGTGTAAAAGAAGGCGACGAATGGAAGACTGCTTTCCGCACCAAATATGGACTCTTCGAATACCAGGTGATGCCTTTCGGATTGTGCAATGCACCTGCTGCCTTTTAATACTTTATGAATGATGTTCTTCGGGAACTTATCGATGTTTGTGTCATCGTATATATCAACGACATTCTGGTGTACTCCTTTTCGGAATCCCATCACAGAAAACATGTCAAGGCAGTTCTTGAGAAATTGCGCCAGCACAAACTGTTTGCAAAACTCGAAAAATGTGTTTTTCATGCCACAGAAGTCGAGTTTCTTGGATTCATCCTGACACCAAAGGGAGTCTGAATGGACTCACGAAAAGTGGACGCCATCCTCAAATGGCCATCTCCTAGCTCTGTGAAGGGTGTTCAGAGCATGCTTGGTTGTGCCAATTTCTATCGAAGATTTATCCCGGAATTGTCTCGGGTGCTTCAACCCATTACTGCACTCTTACGGAAAAATAAACGCTTCAAATGGACTAATGAAGCAGAACAGGCCTTTCAAGAACTAAAAACTAAATTCACCTCCGCATCTGTACTGAAACATCCACGCCCAGATCTCCCTTACATTGTTGAAACCGACGCATCCAGCTTAGCTATGGGAGCTGTCCTGTCTCAAAGGGATCCTGTAACTAACCAATTGCACGCTGTAGCCTTTTGGTCCAGAAAATTCTCGGCTCCTGAAGTTAATTATGCAATCACCGACAAGGAGTTATTAGCTATTAAGTCCGCCTTCAAGGCTTGGCGTCATTACCTTCTCGGCGCAAGACACACCATCACAGTGATTACAGATCACAGAAATTTGCAATATTTAAAAACGGCCAAAGCTCAATCATCACGTCAACTCCGATGGGCTTTATTCTTTGCGGAGTTTGATTTTGTAATCACATACCGCCCTGGCTGCAAGAATGGCAAAGCGGACGCTTTATCCCGGATTGGGATGGGAGAAACAAGTTCAAGCTTAGAACCAGTACCGATTATACCTGAACAGAGAATTTTGGGGTTGACCTCTTTACAAACTATTGAGGACATTCAAACTAGAGTTAAACAACTTTTAGACCCTACAGCCTTGCAAGAATGGAGTCAAAAGGGTTCACACTTTTCCATCAATAATGATCTACCCTACTTCCAGGGGCGATTATTTCTGCCTCATAAGGAATTGCAAGAACTCGTTATTGCCCATTATCATGATACATTAATGGAAGGACATCCTGGTATTGCTAAAACTGAAGAAAAGATCAAAAGGCAATTCTGTTGGCCCTCCTGGCGAAAGGATATGAAATCCTTTGTGATGTCCTGCGGAGTTTGCGCCCAAAATAAAGGTCAAAAGAAAAGACCAGCCGGCCTTTTACAACCCTTGGACATCCCACCGGCACCTTGGCACACCATGTCGCTGGACTTTATTATAGACCTGCCTCCTTGCTATGGATACAACACTATCGTGGTGATTGTGGACCTCTTCTCCAAAATGGCCCATTTTATCCCATTAAAGGGGTTACCTTCAGCCTCCATCCTGGCCAAGGAATTTCTTCAGAATGTCGTTCGTTTACATGGTTTTCCATCCATACTGGTCTCTGATCGAAGAAGCCAATTTATTTCCCATTTTTGGAGAAAGTGTTGTCAACTGGCACAAATCGATGTACGACTATCCACTAGTCACCACCCCCAGACCGATGGTCAAACCGAGAGAACAAACCAGACCCTTGAACAGTATCTTCGGTGTATGTTGCACCAATCTGAATGTAATTGGAAAGACATTCTTTGGATCGCAGAATACGCATATAACAATTCTGTACATTCTGGAACGGGACAAACCCCTTTTTATACCTTATATGGCCATCACCCCCGAACCTCTGACCTTGACTCCCCTCAAAGTCTTGAAATGCCTGCTGTAGATCATTTGCATTCCACGATAACTCGAGCCTTCAAAGAAGCAACGACTGATTTACAGCAAGCCAAGAAAAAGTACAAAGAAAATGCTGATTTACATCGAAGTGAAGCACCTCCGTACCAAATAGGGGACCAAGTGTGGCTAGCGACTAGACATTTACCACTCAAAGGACCGCAAACTTTCAATCCAAGATATGTAGGGCCCTACCCAATCAAAGCTATAATCAACCCGGTGGCCTTCAAACTCGATCTACCAGCTAACATGCAAATCCATCCCGTTTTTCACGTATCACTGTTGAAACCAGTACAACCTGGAACCAGACTAATTAAACCACCAGAACCAATTCAAGTAGATGGGGAGCTGGAATTCAAAGTTAAAGACATATTAGATTCCAAGGTGTCAAAGTCAAAACTCTTCTATTTAATTGATTGGAAAGGATATGGGCCTCAGGAAAGGTCTTGGGAACCAAGCGACCAGGTACATGCGCCTCGGTTAATACAGAAATTCCACTGGAAATTCCCAAACAATCCGAAACCTCCAGAGAGAACAACCTTGGGAGGGGCCTTGGGAGGGGGTACTGTCATGATGCCTACCCCCAAGGAGCCAGACCGGGCCCAGCAACCCCAGAGGTAGACATCATGTTCCCGAGGGAAGTCCCAGCGGCCCCAGGTAGGGGCCCTTTGGACTCAGTCCTGGCGCCTTTGGCGCCAGGCTCATGTTGGACAACAGTCCTGGCGCCATAGGCGCCAGGATCATAAAGGATGACTTTGTGTGAAGAAGTGCTTTGCGTGAATTTACCTGATGCAGACCGTGCTGCAACATCCAGGCCACCTAGAGGCCTGAATGGGACTATTTTACCTATGGGACTACTTTACCACACGGGTGTGGCCGGAGGAAGAATACATACCTTAGAGGAACAATACATACCTGGAACTACTTTGAAGGCCATTTAAGCCACGCCCAAGCAGCAACTCACGCTTCGCGTTGTTCTGCACCTAGCAGCTGGACGCTCACCGTGTCTGCTCCTGGATCCGGACTTCAGCCACGCCCGACAGCTTCATGGAACACCTGTAAAGGGAAAAGAGAGGAGAACAGGAGAAAGAAGAGACATTACCTGCTTAATCCGCATTCCAGAGTCATCTCGCCGACGATCCTAAAGGGAAGACATTCATTTTTAAAAGCACATTGCATTGCTCGCTGCAGCGCAGCATTCCACTCACCTTTACTAGGCACCTTCTTGCCCATCAGCGATCATCTGGATTTTCCGCCGCATTTCAGCGCCTAAAGGAGAAAAAGACAAGAACAAAGGTGAGCTAGGGAAGAGAATAAGAAAGCCTTAATTTCCACCATAAGACTTACCTGTTGGGTCAATCCCTCTTCACTTCGGGTCGGCGCCGTTTCTTCGGCATTTCCGCACCCCGGCCCCTAAGGAGAAAAAGACATTAGCATTAGTGAGCGAATGCAAGGACATTAGCGGAACGCTCATCAAAGACTTACCTGATATCTATTGGGACATCTCTTCTCACTTCGGGTCGGCGCCGTATCTTCGGCATTTCCGAACCCCGGCCCCTAAGGGGAAAAAGACACAAGCATTAGTGTATTAATGCAAGAACACTAGAGGAACCACTCATCAAAAACTCACCAGAGTTTCCCTCGACGGTTCCATTTCCTAACTCGGAATCTTCATTCAGCACCTGAAATAGAGAAAACGGACAATGGTTATTTAAAGCTTGAACTTGCAACAGAATTCTTACGGTACCTTGAACTCTCACCAATCTGAGATCCAGTGAAGTAACTGGATAACAACGCGCCCCTGCATCAGAAGCAGGATGGAGAGCTCGTCCTTTCAGACCCTAAGGTGAGACTTCACGGGGACTCACAGAAGGGTTTTGTGGAGGGTTAGAAGGGAAGTGGGAGGCCTACGCATTATCCCGCAGATTGTTAATACTCCCTTTTCACACACAGAAGGATATTTCTACAAGCCAGACAAGCCAGATTTGGGGGTTCGGTCCATTCCATCTTCCGAGTCCTGAGCATCACCCTAGAAGAGGCCACAGCAATCCAAACCAGGCCAGCGCCTCCGTGGGAGTCAGGTGAGCGTTACAGACCAAACTTGGTGTAACTCCATGCTATCTGCCCTATTGAACAAAATCAAACTCCTACAAGCTAAAATCAAAGAGCACCACAAAAACCTATCACAGCACCTCGAACGAACCACCACGTCTGGCCACCAGCCCAACCCCAGTCCAGTGCCCCTTCCCGCCAAAGTCCCCATAACCCTTTTAAAATTCAGGGAAGTAACAGAACAGGAAATGATTGAGATAATGAACAAGATTAAACCATCCAACTGCAAAGGAGACCCCTGTCCAGCCAGTCTCATTAAAGACTGCACCGAAACACTCGCCCCCTTTCTCAAATCCTTCATCAATGCCTCCTTCAACGCCAACACAGTTCCAGACAGTTTAAAAGAAGCCTGGGTACCCCCCTTCTAAAAAAAACTACACTTGACCCAGAAACTGCTAATAACTATAGGCCCATCACCACCGTGCCTTTCCTGCTCAAGATTCTGGATAAAGTCGCTTACACGCAAATCCAGGAATAACTTGAAACCAACAATATCCTAGGTAAAAGACAGTCAGGATTCCGACCAGGTCACGGGACAGAGTCAGCCCTACTCGACCTAAAAATACAACTTGGGGACATCATGGACAAAGGCAAACCGGCACGCCTTCTCTTATTGGATCTGTCCGCCGCCTTTGACCTTGTCAACCATGATATTCTAGGCATGCACCTAAAAAATGAAGCACACTTCTCACCAGAAGCTATCACTTGGGTGGCCTCGTTTCTAAATGGTAGACTCATGAAGGTCTTCTCAGACACTGCTTCGGCAACCCCCACTATCATCCACTGCGGCGTCCCTCAGGGCTCCTGCACCGCCCCAACACTCTACAACATATTTACCCTTCCACTCTTCAATGACCTCGACTGTCCCAACATAGTGTATACCAACTACGCGGACGACACGCAGGTACTACTCCCACTAACTGGGACCTATGAAGAAGCCCTAACCAAAATCTACGCAGCCATACAAACGTGGATGGATGCAAACGGCCTCTGCTTAAATGGGGATAAAACTGAGATCCTCATAGAAGGGACCAGCGAAATTCTTAACAAACTCCCCCCTCAATATGAATCCTTTAACATCGATAACTCCATCATCACAGTCTCCAAGACAGTCAAAACCCTAGGTGTTCACCTAGATGCCTCACTATCCATGTCCCGCCATGTTAACACCATAGCTTCCGCCTCAGCGCTCACCACCAAGGTGATCAACGCAGTCAAGCCTTTCTTCTCCACTAAAAACTGCCTATCCATCGCCAGGGTCACAATAGGTACCAGACTGGACTACTGTAATGCCCTTTTCCTAGGCACCTCTATCAAAAACTCTAAATCACGCAAAATAACGCGCTCTGGGCAGCGCTGACCATTCCTAAAAGGGAACACATCTCGCAAGCAAGGAAAGACGCCCATTGGCTACCGGTAAAGGAACGCATACTCTTCAAAGCCATGGCCGTCACACATAGGTGCATTACATCAGACGCCCCACCCTATCTCTCAGAAAGAATCTCCCTCAACACCTCGAACAGACCTACCAGAGTACACCGCGCCAACCAGATTTATGTTCCCACGTTCAAAAGAACTAGAGCTGGAGGGTCTAGCTTCCAACACCTCACACCCAAAAACTGGAATGCCCTGCCAACCTCACTAAGGAAAGGAAAGAAAAATCATACACCACCTTTCGGAAAAATCTAAAAACCTTCCTATTCCGCTAATGTTTCTGAACCAACTTGCACAGTTATGCTTGCACTGTAACCATAGAAAAGTATAACTTTATTGCATCCTCCTTGTCTTTTACCACCTGTCATTGTACCACTGCTACCGACTGTTACATCCCATGTTATGTTAAGCTCAAGTCTTCTGTAACAGCGCCACGATGCCTCAGGGCAGCTCTGTGCGCTTTATAAATGCAAATAAATAAATAAGTTCCTTCTTGTGTTTTTAAAAAAAGGTGGTGATAACGGAATTACTGCCACTTTTACTGCACTGCCAAATAAGGAGTTGGCGCAAATCCCCCGGCGAAGGTAGACCAGGTAGAATTACCGCCAAAATCTGGTGGAATTAACCCAGGCTCTAATTACGTTGGCGGATTTACCGCCAAGAGCCAAAATAGTATTTCTGCCATATCACAAGTCAGAAAACCGCAGAAATACTGCCAAAAATGGCCAGTTCATTTGAAAACACAGTGCAGTTACCTCCACCTGCAAGGTGGAAGTAAATGCATACAGTTGATAGACATCAAGTCACAGGTGCACCCAATCCACTCTGAAAGACTACAAAAGGCCTGCACCTGACCCAAACACACTTTTAAACACCATGCTGCCACTAGCTGTTGCAAACGGGGAAATGCAGCTCCTCCTGCTCCAGAATGAACTACAGAGGCAGGACCAGCAGCACACGGTGCAGGGAGGAGGAGGCGACACCATGTAAGGTGGGACACATTCCCTGGGTCAAGCCGTCACCCTGGACATTAATTGAAATCCGGCTGATTACCCTGTATCGGCTGAAAAGGGAGACCAATTGTAGAGCTACTCTCAGTGATCCATACAGAGCATGATTAAAATCAGAACTGCCTTACCCCCGCTGCTGAGGATTGTGTTGGTCTGACATTTCCTTGCAACTGGCACCTACCAGCACACTGTGGGCATGCTGCATGGCATGCCCCAGCCCACATTTTTATATGTGCTTGTACAGGTGTTAGAAGCCCTCATGCACCATGCCTCCTAGCACATCTGCCTGCCCACCCCCCCTGCATAGATTAATGCCACAAAAGCACGTTTCTACACAGCAGCCCACCTGCTCAACATAATTGCAGCACTCTGGACTGCACCCATGTGGTGTTGGTCACCCCAAGGCATCCGAAGCAACAGGAAGCAGCATCGATGAATGTCCTGGTCATCTGCGATGCTGACCTCATGATCACACACTGCTGTGCCCCGCTTACCTGGTTGTACACACAATGCTATGGTTCTGCAGAACAGCACACTACCTACATACATGGAGAGCCATAGAAGCCAATGGACATGGATACTGGGAAGTAGAGTGAGGGCACTAAAACCTCTCTCGTCTGCGCGTAGTATTATAGCCCAATGTGGAGTTGACCTTGCTGCAGGTACACAGGGGGTGAGATGACGATGCACTTACGTCATCTAAAAAAAAAGTATGTAGAATTCTAAAGAGGTCCTGTGCACATATTGTGTCGGGTCACTATTTTTCAAAGCAATATATTATAGAAGTTTCCATCACATGTTAGTAATTTGTAATTTGTTTATTAATATACATATAGCCATGAATGACTTTGTATACATACATACTACCATATAGACACACTTCATCAAAATACACATTTAAAAACTTCTAATAACTATTGTATATCAAAATTCTGATTACATCACATAATAAAATACACCATATAAACTGTAGGTTAGTTCAATGATTTTTATTATGATCTTAATTAAAAAAGGTATCAGGAATGAAAAGATTGGTCTTTACCCGAAATTCATAGGAAGCTATCATTACAAAACTACAAAGGGGTACACATAAGTTAATACAATTCATCTAAAATTTCCAAACATTTCTCATAGAATTTAATCAAATGAAAAATACATTTCATGTCATTGCCTTCCATTAGGATATTCCATAATAGGTCTGTGCTCTCAACAGGAAACATGTTGTTATAAGATTTAATTGCCTGATTTCTTAGTGAACACAAACTTTCTTTTTTTTATTTGTATTTGGTTTATTTAAACTTTTACAAAAGCAAAAAAAACATAATAAGATCAGAAAACTTAAATAAAATCCAATCCAACATTGACATTAGTCATAATAAGAAAAAATACTAGATAATCAGTAGAAACACACTTTTCCTCATATACCAACATAAGAGACAAGTTAAAACATTAAGACATAACCAAAAACATAAGTTACAGATATATGTACGCAGAAAAAATCTCTCCTAAGAGATAAAAATAAAAATGAAAATGTATCTAGTATACATATCATAGTCCATACACAATAAGAGCATTACATAAAAGAGAATTAAAAAGGAGGAATTGCAATAGATACAAAGTAAAAGTTCAAAGGCACCGTTTCCAAGCCCACTCTTCATGGTACAGGATGGAGTTCACTTTCAGGGGCTCAAGAAATTTTACACTCAGTGACTGTAATGACACACACTGCATAACCAGATGTTTTAAGGTCTCCAACTTGACCAAGCAGAACCTACAACTGGCTGAACCCACCGGGATTAACGATCTCCTTGCTAAGATTTCCCTGGTAGTTAAGACATTCCATCGGGCCCTAAGAATATCCTCTATAAGATCTATTTGGGAATTGGAGAATAACCTTTGTAGGCAAACCTCGGGTTCTATGTTCATGGTTCAAGTGGAGTAAAGAGGGATAGCTATGGAAGTCATTGATGGTCTGACACCAATCCAGATCAAATAAGGCGCGTTTGACCTTCATAGGATTTGCAATCAAAATCTCAACAATTGATTCAATCTCATTGAGGATGCCTTCTGATCTATCCTTCAAAGAGATCAGAGTCAGAGAAAAAATTATATTTCCACCCATGAGGTGGTACAGGGTATTTGGAAGTGATGTGTTCATTTTTGAGTAAAGCCCATTGTACCCGTGCCCACATGGAGACTGTCCATAGTTCAAACCGAATTGCAAAAATAGGAACCGCATTCGGGATGCCCAATATTCTTCTCCAAATGCGGCCCTCTATTCGATTAAGAATTCCTCTTACTTTCTCGGATTGTAATTCCAGGCCATAGGTTAGTTTGGGGAATATTTTGCTTTCAAAGAAGATCAATGCTGGTTTCAGAGAAAATTTCCCAAACCTTCTCTCGATCTTTACCATCTGAACCTCCAACAATTTCGCCTTATGTATAATGGGCTCAGTTATTGCCTTTGAGCCCTGATAGGCCTAAAAGTTGAAGCCCATATATCGCACTGACCCAGAAAGCTTCAGGGGAGTCCCTCCCAGATTTCCAACAAACCCGAGGTCTTTGCCCTCACTTTCCTGAAGGATAACATTCTAGTTTTATTAGGGTTAATAAGTAGCCCATTGGCTTGAGCATATTGTTAGGGAGAATTCTCTGTTAAGGCTAATTTCCCAAACCTAGTGAGTCCCCCAGCAGCTTTGCTGGATTTATGGGGTTTATTTTTTTCTCCTGCTAAGAGTGAGACTCCTTTTCTCCCACTCTTAGACATGATTTGAGATATCCTTTGACTTTGTAATGTGTTTTGTGGGCTATGGGGTCTTTTACTCCATAGGGTTTCATGTGGTTTTTGGTAAGTGTGTTACACAGCACCCTCAGTGCAGTAACACAGGGGTGTCATAGTGACCCCCAAACATAAACTCCATAACCTGGGACTGACTACTGTCTCCCAGGGCATGTAAAGTCACCATTGACTTTACTGGTCTTAAATTGTGAACAGGACCAGTACCAACCATCAAATTGTGGAAGTACTGGTAGGGGTAATTAGATTGCCCCTGGGTCTGTTTTTCGAGCGGGCACTGTGCAGTCCCCCCTCGTCGAGTTTCTGGCTGGTGGCAGTGGTTACCACGCGAAATATTCCACCGGAATATTTCCTATAGGGGATTTCCCCATTCATTTTAAACGCACCACTTTTTGGTGCAATGTTAAAGATACCGCCGGGTTATTTATTTAATATTTATTCCCCGGTTGGGTCTTTTTGCCAGGACTCAGTTTTAAAATGGCGTTTGTGTTCTCCTCTGTAACTCCAACCCAAGTCGAGCCCTTTGTTCCACTTTTTGGCGGGCTTCTCCACAGAAGCATCCAAAAGTGGTGCCACTCTGTCTGGGTCTACAGGATGTGTGGGAGGGGGGCTTAGGCACCCTGGACTGAGTTGCCTCGGCAACTCAAGTCGCACTCTTGTGTGATTGGCCCAGTGGTGAGCCGCCCGGCTCACCACTTAGCATGTTTGAGTGACAGCTAGGACTGATGAATGGGGGTTTTCTGCATAAAAGCAGGGCTTTGGGGACTGGAACTTCAGAAGTCGCCACAGGACCAAAGAATCCGAAGAGGGAGAAACTGAGCCGACCTGCAACGACGACACCACCGGTGGAGCCCTGCTGAACCGTTTCACCACTTCCCAACGACAGAGAAGATCTTCATCCAGGAGAGTCTTCTTCCTCTGAGCTGGTGGGGATAACCAGTTTGCCCTCTTTTTCGCCTTCCTGGATCGTCCCGTGGTCGAATCGCCCGTGCCAAGCACCCTGGCGACCAGATAGCCACGCTTCACCACTACCGAGAATAGAAGGGTAGTACCTTTTAACCGAGAAACTCCGCGGCTGGTTTCTTCCCTGGCAGTGCAACGACCTCCAGCTTTCCTCCATGTCGAGATCTCCTCTTCCCCTGGACGAAGCACTGACTTGCATACGCTGCCAGGAACAACTGCCCCCGCTGGAGCTTTCTCACCATTTCAGGTACTGAGTCCCACCTGGTCTCCCTTGCAACAGACTGTTCAAGGTGTCCCGTAAATCCTTGACTTTCTATCCTGGGATGACCTGGGACCTACTAACTAACTTTTCCTAGCTTGAGCCAACCCTTTTTGAACTCTTTGCAACAACTCTTTAAAAGTACTATTCAACTGTGTGATCTTGGACACATTCTGCCTTGCTCTCTTCAAGAGTGGGCCTGGCCTATGACTTTCTTGCTCCTCAGTAGACTCTGCCTTTTCTGACTTGCTCTGGTTCTCCTAAACTGTTGGTATTGTGAATGTTCCTAATTCTGCCTTTTTCCCTCCCTTTTTAATTAACTTATTGGAGTGCCATCTTAGGTTAAGCGCTCACCTCTGTCTGAAAATAAGTGGTGTTTTAACGAAGACTTGTTCAATAAGTGGTCAGGGATGTATATATATATTAATAGTGACTGTGTTTTGAACTTGCTTGCCATATTAGTGTTAGTGTATATTACAAGGTGTGTTTTTAAATAAATAATTATATACTTTTATACCCAAGCTCTGGTCAGTGTTTGCTTGTGCTACTGTATTTTGGTACCTATCTTGTATACTCTATATACTGTCTCACTCTTCTTGAGAGAAGTCTGGCTGCTCAGCCACTGCTACCAGGTAAATCTGGGTGGTACAGACTGCTACCAATTGGGCTTACTGCCAACACATGTAGTCTTAAGCCTTTTGCAGTGGTCCCTAAGGGAACTGCACAGGTTTCTGCCTAACACTGGTGTACAGCGGTGGGATTTGTATTGAGTATACATTTTAGTATGCTTATAGATACCTTAGTGCAACTAACCACAAAGCCTAGCACTAAAAAGTTTATTTTCTAACCTGTCAACTATGGAAAGTTATAGTCAAGAGTCCCTTGCTACAAAAACTGCTGATTGTTTAAGAGTTCTCTGTAAGCATAAGAATCTCCTGACTAAAGGCAAGAAAATTGAGCTAATAGAAAGGTTGTTAGCAAACCAAAGTCTGGATGGTGGTTCAGAGGAACCTACCACTCCAGCAAATGTAGATCACAGTAATGATATTGATATTGATCCTAGTATTGATAATCTTGAGTCAGAACCAGAAGAGGAGGGTGAGGATGATGTAGTTGTCCCCCCTAGGCCTCTACCTGCTCTGCCAGCTGTACCTACTAGACCTTTGCCAGGTCCCACAATTAGTCCTCAATGTTTTGAACTAGAGAAAATGAAACTTGAATTGGAGTTTAAGAGACTTAATGCTCAAACTGAACAAAGGCACCAAGAACTAAGGCTCAGAGAAATGGAGCTCAAGCATCAGCTAGAGATGAAGAAATTGTCTGTTGAAAATGCGTCTCTCTCCGGATCCTCTAGGAGTTCCAGTCCCAAAAGACCCATGATGCCTAAAGAGCTTGTGGGTATGTATGAGCCTAAGTTGGATGTGTTGGATTGGTTGAGTTTGTTTGAGTATAATTATGGGCTCCAGAACATTACAGGAAATGAGTTACTTTCCTGGTTGTTGTCTAGGCTCCCCCCCGTTGCAACTGATGTGGTAATGGAGTTGGGGGAGGAGGATAAGAAGGAATATGAATGCGTGAAGCTAGCTTTGATGGCTAGATTTGGGAAGCCCCCTTCCCAGTACCTTAAGAGGTTTAGGACCCTCAAAAAGAATGATGGTACCCCTTGGGCTACCTGGGTGAGTGAAAGTTTGAAAAACTTAGAGGGATGGATTAAGGGTTACAAGATGAACACTTATGAGGGAATGAGAAATCTTGTAATGTTGGAGTCAATTTATGATGCCTGCTCTCCTGAGCTCAGACAGCACTTGGCTGATTCAAATGAATTAGATTCCAGGAAGCTAGCTAGGGCTGCTGACTTGTGGGTTGCCAACAGGGCCACTCACAAGGATTCAGGGGTCACTCAGAAAAAGGATGAGGGAAAGCAGCCACCAAAAGGGAACCAAGAGACTTCTAATACCTCCCAACCTAAAGAGGGCCCCAAACAACAAAATAAGGAACAAGTTACTTACCTGTAACTGTTGTTCTCCAGCATGGGTCTGGCATGGATTCACATGCTCCTGAATATTCCCTGTCGTCAGGCCGGGAATCCGCGGTAAAGAAAAAATCAGTATCAGTTTTGTTTCTGATCTGTCTTTCTTAGTAGTAACCAATCACTGATCTCTGGGTCATACTGCCCCCAGCCAATGACTGCCCTCTACCTAAGCCCCTCCCCTGGCAGCCATCCTCAGATTTGGTAGCAGGTGAAGTGGCAGTATGACCAAGTGAAGAGCCGCAGAGGGGAAGGCGGGAGGGTTCGCATGTGAATCCATGCCAGGACCATGCTGGAGAACAACAGTTACAGGTAAGTAACTTGTTCCTTCTCCAGCCTGGGGTCTGGCATGGATTCACATGCTCATGAATATTCCCCGTCAGGCTGGGAACCCTCGGTAAAGAAAAAATCAGTATCAGTTTTGTTTCTGATCTGTCTTTCTTAGTAGTAACCAATCACTGATCTCTGGGTCATACTGCCCCCAGCCAATGACTGCCCTCTCCCTAAGCCCCGCCTCTGGCAGCCATTCTCAGATTTGGTACCACGCCAAGAGGCAGCATGACCAAGTGAAGAGCTGCAGAGGGGTAGGTCGGAGGGTACGCATGTGAATCCATGCCAGACCCATGCTGGAGAACAACAGTTACAGGTAAGTAACTTGTTCCTTCTCCAGCATGGGGTCTGGCATGGATTCACATGCTCTTGAATATAAGAATACATAGCAGTATACACATGCACAACCACGGGAGGTGGCCACAGGCTCAACATTAAGCAATACAACAACTCAACATTAAGCATCTCTTACCTCCTCAACAGGCTCACCTTAAGTGAACAGGTTGCGCAGCACTGCTTGGCCGACCCTGGACTCCTCCCTGGAGTCCCGAAGGACGCAGTAGAATCTTGTGAAGGTGTGAGACGACCTCCACGTAGCAGCCCTGCAGATGTCCAGCAGGTGCACACCAGACAGGAACGCCGTGGTAGCAGCGATCGCTCTGGTCGAATGGGCTCTCGGACGGCCGGGGAGCGGTCGGTTTGCCAACCGGTGACAGTGCATGATGCAGCTGGAGAGCCATCTGGAAATGGAAGCCTTCGAGAGAGCCTTCCCCTGATTCACAGGTCCAAAGTTCACAAACAGCTGTGATGTCTTCCGAAAACTCTTCGTGCGGTCCACGTAGAACTTCAGCGCTCTAGCCACATCCAGCAGGTGCAAAGTCCTCTCGGCCGGTGCCGAAGGCGACGGGAAGAAAACTGGCAATACCAAGGGCTTGTTGAGGTAGAAGTCCGACGGCACCTTGGGCATAAAGGAGGGGTGCGTCCTCAGCACCACCCTTGTGTCGTGAAAAGTCAAGTATGGAGGCTTGCAAGATAGGGCCTAGATCTCTCCCACTCGTCGTACGGAGGTGATGGCCACAAGAAATGCTGTCTTCCAAGACAGGAACTTCAACGGCGCCGAATGCATAGGCTCGAATGGGGCACCCATGAGCCTGATCAGCACCACATTGAGCTCCCACACCGGGGCAGGGGCCCTCACCGGTGGGAACGTTCGGAATAGTCCCTTCATGAATTACTTCACCAGGCGATGAGACCACAAGGACGCCCGTCCTGTAGTTCTGGTGTATCGGGAAATGGCAGCCAGATGTATCTTCATGGAGGCGTGAGCCAGTCCAGCTTTGGCCAGCGACAGTAGGTACGGCAATACTTGAGGGGCCGTAATCCGCAGAGGGTTAATCTTCTGTGCACGGCACCAGACAGAGAACCTCTTCCACTTATGTCCATAGCATTTGAGAGTTGAGGACGCCCTGGCTTTTGCAAGAACCTCTCTGCAGTCAGCCGGGATATCGTACCCTCCAAACTCTAGTGCTGCAGGAGCCAAGCCTGCAAGTTCAGCGACTCCGGGTCGTGATGAAGAATGGCGCCTCCTTCTCTGGAGAAAAGATCTGCGTCCGTCGCCAGCTTGATAGGTGGGGACGCCGACAAGTCCAGAAGGTCCGGGAACCAGATCTGTCTCGGCCACGCCGGTGCGACGAGGATCATCCTGCACCTGGACCTCTTGAGCTGGTTGATGAGACGGAGCAGCAACGGTAACGGAGGGAACGCGTACAGGAACAGGCCATTCCAAGGGAATGAGAAAGCATCACCCATGCTCCTTGGTTGTGCGAACCTGCTGGCGAACCTCTGGCACTTAGTTCATCGCCGTCGCGAACAGGTCGATCTGGGGTTTGCCCCACTGTCGAAAGAGCCGATCCACCTGGTCCCGGCAGAGTTCCCACTCGTGGCACGAGCGCAGCTCCCTGCTGAGTGAGTCGGCGATGGTGTGTTTTATTCCTGCCAGGTGGAAGGGAACCAGAAACATCCCCTGGGCGACAGCCCAGTGCCACAGATCCTGGGCCTCCTTGGATAGGGCTGGGGATCTGGTGCCTCCCTGCTTCCGGATGTAGAACATCGTGGTGGTGTTGTCGCTGAAGATCCTCACCACTTTGTCCTTGAGGGACGGAAGGAACAATTTGAGCGCCCAGAACACGGCTCGTAGCTCCAGGGTGTTGATGTGAAGAGACGTCTCCTCCGGGAGCCAGAGGCCACTTGCGTGGAGATCTCCGGTGTGGGCCCCCCATCCCTCCAGGGAGGCGTCCGTCGTTACCGTCTCCTGATACGCCGGGGTCTGAAAGTCCATGCCTGTCGCGAGGTGCGCACGGGCACCCCACCATAGAATCGCCCGATGGAACTCCTTGTCGAGCGGGATCCTGTCTTTGAAGCTGCCCGCCGCTTGAATCCAGCGGGTGTCGAGGAACTCTTGTAGCAGATGCATCTGAAGTCTGCAAAGGGGCGCAAGGTAGATGCATGAGGACATCATTCTGAGGAGGGACTTGATGGACCTCACTGTGGCCACATCCGTGGCCAACAGGCGCTGCACCTTGCCCAAAATGGCCTTCGTCCTTTCTTCCGACGGGGATGCCAATCGCTTCACTGTATCGAGCTTTGCTCCCAGAAACAGTGCCACCTGCGACGGGACCAGATGGGATTTGGGGTAGTTGAGGCGAATCCCGGCTCCGTGAGCAGGCGGACGGTCCTCGCTGTGTGTTCGACAGTGAGTTCTCTTGACCTTGCACGGATTAGCCAGTCGTCCAGTTAGGGGTAGATGTGGATCCCTTGCAGGTGCAGCTGCACCGCCACAGGTGCGAGGCACTTGGTGAACACCCTGGTGCCGGCTTTAATCCGAACGGCAGGGCTCTGAATTGGTAGTGACGCCCCTGGACTACGAATCTGAGGAACTTTCTGTGTCCTTTTAGAATGGGGATGTGGAAGTAAGCATCCTCCAGGTCCAGTGATGATAGGAAGTCGCCCTCCTCCAGCTGTCCCAGCACGTGCTGGAGGGTGACCATCCTGAATTTCTGTGCCTTGATGTACTTGTTCAACCGACGCAGGTCCAGGATGGGGCGTCAACTGCCTGTCTTCTTTCTGACGGGGAAGTATCTTGAGTATACTCCGGAGCCCCGGAGCCTCTTGGGGACGAGCTCGATGGCACCGTTCTTGAGCATCGCCCTTACCTCCAACAGCAGTTGAGGGACGTGATTCTCCTTCCTGGCCACGGGAGGAATGCGAGGACACTTCTTTTGAAATTCCAGCGAGTGTCCGCGGGCCAGGGTGTCCAGCACCCAACGGTCGGTGGAGATGGACTCCCACACGCTGACAAACTTCGTCAGCCGGCCTCCCACCGGGGTGCTTCGGTGGGGGCCCGACGCTACGGCCGGTTCAGTCCTGCTTGGAAGAGGCCTTGCCGCCTTGGCCTCCTTGCCGACGGCGGCGGCGAGAACCTCCTTGCTTGCCGCGGCCTCTGTAGGCCTCCTGGGACGAGGAGCGGGCCCCCTGGCGGTAAGTAGAAGAGCCGCCGCTGGATCCCTTGGAGGCTCCCTGTCTGCCTCCAGAGCTCCGAAAGGGCCGCCGTTGCTGAAGGACTCCTAGGGCTCGGGCTGTTTCCGTGTCTGTCTTGATGGCCTGGAGGGACTCATCCACCATCTTTCCAAACAGGTTGTTGCCGTCGAACGGCATGTCCAACACTCTGGTCTGGACGTCCTGGCGAAAGTCCATTGCCTTGAGCCATCCTCGTCGTCGGAGGCAAACCCCGTTGCCCAGTTGGCGAAATCCGGTATCGGCAATGTGCGTTGCCACCGTTATGGCGTGATTCGACGCCACCTCTCCTTCCTGCAGAATCTGTAGGGCCTCCCCCCTCTTGTCGTCCGGCAGGAAGTCTAGCAGAGGAGCTATCTTGAACCAAAGCTCCCTGTCGTAACGGGCCACAATCGCTAAGACATTGGCCGCCTTAATCGTCGTCGCCACCGATGAGATGACTCGTCGTCCCATGGAGTCCAACTTCTTGCCCTCGCTGTCCAGCGGGGAAGTGGAAGTTGAAGCCGCCGCACCCGCTGCTTTCTTCTTGGCCGCTGCCGAGACGACAGAGTCCGGCGTGGGCTGGGCCCTGAGGCACAAGGGGACGGCATCGGGGACCCGGTACTTCTTCTCGTACCTGTCCCTCTTGGCGGGTGTCGTGGAGGGGTTCTTGAGGATAGCCAGCCCTTCGTCCCAGATGTCGTTGAGCAACGGCACAGCGAGGACCGTCTTTCTCTTGGCCTCTCGTTGTTGGTAAAGAAAACCTTCCCTTTTCTGTTCCTCAGGGCAGAGCTGGAAGAGCTCGGATGCACTGGCTATCATGGTGTGAAAAGAGCCAATTTTGTCTGGTGGAGAGGCCCGAGGGGGGGTGATGACGGGATGTCCGTTGTGTCATCGCTGCCGCCGTCGTCCGTCCCCGTCGCCGTATCCGTCGCCGTATCCGTCGCCGTATCCTCCCGGGGGTCTGGCAGAGGGGGATGAGGGGTCCACAGGCCTCGCGGGCACGAAGGGCGGAGCGGGGTGGACTCTCCTCCACTTGTTCGGAGGGCTTCCCGACGGGCCTGGTTCTGGATCCTCCATCGGGGTCCGTGGTAACCTCGTCCTTATCTCAATACATAAGGATTGGATCGCCAACAAAATTGCCGCCGAGCTATCCTGGGGCTCGGGTAATGGCTGCGACGGACGGGATGGCTGCTCCACTGGGCCCTCGTCGTCGCCATCGTCGCTATCTTCGATAACATCAGCGGGAACCTCCCCCTGGGATCGAACCTTCTCAAACCTCTCGTCGGGGCCTATGAACCTCTCGTTGAGGCCTTTCACGGTTTCCACCGGATCCTCCTCGGAGGCTGAATCTGAGTTCGTAATGGCCACTGGCCCCCCCTCTTTTTCCGCCGGGGTCTTCACGGGGATCTTAACGACGGTCTAGAAAGAGGATTCCCTCTGCGGCGGCAGGGAAACTCTGGGTCCCGAGGCCGCCTCCACTGGCGTAGCCTCTGCCGGCTTCGCCAGGGCCGCTGCGACAACCTCGATAGAGGCCTTTGACGGGTGGATCAAGGCCCTCACCACTTTAGGTGCGTCCTGGGCCTTCGCTTTGGGGGGAGGGTCATCGCCTCGCTCCCCCTCAGCTCCCTTCGAGATCGACCGGGGCCTCTCCAGAAGCTTACCCGGGTTCTCAGACTTCCTCTTCCCTGAACCAGAGCGCTGGCTCGTGGTTGATCGTGCCGGGGAAGTCGCGCCCTGCCTGGCAGCCGATGAGCCCGACCTTTCGGCGCTCGCGGACTCGCGGTGCTTGGCCTTCTTTTGGGCCCCCGTCGCTGGGGTGCCCTCACAGGACTCAGAAGACCGCTCAGACTTTTTCTTCGCCTTCTCACCTGCCGTGCCCTTCTCCAGCCAGGCGGCAAGGCGGGAACGACGATCTTGCTTGGTCCGTTCCGACAGGTTCTTCGCACAGTCCTTCTCCACGTGCGTCTTGTCCTCATGAAGGCAGTAGAGACATCTCGAATGCTCGTCCTCCTTGAAAACATTTTGCAATCCGCATCCTGGGCAGCTCCTGAACAGCTTGGATCCGGGCGTCGAGCCACCCTTGTCCTGGGCCATGTCCGTTGAGGTAGGCCACAGATCTTCCGGAATCTTCCAAGAAGTGTAACTCGATGAAAACTTCACCCTTGAGGGGCGTAGAAGAATTCCGAAATGGGTCCCCGTTATCGGAAGTAGAAACGGTGGAGCTTGAGGCTCGATTAACCGAAGAAATGAGAAAATTCTCCTGAAAAGCGCGAAAACGCAGTAAAAGCTCAAGAGCTAAAACATGAGGACTCCCAACACTTGAACGTGCGGTAAAAATCTGAGGATGGCTGCCAGGGGAGGGGCTTAGGTAGAGGGCCGTCATTGGCTGGGGGCAGTATGACCCAGAGATAAGTGATTGGTTACTACTAAGAAAGACAGATCAGAAACGAAACTGATACTGATTTTTTCTTTACCAAGGATTCCCGGCCTGATGACGGGGAATATTCATGAGCATGTGAATCCATGCCAGTCCCCATGCTGGAGAAACATGTGAAACTATCCTTTACAATATTGGCTCAAATTTGGAAACTCTAGTTAGTAACCCGATGTTAGCCAAAAAGATGCTGTTGGATCATGATTGGATGTTAACCATAGATGCTTTTCATTCCCACGTATCATCGAGCCACTTGGCTGAGGTTCCCTCTCTCCAATCTTCCTTCAATTCCCCAATCATTACTACCATGGGCTCCTCTTAAGAATAAGATGGAATATCTTGCTGAGTAAGGATATTCTCCTCAGAAGGAAACAAATACTTCCATATGATATTGGCAGTAGGTTCTGTCGAACAAACCCAGAGTCTATGAAACATCTTGTTCTGGAATGCAAATGCTTGAAAGATCTAAGGAATATGTTGATGGCTACATCGAGTGACTATCATCTGGGGTGTATTATGGATATGGTCTGGAAACGCTGTCTCAATATTCAAAATGTACATGAGGGTTTAGCACTATCAGGATTCATCAAGGGCATTAACATTGCTCAAGATTGAAGAAGGTGAACCCTCATTGCTAAGTTATCCGGACCTAGGATTTAGAGGATTCTTGCCTCTTGTTGGGTTTATTATTGGAGGCTTTAACTATCTTCTCCCATTGTAGGTATTTTTAGAATGTATGTTAATTGAGAGTTTAATCATCTGATCCCAAATAAGTGAGATTGACCGAAGAGCTCTAATTCTGAGATGCTCTAATGATGTTTGTGGGATTCTTATATTCGGTATATAGGATTTGTTTTCTTTTTTCTTCCTGTAGTTCTTGATGTTTAGCTTACTGTCTGATTTTATCTTTTTCTTTTTATGATAGGTAATTGCTTGATGTGATGGTTTGGTTTTATACTGTTTATATATGCTATGTTCTTATATCACTTGGCACTTCATTGTTTTAACTATGTTCATTTCTCTCACTTTTTGTGCAAAATATAAGTCTGAATGTGTAAAGGTTTGAATAAACCAATTGAAATAAAACAAAATTTAAGTAGGCAAGGATACAACTACCTACCACGCTTAGGCAGTTACAAGCTATTCTAGGACTGTTGAATTTTGGCAGATAGTATGTTTCTGATTTTGCTGGGCTAGTGAAGCCATTGTATGCTTTGATAAAACCGAACTTCAAAGCAGCTCACTGGCTGCCAGAACACACTCACATTCTGCACCAAGTATATTCATTAATGACTCAAACTGATCCTTTATAGGACAGAGATACAGACAAAGACTTAGAGATAAACCTGGTGGTGGGAGATTATGCTTTCACATACACAGTGTGAAATCTAGGGGAGTCTAAACCAATTGTATATAAGTCACATGTATCTTCCACACCTACGTTAAAATGTACACCTGAGGAGAAAAGTCTGGCTTCAGTTCAAATGATTATTCAGAAGGAGAGGCCATTAGCAGCAAATAGAACCATACACATAAACACACCTTTAGCTCAACTTGAGGCTGCCACAAAAGCTAGCCTGCCCAATGAAAAGGCATTACATACAAGATGGATTCAATGGTCAGCATCTCAACATGCTCCAGATGTAAAGTGCCATTATAAGGCAGAATTGCAAAGACTGAGTGGATTGAGATGGACAATGGACACAGAGCCTGACACCTCACGGCCTGACATGCCATTGTTTGATTTTTTCCAGGTAATTTACTGCCATGGGTCCGCAATTCCCACGGTAGGGACACGGTCCAAGTACGCTGACGCGTGCGCAGCAATCATAGGACACTTCACACATGAAGAAGCATTTGTACAGACTGATATTGCAACAAAGCATTTGGGAGACATGTCTGCCCAGACTGCTGAATTTCATGGATTACTGCTTGCCTTGCGTCAAGCAGATTCAGGGAAGCCCACACTAGTAGTCTCAGATTCAGATTACATTGTCAGGGCTTATAACACTGATTTACATTGGTGGATTCAAAATGACTTCAGAGACATTATGCATAAAACCATTGCTTCCGGGCAACTCAGGTTTGGGATCTTAAACTGACTTGCCCTTTGCTATGAGAGATGCACGCAAGAGCACATACCAAAGGGCACATTCATAGCACTGGCAATGCATTGGCAGACAAATATGCCAAAGAGCACACAGTGAGAAAAACGATAGCAGCCATAACTCGCTCAGCGACTGCAATGGATGAGGAAATAAAAGAGGCTTTTTTAGGTATTGTACCTAGGCCAAAAGGTTTCCCCAGTAATTATGTTTATGACATTGAAAATAACAAAGCAATAGTCACCATTCCTATGAAAAAAGGGGATTCTATTCAAAGATTAATCGCTAATAGAGCAAACAGGGAAAAGCTGATTGCAGCCACACACACTGGACTTGCATCTGCCCATCATGGGGTGAGTGCAACTGCACAGTTACTCCTTGACCATTTCTGGTGGACAAGGCTGCGACAGCAGGTGAAAATATACATAGCAAACTGTGACACATGCTTAAGACAATTGTAGACCACAGCAAAACACCTAAGGAGGTTACTTTGAGAAAGGCAGCCTCGCCCTTTGAAATCCAATATATGGATCCTATAGGCCCACTACCAGCACTAAAAAAGTACAAGTACATTCTAGTAATAGTGGATTCTTGCACTAGGTTTACCTGGATGATTCCTCAAAAGAAAGCAGACTGCAAATCAGTCATACAGACACTTAGGGGTGTAGTAGCGATAACCGCAACCCAAATATTCCATGCTGACAATGGTCCAGCTTTTTCGGGGCGGGCTATGAAAAAGGCATTCAAAGCAGGGGGAACAGAGTTGCACTTATCCAATCCTTTCCGAGCTAAAGCAAACAGAATTGTGGAGAGAGCGAACCAGACCATAAAAGTGAGCCTGACTAAATGCATTTTGTCACTGGGAAGGAATTGGTTAGGCCATGTGCCATTAGTGATCAGGAGTTTAAATAATTTACCACGCTAGTCTCCATGCAACTGTAAAACTCCATTTGAACTCTTGTTTGGGAGAAAAGTGTATATTCCTGATCTGCATAAACTTCCCAGCCCCCTCTCTAGGCACGAGCAACTGCTGGTGGCAATGCTGCTGAGGGAATCCCTCCAGGTGGAAGCTGCTGAGGGCCAGTCCTGAGAATACTCTCAAAGCAAGAGAATGGGCCCTGGAAAAGATCCATGATAAGACTCTGTTTGGCCCGTCTTACAGACCAGCAGTGCAAGTAATCAGAGTGAAAGGTTATAAAACTGCTGTCCTACCCGCACTACCACCTTAGAGAGGTACCAGGCAAGTTTCTGTGGACCACCTAAAACCTGTGCCAGATGGTTACAGCGATGTTTACACGCAATCTTCCTCTTCCAAGTGAGGAGCCCACAGAAGATGGAGAGATGGAGATCCGTCAAATGATGTTGATAGGTGTTCAAGATGAGTAAGAATATGCTAATCTTGTCTACATGTCCATAATTCAGGAAAGTACTGCAAGTCTGCCAATATGGAACAGAAGGCCTTTCTAGTTGCTAAAGTAATAAAATAATTATTTTGGGAAGACTTTCTAAAACGGTGTTATAAAATGCTGGCAGTGTATTTTCTCCTACTGTGGATCAGCCTCACTTTATACTTCATCTCACTGACTTCTGGGTATTTTCTGAGCATGGTTTCCACTCCACCTGTAAGAAAAGAAGCTGTTCTAAAACCTTTAAGTTCTTCACACATGTTAGAGAAAAGAGAGCTCAAAGAGTCAGGAACTCCAGCCTCAATACAAATGTTTCCTCTAACTATGGGTCATGTGTGGATGCCATAGTTCAAGACATTTAATGGCCCAGCTACACAACTGCAAGTTCACACCTTTTCTGTGATTGATGAATCCAGACTGTTTGCACCCAATAATCCTGTGTCTAGAACATGCAGAGACCTGTTAAGAAGTAGGCTTCAAACATTTGTGCAAAATGCATTATTTGATGTGTTTGAGGATGTGGAGGATCTCCATGAAATGGGACCCTATGTGTGTTATGTGCGATATTACAATGCCTTTTTACTTGTCAAACGTGAGCCCATCCTGTGGCCCAAATACACATTCTGGGAACACTGAGCAGTGCCCTTTCAAACCGACAGTCCTGAATTCAAAGCACAGTTCCCATACATTTCACTGAGACCATACCAAGCAGGGGATTACATGTCTGAAAATCAGTATAAATTTCCTCCAGAGCCACATAATGCACAACACATGTATGTTGCAGATTCAGTAATTTTTGACAGAGAATACTTTGCAAACATGACTGAACAAACATGGCGGGAAACTGTCCCTCTATGACCTACTTGGTGTCTACAGGTATGGCAAATCGAAGGTGTTCACAGGTTAGACATGGCATATAGATTCCCACATTTGATGTATTTCTCAAATTATACGCAATTCCAGACCACTTGCAGTAACAGGAACCTAAAGTTTGTACCCTGAGTGGAAGAGGACAGAAGGTGAGTTCTGGGATGCATCTTATAGAGAAGCAAAAGAATGCAATGGCACCAAGCATATTACTTATGAATAGGGTTTCCTGTTTTAGGGGTTGATTTTTTTTACTTCCGGGGGTGTTTTTCCAGTGTTTTCAAAAAATGTCAGAATCTATGTTTTTCAGTGTTTTCTCGCGTGCCCACTTCGAAAAATCGCAGATAACAGTTTTTTTTCAGTGTAAACACACAAATGTTCTTTCATTGTGTGCATAATGGTTATATCCAAGTGTAAAATGTGAACTCACTGTTCCATCGCACAATTGCACGTTGATCTAAAAAGCGTTTATAGTGTTCAGTTTCACACTGTGTAAATATTATTGCATGTAATTAAGTACAACTGTGAACTATTGAACTATGAGGCTTGATCAGTAGTGAATGAGTCGTTTAGGAACTCTTTCGTATTGTTTATCTTTGGCAGTATTCACCATATGTGTGTGGTTCTTGCTGCTGTGCCTCCCTTGCTGGTAAAGGCCCCACCTGCTTGTGTTTGCTTCTCTGGACCTCCCTATGATTTGCCAATGTTGATCCCATGCAAACCAATGTTCTGCCAGCAATCCTCCAGACCGGCACTACTGTGATGACGTGTTCCCTCAGTCTAGATCTTCCTGCCAGGAAGATAACACCTTGCCACTAGGGTTGCCACCCATCCCAGTGTGATTTGGACAGTTCAGGATTATGCACTTCTGTCTGGGCTAGAGGGAACACATGCCCCTTAAAGATCTGTTTTGATGTCTAAATAATTCCTTGTTTGGATCAGGGAGAGTTCTTTTCTCATTGGTCATTAAAGTGTTCTGTTCTGAAGAAGGTTTATTACTCCCTGTTTCAGACCTGGCTAAAACCGCAGCTGGCAAACCTATTGTTTCTGTTGTTCCATTGCCATATAATTTGTTTATAATCTCTATTGCAGAGAGGCCTCAGCATTTCAAAGCCCTAGTGAAAGATAGTTGTTTGCTTGGATTTCAGTCCTTAAACATGGGAAATGTCTCTGCATGAATGATGTGTTATAATTTGAAAAATAAAGGCCTACCCACTGGAAAAACAGAAATATCAGTAATTGGTTTTGGTGAAATACGTTAGATGAAACTTCAGACTCCAACAGTTGCACGGGATTTGGTAAACCACTTGGCACCTTGCTTGCAAAGGAGCATTGCATAGGCAGCCAATATAGTGGAAAAATAAGCTTAACACATTTCTTTTGTTCTGCAGATCAGGGAACAGAAAGGTTTATAATGTCTTTGACATCAAGTGCATAGCTGAAAATGTCCTCTTGGCAGTGAAAGTATATTTCACACCGCCAAGTGGAGTATCCATTAAAGCCACATTTAGAATGAACTGTAGCAGCAGTTTCCCCAATGTTGAAATCTCTTCCTTGGCTGCATTATATTTCCCGTGAAGAAATCTATTAGGTGACTGGATGTCTGTGTTTCTTGGATTGTTCCTCCGCACTCTCTCCCAACTGGACATTGTCGACTCTCAGCATAGTTTAAACTGCTCAGCACGGTATATTCTGGACATCATGCATGTTTATATATATTTAGCTTTCTTTTAACCTGCCAGCATTACGGAAAACAGGTAGAAGAGTGCTGAGGCGAGGAAGAGGAAACATCCGGGGCGCTGAACATTAAACAACGTGAGAGTGTCTCAGGACGTTTTATGGCACCGTCCGCTGTCCTGGCGGGGTGGTTGGGAGCGAGGGGGCGGAGGAGGGGTGTTACCTGACACCTTAGGGCTGGATGCCCACCTGCAGCCTGGGCGCCGGGCACACCTCACAAGTGATAGCAGGCAGGCTGACAATCACACGGTTTCAATAAGCAAACAGCACTCTTCTACCTGTATTCCGTTATGCTGGCAGGTTAAAAGAAAGCTAAATATTGCCATTTAGTGGCCGATAAAAAATATCACTGGGTCCTGAATTCACATAGGCAGCAACAGAGCCCACTAACAAGGGCTTGGAGGATAGCTCACCTGCAATGCATTGGTCTTTCAAGCAAACCAATGCAGAGCAGCAGGGTATCGAATCCCGCTCGCAGAGGGATGAAATTGGTAATTAAATTAATAGAAATACCAGGGTTTATCGGAATCCCCCAAGATTTTTAATAAGAACACCGGCGGCTAGAAACCGGTAAAATTCGGTAATCACCGAAAATCGGAATCCCTACTTATGAATCAGGGAGACCTGTGTTATGGGCGGTTCAAGCAAATGAATGCAATAAAAGAAAAGCAGGACTCAGTGTGGGCCCATATAGGGCTTGAGACTCCCATAATACCTCCCTGACGCAAGCTACATCCATAGGTAAGCTGTGCCAAGGAATGCTTGCACAGTATCACCTAAGTGAGGTGATACAATCTCTAGATAACTTCATAAAAGAAAAGAATTGGACAGCTATCATGCAGTTAGCGGCTGGTCTGAGGCACACTCAAAGTGGGCGTGTCAGAGAGCAGATACCTGCACCACCTCTGACCCTAGTGTACCTTGTGAGGTTGGACAAGCATCTATAAAAGGTATAACTTACATTTGGTCACAAGCAATAATGCAAATCCTGCAAACTGAAAGTGAGGCAGGACAGCTAGGATTTCATGCTGCAGATTTTAATGATCAAGAGCTACAACAGGGTTTTTATGCAGTGGGTTTGATCCAAAGTGACTTGTCTATGATTAGAAGCAACCAAGAAGCAGCAGTAAGTCTTTCTGTGGTAACAGATTTTTTGGACGCTCTCATTAATGGGGTCCCAGATTGGAACGTAAATTCATGGGCAGAACTAATACATGCACTTACCTTGTCCAAGGTTGCAACACGTCAGGCGATGTCTGGCTCCACTTTCTTATTGCTTAGTGTACTGGCAAAGGATGTAGTAGCAGCATCTGCTTGGTCGCCAGACTCAACAAATTGGATTGTGCACAGGGTTCTGAACATCCCCATTCAAACAACACCTTCTATGATATGTCAAGAACTACATTCATGGGGTAATGTGCATTGGGGTCAGAGAGGATAATGGTGTGCCGTATTCACATGCATGTGTTTCACCATCAAGTCCTGATATAACCCTGTGATCATTACGTGAATGCACAGGCTCTACACACGAATGTTGTGTAAATATGCTGAGCTAGTGAATTCCTGTGACAGTAACTCTAAATGCACACTGCATGTTGCACCAATTGCTTCCTTTTACAGTCAAGCGCATAGCCTATCTAATGGTTCATATCTGGTACATTTTAATCAATCTTGTTGTCATGTCACAGTAGGAATGCCAACTCTGATCACTGTACATTCACAAATTAAATGTTGTTGGTTTATTTTGAACCGGCCTAAATCATTGTCAATTTAAATAATTGCTCTGGCCTAGCTTTACATTACGGCAATTACAATACCGCAAATTGAGCTTATATATAGCAAGGCTGTTAAAAATGCGTTTGGAGGTGCGAAGCACTGAAGATACATATCTCCAAGCACACTTCACTCCGGTCAAACAGACTGCATCTTTGCTGGGCTCTGAAAACACGGTGCAGGAAGCCATGCACTCTTTGATTGACAGTTCACAGTTCCGTGGGTTCAATACTGGTCTTTCTGGGGTGGTAGCAGCGGCCACAAGTGCCCTACATAAAGGGTAAATTGCCTTGGAAACAGTCATTAGAACATTGACTTTGTCGACTGCTTGGTACTGCTGGCTGTTGGTAATACCTGGACTTTGTCTCATATTTTGCTTCAGACACTGAAATCATGACAAGTCGCAATATGAAGGGCCTTGAAGCAACTTGTTTCCAGTACAGAGTAGAACTTTGCAGACAACTTGGATATGAACAGTGTTCTCAATTTCAAAAACATTTCATTTTGTCATTGTTCAGGAAGACGTCTACCAGATGCAGAGTTTGTGCCAAAGAATCAATTCTTGCCAAGGACGTCGGCGTCAAAGTTTCACTGCCAAGACTTGCGCTATGGTGCAGCAGACTTGCCAGAACATTTTCTGTGCATAGAGACATTTGCGGAATCCAAAGGTACTTCCCGCAGGTTTTTTACTGTGAATTCAGTGAAAATCCCCCTGAAACCAAGCCTTGTCATGGGAGCATGCCAGAGCAAGATAAACTGCTCAGCAAACGATGAAAGCTACTCAGACTATGACCAAATGCATCCAGTACACCCAACGGCCCAGCCAAGGAAGCAGCTGGATCCTCTGTCGCTAAGCCGGACACAAGCCAGCCACAAGATGATCAATGCCTACTCTACTCAAACCATGAACCTGGACCTCACGCAGGCGAGACAAGCAATGGATTCATCTGGTTCCAGGAGTACATGGCACAAGAAAACAGTACCCAGAACAGTACAGAATGACGACATTAGCATCCTGTTTTTTTCACCTCTGTGCTTCTTAACACACCTTAGAAAAAGACTTGCTGTTAATCCAGAGTTTAGAAAGCCTGAAATTCTACCAAATTCGCCCAGATGGGCATCAGAATCAGGGGTCCAAGAATTGAAAATATATCACATTCTACCTCAAGATGCAAGCTTGAATGCAAAGCAAACATACAAATTGGATGACCTCCATGTGCTGATCTCTGTGGGTAACAAAGGCACTCACATATTGGTTTATTTTCAAGGACATCGATTCAAACTATTGAATGTTTATGCATGTGAAAATGTGCCCAAAATCACACAGTACACAGCGCATTGAGTCAAGAAGACAGGAGCCAAGCTATGCTGGTTGTTAATTGCTAATGGATTCTCAAAGGATCCTTTGTCGTATTTTGAAGCTATTGCCAGTAATGATTTTCATTTACCCTCAGTACATCACATTGAATACAAGCATTCATTCATGCACCCTTAGCTAGGTCCAGTTGCAATATTATGTACTCATTTCTGAATACTTTAATGTTAGATACATGCATTTATTCATGCTGGTGTTGGCAAGTAGTGCTAACCATGTCAAATATGATGCAGCCGCTGATTTCTATGTGTACAGCACACATAACATGCTTATAGGCGCTCAGCAATTTATCAAGCAACTCATGTTAATTTGTGCATGCAGCAGCTATTTGCTAAGATGTGAATGTGTAAAGTTTTGTGTTTTTGCCACCAATATAGGCAATCTTTATGTCATTATAGCTCCCAGTAGGTGTATTAATGACTTCACAGAGCTACAAATCCGTTGATCTGTGTCAAATTGCCTTGAGGGGGTGTTAAGAATAATGAGTCTGAGAAGACAGAGGAAACAGTCAGGGTGCTACACATGCTTCTTGATAAAAATGCACATATTGCCCAACAATGTACAGCCTTTTTACAAGGAACAAAACAGACACTAGCCCCTGATAAAATAAGTTCCTTGACTAAATAACGCCCAATTACTATGGTAGAGAAAACTCGGGGAGACAGACAGCGCCTGTCTCTTGAGTTTGCACATAGGTATGTCGTATGTTCAAATCAGAGCAAAGCAAATGAACAATCTTAAGCACTAGGCTTTAACCTTCTAGGGGGCGGAAATGACGCACACATGCTAGACGGACCAAGTGCAGTCTTAAGATAAAAAGCGCAGGCTGACGGGGGAGAGCAGAGGTTCACCCAGCAACCAGCAGAGCTCGAGTTGTGGGGGCTGGGGAGATTGAGCATCGCAGGTCCCAGACCAGAGTACGACGCAGGCCCAACTGACAGGAAGACGTGGTCAATTCATATGCAGCACACCATTCCCTAGAGCAGCAGTTTAAATGTGGAAGTCTTGCTGTGTGCATTTTGAGACTACAGGCGTTTGATATGTTACATGTTGGTATGTTACACCATACCATAGCATAGATCAACATAATATAAATCCCATGTCAATCAAAGCTGCTGAACTAAAATGATTACTTGTTCTTTTCTCTATTAATGTAAACCATGCACTAAGCTTACACAACAGTCATTTTCATATATATGGTACTGTGTTGTGTCATAATTGCTTTTGTTATAGCTGGCGCAATGCAGATTAGAGCGTGTAGGAGATATTTGTAATATTAAAAATATATTAACCGGCTATCCTCAGTGTCAATTGCATACTTGTGAGTACTGTTTCAGAAGAACAAGTTACTTACCAACTGTAACGTTCTTTCGACTGGATGTTCCTACCACGTATTCCTCAGCCGCGCCCGTTGGTTCAGTTCTGTTTTTTCGATGTTAATGGTTGCATCAGTTGTATTTTGTGTCGGTAGATGTCAGGCTCTTAAGGAAGTACAAGTGCAACAAGCGGAAGAACTGTACGGAGGGTCGATGAAGCATACGTGGGAGGAACATCCAGTCGAAAGAACGTTATAGTTGGTAAGTAACTTGTTCTTCGAATGGATTGTGTCCTCCCACGTATTCCTCATCTTAGACAGACTACCATAGCAGTTGTAATTTAGAGGAGGGAGTACCATAGATCTTCAATTATGCACAGAACCAAGGACGGCTTTAGCAAAAAGGCCTCCTTGGTAAGAAGTGGTGTCTAAACAATAATGTTTTGTAAAAGTGTGCATTTATGACCAAGTGGCCGCAGCACAAATGTCTTACACTGGGACATCCCTCTGAAGAGCCGTGGAAGTTGCTATGCCCCTTGTTGAATGAGCCCTTAAACCATGTGGAGGCTCCTTCCCAGCCAATTTGTAACATTCAGCTATTGCTAGGATAATCCATCTGGATATAGTTTGCTTGGACACACCAAGGCCCAATTTGTGTCCGCTATAACCGACAAACAACTGATCTGTTTGTCTAAATCTTTCTAGCCTAGATACGTAGAAACTGAGAGCCCTCTTAGGGTCTAGTCTGTGAAATCTTTTCTCCTCTTTACTAGCATGCGGAGGAGGATAGAAAGATGGTAAAGTGATTTTTTGTAACATGTGGAAATCCGTAACTATTTTAGGTAGGAAAAAAGGTTTGACCATTAAAACAACTTTGTCTTTATGGAAAACTGTGTGAGGAGACTTGCAAGATAGCGCCTGCACCTCACTCACACTGCGGGCTGAAGTTAGAGCTAGTAATAAAACAGTTTTTAAAGTTAGGAGCCTTAATGGACAAGAATGTAAAGGCTTGAACGGGGCACACATAAGACACTTTAAAACTAAATTTAAATCCCAAATTGGAACTTGGAAAGGTGTAGGAGGGAACACATTTTGTTAGCCCTTTAAGAAATTGGATAACTAAAGGCATTTTGAAATATGAAACTTCTTCTGAGGAGCGCTTGAAGATGGATAGCGCTGCCAAATATCCTTTAATAGTTCCAACCTGGAGCCCCGAGTTGGCTAAGTGTAATTTATTTATTTATTTATTGATTAGATATACTTATAGCCAAAAGGCTTTGTATAACACAAAAACAATACAACATATACATCAATACAGAGGCTAAAATAACAATTCTAAAATATGGTATCCTATACATACATATAAAAATCATCATTCAATACATTTTAAAATTGCCACAATCTTTACATAAAAAATTGTAAAATAATATATTAAGTTGATATCATTACCACGCATAAATGACATCCATAGTTCAGTTGTGTCTGTCATATCAATAGCATTATTAAAAGATTTAAAGGATTTAGTTCTAATCGCTGTCAGGCTTTCACAGTTCATTATTAAGTGGTAAAGTGACTCATAAAGATCATTACCACATAAGTGACATTTTCTCATTTCCTTTGGGATACCCAGTATATCACCTTTAGTTCCCAGTGCATTTGTCATATTAAATTTCATTAGAAGATATGTGTGAAAAGTGCTGGTGCTTGGATATGCCACAATATATTTTGGAGGCGTGATTCTGGTTAGGTACTCTTCAAGATAAGGACCACTATTTGATTTTGAGGCAACATTGGTTATATTTTGCTCATTCCAGAACTCAAACACTTTCTTTTTAATGTCTCTTTTTTGAGTAGCAATCGTTGACATTCCTGGAGTACTCCCAGGCAACCACTTTCTATAAGTTTGTTGTATAATACCAAGAGTACTAACAAGCATATTACCTTCTAGACGAAGGTACGCTTGCACATACGGCACAATGATCGTGTCATTGGCTAGGGTGACCACCTTTTCATAAGACAATACGCAATGGCATGTAGAGGCACACCAGATACCTTTAATTACGAACTCCAAATACAGGTATTCAACGCTAAGATTATGGGGTAGCCGTAATAGTTTCCTCAATAATTTAGCCTCAAATACTACCATGCGATTGACAAAGGAGTGACCCCATATCTCAACAGCATATAAAATCATTGACCGTATTTTGGCCAAATAGATGTTAATAACCGATGTAGCAGAGTCGCCATTATTACGACTGATAAAGGTACTCAAAGCATTTGTGGACACAATACACCGATTCTTAAGTGCTGACCATTGGGATTCCCAAGTGAGCTTCTCATCAACAATAATACCAAGATATTTGTATGACATTACTTGTTCCAATTTTACTTTTATTGATAAGTGTAATAGAAAGGAAAGCACCATGGGAGTGGTACATTGAAAAGGATCCACATTCTTATCCCTGCACCAGTTACTGAATTTCTTCCAACGACACCGGTATAAGGATTTTGTTGCTGGCCTCCTGGCTGAAAGCAAAATCTCCATAACGTCATCCGGAAAGGTCCCAATTCTTATATCTCAACCTCTCAGAAGCTAAGCGTGAAGGTTGAGTGTCTTGACCCCTGGATGGAGAACCCGACCTTCCTCTTGCGAGAGAAGATCCTCTCTTTGTAGAAGACGCATTGGAGGGCAGATGGACATGTCCAGAAGGTCCGGGCACCACGTCCTCCTGGCCCAATCTGCAGCAATTAGGATCATGGTTTTCATGAACTTTCTCAACCTCCTGATTACGTGAGGAATCACAGGGACTGCAGGAAACGCGTAAAGGAGTGGAAATATCCAGTCTACTACGAAACGCGTCTCCTAGAGCTCCTCTCGGGGTAAATTCCCTTGAGCAATACAGTTCGCACTTCCGGTTGGCACTGGTCACAAACAGATCTACTTGAGGGGTTCCCCAAAGGGCGAAGATCTCTTGAAGGACTTCCTGAGCTAGCTCCCATTCATGGGAAATGTGCTCTGCCTGCTCAGAGCGTCCACTGCCGTGTTCATCTCTCCGGCTAGGTGAACTGCCGATAGAGAGATTCCTTCTTGCATTGCCCAGAACCAGAGCTGGATTGCCTCTCTGCACAGTGGGAGTGATCCTACGCCTCCTCTTTTGTTGAGGTAGTACATGGCCACTGTGTTGTCCGTCATTATCAGGACATTCTTTCCCTGTACAGAGGGCAGAAAGGCCTTCAGCGGCAGTCTGATTGTCCTCAGCTCCAAAAGGTTGATGTGTAGTTTGGACTCCGATGGAGACCAACGACCGCTGATTGTCAGATCGTTGGTGTGGGCTCCCCACTCTGTGAGTGAGGCATCCGTCACTACCGTTATCTCTGGCCATGGTTGCCAAAAAGGTTCCCCCTTGAGGATATTCTCCTTGCAAGCCCACCATAGGAGATATTGAGCCACCTTGGTCGGGACTTGTAGAAGGTCTGACATCTCCCCTGAAAATTGGGACCATTGAGTCCTGAGGGTCCACTGAAGGGATCTCATCCTCAATCTGACCTATGGCACCAGAAAAATGCAGGATGCCATGAGGCCTAGCAACCTTAGGAAGTCGAAAGCCAGTAGATGTTGGGCATTCTGAAATGTTGTTACCATCTGCAGAATGTGGTGAGCTCTTTCCTCGGGAAGCAAGGCATTCCCTGAGGTGGTGTCCAGGACTGCTCCCATGAATTGGAGTCTTTGGCTCGGAATCATTTGTGTCTTCTTGTAATTGAGGGAGAAGCCCAATTTGTGTAGGAAGTGCCAGGTCATGGCCAGCTGTCCTTGTGTCCGTTCAGGTGAACTTGCCCTGATCAGTCAGTCGTCCAGATAAGGGTAGATGTGAATCCCCTCTCTCCTGGGACTCGCTGCCACTACCGCCATTAGTCTGGTGAAGACCCTTGGGGCGGAGGTCAGCCCAAATGGCAGAACTCGAAACTGATAGTGAGATCCGCCAATTGCGAACCTCAGGTACTTTCTGTGTTTGGGATGGATTGGCACATGAAAGTAAGCATCTTGAAGGTCCAATGAAACCAGCCAGTCCTGAAGCTGAAGAGCCTGAAGGATCAGAGAAAGGGTTACCATCTTGAACTTGTCCTTCCTGAGGAATTTGTTCAAATTTCTCAAGTCCAAGATGGGTCTCAATTCTCCATCCTTTTTGGGAATGAGAAAATACGGAGAGTACCAACCCTTGTTCCTCTCTGCTACAGGTACATGTTCTATTGCACCTTTCTCTAGCAGGGTTAAAATCTCCTGCGCAAGGAGAGGGTCTGAAATTTTTACAGAGTTGGCTCCTGGTGGATGATCTTGAGGCCTTTGATGAAAAGGAAGACAGTAACCATGGGTCACAATTTCTAGTGCCCAGGTATCCGACGTAATGCCTCGCCATATGTCCAGATACCGAGAGATTCTGCCTCCCACCGGGGTCTTGTGGGTTAAGGCCTCAAAGTGGCTTTGCAGCGGCTCCAGCAGAGGCTGAGGAGGTAATAGCCGCTGCTGTGGCTGATCTAGCACCTCTCCCTTTCCCATCACGAAAGGGTTTTCTTTGTTGTCCCCTCTGACTGGCCTGCCCTCTCCCTTTACCAAAACAGGAATAGAAGCGAAAAGGGCGACTCTTCCAGGAAGATGACCCTGCGTAAGAGTGCTGCTGGGGTTGTCTTATGGCGGCGCTGAGTGACTTTGCTTCCACTTTCAAGGTCTGCAGCTTCTCCAAGTTCTCGTCTGCCTGGCTGCCAAACAACCTCAAGCCGTCAAAGGGCACATTGAGTAACCTGGATTGTACATCAGATCCAAAACCAGATTTTCTTAACCATTCAAATCTACGCAAGACTGTGTTTGATGCCATGGATCTGCTTATGCTCTCTGCAGTATCTGCAGTATCGAGTCCTGATTTGAGGCACTCCTCCATAGCTTCCTTCCCATCCTTAACTATCATCAGGAAACCATCCCTCTCCTCGCCCTCTGGAATGTGATCAGCATTTAAACAGCTCCATAGGGTATAAGTGAATCTAGCTAATGTACAAGTCACATTAGTAGAATTAAGAGCCATACTACCAGAAGTAAAAGCCTTCCTCGCCCAGACATGAATCTTTTTATCGTCCCTGTCAGGTGGCAGAAAGGGATAAGCCGACTGTCTATTCGCAGTCACAGCCTGGATTACCAAGCTTTCGGGCAAAGGGTGCTTTGATAAGTATTCCGGATCCGGGGGGGCGCTGTTGCGCACGTTACAAATGGCCGCTTGATTGCTGAGCTCCCGCTCCACTGACAAATCCTGTTGGTAGAAATCCGTCTTGGACCTACCCAGCGTACCCCGGACGCAGGCATCGCTGGCCCGATTACCCGTGAATATCCCCTGCAACTCCTGCGGTCCGGAGCCCGGAGGGGACGGAGCTGTCCCGACCCGAACATTGGCCGGCCCCTGCGGCAGTCGAGACCCTGAATCGGGTACCAGGGCAGCTCACTCGAGCGCCGCGGCTTTGGCGTGCGGAGAGGCCGCGGGTGGGAGGAGCCTGGGGCCTATCCGGCGCCGCTCTCCGTGCTGAGATCGCGCTGCTGGGCTCACTGCCGGAAGATTGGGCGCTCAGCCTGAGGCGGCCCTCGCTTGGCGGGTGTCCAGCCTGTAACGCGGCTTGTGCGCGGCGCCGAAAGCTGATCTTAAACTCCATATCATCGGCAGAGGGAGAGTGGAAAACGGACGTTGGTGGCGACGAGGGGGCCCCCTGGAACGGAGACTTACATCTGAATAAGGTGAGGTTGACCCACCCGGCGCTCTTACACTTTTGAAGTTCGCCACAGCCATCCCCCGGTGAAATAACTTGCGGGGGCCGGTAGTGCTGACATACATTCTCAGACCCCTGCATAAGTTCACGAGTTGGCACTGCCGCTGCACGGTACGCGGGAAGACACAGTTCATTCGGACATATTGGGTGGCTCCCCCCAGGTGTCGGGGGTGGATCACCGCATCCAGTTCCTTTTCATACACACTGCACAAGGGCGAGCCAACGGACCGCTCCACCGGTACAGCCAATATAGCGGATACCATTATGGGGGAACCAGCCAAGGTGGGAAGAGGCTCCAAAACCCCGGCAGGCAAAAAGAAGGGCCCGATGGATGCATACACGGGAAGTCAAAACCCTGCCACGATTGTGGAGCCTCATTCTCCCACTGATGTGACTTCGAACCCTGAACCTGGCGATCAAGTTGATAAACTTACAGAGATAGTTCAGAGTGGCTTCCTTTCTATTAATACGAAACTAGATGACATTGTTTCCACCATGGGCTCCCTTAAGGCCAGAGTGGAAAAGGAGAGCTCACGTGTCACAGAGGCTGAAAACAGAATAAGCACCAACGAAGACACCATCACACACCACACCCGAGATATTGCCCAGATCAAAGGAGACCTGGCCAAATTGCAAAACAAGTGCGAGGATCTCGAATCGAGATCAAGGAGGAACAACATCCGAGTGGTGGGGGTTTCTGAATCCTTTGGGAAAAGCCAGATGGAGCGGCAATTGGAGGAGCTACTTAAAACCCTGTTTGGACGTGAGGCATTCTCAGATCACTTTCTGGTCGAAAGGGCACATCGCACTTTGGCCCCGGCTCCTAAACCGGGTGCCCCGCCACGCACTATCATTGCAAAACTCCTGAACTACAGAGACAGGGACACAATCCTGCGCAGGGCAAGAGAGATCGGAACACTTCAGTTTGAGGAAAATCGTATTCACATATATCCTGACTTTTCTGCTGGGGTACAGGCGAACAGGAGATCCTACGAGCCGGTCAAGAAGCTTCTGCGAGAGCGTCAAATCCCATATGCTCTCATTTTTCCTGCCAAAATGCGAATCCAGCACGCAGGCAGGGCGCATTTTTTTGAATCTCCGGCTGAGGCGACGCACTACATCGAAACCTCTATACCTCTTCCTCCCAAGGGGGGCAGACCGGCGCAAAACAACAGACCCAGACCGGCAGACTGAAAGGGGATTTTGATCTCATGAGACGAACGGAGATATAACATAAGGTACTTGAGGGGCGTAACTTACAAAAAAAAAAGAGATTCTGTAATACTTATTGGTCCAGGCACTCGAGTAAGTGGAGGCTGGGACCCAGTCGGCGGCCATGTGAAGCAACACGGCTACCCTCGGAATGTTCCACGAGTTTGGTTTGATCCATTGTCAAGTTGGGGATGACAATGAGGGTGGGGGGGCGGAAAGGGGAGTTGGGATTGGACGTTACAGTTCTGGACTAGCCCTACAGTGGCACAAAGTTGGTAATTATGACCTGAAATGTAAAAATGTGGTCACATTTGGACCGGTACCGAGCAAAGCATATGAATACTATAGAACTGTCGTTCGTGATGATGTCAGATACTTCCTCATGATGTACAGACGAGGGGCTGAAGGTTAAACTGTTAACATGGAATGTTCGGGGGCTAAGTAATCATATGAAAGCAAAAAAAATAGGTAACTACATCGCTAGACACAGCCCCCAGATACTGATGTTACAAGAAACTCATATGGTGGGGACCGATAATCTGCACATATTGCCTAGATGGGGATCCCTTAGGTACTACACAGACTATTCGTCTCAGTCCAGGGGGGTCATCACACTCATACATCCAGGGCTGGGGTTTAGGCCAGAAGGCCACAGGGTTGACCCACTGGGGAGGTATGTTTTGGTATGGGGGAGATCGCCTCCCAGCGCCTTCTCCTAGTTAACACGTATGGGCCCAATGTCGACGACCCTTCCTTCTATTTAGAACTGTATCAGATAATAGTTTCGCTTGAAATTTCAGGGGTCATTTGGGGGGGGGATTTTAATCTGGTCCTTGACCCGAGCCTGGACAGGGCCTCTAAGGCTGTTAGAGCTCCCAGTAAAGCCGCCCAAACTCTCGCACATATCCAGTCTCAACTACAGTTAGTGGATTCCTGGAGGGAGCTACATCCTGATGGTAGACGATACACATTCTACTCTTCAGTTCCCCAGTGTTGTTAGATCTATTACTCCAAAATGTTCCCGCACCCGCCAGAAGGTGGAGAATGCCCGGCGGAATGCTTGCAGACCCCGGGGAAGTTGAGACATTGCATGTTGAAATTGTGGAATATTTGGTGGACAATGTGGGATCGGTTGATAAGATCTCAACAGTATGGGAGTCCTTTAAGGTTTGGTTAAGGGGAGTGTTGATATCCAGATCTGCTGGTATGCTCAAAAGGGTGAGAGCCGAGTTAACGGAGGTTGAGACCAAACTAGATAGGTTAGAAACAGAATTCACACGTACTCAAAACAAAGACATATTGGTAGACATACAGGCACACCTGCGAGAGTTTAACAAATTGGCCGGCAGAGAGGTGCAATATATTGCGGCACCCATACGAGCTCGCAGATATGGAGAAGGGAATAAGGCGGGTAGAACCCTTTCCAATTTACTCAAGCAGGGCAGACAACCCACCCTGATCACTAGTATTCACACAGCACAAGGCGATGTACGCCTCACTGACGCAGATATAAATGGGGAATTCGTGAACTTCTATAAACACCTCTACTCAAACCAAGATTCGAAGTCACTCCCGGAAATTAGGTCATATTTAGAAGCCCTCTCACTCCCTAAGCTCCCTGAGGAGGATCGCCTCGCCATGGACCTACCGATAACCCCAGACGAGGTCACGGAAGCAATCAAGGGGCTTGCGTCAGGCAGGGCCCCTGGGTCGGATGGAATTGGTGCCGAATTTTACAAAGAGTTCCGCGAGGAACTTGTCCCTGTATTAATGCAGGTGTGGGAGGAGGCTCTTGAAAATAAAATCCTGCCTCCAACCATGAGGGAAGCTGTAATAACGGTCCTCCCCAAGCCACGACGACCACCACAGGACGTATCGTCATATAGACCCCTGTCACTTATAAACACAGATGCAAAAATATTTGCTAAAGTCCTGGCGAACCGACTTCTCCCGGCTGTTCCCACCCTTGTCCACGCTGATCAGAATGGGTTTGTTCCCACAAGGTCCACCGCCCTGAATTTGCGTAGGCTTTTTGGCATCATGGCACAGATAGATCCGGGAAGAAGCGCGGTGGCCATAGCCCTCGATGCAGAGAAGGCATTCGACTCTGTCTCGTGGGTTTACCTTCTTGCGGTCCTTGAGGCGTTCGGGGTGGGCCCCAATTTTGTAAGCTATGTCAGGTTGCTATATACAAAACCTGGTGCACGAGTATTAACCAATAAAACCATCTCTGATATGTTCCTTTTGGGCAGGGGTACCAGACAGGGATGCCCGTTCTCGCCCCTACTGTTTGCTTTAACCATCGAACCAATGGCGGCCGCGGTCAGATTGAGACACATACACCGAGGGATCGGGATGAAGGGGTCCACCCAGCTGATTTCACTCTATGCGGATGACACATTATTATATATCAAAGAACCCGAGGTAAATATAACACCTATAATGGATGAGATACATGAATTCGCAGCATACTCCGGGTACACCATAAACAAGACCAAGTCTGAGATCTTTCCACTCACCCCGGCCACTGGGCGGCCCCCCACCACGGGAGGGCTTAAATGGTCAGAACACCACGTCAGATACTTAGGGGTTCTGGTATCTAGAGACAAACACACGCTGTACTCCGACAATCATGAGATTGCACTACGTAACATATTCACGAAACTCCAGATCTGGGGGCGCCTCCCGCTATCGCTGGCAGGGAGAGTCGCGGTCCTTAAAATGGTGATCCTTCCCAGGCTGCTGTACCTCTTTGTCAACGTCCCCATATGGCCGGGTAGAGTCTTTTTCACCAAACTCCGATCCATAGCTGTCACATTTCTCTGGGGCGGAAAAACGGCTAGAATAAGCTGGGAAAAAATGACGGAACCGTATTCCATGGGAGGCATAGCGGCCCCCGACTTTGAGCTTTATTACTATGTTTCCCAGGCACAGTTTGCAAAACACTGGTACGAGCCCCCAGAAAACACACCACACGCATGGATAGAGGAGCGTACTACACACCCCACAAATATACAATCTGTCCTTTTTGACACAAAGTATAGAGATACTTGTGATTACAACCCTGTGACCTGCACTGTAAGAGCATGGGAGGCAATATTTAAAAGGTTAAAGATTGAGACACCCTACAACCGGGAGGTCCCTCTTTGGAACTTTCCGGGCTTGCCTCCCACTCATGACACTGGCATACGGGAATCGTGGGATCCAAATGGGGAAATGAAAGTGGGCGATATGTTTGTGGAAGGGAAGTTTGCGGATCTGAAGTTGCTCTTGAATGCACTGGGAGATGGACCACTTAGAACCCTCCAATACTACCGCATGAGGTCTGCATTTATTAAGCGATGGCCGACGTTCCCGGATGAACCGGTGGCTCATCCGTGTATACAGTTAATAACAGCTACTAAAGGATTGGGGATCTCCAGGTTATACACCATGGTTCAGGCCCACACCCCTACACTGAACCACGTCAGGGAGAGGTGGGAGGCAGACCTACAGACGCCAATTGAGGAGGCCACATGGGCAAGGTATTGCATGCTTACTAAAAACATCTCACTTAACTCTGGTTTGCGATTGATTCAATTCAAGATTCTAAACAGGTTACATTATACACCCGCCAAGGTGGCTAGGTTTGTTCCGGGTGCTTCCGACTCCTGCCCTAAATGCGATACACCTCAGGCTGATGCCTTTCATATGTACTGGAAATGTCCGGTGGTGGCGGGGTTCTGGAGAGAAGTGGCGGAATTGCTGGAAGAAGTAACACAAGTTCCCCCGGTCATGACTCCTCAGAAATACTTATTTGGCGACATTGGCAAATGTTCCGAACAAATTCGAAGATTATTCAATATTATTTGTGCCATGGCCAAGAAATGCATACTTCAGAAATGGAAGAGCCCCGCCCCGCCTAGTATGAATTATTTTTTGAAAGAATTAACACATGTAAATGAGACAGAGGAACAATTTGTTATGACCCAACCTACAGCATGCAGGCCCAAGGACATATGGGGCCCCTTCAGGGTCTATTTATGTAATATGATTGAGAATGATGACATGCCATTGTAACAGTATATATAGAACTATGGTTAAATGCACTCCTTGTCATATATGCAAGTTTGCACGAGGTGTGGTGCCGTTGTACCTTTGTGACCATCAATAAAGAAAGTTTAAAAAAAAAAAAAAAAGTATTCCGGATCCGAGGGAGCAGGTCTATACTTTCCTATACATTTCTTATTCAAAGCTGGTATAGATTCAGGTGTTTCCCAATTTGTTATAACTCTCTTTTGGAGAGCTCTGTGGAAGGGAAGGACTGGGTCTTTCTGAGGTCCTTCATCAGTAATGTCTGTTAAGTCGTCCTGGTCATATCTTGGGGACACTGATTTCGACCCCATAAAATCTATCACCCCGGTTCAGCATGGTCTGTGGGGTCAGGTCTTTCAAAATCTACCTCAGGTGAGGTGTCTAGGCCACTGTAGAACGTCATAAAGATCTGACATTTTTGAATTCGGATCTATAAGTTCCTCAGGGACTTCTCTTGTCCCAAAATGAACCCCAGCTAATGTAATGTCATCATCAGAGGTTTGTTCCTCAAAAATAGCAGACATAGACTTGAAACATTCTTGCCTGGGCTGAGGGTGGAAGATTTTTTCTGGCATAGGTGGGACAGACCTATCTTTAGCCGTAGTTGTCATTTTGGGAACCGGTATGAGTGATTTTCCGACAAAGGCGTCGACGGCGTTGATGGAATCGACAATGGCTTTGACGCACTCGAAGGAAACCCCGAAGGGGTCGAGGTTGGCTTCAGTGTCGAGTAAGGCTTCGACGCCGAGGCCGAAGGTATCAATGCCATTTTGGGCTTCGACGGACGCGTTGAGTCGATAGTTGACTTCGACGACGAAGACGCCATTTTGTCTTCAGGCAACCTCAATTTAGGTTTTTGTATAGTCTCATGAGGCGCTGGAGATTCATCGTCCGAGGACGCCCTCGACTTTTTATCGGATTTAGTGTGAGACATTTTGGATTTCCCTCTGTCACCATTAGAGTGGACAGGGGCATGCTCTTCACATAGCTTTTTTTGAGGGGGTCGGGGCTGCCTTCTCAAATTATTTTAGCATTGAAGCCCTAAAGGCTCCCATTTCTTTGGGGAATCATGCTTCGAAGGACAATAAATTAACCTTCTGTCAGGCAAAAAAGAAGAGGACGAAGATCTATGATGTCGCTTTTTTGATCTTTTGGATGACGAGGAAGAAGACTTCCTCGAGCGACTTTTCGAACTCGATCGCCTCGACTCATGATGAGATTTAGGTCTCGATTCTCTCGAGTCTTTTAGCAGACTTGAAAGACTCTTCCTCCACCGCTAGCTTACCTTGGCGTTCCTTAAGAGCCTTGTTCGACATCGCCTGACACGACCCGCTTTCGTCCACTCGGTGGTCAGGACTAAAGCACCAAAGGCAGTTACGGTGAGGATCTGTAATGGACATTTTTCTTCCGCATATGAAACACTTCTTAAGACCCGTTTTGGGTGTAGTCAGGGTTGAAGAAGAAGACATTTCTCGTAGTAGGAAAAACTGATGCCCCATTTAGATACACGAAGCAGAAGCTTGGAAAAACGGAACTGAACCAAGGGGCGCGGCTCGAGCCCTTTATACGACGGATGACGTCCACGCTCGAAGGCGGCCTTCGAGGGACCAAGCTACGTGGCCTCGAGCACAGCGCCCTCTGGTGAAAACATTTCCAGAAGAAGCAGCAAGCTGGCGAATATATCTAAGATGAGGAATACGTGGGAGGACACAATCCATTTGAATGGTGTCTCTTTGATTCAATAGAACTTCACAAAATGTCCTGGCTGTGTTATGTCAAATTATGTTACTAGGCACAGACACTCAGAAATCTTGTCCCAAGCACTAGGCCAACTCCTGTGGTACCTATTATCATAAAATATGACTTATGATTCCATGTCCACTCCCCACAGCCTCAAGTGAAGTGGAGTGGGGAGGGCAGAAATCAAGCTGGATCACAGGCAATCAAATCAACACAAGGTAGCCACTAGGCACAGCTAAAATACAAATATTAGCAGGGCAGATGAAAACACAAGGTAGCCACTAGGTACAGCTAAAATACAAACCCTCCCAGTTAAGAGTTATCCCACCCGTTCAAGGTCTGCATCTGACAAATTCTGAGTTACGATAACACCAACGTGCCAGGGCCACAGGGAGGAGCCATATTGCACTCAGAGGGGATGGCCATGTGGATAGCGTTTTCTTAGTATGGCAGATGAAAACACAAGGTAGCCACTCGGCACAGCTAAAATACAAGTATTAACAGAGCAGATGAAAACACAAGGTAGCCACTAGGCACAGCTAAAATACTTTTATTAGCAGGGCAGATGAAAACACAAGGTAATCACTAGGCACAGCTAAAATACAAGTATTAGCAGGGCAGAAGAAAACACAAGGTAGCCACTAGGCACAGCTAAAATACAAATATTAGCAGGGCCGATGAAAACACAAGGTAGCCACTAGGCACAGCTAAAATACAAGTATTAGCAGGGCAGATGAAAACACAAGGTAGCCACTAGGCACAGCTAAAATACAAATATTGGCAGGGCAGATGAAAACACAAGGTAGCCAATTCCGTGCAGATAAGAATCAAAAGAAGCGCTCTGGTTTCTGTCAAGTCAACTGGCTTTTGCACTGCCCTCTGATTTCAACTGAAGCGTAAATGATACACATGGAAAGATACTTATGTAGAGGCCTAGTAGAGGGTAACAAAGACATGAAACAAAAGGGAACTAATTTGAGAAGTATATCTTACATAAGTAGCATAAGAATATCTTACAATGCCTTCCCTCTTGTTGTTCCTTACATCTTTGCCAAAAGGAACCAAATTCACATTTCCTTCCCCCTCTCCTATTACCTCCTGAGTAATTATTCCTGGGAGGGTAGGACTCCAGTTCTTTACACTCCAAAACTATCATATTTTTAACAAATTGATAGAGTCCGCTCCCCTTTGCCTGGGGTAACCTGTCTTGACACCTAGTGCATTTCTCTATAATTGTCCCCCATTCTTCCATAAATAAGGATATGTCATCAATTGCCATATATGTCAGTTTTTTCATCAGAAAGGATTCCCAGCTAGGCAGCCTATACCTCACACAGTCCCTTGGGGAAAGCCCAAATAGTAACATTAAAGGGTTTAACTGCATAGTGCCCCCCTTGATCCAACGAGTAGTTCAGCCCATTAAGTTTGGATAATAGGGTAGGTCCATCACATATGGAGGAAAGTCTCTACTCGTCCACACCCCTCACACAATGAGGGGCTACACTTGGAAACATCTTTGAACGTCTAGTCCAGGGTTGTCCAACTCCGGGCCTCGAGGGCTGGAAACATGTCGGATTTTCAGGATATCCCTTTTTAATATTCATGAGATGAATTTGCATACAGTGATTCTGAAATGTATGCACTTTTTTTATCATGAATATTAATGAGGGATATCCTGAAAACCTGTCAGGATTCCGGCCCTCGAGGCCTGGAGTTGGACAACCCTGGTCTAGTCTGATCCAAATGTCGTCCATGGAGGACCATAAAATTATGTTCCATGGCATGAGTGGACAGATTCTCATGAAATGTGACCATGAACATCTCTTTCCATAATTCCTGTGAACTTTCTCTTCCTATGGCCTTTTCCCAGAAGGTCTTAAACTTGGGTTTATCCTCCATTCTGCTAGCCAAGATTGCCCTGTATATCTTGGGTATTAATCCTTTTCTAGATTGAACAGAACTAAACCCTTTTCCAGTGGCGTAGACTCTCACGTTAATTTTCCTTTCCATTTAGAATCCAGCATTATTCCTTTAAGTCACAGCTATTGAAAGACTCCAAATGTACTCGATCATAGTATATCCCGTACTTCATTGTATGTTGTAAAACCCTCCCAGTTAAGAGTTATCCCACCCTTTCAAGGTCTGCATCTGACAAATTCTGAGTTACGATAACACCAACGTGCCAGGGCCACAGGGAGGAGCCATATTGCACTCAGAGGGGATGGCCATGTGGATAGCGTTTTCTTTCCCTATCATCGCCCCACAAGTACTAAAAAATGCATAAAAATGGTTGTGAGCAAATCCTATGGGGTATATGACTTCCCGGAGACCAAAGTAGGTGTCTCACTTTCGTTGGGTAAGTTGCACAGTGTTACAAATACGTCCAGAATGTCCTAAAGTCATCCCTCATATGCTCTAATAGAACCCTTACCTGTGCTGCTTTGCAATATCCAAAACAATCCGGGAATTCAAACCCTCCCTCATCTATCGGGTGAGAGAGAATATTTCGTCCCACTCTTATCTTATTTTCTTGCCAAACAAATCAGAATACCACAAAGCTAATTGTAATGACAAATGTCTCTGGCACCACAGTTGGGAGCATCGTAAAAAAAAGTGCCGCCTTGGCAGAACGATAATTTTCACAGTGGTCAACCGCCCAAACCAAGACAGAGCAATGCTTGTCCATCTATTTAGAGCTGTTATTAACATTTTCAAAATCGTTTAAAAATGTAAACAATATCACATGTCCAACTCCCTAGGTACCATAATTCCCAGCTATTTTATTTAAAGTTTCTCCAGCTTCATCCCATAGGTCTCCATGGACACTTGCAGAACCCCTCCAAGCTCCCCTCTCTGGAAAACAAAGGATTTGGTGTAGTTTATCTTAAGTACTGGCAAGTCCCCATACTCCCTTTATACTCCACCATCGCTTTGAAAGATCCCTCTGGTTTTATCAAAAACATAAGTATGTTTTCCGCAAATAGAGAAATCTGGAAGTCGAATCTTTTACATTTCACCCCAAAATATTGTTTTTTTGATGGATTACAGCAGTCAGTGGTCCTAATACTATTACCCGAGCGAACAGGAGAGAGTGGACACTGCTAAACAGCTGAAATAGATCCGAGATAAGCCCATTATCTAGCAGTTTTGCCTTTGGTCAATCATAAAGTGATGCCAGCCAAGTTCTGAAGTTGTTACCTATGCCAAATCCTTCCAGTACACCTTGCATTAATTCCCATTCAACTTAGTTGAATGCTTTTTCTAAATCTAGAGAAATAAGGCATTCGTCCTCTCCCCAAGTCTGTATCAGGTAAACCAGATTGAGTGTATTCCTAACATATTCTGAACCTTATCTTCTCTGGATAAATCCCACCTGTTCCCCATGAATCAATATAGGCAGCACTTTGTTTAATCTATTGATCAGAGTTTCAGCTAGGATTTTAATATATGCATGAAAATAAGGAGATAGGCCTAAAACACTAACACAACAATTGGTCCCTTCCCTTCCTCGGACTAACCGAGAGCCAAGCACAGATCATTGATCTTGGGAGAAGGCGTCCATCCAGAACCTTACTTAAAAGTCTAAAAAGAACAGAGGCCAAATACAAATGGAATAATTTGTAAATCTTACTGTACAGCCATCCTTCCCTGGCGCCTTCCCACTAGTCATATTTTTAATTGTTCCTAAAAAAAATTCTGAGGTTGTAATATGATATGACATTTATAACACGCCTATACACAATTGTTTCAAGGGTGAATCTACACTCTGGGCATATTCCACACTCAGTCTAACTTGTCTAAATAGGAACTTGTAGCCAGTTTGTCTCCATCCCACTTCGAAGAATATAGGACCTCATAAATAATCCTCAATTACCCCATAATTCATTCCTTATTCCTAATTAATTGCCCCCTAATTTTTTTAACACATACCAACACGCATGACTTCTAATAGTCTTTTTGCTTACGGAAACTGATTTCTATCACCCTCACTATCCTATTCCTCCCTCTCTCCATCGGATCTTAGCTCTTTTATTTACTTTCTTAGGGCATTTTCTCTCTTCTGAGGACCCTAATTTGATCAGTTCCCCAAATTATGACCTTAAAACCCTCCCATAAAATCGGAGTGGAAACCACTTATGTATCGTTTATGTCATGGTATTCTCGTATTTTCTCACCTATCTCTTGAACAATTGCCTTATCTTTCAAAATCATTGCAGCTACTGCGTCACTTTTTAGGGCAGTTTATCCACTGCCCCAGAGTATTATATGCTAAGTAATGATCGGACCACCAAAGGGAGTAGCTATTGGCTTCTTCCATCCATGGGAGTAGCTGGTAATCCATAGGAATCACCACAGGAATCCACCAAATCCAAGTCACTGTTTAGCTCTTGGAATTTGATTCTCTGAATATCATCTTCTGCGGCCAGTTAGTGTTTCATACCCTTCCACTAAAATGAAAGAGAGCTTTATCTCTCAGCCAGAGTTAGGATTTTACACTGCTTGCGTCTGACCAGTGAAAATGCAGATAAGTCCTGGAATATCACGACTTTCTAATTCCCATAGCCCAGTGGCCCAGAATGTTTTGCTTTGTTCAGGGTCTGTGTTTTATCAGAGAAATAGTGAAATTGCACAAAAGCAGATCTCTGCCCTAACCTCCATCATCTGATCTATGGGCCCTATCAGTCATAGGCTCCATTCTTTCTTCTTAAAGGAGAGACTAATTATGTATTTTAAGGCCTTTTCAATGTCTTTCGCAGACTCTCCCTCCTTTTTCTTGGATACCATAAACCGAAGATTGTTGTGCCTCTCTTGATTTTCAATGTCATTCAGCTTTCAGCGCACTCTCTCCCCCTTTCTCTCCATTTCAGACACCCGGACATCCATCTGTGTCTCCAATAGATCTGCTGACATCTTATTTGCTTCCATGCTTTGCACTCTCTCTCCTCTATCAAATCCAGTCTACCTTTCACCTCCTCCAGCTTGGGTGCCATACGTGACCTCATTCCTCTGATTTCTTCCAAGATGGCCCTTATGACCTCCAGTCACTACTTATCCACCTTGGGAACTGGCTCTGGGATTCCAGCATCTTCCTTTTACCCTCCATCTTGCCTTCTTCTCCTCACTGGAATTACTGTAGGTCTAGATTCCAACTCATCTGTCCTTAAAGGCACAGGAAGGGAGTAGTTTCTTACTTGTAACTCCATTTCTCCAGCGTTGGTATCTTTCATGGATTCACATGCTGTGAATATTCCCCTTTGTCAGGCTGGGAATCCGCAGTGACTTTGATTTACTACTTTTCCTATTGAAAAACATTGACACCCTGAGTGTCCCATCAACGTCGTTGTGGGTGCTATTGGTCCCCACCAATAGGACGTCGAGTGTATATCCGCCCCCCCCTCCCCTAGCAGCTTACCCTCAGATTTTAACCACTCCAGCTGGAGGACAACCCCCTGTAGAGGATGTTTGCCTGGAGGGGAGGAATGGAGGGCGCATGTGAATCCATGAAAGATACCAACGCTCGAGGAGTTACAGGTAAGAAATTAAGAAACTACTCCCTTCTCCAGAATTGGATCTTTCATGGATTCATATGTTGTGAATAGATTTTATAGCAGTATACATGTGTGGAGGAGAAAAACCAACCAAACAAAGATTTGAAACCTTTGCATTTTTATGCACTTGCCAGAAGCATACATACGTAATTACCAAAAAACCCTGCAAGCTGCGGGGCTTACCTTCCTGGAACGGCCATTGAAGAACTGCTTGTCCCATTTGCACGTCTTCCACGTGCTGTTATTGCAAGCAGTAGTGCCTAGTGAATGTGTGAGGTACTGCTCATGTTGCCGCCTGGAAAACTTCTTTGAGGGGCACTCCTGACCAGAGAGCTGCAGAGGCCGCTGTAGCTCTAGTAGAATGTGCTCTGGCTGTAACTCTGCAGTGGCCTGTGGGTCTTTGCATGGCAGAAGGATATCGCAGAGGATATCCACCTTGTGATTCCCTGTTTGGTGATGGCTTTCCCTTGGTTAGAGGGCCCAAAAGCGCTGTCTCGCTGCTCTAAAGGATTTTGTCCGGTTCAGGTAGTATTTTAAGAGCCTTTTTACATCCAGACAAGGCAATGCTCTCTCCACTGGGGATATGGCATTCTGGAAGAATGTAGGTAAAGTGAGGATTGGTGGAGAGGATTACTTTGTCCTTTGCAAAACGGAGGTACGAAGGGTCGGAGGGTCCACTACTAAGGCCTGCAGTTCAGAGACTTGTCTGGAGGATGTAATGGCGATCAGGAACGCCACTTTCTAGGTTACAAACTCGATATGCACCGAAGAGAGGTTCAAAAGAGGTTTTCATGAGGCCGGCTAGGACCAGATTTATGTGCCACACCGGTGGAATTCTTTTCTTCAGTGGGAAAAAGCGAAAAATCCTCTTTAGGAAGTGCTTGAGCAGCCTGTCATTGTAAAGAGGAGGCTTTCACTCTTTCCTGGTGAACCTGGAGATTGCTGCCAGGTGTAAATTTATGGAGGAGATCGCAAGACCTTCCTTTGCCAGTTTCAGTAGATAGGGAAGAATCTGTTGTGGTCGTATGGTCAGTGGGTGAAGGTTGGACTGCTGTGAACACCATGCGCAGAACCTTTACCACTTCTGGTTGTAGGAGTTAATAGTGCAAGGTGCCCTAGCTGCCGCTAGTATGCACTGGCATTCCTGCGGGATGTCTAGATGGCTGAATTCGGCATAATCAGGAGTCACGTTGTCAGCTTGAGGGATCCTGGGTCGTGATGTAGAATTGCACTGTTGTGCTATGACAGGAGGTAGGCGTGGGGCCCCAGATGTATTGGATTGTCTGCGATAGCTGAATGAGCTTCGAGAACCAGATTTGTCTCGGCCAGTACGATGCCACCAGGATTATCATGCACTGGTATCTGCAGATCATCTGGATTAAATTCCTGATCAGCGGGAAAGGAGGAAACGCATATGTGAAGATGCTACTCCATGGGAATGAGAACGCGTCCCCCTCTGAGTAGGGGTGTGGTAACCTGTTTGTGAATTCTTTGCATTGTTTGTTGCACCTTGTGGCGAAGAGGTCCAGAAGAGGCTTGTTTATTTGGTTGTCGTGAATGTGCCCTTTGTGGGACTGTGTAGAATCCCTGCTGAGGATGTCTGCCTATTGGTTGTGTATCTCCGGAAGGTAGAATGCTTGCAAAGCGATGTTGTTTTGAATGGACCAGTGCCAAATGGTTTGCGCTTCCTGAGACAAGGTGTTTGACCTTGTTCCACTCTGCTTGCGCAGGTAAAACATTGAGGTGGTATTGTCCGTGAAGATCCACACTACTGAATTTTTGATCAGTGGAAGGAAAGACTTTCGTGCCACATGGAGTGCTCGCAGCTCCAGGACATTTATGTGCAGGGTCGATTCTTCGGGAGTACGCAGGCCTTTGATCTGGTGTTTTCCTTGATGAGCTCCCCAACCCGCCAAGGAGGCATTGGTCACGATAGTGCATTGGTGAGTCGGTGTTAGGAAAGATTTCATTTATGTATAATTTTCTGTCCATTTGTGGACCGCCCAAACTTTCTGTTTTTGTTTGGATATCATTTCCTGACTTTTTACCAGTGGAGCCCAGCCTTCAGCTGTGCTCCCCTGGGCTTTTGCTCACTTGTTATGGGGAAAATGACACGTCCTTCAGAATGTCAGTACTGGGAAACTATGTTTCCCTTAGTCTTTGACTATGTTGCTATTACTTGGTAACTTTTGAACAGTGCACAATGTACCTTTCAGTACCGTGCGCTGAGGTCCTTTTTGTTTTATGGTCCTAGACACGCTCAAAGGATTTTTTGGTGATTGTACGAGTGCGCCTGGGACGAACTAGTGCAGCAGTTACTTTTTATAAATGTTTTACTTCTTTTTACTAAATCACATCACGTTTAATGTGTTTGGTTCAAGACTCTGGCCAGGTCTGAAAATGGCTGAGCCACAAAGTCTTTTGTTCTGTCCCATGGCCATTTTGTCCCTTGCCTTCACACAGGTCGAGTAACCTGGGTTTTCCTTATTTGGGCATGTAGCCTCCTGCGAAAACTGATCTCTTTCACAGGCTTCTGTCTGCCACGTTTGTGTGCACAAGAAGCGGGTTGGGACTGTCTGGCCCCAATCCACACTACTGGTGCCAAGATGTCTGGAGTTCCTGTATTACTTGGACCACCGTGGACTGTGATTGGTCCATGACTGGGATGCCTGCATGAGAGCAGTTCTTCGATTGGAAGTCCCCGATTTTGGTGCAAAGCTAATCTTGGATAAGAGAAGGGGCTCTGCATCCAATACAGGCAGATCATATGAGTTCTCTCTGAACTACAGAAGGTAGTATCCTGCACCGAAGAAAGGAACTTGTGGAACCAGCGTAGACGCTTTGGAAGGTTTGGCACCTTTCACCCTCTGCCGTCCCGTCAGACCTCTGTTTTCTTCATCAATCAAGAAGGTCTGCCAAGGTGTTTCACCCTCTTGCAGTAGTGGGAACAACTACTCTCGGCGCCCCCTGCTTACCCACCAAACTATCCCCTCAGAAGTGTTCCTGGGCAATCTAGTGAACTGTCCAGCTCTACTTCAGGGTATCCTGCAGAATCCCTGCCGTATCGGGTTGATACCCGAGACTTGGGACATCGCTTGCTTGGGGTCCCGTGCACTCTCCTGCCAATTCTTGCAGGCCTAACTTCACTGGGTCCTGAATTAGAAGAGTGTGTAACACTGCACACATCTGTGATGCCCGCGTCACTACCTGTTGGTGACAGTCACTATAGGTGTCTTGATGACCTGCTGTCCTGTGCCCTGAAGCCTCCTGAACTGGAATTTTCTTTGTATCTCCTTCAGAAATTGAGAAAAGGCAACTGTTCCGTCACAGACGTTCTATCCCGCAGTCGCTGAGAGCTGGAGCGCCGCAAAACTATAGGATTGGAACCTACTAGCGACCTCGACTAAACTGGCAAAGTTTGGTCCAGACTGTGCCGAGGGTCGGTGAGTACTTGCATCACTTACCGGTGACCCCTTGGAATAACACGGATATCCTTTAAAAGGTATTTGCTTTTGCATTGGTTAGCTGCGCTCCCTAGCTATTCGCACCTTTTGAAAACTGCTCCGCCACCGAGGGTAGATCCTACTGGAATAGTGGGAACCAATTCTTCGCCCCTTCGAGACTTGCTACAGCTCTCCCAAGAAGACCTGCTTTTTGTTCTGCCAGGGCGAACATGCGTTTTTTTACGCACAATTGTGCTGTTGCGCATAAGGCTCCCCACTTTTTAGGGCTGGACTCGAAAGTTAGGGAACAACTCAGAAGAATTGTCTAATGCTCCTTGTGTGTTAACCTACCCATCTCTTTACAGGTTGCGGCTGTGTTTTACTCATTTGTCGCATTAGGAAACGTATTGTACATATGTTATATATTAGAGTATTTTGTATGGTGACTGTTTTTATATAACTGAAGTTTACTTGTGTCTATTGGTCCGTATGACAATAAATGTATAGATAATTTTCATATACACTTGTCTAAGAGTAATTTGTGGTTCGTTGCTGTGTGTGCTCATTGTGGGCTTTCGATCACTCTCACCCCTCCTGAGACTTAGTCTTGACCGCCTACCAAGCTACCTAGCTTGATCTGGCTTGTCCAGAAGGTTCCCCTGTTTCACTAATCAGAGGGTGGCCTCCTAAACCTCCGCCCACCAAGTAAGAGTTTAGAAATCCATCTTAACAGTCGGTTCTACTAGTGGCATCCCTTTCGAGATGCTGTTGAGGAGCGTCCAACATTTCAGTGTTTTGGAGAGTACAGGGGTGGTGGTTATCTTGTCTCTCCAGGAACCTTGTGTCTGGGACCATCTGGTATCGAGAATCGCTGTACCGGTCGCATGTGTAGCCTGCAATTGGGTATTAGTGGAATGCAGGAAGACATGGTCCCCAGTAGAGCCATGTATTTGCGCATCGTGATTTGTTTGTTTGTGATGAAAGAGCATGTCAGGGTTATCAATTTTTGCACTCTGTCGGCTGAGTGTCTGGTGTGGCCCTGTCCCGTGAAAAACTGTACGCCCAGGAACACCAAACATTTTGATAGCACTATGCACGTTTTGGCGCAGTTGATTGCAAATCCCAATAGTTAGAGAAGAGTTTCTGTTTGGCTCAGCAAAGTCGCGGTTTCTTGATTTGTTGGGCCTCGGACCAACCAGTCGTCTAGGTATGGCTAGATGTGGTGGCCCTGTTTTCTGAGGAAAACTGCCACTGGTGCTAGGCAATTTGTGAAAGTCCTGAGGGCCGAATGGAAGGACTCGGAACTGGTAATGACTTTCACCGACCTTGAATCTGAGATACTCTCAGATGTATTGGGATATGAAAGTAGGTGTCTTTCAGGTCTAAAGCCACTAGAAGTTCGTGAGGCTGTACAGTCTTTTTGACGTCTTGCAGTGTGATCATTTTGAACATTTGTTTCTTGATGTTTTTGTTTAATTTCCTTAAGTCCAGGTATGGACACTACTTCCCGTCCGGCTTCTTTACCACGAAGAATCTTGAGTATACTCCTTTTCCACTCGATAAAGGAGGAACTCTTTTTTATTTGTTTCTATTGCCTTTTTTTTTTACATTTGACGCACTTCTTGTAGGAGAATTCGAAGGTGCAGATGTGAGACCTTTACGAGAGGTAAGGGTTTTTGTATGCGTTTGACCTTCTTTTTCAGGAGGGAGAGGATCCAAGCTTCTTTAAGACTGGCTGGCATAGTACTGTAAGTGAATGAGACGTTAATGAAGGAAGTGATGATAGGTGCTAGCACGTCAGCACAGTCTTTGATGAGGGAAGCTGGGCAAATATCGCCTTTGCATTTGGAGGGTTTCAGGCTCTGGATTAGCTTTGAGACTTCACTTTCGGCAAGGTCTCTGAAGGTGAAAGGTTTGGTGGAAGGAGTTGGGAGGGGAGGAATCGAGTTGGAGTTGGTAGCTACTGGGTTGTTCTTGAATGTGGCTTGTAGAGAGAGTATTTTTTGATTTAGGGTGTCGATTTTTCCTAAGAGAGCAGCTTGGATGTCCGAGCACCATGATGCGTCTTTCGTGATGGTGGCGGTGTTGAACTGGGGGATTCTTATTCCCTGTATGTGGTAAAGATTTCTTTGGTGTTGAAGGCGGCGTTGATGATTCTGGAGTTAAAGGGGTTGGATTTTGCTGCGATAGTTGCTGCATTGTATTGTTTGGATATTGTATTGAACTCATTTTTCAAAGAGTGGGAGGGGTCCTTCCGCCAAGCGAGCTGGGCTTGACATTTCAATGTCAAGAGTTCCATGAGCTCTGGTGTGAACCAGGAGTTTGCAGGTCTTACTGTCTTGGAATTGTGAGAGGCTAGGGAAGCTAAGATGCTCACCGCTTTAGAGAGGAGTAAGGTGTATGTTGCCATAAGTATGTCTGGGTTAGGTGTGAATGGGGGATGCAGCTCTCATGTGTAAAGCAGGGGAAGGATGTGGTCTCTACTGAGCTCGCGTGAGCTGCGTGTTACTGCAGGAGTTAGAGGGTTGGAAGTTGTATTGACTTTGGCGGCTGCGAGATCGAGAAGAAGATGATGTTATGGTCAGACCAAGGACAGGGAGTAATGGAACTAGTGGTGATCTTACAGTTATGGTCAGCAATCCAGTCTAGTATACATCCTTTATAATGTGTGGGCGAGGTAATGCCTTGACAGAATCCTAGGGTGTTTAGGGCATCAGATAGCGAGGATGCCTGAGGGTCGTTATGGTCAAGGAGGCCCAAGTTGAGGTCTCCCAGTAAGATAATTTGAGAAGAAGGTTTCAGGTTGTCTTGTAAAATGTGAAGTAGGTTTTGTTCGAAATTGTGGTTGGCCTGGTGGGCAGTAGAGGAAGTTGATGGTGATAGTGCATGTAGGAGTGGGTGAGAATTTGAGTGAGAGGATATGAGAAGGGTCTTCGAGGGTGGACTTGCAGCTTCTGATGGGGAGGGATTATCTGACTATAAGGGCGACGCCGCCTGCTCTGGCAGACACTCTGTCATTACGGTAGGTGTAACGCTGGGGTATGGCTAGGGATAGTGTGGGCTGCAGGTGTCGTGAAGCCAGGTCTCTGATATGGCTAACGCGTCAAGGTTGTGTTCTGAGATGAGGTAATTAATGTCTAGTGCATGTGTGGGAACGCGCGTTGATGAGTGTGCAGTTGAAAAGGGACTGTTTGGATGTAAAAGGGGCAAGTGGTCCAATGACAGGATTGATGTCTGAATGGTTAGATGATGGATTGTGCAGTTGGGGGCTCTGTGTTGGTTGAGTGATGTGACTGGTGTGTGGCAGTGAAGCAATGTTTATGGTGATGTTAAATGGAGGGGCCGGCTTCATGTTGATAGAGAGGATGGCAGTGGTAGTGACTTGGTGAGTGGGTAATTCCTTCCTAGCAATTAAGCCAAGTATGGGGGTAGTCAAGGGGGCAGGTACAAAGCTGTGTTGGTTGTGCTCCTCAGTGTGGAGGGTGAGCACACTGGAATTGGTGGGGGGTGGCAGGGTGGTGGATGTGGTGGAAGCGTGGATATTGGGGGTGTCTTGGAGGAAGTGGGGCTGTGTGTGCAGGCACAGGCTTGCATTTCTGGTGACAAGAAGTTGGGGTGAAGTGGCAGTGGGGCTACCCCAGAAGCGAGACCGCAGTCTCTTGTTCCTTAGTGCGGGCAAGTGGTGAGTAGTGGCAGATAGCTTGTGGTTTTCAGTCTGAGGCTGGTGGATGGGCGTGGTAGCTTTTGGCTGGCAAATATGGGGGAGGCTAATGGTTGATCGCACCCAGGGATGAGCGCGTAGCGAGGAGCGCGATGGAAGGGTTTGGCTTTCCATTAGCGGTGTGCTGGCTTGGTAGGGATCCGATAGGAGCGCAGTGCGCATGATGTCAAGATTGGGGGCTGGGGATCGGTAGGTAGGAGATGCCTTGGTGGAGTGTGCTTTTTGCAATAAGCATGCTCGCAGCCTAGAGAATATAAATCGCACAGAGACCATACTAGATGGATTAGCCACCCACCAAATTGAAGAACGGAGACACTGGGAGGGTTTAGACCAACTTATAAGAAACCAATATAGACCAATTCTTCCCCACAGGGTTTTACAATCATATTACGAGGGGAAAGACTAAGGATTTTTTTTCCTAAACTTTGAAAGGTTGGCAAATCAATTACATTGGGATGAGGAAATTAAACCATGTTATATTGCACCCGTATTGAGAGGAGAACAAGTAGCCTACCAAGCTTTACATCCTGGTATGATGTAGTTCCCAGGGCATTCCAGGAAGTAAAGCGATGTTCCCTCTCATTATTTTTCCCTAAGTATGGAAATGATTAGCCTTCGTGTGCACATTATTTTCCATGTGCGCAACTGAATAACGAGGTAAGCCACTTTGTGAGCAAGCGTAGTTAGTGAGATACCATCTCCGAAGAGTTTAGAAGGCAATTTCCCCTTTCCAACCACATCAGTTCTTTACAAATCAGTGAAAAAGGAGCATCTTACAACTCTTTTTCAAAACATATAGGCTATATGTGAATATAAGGAGAGAGCTCATTAACCAGTCCAAGACTTCAAGATATACCATAGTACCTACAAAAAGTACTCCTGCACAGAGAGAAAAATGTGTATGCACAAAAAAGCTTTGCATGCTCACGATAAACAATAGGTTTAATTGTGGCTGTGAATTTGTAACGCTAAGTTATACGGCTTTGTATTCTATGAAAGATGTATTCCTTGTCTAATCGTGCACTTGGTCTGGATTTGTGGTTTAGACTGGACCTAGATATATTGACTATGTGAGGATGTTTACTTAATATTTTCACTTTCCACTATTAGCCTGGTTAGGCACGTTAACTTCAATGCACACACATTTCTGCCTTCTATGTTTGAATGTGTGCTTAGACCTCCCAGAACTTGTCAAATGTTTTCATGGCCTTAACTTGTATACAAACAGGCATTGGGCCTCATTACGACCCAGGCGGTAAATTACCGCCTGGGTCGTACCCTTACCACCATGGTGTAAACTACATTTACACCATGGTGGATGGCGGATTTACCGCCCCATTCCAAGGTGAGTGGGGCGGTAAATCCCCATTTCCCATTTTACCCTTCCCCATTCCCATTTTTGCCCCATAGAGCATAATGGGAGTGGGGAAGGCGCTAATTACGCCACCGTAAATTACGGTGGCGTAATTAGCACCATAGTCCCTTAGCGCCATGGATTTTAACGCCTGCAAAAAGCAGGCGTTAAAATCACCATGGCGCTAAGGGACCTTGTAATCAGGCGTTAAGGGTCGGTGCCGTTTACGGCGCCTTTAACCCCTTAACGCCTGACTCGTAATGAGGCCCATTGTCAGTTCTCTACATAAGTCATACATTCATACAGATTTCTATTTATGACATTCGTTATATTATTAGATGTAGTAATGTTATGTTGTAAATGTCATCCTGTGATATTACATATACAGTAAAAGCTTGGTTATCCGGCGCCCTGTTAACTGGAACACTCTTAACTAGCATCTCACATTGCCAGTGATAGTAAAATGCAGGTAAAAAATGCCAGATAACCCAAGTATTCAAGCTAGATAACCAAGGGGCCAGATGATAGAGCGCCAGTAAAGAGACCAAAAAGCCTGAAAACTTTGTGTTCCAGCCTCTTTGCTCTGTTGTCCAGCTCTCTGCTACCAAGTAAACCAATATTTCAGTTACATGGCATATTTTATTATCGACATTGAGTTTCCACTGTACATGCAAACCTGCATTGGCATCCGATATCTGTATGTACTACCTTAACTTTGTGCTTATCGATATTTAAATATTTATAAAGGTGGGTTTGTATGTTCGAGGTTGCCTCCAGCCCCATAACAGTTGGTGGGCTGAACCTTTGGCCCAGGTCGGCATACCAGTCTGGGGTGTACTGGCGGTAGTGAAATCTGACCAACCCACTCATTTGCCCTGCACAGGGTGGGGTCTGACCCTGTGCTATCAGTATAGGCGATTTTTGGAGACTGCCAATTTTGCGACTTAAAAAAATAGGAAGTTAGGACACAAAGTCGGCATACCAGTCTAGGGTTTACTGGCGAGAGTGAAATCTGATCATCCCACCCTTTCGCCCTTCACAGGGGTAGAGCGAGGTCTGGCCCTGTTCTATCAGTATATGGAATTTCGGGAGATTTGCTAATTTTGCAAAAATAGGAAGTTGTGACACAATAAAACTTACTCAAGGATATAGCAGAACCCCACGTCCATGTCACCTACAGAACCGGGCAATGCCGGGTGGTACACTAGTACTTCATAATGAAGAAGTCACACTTATTGCCTTCAAAAAGGGAGAACTTATACATTTATAACACAGGAGGGTTCCTTCATGATAAGGACGGCAGTCGCGGTGCTCCTGCTGATCTGCTTTTAACTTCCTTTAATTTGATTAACTTTGTGCTTTTAATTTATGCAAACTAGGTTAGCTTGTTCTATTTTTAGTATTGCCTGCACGCACTTTCCTTTATCTTTTATTTAGTTGGTTTTATATTATTTGCGGTTTTCATAGTTTGCTTCATTTCCTTGTATTTGCTGCATTAGACTTGGGTGAGGGTGCCTGGCTATTAAGAACTACCAGGACTGGGACCTGGTTTATGTTGCCAGTCCTATTTTTATTTTCTTGCTGAACACATGACTGGTTCCTCATTTTATCTTCCAGCTCTATCAGATCCTGTCCTGTATTTTACTATGACAATACCATGTGTAGATGTATTCATAGACCTCGGCAGTCGCGCGAAGAGGGCGCTTGCTGAAGTCTCGCTTAAGTCTAGTCTGTCTGTGCCCGCCTTTGCCTTTCCGGGCTTCGGATGGGCCATGGAATCATAACCGCAGGGTATTCATGGTCTGCATTGCTTCAACTGGTTCCGTTGAATACAGTGTTTGTTGCCTTTGTTGGCCACTGATTCTTACGTTTCTAATTTGGCACCTCAGCCCCTCGCCTTTAACAAGATGAGATGTCTGCTTTTCAATAACAATTCTATACCGGCACATAAACCTGATTGCTATGACCTGCTTAGTGATCTGTCCCCGGACCTTTGTTTTACTATGTAGACATGGCTGCGTGATTCATCTGGACCTGCGTTAATTCAAGCTTTGCCATCTACATGTAATATTCTGCATGTAGAGAGGGATTCTATCCATCCGGGTGGTCTATTAGCAATCATTTCCTGCCCTGCACTTGCCTGTGTTATGCTGCCGCTTTCACACAACATTCAAATGGAAGCTTTGTTTGCTCGGATTACCGTATCTGTCAATCAAACCTCACACATATTGTTGGTTTATCGTCCACCCACTCATGATCCAACCTTTTGTTCTTTCTATTTGGATCTGGCCACCAACCTTAAACATCGCCAATCGTATCTGATTGTTCTTGGTGACTATAATCTGCATTCCACCAAGGTCTCGTCCTTTTCATGAAGGGTTTTGTACAATCTCTGCATGATCTCCACCTTCTGCAACATATTTTTGGTCCAACTCATGGTCAGGGCAATAGGTTGGATTTAACTGTTGCTGCCACTGTGCTTATTACAGTTTTCCCGTCTTTTAGTGTTGTATGGACTGATCAGATTGTTCTTCCTTTTTTGATCAATTATTCTGCTCCTTGTTTCACCTGTTCTAGCCAAGGTGCAATTGGCATCTAATATGCCCTTCTGCCATTTCTGTTAAAATTAAAATATCTTGCCCCGCTGTGACAGTTAATCTGTCTCAGCTGTCCCAGACTTTCAGCGATATAGTTTATCGGCTTGCACCTTTGAGATCATCTAAGCCCCGGGCCCGTCCATCGGGCATTGACTATTGTCAATCTGCTAGAACCTTGTTTTGTGAAACCACAGGAATATACCAGCAAGCTATTTCTGAGGCTGTCTTTATTTTTCTGGCCAGATTGAAAAAGCTCTTAATCAGCCTAAAAATTGTTCAAAATTGTTCACACTTTCTGTTAGATCTACTTTGTTTAATTTAATTTCTCCTTCTCAGACATTATGTGATTCTTTGTCTAATTATTTCATTGATAAGACTGATCTCATTCAGTAGAAAATATCCCTGTCTCTCTCTAGTCTTCCTTCCTTGTGTTTGTCCCTGGAAACTGTTTGCACCAACCAATCTCTTTCTTGGTCTACTTTCCCTTCTGTCTGTACTGAGGATACTATCCAGGCTACAAATACATTGAAAGCTTCTTCTCCTCTTGACCCTATTCCTCTTTCAGTTCTGAACATGATTATATCTGACATTGCCTCATTGGTCACCTCTGCTGTAAATCATTAACTTACCTCTAGCTCTATTCCTTCTACTCTTAAACAAGTCTTGGTTACCCGCTCTTGAAGAAACCCTCTCTTGACTCTTTGCTTGCAGCCAATTATCGGCCTATTTCTCTTCTTTCTTTTCTTATGAAGCTTTTAGAATCCTTTGTTACTCTTATGCCCAGTTCTTTTCTTGAAACAACTTCTTTCTTTGACTCTTTTCAGTGAGCCGTGGCAACGAATCGGGTCTAGTCTCTTCTCTGTCGTGGACAATCTTGCACGTCTGATCAAGGTAGCACTGGCACGCTGATTCTGTTAGATCTATCGGCCGCCTTTGACACCATAGATCATTCCATATTATTGAATAGGCTCGGCAAGGCCGGTATTTCTGGATCGGTGCTGGCCTGGTTTGGTTACTTTCTTCACAACCGCTTTCAAACCATTTTTTTGCCTCCTTTTCTATCCTTGTCCCAATCAGTCGCATGTGGTGTCCCCCAACGATATGCTCTTTCACCTATTCTTTTTAATGTATATATTCAGCCGCTTGCTAAACTTATTCAGTCTTTTGGTTTTAGCTGTTATACATATGCTGACAACACTCAGATTGGTCTCACTGATGAAGCCCAACAAGGCCGAAACATGTTTGGGGATGCTTGTAGTCTCGTGCAGAAGGGATGTGACCAAACAGTTCGGGCTGGACTGGCCCTTTTGGTGTGGGATCGAGCCTGATTTGCATATGGTCTTTCTCCTTTTGTAATGGCTTGGCAGGCGAAGAACGATGGTCTGGAGGGTTGCCCAGAACACTGCAACGAAGGTGTGATATGTAATACATCAAGTCCCTTCGCACTTCAATCTTACTTGGGACAGCGGACAATCCTGAAACTCGTTCCTTGAGTCGCAGATAGATGACTCCACCAATAGAGGATGAATTAAGTGTCTAAAGAGATTGTCAGATGTTTTCTACAGATATCGATCTCTTTCAGTAGACAAAGACAAGCCATCACTATTTGAAGGAGTACGATTTTCTGGGGTACTTTAACCCAGGGTTGCATGATGCCAATCATCTGCATACCTCACCAGGAAATTGTCTAAAATGACAACAGGCTCAGTCAACTGTGATACCCTAAGGTGGGTTCATTATAGTTCCCAAAACAAAGCTGCGGCTGCTTCTGGAGCATCTATAGGCTGTCAGTATTCTGGGTTCTCCCATTGCAAGATCCTGGTTCTGCATCCTCAAAGTAGGGGCATAGCTCCAAAAACCAGAGAGTTTAAAAATTGAGCTTTTCAAATGATGCTCTAGTTGGGGTTACATCTATCATTGGCCCCCAAACTCCTAACCCACATCCTTCTCCAAATCAGGTCTTGCCTTGATTATAAAAGGCCCTTAAAATCATACTTTCCCCCATGAAGTCCTACCTCCCGGATTGACTACTTCTAGAAATGTTTGAGTTTGTGGTGTTTGATTCATACGCTACACCAAATAATAAGAAAACCAAAAAATAATGATATGGACTAAGACATCCTTTACTAGAAATGCAGTATCACAGTGTAATGTATTTCTTTAAAGTTAAGGTGCATTTCTCAAACATGCCTGCATCTGGTACAGTAAGCCTTAAAGGAGAAATGTAATTTAGTTGTCCTTATAAAAGTACTAGAGCAGGGATTAAATGTCAAGTTGCAAGTTATCAGCCATCCATAAAAAGTCACTCACCACCTCAATTTGACACATACACACAACAGACCATTCACTACTCACCAAGAGTCAAGTATCACCAGCTAATGGCAAGTGGCACGTTCAGATTTTGAGCCCTGTACTAGAGGATAGGTGTTTTGAAAGCTGTACCCCACCATCTGCACCCCAAATGTCCATGCAGGCCATCTGCACCCTGTACCTCAACCCCCGCCTGTCACTTTTATTTAACATGGGCCAATAAAAACCAATATGCATACTTTTGAAAAATAGTATTCTATAGTACTTATTTAAACGTAAATACCTGCAAGACTATCCAGGTAGTTTATGAATTTTTTCAGGAAATTAGCTGCATTGGCGGAATCTGCAGGAATGGAATAGAACATTGTTGAGTACACAATGGTGTACCATTATAAACATTTTAACATGATATTCTATCATTGTGCAATCAATGTATATACTACAAAGCAAGTAACAGTGATCCGGCATTAGTACTCCTAGGTGGAAAGTTTGAGCAAATGTACAAAGTCTGCTTTTTTCTGATTTTTCCATAAAACATATCAGAAAGAGTATACTCATCATAAAGACTTTGCTTTGCTGACAACTAAAAAATTACTTAAAGAAGATCTTGTTCTGACTTGAGACTGTAATAGATGTTATTACAATTTGATGATAACCATCTCTTTTCCCTCCAGCGCCTTGAGATCGTCCATTTTGAGATTCTTTCTGCACCAGCACAACACTAGAGTAGGGAAAGTATGCAGGCTCTAGGGACTCAAGCTCTGCATATCTGTTTCTAGAGCTACACAGTTTTTGTAGCATTTAGGCTCTCATTATGAGTGGTGCAGAATGATTACTGACTAAAGGATTGCTGTGGGGTAAACAAAACTGTGCATACACAACACAGTAGGCTACATGCTTACCCCTGCTAAGGAACCCCTTGAAAGGAAAGTAGTATTTGGAAATATATTGACTAAATCAATTAACGTGCATTTCTCCAGCCGCCTCGAGAAATGCTAATTCTGGTGTTTACTGTTGGTGTAAAAGGACATGGCTTCCCCACACGTTTTATGGTGGTCCTGCCTGGGTTTTGGAGGTGTTTTTGGAGGATTTACCTGCATGTTATGGGCCTTAGGGCGTGCCGGTGCCTCGCTCGCACACACACACACGCATGCATGCAGGCATACAGAGAGTGGACGCCGGAGACGTGTGTCTGCTCCGGTCGCCGGCGCGAACTGCCGGCGCACCGCCTTTAATATTCTCTGCACATGCGCGAGCCTCGATGCGGCTCGCACATGCGTATACAATTGGAATTGCTACGCAACATCCCTCCTTTTCCCCACAAAACAAAACAACATTTTCAAACATGGGGGCCAACGGGCCCATCATAACATTCACGATACCTCTGCCTTAATTAAGAGGTAGGGTCCATGATGAAGTCTTTGAACCTCAGCGGTAGCTTGCGCCCCGCCCGGCTCGGGTACATGCGTGCTCCGGCGTCGGGGTCCTCGGGTGCCGTCGGAGCCTCTGGCGGCCCATCGTCTTCCACCGGCACTCCCGTACTCGGGTCGGGATCATCTCTGACGGCTGCTCCAGGGGTTTCAGGTTCTATGCGCTTGAAGAACGAAACATTTCTGGTCACAGTCGCTCTTGCATTGGCGGCCGTGACCATCGACCCTTTGACGTGGGTCACGTCCAATGGTTGTGGTTCATATGGCAGTGATAACTTCCCCTCCGGCTTCCTGTTGCGCACCAGCACGGTATCTCCTATTGCGATCGCCCTCTCGGGTAGTCTCCGCCGTGCGGTCTCTTTCTCATTCAGAGTGGCCCTCGCTGTGCGCACTTTGCTGTTGTCGATCTCTCCTGGTGTTCTCCCTTCCACTTCGGGTAGTAGGCCTCTTGGTATTCTTTTGAAAAGGGCCTCTGCGGAGGCCACTCCATTGGACTGATGTGGGGTTGTGCGATATTCTCTGAGGAACTCGACCAGATTTCGCCTGAGATCTTCTCCCCCATTCACCGATATGCAGAACACTTTGTTGAGCGTTCGCATAAATCGCTCCACCTCGCCATTTGCTCTCGGCCATAACGGTGTTATTTTGCGATGCTTTATCCCCCTGTCCTCGCAGTATTGAGCAAAACGCTGGCCCTGAAACGGTGACCCGTTGTCCGAGCAAATTTCGAGAGGGAACCCATGTGTGGCGAATATTTTGTCCATGGCCAGAATGGTGTGGTCGCTGGATGTGGATTCGACCAATTCCACCTCTGGGTATCGTGACCACTGGTCTGTCACCACCAGAAAGTATAATCCTCGGCCCGTGGACCCGAAGTCCGCGTGCACTGTCCCCCATGGGCAGTCACTCCTCTTCATGGCCTGAATGGGTGGCACCTTCTCCACAGGGCTGGCAGCTTGACATGGGATACAGGCCTTCACAAATTTCTCCACCCTTCCTTCCAGATCTGGAAACCAAACTTTCAATCTTAGCCGAGCTTTCATCTTGGCCATTCCTTGATGTCCCTTGTGGGCTAGCTGTAGGACTTTCTCAACCAGCACTCCTGGTATTACGATCTGGTGCCCTCTTAGCAGTATTCCATCATCCGCCACCGACAACTCGTGGCGTGCCTTCCAGAGTGCTTGTAGATCTCTTTGAGCTTCTGCGGTCCTTCGGGAGTTGTCAAGGAGGACCTCCCGCCATTCCCCTGTGTCCACTGCATCTTTTATTTTCCGGAACGCTTCGTCGTTATTGGACTCATCTGCAATTTCCTGACGCGTCAGGGCTACAGGCAGTGCTGCCTCCACAACTAGATGTACAGCTTCCACGCAGTCCGCCACCTCCAGTGAGTCCCTGGGCCTCCCGGTGCCCGGATGGCGCGACAGGTAATCCGCCAGGTTGTGTGTCCCTGGTCGATATAGCAATTTGACCCCATATTCCATGAGGGCCAACATCCACCTTTCTATGCACGGAGGTGGTTTGGACAATGTTCCAGACAGTATGGGGATGAGGGGTTTGTGGTCAGTTACCACCACAACTGGCTTCCCTAGAATGTAGATTCTGAAATGTTTACACCCCCACAGTATGGCCAAGGCTTCTCGCTCTATTTGGGAGTAACGCCTCTCCGTGTCGGTCAGGGCCTTGCTGGCATAGGCGATGGGCCTCATGGTCCCTTGCTGGTCTGCTTGCATGAGGACTGCTCCCAGCCCTACCGGGCTAGCATCAACTATGATCTCCGACTCGCGACCGGGCATTTTTAATGGCGGGGAACGCTCTTTGTTCCTTCCCTGTCCATGTCCACGCCACATCATTTCTGGTGAGCGCCCTCAGTGGTTCCGATAGGGAGGCTAGATCTCGGATAAAGCGGCCACAATAATTGACCATCCCTAAGAAACTTTTTACTTTGGCTGGGGACGCTGGTGGGGATGCATCTCTGATGTCTTTCACCTTCTCCGGATCCGGAGAAATCCCTCCAGCATGAAATATAAATCCGAAAAATTCAAGCCTGTCCTTCAGAAATTCGCATTTCTCCTTATGTAGGGTTAAACCGACACTGCACAGTCTCTGCAGGGTATGCTCGAGGTGCTTCAGGTGTTCCGCTTCTGATTTTGCAAACACTAGGGTGTCATCTGACATGTTGATGACCCCTTTTAGTCCTGATAGTGCCCCCCTGATGGCATTCTGAAAGACCTCTGCTGCGGACGAGATCCCGAAGCTAAGTCTTTTGTATTGATACAACCCCTCATGGGTCGTAAAGGTCGTAATATACCTGGACTCGGGGTGGAGTTCCAACTGGTGGTAGCCTGACCTCAGGTCTAGCTTCGAGAAGACCCTGGCTCCCTGGAGCTCTCCTACAATGTCATCTAGGGTTGGTGTGAGATGGCGTTCTCGTTTGATCGCTACATTGGGCAGCCTCATATCTACGCAGATGCGTACTGCCCCTGGTTGTTTCGGCTTCGGGGCCACCACAATTGGGGAGACCCAGGGAGTGGGTCCATCTACCCTCTCGATAATGTCCTTGTCCACCAGTGACTGTAGTTCTTTCACCACTTGTTCCCTGAGATGAAAAGGGATACGCCGATGTTTAAGCGCAGTCGGCCTCACAGACTCATCTATGTGCAACTGTATGGGCTCTGCCTTGAGCTTTCCGATGCCAGTGAATATCTTCTCAAAACGCTGTAGTAGGTGGTCCAGATCTGTGAAGTACACAGCAAGGGTGAAGTGTACAATGTTGAGCGCTTCTGATGCGGCACATCTTAGGAGGGAGTAGGGGCTTACGCTGGTGATGAAAAACCTCGCCTTTATTCTGTTTTGACCATGAGAGACCGGGGCCACAAACACTCCTTGGATGGGAAGAGGTGTGTCCCCTCCGAATGCGTAGATTCGCGCTGTGGAATTCGTCAGCCTTGGTGGGCCAGGAAGAGCATTGTAATGTTTTGTTGCAAGTACGCAGACGGACGCCCCAGTATCTATGAGGACCGGAGTTGGCATCTCGCTAATGTTGACGGTGCATTTGGGTTGTCGACGGTCCCCAGGGCCTTGCGCAATGCTTGAAATGAAAAGTATTTCTTCATCTTCCTCCTCCTCTTCCGCGATATTGAGATCTTGCATGCCTTGTTCGACAGAGGACACGCCCCTTACTCTTCCAGCGACACCCCTGCCGACTCTGTCTGGTCCTCTCAAGACCGTAACTGGCGTTGTTGCCCTGCACACTCTTGCATAGTGTCCCGGTGTGCCGCATCGACCACAGGTCCTTGACTTTGCTGGGCACTCTCCCGCATGCGGCAGATCGTATCCACAGTATGAACACGATGAGACATTCCCTTGCGTCGTGGGCCCTTCACTTCTCTTTGGTGTCCATCTTGCCTTCGCCATGGCTGAGCGTCCTATAGCGTATGCCTCTTCCTCCTTCCTGGAGCGTGTAGCAGCGTCCATTTTCGCCCCTCTTGCCTCCGCCAGTTCGTACGCTCTCCCCATGTCCAGAATTTGCTGCAGAGTCAGTCCGGGCTCTCTTAGCACTTGTCTCCTCAGTTTACCTGAGCAGCAACCTTGCAGCAGTTGGTTACGAACCATTTCTTCCTCGTTGACCCATCTGCAGGAGCTCGCTAGTTGTCTCAGACGAGCGCAAAACTGGTCCAGTGATTCCCCTTCCAATTGTTTCTCCGCACCCATGACAAACCTGTCAAAGTCAACATTCGCCATAGGAAGGAAGTGGTCACGGAAGGCTTGCTTGACCGCATCATAATTCGCTGCTGGAATATTGAGAGTGTCATAAATGCGTTGAACCTCGGTCCCTGCAGAATAGACCATGATGGCAATCTTCGCCTCATCTTCCGTTTCCCCTGAGGCTCTAAAAAACATTTCCAGCTTCTTAACCCATGTGATCCACTTCGGCCCTAACTTGGATGGGGGGCCCATGGTGTCAAGTTCAGGCATAGGAGCTAGAGTACTGTGCATTCTGCGAGGTATTGGGGCGACAGCATTTTCTTCTTCCTCTCCTTCTTCCCCCATAGTGTACTCACAGTGGTCCTTGTCTTGTAAGAGCCGAGGTAGCAGGTGGTCTTCAGAGTGCAATCACGCTCTCTTTCTTTTCTTTACCACAACCCTGTGGTGTCTGGGCTGTGGTGGTTCCAAAAATGTCTCTGGAGCAGTGCAGGAGGCAGATGGCGCACGAGCACCCTCTCGAGCCGCAACCACTGCACTCTGCGTGTAGAGAAGAGAAAAAAGAAAATGGCCGCCGGCCGTGCGCGTGGGTCCGTGTGCATCTGATCGATACACACGCAGCAGCGTTCCTTCACTCCGATGCCGTCGGAGCGGAGGATGGCTCCGTGTCCGCCCTCATCGCCAGTGTTATGGGCCTTAGGGCATGCCGGGGCCTCGCTCGCACACACACACACGCATGCATGCAGGCATACAGAGAGTGGACGCCGAAGATGTGTGTCTGCTCCGGTCGCTGGCGCGAAATGCCGGCGCACCGCCTTTAATATTCTCTGCGCATGCGCGAGCCTCGATGCGGCTCGCGCATGCGTATACAATTGGAATTGCTACGCAACACTGCATAGGTGCTGCCTGGTTTCCAATTTATGCTGCTGCTGCCGAAGTTACCAGGTCTGGCAGCTGCTTTGGAGGAAATTCATTGGCACTGTGACTGGTTTTAGTGCAAACCCAGCGACTTGCATTCATACATTTGAAAAAAGTGAGCTCCCCCCACATACATACAAGCCAATGTTCCTCCCAGCTTTTCTGTCTATAGAACCTGCTCATTTAGGGCCTTGGGAGTAAGTGGAAACGTGTGTTCTCCTACTACTTTGGGCATTACTTAAATGCACCTAGAAAGTGCAGAAACACCTCAAAGATTGCGCTTAAGGAGCCAGACAGTCTTTGCATACAGGCCATATAATAGACAGTTGCCCTCCTAGAGTGTTTTTACTGTGAATTCTTCCTTTGACCTAGCTAGCCTGCCATGCATTATTTTTAGGATTTCAGTAAAATCCGATTTAATCCTATTTCTGTACCCCCCCCACATCTGACACCGGAAATAATGTTCATTTTAGGGACTTATCCAAAAATGTCCACTAGATGGGAGAGCTGACCTTGGATAATGTTGGACTTAATTATTGGATTTCCATAGCAGCAGGGCTGAAAAACTTCAGTCAGCCACTTGTCAGAGACCATCCTCCATCAAACACTAATCAGTTCAAGTAATGTTACCATATTGCAAAGTTTTCAGCAAACTTTCATTATACACTTTGTTTTTTTTACTTATGGCAGTTATTTGGATCCCTAATTCCCATCAAATTAAACATGTTAAATACTTGTATGGCTTCAGAATCTATGTATCTGTTCACTTAGTAAATATATAAGGTTTGCATATTTACTAAGTGATTTATTGAAACCTGTGTGATGAGAGTTTTATGTACCCATACAAGTGTGTTTACAGGTTCAGTGTGCTCCATGTAGCTATGAACTTGAATACCCAGATAATCTGCCTCACATGTGGTTTCCTCTTTCTCTCCTGCACACCATCCTACAAACCATGATTTATTTTATATCTTTGGGTAGTTCACTGCAAAATGTATTCAAGCTCTTATCTTGCCCACCCTCACGTGAGGCAACTGGTGCTGATCAAGCCCGTATTTGATTCTTTGCGTTTTTGTATATGTACTTTTCCTTTGACGTTATACATTCAGGGAAACAATGTGTTAAAACTGAATAATACAGATTAATAAAAATGTTGAAAACTCTGGAAAGCACCACTATAACTGGGGAAATGAACGCTGAAAATAGGAAACCCTATTTTAACACTTAATTGCTAATTAAACTTCCTTATAGTGCATTACAGAGGATTATTTACCAATTTACTACATAGAAGAGCAATGCTCATTCTCTTTTCCCCACTCATGGCCAATCTGGTTATGGCTCGGGTCGGGGAAGATCCTTTTGCCAAAATGTCCTTTTGTGTCTTGCAGCACTCATTCTGCATACAGTCAATTCCTGGCTCTGACGCCCCTGTCATTAGACTCGACTTTAAAAGAACCCCATCCAGCTATCAGCAGGAAGTATTCCAATCTGGTTAGTAGCCTCAACAACTCACGCACACAACAATGTCATGATACTTCCACAACATGACATAATGTAACCACCCTACCTGTAATGACCCCCATGAAAGCTCTGCTGGCCATTAAAAAGGAAGCTCTCGTCTCATCTTTTGATTGTATTTTCTTTCCCCTGGTCAAAACATTGAAAACTATTCTTTTTTTCCCCCAACAATCATTATCACTTACCCTTACGTTTCTATTTTCCTACATGTAGTGGATAAGTCTATTTTATTGTCTCCCTAATTTTTTTCACTCTTTCCCTTCCCCAGTTGACATGCCCCATTTCTGTTTCACCTACAGACCACTACCTGGTTGCCACGCTGAGCGGGTTCACAATTCACCTCTGCACGGACAAGGTTGGTACTGTAAGACCACTACATTGTGAGAGCCACTAGGGAGCTCTTCTCATATTCAGGAACCCACATGAACTGATACAAAGACTCCCACCTGACCGCGCACTGTAGGGTTTAGTGCAATCCGGTTTCTACAGCACTAACTGTAACATATTTCCTTTCTCTGCCAGTTCATCAAATAACGCTCGTTTCCTACAGTGTTTCGTCGCCTACAGTGTTTGGTTTTATTGCTGCTAATAGTTCATTTATTTGTTTCAGACCTTGGCGCAAGAGTACAAGCAATGATTGTTTAGTGATCACCACTGTAAATGCTAAACAAAGCAAATGCAGCAAATGCAGTGTGCAGTACACGTAGCTGATTTTGAGAAGGGCACAACAGAAGCAAATGTACTGGCTGCTTATGCCTACTAGTCGCTCAACCACTACTGAATATTAAAATATATTTGGCAAGTACAGCAGTCCTAACCTTCAGCCACTGTGTGGTACCTAGCGTTAAAGTAATAGTGTGCTCAAACATGTTATTGTCCTGAGCGTTCGGGCATGTGGTTTAAAGCAATCTGTGATCGATCGTAAAACATTTCCTACGCACCTTACCTTAGTTTCCCTCACTTTTACACATGCAAAATTAAGCATCGGGCGCAGCCGTCTTGTGCTAATCTTATCCGTTGCCGCATCGCCCAAAGTTGAACTGCCCTTGCGGCACTAAATCATATCCCCCGCCCCTGAAGCTGACATCATTAGACGTGTACGGCCCATTTCACAATGCGAATGTACATCTTGTTTCAACGTTCTCTGTGCACCAGTTAATGTCGTGTCTCCATGGAAATGGCAGTATGCCTCTTTCCTCAATAAGTATAAACAGGCCGCTTCTCATCAGACATCAGAGTTGCTTTTTCAATCGTTTCACTGTCTTTTTTTGTATATCCTGTGACTCGATTCTGCTTTTTTCTGCTATCTTCGTTGCTCGTAGCCTGTGCAAACAGATACTAGTACTAGCATTACTATCAATTTCATTTTGTCATATAATGGCAACAATACAGCCCTACCAGTACGAGCCGTAGTATTCCGAGGCTGAATTAGTTGAAAGAGAAAGATGCAGAAACAATGGGGCATCGGACGACAGTTGGAGCCTGAGCCTAGTCGCATGGAAGACATTTCCACCTGGTGTACCTGCAATCGGTGCAAGGTCATGCCAAGCGAGGAGGAGAACTGCTGTTGCAGAGAAAACTCTGGATGCTTGGCCTACCTATTGGAAGAAGACACACCACCGTTATGTGTTACAAAGCTGCATGACTTCAGGGCAACCTGCCTCACAAGGTCCGTGTTGAGGATTATGATGGTGCTTATGCACGAACTTCATGCAAAAGTTTGCCCTCACAATCCATGCAACGAGTAAGTGTACTCTAGATGTGATGTCACTTAGGCCACTAACATTTCATGTTTGTCTTCTATATTGTCGTAACTTTGATCAATAACTGCCAAATGAATGTAGTCTGGCAATTCAATACATCTCTCGCGATTTGGGGAAATCACAGTGGTCATCTGATGTGTCTTTCACGTACAACCAAGAAACAATATTTCTCTGGGCCCCAAACGTTATGGATTGCATGGGTGTTAACTTTTGTAATGTGTCCACACTACAAAGCCCAAGTTGATTGATACATGAAGTAACATTTGTACCGGCAACTATGCCATAGGATACAAGATTGCATTCTGAACTAAAGTTTGTACACTTATCAGGTTCATTTAAATAAAGTTTGTATATATCTCTTCCAAAGGTGGTACAGGCTGGTGTCCTATCGTTCGTTTACATGGTGGCTTCATAGGTGGCCTGGACACAGAGTTCGACGGGTAATACCCGCCTGTGTCTTTGGAGCCATGCGAGCCGAATTTCACAGGGACAGCGGTCAGTAAAGGGGATTTTCCCGCAATGTGCTGCAACCGAAAGTATACGATTTGTAATACATTTGTACCATCAACATCAGCAACAAAATAAAATACAAATCATCTTTTGTGAATAGTTTTTTCAATTTTTCAGTGAATCAAGGACACGCTCACTTGTCCTGGCAGGGTGGGAACAGCCAAGGTGCCAAACACCATGTACACTTCAAAGGTATTTTCCGCACAGGGGCCATTGTTGACATGGCCTCGCCAGACCTAGTGTCTCCAGGGTCCCCTCAAGCAGACCGCGCCCCTGCAATCCACATAAGTGTGTCTCCATTCAGCAGTGTTCTGGCCCTTTTCTGCATGCCTCATGCCCATCGATCCCCACCTCCAGTATCAATGGCAGTTCGTACCTGTGGCCCTGCGCTCCCAAGGGGGCTGGCAGGATGGGAACAGTCAAGGTGCCAAACACCATGTTCACTTCAACGGTATCTTCCGCGCAGGGCCCATTGTTCACATGGCCTAGCCAGACCCAGTGTCTCCAGGCTCTGCTCAAGCAGACCACGCCAGCAACATGTCACTCATCCACATACACACCCACATTTCTAATTCTTTATAAACCCCTTGATATTTATCCTGAGAACATATGTGAGCACTGGAAGTCAACTCTTGATCATGCTACCTGTTCTCCTGCTACTAACTACCCTTCTTGCTGAATCTAATTGTTTGTTAGTCAAGGTAAAGGCAATCATCTCTTTCTGATCTCAACATTTCTATCTATTTCGAACAAATGTACCCAGTAGTGTAATGTTCATTCATCTCAATGACTTCACCATTGTCTACTGTTTAAAGTGTTCTGATCTTGATTTATATCAAATTTCATCAGTGTCAATTGAGATAGAAGAACAAGTTACTTCTTACCTGGTAACGTTCTTTCGATTGGATGTTCCTCCAACGTATTCCTCATCTTAGAAGTATTCCATCCAGCTTTGCTGCTCTTCGGAAATTTTTTCAGCAGAGTGCGCCGTGCGTCGATGTCGTCGAGTCGATGGTCCCTCGAAGGCCTCCGTCGAGCGCGACGTCATCGGGTGTATAAATAGCACGCGCGGCACCCGTTGGCCTCAGTTCTGTTTTTCCCCTTTTTTGTATCTGTGATCTTGTACTGTTTTTGTAGATTTTGCCGGCAGACAGGTATCAGCCTTGCGAGATCTGAGATGGCAATAACCCGGAAAAAAATCTACAGAGGGGTAGGATGGGAGGCGATGAGGAATACGTTGGAGGAACATCCAATCGAAAGAACGTTACCAGGTAAGAAGTAACTTGTTCTTCGAGTGGATTGTGTCCTCCAACGTATTCCTCATTTTAGATAGGCTCCCAAAGCAGTATTTTGCATAGTTCGTCTGGAGGAGGGGTCAGATTTTTTTTTTTAATGCCTTTAGATCGCAGAATAAAGCACTGCTTTTCCAAAAGTTAACTCCCTAGACTGGGAAGCATCCAGGTTATAGAATTTTGAGAAGGTGTGAAGCGAAGACCAAGTTGCTGCTTCGCAAATGGACCTTATAGGGACACCTCTTTGAAGGGCCGTGGAAGAGGCTATGCCTCTAGTGGAATGAGCTCTTAACCCTTCTGGTGGGTCTTTTTGTGCTAGTCTGTAGCATTCTGAAATGCAAAGCACGATCCAACGTGAAATTGTTTGTTTTGTTACTGATTGACCCAGTTTTCTTCCAGTGTAGCCTATAAACAACTGGTTGCCCACTCTAAGTCTAGAAAGCCTAGAGATGTAAAAGCTTAAGGCTCTTTTAGGGTCCAGTCTGTGTAGTCTTTCTTCCTCCTTAGAAGGATGAGGTGGAGGATAGAATGAGGGTAAAACAATTTTCTGATTTAAATGAAAATCAGATATTACCTTTGGTAAAAATGATGGTTTATCCCTCAACACAACTCTGTCCTTATGGAACACAGTATAAGGTGGCCCAGAAGATAGTGCCTGCAATTCGCTCACTCTTTTTGCAAAAGGCTGTTTTCCATGTTAATAATCTTAATGGACACGTGTGCATAGGCTCAAAAGGAGCACACATTAAGAATTTTAATACCAAATTTAGATCCCAAATCGGTACTTGAAAAGGGTGAGGAGGAAACACATTAGTGAGACCTTTTATGAATTGTGTTATCAAAGGAATTTTGAAGTAGGAGCATTCTTCCGATGAGCGCTTGAAGATGGAAAGCGCCGCAAGGTAACCTTTTATTGTTCCGATATTCAGACCTCTATGTGCTAGCGTCAGAAGGAAAGATAATACTTCCGGAATAGAACACAGAAAAAGATCGACATTCTTTTCTCTGCACCAGTTGCAAAAAGAATTCCGACGGCAACGGTATAGAGACTTTGTTGCTGGCCTCTTGCTGAAAGCAACTCCTCCATAACGTCATCTGGAAGGTTCCAACCCCTGTATCTCAGCCTTTCAGATACCAAGCATGAAGGTTGAGCGTTTTGACCTCTGGATGGAGAACCTGACCTTCCATTTGAGAGAGAAGGTTCTCTCTCTGAGGAAGACGTACTGGAGGACAGATGGACATGTCTAGAAGGTCCGGGTACCACGTTCTCATGGCCCAATCCGGGGCAATTAGGATCATGCGGCTCCGAAACCTTCTCAGCCTCCTGATGACCTGAGAAATGACGGGAATCGGAGGGAACGCGTACAATAGTGGGAAATTCCACTCCACCACAAACGCGTCCCCCAGGGCTCCTCTCGGAGGAAATTCCCTTGAGCAATACCTTTCGCATTTTCGGTTGATTCCGGTTGCAAACAGGTCTACTTGAGGGGTTCCCCAAAGGGCGAAGATCTCTTGAATGACTTCCTGAGCCAGTTCCCATTCGTGGGATACCGTGCTCTGCCTGCTCAGAGCATCTGCCGTCATATTCTCTTCCCCAGCTAGATGAATTGCCGTTAAAGAGATTCCCTCCTGGATCGCCCAATACCAGAGCTGCATTGCCTCTCTGCACAGGGGTAGTGACCCCACGCCTCCTCTTTTGTTTAGGTAGTGCATGGCCACTGTGTTGTCCGTCATTATCAGGACATTCTTTCCCCTGACAGATGGCAGGAATTCCTTCAGCGCTAGTCTGATTGCCCTCGGCTCTAAAAGGTTGATATGTAGTTTGGACTCTGATGGAGACCAACGACCGCTGATTGTCAAATCGTTGGCATGAGCTCCCCACCCCAGGAGTAAGGCGTCCGTCACTACTGTGATCTCCGGCCATGGTTGCCAAAAGGGTTCTTCTTTTAGAATGTTCTCTGTACAGGTCCACCATAAAAGGTCTTGTCTGACCTTGTTCGGAATCTGAAGAAGATCTGTCATTTGACTCGAGAACTGGGACCACTGAGTCTTTAGGGCCCATTGAAGGGATCTCATCCTCAAGCGTGCCCCTGGCACCAGAAAAATGCAGGATGCCATGAGGCCGAGCAACCTTAAAAAGTCGTAAGCCTGGAGATTTTGGGCATTTTGGAATTTGGAAACCATCTGAAGAATGTCTTGAGCCCTCGACTTGGGAGGCAAGCTCTTTCCCAAGGACGTACCTAATAGAGCTCCTATGTACTGAAGCTATTGGGAAGGTGTCATCTGTGACTTCTTGAAATTGAGGGAGAAGCCCAGTTTGTGGAGGAAGTGGCAGGTGACTTTCAGATGATCCAGTGCTTGCTCGGCAGAGCGCGCTCTGATCAACCAATCGTCCAGGTAGGGGTAGACATGAATCCCCCCTCTCCTGAGGTGCGCTGCCACCACTACCATTAACTTGGTGAAGACTCTCGGGCGGAGGTCAACCCGAATGGCAGGACTCGAAACTGATAGTGTGAGTCGCCAACTACGAATCTCAGGTATTTTCTATGTTTGAGATGAATCGGCACAGCAAAATAAGCATCCTGGAGGTCCAATGACACCAACCAGAGTTGAACGGCCTGAAGGATCTGAGAAAGGGTAACCATCTTGAACTTGTCCTTCCTGAGGAACTTGTTCAAGTTTCTTAAGTCCAAGATGGGTCTCAGTCCTCCGTCCTTTTTGGGGATCAAAAAATACGGGGAGTACGAACCCTTGTTCCTCTCCGCTGCAGGTACTGGTTCTATAGCACCTTTCTCCAGCAGGGTTAGAACTTCCTGCTGTAGCAGCGGGTTTGAAAGTTTCAGCGGGTGTCTCCCTGGTGGATTGCTTTGAGATTGCTTTAGAAAAGGAAGGCAATAGCCTTGGGGTATTATTTCTAGCACCCAAACATCTGAAGTAATGGCTCGCCATTCTTGCAGATGCTGCGACAGCCTGCCTCCTACAGGTGTTTTGTGGTGCAAGTCCTCAAAGTGGTTTTGTGGCGGATGTTGCAGCTGCTGATGGCAAAGAGGCTGCAGCTGGAGCTGGCTTAGCACGTTTTCCTCGTCCACCACGAGTGGCCTTTCTTTGGCCCCTTTGACTGGCCATTCCTCTCGTCTTCCCGTATGAGGTGTAATAACGATAGGATCATCCCCTCCATGATTGCCCTTGCGCACGAAAAGGCTGAGGTTGCCTAATAGCAGCTCCTAAAGATTTTGCCGCTGCTTTTGAGGTCTGCAACCTCTCAAGGCTCTCGTCAGCCTTGTTGCCAAAAAAGTGAGACCCCTCAAAAGGCATGTTCAGGAGGCGGTTCTGTACGTCCGGTGCAAAACCCGACTTCCGTAACCACGCAAACCTGCGCATTACCGTGCTAGTGCCCATGGACCTGCTTACACTATGCGCAGTGTCCAATCCAGATTTATTGGAGTCCTGCATGGCCTCCTTTCCATCTCTAACGATGGCTAGGAAACCTTCCCTTTCTTCCCCTTCTGGTATGTGCTCCGCCGCCATTGCAATGCACTCCCATAGAGTGTACGAAAATGTTGCCAAGGCACATGTGGAGTTGGCAGATTTTAATGCCATGCTCCCGGCTGAAAATACCTTCTGTGCCCAACCATCCACACGCTTATCGTCCCTGTCTGGAGGGACAGACGGGTACGCAAGTTTGTTGGAAGCTGTGGCTGCCTGTATGACCAAACTCTCGGGAGTTGGATGTTTTGACAGATAGCCGGGGTCGCTACTGGCTGGGCGGTATTTTGATGCGAGGGATTTAATTACCGGAGGAATAGAATCCGGAGTTTGCCAATTCTTGGCCACCCTGTTTTGTAAGGCTACATGAAAAGGTAGTACTGGGTCTTCAGTGGGACCATGGTCCAATATGTCTGTTAAATCGTCCTGGACGAATTGGGCTGGTGGTCTAGCCCATCCCAAGTAATCTACCACCTTGGTCATTAACTGACGGTCAGATGGACTTGCATGCTCTCCTGGATCTGGTCTACCGAAGTCATTCTCAGGAGAGGTGTCAATGCCACTTGCATTGTGCAAAGACTCCACCAAATCCCTCATTCTGCTTTCCTCTGAGATCAAGCATTCTGGGACATTTGGGGTGCCATACTCCAATCCAAAAGGTACATTTTCCTCCTCAGATCTCTCCTGTTCCTCAAAAATTGAGGTCAAGGATTTGAAAAACTCCTTTCTAGGGAGAGGCTTGAAAAGCTTCTCTGGGAGAGAAGGAGGAAGAGGTGTAGTACCAGGCTCTGAAGGAATTACATGTTTTTTAACTTTTTCCTTCTCTTTTTCAGGCTGCCCTGGCTTGGTTGGAGCCTTGGGCGCCGAGGGTTTCGGCGTCGACGGCATCAATGACATCGTGGTCGTCGACAGGGTCTGCTTCGAGGGCGTCGAGGCGGCCTTCGACAGTTTCTCCTTCGAGGTCTGAAAGGTCTCGGACGGCGTCGGTGACCTTGAGCTTTCGACTCGACTCGAGCGTTTTTCGCTCGGCGTCCTGGAAGGTTCCCTATCCTTCCTTTTACGATCACCCGGGCTCGAGGGCGCGCGAGTGTCGGAGCGAAGAAGGCGCGGACCGAGGCTTCGCTTTCTCAAACACCTCCATCATTTTGACCCTAAATGCTTCCCACTCTTCGGAAGACAAATGTTTTGTGGGGCATTTCATTTTCGGAGACTCGTCTGACGACGAGGTGGAGGGAGATCTATGGCGTTGTTTCTTCGACTTTTTTGACGAAGATGACGAGCGATGAGAATCGCTTCGAGATCTGGATCCATGCCTTTCGCGTCGTGGAGATTATTCCCCATGGGGTCTCGACTCGATGCTAGAGGCTTTCCTATCCTTCCGGCCTACCTGTAGCTTTCCTCCCCTTTCTCGCAAGGCCTTTCCCGTCATCGCCTGACACTTCGAACAGGCCTCCATGTCGTGGCCTTCCCCGAGACACCCCAAACACTCGCGGTGCGGGTCCGTGATCGACATTTTTGAGCCGCACGACTTGCATTTCTTAAAACCCGATCTCGGGGTCGTGGTCGGCGTCGATGACGAGGACATAATTACTTCTCGTAATATTATATTTCCTGACAGAACTCGAGGCGCGCCGAATGTCCGAAGCAACGTACTGTGGAAAAACGGAACTGAGGCCAACGGGTGTCGCGCGTGCTACTTATACACCCGATGACGTCACCCTCGACGGAGGCCTTCGAGGGACCATCGACTTGACGACATCGACGCATGGCGCCCGCTGCTGAAAAAATTTCCGAAGAGCAGCAAAGCTGGATGGAATACATCTAAGATGAGGAATACGTTGGAGGACACAATCCACTCGAATTGCATCTTTCTCATACCATGTCTATAAGCATGTTTCCTTTTGATGCGTGAAAGTACATTCAACGGACGAGTAGCACGTTACAATTTGCATCGCATCAATCAATTCTGTGTGAAAGTTATCCCATTGTATATTCCACTACGCTACACAGGTTTTGCTTCTTTGACCAAAACAAACATTGCATAGAAAACTTTGATATAATTCCATCAATCTCATGCATTCAGTAGAATTATTTTGTAATTATGTGTACTTTTTTTATACAGATTTTTTAAGAATGCCTGCTTGTATGGTTTTCGGTTGTCGTTCTAGGAGGCATGTCAAAAGTAGATTGTATTACTTTTTAACTATACCAAATTTTATTACACATCTGTCTCTGTTTTATGGAGCATCATAGGAAGTAATTATGCCATAGGGCCCTTCAAAGAAGCATAATCCTTTTGTAATCGGTTGCTTGACATGTCCATTTTTTTAGGAGAGCAAACTGACAGAAGCACAGACCCTCGCAAGTGACAAAACCACCGACACATCCAGTATACCAATGGTGAGCCCTACAGACTTGCAGAAGTTCATATTATCGACAGTTGGATCGCACTGAAAATGAAGGAGCAAGATTCTGCATCCATTTATTTTCCGGAGTCAACAACAACTTCAAGCGCCTATCAGATCATTTAATTTCACTTTTCAATTACGAGAATGTATTATGCTTGGAATTTAAAATAATATGACATTGTTTATGTATCCTGTCTGTTGTTTACACTATGTGCCATTTATGGGTTTCTCTTTATATGTACCATTGTCTGCATCCCACTGTCTCTGTTCCATTTCTCTGTTTTCATCGATAGTAAAACAAGTACTATGTTACATGGGGATGCTGGTACTTCGGCTACAATTACATCATACTTTGCAGCTGGTCCAGAGTATGAGGTATGCGTACTGACAGTCCCTTTGAATGAAAGAAAGTAAATCCTACATAGGATACTAACAGACAGTGACATTCATATAAACGTGCAGTGTTTCAAACATCATTTCAGTTCTAACGTTACGCTTCCTCCCTAATGCAGAATACATTGCAAAATGTTTGAGGGCAACATTACAATCAGTATGTTTTGCATGGTGATCTCTGATCGAGTACACTTGCCATCAATCAGGTGAAATTGGAAATGTATATTTTGACTAAATGACATACACTGTTTATGAGGGTATTTATGTAAGCGATGCGTGCGATGAAAGATTTTAATTTCCAATACGTTTGACTTTTGTTTTTTTTTATGAATATTCTATTCAAGTAATGTATACAAGGTCTGGAATTAAAAGAGGAGGCACATGGATCAGACGTGGTGGACCAGCTTGCTGGTGCGGTTGTTACAGAGAAGACAACGGTTTCACAGAAAATCAAGAAAACAGGGGTAACTAACAAACAATTTCGTTTTCTAGAAGTGTTTTGGGTTGGTGTTTTCTTCATAACATGTTTTTTTTATTTAAAGTGCTATCTACTGTATGTATAATTTACATTGAACATGTTTTTACAACCTATCTCCTAGAGGCCCAGAAGGACAAGAAGTATAAAGACACAGACAACAAATGAAACCAAAGATGCTGCTTGCCAAACAGATTTCCCCATGGGGTAACTACTATTTGAGGCACAGCGTGGTCCAGTCAATAAGCAGACTCGAGATGCTTATGTCCAATGGCCAGAAAATGAATTGAATGTGACCGGCGAAGCCAGCAAAATGTTGTTGGACCATTGCTACAATGTGAGAACTCGACAAGATGAAGATGAAACTGAATATAATGAAGATTCTTTTGAATTCCTCGCTGACCACTTGACACAATCTACACATGCAAAAAAAGGTCCACCCAATAAACAATCGGCGTTGATGGTTTCTCCAATTCGTGTGCAAATAACACAAGCTGAACTAACAGAGACTAAAGCTTCAACACAATTGACCGAGGAATCTTCCAAAGATCTCGACTACAGTTTGTCTAGTTTGGGCGATTTGTCCACCACATGTGAGTCACAAACCACATTCATGCCGAACGTTTGACTAATTAAGGAGCACAAATATATTGAGCCTCATTACGAGGGCGGTAAGGGGTTAACTGTGCCGGAAAAGGTGCCAGGGCTGTTAACTCCTTACCGCCCCATTACGAGGTCTGCTCCCAGCACCCGCTCAGGATGCCTGGTTTTACCAGAAGTCCTTAGCGGGTCCTGCGAGCAGCTCAGCATGCTAACAACGGGCATGTCATTAACAAGCCTGTTGTTAGCATGCTCCCCATTCCCAATGAGCCCTATGGGGGCCCAAATGGGAATGGGGATGGACCGGGTCCGGGTTCCCTGAATGGGGAAATACCAGGCTCTCCAAGGTCAGAATGGCCCGGTATTTCCCCATTCAGGGAACCCGGACCCGGGTTTGGGGGTAGCCATGCCCTTATTAAGGGCATGGCTACCTTCAAACTCGTAATGAGGCCTATTGTATTCGACAGCTGCCTGTTTGAGATTATACTGATGCTGAAATGTGTCTATCCAGGGAGGGGGAATATATGCGGGGAGCCATTGGTGAATGTAACTCATCTATTACAAGGTACTAACCTGAAAATGCAAGCCACCTGTGCCCACCTGCATGATACATTTTCATGGTCCGCTCAACCGATGCTGGGCAAAGTGCCAGCTGGAAATCTACTGTGTTTACAGCTTTACTTTTCAGTGGCTCGACTTTTAGTAAGTTGTCCCGTTTCTGTCAATTGGTGGGACATGGAAACTAAAATCATTGTGAGTTCGGAGATCGTGCAGGTGTCCCAATGTAAATCCTCAGTGGCCATTGAGAAACATGGTTTCATAAAATCCCTCGAACATCGTCAATGAAGGGAATGCAAATAGACCTCATAGACATGTTTCAATAGCCAAGGTCATGCAAGAGCAGTTTCCAAACATTCAACATCAATTTGATGTATGGCACGTTGCCAAATCAGTCAATAAAAAAACCACAGCTGCTGGTAAAAAAAATGGTTCTGAAATTATTTTACAGTGGTCCCTGTCTTTCAGCAAGCATCTTTGGTGGAGCTCCAAAACTTGTGATGGGTCTGTGGAAATTCTAGTGAAAAATGGCGCTCATTGATGCACCACTGTTCCAACGTTCACTCATGGACAGAAAATCAACATTTTCACCAATGTGCACATGGACCTTTATTGGAGGAACAGGAACGCAAGAAGAAGTGGCTGTTTCCATCTTCACCTCCACACAAAGCTCTTGAGAAGATTGTGTTTGATAAAACTCTTTCAAGAGACCTGAAGGGACTCACAGAATTCTGTCACACCAGAGATTTGGAGGTGTTCCACAATATGTGCCTAAAGTACAGGCCCAAGAGGTTGCATTTCGGCATAGACGGTATGCAATCTCGAACATTAGTAGCCGTATTAGCGTATAATGATAATCTAGGCAGAGAACAATCGAGAAATGCAGGAAACCTGGGAATGCTTCCTTACACAATGGCCTTTGCAAAATGAAGCAAACAATGGGTTGCCAAGGCCGATATACCAGGAAATGGAATTCGATTTTGTGAAAGATCTCACTTTTTTTTTTGTGTTACACAGATTTACATGGATTTCCTTATTTTAAACCTTTAATCTTTGTAGACCAAGTTTCCGTGATTTGTCTACCGCCTTTGTTTAGCTCACACGTCTTTGGTAACTGTCCCTTTGTCTGTGTCACTACGTAGCCCTTCCAACTTTTTAAGTATTAAAATCACCAGTCTTACAAGCGCTATATTGATTTTCATTATTTCTCCTTCTATAAGGATCTTCCACCAGTCTTCCGCGCTCCTTGTGACGAAGCTTCTCAGGGCATTGCCCAAACATTGCTCATAAGCTTCTCGTAGTCCCGTGCAATGGAGTGTGAGATGTTTCAGGGTTTCATTTTCTCCTTCGAGTTCACACACTCTGCATTTTGCATCTCTGTTGATGACTTTCCTCCTTTGTAATACTTCTCCCGCTGGCAGGATGTTCAGTCTGAATCTTAAAAAGAGAGCTCGAAAGTACCATTTCGGGAATAAAGTCAAGTAGCTCGGAATCTGATTCAATTTTCGCGGTTGTGCCCAGAAGTCTTCGTAGCCTTTGTATTTGCCAATGGTTTCCTGGGTTTCTATCCAGTCTGCCATGTATAATATTTTCTTGGTTTTATCTGGGTTTATCCACAGATCGTCCTCCGATTCGTTTAAGTTCGCCAAGATCTCAAGACACGCTCCTTGCCACTCTGTTAGTATTGCATCTGTTTTTTCTTTTATTGCTTTATTCAACACTTTGAAACCTCCGGTTGCATTTTCCTGCAGGCATTTTCGATAGAAGGTTAGCATTTTCCATATCACTATGGTTTTAAGTGAAGTTAATGCCAACTCTCTCCTTATAAGCTCTATTCGCACAGATATGGGGAGTTGTAGTACTTTTCGCCAAAACTGGCCTTCCAGAATTGAGCATGTTTGTGTCGATATAGGTCTTGGTGATTCAACTCCATATGTCAGTGTGGGCACGACTTTCATCCTGTAGAAAGTTACTAATGGTGTTAAGATAAATCTACAGTATCTTTTCATCAGGATTTTCCCTTGAGACGCTAAGTTGTTTGCTTTCCGTTTTAGCCCTTCGATTCTTGGTTTTTCGCTTTTCATGTTATTTATGCAGACTCCCAGATATGTCAATGCCTCCACTTCCAGAATTCTTTTACCGGTTAGAAGCCAACCTGACTTTCTCATTCTGTTTTTTCTCCCTCCTGGGCGCAGCTTCAAGATCCTCGATTTTCCGGGATTAATTACCAAGTCGTTTGTGTCCACATACTGTTGGAACACCGTCAGCTGTCGTTGGAGGCCTATTTGGGTCTGGTCCATAAGGACGATGTCGTCTGCATATAACAGTCTCCCTATTGAGGTCCCTGCAATCTTAGGTGGAAAGCAGCGTATAAGTTCAAAGGAGTCCTCGATGTCTGATGTATACAGGTTATAAAGTTCTGGTGCGATTTGGCACCCTTTTTATAGGCCCATTCTTATCGGGATTTGGTCTGTCAATGTTCCTGCTTTGCCCAACCTGACTCTTATGCTTGTGTCTGTGTACAGGTCTTTGATGTTCTCTACCAGTATCTGCAGGTATTTCCAGTTCTCCAGTTTCTCCCACAACTTGGCTCTTTTAATTGTGTCAAAAGCTTTTGACAAATCGATAAAAGCAACATAGATTTCTTGGTTTTTGTTCCTTATTGTTCTTGCTTTCATCAGGTTGATCAGAAAAATATTGAGTCCAGTACCTCTCCCCCTCACAAATCCGGACTGCCAGGGGTCTCTTTGTCCACTTTGCTGTACCCAGGTGGTCAGAGCTTTCAGCAAGGTTGATGCGAAGACCTTCCCCCCGACGTCCAGTAGTGCAATCGGTCTGTAGTTGTCTGTCGATGTTCGAAGGCCCTTTTTGATAATCGGTCCCACTACCGCTGTCCTCCAGGAGTCGTGAATTTTCTCGGTATGTAGGATGTATTCAAACAGGATGTGTAGGAACTTTGCCCACTCACTGGTATTGCTCTTTAGTATTGTGTTCGTCAGCCCGTCAGGTCCCAGAGCTCTTGAGTCTTTGAGTTTCTTTAAGATGTTTTCAATTGCCTCAGTGCTGCTGTCTATTATCACGTTTTCCTTACTTGGCACCGGTTTTTGCTCGGATGGGGTGTATCTTCTTGTTGCTGTGAGTAATGTCCACACCATAAGGTGGCACTTATTGGGTTTGATAAGCTTGTCTCCTGGGGATGGCCTGCTCCATTGATGGTAGCCCATATTTCTGCAGTATTTTTTGTTCTTATTTTTTCTAACATGCTTTCTGCATCCTGGTTCAGCATTGTTTTCTTATGTAAATAAAGCCAGTTGCGGTACCTCTGTTTTAACTTGTTTATCTCCTTACTCGAGTAACTGTTTTTTTATTTTTTTATTTTTAGTCTCCTGATGTTTCTTAGTTCTTTTTTCTTTTTCCTTATCTGGCTATCATATAGATGTTGATGGTTCTTAGTGGGATGAATACTTCCCGGTTTTCTTTCTATAACAAAGGCTCTGAAGAGTGGTGTGTAGTCAATCCTTTGTATTTCTTGTTCCGTTTCGAGCAGCTGGATCATGCCTTTTAATTTGTTATTTAGCTCTTTAATTTTGTCTGGTCTGATCCTTATTTTCTTTCCTCCTTGGACTGTGACTATATCCTGGTTGTAGACACAAATCGTGTTGTTACTGATGTTGTTACATGTCAATTTCATCAGATTCTGTCGTTGTTATGACTTCCAAGGTCTGAATGATCTCTGACAGATTACTCGAAATGCAGATGTAATCCAAGATTTCTGCTGATTGAGCCCCTTTCCATGAGGGGTTAGCTGGTACATCATCTTTCACGTGTCCATTAAGAATAACACAGTCTCTTGATTGCAGCATGTTGTTCCACCTTGTTCCTCTTTTTTCCTTCGCTGTGGCGGTTGTTGCCACATACTCTGTTTGGTTGTCTTTGTTCACGCAGGTACAGTTTAAGTCCCCCACCAGTATGTATAGCGGATCTGTCCACTTCTCTCTAAGTTCGTCTATTAGTTCAGCTATTTCCTCAGGTAACCTTTCACATGCGATGTTAGCTGGGTTCCAGTAAATATTGATCAGTATCAATACTCTCACTGCGTCTTTGTCAAGCTGTATCACTATCATCTGGATAAATGGGGTTGGATTCAGTGCCTCCAGTCCTTTCCAGTTCAAGTCGTTCTTAATGGCTACAAGGAGGCCTGACATCGGTCTGCCTCTTTGACCTTTTACAGCTGGATTTAGTAATACCACATATCCTCCCAGTGCTGGTTATTGCCGCAACCATGTTTCCTGTAGGCACAAAACTTTCAGATTCTCCTTTTGTATCTCTCCGTTAGTAAAAAGGTGGTTGGAGCCTTTTGTGTTCCAGCTTCCTAGGCTCCACAAACCTACACTTTTTACTGTTTTATGTTATTGAGTGTTCATTTTGTCGTCAATGAAGTTTTTCAACCATTTCGATCTTGCCGCTTCATTTTCTTCTCCTTGTCTTTTGTTTCTATTATCTGGCCTTCGAATGCTTTGTTTAATGCTTTTTCCTGATGTCTCCCTATTTGTCTTAAGGCTGCCGAAATCTTTGTCTATTTTGTTGGTCTTTCTTGGTGGATATTTCTCTACTTTCTACTGCGGTTTTAGAATTTCCTCGCTTTCCTGCAAATCAAAACCCATTGGTCTTAATTGGGGAGCTTCTTCCAGTTGTCTCACCAGGTTTGACCTTGTATGCAGGATCACCTTATCGGTGCGAGCCTTGTCGACGAACTCCACAATTGCTAAGTCATCTGTGTGGATTAGACTTAGTTCTGTAATATGATGTAAAAGTCTTATTACGTTGGTTCTATTTAGGATTAACCCGTCGTCGTAATGGAGGATTCTTTCCAAGACCAAACCTGGTTGCTTTTTGGGGTCTACTGTATAGGCTGTGTGTGCTTGGCGAGGTTGGTGTTCTTTTTCCGCCTCGTATGTGTTTGTCTGTTCTCTTCTATCCTCTATCACCATTTGATTATTACTATTTCTCGTTTCTCTATCCGACCTGATTCCAATTTTTGAATTCCCTAATTGGCCAATGTTCCTTCCTTGTGCTTGGTCGTTCTTCTGTGCTCTCCCTTTTTTATTAGCTATCATTTCTGGTTGCTCTTGTTGCGTTTGAGTATTTCGTCTTCTTCCACTTTCCCCCTGTTTTTCTTGTTCAACGGATGCTTCCATTATAATTGAAATATCACTCTCGGTGTCATCAATACACTCCTCTCTCGTCAATTCGTCTTCCACTGGGTTAATGTTTTCATGTTCGATTGCCCCCTGTTTCTCTTCTACATCTGATATTGTATATGTCGAGAGGTCCAGCAGATCAGCTTCGGAACATTAATCGTCTCCGAATTCAGGTGTTGCACATTCTGTAGTGTTCGATTCTACTCTCATCTTTTTCTTGTTGTTTATCAACTGCTGCATTATATTCGGCTGTTCTTTAGGTATTGTCAGGTTTTTGATGAACGCCCGAGTTTTACTGCTGGTAGAAGTCTTCGATAATGCTTGATATTTTTGTTTTTTTATTGTGAGTCCTCTCCTCTGGCCACCTCCTGTTTTTCTTTCTACATTCGCTGTTTGATTTAGTTTTGTTTGGCTATCCTGTTTTTTTCCTCCATTATTTGTATCTCTTTTTTTGAAGATTTCACAGATACTCCCATTTTTCTTTTCTTTCTCTGAGGGCTTATCCAAATTTTTGGGTTCGTCTGTCCGTGTTGCTTCCGTATTATTAGACACCACCTGAGTCTATAGCAAATTTATTTGGCAGTTGCAGGCGGATTTGTTTGTCGGTCTTTCCAGGTTCTCTGGTTGCTTGGCATTTTCTGTACTCGGACTCAAGGTTTTAGATTGTATTTGTTTTTCTTCTCTCACTGCTCCCTTGCTGGTTGCTTCTGTTGTAGCCGCGGTTCTGTCGTCCCACTGTTTTTCCCCATCCGTATCTTCGCTTGGGGCTACCAAATTGCTTGTTGAAGTGTGACTCTGTATTTCATTGTTATCGTGCGTTTTTCCCATCACTACTGGGGTCCCTCCACCATTTCTTTCTATCTCTTTTGCTTTTGCGTCATTTAGATTTTCTACTTCAATTGCAACTGGTAGTGTGTTTGACATATTGTGTTCTTTACTTGTGGACTCCTTTCCTCTTTGATTCGTTCTTCCTAATTTTCTCTCTTTTAAAATTGGTTCTATTATGTCATGCAGGAGTTGAGTAACGTTTGCTGTACTGTTATCCAGGTTGTTTTGGATTGCTGAAATGAATCCTTCCACGAATATTGTTTTTGAATGAACCATTGCGAGTATTGTGGAGTGATCTCTTAGGGTAACCGCAATGTCCTCATACAACTTCATAAAGGGGGCTAAAATTCCAGACAGTGTCGTTACCAGTAGGAAGTTATCTTCCTCTGAGCGACCTGATTATACTATATATAGATATATACTCATTTTCCACTAAATCTAAGGGCCGGTTTGAGGTTATGATGGTTCCATTCCTATTCTCTATTGTCTGCGTCGTCTGGTCTTTTTTAACGCCGTTACAAGTAAACCCACTCCGCTTATCAAGTTGTGAGGTTGTTGTCAACTTCCCTCTGATTGTGTCCTCTATGTCTATTGACGTCTCCAGCAGTACTGCGTCAGGTATTTCAACTCTGGTTATTCTTTTTGTTCCAGTTAGATTGGCCAGTCTTCCGTTATGAAATGTAAAGCTTGGTGTTAGCTGCGCTTTTGATGCAGACCATAGGTTTCCACTGTGTGCAGTTTTTAGGGTTGTTTTTAGAGTTGTGGGCAGCACAACGTCTGGGTTTTTCATCGTTGGTCCTATCGTAAAGGGTTTCCATGTAACCTTCCTCTCGGTATCTTCTATTTCATTATTCACGTATTTAGTCCTTTTAACTGTGTATCTGAGCGGGGGGCTTGCGAGTAACCCCGAGTTTTCCCTTTTGTGTACTTGTGTTTTTAACACTCCCCACTGTAAACCTTCTTCCTCTTCTATGTTATTGAGGTTTTTCCTTTTCAGGAAAGATGGTTTCTGAGCCTCCTTGTTTATTGTGGACTTCGATTGGTCTCCGGTGTTTATTTCCGTGGCTGGGCTGTCGTTGCTGTCTGACCTTTGGTCCTTTGTCCTTCCCGGGTGTTCATTTGTTGGGGAATTGTTTGATGTTGGATCCGGAAGACTCGCCAGGTTACGTTTCAATTCCACAGTTGTTTTTGAGCAGGCGTTTGTGTTGTCTGCGTTGATGTTTCCTGATCACCTGACTGTGGAATGTTTGTCACCATTGCTGTATCGTCCGTTGTAGACTCTGTAGTTGTTATTGGTGTTCCATTATTCTGGCCCTCAGGTAAATTCTCTATGTATTGTGACGTGCTTGCTCCTATTTTTACTTGGATGTTAAAGGGGCACGTTTTTTGATTGGCCTGTGTTTCCAGGGCAGTCGTCTGTATCTCTGCCTCCGCTGCCCACAAGGGTGTGGAGCAAGTTATTTCTGGACTTCCCTCTATTACCTCTATCTCCTCCTCCCCTGTGTCCAGGTCAAGTCCATTCCTTTGATACAACATTTGAGGATCTAGTTGACGTTTAATTTCCAGTTTGTTCTTACCTTCTTGGCTCAGGGTTCTCAGCTAGCGCAGCAGTGACTGGCAATCCACACTCTGCCTGTCGCCTGACACCGGACACTCAGACACACTCCGCTACGCTCCGCTTTGCTTCCGGTTTATGAAAGCAGGCGGGCGTAGGGAGGAGGAGTGTTCTCCGGTGGTGTCGGCGAAAGTGCAGACGGACTCCTCGTAGTTTGGCAAAAGTAACAAAAGTAGCAGCTGGCTCCTCGTACTTCCGCCGGCTCTTCGTTCACCTCGTTCACCAAGTTCAATCTGCAATTAGAATTTTGCACAGTTCAGCAGTCTGTACGGCCACACCGGACGCTCAGACACACTCCCCAGATCTCACTTTGACTGTGTTGGCCATGCATACTCATGGAATCGATCCTGATTTTGTTCCTGGAACACATACATTGCCACAAAACTTTGCAAACGAGCCCTGTCCACCAAAAGCGGACCTCGTTGAACAGTTGACTTCCCGGTGTAAATGATTAGCAGCGGGGTGTATGTTCCACAATGTTTGTACATTGTTCATGAACAATGGAATGCTATTAAACTCGATTTTCAAAGCTATTAAAAGTATTAAGAAGTATTTAATTATGCACATTTAATCCGGTTTATGAATCATTCATTTATATCTCAAACGATAACATGCATGTCTGTGGTTGCTTGGTGTCTGTAAAGCACAACATAGGTGGCCATAGCGTCCAAATTGTCTTTTCCAATGTATCCTCTTTGTCAAGTTATTTTTGCAAGAAGTGCCTGTTGTAGGATGCCATACGGTGTAACTCTGTGTTTTCCCCCTTCCTGCTTTCGGCCAGCTCTTGTGGGTCCTTCACTGATCAGGGCAAGGGAGGGTCAGATGGATATCAGCATGAAAGAAACTGCAGGGTCTGCAGTTCCCTTAGCATGCACGTCTCAAAATAGACAGAATAAATACGCGTCCCACTAGGGAATGAGACCAGGAGAGTAATTGCAAGGGAACCACATTTTATATAAGCAAATAAGCAAAAAACTCTGCTGCCTCAGAGCGCTCTGCCGAACATTACAAGAACAGTACATTATAAGTTCTTGAAAACGTCACCAATGACGTTTCCCTATAGGTGCAGGTGCATAGTGTTACATCAGGATTAGAGGAAGACATGGATACAGTATATAGATATAGGGACTGGCTTCACAGGATTGGCTGGTGTCTTGGGGATCCGACAGGCCGCACTTGGGTCAGCTGGACTCCTCTCGACCGGGTGAAGGTCGGGCAAAGATACATGGAAATGAAGTACAACTATCTGACTAAACTAAATAACAAACTTGGCATGCAAGAACTAATGACTATAAGCAAAACACTGCATGAAAGGGGGCTGTTGGTGTGAAATACGTGCATTCTGATCTATATTTTTACGGGGGCGTGTGTTAGGGGTTGTTCCTTCGGATGCCTTATCAGATTGGAAGATCTTTGATTTGCGGCCTTTGGAGTCTTACAATTTCAAACACAGTGGGGATAAGTGCTACTGTTACCAAAATATATGACCACTCTATGTTAGGTATATGGGCGGTGAATTGGAGGTTGTGTGGGGGTAGGGTCTGGTGACCAGATGCGTTCAAAGGAAATAGGGGGCATGGGTTCAGGGGACCGTAGTCTGGCAGGGAGGGGGTGGAGAGGGCATGAGTCGGTCAGCAGAGATGGATGGGGCACTAAGTTTGGAGCGGGTCTCACATTCTTGGATGAGCACATTTTGTCGGTGCTCGATACTCGCAAAAATGAATAGCTGCATTTCCATGAGAACAGGAGACGCGCTGAGCTGACAAAGGACAGAGATAGTGGGGGCTTGCTGTGTGAGGCGCTGGGAGAGGGAGAGGGAACATTTTGCCAGAGGGGCAGAGGGCCAAGCAAAAGATGGCGTTTTGGAAAGACACAAAATGGAGTTCAAAGTATACACATTAGCACAGCATTAATACACTTATATGAAACATGGTTGATGCAAATAGGTACAGGAGGAGTGGAGATGTCTCCCCCCTTAGCTTATTTACCCGGTACGAGATTGGTGCAGGGGGCGGGATATACAACCTCTCCTCCTACATTTATTAGTGCACTGGAAGTTCAGTGGAGATGGACGGGCACTTGGATTTATGACCTGTCAGTGTCTCACGTTATCCGCAGAGAACATTCCTCGGCGAAAACAGTGCACATGCCAACGTGACAATAGGGAGGACCCTAACTGGAAGTGTTGTCATAAAATAACTAAATCACTATAAATATAGAAGAGTAAAAAAGTATACACAATAGCGCGGCATTGGTGGATGCCAGCAAACCGTTTGTTTTTCGAACATATTTCAAATGCCACGTTGGTCGGCCGTGCTAATTGCTCCCATGGAGTGAAGGTCACTGCGTTTGATGTTGCTTGTGGGGAGTTCATACTGACGCGTCTTGTACAGTATGTTTTTGATTTGTGGCTTTCCTTCACCAAAACGAAACTTAGTATAGGCGCTCCAAAAAAGGTTCAATTTTTGAAAAAAGGTTCAAAAAAGGAAGAAAGGGGGGATTCGCTATGGATTGAAGGACGGGAGGTATGTAATACGTGCAAAAATTATAAGGTTCAACATTTCAAAACTGGACAAAGGAACATGTAATTTCATTTTCTGAAAACCGTTGATCTGAGTGGACACTCTGCGTTACGCCAAGAGAATGGAAATACCAAATATAATGTAAGTTTTACTAAAGGCGAGTTTATAGACGAACAAGTCAAGGTTTCATTTTCTGACCGGTATTGTTTGCTTACATTGTAATGGGTTGTTGGTTGGGGCATATTGTGATGACACGCAAACACACCATGAATGTATTTGTCTTTGTCCTGGGCACATGGGCAGTCCAGCACCGAAATGCACTGGCAATTCCCTTCTGAACTAGGGTACCTGCAGCAACCCCATACACATGTTTCAGCCTTTTTGTGCCTCATCAGTGAGGTGAGCATGAAGTCCACGTCGGGGGTTCCCCCAGGTTCCACCAAAACCCCAAGTTTGTTGCTAATATTCTGTTATAATGCTGTCTATGTGTTGTTCGAATGTGTTGTTCGAATTCTTCCGTCAGCTTCCACATCTCATTGCGAGCTAAACATACTCCACAGCACTAACCTCTCAAGCACATCGTAGACTCCAACTTTGCACAATGTTTTCTCTGTCTCATTGTTTCTGGTGTGTGTTCATTATTAGGTTACTGTCATGATCTCTGCTTCCAAAAGGTCAGGGTTTTCCCAACTCCCTTGGAAGCAGATCCATAACCCAGGTTCCGAGTGCCAACCAGTCCCAATTGGGACCTTTTGGACCCAGTCCTGGCGCCAGTGGCACCAGGCTCATAAATATGCCCAGTTCCAGCGCTGGAAGCGCCGGGCTCATAATGCTTGGGTGGACTTACCTTCAGCAGACCATGCTGCTTACTTGCCTGCCAGTTGAGCCTCTGATCCTCTTCTGTTTGGAACTACTTTTCCTGTTGGGTGTGGCTGGAGCCACTCCCTAGATTCAGAACACTGGAACTCTTCTGGAAGGCAGGAACTCTTTTCTTACCAGGAACTCTTTTCTTACTTAGGCGTGGCTGTGGAAGGAGACACCTAAGCACCACAGGAGGCTATTTAAACCACACCCGGTGGATGAATCTTGCTTTGCGTTATTCTGCAACCTCTGCAGCAGAACGCTCATCGTGTCTTCTGCATCCGGTCCTGGGCCTAAGGAAAAAGGCTTACCATCCTGAATCCAGTCTTCAGCAACACCTATAAAGACAAGAAAGAACAGGTTAGCATTCCGGCATCTGAAAGGCAAAGGCTTACCATCCTGAATCCAGTCTTCAGCAACACCTATAAAGACAAGAAAGAACAGGTTAGCATTCCGGCATCTGAAAGGCAAAGGCTTACCTACTCTTCGTGCGCTCCGGTGGTCTTCACACTGCATTCCGGCATCTGAAAGACAAAAGTTTACCAACTCTTCGCACGCTCCGGAGGCCTTCGGCGCTGCATCCCGCATCTGAAAGACAAAACAAGGTGCGTTTAAAGACATTGGGGAACTTTAATACTCACGTGCCATTACTCCTTTCCACATCTAATCCAGTGGGTATTCCGGCACCCTGCAGCCGCTCCGAACTCGTACCTGCAAAATAAAAAGACAGTTAGAGCGCATAGTGAAGCAGGCAACAAGCGCTTACTTACGTGCTTCCAGGCGCTTCTATTCATCACACGGGCTCCATCTTCAACTCACTTCAGCCCGTCATCCGCCATCGCCGGAACCCTGCAAAACAAGAGACATCATTACTAAAGACTTTAAAGACATTTGAATGACTCAAAACTTACAGTTCGTGCAGTAAACGACGGACAGCAGTCCTCTGAAGTCAAGAGGCCTGCGCTACCTATCCAGTGAAGAAACTGGTTACAGCACCCTGCCCCGAGGCAGATGGAGAGCTCGGCATTCACTTACCTAAGGTGAGAGCGTTAACCTTTGGGGGTCTACAGGAGAGGAGAAGAGGAAAGAGATAGGGACACCCCAATAACCCCAGTTCATTAACCCCATATTTTCTATCTGCAGACATCTTACTCTACACGTCAGGCATACAGTGCACAGAGGTCCAGCCCAAAGAGCCAACCGGGTGCTACACATCACCTTTGAAGATACGGTAGTCGCCCAGTCAAGACCGGCGCCTCTGCGAGAATCAGGTGAGCGTTACAGAACGCAAAGCCTACCGCAAAACTCTCGCCCAGGCGCTATGGAAACCTCGGATACTGACCCCCTAGCCCGGTTACTTGGGGAACTAAGGGCAGAAGTGCATGCAGCTGGTCAGGAAACGAATGCTCTAAGAAGGGAACAATTATTTCCAAGGAGAGAACAGACAATCTTGCTAGACAAGTGCTACAGTCACAAGCCGGACAGACCCCGTTACCCGCATCAGGGGCAAATCTTCCTTCAACATCCTCTATGAATCCAGTGCAGATCAACCTACCTGGGAATGTACCTCTGGCTCCGCCCGAACGATTTTCTGGTGACCCAAAGAGGTTTGCAGTATTTATCAATCAGTGCCGGTTGCACTTCTTATGCCGGCCAGCAGCCTTTCCAACTGATCAAGCAAAAGTAGCTTTTGTACTTTCGTACCTTAGTGGCAATGCGGCAGACTGGTCGATCCCTCTAGTTAATCAAGATGATCCGGTTCTCCATGATTTTCAAGCCTTTCAGCTTAGTATGGAAAAACTGTTCGCAAGACATTCACAGGGGCAGGCCTTGGACAATGAGCTTCTTTCGTTGCGACAGGGTAATCAAGACCTTTTGGCTTATATTGCATCTTTCAATAGACTAATAGTGGAAACTCAATGGCCTGAGGACAAAAGGATTACGCTGTTTTATAGAGGTCTACGTGGAGAGCTCAAAGACGTTTTAGCCCAAGTAGTGAATCCCCCACAAGACTGTTCGGATTATATAGACTTGGTCGTTCAAATAGATCACAGGCTGCAGAACAGGAAGGCCGATCGTTCCAAGTTTGATGCTCGAGTATTTTCCAAACCGCCAACTCCTTCCAAAGGAGTAGACTCCAGGGAACCCATGCAAATAGGGGGTCTGAAAGGTCCTCTAACACAAAGGGAGCGGGAAAGGAGGAAACAGTTGCAATTATGCCTATATTGCGGAAACTCAGGGCACTTTCTTCGAGACTGTCCGGTGAAACCTGCCAAGAAGGCAGTAGGAGCTGCAGTTACCAAAGTTACAAACTCTGAGCAGGGAAACGACCTCGCCCGACAAGAATAGAGGTCCTCTTGCCGAGCGTGAAAACCAGTTCCGTGACCTCGCATTTCGTGATACCTATGGTCCTCATTAGCCCTGATAATCCGGATCGATTACATGCAATTGAAGCTTACGTCGACAGCGGTGCCATCGGCAATTATGTGGATCATGAAATGGTTTTGAGGATGAATCTAACTCTTTGTCCCAAGGCTGTAAAGGACGTCATTACTACGGTGGATGGTACGGAGATAGCCTCCGGGCCAGTAACGCATACCACTCAAGAGGTGACGCTAGTAAGTCAAGATGGACACCATGAGAAGATCGTGTTCGATGTGATCAAGGCCCCTCAGTTTCAGATTATTCTAGGAATACCTTGGTTAGAGAAACACAATCCTCTGATCGATTGGCGAGCAAGAACGGTCCAGTTTCCAGAATGTGTCTCTACTTGTCACCCTCCACCTGGTGTTGCACTGGCCGCAATTTCTTCAGAGACTCCCCAGTTACCTCCCGAATACCTAGAATACCAAGATGTTTTCCGGAAGGATCTGGCTAACTCTCTACCTCCTCATAGGTCTTATGACTGCCAGATAGACCTGATACCTGGATCTACTCCTCCTTGTAGTAGAATTTATGCCCTCACCGAGCCTGAGAACCTTCACCTTCGACAATACCTGGATCAATACCTGGCAAATGGGTTTATTCGTCCTTCCAAGTCCCCTGCTTCTTCAGCTTTGTTCTTCGTTCCAAAAAAGGAAGGAGACCTTAGAACTTGTATCGATTATCGCTCCCTGAACCAGATCACCGTTAAGAATAGATATCCGTTACCTTTGATCCCTGAACTCCTGGACCAAGTCAGAAAAGCATGCATATATACAAAGCTGGATCTTAGAGGAGCTTACCACTTGGTACGAGTAAAAGAGGGCGATGAATGGAAGACGGCCTTCCGCACCAAGTATGGGCTATTTGAATATCAGGTCATGCCCTTCGGACTTTGCAATGCCCCGGCCGCCTTTCAATATTTTATGAACGATGTCCTCAGAGAGCTCATAGATGTATGTGTTGTTGTTTACATTGACGACATCCTCGTTTATTCTTCATCGGAATCTGAACATCGGAAACACGTGAAGATGGTCCTCGAAAGATTGCGTCAACACAAACTTTTCGCTAAGTTGGAAAAATGTGTTTTCAACGTGACTGAAGTTGAATTCTTGGGATTCATATTATCACCTGGCGGAGTGCGTATGGATTCAAAGAAGGTCGATGCAGTTCTCAAATGGCCATCACCATCCTCCGTAAAAGGTGTGCAAAGCATGTTAGGCTTCGCTAACTTTTACCGCAGGTTTATCCCCGAATTCTCTCGAATAGTCCAGCCCATCACTGCCTTGTTAAAGAAAAACAAACGTTTTGAATGGTCTACCGAGGCGGAACAAGCTTTCCAGGATTTGAAGACTAAATTTATCTCTGCACCAATCTTAAAACACCCTCGCCCCGAACTCCCCTACATCGTGGAAACTGATGCTTCAAGCCTTGCCATGGGGGCAGTTCTATCACAAAAGGACCCGGTAACCAATCAGTTGCATCCCGTGGCATTTTGGTCCCGCAAATTCTCGCTTCCTGAAATCAATTACACGTTTACTGACAAGGAACTTCTGGCTATCAAGTCTGCCTTTAAGGCTTGGCGGCATTATCTGCTGGGGGCCCGACACACCGTTACTGTGATTACGGATCACCGAAACCTGCAATATTTGAAGACCGCAAAAGCCCAATCCTCTAGACAACTCCGTTGGGCATTATTCTTTGCCGAGTTTGACTTCATAATTACCTATCGACCTGGTACAAAGAACGGTAAAGCCGATGCCCTTTCTCGGATGGGAGTGGAAGAACACTTGGTCAACCCTAAACCTGTACCAATCATTCCCGAACAAAGAATTCTGGGTGTAATCGCCACAGAATCCATAGAGGAAGTTAAGGATAAAGCCAGGCAACTTGTAACTCCAGCAGACATACAGAATTGGCATCTGCAGGGAAAGGACTTTGCAGTAAAGGACAACTTATTGTATTTCCAAGAACGATTATACCTACCCAGCACAGATTTACAGAAAAAAGTAATCTCTTGTTATCACGACTCTTTAAAGGAAGGTCATCCCGGTATAGCCAAGACCTCAGAAAAGATCAAGCGCTACTTCTGGTGGCCGTCTTGGAAAAAAGATATCAGAGACTTTATAATGTCCTGTGGAGTATGCGCCCAAAACAAGAGTCAAAAGGAAAGACCAGCAGGCCTCTTACGCCCTATTGACATCCCACCTCGCCCTTGGCATACGCTTTCTATGGACTTCATCACCGATCTACCTCCATGCTCCGGATACAATACGATTCTAGTAATCGTGGACTTATTCTCCAAGATGGCGCATTTCATTCCGCTCAAAGGCTTGCCAACAGCAGCAACTCTGGCCCGAGAATTTCTCGAAAACATCGTCCGACTGCACGGTTTTCCTTCGGTTCTAATTTCGGATCGAGGTAGTCAATTTATTTCTCATTTTTGGCGAAGTTGCTGTCGGTCGGCTCAAATTGATGTGAGACTATCGACCAGTCACCACCCTCAGACCGACGGACAAACCGAGAGGACCAATCAAACTCTGGAACAGTATTTACGCTGCATGCTGCAACAAACTGAAAAAACTTGGAAAGATATCCTTTGGATAGCCGAGTATGCCTACAATAACTCTGTCCATTCGGGAACTGGGAAAACCCCGTTTTTTCTTTTGTACGGCAGTCACCCTCGAACCTCGGAGTTGGATCCCCTCCAAGATCTTGAAACACCAGCAGTAGACTACCTGCATTCTACAATCACCCAAGCCTTTAAGGAAGCTGTTTCTCACCTTCAAAGGGGTAAAGAACAATACAAGAAAGGAGCAGATCAACATCGGAAGGAAGCCCCTCACTATCAAGTAGGGGATCAAGTCTGGTTATCCACCAAATATCTATCTCTAAAAGGGCCACGCACATTCAACCCAAGATACCTTGGTCCCTATTCCATCACTACCATAGTAAACCCAGTAGCGGTCAAGTTGGACTTGCCCCCGCACATGAAGATACATCCGGTCTTCCACGTCTCTCTATTAAAACCCGTGCAACCTCAAACCCGACTAACCAAATCTCCAAAACCTATCCTAGTGGATGGAGAACTCGAGTTTGAAGTCAAAAGCATTCTGGACTCCAAGATCTCCAAATCTAAACTATTCTACCTAATTGACTGGAAAGGCTACGGCCCCCAAGAGAGATCCTGGGAACCTGCTGAATATGTCCACGCTCCTCGCCTAATCAAAAGATTTCACCGAACATTTCCTGACAAGCCAAAACCCCCGGAGAAGCCCGGTTTGGGAGGGGCCTTGAGGGGGGGTACTGTCATGATCTCTGCTTCCAAAAGGTCAGGGTTTTCCCAACTCCCTTGGAAGCAGATCCATAACCCAGGTTCCGAGTGCCAACCAGTCCCAATTGGGACCTTTTGGACCCAGTCCTGGCGCCAGTGGCACCAGGCTCATAAATATGCCAAGTCCCAGCGCTGGAAGCGCCGGGCTCATAATGCTTGGGTGGACTTACCTTCAGCAGACCATGCTGCTTACTTGCCTGCCAGTTGAGCCTCTGATCCTCTTCTGTTTGGAACTACTTTTCCTGTTGGGTGGGGCTGGAGCCACTCCCTAGATTCAGAACACTGGAACTCTTCTGGAAGGCAGGAACTCTTTTCTTACCAGGAACTCTTTTCTTACTTAGGCGTGGCTGTGGAAGGAGACACCTAAGCACCACAGGAGGCTATTTAAACCACACCCGGTGGATGAATCTTGCTTTGCGTTATTCTGCAACCTCTGCAGCAGAACGCTCATCGTGTCTTCTGCATCCGGTCCTGGGCCTAAGGAAAAAGGCTTACCATCCTGAATCCAGTCTTCAGCAACACCTATAAAGACAAGAAAGAACAGGTTAGCATTCCGGCATCTGAAAGGCAAAGGCTTACCATCCTGAATCCAGTCTTCAGCAACACCTATAAAGACAAGAAAGAACAGGTTAGCATTCCGGCATCTGAAAGGCAAAGGCTTACCTACTCTTCGTGCGCTCCGGAGGTCTTCACACTGCATTCCGGCATCTGAAAGACAAAAGTTTACCAACTCTTTGCACGCTCCGGAGGCCTTCGGCGCTGCATCCCGCATCTGAAAGACAAAACAAGGTGCGTTTAAAGACATTGGGGAACTTTAATACTCACGTGCCATTACTCCTTTCCACATCTAATCCAGTGGGTATTCCGGCACCCTGCAGCCGCTCCGAACTCGTACCTGCAAAATAAAAAGACAGTTAGAGTGCATAGTGAAGCAGGCAACAAGCGCTTACTTACGTGCTTCCAGGCGCTTCTATTCATCACACGGGCTCCATCTTCAACTCACTTCAGCCCGTCATCCGCCATCGCCGGAACCCTGCAAAACAAGAGAAATCATTACTAAAGACTTTAAAGACATTTGAATGACTCAAAACTTACCGTTCGTGCAGTAAACGACGGACAGCAGTCCTCTGAAGTCAAGAGGCCTGCGCTACCTATCCAGTGAAGAAACTGGTTACAGCACCCTGCCCCGAGGCAGATGGAGAGCTCGGCATTCACTTACCTAAGGTGAGAGCGTTAACCTTTGGGGGTCTACAGGAGAGGAGAAGAGGAAAGAGATAGGGACACCCCAATAACCCCAGTTCATTAACCCCATATTTTCTATCTGCAGACATCTTACTCTACACGTCAGGCATACAGTGCACAGAGGTCCAGCCCAAAGAGCCAACCGGGTGCTACACATCACCTTTGAAGATACGGTAGTCGCCCAGTCAAGACCGGCGCCTCTGCGAGAATCAGGTGAGCGTTACAGTTACACCCGGGGCAGGATTAAAGGGTAAATGGATAAATTTGAATAAAGAACGGCTGCTGAAATATATTTTTGTTATGTTTTCTGCACAGCTTTAGTCTTCCTTTCTGCGAATGTCATAGTTTCCAGATACTCAGTGATGGTTTCTTCAGCAGGTAGTGGCAGATACAACTAAATGGATGTATCATGATTACGCTGATGTGGGACGATCGCCCGGGACTGATATGCCCTTTGGCGGTACCAGCAACAAGGAGCAACCTGTCATCTTTTACAGTGGTCTAGCAAGAAGCTGATGCGGAAGCCTTGCGATTCAAGGTGCGTCGAATGTGCTTCTTCTACCAAAAGAAACACTGTGTGCCTCATGATAAAGATTTGATGCTTGAACAGAACGAAATAAAAAATGTGGTTGATAATCAAAATTGACGGATGTTCTCGTAGCATTTATTGTGAAATAAAAGAACATTATAAATTACAGAGTATTGGTGTTTCCTTTAAAAATAGTGTTTTCCATTACGATTTGGGGCACGATGTGTGTGTTGATATTCCGGGTTCTGTATCAACTGACGTTAATACGTAGGTGATGACTGGGCACGTTTGACTACGCTGCCCACTAACGTCACAAAAATAGGTGGAGAATGTAGTTAGGATTACTGATGTCAACTTCAGGGGATATGATTTAGTGCCGCGAGGGCAGCTCAACTTAAGGCGATGCGTCCACGGATAAGATTAGCACAAGATGGCCATTCCCCAATGCCTGATTTCGAATTTGTAAATGTGAGAAAAACTAAGGTACGGTGCATAGGAAATGTTTTTACGATCGATCACAGATTGCTTTACACCACATGCCCGAACGCTCGGCACAATAACATTTTTGAGTGCACTATTGCTTTAAGCTTTTAGCGAGCTTGTGGCCAGGCGGTTGTATATAATTCACCCATTTTCTCCCTGGTAAAGACAAGGACATGTGCCGTTTGTTCTACTACAATTCTTGTGTACATCAGAACACATGCACACATAAAGTGGAAGCGAAACAACTGGGGTTGTGACATGCCTGATTCATTATTAGGTTATGCTGCTGTATTCCTTTTTATACTCTCATTTCAGTAATTCATGTGTAAACTACTAATTTTGGCTTTTGTTATAGGTTTACAGGTTTATGCTCCAGGGTAGAGTTGTTTTGTTTAGGTCTGTTCAAGTTTGTGATTGAAAAAGGTTTTCCTTTTTTTTACTTTTGGCTATAAGGTGTCACATGCAACATCTAGTAACTGAGACAGAGGTACTGGCCATCATCCGCAAAATCAAACCGTCCGAATGCAAAGGCGATGCTTGCCCAGTCAATCTTGTCAAAGAGTGCGCAGACACCCTAGCCCCGTTCCTGACAACTTTCATGAATGCCTCCTTCAATTCCAACATCTTCCCGGCATGCCTTAAAGAGGCGTGGTTTCGCCCACTATTAAAAAAAAATCTCCCTAGACCCAAAGATACCCAACTACTACAGACCTATCACCACGGTCCCATTCCTGTTGAAAATTCTGGACAAAGTTGCCTATACTCAAATCCAGCAGTTTTTGGAAGACAATAGCATCCTGGGCAAAAGGCAATCGGGCTAACGCCCAGGCCATGGCACAGAGTCTGCCCTACTTGATCTCAAGATTCAACTCTGAGACATAATGGACAAAGGTAAGCCGGCACTTCTCCTCTTACTAGATTTGTTGGCTGCGTTTGACCTCATTGACCACGATATCTTATGTAAACAACTCAAAAATGCTGCCCACTTCTCTCCCGAAGCCACATCTTGGTTCTCCTCCTTCCATAAAGGGAGACTCATGAGAGTCTTTTCTGACCATGCATGCGCAGCACCCACCACCATATACTGTGGTGTCCCGCAAGGATCTTGTACCGCACCGACTCTATACAATATATTTACCCTAACTCTCTTCAATGACCTAGATAATCGTGGCATAGCGTACACAAACTATGCAGACGGCACTCAAGTCTTACTCCCTCTCATGGGCCCCTATGAACAGGACGCAGCGGCTCTAGCCAGCATATACACAGGCATGGATGGCAGCAAACGGCCTATGACTCCACTGAGATAAAACTGAGATACTCCTGGTAGGCACTAATGACACACTCAACAAACTTGACCCTTAATACAGGACTTTCAACATTGAAAATACACCTATCACTGTGTCATCGGCAGTCAAAACAATAGGGGTCTTCATCGACTTCTCCCTGTCCATGAAGCTCCAGGTCAGTGCCATTGCTTCTTCTGCAGCTCTCACCACCAGAATCATCAATGCGGTCAAACCCTACTTGTCAACCAAAAATTGCCTCGCAATAGCCAGGGCTACCATTGGGGCCAAACTTGACTACTGTAATGCCCTTTTCCTCGGAACGTCTTCTAGGAACATCAACAGGTTAATAGTCACTCAAAACAATGCCCTCAGATCTGCACTGAGCATCCCTAAAAGGGAACATCGCTCACAGGCGAGAAGAGACGTGCACTGGCTGCCAGTCAAAGAGTGCATTCTATTTAAAACCATGGCCATCACACACAAGTGCCTATCCCGCACTGTCCCCCGGCACCCCCTACCTATCTGAAAAAATGACTCTGGTCACTTCCACCAGACCCATTTGAGCACACCACTCCAACCTGAAATACTTCCCCACTTTCAAAAGAGCTAAAGCAGGAGGATCCAGCTTCCAATATCTAGCACCCAAAAACTGAAATGCCCTGCCCATATCACTCAGAAAGGAAGCATCATACACCGTCTTCTATAAAGCTCTTAAGACCATACTCTTCAACTAATTATTGTGTGTTAGATGCTCCTCAGGAACCGTAGTTAGCTTAGCTCTAAATATTTACTGTGCGGCTGATCAGGTCCCCCTGTAACCAAGGACCCATCATGCCCTTCACAATTCTGTCAATGTAATTTTAATGTTTTGCTCACCGCTTTTTCTCCCTTCACTGAAATGTTTTTTCTAAACTGCATAAGCCACCATGATCTAGTTCCACTGTAACCAAGGAGCGCATGTCTAACCCCACCATGTAACTTGTAACTCCCTCTGTATATATTTGTCTGCATTGTCTTTTCTGTACTCTCCTCGCAACTAAGTAAGCCTACTGTAACAGCGCCATGATGTCTAACGGCTGTTGTGCACTTTATAAATGTAAATAAATGAAATAAATCTATAAGCCTAAACTATAGCATTTGAGTACAGATAGGGGGAAATGGCATATGAAGAAGAACACAGAGGAGATACATATGAGGAGGGACACACAATCTAAAGGTGTTGGTTGGTTGGTTGGTTCTGCCCACCCATTAACTACCCATGGCCATCCTAATCCCTACGGCCATTCCCACCTCTCCCCGTCCAGAAGTCCTCTTCATGGGTACTCTTTAGGCTCCTTTTAATCTAGCATTACCATCAGACTTTGCACTCAAAGCCCAAACTGTTGGCATTGCCAGTACTTGTTTAACTCTTGAGGCCTGTCTAAAATGAAAGTAAAACTGTTGAGTTCATTAACTGAGAGTGCAGACAAGGTTGTTACTTATCAAGGAACCCAGACTCTAATGTGCATAGTGAAAAGCAGGCAATTAACCTTATAGACTGGCGGGCGGACACGCTGACCACCGGGCGGCAAATGGCAGCCCGCCGCCCTTAGCGGGGCTCCCACCCAGCCATCCATGGAAACAAACAAGGGCTGACAATAGGCTCCGATTTGCGGGAGGAGCAGCACAAGGAGCTGGACCAAGACAGGTGCGAGCTATATAAAGCCTCTAACCTCCCAGGTGCACCCTCTTGGTCCTGATTCCTCTCACAGTACAGTGGCTGGCAGTAGTGCAAAACTGTACCTTTCATCAACTGACAGGCAGTAACCACGACCTAACCGGACGTCCCGCCTCTCTGGGGTGTCCATGGTAACGGAAGTCCCTCCTTACCGGATGTCCCTGTGCTGTAGTGACATCATGTGTTGTGTTTAGGGGTGTGTAGGCGTAGATAAGGGTGTTTCCCGGTGGTGATGTCATGGATGAGGTAATATTTTGGGTTAGGCGTGGTCCAGCAGGGATGGTGACATCACGGGCGTGTCCCTGAAGTTTTCCCTAAGGCCTAACATAATAGTGATGTCATGTTTTGTGTTTAGGGGTGTGTAGGCGTAGATAAGGGTGTTTCCCGCTGGTGATGTTGTGGAGGAGGTAATATTTTGGGTTAGGCATAGTCCAGCAGAGATGGTGACATCACGGGCGTGTCCCTGAAGTTTTCCCTAAGGCCTAACCTAATAGTGATGTCATGTTTTGTGTTTAGGGGTGTGTAGGCGTAGATAAGGGTGTTTCCGGTGGTGATGTTGTGGAGGAGGTAATATTTTGGGTTAGGCATCGTCCAGCAGGGATGGTGAAATTATGGGCGTGTCCTGAAGTTTTCCCTAAGGCCTAACCTAATAGTGATGTCATGTTTTGTGTTTAGGGGTGTGTAGGCGTAGATAAGGGCGTTTCCCCGTGGTGATGTCATGGGTGAGGTAATAATTTGGGTTAGGCGTGGTCCAGCAGAGATGGTGACATCACGGGCGTGTCCCTGAAGTTTCCCCTAAGCTCTAACCTAATAGTGATGTCATGTTTTGTGTTTAGGGGCATGCAGGCGTAGGAAAGGGCGTCTCACGGAGGTGATGTCGTGGGTGAGGTATGATTTTGGGCTAGGCGTGGTCCAGCAGGGATGGTGACATACCGACGGTGTTAAGGTCCAGGGCTCTGGGGAGATGATGTAGGCATGAAGTTGTGATGTCAGGGGGCAGGCTGGGGGGCGTTGAGGGGTGATGTAGTTATGTGCCCTCCCATAGGGGCGGAGTGTGGTGTATATATAGAGAAGGAACTCTGGAGAGAGGTAGACGGCGCTCTTGGAGTCCGACTGTACTATTTGTATAACGCTAGCAATACCCCTGAATCATGAAGCGTTACAGCTAGAATATCGTAGGGAAAGACGCCTACAACACCGCTGAAAAGGTCAATAGTCCTAGAAGTCCGACAACAATAATTCCTGGAGCTGATGAGGAATCACAATGCCCCACTGGTGGTGGGATGGCGTATGAGGATGAGTTGAACCAGGGCCTTTTTTAAATGAATCTGGGTGATATGACACCTCCTGATTCTTACCCTTTTAAAGATGCTGATGGTGTAGAGGCTGGTATAATGGATGTAGACTATACAGAGGCCGATCTGAAGGCTATGGACGAATCGATGAAGACTCTTGAAGAGCCCTTGTATGCGGATCTGGGGGTTTTGGACAAACTGTTTCCAGAGGTGGCCATGACCCCGGAGTTGGAAACAAGTCCCTATGAAGATAGGCTGTTTATGGAGACAGCTGATCCTGTGGAGGCCGGATTGTCTATGGATGCCAATGTTGCTATGGAGGCGTAAGCAGAGGGACCTGTTCTGTGCAATTTGGTATGTAGGAAAAGGGTGTGTTTGTGTGAACTATGTGTAAAAAAATATATATATATTGAAGAGTTACATTCTTTTTTGAATTGCAGAAAACGGCAGATGAAGTTTGCGGCACTAAAAGTCAGCGGTCTTCATTTAATACAGTCAATTTTTACTGTGTGTGCTGTTAAAAAATGATCGAAAGTCCAGCAACACAAGCCCGTAATAAGTGTAAGAAGTGTGTTTGTTTAAAAACGCTTTGAAAGTTCTGATGAAGAAGAAGAGGAAACTATGACTTTTTTGGAAACCTCAGCTGTTTAGGCTTTTGCGGCCTGTTTGGTGAAAGTATGCTTGAAGCGTGATTATTACCTCTGGTGCTATGGACATAAATGCGATGACCCGCAACAGGATGCTCATGACTGTTTACTTCCGAATTATCACGCTACAGCAATATGTCAAATATGTTTTATGTTGAATTCATATAAAGCTTTTCAGTTGCTTAAAGCTGTATATAAAGGCATGGGCATGCGTGTACATGCTAGTGTGGAGAGTGTTTTATCTAAAAAATGGATAGAAATATACCATTGCCGCAATCCTGAGAAAGAATTGAGATCTTTACAGGTGGCTGGTCCTGTGCTTTTTAGAAACAGGGTAGCCGGTTTAATGGATAAAGATTTTTGTGACCTATACACTTTTGGGAATCCCCTGAAGCCTTGTGTAGCACGCCAGAAACTGTTTTAAAGAGAGAAGAAATATCCAGAGTTTGTTTCTTATATGTGTATATTTGTTTCTAGGATAAGATTTCTGAAGGGCCAGCAAGGCGTGTGGATAGTAAACTGAAACCTGGCTGTGTATGTGTGGAAAAACTGTTATACGCTATGCTGAAAGAGCGGATATCGGAAATTGCCCCAAATACCCTGAAATATCTACAGATACCTACCCCCCGACCAGAGCCGTTTTGTGAAAGTTTGATGTGTATAGGTAACATATGTACCAACACTTGGCTCCTGGTATTGGATGAATACTGGCATCTGTACAAATATGATATGGGTTCTTTATACCTACACCCTAGAGAGGTATTACATCAGCTTTTGGAGCAATTGCATAATATTGTATGAACTTTCTTTTAGCATTAAAGGATACGTTTTACAGGACTGCGAATTGTATGAACTTTTAAATGCCTCAAGTGTTTTATGTATACAGTTATATGCGGGGGAAGCGGGGGATTTTGTATAATGCTATTTATAAGGCTGCAGAAAAAATATCAGAAAGGGTGACGTCGTGTCAGACGCTATATGTATAAGAGTTGTAATAAAATCATCTTTCACTCATTATACCTTTGTTTATTTTTTGAAGTGTTTCAGTGGTGAACAGCTCTTATTGAAGCATGCATGAAAGCTATTATGATGAAAGCGGCATTGGCAGTTATGGGGGTGTTGATGCTCTTTATAAAAAAACTACATGACAAGAAACCTATCACACGCGGAGCTGTTAAGGAGTGGTTATCTGGTGAAGAGGCATATAGTCTTCATAAAAATGCTAGAAAACGTTTTAAAACAAGAAGAACCGTGGTTTCCCAAAGAGACGAACAATGGCAGTGTGATTTAGTAGATATGCGGCCCTATGGGAAGCAGAACGATGGGGCGCAGTACATCCTGACGGTTATTGATATTTTATCAAAATACGCCTTTGCGGAAGTTTTGAGGGATAAGACCGGATCAAGAGTGACGGCCGCTTTCAAACATGTTTTTAGCAAAGGCCGGGTGCCTGTAAAATTAAAAACGGATGCCGGCAAGGAGTTTTTAAATAGACCCTTCCAAAATCTTTTAAAACAACATAATGTGTATCATTTTATAACGTACAATGAGGTTAAGGCTGCTATTGTTGAACGCTTTAATAGAACCTTAAAATCTAAGATTTGGAGATTTTTTACAGCAAAGAATACCCATCGTTATGTGGACGTATTACAACATTTTATAGAGGTGTACAACGATAGCAATGGTCATTAGTATGGATCAGTATATATGTAAGCTTGGGGACGGCACAGGCATCTTTACGCCTGTCAGATCCCCGAAATGATGGAAATTATGCTCGTCCCACTCAAAGATGGTGGGCCCTCGATGTGGAACTAGCACGCATGCGCGTGGGTGCCATAGCAACATTATACACAAACAGGGCTCAGAGCCGCGCGTCCTCTGAGCAGTCGGCCACAGATTTACTGTGATCAATATTGATATACCCCTGTGTTAGGGAGAATTCTCAACATGTGCTAACTTCCCTTACCTTTTGAGACCCCCAGCAACTTTGCTGGATTTCTAGGATTATATTTTTTTTACCTGGGAAGAGTGTGAGCCTTTTTTCCCACTCTTCCATGTATTCTGTGTGTGTGTTTTACTTTTGTGTTCCTCGGTTATGGAGTTTTAAAACAACTCCATAGGCATCATCTTTTTCAGTGTGTCACACAACACCTTCCGTGCAGTGACACAGGGATGTCTTTCAGACTTCCCAAACGTTTAAATACCTTCTCTGGGACTGACTACCATCTCCCAGAGCATGTAAAGTTAAATTGGCTTTACTAGTCTTTTCAAATTTACTGACCCAGCACACCCTATCTTACTATAGCGTGCTGGAGGGGTTGCCTGGCTTCCCCCGAGTCAAAACACTAATTTAACAGTCAAATGTTACCCTTTCCTACTTTAAATGGCTGGTGGCAGTGGTTTAGATCAACTAGCGTGATTTTTCCCGACCTCTCACAACGGTAGCTAAAAATTGGGTCATCCATGTTTTTCAATATGGCGCCGAAGACCTATTTGTAAAAACAGACTCCGGTCATCTTTCACCATTTCTTTTAGGAAAGGTCCTTCTTGTGTTTGTCTCTGTGCGCCAAACCCGGTTTGGTCCCTTTGTTTGTTGGCCTTTGGCGGGCTTCAGTGCTGAAGCCCTCCTCTGACACCTGAGTGTCTCGGGTGGACCGGATGTGAGGGAGGTGCCCGAAACTCCCTGTGCTTAGTCTCCTAGGAGACCTGAACACACTCTGGCATGATTGGCTGGCTGGCTGTCCGGCAAGGACAGACACCCTGCTGTGTGATTGACAGCCAGGCTGGAATGAATGGGAGAAAACTGTTTAAAAGCAGGTCTATGGGACTTGGAAAGCAGATTCGACCACTGGAACGAAAGAACCAAAGACGAGCTGAAGGAAGAGGACTGCTGCAACTCCTGGACAACCAGTGAAGCCCTGCTGCAGGTCCGCATTGCCTGAAACTCCAATCGACCGAGAAGCCCGTCAAGGTTAACTTCTTCTCTTGAGTTTGGTGGGAACAACCAACTCGTAAGCCACCTGGACACCGTCCCCATCTGGTCGAATTTTCATCAGAGTGCTGTTGAAAAGTGGATAGCCAGAGGGAAGGAAACCAGCTTGTGGACTTTAAAGCACTCACACCTTAAACTGACGTCTTGCTACGGCTTTTGGCCTCATCCCTGGGCAGTGCAGGAACCTCCCGACGGCCTTCTTGTCCCCACGACTGAAGCTCAGGAACTGCGAGATCTGCTTGAACTGCCAGGAACAACTGCCTCAGCTACAGCTCTTCTTCAATACCAAGCTACTGTGCAAACGCGGTCCGGAAATCTTTTCACCCATTGCGAGAGGTTGTGGAAACTTTCTCAACTTAAAAGGCTTATCCTTCCCTAAACATTCGTCAAACTTTTCGCCTAGCCAACCTCTTCTAAACTCTGTGGCAAAGACTTAACCGTTATCTAGCAGAACTGTGCTATCCTATTCAAAGACTCTGAACCATTGGCTTTGGCCCAGGCCTACTGAGAAGAATTGCTGGTTGTAGCTAACTGAAACCCTTTGCCCTGCCTATAAATGTGCTTTGGCTGTCTGTTCTTATAACCTTGTCTTTTTACCCCTTTATTAAGTATCTGAAGTGCCATTTTGCTCCCACTTCAGGTGAGCTAAACTTGTTCATTTACTTACCGGTAGTATTTTTGTGGTTTATTAGTGTGTGATATTGAGCTGCTTATGATAGTGTAATGTTTTCAAACTGACTGAGTAAATAAATGTATATTCCTTTACCAAGAAACCTTGAGTAAGTGTTTGTTTGAATCACTTTAGTTGGTCCTTTGTGTAACTTGTTCTACTGCTCACTTACACTCTTGAGCTAAGTCTGGCTGCTCAGCCATCGCTACCACTTTACTGTGTAGTACAGGCTTGTACCAAAGGTGAAATTGTGCTTATACTTGTAGTTTTATTTGCATGTAGTGTTCCCAAAGGGTACTGCAGGTGATTCTGCCTAACACCCTGGGCATCCCACCACGTGGGTATACTAAGAATGGCGACTACACAGGCGTCTCTACTCCAGTCAGATCCTCGAAATTACAAAAATTATTCTCGTCCCACACCAAGATGGTGGGTTCCCGACGTGGCACTGGCGCACATGTGCGCGGATGCCATCGCAACGTTTTATTCAAAAAGGGCTCCGAGCCGCACGTCCACAGGGTGGTCGGCCATATCCCACACCTACACTGCATCGGTAAGGGTATGAGAATATTATTTGACCACTTAGCATTTTAATGCTGGGTATTGAATGGCCTCTTCCCTTGCACTCGAGGGTTTAAACGCCATGTGTATTCTCTGCAGACCCCTATAGGCAGGGCATACGGAGTACAAATTCTCCTTTGGTAATGTGTTTTTAGTGTGTCTTTAGTGCGAAATCGTATATATACATCGCTCCGATATACACAAGCGTTCTAGCCCTATTAAGATGACATGCTGTTTTTTGGCTGTCCCTCTATATACGTATGAGACAATTAAAGATACGCGTTTGCCCAAATGGGGCCTGCTGCCATAAATGGAACAAATTCGCTTTGGTGATACCTCCAATTTTTGGAGCGTTCTAGTATCCTACACTCTACATTCTCTTATCAACTTGAACCCTCTTCTCTTATTTTTATCCCCTCTTTTTCTATGTACACCAGCAAACCGTGTGTACACATGACTGCCCTATTGTCACTGCCCAACTGCTACCTCTACCTTTACAGCTGGGTGAGTTTATGTTTTAATTTTTATTCAATAACAGGTATAATGTAATAGATATATCTGCACTACCTTGGTTAGATGACCTTTGCAGTACTTACATAGAGTCAATCTCTTTCCCCAACAGGCTTGGCCCGCGGTTTACAGCCATTGGCAGGGTCTGAAGGTTAGTACAATGTGTTAAATCTTTATAGTGCTGCACACACTACTCATATACTTACTTATACGGAGTCTCAACATCTATAATTTTCTAGGTATCTACAAGCAAAACACTGTGTTTCATAGGAACCTATAGCTCACTTGCCCTGAAGAAGGATCACTAGAAATACGAAACGCGTCGGCTACATCACAACGTGAATTGAGTTATTGTGGATGATTTTTGAACTTATTGGTGCACAACCAGTCCACTTGTGTGAATGCTGTAAACACAAGTGTCTGAATCTTGACACTAATTATGTTATGAAGTATCAGATATATGTTGTCAAATATTCAAATCAACAGTAGGATTGTATGTCTAGCACCCTAGGCACTTTGCGATCCTACTACGGTCTGTATCAGAACCTCCCTAATACTGAGGAGATAAAGATTTTCCTTTTGCACAAAAACGGGTATTGTATTATTGAACTTGAACCATTTAGGAATGTATAACTACCAGATATGAACGGGGCTGTATGCCTTGTACTATTTTACTACATACCTGAATAATAACCCTTGATTCCTCACAGAGAGTAATTGTGAAAGATAGTGGTCAATGGGTGGGTTATCTCATTTTGGTTAACCCTGAATTGAGACCACTTAGACACCAGTGGGATTGAGTGTCCCTCAAGGAGTGCATTGTAGGGCTACTTTGTGGCAACACTCGGTTTGGTTCCAATCTGAATGCACTGTGAGCCTGATTGGCTGCCTGACTCCATGAATGCCTTCCCGATGCTTGGTTGCCTGAGTGTGACCCAGCAGAGTGAATGAGAGACCAAACAGTATATATGGGGACCTCTCACTGATGGAAATTGTTCAGAAGCTGAAGTTGAAACTTACTGCTTATCCTTGAAGCCCAGCTGAAAGAAGAAGCCTTGCTGCCACATTTGCTTCGACCCGATCCGAAAGCTGTTGAGTTTGTCGAGGACTGATCCGAGAGAGGCCAGCCTTTGAAAGACTGTTGACTGGAGACGGGGACTGCCGAGGAATCTCGAAGTAAGCACCCGGACATCGAGGCCATCGTAGTCCATTGTCGAGGACCAGGGTTCGGAGGATTGCCATAATCGCTGGAAGCCCGTCAAAGCCGTGTTGCCCAGAAGCATGGGCCGCTTGACGCTGTGCTGCCGACGAGTGGAGCCGCAACGCTCCATTGCCTAAGAACACTTTGAATCAAGGACTCCCTTGCTCATCACCATCGACTGCTTTGTCCCGCCGGAGAAAGTGAAGGTTGCCAACGAACCGAGGAGAATCCACCAGTTTGTTTCCCGCCACCAGAAGACCACAAAGATGCTGACGACCCGACGCCCTTGCTGGGCCGAAGTTCCTCATTGACTATATGCAGCAACAAACTATCGTAGTCGGGATGCACCGCATGCCTCGTCTTCGCAGGACATCCACATCCAATCGTTGACGAGCACCGACAGGACCAAAGCTGCTGCCTCAACACCATCGAACCATTTCATCGAGGACTCTCAACGCCATGGTTCACCTTCTTCGAGGACTATCTACGATCCGTGGCTCCTGCCTTAAAGGGAGACACTCAAGAAGGATCTGTCGACGACCCATTGAAGAAATCCGCTATACAAGGTACCTTGGGGTGGTAGAACAATTATAGAAGGAAATAAGACTCTGCTAAAGCAATATATGGCCTGGGCTTGTTTATTATCTTATTTACAGGTTTCCCAGGTGGGGGGATCCTCACACAGAATGGTGACTTAGTAGCTAGAGTATTATTCCGCCAATTGCTTAACCAGCTTGTTTTACTCCTCAAGTCTATTGTTGGTTCACTTTATTAATTGATTTGTATGTCATTTGAAACTGTCTACAGTTGATGCATTTTAATGGAATCAGAGGAGTAATTGTGGTACCACATAGAGACTGTATATATTTATAATTATAGAATTGCCTGAGCACACAGTGTGTTATTGTATGTGTGCATAATCAAAGACTTATTTATATAAAGAACAGTGTTTTCACTAACATAATGTGTGGACATTCCTTTGTGGTTGCTTCTGGACTACACTGTACTTAAGAACCAGCCTGCATCACCTGCTGAGAGCTTAAGCCTTGATTGCTCACCCACGTTTACCAAATAGAGAATCTTGGCTGGGGTGCTATGTGTTTCAACTCTGCCATATAGAGGGCAGGAGTACCGATACCCCCCCCCTCCAGTCTTTACACATTGCCAAACCGAACACAGTGAAAGAGATGCAGACATTCTTAGGGCTCTGCAACTACTGCAGGGCTTGGATTTTAGACTATGCAGCATACACAAGGCCACTTCTGCAAGGGTTTAAGGAAGCGCAAAAGGAGAAAACGCCAATTAGATGGACTGCAGAACTGATAACGGGGTTCAATGACCTAAAGAATTTGATCTCAACAGTTCCAGTACTAGCGACCCCAGATTATGCCCAATAATTTTATTTATTCTCACATTCAAATGGTACCCTCATGACTGCGGTATTAACACAGAAAAGCTCCATGGGACACAAACCACTGGCCTATTATAGTGGCACACTCGACTCAATAATGCAGGGTCAGTTCGCAGCTGTACCTTCGCCATTGAAAAAAGCTCCATCATTGTCATGGTGTGCTATGTAACTCTATACGTTGAGCACTCACTGTTTGCATTATTGGAACGATCGAAATCTACTCCCACCACACAAAGAGCATCAGCTTATGAAATAATTCTGTCCAGTGCAAATATCCATGTGGTGAGATGTAAAAACGGTAAATCCAGCCACATTCCTTACAGAAGCATGCATGGTTGAGGACATGCAAGATCATGACTGTGCCACTTATGAGCGAGAAGGAGATGACATACCAAAGGCAAACGAGTATGCCCTAGAGGAGGGGGAAGTGTTTTTCGTTGATGGATCAGCATCCATCAACCAAGAGACAAGTGAGAAGCATGTAGGGGCAGATGTAGTGAGAATGGAAGATGGAGAATATGAAACATTAATCATGAGACGATTGCCAATGCATTATTCCGCACAGGCGGCGGCACTTGTGGCTTTAATTGAAGCTCTTTAAGCATCCAAATGATGCCGTGTGACAATTTATTCATATTCTGCGTACATCACCACGACGGTCCACACAGGTCTATCCAGATGTAGAAGGAGAGTGTTTAGTCGAGCAGATGGCTCCCCGGTGCAACATGCAGAGCTATTAAACAAATTGATTTTGGCCTTTGCAGAACCTTCCATGGTGGCTGTTGTCAAATGCTTAGCGCAAACACACAACACACAGACAAAATATCTTTGGGGAACGTGGCTGCAGACACGGCAGCCAAATAAGTAGTGTATCTCCCAGTACATGAGTTTAGAAAGTATTCTGGCAAGTAAAGACCCAACACAGAAGGCTGATGCTTACACAGCGCTCCCCGTAGTCCAGATAATAGAACTACAGAGCAGAGCACCCACACTACAGAGCACCCACTGCAGAGCAAGATCTGTGGCTTAAACGCGGATGTGTCCAATCACCAACTGATCTGCTATGGAGACAACAAACCACAGGAAAGGTTTATTTATTTGCATTTTTAAAGCGCTCACAGAGCCTGCGGGCATTGAGGCGCTGTTACAGGAATTGTTTGTTTTTTTAGTTGCGTAATTGTTTTTTGTCTTAGTTGCGCATTTATAATGCGCTTAAATAACCAGAGGTTTCTAAGCGCAGACCCGGGGATCGAACCTGTGTTGCTTCGTGTCGTCTTGCTTCCAAGGCGAGAATGTTGCCGCTGAGCTGTCCTACCGGGACATGTTGTCGTGCCCATTGAGCTACTATACATGGCATTTGAACAACTACATTTCCCAGCACACAGTTCAAAGCAACATATAGTTGCCGATCTCCAGAAAGATTATTTCATTCTAAATTTACAGGAGTACCTGACCCAAATGGTGGTCCAATGAACCACCTGTCAAGTATTCAGCACAAGAATGACTTTGAGAACCTTACAGGGCACATTGCCCCGCCCTGTGGGCCATTTCCGTGAACTGCACATTGACTACACAGATATGGGAAAAAGGTGCAATGGTGTCCAGTACTTAATTGTGGTGGTGTGTCCATTCGATGGGTGGAGGCAGGGCCCTGTGCCCACCCAGATGCAAAGTGTATGGCCAAATTACTCGTAAAAGAGGTATTCCCCTGATGGGGGTGGGGGGTTGTGAGGTCATACGGTCAGATAACAGAATGCACTTCTTCAATTAATTGTTCAAAGAGGTAACGTCCCTCCTAGGGATAAAACACAAGATGTGCTTGATTTACCACCCAGAAGCGAATGGAGTGTTGGAGCAAATAAACGGCCTCCTCAAAAGTAGGTTATCCAAATTATGCAACATTCTAAAGAAAAAATCGGTGTACTGCCTGCCCCTGGCACTGTTGCAGTTACGCACACAAACTAGCAAGGACCACCACATATACCCCCAAGAAATAGTGACTGGTCAACGCATGCAAACACCACTGTCGCCAGTAAGGAGAGCCCCTGATGCTCACAGAACAGTCACTGTCCTAGGAGAGGAATTCAAACAGTACCTCACACAACTCACATGTGCAATAATGCGTATATCAAAACAAATTGTACCCCCACACACAACAGTGAAACAACCACAGGGACTCCAGCAAAAAGTACCCCCATTCAGCCCTTATTTCCAGGAGAATGGATCTATGTGCAGAGCTTTGTTCGGAAGTGGAACACCCGAAGGTTCCACGGACCATACAAAGTAGTATACTACACCCCACTTGCTGTAAAGGTGAAAGGGTTGCGATACTGGTCCACCTTTCAGATGTCTGGGAAAGCACAAGGGAACACCCCCCCAAGTACACAAACTGGGGACCAAACAACTATGACTACCTAGCAATAAGTAGCTCTAGGTCATTCTTATTAGTGCATGTGAAAATGTAAGAAAGAACATGCATTGCTGCTAGAGCATGAGCTACAACAAGTAACTCTCTCTCTCTCTCCCCCTTCCGACCTTCATTTACCCATTCCGTTCTCTCCCACTCTGCAGGTGCCACGATGATGGAAATGACGTTGTTAAATGAAAATGCAAATGTAGATAGCAGTAGCAATAGGATTAGTTTTACAAGAGCATATAGTTTTAATTGTGGAATTACATTTTCTGTGATATTGTTTATGTGGTTGATGTTCATATTAGGTATTTATTGGGGAGCATCTTTTAACTGGGCAACCCATCTAAAAGGAGGGGGGCAAATGAGACTGGGATGGGCCCAAGTGGTCCTCGAATGGTAATATATCCTCAAACCTCACTAGCTTGCACAAAAATACAACGAAAAAAGTCCCAGGCATTATTGTATCTATAAGGGATCGTTGGTGACACATTGATCTTACTAGTATTGGTAAAGAAGGAAGTCCTATTCCAGCTTCAGAATTCTTAGAAGACTTACCCACGCACAGGTATTAACTACACTCATGTTCTCTTTAGTGATCACAACATACACTATAGTACCCAACACTAATATTTATATTATAACATTTTTCAGATCATCATACAAATTGAACATTGACGCCAATAGATGCCGTTTCCATGATCTCACAACGAAATCGCACGACAAGTGGTTGAACCATAGACCAAGAAAGACCTTTGAACTTTAAAAAAATCTTTTTGAAAATACTTTTGAATTAATTTTGCTCCTGAAGAAGTGAGACAAGATCTCTCGAAATGCGTAGAGCTCTGTACCTAATTATGTGATTTGTTTTTTGAAGTGTAACTATTATTTTAGTCTTTGATCTTTGAGTAAATTAAACTTACTTGTAAAAAAGTTTTCTTTTCTTCTTTTTGAGATGTAAGAATACAAAATGAATGAACTACTGAAACTGAGTTATCTTGAAAAACGGTAATATTTGATGTACTCATCTTCCATTTTTGAATTTCTAAATTTAGAAACTACTAAATTATCAAGGAGACCTTTTAGCTTTGATTGGAAAACTATTCTTTCCATTATTCTATGGTGTGCAGGGGACGGGAGTTCCTATTACCGATAGGAATTCTATTGTGTTCATTCTTGTATCCATTGAACATGTAGTTGATGAGTCACCGGATGCCCCGAATGCCACTTTTATACCCACTATAGTATTTAATGCACAACCATCTACCTCAGTATTTAACACGTTGCTTACTCCAGCCCCTAACATAGTCATAGGTTCCTCCTATTTCCCAACTCCAAATGAAAGCATGAATGTAAATAATGATGTCCCAGGAACAAGCATCCAGCAAACTGCACTGGGGGAAAACCACACAATGCCTAATACCACAAATACTACCTGTATCAACTCCCAATCCACGTTGTGCAATAGTGTTATTTTTCAGCTATTAACACCACGTGTGCAAAGGTCATTATGTAATCGGAGTAGATCATATAGAACATCACTAGAAGGAAGAACATTTCCCCTGTGCATCAACAGACGAAAACGGCAGGCACACCAGAATAAATATGATGCATATCATGGTTTAGGATTTGATAAGGTGGAAGACCTTCGCCATCCCGGTCACCCAAATAGTACTCTTACATGAGTGCAACAGGACAGCAAACGAGTAATGGGAGTTGCTATGTTTGCTCCTTAATACTGCACGCATCTCGGGCACCCAAGGTTTTAGTGCCACAAGAGGTCCACTTAGAAGTAATACAATGTCTCATCCACCATGCACTACGTAGGATAAAGGGCACCTTCCCGGCACGCAGCGTCCAGTTAAAACTCCTCTAATCGGATATTCGCAAATGCAAAGTGGGCTTGAGTAAAGCTAAGTGCTTCATGGAACCCTTCCTGGCCATACAAGGAACAAGCTTAACGGGAAACAAATGGCAAGAATCAACCTTCATGTGCAAAGCAGAAGGACTCCGTGTGTACACCGAAGAAACGTTAGCCTTTGCAGACAAAACATGTGCGCCAATATGGACAGAACATGTCACAGAACTGACATGGTTATTGCAATTGAGAAACCAGTGAAACTACAGCAAGAGGCAAATTACGAACTTTCAGGCCGATTCAAGGAATAATTAGCGCGGCGCAAGTGGCCAAAAACGTGCGATTCGCAGTGGAATAGCGAAAATCGCAGTGCAAGTGCGAAAATCGCACGAAAAGCAGCGCACATCGATTCATGGAAGGGCGTGCGCGAGAAAACCATCGGATGTGCGCTAAAAAAGTGCGCAGCGCACGTTGGCGCACAGGCCATCTAACGGCATGCGCCAGGTCACAGCGAAAATCGCACAGGCCACAGCGAAAATAGCACATAGCGCGGCGCACACAACAAAAGTAGGCGGAACACGGGGCGTAACACTCGGAATGGGGAACAACTTGCCAAAATGTGGGCGTCACGGGGGAAGTACAGGGTGCAAGTGCGTGGAACGCCCACACGCTCGCCTACAACACGTATTCATGGAATCGAATAGGGCAAAAAAGCGCACGGTCAAACCAGCGCACAGGCACAAACACGACCGCCACAAGAAAGCAGGCGGTAGCGTCTCTGCGCCTGTAATAAATGTGCGCCAAAAGGTGCGCCAACAAATAGCACCTATATACAGCTATGATGAATGTCCTATACTGTGGCCCTCCAGGACAAATGACATGCAAAGGGGTACCCACAAACACGGACACCCGCTGACTGAAAAATAACGTGTGCGTGTATTGCGGGGTGCGCGGGAACTTTCACACGCGATTTGGCAGGGTACGTGGATTTCAGGGGTGCGCGGGAAGTTCCACACGCGATTTGGCCGGGTACGTGCGCGGGAATTTCCACACGCGACTTCGCTGGGTACGTGGATCTCAGGGGTGCGCGGGAAGTCTCACACGCGATTTGGCAGGGTACGTGGATTTCAGGGGAGCGCGGGAACTTCCACACGCGATTTGGCCGTGTACGTGCGCGGGAATTTCCACACGCGACTTGGCTGGGTACGTGGATCTCAGGGGTGTGCGGGAAGTCTCACACGCGATTTGGCAGGGTACGTGGATCTCAGGGGTGCGCGGGAAGTCTCACACGCGATTTGGAAGGGTACGTGGATTTCAGGGGTGCGCGGGAAGTTCCACACGCGATTTGGCCGTGTACGTGCGCGGGAATTTCCACACGCGACTTGGCTGGGTACGTGGATCTCAGGGGTGCGCGGGAAGTCTCACACGCGATTTGGCAGGGTACGTGGATTTCAGGGGTGCGCGGGAAGTCCCACACGCGATTTGGCCGGGTACGTGCGCGGGAATTTCCACACGCGATTTGGCTGGGTACATGTATTTCAGGGGTACGCGGGAATTTCCACACGCGATTTGGCTGTGTGCTCCCAGGTATTCCCTGTACACCCTCCACGGCACCTGCAGGCAGCCGACACCACAGGGGACTACCCTGCACACCTGCTCATGTCACCCAGCACCCCCACCCCCCAGCAGTGTGGGGCACCCTCCACCAGGCCCCCACTCATGTCCCCTATCACCGCCACCCCCTAGCATCCAGGGGCACCCTCCACCAGGCCCCCACTCATGGCCCCCTGCACCCCCACCCCCCAGCAGTGCAGGGCACCCTCCACCAGGCCCCCACTCATGTCCAACTCATGTCTCCCACCACCCCCACCCCTCAGCAGTGCAGGGGCACCCTCCACCAGGCCCCCACTCATGTCCCCCTGCACCCCCACCCCCCAGCCACCATGGGCATCCCCCACCAGGCCCCCACTCATGTCCCCCTGCACCCCCACCCCCCAGCATCCAGGGGCAGCCTCCACCAGGCCCCCACTCATGTCTCCCACCACCCCGACCCCCCCAGCAGTGTGGGGCACCCTCCACCAGGCCCCCACCCATGTCTCCCACCACCCCCACCCTCTAGCCACCATGGGCAGCCCCCACCAGGCCCCCACTCATGTCTCCCACCCACCCCCACCCCCCAGCCACCATGGGCAGCCCCCACCAGGCCTCCACTCATGTCTCCCACCCACCCCCACCCCCCAGCCACCATGGGCACCCCCCAACAGGCCCCCACTCATGTCTCCCACCCACCCCCCCAGCCACCATGGGCAGCCCCCACCAGGCCCCCACTCATGTCCCCTATCACCCCCACCCCCCAGTCACCATGGGCAGCCCCCACCAGGCCCCCACTCATGTCTCCCACCACCCCCACCCACCAGCCACCATGGGCAGGCCCCGACTCATGTCTCCCACCCACCCCCCCCAGCCACCATGGGCAGCCCCCACCAGGCCCCCACTCATGTCCCCTATCACACCCACCCCCCAGCCACCATGGGCAGCCCCCACCAGGCCCCCACTCATGTCGCCCACCCACCCCCACCCCCCAGCCACCATAGGCAGCCCCCACCAGGCCCCCACTCATGTCCAACTCATGTCCCCCTGCACCCCCACCCCCCAGCATCCAGGGGCACCCTCCACCAGGCCCCCACTCATGTCCCCTATCACACCCACCCCCCAGCCACCATGGGCAGCCCCCACCAGGCCCCCACTCATGTCGCCCAGCCACCCCCACCCCCCAGCCACCATGGCTAGCCCCCACCAGGCCCCCACTCATGTCCAACTCATGTCCCCCTGCACCCCCACCCCCAGCATCCAGGGGCACCCTCCACCAGGCCCCCACTCATGTCTCCCACCACCCCCACCCTCCAGCCACCATGGGCAGCCCCCACCAGGCCCCCACTCATGTCTCCCACCCACCCCCACCCCCCAGCCACCATGGGCAGCCCCCACCAGGCCCCCACTCATGTCTCCCACCCACCCCCACCCCCCAGCCACCATGGGCACCCCCCAACAGGCCCCCACTCATGTCTCCCACCCACCCCCCCAGCCACCAAGGGCAGCCACCACCAGGCCCCCACTCATGTCCCCTATCACCCCCACCCCCCAGCCACCATGGGCAGCCCCCACCAGGCCCCCACTCATGTCTCCCACCACCCCCACCCACCAGCCACCATGGGCAGGCCCCCACTCATGTCTCCCACCCACCCCCCCAGCCACCATGGGCAGCCCCCACCAGGCCCCCACTCATGTCCCCTATCACACCCACCCCCCAGCCACCATGGGCAGCCCCCACCAGGCCCCCACTCATGTCTCCCACCCACCCCCACCCGCCAGCCACCATGGGCAGCCCCCACCAGGCCCACCCACCCCCCCAGCCACCATGGGCAGCCCCCAACAGGCCCCCACTCATGTCCCCCTGCACCCCCACCCCCCAGCATCCAGGGGCATCCCCCACCAGGCCCCCACTCATGTCCCCCTGCACCCCCACCCCCCAGCATCCATGGGCAGCCCCCACCAGGCCCCCACTCATGTCTCCCACCACCCCCACCCACCAGCCACCATGGGCAGGCCCCCACTCATGTCTCCCACCCACCCCCCCAGCCACCATGGGCAGCCCCCACCAGGCCCCCACTCATGTCCCCTATCACACCCACCCCCCAGCCACCATGGGCAGCCCCCACCAGGCCCCCACTCATGTCTCCCACCCACCCCCACCCGCCAGCCACCATGGGCAGCCCCCACCAGGCCCACCCACCCCCCCAGCCACCATGGGCAGCCCCCAACAGGCCCCCACTCATGTCCCCCTGCACCCCCACCCCCCAGCATCCAGGGGCATCCCCCACCAGGCCCCCACTCATGTCCCCCTGTACCCCCACCCCCCAGCATCCAGGGGCACCCTCCACCAGGCCTCCACTCATGTCCAACTCATGTCTCCCACCACCCCATCCCTAAGCAGTGCAGGGGCACCCTCCACCAGGCCCCCACTCATGTCCCCCTGCACCCCCACCCCGCAGCCACCATGGGCATCCCCCGCCAGGCCCCCAATCATGTCCCCCTGCACCACCAACCCCCAGCATCCAGGGGCAGCCTCCACCAGGCCCCCACTCATGTCTCCCACCACCCCACCCCCCCAGCAGTATGGGGTACCCTCCACCAGGCCCCCACTCATGTCCCCTATCACCCCCACCCCCCAGCCACCATGGCTAGCCCCCACCAGGCCCCCACTCATGTCCAACTCATGTCTCCCACCACCCCAACCCCTCAGCAGTGCAGGGGCACCCTCCACCAGGCCCCCACTCATGTCCAACTCATGTCCCCCTGCTCCCCCACCCCCCAGCATCCAGGGGCACCCTCCACCAGGCCCCCACTCATGTCTCCCACCACCCCACCCCCCAGCCACCATGGGCAGCCCCCACCAGGCCCCCACTCATGTCTCCCACCACCCCCACCCCCCCAGCAGTGTGGGGCACCCTCCACCAGGCCCCCACCCATGTCTCCCACCACCCCACCCCCCAGCCACCATGGGCAGCCTCCACCAGGCCCCCACTCATGTCTCCCACCACCCCCACCCCCCAGCAGTGTGGGGCACCCTCCACCAGGCCCCCACTCATGTCCAACTCATGTCTCCCACCTCCCCCACCCCTCAGCAGTGCAGGGGCACCCTCCACCAGGCCCCCACTCATGTCTCCCACCCACCCCCCCCAGCCACCATGGGCAGCCCCCACCAGGCTCCCACCCATGTCCCCTATCACCCCCACCCCCCAGCAGTGCAGGGCCAGCCTCCACCAGACCCCCACCCCCCCATCAGTGTGGGGCACCCTCCACCAGGCCCCCACTCATGTCCCCCTGCACCCCCACCTCCCAGCATCCAGGGGCACCCTCCACCAGGCCCCCACTCATGTCTCCCACCACCCCCACCCCCCAGCAGTGCAGGGCACCCTCCACCAGGCCCCCACTCATGTCCCCCTGCACCCAGGTCCTCACAATCCCCAATCATGTGCGTTATGGTCAGCCTCCACAGCCAAAAGGCCCTACCAAGTAACCCATTCACCCACATGGAAATGGAAATTACATGTTACACCCCCAATGTTCATAAAGCAAATGAACCCATGTCCGTCACACACAATGGTTGCAATTGAATGGGAAAACACCCAACATGACATGCATGAAACCAATGAGATGATACCACACAGTGAAGTATGAAAACAAAATTGTATTAAAAAAAATTGAATGCAAATGAAATGAAACAAACTACAATGGCAATGAAAAAAACATAAGTTGCATGTCCGTCCAAAAAAATCAAAACTACAAATCCAAATAAATGTTGTCCAAAGTCACATTAAAAATAAAATCAATCCGAGAGAGAAAAATAAATGAAAAGACCATTGCTCCATGGTGAATAAATAAAAAAAATTAAAAAAAAAAACAATCCAATGAAGAACTATGTACAAAACATCCAAGGGTCCATGAGCCCAACTGAACAAAGGAAACCTACAAAAAACCCTAACTAAAATGCAACTATATACAAAAAGTGGAGCAGTGTCCGTCGACTCCAAATCATAAGAAGAAAAAAGGAAACCTAAAACTAAAGAACTATATACAAAGGCGGCGGGCCAGTCCAGCGGCTCACTCCGTGGTGTTCCGGGCCAGGGCATCATCAAACTCCTCGTCTATGTCCCGGAGGCGGTCCTGTTCCATGGCCCAGAGGGTCCGCAGGGACGACGCCATCTGCTCCTCCAACCCCCTGCGGATTGCCTCGAGGCACTCGGCCCACCTCAGGGCCCTCCGCATGGAGTTCTCCGCCCTGACCATCGTGAGCCGCGCCTCTTCCGCCCGCCGCCGCTCCGCACCTATCTGCTGGCCCAACCGCAGCCACACGGAAGACACTTCCTGTCCTGGGTCCTCCTGCCCTCCGGCCGATGCCTGCCCCTCCGATGTTGATGACCCGAGCCATGATGCCTCCCACGTTGACTCTGCTGCTGCCTCCGACGCAACTGCCTCTGCCAGCACGACGGCATCCAGGCTGATGGAATCCACCGACGCTGTCGTGCACGTGCCCTGCCTGATGATGCCGGCACATCCTCCATCTGCTGGGGTACAGTTGCTGTGGTGTCCACCCCTGCTGGACCTCCGACTACCGACGGTGGCAGGAATGGGATCCCCACCAAGTTGGGTGCATTGGTCAGAGCAGGTCCACAGGGGGCCCTGGTGGCATCTGGGCCGGAAGACGGCAAGGAGAACGACCGGCTTATAGCCTCCACAGAGGAGGAGAGGGCCGCCAGATTGGCCGACACATGCAGGAAACCCCCAAACATGGAAGATCCCAATTGGGCCACGTCGGCACGGTGCTCTTCGTGATGACGTGCGTGCTCCTCCTGGGAAGCACGCACGTCATCACGAATTGCACCCGCGCGCATCGCGACTCCAATCAGGACCTTCTCCATACGGCCACGGGTCCCCTCGTCCACAGGTGGAGGGGAGTCAGGTGACATGGACATCCCCTGGGCCTGGGACGGGGCATCCCTGCTGGTGCATGGTGGTGCACTCACAGGGTCAGGGACAGCGACATGCACAGGCCCCTCCACGGTGACCTGTGCTGCCTCCTGCCCCTGGACTGCACCACTTGCACCAGCAGGGATGCTCCCACCAGGCCCCATGTGTGCCTCAGTGGCGGCCTCCTCCTCCTCTGTGGAAACCACCAACCTGGATGGCTCCTCACCATCTTTCGCCGTAGCAGGCCCCTGTGGGGGCTCACCCACCCCTTCCGCTGCAGCCGTGGGGGCATCCCCGCCGCCTTGCTCCACAGCGCCGTCTCCGCCCTCTTCTTCACTAGCCGCTGCGTAGAGGGAGACATAGAACACAAGCAACAGGGTACTGTACAATGGTCCCCTAGACAGGAAGCAATAGCAGATGAGTACCACTGTCAAAGTACACTTCCATCTTGTCCCTCCACAACACATGGGTCAGTCCAGGCAAAACACACACAGTAACAGGCATGGTGCATGCCATGGACATTTCCATACATGTCCAATGGACTCTTGAAACATAAAATGATATGGAACTCACATGCATCATGGGTCATGCCTATCACATGCACACACTTCACCTCAGTCACATCCATCTGGCCTCATACACCCCAAACACAGCGGATACAAGGATAACTAGGCTGCATCAGTGAATCTGTGCATTGTCACACACATGTGGCATTCATCCATGGCATTCACAAGTCACAGACACGCAGGTCAGGCACACAGACATGGCTACCATATATGTTCCTGGCATCAGCACCCATCCCTCACCCCCACCCATGTCCAGGAACAGAGACTGGCATGCTCTCATGTGTAAAATCTGCATAGGGCTCCCCATGTCGCATTTAAACACATGCAACAACCATGTGGTTCACACATCACTGGTCGCACATGCATTACCATGATGTCCCTGCACACATACATGCATACATGGCCTATGTCACACATACAGGCAAGTATCAGACAACCAGCACACCGCAACATGCCCTGTCTCACCCAGCAATGCTTGGCCACTTACCGCTCAACTCCAGATGGGTCTCCCTCTCAAGGATCTGGGCGTGGAGCGCTGGGCGTACGCGTTCCAGGACCCTCATCTGGATGGAACTCATGCGGCCCCGGCCCCCCTCCACGAGGCGCCGGGCCTTCACGAGGGTCCTGGACCTCAAGTCCTCCTAGCGCTTCTTGATCTTCTGGACGTCGCGGGTTGCCACCCCCTCCGCGTTGATGGCAACCACACAGTCGACCCAGATCCTCTCCCGTCCTTCCTTGCTGGCGCGGGACGATCCAAAGAGGGCATCATACTGCCCCAGGACATGCTCCACCAGGACACCAACTTCGGTGGCAGTGAAGCTGGTGCCCCTCTGCCCCTCTGGCCTGGGGTTGCCACTGGTGCCAGATGTTGAAGTGCCCGACATGGCAACCCCAGAAACAGGAGTGGGTGGGCAACTGGGTCCTGGGGATGGGCTGTGGAGCGATGTTATCCCAGTCGGGAGTCTTCTGTTCCAGCAGGGGTGGACACAGCAACTGGACCCCTGCAGATGGCTGATGTGCAGGCACCAAATGGCAGGGCACGGTGGCAGCAGGCAGGCAGGCAGCAGCAGATGGCACGTGGGAGGCTGCTCGGGGCACTGGGGGGCAGTAATTCGGCCTTCTAGGCAGGAGCGTGGTCTTCCGTGTGTTTTCGCGTGGCCAGCTTGATATGGAGTGATTTGGCACGTGAAAATCCTGCACGTCAGCGTGAAATTTGAGGAAAGGCCCTTAGCGCGTAAGCGCGTCAGCACGCATACGCGATTCTATTGGACCAAAGGCCCTCAGCGCGTAAGCGCGTCAGCACGCATACGCGATTCTATTGGACCAAAGGCCCTCAGCGCGTAAGCACGTCTGTGAAGTGACCAGCACGGGTGTTTCCCTCATAGCACGTGATGCTGGAGCACACGTGGAAAGACTGCACGTCAGAGTGTCATCGCGTGTAATTGGACAAAAGTGCGCGTACACGTGATTGGCCTATGTACGTGTATTTCAGGGGTGCGCGGGCACTTACACACGCGAGTACATCAGCGCATGTGTATTCCGGGGTGCGCAGAAATTTCCACACGCTATTGGCCCGGGTACTGGATTTCAGGGGTGCGCGGGAAGTTTCACACGCTCGCCTACAACACGCGCAAAGAAACACGTACGCCAGTAGGAAGCAGGCATATGTCGACCCGCGACGCATAAATTTGAGCGCAAAAAACTAACAAGCTCAGACGCCAGGATGAATATACCGTTCCTAGCAGCAGTGGCCGTGGGCTACCAAAGGAGGAGGAGGAGGATAGTCAGGGCCAGAATTTTCACACCCAGAACCAGCCTTTTCGGGATGCCTGATGACCAGGTGTATGGGAGGTACAGGTTTCCACCACACATAATATTGGACCTGGCGAGTGAGTGGGAGGATGACCTCACATCACCCACCCTGTGCTCCCAAGCACTCAGCCCCCTGGAGAAGGTCCTCAATGTACTGCACTTCTTAGCCACTGGATCATTTCAGCGGACAAGTGCCATAGTGGGTGGGGTGTCACAGGCCACGCAGTCACGCTGCCTACACCAGGTCTTGAACATCATCACTGCACGCCCATCAGTCAACAGGCACATATACCTGCCCAGAACACCTGCAGAAAGGCATGCTGCCGCCCTGAATTTTTACGGTGTGGCACGATTCCCCAAAGTGCTAGGTGCCATCGACTGCACCCATGTGGCTCTACGTCCCCCCAGGGCATCTGAGCACATCTATAGGAACAGCAAGCACTGGCATTCCATCAACGTGCAGGTAGTATGTAATGCCAAGGGAATCATCACCTCAGTATATGCCAACTATCCCGGGTCCACCCACGACAGCTTCATTTACCGAATGTCCACCCTAAGCCGGGACCTAGAAGCTGGGCGGCATGGCGATACATGGCTGCTTGGTGAGTATGAATGCCACTGCACATGCATGCATGTCAGATACTGAGCAAGGTCACAACCCCACCAATGATACCCATCACCACCTCCACAGGGGACAGTGCCTACCCTCTCAGCCCCCACATGATGACGTCAATTCGGAACCCCACCACGCCACCCGAGGTAAGATATAACACAGCCCACATTGCAACCCGGGGCATAGTGGAGCGCACATTCGGAGTGCTTAAGTCACGCTTTCGCTCCCTTGACTGTTCTGGCGGGCAGCTGTTATACGCTCCCCCAGTAGTATGCAGGATCATAGTGGCAGCATGTGTCCTGCACAACCTTGCAACACGCCGGGGCCTGGCCGTGGACATGGTGGTGCCCCCACATCCCCAACCACATGCACGCCCGCTGCGCATGGGAGGAGAAAGGGCACGGGGGGAGGCAGCCCGTACACAGCTAGTGGCTAATTACTTCACATAGAAATCACACCCCTGTGGAGTGCACACTGCCCTGGCACATACCATCTTACAATCAATGATGACTCAACCTGACACTGATCCTGAATGTCTGGAGAATCAACCGTCAAAACCATATCAGCCTGAGATTGTTCACCTGGAAGTGTTACAATGTGTGCATCCCTACCTACACATACACCACCAATGCAGTTGTGTGAAAAAAACACATTCATGCAGCTAAAATGAATACCCACTTGCAAAATGCAACATGAGGACAGTGCCATGTCACCCAACCCATCCCCAGCACTGCCACACGACACACCGTGCCATGTCATGCTATGTGCAGGTAAACAAAGTAATCCCCACAACATGACACAAGTGTCACAAAGTACAGTGTCCCTAATTGAAACTCGCTACACCTGAAATGCTCACAGTAATGCAGGACCAACAACACACTTGAGCAGGTATTTAGCAATAACACTTATCAGCTACTGACCCTCAAAACTACCATTAACATGACATTACGAATGTAAGGAATCAGTAGTCTCACCACCTGGAAATGCCTGCACTCCCACCACTTCCAACTGTACAGTGTTGCCGCCATGTAGAGTTGTCGGTGCACTGCTGCCAACATGGACCCCATCTCCAAAGTAGAGGGCCTTGTGTAGACATGAGGCAAGGACCTGCAAATTAGGAGGTAGACATGGATGATGAGTTACACATCAATGTAACATGCAGTGTACAACACAACAGCAATATGCACTAGAAATGTATACACAGTATTGACTAGACTACCCACACATGTAGTGGGAGTCCAATGTCACGATGTACGTCAATGTCACTTGGGCACACCCTTTGCAAGCCCATGGAAACGGGAAGCAGGAGGGGTGTGTGTGACAAAAACCCAAGCATCTGAACCAAATACATGACAAGCCTGCATGTGCCCAGCCACAATGCAGTGTATGCCCACGGGAGCCACACAAGGCAACACACTGTCCAAAAATAAATAAATAAATAAATAACAAATGGCCATTAATGGCCCCGGGGGGGTTGGGCCACCCAGGAGGTCCGAGGACAGGGTGCACACCAAAACCCACCTGTGTGGATCTTGCGAAAAAAAAACACCTCCATGGGCTCATGGCCCACACGGCTACCTTATTGTGGGAGTATCACTGCTGTCGCTATTATCACCCTGTGCAGCTGCATCCGGAGGTGGTGGCACTATGGGAGGCAGCCCACGCAAGGCCCTAGTCTGTTCCTCCATGGCTGCAAGCATGCGGGTGTGGTAGGTCTCGTTCTGGAGGATGAGTGTGCGGAGGTCCCCATGCAACAACTCACGGGATGCCCGGACCTCCGCCCTAGTTGCCTGCATCTCAGCTGAGAGCGTACGGGTGAGACGCTCCAGCTGCTGTTCTGTCCTTCGGTTTGTTGAAGCCTCAAGCTCAACAAGAGTCGCCCTGAGGTGAAGGAGCTCCAGCCTCAGGGCTTCCCTGTGGCCCTGGGACTCTATGGAGATGGCTTCCTGCAGAGTCGCCAGTGCCGCCCGCCTGTCCCTGTTGGACGCCAACATGTCCTCCCTGTGTGACTGGCAGATGGAGTCGGTTGCCTGCTGTAGTCGCTCCATCAGCCTTTCGGGGGGGACAATGGAAGTGGCCACCCTATCCATGGCCTGAGCCATCATCTCTGATGATGCTGCCTGTTGGGTTGCCATACCGTAAATGGATTGCTCCCATGCGGTATTGCCAGGTGACGTACGGCCACCACGTCGGCGGGCACCACACCTGTCTGGGGCAAGGCAAACTGCGCCTTGCTGTGCCGGCACTGCCTGAGGCTGCAGGACTGCATTCCCCCTCTGATCTGCTGGCCCAGGAACAGGATCAGATGTCGCGGAGTGTGACCCTTCATCCGTAACCACCAAAGGCATAGCTGCCAACACTGACATCCCCATTGAGGGTTCTGACCCTGGTGCAGGTGGGTGGGACAGAACAGAATCTCTCCCAGGAACACTCACCTGCGACGGCACGTAGGTCTCATCATCCGAATCAACACCTGAGTACAGCTCGGGGGAGGTGCAGCCAGAGACACCCCTTGAGAGCACGACCTGCAGCAGTTGTGGGTTCTCATCCACCACCACACCACGTCCCTCACTGGTGGTCGGTCGGCCCTCAGACCCCTCCTGGGTCTGCACCATCTCCACAACCCCAGCAGTATCAGGTGCATCTTCCCCTGCAAAGACATAAAAGCAAACAAATGGAAACAGGCATTAGCACCATGGCACACAATGAGGGCTGAGAAGCATCAGAACCAGTACTTGATTGACACATGTCCCACATGACTAAAACCCTCCCATGCATGCACCCTCACTGAGTATGAAGGGTAGGCAAATGGCACACACTGATGACACCAAGATGGAAGATGAACACATTTTCTGCATGCTGCCTGGCAGTGGCATCACACATTGGCCTGTGATTGCCAGGTGAAATACACATGCCATCACACAGATGGCATGTACCATTGCTATTGAGTGAAGATGGAGAGGAGGGCAGCACTTATTCATTCAGTCCAGTTCCCTCATGTAATAGCTTTTCTAATTCAAACATGTCTGATTTTTCACCTGGAGCTGCCAGTCCAAAATGGTCCGATTGCACAGGGACATGTCTAAACAAATGATATCCAGGTAACAAAGTCACTCCACTTTACCATAGCCATGTCAGACATGTGACTAGAGGACTGAGAAATGCCTAGTAAAAGTGGTGGAATGCAAACAATCTGCCTGAATGAACAGAGAAAAATAAGCAACAATGTTGTGGCAAGGTGACACTTCAAGGGCAACTGGCGTGCTGTTGGGCTAGATGTCTACTGTTGGCAGATGGGATACTGCTATGGCCAAATGCTGCTGCGCAGAATGTATTGCATGAAGCACATGGGTGACCCAAACGACTCAGGCGCACACACCCTCACCTGGCACACAAACAGAAGCCCTCACACACACACCATGCACATGGATGACACACACATGCATGTGCACTCACCGGACAATGCCTCATAATCAGGCAGATCTCCCACGCCTTGGATCTGTTCCTCCGTGACGTAGGTCCCAGCGACTGACTCATGTGGAGTGAGTTCCATGTCTTCTACTGGAGACCCACCCCCAGTCACTAGAGTTTCGGCATGACTTGAGGCCAGCTTATTCTTTGCCCTGCGCTTTAGGTCATTCCAGCGCTTATAGCAATCATTGGCTGTGCGCCTCACGATTCCAAGGGCACTTACGATGTCCGCAACGGTCTGCCAGTGTGCCTGGCATTGTGCAGGTGTGGTCTTGGATCCTGCAACAATGACCATTTCGTTATCATGTGCGGACACATACTCGACAAGTGCATTCAGTTCGGCATCCGTGAAGCTGGACTTCCTCGACGGGCCGGACTGTGTAGCCGTGTCTGGGGCATCAGCCTGTGCCGGACGAGCACTCTTCCTCTTCCGCTTGGAAGGTGGTGGTGATCCTGAGTGTCCTACGCCGCCCTGGACACTAGGGGCAGGAGCCCTGGTGGGCTCTGTATCAGGAATGTGGGATTGCACACTCAGCATGGGAGTTGGTGCAGGCATTGGCTCAAGTGTAATGGTGTCAGGGGGAATGTCAGCAGGATGGACTAGGACCGACACTGTCCTGGCTGGGTGTGTGAGAGCTGGGGTGGATGGAGCCGCAGCTGCCCCTGCAGCCTCTCCACCCTGCCTATTTGGGGCAGCAGATGACCTTGCTGCCCCTGATCCACGTGGCCTGATGACATCAACGTGCACCAGCGCACGTGTCATAGGCCTGCTGACCTGGAAATCAGCCATGGAGTCAGCCAGGTCTGGTGCCACAATGGGCTGGTCCAACAAGGGCTGAGCATGGATGGTGTCAGCCACATCAGCCTCAACCAGGGGGGGTGGGGGGGATTATGGGTGCCCTTGACTGGTCCTCCACACATGGGGGGACAGGGTCACCCTGCAAGTAACGACCACGTCCCCTACCGGATCCACCACGGCCACCACTTGTGGCTCGTCCACCTTTGCCACCCTTACGGATTCCTCGCCTCCCAACCATGGCACTGATGTTAATGTGCGTATGGGAGTGGCTGTAAACTATTGTCCTGGGCAATTGGGGGTCAAAGGGGTTGGGTACCAGATGGTAATTGTACCCTAGTGCTCTAGCAAGGCTGAATGTGACCCCTGGGGAAAGATGTCGGGTCATGCAACGCACAGGAAGCCCAAAAAAGGGAGATAACGTGCACGCAACCCCTCCTAGACCACGTGTGCGGAAAGAAAACCTGCACTACGCTGTGGCACCCAGTAACACAAGAATGAACGTATGCGTGTCACACGCAGCCTAGGTTGACCTCTGAAGGGGTAGGCTACACACGGGGCAAGCACAGATGTTAGATACGTGCGTGACTCACCGTCTGCCAGGAAAAAGAGCGTGAAAAAGAAGCATGTGTGCGCGTTGGCAACACCCCCGCCAAAAGAAGAATTGTACTCTGTCTGAGGAGACAGGACAACAGTAGAAGGGAACTCTGTTTGAGGGAACAGGCCCAGGAAAACCAGAAAAAGAGAAGAAAGAGAAAAAGCTGTCAGAGGTAACAGGGAGTATGAACTTGAAATGCCGTGAAGTAAATCGCGTGTGAAACGACAAGAAGTACGGATTTCACCCACTCGCTCTCCACGAAAAGCACGTACAAGGAAATGGTGTTCTACACGTACCTTTTATGCAGGCCCACAAGTCCAGCGTCACTTCCGCGTGTACGCGCTAGGGCCATTTCCACCAATTACACGCTTTGTCACTTCCGCGTGAACGCGCTAGGGCCATTTCCACCAATTACACGCTTTGTCACTTCCGCGTGTACGCGCTAGGGCCATTTCCACCAATTACACGCTTTGTCACTTCCGCGAGTACGCGCTAGGGCCATTTCCACCAATTACACGCTTTGTCACTTCCGCGTGTATGCGCTAGGGCCATTTCCACCAATTATAAGCTTTGTCACTTCCGCGTGTACGCGCTAGGGCCATTTCCACCAATTACACGCTTTGTCACTTCCGCGTGTACGCGCTAGGGCCATTTCCACCAATTACACGCTTTGTCACTTCCGCGTGTACGCGCTAAGGCCATTTCCACCAATTACACGCTTTGACACTCGGACGTGTCTTTCATTTTTTTTACACGCAACATTTCAAACGTGTGCCATATTCAACGTGCACGTGACATCATAGACGCGCATACGCTGGTGGCCTTTGGGCCAATGAATGTACAGACGTGTGCTGACGCGCTTACGCGCTAAGGGCCTTTCCTCGAATTACACGCAGACGTGCTAGATTTTCACGTGTAAAATCACTCCGTATCAAGCTGGCTACGCGTTCACACACGGAAGACCACGCTCCTGCCCAGAAGGCCGAATTACTGCCCCCCAGAGCCCTGAGCACGCTCCCACCTGCCATCTGCCGCTGCCTGACTGCCTGCTGCCCACGTGCCCTGCAATTTGCTGCCTGCACATCAGCCAGGGGTGCTGTTGCTGTGACCACCCCTGCTGGAACCGAAGACTCCCGACTGTTTTTCCATCGCCCCACAGCCCAGCCCCAGGACCCAGTTGCCCACCCACTCCTGCCTCTGGGGTTGCACATGGATGGTGCTTGTGTGTGTGTGGGCTTGCATGGCACAGGATGTGGAGGAATGATTGTCAGGTGTGACATGGATGTCGATCGGAACACTGCGACAGTTGGCGGAGGTGTACACATGCATGCAAGTTTGGTGGTGTGTGTGCATGTGTAGTGTACTCCCTATGTTGCATGTGATGTGTGGATGACCTTTGGTTGCTCATGCTGTTATATGTGAATGGATGGTGCTGGCTGTTGCAATATGCCTGTGGTATGGCTCATGTGTGCAAGTTGAAATGACATGTGTGTTGGGGATTGTGATGCCATGTCTGAGGTTTACCAATGCCACTCATGTATGACTGTCATGTGTGTATGAGTCCATTGGACAGTGCCCTGATGCCTGTGTTTTCTTTCTCCCTGTCTGCAGCGTCAACTGATGAACAGGGCGGAGAAGGTGCTGTGGAGCACAGCGGCAGGGGTCGCACCACCAGCCGGAGACGCAAGGCCCGGATCCCCTCCCAGGTTCTGATCTCGTCGGGGAGTGAGGAGTCCGGTGCCGTATCCCAGGCTGCAGCTGCCGAGGGGAGGTCCAAGAGGCGGAGGTTGGAGTTGGACTCCTCGGCAGCAGAAGGGGCAGCTGGGACCCCACAGGGCCCAACGGAGGAAGATGGCACGGAGTCATCCAGGTTGGTGGGGGGTTTGGCGGAGGAGGAGGCCATGCAAGCGACAAAGGCGGGGTCTGGAGGTGGGGATTCCACTGGTGCTAGTGGTGCAGTGCAGGATATGGGACAAGAGGCAGCACAGGCCGCCACGGAGGTGCCTGTGTGCAATCCTGTCCCTGCTCCTGTCACTGCATCATCTTGCACCAGTGTGGATGCCTACCTCCAGACCCGTTCTCAGGGAGGGGATTGGCTTACAACACCTGGCCTTCCTCTCCCTGCGGATGTGGCTATCCTGCACCAGGTTGAGCCTGTCCAGGGTGGGGTGGCGTTGCGTCAACGGGCCATGCGAGCTGACCGGCAGTCTTTTCATGATGAGTCTGCACGTCTTCTCGCATGGCTCGTTGACTGCGTTGACCCACTGGGACAGCTCACCAGGGCTGGATTCCTCCGTTTCCTGGGCCTTGTTCCGACCTCCTCCTCCACGGAACCCCCTATGCCCCAGTCGTCCTCCATGCCATCTTCCGACCCATGTGTCACCTGGGTGCCCTGTGGAGCTGCCTCCGACCGTGCGGCCAGGCTGGTGGACAACAGATCCCTGCCACAGTCGGGAGTCGGACGTCCAGCAGGGGTGGCCACATCAACGACTGCACCCCAGTTGGAGGAGGATGTGCAGGCACCATCGGACAGGGCACATGGACAGCAGCAGCTGCAGCAGCAGGAGGCTGTAGGTGGGAGCCACGATAGCTCGGGGCCTTCAACATCGGAGGGGCAGGCATCGGCCGGAGGGCAGGAGGACCCTGGACGGGAAGTGTCTTCCGTGTGGCAGCGGTTGGGCCACGCCATAGATGCGGAGCGGCGGCGGGCGGAAGAGGCGCGGCTCACGATGGTCAGGGCGGAGAACTCCATGCGGAGGGCCCTGAGGCGGGCCGAGTGCCTCGAGGCAATCCGCAGGGGGTTGGAGGTGAACATGTCGGCGTCCCTGCGGACCCTCGGGGCCATGGAACAGGACCGCCTCCGGGACATAGACGAGGAGTTCGATGATGCCCTGGCCCAGAACACCACTAAGTGAGCCGCTGGACTGGCCCGCCGCCATTGTATATAGTTATTTAGTGATAGGTTTCCTTTATAGTTTATTTTTATTTGGAGTCGACGGACACTGCTCCACCTTTTGTATATAGTCCCATTTTAGATATGTTTTTTGGTAGGTTTCATTTCTTCTGTTGGGATGATGGACCCTGAATACTTTGTATATAGTTGGACTTTGGATTTTGAATTTTTTTTTACTATGAATATTTTTTCCCATGGAGCAATGGTTTTCTATTTCTTTTTTCCCTTCATTTCCTTTTTATGGAGTTGAACTTTGGAAGAAATTCTTTTGGATTATCATTTATTGATATTAATTTGAAAAGGGACAGCCAGCTTAATTTTTTTTTTTTTTTTACTTGTGTATTTTGTTTAATTTTGTTTGCCATTACTGTTGTTATTAATACATTATTTGGATTTTTTAATTCTTCGATGTGTGGTTTCATCTCATTGTTTTCATGCATGTCATGATATGGGTTTTCAGGTTCACTTGCAACCATTGTGTGTGTGTGTGACACATGTGTTGATTTACATTTTTTCCATTGGAGTAGTATCATGGGCGCATGTAATACTTGGTTGTGTCTTTGGGCTGTGGTGGCTGGCCATGAGGCCCATGCTTGAGGATTGTCAGGGCCTGTGGGCAGGGGGACATGAGTGGGGGCCTGGTGGGGGCTGCCCATGGTGGCTGGGGGGTGGGGGTGATAGGGGACATGAGTGGGGGCCTGGTGGGGGCTGCCCATGGTGGCTGGGGGGTGGCGGTGGTGGGAGACAGGGTGGGGGCCTGGTGGAGGGTGCCCCACACTGCTGGGGGGGTGGGGGTGGGTGGGAGACATGAGTGGGGGCCTGGTGGGGGCTGCCCATGGTGGCTGGGGGGTGGGGTGGTGGGAGACATGAGTGGGGGCCTGGTGGAGGCTGCCCCTGCACTGCTGGGGGGTGGGGTGATAGGGGACATGGGTGGGAGCCTGGTGGGGGCTGCCCATGGTGGCTGGGGGGGGTGGGTGGGAAACATGACTGGGGGCCTGGTGGGGGATGCCCATGGTGGCTGGGGGGTGGGGGTGGTGGGAGACATGGGTGGGGGCCTGGTGGAGGGTGCCCCACACTGCTGGGGGGGTGGGGGTGGGTGGGAGACATGAGTGGGGGCCTGTTGGGGGCTGCCCATGGTGGCTGGGGAGTGGGGGTGGGTGGGAGAAATGAGTGGGGGCCTGGTGGGGGCTGCCCATGGTGGCTGGGGGGTGGGGGTGATAGGGGACATGAGTGGGGGCCTGGTGGAGGCTGCCCATGGTGGCTGGGGGGTGGGGGTGGTGGGAGACATGAGTGGGGGCCTGGTGGAGGCTGCCCCTGCACTGCTGGGGGGTGGGGGTGATAGGGGACATGGGTGGGAGCCTGGTGGGGGCTGCCCATGGTGGGTGGGGGGTGGGTGGGAGACATGAGTGGGGGCCTGGTGGGGGCTGCCCATGGTGGCTGGGAGGTGGGTGGGAGACATGAGTGGGGGCCTGGTGGAGGCTGCCCCTGCACTGCTGGGGGGTGGGGGTGATAGGGGACATGAGTGGGGGCCTGGTGGGGGCTGCCCATGGTGGCTGGGGGGTGGGGGTGATAGGGGACATGAGTGGGGGCCTGGTGGGTGCGGCCCATGGTGGCTGGGGGGTGGGGGTGGGTGGGAGACATGAGTGGGGGCCTGGTGGGGGATGCCCATGGTGGCTGGGGGGTGGGGGTGGTGGGAGACATGGGTGGGGGCCTGGTGGAGGGTGCCCCACACTGCTGGGGGTTGGGGGTGGGTGGGAGACATGAGTGGGGGCCTGGTGGGGGCTGCCCATGGTGGCTGGGGGGTGGGGGTGGGTGGGAGACATGAGTGGGGGCCTGGTGGGGGCTGCCCATGGTGGCTGGGGGGTGGGGGTGGGTGGGTGGGAGACATGAGTGGGGGCCTGGTGGAGGCTGCCCATGGTGGCTGGGGGTGGTGGGAGACATGAGTGGGGGCCTGGTGGAGGCTGCCCCTGCACTGCTGGGGGTGGGAGTGATAGGGGACATGAGTAGGGGCCTGGTGGGGGCTTCCCATGGTGGCTGGGCGGTGGGAGTGATAGGGGACATGAGTGGGAGCCTGGTGGGGGCTGCCCATGGTGGCTGGGGGGGGGTGGGTGGGAGACATGAGTGGTGGCCTGGTGGGGGCTGCCCATGGTGGCTGGGGGTTGGGGGTGATAGGGGACATGAGTGGGGGCCTGGTGGGGGCTGCCCATGGTGGCTGGTGGGTGGGGGTGGTGGGAGACATGAGTGGGGGCCTGGTGGAGGCTGCCCATGGGGAATGGGGGGTGGGGGTGGGTGGGAGACATGTGTGGGGGCCTGGTGGAGGCTGCCCATGGTGGCTGGGGGTGGGGGTGGTGGGAAACATGAGTGGGGGCCTGGTGGAGGCTGCCCATGGTGGCTGGGGGTGGGTGGGAGACATGAGTGGGGGCCTGGTGGAGGCTGCCCATGGTGGCTGGGGGGTGGGGGTGGTGGGTGACATGAGTGGGGGCCTGGTGGAGGCTGCCCCTGCACTGCTGGGGGGTGGGGGTGGGTGGGAGACATGAGTGGGGGCCTGGTGGGGGCTGCCCATTGTGGCTGGGGGGTGGGGGTGATAGGGGACATGAGTGGGGGCCTGGTGGAGGCTGCCCATGGTGGCTGGGGGGTGGGGGTGGTGGGAGACATGAGTGGGGGCCTGGTGGAGGCTGCCCATGGTGGCTGGGGGGTGGGGGTTGTGGGAGACATGAGTGGGGGCCTGGTGGAGGCTGCCCCTGCACTGCTGGGGGGTGGGGGTGATAGGGGACATGGGTGGGAGCCTGGTGGGGGCTGCCCATGGTGGCTGGGGGGGTGAGTGGGAGACATGAGAGGGGGCCTGGTGGGGGCTGCCCATGGTGGCTGGGGGGTGGGGGTTATATGGGACATGAGTGGGGGCCTGGTGGGGGCTGCCCATGGTGGCTGGTGGGTGGGGGTGGTGGGAGACATGAGTGGGGGCCTGGTGGAGGCTGCCCATGGTGGCTGGGGGGTGGGGGTGGGTGGGAGACATGAGTGGGGGCCTGGTGGAGGCTGCTCATGGTGGCTGGGGGGTGGGGGTGGTGGGAGACATGAGTGGGGGCCTGGTGGAGGCTGCCCATGGTGGCTGGGGGGTGGGTGGGAGACATGAGTGGGGGCCTGGTGGAGGCTGCCCATGGTGGCTGGGGGGTGGGGGTGATAGGGGACATGAGTGGGGGCCTGGTGGGGGCTGCCCATGGTGACTCGGGGGTGGGGGTGATAGGGCACATGAGTGGGGGCCTGGTGGGGGCTGCCCATGGTGGCTGGGGGGTGGGGGTGGGTGGGAGACATGAGTGGGGGCCTGGTGGGGGATGCCCATGGTGGCTGGCGGGTGGGGGTGATGGGAGACATGGGTGGGGGCCTGGTGGAGGGTGCCCCACACTGCTGGGGGGGTGGGGGTGGGTGGGAGACATGAGTGGGTGCCTGGTGGGGGCTGCCCAGGGTGGCTGGGGGGTGGGGGTGGGTGGGAGACATGAGTGGGGGCCTGGTGGGGGCTGCCCATGGTGGCTGGGGGGGTGCGGGTGGGTGGGAGACATGAGTGGGGGCCTGGTGGAGGCTGCCCATGGTGGCTGGGGGGTGGTGGGAGACATGAGTGGGGGCCTGGTGGAGGCTGCCCCTGCACTGCTGGGGGGTGGGGTGATAGGGGACATGGGTGGGAGCCTGGTGGGGGCTGCCCATGGTGGCTGGGGGGGTGGGTGATAGACATGAATGGGGGCCTGGTGGGGGCTGCCCATGGTGGCTGGGGGGTGGGGGTGATAGGGGACATGAGTGGGGGCCTGGTGGGGGCTGCCCATGGTGGCTGGTGGGTGGGGGTGGTGGGAGACATGAGTGGGGGCCTGGTGGAGGCTGCCCATGGTGGCTGGGGGGTGGGGGTGGGTGGGAGACATGAGTGGGGGCCTGGTGGAGGCTGCCCATGGTGGCTGGGGGTGGTGGGAGACATGAGTGGGGGCCTGGTGGAGGCTGCCCATGGTGGCTGGGGGGTGGGGGTGGGTGGGAGACATGAGTGGGGGCCTGGTGGAGGCTGCCCCTGCACTGCTGGGGGGTGGGGGTGATAGGGGACATGGGTGGGAGCCTGGTGGGGGCTGCCCATGGTGGCTGGGGGGGGTGGGTGGGAGACATGAGTGGGGGCCTGGTGGGGGCTGCCCATGGTGGCTGGGGGGTGGGGGTGATAGGGGACATGAGTGGGGGCCTGGTGGGGGCTGCCCATGGTGGCTGGTGGGTGAGGGTGGTGGGAGACATGAGTGGGGGCCTGGTGGAGGCTGCCCATGGTGGCTGGGGGTGGGTGGGAGACATGAGTGGGGGCCTGGTGGAGGCTGCCCATGGTGGCTGGGGGGTGGGGGTGGTGGGAGACATGAGTGGGGGGCTGGTGGAGGCTGCCCATGGTGGCTGGGGGGTGGGGGTGGGTGGGAGACATGAGTGGGGGCCTGGTGGAGGCTGCCCATGGTGGCTGGGGGGTGGGGGTGGTGGGAGACATGAGTGGGGGCCTGGTGGAGGCTGCCCCTGCACTGCTGGGGGGTGGGGGTGATAGGGGACATGAGTGGGGGCCTGGTGGGGGCTGCCCATGGTGGCTGGGGGGTGGGGGTGATAGGGGACATGAGTGGGGGCCTGGTGGAGGCTGCCCATGGTGGCTGGGGGGTGGGGGGGGTGGGAGACATGAGTGGGGGCCTGGTGGAGGCTGCCCCTGCACTGCTGGGGGGTGGGGGTGATAGGGGACATGGGTGGGAGCCTGGTGGGGGCTGCCCATGGTGGCTGGGGGGTGGGGGTGGGTGGGAGACATGAGTGGGGGCCTGGTGGAGGCTGCCCATGGTGGCTGGGGGGTGGGGGTGGTGAGAGACATGAGTGGGGGCCTGGTGGAGGCTGCCCCTGCACTGCTGGGGGGTGGGGGTGATAGGGGACATGAGTGGGGGCCTGGTGGGGGATGCCCATGGTGGCTGGGGGGTGGGGGTGGTGGGAGACATGGGTGGGGGCCTGGTGGAGGGTGCCCCACACTGCTGGGGGGGGGAGACATGAGCAGGTGTGCAGGGTAGTCCCCTGTTTTGTGGGCTGCCTGCAGGGGCCGTGGAGGGTGTACAGGGAACACCTGTGAGGACCCACCCAGCCTAATCGCGTGTGATTATTCCCGTGCACCCCTGTAATACACGTACCCAGCCAAATCCCGTGTGATAATTCCTGCGCACCCCTGTAATACACGTACCCAGCCAAATTGCGTGTGATTATTTCCGCGCACCCCTGTAATACACGTACCCTGGCTAATCGCGCATAAAACTTCACGCATACCCCTGTCATACACGTACCCAGCCAAATCGCGTGTGAAAATTCCCGCGTACCCCTGAAATACACGTACCCAGCCAAATTGCGTGTGATAATTCCCGCGCACCCCTGTAATACACGTACCCAGCCAAATCGCGTGTGATTATTCCCGCGCACCCCTGTAATACACGTACCCTGGCTAATCGCGTGTAAAACTTAACGCGCACCCCTGTAATACACGTACCCAGACAAATCGCGTGTGATAATTCCCGCGCACCCCTGTAATACACGTACCCAGCCAAATCGCGTGTGATTATTCCCGTGCACCCCTGTAATACACGTACCCTGGCTAATCGCGTGTAAAACTTCACGCGTACCCCTGTCATACACGTACCCAGCCAAATCGCGTGTGAAAATTCCCACGTACCCCTGTAATACACGTACCCTGGCTAATCGCGTGTTTAACTTCACGCGTACCCCTGTCATACACGTACCCTGGCTAATCGCATGTAAAACTTCCCGCGTACCCCTGATATGTACGTTACCCGCTTTGCGTTCCTTGTTTGGCAGCCCTGTAAACTGGTCCAGGGTTAGCGCAGCCCTTTGCGATGATTTAGCGATTTTGATGGCTTTTCCTTGCGCGAGGGCGTTCTTGGGGGCGTTACTGGCGCTGCTGCAGGGTTGCTGCGATACTCTGCGCCACTGCTGGTTTGGGAGCCTAAAATCCATGAATACGCTGTGCGCGGAAATCGGTTTTGGCGCACGCGCCTGGCGCAGACCATCGCACGCGGACACTCTGCGCCAGCCGCTTGCGACACTTTTCTGCGAAATTCTATGAATTACCCTGTTTGTTTCTACAGTGAAGGGACTGTTTCTGTGGGGTCAAACAAAAGATGCAACAGAACACTGCTCATTCCAGACCTCTGAAAAGGAACTGCAGCTGATGGACTACTACTGGGTCCGGGGGAAAAAAAGGCATACTTGCACCTCCCATCATCCTGGAGGGCCTACTGTTCGCTTGCAATGCTGTATTCAGCCCTATTGGTAGTGCCAGAGGAGCACCTAAAAAAGCACCCAGAAAAAGCGATCCTCCAATTATCTGTTCCATGACTCCTCTGCCCTGCTTGCACAAATACCCGATGAATACAAGCTTTTCAGCTCAGCAGAGACATTTTTTGCATCTCCCGTGCCTAGCATACAGACAATGGGCTCAAGCCAAGTGGCTCCAGATCGTTTGCTGGGAGCTGATCCAGGTGGCAAATGACACTGAAGAAGGGTTCAATGTCATCAAGGTGGAAATGAGAGCACTTCGGCTAATGACTATGTAAAATCGGTATGTCCTCGACCTCCTAACTGCTATGGAGGGCGGGGTCTGCAAAAAGATTGTGAGTTCATGTTGCACATTCGTACCTTCTACAGACGCTGAAAATGGGACACCATCAGATGTGATAGCTGTGCATGAAATAGGAGTAAAAATTAAAAAGGAAGCAGGAACACAAGAAAATGACTAGGTGAACATTGCATTCGGCTGGGTACCATCATGGCTTGGAACGACTGTAGAGATGCTGATCCCTATCATCGTGTTCATCTTGGTGATTATTTGTGTGTGCCAGGTGGGTCTCTGTTGCTGTGCCAAAGCAGTAAATAATATTGCAATGATGATGGTGACAATTGGGAATAGTAATAATAAAAATGCACCTCATGATACACAAGAAGTAGAAATGCAGACATGGGGATGAGGTAGACACTTGACCATTGCACCCCTGCCAGACTCTGAGAATTACAAGAAAGTTTGGGTAGATCCAGCAGGAGATGGGGGATGTATATATATGACTTGTACGCCTGAACAGTATGCACAACATGGGGAAAGTCTGAGAAGTGTGTGTAGAGCTTGGATGCCCATAAAATGTACCCCCACGTGGGAAGAAGCCGAAAGACGAACAAATGAGCGAAGACTTGGGGGGGGAATTTGTTACTGTAGAACTAATGAAAGGGGGGAATGTTGGGAAGGAAATTAGCCTATCCCACTCGCTAGGTGCTTCCAAGTTAGGCAAACCCCATACAAAGTGATATAATCTACAAGGGGAGAATAGCCCCCACCACCAGGTCACATACAAAAGCCCCGTAGCTCATAGAAGTAGGGAAATAGCACTCGCAATGTTCCTGCTCTGCGACTCCATTTTGTATTAGGCCAAGATAAGACATACTGATGGTCTGCGATACGCGCGTCCCCAGTTCACACAGAGGTGTCAAACTATCAGCATACAAGGCCTGCTCCGCATGAACCCTGTTCCCACGGAAGTCCATTTCCCTCTTGTCCTTTCAGTGTTGCAAATATCTAGTATAGCTTCCAAGAATGCACCCTGCGAAAAGCGTGAGACAGTACCAGGCTCCAGCACGGTGCCCATCCATCTACACTAAACTGCCATTGGGACTCTGACCCCAACCAGGCCGGAGCCGGCCACACTTCACTGATCCGACCCCCAGGCTCTAACCTCCCCAATGGTACCCACCACAGATGTAAAGCCTGTACGACTGTATATCTCTCCAATAGCAACGCATGTCACTCGTATCATGAGGTACCGGGAAATGTAAATCATAGATCAAACCCCATGGGGGAGACCCTGGGTGAGGGAACTGCGGTATCAACAAATCTCTAAATGTAGGGGTCAGTGTGACTATATTTTATCCTCCCCTCTCCATGGCACCCCTTTCCTGCGCCGCCCAGGTGCCTGCCATAATGAATAATAACAAATGAATAGTCCGTCTTAGTTGTTTAGTTTAGCTAAGAAACATTGTAGTTTATGCATGCCCTGACATTCACTGCGAAGATGAGTCCAGCTGACCCAGGTGGAGACAGATCGAGGAAGATAAGCCAGCCAATCAGCACCTGGCATCCCCTATGGAGCAAGTCCCTGGTACAGGGTGCCTCCAATCAGGAGCAACAAAATGTCTCTTACAGCTGTGAGGTGTTTTCTGTTTATAACCTCATGTTTTCTGATGTAAGACCAGAGTGCTCTGGAGCAGCAGAGTTCTTTGCTGACACTTGTATTTTGTATGAGTAAAAACCTTGTTATCCTTGCAAAACTATCTCTTGGCTTCATTCACTAGTGGGGTGTATTTACTCTGGAGTGTGTGCACAAGGGTATATGGCTTCAGGAGCATCGCGTCTCCCTCAGGGACGTCCTCGCCCAAATCCCCAAGGACCCTCCACCCAGGTGATCCCTCCTTGTTTCTCGACCGCCAGGGTTAGGATCCAAAAGCAATGGCTTTCCCTGGCCACCTGAGAAGACGACCCATGGGGAGTAGATGTGAGGACACCTTGAGGTTTCGCACAGTAGTCACAGAGGTTGTGTTAATATATTGTAGAGGTTCAGGGAGACGCATGAACCCTGCGGAATGCCACAAGTGACAGAAGCTGGTGGGGCTGCAGCATTAGCTGAAAAGACTCTCATTGATCTATCGGATAGAAATTAGGTGATCAAGGCGATGGCCTTTGGGGAACAATGGGCTGCAGAGGCTAGGTGATGGCAGAGAATTTGGTGGTCCACCAAATCGAATGCACCAGAGAGGTCTAGCAGCAAGGAGTTTTTAGTAGGGGGAGGACCGAAGCGTCCTTGACGGAGGACCGGACTGATCAAAAGGCGAAGGAAGCATTGATTAAGGAAATGATGAAGGGTGGTAATGGTTCTGCACATCCTTGATAACAGTGGTTGGGCAGATGTCTCCCTGGCATATGGTAAAGGGGCTTTGCCATTTTTTATATAACTATTGTGCTTAGACTGCACCTTCGCTTTGCTTGTAAACCTAGAGGAGGGACAAATGGCTCCCTACTCTGTCTTTTGCTATTTAGTTAGATTTTCTGGGGTTGCTCTAATATTTTGACTATGAAGTCTTTTCATGTCCATGAGGCCCTTAACACAGCAATTGAATCAACTTACAGAACACTAAATTCATCTATGCCAAGCAGTATCTGATTGGATAAACCCTATAAAGTATCAGGATATGTTCCAGCCCACAATACATCATCATGCACTAAACAAAAAACATTATTTTACGCAGCTAAGTGGCCTGTAGTATTCTCTTTGGACTTACAGCTGTGACAGCTCTACCTGCTGCCATGTTTGTGCCTGGGAGGTGCACACTGCTCTTGAGCATTATGTTGGTTAGTGTGTGTGCAGTGAATGAAAGGTTTCAATATAGGGAGTGAGCCGTGCATCATTTTGCCTAGAAACAGCCATAGAGGCATGACGCTGCCCCTGAAATTGAGATTTCTAATGCGCAGCACTGGCATCTAGGTTCTGCGTCCTGGTGCAACACATGTTCGTTTGTAGCTGCCTCGGCTTCCATGCTCCACATTCAGGTCAGCATATATCTGCGCTTTTTGAATGAGCCACTCTAGGTATTAGAGTCTTCTTCTGGGGACCTTTACTGGGATGCTGATTTGTTTTAGAAGAACGTCGTCTTTCTGGTGCACTTCAATCCAACATGGCTGGGGAGCTGCTAGTATGCTGGGACACACATTAATTGTTGGTGTGCAGCTTGGCCTACTGACCCAGTATTTACTGGGTGTGTGTGGCGACAGCTCAGTTGTTTAGGATGCTGGTGGCTGTTCCCAAAATATTTTATAAGCAGTAGAGTCATACGCAGGATCACAGCTTATAGTTTTTCCTACTGAGTCTACTTTAAGTGTCAAACGTTTACGGTCTCACTCCATTGTAAACACGCCTCGTAGTCATGGTCTGAATTTATAAGCATATATACATTGGCGTGTAACCCACACCTTTGGAACTTGAACACTTTATTAGTCCAGCAAATAGTAGGGAGCAACCCACTATCCGGCAAAACTGCACCAGTGACACCAGGGCCACATCGGCAAGGTTTTCATGGGGAAGCCCCTCATTCTTAGTCCACACAAGAGTAGGGATTGCTCCCCTAGCTGGCAAAGCCGCACCCAGGGATCCCGGGGACCACAACAGCTGTTGTCTCACCAGCAAGCCACTGGTCCATCTGAGCTGAGCGTGCAGGCTCCTGCAACAGAGTCGGTGGAGGGTCTTCACAGCCTCACCCACTCTCATTGCTGCAGGATGGTCCACCCATCGTGCCTGTGTTGTTGTTACACCTTGCCTGTTTGGGCCCCCTCTCCTCCTTTAGATCCCCCACCAGGTGAGGAACCACTGACAGCAGCAGGCAACGCTATACCCGGGTTGCCCCCAAGCGAGAGTTGTCGCCCAAGCATTGCGGCAGCAGCCGGGGCCCGCCACGTCTTCTCATCTCTTGGCGGTCACCAATCATTTCGGTATGGTGACGGCAACGGCCATGCTGTGGCCACGCTCCACCCAGGCAGGAGTTGACAGCCGCATACTTGGGTCACACTGTCTTTCCTGGCTCACCTCCTGCCTGACCGCACAAGCACTCTCACAGGGGAGAGCCGCGGTCAGGCCAACGTTGTTACACCCTCAGGTGGGAGGTCACTGTTGGGGGCTCCAGGGTAAAAAACACTGTGGCAGCGGTTCTTGCTTCACTGCTCTTCTCCCGTCAAAGGTGCTGGGAACGTAACCAGCTGCATGACCTGCTCCTGTCTCTTGGCCACAAGGATAGACAGGATCATGGTTGTGGCTTCCTGTGAAAATCACTGCAGCGTTGGTTATTGCCGCACCGTTCTTCTCCCCCTACGCCTCTCCCCCAGGCAGGAGCTTTATATCTATGTGGTGGTGTGGGCCACTAATCTCCTGTATGCAGGAGTGTCTTTAGGCAGTGCACCTCTACCCCAGACAGGAGTAACTCTACTTGAGGCAGTGCACCTCTCCTGCAGTCAGGAGTGCCTCTACTAAGTGTCCAAAGGGGGAGGCCACCCCTGTCTTCTCCCCCCAGGCAGGAGTGCATCTAGGCACTGCTTTTCTCCCCCAGGCAGGAGATCAATATTGCATATGGCGGTGCCGGTTTTGCTGCTCTGCATCTGTTCCCCAGGTGGGAGTATAGTATATTTTTGTTTTCCTTTCTGCGGCTCTGGCAGAAGTCCTTGTAAGCAGGGCTCTGGCAGAAGTCCTTGTAAACAGGGTTGGATCCCCTTCCCCAGGTTCAAAGCTGGATTTTCCAACTTAAAGTTCAAATTATGATAGTTTCTTTTTTTAGCCAAGTTCTGTTTTGAATACCACACAAAGTTCTTTTCACACAAAAGGTCTTTCACTTGGTCTTTGGCAACGCTTCCACTAAATGAAAACAAACATCTTTATCTGCAAATTGATAGTTAATGTCTCAATATCACTTCTGCACCTTGAAAACCAAACACTTGCACAATTCTTCTTCATCAACAATATCTTGTCAGGATGATTTTGTCACAATTCATCAAACACATTAGTGGCCTTTCCACTTTCTTTCCATCACAACCTTCAACCACAATACAGTATTTCAATGTCCTCTTCCTGGTCCAATAACCTGCCAGGACTACCATTTATAATCCCTTTCCTGGTATACTCGCCTGCCAAGAAAGAAACACCTAACTCCACTACAAATACTCTGTGGTGAGGTCTGTTTCAGACTTTTAGAACAGTCTTTGGATTAACAAACTCCTATGTGAGGACCAAATACACATTTGTGTTGTTCATTCCACTGATTCATTTGCCACATGCAATGCAGATTATGTTCCTCTCCTCCTTGTGACCTTTCACAAGTAGGGCTTCTGTCCTGTGTGAGGGTTCAGTAATGCGAGGCAGACAACTGCTTGCGTTTTTATCTAAATTAAACATTTTATTAAAAGGAAAACGTGCAAATTAAACCTACCTAATCTACCCAGGAGTTGCGCTGCCTATTCTAAGGTCTAATGCATTAACTCCTAGCATCAACAAAACTGGCCCACACACTAAACAACAACACATTCAAGGTAAAACATAAACACAATAAATAAAAGAATAACCAACAACCAATGACTTGAATAACATTCACCTGTCCTGGGTAGATCCTTTTCCCAGGATTACTCAAAGTCACTTTCTACCAAATGTTCAAAAGGAAAATAAAGTCTTGAACCAGTTTTTATAAGTTCCAAAAGGAAATAAAAGTTCAAAAAATATAACACCACTGGCAACAGTTCTCTAGCTTTCTGTTGAAAAGATCCCCTTCCAAATTCAGCTAAGAAAAACAGCTCCAATGGTAAGCCTGGATATCCGGCTTCCAGGATAGTTTTGTCACAGTTTATTAAATCAGAAAAAACTTCTGCTTCGACAACTTCCATGGTATTCTTGACCCCTGAAGTGTGTCTTTAGAATACTTGTCAGGATGCTTCTTCTCTGGGTTTTGTTTTCCTCTTGACAACCCCTTTCTACTATGGTTACTGTGAGAGCAGGCTCTTTTGCTCCACACTCTACTACTTCCTTCAATCAGCTTCATGGTAAGATGTACTGACAGCAGCATACAACCACAGTTCAATTAGGTCTACTCCAACTTGATACTTTAAATGTATAAGGTGTTTGAAGACAAGACTCTCGACCTCTACAGGTAGGTAATGCACTCTTCTTTCCTGGGCTATGAGAAAAGGGCAGCCTATTTGCCTGTTCTGCCTATCTTATTGCCACCAATGTAATCTGCTTCTGCTTCCAGACGGCTTCTATTTTTAACTTCAACAGCCTCAGCTTTATAGATTGTTGACTTGATCTGTTTACAAGCAACAAGCTCCCATCCCCAGCTTCATGCACACCTTTACTGTTCCACTAGTTACCTTTAAGCTGTATTGCCACACTTCCAGCCTAGTATAACAAAGTCACACTTGTATCAGAGGACACTGGATCTTTAACAACTTCAACACTCTCAGAATGCAAATGAATAGTTCTTAAAAGGGCTGGTTTCACTTTGGAAGGGATTTGCCTACTGGCTTGGCAACGCTCGCTCTTTGCGCCAGTTAAACAACTTCTATCTTCTTAGAATACTTGTTCTAAATCTAACAAGGGTCTTTCTTCAATACAGAAACAGATTTAGGTACATACAACAACTTTGAACTTTAAAGACTTGCGCAGAATTGTATTCCCCTTTATTATAACAGAGCTATAGTCTGACTCTAAACGGATTTCACAATTATTTGCACGCAACCTTGTTTTGATGGAATATACCTTCTAACCAAAGTCTGCTTTAAGGTTTTTGTGTGATCCGGGAAAGCGTTCCCCTTCCAAAGTGGAGGCACGCAACCACTTCAGTAACATTTCAACAGTTCAACAATGGAAATGAAAGACCTCTTTTGTATGTGAACACTGACTGGCATTACGGTTACGCGTGATACATTCTCATTGTTAGCCGATCTCTTCAAAGTATTGAACATTTATTTCTCGCTTACACACTTACGCGAGATAACAAGCTGATAACAGTTACCAGCAAGCATTTCAAAGTGAACCCGCTACGGAGCTTCACTCACGGCTCCAGGAACACTGCACTTGCAGGCTGCTCCCACTTCCTGACATCTTCGGGCTCTGCTACTACGTTAGGCACTCTTGGGACCCACACCCCTCGGCAGCACAGGTGTCTTCAGTCCGGCCTCAACCACAGGGAGTCTCCTTTGCTCCTCTGTTGATGAGGCTTGCTTCAATACAGAGACCTCGGGTTGCAGCACGTTCTTGGTTCAGCATTCACAGTCATTAGGCGCACCTGGGAAGACTTTCAACCTTGACATGTCCCTCTCAATGCAGCCACAACACAACAGGGTTTGTTAACACAGGACTTTCTCAGGACTTGCAGGTGAAATCTGCTTTCCTATTGCCCCAGCGTCCCTTAAGTAAACACACATTCTTGAGAACTGCGAGCCTTGTGCTCTTCTCCTTCTGCTACTACTGCCAGACGTCCGGTTCCTGCTTCAGCTCCATTCTACTCCCCCCTCCTCCTGCAGCCTTTTATACTCCTTAGGTGAGGCAATTAATTTCAGGTGCAGGCCCTTATTGTTAATTGTCTGACCCTGGCGAAGGCTATTAGGGCTACTTGCCTGTCTTTCACTTATGCATGCCTCTGAAGCCCTCTTCTTCATTGTCAGTCCATATGATAATATGAGACATGTAGTCCACTTTAGTGAAGTTATGTTTTTCCACTTTTATTTAGAATTAAGAGTAGATTTAATTCCCTTGGTATTTTCAAAAGAGGGATTGTCGGTTTAAACATTATTAGAGCAAGAAGAGGTAGATACAGCAACATTTCCATTATTTCTACTAGTGCACCTTTGGTATTTAGGAGGGCATTTAATTTTTGGGATAACAATAATTGGTTCTCTTGAAGTAATAAGTTTAGATGTTACAAACTTAGAATTTACCATCTCAGCTTTGACAGGAGGGTGAGAGATGTTAAAATGACAATAAGCCATAACCTCCTCTGGCATGATGGTAAGGGAATCCCTTTCAGATGAAAAATACTGTGTCTCATCCTACAGACTTTCCTCACTACCCTGGGCCATGTCTCTACCCAGGTGATCCTCCCGCAGTACACCATCCCTAGGATTGGTATTAGGAAGCGTCTTCCCTCTCCCAGCCACCTGGGAGGAGACTTTAGGCAGGGTTTTGGTGAGGGATCCACAGGATTCTTCACAGGGCCCTGAGAGTTATGTATCCGGATACGCTGGATATAAATTCGATATTAACAAAGACAACGGGGCTCATTACGAGTTTGGCGGGAGCTGTTCCTATTTTACATGCATGGCTACCGCCCAACTCGCTACCGGCACCGACACCAGCGATTGGGCAATAACCAGCCCATTACGAGTTGAATGGGCCGCTAATTGCCCATTCGCGGGTGGCGGTATGGCCGGGCTCCCGATCCCCATTCTGTCCCATAGGGCATAACAATAGGGGTTGGGGAGCATGGTTGCACCGGCACCGTTGATAACGGTGCCGGTGCAATTAAGAGAATGCTCGTGGCTGGCGCACAGCCTGCCAGGTCAGACCTGGTGGGCTGTCAGGCACCCGCGAGTAGAACCCGTAATTTGGCGTTATGGTATGAACGGTGCCAGTGCCTTACCGGCACCATTTATACCGTATCTGCCAATATTATAATTAGGCCCAATGAAATTGAAGGATGATCCTGCTGCACACATCCAGTACATTCAGGAGATGTGGGTAGCAGAGACAGGAGAAGGGTGGGATCAGAGTGTAGCACTCTTCTATCACATTCTAAAGAAAGGACTCCCTAAGGAAGTGCAGCATGATTTAGATGCGGTGGTAGGAATAGAGGTCAAGAGTTGGCTGGAGATTCAGACCCACATTGTGCACTTTTGCATGAGAAGACAAGAAAAAGAGGGAAAGTGTAGAGCAGGCACAAAAAGCAGAGACTAAGGTTATTCAAAAGAAATTGGTGAAGATTTGTCTAGAAGGAGCAGTAATTACAAATTCTGTGGAGGGACAGGAGGGGCAATCGGGACAGCAGGGACACAGTGAACCGGGTATGACCCAGGGGTGGATGGATGGGTATGTTCCCGGTCCAAGACCAATGAGACGGTTTCGAAGGGGCAAAGGAGGATTTTCACGAGGGAGCTGGTCATTTGGCAGGTTCGGAGGAATGGGTCCTCACTTCAATGGGCCAATGGGAAACAGTAATGGAGGGTTCCATGGGATTCAGTCTTGGTCGTGTGGAACTTTGGGATATGTGTCACGGGATTGTCGAGAATGGCCACAGTACTTTAACATGGGAGCTGAACAGATGCAGGCCCCGAACCTGCCATATGCTCCGGGCTCTGTGCGATCGCAGCTGGCACCGGTCTAACAGAACCCAGCGACTGGGGCTGCACAGACCTTCGGGATCCCACCAACCATGCCAGCACAAGCATCGGTGCAGCCATGGGACAAGAATTCTCTACCCCAAGGGACAGTTGCGCAACACACTGAAGCAAGTGTTTTTACCAGTTTAACCACCGTAGTGACCACCTTACTCCTAGTCCATAGTCCTCTTTCCTCCATACCTATGGGCCATCTCTCCGTCGTGTGAGACGGGACCGGAGCACTTTGTAAAAAGCATCCACATTTTTTAAAAAAATGTCTCCCTCATCTCTTTCCTGCGTGGGGCCCGGCACGCGGCCGTAACCCCGCTCACGTTGGCTCTGCCCCGCGCATCGCCCATCAGTCCTTTTCTATCGCAGGGTCAAAGACCCATTAGCAATAACAGAGGAACCTTATTAGAGGGGACGGCGGGCGGGCCTATGGAGGAAAGGGGACTATGGACTAGGAGTAAGGTGGTCACTACGGTGAGTAACCTGGTAATACTCCTTCGTCCCGTCCCCTTTCCTCCATACTTATGGGAGATTCCCAAGCACTCCCTACAGGAACTATGGGTGGATGGAAATACCCCTTACTGAAACAGGTTCTTCATCACAGCCTGGCCAAACTGAGCGTCAGCTCTAGAGCTCATATCGAGGCAGTAATGCTTACAGAAAGCAGATGGGGAGGCCCAAGTAGCCGCTTTAGCAATGGACTTCCAGGGAACATACTTCTGAAAAGCAACCGCGGCTGCCTTGCCCGCACCAGCTGTGCATGGATACCTTTAGGAGGTTTCAGCTTTTGGACGGTGAAAGACTCCATGATACAGGCGGCAATCCATCTGGAAATAGATGCCTTAGACGCCGGCCTGCCCTGAGGGTTACCGAAGGTCACAAAAAGTTGGGAAGAACTCCGACACTCGGAAGTCCTGTCCAGGTAGAACTTAAGAGCTCTTCGGACATCCAGGCAGTGTAGAACCCTTTCCGCCTCCGAGGCAGGGTTCGGAAAAAAGACCAGAAGGGAAATCGACTGATTCAGATGGAATTCAGTCACTACCTTTGGTAGGAAAACTGGGTTCGTCCGAAGTGTCCGTCTAGAAATACGGATACCTCTACTTTGAGACCGCAAACGCATTTTGGTGGCCGTGGGCCAACCGTCTCATGCACGATATGACAGAATATAGGTATTAGAGTTTGCCAATGAGCGGCCATTTTGATGTAACAAGAATAGCCCTTTTGTTTTCTAAACATTGCTCATTGCTTTCTGTTCCTATTGCTTTGCAGTATATTTTCTGCTTACACTGCTCGACTGTGAAACATTGTTGTCTGTATGTGAAAAGGACAAGGCCACAGGGCCATGAGGATAACAAGAGCTCGCTGAAACACAAACGTAGGCAGCGCCAGGAAGAATGCCCGGCTCCCTCCCGAATGTAGCCTTGAAGCAGAGCTGCAGGGCATTTAATCATTTCACAGCTGCCAGCCAGTCTTGTTATATGATAGAATATGTTAGAATAATACCGCTAAAGGCTTGAATTATGCTTTTCTAACGGCCCCCGTTTGCTGAGCCCGCTAGAGCATGTCGGCTCCCAGGACGTGAATAGCACCTGATAGATAGCAAGGTCCGGAATGCAACTCCCCCCGTATGTAGTTTGCTTCCAAGAACAGAAGCGTTGTGTTCTATTCAATAACCAAAAGATGCCTTCGCACTCACAAATTGCAAATTGTTACTAGAATAGATGTTTGAAGGTGTCATAGTGGTCGGAGATATCCATCATCACAGCAAGTTCAAAGAAAGCCAATAAAGGGGGGTGTTAACCATGTCATAGCTGATTGTTTGATATGCATTTTGTATATATGCAACTGATGTACGTAATTCGCTCTCTTGCGTCCCTCGAGGTCTAGAGATACACGTCGCGGGGCATGAGACCGAGTTGGCCAACTGAGACTTTTGCTTTGCAATAAAACCCTAGCTTTGGGAATACAACCTTGTGTCTGGCGTCTCTATCGTGTGTGGTGACCCACCTTGTTTCCATAGACGTCAGGGGCCCCTAGGGGCCCCTTTCAAGATGGCGCCCGAATAGGGACCCTCCCCCACTTGTTCCTTTGCGTGACGTTGTAATTGAGAAAGGCAGAGAACGGCGAGGACGGGACAATCAAGCCGGGATCAAGAGGTGTTCGGGGCGCCCTGTAAAAGTGATGAGAGACTCCTTTGCAGATCTGCACACATCTGATCCCTGATCGACGTGCCTGGCTAGAGAACAAGGAGACGAGAGTTCCGAAACGAGGCGGAAGCCAAGAAACGCAGACACAACGTCCTTTGGTGCGTCAGTATACAGACGACTTGATTTATCAGGTGAGTCATTCCCCGATTCAAAGCATCCTGATATTGGTTGAGAGTTGACTTTGCAAAATCAAACGCCCTAGGTAAGGTTGATTAACCAGGGGGAAGGTTGAAACATGCCTGGGGTATTGTCCACCCCAGCGGGGTTTTTCCGCTGTGGTAGACAATCTTTGGAAGATGGCCAAATTGTACCACCTGGGGGAATGCCGGCGTATGAGATGTATGTGAAGTATGGAGTGGGTGCGATAATATTCTGTGAGACTTGGCATAGGCAAACCAGAAAGCAACAAGACCATCAGTGGCCGATTAATGGTAGTTTTGAGATGGCGAGGATAGATAACTTGGAACGGGTGTTGATAAGAAAGAAAGCGCGTCCTGCAGCATTTGAGACTATTAAAGACTGGAGAAAGGAAGCAATGCTCCGATTTAAAAGCAGAGCAAAGCATGCGCGCAGGCATAGATCAAAAGGTGAGGTAGCGGAAGAAAAAGAAGAAGAGGAGTGGACTGATAGTCTAAGAAGGGCAGGCAGGCGTGACCAGTTGAATATAGAAAAGATATACCCACAGCGAGAATTACACATGGCAGATGAATTGATAGAAACTATATTGACCCATACAATCGATGGTTGAACATTTATTAGATAAAGATATAAAAAACGATAAGGCGAGCCCGCCCCAAATAATGGCAGTATATAGAAGAGCACTAGAGCGAGGGACAGGAGAAAAAGCCCCATCATTGGATCTGTGAATATTGTTACATCTAAGAGAAGGGGGAGGGACGGTAAGTGGGGCATTTCCTATGAGAGAGGTCCCACCTACCTTTGTAGAGGTGGAGGTTCCCGCAGTGGGCGGTGCAGCGGCGCAGGTGACACCAGTCCATTACACCGCCCAATATGTGCATGTCCCCTTTTCCAGACAGGAGGTGAACAACATAAAGCAGACGATTCCTGATATAAGAAAGAATCCTGCAGGGTTTTACAAGGAAGTAGAGTTCTGCCTACAATCATCCGTGCTTACCATGGGTGATATAGACCTAATATTCCCGGTGATCCTGCCAGCAGACATATGGAAACAAATAAGGAAGGTAGATGACACAACGGCCTTTGGCGCCACATGGGCGGACTTGATAATAGAAGATAGAAATAAAGCGGTTGGAGGGACACCAGGACCGAACCTGGTGGCATTACCAGCACGTATAGTACAGAAGTTAAAAACAATTGTCCCAGAGAAAATAATCCAATGGGACAAATTGACTGCATGTGTACAAGGCAAAGATGAGTTGGCTACAGATCATTTTAATAGATTGGAAGAAGTATTCACAGACTTCAGCGGGCAGGTTGTGGGTTCAGAAGCAGGAAAGAGGTTATTTGTTGACAAATATGTGAGGGGGTTAAAACTTCCAATTCAGGATCTAATAATGACATCAGAGAGTGCATGGCAAGCAAAAACGTTGGGCGAAGTACTGCATATGGCCCAATATTATGAGCGCAGAGTGACTGCAGGAAAAGAAAAAGAAGAGAGGTATAGGGTAAATCTAAAGACACAAGTATTAATGCAGCAAGTAGTAGGACATAATAGAGGGCGAGGGAACGCACAAGGAAGGAGTAGTTTGAATATGCATGGGGGAACAGTGGGGCCAAATCAGTGTGCATATTGTAAAGAGGAAGGACATTGGCGAGTGCAATGCCCGCATCTACAGAATAGAAATGGGTCTGGACAGAGGAGACAGCATAGAGGACACCCAGGAGCGAATGGACCAAGTAGAAATAGTATGCAGCAGCATCATAATAACGGAGATAATCAAAACCAAGGCCAAAACCAAATTGCCCCAAATCAGAATCAGGGACAGCAAAATCAACAGTATGGAAATCAGAGTGGGGGAAATAAAGGGAAGAGTGGAAATGTTTTCGATACACAGCCAAACACGTATTACAGTAACAGTAATGATTACACATCGGACGATGTGTTATTTCCCCAATAGGACAGCCCAGGACGGGGGTCGGAACCAGTGTCTATTCCCGTGGATCAGAGAGGACCCTACATAGAAATAAGAGTCGGGAATGAGGAGCACCGCTTTCTTGTAGATACAGGAGCACAGAAGTGTGCAATAGACCATCACATGGTTCCGAATATACCACTGTCAGGGCAAAAGAATATTTCCGTAGGGTTCGCAGGTACACCAGTCATAAACCCAGTGTCCAAACCATAGGACCATTTACCGAACATTGTCTTTTCCTTCTAACAGAAAATTGTGCAGAAAATTTGTTGGGATTAAATTTGTTGAAAAAACTAGGTTCTGTTATACATTGCACGGCAGACAGAGTGTTTCTAACGATATGGCCACACGATGCCCCTGTGTTTAGAATTCATGTCCGAAGCGTTACCAGGGGGGAACTAAGTAAACTACCAACCTGTATATGGGCAATGCATGACAACGATGTGGGATGTTTAAAGATAGAGCCAGTAAAGATTATTTTAAAAGAAGGTGTTACCCTACCTCGAATACCCCAATACAAAATTTCGGTTGAAGGTGAGAAAGGATTGAAGAGTATTGTTATCGATTTGGTGAAATTAGGGGTAATAGAGGAAATCACAGGCAGTACATGCAACAGCCCGATTCTTCCGGGTTATAAAAAAGGAGGTAATGAGGTACCATACCGTTTCATAATTGATCTACGCGCATTGAATAAGGTAGTAGATCCGCAATTTCATCTAGTGCCAGACGTCACTACAATATTGACAATGATACCTGTTTCAGCAGAATATTTTAGTGTAATAGATTTGAAAAACGCATTCTTTAGTATTTCAGTGGACAAGGACAGTAGATATTTGTTTGCGTTCACATTAGGAGGACGATCATTTACATCTACGCGGATTCCGCAAGGTTATACGGAAAGTCCAAGTATTTACAGTAGAGCATTAAAAGAACAGCTAGACATGCTGGAATTACCCATGGGTTGTGTACTTTTGCAATACATAGACGATTTATTGCTAGCTGCAGACACAGAGGAGATTTGTAAAGAAAGCACTGTATTGCTACTGTCACACCTAGCGGCACATGGCCATAAAGCTAGTTTGAAGAAATTTCAGTATAATCGCAAGGAGGTGGCTTATTTGGGCTACCTACTTTCGAAAGGAGGGAGAAGACTAACACCAGAACGCATAGAAAGTATTTCTTGTATGCCTATTCCAAAGACACAAAAAGGAGTCAGAGCCATAATAGGCATGGCTTCATATTGCCGACAATGGATCAGTAATTTTGTTGGGAAACCATTAGTGAATTTTACTAGAAAAGATGCAGTTATGCCTTTGCAGTGGGATGAGGAATGTCAGAGAGCATTTGATGGATTGAAAACTGCATTATGCTCGGCTCCAGTTTTAGGTACGCCGAACTATGAGAACATTTTTAGACTATTTGTGTGTGAAGGTGAAGGATGTGCATTGGCGGTTTTGACACAGGAACAAGGCTATTTTTCTTCTGCGCTGGACCCTGTAGCGCGCACTACTACGATGTTTGCGATCTGTCGCGGCGGCTGCTGCGTCAGTGAAACAAACGGAAGGGATGGTATTGGGGCACACTTTAATTCTGATGGTGCCACATGCCATAGACGTTCTATTGAATAGGACACAGACGCAACACCTCACCTCTGCTAGATTGACAAGATATGAGATTATCTTGTTCGCGCCCCATATCCAAATTGTAGCGCTTTGAATCCTGCAGAATTAATGCCACTAACCATAAAAGAAATTGGGAAGAATGAATCACCCCCCCACGATTGCTTAATGGTCACTGAGGAAGAAACCAAGGGAAGAGTTGATTTAAGTGATATTCCACAGAAAGAGCCGGATGGAGAGTTATTTTGTGACAGCTCATGTTTTAAATTACCAGATGGCACGACAACTGCCGCATACGCTATCACTACCCTAGAGAGTGTTGTAGAAAGTAAAAGAATCCCCTATAATTCAGCACAAGCCTGCGAGATTTCTGAACATTTTAATGTGAATATATATACTGATAGTCAGTATGCTTTTGGAGTGGTTCATGACTTTGGTCGACTCTGGGCTGAGAGAGGGGGTCTGACATCACATGGTGCCAGAATTCAACATGGCCCTTTGATTGTACGATTGCTGTCGGCACTCACGTTTCCAAAGCGCCTAGCAATAGTGAAATGCGAGGCACATAAAAAAGTAACATGCAAAATAGGAGAGGGAAACGTGTTTGCAGACAGAATTGCGAAACAAACTGCCACTGATTTGAATACCAAGATGATGACGGTTCAGACAGAGGAAGTACCCTGTATGATAGAAGATGGAGTTTCGACTGTCAAAGAAATGCAGGCCGAGGCTACGGCCGATGAAATACAGGGATGGGCAGAGGGATCTGCTGAGTTGGATTTGGAGGGTTGTTGGGTGGACAAGGGAACTAGAAACTGGATGTTGCCAAATTCGTATGTGACTGCAATGGTCACATTGGCCCACAGCCCTAAGCACATCTGTGCCAAGAAAATGATACAGCACCTTTCTACAGTATAGCAAAATATAAACATAAAAAAGAATGCAGAGAGGTTGGTGCAGAACTGTATCTCGTGTTTACAACACAATGGCCCTCATTACGACCCTGGCGGAAAGTAACTGACCTGACCGCCATAGCGTAAATAGCGTTTCCGCCATTGCACGACGGAGTAAAGTGCGGCTAATTCCGACCCATCGGGCACGAGCACTACGCCATGCCGGAAGTGCAAAGTCCGCGATGGCGGAAATGTCCCCAAAACGCCCCTCACCGCCGTCGTACGGCGCCCTAGGTGCAATTCCGCCACCCATCATAGCGGTCACCGTAATGAGCGGCAATCGGAAAATACGGTGACCGTAAATATACGGAAACGGAAGTAAAAACATGGTCCCGGAACGGGAAACAGCACGCCGTACACCAATAAAATCAGAATTCCCACACAACCATTAAAAATACTACCCTGAGAGACATCCCAACCCGTCATCCACCCTAGTGAAAACAATAAAAATGGGAAAAGTAGCGAAAAAAGCGTGCGACCGCAAGCGGCAGGTCCACTTCTCCCGTGAGGAACTCACCGTGCTCACAGAGACCCTCCAGGAGAATGCTGCCGTCGTCTTCTCGACGCAAATGACCAGGACGGCACTTGCGAACAAGAAGGCCATATGGGCCCTGGTGGCACAGCGGGTAAGTGCGGTGGGGACCGCACCCCGCAACCCACAGCAATGCAGAAAGCGATGGGACGACTTGCGGATACGCGTACGGAGCATACTATCCGCCAACCGTAACATTGCCACAGCTACCGGGGGAGGATCGGAATCACCCATCAAGTTGACCCCCTGGGAAGAAATCTGTGCCTCCACCATTGGAATGGAGAGTATAGAGGGAGTCGGAGGGATGGAGAAAGGAGTGCAGACATCCGAAGAATCAGGTAGGTGGCCCAAATAAAACAATGCTAAATCCACAATGTCCAATCATGTGAAGTACCATGTGTCCACATAGTGCAACAGAAACACATGGCCAGGAGAACGTCCACATACATTGGCCTGATAGCGCACTTTAAAAGTCACATTAAATACATAAATAATTAAAAATCCTAAAAACACCCTCTACACGTGCAGCAGGCACACCCTAACTGCAGGCTGCAAAACAACTGCATCCTCAATCCACACAAAAATGAAACCACCTCCAAGGCCCTGACCCAAATCACCCTCAGGTACCACCCCAATGCATGTGATAAATTGCCATTCCAATTTCCACAGACCCATTAATAACGCTCGCCCTCCTTTACTCCACCACAGGGTCCGATTCAAACGACGAGCTCCAGGACACCCCTACCAGCACACCTGCAAAGAGGGCCAAGACCAACGGCCAAAGACCCTCCACCTCAGCTGCACGGATCAAGACACGGCAGCAGCACAAATCAAGTGGCAGCACACAGGAGGGGACTTCAACAGGCACCCCAGCAGCCAGCATGCCCACAACAGCACCACCACAGGTCCCCCCAATGGATGCCACAGAAGGCACTGCTTCTGGTGGCAGCAGCACCATAGGTGACACTGCATTAATGGCAGCATGCTCCGACACAGAAAACGGTGATGTCGATGTAGGATCCATCCATGACCTGTCTCAATCCCCCTGTTTGTTTCATCCCGTACACCATGAGGATACCACGCAGTGGCACCCACAAGACGACGACTGGCCATCCCCCACAAGCCCTGTGGCAAGGCAACATGAGGTGATCAGCCCCTCTGTGACACCACCGCAAATGGCCATGGCACAGCAGAGGCAACAGTCCCTCGACCAGGTGATCGTGCAACAGCAGCAACTGGCCACGCTCCTCAAGGACCATGCTGATGAATGTGGGGGTACTAAGGCAGCCATGGAAACATCAACTGAGACACTTAGGGCAGAAATGGAGAGAAGTACAGAGACACTAAGGGCACAAATGGAGAGAAGCACCGAGAGCCTGAGAGTACAAATGGAGAGAAGCACCGAGAGCCTGAGGGGGGAACTGCATGCAACGTCCAAAGACGTATGTGCTGAACTTGCCGCTGTGCGCCGTGTGCTCACTGAGCTCTCACAAACCCTTAGGGACATGCATGGACGTGAGCAGGCAGAGACATCATCCGTTGCAAGTTCCGTCCAGGGCAGCCCCCAACGTAGATCTGGGAAGAACCTGCGCTCCACAGGCAGGGGTGCCCCTGATACCCGGAGAGGGGGCTTGCAATAGCGTCTGCCCACTGACAATGAGCCTCTTTGGACACTGGTGTTCGGGGGGGAGGTAGGAGGGTGGAGGGGGTGTGTTGGGCTCACTTGGGTGGCGGGTCGATGGGGTGTGTAACATAATTTCACATATGCTATAAACATTGCACAATCATCCAATGAGATGTGTGGACATTGATCTTTGTGTACGAGGCCTTTATAGGCGTACAGTCCATATTGTGCATGTTCCAGACACACACAGTGCCACAAGTCCCGTGTCCATGTATCAGCCACCAGGCGTGAGTGCTAGAAGCATGAATCTATGAGAATCTGACGAATTTCACGGCCCTCCTGTGCCTCGCGGACTCCTTGAGGTGCTGCCACATCCCCACCCTCATCATGACCATCTTCAGGTGCTTGCAGTTCTGCGTCAGGGGGCATGGGCACATTTCTACGTACGCACATGTTGTGTAGCATGACACATGCCATGACCATCTTTGCAACCTTCTCATGGCGGTACAGGAGTGCCCCGCCAGACCTGCTGAGGCAGCGGAAACGAGTCTTCAGTAGGCCGAATGCCTGTTCTATGACTACACGGGTACGTGAGTGGGCATGGTTGTAGTCCTCCTCATGCTGGTTCTGTGGGTTCCGGAGTGGTGTAAGGAGCCATCTCTTCAGTGGATACCCGGCATCACCTGTATGTGGACAATAAAGGATGTTTGTGGAATGACATTGCTACGTACGCACCCCCCCCCCTTCCTGCCAGGTCATTGCTGCATCACATACCCCACATTATCATGCATGAAATGAGACTCACCGAGTAGCCAGGATCTGTTCCCTGTGTGTCGCTCCATGTAGCGTGGTATTGTAGAGTTCCTCAAGACCATAGAATCCTGGGTTGATCCAGGAAATCGGGCACAACAATGTGTAATGATCCTGTTGGAGTCACACACCATTTGTACATTAAGAGAATGATATTGTTTTCGGTTGCGGTACTGGGCCTCCATGGCATGTGGGACAACCAATTCCACATGGGTGCAGTCGATGGCACCAATGCAACCCGGTATGCCGGCAAGTGCATGGAATCCCACTTTTGTGTTCGTAATTTCCTGCTCCGAGCGTGGTAGAGAGATGTAGTCGTCTGCGTGCTTCAGGAGGGCATCGAGCACTTGCAATAGTGTCCGTGAGAACAGTGGCTGTGAAATGCCATGCAACTGTCCGACTGTGTGCTGGTAGGTGCCTGTGGCCAGGAAGTGGAGTACAGACACCACCTTCAGTAGGGGTGGGATGGCGGTTGGGCTATCTATCATGCTGACAAGGTCAGCGTGTGTCATGTCCACAATGGCGGTTATGGTGTCCCGGTCCAAACGGTAGAGGTTGTGGATCTGCTCATCAGTGAGGTTGAACGGATGTGCTCGGAGGCGTGGGATTGCGGGCTGCCTGCGTGGTGGTAGTGGCTGTGCTGGTGGGCCTTGCTGGCCCTGCCTTGCCCTCCTCCTCCTCCTGCGTCTCCTCTGTGCGGCCGGTTGTTGTAGTAGTTGGTGTTCGTCTTCTTCTTGAAGTTGGAGTACTTGCAGTGCTATCAGGTCCCCCAGGGCCAACATCGCTAGTCCTGCCGGTAGCATTTAGGAGTGGGTGTGGTTGTGGGAGGGGGTTGGGTGTGCAATTTATGTGTTTTCAGGCTGTATAGCCTCCACCTGTGGTGATTCATTCCACCTGTGCAAGCTGCAATCCCCTTTGGGCGAGCACGTCCCGCACACAACGCTGCAATTCGACGCATGGCATCTTGCTATTACAATCATGTATTTTTTCCCGATGGCAGTGAAATATTGGTTCATATGTTCATTCTGCTATGGTCCCATTGTTTCACATACTATCTTTGCAGTCGCGAACAAACTTGTGAAGGGTCAGTGGAATGTAGTACTCGATTGACGGTGGACCCTCATGCAGCACTGTACCGAGGTTCACCGACGGGCGGGGCGTCCCATTTGTGAGTGAAGCCAGTTGCCATTTTCACACACTGCCGCACTACATGGATGGATTTGTGATTTCAAGCGGTCACAGATGCCTTTTCGACGTGATGTTGCAAATGAAGAATTCGAAGGACAGCGCTTTCGGTTTTCAGCTAGCGGCGAGGAGACGCCCACAGGTCTGACTGCAGATATGAAGTTCTATTGTTTAATGTCCTTCGGACAGGGGCCATGGCGAGAATGCAATGATTGATATGAATAGTATGGGATGCGCAATAGCGTAGTGGACGATAAGGCAGGACGTTCCCAAATACATGTTACTTCACAACACTGGAATTCCGGGCTGGAGCACAGTGGATTTTGCAGACTGCATTACGCACAGACTCAATGGAAATTTCACATGTTATGTGAGTAAATAATCAGGCGTTTTCATACCGGGATGAGGGAATGATGTATGGATGCATGGACAGATGATTTAATGGAGAGTTTGCCATGTACAGGGCTTTTTGGAATCTATCCACTTCCCCTGCGCTATGTGATGCAGGGCTGCCATAGTGGGCCCATCGTCTATCTGCCCTTGTTGAACCCTCCCTGTCTCGACGCGCCTTCAAACACTTGTGTCTATGCACGTTACTAATCCCATCTAATGGATTCTGTTTTAACAGACGCATGCACACAAACACTCGTTTGTAATAGTGTTTTCACCTCGATTTATATAGTTATGATTCGCAAGTGAATTTTGGGTGGGAATAATCCTTTGGAGTGGGCTAGCATGCATATGGCTGTGGATTTAGTGTGATCATTGAAGTGAGTAATTCAAATGAAGTTCTGATGCCCATACTATTCTTTTTCATTTCATTTGGGTGACAGGTATCTCCTCCCCTTTTGCCGCTGCCATCTGTATGCCACTCCTGCAGATGGCTTTTACTCCCGACACCTGCTGCTTCGTGTTAATCAGTGGAGCACCATTACGATCTTATGGGACGATCGCCAATGGGCCACATGCCCTTACGCAGTACTAGTGGCTAGGAGCAACATATCGACCTTTCAGCTGGACTAGTGCCTACCTAATGGGACGGCCCTGCGGTTCTAGGCGCTTCCATGTTGCCTTTTTGAACGTGAATGTAGCCCCTGTGTACCATGAAGGAACAGGGCGTCACACAAGAAGAAGCTGGTCATTTATTGCGGATGCAGCCCACAATAATGAAATATATTTTGGAGTTCATGACCTAATAGCTGTATGGGCTTGGTGATTTTGTTGTGCATTAAATTTTGATTATGATATTGACCGTGTAGCGTTATTCTTTGCAAGTCATGTAGCATATTCCTATTTGTGGAGCGATGTATTGTGAGAAGATCTGCATTGGGTTCCGCCTTCTGAGTATAGTTGCGTGGTACTGTACTGGGCGCGTTTGCCTACGAAGCCCAGTGAGGTCAGGGATAGGGGCTGCCATTATGACTGTTTTAATGATGTCATGCTCAGGGGCGGGGGATTAGCTTTTGTGTAACAGATGCCGGTCAGCCAGGTGGATTGGTGGAATGATGTGATTATCAGAATATGGCTGGTCACAGGTGCCTGTGTTTGCGTGCGTTTCTTGGAGGGAGACTGAGGTCATGTCCATTGGAATAGCTTCTGTATTCGTGCCATCTGTGCCCTGCAGCTCCCATTGGCCCCTCTTGAGATGAGCCTGGCTGCTCAGTCACTCTGCCAACTTGTGTGGTACATGCTTATGCTGATGGTTGGTTTGTTTACTGGCAGGAGTACAGGGCTGGTGCAGTCTCACTCAGGATACTGCTTTGAATGTTGCCTTTCACTGGTGTCAAGCGATGGGGGGCCTGTTTTTGTTTGTCTCATATTTCAGTTCATGTTGCTGGACTTGAACCTTCACATGCCTGTGCTGCATCAGTACGGCAATGGTGCCATGGCAAATATGGATGGCCACTCACAAGGCACTTGGAGCCCCTAGATTCATTTGTTCGTTGGCATGCATGGGTGACTTGTACATTTCACTGGTTGCATTGTGACTTCATTGCACCTACGAGGAGTTGTGCAATGTGGCCAGGGAGTGGTGTACAGGCACTCAGTAGGGCCTTTTACGGTTGGTTCGCGATGCCGTACTTCTCACCATGGCGGAATGGTACTTTCCGCCATGCTTGATGGCGTTAGGTATATGTCCGCTAGGGTCAGAATTCGCGTACCGTTGCGCCATGGTGGTAATTACGGTTTGGCATGGCGCGCGTGCGCGTACTTGGTGCAGTTAGCGTTGGCGTTCACTACGGTGTCGCTAATGGCATCGTACTTTACGGTGATGGGTCATAATCGCACCGAGCGCTATTCGATGGCGGTATTGCATTTCCGCCATCGTTTTTCGATTTCCGCCAGGGTCGTAATGAGGGCCAATGTAGGAAAGGGAACAGTGACTCCAACAGGCAGTTTTGGCCCGCCCTCCATGCTGTTTGAGGTAGTTCATTTTGATTTCATAGAGATGGAGAGGTGCCAAAATGCGTCTTGGTGGTAATCTGTGCATTCAGTAAGTGGGTGGAGGCATATCCTTTGAAAGATTGCACAGCAATGAGTACGGCAAAAGTAATGTTGAAGGAGTATTTTTCCAGATTTGGCTTGCCCCGGGTCCTATGGTCTGATATTGGACCACATTTTGTGGGTGCAGTGGTATTACAGATATGTGCTGGTCTCCAGATTGATAAGAGATTCCATAGTTCAAGGCATCCGAGTTCTGCCGGTCTTGTGGAGAGGCACAACGGGATTCCTAAATCAAAGATTAGCAAGATTTGTGCGGGAAGCAAGTTGAGTTGGGTGGATGCATTGCCAATAGCACTATTGTGCATGCGTACGTCTGTACATGCTAAAACTGGGCTCTCCCCGTACGAAATCGTAATGGGGAGGCCGGCAAATGTTTGGTGCGCACCTCAGCCAAAACGACTTAGTGAGATAGAACATCCTGTGCTTAGTACCTATTGTGGCCTTTTAATGCAGAAATTGCGTTTGATTCATCAGCAGGTGCAGGAGGCATTACCAGTACGGTACACCGGTCCGGGGCACGCGCTGGAGCCAGGAGACTGGGTGCTGCTAAAACACTTTGAAAGAAAGTCATCATTAGCACTCAGGTGGCGCGGGCCCCATCAAGTATTTTTGGCGACGCAGACGGCAATACGGGTGGATGGAAGGAAGTCGTGGATCCATGCCACCCATGCCAAAAAGATTCCAACTGCACTGAAAGTCTTGCCTGACACTGATGACCGCAAAGAGACAGCGGTCCCAGAAACGAAATAAACTGTTGCCAGTGAGCAGCCACCGAATCTGCCAAAACGAGAAGTGAAACTCGAAACAAAGCCTGAGACGATTGCCAAAAAGGGGGAAGGGCAAAGAGTGCCCCAACGTTGCCCAGCAGAATCGACATCACTGCTGACCGACGTGAAATCTGCCTTGCAGATACCAGCAAAACCAAATCGTGTACCCCTTTGGCGCCCACCAGCACTTGCCAGCATGCCAAAAAACAGATCTGCATCATTGGCGCGGCGCACACCAGCACCTGCAGTAGCGCCACAGGCTGACTTCAAGCCTGAATCTGAAAGTGCACCGGCACTGTTCACGGATCAAACGATACCAGGAGCAAGGCGATACAACCTGCGGCCTCGGAAGACAAAGTAACCCGCATTCTTTTTTTTTTGGTGTTTATGTCAACCTCTGGTTCAGCTCATGGACGGAGAAGGAACCAGGGGTGTAGAGGAGAGAAGCGTGAGAATTGTGCAAATCGGACAATTCAAGACTTGCGGCTCCTCGGTGCGATCATAAAAGTACATGTGTCCTGAACCAGAACGGACAAACTGGGCGCACATGGTACTATGGCAAGTGAGATAATTGATTAACAGTACATGTGTCCGGAACCAGAGCAGACGAGCTGGGCGCACATGATACTGAGGAGATAACTGATCAAAGGTCCTCTGAGCAGTATAAGAAGGGACAAGTGATCTCGCCTAAAAACTAATAATCGAATCCAGGCTAAAAAAGACAGGCAAAACTGAACTGTGAGAATTCCATTGAACTTATAGACATCAGAGCAAGCGCGACGAAGAGAGATATCCACAACGAACTGTGATAAGGAAGAAGAAGGACGACGAGAAACATGCCGGGACCGGTTCCAGCCTCCTCCTGCACCACCACCGCTGAGAATGAGTCAGTTATAAAGACTATAAGTTTAAGAAAAACGCATGGTAAAACAAATTGTATGCTGGCACTAACGATAATAATGTGCTTTATGAGCGTGGCAGCACCAATATCGACAGCCCTAATATTATGGTGGGTAGAAACAATACACCCATTAGAAATGTTTTTACCAATAATTAATATATCAACTACTGAAAGCCCGGTTTAGGTGATCACCTATACCATACCCCCAATGGAAGAAAAACACAGGGAAGGTTTTGGAAATAACACCTTACTGCTAATAATGAATATGACACATGCAATCCTAAAGAAAACAAACTGCTGTGTATGTGCCCATTTACCACAGCATGCCGGAAAAGGAACAGGGTGGTATGTGCAGCCATTACCATTAAGTTCTGCATGTAGTGCATCTTTAGGTGCAATGTTCTATGGGAAGTGGAATGAGAGTAATACGGGTCAATTAGACAGAACCAACATGAATGAGTTCGAGGAGATAATAATGAAGCCTGTGGGTTGTTCCATTTTCCATAAAGCACAAGTAATAGCCCCAGAGCCCACGAGGAAAAGTACACAGAAGATAACACGACAAGATAGACGAGATAGATTGTCACTGCCAGAAAAAACATCTGTAATGACGTTTCGTGTAAGAACAGAAGGGGACAAAGATGCAATTCCCCCATCTTACACGGTGAATTATAGCCCAAGAACTGTCCCTTTTTGTCTAAAAAAGAAAGGCTTTTTTCAGTCGGAACATATGCTGGTTGTATGAATACAGTGGTACTAAAATGGGAAATAGAACCAGTATACGTAGGTGATCCAGTTTATTTTATATGTGGAGAGAAAGCATACCCTTGGTTGCCCAGAAACTGGGGAGGTACATGTTACCTAGGGCTACTGTTCCCAGGAGTATTCCTCTTAGAAACAGCAGCCATGGCTAGATTATCTAGAACTAGAGTCAAAAGGACTGACAAAGGTCTTTTAATAGCAACTGACGTAGCGAAATCATTCATTCCATTCTTAGGACAGATAGTGAACTCCTATAATATAAGGCAACTGTCCAGAATCCTAAAGAATACAATAAACACAAAAACAGATATATTATTTAACATGACATTGGAAGAAAGAGGAATAAGGTTAATGACGCTGCAAAATAGAATGGCTCTCGTTGTAATCCTGGTTGATCGTGGGGGAATTTGCAAAATAGTGGGATCAGCATGTTGCGTTTATGTCGATGACTATTCACCCACGATCTTTGAAGCAATAAAGAAAATACACGTTCTAAGCTCTTAACTCCCCACGGGAGAAGGGAGCTGGGGAATAGGATCTTGGTTTTGGGGAATACTACGATCTTGGGGATGGAAGTTGATCTCAATATTAGTAGTGGTGTTCGGAATATTCCTAACGTGCTGTTGTTGTATACATTGTTTACCCATAGTTTGCGCAGAGGTAACTGAGGGATGTACGGAAGGATGCATGCATATGATAACAAAGAAAAAACAACCTCATGATCGAACTAGCCCAGACCCAAATGAGATGAGAGCAGTGAAAGAGTTGATGGTAATAGATATTGATGAAGACAATGATGTCCACGATAGCATGCAAGACTCAGACATAAGTACTTCAGATTCATCATCACTAGAGGAGGTTTCAATAAATAGATGAGATGTTGGCATGGTTACCAGACATTTTGTCGAAAAAAAAGGGTCGACAGGACATTTCGTCGAAACCATTTGGTTGAAAAACAAATGGTCAAATTATTTTTTTTTGGGGGGGTCCCCTCCCAACCCCCTTTTTTTAAAAAAAAAAACCTTTTTTTCCCTAAACTAAAACCTAAAATATATATATATATATATATATATAAAAAAAAATTCGCCCATTTGGTTTTCGACCAAATGTCTTTCGACGAAAGGTCCGGACACCGTTTGGCATACGGCCAAAGGAGGGTTTGTCAGTCTAGAAATACGGATACCTCTACTTTGAGACCGCAAACGCATTTTGGTGGCCGTGGGCCAACCGTCTCATGCACGATATGACAGAATATAAGTATTCGAGTTTGCCAATGAGCGGCCATTTTGATGTAACAAGAATAGCCATTTTGTTTTCTAACCATTGCTCATTGCTTTCTGTTCCTATTGCTTCGCAGTAAATTTTCTGCTTACACTGCTCGACTGTGAAACATTGTTGTCTGTATGTGAAAAGGACAAGGCCACAGGGCCTTGAGGATAACAAGAGCTCGCTGAAACACAAACTTAGGCAGCGCCAGGAAGAATGCCCGGCTCCCTCCCAAATGTAGCCTTGAAGCAGAGCTGCAGGGCATTTAATCATTTCACAGCTGCCAGCCAGTCTCGTTATATGATAGAATATGTTAGAATAATACCGCTAAAGGCTTGAATTATGCTTTTCTAACGGCCCCCCCTTTGCTGAGCCCGCTAGAGCATGTTGGCTCCCAGGACGCGAATAGCACCTGATAGATAGCAAGGTCCGGAATGCAACCCCCCCGTATGTAGTTCGCTTCCAAGAACAGAAGCGTCGTGTTCTATTCAATAACCAAAAGATGCCTTCGCACTCACAAATTGCAAATTGTTACTAGAATAGATGTTTGAAGGTGTCATAGTGGTCGGAGATGTCCATCATCACACCAAGTTCAAAGAAACCCAATAAAGGGGGGTGTTAACCATGTCATAGCTGATTGTTTGATATGCATTTTGTATATATGTAACTGATGAACGTAATTCGCTCTCTTGCATCCCTCGAGGTCTAGAGATACACGTCGCGGGGCGTGAGACCGAGTTGGCCAACTGAGACTTTTGCTTTGCAATAAAACCCTAGCTTTGGGAATACAACCTTGTGTCTGGCGTCTCTATCGTGTGTGGTGACCCGCCTTGTTTCCATAGACGTCAGGGACTACCTTGTCCTTGTGAAAGACCAAGAAAGGATGATCCACCGACAATGGATGGAGCTCACTCACTCTCCTCGCTGACGTAACGGCTACCAGAAAGGACACTTTCCAGGACACGTACTTGAGGTCAACCGTAGCCATTGGCTCAAAGGGTTTATGGCACAGCGCCGTCAGGACTACATTTAGGTCCCAAGGCGGGTGCGGACTACGAACCGGAGGGTAGATGCGTGTCAAACCAGCAAAATGTCTCTTCACCACCGGGTTAGTTAAAGAATAAGAACACCGGTCTGTAGAGAGGTAAGCGGAAACTGCTGAGAGGTAATTACTGCAAGACAGAACATGAACCCCTGACTCTGCTAGGGAGGATACGAAGGACAGCACTGTGTCAATCGTTGCCACCCTCGGGTCCAATTCTTTCTCCAAACACCAATGACAGAACCTGATCCATTTACTCTTGTATTGGGATCTGGTCGAGGGTTTTCTGGCTGCCTGGATAATGCGCATGTTATCCGCAGACAAACCCAAACGCTCTAGAGACTTGAACTCAGGCACCATGCCGCCAAGTTGAACGATTGTGGGTTGGGGTGCCACATCTGTTGTTCCCCTTGGTGAAGAAGATCGGGAGTTACTGGTAACCTGATCGGCGGACACACCGCCAGGTGTTGAAGTTCTGAAAACCAAAACCTGGCCGGCCACCACGGAGCTATCAGTAGAAGAGAACAGTTGACAGAGCTCTTCAACTTCCAAATTGCTCGATGAACCAGGGGAAGAGGCGGGAAGGCGTAAGCTCTCATGTTGTGCCATGGAATCTCGAGAGCGTCCCCAACAGAGGAGGCTCCCAGTCCCCCTCTGGAGGCGTACTGAGGAAGCTTCTTGTTTACCGCCGTGGCAAAGAGGTCCACCTCCGGTGTGCCCCAACGCGAGAAAATCCATGAAAGGATCTCCGCATTCAACTCCCACTCGTAGCTGACCACTGTCCGCCGGCTGAGGGCATCCGCAGTGACATTCAGCTGGGCCGGGATGTGCACTTTAGGAAGCCCCTAAAACCAGAGGAAGGTCGACCTTGCGACAACGGTCTTTGAGACTTGAAAGGAGCTTTAACCAGAACAGACAATGATTTAGCCGTCTGAGTGATATCTTTGGTTTTGGTGAGCTCTACATCAGTAGAAGAGTGAAAAAGCTCCTTACCATCGAATAGAAGGTCCAGAACCTTGTCTTGCACTTCCTTCAAAAACTTAGTGGCATGCAGCCACGCTTGCCGCGAGGTTTCAACCCCAAGCATCAGGCCCGGAGCCGAGGTGTCTACGTGATGAGCCGCAGCCTCCAGGAGATCCTGGGCCAAGACCCTGGCTTCGGAAAAGCCCCCTCTGAAATCTTCCAACTTCTCGACCGGAATGAGCTCCTCAAACTCTGACAGACCTCTCCACATCCGCATGTTAACTCCCGCCAAAATCAATTCTGCATTGGCCGGCCTGAGCTGTAAGGCCCGATTGGCAAAGATTTTCCTCCCTAGGGAGTCCAGGAGCTTGTCCTCCTTTCCCAAGACCTGTGTAGCCGTCGCGGAGGAGGATGCTGCAGGCCTGGATTGCAACGTAGCTGCAGCCACCACTGTGGAGGAGGGAGGCGGACAAGACGACAAGGCCACTTCTTCCGAAGAATGCAGCCTGTACCTGGCATCAATCTTTTTATTGACAAAAAGTCCCGAGTGTGGCTTTTCCCAAACTCTTTGGACCTCGGCCAGAACGTCCTTCTGCAGGAACAGGCCGGTACGCTCCAAAGGAGACAAGGTAAATGCCCCAGAAAGCACGCCCTCCTGCGGAGCGGGTGCCTTGGGCACCGGAACATCTAAGAAACTCATCATGTCCAGCACCCGGTCATAGAAAGCTCTGATAGAGTGGGGAAGGTCCTTGTTGTCCTGATCGCCTTGAGGGTCATCTGACAGGTCAGGATCCTGCTGAGCCGTGTCAGGCACTGCCTTGTCCACTGGGGACAATGGTGGCAAAGGAGGAAGCGCAGGGGGAGGCACCACGGGCAAGGGAGGCGCCGGCGGGACCACCGGCGGAACGGGTGGAGCCGGAGGCGCAGGTGGACATATCTCCTTGAAAAGCCCTTTGAAATATTCCCTCATGGAGTCGGTGCGCATAAGCGCTTGAAATTTACCGAAAAAGGCGTCCTCAGGAGATTGTTTCGGAACCTGAGGAGGCCTCTCATGAGGTGGACAAATCCAGGGACGTAACGGGGAAGGGTGCCACACCGGCCCCTCAGCCGACGTATCCACATAAATCAAGGGAGCCGCCCCCGTGGGCAACAAAACATTGTGCAGAAGAGGCATCCAGGCATTCCAATCATAAACCGGCCGGTAAGGATGCACACAAGAGACCTTAGGTTCACCCAAAGGACCGAACCCTACACTGGGGGCCGATGGCGTAGTTGTAGGGGTAGTACCTAAAATGGCCGCCGTGGTCGTGGCGGGAACAGCCCCCATTTTGTCCTCATCTGAGGGGAACTGCGCCACGTGAGGAAGTGAGGCAGGGGTCCCCGTCGATGGGTCAGGGGTAAGGAACCTCAGCAGAGCCGATACTATGAGGCCTGGAATGTTTCTGCGACATACCAACCGCCAACTGAGCCTTCGAAGGAAGGGCCTCGGCACTGCCGGTAAAAGAAGAAACTTTCTTCTTTGCCCCCTCAACAGATCTGGTGTCACCACAAGAGCGGGAACGGTAAGCAACCGCTTTCACCGACAGGGCCTTGCCCGGCCTCTCAGAACTGTTGGTAGCCTTAGCCTCTGTACGAGGGACCTCAGACCTAGGCCCGGTAGAAGCCTTATCGGCACGGGCCTCGAACATCCGTTTGGTAACCTCAAGCCCAGCCAAGACCTCGGGCGCACCCCGGTTTTGTTTTTGAGGGAAGCTGAAAGAACAGCCTCAGAGCAAGCTCTGGTACCCCACGACTCAGTAGAACTGGGTCTGCAAACAGCCCCCACAGGAGGGGCCTCGGAGCGTACTCCGGTGAACACAGGCCCCTTACGGAGACCCTCGGAGAAAACTCTGGTAGAATTATTAGGCCCGACAGGCACCTCAGGGCGAACCCAGGTAACAGAGCGATCAGCGCCCCTCCCAGCCCGAGAGGAACCCGGAAAGGTATCCCCCGGCCAGGGTGCTCTGAAAAGTAAAGAACTTACCAGGCGTTTTTTCTTCTCGTCGATGAACGCCTGAAAATGAGAAGGAGGAGTTCCTCCTAACACCTCCTCCCACCGCTCCAACCGAGGTTGAAGTGCCCGGACCGAAAGGGAGTCACAGTAAAAACAGGAGTCCCAACGGTGCTCCGGACCCAAACACTCTAAACAAAGAGGATGGGGATCCGCCCTCGCGAAGCGACAGTGACACGATGAACAGTCTGGAAAATCTAGTTTAAAAGACATAGACAGACTAGTAAACGAACGCTAGCGAGAGCCAGAGAGGAAAACAGGGAAGAAAGTCTTCCGAGGATGCAAGTGCGTCCGGCCCCGATCGTGTGGAGAAAAGGACTGATGGGCGATGCGCGGTGCGGAGCCAAGGTGAGCGGGGTTACAGCCGCATGCCGGGCCCCGCGCAGGAAAGAGAGGAGGGACACATTTTTGAAAAAAATGTGGATGCTTTTTACAAAGTGCTCCGGTCCCATCCCACAGGACGGAGAGATGTCCCATAAGTATGGAGGAAAGGGGACAGGACGTAGGAGTATTGTGGGAAATCTGTTTTCTCTCCCCGGTGCTAATATGTACCAGGAATAGGACAACCCACAGGGGTCTCTGGTGTGTCCAGTTCTGTTCATTACCACCGATCCAGAAGAGGAACCCCGAATGGGTGTGCAGGTAGGTGACCAAATGTTCTCATTAATGGTTGACATAGGGGCTACAAAACCTTGCTTCAACTAAGGTGAGTTCCTCTTGTCTGGCAAAACAATGGACACACAGGGTTTCTCTGGGGCTATCCTGTCGGTTCTTTATACTCTTCTTAGCAAGGTGGGTAGTCAAAATTTGTGTGAGAAAAGACCTAGGCAAACTTGCCTGCGGTGTGGGCCGCACACCCTTAAATCCCAATTGGGTTTCAAAAAGAGTTCAGTGCTCTGTTAGTCAACATTAATGGGTCGTTGATTCTTGAGTTTGGTGGTTTATTTAAAGTGCCAGTAAGCAATCATTTTTGTGATGGGCAACATTACCCAAAAAATGGCCAACGCATTTCGGACTCAACAGTCCTTCATCGGGGCCTATCTAATCAAGATTTTTTGGTCAAACATAAGACATAAGTGTCAGTTAAATCAATCGTACAAAAGACAGCATAGTCCAAAATTAACCACGTTATAACACATAAAATGAAAAATCAACAGGGTCCCACATACACAGAAACATATAAAGAAAAACAGAAAAACAGAAGAGAGAGTCAGCAATTTAATACATAAACATTTTCATATAAACATTGTGTTGTGCATCTTCACATTTTACAATGTTTCATCCGATTTTCTGTTATGCCAGTACCCAAATGTCCATTCAATGTTAGAAATACTGATACACCTTGTGTGTTAAATGCTCTACTAACAAGTAATGGCTGTCCTGTGGTATCTAATATTGATTAAACCAGTCGGATTTAGAATTCCAGTTGACCCGCTCAAAACGAGTGCTTATGCTCATATTACTGTGTTTAGAATACATGCGTGATGTTAAAGTGCCTATATTGTGAACAGATCAAAATTGCTGACCTTTGTTGGCTTATCCAAACTCAAAAAGCTTTTAGTTCAATGTGCGGCGCAGCCGCTTCACATCACGTACACAAGTCAGCCTGTATCAAAAAATTACATAAAATCGAGTGTGCCATCAACCCGTTTGCATCTGCTTTTATGCTCTAAACCTTTCTGCAACGTGAATAAGCTAGTCTACCATTTAGCGCTTACCTTATGTTTAGTGCTGCAGCGTGGGAGACGTGCCTCGCTGAGTCATGATACTCTGTCAAATCACTACCTAAGTAAACACTAAGCTGTGTTCAAAGTGAGGCTTAGGTTACTATGGTGATGCCTCCTCCAAGATGGAGTCCTGTCTATGTAAAAGACGCCATCTTGCTTAGGGCTAATTCTAACTGTAAACAAGTGGATGCTGCATGCGATTGGACTATTGTGACATGCTGCAGACATAATGTCTGGCAAACAGTAAAAATGATGATTATGTGTACTATATTGGTACCCTTAATTATATTGAAAAATCAAGAAATAAACAAATAAAATTTACATGATAATGAAATTGCTGCAACATGATAAAATAGTCATATAAACACGTGAAAAAACACATTATATAAAAAAACATTACAGAAACACATATATAACTAATTAGTAAGTCAGCTTGTGCTGATCAGATGTCGGAATAAAGTCCGTAGGGAATGATCTCAACCTCACTTCTGCATGCAGTACGTGCTGGTCCTGCTTGGTCGATCACTAATACCATGGTGTCTACTTATAGAAAACAGTTCAAATCCAATTCTTCGTTCATTCCCCAGGGTGATAAACTGTCCAGCCGATCTATCCAGTACGCCTCTCTTTGTTGACGTCTTCTTCGCGGATCGATGCATGGTTGCTGGTTGCTTAGTACTTCCAATATTTGGAATGTTAGCTGGGCTACCGTATGTTTTTTTTGGTTAAAATGTCTAGCCACTGCTGAGTTTGGATTCCTATTTCATATACAGGACTTATGTTCACTCATCCTGGTTTTCAGCTTTCGTCCAGTTTCTCCTACGTAATAAAGTCCACAAGGACAGCGTATGCAGTATATGCAATTCTCAGAGTCACATGTCCCGAAATCTCTAAGTTGGATCTTTTCTCCTGTGTGGGGGTGTGATACTGTGTTCCCCTTGATGACACTGTTACAATTGTTGCAGTTCAGACATGGGTATGTACCTTGTTGTTTATATTGTTGTTTCTTCCCTTCAGTGTCTCTTGTGTTGACCAGTAGATCACATAAATTGTTTGAGCGCTGGTATGCAAACACTGGTTTAGTTTGGAATAAGGACGTTGTACGTTCATAACTGGTGAGTATTGCCCAATGTTTGGTGATGCATTTCTTAATTCGTGCACTCTGAGTCAAAAATTTAGACACATATACTATTGTAGGGGCTTCTTTTTTGGGTTTCTCTTCCAGTATATTCCCTCTGGTTCTAGCTGTCACTTTCAAAGATGCCTCATCTAATTCTTCTTGGTGGTCTCCTCGTTTGGATCATTTGTTTTCCAATGTGCATAGTTCATGGTGAAGTTCTTCTGGATCATTAATGATTCTTTTCAATCATAGCATCTGTCCATAGGGTAAGTTCCGTAGCATTTTCTGAGGATGAAAACTCATACGATGTAGCAAATTATTCCTGTCGGTGGGCTTAGTGTACAGTGAGGTCGTGATCTGTAGTTGATTCACCTTTACTTCAACATCAAGGTAGTGGATATTGGGATTTATATTTCTGCGGTGAACTGTATTCATGAATCAATCTGATTTAGATATGTCAAGAATTCCTTTAATGCTTCAGTGGATCCCTCCCATATCCCGAAAATATCATCTATGTACCTCACCCACACTTTCAGTTGGTCATTCCATTTCTGTATTTCCAAAATATGTTCGGTTTCAAACCGATGCATAAATGCGTTGGCATACGCTGGTGCCATTGTGGCTCCCATGGCGGTTCCTGATATCTGCAGATAGTGTTCTTTCTCATAGGTGAAGTAGGAATTCATGGAGATAAAAGTGAGTAATGTCAGTATAAATTCCTTATACGCTCCTATGTTGTCTTCCGTAAGTAAAAGCTATTCCACTGCTGCCTGTCCTAAGTCAAGGGGTATCCTCGTATAGAGGCTATTCACATCAATGGTGAAAAGAATATCTTGTTCTTCTAGTTGGATCTGTTCCAGGATGTTTAAGAAATGATTACTGTCTTTAACATATGTAGAAGTTTTTTGTATGATCGGCTGTAAAAAGTAGTCGATGTAGGTTCCCAAAGGTTGTAATATCCCTCCTGTCGCTGCGACAACTGGTCTTCCGGGTGGGTTGTCAAGATGTTTGTGTATGTTAGGGAGTGAATAAAAATGTGGAGTTTTAGGTCTTGGGTTCTGCAGGAATTGTTTGGTTTTGTGCGTGATCATGCCCAATTCTTCCGCTCTTGTGAGAACTGCCTCAAGGTCCATTTTGATTCTGTTCGTCGGATCATGATCTATTTTGGCATAGATCTGGCGATCTCCTAGTTGTCGTAAGCATTCTTTTTTATAGTCTGCTGTATTGTGGATAACTAATGCCCCTCCTTTGTCAGCCGGCCTTATAGTTATTTTGTCATCCATGTATAAGCCTTTGATGATGTCCATTTAACCTCTGCTGAGATTCTTGTATTTGGGAGTACAGAAATGTATCTTTTTTAGGTCTGCGAGAACCATTTTTTCAAAGATGTCGACTGCGGGAACTGTAATTGGAGCTACAAAAGTACTTTTAGGCTTGAATTCTACTAACTCTGATGTATCTCTATCGGATTGTTGCTCATTCTCCATTTCTGCAAAGAATACCTTTAATTTTAGTTTTTGTGTGAGTTTATGTAGCTCAATCTTGGTGTTAAATAAATGAGTTCCGTAGGTTGGTACAAATATGAGCCCCTTTTGTAATACGCTATTTTCTTGGTTGCTAAGGGTCCTTTTCCTCTTGCCCCTCCTCATTCTTTTCCTCCTCTGCTGTTGTCTAAAAAAGGCTGGCTATTCCTTCTTGCTCTGGGTCCGCCTTCTGTTGTCGAATCTCCACTTCCTGATGCTGTTGGTTGATTTTGTGGATTTTCTTCTCTGCTTGAGTCTGTGTCTGAACTACTCTGCTCTGTGCGTGGTTTGTTGAATTGAGACGGTTGGTTTTGGTATTTATCCGACCCACGTGTAAACCTTGTCGCGTAAATAATCAAAAGTATCACGTCTGAATTTGCGTATCTTCCTTGCTTCAAAATCTGACTTGTAGCTTTCAAGGCGAGTGTTAATGTTGGCTAGAATTTCTGCAAAGGACTCTTCGTTGGTAAGCTCAGTAATCTCCTTGGTTAAATCTTGTATTTCTTGTTCCAAAGTGGACAAATTTGCTGATAATTCTTGAATAGTAAGAAGAATAAGATCAAGTGAGCATCTGTTTAAAATCTGTTCCCACTTTTTAACGAATTCCTTATTTTCTTTGCACAATGTTGGTTTTAGGCCAGTCCTCAAGCCACGAGGGATGTGTTGGGCCTTATAATATCGTCCAAGAGTCACTGTGTGTAATTTGCGGTTGATTTCTCTACGGATCAGGTATTCCAACTGTTTGATCTTCTTATTTGGATCTATGTCTGGAGTGGCTGTATGTGTGTCTTTGATTAGACCAAGAATGGTGTTTGCCTCATCTGCTGAAAAACCCAAAATGGTTGCTCGTGAGTCTGTTAATTTTTCAATATCTTCATATGACATTTTTGTGTGCCACCGCTCTTCAATGCACGGAAGTAGAAAGTACAAGGAGAGAGACAATGAAGTCAAAATTTATCAGCCCCTTTGTTGTATTGTACGGACACCCCAGCAAATCATTTGGGAAGGGACATCCTGAGCAAGTTGCAGATGCTGATTGCCTTCACAGAGGAAAATATTGTATTCTCGACCCCAGTGTTGTATCCCGTAAGGGAAGCAGCACGTTTTCAGACTTATTGTAGCAATAGCACGATTACGGGGGTCCCCGTGCATGCAGCATTGTTTCTTTGCTGGTTTTGTTGAGTTGGGTCCCGGGGATCAGAAATCAGGCCTGCCGGGTGCCATTTTGAGTTCTTATTTCAGCCTGATGTGCCAGAGGAAGTGACGCCCGGTGCCATTGTTATGAATCTCTTGCAGCCAGTAGAGATCAAGAAGAGCAGGGTGGTTCTCTCGGGCACAGATGATGAAGGCGGAGAATGCTGCACAGTACTGTGCATTGATCCGACCATGTCGCTAAGGGATGCGGCAGACGACCAATTGTTTGAAGAAACTGAAGACACAGGAGATGGTCTTTGAAATTGGGGTGCCATGCCAGATAGCAACAGAGCAAAGGGAAGCACCACAGACCATGCTCATTGTTACAAATACATTACCATTTTGGAGAGAGGGTTTGGAAAAAGTGCTGGACCATTTGTGAACCAGCAATCCTCATGATGCAAGGCTGCTAAAGATTGTTGGAGCAGTGAGGATAAAATTGAAACCCGGTGTGATATTACAGCAGGTAAAACAGTACCCCATAATACAACATTCTGTGTCCCCATGAAATACAGCTATCTACCCTGTGAAGAAAGAGAAGGGGTCCAGTTGAAGGATGGTCCAGGATTTGCGCCCTCTCAATAATATTGTAGAGGTGGAATTCCCAGTGGTACTGAATCCTGTCCCCATTCTCTGTAACATTCTTACTGGGTCAACCCACTTCACGGTAAATGATTTAAAAAATGCATTTCTCTTTGTTCCCTTATGCCCAATTTTCAGTACCTCAAAATATTATTGTATCGTGGTCAGAGATTCGAGCACACAAGTTTGCCCCAGGGGCACTGCGAATCTCTGAGTGTTATTAAGAAGGTAGTTCAGATGGAATTGGGGAATTTACATGTGCCCAGTACCGTATTTCAGTACGTGGACAATTTGTTAGTCTGCAGCACTTCAGAGCAGAAGTGTCAAGGAGACTATTACATTCATCAGCCTGCTCATGGAGAAGGGGTACAAAGTGGACAAATAAATGTTGCAGTACTGCCAGACAGAGGTAGTATATCTGGGGGAAGTAATATCACGGTCAGGAAGGAAGGTAATGCCGGAGAGAGCCACCACGGTTCAGAGTATGCCTCAGCCAGTTAAGGTAAAACAGATGCAGCAGTTTTTGCAGCTCTGTACTTTTGTAGATCATGGATCTTTGATTACTCTAGTTATGTGAGGCCCTTAGCGCAAGGACTCAAGGAAGCACAAAAGGTGAAAGGGCCGAAAGAATGGTCTGAAGAAATGGGGACTTGTTTTCGGGAGTTTATTTTCACATTCACATTCAGACGGGCAGGTGATGACAGTGGTCCTGACCTAGCAAACATCACTAGGTCACAAACCTTTAGCATATTACAGCGGACTCCTAGACCCAGTGATGCAGAGATAGTTCCCTTGTGAGCAAGCTCTAACGGCAGCAGCTTTTGCGATTCAAAAGCCCTCAACCAATTCTATGGGTTGCCCAAAGACATTGTACGTGATGCATGCAGTCTTTGCAATTCTAGAAAAGTCTAAGTCCACATTAATGACTTAGAGAGTTTCAGGGTATGAGGTCATCTTGTCAAATGCATAGATCCATCCTGTGCGATGTCACCTAGTCAATCCTGCGACATTTCTAGCAGAACCAGTGCAGCCTGAGGACATTGTTCATGATTGTGCCACAGATGAAGGGGAAGAAGTAGAGAGGGTGAATATGAAAGAGAATGCCCTAGAGGAGGGTGAGGTGATTTTCATTGATGGGTCTTCGACCATCAACCAGGAGACGGGCGAGAGGCATACTGGTGCAGCCGCTGTGGGTTTTGTGGATGGGGAGCACTGGGTCAGACTGAAGAGATGAACAAGTTACTTCTTACCTTGTAACGTTCTTTCGACGGGATGTTCCTCCGACGTATTCCTCATCTTAGATATCTCCTTCCAGCTCTGCTGGCCTCGGAAAATGTTTTCTCTAGAGGGCGCTGCGCGTCGACGTCCTCCGAGTCGATGTCCCTCGACAGCCGCCGTATCGACGTCGACGTCATCCTGCCTATAAAGGCCGCGCGCAGCGTCCGTTGCTCAGTTCCGTTTTGTAGCCCACAATAATACTTTCTGGACTAACTAATCACCCTGAAGGAGCGTAAGCTGCAACAACAAGGGAAGTAGAACTGCAGGGATGGATGGGAGGGTCGATGAGGAATACGTCGGAGGAACATCCCGTCGAAAGAACGTTACAAGGTAAGAAGTAACTTGTTCTTCGAAGGGATTGTGTCCTCCGACGTATTCCTCATCTTAGATAGGCTCCCATAGCAGTATTCTATTATCGGAGGAGGGAGTACTGACTTCACGCTGTCTTCTATTGATGAATAGAATGCAGTACAGCCCTTCCAAACCTAGTCTCTTGACTGGAGGAGGAATCCAAATTGTAAAAACGTGTAAAGGTATGGACAGACGACCATGTAGCGGCCGCACATATGTCTTTAACCGGCACGCCTCTTTTGAGGGCCGATGAAGCTGCAATACCTCTGGTCGAATGAGCCCTAAGGTTTTGAGGGGGCTCTTTCCCTGCCAGTTTATAACATTCCAGAATGGCTAGAATGATCCATCTGGAAATGGTCTGCTTAGTTATTGGTAACCCCAGCTTGTGACCTGCGTAACCTACAAACAGCTGGTCTGCCTGTCTTATCCTGGCTAGTCTACTGATGTAAAAACTTAAAGCCCTCCTAGGGTCTAGCCTGTGTAAACTCTCTTCATCTTTCCCCGGGTGAGGAGGATAGAAAGATGGTAGGGTAATCTTCTGAGTGATATGGAATTCAGAAACCACCTTTGGGAGGAAATTAGGCTTCACTTGCAGGACAACTTTGTCTTTGTGAAATATTGTGTGAGGGGGTTTACAAGAAAGAGCTTGTAATTCGCTCACCCTTCTAGCAGATGTAAGTGCTATTAATAAAACAGTTTTAAGGGTAAGGAATCTTAACGAACAAGAATGGAGAGGTTCGAAAGGTGTACCCATCAGGAAAGTTAGTACTACGTTTAAATCCCATAGGGGAATTTGGAATGGTCTTGGGGGATAAACATTGGTTAACCCCTTTAGAAACTGTATTACCAAGGGTAATTTGAAATAGGATGGTTCTTCCACAGTACGCTTAAAGATGGAAAGCGCTGCGAGATAGCCCTTAATGGTGCCAACTTGAAGGCCTGAATTTGCCAAATGTAGTAGGAAGGACAAAACCATTGGTGTACCACATGAAAAAGGGTCGATATTCTGTTCTCTACACCAGCTGCAAAATCTGTTCCAACAGCAGCGGTATAAAGACTTTGTTGCTGGCCTCCTTGCCGAAAGCAACACCTCCATAACATCATCAGGGAGGTCCCAATCCTTGTACCTCAGCCTTTCAGAAGCCAAGCGTGAAGGTTGAGGGTTTTGATGTCTGGATGGAGAACCTGACCTCCCTTCTGTGAGAGTAGGTTCTCTCTGAGTGGAAGTCGAATTGGAGGGCAGATGGACAAGTCTAGAAGGTCCGGGTACCACGTTCTCCTGGCCCAATCCGGGGCAATTAGGATCATGGTTCTCCGGAATCTTCTCAACCTCCTGATCATTTGAGGAATGACAGGGACCGGTGGGAACGCGTACAGAAGCGGAATCTCCCAGTCCACTATGAACGCGTCTCCTAGAGCTCCTCTCGGGGGAAATTCCCTTGAGCAGAACAGGTCGCATTTCCTGTTTAGGCTGGTGGCGAACAGATCTACCTGAGGGGTTCCCCAAAGGGCGAAGATCTCTTGAAGGACTTCCTGAGCTAGCTCCCACTCGTGGGAGACTGTGTTCTGCCTACTCAGAGCGTCCGATGTCAAGTTCTTCTCTCTGGCTAGGTGAACTGCCGATAGAGAGATTCCTTCTTGGATTGCCCAAAACCAGAGCTGCATCGCCTCTCTGCACAGGGGTAGTGATCCTACCCCTTTGTATCAAAAAATTACATAAAATCGAGTGTGCCATCAACCCGTTTGCATCTGCTTTTATGCTCTAAACCTTTCTGCAACGTGGATAAGCTAGTCTACCATTTAGCGCTTACCTTATGTTTAGTGCTGCAGCGTGGGAGACGTGCCTCGCTGAGTCATGATACTCTGTCAAATCACTACCTAAGTAAACACTAAGCTGTGTTCAAAGTGAGGCTTAGGTTACTATGGTGATGCCTCCTCCAAGATGGAGTCCTGTCTATGTAAAAGACGCCATCTTGCTTAGGGCTAATTCTAACTGTAAACAAGTGGATGCTGCATGCGATTGGACTATTGTGACATGCTGCAGACATAATGTCTGGCAAACAGTAAAAATGATGATTATGTGTACTATATTGGTACCCTTAATTATATTGAAAAATCAAGAAATAAACAAATAAAATTTACATGATAATGAAATTGCTGCAACATGATAAAATAGTCATATAAACACGTGAAAAAACACATTATATAAAAAAACATTACAGAAACACATATATAACTAATTAGTAAGTCAGCTTGTGCTGATCAGATGTCGGAATAAAGTCCGTAGGGAATGATCTCAACCTCACTTCTGCATGCAGTACGTGCTGGTCCTGCTTGGTCGATCACTAATACCATGGTGTCTACTTATAGAAAACAGTTCAAATCCAATTCTTCGTTCATTCCCCAGGGTGATAAACTGTCCAGCCGATCTATCCAGTACGCCTCTCTTTGTTGACGTCTTCTTCGCGGATCGATGCATGGTTGCTGGTTGCTTAGTACTTCCAATATTTGGAATGTTAGCTGGGCTACCGTATGTTTTTTTTGGTTAAAATGTCTAGCCACTGCTGAGTTTGGATTCCTATTTCATATACAGGACTTATGTTCACTCATCCTGGTTTTCAGCTTTCGTCCAGTTTCTCCTACGTAATAAAGTCCACAAGGACAGCGTATGCAGTATATGCAATTCTCAGAGTCACATGTCCCGAAATCTCTAAGTTGGATCTTTTCTCCTGTGTGGGGGTGTGATACTGTGTTCCCCTTGATGACACTGTTACAATTGTTGCAGTTCAGACATGGGTATGTACCTTGTTGTTTATATTGTTGTTTCTTCCCTTCAGTGTCTCTTGTGTTGACCAGTAGATCACGTAAATTGTTTGAGCGCTGGTATGCAAACACTGGTTTAGTTTGGAATAAGGACGTTGTACGTTCATAACTGGTGAGTATTGCCCAATGTTTGGTGATGCATTTCTTAATTCGTGCACTCTGAGTCAAAAATTTAGACACATATACTATTGTAGGGGCTTCTTTTTTGGGTTTCTCTTCCAGTATATTCCCTCTGGTTCTAGCTGTCACTTTCAAAGATGCCTCATCTAATTCTTCTTGGTGGTCTCCTCGTTTGGATCATTTGTTTTCCAATGTGCATAGTTCATGGTGAAGTTCTTCTGGATCATTAATGATTCTTTTCAATCATAGCATCTGTCCATAGGGTAAGTTCCGTAGCATTTTCTGAGGATGAAAACTCATACGATGTAGCAAATTATTCCTGTCGGTGGGCTTAGTGTACAGTGAGGTTGTGATCTGTAGTTGATTCACCTTTACTTCAACATCAAGGTAGTGGATATTGGGATTTATATTTCTGCGGTGAACTGTATTCATGAATCAATCTGATTTAGATATGTCAAGAATTCCTTTAATGCTTCAGTGGATCCCTCCCATATCCCGAAAATATCATCTATGTACCTCACCCACACTTTCAGTTGGTCATTCCATTTCTGTATTTCCAAAATATGTTCGGTTTCAAACCGATGCATAAATGCGTTGGCATACGCTGGTGCCATTGTGGCTCCCATGGCGGTTCCTGATATCTGCAGATAGTGTTCTTTCTCATAGGTGAAGTAGGAATTCATGGAGATAAAAGTGAGTAATGTCAGTATAAATTCCTTATACGCTCCTATGTTGTCTTCCGTAAGTAAAAGCTATTCCACTGCTGCCTGTCCTAAGTCAAGGGGTATCCTCGTATAGAGGCTATTCACATCAATGGTGAAAAGAATATCTTGTTCTTCTAGTTGGATCTGTTCCAGGATGTTTAAGAAATGATTACTGTCTTTAACATATGTAGAAGTTTTTTGTATGATCGGCTGTAAAAAGTAGTCGATGTAGGTTCCCAAAGGTTGTAATATCCCTCCTGTCGCTGCGACAACTGGTCTTCCGGGTGGGTTGTCAAGATGTTTGTGTATGTTAGGGAGTGAATAAAAATGTGGAGTTTTAGGTCTTGGGTTCTGCAGGAATTGTTTGGTTTTGTGCGTGATCATGCCCAATTCTTCCGCTCTTGTGAGAACTGCCTCAAGGTCCATTTTGATTCTGTTCGTCGGATCATGATCTATTTTGGCATAGATCTGGCGATCTCCTAGTTGTCGTAAGCATTCTTTTTTATAGTCTGCTGTATTGTGGATAACTAATGCCCCTCCTTTGTCAGCCGGCCTTATAGTTATTTTGTCATCCATGTATAAGCCTTTGATGATGTCCATTTAACCTCTGCTGAGATTCTTGTATTTGGGAGTACAGAAATGTATCTTTTTTAGGTCTGCGAGAACCATTTTTTCAAAGATGTCGACTGCGGGAACTGTAATTGGAGCTACAAAAGTACTTTTAGGCTTGAATTCTACTAACTCTGATGTATCTCTATCGGATTGTTGCTCATTCTCCATTTCTGCAAAGAATACCTTTAATTTTAGTTTTTGTGTGAGTTTATGTAGCTCAATCTTGGTGTTAAATAAATGAGTTCCGTAGGTTGGTACAAATATGAGCCCCTTTTGTAATACGCTATTTTCTTGGTTGCTAAGGGTCCTTTTCCTCTTGCCCCTCCTCATTCTTTTCCTCCTCTGCTGTTGTCTAAAAAAGGCTGGCTATTCCTTCTTGCTCTGGGTCCGCCTTCTGTTGTCGAATCTCCACTTCCTGATGCTGTTGGTTGATTTTGTGGATTTTCTTCTCTGCTTGAGTCTGTGTCTGAACTACTCTGCTCTGTGCGTGGTTTGTTGAATTGAGACGGTTGGTTTTGGTATTTATCCGACCCACGTGTAAACCTTGTCGCGTAAATAATCAAAAGTATCACGTCTGAATTTGCGTATCTTCCTTGCTTCAAAATCTGACTTGTAGCTTTCAAGGCGAGTGTTAATGTTGGCTAGAATTTCTGCAAAGGACTCTTCGTTGGTAAGCTCAGTAATCTCCTTGGTTAAATCTTGTATTTCTTGTTCCAAAGTGGACAAATTTGCTGATAATTCTTGAATAGTAAGAAGAATAAGATCAAGTGAGCATCTGTTTAAAATCTGTTCCCACTTTTTAACGAATTCCTTATTTTCTTTGCACAATGTTGGTTTTAGGCCAGTCCTCAAGCCACGAGGGATGTGTTGGGCCTTATAATATCGTCCAAGAGTCACTGTGTGTAATTTGCGGTTGATTTCTCTACGGATCAGGTATTCCAACTGTTTGATCTTCTTATTTGGATCTATGTCTGGAGTGGCTGTATGTGTGTCTTTGATTAGACCAAGAATGGTGTTTGCCTCATCTGCTGAAAAACCCAAAATGGTTGCTCGTGAGTCTGTTAATTTTTCAATATCTTCATATGACATTTTTGTGTGCCACCGCTCTTCAATGCACGGAAGTAGAAAGTACAAGGAGAGAGACAATGAAGTCAAAATTTATCAGCCCCTTTGTTGTATTGTACGGACACCCCAGCAAATCATTTGGGAAGGGACATCCTGAGCAAGTTGCAGATGCTGATTGCCTTCACAGAGGAAAATATTGTATTCTCGACCCCAGTGTTGTATCCCGTAAGGGAAGCAGCACGTTTTCAGACTTATTGTAGCAATAGCACGATTACGGGGATCCCCGTGCATGCAGCATTGTTTCTTTGCTGGTTTTGTTGAGTTGGGTCCCGGGGATCAGAAATCAGGCCTGCCGGGTGCCATTTTGAGTTCTTATTTCAGCCTGATGTGCCAGAGGAAGTGACGCCCGGTGCCATTGTTATGAATCTCTTGCAGCCAGTAGAGATCAAGAAGAGCAGGGTGGTTCTCTCGGGCACAGATGATGAAGGCGGAGAATGCTGCACAGTACTGTGCATTGATCCGACCATGTCGCTAAGGGATGCGGCAGACGACCAATTGTTTGAAGAAACTGAAGACACAGGAGATGGTCTTTGAAATTGGGGTGCCATGCCAGATAGCAACAGAGCAAAGGGAAGCACCACAGACCATGCTCATTGTTACAAATACATTACCATTTTGGAGAGAGGGTTTGGAAAAAGTGCTGGACCATTTGTGAACCAGCAATCCTCATGATGCAAGGCTGCTAAAGATTGTTGGAGCAGTGAGGATAAAATTGAAACCCGGTGTGATATTACAGCAGGTAAAACAGTACCCCATAATACAACATTCTGTGTCCCCATGAAATACAGCTATCTACCCTGTGAAGAAAGAGAAGGGGTCCAGTTGAAGGATGGTCCAGGATTTGCGCCCTCTCAATAATATTGTAGAGGTGGAATTCCCAGTGGTACTGAATCCTGTCCCCATTCTCTGTAACATTCTTACTGGGTCAACCCACTTCACGGTAAATGATTTAAAAAATGCATTTCTCTTTGTTCCCTTATGCCCAATTTTCAGTACCTCAAAATATTATTGTATCGTGGTCAGAGATTCGAGCACACAAGTTTGCCCCAGGGGCACTGCGAATCTCTGAGTGTTATTAAGAAGGTAGTTCAGATGGAATTGGGGAATTTACATGTGCCCAGTACCATATTTCAGTACGTGGACAATTTGTTAGTCTGCAGCACTTCAGAGCAGAAGTGTCAAGGAGACTATTACATTCATCAGCCTGCTCATGGAGAAGGGGTACAAAGTGGACAAATAAATGTTGCAGTACTGCCAGACAGAGGTAGTATATCTGGGGGAAGTAATATCACGGTCAGGAAGGAAGGTAATGCCGGAGAGAGCCACCACGGTTCAGAGTATGCCTCAGCCAGTTAAGGTAAAACAGATGCAGCAGTTTTTGCAGCTCTGTACTTTTGTAGATCATGGATCTTTGATTACTCTAGTTATGTGAGGCCCTTAGCGCAAGGACTCAAGGAAGCACAAAAGGTGAAAGGGCCGAAAGAATGGTCTGAAGAAATGGGGACTTGTTTTCGGGAGTTTATTTTCACATTCACATTCAGACGGGCAGGTGATGACAGTGGTCCTGACCTAGCAAACATCACTAGGTCACAAACCTTTAGCATATTACAGCGGACTCCTAGACCCAGTGATGCAGAGATAGTTCCCTTGTGAGCAAGCTCTAACGGCAGCAGCTTTTGCGATTCAAAAGCCCTCAACCAATTCTATGGGTTGCCCAAAGACATTGTACGTGATGCATGCAGTCTTTGCAATTCTAGAAAAGTCTAAGTCCACATTAATGACTTAGAGAGTTTCAGGGTATGAGGTCATCTTGTCAAATGCATAGATCCATCCTGTGCGATGTCACCTAGTCAATCCTGCGACATTTCTAGCAGAACCAGTGCAGCCTGAGGACATTGTTCATGATTGTGCCACAGATGAAGGGGAAGAAGTAGAGAGGGTGAATATGAAAGAGAATGCCCTAGAGGAGGGTGAGGTGATTTTCATTGATGGGTCTTCGACCATCAACCAGGAGACGGGCGAGAGGCATACTGGTGCAGCCGCTGTGGGTTTTGTGGATGGGGAGCACTGGGTCAGACTGAAGAGATGAACAAGTTACTTCTTACCTTGTAACGTTCTTTCGACGGGATGTTCCTCCGACGTATTCCTCATCTTAGATATCTCCTTCCAGCTCTGCTGGCCTCGGAAAATGTTTTCTCTAGAGGGCGCTGCGCGTCGACGTCCTCCGAGTCGATGTCCCTCGACAGCCGCCGTATCGACGTCGACGTCATCCTGCCTATAAAGGCCGCGCGCAGCGTCCGTTGCTCAGTTCCGTTTTGTAGCCCACAATAATACTTTCTGGACTAACTAATCACCCTGAAGGAGCGTAAGCTGCAACAACAAGGGAAGTAGAACTGCAGGGATGGATGGGAGGGTCGATGAGGAATACGTCGGAGGAACATCCCGTCGAAAGAACGTTACAAGGTAAGAAGTAACTTGTTCTTCGAAGGGATTGTGTCCTCCGACGTATTCCTCATCTTAGATAGGCTCCCATAGCAGTATTCTATTATCGGAGGAGGGAGTACTGACTACACGCTGTCTTCTATTGATGAATAGAATGCAGTACAGCCCTTCCAAACCTAGTCTCTTGACTGGAGGAGGAATCCAAATTGTAAAAACGTGTAAAGGTATGGACAGACGACCATGTAGCGGCCGCACATATGTCTTTAACCGGCACGCCTCTTTTGAGGGCCGATGAAGCTGCAATACCTCTGGTCGAATGAGCCCTAAGGTTTTGAGGGGGCTCTTTCCCTGCCAGTTTATAACATTCCAGAATGGCTAGAATGATCCATCTGGAAATGGTCTGCTTAGTTATTGGTAACCCCAGCTTGTGACCTGCGTAACCTACAAACAGCTGGTCTGCCTGTCTTATCCTGGCTAGTCTACTGATGTAAAAACTTAAAGCCCTCCTAGGGTCTAGCCTGTGTAAACTCTCTTCATCTTTCCCCGGGTGAGGAGGATAGAAAGATGGTAGGGTAATCTTCTGAGTGATATGGAATTCAGAAACCACCTTTGGGAGGAAATTAGGCTTCACTTGCAGGACAACTTTGTCTTTGTGAAATATTGTGTGAGGGGGTTTACAAGAAAGAGCTTGTAATTCGCTCACCCTTCTAGCAGATGTAAGTGCTATTAATAAAACAGTTTTAAGGGTAAGGAATCTTAACGAACAAGAATGGAGAGGTTCGAAAGGTGTACCCATCAGGAAAGTTAGTACTACGTTTAAATCCCATAGGGGAATTTGGAATGGTCTTGGGGGATAAACATTGGTTAACCCCTTTAGAAACTGTATTACCAAGGGTAATTTGAAATAGGATGGTTCTTCCACAGTACGCTTAAAGATGGAAAGCGCTGCGAGATAGCCCTTAATGGTGCCAACTTGAAGGCCTGAATTTGCCAAATGTAGTAGGAAGGACAAAACCATTGGTGTACCACATGAAAAAGGGTCGATATTCTGTTCTCTACACCAGCTGCAAAATCTGTTCCAACAGCAGCGGTATAAAGACTTTGTTGCTGGCCTCCTTGCCGAAAGCAACACCTCCATAACATCATCAGGGAGGTCCCAATCCTTGTACCTCAGCCTTTCAGAAGCCAAGCGTGAAGGTTGAGGGTTTTGATGTCTGGATGGAGAACCTGACCTCCCTTCTGTGAGAGTAGGTTCTCTCTGAGTGGAAGTCGAATTGGAGGGCAGATGGACAAGTCTAGAAGGTCCGGGTACCACGTTCTCCTGGCCCAATCCGGGGCAATTAGGATCATGGTTCTCCGGAATCTTCTCAACCTCCTGATCATTTGAGGAATGACAGGGACCGGTGGGAACGCGTACAGAAGCGGAATCTCCCAGTCCACTATGAACGCGTCTCCTAGAGCTCCTCTCGGGGGAAATTCCCTTGAGCAGAACAGGTCGCATTTCCTGTTTAGGCTGGTGGCGAACAGATCTACCTGAGGGGTTCCCCAAAGGGCGAAGATCTCTTGAAGGACTTCCTGAGCTAGCTCCCACTCGTGGGAGACTGTGTTCTGCCTACTCAGAGCGTCCGATGTCAAGTTCTTCTCTCTGGCTAGGTGAACTGCCGATAGAGAGATTCCTTCTTGGATTGCCCAAAACCAGAGCTGCATCGCCTCTCTGCACAGGGGTAGTGATCCTACCCCTTTGTATCAAAAAATTACATAAAATCGAGTGTGCCATCAACCCGTTTGCATCTGCTTTTATGCTCTAAACCTTTCTGCAACGTGGATAAGCTAGTCTACCATTTAGCGCTTACCTTATGTTTAGTGCTGCAGCGTGGGAGACGTGCCTCGCTGAGTCATGATACTCTGTCAAATCACTACCTAAGTAAACACTAAGCTGTGTTCAAAGTGAGGCTTAGGTTACTATGGTGATGCCTCCTCCAAGATGGAGTCCTGTCTATGTAAAAGACGCCATCTTGCTTAGGGCTAATTCTAACTGTAAACAAGTGGATGCTGCATGCGATTGGACTATTGTGACATGCTGCAGACATAATGTCTGGCAAACAGTAAAAATGATGATTATGTGTACTATATTGGTACCCTTAATTATATTGAAAAATCAAGAAATAAACAAATAAAATTTACATGATAATGAAATTGCTGCAACATGATAAAATAGTCATATAAACACGTGAAAAAACACATTATATAAAAAAACATTACAGAAACACATATATAACTAATTAGTAAGTCAGCTTGTGCTGATCAGATGTCGGAATAAAGTCCGTAGGGAATGATCTCAACCTCACTTCTGCATGCAGTACGTGCTGGTCCTGCTTGGTCGATCACTAATACCATGGTGTCTACTTATAGAAAACAGTTCAAATCCAATTCTTCGTTCATTCCCCAGGGTGATAAACTGTCCAGCCGATCTATCCAGTACGCCTCTCTTTGTTGACGTCTTCTTCGCGGATCGATGCATGGTTGCTGGTTGCTTAGTACTTCCAATATTTGGAATGTTAGCTGGGCTACCGTATGTTTTTTTTGGTTAAAATGTCTAGCCACTGCTGAGTTTGGATTCCTATTTCATATACAGGACTTATGTTCACTCATCCTGGTTTTCAGCTTTCGTCCAGTTTCTCCTACGTAATAAAGTCCACAAGGACAGCGTATGCAGTATATGCAATTCTCAGAGTCACATGTCCCGAAATCTCTAAGTTGGATCTTTTCTCCTGTGTGGGGGTGTGATACTGTGTTCCCCTTGATGACACTGTTACAATTGTTGCAGTTCAGACATGGGTATGTACCTTGTTGTTTATATTGTTGTTTCTTCCCTTCAGTGTCTCTTGTGTTGACCAGTAGATCACGTAAATTGTTTGAGCGCTGGTATGCAAACACTGGTTTAGTTTGGAATAAGGACGTTGTACGTTCATAACTGGTGAGTATTGCCCAATGTTTGGTGATGCATTTCTTAATTCGTGCACTCTGAGTCAAAAATTTAGACACATATACTATTGTAGGGGCTTCTTTTTTGGGTTTCTCTTCCAGTATATTCCCTCTGGTTCTAGCTGTCACTTTCAAAGATGCCTCATCTAATTCTTCTTGGTGGTCTCCTCGTTTGGATCATTTGTTTTCCAATGTGCATAGTTCATGGTGAAGTTCTTCTGGATCATTAATGATTCTTTTCAATCATAGCATCTGTCCATAGGGTAAGTTCCGTAGCATTTTCTGAGGATGAAAACTCATACGATGTAGCAAATTATTCCTGTCGGTGGGCTTAGTGTACAGTGAGGTCGTGATCTGTAGTTGATTCACCTTTACTTCAACATCAAGGTAGTGGATATTGGGATTTATATTTCTGCGGTGAACTGTATTCATGAATCAATCTGATTTAGATATGTCAAGAATTCCTTTAATGCTTCAGTGGATCCCTCCCATATCCCGAAAATATCATCTATGTACCTCACCCACACTTTCAGTTGGTCATTCCATTTCTGTATTTCCAAAATATGTTCGGTTTCAAACCGATGCATAAATGCGTTGGCATACGCTGGTGCCATTGTGGCTCCCATGGCGGTTCCTGATATCTGCAGATAGTGTTCTTTCTCATAGGTGAAGTAGGAATTCATGGAGATAAAAGTGAGTAATGTCAGTATAAATTCCTTATACGCTCCTATGTTGTCTTCCGTAAGTAAAAGCTATTCCACTGCTGCCTGTCCTAAGTCAAGGGGTATCCTCGTATAGAGGCTATTCACATCAATGGTGAAAAGAATATCTTGTTCTTCTAGTTGGATCTGTTCCAGGATGTTTAAGAAATGATTACTGTCTTTAACATATGTAGAAGTTTTTTGTATGATCGGCTGTAAAAAGTAGTCGATGTAGGTTCCCAAAGGTTGTAATATCCCTCCTGTCGCTGCGACAACTGGTCTTCCGGGTGGGTTGTCAAGATGTTTGTGTATGTTAGGGAGTGAATAAAAATGTGGAGTTTTAGGTCTTGGGTTCTGCAGGAATTGTTTGGTTTTGTGCGTGATCATGCCCAATTCTTCCGCTCTTGTGAGAACTGCCTCAAGGTCCATTTTGATTCTGTTCGTCGGATCATGATCTATTTTGGCATAGATCTGGCGATCTCCTAGTTGTCTTAAGCATTCTTTTTTATAGTCTGCTGTATTGTGGATAACTAATGCCCCCCCTTTGTCAGCCGGCCTTATAGTTATTTTGTCATCCATGTATAAGCCTTTGATGATGTCCATTTAACCTCTGCTGAGATTCTTGTATTTGGGAGTACAGAAATGTATCTTTTTTAGGTCTGCGAGAACCATTTTTTCAAAGATGTCGACTGCGGGAACTGTAATTGGTGCTACAAAAGTACTTTTAGGCTTGAATTCTACTAACTCTGATGTATCTCTATCGGATTGTTGCTCATTCTCCATTTCTGCAAAGAATACCTTTAATTTTAGTTTTTGTGTGAGTTTATGTAGCTCAATCTTGGTGTTAAATAAATGAGTTCCGTAGGTTGGTACAAATATGAGCCCCTTTTGTAATACGCTATTTTCTTGGTTGCTAAGGGTCCTTTTCCTCTTGCCCCTCCTCATTCTTTTCCTCCTCTGCTGTTGTCTAAAAAAGGCTGGCTATTCCTTCTTGCTCTGGGTCCGCCTTCTGTTGTCGAATCTCCACTTCCTGATGCTGTTGGTTGATTTTGTGGATTTTCTTCTCTGCTTGAGTCTGTGTCTGAACTACTCTGCTCTGTGCGTGGTTTGTTGAATTGAGACGGTTGGTTTTGGTATTTATCCGACCCACGTGTAAACCTTGTCGCGTAAATAATCAAAAGTATCACGTCTGAATTTGCGTATCTTCCTTGCTTCAAAATCTGACTTGTAGCTTTCAAGGCGAGTGTTAATGTTGGCTAGAATTTCTGCAAAGGACTCTTCGTTGGTAAGCTCAGTAATCTCCTTGGTTAAATCTTGTATTTCTTGTTCCAAAGTGGACAAATTTGCTGATAATTCTTGAATAGTAAGAAGAATAAGATCAAGTGAGCATCTGTTTAAAATCTGTTCCCACTTTTTAACGAATTCCTTATTTTCTTTGCACAATGTTGGTTTTAGGCCAGTCCTCAAGCCACGAGGGATGTGTTGGGCCTTATAATATCGTCCAAGAGTCACTGTGTGTAATTTGCGGTTGATTTCTCTACGGATCAGGTATTCCAACTGTTTGATCTTCTTATTTGGATCTATGTCTGGAGTGGCTGTATGTGTGTCTTTGATTAGACCAAGAATGGTGTTTGCCTCATCTGCTGAAAAACCCAAAATGGTTGCTCGTGAGTCTGTTAATTTTTCAATATCTTCATATGACATTTTTGTGTGCCACCGCTCTTCAATGCACGGAAGTAGAAAGTACAAGGAGAGAGACAATGAAGTCAAAATTTATCAGCCCCTTTGTTGTATTGTACGGACACCCCAGCAAATCATTTGGGAAGGGACATCCTGAGCAAGTTGCAGATGCTGATTGCCTTCACAGAGGAAAATATTGTATTCTCGACCCCAGTGTTGTATCCCGTAAGGGAAGCAGCACGTTTTCAGACTTATTGTAGCAATAGCACGATTACGGGGGTCCCCGTGCATGCAGCATTGTTTCTTTGCTGGTTTTGTTGAGTTGGGTCCCGGGGATCAGAAATCAGGCCTGCCGGGTGCCATTTTGAGTTCTTATTTCAGCCTGATGTGCCAGAGGAAGTGACGCCCGGTGCCATTGTTATGAATCTCTTGCAGCCAGTAGAGATCAAGAAGAGCAGGGTGGTTCTCTCGGGCACAGATGATGAAGGCGGAGAATGCTGCACAGTACTGTGCATTGATCCGACCATGTCGCTAAGGGATGCGGCAGACGACCAATTGTTTGAAGAAACTGAAGACACAGGAGATGGTCTTTGAAATTGGGGTGCCATGCCAGATAGCAACAGAGCAAAGGGAAGCACCACAGACCATGCTCATTGTTACAAATACATTACCATTTTGGAGAGAGGGTTTGGAAAAAGTGCTGGACCATTTGTGAACCAGCAATCCTCATGATGCAAGGCTGCTAAAGATTGTTGGAGCAGTGAGGATAAAATTGAAACCCGGTGTGATATTACAGCAGGTAAAACAGTACCCCATAATACAACATTCTGTGTCCCCATGAAATACAGCTATCTACCCTGTGAAGAAAGAGAAGGGGTCCAGTTGAAGGATGGTCCAGGATTTGCGCCCTCTCAATAATATTGTAGAGGTGGAATTCCCAGTGGTACTGAATCCTGTCCCCATTCTCTGTAACATTCTTACTGGGTCAACCCACTTCACGGTAAATGATTTAAAAAATGCATTTCTCTTTGTTCCCTTATGCCCAATTTTCAGTACCTCAAAATATTATTGTATCGTGGTCAGAGATTCGAGCACACAAGTTTGCCCCAGGGGCACTGCGAATCTCTGAGTGTTATTAAGAAGGTAGTTCAGATGGAATTGGGGAATTTACATGTGCCCAGTACCGTATTTCAGTACGTGGACAATTTGTTAGTCTGCAGCACTTCAGAGCAGAAGTGTCAAGGAGACTATTACATTCATCAGCCTGCTCATGGAGAAGGGGTACAAAGTGGACAAATAAATGTTGCAGTACTGCCAGACAGAGGTAGTATATCTGGGGGAAGTAATATCACGGTCAGGAAGGAAGGTAATGCCGGAGAGAGCCACCACGGTTCAGAGTATGCCTCAGCCAGTTAAGGTAAAACAGATGCAGCAGTTTTTGCAGCTCTGTACTTTTGTAGATCATGGATCTTTGATTACTCTAGTTATGTGAGGCCCTTAGCGCAAGGACTCAAGGAAGCACAAAAGGTGAAAGGGCCGAAAGAATGGTCTGAAGAAATGGGGACTTGTTTTCGGGAGTTTATTTTCACATTCACATTCAGACGGGCAGGTGATGACAGTGGTCCTGACCTAGCAAACATCACTAGGTCACAAACCTTTAGCATATTACAGCGGACTCCTAGACCCAGTGATGCAGAGATAGTTCCCTTGTGAGCAAGCTCTAACGGCAGCAGCTTTTGCGATTCAAAAGCCCTCAACCAATTCTATGGGTTGCCCAAAGACATTGTACGTGATGCATGCAGTCTTTGCAATTCTAGAAAAGTCTAAGTCCACATTAATGACTTAGAGAGTTTCAGGGTATGAGGTCATCTTGTCAAATGCATAGATCCATCCTGTGCGATGTCACCTAGTCAATCCTGCGACATTTCTAGCAGAACCAGTGCAGCCTGAGGACATTGTTCATGATTGTGCCACAGATGAAGGGGAAGAAGTAGAGAGGGTGAATATGAAAGAGAATGCCCTAGAGGAGGGTGAGGTGATTTTCATTGATGGGTCTTCGACCATCAACCAGGAGACGGGCGAGAGGCATACTGGTGCAGCCGCTGTGGGTTTTGTGGATGGGGAGCACTGGGTCAGACTGAAGAGATGAACAAGTTACTTCTTACCTTGTAACGTTCTTTCGACGGGATGTTCCTCCGACGTATTCCTCATCTTAGATATCTCCTTCCAGCTCTGCTGGCCTCGGAAAATGTTTTCTCTAGAGGGCGCTGCGCGTCGACGTCCTCCGAGTCGATGTCCCTCGACAGCCGCCGTATCGACGTCGACGTCATCCTGCCTATAAAGGCCGCGCGCAGCGTCCGTTGCTCAGTTCCGTTTTGTAGCCCACAATAATACTTTCTGGACTAACTAATCACCCTGAAGGAGCGTAAGCTGCAACAACAAGGGAAGTAGAACTGCAGGGATGGATGGGAGGGTCGATGAGGAATACGTCGGAGGAACATCCCGTCGAAAGAACGTTACAAGGTAAGAAGTAACTTGTTCTTCGAAGGGATTGTGTCCTCCGACGTATTCCTCATCTTAGATAGGCTCCCATAGCAGTATTCTATTATCGGAGGAGGGAGTACTGACTTCACGCTGTCTTCTATTGATGAATAGAATGCAGTACAGCCCTTCCAAACCTAGTCTCTTGACTGGAGGAGGAATCCAAATTGTAAAAACGTGTAAAGGTATGGACAGACGACCATGTAGCGGCCGCACATATGTCTTTAACCGGCACGCCTCTTTTGAGGGCCGATGAAGCTGCAATACCTCTGGTCGAATGAGCCCTAAGGTTTTGAGGGGGCTCTTTCCCTGCCAGTTTATAACATTCCAGAATGGCTAGAATGATCCATCTGGAAATGGTCTGCTTAGTTATTGGTAACCCCAGCTTGTGACCTGCGTAACCTACAAACAGCTGGTCTGCCTGTCTTATCCTGGCTAGTCTACTGATGTAAAAACTTAAAGCCCTCCTAGGGTCTAGCCTGTGTAAACTCTCTTCATCTTTCCCCGGGTGAGGAGGATAGAAAGATGGTAGGGTAATCTTCTGAGTGATATGGAATTCAGAAACCACCTTTGGGAGGAAATTAGGCTTCACTTGCAGGACAACTTTGTCTTTGTGAAATATTGTGTGAGGGGGTTTACAAGAAAGAGCTTGTAATTCGCTCACCCTTCTAGCAGATGTAAGTGCTATTAATAAAACAGTTTTAAGGGTAAGGAATCTTAACGAACAAGAATGGAGAGGTTCGAAAGGTGTACCCATCAGGAAAGTTAGTACTACGTTTAAATCCCATAGGGGAATTTGGAATGGTCTTGGGGGATAAACATTGGTTAACCCCTTTAGAAACTGTATTACCAAGGGTAATTTGAAATAGGATGGTTCTTCCACAGTACGCTTAAAGATGGAAAGCGCTGCGAGATAGCCCTTAATGGTGCCAACTTGAAGGCCTGAATTTGCCAAATGTAGTAGGAAGGACAAAACCATTGGTGTACCACATGAAAAAGGGTCGATATTCTGTTCTCTACACCAGCTGCAAAATCTGTTCCAACAGCAGCGGTATAAAGACTTTGTTGCTGGCCTCCTTGCCGAAAGCAACACCTCCATAACATCATCAGGGAGGTCCCAATCCTTGTACCTCAGCCTTTCAGAAGCCAAGCGTGAAGGTTGAGGGTTTTGATGTCTGGATGGAGAACCTGACCTCCCTTCTGTGAGAGTAGGTTCTCTCTGAGTGGAAGTCGAATTGGAGGGCAGATGGACAAGTCTAGAAGGTCCGGGTACCACGTTCTCCTGGCCCAATCCGGGGCAATTAGGATCATGGTTCTCCGGAATCTTCTCAACCTCCTGATCATTTGAGGAATGACAGGGACCGGTGGGAACGCGTACAGAAGCGGAATCTCCCAGTCCACTATGAACGCGTCTCCTAGAGCTCCTCTCGGGGGAAATTCCCTTGAGCAGAACAGGTCGCATTTCCTGTTTAGGCTGGTGGCGAACAGATCTACCTGAGGGGTTCCCCAAAGGGCGAAGATCTCTTGAAGGACTTCCTGAGCTAGCTCCCACTCGTGGGAGACTGTGTTCTGCCTACTCAGAGCGTCCGATGTCAAGTTCTTCTCTCTGGCTAGGTGAACTGCCGATAGAGAGATTCCTTCTTGGATTGCCCAAAACCAGAGCTGCATCGCCTCTCTGCACAGGGGTAGTGATCCTACGCCTCCTCTTTTGTTGAGGTAATGCATGGCCACTGTGTTGTCCGTCATTATCAGGACGTTCTTCCCTTGTACAGCTGGCAGGAACGCCTTCAGCGCAAGTCTGATGGCTCTCAGCTCTAACAGGTTGATATGTAGTCTGGACTCCGATGGAGACCAACGACCGCTGACGGTCAAGTCGTTGGCGTGGGCTCCCCACCCCGTGAGTGAGGCATCCGTGACTACTGTTATCTCTGGCCAGGGTTGCCAAAACTGTTCTCCTTTCAGAATGTTCTCCTGACAGGCCCACCACTGAAGGTCTCGAGCCACCCTGCCGGGAACCTGAAGAAGATCTGTCATTCTCCCTGAGAATTGTGACCACTGAGTCCTCAGTGCCCACTGGAGGGATCTCATTCTCAGGTGAGCCTCTGGCACTAGGAAAATGCAGGATGCCATGAGGCCTAGCAACCTCAAAAAGTCGAAGGCTGGGAGACGTTGGGCATGTTGGAACTTGGTAACCATCTGTAGAATATCTTGAGCCCTCACCTCTGGTGGCGAGGCTTTTCCCAGGGAAGTGTCCAGGATCGCTCCTATGAACTGGAGTCTCTGCGATGGTATCATTTGTGACTTCTTTAAATTGAGGGAGAAGCCCAGTCTGTGAAGGAAGTGGCACACGTGATTTAGCTGGATCTGAGCTTGTTCCGGAGAAACAGCCCTGATCAACCAATCGTCCAGGTAGGGGTAGACGTGAATCCCTTCCCTCCTTAGACTTGCAGACACTACCGACATTAACTTGGTGAAGACCCTCGGGGCGGAGGTCAGCCCAAATGGCAGCACTCGAAATTGATAGTGAGAGTTGCCAATTGCGAACCTCAGGTATTTCCTGTGTTTGAGATGGATAGGCACATGGAAATAAGCGTTCTGAGGGTCCAGAGATACCAACCAGTCCTGGAACTGAAGGGCCTGGAGGATCTGAGAAAGAGTGACCATCTTGAATTTGTCTTTTCTGAGGAATTTGTTCAATTCTCGCAAGTCCAAGATGGGTCTCAGTCCTCCGTCTTTCTTTGGAATAAGAAAGTAAGGGGAGTACCAGCCCTTGTTCCTCTCCACTACAGGTACCGGTTCTATGGCACCTTTCTCTAGCAGGTCCCACATTTCCTGCAAGAGGAGCGGATCTGGAGCTTTCTGAGAGCTGATCCCCGGTGGATGACTCTGAGGTATACGTAGGAAAGGCAGGCAGTAACCTTGGGCAACTGTTTCCAATGCCCAAGCATCTGACGTGATAGCCTGCCATACCGCCAGATGTTGAGTCAACCTGCCTCCTACAGGTGTCCTGTGAGGGAAGTCCTCAGAGTGGTTTTGGGGCGGCTGATGCAGATACCGATGGTAAAGAGGTACCTGCTGTTGCTGCGGCTTTTGAATATCTACCCTGTCCACCTCGGGTAGTTCTTCTTTGTCCCCTTTGAGCCGGTCGTCCTCTACCTCTTCCGAATGCAGAGTAGAAGCGAAAGGACTTGCCCATCGCAGAGGTTCCTGTGGGACGAAAAGGAGTCTGATGGATTGCAGCTCCTAGGGATTTTGCTGCTGCTTTTGAAGTTTGCAGTTTCTCTAAACTGTCATCCGCCTTTTTCCCGAACAAAGAAGAGCCATCGAATGGCATGTTCAAGAGCCTGGCTTGCACATCTGCGGCAAAACCAGACTTTCTCAACCAAGCGAATCTCCTGGTTGATGTACTTGCCGCCATTGCTCTGCTGATACTGTCAGCCGAATCAATGCCCGTCTGGAGGGATTCACACATAGCGTCTTTACCGTCCTGTATAATATTCAGGAACGCATCCCTTTCTTCTACCTCCGGGATGCAGTCAGCCGCTGTAGAAGCACACTCCCAAAGTGTATGGCTGAAGCTAGCAAGGGTGCAAGTAGCATTAACAGATTTTAACGCCATGCTACATGCTGAAAAGACTTTCTTTGCCATAGCATCATATTCTTTATCGTCCCTGTCCTGTGGGACGGTAGGATAAGCCGTCTTGACATCGGTAGAGGATGCTGCCTGTACCACCAGACTTTCTGGGGATGGGTGTTTAGACAAAAACTCTGGGTCTGTAGAAGATACCCTGTACTTTGTAGACAGTTTTTTATTTACTGCTGGTACTACATCTGGGGTTTCCCAGTTTGTCATGATCTTTCTCTGAAGAGCTTTATGAAAAAGCACCACAGGATCCTCCTGTGGGCCTTTGTCAAGAATATCCGTGAGGTCATCTTGTTGGAAAGATTGTGAAGGTGCAGACCACCCCATGAACTCTGTGATCCTGGCCATTAAGGCTCTATAGGGGGTTTCAGCATGCTCCCCCGGGTCTGGCTTAGCAAACTCCACCTCAGGGGAAGTGTCTAACCCACTTGCCTCATGTAAGGAATCATGAAGATCCTTTAACCTGCGCTCTTCAGAGGAAAATCCCTCTCTAATTGGGGTTACAGGTCCCTGCAACACAAATGTGTCTTCCTGTTCAGACAATTCACCCTCTTCCAAAATTGAGGACATAGTTCTCAATTGTTCTGAACTCATAAAGGGAGTAAATCCCATTTCCAAGGCAGAGGGTGCCGAACTTGTCATTATCGGCCTCGAAAACGTCGATGTCGTCGACGCCGACGTCGAAGGCTTCGAGCGTGGCGTCGAAAACAAAGGCGGAGGCCTCGAAGACCTCGACAGAATTGGAATTCTACTCGACAATCTCAAAGCCATCGACATCGAGGACCTGGGGATAGTCACTGGGTGTATCGTAACCGTGACTTTTCTTGGCGTCGACGCCGGTGTCGAAGCTGGCGTCGAGTCGACAGACCCGTGTGTCGAAGGTCCCTTCGACAACGGCGTCGAAGACATCGACCTCGACGGAACCCTCGTCGACGGCGTCGACGGAACCTTCGAGGAAGGTTTGGAGGTCATAGTCCTACTCGAGGGTTCGAGACGCCCTCTAGAGGTTTTCTTCGCCGGGTACTGCGACTCGTGGCGTTTTTGACCTTCGGTTCTTTCGACCAGAGCATCGCTCTCGGCAGTCTTCGAGGGGGTCGAGGCCGCTTTCTCAAAGACGCTCATCATATTTTTGCGGAATTCCTCCCATTCAGCCCGGGAACTATGTTTCGTGGGGCAAGGGATTCTTTTTGGCGAAACAGAGGAAGAGGAAGACGGAGAAGGGGATCTTCGACGTCTCCTCTTCGAGTGCTTCGATCTCGAGGAGTGATGAGACCCACTCCGAGACCTGGAGCGCGAATGGTGACGAGGAGACGAATGCCTCGACTTCGTCGACGAAGAAGAAGCTTTAAAAGTCTTACCTTTCTCCAGCTTCCCCCTACGCTCCTTCAGGGCCTTAGCTGTCATGGACATACAGTCCTCGCATTCCGAACAATGGTGTTCAGCTCCCAAACACCACAGACAAACTCTGTGAGGGTCAGTCAACGACATCTTTTTCCCACAATCTCGACATTTCTTGAAGAAGGATCGAGGAGTTGTCGGTTCCGACGAGGAAGCCATCGAGTACGGATCGAATGACTCGAGGTAAATAGGATTAATCTGACTAAGAACTGAGCAACGGTATTCCGAGGCACTGAGTAAGCGCGGAAAAACGGAACTGAGCAACGGACGCTGCGCGCGGCCTTTATAGGCAGGATGACGTCGACGTCGATACGGCGGCTGTCGAGGGACATCGACTCGGAGGACGTCGACGCGCATCGCCCTCTAGAGAAAAATTTTTCCGAGGCCAGCAGAGCTGGAAGGAGATATCTAAGATGAGGAATACGTCGGAGGACACAATCACTTCGAAGGTTGCCTTCTCATTACTCTGCACAAGCGACGGTACTGGCAGCACTCATAGAGCTTCTGGAAATTAGCAAAGGGAAGCCGGTCCGTGTTTATTCTGACTCTGCGTACGTCACCTCCACCATCCATTCTGGGTCATCAGGATGGCAGAGAAGAGGGTTTACAAGGTCTGACAGGTCCCCTGTTCAGCATGCTGTGCTGCTATCCCAGCTAATTGACAAGTTATCTATGCTCGCAGAGATAGGTTCAATCAAATGCGCGATCCATACTAACCGCAGACAAAGCAGCAAAAGAAGCAGCATATTTATCTTTTACAGATTCCCAGAAAATGGAAACTGGGCCTTTTTACGCTTTATAATCTTGTACATATGGCACCTTTTATCTTTCTGTGTGTACATTTACGCACCAGTTGAGAGCAGAGTGTAATGCAAATGTTAAGTGACTTTATGGAAACCAGAACACCTCTTGATTCTTATCTAAATGGATGCAATTGCAGGCCATATAGGAGCAGTTCAAAAAAGGTTCTCTGTAATGTGCGCTCTGAGACTGTCAGAAACAGCAGACATTGAGAGGGGAATATGTTTTCTGTTCAACTTCTGCTGTGTTTTCAGTCTATAGATGTTATTGCATATATACTTATTTTGGTCTAAGTTGGGAAACCACTCGCGCTCCGCGTTTGGCCAGTACAATTAGCGATAATTGTCCAGATATAAAGTATCCGAAAGTCTTCAACCGCTTAGTATTCCAGTTTATTGTCTGGTATTAGGTAAGCAGAAACAGCCAACACATGTTTCGACTTAAAAGTCTTTCTCAAGGCAAATGGGGTTTTCTTTGAGTTCCCCAGATGGTTTTTTCTATAAGTAGTCTTATTTTCCTAGCATTTCAGGATCATAGCAGTATTATGATGGAAAACTTAATACAATTGGAAAGTATTCTTTTAACAAACAAATTAAGCTCTTTATTGAATGCTTGCTTGTGTTGCATCAAAGTATTTTTCAAAGTTCCTGTGTTGTTTGCATTGATCATCAATGATAATGACAATGATCAATGCAAATTATTAGTCCCGGGAGGATAGCACAGCGGCAGCGTGCGCGTCTTGGAAGCAAGACGACACAAAGCAACAACAGGTTCGATCCCCGGGTCCGCGCTTAAAAACCTCTGAGTGTTTAAGCGCGTTATAAATACGTAACTAAGACAAAGAAAAAAAAAAACACAATTGCACAACTAAGAAAAACTAACAATTCCTGTAACAGCGCCTCGATGCCTGCGGGCTGTGTGAGCGCTTTATAAATGTAAATAAATAAATAAATAAATAAATAAATGATGTGTTATTTATATAGTGCTTTCAACAAAGCGCTGTACATAGAACATATTTACATACACTAAACACCCACCCGAAGTTTATACTTGTTTATCAACCTTGGAAGGATGAAAGGCTGAGTTGGCGTTATTGGGACCTGCAGATCTCTCGGACATCGCAGCGAGCACTCAACCTGGTGAGATATAACAGTGAATGATACATCTATGTGGTGTGTTCATACACATTAATATGTGAGAGAAGGTTTTTACTTGTTTGAATCAAGACATCTTTGCTACACAACTGTTATAGTTGTGTTCCATTCATTTTCAAGTTTAGTAATGTTCTGGTTGCCTTTCACATACTATCTATACTCTTGCTAAGGCAAATTATTTGTACTCTTACAATTTAATTTATTTTTATTTTTTAAATTTGTATTTTTATTGGCAGAGATTTACAGCAAACACACATAGCAGAGCATAAAATACAATCAATACACATGAGGGACGTAATGCGCCCACAAAGATGCCAGTACAACCAAGGTAGCAAAAAACAGTCAACTATGGGATATCATAGCATTTCAAATCCATTACTGTAGGACTTAGGGTGAGTCGCCTCCTGGTGTGCTGTCATCTTGACTGATAAGGTAGCTGTTGAAAGCAGACCAAATGTTTCTGGGACGGGAGTGAGCAGGGAGCATAGTGAGGTATTCTTCTTCGCAGTTCTGGGACCAGGCAAGTGCATTGAGCCACTTCTGAAACATCGGGGGGAGGGGTTCTTCCAGCATTGATGTATACATTTCTTGGCTACCATGCAGCCTATGTTTAGGAATTTAGCCATACGCCTAGTATCATCAGTATTCCACATCCCAAACAGAACTCCCAGTGGATTAGGGTCAATCATCGAGCCGGCGATATCAGAGAGAGCTTTCAAGATCCCAGCCAGAAATCTCCCAGTACGTGACATGTCCAGAACATGTGTAGATGGTCTGCATTCTCTGCTTTGCAACGAGCACAGGTATGTATGATAGTGCGCGTAAAATTAGAGATTTTGAGAGGAGTGTAATACAACCTGTTCAATAATTTAAACTGCATGACATGGTACCTGGAGTTAAGGGATACTCTATTAGTGTGCAAACACATCTTTTTCCATAGTTGGTCAGAGACCTCGATGCCCAATTCATCCGCCCATTCTTTATTTTTTTATTTTATATGGTTTATTACAAACCTTTAAAATGTGATTATATCATCAAATCCAATCAACATAACCTAAACATTTCCATTCATCAGATTGTTGCATTTTTGCTCAACAGTTTTTTAGGCCGTTTACTTAGGCAATTTCCTTTTCTAAGTTATTTAATTTCATTTCCAAAATATCTATAAAAAAGGTAAGGGCAAAAGTTAGTTTTCTTTCTGTCTCATCAAACAGAATTTGTAACCAATCATCAGCATTTAAAAAGGATCTTTTTGTGATCAAGTCTCCCAGACAGCTTGTTTGTTCCTTTCTGAGGGCTGTACATACCAGAGTAAGATGTTTTAAAGTCTCCTCACATAGTCCACAGAATCTACAGATCTTTGTCATGTTTTTATATTTCTGCCATAAGCTTTTTCGCTCTTGTGTCTTAAATAGGTTCAGTTTGAATTTAAAGTACAAATCTCGTCGCCGAGCCTCTGGAAATAATTTTAGGTAGTTTGGAATTTCGTTGTATGCTTGTTTTTCGTGTGGTACATTTTCCATCAATTTGTGAGGTCTTTTGTCTTCTATTACGATCCAGTCACTTCTCCATAGGTATTTTTTCACCAAGTTTGGGTTAGTGTGGAAGGTTTCAATATCAGTGTCAAGATTCTTCAAGCTCATCTTGCAACTCTCTACCCACGATGTTAGCACATTTTGTTCCTTGGAGTTTTCAATATTTTTTAAAATCTCAAATTGGAGAGGACTATTTATGTTAGTCATTTTCGAATAAAGATTTAACGTGTTCCAACAGATTCTGGCGTGAATTGATATTAAACCAAGTTCATATCTGATGCACGCCGTCGGAGTTTCTTGAGGTAAGTGTAGCACCTTAGTCCAAAAGATATTTGCAAGAGAATTCCACAGCTGACATGGGGCACCAAATGCACATTCCTCTCCATATATGAGTGCTAGTACAGCTTTTTGTTTGTAAAACACCAAGGCTGGGAGGAGTGAATATTGTCCATATTTTTTATGGATAATACATGCTTGATTTGTCAATTTTTGACATGTAGATTTAACACTAGCAATCCAAGGTGCGTCATTGACGCTTGAATTGATGATCATTCCTAAATATCTTGTGGATGGTGTGTTTTGAAGGAACGTCTTTTCTCATGACCAGCGGAATTTACTTACTATGCCTTTATTTCTGCCTCTAAGATTTTCTAGCACGAGAATTTCAGATTTTGTCGTGTTGATGGTAAATACGTTAGTTTGAACATATCTCTCTAGGGCATTTAATTTTCTTTGCAGGCCTATTGGAGTAAGATCTAGTAGAAGTAAATCATCCGCATAGAGAAGACGGCTTATTTGCTGACCATTTATTTTTGGTGGAAATGACTGAATCTGATCAAAAGTGTCATCTATGTCAGAAATAAATAAATTGAAGATTATGGATGCCAAAGGGCACCCCTGCTTGACTCCACAATGGGTAGGTATAGCATCCAACAGTTTACCAGCTCTGTCAAATCTAATCTGTATATTAGTTTCAGTGTGCAGTTCTCGTATTGCCAATAGGAGACTTATGGGACAGTTCCAAGCCTGTAATATGGCCCATACCTTTTCTCGAGGAATGCTATCAAAAGCATGAGCAAAATCTATGACAGCAATGTATATTTTTTTGCACGCACTTATCATTTCCATTTTTAGAATGTTTACAATTAGCAAATTCAGGGCACATCCGACTCCTTTCACGAATCCTGTCTGTCTTGGGTCCAGTTGGTTTGTAGTGTGGATCCATTGATTTAATTTACGTGTTAGCATTGTTACATATACCTTTCCCAAGACATCTAAAAGTGCTATTGGACGGTAGTCCTTCATATTGCTTCAATCTCCCTTTTTGAAGATGGGGACTACAATAGCACTTTTCCAGGACTTCGGGGTACAGCATGAGGTCACAATTTTATTGAAGAGTACATGACAGAAGCTGGCCCATTGATCGGGATTCTGTTTTAGGATGTAATTGCTCAGCCCATCTGGGCCCAGAGCTCATGAGAGATTTAGCTTTTTAATGATTGTTAGAATCTCGTCATGATCAAAGGTTAAATCCCACGATGATACAGTTGCGAATTTTAGGTCTTTTGCATTTTCTTTTTTACTGTATACGGTGGTATAATGAGATATCCAGTCTTTTTCTTTTACTGCATTTGTCATAAATGCTTGTTGCGAGGTACCATGTTGGTTAATGACACTCCAGAAGTCTCGAGTGTTTGTTTTAGCGAGCTTTGATAACATAATTTTAGCATCGCGTTGCTTCATGATGGATTTATGGGATTTTAACCAATTTTTGTACGTTTGCAGGATGTGTTTTTTTTTACTTTGTTTTTCTGGAGTATTCGTTATTTGTATGGCTCGTATTTGAGATCTCATTTTGCGTTTTTGTTTTAGAATTTCTAAATCAAATATATGTTTTGGTACAAAGCCTGATCTTTTAAGGACATGATATTTTTCCTTAAATTGAGAGAGAATATGATCATATTCCAGTACATCTTTTTCGTACTTATACATTGCTGTAATGTCTTTAACATCGGAATTCTCAAGCTTCAGGCGTAGTCTTGTGGAATCAGTGATGACCTCATGTTTCCAGTAAGCTCGGGTTTCTGAAGTTATATTAATCAGAATTATTTCCAACAAGTTGTGATCGCTTTCTTGCTTTTCATGGATTTGCATGGTCTTTATTCTCCAGTGCAAAGTCCCAGATACAAAAAAGTAGTCTAAAATGGATTTCTGATTGTCTCTTCTCCAGGTTATGTTAGCTGGTATATCCCCTGGCGTGTTTCCGTTTAGCATATGCATCTTTCGTGCTTCCATCTCTATACAACATTGCTTGGCTGTGGTAGAATCGCTCATGTACGCTGATGGGTTGTTTTCTATGCACTTGATGTTTAGGTCAACAGAGTATAGTGTTAGACGAATCTACTTGCTCATTGATTTCATCTAGCAGTTGTGTTATCATGTCGATAAAGCACGTCAGTTTCATTATTTTGTGTTGCCAGTAGATGTTAATAAGATGTATTGAATCTATAATCCTTTGTTCTTCATCTTGTTTGGACATATGGATCACTTGTATGTACGCATTTACATTTATAGATTCAATTATCTTGTATCCTATATCTTTCTTAAGCAGCGTGATTAAGCCAGCCATCGGTCTTCCTTTTTCATTTTTAATGGCTGGGTTGAAGCAGATGTCATATGCGTCAGAAATAGGAGGATCGATCATCCAGGTTTCCTGGAGACATATAATGTCAAGTCCTTTCATCCACTCCTGTTGGAAGAGATGTTTGTATCCTCGTGTGTTCCAGGATCCACAGCTGATTGTTGATTTAGCTGGAACTGCCTGGCGTTAATTTTTTCTATTGGGTTTTGTCAACGCAACCGGGATCCAGTTCCAGTTTTTTGGCTCGTCATCATTCTCAGGCAGTGAGGATCCTGTATTAATATCTTTTCTTTGGTTATTATTATTAGATGCAAATGTAATTTGGATTTGTTCTCTCTCTACTTGCATTGCTACTTCTTCGTTATATACAATTTCACTTAGTATTGAATTGTCAGTTATAGTATGCGTTCTTACCATCTTCTCATTTATTATCTCTTCATGGTTTACTTTCAGTTTTTCTCTTATCGGAGATGGCATATTTATGTTTGAGTTTTTTGCTCTGCTGTTATTTAGGTCTTCCTTCTTGTTCACTTCAAAGATGTCAAATCCTAGCGAGAGTAGGACTGCCGTTGCGTCTAGAAGGATGTCACATACTATCCTAGAATCAAGATGGAGCTTTACTTTGTCGTCTTCAGGTTCTTTAAAGAATTCGACACGTTTAATATCTCCAGATTCAATTGTCCTTAACGCGGGAACGTAGTGAAACAGTTGTAGGACATTTGTACGGTTCAATATCAGACCGTCTTTTCCTGGAAATGTCAGTTCTAAACCAAGGCAATATTTAAATTGAGGTTTTCGTTCCGGTTCCCGCTTATCAATCTGCCGGCTATTATTTTTATAAGAGTGTTCAATGTGAGCTCTTTGACAGGCAGGGATCCACGCTGGACCATTGGAGTTATTCTTTGAGGCGCATTGACTGACTGCAGCAACTCTGGTTTCAGTCGCAACTTTCTTGTGCGTATATGGACTTATTGTTCCTCTAGCTCTCTCGGGCTGGTCACTGTTATACGGTTCTTTGCAAGCGAGATGTTTCCGTTTTTCCTCCATTGTTCGAAACACAGGATGGTTTTGTTTATCATCTTACTTTTTTTGGTATTCGTTGCTGGCATCATCACGCATACACAAGCTTCTGTTTTATCCTGACCTTCCAATTGTAACGCTCACCTGATTCCCGTAGAGGCGCCGGTCTTGACTGGGCGTATACCGTATCTTCAAAGGTGATGTGTAACACACGGCTGGCTCTTTGGGCTGGACCTCTGTGCACTGTATGTCTGACACGAAGGGTAAGATGTCTTAGGTAAGTGAACGCCGTGCTCTCCATCTGCCTCGGGGCAGGGTGCTGTAACCAGTTTCTTCACTGGATAAGGGGAGCAGGCCTCTTGGCTTCAGAGGACTGCTGTCAGTCGTTTACTGCACAAACGGTAAGTTTCGAGTAATTCTAATGTCTTTAAAAGTCTTTAGTAATGATGTCTCTTGTTTTGCAGGGTTCCGGCGATGGCGGATGACGGGCTGAAGTGAGTTGAAGATGGAGCCCGTGTGATGAATAGAAGCGCCTGGAAGCACGTAAGTAAGCGCTTGTTGCCTGCTTCACGATGCGCTCTAACTGTCTTTTTATTTTGCAGGTACAAGTTCGGAGCGGCTGCAGGGTGCCGGAATACCCACTGGGTTAGATGTGGAAAGGAGTAATGGCACGTGAGTATTAAAGTTCCCCAATGTCTTTAAACGCACCTTGTTTTGTC